>NC_090922.1:1153001191-1163001191 GCF_040938575.1 Ambystoma mexicanum | reverse complement strand
TGTTTGCTGATCACATATCAGAGACCTTTATTCAGGACACGTTCCTCAATAGCGCTGGGTTGGTATTGAGAAATGTTAACTACAAGCTTAATTCCCGCTCCTTAATTGAAGTGTATTTTTTATACAGTGTTTTATAATGTTGAAGTTTTTATAACATGTATTTTTATGATTTAATAAACCACGATTTGATTATTTACAGAACAGTTACGTGTTTAGTGTTGACAACTGTTGAATAGAGCTCTCTATCTCCTGTTTATATAAAGTTTTTGTTAACCAGGTCTTTTGTACGGTATTATATCATAGTTGCCAAAAATCTCCCCTCTATTTTCATTATTTTTAAACAAACTAGAGCCCCTCCTGTTCCAGCACAACCACCTTAGATGTCTTGTGGCTAGAGTGACACCTCCGCCAATCTCAATTTATGGAAGACCTGGGAGATAATCTCTCGTACCAATAACCAGGGATTTTGGGGCTTTGTTAGTAATTGAGTTGATTTTTGTGTAACCATTAGATCCTTTGGGTAGGCAGCGGTGTTTTTTGTTGCCTAGTGCTCTCTTCATAATCTGAGCGTTCCAGAATAAAACCTTTGGAACTTGATTTCTCTCATGAATCCTGCCGATACTTCTGTGCCTAACGTCCTCAGTACAGATGCGGCTGCCAGAATTGCTTTAGTTCTGAGCCTGGGTTTGAGGTATATCTGCATTATACTATAATTTCTATGATGCAGAAATTTGACGTATTCAATATGCTGCAAGGAAAAAAGAAAGAGCTTGTCTGCTTGGCAGAAGATTGATAATATTCTGCTCCTATTTCGAAACTTTGATTTGATATGTTTTATCAAAATTTTTGAAATGGCAAACGGATTCGGGGCACAGTCAGATTCCTCAACTGCATTAATATCCTTCCCCGAATCATATTTATCTAGGGATCCCTAACCAGGTTCCTGAGGGAGAACTGAGTCAACTCCTCCCACTCCCCCTGAATGTGTACTGTTTTTTCTGAATCTGATATCAACGGAATTGTCTCGGAGTTAACTAAGCAGTTCTTTGGCGTAGGATTATCTCCTTCCTGGAAATCCACAGTTATTATGTCTGAAATGCCTTTCTTATCTCTCTTTCCCTAGAGGAATATGGAGGCTTTCCTTAAGGAATTAGGTGGCGACATTGTTTGGACGCTGATGGTACTTTTAGAGCAGCCCTTCGTCAACATTTGATTTCCTGCCCCGCTTTTTTCCCTTTGCCCTTTTTCAATGCCCCCACCCCGTCTTTCTTTTATGCATATGCAACCTGTGTGGAGTTGGGGGTTGCATTCTGGGTATTAGCAATTGCTGGGGACTTATTGGATTTGGGTGGCATTCTAGGGGTCGATATGGCTTCTATAAACCGGACTGTGAAAGATTTCTTTTTGCTGGACGTTTTCTGTTTTTTTATTTTTGAGGCTTAGCTTCTCTGCTTTTTTTCTATTTCTTCCTCTTTGTTTTACCATTAGTTTTGTTTACTTTATGAGTCTGTTTGACCATAACACCATCTGTTTGTAGGATGTGGGGTGGGTTTATTACCCCCTTACCCTCTTCTAGATCGCAAATTTTGGGCAGTCGAATAAATGACTGATTCGGAGAGAGGGGTGTCATTGAAATATGCAAATGCCCGCTCATGGATATTTTTCCTCACCCCATCCACTGAACACAGTCTTGTGTGGACCTCGTCACGAAGGGAAGCAACTGTAATGGTTAGGGTGTCAACAGCATCACGTGTTGTTAACCAGTTCCCCGCATCACCTCTGTACCCTTGGTTGTTCCTGGGTTGCTGTTTTTAAATCGGTGAGAGGGACAAACAAAGCTTAATTGATAGCTGATTTCAGGACGACCATGGAACTTTCACACTCCCCCACTTCCCTGGTTAGTTCTAACAGCAGTCCTGAGTGCATTTGAACTTCCCCTCTTAGTAACGCAAAGATATTTACCAGGGAATTGAGAACAAATTTCAAAGCTGGCAGAGTTTGTGCATTCACCCCTCTCTGTTGGTCTGGTTTATCCTCCCCACCACCTTGAGACCCCCCTCTGTCTTTCATCTGTTTTTGTCCTACTAGCCTGTGTTATCTCTGATGTCGGGGTAGGGCTGGAAGCTGAATTTGATGGTATGCGAGTTAGTATAGTATTGTATTGTATTGTATTTGGTAATTTATATAGCACTCTTTCCCCACTTGTGTGGCCTCAATGTGCTTTTTCCTCAGTTGGAACGCCCTTGGTGGTTTAGCTTAGGAGGTGCATGTGTGCATGCTGCCATTCTAGGACTTAGGTGGCTGGCAAGGCTCGACTAAGCAGCCCAAGAGAGGACAGACACATGGGTGGATGCTGTTGAGGGTTAGAGATAGAATGCTTTTGTTGAGAGAGAGTCTATGTGAGACCAGCTATACCGGTTCCCTTTCAGGCGGTGGTCTCTGTATGCTAGTGGCAGAGGTGTTGAGGTACGTCATGTGTTTCAGTCCGGACGGCTATGTGTGCACTAGACCGGATGTGCTTGGCTATAGCCGTATTCTATCGTGCATGTGCTTGGCCATGCCTGCGGCGTGTATCCACAGTAATGGTGTGAAGATATATGTACCGTAGGCTGCGAGATTGCTCAGCTGGGGCAGTATATGTCCAGGTCTAGAATTGAGAGTCATATACCAATGGGCCTAGTTTTCATACTGTAGCAGGTATCTGCATATATTAAATGATGATGCAGGCTACATCTAGATTTGAGAATCCTGTATAGTGGGAGAAAGGCCTATGTTTCACAGTGCAGTAGGTTTAGGCATATGTTAAACAAAGATGGAGGCTATGCCTAGATCTGAGAATCCTGTATAGTGTGAGAGGCCTAGGTATCACAATGCAGTAGGTTTAATCATGCAGTAAACAATGATGGAGGGTACACCTATAATTGAGAGTCCTGTATAGTGTGCAAGTGGCCTAGGTCTCAAAATGCAGTAGGCCTCATTCTATAATAAACAAAGGAGGGCGCTAGACCTAGATTCAAGAATCCTGCATGGTGGGTGGGCTGGGGGCCTAGGCTTCAGGCTGCAGTAGAATTTCACCTATAGTGCAGTAGGTTTCCGTAGTCCACGAAAGGACTATGCTTTTGATTCCTAGTGTTTGATTCCCAGTGTTTGTAGTCTGACTAATAGAATCAATGGTATTGAAGGCTGCAGAAAGTTCTAGCAGGATGAGAACCGTGCAGCCATCTGCATCGGCTGTTCTTTTTAGGTCGTAATGGCTTTCAAAAAAGTGCGGTTCGCACTGTCAAAGGACTAGAGAGAAGAGAGCACATTAGACAAGCTACAAGAGCGCTTCCCTGGTTGCCAAAGGAAGCAAGAAATGCTTCTTTGTTGCTAGCCCTGTTTATCTATCAGAAAGGCTCTATTGGTTACCCAACCATAGGACAGTGCGATCCAACAATACTAATCTACTTCTGGTGCCAAGAATTACATTGACTGTTGTTGGCCAGGGCGCCTTCCACGGTACAGCACCTAAACGTTGGAATGCGTTACCTTTTTAAATGTGCACTGAAAAGGCATCTATTTGACTCAGCTGGTTTCTAGATCTATTAACATGAGCCTGTCATGTATAGTTATGTCTTTTTGTTTCTGATCTGTGATGTATGTTATTTGTTTCATATGTTTTTGTCATTGTTGATATCAGTGCACTGATGTGACTGTGCTCATTTGTATTGGGACTATAGAAGTATTAATTAAATAAATATAGAAGCATTAAATAAATAAATATATAAATGCAAGGTATGACTCACTACCTTTCCAAAGTAGCAAAATGTCATCGATATATCGACACTCATAATTCGAAAGGATTGCTCATGGTATTAAAAACATGCATCTTTTCAAAGTGAGCCATATATATCTTGGCAATGTCAGGGGCGAATGTGGTTCCCATGCATTTGTTTGTATAGTTATCTCATAAACAAAAATACGTTTTCAGTCAGTGCAAGCTGTGCACATCTATATATATTAAATGCTTACGTATGTTTCCGTACTCAGCTGATGCTGTTTTTCAGTGTTAGGTTGCCTTCTGCTGTCCAAACCACAAAGTACTACTCTGCGTGCCCTTCCAATTCAACAACAGCTATCATTTTAACAAACAGAAGGCAACGGTTCTGCACAGTCACCTTCACCTTCCACTATCGCAAACATTCAGAATAATTTCAAGTTACTTCTTTCCATCCTCACTTCTCTTCACACAGGGCATGGCAGTTCCAGTGTCAATGAACAGTTAATTACCAGCTCAACGTTTTAGTCTCTAAAGAGCGAAACCGTGTAGGACCAATGCCTCCTTATGAGTTCAAACTGAAAGTAGGTGCTGTAATTATTCTACTACGCAATCTTATGCCATCAGGGGGACTCTGAAGTGGAATAAAGATGACAATGATGCTTCTACAAAGACACGATAGAGGCCTGTGTAATCAATGGAACGTATATATTGTTCTTATACCGCGCATACTTCTCATTCCATCACATACAAATATGCCTTCCAAATTCAAAAGAACGCAGTTACCTATACGTTTAGCCTTTTCAATTACCATTAATAAGTCACAGGGACCTACGTCCTATTCCTGGAAGCGATCAGTGGTGACCATTAATAAGTAACAGGGACCTACGTCCCCCTTCATGGAAGGGATTGATAGTAATTCCTTATTTAAGAAGGGGGACAGAAGTGACCCTATGAATTATCGACCAATACTGACCATTAAGATGTGCGAGAACGGCATGTGTTATGCCGGGAACAGCAAGATCAACAGTAAAAGTGGTTGGTGTGGTCTGGCAACCAGTCCTTGTTTTAAGATATGTTTCAACTATTACCAGGCTCGCGAGATTTGCAGTACTAATATACAGTGCTTTGACATACAATGTTACTAAAGGGTTCATGAGGTTAACTTGCACATTCTCAATCAGTTTTTATCATGTTTCATCATGTCAGTTGAATCTTGGATGAACAAACGCCTTTCTATTATAAAAGGTTTTAAGTACCAGTCTACAATTACAGATGGAGGTTCTAAAATGGAATCTGTAGTGGAAACTATGGGTCTGCCTCATGGTGCTGTCATGCTTTTATGGGCCTTAGGAAGGATGTGAAAGGCTTCTCTTTTGGGATTAGGTTTGTTTAGAAATAGAGCCTCTTCCTCACTTATCTAACGTTAAACATGGCTTGATTGGTCAAAGTTTTAATGAGACCTGCTAGGCCTGTCGTGGGAGGCAGAAAGTAATCTAAGGCAATCATTTTCATATTTACTGGTGTCCATGATCACTATTCTGTAAAATCAAGCAAATATTGAGGCTATATACCACCAAAAATTTGATCCGCCAGTCACAAAGTCAAAGGGCCTCATTACGACCCAGGCGCTAATGGGTTAACAGCGCTGTAAAAGGCTGCGGCGCCGTTAACCTATTAGCGCCTAATTACGAGGTCCCTTTGCGGGACCCGACCTTAACGGCTGGTTTTACCAGCCATTAAAGTAGGGACCTGCAAAGAGACCTTGGTGCTAAGTACGGTGACGCAATTTGCGGCACCGCACTTAGCGCCTTCCCCATTCCCATTGAGCCCTATGGGGCAAAAATGGGAATGGGGAAGGGCCATGGAGGAAGGGGGAATTACCGCCCCACCAACCTTGTAATGGGGTGGTAATTCCCCCTTTCTCCATGGCGGAGTCGGTAACTTACCGGCATGGACCATGGTGCTAATAGCACCATGGTGTTCCGCCAGGGTCGTAATGAGGCCCAAAGATTTATTCTGTACAGATTCAAATATCAAAGCAGATAGCTATCTGGTTCACAGCACCTTGCAGTGCGTACCAGAAACACTGTGAGAGGAGGGAGTCATGGTCATCACAAAACATGCAGTATTTATACACAGTCCAGGTCATAGCTCAGCCCATCTCCAAACTAATAGGTTACAAATTTGGGTTTGTGCCCAGTTCACATGGCAAATACAAAATATTGTCTTTACATATTTCAAGTGTTTTCCAGTCTTCAAAATACAATGGTTACAACTTTGTTCTGTCTGGTCATGTTGGTTATCCAGCTTAGGCTGATCCTAGTTTCAAGAAATAAATTCAATAGCTTATTGTTAAGGTACACAGTTCTAGTTTGTCTAACATTCAGTTCTTATGTTTGAATATGGCTAAGGCTATCGATACAGAAAACACTTTAAATTGGAGTTCACTTTAGCTCCAAGGTTCCTTAAACATACTGACAAACTTTGTTGTCGTCAGCTGTGTGGGTCTTTAGCTTTCTAAAGTAATTCTATTTCCAGAAATGTACACAGGATTCCTTCAAAAACACGCAGCATTAATTTACATTCATTGTATAACACTGTTTGTGGGAGGATGAGTTTTGTAGACATAGATAACACTTTGAATGAGAGTTTGTTCTGACTACAAGGTATTGTTTGCACAGGACAAATAGTCTGCTCTGCCAACCCTAGTGTTGACATAGGCTCAAAGGTCGATTCTGCTCTAGCATCTGAAAACACAGCTAATCATTACTGAAGCGTGAGCAGAAGTTAAAACCAAGATGGAGGACTTTTTCCAAGATGGCACTTGAAGTCAATTCTAATTCAGAACTTTGCAACACAGTTTTCACCATGGAGCAACTAGGCTTAGGCCAATATAAATCAAAAGGAGGCATAAAAGCTGGTTTAATTGTTATGGAAGTGTTATGGCTCAATGAGTATAATGCCATGCGTTCTTCTTTGCTAAGATTATTCTGGCTTGCATTCTTATGTGCAATGGTTTCTGATGTGTCCCATAGGACGTGATTCTCAAAGGTCTAAATTTCAGCTGAAATCATGTTAGGTGAAGGGCAACATTTGGAACAGGGTTTGAGACCAGTCACATCATCACTAGGAGATACACCTGTATCTCTCCCAGTGTTGACTTTAGGTAAATGGGTTTCAACAAAATATTTAAGTCTAATATTATGGAAGAACTTCCGCAATTCTATTTCCTGTTTGAAATAAGTCTGATCTCTTGACAGGTACACAACTGAGACCTTTACTTAATAATCCTAATTCTATGTCTGTTAAATCATATTCAAAAAGGTAGATTACTAGAAAACCAAGTTCGTTTTCCCCGTTAGGGTTGATTGTTTCATTGCCTTGTATAATTCTCTTGGGACCCACTGTTCATCTTTGATTTCTGCCCCTCAGATTGCCCCTTTTAAAACAAAATTAGGGTTGGGTGGTATTAGAGTATGCATGTGAAGGACCTGCTTCTGCCTCTTGATCAATATCCCCTAATGAAATGGAAGTGTCTGAAAAAGTAACAATCTGGTTCTTCTTCCCTGGAAGGTTTACTGCTGTTGGTAAAAATCTGGTTTCAGATAGGGGTCGGTTTTCTCTTTCTGATAGTTCTCTAGATCTATCCTCAATTTTAGTATTTATTTAATCTATGTTCAATTGCTTGAATCTAGCAATGTCTTCATTGAGTTTTGCCAGCTTAGGTTTAGAATCATCTACAGTTGTGTTCTCTAGAACACGTCTTTTATGCTCAGCTAATTCATCACCCTGTTTTTTACATTCTTCATCTGCAGTTTCTATGATCAGGATGATCCAGTCTCTTCTGTATTTGTTTCCGACTCCACTCCAGTTGGTTTTAAACTTAGGTTTGTCCATGAATACACAAGGGATATTGCAGACCTATAAGTCCTCTGGGATGATGCCGGCTTTTAGGTACTCCAGCATAGATTTACCACGGAGTTTGGTTCTCACCAGTTTTTTTCTTTTTTGGGGTTTAATAACTCAAGCTTATCTTGGGTAGTGGTAGTCGCTAATATACCTGTACCTGAGTTATTAAGGAATGCTGTGGGTCCTTAATGAGTCTTCTTTCTCCTACACAGCTACTGAACACCCTCACAAAAAAGTGTGCTACTAAGGAAAGCCTTTCAGTGAGATAAGGGATTAAACATATGGGGGAGCATCCTTCAACTATGATAGAAGAGTCTGCATCAAAGTAAAACACATTACACAGAATGGACTAATTTGGGAATGGAAATACATGTGCTTGTAATTGTGTTTTATTTTTCTGTTATCACACGTTCATCTCTATATCTATAAAGCAGAAAATCTGTTACTTTGCTCCTTATACAATTTCACACAGTTCCACCAATGCACACATTTTGCATAGTTACCTGCTGGGAACCTCCGGACATTACTGGCCATATGACATTTGGACACCCCACCCTTTCCCCAGATGTTAGCCCCTTCACACATGAGACAGTCGCCTGAAATTGGAAAAACATCAATGTGGTCATAGAAGGACCGACAAAGCTCATTTTAAGCATCTCGATGCAGGGAACAACACTCTAAGTAAAAACCATATTTCAAGGCCTTAGGCGGCATCTCTCAAATTCCCTCCATGTTTGCTCCAGGGTATGTCAGCCAGCCACATGTGCCCATTCTCAGTGCAGTTTACTTCAGAGTGAAAAGCACATCAAGCGATAAGCTACTCGGAACAGTGAACTACAGGGTCATTGATTTTCAACAATTGTTGAGAGTGTTATCATGCCTGTCTACAGAACCCCTGTGTAGTACAGGTACTTTTTGCTAGTTTTTTTATATGTAGATAACGTTTTTAGTCTCACCAAGCAAGTATATTATTGTATGCTTTATATAGTGAGAAACCAATTAATATAAGTAAAAGCTAATTACAAAGCAGTACTGTATGCACATGTGCTAAAATTGCAAACATATGATTGTCTCGGTTGGCATTGATTAGGGTCTGTATGTTGAATACTTGTGGCATACATACTTTCATATACTCTGGGATTCTGGACTCCTAATTATGTCTCATGACATTCTCACTGAGAGAAAATTGTTCCTCTAGCAAACCCACAAGGACTAGAGCATTTTGGGTTTGTCTTTTCAAGCTCAATCTCCCTGTCTATGTGATGCATCCCCATAAGCAAAACAGGACCTCAGTGATGTTGAGTGTGGTCTTCCAGTTTTATGGGTTCCATCATATTTACGTTCTGTCCAGGGTCACATGCACATATTCCATCTGTTTTTTGGGTGTCTTAGTTTAAGGTGGAGTGAAAACCTTATTCCTTAATCACTTGTCTTGTCAGAAATGTTCTCTTTTAATTTAGGTGGTGAGTGTTCACTTGAGCTTTCTTTTGGACTTGAGTGGACGCCTACCTGCCAGCTGCTTTTGAAAGCTCCTTATTGATTTTCTTGTCCAGTAAAACATTGAACAATGGAGGAGAGTTGGAACCTGGCTGGCTCCAAACTACAAGAAACATAATTCCTTGCTACAGCATCCTGGTACTTACCATAAGGATTCAAATGTGCACACCTGAATCAGATCTGCCTCCCTAAAGATTGCTGAGGCATGAAAGCATGTTTGGAGGAGAACATTGCTGGAGTGTATAGCATATTGCAGGTGGTACCCCTGCACCACTTTTTTGTCTCTGTTACTGGTGTCTGGCACTGCACCCGCGTTACTTATGCCTGACTTTGGAGTGTCACAAAGTTGGTAACTCCCCAACCCCACTGAGGACAAGCATTCAACAATGGGGGAGAGTTGGATCCTGGATGGCTGCAAACTACAGCAACCAAAATTCCTTGCTGCAACATCCTGGAACTTACCGGAAAGATTCAACCTTGCACACCTGAATTATATCTGTCTCCCTGAAGATTGCTGAGGCACAAAAGCACACTTGGAGAACATCACTGAACTGTGGAGCTGATTGCAGCTAGGACCCAGAGTCATGCCCCTTCCAACACTCTTTTGTCTGTGTATGTTACTGGAGTTTACCCCGGCTACATGTGCCTAGCTTTGGAGTGCCACACTAGTGGTAACCACCCCACCATTTTGAAAGCAAATATTGAACAATGGGGGTGAGATGGATCCTGCCTGGCTCCAAAATACAAGAATCTGGATTCCTTGCTGCAACATCCTGGTACTTACCAGAAGGATTCAACTCAGATCAGCCTCCCTAAAGATTGCTGAGGCATGAAAGTGCACTTGGAGGAGAACATCTTTGGACTGTGGAACTAATTGCAACTGCAACTTAGAGTCATGCCCCTGTCACCCCTCTTTCATCTCTACTAAATGTGTATGCAATTCTCCCTTACAGTTTTTAAATGTATGCTCTAATGCTACCAGATTATACTTTCCATTTTATGTTTTGACATTGTTCCATTGTTCACACTTTAATGGCAAGTGTCAACATGTTTCGAAAGTCTCTTTACCTCTCTCTGCGAATTCAGCAAAAATCCTCAGGTATTGTTCTAATGTCTTGCAAAACATCCCCAGAAATTGCCACTTTCAGTCTAGAATAATTGGAACTATCCTAAACGCATCAAAAAAATCCCTCATATGTTTGAACAAGATTTCTGTTTATCTGAAGCCTATGCTTTTCCCTGGCCCACTGCACTATTCTCCACACTAAATGTGTCCCTGTGTGAATCTGACAGGGCCTCAAGCGTTAACGTATGCACCTCTGACAAGGTGCCTGGCCTTCGTTTATTCTAATGTTAGCTTTGTTTGAGCTTTAAGGAAGTTCCTGGAAGTTTAATCAGACAGATTAAGATTATGCTGGGTCTTAACCATTGTTGCCAGGCATTTTTGGGCCTTGCCTTACTTTCCTTAGTGATATTGTTCTTTCCCTCTATTGGTTAACTCTGATAAATTGTCTGACTTCAGAGCCAATGATTTATCATCTTAAACCAAACTCTGTGTCCTTGCACATTTTAATATTTGGTTGGAATAGTACCAGAGTTACCTTACCCAAGGTCAAATGCCAAATCTGGTATGTCTTGACCTACATTGGCTAAAGACAGGGGCAACAACATATACTTGCTATACAATGCTGGATTTGACTTTTATGGACTTCATTGATTCACAGTGTGTCACCCTTTCTCAGCTCTCATACTGGACTTCCTTTGCATCTTGTAGTCATGGTGGCCCTGAATCATGCTGTTCCAATCTTCATCTTGTATCCTGGCTTGCAACATTATGTGTTACTACTGACTTCTGCAATTATATTCACTCCCCCCTCTTGCTTCTCCACTCTTTTTGACTGCTTTATCTCTGTTCTCTCCTCCTCTCCCTTTCTCCCTTTTCCTATCTCCTCTCCTCCTCCCCTTATTGTCTTCTATGCACTTACTCTATCAGAATTGTCCCTGGACCTAGTATGATAGCGACCTCGTCTGCCTCCTCTCCCATTCCCTTACTTGTTTTTTTCCTCCCACCACCCCTCACTATCTGAAATGTCATCAGGCCTAGTACGATAGTCGCTTGTTTTGCTCCTCCCCTCCCGTTCTGCACCCCTTTCTGCACCACTCTCCCCTACCTTTTGTTTTTCTCCGGGTCTACCAGAAATGCCATCAGGCTTAGTACAGTAGTCGCCTGCCTGTTTCCATTTCCTTCCCACTCTCTCCCTCCCTTCCTTGTCTATGTCTTAGCTCTTGCACCATATAAAAATGTCGTCAGGCTGAGTACGATAGTTATATTCACATTTGTACTGTTCATGGCCTGTAAGAATGTCATTGTATTTTCCCTTGTTCCCTCCCTTGGCTTGAAGTGCTTTGAAACACATTGTGTATAGGTGCTATATAAATAAATTATCATATCATCTAAATAAACTATCATATCATACTTGGATATACCCTCACCCCTATTTTCATCCCACTGAAACTTGTATAACTTTAATCTTTAGTTGGATTTCCATAGACTGATCCTTCCGAACAATCGTTTTTAGTTGTCCTCCCCTCCCCACTGAGCCCACACATTTCTAGTATTAGCACAGGGAGATCGTTATTGACTTCCTCTCAGCCAATCACAATGTTTAGAGTGCAGTCAATTACCACTGATATTGACTGCATTCCTAACATGATGTCGCCAGAAGCACACAATGAAACAACAATGCAAAATGTATTTTCAACGTTTTTTTGATGCAACATGCAGGTGCCATCTTCAACTCCTCTCTCTCCTTCTCTCCTCATATCACTGACCTTGCTAAGAAGGCACAATATCAGCTTCACCTCCTTAGAGGTATTCTCCTTTTCCTCACCTTCCCCCAGAAACTAAATGTCTCTAGAGCTCTGGTTCTCCCAAGGCTCAACTACAGTAACAGCCTCTTACTCAATCTACCACTCTCCTGACTTCGCCCTCTTCAACTAATCCAGAATAGGACTGCAAGACTTATCCTTGGCTTCAAGCCCAGGGACCACTTCTCTCCAGCCCTAAAATCTCTTCAGTGGCTAGCGGTGGTTACAAGGATCCAATTCAAGACCTGTTACATCATCCACAAGGCTTTCTGGGGCCTGGGCCCTGCTGCATCCAACTCTCTCTTGTCTCCCTAATTACCTCCCTGCTAGAGTCCTTCAGTCCTCTAGCTCCAACGCTCCGCAGACTAGACGTTTCTCCAAGCAGAGAGTGGGGGGTAAATTTCTTTCCATGGGAGGAGCCTCCATCTGGAACAGCCTCCCTTCCCCTCTCTGACTTGAGCCATATCTCGAGCCTTTGAGCAGATGTTTTTCTGTGTGCCCTGCATATTCATGGAATTGGAGGTACGCACCTAAATGCTCACACAAGAGAAAATACAACCAACTAGGGAAGAAAGGCCCGAGTTGAACTTGTAAGGATAACAAGTTTTAATCTCACACACAGATGAGAGCAACAGTAAAGGACTCTGCTGCTCAGAACGTTCTGCCAAAAAGTAGAAACTTTTAAAGATGCACATCATCATAATGACACAACCAGACACAATAAAAAGCAGTGTGGCTGATTGGATGGACCCTATACATGTTGCACCTTTACCCATAAGGGGTGCCGGTCTATTGGTCCCACCCCAATCCGTACGTATTTTATCACGTGGGTTCTGCAGGGCTCATCTTCTCACGTCGAAAGTCAGAGAACAAATTAATGATGTTCCTACCATGTGAATAGTTTATCACTCATGCTGTGCACTTGGCAGGCCTTGAAACAGACACAAAGGAGGTTCTGTGGAACTCAAACTTTCACACACACATTTCACTCACTCCCCCCATGCAATCCGGCTCCAAGGTCTCCACCCTCATTTTGAACTATAATGTATCCATTCAAGCACCTTGCAATACAAATCACACGATTGTCGCTTCAACGATATGCCCTGTCCATCCTCTTTGAACATTTCAGGACTTGTTAGTTTGGGGATGGTGGTCAAAGGGCACCTGGCGCCATGGAATTCGGGGATCTTAAGGTTTAGTCAGTCATATGGGCTATAACTTGTTGTCACCCAGGAATGGCTGGGTCATGCTTTGGCCAGTGCGAGATAACATGCATACTAGGTGCTGGTCTTTGATTGCGGCCTTGTAGGGCATATTCTCCTTGGGTAAGAAACACATCTTTGCAACACTTTTGGAACAATGAATAGACGTTGTGGCAGTTGGGGGTGTGTACTGTCCTCATGGGAGCTCGGGCATGGCTGGGGATTTCTGTGATCTCACAAATTTAGACCTAGAACATGCAAAGCCGCATTTACCGCACAGACCTTCCCTTCTACCTATGATTTGGCTCTCACTGTTCCCCCTTCCCCTGGCCCATCACTGCCTCGAATGCAACTCGCCTCACTTTAAAGTGCCTAGGGGGATGAAGCTGTCCTCTTCCCAACAGAATTGTTTGTGCAAATTAACCGGATACAGAAATCACGGCCAGAACGCCCAGGACACGCCCCGATGCAAATCCAAAATAGCCAGAAACAGCTACCTCTGCATTATCCACAGGCTGCCCACAAGCAGGCCTGCACCTCTGGGACTCTGTGCAGGGTTCCCTGCAACTGTCAACTGCACCCGACAACATGCATAGGATTTTTCAAAACTCAGAACAAATTCCCGAGTTCCCGAACCCCGACTATGTACACGCATCCCCAAATGCAGCATGCAATCCCACATCTGCACAGTGATTCCTATGCGCAAGTGCCTCTACGCCTGCTTTTGGGTGGCTGATGTTATGAGAGCTTTGCATGGCCATTTCCCTGCCGAGTGGCTGCGAGGGTGGGTCCATGAATACGTGTCGTTTCATGCAATTGTGGGCTTGCGATGGACTGCCTGCGAGCCATCCCTCGTAACACCCACCCTTTTGCATGTTCTTCCCAATTTTCAGTATTCCGCCCTCTTCCCCGCCCTCTGCACAAGCCACACCCACACTCTACATGGTGTCTCGCGCAAGGCACTCAGCGTATACAAGAGTGGGAAGGGGCTCCAGGTCGGGGGAGTTGCATGGAGTGTAGCAAGATACCTCTCCCCACACCTTCTTACCTGGTGGACACATACAGGAGGGTGAGGTTGTCTGCACTCGCTGTCTGCAACACTACCCCATCACCGCCAAACACTTGCGCCGCTCAACACCGCAGCCTTGTCCTGCGAGGGCTTTGCCACAGAGGGTCTGTACCTCGGTTCTTGTAAGCACAGAAGCATGGACGTAGCGAAGCATGCTAATTATAGTCGCGCTGCGTCTCCTGTGCACCTGCGCCACTCATCACTGACAGGGTTGGGAGCTTTGACACCACTACTAGGGTGGTCCATCAGCTCAAAACAAAACCATGTGAACTTAGCAACATAACTGACGGGTTTGTTTTGTCAATAGACATCTCTACGCACCTGGACGCTACTTAAGGGACATAACATGGGAAACTGATGGTTGTATGTGATTTCAGCGCCGAAAACAAACATCATTGGGTAAACAATATTTTTTTTTCACCCACTAAACACTCTTCCCAACATATTTTAGGACTGGTGCAATGATATAAACCAACTCCATTCCTACAATATGTGGGGAAAGTGTTGGATAGTGGCTGAAAATAATAGATTTTCTCATCATTTACCTGAGGTGTTGAAGCTTGCCTGAATACCTGTTTTATTAGTTCTGTCTAACCCTTCCCCTACACTGTGGTACCAATAGCATTTCGTCTTCCTATAGGTCCGACCCTTGGATTATGCCACTCTCTGGCTTGGGCTAGACTGTCCTGGAATTATTATTTGGGAATTTACCAACTGTATTGGAAACTGACATCGTGAGTAGTTAAACCTACATAACTACATACGATTAGCCAATCACGCTCTCAAGCACCTCACATACCGTACACCATTTTAACGTATACTACTCCAAAGTGCTATTAGAAACTAAATCCATTTATTATCACGGTATACAGTGTTTGTAACGAAAAAAATAGCTTTTTAAGTGAAAAATAAATAACTAAAAAATGTTACATTTATGGTAAAATTGTATACGGGGTTGGGGTAAGGGATTAAAATGGGTGGGAGGGGTTGGGGTTAATAAAGCTGGGGAAAAGGGGGGAAGAATTCGACATTTTGTCATTGTTTTTCTTTCATTGAAAAGGTTTACGTTATTCATGTATTCATTATAAAGATATGGAACCAGTGGCGGTGCCAGGAGGGTCCAAAGGGGCACTCACCCCCCTAGCTGTAGGTTTGTGCCCGGTGCGCCCCCCGTTTGCTCCTGAAGGGCCAGGAATCCGGGCCGTGCTGGGCTGCGCTGCGGCGCAGTATTTCTTTTCAATGTGCTCACTGCTTAGTTCAGAATAAGTTACTTTTACGATGTGATGCGGGAAGGTGGCGGCGGGCCGACATTACTGGGGCATTAAGCACGAGTCTGTGACTGCACACTGCTTGCTTATTAGTATTCTGTGTGTGTGTGTGTCTGTGATTGAAACTAGTGAAATCTGTTGAGATGAGAGAACAGCACACAGTATAGTAGCAGCTGCCGCGGATCTCCGCACTGATTGAAGTTCCAACTGTTTGTTGTTCACTTCCACAATGATTCCGGCGGGTGTGATGAGTTGACCTAGAACCCACCCTGACCCCTTCCTTCCTGTGCCAGGCAAGCCAGTCTGGGGGGTGATGTTCCCGTCCTTTTTGCAAAACAGACGGGATCATTGATGCATGCAAGAGAGACGACACAGTGAGTTTGAACTGGTTGATCAGATGAACAGTTCGGGGGTCAGACTGCCTGCCCTGCAGCCCGGGGGTGGAGTGGAATAGGTGGACTGTGGAGGCTGCTGGCTAGGCTGGGTCAGTAGGTGACTGGTGTTGCTGCTGTTGCATTGCCTGCAGCCTGCCAGCCCACCAGATGCTCATGCATGCGGTGCAAAATTGCAGCTAATGAATACAAATCGCACTATGGTGTGATTATGGCACACTGCTGCCTGAGCAGTTTCCATTTATTTCCTGCCTGTGTGGACCATCTGCCCGTGCTGTGACTGCTGACTCATCACTTGTGATTGACTGACTAGTCGTGCCACTGCCTCGGTGGCCGCCTCCCACCCCTGCCTGGATGCCTGCTGTCCTGCCTGCCTTGCCTGGCCGCTCTGCTCCCAGCCCCGGCCTTGCTGCCTGCTGCCCTGCCTCCTGCCCAGCGCCACCCAGCATCAATTTGGAATCAACAGAGTTGAGAGGGAGTGATGGAGAGACTCACTCAACTAGAAGAAGCAAGTAAATAAGTGTGCTCCAACCTGCCTGCCTGTCCCCATCTTCGGATCTAAATATTTCTGTTGAGCTGCCTGTTTTTTTGTTGCAGCTCCTTTTTTGTTTATATTTAAACTCGGTTTTCTTGTGGCACAGTGTCGAAATTATTCCAGTTGGCAGTTGGTTGCTGGCAAATTCATGACTGCCACATCCCGGATGTTTAATTATCAAATAACTTGTCAGGGTGCCAGTTAAAGCCCAACCTTCAACCTTGTCTTTTATTCTATTTCCTCTTTGTAGTGATCATTTGCTGCTGCATATTGAACATACATGCCCTTTTTTTTCCTTTGTCTATCCTTCTTTGTTGGAACATCTACTTGGGGACTCAAGGAGTGCTCTGGAACGATGATATGATCACCTCAGTCCTTTCCTAGGTTATTTCATCTAGGTTATATTGCGTAACTTCGCGACTCGAGGTCGTGGCGCTCTGCGCTTGGGTGTCTGTCTGTCTACCATCTGTCAGTACTCACCAATGACTTACGCCGAGATCCCAGACTCAAGTTCTGTACTCTGGCATAACTCCGACCAGCAAATCTGGGTCTCCTCAATGAGGGTGACCTCTCTCTTGATACACCCCTCTGTTTGTTCAAATGAATACAAACAGAGGTGTCATTCAAATGAAAGAGGAAAGAAAAAACACCACCAGGTTTGCACCAGGCTGTGAAAAGAAGAACAGGTCTTAGTGTCACATTGGTAGAGTAGCAATATATGCAGGGGAGGAATTCAACACTAACCTGATGGTTTGGCACAATAGGTAATTCAATGGATCATCTGTTGGCGCAAAATAATCTCTGTTTTCACTACGAAGACAAAAGAAGAAGAAGAGGAAGAAATTAAAAAACCTGATCAAAAACCTAACTAGAGATGTATTTCCTAATAAGGAGGTTCTTACCTATAAAGGAATAGTGAAGAGCTAGTAACTGGAGTTGGCTAATTCCAAGATAATCAACAAGGAAAATGAGAACCGAATGGATGGGAAGGTAGTAGTGTTAGAAGGATTAGTAAGGACCTGTCCCCGGGCAGCACAAGGACGCACTAAAGACGGGATGGTGCACAGTAGAAATCAGCAAGACGACCTAAGTTCAGTGCCCTAAACAATTTCCCATGGTACAGAAGGCAGATTTCAATCCCTAAATCTCAGAGAGCAAATAGTCAGAACACACACACAGAAAATCCAGAGGCATTCCAAAAGTAAGGCAAAAATCGTTATCATGTAATCAGAAGCAGCAACTAAACAGAATCGAGATGCAAGGCGGTCCGTGACGAGGAAACAGGGTCAAAACAGGAACCTAAACTATTCAAGCTGAGAGCAGGAAACACGGGTACTAACTTCAATCAGAAGTGCTCCCGCTGTTGTCCGGCTGATCTTTATCGAGCTGGGGAAACAGACTCGGCGTGATGATATTGCATTGCTAATCAGGTGACCATAGTGATCCGCACATCATCCGACGTGGAAACGTGGCCTTGGCAACGCAACGCCTACATGCATTGCATCTGCCCAGTTGCCATGGCAATTGCCAACGCCTCAAAAAATGGTGAGGCCATAGATTGGCATACAAGGAGTGAGCGCTTGTGCTGGGCTGTATTCATGACACTACCTCAATGATGGAAGTGTTCTAACGGCACATTAGATAGAAACTTGGGCACTGGCCCTCAGTTATGGTCTGCAATAAGGTAGTGTGTGTTTGAGTCCTTCAAAATTATTAACATGGTCAATAATCAATTGAGAGCTTGAAATTGGATAGTGGAGGAGGAGGAGATACTCTTGTGCTCTAGTGTATCTATTCCATTATCAAGAGTATGAGAGAGGGGTCAAGCCAGTATTCCATCCTCTCTGGGGCTTGCCGCAAGCCCAACCTGCTATTTGGGGGATCACCTAAGATTCACAGAGTCTGGGAGGCACATACTAATGGTCAGTCACAGGGAGGAAGCAGCAAGCTGTCGCCAAGTTAAGACGGCTGACACTGGCTGCCTCCATCTCACACAACCTGGCATTTTGTCATCAGTGAATTTGCCCATGTGCTGAGTGCATTTTAACATGTAAACACTGGCAGTGGTTGGTCCACTCGTCTTATCCCCAGGAAATAAGCACCCGGCGTTCTCTGGTGTGCAGCGTAGTGCAGCACTCTCACAGCATGCTGGTCCTTGGGCTTCAGAAAATATTAACCATTTGCTGAAGAAAGTTATTGTGAAAAGTGTAGTTGTTGAATGCCCGCAGGGAGGGCATTCACCACACAACTAGATGCAGTGCAGCAGCAAGCCAGTGTGAAAAAGAAGGCATAAAGCCCCCACACCCTGGCAAAGATGTGTCAGGTGAAAGGCCCCGTGGACCATCACAGCAGATCATGTACAATACGGATATGTGAATCCATAAGGTAGGATGGGAAAGTGTCACGTGTCTGGTGAAGTACCCGCCGTTGTACGTCTTCCTCAGGTGGGGAATATGGGAAGTTGCCACTGCCTTGAGATTGAGATTCGGGGGTGTATAATGCTGGGTCGGGGTGGGGGGTATCCGGTAATATTATCCCCATATATATGGTCGCCATACATATGGTCACCGGGAAAAGACAGTGGGAACACGCTGCTGGAATCCGCGCCAGCATAGCCCGTCCTTGGGTAGCCTGGCTGTGCTTTGTTGCTGCAATGACACAGCAATGTGCAGTGGGACAGGGTGTGGGGTGTCTGTGAAAATGTTACAACAGTCAGTGCAGCGGTCTGAGTGCTGCAGTAGGGTTTGGCTAAGGTGTGTCACTCACACTTCACATGGTCCAACTTGGCACGCCGCAGCGGGAGCAGCTGGAACAGTGCGTGGGTGGGGCTGTGGGGGGTGTGTAGGGGAATAAGAGATGTGGGGGAGTTTGGAGAATGTTTGTTGGTCAGTGTGGGTATGTCCTGTCTCGCGGCTCTCTCGTGCCACTGGTTCACTCGTATCACACTAGCAGCCAGCAGCAACAGCTCTGTGGCTGAGGCAGGGACTGGGAGAGAACACCTTGGGGGAAGGATGTCTCTGTGGGGCAAAAGAGGGTGCTCATGGCCAGGAGAGTAGAGACTCCTCAACCAGCCCAAGCTGGGTAAAGCGCAGGCTCAGCTCCACAGTGTAGCATCAGTGCAGGCCCTGGCCCCCAAGGAAAGTGGGCCCTGCTGTAAGTTGTTTAGTTGTGTGTGTGTATATGCATGTATGTGCGTATTTATGCATGTATATGGTAAATGTTTACACACTGAATATAGGTACATTTATGCATGTATATGGTAAATGTTTACACACAGAATGTAGGTACATGTTCAAATATAGGTGTCCTTGTTCTTAATATGTTTGCCTGCATTGTGTATGTAGCCATACATGTAAGTAGGTATGTAGTTATGGAAACAAACCTACATCGGCACAGCAGACCCACTGGTGATCAAGTGGGGGGGTATCCGGTAATATTATCCCCATATATATGGTTGCCATACATATGGTTCACGGGAAAAGACAGTGGCGACTTTACGTATGGTGACCATATATATTGGTTCAAGGGGAGGGTAGGTTGTGGAGTGTCCCCACCTCCCCTTCAAATAAAAAAAGGTTTTGGGCTTCAATGTGATAATGTGATAATATCCCTGAAAACCATGGCCATATTGTGGTGACATTTTTGTCAGATGACACTTTTGCAGGGACATTATCTCATGGAACCGTCAGGGGACCCTGTGCATAGTAGGAGGGCACACCTGGCCCATGGTGACCTATTATATTATATTCAGCGAACCCAGGCAAGTGCCAGCATGCAAAGAAGTGGCTTTCCAGTACATCCAGGCAAGTACCGGAATGCAAAGAAGTGGCTTTCCAGTACATCCAGGCAAGTACCGGAATGCAAAGAAGTGGCTTTCCAGTACATACAGGCAAGTACCGGCATGCAAAGAAGTGGCTTTCCAGTACATACAGGCAAGTACCGGAATGCAAAGAAGTGGCTTTCCAGTACATCCAGGCAAGTACCGGAATGCAAAGAAGTGGCTTTCCAGTACATACAGGCAAGTACCGGAATGCAAAGAAGTGGCTTTCCAGTACATCCAGGCAAGTACCGGCATGCAAAGAAGTGGCTTTCCAGTACATCCAGGCAAGTACCGGAATGCAAAGAAGTGGCTTTCCAGTACATACAGGCAAGTACCGGCATGCAAAGAAGTGGCTTTCCAGTACATACAGGCAAGTACCGGAATGCAAAGAAGTGGCTTTCCAGTACATCCAGGCAAGTACCGGAATGCAAAGAAGTGGCTTTCCAGTACATCCAGGCAAGTACCGGAATGCAAAGAAGTGGCTTTCCAGTACATCCAGGCAAGTACCGGAATGCAAAGAAGTGGCTTTCCAGTACTGGCAGCCAAACTTTGCAACTCACTACCTGTCGACCTAAGATCTGAACCGTCCTACTATTGTTTTAGAAAAAAACGAAAACATGGCTCTTCTCCCATGATGCAGAAACTTTCTATCAGCCCATCATCTTGGTAATTAATATCTGTGATGTAATCCTTGTAAATATGCATAATGCAATGTGAATTATCTGTATTGTCTTTTGCTTGTAGGTAACCGTGAACGCGCCCAGATACCCACGGGTTTGGTGCGCTATATATATAAATAAACAAACAAACAAACAAAGAAAACAAATAGGACTGGGTTTCATCCAGTTCATTGCACTGCACTAAACCGATGCAATCTGTGGCTGTCCCCCTGGGGGTGGGAGTGAGAAATGGCAACGCATTCCTTTTGTGAAAGACTATCTGAGTAGTACCCACCAAGGGGGAGGTTTTTCATGAAATGTGACGCACATTGTAAATTTTAATGAATATTTATTAAATAATACTCGTCAACATTAAGAAAACGGTAGTGACCCCGTGACCCAGAGTCCCCGACCGATCTCTGACCCGACCTGCGCAGCGATCCCTTGAGGAGCACCTCGCCCCACCTGGCACCAAAACCTGTCTCCACGGCTTCGTGGAACAACTATCACAACACATGCATCTCTCCATCTCATCGCTGTAGTATTGAGTCCAAATCTTGTGGGGAAACACACATTCTTACCAACAACAAACAGTGTTTCTTCCTGCTTCCCTGTGCAACTGCACGCAGCTTTTATATCTGATGTGTGCCACTTTCACCTTTCAGCCGCTAGTCCGCCTGGACGGTTTATAGCAGAAGTGTTTTCTCCATCTGAGTAACAGTGATTGCTTTACGCATCAACGAGCTTGAAATCATCTCAGCTGCAACCACTGCTACCACTTTTCTTAACCAGAGTGTGTAGGGGCTTCTGTTTTGCGGGGCACATTTTCTTGCAGAAAAAAAACACATTTCATTTTTTATTTCAAAAATAAATAAAAATCTCTCAGGGGAGTATGCCTCCCCAGGTGATATTCCGTCTCACAGCCCTTTAATAAGAAATACTTCCCCCTCCCCCCCCTGTTTCAAATGCTGTATGGATATAAAAACTGAGGTGACAATTCATGCGCATTCATTGTCCCTATGTTGTGACATGAACATCAGGTGTGCCATATCTATTGCTAATCTATGCTCACAAACAAATCCTGACACTTAAAGACATATGTGGCTCGTGCTAATTAATGTTAGTGATATGCTGACAGCCTGTGTTTTTATCACAGGAATCTTGATCTGCAGTCCAAATTAATTATTGCTGTTGATGTTGCCAAAGGTATGGAATATCTTCACAACCTAACCTACCCAATCATACACCGCGATTTGAACAGGTAAGCAAGCCTTCCCTGTGTTTTCTATGTCCGTTTAAAGAATGTCTCCACCTGTGTACACCTTTTAAACCGAATCTGATCTCTGCAGCCATGCCAGGAGAAAACAATCTGTGTATTCACAAATGACAAGCGTCAGAGCTCTCAAGTATGATGTGTGAAGTATGTGTTTTATTCTTTTTAAGGTATTGACAGTTGTAATGATTTTATGGGCTGCAATGTTTATTTCTGATGTATCGACTTCCGAGCTTTCCCGTGGCCATGTGTGCAAAGGTCATCTAGGCGTGTATTATTCCCTTTGAGTTTTGGGATTTGTAGTTTTTCCTTTCTCATTTGAAATTTGGGAAAACTACCCGTCCGAAAAATAATGATGAAGGATTTTTGTTTCAAGTAATTGCCAGAGTTGACTGTAAATGTTTTTTATCATCTTTTTTTCAATGAAACAAGTGCTTGGGTCACTTGTGTCAGCGGTGGACATCTTGAGGCAGGACCTGATGTAAGCTGACTTCAAAAGTAGAGGGGACCTCCCAGTAGTTACTGAGTCATTAAGAAAGGATAAGAAAATAGATGCTCTCGTTTATTTAAGATCGTTTTGCTGTAGTGCACAGCAGTTTGGTCACAATATTCTTCAGTCAGTGTTGGGGTTCAGTTGCAGGCTACCGGGGTCTTTGAATTCTTGGATGATCGTAAACATTTCCTTTTGTCTGTGTTATGCTGATTCTCTGCATCGAGAGTGTGCTTTCTTGTGTTTGATGATGTCTGTGCTGTAGAAATGTAGCTGTTAAGAGTGTACAAGTTTGCCTGATCACAAGTTTTTATTTTCTCTGGGTTTCTCTAAATTCCAGTGTTCTGGTCATGTGGGTTCATTTTGGAGCGAACCATTTAGAAGCGTCCCTCTTCTGTGAGTTTTTAAATACCGTTTTTCAATGTGATGCTGTCCAAGAGTTAATATCGGTTTCACGGTTGTCAGGTTGTTCTTGTTGGTGTTAATAATCTGTTTGTTTGCTTCAAGTTGGTACTTCTTTACAGAATAGGGTCAACGTGGTCATTCCTTTGCAGGATGCTTCAGTGAAAATTGTGCGCGGAATGGATAGGTGATATTGCCATCCAGGGTGTGACCAGCTGTGACCAGCTATGCGGGTGGAACCCTTAACCATTTGTTTGAGATGTAAAGTGGTAAGATCAGATGTGAGGGATCGTGTAATAGGACCTTCATTATTCTTGGGCCAGATGTGAAAATCCCTGAATACTGTGAGATATTGGTGACCCATGGATAGGTTGACAGCCATCTCTGTGGGATTGTGGGTGAAGGTTAGGCTGTAGGATAGTGCTCTGTTTATGAGAAGGATGCTTATTGATAAGGTATGATAGTTGGAACAGATGGGACAGATGATTGACAGTCTGCAATGTTTTTGATGAGAGGCTTTGAGACAGAGGGCCTCATTCCGAGATTGGAGGTTGTCATGGCGCTATTTGCGCCATGACTGCCTCCAAATACGGGTCCGGCACCGGTCTAGTTCAATGGGGACTTACCGGTGTAGTCCGACCTTTGCGGGACCGGTAAGTCCCCATTGAAAAAGCCATTCCCATTTGAGTCCCGATAGGGCTCAATGGGAATGGGGAAGGCACTAATAACGGTACCGCAAATTGAGGTACCGTTATTAGCTCTGAAGTCCCTTAACGGGTCCCGTCGATAATGCCTGGTCCGACCAGGCATAAGGAGGGACCCGCTAAGGGAACTCGTAGTAGGGTGGTAAGGGATTAATGGCACCGGTCTCCTTATCGGTGCCCAGTATCCCTTACCGCCCTACTCAGAATGAGGCCCAGAGTCTCTGTGGACCAGTGCAAACATTCCACCTAACCTATTGGCAAAAGGTGTGCACTTGAACTTGTAGTCTATTGGGATACTCTCCTGAATAACAGCTGATTGATCATCTGACAGCTAGATTTCTATGAGGAAAAGTAAATCTATTTTGTCCTCTGAGAGGAGGCTGAATATGATTGAATTTGCATTGAACAAGAGGCATCTGAAGCCCTTCGTTGAATTGTGGGTCATGCCAGTGGGAGTAGTGAGGGAGCGACACTTATCTTTGCGTTCATGGGCTACCCAGGCCTCCAAGTTCAGGCATTCAAGCTTCTTCGTGGGTTTCAGTCTTTCTGCCATCGTTTTGGCTGGTTCTGATTTTTGCAAGTTGTTTGGTGATGAAGGGTGTAGTAAATGCCAGTTCTTATGGCTGTGGCCTTATGACAGATCGCTTGCTTGATAGAATGGTCAAGGCCAAGGTTGTTGGATTACATTTGTGCCCTGTATCCGAGGTTGCTGATACATAGCAGCTGCATGTGGGTGTGTCCTTAAGGCGGTATCTGAATATGAAAGTCATGGGTGACCTTCATAGGTGAGGTAGTAGGATTACTTTAGGGTATCTGGTTCAATGAACTGAAGGAGTTGCTGAGGTAGCTTCCATCACTTTCCTTTTCCCTTTTTTCCATACTGTCCTTGGTTCTTTTCCACTTGTTACCGCGGGTCTTAGAGGACTATGGGATTTGAGGGGGGAAGGGACAAGGGATAAGTTGAGGTTGCTTGGATGGTGATTAATGTCTTGTTTGGTAGATTAGAAGACCTGACCGGTGATGCATTCTATATAGCACTCTCATTGAAATTAGCCAGTGAGACAATTCTGGAGGTTCATTAAGGAGAATCAACCCAGATTCAAACAGTTGGGTTTCTCCATGGAAGCATGAGAAGGCTTAGACCGATGGGATTGGAAAATAAAGACTAAGGTTGGGTCCCTTCTGCAAGATCTTCCTCTAGCAGCCAAAGGGAGGTCTGCTCATGGAGAGAGTCCAGGGGAAAAAACACAGAGATGGATTCTGAACAGTCAAAACAAACTGGTATGCGATGCAATAGTCTTTAGCTTGGGTAGCTCTGTAATGTAAACAATCAGGTAGTAGGATAGATCAACCTAGCTAATTTACCCATGCAATCATAGGTATCCAGTTAAAATATCGAAAACATTTGGTCGAATGACAAAAATGTCGAAAAAAGAATGTCTACATTTTTTTTTCGAATGCTTTATTTTTTTATGTACATTTTTGTTTTGGGTTCCGAAGTTAAAAAAAGGGTTAAAACAGAAAAAAAATGTAAAAAAGTGGGGTTGGCGGGAACCCCCCCATTTCGAACAAAAAACAAACAAAAAAAAACATTCATTTTTTTTTTCTACATTCTTATTTCGACATTTTGACTTTCGACCAAATGTAATTCGAAATAGTCACTATAAACCGCAATCATGTCATACCCGACTCCATCAGAACATATTCTCTGAGATGCATATCCAGGCTGTGTACAATACTTTGTGAACGCATATGAACAGTAGATATGTGGCAAGGAAATTACAAAGGGAGAGATGGGTTTAAATATCTGCCCTTTTGTGTACAGTAACAGTCTGGCACTGATTTGTTTGAAATGCACCAATGATGCAAATATTTATTTTTCTCGGAGAGACCTTGCTTTCAAGCCTTCCATAATGCCAGAGTCTCATTGTGAGCATGGGTGTGTGAGGTCATTAACAATAGAGCATACATCCTATTTGCTTCTCTAGATCTCAAATGGCAATGAACAACCAGTGTTCTATAAATAGTAAAGCTGGGACGATCTAAGATCCCATTGGGAGCAATATGCTGGACCAGGCTTCCTGGAAGTTCTTGAGATGAACTTGGAACTTTTTGGAAATGGTAATGGTTATAGTATTGTGGGAAGCACTATTCCACTTGGGCTGAGGCTGGGCTCCTCTGGCATTTAATCTGTATAATTCAGCCTTGTATACCCTTCTCAGTCTGGGCTGTAGGTACCTTCACTGTTAAAAGAAGGCAGCATGGGAATCCTAGGTCCAACGGGGTGTGCCGTCTGCTAACCAGCTCCCATGTTATGTTATTTTAGCCAATGTGTATACTGCACCCTTCACTACCATAGTGGTATTACAGCGCCTGACCTTGTCCGAGGAAGCATATTGTGACCCCGCCATGGTGTCATCAGATCTTAGTCTGAGGATAGTAAGGAAGACATCTGGGGTGTGATAGGAAAGAAGGTTTATTAACTAGACAAACCAATTCAGTAAGCGTGAAAACAAGATGAATGACGGAAAGGTACTATGGTTGTGGTAGTATGCATGCATGATGCTTAACTGTGATTAGTTACTGCGGGAAATAATTTCAGGAATGTGTAGCTCTGTTTAAAGCAAAGGCTTTACTGTGAAGGGCAAGATCTAGAACCAGTCAATGGGCCTCATCACAAGTTGGGCGGAGCGGTAAAAATTCAGCGATAAGGCTATTACTACCGCATTACCGCTCCGCCCAACTGTGAGTTGGGCAGAAAGTTGAGGACTCACCTCTAGCTCTGAGCTGGGGGTAAATCCGCAGACTTTCCACCCATTTTTGACACAATTTCCTCAGCAGTATTACCGCTGCAGTAATTGTGCCAAAAATGCCCCATTGAGTCCAATGGACCCAATATGAATGGGGACTTACCGCCCACCCACAACCTGGGATCTGATGCTAATAGCACCCTTTTTGGTGGAGGCTTTCATCAGCTTTTTTAGTAAGAAGCATCCCCCTCTAGAACTGGTTTTGCCAGGCCAGCTGATATGAGCATATGTACTTTGATCATTGTGGTCCTTTTCATGAACTGAGTGCTGCTCACTACATTATTATTTATTTAGTTTTGTGTGGCGTCAAATTGTCATCTCCTACCTACTTGAACGTACTTGTCGGCCTTGGAAAGGGAAACATGACACTGATGTAAAATGACACAAGAAAAATGTGAGCCACTATAACCTAAGAACCATCTAGTATTACAAAACAGCCATCATTCTCCATAAAAAGGAAATGGTTGGATCAATTAATAGATTAAAATAAAAAATGTGCAAGAGCCTGTTTAAACCAAAAAATGCAAATTGGTTACAAGATCACATCACAATTGGGAAGGGATGAGTAAAATGGAAAACACCAGGGTGGAGCAGGATTAGGTAGAGATGCAGTCAAGGATGGAGTGGTACTCCAAACAGAGTTGTGTGGGACAAGGGTAAGGGAGGAACACCCATTGAAAAGCAAATTGAATGTGTGAATCAAAATTATGCATTTGGCACAGAATACATATATCCTACCAGACCAACATTATATACAATGGCCCCGCAGCATAAACAACTCATAGCATAACATAAACTTAGCATATCATACCACACATAAGAAAGCATAGCATTTGAATGCCTTTCAGGGGATAGCGAAGTTGGTATTTGCGGCATGGCTTAGCATAGCCGCAAAGCATGACTTTTTGTAGAGTCTGCTATTTTAGATTGGTTTTGAGGGTGCGTGTCTCCCTGTTTAGTGATGTAGAACATTGCAATTGTGTTGTCCTCAAGAGGATATGTAACCACATTGCTCATCTGTCCACGTCACACACTATCAAAGCATTGGTTGCATTTGTTATTTGCATGTGAGGGGATTTGTGAAGGGCGGTCTCATGATCATATTCTGCTTGTATCACCATTTGAGTAAATGAATGTCCTTTTGTGTAACTACGATTCACGAGAAACTACCAATTTCCTTCTGATGGTGAACAGTGCGCAAAGCGCCATTCCTTGCATGTGCAACTAAGCGGATGCATGATAATGTCATTCCCAACCATTTCACGACTTAGTGCAAAGTGCATGTGTTTGATGACTGCTAAAGAGGTGCTTCTGCTAGAAAACATGCAACAGTTTTGGATGGTAAATACCGGTTGATATCTAGCGCTAACGTGCAGTGCACCTTTGATGGCTGCTGTGGGCTACTTGGGTAGATTGCAGAAGAGTCATTGGAAGGTTGCAGTGCATGTGGGATGAAACACAACAACTGCATACATGGCAGCATGACAATCCATCCTTGGAAACCAGCAAGAAGCCATAACATTGCAGGGTAACGTGTGCTATGCTTTAAGCAATAGTTAATAGCAAATGAGGTGCGCTAAACCGGAGCAATGGACCAACACCACCCACCTTCCACAACTGTCCGCTATTCTAGAGAGGCAAGATACGCAAACTTTTGTGCGTCTCCTGGAAATGCAATTGAAGACTAGTGGGGAATTTGTGATGTGGCAGGAGGTATCGGAGGGGAGAAGGCAGACGAAGTACTGTATCTACATGACAAGGGTCACCCTAATGGGAATGTCAGGGGAAGAAGGCATAAGCCTTCATCTGCCTGCTCTAATCAGAGAGTTGGGAGCAGATCTATCTCTTCGGCTGGGGCGTCCCTCTGGAACAGTCTCCCTGCCTCTCTCAAACATGAGTAGAACCACCGCCGGTTCCGGAAGCAACTCAAAACCTTCCATTTCGCTTCTGCTTTCTCTCTTCCTCTCCCCGGCTGCTGCACCTGACTGCTCCGCACCCTGTTCACCTGGTCATCCTCTGAACTCGGGCCCAGGTTCCTGCATGTCCAGTTGCCCTTGCACTGCCTCCGGCCTTCCCAGCACCTAGGTATCTGCAACCCAACAGTCCCTTCTCTCTGCTCTTATGAGCCACCTGCTGGCTGCACTCGTGAGTGAACTGCACTTCCATGTTCTCCTCCACCAGGCTCACTTCCCTGTTCCCATCCCCCTGGCATTTCTCCCCTTCCCACTTCTCCACACGTGCGCGATCTGAATGACACAAGTCCTAGTAAGTTCGTTATTGTGTCCTCCCTTTGTTTTCCCTCCTTGTTTTGTCGCGCCTAGAAACACTTGTCTACAGGCGCGTTATAAATGCCCCATCATATCATAAAAATATATCGTTGGGCAGACGGACAATACTGGAGCTGCTATGCAGCATCAAGATGCAGATAGATCCTACACTAAACCTGGGTAATGCAGTAACGTATCTGGAGCAGGCAGCTCCTTTACAAGTCCTGTTGCGCTGTCTGCTTGAATTCCACTGTCTTTGTTCTGCCACATTCTGGAGTAGGTTTTGGATGATATGTTCCAGTGCATTGGCGAACGCATACAATTTCCTGAGAGTGAAATATAACTGAACACAATGCAGGTGGGCTTTTATGCATTTGCTAGAATTGCTAACATGGTGGGTGCATTGGATCGCACCAGGGGAGTTGCTAGGTCTGGAAAAGACCCTGGGCTAAGCTGATGTCGGAACTGTTGGGACTGGGGGCTAGCTAGTCTTTTGGCTGTAGCTCCTGAGATTCTATCCGGGGCTACAACCAAAAGATCAGGGGCTATATCCCCCTTAGCCCCCTCCCCCCTAGCAACGCCCCTGGATCGCACACACATCCATCTTGGAACGCAACCAGGTCATGAGCAAAATGACATTCTATAAATGTGCAGCTGGTGTGTGCAGCTGACTTGACAGTCACACGCTGTTGTGCAAAATACTCTCCCAGCAACAAGAAGATGTCTACCGCAGGAACATGGTTAACCGTTGGGCAAGTGAAGTAGTAGAGAGAGTTTGCCGCCTGATGATTTGTGTGTGTCATTCACTTAAAGTGTCCCAAAGTCTCCCCACAGGGGACATTGTCTATCAACTCCAACCATCGCTAACGGCCCATTCTCAACCCACGCAATGTAGTGAAGGTCAGAAACAATGAGGCCCACAAGAAGGTCTGCAACACCATCAAGCGTGTGTTTGATCTCTTGAAAAGTAGGTTCAGCTGCTTCAAGTTGCATGGCAGTGACCCTTTGAATGTACCTTGAAAAGCATGCTGCATTGTCATGTGTACCATACGCTTCACAACATAAGGCAGAGCCTTACACTCCCATCTGCCTGCATTGCAGATGAAGGGGGGCTAGAGCTTCCAGGAGTAGGCAACAACAGTGACAGAGAAGGTGTGTACGGAATGAGGGAATAGCAGCATGGAATGTGGTAGTGAACAATGCTGTATTCGCACCAAGTGAAAGGGATCGCAGCCAGTCATGTGCCTGGACCAGCGGGCGAGAATTCACAATCCCTGCCAGCTGTCCCAGCCACCCGTGGTCCTTACCTTGGCACGGCATGAACGCCATAGTGTATCAGACAGTACCATAGGTGTGCACAGAGCATCAGTCAACAAGAATGCACCCATCCCCGTGGTTTAGGGAATCCGATTTGTTGTTAATTCCAAGTACATTTGTAAACATTTTCAAAATGTACATTAAAGAACTGTTTTGCCATGTGTGGCTGTTTGAGTTTCCATACATTAGTACACGATTCAATAAGACATCTGCTTTCTGATCATGTATACACCATGGGTTAGCATTTCATCATAAGGGGGCCACATAGTGGCAGCATGATTGGTTTGCAATGTAGGACAGTGCATTTAAGTGAAGACAATGTGTATGAAACAATGCATCAACAGGATGTTCTCTGGGATGTGTGATGGCAAAAGACATCAAACCCTGCGTACCAGGTCCTCATACAGAAATGACATGTCGCTGGGTCAGACGAGTCAATCTCTTCTTTCTCTGGGGTCTGGGCCTAGTTGCGTCGAGTGCCACAAGGGTTTATGAGCTCAAGTGTTAGCTCATGCACGGACATACCTGGATGACATGCCTCATCAAACACACCGACCAAGGGAACATGTTCCTGTGCTACCATTCTCTTACACACATGTGTCACACTCAACAATGACACACGTTCTCTCTCGGGACGGATGCTACTTGCAGTGCCATCAGACTGAATAACTTTTTTAATTTATTTATTTTTTTATTTCATTGGCTTTATCGGCTTACACAATAGAGAATATCAGTGTCACAGAGGAGGTGCAGTAGAGCTCTCTTTTCCATGGGAGCAGTTAGCATTGGAGGTCACCTTTACTTTGCTGATTCTTTCGCAGCTTCCTAAGGGAGATTTGTGTACACATAAGGTGCACACATTCATCGTTTCAGCGTTTGCAAATGAAGACTGCTGCAGGGCGCTGACTAGTGATGGCACACTTTTACAGTTGTCCTCTAGAATGTGGGTGGGTGGCTGCGAGATTACTGCAAGGTCATTGCAAGATCATTGCCGCTTTTAGTGGCAGCTGTTGTGAGACATACTAAATTGAAGCTCCTCTAGAAATGCCTCTGTCTGTGTGTGCATGGACACTTGCTCCTTTAAGTCATCTCTGAGATCACACTGCTTATTGGTATCAGAATCAGTTCCTCTTGAGTTCCTTGCAGTGCCGCGCTTGATGCAGTTGGCCTACGCTTTTGAGGATTGACTGCCACCTCCCTGTGCACATTGGACACCTGCTTGCTCTCTACTAGCCCAAGGGATGGTTACATGTGTCACCTGTCATCAGTGCCTGATATATGATGATGATTCCAGAATCACTGAAGAAGTTCTCATGCACCTTGGATTTGCACTTTGAGGTACTCTCCCGTTGTCCACCTGGTCACTGGAACCATTGTCAGGCATTTCTTCACTATCTTTTCATTATTCTTCCCCATCTCAGGTGCGTGCCTCACAGGTGGAACGGAAAGACAGGAAGAGCCAGTTATATGAATTGCATGCATCGTATCAATGCACCAGAACACTCGGCACATGACACACATACACTGTTTACTTTATGGCTTCTGCTTTCCAGTTCCCAAATTCTTTCCATGTTCCCTTCTTCAATTGTGGAAAGGATGCACTTGTGTATCCTGGTCAAACCCGCAGGCCTCAGTGATCCACTCTGATTCCAGGGGCATCCTTTTCCTTGCCACAGTTCCAGAGATAATGCCAAGGATGTCTTCTACATCACAAAGCATCCGACCCACTAAATTGGTGTCATCGGTATTTATCCCAAATGTTGGTCTGGGCCTGGGCTCTACACAGTTCCATTTCATGGCATATTACACCATCGATCAGTAAGTACTTCAAGCTCAGCCTTCATGAATTGTATTTTGTGTTTTTGAAGCTCCACTGCGTTCTTTTCAAGTTTCTCTGTTCTCTAATTGGAACATTCCTTCCCATGTGCCACATCTTTTAAGAGCCGGTGCCTGTAAGCGGTGTCATGACACTGGCATGTGCAGTTGGAAAAAGTGCCTGCCTCCATGAACACGTTGACGCGCCGTGCGCATCCGGTGCCACTCTCAATGCACATGCTGCACAGCAGTGCAAACACATGATCAAATCATGGGGATTAACACACCCATTCCTACTGATAAACCTCAACTGCTTATGCCAAGACTAGCGTGCCCAGTGTGATTCCTATATAAAAGCGTGCAGTGGTTTCTTTTACTCTGCACCTCTGCCTGCACACTGTGCACCATCACGCATCGGCACCTGACTCCATTCTTGCAAGAGTGGAGCCTAGTTCTCACCCCAGAGATCTCTTTGCCTTGGAAGGTCCAGACTGGACTTGGGACCCGCAGAGGTGGTAGCAGGTGGATTATAGACGGTGTGCTTTGCATACAGTGTTAAGGTTTCCCCATCATCATCCAGTTATCTTGATAAGGGGACACACATGGGCAGCCTGAGCAGGTGGTTGTGACCACAAACAGCCTTTTTTTCTTTTCTTTTATTTTGTATTTGGTTAATATACATCAACCATTACAAATAAGCCAGTTAAAACACACGAAACAACGTAAACACAAAAGGAAAAAACAAATCCAAATCATTAATTGTCAAACTTGATCAGCTGCAAACATACCAACAGGCCCTCATCTCCTGTCACACCCTCAAGTTGAAACCCACCGCCACGCATTTCAATATTACCTGCAACATTAGACATATGACCTATAACATTCTTTCATATAAAACTTTAAAAAGAGACTCAACGTTCTTTCATTAGTTAGACGCTAGGCAATGTAACACTATAAGAGTTTCATCTGACTCAGAAACCTCACTACAGCTATACTCCAGGACGTACAGGAGCCACTTCAGATCCATTGCAACAAACTGTTCACATCAATAAAATCCTTTCTATTAGCAGATGATTTAAAACATGCTATAAACATTTTCCTTAATTTTGGACAGTTCATAATTATATAGCTGAATGTTGACAACTCGTTGGGATTCTCACAGAATCGACAGAAAAAGACAACTCTTTAGGCATTAACTTTCGAATTGTCAAAACTTCCCTTGTCACTATTAGATTCAAGCTAAACCTCATAAAACTTGTGAACAATAATTTACTAGGTGATTGCGCAAATAGTGGATATTTGGGAGCTTTTTCACAAGTGTATATCCAGTCCGTGGGCCTCATTACAAGGGTGGCGGTCTGGAAATGCGGGTGCCGGTGGCACCATGCCAGCACCCTTTCCAGACCACCTGATTACAACTCTGCGGCAGGTCAGACCTGGCAGGAATAACGGCACACGCCTGCAGAGTTTTCATGGTAGCACCGGCACCGTCAGCAACGGTGCCGCTGCTTCTGTGTCTCCATTCCCATGGAGTCTGGGACACCTTACATCCCGGGACGCCGGGTTCCCGCCAGACTTGTAATAAGGCCCCTTGTCATATATTGCTTGTTTTAGTCTTTTAGGGTTTTCAGTTAAAAGATCACTAGTTAAATTAATTTCCCCCAATAATAACTGTCACTTGTTGGTGAAACACAGCACTACGTTTCCCTTTTTTTGCTTTTGACAGATGGTGTTTCTTCTAAACAAGACTCCTCTGGGGGTTCCGCAGTCACTCTTATTGAACTATTGCTCACTGCAAGTGAAACTGAACCTCATCATGAACGCTGGTAGAGATTTTCACATGCAAATTCGGTTGCTCAACTTCAACGGGTGCTCACTAAAGTTGATCCTTAAGTGAGCCTCACCAGTTGAGCGCTTATTGAGCCTCAATTGTAGAAATGATTTGACCCTCAATACGGACTGGTAGAGATGTTCACATTCAAATTAGATTGCTCAACTTCAACTAATGCTCGCTGCAAATGAGCCTTGATTAAGCCTCTTTGCTGCTAAACACAGTTGAGCATTAATTGAGTGTCACAGGTTGAGCATTAGCGGATCTTCAACCTGTCTTGTTGAGAATTAAGTGAGCCTCAATGCTGCTCACTGTAGTTGAGCATTAGTTAACTCTCAATTGATATGCCCAGCTGCCAGGTGCTAAGGAGCATTAGGGGAGTCTTCGTTTGTTCCTGATGTGCCTTGTGATCATGGAAATGTGAAAGTATACATATTTTATGTCCAGCACCACTGTGGCTGAGAAGGTGAATTTTGCAGAACTTTTGTGGTTTGAATGAATACCCTTTCCTGGCTCAATGGGCAACACCTCCTCTATTGCCTTCTTCTGAGTGTGTGCTTTTGCATCTCCTCCAGGCAGCATGAGGTGTTTCTTTTGTATGCCTGTTTTGATTGGTGACTTGTTGTACAGAGAAATCAGGAACTCTATACACTGACCATAATTTACGTTGTCTAGCACCCACTGGTCTGTGGTGATTACTGCTCATGTTTTGACAAGATGGCATGTGTATCCCCTACAGGGAGTGATAAAAAGCCACATGCAAAGTGAAGTCACTGATTCGTGGCAAATCTGCATTTGGTGGTGCCAACTGTTCCTTCGGAACTGCCTTTCCTGCTAGGGCATGTCACAAGTAGATGGGATGCAATCACCAGACCCGACAACAAGATATGCAGATAACGGGTCTTACTAGGGGACTGTTACACATTTGGGTCAACTTAAAGGAAGGGGTTGTAAATGATATCAAAATAATGCTTTTACACTAAAACGACCACGTTTCCACCCGGATTCTTCATTAAGGTGACTTATCCAGATAATGTATTTTGTCAAGAAAGTTGTCAATCGGACGTCACGCCTGGTTTCTGGCTCCTTCCTGGTGTCTTTTCACAAACAAAAGAAGAGTCACACTCCCTTACTCTTCTTTTTCGAACTTCCTGCTTTCTGGGTAAACAGGATATGGGGCATGTGCATACCCTGCTGTGATTGGTGCAGCTTCTTCTGTGACGAAAGGAGAAAGCAGAGGACTAGGCGTGGCAGTGTCAAGGATCTAGCTGGAGAGATTAACTTCCCATGCTGCTTCCTCCGCCCTCTCTGACGGGTCTGGCTCCAGCTACACTATCCTTCCCTATACTGCACCATTGGCTTGTATGTGAATCTCTTCCTCTCTCTGCTCTTCACTTTTCTCATGCTGCACCTGCACCTCTGCTACACTTCACGATATGCTCATTTCCCCAGCCCCCAGACACATACTTTTGATATGGAGCTCATCTTTCTCTCCACAAGTTCTCCTCCTCCAACCTCCTTACTTTCTCTTTGCTCCTACTTCCTTCCTCTGATGTTCTTCCATACCTCCTCTATACACCTACTATCCTTTAACGTCCTCTCATGGATGCTTGTCTCCACTCCTTTCACCCCCTCCTTCATGCGGATAAAGTTTTCTTATCCACTCATTGCACCCACCTGCTTCCTCTCACTAATGGTCATAGCCTCCTCTTCTCAACTTACTCCATTCTCACACCAATGGCCCTCCCCTGCACTCCTTTCACTCAACTCATTCCACTGACTTATAGTCCACCTTTCCTCTCTTTTCACCCTCCTCTGACTGATGGCCCGTCACACCTGCTCCCACCTAATGGTCCTCCTCTCCCCTTACTTTCACCTTTGCTTTCCACTCACTTATGGTCCTATCCACTCTTGCACCCTCCTCCTCTCTGCCTCCTGCACTCTCTAGAATCGTGTGTGCACTCTCTCCAGACTCTTGACTCCAGCAACCAGCCCTATGGAAACTCTCCCTTCCCCTGTCGCCAGTCTCCTGATTGCTCTTTCTCTCTCTCTCTCCCGCTCTCTCTCTCATTCTCTACCACTTTACAGCCTCCTGGCTGCACGTTCTTTCTCTCTCTCTTCACCTTTCTCCAACCTCCTGTGTGCGCTCTCTTTCTTTCCACCTCTCATCAGTCTCTCTCTCTCACACCCAATCATCTCTCTAGTCTGACCCATAATGCTAAGTCTCTTTCCTCCCATTTTTTATATCGTAGATCAGGCAGTGATTGGGGCTTTAATTCCAATATAGGATTCAACTTTGTGCAAATTGGTAAGAGACTGGTGGTTTGCCTGGGTACGATTGGAACTACAAGTCTTTCCTCCGGGCATTTAATGAATATCAAAATCCTCTTGCTGATATCACACCATTACACAACCATCTTTCAGTCCTGTTCAGATTCTGCACACATTTTTACATGGTTTGTAGGTCAAATTCTGCATTGGAAGATGGATAATCACCTCTGCCTTCAGCCATGAAAACAAAGATCATTTACTTTGGCAACACCATCAACCAGTCTCTCCCCTTTGCCTGGCTCCCACCTGTCAAAGCTCCACAGACCCTTTCTGTCTCCGCAAAATAAGTTGTTTTGATAGTATCTTATGTCCTTCATACTAACAATCTCATAAGGAACCCAAGTTTGTAGCTCCGGAACATCTGCCCTATGCTGAACACACCTCAGAAACATCAAGTCACATCTTAACTTCAGGTCTTGTCTTCCCTTCAATATTCAAACAGCCTCCTTCTGGGTGTCCCAAACAACCTTACCCAGGGACTTCGGATACCGCAGAACAAGGCAGCCAGACAAACCCTTGGCCCTTAACCTCAAGATCATATCACATCTGCCATACTCCCACTACATTGTCTCCCGGTTTTTTGTTAGATCATTCGGAAACTTCAAGGCATTAGAATGACTACTGTATTCCCTTATTCCCTTCCCACCTTGACGCACTTTGAAGCACTTCACATGTGTGTAAGCGCTGTACAAGTACACAATTACAATACAGAGAACCTATTGTAATACATGTCCTAGCTACCTTGGATGGTTACGAGATACCTTAAGTGCTGAGGCTCCAAGGACCAGCGGATTAAGTACAGAGTTCATCATCTTGGATACTGACCCTCCTGACATCCTTGCGCAGAGAGGACTTCTCCGGTGTGCTCTCTCGGGTGTTCCTTAGCCCTGCTTCATTGCTTCTGCAAATCCATGGCCTACCATTAGAGGGATGTTTGTCTTGCATGCAATCTAATTCTATGTGTATCATCTCCCAGCTGATCCACCACACTGAGGCCCTGATTCATGGAATTATTTGTGTGTAAAACGAGGATTTGCATGCCATTCTCCCTGCAAATCTCTGTTTGACAAATGGGGATTTGCGGGCAGAATGGCACTCAAATCCCCGTTTTACATGCAAATAATTCCATGAATCAGGACCTGAATCTGTTGGTTGTCTCCACGACCACCAGTCTGGCCTGAGAGCAGCAAGAGGCATGGAAACTGTACTCCTGAACACCCATTAAGACTTGATCTCAAATCTCGATTCCAACTCTCCCTCCATTCTCATCCTTCTTGACCTTTCCTCTGCCTTTGATATGGTTAATCAAGTCACCCTTATTAACCGGATCTGTGATACTTTTGGCATCACAGACCTGGCACTGGACTGGTTTACCTCCTTCCTCTCTGACCGACCATCCTAGGTTCAACTGGGCCCTTTTCTCTCCTCCGTCACAATCTCCACCTGATGCGTCCCTCAGGGATCTATCTTCTCACTGTGGCTCTTCAACATCTACTTTGCCCCTCTAGCCCATTTGATCTTCGCCTTCTCTCCTCACTTCCAGTGTTATGCAGAAGACATGCAGCTCTCCTTCAAGCTTCCCTCCACTGCCTCCTCTTCTTCCTCTCCCATTCCTAAGTATCTGACTGCTATTCAGGCATGGTGTGCTGCTAATGATCACTGCCTTAATGCCTGAGATTCTTCTCATTGGGACCCCAGCTACCTCCTTCTCTCCTATTCTCTGGGCTCCTTCCATAAGCCTCCTCCCGTCAACCTCATGTGAGGCAAAAAACCTTAGTGTCGTCTTCAAATCCTCTCTCTCTCTCCTTCTCTCCTTCTCTCCTCACATCACAGACGGTGTCCAGTCAAATGGTCGAAAATAAAAGATCGAATGACCATTTGATCGACAGTCAAATGGTCGAAAAAAAAAGGTCGAATTTAGTATTTATTTATTTATTTTTGGTTGGTTGGTTAAAAAATATTTTTAATAAAGAAAACAGGGGGTTGGGGGGGAACCCCCCATCAAAAAAACAAAACAAAAATAATCGACCATTTTTTTCGACCATTTGACTGTCGCTCAAATGGCATTCGATCCTTTGGTTTTCGACCAAATGACTGGTAACCATCACATACCTTGCCAAGAAGGCTCACTTCCAGCTGCACCTCCTTGGAGGCATTCTCCCTTTCCTCACCTTCCCCAGAAACTCAAGTCTTCAGAGCTCTGGTCCTCTCTAGACTGGACTACTGCAACAGCCTCTTCCTCAATCTGACTAAATCCTCCCTTTGCCCCCTTCAACTAATCCAGAATATGACTGCAAGACTTTTCCTTGGCATCAAGCCCAGGGGCCGCATCTCTCCAACCCTAAAAAATCCCCACTGGAACCTGGTTGCTGCGAGGAACAATTTCAAGACCCTCTGCATCATTCACAAGGCTTTCTGGGGCCTAGGACATTGCTACATCCAACGTTATCTCCCTAAATACCTCCCTGCTAGAGACCTTTGGTCTTCTAGCTCCAACTCTTTGCAGATCAGACACTTTTGCAAGCAGAGACGGGGAGGAGACATCAATATTCTGCATGTGCGTCCTTCTGGATTGGCCTCTCTGTCTCTCTTAGACTTCAGCCGGATCGTTAAGTTCTGGAAGCTTCTCAAAACCCTAATTTTCTCTTTCTCCTTCCCTCCCCCCACACCTGCTAATGTCCATGTCTACCTCATTTTGACTGGCGGCTGCCTGGTTCCTTCTGATTCCTACAGAGCACCAGCCCCTTCTTGACCAGTCTTCCACTGCACTTTGTCTCCCCTAACCTGTCCCCTAACCTGCACTTGCCCTTCTGGGCTCCCTCCCCCTGCACTAGCCTGGCTAGGCCTGCACCCCTTGAGCCCACCCAGCCCCGTCCTTCACACTAAGCATGTGGACCTTCTTTCCCCTGAAATCTCTGCTTTCCCCTGGCACTTGTCCCCCTGGTCTCCCTTTTTACACTCGCCTAACCGACGGGCCCTTCTTTACCCCGTGCCCCCCAGCAAACCAACAAATGCATTCTCACCACTCCGACCTCCACTTCCTTTTCCTCCTTAGCATCAGCGCATTCCTCTCCCCCACTCTCCCCCGTACTTCTTGTTACTGCACTTGCGCGATCCGATGAACACAAGGCCTAGTAGTACTTTTTTTATTTTCTTCACCCCTGTCCCCCCTTGCCTTGTTGCGCCTTGAAACACCATTGCTGTATAAATACCCAATCAATAAATAAATAAAATAAGTGAAAGCTCTACTTCAGCTTGTTTTTGGATGTATGTGACAGGTGTAAAACCTCTATATATCTTGTGGGGCCTTTCACCTTCATATCGCGAAGGTGTCTGCACACGGCCTTGGATGACTGAGCCTTAAATTGGCATTGCCCAAGTTGGTCCATTGTGAGAAGCCCCTACTTCGCATCCGTAGGAAAATGTGGGTATCCAGTTGTCAGAAAGATAAGGAGTTATTAGCAACAATTTAGCAGATCCTTTCGTAGGTTCGTGTCACATTTAAAACATACATTCCTATATGCAAAAAACATATATTTGATAGGTAATGGGTTCATTTCATCAACGAGATTCTCATGTAACAACACTTCTTAAAGTGCCTTCAGCCTCTAAATTCCAAAGCAATACCGCATGAAAACATCCTTGCCTGAATTAAGTGCTTAGCTTTTATCATGTGTTTCTTTAATTTAGCACACTAGCGTGATGTTATAGCTTTGTTTTGTAAAGACAGGGTAACATAATAATATTGTTGGTGGGACAGTATGTGCAACATTTCAATATCTAAAAGTTGAAATGTTTAAGAACGTGCATCTGTGGGCAACATCAATTCCCATAGAAAGTCAGGACTGTTGGCTTTTGCTATGCTTGCTGGATGGTGTTGGGGGCTCGGCTGCTGGCAAGTTCTTAGTGATATCACTGTGCCGCATACGCAATACCAGTTTGAATCATTTCCTGGAGTGCACCTTTAATACTTGCATGGACTACAGTTGCAATCATATTATCGCTGATGCGGTTGGGGCTGAAACCCTTTGCTGTTGATATTGAAAGAGGTTTCGTGTGTCATTAAGTTGCTTTTAAAAGAAAGTGGACCGGCCTGCGTCTGTAATACAGTTGCTGTTAGTGTCAAATAGATTATGTCAGATGTAATCAAATTGCTATTCTCTGTCTGCTAGCCTTCCGCTGTAATCAAGAGGCCATTAACCTTATCCAGTATGTGAGCGCGAGTACATGGGCAGAGCCCCCCAGGGTCAGACCCTAGGATCAGGTTCTCTTTGTGTGCCGATCATCCTATTGTGAGGATGACAGTATCGAAGCACGAGGTGGGATTGCCCTGCTTTGCGTGATGTGGGGCATCTTTGATTCTGCTCCAGCATGCAGAAGACTCGCTGATGATAATACACAGAGGGGGCAGGGAGTGAGCCAATAAACCATCAAGGGTTGGATTACAGAAACCTTGCTCCAGTGCAAGTGTCATTTTACACAGTGTTAGCACTAGGGAAAAGTCTGCCCTGGAACCAAAAACATTGGGGTCACATTAGAAATGTGTGCACCATGGCAAGCGCAATTGTGCATGGTATCGGCACTAGTGCAAAAACTGCCTTTGTGCAAAAAAACATATGCTTTCAATGCATTTTTGCACCAGGGAAACGTTTGCCCTAGTGCTAATACCATTCCATATTAGCACTAGAGCAAACTATGTCCAGATGCAAAAATGCATTGAAAGAAGAGGCTATTGTCCAAGGGGAAGCTTTGGCCTGCTTCTAATACCCTGCAAAATTGCACTTGTCATGGGGAACATGTTTTCTAATATGACTCCAATGTTTTTAGCACTAGGGCACACATTGTTCTAATATCGTGCAAAAATTCCATGTGCACCTGTGCAAAGTTTCTATAATCTGGTCCGAGATCATCACTGTCTTTTCTGGCTCATTGGACCGAGCCATCGGCTGAGAACTGGTCACTGTATGCCCCTGCCGGCATCCACGTATATTGAGTATTGTATATATCCTTTGTATAATATCTGTGAAATTCTTTTTATGCAAATAATGTAATCATTGCACCATGTATGTATCTCTTATGTAACTCGTACTCAACTGCAAAATGTGCCCAGATACCTTTGAGTGAGGAGTGCTAGATAAATAAATAAATAAACAAACAAACAAACAAACTGACTGTGCACTCAGACTTTTCCTAGGCAACATTTGGGCAAAATTGAATCTCCTAATTGATTTAATAGGACTATTGTATACATTCTGCAAAGCTATTGGAGTGGTTGAAGGTCTTTATGCTTCTATGCTGATGTGGGGCGAATGCTAGCTAAAATTGAGTTCAACTTTACAATGTTCTAACCGCAGGACTATTTTAGTCGAGTCTTTCTTCACTAGATGATTTGTGGATTCCGTGAAGGACAGGTCAGTTCTTCTAGAATAGGTTTGAGGTGACATGGGGAAAGATGTACATGCTCTCCTGTTATTATGTGTGGCAGACAGAAAGAGGCAGAAGCTCTCAGGAGTAGAACGTTGAAAGGTTCTGATGATAAATAGCCGCTCAATCAGTACTATTTTCTGGTTTACTATTTAATGAATGAATACGTTAATGTACTTATTCATGACATGTCTTGTAACATGTTACATGAGACAGATGTAGCTTTGGAACGGCAAAGAAAAATTATATTTGAGCACGATTAAGGCTCGTAGGATGTGGAAATAAAATGTAAGATTTGGAAGCACTTCGAGTGAAATACAAGTTAATCTACCACTTCGGGGAATGCTCTATTGATTACCTTCAGTAGGCCTCTGCCTTTCAGATGCAAACAGTTTCTGGCATCAGTTGAGTATAGTTGCTAGACAGGTGTACTGAGTTTAACTTTTGTGCTCAGGTCAGATATTCACTGCATACCATCTGTGTAGGGCTTTGAGAATGAAATAATCCACACTGAGTGGTAATATTAAGGCAACAGCCAACCAGTTACGCTCAAGAAGACCTGGGAAGAGGTGGACCTCTAAGCCTGCATGCTTACGTAACTTTGCTGTTGCATTTCATACACATAGGCGTCACTGGGTTGGCCGATTTAAATGCCCCTGTGCGTCCTATATACACAGTCCGGGCATCAGGCAAATGATGGTGTTAACAGTTCGGGGGGAAAAACGGGAAAGGAAGTCAGAATAGGTTGAGTCTGACGTGATAATAAAGACAACACTCAGCAGGTCCCCCTGCAGCATTAATTCAAAGGTTTTGTAGCATGGAAATCGGGAAAGGTTCATTTCCACAAAAAGAATACCTCTTGTTTGGAGATTCATGAGGGAGTACATCTCAGTATTTGTCAGTGTTTCGCTGAACTTGATCAGCTGTAGTAATTTGGCACTGAAGGTGAGTTTACTGGGCATTATCGTTATTTAGTTTGAATAGTCTTTTCTAAATTTTTTTAAAGAAAAGGTATTACACATTCATAAAAAACAGTGTTTGGCACAAATCCAGTTGGAGCAGATTGGATTGGGCATCGCAGATAGGGAAGATTTAATGTTTAGGCCAGAAGAATGTGAGAAGGGATCTAGAACTCTTGCCTTTACTGCAATGAGTCTGAGCAAAGTACAATGCGCAGGAATATTGCTGATTATGACATGCTCCAAAGATTATACTTTCTTCTAGGTGTGGGATAAACATGTTTCAGTAGGTGTACCATGGCATTTACAAGGCTGGTGTTTCTCATGTGCATGAATCACCTGGAGACTAAAGAGTAGGAGAATGCTGGCAGTGTTGAGCCTGGTGTAGGGAAGTGAATTATATTACAATGACAATATTATTATTTGAGAACGTATAGAGCGCAGACTAAGGACCACAGGCATCTAGGCACTGAAAAGGGCAGCAAGCCCAGAACAACCATTACTTCATACTGTGACTACAGGAAGAAGAAAGAAATCAAAACAGATGGGTTTTCAATGCTTTTCTTAAAGGGGGATATTCAGTGAGTGCTCTCGAGGATAACGGGGGACCATTCCACAAACCAGGGGCCAAAACTCAGAAAGAACAACCATGCAATCACTTTCGCTGATATTTGGGAAACTTGAGAAGCAAATGAGATTCAGTACGCAGATTTCTCACTGGGCAGTGCCTTTCTAATTTCACTTTTAAGTAGTAAGGGCTGACATTGTGCACTGCTCGATGGACGATACAAAGAATCTTAAATTCAATTCAGGTTGCCACCAGCAACCAGTGCAAATGGTGCAGGAGTGCTAATGAAGGAGTTAGGCGAGGCACCATAAGTGCCAGTCGCGCTGATAAATTTTGAAGTACCTGCATCCATGGAATCTGGTACTTGGGCTATCCCGGGTATGCACCATTGTGATAGTACAGGAACGATATTATGGTGGATGTCACCAATGTTGTGTGGTTTTCTGGGGGAAGCAAAGGAAGAATCTTCCTTACAGCCTTCAGTCTTCCAAAACCAGTATTACAAATAGCAGCGATCTGGGCGTCTTGCGATCCATTTGGAAGAAGTTTCACTCCCAGGCTTTTTACTGAAGCGCAAGGGACCAGACAGGTGCCAAGTGGCTCAGGCCAATACTGTGAATTCCAGAGATGATCCCTCCCATGAGGACCGACCACCAAAACATCAGTTTTGCTTCCATTCAGTTTCAACCAGTTGGCCGACATCCAGCTGCCTACTTTCTCCAAGCAGTCCCGCAGTTTCTTAGGAGGCGCTGCTTGGGAGTAGTCCAGCCGAAATAAGAGCAGAGTATCATCGGCATAAGAGTAGAACAGCACTCCACATTCCGCAATGAGGTCAGCCAGTAGTCGAACATACAGTTTGAAGAGAAAGGGATACAAAGCTGACCTCTGCAGAACTCCACAACATAGTTCCACAGGAGAGGAAAAACATGCTTGAAAGGAAACAGTTTGAGAATGGCCTTCCAGAGAGGATTTGAACCATGCTAAGAGAAGTCCAATAATCCCAGCTTGTTCCAGCCTGGTCAGTAAAATGTCATGCTCTACCGTATCAAAAGCTGTGGAGAGATCCATGAGAATAAGAACTCCGGTTTCTCCCCGGTCCTGAAGCAGCGCAAAATCATCTAACATTATATTACAAACAATTAGAGTATGGGGATACATGATAAACATTCATTTTTCTACCACAAGATGAAGGCTTTACTCCAGTTCTCAGTACACCTGGCAACTCAGGTGGTGCTCTCCTTGAAGTGCTTTCAAGCGCTTATAAGCCTCATGCTCTCTTCAGGAAGGCAGTCCCAGGTGTTGATGATTATTTCACCCCCCATCAGTGCAGGGAATTCTGGTCCTTGGAGTTTCAAGGTGCTGAGAACAGACACTCCCCCATTATTATAGTAGCAAAACCTAATTGGGGAGGGCGGGAGTTGAAAGTGAAGCATTCCTTAGTGGGATGGAGTGTCACTGGTGCTGCCCTTCTGGAGTATGGACCTCCCAAAACGAAATTACCACAAGATGAAGGGGCACTCCAATTCTCAGTACACCTGGCAATTCAGGTGGTGTTCTTCAAGCGCTTTCGAGCCTCATGCTCCCTTCAGGAAGGCAGTCCCAGGTGTTGATGATTATTTCATCATCCATCAGTGCAGGGAATTCTAGTCGGTTCTATGTTATTTTGCCGCGGTATTTTCCATCGCAGGTTTTTTCATTGCCGTTTTTTGTTCGAAAAACTTGTCGTTTTTTTTTTTTTGGGGGGTGACCCCTCCAAACCCCCCTTTTTAAAATTTTTTTTTATTCCCTTACACCCACAACCATAGATTTAATTTTTTAACCCCCCCAAAAAAAAAAAAAACGATGAGTTTTTTTTCGAAATAAAAACGCCGATGAAAAAACAAGCGATGAAAAATACTGCAGTGAAATGCGTGTATACCTTCTAGTCTTGTAGTTGCAAGGTGCCGAGAACAGACAATCCCCTACTATAGGAGCAACACCTCAGTGAGGGGGAGGGAAAAGATGACAGTGCAAAGTCCTAAATGTGGTGGAGAAGCCCCAGTGCTGCTCTTTTGGAGTGCAGATCTCCCAACAGGAAATGTACCACAAGATGAAGGACACACTCCATACTATCTTAAAAGAACATCATACTGACTGATTTGAGTGCTTCTCATACTGATTTTAATTGTGTGACATCAGGAAATGGCACTTACTCTGTTTAAAGCAATGTGTGTGTGGGTGTGTGTCTGTGTGTTTTACTCAGAAAGTGGAAAAGGCATGAGCCTTTTTTTTGGCCAGACTCAGAGCCACACATACCTGCCTTTACCTAAGGAAGTAGTAGATGCTAGTGACTGGGTTAGAGTGGCATACCTTATTCCTAAGAAAATTGTGTTTACATGCTTGAGATGGACACACCTGATTTTCTTTCAGTGACTAGATTCACAGTGGTTCATGTACTAGCTTCAGAAAATCAAAGTTACTTTTTCCTGAAGGAGAAGTGAATCACAGTAACAGCAATCATAATTACACGCATAATTTGATTGAGCAAAAATCACAGTGACTGATTTCAGAGAGTCACATAATTTCTATACACTTGGAACAGAAAGTTATATTAACCTGCTTGAGATTGACAGACATATCATAGTGAGAGGGTTCAGTGTAAGTTTAAACAACAAAGGACAATTGTAAGTTGATCAACCTGTCCTGAGAAACCGTGCATACCAATGTGTTGTCTAGACCATTTTCTGTAACTACATAAATATGTTTCTCTGTTTCAGATAGGCAGCAGTGTGTTTTCCAGAGGGAAATGAACATCTCCATTACTGGGTTCACAGTATCACACAATGTTGTCATAATGGGTCAGAAAAACACAGTTGGTGGGTTCTGGGTGATACACAAGTGTTCACCTGGGAAAACCTGCATACTCTAGCTGAGAGCTACACACATGTGTTATTCCTAATAGATCGAAAAAGCAGGGAAAGTGTTTTGAGCCAAGAGCAGGCCCTGTGAATTGACCTGTGTGATTACCAATGTGACCTATTTGTGTGGGAACAGAACATGACAGTGGCTCTGCTCAGGGTGAGACACATGTTTTGTTTGCATTTGAGAGAGCAGGAAATGTGAGCTTGGCTCAGGGGGGCACAGTTGTTTCTTCAGGACGTAACAGAAATTCAGAGTCACTGCTTAGAGGTTGTTCTTTTTTCTTTTCTTTTATTGGCGAGAGCAGAACATCATAGTTAATGGGTTCAGCCTGGCACAAACATCTATTTTCTGGTGGAGCAGGACATTGCAGTGGCTGATTATATAGTGAATGGCTTTTTTCACAAGGGAAATAAAAATCACTGTGGCTGGATGGGGAAGTGAAATGTGTGTGGTTAGTTTCCTGATGCAACAGAAAATAACGATCTATTGTTTCAGAGTAACAGGCACGGATAGGTTATTGAAGGAGCAGAACATCACTGCAACTAGGTTCAGAGTGACGCAAATGTGATTTTCATTCCTGAGGGAGCATACAACTATAATGATAGCAAAAGCATTGTTGATTCCAGCATGGAATTTAAAAATGGTCCATTATGTTTATTAAATGTGTTACTTCTAACATCCCATATGTGCTAGTCTTTCCAATCAAAGACGCATGGGTCAAGTGAAATATTCCTTAACTAAACAATTTGTATATTCTGGTGATTAAAACGGTGTCCGGACATTTCGTCGAAAGACATTTGGTCGACGTAATTTGGTCGAAAACCAAATGGTTGAATTTTTTTTTTTATTATATATATATTTTTAGGTTGTAGTTTAGGGAAAAAAAGGTTTTTTTAGAAAAAAAGGTGGATAGGGGGGGACCCCCCAAAAAAAAAAAAAAGTGAAAACAAAAAATAAAAATAAATTCGACCATTTGGTTTTCGACCAAATGGTTACGACCAAATGTCCTGTCGACGATTTTTTTTCGACCAAATGTCTGGCAACCGATTAAAACGTTGGTCGTAACAAAATGCGTACATTCTTTATGAAAATGATGGCTCCGAAATACTGATGAATCTGGTTGTTATTTTGATTCGAATCAAGCATTTGACCGTATATAAAATTTGGAGTGAAGATCATTTTCTGAATGAACATCTAGGAGAGTACAGACTCAAAGTTAGCTCAATTCCAGCAGCCGCTTCACAGTAGAATGAAAGTATGTGTTGCCACGATGGTGAAAATTCGAAGGAAAGGGAATGAGGAACTAAGTACTATACTTTTGTGGCTTTTGTACACATACATGTGTGCAGAACATCTTTCAAATGTATATGAATAACCAAAGGCAGAATGCAACAAAAACATTTAGGAATTCATATTAATGAAGGGGGAATGTAAGATGGTCTCTGGGAAAGCTTTCTCCCAAATGCATTAATACAAATTGGTTTCAATTCTTCAGGTGTTTCCAGCTCTTTTTCTAGCAGATATGGAGCAGTTCGAACAAATCTGTAGTTCCCAATATATCAAATAGTCCAGGCTCCTGTCCCAACATGAGTTGTGGTCTTTCTGAGGTTCCATATGCCATGAATAGTGTATTATAACAACATAGTCCAGGCTAATCCTCTGAGGGTGATGAGTAACTATGTTTCTTGAACCTTTAGGGTAGGCACCATACTTCTTTGCAGGGCATCTTCTGCTGGAGGCCTTGTAAAGTAGATTGCTTGGCCACATTCTCCTTTTTAAACACTGGTTTTCTCTTTCTGGTGAAAGGGGATCCCTCTCTACTCGTCTTGAGACCTCTCTAAATTATGGTGTAGCAACACTGTCTTGTACACCCTGGGCCTTATTACGAGCATGGCGGTAGCCGTGCCTGTATGGCAGGCACGGCTACCGCCATGCTCGCTACCGGCCCACCACCCGCAATTGGGCAATAACCGATCAATTATGAGTTAGATGGGCCGGTAATTGCCCATTCGCGTGTGGCGGTAATGCCGGGCTCCCGATCGCCATTCTGCCCCATAGGGCAGAAAGGGGATGGGGAGCATGGTTGCACAGGCACCGTTTATAACCGTGCTGGTACAATCACGAGTTCTGCTTGGGGGTGCTGCACAACCTGCCAGGTAAGACCTGGCGGGCTGTCAGGAACCCGCAAGCAGAACTCGTAATGTGGCGGGACGGTATGAACGTGCCGGTGCCTTACCGGCACCGTTCATACCATCACCGCCAGGGTCCTAATGAGGCCCCCTGTCTCCTTCGAAGCCTGCATTGGAATTGCTGGTCTGCCAGAACCTTTCTAGGCTGGATATCTGGTTTTCTGTCCTTTTGCTCTCATAGCATCTTCATCTCTCCCCCTTTGGGTTCACTCTATAACTCCTCTATATTTCTTCCCCCTGCCATGGTCTCACCTTCACACCTCCTATCTCTCCTCAGCTCCTTTTTTTCTCTGTCACTGCTCGCCAAATTGCTCTCACTTTGTCTCTATCACCTTTGTCAACCCTTTGTGCACAACTGTCTTTGCTCCTCAGATCTTACTCCATAGCTCCTTCATCACCTCTGTGGGCATAGGTATCTTTGATACTCATGTCCCTCACAGCCTCCTTCTTCGCTCTTTTAAGCACAACTACTTCGTCTATCAGAGTTTCTCTCATTATCACCTTCTTTACCCCTTTGTGCAAAACTGTCTATACTTTCCAGAACTGACCTGCTATCTCCTTCTCTACGCCTTTGGGCCCAACTGTTTTCTTGCTCCAAGACTCCCTAACACCTTCTTCACCTCTCTGGGTACAGCTATCTTTGTTCTCCAAGTCTCTTTCTTCCACCTCCCGTTGTCTGTAGTTTCCCCTGTTGCAGTTACTAATCCATAAGCATCCTCTACAGCAAGCAGCTGGTAAGATGTTTCCAGCCTGTTTGGGGTCTTTTGGGGAGATTGTATCTATGTTATAAGTGGAAATTACAAATCGTTTTTTCTGCTGGTGTGCCTGTCTATTGTCAGTAATTTCCCTGCCTTGCCGTTAGTAATCCATAGGCATCCTGCGCAGTAAGCACCTGGTAAGATGTTTCCAGCCAGTTTGGGTCCCTTTTGAAGGGTTTTATCTGTGTTTTCAGTGGATTTTACAAATCATTTTTTTCTGTTGGTTCAACTTCTAGAAAGGTCTGCCTTGGGGGGTGTAGTCCTTTGTTTCTGTTAACTTTTTCTCTCCCGTCCCATGTTTGATAGAAATTGGCTGAGGGAAGGGAGTCAGCCGTGCCTGTCCATTGTCTGTATTTTCCCCTGTTGCAGTTAGTAATCCATAGGCATCCTGTACAGCAAGCACCTGGTAAGATGTTTCAGCCTGTTTGTGGTCTTTTGGGGAGGTTTTATCTATGTTTTAAGTGGAAATTACAAATCGTTTTTTCTACTGGTGTGCCTGTCTATTGTCAGTAGTTTGTGTTGTGATGTATGTGCTTAGGGGAGTGGTAGGATGTTAGGGTAGAATGTGGAGTGCCCAGCACCTGAGGTGAAATGTTACTCTTCATCTGAGAGCAGTTGGTTAAGCATCTGGCTGGTCACAGGTTGGGGGTCTTTATTGTTCATAGAACTTACAAATAAATACTTTGATGCCAACCAATCAATATGTGGATGCCAGCTTTACATTGGCAACAAGGATTAAAGGCCCTGGCAGACCCCCAACACCTACAATGGAGTGGTAACTGTGACCCTACGCAGTGCATACTGGGGAACAGATGGAAGAGGTTCGAGCACTACCCTTACATCACCTGGTACCAAAGGATAAAGAGGATTGCCACTACCCCACTTCATGATGACACAGTAACCTGAAAAGAAAAATAAAGGAGAGAAGTCCACTAAGCTAAACTCCCAGTGATTTGCAGTAAGCACTTTGCTCTGGCAAAGTTTTGCCATTTGAACGGAGGGAAGCAAGCCGTTGGCGGTGAAACTTCATCCAGTTCCTATGGCTCTCAGGGATGGGGTGCACAATGAGCTCAAGAGCTAGAGTGAGGCAGGCATTACTGAGCACGCAAAGAGTGTCGAGTGAATATCGCCATAGGTTATTTTGAAAATATCTGGTGGAGAATTGTGGTTATACGTAGACCTGAGGGAGCTTAACAAGTGCATTGTGGCAGAGAGTCATCCTTTGCCCAACATGTCTGAGATGTTAGCTTTGATTGGCAATGCCAAACATTTTACCAAACTAGACATGGCGTCGACGTATCACCAGATACAGCTTGATCATTCATCAAAAGAGCTCACAGCATTCATCACCCACGAAGGTGTCTATCATTTTTGTAGGATGCCTTTTGGTTTAGTGTCGGCATCTTCAGTCTTTCAAAAAGTAATGGACACATTATTGGGTGGCATGGGAGGCGTGTGGTGTCTTCAGGATGACATCTTGGTGTGTGGTGAGACCTGGGAGAAGCATGAAGAGAATGTGAGGAATGTGGTGAGGATTTTGAGAGAGAGAGGCATAACGTTACGGGCAGAAATGTATAACTTTTGGAAGGATGTTGTGGAGTATTTAGGACATGAGATATCTGTTGAAGGTTTACATCCAAAGAAGGAGTTGGTGAAAGGTATAAAAAGAGTGAGGTCACCCAAAGGTAAAGGGGAACTACGCTCTTTTCTTGGCATGATAGAGTTTTATCATTCGTTTGTAGAGAATTTGGCAGATAAAGTGACAGGATGAGGAGTTTTTTTAAGAAAACAATACAATGTGAGCGGGATACTCAGTGTGAGGAAGATTTCCAAGGTATAAAAAGAGAAATTGACATGGCCAATGCTTTGACGATGTTTGATACCAGGAAGAAGTGTACCATCTCTGTAGACGCCAGTGAGGCCAGTATTGGTGCGGTGCTGACCCGAGTTGGAAAGGATGATGAAGATATGGTTATAACACATGCATCAAGGATGCTTAGGGGAGCAGCCAGAAACTACTCTGTCCTAGAGAAAGAGGCGCTAGCCTGTCATTGGGGAGTTTAGAAGTTCCAGAATTTTGTTTGGGGAATGGAGTTTTCTATAAGGACTGATCATAGCAAATGTATTTTGGGGGCAGGACATTTGTTACAACAGACATATTAGGAAGATTAGCAATGCGTTTCATTTGGATAGATCTGTTGAGATTACCCATGCGTCACCTTTAAGTAAAATTGGGAATATTTGCCATACGTCATTACTAGATACAATTGTGAAGATTAGCCATGCGTCACATTTACATATATTTGTGCAGAAGAGCCATGAGGCACACCCTGATAGAATTGTGATGATTAGCCATGCGTCACATCTAGGTAGAATTGTGAAGATTAGACATGCGTCACATTTAAGTAGAATTGTGAAGATTAGCCATCGGTCACATTTAGGTAGAATTGTAAAGATTAGCCATGCATCACATTTAGATAGATTTGTGAAGAAGAGCCATATGGCACATCTTGATAGAAATGTGAAGATTAGCCATGCGTCACATCTAGATAGAATTGTAAAGACTAGCCATGCGTCAGATTTAAGTAGAATTGTGAAGATTAGCCTTGCGTCACATTTAGATGGAATTGTGATGATTAGCCCGATGTCACATCTATATAGAATTGTGAAGATAAGCCACGTGTCACATCTAGATCAATTTACGAAGAAGAGCCATGTGGCACATCTTGACAGAACTTTGAAGATTAGCCATGCATCACATTTAAGTAGCATTGCGCAGATTAGCCGTGGGTCACATTTAGGTAGAATTGAGAAGATTAGCCATGCATCACATCTAGATAGAATTGTGAACATTAGCCATGTGTCACATCTAGATAGATTTGCGAAGAAGAGCCATGTGGCACATCTTGATAGAATTGTGAAGATTAGCCATGTGTCACATCTAGATACAATTGTGAAGATTAGCCATGCATCATATCTCGATAGAACTGTGGCGATTAGCCATGTGTCAGATTTAAGTAGAATTGTGAAGATTAGCCATGCGTCACATTTAGATAAAATTGTGATGATAAGCCATGCGTCACGTCTAGATAGAATTGTGAAGATTAGCCATGCCTCATATCTAGATAGAATTTTGAAGATTAGCCAAGGTGGTCTCTGATCAACACATGCTACCCTGATCTTCCTGGGAATTGATGCCATGAACTCCTTCACATGGGGAGCAGTATCAGCTATGCTTGGGTAGGACTTTCTCTTTCTTCTCTTGCAGATATGCACTACGCTCTCCAATCAGATGACCTCCCTAGCACTCTTAGCTCTCGGAAGGGACAATAAACGATAAAATTCAGCAATTCAAACCATAAACTACATCAGGAATACCCATCCACCCCCGATAAACAATTACCCAGGACCCAGAAAATGGGCCCACTGGCACCTATTAGCCATTGGTCACATTAAGATAGAATTGTGAAGATTAGCCAAGGTGGTCTCTGAATTGTGAACATTAGCTATGCGTCACATCTAGATAGATTTGCGAAGAAGAGCCATGTGGCACATCTTCATAGAATTGTGAAGATTAGCCATGTGTCACATCTAGATAGAATTGTGAAGATTAGCCATGCATCACATCTTGATAGAATTGTGGCGATTAGCCATGTGTCAGATTTAAGTAGAATTGTGAAGATTAGCCTTGCGTCATATTTAGATAGAATTGTGATGATTAGCCATGCGTCACGTCTAGATAGAATTGTGAAGATTAGCCATGCGTCACATCTAGATAGAATTTTGAAGATTAGCCAAGGTGGTCTCTGATCAACGCATGCTACCCTGATCTGCCTGGGAATTGATGCCATGAACTCCTTCACCTTGGGTAGGACTCGCTCTTTTTTCTCTTGCAGATGCACTACGCTCTATAATCAGATGAGCTCCCTAGCAATCTTAGCTCTCGGAATGGACAATGATACAATATAAAATAGCAATTCAAACCATACACTATGACAGGAATAACCAATAACCCGCTATAAAGAATTACCCGGGACCCGGAAAATGGGCCCACTGGTACTTATTACTGAGCTTCAGCATTGGACCGACTCAGTTCCATCTCGAGGGAATACGCTCTGAATGAGGCCAGGAATCTAGTAAGGTTAGCTCCTGCAAGTAACATCAAGGTGCTGCCACCTGTCATCAATTCTCTCAACACACACCAGATCAGAAACACTCTAACCCAAACTGCAGATAACACTGCCAGTTCAGACACACCACTTAGATCGTGGCCTGATCTGTTGCTTGACCTTCGGGCATACCGAGTACCGGTCTTCAGACCTAGGATGTACTTGTATGTCCAATAGAACAATACTGAAGTAAATGCACACTGAGAAGGTGTCCTCCAATAAGCTATCTACATACCCAACAAGGCACAGAGATGACCATAGTGGCTTTTCCGGTCAAATAGCACAGCGAGTAGAGCGCTCGCTTTCGACATCTGTGCAGAGTCTTTGCAGGTTCGAATCCCGGCAGTGCCCAACTCAGTCTTTCATCCTTCCGAGGTTGATAAATAAGTACAATACACTGTGGGTAATAAGCAGCGCTCAGATACCTGAAGGTTTGTATCGCTATATAAATGCTAAATTATTATTATAATTATTATCGTTGCTGCTCCCTGGGTCCACTGAACACCAGTTATCGAATCTAGCTAGGACTTGTAAGTCTGATAGAACAGAACTGGATGTAACTGTACAATGAGAAGCTATCTTCCTAATAAACAATGGCAGACTCAATGAGACACAGGGATGACCATAGACCTGCAATTCGCTTAACCCAATAAAAATTATTAATAGGGCCACTGAACACCAATGACACTCCCAAACAGGGAAAGACAAACTCAAGCCCGGTAATCAGACCAAACTCAGAACTATGAGCTGTCCGTTATCGCAACTAGCAAGGCTCTGGACGAAGAGCAATGTTTTCAGCTTCTTTTTAAAAAGTTCTGTTGAGAACAACGTTCTTATTGAAGCTGGGAGGGCATTCCAGGCAGTGGGGGCCGCTACTTCAAAAGACCCCTGCCTTGTTTTGTTGGTCTTATGCCGAGGTACAATGAGTATATTTGAGTTATCTAATCTAAGTGACCTTCCCTTGTCTTTCACTACGTATAGGGGCCTGAATGCTCGTGAACAGCAATAAGTCACAACTTTCGCTTTCACTTATTAAAATAAATCTGTCTATTCAACTAGCAAGTTTAAAAAAACAATCAATTGGAAGGTAATCTGAATTAGGGTTCGCCCACCAATTTGTACAGATACTCACACATACCAATATGCTCATTCTCTCCTCTACACCAATAAACAATAGAATGCAGCTATACCCCTCAATCAATTTCGGCCTAGCTGCACACATACCTACACACCTCCATGAACAACTCAACAATATTTAGAACACAGCTATACCTCATACAAAAAATCAGCCTAGCTGCACACATAATCTCATACACAAGCCACACCACCGCCAGAATGCAAACTCTGAGGTCAACGGCCTTGCTGCACACATTCTACTGACCTCACACAAACACTGCACCACAAGGTTTATAGTCAAAAAGTCGAAAGTCAAAATCTCGAAAGTCAAAATCTCGAAAAAAAAATCTCGTAAAAAAAATCGCATTTTTTTTAATGCCGTTTTTTATTCGAAATGGGGGGTTCCCCCCCAACCCCCCCCCTTTTTTTCGAGATTTTTTTTCGACATTTTTGGCATTCAAATTTTTTTTTCGAGATTTTGACTGACCACCGCACCACACCTAGCATTAGATTGCAGCTACACACAACATAAACTGCACTGGCTGCACACATTTACTACTCAACACTCTCCACTATCCTGTATTACGGTCCCCGAGGCGTTCAACCCACAGCGCTTTGAGATCATACTAATGGTATATAAGGTGCTATACAAATGCACAATAACATAACACCTTCTTCATCTAATTGGGAACAACAATCTTTACATTTTTCATGCCTTTGGGAGCCTCTATCTCCACTCCCTAGATCATTTTTTTACCATCTTTTTCAATAATTTAGAATAACAATCTTTTTATCCTTCACCCCTTTGGGCAAAACAATCTTTAACATGTCACTCCATTAGGTACCGTGGTCCTGGCTCTCTGGGCCTCTGGGTGCCTCAGGACTCCTGCATTCTAACCTCCACAATTCTGGGTGACCCCTGCACCTTAAACTCTATTTCTCTGGTTAATCCCTATACCTCAATGTCTAAACTTCAGAGTGGCCCCTGCACCTCAGCTTCTATATCTTAGGGTTATTCCTACAGCCCCACGTTTAAAATACTGCGTGGCTCTTCATCTCATCTTGGAAAATGATGGGTGACTCCTGCAAGTCTCCTATAAATAGCCTCCTCAGGCATCTTCAGTCTCACCTTGGACTGACCACTAGGGTCTTCTCTCCAGCTCCTTCACTGAACTCCTTCTCTGGTGACCCAATCTCCAGAAGCTGCAAAACGGAGATGTAGAACGGATGCATTGTGGCTTATCTTTTCTCCACCTGCGTGGGACTCTGGGTGAGGGTCTGTACCTTTGCATGCACTTGAATGCTTTTAAAGGGAAATAGACATACTTCTATGCTGCATTGGTTATATTAACTCTCCTTAGGGGGACTCAGTGAGGGCGGTCTTGAGATCCCACATGTACCTCATCTGAGCAATATAAACACCTGCCTGACACACCGCAAAGTAAGCCAGGGGACTTTTTCATGGTGCCTATAGAACAGAAGAATACTTTGTATATATCTTTATTATTTTTAAAAAGTTTAAACACACAAGCTTTTAACATGCAAGTGTCATATGAACCAATTATACCGCTGCCCCCTAGGAAACGGTTAGAAATATTTGGCGACTTCCATAGTCATATCCTTTATAGATAATATATCTGTTACAGAATCATTGAACTAGTTCAGTGCTTTTTGATAGGGCACCAACTGATGGGTGCAAACATGCATTATTTCAGTGATTGTTGCACCATATACCCTTGTGCAAATGACACCCATAATTGTACTGAACAGGTAGGCCTCGACATTTACAAGAAGTGGAATGGAGTGAGTGCAATGGAAGAGAAACAAACAAGAAAGAAGAAGCAGTATCTCTGGCCATGTTTTGGGATGCATCATTGACCTCTGCACCCCAACCTCAAGGGTGATCAGGGTGAATCAGTTCATGTGACTGAACTATGAATGATCAGGCGTGTTGGATTTAGGAACATTTCTATAAAGGTTAATTGACTAATGCATCCAGTGAAGAGAACGAAAATGTTAAACAACAGTAGAAAACAGAAATGCCATCTCATGTTGCTCCAAGTAACATGCTTGAGTCAATTAGTTATGCAATGAATTGTGGTGAGTCAGACAGATTGCGGTTTGTTTTGAAAAGTAATTTATAAAACAAGAAATATATTGTATAAAAACCTATGAAACAGAACATCTTCAATGCGATATTGTATTAACAATTCATCATTACAATTACACCAACAAATGAAATAGATTCATGGCATTCATTCCTACAAAAATTATCAGTATAGAGAATACTAAATCCTAAACATCCATGGAAAAAAACCCTTAAAGTCCCCAGGTTTACTTAATACTAACATGCATGTCATTTTGGGGTTGCTAGGCGTCACAGCTCCGACCCCTGGCAACTCCCCTGCGACTCCTGACATGGCAGCTGCGAATCCCTGCCCTGGTATGATAATGATATCATATGATATGATATGTCATTTATAACGCACCTGTACACACGTTTTTCTAGGCCCTGTTGAAAACAACAAACTATTTAAAAAACAAAAAAGTGCAAGCTCCATGCTTGCCTGGGTGGTGGGCATGAAACCTGCAACACTGTGTCTTGTGTTTTTGAAGGTTCTGTAAGGGTTGGTTAGCAACCATGAGATTGTCCGTGCTTTATTTCACCCAGCCTGAGCCTAAGTAGTTCTGGGGCCGGGGACGGAGCAGGTCCGCCAGAGCACACCAACTCTGTCTACCAAGCAAGCAGCTTCTATTGCCCTGCCTGATACCACCAGTAAGGTATTTGTGTCCATGATCTTAAAAGACCTACAATGCTGGGATGAAGTTGTCAGGAGCATGTGAAATGTGAGCTAACATAGTTCATTCTACCAGGGGCTCTGGACTGAGCATGTAGCTGGAGAGAAAGGAGGAGAGAGGGGGCTGGGAACATGAGGGGCTATTTCAGGGGAGAGACCAGGCCAGGCCAAGTGTGTCAAGCGAGGCAAAGACTGTGCACTACATGAGGCAGGCTGGTGCAGTTGCTCCGAAGCAAGGAGGCATGCTGGGAGACACAGGGCATTGAGACTGACAGGAGACAGCCAGGCACAACTAACACTCAGTCACAGTCAGATACTCTAAGTTTCACACTAAGCCACAATCAGACACTCAAGGGTGAGAGCGAGGGCGGGGGGATTTGACACTGTTGAGTGGGGGAAAGGTGGGAGTCATGGGGAGAGACGTGTTACTTCCAGAGACAGCCAGGCAAAAATATGCTAATTGACAGAGAGACACAAATCTGACAAAGACAACGGACAGATCCATCCAGTGTGGAAGGAAGGGGTGGGGGGAGTAGATAGAAACAGTCAAGTAAGTATTAGATACAGGCAAGGGTGGAGCATGCTGAGTGTCAAAGGTTAAGAAAAATAAAATAATCTGAGAGTGAATGCGAATATATGAGATGTCGCATAAATAAGTAAGAGACAATTGACCAAAGACAAGATCCAAGATCCTAGTTCCACAGATTAGTTATCTCTAGCCTTTGTCCTTGCCACCGGTGTTGTCCCTCAAATCATTTTATTTAAAGAGGCGACTGTCTCCTGACACTTGTACGAGTAAGAAATGAAGACCACCAATTTGCTTTCCTGAGGTTCAAGCGGGTAACAATCCTAGCATTTGGAGACCGCTGCTCAGAGTCTATAGAAATGCTGTCCTTCTGTGGTTGTGCTTCCATGTCCCTCCTTGCAGGTGTGCATTGTCTGGAACTGGCCATTTGGAAATAAGTCACCTAATGTGTTATACCCCAGTTTACCCCAGTGTGCATGTAGGCCAGTGTCCCATGTGGGTGGGAAATCCAGGAATCTCCACTGTGGAAGCCATTTCTAATATGCACACTGCATGTCTCTTCTCAAGAATATGGCTCGTCACGCCCTAAGGGTGGTCTGTACTGCATCATGTGCCCATTCATTTTATATACAAAGTCCCTCATTATGACCCAGGCGTGGGACCATGGTGCTAATAGCACCATGGTCCATGCCGGTAACTTATCGACTCCGCCATGGCGGAATGGGGAATTACCGCCCCATTCCGAGGTTGGCGGGGCGGTAATTCCCCATGCCGCCATGGCCCTTCCCCATTCCCATTTTTGCCCCATAGGGCTCAATGGGAATGGGGAAGGCGCTAAGTACGGTGCCGCAAATTGCGGCACCGTACTTAGCACCAAGGTCCCTTTGCGGGTTGGTTTTTTAACGCCTGCTAAAAGCAGGCGTTAAAGTGCCACCCGCAAAGGGACCTCATAATCAGGCGTTAAGGGTTTAACGGCGCCGCCACCTTTTGCGGCGCCGTTAACCCCTTAACGCCTGGGTTGTAATGAGGGCCAAAGAATCTAATATTAACGTCATCAAGTCTGATGATTCTGCCACAACACACTTCAGTGTAATATTTGTATGTTATTGTTAATTTATAACATGCTTAATACCAGCGAGTGGTTTAGAAGTGCGGGAACAGGCTTAGACCCAGTGTTACGCCATATTATCTCGCTTCTAAGACAAACACGTTGCCCCTGAGTTATCCTTCCTCCCAATGTGGTGGGGCATTCTGAAACCCTTGCCAATATGTTGCAAACTGCGTCTGAGCCCCCATCCAATATATTTGTACGTGTAGGCTTCCAAACCCCCCTTGTGGTACAGGTGGGTCATGTCCTCCCATTTTTGTGCACCGCCCCTACATGCCATAAGAATTGTGACATAGTAATATGAATCCTAGAAAATAATCTCTTCCCTGGCCACAGTGGGATGTTTAAAAAGAGGTATAATAACTTGGGCCGAATTATCATTTGTCATCATGTCCAGCCTGCCTGCCATTGACAATGGGATATTTCTCCACTTGCACAGTTTAGATACCACTTACGTTTCCTGTGCCCCATAGTTGCCAGTCCATATCTCTAGAAATAGCCACTCCCACATATTTGATTTCATCGAGCACCCATTTCAAAGGATAAGCTCCCAGTTGTCTCTGTGTATTATCCCATAAGGGAAAGATTTCTGATTTTGTATAATTCACTGTGAAGCCAGAGAACTCTATGACGCCTATAATATCTTCCATTATGGGGTCTAAATTCTTATCAGGCTCTCTAATTTATAACATGACATCATCAGGATATAGTGAGATGATCTCATGGGGTCCCGTTATACCAATACCCCATAGGCTCTATCAGCAGAGCGAATAAAACAGGTGATAGGGGGCAGCCCTGATGCGTCCTCTTCCCAGTCCAACAACTCAGACGTTACCACATTTACTCGTACCCTAGCGGTTGGTCGAGTGTATAAAAGTCTTATATATTTAGCCATCTGTTCCCCCAATCCACATTATCTAAGACTATAAACAAATACTCCCAGGACACTATATGAAATGCTTTCTGTGCATCCAGTGTCACGGCTACAGCTGACGCATGCCGCGAGATATGTGCCATGATGGTAAATAATCATCTGATGTTTAGGAAGGTAGATTTTCCAGGGACAAAGCCTGGTTGATCACTTTGGATCAAATAGTGCATAAGGCGAAGGAGTCGGTCCGCTAGAATCTTGGCATACATTTTGGTATCTACAGTCATTAGTGATAATGGGCGATACAAACCACATTCCTCAATAGGCTTCCCAGGTGTAAGGAGTCCTGTAATCATAGCCTCTCAGAGTGTCTCGGAAAGTTGCCCCCTCTCCAGAGCCTCCTCCCAGACTTTCAACAAATAGGGAGCTATGATTGTTCCAAATTCCATGTAGAATTCAGGTGTGCGACCATCTGGGCACGGGTGTTTATTCCTTGGAAGATCTTTTATACCTCGCATGATTTCTTCAGTTGTAAATGGGATAATAATTTGTGTATTTGTGTTTTTGAGCAGCTTAGACACTTGATAGGGAATTAATAATTCTTCCACCCCTTGGCATGTCAGCTTTGTAGAGGTCTTCATAACATTTATTAAAAACCTTGTTAATGTCACCATATGTGTGGTTTAGAGAATGCTAGTCGTCATATATGCCTGCAATATGTACCGGGCCACTATCCACACGTATCAACCTGGACAGCAGTCTACCAGGTCTCCCCTCCTCCCAGCACTGTCTAGCAGCAAACGGTTTGGTGAAATATTTCACTTATCTGGTAGCATGTTCCCTTAGTTGCACTAGGTTGGATTGGATTTCTGCTAGCAGGGTGTGACAGGGCTTTGTGGCATAGCTATTTTTCAGGTCGTTGAGCTTAAGTTTGCTCTGCTCTAAGTCTCTCCTAATTGTCTTATGCACACTAAATTCTTTGCCCATGGCCATCCATCTAATATACAATTTAAAGGCCTTGCAGAGCAATCCATATGACACTGTGTCCTTATCAGTGTGTGTGAAAAAACTCTGGACATCGTCTCCTATGCCTGTTCTGAACACCAGTTCCTGAAGTGCCGCTGATGTAAACCACCATGCAGTGCAGTCCCCTGTCATGATTCCCCAAACTAGCTATAATGTTATGGGTGAATGATCAAAATATGTGCGTGGTAATATGCATCCGAATTGGCCACCTTCCCAATGTGGTGTCGCAAGATCACAAAGAGATTGACTCTAGAAGACATGTCATGCACAGTAAACGTGTACTCCTGCTGTCTAGGGTGCAGTACTCACCACACATCACATAGTTCCAGTCTATGCATTTGATTGAGTATACTGCACACTCTTCTAGATAGAGGTCTGAATGCTTGGCCTGTTCTGTCGAGCTGTTAGTCCTATATAGTGTTTACATCTCTCCCCATATAATGGGGGTCAGTGTGTATGCCTCCAATATGTCGGCAATGGCTGTATAGAAACCTGAATCATCCAGATTAGGGCCCTACGTATTCACTAGCCGTACTTCTGTATTCACCAAGTGGCAGTCTATTATTACGTATCGACCCTCTGGGTCCAGATGTGTCTCTAGCAATGCAAACTCAACAGACTTATGTACTAGAGTAACAACCCCTCTGGACTGTGCGGGAGGAACCAAACCAAATCAATATTGAGTGCATAAAATTGAACTTCTCCCATCCTTTTCTAGTTTCTATGGTGGACTGGTAGACCAAAACTACTATATAAGCCCCTGTTATAAAGCTGTAATGATATAATATGTTCTACTCAGAGAAACCCCCACAGCGCCTAAACGGTATACAATTTAATGTGCACTACAGATGAATCACCTAGAGAATGTTCTCTTGAATCTAAATCCGCATTCACCCAGATTTTTAGATATATCGATGCTGAAAGTCGGGACTTCAAAAGTAATTTCTTTCATCCCAACTTAAAAGATATGTGGTCATTCAATTAGTCTGTGATTTTGATGACGCTAGGTCATTAGAGGGATTATCTCACAGGCCACAGAGATCGATGACATGCAAAGCCTCACAGTGCCAAAAAATACTGAAAAGGCTTCAAACACCTGCCCTAGCTGTCATTAAGGCACACACATCAAGGGAGTGCTTCTAGAGTGCTGTCTGCTGGCAGGCTATTTACTTCCATGGACCCAGGTAACATTATTGCTATACTCCTCTGCAAACTCTGTTTGGATTATTATTTGGGAAACATTCACCACTTGGTGGCTGACTCCACCCACTCTAGCTCGTCCCTTTAAATCTGGCATAGCGCGTACATCGAGGGAGTGCTTGTGGAGTGCCATTCTTCTGGCAGGCTATTTTTTCCCGTGGACCCAGGTAACATTATTGCTATACTTCTCTGCAAACTCTGTTCGGATTATTATTATGCAAACATTCACCAGTTGGTGGCTGACTCCGCTCACTCCAGCTCGTCCCTTTAAATCTGGCGTGCTCAGGCATCCGTGTGAACACAAAGCAGCGCACACGCATCAAGGGAATGCTTGTGGAGTGCTTGTGGAGTGCTGTTCTGCTGCCCAACTGGAGAGCAAGTAGCAGCAGGCAAGGCCTATAGCTGCCACGCGTGCACACAGAAATCTATTTCTCATTTTATTTTGACCCATAATATTTGTATTTTGTGTCTAAAATCCGTTTTTGGTATTCACATTTTGATATCATTCATGTATACATTAAAATCAGCAATGTCTCCAGGCAAATGTGTTGATCTCTCTCCGCGGACAGTCCTTCCGGCGCTCACTATTCCTGCACCCCTCACTCATGATGTCAAAAGCAAGAAACAATGTTCTGAATCACTATCTACAGACATCATGCATTATTGCCAATCAAATTCCCACTGTGTTCCTATACAATCCCTTCCCCAAGCACTCTATCCTTTTTCATCCGTTAAAGCGAAAATGTTAAAACAGTCGAGCCGCGGACTTCCTGACTCCTGCCTCATTGACTTTAATGATATACCAGATGTTGTATTATTGGCAGAAATGTCTCCTACGAATCCAGGACCTGTGCAGAATCTGTTAACAATGGTGGTTTTATCACAATGGAGCAAAGGAGGCAGCATCTCCTGGTGCCATCTAAAACTTCCCAACATTCCTTTTCATCTGCTAACCGTGATAAATCATCCTTGCAACTCTGGCTTTTGCCAGGTGGAGCTGCTGCCCTTTCATATATTCAGTCTAGGGAATCTATTCAGCATGCATATTACAACCATACTTAGCTACCTATTGTAAATTAGGATCAGCCTCGGGTTTCATCATTAGAATTAGAAAATGTAAGTCATTTGGACTTTCTAAACTTATTTTCCACATAGAATTACGATTCTCACACTACTCAAAACAATCCCGAGTTTTAAATCCATTCAAACCGAAGACATGAAATATATTCATTAAGTAGACCACTGTAAACTTGACAAAGTTCAATTAATAATTCCCTCCCGGTTAGTCAGCCAAATATTACGGGATGAGAAAGAACAACTTAGACACTGTGGCTTCGGTTTGAATATAGCTAATGAGACATATGCTCACAATTTGCCTGCAAGATCCCTTTCGAAACATCCTTCTCCAAAGCAAAAGCTAACCTCCTGAGTTGAACCTTAATCCATTACTTGTCACAGGGCCCAAGGTGCTCTCATGAGAGATGTAGTATTTAGTCAGCCATTGTAAACATCAAAGGATTTTTCCTGCACATGGCTTGCGAAAACCATTCATGACAACTCTATTAATTTGACCCATTAGCGCCATTTGTTTAAAGAGATCAACAAGCTAACAGTTGTAGTCTGGAACACTGAAGGATTTAAACACCTTTTGGTCCAATCAGAAGCCAATACTCTCACTGCCTTTGATATAATTGTTTTGCAAGAAGCATGGATAACTACTAATCCTACTTGTCCTGGGTGTGATGTGTGTTGGATAACTACCACAAAACATCTAAAAGGTTGTCCTTCTGTGGGGCTCCTTACAGCCATTAAATTATATCTTGCCTTCAGCTTGTTTCCCTGGGCCTCGCCCCCTCCACTTATTCAATTAACCAAACTCTGTCCTTTGGCAACCCATCATCCCCAGTTCTAAAACATAGCTATTCATAATCTATATTGGAGCTCCCTTGCCATATCTGATGATAGTTTCTTTTCATTTGTTTGTCGCATTCTGGATCTAGCAATGTCTGATGACACCACTGATACCATCTTCATAGCTAGAGACCTATATATCAAATGTCTCAATATTAAGCTATTGCATCGTTCTCCTAGAACCAAGCATTGGGTGACACTAATAAGCAATAGGGGCTTCACAATTCTAATTGGGAATCTGCCAGGAGATATTCCCTTGCGATCCACCTGGCATCAACACTCTCCATTTTGGAATCATTGGAGGTTATTCCAACGCTCGAAAGAGATCATAATCTCTTAGTATTAACTTTGCTTGAGTCAAACCACTTTCCTTGTGATTATGACAACCAGACTCTTCAAGTCCAAGGAGGCCGAAATAGAATTAAATGGAGGGAAAATAAGCTCCATCATTTTCAGGGGTGTCTATCTGCACCAGGACAATTCTCTAACTCTCCCTCTGTCCCACTCTATACCGAAGTTCTTCATCTTTTTTATCCACAAACACTTTTATGATCATGAAATTCAAGATATGAAGGCTTCCGTTAGAAGACAATGGAGGCAAATTATTCGGGCACACCTCCCGAATAAAGCCTTTAAGTTATAAAACATTAAAATGAAGTCTAAAAACAGGTCCAAATTACAAAAATACAATAAAACTCAACAAGACAGTGAAGCAATGCTTGTTGCTTTAGCTTCCAAATCTAGTGCTCAGATTTGGTCACTTCTCAAGCTTGGTACCAATGACACATCTTTTCCGTTGATGATCAACATAATCAATGAACAGACTTTATACCTTCACTTCAGTACCCTTTTGGCAAGAAAAACCTTATGTAACCCCTATACCTCAGTAATTTCTGGTTGATATACATTTTGTCTTACCTTTGTATGTGAAGATATCCTTCTACAAATTAAGAATTTGAGCATGGCTAGAGCCCCTGGCCCAGATTGCCTTTCTAATCGGACGTAAAAAGCTTACCCTGATTTGTGGACATGCATCCTTCTTCTAATCTTTCAGCAAGTTCTTAATTCTGGCTCTATTCCACACTCGTGGAAGCAATCTATAATTATTCCAATATTTAAGAAAAAGAAAAGCAATCAGTCCTTACCATCAAATTATTGATTGGTAGCCCTCTTGGACATTCCTGGAAAAATGTTTGCTTGTTTATTCTTAAGAGACCTCCTGAAATGGCTTACAGCTGCCTCAGTATTGGACGTCCACCAGTCTGGGTTTGTTCCTAACTTACGTACAGCAGTACATTTAATAATCTTGTCAGCCATAGGAAACATGTTTTTTCATCAGGCCAACCAGTGTATGTTGCTTTTATAGACTTTAAGCAAGCTTTCTATTCAATTCCCAGAGACTTGCTTTTGTCTAAATTGTTTAAAGCGGGTTGACCCACTTATCTTCTTAATTTACTAATGCAACTTTGGCACTTCTAGTCGCGTGAAATTAAATCATTAAAGCCTTTTATCTCAAGCAAATCCCAGTTTTCAGGCCTTAAACAAGTTGTGTTTTAGCCTCTGTTCTCTTTAACTTCTTTATTAGAGACATTGGTATGTATTTAAATGTTATTTCTTCCGTTCCCCCTAAACTGGGAAATGTTTCAATTTCTTGGTTACTTTATGCAGACGGCTTTGTGCTGTTAGATAAAACCCCAATAGGATTACAGAAAATCTGCAGGCTTTAGAACACTATACCCTTGACAATTATCTTTCCATTAACACTGAAAAATCTCACATTCTTATCAAGTCTGCACGATCAAACTTTTTTAAATGGACTATAGATATAAAAAAACTGAGCATTGTCCAAGAATACAGATATATAGGTCAGAATATACATTGTAGCAAAGCAGATATTCATTATAAGACAGAATTGAGACACAAGATGCAGTCTCTAGTGGCCCAAGTTGCTACTATTCGTCTTAAATATGAAAGTTCTCTTATATTCCTGTTATATAATTCTATAAACAAAAAGCTGTTCCTATTATCGTCTATGCAGCACACCCTAAACTCCCTGAACATTGCCCAAAATGGGACCTCCTGGAAAGACTATTTTGAAAGAAAGTCCTGTCTCTACCACGAAGCGTGCCCATACAAGTTATTCGATACAAACTAGGTTTATTGTCCTTAAAAAACATTGTCACCTGGAAAAACCTTATGTTGTATCGAAAATGTATTTTGAATTGTTCATCTCCTACCAATTTATTAACAGCTCTGTCTTCCTTATTAGAGGACCAATATGATAATTCCTAAGTCACTTCGAAGAGCCATTGCACCACTTTAATGGTCAGAGTTGACATTGATGAAAAACTTCCTTTGTATACACCCATGAGGGTGAAAAGGAAACTTTGACACTATGATTGGTGTTTTACTTGGGATGAATGTAAACATTATAATCAAAAACGGTTGTTTTTAAAAAAAATCATTTAAAAACCTTCATCAAATTCCCATGTATCTACAGAAATTCCCTGACCCAAGCTATTGTAATAATTATATGCGATTCAGATTAAATATTTGGCCGACCAACGAAATTATAGCTACCCCTTCAAACGTCTTGGGAGCCCAATCCTGTTGTAGGTTTTGTAAGAATGTTGACCAAATTGAAACACTAAATCATTTAATAGTGTATTGTCCAAAATTGGCAGTCCAGAAGAAAGAAAGATTTTATAGATATTTCTCTGCCTTTGTGACCTTAGCACCGGACCATATGTTGTACATGATTATTAATGGGCAATCTATTTCATTACATCTGGCTGTGAACACTTATCTGTTGAAATGTAGTCTGTCTAACTAACTATGCACATATATTTACCAACTATGTAGCTTCTCCCTCATCAATTGTGTATATATTATTAATGCTCTTATACCATGTTTCTCCTTATTTGTCCAGGATTGTTTTTTGAGTGTTTTCTCACCCTATCTTATCTTGTATTTTTGATATCAGATTTATAAAGGTTTATGTGCAAATGTTTTAGAAGGTTGGCATTTTTTAACATGTAAAACAATATTTGTATTTGATGTTAATAATGTGTATACTCTTATGTTGAAAGTTTGAAATGTCAACCAAATCAATAAACATATATAAGGTAGCTGAGGGGAAGAGCACTCCTACACTGGACTTAGTGAAAGAGGTACTAAAGAGCCCCTTCTCAGTCATTAAGGATCATGGTTAACTCAGGATAGGCCATCTGTGCACCTCCAGCAGAATACTCCTCTAGGACTTCTACAAATATATTAGTCCCGGAGCCTAGGTGTTAGTCCAATTTTGGGACGCAGATATAATCCACCACAAGTGAGAGATAATAACAATCCAGTACCAAGTTCCAAGAGGAAACCAAACAGGATTTCTCTCAGCAACGGACCCAATCATTGCTCCTAAAACAATACTCTTTCCCCTTCTTAGGTTCCAGGGTAACAGACCTCAGTACCAGGGTGAGCAGAGACCCACGATTTCTACTGTATTAATGATTTAATACTGCCCAAGGTACTCCCCTTTAAGAGACAGTTATACTCCTAGGGAGAAAGAAAGGTGCGAACAAAGATCTTCTAAGTAAAGTAATAGATGAAACAATTGACTGAAAGCATTGGTAAAATAATGCAGACTCCTAATACTAATGCTCCTTGAAGCACTATCCAAAATGAATCAATTGTTTAAAAATTGAAAATGAAGGAAGAAAAATATTCACAATAAAAATGCGCAAGTGGAATACAAAAGTGGGATATTGTGTAAATCATTTGCCATGTCTTAGAGGAAGCTTCTTTTAGGTCTCACAAAAATACACCAAAGCCTTTGAAAAAACAGAATCCAAAAACAAAACGTATTTATCCCGTTGCACAAAAAAAGAGAAATCAAAAATGTTAAAGAGGAAAATGTGAAAATTATCTTTCATTGAGCAAACGTGGATGATGGACATAATCTATAGAGAAAGCATCAGACAACCAGGAAGAAAATCATTAGTCTCGGGGCTTCATTATGACCTAGGTGATAATTCAGTAGTAAATCTATTGAATTACCACCAAACTTGATTACTTTTACCAGTGCTTGATCCTGTGGTCATTACAAGTGGTGGTAATTCCACATTTCTGGAGTACATAGGGCTCTATTTAGCTTATTGGTGGATTTACCACTGGCCGGGTTACCACTTGTTAAATCTACCAATTGTGGGTGATAAAGTAGCTGACCTCCAGCTTTTGTCTGGAGGTAAATCCTCTACTGTACCTCCAAAGATAACGTAATTACCATCACTTTTTTCCTGCTGCATCAAACCTATAATGAGGCCCAAGATATGAAATCTCTAGACATATGTTCCAAGATAAAGGAACGATGCTAAACTTTGCTGAAAGGCTACAAAATAAGGATGTTCCATCCTTCACAAATTATTCTACACACTGCACTCTAATTTGGGGCAGTGACATTCAACCTGGATAAAAGAGGGGTGCATCTGCACCATTTTTGATTCGAAAATATACCTTTACTTCTACATAGTTCTTCACTGATCTGCCTGTATCTGATTTAGCTGCAATGAAAATATGATGGTGACCCAAGGTAAAGTCAATAAAATCAGTGAACAAAAAGGATTCTCACTTTCGCTGCTGTTCAAGGGCAATGTGATTTATTGGCTAGTCTGAACACAGGGTCCATAGTAATCCTGGCCTCATGGAAAGTGCACACCACCTCGAAAAAAGGGAGGGAGCGAGAGTCATTCTTTTACCCTCTATATTTAATGGCAAAAGAAATTCCAATAGATGGAATGGAACTGGAAATAAACAAGGGACACTAGCTTAGTTACCTTGTGATTGTCCTCGTACCCAGGTGCACACCTGTTCTTCAGGGGAATTATTTATTTTGAAGCCTTTCACCTTAGATTGATTGCATGAACATCGCCCTTTGAACCAAAACCTCCTGTTTGATCAAGCTAAAAAAAAGATGTAAATATGAAAGTATAAACGGAATGTGTCACTTACTATCAGAAACAGTCACATTCCTGACGTGACCATCACCTCTGTCTCTAAACAGAATGACAGCAATGGAGCTTGTACATACAACCTGAAAATAAACTTGTCACCTAACAGTGAGTGTGTCTCCATTTTGTATGGAAATTCATACGTTAAGGCAGGGATCCCCAACGTGTAGCTCGGGAGCAACATGTTGCTCACGGCACCCTAAATTGTTGCTCGCCAGTTGCCCTGGGCCATGGTGTGAAGGCCTAGAATGGGGTGCTGAATGATTGAGACCTCAGTAGCACTGTAGTCAGGACAGAGTCCTGGACTGTGCAAGAATGTTGGCCAATGAGCCGCTGTGTTTCCAGCTGGATTATTTTTATACATGCAAGATTTGTTTGGTGCCACCATGTACATACTTCTTCAGTAAATGTCCTTACTTGTTATGGTAGTGTCATTGCTAAAACCCTGTCATCTCCAGTTACTTTGCCCATCTGACAAATGTATTAATGAGTACAATATTTGAACCATGTTTGTGTCATGGAGAAAATTGGCATATTCTGTTCTTTCATACAACTAGTATGAGCATAATGGACAAGGAGGTGGTATGCATACCCAACGTTCCTTTATTAAATAATGTGCATGCACACTTTCTGTACAAGTGATGTTTGTGTTTGATCCCACCATGCATATTTATCGACAATATTCATTTTGGTGTCTCCTGTATTTATTAGTACATAGTGTCCTAGCGGAAAAATGGTCTTCGTTTGATAACCTGCCCATCTAGCACATGGTTAATGGGCAGATACAGTAAATGCATGCCACATTTTTCATAATTAATTTGCTCTGTATTCCAATCCAATTAATTGATTGTTAATAGGTTTAAACTAACAAGTCAATTAATTGATTCAAATACTCAGTTAACAGCACCACACCCCTCTATGAAGTGGTCATCAAATGCTCAAAGGTTTGACCAATGTTTGCCACTAAGGGGCCGATTCATAGAATTCAGCGCACAAGTGGCGCACGCGGCTGGCGCACAGTGTGCGCGTGCGAATCCCTGCGCCAGCCGTGTGCACTAAAATCCATTTCCGCGCACAGCGTATTCATGGATTCCAGCCACCAAAACCAGCCGTGGCGCACAGTTGCGCAGCGACCCTGCAGCACCGCCAGTTACGCCTCCAAGAACGCCTCTCGCGCAGGGAAAAGCCATCAAAATCCCCAACCGAGCGCAAAGGGCAGCAGCAAACGCAGAGCTGGGAGCGTGCATTCCAGGGGGGTGCGGGTGTTTCCATACGCGACTGGGCTGGGTACGTGTATTACAGGGGTGCGCGAGAAAGTCTACACGCGATTGGCCTGGGTACGTGGATTTCAGGGGTGCGCGAGAAAGTCTACACGCGATTGGCCTGGGTACGTGGATTTCAGGGGTGCGCGAGAAAGACTACACGCGATTGGCCTGGGTACGTGGATTTCAGGGGTGCGCGAGAAAGTCTACACGCGATTGGCCTGGGTACGTGGATTTCAGGGGTGCGCGAGAAAGTCTACACGCGATTGGCCTGGGTACGTGGATTTCAGGGGTGCGCGAGAAAGACTACACGCGATTGGCCTGGGTACGTGGATTTCAGGGGTGCGCGAGAAAGTCTACACGCGATTGGCCTGGGTACATGGATTTCAGGGGTGCGCGAGAAAGTCTACACGCTGTTGGGTGTCCTGACCCACGTTTAAGCTACCCTGCTACAACATTTGGTGCTGTGGGCTTAGAAAATTCAAGATGGCGGAAAACCCACATGTGCGCTGAAATCCAGGAAAGCTGCGCAGTTTGTGCGCCCACCAAAATGGTTGCCTCACTTGCCACCCACCAGTGCGAGAATGAAAGGCCGGGTTGCCATGAGGGAAATGGGTTGCCAAAGGAAAAACAGTAGCGCCGGTTAGCTTCAAAGCGCTTTAAAACCACCATTGGACTACCCGCACAGTAGTCTGAAACCATTGGGAATGGCAATGCTGATTGCCAAATGCAACCTAGAATTGTGGGGAATTCATTTCTTAAATCCCAAAAATGGGTGCAGTACCAGTACTCACCACTATCCAAAAGCCGGCGTTTTAAAACCACTCTGTGTGTTTTTCTGAAGGCAAGCAAAATGCCTATTTCAAACCTTGCAACATGTGCAAAATATTCACTGAACACCAGCAGACATTTGGCAGAATGGAGTTTTGTGTGCCTACAAAATCTGGGAAATGAAGAGCCCAAAAACAATGCTTATAACAAAAATGCTATGGAGTCAGCAGCTTAAGCCTAACTACAACTGGATTTAAAACCACCAAAATCGAAAATGTTAAATTAAATGAGTGACCTATGTTTGGTGTCACATGCCTTTGTAACTGTTGAAATGTCATAGTTTTGCACTTAGAATCAGCATTCTAGCTGCATGTGTAAAATTACAAGTTATTTTAAAAGCAACAAAAAGTTAGCTGAAGGTCTGGCTTAAGGAACTTGATTTTGCCTAGCAACTACCCATCAGCAGTGAAACTTGAGTCACCACTGTGTTCCCAGGCCAACCTTCCTTTTGCTGCCCAGGCTAAGGATATGCCATCTATCTGATAATTGAATTTCCTGTGCTCTGCCAGAGAGTGAACAAAGCCCTCTCCACTCAGGCAAAGGTTTTTTATTACAGACGTCGTAAAAAGTGGCTTCCTCCTGGAGAAGCTGGGAGGAGCACTGCCTGTGAGAAGCAAGCTGGCTTGGCAGAAACTGGAAAGACTGGTTTCTGTACCATGTGACCTGAAAAGACACACCCCTGCAGCAAGGATATGGTTTTATAAAAAGGGGGATAATTCATAGAGCGGACATGTGAAAATTTTATAAATGATACCATAATTCTTGTGATTTTTCTGCCCACAGTTTAAGACGTGGTAGGAACCGGTGGTATGTTCAGGGGGGTTTTAGCGGAAAAGTGGATATTACTCTAAAGGTGTGCATGTTAAAAATCTGAAACTTCATCAGTTAATGTCCCTACCCCCTGCACACATGTATGTAAAGTTGGGTCCATGTCGGAAATTGGAAAAGCAGTTAAAAAGTCAATTATGTACACTCTTTGAATGCAAGCTCCGAGAATGAGCAGATTTGGACATAGACATGGCTAAATTCAGCCACACCATGTATATGTAATTTTAAACAAATGTGTACCTGTGCAAATATGTTTTTAGGTCAGATATAGATTGTGTGTAAAGTTGACAGGGGTGGGTTCTCTGTATCATAAACAGACCTCATCATGATGACACTTCATTTCATTCCCCCAATCAAGGGGACGAATGAAAGCTGACCAATGACGATTGAGAGGGGCAAGTCTAGTGATGCAACACACACACCCATTCTCAAGAAACAGATAAAAGCAGAGAGTCAGGACACATAGAGAGATTCATTTTTCATCTGCCGCTGAAAGCTCTGCCGGAAAAATCCATACTTACCTCCATCAACCTCCAGAAAGCCAAACTAGAGACTTCAATCTATCCAGAACTAAGAGACCAGACCAGAGAGACCCAGACCAGCAGAGAGAGTGACCCAGATCACTGTGAAGTGCAGAGGCCAGACCAGACCAGACCAGAGCCCAGTCCAAAACCCTGACCAGATCCATGGCGAGGCCCATTTCACTCAAGAATATAGTGTGAGTACATAGCAAACTGTGTAGAACCAAGCTTTTAGTTTAAATTCATCTAATTCAATCTATTTAACCTAAGTAGAACTGCTTGATAGCTCCAAATCTGTCACCTGTCATTCTAGCTGCAAAAAGCTGCACTTGTCTTTTTGAAACTTTAAAATTTCAAATCTGAAAAACGACCTTTATTTAATCGCTCATATCTCCGCAACCGTTTGTGCTAGAGACTTGCAATAACTTTCATCTGAAAGGTTAGAATCGTGGCTTTCCTACGAACCTAGAACCGCATTCCTACCCCTTATAGTTTTACCGCAATCGCGGAACACGCATCCGCGAATTTTGCCGCGATTTGCAAATTTCTTCACATGTAAAAACTGCTGCTGCTTGCCTTCCATTTGCCAGAAATTCGTTTGACCTGCTAACTATCCCTGCATCATTGCTAGTGTGAGCCTGGACTAATATTAACTAGATACCACTCACCCTGAGCCTCTGTAAGGGAATTAAAAGCGTTTAGCATATTTCTCATCCATTGCTAGCACATATCCAAGCATTTGGGCCTGTGTTTTCAAAACTCCTATCTGTTTTCTGTTGTCTAAGCTTGCTGGATTGAACTGATTACATTGATTGCATTTCTGAGAACTGTGTGCTTTCCTCCCATTCCCTTGCATTGCATAAAGAGGGGGGGAGTGAATAGCCAGAGAAAAGTGATTACATTGTTTGGTTGAAATCATATTGATTATTTTCTGTACTGCATTCATTGAATATTGCATCCACCTGAGCTTACATAAAGCATCCTCTACCACATTATACTTTTGTTCCTATTTACCAGTGTGTTACCTTATCCATTCATGTCAACTCATTAGTGATTATAAGAAGTGTGCTAGTGCCAGATTCTCCGTTGTTGATCTTTATCATATCAGATTAAGTGTGCTATTCAATTATTAATTTATTATAAAGTGGGATATATATACCTATTGTTTAAATTATCAAATAAACCTTTTAACTTGCAAAACAGAACTACTTCTTGGCTCAGTGGGGTCAGGGGGATTCCAAGAGAGGGGTGTTATATAAGGGTAGTCATCCAGAACGCATGAACTGGACCTAAAGATATATCAATAAGGGTTTTCATTCAGTATTCTATACTAGGCGTTAACTTAGCTGTAGTGCTGAATTGAATCCTCTTACAAAGTGGGGGCTCGAGCCGAGACGTTGGGTTAGATTTACCATTTGTGCAGATTAATACAGTGTGCTAACTGACGGGATACATACATCCAGTCGGATCACCACGCTGCATTACGCTGTGAAGCATTCCTCAAAAGGGACACTCCAAGAAAAGTTCTGTTCTGCAAAAATAAAATACAAACTTCTGTAAGTCAGGACAGAGACCAATCTCTAGAATGACGACCTTAGTAGACATGAAAATAGCCAGAGAGCACCTCTTGCATAAGCTATTTGTGAGAGGTGAATGGACCGAACAGGGCCAGGATGTGTGGTTGCAGGCCATCACACAACAGGTCACTGAAACAGGGTCAGATATATATAGAGATCAGGGTCCCTTACATGTGGCCCTGAGTGAACTATATATGGCTCCTAAAGCCAAAGAGGAACACAATAAGATTGCCAGGATAGCAGCATACCTGTACCTATATGTTGGAGACATGCAGGATAGATGTGCGGAAAGCCAAAATCTGGCAAATAGGCAACAGATGGCATTACAGAAGGCCCAATCTGATCTGGACTCTTCTGAGCAGAGGCTGCAGAGGAGCCAGGAGTCAGAAAATGACAGCAGACGGTACATCACTAAAATAAAGGAGGATATGGATGTGCTGCAAAAGGAAAAGTCAGAACAGGATACCAGATTTCTGGCCCTACAGAAGGAGCACCAAGACAGTTTGGACTCCTTACTGCAGAGCCAGAAAAAGCTGGAGCAACAATTAGACTTTAACAGGGCATGCACGGAGCAGGTAGCCACCCTGCAAAGTCATCTAGATAGAGTGAAGGTAGAGAGCAACAAGCTGATCTTGAAAGACCTGGATACCCAGGCAGAGTTTGATGAGGAGCGCCAAAAAGCTGGTGCCCTTCAACGGCAAAGGGACGACCTGGCGGCACAAATGCAGGCTCTTAGTCAGGAAAGAGACGCCTTAGGCCAGGAAGTCTGCCATTTAAAAAGGAAAATGGAAGAAAATCACCTGGCCCACCAGGGGCTGGGTGACCTCCAAAAAGAAAACCAGAAATTGGTAGAGCACACCAGAAGGGTGGAGGATGCTCTAGCAAGAAAGGAGCAGGCCAATAGGGACACAGCTCAGGAGGTAACCCTCCTGCAGCAAAGACTGGCCCAGTTCTCCAGGACCAACCAGGAAGCACAGAGGGAAAATGAGGCCCTCTGTCAACACAATGATAGGCTCCAGCAACAGGTAGCGATGCAGGAGAAACTGATAGAGTCGAGTAAGGCCTTAACAGAGGAACTGAAAGCACAAATGCAGGCTCTTGCATTGCAACAGGGAGCAGGGGCGGATAGAGATGAGGTCCGCTGGGAAAGAGAGACTCCTGACCATAACCGCAGGAGCCCTAACACCAGGGGCCTTCATCTTCCCCAGTCCCTGGACTCTACCACCCCCGTGTCCCCTGGCGCACATGAGCACAGGGCCACAGGGATGGCAGATTACTATCCAGCTAAGAGTATGGGGCTCATAGGCCAGTACCATCCAGGAATGGAGGGGTGGGCATCCGGGTATGGGCACCCAAGTACAATACAGTTCAGTGGGGAACCCCAGGAGAGTAGGCCCATTAAGGGCATCCTGAAAACCTCTGCCCAGTTAGGTCAGTGGAGGGGGTACCCATCAAATCCTGACAGCAAGGAGGAATCTGAAGACTCCTCTGAACTGCGCAGGACACAGGAGACCAGGTCCCCACATTCTGCCAGCCATTCCCAGGCTCGCAGAATCCGGGAAAACCTGGAAGAACAGACGGGAACCTCTGGGAGCAGTGCCTCTGAGTCCGACGAAGAATGGACAAGGGTTACCCGAACCAAAAAGGCCAATAAGGCAAAAAGGGCCTTGCTCAAGGACCCCTTAAAGCAGATTAAGGCGATCAGGAGCGTCATCACGCCTTACCATAAGAACGCTAAGTATTCTGTTTGGGAGCACTTAGAGTTGTTTGAACAAATGATGGAGACTTTCCATTTGAAGGACAGCCAAAGCTGCATTCAATATGTAAAGTGGACCTTCTCCCCGGAATACTCCAGTTTCTTTGCGGGGCTGGAGGACCAAAATCATTTAAGATGGTCCACCTATAAGGCGGCCATCCTGAAACATTTTTCTGTTCACAGAAATCCTCAAGAGGCTCGCAAGGCAGCCTACAATTTGCAATGTGGGGAGGATCAGGCCCCACAAGAATTTGTGCAGGAGTTAAAGCGGGCTTTTGCACAGACCACAAGAAGGGTGCGCACGGATAGCCGTGAATTTATAAACACGTTTTTCCATGCCTTGCCCAAATATATCATGACCCAGCTCGTGAGGGATTTTCACGAGAAAAGATCTTTAGACTGGGTCATTGAACAGGCTACCCGCATCTATGAGGTGCAGAAGCCCATAGAAAATAAAAGCAATGCCCAGAAAAACCCCAAAGCCAACAGCACCCCTGCTGCTGCCAAGGTGGCAGAGGTAAAGGTCACCCCCGTTTTGGATTTGGAGATGGGGGGGCCTAAAAACCTACCTGCACCTAATAATGCTAGGCCCAGAAGGTCCTCGGGCCAGTCGCAGACAGGGAGCCAGGGAGGCAGCCCCACAAATGGGGTCCCTCGCTCTCCTGACTATGTAAGTCCTCGCTACAAAGGTAATCGACCCATCCTGGGTTATGTGTGGACTCCTCCAGCCCAAGGGGGGGGATCCAGACAAGCACCTAACCCAGGGAACTTCCCTCCAAACTTCCCACAGGAGGGCAGAAATTTACCAAACCCTGGGCAGAACTTTTTCCCCAGATATCCACCCGACTTCCAACCCCAAAATCATCCATCCTTCTTTCCTCAATTCCCTGAGCCCAGACCACTGAATCCGGGAGAGGGGAGGCCAAGGGTGGAGGGGTACCAAAATCTTCCCAACCAGGGGTACTACCAGAGGAGGGACAGCTACCCTTCCCGGGATCAGCCCAGGGGAGAAAACAGGGCCCCGTATCAGCCTGAGCGGGTTTCCCAGTTAGAGCGCCAGGTTCAAAACATGGCGCGGGATATGGGTCATATACTGAGGGCACAGCAGAACCCTCAGATCAGCATGCCGGCGCAGAACGCACCCAACTCTGGACCTGGTGCTCCAGAACAATGACGGGGGCAGCACCCCGATAAATCACCGGTTCCCAGGGAGGAGGCACAAAGGGAAGGGGGGTGTAAAGCCTTGGAGGAAGCTTCCTTCCTCACTTGTAAACAGCCCCTGGAAACCCAGGAACCGGAAACAAAATCTCTTGCCCCTGAAAGTCTGCCTCCTAAGGAGCAGAGGGGGGGTAGGAGAAACAAAAGACCCAAACAGACTCAGTTTGAGGAGGAGGTACAGATCTTCCAATTTGAGGGAGAGGGATCCTCAGAGGATCCTGAGAAAAGGATCTTCTCCTTCAGAGAGGGGGGAACTCCCCCCAAAGAAAAATGGGTCCCTAGGGATGCAAATCCAGACTGGGGAGATGTGGAGACTGAGCTACCGCCGCCCACCATCTCATCCCAGAACCAACAGCAAGAAAATCCCCTGGTTCAAACCCATCCTGGCGACTGCCTCCAAAAAAGGGGGGGCGGCCCAGAAACGGAGCCAGGGGAACCCACAATGGCTCTGATCTCCAGTTGCAAATTTTTTCTTTCAGATTCCCAAGACTCTCCACAGAATTCTGCCCAAATCTCCTCGCTAGCGATGTCCAAAACCAGAAAATTAGCCCACCAGTTGTCCAAAAATGTACATTATCTGTGCCCCCTTGAGGAGAAGGAGGGAAGATATTATGCCCCGGTACAAGTACAGGGGCAGGGTACAATCTCGGCACTGGTGGACACTGGATCTCAAGCTACCCTTCTGTCCAGAAGGGCCTTTGATGAACTGAATGCAGGAAGGGGAGAGGATTACCAAATTCCTCTCACCTCTCTTCCGGGACAACTACAGAACTTTGACGGGAAGGAAATTCCCGTTGAGGGGACTGCAGACTTGGACATTAAAATTGGGCGACACAAGTTGAAACACCCGGTCATAGTTGTGACCCCAGAGGGCACCCCTTGTTTACTAGGGAATGACCTCCTGAGAAGGTTGTCACCCCTAATAGATTGCGTAAACAAGGTCCTCTGGACCCAGACTAGCCGACCAATAAAATTAAAACAGAGTGTCAACCATGTTAGTTTAAACGGCACATGCCACATGGTTGAACAAAAATCTGACCAAGTAGAATTTCACTTCCAGAATAGCCAAATTCCAGACGTGACAGTAATAGCAGTAGGACAACAGACTGGTGATGGGGGGTCCTCTCTATTTCTGAAAATCAACCTTCCTTCCAGTCTAAAGTGGTACTCCACGCTGGAAGGAAACACTCTGAAATTCTATACTAATCCACAATCTGAAACTCCCACTCCTATAGTCCAGAAAGATGTGAAATCAGCTCAAAGCCTGGCTGATATTCAGCAAATTGGAGAGCAGTTGTTCATCCCTGTTCAGTTAAATGATGGGAAGGACTCTGTTCTCGCTCGAGTGTGTGTGAACAACGGTAAGAGCTTCATCAGCGAAGCCATGTTCCGCCAACTCCCAAAAGATCCAGCCATTCCCACCTTCAAACTGATAGACAAATGGGAAATGGACCTGGAAGCACCTGACTCCAAACATCTCCTGCCAAGCAGGTGTATGCTCAAAATCTCCATTGGCAACAAGAGCATAGTCCATAATTGTTGGGTCGTGCGAGACGTCCCTGCCGCCTTTTACTTAGGCAGTGACATTCTCAATCGCTTTGCCATTAGTTTGGACCTAATAAACTTCAAAGCTTGGTCCCGATTAGCGGATAATCCCATGGGCTTTGATGATCCAGAAAAAGCATTTAGGTCAGCTCAATTGCTACCTTATGCAGTTGAAATTCAGACTAAAGAGGAAGTCACCATCCCAGAAAGGACCCGACAATTCTCCCTGGAAGTGAAAGTTAAAAGAGGACAAGAGTTGAAAAACCCTGATGCTTACATACATCTAAATGCTTCTCTCCAACAGCAAGGGTTGGGGGTAAACCCGACTCCATTAGTCAACATAGAACATGACCCCATTCTAATAGAGGTGGATAACAGCGACTTAAAGAGTATTACTCTAGCCGCAGGCACCATTATTGGAATGGCGGTTGATGACCGACATTTCTCCATTGATCTTGTAAATGAACTGTTAGGACCCATCCCCAAGGACTGTTTTGACAGTGACAGTGATGACAACGCAACACCAGACAGGATTTTTACCCGGCATGGGGGGAACTTCCTGGTGTACACTTCCTGCCCCTATGGTAAGGAAGATGTGACCTGTGACTTCAGGAGGGATGAGGTGATTTTCCAGGTCCATGAGGGCTGCCTTTCCCACCTGAAGCCTCCGGTCCAAATCAGCACTCTGACCAGGGACTTCTCCACCCAGCTGGAGGAGGCCGCGGAGATAGCCAAACCAGAAGTCTTTCCAGGCTTCAGGCAGATGGTGGAAGAGAGAGTCAACCTAGCTGATGCCTGTGTGACTCTGGAACAAAAGCAAAAGTTGAAACAAGTTTTCTTGGATTTCCAAGATCTCTTTGCGGTAGACTCATATGACTGTGGTCGCACCGATATCCACACCACAACAATCCCCACGGACCCTGGCATGACTCCAGTGTTTGTGAAGCAATATCGCTTGCCTCTCGCATCAATGGAGTCCCTTACTGAAATAATTAAGAACCTTGAGTCCCGGGGAATAATCCGTCCAGTCCACAGCACCTTCAATAATCCGGTGCTGGGAATATTGAAGCCAAACGGCCAGTGGAGACTCTGCGCTGACCTCAGGGAGCTCAACAAACGGGTCCACACTTCCCGATGGCCTCTTCCCTACATTGACCAAGGGCTGGCCCAGATTCAGGGGTCACAGGTATTCACTGCAATAGACCTGACCAATGGATACTGGACCGTGCCTGTCAGTAGGGAGGACCAATACAAGCTGGCTTTTACCTTTGGGGGCCAGCAGTACACATGGACCCGGACTCCCTTCGGATACCTCAACTCCGGCAATGAATTCAACATTTTTCTACACAAGGCCATGCCCGACTTGGGTGCAAGGGGTAACCTGGCTTATGTAGATGATGTCCTCATCAAAAGTTCATCTGTGGAGGAACACATAGCGGAGATCCGTTATGTTCTGACGCAGTTGAGGGCCGCCGGAGCAAAACTTTCCTTTCAGAAAGCACAGTGGTGTAGAACCCGTGTTAATTTCTTGGGGCATGAGATTACTCCTCAGGGTCTCTGTCCCCAGGAAAAGAAAGTGGAAGCACTTCAGAAACTGAAAGACCCCACAACTCTGCGGGAACTAAGGAGCCTCCTTGGACTGACTAATTACAGCAGAAAGTTCATTGAGGGCTACGCAGAGATCACCAGACCCCTGATTCATCTCCTGAAGGGGGGGGTCAAGTGGGAATGGGGTCCAGAACAAGCCGAGGCAGTAAAACAACTCAAAAGAAGCCTCTCACAAGCACCTTGCCTAGCTTACCCTGTCAGAAACAAGGAGTTCTTCCTGGAGACGGGGTTCTCTAATACGTGCTTGATGGCAGTATTATATCAAAAGCATGACAAGGTCAATAAAGTAATCTCCTATGCGAGCAAAACTTTATCCTCTGTGGAGGAGAAATTCAACGATTGTGAGAAGGCACTCCTGGCAACGGTGTGGGCATTGAAGAATTACCGCCCGTTTATCCAGGGGGAACACATCATAGTGGAGACTCCACACCAGCCTCTGCAATATCTCCAAAGTGACAGAATCCGGGCCGGAAATGTGAGTAATTCCCGAATTACTTCCTGGATTCTGTCAATGCAAGGCTTTCCTGTGGAGGTCAGATATGGCCAAAACAAGAAGAGTCCCCTCGCGCAAGGTCTGGCTGACTTGCATGATTGTGCCAGAGAAAACTGTCTCGAGGACGAAAGTCTAAAAATCAAGGACAACATGGAGGCATACCTTAATTCCCCCCACAAAGTCTTTGAAGAGGACAAGTGTGAGGGAATGCCCACTGTCTATGTGGATGGATGCTCTTACCATGTTGACAACGACGGGGAGAAAGAACTGGTGGCTGGCGTAGGGAATGCATGGGTGAATGAGTCCCCAGAACCCTCCGCTGGATACAAAATTGGTCCCCGAAGTAGTCAGGTGGCAGAATTGATGGCTGTGCATCAGGCCATCCTCACTGCTGTCCAACATCAACTCCACGAACTGGTCATAATCACAGATTCGGATTATGTACGGAACGGGTTCGTGGAGCACCTGGTTAATTGGAAAACCAGAGGCATGTTATGTGCTAACAACAAACCCTTGAAACATGGGAAGTTAATCCAAAACATTGATGATCTGGTCAACTCGAATGAGATGACCATCTATTGGAAAAAGATCAAGGGTCATTCCAAAGTAGAGGGACCAGACAAAACTGGAAATGACTTAGCTGATCAGCTGGCCAAAACCGGGGCCATCCAAGGGGATCTAATTGAGATTGAGTCCCTGTTGGGGGAAATCCATGTCACTGCCATCACTAGGTCCCAGACAAATGCTCACAACGACCTCTCAATTGCACAATGGAGTAAGGAGACCCCTGATGCTGATTTGATTACTGCTCAGAAGGGGGATCCAATAATTGGTAAATTTTACCAGCACCTTGAGGACCCTGAGAACTTTCCCCTGACGGATACCGATTACATTGGGAAAGAGGACCTAAGAGTGTTGATGAAATGTCCCAAAATGTTCCGGATCCAAGACGGTTTGTTGGTAAGGAAATCCAAAGCTGGCCACGATCAGTGGGTGGTTCCTACCTCATTCCGAAGCCTGATGTTAAGTCACGCCCATGATGCGGCCACTGCCGGTCATAGGGGGTTTCACACAACATTGGAAATCTTAAGAGAGGTTGCATACTGGCCACACATGGGGCAGGACCTCGACCAGTACCTGAAGGGTTGCCTTGTGTGTGCACAATTTCAGCCATCATCCCTCACACACCGGGCGCCTTTACAAAAGAGGGGAATGACACTGCCATGGTCAGATTTACAAATCGACTTTGTAGGCCCTGTGATTCGCTCGGCTAGGGGGAATAAGTACATGTTGACCGTGACATGCTTGTTTACCAAGTGGGTGGAATGTCTCCCAGCCCCAAATTGCAAGGCAGAAACTGCAGCGGCCTTGATGATTAACCACATCTTTTCCCGTTTTGGTCTACCTCAAAGGATTGAGTCAGACAGAGGTAGCCACTTCACCAGTGAAGTAATGACAAAGATGTGGGAGATACTGGGGGTCAAGAGAAAGCTGCATATTGCTTATAGACCAGCTTCTTCTGGGGCAGTAGAGAGATATAACCGGACAATTGTGAGCATATTAAAGAAGTTTGTGGCAGATTCTGGGCCAAGTTGGGATATCCGATTACCTCTGGTCCTAATGGCCATCAGATCTACCCCTTCATCTGCAACCAAAATGTCACCATTTGAGTTGATGACTGGGCGCAAGATGGTGCTTCCGCAGCATTTGCTCTACAGGACCCAAGAGCAGACACTGATAAATGCCTCCACTACTCATGAGTATGTAGAGAATTTAAGGAAACACCTCCAACATGCTTTTGCTTATGCTCAGCGGAATCTAGAAAGATCGGCTGATAGCATGAAGACCCATTATGACCTGAAAACTTCCAGGAAGGAATATCAGGTGGGAGACCGGGTCTATCTATACAACTTCCAAAGGAACCAGGCCAAGCAGCGCAAATTTTTGCCTACATGGAAAGGACCCTTTGAGATCGTCGATAAGATCTCCCCTGTGGCCTACAAGATCCGCATCCCCAAAGGTGGTTCGGCAGAGGGGGAAGACAAGTGGGTCCACATAAACCAGTTGAAATGTTGCCATCCCAGGCACACTCTGCAACAACTGGAGGAATCCTCTGGAATCCTAGCGGGTACTGTCTCAGACTAATTCAGTTCCAACCATAAAACATACCACATCTAGTCTCTAAAATATTGTGATTTGCATGAAACTGTCTCTTAGTTATACTGTTTTTTTTTTCTCAAAATAAGAATGTAATGTTTCGTTATGATAAAATGCATATGCTGCCCCACTACCTCAACAGTGGTGGAAAAACGTCTATGAGTAGATATTGCCGCTTTTGCTTTATCATCCTAGGAGAGATGAAACCATGAAGGATGACCAAGAAGAACGATCCGGAGACCGGGAGCAGAGACGCAACGGGCCCGGGGTACCGCCCAATCTTCCCATCAGGACCGGCGAGGAGAACCGATCGATCAGTACCGGATGGAGAAGAAAACGCTGAACTGTGTCATCTACAGAAGAGGAAGAAGATTATGCGGACAGACCGGTGCATGGGTCAAAACCCTTGTGCACGCGACTCCCCATCGACTCAAATTCAAAGTGCAGTCGCGTGGGGGGGACTTGTTGGGTGTCCTGACCCACGTTTAAGCTACCCTGCTACAACATTTGGTGCTGTGGGCTTAGAAAATTCAAGATGGCGGAAAACCCACATGTGCGCTGAAATCCAGGAAAGCTGCGCAGTTTGTGCGCCCACCAAAATGGTTGCCTCACTTGCCACCCACCAGTGCGAGAATGAAAGGCCGGGTTGCCATGAGGGAAATGGGTTGCCAAAGGAAAAACAGTAGCGCCGGTTAGCTTCAAAGCGCTTTAAAACCACCATTGGACTACCCGCACAGTAGTCTGAAACCATTGGGAATGGCAATGCTGATTGCCAAATGCAACCTAGAATTGTGGGGAATTCATTTCTTAAATCCCAAAAATGGGTGCAGTACCAGTACTCACCACTATCCAAAAGCCGGCGTTTTAAAACCACTCTGTGTGTTTTTCTGAAGGCAAGCAAAATGCCTATTTCAAACCTTGCAACATGTGCAAAATATTCACTGAACACCAGCAGACATTTGGCAGAATGGAGTTTTGTGTGCCTACAAAATCTGGGAAATGAAGAGCCCAAAAACAATGCTTATAACAAAAATGCTATGGAGTCAGCAGCTTAAGCCTAACTACAACTGGATTTAAAACCACCAAAATCGAAAATGTTAAATTAAATGAGTGACCTATGTTTGGTGTCACATGCCTTTGTAACTGTTGAAATGTCATAGTTTTGCACTTAGAATCAGCATTCTAGCTGCATGTGTAAAATTACAAGTTATTTTAAAAGCAACAAAAAGTTAGCTGAAGGTCTGGCTTAAGGAACTTGATTTTGCCTAGCAACTACCCATCAGCAGTGAAACTTGAGTCACCACTGTGTTCCCAGGCCAACCTTCCTTTTGCTGCCCAGGCTAAGGATATGCCATCTATCTGATAATTGAATTTCCTGTGCTCTGCCAGAGAGTGAACAAAGCCCTCTCCACTCAGGCAAAGGTTTTTTATTACAGACGTCGTAAAAAGTGGCTTCCTCCTGGAGAAGCTGGGAGGAGCACTGCCTGTGAGAAGCAAGCTGGCTTGGCAGAAACTGGAAAGACTGGTTTCTGTACCATGTGACCTGAAAAGACACACCCCTGCAGCAAGGATATGGTTTTATAAAAAGGGGGATAATTCATAGAGCGGACATGTGAAAATTTTATAAATGATACCATAATTCTTGTGATTTTTCTGCCCACAGTTTAAGACGTGGTAGGAACCGGTGGTATGTTCAGGGGGGTTTTAGCGGAAAAGTGGATATTACTCTAAAGGTGTGCATGTTAAAAATCTGAAACTTCATCAGTTAATGTCCCTACCCCCTGCACACATGTATGTAAAGTTGGGTCCATGTCGGAAATTGGAAAAGCAGTTAAAAAGTCAATTATGTACACTCTTTGAATGCAAGCTCCGAGAATGAGCAGATTTGGACATAGACATGGCTAAATTCAGCCACACCATGTATATGTAATTTTAAACAAATGTGTACCTGTGCAAATATGTTTTTAGGTCAGATATAGATTGTGTGTAAAGTTGACAGGGGTGGGTTCTCTGTATCATAAACAGACCTCATCATGATGACACTTCATTTCATTCCCCCAATCAAGGGGACGAATGAAAGCTGACCAATGACGATTGAGAGGGGCAAGTCTAGTGATGCAACACACACACCCATTCTCAAGAAACAGATAAAAGCAGAGAGTCAGGACACATAGAGAGATTCATTTTTCATCTGCCGCTGAAAGCTCTGCCGGAAAAATCCATACTTACCTCCATCAACCTCCAGAAAGCCAAACTAGAGACTTCAATCTATCCAGAACTAAGAGACCAGACCAGAGAGACCCAGACCAGCAGAGAGAGTGACCCAGATCACTGTGAAGTGCAGAGGCCAGACCAGACCAGACCAGAGCCCAGTCCAAAACCCTGACCAGATCCATGGCGAGGCCCATTTCACTCAAGAATATAGTGTGAGTACATAGCAAACTGTGTAGAACCAAGCTTTTAGTTTAAATTCATCTAATTCAATCTATTTAACCTAAGTAGAACTGCTTGATAGCTCCAAATCTGTCACCTGTCATTCTAGCTGCAAAAAGCTGCACTTGTCTTTTTGAAACTTTAAAATTTCAAATCTGAAAAACGACCTTTATTTAATCGCTCATATCTCCGCAACCGTTTGTGCTAGAGACTTGCAATAACTTTCATCTGAAAGGTTAGAATCGTGGCTTTCCTACGAACCTAGAACCGCATTCCTACCCCTTATAGTTTTACCGCAATCGCGGAACACGCATCCGCGAATTTTGCCGCGATTTGCAAATTTCTTCACATGTAAAAACTGCTGCTGCTTGCCTTCCATTTGCCAGAAATTCGTTTGACCTGCTAACTATCCCTGCATCATTGCTAGTGTGAGCCTGGACTAATATTAACTAGATACCACTCACCCTGAGCCTCTGTAAGGGAATTAAAAGCGTTTAGCATATTTCTCATCCATTGCTAGCACATATCCAAGCATTTGGGCCTGTGTTTTCAAAACTCCTATCTGTTTTCTGTTGTCTAAGCTTGCTGGATTGAACTGATTACATTGATTGCATTTCTGAGAACTGTGTGCTTTCCTCCCATTCCCTTGCATTGCATAAAGAGGGGGGGAGTGAATAGCCAGAGAAAAGTGATTACATTGTTTGGTTGAAATCATATTGATTATTTTCTGTACTGCATTCATTGAATATTGCATCCACCTGAGCTTACATAAAGCATCCTCTACCACATTATACTTTTGTTCCTATTTACCAGTGTGTTACCTTATCCATTCATGTCAACTCATTAGTGATTATAAGAAGTGTGCTAGTGCCAGATTCTCCGTTGTTGATCTTTATCATATCAGATTAAGTGTGCTATTCAATTATTAATTTATTATAAAGTGGGATATATATACCTATTGTTTAAATTATCAAATAAACCTTTTAACTTGCAAAACAGAACTACTTCTTGGCTCAGTGGGGTCAGGGGGATTCCAAGAGAGGGGTGTTATATAAGGGTAGTCATCCAGAACGCATGAACTGGACCTAAAGATATATCAATAAGGGTTTTCATTCAGTATTCTATACTAGGCGTTAACTTAGCTGTAGTGCTGAATTGAATCCTCTTACAACGCGATTGGCCTGGGTACGTGGATTTCAGGGGTACGCGAGAAGTCTACACGCGATTGGCCTAGGTACGTGGATTTCAGGGGTGCGCGAGAAAGTCTACACGCGATTGGCCTAGGTACATGGATTTCAGGGGTGCGCGAGAAAGTCTACACGCGATTGGCCTGGGTACGTGGATTTCAGGGGTGCGCAGGTGGTGGGTGTGCGGGAAGTTCAAGACGTGAATTGGCAGTGTGGGTCCTCCCAGGTCTCCCCTCTACCCCCTCCACGGCCTCTGCAGGCATCCCACACCACAGGGGACTACCCTGCACCCCATGTCATTGTGGGACACCCTCCACCAGGCCCCCACCCATGTCTCCCAGCACCACCACCCCCCAGCCACCAGGGGCAGCCTCCACCAGGCCCCCACACATGTCTCCCAGCACCCCCACCCCCCAGCCACCAGGGGCACCCTCCACCAGGCCCCCACCCATGTCTCCCAGCACCCCCACCCCCCCAGCCACCAGGGGCACCCTCCACCAGGCCCCCACCCATGTCTCCCAGCACCCCCACCCCCCCAGCCACCAGGGGCACCCTCCACCAGGCCCCCACACATGTCTCCCAGCACCCCCACCCCCCAGCCACCAGGGGCAGCCTCCACCAGGCCCCCACCCATGTCCGACTCATGTCTCCCAGCACCCCCACCCCCCAGCCACCAGGGGCAGCCTCCACCAGGCCCCCACACATGTCTCACAGCACCACCACCCCCCAGCCACCAGGGGCAGCCTCCACCAGGCCCCCACCCATGTCCGACTCATGTCTTCCAGCACCCCCACCCCCCCAGCCACCAGGGGCACCCTCCACCAGGCCCCCACCCATGTCTCCCAGCACACCCACCCCCCAGCCAGCAGGGGCAGCCTCCACCAGGCCCCCACCCATGTCTCCCAGCACCACCACCCCCCAGCCACCAGGGGCAGCCTCCACCAGGCCCCCACACATGTCTCCCAGCACCACCACCCCCCAGCCACCAGGGGCAGCCTCCACCAGGCCCCCACCCATGTCCGACTCATGTCTCCCAGCACCCCCACCCCCCCAGCCACCAGGGGCACCCTCCACCAGGCCCCCACCCATGTCTCCCAGCACACCCACCCCCCAGCCACCAGGGGCAGCCTCCACCAGGCCCCCACCCATGTCCGACTCATGTCTCCCAGCACCCCCACCCCCCCCAGCCACCAGGGGCAGCCTCCACCAGGCCCCCACCCATGTCTCCCAGCACCCCCACCCCCAGCCACCAGGGGCAGCCTCCACCAGGCCCCCACCCATGTCTCCCAGCACCACCACCCCCCAGCCACCAGGGGCAGCCTCCACCAGGCCCCCACACATGTCTCCCAGCACCACCACCCCCCAGCCACCAGGGGCAGCCTCCACCAGGCCCCCACACATGTCCGACTCATGTCTCCCTGCACCCCCACCCCCTAGCATCCAGGGGCACCCTCCACCTGGCACCCACACATGTCTCCCACCACCCCCACCCCCCAGCCACCAGGGGCAGCCTCCACCAGGCCCCCACCCATGTCCAGGAACAGAGACTTCCATGCTGTCATGTGTGCAATCTGCACAGGGCTCCCCATGTCACATTCAAACACATGCAACAACCATGCGGTTCACACATTACAGGTCGCACATGCATTACCATGATGTCCCTGCACACATACATGCGTACATGGCCTATGTCACACATACAGGCAGGTATCAGACAACCAGCACACTGCAACATGCCCTGTCTCACACAGCAATGCTTGGCCACTTACCGCTCAACTCCAGACGGGTCTCCCTCTCAAGGACCTGGGCGTGGAGCGCTGGGTGTATGCGTTCCAGGACCCTCAACTGGATGGAACTCATGCGGCCCCGGCCCCCCTCCACAAGGCGCTGGGCCTTCATGAGGGTCCTTGACCTCAAGTCCTCCCAGCGCTTCTTGACCTTCTGGATGGTGCGGGTTGCCACCCCCTCCGCGTCCTCTCCCGTCCTTCCCTCTTGGCGCGGGACGATCCGAAGAGGGCATCATACTGCCCCAGGACTTGCTCCACCAGGACACCAACTTCGGTGGCAGTGAAGCTGGTGCCCCTCTGCCCCTCTGCCCCTCTGGCCGGGGGTTGCAACTGGTGTCAGATGTGGATGTGCTCCACATGGCAACCCCAGGGGCAGGAGTGGGTGACCAACTGGGTCCTGGGGCTGGGCTGTGGAGCGATGTCATTTGAGTCGGGACTCTTCTGTACCAGCAGGGGTGGACACAGCAACTGGACCCCTGCAGATGGCTGATGTGCAGGCACCAAATGGCAGGGCACGGTGGCAGCAGGCAGGCAGGCAGGCAGCAGCAGATGGCATGTGGGAGGCTGCTTGGGGCACTGGGGGCCAGTGAAGTGTCCTTCTGGGCAGGAGCGTGGTCTTCCGTGCGTTTTCGCGTGGCCAGCTTCATACGGAGTGATTAGGCACGTGAAAAATCTGCACGCTGCGTGTAATGCGCGTAAGCGCACGTGAAAAACTGCACGTCCGCGTGTAATAGGAGGAAAGGGCCCATGCATAAGCGTGCGCGCGTGAAAAACTGCACGTCCGCGTGTAATGCGCGTAATCAAACGTGAAAAAGTGCACGTCCGCATGTGACTTGACGCGCGCGTGCGTTTCCCTCAGCACGGGTTAAAGGTGAGCGGGCCCAGCAGTTCGCTGTACGTGCCTTTCGTGGAGACCGACGTGTGTTGCTGCTACCAGTTGTTTCGCGCGCCATCTACTTCACAGCTCTCAAGGACGTATCTCTTCTTTTGGCGGGGGTATTGGCTACGCGTGTTTTTCTGCATCGCGCTAGTCAGACGGTGAGTCGCAAACGCTCCTTTTCCCACTGCGGGTGCCCCTGTGTATCGCACCCATTTTCGATGTCATCGTAGCCTGCGTGTCCCACGCATACGCGTTATACGTGTTACTGGGTGCCACCGCGTACTGCGGGAGGTTTAATCCATGCACGTAGGCTGCAGGGTTGCGTGCACGGTTTTACTGCAGTTTTGGGGTGCCTGAGCATTGCGTGACCCGTCAACACATAACCGGGGTCACATACAGCCTTGCAGGTGCAGGGGGGCTGTTAACATCTTGCTTCCCACCCCCGTCACCCCAATTGCCCAGGTCAATTGTGCTGTACACCTCCCATTGGCACCACTCCATCTGTGCCAGCACTATAACATCTGTGCCATGGTAGGGAGGCTACCAAAGGTGAGGGGCGCCTCAGCTGGGCGTCCTCCTCGTGGCGGGCGTGGTCGGGGACGTGGCCGTGGTGACCAGGGAGTAGGGGGACTCCAGGGTGTCCAGGGCAGCCACAGAGGGGGAAGAGGCAGGGGTGCGCCACTTGAGCACAATGTTGTGCCATGTGTTGGTGCAGCCATGCCACCACCCCCTGTGGTTCAGGGGGATGCAGCTCCTGCATCTGGCACTGGCACCCGTATGACCCGGCAGTCCGTTTCATCGACTGCCACGGGCCCAAGGGTAGCGGTAGCTGCAGGTGCAGTTCTGGACACCGCCACCCAGGCTCAGGGTCTGCCAGCGCAGGCTGCGTTGGCACTTGAAGAGCCCTTGGTAGATCTCCAACAGGCCAGGGGGGAAACCATTGGGGCAGGCCGGGCTGCTCAGACCAAGACACGTGTCCCTGGGGCAGTCATGTCATCTGCTGCCCCGAACAGCCGGGTGTTGGCAAGTGCAGGGGCAGATGCACCCAACAGCACCCCGGTTGTGAGTCTGCCAACCAGGACCGTTGCGGTCAATGACCCTGCCACAGCTGATGTTGCTGCGCAGGGTCCATTAGTGGGCACCCAGCTGCCACTGACACAAGTCAGGCCTTTGGTCATCCCTCCACCTGCCACTCCCTCAGCTCAATCCACCCAACCCACTGGCCATACTGGTCAGGGCGGCATTAGCCAGCCAGGGTCTGCGCCACAGTCCAAGAGGAGGAAGGTTGCATCTGCAGCACAGGCTGGGACCCCACACACAGCCACGACCTCCTGCACGTCGAGGAAGAAGCCTTTCTGTAAGCAGGAACTGGACTTCCTCGTGGACTACGTGCGGGGACACAGCCGTGACATGCTAGTGGGTGCCAATAGTCAGACTACGGCTGCCCAACGTGACACCCACAGGAAGCATGTGGCGGAACATGTCAGTTCATTCGGCCATGAGGTGCGCACGGCGCAGGAGTGCAAAAAGCGCTGGAATGACATCAAGCGCAGCACTAAGGCCAAGCGTGCCTCAAATTACAACTTGACTCTGGTGACTGGCGGTGGGCCTGCACCAGAGGAGGAAGAACTCACTCCGCATGAGGCTCTCGTTGCGGAGTTCATACCACCAGAATTGGTCGAAGGTGTGGGAGAGATGCTGGACTTTGATGCCCAGTCCAGTGAGTGTTGATGCGTAGTTGTTGAGGACGTGTGTGTTTCACTTGTGGGATGTGTTGTGCATGATTGCTGCTACATGTGACCTGTACATGGTTCTGATGTGTAAGTAATGCAATGCCACCGTCATGCATGTCTCCTCTGCCTGCATGCGGGACTCCATGTGGCCATGCTCCCTTGCCCCTCCTCCGCCACTCTGCACCCCAGTTCCACCTTTGCACTGGTCTGCTACATTCTTGCCAATGTGTAGTTTCATGTTCATGTGTCCTGTGTAGATGCTAACTTCCAGCTTAGAAACTGCCAGACATATGCCGTGTGGTACAGCCTTAGTACTCGATGCAGGGCATCCCACTTGTACTGTGCATGGGTCAGATGTCCCGCAGGGACATGAGTGCCCATTCATGCTCCATGTGCATTGCACACATGCCCCTATGTGTCCTTGACTGGATGATCACTGTAATATGAGTCCTTGGTTACATACATTGCCTGCCATATTATCGGCCTCCCCATGTCAACTGTGGCTCAGTCCTGCGTTGCACACATGTTTAGGCTCTGACAATCTGTGTGGCTCACAGGCCTCAGCCTGTTCAATGGCCAATGACTCTGTCCAACTCCTGTCGTGTCTTCTACACACGTGGCCGGCCTCCGGATCTTCCATCATGTGTCCTGCCCACTGTCCCAGCATCATTTGCAGTGTTGTAATTGAAATCACATTAAGCTGTTGATGCCAGTCAACACTGCTTGTCAATACACAGGTGTATGGTCAGCCTTTTGATACCATGCTAGGCATCCCTGCTTTGGTACTGGGGTGGAGGGGTGCTTGCCTTCTAGACATGGTACACATTGAATACACAATGCACGTGATGTCTGATTTTGACATTGCACTGCCTTCACATTTCCTGGCACACACCATGGAGTGCTTGTACATGTAGGTAGTGAGTGGCGTACACATTTTCTGCACTGCATAGACCCACTTCCATGCAAACTGCCACCTTTCAACAGGTCTGATCACAGAAGCTATTCTAAGTAGACCCAGCATGCATGCAAGGTCATATGTTGTGTGTCACATGTCTGCCAGATGCCTTTGCTGTCGGTGTGTGTGTGTGTGTGTTGTGTGCTTCTGACATGTGTACTGACCTTTTCCTCTCTATTTTTCAGGTGATGACGCAATGGATGCAGAGGATGGTGTTGTCATGCCAGACACAGGGTTGGTAAGACCACATCAACCCGGCACTAGTGGGGGTCGTGGGGTGGTAGGCCACGAAAACCCCCAAGTGCTGCAGTCCATCCTGTCTCTGGCTGCCTATGAGTCCAGCCTTGATGACGACTCTGACGTCCATGTTGAGTTGGATGACCATCAAGTCCATGTGTCAGGGGTGAGTGATTCTGATGTGGACACTCCTCTGTCTGCGACCCCTGCACTGAGGGATCAGACAGTCTTGGTTCCTCCGCCCGTGGTGGATCGGGACGCAGGGTCACCCTCCACACCAGTCACTGATGTGCCTGGGACATCACGTCGACGGGGGCATGTAGTCGTGCAGCCGCAGGCGGTGCCAACACAGCGAGGAACCCGGTCCTTGGGTCCCGCAGGGGTCAAGCCTGGCAACGCGGTCGCCGCGCGCAACCGCTGTATACTGAGTGGGAGCAAGACATGACTGCCAATTCAGAACGGCAGGGGGCAGCAATGGAGAACATCGCTGACAGCATGGAGCGTGTGGCCCGATCTGTGCTCCCCCCTGCTAGGCAGGTGCTTCTCCAGCAGCAGGCGGCACGGTCCACGGCCCGCTCACTCAGGCTGGGCATGGCGGCCTCAGACAGGGCACGCCAGGCTGAAATGTCGTCTCTGCGTCAAGCAATTGCTGCTCACGCAGAGGCGCACATGGATGCCCTGAGGGAGGAGTATGCCTCCCTCAGATCCACTCTGGGTGTCCTTATGATGTCCCAGAGGCAGCAGGCAGAGGAGAGGTTTGCACAGCTTGAGCGCACCATCTCGGCTGAGCTACAGGCTTGCCGGGAGGTGCAGCGGTTGTCCAGCCAGGCCTTGCAGGAGGAACTCCGTGTTACACGTGCTACCTTGCAAGAGGAAGCACGTGTATCACGTGAGGTCCTGCATGCAGACCTATGTAACATCGCCACACAGAACCAGGCTCACCTGTCCGGCAGACTTGCTGCCGACGAGGGGCAAGCTGCGGCTAGGCGTGGCCAGGCTACTGTGCCACGTCCTCCTTTCCAGGATGAGCCAGACTCGGACGACCATCTATCTCCCACATAGGTCGTGCTGTGAAGGCGTTGAGCCCATGGAGGTATTTTTTTTTGGCTCAGCATCATCGCATGTGGATGTTGAGCAGCACCCTGTACCTCCCCCCTCCTGGGTGCCTCCCCTCCCCCCCGGGTCGTATGTGGCCATTTTTGATTTTTCTTTTAGTTTAGTTAGTTAAGTTTCTGTTTGATAGTTAGTTTAAATAGGTAATGTAGGTTTTCCTTAGTTAGTGTAATTAGTTAATAGTTGAGTTAGTTTAAAATTTGTAGTCTATTGTGCTTACATGTGACAGTGCGGTGCCTTGTGGTTTTTGAAGGCATCCACTGTCTGTTCCAGCTGGGCCCTTCATGGTTGTCTTGTGTATGTGTTTGCTGCTTGGGTTCCTTGACTCACATATGCCACTCCTGCCTCCCTTATCCATGGGCTCGCAAGGATGGTTCGGTGTAACAGAATTTTACACAAGGGCTTTGGACTGTCATATCTGTGGCATGTCTGGTGCTTTTTGACTTGTGTTGACACCCCTAGTGGGGATGATTTAGGTGTAATTGTCCACTGTTCAGCTTTTGCTAGATGGGGCGTGTCATGATTAATGTGGACATTGATTGCTATGCATTGTGTATTATGTTTCATATCTTTCCTGTACATGTGCTTGTTGCAAATCATGCTGTAGATAGTGTTCCACACTTTGGAGGTGAAAGACGGACTGATGGTGTGATTTGTGATGTGACTCTCTGACATGGTCAAGTAATGAGATGCCTGATGAGACACACACAGATCACTTTGATGCATTAATCATGTGTTTCATGCACTTTCTGCAGGGGGATGAGGCATCAGAGCACCTTTGCCAGCAGACATGGCCCATTGGACGACCTAATTCCTGACCCGTTTGTTGGTGCCCACATGCACATGTGTGCACAAGCAGAGCCACAGTGATTGCAGACCCACATCCTAGAACTGCTGACATGTTCCAAGCAACTCCAGGCAAGGTGAGCATCACAGGGGGGCCACGAGACAGCAAAGCTTGCACCAGGCGAGTTGCACGTGCAGGCTTAGTCACAGCACTGAGGGTGAGCTTAGACAAATATTGGTGTTGAAGCACAGAATGCAGCTCAGATGTGTTTGTGGACTGATGGCTGTTGATAGTAGGGTTGTCTGGGACACATGCGGGGGCAGTGGCACATACCCTGCGGTACACCAAGGTTCATTGAGGCACTTGTATCAACCATGTAGCCTTCCAAGACATGGAAAGGGGCAGCTCACAGGGACATACAGCAAGGGACATACTCGGGTGCAGTGCATGTCTATTCCACGTACTTCATGATAAATGCACTGGCAACTTTGTTTTGGTCATGGTGGTACGCAACTTGATCTGTAGTCATGGCTTGCCATATGGGTCTGTCTGCTTACCCAGGGAACATTGCATGTTGTGTGAATTGTGACACATTGGTGTTCCATTTGCCACGCACCCACCAGCGGCTGACTTACTGCATTGACTGTGAATGACCCGTCACAGGGTTGATGTTATATATGGGTACGAAGCATGGAGCACAGATTTTCTGTTTGTAGAGGTGTATGTTGTTATGGGGCATGTTTTGTGTTGTGTTTTTGTGTAATTGGCATGTACTGGTTGCTGACTGTGTCTCTCTTTGCAGCATTGCAGTGCTCCTGTAACCGGACCTGAGAGTGCGCAGGCAGGAGGCCAGCACTCAAAACCAGAGCTAAGTGTCTTGTTGTATTTTCTTACAAACTGCCCTGCATAGGCTTGCTGGGGAGTGTACTGATGCATGGATGTATGTGTGGTCCTATTTGGTATGTTTTTTACCCTAATCACCCTTGATCCTATGCAATTTCGAAACCTGTACCCTCTACCCGGTGTTCCTGCTTCCCATGCCTATCCAAGCAATGTTCCCTGACCCTCTTTCCCCACTGGGGTTGCGGATGCCTGTGTAAGCCCCGAACTTGCAGGCGCCAAAACCCTAGAGGGGGTGGTTGGTTCGTACCACTCCTGAGCCTGGACTACAGAAGGCCATGACAATGATGTCCAAGTTTGTTTGGATTGTGCATGTGTTCATGCAGGTTGTACATTTTCGTGCATTCCCTGGTTTCATGTGTCATTCCTGCTCCCCTCACCTGCCACGCATTCCAGCCATCCAGTGTGTCTACACCTGTCCAGACTGCATATCCCTGAACCTCTTTCCCCACCAGGATCTCAGGGGCCTGTGTGAGTTTGACCTTGCAGGCACCCGGGACATGGTGTGGGTGGTTGTTTCATGAGACTCCAGCGCCTGTACAGGGGATCTGTGACAGTACACATCCATTCATGGTGCATCATCCTATGTCATGTACCACACATGTCTCACATCCTGTCGTGACATTGTTTTGCTGTGCTACCTTGGTTGTTGCATCATTGTGGTAGTACTTGGCCTTTGAGACGTACTGCTATGTCAAGTCATCTACTGGAGGGTGTTTGGGTTCCTTTTCATGCCTTGGATTATGTGATTTTGGAAATGAGTGTGGATTCTGAGGGTTCAGGCATCTCTTTACACACAAGGTGGGAGATGGACACGAAGGGTAAAGGTGATCCTGTGGCCAGGTGGGAATGAGGGTTGGAGGCTCCATGACCCAGGTGCAGTTGTTCAGTGGGTCATGGTCATTTGCGAGGGGGGGGGGGTTGTTGTTGATAGTTGCGTTGCCCTGCAGTGTGATGGGAACTCTGACATTGTAATGTTGTTGTCCTATGTACATGTTGTGTTCTGCTGATCAATGCCTGTTCATGTGTTGTGTTTTCCTTTCAGGTGCGAGGGGATAGTAGTGGTTTGACATGCTGGGGTGTACACATGGTGGATGTTCACATGTGATGTGTAGGGAACACTGATGGTCACTTGAGTGCACATGCATATGTGGAGTGCATGTCCTTGCAGAACCACACACTTGCACTCGGATGCACTCCATGTACTCCCACCCTTGCATATCCACGTGTACACTGTTTGCCTTCTGGTGGCCACTGTGTCCCGCCAGCACATGTTCTGTGACCGATTATGGTTCGAATACATGCCTAATTTGATGTTTGATGTAGTCTGTCACTTAGATGTGATGCTCAGGGTGTGCATCACACGCAATGGCTGTTCACTGTGCTGTGCGCTGAGCAGTGTGATGCAGGAGTAGGACATTGCACACATGAGCTGCAGTGTTCATTTTGCAATGCATCATGTGCATATAGCCAGGCATTCATTGTGATGTTACGTCTACGACTGTTGTAATGCATTTGGAATCGACTTATTTTTGGTGGGACATTTTGTTGGTCTGTCATTTCATCGGATTCCGGGTCAGGCATCATTGTCCGATGCCACTGTACATTTAGGACATGGAAATGTGTACCTTATCGTTACTGGGTCGGTGTATGGGTATTGCTTGCCATGTCATGTTGATGTTTGGGAGGGTTTGACTGTCATGACAGTGATGGCCATGGCCTGTTTTGCAGGTGTGTGTGATGCACACCTTGCATGTCCAGGTCATCCGCTTCTCAGAGCAACTAGCTGGGGGTAGGTTTCTCTCCGCAGCAGGGCCCTCCCCCTCAAACAGACTTCCTGACTTGAACTTGAGGGGAACCATCTCCAGTTCAGGAAGCACCTCAAGACCTTCCTCTTTGCTTCTGCTTACTCTCTGCCTCTCCCTTGCAGAATTCTTCACTGGAACTGCACAGGAGCTGCAACTGGGCCACTCTCACCAACCTCGGTCCCTGGCCCAGCCACTGTCCACTTGCACTGCCACCCTGGCAACCCCTGCACTGCAGTACTGTCTCTCTATCCCTACAGCCCTCCCTTCCCAGCACTCGTCTGCACTTACCTTAGCAGTTGCCACCAGGCGACCTATGTATAATTGTTTGGCCTACTTCCCCTGTACTGGACTCCCCCCCACCCTTGCACTTTTCCCTTCCCCCTACCCCTGCACTTGCACAATCACAATGACACCTGGCCTAGTAGTACCATTCTCTGTGTTCCCTTGTTCCCCCCCCTGCCTCATTGTGCCTTGTAATACTTGTGTATGGCTCATGTCATGTCACATGTCATATGTGTGCATTTTGGTTGCACAGGATAGCTTGTGTTTAAGTAGCTAGGGATGCAGACGATGTGGCACTTCCATGGCAACTATCTCAGGGTGGTAGGGTTGTGACAGTTGACTGTCACTTTGTCATCATCGATTGTCACCTGGTATGTGCCAGGCCTGTGTGCACTCCGCAGGGGTGGGAGTTTAGGTGAAAAATGTGGCCACAAGCTGGGTCCGGGCTACCTCGCCACGTGCCCTGTCCCCTCCCATGGGCAGCGCCTGTGCCTGTGGTTGGGGATGTGGGGGCACCACCATGTCCACCGGGACGCCCTGCCGTGTTGCAACATTGTGCAGGACACATGCTGCCACAATGATCCTGCACACAACTGCTGGTGCATAGAGTAGTTGCCCACCAGAGCGGTCAAGGGAGCGGAAACGTGACTTGAGCACTCCGAATGTGCGCTCCACTATGCCCCTGGTTGCAATATGGGCAGCGTTGTATCTTACCTGGGGTGGTGTGGTGGGGTTCCGGATTGGCGTCATCATGTGGTTGCTCAGAGGGTAGGCACTGTCCCCTGGGGAGGTGATAATTGTTCAGATTATTGGGGTTGGTATATTTGTCTGTGTGTGACTTGCATGAATGTGCAAGGGCATTTGTACTCACCTAGGAGCCATGTGTCGCCATGCTGCCCAGCTTCCAGGGCCCGGCTCAGGGCGGACATTCTGTATATGAAACTGTCATGGGTGGAGCCAGGGTAGTTTGCATACACAGAGGTGATGATTCCCTTTGCATCGCATACCACCTGTACATTGATGGAATGCCAGTGCTTGCGGTTTCGGTAGATGTGCTCAGTGGCCCTAGGTGGACGTAGGGCCACATGGGTGCAATCTATGGCACCGAGCACTTTGGGGAAGTGTGCCACCCTGAAAAAATCCAGGACAACGGCCTGCCTTTCTGCGGGTGTTCTGGGCATGTATATGTGCCTACGGACTGAGGGGCGCGCTGTCATGATTGCCAGTACCTGGTGTAGGCAGCGTGACTGCGTGGCCTGTGAGACCCCCCCCACTATGGCAGTGGTCCGCTGAAACGACCCAGTGGCCAAGAAATGCAAGACATTGAACAGCTTCTCCAAGGGGCTCAATGCTTGGGAGCAAAGGGTGGGGGATGTGAGGTCATCTTCCCACTCCCTGACCAGGTCTAGGATGATATGGGGTGGAAACCTATACCTGCCGTAGACCTGGTCGTCAGGCATCCCAAAAAGGCCTGTCCGTGGTGCAAAAATGCGTGCCCTGGCTATTCTCCTCCTCCTGCGGTGTCCCACAATCACTGCAGCAACAAATGGGGCATTCATCGTCGCTGTATATACGCGTTTGTTGTTTGCGCGCACTTTTATGCTGTGCGCGGGACGCCTCCGTGTGGGCGGACTCGTTGGTTTCCCTTATTCTGGTGTCATCGCGTGTGATCGGAGGGGAGCGAGCGTACACGCGATTGGCCTGGGTACGTGTGTTTCGGGGTGCGCGGGAAGTTCCACACGCGATTGGCCTGGGTACGTGTGTTTCGGGGTGCGCGGGTAGTTCCACATGCGATTGGCCTGGGTACGTGTGTTTCGGGGTGCGCGGGAAGTTCCACACGCGATTGGCCTGGGTACGTGTGTTTCGGGGTGCGCGGGAAGTTCCACACGCGATTGGCCTGGGTACGTGTGTTTCGGGGTGCGCGGGAAGTTCCACACGTGATTGGCCTGGGTACGTGTGTTTCGGGGTGCGCGGGTAGTTCCACACGCGATTGGCCTGGGTACGTGTGTTTCGGGGTGCGCGGGAAGTTCCACACGCGATTGGCCTGGGTTCGTGTGTTTCGGGGTGCGCGGGAAGTTCCACACGCGATTGGCCTGGGTACGTGTGTTTCGGGGTGCGCGGGAAGTTCCACACGCGATTGGCCTGGGTACATGTGTTTCGGGGTGCGCGGGTAGTTCCACACGCGATTGGCCGGGGTACGTGTGTTTCGGGGTCCCGTGAACTTTCACACGTGATTGGTTGGGATCCACGTGTGTACTGTCATCACGTGCAATGAGGGATACTCCCTCGCACGTCACGTCACAGACGCGCTCACGCGCTGAGGGCCTTTGGTCCAATGAAAATGCGTATGCGTGCAGACGCGCTTACGCGCTAAGGGCCTTTCCTCGAATTACACGCTGACGTGCAGAATTTTCACATGCCTAATCACTCCGTATCAAGCTGGCCACGCGTAAGCACACGGAAGACCACGCTCCTGCCCAGAAGGCCGAACTACTGCCCCCCAGAGCCCCGAGCACGCTCCCACCTGCCATCTGCTGCTGCCTGACTGCCTGCTGCCCACGTGCCCTGCCATTTGCTGCCTGCACATCAGCCAGGGGTGCTGTTGGTGTGACCACCCCTGCTGGAACCAAAGACTCCCGACTGAGATTCCATCGCTCCACAGCCCAGCCCGAGGACCCAGTTGCCCACCCACTCCTGCCTCTGGGGTTGTCATGTCGGGGCCAACTCCATCTGTGACCACTGACAACCCCCGGCCAGAGAGGCAGAGGGGCACCAGCTTCAGTGCCACCGAAGTTGGTGTCCTGGTGGAGCAAGTCCTGGGCCAGTATGATGCCCTCTTCGGAAGTTGCCGCGCCGACAAGGAAGGACGGACTCGGATCTGGACTGACATCGTGACTGCCATCAACGCGGAGGGGGTGGCAGTCCGCGACTTCCAACATGTCAAGAAGCGCTGGGAGGACTTCAGGTCCAGGACCCTGAACAAGGCCCGGCGCCTCTTGAAGGCAGCGGATGCCAAGGGGCGCCGGGGCCACTTGTCGGAAGAACAGATGAGGGTCCTGGAACACATATCCCCAGCGCTCCACGTCCAGGTCCTTGAGAGGCAGACCCGTCTGGAGTCGAGCGGTGAGTGTACATGCATCCTGATTGTGAGCAGTGCGTGTGGTGATTGTTCAGTAGTGTGCAGGTTGCACATCTGTTTGTATGGGGTCGAGTATGGGTGCGGGTGTACAGGGCCGTGGGGCTGACACATGCGAGGGCTGTAATGTGTGAGACATGGATGGTGCCTGTGTGTGTGGGCTTGCATGCCAAATGCAGTTGTGTGGGCACACAAGTCTGTATGAATGTGTATGTGAGTAGACATGTCCGTGATGTCACGCATGTATGTTGTTTTCAGCTGATTGTATCAGCGCTGTGTACATGTGCATGTGTGTGTATTTGACAAGGGTGCAACAGTGATGCAACATGGATGCATGTGACAGCGGTATGTGGAAGCCTGATTGGCAGATGTGACATGGATGCCCGTCTGAACACTGCGACACTTAGCAGAGGTGTACACATGCATGCAAGTGTGGTGGTGTGTGTACATGTGTGGTGCACTTCCTGTGTTGCATGTGATGTCTGGCTCACCTTTGCCTGCTGATGCTGTTGTATGTGTATGGATGGTGTTGGCAGTTGCAACATGGCTGTGGTATGGCTCGTGTGTGCAAGTTGTAATGACATGTGTGTTGGGGATTGTGATGACATGTCAGAGGTTTGCCAATGCCACTCATGTACAACTGTCATGTGTGTATGTGTACATTGTACAGTGCCCTGATGCCTGTGTTTTGTTTCTCCCTGTCTGCAGCGTCAACTGATGAAGAGGGCGGAGAAGGTGCTGTGGAGCACAGCGGCGGGGATCCCACCGCCAGCCTGAGACGCAAGGCCCGGCTCCCCTCCCAGGTTGTCATCTCGTCGGGGAGTGAGGAGTCCGGTGCCGCGTCCCAGGCCGCAGCTGCCGGGGGGAGGTCCAAGAGGCGGAGGTTGCAGTTGGACTCCTCGGCAGCAGAAGGGGCAGCTGGGACCCCACAGGGCCCAACGGGGGAAGATGGCACAGAGTCATCCAGGTTGGTGGGGGGTTTGGTGGAGGAGGAGGCCGTGCAAGCACCGGAGACGGGGTCTGGGGGTGGGGATCCCACTGGTGCTAGTGGTGCAGTGCAGGACCAGGGACAGGAGGCAGCACAGGCCGCCGCGGAGGTGCCTGTGTGCAATCCTGTCCCTGATCCTGTCCCTGCATCATCTTGCACCAGCAGGGATGCCCATGTCCAGACCAGTTTTCAGGCAGGGGATGAGCTGACGTCAACTGGCCTTCCCCTGCCTGCGGACGTGGCTATCCAGGCCCGGGTTGAGCCTGTCCTGGCTGGAGTGGCGTTGCGTCAACGGGCCATGCGAGGCGACCTGCAGTCTTTTCATGAAGAGACTGCAGGTCATCTCGAATGGCTCGTTGACCACGTCAGTCTGCTGGGACAGGTCACCCAGGCCGGATTCCTCCGTCTGATGGGGCTTGCCACGACCCCCTCCTCAGCTGGACCCCCTACGCGCCAGTCGTCCTCTGTGCCATCTTCCCACCCATCAGTCACCTGGGTGCCCTGTGGAGCTGCCTCTGACGGTGCGGCCAGGCTGGTGGAGGAGGCATCCCTGCCACAGTCGGGAGTCGGACGTCCAGCAGGGGTGGCCACGTCAACGACTGCACCCCAGCCGGCGGAGGATGTGCAGGCAGCAGGAGGCAGTGCAGGGGCAGAGGCACAGCAGCAGCAGCTCCATGGTGGGAGCCATGAAGGCTCGGGGCCTTCGACATCGGAGGGGCAGGCATCGGCCGGAGGGCAGGAGGACCCAGGACAAAAAGTGTCTTCCGTGTGGCAGCGGTTGGGCCACGCCATAGATGCGGAGCGGCAGCGGGCGGAAGAGGCACGGCTCTCAATGGTCAGGGCGGAGAACTCCATGCAGAGGGCCCTGAGGCGGGTCGAGTGCCTCGAGGCAATCCGCAGGGCTTTGGAGGTGGACACGTCGACGGCCCTGCGGACCCTCGGGGCCATGGAGGAGGACCGCCTCCGGGACATAGAGGAGGAGTTCGATGATGCCCTTGCCCGGCACATCCAGAAGTGAGCCCTGGAACTAGCCCGCTGCCCTTGTACATAGTTATGTAGGTAGTGTTAAGTTTCATTTTTGTTTTTATTTCATTTGGACCTTTTGGACATTGGCCACATTTTTGTATATAGTTTTTTTTATTAGTTAGTGTAGTTAGTTAGGTTTCCTTTATTTTGTTGGGATGATGGACCCTGGCTTCTTGCTTTGTACATAGTTGTGGACTTGTACATACTTTATTTTTTAAAATTATCCATGGATCAATGGCTTATGTTTTTTTTTCACATTGGATTTTGTTTGGTGGACATTGACTTTGTAGTACATTACTTTGGATTTCTATATTCTTTGATTTTTTCTTTTTTTTGGACGGACATGCTTCTTTTCATTTTTTTCCATTCACATTTCAGTTTCTTCATTTTTGTTTCTATTCATCTTTCCTTTAATACATTATTTATTTGTTGCACTTCAATGTGTGGTGTCTCATTGTTTTCATGCATTTCATGTTATGTGTTTTGAGATTCACTGACACCCATTGGGTGTATGTGAGGGACATGTGTTTGTTTTGGAACTTGCAATTGGTGTTCTGTGATGTAATTGCAGAATATGAGTGGGTGTTTTGCATTTGGGGGCTGACCATAGAGACCAGGGATCTGGACTGTGATGACATGTTGGGTGGGGAACATGAGTTGGACATGGGTGGGGGCCTGCTGGCAGGTGCCCCACAGTGCTGGGGGGTGGGAGACACGAGTGGGGGCCTGGTGGAGGGTGCACCTGGATGCTGGGGGGGTGGGGGTGTTGGGAGACATGAGTGGGGCCTGGTGGAGGGTGCCCTGCACTGCTGGGGAGTGGGGGGGGTGGGAGACATGTGTGGGGGCCTGGTGGAGGGTGCCCCTGGATGCTGGGGGGTGGGGGTGCTGGGAGACATGTGTGGGGGCCTGGTGGAGGGTGCCCCTGGATGCTGGGGGGTGGGGGTGGTGGGAGACATGAGTGGGGGCCTGGTGGAGGGTGCCCTGCACTGCTGGGGGGATGGGGGTGTTGGGAGACATGAGTCGGACATGGGTGGGAGCCTGGTGGAGGGTGCCCCTGGTGGCTGGGGGGGTGGGGGTGCTGGGAGACATGGGTGGGGGCCTGGTGGAGGGTGCCCCTGGTGGCTGGGGGGTGGTGGTGCTGGGAGACATGAGTCGGACATGGGTGGGGGCCTGGTGGAGGGTGCCCCTGGTGGCTGGGGGGGTGGGGGTACTGGGAGACATGTGTGGGGGCCTGGTGGAGGGTGCCCCTGGATGCTGGGGGGTGGGGGTGCTGGGAGACATGTGTGGGGGCCTGGTGGAGGGTGCCCCTGGATGCTGGGGGGTGGGGGTGGTGGGAGACATGAGTGGGGGCCTGGTGGAGGGTGCCCCTGGATGCTGGGGGGGTGGGGGTGTTGGGAGACATGAGTGGGGGCCTGGTGGAGGGTGCCCTGCACTGCTGGGGAGTGGGGGGGATGGGAGACATGAGTGGGGGCCTGGTGGAGGGTGCCCCTGGATGCTGGGGGGGTGGGGGTGGTGGGAGACATGAGTGGGGGCCTGGTGGAGGGTGCCCTGCACTGCTGGGGAGTGGGGGGGATGGGAGACATGAGTGGGGGCCTGGTGGAGGGTGCCCCTGGATGCTGGGGGGGTGGGGGTGTTGGGAGACATGAGTGGGGGCCTGGTGGAGGGTGCCCTGCACTGCTGGGGAGTGGGGGGGATGGGAGACATGTGTGGGGGCCTGGTGGAGGGTGCCCCTGGATGCTGGGGGGTGGGGGTGGTGGGAGACATGTGTGGGGGCCTGGTGGAGGGTGCCCCTGGATGCTGGGGGGGTGGGGGTGGTGGGAGACATGAGTGGGGGCCTGGTGGAGGGTGCCCTGCACTGCTGGGGAGTGGGGGGGATGGGAGACATGAGTGGGGGCCTGGTGGAGGGTGCCCATGGATGCTGGGGGGTGGGGGTGCTGGGAGACATGTGTGGGGGCCTGGTGGAGGGTGCCCCTGGATGCTGGGGGGGTGGGGGTGGTGGGAGACATGAGTGGGGGCCTGGTGGAGGGTGCCCTGCACTGCTGGGGAGTGGGGTGGATGGGAGACATGAGTGGGGGCCTGGTGGAGGGTGCCCCTGGATGCTGGGGGGTGGGGGTGCTGGGAGACATGTGTGGGGGCCTGGTGGAGGGTGCCCCTGGATGCTGGGGGGGTGGGGGTGGTGGGAGACATGAGTGGGGGCCTGGTGGAGGGTGCCCTGCACTGCTGTGGAGTGGGGGGGATGGGAGACATGTGTGGGGGCCTGGTGGAGGGTGCCCCTGGATGCTGGGGGGTGGGGGTGCTGGGAGACATGTGTGGGGGCCTGGTGGAGGGTGCCCCTGGATGCTGGGGGGGTGGGGGTGGTGGGAGACATGGGTGGGGGCCTGCTGGAGGCTGCCCCTGGTGGCTGGGGGTGCAGGGGGACATGCGTTGGTGGGCAGTAGTGCTAGTTGATATGTGGGTTGGCTGGTGGGCATGGCCATGGTGGATGGGGTTTAACAAGGGGGGTCCTGGGAGTCTCTCTGCCAGACATTAGTCCTGGTTACGAGAGACTTACCCAGAGTCTTTAGCTCACTATCTTTTCACAGAGAAGAAATATCCCAAACATATCAGTCTTTGTCCTGCCCTGGGGCAGTCCAGCACCGAAATGCAAGGCAATTCTCCTCTGAACAAGAGTACCAACAGAAACCCCAGACACGTGTTTCGGTCTGGTTGGACCTCATCAGTAGGGTGGATCTGTGCCTCTCTAAGAATAGTGAGCAAGGGGTCCACGTCTGGATTCCCCTAGTAACTTAGGGTGATACCCAAAGTTACTTAAATATGCAGATTTAACAAGGGGGGTCCTGGGAGTCTCTCTGCCAGACATTAGTCCTGGTTACGAGAGACTTACCCAGAGTCTTTAGCTCACTATCTTTTCACAGAGAAGAAATATCCCAAACATATCAGTCTTTGTCCTGCCCTGGGGCAGTCCAGCACCGAAATGCAAGGCAATTCTCCTCTGAACAAGAGTACCAACAGAAACCCCAGACACGTGTTTCGGTCTGGTTGGACCTCATCAGTAGGGTGGATCTGTGCCTCTCTAAGAATAGTGAGCAAGGGGTCCACGTCTGGATTCCCCTAGTAACTTAGGGTGATACCCAAAGTTACTTAAATATGCAGATTTAACAAGGGGGGTCCTGGGAGTCTCTCTGCCAGACATTAGTCCTGGTTACGAGAGACTTACCCAGAGTCTTTAGCTCACTATCTTTTCACAGAGAAGAAATATCCCAAACATATCAGTCTTTGTCCTGCCCTGGGGCAGTCCAGCACCGAAATGCAAGGCAATTCTCCTCTGAACAAGAGTACCAACAGAAACCCCAGACACGTGTTTCGGTCTGGTTGGACCTCATCAGTAGGGTGGATCTGTGCCTCTCTAAGAATAGTGAGCAAGGGGTCCACGTCTGGATTCCCCTAGTAACTTAGGGTGATACCCAAAGTTACTTAAATATGCAGATTTAACAAGGGGGGTCCTGGGAGTCTCTCTGCCAGACATTAGTCCTGGTTACGAGAGACTTACCCAGAGTCTTTAGCTCACTATCTTTTCACAGAGAAGAAATATCCCAAACATATCAGTCTTTGTCCTGCCCTGGGGCAGTCCAGCACCGAAATGCAAGGCAATTCTCCTCTGAACAAGAGTACCAACAGAAACCCCAGACACGTGTTTCGGTCTGGTTGGACCTCATCAGTAGGGTGGATCTGTGCCTCTCTAAGAATAGTGAGCAAGGGGTCCACGTCTGGATTCCCCTAGTAACTTAGGGTGATACCCAAAGTTACTTAAATATGCAGATTTAACAAGGGGGGTCCTGGGAGTCTCTCTGCCAGACATTAGTCCTGGTTACGAGAGACTTACCCAGAGTCTTTAGCTCACTATCTTTTCACAGAGAAGAAATATCCCAAACATATCAGTCTTTGTCCTGCCCTGGGGCAGTCCAGCACCGAAATGCAAGGCAATTCTCCTCTGAACAAGAGTACCAACAGAAACCCCAGACACGTGTTTCGGTCTGGTTGGACCTCATCAGTAGGGTGGATCTGTGCCTCTCTAAGAATAGTGAGCAAGGGGTCCACGTCTGGATTCCCCTAGTAACTTAGGGTGATACCCAAAGTTACTTAAATATGCAGATTTAACAAGGGGGGTCCTGGGAGTCTCTCTGCCAGACATTAGTCCTGGTTACGAGAGACTTACCCAGAGTCTTTAGCTCACTATCTTTTCACAGAGAAGAAATATCCCAAACATATCAGTCTTTGTCCTGCCCTGGGGCAGTCCAGCACCGAAATGCAAGGCAATTCTCCTCTGAACAAGAGTACCAACAGAAACCCCAGACACGTGTTTCGGTCTGGTTGGACCTCATCAGTAGGGTGGATCTGTGCCTCTCTAAGAATAGTGAGCAAGGGGTCCACGTCTGGATTCCCCTAGTAACTTAGGGTGATACCCAAAGTTACTTAAATATGCACCCTAAGTTACTAGGGGAATCCAGACGTGGACCCCTTGCTCACTATTCTTAGAGAGGCACAGATCCACCCTACTGATGAGGTCCAACCAGACCGAAACACGTGTCTGGGGTTTCTGTTGGTACTCTTGTTCAGAGGAGAATTGCCTCGCATTTCGGTGCTGGACTGCCCCAGGGCAGGACAAAGACTGATATGTTTGGGATATTTCTTCTCTGTGAAAGATAGTGAGCTAAAGACTCTGGGTAAGTCCCTCGTAACCAGGACTAATGTCTGGCAGAGGGACTCCCAGGACCCCCCTTGTTAAATCTGCATATTTAAGTAACTTTGGGTCTCACCCTAAGTTACTAGGGGAATCCAGACGTGGACCCCTTGCTCACTATTCTTAGAGAGGCACAGATCCACCCTACTGATGAGGTCCAACCAGACCGAAACACGTGTCTGGGGTTTCTGTTGGTACTCTTGTTCAGAGGAGAATTGCCTCGCATTTCGGTGCTGGACTGCCCCAGGGCAGGACAAAGACTGATATGTTTGGGATATTTCTTCTCTGTGAAAGATAGTGAGCTAAAGACTCTGGGTAAGTCCCTCGTAACCAGGACTAATGTCTGGCAGAGGGACTCCCAGGACCCCCCTTGTTAAATCTGCATATTTAAGTAACTTTGGGTCTCACCCTAAGTTACTAGGGGAATCCAGACGTGGACCCCTTGCTCACTATTCTTAGAGAGGCACAGATCCACCCTACTGATGAGGTCCAACCCGACCGAAACACGTGTCTGGGGTTTCTGTTGGTACTCTTGTTCAGAGGAGAATTGCCTCGCATTTCGGTGCTGGACTGCCCCAGGGCAGGACAAAGACTGATATGTTTGGGATATTTCTTCTCTGTGAAAGATAGTGAGCTAAAGACTCTGGGTAAGTCCCTCGTAACCAGGACTAATGTCTGGCAGAGGGACTCCCAGGACCCCCCTTGTTAAATCTGCATATTTAAGTAACTTTGGGTCTCACCCTAAGTTACTAGGGGAATCCAGACGTGGACCCCTTGCTCACTATTCTTAGAGAGGCACAGATCCACCCTACTGATGAGGTCCAACCAGACCGAAACACGTGTCTGGGGTTTCTGTTGGTACTCTTGTTCAGAGGAGAATTGCCTCGCATTTCGGTGCTGGACTGCCCCAGGGCAGGACAAAGACTGATATGTTTGGGATATTTCTTCTCTGTGAAAGATAGTGAGCTAAAGACTCTGGGTAAGTCCCTCGTAACCAGGACTAATGTCTGGCAGAGGGACTCCCAGGACCCCCCTTGTTAAATCTGCATGGTGGATGGGGTGCCTGCAGGACATGTGCTGGGTAGGCCCCTGTGGTGTGAGCCACCTGCAGGGGCCGTGGAGGGTGTAGAGGGTACACCTGGGAGGACCCACACGTGCAATTCACGTGTGCTGCTCCCCGCGCACCCCCGGAATACACGTACCCGCTCAATCGCGTGTGGAACTTCCCGCGCACCCCTGAAATCCACGTACCCGGCCAAATCGCGTGTGGAACTTCCCGCGCACCCCTGGAATCGTCGTACCCGGCCAAATCGCGTGTGGAACTTCCCGCGCACCCCTGAAATCCACGTACCAGGCCGAATCGCGTGTGGAACTTCCCGCGCACCCCCGAAATACACGTACCCCGCTCAATCGCGTGTGGAACTTCCCGCGCACCCCTGATATCCACGTACCCGGCCAAATCGCGTGTGTCACTTCCCGCGCACCCCCGAAATACACGTACCCCGCTCAATCGCGTGTGGAACTTCCCGCGCACCCATGAAATCCACGTACCCGGCCAAATCGCGTGTGGAACTTCCCGCGCACCCCCGAAATACACGTACCCCGCTCAATCGCGTGTGGAACTTCCAGCGCACCCCTGAAATCCACGTACCCGGCCAAATCGCGTGTGGAACTTCCCGCGCACCCCTGGAATCGTCGTACCCGGCCAAATCGCGTGTGGAACTTCCCGCGCACCCCTGAAATCCACGTGCCCGGCCAAATCGCATGTGTCACTTCCCGCGCACCCCCGAAATACACGTACCCCGCTCAATCGCGTGTGGAACTTCCCGCGCACCCCTGAAATCCACGTACCCGGCCAAATCGCGTGTGGAACTTCCCGCGCACCCCCGAAATACACGTACCCCGCTCAATCGCGTGTGGAACTTCCCGCGCACCTCTGAAATCCACGTACCCGGCCAAATCGCGTGTGGAACTTCCCGCGCACCCCTGGAATCGTCGTACCCGGCCAAATCGTGTGTGGAACTTCCCGCGCACCCCTGAAATCCACGTGCCCGGCCAAATCGCGTGTGGAACTTCCCGCGCACCCCCGAAATACACGTACCCCGCTCAATCGCATGTGGAACTTCCCGCGCACCCCTGGAATCCACGTACCCGGCAAAATCGCGTGTGGAACTTCCCGCGCACCCCCGTAATACACGTACCCCGCTCAATCGCGTGTGGAACTTCCCGCGCACCCATGAAATCCACGTACCCGGCCAAATCGCGTGTGTCACTTCCCGCGCACCCCCGAAATACACGTACCCCGCTCAATCGCGTGTGGAACTTCCCGCGCACCCCTGAAATCCACGTACCCGGCCAAATCGCGTGTGGAACTTCCCGCGCACCCCCGGAATACACGTACCCCGCTCATTCGCTTGTGTAACTTCCCGCGCACCCCCGGAATGCACGTACCCCGCTCAATCGCGTGTGTCACTTCCCGCGCACCCCCGGAATACACGTAGCCCGCTCATTCGCGTGTGTAACTTCCCGCGCACCCCCGGAATACACGTACCCCGCTCAATCGCGTATTTTACTTCCCGCGCCGCCACTTTTTTGATGCGCTGGGACTCTACCGCCTGCCTTCGTGTGGCGGACGTGTTTCAGCTTGTGCGCGGCTTTGGCTGTGCGTGGGTTTGCCCTATTCCATTCCATGAATACGTGTGGTTCGTGTGCGTGTGGGCGTTACCTCTGCTTCCGTGCAGTGCATCCCCAGTTACGCCCTTATTTTCGCGTGTTGTTCCCCATTCCGCGCGTTACGCCCCATGTCCCGCCCACTTTCTGCTGTGTGCGCTGAGGTTGTGCGCTTTCACTGTGCGCGTCGCGCACCGTCGCGCACGCCTTTCGCGATGTTGCAGTGACTTGTGCGCCATGCACGGGTTTGGCGCACATCGCGCGGTGAACACGCGCAGGGACTTCCATGAATCGCACGCGTGCGCGTGCGCCTGTTTTTTTCCGCTTGCGCCTGCTTGCGCCTGCTTGCGCCTACTTGCGCGTAGATTTTCGGCGCACGTTTGTTCCATGAATCGGCCCCTAAGTCTTGTGTAAAATCCCTTTTGGGCAGAGTAAATAGGCTCCAAATAATTGAGAAAGGTATTATTTTTATTCCTAAACACTTTTTCACCAATGCAACAGCCTTCTGGAGCTTTAATACACACCATTTGCCATAACATTCCCAAATAATTCTCAGGAGGTAACCTCCAAAGGCCCAATGAAGTGATCTTTAAAGGCTACCATGTAATAACCTGAAGTACTAATTCATATTTATATTTCTTCATTAAGTCAGCAACATTTAAAAACGTTTCATATTTTTCTATTTTTCATACAATTCACACAGAACAAGCCCAAAATAAAAAAGCAACTTTAACACAATCAAACTTGCTATATATACAAGTCTGAACATTACAATTAATTATATATAGCATAGCTCCCATGCATTCCACGCTTATGCAAAACAGAGAAACAACAGCAAATGAACAGAAAATTAACCAAATCTTTGACTCCTATTTTGCAAGCGCACTTTGTGCTTCCTCCTGCACACTTTCTTAATTTATTGAGGAGTGGGTACATTTAAACGTACCATTACCACCAGCCTCCTGCATTCTGGGAATCTTATTTGACAGATTTCTCCTTGCCATTTTATATGTGTATGTAAGTCTGTATAAAAGGCTAAAGTGGGCAGCCTGTGTATATTTTGGACATCTGACTTTTTTTCCATCGGAAACGCTCTTGCTTTTGGAGCTATTTTGAGGTGGCTTAATGCACCAAATGTAGTTACATTGCATCCCTATTCAAATGGACAGTGACTTACAACCGCACATAACCACAAGTATTTCTCTTCACCAGGGGAGGCTACAATCGCACCTGCACTGAAATTCACTTTATGATTAGCAGAAAATCCCAGATGTGCTTTTAAAAAATAAGGAACATTCTTAACTGGCCTGACACCCAAATTGAACACCCCCAATTCGGCTCACAAGGGGCTATTTGGCCCAGGAATTTATTTTGCAACCCCTCCAAGAAATTACAGTTCTAACCACCCTATATTTTGCGGCCTTAAAATCATGGAGCAGACCTTTGTCTTATATACCTCCAACTTCTCCAATCAGAATGCTGCAAACCTGAAATAACAACGTAAAAAGCCATTTAATCATTAATGATGCCTTTTCAGCTATCTTATTAAAATTGCTGATGCAAGCACTGCTCTTTCAGAAGAGTAGGCTCAGATAAAAATGAGACTGCCCCCTCATCTCTACATTCATTTAAAAACTATCTACAAGGTTTCACCCTTTGCCTGAACACCATCATTTTTATTTTTATTATATTTAATTTCAAACTGTAATTCCCAAAATAGTAACTTGTGTTTAGCAGGCTCTGTTGGAGACCTGCTGGGGGCAAGGCCAAATTAGTTGTGCCTTCTGCATAAGGGTGCATGCTATAAAATGAACCCTTCAGGTGGAGGGTAGATTAACTTTCCTAAGAGAAGTACTAGAATCAACATCCAAAAGGAATACATTGGGACCAACTGACATCCCTGCTTGTCACCTTTATTTGTGTTGGAAAACAATGTATAATTCCACAATCTTGTATTGTGGACAGATGGTGTCTGCGTATCACGTTGGATAAGACTTAAAAAACCATTAGTGACCTGTAAGAATGTAGAAGTAGGACTCGGACACAGTGGGCTCATGTTGATTAACATATACTTTTATTGAAAGGAAAAGGGTGGGGGACTGGGGAAACTCCTGCCTTTCCCTAAAGCTAAGAGGGGTTTCCCATCCTTAACCAAAACTAAGGAAACTGCCAGTATGTCTTGTCTAAAGTAAATAGTCCACTGTCTGTCACAAGTCCGAAGCCTATTTCCATCTCTCACGCTATTTACTAACCTATAAAAAACAAAATGTCTTCTTAATTCAGAAGAATAGGTTGTAGATCCAAATAACACAGGTTCCAAACCCAAAGTTCTTAAATGTGAAACAAAGTTCCATAAAGTTCTTACACATTTCTCTGTTGCACAAACTTCGTAGCAACCTAGGCAACAACTCCCTTGTCCTGGTTCATTCTCTTGGCAACTCTCTATTTATTGGACCACAACCAGGGGCAATGACTCCTTTGCCCTGGTTCCTTCTCTTGTAGGTCCTAGATCTCTGCCTTTCTCTCTTTCTGCTTGGGCCAACTTGGTTCACTTCCCTGCCAAGTGTGGTACTTAGTAAATTACTCTGTGGTTTCCCTTCTTCTCATGGGATTGTGCCCCAGATCTCTCTTTATGTTTGGAAACTGGGAGCCCTCTTCTCCCAAGTACCACCACGAGGAAGAGGACTTGTGTGTATCTCCTGTAGTGGGTCCCAAACCCCCCTTCTTTGCGTGAGGGTACTTGGAGCTCTCTTCTCCCATGTACCACCACAAGGAAGATGACTTGTGTGGTTCTCGTGTAGTGGGTCCCAGACACCTTCTTTGTGAGTGAGTACTTGGAGCCCTTTCCTCCCAAGTACCGCCACAAGGAAGAGGACTCCTGTTGCTTTCGTTTGGTGGGTCCCAGACCCTTAAGTTTCTCTTGTTGGGGGACAGACATGGTTCACATGCCTGCCAGGTACTGTGACTATTAAGATGCTGACTGCACCGTCTTAGTTTCCCACCAGCCAGCCTGAGTGCTCCCCTTTGTAGTGGGCTCTGGTCTGCCCAGGAACACTGCAGTGTCAATTTTTCCCAGGACAGCGTGGTCTTTCTTTCACGCGCTTCCCTGTCTGCAGGAACACCGGGAGCTTCTCTCTGCCAGCTCGCCTTTCGGTCCTTCCACTGTGGACTGGCCCTTGTCCTTCCAGCTCCTCTCTTGGCATCCTGGTGTGCTTCATTGCACTTTCCTGCACCGTGCTGGCTCCTGCAGCTCCTTCATGAAGGACTAGACACTTCTTCCTGAGTCCCTCATCCTTTTCTACTATGCATTGACCAATGAGCAGCCAGCAACAACTAGACTGCTCATTGTGGTTCTTAGGAGAACTCTTTATGCCTCCGCTCTTCCTCTTCATCCCAGTACTTATTCCAAGTTGTCTAGAATGCTCATGTTGGTTATGCAGAACACTCTACATTCCTCCATGCAGCTTATTTGTCTCAATGGTTGTCAATAACATATCTTTCAACTCTTCCCCATTCTTCCTTGTCTCAGTATTTCTAACCTTGATCTCCCTTGGGTCAGTTGTGCTCTTCAAAGTCCCAGTACGTATCTACGGAAGGGGTTGTTCTTTGGGTTATAGAAATGGGGGGGAGGGGTCCTAGGGTCTGGTGATTGGCGAGTATATTGCATTCTCAGGGTAGGGTTGTTCCTATTCCCAGAAGGGGTTTCCTCTCCCATGTGATTCTCTCCCTGTGCACCACCCTCAGGGGAACTATTGTACCGAGGATGTACCGCCCTGGCCACATGGGAATGGTCTCCCCCATAGGGGAGAAGGGACAGCATCCACAGATTTGTCACAGACTCCAATAAAATGTAAATTCCGCCACATTATGTTTCTATCAATCAAATACCGACGGAATCCACCCTGGAGTGCTACAGACTCCATAATTGGGGACTAACACCGCCAAACCACCACTTGGAATCTGGCAGTGATACCACTGGACCAAGTAGGAGTAACGGTACCGTTGAGATGCCACCAAACTCGTAATAAGCCCCAATGTCCAGTAAGGGAATTGGCCTATAACCTTGAGGGGCTGGTGTTCCAAGAAATACTTGTCTAAGGGGATGGCATAATGCCTGTCTTGACAACAACAATAAACATAAAACGATTTGGTATCCTTCAAAAAAGCTTCAATTTTTTCTCAAATTCTTTTTTTTGTTTTACCGCAATTTTTTATGCCATTTTGAAACTATAAATCTGAACAGCAGTGTACACACCCCTCATTAAATCATGGTTCAGTTTTCTTTTCGAGATTCTACATTCTGCATCGAACCATGGTGCATCCCTTTCTATAACCTGGAACTCCTGAACTTGGGGGCACGGTTTGCCAATAGCTCTGTCCTGGATAGTTTCTCCTAAAGACTCAGACAAACTGACACTTTCCTTTGTGGCCTCTGAACTGCTCAACAGTTTTAAGAGAATATGTTAATTTCTTGTGAATTAGTAATTCTTTCCAATGCCTCCTTTTCGAGCGTAGGCATCGCCAACCAGCCTCTCGGCTATCAGATATCTTCTTTGTGGTGCCTACCCAGGCCATTGGAAAATGAACTCAAGAGGATTGTGTTTACTCTTTGATCAATAAGAAATGTAACATTTCATAACATTCCTGAAGAAAAAAAACAGTATTGGAACAGTATTGCCGATCTTGCATGCTTAGGAATGCACCATTTGCCATTAGAGATCTCATAAAATCCTAGGCAGAATCTCATGCTCAGTTTGTGCCCATTTTTACTGTCCATACATTTGCACTAATATTTTGCTCGGGAACCTGAAACCCCTGGTAATGTTTATTTACTCCTACTCTATTTTTGAACAGCTGGACTGGTCCTATATGTCTATAAATGTACTACTGACCACTCAATTTCCTCAACATTCCTTGTAAACAACCACTTAACGTCAAATGAAGTTAAACGCCTTGCACATTTCCTTGACTAGAATAAGACGTGGTCTAGATAACTATTAAGTACTGCAAAATAAATTTTCTATATGCAGTTTTAATTTTCTTACATTTCTAATTTGTGTTGCAAACAATTTGTCTGCCAACTGTGCGCCGATATATTCTGTCGAAAAATGGATGTTGCTCACCATTCAATTTGATATGCCAATGTTGCTCATTGCGCACAAAAGGTTGGGGACCCCTGCGTTAAGGATTCATGCCCTCTGGACCTCCACTAAGGTTCAAGGCCAGCTCCTGGATAAATCAGAAAATAAGACCATCAGCCTAGCCACTAATGGCGATCATGACTAGGGAGGGGCGAGTGAAATTACGCCAGAGAAGGGGAATCAGTGAAACTCTTTCCACTTTCACTCTGCACCAAATTCTTTTCATGATGCATCATTCTTTGCTGAGTTTAAATTTTTTACCAGGCATTTTTAATTGTTACCCAAAATGTCAGCTAATTTTAGTTAGATATCATTCACAGCGCCCTAATTGGCTGAAATTTCACACAAAGAAATATATTGCAGGTGGGAAAATGCTCAAAATGGACAATTTCGCTCCTCGGGCAAACTTGACAAAGCAGGTGAATTTTGTACAGAATTCCCCAAATGCTCTGCAGAGGAAATGTTGTCTCTTTTGCCCTTCCCAAGTCAGTTCAATGCTCTTCACAAAGTATCTCTAGCCAGTGCAAAGCTATTCAAGTAATTACAAAAGAACTGTCAAAGTGGGAAGCACAGTGGCGAATTGGGAAGCAAAGTGATTCAGTTTGCAGCATACTGTGCAGACAACGTACTGTTTTCCTGCTTCAAGTGTTTCTACACTGTCTACTCTGCTAACAGGCTCCGCCTGCAACTTCCTGCTTAAGACCAAATCCCACTGTTAAGCGGACTGCGAAGTGGGAAGCAAAGTGATTTCGTCTGCAATCTGCAGACTGGCTGTGGGCTGCGAGGTGGCCACATTGTATTATTGTATCATCATCTATTTCGGAACTCCGGACAGGGTTGAGAACGACCGTGAGTGGCATTTCTTAATTGGCGCCACATGCTTGCAACTCTGGACAGGTCTGCAAATAAGTACGAGCGACACTGCAATTGCGAAATGCAAGCAGCTTTTCCTAATTAGTTGCACACGTTTGAGAACTCTTAAGAACGAGTGCAAGTGGCACTCCGGCTGCACACGTGCTTGCATGAATTGCTTAGCGCTATTCAAAACATTGGGCCTCATTAGGAGTTTGGAGGTAGCGCCATGGCTGCCTCCAAACTCGTTCCGACTCCCCCCTGGTGAATGAAGCAATTACCGGTCCATTCCAAGGTTGGCGGGACCGGTAATTCCCCATTCACCAGGGCCATTCCCCATTCCCATTTGAGCCCCCATAGGGGCTCAATGGGAATGGGAAGGCGCTAATAACGGTACCGCAAATAGCGGTACCGTTATTAGCTCTAGGGTCCCTTTTGGGTCCGTCCTTAAAGCCTGAAAAAACCAGGCGTTAAGGAAGGACCCACAAAGGGAACTGGTAGTAGGGTGGTAAGGGATTACCGGCACTGGTGCCCTTACCGGTGCCGGTAAACCCTTACCGCCCACCTCCCAAAACAGGCATTTTTTCCAGGAGACTGTGGGGATAACTGCTTTACCTCTTAGATCTGGAAAGTGCTAACTGGTTAACCTGAAAACTACTGACATATACAAAAAATAATAACCTGGCACTTGAGAGTTCTGCTTATAATAAGGAAAGAAAGGAAATCTTTCCCCAGAGACTGTTGGGGCATTGTTCCCTTTGATCTGGTTTATCTGCTGATACAACTGATAGCAGTCCGCGTGTAGATAAAACCGGGTTAGTGTGTTTTTTTTTCATTATCAAGGGACTTTGATCCCTTTGATCTGGACCAGCTATACACCACCACTAGTGACTACCAAACTGCCCTTGGACCACTGTGCAGTTAGCACCACAAACAAGCACAAATAAAGCACCAACATTACAAATTGAGGCTGGCTGGTACCGGTATATCATTATGTGAGCTGGCCTGTGCAGACAGTCGGCCAAGAGTCACTAATGGACCCTGTAACAGTCTTAGAACAAGCTGATCTGAAGGAGACTGTTTCCGCATTTTGTGACCATGACCAGGCACTACAAACACCACAGGTCTCGACATCATTATGTCGGTTTTCTCCACATACTAGCAGCACTGAGTCGTCTAACAAAGCGGTGTGTGGATTAATTTCAGCAGACCATTTAGTGCCTCAATTTATCCTAAACATGGATGATCAGTATAATCCTGTTAAACCAACAAATATGGAGAAAATACCATGTAGCAACATAAATCAAGAAATGAGTAAGACCAATAAGATTACAATCAACAAATCTTTGGCTTCGTTTAAAACCACGAAAGTGAACCCAGTCCTTCGGCCTATTTCGGGTCAGCGCTACCTTGATCATTATTTTGTTAAAAGTGCAACAACGAGCACCGAAGTGAAAGTACCACCCGTGGCCAGAGGAAAAGCCATGCTAGATCATTCAGACATGGCTGCAAAAGAAAATCTTGCCGGGCACAAACATCTAACAGATATTATCATAACTGAATTGGCAGATCAAGTTAAAGAACATGAAATCTTTTGTGAACAGCCGCAGTTCGAGAATGCCAATAGTGTGATAGAACAAACACGCGATGCATCATTTCACGGCTATCCATCTGACCTCACTAACTTAATTGATAAATATACAATCAACAATGATCCGGATGGCCATGCACGGATAGATACAGATCACTCACTGGCTGAGGAAGAATGACACGAAAACACAGCCTTGCATCATACACCCAGGGAAGCTGATGAGAGAATCTGTCTGACCCATCAAACGGGTTCAGCTCTAAACATGGTCTTGAGCTCTTTTGTATCTCTCTATGATAATATCTGGGCCAAGGTGAAATAAACAAACTTCCTGATGATGGAAGTAAACTCTAAGGATCTCAACTTCGCTTTCCACCTATAGGAGCTGGCATATGCGACCCGATGCCCCCCCAAGGAGAACCATCTACCAAAACACTGAACAATGAAGAGGTAATTGAAATAATTGGAATCTCGGATACCACCATTTCTACAGCTCTCGATCAAATTCCTGGCATCACTCACTTCCCTGGGACTTAGGCAGGGCAAATTAAGAACACATTTGCCCCACAGATTAATTCAAGGGACAATGCAACAACTGACTTAATGGGAGAGCAGTGTGTATCGGCACAAGTAGAAAGTGCAGAGGTCGAGGTGTTGCCAAGACTGATTGATGCAACTGAAAACCCTATTGCAAAAGCTTCATTGCAAGGAAAATCACACAAGCCTATTAAAAAGAAATCCTTGCAACAAAAGCCAGTCTGCACACCATTAGACTGAATTATAAACCATTCTTTAAGTATAACATGTCCCCTCACATTGAAGAGGACGTCCCAGTATCAATAGGATACTGGGACGATCAGAATTAAAACAACCAACTGCAGTATACAGACTGGTCCACTCCCTACTGATTATCTTGCTGCTCTGAAATTAATTGAAAAGAATGTGGTATCTGCCACATATTTGGTTCTGTGCATGAGTGGGAGAATCTATGAAGCTGTGCAAGTGTCGGACAGCAAGGAATATAGGCCCGATCCCGGGAATCAAGCTCATGCACAGAGACTCCCCGCTACAATGGAGATATCCCTACCTTCTCCCTCTATTACCCCAACACTGCACAATCAGGCCGGTGGAGATGGAGGAACGTGGGATGATGCCATCTAGGCAATGTTTTAATGCTGGTCGCTTGGATGGTGATGTGGGAAACTTGCCTGGTAGAAGAGACTGCCTGATGACATCAATCTGTTTATCAAAAAAGGAAATGTCAAAAACAGATCAGATCTCAGTATATACACATCAAGGAAGGCTGGTTTTTGTCATCAGACCCAGGCATAATTGAAAGACAGATTGTAAGATCACTGCCCTCGAATATGTAGCCTTTAGTGGCTTCTTGTGTGAATGATCTACTAAAGTGATTACATGTACCAACGAGCTATGCTTAACGGGATCACTCTTCTGAGTGGTCTACCCCTAAACAGGGTAAATATAGCATCCTACAACAGGCCAGAGGGGTGGAAACAGAGGAGGGCGAGTGGATACATAGCATCACAAAGGGGTGAATGAATGATTCTGTTGGGAGTAAGAAGGATCTTAGATTGAAAATGCTTTGGTATTGGGTAAAGATTTGCTGGTTTGCCTTAATAGATCAAATATTCTTTTGATCTTTGCAGAAATTCCTGCTCTTGGTTTATTAAGTTTCTCTGATATCGACAGAGTAACCTTCCCGAATAGGGAACACCCGGATACTTGTATCATTTATCCTAACTCCCCCCTAGTTAAAGAACCTGTTCTCTCTCAACGAACACACCTACTTGATTTAGGTTTTGAAGTCAGCCCCATAAAACTGGAAGAAGGTGGTTCGCTGGGGCTCAGAGAAAATTAGCAAATTGTGTTGCACTCAAATGGTAATGAGACCAGTAGACGCGCAATGGTGGAAGATCTGGTATCAGAGAGCAAAATAGACTGGGCTGCAGTTACATCAACTCTGTGGCATAAACCAGTCCCTTGGACAATCAAATTGAGTGGGAACGGGGTTTAGAAACATTAATCCACGTGTTAAATGTTGGAACACTCGTGGGAGCAGACATTTGTTCACTAAACCAGAGTACCTATCTAAGCAAACAGAGGGACATTGTATATGTTTACAGGAGACCTGGTTGACCTCAGCACCAGTTCTTGCCGGCTTACAAATATTTACTCAAGCAGCAAAACCCAGTAAGGGGGGAAGACCAACTGGGGGCCTGTTGATTGCAGTAGATAGTGCATTAGGCCTGACTGGATCCTCATCTGATAAACTACCTTTTGGTACAATGGGTGTGGAGCTCATCTCTGTGGAAAACACATTTGAGATTTAGCTTATTAACATCTATTGGCATAATGGAATCTCAGATATCAATTGCTTTGTGAAAACAATGTGTGAATGCATTGATGAATGGACTACTAGATGTCCAAAAGCTAAGACCATGGTGGTGGGTTATTTTAATGCCAACTGCTTATTTCAAGATACTCCTTGAGAAGTGTGTCATTCTTTGGGTGATAAAAGGATCCTGACTGCTAAATATGAAGCTGGAAGATCATGGTACCTTGGTGTGAGGGCCCCCGGTCTACAACCTTTAGTGGCTAACCCATTGAGTGCATCTCACAAGGAAAATTGGCACTCTTGGTACAGAGGGAGCAGTTCATTGCTCCTTGATTACATCTATGTAGACATCTGCCTGCTTAATTGCTGTGTCTAATACTCACTGTTTAAAAATGCTTGGAGCGTTCATTGCATATTGACGTCAATATTCAATATCGTAATGATCAATAAAGAACACAGAATTGAACCTAAAATCATAGCTTCTATTAGTGGTAATGCAGTTCGCTGGCCAGATCCTAATATCTTCATCTTGAATCACAATTTAGGGGCAATCATGAATACAACAACCCAGAATTTGAAAATCAACAACTTCAAAGTAACGGGAATTCAGAGGTTCCTTGATGTGTTGATCTCGGGTGTGCAATGTCACTTAAGTACTAAGCGTTACAAACCGATCATTGTTTTAATAGAGACTTGGCTATGGAAAAAACTAAAATGCAGATGGAGATATGACAAATTAAAGCTGGGAATATAGATGCACTGCTTTCTGCAAATCTTATCAAAAAGGTTAAGTAAAGGTATAAAAACGACTGCAAGTCTATTAACAGCCTGCTATTGCAGCATGATTCAGAGACTATGGTGGGGATACTGATACATTTTTGAGTGAGTGCCTTTTGGTCACTCATTAATGGTCAGGACCATAATTGACGGTTATCGATTTAAATCCCATTCCAGAATCAGAGCGGATCACCTTTTTTGAGAATAGATTTGGGAATCCAAAAAGTAGCACCATGATTAATTCCGGACCACATCCAGTAAAAACCCCAGATAACTGGATGCCTGAATTAGAAATCTCCACCATTTATGCCCTTTTGAAAAAATGTAACGTATCTCGTGCAGCAGGCCTTAATGGCCTGACTAACAACACCCTAAAAGCCAACCAACTAAACTGGGCACAAATACTCTATTTGGAATTTATTAACATCATGGATACAGGCATAACACCTGCGTCCTGAAGCACCATTCATGTGATCCCCATTTTTAAGTGCGGCAGTAGGCAGATCCAAAAAATTATAGACCAATCTCCCTGATTGCTGCAGATTTCAAGATCTTTTCGGCATTTCTGTTGAGCTATCCGGAACAATTGGCAATGACACATCATCCTTTAAATCAGCTCCAGATAGGGTACCGTAAAGGCCACTCTACTAATCTTAAAGGCCTTACAGTCAAGTAAATCCAAGAAGCTTCTTGGAGGATGCCTCAAGGTTGTACCTTTATGGCATCAGTTGACCTGTCTGCTGCCTTTGATAGTGTTGATCGAAAGAGGCTTTGGGTCAAATTGGCTGGGTGGGGTATGCCGACAGGGCTTCATAGGCTCCTGAGTGGGGTTTATAACAACTGTGGTATTCATGTAAGGCAGAACCAAAAAGGTGATCTAAGCAAAACAAATCCACTCATATAAGGGGGTCAGGCAAGGCTGCGTTTTGACTCCATGGTTGTTTAACCAATATATGTATTATGCAGAGAACTGCTTGACCGATTATGGTTTAATCCCCCCAAAGGTAGGGTTGCCGGAAATTGCATGGCTGGCCTATGCAGATGATTTTTTGTTATTCGGTCAAACAAAGGTTGGTCTACAAAGAATACTAAAAACATTTGCAGGGTATGCCAGGGATAATGGTCTCACAATTAACCCCAAGAAAACTAAAATACTTGCATAAATGAGGAAAGGTACGAAGCGCAGCTCCACCAGTTGGAACATTGAAGGGACCCTGATAAAAAATGGCTTTGGGGTAGTGTACCTGGGATTTTATTTTGGTGCTCATAAAGGGCACAAAACAGGGCTAGACATCCTGCTCCATAAAGCAGCGCAGCTACAGAGCCAAATACTGAAAATAAACCGTAAGTATGGTAGATATTCGATTAAACCTGTCGTTATGTTTTTGTAAGGGAAAATAATCTGCAAAATATTTTACGGCTTGGAGTTGCAAGAAGAAACAATAGTCAACTCATTAGATCATTTGGTTGGCAAATTGTGGAGAAAGATCCTTGGTGTTCCGAACGCGGTGCCACTGGTGGCGATAAGGTATGAACTTGGGGCTATCTCACTAAAAGCATGTGTAGAGTGGCGTTTATTAACACTATTTTCCAAACGTATGGCTCCTCGACCTGACTCCCTATATCAGACGCTCAGGGTTTCCTTTGCTGTTTCACAAAATTCCAAGGGTAAATCTAACTATCAGGTGCATTTTCGAACTAGATGTGAAACAATTCTTTTTAGAATTGGTTCTGACCTATAGACCCTAATCAGTAACCCCCTCAAAGTCACACAATCTTTGCTGGATCATGGTTGGATAATGAAAACAGATGCTTTTCATTCCTATACATCAATGAGTCATCTCACCCATGAGCACAAACAATGAGGAACTCTCTCTGCAATATTGACACAATTCCCTAATAGCTACCTTGGAGGGCTGCACCTTAGGTTGCGTGGGAATCTGCTTTTGACCAAGGAAATACTGTTTAGGAGAGGGCAAATTACAGAAAAGGAGATGGGGGTCTAGATTCTGTAGTCTTGCACCTGAAACCTCTAAACATCTGGTGCTAGACTGCACTGCACTAACAGTGCACAGGAACAAATACCCGTTACCACTCTTAAAATATGAATCAGTATGCAGGACAGATAATATTTAGAACGAGGCCTAAACATACAAAATATGCACGAGGGTTTGGCCTTCATAAAAGGCCTTAATATTCTGTAAACGATCAAAGAATTTAAACAAGAAAACCCTGAGTATGTTCTTGTTATACTCTGCCAAAAATGTGAAACAGGAGGTTGAATGTAAATAGGTTTATAAGTTGTCATTTTTGATTGTTTTTCATTGTTTCTCTCTTTCTTTCTTTTTAGCACCATTATTCATTGTTTGATATAATTCAGAGTATTTTATAATGAGGACAAAATATGTTTTAAATTTAGGAGAATGAGTACACTCGATTGTTTTTAAATGTTTGCGATGAATTGTGTTATCTTAAGCTGTTTTTTCTGTAGCTTTCTTGTTCTTTTTCAGTACAACATTTTGTAAAGTTTTAATATAAACAGACAAATACCATCATTTCGTTTTTATTAATAAATGGAAATCTTTGTGTTTTAGATTCTAAGCACCTGATCCCTAACGGGTGTAAATTGATTGGCAATGGGAATTAAGACACAACATTATGATTGTTGAGTCATGAAAGATGTTTTGTTTCTAATCTGTATATCAGTTATGATGCACTCCATTGATTAAAAATGTACTTGGAATGTATTAATTGTCAAGGTCTCCCCCAGAGTAGGGGGTAAGCTAACAGATTTGAGCAATATTGAGAAAGAGTTTCACTCTGTTTAATTGAAGCTATATCCTGTTGAAGTTCATTAAAAAGAATATGCCACTATCCTTCGAAATATCACACAATTTACTTAACACTTAAGTGTCAGGGAAGGACAAAGCAGAAACATTTCTTAATATTAATAATATTCTACAGCAACAACAACTCTTTTTGCATCCATCACCACTAGTAGACATCAACAATGAACCCATGTGAATAGTGGTTGCCAATAATGATCCATAAGGCATAATGCTGTGTAACAACTCTATTGAAATAGCCATTGATTCACAGTATTTGTGTAACATCTAGAAAATCCAGGTATCGTTCAAATACCTGAAGATTTCTACGGCAACACTTTTTTTTAGGTAGTCCATGTGCCCTCTGGGGCAGAAGATGTTGACTGTGATGCTTCCAAGGACAAAATGGTATTCCAACTTTTGAGTACCTACCTAGATAACAATGAGTCATGTGTTCATCCCAGTAGACACCATCAAATGTATCTTACCCAACTTGAAGACACCTCCGAGCTTGCTACCCGAGAGGTGTTTCCAGACTTTCTTCAGCTGGTCCAAGAATCGAGCGGTCTCTCTGATGCCTGTGAGAACAATAAAGCAAGACAATAACTGTATGTGTTTTTAGATTTCCAGAGCATCTTTTCTGTTGATTCATATGATTGTAGGCACACATCCCTGTATGATCCCAATGATACCAATGGACCCCGATATTGCTCTGGTGTTTGTTGGATGGTACTGATTGCCTCTCATGTCCATGGCATCATTTGCAGAGATTATCAAAAACATGGAATCCCGTGGGATAATTTATCCCATTCACAGTTTGTTTGAAAACATAGCATAAATCCCAATGTAGATTCTGTGCTGAACAGAGAGAATTAAATAAGAGACTAGTCATGCCAAGATGTCTTTATCCTTGCATCAATGAAGGAGTTCAACAGATTCCAGGGATCTAAGCATTCTGATCCCTTGATTTGACAAATTGACATTGGGCGGTCTCAGAGAGTCAAAAACACCAGTCTGAACATTCCATTACTTTTGGGAGGCAGCAATATGTATGGACCTGTACACCTTTTAGGCACCTCAACAGTAGGAATCCATTTAAAATCTTCCTAAATGCAAACATTGGAAAAAAGAGGAGACTTGGACTATGTTGAATGATCTATTAATGAAAATTAATCAGTGAAAGAACATCTTATAGGGATCTGTCATGTTCTGACAGTTTCAGAAAGCCAGTTTTAAATCATCATGCCAGAAATCCCAGTGGTGGAGAACAAAATTAAACTTACAAGGACACAGAATCCCAGGTGAAGGTCTTAACCCTCAGCAAAAGAAATTGTAAACCTTGCTAAAAAGGAAGAATGCCACAAATATGTTTGCATTTTGAAACCTATTAGGATTGACCCCTTATAGTTGCCTGTTCGTATAGTATCACGTGATGACCAGTCAGCCATTAGTACAGGATGGGTTGATGTTGGAGTGGGGTAACCCACGAACAGAGGCTGTGAAACAATTAAAGAAAAATATTTCCTGGTGTCCCTTTTGGATTTCCCCATAAAGGACAAGGTGTTTCATCTAGTAAAAGATTTACTGATACCTGCCTGACTGCAGTGTTTTACAAGTGGCATGACCAAGGCAAAGAAAACAAAAATATCCCCTGGGAGTAAAGCATTATCATATGTGGGAGAACAATTCAATGCATGTATGAACGCACTCCTGGCAATAGCTTGGGCATTAAAAAACATGATTTGATGTTGATTCATGGGAACATATAGTAGTTGTCATGAGCGCTACTCCCAAGACTGGCCCAGCGTCCCCGGAAGCAGGCTCATCATCCACACCCCCGGTTCCAGCAGACCCCTACAGGGGCCCTTTGGACCATGTCCTGGCGCCTCTGGCGCCAGGCTCATAAGGAACCACAGTCCCGGCGCCATGGCCGCCGGGCTCATATTCTTAAAGTGTGCAGTAGTGATTGGGTGGACTTACCTGTGGCAGACCATGCTGCATATTTACCTAGAACAATCCAAGCTGGGTGAAGTCCCAGCCACTGGCTGGGAGGGACCAATCCTCTGTTACAGGAACTCTTTTCTTACCTGGGTGGGGCTGATGCTAATCCTCTGACACTGGAACTCTTTTCTTACCTGGGTGAGGCTGGAGGAAGAATACGTACAAAAGCACTTCTCCACTATTTAAACCACGCCCGATAGAATTCACATGCTTCGCGTTATACTGCAACAGCAGCAGGACACTCACCGAGTCGGCTCCTGCATTCCAGGTCCAGACACACCCTCAGCTTCTCGAGCAGCAACCTGTGGATGAAGAAAAGGCACAGGAACATCTACTCACCAGAAGTCAGCCACAAGAGTCCAGTCTCTGACAACCTGCAAATAAAGACATAAGGTTAGAAAACGGGCAACACGCTCGCAGCTGCGCTCGCTTACCTTATCCATCCGTGATCACACCAGAGTTCACCGCGGCCTTCGCTTCGGCAGCATCCCAGCACCTGGAAGACAGAAGACATTGTTAGTGGTGTCCGAGCCGAAGGGTTCGCAACTCAGTTATACTTACGCGCTTCTTCACGCGCAGCAGCGGCAGCATCGCACTCAGCATTTCGGCATCTGAAAGAAAGGAAAAGACATTATTAGAGGTGCCCATTTTGAAGTGGCCACAATTCAGTAATACTTACGCGCTTCTTCACGCGCAGCAGCGGCAGCATCACCCTCAGCATTTCGGCACCTGAAAGGAAGGAAAAGACCTTATCAGAGGCGTCCATTTGGAAATGGGCACAATTCAGTTATACTTACGTGCCACCGCACGTGCAACAGCGGCGGCATCGCCCACAGCATCTCGGCACCTGAAAGACAGAAAAGGACATTATAAAAGGGTGCTCCTTCAGAAGCGGCCTCAGATCTTCTATACTCACAAGCCTCTTCTTCCACAGCAGTGGTGGTGTCGCCAACAGCTCCTCAGCACCTGAAGGACTATTACAAGCAACAAAAGGACACTGAGTCTAAACACTGAAATCATCCAGTGACGTAACTGGATTCCACGCGCCCCTGCACCAGAAGCAGGATGGAGAGCTCGGCTTTACTAAACCAAAGGTGAGAGTTCGTGGAGACCAGTCGAGAACCAAGAAGTGGGAAAAGCAGAAGATTGGTGGGAGAACTTATCCAACTAGTTTGTAATTACCCCTTTTCCTTCCACCTGCAGAAAACTCACCTTACAAGCCAGACAGTCAATATTCGGAGGTCCTGCCCAGAGCGTCTTCCGAGTTCTACGCCTCATCATAGTCATAGAAGCAACTGTAGCAGTCCAGTTTGGGTCAGCAAATCTCGCCAGACAGTTATTACAGAGTCAAGCGGGGCAAACTCCTCTACCTAACTCAGGGGGGAATTATACCCCAGTTACTTCAACCAATCCCGTTCAAATCAACCTACCTGGAAATGTGCCATTGGCACCACCTGAACGCTTTTCTGGTGACCCTAAAAGATTTGCAGTGTTTATAAATCAATGCCGACTGCACTTTCTTTGTAGACCCGCAGCCTTTCCAACTGACCAGACCAAGGTAGCCTTTGTACTTTCCTATCTTAGCGGCAGCGCCGCTGATTGGTCGATCCCTCTGGTTACACAGGATGACCCAATTCTTCGGAACTTCTCAGCCTTCCAGGCGAGTATGGAGAGACTTTTTGCAAGACAACGAACTCCTCTCCCTGCGACAGGGCAACCAGGACCTCTTAGCCTACATTGCATCTTTTAATAGGTTAATCGTGCAAACTAGATGGCCCGAGGAAAAAAGGATCACGCTATTTCACAGAGGTCTGCGTGGTGAATTTAAAGATGTCCTTGCCCAGGTTGTGAATCCTCCTCAGGACTGTTGGGAATATATTGATTTGGTGGTCCAAGTGGATCATAGGCTCCAAAACAGAAAGGCGGACCGATCCAGGTTTGAAACCCGAGTATTTACGAAAACACCAAGCAACGCCAAAGCGGTCGACACCGTTGAACCTATGCAGATTGGGGCCGTAAAGGGTCCCTTAACCCAGAAAGAGCGTGACAGAAGACGACAAATGCAATTGTGCCTCTATTGTGGAAACTCTGGACATTTTCTTCGAGATTGCCCGGTAAAACCACCTAAGAAGACAGTAGGAGCTTCTGACAAGAACTATGAAAAGCCTGAGCCGGGAAACGACCTCGCCCGACAAGTGTAGAGGTCCGCTTGCCGAGCTTAAAAACCAGTTCTTTGACCTCGCACTTCATAATGCCTATGATCCTCGTAAACCCAAAGCAACCAGAACGTTTGCATGCTATTAAGGCATACATTGATAGTGGAGCAATAGGAAATTACGTGGACCGCGAATTGGCTTCCAGGGTGAACCTACCTCTTTGTCCAAAGGCGGTTAAAGACGTCATTACCACGGTGGATGGGACCGAAATCGCCTCCGGACTGGTAACCCATACCACTGCTGAAGTGACGTTACTAGGCCAAGACGGGCATCGGGAGGTAATTGTGTTCGACGTGATCAAGGCTCCTCAATTCCAAGTAATCCTCGGAATCCCTTGGTTGGAGAAACACAACCCTCAGATTGATTGGCGAGCAAAGACGATAATGTTCCCTGAGTGTGCACCAACCTGCTATCCACGACCCAGCATTAGCCTAGCATCAGCAACGACTGACGGTCCACAATTACCTCAAGAGTATCGAGAGTTCCAAGATGTTTTTCAAAAGGAACAGGCTAACACCTTGCCACCTCACAGATCATACAATTGTCAGATAGATCTGCTACCCGGTGCAACTCCCCCTTGCAGTAGGATTTACGCCCTCACCGAGCCTGAGAACCTTCATCTGCGACAGTATTTAGACCAGTATCTGGCCAATGGCTTTATCCGTCTGTCAAAGTCTCCTGCATCCTCGGCTCTGTTCTTCGTACCAAAAAAAGAAGGTGATCTCAGAACCTGTATTGATTACCGTGCTCTGAATCAGATAACAGTAAAAAACAGATACCCCTTACCTCTGATCCCGGAACTCCTCGACCAGGTGAAAAACGCCTGTATTTATACCAAGCTTGATCTCCAGGGAGCTTATCATTTGGTACGGATCAAGGAAGGTGATGAATGGAAGACGGCATTTCGCACTAAGTATGGGCTATTTGAATACCAAGTGATGCCCTTCGGACTATGCAATGCGCCGGCCGCCTTCCAATATTTCATGAATGACGTCCTCAGAGAGCTCATTGATGTCTGTGTTGTCGTCTACATAGACGACATTCATGTGTACTCATCTACGGAAGCTGATCATTGAAATCATGTTAGGGCGGTCCTTGAAAAACTTTGCCAACATAAACTCTTTGCCAAGCTCGAGAAATGTGCCTTTCATGTCACCAAGGTCGAATTTCTGGGATTTATTCTGACACCCAAAGGAGTCCACATGGACTCGAGAAAAGTTGACGCAATCCTCAAATGGCCATCTCCTACTTCCGTGAAAGGCGTTCAAAGCATGCTAGGCTTTGCCAATTTTTACCGCAGATTTATTCCAGAGTTTTCACGAGTGGTACAACCCATCACATCCCTCTTAAGAAAAAATAAGCACTTTGAATGGTCTGCAGAAGCTGAACAAGCCTTCCTAGAGCTAAAGGCCAAGTTCACCTCGGCGCCAATACTGAAACACCCACGCCCGGATCTCCCTTACATCGTTGAAACCGACGCCTCCAGCTTAGCAATGGGAGCAGTTCTATCACAAAGGGATCCAGAGACTAACCAACTGCATCCTGTGGCGTTTTGGTCTCGAAAGTTCTCGGCGCCTGAGATTAATTACACCATCACGGACAAAGAGCTTTTAGCTATTAAATCCGCCTTTAAGGCCTGGCGGCATTATCTCCTCGGGGCCAAACACACCGTTACGGTGATCACCGATCATCGAAATCTATAATATCTGAAAACCACCAAAGCTCAATCCTCCAGACAGCTTTGCTGGGCTCTATTCTTTGCTGAATTTGACTTTGTGATCACTTACCGCCCGGGCAACAAGAACGGGAAAGCGGATGCTCTTTCCCGAATTGGAATGGGAGATAACATTGTCAATCCCGAACCCGTACCAATAATTCCTGAACAAAGGATCTTGGGTCTGATTTGTTCGCAATCCATCAAGGATATTGAGGCAAAAACTAAACAACTTGTGACCCCATCAGACTTACAGAGCTGGTTACAAAGAAGAGAGAACTTCACCGTAAACAACGACTTGCCTTATTTCCAAGGACGATTATTCCTACCACACGCCGATTTACAAAAACAGGTAATCTCCTTTTATCATGATTCATTAATGGAGGGTCACCCTGGCATCGCCAAAACCACAGAAAAAGTGAAGAGACACTTCTGGTGGCCTTCATGGAGAAAAGACATAAAAGAATTTGTGATGTCCTGTGGTGTGTGCGCTCAAAACAAGGGTCAAAAGAAAAGGCCGGCTGGTCTTCTGCAACCATTAGACATTCCACCGTGTCCCTGGCATACCCTTTCCATGGACTTCATCACAGACTTACCCTCTTGTTCCGGGTACAACACTATTCTCGTTATTGTGGATTTGTTTTCTAAAATGGCCCAATTCATTCCGCTAAAAGGCTTACCTTCAGCTTCAGTACTAGCCAGAGAATTCCTTGAAAACATTGTCCGGTTACACGGCTTCCCGTCAGTACTAATCTCTGATAGAGGAAGCCAGTTTATTTCTCACTTTTGGCGTAGTTGTTGTCGGTCAGCTCAAATCGATGTAAGACTTTCAACCAGCCATCACCCCCAGACCGACGGGCAAACCGAGAGAACAAACCAGACTCTCGAACAATATTTACGATGCATGCTACAACAGTCTGAAAGCAACTGGAAGGACATCCTTTGGATAGCTGAATATGCATACAACAATTCAGTTCATTCGGGAACCGGGAAGAGTCCCTTCTACATCTTGTATGGAATTCATCCTCGAACCTCCAACCTCGACCCACCTCAAGGTCTTGGAACACCCGCCGTAGATCAGTTGCACTCTGTTATTACCCAAGCTTTCAAGGAAGCGACTGCACATCTACAACAAGCTAAAGAAAGGTACAAAAAAGGAGCAGACCAACACCGAAGCGATGCTCCTCAATACCAGGTTGGGGATCAAGTCGGGTTGTCCACCAAACATTTATCGCTAAAAGGACCTCGCACCTTCAACCCCAAATACCTGGGACCATATTCAATTACGGCCATAATTAATCCAGTGGCCGTTAAATTAGATTTGCCAACCCATATGAGAATACATCCTGTGTTTCACGTATCTCTTTTGAAACCCATGCAACCTGGAACCAGACTGACCAGACCTCCAGAACCCATTCAGGTGAATGGAGAGCCCGAATTTGAAGTTAAAAACATTTTGGACTCCAAGATCATCAAATCAAAACTATTCTACCTAATCGACTGGAAAGGCTACGGACCCCAGGAAAGATCCTGGGAACCCGATGACTCCGTCCATGCTCCTCGTCTAGTCAGGAAATTCCACCGAACCTTTCCCGATAAAGCAAAACCCCCGGGGTGGACAAGTTTGGGAGGGACCTTGAGGGGGGGGTGCTGTCATGAGCGCTACTCCCGAGGAGCCAAGACTGGCTCAGCGTCCCCGGAAGCAGGCACATCATCCACACCCCTGGTTCCAGCAGACCCCTACAGGGGCCCTTTGGACCATGTCCTGGCGCCTCTGGTGCCAGGCTCATAAGGAACCACAGTCCCGGCGCCATGGGCGTCGGGCTCATATTCTTAAAGTGTGCAGTAGTGATTGGGTGGACTTACCTGTGGCAGACCATGCTGCATACTCACCTAGAACAATCCAAGCTGGGTGAAGTCCCAGCCACTGGCTGGGAGGGACCAATACTCTGTTACAGGAACTCTTTTCTTACCTGGGCGGGGCTGATGCTAATCCTCTGACACTGTAACTCTTTTCTTACCTGGGTGAGGCTGGAGGAAGAATACGCACCAAAGCACTTCTCCACTATTTAAACAACGCCCGATAGAATTCACGTGCTTCGTGTTATTCTGCAACAGCAGCAGGACGCTCACCGAGTCGGCTCCTGCATTCCAGGTCCAGACACACCCTCAGCTTCTCGTGTAGCAACCTGTGGATGAAGAAAAGGCACAGGAACATCTACTCACCAGAATTCAGCCACAAGAGTCCAGTCTCCGACAACCTGCAAATAAAGACATATGGTTAGAAAACGGGCAACACGCTCGCAGCTGCGCTCGCTTACCTTATCCATCCGTGATCACACCAGAGTTCACCGCGGCCTTCGCTTCGGCAGCATCCCAGCACCTGGAAGACAAAAGAAATTGTTAGTGGTGTCCGAGCCGAAGGGTTCGCAACTCAGTTATACTTACGCGCTTCTTCACGCGCAGCAGCGGCAGCATCGCCCTCAGCATTTCGGCATCTGAAAGAAAGGAAAAGACATTATTAGAGGTGCCCATTTTGAAGTGGCCACAATTCAGTAATACTTACACGCTTCTTCACGCGCAGCAGCAGCAGCATCGCCCTCAGAATTTCGGCACCTGAAAGGCAGGAAAAGACATTATCAGAGGCGCCCATTTGGAAACGGCCACAATTCAGTTATACTTACGTGCCACCGCACGTGCAACAGCGGCGGCATCGCCCACAGCATCTCGGCACCTGAAAGACAGAAAAGGACATTATAAAAGGGTGCTCCTTCAGAAGCGGCCTCAGATCTTCTATACTCACGAGCCTCTTCTTGCACAGCAGTGGTGGTGTCGCCAACAGCTCCTCGGCACCTGAAGGACTATTACAAGCCACAAAAGGACACTGAGCCTAAACACTGAAATCATCCAGTGACGTAACTGGATCTCACGCGCCCCTGCACCAGAAGCAGGATGGAGAGCTCGGCTTTACTAAACCAAAGGTGAGAGTTCGTGGAGACCAGTCGAGAACCAAGAAGTGGGAAAAGCAGAAGATTGGTGGGAGAACTTATCCAACCAGTTTGTAATTACCCCTTTTCCTTCCACCTGCAGAAAACTCACCTTACAAGTCAGACAGTCAATATTCGGAGGTCCTGCCCAGAGCGTCTTCCGAGTTCTACGCCTCATCATAGTCATAGAAGCAACTGTAGCAGTCCAGTTTGGGTCAGCGCCTCCGTGGGAATCAGGTGAGGGTTACAGTAGTGTGCCAAACATCACTGTCTTGAGGTATACGTTTTAAATACAATTGATAAGAGTGAGGTAACTCTTGATTCTCCATACATGTTGTTTGTGGCTAGATTCTCTACTTCCTCCATCTCAATGAAACTAGCAAGAAAAAGTAGAAAATGGCACTGAAAATACTTGAGGAATTGACACTACCTAGCCACATGTTTGTTACCAAATTGGCCCTGAGGGCATTAATGTGTCAGAACTGCTGATCATTTATCAAGCAATTTTCACTGTCAGAAATCATCAAATTATGGAATCTGTCACTATTACCAGCTCTGATTATGAACTAAATGGATTTGTAGAGTATGTTATTAGGTGGAAATCCATGGGTGTGATTTGTGCAAACAGCAGACCCTTAAAATGTGGAAAACTAGAATAGGTTCCAAACCATTGAGGATTTGGTGACATCAAACAATATGACAATATATTTGAAGGAAATCTAGCTTGCGCGAGCATAAATGTTCCTGGCAAGACTGGAAATGATTTAGCAGATCATTTAGCAAAAACAGGAGATCTACAGGGGGTTCATTGACATGGAGCGCCTGCTGGGAGAGATGCAAGTGGCTATAATGACTTCATTGCAATCTCATGTGGACGGTGCCCTGTCCATCACGTAGTGAAGTAGAGAAGTTCTAGGTACCGATCTCATCTATGTCTTCAAAAAGAAGATCACATCATTGGTAACTCCTATTAAAAGGTCTGAAGGACTTTCTTCTTTCGGGATAAGATCAGTGGAAAGAAAACTTGTGAGTACAAATGACATTTTAAAATATGCTCCAAATTCAAGGTAATAATATGGTCAGGAAATCCAAATCTGGTTACGGCTAGTGGGCGCTCGCTACCTCTTTGAGAATTATCATGCTAAACCACACCCATATTGTCATTAGCAAATTAAAAAGCTTATTGGGATTCGAAGTGGGGTAGCTTATTGGCAACACATATGTCAATATTTTAAGGACTACTTAACGGGCTTTTACAATTCCATCCAAGTTCTTCCACACGCTCAGTTGACTTGATGAAAGAGGGATGACATTACACTATCTGATTGGCAAATTATATAATCAGACTGGTAATTCAATCCACCCAAAGAAATAGATACATGCTGATTGTGATTTGCCCTTTTATCAAGTGGATTTAATGTCTCTCTGCCTCGACTGTAAGAAAAATGCAACTCCATTGGCCTGCCACCTTGACTCAAGTGAAAGAGTGGAGAGGTATAATAAAACTATGGTGTAAGTCCATAAGACTTTTGTGGTTGACTCTGGACTTAGTTGGGATTTGCGATTGTGATGGCTCTGAAGTTTAAGCCTTGTGCAGCTGCCCAGAAGTCCCCATTTAAATTAATGATTGGAACAAAAATGGTGTTGAATGAATGCTTTCTATGCTGAGAACAAGCAATAATGTTTACATTGGCTACCACAGAATATGTTGAAAACCTGGAAAAGCATTCACCACATGCTTTTACATATCCCTAAAAACATTTTGAGAAGTATGGACCATTACTATGACATGAAGATGACAAATACGGAGTATGAAGTGGGTGATAAGGTATATCTCCAGTACTTTCAAAGGAACCAATCAATCAAGAAGAATAGTTTACCTCCCTTGTGAGGATCTTTGAAATTAAAGATAAAGGGCCTGATTCATGGAATGTTTTCCTATGGGATTGCGCCATTATAAAACACTTCCATGAATCAGGCCAAAAATATCTTCTTTGGTGCACACATTTGAATCCAGAAAGAGGATAGGCAGAAGAACTCTCAGACATATAAACCGATAAAAAGCTGTCATCACAAATCAGATGTGAGACATACTGAGGGACCATCTAAAGCTATGGTTGAGGTTGCTTTAATTGTAATAATTTCAAATAGAATATAGAATAGAAAGGTCCCTAAAATTAGTTAGTGCCTCATAATAAACTAGCTTTTCTACCCACTCTAAATAATATATAAACAACATTTTCAAGATTGTTTATACTTGCCAGAAGTAAAAAGAGCAAATAGGAAGGAAAGAGGACACACACATAACCCCTGGGAGTAACCTCTTACATTGTTTTGAATTATTTGGCCGGCAAAATTAGATTATCAGTGAAATATATTTTCATGTTAAGGCATGGCTGAGCAAGTTTAAGCTCTGAGTCCTCACATTATTCGTCTTGAAATATACACATCCCAAGCCAAACATAATAATTGATTTACTCATTTAATTAAATATAAAATATTGTTTTTTTTGGGGGGGTTGATCTAAACCTAGAGCTTGGGAATGGCCAACTTGATAACCTCTTTGACCCCCAAAGAGGACACGTTATTGAATATCCCAATATCCCAATAAGGCGCACGATGACCACGTGTATAGATAACACTGGCTTACAATTCCATTGGCTACTATTATTAAAACAGTACCTAACAGAGTCTAAGTATAGCTAATTCAGGATTTCCACCAAAGAATAAGGTAAACTCTTCTGTTCTAGGAATTTCCAGAGCAGAGCAATTTGAAACAGTCAAAGGTGCTCTAGATATCCATCAAAGTAAGTAAAACAGGAGAGCTGTACCAAACCATATACTTACTGGCAAACAAGGATAACTTCAGCGCCTGCTCAACTCTGCCCAGCCCATTGCAAAATCCAAACCTGACTTCCAAAACTGAGCTAAATTTGATTGCCCAGTCTTTCAGACTTCCAATACCAGTCTTCCGAACAGTTTTGGAGACAAGTCTAGAAGTAAAATTGGGCTATATGATTATGAAATCACTTAATCAACCTCCTTAAAATGTTATCGACCACTATAAAGTTTTCCAATGTATCAGGTTGGTATGATGCCTGCATATTGTTTTAAAAACAGTCAGCAGACTAGGAGTCCAAAAAAATACCACATTTGTAAATGTCTGCTGGGTAATATTCAGGATCAGGGGATTAATTAGAGGTTGTCTTGAGGAACACCTCTTTCAACTAGAAGTACATTTTACAGCATCTAATCCCACTCATTTATCAGCCGTCAGGGCTATTGAAGGATATGTGGCCCTTATGGATGGCCCAATTATTGGGCAATACAAATATGCAAAATGTGCCAATCAATTGCATTCAGGGATGTTAGTTGGCGTGAACTAGGGGGCATTTTCCTTTACCAACCTTTTGACAACCGAAGACCAAACTTTAGCAGAGTCGATATAAATGATTGCCAGGTTTAACATGTGCCATTTAGTCTCTTGCATAATATGTTTAGCTACTCTAATAACCTCCTTGCATTCCCTACATTTATTTGTGATTACATAATTATAATGAGGGGCAGACTTCAAAGTCTCAAGCGGGAACCGCTTTGCAGATTTGCAGTGCCCATCAACACACCATAGCACTGTACTACATTTAAGTTAGTTTGCTGATGGTTTGTCAGATGATACGAAGAACCACATTGTTTATTGCAGAGATTTCGATTTCTTCGCAATTATCACTTCATCCCTGCTATTCTTTAAAAGACTGACATCAGAATGTAAAGTCTTTCATTTTTTAACTGTAATGTTAACCTAGTTCCACCTGAGGGCCCTCCTTGCGAAAACCCTCTTTCTCGTCACAGATTCAACAAGTCATGAGTGGATTTCAGAACATGAGAATGCTTATGGAGGTTATGGTCACTTTCATCATGGAAAATATCCATATCATTTGATGATGGTCAGATGGTCAATCTCTGATGGGAACTATAAAATATTCAATAGAACTGCTACTGCATACTCAAGTATTTGAACATACATTTGCCTAGTTAATCTGTAGGTAGGATGCCATTGAATGACCTCAGAAAAAGATTTTAGTGTTTTTTCAAGATCACCAAACCCCAAGAAGCTCTTCAGTGGTCTGCCAGAAGGGATATCACTATACCCATGAACGATTGGCTGGGTCACCTACACGGTCTGAGCCCATTTTGACATTCAAATCATCACCAATTATTATTCGGGTGAGGTCTCTGTGTTGAGATCCCACACCTCAACCAGATCATTCTGGAAATGTAAAAAAGAAGACCCTGTTTTAGGAGCATCAGTGGCATTTTAAAGGTTGGCCAGTAAAAGGGGTACATTGAATAGAAAACAATTTCACATCAAGCTGCACATTGGAAAAAAGGAGGACCCTAATTTGAGATATGTATTTGATGACAGGCAAATAGCTAGGCCGCTTTTGCATTGCCCTTGAGACTATTTTCCACTGTACTGTAATAGCAACAGAAAAACGTTCAAGAAAGAACAGAGTTAAACCAGGTCTCTTGTAGCCTACGAATATCAAATGAACTAACAAAGTCCATAACATGTTCTTTTTAAAGATTATGCTAACCCAGCAATGTTCCAGGTACAAATAATCAGGAAATTGGAGACAACATACTTAATGCAATACCATCTTGTTCAGGAATATGTACAAGTTGGGGCCTTCAAAGTCTGGCATCAGTTATTGTGACTAGGCCAAACACTTGTTTGGATGGCACACACATTCTAGAGGCCTGTGTATTGTCCACATAACAGGGCTGGGCAGATTGGTATTAAAGGCTACAAGGAGTGCAAGCCAACCGGCTTAGTGTAGGCGGGGGCCCATGAGGGCAAGTGCAGGGTGTGGGTTGGGAGGGAGAGGGATGGGAGAATAAGTGCAGAGTTAGACTGGCCAGAGGATGCCCTGGCACCATGTAAGACTCTGAGGCAACCAGGCCACCAGTCTCAGGCAGAGGAGGAATTAGCAGGGGAGGAGGAGGGGGAAGGAAGAAGAGAAAAGGAAGGTCTTGAAGGAAGGTCTTGAGGAGCTTAAGGAGATCAGGCTCAAGTCTGAGAGGGGCAAGGAGGCCATCCCAGAGGGAATCACCTGCAGAAAAGAGAGATCTACCCCCACACTCTCTGCTTGGAAAAAGTGTCTGATTAGCAGAGAGTTAGAGCTAGATGAGCGAAGGGCTCTAGTGGGGAGCTATTTAGAGAAAGAGAGTTGAATGTAGCATGGTCCCAGGCCCCAGAAAGCCTTGTGGATGATGCAGAGGATCTTGAATTTGATCCTTGCAGCAACTGGGAGCCAGTGAAGAGAAGGCGCGGGAAGAGTCAAAGATGACGCAACGGTAGGGGGCCCAAGGGGGTTGGCCAGAGTGTGGGAGCGAATGAGGGAGCAGGGGTCCCAATGAGACTGGCAGTAAGGCAGATATTGTTAGTAGTGCGCCATGCCTGAATAGCAGACATGCAGTCAGGAATGAGAGAGGAAGAAGAGGAGGTAGTGGAGGGTAGCTTAAAAAAAGCGGTGTGTCATCAGCATAACACTGATCATTAGGAGAGAAGGTGAATATCAGATGGGTTATGGGGGCCAAGTAGATATTGAACAGCCAGGGAGAGAGGATGAAGCCCTGAGGGACACCACACGTGGAGAGCAAGATGGTGTAGAGGAAAGGGCCCAATTGAACCTGGCAGGGTCAGTCAGAGAGGAAGGAGGTCAACCAGTCTAGAGCAAGGTCCGTAATGCCAAGGGTGTCATGGAGCCGCTTTATAAGGGTGGCATGATTGACCATATCAAAGGCAGAGGAGAGGTCAAGAAGCATTAGACCAGAAGGAGAGCTGGAATCAATATTAGTGAGCAAGTCTGCCAGATAAAGTATATCAGGTGTCAGGGAGAGTAGTTTCTGTGCCTCAGGCAGCTCTAAAGCCAGACTGGTGGTTGTGGAGGCCACCAACAGATTTGTTGTTTGCCCAAGACGGGCGTAGTGGAGATAGGGAGGTAGCTTGCTGGACAGGAAGGACCAGCTGATGGTTTTTTAAGGAGAGGGTGAACAAGATAGTGCTTTGAGGAGCAAGTGGAAGGTTCCAGTGATTGCAGAAATCAACCAATGCTGGAGCAAGGGAGAGAATGTTGTCCTTGACAGTTCTGTCTGGAGGAGCAGGGGAGCACCTGTTCAGAAGAGATTTTCATAGAGCGGACTTGTCTAGAAACCTCACCATGTGTTATGGGATAAAAAGAGGGATATAAAAAGGGGAGGGGAGAGTGGGGCCAAGGGAGTCCTGGAGGAAGGGGAGGGGCGAGTGATCAGAGGATGTCCTGAGTATTGGAGATGAAGTGAGAGGCCAGAGAAGTGCAGAGTGCCCGGGAGGGCAGAGGAGAAGTGGAGACTTCAGTAAGGTTGGCAAGTACCTTGCAGATTTTGAAAAGTTAAGCCGTGTTGTTAGTGGCTGCAGAGATGCAGGCCTGTATATAGACCCTCTTCTTAGAGAAGATGGCAAATCTGTATTGCCTTTGGAGCAGACAGCAGGCTAGTTTGGCAGAGGATGTGCTTGAAACCTGCAACTTCCTCTCTGCAACTCCTATTGCTGACACCTACACCAGTGCCTCCTCCAAGAAAACTCTCACTGACATCCTCTTTGTCATGCTTTCACCAGACCTATGGACCCTTCATATGGTCTCTGTGCTTTCCCCCTTCTCCTATTCTCACATTAATGGTGGCACCCGGTGGGACGCCCTCCTGGCAACTTTCCATTCCTCTAAGGTCATCATTAATATGTACTCTAATGGGACTGTCTTTGTCCAAGGCCCTCAGGCCAACCTTCACCTCTTTGATAGACGCTTCCCACGCCTCATCAACTTCCTTTCTTCTCCTGCTGTACCCTCTCCCCTTTCCTTGACCTTGTCTCCCCCTTCTTCCTCCTCCTTGGCTACCTTGCCTTCCTCTTCTGTCTCTGCCCCCTCTCGGGCTCCTTCTACACCTCCGCGGGGTGTACCTCTGATCAGTACCCCTCCCCAGAAGTCCTTCAAGGATGGCAACCTTCTCCATATTGCCATTCTAAACTCTCTGTCTTGTGTCAAACACTCCTCTGATATATGCTGCCTTCTGGAAGAACTTGACTTTGATGTCCTCGGTCTCACCGAGACATGGTTCACAGCCAGCTCTGTCACGAGATTTGATACGCTCCTACCTGACGGCTACAAGATCCTCTCTGCAGCCAAGTCCAACCGCTCTGGTGGGGGTGTAGCCCTGATCTTCCCTGAGTGGATTCCTGCCTGTCACTCCTATGCAGGCCTACTCCTCCTTTGAATGCCTCGTCTGCAGGCTCTCCCTCTCCCCTAGCCATTCACTCACTGTGGCTACTATCTATCGCCCACCTGGTCAGATTTCACCCTTCCTCTCTGAGTGGGCTGAACTCTCCGCCTCACTCCTGGCCTCCACTACTCAACTCCTCCTTCTTGGAGACTTCAACATCCACCTGGATGCCTCCTGTCCTCCCTCTGGACTCTTCGCGACCTCTGTGACTATCTCTCACTCTCTATTCTCCCCTCTGGCCCAACTCACTCTGCCGGGCACACTATGGATGTTCTGATCTCTTCAGAACTTTCCCTCTCTGGCCCTCTCACCACTCCTCTCTCCTGGAGTGATCACTTTCTCCTCTCCTCCCACCTCACCCTTCCTACCCCTCAGGCCAAGCCACTTCCATCACTGTCACTCACCTTCTCGGTCATCCGACCCATGAAGCGTGTGTCAGCTGAGGCTTTTGCCGCCACCTTCTCACCCACCCTCCCCCTTGGGCTGACTCTCATCCTGACACAGCCCTCTCCACGCTCCACTCTGCTACATCTGATACTCTTGATATCCTTGCCCCTGTCATGAGAATCTGCTTGAAGACCAAAGCCAAGTGCAACTCCTGGTTCGACTCAGACCTCATCACCCTTAAACGCAAGTGTAGGGTGGCTGAGAGGAAATGGCGTGCTTCATGTACATCCTCTGACAAGCTGGCCTGCCACCTGATGCAAAGGCAATACGGCTCTCTGCCTAACCAAGAAGAGAGCGCATATCCAAGCCCGCGTCTCTGCGGCATCTAACAACTCGGCTGAACTCTTTAAAATCTGCAAGGAACTGGCCAAACCTGCTGCAGTCTCCATCTCTCCTGTCCCCTCCCAGGCCCTCTGTATGGCACTGGCTTCTCACTTCATCTCTAAAACTCAGGACATCCTGTTCACTCTCTCCTCCTATCCCCTCCCTCCCTCCACCCCCTGCTCTTACACTGGCCTTTCTGCAGCCTCGTCTCCTCCCTCCTTCTCTGCCTTTCCCCTGTTCTCCACTAACAAGGTTTCTAGACAAGTCCGATCTATGAAAGTCTCGTCAAAACAGGTTCACCCCTGTTTCTCCAAAACTATAAAGGACCACATTGACTCCCTGGCTCCTGCCCTGGCTGATTTCCGCAATTACTCCTTCGCCACTGGAGTCTTCCCATCTGCCCTGAAGCACTCCCTTGTGCACCCCCTTCTTAAGAAACCCTCTGCTGACCACTCCTGACTGGCTAATTATCACCCCATCTCCATCACTCCCCTCCTGGGCAAGCTCCTGGAGAACTGGCCGTCTCCCAGCTTAATCTCCACACTGAATCTGTTGGCTGCTGTCATGGGTATAAAACCAGTACATCCCACTTGTGGTAAAGGGCAGGGGCAAGCAGGGACATCTTGGGTGAGAGCATGGCAGGCCAGGAACAAATCATCCTGAATACATCCCATAGACACCCAGTGTCCATAAGGCACTTCCTGTTTCCTCCAACATGGTTCCCCTAGTGCCAGTTCCATTCTGTACAGCTCGTTCCATTCTCTGGGCATGGGGGCCTATTTAAGCCACACCCAGAGGACGGATCGTGCTTCGCATGTAATCTGCAGCCTGAGGCACACGCTTACCTGATTCCCGATCACCTTTTCCTGACTGGGCGTTCTTCGAGTTACGGACTCCAAGCACCTGAAAGACAAGAAGAAAGTGTTAGTACTTCGCTGAGTTTATCGTCTGCATACTCACCTTTCCAGTGTTCGCGCACGGTGAACCCGCTCAGCAGGACTCTGGTTTCTTTCATCACTTTCTTTCATCACTGGCACAGACTCTTCGGATCGTACCACTCCGCCTTCTCCGATCGCTGGTGTTCTCCCGGCTCCACTGCAACGCCACGGAACCTGCGAGCAAGAGGGAAAGAAAGCAAACAGGTTAGAATCAGGATTTACAAGTCAATGCTTACAAACTTACCTGATCTAACAAACTCACCTGAATCCATACATACCCATTGAGGCAACTGGGAAAGGGTTCCAGCGGATAAGAACTTAGTGAGTGAACTGAGTTCACAGCTTCCGGCAGCCAAGGAACCAGTGCAGGGACTGGGTCTCGGAACCCTAAGCCAAAGAGCAGCTGTGCACCAGTTCTGCCAAACTCAAAACTATAACCAGCAAATCCCGTCCAGAGAGGACATCAAGACCATAGCACCCCTGCAGATACAGGAAGGAGAGCTCGCCACACTAAAGCCAAAAGGTGAGCAGCTCTGCCCTCGCACCACCACAGAATAAAGTTGGGAGAGAACCCAAAAGAGGAATAGGGCGTTAGGGTTATTCCTCTAGTATAACAATCCTGTCATTTCCTTTTAGGCAATCACTTCAATACCCCGGGGGCAGATTGAAGTCACAAGCAGGTACAGGAGGACCTCATTGTTTCTGCAGAGACTCAGGTGAGCGTGACAGCTGCCTTCATGATCATCAGTCTGGCTTCAGAGCTGCCAGAAGCATGGAAACTGCTCTCCTGAACATCTGTGAAGACCTGCTCTCCAACCTCGACTCTAACACCCCTTGCATCCTCATCCTGCTTGATCTCTCTTCTGCCTTTGATACAGTCAACCATGGCGTTCTGCTCAACCGTCTCTGTGATAACCTGGGTATCATCGGTCAGGCTCTAGCATTGCTGATTTCTTTCCTTTCCAACTGACCCTCCCAGGTTCAACTTGGGTCCTTCCTCTCTGCTATCTTTTTCTCTACCTGTGGTGTCCCCCAGGGGTTGAACCTTTCGCCATGCCTGTAAAACCAATACCTGGCACTCCCTGCCCACCGCATAGCTACTCTCTGCCCCAACTTTCAGTGCTATGTGGATGGCACTCAGCTCATCTTCAGGCTACCCTCGGCCTCCTCCTCTACTTCCCTCATCTCTGAATGTCTGTCTGCTATCCAGGAGTGGTGTGCCAATGACCTCTGCCTTAATGCCAGTAAGACTGAGATTCTCCTCATTGGCACACCCACTCCCTCCTTTCCTGTAGCTCTCTGGCCGGCCTCTCTTGGACCCCTTTCTGCTCCCACAAGCAAGGCTAAAAATCTTGGGGTCATCTTCGACTCTACACTCTCCTTCTCTCCTCACATCTGTGACGTCTTTAAGAAGTCACACTATCAGCTGCACCTCCTCTAAGGTATTCTTCCATTCCTCTCCTTCCCCCAGAAGCTCACTATCTCCAGAGCTCTTGTTCTCTCAAGGCTAGACTATTGCAACAGCCTCTTTCTAAATCTTCCTGCCTCTACTCTCCACCCTCTGCAACTTATCTAGAACAGGACTGCGAGACATGTCCTTGGCCTCAAACCCAGGGATTGTATCTCTCCAGGACTGAAATCTTTGCACTGGCTGCAAGGATTAAGTTCAAAACCCTCTGCATCGTCCACAGGGCCTTATGGGGCCTGGGGCCTCAATACCTTCAACTCTCTCTTCCTAAACACCTTCCTTCTCGAGCTCTTCGCTCATCTGCCTCCAATTCCCTCAGGGTCAGTCGCTTCTCCAAGCAACAAGTTGGTGGTAGATCTCTTTCTTCGGCTGGGGCCTCCCTCTGAAACAGCATTCCTACCTCCCTGAAACTTGAGGAGAATCATCTTCGGTTCCGTAAGCACCTCAAAACCTTTCTCTTTGCGTCTGCTTTTTCTCCTCCTCTCACTTGCTGATTTCCTGGCTGACACTGAAACTGCACTGGTTACCTGGCCACCCTCTGATCTCGGGCCCAGGTCCACTCCCCCGCCAGTCGCACTCCTGCACTGCCCTCCTGGCAACCCCCGCAGTTGGTGACTGTTTTCTGTATCCCTACGGTCTCACTTCCAGCACTTGACACCGGATGTCTGCACTTACCCTCTCACTTGCCACCTGCTGGCTGTACTTTTACTTATTGTTTATTTATTGTCTTATCCCATGTACTGCACTGTCTTCCTACCCTTCCCCCCGCACTTCTCCTCCTTCCCCTTCCCATGCACTTGCGCGATCTGAATGAAACCTGGCCTAGTAGGATCGTTGTCTGTCTTCCCTCTGTTTCCCCTCCCTTGCCTTGTCGCGCCTTGAAACACTTGTGTATAGGCACGTTATAAATGCCATATCATATCATATTATATCATAGCAACTCTTCACTTGCGTTTCAGAGCGGCCAGATCAGAGTCATACCAGGAATTGTAGTTCAGACCGATCCTCATAGCAGGGGCAAGGATATCCAGAGTGTTGGAGATGGAGAGTTGAAGGTTAGAGAGGGCTATGTCAGAGTGAGAGTCAGTGTTGGGAGTAGGAGGTGGAGTGAAGGAGATGACAAAAGCCACAGCTGACACTCGCTTCATCGGTCGAATGAATGAGAAGGAAGTTGGCAGTGCAGGCGAAGACTTTTCCGGGGGACCAAGCAGGTTCAGGTGAGAGCAAAGGAGGGCATGATCAGACCAGGAAAGAGCAGTAACCAGAGGGTTGGAGGTGGGGAGGTCTGAGGAGATGAGAGCATCCAGGGTGTGTCTGGCAGAGTGCATCGTACCAGAGGGAAGAATGGAGAGGGAAAAAGGGTCACAGAGGTTTTGGAAAGACCCAGAGGTCTCATCATGGGAGTCAAGGTTAATATTCAACTCTCCATGGAAGAGAAGCTTGGAAGAGGAGGTCACGAGATAAGAGGTGAGGTCAGCCCATTCAGAGAGGAAGTGGGAGACCTGGCCAGGGGGCCTGTAGATGGAGGCCAAGGTCAGAGAGGGGCAGGGGAGACACCAAGCCTACAGACAAGGGATTCAAAAGAGGGGTAGGACTCAGTGGGTATGGTAATAGCAAGGACCCACCCAGGGAAAATGTGTGCCACTCCACCACCAGGCCGGTTTAGCCTGGGTTTAAAGAGGATCTTTGTGCCCTCAGGTAAGAGAGTGTCAAAACTCATGACAGAGAGCTGTCTGTGATCCATGTCTCAGTGAGAGCGAGAACAACTAGATCGAAGTCCTCCTTGAGGAGGTGGCAGATGTCAGCGGAGTGCTTGAGGGCAGAGCGATAGTTGAGGGTAGCTAAGTGGAGCAGCTTGCCACCTTTGAAGTTCTTCCAAGGAGGGGTAAAGGAGTGTGGTACACACCCATCAGAGATGACAGAGGAGCCAGAGGGATGACAGAAGGAGAAGAGGCAGGAGAGGGAAGGAGGAAGTTGGTGAGAGACTCCTATCAAGAAGGAGAAGGTAAGGCTAAGAGCCTTGGGCCATGACAGTGCCATTGTCTCAGGAGGATAGCGCAAGGACAACGTGCTTGCCTTGGAAGCAAGACGACACAGAGCACCACAGGTTCAATCCCTGGGTCTGCGCTTAGAAAGCTCTGGGTATTAAGTGCGTTATAAATAACATATCATATCATATCATGTAATTCTGATAGACATTAATGAGGACCCTGGAGGAGATGAATGTTGCCAAGAGTACTTCCCACTGGGTGCCACCATTAATGGGAGAGGAAAAGAATGGGGAGAGTACAGAGACCATGAGGGGAACGCAAAGAGATGGAGAGGGAATAAAAAAGAGGATATCTGTGAGGTCCTGTCTGGACAAAGGATTGACATAGGTGTCAGCAATGGGCAGGCCAGGGTTGGACACCGGGAGATCATACTTGAACTTTTTCATTCCAGTATTAGAGGGAGGGGCAGGAAAGGTGATAGAGAAGCAGTTAGAGAAGCAATGGGAGATAATGAGAGCACCCTAGTGGAGACTGGGGGAGAGGATGGGGGAGAGAGGGAGGAACTGTAGAGCACAATCCACTAGCCGCAAGGCAATGCAACAAACAGGCCAAGAGGATGAGAAGTGGAGCAACTAAGGAGGGCCGAGAGCAGGGACAGAGAGAGGGACAGGGGGGTCGAAGAGGCTAAAAGCAGCAGCGGATTTTGACGGTCAAATTGAAGAGCAACGCGCATACTTTTTAAAACACAACCAGCAATTAGCAAATAGGCAGATTCAGCTCTCATACAGGTGTGTAAAAAGATAACTTTTTAAAACACAACCAGCAATTAGCAGATAGGAGGATTTGACTTTCCTACAAGTGAGTATAAAGCAAACTTTTTAAAACACAGCCAGCAATTAGCAAATAGGTGGATTCGCCTTTCCTGCAAGTGAGTGAAGAACATAGAATTGATCCCAGTGAGGCGTAACGTGACACTCTTATATTAAAGCAACATGCAGTGGGAAGCTCGTATTTCTCATTAAGCCGCAGCAGTGTCATTCTTCCCTTTCGCAGTGAAGCGCAGGCGAAGCTATTATTTCTCAGGGAATTGCACTTGAGACCGTCCTATTTCTGTGAGGTCCTCCTGGTGAGGCTATCGTATTTCCGTGAGGTAGTAGACGAGGCTCAAAGAGGTGCGCAAGGTTGTGATATAGTCGCAGCGCACTGGACGAAGCTCAGCGAGGAGGAGGGTGATGGTGTCAGTCTCATATCACAATACGTTGCCGTGTGAAGATATCGGTTTTCCGTGGGCTGCTGTGTGAGGCTCCCATGTCACCATGAGTTAAAGTTTCAGGCTCCCATTTCTCATGAGGAGCAGGGTGAGGCACTCATTTCTCAGTGATGTGTTCTATGAGGCAGGATTCAAATGGGGCATACAATTGGCTTGGGCAACAATGAAAAAGTGGCCCACAGTTGCAAATAAAAATGAATTCCTTTTTTTACAGACTAAGTAGACGGATCCAAGCGACAGATTGCTTGTCAAATGTGCTGCAAATACTGCATTTTAAAGGATATGTGTTCAGAAACACTGTTCAAAACTACTAGCCTCATGGTGCAGTAACGAATCAAAGAGGCCCACTTTGGCCCAAAAACGGGCCCATTTTGACCAAAAAGCTGGCCACGCTAATGTGGTGGACATGCACATTGGGCATTGCCCTATAGGCCAGTCCGAGCCTGCTGCAAGGTTTTCACATCACAGTGGGATTCTCGGTGATGCATAACGTTAGGCCGTCCTTTGTCAGCCAGGTGCAGAATGATGCTACTATTTCCATGTATGATGCTCTCAAGACTTTGTGAGGTGCACGTGAAACTCACGTAGCTCCCAATTAGGTGAATGGGGCAGATCTCATTTTTCAGTCACGTGGTGTGCACAGCTCTCCATTCTCTGTGGAATGCTGGTGAGCTCTCTTTTCTCAGTGAGGCACAGGGCACTTGCGTGGCAGTAAGTTCCAGATTGTGACTCTCGAGTCGCAGCAGGGTGCATCGGTTGCATTTCTGAACGGATCAAGCTGTGGACAAGGGGTAGGGGGGGGGGCGAGTCCAAGCAGCTCAGTCCCAGAGTCACTGCAAGTGCAATTTCACCTGAAAATTGCTGTGTGTAGAAATGAAAGCAGGATATGTTTAAATAACCTACATTGAGCACCAAGAAACATATGACTGTTCAGGAATAGTTATTAAGAAAATAGCATGTACATATACAGGAGCATTATAGAGCTATTCCAGCAAGCTCAAGCGAGGTAGAAGCAATTTCAAATGGTTGAGTCTGTTCATCTCATGCAAACCAGCTCAGTCTTACAAATCCATCTCCACTACTTTTAACAATATAAAGTGTTTGCAAATCATTGTTATTTATTATCAGCTGACTTGTTATTTCATGATGCCACTACACAAATGGAGGGATAAACTGGAAATGAGGCGTTTCCAGGGACAAGGAATTTTGATATTTAAATCTAAGTAGTTACCTATGATGTAAGCTCCCACAAAATTAGCCAATCAGAGATAGGGGAGGTGAACATATTAATTGTGAGGAAGCTGGCCAGTAAGATAATTTAACCAAGAAGCAAGGCCCTCATCACAGTACTTCTTATGTGGGAGTGATAACAGTTCATCTGAACTGCTGCCATAAACTATATAGTCAGACATTTAGGAATGCAGACAAGGAGATACAATACCAACAGGCGAGGAAACATTAGCAAATCCGGAGCTGGGAGTCATTTATGACGGCATAGTCCATATGTAAAAGAGTAAAGGGGGGTCCAGTGCCTGTGACCTGACCGGTAGCCTAGAAGGGAAGTGCATCTGGTTACTGGGTCATCAGCTAAATGTGTCTTACTGAAGTTCCAGACATAGCAATTATGCCTTCACTAAGGGAGATGCACCAGTGTCATCTATTTCTATGTTCTACCAAAAGACTTCCAAAAGTAAACACAACTCAGTATTACATTAGCATTCAAAGCGCCAACCCCTAGAATCAGAAATGCATTACAGAGGATAGTTGCCTCTGTAGATATAAGTTCGAAATTAATTGTATCACCGAAGCAAAGGGGTAGCTGGAACTGCAAACCGTGGATTTCACAGATTTTTCAGAGTTTGATGCTAGAACTCTGTCCCTGTAAAAGTCTCAGTTCAATAAACAATATGTAAACGGTCCACAAATAACAAGCACGGATTCCCATCTTTACATCAATTAAGGTGCCGGCTGTACGTTCAGACTCCAAGACAATGGTCTGTCAATTGCTTATTTTTTACAATGTTGGCATTTTCCAAGCACATAATATTAATGATATCTCAAGATTAGATTTCATTTCTGTTTTCAATTTTAATACATTTCAAATGTTTACATATTTATTGCACTTATCAGCACAACCATGTGACATACGCCTTGTCACATCCCATGTCCTACATATTCCCACTGGGAGGAGACCAGTGCATTTGCCCTGCGAAGATTCCATCCAAATTCTAAAATGTAATGGTGGAGCCTGCCCATGCGCCCAGTTTGTGGTCCAAGAATACTCTGACTCCACCCACTGGTAACCCCTGCCGGTCACTTTTATTTGTGTACACTGCGCCACTCACGCACATAAGTGTTCCTTCCATTTTCTTTCCAGGAACTAATGTTTTGATCTTTCCCAGCCTCCTGCTTGTCTTTTACCATTTTGTGTTGGGAATAAAAGAATGTTCTTGTCTGCAGGTAATGAACATAGCCATACTAAGAGACTGGAAAGAAACAATATTTAATCGTAGCAGGATTGTGCGAGCCCTATACAGGTGTCTTGTGCTCGCATTTACCCTACTAAGAGTAGGCCCCACACTCCTTGTAGTTATTCATCCCAATCATTGCTGATACACATGTGCATTCTGTGACATGCTTTCACAGAAGCCCATGAGGTATACGCTCCAGCACTGGGAAGATATCTTCCATATGTTCCCACCAGAGCACCTTCTCTGTTTCATCGAGAAGAGAAGTGTACCTATTTTGTATATATCATCGTAGTGGGGGTAAGTCTGAAGCTGATAATGCTGCAACCAGTGCTCACACTCAGGGCTAAGCTGGGGTTCCCACTGGTACTTCCATGGAGGGCCCATCAGCTGAGAACCCTTCCAAGATAACCCCAGAGACATCTAGTGGAGCTTAATTTCCCAAGGGTCTTGTGCCTCCTTGTGGAGCGCACTCCAATGTTTCCCTCACATCTACTGGGCTTAGCTTCACCAGAAATACGAAAAAGATACTCAAGGAAACTGTGAGTCCTTTTCCACCAGGTTCTCTTTTCCTACCACAGGTCTGAAGAAATGGTATGTCTCCCAGGAAGCGCTGAAGAGACCAGTGTCTGGGCTCCAAGCGCCCCGTGGGTGGCACCCTTGGGAAACCCTCTGGGGAATAAAACCTGATACAGGTAAAAGAGATCCTCCAAAACTAGATTGTAGTAGTTCTTGTTGAGGGGTGACATGCGTGGACTGTGCTCCATGCACAGAGGAGAATCTTGTTGGTGCCGTAATCAGGATGCTCAGATGGTTTAAGGAGCAGCACGGCAATGGAAACAGCTAGGCGGTGCCAGAGCCGGAGGCTCTGAATTGCTGATAGAGATGCCATGAAGGAAGGAGCTGCATGGCAAAGGAGGCAGGTAGGATGTGCTGGAGCAGGACGCTCGGCGGGGCTGAAGGAGACACCGAGTTGAAGGCGCAGAACGGCAAAGGGGAAGGAACATAGAGCGGAGCTAGGAGAATGGAAGCCTAGCGGGAGTCAATGGGAAAGAAGGAGCCAGAAAGTAGGATATAACGGAGGACAAAAATAGGAAGACCGAAGTCTGAGAACAAGAATAGGTAGAAAGGTTTTTTTTTTGCAAGCAAGTGTAATGCTAAGAAAGCTGCACACGGTGTGTAGCGAGTAGCGACGCACCTACCTGTTCCCTTGCTGGAGAGATATAGTATCTGGAGAGAGGAGGTTGCCATTTTGAGGAGAACTAGACCTACACTTGAGATTCACAAAAAGGGAACCAAATAGGCACCATCTAGGTTTCTGTATCAAGTAATAGGGATGTTGCATTTTCCAGTTTCTCCATTACGACCTTTGGGTTTTCCTAACAGTATGCCCTCCCTGCAGAGTTGTTGGTCTGGGTTTCCAGGGGTGTGCGTGATGATATCTGTGCACTAAGGTGGGTGCATGTAGCGTAGAGGCAGGTTCCCAAGAGCGATCAGAAGGTCCATAGCCCTTCCAATCTATCAGGTACTGCAAGGTGCCTCGATGATATCTGGAATCACAGATGGCTGCAACTTCATATTCTGGACCTTTGGGAGTGAGAATCGGTGGATGAATCAGGAATATGTCTTTTCAGTTGGGAAACATGGAAAACATTGTGTATCCTGTTCCAAGTTTTGGGCAACTGAATACGATATGCCACCTTTCCAATAGCCGTGATTACTGAAAAGGGACCGAAATAACAGAGAGAAAGTTTTGAAGGTATCAGATGCTTGGGAAGATATTTAGAGGCTAGCCATACAAGATCCCCTGTTTTGTAGAGGATTTCCTGAGACCGTTTCTTATCGGCTTGTTGTTTGGCCTTAGCCCTGGCTTCCGTAAGTGCTGAGAGAGCTGTTGAGTGTCCTGTCTGTATTTCATCAACAAGAGCATCCACTGAAGGAACCTTGTTAGGAGGAGGTGAGGTTGTTGGAAACACCGAAGGGCAGAATCCATAGGAGCAATAGGAAGGAGACATTTGTATGGAAGAATGAAATGCGTTATTATATGCAAATTCAGCATAAGGTAGCAAAGTACTCCAGTTATCTTGTGATGCTGATACAAAACACTGTAGATACTGCTCTAACGACTGGTTAAGTCTTTCCGACTGGCCGTTAGATTGAGGATGGTAACCAGAAGTGAGATTGTGTTGTATCCCCAAGGACTGACATAGATTTTTCCAGAAGGCAGATATATATTGTGGTCCTCTGTCAGATAGGGTACTCTTGGGAAGTCCATGTAAGCGAAAAATGGTATGTAGGAAGCATTGAGCCATTTGAGCAGTAGAAGGAATTTTAATCATAGGTATGAAATGGGCTAATTTGGTCAGTGAATCTATGGTTACCATTATGGTGGTGTGATGGGATGAAGGAGGTAGTTCTACTATGAAATCCATAGAAATCCTTTCCCAAGGTTGTGTAGGTAACATCGGCTGGACGAGTTTGCCCATTGGTAGCTTTCTGGGATTCTTGGATTGGAGACAGATAACACAGGAAGCAACGTAGTCCTTTACGTCCTTTTTCAAGGTTGGCCACCATAAATAACGACCAATTAATTCCTGTGTAGTAGAAATGCCTCTATGCCCTGCCATTTTGTGATCATGATAAAGGTGTAGGACTTTCTTCCTAAGGTCGAGAGAAGGGATGTACAAGTGTTCGTTGTAGTAACACAACCCACTTTCTTGTGTCAGATCGTATTGTGTTATTTCTTGCTGAGAGATGCCTTTGCTCTGTTCTCGAACTTCGTGAAGTAATGAGGAAACAAAGTGGATGAATGTGGTTCAGGGAAACATCCTTTCGGGTTTAACCAGAATTTTCACTTCATTGGAACTGCTTGAAAGGGCATCTGCTATTTGGTTGTTGGTTCCTGGTATGTATGTAAGAACCATGTCGTAGGATGAAAAAAAATAAGCCCAACGGGCTTGTCGATTGTTCTGGCACCTGAAATTTTTCAGAGCTTTCAGATTCCGGTGATCTGTCTGAATTAGAACAGGATGTTTTGCTCCTAGAAGAAGGTGTCCCCATTCTTGACAGGCTCTCTTTATGGCCAAAGATTCCTTCTCCAAAACCATGTCATTACACTCAGAAGGTGTGAGTGTTTTGGACATGTAAGCAATAGGATGTTCAATACCCCTATAAGATTTTTGCTTAAGTACCCCTCTGATAGCTGTAGAGGAGGTATCTGTTTCCAATACAAAAGGTTGTGACTGATCCGGAAGTCTTAGGATGGGAGCAGAGGAAAAGGCATTTTTTAGGAAGTCAAATGCTAGTTGAGCTTCCTGGTTCGAATAGAAAAGTTTTCCTTTTTTGAGGAGGGTGGTCAAGGGTTTGATAAATGAGGAGAATTTAGGGATAAACTTCCTATAAAAATTGGAAAACCCCAAGAATCTTTGTATTTCCTTACTGTTATGAGGTGTTTTCCAGTACAGAATAGCCTCGATTTTTCTGGGGTCCATAGCTGCACCTTCAGCGGAAAGAATATATCCCAGATACGGTATGGTGGATTTGTGGAATGAGCATTTTTTGAGCTTCACATAAATGTGATTAGTTTGTAATCTACTTAGAACTTCAGCCACATGTTGAACGTGTTCCGGTAGGTTTTTTGAGAAAATAAGGATGTCGTCTAAGTAGACGATAAGGGAATGTAGGAGTAAATCGGAGAAAATATGATCTACAAATCTTTGGAAGACAAAAGGAGAATTTGCTAGACCGAACAGCATCACCCGATACTCATAATGTCCAAAGGGCGTGCGGAATACAGTCTTCCATTCATCCCCTTGTCTTATTCTGATGAGGTGATATGCTCCTCGTAAGTCCAGTTTGGTAAATATAGATGCACCTCTGACTGCTTCCAATATGTCTTGTATGAGTGGTAAGGGGTATCTATCCTTGCGGGTCACCTGGTTAGAATCGATGCAAGGTCTTAATTCCTTACAGTCTTTTTTTAGGGTTGAAAAATAATGAAGCACCCGTTGGGCTTTTGGATTCAGTAATTAATCCATGATGAAGGTTAGTTTGTAGATATTCTTTCAAGGCCTCTTTTTCGAGTCCTGAAAGTGTATACATCCTGCCAAAAGGTACTTGTTTGTCAGGTAAGAGTTCAATGGAACAGTCGTCACTGCGATGAGGTGGGAGTTCTTTAAATTCCTCATTAGAAAAGACTTTATGGTGCTCTCTGTAGCATTCGGGAAGGATATTAAGATTGGAAACGGTTTGGTGTCTGGAGGCTGGTTCTTCCTGGTGAGGGGTTGTGAATAAACCTACGGCTCCTTTAGGTAGACAATTTGAGAGACAGCCTTAAGAACCCATGAATAGTGTGCCAGCAGTCCCATTAATGTAAGGGTTGTGTTTCACCAACCAGGGAAGCCTCGGAATCAAAGGATAATGGGCTGCCTTTATCAAGTCAAAAACAATCTTTTCTTGGTGTGAAGCTATCTTCACCCAAGTTTTCTTTTATGGGACCAGAGAGTAGAGGGTTTCCATCTACCCCTTCCACTGGTAAAACAATGGATTTGGTTAGCCTTTGGAGTTGGTTTTGTCTCGCCCAGTCAGAGTCCATAAATAATACGGCTGCTCCGCAATCAATCAGAGCTGGAACCCCACTTAATGTGATGTCTTGGAATGGTAGGGTGACTGGTAATACCACCATATTTTGAGAGGTAGGAAGGCAGTCCAGGGAACTTTTCAAACAGTACCCGTTCATGGTTCCCTCTAATGGGAGGGCGAATGTGTTTCCCGAACGTCGGGGCTGGTACCAAAATGCAATCAGGTAATGTGTGTGTATCAGATCTGCAATACATGCAAAGCCCCAATGTCTTTCTTCTGAGCCTTTTCTCAGGAGTTAAAGGACCGCAGGCTGATCCTAATTGCATAGGTTTGCCTTCATCACGTCTGGTACAGGTTTTCGGGGTTTCGTTGCAAGGTACAAAGGTTGGCACTTTATTCCGACTTTTGCGTCTTTCATAGTTCCTCTCTTGTTTGTATCCGATAATCCATCTGAAGGACTAGGGATATCATTTCAGCCAAGTTCTGAGGTCGAGGTAACCGACACATCTCATCTTTCAGTTCTTTGCATACATTCCTTCTAAAAATGGTAATGAGCGCATCGTCTGACCAGGTGGTTTCGGTGACTAGTTGTTTGAATTGGGTAATGAAGGAGAGTAGGTCAGTGTTTCCTTGTTTAAAATCCAGGATTTGTTTTTGAGCCGTCACCACCAATTCCTTTCTGCCAAACATGGCCTGAACACTATTGACAAAACCTGCTGCTGAATCCATTAATTGGTTGTTGGTGGTAACAAGGGGAGTGGCCGAAGCCAATGCATTGCCAGACATGTTAGAGATCATGTAGCTGACTTTGGCCCTATCTTTAGGGTCCAGGGGGTAGTTCGGCCCGGGAGGTAACCATTTGGCGTAACACATTGTTCTCATTCCTTAATGTCTGTACCTCTGTATTGAGAGTCTGGACTGCTGTTATCAGTTGTTGAACTTACTGATCCATGGCATCGTTATCTCTTAGCTTCACCAGAAATACGAAAAAGGTACTCACGGATACTGGGAGTCCTTTTCCACCAGGTTCTCTTTTCCTACCACAGGTCTGAAGAAATGGTATGTCTCCCAGGAAGCGCTGAAGGGACCAGTGTCTGGGCTCCAAGCGCCCCATGGGCGGCACCCTCGGGAAACCCTCCGGGGAATAAAACCCGATACAGGTAAGAGAGATCCTCCAAAACTAGATTGTAGTAGTTCTTGGTGAAGGGTGACTGCGTGGACTGTGCTCTGTGCACAGAGGAGAATCTTGTTGGTGCCGTAATCAGGATGCTCAGATGGTTTAAGGAGCAGCACGGCAATGGAAACAGGTAGGCGGTGCCGGAGCCGGAGGCTGTGAAGTGCTGATAGATATGCTGTGAAGGAAAGAGTTGCACGGCAAAGGAGGCAGGTAGGATGTGCCGGAGCAGGACACTCGGCGGGGCTGAAAGAGACGCTGAGTTGAAGGCACAGAACGGCAAAGGAGCGGAGCTAGGAGAATGGAAGCCTAGCGGGAGTCAATGGGAAAGAAGGAGCCAGAAACGAGGATATAACCGAGGACAACAATAGGTACACCGAAGTCTGAGAACAAGAATAGGTAGAACGTTTTTTTTTGCAAGCAAGCGTAATGCTAAGAAAGCTGAACAAGGTGTGGAGCGAGTAGTGATGCACCTACCTGTTCCCTTGCTGGAGAGATATAGTATCTGAAGAGATGAGGTCGCCATTTTGAGGAGAACTAGACCTACAATTGAGATTCACAAAAGGGGAACCAAATAGGCGCCATCTTGGTTTCTGTATCAAGTAATAGGGATGGTGCATTTTCCAGTTTCTCCAGTACGACCTTTGGGTTTTCCTAACAACTGGGCCTCATCCTGGGGGTTTATTTAAGCCTAAGGTGAGCAGTGTGGGGAGGAAAAAAATCCTTAAACCCTTAAGTGAATCAGCTCAGTGGTGTCTTCAGAAGACCCAGATACTTCTCCTCGGGAATTGACTATTAGCTCCTTTACACCAATGAGTCTCCCATCTACTGTACCTTCCTAGAAAAACATATTGTTTCCCGGCCCCCGTAAGCAATAATTGTTTTCCACTTTCTATCAAATGCTTATATTTTCTACTAAAAACAGTCACCATAATCCCTTTTCATATATGCCTTGTGAACCCCGTGGAGAATATTTGGGCCCCAATAGTGAGGCCATCCCCACAGTTTAAAGACCCCTGCTCTAGGGATTGTAGGCTAAAAGTACCAGTATAAAGGGGGGCCCAGAGTACAGTGATGGCTATGTAATCAATGCTTTGGCCACTGGTCCAAATGACCATGGTGAAGGGGATGTTTTTGCCGTAAAACTGGTATGTAACATACTCTATACAAGAAATACCTTTTTGTTGAAATCATGGATCAGTGATACTTGAAAAGTAATTGCAGCTGGTAATTTCCCAGCAAGGATATAGTTGTTTCGCTCAGCCACCTAAACACATTCAACATACGAGTGTCGCTTTAACTTTTTTGCTGACTACATAACAAAATTATTGACTAATTAATATTCAGAAGACGTGAACTTTGATGTGTTTTGTGATATTTTCTTCTCCTGTTAAATGCAGGGAGGACAATGAGCTGAAGAATTCACATATCTGCTGTAGTATATGGGACTTACATTGGAAAATAGGTGTAGTTAGAGGGTCATCATTGAGGTGGCAGGATTTTCTGGGGTCATGGTAAGGAGTGATGGTGAAGTGAGCACCTGGAAATTGCAATGCTCGGACAACTCTTTCTCACAACTAAATATGTCATGCATCACATACGTTTTTGCACTTTGCTTTGGATGTTGAGTGGAGTTCCCTGTCAGCCTCTTCTACTCATCTGCATATTCCCCGTTCCTTGTTGCACACAGTGTACAATGTATTCTTTTGGGAGAATTAGAGATTTGGAGAGTGTTGGGAAGGCAGCAAGCCCATACCAACCCACTATTCGCTTTAAGGTGAGGCAAACCCCATTGAAAGAACTATAATAGACATAGGGAGGCGTCCCAAAACCACACAACATAATATTGTATGCAATTTAGACATAGTGAGCACATATAAGCAAACACCATTTTTGAAGATATTAAGTAGCCATTGTCAAAGCATAGGCCTGCATGGCCACACAGTATTTAGTGGGTTAGACACAGGCCGCGAGCCTGAAGGGGAAACATGGACGGGCCCAAGCACTGGTGAGAGAGGCCCATGCCGCCGACTTCCACAGGAAACCTTCTTTGTTCAAAGTTGTTGCCAAATGTGTGTTCCAAAAAGAATGTGCCCTGCAAGGCCACAAGACAGAACTGGGTGCCTTGGTGTATGTGTTATCACAAACAGCATGGACCAACTAATTCTTAAATAACAGGTCCATGAGAGTCTTCTCCACATCGGCAGCAGCGGACCCAATCCCGATATTATGCGGAGTCCCACAGAGCTCCCACAGAGCTCATGTGTCTCACCCACCATATACAATGCATTTACAAAACCCCTGTTTGACGATCAGGACTATCTGGGTATCACCTACACTAATTACACAGGTGATACCTAGATACTCATACCTCTGACAGGCGACTATGACAAAGATCTAGCCTTGGTTAACCGAATTTACCTCATCACTCAGGCATGGATGGCCACACATGGTCTCTGCCTGAATGATAGAAAACTGAACTACTCCTTCAAGCTACCCCCACCAACATCACCAAACTGGGGGATCTATACCAATCTTTTAACATTGATGGACACGTTATCAAGGTCACCTCTTTAAGCATGTACAAACAGGTCAGTGCAAGTTGATCCGCTCCTGTAGACCTTTTCTCTACACAAAATGCTGCATTACCCTATCCAGAGCCCTAGAGCTCTCAAACATCGACTACTGCAATGCACTTTACTTAGGTGCCATTAAACAAGTCATCAAGAAACTTCAGATCTTACAGAAAAATGCCCTACGAACAGCCCTTAGCATTCCTCAAAGACAACACATCTCCTCGATAAGACAAGATAATAACTGGCTATCTATCAAAGCACGTATCCAACTCAAAACAGCATCCCTCACACACAAATGTCTCAACAACTCAGCCCAGCAATACCTTATGGATAAGTTCTCCAAAAGCCATCATGCCCGACTGAAGAGGTCCTCCAACACAGAATGTCCTCAAGTACCCAGATACGAACTTAAAGAAGCAGGCGGCAGCAGCTTTCCAGTCCTCCCTGCACAATTGAGGAATACTCTACCCACATCCATTAGAGTTAACCAACCCTTCCATAAATACAATATTGATATGAACAATTGGATTAACACCAATGATGAAACCTACTAGCCTCACCTGCTTCACTGCGGGACATTTATACCTGTCTTGAACTACTTGTAAATGTGAAATGTTTGCACACAGTGCATTTGTATTATACGCTGCAAATACCACTGTATATATTTATTATTTTACTTCTGGCTAATCAACTGCCTATCTGTCATTTTTGCCTTCCTTGTATATATTTGCTGCATACGTGCACGTACCATGTAATCAAGTAATTGCATATCCTTGTATTGCGCCTAGATACCCCAGGGTGTGCTGCACACTATAAATAAATAAAAAACAAACAAACAAACAAGCAAACAGGCCAGAGAAGGCCTGTGACCTCCACCCAGCCAAGTACGAGTTATAGCTCCTACAACTGCTCTATTTCCAAGATACCAGTTGACCCCAGACCAACGACCACAAACTAATCAACCATAAAGATCTGAGAGTTTGGTCGTCCCACCTTTATTTCATAATGACATGGTTTGTAGTGCGAGGTACAGGGAGGGATAAATTATAGTTCAAAAGCTATGGTGCAAGGCTTGGAGGCTGATGACGTGTATCAGCAATGAGTGAAGTGTGTGTGGGTAGGTTTAACCTTGAGATTCCCCCTACGCCAGTCTTCGAGCCTGCCAGGTGCACTGTTTAATGATAGAGTAGCACTGTTCTCAAAAGTAGCTAATTGCTTCTTCTGCCTTGGTTCCCTGGAGATGATGAGCCAACAGAACCGGCGTGATGGAAAACTGACGGACTGAGTTAGGACCAATGACCTGGCATCCCCTATGGAGCAGGCCAACCATGTATAGGGTCGTACCAACCAACTATGCAGGATTTCACCATGCACAGTGACGTCACCTATGACAATAAGTCTCCCTATAAGATTCTGCTTGTAAACCTTTTGGCAGAACATTCCATGGCAGCAGAGTTCTTTGCTGGCACACCTATTTTAGTAGAAATAAGCACTTGAAATCCTTGCAAGAGTTTCTTCTGCCTTTTTCCCTAGCGGGTCGTATTTTTTCTGGTCTGAGCGTTTAGGGGTGTGCCTTCAAGAGAAACAGAAACACAGAAAGAGAGTAAAAGACAGACGAAGATACAGTGACAAAGTGAGAAAGTGAAATGGGAACTGTCTGCAGATACCAGTGTGAGAAGGACACTGTTGTTTTGTCTAGTCAGGCCTTTTCATGCCTTGCTGTGTATGACCTATAATGCTTTGTTATTTTGTGTATGCTTAAACATGCCTTTCTATGCTATGTCATCCTTTGCTGTACGTGTATCTCTTGATTGTGTGTGCCCCACACTAGCCTATTCCCCATTCTACATTCAACATTATACTAGACAGTGACATGTGCAAGGGATACCACTGCCCACTCCAGCCCACTAACACCATGCTACCTCTCCCACCGGCTTGTCACACACTCTAGAAACTATTTGTCCTATCCTTGCTAGTAGCAAACCATGCAGGGTAACTACTCCAGGGGCTCTCAGACAGTGGTCAAGGTGGGCGGGAACGACCTTCCCTTACTTTTTGGGGCAATGCATCATCGTTCCCTTACTTTATGTGACCCTGAATAGCATTCCAGGAGGGGAAACTTATCTGAGCACTGCTGATAAAAAGCCAGTGTAAAAGCTAGCTGTGATATCTCACAGTTGCTGAAGTGGTGCTGTTTATTTCAATTGACTGCTTGGGAAATAAAACCCATTCCCAAGCAGCCAAAATGCCCAGCTGGACAGCGATCTGAGTATGGATGGCTGTAGGAGCAGCAGTGTTTGCAGGCAAAGGGAGGGTTGTGTGTGGGGCTATGGTCATGGGCATGTCCTTTAAGTGCTCTGAATGGTGGGTGATGAAGGGGAGGCTGCATAAAGATGCATGTTGTGGGAGACAATGACACACTAATGGTGGTCATTTAGTCATTTAAGCACATTTTCTTTCACTGTTTCTATCAGTCTTGCTAAACTTGTTGTAAAACATAGGACTGCAGGTATGGAGTTTGAATTGGGGAGAGGGCAGAAAAGGAATGGGCGCATGTCCTCTCCTATCCACACTCCCGCCCGCCATCCACTTCCCTTTTATTTATTCATGTAGTCCCTTCACACCTGCTCCGTCCACCATTCACTTCCCTTTTTATTTATTTACGTATGTTAGTCCCTTTCACCGCCGCTACCGCCCGCCATATGATTTAATTTCTTTTATGACTCCTTTTTGTGTGTTTTCGGACCACAACTCTCAATCTCCCACTCCTCCTTTGTCTAATTACTATTCCATTCCACTCTGTCTCACGTGCTTCCTTCCATACCACCCACATGGCCTGTGATTGGTGGCCTACTCCAGGAAGCGGTCCTTTTAAATGAAGGCCTCATGGCAGTCTCTGCGTAGGCAGCCATCCCGCAAAGGGCCAGAGGCAAAGGGTAATTCCCTACTGAGCAGCTCCACTCTGTGTTTTCCTGTCTTCACCTGAGATGCCTGACACTGACAACCTACAGCGACTGATAAGCTAAGTGTGGTGTGGGCAGAGGGTACAGCCATTACTTTACTCCATTAAAGCCCTACACCTATTATTACCTTATTTTGCATTTAACCTAATTGTGTAGGTATCCATATTTTGCATTGATCCTAATTGTGTATAGTAGCCTTATTATGCATTTAGCCTAACTGAGTAACATAACCCTATAATTGGACATTGTGATGAACTGTGCTGTTCATGATAGTTAGCCGATGTGCGTCACATTTATATAGAAATGTGAAAATTAGCCCCGCACAGCACCTCGAATACTAGTATGCAGATATCCCCCAGGATCAATTTGCTCTAGCTGCACACAGACGGGGTGATTCATAGAATTCAGCGCACAAGTGACGCATGCGGCTCGCGCACAGTGTGCACGTGCGACTTTCTGCGCCAGCCGCGTGCGCTAAAATCCATTTCCGCGCACAGCGTATTCATGGATTTTAACATCCAAAATCAGCCGTGGCGCAGAGTGGCGCATCGACCCTGCAGCAGCGCCAGTTACACCCCCAACCCCTCCACGTGCGCCATGTACAGCGCACAAATCCTGTACATGGCGCACAAGCTCACAACCTCGAAAACGCCTGTAAAACTCCCCGCGCACCCCTCCGAATACACGTACCCCGCTGCGCGGGTAGTCTCACGCGCGTTTGACCCTGTGCGAGTGGGGTACGTGTATTACTGGGGTTCCCAGGAAGTTTCACACGCGATTGGCCATGTGTGAGCGGGGTACATTACATGTATTACTGGGGTTCGTGGGAAGTTTCACACGCGATTGGCCCTATGCGAGCGGGGTACGTGTATTACTGGTGTTTGCGGGAAGTTTCACACTCGATTGGCCCTGTGCGAGTGGGGTACATGTATTACTGGGGTACGCAGGAAGTTTCACACGCGATTGGCCCTGTGCTAGCGGGGTATGTGTATTACTGGGGTTCGCGGGAAGTTTCACACGCGATTGGCCCTGTGCAAGCGGGGTACGTGTATTACTGGGGTTTGCGGGAAGTTTCACACGCGATTGGCCCTGTTCGAGCAGGGAACGTGTATTACTGGGGTTCACGGGAAGTTTCATACGCGATTGGCCCTGTGCGAGCTGGGTACATGTATTACTGGGGTTCGCGGGAACTTTCACACGTGATTGGCCCTGTGCGAGCGGGGTACGTGTATTACTAGGGTTTGCGGGAAGTGTCACACGTGATTGGCCCTGTGCGAGCGGGGTACGTGTATTTCTGGGGTTTGCGGGAAGTGTCACACGCGATTGGCCCTGTGCGAGCGGGGTACGTGTATTTCTGGGGTACGCGGAAGTTTCACACGCGATTTTGCTGTCAGAGCGGGGTACGTGTATTTCGGGGGTGCGCGTGAAGTTTCACATGCGATTTTGCTGTCAGAGCGGGGTACTTGTATTTCGGAGGTGCGTGTGAAGTTTCACATGCGATTTTGCTGTCAGAGCAGGGTACGTGTATCCAGTGTGGTGCGCGGGGAGTCCTACATGTGAATTGTCTGTGTGGATCCTCCCAGGTGTCCCCTCTACCCTCTCCACAGCCCCTGCAGGCAGCCCACACCACAGGGGACTACCCTGCACCCCTGGTCATGTCCCGCAGGCAGCCCATCCACTATGGGCATGCCCCCCAGCCAAGCCACATGTCACCTTGCAATATGATCACCAACTCATGTCCCCCAGCACCCCCACCCCCCAGCAGTGAGGAATCATCTGCCAGCAGTCCCCCACTCATGTCCCCCAGCACCCCCACCCCCCAGCAGTGAGGGACACCTGCCAGCAGGCCCCCACTCATGTCCCCCAGCACCCCCACCCCCAGCAGTGAAGGGCACCTGCCAGCAGGCCCCCACTCAAGTCCCACTCATGTCCCCCAGCACCTCCACATCCCAGCAGTGAGGGGCACCTGCCAGCAGGCCCCCACTCATGTCCCCCTGCACCCCACCGCCCAGCAGTGAAGGGCACCTGCCAGCAGGCCCCCACTCATGTCCCACTCATGTCCCCCTGCACCCCCACCCCCCAGCAATGAGGGGCACCTGCCAGCAGGCCCCCACTAATGTCCCACTCATGTCCCCCAGCACCCCCACCCCCCAACAGTGAGGGGCACCTGCCAGCAGGCCCCCACTCATGTCCCCCAGCACCCCCAACCCCCAGCAGTGAGGGGCACCTGCCAGCAGGCCCCCACTCATGTCCCACTCATGTCCCCCAGCACCCTCACCCCCCAGCAGTGAGGGGCGCCTGCCAGCAGGCCCCCGCTCATGTCCCACTCATGTCCCCCTGCACCCCCACCCCCCATCAGTGAGGGGCACCTGCCAGCAGGCCCCCACTCATGTACCACTCATGTCCCCAAGCACCCCCACCCCCAGCAGTGAGGGGCACCTGCCAGCAGGCCCCCACTCATGTCCCACCATGTTCCCCAGCACCCCCACCGCCCAGCAGTGAGAGGCACCTACCAGAAGGCCCCCACTCATGTCCACCCTACATGAAATAAAGATGCACAATCATGGCCCACTTCTACACCAAAATACCACAGCACGCCACCCCTTTCTTGAGATGCAATACTTTCCCAATCCACCCCACACTGACATGCCTATCTCAAGACACAAACCAAAAGTCAACTATGTACATCAACACATGTCCGTCACACACACACACTGGTTGGCATTGATTGTGTAAACCCACATTTTCACATGCATTAACCCAATGAGCGAATCCCACACATGGAACTAAAATATCAAAATGAAAGCATAACAAAATAGCAAACATGAAATGAAAAGCATGTGCAAAAGATGAGTAAATGAAAAGTATAACCAATCCAAAGAAATCCGAAAGAAAAATAGTCCAAACTCTCCCTCCACCAAACCAAATCCAAAGGAAACGTAAAAAGATAAATCCATTGATCCATGGTGAAATCAAAAGAAAAAGTTCATAATAATCCATTGTCCAACTATGTACAATCCATTGTCCAATAGAAAAATCCAATTAATCCATGTTCAAAATCAAATAAAAAGTTCAAATAAATCCATTGTCCAACTATGCACATTCCATTGTCACGGGTCCATGAGCCCAACGAAAGAAATGAAACCTACCTAAGAAACTACATAATAAAAAAACTATATACAAATGTGTGTGGCATAGTCCATTCACCACAAATCAAAGGAAAAGGAAAAGGAAACCTAACTATAAAAACTATTTACAATGGCAGCGGGCTAGTCCGACGGCTCACTTCCCGATTTCCTGGGCCAGGCCATCATCGAACTCCTGCTCGATGTCGCGGTGGCGGTCCTCTACCATGGCCCCGAGGGTTCGCAGGGATGATGACATGTGGACCTCCAACTCCTTGCGAATTGCCTTGAGGCACTCGGCCCGCCTCAGAGCCCTCCGCATGGAGTTCTCCGCCCTGACCATTGTGAGCCGTGCCTCTTCCACCCGCTGCCACTCCGCATCTCTGGCCTGGCCCAACCGCTGCCACACGGAAGACACTTCCAATCATGGGTCCTCCTGCCCTCTGGCCGATGCCTGCCCCTCTGATGTTGATCATCATGGCTCCCACCTTGTTGCTGCTGCTGCTGTGCCTGTGCCTGTGCCTTGGCTCTTGCTGCCTGCACGTCCTCCTCCGGCTGGGGTGCAGTTGTTGAGGTGGCCTCTGTCCGACTCCCGACTGTGGCAGGGATGTGTCCTCCACCAGCCTGGCCGTAGGGTCAGAGGCAGCTCCACTGGGTACCCAGGTGATACATGGGTGGGAAGATGGCATGGAGGACGACTGGCACATAGGGGGTTCAGGTGAGGAGGGGGTCGGAACAAGGTCCAGCAAACAGAGGAATCCGGCCCTGGTGACCCGTCCCAGTAGGTCAACGCGGTCAACGAGGCATTCGAGATGACGTGCAGTGTCCTCACAAAAACACTGCAGGTCACCTTGCATGCCCCGTTGACGCAACCCACTCAGGACAGGCTCAAACTGGTCCCGTATAGCCACGTCCGCAGGGAGAGGAAGGAAGGGAGAGGAAGGCCAGCTATTGTAAGCAGATCCCCTCAATGAAAACAGGTCTGGACGTAGGCATCCCTGCTGGTGCAGGATGATGCAGTCACAGGATCGGGACAGGATTACACACAGGAACCTCTGCGGCGGCCTGTGCTGCCTCCTGTCCCTGTCCCTGAACTGCACCACTAGCACCAGTGGAATCCCCACCTCCAGACCCCTTGTCTGTCCCTTCCACGGCCTCCTCCTCCACCAAACCCCCCACCAACCTGGATGACTCCGTGCCATCTTCCTCCGTCGGACCCTGTGGGGTCTCAGCTGCCCCTTCTGCTGCCGAGGAGTCCAACTCCGACCTCTGCCTCTTGGAGCTACCCTCGGCAGCTGTGCCCTGGGACGTGGCACAGGACTCCTCACTCCCTGACGAGATGACAACCTGGGAGGGGAGCTGCAGACAGGGACAGATAGAACACAGGCATCAGGGCACTGTACAATGGACTGATACACACATGACAGTTGTACATAAGTGGCAGTGTCAAACTTCAGACATGGCATCACACTCCCTAACACAGATGTCATTTCTACTCACACACATACATGAGCAATTCCTCAGCAATATTGCACCAGGCTGCACCATCCATACACATACAACAGCATCAGCATCTGTAGGTGATCCTAACGTCACATGAAACACGGGAAGTACACAACACATGCACACAAACCAACACACTTACATGCATGTGTGCATGTCCACCAACTGTCAGAGTGATGAGATTGCCATCCATGTCACATCTGGCATTGAGCCTTCTACATGTCAGTGCCACATGCATCCATGTTGCATCACAGTTGCACACTTGTCAAATACACACACATGCACATGCAGATACATGCATGCAGATACATGCAGATGGAACCAACATCCATGTGTGACACCACAACCATGCCAACGTACATACACAGTAATTCAAACATGTGTGCTCCCACATCTGCATTTGGCCGGCATGCTTACCCACACATACACCATCCATGTGTCTCACACATGAGAGGACTTGCATGTGTCAGCCTCACACCCCTGTACATACACATCCATACATTGCCCTACAAAAACACATGTGCAACCTGCACACTACTGGCACACCACGACACTCACAGAATCCAATCATTATGCATGTACACTTACCGCTCGACTCCAGACGGGTTCTGCCTCTCAAGGACCTAGACATTGGAGCGCTGGCATATGCGTTCCAGGACCCTCATTTGGTGGTAGGACAGGTGGCCCTGCCTTCAAGATGACGAAATCATCCCTTTATAAAGTTTTATTTTTGAAATTACGCAAGAGAATTTGGTTGTGTTTTCAACTACAGGGTGTGCAAGGGACGGGAGTGTTCCACAAAGGTTGTGCACACCTGCTGTTTTCACATAATTTGGTACAACCCAGTGTCAGGGTTGATATTCTCCCCTGCACCCCGCAAAGTATCTTAATACTTTTACCTAATTTAAGCAAAAGGTGTGCACTAGGCAACATTTTTTAGCTTTTGATAGGTCAACTAGATAAAGAGTGTGACACAAAAGCCATAGTTGCACCCATTTGAACTATTGTTGTATAGTGATGTCATTTTCTAAAATTAATACGTTAACAGAGAAACATGCAACCACATTTGCATTTGATGAAGATGAAGCGAATCGCATATTAGGACTCATTAAAGAAATTGAAAGCAGTACACCTGTAACAACTAGTCCTGATAAACTAATATCTCAATTAGAAAAAGTAATCAGACGTGAGATATCACAGAAACTGCACGCCACCACCTTGGCACAATACTATGGAGCCCAATGTTTACCAAGAGGTCTCAGGGTCTATCTGAGACCCACACTATGTAAGGACAACCCGGATTTCGTAAAGAAGTGGGAACAAATATTAAATAAATGCTCCCTAGATTTGATTCTATTAACCATAGAAGAGTTATCAAAATCAGTTAACAAATTGGATAAAGAAATAGAAGAATTATCAGAACAATTAGCATCGTTTAAAACGAAAGAGGAATTAACAGGTTTGATCGATGAACTGAACCGGACCCTAGAGAACTACAAGAAGGATATTGAACAACGTAAAGTCCACAAATTTCGCCGTGATACCTTGGACTATCAACAAGATATAGTTTACACTTGGCAAGAACACTATTACCAAAACAGACCAGACTTCAATAATAAAAAACCACCCTACAAACCTAGAACTCAAGAACCAAGAACAAGCGACCCCAGCAGTGAGATCCCAACTAGTGGAGAAGAAACCATCAACACAAGAACAAGTCAACCCACTACTACTATAATACACACATCTCAAGAAGCCACTACATCTAATACACCACCGATTCCTTTTTTAGAAAAAAGACAAAGAGAAGAAGCCTCAAGAAACCTAAGACCAAGACAAAAACCGAACAGCTAATCGTTAATATTTCACAGAAAAATCTCACAAGTGACCAAATAGACACACTAAATCTTGGTTTATCTTTTGTACCTACTGAAAACTCCAATCTGTTGGAAGGAAAAATTAACCTACACAGACTTGCACGGAAAATGAGACTCAAGTTATTTTTCGATACACAGAAAGGAATGGAATATTCACAAAAGGAACATAAATATTTGGAAATCAAACCAAAGAGTTATTTTGACCCACAAATCAATAATTTGACCGTTAAGATATTTGAAGAACAAGTACTAAAGGATTTCAGAAGGGTGAACTTTACAAAATCCAAGTACTACAATATCAGGAGACGACAAAGTTTAATCATTAAAGAACTAGCAGATGATCGGAGCCTGACTCTAAAACCGGCTGACAACGGAGGTGCAATAGTCATTATGGATACCACCTACTACAACACTAAAATCGACGAACTATTGGCAGATCAAGACACATACATTAAAATTGACCAAGATCCTATTAAAGACATCACAGCTATGTTGAAAACTGTATTGGATCAAGCCTTGGAAAATGAATGGATCTCTGAGAAAACTAGAACATTTCTAACTAATGAGCATCCGATCACTCCTGTCTTTTATGGACTCCCCAAAATACATAAGGTATTACAAACTCCACCTATGAGACCCATTGTAGCGGGAACTAATAGCATTTTCAACCCCCTTGCAACCTATGTGGATAAAGCCTTGCCACCCATAGTTCAGAGTACTAGTACATATTTGAAGGACACTACGGATTTTCTCAACCATCTTGCTACACTTACAACCATCAAGGCGGACAACATACTAGTCTCCTTCGATGTACAGAGTCTATATACATCAATTCCGCATCAGGATGGATTGGAAGCACTAGAGTGGGCATTGCTTAATAATAATTGTGAAGCCAACAAAACTTTCATTCTGGAACTCAGTAAGATTATACTGGTTAATAATTATTTCAGAAACAAATCACAATTTTATCTACAAGCATCAGGTACGTCTATGGGCTCCTCAATGGCCCCGGCATATGCTAATCTGTTTATGTTTCATTTAGAGAGCAAACAGATACTCAATGTTCAATAATGGCAACAAAACCTAATAACATGGAAAAGTTACATAGACGACATTTTTGTCGTTTGGAGAGGTTCAAAAGATGATCTACAAGCTTTTTTGGCTTTCATTAATCACCTTCACAATCGGATTAAATTTACAATGGAGGTGGGAGAACCCAAACTACACTTTCTAGACGTTGAACTGTGGATTGGACCAGATGGAGTGATAATTACGAATGTCTATCACAAACTGACAGATGTAAACAACTCATTACATTACTTGAGCCATCATCCTGATCATCTAAGGAATAACTTACCATATAGCCAGTTCTTACGGCTTAAAAGAATAACGTCAGACACCACGACACTACAACAAGAAAATCAGCTGCTGGCCGAGAAGTATAGACAAAGAGGCTACACTAGTGACATCATTGAAAAGGCTAAAGACAAAGTCGATAGACTTGAAAGAAAGGATCTCCTTATAAATAAGAACAAATCGAAGGATATTCCATTTCTCCATACTTTGAGATATTCTGCACAAAGTCATCACATTACCAGAATTATCAAGAAAAATTGGAACATTATCAAAATGGATCCACAACTGGACAGACTATTCCCAAAACCTCCCTTAATCGCATACAAGAGGGGAAGGAACTTCAAAGACGAACTGGTGAAAGCAGAAAATATCAAACAAGACAAACAACGGACTTTGAAGAAGAAGAAGACAGGCACATTTCCGTGCTTAAATTGCGGCAATTGCAACAATGTGATGAAGGGTAGCTATGTGAGGCACCCCAACAGTGGACAAAAAATTAGATTGAATCATTACACCACATGTGACACCAAATCAGTAATCTATGGTCTCAGTTGCCCCTGCGGTATCTTTTACGTAGGTCAAACCATCAGGAAAGCTAAAGAAAGATGGAATGAACATAAGAGCAATATCCGAACCAACAGTATCAAATCTCCTGTCGCTAGACACTTCTCTCTGAATAAACACACAGTAACCCAACTTAAAGTAATTATTCTGGAGGAAGTGAAAAAATTACCTAGAGGGGGTGACCATGACAGACACATGGGGTAGAGAGAATTACATTGGATTGAAAAACTGAACAGTCTTTCTCCCAACGGAATGAATGAAGAATTTAATTTGGGTGTTTTCTTATAAGTCTCCTCATAAGCTTACTGTTAGACTTTTGAATATTTTCTGATGACTAGCTGTACTAACACAAATTTTTAAGTTGACGTTTACAAATATCTAACAATAAAATATACATGAACAGCTCCCTTACCATCTAAGGAACAGTCTCTTCGGTTGCAAATACATCTAGACTATTAGATTGTTTGTGTTCTCAACACCATCAATGCTAGATAGGACTTGAGTTTCTATTTTTTTCTTGAAACAATGAAATGTATACATACACCCACATTGATACCACACGATTGTAATCAATTGACATAGAAGAAATACATTTATTTTCAACAACAGATAGACTGTGAGCATGCTGGATTTTTCCTCTAATCACGAGTCGATGATCATTTTAAATACTTTCTAGATTAATGTAATAACTCAATGGACCTACATTACTTACCATCCAATATGTTTAAAATACAGGTTCCAATTTAGCCTTTAAGACTCTACCCTGTTCTGTTAATACTACACATTGTATCGCGTCAAAAGTAAACACTGTGACGTCACGACGTTGACACGCATTGACGTCAATACGCTATATAAACATCACGACGGCCATTTTTTTCAGTTGCCGTTCGTACAAACTTCATCACAGGATACATGCACAAGGGCGTCCCCTCTTGAGGTAAGCTAAGTTAGAACTTTATACTCACCACATAGAATGATTCCATAGCATTTCTTTAACTGATAAGAATAGCCTCTGAGGAACCTCTTTCCATCTACAGGGCCCACGTTATCACTGATTGTGCTGCCAAGACCCACTACAGGATTATAGAGCTTAAACAAAGTGGGAGATTATCCAAAATCCTGACTACGACCTACAGATCAGGTAATCACCTATACCCTTTCTCTAATGGACATGTTTGAGAATGCAAACATGGTTGCTGATATCTAACATCTTTACTTCTCATAATGGTAGGGATTTACAACCACCCTTTTTTTATATATTTTTTTTATATATTTTTTTAGGATTGACTAAGATATACTGATCAAGATGGAACCTAAATTTCAAATTGAGACCACACTAAGAAACGAACAGGTGATTATACATTAAGAAAAATCCAGTCATGACAGACAGGGATTACGATGTATCATTATGATTAAAATAACAATATACTTTTTTACTGTTGATACAGATAAATTGAAGAAAAAACACGTCTAGTAGACATCTTCTGAAGAAGGGGTTCTATTCGCCCCGAAACGCGTAAAGCATATTGTACTTTGAAGACTTTGACTCTGTCTGCTAAGACGCATATCACATATCATTGTGAACATTGGATTAGGAGTTAAAATCAAGTACAAATTGTCTACTATAAGCCATATGAATTGTAAATGTAAATGTTTGGTTGTCTGGACTATGAAAAATAGTTACTATGTATACCATGTACTGTAAAAATCAGTTTACTTTAGGTTATATATGTTGGTTATGAACTGATACAAATTGAACATTGAATTATTGTTTGTCTAAATTAACCCTAATTGGGGTACAAAATTCATGGATGACGAAATCATCCCTTTATAAAGTTTTATTTTTGAAATTACGCAAGAGAATTTGGTTGTGTTTTCAACTACAGGGTGTGCAAGGGACGGGAGTGTTCCACAAAGGTTGTGGACACCTGCTGTTTTCACATAATTAGGTACAACCCAGTGTCGGGGTTGATATTCTCCCCTGCACCCCGCGAAGTATCTTAATACCTTTACCTAATTTAAGCAAAAGGTGTGCACTAGGCAAAATTGTTTGAATGTTTGATGTCACGGACTGCCACCCCCTCCTCGTTGATGGCAGTCACGATGTCCATCCAGATCCTGGTCCGTCCTTCATAGTCGGCACGAGAACTTCCAAAGAGGGCATCATACTGCCCCAGGACTTGCTCCACCAGGACACCAACTTCCATGGCACTGAAGCTGGTGGCCCTCTGCCTCTCTGGCTGGGGGTTGCCAGTGGTGCCAGATGGTGGTGTGCCCGACATGGCAACCCCAGAGGCAGGTGTGGGTGGGAAACTGGGTCCTGGGGCTGGGCTGTTGAGCGATGGTATCCCAGTCGGGAGTCTTCCGTTCCAGCAGGGGTGGTCACAACAACTGCACCCCTGCAGATGGATGATGTGCAGGCAGCAAATAGCAAGGCACGTGGGCAGCAGGCAGGCAGGCAGCAGCAGATGGCAGGTGGGAGCGTGCTCGGGGCTCTGGGGGGCAGTAATTCGGCCTTCTGGGCAGGAGCATGGTCTTCCATGTGTTGTTGCGTTGCCAGCTTGATACGGAGTGATTTGGCACGTGAAAATCTTGCATGTCAGCGTGTAATTCAAGTAAAGGCCCTTAGCGTGTAAGCGTGTCAGCACACGTACGTGGTTTCATTGGACCAAAGGCCCTTAGCGCGTAAGTGCGTGTGTGACATGACACGCGTGGGCGTTTCCCTCGTGACGTGGCCATAGTGGCTCATGGTGCGTGAAAAAACTGCAAATCCGCATGTGAGTGCGTGTAATCCGAGGAAAGGGCCTACGTGTCTGTGACGTGACGTGCGCAGGCGTTTCCATCAACACGGGTGCATTTTCATCGTTTCACGTCCAAAAAATGCACGTCCGAGTGTCAGCTCGTGTAATTGGAGGAAAGGGCCTTAGCGCGTACACGCGTAAGTGACGTTGTACGTGTGGGCCGCTTTAAAAGGTACGTGTAGGACCCCATTTCCTTGTACGTGCTTTTCGTGGAGAGCGAGTGGGTGAATTCTGTACTTCTTGTCGGTTCACACGCGATTACTTCACAACGTTTTAAGTTCGTACTCCCTGTTACCTCTGACAGCGTTCATTTTTTTTGTTGGGCCTGTTTCCTCAAACAGCGTCCACTTCTTTTGTGCAAGTTTTTTTCACGTTCTTTTTCCAGGCAGACGGTGAGTCGCGCACACATTTACCAACTGTGCTTGCCCCGTGTGTCGCGTACCCCTTCAGAGGTCATCGTAGGCTGCGTGTAACACGCGTACACTTATTTTTGTGTTCCTGGGTGCCACAGCGTAGTGCAGGTTCATTTTTCCACGCACGTGGTCTACGAGGGGTTGCGTGCACGTTAGTTTTTGTTTTTGGGGTGCCTGTGCGTTGCGTGACCCGTCATCTTCCCCCAGGGGTCGCAGACAGCCTTGCTAGAGCACTAGGGTATGAATTCCATCTAGTGCCCTACCCCTTTCACCCCCAATTGCCCAGGACAATCGTTTACTGCTACTCCCATATGCACAACAACATCAGTGCCATGGTTGGGAGGTGACCAAGCGGTAAGGGAGGCAAAGGTGGCCGATCTCCAAATGGTGGCCGTGGTGGGCGCAGTAGGAGTCGTGGCCAGGATTCGCAGGGTGCCCCTAGACCCCCATGTGTAGAGGACCAATCAGGGACACCCATGCTCCCCCCATGGTTGTGCAAAACGTAGATGACACCATCCCAGCTCAGCCCTTGTTGGACCAGCCCATTGTGGCACCTGACCCAGCACAGGATGACTCCCAGGCTGACTTCCAGGTCAGCAAGTCTAAGCCACGTGTGGTGGTGCAAGTTGGTGTCACCAGGCCACGTGGATCTGGGGCAGCGGTGTCATCTGATGCCCCAAGTAGGCAGGGTGGGGAGGCTGAAGGGGCAGCTGCAGCTCTATCCACCCCAGCTCTGAGTCTCCCAGCTGGGACAATGTCGGTCCAGGTCCATCAAACCGACGTTGCCCCTGCCAACATCACACTTCAGCCAATGCCTGCACCAAGACTTATGGTCATTGTGCCTTCGTACACTCCTAGTACCCAGTCCACCGGCGCTTCTGCCCCTACTGACCAGAGCGGCATAAGCCACTCAGGCTCCGCTCCACCCACCTTTGAAGAAGAGGAAGAAGGGTGCTCTGGCACTACAGGCTGAGACCCCAGACACGGCTACACACTCCGGCATGTCAAGGAAGCCTAGCTTTAATGACGCTGAACTTGATGCACTTGTGACCTATGTGTTGGCACATAGCCGCGAAATGGTGGTGACTGCTGGGTGCAAGACCACACCTGGTCAACGTAGGGCACACTGGCAGACCATCGCGGACCGCATAAGTGCCCTTGGATTTGTGAGGCGCAAGCGGTGGAATGACCTGAAACGCAGAGCAAAGAACAAGCTGGCCTCAAATCATGCCACTACTCTGGTGACTGGCGGTGGGTCTCCACCAGAGGACAACAAACTCACTGAACATGAGTCTGTTGCTGGGACCTTCATCACAGAGTAACAGATCCAAGGCGTGGGAGACCTACCTGATTACGACGCATTGTCTGGTGAGTGCACATGCATGTGTGTGTAATCCATGTGTATGTTGTTTGGGTGATGGGTTCTGATTGAGTGCCAGGTGAGGGTGTGTACTCCTGAGTGTTATGGGTCACCCATGTGTTTCCTCCAATACATTCACGTGCCTTTGATTTGGGTATGACAGTATCCCTTCTGCCCACAGTAGCCAATTAGCCCCACTATCATCTTGCAACAAGATTGTTCTGATTTTTTCTGTGTTTGTTCAGGCTGATTTTTCATATGCTTTTTTCATCCCTAATGCCACATATGTGACATGGTTCTGTCATTGTTTACACCCCACATTGTGCCACTTTAGTTACCTGGTTATGTGAATGATTAGACCATTCAGGGCGAGGGAGTATTGGCCTGCTGAAATGTATTTTTAGGGCCTGTTTGCATGTGGAACATGATAGTTGTTTCCTGTCATGTTGAAGTGACCAACCATTGATGTGTACATCTGCCTACAATCACTGTCTTATTGTCTTATTGTACACTGGATGTGTTGCAGTGTGTGGCACATGCATATTTTGCAACACTATTCTGCATTAATCTTCTCATCATGTCCATGTGACATGGATGTGTGACAGTACTCATTCACTGACATATCGCTGTAGTTGTCTAATTTACCATGGCTATGCTACATGACATCTGTGTGCTGGCATGTGTCATGTATGTGTATTGTACATGCCACTCACGGGCTGATGCTGCAAATGCATGCTGCAAATGTGTTGCTTTTCCATCTTGGTGTCCTCATTGTCTGCCTTTTTGACTCCCCTTCAAACTCATTCACAGTGCATGCATGCCAGGGTTATAGTCATGTGGGACATGTGTAAACCATGTACAGGATCTCTGTCTTGTCAGGCCTATGTGTGTGCTATGGTGCTCATGCCTGTTTCAATTTCTTGTATTTGATGTTTTTGCAGGTGACGACGCACTTGATGCTGGTGAGGTTCAGGAGATGGTGCAGACCCAGGAGGATTCTCAGCCACGACCAGGCACCAGTGGGGGATGTGGTGTGGAGGTGGGTGAAAACACTTTGGTACTGCAGACCATACTGTAGAGGGGTGTCTCTGGGTGCAGCTCCCCAGACCTCTATTCATGTGCTGAGTTGGATGATGAGACTTATGTGCTGTCGCAGGTCAGTGCTTCTGGCAGGGATTCTGTTCTGTCCAACCCACCTGCACCAGGGGTAGAACCCTCTATGGGGATGTCAGTGTTGGTAGGTCCGCCTTTGGCGGTTACGGATGCAGGGTCACACTCCACAGCATCTGATCATGTTCCTGGGCCAGCAGATCAGAGGGGGAATGCAGTCCTGCAGCCTCAGGCAGTGCCAGCACAACAAGGTGCAGATCGCCTTGCCCCGAACAGGTGTGGTGCCCGCCGACACAGTGGCCGTGCGCCACCAGGCAATACTGTATGGGAAAACTCCATGTACGGTATGGCAACCCAACAGGCAGCATCAGTAGAAATGATAGCTCAGGCAATGGAGAGGGTGGCCACTTCCATTATCTCCCCTGAAAGGCAGATGGAGCACCAACAGCAGGCAACAGACTCCATTTGCCAATCACACAGGGAAGACATGTTGGCATCCAACAGGGACCGACGGGCGGCACTGTGGAATCTGCGTGAATCCATATCAATAGAGTCACAGGACCACAGGGAAGCCCTGAGGGTAGAACTCCATAACCTCAGGCAGAGTCTGCTTGAACTTGAGGCTTACCGAAATGTTAGGGCAGAACAGCAGCTGGAGCAGCTCACACGTTCACTCTCAGCTGAGCTGCAGGCAACACATGAGGGCCATGCGTGCAGAAGTGCAGGCAACCCCTGAGGTGCTGCATGGGGATCTCCGCACTTTAATCCTCCAGAATCAGACCTTCCAGACCTGCATGCTTGCTGCCATGGAGGACCATACCAGGGCTTTGCGTGGGCTGCCTCCCATAGTGCCACCTTCTCCTGATGCAGCAGCAGAGGGTGAAGAGAGCGACAGCAGTTCTCCCACAATGGCATAGCCGTGCAGGCCATGAGACCATGGAGGTAATTTTTTTTTTCGAAACATCCACGCAGGTGGGTGTTGTTGTGCACCCTGTCCTCGAACCTCCTGGGTGGCCTCTCCCCCTGAACCCCACATGGCCATTTTTGATATATTTTTTTTTTACAGTGTGTTGCCTTGTGTGGCTCCTGTGGGAATCCACTGTATTCCGACTGGGTACATGCAGGCTTGTCCTGAGTTTGGGTTAGATGCTTGGGTTTGTGACACACACACCCCTCCTGCTTCCCGTTTCCATGGGCTTGCAAGGGGTGTGACCAAGTCACAGTGACTTACACAGTGACATTGGGCTCCCATGAGCCGTGTGGGTAGTCTGTAGTCAATACTGTGTGGACATCCCTAGTGGGTATTGTTGCTGTATTGTACACTGCATGGTGTATTGATATGTGCTTCTGCATCCATGTCTTCCTCATAATTTGCAGGTTCCTTCCTCATGTCTTCACAAGGCCGTCTCCTTTGCAGATGGAGTTCATGTTGTATACAGTACACTGACACATGTGCGTGGCAGCAACACTCTACAGTTGGAAGGGGTCGATGTGCTGGCTTATTTAGGTTGTAAGACTACCACTACTTTGACTTAGTACTGTCATGTTTTTGCAATGTTTCATGGTGTGTTGCTGTATTGTGTTTGTGGTAAGTATTTGTTCTTGTGTGCTGTTTGTTATTGATTACTGGGAGCATATTGTCTGTGTGCAGTTTCCATTTGGGACAGTGCACTTTGTGACACTTGTGTCAGGTCTTGTGCATTGCTTTGTTTGCTTTCACATTGTCAATGTCGCTGTTTTCATGTTGTATTTTGCAAGTGGGTTATCAATTTAGCAGCATAGATGTATGTCTTATAATGACACAGCATTGGTGGTGTTTTGGTAGGTAGGGATGCACACAATGTAACACTTCCAGGTGACCAATCTCAGGCTGGTATGGTTGTGACAGTTGACTGCCCCTTATGTCATCATCATTGATTGTCAGCTGGTATGTGCCAAGGCTGTGTGCACTCCACAGGGGTGTGATTTTAGGTGAAGTAATTAGCCACCAGCTGCGTATGGGCTGCCTCACCCCGTGCCCTTTCCCCTCCCATGTGCAGCGGCCGTGCATGTGGTTGGGGATGTGGGGGCACCACCATGTCCAGCGGCAGGCCCCGGCATGTTGCAACGTTGTGCAGGACACATGCTGCCACTATGATCCTGCTCACAACTGTGGGAGCTTATAGCAACTGCCCAGCAGAGCGGTCAAGGGAGCGAAAGCGTGACTTGAGCACTACAAATGTGCGCTCCACTATGCCCCGGGTTGCAATATGGGCTGTGTTGTATCTTACCTCGGGTGGTGTGGTGGGGTTCCGAATTGGCGTCATCGTGTGGGTGCTCAGAGGGTAGGCACTGTCCCCTGGGGAGGTGGTGATGGGTATCATTAGTGGGTTTGTGATATTACTCAGTATCTGACATGCATGCATGCATGTGCAGTGGCATTTATACTCACCAAGCAGCCATGTATCGCCATGCCACCCAGCTTCTAGGTCCCGGTTTAGGGTTGACATTCTGTAAATGAAACTGTCATGGGTGGACCCTGGATAGTTGGCATATACTGAGGTGATGATTCCCTTGGCATCACATACTACCTGCACGTTGATGGAATGCCAGTGCTTGCGGTTTCTATAGATGTGCTCCGTTGCCCTGGGGGGACGTAGAGCCACATGGGTGCAATCAATGGCACCTAGCACTTTGGGGAATTGTGCCACCCCGTAGAAATCCTGGACGGCAGCCTGCCTTTCTGCAGGTGTTCTGTGCAGGTATATGTGCCTGCGGACTGATGGGCATGCAGTCATGATGGCCAACACCTGGTGTAGGCAGCGTGACTGCGTGGCCTGTGACACCCCCCCCCACTATAGCACTTGTCAGCTGAAATGATCCAGTGGCCAAGAAGTGCAGTACATTAAGCACCTTTTCAAGGGGGCTCAGTGCTTGGGGCACAGGGTGGGTGATGTGAGGTCATCCTCCCACTCACTCACCAGGTCGAGTATTATGTGCGGTGGAAACCTGTACCTCCCATACACCTGGTCATCAGGCATCCCAAAAAGGCTGGTTCTGGGTGTAAAAATTCTGGGCCTGACTATCCTCCTCCTCCTGCGGTATGCCACGACCACTGCTGCAAGGAACGGTATATTCATCTTAGCGTCTGAGCTTGTTTGATGTTTACGCGCACTTTTATGCTGCGTGGGTCCACGTACGCCTGCTTCCTGCTGGCGTACGTGTTTCCGGATAGTGCGTCTTTTTTGGCGCACACATTAGCCCCGTTCGATTCCATGTAAACGTGTTGTAGGCGCGCATGTGGGCGTTCCGCGCATTTGCTTCCTGTACTTGTCCCGTGACGCCCACATTTTCATGCGTTGTTCCCCATTCCGCGTGTTACGCCCCGTGTTACGCCTACTTTTGTTGTGTGCGCTGCTCTATGTGCGCTTTTGCTGTGTGCGTAGCGCATGCTATTTGAAGACGTGTACGCCACACAGGATTTTAACGCACATCCATGGATTTACACGCGCACGGACTTCCATGAATCGCTGTGCGCGGGTTTCGCTGCGATTTTCGCACTTGCGCTGCGATTCGCACGCTTGTGCACTAATTACAGCACACATTAATTCCATGAATCGGCCTAATAATCTTTACCACCTTGCACCTCGCAACAGCAATTAGAATGCAGCTATCCCCCATGATAAATTTGGCATAGCTGCACACATAATCCCACACACCCTACTCATAGCACCACACAACATACATTAGAATACAGCTCCCCCGCCCACTATAAATCTGAAATCTGGCCTAGCTGCCCACATACCTCGTATACCATACACTATTTATTTCTCTGACCATTTACACTTACCTAAACTGCGGTTCCACCTACTGTGCATTGAGACCATACCAATTGTGAAAGACGCTGTACAAATTCCCATTAAAATAAACATGATGCAACTTTGATGACATTAGGTGTGATGTTATGTTTGATGAATCCATTGAAACTATAATTCCCCTTCGAATATTTGTTTTCCCATGGGAATTTTTACCTTTTTTTTATAACGTTCTATTTTATAACCATAAGCAAAGCAGAATATAAAATCATAACTTCCCTTAACACACGTTTTACCTTTATAGTGAGGCTTGCAAGCGTCCCGAAGGCAACCCCATACAACGTGCGAAAGAAACGGAATGCTATTCCTTCGATAAGGGACCTTCTGTTTTAAAGTTAGCCTGCTGCACGTTTGCAACGACGTCCGCCATTTTTTTCTTCCCCCTGGGATTCAGTGCACGAATGCCTCAATAGTACCATTGATTTAAGAAACAACGCTTCAATCTCCAGTCCATTTTACAGCTGTGCAAACCTTCACTATTCAGACACGCTGAAAGCCATACAAATCACGTTTTAAAACCAGTCAACACAATATATTGGGAAATATATTTTAATGCTTTTAAATACAGCGACAATAAAAAAATCTTGTAAAACATATATAGATCTCAGGAAATAATGAACGGCCTGCCTGATATCTGTCTCTTCTCCTCCACTGTCTAATATGTCCTCATTAAACGAGCCTTGCAATATATGCGACAGTAAATCGTGGGTGCTGTGATGGGACAGTAAAAGGATCTCTGGTCTTCCTCTGTAGGAAGGGGAATACATTTCACAGGCTCTGCCTGTTTGCCTGCAGCTCCGGGTAGCGGAGGCGGGCCTGCTTTGTGCAAGACAGGATTGATGCCTTTGAAAGCGCTTTCAAAATGGTGCCAATCCCGTTTACTTTATAGAATAAAACAAGGCGTTTTATTCTCTGTCATGCAAGGGCTGAGTGTCGCCTTTGGCAACCAATTCGATACCATACTTTCTTTCCTCCTGCTCTTCCCATTTGTAATAAAGCATTCTCTTTTTTCTTTTTAAATCGTCACGCTTTGCTCGTCTTGAAGTTTGCAGCGCAGAGCCTGAATAGCCACTTAAAGAAGAGTCACAAGTGTAGCCCAAATGTCCTTCTTTTAGCCTGTTTGTGTGTTCCGCGTTTGCCCGTGACTCTGCCACACGACGGCTCTGGCATGCCACATTTCCCACATCCCGAGATAAAGTGGAATACTTTCTTTTTTCTTAAAAAAAAAACTTGATTAATGCTTTCATTCGACATCTAATGATGTTTGAAACCAATCCAGCTCGCTATTTTTCGAGGCATTGTTTAAATATTCTGCTGCAGACGAAATCAAAACCCGATTTACTTGAGACTGGAAGAATCATGGCAACATTGCAGGAAGCCATTGCATTTTTATTGGCTGATTTATCATCCGGAGGTTTTGTTTTATGCGGAGCTGGAGAGCTCCAGGACAGTGATTTGTGGCAGCCCTGGTTGGGAGAGTTTAAATGTTATCTTGAAAGACATTATCTAAGAGGAATTTGTGGTACTCTCCTCTCTGTTTTGTTCTTAAAGCACTTCCAATGGCTAATGTTTTTGTGTTGGATCATCGATAGTGTCCCCAACAGTTAATTCTTGTCATGCCTGCTCGAGGAGTGATTTACTCGGATCAGCCCCCCATTGACCAATTCTCCTTTCCTATTTTCAAGATATTGCACCTTTCATGTGCGTCATGTCCTGTGGAACTGTTTCCCTGCTTGCTGTATCTTCATTGTGATATTGGGATATTGTGAGAATGTAACTGTCTACTAAGGGCGGGTAAGCCCCCACTAGCCTTGCTCAGAGGATAAACTGAATGTGTCCTTTGATATATAGTAGTCCATTAAGCCCACAATCATTCCTGCAACACCGGGATAGATTTGGCACGGAAGATATGCTATGGATGTTGCAATAAATATGGAGGGCATTGTATTGGTCATTTAGCCAGTCAAACAGGTGCAAAGGAGAATTACAGTGTGTGGCAATTGTTGTTTTCGATTGGTACTATGGCAACCTTTGGAGAATGTGCAATTGGTGCATCACATTTCTTGATCTGTAGGCCTGGCTAAAGTGTAAAATGATCCTTTGGGCCAAATCAACCATGACATCCATTGGCTCCCACTTTTTGATAAAACAAGTAACCACAAGGTGAAGGACATGCACAAAGCAAGGATCATGCATGGTCTTGCCAGTTCTTAGGTTAAGCAAGATATTTGCCCCATTGCCAACAGCAACACAGCTCAGATGTAGGTGTCGTGGTCTTAGCCTTTGCCACTAACTATTACATCTTCTTCAAGATGTGAATTCCTGTGTTACCTCTGCCTTCAAATCCTTCCATGTATACTTTGTGTCAGGCAGCATACTCTTGTGGTCCTTTTGGATTACTAATGGATTTAGATGCCTCAGGGTGTATCAGGGGTCCTCCACGGCAAGTAATGACTGGAATACCAAAGGAATCCAAAAAGGAGAATACACCAAGCAGGAAGTAACACAGTTTATTAAGGCCCAGACTCAGCTGAGAGAACACGGTTCAAACAGCACAGTGAAACAGAACTGAGTGAAGAGAGATGTCAGTGCTGTGTAATTTGCATGAACCAGGTTTATTGCAACACTTTACGAAAGCTGATTGGTGGGGCTACATCAGTCCCCTATATCCAGACACACTTTAAATATTAATTGGTCAATGCCCTCATAACCCCCACTGTCTCACACCACTCTTTTTCATGTCACAAGCCTTCCCACAATGCCCCACAATGATGTGCCAAGACATTACGTGATTGTGCTGACCACCCTGACATTGGTCAGCTTTCATGAAACACAGAAACCAACTTGAGTTTGGGGAGGCATTCACATGGCATCCGAGCAATGAGGTACCCTGCGGACATCGGCAAGGAAACAAAACACTGTTGCACCCCAGGCAAACCAAAACTATCCAGGTGATTGGTCTCCTTTCTGGCTCACCCCCTCACCCAATAGCCTTCTTCCCAGGCCCATCTGCCAAGAGGGAATTTGAAACTGCTCAGCCTACCGTGATTTAAGTTCTTATTTGCCTTTATTTATTTGTTAATTCTCTTTCAATTACAGTGAGCGCCCACATGCCTGGCTTGCTGACCTCAAAGTTATCTGCTGGCCCCACTTCCCAGTGACTGAGGTCTCCTGGGAATGGCCAACTTGAAACATTTCTACAGCACACTGCTGTACTAGAGCACTTGAGCAATTCATGTCTGCCCGAGACACAAGGCCTGTGACAGACAAATGGTATAATTACCTGTGCCCTATGCTCCAGAATGGCTGTTATATTAGCCATATTATGCTACACTTACCTTATCTACACACTACCCCTTCCCCTTATACTCTACCCAGCATGCCCCTGTGCCAACGACCCCACTCGGTACTTCCATGCCCACTCGTCCTCATGGACGTCTCAGGTTGCACCTGCACATAAGTTGCACAAGTTTCCCAGCGCAGCAGTCAATGATGCCCTCCTTCCAGGAGCGCCCTCCATCAGTCACGTAGTTGATAAGTCCGACCACCCTTGACAGCATTGAATTTGCATCTTTACCGCATTCCCCCTTTGATTGATCTATTGATCGACCCTACCTTGCCCACCATTGTCTTACTGTCTTGGGGATCTACAACCTTTTTGCACTCTCCATGTCCCCCCCTCCGTCCTCATATTTCCTCTGGGATGATTCTGTCAACACACACTCTTGTCCACTCTTGCCCATTTCTCGAGCAAGCCACCCAATAGAAATCATAATCCTCCACACTTGCAGGTGGCATTGTAAAGCACCCCCAGTTCATTTGGCCCATTTAATCCACCCTGTGTTGACCCAAACATACTTTTTGCCTTATCCCCTGCCATATCAACATTCAGGGACATTATAAATCTTCTCCACCTCCCATTATTCTTGCATTGTATCTCTTTGCACATCATGCTCCTCTACATTGTATGTATCTTATCTGAGCATGCACTACTATCTGCACAGCAGGTGTGACTGAATGGGACATTGATTCGTTCAATTTGCCCAAAAACAATTCTGGCCTCCCCAGTATACACAACAGCATATGTTTCTGATGATAAACAGCCTCTTGCATGTTTAGGTACTCAATCAATCAAGATAGTTATTTCTGCTCTAGTAATGATGTACAACAACCGAATATTATTTCCTGCTGCATTCAAAGTATAGTGCTTTTCTACCTAACAACAAGCCTTGGCCTTTCCAAAAACAGATGCCACACTCATTTACAGACAATGAGTGCAGCCTCTTGCCTAAAATGAACAAATAGAATACTGTTAAGTGAGACTTTATAAGCCACACATATTTTGGTCCTATACAAAAAGATAGCAAGCGCACTTAGTTACAGCCACATATTATCATCTCGTCCTTCCTCATAAAAATGACAAGACGCTTCTGCGCAAGCAACAAATACTTTGCTTAGACACAAAAAAGTTGAGCGACTCATTTACAGACAGTGAATGCACTGCCTTGCCAAAACAAATATTTTGAAGACGTTATGTACAATTTCTTAAGCAACACATAATTAATCTGGCCAGAAAAATGTGCCACACTGAATTACAGACACTGAATAACGAATATGATGATTTTTCTCTGCAAGCAACCAATATTTGTTCTGGCTGCAAAAAGTCAGTGTGCCCGGCTAAAGCGACTGTACGTATTCACATGCCTGAAGAGATTCCTTAGTCCTTCAATCTGAAAAAATAATTCAAAGATGTATTATTCATAACTTTGCATGCACCAAATATTTGATCTAGCCTTAAAAATATGGTGCAGTCGCTGAATATAATCTTCCCATGCCTCCAGAAATGATTAGACTTTTCTACGCAAGGAACAAATACTTGGATTGGCCACACTCATTTATAAACATTGAATGCACTCTCTTAACTAAAAGTAATTGAAGTCCTTTTATTTGTAATTTTCAAAGCAACAGGTATTTGTTGTGGTCACAAAAGGATAGTGACCCATGTCAAAAACATTACATGTAATCACCTGCCTTCCGCTTTCTCTGCTGATATCACTATTCTGTGATATTCTGTTCCTCAATCTGACAATTGTACATACGTACATATATTATGCAAGGTAAGTATACCTTTCTCTCACACAGGTCCTATTTTCAATGTCTACCTCGTCGTCAACGTAATTCTTTCATATTTCTATGTCTGCCTCAATGAAATCCCACCAATGCTCTACCTGTGCCTCGATGAAAGCAGTTACCCTCAACAAGCTTCTGCCTCTGCCCACACACGACTGTTTCTGAAATTGAACCGCACATGCACAATTTATACTATTCTAGCCAGAAGCAGCCACATTGGTTGCCTGAACCATGCGCACAATTTGGGAAAAGCTGTTTTGTATGAAATAGCCAAAATTCTGATGTTTTAGTTTGTAGCCAAATATGTTCACCCAGGCTAATAGTGTACTATAGAATTAACATAGATTTTAAGATATTCCTCCTTTATGCTGTTCCTACATCACTGTATACACAAATGCATAGTGAGCTGGAGTTTGCAATGTCCAGGCTTTACCTCTACATTTGTTTTTCTCATACAACATGCCCGCTGCCGAATGCATCTAGGGTGATCTGCTGCTTCCCCTTAACTTTCCGTTCCTTTCTGCCCCCCCTGAAGTGACTCAGTCAGAACAAGGACCTGCAGCGCGTGTGCTCCACGCGCCCGCCCACACTCACACATACAAACACACACACACACATTCACAGCTGTGTGCCACTATACTGGGGAAAGAAGAATGCTTGCAGAGACTGGGCTTCACCAGCTAGTTGGCATGCTATAGCTTACCTAAACGGAGACATTTAGTAATGCTATCAACTGGTTTTGCTAACTTTTTGTTCTCTTCTGCAGTCAACAAATAGTTTAGAAAGATAACATGCAAACACACACAGACACACACATGCATGAACACACACACTTTGGTGGTGCATGTGCCAATGCAGGTCCTTGTCATATTGCTGTATCAATAATGGGCAAAAGCAATTTTCGACTAGTGCATCTTACAAAGGGTGGCCTGTATATTTAGCCCTCTTAAGACCATCTTCGTCAAGCAACTGTATTGGATTCATGGGCCCAACTCACAAAGGTTTTCTCCACTTGTGAGAGCCAAACGCACTTGCAAGTGGAATACAATGCAGCAATATGTGGCTAGAGGACAACATCAAAATCGACAGAGATATGTCCCTGCAGATGAAGCAATATCTGCACCAGTTTACATTGAACCTGGTCTGCCCTGTTGAATACCAGTTGCAAGAAAAAAGAGTCATATCGTTTTTTGGTCTGCTGCTTGCACTGATGTGCCCCGAAAAAGAGATTTTCGATTTATTTCTCAGATGTCTATGTCTATGACATAGTTGGAAATGTTATAATCACATTGACAATGATGGCCAGTCGAGGAAATTCGGGGTCAGTCACTCCTAATGTACATCCAGCAACCATCTAGACAGAGTACTGTACCCAGCCTTTGAAACGTATGTGATGGGACCAAGGAATGTCTAGGTGTCATTCATAAAATGAATGGATGGATCTGAGTGTGAATACCTTGCACCCTCAACCAATTCCTTCCACTTCCTGGAATTTCCCTTTTCAACTTAGGATAATTGCATGACGATGGTGAGGCAAACTGTGCATCTCAACCCTCTACCACCGCCATGCAGCAATTGGCCCTATTCCACACCCCAATTGATAGAGTAAAAAAGCGTTGTTGCAATCACAAATAAATGCAGTTAGCGTATATGTTGATGGCAAATTATTCACAGAGTGAATCTGCGTGTGCAGATTGCACAAAGTATGTGAAACTTGGCATGCACATATTAGTGATGGACTTCGCATGCGCTAAATGGGTGTGACTGGAACAAAAAGAATGATGAATGTCAAACTTTATTCGTGATTCATTTAATGTTGGATGTGCCCTGAAGGCAGGATGTTACTCACACAAAAAAGGATGCTGCAATGTTTCTGTAAATGGTGCTGCACTGATATTGCATGAAAACTAATCTGAATCTCAATAAAATCATGAAGAAACTATGCTTTCATTCCATTTATTCAGATAAACGAAGATGGTATTTGTATGTATCTATTTATGTATTTTTGTTAAACTTCATTGTTCCCCTTGAACATATAGATGTCATATGTACTACATGTTTTGGGGCACAGTCTTTACATTAAGCGTATTGTTGAATGAGATATATTTTTTTAAAGGGCATTATTCAACATACAACGTACTACACTGCAAAGTGTGACATATTTGCTTACTGCGGGTTCAGACCTTCCTGCGTCCATGGTCCAATCATAGTCCAATGCTTGGTGGACATTTTTTCAACATTGAAACCTAATGACGATTTGGACAGTACAGATAGACAAGCAATACTCACGTATTGGGCTAAAGACTATGTGCCTCATTACGACCCAGGCGGTAGGGTGTTAATGGCGCCGGTAGAGCTGCCGGTGCCGCTAACCCCCTACCGCCTCATTACGAGGTCTGCTCACGTGTCCCGCTAAGGATGCCTGGTTTTACCAGGCGTCCTTAGCGGGTCCCGCGAGCAGACCAGGATGCTAGCAATGCGCCCGTCATTAACAGGCCCGTTGTTAGCATCCTCCCCATTCCCATTGAGCCCTATGGAGGCTCAAATGGGAATGGGGATATACCGGGTTCGTGTTCCTTGAATGGGGAAATACTGGGGCCTTCAAGGTTGGAATGGGCCGGTATTTCCCCATTCAAGGAACCTGGACCCGGGACCCGGTATGGGGGTAGCCATGCCGCTAAAAGCGACATGGCTACCTCCATACTTGTAATGAGGCCCCATGTCAGACTCTTGTCAGGCTAGGTGAAACGAAACAAAGCACTGATTCCATAAAGCTCCTTTGAGCATATTCTTGCCTGTGTTTATTGCTAAACTTTGCCTGCTTGGAAAACCTATGTTGAGTTCATTCCTGGGTGTGCACTTAAATATTATTTGCGTGCTTTTACCACATTGAAATGTTTTACAACAAACGTTGGGGGACTGCATTCCCTAGCAGCCCTAGCGGACATTTACTTAATCTTGAATTGAACCTTGCAGCATTCCATAGGTACATTTCAGGCTAGGTCAAACGAAACCAAGCTCTGATTCCGTAAAGCGGCTTAGAGCATGTTCTTGTGTGTGTTTTTGCTAAACGTTGTTTGCGTACTTGGAAACACTGTTTTCAGTTCATTCCTGTGTGTGCATTTATAATATTATTCAGAGGCATAGACCGCATAGGGTTAGAGTGGGCAAGGCCTAACCAAAATCTGTAAATGCCCGCTCAGCAGCAGCACTGTGTGGGAAGATGTTAATGTCACTGCGGTGGGCCCAACTACATTAGCTTCAGGCTCCACTTGTAAGACAATCCTGGCTAAGCCTCTGATATTATTTGCGTGCTTTTGCCACATTGACATTTTCTACAAGAAACGTTGGGGACTACTTTCCCCAGCAGCTGTTGCATGCCTTTACTTAATCTTGAATTGATCCTTGCGGGATTCCATAGGTACCACTTATAATGAGGTACAATGTGTCTTGCAGAAATGTTGATCACTGTGGTCCGATGATCGATTTGGTGGTCCCGGATGGATATTCTATTTTATGCAAAAACAGAGAAGACAGCCATGGTGCGGGGGGGTGGCCTTCATCACAAAGATCAACTTGCATTTTTCACATCTCCTTGTCAATGTCAAGATTGTGAGATCCTGCACATTAAAATGACCCAGTCTAACCACAGCTGTATTCATTTCATTCTGACACTTAAAACACTTTCGTATAGGCGCGTTATAAATGCCAAATCATATCATATCATATCATCTACCGCCCACCATCAGCAATGCTGGGTTTCAATGAGGAGGTTGTTCTCTTACTGATAAAATTTAGTGGGCCAAATTCTGCCACCATCATTTTAGGGGATCTACATTGTTGGCGGGGAATCACAGGGGACAATCATGTCCCAGACTTAATCAAGGTGGCTATGGTCACTCCCCTGCCCAAGAAACCCAGAACTGACCGCAAAGACCAAAATAATCTTAGACCCAACACAAATTGCAACTTCCTCTTAAAAATACTTGACAAAATAGCTACATCTCAGCTTCAAGCTTTTGTGGAAGAGAATGGTGTTCTTCACACCAGGAAATCCGGCTTCAGGCCAGCACAGAGCATGGAGAACGCTCTTGTCGATCTCCAAACACACATGCTGAGTACCATAGATAGTGGAAGGGCTGGTATTCTGGTCATACTTAATCTGTTGGCAGCGTTTGATCTGCTCGACCACGATCTCCTCAACACACTTGTACATCAGGGCAATTGCTCTAAGAAGGCTATCAAATGGATACAGTCCTTTCCTGTCCCACCGGGTGTCCACAATTCATTGGGGAGAGGCATTTACAACTTCGGCCCCCATTCAGCGTGGTGTGCCCCAGGGAGCCTGCATGTCACCTGTTTTGTTCAACCTGCACATGATACCTCTCTATTCGCTCCTGGGGGAATCAGGCATATTTTGTATGAACTACGTGGCTGACACGCAATTAGCCCTGGAAATCAGTGGTGACTACGCACTGGACTCAGCCAATCTTCTCTGTACCTAGAGTCTTATCGAGTCATAGATGTCCAGTATTTGGATGTGTCTCAACGGAAGCAAAACAGAGCTTCTGATATTCGGCTCCTCACAGGCATTATTCAACGTAAATCCTGACTATAAATGTTTTAAAATCAAGAACGGTACAATTCCAGTGCAGAGTAAAGTAAAAACTCTGGGCACCATTTTGTAATCCTCCTTGAGTGCTGATGCCTACATCAACCAGGTCAGCAGGAATTGCAACTACTATCTTTGTTTCCTAAAGAACATTTGGCCCTTCTTCAACGAAAAGAACTGTGCCACTATTGCATGAGCAACCATACTATTGCGGTTATATTATTTCAATGCCCTGATGATGGGGGAAATCAATACCTGCTTGCAGAAATGGCAAGTCATCCAGAATGATGCAGTCCGCATCATTATGAGAATTCCAAAGAGAGACCACATCTCCAATTATAGGAGAGACCTCTATTGGCTTGCGGTGCAGGACCGCATTAACTTTAAAGTAGGCACTCTTGTACATAGCTGCCTCTTTGGCACTGTCCTTCCATACCCAAAGTCCTTAGTCTCCCGCTACACCCCTACCAGATCATTGCTCTCCTCCAACCTGGAACAGGTAAACTGCCCTGGATATAAATGCTCTAATGACCTAGGAATATCATTTCCAATTTGTACTGCTAAATTTTTGACTGTCCTTCCACTAAAATTAAAATATAAAGAGAATACAAGGGCTTTCCGCAGAGCATTAAAAACCTTTCTCTTCAAGTAATCAATCATCCAATAGGCTATTGGGTTACCTTAGTATCCTGATTGTCCTGTTCTATCTGTTTGTTTAACTAATGTAATTGTGAGCCTTAATGCCTGCGGGCTGTCAGCGCCTTACAAATATATAAATATATTTCAAAAACTGGGACAAAACTGTCATTAGAAAAAAAGCAAAGACATAAAAGTACAAAATGGCTTTATGGTAATACTTGGATCACAGAAATGCATTCAAAAATGTTGACAAGAATACAAAATATAAACAAATATTAATACAGAGTAAAGGGAAAGAGCATGAAAAAAACTTGTTTTAAAAAGGTAATTATAGGGAAAAGAGCAGTCAATTAATCTATTCATCCCAAATGGGAAGAGATATTTGAGATGAAAGGAGCAAAAGTGTTCTCTCTTGAGTAGTTACATTTCTCTATCTCTTCACTGTGGGATTGTTCATATTGTTTGCAGCTTTTACTTTCAATATACTGTTGTGTTGTACTTCTGAGCAGTGTCTCGTGAAACTGGATTTAGATTTCAGATATCTGAGTATTGCTCTATGATGTGCCATTCGTAATATCCTTAAAATACATATGATCACAAATCAACTGCCATTATTTTGTCATAACAATATAAACCAAATTAAAAAAATGCCACAAAAGTAGATTTCATTCAACGATAACAATCACAATGATGTCTATCATCACCAAAGAAAGGCAAATGTCATGCATATTACATTTATGCTGTAGCAATATTATTAAATGGGACTCTACTGTACATTTGTCCCCTGTCAAAAAAAAAATCCTTTGGAGCAATTCTACACCGCTTAAGTGATCATGTAGTCAAAATCTTAAAAGATATATCCATAAAGGTTTACATTGGTTATACAACCGGAACAATTAAGGAGTTCTTTATAGATTTGTTCTCTTTTCATTTGTTTGGATAAACACCTTTTTCGGGCGCTTATCCGTGTATTTCTTTACCATCTATATTTCCCCAAGTAGCGTTTGGATTACTTTGTTATAAATGCACAACAGAATTGAAATGAAACGTTTTCCATTGCACAATGGTTATTATATGAATGTCGGAACACACGATAGGTCAATAAACCACTTGCAGTGTTGCACATGGTATGTTGATTAATGGAATACACAATGTTTCTTTAAGAATGCAATGTCAGAGTGGAAACCGCTCACAGAAAAGTATCCCCTTCCTGTGTAAATCAGAATTGTTCCAATGACAAATCTACAAGAATCAATTAAACTTAGTGTTGTAACTTTTTTCGCTTCCCACCGTTTGACACGAATGTCAGGGAAAAACATGTCTATCCACTTTTCGGCTTCCTATGTTAAAATAACATTCTATAAACTTGCTTCGAGTTGTTTTATCCTATTTAGGAATTTGGATGGCTTCATGCAAACATAGTGTGCCAGGGGCAAATTTTACCATGGTCCAACGTGATTCTTTCTAAATCAACATACGTCTGAAAATTGCACATGGAGAATTATTGCTTTATGAATGGAGCCCCATGTTACTAGTAACTGTCCACAATCATTTAATTTGACACGTAACACATGCAGACCCAGCAGACGCGTTTTGCGCCTTTTATGTTGAAGAGCATTTATGGGGAATGTGTCATTCGTCAGATGGGCATTTTTGGTAAAATCGGTGTCAAATGGTACATTTTAATGCATGTTGAGCAGAAGTATTGGCTGAGATTTATAGATTGTATGATGATGTCGGGCCATTGAAAAGCACTGTAATAATATGTATTATTAATAAACAAGTCAGTGGTATTATATTCTAATTCTGCTGGTATTACGTTGTAAAGCGTTGTTTTTATGTATGCATGAACACAAGGATAAATCCATCTCTTTATTTTTGGTAAACTCAACAGTAGTAAGATTTACCATATAAAGATGTTTTTTTCTCTTGGGACTACAAATCCCATAATTCATAGTGTCTGTGGTTGCCTGGCTGTTGCATACTCTTCTCCTTATATTTCCATAGTGCCTTCCAAAAAACAATGTAGTCTTGGCTGTGCCTAATGCAGGAAGGCAGTGAGTTCCACAAAGTTGGGGCCAGGGTTCAGTAGGCAGATCCTCATATCCTGGCCAAATTGGAAGCAGGGACCATTAGGAGGAGAGCTGTGCTTGACCTTAGGGTGCGGGTTGGGTGGCAAGGCCTAATCTTTTCTTGTAAGTATTTGGGGCCTGTTTTGTGCACTGCTCAGTGAGTAATGCACAGGATTTTGAAGGTGGCCATACGTCTAATGGGAGCCGACATCCCAGTGGGCCCTTCATCCCAGTGCGAGAAGCAGTCTGGCAGCCGAGTTTTGGACTCTTTGGAGTTTGTTTAGTTGGAAGGGTGGTGCACCCAAGTAGAGGGAGTTTGCATAATCAAGTCCGGACATGACAATGGACATAATTGCAGCAAGTCTATTGGGGTAGGTAAGATAAGGTAATATGCACTGATCACATCTGGACATGACAATGGACATGATTGCAGCCAGTTTATTGGGGTTGGGAAAATGCACTGATAAATCAGCACAACACTTTTTAATGCTGCATTTACAGGAAGAGAAACTTTTGTTACACACAAATCACTATATATTTATATTTGATTTACCCTGAGCACACATCAATCATGCGTGCATGCATGAGAGTTAGGATAAAGCTTTCGTTTGATCTAAACAAAATGAAATCTGAACATCCCGTCTATCAAAATCTTTTGGCCTATTTGGAATACACATAAACACCTCCCCTGTACCTAACAGACTTTTGAAGATCTCAAACAGTATTCCAGAAACTGCATTTAATTGAGATGCTGCTTACCACTACCACATGTAAATTGCTTGCAAATCAAAACATGTATGTTTTACGTTTATGCTTGCTAGATTTCCTTCAGTGATGTTTCTATTTCATGAATGTGTAAAAAGTATACATTTGCCCTTTTCAATGGACAACGTAAGGGTGGAAAGATAACCCTTTCCCCTTATTCATGAGTGGTCCCTCTATGTGACAGAACTCTGCTTGGTGATGTAAGCCAGGAATTATTTCAATTGCATTACAATGCTAGGAATGCGCCAAGTGAGATATCATTGTGCTCCTATTCCGCATTTGCCCATTGCCCTGAGAATGAGTCAAGGATCTCCAAATACAAACACCATTTGGGTCTGTTCTATCAAATGTAATGTTTCAAGAAACACTTACACCTCTGAAATAATTACTACTTTCCTAGCTTGTGCAGTCAATGTATATATCCCACCAACACCGCTGTACCTCAGTACTTTCATAAATAAAAAGGGGATGGGTTTTAATCTATTCCCCTATAATATATTTCCCTTCAATTACACTTCCCCTTGGCTTAATACTTACATATGAGTTTTGTTTGGCTGTCTCACAGACAGGCATACAGCCCCTTAAGGACTGGTTCCATTCTCCCACTGTAGGACTCTGTTAGGCAGAAACCTGTGCAGTTCCCTCTGGGACCACTGCAAAAGATTTAAGACTACAGGTGTTTGGCAGTAAACCCACTTGGTAGCAGTCTGTACCACACAGATTCACTTGGTAGCTGTGGCTGAGCAGTCAGACTTCTCTCAAGAAGAGTTAGGCAGTATACAGAGTTTTCACAATAGGTCAAAAGAACACAGTAGAACAAGTAAACACTGACCAGAGCTTGGTGTAAGAGAGATATAATTATTTATTTAAAAGCACATCTAGAAAAACACACAGGCACTAATGTTAAGCAGTTAAAAACACGGTCACTAAAAGATATTCACTCCCTTAGAAGAATATTAGACAAGTCTTAAGTAAAGTCCCACTTATTTTCAGACAGCGGTGAGCGCTTAACGCAGATGGCACTCTAATAATTTGTTTTAAAAGGGAGAGAAAAGCAGAGTATAATTTGAAACAGATCCCAACACTTTCATAAGAACACAACAAGAGAGGAAGGCAAGTAAAACCGTGAAGTTAGAGTTCAGAAGGCCGGATCTACTTTAAGAGGATCAGAACGAAATTTGTCCAAGTTCACACGGTTGAAGTGCTCAAAAGTCTTGCAAAGGTTCAGAAAGTGTTGGACCTAAAGAAAGGGACCAGTTAGAGGTTCAAGGCGGCCAGCCCAGTCCAGAAGGTTAAGGGATTATTATTACCTTGTAGCAATCTTTAGAAAGGGAGGCCTGGCGGACACGGTACCTTAAAGTGGTGAGAATAATCCAGCGGGGGCAGTTGTTCCTGGTAGCGGATGCAAGTCGGTGCTTCGTCCGGGGGAAGAGAGGATCTCGTCGGGGAGGAAGATAGGAGTCCGTTGCACTGCCAGGGAAGAAACCAGCCGCAGAGTTCTCAGGTAAAAGGAGTGGTCCTTTTATTCGCGGTCCAGTGGTAAGTGGCTATCTGGTTGCCGGGGTGCTTGGCACGGGCAATTCGACCACAAGACATCCAGGGAAGCGAGGAAAAGAAGGTAAACTGGTTGTGCCCACCAGTCAGGGGAAGAAGACTCTCCAGCTGGGAGATCTTCTCCGTCGTCGGGAAGTGGTGAGTCGGTTCCGCAGGGCTCCACCGGTGGTGTCGTCGTGGCAGGTCGGCTCAGCTTCTCCCTCATCGGATTCTCAGGTCCTGTGGCGACTTCTGAAGTTCCAGTCCCCAAAGCCCTGCTTTTATGCAGCACACCCCCATTCACTCAGCCTAGCTGTCAATCAAACATGCTAAGTGGTGAGCCGGCCGGCTCACCACTTGGGCCAATCACACAAGAGTGCGACTTGAGTTACCAAGGTAACTCAGTCCAGGGTGCCTAAACCCCCTCCCACACCCCCTGTGGTACCCAGACAGATTGGCACCACTTTTGGAGGCTTCTGTGGAGAAGCCCGCCAAAAGTGGAACAAAGGGCTCGACTGGATTGGAGTCACAGAAGAGAACACAAACGCCATTTTAGAATCGAGTCCTGGCAAAAAATACCAACCGGCGAATTAATATTAAATAAATAAACCAGCGGTATGTTCGAGGCCATGAGAATTAAATCATTAAAGTTGGTAGCCTCAAACAATGGGAAAATCCCATAGGGATATATTCGCGGTCGAATATAAAAAGTAGTATCCACTGCCACCAGCCAAAACTCGATCAGGGGGGATGGAGACGTGCCCCCTCGACTAACAGACCCCGGGCAATGGAATTGCCCTGACCAGTACGTCCACAATATGATGGTTTGCACCGGTTTCTGTTAATAATTTGGGACTAGTAAAGCCAATGGTGACTTTACATGCCCTGGGAGACAGTAGTCAGTCCCAGGGTATGGAGTCTATGGTGGGGTGTCACTATGACACCCCTGTGTCACTGCACGGAGGGTGCTATGTAATACACATAGTAAAAACACATGAGACCCTATGGAGTAAAGGACCCCATAGCCCATAAAACACATTAACAGTCAAAGGAACATCATAAATAATGTCCAAGAGTGGGAGAAAAAGAGTCTCACTCTTGGCAGGAGAAAAAAACAAACTCCAGAAATCCAGCAAAGCTGCTGGGGGACTCACTGGGTTAGGAAATTCAGCCTAAAGATAGAATTCTCCCTAACAGACTCCTGTATTGGGCCTGATATTTGTTCCACTAAAGAAGGCCTGGGACTTAAACTCCAGACATGTCTCTCTTGCAATGGAATGTTAGTAATCAAAAATTGGTTCAAAAGGAAAGCAATCTATTCCATTCTCATTTCTGTTGTTGCCAACTCTCCTGTCTCTCTCTCTTTCTGTCAGTTAGTCCATCCCAGTAAGTGGGTCCCCAGAAACTATTGGTTTTGACATTTATAGCTCAGAAACCACTCCCCATAGAGGTGTGCACCCTTTCTTTAATCCAATTGATCAGTGTCTGTTCTAAAAGTGACATCACCCTAAACTATGACTTCTGTGCTCATTCGGATATTAACGAAGAGGGCAATCTAATTGGAGTGACTTCTAAACCCAGTTTCCCTCCCATTTGATGTGATTTTCTGTCAGAGATTTCTGCATTGAACAGTTATGATTTTCTGAAACATTATGTTTCTCACATGTAATCATTTTACTAATTGGTTCATCAGATTGCTCTCATTCAGGCAAATCAAAATATGCATCCTGGCATGGCATGTGGTGTATGAATTACAAGAGTTTTACATTGTACACACTGATGCTTGTACACAAAACATATTTTTTCATCTCAGTATAACAGCTTCACCGGCATGGATGTTATAATATCTGAATCAATAGCACCCACTGTTTCTGTGCAAAAATATACTGATTTGCCTAACTGATTTGCCTAACTGGCATAATTAAACAAATATAAAAAAAAATATCATTTTACATTCAGCTGATAGACCTTTTACCTTGAACACTTTTAAAAAAAAACATCTTACAGAAATTCCTCCCAAAGTTATAAACAAAAATGTGATTCCATATGTAAAATTCAAAGGACAGTTTATTTATACTTCAGCAAAATATTAAAAGGCATTTCCAGTGACTCCTGAGAAGGCTGGTTTTCATGGCAAATGTCCAGCCAGCTCTCCACTGCTTCACTGTAAACGGCCATCTTCTGTCAGTTTAGTCAGAATCCAAGTCTCTGAAGGTGTGATTACATGGAGAACATACCAGTTCCCCTAGCAAATTCATTGGATTTATAAGGATGTTAAGCCTAGGCCCTGTAGCAGATGGAAGCTGTTTTTTATTACCCAGTCCTGTTTCTGAGACCAAGGCAACAATCAGCATCTTAAAATGTATGGCTGTGCTTCAAGGCCACTGTTTACAGTTTTCTCATGGAAAAGCAAGCCACCCCCTCATGTTGCTGTATTGTTGATGCTGGTGGGGGGGGGTGCGTGTAATGCAGTTTTGCCCCCCATGCCATGTTGCTGGTTTAAGGCAATTGTAATTCAAACAGGGCAGCATTATAATATTTTATTTGCAAACAAAGTCCTGTCAAAGACTAATATTAATTATATATCTGTAGGTTTCTTTGTGAAAAGCTGAGTCTCAGTCCTGTAAAGAAGAAAAACAAACAGGCATTAATTCAATTGTGACTCTCCTATGAAATGCTGTGCTTTCCATCCCAGATAGGACTGTTTTCCATTTCATAACAGGTTGCTGGATAAATGCTGTAACTGCAAGGACTTCTTTTCTTGGCCTGGTCATTTATTTCAGACATAGGCCCTCATTACGACCCTGGCGGAAAGGGGTTTACGCCGGCGTAATGCATGGCGTACCTTTCCGCCTGACTACGAGTTCCCGTAGTGCCATGGTGATTTTTACGCCTGCTTTTTGCAGGCGGAAAAATCCATGGCGCTACGGGACTTGTTGTTAATTACGCCACCGTAATTTACGGTGGCGTAATTAACGCCTTCCCCACTCCCATTATACCCTATGGGGCAAAAATGGGAATGGGGAAGGGTAAATGGGGATTGGGGACTTACCGCCCCGCCAAGGTCGGAATGGGGCGGTAAGTCCGCCAACCACCATGGCGGAGTTGGCAGCTTAGCGCCATGGACCATGGTGCAAATTGCACCATGGTTCTCCGCCAGGGTTGTAATGAGGGCCATAGTCTTGTAGATTGGCTGCACACATTTTCTTGAACATGTACTTTTCTGATGCTGCATGCAAACAGAAGCTCACATTTTTGTTCCTTTAAATCTGTGCTTTTTTCTGCATGCTTGTATAAATGTTATTACACAATACTCCCAGGACAGTGCTGTATGAGATTGGATGCTTACTATAGGTGTGCTCATGAACGATTGCCATCTGACAGGAGTCTAGAATCCCTGGCCTTTTTCATTTGTATTTATAATAAAATGATGTGGGCATTCCCTCCCAGAAAAGGTTCTCTGTTAAATGGACCCCCTTTCATTAAACTTCATACCAAAACCACAGTGAACACCTGTGCCCTGCTGCATCAGTCTCCTGTTCTGCTGTTCCTTGACACAGAGCAGGTGCAGATGTCACAGGTGTCCTGTTTGACAGCAGCAGTGACAGCAAAGAGGTTGCATTTTAATCTGCACCTCTGATCCAAAACCATAATAATTATGGTAGAAATCCATAACTGGGATCCAAAACAATAATAATTATGATAAACTATCACCTGGTGGCAGGGTAATGTGAATAATCATCTATACCTGGGTTTTGGTATTGTGGCTGATAGTTCAATAATTATTAAAACCACATCCAACTGTGTCATACTCATGTCAACACTGTGAGCCCAGGCCAGTCAAGGACATTTTGTGTGTGTTCTTGCTAGACTGCCCGTCTCTGCTTCCACCAGTAGAACAATAGGTAGAGGGAATTCTCTCTTTGATCCTTTGTGAGGTCATGTAACACGTCTCTCCTCAGCCCTAGGAATCTCTGCGGTGGAGTCCTGGACACCCAACTGAAAAGGGATAAGCGCTAAGAAAAAGGGCTGCCTTACACCAGAGGTTTGCATGCTAAAGGGCCATTAAAGTTGCAGGCTTGCAAAGGGGAGCATTAGACAGCTAGACAGAGAAGAATGGGATGGAGAAAGAGTTCCTCCATATTGGTTTTCTGTGAGCTTGTCTTTCCTTCTATTTCCTCCACTTCCTGCACAGCAAAGCACTTTGGCTGTGATGCAAGAAGGCAAATCTCACTTGTTACCTTAACAGGGATTGGAGCCCTTCAAACAGTGTTGCTTTTACCCAAATCCCTGTGACCTTCTGCCTTTATAAGCATGGGGCAATCCACTCATTTCATGATTAATTTTGGACCATTAAGGAGTCTAGAAGAAGTTGTTTGGACCTTGTTGGGAGAGTAGTTCTTTCAAAAATCTTACAGTTGTGAGGCAAAGTCAGGTGCCTGTACTTTCCCCTGAGTGTTCGTTCCCACTGTTGAGTCTATGTGCTTGTGTTTCTTTGTTGCATTCCCTACGGTGTCTCCCTTTGTGTCGGCCCACCCCACTATGTCTTCACCTGGTGCACCCTGTGTAGCATAGATCTGTGCTGTTCTTCCCTTTCTCCCTCTTCGCCTTGTCGCTTTTCCCTCTCCTTTCTACATACACCCCTCCATGATGTTCCTTGTCTTAAACACCTTCTCTAATTGCTTTTCTATTCCCTATCCTATCCCTCTCACGAAGTCTGGATGGAAGATGTTCACGCTTGGTCTCCAATCCAGGCCTTCCAATTGCTGACACCCACATAAGTGTCTCCTCCAGACAGACTCTCACTGAAATACTCTTTGTCGTTTTCTCTCCCGACCTATGGACCTTAAATATGGTCATTGTTCTCTCTCTTCTTTCTTTTCTTCTCCCATTGATGTTGGCACAAGATGGGAGGTCCTCCTGGCCTCCTTCCTGTCCTCTAAAACCATCATTAATGTCTATGTAAATGGGACTGTCATGGTCTAGGGCACTCAGTTCAACCTCCTCCTCCTGGATAGGTGCCTCCCACATTTTATCAACTTCCTCCCTTCTCCAACTACCCTATCTACCACCTCTCTGGACCCTCAGTCACATTTCTCCTCTACCTCTCTGGCTCCTCTGCCACTCCCTTCCACCTCTGCTGCCTCCTCTGTGGCTCTCCCCTTTTCCTCCTTGCTGGGCCCTTTGCCACTTAGCGCTACCTCTGCCACCTCTCTGACTCCTCTGTCACCTTCCTTTTCTACCGCTCCGCACCCTCTGCCATTCACATCCTCCTCCACTGCCTCCTCTCTGGTGCCCTCCTCTTCTTCCTTTCTGGGCAATCCGAACCTCTTTCCAACTTTTGCCCTCTCTTTGGCCCCCGCCTCTTTCACTGGTGTACCTCTCTCCTGTACCCTACCCCAGAAGTCTTTCAAAAGTGGCAAGCTGGTCCCAGTAACTACTTTCAACGCTTGCTCTTCTGTCAAACACAACTCTGACATCGGCCACCTCCTCGAAGACCTTAATCTGGATGTTCTCAATCTCACTGAGACTTTGTTCACAGCCAGTTCTGTCACGGGTTTTGACACTCTCCTCAGAAGGGCTACAAGATCGTCTCTGAACCCAGGACCAATCGACCCGGAACTTGAGTGGCCTAGATCTTTCTTGAGTGGGGCCCTGCCTCTATCATTCCCACCCAGGCTTACTCCTCCTTTGAATACCTGGTCTGCAGGCTCTCTATCTCTCCTGGACTCTCTCTGATTCTGGCCACCATAAATAGACCCTCTTTCTCTCTGAATGGGATGATTTCTCCTCCTCTCTCCTCGCCTCTACCTCAAAGCTTCTCTTCCTGAGGGATTTCAACATCCACTTTGACACCACGGACCACTCTGGGCCTTTCTGCATCCTTTGCAACTCTCTCTCCCTCTCTATTCTTCCCTCTGGTCTGACACACTCAGCGGGACACACCTTGGATGTTCGCACATCCTCAGACACCCCCTCTCTAACCCTCTCACTACCCCAGCACTGCCCCCTTCCTTCACTGTCATTCAACCTATGAAGCGGGTGTCAGTTGCTGCTTTTGCCTCTACCTTCTCTACTTTCTCTCCTCCTGCTACCCCTGCGGCTGACTCCCACTCTGACACAGTCCTCTCCAACCTTCATCTCTCTATCTCAAATGCTCGAGATATCTTTGCCCCTGTCATGAGGATCCGTCTGAAGCCTGCCTCCAACAATCTGAAGCCAGACTGATGGTCATGGAGATAACTAGCATATTCAGTGTTGAGATACAGCTGAGAGATGTCCCAGGAAAGATGTGATAGAGATCAGGCGATAGTTGGCCAGGCATGAAGGATCAGCAGAGGGCTTTTTCGGGAGGGGGTGCAAAATGGAGGGCTTGAGAAGAGAGGGGAAAGATCCAGTGACAAAGGAAGGATGGCAGAAATCGGCCACCTTTGAGTGAGGGAACAATGTTATCCTTGATGGTTCTTTAGGAGTATGAGAGCATGGGAGCACCTGTTTGGATGAAACTTTTATAGACCAATAGACCAGACTTGTCTATAAACACTATCAGGTGTTATAGGAGAGAGAGAGAGATAGGAGAAGGAGAGGAGAGGGAAGGTTGACTGTAGGTTGCCTGAGAGAGGTAGAGGGAGAAAGATGAGGAGAGGAGGATAGCATGTCAGGATGTCCTGGGTTTTAGTGGCGAAATGAGAGGCCAGGGCCATACAAATGGCTAGGGAAGGAACAGGAGGGATAGAGACTGCAGTTGGATTGGCCAGCTCCTTGCAGATTTTCAAAAGTTTGGCTGTGCTGTTAGAGGGCGCAGAGACGCGGGCTTGAATGTGAACCCTCTTCTTGGAGAAGACGGTCTGTATTACCTTTGAAGCAGGCGACAGGCCAGTTTGTCAGAGGATGTGTCCGAAGCTCTCCACTTCTGTTCAACTGCTCTGCACTTGCGTTTCAGAGCAGCCAAGTAAAAGTCATGCCAAAAATTACAACCAAAGGCACAGAAACTGCTCTCCTGAACTCCTGCAAAGATCTGACTTCCAACCTTGTCTCCGGCTCTCACTCTGTCCTTATCCTCCTTGAACCTTTCCTCTGCCTTTGACATGGACAAACATGCCACCCTGATCAACTATCCCAGTGTGAACTTTGGCATCACTGGTGAGGCTCTAGCGTGGCTGACCTCCTTCTTGGACTGATCCTCCCAGGTCCAACTTAGGTCCTTTCTCTTCCCCGCCTTTCTTTCCACATGTGGTGTTTCCCAGGGCTCCATGCACTGCCACACCGGGTTCACCGGGTGGAGACATATTGGGGGGGCAACACAAAGGGAGACATCGTAGGGAATGCAACAGAGAAGCACAAGCACGCACACTCATGACTCAACAGTGGGAACAAACACACAGGGGAAAGGACAGGCACCTAGAAGATGGGGGGGCTAGTGGGCACCAACAATAACTAATAGTAAACATGGAGGTAAAAACAGAATAGAGTGTAAGGTAAAACCAAAAGTAAGCCACAGGTACAGCCAACAATAACCGGCAGTAAACACACAGAGGGGGGACATAGAGAAGGAAAAGGCCTAGAGGGCACAACAGAATCAGAGTGAAAGTTACAGCATGGAACACATCTAAAGTGAGAAAAATACAAAAGTAACAGAAGGGAACACAAGTGAGGCAACCGTGAGAGAGGGAGCCTAATGTGTGCATGGCGACAGTGTGCATTGAGACAAACGTGTAAGTGGAAGCACACACGAGGGCAGAGCAGTCTAGTAGAGAGCAGTTATGGCTGCTCCCCCTGCCGCACCTTTCTTATCATGTGGTTGATGGTGGTTGACAGCTGGGCAGCATACTCGCACTCTGGGCTGCAACCCCTTCGTCACCAAACACCTGCATCACACAACACTGCCCCCTTAACCTGAGCAGAATTTGCCATAGAGTGTCCACTTCTTGGTTCTTAAAGGATCTGATGTGTGGTACATAGCGCAACATGCTATGTATCAATGGGCAGCATTCCCTGTGGTCCTCCATCACACAACACTGCACGCTTAGCCTGCCCAGGCTTTTTCCTTAGCTAGATCTCGGGTACATTTCCAAAACCAGGGGTTTTTAGAAATTAAACAGCTGCCATCTTGTTTTTCTCTTGATGCAAGAGATAACCACGGCGATAACCGAGGATAACAAGAAATTAACTGTGGTTAAAATGTATTTGCAGGTTAAAATAGTATAGAGGTGGGGGTGGCTAGAGGGCACCAATTGAAATTTAGGAGTTGAAGGGGGTCTAGGGGCTGGGTTTGCAACACAAAGCTTTCTGTAGCCCCGTCTATAGCCTTGAATAGCCAACATCTCAAAGCAATCTGCACCTCATAAACAGCTTGTGTTGTGGAGGGAAAGGGAGAGGGGAAGTGAGGAGAGCTGGCACATGGTGAGGCAGAAATGTATTTTCTCAATATTTTCTGGCTAGAAATCACTGGCCATGGCCAAACCATTGACATGATAGCCATACAGGTCCCTTATCTTCGCAGTAACTAGGACAGACCATGCTGAGTTTCAAAGTGAGGAAGGGACCAGCTCCTCAGGCCATGTTGCCTGATAAATAAGCCAAACTTACAAGACCACGTAGAGAAATGGACTGGCCCTTTCCTTGCTTTGAAGCTAAGCAGGGCCAGTCCCAGTTACTGCATAGAATGGTGCCTGAATGAGCATCCACATTATTCTTTTTAATCCATGCTACTGTCAGTCTTTGATGGTTCTTTACTCAGAGACCAGTTTCTTGCCTTTTTCTATGGCCTAATGTGTCTGCATCCTTCCTTGCTTTGAAACTAAGCAGGCTCGGTCCCGGTTACTGCATTGATGGGAGACAGTCCACAGTCCCGAATGCTGTGTGTTTTCTTAGTTTTAAATATCTCAAAACACACAGCAGCCACATTATTTTTTTAAACGTGCTACTGTCAGTCCTTGAAAGGTTTGCACTCAGAGGGCTTTTCTTTGCCTTTTGCTGAACTGCAGTCTGGTATTAGTAGTCTCCCAGTCAAGATGGGGGAAATAATGCCACAATTGCACACTTTTTGACCTACAATAGATCTATAAGAATGTATATATTTGGGTGACACTTTGGTATGTGTAGTTTTCAAGTTATCTTTAAAAAGCATAGTACTGTTGAAAGCCAGACATGGGGGTGAGAAGGAGAAATTATGAGATGGCAAGTAAGTCATGAGTGTTTGCCCATGATGTGGCAAGAGAGTTTGCAATCCTGGACACTGGTGCAAATGTTTTCCCCTGAGTGTGGCTGCTTTTCAGAGCACAAGTAAAGGTTACGTGGATAGCCAGCGTAACTTTTTTTTATTAGAGGGCAAATGCAACCCCTTGGGTTTTTTGAGGTTGGCAAGCTTTGCCTAGTGTTTGGCTACCAGCATTTTACTCAGGTGGCCATGTTCCCAGTGCAGATGCTTACCCACAAGACCACAAGCACTAGATTTAGTTTTCCATAGACTATTTTACGACAGATTGCTCGGTTTAAAAGGCGAGCACGTTTTATACTTTGCCAGCATATTTATTGGAAGATATCCTCTCTCAGGGTATTTTCTGGAGTTCATTACTTTTTTTAAAGTCCAATGCTATTTTGTCTTGCACACTTTCTTCTAAAGAGAAGGAGAATTGACCTACATTTGTATTTTTCACTTTAAAATAAATGTTCGCTTATCGAGCGTACATTCATGGGTACCAGCTTTGATTTTCCCTATGGGGGCAAATGGACCTGGGAATATGTTATTCTTGCAGTTGGTCATTTTTTCCCTTTTCCATGTTGCTTAAATGCGGATAGTTGGGGTTGTGTAATGTATCACAACTGTCACCAAGAGTCCATCCGTAAAACAAGGGGCATGTAGCAAGCTGCTTAACCAAAGTTTGGGATCCTTGGCAAATAATGCATTCTCACTGCACATTGCCTAAAAACAGTTTGAGTTCTCAAAGCCTGCAATATATAATACATAAAAATATCATTGTCAAAACAGGTCAATATCAGTTTGGGATTTATGAACGTCTTTCAGTGATGGGTTGGAAGTGTTTTAAAATATAGAGTGGCTGTGCCCAACAGCCATGGCCAATGGTCTGGTAGAGTTCTAAAACAGGCAGTGGTAATGGCCAGGGTAAGTGGTCTGTTAGTGTTTTAAAATGGAGAGCAGGTGCAGCTGTATGATGTGCCCACTGGCCTTGGCTGAAGGTCATTGCTAGTGGTCTGGTAATGTTCTAAAATATACAGTGAGCACGGCTGTAGGCTGTGGCCAATGGTCATGTGCTGAAGAAATCTATGGAAGACAAAAACACTTGAAATTCAAGGAATAAACCTTAGTTGCAGGGATGTTAAGGTGAGAAATGCATTGTACAATAAACCTTGAAATTCGATGAGAACTTAACACAAAAAAAACCCTGAAATTTTGCTAAAACATGTTAACTTTGCGTCCCTATTGTGCAGCCTATGACCACAATTATGACATCATAGATCGCATCACTAACTATATTACAACAGTAACTGGCATTAAGGATGGCCTTCAGCCATGGTCAGTGTCCATGGCCAAATATATTTTAACACATTAATGGGCACTAATCATGCCCTTCAGTCATGGAGTCTGGCAACAGTATTCACGCATGTGCACTGTATATTTTAAAACACTAACAGGCCACTAATTATAGACTTTGGCCTTCAGCTGTGTCCACTGTACATTATATACACTAAACAGCCACTAGACCTAGACTTTAGCACAATACTAGCGAGTGGCCATAATCATTGGCTGTGCACACTATATTTTCTAATATATAAATGGGCCAATAGCCATGGCATTTGACCATTAGCAGTCTGTACATCTTTGGGCCATGTCCACTGTATATTTTAAAATACTAACATGCCGTAAGCGATGGACTTCGGACGTGGCCACTCTGTATTATGCAACACTAACCTGCCCCTATCTATGGCCTTCGGCCATGCACACAGTATATTATATACACTAACCAGCCACTAGCCATGGTCTTCAACACAATACTAGGCAGGCACTGGCCACTGTATATTCTAACATGTTAATGTAATGTGATCTGTGATGCCATAATTTTGGTCATAGGCTGCACAACAGGTGTTGTGAAGTTAAGGTGGCTTTAGCTGAATTTCAGGGGTTTTGTTTGTACCTTAACGTCCATGCAACTAACTTTTTTCTATGAATATATATTTTAGTAGAAACTTGATTGGGCATGACTTAATTTTGGACTGTTGTACGGTTGTTGTTTGGGTTGCTAACGTCCTAACATTCACACCCCTCTTAAGAACATAGCCTGCTCTTGGTCCACATTATCACAAAAGGCAAGGGAGGTGCATCTCTTGACTAGGCCTGTTACACCTTTATGATTAGGATCATTTTTTTTAGAAGATTAATGGCTGCATAGGCATTTTAGCCACTACTCATCCCTGTAATCCAGCAAGACAATTGTCATTTTGTCACAGTGCTAAGCATCCTGTCGATGGTGTGCTAAGATGAGTATGCCATCTAGACAAATGTAAAATCAAAGTCCCTTCTCAGTACAGCTGTCACATATTGCACTTGCTGAGTGAAACACCATGGAACAGGCAATTGAGCAAACAAAATAATTGTTAACTGCATTGCTTGCATTAAATTAATCAGAGTAATCTTCTGTGAGGGAGAAAACATGACATTTCTGCTATGCATTTTTGAAGTTGAACCTCACTGTTATGTCCCTTGTACAAAGAACATTATGGAAGAAAGTGTTTGTTTCTTTGTTTGTTTGTTTTATTTGCTTGTATAGCGCGCCAAGCCCAAAGGTATCTGGGCGCTTTTCTTAAGGTACATGGTTGCAGATTTATATACAAGGCTAAAAGCATATTATAAATAAACATAACCATAATTTTTATTGTAGCTGGTTTAGCACATTCACAATCTTCACAATATACACATTTGCAGAATGCACTTCCAACAAAAACACAACATTCAAATTTCCAATGAATTGCCTTGTTATTCGCAATGAGCAGTTTAGCTCAGTGTCAATGCACTTGTTTTGGAAGCAATACGATGCAGAGAACACAGGTTCGAATCCCGGTCCGCGCTCACAAACCTTTTCGGCATTAAAGCGTATTATAAAGAAACAATTATAATAACAAATGGTGCCAATAAACACAAACAAGCACTGTACGTGTTTTAAACCTAGTCCTACTAATTGGGGCGATTTTTTTTTAAAATTAAAACTTTATTCGTTTTTAGTACAAAAACCTTTACAAATAATTCATAAAAATTACAATAAAAAAAAGACAGAAAACATAACTAAAAACAGAAAAGGACACTGAAAACATCAACAATAACCCAAATCCAATGTGACTTTTCTGTACATTAAAGTATAAAAGACAACACCAATGAGCTATTACAGACTATGATTTTACTAGCTAGTTAACTCTGTCGAGTTCCTTCAAAATAACAATTGCCAGCCTTGTTGTGTTAAGTATAGACGCGTTTGTGGATCCCCACATACATTTTAACCAGATCCAATTTCTGACTAGGGCCGTCTTTGCTTGCAAAAATGATTTCATTATTTTACAACAATCATTTTCAAAGTAAATACAAAAAATGAAAAGGTGTTTTAAAGTTTCCACAGTTAGATTGCAGAATCTGCATATTTCTCTGCTTCTCTCTGATTCATCTTCATACCAATGTTTCATTCTGACTCTTGTATGAAACAAATGTAATCGAAACAACATAAATGTTCTACGTACGTTAGAGCAGGGACATAATGTTAAATAGGTCATGCGTGGTAATTGCTTGTGACAAAATTTAGAATATTCAGAAAATGAAGAATATCTTTGAATCTGCGAGCAATTTTCCATCCAATCCATTAAAAAAAAAATGTCTTGACATTTGCTTGAAACAACTCTAGGTTTTCCACAGACATGTTAATTTTTTCCAACAACGATAACATACGTCCTTTGTATTGAACCATAGATGGAGGGTTATTGCTGACTAAAATATGATTTAGCCCCATATACAAAGAATTTTTAGGAGGGACCATCATTTTGGCAACATTTGAAAGTAGGCGGCAATTATATCTAGCCAATAGATAATTGAGACCTAATTCGTGCCTAAGAATAGCATTAGGTAAAGATGATGGAAGTCCCAAAGTATATTTCCAAATGAGTCCCTGAAGTTGATCTAATAGGGGTCCCAAATCATATAGAAATAATTCTACTCCATACAACATGATTGCCTCAACGTTTTTCAAATAAAATTCTAATAGTGGGATTAGCGAAAATGTACAGATTTTATGGAGCAATATTTTCATTTGGCATTTTAGAGGAAGCAGTTTTACCATTAGGAGTTCTTTCATTTTTTTGTATGCTGTGTTGTTTGTCAAAATAAGTCCTAAGTAAGGTAGGTTGATAGTAGTTCCTTTTGTAGCATCACCGATTGTCCACGAAAAATGTCATACTTTTTTATTGTTACAAAATACGTTGGTGTTGGATTTTTGAGGATTTACTGTTAAGTTATTCATTCTACAGTATTGTAAAAAGCTTTCTAACTTCATTTAAAGACCTGATTGCGTGCGATCAAACAGCAGGATATCACCCGCGTAGGCTAACCAGGACATGGTGAAGGACCCTATGCGAATTGAAAAGGATTTGTCAGGGTTCCATAGCTCTTCTATGTCGGCAAAGTAGAGATTGAAGAGAATAGCAGCAAGATTGCAGCCCTGTTTGACACCCATCCAACTTGGAATAGCCTCTGTGAGTGAGCCTGCCCGATTAATTCTTACTTTAAAATTTGTTTTAAAGTGAAGCATTTCTATCAAGGTGATCAAATACTGTGGAAACTTGGCCTTATGCAATTTTTGCCAAAGCTTACCTCTTATGACACAGTCAAATGCTGCCTTTAAATCAAGTGATGCTACAAAGATGGGACTATTGGCGGGACAAGTAACATAAGAAATAATATGTGCAAGAATGCAAGCATTAAGAGGGGTGCCTATGCTTGTGCGGGACATAAACAGTTGTTAATGCGGGAAAAAGTTTCTAACTCTTGCAAGATAAGGGAAGCAAAAATTTTAGCTTACGTCAATGATGGCAACAGGTCTATAGTTGTTAGGATCTAAAATAGACCCCTTTTTATGGAGTGGAATAATGATTGATGTAAGCCATGAGATTGGAATCATTTTTGAACGGAAGATTTCTTGGAACATAGGAACAAACATGGAGGCCCAAAAAACGGATCATCCTTGATCAAACAAGGCAGGAGACCATCTGGTCCTGCACATTTGGATCCCTTCAATTTCTGAATTGCACCGAGTACATCAGCATGTCCCCAGGGACAACCGTTCGGAATTAGATGACACTCAGGAGCGTAATCATAAGACATAAATTCAACGGGAAGAGCACATTTAGAAAGAAAAAAAGAAGTCCAAGTTGAGCTGTCAATTCCCGAGTCAAATTTGCGTGCTTCTGCTTTATCTATTGATGTAATGGATTTCCAGATGTCTTTTGTTTTACGCTTGCATAGAAAACAACACATTTTTGGTTCTGCTTTATTTTATTTAAGACACAGATCAGTCTTAATGCACCATTATAAGTACATATGATTTTCCTTTTCATTATTATAAAGTCCGAATTGATGTATCTCAACCTGGATTTCCGCGCCTTTCGTAGTTCAGCATTTTTCTTCCTTTTAAGCGAAGCTATTTCATTACAAAATTGGACAGCCTCCTTTTTGACTGTTTTGTGCGCCCCACACTTCTGAGACAAGTTTACAAGATGAAGGGCAATCATCCTTAAATTCCATTTTAGAAATACATCCTTGTCATAACACTTACTCCAATAGCACTTCCAGAGATCTCTATTTACTAAGGAAGTCAATTTTCTGCAAGTGGCAGGGGCTCAGTTGATTGAAATATTGTGTCTGTCACATTGAATTAGAGCTAGCTGGGATTCTGGTGGACAATATTTCAAGTATTGTACTATTGATGTTATGATCATTAGGTGGTCACCCAAAAAAGTCTCAATGGTGTTTACAACTGACAGCCTACCTGATAACCACTTTGACGAAAACATGTGATCAATCCATGATCAATCCATGATTGTAGGCTCCCACGTTTCCACGTATAATTCATGTGGTTACAAGCAGGAGGTGACAAATGAATATCCCAACATTTGAGAAACTTGCTCCATACATTTCCCTTTTGAATAGAGGACTGAAAATATAACGAGCTCTGAGCCAGTCTACTGTTGTTAGACCAAAATGATGCATTGAAGTCCCCTCCAATAAGGATTTCAGCAAGCAGGAATTCAACAAAAACTTCATCAAGGGCATCGTTTAAAATGTCGCAAGCTCTTTCAATGGGGTATTGACCAGGATTCCAATACAACAAAATTATAAATAGGTTTCCATTCTCTTCTGCATCAAAAGTAATATCCACTAATAGGAAAAGGTCAGATTCATATACATTATTAATTGTAAACTTCAGCTTTTTATCAATCAAAACAGCCAAACCTCCTGATTGTCTACCTTCCAGCCCTTTAATCGCTGGGTGAGAGTAGGAAACAAAACCCTCGAGTTCTACCTTTGATATGGCCATTGTCTCCTGAACTAACAAAATGTGAGGAAGGGACTCTAAAGAGGTTCTTCTTCTCCACTTTGCTAGGTTCAAAAAGCCACAGCAATTCGACGACGCAACCTTAAGATCGTGAATTTATGAAGGTGCGTGGGGTACGTTTGTGTTAGCAACTGTTTTGATCAAAGTTTCAAGCCATTTAAGACCATTAAGTGCGTTCGTGAGCGCTGACAGTTGTTCCATCATATTTTTGGTGGGATCACTGTGGCCAATTACATTTTCAAGGGGCGGGTGGAATTCTAGAAAGTCTATTGCTTCTTTAATTTGAGGAAAACCCACCATCTCCAGCCCAAGTATCATAAGATCACTCTGATGTTCCCAAATCAATTTTGCAATTATTGGAGATAACATTTTCGACAACATACGGTTGTTATTTTCGTTGGGAAGTCTAATCCACTCAATGTCATTTGTGACAAGACTTCTAAGCAATGGGATCTTAAAGAGCGCATTCATTAGGAAGGAGCGATTAATACGTACAGCTCCATTGATCTTAACATCGCTCTTCCATCCAATAATATTTTTCATTTCATTGGGATTAGTGTGAAACGAAAGGGAGGATTATTAGAGGCATCCACACAGGGCATCAATTTTGTCCCCAATGTCCTCCTTGTTTGATTTAATTAAATTCGCAAGAGGTTTATGTGACAATGTTCATTTGTCATCATCTTCATGGATATTATTTGGAATTTGTAACTTCAATGTTAATCTCTTGGTCTCTTCAGAAGCTGTAGCCATTGATGATGACAATGTCTGCAGAGGTGCAGACGAACCACCACTGTGTTTGGCAAGTTGTTCCTGCTTAAGGTGGTGGTCTGTGATGGCAACATTATGAATGGAGCAAGGTGCCAGCGTAGGGGATCTCTTTTTAGCTATTTCGTCCGAGGCTGTCGAGGTAGAACATTTCTCCTCTATCTCCTGCGGTAATGATGTAGACCCTATTATTTTTTCTTTTACTTTGCTTTTTTCATTTCTCAAGAGACTATGGGCCTCATTACGACCCTGGCGGTAAGGGGTTAACGGCGCCATAAAAGGTGCCGGCGCCATTAACCCTGTACCGCCTCATTACGAGGTCCCCTCGCGGGACCTGGTAAGTAACGCCAGGTCAAACCAGGCGTGCTTACTGGGTCCCGCGAGGGGAAGAGGGAGCAAACAACGGGCCAACTCGTAATGGCCTGTTGTTTGCTCCCTCTCCCATTCCTATGGGGGCTGAAATAGGAATGGGGAAGGACCGGGTCTGGGTCCTTGGAGGGAGGAATTACCGGGCCTTCCGAACTCGGAATGGCCCGGTAATTCCTCATTCTGTGGACCCGAACCCGGACGCGATTTCGGAGGCAGCCAGGCCGCCAACAGCGGCATCGCTACCGCCGAGGTCGTAATGAGGCCCCATCAGTTTTTTTCGATGTGATTTGTGTGAAAAAAGAAGTTAAGTGTGGTTGAGTCATCAAGTGTATATTTACTGTCGAATCTACTTGCAATACTGGTTTTACCCCTGTGTCAACATATTCAACAGTAGGAGTCGTCAAGTTGGAATCTTTTTTTACATTTACCGGATGTTTAGAAATATTTTCCTGACCAGCAACCGAGTTAAGCTGCAAGGCCTTTTTGCTTTCCTCATTCAGCTCACTCAAGTTCAGATTTTGATCAGAAGGGATCGCTGTAAGAGAACCTTTACCAATGCTTGTTTGAGACTTCTTAGCATAAATGGTTTCTGAGGAAGAATCTTTCGCTATTTTTTCCACTCGAGAGGGACCCCCTTTATTTTTATGCCTTCTTTTTATGGCTTTCAGATGGTTCTTTTTTGCCCTTCTCGAGTAAAATAAAAGTTCTCTTTTAAATTCGGGGCATCTTTTTGTGTTTCACTACATTTGTCTTTTTCAATGAGGTTGACCAGAGTCAATGGACTGTCCGGGGTAGCCTCTAGCATGGCCGCAATGGAACTAACTACTTCAGCAGACTCGAGCATCTCCAATATTTTGTCTTCCGAGTGCATCTGTATGAGAATTATTTCAACCTGTAGGAGTCTGTCATGCTGTATTTTTGTCACCTCCAAATAATCAATTGTCTCACACGGAGGTATGTTCCTGTGATCCAGCAATGGTTCGTCATTTTCGTTGGATTATTTGTGCGAACGTCACTGGAATTCCCTTTAGTAATAGAGGATCGTCCATTGTTTGGGAACCTACATGTTTTTTTTCAACCTCAACGTTGGTATTTAGAAGGTCATTTTTTACAATTACTGCCGCTCTTACATGGCAATCCAGGTGATATATATGACATGCTACCTGCACCAAAATATAATATATATAATTTTTGCCAGTTGGGAGTTGTTCGTGGTCAAATCCTTTTTTATCTCCTGAAGAAGGAGATGGGAATATTCATGGCCACGATCTAATAGATTTAGAATTCTTGTAAATATCGGTAGATCTTTGATGTTATGATCAAGGAGATCTTCTACAAGATTTTCTTGAGAAAGAGGTAATTCTGGCAGATTAGAAAAGTTAAATATTGGAACAGATGTGTTCAAATTCTTTTGATCAGGAAAGAGTTTCTGCGGCTTTGGATCAAGGGGATATTTCGCAGTAGGTGAGCTGGTAGAAGGAAATTGTAGCTTTTGTGCAAAATGAAGCTCTTTATGTTCATGGTCGAAGTTGGGACTCGATGCCTCTTTTGTGATTGGTTGGTGAAAGTGTACGTGTTCTCTACTAATCCCGTATATGGAAACGGGAGTTGATGGACCAAGAGATAAACGTACTCTTTTATCAAGATCTGCCATTATTACAGGAGTGAGCATTGATATATCTGCTATGGGAAGAAATTTATTTTCATGTATTTGTGCCATTATTTTTTGTTTCCTGTTTAGGTTATCATCAGCTGCAAATGGATCATTTGTAATGTCCTCATTCGCTTTTTTTAGAGAACATATTTCTTTTATGACTGGAATGTCTTTTTGAGTTTTAGAAGCAAGGCTCTTCTCATTGGGTGGTATAGTTTCCTTTGAATGAATTGACATTGAAAGAAATGAAGGATTCCCGTTGAGTGAGAGATTCGGGCGGTTCTCTTTTTTTTATGAACGTTTTTTAGGGATTCAAGTGTAGGTTGTGTTTTAGATAAACACTCCTTACGGTTTTTGCCATTCCTGAGGCTAGACGCCATCATGAGGAATGAGATGGGCAGGAGTGGAAAAGGTTATTGCAAACTCGCCCGAAATACGCTGCAGGGGGGTCTAGTTAATTACAGATTTCCAAATTCCCACCCCCTTCGTAAAAGTACCTTGCTCTTACCTGCTTTAGTGAAGTAAAAGCAAATCTCCTGCACAGGTAAGTTAGAATATTCCACTCAATTCACCACCAAGTGTTTTACAGATGAAAATCTAAGCACTGTAGCCCTTGCGCCCCACGCCGTGCACCATGAACAGTAAACAGTACTTAAAGTACTTAACGGGTGCGCATGCGGGTGCGCTGATTGAAATGGCTATATCCTAGCTGGAGGGGGCGTGGACAGCAGGGGGGTGGCGACAACACAAGGTAAGACCTACAATTGGAATAGAGAAAGGACTATGTTAGTAACGATATACAGTGATTAAGTCTCCTATGATTTGTTCCAGTGAAATGCACAACGTGCACACTCCAGTGAAATGCACAATGAGCCGAAAAGACAGTGGGCCTCATTCTGAGTCGGGCGGTAAGGGTTAACGGCCACCGGTAACGAGACCGGTGCCGTTAAACCCTTACCGCCCCATTCCGAGTTCCCTTTGCAGGTTGGAACTTAACACCTGCTTTTTGCAGGCGTTCAAAAACCAACCCGCAAAGGGACCTTGGAGCTAATTACGGCACCGTAATTTACGGTGCCGTAATTAGCACCTTCCTCATTCCCATTGATCCCTATGGGGCAAAAATGGGAATGGGAAAGGGCCCATGGTGAATGGGGAATTACCGACCCCGCCAACCTTGGAATGGGGCGGTAATTCCGCCATTCACCATGGCGGAGTCGGAATGATAACATCGTCCACCAAGGCGCTAATAGCGCCTTGGTTAACGCCAGGGTCGGAATGAGGCCCAGTCACCTTGTTTGTGTTGATAGACCAGGCAGAATGGTGTTACACCAAAAGACGTCCTCCTGTAGGCGAAGGCGCAGCAATGTAGAGGCAATCACAGGCACGGAAGCTCCAGCAAAGAGCAGCAACCCGACTTGACAGTAAACAGTACTTAAAGTAATTCACGGGTGCGAGCGCGAGTGCGCTGAATGAAATGGCAATATCCTAGTTGGAGGGGAGAGGGCGTGGACAGCAGGGGGGTGGCGACAACACAAGGTAAGACCTACAATTAGAATAGAGAAAGGACTATGTTAGTAACAATATACAGTGATTAAGTCTCCTATGATTTGTTCCAGTGAAATGCACAACGTGCACACTCCAGTGAAATGCACAACGTGCCGAACAGACAGTCACCTTGTTTGTGTTCATAGACCAGGCAGAACGGTGTTACACCAAAAGACATCCTCCTGTAGGCCAGGGCGCATCAATGTAGAGGCAATCACAGGCACAGAAGCTCCAGCGCAGAGCGGCAACCCGACTTGACAGTAAACAGTACTTAAAGTACTTCACGGGTGCATGCGCGGGTGCGCTTCTTGAAATGGCTATATCCTATCTGAAGGGGACGTGGACAGCAGGGGGATGGTGACAACACAAGGTAAGACCTTGTTCGTGTTGATAGACCAGGCAGAACGGTGTTACACCAAAAGACGTCCTCCTGTAGACCAGGGCGCAGCAATGTAGAGGCAATCACAGCACGGAAGCTCTAGAGCGGCAACCCTACTTGACAGTAAACAGTACTTAAAGTACTTCACGGGTGCGCTTTAAGGAGCGCTTCTAAACAATCCAAATTCTGCATATTTCTACTGTTGCACAGGCAGCCTCTCTTTTGGAATTTAAACATAGAACCCCTGAGATGATGGCAGATAATTTTATGGTTAACCAGATAAAATATTGCCGATCGGTCTATTAATAGTAAGAGGGGTAGCTTGCCGTTATCCTTAAGGTCCTCAATTTGGGTTTTTAAGTCGATAAGGGCAGTTTCAGTTCCGTGCCTCGGTCGAAAGCCAGATTGTCTGAGACCGAGGAGTTTATTGGATTTGAGATAATCCTGGATCTGCAGATAAGCAACCCGGTCCAGGATTTTAAGTAAAAAGGGGATGATGGTAATGGGCTTGTAATTAGGAGAGATGCTCGGGTCTAAGGATGGTTTTTGAGTAGGGGGATGACCCATGCGTCCTTCAGGTTATCTGGGACAATGCCTGAGTTGAATGTCTAGGCCTAGCAACATTTCTATAGGGTTCTCTGGTACGCCAGTGGTAAGTCTGGTCTCTCTGTCAGTACCAATTTCACTGGGACCATTCACTGATACTTGTCCATTTCTATTGATGACAAATTGTGGCAAAAATTTGTTGGGATTAAATTTATTAAAGGAATTGAATGCTGTGATTTAATGTTCTCCAGATGGAGTGTACTTAACAATTTTGCCCCAACAAACTTCAGTTACACAATTTTTGTCTATGCCTTTACTAATTGAATTGAATAAGGTTCCAACATGTTTATGGACAGTTAATGATAATGACTTTGGAATTTTACAAGTTGAACCCATTAAAATTGTGTTGAAACCACGTGTTAAATTGCAGCGTATTCGACAGTATACGATTTCGGTTGAAAGTGAACAGGCTTTGAAGAGTATTATTTCTGATTTCGTACACCGAGGTGTAATTGAGGAAATTGCAGGGAGTGTGTGTAATAGTCCGATTTTACTAGTTGACTAGAAAGGGGATAACGCGATTCCTTTTCATTTTATTATTGATTTGCACGCCAATAAATAGGGTTGTTGCTCCACATTTTCCAATTGTGCCTGATGTTACCACAATTCTGACTATAATTTCAGCCACGGCTACACATTTTAGTGTTGTGGATAAGAAAAAAACACTTTCTTTAGTATCCCTGTGCATGTTGATAGCAGATATTTGTATGCGTTCACACTAGGGGGATGCTTGTTCACATTCTCTCGCAAGGGTACACTGAGAGTCCAAGCATATATAGTAGTGCATTGAAAGAACAGCTCAATACGCTTGAGTTACCTTCAACTTGCACATTGTTGTAATATGTTGATGATCTACTTCTAGCTGCCAATTTTGAAGCTGCTTGCAAAGAAGGCACTGTGTTGCTGTTTATTCATTTAGCAGAGCATGGGCATAAGGCTTTGTTGAAGAAGTCTCAGTATTGTCTACAGGAGGTCGCCTATTTGGGCTATCTCCTGTCAAAGGAGGAAAGAAGACTGACACCTGAACGAATACAAAGCATCTCTGCTATGTCTGTTCCAAATACACAGAAAGAGGTCAGAGCTTTCATAGGCATGGCCTCATATTGTAGACAGTGGAATCCACATTTTTCTTTGTTGATAAAACCTACTGACAAAGAAGGACATTTCTTTGCCTTTGCCGTGGAACATGGATTGCCAGAACGCTTTTGATCTGCTTAAGGCTGCGCTGTGTTCAGCACCAGTTGTGGGCACACCAAATTACAAGAAAGGCTTTGTTTTGTATGTGAATTAATGTGATGGATGTGATGGATGTGCTTTGGCTGTTTTGAACATGGAGGCAAGAATAGGCAGTGCGGCTATTTTTCCTCCTTGTTAGACCCTGTTGCATGCATTTTGCTGAGATGTTTGAGAGCTGTAGCTGCTGCTGCATCAGTGAAACAAAGTAAGGGTATGGTTTTAGGACATTCTTTAACCATGATGGTACCCCACTTCGTAGATGTTCTATTAAACAGAATGCAGATGCAACATCTCACATCAGCTTGATTAACAAGATACGGGATGATTCTTTTTGCTACAAATTAAGGAATGTTGTTCATTGAATCCGGCTGAACTATTGACTTCTCCACAAGAGAAGGATTGCAGTGACGAAATATCACATGATTGCCTCTTTATTACAGAATAAAAAACTAAGGGCAGAATTGATTTAATTGATACACCCTTAAAGAATCCACAAGGGGAGCTATTCTTTGATGGCTCCTGTTTTAAACTTCCGGATGGTACATCCACCGCTGCTTATGCAATCACTATGTTAAGCACTATTGTGGACACTAAACGAATTCCGCATAATTCTGCACAGGCCTCAGAGATTATTGCGCAAACCAGAGCTTGTGAAATTTATGAAGGGCTTAGTGTAAATATATATACAGATAGTCAGTACGCATTTGGGGTGGTTCATAATTTTGGTCAACTATGGACTGAGAGAGGATTCTTGACCTCACATAGAACAAAAATTCAACATGGCACTCTGATAGTGTGGTTGCTGTCAGCACTTGCACTTCCTATGCAACTAGCAATAATGAAGTGTGCCACACACCAGAAAGTGACAGACGATGTAGGAAAAGGGAACACTTTTGCTGACAGAATAGCCAAACAGACTATTGATTTGCACTCAAAGATGTACGTGCTCGATCCAACAAGATGGGTTACTGACACTTGTATGATGGACAAAGGGATTAGCTGTATAAAAGAAATTCAGAATGAAGCTACCCCAGAAGAAATTAAACAGTGGGCTGAGGGTCGAGCGGGTCTAGATGATGAGGGTTGTTGGGTGGATAATGAGTAGCATAGATGGATGCTACCCAATGCCTATGTCACTGCTTTGGTAACTATGGCTCATGGCCCAACACACATATCTTCCAAAAAGATTTGCCAACAGTTAGATCCCGTCTGGTATAACACTAATATCCAGAAAACTGCTGAACGTTTGGTCCAGAGTTGCATGATATGTTTGCAACATAACATTGGGAAGGGAACACTGACACTGAAGGGCAGTTTTGGTTCCCCCTCCATGCCTTTTCAGGTGATCCATTTTGATTTCATTGAGATGGAACGTTGCCAGAACTATGATTATGTCCTAGTTGTGATCTGTGCCTTTAGCAAATGGGTTGAGGCTTTCCCACTGAAAGATGCCACAGCAATGTCAATGCCAAAGACCATGCTTAAGGAGTATTTTCCTAGGTTTGGCTTGCCAAGAGTAATTTGGTCCGATAATGGTCCACATTTTATCGCTGCTGTCATACTGTAAGTATGTGCAGGAGTACAGATTGATAAACGGTTCCACTCTGCCAGACATGCTCAGAGTGCCGGCTTTGTGGAACGCCATAACGGTATTCTAAAGAATAAAATCACCAAGGTGTGTGTGCTCAGCAATCTGAAATGGCCTGACGCTTTGCCAATAGCCTTGCTATCAATGCAGATGACCGCACAATCAAAGACAGGGCTCTCCCCCTATGAGATTGTCATGGGAAGACCAGCCAATGTATTGAATGCTCCAAGACCCAAGCAGTTGAAAGATCTCGAATATACGTTTTTGTCTGACTGTTGTGATCAGTTGACTCAAAACTTACGTTTGATTTGCCAACAGCCATCCATGTAAAATACCAGGGTCCAGGTCATCGACTCTGACCTGGTCAGTGGGTCCTGGTGATGAATTTTGAGAGGGGCACCTGCCTTGCACCTCGTTGGAAAGGACCACATCAGATCCTTTTGGTTACGTAAATCGCAGTTTGAGTGACCGGAAAGTAACACTGGATCTACATTACACGTGTGAAGAGGATTCCTTTTCCTCTGCCCTATGACGAAGGGGAGGAGAAGGGAATTGATGATCCCAATGCTCACAACGAGCCTGTTTTGATCAACACCGAGGGTGTCACAAAAGTCCTTCCTGAGCCTGTGGAGACTGGGGAGATTGCTGTTTCTTCATTTTCTTCTTCACCGTCGATCAATCTTGTTTGATCTTCTTCAGGAAACAACAACGCTTTGTTCAACGATCATTGAGTGCCTGGATTTGTAAGGTACAATCTGTGACCACGGAACAGGATTTAGATTTAGAGTTTGCTGACATTACATTAATGTAAATAGAATAGGAAAGTACAGCTAGGATTCTGTGCCCACAAGAAACCCAAAAGAAACCACTGTTGAGCCAGTCCATCGTCATTCCTCTGGTGCATACAATAAGAAGCAGGGACCGGAAAAGTTACCTTCAATCAAGATAGGCCACGTGGTCAAGTGCCACCCATGGATGAACTAAAAAAGTCCAATAGTGAGGCTTCTTAATGGACGCTGAGAAACTATGCCTATTTTAGATGCCACTCGTACTAATAAGGGTACTGATCGTTTTGCCGATAATGAGTTCGCCCATCAAGGGTCATGGTCCCCAAGGACCAAATGGATAATGATCACAATAACAGCTGGTATTATAATTGCATTGACATTCGGGTTTTGGTATCTGGAGAGTACACATCCGCTTAATGTTTTATTGCCAACTGCAAATGTCTCCACGGTATCTTCACCATATGTGCATTCGCACACCTTCCGTCCTCGAGACCTCCAACATAGAGGGGGTTATCATAACAACACCCTCTTGATGATCATGAACGCAACCCATGCCATTCTGAATAAGACCAATTGTTGGATATGTTCACATCCGCCACAACATGGGGAAAAGGGATTGGGCTGATATATACATCCACTCCCTCTAACTACTGCTTGTTATGCTTCACTTCGGGTATTATTCTTGGGCCGATGGAACGATAGTGTCATTGGGAATTTTGATGGGACTAATCTCAATGAGTTTGAAAAATGAGTTTTAGCACCTTTAGGATGTTCTCTGTTTGCAAATAAGAGCAAGCTAAATGTTGTTTCTATTAGGCCTTCTGATAGATTCTCCAGACCTTTCCAATCAATGATTACCTTTAAAATGCTCCCATAGGTAATAGGGATGCCATGCTCCCAACCAATGGGTACATTTGAGGGATGTACGAACGCTGTTGTGCTATTTAGTGAAGATGGATCCCGTTTACTTTGTTTGCGGTAATGAGGCATATCCTTGGTTGTCAAGAGATTGGGAGGGTACTTGTTATCTATGTATACTATTACCAGGCATATATATTACCGCCACTGCTGAAGTTTCTAGAACTCGTCCCAGGTGGGATGAGGATGGTGACACCCCCTCACAGATTCTGGGTGATATGCTAAATCCTTTGTGCCATTTTGGGGACAGATAATAAACTCCCAAGATATTAGAAAATTGCTGAGGGTTTTAGAGAAAACAGTAAATGAAACCACTGACATCCTATACAACATGACACTAGAGCAAAAGGCTATTAGATTAGTGGCTCTTCAAAATAGGATGGTGCTAAACATTATTCTAGCTTAGCGTGGTGGGGTGTGCAAAATGGTGGGATCTGCGTGTTGTGTTTTGTACCCGATTCCCCCCCCCCATGATATTTAAGGCAATTAAGAAATTGCACACCTTAAGTAATGAAGAACATGTTCCAGAGGGAAACTGGGATATTGGCACATGATTCTGGGACTTTTTGCGATCTTGGGGCTGGAAAATCTTTGCAGTTCTCATGGTGATCCTTGGCATTGTACTGTTTTGCTGCTGTTGCATACAGTGTCTTCCTGTCATTTGTTCTATGATAGGGGGAAGTTGTGCACAAATGGTTGATAAACTAGAACCTAAGACACATATGCCTGGAAAGATTACTAATGCCTTGGTAATGCAGGACATCGCTATAAAGGAGTTAATGGTGATCAATGTTTTTGAGGATAGCGATTCAGGATGTTGTGACGATGATAAATGGTTTTCGGATGATTGTAATGTTTGAGTAATGCTCTTGGCTTAGGCCAAAAGGAGGGTTTGTAAAAGTATATTTTGCATGAATACTGTCTGATAGTGAACTTTGGCCTAAGCACGTTCGCGTTGCACTGTAAATTGCATTTGAATGAACCTAAAATAGGCTGACTACGCCTCCATTTTAAGTTATCTGTCATTTTGACTAACACCTGTTTTCTGTCACATGTTAGAATTTGTGTTTTTGTCTCCAGCAGAGCAACATTAACTTTGTACTGTGTCAACGTAGATAAGCAAGCTGAAGCTGCTAAGGTGGATTGTTTGTCCTGCACTAAGGAAACTTTGGAGATAAAAAATAGCTGTGCTAATCAGTAATTTAGATGCCATATGTACCAACAGTGTCTTCCCCGTTCAAATAGCGAAACAGAATGATGAATAGCTGAACATGTGCTTTTGCAGACATCTTTGTTTTTGCTCCTTGAAACTAAACTGACTGTAAACTTAAGAACAAATGGTAGGCCAATGTAAGTAAATTAAATAAGGACTGTTACCTTTGTGTCCAATGTTTGAAAAACATATGAAGTGTTTACCAGAAAACAACCAGCTATTCAAGGATGTTTTAACATGTATTAGTTTTGTGGAAAAGCTATGTACCCTAGGTAAATGTGTTTAGTTTAGTTTGTTTACTTGTAGAGCGCTGCCGAACCCTCGGGTAGCGAGGCGCTAATTCATACATCAGAGGTTACAGAATGTTGCACATACAAGTAAGTGAGAATGGTGCATTACAGTATAGTTCGAAGGACCTGGTTACAGAATGGTCCTGGGAGAAGCATAGTATATTATGACAGGGCGGTTCCAATTAGGTTTGCAGTACGCATAACATATATTCGATTGGTCAGGCGGATAATAGAATAGTTTCAGAAGCATTAGTGCGGTATTGGATCCATTCGGGAAGTCTAAGCCTTGGTCTGGTTATTGTTGGGTGCTAAGCAGTTCCTTGACTTTGGCCATAAATGACCAGAATGAGGGGTCGGCTCTTATAGCCGTGGGCAATGCATTCCACGGTTTGGCTGACTGTACAGGGAAGCTAATTCCCACAGATAAGGTGATCTGGTGGTCTGGTGGAGTTCTGTCTCGTGAATTTGGCCGAGAGGTAGCGTGGGGCAGTCTGGTATAGGCATTTATGAGTAATGACCAATGTCGGCAATTTAATTCTATCACGGATGGGGAGCCAGCGGGATTCCTTTCTGAGTGTGGTGATATGTTCCTTGCGTGGGAGATTGAGAGCGCAGCTGAGGGCATTATTTTGGATTATTTGTAGTCTGTTCAGGTTGTTATTAGTGGAACCCAAGAATAGGGTGTTGCAATAGTTCAACTTGGACAGTATGAGGGCTCTAGCCAATGTAAGGCGGCTATTGGTAGATAGGAATGGTTTGCAGGCATTTATGAGTTTGTTGGTGTAGGCTGTAGCTGAGATGGTGGCGTTAGTTTGCTTTCTAAGGGAAAGTGTAGAGTCAAGGTATACCCCCAATGTTTTGACTTCTTTCGACACTTTTATGATGTTGCCATCAATGGAGAAGGATTCATATCTTGAATCGAGTTTGTTGAGGTGGTTCTGTGATCCGACAATAAGCAGTTCCGTCTTATTGTTGTTTAAACAGAGGCTGTGGGTGGCCATCCATGCTTGAATCACTAGATAGATCTTGTTCAGTTTAGCAGCATCCTCATCATACTTCCCCGTGAGGTCAATGAGGGCCTGGGTGTCATCCGCATAATTAGTGTAGGTGACAGTGTAAGTTGTCAAGACGGTCGAAGAGGAGCGTGGTGAAGATGTTGTAAAGTGTGGAGGAGATACATGAGCCTTGCGGGACTCCGCATTGGATTGGGACAGGACTGCGGCAGCGCCACCATATGGGGAGAAGACCCTGGTTGTTCTGTCCGATAAGAAGGACCAAATCCAATTGGAGGCATCCTGAGAGAATGCAGCAGCCGAGGAGAGGTTTTCGGTGCGAATTTTGTGGTCGACTAAGTCGAAGGCTGCGGACAGATCCAACAAGAGCAGGATGGCCAACTTGCCCTTGTCTTTAACTTCATCCATTTGGATTTTTAGATCTAGGAAGGCTGTTTCCGTCCCATACCTAGGTCTAAAGCCAGATTGTCTCAGTCCTAGAAGGTTGTTGTTCTCCAAATGTTGTTTTATTTGGAGGAAAGCTACTCTGTCTAGAATTTTTAGGAGGAATGGGACTGTAGTAATGGGTCTATAATTGGTCAGTGTGTTGGGGTCTAAGTTGGGCTTTTTAAGCAGGGGTAAGACCCAAGCCTCTTTGAGGTTGTTTGGGACGGTTGCATTTTTGAATGAGGTGTTAATCAGAGATGTGATGAAGAGGGCCAGGTCTCTAGCCCCGTCCTTAATGACTGTGGCAGGACATAGGTCGCCTAGGCAGATAGAAGGTTTTAGACATGCTATTATATTTATTAATTCTTCCTCTGTGATGGGAGAGAAGTGAAAGAGGGGGCAATCAGGGGGTTGAAGAATGTGCTGGTTGCCGGGATAGTCTTTGGGCGTAAGGCTGGCTTGTTTGGCTTCTATTTTAGCTTGTAGTAAGGATATTTTATTTGAGAGAGCCTGTTGAATCTTGTTGCACCAAGTTTTGTCCTTGATGCAATCATCAGTTGGGGGCACGGGTGATTCAGTTCTCGTAAAATGGAGAAGAGCTCTTTCATGCCCGATTTGGCGTTGTGTATTCTAGTATTAAAGGTGTCTTTTTTGGCATTCATAATAGTGTCTTTATAGGTGGATGCTGTCAGGGAGGATTTTTGTTTGGTAGTGAGAGACAGGGCTTTTCTCCAGTTGGATTCAGCTGTTCTCTTGAGATTCGTAATGCCTTTAGTTCTGCCGAGAACCATTTGTTCACATGGGCTGTGTGTTTAGTCTTTCTTAGCTTACAAGGAGCTATTTTATTCAGGGCTTGTTCCAGTGTGTTGTTGTAAAGGTCGACTGATGATGTAGCATTAGAGTTGGTGGAGTTGCCCTTAATGGAGGTGATAGGTTTGATCAGTGGTCTCAGATTATCCATGGTGATATTACGTTTATTTCTGGCCAAGGTTTTAGATGCCTCAATAGTGTGTACTGGCTTTTGTGTAGCTATGGCTATAGTGAAGGTAATAAGATGGTGATCTGACCAGGCACAAGGTGTAATGTCAGTCATTGAGATGTTGCAGTTGACTTCAGCGAGCCAGTCCAGTGTTCTGCCTTTAATATGTGTGGGTTTGTTAATGTGTTGTGTCAAGCCTAGTTGTGTGATAATGTCATTGATAGTAGTGGCATTTGTGTCGTTAAGGTCTTGTAAGCCGAGGTTGAAATCACCCAATATGGTGATTTGGGAACCTGGTTTAGTATTGGCTGTAAGTAGATGGGATATGTCTTCCTCGAAGGATGCGATAGGCTCTGGAGGCCTATATATAAGGTGGAGGAGAATGGTTTTAGAGCTGCAAAGTGGCAGTTTGAATGATAGTAGTTGAGCAGAGGGCATATCTATGTTGTTGACTGCTCTGATATTTACGTTGGATTTAGCAATGACTGCTACTCCACCCCCTATCCCGGTTGCTCTTTCCGTTCTGAAGATAGAGTAGTTATCAGGGACAGCAATGGAAAGAGCATGTCCAGCAGCAGAGTGTAGCCATGTTTCGGTTACTGCTAGGAAGTCCAAATTGTTTGATGTGATCACATCTGCAATGTCAGGAGAGTGGGCGACTGAGGAGCGAGCGTTGATGAGGGTGCCTTTAAGTGTACTAGCGGCCGGGACTGCTGGGATCTCAGTAGATCGATTGCCTGGTGAATCGGGGGAGAGGTTATTAGGTTTGTCCACTTGGGGAAGTTGTGTGCTTGGGGTTGGAAGTTTGCCATATTTTTGATTGGTGCTTTTGGTGGGTAGGTGCTTGGAGTGAGTGTGGGAACTAGGTCGGCATTTCTCACGTGCAGGGGGCAAGATGTGTCGAGATACTGAGTGTTGGGTGCGTTGGTACGGTAACCTAGGTTAGCATTTCTAAGATAGGAGGTGCATAGTATGAGAGGTGTGACAAACTTTGCTATCCATTCTGCTGGCGATAGAGGTGGTTGCGGAGGGGGAGGTGGGCCTAATGCCCTCGTGAGTGGTGGTTTGGCCCAGGTGTTAGGGGGGAGCATAGATAGTGTTATATTAAGGCACAGAGGGAGGATGGAGGCCATCGTGAGTGTTACGTGTCTTAGTGAACCCATGCTGGGATGGGGTGTTATTTGGGATGCACAATCTTTAGCAATGGACCAGTATAGGTGAGACAATCAGTGGTAGAGGACTAGATCTAGCAATGCACATTCGATAGCAGAGGGCTAGTATAGGTAGTTCAGGTAATACTCAATATGTACCAATGGGCTAGTTCACACAGTTAGTGGTAGAGGACTAGATCTAGCAATGCACAGTCTGTAGCAGAGGGCTAGTATAGTGGTAGAGGACTAGGGGCCTCATTATGACCCGTGCGGTAACCATGGCACTATTTGGGCCATGGTTGCCGCCGGTAAACTACCGATTCCGCCATGGTGAATTACGGAATTACTGCCCCATTCCAAGGTTTGCGGGGGCGGTAATTCCCCATTCACCATGGCCCTTCCCCATTCCCATTTTTGCCCCCGTAGGGCTCAATGGGAATGGGGAAGGCGGTAATTATGGTACCACAAATTGCGGTACCGTAATTACCTCCAAATTCCCTTTGCGGGTCCCGTCCGAGGACCCGCAAAGGGACCTCAGAATTGGGCGGTAAGGGATTACCGGCACCAGTGCCCTTACCGGTACTGGTAATCCCTTACCGCCCGGGTCGTAATGAGGCCCTAGATCTAGCAATGCAGAGTCTGTAGCAGAGGGCTAGTATAGGTAATACACAATATGTAGCAATGGGCTAGTTCACACAGTTAGTGTTAGAGGACTAGATCTAGCAATGCACAGTCTGTAGCAGAGGGCTAGCATAGGTAGCACAGGTAATGTACACTCTATATATAGCAATGGGCTAGTACAGGGGGTCACGCAATCAATGCTAGAGTAGCTATGGGATGCAGGAAATGTGAGGGGTTAGCATGTTTAGCATTTAACTAAGAGCGATGTTAAACTATTCAAGTAAAAGTTAGCCGTAATATTTTCAGGACAGCCTTACCTAACGTAGTGGGACACAATGGATAAGCATACCATAATTGTCTGCTGATGAGTGCTGCCGTGAGTTCAGGGTGTCCTCCCAATAAGTGGTGTAAGGCCTGAGGGCCTGTGGGCAAGGTTGCAGCAGTGTACTGTAGCATTTTTAGGCACAAACAGGGCCTTTGTACGGCCTTAGTACCAGGCCGCAGGCGCACCTGCCTGCCGGCGGATGTTGAATGTAGATCAAGGTGCTGGCCTAGGCTCAGCCTTTCTGTAGTGAAAAGAAGCGCCCGGCATTTGAAGGTCAGGCAGGAAGTAGGACATGGTCAGGCAATGCGTGTAGCGTGCACAGTTTGGATTCAACACTTACTGCAATGAGGCCTGGTGTATGTGGCTGCAGGAGAGGAGGGGGTTGCCTGCCCTCTACCCTGGGCGATCAGAATGAGAAGGGGGTCTTGGGCACAAACAGGGCCTTTGTATGGCCTTATTACCAGGCCGCTGGCGCATCCGCCTGCTGGCGGATGTTGAATGTAGATCAAGGTGCTGGCCGAGGCTCAGCCTCGCTGTGGTGCCGCGAAGCGCCCGGCATTGGAAGGTCAGGCAGGAAGTATGACATGGTCAGGCAGGCCGTGTAGCATGCACAGTTCGGATTCAACACTTACTGCAATGAGGCCTGGTGTGTGTAGCTGCAGGAGAGGAGGGGGGCTCCTGCCCTCTACCCTCAGCGATCAGAATGAGAAGGGGGTCCTGGGCGCTGTCACATGAAGAGGGGCTGGACGATGTGTCTGGGATTGTGAAAAAACTGTATAAATGCTCATGTTTTTAAATGGCCAGCACTCTCTCATCTCACAGTGTCTGCTTGCACACATTGTGGGGTGTTGAGAGCCAGACAGCTGTTCTGTTAAAATAAAGTGTACTTGTACCTTAGTACTTGTGACTGGTGTATTTCTATTATGTGGTATTAAGCCTTGATATTCTTTTAATCTTTCACCCATACCTAGCCCTCATATGCGACCCCACCCCTACGCTGTTTCCCTGATTGGCCCTCATATGCAACCTTTCCCCTGCCCTCTTTCCATCTTTTTTCTGTTCTTTTCTGCTATTTACACCCTTCTTCTACCTTTCCTTTTTCTACGCCATGTTCCAGACCTGACTCTCACATGCAACTCCCCCCTCCCTTTTTCCCTGTTCGGCCCTCACATGCAACCTCTCCCCTGTCCTCTTTCCCTATTTTTTCTGTTGTTTTCTGCTGTTTAAATCCTTCTTCTGCCTTTCCTTATTCCACAACCTCTGCTATACCTGATTTTTTGTGCGACCTCAACTCAGCCCTCTTTCCCACTCCCGTACGCTTACCTTACCCCTGATTGGCCTTTCCTTCAGAGGAAGTCAAAACCACCTTCTGGGACCAGGGCTGCATCACTCCATCTTGCGTCCAGGCTCCTGTGACGTGAGTGTCCCTCTTCCCGCACTGTGCTCTCACTGCGTCTACATTTTTCATGCTTTTTCTTCTGCTGTTTGTATCCTTCTTCAGCCTTTACTTTTTATACGGCCTCTGTTTGAGCATGGGCTCGAGTGTGGGGGTCAGTCTTCTTGCGGGTATGTGTTTGTGTGTGTCTATTTGTGAAGAAATGTGTATTTTATTTTTTATGAACCACACAGGTTAATTGGTTGTACAAGTTAGAGAGAGCCAGCGTGTGTTGTCTTTCTCTCAATCTTGCTTTGATGCACTGTGTAGTGCTAAAAGGTGCATGCTAGGTTAGAACGAACTAGGCATGTGTTGGCTGCTAAATGAAGACATTTCTTTATTAAGGTTTCTTTGTTTAGCAGCTGCAGGTTTGAAATACAATTCTTCATTATATTCCTCTGTTTAGAGTTTAGACACTATATCCCACCCAGTCTTTTTTGCAGGGGATATACAAGAACAAGAACAGTCTTAAACTAAATTAGAGAGTTCTGGAGCTGGGCTTCAGAACACTCTAATCTAGTGCAAACCAACAACCTCACAGTTTAAGACTGTTCTCGTTTAACATGTTTAACTGTACCAGAATTTAGTGTGGTTTGCAAATGATAAACACCATAGATTTATCTCCCCCGCCCTCTCAAAATGATATCTTCTAATGTAACTTTTACTTTGCTAACTGGCTAACTTCAATTCCAAAGGTCCTTTATTCTAGAGAATCGAGGACTTTCACATGGGTGGTGGAAGCGAAGATGGGTCCAACTCGTGTACATTCCATTAGCTCTTTTCTGCCTCGACATATTCTTTGCTTTATTCGTCCATGTCCTATTCGTCCATGTCCATTACATAGATGCAAGGCTGTGCAGTCATCTACAGTGGCATATATTTTTTCTTATTTTTGTTTGGTCTTTATCCAGGAGTCACATTGATCGTTAGCAACTGCCCAACACTGAGACCCCCCAAAAATACATACTTCAGTTTTCATAAAAGTGGGACTTTCCGCTCCCAAAAAATAATGTGTTATTCTTCAGGCACATTGGGCAAGTAATATCGTTAGAGGATATTGCATGATAATCACCACCTGTGGTAATGTAAGTTTACCCCTTTATGGTTTACCGTGCCATGGCAGCATCAGTAGAACGTTTACTGAAATATCTCTGGCTGTATTTCTGTAAAACCTCCCCCATGATGCAATAGTATTTTGTATCCAGGTCCTAATCTTGAAAAAGAAGCTGAAGGGACTTCTCTTTGCATATTATCCCAATGCTTAGACCCTTCTCCCTCACTCACAGCACCCCTTGGGGTCAGTAGAAATACTGCCAAGAGGCGACTTTTACTCTCTACATTAACAAAGCCAGGCCTATTCATTTTGCCCAAGCTTGTTCTTTTTGTCTAGGCTGCTTGTGTCTACTCACTTCACTGCTTTGTCAGCGGCTGGTTAGAATATGCTGTTTTACGTGTAACTCTGTCCTCTGGTAGAGTCTGCAGGTGATGCCACCAGACTAGCAAAGTGTTTTATGCATGCTAAGGCGACATCTTTTAAATACAGTTTGTACTCATTAATATTGCAGATGTTGCAGTGGGAATACAATCTGTGAAATGTAGTGATGTGCTTGTTTTTCTTCTACTATCGAGTTTGCAATCGTTCTCACTGTAATGTACACACGTTGTACATCTGTTGATTACTAGCATGTTAAACACATTTTACAAGTCCTTTTGCTTAATGAGCCCATGTACTGTTACCCGACTGATCTAGCCCTGATATGCATCCGATCTTTGGATCTCAGTTTTGAATCCTCTCAAGGAACACTTATCCTGTCCTCTTTCTGAGAAGCATACATTTTATTGCAGGCCTGGAGGCTGCATATTATGCAGACACATGTCTATATTTCAAATCAGCAGCAATTAAATGATCAATATTTCAGCACATTTTTTTCTGGGGACTATAAATCTCATAATTCAGTGTCCATTGTTCCCCGAAGAATACCTGTTCCGTCCCTTGTGTTCCCATGAAGACGTTTGCGGTACAGGCATAAAATTATATTTTCAAACCTTTAATATAATACATGCAGCAGATTCTGTTTTCATGGGACTTATTGTTTAAGTGCTCTTGAAATCGTGCCTGAATAGTCATTCGTAGGCTGTGGGTTTCCCAGTGTGTCCCACACCTTTGAGGTGGCATGCATGCCAACATGCCCATTCCTGTCAGGAGAAAGTAGTCCAGTCCTTGTTTTAACTTTGCCTTTTGAGACGTGCAGTCCTGTGTTTCTAATGGGATCATTCAGGACTAGAAGTTCCAGAATGCAATGGTAATACCAGGACTGGGCTAGCATCTAGTGAACGAAATGGGGCTTGATGGCATGTTTGAGGCGCATAAGCAAACGTGCAAGCTCATATACTTAAATGGAGGGTTTTCAGCAAAGGACGTGAAAAGGTTGCTTTTATTTGGATTTTTATCAGGTGAGCTGGACTGCTGGTTCTCTCTCTCTCTCTCTCTCTCTCTCCTAATGGCAGAAGCCCGCTATATCTCTATTCAGCCATGGAATATGATGAACCCATACGATTTGGTTGCAGGTACTCGGGTACGTGTATAACTAATACATCATTCTCAGTTTTCCAAATACTGATGCTTTTGCTAGAATGCACTATTACTGGGGCTCACTGAGTGAGTTAGGAGACTGGTGGGACCAAAAGCAAATTCAAAACAAGAAACTTCCGAACATCTGTGAAGTGCTGATTTCATTTAATTTCTGGAGGCTTCAGTTTCTGGCACCTTGAACAAAGCAATGACTTTGAGGCTGATCTGCTGAAATTTGGGTGCACCATTTCCAGTGCATGTTCCCAGGTAATTGCCTAAACTCAGGTCCCTCGGGTCATCCTTTTTGATTTGATGACACTGGGCCTCATTACACGGAAGGCGGTGATCCAGGGTGCTATTAGCACCCTGGACCATGCCGGTAAATTACCGGCACCGCCTTGGCGGAAAGGGGATTTACCGCCCCATTCCAAGGTTGGTGGGGTGGTAAATCCCCCTTCCGCCATTGCCCTTCCCCATTCCCATTTCTGCCCCATAGGGCTCTATGGGAATGGGGAAGGCGCTAATTACGGCACCGCAATTTTGCGGTGCCGTAATTAGCTCCGAGGTCCCTTAGCGGGTTGGTTTTTAACGCCTGCAAAAGGCAGGCATTAAAGCACCAACCCGCTAAGGGACCTCGTATTAAGGCGGTTATGGTTAACGGTCACCGTTACCATTAACGGTGGCCGTTAACCATTACCGCCTTCCGTGTAATGAGGCCCTATGAATGTCCTTTAAGTAATTTGATAGTCAAACCATATATTTTTTTAAATATGTTATATGTTTAGATATAGGTCTCAACAAAAAAAGTAACCCGCTGAATATGCTCCTTTCCACAACAACAAAACTTGATGGTTGCAAGTAGTACCGAGCACTCTGTAGCTCCACTCCTTTTTTATTTTTTTAATGAACAACACAGTGGGCCTCATTATAAGTTTGGCAGTAGCCTTGCCGGTAAAACAAATGGGCAATTACCGAGTCATTACGGCCCTGACGGACCTGGTAATTGCCCATTCAAAGGCGCCAGAATGAAATGCTCCCCATTCCGATTTGAGCCCAATAGGGCTCTGTCATGGTCATTAAATCAGGGGCACAGGCATGCAGGGGTCGCATGCACAGGAGACCTGGGTGGACACTGTCCTGGCGCCTTTGGCACCAGGCTCATGAACAAAAGTAAACAAGAACATCCATTTAACACCAAAAAGCTTTTATTATGGACATAGCACTTCAGATGCATTAATTAACCTTGAACATTCCATCCATTAAGCAGTATGCATTAACCTTGAATATTCCATCCATTAAGCAGCCCCAAGTGTATTCTTGGGTGTGACTGCTAATGGATTGCCTTCGCACGTGGTCACTCTCTAGGATAGGCAGGGTCTGGCTGGTAAGCCGGCCCTAATGGGCATGCCCACGATCTCAGCTATATAAGCTTCCCCGATCCTCAAGACAGACGCTTCGAGTTATTCTGCACCTGCGTAACGCTCACCGTCACCTGAAGTCACACTTACCTTTGAAGATCCTGCTTCCTGGACATCCTGCTTCCTGCCAGCATACTTACCAACTGGGGGAAGCTGTTCTTACCTGTACATCTCTTCAGCGAACCAAGTATTCATCTTTACACTTTCCGGAACGCCGAAATCTTCATCTTGGCACCGCAGCACGGCATGCTCCATCGTCGACAGCAGCGCCTGCAAGGACAAACAGAAGATAAGGTTAGACATTGAAAAAACAGTGAGTTTAAGGTTGCACTTCGCCATACTTTGCGCTTTTCCATAAACCATCACTTACCTGTCTTCCATCCGGCCACGTCTCGCGTCTCACAGCTGCATTGAGGCTGCATTTCCATCTAAGGGAAGAAAACAGAAGAGAGACATTATTGCAGGCATAAATAGGAGCAACATATAATGACATTAAACAGAACGAACAGCATCACAAGAGCTCAAGGAAGACTTACCAATCATAAGGAGAAGCATAGTCACAGCTGGACTGGACTAATCCTTATCAGGGATCAGTGAAGGAACTAGATCCCATTTGACACGCCCATGCCAGAAGTAGCAGGACAGAGAGCTTATCTTCCATAATTCACAGGTGAGCTTTATGGGCCAGTGTATGCTCACAGAAACCGTACTTTGGGGTGAAGGATTTGAGAGGAACAACAATCACAGATTGGCACACTCACACACTCTTATCTCCACACAGCTTTTCTACTGAGGGAGAGGCCTGAAGGGGGTGATTCAAGTTCAGGGAGGGCTGCAACCGTGTCCCAATGCCTCCGCAGAGACAAGGTGAGCGTAACAGGCTCAATGTGAATGGGGAGGTTGGATGCACTGACACCATTGAGAATGGTGCTGGTGCAACCGACATGCTCTGCTTGTGGGTGCTAGTACGGCCACCAGGATAGACCTGGCGGCCTAATGGCACCTGGAAGAAGAACTCGTAGTTTGTCGGTCCGGGAACTATTGTACCGGCAAGCTTACTGGTACCATAGTTCCCAGACCAGCAAACTTGTAATGACCCCTATTGTCCTTAGGTAATCTCTTTCCACACCCTTCCTAAGGTCTGAAGGATGTGGAAAGAGATTTCCATGCGCCAGTAATACCTAAGGCACATAAATCACTGGATATAGATAAGCCATTGATACCAGCCACGAACTGTAGATGGTGCTCTGAATAAAATTATTAGGTTAAAACACTACCTAGGTCCAAGGCTCCCTATAGACCACTGGGAGGTATTATAATAGAAAGGAAGGTGCTGTTTTATAATGGGGTTATAACATAAGTAAGAAGGCTATGCTCATCACTAAATACCCAATCCAAATACAGGACTAATTTACCACTAAATTACCGCCAACAGTTTTACAGTAAGAACATACTAAATCACCGCCAAATTTACCGCCAAACCCCAAATTTATCCCAATAAGACCAAATACCTTACAGTCCCCAGTATCCAATGGCCTGTACCTCACATAAACAGCCACCAGATCGTCCTTTCCTGTCATTCTGCTGTCCAATCTTACGTTACAATCTTAAGTTAAAAGAGGAAGAGAGGTTGACCACATAGTTAGTTTATTGCAACATTATTGCAAGCGGCATAGCTTTTGGCTGCTGAAGGCACTTAAAAACTATGCACATACTTTTAAAAGTGATTTGCTTCTTTACAATAAGTCAATGCAGAGAGCAGATGACCATGGATTTACTTACATTTGCTTAAGAGCCTTGCTGCCATATTTTTCAGCTTTTGTAATGAATTAATGGCATAGTCACGCACGCCCAGTTAAACAGTGTTGTTAAGGTCCAGGCGGGAGGGGGCCAAGGCCTTACATACTAGCACATGACGGGATTGTGCTAGGTAGGGAATATGTTCTTCAATTTCTTGATAGTGCAGTAGCATGATGCTGTTACGGCGTTTACTAGTGCATTTAATAACTGGTTCTCGTCAACCATCACACCCAAGTACGTCAACTCCGGGCTAGGCCAAGACATTGCCCAAAGGAATCAGGCCAACATGCTGGGGACCAAAGGTTGTAATTATTGTTTATAACCAAGGCCTCTGTTTATCCGGGTTGATTTTCAAAAGGTTCAGGTCCATCCAGGCCTTAATTAATAGCAGAAAGTTCTTGATATTGCACATTAACAAACTATTCGCTCTCAGATCTACCTAGATCTGGCTATCGTCTGTGCAATTGGAAAGGTTTATCTCAGCCTGTTGAAAAGTGTGCAACAATGAGAGGAGGTAAAGATTAAACAAAAGGGGTGGTAAGGCCCACCGTATGGGCACTCCACAGTGAAGAGTGGAAGGGGACGAGATAAACTGACCGTTCTGAATCTGCTTGGTAGGGTTTCGTAGGAAAGATGTAATCCACTTCCATACCATACCATGCCCTGCATAACCCTGCGCAAGGACCTAGGCCTAACTGAGCTGTGTCCAACAAGTTATTTGTCTCCCCCACATTTTGAATTTGGGATACAACCACCCTTTTGAGATTTATAAAGGAAGGGTACATGAAATATGGGATGGTAATTTGATAGTTCTGAAGGCTCTAATGAAGGTTTCTTTAGAAGAGGCTTAATCACTGATCACTTGCGTATGGGGTAATAACCCCACAGGAAAGTGAGGCATTGAAAATGGAAGGAGTTTAGCTCGAATAAATTAGACTTATCTCCTGAGCTATTTTAGGTGGCACAGTGTCCAGTGGTGAGCCGGAGCATTTAAAAGTAGCCAGGAGGTGGATAATATTGGAGTCACTTAGTTTTGTGAAATCTGTCATGATTATATAATTTAAGTGTTTAGCAATTTCAGTAATATCTTGTGGCACCTTCTGAACTGCATTTGTGTGGGTCATCTCTACTCTGATCCTCTCAATTATGTCCCTGAAATATGTTGCTAGTTGCTCAAAAAGAGTTGGGATGGAGGTAGTACTGATCTACTAGTATCTTTTCAAAGATATTTGACTACCTCAAAGATCTGCTTTGTAGTGTTAGTGGCCTCATTCATTTTATGGCCAAAAAAGGCTTTCTTTGCATTGATTTGTTTCTATTAGTAGACAGTTTGGAGTTGCCTAAGAGGATGCCGATCATCATCTCTCTCCGAATGTCACCATTTCCTCTCCAAGTTTTTTACTTTTGCACAGTTACTTGCACAATTATTTGCACATAACATAACAATGAAGCACCTATTACAATTACCACCTAATTAGTACTGCACATTATACAGAAAAAGCAATTACTAGTTTATGAAACAGATCCCTTAACATTAAAACAACAAAATCCACAATATACACTCATTATCTTAATTTTCGAATTGCAAGGTTATTCATTAAGACCTATCATAACCAATAACAATCATCTGTTTTTAATAAAAACAAGAAAAAAACATTTATGAATCAAGAAATGGAAAATCGTCTCATGGTAAGGTGTGACGTTGTTTAAAAAAACCAGGAATACCTTATGCAGGAGATACAGGAGATATGAAAGCAGGAGCAGAGTGGGTGTATGTATGGTTTAGTGGTTTCGTTCTACAATTCAGTGCATGGCCTTTAAAGAATATAGTTTAGATCAGGTTGTGTTTCAATTCTTCAATTATTTTTGTTACAGAAAAGCAATAAACATACACTAGTAAAATGTCCTAGCTTCCACGAGTAGATATTCTACGTGCTTTACAAACCAACATAGAAAGTAAGCAATATAGAATGATGGCGACCTGAAACATACAGTGCAAATCATAAAGGCGTGTCAGCACCACATTCCACCTTGCAATTTTACGTTTGGTTGCAGAACACCTTGAATCAGCCTTATAACAAGCAAAGCAAAAAGACACATAGAAGACCCCATACCACAGACTTCACACAAAATAATTTATAGAAGAGGCAGACATTTTTGTTGGAAAAGCATCAGCCACCTTTGTATCTATGATTGCACTGGAAGTCTAGTCTAGATTACAAGACATCTCTTCCAGATGTGAAGTATTGATCCTCTCTAGCATATGATCAGCAACAATGAACCAGGAAGACTGGTTGAGGAAGCTTGGGATTGTGGGAGTTTCCACACCTAGCTTTCCTAAAATCCTCAGGGGCCTGATTACAGAAAGATTGCACCGGTGAAAGTACAAAGTTGCTCGGTACTAGCCCTAGGGCAAAGTTTGCCCTGTTTCTAAAAACAGTGGGACGCATTAGAAAACCACTGCACCATGACAAGTGCAGTAGCATTTTGAAGACACCAGGGCAAAAAGATACATTTTTACTGCATTTTTGCACCAGGGCAAAGTGCTGACACCATCCTTCCGGCAATGGTATGGCCCTTACTTTAGGGGCTGTTTTGGAAGGAAGTCCTCGGCCTTCCGAAAGGAACACCTATCCAGGCAATTAGAATGATGGAATTAGGTTTAACATCTCTTTATGGCACAGTTGTCTGGAAGTCTTTGGGCCTCATTACGAGTAGCACAGTAAAAACAGGGTCATTACCGGCATGGAGGTAAGAGCGGGTCCGTGCTCGTATGACGCCGCTAATAGCGGGTGATTACGAGTGCGCGGGCACATGCAAACCCCCATGCCGGTAATGGCCATACTGACATGCCGCTAAAGGCCCTCCAACTCCCCGATAGCGCCATCACGGGACCCGCCGATACCGCCTCCGCCTAGGAAGAACCCCTTAATACCGACCCGGTAATAACAACATGCTAATACCCCGGACAGCAAGAGGTCCCGCAAATAGTGTGGGAGAACTATGGGAGGGGCTCAGATGGTGTTGGGGGTGAATGGGAGCATTAGGGGGAGTTCACTGGGGGGTTTGGGAGTTCACTGGGGGGTTTTGGGAGTTTACTGGGGGGGTTTGGGAGTTCACTGGGGGGTTTTGGGAGTTCGCTGGGGGTTTTGGGAGTTTACTGGGGGGGTTTGGGAGTTTACTGGGGGAGTTTGGGAGTTCACTAGGGGGTTTTGGGAGTTCACTGGGGGGTTTTGGGAGTTTTCTGTGGGGGTTTGGGAGTTCACTGGGTGTTTGGGGGTTGTCACATTTTTGCAGTTTGAATCAATACACCTGTTGTGTGAAAAAACATTCAATGCCTCGACATTGTTCATTTCGTGTGTATCCATTTAATGTATGACGGTGTTCAGTGCCTAACTCCCAACATTCCCTGTGTGCATGTCCACATGGACCCAGTGTATCATTGACACATATCTATCAAAGTCCCTGTGATTCAGAAGTATTTGTGAATCAGTGATTGGCGTACTGCATGGCCATCCTGTGCATCACGTACTGGCAGGGGTGCTGCTTCACCTCCGTCTCCATCCTCATCATCCTCACCCAGTGCATGCATGTCAATGTCAGGTGGCAGTGGTACATTTCTCTTGACGCACATGTTGTGCAGCATGACACAGGCCATGGTGATCTTGCCACCTTCTCAGGCGTATAAAGGAGTGCTCCACCAAACCTGCTTAGGCAGCGGACCCGCGCCTTCAACAGGCCAAAGGTCTGCTCAATCACAACACGGGTACGGGTGTGAACCCGATTGTACTCCTCTTCATGGCTGTTCCGTGGGTTGCGCACAGGGGTAAGTGGCCACGGCTTCAAAGGATATCCTCCATCACCTGCAGGCAAATACAAATAGGTGTGTTGCACTCTCAGCTTCCACCTTCAGGATTCACAGTCATGCCCGCAGCTATTTGGTGTGGACATGCACATGTCCCTGTGTGTATGCACAAATATTATCTAGATGCATTCTATACTGCTATGAGGTGTGGTAGTCTGGATGGCATTGAATAGATGATGCAGGGTGAAATAATGCATGCTGAGGCGGATGTACTGTGGTTGTATGACAATGTTTCACCTCCCATTTTTGCTGTGTATACTACACTGTGCATGGTCACACTAGCCACATCGGCACAGTTGCGATCCTGTTTAGTCATGCACTGACATACACATTGTGGCCAGGTTGTGCGTCTTACATGTGGTCATTTATATACGTTAATTGTCAGATGTGTGCCAATGATGTGTCATGTTGTGGTGGGGGGTTCAGGTCAGTAGTCATTAGCTCTGCACATTGATGGAGTGGTATTGCTTGCGATTGCGGTACACCGCCTCTACGGCATGGGGGACTACCATTTCTACATGGGTGCAGTCCAGGGCACCAACACAATTGGGCATGCCTGCCAGTGCATGGAGGCCTACTTTGGTGTCGGCTATCTCCTGGGCAGTCCATGGTAGGGATATGTGGGTACTAGCGTGCTTCAGGAGGGCATCCAGCACTTGGGTCAGCATGCGTGAAAATAGTGGTTGTGAAATGCCATGCAGCTGGCCCACTGTGTGCTGGTAGGTGCCTGTGGCCAGGAAGTGGAGCACAGACACCACCTTTAGTAGCGGGGGGATGGCAGTGCGTATTTCTATGAGACTGGCAATGTCGTTGCCTATCATGTCCACTATGGTGGTGATGGTGTCCCGGTCCAACTGGCACAGGGTGTGGATCTGGTCAAAGGTTAGATTGAATGGGCTGGGTCTTATGTGAGGGATTGGTGGCTGCTTACGAGGTATAACTGGCTGCACTGGTGGTAATTACTGGGCCTGTCTCACCCTCCTTCTCCTCCTGCGTCTCCTCTGTGCTGCCTGTTGTTGCTGCTGTAGTTGTTGTTGTAGTTGCTGTTGTTGCTGTAGTTGTAGCAGTATAGGCATGTCCTCCAGCGTCATGATTCCAACAGCTAGTGGTAGCATTTTGGTGTAGGAAGGGGTGTGGTGGGTGGGTGTACTCCTTTTATACTGGGCCAGACTCCATTGAGCCCACCTCTGGTGATTGTGTGCACCTGTGGCAGTTGGCTTGATTGTTGATTGCTGTGTACAGGTGGTCTGCGATGCCTGTATGGCCGACATCGTGCAGGCCCTGATTACCGGCTTTGGGGTCCCGGTATTTGCATGCCCGCGTGGGTTGTGATGTCCTCCTATTACCGGCATGCCGGGATTTACTCCCCGAAGGGGTGCATGTACGCGCCCATACCGCTATGAGGGGGCACGGTACGGGCGGTGCCGGTATTGGTGGGTTTTCGGGTCGGAATGCCCCGGACCCGTTAACGATGCCACTATTACCATTCCGCCTTCCTTTTTTCATTACCTCCATTCTATTAATGAGGCCCTTTGAGTCTGTACCGAAAATGTGTTTCATCAGCTCCTCTATTAGGCTTTAAAATGGTGCAGGCTGCATTGAAAGAAGGGAAGGAGGCTACACTTGTTGAATGGACAACAATATATTTCGGCATCCTGAAGAGTCTGGACTCCTCCGAAGACCTTCTGCTAACTAACCCCATGAAAGGGAAACTGTTTGAGCAAGACTGGATAAAGACACAGGAGGAAAGAAGCAAACTTAAAGGTTATGGGAAAAAATGGCCTGAAAGTCGTTCCTTAATCTCGCTCCCAAAGTATCTTCAAAATTTTCCAAATCCACATTACCGGAAGCAATTCCTGCGGTTCCGATTCAACCTATTCCCACGAGAGAGATCCTTGGAGTCAGGCCAACGGATTGATCAATGAGCTGCAACTGCAGACTTTCTATGCAACAGAAGTGCAGCGAGACATTGAAACATCTGGTACTTTTCTGTTCAGCAATTGTCGAAATCAGGATTAAGTGGCTGGGATCTTTGTCAATAAGCAGCCGCCGATTGGGGCTGAACAGTGGTGGACTATTTTGTTGCAGGGAGATCGAATTTCATTGACACTGGCCCTGATACATTTCATATAGGACATATTTGCCTTGCTGGAGCGTTTGCAAAATCAAGTCTCGTAAGGTTGGACTTGAAACTGGGTCAGACGGCTTTTTCTTATATCTGCTGGACAGTTGTAGTGTATTGGACTATAGTGTTTGGAACTCTTATTTATTTATTTTCTACTTGGAAATTGTTGAAAGGTTTTAATTGTAAACCATATACCGTGTAAAAAAAAGAATAATAATAAAGGTAAATATGTTTTTGTGCACACATTGCTGTTTCCTTTTCTAGTCTGTATATTGGGAAAGGGGAAGGTTGCCTTTGGGAGTAGTGTATCTGTTTTCCTTCCTCTAAAGGGTCAACATTAATCTAAGTGACAGAGACATGAGAGTTGTGAGTAATATGTTACATCATGGGTATCAGGTAACATACATGAGTAGGTATACCTACGCAGGATATGTGTCATTGAGAAAAACATTGTTGTGCTGGAATAAGCTCCTTCTCTACTGATAATTTTGATAATACTTTAGATGTCTTATTAATGGAAAATGGAAAATATAAAAAGAGTCAAAATTCAGGGATGCTATAAAACAAAGTCAAGATTTGGGGACCCTATACTGCTGGCCTTGCAATTAATACATCGACAATTTTAACACCGTTTTTACAATACAAGTTCAAACTATTTGGACCTTCCTGACTGATAATATCTGTTGAATTTGGAAAGTATTATACCTGCATGCATCTGGAATAGCTGGGGCTGAATTGGCCTGATTATTGGTTTCATATGCACTAACTGATGTGGTAATTGTGGCAATATTACAGTGTGTTGTTCAATTGCATCAAAATGAAATTACTCTTTACATCGAACCCTGGTAGCACAATCAATCTTCGGTCACTACCTCACTGGTCCACCTACCGTGCCCTCATCAAGGCCAGGGCAATATGCTCTGAAAACATGGAAGCTCAATCCAAGCAATCAATATGCATGTAGCATACATGCATGCATTCATGCATTACACACAAACATTTAATTGGTAATGCATGTTAGCATGAAATACATGCTTGGAATATACAGCTGCCCCTCAGTCCTTTGTGGTGGCCCTACCATGGTACTGTACAAACAAAAAAGCATGCCATAGCTAGATGGTAACAGTTATAGGTCTCATGCAGCTATGTGCATCTCTCTGCAGAGGAACTCTGAGCTGTGCAGTGACTGCACTCTCAGGCATGATCTTACCAGAATTACCCTTATTTCTTAATGCTAGGGTTGCAACATAACCTAGAATTCATCCACAGATCCATAGGAACCCGTCCAACCTCCTACATTCCCCTTTCACATCTGGCCTACCGACTTGGCAGTCCTCAATTACTATTCTGAAGTTTGCCCAGTGGGATAATTGAAATGGTAATCTGTGGTCAGAAACCCAGCACAATTTAACTGGACAACTGCAACACATATTGAGCCTATCATGCAACAACTGTGTGCTGTTAACCACCCATTGCCCCTCAAAACTGCCTCACATAAACAATCACCTAAATTCAGGCCTAATCTCTATAGGATATTGATATGTCTCCAAGGTTAGGGTGAACATTCGAGAATTAATCCACACTTTCTGAATCCAGAAATTCATTTTGGTGTGCACACTACCATGGTGTCAGATTCACACATCTACCAGCTCCCTGGTGAAGGTGAGTGTCATGCCTTAGGTGTTCCACCTCCATTTTCCGCATCATTTGAATTAATTTGGTCCCCTAGGCCCCACACGCTCACCTGTTCCCTCCTCGTCGCACCCTGTGTGTTTTCTCCCTTCTTCCCACCTCGCCTCCCTCCTTCCTGCCCTGATTGGCCAAATTCTGTGTGTAAGCACAACAAGGGTGTTTTGTACTATTCCTGACACCATGCGCACCATTTTGGTCCCTGGTACATGTAAGTGTCATGTCTTAGGTGTTATCCCTCCATTTTGGTCATCCTTTGAGTTAATTTGGTCCCATGCGCTCACCAGTTACCTCTGGGTTGCACCATGTGTGTTTTCTCCCTTCTGCCTGCCTCCTGTCCTCCCTCCTTCACTGATTAGCCAAAAGTTCTCATAAGATTCATAGTGTTATGGCAACCTTCTGCCCTTTGCCGCCCCTGCGGCTAAGAGCCACAAGGCAAAGGGCAGCCTCCTAGAGGCAGCCCCTGAAAGTATTGGCAGGTGTCAGCAGGTGAAGCAGGCTCCCACCCACTAACAGCAATAACCGCCAACACTGCAACCTAACCCCTCAATCCTCATTCACATACATTACCTAAGCAACCCTGTGTGACCCACGTCCCTGTACTCCACCCCATGCTGAGCTCAAGGAAACATGTAAGAAATGCTTGGCACCTAGTACCCCATTTGCAGGGGCTAGCTCAGCTCAAACTTTCCCCCAAGCAGCAGCCAATGCTTTTCCCTGCCCCCACCTCTACTCATCTGGTTGATTGCAAACTGCAAAATTACATAAATGCAGCAACAAACAGCAGAGCAGCTCCCGACAGGGTACACACGTACCAAAAGAGGAGCAAACAGCTGTCTACCAACATAAACTGACAAGGTATGGACAACTACTGGTACTAATAGCTACGCTAACGTTCAGCCCATCCTAAACCACCAATACCTGCAATAATTACGCCAACCCCTATCGACACACACCAATGAAACCCTTTCTGAAATCCAGTGTGAATCAAACTTAACTGGATACATTTAAATGTCTATTATATTTTGAAACCTAGGCCTTTCCCCACTATACAGGAGTCTCAAATGTAGATGTTTTCTCAAGACACTGTTTGAAACCTAGGCTTTTTTCCCCACTATACAGGAATCTCAAATCTCTGTGTTTTCTCAATGTGTGACACTGTCTGAAACCTAGGCCTTTATCCCCACGATACAGGAATCTCTAATCTAGGTGTTTTCTCATAAGTGCCATTTTATGAACCCTGAGCCTTCTTCACACTGTACAGGCGTCTCAAATATAGGTGTGTTGATCTCATGTCTGCCATTGTCTGAAACCTAGGCCTTTATCCTACCGTACAGGAATCTAGAATCTCAAATCTAGGTGTGTTGATATCACGTCTACCTTTTATGAAACTTAAGCCTTCACCATTATCCAGGAACACCCAACTACCCGCCAAAAGCAATTAACTATAACTAGGTCACTGCCCCAAGATAACTACAACCCCAAAGCCAACTTCTTAATCTTGTAGACACACCAACTGTGCTACCCTGCTTCCAGCACTTATTATCCCGATGCCACCTCGCTTAGACCCTCCACCCACGGAAAGAGGAACACCAGTACCTAACCCACTACTTGGGCAGCCACCACTGACACACTTAGCTACCCACCCTCATCCTAGACCAACTGAGTCCAGGACCCCTCCAACCTCTCCAACTCATTCTTATGCAGACACTCAGCCAATCTTCAACAGCAGCCCACTATATAACCACCACCTCCGGAGCTTAGCCAACGTACAAAGACACAAGCTAACAGAATGTAACCCGCTATCACAGCGCAAGAGGATAAGACTCAACACTGTCCAAACCACACAATGTCCTACAGGCAGGCTACAGCCCTGTAACCCAAACACAAACTCTGAACCATCCGACCACCAAGGAAAACAAGATGCCCTACACAGAGCTGGTCACCACCAAAGAGAAATGGAATGAGGATCAAACCAAATGGATACAAACCTTCTTCCAGCAGAAACTGCCACGAATACAGAACACACCCCTACAAACACGACAGCCAACACCACACACATCACAAGAAGAGAAAAATCCCTATATTTAACACTGTACCTTTCAACTGCCTCCGCACCTCGACACCTCAATGCCAGCAACATATCTAAGCACACTGAGAACCTATTGGAACCCCACAGAAAAAGAAGAGACGATCCGAGAAGAGAAAGGAATGAAACCAATTCCCTCACACCTTATGTCACAAAAACACAAAGACACCATCAGCAACCACATGAAAACATAGAAGATGAAGAAACAAAAGAACTCATCAACCCAACAATCAATCTAACAGATCATTTTAACGACGAAGTAGACTCCACAGACCACCAATCAATTTGCAACAACAACACAGAAGCACTCGAACCGAACAGCTGCAAGACAAAAAAAGGATTAAAAAACAAACCTAACCACGGCGAAAAGATCCATTGCAACCTAATTAACGCTAGGTCAATGTCCAAACATGCCACAGAGATTTACGACCTCATATGGGATGGGGGTATCAACAACTTGTTCAAAACCAAAAGATGGCTGGACGACAACTACAAAATCACACTCCATAACTGCCTCCCTGATGACTTCAAGTGCTCACAAGCAAACAGGAAAAACAAAAGAGGAGGAAGACTGGTGGCAGCATACAATGAACACCTGAAAATCAAAACGGATGAATCACTAAACATCAAAAACTCCAAATCCCTAATCCTTCACCTAACAGCAAACCCCAAAACAAATTTGTTCTGGTATGCAGACCACTGACATATGATGCAACTTTCGTGGACACCTTCACTGAAGCCATCACCAACCTAGCCATCGAGCAAGAACACCTGATCATTCTTGGAGACTACAACATCTGGTTTGATGAAGAAACCAATAACTCACAAAAATCACTAGCCAAACAACTGAAGAAAATGGAACTACACCAGCTAGTCAAAGGGGCAACTCACACAGCGGGTCATAAGCTAGATGCAATCTTTGCCAACAAAAGCCTCATCACAACGACTCCAACTATAAAGATCCTCTGGAATGACCACCCCATCATCCCTTTCGTGATCACGCTACCCACGACAAACAACCTGACAAACTACCAACCATCAAGAAAAAAACTGGAGGACCATCAAAACTAGAAAATTAGTAGAACTAGAAATCAACAAAGCACTGACAATGACCCTGAACCAAGCTGAACTCGACAGAAAAACAGAACTACTTCACAATTGGATTGGTGGAAACTATCGACGAGATCTCCAAGGAAACACCTTTCACCCAATCAAGAGCAACATCAAAATGGTTTACCCCGCTACTCAGCACCATGAAAAGGAAAAACAGGAAGCTTGAACTAGAATGGAGGAAAAAAAACATGATCAGGCAAAGAAATTCCAAGTCCAATGGCAAACCACTTGTTTAAAAAGGAAATCCACAAAGCCAAAAAGAAATACTACGTCAATAAAATCACCAATGCCGCCAACACTCAAAAAGAACTGTTTAACATCATAACGGAAATGAGAAACCACCCTAGCTGCAATCACACACCGATACCCTCACTGAAACTGTGCAACAACCTTACAGACCACTTTGAAAACAAAATCAGCACCATCCACCAAGTTATACAAAACAGATCACGCAACCACATCATGCATCCCACCCTGCTAGAACAAACTCTGAAGCTTCCCCCAAATATCAGCAGAGATATTCGTCAAGCTAGTTAGAAATAGCAACAAAGTAGCTCCCCCATAAACCCTGCCCCCCAGGCATACACAAATCCATCCTCGCACAAAGAACTCCCATGGAATACTACAGACACCTTTTCAACCAATCACTTACAACAAGGAAAGTTAAGAAATCATTTATATCAGCATACATCAAGAGGCTCCTCAAGGACACAGAAGGCAATGGGGAAGGCCTGTCCAACTACAGACCAATCTCAAACATCCCCTAGCCAGTTAAACTACATGAAACATACGTTTATAGAATAACACAAAAATACATAGAAGAACATTTTCTGCTGGACAAGGCACAAGTAGGCTTCAGACCAATGAGAGGAAGGGAAATGGCACTGATCTCAATCTTGGATGATCTAAAGGCAAATGCAGACTGAGACATAAGCACAGCACTAATACTCCTGGATATTTCCACAGCATTTGACACAGTCAATCACAGCCAATCATGACATCCTCATCAGAAGATTAGAAGAAATAAGAATTACCGACCTAGCACTACTCTGGATTTAATCTTTCCTAACAGATAGAACAAACCATCTGGATGAAACCTTTCAATTCCACTCCAAGGGAATCCACCTGTGGAGTACCACAAGGATTGTCCCTATCTCCACTGCTTTTCAACATATATCTGGCTCTACTAATCAAGCTCATTAAAAGACACAGCCTCACATGCTACAACTACGCTGACTACACTAGATCTTATAAAAAGTACAACACACACATGAAGAAAACATGACGCTGGAAGATGCCTACAACAACTCTATGGTTGGATGAACACTAACAGTCTTAAACTTAACCCGGGCAAAACAGAAATAGTGGTCATATCCAAATATGGGGAAAACAACCACTACATCCCATTGCCAACAGAACTAGGAACAGCACCGACACCACCAATGATAGTAAAGAACCTTGGAGTATTGATGGACAACAATATAATCAAGAAATGTTTCTTCCTCCTGTACACGGTAAAAATCATCCTACCATTCCTCTCCTTCACCCACAAAACACTCAAAATCATCACACTCATCATGTCCAGAGTAGACTATACCTAGGCATGCAGGAACACCTATTATAGAAACTTCAGCGCATCCAAAATGCAGCAGCCAGACTCCTGCTCAAACTACCACAAAGAGAAAACATTACCCCAGTGCTGAAAATGCTACACTGGCCACCGATAAATCAATTAATAAGGTTCAAAACAATGTGCATAACGCACAGAGCCATCCACGGCCAAGGAGCAGAGTTCTTAAATGACAAAATAACCATCTACCATTCGACAAGTCCCCTTAGATAAAGCAACGACATTAAAATAGAACCAAAACCATATATTAAAAGAACATTCAGAGGATCATCTTTTTCTCAACTGGCAGCAAAAACTTGGAATGACCTACCAAAAAACATACACAATACAATGGATCACCTGGAATTCAGAAAACTACTCAAAACCTGGCTCTTCAATCCTGGACCAGAAGGAAATGACTAAGAAACATAGATCCAGCCGGAAAAAAGAAGTCCAGGGAGAGACCCATAATCCCTGACTTAATTTCCAATACCGGAGGGCAGGGGGGAGTCGCCTCGATCACACATGTAGACATACTGCTAGCTTACAGTGGAAACCACTGTAGATAAGGACACCCATCAGATGGCTGGGGAGAGGCCACAAGCCCCCTGACCCAACCACTCCCTAACCCTAGGGCGAGGGGAACAAGCCACTGTCAACCCTGTCCACATACTACAGAGAAAAACTGGCACTCTGCAACGGGCCTGCCAACCAGGCTGCCAAACAATATCAAAACACAGGATGTCATAGATGTTGAGTGCAGAAACCCAAAGCAAAGAGGTAGGACAACCAGGGGAATGAGAGTGCAGCAGGCCAAAGCAAAGAGGAAAGAAAAAATCCCAGCTAAACCAAATCTAAAACCTCAATTTTCTGCATACACTTCTACAGAAACTCACACACCCACCACTCTGCACACCAATCCACACATACTTCACCACACTACAGCAACACCTGCACATGGGAATTGCACTGACCCGAGAAGCTTAGTGAATGGTGCAAACCGAACTGAAGCAGCCAAAAGGACATCACAACTCTCAATTTCCTATTCCCGCTATACCTTACTGACCCTCCCCACACCTCACCCCTAGTTTTTTTCACACCCTCTTTTTTCAGATCCACCAGAGCGCCTGGGGACCACTCCAGTTACGATAGTGAGCAGTACGAGTACCCTTTAACATTAACATTAACATTGTATATCAGAACGGGGCTGTAAGGCATTGTCTGCCTCTTTACAGAATTGGACCAACGAAGTACATAGTTCAGGGCACTTTGTTAAATAATTGCTTCCCTTTGCCAACTAGCCTAGATCTAGAACAGCATCCTGTGGTATTGACAAATCAGATAATAATGTTGCAATCACTTCCATTGACACAGTTGTCCCGCTGACCAACTGGAAATTCAAACCATGGTTCACGCTAGACCTGAAAATTCTCTGCACTGCGAAACACAAAGCTAAAATCTCATGGAGAAATAACCCTAATCAACTAAACAAAACCCAATTTACACCCAAAACTAAAGCTTACAAGCGCACCATCCTCCAAGCAAAAATGTCCACATATAATATAATGCCAGAGTTGCAAAAGCTAATTCCAGTACAAGGGAGCTCTTCACCATATTCCGTGAACTTGAATCCCTTTCCACACCTAATACCAACTGCACCAAAGATGTTGCTTGGTGCACAAACATACAACTTGCTTTAATGGGTTAGATATCCATGCTTCAAAGTAAAATCCAGCAAACAAAATAACATACTGCCTGCTCCCAACAACCTTCTTGACTTGAAACCCAAAGCCAACAAATCCACGTCCCTCTATTTCAGTTATTTCTGTCTCAGACCGCAATGTCAAAACCAAAACAAAAGGTCTCAAACCGTCCAGATGTCAAGGAGACATCTGCCCTGCTCCAGTCATCAAAGAATGTGCATAAACTGTAGCACAATTAATTTCCTCCCTCATCAATGTCCCCTTCTCCACAGGCATTGTGTCAGCTAACTTAATAGATGCCTGGGTTATACTGCGCTTGAAAAAGCCCACACTAGACCCTGATATCCCTACCAACTACTGCCCCATCACCACGCTACCATTCCTATTGAAAATATTGAACAGAACAGCCTATATGCAGATCCAACAACACCTTGAATCCACCGCTAGGCCTGTTTCAATCTGCTTTCAGACCAGGCCATGAGCGGGGAGACAGCCCAACTTGACTTAAAATATCAACTTGATGAATCCAAAGTCACCGGCAAACTTGCCCTCCTCCTATTGCTTGATCTCTCAGCTGTCTTTGACCTGGTGGATTACCAAATACTATGCCAGAACCTTCACTCTTCAGCCCAATTCTCCACCACAGCTACCACTTGGATCTCCTCCTTTTTATCAAACAGAACAATGAGAGTCTTCTCTTCCACTGCCTCAGCCTCTCTCACCCCTGTAACATGTGGGGTCCCACAAGGCTCCTGCGTGTCACCTACACTGTACAACACCTTTACAAAGCCACTCTTCGACCTACTGGACGCCCTGGGAACCTCCTACACCAACTACCCCGATGACACACAGCTTCTCCTACCCATCAGTGGTGAGTACACCACCAAATCTGACTCTTTGAAACAAGTATACCAAACTATCCAATCATGGTTGGCAACACACATGCTCTCTCTCAATGACGATAAAACAGAGCTGCTCCTTGTCGGCTCTCCAACCCTCCTAAACAGACTCAACCCACCATTTAAATCCTTTGATATCAACGGCATCACTATCCAAGTAGCCAGCAGTGTCAAAACCCTTAGAGTATTTCTAGACTCCACCTTATCACTATCCAGGCAAGTCAATGCCATTACCTCATCAGCAGCTTATATTATAAAACATTCTGTGCTTGTTGTCCCTTCCTCTCCTCAGAAAGTTGCCTCAACATCGCTATGGCACTGAGAGGATCCAGGCTAGATTACTGCAATGCCCTTGTTGCAGGTGCCCAAGCATCTGATTCACAACTCTCGCTATAACTCACAAATGTATTTCAAACTGTGCCCCAAGATACCTCACATCCAAATTCACCATGACCTCAAACTCCAGGCTTAGTCGCTCGACCTAAACGAATTGTCTCAACACCCCTAGATTCCGCTCTCCCGCCACCCTTGAAACTTGAATACTCATACTGGGCATTTTGTAATTAGCTTAAAAACTCTGCTTTTCTCCCAAGATCCACAGTGATGTTCTTCCTCAAGCATTTCTGACCATACTCCACAAGACGGCATCCTGTAACACCCAAGATCTGTCTATGATTGTCTGATTTCTTTTCTCGGGTCGAACTGAGCTATTGTTTGTATCAAAGTGCCGTGATGCCCTTGGGTTTAGTGTGCTCTACAAGGTTTCACTATTATATATCCATATCTTGATCATTAGAAATATGCAAGCCAGAAGCCATGCCCCATTTTCCAAAACCCACCAGCATGTGTTCCCCTGCATTAAGACATTAGCTCATACATCACATGAGAATAAAAATAAAGACATGACCACTGTATCCTATTTGTTAATATGTTAATATTTTCACTAAGTGGTGATCCCCAAATTAATGCTCCCTGGTATATATTCCCACCCCACAATTATGGGGCAATAAACAGGCTATTATAGTCAAAAAAGTAAATATATTTAAATTAAAGAAAATCAAAGGTGGTCTCCTTACTCACAATCAGATAGATGATTGTTGAGAATGGCAATACTCAATGAGAGTCAGCTTGCCTGTTGCAGTCTCACCAAATGTAATACACACATTAATTTACACCATATATAAATGAAATCTATTTCTAATTTTTCTAATCCTAAAAATGACAATGCTGCCTTTCAGTAGCATTCTTAATTCTATGTCAACCTTTCTATTTATTTGTCTATATATTAAAACTCTTCTGTTGACATTTACATTAAATGAGATTCTTTCTTTATGATCAATCGGCATGTTTGGAAATTGTTATATTCTCAATTTTCAAAAACATCCATTGGTACAGAGAAGGTTGTATTGAAAGAGTGATATTTATGTGCACCGATTACATCACTTTTCCCCCCTCCATGAACGTGGAATTGTGGATTTCAAGCATGTGCATACAATTTCAAGTCAAACTATAAACAGTTGAATATAATTCTGCAGGTATGGGTTAGGGAACACACAGGATATGGATTTACCCACCCAATACAGGAACTGGTTTTATGATTTACTAATGTAAGCATGAGTACCCATCCCACTTCATTTGCGAACCGGGTCAGAACTCTTCCCCTACTGTCTAATGTCAAGAGTGAGGAGAGAATGTAATTTTTATTGGTATCATTTTCTAGGGGGTTGGAATTAAGATAGCTAAACCCACTTTCAGCTCAGCATTCACTTTTTAAATATCTATAGTTTTCACAAGTTGCAAATTATCAAGCACATTTCCATTGAGCTATGGACCATTCACATTCGAACCACAGCCTTTTAGCTATCATTTACATAATACTGCACTGTTGCCACTGGGAACACAACACACACAACACAGAGAACACCTGGTTGTTCTTATTTAAATGTTATCTCCCCCTCTACTTTATTACAGTGAAAGTAGGATATAACTCACACTCGGAAACTACAATATTGTATTTTCATTCTGTTAATGATAATGTATCAGCCTGTTCATGCTGCTGGCAGAACAATTATATTTTCCCTACAAGAAGCAAATCTTGTGTGTCTCTAAATAAAGTCAGACATCATTGTTGCATTTCATACAAAAAAGGCATGATTTTCTATTTGGAAAGAGATCATCCCCTTATTGGAAACCATCTCCCAGTTCCTTTTCACTCCAGGCACTTAGCAGGGCATTGTTCCTAGGGAACTTTAATTCTATGTGACTGTCCCGTCTGCTCTGTCTAATCACTATCTGTTCCGTCCGTTCTCGTGTCCTTGTTTCTGCGCCCCGAGGCTCGCGAGCTACCGGCGCAATATAAATATTAAATAAATAAATAAATAAATAAATAAACTTACCTAATTTACATTTGGGGGGAAATCATTTTTATTCCCCATTTCATCATAGCAACATGCCATATTGCTATAGATGTTTGGTGTCTCCCCAGCCTAGATAGACTTCTGGATATGTTGCAAGATTATGTGCCATAATAGTTCAGGATGTTATTAACATCAATACTTTTATTTAAACATGTTTAAACAAAGGCAATTCAAATTTGGATTCATATGAAAGATGAATACATTCTGATCATATTTTTTCTGTTTATTTGTCGGTTATATGGTTGTGGATTTATAAGCAAAAATTGTTTCTAATGCATGACTAGTATTCTCGCAATAAAGTTTCATTTCTTAGGTTTGTGAAACCTTATGTTTAACATAATGAGTCGTGCAAACAGCTCTCAGAGGCCAGTTGTCTATTTTCCATTAGTGGACATCTGGTTGGTGTTGTTGCCTTAACTGATGTCAAAGGTGACACTTTAAATGCAGAAAAGCATTCTATAAAGCTTGACATTAGCATTAGAGGTACTGAGGAGAAAAATATGTGAACAGTCCTGTTTTTTATCAGATCACCACACCACATTTCGGCTCTAGTGGAATTATAATATATATTTATTGAAAATACTTCTTTGAGATGAGCTCACACATTTGGGGGCATCTCATTAACTGGGAGGCCTTTCCAGGTGGCCTTTTGTATGAACCTAATGTGTTTTCATGGTAACAGAAATATATCTTTCCAGCCCCAATGACAAAGATAGGTCTCATTGGTCTCTTAAATCCATCCAAACAGAAAGGATTAGCTGTACAAGAGTGTAGGCTTATGTCAGGTTAGCCAGAAAAACAATGAAAACAAGCATTGGCTAAGCCGTCTCTAAACACCATATGATATTGTATGCACGAAAGGCTCATTCTCCTCTATTGTATTGACGAAGTGTAGGCTATTCTTATCAAATATTTTACAATTACTTCCTCCTCTTTGTTTAACCTATGCTGCCCAAAAGACACTTTGTAATTTGGAACAAAAGTCATTATTTATTAACTTCATGATTAACAATTTATGTGTTCCATTTGGAACACTATGCATGCGAATTTATATGGATGAACTACAGTTAACATACACTTCATGAATGCAAACTTGAAAAGTTGTCTGTTTTGATTATCAGCATACTCACATATTTATTTTAGCAATTAAGCATTCATTTTCTGATCAGCATTTTCGTTTCTTAATGTGTAGCAGAAAACAGTAAACCTTGTCTTTAGTCTTTATCTTACAATTCATTAATGTTACTGATATGTTGCAAAATCTGCATCGTTTGTTGGGTGCTGCCGCTCGTTGAAGAAAGTAACTATATGCATCCCGCAGGTGCATCTTTTCCATGGTAGCTGGTGAAAAACATTAATAAATGAAGTGATGCATTTTTTGGCATCCATGCACTTTAAATTGATGCAGCCTCCATGTCTTATGTTAGGTGCTTTTCTGTGCTAGGAAAAACCTATCTGCTTGTTTTTCTAGGTGCAATATTTCTCCATTTAATTGAATCATAAGCACCACACTTGAAGCATGCAATGCAGCTTTGCTGCATTTCATGTTTTAATTGATTGATATTTGGTTCCATTTATATTCAAATTGCCTTTACATCCAGGAGCTAAGGAAAATGATATTTTTCTTCATTAATTCTGTCTATCCCACTCCTCTGCCTTTTTTACATAACAGCAATCACCTTCTCACATATCCTAATCTTGGGCTAGGACACCTTATGGAGTCTGCATGGCAGTCTAAAATGACTCGTAGGGAATGTACCCCTAGAACCATTACTAGTAACTGCAGATAGTTTAAATCTACATATCTGCCAGGATTTCCTGAGCATGGCCTCAAGCCCCTTGAACACCTAACACTATGTGATTTCTAACCTATAATTCTTTCAAAACTGCCTAGGAATTACAATGTATATATTAACCCAACACATACTTTTGGTATGCCTCTAGGTGATATATTGGACTAACATGCATCCACACTAATACACAACATCTCCCCACTGTCTGATTCCCTCCCTTTGCCAACAACCTCCTTCCCTTTTGTCTTACTTTAGTTGTGTTCCTCTTTCCAGCAGACCGGGGTCTACCCCAGGGAGGGACAAGGGCAAGAATCAGTGCTTTGAAACTCCTATGGTGGTGATTTGGCCCAGTACAAAAGCATAGTAACATAAATGAAAACAAATTAACATACGCAATACACACAAACATCATGTCTGAAACACGCACACAGAATATATCAAGCGGTGAGGTAACCGCGAAACGCGTCTTTTTTTGTGCCATTAAGTATGGAGCACCACATATTTTGAGGTTTTTATTTATAGTCATGGTCTGCACAATAAAGAAGGTATTTTGTCTGCAGTAAACGAGTTTCCTAGTGATTCTCTGTAGTACGGGGGAGTGCCTCCCATCCCGACTGTAGGAAGACAGTCCCATCCAACATATATATATATATATATGTATATGTATATATATGTATATATATATATATATATATATATATATATATATATACATACACATTTACACATTTGTTTTGGCTGAATTGCAAATGACAGATGTATTGGAGAAGTGCAGGTGCAGTCCTCCTTCATAAGAAGGATGTGAGGGGTTTGAACAATTCTTTTAAGCAAAAAATGGAAAGATCAGTGTCTTAACCCGTCAACTTCACAGAATGATATTGCCAGTGTTGATAATGGATCACTGGGTACCCCAACCCCATATATACCTGTGGCCTTTTTTCAAACCATTAACAGATGAATGTTTGTCCAATCTTATCTGCAAGAACGTTCCACCAGTTCTCCCCTTGCGCCATGGACTGCATGGCTTTTGAAATATCTTTGTGAATCCACTGTGACACACACATGCCAGATCATACATAGTTCATTCCTCTCTCGGAAAGTTACAGACTCTCTTAAACTCGCAGTAGTAACTCTGCTTTAAAAAAAAAAAGGGTAGAGCGATCCTAGTGATCCTGTCTGCTTTCTGCCAATCTCCCCGCTTCCGTATATCAGTAAATTGAAGGAAGCTAATTTAACATCTCAGCTGACAAAGTAGGTTGCCCACTTCTCAAGACTCATTTTAACTACTAACTCACACCCATGCGGTTTAGTGAATCTTCTAAATGAATAGTGCAGTGTGAGTTAAGGTTACATTTGTAGGGATGGACTTTGCATTAGGGAAACATTCCTCATGAACTGAAGATGTGTACCTCTACATGGCCATTCCCAAAGGTTAAAGAATGTACATTTTTTTTAGCCTTTGACTAGGTGTTGATACCTTAATGAGGGCATTCCAAAAGCGTGTAGACTGCATCTTTACCTATATTAAAAAATACAGTTCCACTGTATTCAAAATTTTTGTATTTGTACATGCTGAAGCAATGTCTGGAATGCATAGATCATATGAAATATGAAACGACGGTTGAAAACATTTGATTATGGCCGTGGTGTAGTTTATAAATTGCATTGATCTGCTTTTTGATCCCGGCCTCTTATGCAAGAGCCCCATTCTGCACTAGCTCAGGCAATTTCCCTTCACAGTCAATAGTACATGAAAAGAAATTAAAATATTGATGAAAACATGTTGTGCACCAGATTAGCATTCTAAACGAACACAATTTTCAGAGCGTGTTCATAGAAATATTCCATTACAGCAGAGCTGCGCTGAGAACAAGCCTTGGCCATTTAACATCAAGTATTGCAATTAAAAAATGTCCCCTTCCAATTTGATGGCGGTGCTCATGCAAATGGCTCATTCCAAAATCATTACAAAGAACTGTAATTATGTTGTTGTCTTCTGCATCCACGCATACTGCTGTGTAAGATATATTGCACGCTCGCGTCTTACAAATGCACATGTATTTAGAAACAGTACACAAATTACAGAAAATGTAGGGCATTTTTTATTGTGCATAAATGTCATGAAATGCATTTTTATACAGCATTTATGCTAGCAAGATAGTACGATATATTAGTGTCACTGTTGAGATGTGTGTGTGTATGTATAAACAGCGGGTGAAAGGTTCACAGCACAGCACGAGCAATGTAACCTTTCATCGTTTAGGGATTGATACATTGAGTACCGCTGAGTTGGATAATAGTTAACACCTGTGCTTTTACCTCAATGCCCTTTATAGCCACATACCATATATAACATTTAATTACAATATATGGAAATAGATGATATTGTAAAAAGGTTTCTGTACAACCAAATACAAATAATAAAAAAAGAAAAATTGCAATATATGCTCAAAACTCATGAAACATGACATTGCCTCGGTCTTGAAAGTGCTCCGTTCGCATGTGATGTAACATCGGGTTCAACTAAGGAAGATCTGCAGTTTAGAAAAGGCCATTTGTGCAAATATTTGACAACACTTTGACTGCACTGGGATCTATGGGAAAGCATTGAAGGCTCTAGTGAAGGGGTAAACACAGACAATTCGCCGTATTTCCAAGCATATCTTTAACTTGTGCTCTTGTTGATTCTTATTGGCTGCCTAAACATTCTGAGAAGAAGGAAACAGTGAGGGAGGTCACTTAGCATGCCTTTTAATCTGCTGTAAAACAAACTATAATGTCCTCTAGTAGGCCAGGTTCTAAGGTTTAGAGTTAAGGTTGTGAGAGTGTGTCAGCTTGTCTGGAGTGAATGAGTGCAGTGGTACATGGTACCTGGTACAGAAGTGTGCCAGCTAAGAATGGAGTAGGTGGCAGGTTTTCAGTGCAGTGGTACATGGTACATGGTACAGATGTGTGCCAGCTAAGAATGGAGTAGGTGGCAGGTTTTCAGTGTGGCAGGGTTGGGGGGAGGGGCTGAGTAGGCTTTATTTATTTATTTATTTATTGTTCACTTGTTAAGCGCTTATACAGCAAGTACATACTGTTTCAAAGTGCCCACAGTGCAAGGGGAGGGAACAAGGTAGTGAAAAACATTAACATACACAACATTTTAAAAACATTGGAGGATAGAAGGAAAAAAATAACGAACCTACTATGCCTTGTGAGTATTCAGAACGTGCAAATGCAGCAAGGAAGAAGGGAGGGGGGTAGGTGCTGCAGTGTCTGTGCTCGTGGGTGAGCCACAGATGAAGTGCATTGTATAGTGAGTGCTTCATGGCCCAGAGCCACGTTGGGTGTAAGTGCCATCCTCCAGGGTGGAGGGTGTGCCAAGGCAAGTAGGGTAGACAGAAGCTAGGGCAATTGGGTTTGGGAGATCAGAGCCCTGAGGATGCATAAGGGCCCAGGACACCAATCACAGCAGAGGAGAGAAGAAGGATTGCTTGAATGCAATGTGGACTGCTTTTTGGTGCACTGCAGATTTGTCGTGCTGTGCAGAAATATATTGCTGTGTATTGCGTGCAGGTGGGAGGAAAGGAGTGGGATGGGGAGAGTTGCGAGTTCGGGTGTGAAGAACATGCATTGTTAGGCAGATTAGGTAGGGTTTGGGCTTGATGGGCGATACTGCGGTGTGCATGTGTAATAATAATGCATTGCGGGAGGGGAGCAGGGAGCAGGGGATGGCGTGAAGTGCATATAATGCGGAGGCCTATGGAATCCTTATCTGTGTGAATCAGAGTCAGAATCGGGGAGCATGGTGCTAAGACACTCGTGTAGATCAGCGGGGTTGTAGCGGCCACCAGGACCGGCAGAATGTGCAAGCTTCACGGCGGCATGGGGGAATAATTCTCCGGTTTCCTATTCCAGCTCAGAGTGAGCAGGAAGTGAGTCGGGAGAGGTCTGGGGATAACATTCAGGGTAACACACTAGCATTAACAAAAAAAAAGCATTTCATGGAAGAGTAGATACTCTTCGCACCTTGTCAGTGTTGTAGGAATTCTGGGTGAGGAACAGCGGGATGTAATTGAGGGCAGCTATGCATTACAAACATAGATAAGGTAGAGGGCAGGTGAGCATTCATGGCATGACAGGGAAAGAAAGGGATATTAGAGAAGGGGGCCAGCGTTGCCGGCTCCCAGGAGCTAGCTGCTTTTTGGGGTCAGTGATCCAATCGAAAGGCAGCAAACACAGGCTTTCGAATCTTGGTATTTCAGAATGGCTCATAGCTGCAATGCTGGCAGCCATTTTAAGATGGCTTTCTGCTTCTTTCTGGAATAGCCCAATGGGAATTGCCTGGCATCTGGGACCCACCAGGTGGGAGCGTGCAAGGCCAGGATGTTGCTGCTACAGGGCAGGACTGGGGTATTAGAGATTGGCCTTCAAATCCGGCAATACTCTGTGTTCAGGTCTTGATGCACTAAGTTATCCCCACAGAGGAATTGCAACTAAATCACAGTAAGAATATGTAAAGGTATCCTGAAATGTACTTTCCGCAATGACCTGGCTCGATCAGGCCTTTTCAAATGGGTCTCTCGTGATCAGTGTAAAGAGCATGGGAAGCAACATTGCTTTTTGAAACCCCCATACAAACACAATATTGAAAATGCTAATTCAGTTTCTCCAATAGGGCTTTTGACTAAAGGAATTCAAACAATCACAACCTCCTTTTCCTTTTGTTAGTAATAGGCCTCCATTACAAGTTTGCCCGTCAGGGAAAATTGCCTGTAAAATTGCCAGAATTCTGTGACCAGACCAGCAATCTACCAGTTTGCTGGTGGGGGTTTACTGATTTACCTCCAGCACTGACCTTAATGATACCAGAAATACTGGCAATCCCTCCATGGAGTCCTATGGGACTCAGAGCCGCGGTCTGTGCACAGAGTGCAGGGCCTCGCTGGCAGTCTGGGAGGGGGGCCTGTCCATCCCTGGGAGGAGAGCAGTAAAGACAGCGGCCCATCTGAGGGAGTGGGGGCAGCACCTTAGAGGCAGCTGCCGCCATGCAGGGCAAAGTATAAGTGGCACCTGAGGTGCAGCCTGGCTTCCCCTCCAGACTCTGCATGGACCCGGCATCCCATCTCCCTCTGGGGGAACAAGCACAGCGCACGCAGTGCACACAGTGGGGAAAGTAGCCCAAACGGCCCTACATAGGGTCAGGCCGGCTCCAACATTACCCGGCGGCACAGCCCATGGGGAGTAGTGCATGCAGTGCATGCAGTGAGTGGTGCTCCTCATTGCTCCTCATTGCCCCCAGTGTGTAGATGTGATTACCTTCATTTCCCCCTTGGCTACTAGGCCGCCTGATGAGTTTGTGCTCTTACTGTGCTGTGCAGCCCTTTCTTCCTCCTATCCTATGCCGCCCCTATGGCACTTACCATCCCCCCAATCTTTTCTAATTGCTATACTATTACCTATCCTACCTCTCTCACAAAGTCTGGAAGAATAAAGCTTAAAAACGACATCCTGACCACTAACCCTGGCCTTCCTCTAGAAGACACCTATGCCAGTGCAATTTCCAGACAGATCTTCATTGATATCCTCTTTTCTGGCCCCTCTCCTGATCTATGGACTCCTCATCTCATCTTTACTCTCTCTCTTCTCACATCTTCACCCATTAATGTTGGTACTAGATGGGAAGTACTCTTGGCCGGCTGCGCATCACTCAGGTGTATCATTAATGTCTATCACACTGGCACTATCTTGGTTTAGGGTCCTCAAACCAACCTCCTCCTCTTTCACTGGTGCCTGCCATCCGTCATCAACTTCCTTCCCACACCTGCTACTGCTTCTTCCACTCTCTCTGCCCCCCATCTGACTGGTGTACCATGCCCCTGTACCCCTGCTCGGAAAAACATCAAAGGTGATGACCTCTTGCATCTAGCCACGCTTAATACTTGTTCTGCCATGAAACACTCTGCTAACATTTGCTTCTTCCTTGAAGACCTTGACCTTGATATGTTTTCTCTTACCGAGACATGGTTCAATGCCAGTTCCGTCACTGCTTTTCACTCCCTTCTCCCTGATGGCTATCAGATCATCTCCAAGCCTCACCCTAACCATACTGGTGGTGGCATATCTCATGTCTTCCCTGAGTGGGTCCCTTCTTCCCTCATACCCACTCAGCCTTACTCTTGCTTCGAGAGCCTGTTTTGCAAGCTGGTCATCTCTGCCACCTCCTCTCTGACCATAGGCACCTGGCTCTATCACCCTGTTCCTCTCTGAAAGGGCTGATTATTTCTCCTCCTCTCTCCTTACAACTATCTCTAAACTTCTTCTCCTGGGTGACTTCAACATCCACCTTGACTCCTCAATCACGGCACCCACTCTCTTCTGTGATATGTGCACCTCGTTCTCCCTTCTGGTCCTATGCACTCAGCTGGACACACTCTTGATGCCTTCATACACACTGATCTTTCATTCTCCCCCTCACTGATCACCCCACTCTCCTGGTCAGACCAGTCTCTCCTCTCCTTTCATCTGGGTCCTCTAGGCCCTCTGACTACACCTCCACCAGCCCTGCAAACCTTGTTCATGAACATCCGTCCGATGAAACCTGTGTCAGCTTCTTCCTTTGCATCTACCTTCATCTACCCCTCTCTCCCCACTACATACTCTACCTCTGACACTTCTCTCAGCAACCTCCATCTTGCCATCACTAACACCCTTGACATTCTTACCCCAGTCATGAGGATCCACCTATAACATGCCTCCAAGCTGTGAAAAACTAGGAAGTGTTTCACTACCTAAACCCCGGGTATCCATTGCCTATGTGGCCAAGGGAGGGACATTGCTTTTGGATCCCGACCATGAGCGTGGACAAGCAAAGGAGGATCACCTCGGTATGGGGACCTCAGGGAGTGGGGGTGGAACACCCACTAGCCAGACATAGTATCCCCCTTTTCCTAACACCTTCCCTACTCCTATCTCAACCTACTTTATAGGACACTACAACTCCCATGTTCCTCACCCTTCCTCTCTATCACTACTACTGGCCGTGGAAGATAAGGAACAGCGTCATGAAGAGTACCTCTGACCCTTTCCAATGGCTCTGTTCCAGTCATGATGCCAGGCAAGGTCAGGCCGCCCTTTCCAGTCACCCCCCACCTGAAACCTGTTAACTTATCCACCTGGGATAAAAGGTGGAGCACACAGGTATACTCTGAGGGAGGCTGGGAGTGAGAAAGGACTGGACTTCAGGAGCTGCTACAAATGCGAGATTGGAGGGGAGAAAGACAGAGCACTTTATGAGCTGTGAAGATGTTTCAAGAAAGCCAGGCAAAAGAACTGCACTTGCAACAAGCAGCTGATAATCCAAGCTGGAAGTCGTCCTTCTGGGGAACATTGATGAGAAGCCTGCTTCTTTCCCAGTGAATGGTTGAATTTGGGAGGTTTGATAAAACTACAAGTAAAGGAACCTTGAACTCGAACACGTCAAGAATTTTAAAACACAGCCAGTGAGCTAACAAATGATAAGAACAAAGACCCGGTTGTTTTTGCTTGGAAGTAATTGCATCAAGGCAAGGTTGCGCATAATACGGCTATCACGAGTAAAGAAAGACAACCTTTTAAACAGACAGTGTGATACGATGTAAACAGAGTGGTCCTGCTGTTGGATACAGCACAGTCCAAGTCTCTGCAGTAACATCCCTGACTATTGAAAGTCCAGAGGCAAAAGGGATTGTGAGAAATAGAAAATAACGAGGATTAAAGCTTGCGCCCGATCGAGGGGAGCTTTTGTGAGCTGGAGAAACGCATGGCAAGCCTGAGCCCGACTGAGGGAGGCTAGTGTGAACTGTGAAAAAGGTATTGAAGACCTGAGCCCGATTTAGGGAGTCTGATGTGAAAGCTAAGAGGTCTGAGCCCGACTGAGTGAGGCTGATGTGAAAGATATTATGAGTGGCTTGAGCCCGATGGAGAGAATCCAATAATCTTGCAACTACAAGTACCAGAAAGCATTGGCAGAACGTGAAGGTAATGGTTGAAGTAATGGAAGCCATACAGACCGTGGTCCATCTTCAATGTATTTTCCACATCATGAGAGTCAGTCGTCAGTAAATCCCATAAAATTGCATGTGCTCCTGGCGATGACGAAGTATACCATCGAACCCCAGTAACCATACGAGTTCAGGGTGAAAAAACTTGGATTGATTCTGCTATTATTCCTGGTCTACCAGAAGTCAGAGCATTAGGGGAAGGGGGTGTGATAAATGTGATGATGTCATCACTGCTTTCCCGCAGATAACGTTTCCTCATGTGACCAGGGGATGGCAGCCGCTACCTGATCCTGATCCATAAGGTGGGTATTTGAGGGATGATCACATGGGGGGAGGTGACCCTCAGGGGGGGAGTGAGGCATTGTCGGATGAAACATGGTATCCCCCTTCCCCTTTTAGGGATATCCCATCCATTCCACATGCTATAATGGCATATTGCAATAATCCCCCTCAGCAACCCACAAAACCTCTTGACATCGTCCTTCAATTTTCTGAAACCAACCTAATGACAAGCACTGGCCCGAGGAAAAGGGCAACCAGAATGAAGATTGCTCGACTGAAGCAAAACAAGCAGTGTAGTAGTTGTAGAAATCTGATTGGTTCTGAGAATTTCCCTTTTTCAGTGCAGGAGTTCAAAAATGGAAAAGCTGAGCAACACAGGGAAATCCGACCAGCTAGCCTGTGCTGGGTAAGCCAAGCTGTCAGGATGACAGGCAAATACAGAGAAGCGAGAAAACAATGGAGAAAAAGGAGGACACGAATGAAGCTGGAGAGCAGAACGGAGAACAAGAAAGGCAGGGTCTTCCATAGGCACCGGAGATGCTGATGAGGGACACAAAGCAGAGAGAAAACTTTGTGCCGGCAAGGGAAGCCGGAGCGACATGCAGAATGCAGAGCTGAGCTATCCGAACCGAAGAGAGAGTGCAGGTACAAAGCAGGATCTAAACGGGGGTCGGAGAAGCTACAGAAGCCGTTCGAGCACCAGTGAGCCCATAGTAGAAGGCTGGGGTACCGGGTCGGAGAAGGCACTCCTAAGTACAGACGGGAGGCAAACCCCTACAGCTTGCAACATGGGTAATCTTCATAGTCCCAGTACCTGGGTAAGAAGTACCCCAAATGAAAACTTGGGGAAGCTAAATGCCCACTCGGTACCAAAGTTGTTGACTGTTGTGTTGAAAGTCCTGGCAGGAGAGTCACAGCCCCCATGAAATAGATGAAGGTGCCGGTGACAGGGAGTGAACACGGGAGTCCTAATCAAGCAATCTAAAGGAAAGTGTCTGATGAAAAATTGCGGCAGTTGCTAATGGTTTAAAAGACGTGACAAAGGAAGGTAGAAACATGATGGACCCTAACTGCACTTGACTAAAGGACTCACATGTAAATGAGGGTGAATAAGGATCACTTGGCACCACCTGAGACCGTTTTTTAAGAAATGAAACATTACTTGCAAATTAAAAAATGACACAGAGAGCACGTCATTGCCAATAATAGACGCGTGGAATAATGAGACAGGGCTGATAAACGGAGTGCCAAAGAATTTCTGCAACAGGAAGTCACCCTGATTGTTAAAGAATTAAGACTAGCAAGGAATTGAACAGCGCTGAAAATTGACCCGATAAGAATTTGTCAGAGTGAATAAAAAAGATTTTGGATCAGTATTGAATTGTATTCTGATAAGGATTCTAATGGGGCGTCACACACCAGACCAGGACTCTTGATACTGGCTTAGGCTGCAGCGCACAATTAAAACAATTTTATTTTATATTCTAAAAATTCAGATTGAGATGGCACCCAACCCGTCTCACACCCCCTTTTACAAATACACTGCACCACAATGGACCGTGAACCTGGCCAGTGGGTGGTAATACAATATTTATTTATTTTTAATTTCCATCAAAATCACACAAATTTAATATTGGGCAGCAATCACCAGTGGGGTGATAATTACACTGTAAAATGGTAGAATACGCTTAGTTTGACCTTCTAATATAACATACACAAAGCACAATTGAATGGGAGCAATGTTACTTTTCGGGTAGATATCACCCCAGTTAAGATTTTCCCCTGCAGCGCTCCCTCAAACCCTGATTAACTGAATTTTGGGTGGATAGCAAGGAGTAGCAAGGAGTCAGGTATACTAGGCAGCAAACAGAACTAAAAGTTTTAAAAATAAAAGCAGTTGACAGAGAAAATAGGTTTGGAAAGGAAATGACAAGTTTCACTTAAAATAGATTTTAGTGGCTAGAAAAGAGACACGCCACCCATGAATAAGAAGCTTAAGCTGTAGTTGTAACCCCTCCATGATGTGTGCTTCTTTTAGGGAGAATTAATGTATTTAATAAAAATAGTACTAAGGACTTACACAAGGACAGAAATGAGTGGAAGAATGGCACTAACACTTGTAAATCAATAAACAGGATACACATAGGGATCTGATAGTTTTAAGGATTCCTGCTAAGGCAGTTAAGGGATTTCTATGGGATTGAAGCCTAATACCATGCAACAATGCACAGAGCAAGGGATGCAGTTTGTGGTGGTTTGGGAAGGGAAATACACACAACAAGCACTTGAATAGGGTATTTTGGACAGCGGATATCTGGTCACTGGTCACAGTGGCTGTCTCTCCTAGAAGAAAACAGCGGCACCTCAGCTGGATAAAGTGGGTAGCAGGGCAGGTAGGCAGGACTGGATAACCCCAATTAGGATTCAGCCACCTTTCCCCTTTCTCCCTGAGTTATTGGGATTTTTAGTGGGGTTATTCTGGATCAGTGGTCCTGCCTGGACAGGGTCAGCTATGCTCTGGCCTGGCAGTGGAATCTGGAATCTTGTAGAGTGAATATGGAATATCTGGATACACAGGAGCTGGACAATTCAGAAGAGAGTGTCCAGAGCTTCCCATGCCTACCATTTATGTAGGGATCATGACATCACAGGATTTACTATGGGGCAGACCTTTGGCTTGACATGCCTCTAAATACTGGACTGGTCAGAGGAGACTGTGACCGCCTTCATGTCAGCCGGTTGGACTTCAGGGACATGACATCAGTTTTAAGGTGTGTGCTTATAATGCCCATGGACCGGCCACAGTTATTTTAGCCAAAATCAGTTATGACATAAATTGTATATTTTTACAATTGTCGAAAATCACATAAGCAGATTCCATATTTTACACTGAACCTGTCATTACAATTGTCACCGCAATGTACAATCTACTTATAGGGCTGTTCAAACGAGACCGGAACTCATAGTGATTAGGAATAACCAGACTTCTTCTATAGGGAAACCCCCTTATTAAGAAAGCCCAATTTCCCAGAGGGCAACACATAATATATTCAGTGTTGAAATTGCCCTAAATAGTGCAGAAAGAAAACAAGAAAAGAAAACAACACAAACACACGGAGGTCGCTGGGCGAGTGCTGTTATTAATTTAAATCAAAGTAACAAATCGCTTACCTTACGGTAGCTAATACCATGGGTCAACTCAACCAAATTAATGTTGAGTCTCTTAACAATTTCTGAAGCCCACTGTCGGATTTCAAAAGGAGTTCCACTAAAGTGCACTTCCAAGTGTCTGTTAGAAAGTGGAGGAGCAAAAGAGATGAAGAGCACTATTAACCGGGATACAGTATCTAGTTGCACTAAGGGCGGTTATGAAGTCAAGAAAGTCACAAACCATTACCTTGAGTTGATACCATTAGGTATTCCACCAGAACACTGCTGCACTAAATGTGAGTGCTGCCATAGTATGCCACACGATTGAGTGTTTCTACACGGCCAAGAGAAAAATGTATGTATCAATCAACAGGTTCTAGTTTATTATCAGGTCTTGTACATATTATTTAAAGTGTCGCTTACACAGCGGCCCTGTATACATATTGAAAAACTGAGCTAACGTCAGTATGACAGTTCGAGTAAAAAATCCATTTAGTGCTCAACCTAAAAAGGTGTCGTATAGAAACGCCACTGGTTTTATATTTAAACAGCCTAGTAACGCCTAACATGTAAGCTATTACTCGCCATAGGTAATTACCAGTCAGGCCAGGGGCAAAGCCATTCTCACTGGCTAAAAAGGTTAAATAGCACTTTTCTATTACCCGCATTAGCAAGCCACCTGTAATTACTGATAGTGTCAGGATTTACACCGGCAAAGCCCACTGTAATCATGCTGCGCTATTTACAAGCCCGAGATATAGCTGGTGAAAACAGCAACCTCGAGGCACAAGCAGCTACAATCCTTACCGCTGGGAAGTTCACACACCGCCGATGCAGCCCGTAGAGTTAAGGCGCGTCGTGGAGCGGAACGCAGTCCAATTCAAGTGTGTCTCATGGCTGCTGCACACCGAAGAGTAGCAGGACAATGCTGCACTCTTTTATTTACATCGGCCGGTTGGCAATGGCCTGCGTAGCTACCTTAATACCATGCAGCTGGTACAACAGCAGTTACCAAGGGGTAGCTACAAAGCAGAGTGTACTGGGACATGTAGTCCTAGTTCCTAGCTGGATATTACCCCGTACGCAGAGCCACGACAAACGGATGGAAGCATAAATCATCATATAGTGCACAGTGTACAGGTCGTATCAGCAGGTTAATACGTCTATCGTCTGGAAAAAGGAGTAATAACCCACAAAGGGCACGAGCTATAGCAAACGAATACAGGAACTATCCTGCACTGAATAATGTGTAATCGCTGCCAACATACAGAGATTACACATGTGTGCCTGCACAGGTTACCAACTCTGATGGAAAAAATCCCGCATTGAGAAATTACGAGCACAATCCCCCTAAAAACATCATGCTTTCAGCTGTAATACAGTATTTTAGTTTCTGTCCATGGGGATATATTGTTACCTACAATCTCAGGCAGGGAATCAGCAGTTACATCAGCAAGTTTATCCCGAAATGGGTGGATGATTTAAATGCTGCACCGACAAGCATGCAGATAATTACAAAATACTGAGCATGTGTCTTATTAACTGCAGGAGCAGCCGGCCCTACTCCAAACTCCCATACCGTGGAAAGAAAAACACGCTCACGTACCCCCAAGGGAAATACTGTGGTTTTCCACGGGGATGCACTGTTATTGTACTCAACCGAAAAAGTTATGTTGGATTAAGCGTTCTCAGAAGGGAACGCAAGGTGGTTCAACAAAATCGCCCCCAAGAAGTGGATGATTTGAGCACTTGTATAAATGTTCATGGCATAAACCATTCAGCAAGTCCTTTAGCAGATTGTCGCGAATTCTATCCACAGGTCGGACACTGAGTCATTATATTCAGTATGGTTCTCATACCCCGTGTCCTCATGCTCAGATTGCAATATCAACCTAGACAGAGTATTACTTGTCTAAAGCAAAACTCCCAGCCTGCAATAGATTTTCTATTCGCCAAGTTGTGTGTCATTCTAGGTTAACCATTCAAGTCTGTCATTGAGGCCTTTTTCAGAGCTCTTTGTGAGGAAAATCATATGTTGTTCCTTCTGTAATAATCTTATTTTGTCATAATTCGTATCACCAGAGGGATTGATTTTCCAAAGGACACTCCAATGTAGGTCCTCTATTTTATGTATGAACTCTATCCAGTGATCTACCAACGGGGCATTTTGAGTTCTGTTCCTGATGCAGCTCTTGTGTTCCCCTATTCGTGTTTTTATTTTCCTTTCTGTTTTCCCAATATACAATCGGTTACAGGGACACCAGATTGCGTAAATGAGCATCGTGGAGTTACAATTGCTGAAATGTGTTTGTCGCCAGGGAGTTTTGAGTCCCAGGTTCACTTCAGTGCTCCTCGAGGTTGAGCTGCAGCAGGTACATTGTCCACAAGCTGAGTGACCAACTAGTTTAGGGAAACCCCATTTTTCAGAGATAGTGCTTTGTTTAGAGGTTCTCAAACTCACGTCATTACTTGTTATTAATTCCTTTAGATTTCGGCTTCTTTTGAACGTGACTATTGGTCTCTCCAAAGGTTTATCACCAGACTCCAAGACATTCCAATTCTTCAATAAAATCTTTTTGATCTGATTGGACAGATGGCTGAATGTGTTCACAAATATTAATTTCTCGTCGTCCCTTTTCTTGGCATTGTTCTTATATTCCAAGAGAGCTAGCCTGTTGTTGTTGAAGGCTCGCTTCTTAGCCAAGTGTGTCAATTTAGCTGGATAGCCTCTTGCATGTAGTCTTTTGTTAAGGCCCTCTGCTTCTTCTTTGTAATTAGATACAGAGGAGCTGTTCCTTTTCAAACGTAGAAACTGACCTAATGGCAAATTGTCTTTAACATGTTTCGGATGAAAGCTCTCATAGTGTAGGAGAGAATTTTTATCGGTATTTTTATGGAAGGGTTTAACACTCAGCAACTTAGTATTAACATTAGATGTTATCGTAATATCTAGGAAATTCAAGTCCTCATTGCTGTGGCTCACCGTGAACTTCAAAAACCGATCTTGTACGTTAAGCCAACTGAAAAATTCATTCAGTTCTTCTACAGTTCCATGCCATATGACGAAAATGTCATCTATGTACCTTTTCCAGGTTCTAATCTTTTGTCTGAAGATATTGGCGGGGGATAAGATTTTATGGATTTCAAATTGCTCCATATAAAGATTCGCCACACTCGGGGCTAAAGTCGCCCCCATTGCTGTGCCCTGTATCTGCCTAACGTATTCACCATTGAAATGAAAATAGCTCTTGATGAGGGCCATTTCAGCACACCATAATACAAATGACATGGGTACTGCAGATTCCGGGTATTCAGACAGTAGGCGTTCTTCCAGCATTTCTAATGACGCTCGTTGAGGTATGCTCGTATACAGGGCTACAACATCAAACCCCACTAATAGTTCACAACTTGGGTCGAAAGCTAGGTTTTCCACTTCGTTAATCATTTGTATCGTATCTTGTACGTACAATTGCATTTTACGTAGAAGGGGTTGGAGGAAAAAATCCCCAATACCCCGAATACAATCGATCTTCCTGGAGGGGGTGAGATATTTTTGTGAATCTTAGGCAGTGTATAGAATTGTGGAGTCTGAGGTTTCATAACATTCAAAAAGTCTGCCTCTCTCGTATTGATCCACCCACGTTCTTTGGCCTTAGTAACTTTCAAAAGGATAAGTTGTTGTAATTTAATTGTGGGGTCGCCTGGTAAAGGTGTGTAGCATTGCAGGTCGAGAAGTTGTCTATAGCATTCCGCTACGTAGGTCTCACGATTCTGGAGAACTATGGCACCCCCCTTATCCGCTTTGCGGATAATGATTGCTTTGTTCTCAAATAAAGCCCTTGTGGCTGTTTTTTCACGATTGCTAACATTATGGAAGATAGATTTCTTCTTCCCTTGTGACTCAAGATTCTTCAAATCTCGCATTACTCTTCTTTCGAAGACCAATGCCTCAGCTGTCCTTTCACTAGAGGGTACACAGAAGATGATTTATTGTGGAGTCCTGTGGTTCCACCGTCATTTTCAAATTGTTTATCTTGGAAAAACTGTTTTAAATGAACTTTCCGCATAAATGCCACTTCTGTACAATGTTGTTTAGTGGTTCTAATAATCTTTCACAGGTTTCGGTGGGAAATATTTCACTTAAAATTCTACAATTGTATATATGTGTACCTATTATCACAGAGCATGTTTACATTACATTTCAAAGTTATACCATGTACACTTTTCCCATGATTTCCATTTTCTTGCCGTTTGCGTCCCATACATTCTAGGGAAAGCTACAATGTATTGTTTTAATAATGCCACAAAAATGACATTTAAACTGTTAAACTGTTGCATTCCTGCGTTTTCCAGTTGCAGAAATAAGAGTCTTAAAGTTTATGAAATAAGAACAGTCTTTTGCCCCAGATGGGCCGGCTTTGTCTTCCAAATAAGGGCATTTTTTTCAAACCCAGAGCCAACTGTCAGGCACTAGCCCTGTGTTGCCATGGATTTGTCTTTGAAGCTCTCCAGGTTGAGTGGAAGGGAGGTGCTACCAGAAAGTCACGCCTAAGTGTCCCAGAAATCCTTTGTCCAAGGCTGGAGCACTGCCACAGAGTCTGATGAGGGAGCAAGATCCACCACCCTTGCCTGTTTATATGCCCCAGGGGCTGGTCCACTTGGGTGGAGATAGATTCTGTAGTCAGGAAAAGCAGGGCCCTCTCAAGCCATGAGCTGTCAAACCTGTTTCTTGCTGGCTTCACAGCAAATGTATGCATTTATTTATTCCTGAACCAGAAAGCAAGACTGTTGGAATTAAATATCCTATATATGTTTTAAAAACAAACCACCATCAAATTTGCAAGGACAGAGCCTTAATTCAACAATTTACTTTTAAACAGACATTTTCTTGTTTGTAAATTTTCCTAGGCTGTAACTTAACAATGCGGTTTTCTCTTTCATCTAGATTCTAAACATTATTTGTAGCCCTAGTCAATTTCTCATACACAGAAATCTCTTTAAGGCAATGGTCCACTGAAACTGACATAAACAAAGAGAGATAGGGCTTCTTGTGAAGAGTTTAGCCATGATATTTTGTTGCCAAAGTCAAGAGTTTTTCCATACGGCTTGGATTGAAGTTCTTTGTTATTTCACAGATCTTGCCTAACACAGCCTGTCATTCAATGAGAAATGCCCCTTTTTCGTGGAGCACAACCTGAAGGTGGATAAACATAGCTGGGTCTTACTGGAACCAAATTGTGTACAGTTGAAAGGATGGGCAGGGCAACAGTGCAAAGTCATTTTCAATTTTCAATTCTTTTCTTTGGTGCACTTAAGAAAAAAACTGGCAGCAATTCTCGGGGTGTTCCATCTCGACCCATATGTGCTTGACAAAGACAGTGCAGCCATCATTTTTGTAGCTGCAAAATGCAGTTTTGATGCGAGGCAATGGTGCTCAATGGAGCCAGCGTAGGCATTCTGCTGGTACTGCTGAATTGCAGCTTGGTGATGGAGGGGAATTCTGCTGGGTTGGTAAATGTACCCTACAATTCCCCTGAAGTATTTCCAGAATAATGAGTGAGAATGAATGTTGTGGAATGAAGCATGTTGAGATTAATGGTGTGTAAGAAAAAGGATGACTGAGAAAAGAATTAGAACTTACGCAAACAGTGAATTTTGAAGTTCAAATCACTTTTTTAGGTTCTCTCCAAAAAAACAAAATTACATGTTGTCTATATTATTGGTAAACACGGAGAACAGAAAAAATGTAATAACTTGAGATACATTTCTCAATATTTGATAAATTGAATTTGGCAATAATGTTGGTCTTTTTTTTAAAAAGGGATATGTTTTCAAGATAAATAAAAGCTACTTTTTTTTATAAAGGAGTTGTTGAAGATTTATTAAAGACCACTGAATAAGATGGTAATATAATTTAAAACTCTATGTCAAACAACCATATGTTGACAGTCTGAAAAGGCAAAGGACCTCTCAAACACATTGGATGTCATTACGAGGTTGGAGGTAGCCATGGCGCTATTAGCACCATGACTGCCTCCAAACTCGTTCCGACTATGCCCTGGTGAATGGAGCAATTACCGGTCGATTCCAAGGTTGGCGGGACCGGTAATTCCCCATTCACCTGGGCCCTTCCCCATTCCCATCTGAGCCCCCATAGGGCTCAATGGGAATGGGGAGGCGCTAATAACGGTACTGTAAATTGCGGTACCGTTATTAGCTCCAGAGTCCCTTTGCGGGTCCCGTCCTTAACGCCTGGAAAAACCAGGCGTTAAGGGAGGACCCGCAAAGGGAACGCGTAGTAGGGCGGTAAGGGATTACTGGCACCGGTGCCCTTACCGGTGCCGCTAATCCCTTACCGACCACCTCGTAATGAGGCCCTGTGTGTGTAAGAAATTGAAAACATTAATTTTTTAAAGGGGTGATTGCTTGGATAGGTTCATATAAATATCCCCTCTTGGTTCTAGTTTGTTGAAGACTGGCAGGAGAGTACACCAGGTGAACTGCCAGGCTGGGGCTCACACCCATAAAGTTGAAATTGAAAGTACTGGCAGGAGAGTATACTAGCCAAGCAAGAGAAATGAAGTAAAATGGAAAGGACGAGAAATACCCCTTCTTGAAAGGAGCTGTACCAAAGACTTAGCAGGAGAGTATGCCAGCCAAGCAAGAGAATTGAAGCAACATGGAAAGGGAAAAGCAATACCGCTTCGTCAAAGGAACTGTGCACAAGACCTGGCAAGGGAATATATCAGGTGTTGTGTGTATCTGGAAAAGGCATCCAAGTTGTGACATTTAAAAAAACCCAAATGAAGATTCATACCCTAAGTATTTTGAACTGCATTGTATGAGGAGAAAACCTGGGGAAGGGAGTCATTTCCGTTGGAGTGAATTGCAACATCAAGAGGAGAGAGTTATCCTCTTGGGCTACAGGAACTTGATTACTATTTTTTAACTTTTTACTTTGGTGAAGAAAAACCTGGGGAAGGACGCCATCACCTGGCACTGTGAACACTATCCATTGGAGATTTCTGTTGAATTTAAACCTTTTGTTGAACTTGAACACTTTCCAAGCCAAAGACATTATCCTTAGCACCTTATAGTTATTTTTTTGTGTGACAGGGCTAGGATAGGATTTCAGACACAGGAAATGTTTGCTTTGGGCATCTTGGCAACAGACAGACCCTTAGTTTTTGGTTAAGGGAAGAAAACACCTCCTACTTTAGGGGCAGTGAGGCCTTTCTCATACCTCATTATTATTTCAATAAATGTTTGTATCCACAAACATAAGTCTTCTGTGACCGTGTCTCATTCCTGGTCCTTACAGATCCCAGGTCCTTCACATACTGGACCGCTACTTTACTGGCAGTGGTGCCTTTCCTCTACAATGGAGGAGATCCCATTCCTCTCTCTTCTCTTTTCCTCACATTATACTGTTGTGATGTCACCTTTCCTCTCGACAGAGGAGATCCCTCTGGCCAGCTCTCTCTCTCTCTCTCTCTCTCTCTCTCTCTATATATATATATATAACAAAGAAATTCAAAAAATGAACCTCTCAGATAGAGTGCTAACTAAATTAGAGAATTAAGTGTTAATGAAGGGGCTCATGTTCTCTCTCACGTCCAAGTTTTATTATCCGCAATTAAGGATAGATTTACAATGTTTTATACGGAAGGTTAGACTGGCTAAATACTATGAAAACATTGATTGCACCAGTGAAAAACAGAAACCCAGTGAAAACCTTTCAACCTTAACAATCAGAGAAATACCAGCATCATGCACTTTGGACTCATTGGGAAATGAGGAAGAACCAGGCTTGGAGGAGGAGACTGATAAAGATGAATGGAATATGAAGGCCCCAGATACAATAGATACTGTGGACAGTAAGTTAAAGAAAAAAAGAAAATGTGGTTCTAAAACTTCCAATAGTCCCAATATTGATCTATTTGAAGATCTATTAATAGAGGACTTTAAAACCATGGCATTCAAACCAAATCTCAAGAAGAAATACACTTTGAATGCTAGACAATGGAAAGTGATAGAGGATTTAAGGGGAGACAGCACTATCGTTGTCAAAACCTCAGATAAGGGAGGTAACGTGGTAGTGGTAAATGCATTTGACTACATGATGGAGGCTATACGACAACTACAAGATGCGAACAGCTATAATAAATTAGCCACAAACCCTTACCAAATGTACATGATTGAGTATGATGAAAAACTCCAGAGATGGTTTGATCAAGGTCTAGTGGAGTGCGATGAAAGGAGGTTTTTAACTAAAGATTTTCACACTGTACCCATTATACACTTTGTTCCTAAAATACATAAACTAAAAAAAAAGGCCCCCTGGAAAACCTATCGTGGCTTCTATTGATTCTCTGCTAGAGAACACTTCGAAATTCATAGACACATTCCTCTTTATCTTTGTAGAGACATTACCCTCATACACCAGGGATACTACTGACGTTCCCAATCAGATAGAGATAATATTCCCTGGTGTGAAGAATACATATTGATCACTCTGGACATTGGGGGTCATTCCGACCCTGGCGGTAGGGGGTTAACTGGGCCGGTAGAGCTGCCGGCCCTGTTAACCCCCTACTGCATGATTACGAGTCCCGCTCGCGGGACCCGCTAAGGACGCCTGGTTTTACCAGACGTCCTTAGCGGGTCCCACGAACGGTCCAGCGTGCTAACATCGGGCCAGTTATTAACGTGGCCCTTGTTAGCTTGCTCCCCATTCCCATTGAGCCCTATCGGGGCTCAATGGGAATGGGGATGGGTTCCTGGAATGGGGACATACTGGGCCTTCCAAGGTCGGAATGGCCCGGTATTTCCCCATTCCAGGAACCCAGACCCGGTACCCGGAATGGGGGTAGCCATGCCGCAAATAGCGGCATGGCTACCTCCAAGGTCGTAATGACCTCCATTGTCTCGCTTTACAAGTGCATCACACACCAAAAAGGCATAGGGGCGGTCAACTGCTACCTTTACACGAGAAAGCTCAGTTACAGCAAACATTCTAAAATGATTTTAGATATGTTAATGTTTTGTCTTACACATAACTCTTTTATGTTTGATGGGCAGTTTTAAAATCAGTTATGTGGTTTGGGATGGGATCCTCAGTAGCCCCCACTTATGCAAATCTATTTATCGGAGGAGCACATATTCACATCGGAAGAACTAGTAACACACACAAACATAGTGATATTGTGCAATAGGTACATTGATGATTGAAACTCCTCAACACCAACGACAATAACCAGAGATTCACGGAGCAACATGGTAAAGAGGAAATTGTGTATCTGGACCTTAAAGTAAAAATTGTAGAAGGGAAGATAACCACAGAACTATATCAAAAGTAAACCAGTACTAATGCAAAACTTTGTGCGGACAGTGTAATAAGTAGAGCGTTTGAGAAATGTCACATACCTATTATGGGCAACACTAAAACTAAAAGGCATAAGTAATCCACAAATAGCATTAGATTCATCACCACATACAATGAAGGCACTAGGGATGTTAGAAAGACCTTAGAGAAACACTGGCACCTTCTAACCAGAGATAAAGATATTAATCAATATATAGAAGGAAATGCATGTATTATGTTTAGAAAAGCAGCTTCAGCACAGTCTAAATTGTCACTTAGTCTTTTTTCAGTCGGTTGACTTGACAGAAAGACCAGGTTGGCTATCAGAGAAACTCACAGGCATTTAGAGCTTTTCTGTCTTCATCTTTTCTGGAAGATGATAATGTGTCTGCCTTTTCTTTACTGGATTGCTCATGCCAGCTTTCTTTTTCTTCAACTGAGTTGGGTGAGGATGTTAGTATGATGTATTTTCTTTTATCCTTGATCTCAGTGCTTTATCTTCACTGTAGTTGTGAGTACTGGTTGTGCAGACTCACCCTCCACCTATTAAAGGTGCTGTCAGCAACAGCCAGAGTCTTCAAACACCTGCAGCACTGTAACACTCTATTAGAAGTGTCATTAGAAATGCTACAGAGGTTCAGAGAGGAGGCTTTATTTTTTGTGATAATGGGCCTCATTACGGGTCTGGCAGTAAACGCGCCGGTGCTACTGGCAGGTTGCTGCCAGACCCGTAATGATTTTCCAGTGCCTGACTTCCCGGTAACACCGGAAGATTACAACTCCTGTGGTCGGGGAAGTTGTGCGCCGCAAATGGTAAATCCCCATTCCTGTAGAATCCTATGGGACTCGATGGGAATGGGGACCAAGGAAGCACCAGCACAGTAAATAATGGTGCCAGTGCTTCCGTGAAAACTCTGTGGGTGGGTGATGGCACCCACCCGCAGAGTTGTAATATGCTGGTCTGGAAACAACAGTGATGGTAAGCTTACTGACGTCGTTGTTTCCGGACCGGCATAGTTGTAATGAGGCCTATTGTCTTTTTAGAGATGTCATTTTCTTTTTTTTCTCTCCAGTTGGACATTTGAACATGTGTAAACATGAGAACAGCAACAGTAGTGATACATTTGTATAGTATATTCTTGGGTGCAGATTATAGGCCATGCTTTAAAAGGGAGGCAGAGGATGTTCAGTGCACATTGTGCAAGAAAACACTAAGACAGGGCCCTTCTAATGTTTCGTCAGAAATACTGGGAACATGAATCATGATAAATCATCTGGTGCGAGTCTCCTGGGATGATGTGGAAGTTGTGTATTGGAAATTGCAAGAGCAGCTCAGAAGATAAATGCTTGGCGCTCATGTGTTACGTGCATGGAAATTGGAACCACGTCTAGTAGGTTATTCCACCAGTGCAACACCACCAACAGTTAATGAAACCTCGACTTTGACAGCAATGTCAACTCCACATGTTCCAGTTTTACTGTCTGCCAATGTCTAAGTTATGAGAATTATCTGTGATCTATGCCACCAATGGGTAGCTGTGGGAGGTGGTGTAACAAAGTATTGCAACACGTTAATACCTGCACTGTTTTGTGTCTGCCTATTAAAAATCGAAATTAGGTGTTCTGTGTCTGTCATTCAGAAATTGAATTAAGGTGTGGCCTCTTCCTGCACTGTTTTGTGTCTGCCATTTAGACAATTTATTTAGGTGTGCTCTCATCCTGCACAGTTGTGTGTCTGCCATTTAAAAATTGAATTAAGGTGTGTTGTGTCTGCATTTAAAAATTGAATTATAGTGTTTTGTGTCTGCCTTTTAAAAATCGAAATTAGATGTTCTGTGTCTGTCATTCAGAAATTGAATTAAGGTGTGCCCTCATCCTGCACTGTTTTCTGTCTGCCATTTAGAAATTGAATTTAGGTGTGCTCTCATCCTGCACTGTTTTATTTCTGCTGTTTAAAAATGTAGGTGTTTTGTGTCTGCTAGTCCAAAATCCAACTTACTCCCTTGCCCTTGTATTGTTTTGTTTTGCTCCCTCGCACCCCCCTTCTTTCTCTTACTGCTTTCTCCCAGCCCTATTGTGTACTTCCTTGTGCGCCTTCTCCTCCTGTCAACTCCCTCCCCTTTACCTCAGCTTCTCAGCTTGGTTAAGTATACCACACTCTGCGCCTCCTCACTATGGCACTCGCTATCTCTCCTATCTTCTCTAACTGCTTCTCTATCTCCTATCCTTCACCACTCATGAAGTCTGGCAGGAAGAAACTTAAGAAGGACACACTTGGCTCCAACCCAGTTCTTCCTATAATCGACACCTATCTCAGTTATTCCGCCAGAGAGACTCTTACTGACATCCTCTTTGTCGTTCCTTCTCCCGACCTAAGGACGGTACATATTGTTGCTCTGCTCCCTCTCTACTCTTCCCCACACATTAATGTTGGCACTTGGTGGGAGGTCCTTCTTGCCATCTTCTCGACCTCCAGGGTCATCATACATGTCTATCGAAATGGTACCGTCTTGGTGCAAGGGCATTAACCCAACCTCTTTCTTTTTGATAGTCTCCTCCCGCGCCTTATCAACTTTCCACTCTGCTCCTCACTGGCTCCGTTGCCATCTCCCACTACTTCCTTCATGGCTCCCTCTCCCACACTCTCTGCACAGATTATCTCATCAATCTCTCTCACAAGGGTGCCCTTGTGCTACTGCTGACACATCTAGGGCTACCTTGCAACCTGCGGCCACTCCGGCTCCATTGCCTGCACTCTCCTCAATAACATCTGTGTCATCTTCAACCCCTCTTCCATCTCTTTCCTCCCTCTTGCAGGTACACACTTTGCTTATGGGGGAGGGCTCTGTCCCTTGCATACCTCCTTGTAAGTCTTTCAGAAATGGCAACCAGCTTCACGTTGCCAAGCTTAACTTTCCCTGTGCAATCAAGCACTCGTCTGACATCTGCCTCCTCCTTGAACACCTGGACCTTGATGTTCTTGCTCTCACTGAGACATGGTTTAAGGACAGCTCTGTCATGAGTTTTGACACACTTCTCCCTGATGGTTACAAGATTCTCTCTGAGCCAAGGCTCAACAGGCCAGGAGTAGGAGTAGCCCTGATCTTTCCTGAGTGGAACCTTGTTTCCAACATTCCCACTCAGCCCTGCTCTTCCTTTGAATGTCTGGTCTGCAGCCTCTCTCTCTCTCGACAGTCCACTCCCTTACTCTGGCCACCTTCTATTGGCAGCCAGGCCAGTCTACCATCTTCCTCCCTGAGTGGGCTGATGTGGCTTCTTCTCTCCTTTCCTCCTCCGCCCAACTCCCTTGCTGGGGGATCTTCACATCCATCTTGACTCTCCTGACTCTTCAGAACCTTTCTGCAGCCTCTACGACTTTCTCTCTCTATCCATTCTACCTTATGGTCTGACACACACTGCTGGCTACACCTAGGATACTCTCATCTCCACAGACATCCCTCTCTCTATCCCTCACTCTCCTGGACTGATCACTCTCCTTCTCTCTTCTCACTTAAAGCTTGCTGCACCTTTAACACTGGCACACACTGCACTGCCTCCCACCTTCAAGGTCACCCAACCCATGAAAACAGTGTCAGTGGCTGCCTTTGCCTCTACCTACTCTCCTCCACCCACTATTGCGGATGACTCCTACCTTTCACCTTTCCATTGCCAAAGCTCTCGACATCCTCACCCCTGCCATGAGGGTTCGACTGATGCCTGCCAAAAAGTGCAACTCTTGGTATGACTCTGATTTGGCTGACCTTAAACACAAGTGCAGGGCAGCGGAAAGGAAATGGGGATCGTCAGATGCACCCTCTAACATACTGGCCTGCCTCCTTCTGCAAAAGCAATACAGACTCTGCATCCGGTCCAAGAAAAGAGTCCATACTCAAGCCGGCATCTCCACGGCATCCAACAACACAGTTGATCTCTTCAAAGTCTGCAAGGAACTAGCCAACCCTACTGCAGCCTCATCCTCCGCTGGACCCATCCAGGCCCTTGGCTCGACCCTGGCTGCACACTTCACCACCAAAACTCAGGACATTCTGTCCTCTCTCTCCTCTGCACCCACTGAAACATTATCATCCCCTGGGCCCCCTTTGGCTGCCCCATCCTCTCCTTCTCTTCTTTCCTTCCTCTCGCCTGTCGCACTTCAGGAGGTTTCCAGACAAGTCTGGTCTATGAAAGCCTCTTCCAAACAAGTGGACTTCTGCCCCTCCAAAACCATCAAGGACAACAATGACTCTCTTGCTCTGGCCTTGGCAGACCTCTTCAACCTCTCCTTCACCATTGGAGTTTTCCCCACTTCTCTCAAGCACTCTCTTGTGCACCCTCTGCTAAAAAAAACCTCTGCTGACCAATCCATTCCGGCAAACTATTGCCCCATCGCTATCACCCCTTTCCTAGGCAAACACTTGGAGAGGCTGGCTATCTCTCAGTTTACCCTTCACACTGAATATGTTGACTGTCTCCATGACCTTCAGTCTGGCTTAAGAGCATCCAGAGGCATGGAAACTGCTCTTCTGAACACTGTGATGACCTGCTCTCAAATCTTGACTATAACTCTCTTTGTCCTCATCCTTCTTGACCTCTCTTCTGCCTTCGATACGGTAAACCACAACATCCTGATCTCCCGTCTGCATGATACCCTGAGTATCACAGAGCAGGCTGTGGCATGGCTAGTGTCCTTTCTCTCAGAACGTCCTTCCCAGGTGGAACTTGGGTCCTTTCTCTCTGCTATCACTCCTATCACTCTTTCTACTTGTGCGAATGGAACGGATAGAACGGATGAAATGAATTGAGCAGATGTAAATGATGAAGTGAGTGGAACACACAGAGTGAATTGAATGAACAGGAAGGATGGAACGGATAGAACACACTCAACAGATGGGAAGGATGAAATGGATCTACGGAATGGACAGACTAGTTTATGTGGATGAAGGATTGAATGATGGAATGGATGGAAAGCCTAGCAAATAAAATGATCTACCAGATGAAATGTACGAACAGACCAAGTGGAATGAACAGAATGAGTGAATAAAACGCACAGAATAGATGGTACAGAAGAAATGCTCGATCTCAAGCGCCTTACTGATAACCACCATATCACATTACCACGCTTATTCTCCCCTATACACCACCACTCAACTAGAACACAGAGATCTATGACACATTTGGTATAGCTGTTCTCATACGAACACCTGCCACATACTCTGCATCATCCTAATTAAACACAGCTAGCTGAGCACACACAGCCAGCTTAAGCGTTCTCCTCAGGCCTAACACAGCCAGAAATCAGTCTGGGTGTCAACCCACCAGAATGAACACATATACCTTACCTCCCAAGCACCACACCAACCGCTAAGAAGCAGCTATCATGCAACTACCACACCAGCTGCACACATCCGGTGCACCCACAAACCTTATAACCCTCTCTATCTGAACTGACTTGATCTACGGTTCCCGAGGGCATTCAACCTACCAGCGCTTTGAGATCATGCTAATGAAACATAAGGCGCTATATAAATGCAAAATAACATAACATAACATCTCGGACATCTCTAAAAAGTCCCAATACCAGCTTCACCTCCTCAGAGGTATTCTACCTTTTCTCATGTTCCCCCAGAGGCTCACCGTCTCCATAGCCCTTGTTCTCTCTAGACTGGACTACTGCAACAGTATCTTTAATAATCTTCCTACTTCTACTTTCCGACCTCTTCAACTTATCCAGAGCAGAACCGCTAGATTTGACTTTGGCCTGAAGCCCAGCGACTGCATCTCTCTGGTTGTGAAATCTCTCCATTGGCTCCCAGTGGCTGTAAGGATCAAGTTCAAGGCCCTCTGCATTGTCCACAAGGCTTTCTGAGGCCAGGACCCGCACTTCCGACAACGCTCTCTCCCTAAATACTCCCCTTCTAGAGTGCTCTGCTCTGCCTCTTCCAACTCTCTGCGGGTGAGCTGTTTCTCCAAACAAAGATTTGGGGGTAGAACCTTATCATCTTAAGGTGCCTCCCTCTGGAACAGCCTCCCTGCCTCTCTCCATCTTGAGACGGATCTCCTCAAGTTCCGGAAACTGCTCAAGACCTTCCTTTTCGCTTTCTCTTTTTCTCTCCCCTGCTAACCCCCTTTCCACTCTCTCATGCTTTCTGCCCCAACTCTGCTCAGTTTCTCTGACTGGTCGCCGGGTGCACCTCCAAAGCCACACAGGTCCCATGCTCCCCCGCCAGTCCTACACTTGTCTCCGGGCCTCCGCACTTCTGCACTTAGAAAAGCTTTATTTGTAGTGGAAACTCTGAGAGTGCATTTGTTGTGTTATTTACAGCTTGTTTTATGATAAGCTATTGTTTACCATCTTACAGATGTCTATTTGCAGATTCAAGAATATCTACAAGAAGATCTATATTTTTAACACTTTTAGTCCTAGGGGACTCCATGGGAATGGGGATTTACCATTTCCGCCGCCTGCCATAATATCCCAGCAACTCAGACAGTGGAAACAGTGTTACAGGGTTGCTGGTAACTCGTCGCCTAACGGCTGGTTTTACTAGCAACTCCTTAATGGGGCATAGGGCCTCATTACAACGTAGGGGGTAGAGTGATAACAGCGCCGGTAGAGCTGCCAGTGCTGTTATCACTCTACCGCCTCATTACGAGGCCTGCTCGCGGGTGCCGCTCTAGACGCCTGGTCAGACCAGACGTCCTTAGAGGCACCAGCTAGCAGACCAGGATGCTAACAACGGGCCCATCATTAACGGGCCCGTTGTTAGCATCCTCCCCATTCCCATTGAACCCCATTGAGGAATGGAGATGTACCGGTTCCGGTCCTGAGAATGGGAATTACCGGCCCTGCCAAAGTCGGCATTCCCTATTTTCACCACCTGGACCCGGTACCCGGTTTGGGGGTAGCCATGCTGCTAAAAACGGCATTGCTACCTCCAAACTCGTAATGAGGCCCATAGAGTCTTGAAACAACTTCAGCACTGGAGCACTCCATTTGAAGAGTCCTCAGAAATGCTAGAGAGCTTCAGAGAGAAGGATTTTCATGAAGTCTCTACAGATGTGCTTCTCCTATTCCCAGCAGTACCACTTGGATATTTTCTTGCTGTTGCAATGCATCTGCCGGAAGAGTACATCCACTTCAGCCTGGGGTATTAATAGTGTCTTTATTCAGTTGCAAGACACTGTGGCATTTCGCAACTGAAAAAAAGATGTCCGCCATGGAATGGGATATAAAGGCTGTTCACCCTTTCGATGGCAGCTATTTAAAACAGTAAAAAAAACTAAGCAAAGAAGATGGCCACCATGGAACAGGAGAAGGGACTCCATATTTTCTCTTCTTCTTTTCCATAGAGGACATTGAAAAGATGGAAGAAAAAAACTAAGAAAATAGCTGCTATGGAAAGGGAGAAGGGTGTACATGTAGTCCCTTCTCTCTTTCCATGGCAGCCGCTCACAGAACTAACAGCAAAGGATGTAGTGGTGACTAGTGCCTTGTCTGGATGCTGAGGACTTGATGAGGGCCAATCAGATAGTTTGTAACAATCTGATTTTCCCTTGTCGGGCACTAATTGTACTTTAAACTAACTACTTGGATAACATTTGAAAAATGTACACAATCCAGATGTAGTGGAAAAGCAAAACTGTTACATGATCCGATTACCTGTTGCAAACAGGCACGAAGTCGCTTAGCTGCATTAATGCAGCTTTCAAAGTGATTGGGCTGTTCCTCAATGCGGCTACGGCTACGTGCAGGTAAGTCTTCTCGTTGATTCAGGCGATTGGTCAATAATTTAGGTGCAAGCACGTCATTGTGCTTGGGCGTACCAGCGCATATGGAAAACACATTCTGGTTCACTATATCACGTAACTGCAGTTATACGCCTCTCCCAAGCACCTCGTTCCTGTTTTCTGTCATTGCTTTTTGTCTCTTGGTGGGTGAACTTCCTTGTAAGCCTTCAGGAACTTTTAAAAGCAGCACCTTTGTTTATCCATTCCTTTTTTTTACCTTTCTTCTTCCTATACCTTTTTCCTTTGTCTTGTGCTTTGTACTTTGTCATTTTCTGTTATTTTAGATTGTTATTTTTTTATTATTTAAGTTTTTTGATATTAAGATTAAATGGCAGCGTCCTTTTTGTGTTGTGTATTTTTACTATATTTATTTTTCCTGTATGGTTCTGCATTTCAAAATGACTATGACCAGCAGTGATGATGAGGTGGTGTGGGTGGCTTCAGCTTTACCACTCTGGAAGAGGCAATGTGCCCAAAAAAACCATTTCTGACAGTTGGCAATATTTTCATGTAAAGGACCAACGCAGCAAAAAGGAGATCGAGGAGGTTTTGTGTAATTTGTGCGGTAAGGTTTTGCAGAGGGAACCTTCACACAATCCATCACAACGCTTGGAGTCATCAACGTTAATCCAACATCTTGTTCGTGTTCAATGGGATGAAGTGGATGAATCCTATAGGAATGCTAATGTAAAACATAAGGTAAAAGCACATGGAGCAAGATCAGCATAGCAGTATCTGTCATCTTTGCCAGAGACTATGAAGATGATTACTATTTTCCAACAACTAACACTCGACCTCATTCCATCCTTCCTGCACCTGAGGTATATTTTTAAGTGTCCACTTTTTTAACCCTATTCTCTGGTATATGTGTGAATCCTAATGTTTTTCCCTTCCCAGTTCTTACCTCTTTTGTCGTTATTAGCCTGAGCTGAATATCCCAGCCCTTGAAGATGAGTAGCAATGACCCTGGAAATGGATGAGGATGCATATTTTTATTCATACATCAATAATCAAAACGACTCAGGTAGTTGGCAAAAGGAAGACTGTTTTAATATCAATTATCTAAAACAGGGAGCATAACGAACATCAACGAACTCCCTCGATCCTCTTACTCAAAATTTCTTAGTAAAAACTGAAATCTTATAGCCAAATCTCGTCACCAATGACGTTAACCTACGTATGAACCAATGGCATCCTACATGGCAAACTACAAAAACCTATGAGTATGGTGATTGGTTCTGAATGAATATCTAAGTAAATGATCCATACTAGTCTAAAAAGGTGTGAATATGTGATTGGTTACTTAACATCAGGTGGGGCAATTAAGCCCTCCCCCAAAAATGACCACTATGAACGTCACTAAACACAACGTCCCATTGGTTTACACAATTATAGGACCCCTAAATACGCAGTCCTCTACTCTAACCTCTGTCAGTACTTTTCCACCTACGTCTAGCAGCCTGCAGGCTGGCCATCCAGGTGCTGGTGAGCGCGCCTTAACCATTGCTTACCACCAATTAGCATATCAATCCATCATCACATCAATGGTCTACTGTCAATTAGGCTTTGAAGCTCGGCCTTGAGAGTGTTCTTAGCTCTGAGAATTTTAGGGAGTGAAAAGTACTGTCTGCCCCTGTGCAAAGGTGTGACCATCTCATTCATCCAACTTCATGCTTCCATGTGACTAGAGACCATGGAATCGAGCCTTTTGGTGCATTTAACACTATTTTTGAATAGACCTCGGATGTCTTTTTTGTTATGTTCATGCCTTCTGAACAGGAGTTTTGTTCTTTAACATGATTTGTATCCAATGTCAGTTTACTCCAGTTTGATAAGACCTTGGCTTCTTTGGCTCACCCAGCCTTGTCTGCTGAGATTCACTTTGAAATTCAATTTGCTTTTTAACTGCGACACACACTAGAAATGAGGCCTTCTTGTTACTGACCAGCACTGCTATAATGCGTAGTGGAAACATCAATCCTTTATTTGTCCATAGGTATATATGTATATGTTGGTGCTTGCCGCAATCTATTCACTATAAGCTAGTCTCAGGATTACTTCGTCTGTTTGCGTTTCTTTTGCATCTGTGCATGTGTAAAATGACTCAATGTCTTCATCTATTTCTGTGGCATAAGCTTCTTCACCTTGCTCCCAAGATGTCACTTATCCTTCATACTTTCTTGATGCCTTATAGAAGATCTGCATTCTCTGGTCTCTGCATCTCTTCTAGGTATGTCATCTCAGCTCTGCGTGATGTATACTGACAATGGTTAGTGACGTTAACTTTCTTCTTTACCGTTCATTTGCTCAATTTCTTCTGGGATTTCTTTCAAGTAGCCATCATATTTTTTTTGTATGCAGGTATGGTTTTCTCAATGGGAACCTTGCCTCCAGGATTCTCTTTGATATCAGTATTTTCACTGGTACCGCACAGAGTCCATACTCTGCCCTTTGTTGGTTCAACTGTTCTTTGTATGTCACATACTCTGGTTTCCAACATACAGGTAAAAGGGGCGGAACGGTTGAGGTCGGGGTACTTGGCTTCTCCTCTACAACCCCAAATGGTCCTTTAAAGGGCCAACTTTTCAGTTATAAAAATAGTCAATAAAAACACATACTGTGTTTACGGATCAAAGACCTTTAATTGATCCTTTCAATCTTTCAATGCAGAGTGTGAAATAAAATGCATACCCTTATGTATTTCATTATAGACACGGTCATAACATGTGGAAGCCGTTGGAAAAGCCCCCCGGGTCGTTGCTACATTTAGCCACGCCTGCATCTTGGCAGCCACGGCTAAAACACTGTCTTTAAATAAATATTATGTACACATATATGTGGCCAGTAGTGTTGGAAAGATTTATTTCAGGATTCTTTGTACACAGTTAATGGGCCTCATTACAAGTTTGCTCGTCCGGTAACAACGGTGCCGGTAAACTACTGGCACAGTTGTTACCGGACCAGCAAACTACGAGGTCTGCGAGTGGGTGCCTTTCAGCCCACCAGGTCTGACCTGGTGGGCGGAACAGCACCCGCTCGCAGACCTTGACAGATTCACCGGCACCATTCATGAATGGTGCCGGTGCTACCATTCTCCCATTCCCATTGAGTCCAAGGGCACTCAAATGGGAATGGGGAGTAATATTTTCTGGAGCGCGGGAATGGGCAATTATCGGGTCCAGCAGGGCTGCAATGCCCGGCAATTGGTAATTCCCGGGCACTGGAAAATTCATGACTCCGGCGGCACCTGTGCCGGTATTTACCTGCACGGCTACCGCCAGGGTCGTAATAACCCCCAATGCAACACTTTAATACATTTCTATTAATCAACAGTACATATACATGTAAACACTTTAAAAAGTAAAGTAAACATGCAAACAATGTTTTTTTAAGAACAGGTTTATTTGGGGAGAATGTGGTTGCACAATTTCTTTTTATTTTGCTTTCTACACATGTATGATACATCATTTTCATTAGCCCAATTGTCTATAGTATTAATGTCAATTGTTTATGGAATAACAAAACCCTTCAAATTCCGGAAAAAAACTTTAGTTTAAATCATACACATTGGCATTATGCAATGCTAACCGACCAATTGCTATGGGGTTAGCTTCTGCAAAGTAACCATTTTAGAGGTCGAAAAAGTCATACTTACCTTCAAACCATCAAACAGCCAAGGTGACCCTTGTCCAGCCCAAATCATAAAGGATGCAGCCAGAGACCTCTCAACATTTATCTCCACGCTCATCAACGCCCCCTTCTCCTCTGGCACTATCCCCAGCAACCTCAAAGAGTCGTGGGTTCTCCCTCTACTCAAAAAGCAAACATTGGACCCCTCTATACCCACCAATTACAGACCCATCATCACAGTTCCTTACCTTCTCAAAATTCTAGACAAGGTAGCATACTTTCAAATACAACAATACTTAGAACTAAACCTTCTTCTAGGGGTCCTTCAGTCCGGTTTCAGACACCAACACGGGACTGAAACAGCACTAATTTACTTAAAGGCACAAATTGACTCTCTCAGAGACAGTGGAAAAGCAGCTTTACTACTTCTACTCGACCTCTCAGTGGCATTCGATTTAGTAGACCACAAAATCCTCTGTAGCCACCTGGATTCAGCTCCACACTTCTCACAAGAAGCAATAGGTTGGATACAATTATTCCTAAACAACAGGACAATGCGCATTTTCTCATCCTCAGCGTCTGCTGACCCTATACCCATCACCTGCGGAGTGCCCCAGGGATCCTGCCTATACCCCTAGTCTGTACAACATATTCACAAAGCCCCTTTTTGATGATCTCGATGGTCTTGGTATCACCTACACTAACTATGCCAATGATACCCAGATCCTCACTACGCTGACAGAAGACTACAAAAAGGATTTGGCCTTGGTGAATAGGGTGTACCTCATCATCCAGAAATGGATGGCCTCCCATGGTCTATGCCTGAATGATGACAAGATGGAACTTTTAATCCTCGGCACACCCTCCAGCATCAACAACCTTGGCCACAACTACACCAACTTTATAATAGATGGCAACAACATCAAAGTAACCAAGGAAGTCAAAACCCTTAGATTCTACTTAGACGCAACCCTCATCTTCAACAAACATGTCAATTCCATGGCCTCATCCATTGCCTATACCTGCAAGCTAATCAGAGCTGCCAAGCCCTTCCTATCCACCAACAGCTGCACTTCTCTAGGAAGAGCCCTTATTTTGTCAAAGCTGGATTATTGCAGTGCCTTATATTTAGGGAGCAACAAATACATCAGTAACAAAATCCAGATTTGACAAAATAATGCTCTCAGAGCAGCATTGAGCATTGCTAAAAAAAAGCCCACATCTCTGACCTCAGAAGAGCTAATAACTGGCTTACCACAAAAGACAAAATCTCATTAAAAGTAGGCTCACTTACACACAAATGCCTCCACAATGGTGCCCCGTAATACCTGACAGTCAGATTCAAGAGACAGTCCTCCAACTGCCCCTCTAGAACTGCTAAATCCAATCTCTTAACTGTGCCCAGATTTAAACGTGTCAAAACCGGAGGAAGCAGCTTTCCCGGTTAAAAACGTCCAACATTAGAACTCCCTCCCCCCAGCCTTGAGGGAAGATCAATCATACCTACACTTCAGGTCCAACCTCATCCACTGGATCAAGGAAAATGACCGCTAACACGCTGCCACACACTACCTCTCCCCACCTCTCCCACTACCTATCTCTTTTGCTATGCTTCCTTAACTATTCAGTATATTTTGTATATGAGTACACTGTATTTTTATATATGACCCTTCGCATGCACATATCCTGTATATATTGCATGCATTTCGACTGCACAGCAATGTAACCAAAGCTGAAAACCTGCTTGATGCATATTGCGCCCTGATACCGTCGGGTCTGGTGCGCATTATAAATATTTAAACAAACAAACAATCAATTACATTTGTGATGTCATCTTTGATGTCCTGGGTGTTAGTCTTAGCAGTGCATGGTGGTGGCTCGAGTTATGGTTGCTTAGATTAGCTTTTTCACTGAATATATATATATATATATATATATATTTATACATATATTATATATTATATACTTCCATGTGGTCTTTTACAATCCTCACATTCCCAACCAACTCACTTCACTCACACTTTCCTGTCATTGTTTTCTCCCACAAAAGTGCTCTGACAGCTGTGCATTCTACCAAGCTCCTCTGATACAGGATCCCATACTTGAAACAGTGTCCTGCTCCAAGGAGCAGGCAGGCCTTTTGGCAATACGGCAGCTGCAAAACTCTTCAAGTCATACATGGAGGACCAGTCACTGCAGATGGGCACCACGCCCCAGGATGCAGGGCTGGGACACCTCTGACCATACGAAGAGTCTGGGATCATGTCTGGGTCACCAATTTGTAAAGAGAATAGTAACCAAAACCTGTGCAGTAAAAATAATACAAGACATAAGATGATCACTGCACCATTTTGCTGAAGGAAAATAAAGTTGATTACATGCAAAAAGGGCTCAGATGGCCCCGTAGAACCAAACTGACATGGAGCTCATAACGCAGCCAAGCAGCTGCAGGTTATAGAGTTGAAAAACGTAAATCAGCATAGATAGGGGACAATGTTATCCCACCACCCTCATTGGCTACCACTTATAGAACATGCGAATACCCCCTTGACTCCCTGGACCGATTGGTCACACCTTATCTAAACCAGTTCCCATATTCACATGGTCCACTATGTCATCACCATTAAATCCAGGTACAGGATTGGCTAATAAGTAAATTGATACAATAATAAATGGTGACCATCGCGTGATGTGCACCCCACCGATACAGATACGTTCAAAGTAGAACTGACAAACCAGCTTTGCTTTGATAAGACAATCCTTCTCATTAACCCAGACATCTCGGTGCACAGAAGCTGCACCCCCAACCTTGTACTAAATTTACTAGTATCACCGCTGCTTCACCTTTCCCAAATCATGGAACGCTCCAGACATGGCACCCCCTTATCTCCTTTAAGACCCAGGTGCCCAGTAATGATGTGACAAGGCAACGCTCCTGATGTATTTTCTTTCGTTATGTATCTACCTGTAGATCAAATGGGATGGTTGCTCCTTGGGTGGGAGCAGCAGTGTTCTAAATCTTTGCCTGGCATGTTGGCATCATAAACCTTGTGCCCTAATCTCATGGATTTGTCCTTCAAAGGGTGCATCCTCACCTGTACTCCCCACAGCTAATATACCGTTCACAGCGCATTGAGGCCCTGAGGCTGCATAAAATTTGAATGTATCTGTCCACTGCCGGTGCCTCCGACCTTGGTTTCTTTCCTGGGGGATGGAAAATGGATTTGTCTTGGAACTAAGCTACATGGAGCCACAGCTCCACATCAAGGCCTGCGGTATATTCTCTTTATTGTCTACTATGCATTAAAATCCAACATGGCGGCACTGCTGCCATGTTAACAGTCTGACATCACACCTTCCTCTTTCCTTGCCCCTCACTCGAAAACATAACTCAGTATACAACTCTTAAACACAGGGCCTATAACACTGCCCTATCTATGACCTCAACATTATTAAATTTGTTGCTCCTTCTGTGTTGCTATATGTTGGTATCTAAAATGTGTCAAAACTAACTACAAGTGATGCTTGCACCTTCTACCACGCAAAACTCACCCCGCTCAAACTGTGGTATGTGCTAACAGTGACATCATTCAGGGGTCACCAGGGGTCTCAACTGCGACCCCTGAGGTCTCCCTTGCTATCCCTGTGGTCTCCATCGCTACCCCTAAAAAAAGTTTGAGAAAAGTGTCTTTTTTTTTTAAATGCAAGCTCCTGGGCTGTTGCCAGCGCCATTTGGCGCTTTGCTTCTGCAGTGGCTGGCTTTCTTGTTCAGGCCTTTTTAAGATGAAATGAACAGGGGTTCCACAAGTAACGCTTTCAGCAGTGCCCCTAAATAAGAAAGAATAGGAATACCAAATAATGTGTCTTTCTGGAATTGGAATTCTATACAATAATTGCTAGATGCAAAGGTTTATTTCAGGCACACTTCAGGGTGTGAGTCACTGAATGATTCTGTTCTTAAACACCTCCACTCAGTCTTTCTTCCTTCTGAGGTCGATAAATGAGTAGCAACTCAGGGTGGGTGATATCGTATGTCTATTTTTTCTATATAAATGGCTTATACGTAAGTGCTATATAAAACATCTTTATCATTTGACCATGGACGTCTGCTTGCATTCACAGTAATTTGGTAATATGGTCTATACACGCTGATCCTAACGATACATACGGCGATCCATTCTTGTATGAAATGTATCCCACATTATAGTGATGTCGTAACCATATTTTTTGTTGTGCACTTAGGAACAATGATATGTGATGCCACTTCCTGTTTTGTCAAGGGGTGAAAGGTTGCATTGCATCGCTTCCCTCGATATCACTTTGGGGTGTGGCCAAATTACATCACTTCCTGTGATGTCATCAGAGGTGAAGGGCCATGTGATATCACTTTGCTACCCCAGGCAATTTAGTGAAATGACATCCCTGTGTGCTAATAGGTTTTTCTCATCCTGAACCGTTTTGCCTGGGTGGGACACTGTAAGTGCATCCCAAAACCTCTTAAAATTACAGACTACCCATGGTCGATGTTAACATAACAAATGAAGGAGGTAGATCTCTTAACTGTGCCTGGTTGATCTATATGATTGGGATTGCTGTTGGTTTGTATTTGTGTGAGAGCTGAGTAGGTGCTTTGGCTACTACTCATCCTTTTACTCCTGCAGAGCAGTAGTTATTTTGTCACAATCAACTACTCATGTAATGCATAATATGTTCACTGTTATGCATTAACTATACAGAACTTGTAGAGTGTTTTCATCACTCATTGGAAAATAAGCAGTAACCAACGTTCAAATGCATATTATTGATAGGTGAGTGGCAAGATGTTTTAGAAGATATATCAGTGTGCGAAACACTTTCTGTGGGGATCTGTGTAATGTGCTAGTATTGTGGCGTAGACAGGATTTCTTGACAGGGTGGGCGTGCAGCATATGGGTAAAGGTCTGATGAAAGATCCCCACAAACTAAGGAGATATGTATATTTCATTCTTATTTCATTGAAGCATTATCTTTAGAGCAGTATGTGGAAATTTGAGTTTTCACCATATATTATTATACGATTTTTAACTAAAATGTAAAATAAGCAATTTTAGGATGCCACCTTCCATTGTACCAAAACATAACGTGGCCCAAAGTAATCTACTCTGGAGTTTCAAGGCATATAGATCATGTGTGGCATGGGCTTGTTGTCAATGGGCCTCATTACGAGTCAGGCGGTAACCGTACCGGTAAAACCATCAGCCTGCCACTGGACTTGGGTATTCTTCCGCCACCTGGCTTCACAGAAACACCGGGGGATTATGACCCCGGTGTTCCTGACAGTCAGGCGCCTGAAAAATGTTAATCTCCATTCACTTTTGAGTCCTATTTGAGTCCTAGGGAATGAAGATGACGGAAGCACCGTTAATAATGGTGCCGATGTTTCCGAGAAAGTCTGCGAGTGGCTACCGTCCTGCCCGCCACGTCAGACCTGGAGGGCATAACGGCAGCTACCCGCTGACTTGGAGTGTGCCAGTCCATTAACAACAGTGCCGGTAGGCTTACCTGCACTGTTGTTAGCGGACTGGCACACTGGTAATGAGGCTGATACGAACATGAAAATTGTGTGTGATATGACAAAAATGCAATTGCTACACAACAGTTTTTGAATGTCTGACATGTACACATTAGGGAAGTAAAATAAGTAGTTCATAAATAATGTGGAGATACTTTGCGATTCAGTGTGTTTTCGTGCAACATAAGATTGCTAAGTGGGGGAGTGTGGGGGCTGTGATGACATCACAACATCAAGCACAGTCTTGCTTAAAGAAATATGCTAAGCAAGAGCTGTCAATTCATGTTCCAGCCATCGAAATGCAATATAAACATGGGACTTCATTTCCCAGAATCCTATGTATGAGCCTAAACGAAAGGTTTGGTTTATGTGTGCCCAACTGTATTATTGTCACCTACTTTTAGTCATTGTTTGAAACATGAAAGTGTCTTGTGTACAATGCATAATTTGCATAAAAATTACAAATATGCAAAAATACATTTTTAAGAACCCTACTTACAAAATTGCTGTTTGCTTGGGTCTTTAAAAAAAAATGCATGTGTCTTTCAGACAGAATTAGTCTTTTTGCACCATGAACATGTACAATTTTTGAGATATCACCATACCATAATAATTATAAAAAAGGAAAGGAACCAATAAAATACATCAGCCGTGGGTTCTTTCCACAAATCACTTTGCTACATATACATAAAAACCGTATTACATGATACAATTCATATTTTATACATTTCTTAAAACATTACATTAGGTAGATAGATGATTCGCTCAACATTATCTAACATGTTCAGTGCTCACTATGTCGTCTGAAGTGAGTTTGTGGAGATCAGGGATAAGGTGGAACAACTGGAGTAGCCGTGATCGATTTAGAAACGGGCTCGCTGCAGATGGTTGAATTTCTACTATCTTGATAAATTTAGAGTGAGCCTGTTTCCTATTAGTTTCAGAAGAAGTTCTCCATTCTGTCGGGATCAGAATCCCCGGCTCCACAAAGGAATGCCAAACTGTCCAGAGAGGGGTAGCTCCACCCACAGCCAACCCCTTCCGATGATGGTTGCACATGGAGAGTTCCAGAGGGACTGATGTTCTCAGGAAGGTGGTCGGGGGCGGCCATGGAGTCCCAAGTGGGAGGCCTTTAATTAAAGGACCATGCAGGTCACTTGTCGTGTAGCTCCATCCACGAATGCATTTATTGCTGCATATTCACCCATGCCAATAAATGCCACCTGCAGGTTCTTCAGTTTGTGTGTGGAACGCTCTGTGACTGCCATGGCCTGGGACGCCCCTAGAAGAGAAGGGGACCCTACCCCGGACTTTGTCCTTCGCCTTTTTTTTCTGGTGGTGGGGGCTCCCGGTTCACCAAGGATGGGCAGCTCAACATCAATAGCCTCCAGTGCTTGTTTATGAGATCGGGCTGTTCCTCTCAAGGAGGGTCCCTGCTGGACCACCAGATTTACGGTCCCTTTTTTATGAAGCACTGAGACTCGAGAAACACTTAGCTGAGCGGGCCTACCTGGCCCAGCCTTAGCCTGGCCGTTCTTCCTCTCCTGTGATAGAAGATGTATCACTGACAATAGAGGGCATAGATCTATTGGTCTGAGGTTCTTCTTCTCCAACAGCTGCGAGCTGAGCCACCATACATTTAATAGATGAGTTATCCTCAGCCAGCTTGGAGCAAAGTGAAAATAGGGCATCAAGTTTGGTTTGAATAGGATACAAAGGGGGGACGGGGGGACCTACGGTCACCGGAGTCTCCCCGAGAGGACGTATGAGGTTAGCCTCTTGAGCAAATTCAGAATCACCCCCTGCCGTGTCAGCGTAGTATGAATATTCAGGTGAGACCAATTGCTCCAGATTAGGGGTGGCCGATAAGTTGTAGATCCCAGGGTTTATCAGGGGTGAAGGAAGTTTGTTTCAAGTTTAAGCAATGCTTCAAAGGAGATAGATTTTTATCAGTCAAGAAAGAACATTCTAGTAAATTGACCGGATGAACCTGACATTGCTGTTGCATTAACCTTAAACTTTGCTCAATAGGTTTTGTGGCTTTTGAATGTGTTTTCCAGAAAAATGTAGTCATTTTCTTTTGTCCAGAAGACAGAGGTTTTTTCTTCCCAGATTTTATTTTGGATAAAGTTTGCTTATCTGTTTTTGTGACATTTAACACACTAAGGCCGCGTGCCTGCTTTGTAGCCCGAGTGGATGCCCTGTGAGTGACAGGTTTGAAGGGATTAGCCTTACCCATGTTGTGTTGGCCCACACTCCCAGTAATACACCGTGCAATGACTCAAAGGGCCCACAATGCTCCTGACTGAAAGGTGTTTTCACCAGAGGCCACCACACAGAAAGACAATCCAACCCACCTTTTCCACAGTTCAGTATCCTCGCGTACACTTAATGCTCACAGGCTGCGACCCCACTGGCGGCCAGGAGCCCTGCAGGGATTTCTCGAGGGCTATTTTAGTGGAAACAGCTGCTGAAAACGGAGGGAGGGGGGGAAGAAGAGAGGCAAAGAGTCGCCTCACACCTGTGGCAGAGCGAGGTCCAGGCAATGTGCAGTATGCACTCACCGCCGTGCACCCGCTATCCCGCCCACACTCACCACAAACACCCTTCACTGCCACTCGCACAAAATACTGACCCACTGACTCTTCCGAACATCCACAGCCAAACCACAGGGTCGAAATGTCTCCATGGCACCAGGCTCCTTCCTCTATCCTAAGTCCAAGGATACGCAGAGCCCGGTTCAGAATGACCAGAGGGCCACAGGCAATCTGCAGGAACAGAGGATGGGAACCTCAGGAGATGTAGCCAAAACGTAGCAAGCTGTGTCAAACGGCACTGCAAGGAGGACAAACATGCCCACACACACATCCACTTCCGACACGACACCTACGTCCAATGCTTGGGCATGATCTGGACATATCTAGTTATTAGTGAACACCATTTATTTGGTTTTTGGCTTTTTTCTTCAGGTTGAACTAGTGCTTTGCATTACAACATACTCTGTGCAACGGGGTTGGCTGTGCACCATATGTATGTATACATTGTATAAGCACACTCTAGCATCCTACAGTCAGAGAAGGAACCTACTTCCCAATAAGAAATGTGTATCTGTAATCCTGTGGGGCTCGTTTGCATGATGACTGAAATTGTGTGTGTCCATTTTCAGTGTGTTCATTTGTGTGCACGCTGCGAGGAAACAATTCATGAACAGCATCAGCATCATTGACATCTGAAGGCTCGGCTTTGGAAAAAGGAGTGAGTGTCTTGCCCCTCGGCCCACAGCACATCTACACCACTGGTGCCAAATCACAGTTCCAAATCCTGGCAAGGCAGACTCAGCCTTTCCACTATCTGCATCAGCGAAACAGAGTTATGTCACATAATTAAAGGTTTTAATGTGAACAAACAGTGCCATGCCACTACTCCCCACAGTAGTTTAACAAGACACATCGGTACATGGTGCTTGATGCACATGCATGCATCTTCGTGCACTGGCCATTGGTGCATTGTTGAGAGAGTTTGGCGTAGACGTCTATTAAAGCACATGCGGATTGAATCGCGCAATACTCTCTCTAGTGCGGGGCTGAAGCCTTTCTCCTTCAATTCTGGGCCACGGTTCTATTCTGGTGTTGGCCCGACCATCTGGGCCAACACTGCATCAATTGAATGACCTCCCAATTAACTGTGGGCCATGATGTGTTCGGCACATTGTTGCTACTTTTTAAAATCAAATTATTTGAATTCATGGCTTTTTTATGTTTAGCGTATAATTGGGCTGTATGCAGTCCATATCTTGCTGGGAAGTAACTGAGCACTATGCAAGATTGGAGGGAGGATGTAAAACAGTGAAGGATTTCATAGTCAACGTATGACTGAAAGTACAGCCAAAGGCACTGGCCCTCATTACGACCCTGGCGGAAATCAACTGACATGACCGCCATAGCGTAAATAGCGTTTCCGCCACTGCACGATGGAGGAAAGTGCCGCTAATTCTGACCCATCGGGCACGAGCATTACGCCATGGCGGAAGTGCAAAGTCCGCGATGGCGGAAATGACCCCAAAACGCCCCTTACCGCCGTCGTACGCCGCCCTAGGTGCAATTCCGCCACCCATATTAGCGGTCACCGTAATGAGCGGTCAGCGCAAAATACGGTCACCGTAAATATACGGAAACGGAAGTAAAAACATGGGGCCGGAACGGGAAACAGCACGCCGTACACCTATAAAACCAGAATCCCAACACAACCATTAAAAATCCGACCCTGAGACACATCCCAACCCGTCAGCCACCCCAGTTAAAAAAATAAATATGGGAAAAGTTGCTAAAAAAGCGTGCGACCGCAAGCGGCAGGTCCACTTCTCCCACGAGGAACTCACCGTGCTCACAGAGACCCTCCAGGAGAACGCTGCCGTCGTCTTCTCGACGCAAATGACCAGGACGGCACTTGCGAACAAGAAAGCCATATGGGCGCTGGTGGCACAGCGGGTAAGTGCGGTGGGGACCGCACCCCGCAACCCACAGCAATGCAGAAAGCGATGGGACGACCTACGGATACGCGTCCGGAGCATACTCTCTGCCAACCGGAACATTGCCACAGCTACCGGGGGAGGATCGGAATCACCCATCAAGTTGACCCCCTGGGAAGAAATCTGTGCCTCCACCATTGGAATGGAGAGCATAGAGGGAGTCAGAGGGATGGAGAAAGGAGTGCAGACATCAGAAGAATCAGGTAGGTGACCCGAATAAAACAATGCCAAATCCACAATTACCAACCATGTGCGGTACCATGTGTCCCCATAGTGCACTAGAAACACATGTCCAGGAGAACGACCATATACATTGCCATGACAGCGCCCCTTAAAAGTCAGATTAAATAAATAAATATTTAAAAATCCAAAAAACACACTCTACATGTGCAGCATGCACACCCTAACTGCAGACTGCAAAATAACTGCATCCCCAATGCACAAAAAAATGAGACCACCTCCAAGGCCCTGACCCAAATCACCCCCAGGTACCACCCCAATGCATGTGATACAATTGCCATTACAATTACCACAGACCCATGAATAACGCTCGCCCTCCTTTACTCCACCACAGGGTCAGATTCCAACGACGAGCTTCAGGACACCCCTACCAGCACACCTGCAAAGAGGGCCAAGACCAACGGCCAAAGACCCTCCACCTCAGCTGAACGGATCAAGACACGTCAGCAGCACGAATCGAGTGGCAGCACACTGGAGGGGACATCAACAGGCACCCCAGCAGCCAGCATGTCCACAACAGCAGCACCACAGGTCCCCCCAATGGATGCCACAGAAGGCACTGCTTCTGGTGGCAGCAGCACCATAGGTGAAACTGCTTTCATGCCAGCATGCTCCGACACAGAAAACGGTGCTGTAGATGTAGGATCCATTCATGACCTGTCCCAATCCCCCTGTATGTTTCATCCCGTACACCATGAGGACACCACGCAGGGGCACCCACAAGACGACGACTGGCCAACCCCAACAAGGCCTGTTGCAAGGCAACATGAGGCGTCCAGCCCCTCTGTGACACCACCGGAAATGGGCATGGCCCAGCAGAGGCAACAGTCCCTCGAGCAGATGATAGTGCAACAGCAGCAAATGGCCACGCTCCTCAAGGAGCATGCTGATGAATGTGGGGGTTCTAAGGCAGCCATTGAAACATCTACTGAGACACTTAGGGCAGAAATGGAGCGTAGTACAGAGACACTAAGGGCACAAATGGAGAGAAGTACCGAGAGCCTGAGGGGACAAATGGAGAGAAGCACCGAGAGCCTGAGGGGGGAACTGCATGCGACGTCCAAAGACGTATGTGGTGAACTTGCCGCTGTGCGCCGTGTGCTCACTGAGCTCTCACAAACCCTTAGGGACATGCATGGACGTGAGCAGGCAGAGACATCATCCGTTGCAAGTTCCGTCCAGGGCAGCCCCCAACGTAGATCTGGGAGGAACCGGCGCTCCACAGGCAGGGGTGCCCCTGATACCCGGAGAGGGGGCTTGCAATAGCGTCTGACCAATGACAATGAGCATCTCTGGACACTGGTGTTCGTGGGGGGGGTAGGAGGGTGGAGGGGGTGTGTTGTGCTTCTTTGGGTGGCGGGTCGATTGGGTGTGTAATGTCATTTCACATCTGCAATACAATTCTTCATATTCATCCAATGAGATGTGTGGACATTGATCTCTGTGTACGAGGCCTATCTTGGTGTACAGGCCACATTGTGCATGTTCCCGACACACACAGTGCCACAAGTCCCGTGTCCATGTAACAGCCACCAGGCGTGAGTGCTAGAAGCATGCATCTATGAGATTCTGACGTAATTCACGGGCCTCCTGTGCCTCGCGGACCCCTTGAGGTGCTGCCACATCCCCACCCTCATCATGACCATCTTCAGGTGCTAGCAGTTCAGCGTCGGGGGGCATGGCCACATTCCTACGTACGCACATGTTGTGTAGCATGACACATGCCATGACCATCTTTGCCACCTTCTCATAGCGGTACAGGAGTGCCCCGCCAGACCTGCTGAGGCAGCGGAAACGAGCCTTCAGTAGGCCGAATGCCTGTTCTATGACCACACGGGTACGTGAGTGGGCATGGTTGTAGTCCTCCTCATGCTGGTCCTGTGGGTTCCGGATTGGTGTGAGGAGCCATCTCTTCAGTGGATACCCGCAATCACCTGTATGTGGACAAGAAAGGATGTTTGTGGAATGTCATTGCTACGTACGCACCCCCCCCCTTCCTGCCAGGTCATGCACGCATCACCTACCCCACATACTCATGCATTAAATGAGACTCACTGAGTAGCCAGGATCGGCGCCCTGCGTGTCGCTCCATGTAGCGTGGTATTCTAGAGTTCCGCAAGACCATAGAATCATGTGTTGATCCTGGAAATCGGGCAGAACAATGTGTAAAGATCCTGTTGGAGTCACACACCATTTGTACATTGATAGAATGATATTGTTTCCGGTTGCGGTACTGGGCCTCCATGGCATGTGGGACAACCAATTCCACATGGGTGCAGTCGATGGCACCAATGCAACCCGGTATGCCGCCAAGTGCATGGAATCCCACTTTTGTGTTTGTAAGCTCCTGCTCCGAGCGTGGTAAAGTGATGTAGTCGTCTTAGTGCTTCAGGAGGGCATCAAGCACTTGGAATAGTGTCCGTGAGAATAGGGGCTGTGAAATGCCATGCAACTGTCCGACTGTGTGCTGGTAGGTGCCTGTGGCCAGGAAGTGGAGTACAGACACCACCTTCAGTAGGGGTGGGATGGCGGTTGGGCTATCTATCATGCTGACAAGGTCAGCGTGTGTCATGTCGACAATGGCGGTTATGGTGTCCCGGTCCAAACGGTAGAGGGTGTGGATCTGCTCAGCTGTGAGGTTGAACGGATTAGCTCGGAGGCGTGGGATTGCGGGCTGCCTGCGTGGTGGTAGTGGCTGTGCTGGTGGGGCTTGCTGGCCATGCCTTGCCCTCCTCCTCCTCCTCCTGCGTCTCCTCTGTGCGGCCGGTTGTTGCAGTAGTTGGCGTTCGTCTTCTTCTTGAAGTTGGAGTACTTGCAGTGCAATCAGGTCCCCCAGGCCCAACATCGCTAGTCCTGCCGGTAGCATTCTGGAGTGGGTGTGGTTGTGGGAGGGGTTTGGGTATGCAATGTATGTGTTTTCAGGCTGTATAGCCTTCACCTGTGGTGATTCATTTCACCTGTGTCAGCTGCAATGCCTTTCGTGCGAGCACGTCCCGCACACGACGCTGCAATTCGACGCATGGCATCTTGCATTTGCATTCATGTTCTTATTCCCGAAGGCTGTGGAATATTGGTTAATATGTTAATTCTGCTATGGTCCCATTGTTGCACATACGATATTTGCATTCGCGAGCAGACTTGTGAAGGGTCAGTGGAATGTAGTGCTCGATCAACGGTGGACCCTCATGCAGCACTGTACCGACGTTCACCGACGGCGGGGAGTCCCATCAGTGATTGAGGCCAGTTAACATTTTCACACACAGCCGCACTGCATAGATGTATTTGTGAATACAGGCGTTCACAGATGCCTTTTCAACGTGATGTTGCAAATTAGGAATTCGAAGGACAGCGCTTTCGGTTTTCAACTAGCGGCGTGGAGACGCCCACAGGTCTGACTGGAAATGTAACGTTCTATTGTTGGATGTCCTTGGGACAGGGCCCATGACGGGAATGCAATGATTGATATGATTTGCATGGGATGCGCTATAGCGTAGTGGACGATAAGGCAGGACGTTCCCAAATACATGTGACTTCACTACACAAGGAATCCGGCAGGAGCACAGTGGATTTAGAAGGCTGCATTGCGCACAGACTCAATGGACATTTCGAATGTTATGTGAGTGAATATTCAGGCGTTTTCATAACGGGATGAGGGAATGATGAATGGATGCATGGGAAGATGATATAATTGGGAGTCTGCCATGTACATGGCTATTTGGAATCTATCCCCTTCCCCTGCGCTATGTGATGCAAGGCTGCCATAGTGGGACCATCGTCTGTCTGCCCTTGTTGAACCCTCCCTGTCTCGACGCGCCTTCAATCACTTGTGTCTATGCACGTTGATGATCCCATCTGATGGATCCTGTTCTGACAGGCGCATGCACACAGACACTCGTTTGAAATAGTGTATTCACCTCGATTTGTGTCGTAATGATTCGCAAGTGAATTTTGGGTGCTATTGATCCTTATGAGTGGGCTAGCATGCATATGGTTGTAGGTTTGGTGTATTGAATGTAGTGAGTAATACATATGAAGTTCGGATGCCCATACTATATTTTTTTTCATTTGGGTGACAGGTATCTCCTCCCCTTCTGCCGCTGCCATCTGTACGCCACTCCTGCAGATGGCTTCTACAGTCGACACCTGCAACTTCAAGTTAATCAGTGGAGCACCATTACGATCTTATGGGACGATCGCCAATGGCCCACATGCCCTTACGCAGTACTAGTGGCTAGGTGCAGCATACCTAGCTTCCAGCTGGACTAGTGCCTACTTCATGGGACGGCCCTGCGGTCCTAGGCGCTTCCATGTTGCCTTTTTGGACGTGGATGTAGCCCCTGTGTGCCATGGAGGTACAGGGCGTCACACATGGGGAAGCTGGTCATTTATTGCGGATGCAGCCCACAGTAATGCTGATCATTTCTGAGTTTATGCTCAAATGGCTGTATGGCCTTGGTGATTTTGATGTGCATTAAATTTATATTCTGATATTAACCGTGTGGCGTTATTCTTTGCTAGTAATGTGGCATATTCCGATTTGTGGCGCGATGTATTGTGAGGTGTTCTGCATTGGGTTCCGGCTTCTGGGTACAGTTGTGTGGTACGTGCTTATGCTGATGGTTGGTTTGGCTACTGCCATGTGTACAGGGCTGGTGCAGTCTCCCTCAGGTTACTGCTTTGACTGTTGGTTTACACTGGTGGCAAGCGATGGGGGACTGTTGTTGTTTTGTGTCATGGAATTTTCAGTTCATTTTGATGTACTTGCACCTTCAGATGCCTGTGCTGCATCAGTACGGCAATGGTGTGTTGCCAATTGGGGATGGCCACTCACAGGGCATTTGGGGCCCCTGCATGCATTTGTTCGTTGGCAAGCATGGGTGACTTGTACATTTCACTGGTTGCATGGTGTGACTGCATTGCGCCTACGAGAAGTTGTGCAATGTGGCCAGGGAGTGGAGTACAGGCACTCAGTAGGGCCATTACGGTTGGTTCGCGATGCCGTAGTTCTCGCCATGGCGGAATGGTACTTTCCGCCATGCTTGATGGCGTTAGGTGAATGTCCGCTGGGGTCAGCATTCGTGTACCGTTGCGCCATGGCGGATATTGCGGTTTTGCACGGCGCGCGTGCGCGTACTTGGTGCAGTTAGCGTTGGCGTTCATTACGGTGTCGCTACTCGCATCGTACTTTACGGTGACGGGTCATAATCGCAACGGGCGGTATTCGATGGCGGTATTACATTTCCGCCATCGTTTTTCGTATTCCGCCAGGGTCGTAATGAGGGCCACTGTCTTTACACTGATACAGTGCAAGTCTAACATTATGGAACATAGTCTGGGTTATTGATTTCAAGTATCGCACTTCACAGTACAATCCCACTCATTGGGTTGATACAGTCGCACTCATTGGGTTTGACTACCACATCTTGAAGTCTTGGATCACAGTGCCTCTCAATGGGTGTGAGACTCACACATTGGAGCACTCACTAATTATAGGCACATCTCCTTCCTGGAGGGATAGTCTTACATGTTGGTTGTGTGTTTTTGAAGAAAGGGAGTGAGGAAGGAAAGAAGTAATGAAGGAAGGAGGGAAGATGGATGGATGGATTGGAAGGTGTATGGCCGCACTTCACCTATGCAGTGGTCGAAGTGTACAAAAAAGTAGTGGAACTGTGTTTCCTCGCACTGCCCCTCCCACATACTCACCGTCTGGCCCCTGAATCCCGCTCTCCATACCCCCATTCAAGCCTCATTCCTGGGTCCTTCCTTTCCTCCTCTGCACACTGCAACGTTTTGTTTTACAACAGTTCTTGTAAAACTGAAGAAAACCCAATGAAAGAAAATGAATTTAAATGACCACCATTAGTGTGTAATTGTTCCACTCAGCATTGACCTTCGTGCAGCCTCCCCTTCACCACAAACCATTCACACCTCATAAAGAACATGGCCAGACACACCCCTCCCGTTTCCAGCATAAAAGTCTGAGTCTAAAACCTTTCATACACAGATTCAGATCACTGTCGAACTGCCCTTTATGTCTGTTTGGGAACTGGCTGTACATCCCAAACAGTCTATTCAAATTAAGAATCCCTTTCCAGGACTTGAGAGATAGCGCAGTGCAATGTTATACTGGCTTGATTTTATTTATTTATTTTGACATTTATATAGAGCACAAAGCCCAAAGGCATCTAGGCGCTTTTAGCTTACGCGATTGGTTACATTAGCTTCTTACAATGAAAACAGGTTACAGTCATTGCATCTTTGGAAAAGCCTAACCTCATGGTACGGGGTGCTACATCAAAATATGCAGTTACAATCAGGTCAGATGCAAAATAGTTTTAAAAACACGCTTTGGAAAAGCCTCACCTCATGGTACGGGTGCTACATCAAAATATGCAGTTATAATCAAGTAAGATGAAAATTAGTTTTAAGAACACACTTTGAAGACGACTCAGCCGTTGGTATGGGGTGCTACACCAGAATCATCAAAATGCGCAGTTGCAGGAAGGTGGGGAGCATGTAGAACGCAAGCTAGGGCAAGCTACTAGACATTCACATTACAATGCAATATTAAAGCAAACATAAAATTATGCTTGGTGGAGACAGGATTAAGTGGTAGAATGTATAACGGGCAAATAGTGCGTCTAGAGGCTTATAAGGGATGGTAGAGAATGTCAGGGCTTACGGGTGTAGTAGCCGAGCATTAACATGATATAAGTGAGATAAGGGTTCAGAGCTGTGTGCAAGAGAAAGAACTTTCAGGTAGCAGGAAGGCAGTGTTTAAGTGCTTTATACGGCAGATACGCGTAGTGATGTGCTAGGGTTGCACTACAGCACTGCAGTTCAGCGAACGACAGTCAGAATGTGTGCAGTCTGAAACTTTTCTTTGTCAACGATTCATGAGTGTCAAAGCGAAGGGGCCAAATTGGATATCATTGAAATTGTTTGAAGGGCCACCTGTTGAAGTCGACGGCTATCGCAACGATGTGCATGGAAGAGTGTGAAGCAACGGAGTGAAGGGTGAAAAGACCATCAGGAAATCACTGCACAGAACACGTACCTGTACAGACAGGGCCTTAGAAAGTGGGCCTTTGATTAGGGGGCCGGCTAGAGCCTGCCGGTCCCCGATAGGATAGTTTAAGTGGCCCAAACACCAATAGGCATGCAAGAAGGCAGAATGTGAGGCAATCAGGCTGCTTTCACAGCCTGAAAAATACATTGGACATTTTGAAATTGCTGCAAGGGGGGTCCTGGAGGGCACTCCAGTAGTATTATCCCAGCATTGCCAAAAAACACAGAGCTGTAGTGCAGCATAATGGAGGTGCAGTCAGCACAACAAAAAATGTGCTGCATTTTCGAGGTTTCGGCGTAATTACAAATTATTTTCTATGGGATTTTTTTCAATTCGGGACAGATGTAGTGGCAATTCCAGCCACATGACCACCTCCTACCTTAGTGCAAGACTGCTGGGCATGACCTCCAGGTTTGCAATTGGGTTGCGGGCATGTGAAGAGCAGGCATCCTCGGGCTCCGGTGGAAAGGGAATGGAAGGGACAGTGCGGGCGGGCCCGGAAGTGGGCCTTTGATGAGGGGGGCGGCTAACTATCAGGAGGGCTCAGGTTCGAGTCCCCAGTAAGGATGAAGTTTAAAACAAAAAGGGGTTTAAAAAACGATTTGCCATCCTGAAACGGTATTATTGGCCCTATAAAGTAAAGACACGATGATGGGTTGGAACGTCGCACCCTGTAGTTCCTGACCACTTTGACCTCTGCACATATGTCAGCCCAAACATATTGGTTTTAAAAATACTTGTGGATTGGAGCATATGTGTCTGCACCTCACACATGACAGCTAAAACCTGTTGTCTTTTCCTGCACTTGTGTTTTTTTGTAGTGATATCTCATATCAGCTCTTCTGGGCAAAGTTCAGCTGTCTGGCCTTACAAGAAACTTTCGGAATTATAAGTGGTAATAGACCTTTTTCATGTTTGGTGGTATTCCACTGGTATTTCCATTGAAATATTACCAAACTTGGTTACCATTACCTCCACTCCATCTGGCGAATTTACAGATGGATCACAAGTGGTGGCATGGTGATGTTAGTCCCCATTGTTGGAGTCCATATGACTCCATTGGGGATTCAGTGGATTTACTCCAGTTGGTAATATGACCCATAGTAAATACAACCGTTTTTGGCATTCATGTGCAGAATTTACCACCCACAGCTTGCTGGCGAAAACTATTTTAATTCATACTCAGAATTCGTTAGAGTGGTAAAACTGTCAGTAATTCTATTGCAAGTAAAAGAATAGGTGGTGAAGGAATTACTGCCATTAATATATCATATCACCAAAATCAGAATGAAGCCCAATGTGTTAGAAGAGCATTGGGCAGCTGCTAGAAGGCCTTGCTGTATGGGTTTTCTTCCTCAAATCATTGGCTTTCAAAACCATAATCGGAATGCAGAATTCTATTTGACTCATACAAAATATGAAACCGGCAATAAACCATAAATGGGAAATGAAGCAATGTCAGCATTGCATGTTGTCTGAATTGCAAACATGAGCACCATTTTCCCACTCCAACTGTGCATATGTTTTTCTCTCCTGCATAGTAGATTATACAATTTAGAGAGAAGCAAATGTTTAATAAGCAGTAGGCGGCAATTATCATTAATTAGGATCTAACTGGTCTGGGAAGATTCCACTTATGTGTGTTTAAAGTTAAGTATTAATGAATCAGTAAACACCCTACCTGGCAGCACTTTACAAATGAAGATGATTTTGGGGTAGCTTAGGCAACAGGTGGAGGATGTAATGAAATGAGAAGCACTGGATATCGAACGTTGGCTGGACATGCCAGTGTTATTTTATGCGATTTTACTAGACTTCAGGTCCAAAATGGCTCCGCTTCTATTTTTGATTGGCATTTTCCATGATGCCAAATCTGCCAAAAGCATTTATTCGTGTCACATTTATACAAAAAATGCTCAAACTATGCTCGAACCATTTCAGTGTAATTGGGGCTGAAAAGGTGAAAAGTGTGCCACCCTCTCCCGCAACGCACATACACGCTTGCCACAAAGCCTGCTGTACATTGTTCCAAACTTTATGTAATGTTGCACTGAAAACTCGTGCATTTTGGAAGCGGGGCCTGGGATATGAATGGTTTCCTCTGCAGGATTCTGAACTCAAGTAGAGGTTTCTATGGAGCCGTCACCTCGCACAGGGGATCTGTAAAGTGCCAGGACTATGGGGCTATTGTAATCAGAGGTGGTCAGGAGCCAAAAAAATGACAAATTGCATTACAGCGAATAAGAGAGTAATCACTGCATGCAAAGCGTTGGCTCTAGAGAAGCAGTAATGGGCATTAAAGACGCGTGAAATGACCTGAGCCATGCACGACAAAGAGGATAATGGATGGCAGGTCATTTATGATAGGGCTGTAATTGCTTCAAGTCATTCTGCTACTGTGATGGCAACACAAAGGAGAAGCTGGAAAGGTCCATTCATGTGAGCATGTCCACGAGAAGCAATTACACATTCCCTGTATCAATCACAATCATGTTTTTTTTCTTTTTTTCCCTCAATTATAGAAGGTGCTATAAAAGATTTTGGAACACACAGATCTATTCTGTCCCTGAAAGTGACATGGCCGGCTGGCTAAAGCAGGAGTGGGAAATGTGCATACATCAACGAGATTGGGAGATAGAGAGGGGTCTGAAAACAGAAGAAGGGAGAGAGGGGAATCCATAGAGAGAGATGTGGGGAGAAGCGAGAAACATATGGAGTGGGAGAGCTGTAAAGAGAGCCAGAGAAACAAACCCAGAGATGCAGATAAAGAAAGGTCTAGAGACAGAGGTGTGGAACGAGAAAAGGGGTATTGGAGAAAGGTGCAGAGATGGAAGGAGGAAGTGATTGAGCACAGCACGATAGCAGTGTAGATGGGATATGTTATGTCATTTATGACGCACTTAACACAAGCGTGGACCCGGGGATCAGACCTTTGTCGCTCAGTGTCTTCTTGTTTTTAAAGCAAGCACGTTGCCCTTGAGCTATCCTCCTGAGACCGGAAGTGTTGGTAGGACGATAGGTGCAAAAAGGGAGGTGCAACGAAAGAGGTGCAGAGAGTGAGAGAAAGAGGAAGGAAAGATATGAGGCAAAGTACAAAATGAGTTTGCTTCATGCAGAAATAATTGTGCCAATAAGAAAATGGTGGGATAAAGAAGTGTACAGTAATGGTAAAGTGTACACTGGGTGATGTGTACATTAACAAAACCAGTGAAGGAAACGTGTCGAATACAAACAGTGGACCTCATTCTAAGTCTGGCGGTCCGGAAATAAGGGTGCCAGTAGCAACGTACCGGCAACCTTTCTGGACCGCCACACTAAAACTATGCCTGCAGGGGTCATTGCTCCTGGCAGGTCTGACCTGCCGGGGCACCAGACCCGCAGGCATGGTTTTCACCGAAGCACCAACACCGTTAGCAACGGTGCCGGTGCTTCCGCATCCACATTCCCGTGGAGTCCTTTGGGACTCCACGGGAATGGGGACTTAGACTTTCTGCCGCCGGATATCCCGGGCCACCGGGACTTGTAATGTCCCAGTGGCACCGGGATAGCAGGCGGCGGAACGGTGGTACGAGCTTGGCGACAACCCATCGGTAGCACCGGCGAGTTACCGCCGAACTCGTAATTGTTATAGACATTTGCAATAACGGTCACCAAGAGGTACTACGACACATTGCATCTCGGCAGGCCACCTCACACAAATGTATCAAGCACCCCGACACTCTCTCTCCATGGTGTGGTGCTCGATGCAAACAGAACTGTCCATGCAAAAGGTTTAACCGCACCCATCACGTATTATCCATTGTCTTTTTTTGTCATTTGTTTTTACAATTTGTTTATTATTTAAAGATGAAACATTAATAATTTAGAGAGATACAGCAATGGTAAACAAGGTAAAGCTATATTTTCTCATTCTATCAACATTACAACAGTGCCAATATGTCACCAGATTCCCGACCTGTAGATTAAGATTTTCGCTCTCCCACCAGAGGGGGACATATAAACGCAGACACATGGGGCCTCATTACACGGTAGGCGGTAACAATGGCGCTATTAGCGCCATGGTTGCCGCCGGTACTGTACCGAGTCCGCCATGGTGAATGGCGGAAACACCGCCACATTCCAAGGTGTGTGGGGGCGGTAATTCCCCATTCACCATGGCACTTCCCCATTCCCATTTGAGCCCCCATAGGGCTCAATGGGAATGGGGAAGGCGTCAATTACGGTACTGCAAATTACCGCGAATTGCGGTACCGTAATTGCCTCCAAGGTCCATTTGCGGGCCCGTTCCTTAACAGCTGGTAAAACCAGCTTTTGAGGGTGGGTCCCGCAAAGGGACCTCGTAGTAAGGCGGTAAGGGTTTACCGGTACCGGTACCCTTACCGGTAACGGTAAACCCTTACCGCATTCCTTGTAATGAGGCCCATGGAAGATGGCAATACCATGGAAAGTCCTGCGTAGAAGGCAGGACAAGGTAGGGGTGTGGTAAGGGTATGGGTAGGTCAACTCCCTCAATTAACCTCTTGAAAACCCATTCCAACCTTGGCTTCATACTGCTCAGCAAAGCTTTTGCAAGTCTCATCAAACTTTTCCATATTGCTTGCTGCACCCCAGAGTTGCTAGTCACAAAGGATCTGTCAACCATGTCACTACGTTAGGTTCTTGTCTGTTTTGTCACTGCCTCATCATGATATGTTAGGCACATGTCACCGTTCTCTCTATCCACTTCATGCTCTTTCTATGTTCTGAGGCAGGAAACCAGTCGAGCCTAGGGTTGCCAGTTTGCTATCCACTCTGACAGGTGATCGACTCACTATGCTTATTCTGTGCAACACTTCTCACCAATAGTCTCTCGTCTCTCACCTTCTTGCATTTCCATAACATATCGGTTGAGGTTGTCTGTGGGGGATGCAGTGCCAACAATTGTTTGTTTATTTTGTCCCAGCCTTGCACATGTTCTCGGTTTACCATGAAATGACTAAATTTAAAAAAACTAAAAAAGAAACAACTGAGTTTTTTTCTTACTAATAATGCCGGGGTAGCCCCCCCGCACCATCCACACCCAGCTTCCTTTGCTGATACCCTTGCTCCACCCCACACCTTTATTTTAATAAAAACAACCCAACGAAATAAATAGATACAAAAATGCAGTCATTTCTTCCTCGTTTTCTTTCTATTCGATCATTTATATTGTGCTCCGAGACCCCCAACCGGCCCATAGAGTCGGGGTTTGCTCAGAAGCACTTAAAGACAAGATAGCAGCACCTGTGAGATGGATGGGGGTGCAACTTTATTACTCCAATACCAATCAATAAGGACAACTCAACAGTTTGTACAAAAAAGGGGGAGCCATGAATATCAGCAATGGTGCGATCTTCCTTCTTTCTTCAACTCCAACGAACTTCATAAAAATTATAGCATTTATACTGAAAACTCGTCATCATTGATGTGTAACACTCAAAAGTTGCAAGGCAATTCTATTGGTTAGGAAAAGGCAACTTTAATATAGGTACTATATTTGTATATGGTAACGGTGTGAGGGGATTGGGTAAACACTGTCAGGTGGGCATCTAAGCCCTGCCTCCAAAAACGACTACTGCAGACGTTACTAAATGTATGACATCTTGTTGGTTCTACTGACTATAGGACCCTCAATTATTTGTTCCATTTTGATTGGGTTGGCACCAATCCCATGCATATTTTCCACTTTGCTTAGCAGCACGCAGAATGGTCGGCCAGGTGTTGGGTGCCCCTTATTTACCCGGCCTTCATCCAGTTATTGTTGCAATCAATCATCACTTTAGTAGCCATGTGTCAATTATTTCACTGTGGTTGTCCTCGAGACTGAATCTCCTGTCTCGAAAAGTGCTGATGTCTTTGCCTGGCCTTGTTCCATGCGTAGGTGTGAACTCTCATTTTCGTCTGGCTCGGCTGGTCACATGGTTCAGACACTGTGAATTTGCCTCTTTTCCATCAATTTATGTATTTGATTCTTGCTTCAACCACCACCTGCCTTCGTCTTCTTATCTCGACCTTTCAGAGGCAGGATATTCTTTTCTTAGTTTCAATGAAATGTAGCTACTGTTCGTCTCTTCTATTGGTATGACCTTGGCTTTCCTGGCACGAGTTGCCTCTGCTGAGTTTCGTTTCAGCCGTCTCGTCTCGTTTTTGCTAAATATGTAGCTTTTTCTTGTGTGCCCTTTAGTAACCTGTGTCGATTCTGCTTCTTGTGCAAAGTGGAAATATACTTATAATAAAGTGCTTTGTTTGAGGTAGATTATGTATAGTGGCGCTTGCCACACTATTCTTCTACTGAGCATAGCCAGCTGCACTGTGTTCTTAGCTTTCTTGCGGTTCCAAGCTTATGTGCAGGTGTAAACTGGTCAAATATCTTTGCCATGCTTACATCTTAAGTCTCATACATTTTGACATTGTCCTTTCTCTTTAGGTTCACGATATCCTTGTCCATGGTGTTTCGTCTCTTTGCGTCCTTCTCTGGTCGTCATTTCTTCTATATGTGAGTCAGTCCAGGTTATCGTGACCTCACCATTCGTCTTCCATTAAGACCCTTTTGGTTTCTTCAGGGACTGTACTCAGACGATCTTCATTTTGTTTCATTTGTTGATATGGTTTTCTCAATGGATACCTTATTGTCCATGGTTTCCTTGGTATTGGTACTTCAACAGGTGCTGTTCTTCTAATAGGTACTGGGCTGAGCCCCACTGCGGCTCCCTGCTGGTTTATTTGCTCATCATACGTTACATATTTCGGTGTGAACGTTCCTGGTACTTCAAAATGGACAGTTGGATTGCAAGCTTTATTTGGGACCTCCTCTACACCCCCCCTTCTGGGCGACTCATTGACCACTTTCACTTCCTTCTTTTGATCCATCTTCTTTGATTCCTCTGTGTTCATTTTTACTTCATTGTCTGGGTCCATTCTTTGTTCATCTTCTGGCTCTATACATGATGGTCTGAAGAAATATCTCTTCGAAGTCAATGGCCCTTATTACAACACTGGTGCTAAACCATGGCGCTATTAGCACCATGGTTGGTGCCAGTGTTGTAACGAGTCCACCATGGTGAAATGGGAAAATACTGTCCCATTCCATGGTTGGTGGGGCGGTATTTTCCCGTTTCACCTTGGCCCTTCCCCATTCCCATTTTTGCCCCATAGGGCTCAATGGGAATGGGGAAGTGGCAATTACAGTACCATAAATTGCGGTACCGTAAATTGCCTGCGAGGTCCCTTTGCGGGTCACTTCTTTAACGGCTGGTCCAGACCAGCAGTTCATGTCGGGTCCCGCAAAGGGACCTCGTAGTAAGGCGCTAAGTGGTTAACGGCACCGCAGCCTTTTACGGCGCCGTTAAACACTTAGCGCCTGGGTCGTAATGAGGCCCCACATCTTTATTACTCCGTTTAAATTTACTGCTGTTCTCACGTGTTCGTCCTTGTTCCATGTCCTCAGTTGACATTGTCCATTTGGGCTGCAGTAAACCTATCTTCCCACATAATTTTGATGCTTCCTGGGATAGAGAAACTTTGTTCCCTCAGGTGCATAAATGCTAGATTTCACAAAGCTCTCTTATTTCCTCATCAGTCAGGTCTTTGGGCTTCCATCCTGGCTTGACATCAATCATGATCTTCATCCCTATGGCTTTCTTCGCAGTTTTCTGGCATTGAGAGATTATTATCTTGATAACACAGAATCCTATCAATATCATCACTAGCAGGGCTCCCAGGAACTTGAATGCATCTGCCATCCATTCTGGTACCCATGAGAACAGTGATCCAAATCAACTGTCATCATCAACTTCATCAGTTTCATCAATCATCTGATTCTGTAGTTTTGTCAGCATACCTAGGGCTTCTGTTAGAGTTCCATTTTCCTCATCATGAGAAGGTATAAATGTGCAACATGATTCTCCGATTTTTGCACAGCCACCTCCATCCATAGATGTGATCATGTCAAATCCATATCTGTTCTGGAGAGTCAGTAGTCGGATGGCTCTTAACTCCTCCTTGATTGCGTTGAATCCCTTTATGGTTGTGTTGATGGTTGGACTCTTGGCATGAAGATTGTTGCGAACACTGATAAGGTGAGGCTACACAGTCTGTGTTCATAGGGAATTGCATGAAAAGCTTCTTCAGATTTGGCAGAAAAGTAATTTTCCCTCTTCAGTCGGGTCATCAGTTCCCCAGATCTCTTCTTCCACAGGTGAGCATCTGCTTTAGGGAATCTGTGAATATTCAAGTCACTTTTTGGGATAACCAAAGCCGGAACGTGGACATTCACTATTGTGCATATACCTCCCCAGTTTCTCAGCAATCTGATGTATGCTTTGGATCCACATGCCCAATAATGATCCATAATTACTGCAGTTCCGTGCTCCATTCCTGGGGCATCAAAGATTTGTCCACAGTTCTGATTCTCTCCCATCTTTCTTGTGCCATTGTTCCTAAAGCACAATTTCGAGCTTTCCAGTGGTACTATCTGCAAGGGTCCTCCTCTGTCTTCAACCCACGTCAGCAGTTTTGCAAGCTTTGGCCACAATGGCTTGCATAACCTTTGCGCACTTCCAATTGCTTCTTTGCAGGCTCCAAGGACCATCCATGCCATGCAAATCACTACTCCTTTCTCCCATTTGTCTGGTGAAAGCACTAATCCCCAAATCTGCATTTGGCCTCTGTTCTTCCAACTTCGAGCCTCTTCAGGAGTCTTTCCTTGGATGTTCATTTTCTGATTTGCTTCTCTTCTAATTTCCACTCCTTTAACTCCAGGCTTCTCATATCTGATCACAATGTGTTTTGTCTTCCCATTGTTTCTTGTCTTTATGTCCTGGACATAATCATTTTCATTTGGATCAGTTTCTTCAGTTGCCCATTTCAGTGAGGCATCACTACCCATGAACTGAACTCCAGGACATCCGCTTCAATCATTTGGGTCTTTGCCTTGCTTATGGTGGGATTTCGCATAGTAGGCAGTCTTTTCTTCTCCCATGCTTTGAATTGTGGCTCTGCAGTCATTGACACGAGGCCTGGTGTATGCGCATTCATTGTTTGCATGTGTGTGGTTGTCAGTAACCTTTTCACATTCATACTTTGCCGACCCTGTCTGCGGCTTTTCGATTTGCTTGTCACCACAAGAGTGTGTGTGTCATTGTTAATCACATCCATCTCAAGTTCATTCATTCCACCATAGGATCTTCTAGGGACTGGAATGACTATGTATGGTCTGGGTACTTTCGTAGGTTTCATGCGTGCATCATTAGGTGGGTGCACTGGAATCGGAGCACTTTATCCACCAATAGAAAATGCAGTTCTGATCGTCAATGATAGTAAAACAATGATGAATATAATACATAAATATATTATGCCTCTGCAGGTCAGGCGGCAGCATTTACTTCCAGAAAAATGTGGACGTCTTTCCTCCTGCAGGAGGACGAGGTTGCTGCTCAGGATCCCCATCTCGATCATTCACCAAAATGTTAACTTTTAATATAATCCTTTAAACAATATTGCCTTTCGGAGTCTGTGTGTGAGTTGCAGGTGTTGCACAATTCCCCCCCCCTCATTTGAATAATGAATTGTCTATTATCTTGGGATACAGTTCTCTTACTAGGCTATGGGAAATGTCAAAATCAAGCAATAATTCAGCAAGTCTCTTTACTGTGCATGTTCAAAATATGTCAGCTCCCAGCCTATGCCTCTGATCTGCTTCATTCCCGAAGACATGTTGTATCCTTGTTAATATAAAATGAAAAATGGAATCTCCGGCAATGCTCTCTCGATCTGTCCCTTGGTGGAAAGTCTAAAATCTTCTCAAATAGTTCTGTTGATGGTTAGAAAGTTCCACTTGCATCACTATTCCATGCAAGAGCATGCCCATCTGTGTAGAATTAGCTGGGTCTCTGATGAATGTGACGACGTCACCATCTACAGGTCTCCCCACTAGCTCTGGAAAATCTGTGATTAACCGGAAGAAGACATTGCTGGCCAACCTACTGTCTTCTGGTGACAGGGATATTTATCCTGCCTTGCTGAGTTCCAGGACTGTATGCTTTCACTTTACTGTGAACAGTGTTTGCACTCTCCGTTTGCGTGGCTTGCAACTAAGATCACAATGCTGTTGAGGATTATGCTCAGATGTTCTGTATTTGCTGGATCTCCAAGAAAAGGTAGTACGTCTGTCGTTCTCCCGACAAGATTTTGACAGTCTTTGATTAGGCGAAAGAACAATACATTGATAAGCTCATTTACTTCACTCTCTGCTTGGGACATTTGACTTTTCCTTGCTGTACTCCGGAAGTAGGAGGAACTGCTCGGCAATCACAGTAAGCAATATCTTTTTCATTTTCAGGATCTTGAAGAAAGTCATTGACACTTGTGAGCCTCCCCACCAGTGACGGGTACGATCTTAGCACTAGATCAAAGTATGTCACCACGTCTTTGGTGATGTTGCTACTGCGGGACACCATAAGTGATACTGAACAAAGTCTCTGTGTGGAAGCAATCTGGATAATGTATTTTCTTCCAATTCATGTGTCCTCGCGTATTATTTTCAAGTCCAGGCTTCAGTGTGTCTCAGTTCAAAGTTCAAAGTTATCAGACTATGTTATGGTTTATAAATGCAGTTTTCTTCTTCACTCTGCAACTAGGATGTACAGAGTGTCCAGTTTATCTGTCCTTATCCTCTTTTTTGTTCAGAGGCATGTCCAAAATGAAACCACAACTATCTCACAAAGTTCTTTGTCTTTACTATGCTGCTGCTCATGTGTCCTGCTTCTTCGTCATGGATGTCGTCTACACGTGCTGTGGTTCTTCCCCGTCAATCGTAGTCTCCTCGCGCTGGGGTGCAGGCAGGAGGCCTTCTCCAATATATGCTTTGATGTCACCCAGGAAGATCCAAGCTCTCCATCCTTGTAGTTTCACTGCAGAGGGGGTGCAGTGTTCCACTGTAAAGGGACTGTTAAATCTTGGTTCATCCCACCTTTTTCTCGTATGGTTCTTTACCAGGACGGTATCTCCACGAAAAATGGATGGAACACAAAGTCCTTAAGCTGTGCCTGAAGTAGTATCTCCTTCTGTGTTCCGTGCTGCCCTGCACCCATTTTGTCGCCGCTGCAGCTGGTCTGAAATTACAGTAAGGCAAGATGTTGTGCAATTCAGGTAATTTTGCATTTCAGACACTAGAATTTCTCCTGTTGACTGGTCATCACATCTAGCTCTGTCTCGGGGGGTCAGGGGAGTGTGCATTCTTCTTCTTGTGGCTATTTCGTGTGGCATAAAATGATGGTCAGAACCGGGTTGATTCTTGAGTGCATAGAGTGCCAAAGGAAGGCAATGCAACCATCCCTTTCTTAGAGTAAGCTTCAACTTGGCTATCCTCTCCTTTAATAGGCCATTGAGCTTCTCACATATTCCGTTACCTTGTGGGTGGTATGCCGATGAGAACTTGTGCTTTATGCCAAGAAGCATGCTAATCTGTTCAAAAACCTTCTGTACAAAGTGGGTCCCGTTATCTGATCTCATGACTTCACATACCCCCCACCTGGGAAATACCTCTCTTACTAAAAATTTGGCCGCACAGGTAGAGTCTGGACCTGCCTCTATCTATCTAGAGAATGGACACACCACAACAATTAGGTACCGGTTACATACTTGAATCATGTCGACGTAATCGACATGCAAGTGCCCAAAACGCCCATTTGGCCTTGGGATCATTCCTCTCATTACTTTTAATGTGTGCCCAGCTGTGAATTGTTGGCAGATGATGCAGTTCACTATAAAAAATGCAACGTGCTCGGTTAAGTTCGGTATGTACGAGTCTTCTGCGAGCGTTGCCGCTAGATTCTCTTTTGACATATGTGCAGGATAGTGTAACTGTTCCAGCGCTAATTTTAATAGGGCTATAGGCATTACTGGTTTACCAGTGCGGTCTTGTCACCACAGCTTTCGGAGGGGTTTAAAGAACACCCTTGCTGTTTCCATAAGTTTTTTTCCTCCTGTGGTGCCTCCCCTTGGAGTTCCATCAACTGTGTTTGTCCCAGATTATTATAGCTTTCAGGTGCAACCCGTGAAACCATCATTTTCTCATTTGTGTGAGTCACTTCCACTTCCATGATCGTCTCACTCTTGGATGCCTTACATTTGGCTTCCGTGTCTGCTGCTTGATTTTCGCGTGAGATAAAACTGTCCCTTTTGTGTGGGCGGCGCATTTCACGACCGCTATGCCCACTGGGAGTTGTAGTGCCTTGATCAGCCTGTCCAGTAAGGCTACGTGCTGCATTGGCGTGCCGTCCGCTCGGAGGTAGCCCCTCCTTTTCCAGCGCGCTAGGCCTGCGTGCACTGTCAATGTCACATACGCAGAGTCACTGTACACAGTTACATCCTGGCCTGCGTGATTCTCGATTGCGAGTATCAACGCCAATAATTCTGCAGCCTGTGCTGAACAATGAAATCGTATTCGTGCACTAAGTAGTACTATTAAGTACTACTAGTAAATTCTCCATTGGTGGTGTGTTTCATTACAGCGACGCCTGTATATCTTTGCCCATCACGTTGATCGATTCTCAAAGAACCAACAATGAAGACACTTTCTCCTTCTGCCAATGCATTTTCTTTCACTCTGGGAATTTCATCATAGAATTCTTCATAATTTGCACAGTCGTGTATTGGTTCACCTTCAGTGACTGGCTCTGCTATGAACATAGCGGGGTTCACTATCTTACATTGGACTATTTTAATCGATGGATTTGATATGATCACTTCATAAGCAGAAGCTCTCTGAGATGTTAGTGTGCCCTTAGGTTTCTCTAGAATAGCAAATATCGAGTGCTCGACGTACAAAGTCATGGAGCATCCAAATACAATGGTAGTAGCCTTTTCAATGGTGAACGCTGCGGCAGATAAACGTTGTTTGCACTGCAAATGGCCTCTCATCACTGGGTTGAAATTTCTACTATAATATGCCAGGGGCTTATACCCCAATGTAGTTCTCTGCATGAGTACTGCCGTCATAACGCTGTGTGTGAGAACAGGTAAGATTCCTCAGCATAATTGGGGATTCCTAAAACTGGTGCTGTGCAAATTGCTTTTTTGAGTTCAGCAAATCCTTCTTCCATGGTCTCAGACCATTCAATCTTTTCCTTTGTCACTTGTGCCTTCTTTAGGGCCTGAAGCAAATGCCTGGTGTAAGAGCTGTAGTCGAAGATCCATGCACTGACATAATTGCACAGGCCTAAGAAACTCTGCATCTGCTTCACCGTGTGTGGCTTGGCTGTGTTTAGTATGGCTTCAGCTCTGTCTGGAGTAACTTTTTTCCCCTCGTGCAACATCATCTGACCTATGTATAGCACTTCTTGTTGTTTGTATTGTTTATTTATTTATAGAGCGCGCCGGGCTGTTAGGCAACTGAGCACTTGTGGTCTTCTTAGGTTACAGTTACATAAATATCTTACATTTCTTATGTTACAGATGCAAGTTGGTGTTGCATGAATATCTTACATTTCTAATCTTATATTTCTTATGTTACAATTGTATTAAATTTCTTATGTACAGTTGCAGGCATATCTCACAAGTTGAATACAGGATATTATAAGATATATACAGTTAATGGAGAGAAAAAAAGAAGGATAGGGGATGGCTTAAGGAAAGGGGAGAGGTGTCTAGGAAACCGGTCGTTCATAGGAAAGGAGTCAGCAGTTGTTGGTTTGTAGCCAAAGTTTAACATTAGTTTTGAACAGGTGAAAGGAGGGGATGGCTCTAAGTGGGTCCGGAATGGAGTTCCATAGATTGGCAACCAATACTGGGAAGCTTGAGCCTCCATTCTTTTCAGTTTGAAGTTCGGGATTCTGATGCTGTTGGATTGGGCCTTCCTGATAGGGCGTTCAGATGTGTCCCTAGTACATTTCTCAATGAGGTAAGCGGGTGCTTTTTTATTAAGACAGTTGTGTGTAATATTCAGGGTTTTGAGTTTGATACGGTCATTGATGGACAGCCAGTTAAAAGTTCTTCTATGGTCAGAGATATGTTGCCCTTTGGGAATGCCTAGTACTGTTCTGAGGGTGTTGTTTTGCAAGGTTTAGAGTGTATGGGTGTTGTGTTTGCTGGTACCTAAACAGAGTGTGTTACAGTAGTCTAATTTAGATAGGATAAGGGCTTATGCGATGGTGATGCAGCTGTCCGTGGACAGGAATGGCTTGCATGCATGAATACGCTTGCAGGTGTAGCTAGTTGCCGAGGCTGTGGCATTTACCTGTTTGTTAAGGTTGAGCGTTGAGTCTAAGTAGAATCCTAGCTACATTAATTTTGATACCATTGATAACAAAGGATTTGTATAGATGGGAAAGTTTGCTTAATTTGCTGGTGGATCCAACGATTAAGAGCTCGGTTTTATCGTCATTAAGACATAACCCGTGTGTAGCCATCCAAGTTTGAATAATTTGGTAGATTTGGTTTATGAGGCTGGTGTCTTTGTCGTAATCTCCTTGGATTGGAATGAGGATCTGGGTGTCGTCAGCTTAATTGGTATATGAGATACCCAGTTTATCCAAGATATCGAAGAGGGGCTTTGTAAAAATATTATACAAAGTAGGGGATACGCATGATCCCTGAGGGACCCCGCAGGTGATGGGGACTGGGTCAGCGGCTGAACTTGGTGAAAAGACTCTTATAGTTCTGTTATCCAGGAAAGAGTTTATCCACACTGTGGCCTTAGTGGAGAAGTTGGCAGCCGATTTAAGGTGGTTGCACAATACTTTATGATCTACCAAGTCAAATGCGGCTGATAGATCTAGGAGTAGGAGAATAGATGTGTCTCCTTTGTCTTTATGCTCATCTAGTTGGTTTTTGAGATCAAGGAGGGCTGTCTCAGTTCCATGTCTCAGTCTGAATCCAGATTGTCTAGTGCCTAGTAGATTATTAATCTCCAGGTAGGATTGGATCTGTAGATAGGCAGCTTTATCTAGGATTTTAAGGAGGAACGGTAATGTCGTTATAGGTCTGTAGTTAGTTGGGGTGTTGGCGTCTAGATACGTTTTTTTTTTTTTAGGAGGGGTAGTATCCAGGCATCTTTGAGGTTAGTATGCACAGATTTGAAGGAGGAGTTGATAAAGGAAGTGACGAAGGGGGCTAGTTCTTGCGAAGCTTCTTTGATAATAGGTGCTGGGCAAGTGTCACCGAGACAGCGAGAAGGTTTAAGGGAAGTGTTGATGTTTTTTGCTTCTGCAATGGAGATAGCTCTGAAGTTGAATTGGTTGTGAGGTTTAGTTTGGTTGACAGAGAGTTCCTGTAGGATGGCTTCTTGGGTGGAGAGCGCAATGTTGTGGAGGGAGGATTTTTTGGCAGAGATTTTGTCTTGTAGCATAGTGATTTTATTGCATAAGGCGTTTTAAATGTTAGTACACCACATTTTATCTTTGCTGCAGGAGTCTACGGGTGTGATGAGTGATTCTAATACTCTAAGGATGTTGAAGATTTCGCTAGTGTTAGAATTTGCTTTTTTAATTCTGTCATTGAAGGTCTCTTTTTTTTCCTGAATTATTTGTTTCTTGTAGCTATTGGTGAGGATGGTGAGGAGATTTTTGTTATGAGGGGAGGGTTTTTTTTTCCAACGGGCTTCTGCTTGTCTTTTTTCTTTGCGCAAGGCTTTTAGGCTAGGGGTGAACCAGGTGCTTAGGTGGGCAAGGGGTTTGGATTTACTTAGTTTCAGTGGCGCAATGACGTCTATAGCTGCATTGACAGTGTTGTTATACTGGTCAACCAGTTAATTAGGGTGAGTGGTGAGATTAGAGTGATTAGTGATAGGCTGAATCAAAGGGAGGAGATTAGCGACTGTTATTTTCTTTTGCAGCGGGTAAGGGCTGGAGGTGCCAGTGGTTTGGTTGTTTTAGATTGGCGTAGGTCTGAGATGGTCAACAAGATCAGATGATGATCAGACCATACGCATGGTTCAATAGCCGTTATGGTGGATGTGCAGTTGATATCTGTCACTCAATTCAGAGTGCGGCCTTTGACATGTGTGGGGCCGTTGTTACGGATGGTAAGGCCTGCTTCTAATATTGTGTCGGCTATGATTGAGCCATTAGAGTGTTTAGGGTCATTATATCCTATGTTGAAGTCACCAAGTAGGATCATTGGTGTCCCCGGTTTAGCAGTGATATTGAGAAGAGTGGTTATGTCTTCTTCAAAAGATCCTAATGAGCCAGGGAGTCTGTAGATAAGGTGTACAGTAATAGTACGTGATGCAGCAATACCTAGTTTGAGGGAAAGTAGTTCTGCTGAGGGCATGTACATATGATCTACTTCTTTGATGGTGAGGTCAGCTCTACATATGAAGGCTATGCCACCTCCTTTAGAGGTATCTCTATCCTTTCTAACGATGGTAAAGTTATGGGGGATGGCAACCATTAAGGCTGAACCAGCTACTTTGTGCAGCCATGTTTCTGTCACTGCTAGGTAGTCGAGCTGGTTACAGGTGATGAGATCTGCAATTTCAGAGGCATGGGCAATTAAGTATCTGGCGTTGATGAGTCCTCCCTTGAGGTGATGTCATCCTTTTGTGGAAGCGCTGGAGTGGTCGGTTTTGGGCGAAGTTTCAAATGTTTTGGTGCAGGGCTTCTGGAAGCAGATAGGTTTGCTTTTGGAAGGGTCATGTAGTACATGTGTCAGTTTAGTTTTGATTTGACCTGGAGCAGGGTAGGCTTGTGTTGGCTTGGACGATCTAGATCCTAGTCTGAGGTTTCGTAGAGAGGTGGGGCAGATCTGACTCAAATAGATTAAGGGTGAGGGCTCTGATAGTGGTTGGGTCGGGGGCTGGGTGTGTGTCTTGCTAGATGGTTCCCAGGCTGTTGGGAGTCTGTAATGGGTGGCTGCCATTGTAGATAGGGGAGTGAATGTAGTCAGGATGGCTAGGGGGCAATGTATGGGCAGTGTCATATCAACGTTGGTTTAGGAGAAAGACCTAAAAAGTCAGGTGTGGGGTATAGGAGTGGACTGGTTTGGGAAAGCGGCACACAATAGGGCTAACCTAGTATCGCATTAGACAACATAGGGCCAGGCTCATACCGTAGGGGACAACAATTGATCAGCATAGGGCCAGGCTACAACAGTGAGGCACATCAATCAGCATAGGGCCAGGCTAGTACAGTGAGGCCCATCAATCAGCAATGGGCCAGGCTAGTACAGTGAGGCACAACAATCAGCATAAGGGCCAGGCTAGTACAGTGAGGCACATCAATCAGCATAGGCCAGGCCAGTACAGTGAGGCACATCAATCAGCAATGGGCAGGTCCAGTACAGTGAGGCACAACAATCAGCATAGGGCCAGGCTAATACAGTGAGGCACATCAATCAGTAAAGGGCCAGGCTAGTACAGTGAGGCACAACAATCAGTATAGGGCCAGGCCAGTACAGTGAGGCACATCAATCAGCAAAGGGCCAGGCTAGTACAGTGAGGCACAACAATCAGCATAGGGCCAGGCTAGTACAGTGAGGCACAACAATCAGCATAGGGCCAGGCTAGTACAGTGAGGCACACCAGTCAGCATAGGGCTAGGCTAGTACAGGGAGGCACATGAAAGCAGCATAGGGCCTGGCTAGTACAGTGAGACACATGAGAGCAGCATAGGGCTAGGCTAGTACAATGAGGCACTTAAAAGCAGCAAAGTGGAACATTAAGCAGTAAAGGGCTAGGCTTGGTCCAGAGTTGTATCAGTTGTCATACCCACTGAGATTTTCTGAATGACCAGACCTTTTGGGGCTATATAATCAGAGCAAATTCCAGTAGGGGGAATGATAGAACAAGTCGCAGTAGGGGAGGAGAAGTGTCAGGAGGTCTGTGAAGGAAGAATGCAAATAAGTGTATGGCCAAGTAGCTTCAATCAGTAGTAGCATGAACAGCATAAACACTCGCAGATTAGGTTTGATAATATAGTAGAGATAAGGGACAAATGCCAGGAGGGCTGGAGAACATGTGCTAAAGAATGTGCATCGGGTGGGTGGCAAGAAAGTGCACTTTCAGATTGAACGTTCTGTAATAGTTCTTACATTTATCAGGTTCATGTTGACGGCGTCAGGAGCATCTGCAAAACGAATATGAGCGGCCTGGTGGAGAGTCCTGAAGGATACGAATGGGTTGGTAGCGGGTGCCAGGACATTGCAGGGGGAGAGGTGCAGGATTCGTGGCCCTGGACTCGAAAGGCTCCAGTCAGGCTCATGACAGGAAGCACTGCCTTGAAATGTGTGCCTTTGGATGTGGGCCGGCCTGAGCCTGCCGGCTCTCGATTGGCTCAGAAATATGTGCAGAGGGCCAATCAAAGCTGGATGTTGGTCCTGATGTGTTTGTATACAAAGGACTTGGTTCGAAGATGGCGGGCGGCCATTTTGAAGTGGCTGATGGCCTCGTGTTCACAAATGCTGAGGGCTACACTACTGTGTAGTGGGGGGCAGATCTGGAGAGCATTTGGAAGCAAATGGAATACCTTTTTCTAGCCACGTGTTAAATACGAATTGTGGCAGGATTCCAGCATGGAAGGGCAAAATTCGCTCTGTTGGGCTGCAGGATTGTAATTGCAGCAAAGTAGGTCACGGGGCCTACCATGTGATCCATTTGTGCCTCCAGGCAAGCCACTGCTCCTGCAGTGGGGGGGTGCTCCGGCTCCTCCTAGGGCAGTGCACCAAGTGGGTCGCCCACATATTTTGTTGACAATATTGTAGCTTTTGTGTGTCAATCTTATATACTTTCTCAGCCAATATGGTCAATAGCTGAACAGAATCGTGTCTGCATTGCTTCTCTGTCATGCTGCAAATTAAGATGTCATCCACATATTGTAAACAAACACTTTCTAATGCAATATTGCTTAAGTCCATCTGCAGGACTCTGTTGAAAATAGAAGGAGACTCACATTACCCCTGGGGTAACCTTGTGCTATTCAGATGCATCTGTCTGAATGTGAATGATGTCAGATCTTGGGAGTCACGGTGCAATGGGATTGAGAAAAATGTATTTTTCAAATCAATCACTGTGAAATATTTTGCATCAACGGGTATATTACATAGAATTGTAGCCGGGTTAGGGACCAAAGGGAACTCAGCCTCAACAATATCATTTATTGGGAGTAAATCCTAAATTAAACGCCAAGACCCTCCCTTTGATTTTTTGATAGGATAGACTGCAGTATTGCATGACGACTCTCACATCACTAAGATGCCCTGCTCCATCATAGCCGAAATTGTCTTAAAAATCCCTTCATCTACCTCCCTGGACATGGGGTATTGCCCTGCATTTGGTAAAATTGCTCCTCGCATCAGTTTGATTTTCACTTATCTGACTCTTTTCCCAATCATGTGCAGCGTCCCTCAGGGCTCATGCGTGTCTCCAACTCTGTACAACATATTCACCAAACCATTGTTTGATGATTTGGACCTTCTGTGTATCACCTACACTAATTACGCAGATGATACACAGATTCTCCTCCCACATTCCGGGGATCATGGCAAGGATAGGATCTACCTCATCATTCAGACATGGATGGCCACACATAGCCTATGCCTGAATGATGACAAGACAGAGCTGATAATTCTTAGTACCCCCTCCAACATCTCTAAACTATTTCATGAATACGCCTCTTTCATCATTGATGGCAACAATACCATAGTCTCAAAGGAGGTAAAAACCCTAGGTTTCTACCTGGACACCACTATGTCTTTCAATAAACAACTAAAATCCCTTGCTTCCACTACAGCCTACACATGCAAGCTTATCAGAGCTGGTAAGCCCTTCCTCTCCAATGACAGTTGCATTATACTGGCCAGAGCATTAATTCTCTCCAGATTAGACTACTGCAATGCTCTTTACAGTAGTGCCAACAAAGCCAGTATCCATAATCTACAAATACTACAAAACAACGCTCCAGGCATTAACACAACAGTGCACATGACTGCAATCAGACGCCTATATACAACAAAATACAACTAAAAATCGCCTCCCTGACACACAAAGCATTACACAATGCTGCCCCCAGCTACATAATTGACAAATTGTCAAGAAGAACCTCCAGCAGGTCTACCAGAGTTGTCAATACAAACTGCCTGGTGGTACCAAGATTCAAATCTTTCAAGACTGGCAGCAATAGCTACCCTGTTAATGCTGCTAAACTCTGGAACTCCTTGCCACATGAGCTGAGAGCTGATCAACCCAACCCACATTTCAGAAAGAACCTCATCACCCACCTCAATCTAACCAAAGACTAGTCTCAACTGAAACTACTGCACATTAGCACACTTTACCTCCCAATATTGTAAACTAAGATGTAAATAACTTTTTGAAATCTACTACTTGTACAATCTGAGCCCTACTTATTTTGTATTTCACGTGTCAATTTATACTGTCTGTCATTATGTAACCTTGTAAGCCTTGCATAACCTTTGCTGCGCCCTGCTACCGCCGGGTCTGGTGCGCATTAGAAATTCAATAAACAAACAAACAAACAAACAATAAGCCTACATCATAGGGGCCTGTAGTCCATACTGAGCCAGGCACCTGGGCCATGTCGTCATCAAAATATTCAGGACGGTTCCATTCTCTGAGGCACTCTGAGGCACTTCTCTTTTGATCATTCTCACCCAAAAGGTAAGGCTCACCTCAACTGCTGTCTCTCCCATATCTGCCTGCTCATCAAACAGATCGTCATCACTGACGTCTGTCAATCGGTATCCTTCTTCAATGGCGATTACTGTGCACCATTGTCGGCCTTCATCGTCATAACCATCAAGTCATTTCCCCTCGTACTGCAGCTGTGTGTATCACTAAGGGAAATACTTGTCCCCTTTTCCTTGTGCATAGGTATTCTTGGCCTGAATAGAAATTCATCTGGAGTCCTCATGATAGTGTCTGTAAGGCCTGGCAGCCCTGCCATTAGCACACGTGTTCCATACGTAAATATTTTGGTTTCTAATGGTACAGCCCTCATGGCTGTGTGTCCTGCATATGCTCCAATCATTTTGCATACATTTGAATAGTGCATTCCTGGAGTTGAACATACTGTGCCCTCCTCCGTGAAAGAGATTGGCCCTCATTACAAGTCAGGTGTTAAGGGTTTAACGGCGCCGTCTGCGCCGTTAACCCTTAACGCCTGATTCACACTTTAACGCCTGCTTTTTGAAGGCGTTAAAGTCCAAGGCGCTAAGCGACCTTGGTGCTAATTACGGCACCGTAATTAGCGCCTTCCCCATCCCCATTATGCCCTATGGGGCAAAAATGGGAATGGGGAAGGGCAAATGGTGAATGGGGAATTACCGCCCCACTCACCTTGGAATGGGGCGGTAATTCCGCCATCCACCATGCCAGACTCCGGCATGGACCATGGAGCTAATAGAACCATGGTCCAGCGCCGGAGTCGTAATGAGGCCCATTGTCCTATTTAACTTTGTCATTAGATCTCAACCCAAATGTTTGCATGGGTTTGTCGTGAATATAATAGAGGCACATCATTAATTTCACATTCTCCTATAGAGACTCGAAGTGCGTTTCTAATGGGAACACGACTTGTAGCTCCTGTGAAACTCTGAGTATTTATGGCATTGCCGGACAAGGAAAACTTGCCTTCACGTATAAATGAACGTGTTGCACCCATGTCGATGCGGAAGGAATATTCTTTATCCCCTATAATGACATCCACCCTTGGTTCCTGGTGAGGGTCTGGTGTCACTGATAGGATAGAACACATCAGGGTTCCCAGTGAGCTGTCCTAGTCTATATATCATTTTGTCCCACCTTGTGCGAATGGACTTCCCCATCACCAGTATTATTCCTTATTCCAGGGTTCGCAGCCTGTCCGGTACTCACTGTCTGTGAATGTTGCATAGGCAACTGTTGAGACTGTCCTTGTGGAAAACTCATCAAATTCTGAGGTTGTGAGTTTTGCTGTGCTCCTGGCGTTTGCTGTTGCACCATATGATTCTGTGCAACTCCCTGCTGTACAAACGTAGGTGGATTCACCATGCCTGCTCCAATTCCTTGGCTGTTTTGCATTATGCCTTGATTTCTGCATGTGCACGCTAAATGCTCTGTCATCCCACACAACCAACATACTGGCGGTGGTCAGATCACTTGCCCATTTGACATACCTTGATTGCCATTTTGCATTTTTTGAAAACCTCCCTGATTCATCTGCCATCCTCCTCCTCTAAATTCTCTACCCTTGGGGTAAAACCTTGTACTGCCCTGATTATTCTGCTGTGGATTATTGGCTTGTTGCTTGTTTGAGCTGTCTGTGCTAGTTATCATTGCTCCTTCAAGCGCATATTTTGATAATTTCTTCTTCACTCATTTTGCCTCTTCACCCTTTCGTGCAGCTTCTTTTTTGCGATTCTCTTCTTGCAGCAACCTGCAATAGTGTGCGATGGTCAACTGTATTTCTGACCATTGCTTGACCTCGATTTTTACCAATTTCTTGAGCTGTTTCTGTATCGGCTCTGGCAGCCCTTGGCACAATATATGATAGAACACGGGTATAGATTTCCCCCAAGATTCACGAGTCTCGAGTACCCAAGCGTCTTGAAAATTCTGTATATAAAGTAACAGATCTTCCGACTCCTTCATTTTACGTGTCATGATAGCTCCCATGTCGGAAGTATCTGGGTATAGCACTCGTAGTGCTTTCCAAACCGCGGCTCTGCAATTGTTAAATGGAGCTCCGTCATGCACGGTCTTAACTGTGGTCAGACCAGGGTAGCCTGCCCGTGTCCACATATCGTCTTCTCTTTCACCAAGTATGGCGATTAAGAGAACCTTGATATCTCCTATAGCTAACGTGTTCCTCTCGTAATTTTTTCTAGCTCGTGCATCCATTTTCCGGCTCCCGTTGTCAACATTGGAAGCTTGTTTTTCAAGTTTTCTCGATCCATGTGTGGCCATGGAATTTACTGTGGTCTCTCCCCTCCTTTCTCGAGCAACGTAAATTGGGATGCATAGCCTTCTCTCTCTTCCCTCATTGTTCTCCTGTCTATCAAAGGGGTAATATTTCCACATCTCGTCTGCCTTGCAATGTCCTAAGGTGGCTCACATAGGGTGGTGGAGACACCCCCCTCTGACCATGAGATACTTCTTCATGTCGGTCTGATGGTGTGGCTAACACTGATGCCCTTAGTGCAGATTCATTAGTGTTTGACAATTTTATCCCTTTCCCCTTGGGAATCGTTGTCCGCACCTCCTCTCTTCCTCATTTTCCTCACGCTCCTCCCTTTCAGTGTCAGACATTGTCTGCCCCAACTCGTGCAACTTCTTGCATCCTCTTTGTTCTTGCTTATTTCTAGTCTATCTATGAATAGTTCTCTATTCCCACTACTCTGGGAGACATCCTCAGGGTCGTAAAGCTGAGTGCTCTCCAGGCGCTTGTCTTCCCCCTCCACTTGGGGTACTTGTTCTGGCCCCATTTCATCATATATTCTATCGATCTTTGCTCCGATGCTTCTGGTGTCGAAGACATCCTCAATATTCGCCCTAGACGTACCTGGTACTGAATTGTACTCAGGAAAGAATTGTTCTATATTTTCCCAATCTACTACTGGCTCAGGTTTTTTAACCTCTCTTTCCAGATATTCAAGATCGTGTGCTCTCTGACTTTGCTTACATTCTACATCGTAATCAAATTTTCTGTGCTTCCTCGCCTCTTCTCTGACCCTATCTTGTTCCTCTTTCTTTGCATTAATTTGCCCTTCAGATTTCCTCATCTCTTTGTGTTAGGACACTTACCTGGCCTTCTCCCCGCATCCGTTCCCGGACGTGGCGGTTCTACCCCTGTTACCAGCTTGGGAAGCGTGGCTGTGGGCAGCGGGTCGGCGCTCGCTTGCGTGCGCGAGCCCCGCGGGTAACCAGGAACGGGCAGGCAAGCTTGTGTTCCAAGCCTCGTTCCGGTGCCCGCTCGGCCATCGCGCATGCGCTGTCCCGCTAGCGGTCCAGACCTCGCTTTCGTGATGGACGCTGTAAATAGCGTCCAGCCCTCTACTGTTCGCGTCTTAACGCGGTTTGTCCCCACTTACCGTTGCTTGGTGCCTCGCATCAGGTCCCTGCTCCTTGGTTCCTGTTTCCTTGTCCCGACTACGGGCTGCCTTACTCCTGCTACCCGCCAGTTCCTCTCCCTTCCCTGGGTCCAATTCCTTTGGGATTAGCTCCCTTGGCTCCGTGGCTCTTAGGAGGTGGGGGGGGGAAGGATTCCCTTCTTGGCCTTCTCCCTCTCTTTGGGTCTCCCTGTTCCTGGGTCCATTCTCTCTTCCTGACCTCCTCGTTTGCCTTGAACTTCTTGTCACCTTGGCTCTGGGTGCCAGCCCTCCGGATTATCAACTGCCTTGGTGGATCGTGCTGAAGACCTCTCGTCCTCCAGTTGTGGCTTTCTACCGGACCGCACCAGCTCAACCAAGTCACCTCCCTGTCAGTGCTTGCACTGTCCCGACGTCACTGTAATCCACAGGGAGGTGAGCCAGTGGCGTTGGGAGGTGATTCCAATCCATCCCTGTTCCATTAGGGTTGGGTCGGGGTCGCTTCCTAGCGTTGCGATATCTACATTCGGTTTGGAAACTACCAGTCTGGCGTCACCAGTGAGACCAGCAACTGAAATCCCAGGTACGCAGCGCTCCAGAGACGCACAGCTTAACAGATTAAGACGCCTAACAACCAGCTCTGGTTCTGTAATGGAAGACTCCGAAGAATTGAGGAATGAGATCAGGGCCCTACGCGCCGAGATGACCGTACTGCATCAGGAAAATGTGGCCTTACGTCAGCTGGTAGCTCAAGGGACTCACCCCGGTACCTCCGCAGAGTCTGTGATGGCTCAGACCACCCCGATAAAGTTCGACGGAGACCCCAGACGGGTAGCTGAATTCTGCAATCATTGTAGGATACATTTTTTGTGCCGTCCCACACATTTCAACCAAGACAAGGCTAGGATTGGGTATGTTTTGGGGAATCTCACCGGAAACGCATTGGCCTGGGCCACTCCTTTGGTGGCTGCCGAGAGTCCAGTCCTGGAAGACTTTGTGGCCTTTGAGAAGGCTTTTCTGGAAGTATTCCGGTCTCCCAACCTTGCCGCTGCTGCGCAAAATCAGCTCATGGACTTGGAGCAAGGATCCAGTGGTATAATCGCCTACATCAGCCGTTTTCGTCAGCTGGCCACCGATTCACTATGGCCTGAGATTACCCAAAAGACCCTTTTTCGTAGGGGGTTGAGAGATGAATATAAGGATGAACTCCTCCATATACCAGAACCCGAAACCCTGCAAGCATTACAAGAACAAGTGATGCGGATTGATCACAGGTTATCGGAGAGAAGGGGTGAGAGGCGCCGTTTAGAAAGGACGGTTTCAAGATTCGTCCCAGTACCAACCAAAGCATGTACCTCGTCTGAACCACACCCCGAACCTATGCAACTAGGAGCGGTTAGAGGTCCCCTATCTGATGCCGAGAAGAAACGTAGGCGTGACCTACGGTTGTGCCTGTACTGTGGGGCCTCTGGTCATTATCTCAGTGCTTGCCCATCAAGGCCACTCCGAAGGTCGGAAAACTGAATGGCCTGTCGTCCAGGGGTAAGGCGACGATGGGCCCCTCTCCTTCTACAGTCCTTCCCGATACGGTACTGGTTCAGCAACCCATGCAATCAGTCGTGCTTATGGTCTTAACGCTCCGGGTCTCTTGGTCAGGAAGAGAACCCATAGGGGTGCTTGGATTATTGGATTGCGGTGCCTCTGGAAATTATATGGACGCAGATTTTGCCATCAGGAATGGTATCACTTTGATCGAAAAGAACTGCGCTTCAGTGGTGGAAGTTATTGACGGTACCCCGTTGTCTTCGGGTCCAATCCATCAACATTCCGAGTCACTAAGATTATGGATTGAAGAACATCATGAACAGATCTCTTTGGATATCATCAAGACTCCCTCTTATCCGATCATCTTAGGGCTGCTGTGGTTGTTACATCATAACCCCAACATCAACTGGCAGACTCGGACCTTGGTTTTCAGCTCTGAGCGTTGTGTGCAGGACTGTTGCCATGTCGGTTCTTCTCCTACACAATCATCAGTCGCCACCCAGACTGAAGGGGTTGGTGTGCCACGCTTACTCTCTGTTTCTTCTGTTCCTTCTGTATATGCTGGCTTTCATGAGGTTTTCTCTGATCCTAAGGACATACCCTTACCACCTCATAGACCTTTCGATTGTGCCATCGACCTGTTGCCAGACGCTGTGATTCCACACGGCAAGGTGTACTCCTTGACCGCTCAAGAAAGGGAGGTCTTGCAGGAGTATCTCGATGAATGTCTTCAGAAAGGGTATATTGCCCCTTCTAATTCCCCGGCAGGATTCCCGCTGTTCTTTGTAAAGAAAAAGGAGGGCACCCTGCGCCCATGTGTTGATTATCGCCAACTAAACGACATTACACGAAAGGACAGATACCCGCTTCCCTTGATTCGATCCATCCTGGAATCTTTACGTGAGTCAAGGATGTTTTCCAAGTTTGACCTCCGTGGAGCCTACCATTTGGTACGAATAAAGGCCGGGGACGAGTGGAAGACGGCCTTCAAGACCCCAAGCGGACACTACGAATACAGAGTTATGCCTTTCGGGCTATGTAATGCCCCTGCTGTCTTCCAGCGTTTAATGGATCACATATTCTCTGACTTAATCGGGACCTCAGTCTGGGTTTACTTGGATGACATATTAGTGTTTTCAAGAAATCTCGAAGAGCACATTGTCCAAGTAAAGGAGGTACTCCGGCGGCTACATGTGAATAACCTTTACGCTAAGCTTGAGAAATGTCATTTTCATCAGGACCATATCGAATTTCTTGGGTATGTGATCAGTGCGTCGGGTATACACATGGATCCAGCCAAGGTTCGTGCTATCCTAGGATGGAAGGTTCCCAGCGACAGGAATTCCCTTCAACGATTTCTTGGTTTCATTAATTTCTATCGGAGATTCATTCCGTCTTTCTCACTGCTGTCTGCACCTTTAACCTGTTTGACCAGCAGTAGGAGATCCTTTGTTTGGGGGCACGATGCTGCCGCCTCTTTTGAGCAACTAAGGAAGGCCTTTAGCTCCGCGCCTATCTTACACCATCCCCAAGAAGACCAGCCGTTCATCGTGGAAGCCGACTCTTCGGATTTTGCTGTGGGAGCCGTTCTGCTTCAGATGGATCCGAGCGTTGGAATGGAGTTTCCTGTGGCCTACTATTCCAGAAAACTCACGGCTAGTGAACGGAACTACCCCATTATCGAAAAGGAACTACTGGCCATCAAAACCGCCTTTGAGGAATGGCGCCATCACCTTCTTGGAGGACGTTTTCCAGTTGAGGTACGCACTGACCATCGAAACCTGCAATTTCTACGTTCCTTACAGTGTCGGACCTCCCGCCAAGCACGATGGGCCTTTTTCTTCTCACAGTATGATTTCCGTATCACCTATGTACCCAGTAACCGTAACGTGAAGGCGGATTCTCTTTCCCGTTCTTTGGCTGCTGAGGTGCAACATGAGGGACTGGACCTGCCTGTAATCGCTCCCAAGCATTTCCTATTGGCCGTGCCGTCGTTCCTGCAGAGGGTGGTACAAGCTACTTCGTCGGACTCTTCTCGGGATACATTGGTAAGACGTCGCCAGCTTAGGGAGAAGGACGGATTGCTCTTTTTCCAGAACAAGTTGTGCCTACCCACGGATGAGCTTCGCAAGACAATCCTACAGAGTTTTCACGATTCCAAGATTGGGGGTCACCGTGGTATACGGTCTACGCAGGAGCTCATTTCCCGGCATTTTTGGTGGCCTAAATGGACCTTGCAAGTCAGACGATATGTGGAATGCTGTCCCATCTGTGCCCAGGTCAAGGTTCGCCGCCTGAAGGCTGTGGGTCTTTTACATCCTGTGGAAACACCACCTTTTCCTTGGCATACAATTGCCACTGATTTCATTGTCGACCTTCCGCCCTCCGAAGGACATACCTGCATCATGGTCGTCATTGACTGTTTCACCAAGATGGCCCACTTCATACCCTTCCCTGGACTTCCCATGGCTGCCCTAGTGGCGCGTGCCTTTTTACACGGTGTATATCGCCTGCACGGATTGCCTGTTAAGATTATCTCCGACCGTGGTTCCCAGTTCGTCTCTTCCTTTTGGGGTCGATTGTGCCAGCATCTGGGCATCCGGAGGGCTCTCAGTTCTGGATACCATCCCCAGACCAACGGACTGACAGAAAGGACGAACCAAACGTTGGAGCAGTACCTCCGTTGTTTTGCCAATGCCTCCCAGACTAATTGGATGTCGCATCTCGACATGGCCGAAGTTGCGTACAACAATGCGGTTCATTCTGCAACTGGACTAAGTCCTTTTTTTTGTACTTTTGGCCTTCATCCCAGACTGCTGCCTTTCACTCCAGTGCTACCAAGTAATGTTCCTTCAGCGGATCACCTTGTTACCGAGATCCAGGATCTGCAGCGTCGAGCGGCTGGTACCCTGGCCAAGGCACGTGAGGCCATGAAGAGACAGGCCGATAAACACCGGAGCCCTGAGCCACCGTTCCGGGTGGGTGATCTTGTGTGGTTGTCCTCCAGACATTTGCCCGCACGTAACATACCCTTGAAACTAGCCCCTAGGTATTTGGGTCCCTTTCCGATTGTCAGGAGGATTTCTTCGGTGGCTTTTGAACTCAAGTTGCCTGACTCCTGGAGGGTCCATCCTGTTTTTCATGTGTCTCTTTTGAAAGCTTTTCTTTCTGACCCCTCCATCGTGCCTGCCCCCGGCCCGCTGCTATTGATGTGGGTGGTCTCCCTGAATTTGAGGTGCAGGAGATTTGCGATTCCCGTCTCTTCAGGGGTAAATTGCAGTATTTGATTGACTGGAAGGGCTATCCTGCCAGTGATCGCACTTGGGAATCTGTTGGGAGCGTTCACGCCCCTCGTTTGGTTAGGGAGTTCTATGCCCGTTTTCCTTGGAAGCCAGGTTCTTCCGGCCTTTCCGGAGGGGGGTATGGTGTTAGGACACTTACCTGGCCTTCTCCCCGCATCCGTTCCCGGACGTGGCGGTTCTACCCCTGTTACCAGCTTGGGAAGCGTGGCTGTGGGCAGCGGGTCGGCGCTCGCTTGCGTGCGCGAGCCCCGCGGGTAACCAGGAACGGGCAGGCAAGCTTGTGTTCCAAGCCTCGTTCCGGTGCCCGCTCGGCCATCGCGCATGCGCTGTCCCGCTAGCGGTCCAGACCTCGCTTTCATGATGGACGCTGTAAATAGCGTCCAGCCCTCTACTGTTCGCGTCTTAACGCGGTTTGTCCCCACTTACCGTTGCTTGGTGCCTCGCATCAGGTCCCTGCTCCTTGGTTCATGTTTCCTTGTCCCGACTACGGGCTGCCTTACTCCTGCTACCCGCCAGTTCCTCTCCCTTCCCTGGGTCCAATTCCTTTGGGATTAGCTCCCTTGGCTCCGTGGCTCTTAGGAGGTGGGGGGGGGGAAGGATTCCCTTCTTGGCCTTCTCCCTCTCTTTGGGTCTCCCTGTTCCTGGGTCCATTCTCTCTTCCTGACCTCCTCATTTGCCTTGAACTTCTTGTCACCTTGGCTCTGGGTGCCAGCCCTCCGGATTATCAACTGCCTTGGTGGATCGTGCTAAAGACCTCTCGTCCTCCAGTTGTGGCTTTCTACCGGACCGCACCAGCTCAACCAAGTCACCTCCCTGTCAGTGCTTGCACTGTCCCGACGTCACTGTAATCCACAGGGAGGTGAGCCAGTGGCGTTGGGAGGTGATTCCAATCCATCCCTGTTCCATTAGGGTTGGGTCGGGGTCGCTTCCTAGCGTTGCGATATCTACATTCGGTTTGGAAACTACCAGTCTGGCGTCACCAGTGAGACCAGCAACTGAAATCCCAGGTACGCAGCGCTCCAGAGACGCACAGCTTAACACTTTGTCGCTTTATTCTTTTCTCTAATATCCCTATAAAGTTTGCTGCTCCTGTCTGTCTTGATCATTGGCTGCTCTCTGTTTACGATTGAGATGCCTTTCTTGTTCTTCACGATATAACTGTTCTCGACTCTGTCTATCTTTTTTCCTTATTCTCTCGTCTCTTAATCCTTTTTCTTTTTCCTTTTCCTTCCTCTGTACATTGTCTAATCTCTTCTTTCGTTTTGCGTCATCAATGCCTTTGCCATCGAGTTGCAATGAAATCTGCCCTCCCATCCATTCGTCTTGTGCGAGTGCTATCTCATCAGTTCTATCCTCGCTTCTTTTCCATCTTTTACCTTCTCTCTCCTTGTCGAGAGATGTACTTGCCTGTGTCTGGTCTCTTCTCTCAGCATCGCATCTCTACTTGTTCCTTGGGACTTTGGGGGTGATATTATCGCTATCCTTATCTTGATTTTCGTCACTACTTTGCGAAGGTGACTCATACGCTGGGTTGCTACACCCCATAGCCGCTTTAAGTTCCCTGAGCAGGTAAAACCCTTCTTCCTTATTGTTCTCAATTTCCGTTTCAGACGGGGCATCTCACCCCCCTCTGTGCATATGTTAAGTATCCAGTTTGATGGCGATTCCTCTTCCTTGTCTTGTTGATACATTTTCCACAATTCTAAACTAGCTAGGCGTTTGTCTAACTTTTTGCCCGTGTATGTGGTGTGCAAGTATGTCATCATATGTTTCAAAACTGCTTTAGATAATGACCCGCCCTGTGGCCAAGGCATAAACATTTTGTGGGCAGTACCTTTAACCCACTCCGCACTGTAGTTTTTCAGATAAGGTGTATGTTTCGGTAACTGTTTGCATAGATGTGCTAATGGAGTTATGTCCTCCATGCTCAAATCTGTGTCCTTTCCCCTTATATAACACTTGTCAGAGCTTCACGTGACTTAAACAATTTCAACAATATGAGCGAGCACCAATCACTGCACGCTCCAATCCCAATTTTTCCACAAAATGTAATCTCTTCTATTTTACTCAATAAACATCAGGTTACCTTCTACAACTTGCCAAATATCTAATTGCACAGTTTTTATGCTAGTTCCTCGAAAGAAAACTTTGCGTCCTATAACGTCACAACAATCAACACATAAGACAGACATTAACAGACTAGACAAACAGCTGGTCACATGTATCTCTGCCTCTAAAGTTACCCCGACATGGAGTTTAAACTTATCCCTTTCACAGCATCTTTAATCACTGTGGTAGCCTATTCGATCCCCTTTATTTTGGAACTCTGGATACAAGTTTCTTCTAGCCGCTTGTATTAAATGCGTAGGAATTAGGCAAATCCTCTCTCTTCTCGGGTGTCCTCCCTGGTACCCTCTCTCTTCTGAGATGTCCTCTCCGGTATATTCCCTTTGTCTACTTAATTATTCTTAAGTCATTATTCCCTTCCCTATATATACATATACATTCTTCTCTACATCTGTCTATGGGCCTCATTCCGAGTTTGGAGGTAGCCATGGCGCTATCAGTGCCATGGCTGCCTCCAAAATCGGTCTGGGTCCGGTCTGGTGGAGGGAGGACTTACTGGGACATTCCACCCTACGCGGACCCGGTAAGTCCCCATTCCAATAGCCATTCCCCATTCCCATTTGAGCCCCCATAGGGCTTAATGGGAAGGTGCGAATAACGGGCCCGCTAATTGTGGGCCCGTTATTAGCTCCAAGGTCCCTTAATGGGTCCAGTAAAGAACGGCTGGTCAGACCAGCCGTTCCAGGTGGGACCCGCTAAGGGACCTCGGAATAGGGCGGTAAGGGATTACCGGCACCGGTCTCCTTACCGGTGCCCGGTATCCCTTACCGCCCACATCATAATGACCACATATATTTTGTTTCCCGCCTCCCTCTGTTACCTTTTCCCTCACTTGTTCTAAGGCATGCACTTTTGCCAAAGCATTAATCTTTCACTCACATGTTTCCTCTCTGGATCCTCGGGATCACCGCCTTCGTCACCGCCTTCTCCTGCTTTTCTCCCGCTCAGCTGCCCGTAGGATTGGGAAGGGGTTACGTGGGTAACACAGGTCCCTTCAGACCTCGTTCTGCAGATTTTTACTTTTATTCTACCACTGTCTACTGGGAGCTTCATGGTCAACTCATCCAAATGGCAAAGGACTCGTGATATTGCTGAGGACCTAAAGTTACTTTATGTTGACGGTCAATGGATGTCTTATTCTACTCAATAATCGATAACCATCAATCTCTGCTACCAAGTGTGTTCTGAGACCCCCAACTGGCCCATAGAGTCGGGGTTTGCTCAGAAGCACTTTAAGACAAGATAACTGTACCCATGAGATGGATGGGGGTACAGATGTATTACTCCAACACCAATCAATAAGGACAACTCAACGGTTTGGCAAAGGGAGTCTGTTTAATGACAAGTACAAAAAACAGGGAGTTATGAATATCAGCAATGGTGCAATCTTCCTTCTCACTTCAACTCTAACGAACTTCATATAAATTGTAGCATTTATACTGAAAACTCATCATCATTGACGTGTAACACTCAAAAGTTGCAAGACAATTCTATTGGTTAGGAAAAGGTAACTCTAATATAGGTACTATATCTGTATATGGTAACGGAGTGAGGGTATTGGGTAAACACTGTCAGGTGGGCATCTAAGCCCTTCCTCCAAAAACAACTACTGCAGACGTCACTAAAAGTACAACCTCCTATTGGTTCTACTGACTATAGGACCCTAAATTATTTTTTTCCATTTTGATTGGGTTGGCACCAACCCCATGCATACTGTTCTAATTTGCTTAGAAGCACGCATAATGGTCGGCCAGGTGTTGGGTGCCCCTTAGTTACCCGGCCTTCCTCCAGTTATTGTTGCAATCAATCATCAATTTAATAGCCATGTGTCAATTATTTCACTGTGGTTGGCCTCGAGACTGCATCTTCTGTCTGGAAAGGTGCTGATGTCTTCGCCTGGCCTTATGCCATGCGTAGGTGTGAGCTCTCATTTTCGTCTGGCTCGGCTTGTCACGTGGTTCAGACACTGTGAATTTGCCTCTTTTCCATCAATTTGTGTATTTCATTCTTGCTTCACCCACCACCTGCCTTCGTTTTCTTATCTCGACCTTTCAGAGGCAGGATATTCTGTTCTTAGTTTCAATTAAATGTAGCTACTGTTCGTCTTTTCTATTGCTATGACCTTGGCTTTTCTGGCACGAGTTGCCTCTGCTGAGTTTTATTTCAGCCGTCTCTTCTCATTTTTTCTAAATATGAAGCTTTTTCTCGTGTGGCCTTTAGTAAGCTGGGTCGATTCTGCTTCTTGTGCAAAGTGGAAATATACTTATAATAAAATGCTTCATTTGAGGTAGATTATGTATGTGGCACTTGCCGCACTAGACTTCTACTAAGCATAGCAAGCTGCACTGTTTTCTAGCTTTCTTGCGGTTCCAAGCACATGTACAGGTGTAAACTGGCCAAATATCTTTGCCACGCTTACAGCTTAAGTTTCATACATTTTGACATTGTCCTTTCACTTTAGGTTCACAATATCCTTGTTCATGGTGTTTTGTCTCTTTGTGTCTTTCTCTGGTCGTCATTTCTTCTATATGTATGTCAGTCTGGGTTCTCGCGATGTCACCATTCGTCTTCCCTTAAGACCTTTTTGGTTCTTCAGGTACTGTACTCAGACGATCTTGATTTCGTTTCATTTGTTGATATGGTTTTCTCAATGGATACCTTACTGTCTATGGTTTCCTTGGTATTGGTACTTCAATAGGTGCTGTTCTTCTAATGGGTACTGGGTAGAGCCCCACTGTGGCTCTCTGCTGGTTCATTTGCTCATCATACGTCACATATTTTGGTGTGAGCGTTCCTGGTACTTCAAAATGGACAGTTGGTGTGCAGGCTTAATTTGGGACCTCCTCGACACCATGGATACCCATTTTCTCCGGTGTCCAGTACACAGAAAAAGTCTTCTGCTGCATGGGTCTTATTTTTTTTTGTATCCCCTTCTGAATATTCCTCAAGATAGTGAGCCACACTCATGTGCTTTCAACCCCACCCACAGACTCATTCTCCCATTTTGTCTTCTGTGTGGGGATATCCTTTTCCTCCTGTGCAAGAATTTGTTTGTACAGCCAGAGTAGGTGTCTTCCATCTTTCCACACTGAGCCAACCTTCTCAATTCCCCTGCCCTTCTGTGCAATATCTAGGCAACTCCAGGTACTACCACTCTTTGGGGGTCATTCCGAGTTTGGAGGTAAGTAACCGTCCATACCGGCATGGAGCAAATACTGTGTCCGTGTAGTCAAGAGCCCGCTAATAGAGGGCTATTACGACTTCGCGGGCACAAGCTTTGCGCATTACCGCCATGCAGTAAAAAGGCCCGAAAAAGGTCCTTAGCGGCATCATGTTAAGCTCAGATTGCACTACTGGCATGAACCAATGCGGCATTAGCGGCCACCGCTAATAGCAGTGACCTCTAATAACAGTCACTGTAATTACGCAGAAACGGAAGTAGCGTCATTGCACAGGAACGGGAAGGAGCACGGTGGCCATCTTTAAAAACACAACCCATTGCCATCCTCAGCAGCAAAGACCTGTAGGATACTGCTGTGTGTGACATCTCAATCACTACAATACCACAATGCCCAAGGCTGTGGAGAAGAGCGCCTCTCGCCAGCGCAAGGAGCGCTTCAAAGAAGATGAGCTGACCATGCTAGCGAAGACCCTGGAAGAACATGCAGATGTTGTTTTTGCCCAGAGCCTCAAGAGGGAGGCCATAATCCGTAAGAAGGAGATCTGGTACTGGTGGCGCAAAAAGTAAGCATGGTCGGTAACACCCCCGCACAATAAAGGACTGCAGGAAGAGGTGGGACGACTTGCGCCTTCGGGTCCCCAATATCCTCTCGGCCAACAGGAGCCAGGCCATGTCAACTGGCGGGGGAGCAAGCTTTCCCATCAAGCTGATCCGGTGGGAGGACATCTGTGTGAGCCTGATCGGCATGGAGGCCATAGAAGGGGTTGGAGACATGGAGTGTGGCGCCATGACATCGGTGGATGGAGGTGAGTGTCCTAAGAAAACACTGTAATGCAGAGTCTGATGAAAGTCCACCAATATGTCTGTCCAAAGAGGCAAGCCATGGGCCAATACACACACATTCCCAGCAAAGTTGTTGGACGGAGCACAGACACATGCAGTTGCCTGCAGCAAGGCAATGCCGCACCCACAAACCAAAGATGTAAATGGCATAAGTCACACTGCATGCAGGCCACAACAAATATGCATGTCACATAACATACGTGTGCCCCAACATGAGAACCCTGACGTATGCCTGCATTACCCACCCATGTAGCAAGCAACGTGATCATCCAAACTCAAATGGCTATTACCCTCTATTGTGTAGATGATCAATTATACACCTGTATGCATGATGCCTATCAAACCATCACTCATGCCGTCCCTCTCTTTGACCCCCATCGGCTCAGACCATGACAGCAATGCGCAGGACTCACCCCCACAGCCAACCTCACCCCGGAAGAGGGACTGGGATGAGGCCAACAGGCCTTCGACCTCAAAGGCCCAACCCAAGGCCTGCCATGCACCACCAAGGAAACCACCTCAAGATGCCACTGCACTGGTGCCGCTAAAGGCCGTCAAGATGGAAGCCCCAACCCCTGTCACTCTGCCACAGGACCAGCTGAGGCTCCACACTCAGCAGAGTCCAGTTCGATCGGGGAGGTGGCAGCCACAGCACCCCTGGCTGAGGAGGAGGTGCAGGAAGAGGTGTGGATGCCCCTGGAGGATGAATCCTCTGAGCTGCCCTGCACCCCAAGTCCACTACAATCCCACCAGATCACATCTTTGGAGTCTGACCACGCAACCATCCTCGAGCAGTCTGAGGGGGGAGTATAATCAAGGGGCCATGAGTCCCATAGTGCAGCCAATTGGAGCCGAACATGACACCCAAGCACCGTACACCTCCACAGGTGCACTGGCGGGGCCACAGCGGCATGAGGAGCTGATTGCCCTTGTGCGTCAATTTGTGGATGACAATGCCCAATCAAGGCTTAAGTGGCGTGAAAACACCACCTCTCTGGGCAAGATAATTGCAGACAACACCACCTCCCTGGGCAAGATCTTTGCAGACAATACTAATAGACTGTGCGAGGAGGTATCCGCCCTGCGGCAGGTCCTCGGCCGCATTGCTGATGCTATGGAGGCTGAACGTCCAGCACCCCAGATGGAGCAGGCGGCCACACCATCCTCCTCCAGCTCAACCCACACCAGCCCACTGCGCAGGTCAGCGCGCACCCTGCGCCGCCCGGACATGCCGCCACCAAGTGCAGGGAGTGGCAGGAAGTAGACTGGCAAGCCTGATGTGGTCAATGGATACTTGTTTGGACATGTGTGGGGGAGTTTTGGAGGGAGGTGGAGGGGGATGAGGGTTTGCTGAGGAGTTTTTGGGCGAGGGGAGGGGGTGAGGGTGTGTTGGGGAGTTTTGGGGGAGGAGGGTGAGGGTGTGCTGGGGAGTTTTGGGGGGAGTTGGAGGGGGGTGAGGGTGGTGGGGGTTGGGGCACTTTCTTCTTCATTGTAAATTTCACTACACCCGTTGTGTGAAAAAAAACATCTTGAGTGGACATTCATCATTGCGCATGTGTCATTTATTCATAAACAGTGCAATGTGTACATGTACTCCCACACCCTGTGCTCTCTATCAGACTATCATGTCACCCTCTGCAACCATGTGTGTCAGAAATATTGTGCTATCACTGACTGACGCACATCACGTCCCTCCTGTGCATCGGCACTGCAATGATGTGCAGCCACATCTTCTTCATCCCCTTCATCATCACCAGGTGGTAGCAGCTCAATGTCAGGGCGCAGGGGCACGTTCCGTCGGATGCACATATTGTGCGGCATTACACATGCCATGATGATCTTGGCCACCTTCTCATGCCTGTAGAGGAGTGCCCCACCCAACCAGCTGAGACAGCAAAATCGTGACTTCAACAGGCCAAAGGTCTGCTCAATGACCACACGGGTACGGGTGTGGGAACTATTGGAGTCTTCCTCGTGCCTGTTCTGTGGGTTTCGGACAGGGATGAGGCTCCACGGCTTCAAGGGTTAGCCACTGTCACCTGCATGGGAGGCAAAAAAAGGTATGTGTCAGTGGAATCATGATGGACAGCTATACTAGTCACATATGCCTGCAGGTTATCTTTGGTGACATGCACATGTCCCTGATTGTATGTATGCTATTTTCAGGCCCTCATTGTGTCCTGTGCCATGGACTAATGGTGTGGGTTGCCTCTTCAAGATGATGCACGGTGTCACTGCCGTCTTGTTGCACATGCATTGTGTACGCATACAGCTGTGTTGGTGTCCAATTTGTCTTCTGTAGGAATTGCTGACTTGGAGCATTGGCAGTAGGCTCTACAATGTTAGGCATTCAGTGCTGATTTTTTCCATGGTGACATGCTGCATTCCTGTGGTTGTGGTGGCCCTGTGACAGACAGTGGATTCCCTTGGTGGTTTGGTTCAATGCACTCTCATGGATGCTTGTCCTGTGTAGTGATTTACTGGAGACAGCAACATAGTGCATATTCACTGCATGTTGCTGGATGGTGTTACGGAAGGTGAGGTCCACTGATGAGTGGTGCACGTTTAGTGGGATGTGGGGGGGTTTACTGTTTGTCATGTTGTGATAGGTGTCGACCTTACTTCTGTCCTATGGGATTTGGATGTCATGTTCTGTTTGAGATGCTTTGGGACAAAGTGTTTAGTGATGTACACATCATGCTGTGACATCAACGTTGACACCATGGTGGTGTGTGCATCTCTCCCCCCGAATCAGTGCCATATGCCTGTCATGCAACTTACCAAGCAGCAAGGCACGTCGTCCAGCATGTTGCTCCATGTAGCATGGTAGTGTGCAGTTTCGCAGGACCATAGAGTCATGATTTTATCCGGGATATCAGGCACAACTATGTGTTATGATCTTGCTGGCGTCACATACCATCTGCACATTGATGGAGTGATATTGCTTGCGGTTGCAGTACACCACCTCCATGACATGCAGGACCAACAACTCCACGTGGGTGCAGTCGAGGGCCCCTATACAATTGGGCATTCCTGCCAGTGCATGGAAGCCAACTTTGGTATCAAGAATCTCCTGGGGAGTCCATGGTAGGGATATGTAGTCGCTTGTGTGCTTGAGGAGGGCATCCAGCACTTGGTTTAGAATGCGAGACAATAAGGGTTGTGATATGCCATGCATGTGCCCCACTGTGTGCTGGTAGGTGTCTCTGGCAGGGAGGTGGAGCACCGACACCACCTTCAGTAGAGGGGGGATGGCAGTGCGTATTTCAATGAGGCTGACCATGTCGTCATGTATCATGATGATGGTGTCCCGGTCCAGACGGTACAGGGTGTGGATCTGCTCCAGGGTTAGGTTGAAAGGACTGGCTCTGATGCGAGGGATTGGGGGCTGCCTGTGTGGTGCCACTGGCTGCACTGGTGGGGCATGCTGGGCCTGTCTCACCCTCCTTCTCCTCCTGCGTCTCCTCTGTGGTGCCTGCTGTTGCTGTTGTTGTTGTTGTTGCTGGTGTTGCAATGCAAGCATGTCCTCCAGCTCCAGTATTGCTATTACTATTGGAATCATCTTGGTGTGGGAAGGGGTGTGGTGTGTGGGTGTGCTCCTTTTGTACTGGCCCAGACTCCATTGCCTCCACCTGTGCTGATTGTGTGCATCTGTGGCAGTTGGGAACACTGCACATAGCATTTTACGGTTGGTTCGAGATGCCGGTACTACTGGCATGCCAGTATGCTCTATTAGCGCCTTCATGATGCCGTTATTTGCTTGTCTGCCTGACTTGTGATTTCCTCCCATTAGCAGCATGCTGGTATTGCCGGTGTTATGGGCCGCGTGTCCGCACCCATGCCTCTATTAGAGGCACCATTATTAACGTGCCGCTAATGACGTGGTGTCAGGTCGGAATAGCCCGGAGTGGTAAGTGATGCCGGTAAACCTTTACCACCATTGTTTTTCCCAACCTCGGAATGACCCCCTTTGTCTGATGCCTGAGTGTGCTTCTTCCATATTGACTCCCCCGCTGGCAGCTCAACCCCTACATGCAACTATTCAAGTCTCTTGGTCATCTATTTGTTCCAGGCACTGATTGTGTGCTCTGTGGCTGAGGTCTATTTGTGTGTTTCCCAAAATAGTGGCATCCTCATGTACAAATGAAATGTGACCGTACACCATGGATAGAGATTTCAATTCTGCACAAGCAAAGGTGACATGATTCAATCCCCCAACCCCTCATCTTTTCCTCATTGTATAGAAAGCAATTGACAGGTCAAGAATATCTGCTATATCTGCATCCACCTGGACCCAGGCACGTGTCTATCTGTTCCCCTTTCTAGCATCAACAGGCTTTAATAGCAGTAGCCCGGTACGTGCCCTCTGATGTTGGGATAAGTTGCAACCACCATTCCCAACCGGTAAGCACAGTTCTTAAATTCCAATGAGTGCTTTTCTTCCCCTGCCAAAGAGCACATTTTGTTGCATTTTCAGCATCCATTTTGTTCTTAGGGGTACATGCGGAGAGAACACTGCTCCTGAGGGACACTATCACCATTTGCTCCTACAGTCTTTGTCAAATCTCTTGGGCCTTAAACTGCTAGGTACTTCAATCAATCAGTCTCAAACCTCAATGACCACCTCTCAAGATGGGCTCTGTGCCACTGATTAGATAACGACAGGTCTGCTGATATTTCTGCATTTATTTTGTAGACTCATACAGTTCTGACTTGCTAAATTGGCAGAGGGGAAGTTAGGATCTACCCAACAAAGTTGCTCACAAAATCTAGAATGTCATGGAGCGTAATGAGTTACACTCTTTGCAGTCATATGAAATACAGTTGATATCATCAGTAGCCCTTATTATTTCAACCAGTGGCTCCAAAGCAAGACTGAAGAGAAGAACGAAAAGTGGGTCCTCCTGGTGAGTTACCTGCTTCATGACATATTAGCATGGTTATGGAGTTCTGTAGAGCGCTGCAAACTTCTCCACTATTTTCAAGCCAAAATTGAACAGGTGCAGGGATGCAAATATTAGGGCCTTATTCATGGAATATTTAGCATTGTGCAAAGTGACTTTGCACTGCCAAAAACACATTGAACCGGGACTAATTCACAGAGCAGTGCAAAGTGTATTTTTGCGGAGCAAAGTCACATTGCACTGCAAACGTACTCTTTGCACCGCACTAAATGGGACTAATTCGTAAAAAAGCACCAAGTAGAACAGACTTAAAGTGACTTCGCTCCGCAAAAATACATTTTGCACCGCTCTGTGAATTAGGCCTGGTGGAATGTATTTGTTGGCAGTGCAAAGTCACTTTGATCCACGCTAAACGTTCCATGAATTAGGCCCTAAGTCTCTGGACACATGGTCCAATGTCTTTTTATCGCTGCTATTATGTCAACTTCATTTTAAAAAAAAGGCTCTGCACGTTAATAGGAATCAGGTATTATGAACTAGTTCCCTGCCTAGCACAACCTCTTGACTATGTCTTGACCACCCTTGGCAGTCTAATGATAATGATAATGATAATGAATTCTTCCTGAAGACCTATATGATTAGATTCATGATGTGCCCACTGAAATGTTTGTAAACATCTATAGTTAACCCATCCAATCGTGGACGCTGCTGTATTTTTAAGGTCTTCAGTACTTCAGTTTCTTCGATATATTCTTACAAGTCAGTTTTCTCCACTGCATCCATATTCGCTAGCTCAAGGCCATTTAGGAAACTCGCTATGGCCTCTTTGGCTGCTCTACTTTCTTCAGAATTTAGCACAGAATTAATTTGATCTGTGAATGTTACTTTCATCTGGCCATGTCAACATACTTAACTGATTTGGACTCCTTTTCTGTTTACAACAATTCATACGAGCTTAGGTGACCTTTCTCTGCTCTCCAAAAAATTGTGGTTTAGATTCCAACAATGCAGTTTCCCATTAGTGCCGAAAACCTTTCCTATGCTTCCATAAATAGTTTGTTTGTGTCTTTCTTTTTCCTAGCAGTAAGAACACTTTTTGTCCGACTCAAGTCCCTTCTGGGATACACTTCCTTTGTTACTCCCCACATATATTTGCATGGCATTTTCAATTTCCTCAGTTAATCTTTTATCTAGTAGAAGGTTGTTTTTAAAGGACCACATCTGTTGGAAGCCCTACACTAACTTGTTCCCGTCTCACAAAACTGTGTGGATCTTTGATGAAGTTTTGAGCACAAGGCCCCATACATCTTAGGGATGGACTTTTAATGTTAGTGTTGTTTCTCTCTGGACCTGTAGTGCTGCATACTAATACTTTGCAGGGGTTTGATATGTGTTTTGCCATTTTTCATAGTGTTGGATGGCCATAAATAAATAAGTATATTTAGTATTTTAAATAAGTATTTTTGTTTGTCTAAATGTGTTCCTTAACTTTTCACTGTGTGTACTCATTGATGACCCCTTACAGGCTCACCCTTCCTGAGACTTAGCCTTGACCATGTGCCTTGAACTGGTTTGGCTCCAGCTCCCAGAGTTATCCCTGTCACTAAACTAGGTTGGCCTTCTATACATCTGTCCACCAGGCCAGAGTATAGAAAGTCAGTCCTAACAACCACCACTATCCTACTTTATAAATGTATTGTCTACATTTTGATATTTTGTGAACCTAACACGTAGGCATCGGAGAACATAACAAAATTTGGGAGGACAATTTGACAAGGAAGGCTGAAGTTTTATTTATGTATTTATTTATTTTTTGAATTTATATCAGCGCACAAAACCTGGAGGCATCTAGGTGGTAGTTGCTAAAAGTGCATAGTACAACTTGTGAAGTCCAGAAACCCACTTATTGGTTACATACAGAATTGTTGTGTGTATACAGACTGGGAAAGCCTCACCTCATGTTACGGGGGGCTGCGTCAGGCAGGCACACAAACATATGCGACATAATAGGCATAAGTAAACAGACTGGAAAAGCCTCACCTCATGTTACGGGTTGCTACTTCAGTCGTGCACACAAACATATGAGATACAATAGGTGTAAGTATACAGGTTTGAAAATAAAAATTGATAGAAACGTATATTCAGGCTGGAAACAAGAAACTTTATAATCTTTTACAAAAGCATAAAAGAGAAGGTGATAACTGAAGAGTAGATTGCATGAGTTGCTGCTGCAGGGCGACTAATAATGTTTGCTGTGCAGTGTGAGATTTCTTTACTTTCGGAATTTGAAAGAGAAGGACATCTTTGCTACGGGTGTCTCGATCTCCTCTAGAGATCAACAATTGATGGGCTATGTTTGAGGGATTATGTAGCACAACAGCCTCAAAAGCTATGCATGCAAGCTTGCACTCGATCCATGATTCAAAAGGTAGTCAACGATCATCTGATAAAATTGGAGAAATATTAAATTTCCTTTATCAACAACAAGGTGAGCTGCAGAGTAAAAAACTGATCTTAAGGGCAAAGAGCATGCTTAGCAATCCCTACATAAATGGCATTATCACCATAAATGTGGTACTTGATCAACGTTAGAAAAACAGTATAAAATAAAGTTTTGAGTATCTAAGGTTCAATACTCCTTAAAAGTGAGAGTTGATGATTTGCTAGCCTACATTGTTTCTCCATTTAATATTTTAAAGATAATTTTGAATCAATCCAGAATCTGAAAGATCTGGAAGTGAACATGATGGTGGGGCTAACGCCTTCCACAATTAAATGATGCAATCCATGTTTTGATGTGAATTTCTTGATGGGAGATGCAAAAGGAATACATTCAATGTTATTTTGATTGATTTTGAGATTAGCCATTGTCATTCGATGTTATATTTTGCGACAATGGGCCTCATTACACGGACGGCGGAGAACCATGGCGCTATTAGCGCCATTGTTCATGCCAGTAAAATACCGGCACCGCCTTGGCGGAAAGGGGAATTACCGCCCCATTCCAAGGTTGGCGGGGCGGTAATTCCCCCTTCCACCATTTCCCTTCCCCATTCCCATTTTTGCCCCATAGGGCATAATGGGAATGGGGAAGGCGCTAATTACGGTACTGCAAAGGGAACTCGTAGTAAGGCGGTAAGGATTTACCGGTACCGGATTTACCAGTACCGGTAAATCCTTACCGCCATCCGTGTAATGAGGCCCAATATCTCCCTGTGGCTCACCATACACCATTGAAGAATATTCCCCTGGGGAATGCCACATGTTACTGGATTTGATGGAGATCTATTGGATTTACATATAACACACTGATACCTGGAGTTCAAGTATGACTGAAACCATTTCAAAACTGTACCCTCAAGGCCCAGCCAATTTTTCAGTATTGACAAAAAACCAGCAGTAATGCGTTTCCATTACCTGTTATTTAAAGTATATCTTATAACAGTAGAAGTGTAGCTGTTTCTATACTATGTTATTGGCAAAAGCCAGATGTATAAGATCCAGGTAGCTGGTGTTGACAAATATGCTAATGTAAAAAAGGAAGACTACTAACGCACCTAAGATCAGCCTAGTCATCAATATCTAACAATGGCTTCTTGAGTATAGGTGTGACAAGACCTGTTTTTAAGCATGAGGGCAAAGTCTTTTGAGTCACTGAGAAACTAACAAGCTCTCAAAAAACATTTTGAGAAGAGGAATTTTGCTCTTTCGAGGAGGAACTACTTCATCCAAGTGAAATGTGGGTTTGATGGACTTCAATAGATCCTCGAGTGATGGAAATTGAAAGAGACTCCATGTAGGTAATTGCTAAGAGTAACAGCAAATAGATATCAGATTATACCATTTCGGTAGATAGTTGTTTACATATCTAATTTATTTTAGAGGCAATACATTATTAATTTCATTGCATTTATCTATAGACAAGGTTGGAGCATTATTTGAGACAGGGTGCAAACAGTGTGATACAGGGAAAAATATACCTGGGTATTAGAGTGAGCATTCAGAATAGAAGTTATATAAAAGTTAGGTTTGGCCTTTGTGATCAGTGTGCTATGCAACTGACGGGCTGAACGTAGATTTTGTACGGAATCTCAATTTGTTCGTTTTTTCCATTGTTTTTCCAAATTGTGTAATTAATTGCCTCTATTAATAGACAATTAAGGAGTATACCAAAGATTTCTATTAGACATATAACCACTTTTCAATTTAAGGTTAGCTTCAGAATTAGCAAACAGATAGTTTTAAGGAGATCCTTAAATAAAATGTCTGTGTAGGTTTTGTAGTAACTGAAATTAAAGCCTGTTGCAAGATGGATACAGAAAGGGATGCAGAATTGCATGTAAGATATTTCATTGGAGTTGGTTGACCTGTAAAGAACTAAAAGTTAGAAGTGAAAAAGGGATAGGAAAGTGGTCTGACCAATCAATTACAACCGGTGCTTACCAGATGATCAGAGAACCAGGTGCAATAATAACATCTAATTGGTTTCCCTGGAAATGGGTTGCTCAGATACCTTGTCTTGCAAACTAAAAGATTTCAAGATGTCCTCAAATTTAATTATGGACAGAGGTACATTTTCATTTTCTGGTAAATTAAAATCGCCAAGGAAAAGATAGTTGCCATGATTTGCTGCAGAATGAGAAATTAGGTCAGAAAATTCATCTAATAAAATCTTGTTATGCAAAGTAGGTGATAGATCAGAAATATCAACAGATTTAGTTGGGATCAAGGCTATGACAATGATAGGTATTCAAAAGAAGAAAGGTTTATAAAAGGAAAATGTTTTTATGAGAATATGTTACAAATAATAAATGTTACTCTTACTGAAGTTTTGCCCTCTCTGTGAACATAGAACAGAGTGCAATTATTTGGAATCAGTTCATCAAAGAACAGTGTGTGGAAGAAGAGAACCGTGTCTCACTCAAAAATATAAAATCTAGTTAAAAAGTTTGAATAGTGTCAAGAATTTCAGATTGACAGGATAGAAGTACACCTGAACATGTCCTATTATTGCTGTGAAAGGAAAGTGGCAAGTTGGAGCATGGTATGGACATTAATTTAGAAAACTGTGATCCACAGTTTTGATAGGTCTTACTGTGTTTTGGATATAGGGAAACAAAAGGCTTGACAGATAACAGGTATCCAGTACCTTCATTTATTTTTGATTATGTTTAGTAAAAGAGGCTGTGGATTTTAGATAATGTTGGTTGCATAGATGAAAAGTTATAAGTACATCTCCAAGTGCTAGTTATTATATTTATTGAGAATAAATATGCTCTTGGCAGATGGCATATTTGAGATAATTAGATAAGAATTAGTTACCATTAACTTTATTAGCCTCTGTAAAACCACAGACCCAGTACAAAACATCTTACATGGAGTACTGGAAAGGGTTAATACTTATCCCTGTTTGTCAATTTCTTTTGGAGCATTGTTTCGCTCCCTTTTCATCAAGACTTGGCTGGTGGCAGTGGTAACTGCCCTATTTTTCCTACCGCGATTATCGTAAATAACCTTGGTATTGTTTTAGGCTATCTTGGTAGCCTTGAACTTAAACCTGCTACACCATATATGTTTTATTACGGTTCAGGCTGGATTTATTCACCATTTCTTTTTGTAAAAGTCTTTCTCGTGTTTTACTCTACGTGCCAAACCAGGTTTGATTCCTTTGTTTACCGTCTTTTCGCCCTCCTTAGGCGCCTGTAGGTGTGGGGGGGACAGGATGTGAGGTAGGGGTTTAGGACTCTCTGCACAGACCAATGTTGGACTCTGAAAGTATTGGCTGTGGTGACTGTCCTGGCAGGACAGCCACCCTGATGTGTGATTGACAGCCAGGCTGTGTGAATGGGGGGAAAACTGCATAAAAAGCAGGTCTCTGGGTCTGGAAAGGCAGAGTCGCCACTGGAATGAAAGAACTGACGAGGAGCTGATGGAAGAGGACCCCTACCACGACTGAACCACCCGGTGAAGTCCTGCTGCAGGTCCGAATCCTCGAACTCCAATGTCAGAGAAGATCCTCCAGGAATATTCTTTCCCTGAGCTGGTGGGACCAACCAGTTCGCCCAAACTGCAAGTCAGGACTCCCTTCTCTGGTCGAATTTGCTGTACAGAGCTACAGTGGGCTGGATAGCCAGGAAGGTCGGACCCTGCTTGGGCTTTAAGGAGCGCACCTTTTATTTGTTGCTTTGCTCTGCTGCTGATTTATTCCCTGGGTAGTGCAGGACCCTCCAGTCTTCCTACTTTGTGTCAGTCTGACAGCCGCTTCAGGAACCGTGAGCCTGCAGGAACTACCAGGAACGTCCACCTCAGCTACAGCTTCTTCTCCATTTAAAGGTACTGTGCAAATCCGGTTGGGCGTTTCGTTCAGCCGCGGTGAAGGTGTGAAACCTTTCACCAATCCGAGGGCTTATACTTCTCTTTAAACTAACTTTTCTGCTGACTAAATTCGTCCGGAACTCATGGCAAAGACTTAACCGCAAACTACCCTGAACTGTGTGATCTTGAGCAAAATACTTTTGTCCTATTGACTTTGGCCCTAAGCCTATTTGATTTGATTCCATCACTGTAGTTCCTCTTTCTAGATTGGCCTGCTTACTTACCTGTTGGTGCTGCTCAATGTTAGCCTAACTTTGTTTTTCCCTCCCTTTTTAAATCGCTGGAGTGCCATTTGGCTCACACTTCGTTTTGAGTTTATACTTGTCCAGAATCTATTGGGAGGGGTGTGGTGTAATGGTAACATGATTTTTCAACTGCTTTACTTTAGTGAAATGTTATACAACTGATGTGTAAATAAATGTTTATTCTTTTACTCAGAAACCTTGAGTCAGTGTTTGTTTGAATCATAGAAATTGCTGTTCTTTGTGTAACTATTTGATACTGCTCACTTACTCCTGAGATAAGTCTGGCTGCTTAGCCATTGCTACCACTTTTACTGTGTAGTACAGGCTTGTACCAAAGCTGAATTTGTACTGTCACTTGTAGCCTTAATTGTGTGTGGTGTTCCCAAAAGGTACTGCATATAATTCTGCCTAACAGTAGCAAGCATCGAGAGAGGTTTGAGATGAAGCTTGCTGTGGTTCTATGCAGGTTTCAAAGGATGTGGGTTAATGGGACAAGCAGAGTCAGTTTGGCGTTCAAGCTGGCGTCAATGACAAAGATGTTGGTTGTTTGATGTTCAGTTTGAGATGTTGCGGTTCCAAGGCTTACACGGCAATGAACGCTTTGTTCAAACCACGGCAACCAATGCGCTCAGCTGATGGGTTGCAGTAGAAAACTCATTTGAAGGGTAGCAACAGTGGTTCAAAGTTCCAAAGGAAGCACAGAAGGTTCTGTTGGTTTGGATGAATTTGAATACGATCAACAATGGTTCAATGGAGGCTTTGTGCCGTATGAGGCAGGAGACATTACTTTACTTTATTTCTTATATCGCACAGCATGCACAAAGCCCTCAAAGTACACAAAAAAATCAGGACAAAACAAGGACACAACCAAATCAAGGGAAAGGAAGTCCGGCCATGAGAGAAGGATGCTAGTAGTCCTGCTCATATAAGGGGCTGGCCTACTCTTTTGTCAAAGAGGTGCACTTTTAATGCTTTCTTAAAATGTGCCAGGTGGGGAATAGATCTTAAGGTCAGAGAGAGTTCATTCCATTAGCAAGTGGCCTAGCAGTCGAAGCTGCAGTGCCCGTATTTCTGGAGTTTGTAGCGTGGGAGGGATAAGAGGTGGGTATTGTTGGAATGCAGGACGCTCTTGACTGGTGCCTTAACAATGCACGCTGCTAGGTATTTAGGTGCAGCTCCATAGAGGCATGTGTGAGCTATGGGTATTGATTTGTAGCCTATCCTGTTTTTCACTGGAAGTCAGTATAGGTCTTGTCTTGCCCATGAGATGTGTTGAAATTTGAATACAGTGACCAAATTTCCTAAGATAAACCTCTCTAATTTTGACTGATAATTACACTAGACAGCACACAGCACAAAATGTTGTAAGTTACAGGCTGACTATTTATTGTATTTTTTTCCCTTCAAACTTACACTGACAAGGCTCATGCATTAAGGTACAAGGCAAATATATTTTTTAATACAACATATATATATATATATATATATATATATATATATATATATATATATATATATATATATATATATATATATATATATATATATATATATGCAATCACATATGTATGAGGAGGTTCACAGTTATGTATTTTTTCTTTATTCCTTTCTTTCCATGTGCAAACTCACAATTGCTGATCTTGGTATGTACTTTTCACTGATTGTAAAATATTGCATATTACTATAACATATGGCTGTATTTTAGCCCTGACGATGGACTGTGTCTCCAAAATGCATTGGCTGCTGATCCATATTTTGACCGAGGAACTGTATCATCACATACAAACCAATTTGTACATGAGTGGATGTTTAATTACATTGGTTCTCTACTTATTTTGAAAAACTATATTAATGACTCATTATTCAATTGAAAGAAACTGAACAGCGGTGAATAAACACATCGATCTACGCATAAGGAACCTTATAAGCAAGCAGCTCCATTTGGGGCTTGGTGAGAGCATGAGGCATAGCTGTAACACCCAATTTTTTGTTTCTTCATGAAACTTGTTTAGACCACAAACTGCATGGGCAGAACCATTCTGGGCAGTCTGTAGTTTGTTGATGCTAGCAGCCGACATACCAGATAAGAGACGGTAATAGTCTAGTTTAGAGCTAACTAGGGCATAGGCAATACCAGCTTGATTCCCTGTGGAAAGATATGGGCAAATTTGCATGAGAAGAGAGTTCAGGTAGGCACGAGAGGATCGTAGATGTGTAGTGTGTTTGTCAAATGTGAGCTGAGAATCAAAAAATGTGCCCAAGGTTTTAACATGGGGAGCTACTAGAATTGAACAGCCAGCAATACAGAAACTAACCATCCAAGCTAGGCTGCTGAACAGAAATTACGGCAACTTCACCCTCACTCCTGTTTTAACCTTCTACGCCTTAAAGGTTGTACCAGCAATCACCTTCGGGTCAGAAGCCGCATGGAACATTGACATCTCTTTTTGGCAGAAGATGGAAGGGCTCTTCTGGCGGCGAGTTCTGAGGCTACCTTCATACATCTCGATGGTCCAAATAAGATACGAACTGTCTTTGAACTCGCTCCACACATGTGTCCTCTGGAAATCACTAATGGCTTTGCGCAAGATGTGTCTGACTCCAGTGGCACCAGCCTTTCAAATCTTTTGCACACAACCAGGCCAGAGTTCATCGAAGCTACTAGAAGAGTGGAAGGAGATGATGATCTCACCTCTAACTGCTGCTGATCTAAATTTGAATGATCTGATCATGTGCCCTCAAGTAACAAAAAAGAAGTTCAAACTCTGGTGCTGGATCCAGAACACCGACCATCGTCACCAAATGCCGACTACTCTTGACTCTGGACCTGGCGCCCATAAACTAAATGTGCCAAGCATGTACTCTCGTCATCATCAGGCCCAATTTCTGAGACTTCGCTTAAACGCGCTCAAAACAAAAGAGATGCTGTGGTGACGACATATCAGTGAAGGAAATGACATGTATATGGATTTTTGTAAATACTGATGAACAACACTTGTAACAAAAGCTTGAGGTATCAATGTTTACATTGAGTCTTATCAGGCTGACGTTTCAAAAAAAAAAAAAAAGCAATACAGAAACAGTTGTAAGAGGAGTCCAGCTTCTTTAACCTGGGACCTGAGCCAAGAATCAGCAGCTCTGTCTTACTGTTATTTAGTGCCAGTGAATTTGTTATCATCCCAGATTAGATTGTGGCAAAGATATATTTAAACATCTGGGTATCCTTGAGATGGTCCCCTGAGAGTTCCATCAAAACCTGTGTGTTGTCCGCATAGTTCTCGTATCAAACACCAATACTTTCCAGGAGATCTAAAAAGGGACTGGTGTAGAGATTGAATAGAGTCGGAGTAGGAGAGAGACATGCTCCCTGTGGGACACCACAGGTCTGATGGATAGGGGATACTTGGAAACCTTAGACAAAGACCCTGGTCACACGAGAGTAGTCAAAGTACTTCATCCAGGAAACAGCAATTTTAGAAGAATGGCCAAACTCTATCAACCTTTTGATGAGCAAAGGGTGTTCTATGAGTTTGAATGTGGCAGACAGGGCGAGGAGCATTAATAGTGTGACTCGCCCATCATTGTTTATACTCGATACGTTGGACTTAAGATCGAGCAGTGCTGTCTCCTTTCTGTGCCTAGACCAAAAATTGTATTGCCCGAGAACCCAACAAGTCGTGTGTTTCTAAGGTCTGAGCTCACAGGGTTGACAAAGATATGCTACAACTTAGATGTGGCTTTTAATGATTATGGGATCAATCAGCCACCATAGCATAGCCTAGATATGATTTATATTTCCAGATTATCCTTCCACCAGGCTGATAGTTTGCTATAATGATGTCTTTACAGAACAGAGGTGCACATTTAAAATGATGCCTCTGCACTGCAGTGTGCTGTGCTGTCACAACAGCTGTCAAACAGGGCACCTGTGATCTCTGAATCTGCTATGTGCAACTGGAGAGCAGGAGCTGCGGATCAGGATACTGATACATCAGGACACAGGTGTACACTATGTTTTTGGCATGGAGTCTGATAGGGTCTGGTTAGCAGACAACACTCCCTGAGATGGATTACCTGCATCATATTATTAATACAAATAAAAAAACAAGTCTTCCCTGAACAGGCCAGATGACAATCATTCACACATCAACATTGATTTTCTGATGGGTTATTATTTCAATATGGACAGTTTGATACACTCCTATTGTAACCTTTCAAAATACCCATACGAGAAAGGGGAGGGCACAAATAGGACCAATGAAAGTTTCTGTCTTCTTTGCATTAAATCAAAGAGCCTTTTCAGAACATAATAATGATCACAGATCTTTGCAGCTGTCCTGTGATGGTGAACCTGATTACTGCAACCAGTACTGTACATCTTCGGTATTAGGCCAGTCTACACTGGTGTGGCCACGTGCTACCTATTATTTGTAGAGCGTTCACTGCATAAATGAGTACCTACCTGGTGCTTTTGAAAGATTCTAGCGGTGGTTCTTCCGGCTTATTAAACTTATGGTTGGTGGCTAGTCTTGTGTCCTCTGAAAGGTTTTTCCCAGAGGCGCAGAAAGATTGTAACGAATCGTCTGTTTTTTGGGTTTTTGTGCAAATTCTTTGGGATTAAACAGTGGCTAGTTGGTGTGGATAGTAGGGTTGTGTAATACTATCCTGTAGGTAGCATGGTGCATACACTTCCAGTCATTTCTATGCAAGGGATAGGATCTTTATGGCTATGCCGGCATGATTCGATAGCCAATGTCTGCTTTTGCATAGGTTGGGGACTGCCTGGCCGTTTCTTAAGCTGAAGATGACTTTTCTCATAGCTTTGGGGACATTTTGCAGCCTTCTGATTAGAAAGGGGGTGAGGCCGTTAGGAGATCAGTTACTGTTGTTCTTAACTTAGAATATGCATTCGTGGGTTACAAAAAGGAAAGAACGTGTTAAGGACGTAACAAACAGTGAACTTTAATGTTCACGTTAATGTCGAACAATTGTTCAAGTACCAGTATGGGTAAATATTTTTTTTTCAAACGTACGTTTCATTCTATGAGCGACACCAAGTGCATCCAATTGCGTTAATGTGGGTTATAATTCCAATAATAATAATAATTATTATTATTATCAGTCAACAGAAAGTAATCTGATCAAATATAGATACTAACGTCCCTAGCGTTAGCTGAATACAAAGTACAACTTCAGTACAACATCAGTAATTACTGGACTATTGGAGATTAGAAGACTACATGAAAATATGTACTTTCTATAGAAAATATTTGCATTGGGTGACCCATGTTGTTTTGAGATATAAATCACGGCAGTATTCTATGAACACAGTCAATGACATATTTCTAACGTAACTCAAATAAAAATGGAATATATTTCTGTGTGTTTGTTTTACCGGCTTTCAGTTTTCCTGTACTCCAACAGGGACCTCCAGAAAGCAAAGAGCCATATATCTGGGCTCTGTACACCCCTTCTGGGTTTATATTTTGCACAATGAATCTTTCTTCTTATTTAGGTGTATTGAGAAATCCAGCCACAATTCCTTTGCGGCTGTGTTTGAATTCCTTTATCAAAAAGTATATATTTGAAATGACCACCAAAAATCTCATAAATCGGCGAAAGGATCCTTTGTTTCCGTCCCCTGGAAGGCCTAGTTCCACGGCATCCCTGTTCATGCATATGTAAGAACGGTGTGGGTATTGTCGGACCAATACCAGGAAGCCATAGCATTCCGGATGACTGTGCTAATATATTTGGTGAAATTGTGTAATAGCAAAATACTGTCCTGCGCTAAAGAAAAATGTATTGTATGTATGTTTTTTTAACAGTAGCTGTGTGGATATGCAAATGAATGCAATCTGTGTTATTGTATGTGATTACCATCTGGACAAAGATGCTTGTATCCAGAATTTACTACACTTTCTGGGATGAAGACAAGAACCCTCTGCATTGTCCACAAGGCCTTCTGGGAACTGGGGCCAAAATACCTTCAACTCTCCCTTCCTAAATATCTTCCTTCTCAAGCACTTCGCTCTTCCACCTCCAACTCCCTCAGGGTCAGCCGCTTCTCCAAGCAATGAGTTGGGGGGAGATCTCTCTCTCCGCAGCAGGGGCCTCCCTCTGGAACAGCCTTCCTACCTCCCTGAAACTTGAGGAGAACCATCTCCGGTTCCGGAAGCACCTCAAAACCTTCCTCTTTGCTTCTGCTTTCTCTCCCCCTCTCCCCTGCTAAACCACTGATACTGTACTGAATCAGCAACTGGGCCACTCACTAACCCTGGTCCTTGGCCCAGCCACTCTCCCCTGCACTGCCTTCCTTGCTACCCCTGCACTGCGGGACTGTCTCTGTATCCCTACAGCCCCCCCCCCAGCACTTGTTCTGCACTTATCTTGCACTTGCCACTAGCTGGCCCTCTTTCATTACTAACCCTGTATTGCACTTTCCCCTCTCCCTTCCCCCTTGCACTTTTCCTGTCCCCCCCACCCATGCACTTGCGCGGTCTGAATGACACCTGGCCTAGTAGGATCGCTGTCTGTCTCCCCTTGTTCCCCCCTCCCTGCCTCGTCGCGCCTTGAAACACTTGTGTATAGGCGCGTTACAAATGCCATATCATATCATATCAAGGTGGGCCGTGGGATGCGTTAACACACACACAGCCAAATGCTACCTGCTCAAGAAGTGCTCCCGTTTTGCCTGGGCAGGGTGAGGTGACTTCCGTTCGAAGCAGGGGGGGTCAGAGGAATGCCTGGTGGTAGGAAGTGTTTTTCTGCCGTTATGAATCTGCCGAAGGAGGAGCCAGATCTAGAGGCAACCCATTAAATTGGATAGACCTCAGGAGTCAAAAATATCTCTAGAGAACACAGCGGCTGAAGGATGAGCCAGATCTAGAGGCAACACATTAAATTGGATAGACCTCAGGAGTCAAAAATATCTCTAGAGTACACAGCGGGATTATGGAGGTGAGGTTGTAGACAGATTTGTGCACTTATCAGAGGAACCCAACGGGGTCTGTGCCGCCTGATGTTTAACCTAAAGCTGTAACACCATCATTATTATGGTGGGCTTTAAAAATTCAGGAAAAGACAATTGTATCATGAAACGAGAGTAGGATAGTACATTTACATTAACAATTCACATATGTCACTGAGTCATCTATTAGCCATTCCTGCAAGTCCACTGCTTTTCACAGGCAGTGAGCAAAGCAATCTGGATATTCAAATTATATAAAATGCTTGCATTTCTGCTCCATATGTGATCAATGCCATTATCTTACAGGGCAGCACTGTTATAGCACTGTATATAATATACATAGCTCAAAGCAGTCAGTCCTGGGTTGATAAAGTAATGTTCCCTACAAAGACATTTATTTGGAGAGGAAGGATAGCTCAGGGGCAACGTGTTTGTCTTAAACAAAACAAGGCTGTGCAACCAGGTTCTAATCCCAATCCTGTGCTTTGAAACCACTTGCTGCTATTAAGCGTGTTATAAATGAACAATAATACATAAATAAGATTTCGACTGTTACTTAATTATACACGCCCATGTACTTTGTTGGGTGGCTCCAAACTTGAGATGAATATCAAAAGATGGCATTAGACTGAAATGGTGTTATAGAGGCAGGTCAGGCTGTCTCATCTCAAAAGATGAAAGTGCCACGGGGTAGTTCTAGTGAGCTGGAGGGCCGGGGTCACAGGGACTCCAACTCAACAATCTGAAATCATGTCAGCATACTACCGGTCCTATGCCACTGCAACATATGCAACAGAAAGCAAATGTATGCCTGGCACTTGCTGCACAATGCAACACAATTTGCAATATGCTTATCAGTCGTTGAATGTAAGTTATTTGCAAACCAGATCAGGAACACTGTAACACCCTTCTTTCTGCATGTAACAATGCCAGTCAGACACATCCCTAAAATCATGGCCTGATCTGTTGCTGGACCTTTGGGTTCACTGAGTACCTGTCTTCATACCTAGGATGTAATTGTATGTTCGATAGAACAGAACTGAAGTAAATACACACTAAATCGGTGTCATCCTGTAAGCGACTGCAGCCTGAACGAGACAAAGGGATGACCATAGCTGCTGATGCTGGACCTTGGGTCCACTGAACACCATTCATCAAATCTAGTTAGTATTCGTAAGTGCAACAGAACAAAACTGGACCTAACTGCACAATGAGAAGGTATCATCCAATAAGCAATGGCAGACTCAACGAGATGCAGGGACGACTATATACCTGCAAGTTGCTTAACCCAATAAAGATTAGGAATTGGGCAACTCAACACCAATGACACTGCCAAGCAGGGAAAGAGAACCTCAAGCCTGGTAACCAGAACAAACTCTGCACTAGACACAGAATCTCTCTCAGAGACCTAATGCTCAGAACCTCTAGAAGAGATAGGTAAGCTCAGCAGGCACTGGAAGGTAATCATGAATAGGGGTCTCCCATTAATCCGCTCAGACACTTATACAAACCGATATGCTCACTCTCTCCTCTACACCAACAAACAATAGAATGTAGCTATACCCTACAATCAATTCAGCTTAGCTGCACACATACCCACAAACCACCATGAACACCTCAACCGTCTTTAGAATGCAGCTATACCCCACAAAATATTGGCATAGCTGCAAACATAATCTCATACACAAGCTCCACCACCACCAGAATGCAGACCCCAAGGTCGAAGGCCTTGCTGCACACATTCTACTGCTCTCTCTCAATCACTGCACCACGCCTAGCATTAAAATGTGGCTACACACCACGTAAATCGCACTGGCTGCACACATACTTAGTGCACCCAAGCACTATTTACTAACCTACTCTCTCCACTGACCTGGACTATATTCCCCAAGGGCGTTCAACCCACAACGCCTTGAGATCATACAAATAGTATATAAGGTACTATACACATGCACAATAACATAACATAACAAGAGCAAAGTCCAATGGATTGATGACATCCTGTCCTGTGCTATACAAGTGTTAGGAGCCAGAGAGAAACAACAATGTGGCTGATAAGCCACATGTGCAATAACTGCGATAGTCCATTTCTCCTCGCAGAGCATATAATACGGTTCCCAGCGAAAGTGTTAAGGTCTCCCCTGAACTGTTCTTATCCTATCACAGTGTAGGTGTGTTGTTATTTGGGATTGCTGAGTATGGCATGATGATCCCCCCAACCTCACAATTAAGTATTTGATGAGGTGAAGGGGGTCACTCAGTACTGCCAGAGTTCCCTCTTCACCAGAGTTGATCTTCAGCCTTGCCCAGTATGGTAGCCATTTCATATTTAGAAATCCTGAGCTCTGCCTTCACACTACTCTGTGCTTACCTGAGCATGCTGCTATGGACTGGGGTAAAACAGGTAGTCAGGTAGTGGCAGGAAGGGACATTATATGGTAGGTCTGGCATGCATGTCTGAGTGTTTGCACACTCATTGTGTGTGTGTTCATTACTGTATGTGAGAAAATATGTGGGTTGTGGGAGAAGGAACATGTGGTAGGATTGTGGTAGGTACTTGTGCAATTATCTGGGGTAAAGGTGAAGCTGTAATAGAGAAACATTTGGCTTATTAAAATATCACTGCAATCTACTGGGGGCAATGTAAATTGTCCTAGAAATTGTCAGTGAAATTGGTTTAGTAATTGTCTAAGATAATAATGTAACAGGACAATGATGGTTGTTACGAACTTGCCGGTAGCCTGACAGTAAATCTGCCAGGATACCGGTCAATGGTAACACTGTTACTCGATCCAGTGGTATTACCTCCAGATTCTGAGTGCCGGGGTGACAGCGCAAATGCCCATTTATGTAGTCAGATAGAACTGCATGTGGAGATTTACAGGTGTTACTGGCACCGGTAACACAGGTGCTGGTACTACCAGCTATTTTTGCCAGTAGGGTGTTGGCAGCTCTTAGCTGGAGGTAATTCCTCCAACCCCACCAGCAAACGTGCACTTGGCCAGTGTGGAAACATGCGGGTATATGGCAATACTGGCACGTTAATTATGCACCAGCCAAGTTGGAATGTGATTCAATATTTTTATGTTTTATTTATTGGATATTTGTAAGGCGCCTATACAGCAAATCGTGTTTCAGGGCGCCACAAGACAAAAAATAGGTGGGGGGGGCACAAGGGAGAAAGATAACAATAACGTCCTACCAGGCCTTGTGTCATTCGGATCGTGCAAGTGCAGTAACAACAAGTGCAGTGCAGAGGGAAGTTGGGACAGGGGGAGTACCGGAGGGGCAGCAGGGATGATGCTAAGGTGGGAGGCAAACAAGTGCAGGGCAGAGCAGGAGGGTAAGAGGGGAGCCTGGGGCTAGGCACATACTAAGGGGAGGCCAGGTGGACAAGTGGAAGGGGATGCAGGGAGGCATATGGTGAGGACCAAGCTATGTGAAAGGACGAGGTGGACCAGGATCGGAAAGGGAGGCACACCCCACCAGGCTTATATGGGGAAGAGGGCCTGAAAGGTTAAGTGCAGGTTTGGGGGGTGGTGGTCAGAGAGACCGGAGAGCAATGGTAGATTGGACAAAGAGCGCCTGGTGCCCTGTATGATTACGAAGGGACCAGGCAAGCAGTCAAAGCGCCAGAGGGGGTCATTAGCAGGGGAGCAGGAGAGGGAAGGAAGAAAAGAAAAGAAGGTCTTGAGGACTTTCTGGAACTTCAGGAGATCCAACTCAAGCCTGAGATGGGAAGGCAGGCCATTCCATGGGGAGATCTACCTCCCACTCTCTGCTTAGACAAGCGTCTGATCTGCAGAGAATTAGCGCTAGAAGACAGAAGGGCTCTACCAGGGAGGTATTTAGGGAGAGACAGTTGGATGTAGCGGCGTCCCAGGCCCCAGAAAGCCTTGTGGATGATGCAGAGGATCTCACAGCCACCGGGAGCCAGTGGAGAGATTTTAGGGCTGGAGAGATGCGGTCCCTGGGCTTGAGGCTAAGGATAGGTCTTGCAGTCCTATTCTGGATTAGTTGAAGGGGGAAAAGGGAAGATAAAGGCAGATTGAGGAAGAGGCTGGTGCAGGCGTCCAGCCTAGAGAGGACCAGAGCTCTGGAGACATTGAGTTTCTGGTGGATGGTGAGGAAAGGGAGAATTCCTCTGATGAGGTGCAGCTGAAAATTGGCATTCTTGGCAAGGTCTACGATGTGAGGAGAGAAGGAGAGGAGTCGAAGATGACGCCAAGGTTTTTAGCCTTCTAGGAGCGTGAGGGTAGCGGACCCATGGAGGGCAGCCAGAGAGTAGGAGGGAAGGAGGAAGAAGGGAACCCAATGAGAAAGATCTCAGACTTACTGGCATTAAGGCAGGGATCGTTAGCAGGGTACCATGCCTGAATAGCAGTCAGGCAGTCAGGAATAAGAGAGGAGGAAGAGGCTACAATGGTGTCGTCTGTATAACACTGGAAGTGAGGAGAGAAGGTGGAGATGAAGTGGGCCAGAGCGGCAAGGTAGATGCTGAAGATGAGGTGATAGAGCCTTCAGGGATGCTACAGGAGGTAAGTAGGTATGAAACTGGTATCATATTTATTGGTTGCCATAAGTACATTTTCTCTGGAGAATATGGACCTTATTGTTGCGGGGTTAATGCAAAATTGGTGGGATGATTTTATGGCTGAAAGAATCTCAGAATCGTACCACTGAGGCAATATGAATATGACATTGTTATTGTGTAAAGTGACATATTAATTCGCTGAGGAAAAGGGACATTTGCATCATATTATTCTAGGGCCATTGCTGTGGCATGACAACATTTTTATCCGTAGCAGTGTGAAAGCAGCTTGGATTGGTTGCAACTGGCTTCACAACCTTTTGGAGGAAATGTGAAACCAATATCAAACGTGTTACTGAGAATTTAATGATACAATAGCATGGCCATTCTCTTGTAGGCTTTATACTTTTATGGCGGTATTGCTAAAATGGCATGGCATTCAGTTAGTGGCAATGCAATGTAAATCTGGTGTAGTAATGCTCCGGGGCAATGTTAAATAGGCATGACCATTTACTGGGGGAAATTATGTGGCATTACAATTTACGTTATTAAGTCATGGCACTACTGACGTCAGTATGATGAATGTGTTAGTAGCACAGTAAAACTGGACGGGCATTATAGATACTGATATGAATAATGTATGGTGGTAACATCAAATTGGCATGGCACTGGTTATGGTATCTATTATAGTGATATTAAAGCAGCAATGTGAAAAGGGTTCCATGATTCCCTGGTGATTGTCATAGTGCATGGTAATTTACTAGGCAAATGTTGTTGCAGGACAATGTGCCAATCTGGGCCAATGTATCACTAGCATGACACTGTTAGAAAAATGCCATACCATTGTAAGACTGGAATGTTACACCAGCATGAAAGAGGTTTCTGGGTCAATGAAAAACAAGCATGGTAAATATATGGGGTAACATAATGCCAGAACAATGCTATTAACTGCGGCAATCTGAAACTGCCATGGCAATTTGGAATTTGACAGGATGGTATTTTTGAGCGAACCTCTGCATTTTTTTAACAACAACCTTTGTGGGTTAGTACATAAAGCATCTTATTATAAATCCCACCTTGACTGACATAACCAAAACTCAGATATAACTGGATTTAGTTTTGCGTGTGATAGCAGAACAAATTACAGGTTATATCAATTTGAACTATAGTTCATTTTCGGTAAATCCAGGTCCTACACTACAATGAATTATCTCCAAGTTTTTTTAACACACTCACAAAATAATGACCATCGAATTGCCCAATTCCATTCACTCCATATTAATAACCAGTTGTCCACATATTATCATGTATTATTATTGTGTCTTTGTTTTCACTTGCCCCTGTTGATTACACAAATAATCATCCATTGCTCCACCTGCAGTGTGTTGCAACTTGGCTGCACATGTCTGATCTAGGGAGTTTACATGGCAGCTATTGATATCTCTGTTTGTATCCACGTCATGCCCACAATTGATCCTCACTTAAAAGATGTGTTAGTCATGTCACCATTTGCTGTCTTTTGGTTTCTTCAAAGCTTATTTAATGTCGTTCAGGCTTGAGCTCCTTAATGTAGGTTATTACCATTTTCGGCTATGAGAGCAGTAGAGCCTAAAATACCCTACTGGCTCACACCTGTGTATGTATAAATTACATTTTCATTTCCATCAGGGGTTGATTCGGTTTGGATGCCCAGACTCGTCAATTCACTCGCTCTCCTTACCTTTCCACTTGCTTGCCGTACTCCCAATCTTAGTTCTCTTTCCTCCTTTCCTAAACAGAACTCTATCCCTGAGCCCGGGAGTGGTGTCAAGCTACCACCTGTTTCTCCTTGTGTGTGTGGCCAAATAGCACTTACTCATGTGCCCAAAATGAGCCAGAGCCCAACTCTAAATAAACGCTCTCTTGTGTGCCGACACATACAGAATTACTGAAGCAGCCCCTGGCTATTTCTGGCCTATAATATAAAAGCCAGGAGCGTACAATAGGATGTAATACATACCTCCTCAAATATCTAAAAAAAAAGGAGTATTTAAAAAAATAATAATACTGCTTTAACTTGAAATCGACAAAAGGATAAAGGAAACAAAAAATAACAATATGCCTCCATTAAAACAATTGCAGTCTTAGAATAAGGTAAATGTCCAACAGAAAACTCGGTTCTGTTAGTGATCCTTGCCAGCATGCAGTAAAGATTTGGACTTTGGAAGAAATTTACATTTGAATGTTTCATTTGCTTCAGAGAAACTCTGTCCCAACAAGTGCTCTTTGCCACCTGTAGCTAATGTAGTCTCAGCATCCTTACAACAGCCCGAAGGAAGCGCCCAGCAATATCTTGAAATGAAACTAAATTAAAATATGTACCATGAAAGATGAATGATTGCTCAAATGTTTTGTGATTAGCAAGGGGGTGTCTGCCAGTTGTTTTGTGTGTGGATACTTCATCTCTCCAAGTAGTTGCTCCCGCAGAGTTGCATTCAATAAAGTTTTATCCTTTGCTGTGCTGCTCCTTGGGCTCTTGGGTGGCAATTAAAGTAAAGTATCGGAGCAAGACTGATCAGTATCTAAAGCTGAAGCAGGATGCAAGTCATCATTTAGACAACACTGTCTCTTCCTCTCGGCCATGTAAGATGTTTGTTTATTTGTATTTATTTTAACATCTGTGTAACACCCAGACCTACAGGTATCACAGCGTTTGTACATGGTAATAACAGAGAACTAACTTTACAAACTTTACAAATCATTGAGTTAGTAAGAATTAGTATGGGCAAAATAGGAGGTAGTTAATGTTAGTCATGCTTTTTGAACAGGCAGGTTTTCAACAGGCCCTTGAATGCTGGGTAGGCGGGCTCATTTCTTAAGTGTGGAGGTAAGGGGTTCCACAGAGTGGGGGCTATGCTGCTGAGACTAGCCCCTGCTGCTCTGGCTAGTTTAAAGCATGGAACAGGTAGGGTGAGCTGGCCAGAGGAGCAAAGTCAGTGAATGGTTCATGTATATGGGGGCTTCGTTGTAGATGCATCAGTGTTCTACAGTCAAGGTTTTGAAGTGAATCCGTTCTTTTATTGGTAACCACTTGACTTCTCCTTGAGTTGTACAAATGTGGTCCGATTTGCAGAGGCCTAGAGCTACCCAGAGGGCTTTGTTTTGAAGCAGCTGTAGCTAACCTCTGGGTATTAGGCGTGTTATAAATAACCTATCATGTCATGTCCATTAGCTAGATTGGACTCGTATGTGCCCTTGAATAGGACATTACAATAGTCTAATTTGCTCAGGATAATGGCTCTGGAGAGCGCAAGGCAGTTGTTGCAGCTCAAGAATTGTCTGCTTAATGAGATAAGTTTGGCGGTGTGGAAGGTTGAGGATGTCAGCGTAATGACATGCCTCGTCATGGTTAATTTCGCATGGAGGTAAACCCCCAGGGTTTTGGCATGTTTGATGACAGAATTGGTAGACGCATCAATGGTGAAGGATGCATAAGAGGGGTTGAGAGCTTTGGGGCGAGCAGGGGAGCCTACAATGAGTAACTCTGTCTTCTCATCATTTAGGCAAAGGTTATGGGTATCCATTCAAGACTGAATGATGCAGAAGACATTGTTAATGGTGTTAGAGTGATTTGTGTATTTGCCGGAAAGGCGGGTGAGAATTTGGATGTCGTCCACAAAGTTGGTGTAGGTGATGCCTAGGGTGTCAAGTATATCAAACAGGGGTTTAGTGTAGGTGTTGTAAAGGTCCAGGGAAAGGCAGGAGCCTTGTGGGACATCAAGAGGGGCAGGGATGGGGTCGGCAGATTAGTTGTCAATGAATACTATTTAAGTACGGTCACTTAGGAAGGATTTGATCCATCAGACTGCCTCGGGTGAGAAGTCGAATATCCTGGAAAGGTTTTGGTAGAGTAGATTGTGGTCTACGAGATCAAATGCAGCTGAGAGATTTAGGAAGAGTAGGCTGGAGCACATTCAAAGTGTCACCTTAATGTTAAGACCCTCAGGCATCCACGAGATCTAGGACATTCACACAAACATAGCTGAAGACCATTTTGTGCTGTAATAATGGACAATGTAAATTGAATTAACTTCTATAGCTGATGGATTTAATGGATTGAAACGAAGCAGTTAACTCTGGCTTGGGTCAATAAATTGCTAATTTGATAAAATACATATAGATGAGTACATCGTTATTTAATTATTTGCTAACGAGCAAACACAAAGGACACAGTAAACATAGGTGACCACTTTTTAGCTATACTATATTGCTAACCATACCCAGTGGTTTTTAGGTTTTACATTGTAATTATAAAATCCTTCAAATTATTTTATTTTAGGTTCGAACACGTTCCTATATATGTTATGCTTTAAGGATATATGACCAGCCCCCCGGAAACAATCCTTGGACCCATAAGGATAAACAGATGTCACAGCAATGTTATCCTCATATCCAAATGCAAAGGCTGTCTGGCTGTGTATATATAGTTCATGGAAAGTTTTATGCAAAGTGGCCATGAAGCCTAATTGCTGATACGTGTCCCTTTCCCCTTTCATATAGGGGTATTTTCAAAAGGACACAAAAGGACTGCACCAGTCTGTTTATCTTGAAAAGATACCCTTGCCAAGTAAGACAATTATTTGTACTGGCTGAAGATTTGCTGGTATAAAAAGGTTTAACAATCTAAATTGTTCCCCTCAAGTATTTTCATGGATTTGTTCCTGATGCTCATGTGCACCCACACACATGCACTCCTGGTATCAACCTGGTATCAAACAAACATTATTTAGATTCCAAGTGCAGGCAATCTTAGGTTGCAGAGGTCATGAACAGTGCAGGGGTTCTAGCCTAATAATTCAGATTAGACAGCTGGTGGTCTTTGAGTTTATTGACAAAGGCTTTAGGACTACCCCAAATGTGGGTGCAGTGCCAGAATGTACCCACCAACATAGGATCTCTCAAGCACCTCTCGAAGTATAGGGTGCAGGGTTTTCTCCTGCACTGATGTCAATGTAGTTCCTGCAATACTGGCACTGATTGTGCTCGGACTCATCTAGCTTCAATGTGGAGGGGGAGAAGGCCCCACTATGCAAAGGTGTAATCCCTGATTGCACACTCGGGGATCCTTGCACCATCCTCTTCCCCTCACCAAGGGGTAACTGGGCATCTTCACACAGTGTGTTACACCTTTGGGTGGTGGGTATTCTGCGTGCAACCAAGAGTCTGTTTACCCAGGCAACATAAACATGACATAAATATGAGTATAGGCAGTCAGGATGTAATCGTTTGCATTGAGACATGTCTCCTTGCAAATACATTATAGTTAAAGGAGCTTTTGCAAAACAGTGGGATTGAGTTAAAATTTAAGCAAAAGGCCTTTTATCCTGGAGCCCTCACAGTACACACATGGCGTGCCTTGTGCAATTTGCACAGGGGCTGCTCTTTGCTAAACACTTTCTTTTATTCTCTAGCACCTGGAAGGCGTTTCAGTTTGCAGAGACTGGAAACTAAACTGAACAGCTTGATCAACCTGCCACCTACAGTGTGAAGGGACCTGGATGAGGGCCAGATGGGTGACCCCCTCTGCCACACACACTTCACCTAGTCTCCACGAAAAAGGCAACTGTCCCTAAAGGTTGATGGGGAAACTGATCAAGCCGCTGCTACCTTGTGTCCGCCATGTCCCCTGTTAAATGGTTACCTTTCTTCCCCCAACTGCTCCAAGGGAAAGCCATTCAACGACAAGTGCATCCTGGTCAAGATCTGAAACTGACCTCTTTCAAATTAATTTATGCAACTCACACTTAAAGGGAAACACCCAGTCTTAGTAGAACCATCATGGGCTTGGGACATGTCTATGTCACTCCTATGGACACTCCTATGTCAGCATGCCCAACACCAGGTGTGAAAACCTGTAGGACTGCTCATATGGCTATGGGGGGCCTTTCTATAGCGCAGCACTATTCATCATGCTGAAGTATACTCCCTTCACAGACCAATTCACAAATCACTTTTCAGGAAATACTGACTGACCCCCTCCTCAACACTTTTTAAAATGAGAATGACGTGGATAGTTAAGGAAAATTCAGCCACAACAACCTAAAAATGTAACGGTATTGGCGGACACATGTGTTGAACATTATCACCCAGATGCGTTAAACTAGGATGAAATCAGAATTGGCCATTCAGGAACTGTGGCATGACCGAAAACTGTAAAAGAAAAATTGACCGGCCAAAAAAGCACAACAAAGGGTTGTACTAGATTTCAGATAGAACCTAAGGCACTCTGCTAATCCTGCAGAGAATGCAGCGGTTTCCCTACTTAGCACTGGTTGGTCACCGATCCCTATAAAACATAAGTGAAATTCGGAGAACTAGCCTTTCAAACATTATTTCAGCACAGTTTGTGTAATAATGAAGCTCTGAAGATCTTTTATTTTATTTACATAACCTATTATGAATATCAAGTTAAAATCACTGTGCTGTCCTGCACATAATAGCGTTTCGTTTACCATGAATATATTAGTCTTAATTATTCCCAGGAAGATTTCCGATTTTGTTATAGTGGACTCATGTGTTTTACAATGTCCCCTGGGAAATGATGGACCCGGCTCATGTATTTTTGATTAGTTACTCCGTTTGCAATATGATACAAATTAGCTTCAGTGGCAAAAAATGAATTTTCTCTTCATTTTACGCTAAGCTAATAATTATTCCCAAGGCAGTGTCCAGGTCCTGACACAGAAGATGTAATGAAGTGCTTTACGAGAGAGCCCAAATATTGAGGTGTGGAAAGTTGCAAAAAGTCTATTCCGAACACTTGGGGAAATTCATTGTAAAACTTTGCAAATTTCAGGAAGTTGCAAAGTTTTATGTTCATGATATTTTGTCTGCAAAACCATTGGTGTGTGGGTGTTAAAATGTGCATGTGTTTCATTCATGGAATTGATGGTTCAGTGGAAGATTATTTTTAAAAACACAGCTTTTCCCCCTGCAAACATTCTTGAAAGTTAAAGCATATTCTATGAAACTCATTAACGATGTTTCTTCCAATGGAAAGGATTATTAAGAGGACATTCAGCCATTAGGAGTTGGCCGGAGTGGTGTTAATGTGCCGGTAATTCCACATACCACCACGTTACCGCAGCGGTCAAGTCTGAGTTTGCCAGTAAGGGGCCTGATTTACCTCTAGCTAAGACCTGGAGGTAAGTCAGGCCCCTTATCAGCAAAAACTGCTGGTATTACTAGCACCGCCAGTAATACCGGCAAATCCCCATTCCATGGAGTCCTAGAATCATGGAGTCCTAGAATGGGGAGTAGTTACCCTTAACAGCAGACCAAGTGCCGGTAACGGTAATTCCGTCCCACCGGATTTACCGGCGGGATTAGCCGGTCAAGTGGCACAGCGAGTCGAGCGCTTCCTTTGACATCAGTGCAGAGCCTGCAACCACAGGTTTGAATCCCGGCAGTGCCAAACTCAGCGTTTCATCCTTCCGAGGTCGATAAATGAGCACCACACACTGTGGGTAATAATAAGCAGCGCTCAGATACCTGAGGGTTCGTAGCGCTATATAAATGCCAAATTATTATTATTATTATTATTATTATTATTATTATTATTATTATTATTATTATTATTATTATACCACCAAACCTGTAATGAGGCCCAATGGACAGAATAAGCCTCTGCTCTCTGCTTTCTTCATGATGCAGGGATGCACAAGGGACAGATCCTCACCCCTGTCCCTTCAGAGTGGGACCCTCTGGGTATAGGGGTTAGAGCATGTGACAACTTTGCCCGAGGAAGAATCTGCGAACGGTCATTTCTTCTACTCTGATTCCCTCAAGTTTTCTTCAAAACATTTTTCGTGGCTTTTTATCGCTGGTGGTGGGTTTACTGGAGGAGGGTGACATGCAACTATTTTCGTTTTGTTTCTTTGCCATGTTTTTGAGTTATGGGCGTGTGAGGGAGGAGGCAGAGGGGGAAGAGCTGTGAAGATGGAGGTGTGGGTGCAGGGCCAGTGTAAGAGGCAGGATGTGTCAGTGAAAGGGGGGTCAGGGATAGGGTAGCAGGGGGAAAGGGCAGGGACTAAGGAAGTGGGGGCAGGGTTGGAAGTGGCAGCAGACAGTGGTTAGAGGGCCGAGGGAAAAAGGGACAGGTGCAAGGCAAAGGGGCAGAGAAAATATGGAGGATGTGTGCCAGAGGTCCGAGAGGATGTGGGCTAGAGGGCCGGGAGGTCATGGATCAGTCTGCTAATCCCATAGAAAGGTGGCAGGGCCATAGGCAATGGAAGAGGTGTGATTATGACAGGGACATCTAGTGTGCTGATGTAGTGCTGCCACCACTCACGCCTGCAGGATGACCGAACTGAGGCTTCCGTGTCATTTCCAATTAAGGAAAGAAATATGTGATTATAGTACCCAACGGTAAACTCTTCATCAGCTTGGTAGAAAAAGAATCAGAGTTTAATGCCATGACAAATACATTTCCAATGGTGCTACTTCAGCAACTCTAGCCCCCCTGAAGTGCGATGCCATCTACTGTCCGTACTTGGCCTCCTCCTATGTCCCTACAGAGTATACATTCCAAAACCTTGTGCCTCATGACCTTCATAAACGTTCATTGAATTTCCTATCGTATATCATCTTTCTTGAAGACATACAAGTGTTTTTATTTTTATTTGGATTTGATTCATCATGATTTTACTGATTGCATTTTACTGAGTGTAACTTTTATACATGTTCATTAATATATCACGTGGTGTCTGCTCTCAATGGTTTGGTGCATGTTTCACTCTTCCTTGACTCTGTTACGTGTCCCTGCTGTTGAGCGATGTTATTCATGTGTGTGCAAACATGCATGTATGTGTGATTTGGTGATTCCCATGCCAGGGAGCATGTACTGGGGAGCAGGACCTATGGATGGGTGTTGGGGTGCACCGTGGGGGTGCAGCCTGTGGTGGCATTGCAGTGGACATATGCTACAGAAATGCATGTCAAGCCAATATGTTGGGAGTTATGGGGGTATATGAGTCGGTGCCTGCCTGCAGGTTCCTGTCACTGGTGGGATCGGGGGATATGAGTCGGGGCCTGCCTGCAGGTTGATGTCACTGGTGGGTGTCGGGGGACATGAGTCAGGGCCTGCCTGCAGGTTGTCATCACTGGTGGGGGTCGAGGGATATGAGTTGGGGCCTGCCTGCAGATTGCCTCACTGGTAGGGGTCGGGGGACATGAGTCAGGGCCTGCCTGCAGGTTGCCGTCACTGGTGGGGGTCATGAGTCGGGGCCTGCCTGCAGGTTGCCTTCACTGGTGGGTGTCATGAGTCGGGCCCTGCATTCGGGGTATGTTCATGGTTGTTGGGGGGGGCCCTTGTGGTGTGGATTGCCTGTGGGGTATGGTCACTGGTTTTGGGGGGTCCCATGTGGTGTGGGCTGCCTGCGGGGTATGGTCACAGGTGTTGGGGGGGCATTGTGGTGTGGGCTGCCTGCGGGGTATATTCACGGGTGTTGGGGGGGTCCCATGTGGTGTGGGCTGCCTGCAGAGTATGGTCACGGGTGTTGGGGATGCCCATGTGGTGTGGACTGCCTGCGGGGTATGGTCATGAGTGTTGGGGGGTCCCATGTGCTGTGGGATGCCTGCAGTGTATGGTCTCGTGTGTTGGGGGGCCCTTGTGGTGTGGGCTGCCTGCGGGGTATGGTCACAGGTGTTGGGGGTCCCATGTGGTGTGGGTTGCCTGCGGGGTATGGTCACGGGTGTTGGGGGTCCCATGTGGTATGGGCTGCCTGCGGGGTATGGTCAAGGGTGTTGGGCGGGCCCTTATGGTGTGGGCTGCATGCAGAGGTATGTGTACGGGTGTTGAGAGGGCCCTTGTGGTGTGGGCTGCCTGCGGGGTATGGTCACGGGTGTTGGGGGGCTTGTGGTGTGGGCTGCTGTTAAGGAGAATTCTCCAGAGTGACTCATTTCCCTTACCTACTGAGTCCCTCAGCAGCTTTGCTGGATTTCTAGGATTTATTTGTTTCACCTGGTAAGAGTGTGAGCCTTTTTTTTCCCACTCTTACATGTGTTTTGCTGTGTGTGTTTAACATTTTCTTGTGTTCATAGACTGTGGAGCCTCACCTACTCCAAAGCCATCATCTTTTTACTGTGTGTTACACACCACCTTCAGTGCAGTGACACGGGTTTACCTTTTTGACTTCCCAACTCCGACTCCATTTTCTGGGACTGACCGCTGTCTCCCAGAACATGTAAAGTTGTCATTGACTTTATTAGTCTCTTTTAAAAATCCACAGACCTAGTGCAAACTATTTTACATAGAGCACTGGAAAGGGTTAATACGTATCCCTTTTTGTCTGTTTCTCTTGGCACCTTTTTTTGCTCCCCTTTTGATTAAGACTTGGCTGGTGGCAATGGTAACTACCCTCTTTTTCCAACCGCAGTTATCTTAAATAACCCTGGTATTGTTCTAGGCTATCTTGATAGCCTCGAACTTAAACCTGCTAGACCATATACATATTTATACGGTTCCGGCTGGGTTTATTTGCCATTTCTTTTTGTAAAAGTCGTTCTCGTGTTTTAATCTGCGTGCCAAACCAGGTTTGGTTCCTTTATTCAGCACCCTTTCGCTGGCTTCTACACAGAAGCCCTCCTTAGGTGCCTGAAAGTCTGGGTAGGCAGGATGTGAGGGAGGGGTTTTAGGACCCCTGCCATGGGTTCCCTTGGTAGCCCAAGTCGCACTCCTGTTTGATTGGCTAGGTGACTGTCCCACCAGGACAGCCACCCGGCTGTGTGATTGACAGCCATACTGTGTGATTTGGGATGTTCTAAACCCACTAGTTCATGCCTTGCAACATCACTGTGCATTGCTTGCATCAGAAACATCAGAAATGGTCACCGGAAAGCATTCTGCTCGCTACAAATCACCCAGAAGTGCAAAGGAGAACCTGAAAAATAGGCCGCCAATCCACTTTTGCCCATGTCAGTGGTAACACAGAAGACCAATGCCAAAACCCACCATTGGGCTACCCACAGAGTAGCCTGAAACTACTTGAAAAAGCAATGCTGATTGCTAAAAGAAACACAGAGCTGTTTGGAAATCTGTTTTTCTTGGTTGTCAAATTTGCAAAAATCATGGTTCACAAACCACAGAAAAGATCCACCCTCCTTGTTGGGTGTTAAACATCATTCTACTTCAAGAATCCACATAAATACAATATCAGCAGAAGTACATTTATCAGAACAAAATCCACCTTTAAAGATGCTTGCTGGAAAGAAAAATGTCAAAAATGGGCACAGTACCGTTACTCACCTGTATCAGAAGCTGGCGATCTCTAAGCCTGTCATTTTAAAGTTGTACATTGAATCAAAATATGACAAAGAAGAGACTTCCTATCAAAAGCAAAATGGGTTGTTATAATTAAATCCCTATATTTCAAAAAGGCTAAACTTAAGAGATGTGTGGATATTTTTTAAAAACGTAATTCGTATTTTAGGACAAAACTGTTAAACTTGGGTTTCAAAGTGAATTAAAGCCAACTACACTGGGCTTCAAAGACATTCCACACCCTTTTACCCAACAAAGGAATCTTTCCCCCTGCTCTCTGCTAAGAAACTGGCAGGCTGGTGTGAAAGGAACTGAGAGGGGGACTTTGGCCTGTTGTTCTGCTAGCAGACAAAGGACTCTCTTGAACTGAATGGAAATGCTAATTCGGGTGTGAACTGAAACCAGCCCTGGCAGGAAGAAGCCCATGTGACTCTCTGGCTCAGCCAAGACCTTGGAGGGGGGCCCAGACTGAGATGTGGATTTTGAACTGGAGGAAATACATGTTTGAGGAAAAGACTTTTAAAAAATTGTACCGAACTGGCAAAAATATGGAAGTTAAAGATTATTAAAATGAAAATATCGCTCACAAGTAGAAACTACTCTGGAATTTTTGTGATGTTCAGAGACTGAACTATCAAAATGTGGACTTTGTAGCAGTTATGATTATGTGAAAAATATGAAAATGTACTGCAATATGTCCAGAGGGTATGTGCATGTATGGGGAAAAATTTGTATAGATTTAACATTGAGAAACCAACCAAAAGCGTGAAAAATTGTCATTTGTGAACCAAAACTCTTATGAAGATGGGACTTGAACAGAGAGGTGCCTTAATTAATCTGTGATGTTTATATGTAATACTAACAAGTTGGGGATATTATGAATATTTGTTTTTAGGAAAAATAGATTTTCTGGAACAGAAGCAAAGGTGAGGATTTTTTCTGGACCGTAAACACAGTGTCACTCTGACACATCATGACACTCTGTTCCTTCTCAAATCAGGGGAGAGGGAATTCTCTGAACTATCAGATTCTTAGAGGGTTGGGCATAGTATAATCAGCCTCCCCACCCCTTTTGAAAATGGATAAATAGGGACTGCTGAGGACAGGCAACACACACACATTAACCCATCACTGATCTACTGGCGAAGCGCTCTGCAGGAAGAACCCATCTCCAGACTCAGAACATATATCTAGAGTCCAGAACCTAGATCCAGACTCCAGAACCCTGAAGCAGAGGCCCAACCCAAAAAGCTGAACCTTCTCAGCTGGCCTTTAAAATCTTGCAACCTGGTTTTAACCCCTAAACTTCCACAGGGCCTAACCCATTCAACAGCCTGGCTGTGCTATTTTGGCTGCTTTTGGCTAAGAACCCTTGCTAGAACCCCGAGATCCAGATCAGTAGAGCAGAGCTGTACCAGAACCAACCTGTCAGATCCAGTCCAAGAGGCCGTGCAGACCAGAGTGCCTTGCTGAGAGCAGAACTAAGCGCCTGAGACCTGTCCGGTGGTGAGTGAATTCCAGCCAAACCTTTGACCAGATCTTTGACGGGCCCATTCCAAACCATAGTTGTGAGTATTTAGCATAGAACTGTCCATAGCCATCTCTTAGTATTAAGTAATCCAATCCAACCCATTCCAACATAACCAGAACTGCATTGTGGAATCTCTTGTGTCTATCCTGAATCCTTCTCTCATTCATATAATTCTGTGATAATTGTAGTGATAATCATCTGTGCGCTGATATTTTTCTGAAGAAAGTCAAATGTCCTGGTGGACAAAAGTCGGAGCAGAGGCGCCCTGTTCTGGTGGCTGACTGTTGGGTATCTTGCATCTTCATAGCCCCTTAGTATAAACCCATGCTTGTTAGTAAATCTTCAAAAGCGCAATCTCATTTGTAAAATCTTGACCTCTTTTTGAGAAAAATTGACCTTTACTAAAACCTCTGTAACTTCGGAACCGTACGTGCTAGGAACTAAATTTAAATGTCATTTTGAAGCTACCATCCTCAGCTTTCAAACTAAGAACCGCATTATACTTTTTCCGTAATCGCATTTCTCGCACGCGGAAATGTAGCCGCGATTTTGCATTTGGCTCAATTTCACCACATGTAAAAACAGCTATTTCTTGCTTTCAACTTCTGAATTTTGTTTTCAATCTGCTAATCATTCAACAATCATTGCTTGTGTATACCTGAACCAATCCAAAGCAACTCTCACTAGTCCTGAATCCTATTTAGCGAGTTAAAGTAATTTCTAGCATGTTCCCATTCATTTCAAACCACATTTAAAAGCATTTGACCTGTTTTAAAATCATTCCTGTTCTCTCTAAGCTTTCTGGGGGCAATCGGGATTGAAACTGCAATTGTTGACTGTTAATCCTGAAACCTGTGTGCCCCCATTCCATCTCTTCATATTGCATATTGGGGGGAGTGAGTAGTATCAGGGGGAAAGAGTGATTACCTTGTCTTTGATTGAATTCATATCAAGTTTATTCTGTGTTGCATTAATTTCATATCATTGCATTTTATTGAACCCACACAAAGTTATTCTCTGCTACATTATTCTTCCTATTCTTACTCCTAATTGATTAAACAGATTGTTGATTATTGTAATGCTTCCCATTGCTGATCATTGTAGAAATATTCATAAGTGTGATATTCAGATATTATTCATATTCATAAAAGTGTGATATATATATTGTTCAATTCTTCAAATAAAACGTTTAACTTTGCAAAACAAACCTATTTCTTGGTTCTGTGAGACTGTGGGGGGGGGGATTCAAAGGGAGGGAAGAGAGGGGCGTTATATAAGGGCACATCATCCAGACATAAAAGATCTTTTGACATAAAAATATATAAATAAGGGTTTCAATTGGGCATCCCATACTAGGCATTGACTTAGGTGGAGTGCTGGGTTGAAACCACTTACAGTGAATGGGGGAAAACTGCATAAAAAGCAGGTCTCTGGGGCTGGAAAGGCAGAGTCGCCACTGCAACGAAAAAACCGAAGAGGAGCTGACAGAAGAGGACCCCTACACCGACTGAACCGCCCGGTGAAGCCCTGCTGCCTGTCTGAATCTTCATACTCCAACGACAGGGAATATCTTCAAGGACTCTTCTCCCCTTGAGCTGGTGGGACCAACCAGTTCACCCAAACTGCAAGCCAGGTCTCCCTCCTGGTCGTATTTGCTGTACAGAGCTACAGTATACAGTACAATGAAAACGTACTGTAAGTACACGCCAGCACCGGAGACACTACTGTATGCTTATAATCCTAACCGATTCTATTGAAATGTGCTCCCAGTCTCTAACACTAGTCGTCTACAGACCTTCTAGATTGATGTATTGTGCTTTGGTCGTCTACAGACCATTTAGACTGCTATATAGTGCCCTTTGGTCGTCTACAGACCATCTAGACTGCTGTATTGTGCCCTTAAGTCGCCTACAGACCATCTAGACTGCTGTATTGTGCTTTGGTCGTCTACAGACCATATTAGACTGCTGTATTGTGCCCTTTGGTCGCCTACAGACCATCTAGACTGCTGTATTGTGCTTTGGTCGTCTACAGACCATATTAGACTGCTGTATTGTGCCCTTTGGTCGCCTACAGACCATCTAGACTGCTGTATTGTGCTTTGGTCGTCTACAGACCATATTAGACTGCTGTATTGTGCCCTTTGGTCGCCCACAGACCATTAGACTGCTGTATTGTGCCCCTTGGTCGCCTACAGACCACCTTGAGGAGCTAGCGCGGCACCTTATGATCGCAGCTCGCCCTGACACTAATCCAATATGCAAATTTGGTTGCCCCTCATCATGTTCCCGTTTTGCATTCTCCCCAGCCTCACACCCTGCTTGGGCCACTACTACCGGCCCCATAATAACGGTCTCAGCAAGCCGGCATGCCCCTGGCATCACCCTATCCTTTGTCCTACACCATTCCTTCCCTCTACTCCCCCATTCCCAAATAACGCAAGTCTCACCCCTAGGACCTATCAGAATACAAGCTCACACGTACTGCCCATTTCAGAGTCACCTCACCACAGCCATACTGAAAAATTCTCTAACCCCGTGATAGGTGTAGCAAGACACTTCCGATTAAGGTCTCGTACCTTCAACCACCCCAACCCAGTCAAATATGAACACACACCTCCCAAACAAACTAGGCCCAGAGCTCTGCCCCCTCATCAAATCCATACTCCTAGCCAGAAACCCAACACTACTTCCAAACCAGCTCCAGACACCCCCAACAAATCACTATCCACCTTCAAAGGAGCGCTCATCAATGCCCGCTCCTTAGGGGCACATGCTATAGAAGTGCACGACCTCATTATGGAATCACAGCTCGACATACTAGTAATCACAGAGTCCTGGCTCCATCAAGCATCAGGTCCCCTACTAACTCTGGCAATCCCACCCGACTACACCATATTTAGAACAGATAGGACCCACTCACAAGGAGGAGGTGTCGCTATTATAGTCAAGACTAAATTACAGCTTAGATCTTGTCCCATCGAAAGTATAGAAGGGTATGAAACACTACTCGTAAAATTTCCCATAAATGCTAAAACTACTATTAATTTAATAGTAATTTATAGAGCACCTAGCCCTAACAACCACCCAGAGACTGAAATTCCTTTGCTATTAGCTCCACTAATAAAACCCAACTCGAAATACATCATCCTGGGTGACCTCAACCTAGGTTTCAATGATAGCCAAGATGCCAAAGCAGAATCACTTCATTCCGCCCTGAAGGACATGGGTTTCAGCCAACTAGTTAATGCACCCACACATATCAAAGGCAGGACCCTTGACTGGATCCTCTCCCTTAATACACCCATAACCATTGAGGCCATCTCCCCTCTCACTTGGTCCGATCACCATAATATTGTATTTACTATCAATCCCTCCGAACCCATACAAAAGAAACCTAAAACCATGATTACCTATGAAACTAGAAACGCCCGCAAACTCACGCCAGAAAACCTCACGCCTCCTCTTTCAAAAATCCTAGATTCCACCTCGATCACTAGTGACAACCCCTGTCTCCTAGCTGACATATATCACAACTGCCTCACTGAAACCATTAATGCCATAGCACCGCTCACCACCAAGGCAAAACGCTCAGACAAGCGATCTAGCTTCTGGTTCAATGAGGACCTTATCGCCCTCAGAAGAACCAAACGCGCGCGTGAACATACCTACAGAAAGCATCCTACTGCAGAGGCAGAAAAAGCCTACCAAGAAATAAACAAAACCTATAAAACAGCTACTATTACTTATAAATCTAATGCGTACAATAATAGGATCAACAATGCCACCTCAGACACCAAGGAATTATTTGCCATTTTAAAAGAATTGGAAAACCCCACCCCAGCCATAAACCCAACCATCCCCAGCAAGGAATGGTGCACCACTATTCAAGACGCACTAACAGCCAAAATTGAACTACTCCAAATAAAAATCACATCTAAAAAACAATCACTAGCCTATAAACCTGCCCTCCTTAATCTAAATCGACCACACCAGGAATTCACCAGCTCCCCATTCCAGTTCACACCAGTATCCCAAAACGTAGTGTTTGACACCATCACCAAACTTAAAGCCTCCAATTGCAAAGGCGATTCTGTCCCCGCATCAGTAGTCAAATCCTGTGCCCACACCCTCACCCCTATTATCACCAACTTCGTGAACGCTTCCTTCAATGCCAACCTAGTACCAGCTAGCATCAAAGAAGCCTGGGTCACCCCTCTCCTGAAAAAACCTACCCTAGACCCTACGGTGCCCACTAATTACAGGCCAATAACAACTGTCCCATTTCTCCTCAAAATATTGGACAAACTAGCATACAACCAAGTCCAGACTAACCTCGAACAAAACCACCTCCTTGGCACGAGGCAATCAGGTTTCCGCCCCAACCATAGCACAGAAACGGCGCTCCTTGACTTAAAAATCCAGATGGATACCATCAGAGACTCAGGAAAACTCTGCATCCTCCTCCTACTCGATCTCTCCGCAGTGTTTGATTTAGTAGACCATAATAAACTGTGTGCCACGCTAGCGAAAGACTTTAACTTCTCCACCGAAGCTACTACCTGGATCAAATCTTTTCTTGCTGACCGCACCTCCAGGGTCGCCATAGGTAAAGAAGCCGCCAACCCAATCATAGTACCCATTGGTGTCCCCCAAGGGTCCTGTCTCTCACCAACATTATACAATGCATACACTAAACTCCTCTTCTCAGCGCTAGATGACATGGGTGTCATCTACACCAACTTTGCAGATGACACCCAGATCCTCATCCCTCTATCGGGAGATTACACTCAAGACACCGACACTATCAATAAAATATATGCCATAATCCAAAATTGGATGGCACTAAATAGCCTCTGCCTCAATGATGAGAAGACCGAGGTTCTCATTGTGGGCTCCCAATCCAAAATAGAAGCCTTACATCCTGATTACTCATCCATCAACATTGATGGCACAAACATATCAGTACTCAAACAAGTCAAAACACTAGGTGTCTACCTTGATGCCAACCTCACCATGACCAAGCACATTAACGCCCTTTCCTCCTCTACTTCCTACACCGCTAAACTTATTGCTCACAGTCGCCAATTCTTGACACCCACTAACTGTATCACGCTGGCAAGAGCTTTAATCTTATCCAGACTCGACTACTGCAACATACTCTACCTGGGTACCTCAAAAGCCAATCTAAACAAACTACAGCTTATTCAGAATAAAGCCCTTCGGGCGGCCCTTGGAATAAGGAAGTCAGATCATATCTCAAATATTAGAAGAAACCATCACTGGCTCCCCATCAAAGCCAGGGTCACATTCAAAGCCCTGTGCGTCACATACAAATGCATCCACTCATGTGTCCCCATCTACCTCAACCACTCCATCACCAAAAAAGTATCAAAGAGAACCCTCAGATCTAACAGTCAACTACTCCTAGCCATCCCCCGATACAAGACTACCAAGGCAGGAGGCAGTAGTTTCCAATATCTCGCACCCACATATTGGAACACTCTTCCCCTCCCCATCAAAAATGAGCAAACGTTCGCAGGCTTCAAGAAATCTCTGAAAACGTGGCTATTTCACCAAGACTAAAAGCCTCTTCCATGCTTCAGGAAATATCACTGTATTTAAGCCCTGCATTTAAAGTTTTCATGTATGATTATTTTGTATTCACATGCACTGCGCCCGACTGGCAATTTCCAAGAAATGTTTTAACTAAGCTGTCTGTAACATCGCCGTGGTACCTAAGGGTTTGGGCGAGTAACAAATGCAATAAATAAATAAATAAATACAGTGAACCGGATAGCCAGGAAGGTCGGACCCTGCTTGGGTTTTAAGGAACACACCTTTTATTTGTTGCTCTGCTCTGCTGCTGGTTTCTTCCCTGGGCAGTGCAGGACCCTCCAGTCTTCCTACTTCATGTCAGTCCGACAGTCACTTCAGGAACCATGAGCCTGCCGGACCTGCCAGGAACACCCGCCTCAGCTACAGCTGCTTCTCCATTTTAAGGTGCTATTCAAATCCAGTTGTTCGTTTCGTCCAGCCGCAGTGAAAGTGTGTGAAACCTTTCGCCAATCCGAGGGCTTGTCGTTCTCTATTTTTTAAACTACGTTTTCTACTGACCAACTCCATTCAGAACTCTTGGCAAAGACTTAACCGCAAACTACCCTGAACTGTGTGATCTTGAGTAAAAGACTTTTGTCCTATTGACTTTGGCCTTAAGCCTTTTGATTTGATTCCCTACCCTGTAGTTCCTTTTGCTAGTTTGCCCTGCTTACTTACCTGTTGGTGCTGCTCAATTTCTGCCTAACTTTGTCTTTCCCTCCCTTTTAAATTATTGGAGTGCCATTTTGCTCACACTTCATTTTTGAGCTTAACTTGTCCAAAATCTATTGGGAGTGGTGTGGTGTATTAAGAGTGTGATTTTTCAACGGCTTTACCTTAGTGAAATGTTTTACAACTGATGTGTAAATAAATGTATATTCTTTTACTCAGAAAGCTTGAGCCTGTGTTTGTTTGAATCATAGTAATTGCTGTCCTTTGTGTAACTATTATTACTGCTCACTGAGATAAGTCTGGCTGCTCAGCCATCGCTACCACTTTACTGTGTAGTACAGGCATGTACCAAAGATGAATTTGCACTGTCACTTGTAGTCTTAATTGTGTGTGGTGTTCCCAAAGGGTACTGTATATAATTCTTCCTAACACTGGTGTACAGCGGTGAGGATCAATTATGGTGATTACACTTAGAGTGCTGCTATTACCTTGGATCAACTAACCCCAAGGCTAAACATTACTAAAAAGCAATATTAATCATGTCTGATATGGAAAGCTACAGTCAGGAGACCCTCCTTAGTTACGCTGTGGATTATCTAAAAAATCTGTGTAGAGAAAGGAATCTCTCTGTCAAAGGCAAAACGTCTAAATTCATTGAAAGGTTGTTAGAGAAACAAAGTCTGGAGGGTGGGTCTGAAATACCTAACCCCTCAGCAAATGTGGAAAATGATGAGGATCATAATGTGTCTATTATTGATGAGTCAAGTGAAACAAGTGTGTCCCAGAATGTAGGCCTCAATACTCCTTTACCTGCTCAGACACCTCATCCTTTGTCCACTGGGACCCCATCAGGTCCTACACTCAGTCCTGAATTCATTGCTCTAGAAAAGATGAGCCTTGAATTGCAATTTAAATGTTGAAATGCTCAAACTGAACAAAAGCATCAAGAACTTAAGCTCAGAGAAATGGAGTTGAATCATGAACTAGAAATTAAAAAGTTATCTCTTGAGAATGCTTCTCTCCCAGAGTCTTCTAGGTCTTCCAGTCCTAGAGACCCTGTATGCCTAAAGAAATTGTGGGTATGTATGAGGTTAAGCTTGATATTTTGGAATTGGTTGGCAATGTTTGAATATAACCATGAGATTCAAGACATTACAGGGAATCAGTTGCTTCCCAGGCTCTTCACTAGGCTACCCACTGTTGCATCTGATGTTGTGATGGATTTGGGGGAGGTGGATAGGATGGAATATGAGTGTGTGAAGCTAGCTTTAATTGCTAGATTTGAGAAGACCCCTACCCAGTACCTTAAGAGGTTTAGGGCCCTCAAAAAGCATGATGGTACCCTTTGGGCTACCTGGGTATGTGATTTTTTGAAAAACCTAGATGGTTTGGTTAAGGGTTACAGAGTGAATACTTATGAAGGAATGAGAAATCTTGTTATGTTGCAGTCCATTTATGATGCCTGCTCTCCTGAGCTCAGACAGCACTTGGCTGATTCTAAGGAGATAGATCCAAAGAAGTTAGCGAAGGCTGCTGACTTGTGGTTTGCCAACAGGGCTACTCACAAGGATTCTGGGGCAACTCAGAAGAAGGATGAGGGAAAGCAGCCAAAGAAAGAGAACATGGAGAATTCTAATACCTCCAATCCAAAAGAGGGCCACAAACAACAACATAAGGGTAAACCACAAGGGAAACCGAATCAGGCTAGTACACCATCTGGACCCAAACCAGATGGAGGTCACAACAAACCCCCATTCATCAAGACATTTGGGAAATGTAATGTTTGTGGGTCAACTGACCATGTGAAAGGGGATCCCAGATGTAAGGGTAAACCTTCAGGGGTACACACTGTCTCCTTAGCCTTCTGCCCAAAGAAAGAACTACCTATGGCAAGTGGAAACTTTCACCTATTTGCTGATGAACCCATGAGACTCTCCGCTAGTGTTTCTTTAGTGTCCCTGGGCTTGTGGGAACAACAGCATTTAGATGTCTATAATTCCATCCCAGATAATACTAAAGAGTATTATAAAGATAGTGTTCTTGTAAATGGCCAGGAGACCCCTGCCATCCGAGACACTGAATCCAGCATAACTGTGGTGGATGAATCATTTCTCAAGATGGAGGATGTTGCTAAGGTACCCAAATGCCTCACCAAGTTAGCTGGAGGACCTGTGCAAATGCTTCCCCAGTTACCAGCTCTCATCCAGTGTAATGATATGACTGTCAATATACCTGTTAGTGTGCAGAGTGAAGTGCCTGGGAGAGTCCTGTTGGGTAATGTCCTGAAAACTCTTGGAGTTGTGTCAAGTACCTCCAGGCCTCCCAGTAAAAGGAGACAGGAGCTCACTAGGCCTGCACAGGAGGGGACCTTAAGAGGCTCTCCAGAGGAGTTGATAGAGGAAACAATCACACCCACTACACAGGAGTTGCTCACTGCTATTTCTGGGAAGAAAGAGGCAAAGGGGAAACCCAAGACCTGAAGGAAAAAGTCAGACAGCACACCTGTGCTACCAACAAGGACATCCCCAAGGTTATCTAAGGTCACACCTGTGACTCCTCCCCCTGCTGAGGCAGAGTGTGAGGTACAACCATGTGTGGTTGACCCAGTTTCTGAAGAGCCAGATCTGCAAGAAGACACTGTTTTGGTTGGAGATCTTGACCATGATGACCATCCTGAGTGGCAGTCTTTACTGGCTGAGGTGGACCCAACAGGGCAGACTTCAGCAGAGGACAAAGAGAGTGTCCTCCTCTCGAGGGGCTTCGACAACAGGCTGCTAACCAACTTGATGGGCAAGAGGTTGGAAAGCATAGGTTAAGCTGGGAAGATGGCCTCTTCTACAGTGAAACGACTGAGTCTATGCCTGGGAACTGCAAAAGAATTGTAGTGCCCCTTGCCAACAGACTCCAGTTCCTACAGTTGGCCCGTGAGATACCTTTGGCTGGTCACTTGAGTTTCAAAAAGACCAAGGAAAGGCTCTACATATACTTCTACTGGCCTACAATGGGTTCAGAAGTTGACAAATTCTCTAGGAGCTGTCACACTTGCCAAACCTCTGGCAAGAGTGGAGCCAAGAATTTGGTACCCCTGGTCCCAGTGGTGGGAGTTCCTTTTGAGAGGGTGGGCATTGACATTGTTGGTCCCTTGACCCTTCTACTTCTTCAGGGAACAGGTTTATCCTGGTTGTAGTAAACCGTGCTACAAGATACCCAGTAGCAATAACTATGAGGACTGTTATGGCTCAGGCTGTGGCTAAGGCTCTACTTAGTATTTTTACCAGAGTAGGGTTTCCTAAGGAAGTGATATCTGACAGGGGATCCGATTTTATGTCCCACTACATGCAAGCCATGTGGAAAAACTGTGGTGTCACTTACAAGTTCTCTACAGCCTACCATCCACAGACAAATGGACTGGTAAAGAGGTTTAATCGTATTATGAAGAGCATGATAGGTGCTTTAGAGGAACCCCTTAAAAGAAAGTGGGACCTTCTACTGCCATGCTTTCTCTTTGCTTATAGAGATGTCCCTCAGGAGGGAGTTGGTTACAGTGCTTTTGAACTTCTCTTTGGCCATCCAGACAGAGGTCCATTGGCCTTGATTAAGGAGGGGTTGGAGAGTGCTCCTTCCCCCAAGCCAGTCGGAGTGACTGACTATGTGATAGGTCTCTGGAGGAGAATGTCACACATGATGGCAGAAACTAGTGATAACATAAAAGCAGGCCAGGCTCTGGTCAAACATTGCCATGACCAGAAGGCCACCATGGTTGAGTTTACTGAAGACAAGCTTGTATTAGTTATAGTGCCAACAAGGCAGAGGAGGCCCTTGCAGGACAAATGGATAGGACCCTTCAAGGTTGTGGGCAAACTTGGAGAGGTGAACTATTTGGTGGACTTAGGCAGACCTAAGGAGGCTCCCAGATTCTTTCACACCAACCGTTTGAGGGCATATGTCTCGAGACCAGAAGTAGGAGCTTTGCTTCTAGTTTCAGCTCAATAGGAGGAGGAGAGTGAGCCTCTACCTGACCTCCTCAGAGGCCACCAATTGGGTGAGAAAATAGAAGGAGTCAATCTCTCTTCTCAACTGACTTCTGAAAAGCAGGAGGAGTGCAAAGTTCTGTTAAATGAGTTTTCCTCCCTGTTTTCACTATCACCAGGTTTAACCCCTTGGGGGCAGCATGATATACTCACTGGTTACTGTCTACCTGTGAAAAACAGAGGTTACAGAATGTCAGAACATGTGATATCCCACATCAAAGTAGAGGTCCACAAGATTCCCACATCAAAGTAGAGGTCCACAAGATGCTTGATCTCGGGGTTACAGAGCCCTCTACCAGTCCAGGGTCTAGTCCAGTTATTCTAGTACCAAAGGCAGGATCCAAGGAGTTGAGATTCTGTGTGGACTCTAGAGCTCTAAATGCAGTCACAAAGACTGATGTCCATCCTTTGCCCCGGACAGATGAACTGGCGGATAGACTTGGTTCAGCCAAGTACCTCAGTACATTTGACCTGATCTCAGGCTATTGGCAAATAGTCCTGACAGACCATGCCAAGGCGAAAACTGCATTCCCAACCCCAGCAGGCCTCTACCAGTTTAAGGTTATGGCTTTTGGACTAACAAATGCACCTACTACATTCCAAAGGATGGTCAATCAAGTTCTGAATAGGATGGAGGACTTCTGCATGGCATACTTGGATGACATTGCAGTGTTCAGCCCTACATGGAAAGAACATATTGATCACTTAGGATATGTTTTGCAAGCTCTTGAGCAGGCCCATCAGACCATAAAGGCAAGCAAATGTCAAATTGGTTAGAGCAAAGTGGTCTACCTTGGTCATGAGTTAGGAGGGAGGTGAAATAAGGCCAGTGCCTAGCAAAGTACAAGCTGTCCAAATCTGGGCCACCCCTACTACTCAAACCCAAGTGAGAGCTTTCCTAGGCCTCACTGGGTACTACAGGAACTTCATAGAGAACTATGGGACCATAGCTTCCCCCTTGAGTGTGATCTCCTCTCCAGAATTCCTTAAAAAGGTTAGATGGAATGAGGAGTGCACTCAAGCCTTTGAAAATCTAAAGAAAGCCCTTTGTCAAGCTTCAGTCCTAAGAGCTCCTAATTATCACCAACCCTTCACTGTGCAGACAGATGCCTCCAATACAGGTATAGGTGCAGTCCTTAGTCAGCTGGATGAGAAAGGTAGGGAGTACCCCATTTGCTTCATCATTAGGAAACTGAAGGAACCAGAATCAAGGTGGGCAATCATAGAGTGTGAATGCTTTGCCACTGTGTGGTCTCTGAAGAAGTTTAGACCATACTAGTATGGATCTACTTTTGTGATTCAGACAGACCACCAATCCTTGAGATGGTTAATGCAAATGAAATGGGAAACCCCAAAGCTTCTGAGATGGTCAATCTGCCTCCAAGGGTTTGATTTCACCATTGAGCACAGAACAGGATGTCAGCACCAAAATGCTGATGGTCCATCTAGGATGTTTTTAACTGACTAGAGGTAGAAATTCATCCAGGAGTGGATTAAATCCTCCTGTCCCTTAGTCTGTGGGAGGCGAGTGTTAGGGAGAATTCTCCAGAATTGCTCATTTCCCTTACCTACTGAGTCCCTCAGCAGCTTTGCTGAATTTCTAGGGTTTATTTTTTCACCTGGTAAGAGTGTGAGCCCCTTTTCCCACTCCTACATGTGTTTTGCTGTGTGTGTTTAACATTTTCTTGTGTTTATAGACTGTGGAGCCTCACCTACTCCATAAGCATCAACTTCTTATTGTGTGTTTATTGTGTGTTACAGAGCACCTTCAGTGCAGTGACACAGGGGTGTCTTTTAGACTTCCCAACTCAGACTCCATTTTCTGGGACTGACTAGGGTGTGCACGGGATACGTGTGTGTCTTTCCACGTGACTAGGCTGGTGTGAGCGGGGTACGCAATTTCGCTGGGGTGCGCACTGGGTATGCGCAGGCCTTTCCATGTGATTTGACTCTGATTTTTCACGCGATTCCGATTGGGCGGCTGTGTGTGGGGCCTTTTGCCATATTGGGCATTTCACTGGCTTTTTTCTGCGCACGGGCTGTGTTGGGGGCGATACTGGCGATGCTTGCTGTTCATTGCGCCACGGCTATTGATGCCCCAGGAAATCCATGAATATGCGTGCTGCGCAATTGGTGCTTCTGCGCTGGATTCTATGGGCCTCATCACGACCTCGGCGGTATTAGCGCGGGGGCTATTAGCGCGACCGCCATAGGCCCCGGCGCTAATAGCGCAGGATCACGAGTTGGGTGGACTTGGAAGTCCCCATTCCCCATTGAGCCCATTCGGGAATGCCCTATTCCCCATTGGGCTCAATGGGGAAATTTCGTGCTCATACCGCCGGCGGATTTCCCGCCGCCGGTATGAGCGCAAATTCTCGGTGGATTTCACACCCGCTCAGAGCTGGGTTGAAATCTGCCGAGGCCCTGATTCGGCGGACCCTTAAATCCGGCGGTAATAGCGCTACCGCCGGATTTAAGGGTTACCGCCGAGGTCGTGATGAGGCCCTATGAATTGAGCCCACAGTGTTTTTGTAGTAATGCGGGTGACAGGAAATGGTGCAAGTCTCTTCAATAGTGTCCACAATGACGTTGTCCTTCACATCGTGGCAAATCCATCATCGTAATTACAGAAGTTGATGAATGTATGCTTACATGCTTCACTCGGACATATAAGGTAACGTGCTTCAGCCCTACATGTACAACACTTTTGTTGAGGTTGCTGCTGCCTCAGCTGTAGGTTAGAACACCAATAATGTTGCTGCGTAAACAACGTTCCAAATCAAAGTAGCAGGAACCGATTTACAGGATTCATGCTTTTCTCATGGTCAGCTTTATGTGGCCTGCTCCAGAGTTGGAAACAAAGACAGTTTGTTCACACTAGCTCCTACGGGAAAGACTACCAATATTTTCTACAAAGAAGCATTGGTTTACTTCATTAAATAGACTTCAAACTAGGACTGAAGTACGCATTACTCTGCGAAGCATGGGTACACCTTGCCAGTATGTTTATAATTGAGTGTTGTTTATTGTTATCATCTGCTTGTTTAATTTCCTATGATGTGTTTTGGGCCTAGAATAAACAAGTATTTTTGTACTTGCCTGTCTAAATTGAATTATTGTGTGCTTCACTGTGTGGACTCATTGTGTACCCCTAACAAGACTCACACTCTCCTGAGAATAACCTTGACTGCTCTACACACTTACCTTGATTGGGTTTTGGCAAACCTCTCAGAGCTACCCTGTCCACTATAACTAGGGTAGCCTCCTGAAATCTCTCCACCGGGCCAGATTCTAGAAGCCCACCTTAACAGGTGCCAAGCCATGCAGCCGCCACCCAAATTTAATTTTTCTAATGACCACTGAAACTGTTAAAATCCAGTTTTCCTAAATTGGACATTGGTCTAAAATTCACCAATATGTATTTATGTAATTCTATAGGGGAAAGGGTATTACATGATTTTTCAACACCGGGGCACCAGTACAATTCAAAAACATTCATAAAGCACTGTAGAGGTGGTGAAAGAAATCAGCATGTGACTACTGATTGCGGTCAGTGACATGCTCTTGCAACTGTTGGTAGGATTTATATCATGTGAGATAATAGTTAAAACCCAAAACAAAATGTGAACACAACTCAAAAGCATGTACAATTGGTGGGTCATGTGAGATTGATGGTGGGAATTTTGGTAGGGGGTTCTTCTTGAAACTACAAGGAAACACAGGCTTTTTTAATCTATTTTCGACAGAAAGAAAGAGCTAATATTATGTTTTAATATTTGCAAAAGGAACACAGATGCGTATCTGTTTAGTGTCTTGAGGATTTTGTAATAAGTTTTAGTTTGGAAACAGGATTTCTTAAGCATCTTCATCAGATGGGCAGAGGGATGTCTATCTGCAAGGTGGCTATGTTTATAAATGTATATATATTCATTGAAAGAACCTTGGCTAGGCGAGAGTTAAGGAGATCAGATTTAACGCAACAAAATCCTTCAAATTCAGCACTGGCATTTGAAGCAAGATCACCTTAACTTTGCGCTCCCTGTTGCGCAGTGTATGGCCACAATAATTACATTACCGATGACAGCTCTGATGACATCACAGATGACATCACTAATTGGATTATATGCAACATCACTCATATCAATGGCTTGCTTCATTACATTTCAAAATATGACAACGCTGCTTTATTGCATACCATATATCTACATATTTCATACATATACATTAAATTGTAGTCTACCCATGTTTCTTTAAAAGTAACATGCGTATATATTTGTAAGTTCATACAGACATTATTACAAAGGGAAATAGTATATAAGCATTTATGTACTTTTGAAGGAAAGCTGTTATAGTTGAAAACTTATTTTTAAAAAAATGGCAAAGAATATTAGCAATACAACTGCTTGGTCTATGATTAAATATTTACTTTCTAATCTTCATTTCTTTTCTATGAATGTAATGATACAGTATAGGTAACTGATTATTTCTATATTTAAATCAAATTGTGAATGATTAGATTTTATACTTTCACAATGCACACGGGCACATACTATGTTTGATATGAGATTATTCTGGAAAAAAACAGTAAGAGAATTGCAAATTTGCGTATGACTATTTTGATAACACTTACTATTAAATCTGTTTCTACTTGTATCTATTCTTATTTTACTACATCTACTTATTATATTATCTTTGAAATACCTGAAAAAGATTTTGCTGAATCAGGTACTTTCCCTGTAATAAAGTATTGTAATTGCTCAGCCAATGTTCCCTCTAATTTTTTGGCTGTGTGTGCCAAAGAATAGTTGTGTGCGGGCTGTTTTTCAGTCATGTGCGCAACTGAGTGATGCGCCGTCAGACCGGTGGCGGTCGGCGACTCGGCAGCACCGGCCGGGCTGCCCACCAGTGAGCAAGTGCTTGCAAGGTCATCTCCTCATGACCTGGTGGAACCTCCTTTTCTCCAAAGGTCCCCCACCCCCTGTTGCCATCAAACATGTCAAAAATGTATTTCTTCATCCCCCTGTCTATTTTGTTTTAGGTAGAGGGTGGGCCAAGATAACTTAGGTTGTATCTAACCTGCCTGTACTGAAAACTTTCACTCCAACAAGCCATGTTATTATTCTGCAGATATTCATAGGCAAGCTGACTGACACTGTATTATGTTCGTTCACAACAATGAGTAGTTAGGGCCTGAAATGTTGCATGTGTCTTTGTGAAATCGGTGGTCCTTATGTTCTTAAATTATGCCATCTTATGTAAAGGACCCAGCGTCTAACCCTAAGGCATCCCAGTGTTCTTTTCCGCCTAATGGCAACAGCGTGCCAGAGCTCGATAGAGATATTTAAACTAGCAACAATCAGCGCCCCATTCCCTTGCATGGGAACTACAGCATCCATCATGCTTAATGTAAGCGCTGCCACTGATAGGAGAAACGTGTTTGCTGCTGGAGCACCTACCGACCTGACAAGCTACAGATGCTCTGTGCGTGTCTTCCTAGCTGTGACCTGGGAACAGACAGGCTTGAAAGTTCCCTTCCCGACCTTTGCACATAAACCATACGTTTTGACAATAAATGTGCAACAACAATCGCCGAAACACATTTATGCAGTTCTACATTCCATTTCCTTATTCGATACCCAGAACGTTAATCGCTATTATCTAAACCTTTAAACCATCCCCATCATATTGGCATTGCTAGAATTGGTTGCATTTTAAAAAGCGGTCGAAATTCCCCAATCATTCCACGCTACCATTGCCAGCATTGTCACCCTATGGAATGCCCTGGCTGTATAGGGCCCCGTTAGCGAGCTAAGCTTCCCCCACTCCCAAACCAAAACAAAGATGTTAACTTGAATCAGAAATGATTTATCTTGCTTTCTTTCACAGCTTTGTGTGTTTGGCCCAGGGAACACGCTCTTGAGGTTAACGTGGCTCAAGAGGGAGTGTATGTTAAAATTGCCCTCCCAATAATACCAGGGGTCAGCAAGCGGCTGGGGACAAAGGGGGCAATTAGCAACATGGATCCCCAATCAACGTTTGCAACTACACCAACCTGGCTGTTATCCTCACCGTGACTTGTGTTGGTTGGTCTCCAGCCCCCTTGAAATCCCAGTGCTCGCACCCACCAACGCCATGGCAAACAAAGCAGCACGGAAACAGTCTTGTGAGTGACTGATATTGATCCTCAATAGTCTTTTGAGAAATGGCTGCCAATGGCCACAAGCCGCGCAATACAGGCGCCCCACAACACACATCGCCCGGATCGCATCCCAAACCAAATGCCACCTACGAGTGACGCACACTGACCGTTCGCCCAATGGCCCCCAACCTCCATGCCTGCAAACAACGCTGAACCCTTGGCTGCAACCACTCACCATGTCCACCACCCCGCCCCAACCCGCATCTCCAACACATTCCGGCCCCACCGTGTGCACCCACTATCCCAACTGCATGACCCCTTCCAAAATCTGCCATGTGCGGCATGGAAAGCACATACGTTCAATACTTTAATACATTTTTAAACCACCCTGAGCGACAACAATCAATTTGAATAATTAAACTCTCACGACTGCATAGCGCTCCATTCAAATACATTTCTACAAATGCAGTTCTAGAAATACATGTACATAAGCAACCTTTCACAGCGCATAGAAGCACGAAAAATGTGGTGCGGAGAACACTTCATGCTTTGCAATGATACCATAATAACCATCAAAGAAATACAACATACAAGCAAGTTCTGCCCACTGCTGCTGATTTACGGGTGCCTTGGACCGTAATCGCATTATAGTTCCACATCGTTGCGGGCAAAGAAATGCAATCGATGTACATTTGCAACCCATTGGCTACCTGACATCCCCTCCCTCCAAAGTGCCCGGAGTTCATACCAGTTGCGTTGCTGCCTTCTCTCCATCTTAGTCCCGAACCCATTGTCTCAGACGTAGGTGTAACTTTTGCCTGCAGCCGCAACGGGCCTTTGATCTTCCCGTGACCTGGCCACTGCCCTGCAGGCCATCCCCTCCACCCCCCACCCGCATTCCCCCAATTCACAAAACACTCCCAAAAGCTCCTAAACTCCTCTGCTCTCCATCCCCCTTCGCCCACCCCCTCCTGATCGACTGCCCTTTCCCATATCACTACCCACAGACCTACAGCCCTTGGCTCACCTACAATGCTCCTTCAATTTAAATTCTGTTATTTGACTGCACATAAGGTGATTGGTAACTGGCGGTCCGCTAGCACGACCATACCCCTTCCAGTTCAATTCACCATGCTTGCCTACGGCGACACGGCTCTTGCCCTTCCCCACTAGCACGTTGGGCCCGTGGCTCCTTTCCTTTGCGCCCAACAAACACGCACATGGCTCCTATACAATACTGGCATTGGCAAATGTCCTATACACTAACGGCCTCCCGTGACCTGGCTCCTCCTTTTGATTCACATTTGGCTGGCATGTATTAGAATGCTTATTACCTGAGGCTCACGCGTCCAAATCACTGCACCGAGCGCCTCCAAGTTCTAATAAAGGTGCTTGGTTGCCTGCTGCCACGCCTCACTCACAAGGTCTTCGATGTCGAAGTGAGTGAGCGGGAGCAACGTGTACACACTGACTGCAACAGTGTTTGATTGGCTGTAGCAGTGCAGCACGTGCATTCAAGCGCTGCTACAGCCAATCAAATTAAAGGCATGTGATATGGGACTGCAACAACTTGTTGTGAGTGGCTGAGCCATGCAGCCCGTCAACAGGAGAAAAAAAAAATGTTTGTTCAACAACAAAAAAAACCCAATCGTGATTGGAAGTTGTGCGCGGTAAAATAAACAATATGCGCGGCTTCCCAATCAAAGGTGCGCGGCCGCACAGGCGCGCACCTTACAAGGAACATTGTTGCTCACTAATATATGAAATTCAAACACTTAGTATAACGTTACATATACATTTCAAACCATCTGTATAACGTTATGGATTTTTTTTGTACATTTGTTAAGTCTTACAAATAAATGCTCCACACATGATTATATGACTGTATGGTTTCATGCTAAATTGTTATTGTAGCAAAGTAAAATATGTATCAAAAGTGAGCAACAACAAAAATTCCAACTTATTTAATCAGCAACATCATAAATGATGTAATTATTGATCTCATCAATGATGTTGTGTATGATGTCATTAGTGACACCATCAGTGATGCCATCAGTGATGTCATTAGTGTGGTAAAACGCTGCAAAACAAGGGGTGCAAAGTTAAGGTAGATTCGCTTAAAATGCAAGTGCTGAATTTCAAGGGTTATGTTGCGTTAAATCTGATCACCTTAGCTCTCTCCTAACCAATGTTTTTTTAGCTGCATTTCCAAGGTTTTGTTGCTATGTGTTATTCATGGTAAATCTGATCACCTTAGCTCTCGCTTAACTGAAGATTTTTGACGGAATTGTAAGGGTTTTGTTATATTATAGTTTCTTTGATGCCCACTAGCCATGCCGTCGGCCGAGGCCACTGTACATCTTGCATCAATAGGTTACTTTGGAGTTCATTAGCAATGGCCTTTGGCAATTGCCACTGTACATGTTGCACCAATAGGTTTCTTTGGGACACACTACCCATGGCAAGTGGCTAAAGTAAGGTGCCCTCACTCCTGCACATTAGAAAAATAAAATCAATGGTCCATATTTTGGGAGCTTGGGAGCAGTCATTACTGCCAAGTAGCTGCTTTTTCAGACTGGTGTTAATTTGTTTATCATTTTGAGCAATATTTTTTAAACTATCACAAAGTGGCTAGTTATATTTCACTCTATCTAGATTTGAATATTGGGATTCAAAATTCTAATACTTAACTGATAATGTGTACAGTTAGTGGGATTTTTCTGAGGATTCACTGTATTGGATTCACAGGTCCATGACAACATCTGCAAACCGCTGTAGGAAAAAGGGGCATGATCGCGCACTGTAACATTTCTGGCATCACTATCTATCAGACTATGACATATTGATATTGCAAATTATGTTTTGGTAAAACTAAATGGAGACTTCAAATTAGCACTTTACCCTGATCTCAATCTATGTTACTTGTGAAGTGCAAATTAGAAGACACACATGACAGATACAGTAAACTGCACCTGTGTACACTATGTATGACCTGCATATGACTCAACACAGACTGCTGCCGAAGATGCGGATGTCTTTGGTAAATTTAAATGGCTACATTTAAGTGGCACTCACCATTCACAGGCAATGGAATTGTTTTTAAGGTTTTAAGCCAAAGTTTGGGGCTTGTTTTTTATATGTTATATGTACACATAGCACACCATGTAGAAATGATACAACCGTGTAAAATATAGGTTCGGCAGTGTGGTAAAAAAGTGGCGCATTACCGAATTTCTGCACCACCTAACTATAAGTTTAGTGGTACGGTAGGGGAAAAACCTCCAGCAAGAAGCTGGAGGTAATTCTGCCACCTTACTTCCCAAAATTGCCCAATTCAATGGTATTACCACCAGCGGTAATACTACTAAAATTCCCCATGGAGTCCTACAGACTCCAATTAATGGGGACTAAGACCACCTACCACCACTTGTAATGCGGTGGTAATATTGCGGGACCAATTGGCAGTAACAGTAATACAGTTTGGTGGTATCTTGGAGGATATATTGCTGAGATACCACCAAACGTGTAATGAGGCCCAATGTCTGTAGCATGCTTGGTATATCTGCCCGGCACACACACAGCATGTTTATGGTCCATTTGCAAGGGGCACCACAAAAACACAAAAAAAAAAATGGCCATGTTGTTTTGGCACCCATAACATAATATATGGTGTAATTGACTGCGTCCTATATTAGATCTTTCCGCTACGTAAACAATGACGCCACGTGTGAGTTCATATAAAATTAAGAAAGCCCATTCAACATTAACTGAAATACTTTGAGTTATTAACCTCGATGTCATGTTTTTTCCCATATTGAATCCCTAGATTCGGCACACTTTCTAACACCATATGAGCAGATACATATATCGTTTGAATAAAACTAAGATGGCGGACATGGCATATAGAATGTTTGCTTCTAGGTAAAAACAAAATGGGGCAATCAGATTTCAAAATGGGACCACGTGGATAGGGTACGCAAACTTCCCCAAAAATGACTCACAGAATTTCGCAGGTCATTGCTCCAAAAGTATGGTGACCCTCAAAATCCTCCTGTGGTGGACGGCAATAGTCTTCACCCAATCTCAGGACCTTAATTTGTAACCCCAGAGTGAACTTGAATACCACGTATTAACCTCCAGAGAAGTGCTAAAGAGTCGTGGTACTCGAACCACCCAAAAAAACGCCTTTGCACAAACCATTCTGGTCATTAACGTACCAATTGGACCGCATGAATGGTTATTTTAGAAAGTAAAGACCTATATAATGTAGTAGCTTACCTTTGCCTGGTATTTTACTAGTTCAGCAAAACCCATGTGTTTCGCCCAGTGCTCATTTACCTTGATTCATAACTCCAATAAGTTCTTTCTATATGCTCGAAAGTATAAATTAACCAGTACTGTGTGAATTGTACTGCGGCTAGTTTAGCAGTCCTCCGGAGACCTTTGACAAATATTGTGGTGGGTAAGGTTTGTTTCACCTTAAGTAAATACACCCAATCAGAGTTCAGGGGTTTAGTTAAGTTATTAGTGCAGTAGTTCTCGGACAACGGCAGGGACTTTTATATGCATCCTTTAAATGTACATCTGCTCACGGCGGGTTTTGTCTTACACAATTCGAGATGCGCGCAGTCTGTTCAGTTAATGAAAATGTCTTGTTGCCATGGTTTCAGAAGCGTTCCTGAAATTAAACTTTTAAGTTTAATATGACAGCACGGGAAATGAGCTTTCATATATTGATGGGAATCTAACTTGAATAATCTGATTTCATGCAGCGTAAATGTGTCTGTAATCGGATTTCTTTAGTGGTGTGGAAATGGCCCCAAATATGTGTTCTTCATTTTAATTAACTCTTTAAATTACACATTTTGGGTTGTTGGCGACATCTATGATACATCTCTTTCGAGCATAGTCACCTGTCGGGAAGATTCACAATGTTCGCAATGGCTACACAGCAGTAACAGATGAATATACTTATTTGTTAATTCACCCATGCACATTTGTGAAACCCTTCGGGGTGTGTTTTGCGGCTGCCTCTCAGCTATATCCATGTATTTCTTTCATTTGTACGTTTTCTTGAGCCCGAACCAGGGCCAGAGTGCTGAAAAAAATACAATTAGGCTGGAGATATCCACATCTTAATTAGACAGGACATTGAGGTAGAGTTCAAATGATATTGGTGTTTTGCAAATGTTAAAAAGAATCATATACATACATTGGAATGCAAGATTTAACAAGAGAATGTAACTGTTAGCTGCATATTTTATCAATACCACTATACTTAAGAGTGCCTGCATGGTTCAACAGCAACAAAGTTTGGAGCAGGATGAGTCAAGTCCAGTGGTGGCTGGTGAAGTTTTTAATTGGAGAGCGTCCGAGCATATCGAGCTAGCCAGAAACAACCACGCAGGGTGCAAGGAGTGTTCATTCCCCACCCCTCAGTCACCAATAGTGCAAGTCACCAACCATGCACATGAGTATTTCCAATGCATTTTCATGATGCCTTTCCCTGCAATATATTGCAGTATTAAAAACATTTTCAAGCTGACTTCGGACATAAATGTCCATGCTTGATGCACCTATAATTGCCAGTATTCCCAAAAAAGTACATACTCAAGTTTTCTTTGAGCATTAGACCAGGAATGATACTATAAGAAAACATGGCTGGCTCTGCCAATACGGGCCAGAACCAGCACATAACAAGAAACTCGTGTTGGCTCTGCCATTAAAAATGGCATGCCACAATAGGAAAACATGTTCAAACTGTCCACTCCAATGTAGGGCAGCCAAGCCACGTAATAACACTCACCATGCTTCTTTTATCATAGATGTCCAGTAAAAAATGTCAAGCTACGGTAAGAAATAGCTAGAATGGTTACACAAAAATGCTAGTTTTGCCACCTAATTACACCAATCATGCTTGCTTTACCATAAATGTTGAGCACAAAATGTCACATTAGAAAATTACTAGACTGGCTACACCAACATGTCAGTCTAGTCGTGTGATACCACTTTTCATGCTTGCTTTGTCAAAGATGCCCAGTAACAAAGTCAAGCATAACAAGACATGACTAGAATTACTAAACTAAAATGCCAGTCTAGTGTCATAATAACATGAATCGTGCTTGCTTTATCATAGATTCTGAGTAAAATGTCCAATGTCACAATAAGAAATGGCGATCCAGGCTGCACCAACATTCCAGTCTATCCACACAATAACACTTATCCTGCTAGCTTCATCAAAGATGTCCAGTCAAAATTCCTTCCAATCCCACTCATCCCCCCCAGTCCACCCCCCAATCAGCAACCTGGGCCCCACAAACCCAACACAAGCACACACACATTCAAAAGCTCTTTCACACATACATTTATGCAGCAATCACGCACTCTTTCACACATCATTCAAGCAGCATTTACACAGCATTCATTCTCACATGGGCACCCAACCACCCATACATACATCATACACGTTCTTATTTGCACAGACATCCATATAAACAAATAACAACATGCATACAAATTATACATATACAATGCTTGCCTACCTTCAACCCCAATCCAGATGCTGCTCCTCCCAAATGCTGACTCCCTTGACAAGGGCCCTCCAACCCCCAACCAAAGAATAGGAACCAGGAAGCACACAGAATTTCCTGGTTCCTGCATAGGCATGCAGTACCGCAAGGTCATCACCCGGATCTGTTTGAATGCACAGGAGCACCCTCTCACACATTTGAACGGGCAGTTTCCCAATGTGCCATGCCAAGACCGGGTGACATAAAAAGCTCCCAGCCTTGAATGGTCCATTGAACATGAACGCAGGGGAAAGTAAACTGTCACAGGGAAGTGGACTTCCCTGTGACAGTTTAAGCTGCTGCGGCTGCTCCATAATGGGTGAGGGTACAGGTGGGTTGGCGCCCCCAGACCCATTTTGGACAAGCTGCGCTGGTCAAATCAAGGAACTTGTATATTCTAGGGAATCAGGCATACATTATGTGCAGATACAGCAGAACATACTACGGTGGATAAAGAGGTGTGGATGAGATATCCAGGAAATTCCAGTAGAAATGAATTCCTGATCAGGTTAATGAAGTACTCTGCCAGGACATGGGCCCTCATTACAACACCAGTGCTAAACCATGGCGCTATTAGCACCATGGTTGGTGCCGGTGTAACGAGTCTGCCATGGGGAAATGGGGAAATACCGCCCCATTTCAAGGTTGGTGGGGTGGTATTTCCCCATTTCCCCATGGCCCTTACCCTTCCCCATTCCCATTTTTGCCCCATGGGCTCAATGGGAATGAGGAAGGCGCCAATTACGGTACCGCAAATTGGGGTACCGTAATTGCCTGCGAGGTCCCTTTGCGGGTCCCTACTTTAACGGCTGGTCCAGACCAGCCGTTCAGGTCGGGTCCCGCAAAGGGACCACGTAGTAAGGCGCTAAGTGGTTAACGGCGCCGCAGCCTTTTACGGCGCCGTTAACCACTTAGCGCCAGGGTCGTAATGAGGCCCATGGTATGCAGATGTCATGTCAGAGAGTGATATCCTGGTGCTTTTTAAGGTTGATATAAATGATATAGTGGATTTCAGCTTTGTAGTTAGAAGAGTTGTGTGGTTTGCTATCTAATCTTTAAAGATGTGGGTGAGGGGACAACAAATAATAACTAAAAGGGGTACTTGATCTGGGACTGATAGTGAGGGAATATTTGAATGTGCATAGGTAGCAAAAATAGCTGAATGAAATGTGAAGGTATTGTTTTGAACGACTGTTGTATGACATCATGTTTATTGAGTTGGGTGTAATCTTTTGTTAAATGACAACAGGAGGACAGAATTATTAATGGTTGTGATTTAACAGAATAGGTAAGTATGATGAAATGACTACTAATCTGCAGGAGTGCAGGGTTAGTAATGGATAAACTGTCTACTCTGCCTCAAACTACTACTAAAACAGCAGTGATTTCAGTTATAATAGTAACACAGGCAGGGCCTGATGAGTATGCCTCCTTGATCCTTTGTGTTAACATCGGACGGGGGCAGTCTGTACTCTCAGGAGAGTTGTGAAATGATAACAGTAGTAACCCAAACAGCAATATAAATAAGCAAGCCAAAATAAAAGAATGTCCAATCAAGGTTCTATCAAAAATATAGAGCCTCATTTCGAGTTTGGTGATATGTCGGCGGTAAATCTGCCAAGATACTCCAAACTCCTTTACTTTTCCTAATTGCTTTTTCTTCTGACTACTGCTAACAGCTGCCATGGCCTCAACCTCTACAATAGCAATTTACACGGCAACCTCTGCACCATCCACCTCCAGCACTGTACTTTCCACAAACTAATCGGCAAAGTGCAAATTTTGGTGCTGCAAAGGTCACAATTCTTTCTGGGTGGGAAATGCCATATTCTGCCTCAACAAAAAATATATCTATCTATCTATCTATCTATCTATCTATCTATCTATCTATCTATCTATCTATCTATCTATCTATCTATCTATATATATGTTTTTATTTTCAGTGGCATAGTAATATTTCACATGTCATTTTCAATTATTTTACTTTTTTCTCCCAAGAGAAAACTGTACAGAGCTGGAAGTACTTCATGATGAGGTGCAGTAAAAGTTTAGGACAAGTACAGGCAAATAAACCTTTACCCTCAGTAACCTGCATAGAAGAAGGGACATAGATGCATATCAATACTGTTGATTTAAAAATGTATTTTCTAAGCAGCATGTTAGTGAAAGTTAACAAATTGCATGGTGAATTAGAAGCCTCAACATTTGTACCTTATTTACAACTAAGCAATAACAAAATATTTAGCACCACAATCTGATAAGAGTGCTTATAAAACAGTGTAGCTTTATATATAGGAAACAATGCTACATTTTAGGGATACCTATTTATAAGAGTATTAGAATCTATCACAACCATTGCATAGGTTATCAACAGAGATGGTTATATTTAATAGCATGTCAGTAAAATGTTGATTTGAGCAGGTTGAAAATATTGGCAATATATGTCATCTGATAGCAGTGGTTAATATAGCTGACACAAACAACACTGCAAATAAACCTTTAAATATGTAAATATTTACTGAAACATACTTTAACATCAGCCACACACTCAGCATGTACAGTGTGAGTTCTGCAAACACAATGAGAAAAGTGAACAAAATGTTGGCTTTTATACTCACAAAAATCGGAATATAAAGTAGACAAAGTACTAAAATGGCTGACACATTTTCACTGCAACCTATCACAAACAAGTGCACAAGTAGAACAGTGACATCAACTAATTACAAACACCAACATCTTTTTCTCCCCAACCATCTTTGGAATCTGTGTACAAGCACACTCAAAAACAAACCTTGCCAACCTTTAAAAGTTCAAATAAGACATGGGTAAACCTGTGGACATAAAATCAGAAACACAAGTAAAATTGTGTGGTCTAGCATTGACAAAATAATATGATATTGCACGGAGGTGTTAAATTATGGCTTAATACGCACAGCTATTCATATTCACGGCCACATGTAGAACATCAGCCAATCAACTGACGAGATGTGTTAACGTGCCTACGTGCGACTGCACATATGCTGTATAGCCGGGGGTATATAAACACCTCATGAAGTTGTTTTATTTTTTAACTGCGGCTATTCAGAAAAACAAAGGAAACAAATGTAATCCTGCACTCCAAAGCCCTTACCAAGTGACCCCAACATGAATGCCACCTCCCTTCACTGCCCTAATGTCCTTCTCACCTCCTCTGCCCTCTCCCATTCCCCCTATAACACTTGTTGTTTCTGTGACGCAGTTTCAATCAAAAATTCACGTTGCCGCGGCCATGCAGCCATGGAAAAAACACAATTCACCATTGGCCTACATGTAGCCCTGATAACACAGGGGACTCAGCGTAGTCACGATTGTGCATGTGAGATGTGTTTCCATAGCCGCAGATACGCACTCCAGTTGCTGGGATTAGCAATGCCTCAATCCTTGCCACCCCGTAGGCTGCTACAGTAGCCATGGTTATTAATTTAAATTTGTTTAAAAAATGTTTTTACATAAGTATATATATATGATTATTTACTACTCCTTGTATTTTGTATTTTCAGATATATACAGTATAAGAGAAACCGGCAGAACAGTACAGAAACATGAATATATTCTGTAGCGCAAGAGTGGGTCGGTACTGGTCAAAAGGGTGGAGGTAGGCTACATAAGGGGACACAAAGTGTGGGTAGAGTGTATGACATGGAGGGGGTGATATAGTAATACTAAAACTGTGAGTTCATTGGGAGAATCAGGGTTATGTGACAATAGAGAGACTAAAGAGACAGCAAGTACAGTGAGTGGTTCAGGTAGTAAGGATTGGGACATTAAAATGTACAGAAAGTATATGTGCAGCGGTACAAAGGCTAGCCATGTCCACAGTAATATGTGCAGTGGTACAGACACTAGCCATGTCCACAGTAATATGTGCACAGTAATTATGTCATAATATGCACTTTTCTGTCGGTAAAATAAGAAAATATAATTACCTAGAGAACATACTTTATGAAACACAATAAATTACAGTTCTCCACATATATAGTTACAGGGTCAGTCACTTCTCCAAGCAACGATTTGGTGGTAGATCTCTTTCTTCGGCTGGGGCCTCCCTCTGCAACAGCCTCCCTGCCTCCCTGAAACTTGAGGAGAACCATCTCCGGTTCCAGAAGCACCTCAAAACCTTTCTCTTTGCTTCTACCTTTTCTCCTCCTCTCCCCGGCTGACCTCCTGGCTGATTCTGAATCTTCACTGATTACCTGGCCACCCTCTGTTCTCAGGCCCAGGTCCCTCCCCCTCCAGTCACTCCCACCTGCACTGCCTGCCTGGCAACCTGTACACTTGGGGACTATATCTGTATCCCTACAGTCCCAGTACCAGCACTTGACACCTGATGTCTGCACACACCTTGTACTTGCCACCTGATGGGCGTTACTTACTTTAGTTATTATTCTATGCTCATGTACTGCACTGTCCCTACCCATTTCCCCCTGCACTTTTCCCCTTCGCCCCTTCCCATGCACTTGCGCAATCTGAATGACATCTGGCCTAGTAGGATTGTTGTCTGTCCTCCCTTTGTTCCCCCTCCCTTGCCTCGTCGCGCCTTGAAACACTTGTGTATAGGTGCGTTATAAATGCCATAGCATATCATATCATATCATTTAATTTTTGTTGCCCCTCATAAGTGGACTTACCCCATTGAAAAGTTGTACTGAAAGTTTAGGACAAGTGCAAGCAAATAAATCTTTAACCTCAGTCACCTATGTACAAAAAGGTGCATAGTTCAATATAAATGTTGTTAGATGAAGCCTTATCACTAAAGTAACTAGTGATAATGTATTAGACAACATAACCAGAGGGAGCGGGCAGCTTCCTCCCAATGAGTCAGTCTAACTTGCTACGTGAATAAGAGTGCCAAATGCCTGCCACTATAGCCAGTGATTTTTCACCCCCAACATCACTATTGTTGTAAAAATATCTTTTAAAACAAAAAATCTATAACAGCGGGTACGGAACTACAGAGACCCTCGGCTATCTGTAGTCTTCAATAACTGCGGTTAGCAGGGAAAAAAGATCATAGAGGAAAAATGCCTCCCTGCCCCCCAGGCCCTCACCAAATGTCTTTCTACCCTGTACATCTATGATGGTCTCCTCACCGCTCCTATCCTTTCGGATTCCCCCCATAACACATGCTGTTTCTGTGATGCAATTTCATTGTTTAATGTTAGCTTTTCATGGCTATAGCTGGGGCTACACAGTCCCTAGACCCCCTCCAACTGCCAAATTTCACTTAGTATCCTCTAGCCACCCCCACCTGTGGCCTAATAACATTTTCATGTGTTTTAACCCGCAATCGTTTTTTCCCTGCGTTTCTTTTTCTGATATCCTGAGCAAATGCTCCGGCTATCGCTTGCATTGAAAAAAAAAGATGGCGGCTATTTAATTTCTAAAAGCACCCGGTTTTGGTAAATTAGGGGCATCTCTAATTGACTTCAAAATTTCAGCCAAATCTGTTGCACGAATCAAAGGTCATTAACAATAGAATTAATTGTGGTAACTATGTCCGACTCACCTTAATTATAGGGCGGTGACTGCAGCCCTATAATGTGTGTGTAATTTTCAGAGTTCTATTTTTCAGCCTTTATTAACCAACTGTCAGCTTTGGATATCATCAACACAGAAAGCCTTTGCTTCATGTTAAAGAATTTGGACACTCAATCGTACCTCCTTTGTTTATTTTCACTTTTCCACTTAGACACAATGGCCAGTGTATGAATAGGTATTGAAAGTGAGTGCACTAAAGCTTTGATGACTACCAGGAGTTTGCATGAAGGTTGTGTGCTAGTGTCCCCCATGTTTAATCTTTACATCAATTCACTTCAGGAAGATTTGGAGGGCCTTAAATGAGATGTTTAAAACCCACACTCCCTAAATGCCTAATTAACAAGAATGCTACATATAAAGCCAGCAGAAAGTCAAATGTTTTGCAGTTGGTGCAAATTAGATTTTTGGGAAATTGCTGATAATCTGCTCAATGGAGTTAGATATGAGAGAGCTAAACCAGAGAGTTATTTAATTATTTGGGCATCATGTTCACAGAAAATTCTGGCAGATTACTAAAATGAATAGTTGCTGATATCACGAGCTACAGGAGCTTTCTTCCAGCTATCTAATCATATTGGCAGGCAATCAATTGAAATATTACTTTGAATGTATGCAGCTAATCATCTATCACTAGCTCCTTATGGATCTAAACTCTGGAAGTTGGAATGCTCTGCGTGATTCCAGGTTATAAAAGCTGTATTTCTCAAATCAAAAAAGCTGCTTTGGACCAAAAACATAGTCCATTTTACCAACAATCAAAAAAGACCAGACTTAGACACCCACACTCATGCTCAAAAGGAGTGGAATAGAACAAGAGCCAGACGCTCACGCTCCATGAACAGGGTAGAGAGGAGGTCTGAACGAGCCTTTGAAAAGAAGCTTTCTGGAAGATACCCTCTGTCTTCTGAAACAAAAATCAGAGAACCTAAGCTCAAGATCTAAGAAAGAGACCCAATGAGAAAAGATGACGAGGAAGAGGCGAAGAAAGGCATATGGGCGTGGCTATTTAAAGCCCTCATAAATAAATCCATGAGATAGCAACCATCTGATTCATCACAGAGGAGCCGGGAAGTAACTTTGTATGGCCCAACCTTGTCAGAACATCATCTTCACTGAGAATGGGATCTTGGAATACTAGAGGCCACATGCACTTAACCCAACCAGGAGGAACCGATTTAGGAGCCTTTGACATCCTTTGCCTGCAGGAGACCTGGCTGGAAGGAAAACCTGCATTTGACGGCTTCACGGTTGTAATCTCGCCCGCCATAAAGGGGCCACTATCCATCGTCTGTTCTCCTTCTGGCGGTGTGCGCTGGCTATGGGATTAATATCACAAACAAGATATCTGAGTCTTACGGACAGCTAGTAACGTTTTTAACCTGGGAAAACCATAGAACATGGACCACAAAGTTGGAATTGACTCAGTTGGCCATCATCACTCTCTATTGGAATCCCCAGAGAACAACAATCACAAATTTCTGCACGTCAGCGGCAGGAGCTATAGACGAGTTACTTGTAGACTACCAGGTATCAGACATAATTATCTGCAGAGATTTAAATGCCAAATTTCCTAATCCTAGAACGGCCTCAGTATCGGAAAACAATGGGTCCCTCGCTGTTTATTTATAACGATGGCCCACAGATGCCAATGTGAGAAAGAGACACTACATTTGCAACTCTAGACTATATTTGCGTCTCACATGCATTGCTGGCGTTAATTTCAGCCTTCAAGGTTCAAAGAACTGAAGAAAGTGACCACAACTGGCTTACCATGGCCTGGAGCTCTAGGCGCCCTCAAAATCCTTCCTATAAACCGAACATCGAAGTTAATCAGCAACAGACCGGATTGCAGCTTACGGCCAGCAATATTGCTGACTTAACAAAAAAGTACAGTCTACAGGCCCCAGGAGGGAAGACGGTGAAACAACGTCAGCAGTTAATTACCAACCTTTACTACTCACATATAGAATGGGCCAGGCTTCCAGACCAAATTCAAGTTTACCACGGAATCACGGTTACAACAAAGCCGTGGTCGATAGATGGAGGACTCCTAGGAAAATAAAAAGAATGGCAACAAAGCAAAACACACCCCAATCTAGAGCGAATTTACACGCAGAGATAAAGAACTATAAATCATGGCTCAAGAGCCACCGGATCAGTCTCTACCAAAACGAATCTGAACAAATACTAAAAATTGTGAGCAGCAATAACACCAGAGAATTCTGGAATTCCAGAACAAACGAGACTCTCACAAACTCGGTAGGCAAACTTAAATGGTTGAACTACTTTATGGCCCTCTTTACACTTCCAACAGGACCCTTGCAGTCTCTGAAAACTAACATCAGCGCTGCATGGGAAGACCTACCAGACAAAGGTGACAGCAAAAGAGTCATTCTGAAACTGAAATCATCCAGAGCCACGGGTCCTGACGGTCTGACGAACTTAGATTTAAAACGCTTTCCGGATGAGTGGACAACTCTCATCAGTCAGATCTTTAGTCAGTGCAATGAACTAAATACAATTCCGATCACGTGGACCTCAGTGTTGGTGGTTCCAGTTTTTAAGAAGGGTAATAGGGAGGACCCGAGTAACTAACGCCCTATCGCCCTGCTAGATATCATCGGCAAGGTTTTCGCATCTCTCCTCCTTGTAAGAATTCAAGCATGGGTCAGATTCTCCCCTTGTGCTGACCCCTTTCAAACAGGTTTCCTGAAAAATGCGAGCACATTGGTGAATGTTATGCTGTTAAACATCATAAAAAGCAAGATCAGAGCTGGCGCCACAAGAGTGTTCTTAGCTTTTATCCATTTAACCCAGGCCTTTGACCGAGTGGACTGGGAAAAACTCTGGCAGAAGCTCGTAGCTTGGAAGTGCCCACGATCCATCTTGGGTCCCTTAATCGCGCTACACACCAATACAAAAATGTGAGTTTGGCTCAGTCGTCAAGGCCTTTTGTCAGCCGAAATTCCCTTAAACAGTGGGGTGAAACAGGGTTTACCCTTGGCTTCCGCCCTGTTTATTGCTTTTATGGGGGACTACAAAGACTTGGCGTCAACAGTTCGGTCATTCCAACCTAAAATTGGAAATTCCAGTGTCTCACTGCTGCTCTACGCTGACAATTTGATACTGTTGGACCAAACACCTATTGGCTCCAAAGGCAATTGAACAACCTGGTGAGTTACATTGAACAAAATAACTTAGAAATAAACAAGAGCAAGACAAAAATCCGGACCTTGGAGAAATTTACAAAATGAGGTGATAAACCGAGCTGGTTTGTGGGTGGCTCTAAAATCGAATCTGTTTCCCACTTCAAATATTTAGGAGTTTCGATCGATTGCTCCAATTCGGACACTCAAATGCAAGAAGTCCTTTGGGACAAAATGCGCAACCTCACTGCACAACCTAGAGCCATCGATAAAAAATGTGGAAGGTTCTCCCTGCTGCCCGCAATTCAATTCTATAAAACCAAAGTGGTACCACTGATTGTCTAAGGGATGGACGCATGCCCTGCCATCCCAACAACAATATGGCCCAAATTAGAAGGTTTCCTCTGGAGATCTGTGCTCAATGTACCTAAGTCAAAATCCGTCGCAGCAATCAGGTGCGAATTAGTCCTGATCTCCCTGTCAGCTAATAACTAAACCCCAGAGAGTGAAACAAAAAATGAATGATCTAGACCGGATCATCACTAAAGAATGAGCAACAAGTAACAAACTGTTAAGACACCTACATCCAGTGACTAGAAACTCAAAGGAAACTAAGGCTATATCAGCAAATTCCCAGACAAAAGGCTAAGGGGCAACTTTTATGAGAGCATGACTGAACCTCCTTTTGACACATGAAATTCTGGAGATAAAATCACTGTCAAATTCAAATGATTGCAGACTACGCCTAGAGAAACATCATACAGAAACTGTAAGACATCTATTGATGTCCTGTCCGGCCACACAAGGAGCTAGAGTCGCATATCTCCTACCTTTGTTCGCAGACTCTAACTTTCGAGAAGAAGAGACCTGGTGGGTCTGCCTAATTTCCGGCGATAAGACCAGATGGATCATCGTGGCGGCAAATAGCTTAAAATTCGCCATGGAGAAAATAGAAGCTTTATGAATTTTATTAGAAGGAAAACCTTCATGGACCTAATATTTCACAACATTCCTTGTAAAAAGTCAAAATTGACTACACACAAGTAAATACATTTTTTTAAAGAAAAAAGCTGTTTCCAAGATACTCAACCAATTTCTCAAAATATAATGCACCAAATCTGAGCTACGTTTTGGTCAAATTTTAGCTTGCATCTTTTTTAATGTGGGTTTTGATCTAGTAAAATAACACAGCATCCGTTTCTGATAAAATCATGATTGGTGCCTAGATAAGGGTTGTGCCAATATGGTAAAATGGATGAAATACATTAGTGATTCAGTCTCTTTTATTGATTATAATCTTTGGTTTTTTCATCCAAAACATTAGTTAGATGGAAAAGATGAATGATAAAAGGATTGTTGTATGAGAGATTTGAGGACTCTGAAGAACCTGTTCAGTTATCTTAAAAGCAGGGAAGTGGGTTCTGGCCTGGGGATGCAAGTAAGGAAAGAATATATATGTATGTATGAGTGGCTGAATGTGAATGAATAAGTGTATTTTGTTTGGGTACTTGAGTGAATGAAAGAGTTTATGTTGTGTGGGTTCACATGTGAATGAGAGAGAGTATGTTATTGATGTATGGGTAAAAGAGTTATGAATGCTGTGAATGTGTAGAGTGCTCAAGGGAATGTGTATAAATGTTGAATGAATGTGTCTGGTTTGTTGCATGTGTGCTGGGTAGTGGCCCACTGATCTGGTGGGTTTGGAGGGCATTTTTTTACTGTGCATCCAGGTTAAAGCAAACCAGATAAGTGTTGTTATGTGACTAGATTGCAGCTAGCCTAGTTACGTTTTTTGAATCTGACATGGCATTTTTCTAAATGCGCATCAAGGTTGAAGGAAACATGAAAAGTGTTGTTAGGTGGCTAGACTGGCCTACATTGCTGCAGCCAGTGTGGCTATGGTTTCTGCCTCTGGCATGGCATTCTTTACTGATAAGTATTGTTATGAGGCTAGATTGGCCTACATTGCTGATTCTGGAAGACAGCTTCATCTTGTAGCATGGCATGTCTTACTTTACATCAAGGGTAAACTAAACATGATGATATTTATTTCATGTCTAGTATGCACTACATTTGTGCAGCTAGTCTGGATATGTTTTCCATTGTGGCATGGCATTTATTTTACTGGCAAATCCAACAGGAGCATATTTCTCACATGATAATACTAGTATGTATTGGTGCAGCCTCTGTGGACATGTATGGGAAAAGCCAGCAGGAACATGTTTTTTTTATACTGTCATATATTGTGGGCAAAGTGATCTTGAAAGTGAGTTGGAAAATGTTCTTCTGCACTGTACACTGTTTCAGCACAGAAGGGCCAAGTCTTAGACCTTTCAGTTGCTTTTAACTGTGCAGACTGAATAAAGTTGCCAATATTAACTATGAGGCAGTGGCATGGGTTCAATCCTTCCGGAAGGGCAAATCTGTAAGACTCTACATTGGTATTGTTGAGGCCTCCCCAGTTTCTTTGCCTTATGGTGTTCCTCAGCGAGCTTGCCTGTCTCCCTTGTTGTATACTATTTTCACTGTACCCCTGTGTCAATTACTTGAGAGCAAGGGTTTATGTTTTTCCAACTATGCGGATGATTCACAGTGTATCATACCGTTATCAGATAATCACAAGGAGAATACAATTGTCATCAGCAAGATATTTGATCTCACTCAACAACGGATGAGGGAGAATGGATTGGCTCTGAAAATGAGAAGACAGAATTTAGGATTATAGGGACCACCCCCTGGATTGCTAGACTGGGAGATGATTATTTAGAATTCAAAATAATGGACTGTAAAATCCCCACTAAGAAGAATATTAAAACGCTGGGAGTCTAGTTGGAGCAAATCTTTCTATGAGAGCTCAGCTGAGTAGTTTTGTGTCTACATCCTCCTATTATATAAGGTTATTGGCCCATATACGGCCATTCTTATCTATCAAGAGTACTGTGACTATTGCTAGAGCGATCATAGGCTCAAACATTGATTATTGCTGTAGTCTCCTGAAGGGAGCTAACAAAGGGGAAATTGCAAGACTACAGGTCATTAAGAACAGTGTCATCAGATCTATAATTGGCCTCAGAAACTATGATCATCTTTCGGACGCCAGAAGGAGCCTTCACTTTTTCCCGGTCGAGGCCAGACTATCACTATAGTGCATAAATGCCTAGAGGGCTCCAATCCACAAAACTTGGTGGGTAGGCTAACTATGAAATCACCCTGAAAAAATGTAAAATAAGATAATAACTACATGATGGTTGTTCCTAGAGCCAAGATTGCGCAAGTAGATAAGAGCGCATTTGATATAGCTGCACCCAGATTGCGGAATTCGATTCCATCTGATCTCAGAGGTGAAAAATCATTCGAGAAATTTAAGAAAAATCTGAAGACCTTCCTTTTCAGATAAAGGTTGCATATGAGTCAGGTCCTGTTTGTTTCTCAGGCTGGTCCTAGGGTATTGTTTTTATTTGTATTATGTTGTTTTGTCTTTCTTCTCCCCTTCTAAGTGTCATCGTCTGCGCCCGTATACCTCTGGGCCATTATTAATTGCGTGGTATAAAATACATAAAGTAAAGTAAAGTTGATGACTTGTATCGTGTGGATTTTTTCATGTGCTATCCTTCAAAGTATGTTTTAAAATGCACCATTTTGACCCATTATTTTAAACATTTTCTCTGTGGAAGAACCTCCGTTGAAAGGTTTGGCTCCCTCACTACACTCTGGGACTCATCACGAGTTGGGTGGTAACCCTTAAAATTCGGCGGCAGCGCTATCAGCGCCGATTTTAAGGGACCGGCTGTAAAAGCGTCGGCTGTAAAAACGCCAGTAACCATTTGCGCTAAAACATTGTAATCACGAGTCCGGCGTAGGTGCAATTAGCATCAGAAAAGAAGCGGACAATCCGCCGAAAATACCCCCAGCAAAATGCTGGAGGTAAAAGAACACAGGCCACAGCAATAAGGGCCCAGGTGAAACCAATGCAAATCAGAGGCCTACAAAGGACCCATCCATGCACAACACACCCTCCCCAACACCATTCCACCAGCAGGAGCAGGGAGGAGACAGCAATAAGGGCCCAGGTGAAACCAATGCAAATCAGAAGCCTACAAAGGACCCACCCATGCACGCCCTCCCCAACACCATTCCACCAGCAGGAGCAGGGAGGAGACAGCAATAAGGGCTCAGGTGAAACCAATGCAAATCAGAGGCCTACAATGGACCCACCCATGCACAACACACCCTCCCCAACACCATCCCACCAGCAGGAGCAGGGAGGAGACAGCAATAAGGGCCCAGATGAAACCAATGCAAATCAGAGGCCTAGAAAGGACCCACCCATGCACAACACACACTTCCAAACACCATGCTGCCATTTGGAGCCGAGAGCCTTGATGTGGACTTCTACCTGCTGCACCTGGAGCTACAAAGGCCAGCCAACCAGGCCAGGCCCTGGAAGCGCAGGGGGTGGTGGGGATGAGGAGAAGGAGGAAGAGAGCAGCACCAGCAAGGCGGCCAGCCATCCACAGGGTCAGGCCAACACCCTGGGCCCTGACTGATGGCCAGTTGGTGACTGAATATCGGCTGGACAGGGCAACCATCACCAAGTTGCTGGACACAATCCAGGCTGTCATCGGCAGCCGTATAGCATTCAGCACAGCAGTACCTCCGCTAGTGAAGCTATTGTCTGTGCTACAATTCCTCTGGAATGGCAGCTACCAACACACCGTTGCCATGATGCATGGCATGGCCCAGTCCACATTCAGTGTCATGCTGGGACAGGTGCTGGATGCACTGTTGAATCATGTGAATGAGCACACCGCATTGCCAACCAAACAGGCACAGGTGAACCAGCTGAATGGTCAATTCCATGCCATTGCCCAAGTCCCGAATGTAATAGCAGCCCTGGACTGCACACATGTAGCACTCGTACCACCCCAGGCACATGAGGCAGCCTACAGAAACCGGATACATTACCATTCCCTGAATGTGCAGATGACATGTGGCCCTGACCTCACCTTCAGCCACTGCTGTGCCCGCTACCCAGGATCCACCCACGACTCCATGGTCCTGCGCAACAGTACCCTGGCAGTGTACATGGAAAGGCACTGAGGGCAAAACATATGGCTGCTGGGTGAGTACAAATGTATACCGTAATGCATGTTAATCCACAACTGATGGGGCTGGTCACACACAATGAAATCCCTGAATCTCAATATGCAGCACCATCAGTGCAGCATTTCCAATCAAGCACCTTGCACGAGAAACCTTGGACATGTCCAACACAGCAGAAGACACCCATTCAGGATGTAAAAGACATTTGGCAGCACAGTGACATATGAAAGGCCTACCACCACAAAGCCTCCTGTGTGAGTAGCACTATGGCTTCCCACACTGATACAGTACAGACATCCCACCCTGCCCACCCGACAGTCATGCAAATGTAACACAAAAGTCGCCACATCCACAAATGCACCACACATAAGTAGTCTGAGTAATGCCAATGTACATCCCACAAACCCTGTCCCCTGAATGGCCAATGAAATGCCTGGAGAACAGTACACAATAGTGACAACCAGCAAATGCAACAGCAGCCAAAGGGAATGACAATGACACATGAGGTAGCCACTTCTCGCATGCACAAGCAGATGGAAGGGCCCCCTTCCCCAGTGAAAAGTGAATGAGTACTGTTACATACTTAAACAGAGGTGTGCCAAGTTGTGAGTAGCTCATTGAATCAATGCTGCACGTAGCACAGCACACTCCACATAGTTAGTGACCAAATGACAATAATGGCAAAATGACACTGATGACTGAGCCCTGTACACCCACTGAATTTACCTTGTCCCCAAACCTGCTTTCTCTCCCCTGCAGGTGATTCTGGATATCCCCAGTACACATGTTTCATGACCCCTGTGCGTCATCAACACACTGCAGCAGAGCGGGCATACAACATTGCCCATACTCGTACACGGATCTGCGTGGAGAGGGAATTTGGACTGCTGAAGGCATGCTTCCGGTGCATAGACTGTACGGGAGGGGCATTGATGTATGCACCTGAAAAAGTTGGAAAAATTGTACTTCCATGTGCCATGCTGCACAACATCTGCTGTCGCAGGAATGTGCCACTGCCCCCTGATGCTCATGTGCAGCCACCTGAGGATGGGAATGAAGGTGATGACGTGCCTAAAGGTGTTGCAGATGCACAAAGGGTTGGGCTGAGGGAGGGGAGGTTGGCCAGACAGGGCTTGATTGATTTTTTTTTTTTTAAACGGCTGCCGGCTACATTTTACACATGTCACTTCAACATTAAAGAGCACTTTATCACAATCACTACTGCCCATGCTTTGTGAATTTTGAAACGTGATTTATTCTCAGTATAACAATCCCCCCTCCCCCAGTGAACACCCAGCACACAATCCCTCCTCCCCACAGTGAACACCCAGCACACAATCCCCCCTCCCCCCAGTGAACTCCCCACAACAGTGCAGGTAGGTGCATGTTTGTTATCAGGGCACCCACAACGATGCCATGTCCAACTACGATGGTTGTGGGCGCTTTCCATATCCAGGCCCCTCTGGTGTGTGTGACCTCAGGTGGCGCATTGAACAGCGCCTAGGAGACGGCTCAAGGGATCCCTCTGTGGGTGTAGTGGAGGTTGATGGGACTGACCCGGTTGCTTGCATGTGCTGACGGAGAAGGTTGTTCCCCTCCCTTGTCTGCTCAGCAAGTGCTGATACTGCCTCGCACAACTCCCTCACCCTTTGTCCAAACCCTGTCAGGGCTGCGGTGCATTGCTCCACCACTCTGCGTGTGCGCCCATTGTCTCACGCAATGTACTTGCATCAATGGCGTATGGATGCACTGATGGCCTTGATGTGCTGGCTGTGCAACTTGGCCATGGATTCAACTTTGGCCTGTTTGGCCTCGATCACGTCCAGTCGTCCCATCACTGCTGCCCCCATGATAAAGGGTACCCCTGGTGTGGCAGGTACCGGCCTGCCACTTGTGCGTACCGGCCTGCCACTTGTGCGCTGTGGGGGGGCGGCTGCATGGGGACATGTTGCCGGCTGGGATTGGGCTGGCGGGCCCTGAGTGCCGGTCTTCAGGGCTGCCATAATGGCGTGTCTTCGTCTGGCTGTGGTGTGCGGACACGACGCACATGCACATGTGGGGTTTGTGCTAGCTGTGTGCCTGGCCCTGGGGTCCCCTGTGCTGTGCCCATCCCTTCAGCGTCACTGCTTCCTGGTGAATGCAGATGTCCTGCCTGATGCACACATGGAGGTGTCACTCCCACGTCAGGCTCTGACTCCCTCTGCATCAGGGCTATTCCTGGGGGGCTTGGGGCGAGCTGGCAGTGGATTCCCTGCGGACATGTGGGTGCTGCAGCAGTCTGGTTGGGCTGCGTTGTGGTGATGTGGAATGTGGCCTGCGTCGGTTCCCTTCCATGCAGCCTCTTTGTGGGGTGGTGGTGCTGGTCGAGGCACGCTGCCTCGGACGCCGTGATGGTGTGGCCTCCTCCCCATCATCTTCATCCCGTGGGGTTTGCCGTGTGCCTGTGGGGTACATAGGGTGTGGATTGAGTTCAAGGCAACTTACTTAAGTATCAAGCAGTTCATGGCATCAAGTGGGATTGCAGACAGTATCAATTATGCATTCAACTTACATTTTGTTCAGTCACCATGTGGTGATTGGTGTGATGTGTGAGTGTGGAGGTACACTGCATGGGAATGTTTGTGTGACAACATCACATGCCGGGTTGGGGTGCACTGCGCTCAGGGTCCTGAGGGTGTATTCTTGCACACTCACACTCTATGTAGCTGTCCCATGGCTATGGATGTCTGTCCCCAGCCCCTTCTATTGATGCATGTGCAGGGTAGTCTAGGCAGCACTACGGTTCAATGGATCAAGGGTTCACTTATGGGTGTCTGCAGTGCCTCACACGTATTTCTTCACATTCATTCACTCAGGGTATGCATGTGTGGTAATTTCAGTTGCATGCATTTGGGGTGGGACTCACCTGCAGTCGGATCAATGCCAGTGCCTGCCTCCGCTCCACCAATTCCCTCGATGGTGCCGATGTCAATCAGGGCACTCATCTTCTCCTCCCAGGGTGTGAGTTCGGGTGGGGGTTGTGGTGGCCCTCCTCCAGTGCCCCAACTTGCACTCCTGTGCTGTGAGAGGATGCCGCAGACTCTCACACACAGGTCATTGAGGCGCTTGCGGCAATCCTCACCATCCCGGGGCACGCACCCCACCGCAGTTACCCTTTGGCTGATGTTGCGCCAAATCTGTGATAGGCGCTGGCCACTGGTTTTGCGCTGCTGCAGCTCTTCATGATGGATCTCAGCCTCCTCCATCAGTACGGCCAGCTCGCTACTGTTAAATTTGGCTTCCTCACCCTGTCCAGGGCACACTTGCCCTAGTGCGCTCCTGTGACATGATCCAGTGTTCCCAGGGGTGGATGGCTTCCAGGGGCTGTGATATCCGACGGATTGTGATTTCCAAGATGGCCGCCACTTCCATGTTCCAGCGGTGACCCGTTTCCCGTGTGCTATTAGCGCAGTATGGCGGTAGCGCACGGTGCGCCGGATTTACGGCTTCTACCCGTCGAGCGCTATTTGCGCTACTGTCATGTCCCTGTGCGCGTGCACGAAAAATTGTGATCTGACTATCCGCTGGGGGGCTTGGCATTAGCGTTATTTATGCTCGACGGGAAAACCACTGCATTACCGCCAAAATTGTGATGAGGCCCTCAGTCTTTTGTGCTTTTGCGTGGGAAAAATGTACATTCCTCCAATTAAAAAATTCACGAGCCACTGCTGCTAAAAAGAACATTCCCCTTTTTTGGTTGAACAGAATACTATTTGTTGTGGAAGCTGAACCACTATTGAGAAACTGGTTAGCACATTTGCGTTTTCATATGCTCACAATAGGCTGCAACTTAGCTGTTTGGTTGACATATGAAATTCACATGTGCCCTTTTGACCCCACCGATTTGAGACTAGGATGCACGTTGTGTTATTTTGCACAAAATATTGTCATATTTGTTGTGTGACTGTGTTGCCCCTTTTTAATTCTTGTGGCTTTCACCAATATCGCCCAGCTTTTTTTTTTTACACTGCGTCCCGGATCATGCTCATAACGGTGCTGATTTATTAAGCTAAATAAGTAACTTAAGTAAGACCCTCAGTCTACTTACACTATTGTTTTGAGCTTGGTAAATTTTGTTTTACTTGCACTATTTTATTAGCTTAATAAATCATTCCAATACAAATATATGTGTGGGCTTGATTTACTAAGCAAAATAAGTAGTTTATGTAAGAGCCTAAGTCCTTACACTATGTGTTTGAGCTTAGTAAATGTAGTCTTACTTGAGGTACTTATTTAAACCATGTCTTCAATTTCATATTTACAGTCACTCTATTTTTTTTGCATGTGCGTCTTGACATCAAATGTTATACTACTTCTTTACTTAGCCCTTGTGTTGCTCAAGACCTGTACATAGTGTGGATGCTTCCATGTGATTTGTGTTGGCATTCTGCAACCATTAAACCTCTTTAAGAACGTTTTATGAGTGATCATAAGATTTGTATACAGAAACCTAACCATAACATTTTTTTAATTAAAGACTTTCTTCTGGTTTTATATCATATACACTATCATACTGACCTTTCCCCCTGAGTATGGCATTTGGCAGTGCTCTATTACTTCCATCCTTGTCCATTATGCACAATTCCTTGAACATAGTCTTCTGCAATGCCTGGGACATCCAAAACCAACCATATTTGCCACTGCAATGGCCAGTGGTCACTTCTGCTAAGACATAGCCTTCAGGGAAGGTCTTGCTCGCCAAGGTACACCGAGCGTGCAATGGACATGTTCTGCAACTATGGCCAGTAGTCACTTTGCCTGGGGCATGTGCTTTGGCCCTGCCCTAGGCCCCTCCAAGCCACCCAAATGGGTCAGTTTCCAAGGCACAGAATACAACCATTGCCTAGGTACCCCCAAGCCGTCATAATCAACCACTTTCCATGGGCTACAGCTTGAATAAAAATGGCCTTTGCTCATACCATGGCAATTCCCCGAACAGCCTTTGAGACTGGGTTGTTGCTAAATCCTGAAGCTAATTTCCTCTATCACAGGTATGTGGGTCACTGGTGGCACACAGACTCCAAGTCATGGTCTTCAAGCCTGATTCACATGACTGTGGACTCCAGAGCTACATTTCTCATATTTCTATGGGTATATTGCATCCCTCTGCTGCCCCTCAACTGCTCTAGAGTCAGGGAGGCCCCAATGGGGCTGCAATATCCCCTTGCCTGTTGGCCTGTGGGCTCTGCTGACAAACTGTTTTTGCAACCTGAGTCTCCATAGTACCTATAAAGAGTCATCAGGCCACGACTAACCTATCCACAATCATGTCAATTCATTGGATATCATTGTTCTCTCCTCCTCTCTGCAGCCTTCATCTATGTCCATCAGTCCCTTCCATTATGATCACTCCTGCCCGTTCTTCACTGTAACTGTAAATTAGGACCATGATGTGATAAATGTTACCCTATGGATCAGCATACATAGGCAAACATTTTTTTTGGTTGTGCAGTTTCTTGAAGGTCCTGAAAATGACAAAGCCATTATGCAAGGGTTGCTCATTCGAAACTAATTGTTTGGCCACAGACGGGATCCTAATGATATGGGACTAACATTGCAGCTAGTTGACAATCAGCCCTATTAAACTATTAGACCATCAGCCTCTTTAGACTGACAGCTTCATTACTATTGATCATCAGCTTCATTACTTGTTTATAATAATTGCTCAGCACATTGACTATCAGCTTGATTATGTGTGAACATTAGCTCGTTTATCACTTTGTTATGATTGTTTAGTCAATTGTTCAATTATTGTAGTTATCTGTAATGCACGACCATTTGATTGAAAGTTTTTATTATCTAAATTGTGTATTTTTCCAAAAAACAATAATTTGTTGTTGGGGATGAACTCCCAGGTAGGTATGAGGGCTACTAGGAGTTCGCAAACTCACGGAAGGCCCAACAACTTCCCCCAAAAAGGAACATAGACCCAGCCAGTTGAAACTGGTTTATTACATCTAAAACCAACAGGGTTCAGTACAAGGATAGACAAGAAATCTGAAACATCTCAGTGAGCTCTGGCTCGCAGGCCACTTTTGAGCATACGTTTCGTCATGAGGACATCACAATCTGGGCCCCTCTCCAGAAAACCTATTGCCATCTGGGATTGGATGTTGAGTGGTAGTTCTCCTATAGCAGACCCTATTCTTTTTATTTGCTTTACTTGATATGGTTGAATAATCAACCTTTCAAAAACAAAAAAGAAATTAAAGACATATATAGTTTTCACACAATTATACATTTATACAAAACACATATACATTTTTAAATGTCACCATCATATCTAAAACACATATACATTTCTGATTTCCACATCATGTCTTCTAAGATCAAAATTTGATCAATAAGATTTATATGTGATTCATGATAGGAAAACACAGAGCAGTTAAACATTTAAAACTTCATACTTGGGCATTCTAACAATACAAAGGGTTATATCTTGAGTACATTTATTTCCTTTCGGCAACTATGATATTATCATTTCTGCTGTCACTCTGTTTCTTGTTTCTCATTCTCATGTAGTCTCAGACATATCAGGTATTTTATCACTGCTATATTGACTGATACTTTCTGTGAATCAGAAATTCCTTTCCATATCATCTCAGATCTCATCAATTCCGGATATTGAAAAAAACCTAGTAAATGCATAGTCCTAATGTTTGCTAAGGCCGGACATTCTTATATTACATGTTTTACATTTCTACAACTTCTGGATTTTCACAAAACCGACAATTACTTTCACTAGATGTTACTTTTTTCCATGTGCACATGATCTCCGTGTATACCATAGGTTTAGTCTGAATCTCATATATTGCATTCTCATTTGTCGATCCGGAAATATAGATATGCCAACTTTTCTGTGCCTAACATCATGATTTTTAAACAGGGTTCGTTTTGTACAAATGGTCTCTTGTTCTTATCCAGTCCTCTTTTCTTATTTTCCACTTAACTGCATTAGGGTTTGTAATTAGATCTTCGTCAAGTACATCATCCAATTTCAGAGATTGTTGTGTTCTGGTTCTCCAGTTTCTCGCTTCTTTGTGAGATGTTTCAATCACATAGGCAGATATTGTGTGCAATAGCTGATAGTTCATATTTGGCATATACTTTCTATATAAGGAACAGACCCTCCATTTATACATGGCATATAGGGATGTTAACCCAAGTTCATGACGTATTGTGCACATTGATGTTGTTTTAGGTAGAGCCAAGACTGATTTCCAAAAACTTCCTTCGATCCTTGTCCAGAACATTTATGATAACCAAGTTTGTGTTTCTGCACAAGATAATAGGATAGGTGTTACTTTTTGGTTATAAAAGATTAATGTCGGTTTTAGTGAGGAATTCCCGAATTTATAATATTCAGGCTTGTGAGATTGCAGTATTTAGTTTCCTTTTCATTTCAAGGTGATATGCTTTGTCATGCAGTTAATTACTCATCATTTTTCCCAAGTATTTGTATTCATTTGTCACTGCCAATGACATATAACGTTTCATTTTTTTTACTTTGATAATTAGAAAAAATAATTATCCTGCATTTTGATTCATTCACTTTTAGGCCATTTTTAGTGCCATATTTGCCCAGTTGATGTAGCAGTACTTGAAGTCCCGACGGTGTCTTAGCCAACATCACTAGGTCGTCGGCATAAAACACCCACGGGACCATCACACCATTTAGCAGATTTAGCACCCGCAAAATCAAACTGAATATCTCCTATAAAAATGTTTTGAAAAGTCGACGCCAGAACACACCCTTGCTTTAATCCTCTAAAGGTTGGAAATGGGTCCGTAAGAGTGCCGTCTTGTGACAGTCTAATTTGAATGCTTGTGTTTGTATGTAACTGTCTCACCCAAAAAATAAGGTTCATTGGGTACGCATCTCGTACCATCTTTTAAAACAGTTTCTCTCTTAAAACAGAATCGAATGCAGCCTCAAAGTCAATGAATGCTTTATGAACAAGGATTTGTCAGAATCAAAACGGGACCCCCGACGCTTGAGGCATGAGCAGGCGAATTTTGTAGGTGGGATTTAACCCTGGAACTACCGTGATATACTTCAACTAAAAACTAATTCCCGGAAATAAAGAAAGGGAGATTCGTATTACATTCAATAAGGCCCGGATTTGAAAAAGGCGTCAAAGAAACGCCGAAACACGTGTCATCCATATGGGCAGAATATATATCAAATAAATTAAGAAAATATGCTTGAAGAAACTTGACTACGTACTTTGATTCATTCAGATCAGAAATTTGGCGCAAAGAGGTGTAGGCACAAACAAACTACTGAATGCTATATATAGCGATTGTTTCTTTGGACTTTCTTGAGCTTTGATAAGCTGGAGAGCGTGCAGATTTATAGCAGTTCCAAGGCCCGGTTTGAAACCCGTCTGAATGGGATCTTGTAATTTTGTTTATTCAATCCAATTTGTACATTCTTTCAGTATGATTCTGGCAAATATTTTGCCAGGAATGTCAAGTAAAGTAATGGGCCGATAATTTTTTGGATCATTTCGGTTCCTTTTTTTCTAAATGGGGATAACAATCAATGTTCTCCATGAATATGGGATAGTTTGGGAGCCAATTGTTTGTTGAAAGATGGTAATTAAAATGTCTGCCCATGCATGAGGATGGGCTTTGATGGTTTGATTAGACAATCCGTCTGGGCCTGGTTCTGGACGGACTTAGTCTCATTATATGGTATAACACATCTTACATCTCAAACTGAAGGTTGTATTTTGTATCATATCTTTGACTATTATTACTGCTATACATGGGGTGAACTGCATATAGAGTCTTATAATATGCAGTCCAGACTTCCTCTGGAATTGCATGAATATGCATGCTCATCTGTGTTTCATTTGTCGCCTTGTTAAGTAATTTCCATATTAAAGCTGACATTTTTGGTCTTCATCATACTCAGCATATGTTCTCCATCTCGTTGGAATAGGGCGACCCTTCTTGCCTTAATCCAGTTTTTATACTGACATTTTAGCAAATGCAAATGCGTTAGAATATTTTTTGGGCAATCTGCTAATAATTTACGTTGTTCTGCGCGATATCTCGATTTTCTTTGGGCTAGCTTGTGATCATATATGTGCAGTGTCTGCTTGTTGTTCTTATGGGCTATTTTCATTGGTCTTCCACATATATGCATGGTGTTGGGTGTCCTGACCCACGTTTGAGCTATCATGCTGCAACATTTGGTGCTGTGGTCTTAGAAAATCCAAGATGGCCAAAAAGTCCACATGTGCGCCAGAATCCAGGGGAACAACGCAGTTTGTGCGTACACCAAAATGGCTGCCTAACTTGCCACCCACCAGTGCGAGCATGATGGGCCAGGGTGCCATGAGTGGAATGGGTGCCAAAGGTAAAACAGCAGTGCCTGTTAGCTCAAAAACGCTTTAAAATTACCTTTGGTTTCTCTGAATGCCAGCTCAAAATGCCTATTTTCAAACATTGCAACACATCTAAAAATCTCACTGACCACCAGCGGACATCTGGCAGAATGAAGTATGTGTGCATACAAAATCTGGGAAGATGAAGAGCCCAAAACAATGTTCATAACAAAACTGGCTGAGCTATGCATGTCAGCAGCCTAACTGAAACTGGATTAAAACCACCAAAATCGAAATGTTTAAATTAACTGAGTGACCTACTTTTGAGTGTCACATAGTTTGTAACTGTTAAAATGTCATAGTTTTGAACTAAGAATCAGCATTCTAGCTGCATGTGTAAAAATTGTATTGACTTAAACTGGGGAACAAAAAGTGACATTTTAGCTGAAACCTGGCTTAAGGAAACTGGAATTCTGCCAGACAGCTACCCCCAACAGGAGTGGGGGCTTGCCCAACAAATGCATTCCCAGGCCTGGCTGCATTCTGTTGCCCCTGCCAAAAGGAGGTCACACACTCTCTGGTTGAATTACCAGGGGACTGCAAGAAACTAAACTAAGGGCCCAGGCAGATGGTTTATTGGGGGGGTCGTAAATGGCTTCCTTTTGAACAAAGCCCTTCCTTGACTCAGGCAGATGTTATATTGGGGGCGTCGTAAAAGTGGCTTCCTCTTGGCAGTAACGGGGAGGGGCAGCCCCTCTGAGAACAGGCTGAGCTTAAAGAAAGTGGGCAAACTGGTTTCTCAACCATGTGACCTGGGAAGACACACCCCTGTTGGCCAGAATATGATTTTAAGAAAGATGTATAACTCATGGTGCAGACCTGTCAAAATTATCTAAATTATACCATATTTCTTGTGATTTTTCTGCCCACATTTTAAGAGGTTTTAGGACCCGGTGGTATGATATGGGGGTTTACGAGCAGAAAAGAGGTTGTTACTCTAAATGTATGCAGGTTAAATATCTGACACTTCATCAATTAATGTCCATACTCCTTGCGCACATGTGTGTAAATTTGGGTAAATGTCCGATATTGCAAAACCAGTTAAAAAGCGCAAAATGTTGTCATTTTTGAATGCAAGCCCCCAGGAAGATCAGAGGCGGACAAGCATGGACCATAAGGAATATATAATGTGCACATGTAATTTCAACAAATTGTATATTTGGGAAGGATGTATTTGAATCAAATATAGATTTGTGGGAAAACTGACCAGGGGAGGATCCTCTGACCCATAAAACCTACAGCATCACTCTGACTCACATTTCCTTCCCCCAATCATGAGAGAGGGGAGAATTGGGCCAATGACAAGTAGAGAGGGGCAGGCTTAGCTAGGCCCAGGCACACACCCATTTTCAAAACACATAAAAAGAGACTGCTGGGACAGGTAGAGACATTCAAATCCAGTTGCTGCGGAGCATTTTGCCCGACCACACAACATCCAGAAGATACCAGTTCCAGACTGACTCCAGCTACATACTCCAGAACCTAGAACTTATACTTTAGAACCTAAATCAGAGGCCTAAAACCACAAGCTGAGTTCTCTGCAACAGGCCTCAAATCATTGCAAGCTACTCACAGCCGGGCGAGCTGCTTGAATCCCTTGCCAAGAACTTTTGCTAGGACCAGTGCAGAGATCCAGGAGCCGTGCAGAGACTGCTGTATCCGGACAGACCAGACCAGTGCCAGACCAGACCAGACCGTGCAGAACCGCAGACCCAGAGACCAGATCGCAGTGAAGTGCCGCTAGCCTGATTGATCAGATCCGTGACGAGGTCCAGTCCTTCCAAAATATATTGTGAGTACTTAGGTCAGATTGTGACAGAAATAAGCTCTTAGTTTAAAATAATCTAGTCCAATCTATTTTAATCTAACCAGAACTGCCTCCTAGAAGTTGTCACTTGTCATTTTGTAAAGCTGCACCACTGTCACTTGTCAATTCTGAAGCTGCAAGCTCTCACCTGTCATTTTGAGTTTACTTTAAATCTGAAAAACGACCTTTACAAAATCGTTCTTATCTCTGGAACCGTTTGGGCTAAACTTTCCTCTGAAAGCTTGGAATCTAAGCTTTCCAACAAGCCTAGAACCGACTTCCTACCCCTTATACTTTTTCCGCAATCACGATTCACGCACTCGCGAATTTTACCGCGATTTGCGATTTGGTTAAAAATCCAGCCACCATCAGCAGTCATTTCTTTCCTTGCTAAAAATTTGTTGGCCTCTTAATCACCATCTCTGAATCATTGCTAAAGTGAGCCTGAACTCATCCCAAGTATCTCTCACTCACCCTGAACTTCCTAAAGGGAATTAAAACCATTTTCAGCATATTTTTCACTTCCTTGCCACCACATTCAAAGCACTTGGGCCGGTGTTTTAAAACTCATACCGGTTTTTTCTAAGCTTGCTGGGGGGGAACTGAATTTCGTATTGTATTTGATTGCATTCCTGAGAACTGTGTTCTCCTCTTTCCATCTACTTCCATGTCTTACATTGCATAGGGGAGGGGGGTGAATTCCCAGAGAAAAAGTGATTATATTATCTTTTGCTAAAATCATCTCAAGTATTTCTGTACTGCATTTTATTCCTCATTGCTTTTCCCTTGAAATCATAAAAGTATTTTTGCTACTTTATCCATCCTACACCAACTCCTCATTGATTATAAAGAAGTGTGCTAGTGTCAGATTACCCCTTGTTGATTAACATTATATTTATAAGGGTGATATTGATTATTAATTTATTATAAAAGCGTGGTATCTATATTTTGTTTTATTTCTCAAATAAACCTTTTAAACTTGCAAAACAGAACTACTTCTTGGCTCAGTGGGGTCAGGGGGATTCTAAGAGAGGGGTGTTATATAGGGGTAGTCATCCAGAACTCATGAACTGGACATACAGATATATAAATAAGGGTTTCCATTCAGTATCCCAGACTAGGCATTGACTTAGCTGTAGTGTTGAATTGAATCTTCTTACAATGGCTGATCTATAGGAATCTTCGGTAAGATTGCTATCACTTTGTTCTCTATTGATTGCGCTGTTTAAGAGGTCATTCATTTGGTTCAAAGCAGGTCTATCCCATTTAAGTCTGTTTCACCCATTTGAGACCACAAAATTGTAGGCATTCGATGGATTGTTTTGTTTTGTATGCCTTGGCCATGCCCACTTTATTGCTAGTAAATTATGGTCACTACACAATTGTGGTTTTATTTCAAAGTGTGTTATCTGTGAAAACAGTGTTGTATTGACAAAGATATAGTCTATGAGGGCGGTTTGTTTTCCTCTCTGCCAAATATTAGCAGGTAGGATGTCATCTGCTATTGCTCCATTGACCATAGGCATCAATCTATCATCCATTATGGATATCCACTGCTGTGCTATTGCAGATATCACTTTCTGTTTCTTTGGAAGACAAGTTATATTTAAGTCACCTGCTATCATAAAATAATTTATCAAGGCATCTTGTGCGACCATGTCTTATAAAGTGATCAGGTCTTTTAAAAAGATTTCATCTTTGATCCCCACATTTATTAGCGTGAGAGTCTGAGTTCCCAATTTTATTTTCACCAATTGCAGGAACATGTTGGGAGATGCCCAGGGTTCGAGTATAAGGTTTGAAGATGTTTTGACAGCTACCAATAAACCTGCCATGGGTTGCCCCCTCACCGGAGGTTTTGCAGCAACCAGGAAAGATGTATACTTTTCCCAGATTGGCGGCGTGGTGAGCCATACTTCTTATAACACTACTATATCATAGTCATTGAGAGGGCTCAGGTTCTCATCTGTCAAATGTTTATACCCCCTGGTGTTCCAGGAAGCTAAGATACATGATTCTAATGGGGTGAGTTGTTAGTATTCATTCTGAATTGTTCTTTGGAACATCACTGGATCAAGAACTGGTTGTTCGTTTTCCATCCGGTTGTTATGTGAGACTCTTTGTGAATAATTCTGTGTAGTTATATTTGCACTATTTATATACTTTGTTGTATTCATCTCTTGGTCAGCTGGGATACTCAATAGAAACCCTAGATTATATATTTCTGATTTCGCTTGCCAGATTATATTTCTGACCATTCCTCATCTTATCCAGATTTTAACCACAGGTGAGTCATATTCATCTATGAACTCTATCTGTTCTTGCAAAGACGGTATGTCAGCCAAAATACTTATCACACAAGCTCTGTTAAGTGTGTATTGTTCATATAGATGTTCTCTGCATCATAGATTTAGGCTATAATATTTTTGATTTAGGGGTTGTGTTCTTCTATACCCCGAATTATTTATATTTGTATTTTGGATTTTTTCTTTGCTTTCCATATATCTACTTTGATTTTGGTTAGAGTCTTCAGTCTTTTGTACCTCTTGTGTATTTGCCTCTATCTTTTTTACGTTCTTGTCAGTACCACGTATTTTTCTATGAGAAAAGTGTAGTTGAATAGATTTAGCTATTTCATTTCTCTTCTCCTCAAGTGTTATTATTGCTTACATCGGGATGGTTTCTTGCTTTTTGTTGGCATCTATTTTGTTCACCATTTTTGTATTCATTGGTGTATTAGAAGTATCACTTTCTACTTTCTATGTGCTTCCTGTCTAATGCTGCTATGTCATGGTGTCTTGAATGACATCAAGCATGGCTTCTTGGTGCTTTAATCAATGCTGTCAATTGAAGTCGCCTTAGTGGCACTCTGAGGCTCCTCGTCCACTCTAGGTAATGTTTGCACTGCTCCTGGGCTGTAGGGCTGGCTGAGTGGGTGCCTCTCGACATACTTGTCTATCATAGGAGCACTAGGATTGGTCCAAAATAGTATGGGCAATTGTCGTATCTTCGGTTCTTTTTCCGGGCCATGTATTTTAAGGGGAGGGGCAGCAGGGGTGGAATTCGTCCATCCCTCTTCAGTCTCCCCTCTGGTCGACTTGTCGACAAAATCTCGATACACCCACCCTTTTGTCCTCGGCTGCCATATCTTAGTTATTCCTCTGAGGTGTCCGTAATAATTTGCGTGATCCTCAAAGGACCAGAGCATGTAACAGCATACCCCTACGGGGTTGCACCAAACCCACTTCCCTTCATAGAATTTTGGCTTCTTCTGCTGTTTTCTTATATAGAGCATTCATGCCAGTGCGAGATGTGTTATTTTTCACAAAAAATAACCACAACACAACTACATGGTGCTTCCTCCTGCACGCAGACTAACCAAACATCTCCTACCTTTAACTCCTCAGAACCACTGAAGTTTTTTCTCTCACAAAACAAGAAAGAATGTGCCTTGACAAAGCCCAGGAAAGGGCAAAACAGTAGCAAGTGCAAAGAAATGTTGACACAAATGTTTTTTGTAAAAAATAACACATTTTGTACTGGCATGAATGCTCTGTATAAGAAATAAAGTATCTATCACTCAAAAAGTCGCCATTAATGTCACAATGGAATACACTAAGTGAAATAACTTGTGTCATACTGCTGATTGTGGAACAAAACAGAACAAACACTAAGTGAATTAACATATGTTGATGATATGAATGAAGAATATATTAAATAAAGTGTGCAACCTGTATGAAAAACACTACCAAGTGTGTACCTCACAAGTTATTATATAATTTGAGAACCTGTGGGGACACCTGAAACCCAAGCACAAAGGCTCACATAGGAATAAAAACACATCTCTCTTAACAATCAGACCGACAGGTGAATATTGGTCCCTATGGAGCCATGCAGCCACTGACCCCCAACTGAATGTGGACAGGTCAGTTACGAAAAATATGTAATATACTAAACTAAACCAAGGGTATGTAAGAGGATTCAATTCAACACTACAGCTAAGTCAATGCCTAGTCTGGGATACTGAATGGAAACCCTTATTGATATATCTTTATGTCCAGTTCATGCGTTCTGGATGACTACCCCTATATAACACCCCTCTCTTGGAATCCCCCTGACCCCACTGAGCCAAGAAGTAGTTCTGTTTTGCAAGTTAAAAGGTTTATTTGATAATTTAAACAATAGATATATATATCACACTTTATAATAATTTAATAATTGAATATGACACTTAATCTGAGCAGTAATCAATAATGGATAGTCTGGCACTGGCACACTTGTGAATAGGAACAGAAGAATAAGGCGGTAGAGAATGCTTTATATAAGTTCAGATGGATGCAATGTTGAATGAAAATGCAGTACAGAAGATACTCAATATGATTTCACCAAAACAATGTAATCACTTTTCTTTGGCAATCCACTCCCCCCCCCCGTTTTGCAATGCAAGGAAATGGAAGGAAAGCACACAGTTCTCAGAAATGCAATCAAATGTAATTCAGTTCACCCCAGCAAGCTTAGACTACAGAAGTTTGAAACACAGGCCCAAAATGCTTTTATATGTGCTGGCAATGAAGTGAAAAATATGCTAAAATGCTTTTAATTCCCTCTAGAGGTTCAGGCTGAGGATTAGTTGGTTTAAATTAGTTCAGGCTTACTTTAGCAATGTTCTAGGAATGATTGGCAGGTTGCAAACGACTTTCTACCAGTTCTAGCAAGAAGCTGCTGATTTCATACGTGGAGGAATTTTCAAATCGCGGTAAAATTTGCGCATGCGTTTTTCGCGATTGCGGCAAAAGTATAGGGGGTAGGAATGCGGTTCCCAGCTTTCAGAGGAAAGTTACTGCAAGTCTCTAGGACAAACGGTCACAGAGATATGAGCGATTAAATAAAGGTCGTTTTTCGGATTTGGAATGTTAAAATTCAAAGTGACAAGTGACAGTTTTGCAAAATGACAAGGTACAACTTCTAGGAGACAGTTCTGGTTAGATTAAAATAGATTGAATTATATTATTTTAGCTAAGAGATTGGTTCTGCACAGTTCTGCTAGGTACTCACAATATATTTAGAAATAGAATGGGCCTCGCCACGGATCTGGTCAGGTTTTAGACTGGACTCTGTTCTGGTCTCGGCACTTCACAGTGATCTGGGTCAGCTCTCTGGTTCTGCTAACAGTGGTCTGGGTCAGCTCTGCTCTCTCTGGGTACAGCACTGCTTCTGGATCTTTCTGCACAGCTTTCTCTGGAGATTGATGGATTTGAAGTCTGGATCTCTGGATGTGGTATGGTCCGGCAGCATGCTCCGCAGCAAATGGAATTGAATGTCCCTATCTGTCCTGACTGTCTGATTTTATGTGTTTTGAAAATAGGTGGAAAGGCTAGCTTCCTAGGCTCTACCCCTCTCAACTTGTCATTGGCCAAGCTTTCCTTTCTCTCTTGATTGGGGAAAAGAAGTGGAGTGTCAGAGCGATGTCATTTATTGCAGATAGGACACTCCCCTGTCAAATTGCACACAATCTATATTTTGACCCAAAAGACATATTTGCACAGGTACACATTTGTTTAAAATTACATGCACCCATCACATATCATAGGAGGTATACCCTGTCCAAATCTGCTCTTCTGGGAGCTTGCATTCAGAAATGGCAACATTTGCACTTTTTAACTGGTTTCATAATATCGGACATTACCCCAAATTTATACACATGTGCGCAAGGAGTATGGACATTACTTGATGAAGTGTCAGATTTTTAACATGCATACATTTTAAGTAATACCCTCTTAACTGCTAGTTTGCCCCAGATCATGCCACCGGTTCTAAAAACCTCTTAAAATGTGGGCAGAAAAATCACAAGAATTATGGTATCATTTAAATAATTATGGCAAGTCCGTACTATGAGTTATTCATCTTTTTCTAAAACCATATTCTGGCTACAGGGGTGTGGTTTCCCCCCAGCACAAGGTTGAATTTCTGTTTTTTCCAGTTCTGCCAAGCCAGCTTGCTCTCACAGGCAGTGCTCCTCCCCTTTCCTTCCAGGAGGAAGCCACTTTTACGGCCCCCATACTAAAACATTTGCCTGAGTCAGGACAGGGCTTTGTTCAATTTCCTGCAGAGCCCAGGTAATTCAATCAGAGAAGTGTCATATCCCTTTTGGTGGGAGCAGCAAAAGGCAGTTCGGCCTGGGAACACAGCTGTTGTGCAAGTCTCAACTCCTGTCGGGGGTAGCTGGTAGGCAGAATTCAGTTCCTTAAGCCAGCCCCCAGCTAATGTCACTTTTAGTTACCCAGTTTTCTGCATTCAAATAAAACTAACCATTTTAATATGCAGCTGGAATACTGATTCTAAGTTTAAAACTATGACATTTAAACAATTGCAACCTATGTGACACTCAAAAGTAGGTCACTCATTTCTTTTAAACATTTAGATTTTTAGTGTCTTTCAGTCCAAATTTACTTAAACTGCTGAAATCCACAGCTCAGCCAGTCTTGTTATAAACCTTCAAGTCACTTCAGAATATAACTTTACATTGGATCCACCTCTCAGTAAGTCTTTCTTTGGCCTGCTTTGGGTTCATTTATTCAGTTTTACACAAAAAAAAGTCTGGTGTTGTTTTAAAACGCCGGCTTTCTGATAGTGGTGAGTACTGGTAATGCACCCATTTTTGGGGTTTAAGAAAATGAATTCCCCACAATTCTAGGTTGCTTTTGGCAATCAGCATTGCCAATGGTTTCAGGCTACTGTGTGGGTAGTCCAATGGTGGTTTTAGGCAGTGCCCTTCTGTGCCCATAACATCGGCAAAATGGGTGGCAGCCTATTCTTCATGCACTTCCCTGGGCATTTTCTGGGAATCTCTGGCCATCATGATGTTTTCCATGTCAGTACTGCACAGTTTTGAGGTAGGGCTTGGATGCATGGATAAAAACATCCCACAAGCCCCCCTCTTGCGATGGCCATTCTGTTTCACTGATGGGACTCGCAAGACCTGGGATGTTTCCTCATCTTCTTCCAATAGATGGCACAGTTCAGCATCTTTTCCTCCATCTGGTCAGATCGATCGGTTCTCCTCGCCGGTCCTGTTGGGAGTATTGGGCGGTACACTGGGCCCCTTGCGTCTCTGCTCCCGGTCTCCGGATCGTCCTCCTTGGCCCGTCTCCAGGTTTTCTTTCTCCTAGGACGACAAAGGAAGAGCGGCAATACCTATTCATAGACATTTTTCCCCCACCCTTGATATAGTGGGGTGGCATATAAATTTATAGTCAAAACATATGGACATGCACATTTCTTTTTGCATTCAAAAACGAAAACACCCACATTGAGAAACTCAGAATTTGATAGGCGATATGTAGGATATTTTAAGTTAGAACTGAATTAATCTGAGACAGTACCCTCTAGGATTCCAGAGGATTCCTCCAGTTGTTGCAGAGTGTGCCTGGGATGGCAACACTTCAACTGTTTTATGTGGACCCACTTGTCTTCCCCCTCTGCCAAACCGCCTTTGGAAATGCAGATCTTGTAGGCCACAGGGGAGATTTTGTCTATAATCTCAAAGGGTCCCTTCCATGTAGGCAAAAATGTTTGGCCTGGTTCCTTTGGAAATTGTATAGATAGACCCGGTCCCCCACCTGATATTCCTTCCTGGAAGTTTTCAGGTCATAGTGGGTCTTCATACTCTCAGCTGATCTTTCTAGATTCCGCTCAGCATAGGCAAAAGCATGTTGAAGGTGTTTCCTTAAATTCTCCACATACTCATGAGTTGTGGAGGCATTTATTAGGGTCTGCTCTTGGGTCCTGTAGAGCAAATGCTGAGGAAGCACCATCTTGCGCCCCGTCATCAACTCAAATGGTGATATTTTGGTTGCAGATGAAGGGGTAGATCTGATGGCCATTAGGACCAGAGGTAATCGGATATCCCAATTTGGCCCAGAATCTGCCACAAACTTCTTTAATATGCTCACAATGGTTCGGTTATATCTCTCTACTGCCCCAGAAGAAGCTGGCCGGTAAGCAATATGCAACTTCCTTTTGACTCCCAGTATCTCCCATATCTTTGTCATTACTTCACTGGTGAAGTGGCTACCCCTGTCTGACTCAATCTTTTGAGGTAGACCGAAACGGGAAAAGATGTGGTTAATCATCAGGGCAGCTGCAGTTTCTGCCTTGCAATTTGGGGCTAGGAGACATTCCACCCACTTGGTAAACAAGCATGTCACAGTCAACATGTACTTATTCCCCCTAGCAGAGCGAATCACGGGGCCTACAAAGTCGATTTGTAAATCTGACCATGGCAGTGTCATCCCCCGCTTTTGGAGAGGCGCGTGGTGTGTGAGGGATGTTGGCTGAAATTGTGCACACACAAGACAACCCTTCAAATATTGGTTCAGGTCCTGGCCCATGTGTGGCCAGTATGCAACCTCTCTTAAGATTTCCAATGTTGTGTGAAACCCTCTATGACCGGCGGTGGCCGCATCATGGGCGTGACTTAACATCAGGCTTCGGAATGATGTAGGAACCACCCACTGATCGTAGCCAGCTTTGGATTTCCTTACCAGCAAACCGTCTTGGATTCGGAACATTTTTGGACATTTCATCAACACTCTTAGGTCCTCTTTCCCAATATAATCGGTATCCGTCAGGGGAAAGTTCTCAGGGTCCTCAAGGTGTTGGTAAAACTTACCAATTATTGGATCCCCCTTCTGAGCGGTAATCAAATCAGCATCAGGGGTCTCCTTACTCCATTGTGCAATTGAAAGGTCGTTGTGAGCATTTGTCTTGGACCTAGTGATAGCAGTGACCTGGATCTCCCCCATCAGGGACTCAATCTCAATTAGATCCCCTTGGACGGCCCCGGTTTTGGCCAGCTGATCAGCTAAGTCATTTCCAGTTTTGTCTGGTCCCTCTACTTTGGAATGACCCTTGATCTTCTTCCAATAGATGGTCATCTCATTCAAGGTGACCAGATCATCAATGTTTTGGATCAACTTCCCATGTTTCAAGGGTTTGTTGTTAGCACATAACATGCCTCTGGTTTTCCAATTAACCAGGTGCTCCACGAACCCCTTCCGTACATAATCAGAATCTGTGATTATGACCAGTTCGTGGAGTTGATGTTGGACAGCAGTGAGGATGGCTTGATGCACAGCCATCAATTCTGCCACCTGACTACTTCGGGGACCAATTTTGTATCCAGCGGAGGGTTCTGGAAACTCCTTCACCCATGCATTCCCTACGCCAGCCACCAGTTCTTTCTCCCCGTCGTTGTCAACATGGTAAGAGCATCCATCCACATAAACAGTGGGCATTCCCTCACACTTGTCTTCTTCAAAGACTTTGTGGGGGGAATTAAGGTATGCCTCCATGTTGTCCTTGATTTTTAGACTTTCGTCCTCGAGACAGTTTTCTCTGGCACAATCATGCAAGTCAGCCAGACCTTGCGCGAGGGGACTCTTCTTGTTTTGGCCATATCTGACCTCCACAGGAAAGCCTTGCATTGACAGAATCCAGGAAGTAATTCGGGAATTACTCACATTTCCGGCCCGGATTCTGTCATTTTGGAGATATTGCAGAGGCTGGTGTGGAGTCTCCACTATGATGTGTTCCCCCTGGATAAACGGGCGGTAATTCTTCAATGCCCACACCGTTGCCAGGAGTGCCTTCTCACAATCGTTGAATTTTTCCTCCACAGAGGATAAAGTTTTGCTCGCATAGGAGATTACTTTATTGACCTTGTCATGCTTTTGGTATAATACTGCTGTCAAGCATGTATTAGAGAACCCCGTCTCCAGGAAGAACTCCTTGTTTCTGACAGGGTATGCTAGGCAAGGCGCTTTTAAGAGGCTTCTTTTGAGTTGTTTTACTGCCTCAGCTTGTTCTGGACCCCATTCCCACTTGACCCCCCCTTTCAGGAGATGAATCAGGGGTCTGGTGATCTCTGCGTAGCCCTCAATGAACTTTCTGCTGTAATTAGTCAGTCCAAGGAGGCTCCTTAGTTCCCGCAGAGTTGTGGGGTCTTTCAATTTTTGGAGGGCTTCCACTTTCTTTTCCTGGGGACAGAGACCCTGAGGAGTAATCTCATGCCCCAAGAAATTAACACGGGTTCGACACCACTGTGCTTTCTGAAAGGAAAGTTTTGCTCTGGCGGCCCTCAACTGGGTCAGAACATAACGGATCTCCGCTATGTGTTCGTCCACAGATGAACTTTTGATGAGGACATCATCTACATAAGCCAGGTTACCCCTTGCACCCAGGTCGGGCATGGCATTATGTAGGAAAATGTTGAATTCATTGCCGGAGTTGAGGAATCCGAAGAGAGTCCGGGTCCATGTGTACTGCTGGCACCCAAAGGTAAAAGCCAGCTTGTATTGGTCCTCCCTACTGACAGGCACAGTCCAGTATCTATTGGTCAGGTCTATTGCAGTGAATACCTGTGACCCCTGGATCTGGGCCAGCCCTTGGTCAATGTAGGGCAGAGGCCATCGGAAGTATGGACCCGTTTGTTGAGCTCCCTGAGGTCGGCGCAGAGTCTCAACTGGCCGTTTGGCTTCAATATTCCCAGCACCGGATTATTGAAGGTGCGATGGACTGGACGGATTATTCCCCGGGACTCAAGGTTCTTAATTATTTCAGTAAGGGACTCCATTGATGCGAGAGGCAAATGATATTGCTTCACAAACACTGGAGTTATTCCAGGGTCATTGGGGATTGTTGTTGTGTGGATGTCGGTGCGACCACAGTCATATGAGTCTACCGCAAAGAGATCTTGGAAATCCAAGAAGACTTGTTTCAACTTTTGCTTCTGTTCCAGAGTCACACAGGCATCAGCTAGGTTGACTCTCTCTTCCACCATCTGCCTGAAGCCTGGAAAGACTTCTGGTTTGGCTATCTCAGCGGCCTCCTCCAGCTGGGTGGAGAAGTCCCTGGTCAGAGTGCTGATTTGGACTGGAGGCTTCAGGTGGGAAAAGCAGCCCTCATGGACTTGGAAAAGCACCTCATCCCTCCTGAAGTCACAAGTCACATCTTCCTTACCATAAGGGCAAGAAGTGTACACCAGGAAGTTCCCCCCATGCCGGGTAAAAATCCTGTCTGGTGTTGTATTGTCATCACTGTCACTGTCAAAGCAGTCCTTGGGGATTGGCCCTAACAGTTCATTACCTAAATCGATGGAAAAATGACGGTCATCAACCGCCATTCCAATAGTGGTGCCTGCGGCTAGAGTAATACTCTTTAAGTCGCTGTTATCCACCTCTATTAGAATGGTGTCATGTTCTATGTTGACTAGTGGAGTTGGGTTTACCCCCAACCCTTGCTGTTGGAGAGAAGCGTTTAGATGTATGTAAGCATCAGGGTTTTTCAAATGTTGTCCTCTTTTAGCTTTCACTTCCAGGGAGAATTGTCGGGTCCTTTCTGGGATGGTGACTTCCTCTTTGATCTGAATTTCAACTGCATAAGGTAGCAATTGAGCTGACCTAAATGCTTTTTCTGGATCATCAAAGCCCATGGGATTATCCGCTAATCGGGACCAAGCTTTGAAGTTTATTAGGTCCAAACTAATGGCAACGCGATTGAGAATGTCACTGCCTAAGTAAAAAGCGGCTGTGACGTCTCGCACGACCCAACAATTGTGGACTATGCTCTTGTTGCCAATGGAAATTTTGAGCATACACCTGCTTGGCAGGAGATGTTTGGAATTAGGCACTTCCATGTCCATTTCCCATTTGTCTATCAGTTTGAAGGTGGGAATGGCTGGATCTTTTGGGAGTTGGCGGAACATGGCTTCGCTGATGAAGCTCTTACCATTGTTCACGCACACTCGAGCGAGAACAGAGTCCTTCCCATCATTTAACTGAACAGGGATGAACAACTGCTCTCCAATTTGCTGAATATCAGCCAGGCTCTGAGCTGATTTCACATCTTTCTGGACTATAGGAGTGTGAGTTTCTGATTGTGGATTAGGAAAGAATTTCAGGGTGTTTCCTTCCAGTGTGGAATACCACCTTAAACTGGAAGGAAGGTTGATTTTCAGAAATAGAGAGGACCCCCCATCACCAGTCTGTTGTCCTACGGCTATTACTGTCACGTCTGGAATTTGGCTATTCTGGAAGTGAAATTCTACTTGGTCAGATTTTTGTTCAACCATGTGGCAGGTGCCGTTTAAACTAACATGGTTGACACTCTGTTTTAATTTTATGGGTCGGCTAGTCTGGGTCCAGAGGGCCTTGTTTACGCAATCTATTAGGGGTGACAACCTTCTCAGGAGGTCATTCCCTACTAAACAAGGGGTGCCCTCTGGAGTCACAACTATGACCGGGTGTTTCAACTTGTGTCGCCCAATTTTAATGTCCAAGTCTGCAGTCCCCTCAACGGGAATTTCCTTCCCGTCAAAGTTCTGGAGTTGTCCAGGAAGTGAGGTGAGAGGAATTTGGTAATTCCCTCCCCTTCCTGCATTCAGTTCATCAAAGGCCCTTCTGGACAGAAGGGTAGCTTGAGATCTCGTGTCCACCAGCGCTGAAATCGTACCCTGCCCCTGTACTTGTACCGGGGCATAGTATCTTCCCTCCTTCTTCTCAATGGGGCACAGATAATGCACATTTTTGGACAACTGGTGGGCTAACTTTCTGGTTTTGGACATCGCTAGCGAAGAGATTTGGGCAGAATTCTGTGGAGAGCCTTGGGAATCTGAAAGAAAAAATTGGCAACTGGAGATCAGAGCCATTGTGGGTTCCCCTTGCTCCGGTTCCGGGCCACCCCCCCTTTTGGGAGGCAGTCATCAGGATGGGTTTGAACCAGGGGATTTTCTTGCTGTTGGTTCTGGGATGAGATGGTGGGCGGCGGTAGCTCAGTCTCCACATCTCCCCAGTATGGATTGGCATCCCTAGGGACCCATTTTTCTTTGGGAGGAGTTCCCCCCTCTCTGAAGGAGAAGATCCTTTTCCCAGGATCCTCTGAGGATCCCTCTCCCTCAAATTGGAAGATATGTACCTCCTCCTCAAACTGAGTCTGTTTGGGTCTTTTGTTTCTCCTACCCCTCCTCTGCTCCTTAGGAGGCAGACTTTCAGGGGCAAGAGATTTTGTTTCCGGTTCCTGGGTGTCCAGGGGTTGTTTACAAGTGAGGAAGGAAGCTTCCTCCAAGGCTTTACACCCCCCTTCCCTTTGTGCCTCCTCCCTGGGAACCGGTGAGTTATCGGGGTGCTGCCCCCGTCATTGTTCTGGAGCACCAGGTCCAGAGTTGGGTGCGTTCTGCGCCGGCATGCCGATCTGAGGGTTCTGCTGAGCCCTCAGTATGTGACCCAGATCCCGCGCCATGTTTTGAACCTGGCGCTCTAACTGGGAAACCCGCTCAGGCTGATACGGGGCCCTGTTTTCTCCCCTGGGCTGATCCCGGGAAGGGTAGCTATCCCTTCTTTGGTAGTACCCCTGGTTGGGAAGATTTGGATACCCCTCCACCCTTGGCCTCCCCTCTCCCGGATTCGGTTGTCTGGGCTCAGGGAATTGGGGAAAGAAGGGTGCAGGATTTTGGGGCTGGAAATTGGGTGGATACCTGGGGAAAAAGTTCTGCCCAGGATTTGGAGAATTTCTGCCCTCCTGTGGGAAGTTGGGAGGGAACTTCCCTGGGTTAGGTGCTTGGCTGGATCCCCCCCTTGGGCTGGAGGAGTCCACACATAACCCAGGATGGGTCAATTACCCTTGTAACAGGGGCTTACATAATCAGGAGAGCGAGGGACCCCATTTGTGGGGCTGCCTCCCTGGCTCCCTGTCTGTGACTGGCCCGAGGACCTTCTGGGCCTAGCATTATTAGGTGCAGGTAGGTTTTTAGGCCCCCCCCATCTCCAAATCTAAAACGGGGGTGACCTTTACCTCTGCCACCTTGGCAGCAGCAGGGGTGTTGTTAGTTTTGGGGTTTTTGGGCTGGTTTTGTTTTCCACCGGTTTCTGCACCTCGTAGATGCGGGTGGCTTGTTCAATGACCCATTCTAAAGATCTTTTCTCATGAAAATCTCTCACGAGCTGGGTCATGATGTATTTGGGCAAGGCATGGAAAAAAGTATTAACAAATTCTCTGCTGTCTGTGCGCACCCTTCTGGTGGTCTGCGCAAAGGCACGTTTCAGTTCTTGCACAAACTCTTGTGGGGCCTGATCCTCCCCACACTGCAAATTGTAGGCTGCCTTGCGAGCCTCTTGGGGATTTCTGTGAACAGAAAAATGTTTTAATATGACCGCCCTATAGGTGGACCACCTTAAATGATTTTGGTCCTCCAGCCCCGCAAAGAAACTGGAGTATTCCGGGGAGAAGGTCCACTTTACATATTGAATACAGCTTTGGCTGTCTTTCAAATGGAAAGTCTCCATCATTTGCTCAAACAACTCTAAGTGCTCCCAAACAGAATACTTGGCGTTCTTATGATAAGGCGTGATGACGCTCCTGATTGCCTTAATCTGCTTTAAGGGGTCCTTAAGCAAAGCCCTTTTTGTCTTATTGGCCCTTTTGGTCCGGGTAACCCTTGTCCATTCGTCCTCTGACTCAGAGGCACTGCTCCCAGAGGTTCCTGTCTGATCTTCCAGGTTTTCCCGGATTCTGCGAGCCTGGGAATGGCTGGCAGAATGTGGGGACCTGGTCTTCTGTGTCCTGTACCGTTCAGAGGAGTCTTCAGATTCCTCTTTGCTGCCAGGATTTGATGGGTACCCCCCCCACTGACCTAACTGGGCAGAGGTTTTCAGGATGCCCTTAATGGGCCTATTCTCCTGGGGTTCCCCACTAAATTGCACTGTGCTTGGGTGCCCATACCCGGCTGCCCGCCCATCCATTCCTGGGAGGTACTGGCCTATGAGCCCCATGCTTCTGGCTGGATAGTAATCTGCCATCCCTGTGGCCCGGTGCTCATGTGCGCCAGGGGACATGGGGGTGGCAGAGTCGAGGGACTGAGAGAGATAAAGGTCTCTGGTACTAGGGCTCCTGAGGTTATGCCCAGGAGTTTCCTTTTCCCAGCGATCTTGGTCTCTATCCACCCCTGCTCCCTGTTGCAATGCAAGAGCCTGTGCCTTCGGCTCCTCAGTTAAGGCCTTACTAGACTCTATCAGTCTCTCCTGCATCGCTACCTGTTGTTGGAGTCTATCATTGGGCTGGCAGAGAGCCTCATTCTCTCTCTGTGCCTCCTGATTGGTCCTGGAGCACTGGGCCAGTCTTTGCTGCAGGAGGGTTACCTCCTGAGCTGTGTCCCTATTGGCCTGCTCCTTTCTTGCCAGAGCATCCTCCACCCTCCTGGTGTGTTCTAACAAGTTCTGGCGTTCTTTTTGGAGGTCACCCAGCCCCTGGAGGGCCAAGTGATTTTCTTCTGTTTTTCTTTTTAAATGGCAGACTTCCTGGCCTAAGGCGTCCCTTTCCTGACTAAGAGCCTGCATCTGTGCCGCCAGGTCGTCCCTTTGCCTTTGGAAGGCACCAGCTTTCTGGCGCTCCTGATCAAACTCTGCCTGGGCATCCAGGTCTTTCAGAATCAGTTTATTGCTCTCTGCCTTCTCCCTATCTAGGTGGCTTTGCAGGGTGACTACCTGCTCAGCACATACCCTATTGAAGTCTAACTGTTGCTCCAGCTTTTTCTGGCTCTGCAGTAGGGAGTCCAAACCTTCTTGGTACTCCTTCTGCAAGGCCAGAAATCTGGTATCCTGGTCAGCCTTTTCCTGTTGCAGGATGTCTATATCCTTCTTTATTTTAATGATGTGCTGTCTACTCTCATTTTCTGACTTCTGGCTCCCCTGCAGCCTCTGCTCAGAAGAGACCAGGTCAGATTGGACCTTCTGTAATGCCAGCAGTTGCCTACTCGCCAAATCTTGGCCTTCAGCACATTTGTCCTGCATGGCTCCCATATGTAAATATAAATATGCTGCTACCCTGGCAATCTTGTTGTGCTCATCCTTGGCCTTAGAGGACATATATAGTTCACTCAGGGCCACATGTAAGGGACCCTGGTCTCTCCATATATCTGACCCTGTTTCCGTGATCTGGGGTACGATTGCTTGCAACCAGACCGTCTGGTCCTGATGAGTCCACTCACCTCTCACAAATAACTTATGTAAGAAGTGCTCTCTGGCTATTTTCATGTCTACTAAGGTCGTCATTCTAGAGATTTGAGTTCCTTCCTGACTTACAGAAGTTTATATTATATTTTTGCAAAACAGACCTTTTCCTTAGAGCGTTCCTTTGAGGAGTGCTTTACAGCGTAACACAGCGTGTGCTCCGACCGGATATGTGTATCTGGTCAGCTGGCACGCTGTATTAATCTGCACAAGTGATAGATCTAATCCAAACGTCCGGCACGAGCCCCCAATTTGTAAGAGGATTCAATTCAACACTACAGCTAAGTCAATGCCTAGTCTGGGATACTGAATGGAAACCCTTGTTGATATATCTTTATGTCCAGTTCATGCGTTCTGGATGACTACCCCTATATAACACCCCTCTCTTGGAATCCCCCTGACCCCACTCAGCCAAGAAGTAGTTCTGTTTTGCAAGTTAAAAGGTTTATTTGATAATTTAAACAATAGATATATATATATCACACTTTATAATAATTTAATAATTGAATATGACACTTAATCTGAGCAGTAATCAATAATGGATAGTCTGGCACTGGCACACTTGTGAATAGGAACAGAAGAATAAGGCGGTAGAGAATGCTTTATATAAGTTCAGATGGATGCAATGTTGAATGAAAATGCAGTACAGAAGATACTCAATATGATTTCACCAAAACAATGTAATCACTTTTCTCTGGAAATCCACTCCCCCCCCTTTTTGCAATGCAAGGAAATGGAAGGAAAGCACACAGTTCTCAGAAATGCAATCAAATGTAATTCAGTTCACCCCAGCAAGCTTAGACTACAGAAGTTTGAAACACAGGCCCAAAATGCTTTTATATGTGCTGGCAATGAAGTGAAAAATATGCTAAAATGCTTTTAATTCCCTCTAGAGGTTCAGGCTGAGGATTAGTTGGTTTAAATTAGTTCAGGCTTACTTTAGCAATGTTCTAGGAATGATTGGCAGGTTGCAAACGATTTTCTAACAGTTCTAGCAAGAAGCTGCTGATTTCATACGTGGAGGAATTTTCAAATCGTGGTAAAATTCGCACGTGCGTTTTTCGCGATTGCGGCAAAAGTATCGGGGGTTGAAAGGCCAAGATTCCCAGCTTTCAGAGGAAAGTTACTGCAAGTCTCTAGGACAAACGGTCATGGAGATATGAGCGATTAAAGAAAGGTCGTTTTTCGGATTTGGAATGTTAAAATTCAAAGTGACAAGTGACAGTTTAGCAAAGTGACAAGGTATAACTTCTAGGAGACAGTTCTGGTTAGATTAAAATAGATTGAATTATATTATTTTAACTAAGAGATTGGTTCTGCACAGTTCTGCTAGGTACTCACAATATATTTAGAAATAGAATGGGCCTCGCCACGGATCTGGTCAGGTTTTAGACTGGACTCTGGTCTGGTCTCGGCACTTCACAGTGATCTGGGTCAGCTCTCTGGTTCTGCTAACAGTGGTCTGGGTCAGCTCTGCTCTCTCTGGGTACATCACTGCTTCTGGATCTTTCTGCACAGCTTTCTCTGGAGATTGATGGATTTGAAGTCTGGATCTCTGGATGTGGTATGGTCCGGCAGCATGCTCCGCAGCAAATGGAATTGAATGTCCCTATCTGTCCTGACTGTCTGCTTTTATGTGTTTTGAAAATGGGTGGAAAGGCTAGCTTCCTAGGCTCTACCCCTCTCCACTTGTCATTGGCCAAGCTTTCCTTTCTCTCTTGATTGGGGAAAAGAAGAGGAGTGTCAGAGTGATGTCATTTAATGGCTTGCAGATAGGACACTCCCCTGTCAAATTGCACACAATCTATATTTTGACCCAAAAGACATATTTGCACAGGTACACATTTGTTTAAAATTACATGCACCCATCACATACCACAAGAGGTATACCCTGTCCAAATCTGCTCTTCCTGGGAGCTTGCATTCAGAAATGGCAACATTTGCACTTTTTAACTGGTTTCGTAATATCGTACATTACCCCAAATTTATACACATGTGCGCAAGGAGTATGGACATTACTTGATGAAGTGTCAGATTTTTAACATGCATACATTTTAAGTAATACCCTCTTAACTGCTAGTTTGCCCCCAGATCATGCCACCGGTTCTAAAAACCTCTTAAAATGTGGGCAGAAAAATCACAAGAATTATGGTATCATTTAAATAATTATGATAAGTCCGTACTATGAGTTATTCATCTTTTTCTAAAACCATATTCTGGCTACAGGGGTGTGGTTTCCCCCCAGCACAAGGTTGAATTTCTGTTTTTTCCAGTTCTGCCAAGCCAGCTTGCTCTCACAGGCAGTGCTCCTCCCCTTTCCTTCCAGGAGGAAGCCACTTTTACGGCCCCCATAATAAAACATTTGCCTGAGTCAGGACAGGGCTTTGTTCAATTTCCTGCAGAGCCCAGGTAATTCAATCAGAGAAGTGTCATATCCCTTTTGGTGGGAGCAGCAAAAGGCAGGTCGGCCTGGGAACACAGCTGTTGTGCAAGTCTCAACTCCTGTCGGGGGTAGCTGGTAGGCAGAATCAGTTCTTTAAGCCAGCCCCCAGCTAATGTCACTTTTAGTTACCCAGTTTTCTGCATTCAAATAAAACTAACCATTTTACATATGCAGCTAGAATGCTGATTCTAAGTTTAAAACTATGACATTTAAACAATTGCAACCTATGTGACACTCAAAGGTAGGTCACTCATTTCTTATAAACATTTAGATTTTAGTGTCTTTCAGTCTAAATTTACTTAAACTGCTGAAATCCACAGCTCAGCCAGTCTTGTTATAAACCTTCAAGTCACTTCAGAATATAACTTTACATTGGATCCACCTCTCAGTAAGTCTTTCTTTGGCCTGCTTTGGGTTCATTTATTCAGTTTTACACAAAAAAAAAAGTCTGGTGTTGTTTTAAAACGCTGGTTTTCTGATAGTGGTGAGTACTGGTAATGCACCCATTTTTGGGATTTAAGAAAATGTATTCCCCACAATTCTAGGTTGCTTTTGGCAATCAGCATTGCCATTCCCAATGTTTCAGGCTACTGTGTGGGTAGTCTAATTGTGGTTTTAGGCAGTGCCCTTCTGTGCCCATAACATCGGCAAAATGGGTGGCAGCCTATTCTTCATGCACTTCCCTGGGCATTTTCTGGGAATCTCTGGCCATCATGATGTTTTCCATGTTAGTACTGCACAGTTTTGAGGTAGGGCTTGGATGCGTGGATAAAAACATCCCACAGGTAGAGCACACAGACTGATACTATTCACCCAAAGCAAGAAAGATTAATACCTCTTTTACCTGACCTCAGGTCAAGGCTTTCGATAATCCGCTGTTCAGGGAAAAAGGTCAAATTACAATGAATATACACTCCAATTTCTATGAACCTCTCTGGCTCTGCACCTTACCAGGTGTGCTCCATGCACTGCCCCTCCTTTCCATTGGCTGCCTCCTCAGACATACCATCACAATCCTGCGCATGCGCTTTACATGCACCGACACTGGTTCACCTCGTCTGCCAATCCCATGTTCTCGACACTAGCTCCTCACGTCTCAAAACTCTCTGAGTACTATGTGCAAACCTAAGGGTGACATCACCAAACTATCAATATCCTATAGGTAAATCGGATATCGCGTGCACACAAAAATAGCCCAAAAATAGCCCAAAACCACACACAAAACCCACACAAACACCACAACTGTCTTCTTGCCTCCAGGCAGAGTATACCAATATTCTCTTGTGTTCGAACTGCACTGTTGTGTTGCCTAACGTGTGAAATGCCTCTCTATAGGCGACTTAGTCAATTCACCATCCCTAATCTAAGCTACTTCCATTGCTAACCCTCACGGGAATATCATTATCTATGACCCGAGCTACAACGCTTAACCCACAGGAATACTTTATCTATAAACTCTCATCATCCAAACCCTCTAAGACCAAATGTTACCTGAACATAGAAAAGGGTACTCCTACCTTCGCTCCAGTCCCTACTAAAATACTAGACAATACTTTGACAACACCCAGCAATATTAGAACATACCTGCCGATACTCAACACCCTCCCTTACACCCACAATTGCTATCAGTCTGGATCAATACTTACGTTCCTTGTTACACTGACACTGCTCGACTGCTGGCTCCCCCGTCAAGGAACTCGCATACCCGTCCTGGTCTGCCTGGACAACTCAGCGGTTTCGGGCAGGTTGATTTCCAAAATGGCTACCGTCAACCTTTAAATGGGTATGCATTTCCCGTCCTTCTTGAAATACATGTGAGGGTCCCACAGCCTCTCAGGTACAGCAGCTTAGTGCCGGGCTGGCGCAAGCAACCATCCTCTGCTACCAACTTGTTGGGGGTGAACTCCCAGTTAGGTCCAAGGGCTACTAGGAGTTTGCGAACTCACGGAAGGCCCAACACCTTCCCCAAAAAAGGAACAGACAGCAAGTTCAAACTGCGGTTTATTACATCCAAAACCAACAGGGATCAACACAAGGATAGACAAGAATCCTGGAACATCTCGGTGAGCTCTGGCTCACAGGCCAGTTTTGTGGGCACATTACGTCATAAGGATGTCACAACCCGGCCCCTCTCCAGAAAACCTATCGCCATCTGGGATTGAGTGTTGAGTGGTAGTTCTCCTATAGCAGACCCTATGCATGTTAGTTTACTGGCTCTCCCCTGTCAGGTGTCAGGCCTGTCCCATCCCAATATTGCTATCACTAAACAATGTTGTAGTGTGAAGGTCTTACCATTGGTTCTTGCCATTGCTACCCACCCCTAAGATACTGAACTGTTATTGGCGACTACTGATGTCCTTAGGCCTGGGATCCGATGTGATTCTCAGCTTGAGGTGTACCTTTTCAAGGTAATAAGTACAACTATGTGTCTGCATTGTAATCTGTGTGTACCACCAAAGTCTATGAGAGTGCCCTTTCACATCATGCAACACTTGTCTCTTGCTGTAACGACTTTGTTGCAAGCTTCTGTCTGGCGGCATGAAATCGCTCATCTTTCCCGGTGCCGGTTTCGATTCATCATCCAAGCCTACCGAGCCACGTGTTCAGAGACAGTGTTTTGGGCTCCTGGGGCTCTGAATTACTCTGATTTATGAGGAATTATTCACATTTATTGCAGCTGGTGTTATTGTAGTTCAGGGAATGGAATGTCAATTGTATCTAGTGGCCTTGGCTGCGGTCCCTGTCCCACATGTGTGCTCTTCTGTTCAATCTGAATTCGGCTCAGTTCAGCCCTTTTATGATATGATATGATATGATATGAAATGATATGATATGATATGCTATGATATGATATGATGTGGCATTTATAACGCGCCCATTCACAAGTGTTTCAAGGTGAATATTGAGGTGTTTCCTTTGAGAGGCGTATGGCCTACTGTGATTTTCCCAAACCATGGCATGGCTTCTACATGTTTGTGTTATTCTATAGTCTTCATAGGATAGCTCAGCGGCAGCGTGCTCGCCTTGGAAGTAAGACGACACGAGGCAACACAGGTTTGATCCCCGGGTCTGCACTTAAAAACCTCTGGGTATCAAGTATGTTATAAATATGCAACTAAGACATCTTCAGTGACAGCGCTTAGATGCCCCCGGGCTGTGTGAGCGCATTAAAAATGCAAATAAGTTAATGAATAAATATAAAAAAATAAATAAATAGGCTAGTTATGCATGGTTCTATCAGGTCCCATAGGTGATCCTGCAGCTCCATGAGGTTAATTGCATGTAAGCATCTGCAAGCTTCGCTCGGGATCTCTTGCTTCTTGCGGTTTCTGCGGTTTCTGCATTGCTGCGTTTAAGCTAATGACAAAATAATAGATGCAAAGACAGTATGTATGTGTATCTGTGCTCTAACTTATAGAACTGTTCTGCATGTGTTCTTCATGTTCTTGGATGTGTGTTTTGTGTCCTGATATGCGGATGGCACGTGTGCCTCCTGTCTAATGCTCTTATGTCGTGGTGTCTCTAACAACGTTAAGCGTGGGTTCTTGGTGCTTTTATCAATGCTGTCAACTGAAGTCTCCTGAGTGGCACTCTGAGGCTCCTGGTCCACTCTAGGTAACGTTTGCACTGCTCCTGTAGGGCTGGCTAAGTAGGTACCTCTCTACGTACTTGTCTATCATAGGAGCACTAGGGATTGGTCTGAAATAGTATGGGTGATTGTGGTAACTTTGGTTCTTTTTCCGGGCCATGTATTTTATAGGAGGGTGAGCAGGGGTGGAATTCATCCATCCATCTTCATTGGCTTAATGTATGAATTTGTATGTGTCATTTAAAAAATTATATATAACATATATTTGATGTTTTTAATCTTTATTATAAATTGTTGTATGCAAGATAATCATTATTTGAAAAAAATCGTTGTTAATGTTCAAGAATTCTGATTAGTTTGAGTGATCTCACTTATTTAAAATGATAATTGTTTAATGTGTCCAATATGAAACAGTCTTTTCATTATTACGTGTTCAATGCCATTGTTTCAAGTGAGTAATAGGGCTACCCAATTCATCAAATAGCTCCTGAGCTACATGACAGCCTCCTCTGTGGCGCATCATTGTCGGATGCGCTGCACTGTCCTTGGTGCAAATGAGACTTAAGTATGTGCCTTTAGAAAGTCAATTTCAAGTTAAATGACACTAGAGAGGGAATGTCAGACAGACACCCACTCTGCAAATGCACTCTAATGGGCACCTTTTAAACTGTGGGTTTTTTCTTCCAATGGTCTTGCCAAAGTTTCAGAAAGAAAGTAGGCTTGAAAAAGGCATTGCATTGAAGTATTGAACAATCGGTGTTGATATCAGGTATTGTGCTAAATAGTCACTTATGGAGGGCCAGAATGAATGTTGTTGCTGCCAGTATAGCACACACTGGCGCACCTTTGCTCAGGGCTCCATAGGAATCCTATATTTGCCTTATTGTACCGCTGGATCTAGATACCAGGATGGATGTTGGGTTTTTCAAAGTGGCACACTTCATGAAGTTTACTCCAGAACAATGCCAATTTGATGGCGTTGCACAGTTTTTCCCCAGCATCACACATTCCTGCAAGTCGGGTTTTGCACGCATATTAATATTTATATGCAAGTATTATCATGGTAAAAAATGCTCTGCAGGGTGTGCATCTTTTCCTCTCGGCAAAAAGATGTAACTGAAGAAGGAATTCCCCTGTTGTTACCCTCAGCACAAAGGAAGTGTGTGTAGAAAGCAAAGTCTTGTGAAGCACTGCTGAAATTACTTATTTCAAACCAATTACCTCTGAAACAAAAGGATGATAGAGACATGAATGCCATGCACTGCACATAGCAAGCAGGTTAAGAAGTGTGCACGACTTCTTCCTTGTTCTCTCATATGGCTGGCAGGTGAGTGGGGCTGACTGCATTCTGATTGCTGTAGGAATCTGGATGTATCCTTTGTTCTGCTGTGTCATCCTCCCATTTTTCAATATTTAAAAAAACAACTGGTAATGTCTTGCTAGGCATCCCAGAGAAGGGTAGTGATATGCACAGATCCCCTAGAATGTGGGAAGCCATGTTAAGGGCGGGTTCACTTGCAGTGGCACAAACATGGAGAGACAGTTCAACACCCACGAAACAAGATTGGCTCAACATGTTGGAATACTGACGTGCATAGGCCATGGTGACATGGGCTCGTTTGAAGATGAGTGGGGATTTTTCATGGAGGAATTTGGTCCGTGACGAAGTGATGGAGTGAAGTGAAATAGAGGCCCAAATGACTGGTCTTGGACTGGTGGGTGCCACCAGGAGAGGAGTGAGGGGCTCTCCATGGGGAAAAGCTTGAGGACTTGATAAGGATTGCCATCCTTACAATCGCGTTTTCCTGTCATTGAGGGTAATCATCACACTAGTGGATCGTTGAAAACTTTCGCCAATTGTAATGTTGCGGAGCGGGGAGAGGGATGTATTGGTTTTGTTTGAAACTTGTTTTTGAAAACTCAATAAAAATATATTTAAAAAAAACAAAAAAAACTGCTGTTTACTAATTATATAAATCATATACTATCCAGTAACAAATAAATATACCCATAAACAAATCATAAACGGAGGGAAAAATGTAACTAGGCAAATGTAATTTATGAAATGCCATCACTGTGAGTCTCTCATCAAAATAAGATTGAAGTGTATTTAGGATAAGATTCTTAATGTAAATCATGGCCTGTACACGGTACAGCTGGTTCTAAAAATTCCTTAACCTTTCATTTATCCACTTCTCTAAACGATATGGTGGTGGCGGAGGGCCTGGGGTAGCTTGGTGTCACTGTCATTTGGTATATAGTTTACACGTGGCTTAGACGTTATAGGCCTCATTACGAGGTAGGAGGTAGCCATGGTGCTATTAGCACCATGGCTACCCCCTTATCGCATTCCGGGTCCGGGTTCCCGAAATAGGGACTTACATGGTCATTCCAACCTTGGAGGACCTGGTAAATCCCCATTCCGGGAACTAATCCCCATTCCCATTCGAATGGGCTCAATGGGGATGGAGCTAATAACGGTACCGCAATTTGCGGTACCGTTATTAGCTCTGAAGTCCCTTAAAACCAGGCGTTAAGGAAGGGACCCGCTAAGGGATCTCAGAATAGGGTGGTAAGGGATTACCGGCACCAGTGTCCTTACCGGTGCCGGTAATCCCTTACCATCTACCTCGTAATGAGGCCCCATTTCTGAGTGTGCATTTTAAAGTCCTCAAAGTTTGCGCTAAGGTTTTAGAGTTTCGAGTTGGAGTTTAGTTCTTAGAGCTAGTGCATAAGAATAAGTTGAAAGAGAAATGAGACACATACTTCCCGGCTACCTTGCTCACACTCATTGCTACCTTCTGTTCACGTTTCAGCTCTGGATTTCACAGCCGCCCGTACGTACAAGCCCAGACTCGTACACAGGCCTGTGTCACAGTGTAACACATCATCACACCGATGACATGCCTATTTGCGGGTGCATTTGACACGACTTCTCGCATCCATCCTGCAGATGACTTTCTCACATAATGCATTCCTTAGTGGGCGGGGTATGCGCTCCCAAGCCCACTTCAGCATTTGTGACATGTAACATGGCACGAACCATATTAGGCAGGCCACCTCTAGCTCACTGAAGCTTACTACCAGAGGCCACCTCCCAAAGCAAAGACACCCAGAGATAGTCCCAAAGAGAGATCAGCAGGCAGAGAATGTGTTGCAGCTGGATGGCAAAAATCTGATAAACTTTACAACTTCACATAGCAGCTAATTCAGGAACATGACAGTAGGTAATAGCTCACAAGGTTTCCCAGCAGGGAAAGTTCAGGTACAAAAGGTAGATTGTTTTGTGTACTTTGTAATTTTGAGGATTTTGTGTAATGACATTGAGACACTGTGTGTGTGTTGCATATCATTTTGAAAGTTCTACAGTGAGCGTCGGATTCACAACATCTTCTTTTCATGCAAGTGAAGGTCATATGTAAATATGTCATGTCACAGTAAGAAATGGCTAGACTGCCAGCACCAAAATGCTAGTGTAGCGGATTAACAACACTTATCATGCTTGCTTTATCATAGATGCATGGTCCAAAAATGCCACGCCTGCCCCGTGCCCCCCAGTGCCTTCAATGCCCACTCTCACCATTCACTTACACATTCACCTTCTTCTTCATTCACTCTCATGTGCCGCACATGCAGACCATTCACACAAAGAGCATCGTCATCATGCACACTCACACCCATACATACATACGTACACCAATGCCACGCATGCACGCATATACATATATATTTATACATACATGCATTACATACATGCACAATCACATCCGACACACAGTACATATGCAGCTCAGTCTTCTCTCCAGACCTCCATCTCCCAGCCGCGCTCGGCACAGAGAGGAACCAGGTCGTTGACATGGAGCATGGGAGCTTGTCCAGCTGCAGTAGGCTCCAGCCCAGCCCCCATCCTGACCTGACATGCTGATATGCTCATGGGTGCACCCCATATTCACAAACCAGAGGCACTGCCACATGCAAGGAAACCCCTTGCGGACCCCTGTGCCTGTTTGGATTGGATAAGCACTACACATTAGTGACCTGAATTGCCGCTTCATCAAATCGTCAAATGTGTTTCTACCCTTTTTACAGGAATATCCATTTTTTGTTTTATAAAATGTGACTCTGACGGGCCAATACAAGCGCTTCATGGGAAATGCATTTGCAGAAACCACGGGCTGGGAGCCTGTGAGGCAACTGTGCCGGTTGCGAGCAACAGGCAATCATGTTGTCAGGGGAGCAGAAAGGGCCACCCCGTTTTTCAGAGTCTTGCATCTAAGCTCCATCTATTTAGAGTCCCGGTTCTCTTGATGTTTCTCTGCGAGCACAGCACCTACTTTCAATAGGCAGCAGCGGTGCATGTGGGAATATGTGTTCCTCAGCAGCGAGAGCGGGCCGGGTTCACAGCTAGAATGATCGCACGTCTAATGGAAGTCTGGGAGCACAGAATGAGTGCTTTCTTCTATCTGTAAGAAGCACGGCAAATTAACAATAGCAAGCTATTTGCAGAACACCAATGCACGGGCACATTACATATGCTTTCATTTACTCTGATTATAATTGCGCTGTGAGCGCAGTATTTTATACACAATGGCACAGCGCTGTTAGTTATGCGTTTAATAGACAGTTCAATGGACGTATCAACGTTTGTTAGGTTTAATACGTGCATTAACCAAAAATAAACTACCCAGATAGTGAGCTCTCCCCTATAACTGTATGTATTTATTGGTGTAGCTGAAATATGACGCAGCAGCCTCAGCACAGCAATTGGTCGGGTGCTTTAGGAAGCCTTTGCAGGAGCTCTGTGCGTATTCATATCAAACGGGCTCCTGATAATAGCTGCTGCCATAGGTATTATCCAGCCCAGTTTCTCTGGAAGCGTTGCATTAGCTCAGAGCTTCTTGTAATGCTTGATACTCGTTATTATCATTCTTTTTAGTTGTATAAATAATATAGCATTGTTTCTAATGTCTTCTTCCGCAAGAACCTTAAAGATAACCCTGTTTTGTTTCTGAAGTCGGTCAATGTAGCTTGCCATGTAATGCTGAGGAAAGGAACACATTTCTTTATGAAACCACAAGTCACTATTTCAAATTCAAAACCAAGCAACGCTATTAGAAAAGCAATATTCCTACAGACAAGAGTTTGGATTTTGTGCAGTGAAAGTTTTCACATCGACAAATGCACACCTGCATACAGGTGCACATACAAGCTGGAGGAGGACAGGATATCAGTAGCGCGGACCAGGCATGATCATGATTTGTTATTTATACAGCGCTTTCGCCAAAGCACCTTACATAGAACATAGGCATATCACCCACTGAAGTTTGCACTCATTTGTCGACCTCAGAAGTATGAAAAGCTGAGTTGACCTTGCCGGGATTCAAACCTGCAACCTGCAGATCACTCACAGATCGCAGCAACAAGCGTTCAACCCTCTGATCTACATCAGCTAAGGCAGCATTACAGGAGAATCCAGGTTTGCGGTCCATAAAAGCCCTGATGATGCGACATACTGCTGCATTAGGGCAGCCCCATATTATTGAAGCTGTTAGAAAGAAAACAGCTCTGTCATCCACTCCAGCAACTCTGCCTACTAAAGCACTGAGGTGTCAACGTGACTCTATCAGGGCGTACCAATTTCGCCCTGCATCACCTGCCAATGTGTTGCACTATTGGGACAATTATATCACTCGTCCTTTGGACCCCAAAACTACCTTGCAGCATCTCCTTCAATTTCATTCCTAGCTCCCTATTTTATTCCAGTAATATATCAACTCACAGTTACTCACTTGGAATTCTACATATCCTTTTCTTCTGGTCACCAATAGATACATGTATATGTTTGGTTTTACACTGTGTGGCAATTCCATTATTGTATGTATACATGTGTTTACTGTACTGGTAACCACCCTGCTTTTCCCTGAGAACACTGGCCTGACCGATCCACCACATTTACCACAAGGAAAGGCAGGTGGACTTTCGGGTATCCCTCTTGCCTAGCTGTGAGATGATTCCTCTGACACTCTGAAGGTAGGGGCAGAGAGAACACCCCCTAACATCTGGTAGCAGTTGTGTGACATCAGAAAGGGACATCTGCTGCTGCCAATAAGAACTCCCCACATTATTGAAAATTAGCACCCAGGGAGGGGCTGTGACGGCTCCCCAGCCAATCAGGACACTCAGAACAGGGGCTTTAGCACATGGTAAAGGCCCTATTCTGAGCATCCTCAGAGTGGTAGGGAGCCATATTCACTGAGGTAAGTGGGCCTGTGCTCAGTGGTCGAAGTGAGCGGGAGCAGTTGGGAGCGGTGCTCCTCTACTTTTTTAAATTAACATTTACTGTTCCTATACTTTTATTTTAAAAAAGAACCGGTCCGGAACGGTTTCGTTTTAAAATAAAAGTGTAGGAAGTAGTTGAAACTTGTATTTTGAGTGCACTACACTGAACCGTTCCTTACACAGCACCTTCATGTGTTTGGGGGCTTGTATTGTGTCTGGGAGGGGGTGTGGTGATGAGTTTGTGGTGGGTGGAGGCAGGCCAGCAGGGAGCATAGTTCCACTACTTCTTTTCTTACACTTCGACTGCTGCCTGTGCTCCCCCATTTCCCCAAACCGCCACCCCTGAACCCCCATTTGCACATATCTAATCCACCCCCACTCCACTTGCCTGGTGCTCCCGTGTCCCTATCGGCACCGGAAACACTTGGTGTTCCCAGCACATCCCTGTCGCGGCAATGGCCACCATGGAATGGTGGACATCTTGGATTGTAGTTTTTTCAAGTTGAGCAATGGCAAACAAACTCGCTTCTTTCTCAACTTGAAAAAAAAAACTATTAGCGCCGCTGATATAACATACCAAGATGCTAACATCAATGAACCCCTTGCTGGGGGTGGATTAAATATCCCCAGCTCAGGGTGTATTGTTTAAATAGCAAAGTAACTCTAAAGAATAGATCCTTAGCTGCAATAAAGGCTGCAGAACTGTGAGAGTTCAGCTCAGCATAGCCTGGAAACAAGAGGACTAATTGAGGCAGAATTCTGTGCTACAATCAGGACATTCCTGAAAATGGCCTCTACAGATAAACCAGAAGAGGACGAGTAAGAAGAAAGCACTGAAGATGCTTCAGCTGGTGTCTCCTCTGCACTTTCCCTTGCCAGCACAGCAGAGAAAGCAGCTCTGCAACTTAAGGAAAGAGCATTTCAACTGCAGGGCTCAGCTGGTAAAAAGGAGAAAGTCCAGATAGTTACTGAAACAGCATTGGAGGCAAATGTTGAAAACTGAGCCATCGGCGCTGAAAGACGGAAACTAATAAGTTTCAGTGGGAAGATGTCCAGGTGACAAAACACATTACATTGCAAACAGGTAATCATGCAGACTCTCATCCCCATCACTTTAAATGTTTAGCTCAAGTGTGTGTGTTTGTTTCTGGTATGTTGTCTTTCCTTGCAGCTTTTGATATGTATCATGCATACAATCAGAGATGAGAATGGGGCAACCTGTTTCCTCAGTCACCTGCCTCAGGGTGGTACTGATTGAATTCAGGAACTGAATGAGAGTGATCACAAGGATAGGCACATGAGAGAATTGAGCCTAACTCAGTGACTGAGAAATGTCAGGTGTTTTCTTAAGAAATATAATGCAAGTTGGGAAACTTGGTTGAATGTGCTTTGAGAAACCTGACTGTATGGATGAAAAGGAACCAAGTGAGTTATTATGATGGCCTTTTTGCCTCGTCCTTTTAGAACATACTGTGATGCTTGTCACCGAGATTTGTTCCAGAAACCTGCTGACTTCACGGACCCTAAATAGCTGTCTGTCATTGCAAACTATTGGATGTCACATACTGTGGACCAGAAGACACAGGGGCCTCCTGAGAAGCATACGAGCTTTGCAAACCGCAGCACCCTGGCTCTAAAGATCCACCACCGAAGACCTCCAAACTAGTAAGCGATAATGTCTTGGTGGGTGAGCCCCAGAATTATAATAAGTCCCTGTTACCAGGACCTAGTGAAGTTAAATACAACCATGGCCCAAGTAAATGTTTGGATTTGGGGTAGACTAACCACTGGAGGCCCATGTCTTTGGGGTGCATGCTACCAACAGACACTTCCATGCTGAAGAGAGGACTTTAGACTTCTCAAGTAGTCTACACACCTACAAGGGTCTCTGCACCCGATCAAGATGTGTTAGAGGTTCCCCTAACACACACTACTACTTAAGGACTGTCTTCAATGATGGAAATAGCATTCCCTTATTAAGAGATACTGAAAACAAATCACAGTTGTATGCCAGTTACTGCTCACCTTAGAGTACCTAGTAAAAGACTCCTCAGGGCCCTCTGAAAATCCTTGTAGCTCCATGAATCATTTTTCCACTGTCACTAACCAGACAAGTAAAAGGAGTGCAACTGTCCCAGGACATGTCCTGGCATTGCCAAACCCAGAAATGGCAGCTGCTGCTATCACCAAGTTATGGGCAAAAAGGTACCAGCTTGCTAAGAAGTGTGTTTTCTCAATGGGTGGAGGTCCTGTAAAGCTCTAAGCAGGTGTGCTTGCCACCCAGCTGCCCGAGTTAGACCTTGCAATCTATCCTTTTTGTGTACAAGGAGAAAGTGAGAGCTCTGAAGGAGTGTGAGTGTCTAAACCGAATACCTGCCTGACCTGTAAGAGCAACTTGCAGCAAGAGGATCTGACTATACAGAATTCTGTCAAGGACACACAGAGAGTCCCCCTGGAGAGAGAGCCCGGGAGATCAGCCTTTGCCCCCCGAATAAAGGAGAACTACCACATAGAAAAACCTGTTCTTGGATCACCCGGAGGCAAGTGAGGAACTAGTGAAAAAGTGGTATGACCAGAAAGCAGCCCATGTCACCCAGGGCCACAGATGCAGCCTACAAAGCCCCCCTGGAGAGAGAGCACGGGAGATCAGCCTTTGCCCCCCGAATAAAGGAGAACTACCACATAGAAAAACCTGTTCTTGGATCACCCGGGGGCCAGTGAGGAACTAGTGAAAAAGTGGTATGACCAGAAAGCAGCCCATGTCACCAAGGACCACAGATGCAGCCTACAAAGCCCCCCTGGAGAGAGAGCCCGGGAGATCAGCCTTTGCCCCCCCGAATAAAGGAGAACTACCACATAGAAAAACATGTTCTTGGATCACCCCGAGGCTAGTGAGGAACTGGTGAAAAGGTGGTATGACCAGAAAGCAGCCCATGTCACCAAGGACCACAGATGCAGCCTACAAAGCCCCCCTGGAAAGAGAGCCCGGGAGATCAGCTTTTGCCCCCCGAATAAAGGAGAACTACCACATAGAAAAACATGTTCTTGGATCACCCGGAGGCTAGTGAGGAACTGGTGAAAAGGTGGTATGACCAGAAAGCAGCCCATGTCACCAAGGACCACAGATGCAGCCTACAAAGCATAGGATTGCTAAGGGAAGATAAGAAAAGTGAACACTGCCAGTGAATAAATAGTATTTCCCCTGATAAAGTTCCCAGTTTTTTTTTATGTTGGAGGAACAAAACATGTTGGACGAGATTGCATGAAACTGGGATTGTGTTGAAAAATGACTGTAGGGAGGGTAAAAGCCACGGGAAAGGACAAGTACTGTGTGCAATTTTAAAATTGACGAGCTGACATGACACAGACGGATATGGTCTGTGTGAAATAATAGACTTGGAATGTAATGCCAATATACACAACTGCAAATAGAATATGCACATAGGACATTCATATAATGTCATAGCAGCAATGCATAATCAAAAACTTTACACATATCATTTTTAAATCATTTGTAAAATACAACTACAAATTTGAAGATAAGAAACTATCTAAAAGCTAATTTTCTTAATATAAAATTAGTAAATAATTAATGAAAATACACATCCTAAGATTTCATTACAGTTAACAAATAAACCAATGAATAAATCCATTTACGCACATTTAAGAGTGTAGCAAATAGCCAGAATATCAAAGTAGCAAGATATCGCAAATAGCAACTCCAAAGTGCAAACCAAGTGTCAAGATAAACAAGCTAACCAAGGTAGCCGAAGGTCACACTAGTATGCTCAGTCGTATCTCACTTATTTCTATGATTTCACAAATTGCCCATAAGATAACCATTTCCGCTATAGCGCCAAATGCAGGCTATTACTACATGTATTAAAACAGTGGAGCTAGAAGGCGCTCTCACTGATTGATTCCGGGTCATGTGTAAATTCAGCCAAATTTGACAGTATACTTATGTCCATACTAGGGCACTCATTGAGGACATGCTTTGTGGTTTCCAGTCAATTCACGTGTTTACAGGCAAGACATAATCTATCAGCCTTTTTTTTTTTAGCTGGTCTGATAATTGCCAGCACAGGCAGTTGATTTAGTTGGAATAATCGAATAAACCCAGCAAAGGTATTTTGATGAACATATCAGCAGATAATTTTGCGCAACCCCTGGTGTGTAAAGCATGTGTGATACATGCCTATATGAGTTCAATCCCACCAGGTGTGTAAAACTGTTAATCCTGTTCCCATCTATTAATTTCGCCTTAAACTCTTCACACAACCCTATGTAACACATCTCCGATTTTGGTGACCAGGTTATGGAATCAAATAGGTCCAGAATTGACTTTACATACATTGTGGCGTCTCTAGACCCAACAGACGCAGGAGTGGACATTGCGGGTTACCCAAGACTTTAATATACAAGAGGCCACGCTTCATTGAGGGCCTCTATTGAGATGAATCCTAATTATAGGCGCAAAATCTCTATGGAGAAACAAGAACGTAGGCCAAGGATCTTTCTCCAAAAACATGCCTCTAACTTTCTAATCCATGTGGTATCAACAACCGTTAGGGACTCCAGACCGTACATCACAGCAGAACAGAAACATTGTTTACACAATTGCAAGGTACCACCCAAACTATAGCCCGCCAAGCTGTTACTTCAAGTAACAATAGGGCCATTAATTGGGCCGCCTTCCCCTTCCTTGCAGTTTCACACTCAGGGTAATTCCACTTAGACTCAAGTTTGACACCCAGATAATGATAGCTATCTATGTATTCGAGTCTAGTCTCCTCAATCAGTAGGCCAGGTCTCATAATTTTCCTTCTATTAAACAATATTTATTGGGTTTTCAAGTGATTAATAGCTAAATGATTCGCAGCCGCCGCATATTTCCATAATCCAGTGGCAAGTTTCCTCATACCAGTGAAAGTAAGATCCATGAGCACCAGATCATTGGTGTACCCTAAATACTTAACTTGTGTAGAGTGTATCTTAAGAGGGAATGTTTCCAGATTTTCTAAATGCCAATGAAAATTCGCTGGATATAAATTAAAGAGGAGGGATGCCAAAATGCACCCCTGCTTAGCCCCCCTGGAGCTAACTATAGGACGTGTCAGGGTCCTTCCATTATCCATCTTAACCTGTACACTATTATTGTAGCATGGAATAGTTTCAGGAAGAACAATAATACAGCAGGACAGCCATATAGTCTTTGAGATTGGACCAAAGCCTCTTTCTTGGGACTAACACACAATCTGATATGAAATCCATAAACAACACATACAATCCAGGACCCCCTTGTTTCTAGTGTTGTCAATCAGCAAGTCCATAGTTCTTAAATTGTGAATTGTAGAAAAAACAGAATGAAAACCAGTTAAAGAACTGTCAAGAATTGTATTAGTCTCGACCCATTTTTGTAGATGATCTAAAATGAAAGATGCAAACATCTTTCCTGGTATATCGAGCATTGGCAGTAATCAATCATTTTCGGGAAATGCGCAATTACCTTTTTTAAATGCTGGGATCAGAATTGATGTCTGCAACAAAACTGGAACCGTGCCATCTGCCATCGCTTTACCAAACAGTTTTTCAAACAGTTTTGCCCAGGTTTCAGGCTCACTTTATGGTTATGGCTGCCTGCCCAGCTGGCCAGAGAGATTTAGAGGCTTTAAGCTTCTTGATTTCACAGATGTCCCCTTGACCCATCTCATACCATCCCTCATGCCAATTTTTAACTTCAGGATGACTTACTTCAGAAGTAAATTTAATAGTTTCTAAATGCTGGATCTATTGTGCTTCACTCATAGGGTTTATTGTTTTATTACTTAGATGAACTTGGACTCCCCTAATAATTTCCAAATCTTTCTTGTATCCCTGGAGCTTAGAACCTTGACCATCTTTTGCCAGGCCTGTTGTTTCTGAGTATAACGCCACCATTTTACCCATTTTCGATATTTATTCTTAATTTCGCTAATTCGAGTCAAGGCACTTGAAACCGAGCCCCTACCCATATTTGGCGAATCTCTCTGTTTCTTACTCTTTTATCATAACACTGTCATTTACCAGATTCAGAATTCATTTTGGGGTTTTATTAGTAGCAACTTTATGCGAAAACATGGAAAACCAGCCTTCATTCTCGTTGACTGTTATGTTTGCCATACCAGCAAAAATGTCCGGTCCTTTATCATAAAGGTAATTCTCAGCCAGCTGAACATTTTTTACTGACCAGCTAATGCGATTGGCACCATGGTTTAGAAACAGTGAATGAAGGACTTGATGAATTTTCGAAGTTACAGCTAGATCAACATTTAGAGTTATGAAAGCATGATCACTCCAGTCATTTAAATGTATTTCCATGTTATTAATATATCGCATGAGGGCAGAATTTGCAAAAAGATAATCTAAAATCGCTTGATTATTACCCAGTCTCCAAGTGGTCTGCCCGGGAATAGTGCCTGTGGTACGACTGAGCATATATAACTCCCAGTAATTTAGGATGTTTGACCATTTGTGACCAAAATGCGTTTGAGCTATTGTGCGTGCCATAGCAGATTCACTGACTATACCAGAATATGGTGCAATGTTTTTATGGCATATAAATCAGTCATTTAGATCTCCCCACTAAGATGCAATCACATTTATCAATCCATATCCAACCAGCGAGAACAATAGCCAAGGCATTCACAATTTCATAAGTATGGGATCCACCAGGGGGATCTTAAATACATACAAGCAATAATCGGGTTTACTTACCCCCCGGTTTGCCCTCTATCACGGTTACCAATAAGTGGACCTCAATATCAGTGGAAATAATCCTATTGATTTTCAGAGGATGTTTTACACCAATCATGAGACCACCATATGTTCGCCCACATTCCCCTCTTTTTGCCAGCACCTGCCTTACATCAAGACCAACGACATAATAGTGGTTTAGCAAAATAAAGACATGACTTGATGTTAAATGCTTAAGTGATTCTCCTCTGCCTGAAAGATGTTTAAATCCTCTGGTATTACATGTGTATATATATATATATATGGACAGTTCCATTTTCTTTCGATGCAGCGCTGGCCAACGCCGCAACCAGCCATCTCAGTACCCTGTGTATTTCATCAAGCCTCGCTTCACACTCAGAACCTTTCACATACTTCTGCATGAGAGAGAGACTTGCAGATGGGGACTTGAAGTCATGCACAGGAAGGGCAGGGTCAGATTTACTGGGATCCACATCTAATTCTTGCCCCAATTTATATAATTGTGACTTATGTTTGCAAATCAAAAATACAGAATCGTGGACTTTGCAGTGGATGGGTGTGACATTCGTATTTAAACAATTAAGAGGATCACTAAGGCCCTCATTCCGAGTATGGTGGTAGCCATGGAGCAATTAGCTCCATGGCTGCCTCCCATACCGGTACCGCCTCCGGTGTTGTTCAATGGGGACTTACAGGTCCATTCCGACCCTGGAGGGACCGGCAAATCCCCATTGAACAAACCATTCCCCATTCCCATTTGACCCCCCATAGGGCTCAATGGGAATGGGGAGGGCGCAAATAACGGGCTCGCGAATGGCAAGCCCGTTATTTGCACCCTGGTCCCCTAACGGGATCCATAAGGGACGTGTGGTCTGACCACACATCCCTTACGGTTCCCATTAGGGGACCTCGGAATCGGGCGGTAGGGGATAACCGGCACCGGTCTCCTTACCGGTGCCCGGTATCCCCTACCGCCCGACTCGGAATGAGGGCCTAAGTCTTTTGAAATCAAGACATGCACTAGCGGGAAATGGTGTAAGGTGTCAAGACATTAAGAGTGATTGATCCACTTATCTCTTTTATCTTGATCTAACCATTTTACAGTAACATTTTGCGTCAGTGTTATGGCTGTCCACTAGCTGAGCTTCGTTGTTCTCAAACCCAACTTGATGACAGGCATTCACTTTCATCACTGCAAATTCTGGTGTAGAGCAGCAGTCATTATAGTTTCCTCCATTCGACACCGTCTTTCCAGACATCTCAGTCATCATTATCAGTTGATGTGTCGCTGTTTAATAACCAGCTTGTTAAAATACCAGATTTCTTATCCATTCTGTTTTCCCGACGTGCACATTTCTTACAAGCTCTTTTCGATTTGTTTCCGTCTTTAGAGTTTATACCATCAGATGAGTTTTCTCTCAAATTGGGATTACAGCTTTGTAAGTCAAGGGGGACTCCTGAGCGTGTTCTTCTATTCGCTCCCCCAGAGACGTCCCCTCCACACCTACGGTCTCTGTATTGATAACAGCTTGCTGTAAGTCCTCCTCATCAGTGTTTGCATTCTCACCCCTTTTACCTTGCACAGCTATTGGCGGCATTAGTGTGACTTTATTGACAATTGCCCCATTTAAATTCTCATTTATTTTCCCACACAGTTTGAGTAATATCTTCATTGCAAACTGTAATGTAAGAATGAATTCCTGTAACCTGGTCCCCTGAAACAGAGTGTATACTGTGAGATAATGTAGATTCCGACTGATGGCAAAAATTAGGCAGAGCTGTCCGTTTACCCACGTCAGTTTGTGAAGTCTGCTTGGATAAGGTAGAAGAAGCAGTTGGAACTATAGATCTTTGAGGTTGCGATCTGTCAAACGCTGCCATACTTCCTTGGAGTGAATAACAGAGCTCCAACAAAGAGTTATAGTAAATATCACCCAAATAAGAGCTTACATCCGGCTCCAAGCGCTCACTCTCCAACTGCGTTTCAACATGCACGTTTGTCATAGTTCTGGCACGCTCAGACGCTTCCATATTAGCATCTCCATTTGCCGGTGGTTCATTTCATTATCGGCGGCATTTCATGCAGCAGGTGAACCAGGCACACTAATGAGGAGTGTGTTTCCTTTCCCCTTATGCACATGTGGATTGTTCTATTTCTGAGAGGCATTTTCAGATTTTGCAATGGCAGACACTCGGCAAACAGAGTGAATTCATTTAAATTCACTCACCCCTACACTCCTACACACCAGGACAGCGAGATAGCACCCGATGAAGCACTCGCTTCTGGTTCTTTTAAGGGCCGGATAAGTCACACAATCCAATAGAATGAATGAAATCGTTGTTCCCGCCAATTTCGAAGCCCAACGGAATTCGTGGCTGTAAATCCAAAAAGGGGAGATTTGCTTCAGCAAATCTTGAATAGCGGCAATAAAGAAATGTGAAGTATTGTAGTTCTACAGACATGTACAAGAGTAGAATGTTTAAGAGTATGTTTTTTGTGTAAGTTTTCGAAAAATAAAATCACTTTTCACAACCAGATCCACTCGTTGAACACATTTATTGATGTTTTTTTTATTTTATAAGGGAAGATTTTCCTCTACACTGTCTTCAGACGGGCAACTCCTTGGCAGAATTAGCCAAAGCTATTGAATGTCAGAAAAGGGCAGGCATCACCTGGAGGATAGCTCAAGGCCATAATGCTCGTCTTGGAAGCAGACCCCCAGCAGCATTGGTTTGATACTCAGGCCCATGCTTGGAGGCTGGACTCTGGCATGAAGCAAGATATAAAACCCGATTTCCCTTTTTTTCATTACATCAAAGCTGTCGTTGCCAGTATGTAGAATCTAAGGGTGGCTGAACGACCTCAAAGGCCATGGTTTATTCCTGTAGTTTTATTGAGCACTGTACTTATGGAACGATGGAGATGTCATATCAAACAGAAATCACACATGCTGTGCTCAGTTGAGATAACAGAAGCAGTTTCGGGGTAAGGTGCCTTTACAATAAGGGGTACATATTTGAATGAGTAAGACCCGTTGGTGAGGGATAGTATAAGGAGTATAAGGAGACTTAGATCATGGACAGTTACTAGTGAACACACATAACAAAGGTGTATATTAAGGGTCTAGTGCCTGACCAAGCAAACCTTATGCCTATTTGCATTTTGTACATGCATGTGTGAATTGTTCTTGAGAGGTTGATTGGTATCAGTTAGTGAGCAATATAGAGGGGTGGTCGACACCCCTTTGTTGACAAAAAGGTGGAACATAATTCTGGTCTTAAACCCTTCCACTCACGAGCTAAATGTAATGAATGAGGGAAGACATTCCAGTGGGTTATAGCAATTAGAAATATTAGATGAGGGAGAAGGCACAATGAGGGTAGGGGGTGAACGATTAGTGAAGAGGGGACGATTTCGAAGATCTACAGGATGTGTAGAGGGAGATGTAGTTATGGAGGTACAAGAGACAACACAATACATAGATTCCTAGAGGAAAAGTATAAACTTAAGTTGAGAGTGATTTTGCGAGGAGGGCCACCCAGCATGTTGTTGATTCATGGAGGTGGGGGAGTTTGTTTCCAGAGGGTGTGTGTGGAAAAATATATGGGTGTAAGGGAATAGAGGTGGAGATCAGGGAGTAGGCTCGAACAGTAATCCAGTTTGCTAGGCACATGTTTATTGATCAGGGTTTTAGCTGATTGGTGGAATAGGTCGGGAAAGATTTTCCGTACATTGAGAAGGTTTATCCTGGCAGTGGTGGAGGTTGCCATGATGAATTGATGGAGTGTTAGTTCACTGCAAAAGAGGACCTCATGTTGTTGGGTCTTGTGTGATGAAGTCAGTAGGTCAGGAAGGAGGATGACATGAAATTGGAGAGTGACCTTAGTATTATAGGCAGGGAGAAAGATCACTTCCATCTTGGAGGCATTACGCATTAGGCAGTTTTGTGACATTCAGTGACAGATGGTGATAGCATTGGGGCAGGAAGGAGAGGGTAAAAGGAAGTGGGTCTCATCCGCAAAGAGGTACTAGCAGAAGACAAAGAATGAGATGAATTTGCCCAAGGATGAGGTGAGTAGAGTAAGGAGGAGTTGATAGTAGAATGATTCTTGAGGGATTTCCACAGGGAGTGATGTTGGGAGAGGATGTTGGAAACAGATGGAGAAGGAGTGGTTCAAGAGAAAAGAGGCTAACCGATCAAGTTTAGTATCCTTGAAACAAAGAGATGAGAGGGTTTGTAGGATTAAATGGCCTACAGTTTTCAAGGCTGCAAAGAGATCAAGTAGTAGGGGAATGAATGAGAGGTGAACTGTATAAGCAGTGGTGAGGTGCAGTGATTGCAGTTGCAGTTTCAATGTGGTGTCTCCAATAGAATATCACAAAAAAAACAAATGCCAATGGCACGTACAGACTCTCATTGCATTCAATAAATTGTACATGTTCAACTTCAGTCCCTTCTCATAAAAGTCAAAATCAATTGATTGTTGCAATTTCTTCTTTTTATATTGCTTTATTTTCTAGAAATCATCATCGTGTATAAAGACAGTTTACATTGAAATAACAATCCTTTAAAACTAGTGAAAAAATGCAGCTAAATCTATAGTCAAACAATGTCATCATATTGACACGACACACCATACTGTGATCTCACACTCTGACTCATCCATATCTACGTCATTCAGACACATTCAAAAACCAGCCATACTTTTGCAAAACATGCAATAGAAACAATTTTTCGAAAACAACAGGTCAAACAATTAGACCTTCAATGCAAGATAATATTTGTTGTCCATAAATGCATGAATAAATAAATAGTCATGGCATATATTGTGTTTTTATTTTAATACAGTCAATTGCCACAAGCGTTTATGCAAACAGCACAATCAAGATCCTAAGTGGAACTTGAGCTGTTACAATGTCGACTCGAGTTTCAGGCATGGTGTTTGGTGTCATTTTCCTACCATCGGCATCATCCGGACATATACAAACTCCATTTTGGATCACCTTGGTGTGTGTTCAATCGTTTGGCCAATAATTTCTTGGCCTTATCGGTGTTTTCTGCATTCAACATCGCGAATTAACAAAAAAACACAAAGGGGAGAAAAAATATATCCCCATCAATACAAAGGCCAACAATATTCCAAGTATAAAATCAAATAAATATTCTATTTTTGTCCTTATCTTTGAAATGTGAATTCTGTATTGCAGGTAGTGTCCCGCTCTACTATCAATAAGCACTGATGCATCCCCAAATAAAGTTATCATATCTCTACTTTGCCAATTCTTACAACAATTTTAACATTTAAAGGAATACAACCACTTGTCTGGAAAGGGTTGTAGTAGCCCCACATCTGAGGGCTTCCTTGGCCTCCCACGGGTTACCATTCCATGATCAAGGAGAGAAAGGACTCACTTAACACCATCGCCTTACCCTTTTAATGGCCTTCAATGTAATGTGCATCTAGCGTACAACACCCACCCCCAGTCCTCTCATATCCATCAATGACTGTCGGGTGTGTTCTCTTGGCTCTCAATAAAACAGTCCCTGCTAATCATTTGCCTAAGGGGGCAATGCACTGGATTCCCGTATCTGCAATCTTGTCATAGCTCTGGGACCTGCCTGGTCTCTACAGCCCCAGTTCTCATCCTACTTCTAATAGAGAACTCATATATCACAATAACCTACCAAATTCTTACTTAGCAGTGTTCATTTGACGACATCCATCCAGGCCAGATGGTTGCTGTCTCTATTTGCCAACAGCGGGTAGGTCCGATGTTAAAGTCTAACAGGCTTCTCATTCATTGAGTCTATACTTATTCTTGGCCGTATCTCTTTTCGCTTGGTATCTACTCGAATCCCATTTGTAAAGATGTAAAAGTATGGTTTACATTGAGCCCCCATTCCTTATTGTACTGCTTATAACAGGTGGTAGGGGTACCCAGGACATATTACTCATGCCTACCTGTATAGTGTTGGATAACTCAAGTTGCCTTCCAGTTGGACTTCAATCCCATTTGTTGTTCCTAGTTGTAGTGTTGTCTCACCCCATCGAGTTTCAACTCACCAACAAGTGAGCTTGTTATTATGAACCACAGGCACAACTACCTGGCTTACACTATACTCAGATATATACCTTAACATATCCATTCTCGTAGCGCAAAATCAATTGTGCTAATTTATGAAATGTTCTAATGTTACCTCTTTCTTGTTGATGGGTGCTGATGAGAGAGAGTAAGCAGGAGTTCAATTCACAATCCTGGTCCAGGTGGTTGTGTGTTATTGGGTGCTTACCGGCATAGCCTGAACCAATCTATATCAATGAGGAAAGTTGTCAATGGGTATTAGTGACATTCCTAACTGGCCCTTGTGTTCAAAAACAGTACTTATTTTATCCCCTCAATAATAATTTGGTGACTTAGGACGTTAAGGAAGACAGCAAACCAGTTTCTGCCTCCCAAACGGAATCCCGACCCTGGGGGATCTATTTTTACCTGGAGAGGTCTAACACCAAAAGTTCCTGCCCACAGTGCAGTGTGTCTACATTGTGAGACGCATGTTGCATAATTTCTGATATCTTGCCTTGTGGTACCTGATCCGCATGTAGCATGCTGCAGTTGGACCACAACTGTCACGCCTCACAACATGTGCAAGGTCTTGGCGGGTCCGCGAGGGTCTGGTTGGTGTTTCTGAAATCAGCAAACCGGTTGTTGTTCCCGGAAGCCACAATGACCAGTCCCTCCTTGTCTCCTGCCCGACTTAAGGGCTTGCTGAGACTGAAAATGGAAACGAATCGACAATTATACCACCTTCCTCGATGGCGATAAACCAATACACCCCTTGATTCAACCGTTAACACTTCTGCACTGTTTCCAAATGCTGATGCCCTTGCTCACCTCTTAGTATACAATTCCACCACTTATGACTTTCCTTCCATGCTGCAGTGCCGCATACACACACGCTTGCTTGTGGGCAGCCGCTCGAAAAGCTATGACGACCCGTTAATTGTTTCACGGGATGTTTATATGTGTTTGTATAATACGCGGGCAACCATCTCAATTAGTCTGACTGCCCATGTGGACCACATAATGTCGTTTCTTCATATTGGAGTACGCAAAATTGTTCAAAGCACTGCCGCCATGTTGTATTGGGTCTCGATTGTTTGTTCGTAATGCTAAAGAAAGGATTAAGTCACAGGTCATTGATTCCAAAATTGGCCCGTCGTTACCCAGGGTGCATGCAATCCAAAGGCCACGCCCTGGGATGGAAAATCAAAAAGGAACTTTTATATTGTTTATTTACAACTATATAATGATCCGGGTTATTGTTGATCTTTTAAAAAAATGATAAAAGTAAGTCAACAGTGCCCCATAGTATACCTATGCTCCTTGTCTTGTCTTCAACATGTTGTAACCTAATTTTAATGTCGGTATTGTGCTGAAGCACGTTAATGTGGCTGCATGCATATTGGTGGTTGTGACTGGGAGATGCCAGTAAACCGCAATCATTCAAAAAATTGGGGAAGTTTAGAAAATCCTATTGTCATGACCTCGCAGAGTTGTCTGCTCTTGATCTCTATGGAGAGCCCTGCTGACCAATTTTGAATGTAGATGTTATAGGAGCCTGGAAAAGTCTCACAGGTCAATTTGATATCTGGCTGCTCGATGTTAGTACAAAAAGAAGATTTCCCAGTCTTGTGCAATCAGACTGAGGAATACTTAATGTTGTAATAAAATAGACCACTGTATTTCCTCATTAAGGCCAATTTTTTGGGTTCTTAATCGATTCATCCAGTGTTGCCCCAACGTTAGTATTCTGCGTTGCATTGAGTATTGACTTGTGTCTTGCTTAAGTTGATCAATCACTGTCCAGTGCACATCTTCTTCTGTATGATTGGTAGCCACAAAATGTTGTACCAATGGCGCTGTGAGGTTTTTTGTCCTGATCAGTGATCTATGTGCATTCATGTGTGTGACTATCTTTCTTGTGGTCACACCTACATATAACAAACCACAAGGGCATCTAATGACAAAGATTACATTACTAGATTGGCAGTTAGTAAATTGCCGGAGTTGCCTATTAGAGTTCCCTTGGTTGAATGTGGTTGTTCTGGATGTCACATGACAGACACTGCAGTTGCCACAAGCGTGATGGCACAGTATCTGTTCCCTTTCATGACACCATGCTGCTCTGAAACTGTTCTGTGCGAAATTCAGATTTTTGTCCCGTTTCAATGCTTTTCCAATAGAAACCAGATAGGAGAGCATGTCATCATGAATGTACCTCGAGGTAGGGTGGGAAAAATGATTACTGCTCTACAGGAGTACAGGGATGAGTTGTTTTTTTACTCCTATGCAGCCCCTTAGTACTACCAAAACATCAGTGATCTTAGTCGTAAAGCTGAAACAGGAACAACATAAATGGAACACCTCCTTTACATCTTCAAGGTAGAACTGGCTGAGGGCGGATTGTGGTCTTGAAGATGGATGTGCAACAGCAAGTAAGAATTCAAAACAACAATAGTACTGTGGTATGAAGATATACAAAATGTCCAATGAAATTTCTACAAAGTATTTGGTATTGTAATCAAATTAAAAGGAAAGACACACTAATAAAACACTAGCAATCTAACTCTGTAATGAAATACAAATTGTCTAGGAACTGGAAGGTGCTTTCTCACTAGTTCCCACCCCCTCACCACCATTATGTTAGAACAGTAGAAGAAGAGCAGTAAATGGGATCCCCTGTATTGTTCCTATAGCACATTGAGTGTTTGAGAGCCCCTATATGTATTTAGAGGTCGGTCAAGGCGTGTCCAACAGAAAAGGGGCAGCCAATGATGTATTAATTTGTATTCGTTATGTATGTAGATATATTCCCTTAACCAATTGCTTCCCTCAATAGGTTTTATAATGTTTCACGTAGAATGACATCATAGAGGATTCATATTGGGGTATAAGACCTCTATGTAATCAAGCTACTGTGTGAGTGTGCATGCATCTGTCCGATGCCTGTCAGTTCTCCCTGCTTTATGAAATGAGAATAAAGTAGTACTTTGCCATATTCCTTGAGTTTGTCTGATTATTTGGTGTGAGATCATTATTTTTAAAACAAATAGAGTTGAGGAACCTTTTGCAAAAACACTCATCAAGGAGACCACAGCGCCCTGTTTTCTTCAACAATATTCCAGTGTTAGTCGCATGAGTTTTGTAACAACGCAGAATAAATGGTTCCTCCACTCCGTTTTGAAAATAAGTATTGGAAAAGTAGTTACTTAGTATCACTCATGCGCCAGTACGAAATAAAGCAGATTCCACTTAGTCAAGGTTTGTTTTTAAGCAATTTTAACTTTATGAATTCAAAAAGTGCCCTTTATGATGACACGTGTTTCAACGAACTCAGTCGTCTTTCTCAAATCAGGGCTAGTTTAGCGAAACATCATCTATTTCAATCATAGACATTATCATTCGTTGAGTAAATATATAAGAAATATAAAACGAAATGTGTCATGTGTAAAACAGACATCAAAGGAGGGGGGTAGGGTGAGGATTGAAATGGGTAAACAGTGTCATATTGGTTGAATGTATAAATGTCAAAGGAAACAATAACAATGGGAGAAAAAGGAAAGGGGGAAAAAAGAGAAAAACACAATTCTCATGAGTACATATGTTTTTAGGTATCGGTTTGCAAGTGTAAAAGCAAAATCTAAACATCTTCAACTGAACAGAAAAATTGCATCTTACCTAATCGTATTGATTGAATGTTCAGATGGGTGCTTTTCAGCCACTCAAAAATAGTCATGGGCTCAATCCCAGCCTACCAAGTAAACTTTAGGAAATTAGTTGTCCATTTAACTAAATTATGTTCAAGTTATAAATGTTTATGTAAATCTTGGTTATTTTAGCTAAGTCTTCTGATGTAGAGTGCTTTGAATCCAGTAAATTGGAAGGTGGAACGCAAAGGAGGTATAGCCTAAGTAATTCCAAAATGATGGAACCCCCCTTGCGGGTGCAAGTCCTATCCTGGGTACTCTGTAATAGCCGCACCCCTAGCTGCCTAAAATCAAAAAGACTCCAGTCACTAACCCCTTTTGTGCTACTAGAGCTTAATTTGAAGCTGGATTGTCTTATATATGGTTGTTGGTAAGTTCAATTACACACCGAACGGCTGGCAGGCCCATCTGGGCAAAGTCCACAGAGAGTGCTGTCTGAATGTGGGACTATTTTGCAGATCTCACTTTCATGGCAGACTCCATTTACAAGTGCTCCTAAAATTTAAAAATAATCTGGGAGGTTACCCTAGCAGATTGGAATGTGTTAATGTATTTCATGACACCTCTCTTGAGTGTATGCCAGTGGAATACAGGAGAGGTGTAGGGATGTAAAAAGAGGGGTTGTTTGGGTTATCAGTGGACTTCCTAATTATGTGGATAGCAGTGGCTATTATGTTGCAGGCAGGGAAGGCGTCTGCAGTATCCACTACAGGGAGTCTGTAGAGCGGGGTAAGGCAGAGGTACTGCTGGATCTCTATGTGGGCTGGAAAGGAGAAGGAACTGCAAGGGATCTATGGGTAGGGGTGCCTGTCAGCAACTGCTTCAACGGGCTCGCTTTCCCAGTCTTTCAACATGACCCTACCTGACAAAATTTCTTCAGATGAGAAACAGAATAATGCAGTGCTAGCCAAAGGTCCAAAAGCCCCATAAAACGTTTCTCTTTTAGATGCCCGGGAAAAACAATCCCAGGCAAGCCAATGTTCGGACGTCTCTAAGCTATCCATTGGCCCCCAAGGAACAGCTGACATCTAAACTGAAAAGCATTAAAGAAGAGGCAATGCCTGCATTCTAAATGTAATTAGATTTTTTCGATGAAAGCATCCCAACTACACATGTCATCCACAGGTAGTGTCTCTTTATTTGGTGAACTTGTGAATGTTCTTGGAGAGTTGTTCAATTGTGTATGCAGCTGTGCGAAAGAGCTACACCGATTCCCAGTGCAAGCTTCAGCAATGGAAAAACAGTACTAGTAAAAAAATAAGCCTTAGTTGGTTTTTGGAACTGCATCTTGACACATACAGTGATAGAACGGCTGAGCAGAAAGTTGATTGGCCTCCCCACGGGTGAATACATTTAACTGCAGAAACATGGCACCGAGGAGTCACTGCTCGATACATGATTTTTCTTTGAATGATTGGCACCAAAAACGGGAGGTTTCCTCGAGTTCCTCTTTCTGTTTCCATGCTCTAGAATCCCCTACAAGAACTGCACAAGGATTCCAGCATCGCACTGCCAAGGGCCCTCAGTCCATGCACACATCACTTGCAGCCGTTCAGTTAGGGGGACATAGATAGGCATAACAATTCGATCCTGACCGTAGCATATATCAAATTTGAGAAACCACGCTGATCTCTGAATTTGCACAACCTTTTATGACCTCCAGCGATCATGTCTAGGCATTGGACAGCTTGATTCCATTAGTTCCAAGTGAACACATTCTGACAATATCCTTGTGAGATCTGGGTCCGAGATTTCAGGAGCAGCACCGGGAACACAATATAAAGCCAAGTATATATCATGCAGTTTCCACCTGTTATCCCTCGCCTTGCACCTCCATGGTAAACAGGCGGATGTTTAGAAGCCTGAATGGGGCAAGGAATGAGAATACTGAAACTTGATGTGTCCTATTGACCCTCAGCAGCATCATAGCGTTGGGATTATTTTATCCCACAAGGATAGAAAGACTGCCAAGGTAGTATTCACCCATACATCACCTGCCATGAGGAGACCATGGGCATAGGCAGGCCTTCCCAGCTTTCATAGTCTTCCCAGTAATCCAGTGCCACAAAGTAGAACCGGGTGGGGGCTGGGAGGGTTCTATGTTGAGGACTTTTCTCCTCTAGCTCAATGGCATTATTGCCCTTCCTCCTCCCACTCCACATGTGAGTAGCAGAAGGGAGAGTGAGGAGAAAGCTGTAAATATGAAGCTTGTCCTGGGTGTATGACCCTGCCACTATACATATAATGGTTATACATTACCATTTTTGGTTTTAACTCTTGGCATATGTCACTATCTCTGTGTGACGCATTACTTCTGATCTGTAGGAGTACAAGGACGAGCAGTGGCTACACAGTTCCCAGACTTCTACAAACCAACAGTGATCTCAATCATAAAGGTAAGACCGACACAGCGGAGAGATATACCTCCTTTGCCTTTTGTAGTAACATGGGCCAACGGGAGGCTATACTCTAAGAAGGAATTAGAATGTGATCTTGTAGCATCCCAGACAGAAAAGTAACACAGTTCCAAAAATATACAATGTGCAAAGTACAAATAAGTATATATACTCTATACAAACCCATCCCAGAAAAGTAACATAGAGCAATGCATAACAAGACTGTTGACGCACTCTGGATACTTTGTTCAGGGGAGAGAAGACAAGAAACGCAGCAATGGCTCAAAAAGGATATATCGTTGAAGGAACAGGTGAAGCAAGGTTGGACTACTAGTCTCTACGGTCCCAAAAGTGGACCATGAGTCAGGGCCTCTCAAAAGCACTTTTTCAATTCTTCGGCAGTTTGACAGCATTGAACCAGGCTTCAAGCTGTACTGAGGTGTGAGTCAAACCATGTTTGGTTTCTATCGAGTGGTGCTAGATCAAGCAGTGAGCTGGTTTGAAGTGGCAGCTCATGCAGTCAAATGCAGAATTGGGGTCATACAGTCGGTAAGGCTCAGAGGGGTCGAATCAAGGTGTGAGTTTATTCAAAACACTGGCAACTGCTGGTTCAAGACAATGAGTAGCACGATGCTCCATTGGTTAATGTCGATGTACGATGGTTCAGTGATTTAATCTTAGAGACCAGATGCAGTATCCAAAGAGCAAGTGCTTCAAGTTTTTCTGCAGTGGCGAGCTGGTTGTTCGAGCCAAACAGTTGACATGTTCTGCTTGGGCTGATGTGGCAGCAAATTGGTTTGAGGGATGCAAAACAGCAGTGGTTTGAATTTTGATGAAATGCCAAAAGCAGCACCGGTGTTTCCCTTTAGTGCAAGTGTGGTGAACATGGTTTGCATGGGGTTCAAACAGTTTGATGCCATAGGACAAGGATTCCAGCTGTGACTCTCCAGATCCTGTGCTACCCACTGCATGGGATCATGGGGTCTAGGTTAAGGTGAGCCCTTTCAGTTTCTGCTCTGCAAGGATAGGCAGGTTTGGAGCAGATTATCTGGTCCTTGTCCTCAGCAAGGCTCACCCCAATGAGACATGGGATAGGGTAGGGATAAGAGCTTGCCTCTGCCTTGAAATACTCCTTCATCCCAATGACTAGGGCTTTGGGAAGATCAATCTCTCTCCCAAAAAAAGCTCCAAATGAATTCTTCCTTATGTCCTGGGTGGTCCAAAAAGGAATCAAAGAAGCAGTGGGAAACTGCCTCTTCTATATGCAAAGGGCCACGGGGGATTGGTGTAAAACAAGCCCACTTTAAGGAGTCCAATCCCCCATCCTTGAAACAGGTGCCCATTTCCTTCTAAGGTCATACCCAGAGTGCTTTGCTCCATAGGAAGGTGAGGAGACAGGAAGGAAAGAAAAAAAAAACTAAAAGTAAGATGGAAGACCCACCCTCCCAACTGACGACGTGTGTTCCCTAGATGTCCTAGCTCCACCCCCTCTACAACTCTAAAGGTTATCTATTGTGCAAGCCCTTATGTGAGGCAGCCCTTTGTCATGTACTTAGCTCTTTGAAGTCAGGCTCTCCTTTGTCTCTGGCTGGGAGCCCCAAGGCCTGGCATGAGGGTATTACATTCCCTCCTAGAGAGTCAGGAGAGGCTGGGAACCTGACATATTGCCTCAATGACTGGTGTGCAAGTAGGCAAGAACCTGCTATCCTCAGCGCTGTCTGTGCTCATAGGGTTCACACTGGAATGCTATGAATTAGATGTGGCTACAATAATTATGTGAACCCTCATCCACCTTACCCCAACTTAAGTATAGCTTATGTTTATAGATTTCACTGCCACCAGGATGAGGGTTTATCAAAATGATGTGCTGTTTAGGTAAGAGATCCACACCTAAAAGGCAGTCCCTTCACTGCAACGCCTTTGCTGTCACAGCAAATGTCAGACTGTGCATGTGTGACCTTTGACCATGCTCTGTACCACTGGAGAGCTGGTGCTGCAGAACTGAAGAATGATGCATCAGGCCACATGTTTCACTATGCTTTTGGCATGGAGCTTCGAAAAAGGTTAGGAGACCACCCTTTCTATGATAGAATTATCTACATAATTGCATTAATTAATAAACCCTTCCTCTTCCTTCGAACACCTACCCCTCCACCCCCTTCGTTGCAGCCCCTCTCTCCCAGTGTCTGTGTTTTAGACTGGGCTATTAGGCGTCGCTTGTGACTCCTGTAAACTGAAACTATTGAATTAGAGTACAGATAGGGAGGAATTACATACATGGAGGGACATACAGTCGGTAGGTGTTGTTTGGTTATGTGCCCACCCATTGACTGCCCATGTCCATGCTAATCCCTATGACCATTCCCACCCTGTTTCTGCCCCTCCACACCCACAACACCTACTATTGGGAACTCTTTGAGCTTGCTTTATTCAAGCCTCACAATCAAACATTGCACTCAAAGTGCCTGCCAGTGTTTTTTCAAAGCAGTCTTCTGAGAGTTACCGACTACATTTGAGTTTTCAGCCCGCTACCGGTGTAATAGAAATGTCTTACCACGTCTGACTTTAGCCACTCTGCTTGTCCTGCACTGAGGTCCTGTCAGAAACAAGCATTGGAAAAGCTAACAGTTTTGGCTTGTGTATAAGAGTTAGGCATTTGCCAGGCACTGCTATTAGATGACCAGGTACTCACACCATGTAGTACCTGCTACTATCAATGGCCAGTTTTTACCACTACTGCTGTGCCTGGCAAGTGCTTTTGCCATGCCTAAACATAAGCCCATACTGCTGCCATTGCCAATGCTTGTTCTCCTTTGCTCCCCCTATTGGCCACTTATTGTCTGTGATGCTTCAGAAACCTGCCCTCTTCCTGGCTCTCTACTCTTCAGTCCTGGAACCACTCCCGTGCATTCCTACACAAGGGTGACAATGCAGAAGCAAGAGCCTCCCTGCCTTCTGGTGTAATGTGTTCTACTTTCGGGTACGTCATCCAGTACCTCGTTTTACCCACTTATAAACTCCCTGGCATTGAAAACGATGGGCAATGTTAATGTCCTTGTGACTGATTACAATTGCATGCAGAGAGCCCCAGAGGACATACGTCCTAACGTTGGTGGTCCTCTGCACGTAATTAGCATTCAATATGAAATAAGACTGAACGTTTCTTCTCCCCAAAAACAGGTACCTTGCTGTATTTTAGAAGACACGGGACAGAGAAGGGAAGCTGTGTCTGAGGGTAAGGATGTCTGTGTGGATGGCCAGACCAAATGTACACCCATCCATAAAGGATAATGTATATTGGATAAGGCAAACTGGCTTTAAAGTTAACTGAACCTGGTAGTACCATACTATTGTATACAATCCACTGCCAATGACCAGGTTCTTGGGCATTGACAGAAAATACCTGGCAATTCAGGACTGTCTCCAGTACATGATTTTAGAACCTGGGCATTTGATCGCAGTTCCTGTCATATGTTTAGGGAACCTGGGCATGTGATGTCAACGCCTGGCACGTGATGTGAATACTTGGAATTTGATGTCAGCATGGCATTTGCAGTGAGTGTACATGGATTATATGTGAGTAATTCGCACTCGATCGCAAACCTGCCTCTGATGGGAATACCTGGCCTGATACGAGTATGTGGACATTTGATTGGGTTAGGTGATTTATTATTTGAATACTTGGATAACATGTCAATCAATCATATGATATGAGAACCTGGGAATGTGGTGGCAGTACCCGGGGAAATAGACACGAATTTCACTAAACGAAGGCCACAGGTGAAATAGACACGCATTTCACTAAACGAAAGACAGTGCCTGCTTTGTCTTTGCCTGCGTTCACGATATTCTTTGCTTTCACATTTGCTCTAGCAAACAAGCAGATGGATTTACGAAGTGTTTCGTACTGAACGTTATTTGGACACAAAATATTCTTTCTGACTATATTTAATTGAAAACATAACTAATGTGAACAAACAAAATGTTGCTTTACCAAGGGTGTGAACACATCAAATCCAAATAAATGTGTTTTAATATCATATGGGTTGGTCATCAAACAATCTTTCAAGCAGGGAATAGAGAACTTTGCAGAAAACAAATATCATCCATGTTTTCATGAACATAAATGATCTTTGTTTCTCTTGGAGTCTATATGATATTATGGTCGTATGGGGGATTTGGATGAATATATGCATGTTGTGTTTTTGCTCCAGGAATACCTACCAATATGCAGTTTGAGAAAATAATGCTTCCAGCATGAATGCCGCCTGCATCTATGCATCATACTTAAGCAAGCATGGCCCACTTCCTCTGGCACTGTGCACTTTCTCTGTTATGTAGCCTGGAAATATTGCCCCGTCCAGGATGTCGACTTTCCTGTCTTCCTAGCTGATATTGACCTCATATTTGATGTACTTGTTGCATTATTCATTCTTCCACATCATAGACCCAGTTCATATTATGGTTTGCATGCATAACAGAATTCTCCATCACATCAGATCCGTCCCAGGGTTTCAGTGAATGTACATATTTTCATGTAAAGCTGGATTTGGTGTTGCACTGATCAGCATTGTATGTAATAGAGGCATACACTACATCAGCGTTGCTAGAATTCAAAACTCCCAACCAATGCAGAACATTTAGCAGCGATGTATTTACAATAGCACCATCGAGGCCGTCAAATTGCCACAGGAGCAGCATTTTGTAGCAATTTATTTTCAATGCTGTCATTTTTTAAATATTGTTAATTTTGTTTGACAGTGTCTGGTTGATCCACAACAATGGGATTAATTTGGAGCTGTAAGCAGTCATTCCACTATGACAGCTAATGTCTTTGCTAGCCAAACTTGCATATATGCTTGATATTTATGCGTCAGTCATACAACTCTCATGGACAAACATGACAGATATAAAGCTCTTTGGTCATACTTATGTTCTAGAAATGCTCTTTAATATGCAAGACAGCTAGAAACTCATTATTGGTGCCACTTCCCATTATCACTAGAGTTCTTTCTAATCAGCAAACACATACACTATATTACGCAAGCACTTTTATGTTCAAATACACATGACATGCATTTTCTCAACCTTTGCAAAAATCAGGGGTTTCCTTCCGGAAAAGTAAAGGTTACAAATTATGCATCATTTTACAATTTTACAATAATTGATTCCGCTGCCTGTGTACAGGTAATAACGTTTTACATGTGGCTTTATATCGCATATGGAGGGCTTTTGAACAACAGATAGTAGCCAAAGGAGGTGTATGCAACCTCGTTGTAAACCCTTCTGCGTACGATGATGATATTGATTAAGTGAACGTCCATGTCAACGATGCATTTTGTATTCTGCACTTTCTTACTTTTACTGATTTGATGTAATGTATTTAATGTAATGTATTATATGTTTTACTGTGTGTATCTTCTATTATGTTATTCTGTTTTATTAGGATCATTTTCTGTTTTATGTGTAAAGTCTTTTCTTGGCTAAAACACATAAAAGTATAAATACATAAATAAATACATTTTACAATATTAAACTCATGCCTATGAGTATGTCAAGCACAGAGTTCCCACAGATGGGCACTAACATGATGTTCTCATGCCATCCCTACTTTCCCACCCATGGCCCCATATTTCGGATGTATGCAGCCGCCTAAAAGGTGCAAGCATGAATATCATACAGAAGTTAAAATGTTTAAGAGTAAATCTAAATGCGCAAGTGCATCAAGAAACCTGTGAAAGGATATCCATAGCCATCAAAGTGGGTGGAGGGTGGGGGGCAAAAACTGTCTGCCACAGCTACACACTGTTTCACATCTGTAAAGAAGAAAGGTCTGCAATATCCCGTCAAGATATCCATTCAGCCATGTTTTCAGAAGCTGCCCAGTGCTAAGCAGGCAACTGGCATCCCTGCTGGGTTTAGCATGTGTCATTGATGATATTCAGCTGATTTATAGAACTGTGCAAAGTGTATTTTTGCAGTGCAAAGTCTGTGCAAAGTCATTTTGTACTGCAAAAATGTCTATGCACTGACTTTGCACTGACTTTACACTGCAAAAAAACACTTTGCACAGTTCCATAAATCAGGGTTTGTGTCGGCAGTCCAAGTCACTTTTTAGCACTGCAGAGTCACTTGGGATCATGCACATAATTCTATGATTCGGGTCCTAAGTAGTTAACAAACATTTCAAATTACCATAAATTCAAGCTGGAAACACACCTACCAAGACAATGGGCCTCATTCCGAGATTGGAGGTAGTCATAGCGCTATTTTTGCACCATGACTGCCTCCAATAACGGGTCGGCACTGGTATGGTTCAATGGGGACTTACCGGTGTAGTCCGACCTTTGCGGAACCGGTAAGTCCTGTAGGGTATTTTGTGGAGATTTGGGGCCTGATGGTATTTTATTACCGCCGAAAAATAACTTAGCAATAATCACTCTTTGTATTCAGATTTGGCCATGTGCAACAATAATACAATGGACATGCATTATTTCAGCACCCAGACCTGCATATTTGGTATACGTGGTTGGTGGTATTTTGGTGAGCATAATTCCCTTGTTTTATTTGTGGCCCCAATGTCCAGAATCCCTTATCTTTGCTTAGATTTTTCGTGTGATCACTAGAGAGACCTCAGACCTGCATTCTAGGAATACCACATTTTCCAGTGATAGTGTTGGTGTGCCACCATGGGCGAACTCACTGACTTATTTACGACAGAGAGCTATATGTGGTAGTCTTGTGGTAATTTCCACTACCTTATATATGGTAGGGAGCTATGTTCAGAGAGTCTCTCTTCCCGTTGGCTCATGTACCTCCAACAAGCTATGCTACAGTCACTCACAATTATTCATACTGATTTTGACATGCACACATCTGTCTTAAAATGACCATTGCACTGTTTAAAAATCTCCCCACATCATCAGCATTGTAATGGTAAACAATAAACATCACCCGTCTGTTTTCAAATATTTTTCTGTATTATAAAAGTTGTATTTAAAAACGATCTCATTCTTTACAGAAATAAAATGGTACAGTCAAAGCATTGTCTGTGACACTCTGCAAAGAGAGTGGCGGAGAACAGAACTCAAATTGCAACATTAGCACTTGATTAAGACACGCACAGGAATCCTACACTGACTGCATATTACCGTACACACTCAGCTCCCACATTTCTCATTACCTTATCTTTTTAGTTGTTCTCTTTGTGAATGTGGCTCTCTTGGATTAACTCCAGCAAAAAGGAACGCTTGCCTTCTCAAACCGGGGTCATTGCCTGGAATTCTCAGCTTTTGCAGATAGGAATGCCTCAGCCAGTGGAAAGGTCCTTCTTTCAGCTCTCCCCAATCTCGACTGCAGCAGGACACAGGAATCTGCATTCAGTCAGGAGCCCCACAGCCAGGTCTTCTCCCCAATAGTGCAGAAAGATGTCTCCTGTCTTTTTCCTTGATACTGCCCACTAAAACTCTCCTCTCAGCCCTCTGTATGACGTGTCCCAATGAAATCCATCATCTCTCATCCTCCTACTCTTCAACAATAGCTTCGCTTATACATTTGCAATTGTTGCAAATCTGACTTCCTTCTTCCTGCAGTTACTGTGCACAAAAACACGGAGAATCAGGCAGAGAAGAGAAGAAAAAATCTGCACACGCATTTAAATGGTTTTCAGAGTATGCCTAATTCTGCAGTGGAGAACACATTTTATTAGTGGGTTATGTTAAATAAGGTTTTATTAGTCAGGTTAATTGTTAATAGGTTAGCTGTTAATTTTCAAATGTGTCTCTAGCAATATAGGCATTTCAGGTGAAAAATAGTGTGCATTTTTAAATGAGCACGTGTGCTTTTAACTGTAAAAATAGATTTGCATCTTATATGTTAAAATCGTTTTTGACTGAATAGCCTGTCTTTCCTTGTTAATCTGGCAACCCATATAGCAATGCACCGCACCCTTGTGGTGGTGCTGCAAAAAAAATGTGCTACTTGTGCAGTATTACTGTACTCTGTACTGTAACACGCCAAATATCCTTACATATACCCTCCTTTTGTTTTTAGAACTTGGCTATAATCCAAGCCAATTCCTAAAAACAACTTGTTCTATTTTTTTTACAATATAGCAATCCAACAAAATGAATATTCATGTGCATCAATGAAAATTTGCAATCAACATTTCATCTGAGTCCATCAGTTCATAAAATGTTCCACATTTGCCTTCTCAGTGGAAGTGGCATTACTTTAAGTTTAAATTTTCCAAGTCAATTAAAAACAATGAAATAAAACAACTAACTAAAACAAATAAGTAATATAACAAGTTAAAATAAATAATTAAAATAATAAATACGTGGAACTTCATATGCCGGAACTTTTGTTTTGTCTCTTTTGGTATGTCCCGACCAGCGATGTTATTCAGTTCATTCGAGTACTCTTTCATCTTGGCAATCTTGAATCCACAGTAGTCATCTCTTTTGGCATTCCGGTTATTTTGTCTTCACCTCCACCTGGAGGCAGGCATCTTTTGGTCTTCATCCAGGGGACTCCAGGACTCCATCGTCTCCCGTGGCCTCTGATCCCGGAACCTCCGACCAAATAATGTTAATTGTCTAAATCAAAATAGAAAATAAACAGATTAAGTACATAGCACAATACTAACTTCATCCTTTTGCCAAAAATAAAACATGCTTGGTAAAAATATTTCGTTTTTTTTTTTTCTTTCTTCTGAAATTAAACACAAGTTAAAAGAAAACAAACACATATAAAACAGCATTCAATATTTAATACACTTTCTCTCTGCACACCAACCATGAGCTTCCATTATATGTGCATTTATTTATTTATTTATTTATTTATATTTATTTTATATTATATTTTACATATACTACAGTGTTTATGTGCCATCATAACAATCAACTTTTTAACTTCTTTGTCACTGCCTCCTGATTGTACCCATTTATTTTCTCTTTTTGTGTTCAAGTGATTTTATCTGTTTCTACATGCTCAAGCCGCCTGATCTCATGTCTGGGATGGCATGGTTTGATTTGATTTACATGGACAAACTGCTCTATTGCTGTTTCACCTTCATTTTTCAAAATTTTATACACTACAGGAGAGACCTTATCTATAATTCGAAATGGCCCCTGCCAGGCTGCTAGAAATTTAGAATTTTTCTGTTTACTTTTTCCAAAATGAAACTTGTACACCTGATCCCCTACATTGTATTCCTTTACTGATGTCTTTTTGTCATAATATGACTTAGCACTGTCAGCAGCCCTTTCCAGATTTCTCTGCACAAAAGCAAATGCATGTTGCAAATGCCTCCTCAGTTCATCAATATATTCATGATCCGTGGATGCACTCACTAGAGTTTGCTCATGTGTTCTGTATAGTAGGTGTTGTGGTAACACCATTTTCCTACCTGTCAAGACCTCATGGGGGCTAACACCTGTTGCTTTGGCAGGAGTCGACCTGATTGCCATCAGAACCAACGGTAAACGTAAATCCCAGCTGGAACCTGCTTCTGCCACAAATTTCTTTAAAATATCCACAACAGACCTATTGCTTCTTTCAACTGTACCTGAAGACGCCGCCCGATATGCGATATGTAGTTTCCTTTTTACACCTAGTATTTGCCATACCTTACTCATTAGAGTACTTGTGAAATGACTTCCTCTGTCTGACTCAATTCTTTGTGGCAAGCCAAACCTTGAGAACACATGGTTCACCAGCAATGTGGCTGCTGTTTGCGCACTACAATCTGGTGCAGGAATGCATTCAATCCACTTTGACATCAAACATACCACACTCAAAATATAACGGTGTCCCCTGCTCGACCTTTTTAAAGGACCTACATAGTCTATTTGCAAATCTGACCATGGGAGAGTTAGGCCTCTTTTCATCAATGGTGCTCTATGCATTGGTGAAGCAGGTTTAAATTGGGCGCATACTAGACATCCTCTAGTATATAATTCCACATCTTGGGACATATGTGGCCAGTAAGCATAATCTTTTAGTATTTCTAATGTTTTTTGTGAACCTCTATGGCCTGCAGTTATGGCATCGTGTGCATAGTGTAGCATTAGTCCTCTGAATGAAAGGGGTACTACCCACTGTATTTGCCCTGTTATGGACTCTCTAATCATGAGTCCATCCTGTAATCTAATTCGTGTTTTGTTCTTTAATAACACCCTCAACTCTTCTTTTCCCATACAATCATTTTCTGTTAAAGGATTTTGTTCAGGATCTATCAAATGATTATAATAGATTCCCAAAATTTGATCATTCTTTTGTGCCTCAATCAAATCTTGGTCTGGCGTGTCATGACTCCACTGCACCACCGGTTGATCTACCTCCTTTGGTGCTTTAGAACGTGTGACTGCATCAATTTGTATTTCACCCATTAAATAATCAATAGGTAGCAATTCTCCCATCACAGCCCCAATCTTAGCCAGATGGTCTGCCTTATCATTTCCCTCCTTATCCTCTCCTGGTGTTTTTAAATGCCCACGAATTTTTCTCCAGTATATTGTTAAATTATTTTCTGACACCAATTTGTCTATGGCTTGTATCATTTTTCCATGTTTAAGTGGTTTTTTGTTGTATGTAACCATGCCTCTTGCTTTCCAACCAGGCAAATACTCCACAAAGCTATTCCGTGCATAGTCAGAATCAGTCACCAGGACAATTTCACTGAACTTTTTATCAACTGCAGTAGCAATTGCTTTATAGATGGCTGCCAATTCCGCCACCTGACTGCTCCTATCTCCAATCCTCATCCCTATACTAGGAACGCCTTCACATTTCAACCAGACATTTCCTATTCCTGCCACTAATTGTTTATTACTGTCATTTTCAATGTGAAAAGCACAACCATCCACATATACAGTTGGCAAATCCTTGCATGTTTTTTCATCAAAAGCTTTGTGTGATGATTGTTCAAATTCCTGCAAACTAGTTTCCACTTCCATTTCATTTGGTATTTGTTCAGCTGCACAGTCATGTAAGTCAGCTAACCCTTGAGCAATTGGGCTCTTTTTATTTTGTCCATATCTCACTTCTACGGGAAAACCTTGTAATGCCAGCGTCCATGAAGTGATTCTGGATTGCGCTAGATTGCCTGATCTAATTCTTTTACTCTCTAAAAATTGCAAAGGTTGATGATTTGTTTCAATAATCACCTTTTCTCCCTGAACAATGGGGCGAAAATGTTGTAGCGCCCACACAGTGGTTAATAGGGCCTTCTCACATTCATTAAATTTCATTTCAACTTGGGAAAATGCCTTACTTGCATATGCAATGGTTTTGTGATTCAAATCGTGTTTTTGTGATAACACTGCTGACATACAATGTTCAGAAAAGCCTATTTCTATAAAGAAATCCCTGTCCTTTATGGGGTATGCTAAACATGGTGCCTTTACAAGACATTCCTTCAATATAGCCACTGCATCAGACTGCTCTCTTTCCCATCTCCAGGGAGTATTTAGTTTAAGCAGTTTAGTCAATGGTTGAGTGATTTCTGCATAATTCTCAATGAACTTTCTGTTATAGCCTGTCATCCCTAATAAACTTTTTACTCCTTTCACATTTTTAGGATCTTTTAATCTTTGTATGGCCTCTATTTTCTTCCATTGTGGATTTAGCCCATGTTCAGTCACTTCATGCCCTAGAAAGTTCACTTTTTTCTTGCACCATTGTGCTTTTTGCAAAGATACTTTGGCGCCTGCTTTCTGCAATTGGCCAAGCACATGTCTTATTTCATCAAAATGGCTTTTAAGGTTTTCATTTTTTATCAGGACATCATCCACATAAACTATTGTTCCTCTTTCCGCTGCATCCGGCATGGCCTTTCTCAAAAATATGCCAAATTCACTCCCACTATTGATGTACCCGAACGGAGCTCTAAGCCAGGCATATTGAGTCCTGTCAAATGTAAAGGAAAATAAGTGTTGTATCTCCTCTGCCAATGGCACACACCAATATCCAGAGGTGAGATCTAACGTGGTAAATACATTTGAACCATGTATCTGAGCTAGGCCCTGATCAATGAATGGTAGTGGCCATCTAGATACTGGTACTCTTTTATTTAACTCTCTTAAGTCTGCACACAGCCGCCATTGACCATTTGGCTTTAACACACCTAAAATAGGCGTATTGGATGTGCTATGAATGGGCCTAATTATTCCCCGTGATTCCAAGTTTTTAATAATCTCTGCCAATGATTCTAAACATGCCAGCGGTAGTCTATACTGGCGTACAAACACTGGATTTCTGCTACAACCTTCTGGTAGTGTGGCCACATGTAAATCAGTTAAACCACAATCATAAGCATCTTTTGCAAATACATCCTTAAACTCCATAAATATTTCCCTCAAGTCGTTTCGATCCCCATCGCTGTCACATGCATCCGCTAAGGAGATCTGCTCTTCTACCATTCTGGAAAATTCTGGAAACTCTTCTGGTAAAGGAATCTCAGCGCTTTCCTCTAACTGTGTGGCTGTGTCTTTTTGTAGAGCTGCCACTTTTAAATATTTTGGCATATCAGCTTCCACTTCAATGGGCTGATTTCCTGTTTCATTTTCATTTAAATTAAATATTATGCAATCCTCTTGATGGCAGCACACTGTCTCATTTGAATCATAAGGATACACAGAATGAATTTTAAATATTCCTTTGGGCTGAGAGTCCAGGTGTTCTGGCAACTCGCCCTTGGCATCTACATATTTTTCAGGAATATTCCCAATCACCATGTTATTTAAATCTGCCGTATAATGTGATTTTTGTATGGCCATTCCTAATGGGGAGTTTTCCTCTAAATGAATATCCTGACAACCTTTATTATTTACCATGATTTTTACAGATCCCTCACCAATGTCTACCAATGGAATGTATTCATAATCCAGGCCTTGCTGTTTTATGGATTCATTCAGGCATACAAATGCATCAGAGCCTTTCATCTGCTGCCCATTTTTGCATTTCAGTGTTATTGCAAACTGTTTTGTAAATGCAGGAATAATAGTATCTTTCCTTATTTGTAATTCGATGGCATAAGGAACCAGTTGTGCACAATGATAAGCCCTTCTTTTGTCTTCAAATTCAGGTGCCGGCCCACCTAGGCGTGACCATATTTTTTGATTAAGGAAATCTAACACCATACACATTCTGTGCATGATGTCATTGCCCATGTAAAATTCATTTTGTGCTCCATTCACTATCCATACATTATGGTAAATTGTTTTCTGCCCAATGCTAATTTTAAGCATGCATCTGCCTGTAATTCGGTTTTCAAAGTCTGGACTGTCCAACCCAGAAACATATTGGTTTTTTATCCTAAATTTCGGGATTTCTTCCCTCTCCATAATTTTTTGCAACAATCTCTCATTAATGAAACTCCTTTCATGTTCAAGTGCTAAAGTGGCTTTTATTGTTTTAAGATAATCATTTATACCAACGTGAACCCATGGTTGCTCATCTTCCATGTGTATTTCTGCCAGAGTGGTAATGTGTTTTTCTGAATCTGTTTTAGGAACAGTATTCTGTTTGCATGTATTCTCTTTTAAATAGAAACGTAATGTGTGTTCATCTATAGCAGTCTGCCAATCTTTCCTTGGGTCCAAGTATATTTGTACAGGTAGTTTTTCATTGTCGCTCTGATCTTTGTCTTGACACATTAATATAACAGTGACACTAGGTATGCAGCTATTCTGGAGATATACCTCCACAGCATCATTTGTTTTGGCAACGGTGTGACATTCTTTTATATTGCTGTTTTGTGATTTTAGTTTCTTAGGCCTCAATGGTTTTTTGGTTAAGGACCACAGCACTCCATTCACCCCATCTATGAGAGGAGACAATCTTTTCAGGCAATCTGTCCCCATCAGAAATGGAATTTCACAAATAGATGTGATCAATACCTCTTGTTTCATTCTGTGCTTTCCTATTTTTATGTCAACCTCAGTTACACCTATGATGGGCACCTCCTCCCCATTAAAGTTATGCACTGGGCCTTGATTTTCCTTCACTGTGATCTGACTCTGTGGAGGCCTCCCTTCATTGATACTCTTTACCAGCTCCTTGGACATAATTGTGGCCTGTGCGCCAGTGTCAATCATAGCAAAGGTGTGGCACTTTTCTTCTACAGTGATGGGTGCATAATATCTGTCCTCAACTTCCTCTAATACACATAAGAAATGTGAATTCTTACTGATTTCAGGGCTCACCTTTCTCAGGTCTTTTTCACTTTTGGCTAAGCACATTGGTAAATGAAAAGACATTTTTCCCTCCTTTTTACCCATTTCTGTGCGAGATATTTTATTCATTTCTCCATGTTCAGAGGTTTTTTGGAGTGTGGCCACTGTTCGCCCATCCATCTGGGTAACATCAGAGACCACATTACAACCTTCCAACTGAACATGTGTAACAACATCATTCAGCAATTTGTCATTTTTTAATTCTGTGCATTTGTGATCATTTAGTGTAATACCAGCCCTTTCAGCCTCTTCAAAAATATGTGGCTCAAAGAATTTTTCAGGTGATTGACTTGTACCCTCCTTGTGAGTATTTCCTTTTTCTGTCCGTGTTTGGTCATTGTTTTGCTTGCCCAGGGAAGGAGCTATGGTATCCCCACTTACTCCCTGTTCACTGGTATTCCCCATGCATGAGTCATTTTTCTTAAATCTGTTCCTTTGTTCTTTTGGAATTCCTAATGTTTCTTTTTCATTTGTGCAAATCTTTACTGTTTTATTTAGCTCTAAGCTAAACCGTACCTCTTTTTTAGAAACATTTGCACTTTCTGTCACAATTTCATTTACTGGTACTTTCATTTTTAATCCATTAGGCATCTCAGAGTTGTTATGCAAAATTATATCAGAGCAATCTGTCATTTTGGCACTGCGATTATCATGAGTACTTAGTCACTTTTCGGAAGCCCCCCGGTCATTGCTATGGCCATCAGCCCCCTCTTTGGAAGGTTGTTTTTGCGCTGTATAGAGCTTTCCTATTTGCTCAGCTAACATTTTCACTTGGGCCTCAAGGCACTGGAACCTTTCCATCTCTCTAGGATCCTCTTTCTGTGGCCTAGGTCGATATTGGTTGTTTTCCCCCTGATTGGATCTATTCTGATACCTCTCAGGTGATTGATACCGGTTGGGATGGTTTCTGAACTCTTGATTCATTTGTGGAGGGGAGCGGGTTGCACCCATCCTTTGATTATAGTCCCCTGGTGGGGAATCATTGTACTGGCGTGGACTGTAGTTCACGTTTTGCCTCATGTCCTGTCTCTCAGATTGTGGGTACTGGCCCCTATGTTGATTTCCATTATCAGTAAATCGATCCACATATCGGGGCCTATCCTGATTACCATATATCATGGTGTTGGGATCAAACCTACTCTGTGTCCCCAATGACTGGTAGGGACCATCATTTCTTTGATCTTGATTTTGTCTCTGGTTATTGTTCATACCTGCCATACCAGGCCGATATCCTACCCGGGGTCTATCCCCTTGATACCTAGGGCTGATGTAGCTCTCTCTATTACTAGGATCATGTGATTGGAACATTGGTACAGGAAATGGCGATCTTTGTTGATTACCCCTTTGTTCAGGTGTCACATTATTTTTACCTTGACTTTGAGCAGACTCAAGGGACATTTTGGCTGACCTGATTTCCATTACTGTGGCTGAGGGTTCTTTAGATTTAGGCCTGGTATCTTTCATTTTATCACTTTCTCTACCCTGACAATAGAGTACCTCATATAGCTTTGTGCTTTGATGTACAATCCATTCAAGGGACTTGTCACGGTCAAATTCACGGACCAATTGGGATATGATGTCTTTCTGTAGCCCATAGAAGTATGCGGTTTTAAACTCATTGGAATTTGAGTCAAAAGATACATCAAAGCGAGAGAATGCTCTTTTTAAGTCTTGTAAAAATTGGCGAGGGGATGTATTAGGTCCAGCAGTAATTGTGTACGCGACTTTCTTTGCCTCCTGTAATGACTGAAAAGGAGAAAAATGACGCCTAATTTCTTTTTCAAACTCCAGCCAAGTCATATTCTGCTGTTCATTTAATCCCCTTATGATGCTGGCCGTCGGGGCATCTAAAGTTAAATGAAAATATTGTCTGTACTGTTCCCTAGGTATCTGGAGTGCTTTAAAAATGTCATGCACCGCTTCTAAGTGATCCTCAATGCAGCATTCACCTCCCTTTTTAAATGGTTTGATCAGGGCTTTAATGGATTTCATTATTTTTATGGGGCTACTTGTTGCAATACATGGAATTGCACTATTTTGTGAGTCAATCCTGTTTTCAGGTGTATGAGATTGGTGACTGCCCCCAATGGGAGTATCAAATCCCCCAAGGGCGCTGCAACCAAGTTCAGTCACCGGCCCAGTCACTGGGGCACTAGCTCTTTGGGCAGAGCTAGAATTCACCTCCACTCCATTGAATGTGGTACCCTGCCGCCTCTCTTGGGAGCTGGGAATGCACATTTGCTGTTCTAAGTCCTTACACTTTTTAAGGAGTCTGGTTGCTTCATTCTGCAAATAATTATTTTCATCGCTCATTTTATTAATCGCCTCCTGCATGTCGCACATTTGCATTTGGCATTCATTGAACTCTTTATTTCTTTTGTCTCTTTCTTGAATCATTTTAATCATTTCTTGTTCTGCACTCTGGAGATCACCTTCTTTTTCACAATGTTCTTTTTGTAAAATCTGCATTTCTGAAACAACCTCATCTTTATCCTGCCTAATGTGATCCACTAAGGCTTTTAAGTGTGCCAATTCTTGCTCACTATCTTCAAATTGTTTCTTGCTTTTGGATAACTGAGTATCAAAGTCTCTGCATTTTAATTGCATGTCTTTTTGGCATACATCCAATTCTGCTCTCAAAACTTCCTGATTTTTACTTGCCCCCTCTAATTCAGTCTTTAACCTGTTAATTAGCTGAGTATCATTTTCTTGCATTTGCAGGGACTTGTTTAAAATAAACCATATTTTGCCGCATAGCCGTATTAAACAGTCTTTCTCTGCATGTTTATCGGCTGCATTCAATAATCTTGTAAGGCAGACCTGGATTATGCTGCCTTCTGCAAAAATATTGTCTAGTTTTTCTTTCTGCACCTCACCCTGAATGCGGTTACTCCATTCTAACGTGCTATTCGAAGACCAATTCCCATGTGCAAATAACTTTGCCTCTAAATATTGCACTAGATCTGAGAATGTGGTTTCCCTTTGTGACATTCTGAAATTCGTTTTTAGTGGCACACTGCTATTATAAAATGGGTTCCCTTTAATGTGCAAATGGCAGTGTGAGACACACTTGCCACGCCCAGTAGGTACTCTATGATCACTTTCCCGGCCTGCAACGCACCATAAATATGTAGGGTATTTTGTGGAGATTTGGGGCCTGACGGTATTTTATTACCGCCGAAAAATAACTTAGCAATAATCACTCTTTGTATTCAGATTTGGCCATGTGCAACAATAATACAATGGACATGCATTATTTCATCACCCAGACCTGCATATTTGGTATACGTGGTTGGTGGTATTTTGGTGAGCATAATTCCCTTGTTTTATTTGTGGCCCCAATGTCCAGAATCCCTTATCTTTGCTTAGATTTTTCGTGTGATCACTAGAGAGACCTCAGACCTGCATTCTAGGAATACCACATTTTTCAGTGATAGTGTTGGTGTGCCACCATGGGCGAACTCACTGACTTATTTACGACAGAGAGCTATATGTGGTAGTCTTGTGGTAATTTCCACTACCTTATATATGGTAGGGAGCTATGTTCAGAGAGTCTCTCTTCCCGTTGGCTCATGTACCTCCAACAAGCTATGCTACAGTCACTCACAATTATTCATACTGATTTTGACATGCACACATCTGTCTTAAAATGACCATTGCACTGTTTAAAAATCTCCCCACATCATCAGCATTGTAATGGTAAACAATAAACATCACCCGTCTGTTTTCAAATATTTTTCTGTATTATAAAAGTTGTATTTAAAAACGATCTCATTCTTTACAGAAATAAAATGGTACAGTCAAAGCATTGTCTGTGACACTCTGCAAAGAGAGTGGCGGAGAACAGAACTCAAATTGCAACATTAGCACTTGATTAAGACACGCACAGGAATCCTACACTGACTGCATATTACCGTACACACTCAGCTCCCACATTTCTCATTACCTTATCTTTTTAGTTGTTCTCTTTGTGAATGTGGCTCTCTTGGATTAACTCCAGCAAAAAGGAACGCTTGCCTTCTCAAACCGGGGTCATTGCCTGGAATTCTCAGCTTTTGCAGATAGGAATGCCTCAGCCAGTGGAAAGGTCCTTCTTTCAGCTCTCCCCAATCTCGACTGCAGCAGGACACAGGAATCTGCATTCAGTAAGGAGCCCCACAGCCAGGTCTTCTCCCCAATAGTGCAGAAAGATGTCTCCTGTCTTTTTCCCTGATACTGCCCACTAAAACTCTCCTCTCAGCCCTCTGTATGACGTGTCCCAATGAAATCCATCATCTCTCATCCTCCTACTCTTCAACAATAGCTTCGCTTATACATTTGCAATTGTTGCAAATCTGACTTCCTTCTTCCTGCAGTTACTGTGCACAAAAACACGGAGAATCAGGCAGAGAAGAGAAGAAAAAATCTGCACACGCATTTAAATGGTTTTCAGAGTATGCCTAATTCTGCAGTGGAGAACACATTTTATTAGTGGGTTATGTTAAATAAGGTTTTATTAGTCAGGTTAATTGTTAATAGGTTAGCTGTTAATTTTCAAATGTGTCTCTAGAAATATAGGCATTTCAGGTGAAAAATAGTGTGCATTTTTAAATGAGCACGTGTGCTTTTAACTGTAAAAATAGATTTGCATCTTATATGTTAAAATCGTTTTTGACTGAATAGCCTGTCTTTCCTTGTTAATCTGGCAACCCATATAGCAATGCACCGCACCCTTGTGGTGGTGCTGCAAAAAAAATGTGCTACTTGTGCAGTATTACTGTACTCTGTACTATAACACGCCAAATATCCTTACAGTCCCCATAGGGCTCAATGGGAATGGGGAAGGCGCTATTAACGGTACCCCAAATTGCGGTACCGTTATTGGCTCTGAATTCCCTTAACGGGTCCCATCCATAGCGCCTGGTCAGACCAGGCGTTAAAGGAGGGACCCGCTAAGGGAACTCCTAGTAGGGCGGTAAGGGATTACCGGCACCGGTCTCCTTACCGGTGCCCGGTATCCCTTACCGCCCCACTCGGAATGAGGCCCAATGTTTTGCTGGAACGTCCAACCCGTTACACAATTTTACTCTTGGAGTGTTGGGTATTTTGGACAATGGAACAAACAGCAATGATGTAAACAATATGTACCACTTCATTTGCTATAAATGCTGCCTGCACTGCAAGGCTACAAGGAATGCTGTTCCTTCACACCTTTGAATGTTCAGGGCCACCCTTATCCTTACTCCACAGTGAGAATTCACAGCCAAAGGATCCCAGAAATTCTCCAATTGGCTTTACTCTACTGAGGTGTTTAAGCTGAGGCAGAGTTTAGAAATGTCACCTGTTATTTTGCCATTTTTAATGGTGTTCCAGCCCAAAGGATTGGAGGTACATGGGTTGTAGCAGGTGGTAACTTGCCTTATTTCCATTTTGCCCCTGCTAACACCAGTGCTGTAACCTTGAAAAGGAGATTAAGTTCTTTTTTATTCAACATTTTTTATAAGGTGCACCTGTACCACTAGCATATATCTTATATGTATACATTACCATTTGACAAGACCGTATGTAGAAATTTAGCTTTGTTGCCTGAAACATTCATATTGCAGACAGGTCTTGGTGCTTCCTGTGGGTTGACAGCAGACAAGTTGAGAGAAACCAGATATTAGCATTGAAAACAACATTCCTCATTCCAATCCTCCCTTACATGTGCAGTTAGAAGACAGCTTATGTTCTGATTGCTTCCTCTAAAAGATTGTTTTTGACCTACCCAAAGCAGTCAATTGGCATAAAGACGTACCTGTACTGCACTCAACTGTAGAGCACACTGCCTTCTCAAAATCTTGGGAAGCAGAGATAAGCAAACACTCTTTAAACTAACAAAACATAGAAGATAACAGACTTGAATTAATAGTGTGAAAGCAATAATTTTCTATTCACCATGTCAGCCTGAAAAATGTCCTTATGTTGTTATAGAGACAAAATAGGGGTGACAAAAAGTTTGGCAAGGTGGAAAGAGTATGTTGAAGAGGCGGAAACTGGTGAAGGTGTAGAGCCTGGCGGAGGTGGAGTAAAGTTGGGCCATGGGGCAGCAGAAAGCATAGATACGCCAGTGACTTGGAACATATAAAGAAAGGTAGCCTTTTATTTTTTTTATTAAAATGAAAGGATATCAGGTCTAATTATCTAATTTTGTTCTCGAAAAACAAACAATGAGAATGTGTATCTAATAGTTTGCTTTTCAGGAGGTGGCATGAAATTATGGTCTGTGTAGATATGCAGCTTCCGATGGACAACTTTCTAGACCAAGGGGAAAAAAGCATGAAAGAAAATAATGTGTTGCCCCTGGTGTGTAAGAGGTTTTCCATCGGAAACTGCATATCTGCATATCTACACAAAAAATGCCACAAGGCGATATGCAAACAACTAAATGGAAACTCTCATTCATTTTTATTTCAGAAACAGTGACCGAACTCTGGAAACCTTGAGCAGAGCGTTATCAAAAGGACTGTAAAACACACACAAATAGCAATACATTAGTACCAAAAAGGTTTTTCCATGAGTACATACTTGGGATGGTGCGAGTATGCATCCGTGGTCAAGTGTTGAGAGCCTTTGCTGGTGCGGGGTAGTGCACAGTTAAAAAGCGTCTGACAGTGGAAGTTTGTTGATGATCTTAGAATGAGAGGGCATTCAAAAGGAGGTTCTATTTGCATGATTAATTCTGTGATTAGGTTATTCCCTCTCTGGTAGGGCTTCAGGCACTGTATGTGACCTGTGGTCTCCTGTTGCTAGATCCCCAGTAACATTTCACACAAATGTGTTATGCCTCAGGTTGTGTATCACTTTAATTTCTGTGTTCCTTCCCAATCAATCAGTGCCACACATTGATCTACCACTTCTCTCGCTCAGTAGTCTAAACAACACATGTTCATGATGTGCTCAATATTTGGAGAATAAACATTATAAATAAATCGGCATGGAATGTGGGTCAAATGTCTTGTCATTCTTACTGAATGCATTAGACACATTTTCATGTCTGAATGGCAGCAATCACTGCTGCATGTTTCAGCCATATCATAGCTAGCGCACTTTCTTTAGGATGGTGGCATCTGTAACATCTAGGGGTGGGATAAAATATAGCTATGTAGGAGTTGTATCTGGGGGGATCGGAATAGCTGGGGGCTTTGAATTACAGGGGCTTATTAGTTTAGCATGCACATGTAGCTTATGTAGCTGTAGTGTGTGTCTCAGGCAGAAATGCAGACTTTTGCAATACAACAGGCGCGCGCAAGATGGGAAATACACAGGACACAGAAAATGCAGAGCATATGCTCAAAATTGCATATTATTTCAGGATGATATTTCACTTGACTGAATTACATTTAAACTAATACTAATATGTAACATAATTAATACAATCAAGTAACATGTCCAATGTCCTTAACATTTAGTGCAAATTTAATTAGTCTATGTAGAAATGGCCTGAAAATGATGCATTGTAAAATGGATTCAAACGTGGAGAATGAGCTTGATGAAGTTGAACAAGTATGACATTCTGCTCTGCTCTAGCGCAGGAAGCGGAAAAAATAAATGTAACATTTAGCTTCAGAAATTCAGTTGGTGAAGGCAGGAAAAGCACAATGGGATCATGTAGTTTTCAGTGGTATGATCTGGAAGTGGCATGATCTCCCTTGACTGGCAGCAAGAGGTCATAAAAAGGACTTGAGTCGGTGTAGCTAGTTCAGACATCCTCGAATGCTGGGCTTAGACGAGCTAGCATGCAGACAGACTCCAGTGCTGAGGGCCGTTTGATGTGCATATCTACGCGACCACAGAGCAGACCAGGCGAGCAGACTGAGGGGGATTCCCATGTCCAGCTGAGCTGGGAATATTGCCAGCATGTCTGGATAAATATATGTCAGAAGTGAGGGTGGGTGGATTGCCTGTTGGTCAGTTAGTCAGAGAAATAGGTCATGTCATTTTAGTTGCTGTCAATGTTAAAAGTGCATGCAATTTTGAATTTACATGAATGTCTTTGCGGTTTTGTTCTCTTTTTTCTCAAAGTATAGTTCTTTGCTTTCAAGGTTGGATTGGTAAGACTGGTCACAGCTCATTCTATTTTTGAAATGTGCCATTGCTCATTGTAATACACTCACACTGAAAAGTCTTTCCTATGCATAACTGTTGCCATGTGTAAATTGTAAGTTTATCTGTTACGATAAAACAAAAATTTTTAAAATCACTTGGTATTCTGGTACATTTTTGCGGCAGTTGGTCATTTTATTTGATCTGCACACACAGACAAGTGTGTGATAAATGTTTCCAAGTGAAGTATCTGATGTGAACACTCTAGCTAGAAAGTGAATGAGTGTGCAGCATTTCAACTTGCCTGTTTACAATTGTGAAGAACAGCCAAAAGGGCGTATTGGTGGAATTGTACATAAGATCCCAGAAGGAAATCCAAATAGTTGGCCTGTGTTTACTAAGTAGAATATTTTGTTATAAGAGGTAACCCTAGTAAAACAATTGTTAGGCAATATTCTGAAGTTAGTTTCATAAACGTAAAAACAGATACCCCAACGAATTACCACAAGAGATACTACTACTATAAAATACCACTATAAACCATAATAAAATACCACAAATTTAGATATAACCTCAAAATATATCCCACAGTTACAACTGAGGAGCATATCAAATATGCATGAGCTATTTGAAGAAGACATACAGGGGCCGATTCATGGAACAAATGTGCGGCGAAAATCTTGAGGCAAGCCGGTGAAAACGTGAAAAAGCATGTGATTCATGGAAGGGCCTGCGCATGTTCACTGTGGGATGAGCGCCAAATCCGAGCGTGGAGCGCACAGGTGCACACGTCACAGCAACATCCCGAATGCCATGCGCGATGGGCACAGGGAAAGCGCACATTGTCGGTGCACACACCAAAAAGGCTGCGGAACACAGGGCGTAACATGCGGAATGGGGAACAATGCGTGAAAAAGAAGATGTAACTGGGGAAGTACTGCAGGGAAATACACGGAACGCCCACACGCACGCGAACAACACGTATTCATGGAATCGAATACGGGAAACCCGCACATGCTAAAAGACATGCACAGGCTTCAACACGTCCGCCACACGAAGGCAGGCGGAAGCATCCCTGTGCACAGTATAAAAGTGCGCGCAAACAACAAACACGTATATACAGCTACGATGAATGCCGCATTTGTCGCAGCACTGATCGTGGGACACCGCAGGAGGAGGAGAATAGCCAGGCCCCGTATTTCTTTTCCCCGGACTAGCCTTTTTGGGATGCCTGATAACCAGGTCTATGGCAGGTATAGGTTTCCACCTCGTATCATCCTAGACCTGGTCAGGGAGTGGGAAGATGACCTTACATCCCCCACCCTGTGCTCCCAAGCGTTGAGCCCCTTGGAGAAGGTGCTCAATGTCCTGCATTTTTTGGCCACTGGGTCATTTCAGCGGACAACTGCCATAGTGGGGGGGTCTCACAGGCCACGCAGTCACGCTGCCTACACCAGGTGTTGGCAATCATAACTGCGTGCCCCTCAGTCCGCAGGCACATATACATACCCAGAACACCCACAGAAAGGCAGGCCGTGGTCCAGGACTTTTACAGGGTGGCACACTTCCCCAAAGTGCTTGGTGCCATAGATTGCACCAATGTGGCCCTACATCCACCTAGGGCCACTGAGCACATCTATCGAAACCACAAGCACTGGCATTCCATCAATGTGCAGGTTGTATGCGATGACAAGGGAATCATCACCTCTGTCTATGCAAACTACCCTGGGTCTACCCATGACAGTTTCATATACAGAATGTCTGCCCTGAGCCGGGCCCTGGAAGCTGGGAAGCATGGCGACACATGGCTCCTAGGTGAGTACAAATGCCTGTGCACATGCATGCATGTCACACACAGACAAATAGACAAACCCAACTAATCACAACCATTATCACCTCCCGAGGGGACAGTCCCTACCCTCTGAGCAACCAGATGATGACGCCAATCCGGAACCCCACCACACCACCCCAGGTAAGATACATTGCTCCCCATATTGCAACCAAGGGCATAGTGGAGCGCACATTCGGAGTGCTCAAGTTATGCTTCCGCTCCCTTGACCGCTCTGGTGGCCAGCTATTATATGCACCTCCAGTAGTGTGCAGGATCATTGTGGCAGCATGTGTCCTGCGCAATGTTGCAACACGGCAGGGTGTACCGGTGGACATGGTGGTGCCCCCACATCCCAACCACAGGCACAGGTGCTGCCCATGGGAGGGGAAAGGGCACGTGGCGAGGCAGCCCGGACCAAGCTGGTGGCCACATTTTTCACCTAAACCCCCACCCCTGCGGAGTGCACACAGGCCTGGCACATACCAGGTAACAATCGATGATGACAAAGAGACAGTCAACTGTCACAACCTTACCACCCTGAGAATGTTACCATGGAAGTGATACATTGTGTGCATCTCTAGCTACTTAAACATAACCAATCCCGTGTGACCAAAACAAACACATGCAAGGTGTGTATCACCCCCCCCGCAAAACAGGCCAATGTCAGCCAAACCCTCCCAACCCACATCACCCTTGTCTGCCACACCATGGCATGGCATGCAATAGCAAAAGCCCAACACATGACCGACAAGATACGAAGTGACATGTGATAAATGGAAAGTGACCCGAGACAATGACGCCTGACATGGAATCAGATGAAATGACTGACCAACAACCTCGCACACATCCCAAGTCATACACAAATGCTTTCCACCAGTTGTAGCATGAACACAACACTGAATGCCTGTTCACATGCACATTGGGCAAGGAAAAATCGCTACTCCTAAACCTGTGTGCTGTGTGTGTCTCCTGCAACACACTGCTTAGCACAAAGCACAGTGAGCATCCATTGTGTTGGGGATACACCTTGAGCATCATATGAAAAGGACAAACAAAATAAATAACCAATTGACACATGTACAGGATCCTCAAATGGTAATAGATCATGCGCAGCAGGGACACAGCGTGCCCGAGCAGGCACTCTGTGTGCACCTGTGTGCATGGAAGGGTGGTTGTACGTGTGGTGGAGCATTGTGCAACTGTGTGTTAGTAGGGACATGTACTCAATATATGCATGTGAAATCAAGTGACCGTCTGTCCTGTACACATCACATGTGAACATTGCCCATGTGTACACCCCAGCATGTCAAACCACACCAATCCCCTGACACCTGAAAAATAAACACAACACAGGAACAGGCATTGAGCAGCAGAACACATCATGTACATAGTACCCCACAATTAGAATGTCAGAGTGCCCAAACACTGTAGCCCAAGCCAACTGTCCAACAACAAAAGGCCCTCCCTCATGTACATATCACCATGAACTTCTGAACAACTGTGTCTGGGGTATGTAGCCTTCTTCCTTCAAGTCTACCTGGCTACAGGATCACCCTACCCCATGGTCTCCATGTTCCACCTTGTGCGTAAATAGGGTCCAGCCCCATCAGAGGCCACCTTGACTGGTAAAAATACCAAATCGCAGAGAACTCCAAGGAGCCAAACCCCCAAACCAGGGAAAAAGCCTGTAGGCACCAAAAAACCCTGCAAGAGTCTCCAGTAGATGACTTGAAGTAGCAGCAAATGTCCAAGCACATGTCCAAGCAGAATGGTAGAATAACCAAGGTAGCACTGTTCAACAATGTTTCAACAGGATGGGTACCATTTTCTGTACATAATATACAATGAGGATGCAACAACTGATGGGTAGTGTCACAGCTCTGGTGTCCAGGCGCAGGAGTGGCACAAACCAACCACCCCCTCTGTGGTCTGGGTGCCTGCAAGGTCAAACATACACAGGCCTCCAAGACCCCAGCGGCGAAGGAGGGTCAGGGATCTGTTGTTTGGGCAGGCATTGGCATTCAGGATAACCAGAAAGAGGGGCAGGAGAGGGGAATTGGATTGGCAAGAGAAAGTAGGCAAAATACAAAATACAACTATTGACAATAACATATACTCAATCAGAGAAACCATGTGCATCATGCAGATTGTACCAAATGAGTCAAATGCAAGCCAAAGAGAGACTTATCTCTGGGGTGAGTGCTGGCCTCCTGCCTGCGCACTCTCAGGTCCGGTTACAGGAGCAGTTCAATGCTGCAAAGAGAGCGTGAGTTACTAATCTGTGTGTGTTTACAACACACACACACACACCATTCATGCCCCAAAGTAAGTGACATCTCCACAAACAAACACTCTTGTCTGCTGCTTTGTACGTATACGTTAGCTTGCCACCGTGATAGTTCATACACTGTCAATGCAGTAAGGCAGGCACACGTGGGCACGCAGTAAATCGAAGACCAATGCGTCAAGAATCACACATGATAGAATGGTCCCTGGGTGAGCTGCTAGACACGTATAGCGAGGTGCGACGTCAGTACAAGACGTGTTCTGGGAGCCGAGGATTTCAATATGTAGTGCACGTGGCAATTTACACATGCAAATGATATGCACTGCACACGAGTCTGTGCCTCGCTGGGTGTCCCTGTGCACTGTATTAGTTTCTGGATAGGAACGCTACTGCGCTAATAACTAAGCTTCTATGGAGCAGGGGGACTCGAGGATATGTTTGACGGCCCCTGCGTGTGCCCCTGACAACTTGTAAAGCTACTTGAAATTTGTCCCTAAATGCATCTTAGCTGTACTGTGTGCTTCTACAACAATGCCTGGCCAAGTTCCCCAGCACTGGTGCTATTTAGCATGCATGCGCAAGTGGCCCAGTGGAAGGTTGGCAACAGTGTGGCCCCTTGTGCTGCTCACCTTGCTTGGAGCTCCTGGAAACACGTCTGCTTCTGTCAGACATCTGAGCACAAGTCCTGTGCTTCTGCTTGCGCACACATGCACATGTGTGCACCACTGAATGTGGCCAGGTTTCAGTAGGACTTGGCCCTGTTTCTGCTGGCAAAGGTAGTCTGGAGGCTCATTTTTCTGCAGAAAGGGCATAAAAGATATTAATAAGGCTGGAAAGTTCCCTGTGTGTGTGTGTGTGTGTCTTCGTGCTGGTTGTCACTGGGCCATGTTAGAGACCTACATCCAAACTCCTCTCACCATCAGTGTGACTTTGACAGGCAAAGGTTGCAGGCTACTGTCTACAGCATGAAGTGAATCAAGCACATATATAGGCATGAAAATACCACACATCACAATCCACATCAATTAATGGAGATATCAATCATGTACTCACCCAAATTGATTACAGACATGCTGTGGATAAAACCCACACAATCCCCACTAGGGGTGTTAACACAAGTAGTACAGCAGCATACAGGCCACAGATATGACGAAAGTCCAAATCCCTTGTGTAAATGGTTGTTACACCGAACTATCCTTGCGAGCCCATGGATAAGGGAAGCAGGAGTGGCCTATGTGAGTCAGGACCCCAAGCTGCAAACACATACACGAGACAAGCTTGAAGGGCCCAGCTGGAACAGACAGTGGATGCTTTCAAAAGCCACAAAGCACCACACTGTCACATGAATGCACAATAGACAAGCAATTTTAAACTATATTAACTAATTAAACTAACTATAAAAAACCTATATTACCTAATTAAACTAACTATCAAAAACCATGCTAACTAACTAAACTAACAATAAAAATCCAAAATGGCCACATACGACCCAGGGGGTGGGAGTCACCCAGGAGGGGGAGACACAGGGTGCACCTCAACACCCACATGCGATGATGTTGAGACGAAAAGAAAAACCTCCATGGGCTCAACGCCTGCACAGCTCGACCTGTGTGGGAGATATCTTGTCGTCCGAGTCAGCCTCTTCTTGAAAAGGTAGACGTGGCACAGGAGCCTGACCACGTCTATGCGCAGCTTGCCCCTCGTCGGCAGCAAGTCTGCCGGATGGGTGAACCATGGTTCTGTACGGCGATGACACGTAGGTCAACATGTAGGACCTCCTGTGATACGCGTGCTTCCTCTTGCAAGGTAACACGTGTAACACCGAGTTCTTCCTGCGTGATGGTACGCTCAAGCTGCGCAAACCTCTCCTCTGACCGCTCCCTCTGGGACATCAACAGCACACCCAGAGTGGATCTGAGGGAATCATACTCAACCCTCTGGGCCTCTATGTTTTCCTCTGCGTGAGCAGCAATTGCTTGACGCAAAGACACCATTTCAGCTCGGCGTTCCCTGTCTGAGGCCGCCATACCCAGCCTAAGCGAGCGGGCCATGGACTGTGCCGCCCGTGGCTGGAGTTCCACCTGCCTAGCAGGGGGTAGCATGGATTGGACCACACGTTCCATGCTCTCAGCGATGTTATCAATTGCTGCCACCTGGTGTTCTGAATTGGCAACCATGGCTTGCTCCCACTCAATATACCCCAGTGGCGCACGGCCACAGCATTGCTGGGCTTGACACCTGCGGGGCCCAAGGACCTGACATCCTTGTTGAGTTGGCACCGCTTGCGGCTGCAGGACTTCATTCCTATGTCAACGTGATGCCCCAGGCACATCAGCATCTGGTGTGGAGGGTGACCCTGCGTCCTGATCCACCACAGGCGGAGGTCCCACCACCATCTGGCCCCTCAGTGCAGGTGTCGTAGACAGAGGAGCATCCACATCAGAATCACTCACCCCTGACGAATGGACCCGATGCACATCCAACTCGACATTGTCGTCAGAGTGATCATCAGACTCATTGCCAGCCCTAGACACAATGATCTGGAACACAAGTGGGTTCTCGTGATCTACCACCCCACGACCCCCACTTGTGCCGGGTTGCTGGTGTGATAGTAAACCTGTGTCTGGCATGAAAACACCATCCTCTGGCTCCATTGCATCATCATCTGAAAAGTGGAGAAAAATGTACATTAGTACACATTTCAGAAGCACATAACACACGCACATAGACATCACATAGACCGCCAACACATGAAGCAGGCATGTCACACACAAATGAGAACCTGGCATGCATCCAGTGGCCTTAATATGCAAACACATCCCAAAAGCAGAAATGGATGTGTCTAAATAGCAAAGCCTACACAAGTACAAAATGTAGTATATGAACTCCAGCAGACACCACCTCTGTCAGGCACCCTTCACAGGCAGAAAATACAGATAGCAACTAAGAGATGCAACACACCATAAGCATTTCGGAACTGCATCCAAACACACAATAACACAGGTAAAGCATCTTCATCAATATAGCTCCATCCATCTGCAGCTCGGCCCGTACCGGGTGGCATGGGCCATGTAGATATAGTGAATGTCCCAAGCAAAGCAAGGGCCTGCAACCAGACATGAGGGACCATAACGCCCAGTACCGTCCGAACTGCAGTACATGAGGCCTCCACAACACCCCTCAGTGCCTGATTGAGCACATTGGGCTATGAATGTACCCTATTACATCATTCCTTGTGGAAATCTCCACGCCCAGGACCCACCATAGTAACTAAGTTTGCCTGGGCATACACATACTGCACAACAGTGAACTTTGGGATCATGCCAGTTCCACATAACGTGCGCAATGCAGAAATCTCACCAGCATAAACGTCTATCAACTACATATTAGTCAACAAAAAAGCTGTGGAAGACACATGTGTAAATGGACACTTTCACAAACACATAAGTGAGTACTCGTAATGTTGCACCACACAACGCTGAAGCTGCTTGCTTATGTACATGTGAATGTGTTCAAAAACACCCATTTCCCCATACACCTGTGTTTTGAACATGGCCAGCATCCAATACACCAAAGCAAGCAGCTATAAAGCTGCTTGCTTTGATGTATGTGGAAGTGCATACATACACACGTGAAGGAAGCTCCACAGTCATTACAACCCGATTGGCAGGCTACATCCAATCAGTGCCCTATGCCAGTTGGTATAGGCCGCAGATTGACCAATCAACTCATGTAAACAACCACTAGGGAGTTCCAATACTGAGTACATGTGTCACAGGATGCACCTGTGCCCGTCGCATTCATGACAGAGAAGGGATGAAAAACTGGCCATACATGCCAGGTGACTTTGACATTGCACCAGTGAGTAGGCATGTAGACGGGTGTAACACAGCTCAGAAGTGGGTTGACACAGTGCAGAACATGTTTACGTTACCCACTATCTACACTATGTACATGAACAAGTACATTATGATGTCTATCAATAAACGTGAAGGCAGTGCAAGGGCAAGTTCAGGCATCACGTTCAATGTGCATGCAATGGGTTGCATGGCTACAAACAAACCTCCCACCCCCCCAAGTGAAAATGCAGGAAGGCACCAGAGATCTGTGTATTGGCAGACAGTGCAGACTAGCGTCAATTGCATCATCTGAGTCCACTGACAACACATCAGATGATGATGGGACAGTAAGCAGGGACATGATGGGACATGATTAACCCTCAGTAGTACACCGATGTGCGCAGAAGCCACTACATCAGTTGAACAGAGTCAGTGGGCCTGAAACAGGGAGAGGCCTGTGCCCCCACACAGAATGTGACACCCTAAACCTGTGTGTGATGCTGGACTGAGCCAGAGTGGGCATGGAATGGATGATCAAATGCCATGAAATGTAGGTCATCCTGGACCCGTACTACAATGATCATCCTGTCAAGGACACATAGGGGCATGCATGGAATGCACATGGAGCATGAATGGGCACTCATGTCCCCGCGGAGCATCTGCCATCTGCACAGTCCAAGTGAGACACCCTGCATCAAGGACAGAGGATGTACCCCACTGTATGTGTCTGGCAGGTTGGCTGGTGGAAGTTTGCATGTATACAGGAGCCTTGAACAGGCCATTGCAGTACGCCAACATGATTCACATCAGTGCCATGGTAAAATTGGGGTGCAGGGGGGTGGAAGGGCAAGGGAGCATGCCTACGTGGAGTACCCACATGCAGGCAGAAGACACATGCACGTCAGTCATGCAATGACATAGTCCCAGTGCTGAGAGGAAAGACACCCCAGGCTACATGCAGAAGGGCCAGTGAGCTGGAACATGGACTGGAGGGGCAGCCGAGTGAGTAGCATGTGAGTAGGGTGCAAGTGTGGCGATGAGGACAGTCCCCGTCTGCTCTATATGTCCAGCATCCTGCACAGCAGGCACACATCAGTGAAGCATTGCATGACTTGCACATGAGAACCATGTACACATGACATGTAGTGGCAGTCAAGCACAACACATCACACATCCAAACCACACATGGCCTCGACCAACACGCAACAACACTCACTGGACGGGGCATCAAAGTGCATCTCTCCCACTCCTTCGACCATTCCTGCCGGTATGAACTCCGCAGCGACTGACTCGTGTGAAGTGAGGTCTTCCTCCTCAGGTGGTGGCCCACTGCCAGTCACCAGAGTCATGTTGTAATTAGAGGCACGCTTCCCCTTAGTACTGCATTTGAGGTCATCCCAACGCTTTTGCACTCTTGAGCTGTGCGCACCTCATGGCCGAGTGCACTCACACGATCTGCAACTTGCTTCCAGTGGGACATACGATGGGCAGCCATAGTTTGACACTTCCGCCCCACTAGCATATCACGGTTGTGGTCCCGCACATAGTCCACAAGGAAGTCCAGTCCCTGCACGCAGACAGGCTTCTTCCTCGACGTGCCGGAGCTATGTCTGGGGTCCCAGCCTCTACTGCAGGTGCAACCTTCCTCCTCTTGGACAGTGGTCCGGACCCTGGCTGGCAAATGCCGCCCTGATCAGTATGGGCTGTGGCGCTGGTGGGTTGAACCGAGGGATCGGCTGGTTGAACGAGGACGGAAGCCCTGACTTGTGTCAGTGGTTGCTGGGTGCCCTGGAATGGACCCTGCGCAGCAACATCCGCTGTGCCAGGGTCATTGACCGGGACTGTCCTGGATAGTAGACTCACAACCGGGGTGGTGTCGGCTGCATCTGCCCATGCACTTGCAGTAGATGACATCACTGCCCCAGGGGCACGTGCCTCGGTCAGGGCAGGCCTGTGTGCACCTACAGTGTGCCTCCTGACCTCCTGGAAATCTGCCAGGGACACTTTAGGTGCCAACACAGCCTGTGCTGGCAGACCCTGAGCCTGGGTGGTGGTGTCCACAGCTGCCCCTGCAGCTACCACTACCCTTGGGCCCATGGCAGTCGATGAAATGAACTGCCCGGTCACATGGGCGCCAGTGCCAGATGCAAGAACTGCATCTCCCGGAGCCACAGGGGGTGGTGGCTTGACTGCACTAACACGTGGCACAACATCGTGCCGAAGTGGCGTCCCCCTGCCTCTTTGCCCTCTGCAGCCACCCTGGACACCCTGGAGTCCCCCTACTCCCTGGTCACCCTGGCCAGGTCCCTGACCACACCCACCATGTGGAGTACGCCCAGCTGAGGTGCCCCTCACCTTCCGTGGCCTCCCAGCCATGGCACAGATGTAGTAGTGCCGGCACAGATGTAGTAGTGCCAATGGGAGGTGTATACGACAATTGTCCTGTGCAATTCGGGTGAAGTGGGTGGGATACAAGATGTTAACAGCAGCCCTGCAGCTGCAAGGCTGTACGTGACCCCGGTGAAAAAGGGACGGGTCACGCAATGCTCAGGCACCCCAAAACTGCAGTAAAACCATGCACACAACCCCCGGTAGCCCACGTGTATGGAATTAACCTCTCGCAGTACACGGTGACACACAGGGACACGAAAAACACGTAGGCGTGGGACACGGAGGCTACTATGACCTCGAAAACGGGTACGCGATACACAGGGGCACCCGCAGTGGGAAAAATAGCGTGAGCGACTCACAGTCAGACTAGCATGATAATGAAAAACACACGTAGCCAATACCCCCATCAAAAGAAGAGAAATGTCCTTGATCCGCTGTGAAGTTGTGATGGCGCGCGAAACAACTCGAAGTAGCAACACACGTCGGTCGCCACGAAAGGCACGTACAGTGAACTGCTGGCCTCGCTCACCTTTAACCCGTGATGAGGGAAACGCCCGTGCATATCACGTCACATACACGCTTACGCGCTAAGGGCCTTTCCTCGAATTACACGCTGATGTGTACTTTTTTCACGTGCCAAATCACTCCGTATCAAGCTGGCCACGCGACAGCACAAGGACGACCACACTCCTGCCCAGAAGGCCATTTTCCTTACCCCAGAGCCCCGAGCACGCTCCCACCTGCCATCTGCTGCTGCCTGCCTGCTGGCCACGTGCCCTGCTATTTGGTGCCTGCACGTCAGCCATCTGCAGGGGTCCAGTTGCTGTGACCACCCCTGCTGGAACAGAAGACTCCCGACTGGTATTCCATCACTCCACTGCCCAGCCCCAGGACCCAGTTGCCCACCCATACCTGCCTCGGGGGTTGCCATGTCCGCCACAACACCATCTGGCACCAGTGGTAACCCCCCAGTAGAGAGGCAGAGGGCTGGCAGCTTCAGTGCCAATGCCCTCTCTGGAAGTTCACACGCTGACAATGAAGAACGGAAGAGGATCTGGAAGGACGTTGTGGCTGCCATCAATGTGGAGGGGGTGGCAGCCTGTGACATGCAACATGTCCAGAAGCGCTGGGAGGACTTCAGATCAGGACCCTCAGCAAGGCCCGGCACCTCTTGAAGGCAGCGGATGATGAGGGGTGCCGGGCCTGCCTTGTCAACAACCAGATGAGGGTTCTGGAATGTATACGCCCAGCGCTCCACCTCCAGGTCCTTGAGAGGAAGACCCGTCCAGAGTCGAGCGGTAAGTGTACATGCATATTTATTTGACACTGTGCATGTTGAGGTGTGGCAGGAGTGTGCAGGTTGGACATATGTCTTGGAAGGCCCATGTATGGATGTGTATGTACAGGGACATGAGCATGCTGCATGTGAATCCAGTCGTGTGTGAGGCACATCAATGGTGTATGTGTTCAAATGCATGGTGCCCAAATACATGTGTCGGTACACACATGTTTAAAATTATGTGTATGTACTATGGCATGGTTGTGGTGTGACACATGGATGCTGGTTCCACCTTCATGTATGTGCACAATGTACATTTATTTATTTTTATTTATTTATATTTATATAGTATGCAGACAGCCCAGGGGCATTGTGGCGCTGTTACTTGCAGGAACTTAGTTACAGGGGGTACAGAATTGGTAGCAGTCGTTGGCACATACATGTGCTTGTGTGTGTATTTGACATGTGTGCCACTGTGATACACCATGGATACATGTGACACTGACATGTAGGAGACTGATTGGCAGATGTGACATGGATGCTGATGATTTCACTGCGACAGGTGGTGGAGATGTACAGATGCATGTATGTCTGGTGGCGTGTGTGCATGTGTTTGGCACTCCCTGTATTGCATGTGACGTCAGGCTAACCTTCGGATGCTCATGCTGTTGTATGTGTATGGATGCGGCTGCCTGCTGCAACATTCCTGTGAATTTGCGCATGTGTGTGGGTTCAAATGATATGTGCGTTGGGGAGTGTGATGCCATGTGTGAAGTTTGACACTGCCACTCATGTGCAACTGTCATGTATGTATCAGACCATTGCAGAGTGCCCTGATGCCTCTGTTCTGTCTCTCTCTGTCTGCAGCGACAACTGATGAAGAGGGCGGAGACGGTGCTGTGGAGCACAGCGGCAGGGATCCCCCCACCAGCCGGAGACGCAAGGCCCAGCTCCCCTCCCAGGATGTCATCTCGTCAGGGAGTGAGGAGTCTGGTGCTGCGTCCGTGGCCACAGCTGCCGAGGGTAGGTCCAAGAGGCAGAGGTCAGGGGTGGACTCCTCGGCAGCAGAAGGGGCAGCTGAGACCCCACAGGGGCCTATGGAGGAAGATGGCACGGAGTCAACCAGGACGGTGGGGGGTTTGGTTGAGGAGGAGGCCTTGGAAGGGCCACACACGGTGTCTGGAGGGGGGATTCCACTGGTGTTAGTGGTGCAGTCCAGGGGCAGGGACAGGAGGCAGCACAAGCGGCCGCGGAGATGCCTGTGTGTAATCCTGTCCCCGATCCTGTGACTGCATCATCCCGCACCAGCAGGGATGCCTTCGTCCAGACCCGTTTTCTGGGAGGGGATCCGCTAAAAACTGGCCTTCCTCTCACTGCGGATGTGGCAATCCGGGAACGTGTTGAGCCTGTCCTGGATGGGGTGGTGCTGCGTCAACGTGGCATCCGGGATGATGTGCAGGGTTCTCGTGAGGACTCTGCACGTTATTTCGGATACCTCATTGACTGCGTCGACCTACTAGGACGGGTCACCGGTGCTGGGTTCCTCCGTCTGCTGGACCTTCTACCGACCCCCTCCTCAACTGAACACCCTATGCGCCAGTCATCCTCCGTCTCATCTTCCTGGCCATGTATCACTTGGCCACCCTGTGGAGCTGCCCCTGACCCAGCGGCCAGGCTGGTGGAGGACACATCCCTGCCACAGTCGGGAGTCGGAGGTCCAGGAGGGGTGGCCATCCCAACAACTGGACCCCAGCAGGAGGAGGACCTGCAGGTATCAACAGGCAGGGCACATGCACGTCAGCAGCAGGCTCAAGGTGGGAGCGATGATGGCTCGGTGCCATCAACATCAGAGGGGCAGGCATTGGCCGGAGGGCAGGAGGACCCTGGATTGGGAGTGTCTTCCGTGTGGCATCGGTTGGACCAGCAAATAGATGCGGAGCAGCGGCGGGCGGAAGAGGCACGGCTCACTATGGTCAGAGCGGAGAACTCCATGCGCAGGTCGTTGAGGCGGGCTGAGTGCCTCGAGGAAATTTGCAGGGAGTTGGAGGTGGACATGGCTTTATCCCTGCAAGACCTCAGGGCCAGGAAACAGGTCTGCCTCTAGGACATTGAATAGGAGTTTGATGATGCCCTGGCCCGGGAAATCAACAAGTGAGCCGTAGGACTTGCCCACCACCATTGTATATAGTTCATTAGTGTTAGGTTTCATTTCTATTTTTCTTTCATTTGGGGCGCATTGACTATGCTCCACCTTTTTGTATATAGTTATTTATTAGGTTGGGTTTTTTTGTAGGTTTCCTTTGGATTGTTGGGATCATGGACCCTTGGATGTTCTTTTGTAAATAGTTTTCGATGTGGATTTCATTTTCTTGGACCTATGGTGGAATACTTTGCTTTTTTGAACTGTGATTTTTTTATGGACACACCCATAGGAGCCATTTTACTTTAGATTTTATTGGTTGCAGCATTTATTTTTTTGGATCAATTTTGGAGTTCCGGACTTGGATTGTTTATTTTCATTATTGTGTGATTTGGTTTTATTAATTTCGTTGATTCTTCAATACACTTTTTTCTTTACTTTACTTGTGTGGTCTTCTATCATTTGAGGGACCTGTATTCATGGGCATACTGGTTATGTATTTTCTATCATGACTTTGGGTATTCAATGCGGGGTGTTTGGACTGGGGTGGCCTGGGGTGGGATTTGGGTGGCCATAAGGCCCATGGGTCTGGAGTGTGATGACGTGTCGGGTGGGGGGACATGAGTCCGGGCCTGCTGGCAGGTGCCCGTCAATGGTGGGTGGTTGAGGGGGTGGTCGGACATGAGTCGGGGCCTGCTGGCAGGTGCCCATCAATGGTGGATGGGTGAGTTGGTGGGGGAACATGAGTCGGAGCCTGCTGGCAGGTGCTCGTCAATGGTGGGTGGGTGAGTGGGTGGGGGGACATGAGTCGGAGCCTGCTGGCAGGAGCCAGTCAATGGTGGGTGGGTGAGTGGGTGTGGGGACATGAGTTGGGGCCGGCTGGCAGGTGCCCGTCACTGCTGGGTGGGTGGGGTGCAGGGGGACATGAGTCGGAGCCTGCTGGCATTTGCCCGTCAATGGTGGGTGGGGGAGTGGGTGGGGAGACGTGAGTTGGGGCCTGCTGGCAGGTGCCCGTCACTGCTGGGTGGGTGGGGTGCTGGAGTATCGTGTGTGAAACTTCCTGTGCACCCCCCAAATATATGTACCCTGCTCGCACAGGGACTATCGCATGTGAAACTCCCTGCGTACTCCCCAAATACACGTACCCCGCTCGCACAGGGCCTATCGCATGTGAAATTTCCCACGCACCCCTGAAATTCGCGCAGACTGCCCATCCACACTCCCCATGCCCCACAGGCAGCCCATCCACCCTGGCCATGCCCCACAGGCAGCCCACACCGCAGGAGGGACTTTTTCCACGCAATTTACCTGGTGCAAGCGGGGTACATGTATTCCGAGGGGTGCGCAGGGAGTTTTACACACGATGGGCCTGGCGCGAGCGGGGTATGTGTATTATGGGGCGTGCGCAGGGAGTTTTACATGCATTTTCGTGGTTGGGGGGCTGTATGCTGGTCCACTGGCCTTTGTGCCATGTACTGGATGTGTGCAATGTTTTTGGCGCACGGGGCGGAGTTGGGGGTGTAACTGGTGCTGCTGCAGGGTCGCTGCGCCACTCTGCACCACGGCTGCTTATGGATGTATTAATCCATGAATACGCTGTGCGCCTAAATGAGTTTTGGCGCATGCGGCTGGCACAGACATTTGTGCGTGCGTCACTTGTGCGCCGAATTCTATGAATTACCCCCACAATCTTTACAATCTGCTCTTCTTAGTTTAGTGAATTACTGTTCGGTAAAAGTCATGGATCCCACAGATTGAGTGCCCCTCCCCATCACCTTTTAAAATGCAGATAGACCTGAGGTGGACAGGCATCATGAAATTAATCAATATGCATAAAATTGTTGGAACATAAGACATTTCTAAAGCACTTCATCTGTATCACTATACTGAAGCACATTTTTCGGTATGTTGTGCTGTGAAAAAGATATAAATATACGCAATACTTGCCGGGTTGGAAACACCACTGCAAGGTACTCAACATGCCTGATATTTGAGACACATCTTCTATATGCTTCCACAGGTGACAACATTTGTGTACAAAGTCCTCTTCCTATTTTGGACAAAGTGTAAATGCCAAACTAATATGGGCAGGAATTAGAGCACTCCTCTGGTGTGTCTGCCTTGCCTTGTGTCCATGAGAGATGAGCGCAACCCTCTTTCGGGATACTTAATATGTGTATGTCACAGTATAAAACTTCCATTGGGCAGTATCGAGATTAGGTGGACCCTGCATTTAGATAATATGTTCACCCACTTCCTTTTACATTTGCATTTGACCAGCTAGCATGAACCCTTTACTTAAGAATGCTCTCCAACCTTGTACATATACTTTATATTTTGGCCAAAATTGTAGTATTTGGATGCAGGTTAACAGGCCACACTAAAACAATTCTTGTCCAATTAGGAGTATTGTCAGAATTCATGAAGAATTGCCTTACAATGAAAACATATGATAGATAATGTACAAGAGTGCTGCCTGTAATATCAAAAGACTAAACTGCATTGAAAAACTATATATGTGCAAAGATATGCTCAAGTGTTCATTATTTAATCTACAAGTTTTATATTCACTCTGTGGGATGTCTTAACCCACTTTTGCTCTGCCATGTGGCATGCCTGTGTGCCAAAAACATCAAAATGGCTGCAAAACCCTTGTGCGCGCCAAAACATCTGAAAATCGCGCTCTGCAAAGCACAAACAGAGGGCTGACCAATCTGCCATGCATGTTGTCAGTGGTGGAACAGAGATCTCACTCCTGAAACATGTCACTGGGCTCCACAACAAGTGGAAATGGAGGACAGAGGGAAAAGCAGTGCTCTGCTAAAGGAAATCCAAAAATCTTGCTTTAATACTTTTTCTTTGTTGCTGAAACTGCAGAATGCCGGTACAAAACATCCTTAAACATCCAGAATTCTTGCTGGGTGCTGCAATTTACGTAGTTCAAGAAATCATTATGAACATACAATGTCCTGAAAAGCTGAAAGTATCAAAGAAATATCCACAGCAAACGTTGCCTGCCTGTGGAATCTGTCAAAATCTGGGCGCAGTACCCTCGGCCGCCTGAATGACAGATGTCAGAAGCCTGCATGATAAACTTCAAAACATATATATAAACTGAAGTAATCTATGCTGTAATTGCTTGAGCCCATGGTTTAGAATCTGAAATAAGTGTTCTAGCTGCTAGTTTGAAATCACAAGTTTGTTTTTAAGCTAAGGAAAAATGCACCAGAATTAACATTACATTTAAGCCTGGCTAAAACCACCCAAACTGGAATAACAGCTTTCCTCCAGCTCTCTCCATCAGGAAATCACACCTAAGTGATGATTATAGGGTGGGGGAAGAATCTGGGCTGCAGTGGGGAAGAAGACAATTGACTTCCTCCAGCTAAAGGAAAGGCTAAGTCCCAAGTGTCGTAAAATGTCCTCTGCCCAGGAGAAACAAAGAGGAGGCTGCTTCTGAACTGCAGGGAGACAGAAGGAGGCAGAGACAAACAGCCATCTGTGGCTGAACATTCACGAAGAACATTTTGTTAAAATACATATAACTTACTATGTAAAATTGTGAAAAATGTAGAAATAACAGCATTGTTAATCTAATTTCCTGATGCAGGGGTGTAAAGGCGCCAGAATTCTGTGACATGTTCAAGGAAGAAACAGCAGAAAATGTGATATTGCACGAAATGTATTTAGGCTAGAAGTATGAAACGTTATACACATATGCCCATGTTATACGCGCACACTTGTACACATTTGCTGATAAACTGGACATTTTGTTCCTGATAAAAAGGGCATAATTCGGTGGAAAGCAGACACAAGATCCTACAGCGACGGGGTTTTGAGGAGTATTTGCTACTGAAAATATGTGATCTATATATGTGGTTGTAATAGAGGTTGCACATGTGGAAATATCTATTGTACCAAAAGTAGATTTTGTGTTCAAGAAGGTAGGGGTGGACTCTAGGCCTCATAAACCCACACCATTAAGGTGACATCCTGTTTCTCTCCTCCTATCAAGGCAGAGAGGAGACCTTGATCAATCCCTGTAAAAGGGGTGAGCTCACGATAAACCAGCACACACACACCCTTTATCATAAGCATAAATAGAGACAGCTCAGCACTCAAAAGGACACACAGATTTACCCATTATCCCGATGCTGGCGGAGCAACCTGGAGCAGATTCATCCATCTTACTTGCTCCAGACTTCAGAAACTTGGCAAAGCAGAAAGGCCCATTTTGTAGCGGAACCATTCTCAGCTAGGCCTTAAATTCCAGAACCAGAATCCTACCACCTAAGGTGAAGCTTCAAAATATATACAGCCGGGCTGTGCTCTACTGCTTGCCTGCTGAAACAATTATCACCAGAACCAAAAAGGACAGATCCAGTCCATCTTGTGCCGTCCTGTGACCAGAGTGAATTGCAGATCCAGTCCAGTCCTGCTGTGTGGTGACCAGAGAGCCTTGCTGATTGTAGACCCAGTCCAGTCCGGTGTGCCCAGCAGTCTGGCCTGACCAGAATCCCTGACCTGAATCCTGACGGTTCTGTGTAAAAACATATCTAGTGAGTATCTATAGATAGAACTGTGTCACTAACATATGTACTGTCCATAGCCAATCCCTATCTTAAATCCATCCTATCTTGTCTTCAGAACCTGCATTGTAGGAGTACTTTTGAATTGCCTGAACTCTCTATCCTATCCCTCCTATTTTCCTCCTGTGCTAGTGTTGCTAAAACTATCTTGCGCTGATATTTTTCATCTGAAGAGGCGAGCTCCACTGCAGGCAGTCGCTCTGATCAAGTGGCTTTGTTCCTGTGTGGTATTTGTTTATTCATAGTCATCCTATAGTCTAAGAAATCCTTTTTGTAATTTTATAAGCTTGTTCCCGTTTTCCCATTCTTGCACCTAGCTCTAAAAAACGACCGCCACTAAAACGTCCATAACTTCCAACATTTCCCCGTCTGCTTGTAGCTAACATCCACGCTTTAATTCACATCGAAAACCGCATTCCAAATACATATAGTTCTCCCGTAATCGCGATTACCGCACACTGAAAAGTTCGCTGCAAATTTTGTTTTTGCCAATTTATTACACGTGTAAAACAGCTTTTGCTTGCTTCCGTTCAATTTTCAGATTTCACATTGTTTCTTGGCATCAAATCATTGCTAGTGTTTGTGTGCAACTATCCAAAGCAGCTCCCATAAAAAATGTAAACAATTTCTGCTATTTAAACCATATTTAGTGTTTTGCCCAATCCATTCTCAAGATAACTTTAAAACCATTCTGACCGCTCGCCAATCAATTCTGTTTTTCTCTTGTGTTGCTAGGGGAAATTGGGATTGATATTTTGTTTGAATTCTGTCATTCCTGAATACCTCCTCTCTCCTCGTATCTATTTACATTGCTTATTGGGGGGGGGTTGAGGGGTGTGCAGGGGGAAATAGGAACCACACTTCTATTTGATCTGAACACACACAAAAGTATTATTTCTGTGCTGAATTTTTTTTGCTCCTTATTGCTACTTCTTGTGTATTGAAGAGATTATTTAGTGTTACATCAGACATCACACCATTGGTGATCATTGCGTACCCACGATTGAATTGTGAATACATAAATAAATATTTTAACTTTGCAAACCAGTCTGATTCCTGGTTCAGTGTGACTGGGGGGGTTCCAGGAGAAGGGCGTGATATGAGTGGTATTTGTTCAGAATAAAAAAACTTTTAGACAACAATAAATAAGGATTTCAGTTGTGCATTACACGCTAGGCGTTGAATTAGGTGTGTGCCGGATTGAAATCAATTACAGATTGGGGGCTTGTCACGAGATCCTGAATTAGACATACCACTTGTGACTGTCTAACACAGTGTGCTAACTGATGGGGTACATACACCTTGTTGGGCTACCACACTGTGCTACACTGTAAAAACACCCTTCAATAGAAATACTCAAAGGAGTTGGGCCTGTTTGCAAAGGTAAAAATAACCCTGATATAAGTCAGAAGGAAATTCATATGACCCCAGTGGCAATTAATATGGCAAAAGAACACCTACTTCTCAGATTGTTTGTCAGGGGTGAATGGGATGAGCAGGATGAGACTGTTTGGTTGCAGGAAATCAAACAACAAATCACTGCAATAGAATTAGATACATGGCATGACCAGGGTTCATTACACCAGGCACTTAGTGAACTGTATGTGGCCCCAAGGGTAAAAGAAGAGCAATGTATAATTGCCAAAATAGTGGCGTACCTGTACTACTGGCCCAATACTAACAAAGTAGGCAGGAAGCACAGAGAGACAATGAGGCTCTCTGTGAGAAAAATGACAGGCTCCATAGACACATAGCTATGCAGGAACAACTAATAGAGACCAGTAAGGCCTTAATAGAAGAACAAAAGGGTCAGATTCTTGCATGCCATCTGGGAGTGGGGGCTGAGAGAGATGAGGTCAGATGGGAGAGGGAAACCCCTGAGCATAACCTCAGGAACCCTGACACAAGAGACTTTAATCTCTTCAATCTCATGGACTCTGCCACCTCCTTGTCCACTGGCTCACATGAGCCAAGGGTCATGGGGATGGTAGACTTCAACCCAATGGGGAATATGGGGCTAATAGGTCAGCGCCTCCCAGAAATGGATGGGCGGGCATCTATGTACAGGTTCCCAAGTGTTATGGCCACCTTCTCTGATCAGGGAGACTCCAGTGAGGGGAGAATCAGAGAATTGGACCCTCAGAAATATAACTCATAAAGAGATCAGGCAGTGAAATTTGGTGGGGAACTTCATGAGACTAGGCCCACTAAAAACCTCTTTCTAGCTAGAACAGTGGGGGGGCACTCAAACAATCTGGGGGGCAAGGAAGAGTCAGAAGACTCTTCTGAGCGCCACAGGACCCAAGGAACTAGGCCCCCACATTCTGCCAGCCATTCCCAAGCTCGCAGAATCCGGGAGAGTCTAGAAGACCAGACAGCCACCTCTGGTAGCAGTGCCTCTGAGTCAGAGGATGAGTGGACCAGGGTGACAAGAAATAAAACGGCTAACAAAGTCAAGAGGGCCTTGCTCAAGGATCCCCTGAAACAAATAAAAGCTATTAGGAGTGTCATCACGCCCTGTCATCACGTCCTACCACAAAAATGCTAAATATTCGGTTTGGTAGCACCTTGAATTATTTGAGAAGATGATGGAGACTTTCCATCTGAAGGACAGCCAAAGCTGTATTCAGTATGTAAAATGGACATTTTCTCCTGAGTACTCCAGCTTCTTTGCGGGGCTGGAGGATCAGAATCATTCCAGATGGTCCACCTATAGGGCGGCCATCCTGAAACATTTTTCTGTTCATATGAATCCTCAAGAGGTTCGCAAGGCAGCCTACAACTTACAATATGGGGAAGACCAGGCCCCACAAGAATTTGTTCAGGAATTAAAACGTGCTTTTGCGCAGACCACTAGAAGGTTGCGCACAGACAGTAAGGAATTTGTGAACACCTTCTTTCATGCCCTAAGTACATTATGACCCAGCAAGTGAGGGACTTTCTTGAGAAAAGATCACTAGACTGGGTCATTGAACAAGCAACGCGCATCTATGAAGTACAGAAGCCGTTGGACAATAAAAATAGTAGCAAAAACCCCAAAAACAACCACCACTCCTGCTGCTGCTAAGGTGGCAGAGGTGAATGTTTCCCTCATTTTAGATCTGGTGATGAGGGGGCCTAAAAACCTTCCCGCGCAGAATCCAACTAACTCCAAACCCAGAAGGCCTTCGGGCCAATCCCAAACAGGGAGCCAGGGAGGTAACCTCACAAATGGGACGCCTAACTCCCCTGACTACTTCAGCCCACACTACAAGGGAAATAGACCCATCCTGGGCTATGTGTGGACTCCTCCAGGCCAAGGGGGCGGGGGATCCAACCAGACAGCAGGAAACCCAGGAAACTTCCCTCCTCACTTTCCCCAGGAGGCAGTAATCCCCCAAATGCTGGGCCAAATTTCTTTCTCCTGTACCTGCCAAACTTCAACCCCCAAAACAACACATCCTTCTTTCCCCACTTTCCTGAGCCCAGACAGCCGTGAGGGTTTCCTAACCAGGGGTATTTTGCGAGAAGGGATAGTTACCCTTCCCGGGATCAACCCAGCGTAGATCTGAGGACCCCATACCAGCCAGAGCGGGTTTCCCAACTAGAGTGCCAGGTCCAGAATATGGCACAGAATCTGGGTTGCATGCTGAGGGCTCAGCAGAACCCTCAGATGAGCATGGCGGCTCAGAATGCCTCAAATCCAGGGTCTGGTGCTCCAGAACAATGACGGAGGAAGAACCCCGACAACAAACCGGTTCCCAGGAAGGAGGCACAAGGGGAAGGGGGGTGTAAAGCCTTGGAGGAAGCTTCCTTCTCCACTCGTGAAAAGCTCCTGGAAACCCAGGAACCGGAACCAAAATCTCCTGCCCCCGAAAGTCTGCAACCCAAGGATCAGAGGGTGGGTAGGAGAAATAAAGAGCGTAAAAAGGCCCATTTTGTGGAGAAGGTGCAAATCTTCCAGTTTGAAGGAGAGGGGTCCTTAGAGGATTCTGGGAAAAGGATCTTCTCCTTCAGGGATGGGGGAACTCTTCCCAAAGAAAAATGGGTCCCAAAGGATCCAAATTCAGACTGGGTACATGTGGAGGCCGAGTTAGAACCGCCCATCATCAGTACCCAGAATGACCAGCAAGAAAACCCCCTGGTTCAAACCCATGCTGGTGACTGCCTCCAAAAAGGGGGGGCAGCCCAGAATCAGAACAAGGGGTGCCCAAAACTCCCCCCATATCTAGCTGTAATCTTTTTCTTACAGGTTCCCAAGATCCCAAACAGAATCCTGCCCAAACCACCTCTCTGTCAGCATCCAAAACCAAGAAATTAACCCACCAGTTGGCTAAAAATTTGCATTATCTTTGCCCCCTTTAGGAAAAGGAGGGAATATTTTATGCCCCGGTCCAAATACAGGGGCAATGTACAATTATGGCGCTGGTGGACATTGGATCCCTAGCTACACTTCTGTCAAAAAGGGCCTTTGATTAACTGAATTTGGGAAGGGGGGAGAAATACCACATTCCACTCACCCCTCTTCCTGGACAACTTCAGAACTTCGACGGGAAGGAAATTCCAATCGAGGGGACTGTGGGCTTAGACATTAAAATTAGGCGACACAAGGTCAAGCACCCGGTCATAGTTGTGACTTGAGAGGGCACATCTTGTTTACTAGGGAATTACATCCTGCGTAAATTGTCTCCCCTCATAGATTTTGTAAACAAGGTCCTCTGGACCCAGACTAGACGACCAATAAAATTGAAATATAGTGTCAACCATGTTAGCTTAAACGGCACATGCCACATGGTTGAACAAAAACCCTGACCAAATTGAATTTCACTTCCAGAATAATCAAATCCCAGACGTGACAGTAATTGCAGTAGGACAACAAACTGGTGATGGGGAGTCCTCTCTATTTCTGAAAAGCAACCTTCCTTCCAGTCTAAGGTGGCATTCCACAATGGAAGGAAATACAAATTTCCATTCCTTGGCTGATATTCAGAAAATTGGAGAGCAGTTGTTCATCCCTATTCAGTTAAATGAAGGGAAGGACTCTGTTCTCGTCCGAGTATGTGTGAACAATGGTCAGAGCTTCATCAGCGAGGCCATGTTCCGCAAACTCCCAAAAGATCCAGCCATTCCCACCTGTAAACTGATAGATAAATGGGAAATGGACCTGGAAACACCCAATTCCAAACATCTGCTGCCTAGCAGGTGTATGCTCAAAATGTCCATAGGCAACAAGATCATAGTCCATAATTGTTGGGTCGTGCGAGATGTCCCTGCTGCATTTTATTTAGGCAGTCACATTCTCAATCGCTTTGCCATTAGTTTGGACCTAATAAACTCCAAAGCGTGGTCCCGATTAGCGGGTAATCCCATGGACTTTGATGACCCAGAGAAAGCATTTCGGTCAGCACAACTGCTGCCATAAGCAGTTGAGGTTCAGATTGGAGAGGAAGTCACCATCCCAGAACGGACCCGACAATTCTCACTGCAAGTAAAAATTAAAAGAGAACAGAAACTGAAAAACCCTGACGCCTATTTCCATCTCAATGCTCATTTCCAACAGCAAGGGTTGGGGGTGAACCCAACACCACTAGTCAACATAGAACACAACACCATTTCAATAGAGGTGGATAACAGCGACCTAAAGAGTATCACTCTGGGTGCAGACACCATTATTGGAATGGCGGTTGATGACTGCCATTTTTCCATAGATTTAGGTAATGAACTGTTAGGACCAATCCCCAAGGACTGTTTTGACAGTGATAGTGATAATGACAAAACACCAGACAGGATCTTCACCAGGCATTGGGGGAATTTCCTGGTGTACTCTTCCTGCCCTTATGGTAAGGAAGATGTGACCTGTGGAGGGATGAGGCGATCTTTCAAGTCCACGCCTGCCTTACCCACCGGAAGCCATTAGTCCAAATCAGCACTGTGACCAGGGACTTCTCCACCCAGCTGGAGAAGGCCGCTGAGATAGCCAAACTGGAAGTCTTTCCAGGCTTCAGGCAGCTGGTTGAAGAGAGAGCCAACCTATCTGATGCCTGCGAGACTCTATTGCAAAAGCAAAAATTGAAATAAGTTTTCTTAGATTTTCAAGATCTCTCATATGACTGTGGTCGCACCGACATCCACACAACAACAATTCCCATGGACCCTGGCATGGCTCCAGTGTTTGTGAGGCAATATCGCTTGCCTCTCGCATCAGTGGAGTCCCTTACTGAAACAATTAAGAACCTTGAGTCCCGTGGGATAATTCGTCCAGTCCACAGCACCTTCAATAAGCCGGTGCTGGGTATTTTGAAACCAAACGGTCAGTGGAGACTCTGTGCTGACCTAAGGGAGCTCAACAAATGGATCCATACTTCCCGATGGCCTCTTCCCTACATTGACTAAGGGCTGGCTCAGATCCAGGGGTCAAAAGCATTCACTGCAATAGACCTGACCAATGGGTACTGGACACTACCTGTCAGTAGGGAAGACCAATACAAGCTGGTGTTTACCTTCGGGGGGCAGCAGTACACTTGGACCCAGACTCCCTTCAGATGCATCAAATCCGGCAATGAATTTAACAAATTTTTACACAAGGCCATGCCGACTTGGGTGAAAGTGTAACCTGGCCTATGTAGACAATGTTCTTGTCAAAAGCTCAACTGTGGAGGAACACATAGCAGAGATCTGTTATGTCCTGACACAGTTGAGGGCTGCCAGAGCAAAACTCTCCTTTCAAAAGACACAGTGGTGCAGAACCTATGTCAATTTCTTGGGGCATGAGATAACACCTCAGGGTCTCTGTATCATGATGCCTACCCCCAGGCATCCAGATCGAGTCCATCAGCCTCGGGAGCAGGCATCCAGATATTTATCAAAACCCCAACAGCCCCGGCTGGGGGCTGTTTGCATTCAGTCCTGGCGCCTTAGGCGCCAGGCTCATTATAGGAATCAGTCCTGGCACCATAGGCGCCAGGCTCATAGACATTACTTACCTCATGCAGACCATGCTGCAACTGAATCCAAGCCAACGTGAGGCTTGGATGGGACTATTTTGTTACAGGGACTATTTTGTACTCGGGTGTGGTTCTGGGGAACTTCTTACCTGGAACTACTTTGGAGGCTATTTAAACCACGCCCGATCAGCAACACACGCTTCGCGTTATTCTGCATTCTGCAGCGTAACGCTCACCATGCCTGCAAGCCTGCATCCATTCTTCTGCCACGCTCGCCTCGAATCCGGAGCCCCTAGGAAAAGGGGAAAAGAAGGAGAAAAGTTTAGATAACGAACATCATTTTTATTCCTTACCTGATTCCGGACCCAGCACGTCTCCGAGCCTGGAAAGAACATTATTCCAACACGCGTGCATGGCCAGCTGCAGCGCCGCGTTATACTCACCAGTCCACAGCATCTTTCAACTCAGCGCTTTCTCTATCTTTTTCGTCGTTGAACTCCAGCATCTGAGGAAAACCAAAGAAACAACAAGGTCAGCCCGGAAGCCGACAAATATCATCACTTACCATAGACTCACCTGATTTACCACCCGAGGCATTAGCCTTCAACATGCCACATCTTCATATGCCGCACCTATAAAGGGAGAGAAAACATCAAATTGAACTCAGGCAACTTTACCAGACAATGTTGGGAAATACAGACTCTTACCCAAACGCCATCAGCTACCTCCAGGCAATATTCTTTTGGACCCAGTGCAATTCTAAAAAGGGAATGGAACAAGAGTGAACATCGGACATATTGAACTCTTTTGAACTTTATAAGCCCCGGAGTCAATAGCCGGAACTCCTCCAGTACCTTCAAGCCAGTGAAGTAACTGGTATCTACGCGCCCCTTCATGCCACGCAGGATGGAGAGCTCATCATTTAAATACATAAGGTGAGCTACTAAAAGGAAATATCAGAGATGGCTAGTGGGGAGATCGAGAGCAGTGGGGGGGTCCTTGCTAAAATCCACGGGTGGCTAAATCCCTTTCTCCACTTGCAGGAGGATACTTCTTCGGGTCAAGAGGATGAAACTAGGCGGGCCAGTCCAAACAGTCATCTCTGCACTACACATCACGTTGGTGGAGACCGCAGCTGTCCAGGTCCGACTGACGCCCCTGTGGGAACCAGGTGAGCGTAACACTCTGTCCCCAGGAAAAGAAAGTCGAAGCACTCCAGAAAATAAAATACCCCACAACTCTGCGGGAACTAAGGAGCCATCTTGGACTAACTAATTACAACAGAAAGTTCATTGAGTTCATTGAGGATTATGCAGAGATCACAAGAACCCTGATCCATCTTTTCAAGGGGGGGTCAAGTGGGAGTGGGATCCAGAACAAGCCGAGGCAGTAAGACAACTCAAAAGAAGCCTCTCACAAGTGTCTTGACTAGCTTACCCTGTCAAAAGCAAGAAGTTCTTCTTGGAGACAAGGTTCTCAAATACATGCTTGACTGCAGTATTATATCAAAAGTATAAAGTAATCTCCTATGCGAGTAAGACTTTATCCTCCGTGGGGGAAAAATACAACGATTGTGAGAAGGCACTCCTGGCAATGGTGTGGGGATTGAAGAATTACCACCCATTTATCCAGGGGGAACACATCATAGTGGAGACTCCACACCAACCTTTGCAATATCTTCAGAGTGATAGAATCCGGCCCAGAAATGTGAGCAATTCCTGAATTACTTCCTGGATTCTTTCAATGCAAGGCTTTCCTGTGGAGGTCAGATATGTCCAAAACAAGAAGAGTCCCCTCGCGCAAGGTCTGGCTGACTTGCATAATTGTGTCAGAGCAAACTGTCTCTAGGATGAAAATCTTAAAATTAAGGACAACATGGAGGCATACCTTAATTCTCCACACAAAGTCTATGAAGAAGACAAGTGTGAGGGAATGCCCACTGCTATGTGGATGGATGTTCCTACCATGTTGACAACAACGGGGAAAAACCACTTGTGGCCGGCGTAGGGAATGCATGGGTGAATGATGCCCCAGAACCCTCCGTTGGGCAGAAAATCGGTCCCCGAAGTAGTCAAGTGGCAGAGCTCATGGCTGTGCATCAAGCCATCCTCACTGCTGTCCAACACCAACTCCACAAACTGGTCATAATCACTGATTCAGATTATGTATGGAATGGGTTCGTGGAGCACCTGGTTAACTGGAAAACCAGATGCATGCTATGTGCTAATAATAAACCATTGAAACATGGGAAATTAATACAAAATATTGATGATCTGTTCACCTCGAATGGGATGACCATCTACTGGAAAAAGATCAAGGGTCATTCTAAAGTAGAGGGACCAGACAAAACTGGAAATGACTTAGCAGATCAGCTGGCTAAAACCGGAGCCATCCAAGGGGATCTACTTGAGAGCGAGTCCCTGTTGGGGGAAATCCATTTGACTACTATCACTAGGTCCCAGACAAATGCTCACAATGAACTCTCAACTGCACAATGGAGTAAGGAGACCCCAGATGCTGATTTGATTATGGCTCAAAAGGGGGATCCAATAATTGGTAAGATTTATCAACACATTGAGGACCCTGAAAACTTTCCCCTGACAGATACCAATTACAGAGGGAAAGAGGACCTCAGAGTTTTGATGAAATGTACAAAAATGTTCCGAATCCAAGACGGTTTTTTGGTGAGGAGATCGATAGCTGGCCATGACCAGTGGGTGGTCCCTACCTCATGCCGAAGCCTGATGCTAAGTCACGCCCATGATTCAGCCACAGCCGGTCATCCGGGGTCTCATATGACACTAGAAATCTTACGAGAGGTTGCATACTGGCCACACTTGGGGCAGGACCATGACCAATATCTTGAAGGGGTGCCTTGTGTGTGCACAATTTCAGCCAGCATCACTCACACACCGCGCTCCCCTCCAAAAGTCGATTTAATTGGGCCCGTGATTCGCTCCTCTAGGGGAACAAGTACATGTTGACTGTGACATGCTTGTTCACCAAATGGGTGGAATGTCTCCCGGCCCCAAATTGCAAGGCAGAAACAGCATCTGCCCAATGATCAATCACATCTTCTTGTGTTTTGGACTACCCCAAAGGATAGAGTCAGACCGAGGTAGCCATTTCACTAATGAAGTGATGACAAAGATGTGGGAGATACTTGGGGTCAAAAGGAAACTACACATTGCCTACTGGCAAGCCTCTAGTGGTGGAGTTGAGAGATACAATAAGACAATTGTGAGCATATTAAAAAAGTTTGTGGCAGATTCTGGGCCAAATTGGGACATTCGATGACCTCTTGTCCTGATGGCCATCAGATCTACCCCTTCTTCTGCAACAAAAATGCCTCAGTTTGAGCTGATGACTGGAAGAAGGATGGTGCTACCCCAGCATCTGCTCTACAGAACCCAAGAGGAGACCTTGATAAATGCCTCCACAACTCATGAGTATGTTGACAATCTGAGAAAACACTTTCAGCATGCTTTTGCCTATGCTCAGAGGAATCTAGAAAGATCTGCAGACAGTATGAAGACCTACTATGACCTTTCAGACAACTAAAAAAGAATATCAAGTAGTAGACTGAGTCTACTTTTACAATTTCCAAAGGAACCAGGCCAAACATTGCAAATTTCTCCCTACTTGGCGGGGTCCTTTTGAAATTGTAGACAAAATCTCACCAGTCGCCTACAAAATCTGCATCCCCAAGGGCAGTTTGGCAGAAGGGCAAGACAAGTGGGTCCACATCAACCAGATGAAGTGCTGCCGTCCTAGGCATACTCTGCGGCAAATAGAGGAGCCATCCGGAAACCCAGAGGGGGACATTCCGGCCCTCTAGAAAATTCCAACTGTTAAAACCATTACCCCTGTCAAAATCATTAGGAAGTACAGATGGGGGTATTGTAAACAGTATTCAATGTATGCATCTGCCCCACTACATGAATAGTAGTGGGGAAATTCCATAACCATGTTCTGTTCTGTCTCATAGCACAGAAACCAAGGATTCTAAGTACCAAGGAGGACCACTCGGGGACTGGGTGGAAAGACCCAAGGGGTCCAGAGTATCGCTCCATACTCCAATCCAGAACCAGTAAGGAGAACTTGTTGATCCAGCACTGATGGGAAAAGCAGACGACTTTCTCCAACTAGACCAAAAACAAAGAATGAACATCCCAGTCTCCCGACTTCCCCTTGACGGTCGGTCAAACTCAAGTCGGCAGGGGGGGGGGGCTCTGTGGGATGTCTTAACTCACTTTTGCTCTGCCATGCGGCATCCCTGTGTTCTGATGGTGCCAGAAACATCAAAATGGCAGCAAAACCGTTGTGCGTGCCAAAACCTCTGAAGATCACGCTTTGCAAAGCACAAAAAGAGGGCTGCCCAATCTGCCATGAATGTTGTCAGTGGTGGAACAGAGATCTCACTCCTGAAACATGTCACTGGGTTCCACAACAAGTGAAAATGGAGGACAGAGGGAAAAGCAGTGCTCTGCTAAAGGAAATCCAAAAATCTTGCTTTAATACTTTTTCTTTGTTGCTGAAACTGCAGAATGCCGGTACAAAACATCCTTAAACATTAGAATTCTTGCTGGGTGCTACAATTTACTTAGTTTAAGAAATCATTATGAAAATACAATGTCCTGAAAAGCTGAAGGTATCAAAGAAATCCCCACAGCAAAAGTTGCCTGCCTGTAGAATCTGTCAAAATCTGGGCGCAGTACCCTCGGCTACCTGAATGACAGCTGTCAGAAGCCTGCATGATACACTTTAAAACATATATATATAAACTGAAGTCAAATGTTTGATATAAAAATGTCCTGTTACTGAGAGTAATCTATATTCTAATTGTTTGAGCCCATGGTTTAGAATCTGAAATAAGTGTTCTACCTGCTAGTTTGAAATCACAAGTTTGTTTTTAAGCTAAGGAAAAATGCAACAGAATTAACATTAAATTTAAGCCTCGCTAAAACCACCCAAACTGGAATAACAGCTTTCCTCCAGTTCTCTCCACCAGGAAATCACAGCTAAGTGATGCTTATAGGGTGGGGGAAGAATCTGGGCTGCCTCGGGGAAGAAGACAATGGACTTCCTCCAGCTAAAGGTAAGGCTAAGTGTGAAGGGTCGTAAAATGGCCTCTTCCCAGGAGAATCAGGGAGGAGACTGCTTCTGAACTGCAGGGAGACAGAAGGAGGTGGAGACAAACAGCCATCTCTGGCTGAACATTCACAAAGAAAATTTTGCTTAAATACATATAACGTACTATGTAAAATTGTGAAAAATGTAGAAATAACAGCATTGTTAATGTAATTTCTGGATGCACGGGTGAAAGGGCACCAGAACTCTGTGACATGTTCTGGGAAGAAACAGCAGAAAATGTGATATTACACTAAATGTATTTAGGCTAGAAGTATGAAACGTTATACACTTATGACCATGTTATACGCGCACACTTGTACAAATTTGCTGATAAACTGGACATTATGTTCCTGATAAAAAGGGTGAAATTCGGTGGAAAGCAGAGACAAGATCCTACAGCGACGGGGTTTTGAGGAGTATTTGCTACTGAAAATATGTGATCTATATATGTGGTTGTTATAGAGGTTGCACATGTGGAAATATGTATTGTACCAAAAGAAGATTTTGTGTTCAAGAGGCTAGGGGTGGACTCTAGGCCTCATAAACCCACACCATTAAGGTGACACCCTGTTTCTCTCCTCCTATCAAGGCAGAGAGGAGACCTTGACCAATCCCTGTAAAAGGGGCGAGCTTACGATAAACCAGCACACACACCACCTTTATCATAAGCATAAATAGAGACAGCTCAGGACTCAAAAGGACACACAGCTTCATCCACTAGCCCGATGCTGTCGGAGCATCCTGCCGCAGAATCATCCAGCTTACTTGCTCCAGACTCCAGAAACTTGGCAAAGCAGAAAGGCCCATTTTATAGTTGAACCATTCTCAGCTAGGCATTACATTCCAGAACCAGAATCCCACCACCTAAGAGGAAGCTTCAAATTATATACAGCCGGGCTGTGCACTGCTTGCCTGCTGACACAATTATCATCAGAACCAAAAAGGACAGATCCAGTCCATCCTGTGCCGTCCTGTGACCAAAGTGCATTGCAGATCCAGTCCAGTCCTGTCGTGCGGTGATCAGAGCACCTTGCTGATTGGATGTCCAGTCCGGTATGCCCAGCAGTCTGTCCTGACCAGAATATCTGACCAGAATCCCTGAGCAGAATCCCTGACTGGAATCCCTGCCCAGAATCCTGACAGTTCTGTGTAAAAACATATCTAGTGAGTATCTATAGATAGAGATGTGTCACTAGCATATGTACTGTCCATAGTCAATACCTATCTTAAATCCATCCTATCTTGTCTTCAGAACCTCCATTGTTAGGAGTACTTTTGAATTGCCTGAACTCTCTATCCTATCCCTCCTATTTTCCTCCTGTGCTAGTATTGTTAAAACTATCTTTGCGCTGATATTTTTCATCTGAAGTAGGTGAGCTCCACTGCAGGCAGTCGCTCTGATCAAGTGGCTGTATTCCTGTGTGGTATTTGTTTATTCATAGTCATCCTATAGTGTAAGAAATCCTTTTTGTCATTTTAAAAGCGCATTCCTGTTTTCCCATTCTTGCACCTATCTCGAAAAAATGACCTCCACTAACACGTCCATAACTTCCCTAAATTTTTTGCTAGAAACAGCATTTCAATGTCTGCTCGTAGCTAAGATCCACCACTTTAATTTGCATCTAAAACTGCATTACAGTTCTCCCGTAATCGCGATTACCGCACACTGAAATGTTTGCCACAAATTTTGTTTTTGGCAATTTATTACACGTGTAAAACAGCTTTTGCTTGCTTCCGACCTCAATTTTCAGATTGCACATTGTTTCTTAGTATCAAATCATTGCTAGTGTTTGTGTGCAACTATCCAATGCGGCTCCCATACAAATTTAAACAATTTCAGCAATTTAAACCATATTTAGTGTTTTTTCCCAATCCATTCTCAAGATAACTTTAAAACCATTCTGACCGCTTGCCAATCAATTCTGTTCTTCTCTTGTGTTGCTGGGGGGAAACTGGGATTGATATTTTGTTTGAATTCTGCTATTCCTGAATACCTGCTCTCTCCTCCTATCTATTTACATTGCTTATTGGGAGGATTCGGGGGTGTGCAATGGGAAATAAGAACCACACTGCTATTTCATCTGAACACACACAGACGTATTATTTCTGTGCTGAATTGTTTTGCTCCATATTACTCCTTGTGTATTAAAGAGATTATTTAGTGTTACATCACCCCATTGGTGATCATTGTGTACCCATTAAAACATAGTGTGATTGAATTGTGAATACATAAATAAATATTTTAACTTTGCAAACCAGCCTGATTCTTGGTTCAGTGTGACCGGGGGAGTTCCAGGAGAGGGGCGTGATATGAGTGGTACATCGTTCCGAATAAAATAACTTTTAGACAACAATAAATAAGGATTTCAGTTGTGCATTACACGCTAGGCGTTGACTTAGGTGTGTGCCGGATTGAAATCACTTACAACACAAATGCTTCAAAGTTCAGCTTTTAAATAGATATATTGGTAATTATATTATACATGCAATAGCCAGAAATTTGATGAACAGTATTCTCAATTTCAGATATCCTGAATCATTGAAAACAAATGAAACATGTACATGAAATTCATTAAATACGAAAAATATATATGTACAGGCGAGAAGACTTTCTCATTATCATTTTTTGGCAAATGCACTACCTATCTGCATATATAGGTAGCAATTGCAAGATATTTGGATGAATGCTGATGCCCTGAATTTGGGTTTTAATATGTAAGTTAGATTAGTCAAAATGCCCTGCCAATACCTATGTTCGACCAAAGGTCTTTACCAAGGCCAAAAATAACACAAGTATTAAGATGTAACATTTGAATGTATTATAAATCATTCTTGGGTGATCCCAACAGCAGCTTCTCAGGTACTGAAAAAAGAATAACACAGAGAAAGCTACCTATTTGTGCATGAAGTATTCACGCAGAGTACAGTTAATGTACTGAGTGGCCAGTATTTGCTTAAATATACTGTCATCCAAAGCATTACATTTTTGGTGCTTTGGTTGACAATATATTTAAGCATACATCAATATCACAGCACGTAGGTCCCTGCACCCTGCTCGCTGTGGCCAACAGGGCATGCCTAAAAGGGACCTGCACCTAAGGTGCCATGTCGAAATATCTGGTGCAAAAAGCACTTCTTATCCAGCTTCGTAAATGAGAAAGATGTATAAGACCTAGGGCCAGTATTTGCAAAGGTGTAATTTATATGTATACATTCATATGCAGCAGTACAGAGAAAAGCAGGTTCAATGGTCAGTGGAAGAGAGCTAGTGTGAGGTCCTAGACCCCCTTCACTCACTAGCAAGTGGCACTTGCACCTTGTCATGAATGATTGCACTGATGGAATGAGTTTGATGGTCAAGGAAGGAGTATTTCAGTGGAGGAGGCAAGTCAGGAGAAGAAGCAAAAGTGGGATGAGGCAGAGGGTGGCAGGGCAACTATAGGATGCAGCAAGATGAGGACTGAAGAGTCTGAGAGAGGGAGTATTGAGTGATGCACCCAACAAGGTAGTAGGAGATGTCAAATCTTAAACAGTGAGCAATTTGAGACAGAGTTTAAAGGAAAGGCATGGGAATTGGGAGGGTGAGGATAGCATTAGAGGCGGGGAGAAAGAGGACTGCATTCTTGGAGAAGCATAGCATCATACATGTGCAGGGCCAAACAGTGGCAGGTGGTGGTGAGGCAACTGGTGATGCATTCTGAGATAGTAGGGAGATGGAGGGAAAGTAAAAAAAGATGTAGGAATCATCAGCAAAGAGGTTGAAGTGAAACCCGAAGGAGGATATGAGTTTCATCAGGCAGGAAGTGTAGAAGGCTACGAAGGGATCAAGTAAAGTAAGGAAGGATGAGAGGTGAGAGTGGTGATCAGTGGTTAGAATGTTGGAGGCCTGGGTGATATCAGGTTCATTTCAGTGTTTTGCTCCTAAATCTAGATTGATAGGGATTGTATAGGGTTTGTCAGGGATTGTATAAGGTCATTGATGTTAAGCATATAAGACAACACTTTAGAGTCTTTTGGAATGGTGCGATAGGGGATAGACAGGTCTGTGAAATAAGTGATGGGCCTTGCACTGGGTATATTCAGAATGGGTATGAGCAATGGACTTTTTTAACAGGCTTGGAAGGTACCAGTTGAGGGGCAGAGCTTGTGAAGGGGGAGGTAAAATGAGAGGAAAGGGTTTAACTGTAGCTGGGGATTGTTTGGCTGAGCAAATGAAGGATATGAGTTCAGTGGAAGAGGTATGAAATAAATGGGATGTTGAAAAGAGTGAGGGTAATTGGAGGTGGAGCTAAGGAGGGTACAGGTGGGAGAGATAGAAAGGGTCACAGGGCATTGCATTATTTGAATATTTTACAGATGCAGGATGCAAAGCAGTCAGCAGAGACAATGTAAAATACGATTTTTCTTATTTTTCTCAAAGAGAACTTGGCCTGCACGGTCATGGATTGCTTGTGAAGGTGAAAGAGAAAAAAGTTATATCAAATCTGTCCAGTAAGAGTATTTACCAGAGCCAAGAGCAGTAGTGAGAGCAATGAGAGAGATTTTGTAGGCAGTTAGAATAGTAGGGGAGTGATCTTTATCCCAGTAAATTAAGGTGCATGGGTGTCATCAGCTGTTGAATGGCTAGAGAGATCCATGGTTAAATGTATGGGTACAAGGGGCTGAATAGGTGGGTTGGATAATGATTATTTAAGTGGTCGCCAGTATTTTATTTTATTGATTGAAGGAGAGTTCACTAGATTGGTCATGTTGAGGAGAAAGATCTTGATGGGAGTACTTGGCTTGTCCAAGTTAAGGGTGCATGGATTATTTTGGTGAATGATGAGGGGGGAAGAGGGAGTGGAGGGAGATCCGAGAGAGTCAAGTAGAGATGTGAGTGGCCCAGGGAGAAGGATAGAAAGCTGTGACATTAAGGTTGTAGAATAGGGAAATTAGATAACAGGTGCTATCATGTTTGTGATTAGTTTGACCAATGAGTGATTATAAAGAGTGGAGTACAACTGTAGTTGATAGGCCTTGGTCAAAGTGGAGAGGTTGAGGTCACTCATTATGATTGTGGATTGTAGATGAGGAGGATAGTGAGAGAAGTGAGAGCAAGAATTGTGACTGAGATGTGCAAAAAAATTGGGGGGAGTAAAGATACAGGGGAAAAGGAGACCAAATGGGTGTCCTTGCTGATCAATATACCAGAATGACTGTCTATTTTATTTTGTCGATTGGGAGTGGGAGATTGTAGTGAAGTCAGTGTGGAGAGCAGCCATAGTGGAAGTGTCTTGATTGTCAATCAAGCTTTTAGTAACAGTCATCACAGATAGCTTGAGTTTATTACAGTAAAAGTGCTCAGGGAGAAAACATGCTTTGCTACAGAGCGATTTGGCATTCCATGGGGGGAGATGGTGAAGAGGTATATGGAGGCATATTTAATACTAGTGGAGCAGCCTGTGTACACAGGCCAAAGTGCATGAAGAAAGACATTTTCTGAGTGTTAATAGAGACATTGTGGAGGCGTGATATACTGAAAATAAATACATTTCCAGAAAGCGCACGGTATGGGGAAAAACTTTATTTATTTTGTCGAAGAAATAGTGCTTAATAAAATATATGTCTGTGTATATGTTTTTTAAATGTTTATATTTTCTTAATGTATGCAACTTGAAGTATGCTGTTAAAGTGGTATCCCTGTCTTGGGCCTTTTCTGCAGTTAATTGTATGTTATCATTTTGTAATACACATTTTGTTTGCCTGGAAGATGAACTTGAAATCTTATTACTGTATGCGTAAGACTTCAGCTACCCCTAGCGGTGGTAACAGGTAAAGTGGGCAGTCTCTACTGTGCAACTTGAAGTCTTATTGTTTTATGTGTAAGGCCACAGCTTCCCCTAGTGGTGGTAACAGGCGAAGCAGGCACATGACGTCTTCAGACAAACATACATGATAAGATAGTTAATGTAGATGTAGCTGAAGTAGAGACGTGAGAGAAAGGAGATCTTGGAATAATTTAGGAAGATAATGTAGCATAGATATGGGGTGAGATGGGGAAGGGAGCGCAGAGGGACACATTGAGGGCATAGGTAGAAACCCCACAAGAGGGGAGTGAGATGATTGTAAGGATGATGAGCAAGATTAGTAGCAACAATGTTGTGCATAGGGGAGAAAAATAATAATAAGAAGAAGGGCAACATGCAAGGTCCTGGGTGAGCAGATGGGGTTGATGCCTACTTTGTCAGTTGGGTGAGGAGTACAGTGATATAACAGAGTTTGACCCTTTGCCCTTTGAGACCCAAACATGAGTAACCGTTAACCTGATTACCCTTTACGATTGTAGGGGCAAAAGATGAATATATGACCTGTCATGATGGACAACCATAATGAAAACAAATAAGAAAGAAAATCATGTATCATAATCTAATATGGCATTGAAAAGGTAGCCATGTATGTTGGCACCATGAAATCTATATGGACAAGCCTTGCCACTCAGAAGCGGTAAAACCCATAAGGCTTTGTAGTATTGTTAGCAGCAGGACCCATAAAGCACTGTAAAATGAGGGATTATGTGACATTACAAACAAGGGAGGGCCACGTGGTCTCATAGATACAGAAGGCAAGGGATTTAATATTGTTTAGAAATAGTTAATGATATAAATTAATGTAAAACACTCTCTTATTGAAGTAATAAGCACATCCTTATTTGTTACTGAAGAAGAAAACCTATAAAATTCACCTGTTTTCTTTATTGGGGGTTTCCCTCTTTCTAATGTGGATACTCTGTGCTATTGTTGACTTGCATTGCATAACAGTGTCAAAAAAGTGGCTCTGTACATGATGCTAAGAAACATCACAATATGGTTTTCGTTTGTGTCAAAACCATGGATACAGTAGCTGGTAGCAACCAAATGAAAAGATGTATTGATCATTAACAAAAAATATTGCACAAGAAGACTGCAGAAGAAATATACTATAGATACAAATCTGATAGTATGCATGTTCAATGGGAACTGAGCACTGAGCACGTGCACATACATTCTTACAATCAGACCCTGCTAAAATTCTGTGCAGGGAAACTAAACATTCTCTCTGGAATTCAATGGAGTGACTGATGTCTCAGACATTTTATGCACACACCCAAAGTGTGAAGCTGACCGAATAATTATGTATGCTTCTATGTTTCAAACATTTTAAAGTTAGGGTGAATGCTGTGAAAAATGAAATGAGCAGCAGACCCATTGTTCATTATGTATTTTGTGATTCAAGAATACAACCCTTTTGTCACAGAATGTCAAATGTCGAGCTCTGGGGTCAATCTTATGTTCCCAGGGGCTCTCTCATTTTATGCAAAGCAGGATGGATCCCGCACTGGTTGCATCCCCCCTTCCCCTTGTTCATAAGGTTATTTAAGAAAAGTAAAAGTGGAGCACATCACACAGTCTTGCAATGATAATGTTCTATCAGAAAATAATGTACATGGTTATTCTTTGTTTTTCGATAATGTGTTTTTCTTAGTAAGAAGAGTTTAATGTTATTATTTTGTCTACAATATATACACCAAAGGGTCATTAGAAATAAACATTGTGACATTTTAAAAATAACACATTTACAATGTTGGTACATTTAAAAATGTCATATTTATTAATAACTGCTGTTGAGAAAAGTGCAGTACCATACCTGAGGGTATCTATGTTTCCCTCAGGTCGAGCAGCTCTCAACAATGGCTGGGGTGGCTCTAGCAAATGCTCACATGACTACACAACTCTCAAACACATAGAAATAGACAGACACAAAGAGTGAGAGAGACAGGAAGAGAGAGAGGGAGGGAGAGAAAGAGAGAGGGAGGAGACAGAGGGAGGTACAGAGAGTGTGAGAGACAGAGAGACATCACAAAGCAGCTTGACAGAATATTTATATATGATTTTTAGGAGCACATTGGTGTGTGGAATTCTGTCTCTGTAAGTGAGCACTACTATATAGAAAATTATCCATGCCAGTAAATGCATAGCTTACCATGAACTTGTCTGTGAATGTCTCCTGAAATATAATTCAGCTGTTCTGCAGTGAAAGAAGAGCAGGTTGAAATATCACATGTGCATTTCCTGACAGCTGCTGAAACAACAGGTTCCAACAGGCAGAGGTGTTTTTTAATCTTCTGCACACATAATAGCTATGTACCCCAATCAATGTGGTGGCACATTAATCTGTTAAAATAAGCCATGCCTGGTCATGGCATGCTGGCTACTAGGATCACACAATTACACAACCACAACATTTGGATATCATGTTGTGTGAGACTGGTGAAAGAGGCTTAGACATAACAGGTGTGTGATGTATTAATTGTCTGACATGGATGTCTGTTGTACAATGGCTAGGAAGAAGCCCCTTTGATCTCCCTGAGAAAAACAAGTACTTTCCCCCCCAGGGTACAGGAACTCTCCCCAGACGGTCCCCTTGGAGATGTTGCTTCAAAGGCTGCCCTAACATAACAAGGTCACTCTCACACCAGGGTGCTAATCAGTGGAGTCTTTTTGAAGGCAGCAGCCATGGATAAAATCATCTGGAGTTAGAATAGCCTGGAGAAGAGTGTAGGCCAGGAGAGGTGCTCCACCATCTTGATTTCTGCTAGGACTCTCTGCAATCTATTTTCAATCCCCACTGTTTGCAGAGAGAGCACTCTGGGTATGATGTCAGAAGGCAAACAACAACTGTTAGAGAAGCCTGGATGTGACCCCAGACAAAAGGCTTGCTTTTGACCAATCCACTGTAGCAGTTTACCTTCATAAGGAAGGTATATCCTGTCGTTTGTTGATTCATCTCTTGAATTAAAAAAAAAGGAAGAATTCAACTGGAACTCTGTTTGGGGGCCAGTCTTTCCCACACACTGCTGCCATAGAGGTGATGACAGAGAGCTCCAAGGACAAGGACATCTCATCTTCCTAACCCTCCCCAGAGGCACTACAGGACTCACAGTGCTATGTTGACACTAAACGTTCATTGAACTGATGAACTGCTTTTACAGCTATTCAGACCCTGGCTTGACCCATTGCAGCGGACCACATCGAACCAACCAGATTGCCAGCTTGACTCCATGGAATCAATTGATTGCTGGAAGTCCCAAACTCACTGTCTCGAATGTTGACTTGATGCCAGAGAAGCACCATATCGCCACCCTCCCGACCATGGAACCGAACCATTGGAAGTCATCGACTGGACTATCTCAAATGATGACTCAATCCAAGAGGTGCTCGCACCTCAAACTGACCCAATGCCAACTTGCCTTTGGGACCACATGACTTAAATGTCTTGACACCGGCTCAAATGTACAAAGTCAAGATACTTGAACACTAACGTTTCTGCTGAAATCATTTGTCTGAACACCCCTGCTTATCAATCAATTCTCCCCTTTCTCAAAAAAAGTCTGAACTCTCTATGTTTTTATTTGAGGGGTGGGCCTTTAGTGTTTTAAATTAGTTATTTGCATTGGTAGTATAATTAAATGTCATATATACTTATAGAAACATGATGGGACATTGTGTTATTTTGGAATCATTGTATTAATGCTGTTCAGGTTCCTACTGTTACCAGCTTGCATTCCCTACTAATATTATAGCCTGTGCTCAGGCCCTGTTACCAAAAGAGATGAAGGTGGTATACTATTGTGTTGTGACTCTTCACCTTTATGATTGGGATCCCTTCTGGGCTAGAAGTAGTATGAGGCTGAGCAGGTTCTTTAGTCACTATTCATCCTTGTACTCCTAAAGTGCAGCAGTCATTTTATCTCGCGCAGAATGAAAAAGAGAGACAGAAGTAAGGGAGTCAAACCGAGATTGAGAGAGAGATAAAAGGGGGGCTCTGATGTATTTGACTGTGTTCCATGTGTCATGGGAATTTGTTAGTCGCCTGCATTTACACTCTACTACTTGCCATTAACAGGCCAGCAGCACAGTAGATGTAATGCTACATAATGGAGTGCTCTGGCATTTCATTCCATTCATACCTAATGGCCAGCAGAAGTATACATGCCAACATGTCTAATTGCAGTCGAGAGACACTAGCCTACTACTGGTTTAACTTTGAATTGTGGGCCTCGTAGTACTGGATTTATAATGGAGATATCCGTGACTACAAGTGCTAGAATGGAAAGGTAAAACCAAGACTGGATTAGCATATCTCACATAAATTGGGGCATATTTGCATGTATGCAGATGCACTGTTTCCCTGGTAACCTTAAAGTAGGGCCAGGATTTCCATTGTATATTTTGATTTAATGTATTATTAATGTGTTATAGCTTAACATAAGCTTTTCACATTTCATAACTTACATGAAGTAAATACTTTTATAACATCATGTAAAGAAATATACATTAAAAATATTTTTTTAAAAGAGAGACAATGACAATAGTATGTAAAAGAATTTTCAAATTATCTAGAGTGCAGAGTGCGAGAGAAAGAGAACATAAGAAATATAGAATAGTAATTAGAAAATAGATAACAGGGAAATAGCCAAAGCCAAGAATAAACAGTACAAGATCAACAATAAAATTTGAGAATAAATATCTAGATAATGTATAATCAATATATTTTCATTAATTAGTAATTACATATTTTTAATCTATTACATGTTCTAATAAGTAGAATTCTAAGAGACACATTAATAGTACAGAGACTTATTGGTTCATAGATGAAACACTAGTGAGAGTTAGCATAATAAGACGGCAGGATGACTATATAGTTATATCCAGTAATTTCTCTATAGTCAGCCATACATTGTACATTGCAATATAAAGTTTCAGTCCGCTTGTGTTGATCGCCCTTAACCAGAAATCATTGCTACTGATATGGTCCAATCTGTGGACAAAGTCCACATAGTATGTTGAATAGACTTCTAGCATAGCAAGACAACTGGTAAGAACATGTTTGCCAGTTTCAGTCTTAGATCTGTCCATGCACAGTCTGCAGGAACGTTCCGGTATGGTGAGATTGTTCATTATCCCGCTTATAGCTAGTACCGGAAGCTGGTCGATCCTTAGCAGGAGGATAAATCGTCTCAGGCGCAGTGAGGGGCAAAGAGTCAAGTATTGTGATGGCTTCTTAAAGGTGTAATTCATATATTGGACAAATTTATAGCGCTTCAGATCTTCCAGATGCGCAAAATTGTTGATCCAGTCGTACAGTTCGGATTTCTTAAATAACGCTCTGCGTGAAGAGGCTATGTCTCCTTGTGGCCTTTGGGTCCAGCCAATCATTTCCAGGTCACAGTCCATCTGTTTTTTCAAGAGTGGATATGAGGAGGACTTGTTAATTTCGCAGTACATGGCAGCCAGCAGGAGATTATCTGTATGCAGTGTCATTTTTAAATATAGATCAGCCCTTTTTCTGAGTACTTGTGATTTCCACGAAATGAGACCCAGTTCTAGTCTGAGGATGGACATGGGTATGCATGCCGGAAGTCAGAGTATTTTCTTCCAGTATTTTTCCTCTAGAATCTGCAGCCATTCCATGTCCATCAGTTGTAGTGCTTCTAGTCCATAGGTTATCATTGCACCTGGAGGTATAATTGTCGTGCTGCCCAGATGGTTTATCCACAATGGAGAAACGGTGTATCAGGGCTGTAACTTGGGCCCCTTGTGTGATTCTAGCCTGTTTAGACATAGTATATTGCCCCTTGGGCTCAATCTCAATGCCCAAATATCTGTAATAGGGGGTGTATTGAATTGCAGTCCTGTGTATTTCAACACTCACTCATGGTATCTTCTTGTTACTAAAGACCACCATCTGGGTTTTATTCAAATTGATTGCCAGGCCGTTGTTTTGAGTATAAGGCCATAGAGCCTCTGCTGACCTTCGAATACCGCTAATGGTGTGGTCCATGATGACTAAGTCATCAGCATGTGCTAGGAACAACCAATGCGCGGCACCAATCTCAGGGGGACAGTTGTGTGCCAGTGCTAATATTTTAGGTATATCGTGAACAAACAAATTGTATAGTATTGGTGCCGTGACACATACTTGTTTTACTCCACGATTTTGTCCGATCTTATTGGTCATGTTCCCCTTAGAGTCTAACTTCAAACAGACTGTAGTATTGTGATGTAACAGTCTGAGATAGTGTAATATTCCTTTGGGGCACCCAAATTCTCAAGTTTAGACCACAGTAACTCCCTAGGGACTAGATCAAAGGCGGCCTTGAAGTCGATAAACAATGCATATAGGGGCGGGTTACCTAGTGTTCTGGCCTTATTTCGAAGTATGTCCATTACTATCAGGTTATGTACTGTAGAATATCCACCCCTGAAACCGCAATGAAATCGGTGTAGGATCTTCTCTCTGTCTGCCCATATTTGTAGTTTGTGTAGTATGTGTGCCGCGAATAGTTTGCCCGTGCAGTCCAGCATGGACAGTAATCGGTAATTAGAAGGGTCCCACCGGTCTCCCCTCTTATAAACCGGGACCAGGGTTGCTGTCTGCCAGGATTCCGGGATGCACCCATCGTTCAAGATCTTTTCAAATAGTATCTCCAGTACTTCTGCCCAGTATTCCGGATTGCTCTTTAGGATAACATTAGCTAGGCCGTCAGGACCAGGGGCTCTCAATGGTTTGAGCTTTTTTATCCTGGTTATCAGTGATTCGACTGTCTCCTTAAAAGGGGGAGTAGGTCGGCTCAAAATGTTCATCTCCTGGGATTGATCAGTGGCAATTTAATTGCGGGTTCTCAAGAATTCCTCCCACTGGACTATGCCAATTGGGTTAGACAAAGAGCTGTTGGTGTCTCCCCTTTCCATGCTCAGCAGTCCCATATAGATCGAGAGTTCCCTGTGCAAAGTGTTTGGACTGTCTTTTGCCATTTAAGTAGTTTAGTTGCATAGCGTTTCTGCCTGAGCCATGCTCTGAAAGCGTTTTTTCGCTTCTTGCTAAGATTCAGTTAACTGTTCCATGTTATGGAAGTTTTGTGCAGCTTCCCGAGTTCTGCTCTTTTATTCTTTTGGCGTCTCTGATTTCAATGTCAAAGGCATTAGTGGATTTAACTTCTGGGGCCAGCATATTTGTTTTGACAGTTGTGTAACTATTGGAGAATGATGTAATCCATTCTTCAATCTCATTGCTGGTCATAGCAAGAAGCTCATCACGGCCCATATTTGACTTATCAATCATGTATTCTGAAGCTCTTTTGATATTTTTGTCGGATCAACGGATGTTTGAGGAGGCATGGTTTGTCGTCAGCTCTCCAAGAGGTCTGGTCCGGGCATGCTGTACCATGTAGTTGAACGTAAGTGTGAGTGTGGCATGATCACTCCAGTCATTGGGCCTCATTAGGACTCAGGCGGTAAGGGGTTTACGGCGGCGTAAACAGCGCCAACCCTTACCGCCTGATTCCGAGGTCCCTTAGCGCCATGGCGGATTTAACACCTGCTTTTAGCAGGTGTTAGAATCCATGGCGCTAAGGGACCATGTTGTTAATTACGCCACCGTAATTTACGGTGGCGTAATTAACGCCTTCCCCACTCCCATTATGCCCTATGGGGCAAAAATGGGAATGGGGAAGGGTAAATGGGGATTGGAGACTTACCGCCCCGCCAACCTCGGGATGGGGCGGTAAATCCGCCAACCACTATGGCGTAAATGTAGTTTACGCCATGGTGGTAAAGGTACGACCCAGGCGGTAACTTACCGCCTGGATCGTAATGAGGCCCATTGTCTTTAATCTTCATATCAGTGACCCAAGTGGCCATAGATGGGCTGACATAAATGTAATCCAATGTACTTCTGGATTTAGTATTGCCCCAAGTGGGTTGTCCCAGGTAATCACTTCTTGTTCTGCCATCTAGAATTTTAAAGTTCCATGAGTTGAAGAAGTTGAGCCATAGTAATCCCTCAGGATTTGCGCCTGCATGTCTCATCTTGCCTATTCTTTTCAGCAAGGGATTATTACTTATACTCACTTCTCCCACCAAATGACAGTTAAAGTCGCCAGCGATTATTACCAGATTTTTCCTTACATCTGTCATCCACTCAACCATCAGATCATGACAGACTTCCTGTATGAGATCTCTGTTGGAATATTCAGGAGGATTGTATAAATTAATTAACAGTATTTTCTCCACCATGTCTTTACCGGGTAGTTCAAGTTCCACCGCTAGCACAAATTCATCCATGTTAGTGTGGATACGGGTGGATCTTAGTGGATGTAAAATTCCAGTGAGTAGGCCCCCATATGGTCTTCCCCTCTGCCCCTTTTTGGCTGATTCCTGATATATGGTATAACCATTTAGCAGGGCCCGAGAGGTAAGCCACGTCTCCTGGAGGCATATGCAGGTATGTCCTGTTAATAGGGAGATGGAACCCTCCAGAGATAATAGGTGGCTAAATCCCCGCCAGTTCCATGAGATTAGGCTTTGATCTCACAGTCTTAATGTTAGTGCAGGGAGAGACTCCGCAAGCCACTTAAGAACATTATGTACATCTGCCATCTGTACTGAATCGCCTTTTGGTAACTGTGGTGTTGTAATTTCTTCCATTTTTGAGCTCAGCATCTGTGTTGGCCATTGCAGATCAATCATATTGGGATCAGCGTCTACTTCCATTTCTGCTTCCCTCAGGCTGGTTTTAAAATTACGTATCAGGTTGGCTGTAGCTAAGAATTTACAGTGTAGAGCTGATGTGCTGGAATTCCTAACTTTCAGTGGTTCGACAAATTCGAAGTCCTCAGATCGTAGTACTCTCAGCTGTGGAATGGAATGTACTCTACTCATCAGTGCTGATCTGGTGATCCAGTCATGATCGCTGGTTTCATACACATTTTTAATGAGGCAAGTTCTTCCGCCTTCCGGTACTATAGTATTATCGTTGTCATCAGCTGGCCCTATTGTTGGTGGTAAAGGTTCATTATCCGGTAGCAATGCGATGGCTGATTCAGTATCTGTGATGTTCTGTACTGGGTTCATGTCATGTTCATCTAGACAAAGAGATGACTCTAGGTCCTCTGTGTCTACTGGATGAGAGGTGTTGCTCTTGTCAAGAATGAGCCAACTGGTCAACTTGCCCTCTTTTCCAGCAGTGCGTTTGCAGACACGTGCCGCTTTCCGTTTGATTTTTCTCTGCCCCCTTTTGGGCGTACTACCTTCAGTCGGTCTAGAGATTTCGTCTTCCGGCTCTGCTGTGTCCGGTAATGTTATTGGGCCTCATTAGGACCCAGGCGGACTTCGCGGTGCTAAATGCACCGCGAAGCATGGCGGAAAGCCGCCGATAGCGCCATGGGGGTTGGCGGATTTACCGCCCCATTCCGACCTCGGCGGAGCGGTAAATCCCCAATCCCCATTCTGCCCTTCCCCATTCCCATTTTTGCCCCATAGGGTATAATGGGAGTGGGGAAGGAGTTAATTACGCCACCGTAAAATACGGTGGCGTAATTAACAACGAGGTCCCGTAGCGCCATGGTTTTCTCCGCCTGGTAAAACCAGGCGGAAAAGGCCGCCATGGCGCTACGGGAACTCGTAGTATGGCGGAGAGGTACGCCATGCACTACGCTGGCGTAACACCCTCTCCGCCAGGGTCCTAATGAGGCCCATTGTCACAGTTTGACGCTTTTTCCTTCTGGCAGCTCTTCTGGCCAGACGTCGCTGTTTCCGTGAAAAGTAAACTTCCGGGTTGTTTGTAGCATTTGAGTCAGGGTCCGCAGGTTCCGAGCTATTAGGGATAGCAGCATTGCCTTCCTCTGGCTCCTTATGATTAATGTTCTCTGTATTTCCTGCCGACAATGTAAGAGTAACATCCAGTATCTTCCCACACATTTTCAGAAAAATGTTTAGTGCAAATTGTAAGGACGCGACTGAGGCTTGCAGATCACCCATAGTCGTATAGCTTTCCTCTCAATCTCTGCTGTTGTCTGGTTCCGATGAATCCAAGTGCACGTCCAAGTTGGGGGAAGCCGATAGTCGGTTGTATACTTCACGTTGTGTATCAATAGCCTGATGTTGATCGGTATTGATCAGGTTGCTGGCAATGCTGCTTGGTAAAGGGGTCATGGATCTCTGCATCGATAAGCAGAGGTCCAGCAGTGTTATTATCGATTGCGCTTCGCCTAGTCCCTCTGTGTTGTTGGTCATACTGTGGCTGTCAGACTCCTTCTCCACAGGTGCCGGTGAGATTATTGGGTTCGGGGTGCCCGGAATTCGGAAAAAGTTAGTGATCGCACCTTTTTCCATCGGTACAGGTTTAGTTCCCTTACCCTTGTTCATCCCTGATGTGGAAGTCCTGCCCTTCTGATTACGAAGGTTGTACCTCGTGGCAGAACACTTCTTAACTGTGAGCATAATATGTCTTGGCGCTCACCTCTGTGCGAGATCTTTCAAATAGAGGGTGCAAGATTGAGAGATAGTTAGTTGGTTAGCGTGGTTCCTGGTCCGTGTGAGGCTAGTCAGTGACAGTAACAATAGTGGTGATCTGGTCACTCTTGTCACTGTAAGTAACCCACGCAGTTGCGTTGCTTATCACTGACACTCTGATTCAACTGTTCCAGACTGCCAAGCATCCAAGACAGAAATAGTGCTCACAATCTATGGAATGCTTGTATCATATGTTTATATGCACCGGGATCAAAGGCAATGCCCGCAGTCTCCACGGCACGACAGGTGAGAGGTCAATTGAGGCCGATGATTTTGGGCTACTCCCTCATCTTACGCTCTTAGCAGCACAGTGACCACTTCAGCATAGAACTACTCTAACTGCTGCAGTGCTATAACTGTGGGGACTGTGATGCTCTTGTGAGAGCCGCAGGAGCCAGGAAAGTGAAAGGGAGTAGGGGGCGTAAAGGGGGCTCGAGGTGGGTCCGTGGAACGAGAGTGCCATATAGGAGAAATACTAGAGATCAGAGCACGGAGGAAGTGGCTCTTCTATTCACTAAAGTCTCAGTGCCTCTGTTAGAGGGATTACGGTACCTCAGCCAGGCAGCCTGGGCGTATAGTAGTGTAGAACTACTGCCCCTCACCTCACTTTGTCTTGCCTCGCCTCCGCTGGGGCGAAGAATTTACTGTTAATCCACTCGAACGGGTGGATGGCGCCGTCAATGCAAGTTCAAATGCGGCTCCAGGGGAAGCTGCTCCCGCTCCCTCACTTCGCCTCGCCTCGCCTCGCCTCCTTGCCTCCTTGCCGTCGGGGCAAAGAACTTACTGTTAATCCACTTGATCGGGCGGGCGGTGGATGGCGGGTGGATGGCACAGTCAATGCGCCATAAATGCAAATCCAATGCGGCTCCAGGGAAAAGCTGCTCCCGCACCCAGCTCAAATGCTTCGCCTCCGCCTCTGAGGCACGTCCTGCGTCCTGCTAGAGGAAGGCACCCAAAGCAAGCACCCAAGTGCACGTCAAGCCGCACCAACGTTGCTGTCACTGATTGGGACGCAGTGAGAGCAGTGGCCGCTTCCGATGTATATAAAAAACAATACAAAGAACCCATGGTTCTTGTTAGAAGTTGGTGAATTTCGAGCTGATTGCGATATTAATTACCCCTGGTATATTGCAATATGGCAGTAAAATACACAGTACTGCTGAAGTTATTCATAGTTTGTTTGCTGTGAATCTGTCGAATTAACATGATTCATGCTTTGATGACTTAAAGCCATGGTTTTCTGACGATCTTGGTAAGCTGCGTCTTGGCTGCAGACAAGAAGAGCTCAAGTGGCGCATTGCTTATTGTTCGATGACTCCTTTAGCCTTACGTAAAGCTACAGTTATTTACCAACGCGCAGTTGTGGCAGCAAAGTGTGCATACTTTGCTTCTCGTGCAGTAGCTGCAGTGAATTCTCCTAAGGGGTTATTTCAACTAGTTCATTCTCTGTCTTCCCCTTCTGCTACGAATGTTGTGATCCCTTCGCAAAGACTCTGTGACTCACTTTCAATTTTTTCAATGATAAAATCAAGATTATCAGTCAGAAAATCACAGCTACCTGTACTAGCCTGTCTTCTCCTGCTGATCTTCTGGCTCTGAGCCCTTCTGTCCTTAGTTGGTCCACTTTCCCAGTCTTTTCGGAGTCTGAGATCATGCCAGCTACCTTAAGTATGAGGTCAACTTCCGCTGCGGATCCTAATCCTCTCAGCATTCTTAAAGCTGTTATTCATTGCATTGCACCCCACCTCACTTCGGCGGTCAATCTACCGTTTCCCAATACTCACATACCGGTTTCAATTAAACATGCTCTTATCATTCCCCTTCTCAGAAAAAATCAATTTGGATTCCACCATTCTTTCTAATTTCCGGCATGTTTCTCTCCTTTCGTTTCCCATGAAACTTCTTGAAGCTTTGGTCACACCTCTTCTTCACTTCTTTCTGGAGGACTCCTCGGCTCTTGACCCTATTCAGTTCAGGTTCCGGCCCGGCATGGGAACAGAATCGTTCCTGGTGTCAGCGGCTGATGATCTGACCCAGATTGTGGATCAAGGCAGTATTGATGGACCTTTCTGCCGCATTTGACACCCATGGTATCCTTAGAGTCAGGTAATCCTCTGCAGGTATTTCTGTCCGGGTCCTGGACTGGTTCTGTCCTTCCTTTCTGAACATTCTCAGTCTCTTTTACTTTCTCCTTTCACTTCAATGGCTATGCCTCTTAATTGTGGAGTCCCTCAAGGTTCGGCTCTTCCCCCTTCTCTTCAGTCTGTATATTCAACCCCTTATTAAACTCATACAATCTTTTGGTTTTCAGTGTTTTTCTTATGCTGATGACACACAGATCTTGGTGTGGCTTGATCTCTCTGTGCCGGCTACTGAGAAACGCTGCTGCTCCTGTCTCTCTGAGGTTAATTGTTGTATGGGCAAAAATTGTCTCCGCCTGAATGGAGAAAAAGCGGAGGTGCTTATAGTTGGTTCAGCGCCTGAATCCTCTGGGTGGTCTTCAGCTTTCTGGCCTTTGGAACTGGCCCTCTCCCCTGCCTTCTCCTGTTGTTAAGAATGTAAGTGTGAAGTTCTCAGCTTCATTATCTATGCAGGAACAGATTAGTGCAGTTAACCAGTCTATTCATTTTAAATTGCGTACCCTTTGCAATGCTCTGCCCTATCTCCCTCTTTTGCTTCGTCCTCTGGTTGTATCTTCTCTTACCTCAGGTTCCTTTGACTAATGCAAGGCTTTGTTCCTGGCACAGCTGGCTTCCCTTCTCCAATGGTTGCAGGTACATCAGAATGCAGCTGCTAGATTGGCAGTTGGTATTGCTCGCTTGTCCTCAGCCTCTTTGATCCTGAAAACTCTGCACTGGCTTCCAGTGGTTAAACAAGTTATGTTCAAGGGCTTGTGCATGGTCCATCAGGCATTTTATAGGATGGGGCCTGAGTATCTGCAGGCCAAATTCAGACATTACATTACGCCTCACCTTCTCCGTTCCTCCACTTCTCTGCGGATTGTGGTGCCTCGGTTTAAATATTCTTGTATGGGTGGTCGGTCATTTTCAGTGGCAATTGCCCTGCTCTGGAACTCTATGTCACTGTCTCTTTGTGAGACGATTGGTCATCTTTCCTTTATATGCCCTTGCTGGTGAAGGTGTGTACAGATAATGTTTAGATAACATAATATAAAATAACACACCATCCCTGGTTCTCAACTCAATGAGCTAAATGTCTACCTTTCCTCCACAAACACCATCCTGGTGAATGGATATGAATCCAGCTCACTGCATTACCTTCTTTAAAAAAGTTTTTAAAAAAGTAAAGTTACTGCACAAAAGATGCAGCCACTTTATCTCTTGTTTCTGGTGGGTCGAGAGAGTATTCCTCGCCCAGGAGATTTCGAGGGGAGTGTGTGTCCAGAAGCGAGAATATTTCGCGACATCCACCTCCAAATGGTCTGAGCGCTAAGGCTTAATGCTGCATCTATGCAGTTCATATGGCAACAACATTGGCTGATTAATGCCAATGTTGCAAGGACGGCTGAATAATGCTGTCCTCGTAAAATAGGCAACTTTTGATTAAAACAAAATAAGACATCACGAGGCTCAGTCTTGCTCTGGAAATATATGGGCAGCATTCTGTCAAATAGTATCATAGCAAATCCAGGATTGCATCCCTCCACCCTCAATGATTGTATCTAAATAGTTAGCATCATTATACATTATTTATACCAAACAAATACACCAACTGAAAAAATGCTCAGAATGCAGCGGTCAGACTAATTTTCAGGGTAACAAAATCTTCACTAACTTCTGGTCTGCGCCGGTCCATTCACTGTTCAGCAGTGGAGGAGCGGATAATGTTTAAAATCAGTTGTATGATCTACAAATGCCTGAACAAGCTTGCACCCAGATACCTGGCGGACAAATTAAAGCCGTACCATCCCTCTCAGGCTTTAAGATCCGAGGACAAGTACTTGCTGTCCGTCCCATCCACACGATGCGTTTCTCGTGGTGACTGCAGATTCCCGGTATCGGGCAGAGATTTTGGAACATCTTTTGTCTGGAACTGAGACAACTTGACTCTCTGACATCATTTCGTAATAAATTTAAAAAAGGCTTTTGTTCAAGTAATGGCCATTATCAGAGAGTAGCCATGACATCCTACCTTTGTGACAGAACAGCCCCAGTCATCTTCCCACCTGCGCCTTGATACAATTTGGTTCGCCCAGATGCGCAATACAAATTATCAATTTTAATCTACACTGGATGATTTTTCTACAGCCTCAAGCAAATACAGTTTACTGCACGGCCGTCAAATGGTTTGGCTAAAAAGTGGAAAATTGGTGCAGGCACTGCTCAACCTTCCACAAAAGTCAGAGTTTCACAGTTGTGGGGCTTTTGGTGCTCATTGAGTAGGCGCCTTCCGGCTTATATTAAACTATGCTTTCACAAATGTAGTTTATTTCTTGTAGTGCATTGCTTTCCGATTAGGGAGATTTGCTTAATAATTTGCTTTCTCTGTCACCCTAGAGTGCACATGTTTGGCTACATGAAAAGTTATCGTACTTGTGATGTATCACATAGCGCAACAGCAACTTTCTGCCATCGTGTGGATGTATAAATAAAATGGGCATTCCTGCCACACGCCAGTGCACGCTGGGAGCCCGATGAGAGCAGTCCTGTTTTTGTGTGTCTCATTGAAGGTACTGGGGGCAAGGCCTGACCATGCGGTCTCGTGGGCTATCCACATTATCACATGGGCAACGAGGATGCAGTTGGACAGGGGGATAACGTTCCGATGCATTACTTTGCTTTGGTAATGCTTTCAGACACCTGAGGTAGTCCACAAGTGAAAAACGCAGCCTTCGAGAACAAGAGGGTGCCGGTGCGGTGTTGCCACCACAAAAGTGCACCTGAGGAAGCACAGTGCGGCCTTCAGCCACGTAGATGGTGCCTGTGCGGTCTGCCACCTTGAGTGAAGCAGGGGATGAAGGCCAAGATGCAGCAGAGGCCCAGCAAGCCAGGAAAGTACCCCACCAACAAGGTACAGTGACCCCGATTCCTGAATTCGACATTTCAGATAATCCCTCGAAGCTGGGGCCGAAGTGATTGCTCTGAGTCGAGAAGCTTGACATGTACTTCAAAGCAACCAGTGAGACAGACGACAAAGCCAAAGTGGCAACCCTGATTTACACTGCGGGATCACAGGTGTATAGAATATTCAAATCCCTCACTCCCACCAATGACTCATATCAGGCTGTTAAGAATTGCCTTAAGGAACACTTTATGGCACTGGCAAACCAGGACTTTGAGAGGTTTCTCATGTGTAGTGAGAAACAGAGAGAAGAGGAATCCCTCGATCAGTTCTTTGTCACCTGGCAAGCACATGCAACTGGTAGAATGAGGTTGTCATGTTACGTAACCAGCTTATGCAGGGGTGCAGCTCAGGGAAACTGCACCGGCAGGTCCTCCGTGAGCCTGGTCTAACGCTGGCTCACATTCTAGAGATGGGGAGTTCATATGAATTGGCAGACAGCCGTGCCACCAAAATAGACGCGGCAATCAGATCACTGAAAGTGGAGAACGCATGTGCGATAGGGCAACCCCCAAATGCCGGCCCATCGAAATCTAGATGGCCCCCAAAGAAGTCTGAGGCTCTGCAGCCATGCCCCAAGTGTGGCTACAACCTCCTACACGCAGGGGAGTGCCTGGCGAAGATGCGAGTGTGTGGACGCATCAGAGCAGCTAGACATTTCACTAGAATGTGTAGAGCACCCACTCCAGTCCCCATTCCTAGAGGAACCAGTAGAACGCTCAGGGACCTGCTGGAAGGTGTCAGGAAACTCAAGGGTAAACCCATTAAACTGCACATTGATGAGACTATGCATCCGACAGCACTGAAGCATCAGTGAATACCGTTTCACCTGAGACAACAGGTAGAAAAGGATATGCAAAACCTAGTGGACATGGACATCATAGAACGAGTGGCCGTCAAACCAAAGCAACCCAGATCTGTCCGAATCTGCATGGATATGAGGTTGCCCAACCTCGTAATAAAGCGCAAGAGACATATCACACCTACACTGGATGATGTGGAGGGAGAGTTACAAGGGGCAAGAGTGTTTTCCAAACTAGACTTGTGGTCTGGGTACTATCAGCTGGAGGTACACCCAGATTGACGCTACATCACAACCTTTACGACCCACCATGGGTTGTAGCAGTACAAACATCTCAGCTTTGGAGTCTCCTCTGCAGCCAATGTTTTTCAAAATGTCATCCGGGTGGATTTGGTGGAGCTTGAAGGTGTAAGAAACCTCAGTGACGACATCTTGGTCCACACCACGTCAGAGACTGAACACATGGTTCACCTTGAAAAAGCGCTGGAAAGAATACAGAATCTAGGACTTACTCTGCACCGTGGAATGTGTGAATTCCTAAAGAACCGTATTGAGTTCTTTGGGTTTGTCTTCCATGCCAAAGGAATTTGCCCAGACCCGCAAAAAGTCTGAGACATCCAGGAGGCGAAACCACCAGAAAACGTGTCGGAGCTGAGAAGCTTCTTAAGAATGGTGACCTTTAACGGTAGGTTCATACCCAATCTGGCATCCCTCTCAGAACCCATCTGAATGCTGACTAGGAAAGACACGGCCTGGGTGTGGTCGGACAAGGAACAAAGAGCCTTCGATACTATCAAAAAGGCACTCACAGGGGAGGAATCAATGGCTTTCTTCAACCCGAGGAAAGAGTCAGAAATTATCATTGACGCCAGTCCAGTCAGCCTAAGAGGAGTCCTCTCACAGCCAGATGCCCAAGGACAGATGAAGCCAATTGCATATGCCAGCAAGGCACTCACCAGCACGGAACATTGATACTCACAAATAGAGAGGGAGGGGCTGGCGGTATTATGGGGATGCCAGCATTTTCGCATATACATTCTAGGACAGGCCGTAACAGTGATAACTGATCATAAACCGCTACTCCCCAATCTTGGTGGGTCCTCGTCAAAACCTCCCCCCAGCATTGAACCGTGGATGCTGGCTCTGATTGAGTATGATGTTGTACTGACCTACAGACTGGAATCCCACAATCCTGCTGACTATTTGTCGCAGCACCCCAGGGAAGGCGAGGGGCAAGAGGAATCAACACCTGTGGATATTGAGGAGCACGTCCGTCTGGTGGTGGAAACAGCAATGCCTGTGGCTCTCACCCTTGAAGAAGTGGCAGAGGCCTCGAAAGATGATGAATGTTTTTGAATAATCCAGGAGGCCATGGTCAGTAGTGAGTGGAAAACTGTACTATCCAATACCGCTCGCAGAAACCGACAGATGCAACACGATCTGGAACAACTGTGGCGAGTCTGGCATGAGCTGTTAGCAACATGCGACGGATTGCTACTACGGTCAAGGCGACATGGCCTTACAAGCTGGCAGGCGAACCCCCCACTGTTAGGCTGTGCCCCTTTGATGTTTTCCGGCTCATTTGGCCGTGCCACTCAAGGCACTGGTCTCAGCTTGTTGTCGCTTTCCTTCTCGGAGTCACTGCTGGCAATCCCACCCAGCAACATGGATATACATGCTGCACACAGTACTGTCCACACCCTCACAACTCAAATGTAATTGGCTGAAAAACAGCAAATGCATTTTGATGAACCCTGTGACTGATAGTTACAGCCCAGGAGGAAAGATTTGAATTGCGCTGCATGCGCATAGGATCATGCTGGCGGACCACACCTCTGACGCCCTGGAAACTTCCTGATTTAAATTCTTTATTGTAACTGTGCTGAGCCTGAAGGGATCCAGGCAGGAACATAGGAAAAAGCGTGCAGAATGGGACGCGCCCCTGCACATGCATGTTGCGGGCTAACCATGACACTGTACTTGAGTTGGTTTCAAGCCACAAGGGTTCATATTTATTTAATGAATTTCTGGGCTGCAATGCATTCTGGCTGGCTGTGCCTGCTACCATACAGTCCACACTGTCACTGCCTCAGGTAGCCTGTGCACTGGGGGGCAATGCCCTTCAGCCCAAAGCAATGAGGTGCCACTGTTGCTAACCCAATTAGATCAAAATTAAAGAGATGTAAGGCAGAAAGGTATAGGGAGCCTACTAGGGACTTTAACCAAGAGATTGGTAGTAACCAGAAATAAATGCAGAGGATAAGTTGAATGGTCTGATTTGGCCATAGCCCAGATCCTGGTGGGAGCTGTGAGAGCATTGGTGATGGAGAGTAAGAGAAAGTGAAGTGATCGCACTGCTAAAGTTGGTTCCTGGAGAGAAATTAAAACTCAGAACATGGAGAATGATCTGTATTGGGCTTATGCTCCATTGACAATCCTGATGCCTTGATAATTAGAAATCTATCTTGCCATGAGGAATACTGTTGTCGGACCCAACAGGGCACCGTGCCTAAATTGCCCAGTTTATTGGTTGAGCAAGTGGAGTGCTTGTGGAATTCATCCATTTATACAATTAGAGAATTTGCAAATTAAGTTTAATTGGAATCACAGTTCTTTGTCTTTGAGTGCATTGAACGGTCTAGCTACAATATTAGCCTTCTGAAGTGTGGTGAGGTTTAGCTTTACAGCTCAACAGAGCCAAATTGAGTATTTGGCCTGAAGAAGACCTTTAATGGGTCAAAACACAGGTTGGCTGTTTGAAAAATAAATGTCACTTAATATATTGATGGCTGTCTGATTATCTATCAATTTATATTAATATAATGAGATGTTTTCTGTGCAAATTCTTTGGTAAGGTTGGGCCCAACTGGTGCGATTTTTGAATTGGTTTTTTTGTGAACTTTGGGCTATGGCCACACTTTAACCTAACCCATGCTTACCAACCTGTGCGTATAGGAATGACCTTCTTTTGTCTTTTTTTAAAAAAAATAGACAGCTTGACTAAAAAAAGATAGGATAGCTCCAACTGGGTATTAACCCCTGCTTCTTCATAAACCTATTAGCAAACTTGACATTGAACTCAGGACACTGTGGGAATCATTACGAGTTTAGCAGTAAGTGGTAAAAGTGGTGGTAACTGGATTACTGACAATGTTGCCAATCCACCGAATTAGGAATTCCCAGGAATTGGGTGTTGCAGAATTACTGTCAGCGGATTTACCACCAGTGGAAATACCACCAAAAACTGTCAGAATGATCCTGGCGGTAATTCCACCCCGGAATTCACATCATCATGTAAAACAGTAATTCTGCCATATTGCAAGTTAAAATACCACTAAGATACTGCTGAAAATGGGTGTTAATTCCACCAAGAAAACAGTACAGTTATCTTGTCCCAAAAGGAGGTGGTAAATGCAAGAAGGTGAGGCAAATGAAGCCACAGGTGCACCCAATGGACTCAGAAATGGTGCATAAGGCACGCACCTACTCCAAACACACTTCACAACACATTCCGCCACTAGCAGTTGCCAACTTTAAAATCCAGCACGATCTTCTGTACATTGAGGTGCAGAGGCAGGAACAGCATCACCACCGACCACAAGCAGCAGAAGGGCAGAGGAGACGCCATGCAAGGAGAGAGGCCATTCCCCGGGTGGGAGACACGCAGAGGTTGAAGAACATAGATAATGGGCGATTAGAAGCGCCATTTCATACATTCACCACAAGTGAAATGAGTCCAGATCATGGGGGCATCCAATTCATTGACAAATCATTTCATGCCCTCTCACAGCCCTGTGCATGCAGGACCTGACCTCTCACACCACATATAATTGATACCAACCTACAGGACAAGCCCCTGCAGGACAATGCTGTAGCATGACTAATGTGCAGGACACCCCTCATTGACATTCCTAAGATACATTTGCATACAATGATTCTAAATATATGCAAATTTTCCTCATGAATATTAATGACGGATGTCCTGAAAACCCATCAGAATTCCGGCCCTTGATAGCAAGCAAATGCACTAAGAGTCAACTACAGGTACCACGATGCATAGTGAAAGCATACCTACACAGGTAACAATACAGTTTACCTGATAGCTCAACACTAACAGACAGTTATGGCATGTACACTGTGAACCATAAATGTAATTCCCCAAGAGCAGGAATGCTGACACTCATTAAATGCATAATAAGAACCGTATGCCCCTCAGGGCACATGCGCAAGAGCCCAGCACAGGACTATCACAGATAACATGTACATTGCTAATCCTGTTACAGTGTAAGATTGTTACATAGGGTGGTTGAGTGATGTGTGAAAGGGTGAATCCTGAAGTGACATTGCCCATGTCCCCCTGTAGTACATGACACATAGATGAACATAGGGATATACAGCCATGACGTTCACCAATGTGCCCTGGCATAGAGAGTGTTGATCAACGTGCCTTGAACAAATGACACACATCCCCATATTTCTGTTACTGTCAACGCTGCCGTATACCCTTGTTGGTGACTCTGGATACACCCAGATCCCGTGGCTTATGGCACATGTCCACAATCCAAGCACACCACAGAAGATTGCCTACAATGAGGCATACATCAGGAATAGGCTGCAAAATGAGTGGACCTTTAGACTACTAAAGGGACATTTCTGCTGTCTCCATCTGACTGAAGAGGCCCTGGTTTCCAGGCCAGAGAAGGGGTGGATAATATGTGAACTCTGTGACATGCTGTGCAACATGTGCATCAGGTAAAATGGCACCCTGCCCCCAGATGTCCATATGGTTCCCCAGAGGATAATGATACTCATGCTGGTGATCAGGTGCCGCTATGCAGTGAGTGTGAAGAAGGCAGAGATAGCCGTCTTGTGTGACAAGAATTAATTGAACATTTATTTTAAACACATTTCAATGCACAAACCTCACTCATTTGTACATAGGCACATTTTTACATTTTCACAATCACTCACAAACCATTTCCGTCACATTCATTAAAGCTTTGTAGTGTCAAAACACCCATGCCCTACCTCCTACATAAATTAACAACACCAATGCCCTCCGAACTGCTTCAATTCCCAACACCCATGCCTTCCAACCTCCGTCAATCCCCGACACAGATACCCTCCCACTTTGTTCAATCCCTAACACCCATGCCCTCCCACCTCCCTTCTGCTGGTAAAAATATCAACTCAAATTGCAGTGTCAATTGCATGCCCTCTTGGGCAGGCCTGCTAGTGTGGGCTGTGTGCTTGCTGTGTTTCTCTGTGAGCAGAGGGGGCTGCCAAAGAGTGAGTCCTCAGTTGAGGAGAAAGAGGAGGAAGCCTCAGACTCTTGGCCCTGAATGGGCTTGAGGGTGAGGAGAATGGTGCTCTGTATGTTTTCTGCAAATGCAGAAATAGCCTCTCCCTGAGCCCCTGGCCCACAACTGTATTTACAGCAGTTGCCACAGAGAGGTGGCAGCACTGCTGGTTCATGGCGCTCGCAATCCTGCAGGATGAACCCTGCACTGAATCCCTGATTGCCTGGAGATGTTGGAGCAGCAGTTCTACATTCTTCTCTATGTGCACCTGACGTTGTTGAATGGTATTTAGCTTCCTCCTTATGGCATCCAGGGAATGCAGTGGTACACTCTCAGGGCTTTGTACAGGGCTGTGGCTGAAGCAAGGTGACCTGACCCCTTACCACCTGCATGCACTGGTCCAATGCCATCATCATTGCCCCTTGTGTCAGAGTCACAATTCTGTTGGCATTGGATCAGATCAATGACTCAGGTGAGTAGGGGCATCAGGGGCCGGATGCATTGGTGCACGTGTCCCCCCATATGTGGCTGTGGTAGCATGCAAGTCCTTAAGTGTCTCCACAGGGGCAGCCAGAGGGTACAGTTCCTGCAGCTGTGATGGCTGTACTGGCAGCAGGTGATGGGCCAGCAGTAGCATGAGTGATGCTGTCTGAGGGGTCCGTAGCCACAGTTGTTGGAATAGTGGCAGTGCAGAAGCTTTGTGGAGGTGTTTTACTCTCTGGTGTGGGTGCCATAGCTGCAGGGCAGGATTCATCGGTCATCATGCATACTTGTACATGGCATTGCAAGACACTCATGCACTATGATGAAGGCTTAGCAAGAAACATATGGTGTCACAGAGGTTTAGCGTACTGCAGAATGTGTAGCATTATTTTTACACATTTGGCCACTGAGGCACACACACCTTGCATGGCCTGAGGTCTGGTTCTTTATTGACATGGTGTTAGGTGATTGGCAATCTGTACATTGCCCAGTGGGGTGTGCACGGGACATGGGCAGTATCGTTTGTCGGGTTAATCACGATGCCCCTGACTAGGGTCTTGTGACATTGGGCCTGTCCCTGTCTCGTATGCAGGTCCTCATTGGTGGATAGTTTGCACACATGGCATTTAAATGTGTTGGGCCAGTGACTGGTGTGGTGATTCCTATCTGGGTTCATTGGCTTTGGGTTGTTTCAGTGGTGCATGTGGGTGAAGGGAGTTCACAACGTCACATTGCCATGGGCTACCATGATGGATGTGTCTAATAATCGCATATGGTTACATGTGCATATCTACTATGGTAGATATCACTTTTCACAGTCTCCCACCTTCCCTTGCATATACATGTCGCTGCTGTTCCATTGTTACCATTGACATTTGGTAGGGCATTCCCCTGTAAATATGGTAATGTGATAATGCAGGAATACACATGAATGAGGTTTGGAGTTTGGAGTTTGGTCTCTCGCTCTATCCCTCTCTCCCTTTTCCGCACAGCTTGCCGACTGGCAGCCGCGTGTACCTCAGAGTCTCACAGGTCCCTGGCACCCTCACCAGTCCTCTTGCACTTGCCTCCAGTCCTGCACTTGCCTCATTGCTACTGCACTTGATCAATGACCCGTGGGAATGGCATTCTCTCAGCACTTTCCCAGTTTCGAACTGGGCATACCCCCCCACCTCCCCTCTTCTGTACCGTGTGTGTACTTGCACAATCTGAATGTACCATGCCTTGAAGATTGACTATCTATCTTCCCTGTCTCCACTCCTTGCATGGTGGCACCTCAATGCACTTGGAAAAACTGCAGAATCGTCGTCAGACCTATTTGCTGTTATCTACATTGTTAATTGTATTATATGCACATACTCTGCCTGTGCAGGCATGTATCGCCCAGAACTTCATGGGCTCTGAATGGCTGTTGTTTTTCCCACTTGTTCCCTCCCTCCTTGAGTGCTTCCCTTGTATCTAAGCACCTTACAAATAAACATTACCATTACTATTACCATGCTTTGTCATGGGAGAGGGGACATTCATACTCACCAGCCTCAGGTACACTGGTTGCTCCAACTTCAACACCTCCTATACCCGTGATGCATTCCATGTGCAGGGGGATGCTTGTGTTCTCCTCCCATGGCATGAGGGCAGGTGGCTCAACAATGCTACCTCCTGTGGCAGGTGTCTCCCACTAGTAGTTGGGCAGGAGTCTGCAGACCCTGGCCTAGAGGTCATTCCACCTCTTCCTGCTGTCACGTGGTTAGAGTGACCAGTGCCACTGTCTTGTCCCTTATTGCACCCCAGATGGCGTTCTTCCACAGCCCTGAGGTTTTTCTTTGGCTTCCCCCAAACAACTCCTCGGCATGTGAAATCAGGCGAGGGATTTGTCAATCTCCCTAATTAAAAGCAAGAGCAACTGACCCGAGGAAATCCCCCACTCCAAAAATGGAAGAGTCCACCAATGTGACAAATTTCTTTTGTTTATTGAAAGCTTTCAGTACATGGATCAAGTTAATGGACAGTAGGCAATTCTCCACTACTTTCTCATAGGTCTCAGGCTAGTCACAGACTTTTAAGTAACATTGCAAACAAACTTAAGGGGCCACAGGATTGGTTAGTAAAGTGAATTAGATATGGAGTACATACGGGGTTAGTATCCCTATTGGCTAGGCAATATCTAGTGGCACCTCCTGAGACCACCGACCAAATGTTGCAATTACAGGCATGTTAAATTAACACGCTGTGATTGGGCATCGCAATAAAGTGTGAGCTAGTGTGGATAGGGATGGTCAGCAAGGGTCTTCTCAGCCATGGCGCTTTGGGGAGGTACCAGCCCATAAGCAACTATTCAAGGTGGTGAGAACAGCCACAGAGTTGCTGCTTGTACATAACAAGTTACCATCTACAATCCTCTAGGCCTTGAGACAGAACACCAAGCTTTCATCCTTGTATTATTTTTGTATCATCGTGCCTTCAGTTGGGTGGGAACGATGGTCTCCGTCTGGCTCGAATGAATAGTCTCTGTTTTGCAGGTTTCAGGTCACTTGTGTAGGGACCACAAACTTAATTTTCTCTACTTGCATTTATGAGAATTTTCAGCTTTTACTCTTGCAGATGTCCTATCTCTTCAGTTAAATCCAAACGTTCCCTCTCTCTCTGTCCTTGGCAAGGCTGTGCGCAATAGCTGTACTGACAGCCTGCTCTGCGCATCCCAGCAAAGTCAGCCTATCAGGTCTCTTTATGTATTCCCGATCCCTTCTAGTGTTTTCCCATTCATTTCATTGCGGTTGTGGTTTCCATCTTTGTTTTCATGGATGTTCATGTTAGTTACGTTTAAGCATCAGCAAGCAGTTCATATGAATTCTTGTGCATCTTTTGCGGTTACTACAAAGCAAAGGTGTGTCCAACCTCTAACTAAATGGGTCATAAGCATATTCTCCGTGTCTAAGAGTAATGCAGCCTATGTGCCTGCGTAACTGCGCGCAGGAATGTGTATGTGTTTCATGTCTAATGCATCGACATCGTGGTGTCAGTCGTGACGTCATCAGCTTTTTTCATTATCAGTCAACCTGCTCCATCAATTGTAGATGTATCTCTTCAACAACATCATCAGGATAGGGTCTAAATGGCTATAACAGTCAATAACGTTTCTCACATCTACGATACATCGATGATGGGCAGGATGGGCCAGGAACAATGTGCACCTCTCATTTCTGTGACGTCGAGATCAGGGCGGGACTGGTGCCACGAGGGCCACATTTACGTTTCCCTCTTCACATGGCTGACTGCATCATCAGCAAGGACATGCAGCTCTGCCTCCCTAAACTTTGGCTTTCACTCCTGCATTTTGGGGACTTCGGAGGCTTGTACTTGGCTTTCTCCTGAGACATATTTGGCACAAGTTCTGGCTTCAGATGGCTACAGGAAATGGGGTATTCAGGATGGAGTGTACTTTTAAAGAGAGCTGTCGCTGAACTTCCAATTTGCGGCATGATGTTATTTCCATCTGGCGCTAATTCCCTGGTGGAATTTCTGACTTTTTCACAGAGGTATCGGTAACTCTGCTGATATTTGGCAGAATTACCATTCAGTTTCAGCAAAATTACTGCTAGCGCCAAAGGTTTGTACATACTCCGGTACACTTGTAATGTGCCGTTAATACCACTGGACATCATGACGGTAACTGTAATTCCACCCAGCGGAATTAACACAGTATTTACAGCCGGACTTGTAATGAGTTGCATGCACCCAGTTTGATTTCATCATCCATCCGAAATCTTTTACAGCAATTGCTCTCAGACTTTGTGTTCTGGGTGTATCCCCACATAGCTCTGAAGGCAATGCTATGACCCATCACTGTAAAATAAATAAAGGTTTTTCAACTGGTATTTTTATCTAAAGAAATATGTGATATACCCCCTTGGCTTAGGTATGAATCACTGCAGTGAACTATCTATCTTCTATTCTCAACCCCTTACTGAGGAAAATGTAAATAGTTATTTCCTGTGATTTAGTAGATTGTTTACAGGCGCAGTTCTTTATTTATTTATTTTATTTAATTTTTACATTTGTATAGCGCACAGGGCAGCCCCAAGGCATTGTGGTGCTGTTACTTGAAAGTTTACAACTGAGTTACAGGAGCAGTACATTACATTTATGCATTTAGGTGAATCAATATAATACATTATGCATTTAGGAATTTAGGCATGTGTGTAATAGAGTGGCAGGTGTGTGGCGTGGTTAGGTGAAAAGTAGAGTTTTGGCAGTTTTTTCTGAAGGCTAGGTGTGAGCTTTCACCTCAGAGTGTAGGTAGTAGGTCGCTCCATTGTGTGGCTGCTAGGTACGGGAAGGTGGTGCCACCAGCGCAAGCTCTCTTAAATTTGGGCACTGAGAGCATGTTTGCATAGGGCGTACTGGTAGGCCTGGTTGAGGAGATGGGGTGCACTCTTTCAGAGAGGTAGGTGGGAGCGGTTTGGTGAATACATTTGCGTGTCAGTGCAAGGGCTTTGAAGATGACCCTCTCTTTGATAGGAAGCCAATGGGCTTCTTTCCTTGCAGTCGTGATATGCTGTCTTTTAGGGATGCCTAGGGCTGCGTGTAGGGCATTATTTTGAATGACCTGTAGTTTCACCAGATTTTTTATCTCACACAGTTTCTATAAAATGTCCAAATAGTGCCGTATGGCCCAAGCAGAACCATGTCAGTGGGATTAATAATGATATGGGAATACCCATATGATGGCAGGTAATATTATTTTATGTATTCATTTATTCTATAAAATACACCTTTACCCTGAAGGATATCGTAGAGAAGGAGCTCAAGACATGTGGGGTAAAAACTACCCAGTTAGAGTACTAACATTAGTTTGAGCTCACACCAAACATTCAGTGCAGCGCGATTGTTTAGCCTTCATTAATGAAGGAGTAAGCCTAGTACTTAGCCATGAATACATCACTCCATCGGGAGCTGGAATACAGAAGAGCTGGAAGAGCAATGGAGGTCATGTCAAATTTAATTTTCTCCATTTCCACAGATATAGACGTCATATTCTACACTTGCTGGAGTCACCTAATGTCTAGTCCATGCAGACAAGGGTAGGCCAAAATAAACTCCATTGCAATAGTCCAGCCTGGCCGATATAGAGGCGTTCACCAGTGGCACTTATATGGGAAGGACAAGAAAAGTAGTTCAGTTCGCTGCACAAGGTTTCAGCTGATAGATATTTGAATAGATAACTTTAATAGTATGATTTGTCAAGGACAGGTTAGGACCTAAAACCACAGTAAGGTTGCAAATGTGTTTCACAAGTTTAAGGTGAAAAAAGAGGCCTTGGAAGGGGAGTGCCAAGCAGAAAAGGTTTTGCTAACAATCCCGGTTTATGATTTACTATCATTCAGTTTCAACCTATTGGAGGACATCCAATCTGCTAACACTTTGAGGCATATATATGGGCTCCCAGTGGCTAAGTCAGAGTCCCCTGAAGTCAGAAGAAGATCTGAGCATCATAGGAATTAAAGTTAAACTCAGGTTGAATGAATAATGAATTAATGAATCAGCAAGTTATAAGGATGCATAAAGGTATTAAACGGGTGAAAGGAGAAGCCAATCCGTGAAGGAGCAGACAGATCAGCTAAGTCTGTTTCAGTTCATAAAGCAGGATGATCTGAGCACCATTTTCCAAAAGAGATGAGATTCAGTCAAGGCCCAATAGCCATAGACCATCTGTTACAGATGGAACAAAAGAATGATGCTGTCAACATATTTCATACATTCAGGTCCCTGACACCACTTTACTCACCATAACCCTCATGTCATCCATTGCAGTTAAGAGTATAGATTCAGATCAAGGAAGCTGTGGTACACATGTACTGGAGCTGATGGATCAAATACTTTTGATGGGAAGAGGAGGGATATAAGGTTAGAGTTGGACAGATCATTTTGGCTCATGGAGTTTTTTTTAAAGCAGTGTGTTAGAGGGTCAGTGTCATAACCCGGCCAAAACGGAGAGAGGGATACTATCAAATCTGGGGCTGATGGCTCACTAAAACAAAAGTCAGAACTTTCGTTTCACCAAGATATGTCATGTGGGAGTATGGGGGTCTAGGGGCAGTCCCTGAAAAATCCTCTGCATATGCCACAAATGTTGTAGGTAGTACCACTCTTTGTCCCTTAATGCCTCCCCATATAGTTGCTGGACACAGTTCTCTCTTTGTTGTTTGAGAACCACATCTCCCAGAATCCAACAGCAAGCAGCCCAGAAAAACCTGGAATGTGGAACCAAATGACCAGAAAACCCAGAAAGCAGGAATTCACATAGATGATTAAGCAGCACACCAGAGAAGCAGCACACTCCCCATGCCAACATAAAAACGAGGTTCCATCAGTCAGCACAACAGAGAAACACCAGAGACAGTTTTAAAAACCGTGCTGGAAAAGGAGGAGGGTCTCTCACTTGTTTTCCCAACCCCTGGGGAAAAGGCAAGCACTGATTGGTGCAGAGCCAGGTAAACGTTGCAGCCAATGGGAAATGGGTAGAGGCACAGCACCACCACCCATGCACTATAACAGGCAGCTGGAGAGGCAGTGTGTAGGTTGTTGGGTGAAGTTACAGTGCCTGCACTGAGAGACCAGATGACAGATGGCAGAGTTGAGGGGCAGAGCTTAGCAAAGGTGAGGTATTTGAGAGAGAGTGGTATTAGTTGTGTGTAATGTAGTGTAGGAAGTGGGGAGGTGTAAAGAGAAGGTGGGAGAGAGATACAGATAGTGTGAGAGAAAGGAGTAGGGGAGTGGGGTGGTCGTTTTCAGTGTGAGAAGGAGTGAGTGTTAGGAGAGAGAGAAAGGCTGAAATGAGGCTTGTGGAATGGGGTGTGAGGATAGCACTGTAGGAGAGAAGTGGTGAGGGGGTGAGAGTAGCGAGAGCAGTAGCAGTGGGGGCAGTGTCAGTGAGATCAGAGCAGCAGTGTGAGCAGTGTAGAGGGAGTTGTGTCAGTGTGGGGAGACTAGTGGTAATGTGACGAAGAGAGAGTAGTGGTAGTAGTGGGAGGGGAGTAGTTATAGTAGTAAGAGGGGAGTAGTGGTAGTAGTGGCAGGAGGCGTATCCATGTGGGAGGAGTGGTTGTAGTGCAGTGGGAGGGATGTTAACATCAAGGAGTGGAGGCAGCTGGAAGGAGACAGCAAAACCCCAGGGAGAAAGAGGAGACAGTCATGGGGAGGAGAAATGGTAGGTGGACTTGGTAGGATGGAGGAGAGTAAGTGAAGGAGGAGAGTAGTGGAGAGATAGGGCTGGGAGATCAAACAGAAAATGAATACACACCCTACAGCCAATTAGAACTCGGTAGTGTACGGCTAAGTAGATGGTCCCAGAGGGCGATTAGACAACAGTTTCAGGGAACCGTCATTAGAAAAGGCACTGGTAGACAGTAGGGGTTATAGAGCAGTAGCACTAACCAGGTCTATGTATGCCTGGGCTAGCACCACTTCTCCACCTCTTTTCTAGTCGCTACCTTGAATCAATCACATTGCCTTTCTATGATCTTTGTTCCAAGATACACTCTCTACTTTTCGATCTGTGTGTAATAAAACCTGTGAAGCTTTCTGTGAATTATTAAGGTCATCTGTGACACGTGGAGTCATCTTGAGATTCATCAACTCAACCCCTTTACAGAGGTCACCCATAGTCTGGGAACCATGAGAACACAAGATCAGAAAATGAGTATCGGGGAGTACAGCAACTATGTACCAAAAGCTTTCCTCTAAACCTAGAGTCCAAGGACCAATCTTTCAGCCTTTGAAGGATCAGGCATAAATTCCTTTGTGAAGAGCTCTGTTGGAAAGTATTTTTGAGGTACAGAGTGCATATACATATTCGATCCCAGCCAATGAGGAAGTGATGATGGAGACAGATCTAAGAGTACATCTACCTTGGGACTTCATTGGATACGTTCTCCCTAAGTACAACACCCAGAAAAGTGCACTATATAAACTCTTTACTGTGGTTGGCGACCCCCATTGGTGAATCACTCTCCCAACGCTATTCAACTACAGGAAGGAGAAGTGTTTGGCCAGTTCTGCTGGGACACTGTGTGGGATACTGAGGTAGAGCCAGAGAAAGGAAATACCTTTGAAGATTAAGGGTCACTAATGGAGGAATATAATCCCCGTCCAGAAGACGCAACTAGTAGCGAGCAAGATGGTCTAAAGATTTCCCCAAAGGGTTCAATGAATGTCATAACGGCATGGGAGGAACATGAGCGAGAACCAGGGGATCTGCTTGCCGTGTTGGTCTATCCCTCAGAAGAACCCAGTTTGTGACAGCTAATCTTGCCTCTGCAATAAGACAAGAGCCCAAAGTCTGCGCAAGAAAAGATCAAAGACTACAGCCGCTCAGTCCTGGGGCCAAGATCCAGAATGGAGAATCTACAAAGGCCTGCATTAAGCAGGAAGCCACGCAGTCAAAGAAATCTCCAAGGATAGTAGGTACTAGGGCACACACAGAATGACTAAAACCAAGGATCTATGGCAGTAGTCCTCAAGCTTTTTATGCCAACTGCCCCCTGAGCAATCAATACATAGTTCGGTACCCCCTTTACCCGCCCCTCTATGTTAGTGTTATTATTTTTTTATAGCGATAGCTTCAAAATGTGTGATGTCCATACACGAGCACACTGCATTGTTTTGTATATGAGACTCTGACGAGCATGCCAATCAAAGAAGTTGCCCCACATTGTAAATCCACTAGGCCAGTGGTCTTCAAAAATTCTTGGCCTGGGCCTCCCCTGAGCAAAATTTGGGCAGGCCAGGCCCCCCAAAATAAGCCAAATCAACAGTATGTATTGCGCACCTTCACTGCACCCTACTCGCAGTATAGTCCCTGGGCCCCCCCCCCCTGCACCCATCACAGTGGCTGGACTCCCTCATCCCACTCCTACCCAGTCCCTGGGCTCTACCCACACCATCACACAACCTGGGCTCTCACCATCCTGCTCTCACCACTATCCCATGGTTCCCGCGCATCCTGCTCCAACCACACTCCCTGTCCTCCCCATCCCATTCCCGAAACAGTCCGAGAGCCAGAGGCGGCTGGTAAATTTTTTAAGTGGAGGGGCATAACTATTTCCCCCAAAAATGCCATAGCGACGAGCGCAGTAATATGTAATAAATTTGTAATAAAATAATGGGTTAAAATGTTGCATTGTAGAGCATTCTTTTTTAAAAAATGGGTAAATACCCAAACAGTTTGTAATTGCTGCTGGGGGGCCCAGAGGGCAGGCATGCCATGTTTTACTGGACATCCATGATAGATGTCCAGCAAAAATATACCAGCCCTGTCCCCTGGGCCCCACTAGGCCTGACACAATCAACATGGTTATGTGTGTATGCAAGGCGCTGGGGTGCCAAGGGGGAAAGCATGGTATTATTGACTGGACACCTATGATAGAAATCCAGTAAAAAAAATACCATCCCTGTCCCCTGGGCTCCACAACACCTCGGAAGGAGAGCTGATTTTGGCAGGTGGGTAGGGGGATTGTGCAAAAAAGGCATTTTTAAAATGACTTTGTTGTACAACCCTCCTTCCCCCCTCTATCCACCACTTGCCAAAATCAGCTCAACGGACCAAAGCAAACAAACACACACACACACACACATTCATACAGCATTCACTCTATCATTCACACGAGCACCCATCACCATACACTCACACAACACAAGCATTCACGCATCCATACACGTTTCAATAAAATAAATGAACATAAACATACTCTCTGCATTGGCCTGCATGTGGGTGCTGAAACGCCCTGTTCCAGGCTGCTCTGTCTGTATATGCGAGGAGGCGCAGGAGCTCCGCCTCGCAAGTACAGACATGAAGTGCCCCAGCCAGCCTTTCCAATGAGCTATGCAATGCTGGCGAAGCAAAACGCCCCATCCTTGCATGGCTCAGTGAGCATGTGTGGCTGGGGAATGAACTGAACCGTCAAAGAGAAATAGGGTTTCCCTTTGACAGTTCATCCAGCCCAGGAGCACTCCCTCAGCTGGAAAAAGCAGCTGAGGGAGTGCTCATTGTTTCACTCGGCTGGCTCCTTAGCTCCTCCATAATGGGTGAGAGGGCCACTGGGTGGGCGCCCCCTCGCCATTATGGATGAGCCGCCAGGCTCGGACTGGCCTATAGGGCAATGCCTGTACCAAAAATACAAAATGCTAGTGTGGGCCAGTCAAAATGGGCCACCTTTTTGGCCAATGTGGACAGTTACTTTACTATGCAGTTAGTAATATTGACCCTTGTTGCTGAATAAATATTCTATAAATATCACAATGTACTTGCATTTTACCACAACGCACTCCCTTGGGTATTATTCAAACAGTCTGTGAATGAATATCCATTTACAACTGCGGGCCACTTTTTCATTGGTGCCTGAGACAGTGGGCCTCATTACGATCCTGGCGGTGCCGCCGGAGTCGTTTTTTTTCTGGCTTCCTTGAATGGGCAATTACCGGGGTATTACAACCCTGGTGGACCTGGTAATTGCCCATTCAAGGGCACCGGCAAAAAGTATTCCCCATTCCTATTTGAGCCCCGTAGGGCTCAATGGGAATGAGGATGCCTGTAGCACCGTGGTGCTCCAGGCATGCTGTGCTCACTCGTAATATGGCAGTACGGTAGCAACGGTGCCGGTAGAGCTACCAGCACCATTGTTACCTTACCGCCATACTTGTGATGAGGCCCAGTATCATTCTGCAGCCCGACTATGTGAGCTGACCCTGACTATTTATTCCAATCTAAAAAAAAACGGCCACCCAGGGATGAAGTTGCAGCTCCCCACGGTGCCGCGCCCCACAGTTTGAATACCACTGATCTATGGAGATGAGACCAGGAACCCATTGCAAGACCTTCCTATGAGGAAATAGAACAACTGCTGGCAACCCGGTTGCACTAGTGGCCCGAGGTAAGGGCCTGGTTCACTTATCAGAGAAAAGTGAGGGTGAACCAGGAGAAACACCACTAGGCAATCAATACCACATATACAAGGGGGTCAAGGGGCAATCTAATCCTCAACATTAAACTCCCAAGGTGACCTAATCTGGGAAGATTTCTGGATGCCGGTTCAGATCTACGGAAGGATGGTTTGGGCCCTGTTTTATTCAGGCAGTAGCGACAGTGCCATATGACCCGAGCCTTTATACCCGTCCAGTCCTTCAGAAGAGAACAACATGACCACTTGTATTCACAGGAACCGGGCAGCCTGTGATATGGCAAAGGTCACAATCCATATGGGGGCAATGTTTGGAACACACAGTTCATCATAATACCAAACCTTCCTGTAGATTTGGTGTTAGAGAACAGATTATCCAGATTCTAGGAGCAGATGGAATCCATATGCAAACAGGCACAAAGCAGTGGGACACCCTTCATACTCATAGTAGTGACCCAAGCAATCTAATGCTATGCGTGTGGACTTTTGGTACACATATCTGACATAGTGTCCAAAAAGACATCAGGGCTCATGGCCACTTGAGAACCAGGGTAATATCCACCCGGACACAAGGAAAGAACTGGAAAACATCTACGGGGTAATATAGCCAGCAGGAAGGGAAAAGAGGAGAACCCTATGCTAGGATCCTGGGCCATTTACACCACAGACAAAGTCAGCCTTGAGTTCCATCTTCTTATCCAAGTTCCTTGACATCCCAGGCGCTACTATATACGGGAGTAAGAGAGCAGTCATTCAAGTGGATCTAGTGGAACCAGACCATCTGCATCCGCGCAAATTACCCCAGATCATGTGTGTACATGGACCTCTACCCAAAGGCCAATATTAACATCCTGGGCTTACAGAGGGAGCTCACAATGCCCATGATCATCATGCCAGAGTCACCTGACTGGGCCTGCTGGGTATAGATCTTTCATTCCTTGGTCAGTGTCTTGGGGGTTCCATGTGAAAAAGGCCCTGCAAAATGCAATCATGTCTAAAAGTCGCAGGGAAAAGGCTGCAGTGAAGATGCCGTCATTGCCCCCCACATTTCATGTAATGGAAGCAGGAGTCACCCCGGCAGACCCCAACCCATTATACTTTCAACGGGTGTGGGGGACATCCCGGCAACACCTGCTCCCTTTCAACATATAATGGGACTTGTATTACTGTGGCATTTTCCTGGCGACTTTTTGTCATGACTGCCTTTTTCACAGGAACATTTTCGCTGGACACTGTCTTGGGTTGGTTCAGGAATCAAGAAAATACTTTCCCCACTGGAGGAAAATAAGGCAGCTAGAGCTTTAAGACAAGAGCAGGGCTTGGGAGAAAGGGTGGAGGTATGTGGCAGGATCAGGATCATGACCCTGTCAAAAGAGGAGGAGTAGGACCCTTCTCAACCTATGGCAGAAGGCTCACTAAAGTAAAGGTCAGAACTATCCCGCTCTAAGATATGTGATGTGGGAGCTGGGGGTGGGGGTGAGATTTAGAGTGATCAGGTGCTTTTTGTTCTTGAGATTTTGCTAGGGTGTTGAGATGGAGGCTTATTGGTATCAGATGGGGCTCTAGATTTTATATAAAATAGCCAGGTGGTGGGTCCAGGTGATGGGGACTGAAGAATTGAAGTGACTGAGCGCAGGAGCCCTCCCCCCACCTTCGCCGAAAACACCGGAGAACAACAAAGCCGTGACCCCAGCCTGCGCTGCAAGAGCAGCAGCGAGACAACCGTCTGCATCTCCTCACACACGTGAGTAAAGCTGAGCTGAGAACGTCTGTGCACCCCGTCGCCAACATCTGGGTGCCACATTTCTATATTTGTTTAAATTCATGCTGAGGCTTCAAACACCGCCTACGTCTTTCTGCACCTAAGATGGCCACTCGCTCTGTCTGAGTAAAAGCGTTGCGTTGTTAAGCAACGTGGGATTAAAAGACCCACACAGCTAAGGCGTAAGCAAGCCCTCATCTGAAAAGGCCTGTGCTAAAAAGGCCCTATTTGCCCCTGTTCGCCGCATGGAGCCAGGAGCCTTCGCCCACATCCATGAACTGCAACCACATTCTACTCATACTATAGCTGCCTGCCTTCTATGCCCTGCAGGTAATGCGTTACCTGACATCTTTAACTTACAAACTTGCCGTACTTTGAAAATGGCCACCTGAGTGCCAACTCACAAAATCCTAACATTGCACCAAAAGCATTACCAGAACTTATTGCCCTAAATAGATAGCGTTACGCCACATGCATTACAGTTTGTTAAAATGTCAGTTATTCCTGGTACACTGTGCTCTACTGTATCCTATCCCATGAATACCGAACCTGCCTATTTTCCCACTTTGCCCCGTTGCTAGTAAACGGAATTAGCCTGTATCTGATTCCCTGTTAGCAAATGCAAATAGCCTACCGCAATATTCAGTGCATGACTGCATATTGATCTTCCATTACTAACTTGCATTATTTGCATACTACCTGTTAAACAACGATCTTAGTCTGTTTGGATCCAGCCCAACTATTTCAAAATTGAATCAGCCTATTACAACAGACGATGCTTAACTACTCACTGCCATTCCATAACTAACTTGCATTGTTTGCATTCTGTCTGTTAATAACGATTTAGCCTTATACTTGCTTGTATCTTGCCCCACTGATTGTAAAATTGAATTAGCATACTACAGAAGATAGGGTTTGACTATATATTGGCAGGCTAAACTAGACTTGCTTTGTTTGTATACTAACTGTTAAACAACAGATTTGCCCTAGACCTGTCTTTATCTCGCCCCACTGGTAGTAAAATGGAATCAGCCTATTACAAACAGACGGTGTTTGACTGCTCACGGCCTTGCTATAACGAACCAGTATTGTTTGCATACTGCCTGTTAGATAACAAATTTAGCCCTTATGCATGTTTGTATCCTGACTAACTGTTAGCAAATTTGAATTAGCATACTACAGCAGATAGTGTTTGACTATATACTGCCCGCCTAAAACTAGACTTGTATTGTTTACACATTATCTTGCTAAAACTAATCTAGCATACTCTACTGGTGCATATGGTGCCACACTGCCAGCAATCTTTATCTAACCTGCGTAGCTTATCACATCCCGGTATAGCCAACCCTGTGCCTGTTAACTACCATACAGTAACTGGCCTTAAGTGCCCTATGTATGTTATTCTCCTATACCCAATCTTATTGTGGACTGTACTAACACTAGGTTCAGCTCCCACCATTACAAGCCTCTATACCCCACCTGCACCGGACTTCACCCCAATAGGAAACATGGCCGCCATAATGGATGTTACACTCATCCCACCGATTCCAAACAATTTGAACCAACTAGAACCATCAATCAACACTGCTTGCACTCTGAATCCACCTACAACCAATAGACCTTGCAACATAGCTTATCGAAAACCTCAGACTCCGCTCGAGACTATCTAAACTATTCAAACCCCTGGCTGGCTCGTGAATATCAATCCTCTCACTCCACTCTCACCCAAAACCCATAGTCCTTCTCACAAAAAAATCCCAGTTACCGCCGGCCAGTTACAAACCCATTGTCATGCACTGTATATAGTTATCTTATATGTATCTTTAATCATGTTATGAGGTATTGATGTATTGTTTATGCCTATTGTATGACTAATATAGGCCTCAAGAGAAATTCCCACATAACAAACAAAATACCATAACTGTAAATATCTATCCTCTCACTCCACCCTCACCCAAGATCCACAGTCGTTCTCACAAAACAAATCAGCAGAACAAACCACAGAATGCGACACTAGAGGACAAAACAAATAACTATACCTTACCCAATCCCTCGACAAGAAACCATGCTCCTGACCTCAAGGGGGCATTAATAAATGCCAGATCTTTAGTAGCTCATGCCACGGAGATGGCCAATCTAATCCAGGCAGAAAATTACAATTTTCTAGCTATTACTGAATCCTGGCTACATGCAGCAGCCGGCCCTGCCCTCATGCTCACAGTTCCCGACAACTACACTATTCTTAGAGCAGATAGATCTGAGGCTCCCGGTGGAGGCATAGCTCTAATAGCTAAGGCTAACCTAGACATGAGACTAGCCCCTTCGCCTGACGTCAATCTTGTGAATCCCTCACGGCTAAACTTCCTATTTCTGGTTCCCAAACACTTAGCATTCATCTAATATATAGACCCCCAGGTCCCATCGGATCATTCGAGGAGGACATATCCACCATTCTCTCCTATAGTTAAAAGAATCCTCACAAGAACTCTTGTTAGGGTACTTCAACCTGGGACTTAACGACCCCCAAGACCAGCACGCATTAATAATTGCCAATGTTCTTACTGAACTTGGACTCTCTCAAAGAGTGACACTACGTACAAATGACAAAGAAAGAACACTTGATTGGGTGGCAGACTACAACTGTAGCTCCTATATCACTGTCATAACTCCACAGCTATGGACAGACCACTATCTCATATCATTTACATTAGCAGCTAAAACTCCCTCAACAAAAAACAACCGACATGCCCCCTCTACTCTAACAAGAAATAAAAAGAATATTACGGGAGATAAATTACTACCCCTAATATTACTGACAGTTAACTCACTATCAGAGACTACTGATCCCACTACTCTAGTTAACGAATACAATCAAATTATGACTGAAACCTTAGACACCATTGCCCCCTAAAAATGCAAAAAGTAAACCCAAAGCCCATTTGAATTCTCGGTTCACCCCACACCTCAAAACTCTGGGAATGGAAAAAAGAAAATGCAAAGTTATGTGGAGGCAACTACCTTCGGATGATAACAGATCTAACCTTATCAATATATCATCTCTCTATAAAAAAGAAATTCTCCTCACCAAACAGGAAACATACAACAATAGAATCCTACAAGCTAACTCAAGCACAAAATAACTTTTTGTAATCCTAAAAGAACTTAAAACCCCGGTCCCTGTGCCAGACACCAGCTTGTAGGACAAAAGTTGGTGCACACATATACAAAAAGCCTTACCTAACAAAGTAGTCTCTCGCCAAGATAAGATCACCCAAAAAAAAGCCACTCTACCCAAGATGGTCCCACCAGCCAGTACTCCCACGCTTTCTCATAAACCATCACTCCGTTTCAGTTTCTCTAAAGTTTCTATTCTTGAGATTGAAAAAGTCATTCTCTCACTGAATACTTCAAATTGCCAGGGGGATAAATGCCCAGCTCAACTCATTAAAGATGCCGCTAGAGACCTGTCACCCTTCATATTGAAGCTTATCAACGCATCATTCTCTACAGGTACCATACCTAGCAATTTAAAGGAGTCCTTGGCACTCCCCCCTCCTCAAAAAACAGTCACTTGATCCAACCATACCAACCAATTACAGGCCTATTACTACAGTGCACTTCTTACTCATAATCTTAGACAAGGTAGCTTATCTCCAAATACAGAAATACTTGGAGCAGAACCAATTATTACGAGTCCGTCAATCAGGTTTCAGGCCCCAACATGGTACCAAAACAGCACTGATTGATCTCAAGGCCCAAATCGACGAGCTTAAGGACAATGGGCATTCTGTCTTTCTACTCCTACTTGATCTCTCCGCTGCGTTTGACTCGGTGGACCACAAGGCCCTATGTAATCACCATGACTCAGCAGCCCACTTCTCTCAGGAAGCCATAATCTGGATCCATTCCTTTCTGAGTAATAGGACCATGCGAGTCTTCTCACCCTCAGCAGCAGCAGACCCCATTCCTATTCCTTGTGGAGTGCCAAAGGGTTCATGTGTCTCACCCACAACGTATAATATATTTACTAAGCCCCTTTTCCATGATCTTGACCTTCTTGGTGTCACCCACATTAACTATGCAGATGATACCCAGATTCTCATAATACTTACTGGGGATTATGAAATGATATATGATATGATATCATAGTTTATTTATATAGCGACTAGACAAAATGTGTTTCAAAGCGCTTCAAGGCAAGGGAGTGAACAAGGGAAAATACAACGGCATTCTTACAGTAAGGATGTGAAATCAACTATCGTACTCGGCCTGCCGACATTTCAGATAGTGCAAGTGCTGAAACATAGATAAGGAAGGGAGGGGGAGAGTGGGAATGAACGTTTCAGATAGTGCTGGAGGGAGGAGGGGCAGTAAGGGGATGAGGGAGTAAGGGGATGGGGGAGTGACAGACGAGGTTGCTATCATACTAGCTCCAGGGACAATTCTGATAGAGTAATTGCATAGAAGAAATTAAGGGGAGGAGTGGACAAGAAAGGAAAAGGGAGAGGGGAGAGGAGGAGAGAACAGAGAGTAAGCAGTCAAAACAAGTAGTGAAGCAAGGATTTAGCCTTGGTAAATAGAAGGTACCTCATCATCCAGGCATGGATGGCCGCCCACGGTCTATGCCTGAATGATGACAAAACTGAGCTCATTATCTTGGGAACAACTTTCAACCTCAATAAACTAGGCCACAAATACACCTCCTTTAATATAGATGGCAACACTGTTAAAGTGGCCAAAGAGGTAAAAACCCTTGACTTTTACCTACATTCCACACTCACCTTTGCCAAACAGGTCAACTCTATGGCCTCTGCCACTGCTTTCAGATGCAAGCTAATTAGACCAGGTAGACCATTCCTTTCCAAGAATAGCTGCATCATTTTGGCCAGAGCACTTATCTTGTCTAAATTGGACTACTGTAATTCCCTATACCTTGATGCCAATAAGTACATTACCAGCAACATTCGGATTCTCCAAAACAATGCCCTTAGAGCTGCTCTGGGTATTGCGAGAAAGGAGCACATGTCAGAAATAGGGAGACAGAACAATTGGCTCTCTACCAGTGACAAAATCCTGCTGAAAACTGCCTCGTTAACACACAAGTGCCTAAACAACGCTGGACCTCGCTATCTCATATAGAGATTTCATATAAAAACCTCCAGCTGGCCTACTAGAACAGCCAATACAAATTGCTTGATCGTACAAAGGTTCAAACTCACGAAAGCTGGGGGGAGCAGTTTGTGGGATATTTTGTCCCATTCCAATGTGCCCCACTGCATCACTTTACAAATGGGGAAAGAAACAGCCCAAAATGGATGCGCTGACTCCTGTGCGCGCAAAAATCTGCAAAACTGCATTTGGGTCCCAACCACAAAAAGCGGCAAAGCCTGCCATACACAGTCAAGGGGGTGCAAAAAACAGAATTCTGACTGCAGGAGCATGCCAGTGGGTTCTGTTACATTCAACATGGAGCAAAGCAGCAGGATTGTGCTAAAAACCAAAAATGCCTTTAAAATGTAGCTCTGCAAGATTCAAACGTGCTGTTGTTGGCGCTAGATCCATTTATGTTCCATTGAATCAGTGAGATTAAAAGGGTACTGAAAATCCAGGTATATCCAGTATGGCCAGAGGAACTGGGCCTCATTGACTGACAGCAGTTCTGAAATGTATCTAAGGAAAAGGCAGTCCAGGAACATTTGTTTTCAGTTCCACAGGAAAAATGCGGCTAAAACTGCAACATGTAACAATTTCAGCTGTGCAGACAGAAACTTTAAACAAAGGCTGGATACATGTATCCAGACTGCAAATAAATCCCAGCACTCAACAGTGCTGAATAAAATGTATGTGCTGCATAGGAAAAGTGGATTTAAAAGAATTCAGTTTAATGTGTTTTTTGAGGAAGAAAGTGCAAAATTGCCTATCTTGAAAGGCCCCAGGCAAAGACAATGGCAGGCTTGAACACTCATCGCTACACGGGAGGGGCAGGATGTTCCATTCTCCAGGAGGAGCCTCTCATTGAACTTCGAAGGACTTGCCAGTTGCTCACACTTGTGAAGCAAGAAAAAAAAAACGGACATCGATTTTGAATTTAATTTGCTTGTTTTGCCACAGAACTTCATGACATTTAACTTGGTGGCAAGAATAAGTAAATGAGTGAAAAGTGCATACATATAAATTTGAACTCATGTTTAAGTTGAAAACTTGGTAGGAGTTCTTACTCCATAAGGAACAAAAGTTATGCAAAAACACTAATTGCACATAGACTATTAATGCTGCAAATCTAATATTGTGTACCCATGTCATAGGGGTGATTGCACATATATTTACCGAGTTAGAAATTGTTAGGCCAAATCTTTATGATTAAAATTGCCAAAATTCAATAGAAAGACAAGACCATGTCTCACTGACGTGGGAGTTGGATGTAAATGTAAACCACAAAATATGTAATGTATGTGTCTAATTTTATTTGAGGGCATAAGTATATAAATGTGTATTTGTGGGAAAGTTACATTTTGGACCCAATAATAAGGGAGGTTCCCAAGTCACATCATAAAACATGACAAAACTTTCTGTCATCCTACCAGCAAAGAGCAAGGTGGTATCTGTGCCTTTGACCAACCATAGCCTTGGGGGTGTGGGTTGTAAGTCTTCCCCTACCATAAACTGAGTGATGTCACCTGGCAGGATAAATAAGGAAACCTCACAACACACAGACACACACTGATTCCTGACTCCATCCTGATGTCCGCGTGGTGCCCTGTTCCAGAATTCCCCATCTTGTCCTGATCTAGACTACTTTGCAAAGCCAAGGCCTCAGCAGTGCTGAACTCTTTTCAGCTAGGCCCAGATCCTGAACCATCCGAAACTTCAGGAAGCAATGTTGATCCAGTCTGGCTTGCTACCATTAAGGCTTTCCTGCTGAAACTCGCCATTACGCAGATCTACAGTAGTCAGCAACCAGAAGGGTCAATGCAGTCCAGTCTGAGGTGCCAGTCCAATTAACAGAACCGCCCAGCTGACCTATCACACCAGAAGTGCCTTGCTGCCTCTAGACCTGATCCAGATGACCAGAACCCTGACGGTCCAAATCTTAATTTAAGGTGGACAGTAAGTATCAATAGGAATCATAGTAAGCCATATTATATTTGCCTTGTCCTATCCCAATCTATAACCCATCCTCTCTTTAACTTAAGAGCTTGTAATAGTGTCACACCAGTCTTGAAACCTTTGATTTCTTGTGCTAGTGATAATTTCTTTAAAATCCTTTTGTCTTGTGAAATCCCAAACCCTTAAAATCATCCCACGGGTAATCTGACTGAGTCCTCCAAGGCGGACACAGTGGTGCTGGGGTTAGTTTCTGCTGACCACTCTGGAGCTTACTGTGTTTCAAACTGGTAACCAGCTTGAATACTCTGGTTTAGAGCATCCAGAAACAGTGTATTTGACTCGTTTTTCTTAAAAATCGCATAGGGAAAATTAGGCGGGAATTCGCAATTTTGCAAAGGTTTTACACGTTTGTTTTCCCATTCAAAGTATTTCCAAACTTCCATTCTGTTTCAAAGCGTGTATTGTTGCTCATATTATAGATTATGTTTGTAGGATCTTTTTAGTGTTGCTCCCATAGGAATTTATATCAATTTAAGGATTTTTGCACACTTTTCCTTGTTTCACACAGCCATTATCATACGTCATTTTAAAAGGTGTGCATTTCCCAAAACGTTTTTCTCTCTTGTTTGGGGAGGGAAGATTGCATTCAAACCCTACACATCGTGTTCTATATTCCTAAATACCTGCTGCTTACTTACATCTGTGTAGAATTGCTTCTTTGTGAGTAGAGAAATTTGAAGGGGAAAATCTTAACTTAAGCGCTATCTTTTCAAACAAGCCAAAACTGTTCTTTTCTCTTTGTTTTATATTCTGTGTTGCTATAAGTGAACTCAACTGACTTACCTACTTTCTGATTTGTATTGTCACCACATTGGTGATTGCTGCCCCATACATATTAAAAACTATGTTTGATTTGAATTTTAAATAAATAAATAAATCATACCTCTACCAACCAGGCTGATTCCTGGTCTATTGTGACCTGGGGGTATTTTGAGAAGGGGTGTGATATGAGTGGTGTATCACTCAGAAAATTGAACCTATAGACACAATAAATAAGTATTTCATTTGTGCATTGCATGCTAGGCTGAGACCCGGGTGTAAGTTTCTCAGACAAAGCTGCACTGCTCTGGAACTCCCTACCCACCTCACTGGGGGCGGACCAAACCTACTTGAACTTTAGACATAACATCATCAACTGGGTTAAAGAAAATTACTACTAATGCATCCCAGTTACGCCAGGCATTTACAAACCCATTATCGTGCACTGTATATAGTTATCTTATATGTATCTTTAATTATGTTATGATGTATTGATGTATTGTTTATGCCTATTGTATGTATATATTACGTAAATAACCCATTGTCCTTACCTTCTCTGTATATATCTGTCTCTCCTTCCTACACAGCTCTGTAACCCTAAACTGAAAGTATTCATGTCTCTCCTTCACCCTGATACCCTCGGGTCTGGTCTGCATTACAAATAAATAAATAAAACAAAGAAACAAACAAAACAAACAAACTCATTCTGAGAGAATAGCAGGTCAGTGGTATGAGTGAGAAGGTGGGACGGATGGGAGTCACATCAGGTTAAGCTTAGAGGTTCCATGTTGCGTTTTAATTCGTATTTGACTGGGTTGTCAGGTTGGTCCTTGAATGGTGTGAGTTGCAAGGTCAGGCCACTCAGGTTGCTAGCAAATGCTTGGTTAGGTTTGCAGGGTGTAGACCACATGACTGTGGCAGAAGTCATTTTTGCTAGGTAGGCATTGACGAAGTTAAAGCTGATTCTTTTCAAGGGTAGCCTGGATCCATGTAATAAGGAAAAGCCACTGCCATGGGCAATAATACTGTGGTCAATGTGGAGAGTGATGAAGATCCACGGGATCAGTTCTAACACAGACAGAAAATAATGAGCCAGGTTTCCATGCTGCATACAGGCCAGGCCAGGATTTTTTAATACAATTAAGTCTGGTTGGTTTATAGTTTAGTTAACTGCGGGTCGAGCTCAGTATAAGGCAGTTTGGGTGAAGATTATGATCATTTTGAAGGTCGGGTTGTTGATTGAGGCGTGAAGTACAATATTATGAAGTTGGATGCAAGGGCAGAGTAGAAAGAATATTATAGGTTTTTATTGGAGAGATTACGTTTTTAGGAAGTTTGAGATTAAACGGTCGGAGAGAGAGGCATATGTCCGATAGAGTAGAGCACATGTTGGTTCCTGCTTGGGGGGCTGGCCTCGTACCTTCCTACATATATTTGTTTTTTGGAAGTACTGTTATTGAGAGTACTGATGCAGGGCACCATACCTACTTCATAGCATTACAGTTGTATTTGCAGAGACCAGATGTTTACTGTTGCTCAACTCTGTAGAAGACATTTTATCCACCCAAGGAGCATGAGGGGCTAAATGAAGTTGGTGTGAGCCGAACCCGTGGCCATCACATCTTACACAGATCTGTGAAGTGGTCGCTTTAGTTCCCTGAGCCACAGACAGGGTCCGGTGCGCTCTGAGCTCATTTGCAGGATGTATCGCCCTCTTTCTTCTCAGTGCCACCGCCCTGCAGTCTTTGACCGATGGACCTTCACATGAATATATTGGATGCATGTTTTCCAATTCTGTCTGCTGAGTCTTGGGGCAGAGACTAGCAGCAGGTGAATAGAGTATTAATGCTTTAATTGTGTTAACACTTAATGTTGACTATATGACAACCCTGTGCTGGGACTTACAAGAGTTCTGCGAACGCAGCAAAACTGTCAGCGCTGGCATTAATGAGCTAGACAAATAAAGAACCCCCACGAAAAAAGTTTCAGAAACGTCTTTGGACATCTGTGGCGTAGGCTCAACATTTTTTTTTCCACTTCAAGCTGATGACTGTGCAGATTACTCAAAACACACGTACGTGCTCGATTTATGCTCGTTCTAATTGCCTTATTCTTAAATGACTCTGTCGTTGGCCTGGAACTTTGAAAAACAAATCTGTTAATGTTGGCAATTTGTATTCCACTGAGTTGATTGTATCATGCAATTAGCAATGTCAAGCCGAAAGTTTAAAAACGCATTAGTCTCTCGGAAGCTTACTACCAAGTATATTGAAGTGTAAATGCTCGCATTGAGAAATCCGAAGGCCAGGTTCCATTAGATTGTTCAGTGCAATTTAGGCGGTAATGAACAGACGCGGTAAACATCAGGAAAACAGATTTAGTAACCTTACACTCTCTACATTAATTCTACAGCCACAATATTCTGCTCTACGAAGATGGCCATGCTGTGGTAGCAGATTTTGGAGGTAAGAGTGCATATCATGCTGACATGAATGGATAATTAGTGCATAGCAGTTGTATTGTGTTTTTTCTTTCATTGGGTGATAGTTGATTCATGTCTGTCTTTCTTCATCTAATAAGATAGCTCAGTGAGTTAAATGTCTGTTTCAGAAGTTTATACTCCCTGCAGTCACAGGTTTGAATCTCAGCAGCAGTGATTCGTACCAATTCTGGGCATGATTCATGGAAGTGTTTTATAATGACGCAATCTCATAGGAAAACGTTTTGTGAATCTGCGATGGCGCAACTCTTGCTGAAGCATCTGACACTTTTCACAGACAAAAAAGGCCTGACTCTGACCTGGTTCAGGGAACGAAGGAGTGTCCACCTTCACAGCGAGAGTAACATGCTATTGGAGCCCTTTTCAAGAAATAACTACATATTTATCATTATTCGAAAAGAATACGGCCATATTTTGAATTTCTTTGACTATCAAAAATAATGCAAAATCGCATGTTTTATCTGATGACGAGTGTCAGGGTCTGACTGGGACAAGAAATCGACCCGGTCACCCAAAAAAAAGTGGCCCACCCCTGCCTTAAAAAAGTGGCACACCCCTCGCCTCACGACCCTTGACTTCTGATGACATCACAAGTGTAATTTGACCCCACCCAAAGTGACATACCGGGAAGCGATGAAACACGACTTTTCACCGCTTGACAAAACAGGAAGTTACATCAAATAGCATTGCTCCCAAGTAGACTAAGGGCCTCATTACGACTCAGGCGGTAAGGGTTTTACGGCGGCGTAAACAGCGCCGACCCTTACCGCCTGAGTACGAGGTCCCTTAGCGCCATGGCGGACTTAACACCTGCTTTTAGCAGGTGTTAAAATCCATGGCGCTAAGGGACCATGGAGTTAATTACGCCACCGTAATTTACGGTGGCGTAATTAACGCCTTCCCCACTCCCATTATGCCCTATGGGGCAAAAATGGGAATGGGGAAGGGTAAATGGGGATTGGGGACTTACCGCCCCGCCAAACTCGGAATGGGGCGGTAAGTCCGCCAACCACCATGGCGTAAACATAGTTTACGCCATGGTGGTAAAGTCACGGCCCAGGCGGTAACTTACCGCCTGGGTCGTAATGAGGCCCTAAATCACTGTGAATCCAAGCAGACGTCCAAGGTCAAATGATATGTTATTGTATAGCACTTACGCTTAAGCTCTTTTTTTTTTATAGAACAAATATGCATACAATATCACCCAACCTGTGTTGGTACTCATTTATCGACCTAAAAAGGATGAAAGGCTTTTTGAAAAATAAAAAACATTTGCTTTTCCCAGAGGGAAAACTACCCTCCATTGAACAGGCACACACCCTAAACCACTGCACGGATTTCCTACAAATACAAAATAAGCTGGGAAAAACGGGGTACAGCTGTGCCTTCTGGTGGTTCGTTGCAAATCTGTGAAGTTTGTTTAAAACTTTCAGATAACAGGTTCCCCAGTACCAAACACTATTAAATATATTCATGGTGCATTGCAACAACCAAGGCTTTCCAGAAAGTTTCAATTTTTTCAGTGCAGGGCTTTCTCACGAAATGGTGGATTTGCGGGCGCTTCATTACACGGTAGGCGGAGGACCAAGGTGCTATTAGCACCTTGGTCCATGCCGGTAAAATACCGGCACCGCCTTGGAGGAAAGGGGAATTACCGCCCTATTCCAAGGTTGGCGGGTGGTAATTCCCCCTCCCCCCATTGCCCTTCCCCATTTTTCCCCATAGGGCTCTATGGGAATGGGGAAGGCGCTAATTACGGTGCCGCAAATTGCGGTACCGTAATTAGCACCCTGGTCCCTTTGCGGGTTGGTTTTTAACGCCTGCTAAACAGCAGGCGTTAAAGTACTAACCCACAAAGGGACCTCGTAGTAAGGCGGTAAGGGTTTACCGGTACCAGTGCCCTTACCGGTACCGGTAAACCCTTACCGCACTACGTGTAATGAGGCCCATTGTGTGTGTATAACTTACATATTCACATGAATCATACATGAGAGACACAACGTGTTCCCAACTGGGATTTCTCGCAAAGATGGGAAAAACGTTGCTTTCGCAGGAGAAAATTGTGGTAGGTTCTGGGCAAAATACTGCAAGCTTATGGGGAAAATTCCCAAGGTGTGTAGCTTAGAAACACACTGATAATAGCGAAACATGATTTCAATGATGATATGAAAGCCAAGACATTAGTACTGCAGGTGGTTGGAGATAGACCATAATAAACCCATTGACATTAATTGAAAAAAAACGTTAGTTATGAGAGAGTTAAGTAGAAACAGTTCAATGCAACAAAACCATTAAAATTCAATGAAAAACCTTTACATGAAATGACATTAAAGTGTTGCTTTAGTGCAACAAAACCATTTAAATTTCGGAAGGTGTTGGGAGCTACATCACCTTAACTGTGGCACCCACATTTCACAGCCAATGAGCATATTGCTGATAACACAGATGACATCAGGGACAACATCTAAGATGACATCACTTATGACATCAGTTATTTCATCGTCTATGACATCACTGGAAACTACAGCATGCTGAAGACACCAAAGATTTCATCACAGATGACATCAAAGGTATATTAAAGGAACATACCTGTCAGAATAAAAAGTTCTCTTGGTCTAGTTCAAGGCGTATGACAAACATATAATACAGCTGTATGTGTAGTGCATGGTAACAGAGATGTAATTATACACACCCTCATTACAAGTCAGGCGGTGGACCATGGTGCTATTAGCACCATGGTCCATGCCGGATTCCACCATGGTGGATGGCGGAATTACCGCCCCATTCCAAGGTGAGTGGGGCGGTAATTCCCCATTCACAATTTGCCCTTCCCCATTCCCATTTTTGCCCCATAAGGCATAATGGGGATGGGGAAGGCGCTAATTACGGCACCGTAAATTACGGTGCCGTAATTAGCACCAAGGTCGCTTAGCGCCTTGGACTTTAACGCCTGAAAAAAGCAGGCGTTAAAGTATGAATCAGGCGTTAAACCCTTAATGCCTGACTTGTAATGAGGGCCACAGGCATATTATGGGATAAAGTAGCAACAGGTCCTGGCAATAGGCCAACCCAAGAGGCCACATTGGGTGGCATGGCAGGGGCATGCCCAAAGGTCATGCCCCAGGTAGTGTGGTCAGTGGCCACGGTCCCAGCTCTGGCAAGTGGCACACAGAACCTGTAGGGGGATAGAGTGGTGATTTTGGGTGGCATGGCAGTGCCTAGGCAATGTGTCAACAGACTATGACTAAAATGTCACTTCCAATAATAGTGTGTCAAAACTCCCTTGACTGCCTTGTGACTAACCTTGCTTGTACCAGGATGATACCTGTCTCCCTTTGGGTCTGAGGTTCCTCCGCTATGCCTCTCTTTGACTTTACAGGTTTGGGGTTAAAATGTAAGAAGGATGGACGAAAGGCTTTTTGAGAAGAAAAAAAAAAATATATATATATATATTTTTCTCCAAACCGGCCCAGGCATGGCCAGAAACTGGCCCCCACTCTCTAGGGACGATTTCGGCCCGGCCACGGGCCGAAAGGCGCAGGGGCCAATCCGACCCTGAGTAGTGTACACAGATAAAGCACCGCACGGGACTGCAGGTTACGTGCCCTCTCTACGCTTGGGGGTAGTACACATCTAATTAACGCTTCATTTCCTGAGGCGGTTTGACAGGAGACTATTATTGGTACAATATGCCAGTAAAAGTGATGGTTACTTGGCGTTTTGGCAGGGCCAAAAGCGAGCTTCCCAAACACTTTAAAAAATCACAAAGCAGAAGGCACCCTACATATAAAGGTTATCGTTGTATTTACCTACGACACTGTAACAACCACTTCATAACTTCATAATAAGGCCTAAAATGGACTGCACATACTTCGAAGTGGGTTGGAGACGTGCAACCTCATTCTGACTCTGCCGGTCCGGAAATAATAGGCCAGTAATTACTGGCACGTTTCCATACCGGATTTGCTGTTATAATTATTCTTTTGTAACACGCTTAATACCAATGACCGTTTTCTAAGCTCAGGATGGAGATTCCAACCTGTGTTGGGCCGCATTGTCTTGCTTCCAAGACAAACGCATTGCCCCTGAGCTATCCTTCTTCACTGGAGTGCAGGTGAGGTCGACTGATTTTCCTCCAGACAAGAGTTGAAGGTAAATCAGGCATCCCAGTGGCAAAAAACAGCAGGTATTACCGGTTCAAGTACTACCAGCAATCTCCATGGAATGGGGATTTACCTACCGTTGCCGGCACATGTAATATGCCGGTAATTCCGTCATATCAGGCGTCAGTAAAGGTAAGTCCATTTTCCAGTATCCCACCAGAATTACTGCGGGATACCAACAAACTTATAATGAGGGCCTTGGTGAGAGGAGGAGTATGCCGGTCTGGAAAAAAGTGCTGGTGTTTTTCCGTATACCAGCATGTTACTGGACCAGCATACTCCAAGTTTGCCGGTGGGGGTTGACTGAGAGCTGGAGGTAAATCAAGCCCCCATCGGCAAAAAGCAGCCGGTATTTCCAGCACTTGTATTACTGGTGCTGGAAATACCAGCAATTCACCCGATCGAGTCCTATGGGACTCCATGGAATGGAGAATGACTGCCGTTGCCGGCACCTGGAATATCTCTGAATTACTGTTATATCAGGTGCCAGTAACGGTAGGTCTGTTTCCCGGTATCCCGGCGGATACCAGCAAGATACCTAAAAACATATAATGAACCCCGTTTCGGAGAATAATGCAAACGTCACAGTCATGGTGTCACCAGCACATCCACACCATTGCGCAATTTCCCTTTTTTAAATCCAAAAATATACACACATCATATTTTAGACAAGCTGTGCAATCTGAAACCCATCAGCAGCACTTTCCCAAAATAAGATTCTGTTAGATTTTGTTAAACCTGCAGCTGTATAAAAGCAAGTGTTCAGTGTGCACTGTATGAAATACAATCACAGGTGGCCTAAAGAGTACACACACTCACATCCTGCATGTTCACATGGGCCTGTCTAGCAGTGTATCGGCTCCTGCTCCGAGTGTCTCATAAGAGTGTGTCGGTGTGTGATTCTCTGTTTACACATCGGGTTGCCCTATTGCATCACTTGCCCTGTAAAATAATGGCACAATACACACAACCCCTCGAATGTGTGAAATTTCACGGAAAGCTGTCCACTTCGTGCCTTTGAGTCCAGCTATACATTGAGGTGACAGTACCTGAGGGTCAACAGAGGAGGATGGGATAATAAGCAAGCATTAGCAATGGCAATATGTTTGGTGTTAACTGTTGTTCTTTGCATTATGCATGTATAGGCACCAGGATGCAAAGAGGAGAGTGCAACGTTTGAAAGGAGGATGTGACAATGGGTGCAGTTGGGCAATAGAACAAGAAGAGCAATCCATTGCACTGGTGAAATGTTAGCCCCGGTGCAAATGCTGACAAAAATTAAGCTATGCTACTATTTAGGGCCTTTAATATAAGCTAAGGAAACTGATGTGTTTAAATTCCCAATAATATGCGTGTGCATGTTGAAAGACTCACAATAAAGATGTGAGGTAGACCCACCCCTCTACCACCTCTGCAGGGTGTACCTCAAGCCTGTACCCCTCCATGGAAGTCTTTCAAATGTGGAAACCTGCTCCAAGTCGCTGCTCTTAACTCTCGTTCTGCTGTCAAACACTCATCTGACATCTGTCACCTGTCACCTCCTCGAAAAACTCAACCTATATGTCCTTGGTTTCACCAAGACATGGTTTATGGGCAGTTCTGTCACAAGGTTAGACACTCCTCCCTGTGGGCTACAAGATCCTCTCCGAACCCAGAACCAACCCGAACCCAGAACCAGTAGAGTAGCCCTGATCTTTCTGGAGTGGGTCCCGGCCTCTCTCATCCCTGTGCAGGCCTACTCCTCCTTTGAATGCCTGGTCTGCAGGCTCTCTATCTCTCCTGACCTCTCTCTAACTGTGGCCACCATCTACAGGCCACGTGGCCAGGTCGCCCTCTTCCTCTCTAAATGGCCAACCTCTCCACTTCTCTCTTTGCCTCTACTTCTCAACTTCTCCTCGGAGATCTCAACATCCACATGGGTGCTTCTAATCCCTATTCTGTTTTTTTTGCAACCTCTGTGACACTCTCTCTCTTTTTATTCTGTCCTCTGGCCCAACGCATTTTACCGGACATACTTTGGATGTTCTCATCACCTCAGACATGCCCCTCTCTAACCCTCTCACCACTCCTCTCTCTTGGACTGACCACTTTCTACTCTCCTCTCGTCTGGAACTTTCTATCCCTCAGGCAAAGCTCCCCCCCACAGCACTGCCACCTACCTTCACAGTCGATCGGGCCATGGAGCGTATACCAGTGGATGCCCTTGCCTCAAGTTTCTTTACTCCTCCTACTCCTGTGGCTGATTTACAACCTGCCACAGCATTTTTTAATCTGCATCTTTCTATTTCCAACACCCTGGACATCCTTGCCCCTGTCATGAGAATCCGGCAGAAGCCTACCTCCTAGTAGAACTCTTGGCATGATTACTAACTTGCCATCCTGAAACGTAAGTGCAGGGTGACTAAGAGGTGGTGGAGGGCTTCTGGTGCATCCTCTGACAAACTGGCCCGCCACCTGCTCCAAAAGCAAAAAAGACTCTCTATCCTGTCCAGCAAGGGAGCACACATTCAAGCCCACGTCTCTGCAGCCTCTAATAACACGGCCAAACTCTTTAAAATCTGGAAGGAACTGGCCAATTCTGTTGCAGTCTCTAACTCTCCTGTTCCCTCCCAGGTCCTCTGCACGTTTCTGGCCTCTCACCTCTCCACTAAAACATAGGACATCCTGTCCTCTATCTCCTCTTCCTATCCTTCTTCCTCTCTCAGCCCCCTTTGGCTGTCCGATCTATGAAAGTGGCGTCCAAAAATGTGCTCCCCTGCTCCTCCGGAACCATCAAGGACCAAATTAACACCCTAGCTCCAGCCTTAGCTGGTTCCTGTAATTACTCTTTCGCCACTGGAAAATTCCCCTCTCCCCTTAAGCACTCCCTTGTGCACCTCTTCCTCAAGAAGCCGTCTGTCGATGCTACCTGCCCGGCAAACTATCGCCCAGTCTCCATCACCCATTTCCTAGCCATACGCTTGGAAAAGCTGGCCATCTCCTAGCTTATTCTCCACACTGAATCTGTTTGTTGTCTTCATGAGCATCAGAGTGGCTTCAGAGCTGCCAGAGGCATGGAAACTGCTCTCCTGAACACCTGCGAAGATCAGCTCTCTAACCTTGATTCTAGCATTCCATCTGTCCTCATCCTCCTTGATCTTTCCTCTGCTTTCAACACGGTCAACCATGCCATCCTGATCAATCCACTCCGTGAGAACCTGGGCATCACACATCAGGCCCTGGAGTGGTTGACCTCCTTCTTCATGGACCGCCCCTGCCAGGTCCAACTTGGTCCCTTTCTCTCTGCCTGAAACCAAAAAAGTGATGGGTGGAAGGTTTATAATTCATCTGAACCACAGGCATTGCTCTGGGCACCACTGTTTTTAGCCCATCTGCGCAATTGCAAAAGGGGTCCAGTCATATGCAAATCAGTCAGGTACTGCTCCAATGAGAGCAGCCCTGCCCAAACTGCTAATCCGTTCCCCTCTGCACGGAAACACAAGCAACCCCAGAAATGTTTTTTCAGAATTGTTGGGCCTCCTCAGTGAGGTGCAGCTTAATTCCTTAGGGTGCAGCGAGCCAGGGACCCAAGTCTGGGCATATCCTCTCTCACATCGGGAGACAAACTGTAACCAAAAAAGTGATGGGTGGAAGGTTTTGAATTGATCTGAACCACTGGCATTGCTCTGGGCAACCTTCCACACCACTGTTTTTAGCCTGTCTGCGACATTGCATAAGGGGTCCAGCCATCTGCAAATCGGTCAGATACTGCCACCAATGGGAGACGCCCTGCACGAACTGCTAGGCCAGGTCCCCTCTTCACGGAAACACAAGCAACCCCAGACATGTTTTGGCCTTGTTGGGCCTCCTCAATAAGGCGCAGCTTGGATCCCTATATCTACCTGTGGCATTCCCCAGGGCTTCTCACCCTCGTTTTCAACCTCTACTTGGCCCCTTTGGCCCACTAGTTCTCTACCTTCTCCTCTAATTTTCAGTGTTATGCGGATGACACTCAGCTTTCCTTCAGGCCCCCCTCATTCTCCTCTCTTGCACATTCCTGACTGTCTATCTGCGATTCAGGATTGGTGCACCTCCAACAATCTCTGCCTTAATGCCAGTAAGACAGAGATCCTTTTCATTGGGACCCTTGCCCTTGCCCCTGACTTCCCACTCTCATTCTGGCCACACACCTTGGGCCCTCTTCCTTCGCATTCCTGCAAGGCAATAAACCTTGGTGTCATCTTCAACTCCACTCTCTCTCTCATCACATCTAGGACGTCGCCAAGAAGTCCCACTGCCAGCTGCACCTCCTCAAAATGTCTCACTTTCCCCCAGAAGCTCACTGTCTCCAGAGCCCTGCTTCTCTCTAGGCTGGACTGCTGCAGCAGCCTTTTTCTCAATCTGCCTTCCTCTACTCACAGCCCTCTGCAACTAATTCAAAACAGGACTGCAAGACTTATCCTTGGCCTCAAACCCAGGGACCGTATCTCTCCAGCACTGAAATCTCTCCACTGGCTCCTGGGGGCTGAAATGATCAAGTTCAAGACCCTTTTTATTGTCCACAATGCTTTCTGGAGCCGGGGCCCACACTACATAAGCAGAAGCACATTTGTGTTTAATACTTAATAGAAGCCCTATCTGTTTGAACACTTCATTAACAAAATGTGTCCCATTATCAGATCTTAGCACTTCACACACACCCCATCTTGGAAAGCTCTTGTGTACTAAAAATGTTGTTGTGCAAGTAACATCAGGGTGTGTACATGGCCCTCCCTCGATCTACTTAGAGAAGGGACACACCACCACTATCAGATACCTATAGCCATCCATTTTTGCTGAAAAGAATAGTTTGGTCAAGGTATTACTTCTCTGATCATTCTCAGTGTATTCCCAGCAGTAAACCTTTGACACACACAATGCAGTTCACTAAAAAGAATGCAACATGTTCTAAAAAATTTGGAATGAACCAGTCTTCCGCAATCGTTGCACCTTGGCTCTCCCTAGTTACATACGCAGGGTAATTCAGATGTTCAAGCGCTATCTTTAATAATTCTACTGGCATCACCGGCTTTCCAGTGCTATCCTGCTGCCATAATGCTTCTGTGGGGAATAGAGAACCCCCCTTGTTTCCATAATTCCTGCCTTTCTTGCAGTGCACCTCCTTGAATCTCCATTAATTGGGTCATTGGTAATCTATTAAACCCTTCTTGGATCACCATGGTCGTGACTACTTCCTCCCTTACACTCGGAGTGAAAGAACAAGGAAATATCGAGGCTGAGTACCACAAAGGAAATACACCAATCACGGGCTAAAAGATTCACAGATCTTTTATTACTGTACAATTTACAAAGCAATACAGATAGCTATCTGGTGCCCAACACCCTGCAATGTGTACCAGCCCAACAGAGAGAGGTGAGAGAGTGCAAGAGTGCTGGACGTGTAAACATTCATACTTTTATATAATTTCAAGTAATATTGTCCAGCCTCTCTTCATGTTAATAATTTGTGGTCTAGAGTTCATGCCTGGTTCACATACAGTTTATACAATATTATGCAAGGGATTACATAGGTTTGCATTTCCATGGAGGCACAATAATGATATATGTTCTTGGATCCCGCAGTAAGCCTTGTGTAACATCTCTTTACTATTCTATTCGGCCTATGTATATGCTCGAGGTTTGTTCTTCAATGTCCCAATGTGTATACAACGATGAGTCTTGTGAGCGCAAACAACACTTAACCAACAGTTCATATGCAGCACAAGGTCTCATTGCCTAGCCTAAACAGTTGGCTCTCAAACAGCCTAAACATTAACAGAACTCAAAGGTCGGGAGGCTTGGTTGCGGGCTGAAAACATAGTCCACCATTTTAGAACGAAGAACACACGAGTACAAATCAAAATGGTGGCTGAATCTTAAAATGGCAGCGAAGTTAACATAAAATCAGAACTTTGCAACATAGTTTTCCGTGTAGCGTGACTAGGCTTAGGCCAATATAAATATTAAGGAGGTATTATATGATTACCGTTTAACAAACCCTCCTTTTGGCCTAAGCCAAGAGCTTTAACAAAAATAGCCACTTTACTCGTAACTCCACGTTTCAATGTCCATACATCCTGAATCACATTCATCAGATATATCAATTGCCATCAGATATTTGACAGTAATATCCTTCATCACAAAAACATTAGTGATCTTCTCAGGTGTATGCATTTTCAGTCCTAATGATCCTACAGTTTGCGCACAACATCCCCCTAACATCGAACATATGGCAGGAAGACATTGTATGCAACAACAGCAGGACAACAAAATTCCAAGGATGTCAAAAGCCTCTTTCTTTCTCACCTTCTTTTTCTCCTTGCTTGTGTTCTTCCGGGATGAGGCTTCTTTCTTTTTCACCGACCGTGACTTGTACAGGCTGGAACGCGAGTCCTCGTGTTCCAGCGTGTAAGCCGACTGCCAAGCCGGTAGCGTTCGAATTCCAGGAACAAATGTCAATGAATCCAGGAAGGAAGGTATAGGAAGGTAAGGCTTGGAAGGGAGAGGGTTCTAGGAACAAAGAAGGAAGATAGAAATACACGGCAACGCAGAGAGCAAACTCGAACAACGTCTAGTAACTCGTAGGGGTAGAGTTGAGATGCACAGAGCCACGGGGGCGTGCTGGTTTTCTAGGAAGCTGGTGACTGCACGCAAAGGCTAGACCGCAACGGTTCTGACTTGTCACCCATCTTGGATGAATTGCAGTGTTTATGCCGTGGTGCATCATGGACCATGAAATCTAGAAGGGTCGAATCTGGCTACTCATGACAGTATGCCTCCTCCTGAGCCCGGACCCACCTGGTTTGCTCGGGTGCATTCATGTTAGAGACTGGTTCCCATGTACGCTCGCTGGGGGGATAACCCTTCCACTCTACCAAATATTGTAGTTGGCCTTGTCTATATCTGGAATCACATATCCTGGAGACTTCAAATTCAACCTGATCATTGATGAGCACAGGGTTAGGTCTAGGAATAGTCTGATTGGATTGTATATATGGCTTCAATGAGGAGGTGTGAAAGACCGGATGAATTCTTTTCCAGGATTCTGGGAGCTGCAGTCGATATGCCACTGGGTTAATGATTTCTTTGATGGTTTAAGTTCCGTAGTACTTGGGAGCCAGTTTATTGGGCCGTAGCTGTCGAGAAAGAATTTGGAGGATAGCCAGACTTCATCCCCTATTGAATATGAAGGGCTAGGTCTCCGCTTGGCATCTGCATATCGTTTAACAGCTATCCTGGCCTTTTCCAGATGTTCCTTGGCATCCCTGTGAACGTTTACCAACGTGTCAATCCAGGAATAAACTGCAGGGACAGGGGTTGGATGTGGTAAAACTGATGGTAAAACTGAAGGATGGAATCCTTGACTGCAGAAGAATGGACTTGTCTTGATGGCAGAATGGTCTGAATTGTTGTAAGCGAATTCGGCCACAGGAATCAATAGTGACCAATCATTCTGGACCTTGCTTGCAAAACAGCGGAGATACTGTTCAAGGGTCTGGTTGACTCCTTCGGTGATTCTGTTGGTTTGGGGATGGTATCCTGAAGATAATGCCAGCTGAATGCCTAGTATTCGGCATAGTTGTTTCCAGAACTGGGAAACATACTGAGGACCTCTATCGGAGATTATTTTGGAAGGTAATCCATGGAGCCTAAATATGTGTTCGATAAATATCCCAGGAAGATCAAGTGAGGAGGGTAATTTAAACAGCGGTGTGAAATGTGCTGTATGGGTAAACAAGTCAATGGTAACCATAATAGTCGTATATCCCCGGGATGGGGCAATTCCACAATAAAATCTGTGGCGATAATCTCCCAAGGACGTGTCGGTAATGTAGGTTGATAAAGAACAAAAGTCAAGCCAGCGGATATGCAAACAAGTACACTCAGATAGGCACAATCCCACAAGCAGTGTCGGGAACGGTCCCTCAATCTACCCCTCAGATCACTGTATATAAATCACAACAAAGTTCCAAAAATCTTATTACATTTCTTTATTAAATTGGAAACATTAAAATAGTTATTAAATAATTTAGAGCTCATACATGAATAAGAGTAAATATATAACATACAACTATATAACACAAATAAAGTGCATAGTGTGAAGAAAGTGCTAATTCCAAAGAAAGACTGCTGAAAACTTTGAGAAGGTCTCCATCTTTGACATCTCTAATCCTTTTTACAATCAATTCTTTTTTATAAGAGATACATAGACGAGAGATACATCTGAGCAGTCTGCCCTTCTGCTTTACTTTTGGAACAGTCTTTCTACAGTGTTTTTCCAAACCAGGAGGAGCTGCAGCTACAGCTACAAAAACTCATTTCTACCGCGGAGCGGAGTGGAGTGGAGGCGAGGAAGGCAGTCTGAGCAGTCCGAGCTGCCGGCTGCCGGCTGTCGGGTTCTGATTTATATCGGATATTCCAAGCGCCTCTTGTACCTCTTGCTCCGCGCTTGTGACGCTCGGCCTTTCCCACTGGGATAATTTAATCTATCCTCTGCGACATCTCAGTCGAAGGCACGGATAGTGTCGCGTTTCAATTGCTGTGTTCACGCGGTGACTGCCGCCCGAACACTAGGTTAATGGTTGTAGCTGTGTAGCTGTGTCGGACTGTTGTCATCATAGCGACCCATAGTTGGCGTTCTACTATTCAATTACTCAGATTCGCAAATTATTGGAAGGTGACTGTTGTTATATTAGCGCAGTGACTGTTGGCTATTGCCTTTGAGCCGCATGAATGCACTCATTTCGGTCAATTATATTAGTTTAAATTTTGCATTTTATTCGCCTGCTGCGCTCGTGCGGTGACTGTTGGCATACTGCCTTTGAGCCGCCTGAGCCCAATTTTTTATCTCCTTCAGTTGAACTAACAGCAACTTATATAACTATTTTTTTACAGTGCTAGCAGTGCTGGCAGTGCTGGCACTACGCACTTTACCTTTACACCGGTGGAGTACAAGCTCTCATTGCTATAACGTTTGACTGCTTTTCAGGTGGTGATTGTGGGCTCCTCCCCTTTAAAAAAAACATAAAAACAAAGACATCAAATTGATCCATGCGTCATTCCCGTGTGTCAAATTATTGTGCCTAGAGAATTGGAGTGTTGGATAAACAAGAATTCAACCTCATCTGCGCTAGCACTTATTAAGAAATAATAGTTAGAAATTAACCTTATCAAGAGACAGAATTATGAAACTATGCAGCAACACCTTTAATGGACGACTTACAGGCACCTGAATGGGATGATAGTGAAATTTCAAATAAGGACCATGTTGATGGTTCAAGATCTGAAAGTGCTCATATAAATACAAGAACTAACATCTCACCATCTCCTGAGAATCAGACAACTTTGGTGCAAGTTCACAAGGAGAATAGTCAGTCGACTCCGACAAGATCTGTTGGTACCTCAGGAGCTGATTCAATTGCAGTGAGTAATTGGAAGAAGGGGCTTGAATACACTGTGACCACCTCAAAAATACAGAAAAAAATCGATCAACATTTTGGGGAGGTTAAATCCATAACTCAATTGGATCTGGAAATAAGTGATCATGTGTTAGAACAACTGCCCTCCTCGCGATCTGAATTAAGTCATGAGTCTTGTGTAATGATTGAAGAAGAAAATGCGAGATCAACAGATATTGATCCAATTATTTTAGAGCAACATGCAGAATCTATGAAAAATGTGGCACAACCAACTAATAATATCCTGAGTGCACTAAAATACGTTTTAAGTTCTTTAGTTTCTGTTTTTGAATTGCTTAAAGGAGAAGTTCAGTCCCAAACTGGGTCCTTACTTGAACTAATAAGAGATGTAAATACACTGGATGGGGCTGTAGTCAGCTGCTGCTATACTGTTAATACAGATCTTAAGCAGATACTACAGGACCTAAAGTTGGAAATGACGAAACAGTTTAGATCTCTCAGCTATACAGAGATCTTTAATCACAAAAGGTGAACTTGAAGAAAAGGACCGAAAAATGCATCAAGAGATATTGGCACAATTGCACCTGCTAAATCAGAAGACATCAGATCTTGCTCAAAACGAGGACCATTTCGTGGAAATGGATGACACTCCTTTGTCTGAATCTACTCTGGAGGAGTTTAGACGTTTGGCCAATGTGGAGGAGGATTTTCAAGATGGTTGCACGCAGGATAAATCAGAAATAACTAATCCCTCTGTTCGAAACCAGGATCAGGAGGATCTAGTACAAGAGAAATCTTTGCAAATTGTTATTCCGTCGAGAAAAAAAGAGAGAAAGAGACAAGCAAGGAGGCAACGGTGTCAAAAGGATAGAATTAGTTTACAGAAAGAAGAAAGAAAAAAATTGAAAAAACAAAGAAAATTAAAGCAAACTAACATCAATTCCAGTATTGCTGTGAAAGGAAGTTTAAACACAGCATCAGATGAGATGACCATGGATTTGGCAATGGTTGAATTAAATATATCCAACAACCAGTGTACTTATAGATCAAGTAAAAAGATCACAAATAGTCAAAGAACAGCCATGGACAGAACTGTAAATGAGGTGGATGAAGGAGTAATTAACCTGAAAGAACAGATTCATATGAGAAAGTCTAAGGGCTCACAAACCGAAAGACATATGGACATCAACTTTCCACTAGATCAATAGATTTTCCAAAAAGCGATCTTAAGATAGCCCCGATATTTCTCAAATTAAAACCTGGCAAATGTTCAAAATCAGCCCCAGTCACGATAGACATCACAGAGAAACCAACTACTACTCTAAAGATTGCTTCTATTTTCCTAAAATAATCACAGATAACCCAAAGAGTCAATACTGCTGACCAGGATATAGAAATAAAATTGGGGAAAGGAAAGTATAGAACTTTAGAGGAAAAAAAAATGGAGAACGTTCAAAGTGTGACAAGAACCATCGAGAGTGGGTCATCAGAAGTTGGACAGATTATGAATGGAAAAAATGATAAGTTGCAAAGCACTATGCATGCCGCTTGCCCTGAGCAATTTAATGGGAAAACACGATTGTCAAAAAAATCTAACACATTAGCTTCTAAAGCAATCTCTAAGAAATATCAATTGCAAGCACAAGTACGCAAAAGTAATGATCAGAACAGTCGTGTTTCTAATTCATTCACTGAAGAATCAGTAAATGACTTGACTGAAATCATCAGTGAACTGAATGAATCCACAACGCCATCTGATAAATCTGCTTCTAATATGACGCGTAATCATAAAGATGTCATTTCTGTTAATCCATTGGATTCTTCATCACAGATGTTGGATCTCCATAGAAAAGAGATCAGGCATGCTGTTGATGCCTATATGTCAGCACAACCATCGCAAAAATATCTAATTCATTGTGAACCTAGGCTAAACAGCCAAAAGCAAGAATCTTATACACAATTGGCAGAAACATTTTGCGCATCTGCATCATTGAGAAACCCTGACTCCTCTGGAAGCTGTATTCTATCTCGAACCTCCACAGTCCCGGTAGGTGAAGTGGAACAATTAACGGATGTAGTCCCTGAACTGGCGATTAGAACACAGAATGCAACAGACTCCACTTCTGAGAAATCTAATTCGAGTATAATATCAACACTAGCCCCAGAAATGTATCGTTTAATTGAGTCAGCTATTGCAAACTCCACTGCCTCGAAAATTCAAGAAACCTCTTCATCCAATGTCACTGTATCCTCTGGCCAGCCGTTGGTAAAAAAAACTGCAAATGTGATCATCAAACGACCAGCTTTATACTCATTAGACATCTTGTGTCGTCCACCTCCCTGTGTACAATATGTTTTGAATCGGAAATCCATACTGTCAATCTTTTCGGAGCTACCTGAGTTGGAAGATATTAATTCTGTTGACATTCAACTGGTTGAATTTGAGAACGCACAGTGTGTGTCATTGGTGAAATTATGGATAAACTCGAGGGTTGTTTTAAATATTATCTGCCTTGCAAAAAACCAACTGTATGAGCTGGGATTCATTATAAATACGAATAATGTGACATCTCAAGTCATAGCAACAACCCATTTATCACATAACCCATCACATAACTTAATGTCTGCACCCTTACAACAGAGGAATGGTTTAAATGATGACAAACAAACCAATTGGGAACAAAAAAGGAAAACAGCATGCAACTGTCAAACAATGCATTAACTAAGCCACTCTGTAGGTAGAGTTAACATCTCTCTTGTTAGCTGGAATACGAGGGGATACCAGCACCTATTAAACAGTCGAAATGCAAACCTGGATAATATTGATATTATATTAATTCAAGAAACATGTTTAACAACAGTCCCAATCTGGGATAAATACGATGTATATTTAAATGTAGCACAAAAATCGAGTATCGGTAGGCCCACTTCTGGACTACTGATAGCTATAAAACAACATCCGCTAATCGAATCTGAGCAGTGGATATCTCCAAATCCCTTCCTGCAAATGGTAAAGCTAAAAATAGGCACTGTAGCCTATGCCCTGATTAATGCTTACTGGAATCCCCTTGGTATTTCTGTAAATACCTTCATGAGAGATGTGACTAATCTTTTGGATTTAGTATGTCTTGATAATACTGTCTCCTTTGTCATTCTAGCAGGAGATTTGAATATACATTGTTTGGGGAAATCTGTACATAATTCTAGATTAAAGGTTTGGAATCACTTTATTAAGTCACGGAATTTACAGATGTTGAATGGAACATTTGCTGATGACTTGCCTCCAAGACCAACTTGGCATAGAGGAAAATCGACAGCAATCATTGACTACATTTATGTAAGTCAAGAAATGATTACCGATGTAACTAAATTTTCCATTCTACCGACGACTTTGAGTGATCATAATTGTCTATTCATGAATTGGCAGATGAATGAATCTCTGCCTAACCGAAAAGACAATTGTCCAGCAAGTGTGGTCTCAGTAAATAGTGGAGGCAATAGACTACGATGGTCTGAAAGTTCCTTGGAAAGGTTTAGTCATTTTTATGCTTTAGAGATCACTAAAGCAACAAAGGTTTTCATCCGCAATCCCTAAGGGAAAGTATTCCCTACGGTCAATTTTTAAGAGCTAGGCGGAACTGCACGGACAAAAAAGATTTTGTTTCTCAATCTAACATCATAGAGAATAGATTATCTCAGCGAGGTTATCCAGCTCACATATTGCGACAGTCCCGCAAAAGGGCGAGATATCAACACCGTGAAGTATTGTTGGCCAAAAATACTCCTGACAATCAGAACCAGTCACGCATGGTTTGTGCCATGACCTATAGCACCCATCATGCCAAAATTAAGAAGGTAATCGCCAAACATTGGCACCTACTTCAAATGAATATGTCCAATTTGGAACATCCAATGTATGCCTTTAAAAAGGGCAGCAATTTGAAGAGTTGGTTATCTCAGGCAGATAGACTGCAGACTATTCAAGCACCAAAAACCATTACTGAGATGTGGGGAATGGAAAGGGTTACTGGGAACTACCCATGCAGCAATTGTTACCAGTGTGGATCCACTACAGCGACCAATACTGTCACTATCAATCATAGACCGTGGAAGCTTAGGGATCACACTACGTGCAATTCTAAAAATGTGGTTTATGTGAACATGTGTCCATGTGACAAGACATATATAGGGAAAACATCTAGATCAATTAAATTGAGGATCTCTGAACACAAGTCCAGAATTAGGACTCGAAATTTCTCTTCACCTCTAGTTGCCCACTTTGTTGAATACCAACATGACCGTGAGAACTTACGTTGGTGGTGTCTTAAAAGGGTCAAGGAACCAGATCACTATGCCATAGCCACCAAACTGTCCCGACGGGAACAGTGGTGGATATTTAACACACAAAGCCACACACTGGGTTTGAATGCCCAGGAAGAATGGCATGCGCTATGTAATTAGACTAATGATGCAACAGATGTCTTGGGACCCCTGGTTTGTTCGTCTTTTCTGTTTCATTATTTTTTGGTGCTTCCTCGCGCTACATTTAAGGACAACATTTGGCTCCTGGTCTATGACCGTGGCAATGTAGCTTTCGAACATTGTCCACTATATATTCATAATCAAATGTTTTCTTGCGAGGCTGTAGTCCTTGGCCTAGTTTTATTGACATTGCACAATGTGCTATGCCATACTACACATGCCCATCAGTGCTTTCAGGCCTCAGTTTTCTGTACAGCATGACTGACACAGCACGATGTGCCACGTTACTTTTGATATGCCCCCTGATGCTTTTGGGCCGGGACGCGCCATTATTTTGGGTGTTTCTTTTTGTGATTTGTTAGGGACCTCATTGTGCTTTCGGATGTATGTGAATGTTGCTCATCTTACTTTCTCATACATGTGTTTCTTTACTAGGCCTTAGTCCTTTGTCTAGTTTTGTTTACGTTGCACCACGTGCTATGTCACGTGATACATGTAGATCGTGCTTTCAGGTTCCAGTCCTTTGTCTAGCTTGACTGACTTTGCGTGACACGTTGCGTCACTTTAGATACGCCTCTTGGTGCATTTGGTATACTCGGTTCAGGACGCATGAGATGTCAGACCCGACACGCCCCTTAGCGTTTTTAATTTGAGATGTACGCCTATGCAGGAAGTCTGGTGGTCTCCAACTTCCTATGTTACAGCGTGTTTGCGGAGGTAAGTGATCTGTATTAGCCAGTCAGACTGAACCTCTCCTTTTTTTCTTTTATCCTTTTTCTTTTATCCTCGTTACTACACAGTCAGTCCGCGATTGCCTTTTACTCGCTATCGCGTTAAGGATATGTAGTGTTGCTAAAAAGGCTATTTGATAGTGAGTGGACATGATAGAAACACTTTACTGTGCATGGACCAGCTTCAGCTCGGCGCTCTACGATCATTTAGATCGCGCCATTCTTTTTAATCTCAGATAGTTCAGTGATGTTATTTTATGTTCGTTGTGGAGGTAAGCAATTCGTATTAGCCAGTCGGACTGAACCTCTTTTCTCTTTACTTCTCTTTCACTACATAGCCAGTCTGTTATTACTCACTATAGCGTGGAGATTCTGTAGTGTTGTCATAAAGGCTATTCGATAACGAGTGGACATGTTAGATACACTTTTCTGTGCATGGACCTGCTTCAGTTCGGCGCATTATGATCACCAAGATCGTTCCATTCTTATTGACCTCAGACAGTTATTTTACGTTTATTTTATGTTCATTACTTTTGGGCACACAAAACGACTTACCAGTGTCTATTATAATTTTTGATTAGATTTTGTTTAGTCTCGAATGATACTTGGAGGCTCACCTTCCCGGGAACTTATTGAAATTCTGAACCATGTTTTCTACTTGAGGTCCTACCACAGATCAAGAAAACATCACTTGATGGTACTTAATTGGTAGCCCCTGGCCAGACTGAAGGTGAGCCCACTGCTGATTTACGTGCCTTGTGCACGAGTACACCGTGAACATCTTGGGTGATTTATATTACAAAATTATTTTTTTGCGCACATTCTGTTTTGGGTGTTTGGTCTTCTACTTATTTTATTCATTCTTTTTACTTTTCAATTATTTTTGGTATTTTTTACCTTGGCTCTCACACGTTTGTTTAAGCATAGAGCGGAGTTTGACCTTTCTTTGGGCTTCCTTCACTTCACTCAAGTTTTATTTCAGAGAAACCCTATGACCACTGGTCATTCTTTTTCATTATATTTCCTACTACAGATCCAATTCATTTGAGATCTGCCTTCGGTGTGGCCGGACTGTTATTTCCTGTACTCCTTGACAGGCTTCCGGGACCACCCCCAAAAGGTTTGAGATTATGGTAATTAGATTTTCTCCCCTAAATCACTTTGCATGTCCTAATCTAGCGATGTGGGATTGGTTCACTCTGTGGGGTCCTCAGATCACTTGTTTTTATGTATAAGAATTTTGTAGGAATTACTGCATTGTCCATATGCTTGTTTTTCTTTTTCTTTTCTTTTTCTGTTTTAGGTTTAATTACTATCTCTGTTTTGAGATATTACATTTGAGTATAAAGGCTTTTTAATGTGTATCATCTGTGTACGTGTACCAGAGACACAGATGAATTTTCAAGAATGTTTGTATGGGAAAGCCACGTCCTGAAGAAGATGGACATCATCTGCAATTCAGTTAGTTATTTTCCACCGAAACTACTTTTTCTATGGTGCCATGCTTACTATACTGTTCTTATGTATTTGTGTCCATTCATGCATGCCACCCCAGCAGTCGACGTATAGCATCCCATGTTAGACTTTTTAAAGTATGGGTTTAGTATTGTGAGGTTTTTCAGTTTCATGTTTTTTAAACCATTGAACTGCTTTATTTGGAAATGATTACCTGTCCTCTCTTCCTGCCATTGTCATAGTTTGATTTAATCTGCTTATGAACTGATCTTCAAAATATTCAGACTTGTCCAGCTGACCAGGATTTTCCCACTCGAGAGATTCCCTTCTCTCGAGCGAGTTAAATTACCTGGCACCTACACAAGTGAATTTAGGGATGTTTGTGATTTCTCCCCAGCTTGTGATTTGGCAGTGAGTTTTCAGCAGTCTTTCTTTGAAATTAGCACTTTCTTCACACTATGCACTTTATTTGTGTAATATAGTTGAATGTTATATATTTACTCTTATTCATGTACGAGCTCTAAATTATTTAATAACTATTTTAATGTTTCCAATTTAATAAAGAAATTTAATAAGATTTTTGGAACTTTATTGTAATTTATATACAGTGATCTGAGGGGTAGATTGAGGAACCGTTCCCGACACTGCTGGTCGGATTGTGCCTTTCCGAGTGTACTTGTTTGCATATCCGCTGGCTTGATTTTTGTTCTTTATTGCTAATTGCTTCCCCTTTTGCCAGCAACGTAGGGGTTACCCATCTATTGTATTGCAGTAATGTAGGTTGATGCAGAAGACCGGCATGTTCTCTATTGTCATGTTTGTTTTGATTACACACAGCTCAGGACTGGATGTAGGTTTTTATGTCAGTAATCATTCTAGGCCACCAGAATTGCCTCTGTATGTGATGAAGGGCAGTGGTAATGCCTCGATGTCCTGAATGAAAGGTGTCATGACAGAAAGTCATGATTTTGTTTCTCAGTTCTTGTGTAGGGATGACTAGTTGTTTGTCCTTGAAGAGATAACCATCCTTAGTGTTCAAGTTCCATTGATTGTTCTGGGTGTAATCTTCCCAGAGATCAGAGGAAGGGGTATGAGCATGGATGTCTTCCAGGAGAAATTGAGCTTGTGCCACAAACACGGTTTTAGGAAACATCTTGGGAAGTGTCCTGACCTCGACAGATTCGTAGTCAGGACGTCTGGATAAGGCATCTGCGACAATGTTATTGATTCCAGGAAGGTGGTTAATTTGAAACTGGTACTGAGCGAAAAACAAGGCCCAACGGGCCTGGCGACTGTTTCTGCATTCCAGGGATTGTAGTACTTGTAAGTTTCGATGATCTGTACATACTTGCACTGGATATTGAGCTTCCAGGTGTAAATGACGCCAGTCAGTGAATGCTTGTCGGATGGCCAGTAGCTCCTTTTCCATGACTGAATAATGGTATTCACTAGGTGTCAAGGTGCGGGATAGGTAGGCAATAGGATGTTCCATCTTGTCCTCAAATTCCGGTTTTAAGACTGCCCTGATGGCATAGTCAGAAGCATCTGTTTCCACCAGGAAGGTTCGATCTGTATCGGGTTGAGCCAGGATTGTACCTTCAGTGAATTTTCGTTTCAGTTGTTGAAAAGCCTTCTCTTGTTCTGTAGACCAAATAAACGGTGTATCTTTCTTTAGAAGTGCCACGATGGGATGTACAATTTCAGAAAATGTCAGAATACATTTTCTGTAAAAATGTGCAAGTCCCAGGAAGGATTGTATCTGTTTCACAGTGGTAGGCGTAGGCCAAGAAAGTATGGAATCTATCTTGCCCGGATTCATTCCTATTCCATTAGGGCTGAGCACAAATCCAAGGTAATGAACGGTCTGATCATGAAATAGACACTTTTCAGGCTTGGCCAGGAGTTTGTTTTCACGTAATCATTGCAGAACTGCCTTAACGTGCTCTTCATGGATCTGGGGATCTTTAGAATAAATCAGTATATCATCCAGGTATACGATAACAAAAAGGAACAACATATCTGAGAAGACCCTGTCCATCAATTGTTGAAATACCGCAGGAGCATTGGCAAGCCCGAAGGGCATGACCAAATATTCGAAGTGGCCAAAAGGAGTTCTAAAGGCAGTCTTCCATTCATCACCCTCCTTAATTGAATGAGATGGTAAGCACCCCTGAGGTCGAGCTTGGTGAAAATAACAGCTCCTCTCACAGCTTCCAAAATATCAGAAATGAGTGGTAACGGATAGCAGTCCTTGAGGGTACATTGGTTAAGACCACGGTAGCCCAAACAGGGTCATAGCTCTTTTGTGTTTTTCTTGGGAACAAAAAGCAAGGAGGCACCGGCGGGATACTTAGAAGGCCAGATAGTTCCATTTGCCAAGTTGGTATCCAGGTAATCATGTAGAGCTCTCTTTTCAGGTTCGGATAATATGAACATTCTCCCAAATGGAATTACATCGGAAGGCTCAGTTTCTATGGTGCAGTCCTCAGGTCTGTGGGGTGGAAGAGCTTGAACAATATCTGTTGAAAATACATCAGAGTATGTCTGGTATGATTCTGGTACATGGATAATGTTGGACACGCTCAAGGAGGATGGTTTGTGGTTCTGGGAGTTTACTGGAAGAATCCGGGACGTGTTCTGACATAGACAGTGAGACATACAAACCTCTGGGCCAAGGAACAAGGAACCTGCTGTCCAATTGATGTATGGGTTGTGCTTCTGTAACCAGGGTATGCCTAAAACCATGGGATAGTGGGCAGCCTTTATGATGTCTAATCGTATCCTTTCCTCGTGGTTGTTTATAGATAGTTACAATTCTTTTGTTTGGTGAGTAATGGGGCCTGAAGACAATGGTCTACCATCGATTCCTTCCATGGGTTGTATCACTTCTTTGAGCTCTCTAGGGATGTTATGAGTGGTGGCCCATTCGTGATCAATGAAAATCCCCATGGCACCGCAGTCCACGAGAGCCAGGATGGGAAAAGACTCATTCTCGGTGGATGTCAGGACAGTTTGTAGAATCACTAAGGTATTCTGTCCCGGAGCATTCAAGGAAGGAATGGATGCAGAGCAGGCATCTTTCTCCTAAAGCTGTGCTCCGCTTAGGATCGGGAGCTGGTGTTTCCCGAACGCCGGGGTGGTGCTATAGGGCATCCTCTGACTAGATGTTTGTCAGAGGCACAGTACATGCAGAGTCCCGTATCAATTCTTTGGAGCCTTTCTTGTGGAGAAATTGGACCCCTAAACGCGCCTAGTTGCATGGGTACCAGATCCGGGGTATGTGGAGCAGAGCTCTCTTTGGTACTTGGGTACTCAGTAGTTGTCTTTGGGAATGTTTTCACCTTTCTTTTCTCAGCCTTTCTCTCCTGGATCCTAAAATCTATCTGCAAGGAAAGATCCATAAGGGCCTGGAAGGTTCCTGGACGTGCTACTCTGGCTAGCTCATCCTTTACTTCATCATTTAATCCCCTTCTGAAGAGAGTGAAACTGGCTTCTTGTGACCAATGTGCTTCCTTAGCTAGCTGCTTGAAAAGAGTCGCATAAGTGAGCATATCCTGACTCCCTTGTTTAAATTCAAGAAGTCTTTCTTGTGCACTGTAAACAAGCTCTGGTCGATCGAACATAGCCTTTAGGGCATCCACAAATCCTTCGTAGTCATCCAAGAGCTGATCTCCTGAATCTCCTGAATTAACTAAGGGAATTGCCCAGGTTAATTGCCCAGGTTAAGGCATTGCCCTTTAAGTTTGAAAGTGAAGTGCACTTGAATCTAGGAAGGATCGCAGGGACCTAGAGGATACATCATACATGTCCACACCACCTCCTACTAAAATGCTTTCTTTGACTGCGGAATCCCAGGATAAGACCAGGTGTTTTAAAGCTGCATTTTCGGCTTTGAGATTTTGAACCTCGGTAGTTAATTCTTGCATACCTCGCATGAGGTCTTGGACTGCTGCTTCCATATCTGTTTCCGTATCAGGTTCTTGGCGTCTCAATCTGTCAAAAGCCTCTTTCTTTCTCACCTTTTTCTCCTTGCTTGTGTGCTTTCGGGATGAGGATTCTTTCTTTTTCACCGACCGTGACTTGTACAGGCTGGAACACGAGTCCTCGGGTTCCCGCGTGGAAGCCGGCTGCCAAGCCGGTAGCGTTCGAATTCCAGGAACAAATGTCAATGAATCCAGGAAGGAAGGTATAGGAAGGTAAGGATTGGAAGGGAGAGGATTCCAGGAACAAAGAAGGAAGATAGAAATACACGGCAACGCAGAGAGCGAACTCGAACAACGTCTAGTAACTCGTTGGGGTAGAGTTGAGACGCACGGAGCCACAGGGGTGTGCTGGTTTTCTAGGAAGCTGGTGACTGCACGCAAAGGCTAGACCGCAACGGTTCTGACTTGTCGGCCATCTTGGATGAATTGCAGTGTTTATGTGGTGCATCATGGACCATGAAGTCCAGAAGGGTCGAATCCGGCTACTCATGACAAAGGATTACCATTAAGACAAAGAAACTTCGATCTCCAAGACCCTAAGAAGTCCCAGAACCAAGTACTAAGATCCCAGTTTCCCTTGGGAACATGTACTCCTGAGCTTAGGACGTGCAGATTTTGTATTGCCTTGAATATGGTCGGGGAGGAGTCAGGTATGAAAACACAACAAGCAGATCTCACCAATTTACATACTCCACCACGCTCAGCCAGGATGACATCTAACACCATCCTGTTCTGTAGAGCCACTAATCTAATTGCTTTCTGTTCTAGAGTCATGTTGTAGAGTATATCGGTGGTCTGATTGATGGTTCTCTCCAATATTCTTGCTAGTCTCCTAATATCCTCAGAATTCATGATCTGTCCCCAAAATGGTACAAAGGATTTTGCTACATCACCCATGACGTGTGAAGGAGTATCACCGTTCTCGGCCCACCTTGTATGAGCCCTAGAGACCTCAGTGGTACTAGCTACATATACCCCTGGTAGCAAGATACCCAAATAACAAGTACCCTGCTAATGCCTAGGTAGCCACGGATAAGCTTCATTACTGTAAATGAAATAAACGGGATCACCTATGTACAAAGGTCTGTCCTCACTGGTCAAATTCACAACATTGGTACAACCCTCGAAAGTACCCATCAACCGAGAACTATTCCTTTGTATGCAGAAGGAGACAGAGTTGGGGCTATGATTAATATTATAGGAAGGTGGCGTGGCATCCCGGTTGCCTACTAGAGCCATCTTGAAAGAGATTAACGATTAAAAAGGTCTAGATAGTCCATCAGAAGGCCTAATAGAAGCAACATTAAGCTTGCTACTATTTGCAAAAAGAGAGCATCCCAGGGGCGTCAGGACTCGCCTTTCAAACTCATTTAAATTAGTCCCATCAAAGTTCCCTGAGATGCTATCATTCCAACAACCAAGGAATAGTGCCCTTATAGAGGCATAACATGCAGTAGTTAGAAGCAGAGGATGAATATAGCAGCCCAACCCTTTTTCCCCATGTTGCGGCAAATGCAAACAGATCCAGCAATTAGTTCTGTTTAAGATCGCATGAGTCGCATTCATAATTAACAAAAGTGTGTTGTTGTGATAGCTCTGTCTGTGTTGGGAGTCCCTAGGAGATAGAGTGCGCAGGTGCACGAAAGGTGTAGACATAGTGGGAACACTCTTAGTAGGCAAAAACGTTTCAAGTGGACGCACTCCTTCAATGTACCAAAACCCAAGAGCAATTACTACTGTAAGACCAGTTAACATAATTACAAGAAAACAATACGTCCTCAAGGACCATTTATTTGTCTGTCCAATGTATTTGTTAGCCACACAATCGATCGGTTGCTCCGTACGAGTAGAGATAACAACAGGCATTGTTCCTCAAAGCTCTTTCCTGAAAAGTTCCTGCGAAAAAACACTGTAGTCCATTTGCTGGTGTCAGTCATTTTCTCCTTTTTCTCCTTATCTTCTACGTCGTGTGGCAAAGGGAAAGGAATCCTCTTGATATGCATAGCATGTACCATTGTCGTTTCCCATCTACTCGTACGGCAGTCTGTGTGGTCAACAGGACCTGAAATGGCCCTCTCCAACGTGGTGTGAGGCTGGATGCTCTCTCAAATGACTTTGTTAGCACCCAGTCGCCGGGTCGAATTCTGTGACCTGGCCCCTCGTATTTAACTGGGAGGGCTTCTCGCACCTGTTGATAAATCAAATACAGGTTTTTAGTTAACTGGTCACAGTATTCAGAGAAAAGTGAATGCTCTGCATCCTTAAAATATCTGGGCTTGGGCATATTCCAAATGTTAGCTGGCCTCCCCATGATGATTTCCTACAGGGAGAGCCCAGTTGTATTCTGTGGAGTTGTCCGCATGGACAGTAGTGCTATAGGTAAGGCGTCCGGCCATTTCAAATTACTACTGGCACATACCTTAGCGATTTTATTCTTTAAAATACCATTGTGGCATTCTACAAGTCCAGCACTTTGAGCGTGTCTAGCCGAATGGAAGCGTTTATCGATCTGTAATCCCACGCATACTTGCAGAATACCAGCAGAATACCAGCGGCCATAAAATGTGGACCGTTATCCGACCAGATGACCCTTGGCAAACCAAACCTAGGAAAATATTCCTTAAGCATGATTTTTGCCGTTGTCATTGCTCTGGCATCTTTCACAGGGTAGGCTTCAACCCTCTTGCTAAAGGCACAATTAACTACCAAAACGTACTTGTAGTTGTTACAACGTTCCATCTCGATGAAGTCGAAATGAATCACTTCAAAAGGCACAGTGGGTGGAACAAAACTACCCCTTGGTGTCGACGTACCCTTCCCTGCATTATGCTGTAAGCAAACCATACAATTCTGGACAAAACGCTCAGCAGTTTTTGAGATGTTAACATTTTCCCAGACAGATTCTAACACTTTGCAGATCTTCCTAGCACATATATGAGTGGGACCATGGGCCCTTGTAATCATAGCGGTGACATATGCATTCGGTAACATCCCTCTGTTAAGTGACCTCAATTCAGCACTCCAACTAAGTCAATGCCGAGTCTTGGATGCCCAAGGGAAGCCCTTAATTATAGATTTTATGACAAGTTCATAGATCTGGATGATAAACCCTTGTATAACGCCCCTCTCTTTGAATCCCCCTGACCTCACTGAGCCAAGAAATAGGTTTGTTTTGCAAATTAAAAGATTTATTTGAAAAATTAAACAAGATATATATCACACTTTTATAAATAAATGAATATTTGATAGCACACTTATGAATATGACAGTGATCAACAATGGATAATATTACACTAGCACACTTTTTTAATTACTTAGGAGTTGGTATAGAGAGGATAAAGTAGCTGAGAATGCTTTTATGGTTTCAAGGAAATGCAATGATGGAAAAGAATGCAGCACAGAAATAAACTGAGATGGTTCCACAAGAGATAATATGATCACTTTTTCTTTTGACAATTCACTCCCCCCCATGCAATATAAGGAGATGGAAGGAAAGCGCACAATTTTCAGGAATACAATCAAATGCAATACCAATTCATTCCCCCCTAGCAAGCTTAGAGCAACAGGGATGATTTTAAAACACAGGCAAAAATGCTTTAAATGTGATTTGCAAAGAAGTGAAAATATGCTAAAAATGATTTTAATTCCCTATAGGAGATTCAGGGTAGGTGACAGCTACTTTGAATGAGTTCAGGTCAACACTAGCAATTAATCAGGAATGATTATCAGATTGAAAATGAATTTCAGCAGTTGCAAGCAAAAGACAGCGATTTTTAACGTGATATAAAACCGACCCAAATTGCAATTTGCGGCACTTTTTCAGAGTGCGTCGAGTGCGTTTACGGAAAAACTATAAGGAGTAGAAAGCTGAGGATCTTAGCTTTAAAATGAAGTTAAATCTCGTTCCTAGCACACGCGGTTTAAAAGATACGGACGATTTTGTGGAGGTAGATTTTCAGAAATAAAGTAAGATTCAAATGGCAAATGACACTTTCCCAGGTTTGAAATCACCGAATGGACACACGATTTCTATGCAGTTCTAAATAGGTTGAAATGGTTTGAATTAGATTATTTTAAACTAAGAGATTGGTTCTGCACAGTTCTGGCTGGATGCTCACACTATAACTTTGAACTAGGCCGTCAAGATCTGGTCAGGTTTGGACTGCGGTTCTCTCTGCTCTGCTGTTCGGGACCTCTGGTTCTGGCAAAAGTTCTTGGCACTGCACAGTAGTCTGGTCTGGTCAGCGGTTCTGGATCTCTGGCTCTGGTCTCGGCACTGCACAGTGGTCTGGTCTGGTCTGGCAACAGTTCTTGGCACAGGGTTCTAGCCAGAATCACACAGCTCGCCCAGATGTTGAATAGTTTGGTTAGGTTGCTGGATTCTGAGCCCTCTGGAAAGGATTCAGCTTTGTTGACTAGGCCGTTCTGCTAAAAGTTCTGGAATCTGGAGTCTGGTTTTCTAAGTTCTGGTCTCTGAATATTGTCTGGATTTGAAGTCGTCCGGCAAAGTGTTTCGCAAGAAAGTGGAAAGAGCAGTCGCTACCAGGGTTTCAGTGGCTCTTTTTATGTCTTTTGAAAGTGGGTGGGAAGGCTGACTTTCTATGCCCAACCCTCTGAGGATCCTGATAGACTATAGGATTCTCTGTCGCCTGATGGGAAACTGAATTGTGAGTCATCCGGTATCCTTTTTATGGCATACAGAAAGAACACTCCCCTTGTCACTTTGCACACAAATCTATTTTTGACTTAAATGCATATTTATCTATGTACAATTGTTATGATATTATATGTCCAGTTAACATATTTTATGTAGCACCAAACCATCCGATCCCTGTCTTTGTAAGATGTTGTGTTCACTTCTGACAGAATTCTGCCCTTTTCATCCAGCACACAACCTCTAAACTTTTCCAGAATTTACACAAATGTGTGCAAGGAATATGGGCATCAGATGATGAAGTGTCATGTTTTTAACATACATACATTTGGAGTAATACCCTATTTTCCACTACTACCCCCCAGAACATACCACAGAGTCCTAACACCTCTTAAAATGTGCACAGAAAAATCACAGGAATCATGATATTATTGATATAATTTTGACAATTATGTACTATGAATTATCCATCTTTCTAAAATTATGCTCTGGGTGTGGTTTAGGTCCCAAAGCACATGGGGAATTCCTTGTTCGTCCCCGCCTGCAAGCCTACAAGCTCGGCTGGCTCACATAGGCAGTTCCCCTCCCATTTCCTTCCGTGAGGAAGCCATTTACGACCCCCATATTTAGCATTTGCCTGAGCCAAGGAAAGTTCATTGTTCTGTTTCCTGCAGTCTCAGGTACCGCTCCCCTAATTCAATCAGAGAGGTGTAATCTCCTTTTGGTGGGGGCAGGAGAAGACAGGCCAGGCCTGTGAATGCAGTTGCTGGGCAAGTTTCAACTCCTGTCGGGGGTAGTTGCCGGGCAGAATTCTATCTCTTTAAGCCAGGCTTCAGCCAAATGTCACTTTTGTTCCCATTTTCTTCATTCAAATCAAACTTACAATTTTGACACATGCAGCTAGAACTCTGATTCTAAGTTCAAACCTATGACATTTAAACAGTTGCAACCTATGTGACACTAGAAAGTAAATCACTCATTTATTTTAAACATTTCGATTTTAGTGGCTTTAAGTCCAATTTCACTTAAGCTTCTGAAATCCACAGCTCAGCCAGTTTTGTTATGAACATTATTTTAGGCTCTTCATCTTTCTAGATGTTGTATGCACACAAGACTTCATTCTGCCAGATGTATGCTCGTGTTCAGTAAGATTTTTGAATTTCTTGCAATGTTTGAAATAGGCATTTTGAGCTTGCATTCAGAGAAACAAAGGTGATTTTAAAGCGCTTTTTGAGCTAACAGGCACTGCTGTTTTTCCTTTGGCACCATGTTTCACTCATGGCGCTTCTGGCCCATCACGCTCGCACTGGTGGGTGGCAGGTCAGGTGACCATTTTGGTGTGTGCAAAAACTGCACGGTTTTCCTGGATTCTGGTGCAAATGTGGGCTTTTCGGCCATCTTGGATTTTCTAAGCCCACAGCACCAAATGTTGTAGCATAATAATTCAAATGTGAGTCAAGACACCTGACACATCTTCCTTTTAAATTATCTACCCAACACCCTTCCTCATCCAATCTTGCCAAACCCTCAGCCCAATGTTTAAGTTCTTCTAGAGTGGCATCAGCTGGAATATTTTTTATCGAGTCAATCCCTTCATCTATAATACAAGTGTTTGTGGCTTCCTTTGTAGCATACACATCTGAGTATAGATCAGTAGCAGTCTATTTAGCTCTCCTGTCAGCAAAAGCGTTCCCTTTTCCTACATCATCTAGTACTTTCCTATGTGCCACGCACTTCATAATTGCTAGTTGAGTGGGAAGCGCAAGTGCTGAGAATAACTGAACTATCAAGGTGCCATGTTGGATTTTCGTTCCGTGTGAGGTCAAGAAACCGCTTTCTGCCCATAGTCTACCGAAGTTGTGAACTGCCCCAAAGGCATACTGGCTGTCAGTAAATATATTCACTCTAAGCCCTTCGGAAAGTTCACAAGCTCAAGATAATCTCTGCGGCCTGCGCAGAGTTATGCGAAATTCTCTTGGTTTCCACGATCGTGCTTAATGTAGTGATGGCATAAGCAGCAGTGGATGTACCATCCGGAAGTTTGAAGCAGGAGCCATCGCAAAACAGCTCCCCTTGTGGATCATTCAAAGGTGCATCTTTCAAATCAATTTGCCTTTAGTTTCTTGTTCTGTAGTATAAAGGCAGTCGTGTGACATTTCATCACTGCAAGCAATAGCTTGCGGAAAAGGTAACAGTTCAGTCGGATTCAGTACGCAACACCTTTTAATTTGAATATGCGGTGCAAACAAGATCAATTCATATCTTGTTAATCGTGCGGAAGTAAGGTGTTGTGTTTGCGTTCTATTTAATAGAATGTCTACAGAGTGAGGTACCAACAAGGTTAAAGTATTGCCTAGGACCATACCCTCGCCTTGCTTTACTGATGCAGCAGCAGCAGCGACAGCTCTCAAACATCTCGGCAAAGTGCATGCAACAGGATCAAGGGTGGAGGAAAAGTAACCGCACAGTCTATTCTTCCCCCCATGTTCCTGCGTTAACACAACCAAAGCACATACAACTCAAAGGCCTTATCATAATTTGGTATGCCCAAAACGGGTGCTGAACCCAGTGCAGTATTGAGCAGATCAAAAGCTTTCTTGTGTTCCAAGTTCCACGGAAATGGCAAAGAAATGCCCTTCTTTGTCAATGCCAACATTGGTTTGATCACTAGTGAAAAATTAGGGATCCAATGTCTACAGTAAGAAGCCATTCCTATCAAGGCTCTGACTTCCTGTGTTTGGGACAGACATACTAGAAATATTCTTAATCCGTTCATGTGTCAATCTTCTTCCCTCGTTTGACAGGAGATAACCTGAATAGGCGACCTCCTGTCGACAATACTGAAACTTTTTCAATGAGGCCTTATGTCCATGTTTTGCTAGATGAATAAGCAATAACACAGTGCCTTCCTAACAAGCACTTTCTGAATCTGCAGCTAAAAGAAGATTGTCGACATACTGCAGCAATGTACAAGTAGTAGGTGACTCAAGTGTATCGAGCTGCTCTTTCAAAGCCCTTCTATAAATGTTTGGACTCTCCGTGTACCCTTGTGGTGCACGGGTGAATGTAAACAAGGGTATCCCTAGGGTGAACGCAAACAAATATCTACTATCCCCGTGTATAGGAATGGTAAAGAAGGCATTCTTAAGATCCACAACACTGAAATGAGTAGCAGAAGCTGGAATCATTGTTAGTATTGTCGTTAAATCAGGCACAATTGGAAATTGTGGAGCAACAATCTTATTGATAGCGTGCAAATCAATAATGAAACGGAAAGGAATTGTATTATCCCCTTTCTTATACACTGGTAAAATCGGACTATTGCACAAACCTGCAGTCATTTCTTCAATTACTCAACGATGTACAAAATCATAAACTATACACTTCAAAGCTTGCTCACCATCAACTGAAATCTTATATTGTGGAATTCGTGGCAACTTAACTCCTGGTTTCAGAACAATTTTAACAGGCTCAATTTGCAAAATACCAACATCATTGTCGTCAATCGCCCATAAACACGCCGGAACTTCACTAAATTCTGGCAGAAAAGGTCTAGTCAGAAACTGTGAAGCAGAAAATTGCTGTGGTGAAATCATCAAATTCACTCTGTCTGAAGAACAATGAATTACCGCATTTAATTCTTTCAACAGATTAAACCCCAACAAATTCTCTCCACAGTTCATTGTCAGAAGAAACAGACAGTGATCCGCAAATGGGCCCAGTGAAATTGGTACCGGCAAAGAAACCAGACTAACCACTGGCGTACCAGAAAAGCCTACAGAAATGTTAGTCTGCACTGACAGTGGAATGTCTGGAACCTGTGAATGATCAATGGAACACTTCTGTGCCCCTGTGTCTATCAAAAATAGATGCTTCCTATTCCCCACCATCATCTCAATTTAGGGACCTTTCTGATTAACGGGAATAGGCGTTGGTTCCAGACCCTGCTTTGGGCTGTCCTAATGAAACAATATATCGTCGAAGACAAGATCTTCAGAAAGATAGGCAGTGGAAGAATTATCAAAGATATTTCTGCTATCTACATTAGGTTGCTGATTATCTTGCGAAAAGGACTGAGAATTTTGAGCAAACTGGCTTCTTCCAGGACCACCTACCCCAAGGCGGCCTCTGGGTCATCTACCCATGACACCATATGTGTTATTCGACCTTTGCTGAAAGATCAGGCATTGTGCTCGCCAATGACCGTCTTCTCTACAATAAACGCATTGGTTCGCGTGTACAAGACCCAACGGCACATTACTTTGTGGCCCGAACTGACCACGAAACTGTGTACTACCCCCTCTAGGCCCTCTTACTATCTGTTAAAATAATACCTTAGTTTTCAGATCACCCTTTTTCTTTTCAATCCTTTCTTTCTCATTATTGACTCTATTCTCATAGTACTGAGCCATATGTAATACTTCAGACTGTGAATTAGCTTGCCAAGCACTCTCGGAAGTCATAATTTGTGACTGGATATCAGGGAACAATCCATGCACAAATGTATCCACAAATAATCTTTTTTCTGACTCAGTGCTTAAATCCTGTCCGCTAAAATCTGGGAATACTTGTTTGAAACGAATAAAGAATTTGGTAGCACCTTCAGATTTACCTTGTGTACAAGCAGTGAGTTTGTCCCAGACAATACTTCTCTCTGGAATTAAAGTCTTCAATTTCGGTACTATTCTATCTGGTAAAGTAAGTATCACCTGTGGTGGTCTTTCACCAGCCGTCCTTTCTCTATCTAGCCTAGCCAAGTTAACCCATGTGTCACCTAACCCCGCTGCATCATCAACAGTCCTAATCTGTTTCCATAAATCAGCAGGTAGAATTACGGGAAACAACAAGTCTACATTACCCAGAGTAAAAACTGACGAATGCCAGACAGATTCTATTTCCTTGTAAAACCCTGTCAGATTTTTCCTAATGTCTGGAATCAACTGTCTAATAGTATTCACTTCCTGTCTTGAGAATGGAACGTGAACAAACTGTGATACATAATGAGCTGCAATATCATAGGCTGCTGCGCCCGTTGCAGCATTAGCCGGAATTTCAACTTTGGGAACAAATGTCAGAGCGACCTCTCTCATAGGCAACTGAGAAGTAGGCAACTCCGAAAGCTTACTAAGCAAAAAAGCTAAATCGAGCGCCAGAGTGGTGGAAGCAGTGTCAGACACTAAAGCTCTCTTATAGGTATTCAGTAATTCTGCGGGACAACAAATCTTTCTCTTTATACATTCATTCTGCAGGTATTCTACCATTACCTGCATCACTTTCCTCTGCATTTCTGGGGTATACTGACAATACGTATCATATACTTCTAAGGGAGATATCGACATATCTGAAATCCATCTAAGTGCATCTCTTGTGCAAATTTGCGTTTCTTCACTCATCGACTTACAAAGAGGAAGGAACTGTTTCTGTACGTAAAAAGCATCCAAAGTATCACCATCTACTTCTTCATTCTGCAACCTTTCTAACTCCCTTCTAAACTCAAAAATCCTCTCAACATGCTCATATACTTTCTCTGCAGTATCTCTTGAATAAGCTAAAACATTCAAATCCCTCAACCCTTGTGGGACATCTGTGTCCATCAGTCTATTCCACATTACAGTCAAATGTATTCCCATCCCTGAAGACATTCTGATCGGGAATACTTTCTAGATTAGAGAGTGTAGCTAAAACAGTAGATCATTCACCTTTCTCTATACATTGTCTAGCCCATGCATTCAAATCTCTCTTCCTCTCTTTGGAAACTGTATTTCAAGTTACAATTTTTGATTCAACACTTGCTCCTGTATCAGCTGCAAGCAGAGCAGAACCGCTTGGGAAGGAAAGTGTAAACAAATCCTGTACACCAGGTAGTGGAGATGCTATCACTGGCACCACAGACGGAACCGTAACAGTCGGTAAAGGTGTAGGTACAGACGGAGGAACAACAACAGAAAATGGAGCAACAACTGGCGGCGGAGGAGCAACAGGAAAAGCAGGAATAACTACAGGAGGAGGAAGAACAGCAGGAAGAGGTAAAACAGCAGGAATAGGTACATAAGGAGGTGGTGCAGTGGCACCAGGCCTACTTCATTTAACAGTTTATCGATTAGTTCATCTGATGCATGAAAATCTTTAGACAGATATATTTTCTGTGTACCAAGTTGAAAAGCCCTATCCATATTTCTAACAGACTCTGACTGTTTTTGCTGATCATACAATGATGCCTTTTCAAAGTTTGACATATGCCGATGTGCATGCTTCTCTTCACTCTTAAGTTTCTGCATAGCTTCCTTTTTCCAATTTTGTATTACACCAAATGCTGCAGGTCTGGCTTTTTTCTTTAACAATATGGATTCTAAATACTCTGTTCGGGAAATCTCAAAGCTACCATTGATTGGACACTGAAGTTCAGAAGCATATCTAGTTTGCCTGTGCCAAATATCATTGAATACTATACTACCAATGCTGTACTTACAGTACATAGTACATGCCGGCGACCCCTCCTGTGGTGCCGGTGTTAGGCGATCCTCTGCACATCAGTCCGCTACACACCAGAACACTGCTCACATTTCCCCAACATCTCCTCACACGGTTCGAGGCTCAAGTGATTCGGTGAACCCAAAGGACCGGAAACTCCGTACCAGCTATGGTGTACGGGCTCGATTGCAACCCTTTCTGCATTGGCAATTGCCTTGGAGAACGTATAGCAGAAGGGGCGGTGTTACGTCTCCACGTCGATCACGTGATCCAGAGTGGCGTTCCTCACGTGACCTTGGTGGACGTCACATGACCCAGAGACGTCACATGACCCAGAGACGCACAGTATAAAGGTCTGAGAGACAGAACACTCATTGCTTCTCAGCTGTCTTCAGACTCTGTTTGGCGTTACGTATTGCTCCACTGTTACCTTTGATCACGGAACTCTACCTTGGACTCCTTTGGATACCCCCTTGTACCTTTGCTTGGAACTGTTGCCGGACTTTGGATTACATCCTGACTTGTCTTTGGATCATCCCTTGGTACTTCACTGAACTCCTACGCCATTTCCCTTCTGGGGATTCAAGTCACGCCTTCACTACTACAGGTGGCTGATCCTACATCCACGCTATCTTGCGGTCCTACTATTTCAGGGACCGCCGCATCATCTGAGTCTCGAACCTCTACTAGGTTTCCTGGGTTTTCCGAACACACCCGATAGGTAAGACCTTTTAGATCCTTTGGTTTACTGAATATGTATTGTAGTTGCCTGGTACTTAACCTCGTTCCTTTTTGACAGCAGCATCGGTGTTCCAGAGGTTCCGTGGATCTGGGAAGTCATCTCCCACCTGTGGCCTCAAAGGTCGTACAGCGGGTTTCTTTTAGTTCCCCTGTGCGTCACTTGGGGACGGAGGTCTCATCGGTCTACACGACACTCAAGTCAGAACAGACTGAGAAGCCGTATAGTCGTGTTAGACAATGCAGGGATCCACGGAAGAACCCATAGCTGCTTTAGTCCAGGCGATTACAGTATTAAGGGCAGACATGGCCGCTGCGAATACGGTGATCCACCAAAGGTTAGACTCCATACAGAGTGTTCAGCATTCCCTTCCTGCAGACCCTGAGTTCGGAGATGCTAGTTCCTCAACCCCACCTCCTCCCTTGGCTAATACTACAGTCCCAACTCCGGTGATCCTCCCAACCCCTTCCCCCCTGGCCGCTCCTGAACGTTATCAAGGTGACCCCAAGAAATTCAGGACCTTCATTAACCAGTGCAAGTTACATTTCTTGTGCAGACCTTTGGCCTTTCCTACTTCCACTGCTAAAGCCGCCTTTGCCCTTTCCCATTTAGCCGGGACAGCTGCCGCTTGGGCTAATCCTCTGTTGGAGAATAACAACCCAGTCCTTTATGACTTTGATCTGTTGGTTCTAGAAATGTCACGAGTATTTGATACCCGACACAAGGCACAGTCTAGGGATTTGGAGTTGTTAGAACTAACTCAGGGTAGAAGGACTTTGATAGAATACATCACCCGGTTCAATCAATTAGTTGCTGAAACATCATGGCCAGAAAGCAAGCGGGCAGTTGTCTTTTATAGAGGGTTGAATAACATAATGAAAGATGCTTTAGCAGTGATCCCTTCTATGCCCACTCAGTATCAGGAACTAGTTGATCTTGCACTACAAGTAGATGCACGGCGATCGGAGCGTAGAGCCGAGTTGGGGATTTCTTCCCATCCTACACTTGCCAGTACTCCTGCTTCCAGTACGGAAGAACCTATGCAAGTGGGAGGTTTACGTAGCCCTATTACAACATCGGAGAGGGAACGTAGAAGGGTGGATAATGCATGCTTTTATTGTGGCACCACGGGACATTATGTGAACGAGTGTCCTCGACGTCCCAAGAAGAGCCAGGTTTTTCGGACAGCTTGACCTTAGATCCGGAGAGCAGGTCGAGTGTTCAGTCTCCATCTCCGGGTACCCCTCTTGCTTTTGCTCGTGTTCAACCCGTCTCTGTAAACGCCACTCTATGTCCCTCTACAGGCCTTCTTCATGCAGTCACAATCATCATTGATTCAGGTGCTACTGGAAATTACATAGACATTGCTTTAGCCCATTCCCTCAATCTACCTTTAATGGTAAAAACCCGACCTGAACCTGTTCAAGCCGTAGATGGCTCTGCGTTAGTTTCTGGTCCTGTCAGACACCAAACTGCACCTCTCTTGTTGACCATACAAGATATTCACACAGAGACCTTAAGTTTTGACTTAATCACCACACCTCAATTCGGTATCATATTAGGGATACCATGGTTACGTGAACACAATCCACTGATTAATTGGCAATCAGGCACTGTGCTCTTTGAATCCGAGATCTGTCAGAATTATTGTCTCCCGACCCATCAAACAACTGATACCCCTTCTCAGGCTTTGGGAGCCTTAGCTCAACTCATGCTTAGTGTTGATGGATCTGAGCTGGTGACTCCTCATACCGTTGGGGGGTTGGTGTCTGGGATTCCGTCTGAGTACAAAGCATTCGAATCAGTTTTTGATCGTGGCTCTTCTGAGGTACTACCCCCACATAGACCATATGACTGCCCAATCGAATTAATCCCTGATTCCAATATCCCTTCGGGCAGGATTTATTCATTATCTCCTTCGGAGGAATTAGCTTTGAAAGAGTATGTACAGAACGCCCTTCGTATAGGACACATCCGCCCCTCTACTTCACCAGCGGCAAGCCCTATATTTTTTGTACCTAAGAAAGAGGGGGATTTACGTCCTTGTGTGGATTATCGGCGTCTTAATGCCATCACAAAAAAGGATAGGTATCCAATTCCGTTAATCACACCCCTTCTGGACCACTTATCACATGCTTCTGTTTTCACCAAGCTTGATCTGCGCGGCGCATACAATCTAGTACGCGTTCGCGAGGGCGATGAGTGGAAAACTGCTTTCTGTACTCGTTACGGCTTGTATGAATACCTAGTCATGCCATTCGGTCTGTGTAATGCCCCGGCCACATTCCAACGCTTTATGAATGACATATTCAGGGATATATTGGATGTATACATGGTTGTGTACTTGGACGACATCTTGATCTTTTCTCGTAATCTTGGTGACCATGTAAAACATGTCCGAGAAGTACTATCCCGTCTCAGAGAACATTCCTTATTTGCCAAACCTGAGAAATGTCAGTTTCATAAAACGTCTGTTGAGTTTCTGGGATTTCACATTACTCCGGGAGCGTTATCCATGAACGATTCCAAGGTCAGAGCAGTCTTAGAGTGGCCAGTGCCCCAAACACTCAAGTCCTTGCAGTCCTTTTTGGGCTTTGCCAACTTTTATAGGCGTTTCATTTCCTCCTTTTCCACAATCGTTGCCCCGCTCACGGCCCTGACCAGCCCTCAGGTACCCTATCGTTGGCAAAGGGAACATCAGGAGGCTTTTGAGGCTTTGAAAACCGCTTTCACTACCGCACCGGTGCTCCAGCACCCCAATCCTGATCTTCCATTCATAGTTGAGGCGGATGCCTCTTCTTTTGCTCTCGGGGCGGTATTGTCCCAATCATGTCCTACAACAGGCAAATTACACCCAGTGGCATACCATTCCCGTAAGTTCTCCAGTACTGAGACTCACTACACCGTTACGGAGAAGGAACTCCTGGCTGTCATGGACGCCTTTCGTGTTTGGCGCCATCATCTTCTGGGGGCTTAACATCCAATCACTGTATACTCAGATCATCGAAATTTACAGGATCTGGCTTCATTGAAGTGCATTAATAGCAGACAGGTTCGGTGGCATCTTTTCTTTTCCTCTTTTGATTTTCATATTATGCATCGTCCTGGAACTTCACATGGTAAAGCAGACGCCTTGTCACGTTCCCCGGGTGGGGTCGAGTTGCCAACCTTCCCTGACACTGTTCTCGGAAAGAGTCATGTAATTTGTCTTTGTACACCCTCATTGTCATTATTAGACTCGGTCCGGTCCTGGACTAGCAGTCATTCCGAACAGTTGCGAGAATGGGACCCCGTGTATTCTGATGGTTTGCCTTTTGTGCATGAACGCCTGTTTCTTCCCACACCTGACACTCGTAATCTGGCCCTTGAGTGGTCTCATGATGCTCCTTTTAATGCCCATCCCGGTCAGGAGCGCACTTTAGATCTTCTCAAGCGCTGGTGTTAGTGGCCCTCTATGAAGCGCGATGTGGAGTGTTATGTCAATTCATGCGCAGTGTGTGCTCAGGCTAAACATCGGAGAGGCCGACCGGTTGGGTTACTACTTCCGCTTCCGGTACCTCCCAGACCTTGGCATACACTATCTATGGATTTCGTTACCGATCTCCCCAAGTCACAAGGTTTTGACTCCATCTGGGTAGTGGTGGACACGTTCACAAAAATGGCTCGTTTTGTTCCTTGTAAGGGTATTCCTTCGGCTCCGGTCTTGGCAGACTTGTTTTTTGAACACGTGTTCATATTATTTGGACTCCCTTCGGTCATTATATCCGATCGTGGATCACAGTTCACCTCTCGTTTTTGGAGGTCGTTGACTAAATTGTTAGGCATTGATACAAGGTATTCTTCCGCCTATCATCCTGAGACTGATGGGCAAACTGAAAGGACGAATCAATCCATGGAGCAGTATCTTCGCTGCCTTATATTGGGACACCAGACCTCCTGGTTGGCCGTTATACGGCTTGCTGAGTTCGCATACAATAACGCGGCTCATTCAGCTACAGGTTATTCGCCTTTCTACGCCCTCTACGGCCAACATCCCAAGGTCTTGCCGGTCCCTGATGCTTCTATTTCTTCAAATCCTGCGGCCACGACATGTCTTAGGGATCTGTCTGCTATACATGCTAGTACTGTGGTCCATCTCACTGAAGCAAAGGCTTCTATGAAGGCCCGTGTGGATGGCAAACGTCTAGCTGCTCCTCCTTTGGTGGTGGGTTCTAAGGTCTGGTTGTCTTCACGTCATCTTCGCCTAGTGGGTTGCCGGTAATTGCTGCCTCGTTTTGTCGGCCCGTATGTGATCTCTCAGGTTGTGAACCCGGTGGCGTTTCGTCTGGTGCTTCCTAGTTCTTGGCGTATCCATCCTGTATTCCATGTCTCCCTCCTCAAGCCTTGTCCCGACTCTGTCCGTCTCCGAGCCCCTGTTGCGCCGGTGTCCCTGGCCTCTCCTGATGTCTTTGAGGTGTCGGCCATTTTGGGGTCCCGATGGTTTAGGGGTAAGCTCCAGTATCTGGTGGTTTGGAAGGGTTACGGCCCGGAGGAGCGTTCTTGGGTTTCCACCTTGGATCTGGACGCCCCTCGGTTGGTGGCCCGCTTCCATAGGGATCATCCGTCTTGCCCACGGGGTCGTGGGCCGTTGGGGAGGGGCTATGTTAGGCGATCCTCTGCACATCAGTCCGCTACACACCAGAACACTGCTCACATTTCCCCAACATCTCCTCACACGGTTCGAGGCTCAAGTGATTCGGTGAACCCAAAGGACCGGAAACTCCGTACCAGCTATGGTGTACGGGCTCGATTGCAACCCTTTCTGCATTGGCAATTGCCTTGGAGAACGTATAGCAGAAGGGGTGGTGTTACGTCTCCACGTCGATCACGTGATCCAGAGTGGCGTTCCTCACGTGACCTTGGTGGACGTCACATGACCCAGAGACATCACATGACCCAGAGACGCACAGTATAAAGGTCTGAGAGACAGAACACTCATTGGTTCTCAGCTGTCTTCAGACTCTGTTTGGCGTTACGTATTGCTCCACTGTTACCTTTGATCACGGAACTCTACCTTGGACTCCTTTGGATACCCCCTTGTACCTTGGAACTGTTTACCTGTTGCCGGACTTTGGATTACATCCTGACTTGTCTTTGGATCATCCCTTGGTACTTCACTGAACTCCTACGCCATTTCCCTTCTGGGGATTCAAGTCACGCCTTCACTACTACAGGTGGCTGATCCTACATCCACGCTATCTTGCGGTCCTACTATTTCAGGGACCGCCGCATCATCTGAGTCTCGAACCTCTACTAGGTTTCCTGGGTTTTCCAAACACACCCGATAGGTAAGACCTTTTAGATCCTTTGGTTTACTGAATATGTATTGTAGTTGCCTGGTACTTAACCTCGTTCCTTTTTGACAGCAGCATCGGTGTTCTAGAGGTTCCATGGATCTGGGAAGTCATCTCCCACCTGTGGCCTCAAAGGTCGTACAGCGGGTTTCTTTTAGTTCCCCTGTGCGTCACTTGGGGACGGAGGTCTCATCGGTCTACACGACACTCAAGTCAGAACAGCCGGACAGCCACATTCCAGAGATTGTCTGTCTCTGCGGAATAACGCCCTGCAACAGGCAGTCAATTTCCCAGGCATATCAGATTGCTGGTGTTACCTGGCACCGATTGCGCTCGCGAGAACAATACTACAACCAAATAACAGGATACTTAGGAATCGGGGCACGACTCACCTGATTCAAAGGACTAAGGGATGTCCGATCGGATTACAAAGGACAACAAAGGACCCTTGTGGTTGGTGATTTCGGCAAAACTGCCCGCCTCGATATATGAAACCTCGTCAAGATGCCGTCTTAGACCGCATGCTCACCGTCCAGGGATCGGATCGTGCAGTACTGTTGAGGTGTCGCGTCTCAGCCAAACAAGGGACCCCTTTTCTCACCGTCTGATCCCGGTCCAACAGCTGCGTCAACCATTCAACGAGGTGGCATCAATCTTGAGGGTCCCTATTCGGGCGCCATCTGAAAGAACAAGGAAATATCGAGGCTGAGTACCACAAAGGAAATACACTAATCACAGGCTAAAAGATTCACAGATCTTTTATTACTGTACAGTTTACAAAGCAATACAGATAGCTATCTGGCTCCCAACACCCCGCAATGTGTACTAGCCCTACAGAGAGAGGTGAGAGAGTGCTTGACGTCTAAACATTCGTACTTTTATACAATTTCAAGTAATATTGTCCAGCCTCTCTTCACATTAATAATTTGTGGTCTAGTGTTCACGCCTAGTTCACATACAGTTTATACAATATTATGCGAAGGATTACATAGGTTTGCATTTCCATGGAGGCACAATAGTGATGTATGTTCTCGGATCCCGCGATAGGCCTTGTGTAACATCTCTTTACAATTCTATTCGGCCTATGTATACGCTCAAGGTTTGTTCTTCATTGTCCCAATGTGTATACAAGGATGAGTCTTGTGAGCGCAGACAACACTTGAACAACAGTTCATATGCAGCGCAAGGTCTCATTGCCTAGTCTAAACAGTCGACTCTCGAACAGCCTAAACATTAACAGAACTCAAAGGTCGGGAGGCTTGGTTGTGGGCTGAAAACATAGTCCACCATTTTAAAACGAAGAACACACGAGTAGAACTGAAAATGGTGGATGAATCTGAAAATGGCTGCAAAGTTAACCTAAAATCGGAACTTTACAACGCGGTTTTCCGTGTAGCGCAACTAGGCTTAGGCCAATATAAATATTAAGTAGGTATTATATGATTACCGTTTAACAGGAGTATCAAAACTCGAAGCTTCTGGAGAATATGCAACCCTTTTGGCTTCTACATCTGCAGCTTAATTCCTGCAAGAAATACAATCTGTTTGCTTAGTGTGAGCTGCACATTTAAAGACCGCTATGGCCACAGGGAGTTTTAGTGCTCTAATAAGCCTGTCCAATAAGGATGCATGCTGCACTGGAGTGCCATCCACACAGAGATAGTACCTCCTTTTCCAACATGCTAGCCCTGCATGTTCAGTTGATGTCACATAGACGGAGTCACTGTACACCATCACTTCCTGCCCTTTATGTTTATAGAGCGCTACAATAAGCAATACCAATTCTGCTGCTTGTGCTCAAAAGAGAGACGGTAGCCTTGCACTTGCTACAACTTCAAATTCCCCATTCAGTCTATGCCTTAACACAGCTCTGCCAAAAATGCTTATCTGCACTCGTCTGATCAATTTTCGAAGAGATTATTTACCCCCTTCCAAAGCACAGTCATGCACTTGGTCGCCTTCTGCTATAGGCTCAGCTACAAATTTGGCAGGATTCCCTATTTTACATCTGACAATTTTAATTGCTGGGTTCAAATTCATTACTTCATAGGCTGAGGCTCTCTGAGATGTCAATGTACACTGGGATTCTCTAAAATGGCAAACAGAGCATGCTCCATGAAGAGGGTCATAGAGCAGACCATGACAAATCTGGTAGACTTCTCAATTGCGAACATGGTGGCCACCGATGACTGTTCGCAAGGAAAGTGTCCTTTTATAGCTGGGTCTAAAATCCCACTGTAATATGCTAAAGGATTGTATCCCAATGTAGTCCTCTGTATAAGCACTGCTGTCATGACTGTCCCATTTGTGTGCAAGAATAAATAAAATTCCTCAGCATAATTGGGGATTCCCAAAACAGGGGCTGTGCAAATTGCTTTTTTCAACTCTCCAATCCCTTCTTCCATTTCCTCAGTCCATTCTATCTTTATTTTGTTCGCCTGTGCTTTCTTTACAGCCTGCAAGAGAGATCTTGTATACGTACTGTAGTCAAACACCCAAGCTCTAACATAATTACAGAGCCCAAAAACCTTTGCATCTGTTTTACTGTGTTTGGCTTTGCGGTTTTCATATTTGCCTCAGCTCTTTCAGGTGTCACCTTATTTCCCTCGTGTGAAATCAGCTGACCTATGTATAACACCTCTTCTTGACATTACTGCAGTTTCTCCTTGTCTACTTTTTTATCCTTTGTCTACTAAGAAAATCATCAACTGAAGCGAGTCTTGTCTGCACTCATTTTCTGTGGCGCGGCAAATTAAAATGTCATCTACATATTGTATAACCACACTCTTAAGATCAATATTGCCTAGGTCCATCTAGAGGACTCTGTTAAAGATCGATGTAAAATCACAGTACCCCTTGGGCAAACAAGTTTGTTTCCAACAAGTTTGGTGGAACAAAAAGGAAGTCAAGTCTTGTGAGTCCTTGTGTAACGGGAGAGAGAAAAACACATTTTTCAAATCGATCACTGTGAAATATCGAGCATCCACTGGAATACTACATAGTATCATTGCTGTGTTAGGAACTAGAGGAAACTAAGCCTCTACAATATGGTTAATTGGTCTCATGTCTTGTATAAATCTCCACGACCATCCCTTTGATTTTTTTTATAGGATATCCTGCGGTATTACACAATGATTCTGATGGCACCAAAATATCTTGTGTCATCAGTGCAGAAATGGTCTTAAATATACCCTCATCCACCTCTCGAGACATGGAGTACTGTCTTGTTTGAGGTAAAATTGCCCCTGGCTTCAGCTTTATTTTGTCTTCTCCTAACCCCCTTTAACAATCCTACGTCATAAGGGCCTGTAGTCAATAGGACATTGGGCACCTTCTCCAAGTCTTCCTCCGAAAATGCTGGACACTGCTGCATCATTATTGCTATTTGCTGTGGGATTTCCCTCTTCTCTATTCTTATCCGATATGTGATGCTCATAAAGAACACTACTTACTCATCTGTAGGGTCTTCTCGAAACATGTCATCATCAGTAATGTCAGTCAAACTGTACCCTGCTTCTAGATCTATTACTCTCCTCCATGGTCTATCCTCATCATCTGTTCCTTCGAGCATCGCCATTTCCCTTCGTGCTATGGCTGCTTCTAGCTCTATAGGGATGGTCTGTCCCCCCTCTTCGTCCATAGGTATCTGTGGTCTAAACAAAAAGTCATCAGGTATTCTCATATTTTTCCCTTTAAGCCAGGTAGCCATGTCAGTAGAATGCTCACCCCTTCAAGGAAAATCACTGGCTCTACTGGAATGCCTCGAAGAGCCACTTGCCCCGTGAACGCTGGTATAAATTCACCTACATTTAAATAGTGTATTCCTGGAGTGGAACACACAATTCGTTCATCAGTAAATTAAATTGTCATGTTAAGTTTTGTCATCACATCTGTTCCCAAATTGTTAATTGGTGTCTGATGTGAATATAACAAAGGAACAGACATGTCACATTCTCCTATAGGGATTGGAAATTCATCAGTAAAAGGAAATTGACTTGTAGCTAAAGAGATCCCTTGAGCATTCATGGCAATCCCAGACATTGGATATTTTCCCTCTCGCATACATGAACGAGTAGCCCCTAGTGTCTACTAGAAAAGAAAAGATGTGCCTTCTATCGTCGGATCAACCCTGTGAGCTGTCCTATTGTGGATATAGGTGTATCCCTTTTCCTGTAAAAGGATTTCCTCCTACCACAATGGCACCTCCATTCTTAGGTGTCAGTAACTGTCCTGTGTTTGCATACTGTTGTGTCTGCATGGGAGCTTGTTGTGACTGCAATTGTGGTGGATTCATTTGCACTTGCTGTGATTGCTGCACCTGCTGCACTCACAGTGCTTGTGTCTGATATACTGTCTGATCTTAGGCAAACCCTTCCATAGTTTGTGTGTTATATGGTGGAGGATAAGCTATCCCCACTCTTGGCTCCTACATACCCGTGCAATGTGCCCTGTCATCCCACAAGTCCAGCATACAGGGGGAGGCCGCATGACTGGTCCCCCTTGGTTAAATCCTCCTTGTGTGTTCTGATTCTCATTCTGTGCATTTTGAAACCCACCATGATATTTTGGAATCCACCTTTTTCTCCATAGTCCACACCTCTGCCTCTTGGTACACACCCATAACCACCTTGGTCCATCAGGCGCTGATTGTTCACCTGTGATGCACCCACTGCGTCCTGCATTCCCAGTCCTTCTCCTTTTGTCACTACTGCCCCTTTTCTTCTGAACTAACTTGGCTTCCTCAATTTTCCTATTCTCATCCTTCTTCTTATTTTTCTCTTTCAACAATTGTCAGCTGTATTGCAGCCCACGGTTTTGCTTGAATTCCTACTTTATTATATGATAGGTTATTTATAACGCGTTTAATACCCAGAGGTTTCTAAGCATGGACCCGGGGATCGAACCTGTGTTGCTACGTGTCGTCTTGCTTCCAAGGCGAGCATGTTGCCCCTGAGCTATCCTCCCTCTTTATCTGCCTCTGTACTGGCTCGGGCAAACCCTGACATAGAATGTGGTAAAATAATGCCATTGTCTTTTCCCACGGCCTACGCATGTCAAGTTGCCATCGCGCTTGAATATCCTCAATGTAAGCAATAGGGTCTTCATCTTCCTTCATATTACGTGTCTTGATTGCACCCATATCTGATGTATGGGGATACTGCACCCTGAGAGCCCTCCAGACATCTCCTCTGCAATTATTAAATGGCGCTTCATCATGCGCTGTGTTTTGTGCTATCACACTTGAATATCCTGCTCTCCTCCATATGACATCAACTCTTTCACCAAGAATAGCTGCCAAGAGATCCTTCATGTCCCCTATGGCCAATGTGTTTCCCCCTGTCATTTTCTAGAACTCGTATATCCATTTCCCAGCACCCGAAGTAAAGCCTGGCAGCTTGCACCTTAAATTATCCTTGTCCATCTGCGGTAATGGAACATACTGTGGTCTCGCTCCCCCTTTTTCTAATAAGGGAAACTGAGTAAAGCCAAACCCGAAGTTGGCTCCTATCGTCTGCCTATCCATGGCAGGGACAATTGTTCCTGTCTGCCTCGTTACTGGTAGCAACCTTAACATGCTTACATATGGCAGTGACTCTCCCGTATCACTACACGATCATCCTCGGGGACGCTCTGGATATGCTATGGGATCTGGTGTCCTATCAGTAGGTTGCTCTACATCTGACCATCTTACTTCTTTATCTGTCTGCGGGCTTCCCTCAGGGGCAAACACCATCCCTCCCTCTTCCCCTCTTCCCCAAGGAAGGATCCTCTTTCCTCATCTGACACATTTAGTCCCCAACTAATGTGACTGTCACCTCCTTCAAGTTCAGTCTGCTTACGGACAAGGCTTTATGCTCGAGACAGATTTTCCTCTACACTTCATGGCTGAAATTCTAGGGATTGATCCCCTTCCCTCGACTTCCATATTTGCTACCTTCCTTTAATTCTTGATAGACCTTATCAATTCTGTCTCCGACACTTTCCATATCAAGGTTTTCTTCTTTTAACACTACTATAGATGGCCCTGATATTGCTCCCTTTAACGGAAGGAACTGTTCTATTCTGTTCCATCGTACTGCTGGGCTTCACCCTAGTGGGCCTTGCAGATGAGGCTAATATCAAGGTCCTGCTGTCTCCTCTTTTGTTCTAATTCCTCATCTAATTTGCTTTGTTTTCTCGCCTCCCTTCTATTTCTCTCCTCTTGTCTTCATTCTTCTCTCCTCACTCCTGCCCTCCTTTCATTCTCCTCTCTTTGCCTCTGTATTCTTTTGTCTCTTAATGTCTGTGCTTCCTCCTCCTCTCTCTTCCTTTCTCTTGTATCCCTCTCTTCTTTTGCTCTCTGCCTATCATCGAACTTTCTCTGCTCTTCTGCCCGCTCCTCCTTTGTCTTTTGTTCTTCCTGATACATCTGTTCTTGTCGCTCCCTGCTCTTTCTTTTATGCTTGTCTTCCTTCAATCTCTTTTTCCGTTCCCTATCTTTTCTATCTTGTTCGTCCTTGTCTCCTCTTTGCCTGACTTCATCAATGCTTTTCCCATCTAGCTTGAGTAATATCTGTACTCTCATCCATTCATTCTGCACAAGCATTACCTTGTCAGATTTATCCTTCTCCCCTTTCAATCCCTTAATCTCTCTTTCTAATTCTGTCGATGCCTTCAATCACTCACTCTTCTCTTCTTTATCTTGTATGATTCTAAAGATCTCCTATATATATATATATGTATATATATATATAAATATCTGATTACTATACCTGTCACTGCTTTCAGTTCCATTAAAGGATACAACCCAATTTCTTCCGCACTAGCGCCTTTAACTTCAGGTGAGGTAAGGAGAGCAGAGGGCTCGACATCTTCCTCCTCACAAGCATCCACTCCTCAGGTGGCAGATCTTCCCTCTCTTCCTGGTACAACTTCCAGAGCTCTAGGATTGCTAATCTATTCTATAATTTCTTCCCTGTGTACGCAGCGTGCAAATATGTGGTCATGTGTTGCAATGCCGCTTTTGACAGTGATCACCCTTGGGCCACGGCATGGGCATCTTATCTGGAGTGCCTTTCACCCATTCCGTACTATACTGTTTGAGCTTGGGCATGTGCTTTTGCAATGTCTTACATAAGTGCATCAGAGGAGTGTCTCCCATTGTGACAAGTCTCAATTGACTGTCAATACTTACCAGACTTTACAAAATTCTCTCAGCACTTTTCTATACTTTTAAAACAACAAATATGAGATCACCCCAACAATCGCCGCTCAAACCTCTACCTTATCAATTCGCTATGTCTAACTCTGGATTGGTACCAAATACTTCACTAGATAGCCACTATAGCTACTTAACTCTCAATTCCTTCACAACTTTTATCCCTTTTCAACACCTTTACTCAACACACAATATACAGACAAGTCGTCTTTACACATTTCATAAAAACACCCCGTGATCACCTTTTTTCTCCTTGCCTCTATTTAAATACCTGTCAAAGGGTTTAAAACGTCTCCTTATGTGAACCTGTTTGCACATAACCTAGCTTACTCCCGCTGGTGGTGGTAATCCATGTGTTGGAGTTTTGGCGGGGAAGTAAAACATTTTTCTTTATGAGTGAGTAGTACATTGAATGTAGTTTTATTTTGTAGAATTTAAATAACAAGGCATTCGCCATATGATAATAATTTTTATTGCAACTTGGTTGAACTGGAACAGGGTTAACATGAGCATGCATTAGGTGTTATGGGAAGCTAAACTGTTTCTCCATAAGAAAGTGAAAGCATTTTCCATTGTTCTAGCTTTCTCTTTCATGTGTTAAGTAGCATGTTACAGCCAAAAAAAGATCCTCCATGAGAATAAGGGGGTAATTCATAGAATTCAGCGCACAAGTGGCGCACGCGGCTGGCGCACAGTGTGCGCGTGCGAATCCCTGCGCCAGCCGCGTGCGCTAAAATCCATTTCCGCGCACAGCGTATTCATGGATTCCAGCCACCAAAACCAGCCGTGGCGCACAGTGGCGCAGCGACCCTGCAGCAGCGCCAGTTACGCCCCCAAGAACGCCTCTCGCGCAGGGAAAAGCCATCAATATACCCAATCCAGCGCAAAGGGCTGCGCTAACCCTGTACCAGCACAGCAAGCGGGCTACGTGTATCACTGGGGTGCGCGGGAAGTACCTCACGCGATTCCATCAGGGTACGTGTATTTCGGGGTGCGCGTGAAGTTCCACACGCGTTATCAGCAGGGTACGTGTATTTCAGGGTGCAGGGGAAGTTACATACGCGATTTCCGCAGGGTACGTGTATTTCAGGGGTGCGCGTGAAGTTCTACACGCGATTGGGCTGCGTGCGTGTATTTCAGGGGTGCACGGGAAGTTCCACACGCGAATGGCCTGGGTGCGTGTATTGCAGGGGTGCGCGGGAAGTTCTACACGCGAATGGCCTGGGTGCGTGTATTTCAGCAGTGCGCGGGAAGTTACACACGCGATTGGCCTGGGCGCGTGTATTTCAGGGGTGCGCGGGAAGTTCTACACGCGAATGGCCTGGGTGCGTGTATTTCAGGGGTGCGCGGGAAGTTCCACACGCGATTGGCCTGGGCGCGTGTATTTCAGGGGTGCGCGGGAAGTTCCACACGCAATATCAGCAGGGTACGTGTATTTCAGGGTGCAGGGGAAGTTACACACGTGATTTCCGCAGGGTACATGTATTTCAGGGGTGCGCGTGAAGTTCTACACGCGATTAGGCTGCGTGCATGTATTTCAGGGGTGCGCGGGAAGTTCCACACGCGAATGGCCTGGGTGCGTGTATTTCAGGGGTGCGCGTGAAGTTCCACACGCGATTGGGCTGCGTGCGTGTATTTCAGGGGTGTGTGGGAAGTTCTACACGCGAATGGCCTGGGTGCGTGTATTTCAGGGGTGCGCGGGAAGTTCCACACGCGATTGGGCTGCGTGCGTGTATTTCAGGGGTGCGCGGGAAGTTCCACACGCGAATGGCCTGGGTGCGTGTATTTCAGGGGTGCGCGGGAAGTTCTACACGCGATTGGCCTGGGCGCGTGTATTTCAGGGGTGCGCGGGAAGTTCCACACGCGATTGCCCTGGGTGCGTGTATTTCAGGGGTGCGCGAGAAGTTCCAGACGCGATCTGGCCTGGAGGAGCGTGTGCGTGTATACCAGGGGTGCGCGGAAAGTTTTACACGCGATTTCAGCAGGGTACGTGTATTTCAGGGGTGCCGGGGAGTCCTACATGTGATTTGCCAGTGTGGGTCCTCCCAGGTGTTCCCTGTACACCCTCCACGGCCCCTGCAGGCAGCCCACACCACAGGGGACTACCCTGCATCCCTGGGCATGTCCCGCAGGCAGCCCACCCAACATGGGCATGGCCCCCAGCAAAGGCACATGTCTCCTTGCACTAATGATCACCAACTCATGTCCCCTTGCACCCCCACCCCCAGAATTGCGGGGCACCTGCCAGCAGGCCCCCACCCATGTCCAACTCATGTCCCCTTGCACCCCCACCCCCCAGCACTGTGGGGCACCTGCCAGCAGGCCCCCACCCATGTCCAACTCATGTCCCCTTGCACCCCCACCCCCAGCATTGCGGGGCACCCTCCACCAGGCCCCCACCCATGTCTCCCACCACCCCCACCCCCAGCATTGCGGGGCACCTGCCAGCAGGCCCCCACCCATGTCCAACTCATGTCCCCTTGCACCCCCACCCCCAGCATTGCGGGGCACCCTCCACCAGGCCCCCACCCATGTCTCCCACCACCCCCACCCCCAGCACTGTGGGGCACCTGCCAGCAGGCCCCCACCCATGTCCAACTCATGTTCCCCACCACCCCCACCCCCCGGCACTGTGGGGCACCTGCCAGCAGGCCCCCACCCATGTCCAACTCATGTTCCCCACCACCCCCACCCCCCAGCACTGTAGGGCACCTGCCAGCAGGCCCCCACCCATGTCCAACTCATGTTCCCCACCACCCCCACCCCCCAGCACTGTGGGGCACCTGTCAGCAGGCCCCCACCCATGTCTAACTCATGTTCCCCACCCCCCTACCCCCCCAGCAGTGCAGGGGCACCCTCCACCAGGCCCTCGCCCATGTCCCATCCATGCCCCCCTGCACCTGGGTCCCAACAATCCCCAATCATGTCCGTAATGGCCATCCTCCCCTGCCAAAAGGCCCAACCAACTATCACATCCACCCACATATCAAAGGCAATTACATGTTACACACCCAATGTAAATAATGCAAATGAACACATGTCTGTCACACACAATGGCTGCAAGTGAATGTTAAAACACCCAACATGACATGCATGAAAGTAATGAGATGATACGACACATTGAAGGATGAAAATAAAAATGTATTGAAAATCAACTTGAATGGAAATGAAATGAGAAAAACCACAAAGCAAAACAACAAAAAGAAGATGAATGTCCATGAAAAAAATCCAAAAAATAAAAAAATCCATTGAAGAACTATTTACAAGATAATCCCGGGTCCATGAGCCCAACCAAATGAAACCTAACTATGACAACTAACTAAAAACTGAACTATATACAAAAATGTGGCGCATTGTCCAATCGCAACCAAATAAAAAAAAAATTAAAGGAAACCTACCACTAACTATATAACTATATACAAAGGCAGCGGGCTAGTCCGACGGCTCACTGGTTGTTGTCATGGGCCAGGGCATCATCGAACTCCCGTTCAATGGCTTGGAGGCGGGCATGTTCCCTGGCCCCGAGGTCCCGCAGGGATAATGCAGTGTCCAGCTCCAACTCCCTGCGAAGACCCTCGAGGCACTCAGCCCGCCTCAGCGGCCTCCGCATGGAGTCCTCCGCCCTGACCATTGTGAGCCGTTCCTCTTCTGCCCGCTGCCGCTCCGCACCTATCTGCTGGCACAACCGCTCCCACACGGAAGCCACTCCCATTCCAGGGTTCTCCTGCCCTCCGGCCGATGCCTGCACCCCTGATGTTGATGGCCCCGAGCCATGATGCCTCCCACGTTGAGCCTGCTGCTGCCTCCGACGCAACTGCCTGTGCCAGCACGACGGCATCCAGGCTGATGGAAACCACCGATGCCGTCGTGCACGTGCCCTGCCCGATGATGCCGTCACATCCTCCATCTGCTGGGGTCCAGTTGCTGGTGTGTCCACCCCTGCTGGACCTCTGACTCCCGACTGTGGCAGGGATGGGATCCCCACCGAGCTGGCTGCATTGGTCAGGGCAGGTCCACAGGGGGCCCTGGTGGCATCTGGGCCGGAAGACGGCAAGGAGAACGACTGGCGTATAGTCTCCACAGAGGAGGAGAGGGCCGCCAGATTGGCCGACACATGCAGGAAACCCCCGAACATGGACGATCCCAATTGGGCCACGTCGGCACGGTGCTCTTCGTGATGACGTGCGTGCTCCTCCAGGGAAGCACGCACGGCATCACAAATCACAGCCGTGCGCATTGTGACCCCAATCAGGACCTTCTCCATACGGCCAGGGGTCCCCTCGTCCGCAGGTGGAGGGGAGTCAGATGACATGGACATCCCCTCTACCTGCGGATGGGCCTGGGACGGGGCATCCCTGCTGGTGCATGGTGGTGCACCCACAGGGTCAGGGACAGCGACATGCACAGGCCCCTCCACGGTGACCTGTGCTGCCTCCTGCCCCTGCCCCTGGACTGCACCACTTGCACCAGCAGGGATGCTCCCACCAGGCCCCATGTGCACCTCAGTGGCGGCCTCCTCCTCCTCTGTAGAAACCACCAACCTGGATCGCTCCTCACCGTCTTCCGCCGTAGCAGGCCCCTGTGGGGGCTCACCCACCCCATCCGCTGCAGCCGTGGGGGCATCCCCGCCGCCTTGCTCCACAGCGCCGTCTCCGCCCTCTTCTTCACTAGCCACTGCGTAGAGGGAGACATAGAACACAAGCATCAGGGTACTGTACAATGGTCCCCTAGACAGGAAGCAATAGCAGATGAGTGCCACTGTCAAAGTACACTTTCATCATGTCCCTCCACAACACATGTGTCAGTCCAGGCAAAACACACACAGTGACAGTCATGGTGCATGCCATGGACCTTTCCATACATGTCCAATGGACTCTCGAAACATACAATGTAATGGTACTCACATGCATCATGGGTCATGCCTATCACATGCACACACTTCACCTCAGTCACATCCATCTGGCCCCGTACACCCCAATCACAGTGGATACAAGGATGACTAGGCTGCATCAGTGAATCTGTACATTGTCACAGACATGTGTCATGCATCCATGGCATTCACAAGTCACAGACACGCAGGTCAGGCACACAGACATGGATACCATATATGTACCTGGCATCAGCACCCATCCCTCACCTTCACCCATGTCCAGGAACAGAGACTGCCATGCTCTCATGTGTACAATCTGCATAGGGCTCCCCATGTCACATTTAAACACATGCAACGACCGTGCGGTTCACACATTACTGGTCGCACATGCATTACCATGATATCCCTGCGCACATACATGCGTACATGGCCTATGTCACACATACAGGCAAGTATCAGACAACCAGCACACTGCAACATGCCCTGTCTCACACAGCAATGCTTGGCCACTTACCGCTCAACTCCAGACGGGTCTCCCTCTCAAGGACCTGGGCGTGGAGCGCTGGGTGTACACGTTCCAGGACCCTCATCTGGATGGAACTCATGCGGCCCCGGCCCCCCTCCACGAGGCGCCGGGCCTTTATGAGGGTCCTGGACCTCAAGTCTTCCCAGCGCTTCTTGACCTTCTGGATGGTGCGGGTTGCCACCCCCTCCGCGTTGATGGCAACCACACAGTCGGCCCAGATCCTCTCCCGTCCTTCCTTGTTGGCGCGGGACGATCCGAAGAGGGCATCATACTGCCCCAGGACTTGCTCCACCAGGACACCAACTTTGGTGGCAGTGAAGCTGGTGCCCCTCTTCCCCTCTGGCCGGGGGTTGCCACTGGTGCCAGATGTGGATGTGCCCGACATGGCAACCCCAGGGGCAGGAGTGGGTGGGCAACTGGGTCCTGGGGCTGGGCTGTGGAGCGATGTTATGTGAGTCGGGAGTCTTCTGTTCCAGCAGGGGTGGACACAGCAACTGGACCCCTGCAGATGGCTGATGTGCAGGCACCAAATGGCAGGGCACGGTGGCAGCAGGCAGGCAGGCAGGCAGCAGCAGATGGCACGTGGGAGGCTGCTCGGGGCACTGGGGGGGCAGTAATTCGGCCTTCTGGGCAGGAGCGTGGTCTTCCGTGTGTTTTCGTGTGGCCAGTTTGATACGGAGTGATTTGGCACGTGAAAATCCTGCACGTCAGTGTGAAAACCGAGGAAAGGCCCTTAGCGCGTAAGCGCGTCAGCACGCGTACGCGATTTCATTGGACCAAAGGCCCTTACAGCGTAAGCGCGTCTGTGACGTTTTGCGCATGGGCGTTGCCCTGGCAGGGCTTGGAGATCCCGCGTGCCTTTATGTTCTGTACGTGCTTTTCGTGCAGTGCGTGTGTTTTCCATCCGTTGGGGTTCACACGCTATTACTTCACAGCGGGTGTTGGCTACGCGTTCTTCTACACGCAAGGCAGACGGTGAGTGGTACCCCGCTCCCCCAGGCCCGATCGCGTGAAAAACTTCACGCGAACCCCTGAAATACACGTAGCCCGCTCCCCCATACATGTAGCCCGCTCAATCGCGTGTGTGACTTCCAGCGCAACCCCAAAATACACGTGCCCCGCTCGCACAGGCACAATTGCTGTATGTTGCCACTTTTGTAATGTGCAGGGGCGCTACCGCCTGCCTTCGTGTGGTGGACGTGTTTCGGCTTGTGCGTGTCTTTCGCTGTGCGTGGCTTTGCCCTATTCGATTCCATGAATACGTGCGGTTCGGGTGCGTGTGGGCGTTCCGTCTGCTTCCCTGCAGTACATCCCCAGTTACGCCCTTGTTTTCGCGAGTTGTTCCCCATTCCGCGCGTTACGCCCCGTGTTCCGCCCACTTTCTAGTGTATGCGCCGTGGTTGTGCGCTTTCACTGTGCGCGTCGCGCACCTCTTTCGGGATGTTGCAGTGACGTATGCGCCATGCACGGGTTTGGCGCACATCCCAGGGAGAACACGCGCAGGGACTTCCATGAATCGTGCGCCTGTTTTTTTGTGCTTGCGCCTGCTTGCGCCTGCTTGTGCCTGCTTGCGCGAAGATTTTCGGCGCACGTTTGTTCCATGAATCGGCCCCTAAGTGTCTTGTTGAAAAACTTGATTCCTGGAAATTGCATTGTTGTTTCCCCAGCCTGCTTCTGAAGACAGAATGCTCAGAATGTAGTCAATACCAGTAGTTATTAACTGTACTGTAAACCTTCTGATTGACTGACACAAGGTCAGTAACAATCTCTATATGCTAATAGGCCATTTGAAAGTTAGCATCATAGATCATCCGCACATTAATGGAGTAGTGTGTCTTCCTATCTTGGAACATCTTTTCCCTTGCAAGAGATGCACCAAACGAATATGCATTCCAATGCTAGCGCCAAAGGCATTGTGGAGACCCATGGTTGCCTAGACTGCAGCCTTAACCTCAAATAACTCCACAGTTGGACATGGACAGTATATGAATTTATATTTCTGCTGCAACTGAATCCGAAAGTGCTTTAAGATGAGGTAGCACTCTACAGGGTGGATGGGGATGGAGAAATTACTCGAACATCAATAATAAAACTTACTCAGGGAGTTGGCAAAAGACTTGGTTTGTTTTAATAACAATTATCTAAAACAGGGAGAGCAGTAAGATCTCAGAATATGTCATTAAAACACAACTATATACTAAAAACTCGTCATCATTGATGTCAAACTATGTGGCAAACTAAGAAAACCATCTAGGTATACTTTCTATGGGGGTTGGTGTTGTGATTGGGTCTTTACTTTCAGGTGGACAATTCTGCCCACCCCTAGTGCAAGTCATTGTGAGCGTCATCAAGTACACAAAGTCTTATTGGGTCTCTAAACTATAGGCATCTTTGATACGTGGCCCTTTATAATTGGTTGGCACGCTTTACCCTTCTGGAATATTCGACTTATTAGCAGCATGCAAGCTGGTACCCCAGGTGCCGGTGGCCCGAAATTGACCACGCCTCCCCACCCAATTAGCCCATCATCTATCATCACTCAATCTGTCTGCCATGAGTATAGTCTTTTGAACTTGGCCTTGCATCTATCACTGCTCCTGGGAAAAAAAAATGGAGTGTGAGCATGACTTCATCTTCTGATCTCGGTATAACTTGCCTAAAGTCTATTTTTATCTGACCATGTGACTGGAGACCACTTTTTGAGCTTTTTTGTTGTGCTTAATACCATGTAATTAATAAAACTTGGCCCTTATTGTCCTTCTGCTGCACCTTAGCAGGGGCTTGGCTCTCGCCTCTCGTTCATTGTATCTTTCCATGATAATGAACTATTTTCTTGGCTGCCTCACCCCTTGATACTGGGCCAGGCAGACCTCCTTGATTCTTCTTCCATCTCCAGCCAGGCTTATTCTGCTGTGCCACACTTAAGTCCTTCTATTCAGAGGGTTTTCAGTTTGCTAAAGTTGATGTGGAACTTCCAGATTCCTATGTATATATATATATACCTTGGCGCATCGCCGCAGTCTATTCACTATGTAGCCAGCCTTATGATTACTTTGTCTACTTGCGTTACTGAATCTGTACAATTATAAAATGGTTTTCACACATGCAACCTTTATTCCGCATATGAAAGTTGACTTGATTCTCACTTTGTCATCAGATTCTATATGGTCGATTCACCTTCTCTCTTGTCATCTCTTCTGAGGTGTGTCACTTTGCTTATGTGACATCACCTGTCTCTTCTTACTCCTTTCAAAGATCCTGCTGATTTTACATGCTCATCAACACTCCAGGTCATGTGGCTGCACTGTCCACTTGGGCTACAGTAGATCCATCTTCCCACATATTTCTTGTCGTCTCTCGGATATATGAACTTTGTTCCCTCAGGTGCATGAATGCATGAATGCTAGCTTTTATACAGTCTCTAATTTCTAACATCATCATGATCTTCACTCATACTGCGTTCTTTGCTGCCTTTTTGCACTGTGTGATTATTATCTTGATTACACAGAATCCAAACATAATCATCAGCAGTAATGCTCCAAGTAAGTTGAAGATTTTCACCATCCACTGTGTTACCCATGAGAAGATTGATGCAAACCAGCTGTTGTCGGCAATATCTTATACTTCATCTTCCATCTTGGTATGCAAAGTTGTCAACAACATTATGGCCTCTGTCAAGGTCCCATTCTCTTCTTTGTAAGCAGGTATGAATGTGCAACATGATTCTCCGATTTTGGCACAAACACCTGCATACATACCTGTAATCATGTCCAAGACATATCTATTCTGGAGTGCATCAGGCTTATGGCTCTCAGCTCTTCCTTGATAGCATTGAATCCCTTTATGGTATTGTTGATCATCTGCAAGAGCTCCCATCTGGTTATATGTAACCATCTATCATTTACCATCTTCTGGATCCCTGGCATAAAGATTGTTGTGAATATTGCTGAAGTCTCGCTGAACAACCTGTGTTCACACAGAATGTCATTGACAGCTTCTATTGATTTAGCTGAGAAATAGTTCTCCCTCTTTGTTCTGTTGAGAATCTCAAGTGCTCTTCTTTTCCTTAGATGAGCATCAGACTTTGGAAACGCTCCATTTTTGATCCCACCAGTGGCAATCCCATACGTCGCTGAGCTTGCTCATTTCCCTCCACTGTATCACTTTCAGGATTCCACATTATGCCTGTGTACTATTTTTGTAAGTAAGGAAAAACTCTTTTAAATCAGGCAAATTCGGTAAGTGCTCCTCTAGTTGCAGAATATGCTCAATTATTGCTGAGTGTAATCTCCTTCTAACTGGAGCATTTTTAGGATCATGCAAGAAAACACAAATGTCAGTACTTCTTCCCACAAGTGCAGGATATGCCCAGAGAATAAAAATAAAGACAGTAAGCAAGAGCCAGTGAATGTCGACATTAGATAGGAGCACTTGGGTATCCAAAGAGAAATTCAGTAAGAAATGAGTCGGGATACTTCTCCCTCTTCCAATTTTTAAGCAAATGTTGTCATTTAGGCATAGTCGTAATGTATCAACAATTTTCTAACGTTCATTTTTAAATGATTCCTGTGGCTCAAGAATGAATGCTTTCAACACTCCTGCTATAATATCTATAAAGAGGGTCCCATGGGAGCCACAGTCCAAATGCACACTTGCATTTATTCATCTAGCAATTTCAGCGTCTTTCTTCCTTGTCATCAACCGAGTCTGCACGTGCTGAACTACTTCATGTGGACTTGCTTCCGAATCGGGTGGGGGGTGTTCCGGTCTCACCAGCATACGGCTTAACGCCACCAATATGAATCATGCACGTCGTTCTTGGACCTTTACAGCTGAGGGAGTGACATTTTCCACAATGTAGGGGCCACTAAAACGAGGCTCATGCCTTTTTCTAGTGAAGTTGCATACTAGCAGAGTGCTCCCTCAAAAAGCTTAGGCACTGTTATGACCCGGTCTGGGTCATAGAGATATAAACAGGATACTGTGGCAGGTATACTTAATGGTTGCTTTATTTAGGTACTTGAGTTACAGGTACAAAATCAGATCTCATCAAATTCATAAGGAGATAGGAGGAAATCATGAGGGAAACCCACTGGCTCCCACCACCCAGGCTATCAATATTCAACTGCCAGGATTAGAACTCAATCATACACAAACACTAAAAGGCATACCTCATACATTCCACAAATGACATCACCACTAAAATTCACAAGAGAAGCCAAAGGAAGGAAATATAATCATAAATGAAGGCTAATCCTAACACATCCTTCCCTTACAATCACCAAGACACTTGTGACCTGCAAACAGCATCACAAGGCCCTCGCCCTCAGACACCTACAACACCCTCCTTCCCTACTGTCACAAACTCACCTGTTCACACACACTTCGCAGATAGACAAGACATTCAATCAACCTGGCACAACTACACTGCCACATCACTCTAAGTAGCCAGGAAGATAACAGCTGGACAAACAGGCTTAACTAACAATCCGGTAGCGGCACTCCACCAACAAAACAGCAACACTTCAGTCCTACAAAATTCACACATCACCTTCCACCTGCTGCCACCACCAATGGGTAACCAGCCTGCCACGCTGGAGCACAAACCTGCCCCTCTGGGCTTCTAACCAGCACTCCATACACAACCTGGGGAAAACGAGACACCTCTGTCCAACAATGCCACTGGTAGACCTCAGGGCTGCCGCACCTGAGCACATTCGGCCACCTATATGGGCTGGCACGAAGTCCGCTACACACCTGTAAGGAACATGTCTAACCTACTACACCAGACCATGATCTCATGGCAACTAAAGAGACAGGCGCCTACAATCAACCGAAACACACTCACCTGACTCATCCTCAAACACTCAACATTCATAGCAACACTCACAACAAAGGCAACCAGTGGGGCACCAGTCAACCATACCACTATACTTCCTCAGGATGTTGGCCAGACACCTGAGTCCTCATAGCTTCTAAAAACCAACCGGGTAACCCTACTACCGAGATGTTCTGTTGCCGTACTCCCAGGACCATCCAAGGACCTAATCATGACAACCCCAGAAGCAACATTTCAAGTAAATAAGCAGTAATAACCACCACAAGCCACCATCATGACTCCACACAAATCACCATCATGACTCCACAGAGCCACACAAATTACTATCATGACTCTGCTGAGCTGCACAAATCACTATTATGACTCTGCAGAGCCACTTGACCAGACTACCACTAGTCACACAAATCACTGACATGACTCCGCAGAGCCGCTTGACCAGACTACCACTAGTCACACAAATCACTAACTTGACTCCGCAGAGCCGCTTGACCAGACTACCACTAGTCACACAATTCACTAACATGACTCCGCAGAGCTGCTTGAACAGACTACCACTAGTCACACAAATCACTATCATGACTCCACAGAGCCGCTTGACCAGACTACCACTAGTCTCATCCATCATGACTCTGCAGAGTCTCTTGACTAGACTACCACTAATCACACAATTCACTAACATGACTCCGCAGAGCTGCTTGACCAGACTACCACTAGTCACACAAATCACTATCATAACTCTGCAGAGCCGCTTGACCAGACTACCACTAGTCGCATCCATCATTACTCTGCAGAGTCTCTTGACTAGCTCCAACCAGTCTGTGCATGCACACGTCACACTGGTTACATGCACCCCATGCAACATCACGCAGTCGTGAAACTTAACCACTCACACAATCAAGAAACGACATCTTGGTTACAACCGGAAGAAACTTGAGGGGTGTGGGCAGGGCCCTACCCACACTCCAAATCAAATCACATGCTTAATAAATCAGATAGCAACATAACATTACAATAATGACATGCCTCTGAAACAACTGTAGAGACACCATCTAAAAGTCCATGCTGCCCTTTCATGGACAATTCTACAAGCTGCAAATCCTCAAGATGGTTAAAAGCTAAAACAAGCCAGGAAGCATAAAATGAATATCACCAAAAAATGCAATCATATCATGCTACAAACAACACCATTCATCCCGTATATAAACAACATCACTGTAAATATAACCCTGTAATAAAAACTTCTTGTAGCATTCTAAAAGTCTCTGTTGCCGCGTTGCAACATAGCCTTCCTGCAATTTCTAAAAGTTATACTAATGGCTTTTAAAACAAGACGTTAGCACTCCATCACTGCCTCGCATAAAACCTTACATCCATCCATCCAAAGTAGGAAAAATAATCATAAAGGAATGCACCTGGTGATTGTAAGGGAAGGAGGTGTTAGGATTATCCTTCCTTTATGATTAGCTTTCCATCCTTTGCCTTCTCTTGTGAATGTTTGTGGTGATGTCATTTGTGGAATGTATGAGGTATGCCTGGAGTGTTTGTGTATGATTGAGTTCTAATCCTGGCAGTTGACTATTTATAGCCTGGGTGGTGGGAGCCAGTGGGTTTCCCTCATGATTTCCTCCTATCTCCTTATGGACTTAATGAAATCTGATTTTGTACCGGGTCATAACAATTGGTGACAAGGTCTGGTCTTCAAGAGGACTGGTTGGATGGACCCTGAAGGCAACAGGTACCTGTGTGTGTGTGGTTCACATGAAGGAGAAAGGAGATGCTGCTGCGGGGGATGCAGAGCAGGAGGAAATTGATATGAGAGACCATACAAGGAGAGGGAACCCACTGCCCCACATGGTCCAAGAAGAGTCCCACCACCCAGGGCTGAGGAAGTGTTGGAGCACTGGGAGGAGCAAGGCGAAACACCCTGTGCGGTGTATAGCAGGCTGCCTGCTGAGGCACGCAGGGGCAACAAACAGTGGAACCCAGGGAGAATTCAGAGAAACAGTCCGGTGAGGCAGCTCGCCTATGCATTCATGGATGTGCTTTAACGTGGTGTGGTCAGAGAAAGGGAGGACCTCAGCGAGGTGCTCGATGTGCCCAAAGACTGATCTAGTGTGAGTTGTTAGCTTGCTATATCTGTAATGTACCAGGGGTCGCCTGAGCTACAGTTTCAGCCGCGGCATGCTTTGAGCAATGACATGTTACACTACTCCAGCTGATAGAAGGAAATGTGTCACCATGATATTTGAATGAAGCATTGGGAGTGCTTCACAATGGGTGTTGTGCAGCGCCGGTCTGGGCAATGACCTCAGCTAGCTGCAGTGACAGTTGGCCGGAGAGGTCCATGTGCTCCTGAGTTCGTAGTGGCACTGATGATGTCATTGGACTGCTGTGAGGTATGGCGGATGAGTAGAACATCCATCCAGAGCATTTCAAGGGAAGCGCTTATGCTGTTGTTTAACCATCAGAGGAATGCACCCAGCAGCGTGGTGAACGTTATGACATGCACAGAGGAGCCTTTTTCAGTTCCGACTTCGGAACATCCTTTGTTTTCATTGTTCAGGCTTTGGTATTGTGATGTGCACGTCCATGAAGAAGAAAGAAGAAGAGGAAAAGTTTTTATCTCACACGCAGCGTTTGAAGTTTTCACATAGTGCTGCTTTTTGTCAGCGTGTGACTCGTGTCTCAGTGCCAGCTTCATTGGTATGGTGCGCATGATATGTGCACTTATTCATAGCTTCGTAGAGTGTAATCACATAATGTTTCATGTGAGGGAAGTACGGAGCTGCAGAAAATAGTAAGCATGCTGCGCTGGGATAGATAATTTAATGCAATGGTTGTGTATTTTGTTTGGGAAAGAGTAATAGCTGCTGCGTTGTGGAAGGAGTAAAAAATGGACATGGGTTGTTCACATTAGCCTGCTGTTTATCTTGGCATTGTGCCTTTTGCAAATATGTTCTTTCTGTGTACTAGAGTTGAAACATCAGAGATTAATGTGTACATAAATTCGTACATAAATTCATGGTGAAACAGCGTATGGATGGATGGATGTAAGGTTGTATGCGAGGCAGTGATGGAGTGCTAACGTTCTGTTTTAAAAGCCATTAGTATAACTTTTAGAAATTGCAGGAAGGCTAATCCTAACACCTCCTTCCCTTACAATCACCAAGACGCACGTGACCTGCAAACAGCATCACAAGGCCCTCGCCCTCAGGCACCTAAAATACCCTCTGATAAATTTTCTCAGTTTTGGCTGCTGAAAGGTCAGCTGTGTCCTGAGACCGACAGCCTTTGCACTTGAATTTTTCTGAAATGACTGAGACACTAGCGGTCATACATGTCAAATAAGTAAGTAACTAATTTCCTAACATTTCTGATGTCTTCTGAGCATCACTTCTAATCTTCGATGGAGGAGTCAGAGTCGTACTCATTCACTTCCCCGTTACGAGTTCACGGGGTGTGAGGTGGCGGTCCCACCGGGGCTGATTCCTTAATGCATATAATGCTAGGGGTGGACAGTTCAGCTATCCCTTCTTCAGTGACAATTTTAATTTAGCAATTCTCTCTCTGAGAAGATCGTTGAGTCTCTCACATATCCCATTCACATGCAGGTGATAAGCAGAAGAAACCTTGTGTTTTATGTTCAATAATAAGCTAATCTGTTAAAATAATTCATTAACAAAATGTGGGCCATTGTCGGATCTCAACACCTCAGCTACTCCCCATCTTGGAAATACTTCACATACTAAAAACCTTGCAGCGTAAGTGGCATCAGGGTGTGTACATCGACCTGCTTCAATCCATCTCAAAAAGGGACGCACCACCACTATCATATACTTGTATCCACAACATGCTTGCAGCATATCAACATAATCTACATGTAAATTCTGAAAAGGACCATTTGGTCTTGGAATCACTCCCGATTGTTTGCAATGTTTGCCCAGCAGTAAACATTTGACATACGATGCAATTTACTACATAAAATACAACGTGTTCTAACAAATTTGGTACAAACCAATCCTCTGCAATAGTTGCTGCAAGGCTTTCCCTAGTTACATACGCAGGGTAGTGCAGCTGTTCAAGCACTACCCTTAATAATGCTACTGGCATTACTGGCTTCCCAGTGCTATCTTGCCACCATAATGCTTCATAAGGGGATAACGAGCACACCCTCCACTTCCACAATTCCTGTTCTTCCTAAAGTGCACTGCCTTGAATTTCCATTAACTGTGTTTTTGGCAAATTATTAAAACCTTCCTTCATTCATTCCATCGGAGCAGCTCGGCAGGTAATCCAAAGATTTAGGCCCAAATTTGCAGTAAAGAAAGTATTGTGAGCCCCAAGGCCCCTACCCCCCTTTCCACGCTGTCCGCTCCCTCCCCGCACCCGCTTCCTGGTCTCGCCGCCCTCCCGCCTCCCGGACCGCCCACCCCCCATCTGATTGGTGTTTAGGCCTGTGCCTGTGCCTGATTGGTTGTATGGCTGAGCCAGCGTTGGTCTTGTGACCCGCTCCCTGCACCTGCTCCTATTTGCCATCCTAGGAGCAGGTGAGTTAGTCCGCCATGTGCGAAGTTAAACCCCCCCCCACAATGCCCTTTTACATAATTATCCGGCCCCAGCTGCCCGCGAGCAGCTCTGTTCCCTCTCCCCCTCCCGACAAGCTTTCCATGCTATTTTCCCGCCCCCCCGTGATTGGCCACTTGACAGACAAATCTGAAATCCTCAGGGCAGCCCTCTGCCCGCCAACCCCCTGCGGCTAAGGGCCCGAAGGCCAAGGGCGGCTCCTACATTGGACGCTCCAAGATGTGTCTGCAGGTGTCCGCCGGGGACGCCAAGGAAGCCAACAGACACCAACAAAAACCGTAAGTGTGGCATGGGTGGGGAATAGAGCAATCACTCTACTCCAGAAAACCCCTGCCACTCTATCTTACCTACCAATAACATAGAGTGCCATAATACTAGCATGTCCACTCTTAGATGAAATTGTGAATGTTAGCATGTCCACACTTAGATAGAATTGTGAATGTTAGCATGTCCACACTTAGATGGAATTGTGAATATTGGCCTGCGTCGCATCTAGATGGAATTGTGAATGTTAGTATGTCCACACTTAGATGGAATTGTGAATGTTAGCATGTCCACACTTAGATGGAATTGTGAATGTTAGCATGTCCACACTTAGATGGAATTGTGAATGTTAGCATGTCCACTCTTAGATGGAATTGAGAATATTGGCCTGCGTCGCATCTAGATGGAATTGCAAATGTTAGCATGTCCACACTTAGATAGAATCGTGAATGTTAGCATGTCCACTCTTAGATGGAATTGTGAATGTTAGCATTTCCACTCTTAGATGGAATTGTGAATATTGGCCTGCGTCGCATCTAGATGGAATTGCGAATGTTAGCATGCCCACACTTAGATGGAATTGTGAATGTTAGCATGTCCACTCTTAGACGGAATTGTGAATATTGGACTGCGTCGCATTTAGATGGAATTACGAATGTTAGCATGTCCACACTTAGATAGAATTGTGAATGTTAGCATGTCCACTCTTAGATGGAATTGTGAATGTTAGCATTTACGCTCTTAGATGGAATTGTAAATATTGGCCTGTGTCGCATCTAGATGGAATTGCGAATGTTAGCATGCCCACACTTAGATGGAATTGTGAATGTTAGTATGTCTACACTTAGATGGAATTGTGAATGTTAGCATGTCCACACTTAGATGGAATTGTGAATGTTAGCATGTCTACTCTTAGACGGAATTGTGAATATTGGCCTGCGTCTCATCTAGATGGAACTGTGAATGTTAGCATGTGAAAGTTGCATTTAGAAATGTGCCCAATAGCTTCTCTGGTAAATTGAATTTAGAAGTGTGCCCAAGATCCTCTGCGAAAGTCGCATTTAAAAGTGTGCCCAATAGACAGTCTGGAAAGTTGCATTTAGAAGTGTGCCCAATAACCCCGCTGTGAATTTAGTAGTGTTCCCAATAGCCACTCTGTGAAAGTTTCATCTAGAAGTGTGCCCAATAGACACTCTGGAAAGTTGCATTTAGAAGTGTGCCCAATAACCCCGCTGTGAATTTAGTAGTGTTCCCAATAGCCACTCTGTGAAAGTTTCATCTAGAAGTGTGCCCAATAGACACTATGTGAAATTTAGAAGTGTACCCAATAGCCTTTATGAGAGTTGCATCTAGAAGTGTGCCCAATAGCATCTGTGAAAGTTGATTATAGAAGGGTATCCAATAGACGCTCTGTAAAAGTTGCATTTAGAGGTGTACCCAATAGCCTCTCTAGAAAATTGAATTTAGAAGCGCTCCCAATAGCCTTTCTGGAAAATTGATTTTACAAGTGCGCCCAGTAGCCTCTCTGCGGAAAATTGAATTTAGAAATGTGCCCAATGGCCTCGCTGTGAAAGTTGCATTTAGAAGTGTGCACAATATCCTCTGTGAAAGCTGCACTTAGAAGTGTGCCCAATAGCCACGCTGTGAAAGTTGCATTTAGTAGTGTTCTCAATAACATCTGTGAAAGTTTATTATAGAAGTGTATCGAATAGACACTCTGGAAAGTTGCATTTAGAAGCGTGCCGAATAGCCTCTCTAGAAATTGAATTTAGAAGTGTGCCCAGTAGACGCTCTGTGAAAATTTGCATTTAGTAGTGTACCCAATAGCCCTCTGCCCAATAGCCTCTCTGGTAAATTGAATTTGGAAGTGTGCCCAGTAACCTCCCTGGATAATTGTATTTAGAAGTTCGCCCAGTACCCTCTCTGGGAAAGTTGCATTTAGAAATGTGCTCATTGAAAGAGCATATTTACCCATCATATCACACCACCACGCTTACTCTCTCCTTTACATCACCACTCAACTAGAACACAGAGATACTATGACACCATTCGGTATAACTGTTCTCATACCAACATCCGCCGCTTACTCCACATCATTCTATGTAAACACTGCTGGTTTCACACCCCCAGCCAGGCGTTTTCCTCAGGCCTAACGCAGCCACATCCGTTCCGGATAAATCCTGCCAGAACAAACACATTCTCCTGATCTCTCAACCACTACACCTACCGGTAAGAAGCAGCTATTACACGAGTACCGCACGAGCTGCACACATACCCGGTGCTCACACGCACCTTTTGACTCTCCCTACTCTCTCTACTGATCTGAACTTCGGTTCCCAAGGGCGTTCAACCTACCAGCGCCTTCAGACCATACCAATGGTATATAAGGCGCTATATAAGTGCAAATTAACATAACATAACATAACATTATCACAGCCATAATGTCCCCCTTCCTTATATAAGGAGTTTCAATACTCGAAATGTCTGAAGAAGTTGCAACCCTTTTGGCTTCTTCATCCGCGGCTTCGTTTCCCCATGAAATAAAATCAGTTCTCTTAGTATGTGCTGTGCATTTAAATATTGCAATGGCTGCTGGGAGCTGTAGTTCCTTAATAAGTATGTCCAATAGTGCAGCGTGTTGCACAGGAGTGCCGTCCACTCGGCGGTATCCCCTCCTTTTCCAATGTGCTAGCCCTATGTGCACAGTAGTACGTCACATAGGCAGAGTCGCTGTACATTGTTACTTCCTCCCCTTCGTATTTCTCAAGAGCGATAATAAGTGCCACCAATTCTGCGGCTTGTGCCAAAAAATTAGATGGCAACCTTATGCTCGCCACAATTTCAAATTCCCGCTATGTCTCACTACAGCTGACCCAGTCAATCTTTCTCCATTTATTCGATCGATTTTTGATGACCCATCAATAAAGAGAATCTCTCCTCCTGACATCGCGTTTTCCTTTACACGCAGTATGTCATCATATGGATCTTCATAACTAGTGCAATCATGTACATGCTCCCCCTCTGCCACAGGTTCAGCTACAAATGTGGCAGGGTTCACTATTCTGCACCTGACTATCTTAATCACAGGATTAGATATAACAACTTCATATGCAGACACTCTCTGGGATGTCAGCGTACCCTTAGGTTTTTCCAAAATGACAAGAAAGCATGCTCAATAATGTCATGGAATACCCCATTACTATGCTCAAAGGCTTCCCAATAGCGAACATGGCTGCTGCCAGCGATTGTTTGCAAGGAAAGTGTCCTCTCCTAACTGGATCTAAAATCCCACTATAATATGCCAGAGATTTGTACCCTAATGTAGTCCTCTGTGTAAGCACTGCTGTCATATCTGTCCCATTCGTGTGCGAAAACAGGTAGAACTCCTCAGAATAATTGGCAATTCCTAAAACTGGAGCTGTACAATTGCTTTCTTTAATTCTTCAAACCCCTGCTCCATTTCCTTAGTCCATTCTATTTTATCCTTGTTTACCTGCGCACCAGTGAGAAGCACCTGGAAGCACCGCTTTGCCGCTCGTGCTGCTTGGTTGCCTGCTGATTTGCATCTTGGATTTGATTCGTGGACTATACAGCAGTGGAGAACATTAATTACTATTGGATCTACCAGTTGCTATGCTTGACTCCACCCAATTTATCTTGTACGCATAAAATCGGGCACCCGCGCGCACCAGTGAGAAGCACCTGGAAGTACTGCTTTGCCACTTTGCCGCAGCAACGAAGCTCCAAAGGCAGTGAAGGCAGCGAATATTGAAATGTGCGTGGTGCATAGGGGAGCAGCTGTACTGTGTAATTGCTCAGGTGTGGTACAAACTCTGATTGAGCGATTCTTGTTACTTTCCCTGATCAGACACTTTTTCAATAACAAAATCTGAAATTGGTCAAAGTTGCACAGAGATCGAGCAAAAGTAATACAAGATCACAAAAGCTTAGAGGTTATAACCACACATGTCAGCATTTAACTTTACTTTGAAAACAAATATGCCGGGTAATTTAAATACACCCAAAATAGGAGCACAGAGTGGAAGCAGTTCCCGAAGAAAGATATCACAAAAAGTGATTGTATTGATGCTGATCACTAAGTGTACATTACTTAATGCTGATATTCACAATTTTTGTTCTGCCCATCAGGAAGATGAATTCTAGGCCCAAGTACAAATAGATTCCATGATTGGGGAGTGTGGTGAAGATCAACGGGAAAGTGTCTCACGTGATAATAATTCTATGCCTAACGATGCCCCGCTGATCACTACTCATTCCAATAATTTAACAAAACCCAAATCCTCTAGGGTCATTTCTGATCAAACAATTTTGAATGTATCCCATTCGCCATCACCTGCAGTAGCGATTGTATCAGACATAACCCTTTCAAGCGCACATCACGCAATTTCTGACATATCCATTCATGCAAGCGTTAGTGAAATTTCTCATAATATGAGTCAGTAATCTTCTCCAAATTATTATGATAGGTGCTCCCTGAATTCTAGTAGTCATTCAATGTCTTATGCTGAGCCAACACCACGTAAGCGCATCTTGTCACAAGTAGGAACTCCCTCAACCCATACGAAAACGAGCACCATAGTCAAAATAACATTGACAACAGTAAACAGCACCGTATTAAGTCTATTCAAATTATTTCAATCTCTTGACAGCAAAATGTCACAACAATCTGCTCAAATACAGACAATAGCAGATTGGATTAAGAGGGAAGGATTGAATAGTAAATCAGAATCAACCCTGGCATTCAACCCAAAGCATGTCCAATCTCTTCATGCCCACCTTCACAAGTAACAGTTTCAGAGAGAACGGCTCACCTGTCGGTACTACCTCACTTCGATCATGTGATTGGACCCATAGGTGAACAGTTGCAATATGATCCAGTGGTGAATATTGATGAATCTTGGACAAACATTGAGCCAAATAATACAGTGCAACAGATTGACATTGAATCGAATTCCTTTGAGATATTTGGCAAAAAGGGATCTAAAATAGGAAAACAACACCTAGTAAAATCCAAATTACTCTAAAAAATATTGAAAAATAAGCGAGCCAAGAAATCAACTAATATTAAGAGTGCTAAACCCTTTATTCGCACAGTTTGTAAGGTGCTAAGGAGTCCTATAAAAGAGTTGAGCATTAAAGTGATGCGAAAAGAAACAGCAAGTTTAATATTACCGGTCAATACTCACAGTGAACATCCTCCAGTGCATAAACCCTTAGATGATTTAATTACGGAACTAGAACAAGACTACTCCGGACAATATGCAAATTCAGAGCCATTGCAACCAAAAAAAACTAAATCCACCATTGGCAAAAGAAAGAGATCTAGCAGATATTAGGAGGGCAGTAGATGCCTACCTGAGGGAACGTCAACATAATCAAATGCCATGTTTAATCACAGAAGAAGCTAAAAAAGTAGTTGAATCAACAGCATTGATTATTGGTGAGAGCATGTACCAGAAATCCGTAAATTTGCGAGAGTATCATGTGATATCTGAACCTAAGTTGACTTACATAATTTCTGTCCATAAATCAAACATAAATAGATTGCAAAACATAAAGAGTAAAATATAAAAACCAGCGTCAACGTCATGCATTGATAATGAAGTGCTGTGATCTGCCAAATAATAAATATAATCTTTGCAGGACCAATATTTTCAACATCTTCACAGAGGTACCAGCATTGGAGGATGTTACTGTAGAGGATATAGAACAAGCCGAATTTCTAGATAATATCGATTTGTCCATGGTTAGGCTGTGGATCCCATCAGGGCTAGTTCTGAATGCCATTTGGAGGGCGAAAATTGACTTATTTAAACTAGGATTTATCATAGCACAAAATCTAGAATGAAAGATAACGCCTACCATACATGAGCAAAGCACCCAAACCAAATTAAACTGCTTAATGTGCGAACATATTAATGTACATCATCAAACCTCACACCAACATGAAAGAGCATAACCAGCTGTAGAGACCCAGATAAAAATTATTCAATTGGCGAGTTGGAATACATTTACAATACTCCAGTGAAAATAAAATAGAGCAATTTGACATTATCGCCCTCCAGGAGACTTGATTTACGACCACCCCAGTATGGGATAAGTATGATATAATTTTATCACCAGCCAAGGCATCGCCTAGAGGTAGACCAACTTCTGGTTTACTGGTAGCAGTAAAATAAAGAGCAGGATTTTCTATTCAACTATGGGCAAGTCCAAACATTTACATGCAATTGGTCCAAATAGACTGGTTTGATCAAAAAATCACCCTATTGAATCTGTATACAATTCCGACTGCTATAAATGATGACGGATTCTATATGGAGGGTTTGCTCTCAACATCGGTGCGCACAGCAAGAGGACTGAAGCAGGGGTGTATCCTTGCTTCAGCCCTCTTCAATTTTTTTGTGCATGATGCCGGAGAGGAATTTAAGCTCATTGTCTCTGATTCACCTAAATTGAATGACGTTCAAATTCAGGCTTTATTTTACTCCAATGTTCTGGTGTTGATCTCGAAAACTCCAATAGCACTCCAGAAGCTATTAAATGGTCTAGCTAAATACATTGAATTGAACCAATTAGTGATTAACCTAAAGAAGACCCAGGTACTTGCATGCTCAGCCCGCAACCAGAATCGTGGGAAGATGGCATGGTCAATTGACAATGTTCGCCTTGATGTTGTGTTGGATTATACCTATTTGGGGATGATTATAGATTGGGAGGTTCATCATAAAAGTCATATTCTAAATTTAGAACGTAAACTTTCAACTGCCATATCTCAGACAAAAATCATCTTATATAGATATGGTACGTTTTTTTCTGAATCCGGCCATAATGTTTTATAAACAAAAAGTGACCCCTGTTCTGCTCTATGGAATGGATGCAAGATCGGTTGTTCCAAGGGTTGTCTTCAATAGACTGGAAGGCAAATTCTGGAGGCATGTGCTGCAACTTCTGCAGTGAATCCCTGTAGCTCTATTGCGATATGAATTGGGTCTTGTTTCTTTAAAAGCCATATATCAGTGGAGATTATGTGCCTTATGTCGAAAATGCTTGATCGGGAATCAACCAAACACAATACTCAAAACCTTAACTGACTATATCTTTTCCTCAAACCACCTGTTCCCTAAATCATGCACAGTGACTATTTATAAAGTTTTGGCCAATGCAGATGTGTCTATTGAAATTCTCCTATTTAATCGAGATAGGGCCAAAATGAAAATCTATTTTACAGATTGGATTGAAACAAGAAGAAGCTGCTTGCCCTACATTTTGCAGATAGTCCATTTGAGATAAAAACAACTGGGAACAGTAGAATCATATTGAAATATATCGCCAACACCTATTATTAGGTCAGCAATTCTTCGATTCAGATTGAACATTTAGCCGACCTGCGATATGAGGGCAAATCGCAGATTGATACCATCTCCCAGAAACATTTGTTGATTTTGCAATGATGCAGAGTGTAAAAAAACATTGAAATATCTAATAATGGACTGAGCTGCATTGATAGCAATAAGACATAAGCACTTTGGTAAACAGTATGTGAATTTAGGGTTGTTGTGTCCAGCTGATCGGTGGAAGTTATTATTTTTATTGTTAATGAGAATTAGAATAGCTACAATTGAATTTTTATTATCATTGAAACTGGATTAATATGTCTGTGATTTAATATATAGATGCATGTGATAATATTTCTGAGGAAAATCGAATTGTATTCTTAGTTTTTGATTTTTTTGGAATCTAATAGATAACAATTTGTGTTTTATTGTAGTGAATATAAGGGGGTAATTCATAGAATTTAGCGCACAAGTGGCGCATGCGGCTGGCGCACAGTGTGCGCGTGCGAATCTCTGCGCCAGCCGCGTGTGCTAAACTCAATTTCCGAGCACAGCATATTCATGGATTTTAGCTACCAAAACCAGCCGTGGCGCACAGTGGCACAGCGACCCTGCAGCAGCGCCAGTTACTCCCCCAAGAACGCCCCTTGCACAGGGAAAAGCCATGAAAATCCCCAATCCAGCGCAAAGGGCTGCGCTAACCCTGTACCAGCATGGCTAGCGGGGTATGTGTATTACTGGGGTTTGCGGGAAGTTTCACACGCGATTGGCCCTGTGTGAGCGGGGTACGTGTATTACTGGGGTTCGCGTGAAGTTTCACATGCGATTTCAGGAGGGTGCGTGTATTTCGGGGGTGCGCAGGAAGTTTCACACGCGATAGGCCCTGTGCGAGTGGGGTACGTGTATTTCGGGGGTGCGTGGGAAGTTTCACATGCGATTTCAGCAGGGTACGTGTATTTCAGGGGTGCGCGGGAAGTTTCACACGCGATTTCAGCAGGGTACGTGTATTTCAGGGGTGCGCAGGAAGTTTTACACGTGATTTCAGCAGGGTACTTGTATTTCAGGGGTGCGCGGGAAGTTTTACACGCGATTTCAGCAGGGCACGTGTATTACAGGGGTGCGCGGGAAGTTTCACACGCGATTGGATGCGGGTACGGTAATTTCGGGGGTGCGTGGGAAGTTTCACACGCGAAAGGGCCTGTGCGAGTGGGTTACGTGTATAACTGGGGTTCGCATGAAGTTTCACACGCGATTGGAGCAGGGTACGTGTATTACGGTGTTCGCTGGAAGTTTCACACGCGATGTCAGCAGGTACACGTGATTTGGCAGTGTGGGTCCTCCCAGGTGTTCCCTGTACACCCTCCACGGCCCCTGCAGGCAGCCCACACCACAGGGGACTACCCTGCACCCCTGGTCATGTCCCGCAGGCAGCCCACCCAACATGGGCATGCCCCCCCAGCAAAGCCACATGTCTCCTTGCACTACTGATCACCAACTCATGTCCCCTTGCACCCCCACCCCCCAGCAGTGCAGGGCACCTGCCAGCAGGACCCCACTCATGTCCCACTCATGTCCCCTGCACCCCTAGCCCCACCCCTCAGCAGTGCAGGGCACCTGCCAGCAGGCCCCCATTCATGTCCCCTTGCACCCCCACCCCCCAGCAGTGCAAGGCACCTGCCAGCTGGCCCCCATTCATGTCCCCTTGCACCCCCACCCCCCAGCAGTGTGGGACACCTGCCAGCAGCCCCCCACTCATGTCCCACTCATGTCCCTTTACACCCCCACCCCACAGCAGTGTGGGGCACCTGCCAGCTTGCCCCCACTCAAGTCCCACTCATGTCCCCCTGCACCCCCACCCCCCAGCAGTGCAGTGCAGGGCACCAGCCAGCAGGCCCCCACTCATGTCCCCTTGCACCCCCACCCCCCAGCAGTGCAGGGCACCTGCCAGCAGGCCCCACTCATGTCCCCTTGCACCCCCACCCCCCAGCAGTGCGGGGCATCTGCCAGCAGGCCCCCACTCATGTCCCCTTGCACCCCCACCCCACAGCAGTGCGTGGCACCTGCCAGCAGGCAGCCACTCATGTCCCACTCATGTCCCCTTGCACCCCCACCCCCCCAGCAGTGTGGGGCACCTGCCAGCAGGCCCCCACTCATGTCCCACTCATGTCCCCCTGCACCCCCAACCCCCAGCAGTGTGGGGCACCTGCCAGCAGGCCCCCACTCATGTCCCACTCATGTCCCCCTGCACCCTCACCCCCCAGCAGTGTGGGGCACCTGCCAGCAGGCCCCCACTCTTGTCCCACTCATGTCCCCCTGCACCACCACCTCCCAGCAGTGCGGGGCACCTGCCAGCAGGCCCCGACTCATGTCCCACTCATGTTCCCCTGCACCCCCACCCCCCAGCAGTGCGGGGCACCTGCCAGCAGGCCCCCACTCATTCCCACTCATGTCCCCCTGCACTCCCACCCCCCAGAAGTGCGGGGCACCTGCCAGCAGGCCCCTACTCATGTCCCCCACAACATGTCATCACGATCCACAATCATGGGCCTAATGGCCACCCAAATCCCACCCCATGCCACCCCAGTCGAAACACACAACCAAGTATTACATACACCCCACATTGAAATCCCCATCACATGAAACATCCCAAATGGCAAGTATGCCCATCAATACATGTCCATCACACACACACAATGGGTGCAAGTGAATGAGAAAACATGCATCGTGACATGCAGGAAACCAAGGAAAGCATACCACACAATGAAGTATCAAATAAAAATGTATTAGACACAAAAGCAAGGGAATGAAATTAAATCACACAATAATGTAAATAATAAATAAAAAGCTGCATGTCCAAAATATGAAAAAGAAGATGTGTAACACCAGAACAAAAATCAATCCAAAAGCAAATGGGTCCAAAGAGTCTGTCCGTCAAATCAAATCCAAAGTGAAAAAAAAGAAAAATCCATTGATCCATGGTTAAAAAAAAAGGCAAATGAAGTGAAATCCATTGTGGAACTATATACAAAGTACAAATCCAGGGTCCATGAGCCCAACCATTGAAAGGAAACCTACAAAAACCCTACATAATGAACAACTGTATTCAAAAAGGTGGGGCATTGTCCAAGCGCCCCAAATGAAAAGAAAAACAAAAGGAAACCTAACACTATATAACTATTTACAATGGCAGCGGGCTAGTCCAACGGCTCACTTTCAGATTTCCCGGGCCAGGGCATCATCGAACTCCTGCTCTATGTCCCAGAGGCGTTCCTCTTCCATGGCCCCGAGGGTTCACAGGGATGATGACATGTGGTCCTCCAGGTCCCTGCGAATGGCCTTGAGGCACTCGGCCCGCCTCAGGGCCCTATGCATGGAGTTCTCCGCCCTGACCATCGAGAGCCGTGCCTCTTCCACCCGCTGCCGCTCCGCATCTATAGCATGGCCCAACCGCTGCCACACGGAAGACACTTCCCGTCCTAGGTCCTCCTGCCCTCTGGCCGATGCCTGCTCCTCCGATGTTGAATGCCCCGAGCCATCATGGCTCCCACCTTGTTGCTGCTGCTGCTGTGCCTCTGCCTGTGCCCTGGCTCCTGCTGCCTGCACATCCTCCTCCGGCTGGGGTGCAATTGTTGAGGTGGTCACCCCTGCTGGACAACCGACTCCCGACTGTGGCAGCGATGTGTCCTCCACCAGCCTGGCCGCAGGGTCAGAGGCAGCTCCACAGGGCACCCAGGTGACACATGGGTCGGAAGATGGCACGGAGGATGACTGGCGCATAGGGGGTTCAGTTGAGGAGGGGGTTGGAACAAGGTCAAGAAAACAGAGGAATCCGGCCCTGGTGAGCTGTCCCAGTGGGTCAACGCGGTCAACGAGCTATGCGAGAAGACGTGCAGTCTCCTCATGAAAAGACTGCAGGTCAGCTCGCATGGCACGTTGACGCAACGCCACCCCACCCAGGACAGGCTCAACCCGGTGCCGGATAGCCACATCCACAGGGAGAGGAAGGCCACTTGGTGTAAGCCGATCCCCTCCCTGAGAACTGGTCTGGACGTAGGCATTCCTGCTGGTGCGGGATGATGCAGTGACAGGATCAGGGACAGGATTACACACAGGCACCTCCGCGGCGGACTGTGCTGCCTCCTCTCCCTGCCCCTTCACTGCACCACTAGCACCAGTGGAATCCCCACCTCCAGACCCCGTCTCTGTCCCTTGCATGGCCTCCTCCTCCACCAAACACCCCACCAACCTGGATGACTCCATGCCATCTTCCTCCATCAGACCCTGTGGGGTCTCAGCTGCTCCTTCTGCTGCCGAGGAGTCCAACTCCGACCGCCGCCTCTTGGACCTACCCTCGGCAGCTGCGGCCTGGGACGCGGCACCGGACTCCTCACTCCCCGACGAGATCACAACCGTGGAGGGGAGCCGGGCCTTGCCTCTCCGGCTGGTGCTGCAATCCCTGCCACTGGGCTCCACAGCACCCTCTCCGCCCTGTTCATCAGTTGATGCTGCAGACAGGGAGAGATAGGAGACAGGCATCAGGGCACTGTACAATGGACTGATACACACATGACAGTTCCACATGAGGGGCAGTGTCAAACTTCAGACATGGCATCACAATCCCCAACACACATGTCATTTGAAATCACACAAATGAGCTTTTCCACAACCATATCACAACGGCCAGCACCATCCATCCACATACAACAGCATGAGCAGCCAAAGATGAGCCAGACATCACATGAAACACAGGGAGTGCACTAGATATGCACACACGCCACCACACTTACATGCATGTGTACACCTCCACCAACTGTCCTAGTGATGAGATTGGCATTCATGTCACATCTGGCAATCAGCCTTCTACATATCAGTGTCACATGCATCCATGTTGCATCACTGTTGCACCCTTGTCAAATACACACATGCACATGTACACAGTGCAGATACATGCAGCTGGAACCAACATCCATGTGTGACACCACTACCATGCCAACTTTCATACACAGTCATTCAAACATGTGTGCTCACACATATGCATTTGGCCTGCATGCTTACCCACACATACACCATCCATGTGTCTCACACATGAGAGGACTCACATGTGTTAGCCTCACGGCCCTATACATACACATCCATACATGGCCCTACAAAACCACATGTGCAACCTGCACACTACTGGCACACCACCACACGCACAGCTTCCAATCAGTATGCATGTACACTTACCGCTTGACTCCAGACGGGTCTGCCTCTCAAGGACCTGCACGTGGCACGCTGGGCATATGCATTCCAGGACCCTCATCTGGTGTTCCGACAGGTGGCCCCGGCGCCCCTTAGCATCCGCTGCCTTCAAGAGGCGCTGGGCTTTGTTGAGGGTCCTGGACCTGAAGTCCTCCCAGCGCTTCTTGACATGTTGGAATTTGCGGACTGCCACCCCCTCCGCGTTTATGGCAGTCACGATGTCAGTCCAGATCCTGGTCCGTCCTTCCTTGTCAGCACGTGAACTTCCGAAGAGGGCTTAATACTGCCCCAGGACTTGCTCCACCAGGACACCAACTTTGGTGGCAGTGAAGCTGGTGGCCCTCTGCCTCTCTGGCTGGGGGTTGCCAGTGGTCTCAGATGGTCGTGTGCCTGACATGGCAACCCCAGAGGCAGGTGTGGGTGGGCAACTGGGTCCTGGGCCTGGCCTGTGGAGCGATGGTATCCCAGTCGGGAGTCTTCAGTTCCAGCAGGGGTGGTCACAGCAACTGCACCCCTGGCTGATGTGCAGGCAGCAAATAGCAGGGCACGTGGGCAGCAGGCAGGCAGGCAGGCAGCAGCAGATGGCAGGTAGGAGCGTGCTCAGGGCTCTGGGGGGCAGGAAAATGGCCTTCAGGGCAGGATCGTGGTCTTCCCTGTGTTTTCGCGTGGCCAGCTTGATACAGAGTGATTTGGCACATGAAAAAATTGCACGTCAGCGTGTAATTTGAGGAAAGGCCCTTCGCGCGTGAGCACGTCAGCGATTTCATTGGACCAAAGGCCCTTCGCGCGTAAGCGCTTCTGTGACGTGACGCGCGGGGGCGTGCACAGGCGTTTCCCCCGTGATGTGGGCATAGTGGATTAGCGCGCGCACGAAAAAAATGCACATCCCCGTGTGAATGTGTGTAATCCGAGGAAAGGGCCTACGTGCGTGAGTGACGTGACACACGTGGGCGTTTCCCTCAGCATGGGTTAAAGGTGATCGGGGCCAGCAGTTCGCTGAACGTGCCTTTCGTGGAGACCGACGTGTGTTGCTGCTTCGTGTTGTTTCGCGCGCCATCACAACTTCACAGCTATCAAGGACGTATCTCTTCTTTTGGCGGGGGTATTGGCTACGCGTGTTTTTCTGCATCGCGCTAGTCAGACGGTGAGTCGCGCACACTATTTTTCCCACTGCGGGTGCCCTTGTGTATCGCACCGTTTTTGATGTCATAGCAGCCTGCGTGTCGCACGCGTACGTGTTTTTCGTGTTACTGGGTGCCGCCGCGTACTGCGGGAGGTTGATTCCACGAACGTAGGCTGCAGGGTTGCGTGCACGGTTTTCCAGCAGTTTTGGGGTGCCTGAGCGTTGCGTGACCGTCACTACATCACTGGGGTCACATACAGCCTTGCAGGTGCAGGGGGGCTGTTGACATCTTGCTTCCCACCCCCTTCACCCCAATTGCCCAGGTCAATTGTGGTGTACACCTCCCATTGGCACTACTCCATCTGTGCCGGCACTACTACATCTGTGCCATGGTTGGGAGGACATCGAATGTGAGGGGCTCCTCAGCTGGGCGTCCTCCTCGTGGTGGGTGTGGTCAGGGACGTAGCCGGGGTGACCAGGGATTAGGGGGACTCCAGGGTGTCCAGGGCAGCCGCAGAGGGGGAAGAGGCAGGGGTGCGCCACTTGAGCACGATGTCGGGCCATGTGTCGGTGCAGTCATGCCACCACCCCCTGTGGTTCCGGGAGATGCAGCTTCTGCATCTGGCACTGGTGCCCGTGTGACCCGGCAGTCTGTTCCATCAACTGCCATGGGCCCTAGGGTAGTGGTAGCTGCAGGTGCAGCTGTGGACAACGCCGCCCAGGCTCAGGGTCTGCCAGTGCAGCCAGTGTTGGCACTTGAGGAGCCCTTGGAAGATTTCCAACAGGCCAGGAGGGAAACCGTAGGGGCACGCAGGGCTGCCCTGACCAAGACACGTGTCCCTGGGGCAGTTATGTCATCTGCTGCCCCAAACAGCCGGGTGTTGGCAAGTGCAGGGGCAAATGCACCCAACAACACCCCGGTTGTGAGTCTGCCAACCAGGACAGTTGCGGTCAATGACCCTGCCACAGCGGATGTTGCTGCGCAGGGTCCTTAGAGGGCACCCAGCTGCCACTGACAGAAGTCAGGCCTTTGGTCGTCCTTCCACCTGACACTCCCTTGGCTCAATCCACCGAACCCACTGGCCATACTGGTCAGGGCGGCATTAGCCAGCCAGGGTCTGAGCCACAATCCAAGAGGACGAAGGTTGCACCTGCAGCACAGGCTGGGACCTCACACACAGCCACGACCTCCTGCACGTCGAGGAAGAAGCCTTTCTGCAACCAGGAACTGGACTTCCTCGTGGGCTACATGCGGGGCCACAGCCGTGACATGCTAGTGGGTGCCAATAGTCAGACTACGGCTGCCCAACGTGATACCCACTGGAAGCATGTTGCGGAACATGTCAGTGCATTCGGCCATGAAGTGCGCACGGCGCAAGTGTGCAAAAAGCGTTGGAATGACATCAAACGCAGCGCTAAGGCTAAGCGTGCCTCAAATTACAACTTGACTCTGGTGACTGGCGGTGGGCCTGCACCAGAGGAGGAAGTCCTCAATCCGCATGAGTCACTCGTTGCGGAGTTCATACCATCTGAATCGGTCGAAGGAGTGGGAGAGATGCCGGACTTTGATGCCCAGTCCAGTGAGTGTTGATGCGTGTTTGTTGAGGACGTGTGTGTTTTACTTGTGGGATGTGTTGTGCATGACTGTCGGCATCAACACTATTGCACCCTACTCACATGCTGGTTACCAGTATGCCCCTCCGGTCCATGTCCCAGCTCACTGGCCCTTCTGCATGTAGCCTGGCGTGACCTTCCTCTCAGCCCAGGCACGATGTCATAGCATGACTGACGTGCATGTGTCCTCTGCCTGCATGCGGGTACTCCATGTAGGCATGCTCCCTTGCCCCTCCACCCCCCGCTCTGCACCCCAATTCCACCTTTGCACTGGTCTGCTTCAATATTGTCGTTGGGTACTTCCCTGTTAATGCGTCCTGTGTACATGCTAACTTCCCGCAACCAATCTGCCAGACATATGCTGTGTGGTACAGCCTTAGTTCTTGATGCAGGGTATCTCACTTGTACTGTGCAGAGGTCAGATGCCCCGCAGGGACATGAGTGCCCATTCATGCTCCATGTGCATTGCACGCATGCCCCTATGTGTCCTTCACTGGATGATCACTGTAATACAAGTCCTGGCTGACATACATTGCATGGCATTTCATCAGCCTTCCCATGTCTACTGTGGCTCAGTACTGCGTTGCACACATGTTTAGGGTCTGACAATCTGGGTGGGTCACAGGCCTCAGCCTGTTTAATGGCCAATGACTCTGTCCAACTGGTGTAGTGTTCTCTTCACACGTGGGTGGCCTCCAGACGTTTTATCATGTGTCCTGCTTACTGTCCCATCATCATTTGCAGTGTTGTCACTTGACTCGGATGAAGCTGTTGATGCTAGTCAACACTGCCTGTCAATGCACAGGTCTATGGTCAGCCTTTTGATAACATGCTAGGCATCCATTCTTTTGCACTTGGGTGGAGGGGTGCTTTGCTTGTAGATATGCTACCCATTGAATGCACATTGCACGTGCTGCCTGAAGTTGACCTTGCACTGCCTTCACATTTTCTGACACACACCATGAAGTACTTGTACATGTAGGTAGTGAGTAACATACACATTGGCTGCACTGCATAGACCCACTTCAATGCAAACTGCCACCTTTCAACAGGTCTGATCACAGAAGCAATTCCAAGTTGACCCAGCATGCATGCCAGGTTCTATTTTGTGTGTCACATGTCTGCCTGATGTTGTCGGTGTGTGTGTGTGTTGTGTGCTTCTGACATGTGTAGTGACCTTTTTTCGCTCTATTTTTCAGATGATGACGCAATGGAGCCAGAGGAAGGTGTTGTCATGCCAGGCACAGGGTTGGTATCACTACATCAACCCGGCACAAGTGGGGGTCGTGGGGTGGCAGGCCACGAAACATCCCAAGTGCTACAGGCCATCTTGTCTCTGGCTGCCTATGAGTCCAGCCCTGATGACGACTCTGACGTCCATGTCGAGTTGGATGAGCATCAGGTCCATGTGTCAGGGGTGAGTGATTCTGATGTGGACACTCCTCTGTCTGCGACACCTGCACTGAGGCGTCAGACAGTCTTGGAACCTCTGCCCGTGGTGGATCGGGACGCAGGGTCACCCTCCACACCAGTCACTGATGTGCCTGGGACATCACGTCGACGGGGGCATGTAGTCGTGCAGCCGCGGGCGGTGGCAACACGACGAGGACAACCGGTCCTTGGGTCCCGCAGGGGTCAAGCCCGCAACGCGGTCGCCATGCGCAAACGCTGTATACTGAGTGGGAGCAAGACATGACTGCCAATTCAGAATGGCAGGGGGCAGCAATGGAGAACATCGCTGAGAGCATGGAGTGTGTGGCCCGATCCGTGCTCCCCCCTGTTAGGCAGGTGCTTCTCCAGCAGCAGGCGGCATGGTCCTTGGCCCGCTCACTCAGGCTGGGCATGACGGCCTCAGACAGGGCACGCCAGGCTGAAATGTTGTCTCTGCATCAAGCAATTGCTGCTCAGGCAGAGGCACACATGGAGGCCCTGAGGGAGGAGTATGCTTCCCTCAAATCCACTCTGGGTATCCTTCTGATGTCCCAGAGGGAGCGGTCAGAGGAGAGGTTTGCACAGCTTGAGCGTACCATCTCAGCTGAGCTACAGGCTTGCCGGGAGGTGCAGCGGTTGTCCAGCCATGCCTTGCAGGAGGAACTCCGTGTTACACGTGCTGCCTTGCAAGAGGAAGCACGTGTATCACGGGAGGTTCTGCATGCAGACCTACGTGTCATCGCCACACAGAACCAGGCTCACCCGTCCGACAGACTTGCTGCCGACGAGGGGCAAGCTGCAGCTAGGCGTGGGCAGGCTACTGTGCCACGTCCTTCTTTCCAGGATGAGCCAGACTCGGACGACCATCTATCTCCCACATAGGTCGGGATGTGCAGGCGTTGAGCCCATGGAGGTTTTTTTTTTGGCTCAGCATCATTGCATGTGGGTGTTAAGCAGCACCCTGTACCTCCCCCCTCCGGGTGCCCCCCCCGGGTCGGAAGTGGCCATTTCTGATTTTTCTATTAGTTTAGTTAGTTAAGTTTCTGTTTGATTGTTAGTTTAATTGGGTAAAGTAGGTTTTTCGTAGTTAGTGTAATTAGTTATAATATAGTTTAAAATTGCTTGTCTATTGTGCTTTCATGTGACAGTGTGGTGCTTTGTGGCTTTTGAAAGCATCCACTGTCTGTTCCAGCTGGGCCCTTCAGGCTTGTCTTGTGTATGTGTTTGCTGCTTGGGGTCCTTGACTCACATATGCCACTCCTGCTTCCCTTATCCATGGGCTCGCAAGGATGGTTCGGTGTAACAGCCTATTACACAAGGGCTTTGGACTGTCATATCTGCGGCATATCTGCTGCTGTGGAACTTGTGTTAACACCCCTAGTGGGGATGATTGGGGTGTTATTGACCACTGTTCTGCTTTTGCTAGATGGGGTGTTTCATGATTCATGTGTACATTCATTTCTATGCATTGTGTAGTATGTTTTTTATCTTTACTGTACATGTGCTTGTTGCAATTCATGCCGTAGATAGTGTGTTCCACACTTTGGCTGTGAAAGACGGACTGTGGTGTGATTTCTGATGTACGTCTCTGATGTGGTCCAGTGATGTGATGCCTGAAGAGACACACACAGATGAATAGAATGCATTAATCATGTGTTTCATGCCCTTTCTGCAGGGGGATGAGCCTCCAGACTACCTTTGCCAGCAGACATGGGCCATTGGACGTCTGGAATCTGGACACGTTTGGTGGTGCCCACATGCACATGTGTGTGCAAGCAGAGGCACAGGGATTGCAATCATACATCCGAAAACTGCTGACGTCTTTCAAGAGACTCCAGGCAAGGTGAGCAGCACAGGGGGGCCACAACACAGCAAACCTTCCACCAGGCCAGTTGCACATTCATGCTTAGTAGCAGCACTGAGGGTGAGCCTGGACGAATATTGGTGTTGAAAGGCACAATACAGCTCAGATGTGTTGGTGGACTCATGGCTAGTTGATTGTAAGGTTGTCTGGGGCACCGGCAGGGGCAGCGGCACATTCCCTCCGGTCCACCATGGTCCATTGAGGCACTTGTATCACCCATGTAGCGTTCTGAGACATGGAAAGAAGCAGCTGACAGGGACAGACGGCAAGGGACAGACTTGGGTGCAGTGCATTTCATTTCCATGTAGAATTTGAAACATGCACTGCCTACTTTATTTGGGTCATGGTGGAACACGACTTGTTTGGAAGTCATACCTTGCTATATGCGTCTGTCTGCTTACCCAGGGAACATTGCATGTTGTGTGATTCGTGACACATTGGTGTTCCATTTGCCACGCACCCACCGGTGCCTGACTTACTGCATTGACTGTTTATGAACCATCACAGAGGTAATGTTACGTATGGGTACAAAGCATCCACACCAGATTGTCTGTTTGTAGAGTAGTTTGTTACTTTGGGGCATATTTGGTGGTGTGTTTGTGTATTATGGGCACGCACAGATTTTTAACTGTGGCTCTCTTTGCAGCATTGAAGTGCTCCTGTTACCGGATCTGAGAGTGCGCAGGCAGGAGGCCAGCACTCACCCCAGAGATAAGTTTCTCTTTGACTTCCATTTCAGTGAATTGCTGCTATGTTTATGATGAACAAGTTTGGTATGATTGTGTATGTGTTAATATGAGTACTACATTCTTGGCCATTCCCTACTTTCCCGTGTCAATCCTACTCCCCTCTCCTGCCCCTCATTCCGGTTATCCAGTATGCCAACGCCTGTCCCGACTCCATATACCTGACCCTCCTTCACCACCAGGGTCTCAGAGGCCTGTGTGAGTTTGACCTTGCAGCCACCCAGACCACGGTGGGGGTGGTTGGTTCGTGCCACTCCTGCACCTGTACACGGGAGCAGTGACAGTACACATCCGTTTTTGGTGCTTCATTTTATGTTATGTACCACACATGGTACACATCCTGTTGTGACATTGTTTTACTGTGCTACCTTGGTTGTTACGTCATTGTGGTAGTACTTGGCCTTTGTGAGGTACTGCTACTTCAAGTCATCTACTGGAGGCTGTTCTGGTTAGTTTTTCTGCCTGCAGGCTTTTTGCTTGGCTTCTGTGTTGGCCTGCTTGGAGTTCTCTTGGATGTAGTGGTTTTGCAAATCAAGGTGGACTCTGAGGTTGCAGGCAACTTTTTACACACAAGGTGGGAGATGGTGACAAAGGGGAAGGGTGATCCTGTGGCCATGTGAAATTCAAGGATGAAGGCTCCATGACCCCGGTGCTGTTGTTCAGTGGGTCATGGTGATTTGTGAGGGAGGGGTGGTGCTTGGTTGGTGATAGTTGCCTTGCCCTGCAATGTGATGGGCACTCTGACATTGTAATTGTGGTATCCTATGTACATGATGTGTTCTGCTGATCAATGCCTGTTCATGTGTTGTGTTTACCTTTCAGGTGTGAGGGGATAGTTGTGGTTTGACATGCTGGGGTGTACACATGGTGAATGTTCACATGTGATGTGTAGAGGACACTTAAGGTCACTTGATTGCACATGCATATGTTGAGTGCATCTCCCTACTGACCCACACACTTGCACTATAATGCACTACATGTAAAACCACCCTTCCATGTCCACGTGTACACTCTGTTTTCCTTCTGGTGCCCACTGTGTCCCTGCAGCACATGTCCTATGACCAATTGTGGATCCTGTACATGCCTAATTTGCTTTTTGATGTGGTGTGTCGCTTAGATGTGATGCTCAGGGTGTGCATCACACGCAATGGCTGTTAACTGTGCTGTTCACTGAGCAGTGTGTTGCAGGAGGTGGACACGGCACACAGAAGCTGCAGTGTTGATTTTTCAATGCACAATGTGCATGTAGACAGGCTTTCATTGTTATGTTACAACTTCGACTTTTGGAATGCATTTGGGTATGACTTCTTTTGGGTGGGAGGTTGTTGGTCAGTCATTTCATCTGATTCCATGTCAGGCATCATTGTCTGATACCAATTTACATTTTTCACATGGCAATGTGTACCTTATTGGTACTGTGTTGGTATATGGCTATTGTTTGCCATGTCATGGTGTGCTTTGGGAGGGTTTGAGTGACATACCAGTGATAGTCATGGCCTGTTTTGCAGGTGTGTGTGATTCACACCTTGCATGTGTGCCTTTTGGTCACACAGGATTGCTTGTGTTTAAGTAGCTAGGGATGCACACAATGTGGCACTTCCATGGCAACAATCTCAGGGTGGTAAGGTTGTGACAGTTGACTGTCTCTTTGTCATCATCGATTTTCACCTGGTATGTGCCAGGCCTGTGTGCACTCCGCAGGGGTGGGAGTTTAGGTGAAAAATGTGTCCACAAGCTGGGTCCGGGCATCCTCGCCATGTGCCCTATCCCCACCCATGGGCAGCACCTGTGCCTGTGGTTGGGGATGTGGGGGCACCACCATGTCCACCGGTACGCCCTGCCGGGTTGCAACATTGTGCAGGACACATGCTGCCACAATGATCCTGCACAATACTGGTGGTGCATAGAGTAGCTGCCCATCAGAGCGGTCAAGGGAGCGGAAGCGTGACTTGAGCACTCCAAATGTGCACTCCACTATGACCCTGGTTGCAATATGGGCAGCGTTGTATCTTACCTGGGGTGGTGTGGTGGGGTTCCGGATTGGCGTCATCATGTGGTTGACAGGCACTGTCCCCTGGAGAGGTGATAATGGTTGTGATTATTGGGGTTTGTGTATTTGTGTGTGTTTGTGTGACATGCATGCATGTGCAAGGGCATTTGTACTCACCTAGGAGCCATGTGTCGCCATGCTGCCCAGCTTCCAGGGCCCGGCTCAGGGCAAACATTCTGTATATGAAACTGTCATGGGTGGAGCCAGGGTAGTTTGCATAGACAGAGGTGATGATTCCCTTTGCATCGCATACCACCTGTACATTGATGGAATGCCAGTGCTTGCGGTTTCGGTATATATGCTCAGTGGCCCTAGGTGGACGTAGGGCCACATGGGTGCAATCTATGGCACCGAGCACTTTGGGGAAGTGTGCCACCCTGTAAAAGTCCAGGACAACGGCCTGCCTTTCTGCAGGTGTTCTGGGCATGTATATGTGCCTGCGGACTGAGGGGCGCGCTGTCATGATTGCCAAGACCTGGTATAGGCAGCGTGACTGCGTGGCCTGTGAGACCCCCCCACTATGGCAGTAGTCTGCTGAAATGACCCAGTGGCCAAAAAATGCAGGACATTGAGCACCTTCTCCAAGGGGCTCAATGCTTGGGAGCAAAGGGTGGGGGATCTAAGGTCATCTTCCCTAACCCTCACCAGGTCTAGGATGATACGGGGTGGAAACCTATACCTGCCATTGATCTGGTCGTCAGGCATCCCAAAAAGGCTTGTCCGTGGTGAAAAAATGCGTGCCCTGGCTATTCTCCTCCTCCTGCGGTGTCCCACGATCAGTGCTGCGACAAATGAGGCATTCATTGTAGCTGTATATACGTGTTTGTTGTTTGCGCGCACTTTTATACTGTGCGCGGGGACGCTTCCGTCGCCTTCGTGTGGCGGATGCATTCACGCCTGTGTGCGTCTTTTGCCGTGCGCGGGTTTCCCGTATTCGTATCCATGAATACAGGTTGTTCGCGTGCGTGTGGGCGTTCCGTGTAGTTCCCTGCAGTACTTCCCCAGTTATGCCTTCTTTTTCACGCGTTATTCCCCATTCTGCGTGTTACGCCCACTGTTCCGCCTACTTTGTTGTGTGCGCTGTGCTATGTGCGCTTTTGCTGTGCGCGTAGCGCACAGCGTTTGATGACGTGTGTGCCCGTGTGCGACATGCACCGATTTGGTGCACAACCAGTGGGAAACAAGCGCAGCACCTTCCTTGAATCACACGCGTGCGCGTGCGCTTGCTTTCTCACACTTGCGCCACCTTGCGCTTGCTTGCGCTGGGATTTTCGGCGCACGTTTGTTCCATGAATCGGCCCCTCAATGTCTGTGATGTGTTTAATAATATGTAAATATGTATGTGAAATGATTCATTTGTTGAAATTTGAATTTGAATTGCTAAATTAATTTTATTGTTAAATTAATTGTATTGCTGTTGAAAAGTTGATTTATCAGCGAATTCAGTACCAAAAAAAATGGTGCCTTTTTCAGAGCCTGCAAAATTGGTTTTGTGTATGAACTTTAATCAAATACCCATGCTCTAACATAGTTGCATAGTCCCAGAAACTGCTGCATTTGCTTTATTGTGTGCGGTTTTGCTGTTTTCAGGATTGCCTCAGCTTTTTCAGGTGTGCCATTTTTTCCCTCATGCAAGATTAACTGGCCTATATACAACACCTCTTCTTTACAATACTGCAACTTCTCTGTGTCCACTTTATATCCCTTGTCTGCTAGAATAATCATTAACTGAATTGATTCTTGCCTGCACTCATCTTCTGTCATGCTACAAACCAAAATATCATCTACGTATTGCAGCACAACACTTTTTAAATCAATATTCCCTAAGTCCATCTGCAGGACCCTATTAAAGATTGATGGAGACTCACAGTACCCTTGAGGTGAACAAGTGCTTTTCAGCTTAGTCTGGCAGAAAGTAAATGTCAAATCTTGAGAGCCCTTATGCAACGGGATTGAGAAAAATAAATTTTTCAAGACAATCACTGTGAAATATCGTGCCTCAACCGGGATACTACATAGTATTGTTGCAGGATTTGGAACTAGAGGAAATGCTGCCTCTATAATTTGCTTGATTGGCCTCATGTCTTGAATGAAACGCCATGACCCCCTTTGATTTTTTCACAGAGTACACCGCAGTATTGCACGGTGACTCTGACATCAGTAAGATACCCTGTTCCATTAGTACAGAAATTGTTTTTAAAAAGGCCCTCATCCGCCTCTCGAGACATGGGATACTGTCTTGCTCAATGTAAAATTGCTCCTGGCTTCAGCTTAATCTTAATTTCCCCTACCCCCTTCAATAGGCCTACATCATAGGGGCCTGTAGTCCATAATGAGCCTGGCACTTTTTCTAATGCTTTGTCAAAAAAAATGGTGCCTTTTTCAGAGCCTGCAAAATTGGTCTTGTGTATGAACTTTAATCAAATACCCATGCTCTAACATAGTTGCATAGTCCCAGAAACTGCTGCATTTGCTTTATTGTGTGCGGTTTTGCTGTTTTCAGGATTGCCTCAGCTCTTTCAGGTGTGACATTTTTTCCCTCATGCAAGATTAACTGGCCTATATACCACACCTCTTCTTGACAATACTGAAACTTCTCTGTGTCCACTTTATATCCCTTGTCTGCTAGAATAATCATTAACTGAATTGATTCTTGCCTGCACTCATCTTCTGTCATGCTAAAACCAAAATATCATCTACGTATTGCAGCACAACACTTTTTAAATCAATATTCCCTAAGTCCATCTGCAGGACCCTATTAAAGATTGTGGAGACTCACAGTACCCTTGAGGTGAACAAGTGCTTTTCAGCTTAGTCTGGCAGAAAGTAAATGATGTCAAATCCTGAGAGCCCTTATGCAACGGGATTGAGAAAAACAAATTTTTCAAGACAATCACTGTGAAATATCGTGCCTCAACCGGGATACTACATAGTATCGTTGCAGGATTTGGAACTAGAGGAAATGCTGCCTCTATAATTTGGTTGATTGGCCTCATGTCCTGAATGAAACGCCATGACCCCCTTTGATTTTTTCACAGGGTACACCGCAGTATTGCACGGTGACTCTGACATCAGTAAGATACCCTGTTCCATTAGTACAGAAATTGTTTTTAAAAATGCCCTCATCCGCCTCTCGAGACATGGGATACTGTCTTGCTGAATGTAAAATTGCTCCTGGCTTCAGCTTAATCTTAATTTCCCCTACCCCCTTCAATAGGCCTACGTCATAGGGGCATGTAGTCCATAATGAGCCTGGCACTTTTTCTAATGCTTTGTCAAAATATACTGGATGCTGCCGCAATATCATCATTCGCTGTGGGACCTCTCTTTTCTCTATTTTGATACAATAGGTGATATGCATTTCAAAGACTACTTAATCGTCTGCTGGAACGTCTCTAAACATATCCTCATTGGTGACATCAGTCAGTCTATACCTGTCCCCCATGGAAATCACTCCATGGCATGCCCATGTCAAATCCTTCAAGCATGGCCAATTCCTCCTTGTGCTATGGCTGCAACTAGTTAAAAGGGAAGAGTTTGACCCCCCTCCTTCTTCCATAGGTATCTGTGGCCTGAATAAAAACTCATCAGGTATTCTCATAGTCTTTTTTCCCACTAAGCCGAGTTGCTATGTTAACAGAATGCATACCCCATAATGGAAGACTTCAGGTTCCATTGGCACTCCCTGCATGGCCATGTGCCCTGTAAATGCCAAAATAAATTTGCCCATGTTTAAATAGTGTATCACTGGAGTAGAACACGCTATGCCATCACTAGTGAAAGAAACCATCATATTAAGCTTTGTCATTAAATCTCATCCCAGAATATTTACTGGTGTCTGCCGTGAATACAATAATGGAACAGACATGTCCTACTCTCCTATTTAGACTGGTGATTCATCAGTGAAAGAAACTATGCTTGTAGCTCCAGAGAAACCTTGAGCATTCATGGCATTTCCCGATAACGGATATTTTCCCACCCGTATACATGAGCGAGTTGCACCTGTGTCTACTAAAAAATAAAAAGATTTGCCTCCTATTGTTACATCAACCCTTGGTTCCTCTTGGGGGTCTGGTGTTACGGATAGTACTGAACACATCAAGTCACCCTGTGAGCTGTCCTATTGTGGGTATATGTTCATCCCTGCACCTGTGAAAGGACTGCCTCCTACCACAGAAACACCCCCTATTCTAGGAGTTAATAACTGCCCTGTGTTTGTGTTTTGTTGTATCTTCATGGGTTCGTGCTGTGACTGTCCTCGTGGTGCATTGAATGGTGCTTTTTGTGGCCATTGTGCTTGCTGCATTTGCAGCGCTTGTGCTTGATACACCGTCTGATCTTGTGTGAAAATTTGCCGGTCTGTACATACCTTTGGCTTACACACATGTGCGCAACTTGCCCTGCCATACCACACATACAGCATATTGGAGGTGCTCTTCTAACTTGCCCTCCTTGATTAAACCCTCCTTGCATGTTCTGATTATCATTCTGCATATTCTGAAAGCTACTCTGCTTATTTTGAAAGTTACCTCTCCCTCTAAAGCCTGTTCCTCGGCCTCTTGGTATAAACCCATTTCCTCCTTGTTCCATCTGGCATTGATTATTTGCCTGTGATGCACCCATTGCTTGTTGCTGAATTCCCAGCCCTTCTCCGTCCGCTTGTCAACACTGCACCCTTTATGGCGTATTTTGACACCCTCTTCCTTCTTCTTATTTTTCTCTTGCAGTAATTAACAGTGGTGCACTAAGGTCAACTGTATTTCTGCCCAAGGTCTTGCTTCCATCCCCACTAATTTCTTGAGCTGTCTTTGTTCTTGCTCCGGTAGTCCCTGACATAAAATGTGGCAAACCACTGTTTTCCCCCACGTCTCACGAGTTTCTAAAGTCCACTGTTCCTGAATATTTTGAATTTAAGCAAGCAGATCTTCACCTTCTTGCATCTTACATGCCATAATTGCACCCATATCTCACATGTGAGGATACTGTAACCTTAAAGCTCTCCACACTTCTGCTCTACAATTATTAAATGGTGCTCCATCATGAGCTGTATTCTGCGCTGTGACACTTGAGTAGCCTGCTTGTGTCCAAATGTCATCAGCCCTCTCCCAAAGAATGGCTGCTAGGAGACCCTTAATTTCCCCTATAGTTAGAGTATTTCCGCCTGTCATGTTTTCTAGTTCATAAATCCATATTCCTGCACCCGCCATTAAACTAGGGAGCTTACATCTTAAATTATCCGTATACATCTATGGTCATGGGATATACTATGTCCAAAGACAAGGCTCTATGCTGAAGACTAAAGGGGCTTCCTTCCTTGCCTTGTAACCGGTCAATTAACAAGCAATCTTCTTTTCAACTGCTTCCCGATTCACCTGTTGCTGCATCTCTTGATAAACATTATCGATCCTATCTCTGATGCTTCCTATGTCAAAGTGATCATCAGGATTTACCCTAGTTGGTCCTGGCATTACTCCTTTTGACTGGGGAAACTCCCCTCTGTTGCCCCATGATATTACTGTACTTGGGTCCATCAACTCTTTCTGAATGCGATCAATGTTGTGTGCCCTGTGCCTCCTTGTTCCCTCCATTTCTTTGTCTAATTCCATTTGTTTCTTTGCTTCCTATCTAACCCTTTCCTCTTCTTGCCTTTTTTCTTCCCTTTGTTCATATGCTCTATGCACTTCGGCCCTCATTCCGAGTATGGTGGTAGTCATGGCGTTATTTGCGCCATGACTGCCTCCCATACCCATACCGACTCTGGTTTGGTACAATGGGGACTTACCGGTCCATTCTGACCTTGGAGGGACCGGTAAGTCCCCATTTACCAAACCATTCCCCATTCCCATTTGAGCCTCCATAGGGCTCAATGGGAATGGGGAGGGCGCATATAACGGCCGGCGTATGCCAAGCCCGTTATTTGCACCCAGGTCCCTTAACGGGTCCTGTCCTTAACACCTGGTCAGACCAGGCGTTAAGGAAGGGACCCGCTAAGGGACCTCCTAGTAGGGCGGTAAGGGATTAATGGCACCGGTCTCCTTACCGGTGCCCGGTATCCCATACCGCCCTACTCGAAATGAGGCCCTTCCTCTTCTTTTCGTCTTTGCATTCTTTTATCCCTTAATTTCTGAGGCTCTTCCTCTTCTCTCTTCTTTTCTAACCTGTCCTGTTCTTCGAGTGCTCTGTTGTCATACTTTATTTGCTCTTCTGCCCTTTCTTCCTTTCTTTGTTGTTCTTCCTGATACATCTGCTCTCATCTTTGTCTATTCTTTCTCTTGTTCTCATCTTCCTTCAATCTCTTTTCACATTCCCTGTCCTTTTTATCTTGCTCGTCTTGGTCTTCCCTTTGCCTAACCTACTCAAGGCTTTTCCCATCGAACAGACTTATATAATATCTGTCCACCCATCCATTTATTCTGCACGAACGTAATCTCGTCAGCTTTGTCCTTTTCTCCTTACCATTTTTTATCTCTCGTTCTATGTCTGTGGTTATATTAGATTGTTAAATTATCTCTTGATTGCGCTGCAAGAGCTTAAAGATCTCTTCCTTTCTTTTAGTCTCTTCTTGACTATCGTCACTACCATAAGCGGGTGGTTCATATATTGGGTTACTATACCCTGTCGTCGCCTTCAGTTCCTTTAACGGATACAGTCCTGCATCTTCCATACTATCGCCATTTACTTCCGGAAGAGTAAAGGGAGCAGGAGGCTCAACACCTTCCTGCCTGCTCTGGTTAAGCATCCATATCTCAGGGGGCAGATCTTCCCGCTCCTCCTGGTACATTTTCCAAAGCTCTAAAATAGCTAACCTTTCCTCCAATTTATTTCCTGTGTATTCTACATGCAATTATGTTGTCATGTGCTGTAACACTACCTTTGCCAATCATCCCCCAAAAAGCGTGTGCAGCAAACTCTAATCTCAGAACAGGTTATCATGCCATGTTATTTCTCTAGAGGAGCGCCTGCTACCTTTTTTGACATATTTGCAAGGAACTTGGGGTTGGTCACCCTAAGTTACCTGGGGGCAACCAGACGTGGACTCCCTGCTCACTGTGCTCAGAGAGGCACAGTTTCACCTCACTGATGAGGCCCAACAAGGCTGAAACACGTGTATGGGGGTGCTGGTGGTACTCTTTTTCAGAGAGGAATTGCCAGAGCATTTTGGTGCTGGACTGCCCATGTGGGCGGGACAAAGACTGATATTCAAATGGATATTTCCCATCTGTGAAAGTTACAGTGAGCAAAAAGCGTGTGCTGCAAACTCTAATCTCAGAACAGGTTATCATGCCATGTTCTTTCTGTAGAGGAGCGCCTGCTACCTTTTTTGACATATTTGCAAGGAACGTGTGGTTGGTCACCCTAAGTTACCTGGGGGCAACCAGACGTGGACTCCCTGCTCACTGTGCTCAGAGAGGCACAGCTTCACCTCACTGATGAGGCCCAACAAGGCTGAAACACGTGTATGGGGTTGCTGCTGGTACTCTTGTTCAGAGAGGAATTGCCATAGCATTTCGGTACTGGACTGCCCATGTGAGCGGGACAAAGAGTGATATTCAAATGGATATTTCCCATCTGTGAAATGTACAGTGAGCAAAAAGCGTGTGCTGCAAACTCTAATCTCAGAACAGGTTATCATGCCATGTTCTTTTTGTAGAGGAGCGCCTGCTACCTTTTTGACATATTTGCAAGGAACTTGGGGTTGGTCACCCTAAATTACCTGGAGGCCAACCAGACGTGGACTCGCTGCTCACTGTGCTCAGAGAGGCACAGTTTCACCTCACTGATCAGGGCCCAACAAGGCTGAAACACGTGTATTGGGTTGCTGGTGGTACTCTTGTTCAGAGAGGAATTGCCATAGCATTTCGGTGCTGGACTGCCCATGTGGGCGGGACAAAGACTGATATTCAAATGGATATTTCCCATTTGTGAAACGTACAGTGAGCAAAAAGCGTGTGCTGCAAACTCTCATCTCAGAACAGGTTATCATCCCATGTTCTTTCTGTAAAGGAGCGCCTGCTACCTTTTTTGACAAGTCTCAATTGACTATCTATAAAATACGCCTCAGAAAAATAACAAATATGAGGGTGCACCAACAGTAGCCACTCAAAACCTCTACTTCTCAATTATCTCAATCTATCCACTTGTTTGGCACCGACAATAACCTCGTATAAATAATGATTTTTTTATCTATGTAACACAAACTATTTTTGGTGTTATTCGATACTTTTCTTATACATAAAATATAAAAACAAAACAGACCACTAATTATCTCTTTACATGCACACCATGGCATATACTCCTTTTCTCTCAGCTCCCTAAATTACTCTGATAGGAGTTTGAATCTTCTCCTCTCATAGATCTATCTGTGCACAGCCTTGTTTACCCACTTGGGTTTTGAGACAACACCTTCTAGAATTCCTTGAATTTAGGACTCTGGCTTTTTATGGAACGGCCCTCGTCCAAAACACTTCTTTCGCTTGATGCTCTTCATCTTATGTCAACCAACACCCTGTTACTTATTTATGTGGTACTGCAATTCAATTTTTCACAGTTTGCCAGTTTATTCAATCTACTCACCATTTGCCTTTCAGTTCCGGACTATCAGGATTGCCCCCTCCTCCAATCGGCCACCTTCATCTTTGGTCCGCTCAGCACCTGTGGAAACCAGGAGGGATTTTCTGAAAGAGGGGCCTGTCACACCTGTATCTTCTTTACTTGCAAGTTGACTATGTTGGCCTTTCTCCACAGGAAAAATGTGCATTCATCAGGCTCGTTTGCGGAGGGTGTCTGATGGTCTATCTACTCCAAAAACGTACTTATGGATGGGCCTTTTTAACCATCCCCTTTCTGCTACCACATGAACCTGATGGCCCTTTAAGACGAGGTAACACTCTACAGGGTGGATGGCGATGGAGAAATTACTTGAAAATCAATAATAAAACTGACTCAGGGAGTTGACAAAAGGCTTGGTCTGTTTCAATAACAATTATCTACAACAGGGAGTACAACAGATATCATTGGATGTCTGACAGTAAGATCTCAAGATATTTCATAAAAAACTCACTTATTTGCCAAAGACTCGTCATCATTGACATCACATTATGTGTCACACTAAGAAGAATTATGGGAGGTTGTGATTGGATAATGGGAAACATTTAGGTATACTTTCTGTGGGAGTTGGTGTTGTGTTTGGGTCTCTACTCTCAGGTGGACAATTCTGCCCACCCCTAGTGCAAGCCATTGTGAGCCTCATCAAATACACAACATCTTATTTGGTCTCAAAACTATATGGCTCTTTGATACGTGGTCCTTTATAATTGGTTGGCATGCTTGTACCCTTCTGTAATATTGCACTTGATAGCAGCATGCAAGCTGGTACTCCAGGTGCCGGTGGGCCGGACTTGACAATGCCTCCCCACCAAATTAGCCCATCGTCTATCATCACTCAAGCTGTCTGCCATGAGAATCGTCTTTTGAACGTGGCCTTGCATCTATCACTGCTCCTGGGAATAAAAGGGAGTGTGAGCATGACTTTATCTTCAAGTCTCGGTTCAACTTGCCAAAGTCTATTTTCATCTGACCATGTGACTGGAGACCACGTTTTGAGCTTTTTCATTGTGCTTAATACCATTTAATGAATACAACTTGGCCCTCATTGTCCTTCTGCTGCACCTTAACAGGAGCTCGGCTCTCACCTCTCGTTCATTGTATCTTTCCATGATAATTAACTATTTTCTTGGCTGCCTCTCCCCTTGACACTGGGCCAGGCAGACCTCTTTGATTCTTCTTCCATCTCCATCCAGGCTTATTTTCTGTGCCACGTACTTCTATTCACAGGGGTTTCAGCTTGCTAAAGTTGATGTGAAACTTCCAGATTCCTATGCATATATATATATATATATACCTTGTCACATCGCTGCAATCTATTCACAGTAGCCAGCCTTATGATTACTTTGTCTGCTTGTGTTACTGAATCTATACAATTATAAAATGGTTATTCAATTTCTTCAGTGCTCTTCACATGTAGAACCTTTATTCTGCATATGAAAGTTTACTTGATTCTCACTTTGTCATCAGATTCTATATTTTCTATTCACCTTCTCTCTTGTCATCTCTTCTGAGGTGTGTCACTTTGCTTCATGTGACGTCACCAGTCTCTTCTTTCATCCGTGATCACGTGTTCTTTTGGGATCTTTCCCAAGAGGCTGTCAGCTTTTCGTGGATACATAAAGAAAGGTTTCCTTAATGGGTACTTTGCTTCAATGGCTGCTCGTGTTATAGGCATCATTACAGGTGTTGCCTTTGTCACTATTTCTGGTTCCCGACAGATAGGCAATTTAGGTGAGGGATTTCTGGTAGAGGCTTTTGGCTCCTCTTCTACACAAGATTGCAGTGAAGACATCATTTGATACTTTAAAGAAATCTGTCTGCCACACTCAGTAAAGATCAAACTTAAGTGTGATTGTAAATCATTTTTCCAATACCATGTGTACCCCAAAATCTGGCCCTTGGACGTTTCCTTCTGAGTCAAAAAATGGTGTACCATTTAATTAAATACTATTACTAATAATATTGCAAATATTGAAAGTGGGAAAAATCCTCCACTAACCAATGTAACAAATGAGATATTATTTGCTCAGTTTCGGAGAAGGCAGGTCCTTGTTACATTATTTTTCTAGAACCGCAGAACCATACTGCTCTGCAGTCTGGTTTGGATATTTACATCTATCGGATTTGCTAGGTCCACTGTAGTCCATTATTCCTGTGAAATGTTTAACTCCATTGATGAAGCTCATCAGGGACAGGGGGAAACGTGTCATTCCTGTCTCATTGTCATACAGCTCTAATTGAGAACAGGTGAAGTCCCACTTAAGTCTGATTCACAGAGATTTGCATCGGAGAAAACAAGGAGCAGGCTGTGAGCATTGCAGATCTGCCCTTGCTATCAACTACCTGATTCACAAAGCCTAAAGCTGGCGCATTTGTTCTCTACTCCACAAAAAGAATTACTGCCTGAAGAATATTCTTCATTACAGAATTGTATTGCAATATCAAGTACTCATTTGAAATGAGAAATGTATTTTAACAGGGCACATAATCCATTAAAATGAAAGAGAAAGGCAATATTTGCAAAAACTGAACTACATCAACAGTGGCATTCATTTCTCAATGTTCAAGTGAATAGCATTTGAAAAAAGCACACCCCTCCCATCAACAAATCGCATATCTAAATAGCACCTAATTGTTGTAGAAAATCAACTCAGAAGAGAAAGAAAGACATATCTTTAGTAAAGGGAAAATATTAAGGGGCTGGAAAGGACCAAGTCTGCAGCAATCATGGTTCCACGGCAGATCAAAGATGGTGTGTATTTCAAAATGACCTCAATGAACAAAACATAATTGGTAACACACAACTCTCATCTTGGCTACTTTGAGCAGTCACCTGACAGCTGTATCTGATGAAAACAAAAGTATTTCAAAACCACTTGATAATATGCCATTAGCACCTGGGGGAACGGCACCAGCCAATCTGGTGTCAAGGAATGCAGGATGTATCTGAGAGTATAATTCCACATTTCATTCCTGCAAATATGTCATTTCAACGGGCCCGAATGTTGTTATTTGACTGGCAGGGCCCGGGATTCCCCTCTGTCACTTCCTCTTCTTTCAAATCCTACTCCCCTACTCTGACACACCCTTTTTCAGCTAGTGACCTTCACCTTCACCTTAGCCTTTACCTTTCTGCCAGTGTCTCCTCACTCCATGTCCTGGTCACAGAGTTATGTACACTCATTACGAGACTGCTGCTAACCCACCGGTGCTACTGGTGGGTTACCGGCAGACTCGCTTACCGTTAATGGCACCCGATAACTCAGTGTTACCAGGATATTACAGGTGCCGGCCACGGTGGTAAGTTTCCATGGGAATGGGCTTGGCCCTATCACTGACACCGGTAGTAACAGTGCCAGTGATAGGGGCCTGAACTTGCGGAATGTCTAGCAAGCCTGCCGGTAGTTCATGAGCCATCAGTATGCCGTATCTGGTATTACTGGCCGTTTTACCGGTATATTTCCCCAGACCGGCACAATCATAATGAGGGCCTCTGGTCGTAGAAATATCTAAAGGGCCATCACCCTGTAGCACTCCTAACACCAACCATATTTGTTTTCTAGCTATTATAGGAAATCGAGTAAGGGCGGTATGCATAGAGACCCGTTTCTATTCAAAATACATTTTTTTAAAAACATATAAGTACCCAGAATGAAGTTCTGGGTTTCTAATAATATGAATCATACCGTTCTGTAGCTGGCAGGCCATTACGAGTCAAGTCTCTCCCAGAGTGGGGTGATTAACACTACAATAATTCACCTTTTTATTTCCAGCTACAGTTAAAAGGAAAATGAGCTAGGCACATCAAAATAAAGAAGTTTCTCTATCGTGTCTATTAATCCTGTTTCTGGCAACCATGTGAAAATTGCTCAGGTGAAAGTGATTGTTTCGTTCATTTCTTGTCTGAGAAATACTAGTTATAGACGTGCTTTCTAACAAACATTTGATTTTTTCCAGAATCTAGATTTCTACAGTCTTTGGATGAGGACAATATGACAAAACAACCCGGGGTGAGCTTCTTACCATAAGTTATATAATGAAATCTAAAGATCGTATAAAATAATTGAAATGATTAGATGTATTTGCCAAGAGTTAGTATTTAGATGTCCATCTGTAGTGATGCAGTTTTTGCTTTTCTTTACATTTCCTATAGCTCACACCTGATGTTCCAAATTGTTCTTGCACAATTTCTTAGAGATGAGCAGCAAATCCACGTATAGGTGCATCATATCAAATATTATGACAGCTGAACCCAAATTAAACATCTAGGAATGTAGGAACATACAATAAAAGATAGGGCCACAGAGTGTTATGTTAACATATAAACGTTAAGACTAAAAAGGGGTTGTGCTGCTACAATTCCATGTTTAGGGCCTACGTGGGTTGGTGGATGGATGAGTAAGTGATTAAATGTACGAGTATGTTTATTTATTTATTTTCTTTTTTTATTGTTGTTTTTCGATAAACAATATCTTTACAACATTGATTAAGAAACATTTTCTAAAAACAACGAAAGGTAAAAGATAAGAGGAAAAAAAAAGAAACAATAAATATAACATAATAAGAACATAATACAAGGAAATAACAATTCGGCTTTAAAGGCTGTGGAATAGAGCACAAAACCTATAAGTTCATCAAATACAGTTTGCGTTCAGTTTCCATTTAGTTTTGTTAGGATATCATTCCAGAACTCTTATTTAGATCCATCTAGATTTTTGAGATTTACCAAGTTCAACTCTACGGCAGATAAAAGATGAAACAGATCAATGATCAATGCTTGCCTGTAGCCCCACATGCATTGTATCCACAACAATTCTGATTTATAGGTAACTGCTTCATCCACATATTTCCCCAGGTATCTTTGCCTCTCCTTTACAAAGTGAGCACAGTAGAGCACAAGGTGTTTCAGAGTTTCATTTACCCGGGTTTTACAGAATCAGCAAACCCTCTTCAGATAGTAAGGCAGTGTGGAGCCAGTTTTTTGTACGATCTAGTGTTGGAAAAAAGGTTAAATTTAAAACGCATATATAATATGCATATCTTTTGGTAGGGAACCTGTCTGATATGAGCAAGCAGTGGTTTCAGTTTGTGGTGACATTTTGCGTATTCCTTATATGCTGTGTAGTTCCCAATTTTATCAGCTGTCATTGCCCAGTCATATTGAAGTAATGTTATCTTCACAATTTGTGGCCATTTAATTAGGTCACCTGTTTCCATTGCTATAATTTCAAGGCTCTTTTCACACAGTTGCCCAGCAAAATAGACAGATTTTGGGGAGCCATGCTTTAGCATTGTTCCAAGATCTTCATATAAGGAATTTGAAACCGGGTCTAACATTTTGGCATGGCTAGCCAATTTTCGCCATAGATGTTTAATGGCTAAGGACGTAAGTCCCAATTCTTGCATGATTATGGCATTTGGTAAAGATGTTGCTAAGTGCAGAACTTGTTTCCATATTTTACCTTGGATTTTATTCAAAACTGACCCAATTTCAAGAGAGCATACGTCTAAACCATAGATAATGATTGCTTCCACCTTAAGCGTGTAAAATTCAATCAATGGAATCAAAGAAAATTGGCAGACCTTCAAGTGTATTAATTTCATCTGTGCAATCAATGGCGAGGATTTAATTACAATTTCTACCTGCCATTTGGCAATTGAGTTGGAATTAATCAAATTATACCCTAAGTATATCATGCCCAATGCACAAGGAATGATCAACCCTTTGATGTTCCATTGGTAACAAACTATCTTTCTCCTATTTGTAAAGATATTCGATTTTTTTAAATTTAACTTCAAATTGTGGTTGTCACAGAATTCAACTAGACATTCCAATTTATTTTGGAGTCCGAATGGGGTTAGGTCAAATAATATTAGGTCATCTGCGAATGCTAACCAATCTAAGCGCAGATCACCCAATTTGACCGCAAAGGAATTGCAACTTGGCCATAGGGTACCGATCTCAGTTAAGTACAGATTAAACAGGGTGGCTGCAAGATTGCATCCTTGTTTAACTCCTATGTGTGTGACAATAGGAGGGGTTAAAGATCCAGTTTTATCTATTTTTATCCTGTAGTTTGTGTTAGTGTGTAGTAGTACTGTCATTGCTATGAGTTGAGGTGGTATTGCATTCTTTGCCATAGTATTTGTCTTATTACTGAGTCAAAAGCCCCAGATATGTCCAAAAGAGTCATATAAATCGGGCCATGGTCTTTCTGACTAGTGAGCTTTAATAGATGCACCAACATAGTGGCATTTAAGTGCGTGCCCATTCCCTTCTGAAACCCTGTTTGAAAACGAGAAAGAATGTTCTGCTCGGCGATGAAATCATTTAGGTCTCTTAGGATTAGGGCAGCAAAGATCTTCGCTGAAACGTCTATAAGAGCTATAGGTCTAGAATTACAAGGATCATTCAGAGGACCTTTTTTAGGTATTGGTATTACAATAGCTGATAGCCATGATGCCGGTACAGTTTTAGATTGAAATACACATTCTAGGCGCCTTAATATGATTGCTGCCCACAACTTCGGATCGTCTTTTACGACGCACGGGGGGATGGCGTCCGGCCCGTCAGCCTTTGAGGGTTTCAATTTCCCTATTATCTGTTCGATGTCATCTATACCCCATAGACATTGTGGTGGCAGATCTGTCGCAGTAACTAAAGTTTGAAGATCCCTAAATTTCTGGGGAAAAGCATATTTGTTCTGATATAGTTCTATCCAAACTTCCCCACTCACGGCCAAACATAAAGTCGGCATTCCTTTCAATCGAGGATCTTTCAGCGTCACCCAGACTTCTCTAGTGTTTTTATCAATAAGATTATGGATCATTTTTTGGTTGGATTTAATATATTTGTCAAACTTTAGTTGTTTAAGATCGTTTTTATATCTTATCAGAATTGCCTTTTTTTCACTAGCGTAAGAGGTGCTCACATTAGAATGTTTAAGCAAATTACGTATTTCAATGTTTTTCTGTTTTTTTCTAAGCGCAATTGCAGCATTGTAAGTACCCCTATGATTGATCTGTTTCTCAGTCATTTTTTGAACCACCAGTGCTTCAATATGCCTACGTATCATGGTGTCTTTCTCCATTTCACAGAGCTTAGATTCATTTATAGACATCATTTGAGCATTTAATTTAACAATGTCCCTATTAACCAAATAGTTTAAGTGCCTATATAAGCTTGCATTCTATCTAATGGATAATGCTTTCCGATCTATTTCCAATAAGGACAAAGCAGATAACGAATTATATACTGGAAGATTACATTCAAGTCAACACTCCAAAATGATGTGATTACTTAGGTGGGAATGTATAATATTACACATGGAAGCTGTATTAGCTAGGGGTCCAGAGATCACAATGTAGTCAATGGTTTAGGTTTTAAGACCACGAGACCAAGTATACAATGGCTCTTTTTCAGCAAATGGTATTAATTGCATATCCCATTGTTCAAAGTAATTTATCCATAATTGTCCCCTTTCATATGAGGACATGGCATATAGATAGTTTGATATTTCTGGCCCCACAATACTTGTACTAAGATTAGAATTGAAGTCACCACCTATAATGATTTGCATGTTTGGAGAGTCTGTAACAGCATCTATCATTACATGATTTAGTTTGTCTATTATGCTATCTACAGACGTTACAGTCGGGTTCCAGTAGAGTGAAATGAGTAGCATATGTGAATGCATTTGAGTACTTGATGTAACTTCAATAGCAAGTATATCTGTGGATGTAAACACTTGGCGTACCTTAGCGCAATATATGTGTTTCACAAATATAGCAAGCCCACCAACCAGATGGACGCCCACATAAGCCTCTCACAGCATGGGCACAGAAAGCCATATAGCCTTCTAAATAAATGTTCTGGAGTGCCATGGTTTCTTGTACTATAATGATTGCAGGTAAATTACTATCTTGGAGGTTCTCAAACCATACCTTTAGGTTCTTAAACCCACAACAATTCCATGAATGTATCACCAGTACATTATTTTATAGTTTTCTTTACCTGGAAACTCACCGATTAATGTTTTCATTAGAGGTTCAAGCCATGCAAGGCTTGTCATAATTTGAGCCACTGATTCTGATTGGACTCTAATTTTTTCATGTATACTTGCAAACTGATTCTCTCGTACATCTGCGCTAGGCTCACTTTGGGATGGTGGGGCCTGATATTCAACAAAGCATGTAGCATCTTCCATAGAGTAGTACATAGATAAATCATAACCAAGCATTTGAAAATCTTTTTCATGTTTCCATATTAGAGAGGCAATTATTATAGTTTGATAGTTGCAAAGTATCCGACAATTGGGCACATAGGGAAGTCTTATCCAGTCAATATCATTAGACAACAAGTTACGCAAAGCTGGTATTTGATGGAACACTTTCATTAATGAGGCACGGTTTAAGTTGGGTTTATCAACTTTTGTTGGATCCACCGTCCAACCCATCACCAATTTCATTTCGGGTGACACTTCTTTGTGATTTGGGATTCTACCAACTCCCTGTCCGTCCGGTGTTGGAGTATCGTTGATAAAGTGCGCCTTTTCACGAACATCTAAGCAAACAGGAGTCATCTGTATATTAGCAACCCCAAGCACCTGTGGGGGCACCTTTTCTTTGTCATCATTTCACACTTGGCTGTGCTCACTGCCATTGAATTCATTAATCAGCGAGTCAGTGCCATCAATATTAATCAGAGGGCCTTGCGAGTGTTTGAGTTAGGGATGTTATTTTCTTATCCATTTTTTCAAAGAACCTTTGTAACTGTATTTGTATAAGAAGGGGGGTTGATATTACACCACCCTCTTTAAGTTGTTCCACAGTGTCTTCACCGCCCCCCTGTTCTTGTTTCTTATTCAACCGCTTCAACAACATTGATGATGAGTTTGCATTATTGTTACTCTCATTAATGCCCAAAAGGGCCTGACTTTCTATGTTTAGTTGAGTTAGATCAATAATTGTTTCATCCTTTACTTTCATGTCGTTTTTTTATGTCTTTTCTGCCATAGACATTTTTTTATTTTTTTTTTAATTATTATTGTTTGTTGTTTTAAGCCCCAATAACGCTCTCGCATGTTTTTTTAATTTTCGTGACATGAAAAAGGTAGACTGTTTTTCATTACAGTCTTCTGCCAGAGCTTCAATGGGAGAATGTCCCTTCAGGTTGAGACCCACATTTAGGTCAATCAAATCCCTAAGGGCCGTGGGACTATCAGGGGTGATTTTCAATACAGGAGACTTTGGTTCCTCATACCCTGCCTGTTCTCCACCCATAACCTCAACAGGCAATAGATTTGCAGCCAACAATATCTTTTCTAGCACCAAGATTCTCTAATGTTGAAGTTTAGCAATTTCTGCGTATGGGGGGAGCTGGTTCATTTTTTGTTCATTATCGCTCATTCCTATGTTTATTTCTGTACAGTCAGAATTCCCCCAGGAGATAGTTTGCATGGATTGCGAATTTACCGGAGGCATAGTTTCAGCATTTACTGCTCCTATGGACTCCGCCAACTTATTCTCATGCCTTGATTTGCCACTAAGAACTTGATCTGCCCAGAAGGTGTGGCATTTTTCCTGTGCCATCAAGAAACCCTCTATTCTACTCAATCTAGAATTAATTTCTGAAGTTGCTGAACTCAGGGCACCAATTGCCCCATGTGTATATTCATTCCCTTTGTCCAGCAAGTTCAGAATCCTTGCTAGGACAGGAAAGTTCTGTAACTCTTGTTGATTAAGATCCACTAAGGTATCTTCAAGAGGGAAGAGTGGCAATGATAAATTTGGTTGGCGTGGTATCTCGGAGATCCGCTTAGGTAAAGATTGGTCAGAACCTAGGACAGGTGAGTGTGGGTAAATTATATCAGTTGGGTTACACCGCAGCTCATGTGCATGTGATCTAGAATTTTGTTTTGTCTCTTTTGTCTCATAGCCTATATCATTCTTTTTTGTTTCTTTTAGTTGGTTCAGATTTGCCGCAATAGCTGCATGAAAGTGTACTTGTTCCCTAAATCCACGTGAGCTTGCTGCCGGGGTCGATGGACCATTTGATAGGCGCGTTCTGCTGTGTAATTCAGCAAGAACCACTGGAGCAGCCAGTGAGGTGTCAGCAGTACGTATGCTGTATCCATCACTTACCGCACCCAGTAGCGAGCTATCAGTAATGGGTATATTGCATATAGGATTCGATGGGTAGGTGAGACCATCATTACTCTCCATAAGAATTTGGGCTAAAGTATCTGTTGTTTTTATTTAGTACAGTTTTTGGATGCTCAAGCGAAGTTGTATTTAGAATAGGTGTACATGGAGGTGCTGATGCAAGTTCAATTTCACTACAAATCTTGCAGGCACATCTCCCTTTATTTTTGGTCTGATTTATGGTTTCCTGAGATACCTCTTCCTCTGACATGTTCCCCTCACTTAACATAGATGGGGACCGTTTAAACACCTTTTCCCGTTTCGCAATTTTTTGACCATGCTATAGGTCCTGCGGCCACAACTACCTCGATCTTCAAAGTGAGCACCAACCAGTTACTCACAAGATAATGCCCATGATACTCTAGATGGCCCGAGCCTCCCCCCGCCCAGCCGAACAATCAAGCCACAATAAAGTTATTTCTGCCCTCCCATCCAGTGGTCAAGAGCGCACACTTGGGAACACTTAATGCATATAATTGCCAAGGGAGTACTAAGGCCAACACCCGCTTTAAATACCATACTATCCTCTGGTAACAAATGAAGCGATAACTCTGCAACTCCGCACCTCACGCCGCACACCGTGAACAGTAAACAGTACTTGGAGTACTAGGTGGGTGCGCGCGCGGGTGCGCTGTTACGTGTATATTTATCCTTATCAGAGCTGGACGTGCGACCCAGGGGGGTGGAGTCAACGTGGTTAGAAACCTTTAAACAAAATTAGAGAAAAGTCTTTCAGAAGGCAGCTGAAATATATTACTGGCAGAACACTGTATAAGCACAACACTGACTACTGGTTGTGCGCAGCGTGCGCAACGTGCACAACGAGTCTAATGTGCACAACGTGCACAAACAGCCACAAACAGTCACCTTCTTTTGTTTCTGTCCTCCAGGCAGTACAGTGTTGCTGCTAAGGACGTCCTGCCTGTGGACAGACACCAGCACGGCAGTGTACACGCTGCAACAGAACGTTCCCAGCTCCAAAAAATAAACGTTCCAGGGACACAGCAGCCCAAATCCTAACGAGGTCAAACCGCCGGCACAGTAAACAGTACTTGGAGAACTTGGAGGGTGCACGCGCGGGTGCGCTGTTGCGTGTAAATTTATCCTTATCAGAGCGGGACGTGCGCGCCAAGGGGGCGGAGTCAACATGGTTAGAAACCTTCTTTTGTTTCTGTGCTCCAGGCAGTACGGTGTGTACACGCTGCAACAGAACGCTCCCAGCTCCAAAAAAAAACGTTCCAGGGACACAGCAGCCCAAATCCTTACGAGGTCAAACCGCCGGCACAGTAAACAGTACTTGGAGTATGTTTATTAACCAAGAGGTCAAATCCCCTCAAGGCTTTGGTATGAGGCCTCCATTAAAAAATCATGCATTCAAGTTTGACATAGAAGAGTCTCTGATGTCTGAAGCGCATGCATTGTATGTTTTGGAGATTGATAGTGTAGGCACCTAGTTTTGGTCACATATTAACTTTTGCAGCATGGGACACTTCTTGTAGATCTTTCTCTTTTCTTTATGTTTTGTGGTTGCTTGATTCCTTGAGTTTTTGTGTTTCAAATATATGAAGTCTAAACCATGTGCATAGATTTATGCAAGGCAGGTGATATTAAATATTATACTTTTTGCTATGGGACGCCATTGTAATGACTTTCTTGTTTATGTCATGTGCTTCTGTTATGTTATGTTACATAATCTGGCACTTGTTGGGGGCAGCGGTCACTGGCACAGGCATTTTGACGCCGGTAACCATGTTTCATCATTAATAGGGACAGGACATTTTTTGTGTTTATTAGCGTTAGTATAAAACAAGCATTTTGGTGAATCAGCGTTTCAAAAGGGGGACAATTGAATCAATCACTTTTGGAGATAATCCCAACAAAAAGGCGAACATTGAAGAGGCAGTCACGCAAGAATTACAAGACTCACAAGACCCAGAATGTAAGGCAACCTAATGAAAAATTGAAATGTAATTGGAAAACAATGAGAATCCAAACTTGCGAATCAGATAACCTCCCGAGGATCCACTGGAGAAACATTGGTGAAACACATGTAGCGGTTTAAAAATTGAACTTGAGAGTTTGAGAATTGCACTCAGAGGTTACTAAGAATTGGATAAAAGCAACTATTAGACTGAATGTGTTTAGGAACTGTGCTCAAAAGGCTACAAAGTATATTCAAGAGAACACACCAGTATCTATCAAACTGGAAATATATATAATTGAACTATAAAGAACCAACATGAGAACAATGGAACTAATGTGAATATTGAACTATACAACTATAAGAAGGTTCCAAAGACTTGATTTAAAAAAACGTATAAAACCGGTGTGACCTGTTAAGATTCTATGACAAGACCAGAGGCGAGCATTATGCTTATTCTTCTTTATTACTGCCAAATACAGCAATATAATATATCAAATATAAACATTTATTTTTAATATACTTTTCATCATTTTTTTTCAGAAACATCTGAGTGTAAACATGTCCTCATCGTGAGTCCTACTACAAATCCCATGAGGCTCCCTGACATCGATAGTCCCTGCCTCAGTCTCTCTCACCAATGGGAGCCCTCCTGCTGGTATAAGATACCCTTGACTGCAGGTGCCCTACTCTTTGTTTTTGCTGCTGGACACAAGTTAAGTGGCCTTGCGATTTTACTACTTCTAGTTAGATTGTGGTTTATCCGCTATTAGCAAGGCTTTTCTGTCATGGATTGTTGTTTATCTGCGAAGTGCAGCGTTACTTGAGGCAGAGCGCGTATGGTAGCAGTTTTAATCATTTAGATTACACCTTCGCAGGCGCGTCAGCGAACGTTGAGAATCAGCTGTATTTATTTACTCACTGGAGGGGAAGCGCCCGCGAGCGTTATCGCTAGCATTTGGGTCCGTTTCTCCTCCAGTGTTGCATATTACGTGGCCGGTTAGCAACAGGCCAATCGGTGAAGACAGCTGTGGTGCCACGCGAAAGCTTGTTCAGCGCATGCGCGTTAGTGCGGTCAGAGTCCATTTCAGTTTCTAGAGGCTCCTAACGGTCACGCAGCTCACGATCATTTGGGGATTCCACTCAAAACGCTTGCACTCCCATCCAGAGGCATAAAAAAACAAAAACAAAAAAGTTGTTAACAGGCACATCTGAAGTGCCACTTTCATAGACTCCCAGCCTGCTTGTTCTGCAGAGACATCAGGAGGTTTTTCCTCTCGGCGCTTAGTGGCTACAGTCACTCATTCAAGGCAGCAGTATGGCATCTGACAGGAGCCAAGAATATTGGGAGGAATATGAGGAGCAGGAGGAGGAGCTGCAAGAAGAAGACAGAGATTTATCTCTCAGTTTTAAGAAAGTACTTGGGGACTCCCTTGCCAGACCTGTAGCTCAGGGAGTACAACCCATTCAGGAGAGACTGTTAGCTCTCGAAAATATTTTGGGCAATAATGCTGGCTTCCAAGAAGACCCTGAGGAGGGGACCTCCACAAAGCCTCTGGAAGAATCTAATAGGGGGTGTAAAGTAGCCCGGAAGAGGAAGCACTCTTCTACCACCCCCGCTGATGCATTTCTCAGATTAAAAGACGCCTTCCTGGCCAGATCAGCTATGCCCAGCCTCCCACCCCTACCCCAGGGGAAGAAAATATAGGGGATGCTGTGTCCTCATCTGAAGATTTCAATCAGGAGGAGGAGGAGGACGTTCAAAGCATGGATAAGGTACCAGACTAGCCTAAAGTAGGTACCCTTCAAGCCAGCACAGTGGAGTGTACCCCGGAGGACCATACTTCGGATATGTTCGAATGAGACGCAATCCGCCATCCGAAGTCCACTGAATGAACCCCGTCACCTAGAGTGGCTATATATATGGCCCACAAGATAAGGAAGCCTTTAGAGAAGGAAACAAGGTTTTGACTTAGAGCCGAGTGCCCCAGGCCAGAGCTCAACAGCAAAGCATCAGAGGCTCCCGAACTAGACCCCAAAATGCTCTCTTTCGTTTCGAAGGCAAGCAAGGACCTCAGGAAGGGTATGGATCACGCTTAGAGATCTTGCCAGGACAAGGTGCTCGACTTAACAGGCCCCATAGCCAAAATGATGGACTTGGCCGAAAGCTCTAAGGACACAGGAGAGCCAGTAGACCGCAACATTCTCGCAGGCTGGGCACAACGTGCTGTTTGCCTGCTCGGGAATGCTAACTCAGCTTTATTAGCAGAGAGAAGGAAGTCCATGTTGATTAAGATAGACGCCAAACTAGGCGATCTAGCTTCGTATGAAGCGGGAGAAGGCGCCCAAGGCCTTCTCTTTGGGGACACCTTTGTCAAAGAAATGAGTAGGTTTGTGGGGACCTACGCAGCGCTAGAGAAGACACAGGCTTTGATTAAAAAAGTATTTCCCGGGCGAGTTTTTGCTGGGGCCGGTCGATTCAGAGGCCGTTCGACCGGCTGCTTCAACAGGACCAAGAGCCCAATACTCAGTCACGTCAGCAGGACACGTTCTTCCCGAACAGAGGTAGAAGCTTCAGAGGAAGAAGTGGCAGAGGCTACTTCAGGCATCAAAATAACACCTCAGGTGAGAGAGCGCGATGCAAATTACCCACCAGTAGGAGGCAGGACAGGTCTATTTATGCACAATTGGCGAGAGCTTTCGTCAGACGCTTGGGTCCTCCAGACAGCGCAGGGGTATCACCTAGATTTCATGAGCTTGCCCATGCAGGAAATACCCCCGCCAAGCATTATCTGCTCGGAGGAGGGGAGGAATCTATTAGACACAGAGATTCAGGCGCTAGCGGAGAAGCAAGCCATAGAAAGAGCGCAGCACGCTTCATGAGGTTTCTTAAGCAATATGTTTTTAGTGCACAGAAAGGGGAAGGTGTGTCCTGTAATCAATTTGAAAGAATTGAACAGTTGGCTAGTTTACAAACACTTCAAGATGGAGGGAATCCATCTTTTGGCCGACCTGCTCAGAAAGGAGGATTGGCTAGTGCGATTAGATCTGAAAGATGCATATATGACAGTTCCCATAGCACAACTGTATTGGCACTTCCTACAATTCACATGGAGAGAGCAGACATGGCAGTTCAAGACGCTTCCATTCGGCCTCGCCTCCGCCCCGTGGGTGTTCACCAAACTGATGAGACCCCTCTCGGCGGCGTTGAGAGATGAAGGACTACGAATGATCATATAGCTAGACTATATTCTTTTTATGGCCGAAAACAAACAGAGGCTGCTTCATCAAGTTCAGTGGGCATGTCCCTGATATCAGAGCTAGGTTTCCTGATAAATCACTAGAAGTCAGCCCTGTCTCTCTCCAAAAGAATAACATTCCTAGGCTTTACGATAGACACAGGAAAAGCCATCTTAGAGCTACCTATGACAAAGATCAGATCTATAAAAAGAGATTTGAGAGCGACACTAAAGAAGACAGCTATATCGCTTCGGAATCTAGCCAGGATAGTTGGCTTACCAGCAGCCTCGATCCAGGCGATTTTCCCAGGTCCCCTTCATTACAGAGCTCTTCAGAGACTCAAGATAAGATGCCTACGATAAGGGTGGAGATACCACCAGTTAGTTACACTAGATTAGGAGAGCAGAGCAGAGATTCAATGGTGGCTCAGCAACATGGAAGCCTGGAACGGGCGTTCCATATTCGGGGAGAGACTGGAGATTATTATAGAGTCAGGCACCAGCAGGTCAGGCTGAGGAGCAAGATGTGGCCTAGTGGAGACAGGGCGCAAATGGTTGCTTTACATATCAATTGCCTGGAACTGTTAGCGGGTTCCTTCGCCATTCAAGCTTTCTCCAGAGGGAGAGCGAAATGTTCCATCCTCCGCAGAATGGACAATATATCGGCGGTTCGATATATCAACAAGTTAGGAGGAACGAAGTCCAATATGTTGGCAGAACTAGCCAAGGATTTTTGGCACTTTTGCCTAGAGAAATAGATAGAAGTCAAAGCAGAATATCTTCCGGGAACAAAGAACGAGGTAGCAGACTGGAATTCCCGGTACCTGACAGAATCGAGCGATTGGATGTTGCACACATCGGTCTTCGAAAAGTTACAGCAGAGGTGGGGGCCGTTCCATTCAGATCTGTTTGCGTCGAGGCTAAACTCACAACTCCCCAAGTATTTCAGCTGGAGGCTAGATCCGGGAGTGACAGGGACGGATGCTTTCCTTCACTGCTGGAAGGATCACATCCATTATGCCTTTCCCCCCTTTGCGATGCTGGCGAGGGCACTAGCAAAGGTCCACAGAGACAAGGCGGAACTAGTCTTAGTGACACCAGAATGGAGGTCGCAAGCCTGGTTTCCAGTTTTGATGGAACTTTCTACGGATTTCCCACAGAAGATTGCCCACAGAGCAGATCTCCTAGTGGATCCGAAAGGCATGCCTCATCCCCTGATCCTAGACAGCAGCCTCAAACTGATAGCATGCAGAGTTTCAGGCGCATATGGTGCTTGTCAGGCCTTTCAGAAGAAGCTGCAGAGCTTATCAAAGTATCATGGGCACCCTCTACAATCCAGAGCTATAATTCAGCATGGCAAGCCTGGGATTTATGGAGCAGGGGGAGGGGTGTTTCTCCCTTTTCAGCTCCTATAGAGTATGTATTGAATTTCCGAGCATCCCTTTCAACTACCGGGAAAGCTTTCAGGACAGTTGGAGTATATAGATCAGCCATATCAGCAGGGCACAAGTTAGTAGAGGGCAACCAATAGGGGAACACCCAGCGGTAATTTGGCTGATAAGGGGTATCAAGATGATAAAGCCCCCGGGGACTAGGTACTCAGTATTGTGGGATGTCAACAAAGTACTACACCTATTCGAACAATGGCCAAGGAACGATCTGTTGTCAAAAAGGCAGTTATCCGGGAAACTAGCTACTCTACTCTGTTTGGTTTCTTGTAGAAGGGTATCTGACGTGAAGGCTCTAGAGACTGATAGAAAGATTTTCTATCCGGAAGGGATAGCCTTTAACATTGCGCAGCGAACTAAGACAAATTCTAAGGTGATATCGTACCCTTATTTTCCTAGTAATAGTAAGCTTTGTGTGGCCAAATGCATCAAATGTTACGAGGCAGAGACTGCAGCAGTGAGACCACACGGCGTAACGCAATTGCTCATAGCGCGGAGGAAGCCTTTTAAAGCTGTGGCATCAGCTACTACAGCTAGATGGGTGAAAGAGGTTATGAAACAAGCGGGCATAGACATTTCTGTCTTCGGAGCGCACTCGGCAAGAGGATCTATGGCTTCAGGAGCTTTTGCAGACGGAGTTCCACTGCAGGAGATTCTGAGGGCGGCAGATTGGTCTAGTGACTCAGTTTTCAGAACGTTCTACTTCAAGCCCGTAGAAAATATTGCTAGAGCAGTAGTTCAGAGCTTTGAACAAGCATAATGCTCGCCTCTGGTCTGGTCATAGAATGAAGATTGCCAAAGCGCTTAGTGCAGGAAGTCTTGATTCTATTAAAGACACGGAGGCGAGCATTATCCCTCCCTGAGGGAATTTCGCCAATGGATTAATGTAAGATATGTAAATCTAACACTTTGCTTGCAGGCACAGAGATGATGAGTTCAGCGAATTTCCCCACCCTAATGTGTTATATCTCTCTTTTACTTAAGGGGAAGAGCAGAACAACTCTCAAGAGTAGTTATGAAGACAAGACAGAGCTGGAGGCAAGAGGAGAGAAAGGCAGGCAGTGAGGTTTTCAGCAGCAGCCTAGGATCTACGTCAAGTTACATGAAAGTTAATCATCAAAAAAGAAGAGGAAGGCACCTGTAGTCAAGGGTATCTTATACCAGCAGGAGGGCTCCCATTGGAGAGCGAGACTGAGGCAGGGACTACCGATGGCATCGAGCCTCATGGGATGTGTAGTAGGACTCATGATGAGGACATGTTTACACTCAGATGTTTCTGAAAAGTTTGTTATAAAAAAAAAAAGGTGAAAAGTATATTTAAAAAAAAAATTGTTATATTTGAATTGCTGTGTTTGGCAGTAATAAAGAAGAATAAGCATAATGCTCCCCTCCGTGTCTTTAATAAAAACAAGACTTCCTGCGCTAAGCGCTTTGGCAATCTTCATTATTGCTAACATAAGAACTGGTGCAAATCGAATGACCCCTTTTTAACCAACAAAGTGACACTAATATTGGGCAGTCACAATATTGGGACTTCTATTGTCGATAGCTCGGCCCAGAATTTAACGAACTAGGGTAAGCCATAAAAAATTGAAACATTTCTACACTTTGTTAGTATAAAAAGATTTTACATTTTTTCTGAACATTAGGTAGAATGGAATTTCTCTTAGCTCAGGTGATATGGTGTTCTATCTGTAGCTCTGGGATGGGTGAGGGATGATTTGTTCATCTAGGTGTCTGTTTTTCTAAGCCCAAATTACTCTAACAGTTTAAATCTGAGCTCTTAGGAAATTAAATATTCTAGACATGGAAAACCCTTTATAGTAGCATGGCAGCAATATAAACATACATTTTCAGGACTCCCTGCCCATGTGGCTCTGACATTGGCATGGATAGTGAAATTGTTCAATGCAATTTGGAAGATGAACACATTAACCACTCTACCAATCAGGATTTTAAAAACATGGCAATGCCAATTACTCCCACTTTTCTAATATTACCTAAGATTGCTGTGGCTTCTACAGGTACGTTTGCATGGTTAAGTCTCATCCATGAGGATCTAAGTTGTGAGTCAAATTTTGCGTTTCACAGATCTCAGAAGATTGATTTGTAGTAAATGTAATGCATGTCACCCCACCAACAGCCCAGAAGAGATGGCACTCATAGAACAGATAGTATTCAGGCCAAAGGTAATGGCAGCTTAAATTGTGTGGCTGCAGGAATACTCTTGCTTGATGAGATGCCGATACCAACAAAGGCATCAAAACTGATCTCAGCCTCAATATACCCTATTCCAGGTCGGGTCTTGATAAAACACCTTTGAAGGGCTCTGAAGACATTTGTATGTTCATGTTTGGTTAGCTATCAGAAGGGGCTTTACCTGCCCACTCAAGTAGACAGAAGACACCACCTTAAAGATAGCTAACTTAAATCCAAAGGACTCAGCCAACTATAGACCTGTATTCTCGCCATTAACAACAATAATGGAATAATGGGCCTGCTTACTACTTTTGTGTTTTTTAGATGGCACAATATGCTTCCTCATCTCTCCAGAGATTGTTTCATTTGTTTCACAAGTGTTATGTTGTGTTTTTGAATAAGGGATGTTTTTGAATATGTTTACACCTCGCAGAACTCGGACTATGCCGGTCTGGTAACAACAGGGCAGTAGCTTACAGGCACTGTTGTTACTGGACCAGCATTCTCATAATGAGGCCCAATTTCTCAATTACACTTGTCAGATACATATTCTTCTACAGTCCACGATTCTATGTCTCGGATCGACTACTGGCTTCTATCCACTGAATGGATGGGGAGGCGACGTGGGTGCTCTCTTCTTCCACGTACATTCTCTGATCATTCACCCATTGTGCTCTCTCTGGTCTTCACACACTCACGTAAATCCTATTCCCTCTGGCAAATGTCTCCTGCAATGTTGTAGGATCCTAATTTCACAGAATTACTTGGTGTTAAAATTGAGGAGAACTGTATAAATAACGTAGGATCGGTGCCATGTCATTCAATGGTCTGGGAATCCTTTAAAGTGTACATGACAGTGAACTTTTAACTAGTACTTCTGGCACACTTAAGTCAGTTAGATCGGAGCTAGTGTACTAGAGTAGCAGATTAGACTGCTCAGAAATGAATACAGTTTGACTAGCGACAAGTCTTTGCTGGGTTTAATCAAGGGCACAAAAATACACAATCTGGTGCCTTAAATTTAAAGGGTTTCATCCATGCGACGAGAATATAACACAAACAATTGGAATCCTACCCCAAATTAAATAATCAAAAGCAATAAAAGTCATGTGAGTCCAGTTGCGGTCCTAAAAAGGGGGTCGCCACAGATTCATCTAGGGGGAGACTCTGATGTGTGTGGTGCATACAAAAGAGGACAGTAGGACAGATGTGAGTTCAAACTATCCCTGCCTGAGTGTCCACTAGTACTAGAAAGAGCTGGTCTACTGCTTATTTAACAGTGAAGGAAACAGAATGGAATATTTACCAATTTCTAGTATGCACCTATTATCAGGTAGAGATTGAAGGGAGTCTCACAAATCAAATCAGACACATTATCTATATGTGAAATGTGTCCGATGGCTAAAATAGTAAAAACTGAGCAAGACAACAGTGCTCAATCATAATCCTATGTCTGTCTACTTATGGTAAGAGTATACTTTAATAACCCGTAGAGTTGGCTAGGAGTGTGCAGGTTTTAATAAAAGATAACCAAAGTTATCTGTTTAGTAAAACCAAGTGCTAAAGTACCCCAACCCATATATGCAAACCTCTAAATTGTTTACAGGTGGGTCGTCTCAAAAATAGGCGACTGAAGACAAAACTTCCACAGTAGGGGAACAGCCTTGAAGAGCACCCACTTCTGTGTATAAGTTAGAACCGGTAATTGCTTAAGATTCCACGTCTACTGGTTTCAGTGGTGTTTAATCGAATGTACCCACTTTCTTCCGGACAGTCTTCGTTGTGTACCAGAACAAACTGGAGGAAAAGGAAGAAAGAGTGGGGGATTGCAGTTTAATCAAATCCTCCTTGTCTATACTGCAGCACAGTCCATGATAAAGGTCTGTGGCCCTGGACTTGACTCTCTCACGATCCAGATTGTTTTGCTTCACAGTGTTGCCACACTTCTCAGTGGTGTATGTGGTAATATGGATTTCACTATTATTTTTTGCGGTTCCAGCACTGTGGTGTATGCTGTCTTGTTGCGAGGGGGTCCTCACATCAGTGCATTTGGTAGGGAATGGATTTGCAAAGTTGCTAGTACCATCATCTGTATAGGTGTGGGTCCTCTGTATGCCGATGATACTTTATAGTATATTCGGGACCCGGAAGTGAATCTTCGTCCCGTGATAGATGAAGTGCATGCATTTTTGATGTACTAGGGCTATACTTTTAATAAAACCAAGTCAGAACTGTTCCCTCTTACAGATGCCATGCTTCCGATGCCCCACCTACAGGTATTCCAATGGGTAGATTCCCACTTCAGATACTTGGGTTTTAAGGTCTCTAGGCAGCAGTGTACCCTGTATGCAGAGAATTATGCTGAAATACATGCAACTACTGGAGGCCAAACATAGGATCTGGGCTAGGCATCCAATCTCCCTATACGGTAGGCTATCATTGTTGAAGAAGATAGTTCTTCCCAAGCTCCTATATTTCTTTAGTAACATCCCGTTTTAGCAGGCTAGGGTATTTTTTTTACCTCAGTGCACTCCATGATGGTGGGGTCTCTAGGGGGGTCAGGCATTGCCCATATGTGCTGGGAGAAGCTTACACAGCCATGTGATCGGGGGGTCTGGTGACCACTGATACGGAATTATACCATTTGCTGTCACAGGCACAAGATGCGTGGTCCTGTTACTCTTCAGGGCTGGAGGTGGTACATCTTGCACTTTAGAGATTTAGCGCTTCCCCATCTAAACTTAAGGCAGTCATGCTCAGTGGTAGACATATGGGCCTCATTACGAGTTAGGTGGAAATTCGGAGATAAATCCTCCATAGAATAGCCCTGAGTAATTACCACTACTGCCACTTGGTCAAGCAGAATTTCCGCCTGATTACCAGTGTTGGTGGCAGTGTTTTTGTGGAATTACCGCAGCTGAATTTTTCGGCATTGAGTGGGAAGATTTACCTCCAAGGATTTGTTGGATGTAAATACTCCACTCAAAACCAAAACTCATAATTTGGCATAGTGGTAAAATTGGCAGTAACTCAGTTATTGCCAATTTTATCACCTACTGCCTAACTTGTAATGGGCAATATACTCCTGCACTTTTGATCCGGTATGCACAACAGTTAATGCCTGGGGTCGCTTATTTCAAAGACTGGGGGCCTCATTACGATCTCGGCGGTAGCCATGCCGCTATTGGCGGGATGGCTGCTGCCGAAATCGCGTCCGGGAATCCAGAATGAGGAATTACCGGGCCATTCCAAGCTCGGAGGGCCCGGTAATTCCTCCTTCTAGGAACCCGGGCCCGGACCTTCCCCATTTCCATTTCAGCCCCCATAGGGCTGAATAGGAATGGGAGAGGGAGCAAACAATGGGCCGATTACAAGCGGCCCGTTTTTTCCTCCCTCCTCCCCTCGCGGGACCCGCTCTGCACGTCTGGTGAAACCAGACGTGCAGACCGGGACCAGCGAAGGGACCTCGTAATCAGGCGGTATGGGGTTGACGGCACCTTTACCGGAGCCGTTAACCCCATACCGCCTGGGTTATAATGAGGCCCTGGGTCTCACGGTGCCCCACCACTCAAACGTCATGTTGTGGATCTTTCTGGGTTTGTCCCCCAACTTTGATCATGACTGTTAAAAATCCTGGGGAGGTAGGACTGATTTGACACTGAGTTAACTCTTTCCAAGTGGGCGCTTTGTGCCTCTTGAGGACTATATGGCTAAACTTGGTAGCGGTCCAATGGTCGATTTCCAATATTATTGAATAAGGGCTGCTGAAAAGCAGTTGTGGCCAATGTTTCTGCATGAGCCTGAAACCTATCCGCTCATAGGCTGATCCATTTTAAACTGCTACACCAGCTACATCACACACCTTCAAGCTTGCTAAATTCACACTGGACGCATCAGATGCATGCATGAAATATAGCCATGCCCCGGCTGACACAGTCCACATGTTCTGGAATTGTCCTGTTACACACAGTTTTTGGTGAATTGTGGCCACAACCCTGCACGAGATGTTGGAGATTAGCACCAGTCAAGTACCTCTTTGTGGACATATGAAAAGTGACAGTGGTGGTCAGACGACTCTTTAATGTTGCATGTATTGTAGCCAAGAAATGTGTTCTTCTGTACTGGAAGTCGAAATCTTATATATGCCTCTGACAGGGAGGAAATGTACATAGCCTCAGTGTCCCCGAAATGTAGGACCAAGGATATTTGGACACCTTTGCAGACCTTTTTGGTGTCTTTGGGTGATTTTGGGTCAGGAGCAGGGTGATTTGTCAAGTTGGTGGGTTTCCCATTAGAACTTCAAATGGCAATACAATTTCTGTCCTTTTCCCTCCTCTACTTATTTTCTTACAAATGTATTTTGGTTTACCCACCTGTACTTTTACTTTATGCCATGCCAGTCTCATTATCTTATTAACTGTACCGTTTCACCACAGTGCCTGTCATGTGTATGTTTATTGATTTGCCTTGTGAAGTTTGCATTTAACTTTAAATAAAGTTTAGAAAAGTTTTTTTTTAAATTGGAGGGGGGCTTCCACAATTTGTGGATGGCTTATAACTTTGGTGCTGTGTGACAAATCCACACAAAAGAATGCAACAGGATTATAAACCCAACATTGAATATTTGTGCAAAGTTTGAAGGTATTTTATCAAAGAGGAGCAAAATTGTTGGGGTGGTCCCAAAATGTTCTAAATCGGGAAAGGTGTGAATGGGTAAAATAATTCTGCTCGTGGCTACAGCTAGAAGTGAAGGACGGATTTGCAGCAAACTTGTGTGAGCATTGGCAAGGACCCAATGTGTTTTTTGGGGAAAAATGTCACAATGTAGGTACACAAAATTGTGATATATCTTTGCTGCCTGGGGCACAGCCTGCAGCCATGGGGAGTGGCTGGATTGTCAGGGGCATGACCGAAGCCCCTAACAATCTACCCAATGGCGTAGTCCACCAGGAACCAGCTATGGGGTTAAAGTGGGCATGGCCGGCAGGTACTAGCTATGTGCGCAAAGTGGGCAGTGGACAAACAAAATAAATTGATGTAACTTTGATGCCATAGACGTAGCCTGTAGCCATGAACAGTGGCAAGATTGTCTGGGAAAAGGCAGTGGGGTTAGACTGGGCATGCCAACAAGAATGGGTTATGCAGTAACATTTTCGAAATTGAGATAGGCTTGAATGGGAAAAATAATTCTGCTCATGGCTGCAGCCCGAACTGCTGGATGTGTTTGCAGGAAACCTGTCCTGTGTTTACATTTTTCAAAAGTGTCAAACTGTAGGTACACAAAATTGTGACATTTCTTTGATGCCTGGGAAGTTGGCCTGGCCCCCAGCAAGGACACATGTCTACTCTGACTCTGACATGCTTATTGGGGCATGCAGCATGGCCCATGGATTGTTGACACTTGCCATGGCTAGAAGCCATGAACGCTGGCCATTGGTCACATTATGAGGGGACAGTAGACACTAGACCAGGATGCAAGGTGGGTGCAGTGGATAACGAGGGTGGTTTGGTGGGGCAGGTGTCATGGTCGAGCCTCATGCCCTATGCAATTCAACCATTACTTGCATCCCCAGCATACACTGCTGAAAATGACACACATCAGTATGCACTACAAAAAAATTGTTTGTCAAAGATGGTTTGTAGTCCTTTCATAAATGTTAAAAGAGGAATTATTAATAACCAATATATAGTGCTGTAACCTCATGAAACATTTTCACTTCTAAAATCCATTGAAATTCAATGAAAAACCTTTGTTAAAGGGACATTATGGTTAAGTTACACTAAGAAAAACCTATGAAATTATTGAAAAAACACATTGTTAGAGGGTCATTATAGTTGCAAGGTACAATCTAAGAAATTCACCAGTTATGGTAATCTATAACTCGCGCCACCGCCAGCAACAGTGTGTCCTGGTTGTTCAAATGTGTTGAACACTTTAGGAAACATTGCTCCAAGTGGATCAATGGTTAAAAACACTAGGATACCAGTTGTCTTGGCTCTCAGGGTGCCATAAATCCCAATTAAGGGGCTCAGTGACAAGATGAGTCCTTTCTCGTGCTCCCAAACACGGTGGAGGCTGGCACACAACTGCAGTGGTCCTTCAACACAGTGAGGTCCTGGTTGGTGCTGTTGCTGCCAGAGAGGTAGGTCTTGCTTCAGCAGCAGTTCACTTATCAGGATCATATGAGTCCCAGTCCCGGGAGTCACGGACAAGATGGATCCTTGTTCTCAGGCTCCCAAACATGGGGGAGTTTGGCACAGATCATTTATGTGTGTCAGGTGAAGGCAATCAGTCTTCTATTACCTCCATATGGCTTGAGAAATTACGGCAAGGGTGAGGTCCAACAGCTTAAGCTACAGATTGAGATCCATGTCCAAGACCTTTGCACTCTTTGTCCCTCTTCAGCTGATGATGATGGGTACAGTAACCATCCAGAAAAATAGTTGCAACCTGGTACTTACTTGAAACACAGCTCAAGCCACAATTCCCAATAACGGTATCAGGTAATATTATCCCCAAAAATAATGTCGCCATATATAAGGTCACCGGGAAAGGCCTTAGGTGACATTATTTGTGGGGATAATGTATGGGGTAAATGGGAGCAGGGGATGTGGAGGTGTCCCTCACTCCCTTAAAAAAATATGGGGGTTGCATGGGTGTCCCCCACAGGTTCCATAGGTTAATATTGCCGTTTCTTGTATGGGGATATTTTTGATGGGATATTAACACATGGAACCCCAATAACACAGATCTGAGAAATTCCTTTTCCAATTATACCTCCTAAGGAACATTTTCTATTGTATTCCCAGAGACTAGCAACTCCAATTAGCTAATGCTTAGATCATGGAAACATGCTCTATGCATGTCTCCCTGTTTTTCCAGACCCATAGATTTAAAAAAGTGCATAATATGTGATTACAGCTCTTCTTCAGCCTTCTGAAATGACAAGTATAGTTGGATCTCATGAAGATCATCCATTGACTTGTAGCAGGTGCAAGGGCAACATTTAAGCCTCTGTTTGGTCTATAAATGTACCCAAGGAGAGGCTCGCCCCTCACTAACTCAGAACAAAATTCTTCAGCATGATCTCTTCATCTGTTGAACTTACCAAAAGCTGTTCTCCTTTCAAACCATTATCCTAGACAAAGGTTGTGAAGAGACAGGAAATTCTTAGTCATTTGCATATCTCTCTGTAATCAACTACTTGTTCACCTTCCAACTGCCCAGTCCATAAATCATGTAATAGCAGTCCAAACTTTATGATGAGCATCAGTAATGTTACGAATCCCAGGTTATTGTCATTGCTTCCATGGGGGAAGTCCCTTCACATAAGTCCAGGGAGGTGAGGCTACTTCCTGATAGTTCCCCTGGGGGTGGTGAGCGGGTGTTGAGGGATGCCCTCCACGGGACCTGTGATGATCACCTTGGGAAAACACAGTATTCCCCTCCTTTCATTCACTCTGCTCCTTTCTTTCACCCCACTCAGTGCCCTATGTCACCCACACCTCCACCTATTTATGTAGAGAAAAAACTAAGATGAGAAAGAGGGACGCGGAACTCTATGGTGATCATCATTTAAGTACGAGATGAGTAGGAAGGCTGGAGTAATAAGGAATACTTATAGGAACCAAAACATACATTCTAGTTGTTGAAACTGCCTATTAGTTAGTTAGAGGAAGGACTAGGTAATTTGTCAAGCCTGGCCCCGAGAAACTGAGAGCGAAGTTTAAATGCTGGAGACCGAGAGACAATGGGAGACGTTTCAAACCGGTGTGACATTGAAACAGAGCCATCGTCATTAGAGGTGATGTCAAGAACCGGCAGACCACGAGAAACCAGAGAACATCCAAGTGCACAAGAGACTTGGGAAGCCTCCTGGAGAGAAGCTGCGCAGCCGGACTCGCTGAAACCGAATTAGGGACATAGACGACAGTGGGAGCTTGGAGAAGAGGTCTGGAAGATCGCAGAGAGATTCTGAAGAGCCTGGGCAGGACGCCACGCAGCCGGAACCCAAGTTCTAGATTACCCTCTTAAGGTTCCCAGCCCCTCTGACAGGGGGCTGGGAACCTTAAGTGGGTAATCTAATGAGGGTCTGGGACTCAAGTAAGGAGGCTTATGAAATGTGGGTGAAGGTCCCAAACCGAAATATAAGGACACCAATATATACTGCATCCATAGACACTTGGCAGGAGAGTAAACCAAGTGTCCCAGAAAACCTATAAAAAGCAGAAAACCAACACAAGAGGGTCTGGGACCCTGAGAATATGAAACACAAAGAGACATCGGGCTATGCTTGGCAGGGGCCAGTATCCCAGGAGAAGGAAATGGATAATAAACATATCAGAAAAGCTGGAAGAAACATTATAATGAATCCTATGTGGAACAGTGCTTGGCAGGAGAGTGCACCAGGTCTGTTCAGTTGGATATTGAGTGGAGAAGGGGTATAACACCTGCATCTGCAAACCACCAAGGTATGGGACCCTTATGAAGTTAGGAAGGCCCACAAAAATATAGCAAATGTGTATAGGACCCAAACAGCGAGTGAAGAAACATATAATCAAAGGGCTGAGGCCCAGAGCAAGTTATTATTTATTTATTTATTTATTTATTTATTTGTTTATATTGCGCCAGTAGCTCGCAATCCTCGGGGTGCAGAAACATGGACATGTGTACAAACAAAGAATTGAGGCATAGACACAGGACATGCAGGTATGGAGTGTGGAGTAAGGAGATGTCTGTTAGAGACAGTCAAGAGGGATATGAGATTTATGTGAAGGAGAGAAGAACTGTAGAAAGCTGAAACCAAATGTCAAGGCCCCGTTGTCAAAGGAAGAGACAAAGGAAGAGACATTTTCAAAGTGTGACAGCCAAGCCTGGCAGGATAATGTGCCAGACTTGGCACTACAGTTTTGAGCTGGAGGAAGAAATCAGGGGAAGAGACTCCCCCCTTTGATACTTGGCAACTGTTTTAGACATACATTCTGTTTCCATACTACAAACTGAACTTTAGAGGTCCATTTCCGTAATGAGAGAAGCCTCCTTCTGGATCAAGAAGACACCCAGTTTTTCCTTAGTTAGTTTAGGGAAAAGGACGGAAATGGATTTGGACACAGGATGGTGGACTTTATTCATTACAAGACAAGTCCTTTGTGCTTTTGTTGAGGCAGGGCAACACCTCATAGAAATAGGGGACGATAGGGGTTTCCATTTTGTTACCTAAATAATAAAAGTCTTTGCCAACAAGTATGCCACCACTGTGACAGTTACATACCTCTGCACCCTTACAGCACCCACATTCCACACATCCCCAGTATCCCACTCTGTCACAAGGGTAATTCATGGCCTGTTTACAAAAAGTTAGTCACCTGACTCCCAGAAAGACTAGCTATGCTGCACTGCTCTCTGCACTGCTGCAACAGCCATCTCCTTACTGGACCAAGGAGATGTTGCACCTCCCTCTCCCTGCTTACTCTGAATGTGTCCAGATCCTTGAAGGATTTGCATCGCCCTTTACATTTCTTTCCAATTGATAAGCACCAAAAGGAGATTGTGTTTGCAGTGTACACCACTGGCGTAACAGGGGCCCCGCAGCCCCCGCGGTGCGGGGGTGGGGGAGCCCGCCAGCACATGTCCTGTGAGGGGGCCCCACTAGAGAAAAAAAAAGAAAAATATTTTTTTCAACATTTTTTTTTTTTTATTTATTTGAGTTTACTCTGCATTCATAAAGAAATCATTTCTGTAACATAAATAATTTCTTTATGAAGGCAGAGTGACTGCAAAAAGAAACGTTCTTTTTGAAGTCCGAGGGCTCTGCCATCCCCATGGTATGGAAGACCCTAGGCTGGAGGCCTCCATGTTACAGGGTGGAGGCTCAGCCCTATGACTTCAAAAATAAATAGTTTATTTTTGAAGACCTCTGCCTTCACAAAAAAAATATTTCCGTTATGGTTCGGTCCTTAACAGAAATAATTTCTTTATGAAGTCAGAGTGACTTCAAAAAGAAACAATGGGCCTCATTACGGGTTTGGCTGTAACCGTGCCGGTGCTAACGGCAGGTTGCTGCTGGACCCGTAAGGATTTACCAGTGCCCGACTTCCCGGTAACACCGGGGGATTACAAACCTGGCAGTCCGGGAAATCAGGCGCCGGCAAATGGTAAGTCCCCATTTCCTTCGGACTCTATGGGAATGGGGACCACGGAAGCACTGGCACCATTAATAACGGTGCCAGTGCTTCTGTGAAAACTCTACGGGAGGGTGCCGTTCTGCCCAGCAGGTCTGACCTGCCGGGTGGGACGGGAACCATCCGCAGACCTGTAATATGCCAGTCCGGAAACAACGTTGCCGGTAAGGTTACCGGCACCGTTGTTTCCAGACTGGCATAGTTGTAATTTATGTTTGTAGTATTAGGGCTCCCCTCTACCCCATGACGTGTGAGTGTATGGTGAAAGGGTGCACACTTAAATGTATAGGTGGCTGCCTGTGTGAGTGTATGGTGAATGGGTGCTCACTTTAATGTACTGATGGCTGCCTGGGTGTGCCTGTCTGGTGAAAGGGTTCACACTTAAATTTATGGGTGGCTGCCTGGGTGTGCCTGTATGGTGAAAGGGTGCACACTTAAATGTATGGATGGCTGCCTAGGTCTGCCTGTATGGTGAAAGAATGCAAACTTAAATGTATGGATGGCGGGCTGTGCGTGTGTGTATATGGTGAATGGTGTGTGTGCTTGCGTTCAGGGGCGCAACAAAACCTACACTTCGGGGGGCTAACCCTTCAAATGTTGGGAGAAGCGCTAACTTCATGGGCGGTGGGGGAGGGTTAAACCTATTTGTTTCGGGGCATCTAATTTCTTTACACATTTTAATGAGACTATGCTGGTGCAGCTTCAATGTTACAAGCAGTTAATTCTCTCCTTTAAGGTTGAAAGCACCCACTTATGGACTGTTCTCCTGTTCCCTCTATACCCTTCCAATAAATCCCCTGGCATGCAGTGCAGATATTAAACACACATCACGATTTCAAATGCCTAAAAAATGTGGCATTTGAATACAGGTACTAACAGTGAAATGCTTTATGTTAGTAATTGCTGGGCTCTTGTTAACAGCGAAACCCAGGTGCCATTTAACATCTGTGGCCTGTTCTGTCTGGCAACTGTTCTGAAGGTCAGTCAGGTCGAGTCAACATAGCCCAAAATTTCTGAGGGGAGGCGGGGGGTGCTGAATCCCAGTCAACTCAATGGTGTAGCACCAATACTTGTGTTTAATGCCTTGATTACTCATTACTCCTAGCCCTATTCTTTCTCGTCTCAGTGTGTATGAGACAGTACTTGTGTATAAGGCATTCTGCCTTCTACACAAGTACTGGGATGAGGTAGAGGTACATGGAGGTACTGCCCGACTTAGCTACCTTCAATCTTCATTACTCCTAGTCCCACTACCTATGAGGCAAAGAGCCTCATATGTAAGCTCTGGGACAAGGAAGAGGGACGTGGAGGTAATTCTGGGCCCAGGGGCGGATCTTGGAGGTTGGGTTAGGGTTGGGAGGGAGAGGGGATTTGTGGGGGAAGGTGGGGGGCAGTATTGTGCAACAAATCATAATGGCTGTCCATGTCCAGGCTAAGCAGGTATGATATGTGGTATTAGAGTGGTTAGAGAGGCATTTTGGTGCAGCCAGTCTAGTCATTCCTCAGTTTGATATGACTTTTTTTAACTGGGCATTTCTGATAAAGCAGTCCTGCTAAGTGAATTACCTGGCTAGATTGCCATTTGGGTGCTGCCAGTCTAGCCATTTCTTACTGCGGCTTTGTATATTTTTCTGAGCATCTGTGATCAAATTATATGGTATAAGTCATTTATAACGCGCCTGTACACAAGTATTCCTAGGCACGACAAGACAAGGGAGGGAAGATAGAGGGAGGACAAGACAAACAATCTTACTAGGCCTTGGGTCATTCAGATTGTGCAAGTGCGAGAACGAGAAGTGCAAGGGGAAAGGGAGGGGGAAAGTGCAATGGAGAGGGGAGGGAAAAACAGGGCACCAATCTTCTGAGTACGTGCAGCCAGGGCAGCGTGGCTCTGGGTAGTGCACGGAGAACAAGGGACTGTAGGGTTACAGTTACAGCCCTAAGTATGTGGTAGGCCGATAGCCAGTGCAAGGGTGACTGATCAAGAAAGAGTCTGAACTCAGTGAGACTTTGAGGGTAGCCAAGCAACCAGTCGGTACAGCAGAGAGGTAGGTCAGGTAGGCCAGCAGGGGTGGAAGAGAGAGAAAGCAGAGGAGAAGAGGAAAGTTTTGAGCTGCTTCCGGAACTTCAGGTGTTCCGGCTCAAGTTTGAGAGGGACAGGGAGGCTATTCCAGAGGGAGGTGCCTGCAGCGGAGAGAGCAGAGAGATCTCTGCCCGGAGAAGCGTCTAACCCTTAGAGAGTTGTAGGTAGTTGAGTGCAGGGCTCGAGAAGGAAGATATTTTGGAAGAGAGCATTGGATGTAGTGCGGGCCCCAGGCCCAGAAAGCCTTGTGGACAATGCAAAGGGTCTTGAATTTGATCCTTGCAGCAAGTGGAAGCCAGTGGAGAGATTTCAGGGCTGGAGAGGAGATATGATTCCTGGGCTTGAGGCCAAGGATAAGTCTTGCAGTCCTGTTCTGGATTAGTTGCAGAGCGTGGAGAGTAGAGGAAGGCAGATTGAGAAAGAGGCTGTTGCAGTAGTCCAGCCTAGAGAGAACGAGGGCTGTGGAAACAGTGAGCTTCTGGGGGAAAGTGAGAAAGGGAACAGTCCCTTTGAGGAGGAGCAGCTGGTAATGGGACTTCTTGGGAACGTCCGAGATGTGAGGGGAGAAAGAGAGAGTGGAGTCAAAGATGACACCAAGGTTGTTTGCCTCACAGGAAGGTGAAGGAAGAGGGTCCAAGGCGGGCGGCAGGGAGAGAGAGGGAGAGAGGTAGAGAGAGGGAATGCAGGGGCAGGAGTCCAAATGAGAAGGATCTCCAACTTACTGACATTAAGGCAGAGATCGTTGGAGGCAGACCAAATTTGAATCGCGGATAGACAGTCAGGAATGAGCGAAATAGGAGAGGAGTTTGAGGAGAGGCAGAAGGAAAGCAGAGTGTCATTTGCATAACACTGAACGTTAGATGAGAAGGTAGAGATCAGGTGGGCCAAAGGGGCCAAGTAGAGGTTCAAAAACCAGGGTGAGAAGATGGAGCAGAGAGAAAGGGACCAAGTTGGTCCTGGCAGGGGCTGTCCAAGAGGAAGGAAGTCAGCCACTCAAGGGCCTGATCTGTGATGCCCAGGTTCTCATGAAGTCGATTGATCAGGATTAATCAGGATGGTGTAGTTGACCGTGTCAAAAGCAGAGGAATGATCAAGGAGGATTCTGGACAGAAGGAATACTGGAATCAAGGTTAGAGAGCAGATCTTCACAGGTGTTCAGGAGAGCAGTTTCCTTGACTCTGGCGGCTCTGAAGCCAGACTGAAGGTCATGGAGACAACCTTCATAAAAAGGAAATAAGGTAGGGAGAGTCCCTTCAGGCAATAAGTGGATTGGGACATTCAGGAAAATATTACATGGCCACTCTAGTGGCCATGTAGTTATGGTTAAGTTGGTGTTTCCATAGGAAGAGCACTTTTTGGGTGGCTTATAACTTCGCTCTCCCTGGACGAATCCTCACCAAACTTTGCAAAAAAAGTATTTGGGTCACTCTGAATTTATTTGCAAAGTTTGGTGAGGATTCGTCTAGGGGGGGCAAAGTTATAGGGGGGTCCAAAAACTTTTTTTTCCCATAGACTGAATGGGGATAAAAATTTGCTCGCGTCTACAGCCCAAACCGCTGGACGGATTTTCACCAAATTTGGACCAGGAGCAGTGGCCTGGTCCCGAAAGCGTGCTTTTGCAAATTTGGTGAAAATCCATCCAGTAGTTTTTTTTAAAATGACCAAAAAGTAGGTAAAAAAAAATTAGTGATATCTGTGTTCTGTCCGCGGACAAACTTCCCTGTTCGCTCTGCGGACAGTGTCCTGATTGGCCAATCGGCTTGCGTGATGTTCGCGGACATGCAACGTGTTCACTGATTGGACGGCATGGAGCGTGAAGCGCGTCAGATTTTCGGAAGCGCCCGCCATCTTGGATTCGCGGTCGTCCGCGGACAGCGCAGTGAAACTTTGTTCAAAATTTGTATTTAGTAGAGTGTGTTGGTGTGTAGGAGTGTTTCGGGGGGTGGGAGCGTATGAGATAGGATGAAAGTTGTGTTTTTTATGTGTTAGATGTTCTTTTTGTGTTCGATTTGTCTGCGGACATCACGGGTTTTCTGAAATGTTCTAAATAAACTGAATGGGGGGTGTTCTGAGGACTCAATATGTGTCCGTTTTGTTCGCAAGCAAACTGAAGCAGCAGCAGGACTCGCAGTGTCCTGAAATGTGCGCAAATAAACAAAATGGGGGTGTCATGAGGACGCTGTCCGTATTGTTCGTTGTCAAGTTGAATATGTTCTAAGAACACTCACAGTGTCCTGAAATGTTCGCAAATACACAAAATGGGGGTGTTCTGAAGACCTTGTCGAACACTCGCTGTGTCCTGAAATGTTCGCAAATATGAATGGGGGTTGAGGCTGACAAGTTGAATGCGTTCTAAGAACACTTGCGGTGTCCTGAAATGTTCGCAAATAAACAAAATGGGGGTGTCCAGAGGACGCTGTCCGTATTTTTCTCTGTCAAGTTGAATGTGTTCTAAGAACACTCGCGGTGTCCTGAAATGTTCGCAAATAAACAAGATGGTGGTGTTCTGAAGACGCTTCTAAGAACACTTGCGGTGTCCAGGGAATGTTCGTAGGGGGTGTCCTGAGGACGTTGTCCGTATTGTTCTCTGTCAAGTTGAATGTGTTCTAAGAACACTCGCAGTGTCCTGAAATGTTCGCAAATAAACAAGATGGTGGTGTTCTGAAGACGCTTCTAAGAACACTTGCGGTGTCCAGGGAATGTTCGTAGGGGGTGTCCTGAGGACGTTGTCCGTATTGTTCTCTGTCAAGTTGAATGTGTTCTAAGAACACTCGCGGTGTCCTGAAATGTTCGCAAATAAACAAAATGGGGGTGTTCTGAAGACATTTCTAAGAACACTCGCGGTGTCCTGGAATGTTCGTAGGGGGTGTCCTGAAGGCGTAGTCCGTATTGTTTGCTGACAAGTTGAATGTGTTCTAAGAACACTCGCAGTGTTCTGAAATGTTCGCAAATAAATAAAATGGGGGTGTCCTGAGGACGCTGTCCGTATTGTTCTCTGTCAAGTTGAATGTGTTCTAAGAACTCTCGCGTTGTTCTGAAATGTTCGTAGGGGGTGTCCTGAAGATGCTGTTCGTATTGTTCTATGTCAAGTTGAATGTGTTCTTAGAACACTCATGGTGTCCTGAAATGTTCGCAAATAAACGAAATGGGGGTGTTCTGAGGACACTGTCCGTATTGTTCGTTGTCAAGTTGAATGTGTTCTAAGAACACTCGCGGTGTCCTGAAATGTTCGCAAATAAACAAGATGGTGGTGTTCTGAAGACGCATCTGAGAACACTCGCGGTGTCCGGGGAATGTTCGTAGGGGGTGTCCTGAGGACGCTGTCCGTATTGTTCTCTGTCAAGTTGAATGTGTTCTAAGAACACTTGAATGTGTCCTGAAATGTTCGCCAATAAACAAAATGGGGTGTCCTGAGGACGCTGTCCGTATTGTTCTCTGTCAAGTTGAATGTGTTCTAAGAACTCTTGCGTTGTTCTGAAATGTTCATAGGGGGTGTCCTGAAGATGCTGTTCGCATTGTTCTCTGGCAATACATGAATTAGCAGAATGAAATCATGCAAGTCAACAATATACTCACCAAAATGCTGTCCATCCATGCACTGGAGAAACCATCATGAATCCCCACTAGAGGTGTATACACAAGTAGGACTTAAGACTGGCCACAGATATGACGGAAGTCCAATGCCTCTGTGTAAGTTACTGTCACACGGTGCCATCCTTGCGAGCCCATGGAAAGCAGAAGCAGGAGTGGCATATGTGTCTGGGCCCCAAGCCACAAACACAAACATGAGACAAGCCTGTATGGGCCCAGCCGGAACATACAGTGGATGCCATCGGATGCCACATAGCACCACCCTGCAACTTGAATGCACAATAGACAAACATTAAAATGGCCATAGTGGACCCGAGAGGGGTAGGGGCCACCCAGGAGGGGGACATGCAGGGTGCACCTCAACACTCACATGTGTTGAGGCAAACAAAAAATCCTCCATGGGCTAATGGTCTTCACGGCATGAATTGAGTGAGAGATAGGTTGTCGTTGTTGTCACCCCCTGGATGTACAGGTGCCTGACCATGCATAGCCCCAGCAAGCCCCTCCACAGCAGCAAGCATGCAAGCCTGGTGAGCCTGGTTCTGAATGAATATGGCATGGAAGTCCCCATGCACTACCTCAAGTATAACACAGAGTTCTGCAAGGGAGGCCTCATGTGACAGACGGATCTCCTCCTGGCTTGCATGGAGTTCAGCCAAGAGGGTGCGTTCCAGCTGCACCATCCTCTGGTCTGCCCATGTATCCTGGGCCATGATGAGAGCACCTCTGATCACAAACGAACGGGCAAAACACAAATTTTTGTACTCTGGTATCTAGGTACCACTCTTGCACACATGTATGCTCTCCCTATAAAGAAGAACACCCTATCCCTGCCCATCCCTAGGCTGCGGATGGTGTATCGCCTATCTAACAGGGGATAATGAAGAAGCTGCCCCTATCTAATCTTCTTTCATACCAAGAACTCAAACCATACCATTACAATAATACTAAAAGGAGACAACAATGTACAGTACAGGCTACTAAAAACTGCTGAAAAGGAGACGCAATGTTAACTATATCTGTCTTTGTCTCAGTGGTTGTGTGCTGTGCTCACACCAGGATTTGCATCTCTATTTTAATAACCTTTACTGTGAGACAAACCACAGCCACTATAAGCCTATACTCTGTTATCAGCAATCTAAAATGCTCTCACCAGAGAGCTCAAAGTAAATTATCTCTTAGCTAATATAGCTATCTTGTAGGGAATGTTTTCCATTCTTAAAACATGTCCAGGTTTAGATTTTGTTGGACATTGTCTTCAACATGAGATCACTCATGCCCTTGGTGGTCGACCGGTTTTGATGATGCTTCCAATTGTGATCATCTTCTTCAGGACCTATGTTTTGCCAAGAAAAAGTTCCTGTAAGAGATCACCATTTCAATCTCTACAACACTTCTGCTACCTAGGGATGAAGCAGAAAGGCAGAGAGTCAGGGGCTGAAACAAACCTCTTGCCATTATCCAAGTACCAACATGGTCTGGGACATTTCACTGTGCACCTATCTTTCTATACTCCTTACTCAAAGGTAGTTATGCACTATGAAATCAAAGGGAACTCATCTACTTAGCTCAAAATACATGCAAGTATGACAAGTGGGAAACCCGAGAGGTGGATGGAGAAGGAAGGGGAGGGGAATTTCCGGTGCTGTAGTAGTGATCAGCAGTGTACTCTCGTGGCTTAAAAAGAGTGAACTGAGCTGCCTCAAGTGACATCTAGTTATACAGTGATCTCCAGCATACACTGTAATGTGTATCTATATCACCAGTGTGACTGTCTATTGCAGCTGGCTTCAGGCTCAGGTATAGAGTCTCTAAAGAGTGGAAATATTGCACGTGGCCATTTTACAGATAAAAGGACGGTGATGTTCTGCCTACAATGTGCAAAGGGAAACAAACATGTTTACATGTATGTTCATTTAACTTTGTGTCTAATCAAGGAAAATCATAACCAGAGTTAGCAGTGGGAATTACCTCGGATATCTCACATAGCGGAGTGCTTTCTACCGAATACCAAGATCCGGGCAGCAGCTGTCTGTATATGCGCATGTGTATACACTGCTGCAAGGGGACCGCAAGAAATGATGAGAGAATACCGCTGTGAACCTCTGGTGTATTAAATAAAGTACTTGGTGGCTGTCAATCATATGTTTTTGAACGCTACAAGAGTTGCTGTGTAATTACCTGCAAAGCGAAGCTAAAGTTGTCCGCGCTGCATCCAGTCCAGCTCCCAGAATACTCTAACTCCTGGGAGTCGGCTGCGCACATATTAGTGAGGTCGGCGACTCAGGTAAACTAGAAGGCATACACCTCTCTGGAACGCCATCTTGGATGGGTGTGTCGCCTCTCCTATGTGCATAAAGGGCTGGAGCATAGAGCTAAAATAGCCCTTAATGGCAAAATGTATAACTAGTTCGACTAGTTTGGCCAATGCTGATATTTTCGGCACACTGCTAGTGTCTAGAAGGAAATATGTGCCTGTGTAGAAAAATGCACAGGAAATTGGAAGGGGGAAGGAATGAATACTGTATATCTGACACCTCCTAATGAAACAAGAAAATCACTGTTTACATGAGTCAGAGTGAGAGGGGGAGGAGGAGGGGGGTTTGTGGAGTGGCGGGTCAACAAGGGGCTCAATTGAGACCCAAAACTGAGGCGAGGTGCCTCCTTCCATCTCAATATGCCTCCACCCTTTAGACACATTCAGATTCCCTTTGGCACTAGTCGGCACAACAGTATAGCTATACGATATACCAGATGAATATTCCAGCTTCTGCTGTTCAATGAGATGAGCTGCATCCCACCCTTTGGCTAAATTGAAATGAAAGGAGGCACCTCCCCTGCCAAAACAAGAAGTACAAACTTTAAGCGCTGTGAAGTAATCGTGTGTGAACCCACAAGAAGAAGAAACACACGTGGTTGGTCTCCACGAAAAGCTCATACAGCGAACTGCTTACCCACGCAGACCTTTAACCCCTGGCTAAAGCAATGCCCGTGCGCATCACGTCACTTATGCGCTTACGCACTATGGGCCTTTCCTCGGATTACACACTCACGTGCTGTTTTTTCACGTGCAGACTCACTCTGCATCAAGCTGACCACGGGACAACACACGGGAGACCACGCTCCTGCCCAGAAGGCCATTTACCTGCCCCTCACAGCCGCGAGAAGCCTCCTAAGAGCCATCTGCTGCTGCCAGCTTGCCTGCTGCCAATGTGCCCTGCTATTTGGTGCCTGCAGAGAAGCCATTGCCAGGGATACTGTTCCTGATACCACCTCTGCTGACCCAGAAGACTCCCGGCTGGTGTACTATCGCTCCACAGCCCAGTCCCAGTACCCAGTTGCCCACCCACAACTTCTTCAGGGGTTGCCATGTTGGACCAAACACCATCCGGGGCCAGTGGCAACCCCCCAGCAGACAGGCAGAGGGCTGTCAGGTTCACTGCAAATGAAGTTGGCCTCCTGGTGGAGGAAGTCCTGGGGCATTATGATGCCCTCTTCTCACCAACATTGCGCCTCGACAAGGAAGGACGGAGAAGAATCTGGTTGGACATCGTGGATGCCATCAACACGAAGGGGGTGGCATCCCGCAACTACCAACGCGCCCCGAAATGCTGGGAGGACTTCAGGTCCAGGACCCACAACAAGGCCATCACCTCATAGCAGCTCATGGAGAAGTGGGGCGTTGGGGCCAGTTGTCCAACATCCAAATGTGGGTCCTGGAGCGCACACGCCCATTGTTTCACCACCAGGTCCTCGAGCTGAAGACCCGTCTGGAGGCGACTGGTAAGTGTCCATGTGTTCTTGTCCAGCATAATGCATGCTGAGGTGTGGCAGGAGTGTGCACCTTGGTCTCATGTCTCATGTCTCATGTCTAGCATGCCCCATGTATGTATGTCTGTGTTCAGTGCCATAACAATGCTGCATGTGAGTCCACTGAAGCCTGTTCCATATCAATAGTGTCTGTGTTGCAATGCAGGATGTGCACCAGTATGTGACGATGCAGAAATGTTTGCATGCCTGTGTCTGAACTTGGCCATGTTTGGGGTGTGAGACATGGATGCTGATGTCACCGTTATGGTCATGCATGGTGTACATGTGCATGTGTCTAAGTAGTGTGTGTGTGTGACTGGGAAATGCCATGAAAGCATGACACATGACCATCACGATGTGTGAATACACTGATGTGGCCTAGTTGTCCATGATTCGACTGTGTCGAGAGGTAGACATAGCCAGACGCATGACTGTCCAGTGGTGTGTGTGCATGTGATCAGCATGTCCCATGATGCATTTGATGTTCAGCCCGCCATGGAATGTTCCAACAGTGACTTGGACATGGATGCACATGTCTGTTGCATGTGCCATGCTTGTTTCTGCATGTGTGTTGCTTGCACTGACCCATGTGTTGTGGAGGGTGATGATGGAAGTGACGTTTGACAGTGTCACTCATGTGCAATTACTTTGTGTCTAGGAGACTATTGTTCAGTACCCTGATGCTTGTTGAATCTCTCTCTATCTACAGCGGCGACTGAAGAAGAGGGCGGAGACGGCGCTGTGGAGCAGAGCGATGGGGATGCCTCCAACAGGCAGGGACGCATGGCCCGGTCCCCCTCCCAGGACATGTCATCTTCCAGGATCGAGGGGACTGGTGCCGCGTCCAAGGGCAGGCCTGCTGAGGGGATGCCGAAGAGGAGGAGGTCAGAAGTGGGCTCCTCAGCAGCAGTACAGGCAGGTGGGCCGCCACAGGGGCTGTTCAGAGCGGAAGATGGTGTGGAGCCATCCAGTTTGGTGGTGGGTGAGGAGAAGAGGCCGCATTAGACCCACACATGGGGCCTGGTGGGGGTCATTCCACTGGTGCAAGTGGTGCAGTCCAGGGGCAGGTGGCAGCACAGGTCTCTGCAAAGGGGCCTGTACATAGTCCTGTCCCTGATACTGAGACTGTCTCACCATGTACCAGCAGGGATGCTCCACTCCCACAGGCCTGTCTGCAGGTAGGGGAGAGGTCCATGTCATCTGACACTCCTCTACCTGCAGACGTGGCGATCCGTGTCAGGGTTGAGGCAACCCTAATCGGTATCACGTTGCGCACACGCTCTATCCGTGATGATGTGCGTGCTTCCTGGGGAAAGATGCATGTCATAACGAACAGTTGTGTGCCAACATGAACCTGTTAGGAAGGTTCATTGTCGGGGGTTTCCACCATGTGGCAGTGGTTGGGCCAGCAGATAGGTGCAGAGTGGTGGCAGGCAGAGAGGGCACGGCTCACCATGGTCAGGGTGGAGAACTCCATGCAGCAAGCCTTGAGATGGGCAGAGTACCTCGTGAAGACGCGCAGGGAGCTGGAGGAGAGCATAGCGGTGTCTCAGCAAGACCTCGAGAACAGAGCGTAGCCCCAACTCCGGGCCATAGACTCAGAGTTCAATGATGCCCTGGCCAAGACTTTTGGCAAGAACAGTGAGCCGCAGGAGTAGCCCGCCACCATTGTATATAGTTTATTAGGCTTAGGTTTCCTTTCGTTTTATTTTTATTTTGGAGTTGATGGACATTGCTCCACTTTTTGTACATAGTTGTATATTTGTAGGGGGCCACCAGACACACCTGTCCATGACCCGCAGGCAGCCCACGCCACAGGGGCCCATGCAACACCCCTGGTCATGCACCCAGGCATCCCACACCACAGGGGACAACCCAACACCCCTGGACATGCCGCGCAGGCAGCCCATCACCTCTGACCATGACCCGCAGGCAGCCCACACCACAGGGGAACACCGAACACACCTGCCCATGACCGCAGGCAGCCCACACCACAGGGGACCACCCAATACCCCTGGCCATGCCCTGCAGGCAGCCCACACCACAGGGGACCACCCTACACCCCTGGTCATGCCCCACAGGCAGCCGATCACCCCTGACCATGACCTGCAGGCAGCCCACACCACAAGGGAACAGCCAACACACCTGTCCATGACCTGCAGGCAGCCCATGCCACAGGGGACCACCCAACACCCGTGGCCATGCCCCGCAGGCAGCCCATCACCCCTGACCATGACCCACAGGCAGCCCACACCGCAGGGGACCACCCAAAACACCTGTCCTTGACCCGCAGGCAGCCCACGCCACAGGGGACCACCCAACACCCCTGGCTATGCCCCGCAGGCAGCCCATCACCCATCACCCCTGACCATGACCCCAGGCAGCCCAACCACAGGGGACCACCCAACACCCCTGACCATGACCCACACGCAGCCCACATGACAGGGGGGACCCCCAACACCTGTCACGACACGCACAGCCTTTCCACGCATTTTGGCTGCTGCGTGCGGTATAAGCCTATTCAAGGGGGTGTGCATGGATATTTTCACGCATTTTGGCTGCCGCGAGCGGGGAACGCGTATTCAAGGAGGTGCGCAGGGATATTTGTATGCATTTTGGCTGCCGGAAGTGGGGTATGCTTATTCAAGGGGGTGTGCAAGTAGGTTTTCACACGTTTTGGCTGCTGCAAGCTGGGTACACGTACTTTTTCACTCGATTATAGTGTAGGGGGCCTGTAAGCTGGTCCAGGGTTAGCGTGGCCCTTTGCACCATATTGGGGATTTCTATGCCTTTTTCTGGTGCAAGGGGCATTCTTGGGGGCGTAACTGGCGCTGCTGGATGTTCGCTGAGCCACGGCTGCAAATGGCCAGTGAAATCCATGAATACGTGGTGCTCCTGAATGCTGTTTGGTGCACACGGCTAGCGCACGCTTGCGCACGCTCCATCTCTGCACCAACCGCGTGCGCTACATCTGCGCCAGATTCTATGAATTGGCCGTAGAGTTGCTAGATCAGTTTCCAAGAGGATGTGGAAAATGTATTTGACATTTTGTCTGAATCTGCGGCCTTCAGAATACATTCTAAAAGAGCGATATTCTGGTGCACTAATTTGCGTGGTTCTTTCATCATATCTTGCTCATTTTCCTGTAGGAAAGAGTAGAGGAAAAATAGGTGCTTCTACACTTTTTTCCCATATGCTCATTGGGGATCCTTTGGCTTGATGCATTTGATATGTTCCTAATGCATCGTCAATGGGGTCTTTGGAGTGTAGTGAGTGAATTGTATACTGTTCTAAAATGTTGGCTGCAGTATCAGGTTCTACATGTTCAAATTGGCCAGTTGCTGGTGATTCTTGAATAATTTGAGTGCTTTCTCCTAAGTTTTCCTCTATGTTTATATTTTTGTTGTATCTTTTAGATATTGTTGGGCTTGTCTAACTTTGTTTTAGTCGACTAGGTATTGCCAAATTCTTTTGTTTTTTGTCGGCACACCATTAACAAGTATAATCAAAGATTGATCATTTGGTCATTGTACTTCTAAAGGTTGTACATTTTCTTTTAGATCTAATAGCAAATATATTACTTTGCCATGGATGCCCTTCAGTAACTCGGATTCAGGTAATTTAGCTGATTTCAGTTGAAGGCGTATTATATATTGAAATAGGTGCACTGTTTGTATTATAATGCTCTCTTACAAGTTGGAGAGCTTTCGGGAAGTGGGAATGGTTTTATAAGTGATAGCATGTGATTGCATTTGGTTATTGTCAAGCTTTGTGTTGCAGTACGTGCAAACTGTTGCGGGGTCAGTTATTTTGCATTTAGTTTTTGCTGTTAGATATAAAGATAATTGTAACCATTGGGATTCTTCATTGTTTTCTATTTTGTAATCTAGATCTACAATTTTTGTACTCTTTTTATAAAACGTTCTGCGACAAGAGACACATATTTGGTTTGGTATTTCAGCAGATATGTTTTGAAACATACCCATTACTTTTTTGTATATCTTTATTAGGACCTTGGTGTTTATCAGGTGTTCAGTTTTCTGAAGGTACAGAATTTTCTAAGTCACCTTCAGTGACAAAGTATTTACGTTGGATGTGCTCTATTTCTTGAAGCAGTTCTTTGGCTGTTCCATGTAGGAGAATGTTATTTAAAATTTGCAGTTTTAGAGCAGGATATTTTGCATAGTATAGTCGATGCACAAGATTCCATATAGTAGAATGGTGTGTAGCTAACATTTTGATGAGGTGGAAAGTGTTTTTGCAAGCAGTTCCTAAAATGCAGGCTAATGAATGTCCTCTCAGACCAGTATGACTGCGCACTGAACAGGAATCTATGGTTTATAAAGTTTTCATTTTACTTTTGTCTTTTAGTTTCACGTAGTGATGGAGGAATTGTCATAAATATTTAAAGGATTGTTGGTGTACATTGCACATTGAGCTGCATGTCCATTTGTACACTGGACAGTTTGTTTAGGCAAAAGGAGCATTTGGTTCGAAGTTTTCTGAGGTCTTTTTTCTATAAGAGTGTCTTTGGCCATAATGGTGTGTTCCACCATGTCATACCCTCAACCATTATTGTCTGTGGCAATTTTGTTTTTTTGTTCTTGTTTATAAGCTTCATTGAAATATGGTTCTGTGCTGCTTGTGTGAATCCATTCACCATTACAGAAGATTGAAAAGGTTTGTAAATTGACACTGCTCATGTTTAGAAGTAGTTTTGGCAATGTATTAATTAATTTATTTAGTGGTTTCATTCTGTTTAAAATCAATACAAAAATGTTCACGTAAGTAGATAAGTGCTCATAATTAGAGCTTGCAGGATTAGTCTCCTACGGTGGAACATTTTCTGCAACATAAATGTTTTGAATTGCTTTACTGTGACTATGTGGAGAATGGTAGATAGAAGGTTATGTTCGTTAGTAGTTCTGCTTTTCTTTGTACATACTTATTTACTTTGATTTTTTGCAAGAGGGGCCTTACATTTTTTAGTCATGCCTGGTTTAATTTTGTTGAGTGAGGTTACTAGCTATTTTGTTTTAATGTTTTCTATAAATAGTTTTAGAGGTGGATGACTATATGGTGTAGTTTTATTGTTATCAGCTCTATTTGTCTTTCTTTTCTATGGAGTTGCTTTTTAATAGGCATTTTGTTGTGTCTGTTAGGAAAAGAGAAAGTTTGTGTTGGAAAGTTGTGCAATGTACATGCATGGGTTTGTGGATGTGATTGTAGAGATGAATAGAGTGCTGTTTAATTGTGAGGTGGTATATTAAGTGTGGTTGGGAAGGTTGTGAGAGTTCTGTAGAGGTGTGATGGTGTTGGGTTAGTCAGTAAGTGAGTGGTGGTGTGATGGAATCTGTAGGGTCATTGTGCTGTTTTGAGCAACAGAGTGGGTGTTGGAATTGTGGTGTGTAGAAGGGAATAGTAAGAGTGTGAATGGTGGAATATAATGGGCTAGAGTGAAAGAAATGTTGGTTTGAAAAGAGTAGTCTGGGGTAATATATGGTGGAACTGTGCTGATGTAATGCATACATATGCATGGTACATTAATGTACTTTGTTGGATGCGAAGGGTATTTGTTTTTTCGTTGTTGTATTCAGTAATGTGCTTCTTTTCAGTAATTGTAAAAGAAAGTTAGTAGGGATATGTGGTAATGGCAAAGTACTTTTAGTTAGCAACGTTAATATTTATGAAGCAAGGAGGAGTGATGGGGAAAAACAGTTCATCAAAATTGGTGCTTTTTAGGAGCATTTTCATGAAAGTAAAAAAATGTGTGTGTGCAGTTATAGAAGCTCTGTAATATTTTGTGAAAGAGACAGAAAGTGGAAAAAAATGTAGTACACTTTTAAATGGCAGTTGGTATGTGGAAGTTTAATATGTTAGGAGTCAATGCATACTTGCCAACATGATACATTCTTATCCGTAGGTGTTTATGTAGTCCTGGATTTTTTGTTTGCATTCTAGTTCCACTTTTCCCATTGTGAAATTTGGAGTACAAGTCACAGAATATAGAGAAAAAAGTAGGACTGCATAAGCAGTTGAAGATTGGAATGAGTTATGTTAGGAAGTATACATCTACTGTCAATATATTAAACTGACACACACTGAGTGCCAATTTCAAATGGTGTACAAATCTATTATATCTGCTTTATTTTCTTTTATGAAAAAGTGTCACAAGGCTTCTGTAAATGCAGGTATGCATTTTTAACTTTATTCAAAATACTTCCCCAAAAAAATATTTTGAAAAGCATAGCGTTTGTATGTGTTTATTTGATATACATGTCACAGTTTTGAATCTTGAAGTTCAGTCGTGTTTTTTGTTTGCATTCTGGGACTTTATAATGGCAAAGTTAATTGGAAGTGACAGAATGCAAAGGAAAAAATACAGACTTAATAAGCACCTATAGATTGGAATGGGTGATGTTGGTATGTATGCATGTGCTGCCAACATATTAAACTAGCAGACACTAGTGCTGCTATACATGCACATATGCATGTTTTAACTTTCATCACAATGCTTGTAAATAGAAACACTTTGAAGTGCATAATTGTTAGCTGCTTCATGTGAGCAGGTGAGGAATGCTGCAAAGCATGGCATTTGCAAGAGTGGTTAAAAAAGAGAATGGGCCTCATTACAAGTTTTCCAGTTCAGAAGCAACGGTGCCGGTAAGCTTACCAGCACTGTTGTTTCCAGACCGGCAAACTACGAGTCTGCTGGTGGGTGCTGTTTCACCCACCAGGTCTGACCCTGACGAGCGGAAAGGCACCCACCAGCAGACTTTCATGGAAGCAATGTTATTAACAGGGCCAGTGCTTCCATGGTCCCCATTCCCGTGGAGTCCCTTGGGACTCCACGGGAATGGGGATCAACATTTTACTGGTGCCTGAATTATCGGACCGCCGGGGCTGTAATACCCCGGTTATTCCGGCAAGACACGCAAATCATTATGAAAATAGAAGCATACCTATACTATGTTTTGTTAGATGCAGATATTGTTGAGTCTGAAAATATAAATCTTGGACAGTTGCAGAGTAGTTTTGAGGCAGATGCCTTTCAATGAACAGGCGATATGTACTGTGAGAGTTCAAGTGAACATCTGAAGTGTTGAAGTGAGATGACAGGGTTAGGTGTAGAGGTTTTGGATGTGATTGGTGGATGGATGTGTTACTCTTTGAAAGCAGCCACAGAGGGAGGGTTGAGAACATGGAAGTGGAAAGGGTAGAAGGGCTGCCCCCGCGTTACGTGTTCAGTGGACACTGCAGTAGCCCACGGATGGCATGTGCTACATGCAAGTCATTTTGTGAGTGCCTGCCATGGAAAGGAGACTGTGGGGATTAGCCAATCAGGTTTGGTGGTTGTGATGTACAGGAAGAGAGGTTAGCAGGAGTGTTGTTTGCAGGAGTTGTGGGAGCACTGACAATGGCTATAGCTATGTTTGAGAAGGCAGACTGTGTGGATTCTGGGGGACCCTTCTATTCTATTCTATTGGATTGGCAGAAGTGGAAGTTTTGTGTCATGCAGTTTGTGGCTTAAACTGTGTTCATTCTGTGAATGTATGTCTCACTTTAATTGTCCAGACATTGTTATTGTGCATTGTGGAGGGGACATTTTAGAGTTTGTGACTGCAGTGTCTTTGCAGGTTGCCCTGAAGGATTTCTTGAAAAGCGTAATGGAACTGTTTCCTGCGTTAGTCCGCGGACTGGGTCTTTTAAGAATGCCTGACATGGAAAGGGGACTGCAAAGACTGCGGGGAGTCATGGTGTCTATGGACATCGGAGGATCAGCCAAACAGGTTTCCTGGGTGTGGTGTGCATGAAGAGAGGGTAGCAGGAGTTTTCTTAGTAGGAGTTGTGAGAGGATTGAAAATGGCCATGGCAATGTCTTTTAGCAGGTAGAGTGTTTGGATTTTGGGGGATTCCTGGGTCCCTTGATTGAAGGTGTTTGCTTAGCATTGCAGAATAGCTAATAATCGTGGATTGCCTTAATTGGAAGTGTTCTGGTATGGAATGTGAGGCATGAAGTGGGTGGACTTGCTCCCAGTTTGTGCAAATCTAATTGAATTGAAACATCCAGATATTATTATTGTTGACTGTAGATGGAACAGCTTGGGGAACATGACTGGAATTTCATTGAAGTTTGCAAAGAAGGAGACATTGAGAAAGTTGAAGGAAATGTTCCATGGTTCAAAAATTATTTTTTCACGCATTGCCCAGAGACAGATGTGGATGCGCCCAAATTCATTTGGTCCACAAATGGAAAAAGCAAGGTACAACATAAATAAAGCTGTGTTTTTTGTGCGAGATGTTGGCATGACATACTTTAGTAATGAGAACATTACATTTGATAGTGCCAACATTTTTCGGAGAGATGGAGTCTATCTAACTGAGGTGGGTAATCAGTTTTTGTGAAAGTGAGAAGAAATAATTAAATTCAGTAAAATGTTTTCTGAAACCAAAAATGAAAAAAATATATAAAAGCCAAAACACAAAAAAAGGTTATTTTAGAGCCACCATTTTTTAACGCAAAACAATTAAAATTATTTCAATTGTTCCACCCCATGCCTTGAATTTTGTAGATGTCCACAGACTACGGCACTGTCCGCGGACTATGCAGGCTGCACAGGTGCCTGTGACTTTTTTCTCACTTCTATTTTTTAACTGTGAAAGGTGACTCTGAAAGGAACCTTGTTTTGTGTTTTTTTGCTTTTGTTTCAGGAGAGGCAAGGTAGGGGAGGGAAGGGGCACCAACCACAGGTACAAAGCTCCTTGACTGCTGTCTCGAAAGCACTCTCCCACCTAGAGATCAGTGCTTCATATTACATACATAGCACTGTAACCCTGAAAAGGTAAGAGTCAACTGCATGCTGTATGGCCTGTGAAGCCACCACTGGGATTCTTTGCCCCAAAGGAGTATCCTTTGTGGTGACAGGAGCAGATAAAGATGATGGGGTGGATTAGGTCAACCTGCTCTTACCTGAGAAAGGTATCACCTTTCTCAGAGCAGTCGGGTGGGTTGATTTGGTGTGGCGCCTCATGGAAGTAGTGCCATAGGAATACAAGTGAGGTTTATCACGACCGAGTACAACTTTGCTCTCAGTACATCAAACCTTGCTTGCACAAGCCTTTCGGACATTTCCAATGGTCATGAAAAATTGCCACACCCAGGACTCACTCCGAGTACTGGTGAGAGGGACTTGTTCCACCTCGTCCACTTCTTCCTCTTGATCATCTTCTTCTGTATCACCACACCCTATTCCCTCTCCAGGTCCACCAGATGATGATGGTAGTGGTGGTGGGGGTGGCTGGAAAGAAGCGATGGCCATAAGAGATGCTATGGTTTCTAACAACTACTTTTGCAAAACAAATCTGACATTTGTGATGTCATCATTGATGTCCTATGTGTTAGTCTTAGCAGTGCACAGTGGTGGCGTGAGTTATGGTTGCTAGGCTTACCATAACTGGTGAATTTCTGAGGTTTTTCGGTTTTACTTGTAACCATAACATCCCTTTAACAAAGTTTTTTCATTGAATTTCATAGGATTTTATTAGTGCAACTTAACCATAATGTCCTTTTAACAAAGTTTTTCCGTGAATTTCATTGGTTTTTACCAGTGCATGCTAATTTTCTACACCTTACTAATATCATACTTAACACAATATAGCAACATTTGTGTCCAATTTACAATAGTTCACCTTAACACTCTGCCATTTCCAACCTTCTAGCAACATTGTTAACACTTCTATACACTTTTAAGCAACTGTTATTCACTGTTTTTGCATTTGTCAACGTCCGCGATGTCTGAAAGCATTGCAGACTTTTTGAACAGTGTCACATGACCTCACACCTGCACAGCATGATGAGGTGTTCATGAACACATCCACACTTCGCGATCATGACCGTGCTTCACAGACAGTTCAGTACTGCACTTTCTATTGATCTAGATCTAAATGTTCCCCTTGCACAGCTCTTACACCTATTCCTACTCATTATCCCTTAACAATCTAGTACACAGCACATACTGGGAAGAATATTAGCAAAACTTCTATTTATCTTAAAAATTGCATCAGCTATTGTCATCGCTCCTTCACGAGAGCCACCAATACCACCACCACCAGCTGGAGGACCTACACAACAAAAAAAACACAGTACTTCCAAAGACAATGAAGACGACAAAGAAAATAAATGAGGTACAGGAAGTGCCTACCTCTAGCACCAAGAGAGAATCATGGGTGTGGCAGTTCTTTACGGTTGCCAGTCAAAGGATCGAATCTAAAGGGTCGACAGGTCAAAGGATCGACACCAAAGGGTCGACAGGCTAAAGGATCAAATTTGTTTTTTTGTTTTTTTCACATATTTTTTTTTTTGGGGGAGATCCATCCCCCTTTTTTTCTAAAAAACACTTTTTTTCCCTAAACGAAAACCTAAAAAAAAAAATAATTAAAAAAAAATGTGATCCTTTGACCTGTTGACCCTTTGGTGTCGATCCTTTGACCTGTCGACCCTTTAGATTCGATCCTTTGACTAGACACCGTTCTTTACCACTGTTGGGAATATAACAAAGTGCAACTTTGTACTCAGTCATGGACTACCTGGACAGAACTCCTACGTGACCACCACCATGCACTGCCACACCCAATCCAACCACTGCAATGCCCTCAGAAAGGCTGTTCCTTTCTTAGCGAGTAGTAGGCTGGCTTCCTCCCCTCCTCTTCCTAAACCAATATTGTAATCGCGCAGCCTACTTCAGTGGGACACAAAATCCCAGCAGCTACCTTGCAAGCAATAAATAGGCTGTTGATCCATAGCTTTCAAACACAACAGTTCTCTTCATCTACTGCAACACACCACTCTGCAGGGGGGACCAATTGTGAAGTGCTTTTGAAGCTGTAATCAAGGAGCATGAGAAACACTGCTCCCTACCTTAGATGTAACACATGCACAACATCTTCCCCTGTCCACCTGCCCCTCCATATTAGTGCTCAGTGCCTCTTCCCTCATTTCCCTCCCCACCATACGTTCTAACCGCTCCTGCAAATAAATTAAAAAAACTACAAAAAAAGTACCTTTAAGATCCACCTTTCACAGTTAAAAATTTGAACTAAACAAAATCTTAAAAACTCCATCTACTTTACATTTCTCAGTAAAATACATAGATTCAGTAAGATTTTCCAACATTTCCATTAACATTGTGTGTTATGCTTATGGGAATAATGTGGTGTTCATCCCCCGTTCTAGGGAATGGAAAGGGGGATAATAGCCCATCAGTCCACGTTACCGGGCCAAGCGAAGTGAGGTTGGATAACGAGGGCTCCGGACAGTTATCCTCCATTCCAGCCCCTGCAATGGGGGATGAAGGCCATTACTACCCGGGTTGCCAAAGTGGTAACCTGGGGTGTTAAAAAAAATATTTTTCTTCCTACACTGGGATGCGCATGGCATCCCGCTGTAGGAAGGACCAATCCTTTTCCAACATGGCCACCATGGAAAGGGAAGGTGAGGCTCTGTACAGAGTCCCTCTTACCTTTACATGGCGGCCTGCAGAAGGCAAATAGAGAATCCTATGACCATATTACCACAAGCACAGTTTTTTCCCTTTCATATCCATCCCAATTTTTCAAAAATGTTCACAACATAGCCAATCCCTGGTAGACATGGACAAGTTATCCGCATTGGTCATCCCTCTTGGTCATGGCCAGTATTCAGATTGCACAGGGCAATTGACCTTATACCATGACCGTAACAATCTGGCCACTGCCCATGGCCACAGGCTATACCTCAGTCACCAATTATAAGCCATCAAAAATTGTTGAGACCCCCACTCTAATTTAGCCCACTCTTGACAAAACATCTCACTGTAGGAAGGAAAATCCTTTTCCAAGATGGCCACCATGGAAAGGGAAGGCAGGACTCCATATAAAGCCTCTCTTCCCTTTCCATGGCGGCCTGCAGAAAGCGAAGAGAGAACCCTATCACCATATTACCATGAGCACATTTTTTGTCCCTTTCAAATCTATCCCAATTTCCAAAAACGTTACCACACAGCCGGTCCCTGGTGGACATAACCACTTCATCCGCATTGGTCTTCCCCCGTGGTCATGGCCAGTAGCCAGATAGCCTAGGTCATGACCTTATGCCATGACCCGAACAATCTGGTCACTGCCCATGGCCACAGGCTTTACCTCAGTCACCAAAGGTGTATCACAATTTATTGTACCTACATCATGACACTTGTCAAAAAATAAAACACAGACACATTTGTAAAATCATCCTTTTAGGTCCTTGCCAACGCTCCTTACATGAATTTGCTGGAAATCCGCCCATCATTTTTCACAAAAGTGTGAAAATGTACGTACATACAATAGTCAAACTTAGCCCCAAACTTGACAAAATCCATTCACACTTTGCACAAACATTCAAGGTTGAGTCTCTAATCTTTGTGAAAACTTGTGTCTACATTTGTCAAACGGCAACAAAGTTATAAGCCATCTACAAATATAGAGACCCCCTCTAATTTAGCCCCCTCTTGACAAAACTTCACCAAACTTTGCAAAAAAAATGTATATCTAGATCTAAAATCTTTTTAGAAACCTTTGTGTACGTTCATCAAATAGCACCACATGTATAAGCCTTTACAACATTTTGGGACCCCCCTCTCATTTTGTTCCCTCTTGACAATACAGCACCACACTTTCCAAAACAATTCACAATCAGGTCTAGAATGATATTCCCAAATGTCATGCAGTTTCATTGAGTGGCACCAAAGTTATAAGACATCCAAAAACTCTTTTCACCAACCCTGTAATGCACAGATAAGCAAAGGACTGCCCCGGACCGTTTGTGGACATCGGGGAAGAAAACACAATTTTTTTGGCTTTTTAAGGCCATATCCCATCCCATCCTCATCACCCCTCAGCTCCCCAGAGATTGTTTGATAAATTTGACAATAGCAACATGGTGTTTTTTAATAAGCCATGCTGTGCCGATTTACGGGACCTTGTCACTTCTCCCCAAAGGGGAGCCCTTCCCTGTAAAGCTGGGGAGGTGAGCCTGCTATGCAAATATCCCCCTAGGGTCAGTGGAACCTCACAGGGAGCGACTCCCCTTTTCGGGACAAGGACACCCGTTCTGTCCAGCAACTCCCTATAACCTGTCCTAGCTATCACATCTAAGAATCAAAACCTTCCTTCCAAACCACTATTTACTATATAATGTTATCAGTAATGAACCTTCACCAACCACTCATACTGAGAAGAAGAAGAGGAAGAAGAAGCAGTTGACGAACAAACAGCTGCCTGGTGTGGAGCGGGTGCCAAAGACCAAAGGAAGAGAGATACATTCAGGAAGCCCATGCCTACACTGAACATCTGAGTTAGGCTGGGGTCGGTGGCATGACTCAGACAGGGTGGACTGAGCAGCCCATGAACAACACAGAGATCATACCAGGAACAGCTCTGGAATGGCTCAGGAACTGCATAAAGAAGAAGGAAGAAGAGAAAGTCCATGCAGGGTTTGTCAGATGGGCCAACTTGACCCCACATGATTTACCAGTGATGCCTATCCTGTATGACGGAGGTAATGGGAACAGGGGAGAACTGAGTGGGGGAAGTGGCATGAATTGAATGAACATTAACAAATAGACCAAGCCTACTTGTCCCAGTATCAGTAGATGTTGGAAGTTTAACGAAGATTACCAGGAGACCCATCATACTTGTCCCAGTACCAGTGAATTGTGTAAACTTAACAGAGATTATCAAGGGAACAATCATACTTATCCCAATACCAGTGAACGGCGATTATCAAGGGGCCAGTCATACTTGTCCCTGTAACAGTGAATGGTGGAAAGATACCAAAGGCTGCCAAGGGAGTAATCAAACTCATTCCAGTGGCAGTCAATGTTGGGAAGAGAAAGGAAAGGAAACAGTCAAGAGGACATTGTTGTGAAGTATAAAATACATGAAATGCAGAAAGAGAGAAGTGGACATGGATCAATTGTCCACAGATACTGGAAGAATTGTTTGCGGAGCTATACCCACAGCACAATAGAAGATCCCAAGTATTTTATACAATGACAAGGAACAAAGATACATTTTCTGGTTTTGAGGATAACCCAGACCAGGATTAGTGGATATGAATGCTTGATGTTGTGCCAGTAGTAGGAAATGGGAAGCCCTGGAGGAACAAGAGCACCTTTGAAGAATTCAAAGAACTTGTTTACACAATCACCAAAAGCCATCCCAAGAAAGACTTGCTGAGGCTATAAAAGCAAGTCCAGGAGTAGGGAGTCATTTTGCTGGACCCCTGTTTGAGTGTTTTGGAATAGTGGTAGGGACAGAATAGGGTAGTTTGTGATGGAGGACAGTGTATTACTTTGGACACTCTCACTGACGACAAGCACTCTAATTCAATTTGTGTTAGGTAGGGCAAGCACCATATTATCCGGGATAGATAGGCCTTTTCCTTTAGTATTTAAATAAAAACTCATTGCTAAAATGACACCATTAACTATGTCTCCTTCTTCTGACCTGCCAAAATGGCCATTGTCCATGGCCATCGGCCGTGGCCACTGTTCATGTTGCACCAATAGGTTTCCTTGGGGCCCACTAGCCATGGCCTTCAGCGTTTGGCCACAGACACTGTACATGTTGCACCAACATGTTTCTTTGGGGCCCACTAGTCATGGCTTTAGGCCATAGCCAGTGGCCTCTGCTTTCAGCCTTGGCCACTGTACATGTTGCGCCAATATGTTTCTTTGGGCCCACTGGCCATGCCCTTCAGCCCTGGATGCTGTACATATTATACCAATAGGTTTCTTCTGAGCCCACTAGCCATGGCCTTCGGCCGTGGACACTATGCATGTTGCACCAATAGGTTCCTTTGGCACCCTCAAGCCATGGCCTTTGGCCGTCGCCTCTGTACAAGTTGCACCAGTAGGTTTATTTGGGGCCCACTAGCCATGACCTTCGCCACAAAACTCTATGACCCCCTGTCTAGATGTGAACACTGCAGGTGTAAAATTACTTTTTGTTTTTACTCTCTCCCCATTCGCGCAGGATTCCCACCGCCGTTATTCCCCTGATAATGGCAATGAACTGCACATACGTTGGCATTGCACTACTCATGCCCACAAGATTCCCCTGGTATTACCCTGATAATGCTCAAAAATCCAAAACTCCTCTCTGTTCTTAAAGGCACTCACCAAGTGCCCCGTACTCTTTCCATGGTCGCCCCACTCCCCTCAATTGCTTTTTTCCGCCCTGGCCCGTCCTGACCATTACACTTGTTGGGCTGAAAGTGCAACGTCCCAACCATGAGAGGATGCACAGACTTTATTAGCATAGCGAGCTGGTTATTTATTGTCAGAGCATTTTTGCCATTTGATTTAGCATTTCTGCAAATGTGCTATTTGTTGTTTGCTTCAAAACACACAGTGAATGTAGGAGCAGAAACAATACTGTTCATCATTTTTAAAGTTCAGGCCCGCAATAGTTGAAGGGCTTTGTAGTTAGCATTAGTGAATTATGTTGTGTTTTGTTTGCATTTAGGAGAATTCAAATATGTTGTTTTGGTATTGGTGAAAGGGTGAATGAGGTGCCACGTAGTGTAATATTTAGTAGGATAGATTGTGGTGTTTAGTAACATAAGGGCTGTCAGCTGTGTAATTAAGACTTCTGCCGTCATGGATTAGGCTCTGTAAGAGGTTGCAGCTTCTGTTAGTTAGAACATTAATCCACATCTTGTAGCTTCTGTTTTGTTTGGCTTCTGTGAGCTAGAACATTAGGCCGAATCTTGGAGCTTCTGTTTTGTTTATTTAATTAGATGTTATTCTTGCATCCCCCAGAAGTGTTCAGACAGCATCCCTGGATGGACGGGGAAGCACTGCACAGATAGTAGTTAATGGTGCAAAGCTGAGCAGTCCACAGGAGTGGAGAACAGAATGCATTATCTCCTGATGATTAGACTAGTGCAGCAGGTGTGAAGGGCAGTTTGGTGAGAATTGGGATATTGCCAGAATATTAATCTAGGTTGCGGTTAAACTGGCACATTGAAAAGTGGCAGGTTCACTGGACCTACAGGTGTCAAGCTAAATAGAAGTAAACAAATACGCGAAATGAATGCCCAAGAGCAGTGCCTTGGCTATGTTTTTTATAAAGCCATCTGGTTCCCAAGAGAGATAGGGAAGGCTGCGCACAAGGAAAGCAACATGTTTCAAGATGGGAGTTGCAAGCAGGGTTTCCAAAGAATACAGCTACAAGGTCAAGGAGCAGGGACGTCATTTCAACAAAATACCAGGGATAGCGGAAGTGACATCACAATGCCACGCCCCTATGAGCATCATCATAGGAAGTGATGTCATTTGACCCCACCCCTGTGTGACATCACAGGAAGTGATGTAATTTGACACCGCCCCCACGTGGCATCATAGGGAGTGGCATCATACAACATTATCACTCAGTACACTAAGAAAAATATGATTACGATACCACTGTATTGTGACATTTCATACAAGAATGGATCATCATACGTAGCAGGTTGTGAAGGCTCATGTTGCCATGGGAAGTGTATGAACCCAGATCACCTCTTTATGTGGATCCGCCCTGTTATTTCAACAGGACTACAGAGCGAAATCACATTCTAGGGGGGGCAGGGGCGGATAGGTGGGTTTAGGGTTAGGGGAAAGCCAGGATAAAAGGGGAGAGGGAGAACATTTTACCAGAGAGTATTCTTCTAGTTGGCATCCACAGTCTTCAATGATTTTGGCACCAACCCCATTTTCTTCTGATTCGACACGTTACCTTCAGTGTTGTGTTTACTGTTTGCAGTTGTTTCATGGACTTCATTACTCCTTCCTAAAACAGCCAGGCGTCTCCAATTTTCATCTCCTTCAGAACCTAGAGCTAAGTTTAAAATGGGTTTGATAGTGCACTGGCAAATACTGCTACCTGATCACCCGTCCAGGGTGTTTACTTTTTAGTAAACGAGTCATCTTATATCTAAACTGCACGTTCCTTCTGCAATATTTAAATCCTTGTTTTGTAGGTATTTCCACCCCATTAGACAGACATTGTGGCTAGATTCCAAACTGTTAGTTATCTTTTGCACACTAAGTCCATTCACCTCCCTTTCTTAACACATGCCAATATTTAAGGTGCACAACATGCAGCAACCCTCCCCAAGCCACCTTCCCAAAAAACTATTCCCCTCTTAAAAGGACGGCCCAAGTATGGCTGCTGGACAGAGCTGCAGCCTCCCGCCCTAGCAAGAGTACCTCAAACAGTTCCTCCATCTCGAAACCCGTGCCCCCAACCCTGATCCTGTCTGTTGGGGGGCGGTCCTGAGCCCCCCGCTGCGTTCCCGTAAGCCCCCCCACCTGAAAGGACACACGCACACAGCCTTTCGGTTCGGGCTTCCCGGTCGCTCTGCTCGCCGCCGGGAATGCCCCTTTATTTATACATTCGGCGGCGGCGTGCTACGTCACGCCGCCGCGTAAGCCCGTCTCTACGGGCAGCGCCACACTCCTCCTTTTTCGGGAGGAACCACAACAACGGCACTTTTACTGATCATAACTTTTAACACACAGCTATACTATAAACCACCACTGCACACCCAACACCCCTTTATTGTCAACTACCCGGATCCCTTCATCACAGTTTACATGCTAAGTGTCCAAGAACATACTCGCTGAGGTAAGCAGGTTTCCCTCGCCCAGCCCTCTGGGGGTACCTCCTGCCTACCTCCGGCCCGTGGTGTCCCTCAGCTGCGGCTCCCCGGATTGGGGAGTCCGGGGTCTCGTCCCGGAAATCTCCAGTGTCGGGGTCCTCTGGTGGGTCAGGTTCAGGCGGAGTTTTAGTCCGGGGATCACCCAGTTTCTTGAAGAAACTCACATTCCGGGTGACGGCAGATCGCCGATCCGAGGCCGTCACCATGGATCCCTTGACAGCCACAACATCCAAAGGCTCGGGTTCATAGGGGAGTGAGAGCTTCCCATAGGGGTGTCGGTTGCAGACTAGAACTTCGTCTCCCGGCTCAAGCCGTTGAGGCCGGAGACCCCGTTGCAGGTTTTCTTGGTCAATTCTCACTCGCCTTTCCGTTGCAACCCTCTGGTTGTCAATCACTCCCGGTTCTTTCTCCCCAACCTCAGGGAGCAGACCTCGGGGACATCTCTTGAACAGCGCTTCTGCGGGAGCCACTCCAGTCGAGGCATGCGGGGTGGTTCGATACACCCGCAGGAATTGGTACAGGGCCCGTTGTAGGGGTTGACCCTGTCCCTGGGCGATCCGGAATGTCTTATTAAGAGTCCGCATGAGTCTCTCCGCATCGCCATTGGCTCGGGGCCACAGCGGTGACACCTTCCTGTGCTGCACCCCGCAGCTCTCCATTAGCTCGGAGAACCGCTCACTTTGGAAAGGAGCCCCATTGTCTGAGCACAGGGTGTGGGGAAAACCGTGGGCCACAAAGATCTTCTCCACCGCCACCACCACATGCTCAAACGCCACGGATTCGACAAACTCCACCTCTGGATATCTAGAGTACTCGTCGACAATTGCCAGGAAGTGGGTGCCCACCGACGTCGATCCAAAATCCGCGTGGACGACCTCCCAGGGCCGGGTGCCTCGGGGCATCACTTCTATTGCTGGCTCCCGTTGCAGAGGAGAGGCTGCCTGACACCACACGCATGCCGCTACAAAGTCATCCACCTTCTTTTCTAGTTCGGGAAACCAGACCTTCAACCGGAGTCGCGCCTTGGTCTTGGCCGCGCCTTGGTGTCCATGGTGTGCCAACGTGATGACCTCTCTCACTTTTGACAGGGGGACGACAATCCAGTCACCGCGGAGCAGCAGGCCCGACTCCGAAAACGACAACTCGTCCTTCACTTTCCACAGCTGCTCAAGCGTCGTTCTGGCCTCTAGTGTCCGCCCGGCCACAGCCTCGAGAACGGACTTCCAGGAGCCGTGTTGCATCGAGTGCCTCAGTACTTGAAAGCATTCGTCTTGGGCCGCCGCGGCCTCCAGCTCCGCCAGCGGCATCGCGTTTGGTGTGGCCGCCTCCACCACCATCTGTACATGGCTGTCAGCCTCTTCTTCACAGACATCGTGCCCCTCTCCCCCGCACACCCCCGGGTGGCGGGACAGGTAGTCCGCCGCATTGTTGGCCCCAGGCCGGTACACCAGGGTGACAGAATACTCAAGGAGGGCGAGCATCCACCTCTCAATCCTTGCCGGTGGCTTTGACGATGACCCCACCAGGATTGGAAGCAACGGTTTGTGATTGGTTACCACTGTCACCGGTTGACCCAAGACATAGAGCCGAAAATGTCTGCAGCCCCACAGCACCGCCAGGGCCTCCCGCTCGATCTGGGAGTACCTCTGCTCAGTCTCTGACAGTGCCTTGCTGGCATATGCCACTGGCCGAACTCCCCCGTTACGATCCACCTGAGTTAGCATGGCCCCCAGGCCAAAAGGACTGGCATCAACAACGATCTCTGACTCCAGGGCTGGGTCGAAGAATGCCATGGTGTCTTCCGTCGTGAGGGCAGCTTTGATGTCCTCGAAAGCGGCCTGCTCAAGTGGGCCCCAGTGCCACGCTGACTCCTTCTTCGTCAGGGCCCGGAGTGGTTCCGACCTTGAGGCGAGGTTTTGGATGAAACGTCCACAGTAGGTCACCATCCCCAGAAAACTCCTCACATCTGACACCGACTCGGGAGGTTGTGCCGATTTGATGTCCTGGACCTTTCTTGGATCGGGCGATACCCCTCCCTCCTTGAACACGAAGCCGAAGAATTCAATGGAGGTGCGCAGGAACTCGCATTTTTCCTTATGCAGGGTAAGGCCCAGTGACTGGAGTCGTTCCAGGGTTTTACCAAGCCTCCTCATGTGGGCTTCCTCTGTCTTTGCGAACACCAGAATGTCATCGCTGATGTTGAGGACGCCCTCGAGATCTGCCAGGGTGCCCCTGATGATGTTCTGGAACACCTCGGCGGCAGATGACACTCCAAAGCTCAACCTCTTGTATCGGTACAACCCCCGGTGGGTGGTAAATGTTGTTATGTACCTGGACTCAGGGTGAAGAACGACCTGGTGGTAACCTGCTCGGAGATCCAATTTCGAGAAGAACCGAGCCCCTTGTACTTCCGCAATTATGTCGTCGATCGTGGGCGTGAGATGCCGCTCCCTTTTTATTGCCTTGTTAGGGAGCCTCATGTCGACACAGATGCGGACCGAATCAGGCTGCTTAGGTTTTCTGGCCACCACGATCGGAGACACCCAGGGGGTCGGGCCCTCCACCTTTTCGATGATGTCCAGGTTTACCAAACTGTCCAGCTCCTTGTCCACTTGCTCTCTCAGATGAAACGGTACCCTGCGATGTTTCAGGGCAATCGGTTGGACCGACTCATCAATGTGAAGCCGAACCGGTTCGCCGGTCATCTTCCCGATCCCACTGAAGAGTGCTGCGTACTTGTCTAGGAGATCATTGATGTCTTCCAAATAGACTGAATAGGCAAAACTGAAAATCCCCAGGGCCTCGGCAGCGGCACAGCTGAGCAGGGTTTTGTCACTCACAGGAGTCACATAGAAGCGAGCCTTGATCTGTGAGCCATCATGTTCCACACAGGCTACAAAGGCACCATCCAGTGGTATCGGTTCCAGCCCTCCAAACACAAAGATGCGAGCCTTCGGTGTGTCCAGACCCGGGAGGGGATCAAGCGTGATATAATGTCCTCTGGCCATTACATTTACGGAGGCTCCCGTATCCACGAGCACCGGGACTGGGGAGTGGTTTACCTCCACCACACATCTGGGCTGTCTCCGGCTCTTCCTTTTCAGAATCTCCACACTCAAGACGAAGAAGATGTTCTCCTCGTCCTCCTCCCCGACACCCTCCACCTGGGGATCCACTTCTCCCTGATCCACCTGGGCCACATTTGGCGGCGGGTTCTGGCGTGGAATCCACATCCGTGGCTGGCCTCTCGGCACCATCACAGGCAGGGCTGCACGGCATACCCTTGAAAAGTGATCGGCCAATCCACATCTGCCACAGGTCTTTCCCACCGCCGGACACTCTGTCGGGTGAGGAAGGTCATACCCGCACTTCTGGCATGACTCCGCGGCTCTGCCTGCCCTGTCACGGGGTCCTCCACCAGGCCGTCTCATGCCTCTGCCACCTCGCCACACAACGCACACCTCCTCCGAACTCACTGATCGGGATCCTGCCTCCATCTTATTGGCCCGAGCCTCTGCCACCTCACGGCACCGGCCAAGCTCCAGTATGCGGGGCAGAGTGATGCCTGGCTCTCTGAGGACCTGCCTCCTGAGTTTGCCGGAGGAGCATGCCTGGATTAACATTGTGCGCATCATGTCTTCTGCGTCCGTCCACGCACATCCTAGGGAGAGGCGGCGCAAACGACCATAGAAGGTGTCCAGTGTCTCGTCATCCTTCTGTTTGGCCGACAGCATAACAAATCTCTCATAGTCCACATTAGCAAGGGGGAGGAAATGTGCAAGGAGTGCCGCCTTGGCCGCATCATAGGAGGCATTAGCAGGTGTGAGGGATTCAAATATCTCCTGGACCGCAGGCCCTGTGGAATACAGCATGGTGGCCACTCTGCTGTCATCGTCCGTCACCTGAGAGGCCCTGAAATACATGTCAAGGCGACTCATCCATCTCCTCCACCTGGGGCCCATGCTCGAAGGTGGCCCCGATGCATCAAACTCCGGAATGGGCTGAAGAGCAGCGTGGGCCGCAGGTGCTCTCGCCTGAGCCATGATGGGGATTCCAGGTTGGGCAGCTGGCAACACTGCGGGAGGTCCTTGCAGGGGCAACTGTGAAGCCGGTACCGGCTGTTGCATTGGAATTATTGGAGGCTGCCCAGGCCGTTGAGGAATCGGCGCAGCCCCTGCCCCGTCATCCGAGTCTTCAGAGTCAAGCATAGGTCTGAGCGCACAGGCACCCCCACCAGTTGTACTGGAGGCCGCAACTCAGCCACCCTTCACCACCCACAGTGTGAGTGCATTCAACAGTCAAATCCGAAACAAGGTGCACACTAGGAGGCTGACAGCTCACCTGGGACGGGCACCAGCTCCAAGGACCAAGAACACAGCATGCAGGCGTGAATGGCTCTCAATCACAGCCTTCTCCGATGATGAAGAGGATGAAGAAGATACCACAGCGACTAGATGATGAAGGGGATGAAGAAAAACTGCTGTCTCCATCCGCTGGCATCCACCAATGTATAGGTGTCCCAAAAATTAAGCCATGAGCATGGAGTAGGCTACGCAGGTCCAGCCATAGTAACCCTTCTCCTGACTTTCACACGACGTAGTTGCACCAAAACTACATAAAAATCCACAATCCAAACATGGGTGTGCAGATCAAGCTGCCTTCAAGCAGAATTGCCAAAAATTAGGCCCGGATTCACTTCCCCCTCCAACCCGGAGCTTGGAGAACATCCGCGGCCTGTCAGACAAAATGGCCGTCGGCCGCGTGTACGAGCCGCAGCCACGGCGTAAGACGGAGCATCCAGGCGCTCCGTGTATGCAGAAAAATTCGGAAGCCTGCACCGCCGGGCCCGGGCATCCGCACTCGCTCGTCGGCACTGTTGGGGGGCGGTCCTGAGCCCCCCTCTGCGTTCCCGTAAGCCCCCCCACCTGAAAGGACACACGCACACAGCCTTTCGGTTCGGGCTTCCCGGTCGCTCTGCTCGCGGCCGGGAACGCCCCTTTATTTATACATTCGGCGGCGGCGTGCTACGTCACGCCGCCGCGTAAGCCCGTCACTACGGTCTATGGTCTATGCACTGCAGCTGGGAGGAGAAAGGCGCCTCTGTGCTCCGTGCAGCAGATTGTTTTCTTTGGCAGAGGGCACAGACCTAACTCTCCGGCTGGAGAGGGCGATGAAGGCGCAAGCCCGCAAGGAAAGTTGTTCGATCGAGGGAAGATGTGAGGGAGGAAGAGCTGGAAACTGAGAGATTGCATGCATGAATGAGTGAGAAATGGAGAAAAGGTGGGAGAGAGGTTTGGGTATTTATATACTCATACATGTAAACACCTACACAGCAAAATGCAAACAAAATCACGTACGTGCATAAAAAGACAGGCACATTAATCAGGCATAACATCATGAGCACACCCAAAGAGCATGCAATGTTATGAAATCAAACAGAAGTATATTAATGCACACATACCAAAAACAACGCCCCCCCCCCCGCTCCACACGCCAGCCCCACTCCTCTCACATGTAAAACATGCACCTCTTCATTATGTCCATCTGCTTTGAATGCACCAGTTAAGAATTGAAACCTGACAGAAAGGTTTGCAAACCTCTTGGAGCAGCAGCGCGCTGTAAGCCTCTCACAAAAGGACATTTATAAAAATGTGCATTGTTCCTCTGGCGAGGACGTTAAATGTGCACCTTCCCTGGTCTTTCTCGTGCACAAGCTTGAATTTCTTTCACGGGCAGAAAGATTTCGTTACACAGGAAGCTGCTCTCTTGCTGCCAAAGACCTCGGAGATGCAAGGTGCTTCTTCTGGTAGCGCGTGCCCCTTCTTGAGGTGAACAATAGTGTGTTTTCTCCCAGAGGTCATGCACAATTTATTACGCGGTGCACATATTCAGAGAGGTTTTACGACCCTGGCGGTAAGGGGTTAGCGCCAGCGTTAGCTGCGCCGACCCCTTACCGCCAATTACGAGTTCCCTTTCCGCCATGGCGGTTTTTACACCTGCTTTTAGCGGGTGTAAAAAACCATGGCGGTAAGGGAACTTGGTGTTAATTACGCCACCGTAATTTACGGTGGCGTAATTAACGCCTTCCCCACTCCCATTATGCCCTATGGGGCAAAAATGGGAATGGGGAAGGGTAAATGGGGATTGGGGATTTACCGCCCCGCCAAGGTCGGAATGGGGCGGTAAATCCCCTTACCGCCATGGCGTTAACGTAGTTAGCACCATGGCGGTAAAGTCACGGCCCTGGCGGTAACTTACCGCCAGGGTCGTAATGAGGCCCGTAACGGTTGTCTTTCCCAGGTCCATTAACGTGTCATCTCCTCCACTGTGCACGAGTGTGCCTGTTGAACTGTATATTTCCTCGCATTTTCATTTAATATCTCTTTCCCAGATTCCACTGCAGATAAAATATTATTTCAAACACGGCTATGAAAAGGCATTCATACAAAGTATGAATATATCGAAATAAGTGTGGTGCAGTGTTTCTTTTTTAAAAGGTCCAGTCCCAGAAGTGCCTGTGTGCTCTGAAACAACCCGCTTATCCCGGTGCTCACTTACTAGGCCTCGGAAAATAAGGCAGGAGAGAGGGCCTGCCCAACCTTCTGTGAAAAATTCCTGTGCCCAAGGCCGAGTTCACCGCAGCCTTTAGTGCGCCAGAAGGTTATACAATGGCTCGGAAGATAAGTAAAGGCTTTGGTGGCAGACCGCCGGAGAGCAGGGCAGCATGTCTCTGGCATTGCTCGAGTCTTATCCGATTTGGATGCCGATCCCTTGTGGGGAATAGCAAAATATTGGAACAGACGGCTTGATATTTCCGCAGAATGGAGATTCCCCTTAAATAAAATAAAAAAAGCTGTGTGTAGGCCCTGAGCACGAGCAAGGTAATACATGGATTATGGCTTACCTTTGGAGCTAGCTAGCTCACACCAGCGCTCTATCCGCTCATCAGCAGGAGGGAGGGAGAACCAGCTGTGAAGCACACGACACATGCTGCTGCTGCTGTGCGAGGTCACACACACACACTGCACCATGCTTGCTGTTGCAGCCACACACCCTCATGGCCACGCCCCCACAGAGGTCACAAGAGATTGGCAGAGGTCGCCAGCCAATCGGCAGAGGTCACTCTTGCGACTTCTGGCAACCCCTGAATGACGTCCCTGTCAAGGAGCCGTTTGGGATTGCCAAGTTGTATTGTGCCCATTTTGTTATCACAGGATATTGACTTCACTGTTCACATTATTTACGTGATTGGTGTGCTTAAGGGGAGATGCACATCTCAAGTTAGCTCATGTTGTTTTGAGCAATAAGAAAAATCCATTGTTGCAACTAGTCCCCTGAATATATTGGCCAATTAGAAGCATTTTCTACTGACTGCACGATTAGGTCACTCACAGGGGGCTCTATTCATGTTGTCATAGATAGGTCATTCACCAATAGGGCAGCAAAATATAAGTGATGTTTAGATTTTTGTATAGGAGTTAGCCAGTAGGACATGTGGGTTTGACTTAACTGTTGTATGTCGATTTTGCAGTTTTTGTGCTGTAAAACATGTAACTGAAATGGGCGGTCGAGCGAGCTTTCAGCTTTCATATGTATGGAATTGACTGACATCCCGGCCGTATTTGCATGTAATAAAACCAGAATTTCTTGCAAAATTGTGAAATCCTCATTGACCCTTTAGATTGTTTTTTATTGTTCAATGTTTGGGCCTACCGTACACGCCTTATTCCTGTTTAGTTTGTGTGATGCATTTTCTTCTCCGAGGTGGACTTGATTGAAATGCGGGTACTGAATTTCAGGGGTTTTGTTTTGTTAAATCTGATCACCATAACTATGTCTTAACTAATGTGTTTATACTGAACTGCACAGGTTTTTCTATACATTAGTTTCCTCAGGGCTAGCTAGCCATGGACTTCTGCTGTGCCCACTGTATATGTCCACTAGCCATGGCTGAACATGTTGCACAGTTTCTTGAGGTCTCACTAGCTATGGCCTTCCTCCGTGGCCTCTGTACATGTGGCACCATGATCTGACTATTGGGCCCATTAACTAGGCCACTTGCCATGTCACACCATTAATTTATTACCAAACAAACTTGCCCCCTCACTCCACTTCATTGCTTTTTCCCTCCTTAGCCCATTCTCATTACCCCCTATCAATCCTCGCTTTGTGTGATGGAAAGTTTTTTCTGAGCCTGTCTTGCGGCTTGGCTGCCATAGTCTCATGACATTCACACGGTCGTCTCATGATAAACCAAATATATTCTACCTATAAATGACACCCCAACCCACATCAAATCCCTAACTGCACATGGTGTCTTCTTTCCCACTTCCGACCTCTAGCCTAATGTGATTACGATTATTATTGTTATTGGTGTTTAAATAGTGCCTACGGCCAGGCCACCTAAGCTCTGTTGTTCAATACAATCAGTGCTCCCATAGGAGTGACTACAAAAATAGAAGAGTTTTCAGTCTCTTTTTGATGTTGATAATGTTAATAGACTCTGTAGGCCAGTGGTAGAAGTGTACCAAAAAAGTAGTGGAACTGTGACTCCGGTGGCGGACAGAGTAGGAAGAAAGGGGCAACATGCAAGACATTTTGCAAGGGGTGCAGTCATGCTGGTTTACAACCAATTGACTTGAAACAGATTTCACTTTAGCTGTAACTTGTATTGGCTGGTAATGTGGAGAAGTGTGTTTTAACTTCACAAAGAGCAGTTCTGGAATGGTCAGAATGGTTGCAAAAAGTAGTGGAGCAGTTAGTAAAAAATAATAGTAGTGGAACCGACCGTTCACGCTCACTTTGACCATTGTTGTAAGGTCGTGGGGGAGTTTATCCCAAAGTTTAATGGCATCCTTTTTCATCTTCCAAATAGCTTTATGAGGTCTTTCATTTGCAGATTCTCCCAGGAATATCAGAACAATTACTCGCATTGTTAAAGGCCTCTCAGACCCTCTGCTGCAGAGCACCATGGAAAATATAGCTATAATTTTGGTAGAAGGAAGCACCTTTCCATGTCAAATATTTTTAAATCTGCTTTACGTAATAACCCCAAACCTGACCCAGAAATCAAGTCAACGCTTCATCCCAAGTTACTGGTCCAATTCAGTGCAGCGGTTTTAGCCCTGTGCAGGAATGTTGACTTTTTCTCTATGGGAAAATGAATGGGACTAGGCCGAAAACAGGGTTTTCTTTGCTTTCTTAATAAGGTTTTCATTTCATAACAAATCTTTCCCAACTGTCCAGTCTGAGGGAGGTCGTGACAAACGTTTTGTTGGCAAAATATCAGCCATTGCTTGCGGGCCCCAAATTTCTGAAAAGCCATTCAGTCTGTCGCTGCAAAGCACAAAAGCTGATATAAAGGCTTTAAGGAACAGGGAAAACGGCTGGATGTATTTACATCAAACTAGTCAATGAAATGAAGTCAACGCTTTTTGACCAAATTCTTTCTTATTTGGTCCAAATCTGCCAAGCAGATTTCATGCTATGACTGGTAAAAAACAGCACGTTTTCTATGTGGTAAAATAAATGGGCTGAAAACTGTGGTGTTTGCTTTTCTCAATAACATTTTTATTTTTTAACATATTCTTCCCAAAATCTTGGGCAGCCCTTGACAAATGTTTGTATTTGATAATGTCATCCAAATCCGTCCAGCAAGTCAAAAGTTCTTAGCAACAGAATTTTGTGGAAAATGGCTGCTTGTTCATTTGCAAAAGGCCTCCCAGACTTTCTGCTGCAGAGCAACATGGGAAATATAGCTATAATGTAGGTAGAAGGAAGCACTTTTCCATGTCAAATATTTTAAAATCTGCTTTATGTAGTAACCCCAAACCTGACCCAGAAATCAAGTCAACACTTCATCCCAAGTTACTTCTTATCTGGTCCAATTATGTGCAGCGGTTTTAGCCCTGTGCAGGAATGTTGACTTTTTCTCTATGGGAGGCAGTTCTGCACCAGCCTCTCAGCATTTTTCTTTATGTGTGCATTCTCCCATACCGTGGCTAGATGCTGGACTATTTTTTTGGCACAAATGTGAGTGGGGCTGTGGGCCATCGTGACCATCGCAGTTACATAGGAATTGGGCAGCATCCAGTTCCTACTCTTCTTGTCCACCCAACAACCCTCTAGATCTAATTCTGCAGAGCCCTCAGCCCACCCTTGGATCTCATCAGCAGTAGCTTCTGCCTGTATCTCTTTGACAGTGGCAATTCCATTTTCTATCATGCAGGGCACTTCCTCCGACTGTACTGTCAACCTTTTGGTATTCAAGTCAGTGGCAGTTTGCTTCGCAATCCTGTCTGCAAGGGCGTTTTCCTCTCCCACTTTGCATGTTTCTTTTTTATGCGCCTCGCATTTCACTATTGCCAGGTGCTTTGGACACGTAAGTGCAGACAATAATCACACAATCAAAGGGCCATGTTGTATTCTAGCCCCATGTGATGTTAGGAAACCTCTCCCAGCCCATAGTCGGCCGAAGTTATGAACCACCAAAGGCATACTGACTGTCAGTATATATATTCACACTCAAGTTCTCTGAAATCTCACAGGCTCTGGTCAAGGCAATTATCTCTGCTGCTTGTGCAGAGTTGTAGGGGATTCTTTTACTCTCCACAATACTTTTCAATGTGGTGATAGCATAAGCGGCAGTTGAGGTGCCATCCGGCAATTTAAAACAAGAGCCGTCACAAAACAACTCTCCATCTGGCTTTTTTTGTGGGGTATCTGTTAAATCAATTCTCCCCTTTGTTTCTTCCTCAGTAACCATTAAACAATCATCGGGAGGTGTTTCATTTCCATCAATTTCTTCCGTGGGCAGTGGCATTAATTCAGCAGGATTCAAGGCGCTACACCTCATAATTTGGATGTGTGGTGCGAATAGGACAATTTCATATCGAGTCAATCTATCAGATGTGAGGTGTTGCGTCTGCGTTCTATTTAATACAATGCCTATAGCATGTGGCACCATCAAAATTAAGGTGTGCCCCAATACCATCCCTTCCGTTTGTTTCACTGACGCAGCAGCCGCTGCAACAGCTCTCAAACATTGTGGTAATGCGCGCGCTACAGGGTCCAGTGCAGAAGAAAAATATGTGGGATGGTTTTACCCATGCATCCAAGCCCTACAATAAAACTGTGCAGTACTGGCATGGAAAACATCATGATGGCCAGAACTCCCCAGAGAGTGCACAGGGAAAACATGAAGAATAGGCTGCCACCCATTTTTGCCTATGTTGTGAGCACAGGAGGGCACTGCCTAAAACCACCAGTGGGCTACACACACAGTAGCCTAAAACCATTGGGAATGGCAATGCTGATTGCCAAAAAAGCACTCAGAACTGTGGGGAATTCATTTTTTTAATCCCAAAAATGGTTGCATTACCAGTTCTCACCACTATCAGAAAGCCGGCGTTTTAAAACCACCAGACTTTTGTGTAAAACTGAACAAATGAAACAAAACCAGACCAAGGAAAGACTTGCTAAGAGGTGGATACAATGTAAAACTATATTCTGAAATGACTTGAAGGAAGTAATTATTTAATGTATAGGTAAAAATTGTCAGTTTGATTTGAATGTAGAAAACTGGGAACAAAAAGTGACATTTAGCTGAAACCTGGCTTAATGAAACTGGATTCTGCCTGACAACTACTCCCGACAGGAGTTGAAACTGGATCAACAGCTGTGTTCCCTGCCAGGCCTGGCTGCATCCTGAGGTCACATGGCCCTGTTGATTGAAAGGGGAGTGGCAGCTGGGGACTACAGGGAATTGAACAAAGGCCTGTCCTGGACTCAGGCAAATGTTATATTGTGGGCGTCGTAAAAGTGGCTTCCTCTTAGGGATAAGTGAGAGGGGCAGGTTTAGTTATGACCAACGCACACACCCACTTTCCAAAACACATAAAAAGAGACTGCTGGGACAGGTAGAGACATTCAATTCCATTTGCTGCGGAGCATGCTGACCGAAGACTTCACCTCCAGAGATCCAGACTTCAAATCCATCAATCTCCAAAAACCAGAACTTTACTTCAGAACTTAAAGCAAGAGCCTAAACCCACAAACTGAGAACTCTTCTCAGCAGGCCTCAGCAACCTTAAAATAATTTGCGAACTATTCCACAGCCGGGCGAGCTGTTTGAATTCTTTTGCCAAGAACAATTGCCAGAGACCAGACCAGAGATCCAGAGTGACCCAGACCGCTGTGAACAGAACCAGAGAGCTGACCCAGATCACTGTGAAGTGCCGAGACCAGAACCGGAGTCCAGTCCAAAACCTGACCAGATCCGTGGCGAGGGCCATTCCTGCACAAAATATATTGTGAGTACCTAGCAGAACTGTGCAGAACCAATCTCTTAGTTAAAATAATCTAATCCAAACTATTTTAACCTAAGTAGAACAGCCTCCTAGAAATCGTGTCATCTGTCATTTGTAAAGCTGCACAACTGTCACCTGTCAATTCTGAAGCTGCAAGCTGTCACCTGTCATTTTGAGTTTACTTTAAATCCGAAAAACTACCTTTATTTAATCGTCCGTATCTCTGGAACCGTTTGGGCTAGGAACGAAATTTAACTTTCCTCTGAAAGCTCAGAATCTCAGCTTTCCAACAAACCTAGAACCGACTTCCTTTTACTTTTGCCGTAATCACGATTCACACACTCGCGAATTTTGCCGCGATTTGGCCTGATTTCTTTACCTGTAGAAAGATAGCAGCTTTTTGCTTTCCTCTGCTATAAATTTGTTTGCCTCTTAATAACCATCCCTGAATCATTGCTAAAGTGAGCCTGAGCTCATCCCAAGTATCTCTCACTCACCCTGAACCTCCTAAAGGGAATTAAAAGCATTTTCAGCATATTTCTCACTTCATTGCCACCACATTCAAAGCACTTGGGCCTGTGTTTTAAAACTCATACCGGCTTTCTCTAAGCTTGCTGGGGTGGGAATTGAATTTCGTATTGTATTTGATTGCATTCCTGAGAACTGTGTGTGTTACTTCCATCTCCTTCCATTTCTTACATTGCATAGCCGAGGGGGTGAATTGCCAGAGAAAAAGTGATTATCTTATCTTATCTTTTGCTAAAATCATATCAAGTATTTCTGTACTGCATTTTATTCCTCATTGCTTTTCCCTTTCTCCTCATTGATTATAAAGAAGTGTGCTAGTGTCAGATTACCCATTGTTGATTAACATTATATTTATAAGGGCGATATCGATTATTAATTTATTATAAAAGCGTGGTATCTATATTTTGTTTTATTTCTCAAATAAACCTTTTAAACTTGCAAAACAGAACTACTTCTTGGCTCAGTGGGGTCAGGGGGATTCTAAGAGAGGGGTGTTATATAGGGGTAGTCATCCAGAACTCATGAACTGGACATAAAGATATATCAATAAGGGTTTCCATTCAGTATCCCAGACTAGGCATTGACTTAGCTGTAGTGTTGAATTGAATCCTCTTACAAATAGCCGCACAGCCTATTTCTTCCACCTTGTTCCTGTGTTAAAACTGCCAACGTGCATCCGTCATTCTCATGCACAAATAATCTATAAATGTTCTCATAATTTGGTGTGCCCAAAACTGGAGCAGAACATAATGCAGTTTTGAGCAAGTCAAATGCTTTCTGACAATCTTCATTCCACTGCAAAGGCATCACAACATCCCTCTTTGTCAACTCCACCATTGGTTTTACAATTAAGGCGAAATTGCCAATCCATTGCCGACAATAGGAAGCCATGCCTATTATGGCTCTGTCTCCTTTCTGCGTTTTTGGAATAGGTATACCAGAAATGCTTTCTATTCTCTCTGGCGTCAGTCTTATCCCTTCTTTCGAAAGTAGGTAGCCCAAATAAGTCACCTCCTTTCGACAATACTGAAACTTCTTTAAACTCGCTTTGTGGCCATGCGCTGCCAAATGTGTTAACAACAAAACAGTACTCTCTTTCCAAATTTCTCTGCAGCAATCAATAAGTCATCTATATATTGTAGCAATACGCATCCTGTTGGTAACTCTAGCATATCTAAATGTTCTTTCAATGCTCTGCTATAGATGCTTGGACTTTCTGTGTAGCCTTGTGGAATGCGCGTGAAGGTAAACGATCGCCCTCCTAATGTGAAGGCAAACAGATATCTACTTCCTTGGTGTACTGGAATGCTGAAGAAAGCATTCTTCAAATCAATAACACTAAAGCATTCTGCTGAAACTGGAATCATTGTCAAAATTGTGGTAACATCTGGGACCAAAGGAAATTGAGGATCTACTACCTTGTTTAGTGCATGCAGATCAATTATGAAACAATATGGTGCCTCATTACCTCCTTTCTTATACACTGGAAGAATGGGGCTGTTACACGTGCTGCCTGTAATTTCTTCACTCACCCCCAATTTTACCAAATCAGACACAATACTTTTCAATCCTTTTTCTCCTTCTGCTGAAATTATATACTGTGGAATAGGCGGCAACGTTACTCCTTCTTTTAACGTAATTTTCACTCGCTCTATTTTCAAACATCCCACATCATTATCATTTGTTGCCCATATACAAGTTGGCACTTCACTCAATTCCCCTGGCAAAGGTTTGGACAAAAATTCTGATACTAGTACATTCTGTGGCGAAATAGTCAAAAATACTCCATCCGGTGTACAGTGTATAACTGCACTTAGTTTTTTCAACAGGTTTAAGCCTAACAAATTTTCCCCGCAATTTTCTGTTAAGAGAAATGGACTGTATTCAGTGAATGGACCTAATGTTACTGGTACTGGTTGAGACTCTGGATTAATTACTGGGGTACCTGCGAACCCTAATGAAATATTTTTATACCCTGACAGTGGTATCTCCGGAACCAAGTGATGCTCTATTGAACACTTCTGCGCCCCCGTATCCACAAGGAGGCTGTGCTCATTATTCCCGACTTTCATCTCTACGTAGGGTCCTTTCTGATTCACGGGAATAGTCACTGGTTCTAACCCCTGTCTTGGGCTGTCCTATTGGGGAAATAACACATCATCCGATGTGTAGTTGCTACTATTATTATAGTACACATTCGAATGAGTATCAAAAATGTTCTCGCCCCTCCCTCTATTTCCATTTTGCATATTCTGCTGGCTCTGATTCTAAGGAGGGGTTTGACTTTGGGTTTGGGCACCATTCCCTTGACTATTTTGGTGTTGCTGCATATTATTCCTGTTATGCCCATTTGCTCCTGGATGCACTCTATGCTGTTTTCTCTGACCGTACACATTTCTATTCTGCATGTGTGGACATTGCGCTCGCCAGTGACCTTCTTCTCTACAATAAGTACATTGATTCAATCCCAGTGGCCCTCCATGCATGTTCGAATTACCTCTGCCCTGGGCATTTCATCTCCCTCTATTGTGTCCCGCTACTTGTTGGAGTAGCACCTCAACCATTGTTCGTAATGCTTCTACTCTCATTGGCAAGGGGCATTCATTACATACTTCATGTATCTCCCTTACGGGAATAGTAGGATCCGAAATCCATTTCAACGCCTCTCGCATACACACTCTTAGTCTGTCGCCTGTCTGTCTTGACAACGGCAGATATCGCCGCTGTATATATGGCTCTACCGCTTCAGTTCTGTCTCTCCTAATATCCCTACTCCTATACCCAGGTGTGGCAAACATTTCAGTATGTTCGTCGTCATGTTCCCTCATCTCTTCATCATTCCCTCTACAACAGGCCAAAGCATTCAAATCTAGCAATCGTTGTGGTGGTAACTTCCCAAGTATCTGTTTCCATCTTGCCACCAAATATTCACCCATGCATTCCAACAATACCTGTCTTTCGTTGCTCCTCCTAAAGTCAAATATCGAGACCATTGCTGCCGTTTCATCATTCCCATCTATATACATTTCGGCCTGGTCTCGCAACTCTTCCTTTTTCTCCTTACTAATCGCGCTACGAGTCACCCTCGCACATCCACTCTGTCCAACCCCTTCTTTCTTTTCACCAGATTCAAGTTCAGTTACAGGGGGGCAGATGGAACAGAAACGATCTCTGCTGAGGGAGGTGCAGATGGGGCCATGGGAACGGGCTGTATCTGTATCTGTTGCGATGCTGATTGGCTAACCAGAGGCGCCGTGTGTGCAGTCTGTGGCTGTGCTAGGGTCTGAACAGCTGGGAGGGGCTGAGCAACAGGAGGGGGTAGAGTAACAGCTAGTGACACAGTCTTTTGAGTCTCTCGGCTTGGGCTTTGCTTTGTGTCAGTCAATAATTTTTCTATCAATTCATCTGATGCATGCAATTCTCGTTGTGGATATATTTTTTCTATACTCAACTGATTGCGTCTATTTGATCTTCTCAAACTATTACTCCACTCTTCCTCCTCTTTCTCTCGCTTCTTTCAGATTTCAATTTATGCCTGCGTGCATGTTTCTCTCTACTTTTGAAACGGAGCATGGCTTCTCTCCTCCAATCCCTAAGAATGTCAAATGCCGCAGGGCGTGTTTTCTTCTTCATTAATACCTTTTCCAAATTATCTATCCTCACCATCTCAAAACTCCCATGTTCCGGCCACTGAAAATCTTCCTGCTTTCTGGTTTGTCTATGCCAAATCTCACAAAACATTATTGCTCCCACACCATACTTCACATACATCTCATGCGCAGGCATTCCCACAGGTGGCGCGACCTGGCCAGTTTCCAAAGATTGTCAACCGCAACGGAAAAATCCCACTACCGGGGACAATACCGTAGGTAGGTTTTAACCTTACCCTTGGCTAATTAACCTTACACTGGGCGTTTCATTTTGCAAAATCAACTCTCAACCAATATCAGGATTAGTTACGAATCAGGGCACGACACCTGATTAATCAATTTTTCTTTTCAAGACACAATTCGTCCGTATACTGACGCAACCAATGACGTCATGTCTGCGTATTTTGGCTCACTCTGCTTCATTTCGGGACCCTCGTCTCCTTGTTCTCTGGCCAGACAAGTCGATCAGGGATCAGATGTGTGCAGATCTGCAAAGGAGTCTCTCACCTTTTCGCAGGGGCGCCCCGAACACCTCTTGATCCCGGCTCGATCGCCTCGCCGTTCTCTCCGCCTTCCTTATTTTACAACATACACGATGGAACAAGTGAGGGAGGGTCCCTATTCGGGTGCCATCTTGAAGGGGCCCCTGAGGGACCCTCATGTGAGGAAACAAGGCACAATCACCACACACGAACTGATACGCCAGACACTAGGGTGTATTCCCAAAATCTATGGTTTATTGCAAAGCAAAGTAATTCAGTTGGCCAACTGGTCTCACGTCCCGCGATCTGTGTCTATCAGAGCTCAGGAGACGCAAGAGAGCGAAAAACATACATCAGTTACATATATACAAAACAAGCATCTTGTAATCAGTAGTGTCACATCTAATACCGCCCCTCGTACTTTTCCTTTGAATTGAGCACGATGATTGACATTGGTGACGAATATGACATCTTAAACATTCGTTCTAGCAGCAATTGCAAACTATGCAAGGCCGCAGACATAAGTCTTTGTTGAAGAGAACATAATGCTTCTGTTCTCTATAGCAAGCTGCATGGAGGGGAAGAGACACATTCCAGACCTTCCTATCTCCTAGTTTCTATTTGGATCCTGGGGGTCGACTCGCTCTCCAGGACTCTACAGGGCTCGGGGAAGGGGGGGCTGCAAAGAAGAGCATAATTCATGCCATTTAATGTTCGTTTCTAGTATTACTACCGTGTTTTCGAGACTTGCTGGCACCTGTGAGCTGATTGGGATGCCTCGCTGCTCTCTTTCAAGGATAGCGCGTGGGAGGAGACCGGGCATTTCGATCTGGTAGCTACGTTATGTTTCAACATGTCTCCCTCAGCCTTGCATTGTGCACTATCAAAGCAGAATATTCTTTCAGCGAATCAGTTTAACAGAAAGCAAAAAGCAAAACGTTAGAGAAAACAAAATGGCGATTTCAGTCACCTTAAAATGGCCGCACTTTGGTCAAGCTTATGGTTATATATCTTTAGTATTAAATGCATGAGACGGTTGGTCTTCGGCCAACATGATACATAACATTGTAATTGAGGGGTGCCTATTTTTGTAGATCGACATTACCTATATTGGACCTCATTGCAAGTTAGGCAGTAGCCTTGCCGGTAAAACTGGCAGGCTGCCGCCAAACTTGCGAATATTTCCGGTCCCTGGCAATGGGGAAATACAGGGCCATTACAACCCTGGCAGACCCTGTATGTCCCCATTGCCAGGGGCTGGAAACTTTTACTCCCCATTCCCATTTGAGCCCTATAGCAGTGTCTGCTTGTGGGTGCCGGTACGCCCGCCAGGTCAGACCTGGCAGGCGGGAATCCACCCGCAAGCAGAACTCATAGTTTGCCGTTCCGCTAACAACGGTACCGGCAAGCTGACCGGTAACGTTGTTACCGGACTGGCAAACTTGTAACAAGGCCTATTATGTTTGAAATACCTAAAAATAGATTTACAGAATGAGGTACTTTCTCTGCAATGAAGCATTGCAATTGTTTACAAATACATGAAATTCAAACAATTTGTATAATGTTACATATTTTTATTTTAAAGTTTATAAGTTTAAAAGTATGACAAATGAGTGTGCCAGGCGTAATCATATCATACTTCTGTATCAGAGTATTGTTCCATGTCATGTTATTATTGTTAAGTGTAATAAAATTAGCCGCCTTAGTACCCATCAGCTTGTGTTCTCTACTGCTAGCATTATTTTAGAGAGCATAGTCAGGTTTTTTCAGAGTAGACATACTTTAATTGAAAGCTGACCCAGCTCATACCTGAGGACTGCAGCTGGAACACCCTTACGGAGTTCAGGACTTTTCACCAGAAGGGCTGGCCCAGTTAGTCAATGCAGATAGAAGCACAGTGTTTTCACCATAAGTAATCACGGATAGGGCCTTCTTGTTGTAGAACTCTATAATTGGTTATAATGAGAAGTTACCATATTTCGTATTAACTGGTCGGCTATAATGGTCAATTTCGACCTGTAATAAGAAAGAGTGCACATCTATTAGAAAAATCGAATAAGTAGAACCCCAGATATATAACGTTCAACATTGCACAGGGACCACTTAAATTATTATAGCGTGATTTCATACCAGGTCTAAATTGGAAGAGCTTTGTCTCACATACGTTGATGATTAGCTTGTTTTCCTTGGTGTACATATACCCAAAGCACCAAGTTGGTGTTGCAAGCCGATAGGTGTATAATGTAATAATATCATATTATGAACGTGTAGAAGGTAGTTCATAGGTCTGTCTACAAGGCTCGGTGGGAACCATCAGGCTCTCTCGAATGCACAGCCAATGTCTGTGATCAAAATAAACTAAAGAGAAGTGACTCTAAAAAGCAGCCCTGTTTGATACTGTGCTTTGTCTCAATTGATGATGCACGCCTACCTTGTCTATTTACTCTCACTCTTTTAGAAGTGCAAGACTGAAGGACTATAATCATGTGCAACAGCCCACCTGGGAAGCCCCATGCATGTAGTTTCTTTCAGAGGCGGTTCCTATCAATACTAACAAAAGCCAAGGAAAAGTCAATAAAAAACACATAAACTTGTTTAGACTCCTCCATTGCTTCTTTTCTAAGTAGCCCCAGGATAAAGCCATTTGTATGGGTTCCCATTCCCTTTGAAAATCCTGTTTGATATAGGTCAAGTCTATTGGCTCCCTTTGCCCACGCAAACAACTCCAATAACACCAGGGATGCAAAATGTTTTGACAGCACATCCAGGAGGGCTTTGGGCCTGTAGTTGGATGGGATAGCCCATGGCCCCTTTTTATAAATCGGGACAATTATTGAATTTGCCAAGGAGACATGGAGCTTCTTAGTTACAAGAACACGCTCACATATCAACATTAGGATGGAGGCCCAAAGGTCTGTATTGCCTTTTAGGACCATGTTAGGCAGGCTGTAAGGCCCTCGGGCTCTGAAGTCTTTCTTGAGAAAAATGTATGTACGTATAATTTCATAGTGAAAAGCCAAGGACCATGGACCCTCTGGTAACATGAAAGACTCTGATTTATCCCCACACTCATCGTCATATATGTTTCCAAAATGCTCAATCCATGTATTCTCAGGAATCAAGTTAACTTGCACTTGATTTTGGGGCTTTACATTACAATTAATAAGCCTCCAAAATTCCTTAGTATCTTTGGATACTAATATTTGTATCATTTTCTGTGAATCTCTTAGCAGTTGTTTGTGTCTATGCAATCGGGCCACTTTTTGTAGACCTTTTCAATTTCCCTATGCTTGGATGCATCCAAGCCAGTAGAGCTACACAACAATCTCCGTAATTCCCTTTTATTGTGCTGCACCTATGGATTGTATTCATGTTCATGAACTAACATCGTTTTTTTTCCTTGGTCGTGATATTTCTGCATAAACTAATTTCAGTCTTTCGTTACAAGGCACTTTACATAATAAGGCCAAAGTTCTTCTTCAGAATAGAGTTTAGCCAAAGCAGAGTGGAAAGACCTGTGTTAACACTGTTCCAAATTACTCTATTTCCCCCTTGACTTACATCCAAGACCACAAAGTAAGACAGGTGAGTCACCCCGATAGTCTGTATCCTCCAATTTAAATAGAGTGGTAGATGATCACTAGCTGTAGTCTGCGTTACCATCATAGACACAATGTCTAGGAAAATCTCCTCAGACATGAAGAAGTAGTCCAGGACATTTGTCTGTGGGCCTCTAGCCCAAGTATAGCGACGAGGATCATCCTCCAGTGTATTTCCATTCACAATTCAAAATCCCCAAGCGTCCATCAGCACCAGCCATGAATTACTGTGCTTTGCCACACCATTCTCACATACACTCTCTAAATTAAGACCAGGGGTTTCAACGCACAGAGCATTTAGGTCACCACAGATAACAATGTAATTAGAGTTTCTCAGCAATTGTCAATTGTGGATAATAATCTTAGATACTTTAGCCTGATTACAATACAAATTAAGGATTAGTGTGAAGTCCGGACCAGAGTGGACTGAGTTGTCCCAATTGATCTTTAATGCCTGTACAAAAGTGTTCGACTGAGCGTGAGTTGTATAAGAAGCAAACAAATAATTGCGAATCGCAAGTAACAAGCCCAAAGCCTCTGTATAATCACTGTATAAATAAATAATTATAATTACAATTACATATGATAGAACGTTCCTTCTGAAAATCCACACTTCAGACACCTGGGCGGCTCAGATCTGCCCATCTTATATAGCCTATCTTTGGAGTAGTACACCCTATGTAAAATGTTATATTGGATCAGCCGCATGCGAGATGACACATGTATTTCGCTAGCCGCCACCAAATGTTGCATTTCCATTCAAATCACTGTAGGGAATGTTTTCTTTCATTTACTGATGCAGCAAAGTGTACTGTAAAAATCACTAAAAGGGCCACATACTTGTTCCCTGGCATTATGTCAATAGCCAGTGGGTCACTGACTGGCTTGGGAGGCAAAGTCTCAAATGGGCCTTACTGCAGAGAGGCCCATGGGCCATTTTGGGTGGCATGGCAGGGCATGGAGCAAGGCTTAAGGCCAGGTGTTGGGTACTGTGGTCATTGGCTGTGATTGGACGCTATCGCCAGAGGTCATTGGACCTGCTATGGCAATAAATTGGTCCTTGTGCCAGACAGCAGTTCAGGCCTGTGGCGATTTGTCTGGGCCTGGGGCTCGGCCAAAGCCCCGGTCATGGACGATGCGGCATTCAGTCATGGCGCGTGGCCCATGGACCTCGTATGGGAGTACATTCGCTGACAGATAGTTACTGCAGATAGCTTAGTGGGGGATGCAGCATGGAAAAAGGCCATTTCTCCAGGTAGTGAGGCCGCTGGCCATGGTTACAAAATCTCTGTTACAGGGATGTTATGGTTTAGCTTATGATTGAAACCCATGCACATTGAAAGAAAAAACCTTAATTGAAGAGCTGTGACGATGGCAGAGCAAAATAAAAAGTAGATAAATATAGAAATTCATCAGTTACGGTAAGCTACATAATCATAGCTCAAACCCTAGCCATTTATTGCTTAAACTGATCTATGACTTCAAAAATGGCATCATCGATGGGTGAAATCACCAATTACATCACATGCACATAGTAACACTTTATGAATAGTTTAGCCCACACAGTGGCTATGTCATGTGAAGTTTTTGTTTAGTGACAATAATCACAAGCTAGACTTGTAGGTAGTCTACTGAGAGAATTGCATACATGTATACTGGAATTGTCTAGGCATGTCTTCATTTTAGGGAATGGCTTTGGTCAATGTTGTTAGGAATTTGCCTGTGCCGTTGGTGCATGTACACTAGTCTTAAAAACAGTTCAAAGACATATAATACTGTTTGTAAGGCTTATACGTATTACACATATCCTAGGTTCATGCTCTGATAATCATGCTCATGTCCTCATTACCAAAAGTTACCTCATTGTGCATCAGATGCACCAATGCTCTTAGTATAACCTTCATATCCACACACATGGCTAGTCCTTGAGATGTATTTAGACCTTGAGTGCAAGTCTTACTTTACTCTGAGTTCTGATAGGCCTTGTTGTATAGTTAGACCGACTGACTTCATCATATGAGGTATCCTCTGCTTTTAGGCTGCATGCTGTATCAATGGTCAATGGAAATGTATTATAAGGTTGCAATATTGCAAGCAAATGCTCAGAAAACATAAAGCATGGCTACTTCATGAGAAGCCTACATGTCACTCTGCATAATTTGGGGCCAACAACTGCAACTATCCCTTACCACTGAACATGCCTTTGATGAATTGACTTCAGACCTGCAGGAGTACAACAGTGAATAGTATTACGTGCCTACGCAGCCCTCACACATCTACAAACCTAGAGCCACCACAATCATAAAGGTAAATCGGGCTCAGGTAAGTTTGTGCTCTTCAGAGGGGTGGAAATGTGACCCAGTAGTGGCCCACACAACAAAGTGATATATTCTAAATTGATGACAGTTTCCAATCATGGTTCTATAAACCTATGTACTTTAAGAACACTAAAATAGAGAATACTGTACAACACCCACCCGTGTGGAAAGAGCAGAGAAGATGCAACATACAGAATTGTGCCCTCTGAGAATGAATAAAGGGGTGATAGGCAAATTAAGTAACAACAAAAAGGATATGTCTTTGGATAAAAAAGGTACACTAGTCTTTAAGGCCCAAAATGCACCTGGGGGCATTTATCGATAAATAGTAACTTGTTTCCATTCATTGGCAGTTTGACAGTTCAGTTATGTTGGATCATGTAGACACAGGCAGCAAGCTGGTGTCATGCAGGTTCAAATGCGGTTGCTCTTTGGATTTCAAAGACGGCATTCATCGAAGCAGGTAGGATCGCTCACTGAAAGCAGCAGTTTGAGGGCGAGTGAGGTTGAGTCTTGGTATAGCTCCTGGTTCATGTCTTAAAGTGAATCTCCAACAGTTTGAGTAGATTCCCGGTGACAGGCCATTGATTTGAGCTTAGCAGATGACAGGCTAGGCAAGGGCATGATGCAGTGTCGAGCTGGTTCGAAATGCGGGCACTGTAGTTTAATGTTCAGAGTAGTGTCAAAGGCAGGAGCAACAAGATCCCTCTGGTTTGATGGCAGTGAATGCAGTTCAATGACAGTTCAAGTGGTTTGAGGCAATGGAACTGGCAGCCGTAGCTGCTATGCTGCCCCAGAGGCTGTGAGACCGACTCCAGTGGCTCTAGGAAAGGATGACTCTCAGGGTCTGCTCTGCCAGTCTTGTGATATTCTGTTGCAGAGGCGCAGGTTCTGGTCCACATCAGGTGTCTCTCTCAATGTGCCCTGTGAGTGGGTATGGGGCTGACCTTTTCTCTGCAGTGGACTGTTAAGGGACTTCAATTCAGCACTCCAACTAAGTCAATGCCGAGTCTGGGATGCCCAAGGGAAGCCCTTAATTATATATTTTTATGACAAGTTCATAGATCTGGATGATAAACCCTTGTATAACGTCCCTCTCTTTGAGTCCCCCTGACCTCACTGAGCCAAGAAGCAGGTTTGTTTTGCAAATTAAAAGATTTATTTTACAAATTAAACAATATATATATATCACACTTTTATAAATAAATTAATATTTGATGGCATTCTTATAAGTATAATGTTGATCAACAATGGATAATATTACACTAGCACACTTTTTAATCACTTGGGAGTTGGTATAGAAAGGATAAGATAGCTGAGAATGCTTTATGGTTACAAGGAAATTCAATGATGGAAAAGAATGCAACACAGAAATAACTGAGATGGTTTCCACAAGAGATAATATGATCACTTTTTCTTTTGACAACTCACTCCCCCCCTATGTAATATAAGGAGATGGATGGAGAGCACACAATTTTCCAGAATACAATCAAATGTAACACCAATTCAGTTCCCCCCTAGCAAGCTTAGAGCAACAGGGATGATTTTAAAACACAGGCAAAAATACTTTAAATGTGATTTGCAAAGAAGTGAAAATATGCTAAAAATGATTTTAATTCCCTATAGGAGATTCAGGGTAGGTGACAGCTACTTTGAATTAGTTCAGGTCAACACTAACAATGATTCACAAGGGATTATCAGGTTGAAAACGAATTTCAGCAATGGAAGCAAAAGACAGCTACTTTTGACAGGTCAAGAAGTTTGAGTCAAATTTGCAATTCGCGACACTTTTTCCAAGTGCGTAACACTATAAGGAGTAGAAAGTAGGCTTGTTGGAAAGCTGAGGATCTTAGCTTTAAAGTGAAAGTTAAATCTCGTTCCTAGCACGTATGGTTCACAAGATACGGACGATTTTGTGGAGGTAGATTTCAGAAATGAAATAATGATTCAGAATGGCACTTGACACTTTTACAGGTTTGAAATCACAGAATGGACACACGATTTCTATGCAGTTCTAAATAGGTTGAAATGGTTTGAATTAGATTATTTTTAAACTAAGAGATTGGTTTGCACAGCTCTGGCTGGATACTCACTCCTAATTTTGGAAGGAATGGGCCTCGTCACAAATCTGGTCAACAGATTTAGCTGCGGTTCTCTCTGCTCTGCTGTTCTGGATATCTGGTTCTGGCAAATGTTCTGGCACTGCACAGTGGTCTGGTCTGGGTCTGGTCTTCTATCGGCACTGCACGGCGGTCTGGATACAGCTCTGCTTTCTGGGTTCTGGCACAGGGTTGTAGCCAGAATCAAACAGCTCGCCCGGCTGTTGAATAGTTTGGTTAGGTGGCTGGATTCTGAGGCCTGCTGAGAAGGATTCAGCTTTTGGACTAGCCCTCTCTGCTGCAAGTTCTGAAGTCTGGATTCTAAGTTCTGGTTCTGGAGTCTTCTGGATATTGTCTGGTCCGGCAAAGTGCTTCGCAAGAAATCAGTTTGAAGTGGAAAGTGAATCTCGACCTGGGTCTCAATGACTCCTTTTATGTCTTTAGAAAGTGGGTGGGAAGGCTAACTTTCTATGCCCAACCCTCTGAGGATCCTGATAGGCTATAGGATTTTCTGTGCTCTCACTTGAGAACAGAGTTGTGAGTCATCCAGTGCTACCATTTTACAATCTATTGAAGAAACGCCCCTTTGCTTTTACTGAGAAAATCAATTTTACCCAAAACACATATTTCCCAGATACACACGTTGTTGAAAATACATGTACACATGATGGATGAATTAAGACAGGTCTCTGATCAAACCCCATGTTCCTGCGAGCTTGGGTTCAGAAATGACAACATTTTGTGCCTTTTAGCAGCTTTTGCAACATTGGTTTTTCCTCTAAATTTACACAGAGGTACACCCCCTCCCTGAAAACATTACAATACGTTTTCAATTCTCTAGTGTAAGCACAGTGTCTGCAAAATTAATAAATAGCGGGGTTCGATCTTAGAGTGTCACACACAGTGGAGTTTAGTCACAAATTGTAGGCACATTTTACATATTAAGAATCTCCAAATTGTACATTTCTGTCAGCTTAATACAATATTTTATAAGCAATTTGATAAAACATACATTTGGTGCAATAGGAAATCCACAACCCAGTCCGGCCCGCCTCTAGCTGGCTGAGTCAGATGTCGCATGCTTTCCTGCCAGAGCAAATCAGCATATCCTGTTCTATTGAAAGAGGCTATTGTTCCTTTCTTCCAGGCTGCAGGAAACTCTCCTCCCCTCCTAATATACATGTCAAGGCGATATCCTGTACTGTTGGTGGTAAGAGCAGGTGTGAAGACTTCCCATGAACAGAGGCCTCTTGAACTGTTAATTGAATCAGACTGCCTTCTAGTATAGGGCCTGGGAACAGTAAGTGTTGAGAATTCTCATTAATAAGCAAGCCTTTGAAGTCCCAGCTAGCTCAGGATGCTGTTTAGCTTCTGAAATACAGGTCCCCAGTCAGAGTTTAGACCGCTAGCGCCGGTTAGTGTTGAGCGCCGGTACTGCACCCATTTTTGGGAGCTGTCTTGAATTAATCCATTTCAAAAAGGGGATTTTACTTGATAGAATATAATCCTCGCTTAACATGGCATTGATGTGGATCTGCAGTAGAGTAAAGTAGAACACTCAACCAGAGTTGGATTTTTGTTTGGTGGTTTCATGCCCATGATCTTAGCAATTTTTGACATTAATAAAAACAGATTTTGAACAGAACCATCTTTCTTTGCACTGGTTTTTGCTCTGTGTGTAGCCAAAGGATAGGGCCTGGCAATGGTCTCTTGTATTAACATTGACAGAGGCAAAAATGGATGGCAACCTATTTTTCATGTTTTCCCTGTGCATTTTCTGGTGAGTTCTGGCCATCATGATGTTTTCAATGCCAGTAATGCACAGTTATGTGGTAGGGCTTGGATGTGTGGGTAAAAACCTCCCATAGGACTGCTCATTCTTCACCTCAGTGATTGAGAACTTTGTAAAGTACATCTCTCCCAAAAGAGGTCTAAATGAATAGTATCTGGTGTTTGTTCCAGAGTGAATCAGAGAAGTGGTGGAATAACCTTTCTTTTAAAGGGTAAAAGCTGACAGGTGATTGGACCAAAGCTGGCCTGCTTTAGGGGTCCAATCTCTGCTCCTAGAATCAGTGGACATTTCCTCTTGACATCGCATGCAAAGGGTTTTGTGCCCCAGGAAGTAGAGAGGACAAGACAGTGTCCTGTGGAGAAGCTGTTTTCCTGGGAACGGTGTTACCTGCCCTCATGAAAGGATCAAAGAGAGGCAATAGTTCATTATAAACCTTTTGCACTTCTCATTTTATCTCCACAACTTCAGCTTCTGTCAGTGTCCTCTCATGCAGAAACACATATTTCCCATGTTTGTTTTGTTCATCTGGTTGATATGATCTGCTTCTGCTTTCACTATTCTTTGGATTCGCCAATAATAATGGATTTTTGGATCCAACTTCATTCACTGAATTCCGTCCTTTAACTGGTCCATTCACTTTTTCCCTTGAATCTTATCATCACACTTATAAGATATAGATACATATGACTGCCAAGAACTTGCAGAGACAGGTAATGGTTAAATACAAATGCACACCTCGCCACTTGGACTTGCAAGAGGAACTAGCTGAATAGTGTTGTTTAAATGGATGGCCTGAAGCCATTCAGTGGTTGCTTACATTTTTTAAATAAAAGTAAACTTTCCCTCCAATTTCTTACGGGTTAGATTTATGAATATTTTGTCATTTGGAATGGCGGAATCCTCGGATGATATTGGAAGAATGTAAATTTACCAAAAAGGGAGCTCTATTTTGGTTCAAGATCCAGAACCTAAACACTTGCCTTTTGTGCTGGTTTCTCCACATTGACCTTATTATTACATTTGATATTTGCAGTGATAATTTGGTAATAAATACCTATGCACATGTATTACATTGATTTGGACTTTATACTATTCTTTGTTAATTATATTACTGTTAAGATGGATTTCTAGAATCTGGCCTGGTGGACAGATTTTAGGAGACAACCCTAGTTATAGTAAACAGGACAACCCTTAGAGGATATCTAGAACCCAATCAAGGTAACAATGGGGAGCAGTCAAGGCTATTCTCATGAGATTGTGAGTGTTGTCAGGGTTCCATAATGAGTCTAAACACTGAAGCACACAATAATTAAATTTAGACAGGAATCTAAAAAATACCATATTTATTCTAGGCCCATAACATACTAGAAAGTGAATCAAGCAGATGATAATATCGCCCAACAGACTCTATATTAACCATGCATACAGTCACCATAGGTTCTAACATGCATTCAGTGACTTTAAATAAAATAAGGTAAGTGATGCAGTAATTTTTAACCAAGTCACAAGAATTATGCCTTAGCTTCAGATGTCCAATCCCTTTTAAAAGTGGGGCCATGGACCTAAAAGTCACAATGCTTCTCCCAAGAATGCATCTGATGCAGGTGAAGTACTTGTGTTGGTGAATTGTTCACGAGAAGAGATGCAACAAAGTTACAGGTAAGTAAAAATGTCTTTTCAGGTAAAGCTGTTCCGGTGCAACGGACAAATAGCAGTGGAATGGAAGGATACAAAAGTACTTGTTCTTATTGTTATCCTATGGAGGATGGGGGGACAAAAAAATTGTTGCGTTCACATACCCCCCTGACTCTGATTTTCCCATAAGACTGGTTGGGACAATAGGGGGTTTCTGGAGGTTGGTTTTCCTGCTGTTGGTTTCAGTGAGAGGTGACCAGGAGTTACAGCTGCAAGAATTCTTCAGGTCGGGTCCAGGAGCAGAGTGCAAACTGTGCTAATGGAGAAACGCAGAAAGCACTGATACATACCTGTTTATGACACTTCACAAGATGGGGAAGGTCAGTTCCAGTGATGGCCACTGCACACAGGAGACGTGAGGCATCCTTCCCATCACAGTTGAACAAGACCTTTCAGAGTAGGATCTGTTTCAGGTGGGGGTTTGAAACTCAGCAGGATAGCAGCTTACACCACAGCCGGGTGACCACTGATGTTCTGGGTGCAAACACAGAATGGTGACAATTCTAGCAAGGTAGCCCACTGGACAGCTGGTCAGTCCATTGGTTGGTCCAGGGAAACTTGAGGAGGTTAATGATGGATTGATCCTGAGAACACGTTGAGAGGGATAGTTCAACAGGGCTTCACCGGGCCAGACACAGGAAGGGATGCTGAGTATCTTCAGAAATCTTCTTCAGATCTACTTCAGTTCTGTCAGCCTATTTCAGATCGTCATTTGGCTGTCCTTCTACACAGTATTCCTGGCTTCAACTCTGATCAGAAGAAATAGCTGCAGGAGTCCTCTTCTTATCCAAACTCCAGCAGGCAGCACGCCCAAGCCCACCCACCATTGATAAGGAGCTGCACCTTTCAAACAGCTAGCAGTTGTCCAATCAAGGACCATTGTGGGTTTCCCTCATGCCCCACACCCAGACTTTCAAGCACTATGGATACGTAGTGGGACCAGACAGACCCACCCCTTTTCTGAGCCACAGACACACAAAGGCATCACTAGCCCGCAGATGCTGTGGCTGGTAAAGTGCATGACCTTTTATGGGATTTCATGACCTGGCAAGGCAGGAAAAAGGCCATACAACAATATGACCTAAGAACAAGCAAATATTGCATAGTGTGGCTATTTTAGGGCATGTTTAGTAACCATACATGCTAATCAACAATATGTACACTAGGAATAACCGCACAATTATAAAAATGTAATAGCTGTCACTAGGGTGGGCTAGTGAAGGAACTTGGGGTTGGTTATCCTAGGTTACCTGGGGGCAACCAAACGTGGACTCCCTGCTCACTGTGCTTAGAGAGGCTCAGCTTCACCTCACTGATGATGCCAAACAAGGCTGAAACAAGTGTATGGGGTTGCTGTTGCTACTCTGGTTCAGAGAGGAATTGCCATAGCATTTCGGTGCTGGACTGCCCATGTGGGCGGGACAACGACTGATATGCAAATGGATATTTCCCATCTGTGAAAGGTACAGTGAGCATAAAGCAGATGGCTGCGACCTCTCAATGTGGTTAACAACATCTGAGCAGGTTATCATTCCTTGTTCTTCCGAGAGAGGGGTGCCTGGTACCTTTGTTCAATTCTTTGAAGGAACTTGGGGTTGGTCACTGTAGGTTACCTGGGGGCAACCAGACGTGGACTCCCTGCTCCCTGTGCTTAGAGAGGCTCAGCTTCACCTCACTGATGATGCCCAACAAGGCTGAAACACGTGTATGGGGTTGCTGTTGGTACTCTTGTTCAGAGAGGAATTGCCATAGCATTTCGGTGCTGGACTGCCCATGTGGGTGGGACAACGACTGATATGCAAATGGATATTTCCCATCTGTGAAAGGTACAGTGAGCATAAAGCAGATGGCTGCGACCTCTCAATGTGGTTAACAACCACTGAGCATGTTATCATGCCTTGTTCTTCCGAGAGAGGGCGCCTGCTACCTTTGTTTAATTCTGTGAAGGAACTTGGGGTTGGTCACTGTAGGTTACCTGGGGGCAACCAGACGTGGACTCCCTGCTCCCTGTGCTTAGAGAGGCTCAGCTTCACCTCACTGATGATGCCCAACAAGGCTGAAACACGTGTATGGGGTTGCTGTTGGTACTCTTGTTCAGAGAGGAATTGCCATAGCATTTCGGTGCTGGACTGCCCATGTGGGCGGGACAAAGACTGATATGCAAATGGATATTTCCCATCTGTGAAAGGTACAGTGAGCAAAAAGCAGATGGCTGCGAACTCTCGATGTGGTTAACAACCACTGAACAGGTTATCATGCCTTGTTCTTCTGAGAGGGGGGCGCCTGCTACCTTTGTTTAAGTCTTGAATAGTATACTGGCATGAAGAGGAAGCCAATGTAGTCCGGGAGTATTTGGTCAAATGTCCACGCACCCATAATTTGTCTTGGTGCAGTATGATGGACTGCATTTAGGGGAGCCATATGAACAGCTGGGAGCCCCATCAAGAGGGCATTTCCTCCATCAACATGCAAAACAACAAGGGCTTGGACAACAGTGCAGAATTCCTGATGCATGTTGAAGGGTTTGATTTTTCGAAGGGTGGAGATTTGTAGCCAAGCCATTTGGACCTTCTTGGCTATGTGTTTCAGGAAGGACAGGCTGCTGTCAATGGTAAAGCCTAAGAATTTTTCTGAATATAAGAATTGCAGATCAAATGCTTCTAGGCGCATGTCAGTGAGCCATTGTTGAACAAGTTGTTGTTTATTTGGGGGGACCGAGAGGATGTATTCCTTCTTAGATGGCTTAAGTTTGAAATAGGTAGTTGACATCCAGGATTGGATGGTTGCTAGGTCACTGCAGAACCTGACTGATTTCCTGTGGGCTTTTTATTCTCATGTCCGATGAGTATCATCTGCATATTGGTGGATGGCTATATCAGGATCTTGAGCAGTGTACCCAGAGGCTCCATCTAAAGGTTAAAAGGATGAGTGAGAGGATGGAACCTTGAGGGACACCACAAGAGACTGGGAGATGGTTAGAATGCAACGTGTTCATCTGGACAGCCAGGTGTCTGCCTGAGAGGTTGGAAGTAAACCAATTCAAGACAGTGTCAGAGAATCACATCATGTGGGTGAGTAGGGAAAGGAGGATGCGGTGGTCAGCAGTGTCAAATGCAGCCAATAGGTCAAAGAGGATGAGTCATCCTTATCTATGATTTGGAGGGCATCATCTAAAATCTGGATGGTTACTGTCTCGATGCAACACTTATTTATGAGGTGCAGATGTTCAATTCTGGCAAGTAGTTGTGTGGTGACTACTTTTTGCAAGAATTTGCCATAAACAAGAGCTTGATAATGGACTGGTTCTTGGGTCGCTTTTTTAAACAGACCAGTATGGGACTAGTCATTAGGGTGTCTGGAAAAGACCCTTCTGTGCGGGAGGCATTAATGTTGCTGAGGAATGCATTAAGTTCCAGGGCCATCAATTGTTTAATGATCGTGGCTAGGTTTGACGGAGGTGATTATCTTTTAGAAAGAGTAGAGAGGGTGGAAAGAATTCAGTTCAGAGGGGGCAGAATGCATGCTAGAGTGCAGAGTGGGCTAATGTTAGAGGTTTGTTTGATGATCTGCTGTTTTAAAAAAATATTTTTTCAATAAACAATCTATTGAATCCATCAATATTTCCTGAGTTGCTGGCACCTCAGGGACCACCAGTTTCATAGCAGAGTTGTTGAATAATTTTAGGAGGACCAAGTCATTTCCTGTGGTAGGGAAGTCTGCATAGTTTGCGTCTAGCTCATTGACTGGGAAGGTTTTTCATTAGCAGCGCTGTGTGGGGTGGCATTTTGACTGACCTCTGTGGGCTATGGTTGAGTGGGTGATGGATAGTGGGATGGGATCCGACCAGTCGGGTGGCATAGGGTCTGTGCAAGTGATACCGGGGGATGATATGAAGACTACATCTATGGTATTGGCTTTCTTTTGCATAGGGGAGAGCAAAATTTGCTTAAGGCCCATGGATCCAGTCAGTGTGATTAGCCCGCTTCAAGTGTGTTTGTGGCAGTGAGACTCAAGGATGTTAGTCTCACTTATTAGTGTATGTTAATTTGGCTGGGGAGAGAAAGTTGGAGATGTCGGCAATGAAACAGTTACTTCTGTGATAGTGTGAATATATGAACTGGAAGATTCCTTGTCAAAGAAAGGGAACTGGCAGGCAAATGATTCAAATGAGCTTGGTCTGGGGAAGGTGATCATGGAGTATGGGAAATCACTCCTGTGGATGATTGCCACTCCACCCCTGCCCTTCCTGACCAGTTGGCATGTTGGATGCAGTAGCTTGGGAGTAGGAGGATGTCAAAAACATAGGGAGAGGATGAGATGAGCCATGTTTTGGTGTTAAAGAGTATTTTAGGGTTGTTGATCGAGATGAGATTGTCGATCTCTCTTGTATGAGCGACCGCTGAGTGAGCATTCATCAGAATTAGGGGGCATGTGGGTGTGGTCCATGGGTGTTGGATGGTAGCAAGAGTGATATTGATCAAGTTGGCTAGGAAAGCTTGCCTGGGCTGCCCAGGGCGTTTGGCCATTCAAACCCTATTGAGCGTGGGGATAGGCTGTGGGGGGAGGAGACACATGGTGATGTCTTGTGGCAGTTGTAGGGACTATTTTATAGGTGAGATGAAGGATAGCGTGTCAGCCCATGGTCCTATTAGGCTCGAACAGGCGCAAACAGGTGAGGTCCTTATCTTTGTTTGTCCTTTGCTGAAGATGCCGGCAATGATGACACCTAAGGAGGACTTGTGAAATAGGTGGTGAGCAGAGCAGCTGAGAAGCAAGACCTGGCAGCCTGGCATGTCCGGCCAGGCTCTGCCCAAGATGGTGCGACAGCATACTAGCTGTGTGCCCTAGCAGTCTCCATTGCGTGCAGATTCTGAGAAAACCCCCCCTAATCAACAGCTCACCATCGCTTTTGCTTCAGCTATTAGCCATGACATTCACCCAAAGCATCTGGGAAGAGCCCCTAAACTACCCAGGTGGTTCCTGTGGTTAAACATGCACTGTTTGCTACTACGTTTCCCGTAATTACCTGTATGAGAGAAAATATTCATGATCTGGACCAAATTGTGCGTCAAAGTGTACAATTCGCCACTAAATTCCCCCAAAATCATTTCAGTGTGAAATTTCCCAAATACCCAATAAAAAGGGCTCTAAGCAGTACCTTGTTTTGACCAGACAGAGCGCCTCAGCCATGTAAATATGAAATAAATGTCAAATAATGCCTGGATTTCAACATACCCTATCTGGAAAAGTAAGTGCATTACTGCTTTAATGTGTGTCACGCTCGAGTGAGCTGCCCTGAGTGCTTTGTTGCTATTTCCCTCGGCATGCAAAGCTTGCTTATTGTCCGGGACAAGTTGGAGGTGGTGCTTTAGGGCTTGATGCAGGCTGTAAGAATTGACGGTAAGAGGACAACAGTGTAACTGCTCACGAGGGAAAGAGAGGCTAATATTCAAATCCCTCTCTCCTATTGTACGAGTGAAAATGCAGGAAGTGGATGAAGTTTTCCCTTTGGGATTAGCGTCTATTCTCTGCCTCCAATTCGTGCATTGTTTTTTTTAATTTTGTTTTAAAATCTCTACATGGGCTCTTAAAATTGAAGGAATGCGCTAAGCCTCACTTGGCTTTGCCAATGCTTGTCTGCGGCCCTCTGGAAACCTGGTATGGCGGAGAGGTCATAAATATGCAGATCTGTGTTGTTTTCCTAATTCTGCACCTCCTCGTAGGCCTGTTCCTCCAGCACTGTCATTGCTCAGCGCCGTTCCACATAGTGGTGCACTTCTCTGTGCAAAGAGGCGCGCTTACCATGAGATCAATGAGACATGATAATAGGTGCTATTACAGGTCCATTCATGCACATAGCTTCCGACCGCACGATGAGCAGTACCGCAGAAGCAATGGATTTTAGCATTAGAGTAACATTTTGCATAAACACCGTCATTCATTACTGCGAGCTCCATGTGGGCATTTGAAGACATGATTCTTGTTGTCTTGGTTACACTATTCTGCAATCCTGCGTCCCTTTTCTAGAAATACATCACGCTAGCTGAAACATCAGCCATTTTATGGGTAAAATTGTTTCAGCACGATCTTTATTTGTTGACGGATTGGAAATGCGCTACATTGAAAGCATTCTCTCTGTTGTGTTCTGTACTAAATCAGGTGTGTTTAGTTTTATTATAAGTCAGAAGATTAGCAGAGGAACATTTTAACAAGGTGCAATTGCTAGCCTAGCTTGTCTGCCTATATTTCAATAACGGCATTGATTTGCAATTGATGACAAAGCAGTCAAAAACCAGTGTTTTTCGGTGAGTCAGAGCAGGGGTCGTTCAAGGATTGTTGCTGATGTAAATTGATCTTTCATTGGCCAGGAAGTCTAGGCATATGTGAAGAGAGTGTTTTATCCCGGTTATCAATCTGCACTCTCTCTCGCTGTCGCTTCTCAGCAATTTAGACAGATGCAGTAGGGGACACAGAATTAGGCCTTTGGGTGAGGCTAACTGTGTCAAACACCTGATTTGGGAAGTGCTTATAACGGTTACCGTTTGGGTGATACGAACTGAAGGGTGTATATTCTTGTGACAGCCCCCATAAGGCTCCCATTGGCTATACAAACCCATACCTCCCTGAGTGACACAGAGTCACACAAAAAATGTGTTACGCTATCTCTTATTTTCATGATGTGTGCGTATTTTACACAGAAAAATGGGTTTGATATTTTGTGAAACTTCAAATGTTCTTCGCATTCTATAATAACGAGCAGCATGAGGTCGTCAAACAATGACTGAACACAGATGACCATATCACAGAGTACCTTGCCTTGTATGCCTTGAAGTCTTGAAAGTAAATTTGCAAACACCACTTTTTTCAAATTCTGACATATGCATTCTTCCATTCGAGATAAGGAAAATAAAGCTTTCCAATCTGCCCCCTACATTTCCAATCAAGTCGCCATATTGTGTTACTTTGCACCCACTATGCTCATTTTAGAAAGACATGGATTTTCCCATTACTAAGAAGAAGGGGAATTATTTCGCCAGAAGCAGCTTTCATTTTATTGTAAGAAGTGCTAATAATAGCGCCCACATCTTAATGGCCTCCAGTGGTTTACATGCCAGATGATATCACTGGCTCAAGTATATGAATCCATGGCATATTGTATCAAATTAAGATCTGGTGCTCTTCTTTTTTGTACTATAAGATATGTTCTGTACTTTTGTATTGATGCTCTCATTTTCGTACCTATTTATATAGTCTACCTCTTCATTGCTGTGTACTGTGTTTGGATATGTGTTGTGTTTTATGTAAATTAATTATTTTCGAACAAACCCTGATGCTGATGCAAATAGAGCCACAATTATACTCTATTTGCTCAGCTTATTTATAAAAGGATATATATACATTTGTCAAGTTATTTTATTATGAAATGCATACTGCAAGGCATGATTAGAAAACAGTATTCCTGAAAGCCAAACATTAGCACATAGTTCTACCAACTAAGCCTGAGAAGATATGTGTTTAAGTGGTTAAGCAGCAGATTGGTCTTACAAGTCAACTTCACCACTTAACTGAAGTGTGTGTCGCTAGAAAATAAACTTTACTCACTGTGTCTTATATGCAGGAGTTATGAGGCACAATACTTCAATACTGCTTTTGCACTGAGAACATGATCTAATAACTAACCAGAACAAATATGTGGGATTTTTAATTATTAATGAAACAGGACTATTTCCTTACCGAAATGGAAATAAATTAAAGAAGCTGACACTAAGTTGCAATTGTTTTTAAAAAAATGTATTCCGATTCCTGCATACAACAGCATTTCCCCCACATCACCAAGCTGCATTTGCGCAAGAAAACAGCAAATGGCTGTGCTGGCTTCTGTGTGCACCATGGCCTCAAAACTGTATTTTTCCAGCAACAAAATGATGGCTGCACCTTCCTGCCAAGATCACATCAGGCAGGATGGAGCAAGGGGACACACTGATGGAGCGTGCCAATGTTTCTGAAACATATAAATGGAATAAAGTGAAAAGGCAGCACTGCTTTGCTGAAAACCCAAAATACCTCTTCTAAATGAAACCTTTTCACCCTTCAGTAATGCTGCTTTAACGCTAATTCCATCTGTTCCCTCTTAAACCACTTTGATTAAAAAGGCCCTGCCATGCCCAGGATATTTCATTGTGCCTCAGCAAAACCAGGCATGATTTCTGAATGATAGGCCCTGTCAAACCAACTCTGAAAGAAATGAATAAGGAACTTACACTTGTACTCGTACAGGAAAACACATTAATTTCTTTACAAATGTATCAAAGCTCAGTAGTATCAAAGCTCAGTAGTTCAAAAGAGACTCCGGCTATCTGAGCCAGGTCAGTTTCAAGGTATCTGTGCTTCAGGCAAAACTCCTGCTTTCAAGAAAATAACCATAGCTGCAAGACAGTGTGGGAATCTGATGAAGATGCTAAATCGAATTTGAAAGGAAATGCTAGCAGTTTTCAACACATGTGTATAAATGGGCCTTTGCAAAACTAAAGGAGAAAAATGGCCATTTAAAAATTAAACTGTTGAATGAAAGATGGCCTTATTTAGCAAAGGAAAGGGGTTGTGTTGTTGGTGATAATACACACATGGGTTATTTTATTTCACAGGTTTGTTTGAATTCAGGACTCAAAATAAGAAAATAAAGATTTTAAAACACATTGGCTGAATTTGAAAGCTCCCAAAACCATTTATTCCAGATGGCAGAGCTAAAAGTGTCCCCCTTAGGAAGGGAGACACACCATAAACTCTCAGCAGAGACTAACACCCCTCTGCTAATTACAGGGTGGGAAATAATCTAGGCTAGGCTAACCCACTGACAATGGAACTCCCAGGGAAAGGAAGTTTGTCGTGTGAAGGGGCAATAAAACCTTCAATTAAGCTGAGAAACCCCCACCTTGCTTTGAAGGAAATGACAGTTGGTAACAGTTGAAGGAAGAAAAAAAAATGATCACGTGACATGGACTGCCATTTGTTTCCAAAGACGATTTCATAAATAAGCTTTAGAGCCTTTTATCTCTGTAGCAAGACTTTGTAAACATTTAAGATTTTCACAGTGTAAAAGTGAATTTTCGGGCTTTCTTTTAAGACTGGGCAGAATTCATTGACACCTTGGGGACAGAAATGGCGAAATATGGCAGATTACCAGAAAAGCATCCATGTTGCAAATGCATTTTCTTGTACATACATCCCTTATGATAATCCACACCCATGTATAAAGTTATAGAATTTTGAGTAATATAAATCCCATTGAAAAGCACGAAAATCTGATAGGAGGGCGAAACAAGGTCTCACATACTGGAGGATTGGACTGCCATGTGCTGCACAAAATATGTAACATGTGTATATAATTTGCTAAGAGATTGCAATTGTATAAATGTATGTTTTTGGCAAAATCGTATTTTAGTAAAAGTAACTGTGGGAGGTTTTTGGACATTGTAAAACTCAGCTCATAAATCTGACATCATTTTCCTAAAATCCAACCAGTTAAGAGCGAGACGGAGACTATTACCCTTTTCCTATCCCGTTGTTAGAGGCATGTTTAGTTAAGCCTACCCCAGCCATATACTTTGATGTTGTCACTAGGCATTATAAATAAGAGTCCCCGACAAGACTCTAGACACACAGACGCACACTCTTCCTGATTTTCCTGCACCGGCGTCCTGCTCCTGTTCCATCCATCCAGATTCCTAATCTCAACTGCAAGGCCAACACATTGCTGACCCTACTCCAGGGCCCACTGCAGAACCCGAGCATTGCTGTTCCTGCTCCAGCAAGGCCTCAATTCTGAAAACATAGTAATCTCCCATTAAAAAGGGGAAAGCAGTGGTGTTTTGGGGAAGCATCCTGATACCACTAACTGCATGCAACCTGCTAAACCTGACATCCAGCTGATCTTTAGTATCCAGTGACCAGAATTGCCAGTCCAGAAGTGCCATCCAGTGACCAGAACTGGCCAGCTTTTTGCCATGTGCCCTGCCGTGTAGTGACCAGAACCCTTGATGGTCCAAAAAACCCAAACTAACAGTGGACTGTAAGTATCACCACATCATCAAACCCATAGCCTATCTTGTCTTTGTCCTTAACCCACTCTCTAAGTCATCCTATCCTTATCCTGATAACTTGTTGAAATTATCAGAATCATTCTTGCAACTTTGCCCTTGATTTCTAGTGCTAGCGCCATCTCTAATTTTGTCTTGTGTAATCCTGAGCCATTAGCCTTATTTCGATTGATCGGACTGGTACCGCCAAGGTTGGGCACTGGGGTGAGAGGGTTGAACTCGCAAATCAACCCTGGAGTTTACTGTGTCCCTCTTTGGTAGCCTAGCATGAATACTCTAGTGTAAAGTAAAACTGTTCTTGTCACAACAGATTTCCTTTCCTGTTTTCGCGCCTTCCTTTACTCAAGGTGCACCTTTCTAAATCTTGCTAACTCACCCAATTTACCAGCTAGACACTTAGTTTCACTTCCATATTGTACCTGTGATCTATAGCTATCCCCCAACCCGCACTCTGAATCAGTGTATTTCACCTGTTTTTATTAAAAACCGTTTGGTTCATTTTAGGCAGGAATGGAAACAACGCAACTTTCACACATGTAATTTTGCTGTAATCTGTTTTAGAATTTCCACTCATTTTCGAATTGTATGCTTTTGGTAATCCATTATTTGTGCTGGTTAGTGTCTTTGCATTGTTGCTTTAGTGAGGAATTGTATTTGCTTCAAGGTTTTTAACACACATTCATTATTTATTTTTCCATTTCCGAGTGTCATTTCATCACATTGCAAGGGGTTTGAAATCCGTTTATCTCTCTTATTTGGGGAGGGAAGATCAATTTTGGATCCTTTTTCCTATTTCTCATTCCTGATTCCCTGCTGCTTCTGTTTATCCACTCAGAATTGATTATTTGTGGGTTTAGGGAACATTGCAGGGTGAAATTCTAACTTAGGTGCTATCTTTCCTGAATCAAAGAATGCTCCTATTCTGCTGTGCTGTGTATATGTTCCACTAGAAAGTTAAACACAGTGCATTTCTCACATTCTTATTGTAATTATCACCCCATTGGTGATTGCTGCTCCATATTAAAAAGTGTATGATTTCTTATGAATTTTAAAATAAATAAATATTGTATTTTACCAACTGGCCTGGTTCATGGTCCATTGTGAACTGAGATATTTGAAAAGGGTGTGTATATTATATTGAATCACTATAAAAATATAAGCATTTCAGTTGTGTGCTGCACACTAGGCTTAGACCAAGGTGTGTATCTCCTGATTGAAATCCTTAACAATACATACAGAGGCCGATTCATGGAATAATTAGCGCGGCGCAAGTGGGCAAAAACGTGCAAATCGCAGTGGAATAGCGAAAATCGCAGTGCAAGTGCGAAAATCGCACGAAAAGCAGCGCACGTCGATTCATGGAAGGCCGTGCGCGAGAAAACCAGCGGATGTGCGATAAAAAAGTGCGCGGCGCACGTTGGCGCACAGGCCATCTAACAGCGTGCGCCAGGTCACAGCGAAAATCGCACAGGCCACAGCGAAATTCGCACATAGCGCGGCGCACGCAACAAAAGTAGGCGGAACACGGGCGTAACACTCGGAATGGGGAACAACTTGCCAAAACGTGGGCGTCACGGGGGAAGTACAGGGCAAAAGTGCGCGGAACGCCCACACGCTCGCCTACAACACGTATTCATGGAATAGAATAGGGGAAAAAAGCGCACGCTCAAACCAGCGCACAGGCACAAACACGACCGCCACAAGAAAGCAGGCGGTAGCGTCTCTGCGGCTGTAAGAAATGTGCGCCAAAAGGTGCGCCAACAAATAGCACCTATATACTGCCATGATGAATGTCCCATACTGTGGCCCTCCAGGAAAAATGACGTGCAAAGGGGTACCCACAAACACGGACACCCGCTGACAAAAAATACGTGTGCGTGTATACCGGGGTGCGCGGGAAGTCTCACATGCGATTTGCAGGGTACGTGCATCACAGGTGTTCGCGTGAAGTTATTCACGCGATCGGGCCTGGGGGAGCGGGCTATGTGTATTTCAGGGGTTCGCGTGAAGTTTCTCACGCGATCGGGCCTGGGGGAGCGTGCTACGTGTATTTCAGGGGTTCGCGTGAAGTTTCACACGCGATCGGGCCTGGGGGAGCGGGCTACGTGTATTACAGGGGTTCGCGTGAAGTTCCTCACGCGATCGGGCCTGGGGGAGCGGGCTACGTGTATTCCAGGGGTGCGCGGGAAGTTCCACACGCGAATAGCCTGGGCGCGTGTATTTGAGGGGTGCGCGGGAAGTTCCACACGCGAATAGCCTGGGCGCGTGTATTTGAGGGGTGCGCGGGAAGTTCCACACGAGAATAGCCTGGGCGCGTGTATTTCAGGGGTGCGCAGGGAGTTCCACACGCGAATAGCCTTGGTGCGTGTATTTCAGGGGTTCGCGTGAAGTTTCACACGCGATCGGGCCTGGGGGAGCGGGCTACGTGTATTACAGGGGTTCGCGTGAAGTTCCTCACGCGATCGGGCCTGGGGGAGCGTGCTACGTGTATTTCAGGGGTTCGCGTGAAGTTTCACACGCGATCGGGCCTGGGGGAGCGGGCTACGTGTATTACAGGGGTTTGCGTGAAGTTCCTCACGCGATCGGGCCTGGGGGAGCGGGCTACGTGTATTCCAGGGGTGCGCGGGAAGTTCCACACGCGAATAGCCTGGGCGCGTGTATTTGAGGGGTGCGCGGGAAGTTCCACACGCGAATAGCCTGGGCGCGTGTATTTGAGGGGTGCGCGGGAAGTTCCACACGCGAATAGCCTGGGCGCGTGTATTTCAGGGGTGCGCGGGGAGTTCCACACGCGAATAGCCTGGGTGCGTGTATTTCAGGGGTGCGCGGGAAGTTCCACATGCGAATAGCCTGGGCGCGTGTATTTCAGGGGTGCGCGGGGAGTTCCACACGCGAATAGCCTGGGTGCGTGTATTTCAGGGGTTCGCGTGAAGTTTCACACGCGATCGGGCCTGGGGGAGCGGGCTACGTGTATTACAGGGGTTCGCGTGAAGTTCCTCACGCGATCGGGCCTGGGGGAGCGTGCTACGTGTATTTCAGGGGTTCGCGTGAAGTTTCACACGCGATCGGGCCTGGGGGAGCGGGCTACGTGTATTACAGGGGTTCGCGTGAAGTTCCTCACGCGATCGGGCCTGGGGGAGCGGGCTACGTGTATTCCAGGGGTGCGCGGGAAGTTCCACACGCGAATAGCCTGGGCGCGTGTATTTGAGGGGTGCGCGGTAAGTTCCATACGCGAATAGCCTGGGCGCGTGTATTTCAGGGGTGCGCGGGAAGTTCCACACGCGAATAGCCTGGGCGCGTGTATTTCAGGGGTGCGCGGGGAGTTCCACACGCGAATAACCTGGGTGCGTGTATTTCAGGGGTGCGCGGGAAGTTCCACACGCGAATAGCCTGGGCGCGTGTATTTCAGGGGTGCGCGGGAAGTTCCACACGCGAATAGCCTGGGCGCGTGTATTTCAGGGGTGCGCGGGAAGTTCCACACGCGAATAGCCTGGACGCGTGTATTTCAGAGGTGCGCGGGGAGTTCCACACGCGAATAGCCTGGGCGCGTGTATTTCAGGGGTGCGCGGGAAGTTCCACACGCGAATAGCCTGGGCGCGTGTATTTCAGGGGTGCGTGGGAAGTTCCACACGCGAATAGCCTGGGCGCGTGTATTTCAGGGGTGCGCGGGAAGTTTTACACGCGAATAGCCTGGACGCGTGTATTTCAGGGGTGCGCGGGAAGTTCCACACGCGAATAGCCTGGGCGCGTGTATTTCAGGGGTGCGCGGGAAGTTTTACACACGATTTCTGCACGGTACGTGTATTTCAGGGGTGCCGGGGAGTCCCACATGTGATTTGACAGTGTGGGTCCTCCCAGGTGTACCCTGTACACCCTCCACGGCCCCTGCAGGCAGCCCACAAAACAGGGGACTACCCTGCACACCTGCTCATGTCCCCCTGCACCCCCACCCCCCAGCAGTGCAGGGGCACCCTCCACCAGGCCCCCACCCATGTCCCCTATCACCCCCACCCCCCAGCCACCAGGGGCACCCTCCACCAGGCCCCCACCCATGTCTCCCAACACCCCCACCCCCCAGCAGTGCAGGGGCACCCTCCACCAGGCCCCCACTCATGTCTCCCACCACCCCCACCCCCCAGCCACCAGGGGCACCCTTCACCAGGCCCCCACCCATGTCCCCTATCACCCCCACCCCCCAGCAGTGCAGGGGCACCCTCCACCAGGCCCCCACCCATGTCCCCTATCACCCCCACCCCCCCCGCCACCAGGGGCACCCTCCACCAGGCCCCCACCCATGTCCCCTATCACCCCCACCCCCCAGCCACCAGGGGCACCCTCCACCAGGCCCCCACCCATGTCCCCTATCACCCCCACCCCCCAGCCACCAGGGGCACCCTCCACCAGGCCCCCACTCATGTCCCCTATCACCCCCACCCCCCCGCCCCCAGGGGCACCCTCCACCAGGCCCCCACCCATGTCCCCTATCACCCCCACCCCCCAGCCACCAGGGGCACCCTCCACCAGGCCCCCACTCATGTCCCCTATCACCCCCACCCCCCCGCCACCAGGGGCACCCTCCACCAGGCCCCCACCCATGTCCCCTATCACCCCCACCCCCCAGCCACCAGGGGCACCCTCCACCAGGCCCCCACCCATGTCCCCTATCACCCCCACCCCCCAGCAGTGCAGGGGCACCCTCCACCAGGCCCCCACCCATGTCCCCTATCACCCCCACCCCCCCGCCACCAGGGGCACCCTCCACCAGGCCCCCACTCATGTCTCCCACAACCCCCACACCCCAGCAGTGCAGGGTCACCCTCCACCAGGCCCCCACTCATGTCTCCCACCACCCCCACACCCCAGCAGTGCAGGGTCACCCTCCACCAGGCCCCCACTCATGTCTCCCACCACCCCCACACCCCAGCAGTGCAGGGGCAGCCTCCACCAGGCACCCACACATGTCCCCCTGCCCCCAGGTCCTGACGATACTCAATCATGGCAGTAATGGGCAGCATACCCAGCACAAACACCCAGGCAAGGATTGCATCCACCCACATAGTGAATGCAATTACATGATACAACCCCAATGGCAAGTCTGTAAATGAACACATGTCCGTCACACACACATACACAATGGGTGCAAGTCAATGTCAAAACCCATATCATGACATGTATGAAACCAATGAGAAAATACCACAAGTGAAAGTTAAAAAGAACACTGTATTAAAGATGAAAAATAAGTAAAAAAATCAAACATACAACATTGGGGATAACAAAATAAATGGTCCATGTCCGAGAACAAATGTAAAAATAAAAAAAACAAAGTAATCCAAAAACAAATGTTGTCCAAAGCAAAATCATGTGGAAGTAAAATAATGAAAAACCATTTCCTCATGGTGAACACAATAATTAATAAAAAAAATGTTTCTTCAAAAAGCAAACTATATACACGAAAATTCCAGGGTCCATGAGCCCAACACCATAAATGAAACCTACTACTACCTAATGAAAATAATATATACAAAAAAGTGGCCATTGTCCGAGCGGTCCAAAAAAAAAAAAATTAATAAAGGAAACCTAACACTAACTAACTAAATAACTATATACAAAGGCAGCGGGCAAGTCCTGCGGCTCACTCGGTGATGTTGCTGGCCAGGGCATCATCGAACTCCATGTCGATGTCCTGGAGGCGGGACTCTGTCCTGGCCCCGAAGTCTCGCAGGGATAACCCCATGTCCAGCTCAAACTCCCTGCGAGCTTCCTCGAGGCACTCAGCCCGCCTCAACGCCCGACGCATGGAGAACTCCGCCCTGACCATGGTGAGCCGCTCCTCTTCCGCCCGCTGCCGCTCCGCACCTATCCGCTGGACCAACTGCTCCCACACGGAAGACACCACCATCCCAGGGTTGCCCTGCCCTCCGGCCGATGCCTGCCCCTCTGATCTTGAAGGCCCCGAGCCATGATGCCTCCCACGTCGAGCCTGCTGCTGCCTCCGACGCCACTGCCTCTGCCAGCACGACGGCATCCAGGCTGATGGAAACCACCGACGCCGTTGTGCACGTGCCCTGCCCGATGATGCTGTCACATCTTCCACCTGCTGGGGTCCAGTTGCTGTGTTGTCCACACCTGCTGGACCTCCGACTCCCAACTGTGGCAGGGATGGGATCCCCACCGAGCTGGCTGCATTGGTCGGGGCAGGTCCACAGGGGGCCCTGGTGGCATCTGGGCCGGAAGACGGCAAGGAGAACGACTGGTGTATAGCCTGCACAGAGGAGGAGAGGGCCGCCAGATTGGACAACACATGCAGAAAACCCCCGAACATGGCCGATCCCAATTGGGCCACGTCGGCACGGTGCACTTCGTGATGACGTGCGTCGTCCTCCCGGGAAGCACGCACGGCATCACGAATCACAGCCGTGCGCATCGCGACCCCAATCAGGACCTTCTCCACACGGCCAGGGGTTCCCACGTCCGCAGGTGGAGGGGAGTCAGGTGACATGGACATCCCCTCTACCTGCGGACGGGCCTGGGACGGGGCATCCCTGCTGGTGCATGGTGGTGCACTCACAGGGTCAGGGACAGCGACATGCACAGGCCCCTCCACGGTGACCTGTGCTGCCTCCTGCCCCTGGCCCTGGACTGCACCACTTGCACCAGCAGGGATGCCCCCACCAGGCCCCATGTGTGCCCCAGTGGCGGCCTCCTCCTCCTCTGTGCAAACCACCAACCTGGATGGCTCCTCACCGTTTCCCACCGTAGCAGGCCCCTGTGGGGGCTCACCCACCCCTTCCGCTGCAGCCGTGGGGACATCCCCGCCGCCTTGCTCCACAGCGCCGTCTCCGCCCTCTTCTTCACTAGCCGCTGCGTAGAGGGAGACAAAGAACACAAGCATCAGGGCACTGTACAATGGTCCCCTAGACAGGAAGCAATAGCAGATGAGCACCACTGTCAAAGTACACTTCCATCATGTCCCTCCACAACACATGGGTCAGTCCAGGCAAAACACACACAGTAACAGGCATGGTGCATGCCATGGACATTTCCATGCATGTCCAATGGACTCTTGAAACATTCAATGATATGTAACTCACATGCATCATGGCTCATGCCTATCACATGCACACACTTCACCTCAGTCACATCCATCTGGCCCCAAACACACCAAACACAGCGGATACAAGGGTAATTTGGCTGCTTCACTGAATCTGTGCATTGTCACACACATGTGTTGTAAGGGGATTCAATTCAACACTACAGCTAAGTCAACGCCTAGTCTATAATACTGAATGAAAACCCTTATTGATATATCTTTAGGTCCAGTTCATGCGTTCTGGATGACTACCCCTATATAACACCCCTCTCTTGGAATCCCCCTGACCCCACTGAGCCAAGAAGTAGTTCTGTTTTGCAAGTTTAAAAGGTTTATTTGATAACTTAAACAATAGATATATATATGATACTTTATAATAAATTAATAATTGAATATCACCCTTAATCTAATATGATAAAGATTAACAACGGAGAATCTGGCACTAACACACTTCTTATAATCACTAATGAGTGGACATGAAATGGATAAGATAGCACACAGGTGAATAGGAACAAAAGAAGAAGGTGGTACAGAATGCTTTATGTAAGCTCAGGTGGATGCAATATTCAATGAATGCAGTACAGAAAATACTCAATATGATTTCAACCAAACAATGTAATCACTTTTCTCTGGCAATCCCCTCCCCCCCTTGATGCAAGGCAAGGAAATGGAAGGAAAACACACAGTTCTCAGAAATGCAATCAAATGTGATTCAGTTCACCCCAGCAAGCTTAGACAACAGAAGTTTAAAACACAGATAGGAGTTTTGAAAACACAGGCCCAAATTGCTTTGATATGTGCTGGCAATGAATTAAAAAATATGCTAAATTGCTTTTAATTCCCCTTTCAGAGGTTCAGGGTGAGTGGTATCTAGTTAATATTAGTCCAGGCTCACACTAGCAATGATGCAGGGATAGTTAGCAGGTTAAACGAATTTCTGGCAAATGGAAAGCCAGCAGCAGCAGTTTTTTACATGTGAAGAAATTGCAAATCGCGGCAAAATTCGCGGATGCGCCGAGCGCTATTACAGAGGAACCGCAAGGACTATCTCTACCGTTTCGGGGTCCTAGGAAAGCCTAGGATCACAGCTTCAAAATGAAAGTTATTGCAAGTCTCTAGCCCAAACGGTTGCGGAGATATGAGTAATTTAGTAAAGGTCGTTTTTGGTTTTGTAAACTTTAAACGCACACTTTTTCAAAATGACAAATTTTACTAGAAATGACAGGTGACAGATAGGAGGCAGTTCTACTTAGGTTAAATAGATTGAATTAGATGAATTTAAACTAAGAGATGTGTTCTGAGTTTTGCTAAGTACTCACAAGAGATTTTGAACAGGAAAGCGACTTGGTCACGATCTTCAGTCTGGTCAGGTCTTTCCGGATTCTGCTCACAGCGCCTGGTCTGGTCTCGGCTAGGCACAGCACTGCTTTCTCTCTGGTCTGGTCTCTGCTAGGCACAGCACTGCTTTCTCTCTGGTCTGGTCTCTGCTAGGCACAGCACTGCTTTCTCTCTGGTCTGGTCTCTGCTCTGGATAGATTGAAGTCTCTAGTTTGGCTTTCTGGAGTTTGATGGAGGTAAGTATGGATTTTTCCGGCAGGGCTTCCAGCGGCAGATGAAATTGAATGTCTCTATGTGTCCTGACTCTCTGCTTTTATCTGTTTCTTGAGAATGGGTGTGTGTGTTGCATCACTAGACTTGCCCCTCTCATTCGTCATTGGTCAGGCTTCCATTCCTCCGCTTGATTGGCAAACTGAACTGTGAGTCAGATTGATGTCATTTTATGATCTCTTGAAACAACCTCCCTTATCATCTGTGCACCCAAATATATATATGATCAAAATCCATACTTCAGAGTTACACAGTTGTTTGAAATTACATATACATGGTGTGGCTGAATTTAGCCATGTCTATGTCCAAATCTGCTCATTCTCGGAGCTTGCATTCAAAGAGTGTACATAATTGACTTTTTAACTGCTTTTTCAATTTCCGACATGGACCCAACTTTACATACATGTGTGCAGGGGGTAGGGACATTAACTGATGAAGTTTCAGATTTTTAACATGCACACATTTAGAGTAATATCCACTTTTCCGCTAAAACCCCCCTGAACATACCACCGGTTCCTACCACGTCTTAAACTGTGGGCAGAAAAATCACAAGAATTATGGTATCATTTATAAAATTTTCACATGTCCGCACTATGAATTATCCCCCTTTTTATAAAACCATATCCTTGCTGCAGGGGTGTGTCTTTTCAGGTCACATGGTACAGAAACCAGTCTTTCCAGTTTCTGCCAAGCCAGCTTGCTTCTCACAGGCAGTGCCCCTCCCAGCTTCTCCAGGAGGAAGCCACTTTTTACGACGTCTGTAATAAAAACCTTTGCCTGAGTGGAGAGGGCTTTGTTCACTCTCTGGCAGAGCACAGGAAATTCAATTATCAGATAGATGGCATATCCTTAGTGTGGGCAGCAAAAGGAACATTGGCCTGGGAACATAGTTGTGACTCAAGTTTCACTCCTGATGGGATCCGTTGCTAGGCAAAATCAAGTTCCTTAAGCCAGACCTTCAGCTAACTTTTTGTTGCTTTTAAAATAACTTGTAATTTTACACATGCAGCTAGAATGCTGATTCTAAGTGCAAAACTATGACATGTCAACAGTTACAAAGGCATGTGACACCAAACATAGGTCACTCATTTAATTTAACATTTTCGATTTTGGTGGTTTTAAATCCAGTTGCAGTTAGGCTTAAGCTGCTGACTCCATAGCATTTTTGTTATAAGCATTGTTTTTGGGCTCTTCATTTCCCAGATTTTGTAGGCACACAAAACTCCATTCTGCCAAATGTCTGCTGGTGTTCAGTGAATATTTTGCACATGTTGCAAGGTTTGAAATAGGCATTTTGCTTGCCTTCAGAAAAACACACAGTGGGTTTTAAAACGCCGACTTTTGGATAGTGGTGAGTACTGGTACTGCACCCATTTTTGGGATTTTCTTGGATTAATGCATTCTAAACAGGAATGGTTCTTACATGGTAGTAAATCCTTGCTTAACATTGTTTTGATGGGGCTCCTTACAGTAAGATGGTTATGTGGAACCCCACAAAAAGGGTTGAATCTTTAAAGTGGTCCAATGAGTCACGATTTCAGCAACTTTTTGACATCAGTAAAAGTGGATTTTGTTAACAAAGACCTTTCTTTACCCTGGTGGGTGGCAAGTTAGGTAACCATTTTGGTGTGCGCACAACTGCGCAGCTTTCCTGGATTTCGGCGCACATGTGGGTTTTCCGCCATCTTGAATTTCCTAAGCCCACAGCACCAAATGTTGTAGCAGGGTAGCTTAAACGTGGGTCAGGACACCCTACAAGCCCCCCCACGTGACTGCACTTTGAGTTTGGGTCGATGGGGAGTCGCGTGCCCAAGGGTTTTGACCCACGCACCGGTCTGTCCGCATAATCTTCTTCCTCTTCTGTAGATGGCACAGTTCAGCATCTTCTTCTCCATCCGGTCAGATCGATCAGTTCTCCTCGCCGGTCCTGATGGGAAGATTGGGCGGTACCCCGGGCCCGTTGTGTCTTTGCTCCCGGTCTCCGGATCGTCCTTCTTGGTCATCCTTCATGGTTTCATCTCTCCTAGGATGATAAAGGAAGAGCGGCAATATCTACTCATAGACGATTTTTTTTTCCACCACTGTTGAGATAGTGGGGCAGCATATGCATTTCATCGTAACGAAATATTACATTCTTATTTTGAAAAAAAAAACAGCATCCCTAGAGACAGTTTCATGTAAATCACAATATTTTAGAGACTAGATGTGGTAGGTTTTATGATTGGAACTGAATTAGTCTGATACAGTACCCGCTAGGATTCCAGAGGATTCCTCCAGTTGTTGCAGAGTGTGCCTGGGATGGCAACATTTCAACTGGTTTATGTGGACCCACTTGTCTTCCCCCTCTGCCGAACCACCTTTGGGGATGCGGATCTTGTAGGCCACAGGGGAGATCTTATCGACGATCTCAAAGGGTCCCTTCCATGTAGGCAAAAATTTGCGCTGCTTGGCCTGGTTTCTTTGGAAGTTGTATAGATAGACCCGGTCTCCCACCTGATATTCCTTCCTGGAAGTTTTCAGGTCATAATGGGTCTTCATGCTATCAGTCGATCTTTCTAGATTCCGCTGAGCATAAGCAAAAGCATGTTGGAGGTGTTTCCTTAAATTCTCTACATACTCATGAGTAGTGGAGGCATTTATCAGTGTCTGCTCTTGGGTCCTGTAGAGCAAATGCTGCGGAAGCACCATCTTGCGCCCAGTCATCAACTCAAATGGTGACATTTTGGTTGCAGATGAAGGGGTAGATCTGATAGCCATTAGGACCAGAGGTAATCGGATATCCCAACTTGGCCCAGAATCTGCCACAAACTTCTTTAATATGCTCACAATTGTCCGGTTATATCTCTCTACTGCCCCAGAAGAAGCTGGTCTATAAGCAATATGCAGCTTTCTCTTGACCCCCAGTATCTCCCACATCTTTGTCATTACTTCACTGGTGAAGTGGCTACCTCTGTCTGACTCAATCCTTTGAGGTAGACCAAAACGAGAAAAGATGTGGTTAATCATCAAGGCAGCTGCAGTTTCTGCTTTGCAATTTGGGGCTGGGAGACATTCCACCCACTTGGTAAACAAGCATGTCACAGTCAACATGTACTTATTCCCCCTAGCCGAGCGAATCACAGGGCCTACAAAGTCGATTTGTAAATCTGACCATGGCAGTGTCATTCCCCTCTTTTGTAAAGGCGCCCGGTGTGTGAGGGATGTCGGCTGAAATTGTGCACACACAAGACAACCCTTCAAATATTGGTTGAGGTCCTGGCCCATGTGTGGCCAGTATGCAACCTCTCTTAAGATTTCCAATGTTGTGTGAAACCCCCTATGACCGGCGGTGGCCGCATCATGGGCGTGACTTAACATCAGGCTTCGGAATGAGGTAGGAACCACCCACTGATCGTGGCCAGCTTTGGATTTCCTTACCAGCAAACCGTCTTGGATTCGGAACATTTTTGGACATTTCATCAACACTCTTAGGTCCTCTTTCCCAATGTAATCGTTATCCGTCAGGGGAAAGTTCTCAGGGTCCTCAAGGTGCTGGTAAAATTTACCAATAATTGGATCCCCCTTCTGAGCAGTAATCAAATCAGCATCAGGGGTCTCCTTACTCCATTGTGCAATTGGAAGGTCGTTGTGAGCATTTGTCTGGGACCTAGTGATTGCAGTGACCTGGATTTCCCCCAACAGGGACTCAATCTCAATTAGATCCCCTTGGATGGCCCCGGTTTTGGCCAGCTGATCAGCTAAGTCATTTCCAGTTTTGTCTGGTCCCTCTACTTTGGAATGACCCTTGATCTTTTTCCAGTAGATGGTCATCCCATTCGATGTGACCAGATCATCAATGTTTTGGATCAACTTCCCATGTTTCAAGGGTTTGTTGTTAGCACATACCATGCCTCTGGTCTTCCAATTAACCAGGTGCTCCACGAACCCGTTCCGTACATAATCCGAATCTGTGATTATGACCAGTTCGTGGAGTTGATGCTGGACAGCAGTGAGGATGGCCTGATGCACAGCCATCAATTCTGCCACCTGACTACTTCGGGGACCAATTTTGTATCCAGCGGAGGGTTCTGGGGACTCATTCACCCATGCATTCCCTACGCCGGCCACCAGTTCTTTCTCCCCGTTGTTGTCGACATGGTAAGAGCATCCATCCACATACACAGTGGGCATTCCCTCACACTTGTCTTCTTCAAAGACTTTGTGGGGGGAATTAAGGTATGCCTCCATGTTGTCCTTTATTTTTAGACTTTCGTCCTCGAGACAGTTTTCTCTGGCACAATCATGCAAGTCAGCCAGACCTTGCGCGAGGGGACTCTTCTTGTTTTGGCCATATCTGACCTCCACGGGAAAGCCTTGCATTGACAGAATCCAGGAAGTAATTCGGGAATTACTCACATTTCCGGCCCGGATTCTGTCACTTTGGAGATATTGCAGAGGCTGGTGTGGAGTCTCCACTATGATGTGTTCCCCCTGGATAAACGGGCGGTAATTCTTCAATGCCCACACCGTTGCCAGGAGTGCCTTCTCACAATCGTTGAATTTTTCCTCCACAGAGGATAAAGTTTTGCTCGCATAGGAGATTACTTTATTGACCTTGTCATGCTTTTGATATAATACTGCCGTCAAGCACGTATTAGAGAACCCCGTCTCCAGGAAGAACTCCTTGTTTCTGACAGGGTAAGCTAGGCAAGGCGCTTGTGAGAGGCTTCTTTTGAGTTGTTTTACTGCCTCGGCTTGTTCTGGACCCCATTCCCACTTGACCCCCCCCTTCAGGAGATGAATCAGGGGTCTGGTGATCTCTGCGTAGCCCTCAATGAACTTTCTGCTGTAATTAGTCAGTCCAAGGAGGCTCCTTAGTTCCCGCAGAGTTGTGGGGTCTTTCAGTTTCTGAAGTGCTTCCACTTTCTTTTCCTGGGGACAAAGACCCTGAGGAGTAATCTCATGCCCCAAGAAATTAACACGGGTTCTACACCACTGTGCTTTCTGAAAGGAAAGTTTTGCTCCGGCGGCCCTCAACTGTGTCAGAACATAACGGATCTCTGCTATGTGTTCCTCCACAGATGAACTTTTAATGAGGACATCATCTACATAAGCCAGGTTACCCCTCGTACCCAGGTCGGGCATGGCCTTATGTAGGAAAATATTGAACTCATTACCGGAGTTAAGGTATCCGAAGGGAGTCCGGGTCCATGTGTACTGCTGGCCCCCAAAGGTAAAAGCCAGCTTGTATTGGTCCTCCCTACTGACAGGCACGGTCCAGTATCCATTGGTCAGGTCTATTGCAGTGAATACCTGTGACCCTTGAATCTGGGCCAGCCCTTGGTCAATGTAGGGAAGAGGCCATCGGGAAGTGTGGACCCGTTTGTTGAGCTCCCTGAGGTCAGCGCAGAGTCTCCACTGGCCGTTTGGCTTCAATATTCCCAGCACCGGATTATTGAAGGTGCTGTGGACTGGACGGATTATTCCCCGGGACTCAAGGTTCTTAATTATTTCAGTAAGGGACTCCATTGATGCGAGAGGCAAGCGATATTGCTTCACAAACACTGGAGTCATGCCAGGGTCCGTGGGGATTGTTGTGGTGTGGATGTCGGTGCGACCACAGTCATATGAGTCTACCGCAAAGAGATCTTGGAAATCCAAGAAAACTTGTTTCAACTTTTGCTTTTGTTCCAGAGTCACACAGGCATCAGCTAGGTTGACTCTCTCTTCCACCATCTGCCTGAAGCCTGGAAAGACTTCTGGTTTGGCTATCTCCGCGGCCTCCTCCAGCTGGGTGGAGAAGTCCCTGGTCAGAGTGCTGATTTGGACCGGAGGCTTCAGGTGGGAAAGGCAGCCCTCATGGACCTGGAAAATCACCTCATCCCTCCTGAAGTCACAGGTCACATCTTCCTTACCATAGGGGCAGGAAGTGTACACCAGGAAGTTCCCCCCATGCCGGGTAAGAATCCTGTCTGGTGTTGCGTTGTCATCACTGTCACTGTCAAAACAGTCCTTGGGGATGGGTCCTAACAGTTCATTTACAAGATCAATGGAGAAATGTCGGTCATCAACCGCCATTCCAATAATGGTGCCTGCGGCTAGAGTAATACTCTTTAAGTCGCTGTTATCCACCTCTATTAGAATGGGGTCATGTTCTATGTTGACTAATGGAGTCGGGTTTACCCCCAACCCTTGCTGTTGGAGAGAAGCATTTAGATGTATGTAAGCATCAGGGTTTTTCAACTCTTGTCCCCTTTTAACTTTCACTTCCAGGGAGAATTGTCGGGTCCTTTCTGGGATGGTGACTTCCTCTTTAACCTGAATTTCAACTGCATAAGGTAGCAATTGAGCTGACCTAAATGCTTTTTCTGGATCATCAAAGCCCATGGGATTATCCGCTAATCGGGACCAAGCTTTGAAGTTTATTAGGTCCAAACTAATGGCAAAGCGATTGAGAATGTCACTGCCTAAGTAAAAGGCGGCAGTGACGTCTCGCACGACCCAACAATTATGGACTATGCTCTTGTTGCCAATGGAGATTTTGAGCATACACCTGCTTGGCAGGAGATGTTTGGAGTCAGGTGCTTCCAGGTCCATTTCCCATTTGTCTATCAGTTTGAAGGTGGGAATGGCTGGATCTTTTGGGAGTTGGCGGAACATGGCTTCGCTGATGAAGCTCTTACCGTTGTTCACACACACTCGAGCGAGAACAGAGTCCTTCCCATCATTTAACTGAACAGGGATGAACAACTGCTCTCCAATTTGCTGAATATCAGCCAGGCTTTGAGCTGATTTCACATCTTTCTGGACTATAGGAGTGGGGGTTTCTGATTGTGGATTAGTATAGAATTTCAGAGTGTTTCCTTCCAGCGTGGAATACCACTTTAGACTGGAAGGAAGGTTGATTTTCAGAAATAGAGAGGACCCCCCATCACCAGTCTGTTGTCCTACTGCTATTACCGTCACGTCTGGAATTTGGTTGTTCTGGAAGTGAAATTCTACTTGGTCAGATTTTTGTTCAACCATGTGGCATGTGCCGTTTAAACTAACATGGTTGACACTCTGTTTTAATTTTATGGGTCGGCTAGTCTGAGTCCAGAGGACCTTGTTTACGCAATCTATTAGGGGTGACAACCTTCTCAGGAGGTCATTCCCTAGTAAACAAGGGGTGCCCTCTGGGGTCACAACTATGACCGGGTGTTTCAACTTATGTCGCCCGATCTTAATGTCCAAGTCTGCCGTCCCCTCGACGGGAATTTCCTTCCCGTCAAAGTTCTGCAGTTGTCCAGGAAGAGAGGTGAGAGGAATTTGGTAATTCTCTCCCCTTCCTGCATTCAGTTCGTCAAAGGCCCTTCTGGACAGAAGGGTAGCTTGAGATCCAGTGTCCACCAGTGCTGAGATTGTACCCTGCCCCTGTACTTGTACCGGGGCATAATATCTTCCCTCCTTCTCCTCAAGGGGGCACAGATAATGTACATTTTTGGACAACTGGTGGGCTAATTTTCTGGTTTTGGACATCGCTAGCGAGGAGATTTGGGCAGAATTCTGTGGAGAGTCTTGGGAATCTGAAAGAAAAAATTTGCAACTGGAGATCAGAGCCATTGTGGGTTCCCCTGGCTCCGTTTCTGGGCCGCCCCCCCCTTTTTGGAGGCAGTCGCCAGGATGGGTTTGAACCAGGGGATTTTCTTGCTGTTGGTTCTGGGATGAGATGGTGGGCGGCGGTAGCTCAGTCTCCACATCTCCCCAGTCTGGATTTGCATCCCTAGGGACCCATTTTTCTTTGGGAGGAGTTCCCCCCTCTCTGAAAGAGAAGATCCTTTTCCCAGGATCCTCTGAGGATCCCTCTCCCTCAAATTGGAAGATCTGTACCTCCTCCTCAAACTGAGTCTGTTTGGGTCTTTTGTTTCTCCTACCCCCCCTCTGCTCCTTAGGAGGCAGACTTTCAGGGGCAAGAGATTTTGTTTCCGGTTCCTGGGTTTCCAGGGGCTGTTTACAAGTGAGGAAGGAAGCTTCCTCCAAGGCTTTACACCCCCCTTCCCTTTGTGCCTCCTCCCTGGGAACCGGTGATTTATCGGGGTGCTGCCCCCGTCATTGTTCTGGAGCACCAGGTCCAGAGTTGGGTGCGTTCTGCGCCGGCATGCTGATCTGAGGGTTCTGCTGTGCCCTCAGTATATGACCCATATCCCGCGCCATGTTTTGAACCTGGCGCTCTAACTGGGAAACCCGCTCAGGCTGATACGGGGCCCTGTTTTCTCCCCTGGGCTGATCCCGGGAAGGGTAGCTGTCCCTCCTCTGGTAGTACCCCTGGTTGGGAAGATTTTGGTACCCCTCCACCCTTGGCCTCCCCTCTCCCGGATTCAGTGGTCTGGGCTCAGGGAATTGAGGAAAGAAGGATGGATGATTTTGGGGTTGGAAGTCGGGTGGATATCTGGGGAAAAAGTTCTGCCCAGGGTTTGGTAAATTTCTGCCCTCCTGTGGGAAGTTTGGAGGGAAGTTCCCTGGGTTAGGTGCTTGGCTGGATCCCCCCCCTTGGGCTGGAGGAGTCCACACATAACCCAGGATGGGTCTGTTACCTTTGTAGCGAGGACTTACATAGTCAGGAGAGCGAGGGACCCCATTTGTGGGGCTGCCTCCCTGGCTCCCTGTCTGCGACTGGCCCGAGGACCTTCTGGGCCTAGCATTATTAGGTGCAGGTAGGTTTTTAGGCCCCCCCATCTCCAAATCCAAAACGGGGGTGACCTTTACCTCTGCCACCTTGGCAGCAGCAGGGGTGCTGTTGGCTTTGGGGTTTTTCTGGGCATTGCTTTTATTTTCTATGGGCTTCTGCACCTCATAGATGCGGGTAGCCTGTTCAATGACCCAGTCTAAAGATCTTTTCTCGTGAAAATCCCTCACGAGCTGGGTCATGATATATTTGGGCAAGGCATGGAAAAACGTGTTTATAAATTCACGGCTATCCGTGCGCACCCTTCTTGTGGTCTGTGCAAAAGCCCGCTTTAACTCCTGCACAAATTCTTGTGGGGCCTGATCCTCCCCACATTGCAAATTGTAGGCTGCCTTGCGAGCCTCTTGAGGATTTCTGTGAACAGAAAAATGTTTCAGGATGGCCGCCTTATAGGTGGACCATCTTATATGATTTTGGTCCTCCAGCCCCGCAAAGAAACTGGAGTATTCCGGGGAGAAGGTCCACTTTACATATTGAATACAGCTTTGGCTGTCCTTCAAATGAAAAGTCTCCATCATTTGTTCAAACAACTCTAAGTGCTCCCAAACAGAATACTTAGCTTTCTTATGGTAAGGCGTAATGACGCTCCTGATCGCCTTAATCTGCTTTAAGGGGTCCTTAAGCAAAGCCCTTTTTGCCTTATTGGCCTTTTTGGTTCGGGTAACCCTTGTCCATTCTTCCTCGGACTCAGAGGCACTGCTCCCCGAGGTTCCCATCTGTTCTTCCAGGTTTTCCCGGATTCTGCGAGCCTGGGAATGGCTGGCAGAATGTGGGGACCTGGTCTCCTGTGTCCTGCGCAGTTCAGAGGAGTCTTCAGATTCCTCCTTGCTGCCAGGATTTGATGGGTACCCCCTCCACTGACCTAACTGGGCAGAGGTTTTCAGGATGCCCTTAATGGGCCTACTCTCCTGGGGTTCCCCATTGAACTGTACTGTACTTGGGTGCCCATACCCGGATGCCCACCCCTCCATTCCTGAGTGGTACTGGCCTATGAGCCCCATACTCTTAGCTGGATAGTAATCTGCCATCCCTGCGGCCCTGTGCTCATGTGCGCCAGGGGACATGGGGGTGGCAGAGTCCAGGGACTGGGGGAGATGAAGGCCCCTGGGGTCAGGGCTCCTGCGGTTATGGTCAGGAGTCTCTCTTTCCCAGCGGACCTCATCTCTATCCGCCCCTGCTCCCTGTTGCAATGCAAGAGCCTGCATTTGTGCCTTCAGTTCCTCTGTTAAGGCCTTACTCGACTCTATCAGTTTCTCCTGCATCGCTACCTGTTGCTGGAGCCTATCATTGTGTTGACAGAGGGCCTCATTTTCCCTCTGTGCTTCCTGGTTGGTCCTGGAGAACTGGGCCAGTCTTTGCTGCAGGAGGTTTACCTCCTGAGTCCCATCCCTACTGGCCTGCTCCTTTCTTGCCAGAGCATCTTCCACCCTTCTGGTGTGCTCTACCAAGTTCTGGTTTTCTTTTTGGAGGTCACCCAGCCCCTGGAGGGCCAGGTGATTTTCTTCCATTTCCTTTTTTAAGTGGCAGACCTCCTGGCCTAAAGTGTCTCTTTCCTGACTAAGAGCCTGCATCTGTGCCGCCAGGTCGTCCCTTTGCCTTTGGAAGGCGCCGGCTTTCTGGCGCTCCTGATCAAACTCTGCCTGGGTATCTAGGTCTTTCAAAATTAGTTTGTTGCTCTCCTCTTTCTCTCTGTCTAGTTGGATTTGCAGGGTGGCTACCTGCTCTGTGCATGCCCTGTTGAAATTGATCTGTTGCTCCAGCTTTTTCTGGTTCTGCAGTAAGGAGTCCAAACTGTCTTGGTGCTCCTTCTGCAGGGCCAGAAATCGGGTATCCTGGTCTGTCTTTTCCTGTTGTAGGATGCCCATATCCTCTTTTATTTTAATGATATATTGCCTACTATCATTTTCTGCCTCCTGGCTCCTCTGCAGCCTCTGCTCAGAAGAGTCCAGATCAGATTGGGCCTTCTGTAATGCCATCTGTTGCCTATTTGCCAGATTTTGGCTTTCAGCACATCTATCCTGCATGTCTCCCATATATAGGTACAGGTATGCTGCTATCCTGGTAATCTTATTGTGTTCCTCTTTGGCTTTAGGAGCCATATATAGTTCACTCAGGGCCACATGTAAGGGACCCTGATCTCTATATATATCTGACCCTGTTTCAGTGACCTGTTGTGTGATGGCCTGCAACCACACATCCTGGCCCTGTTCGGTCCATTCACCTCTCACAAATAGCTTATGCAAGAGGTGCTCTCTGGCTATTTTCATGTCTACTAAGGTCGTCATTCTAGAGATTGGTCTCTGTCCTGACTTACAGAAGTTTGTATTTTATTTTTGCAGAACAGAACTTTTCTTGGAGTGTCCCCTTTGAGGAATGCTTCACAGCGTAATGCAGCGTGGTGATCCGACCGGATGTATGTATCCCGTCAGTTAGCACACTGTATTAAGCTGCACAAGTGGTAAATCTAACCCAACGTCTCGGCTCGAGCCCCCAATTTGTAAGGGGATTCAATTCAACACTACAGCTAAGTCAACGCCTAGTCTATAATACTGAATGAAAACCCTTATTGATATATCTTTAGGTCCAGTTCATGCGTTCTGGATGACTACCCCTATATAACACCCCTCTCTTGGAATCCCCCTGACCCCACTGAGCCAAGAAGTAGTTCTGTTTTGCAAGTTTAAAAGGTTTATTTGATAACTTAAACAATAGATATATATATGATACTTTATAATAAATTAATAATTGAATATCACCCTTAATCTAATATGATAAAGATTAACAACGGAGAATCTGGCACTAACACACTTCTTATAATCACTAATGAGTGGACATGAAATGGATAAGATAGCACACAGGTGAATAGGAACAAAAGAAGAACGTGGTACAGAATGCTTTATGTAAGCTCAGGTGGATGCAATATTCAATGAATGCAGTACAGAAAATACTCAATATGATTTCAACCAAACAATGTAATCACTTTTCTCTGGCAATCCCCTCCCCCCCTTGATGCAAGGCAAGGAAATGGAAGGAAAACACACAGTTCTCAGAAATGCAATCAAATGTGATTCAGTTCACCCCAGCAAGCTTAGACAACAGAAGTTTAAAACACAGATAGGAGTTTTGAAAACACAGGCCCAAATTGCTTTGATATGTGCTGGCAATGAATTAAAAAATATGCTAAATTGCTTTTAATTCCCCTTTCAGAGGTTCAGGGTGAGTGGTATCTAGTTAATATTAGTCCAGGCTCACACTAGCAATGATGCAGGGATAGTTAGCAGGTTAAACGAATTTCTGGCAAATGGAAAGCCAGCAGCAGCAGTTTTTTACATGTGAAGAAATTGCAAATCGCGGCAAAATTCGCGGATGCGCCGAGCGCTATTACAGAGGAACCGCAAGGACTATCTCTACCGTTTTAGGGTCCTAGGAAAGCCTAGGATCACAGCTTCAAAATGAAAGTTATTGCAAGTCTCTAGCCCAAACGGTTGCGGAGATATGAGTAATTTAGTAAAGGTCGTTTTTGGTTTTGTAAACTTTAAACGCACACTTTTTCAAAATGACAAATTTTACTAGAAATGACAGGTGACAGATAGGAGGCAGTTCTACTTAGGTTAAATAGATTGAATTAGATGAATTTAAACTAAGAGATGTGTTCTGAGTTTTGCTAAGTACTCACAAGAGATTTTGAACAGGAAAGCGACTTGGTCACGATCTTCAGTCTGGTCAGGTCTTTCCGGATTCTGCTCACAGCGCCTGGTCTGGTCTCGGCTAGGCACAGCACTGCTTTCTCTCTGGTCTGGTCTCTGCTAGGCACAGCACTGCTTTCTCTCTGGTCTGGTCTCTGCTAGGCACAGCACTGCTTTCTCTCTGGTCTGGTCTCTGCTCTGGATAGATTGAAGTCTCTAGTTTGGCTTTCTGGAGTTTGATGGAGGTAAGTATGGATTTTTCCGGCAGGGCTTCCAGCGGCAGATGAAATTGAATGTCTCTATGTGTCCTGACTCTCTGCTTTTATCTGTTTCTTGAGAATGGGTGTGTGTGTTGCATCACTAGACTTGCCCCTCTCATTCGTCATTGGTCAGGCTTCCATTCCTCCGCTTGATTGGCAAACTGAACTGTGAGTCAGATTGATGTCATTTTATGATCTCTTGAAACAACCTCCCTTATCATCTGTGCACCCAAATATATATATGATCAAAATCCATACTTCAGAGTTACACAGTTGTTTGAAATTACATATACATGGTGTGGCTGAATTTAGCCATGTCTATGTCCAAATCTGCTCATTCTCGGAGCTTGCATTCAAAGAGTGTACATAATTGACTTTTTAACTGCTTTTTCAATTTCCGACATGGACCCAACTTTACATACATGTGTGCAGGGGGTAGGGACATTAACTGATGAAGTTTCAGATTTTTAACATGCACACATTTAGAGTAATATCCACTTTTCCGCTAAAACCCCCCTGAACATACCACCGGTTCCTACCACGTCTTAAACTGTGGGCAGAAAAATCACAAGAATTATGGTATCATTTATAAAATTTTCACATGTCCGCACTATGAATTATCCCCCTTTTTATAAAACCATATCCTTGCTGCAGGGGTGTGTCTTTTCAGGTCACATGGTACAGAAACCAGTCTTTCCAGTTTCTGCCAAGCCAGCTTGCTTCTCACAGGCAGTGCCCCTCCCAGCTTCTCCAGGAGGAAGCCACTTTTTACGACGTCTGTAATAAAAACCTTTGCCTGAGTGGAGAGGGCTTTGTTCACTCTCTGGCAGAGCACAGGAAATTCAATTATCAGATAGATGGCATATCCTTAGTGTGGGCAGCAAAAGGAACATTGGCCTGGGAACATAGTTGTGACTCAAGTTTCACTCCTGATGGGATCCGTTGCTAGGCAAAATCAAGTTCCTTAAGCCAGACCTTCAGCTAACTTTTTGTTGCTTTTAAAATAACTTGTAATTTTACACATGCAGCTAGAATGCTGATTCTAAGTGCAAAACTATGACATGTCAACAGTTACAAAGGCATGTGACACCAAACATAGGTCACTCATTTAATTTAACATTTTCGATTTTGGTGGTTTTAAATCCAGTTGCAGTTAGGCTTAAGCTGCTGACTCCATAGCATTTTTGTTATAAGCATTGTTTTTGGGCTCTTCATTTCCCAGATTTTGTAGGCACACAAAACTCCATTCTGCCAAATGTCTGCTGGTGTTCAGTGAATATTTTGCACATGTTGCAAGGTTTGAAATAGGCATTTTGCTTGCCTTCAGAAAAACACACAGTGGGTTTTAAAACGCCGGCTTTTGGATAGTGGTGAGTACTGGTACTGCACCCATTTTTGGGATTTTCTTGGATTAATGCATTCTAAACAGGAATGGTTCTTACATGGTAGTAAATCCTTGCTTAACATTGTTTTGATGGGGCTCCTTACAGTAAGATGGTTATGTGGAACCCCACAAAAAGGGTTGAATCTTTAAAGTGGTCCAATGAGTCACGATTTCAGCAACTTTTTGACATCAGTAAAAGTGGATTTTGTTAACAAAGACCTTTCTTTACCCTGGTGGGTGGCAAGTTAGGTAACCATTTTGGTGTGCGCACAACTGCGCAGCTTTCCTGGATTTCGGCGCACATGTGGGTTTTCCGCCATCTTGAATTTCCTAAGCCCACAGCACCAAATGTTGTAGCAGGGTAGCTTAAACGTGGGTCAGGACACCCTACAGTGTCATGCATCCATGGCATGCACAAGTCACAGACACGCAGGTCAGGCACACAGACATGGGACCATATATGTACCTGGCATCAGCACCCATCCCTCACCCCCACCCATGTCCAGGTACAGAGACTGGCATGCTCTCATGTTCAAAATCTGCATAGGGCTCCCCATGCGGCATTTGAACACATGCAACAACCATGTGGGTCACACATCACTGGTCGCACATGCAATACCATGATGTCCCTGCACACATACATGCATACATGGCCTATGGCACACATACAGGCAAGTATCATAGAACCAGCACACCGCAACATGCCCTGTCTCACACAGTAATGCTTGGACACTTACCGCTCAACTCCAGACGGGCCTCCCTCTCAAGGATCTGGGCGTGGAGCGCTGGGCGTAGGCGTACCAGGACCCTCATCTGGATGGAACTCATGCGGCCCCGGCCCCCCTCCACGAGGCGCCGGGCCTTCACAAGGGTCCTGGACCTCAAGTCCTCCCAGCGCTTCTTGATCTTCAGGACGTCGCGGGTTGCCACCCCCTCCGCGTTGATGGCAACCACACAGTCGGCCCAGATCCTCTCCCGTCCTTCCTTGCTGGCGCGGGACGATCCAAAGAGGGCATCATACTGCCCCAGGACATGCTCCACCAGGACACCAACTTCGGTGTCAGTGAAGCTGGTGCCCCTCTGCCCCTCTGGCCTGGGGTTGCCACTGGTGCCAGATGTGGAAGTGCCCGACATGGCAACCCCAGAGGCAGGTGTGGGTGGGCAACTGGGTCCTGGGGCTGGGCTGTGGAGTGATGTAATCCCAGTCGGGAGTCTTCAGTTCCAGCAGGGGTGGACACAGCAACTGGACCCCTGCAGATGGCTGATGTGCAGGCACCAAATGGCAGGGCACAGTGGCAGCAGGCAGGCAGGCAGGCAGGCAGCAGCAGATGGCACGTGGGAGGCTGCTCGGGGCACTGGGGGGCAGTAACTCGGCCTTCTGGGCAGGAGCGTGGTCTTCCGTGTGTTTTCGCGTGGCCAGCTTGATACGGAGTGATTTGGCACGTGAAAATCCTGCACGTCAGCGTGAAATCCGAGGAAAGGCCCTTAGCGCGTAAGCGCGTCAGCACGCATACGCGATTCTATTGGACCAGAGTCTCTCAGCGCGTAAGCGTGTCTGTGACGTGACCCGCACGGGTGTTCCCCACTCAGCACGTGATGACGGGGCACACGTGGAAATACTGCACGTCAGAGTGTCATCGCGTGTAATTGGACAAAAGTGCGCGTACACGCGATTGGCCTATGTACGTGTATTTCATGGGTGCGCGGGCACTTACACACGCAAGTACGTCAGCAAATTATCCCGTGGTGCGTGTGAATTTCCACACGCTATTGGACTGGGAACTGGATTCCAGGGGTGCGCGGGTCACACGCTCGCCTAGAACACGCCCAAAGCATAAATTTGCGCACTTTAACAATAACAAGCTCAGACGCCAGGATGAACATACCGTTCCTAGCAGCAGTGGCAGTGGGCTACCAAAGGAGGAGGAGGAGGATAGTCAGGGCCAGAATATTCACACCCAGAACCAGCCTTTTCGGGATGCCTGATGACCAGGTGTATGGGAGGTACAGGTTTCCACCACACATTATACTGGACCTGGTGAGTGAGTGGGAGGATGACCTCACATCACCCACCCTGTGCTCCCAAGCACTCAGCCCCCTGGAGAAGGTCCTCAATGTACTGCACTTCTTAGCCACTGGATCATTTCAGCGGACAAGTGCCATAGTGGGTGGGGTGTCACAGGCCACCCAGTCACGCTGCCTACACCAGGTCTTGAACATCATGACTGCACGCCCATCAGTCCGCAGGCACATATACCTGCCCAGAACACCTGCAGAAAGGCATGCTGCCGCCCTGGATTTTTACGGTGTGGCACGATTCCCCAAAGTGCTAGGTGCCATCGACTGCACCCATGTGGCTCTACGTCCCCCCAGGGCATCTGAGCACATCTATAGGAACCGCAAGCACTGGCATTCCATCAACGTGCAGGTAGCATGTAATGCCAAGGGAATCATCACCTCAGTATATGCCAACTATCCCGGCTCCACCCACGACAGCTTCATTTACCGAATGTCCACCCTAAGCCGGGACCTAGAAGCTGGGCGGCATGGCGATACATGGCTGCTTGGTGAGTATGTATGCCACTGCACATGCATGCATGTTGGATACTGAGCAAGGTCACAACCCCACCAATGATACCAATCACCACCTCCACAGGGGACAGTGCCTACCCTCTCAGCCCCCACATGATGACGCCAATTCAGAACCCCACCACGCCACCCGAGGTAAGATATAACACAGCCCACATTACGACCCGGGGCATAGTGGAGCGCACATTCGGAGTGCTAAAGTCACGCTTTCGCTCCCTTGACCGTTCTGGCGGGCAGCTGTTATACGCTCCCCCAGTAGTGTGCAGGATCATAGTGGCAGCATGTGTCCTGCACAACATTGCAACACGCCAGGGCCTGGCCGTGGACATGGTGGTGGCCCCACATCCCCAACCACATGCACAGCCGCTGCGCATGGGAGGGGAAAGGGCACGGGGGGAGGCAGCCCGTACACAGCTAGTGGCTAATTACTTCACATAGAAATCACACCCCTGTGGAGTGCACACTGCCCTGGCACATTCCATCTGACAATCAATGATGACTCAACCTGACACTGATCCTGAATGTCTGGAGAATGAACCGTGAATACCATATCAGCCTGAGATTGTTCACCTGGAAGTGTCACAATGTGTGCATCCCTACCCACACAGACACCACCAATGCAGTTTTGTGAAGTTACACATTCAAGCAGCTAAAATGAATACCCACTTGCAAAATGCAACAAGAGGACAGTGCCATGTCAGCCAACCCAACCCCAGCACCGCCACACGACACACCGTGCCATGTCATGCTAATTGCAGGTAAACAAAGTAATCCCCACAACATGACACTAGTCTCACTATGTACAGTGTCCCTATTAGAAACCTGCAACACCTGAAATGCTCACAGCAATGCCGGACCAACAACATACTTGAGCACGTAGTACCATTAACATGACATCACAAATGTTACATATTAGTAGTCTCACCACCTGGAAATGCCTGCACTCCCACCACTACCAACTGTGCAGTGTTGGCGCCATGTAGAGTTGTAGGTGCACTGCTGCCAACATGGACCCCATCTCCAGACTAGAGGTCCTTGTGTAGACATGAGGAATGGACCTGCAAATTGGGAGGTAGACACAGAAGAAGAGTTACACATCAATGCAACATGCAGTGTACAACACAACAGCAATATGCACTAGGAATGTATACACAGTATTGACTACAGACTGCCCACACAGCTCATGGGAGTCCAACGTCACTGTGTAATTCACTGTCACTTGGGCACACCCTTTGCAAGCCCATGGAAACGGGAAGCAGGAGGGGTGTGTGTGACTCAAACCCAAGCATCTGAACCAAATACATTACAAGCCTGCATGTGCCCAGCCACAATGCAGCGTATGCCCACAGTAACCACGGAAGCCAACAAATCGTCCCAAAAAAATTGGGAATAAAAGAAATCAAAATAAAAATAAAAATAAGAAACAATCAAAAATGGCCATTGATGGGCCCGGGGGGGTTGGGGAGGCCACCCAGGAGGTCCGAGGACAGGATGCACACCAGAACCCACCTGCGTGGATCCTGGGAAGATAAAACACCTCCATGGGCTCATGGCCCACACGGCTACCCTATTGTGGGAGTATCACTGCTGTCGCTATTATCACCCTGTGCAGCTGCATCCGGAGGTGGTTGCACTATGGGAGGCAGCCCACGCAAGGCCCTAGTCTGCTCCTCCATGGCTGCAAGCATGCGGGTGTGGTAGGTCTGGTTCTGGAGGATGAGTGTGCGGAGGTCCCCATGCAACAACTCACGGGATGCCCGGACCTCCGCCCTCGTTGCCTGCATCTCAGCTGAGAGCGTACGGGTGAGACGCTCCAGCTGCTGTTCTGTCCTTTGGTGTGTTGAAGCCTCAAGCTCAACAAGAGTCGTCCTGAGGTGAAGGAGCTCCTGCCTCAGGGCTTCCCTGTGGCCCTGGGACTCAATGGAGATGGCCTCCTGCAGAGTCGCCAGTGCCGCCCGCCTGTCCCTGTTGGACCCCAACATGTCCTCCCTGTGTGACTGGCAGATGGAGTCGGTTGCCTGCTCTAGTCGCTCCATCAGCCTTTCTGGGGGGACAATGGAAGTGGCCACCCTATCCATGGCCTGAGCCATCATCTCGGATGATGCAGCCTGTTGGGTTGCCATACCGTAAATGGATTGCTCCCATGCGGTATTGCCGGGTGGCGTACGGCCACCACGTCGGTGGGCACCACACCTGTCTGGGGCAAGGCGAACTGCGCCTTGCTGTGCCGCCACAGCCTGAGGCTGCAGGACTGCATTCCCCCTCTGATCTGCTGGCCCAGGAACAGGATCAGATGTCGCCGAGTGTGACCCTGCATCCGTAACCACCGAAGGCGTAGCTGCCAACACTGACATCCCCATGGAGGGTTCTGACCCTGGTGCAGGTGGGTGAGACAGAACAGAATCCCTCCCTGGAACACTCACCTGCGACGGCACGTAGGTCTCATCCGAATCAACACCTGAGTACAGCTCGGGGGAGGTGCAGCCAGAGACACCCCTTGAGAGCACGACCTGCAGCACTTGTGGGTTCTCCCCCACCACCACACCACGTCCCTCACTGGTGGTTGGTCGGCCCTCGGACCCCTCCTGGGTCTGCACCATCTCCACAACCCCAGCAGTATCAGGTGCGTCTTCCCCTGCAAAGACATGAAAACAAAGAAATGGAAACAGGCATTAGCACCATGGCACACAATGAGGGCTGAGAAGCAAGAGAACCAGTACTTGATTGACACATGTCCCACATGACTGAAACCCTCCCATGCATGCACCCTCACTGCGTATGAAGTGCAGGAAAATGGCACACACTGATGACACCAAGATGGAAGATGAACACATTTTCTGCATGCTGCCTGGCAGTGGCATCACACATTGGCCTGTGATTGCCAGGTGATACACACATGCCATCACACAGATGGCATGTACCATTGCTATTGAGTGAAGATGGAGAGGAGGGCAGCACCTATTCATTCAGTCCAGTTCCCGCATGTAATCGCTTTTCTAATTCTAACAGGTCAGATTTTTCACCTGGAGCTGCCAGTCTGAAATGGTCCAATTGCACAGGGACATGTGTGTACAAATGATATCCAGGTAACAAAGTCACTCCACTTTACCATAGCCATGTCAGACATGTGACTAGTGGACAGCGATATGCCTAGTGAAAGTGGTGGAATGCAAACAAACTGACTGAATGAACAGTGAAAAATAAGCAACTATGTTGTGGCAAGGTGACACTTCAAGGGCAACTGGCGTGCAGTTGGGCTAGATGTCTACTGTTGGCAGAAGGGATACTGCTATGGCCAAATGCAGCTGCGCAGGAAGTATTGCATGAAGCACATGGCTGACCCATACGACTCAGGCGCACACACTCTCACCTGGCACACAACCAGAAGCCCTCACACACACACCATGCACATGGATGACACACACATGCATGTGCACTCACCGGACAATGCCTCGTAATCAGCCAGATCTCCCACGCCTTGGATCTGTTCCTCCGTGACGTAGGTCCCAGCGACTGACTCATGTGGAGTGAGTTCCATGTCTACTACTGGAGACCCACCTCCAGTCACTAGAGTTGCGGCATGACTTGAGGCCAGCTTACTCTTTGCCCTGCGCTTTAGGTCATTCCAGCGCTTATAGCAATCATTGGCTGTGCGCCTCACGATTCCAAGGGCACTTACGATGTCCGCAACGGTCTGCCAGTGTGCCTGGCGTTGTGCAGGTGTGGTCTTGGATCCTGCAACAATGACCATCTCGTTGTCATGTCCGGACACATACTCGACAAGTGCATTCAGTTCGTCATCCGTAAAGCTGGGCTTCCTGGATGGGCCGGACTGTGTAGCCGTGTCTGGGGCATCAGCCTGTGCCGGACGAGCACTCTTCCTCTTCCGTTTGGAAGGTGGTGGTGATCCTGAGTGTCCTGCGCCGCTCTGGACACTAGGGGCAGGAGCCCTGGTGGACTCTGTATCAGGAGTGTGGGATTGCACACTCAGCATGGGAGTTGGTGCAGGCATTGGCTCTAGTGTGATGGTGTCAGGGGGAATGTCAGCAGCATGGACTAGGACCGACACTGTCCTGGCTGGGTGTGTGAGGGCTGGGGTGGATGGAGCCGCAGCTGCCCCTGCAGCCTCTCCGCCCTGCCTCCTTGGTGCAGCAGATGACCTTGCTGGCCCAGATGCACGTGGCATGGTGACATCAACGTGCACCAGCGCACGTGTCATAGGCCTGCTGACCTGGAAGTCAGCCATGGAGTCAGCCAGATCTGGTGCCACAATGGGCTGGTCCAACAAGGGCTGAGCATGGATGGTGTCAGCCACATCAGCCTCAACGGGAGGGGGGGGGGATTATGGGTGCCCTTGACTGGTCCTCCAAACATGGGGGGACAGGCTCACCCTGCAAGTAACGACCACGTCCCCTACCGGATCCACCACGGCCACCACTTGTGGCTCTTCCACCTTTGCCACCCTTACGGAATCCTCGCCTCCCAGCCATGGCACTGATGTAAATGTGCGTATGGGAGTGGCTGTAAACTATTGTCCTGGGCAATTGGGGGTCAAAGGGGTTGGGTACCAGATGGTAATTGTACCCTAGTGCTCTTGCAAGGCTGATTGTAACCCCTGGGGAAAGATGACGGGTCACGCTACGCACAGGAGCCCCAAAAAAGGGAGATGACGTGCACGCAACCCCTCCTAGACCACGTGTGCAGAAAGAAAAACCTGCACTACGCTGTGGCACCCAGTAACACAAGAATGAACGTATGCGTGTCACACGCAGCCTAGAATGACCTCTGAAGGGGTAGGCTACACACGGGGCAAGCACAGATGTTAGATACGTGCGTGACTCACCGTCTGCCTGGTAAACGAGCGTGTAAAAGGAGCACGTTTGGTTGGCAACACCCCCGCCAAAAGAAGATTTGTACGCTGTCTGAGGAGACAGGACAACAGTAGAAGGGAACACTGTTTGAGGGAACAGGCCCAGGTAAACCAGTAAAAGCGAAAAAAGAGAAAAAGCTGTCAGAGGTAACAGGGAATACGAACTTGAAACGCCGTGAAGTAAATCGCGTGTGAAACGACAAGAAGTACAGAATTCACCCACTCGCTCTCCACGAAAAGCACGTACAAGGAAAACGTGTTCTACACATACCTTTTATACAGGGCCACACGTCCAGCGTCACTTACGCGGCGTGTACGCGCTAGGGCCATTTCCACCAATTACACGCTTTGTCACTTCTGCGTGTAGGGACATTTCCACCAATTACACGCTTTGTCACTTCTGCGTGTAGGGCCATTTCCACCAATTACACGCTTTGTCACTTCTGCGTGTAGGGCCATTTCCACCAATCACACGCAATTACACTCTGACGTGCAGTCTTTCCACGTGTGCTCTGTCATCACGTGCTGTGTGGGAAACACCTGTGCGGGTCACATCACAGACGCGCTTACGCGCTGAGGGCCTTTCCTCGGTTTTCACGCTGACGTGCAGGATTTTCACGTGCAAAATCACTCCGTACCAAGCTGGCCACGCCTACGCACACGGAATACCACGCTCCTGCCCGGAAGGCCGAACTACTGCCCCCCAGAGCCCCGAGCACGCTCCCACCTGCTGCTGCCTGACTGCCTGCTGCCCATGCACTGCTGGGGGGTGGGGGTGATAGGGGACATGGGTGGGGGCCTGGTGGAGGGTGCCCCTGGTGGCGGGGGGGTGGGTGTGATAGGGGACATGAGTGGGGGCCTGGTGGAGGGTGCCCCTGGTGGCTGGGGGGTGGGGGTGATAGGGGACATGGGTGGGGGCCTGGTGGAGGGTGCCCCTGGTGGCGGGGGGGTGGGGGTGATAGGGGACATGGGTGGGTGCCTGGTGGAGGGTGCCCCTGGTGGCGGGGGGGTGGGGGTGATAGGGGACATGAGTGGGGGCCTGGTGGAGGGTGCCCCTGGTGGCTGGGGGGTGGGGGTGATAGGGGACATGGGTGGGGGCCTGGTGGAGGGTGCCCCTGGTGGCGGGGGGGTGGGTGTGATAGGGGACATGAGTGGGGGCCTGGTGGAGGGTGCCCCTGGTGGCTGGGGGGTGGGGGTGATAGGGGACATGGGTGGGGGCCTGGTGGAGGGTGCCCCTGGTGGCGGGGGGTGGGGGTGATAGGGGACATGGGTGGGGGCCTTGTGGAGGGTGCCCCTGCACTGCTGGGGGGTGGGGGTGATAGGGGACATGGGTGGGGGCCTGGTGGAGGGTGCCCCTGCACTGCTGGGGGGTGGGGGTGATAGGGGACATGGGTGGGTGCCTGGTGGAGGGTGCCCCTGGTGGCGGGGGGGTGGGGGTGATAGGGGACATGAATGGGGGCCTGGTGGAGGGTGCCCCTGGTGGCTGGGGGGTGGGGGTGATAGGGGACATGGGTGGGGGCCTGGTGGAGGGTGCCCCTGGTGGCAGGGGGGTGGGTGTGATAGGGGACATGAGTGGGGGCCTGGTGGAGGGTGCCCCTGGTGGCTGGGGGGGTGGGGGTGATAGGGGACATGGGTGGGGGCCTGGTGGAGGGTGCCCCTGCACTGCTGGGGGGTGGGGGTGATAGGGGACATGGGTGGGGGCCTGGTGGAGGGTGCCCCTGGTGGCTGGGGGGTGGGGGTGGTGGGAGACATGAGTGGGGGCCTGGTGGAGGGTGCCCCTGCACTGCTGGGGGGTGGGGGTGTTGGGAGACATGGGTGGGGGCCTGGTGGAGGGTGCCCCTGGTGGCTGGGGGGTGGGGGTGGTGGGAGACATAAGTGGGGGCCTGGTGGAGGGTGCCCCTGCACTGCTGGGGGGTGGGGGTGTTGGGAGACATGGGTGGGGGCCTGGTGGAGGGTGCCCCTGGTGGCTGGGGGGTGGGGGTGGTGGGAGACATGAGTGGGGGCCTGGTGGAGGGTGCCCCTGCACTGCTGGGGGGTGGGGGTGTTGGGAGACATGGGTGGGGGCCTGGTGGAGGGTGCCCCTGGTGGCTGGGGGGTGGGGGTGATAGGGGACATGGGTGGGGGCCTGGTGGAGGGTGCCCCTGCACTGCTGGGGGGTGGGGGTGATAGGGGACATGGGTGGGGGCCTGGTGGAGGGTGCCCCTGCACTGCTGGGGGGTGGGGGTGATAGGGGACATGGGTGGGGGCCTGGTGGAGGGTGCCCCTGGTGGCGGGGGGTGGGGGTGATAGGGGACATGAGTGGGGGCCTGGTGGAGGGTGCCCCTGGTGGCTGGGGGGTGGGGGTGATAGGGGACATGGGTGGGGGCCTGGTGGAGGGTGCCCCTGGTGGCGGGGGGGTGGGGGTGATAGGGGACATGAGTGGGGGCCTGGTGGAGGGTGCCCCTGGTGGCTGGGGGTAGGGGGTGATAGGGGACATGGGTGGGGGCCTGGTGGAGGGTGCCCCTGGTGGCTGGGGGGTGTGGGTGATAGGGGACATGGGTGGGGGCCTGGTGGAGGGTGCCCCTGGTGGCGGGGGGGTGGGGGTGATAGGGGACATGGGTGGGGGCCTGGTGGAGGGTGCCCCTGGTGCCTGGGGGGTGGGGGTGATAGGGGACATGAGTGGGGGCCTGGTGGAGGGTGCCCCTGGTGGCTGGGGGGTGGGGGTGATAGGGGACATGGGTGGGGGCCTGGTGGAGGGTGCCCCTGCACTGCTGGGGGGTGGGGGTGATAGGGGACGTGGGTGGGGGCCTGGTGGAGGGTGCCCCTGCACTGCTGTGGGGTGGGGGTGATAGGGGACATGGGTGGGGGCCTGGTGGAGGGTGCCCCTGCACTGCTGGGGGGTGGGGGTGATAGGGGACATGGGTGGGTGCCTGGTGGAGGGTGCCCCTGGTGGCGGGGGGGTGGGGGTGATAGGGGACATGAGTGGGGACCTGGTGGAGGGTGCCCCTGGTGGCTGGGGGGTGGGGGTGATAGGGGACATGGGTGGGGGCCTGGTGGAGGGTGCCCCTGGTGGCGGGGGGGTGGGTGTGATAGGGGACATGAGTGGGGGCCTGGTGGAGGGTGCCCCTGGTGGCTGGGGGGTGGGGGTGATAGGGGACATGGGTGGGGGCCTGGTGGAGGGTGCCCCTGGTGGCGGGGGGGTGGGGGTGATAGGGGACATGGGTGGGGGCCTGGTGGAGGGTGCCCCTGCACTGCTGGGGGGTGGGGGTGATAGGGGACATGGGTGGGGGCCTGGTGGAGGGTGCCCCTGGTGGCTGGGGGGTGGGGGTGGTGGGAGACATGAGTGGGGGCCTGGTGGAGGGTGCCCCTGCACTGCTGGGGGGTGGGGGTGTTGGGAGACATGGGTGGGGGCCTGGTGGAGGGTGCCCCTGGTGGCTGGGGGGTGGGGGTGGTGGGAGACATGAGTGGGGGCCTGGTGGAGGGTGCCCCTGCACTGCTGGGGGGTGGGGGTGTTGGGAGACATGGGTGGGGGCCTGGTGGAGGGTGCCCCTGGTGGCTGGGGGGTGGGGGTGATAGGGGACATGGACGGGGGCCTGGTGGAGGGTGCCCCTGGTGGCTGGGGGGTGGGGGTGATAGGGGACATGGGTGGGAGCCTGGTGGAGGGTGCCCCTGGTGGCTGGGGGGTGGGGGTGGTGGGAGACATGAGTGGGGGCCTGGTGGAGGGTGCCCCTGCACTGCTGGGGGGTGGGGGTGTTGGGAGACATTGGTGGGGGCCTGGTGGAGGGTGCCCCTGGTGGCTGGGGGGTGGGGGTGGTGGGAGACATGAGTGGGGGCCTGGTGGAGGGTGCCCCTGCACTGCTGGGGGGTGGGGGTGTTGGGAGACATGGGTGGGGGCCTGGTGGAGGGTGCCCCTGGTGGCTGGGGGGTGGGGGTGGTGGGAGACATGAGTGGGGGCCTGGTGGAGGGTGCCCCTGCACTGCTGGGGGGTGGGGGTGTTGGGAGACATGGGTGGGGGCCTGGTGGAGGGTGCCCCTGGTGGCTGGGGGGTGTGGGTGATAGGGGACATGGGTGGGGGCCTGGTGGAGGGTGCCCCTGGTGGCGGGGGGGTGGGTGTGATAGGGGACATGAGTGGGGGCCTGGTGGAGGGTGCCCCTGGTGGCTGGGGGGTGGGGGTGATAGGGGACATGGGTGGGGGCCTGGTGGAGGGTGCCCCTGGTGGCGGGGGGGTGGGGGTGATAGGGGACATGGGTGGGGGCCTGGTGGAGGGTGCCCCTGCACTGCTGGGGGGTGGGGGTGATAGGGGACATGGGTGGGGGCCTGGTGGAGGGTGCCCCTGCACTGCTGGGGGTGGGGGTGATAGGGGACATGGGTGGGGGCCTGGTGGAGGGTGCCCCTGCACTGCTGGGGGGTGGGGGTGATAGGGGACATGGGTGGGTGCCAGGTGGAGGGTGCCCCTGGTGGCGGGGGGGTGGGGGTGATAGGGGACATGAGTGGGGGCCTGGTGGAGGGTGCCCCTGGTGGCTGGGGGGTGGGGGTGATAGGGGACATGGGTGGGGGCCTGGTGGAGGGTGCCCCTGGTGGCGGGGGGGTGGGGGTGATAGGGGACATGAGTGGGGGCCTGGTGGAGGGTGCCCCTGGTGGCTGGGGGGTGGGGGTGATAGGGGACATGGGTGGGGGCCTGGTGGAGGGTGCCCCTGGTGGCGGGGGGGTGGGGGTGATAGGGGACATGGGTGGGGGCCTGGTGGAGGGTGCCCCTGCACTGCTGGGGGGTGGGGGTGATAGGGGACATGGGTGGGGGCCTGGTGGAGGGTGCCCCTGGTGGCTGGGGGGTGGGGGTGGTGGGAGACATGAGTGGGGGCCTGGTGGAGGGTGCCCCTGCACTGCTGGGGGGTGGGGGTGTTGGGAGACATGGGTGGGGGCCTGGTGGAGGGTGCCCCTGGTGGCTGGGGGGTGGGGGTGGTGGGAGACATGAGTGGGGGCCTGGTGGAGGGTGCCCCTGCACTGCTGGGGGGTGGGGGTGTTGGGAGACATGGGTGGGGGCCTGGTGGAGGGTGCCCCTGGTGGCTGGGGGGTGGGGGTGGTGGGAGACATGAGTGGGGGCCTGGTGGAGGGTGCCCCTGCACTGCTGGGGGGTGGGGGTGTTGGGAGACATGGGTGGGGGCCTGGTGGAGGGTGCCCCTGGTGGCTGGGGGGTGGGGGTGATAGGGGACATGGGTGGGGGCCTGGTGGAGGGTGCCCCTGCACTGCTGGGGGGTGGGGGTGATAGGGGACATGGGTGGGGGCCTGGTGGAGGGTGCCCCTGCACTGCTGGGGGGTGGGGGTGATAGGGGACATGGGTGGGGGCCTGGTGGAGGGTGCCCCTGCACTGCTGGGGGGTGGGGGTGATAGGGGACATGGGTGGGTGCCTGGTGGAGGGTGCCCCTGGTGGCGGGGGGGTGGGGGTGATAGGGGACATGAGTGGGGGCCTGGTGGAGGGTGCCCCTGGTGGCTGGGGGGTGGGGGTGATAGGGGACATGGGTTGGGGCCTGGTGGAGGGTACCCCTGGTGGCGGGGGGGGTGGGTGTGATAGGGGACATGAGTGGGGGCCTGGTGGAGGGTGCCCCTGGTGGCTGGGGGGTGGGGGTGATAGGGGACATGGGTGGGGGCCTGGTGGAGGGTGCCCCTGGTGGCGGGGGGGTGGGGGTGATAGGGGACATGGGTGGAGGCCTGGTGGAGGGTGCCCCTGCACTGCTGGGGGGTGGGGGTGATAGGGGACATGGGTGGGGGCCTGGTGGAGGGTGCCCCTGGTGGCTGGGGGGTGGGGGTGGTGGGAGACATGAGTGGGGGCCTGGTGGAGGGTGCCCCTGCACTGCTGGGGGTGGGGGTGTTGGGAGACATGGGTGGGGGCCTGGTGGAGGGTGCCCCTGGTGGCTGGGGGGTGGGGGTGGTGGGAGACATAAGTGGGGGCCTGGTGGAGGGTGCCCCTGCACTGCTGGGGGGTGGGGGTGTTGGGAGACATGGGTGGGGGCCTGGTGGAGGGTGCCCCTGGTGGCTGGGGGGTGGGGGTGGTGGGAGACATGAGTGGGGGCCTGGTGGAGGGTGCCCCTGCACTGCTGGGGGGTGGGGGTGTTGGGAGACATGGGTGGGGGCCTGGTGGAGGGTGCCCCTGGTGGCTGGGGGGTGGGGGTGATAGGGGACATGGGTGGGGTCCTGGTGGAGGGTGCCCCTGCACTGCTGGGGGGTGGGGGTGATAGGGGACATGGGTGGGGGCCTGGTGGAGGGTGCCCCTGGTGGCGGGGGGGTGGGGGTGATAGGGGACATGAGTGGGGGCCTGGTGGAGGGTGCCCCTGGTGGCTGGGGGGTGGGGGTGATAGGGGACATGGGTGGGGGCCTGGTGGAGGGTGCCCCTGGTGGCGGGGGGGTGGGGGTGATAGGGGACATGAGTGGTGGCCTGGTGGAGGGTGCCCCTGGTGGCTGGGGGGTGGGGGTGATAGGGGACATGGGTGGGGGCCTGGTGGAGGGTGCCCCTGGTGGCTGGGGGGTGGGGGTGATAGGGGACATGGGTGGGGGCCTGGTGGAGGGTGCCCCTGGTGGCGGGGGGGTGGGGGTGATAGGGGACATGGGTGGGGGCCTGGTGGAGGGTGCCCCTGGTGGCTGGGGGGTGGGGGTGATAGGGGACATGAGTGGGGGCCTGGTGGAGGGTGCCCCTGGTGGCTGGGGGGTGGGGGTGATAGGGGACATGGGTGGGGGCCTGGTGGAGGGTGCCCCTGCACTGCTGGGGGGTGGGGGTGATAGGGGACATGGGTGGGGGCCTGGTGGAGGGTGCCCCTGCACTGCTGGGGGGTGGGGGTGATAGGGGACATGGGTGGGGGCCTCGTGGAGGGTGCCCCTGCACTGCTGGGGGGTGGGGGTGATAGGGGACATGGGTGGGTGCCTGGTGGAGGGTGCCCCTGGTGGCGGGGGGGTTGGGGTGATAGGGGACATGAGTGGGGGCCTGGTGGAGGGTGCCCCTGGTGGCTGGGGGGTGGGGGTGATAGGGGACATGGGTGGGGGCCTGGTGGAGGGTGCCCCTGGTGGCGGGGGGGTGGGGGTGATACGGGACATGAGTGGGGGCCTGGTGGAGGGTGCCCCTGGTGGCTGGGGGGTGGGGGTGATAGGGGACATGGGTGGGGGCCTGGTGGAGGGTGCCCCTGGTGGCGGAGGGGTGGGGGTGATAGGGGACATGGGTGGGGGCCTGGTGGAGGGTGCCCCTGCACTGCTGGGGGGTGGGGGTGATAGGGGACATGGGTGGGGGCCTGGTGGAGGGTGCCCCTGGTGGCTGGGGGGTGGGGGTGGTGGGAGACATGAGTGGGGGCCTGGTGGAGGGTGCCCCTGCACTGCTGGGGGGTGGGGGTGTTGGGAGACATGGGTGGGGGCCTGGTGGAGGGTGCCCCTGGTGGCTGGGGGTGGGGGTGGTGGGAGACATGAGTGGGGGCCTGGTGGAGGGTGCCCCTGGTGGCTGGGGGGTGGGGGTGGTGGGAGACATGAGTGGGGGCCTGGTGGAGGGTGCCCCTGCACTGCTGGGGGGTGGGGGTGTTGGGAGACATGGGTGGGGGCCTGGTGGAGGGTGCCCCTGGTGGCTGGGGGGTGGGGGTGGTGGGAGACATGAGTGGGGGCCTGGTGGAGGGTGCCCCTGCACTGCTGGGGGGTGGGGGTGTTGGGAGACATGGGTGGGGGCCTGGTGGAGGGTGCCCCTGGTGGCTGGGGGGTGGGGGTGATAGGGGACATGGGTGGGGGCCTGGTGGAGGGTGCCCCTGCACTGCTGGGGGGTGGGGGTGATAGGGGACATGGGTGGGGGCCTGGTGGAGGGTGCCCCTGCACTGCTGGGGGGTGGGGGTGATAGGGGACATGGGTGGGGGCCTGGTGGAGGGTGCCCCTGGTGGCGGGGGGGTGGGGGTGATAGGGGACATGAGTGGGGGCCTGGTGGAGGGTGCCCCTGGTGGCTGGGGGGTGGGGGTGATAGGGGACATGGGTGGGGGCCTGGTGGAGGGTGCCCCTGGTGGCGGGGGGTGGGGGTGATAGGGGACATGAGTGGGGGCCTGGTGGAGGGTGCCCCTGGTGGCTGGGGAGTGGGGGTGATAGGGAACATTGGTGGGGGCCTGGTGGAGGGTGCCTCTGGTGGCTGGGGGGTGGGGGTGATAGGGGACATGGGTGGGGGCCTGGTGGAGGGTGCCCCTGGTGGCGGGGGGGTGGGGGTGATAGGGGACATGGGTGGGGGCCTTGGTGGGTGGTGCCCCTGCACTGCTTGGGTGTGGGGGTGATAGGGGACATGGGTGGGGGCCTGGTGGAGGGTGCCCCTGGTGGCCGGGGGGTGGGGGTGGTGGGAGACATGTGTGGGGGCCTGGTGGAGGGTGCCCCTGCACTGCTGGGGGGTGGGGGTGTTGGGGGACATGGGTGAGGGCCTGGTGGAGGGTGCCCCTGGTGGCTGGGGGGTGGGGGTGATAGGGGACATGGGTGGGGGCCTGGTGGAGGGTGCCCCTGCACTGCTGGGGGGTGGGGGTGCAGGGGGACATGAGCAGGTGTGCAGGGTAGTCCCCTGTTTTGTGGGCTGCCTGCAGGGGCCGTGGAGGGTGTACAGGGAACACCTGTGAGGACCCACCCAGCCTAATTGCGTGTGATAATTCCCGCACACCCCTGTAATACAAGTACCTGGCCAAATCGCGTGTGATAATTCCCGCGCACCCCTGTAATACACGTACCTGGCCAAATCGCATGTGAGAATTCCCGCGCACCCCTGTAATACACGTACCCAGCCGAATCGCGTGTAGAACTTCCCACGCACCCCTGTAATACACGTAGCAAGCCAAATCGCGTGTGATAATTCCCGCGCACCCCTGTAATTCACGTACCCTGGCCAATCGCGTGTAGAACTTCCCACGCACCCCTGTAATACACGTACCAGGCCAAATCGCGTGTGATTATTCCCGCGCACCCCTGTAATACACGTACCCAGCCGAATCGCATGTACAACTTCCCGCACACCCCTGTAATACACGTACCTGGCCAAATCGCATGTGAGAATTCCCGCGCACCCCTGTAATACACGTACCCTGGCCAATCGCGTGTAGAACTTCCCACGCACCCCTGTAATACACGTACCAGGCCAAATCGCGTGTGATAATTCCCGCGCACCCCTGTAATACACGTACCTGGGCAAATCGCATGTGAGAATTCCCGCGCACCCCTGTAATACACGTACCCTGGCCAATCGCGTGTAGAACTTCCCACGCACCCCTGTAATACACGTACCAGGCCAAATTGCGTGTGATAATTCCCGCGCACCCCTGTAATACACGTACCTGGCCAAATCGCATGTGAGAATTACCGCGCACCCCTGTAATACACATACCCAGCCGAATCATGTGTAGAACTTCCCGCACACCCCTGTAATACACGTACCCTGCCCAACCGCGTGTAGTACTTCCCGCGTACCCCTGTAGTACACGTACCCTGGCTAATCGCGTGTATGACTTCACGCGTACCCCTGATATGCACGTTACCCGCTTTGCGTTCCTTGTTTGGCAGCCCTGTAGACTGGTCCAGGGTTAGCGCAGCCCTTTGCGATGATTTAGCGATTTTGATGGCTTTTCCTTGCGCGAGGGCGTTCTTGGGGGCGTTACTGGCGCTGCTGCAGGGTCGCTGCGATACTCTGCGCCACGGCTGGTTTGGGATCCTGAAATCCATGAATACGCTGTGCGCGGAAATCGGTTTTAGCGCACGTGCCTGGCGCAGGCAATCGCACGCGGACACTCTGCGCCAGCCGCTTGCGACACTTTTCTGCGAAATTCTATGAATTACCCTGTATGTATGAACGCGTGTGTGTGTCTGTGTGCACATGTGTGTGTGTGTATGTGTACACCTATATATCCTATATATATATACATTTATAGATAGATATAGTTGCATAAGTATAAAATATAAAAGCACATTTTTAAATCAAGAGTTAAGATTAATCTTACAAAACATAAAACACAATAGAGAATGGAAATAACATAGTTAAAGTACCAAATTCTCATGGTATACCTCTACACATTCTGCCATTAATCTCTGAAGTATAAACACTCACTCCGCACCACTACAAGTCCTCACCTGTAGTACTAATATAACATGATTAGTACTTGAAATTACTGATAAGGTTGGATTTGTAGTGGTATGGAGTGAGTGTTTATACTTCTAAGTTTTCTGGCTGATCTTGTTGCAAGTGTCTTTGTGTCTGAGTCATAAGTGTGAGTGTCGTCTGTGTGTCCCCTAAAAGTGCCTGTTTTAGGAGCGTATGTGCTAAAAGCATTTCTGTCATTAGTGTGAGTGTCGTGATGTCTGTCATAAGTGTCAGTGTCATACGTGTGTGCGTCATAAGTGTGTCGAATGCGCGTGTCATCAGAGTGTGCCATAAGACTGTGTCTCGTAAGGCTGTTGTAGAACATGTGTCTTAAGTGTATGTGCCATAGGTGACTCTGTCAGAGTATGTCTGTGTGCCATAAGTGTGTATGTTTTACGTACATGTGTTTTCAGTGCATGTGTTTTATCTGCATGTGGCATAAGAGAGTCTGTGTGTTGTATGAGTGTTTGTCATAAGTATGTGTGCCATAAGTGCATATGTCATGAAAGAGTGTGGTGTGAGGCATACAAGTGTTTACTGTATAATAGGCTGTCATGTGGGTGTATGGCAAATATGTACCGTAGAAGTGGTTGATATAATTTAATGACATGCACATGTCCTGTCTGCCTCTAATATGTAGGAAATCTCACATTTAAATAAAGTTTGACATTGGCGTGAGTTTTTATATGTATTGAAGGTGTACCAGAGTTGTATAATCTGTACATGTAGGCAATATACATCTCCTAAAAACAGAGCTTTCAGACTTATAGGATGTACAGTTTGGATTCAGACCGCATCATGGCACAGAATCAGGGCTTCTGAATCTAAAAAAACAATTTGACAAGATCAAAGATGCAGGAGAATCAGCACTCCTACTACTGCTAGACCTATCTGCAGATTTCGACCTTGTGGACAACAAAATCCTATGTCAGCACATTGCTTCAGTGGCTAACTTCTCACCTGAAGCAATTACCTGGATCACTTCCTTCCTGGCTGACAGAAACATGAGAGTAATTGCAGAAAATGCCTTAGCCTCCCACGTCTCCATCACCTGCAGTGGGCCCCAAGGCTCATGCGTATCCCCAACCATCTACAACATTTTCACTAAACCTTTATTTGACCTCCTGGACGAGCTGCACAACTCCTACACCAACTACGCAGATGGCACACAGATCCTCCTCCCTCTAACTGGAAACTACTCTGGCTCCGCCACTCTGCACCCGGTGTACCAAACTGTCCAGCTCTGGATGGCCTCTCATCTCCTCTGTCTCAATGGTGAAAAACTGAAATTGTCCTAGTTGGTTCTCAAGCCTTACTCAACAGGCTAGACCAGGCTTACAGTGCCTTCCCCATTGATGCCATGACAATACCAGTCTCCAGCGTTGTGAAGACTCTGGGCGTTCACCTAGATGCCACCATGTCTCTAACACTGCAGGTCAATGCTATTGCATCCTCAGCCGCACACACCACAAAGCTAATCAACACCAGTAGGCCATTCCTATCCACTGACAGCTGCCTCACCATCACCCTTACACTTATTGGCTGCAGCCTAGACTACTGCAATACCCAATTTGTAGGCACCTCCACACGCAACATCAACAAACTCCTGGTCATTCAAAACAACGCACTTTAAGCCACACAAAGCATTCACAGGTGAGCGCAGACATCAGCTGCGAGAAGAAACATCAATTGGCTCCCAATATGTGAGCTTATCATCTTCAAAACGCTATCCATCACCCACAAATGCCTATCTAACTCTGTCCCAATATACCTCTCTCAGAAACTCAAAAAAGCGCAATCATCAAGACTGACATGTTCCTCTTACGCTCACTGTCTTATCACACCAAGGTTCAGACTAAAAAGAGCAGCTGGGACGAGCTTCCCGATCAACGCTGCAAAGAACCGGAACTCACTACCGTTAGCACTGAGATCTGAACAATCGTGCTGGACCATTTGAAAACATCTCAAGATACTGCTCTTTTCCCAAGGTCCCTCCCTGGGCTGATCTGTGTCACTCATTTCTGACACTAAGGACTTAACTTCTATCGCTTAAACTTGCAACCAACACCCTGATGCTCATGGGTTTAGAGCGATCGACAAATTTATAAATAAATAAATAAAATGTACAATCAGTCTAAACTGGTATTATACACATCTTATAAGTATGAACACTCACAATGAAGTTAACTCTAACTTTGATATGAGATTTCAATATGTCTATGTGCCGTACAGAAGTATTACATTTCCTAAATGTACCCAATTTATATTGCTTTTACATTTTATATACAATAGAAAACTGGCATCAAAGTCAGTCCTAACTTTAATGTATTTTCATACATATAGTATTGTACAGGTACAACATTTCCATCTTCCTTCCCTAATGGTATAGTTCATATAAAAAATGCACATTCGTTCTGTTCAAGCATCATATATATAGATTAATGTAAATATATCAAAACTGGATATCTCGATTTTCCTACATTTTGTTTTTAGTGCACAATTTATGACAATATCTAGTTGCAATCCAAAAATCTTGAAAATCGAAGTTGTACATTTTAAGATATTTGGTCCCCAAAAATATTTTCTATGAGATTATTTCCTTGAAGGGTTCAAGAGTATTAAGAAAAGTTGACCTTAAATAAAGTTCACCTTAACCGTACCATGCCATGGCTAGAGCAATTGCGTAATATATATAAAAGATTTAAAATTCTCTAGAGATGTCTGTGTCTTGGGGTCTGGACAAGCTGTGCATTGGAGCCTCTTCCTCCTGAAACAAGAAGCAAGACAGCCATAAAACCTCAATGGAGTGCCAGATGTTACAGCCATATATCTACACATCGAAATCCTGAGGCTGTCCAAATGAGTAAACATGTTTTTTGGTTGTATTTCAATGATATGGTGTAGCCACGTGTGCGTTATGTACTTAGTGATCAAGCATGCAACACATTTATCACAGACATTTTTGTCAAATATACAGATCTGTTGTGATTTTTCTATTCCCAAAATGCTCTTTGCTACTATACAAAGCAGCTAGGATTCCTCATGTCTTCTTTTTCCACTTCCCTTCTCATAGTGGACATTTGGAATGATAAACTTGCATCAGAATACAATGTATTTGCTACTTTTAGTTTCCGATGATGAGCTTTGCTGTCTATTAATACTGGGAGTGATGATTAGAAATTAACATTGTAACATGTTAAAAAGAGACAATTTAGGAGTGAGACAGAGAGAGAGAGAGTGAGAGAGAGTGAGAGAGAGAGGGAGAGAGAGAAGGAGAATGTAGAGCAAAACAGTATGATCGAGAGTTATAGAGATAATACAGAGAGAGAGAAATAACTTGATTAACATACAACTAAGATTACATATTATATCACTTAAAAACCCATACCGTATAGTTGGATGTTGTGAAGGCTTGATCTTTCAAAATAAAAGTAAAAAACTGCAATATCATGCAGAGATAGGGGTCAGATATAGATTGTCAGGGGTGTTGACCCATGTTCGAGTTATTATGCTGCAACATTTGGGGCTCAAAGAGATTGAATTCTGCCTGGCAACTACCCCCGACAGGAGTTGAAACTTGCCCAGCAACTCTTCCCAGGCCTGGCTGCATTCTGCTGCCCCCACCAAAAGGAGATGACACCTCTCTGATTGAATCAGGGGAATGGCACCTAGGACTGGAAGGAAACAGAACAATGTACTTTCCTTGGCAGGCAAATGTTATATAGGGGGGGGGGGTCATAAAATAGCTTCCTCTTGGGAGAAACTGGGAGGGGCAGTGCCTCTGTGAGCAAGCTGAGCTGGAGGAAGTGGACAAACCAGAAATTCCACCATGTGCTTTGGGAAACCACACCTCTCTGGGCCAGAGCATAATTTAAAAAAGATGGATAATTCATAGTGCGGACTTGTCAAAATTATATAAATAATATCATCATGCTTGTGATTTTTCTGTGCACATTTTAAGAGGTGTTAGGACTCTGTGGTATGTTCTGGGGGGGTAGTAGCGGAAAATAGGTTGTTACTCCAAATGTATGTATGTTAAAAATCATCTGATACCCATATTCCTTGTGCACATTTGTGTAAAATCTGGAAAAGTTTAGAGGTCGCTATCTGGATGAAAAGGGAAGAATTCTGTCAGAAGTGGACACGACATCTTACAAAGATAGGGATCGGATGGTTTGGTGCTACAGAAAATATGTTAACTGGACATATAATATTAGAAAAATGGTACATAGATAAATGTGTATTTGGATCAAATATAGATTTGTTTGCAATTTGACAAGGGGAGGGATTTCAGCCAGCCATAAAAATAGCATCACTCTGACTCATCCTGACTAACAACTCAGTCCCCCAATCAAGGGAGAGAGGAAAACTTGGCCAATGATAAGTTGTGAGGGGCAGGCTTAGTTATGCTACGCACACACCCATTTTCTAAAGACATAAAAGGAACACCAAAACCCAGGTAGAGACATTCATTTTCCATTTTCTTGCGGAGCATTTTGCCGGACCACACAACATCTAGAAGGAACAGCCAGAACTTAGACTCTAGATAGACTACAGAACTTAAAGCAAAGGTCTAACCCACAAGCTGAGAACTCTTCTCAGCAGTCCTTCAGAATCCAGCAATCCAACCAAACTATTCTACAGCCGGACGAGCTGTTGGATTCTTTGCCAAGAACTTTTGCCAGAACCGGTAGCAGACCCAGAAATCAGTGCTGTATCCAGAATCCACTTGATCCAGACCAGCAGAACCACAGACCAGACCGCTGTGAAGTGCCGACAGCAGAACCACAACCAGACCAGAACCAGAGATCCAAACCAGAGAACCAGTACCAGAAACCGCCTGGAGTCCAGTCCAAACCTGCTGACCAGACCCTGATGGCCTATTTCAAATTCATTGTGTGAGTACTCAGCCGGAACTGTGCAAAACCAATCTATTAGTTTAAAATAATCTAATTCAAACTATTTTAACCTATTTAGAACTGCATCATAAGAAATCGTGTCTCCTTATAGTTCCTCCGTAATCGCAATCGACGCACTCGGAAAAAGTGCAGCGAATTGACAGTTTGCTTCATTTCAACCACGTGTAAAAATATCTGTCTTTTGCTTCCATTATGGAATCCCTTTTTCAACCTGATAACCATCCCTGAATCATTGGTAGGGCTGACCTGAACTGATTTAAAGTATCTCTCACTCACCCTGAACCTCTAGAGGGAATTAAAAGCATTTTCAGCATATTTTTCACTTCATTGCCACCACATTTAAAAGGATCTTGCCTGGTTTAAAATCATACCTCTTTTCCTCTAAGCTAGCTGGGGGGAACTGGAAATTTGTATTGCATTTTGTATTCCTGAGAATTGTGTGCTCTTCTTCCATCTCCTTATCTTGCATAGGGGGGGAGGGAATTGTCAAAGAAAAAGTGATCATATTATCTTTTGTTGAAATAATATCAAGTTTATTTCTGTGCTGCATTTTTCCCTCATTGCTTTTCCTTGAAACCATAAAAGTATTTCTGCTACCTTATCCTTCCTATACGAACTCCTCATTGATTGTAAAGAAGTGTGCTAGTGTCAGATTATCTATTGTTGATCAACATTATATTCATAAGTGTGCTATCAATTATTAATTTATTCATACAAGTGTGATATATATATCTTGTTTACTTTCTCAATAAACCTTTTAAATTGCAAAACAAACCTACTTTTTGGCTCAGTGAGATCAGGGGGATTCATAGAGAGTGGTGTTATACAAGGGTTTATCATCCAGGGTATAACTTGCTATAAAAATATATAAATAAGGGCTTCCCTTGAGCAATCCCAGACAAGGCACTGACTTAGTGGGAGTGCTTGATTGGAGTCACTTAACAAGATGTAAATAAAATGAATGTATGCGGAACGAGTGTCACATTAGTATCAAATGGTGCATTTTAAAGCACTTTGGACCAGTGATATTGACCAAAAAAAGATAGAATTTAAAGACAAAATGCACATTTTAATACCACCATCATAGTAATTCTGTGTTTGTGATGTGCTGTGTGGCTGGTTTTGTCAGTTGCCAGTTCATGGTCCATGTCCAGCTGCATTGTAGTGAAGTGTCTGGGAGGAGTCAGTGGACAGTCAGAAAGGAGACACTGGGTAATTGATTGCAATCTGTGGGCCCTGAATTTGAGATTTAGTGTAGCATGATCTGACATGACAAGACTTATCCTAATATCACGTTATATAGTATAATAAGGCATACACACTGGAGAAATATTGTCTTGTATAGATATAAACAAGTAAATGTGACAATTTAGATGTTTCAAAAGAGAAAACGTGTGTCTGCGGTTGTTATTGGGTGGGTGTAGGGCAAGGTGTGGCAACAATGACCACCTCTATATTATTCTGCCTCCTATCCTATCTAACAACACATCTAAAAAAACAGCTCTGAGCTCTTACATTTAAACAACACACATGCACTCAGTGGAAAATACACATCCAAATCACATATTTACAAAGTAAAGAAATCATACAGTACAGCAACCTGACAATAAATGCATTGATATATAAACCTGTTATGTCAAAAGTGGATGACTGTATTTACTTATTATTTATTTATTGTTGGTTTATTAGGCGCATATTCAATAAGAATACACTGCTTCAAAGCACCCACAGGGCAGAGAGGGAGGGTGGGAAATACAATTAAAACACAATATTAAGAGCAGAGGGGAAGAGGGGGAGGATTGAAGCTACTATGCCTTGTGAGTATTCAGAACATGCAAGTGCAGAAAGGAAGAAGGAAGAAGGGGTAAGTGCTGGGGCGTCCAAGCTCGAGGGTGAGCCATGGAGGAAGTGCTAGGAATGTTGAGTGCTACACGGCCTGGACCGCTGGAGGTGTAAGTGGGAGTCTCCAGGGCGGAGGGTGTGCAGATGCAAAGTGCTGTGGATAGACATGAGCTGGGGAGAATTTGTGTGGGAGATCAAGGCCCCGAAAATACATAATTGCCAAGGACACCAATCCAGCAACTGTGAGATTAGCAGAGCAGAGAAGGAGGGAAGGAGGAGGAAAAGAGGAAAGTCTTGAGGAGCTTCCAGAATTTGAGAAGATCCTGCTCAAGGCACATGGAGAGGGGGAGGCTTTTCCAAAGGAGTGAGCCCACAGAGGAAAGAGAGTGACCCCCTGCCCTCTGTTTAGCAAAAACGCTTTACACACAAGGAGTTGGTGCCAGAGGAGCAAAGTGGTCAAGAGGGAGAGTATTTAGTGAGATAAGGCTGAAGATAGTGTGGTCCCCTGGCCCAGACAGCATTGTGGATTATGCGGCAGGATTTGAATTTAATCTGTGCAGCAACTGGGAGCCAGTGAAGACTTTTTTTTGCAGGGGAGATGCACTGAAGGGGTCACAGAATGCAAGAAGGCAGATTCAGGAGGAGGCTGTTCCAGTAGTCAAGTCTAGAGAGAACCAGGGCTTGAGTCACATTGAGACTCTGAGGGAAAGTGAGAAAAGGTAGAATTCCTTTGAGAAGGAAGAGCTGATAGTTGGAATTCATGGCAATTTACTGATTGCGAGGGAGGAAGGCGAGAGAGGAGTCAAAGATGACTCCAGGGTTTCTGGCTCCAGTTGAAGGTCTAAGGGGAGAGCCCAAGGAGTAAGGAGAGAGTGAGGGGAAGAAGGAGGGAGCAGGGGCCCCATTGGGAAGTATCTCAGTTTTAAACGCATTAAGGCAGAGATCATTGGAGGTGCACCAGGACTGGATGGCAGATAGGTAGTCATGGATGATGGAGGTTGAAAGAGGGTCAGCAGGGAGTTTGAAGAAGAGCTGTGTGTCGTCAGCGTAACACTGGAAGTTGGAGGACAAGGAGGAAATGAGGCATGCAAGGAGAGCAAGGTAGATGTTAAAGAGCCTGGAGAGAGTATAGAGCCCTGGGGGACACCACAGGGGGAGCTGGAAGTAGGAGAGTAGAAGGTGCCCAGGGAAGAGCGATTAGTGAGGAAAGAGGACAGCCAATCTAGTGCCCGTTCTGAGATACAAAGTGTATCGTGGAACCTTTGTATGAGGATGGAATGGTGTGTCAAATGCAGAGGAGAGATGGAGAAGGATAAGTACAGCCAGGGAATTGGAGCATTTATAGCCACACTCTGAATGGAAGGCTGCAAGCCCCAGAAAGCAAAGTAATGTGAGTCTGATAAAATCTCCTCTTTTTTACACTACTCTGTTCTCAACGCTTAGAGACACATCATAAAAGAAATTGAGTGATACATGAAGTGGCCTATCGCAATTGTTTGGCAGAAATTGCCATATGTATAAAATGTATGCAAGACAATTTGAATATCCACAAAAAGTAAGGAGTATTATTTTGTGACTCGCTTTAGTTGTCTTGGAAGAATGCACAGAGTCTGAAGGTAACTGGAGCTAGCCTGTGTGGGATTTCAGATGGAACTGTCCCATCGTGTTTGCTTCATTGTCCTATTTTGCCAACCTTCCCATTTCCTAACTTCTCACTGAACATCTCCAGTTCTCACATCACTTACCTATTTCCACTTTTAGATCTCTGATCATCATTTTTTCTTTTCTTACTTTTCTGAAAATTTTAAGGGAAATAACCTATGGCCCTCCACACCCTCAATGGCTTTGCACCCTCCTTTTAAACGACATCCTGCACCTGGTAATTTAAAATGTTAAATACATGCTTTGACAAAATCAATACCTCTGGATATTTCTTTAGTAATGAAAATCGATTTTGTGTTCAGTTCAGACATGTTTTCTCTGTATCGTTTTGAAAGATTGTGGGTAATGCTAATGTGGTCCCCTCATTTGAAGTGTTACTTTTTTTTGTCCAAACAGGGGAGTGCATTTGCAATGGAATTCAATACAGCGTCTGTCTTATTTTTATAATATTTTTGATTACTTGATTTAATTGAAAACAATTTTTACAAGAGTACGTTTTTCCTTACATGTGACCATTTGATTCACAAGTCCAAAGTCTGTTATATCAGTGCCTATGGTTAAAATTAATTTGTTACTTGAACCACAAAGTCTGTCTTAAGCTCATTCGGGTCTTGTTCTACTAGGGCTGTCATTGTTTCTGAGCCCTTTGGGGGCCCGTCCAGGCAAAGTTTCTGGAAAAAGTGGACCACTGTGATCACCCAGCTCAGATTCTCTCCACTCATAATTTTCTCCCACCAGTCTTCTTCGTAGCAGAGCCGAAATACCTTGAAGAAGTGACCTAAATAGGTATTACGTTCCTCTTGAGTTCCAGTACAAGATAATAGAAGGTGTCTTATAGTTTTGACTTGATACGGCCGCCGAAAAACCGACAAGAATTGTGTCTAGTTTTACTTCTAATTGCTATCGTTTCGTTTGTGTATAGCAAGTTTAGGTGGATCCCCATGAAGCTTTGTCGAGTCTTTTTATCCGCGAATTTAACCAAGTTACTTTTGTTGGATTAAGTGGAAGGTTACGGGTGAGTTTTGACGTTGCTGCTTCGTCCAGTGTTTGAATCCAGTCATACTCCAGTAAACGCTTTTTCACTTTGGCTGGGTTCGACATCAGTTCATCTTTTGAGCTTCCCAGGGTTTCTAGGAGGTTTTTGATCTTTGCTGACCACTTGCTAAGCGTCTTACAGGTTCCTCATGCTGTTTCGTTCTTTATTATCTCAAGGAGCAGTGGAGGAGCTGGAAGGATGACTTTTCTAATCAGCATGAATCCGTTTCGTGTCACCGCCCCCTTCAGTGATGTTATGCTGAGTTCACGTCGGATTAGTGCCATTGGTGTTGATTGCGGTAAAGCTAGAACTTTGCGCCAAAACAACCCTTTGAGTTTTTGCCAGGGGGTTTCAGGGATGCTTGGCATCGCTTCAGCTCCGTATGTAGGGCTAGGCACCACCATAGCCTTGTAGAAGATGATGGCCGGAACAAGCAAGAATCGCCCATATTTCCTGATTATTGCTTTCGTTTGCGCAAGCATGGTCTTTGTTTTTTCGTAAAGACTGTCTTGCATGGGGATTTCAGTTGTGCTGTTGCTCATCATGACTCCCAAATATCTAAAGCTTTTTACTTTTTCCAATCTGACTCCGTCAAGGGTCCATTTTAGATGTTCCAATTTTTTCGAAGAGTTCACAAATGACATTGTTTGGTTTTCTCTTTATTCAGTTCTAAGTTGTTCTCCTGTATATCGGCTAAGTTGGTTAATTGCTGCTGCAGACTTTTTGAGGTCTGGTCCATTAAAATAATGTCGACGGTGTAGAGGAGTCTGGACAGTTTGTCATCGCCCAATGTAGGAGGAAAAGCTCTGACTCTCCCCTCAGCGTTCTTGAAGTCTCCTATATAAGCGTTGCATAGGGCAGGCGCTAATGGGCAGCCTTGTTTGACGCCTCTGGCCGTAATTATTTCTTTAGATAATAGACCTGATTGATTCAGTCTTACTCGCATGGTGGTATCTGAGTAGAGGGCCATAATTGGGTCGTGTATGTTTCTTGGGCACTTCAGTTTATCCAACTTGCTCCATAAGGTGTTACGGTTGACCTGGTCAAACGCCTGGACCAGGTCAACAAATGCTAGGAAGACTCGAGGCTTCCCCTCCTTAACCCTAGTCTTCATGTTGCTTAGGAGCAAGATATTTGGGTAGTCCCCAGACCCTTAACGAATCCCGATTGGAAGGGGTCCATGTTTGTTGTTTGTTTTGTCCTTTCTTGGAGATTGTCCAGAGCCAGTGATCCAAAGATTTTACAGATAATGTCCAGTAAAGCAATTGGCCTGTAGTGCTGTGGGTTGTCTTTAGCATCTTTTTTAGAGATTGGGACCACACAAGCTGTCTTCCAAGATGTTGGAATGGGTTTCGTTCTGGTGCAATTCTGGAAGACCATGCTTATAAAAGGTGACCAAGCTACAGCATGTTTTTTTAGTTCAAAGTTTGTGATCCCGTCAGGGCCCTGGGCACGAGAACTGTTCAGTTTCTTAATTTTTGCACAAATCATTTCTATATCATGCAAGAATTTCCAAGAGGTGTTTGGTTGTTGACAAAGTGTTTGTGGGTTCTCATATGTTTTTTTTGTACAAGGCTGTAAAGTGGTCAACCAAGGTTTGTTCTCCCACATTGTTCTGTAGTGTTTGTGTTCGTAGTGGTCTTCTTTATTGGGGTCCAAAACTCTCTGCTAGTTTTTCCGCATACAGAGTGTAACATAGGCTCTGAATTTGCTTTATAAAGATGATGTTTATAATCTCTCAACATGTTTTGTACTTTTCTTCTTTTGCTTCTTTTACTTTTTTCTCATCAAAATTGAATTTTTTTGCGATCCTCTTAGCTTGTTTTAGGATCCTTCTTTTGTCGAATAATTGCTGATTATGGTTGTGGGTTGGCATCTTCGATGATTGGGATTCCTTACCCTTTGGTACTTTATATACTGAAAGCAGAGGTTGGTAGTTGTCATGGTACAAACTCCCAAACTTCTGGAGCTTATGGGCCTACCCCAGTCACTGGCACCCTTAGGGGCTTATCAAGCCCCAAAAGTGTGTCGTAGGAGTTTCTGGACTCAGTCCTGGCACCGTTGGCGCCAGGCTCATAACATGTGCTAATTGCATGGGACTACATTCACAGCCTAATAGGGCTGAGGCTGTCGGCATACCCTGGGTGTGGCTGAGGGACTACTTTACCTGAGATTGCAGGGTGTGGCTGAGGGACTATTTTACCTGGAACTACATACAAGGCTATTTAAGCCACACCCTACAGGCAGAACACGCTTCGCGTTATTCTCCACTCCTGCAGCGTAACGCTCACCGTGTCTGCTCAGCACTCGACTTCTACAGCCACGCCCATCCTGAGATCCTGATCCAACGGCACCTGAGAGAAGGAAAAGAAGAGAAGAGGAGTTAGTACAGCAACAAAGGCCTTACCTGCAGTATTCCATCCATGCCTTCAGGTGCTCTCCGGGCTGCCGCGCCTGCAGAGAAGAAGGTATCTGCATGGACACCCAATACTCACCCGGGGTCTGCATTCTTCAGGAATTTTGTTGAAGCGGTTCTTCCCATCGCCGTCCTGAGGCCGTGCCTGCAGAAAAGGAAAAGAAACAGCAGGTTAGTTGCACACAGAAAAGAAACCGCTATACAGACATTCAGCGCCACTCACCCGCGCTAATACTCACCTGCAGGAAATCTGCTCAGCATCTTAGGAAGAGTCTAATCTTCATCCAAAAACCACACAAGACCGCGCCTGAAAGAAAAGAGAAACACAGGTTAAAACTTGGGAAATAAGGACATTAGGCACCTATACCAAGCATCCATTGGCATAGAGACTTACCTGTGTAATCCAGCTATTCAAAAACTCTGCAACAGCCCCGCAGGAGTAGTGAAGTAACTTGGTCCTGGGAAATACTGTGCATACCGTGCCCCCTGCTAGAGATTTTAGGACGGTGAGCCTACCATTAAGAACTCCAAGGAGAGACAAAAGAGGAGAAGGGGCATCAGAAGGTTAAAGGAGGTGGAACTAATCCAGCTTCACTCAGTTAGGTAATATCTTGTTTCGGCATTGCAGGCAAACGCCTCCTGGGGTGATATCGAGGGAAAAGACGCGGGCAGGCATCATCACTCAAGCTGTGCAATGCCAGTGCAGACATCATTCGTGCGGCTACGTGTTACGCCCCCGTGGAGACCAGGTGAGCTTGACAGAATGCGAAGCCTTACACAAAATCTCTACCTGGGCATCATGGAGACCTCTGAGACCGACCAGCTAGCCCAGCTTTTGGGGGAACTCAGGGCCGAGGTGCATTCAGCTTGGCAGGAAACCAATGCCTTGAGGAGAGAACTGATCGTAGCCAAGGATCGCACCGACGATCTCGCCAGACAGCTGCTTCAATCACAGGCGGGGCAAACACCGTTACCAGGATTGGGGTCAACGGTTCTGACTACACCAAGAAATCCAGTTCAGGTGGTCCTTCCAGGAGCCGTACCTTTGGCACCTCCAGAACGCTTTGCAGGAGACCCAAAAAGGTACGCGGTTTTTATAAATCTGTGCCGCCTACATTTCTATGCAGGCCAGGAGCTTTTCCAAATGACCAGTCTAAGGTGTCCTTTGTGCTTTCATTTCTCAGTGGCAGTGCTGCAGACTGGTCGGTACCGCTAGTCAATCGGGACAATCCCATCTTGCAAGACTTCCAGATGTTCAAACTGGACATGGAGAATTTGTTTGCCCGCCACTCCCAAGGTCAAGCATTGGATAATGAACTCTTGTCTCTACGTCAAGGCAATCAAGATCTGTTAACGTACATCGCAACCATTACTAGACTGGTAGTGGAAACCGATTGGCCGAATGACTAAAGAACAACACTGTTTTACCGTGGTTTGAGAGGGGAATTAAAAGATGTTTTAGCTCAAGTGGTCAACCCACCCAGAGACTGTGCTGAATACATGGACTTGGTGGTCCAGCTTGATCATAGACTGCAGAACCGTAAGGGAGATCGAGCTAGAATGGACACTCAGGTATTTGTGCGCCCAAAGGAAAATGCTTCCAAGACCACCGACATGGCCGAACCCATGCAGATTGGAGGAGTGCGAGGGCCGTTGTCCAAGGCTGAAAGAGATAGCAGAAAACAACAACAGTTGTGTTTGTATTGTGGGTCAGCCGGCCATTTCCTCCAAGAGTGCCCAGTGAAACCACCCAAGAAAGCAGTAGGGGTTGCTGGCAAAGTTGAGGCAGAGCCAGAGCCGGAAAAGTTCCCCGCCCCACAAGCGTAGAGGTCCGCTTGTCAAGCGAAAAGACGGACTCCCAGACCTCGCACATAGCCCAGCCAATGATCCTCATAAATCACCAACAGCCATCTCGAATGCATGCAGTCAGAGCATATATCAACAGCGGAGCCATCGGTAATTATATGGATCAAGAATGGCTACAAGGATGAATCTTCCTCTTTGCGAAAAGGCAACAACAGACTTAGTCACCACTGTCGACGGAACTGAGATTGATTCGGGGCCGGTAACGCACTCAACGACAGAGATGACACTTTTGTGCCAAGACGGATATCGGGAAGCAATTGTGTTCGATATAATCAAGGCTCACAATTCCAAATAATTCTGGGAATGCCATGGCTAGAATCACACAATCCTTGCATCGACTGGCGTGCTAAGAGGCTGACCTTCTCAGTCAAATGTGCTCATACTTGTTATCAAGCAAAAGAACCTTTGGTCAAAGAAGTGACAACGATCATGAGTCTAACTAATCCGCTACCTCAGGTATACCAAGACTATCAGGATGTTTTCCAGAAGGATCAAGCCAACACTCTTCCGCCCCATAGACCTTACGACTGTCAGATTGACCTTATACCAGGCGCACAGATTCCATGCGGTCGAATCTATGCGCTCACTGAACCTGAAAATATGCATTTAAAAAAGTATCTAGACCAGTACCTGGCTAACGGTTTTATCCACCTGTCCAAGTCCCCGGCGGCCTCACCCTTATTCTTCATGCCTAAGAAGGAAGGAGACCTTAGGACTTGCATCGACTACCGCACATTGAACCAAGTCACTGTTAAAAGCGTTACCCCTTGCCTTTGATTCCTGAACTATTGGATCAAGTTAAAGATGCCCAAATTTACACCAAGTTAGACCTGTGAGGTGCATACCACCTGGTATGAATTAAGAAAGGGGACGAATGGAAGACCACCTTCTGCACCAAATACGGGCTATTTGAATACCAAGTGATGCCCTTTGGCCTTTGTAACGCCCCAGCAGCGTTTCAATATTTCATGAATGACATCCTGCGAGAGTTGATTGATGTGTGTGTCATAGTATACATTGACGACAATCTGGTATACTCCCCTTCTGAACAAGAACATGTGAAACACGTCCGTGCTGTTCTGGACAAACTTCGACAACACAGATTATTTGCAAAACTAGAAAAATGCTTCTTCCATGTTACTGAGGTCGAGTTCCTTGGATTTGTCCTAACCCCTCGTAGTGTACACATGGATTCATGAAAGGTTGATGCCATCTGTTAGGCAGAATCCTGTGCAGTTCCCTTGGGGACCACTGCAAGAAGATTAAGACTACAGGAGTAAGCAGTAAACCCAATTGGTAGCAGACTGTACCACCCAGATTTACCTGGTAGCTGTGGCTGAGCAGTCAGACTTATCTCAAGAAGAGTAGGGCAGTATACAGAGGATACACAATAGGGCTAAAAACACAGTAGAGCAAGCAAACACTGACCAGAGCTTGGTATCAAAAGTATATAATTATTTATTTAACACACACTTAAGGAAATACACTAGCAATATAAATCAAAGAAAGTTCAAACACAATCAGAAAAGTATACACACCTCCCTTAAGAATTATTAGACAAGTCTAAGTCAAAACACCACTATTTGTAAAAACAGATGCGAGCGCGTAACTTAGATGGCCCTCCAATAATTAAGTTGAAGGGAGAGAAAAGGGCAGGTCATGAAAATAAAACAGTTCCCAACACTTTTATAAGACCAAAACAAGTTAGTGAAGGCAGAGTCTACTTTAGAGCCAAAGTTCATAGGCCAGGCCCACTTTAAATGGAGCAAGGTGAAATGTGCCCAAGATAACACAGTTTAGAAATGCATTCCAGTCTTTGTAAAAATGTTCAAAAGAGGTTGGGTTGATTCAGAAGGTAAAGTTAGAAGGTCTGGGGGTCAACCCAGTTGGAAAGCCAAGGATTTAAGGGTCACCTTTAGCAAACCGTAGAAAGGGAGGCCAGGTGGAACACAGTACCTTTAAAGTTGAGGAAGCTGTTCCTGGCAGCGGATGCAGTTCATGGTTTCTACCAGGGGAAGAGAAGATCTTGTCGAGGAGGAAACTTGGAGTCGTTGCACTGCCCAGGGAAGAGACCAGCCTCAGAGTTCGTCGGTTAAAAGGTGCGTTCCTTTTATTCGCGGTCACAGTGGTGAAGCTTGGCTATCCGGCTGCCAGGGTGCTTGGCACTGGCGATTTGACCAAGAGACGTCCTGGAAGACGAATGGCCAACTGGTTGATCCCACCAGCTCAGAGGAAGAAGACTCTTTCAGCAGAAGATCTTCTCTTGTCGTCGGGAAAGTGGTGAGGTCGTTGCAGCAGGGCTCCACCGGTGGTGTCGTCGTTGCAGATGGCTCAGCTTCTCCCCTCTTCGGCTTTCTTAGGTCCTGTGGTGACTTCTGAAGTTCCAGTCCCAAAAGCCCTGCTTTTATGCAGAAAAGCCCCCATTCAACAGCCTAGCTGTCACTCATACCACTGGGTATGTCAGAACAGAGTGTGACTTGGGTTGCTAAGGCAACGCAGTCCAGGGTGCCAATTCCCCCACCCACACATCCTGTGGAACCCAGACAGAGTGGCACCAGTTGGAGGGCTTCTGTGGAGAAGCCTGCCAAAAAGTGGAACAAAGGGCCCGACCTTGGTTGGAGTTACAGAGACGGACACAAATGCCATTTTAGAAAAGAGTTCTGGCAAAAAGACCCAACCAGTGATTTTATACTAAATAAATAACATTGCACCAAAAAGTGGTGCGTTCAAAACCAATGGGAAAATCCCATAGGAAATATTCCGGTGGAATATTTTGCGCGGTAACCACTGCCACCAGCCAAAAACTAGACAAGGGAGGACTGGCCATTGCCCCCTTGGACACAGACCCAGGGGCAATCTAATTAACCACTTCCACAATATGATGGTTTGCACTGGTTCTGTTCACAATGTTGTACTAGTAAAGCCAATGGTGACTTTACATGCCCTGGGAGACAGTAGTCAGTCCCAGGGTATGGAGTTTATGTTTGGGGGTCACTATGACACCCCTGTGTTGCTGCACTGAGGGTGCTGTGTAACACATACATTAAAACAGATGATACCCTATGGAGTAAAAGACACCATAGCCCATAAGCACACAATAAGTCAAAGACATACCTCAAATCATGCCTAAGAGTGGGAGGAAAAGAGTCTCACTCTTAGCAGGAGAAAAAAACAAACCCCAAAAATCCAGCAGAGCCTTCTCTAACCTCAATTAAAGGAGTTCAGAGTATGCTCGGATTTGCAAACTTCTATTGTTGCTTCATTCCAGGCTTTTCGCAACTAGTGCATCCCATCACCTCTCTACTGCAAAAGAACAAATGTTTTCAATGGTCACAGAAGGCAGAGAAAGCCTTCCAGGACTTAAAACAAAAATTCATCTCAGCTCCAATCCTGAAACACCCTCGTCCATATCTACCTTACATGGTTGAGACTGATGCTTCCAGCTTGGCAATGGGAGCGGTCCTCTCTCAAAAAGATCCCGAAACAGGTCAACTTCATCCGGTGGCCTTTTGGTCACGGAAATTCACAGCACCAAAACTGAATTACGCCATTACGGACAATGAACTTTTGGCCATCAAGGCGGCCTTCAAAGCTTGGCGGCATTATCTCTTAGGAGCAAGGCACATGATCACGATAATCACAGATCACCGCAATCTACAGTACCTGAAGGTGTCAAAGTCTCAATCATCTCGCCAACTCCGATGGGCATTATTTTTTGCTGAATTCGACTTTGTAATTACTTACCGACCTGGTTGTGGAAATGGTAAGGCGGATGCCCTGTCCCGTATAGGGGTAGATTTTGAACGCACAAACCCCGACCCAGTGCCCATCATTCCTGGAGGAAGAATCCTAGGAATAACAACATCTCTAACACTAGATGACATCCATGAGGCAATCGCACATCTCGTTGATAATAACATTCTGCAGGATTGGCCAACCAAAAGTATTCACCACTCAGTTTCAAACCATCTACCTTATTTTCACGGACGTCTTTATCTGCCTAGCAAAGAACTTCAGGAAAAGGTCATCTCAAATTACCGCAAATCATTGGTAGAAGGACATGCTGGATTCGCTAAAACCGAAGCCAAGATCAAGAGGCACTTTTGGTAGCCAACATGGCGTAAGGACATCAAGCAGTTCATGGACATCAAGCAGACTCTTGTGGAGTCTGTGCACAAAACAAGGCCCATAAGAAGAGAGCACCGGGGCTACTGCAACCACTGGAGATTCCGCCTACACCTTGGCATACATTATCTCTTGATTTTATTACTGATCTTCCCCCTTGTAATGGATTCAACACGATTTTAGTGGTGGTGGACTTATTTTCCAAAATGGCCCATTTCATCCCATTGAAAGGCTTACCCTCAGCTTCAATCCTGGCTAAGGAATTCCTAGAACAGATAGTCCGAATACAAGGATTTCCTTCCATCCTGATTTCAGACCGTGGCAGTCAATTCATCTCACGCTTCTGGAAAAAGTGTTGTGAGTTAGCTCAAATCGATGTAAGACTTTCGACCAGTTACCATCCCCAAACCGATGGTGAGACCGAGAGGACCAACCAAACTTTGGAGAAATACCTAAGATGTATGTTACACCAAACAGAAAGCAGCTGGAAAGATGTTTTGTGGATAACCGAGTATGCCTATAACAATTCTTTATATTTCATCACGGAGCAGATTCCTTTCTATACAATATACGGGATGCACCCGCGAACCTCCAATCTTGACCCGCCTCAACTTCTAGAAATGCCAGCTGCAAGGAGTTTGCACACTACCATCACTCAAGCCTTTAAACAGACTACAAACCATCTGAGACAAGCTAAAGAAAGATACAAGAAATCGGCAGACGTTCATAGAAGTGAAACCCCAAAGTACCAAGTTGGGGATCAATTCTGGCTGGCCTCAAACATATACCAGTAAAGGGAACCCGTACCTTCAACCCCAGATATTTAGGTCTGTACACCATCAAGGCAATCATTAATCCGGTAGCTGTGAAATTGGACTTGCCTCCACATATGCGGATTCACTCCGTTTTTCACGTCTCACTTTTGAAACCAGTGCAACCAGGAACCCCAGTATTGAAACCACCGAAACCAATCCTGGTTGAAGGAGAACCTGAATTTGAAGTTAAGGATATTCTAGACTCAAAATTCATCAAATCAAAACTAATCTACTTAATAGACTGGAAAGGATATGGACCGCAAGAAAGTTCGTGGGAACCTAGTGATCACATTTATGCTCCTCGGTTGTTAAAAAGATTCCATCGTAATCATCCGAGCAAACTAGGACCAATGGGAGAATCCACCATTAGAGGGGCCTTGGGGGGGAGTGCTGTCATGGTACAAACTCCCAAACCTCTGGAGCTTATGGGCCTACCCCAGTCACTGGCACCCTTAGGGGCTTATCAAGTCCCAAAAGTGCGTCCTAGGATTTCCCGGACTCAGTCCTGGCACCGTTGGCGCCAGGCTCATAACATGTGCTAATTGCATGAGACTACATTCACAGCCTAATAGGGCTGAGCCTGTCTGTATACCCTGGGTGTGGCTGAGGGACTACTTTACCTGAGATTGCAGGGTGTGGCTGAGGGACTATTTTACCTGGAACTACTTACAAGGCTATTTAAGCTACTCCTGCAGCCTAACGCTCACCGTGTCTGCTCAGTACTCGAACTTCTACAGCCACGCCCATCCTGAGATCCCGATCCAGTGGCACCTGAGACAAGGAAAAGAAGAGAACAGGAGTTAATACAGCAACGAAGGCCTTACCTGCAGTATTCCATCCAATCGGCCGCGCCTTCAGGTTCTCTCCGGGCCACCGCACCTGCAGAGTAGAAGGTATCTGCATGGACACCCAATACTCACCCCGGGCATGCATTAATCAGGAATTTCATTGAAGCGGTTCTTACCAACGCTGTCCTGGAGCTGCGTCGCGCCTGTAGAAAAGGAAAAGAAACAGCAGGTTAGTCGCGCACGGAAAAGAAACCACTATATAGACATTCAGCGCCACTCACCCGCGCTAATACTCGCCTGCAGGAAATCTGCTCAGCATCTTAGGAAGAGTCTAATCTTCATCCGAAAACCTCTCAAGACCGTGCCTGAAAGAAAAGAGAAACACAGGTTAGAACTTGGGCAATAAGGACATTAAGCACCTATGCCAAGCATCCATTGGCATAGAGACTTACCTGTGTAATCCAGCTATTCAAAAACTCTGCAACAGCCCCGCAGGATCAGTGAAGTAACTTGGTCCTGGGAAAGACTGTGCATACCGTGCCCCCTGCTAGAGATTGCAGGACAGAGAGCCTACCATTAAGAACTTCAAGGTGAGACAGAAGAGGAGAAGGGGCATCAGAAGGTTAAAGGAACCAATCCGGCTCCACTCAGTTATCTAATGTCTTGTTTCGACATTGCAGGCAAACACCTCCTGGGGTTGATATCGAGGGAGAAGACGCGGGCAGGCATCATCACTCAAGCTGTGCAACGCCAGTGCAGACATCATTCATGCGGCTACATGCTACGCCCCCGTGGAGACCAGGTGAGCATGACAGTAGTCTACGCCTCGCATTACTTTATGATTACGTGTTGAATTATAGTCTACACATTGTGTGGTCAAATTCCTGATGGCTGCCTCCGTGAGCCTCAAACGAGAGCCGCCATCACAGTTTTCAACCTTTAATAACATGTTCTTAGATGGAGGTTGAAACGCCCCCATGTTGTTATCAACAGGTTGTGGTCGCTTTGCTTTGTTCTTTTTACTTCTAAGATTTCTACTAGTGCCAAGAATTCCTGTGAGACATATGTGTGGTCTAATGTGGCTCCCACACCTTCGCATTCCCATGTTGGTACGCTTGGCTGCGTTATGTCCGTCGTCCAGTGCAGGTTATGAAAGTCCATCGAGTTCATGAAGGCATTCCATTGGTATCCTCTCTTTGATGACACCTTTAGTCCTGTAGTTGCGCAGCTTGGCCCCTCTATATCATCACAAACTGAGTTAAGGTCCCTGTTGATTATTTTGTATTTTATCAAAAAAGATTTGTCTCCTTGCTTAGAGTTTCCATCAATTTGATGAAATACTTGTTGGTTATGAGTCTGGGGTTCCAATACGTATTCACCAAAAGCAGGTCATCCACGATGTCTGTTGCTTCCATAGAAACATGTGGATGCCAGGTGATCAAAGAGGCCTGGATAAATTCCGTCGACAGCTGGACTTTTTTTTAAATGAAGGCTGCTGCCTTCAGATGGGCTAAAATGCCAGATTTCATCATCTTTGGTGGCTAAACTGCTGATTGGGATGCCAGTGCTTTTGAAATCCATGTCCACTGTCTTTTCTCTGCTTTATTTTCAGGTGATTCTCCTCCCTTGAGCCTGCATAGATACATCTTGAGGAAAGGTGATTTTTAGTTGGGGCTATGGACCCTTGGGTAATCTGTCAGAGTTCCAGATAGTGAGTGACTCCTACAAGCCATCTGAAGTACTGGATTCCCTTGTTCTCGAGGTCTCGTGCGATTGGTATGAGGTAGTGATGGGTTTGTATTCCGATTTCTTATATTTGGATTGCTGTCCTTTAGGTTGATCGACGTGTCTGAAACTAGAAGAACAGTTCGGCTCTCTTGTTTTTTGGGAGTTCAAGGTGGAATCACTCCTATAGTGTTTAGAGACCTTCTCCGATTGGGCTTTCCTTACAGATCCATCAGGATTTATTTCTCTTAGATCAAATCCCAGGGTCTGTAAACTTACAGTGCCGTCCAATAGAATGTGTTTTATTTCTGGAGAGTGAATGTGTAGAAAGGAACAGTCTTTACGGCAGTTGGGGTTTGGCTCAACTATTTTTAAGTCGTTCGAAGACAGGTGTCTCAAACTTGGGACATGCTCGAATAGTTTCATAATTGATCTTCAATTTAAGATCAGTTTGTCCTTCAGATCCAATAGTCTTTTCAGTTTGAATGGTCAAATTGAGTAGGATTTAGGTGTTCTTTTCGAGTGTGTCCTATTGGTCCCACTTTATTCGAATTCCAATCTCTCTCTTTCAGCTTTATTGCTGTTATTCAATGTATATCGCACTTTATCTCGTTAGTCTGAAGGGACTTGCCCTTTGGTATGTGGTTTATGTGTTGAATAACTTTGAATTCGTTCATGCCTTGGGGGGGTCTTTAGTTCTGTTGATCTTCCTTGTAGTTCTTCTTACCTGAGAAGGACTTTGCTTTCTTTGAGGGATCCTTTTATTCTTGTCTCTAGATCGTTGTTCGCGACCCAGGCTCTCACTTTCCTTATGGGCCTGTTTTCTTTTGTCGCAATTTTGGCGATGGAAGTTCAATGATCATTATTTTCTTCTTTGGTTAAAAAGATAAGGCTTCCTCCGTCAGGTCATCATCTTTCAGTTTTTGCTGTGGCAAGTGCGGTATGTCAGACTCTGAATCTTCTACTGTGTAAAGATTCAGATTCATTAAGTCTGCAGAGTTCTCATTAGCTTCTTCATCGAGAACAAGCTTTACTTCGGTTTCCTTTTCAAGGAACTTCAAACACTGTTTCTCTTTTATTTGAGGAGAATGGGCAGGTAGTTGTTTTTTGGGGATGCTTAACACCACTTCTCTCCTGTCCTTTTTTAATTGGCACCCACGGGCCATTACTTGCAACTTGGGAGTCTCCTTCGTAGGTGTTGCATTTTGAGGCTCCTCGTGCACTGCTGTTGCTTTCTGCGAAAAAATTCCAAAGGTGGCTGGATGGGTATATCCTGGTTTTGGCTTATCGTTAAAAGAGCACATTTTTTTTATCTTATCTGATAGAGTTGAGGCTATCGAGCCATTGCAACTCAATCTGTTAAGATCCCTTAGTTGCGTTGAGCAGTTAGTGGAATCGGTTGGTCCGGAGTTGATTTAGATTCATCCACAGTTGGTTTGTTGATCTTCACTCCCAACAGTGCTTCAATGCTCCTGTCCTTTTGTCTCTGAAGGAGGGCTTCTTTTCTGAAGTCTCTAGTGAGTGTTTGAATGCTGGTCGAATTTGAGACCGGTATAAAAGATTTAGATGTGCTGGCGGCCGTGGTTGGCCAGTTAGATGGCCATGGTTCGGTCTCCGTGCCTTGAGATGTCTTTGCTAGTTTTTCTGTTGTCTTGGCCGTTATGAAGACTTCTAGACAGCTGGGTGTTCATAAAGGCCAGCATGGTGGTATGGTCCTTTTGTGTCATTTAAGGCTTCATACAGCTTACCAAATAGGGCCAGGGCTATGGTGACCTTTGACATGATTGTTAGTAGGGCTGGCATTTTTGAAGGAGAGTCCATAGCCACTGGAGTTGAGATCTCGCTTAGTCGCCTGTTCAGTGGTGGTGTTCTTTGAAGTATGTCATTCTTTGATGTTCCCTCTGGAACGTTCTGCTGCCTAAGGGAGGTCAGCCCTCCTTCTTCAGAGGATTCTTCAGGGGAAGTGATGGGGCTTCTCTTGTTCCCCTCTTTTTCCGGGCTTGATGGTGTCAATCTTGCGTTCTGGGCTCCACTGGTTTCCCTTTGGTTGGAGACCAGGTTGGCACTCCAAGATTCGTTTAGCACTGGATTTTCTAGCCCTGTTAGGTTATTATCAGGTGGCGACAGAACTCTAGTTGTCCTCGGGTGCCAATCAGCTAGTGGTGAAATGCATACAGGCCCCCTTTTTTTGTTTACTTTTTAAAATGTTTTGCTGCTCCCTCTGAGTTGTTGGAGTCCGAGCAGTACATCACGCCTCTTTCCGGGTCTTCAATGGCCATTTTTGGTCTAACCGGGCCTCTTGTATTTGACCATAGACAGAGACTTGTAATTCCCTCAGGCTACCATCCTTGCAAAGACTCCTCAACCACTCCAGGAGCCCTCCCCTGATGGGGAGCCACTGCTTTCTCCATGAGCCGGAGTTCTCCTGACGAGTCCTGGACAGTCTCTTCAGTATTTTGATCTCCCGCTCGCATCCGGGAGACTGCCTGGGCGGCTCGAGGACTCATCCGACAGACGGGCTCACACTGGGCAGGCATCAAGTTGAGTGAAGCAGGATTCACTTTGGTGTGGTACTTTTGGGGTCCAGTAAATCCCTGCCCCCCTCCATTTTACCATGCGGCACATCATAGTTCAGAGGTTTGTCCTCGGAAGATAGTGCCGGGACATGAGTTTCCCAGGGCAGTTGGGGGGAGGCATGATCACGCTTACCTAGCACTGCTACTTCTTTCGGCAGTTCTGTTACTTCCAGCCGTGGCCGAGCTCAGTCATTCAGCCTTTTGCCGACTTCCTTTGAGCTCGTCTCCTGAATACATGAACGAGCGCTCCGAAGGAGCCGGCCTTCTTCCTCCATATTGGGCCGGTCTGTAGCCGCCGTTAGACTGCCGAAAGACTTAATTCGTCTCTGCAGTCGACTCTGCAGCCGCTCCGCAGAGGAAAACAGCCTATGAGTGGGTCATCCCACACAGTAGAGAAACAAAGAGCAGACTGCTCAGCAGGGTCAGAAAGGACTGCGAAAGACTGCACTTATTAGACAGCGTTTGTCTAATAAGTGCCACCATTACTTTTCTTTAAAGGCTCTACCATGTGAAAAGGTGCAGGTGATACATTTCATTGAATGTGCTTCATTACTCGTTTCAATCCAAAACCTTTTGTAGCTTAAACATGGCTGACACATGTTTAACTGGGCCATGCCTACCTTATAAGGCCTAACCTAGCCAGATAGGTGTCCTCACCCCTGCACTTGAGGAAGGATTTTGTCTCTGAAATCTTACATCTGAAGGGAAATTTCTTTTTCGAGAAACAGCTACACACCAATCTGTAATAATGACCACCACACACAGATAGCAAGGGTAAGAATGCAGTGTGTTTATTGTTCACAGTCATATTTATACACAAAAGCCACAGAAGGAATGTACATGTTTAGAAAAGATATAGTGTCCCTTGCCGCCAGTCCCATCACATGATTCACTTTGAAGGAGATCAACTGAAGGGCATCATATGCGAGTCACCCTGACCTGTCATTATTTTCGACCCCCTATTGAGACGGGTACATACTTTAACCCCAGGAGGAAATAAAGATCAAGACCTTCTGCCATAGTTCACCAGCATGTGGTAATGCTGAAGAGCCACATATATAAGACATGAAGGTTTCAATGTGAGCATTGGAACAGCTTGACAAGGAACCCTGAAAAGATTGAAGCTACCATAGTTGTACAGAGCTTTAAACCTTGTTCAGACAAGTCACTGGTCACTACTTATATCCAAGAGGTTATCCCCATTCAGGGACTGGGCCTTTCATCCAATGTATTTTCTAATACCTAATTCAGGTCCCCACCAACACAAACAGTACTTGATCCAGTCTACCAACTGTAGGCTTTCTGCTCTTTCTTCTTGGGACTTCTCGTCAAATCCAAGAAAGTCTGAATACAATAACTCATACACATCTATCTGACTTATCTGGTGCCCAGCTTACAAGTGGATGCACTTTGGAGGGGTTGAGGTGGGACATGTTTAACTTGTAACAAAAACCTTAAATAGGCACCTGCATATTAAAATGAATTAGTGCTGTAACATTGCAGTAATACAAGAAACTCATTCAGAGTGGGTTGAGATGTGTGATTTGCCATTACCTTGGTAACAGGCAGTAGGAATCAAGCAGTGTGAATGCAGTATGTTGTGGTCATTATGGGAAACTCAATGCTAGATGTCCTGACATGCGAGTGAATGAAGGGCTGTTAGAAATTGCCCCCTTGGAACTGCCTGTCAGAGCTATTTTTATGAACAAATAAACAAACAAGAGAGATGTGGGTGGAATTCCTCCACAGTTGGCATTTGATAATGTTAAATGAACGTACACAAGGAGAATTTGATAAAGATGTGTGATCTATGTGGTGCTTCCATATTTAGCGTGGTACATAGAACATATTTACATGCAATTATCACCCAACCGATGGAAGGCCTTGTCCGGATTCAAACATATCACAGCAGCATGTGCTGAATCCACTGAGATATCTTAGCTGCATACTTTTCAAGGCAAAGCTTGCCAAATGTGATTGTTGGTTACACTCTTTATTATTGCTATATTTTGTCAAGGTTATTTCCAATGGATTAACCTGTGTTGGTTTTAGCTGCAAATGCTAGTGATCATTATCATTTACAGCTAAACATGTGTGGTATCAATCAAAATGAAATGATAGCCAGAATAGTTTAATAATATTTGTAAATAAACAAATGAATAGAATTCAATGGTCTACTACTTATGGAAATACATCTATATTACATCAAAGTCAATTGATGCCAAACCTTTTTTGCATTACTTGAAATATGAAGACATGCTGCAAGTTGTTTTGCAAACTAAGCACATATCTGGAAGTGCCCTAGGATGAGTACTTTTAGAGTACATCTTTTCTCAGAGGAGGCTTAGGCTAATCAGGAGTGATTTCATGCAAAATTGCTGGGGACCTTGTTTGGACAAGACATTTATGATGTTATTCTGTGATCTAGAAAATCTCGGGATGCGGGCCCGCAAGGCCTTAGTAAAGTGGTTTTAGAGAACGCACCACTTCTGTGAGCAGAGATATTTAAAAGTGTGTTTGAGGAAATAGTTAAGAGTTCAAAGAGTCCTGCATCATGGACTCAAGCTTATTATACGAAATCAAAAAAAGGGTTAAGATATCAAATCTGCTTAAGTACTGTCTGATTACTTTTGTCAATGTAAGTGGCAATTTGGATTGAGTGGACAGAGGCTTTGTACAAGGTTCACATGGATTTTCAGAACGCAATGCCCACAAACATAAATGGATTTATCATAATGTTATTAAAACTAACAACACTGATGCCCAAATGTTTATCTGTGTATGTATTGTAGTTACATTTAATTGCAGCCGTTGATAAAGTATGCAAGCAACTGTTGTGGCAAATGGTAAATAAATGGGGGATAAAGGAAGGTCTTTGAAAATTGATTATTTTGTTGCATATAAATACTACGGGTTGCATTAGGCTCTTATAACATCAACTGGCCTCAGGCAGGTTTATGTCCCAGCTCCAACATTATTTAGCATGTACTTTTCAGATACTTGGGAAGCTTTAGAAGCTGTGACAAACTATCTCCAATCATAGGTTTGCAGAAGGTTCTGTTTTCTCATTTGCTGATGACGTTATGATATTAGATCAAACTCTGGTTGCTTTACATAGAAGCTTCCATGATTTTACGGTATATACTTCGAAGAACAATCTTGAAATAAATACTAACAGAATTAAATTTATGTGATATACAACTCAACAAAGAAATCAGCATTTTGTGTGGGACCTAGATGCCAAATCTTTGGAAGACGCACACGTTTGCAATCAAGCTAAAGTACTTATGTCATCAGTTAAACAATTTGACTTAAGATATGGTTGTCTAACATATTTGCCTGCTCTAAAACTATAAAAACCAAATGGTTGTCCCGATTGTTTTGTTTAATACAGACATATGCATGAACTTTATTTTGATTGTTTGGACAAATTTGAAGAAACATTGTGGAAGTCACTCCTCCAGAGCAATTATGCAAGAAATAAGTTTGTAATTGTCTCTGCAGTCATTGCCCATCCACATAAAATTCAATTTGATGATAAAATCACATTGGTGAATAAGGGATCAATCCTTTATGTATTAACTGAGGCAATGGCTTTGGCTCTTATGATGCTCTTATGAAATGTAAAACAGTATGTGAAGCTGGTTCTCAAAAGATCAGTTGTTCAAACATCTATTTATGAAACAATTACTGTATACATGAACTAAAAAAAGTATGGTATTGGTATAATCATCTATTTTCTAACAAAGAATATTATGTACAACACTTCTGATGCTACCCCACCAGACAACTCTATCTTGCCCGGTTTCCCAGAAAATTACCTACAAACATTTTCATGTTGAAACTTTTTTGGGGAAATCTATGAAAAAGTGAGGTTGAGAAATGATCTTCCGAGAGTTGCCCGTACCTTCAGATTATATAAGGATTCAACAATTATTGAATCTCTGTATTTGTGAATAAACTGTACAGTTACATTGCCTCAGCCTATTTTTCCATTTTTCTTTGGGGCATACGTGCATGCTGGTTTTAGAATAAGCACAGGCCAATTTTATTCCTTGTTAATGAACGAGGCACAACTCTCGCTAATCATAAACTTAACCGATCAAGGGATTTTTAAATTATTTTGGATGATGTTTGAAGTGCATATTTCTTGTTTTATATGCTCTTTATATTACCATGTATGTTTTGCATATATACATATTATTTTACATGACATATGTTCTGTGAAAGAATATATTTTGAACGTAAGACAGTAATAATAAAATGTGTGCACCGTGTGTGGAGGTTACTGTGTGCTGGAAGTGCCAGTGCAGTTTGAGGAGTCAATGGGGGTCATTACGAGTTTGGAGGTAGGCCTGGCGCTATTAGCACCATGGCTGCCTCCAAGCCCGGGTCCGGTCTGACATAATGGGGACTTAACGGGTCATTCGAACCTCGGAGGACCCGGTAAGTCCCCATTCTGTAGACCATTCCCCATTTCCATTTGAGCCCCCATAGGGCTCAATGGGAATGGAAAAGGCACTAATTACGTGCTCGCAAATAGCAGGCCCGTTATTAGCGCCCTGGTCCCTTAGCGGGACCCGCAAAGGGACCTCAGGACCTCGGAATTGGGCGGTAAGGGTTTAACGGCACCGGCATCATTACCGGTGACGATTAACCCTTACCGCCCAACTCAGAATGAGGCCCAATGTCACTGTTGCCAATACTCAGATGTATTTTGTAACACAGATTGTGTATGTGATAACAGCTATGTGTCAAGTTGCATACGTATGATATATTGGATGGTTCCTGATGTATAATCTCATAGAGATAGTTGAAAAGAGTATTGTGTTACTAATTGAAGACAGAGTAGCTAAAAGGGAACCGTACATGAACACAATCAGAGGAACTGCTCTGAAGACATCAGCAGAATTAAGACTTAGTTAAAAAGTTAGTAATCAGTAAGAACAAGAAAACAACAATTGAAGGAGGCCCTCGATACCCACAAGGCATCCATATTAAAACAACTCAGTCTCTTTGAGGCAATAAAAGATGACCTGCAAGTGTGCAGAGAAGCCAAAGTTTTGAAAGTGAAATATTGACTATTAATGGCACTCATCGTCATTGTTTACAGACACATGACAAATTAAAAGATCATACCATTTACACCAATGCAATATAAGGGGACATCATGACTATAAAACTAAAACTAAAAGAAAATCAGGAAACTGCTGCAAAACGCAACATAACATGTGTGAATTTGCATGCTGAATATGATCAGTTGCAACAAAGTATCCAAATAATCATAGAACCCAGTTAACCGAAGAAAACGACACTGATATCACCTTAATATTGACACACACACAGGCACAAGGTGATTATAGTAAGCTGTTTTCACAAGAGGCAGTGAGAAAAATGCAAGAGAATGTGTCATTGTGAGAGAAGTTAGAAAAAGTAATGACATCACTTAATAATGCTGTGTTGCTAATAGAACAAGTGAAGAAAGAGTTAAATAGGCAGCAATGTAAACCAGAATACAGTGAATGTAATACATCTTTGTCAGAAAGAAAATTATTCTTTACAAAAGGAGTTACAAAACACACATCATTACTGGCCTCCATTACTAAAGTGTTTTCGGCCTTGATTCAAGAAATTACAGAAAATAAGTGCAGTTCTAAATCAGGAGCTGCAAGTATGTTTCATGGAAGAAGGACATTGCTTTCCTATACCTGATACTACCTTTCTACTGGCCAGATCATCCCATAAAATGGGGGATCTGGGAAACCTGGACATAGCCAAAACATACGGCATACCAAATGGACCATTTCCCCTCCCCAAACACACTAAAAGAAACCATAAGAGCTGTGTAGGGACGCAGAGCACTATCTGCACCTTGCTGTGAGAGGGCAGAGTGGCACACTTAGTATATCCTGAATGAATAGGAGAGGAAATAAGGGAACTCCAATACAGAGAATCAGTGATGAAATGTTTCAAAATTAGTTAATGGAATAAGAATTACAATGTATGATTGGACAGAGGGGCTATTTAGCCCATCTTTCAAACTTTGAGAAACAAGGATTGCAACCCAGAAAGGGCACTCTAACACCCCCTCTGTAGCTGGGGGGTTATGAGGGACCTCCTATGCAAATTCTGAAACTCTGATTTTGAGCAATGACCAGAAGAAAAAATCTCCTATATAAAGATTTTCAGACCCTAACCGAGAGGAGAAAAGAGAAAAAAGGAAAGAGAGAAGAGAAAAGAGAAAAGCAAGAAGAGGAAAGAGAAAAGAGAAACAAGTGGACCCCCTGTACCATGCCCATAGGATACCTGAAGTCATTATGGCAGGGAGAGTAAATATATAAGCAGGGTTCATCTCATGGCGCATTCTCTCATGAGGAACATTGCACTCAAGTAAGAAAACCTAGAACAAGAAAACCACAAGCGAATTTTATGAAACACCCAATCAGAGAGAGTAATGATATAAACAGCTTTATGACCCTCTTATCATAAAAATGAGATTTTTGTTGGGGTGAACCTTTTGAATTGTCTGAAAAATTGATGGTGTCAATGTGGGTTACAATGGACTTTTCCCCCAAGGTTTTCTGCCTTCTTCGTTGGACTGGAAGACCACAATCTGTATAAATGCTCCTCTTACTCGGTTGGCACTTTGAAACATTTTTGAACAAGTAGAAATACTCAGGAAACCTGCAAGAATGCCTAAAATGTAATGTTTGCTGAGGATCCATGTCCTAGGCAATGTGCTCAAGAAAACAAAAGTGCATTTTCCAAAATATCTTTACGTTTCGAAGTCGAGACTACAAAACTACTTTGTTCCAGACCATTCTGAAATATTTAGTTGCTCAGTTAGTCTGTGATTATGGTGATGAAAGATCACTGAAATTGATTATCACCAAATCTACAGGCATATATGAGTAAAGAAGCACCAACTCCCAAAAACAAAGAAAGATAAAAAACAGATGCCTGCACCGACCACCAATAACGTAGTTCTTCCATTGGACTAGAGACAGGTGGGGGCTACCCCTTACTCCTATAATGTTCAAGATACTAACAGGCATAAAATACCCCCTGTTCAAAGTCAACTATATGGTTGTTCACCTGGCATGCAACAATAATGACCCAATGAAATAGTGGCTCTTCTTCATTCATTAAGATAAAATGAAATAAAAAAAGAAAGTGAAGTTCAGTGAAGAGAAAAACGTGACAATCAGACTTGAGGGAGGGAGTATAAAACCAGGTGTTTTCTCTTTCAGTGATGGGGATACCACCTCCAGAAATACAAACAATTAAATTTAAAAGAAGTGTGACTAATAAGAGAAAAGAATGTGATTGACCAAGACACCCCTTCATACATAAGGCGTAAGAAGAAAAAAAAACTCCAATTGAGGGACCACAAAAGAAGGTATTCCTACACCTGCAGACGTTTCTTGAGATCCCACTCCATGCAGAGGCAGTGACAAGGAACATGAGGAATGGGATTGAAGTCCCTGTTCCATTTTTTATTTCAAAATGTATTGTAATTCTTACAGAGTCCTTGACCAACCCACCTCAACTTGAGGAAGATGCCCACATAATAGTGGCCCAAGATCAAATTCATGAAATCACAAATATGAGAATGATACACTCAGAACTGTTCACTCATTCACACTTTATCTCTAAGTTGGAAATGACAGATGGGAGGTTTTTCTTGTCTGTTCAAATCCAGGGATAGTGTGACTTACTGGCTGTCATATATACAGGGTCACTTGCAACCTTGATCTGCCAAGATGTACCAAATACTTTGAACTAAGGAAGAGCTCACTATCATTGCATTACCCTCAAGCCCCTCGTTGGGTAACTGCACAACTTTGGAGATTCCAGTCAATGAAGTTATCAAAGTAGAAATCAAATAGGGTGATATATACTCCAGTGATACCTCTGGCTCCTAAGGGCTCACCTTTGTCACTAGGGAACAAATTCATTTGAAGGTTTTCACCTTTGATAGTCCTCTGGCCTCCAACTCGCTGTCTGATTAAATTAAACATAAGTGCATATTATGTTATTTTAAACAGGGCTTGTCACCTGATTGAAAACTATCCAGACTGAGTGGAAATTCTTTTCTAACAAACACTCTCAGGTACCTGACAGCACAATAATGTCTGTCAAGGAACAAGCTGATAGTGAAGGACCTTCTGCTGAACCTTTTAAAATACTCCTGCTACTAAATAATTAGCGTTCACCACTCTGGATGGAAACACATTGTTGTTTTTATCAATGTCAGCCCTCCAACAAGGGTCTAGGTCAACTGGTGGAGAACCCAGGAGATACAATAAGCAGTCTACCTATTATACACATTCAAGGGTCTGGTTCTCTCAAATATCTGTGTAACTCAAGAAAAAATCTTTGTCAGTGATAAACTGCCTGGCCAAATCAAAAAAGATGAGAAGATTCCCACATTAAATATAGAAGATAAATGGCAATCTGGCCTCGATACAACGGACACAAAATACCTGATTACTAGCAGGTTCATTTTGAATATCACAATTGGAACTAACACAATAAATCATAATTCCTAGGTAATAATAGATGTTACATCAGTTATCAGATACTGTATCGAATGGCAATTAATTTGGAGTTTATTAGCAACAGGGTCTGGTCCAGAATCGGGGTTACCACAGTAGACTTCAAGGATCTCAAGATCTCAAGAATGTGTTTTGGTCAGCTCAATTGCAACCGCATGTTGCTGAAGTTCAAATCAAGGAGGAAGTTACTATTTCTGGAAATACTCAGCAATATGCTCTGTCTATAAAGAACATAAAAGGGCAAACCTTGCTTAATGAACAAGCTTTTAAGAATGTAACGAATGTTCTTCAACAACAAGAGCTTTTTCTACAACCCTATTGTTAGATTTTAAAAATGGTACGATTCGAATATTGGTTGACAATAATGATCCCCAAAGTGTCATTTCATCTGAGCATGTTTATTGGAATAGCTGTTCATTCCAAACTGAATGTAGTAAATCCAATTATTGCTCAAAAATGCCGTTGTAGGGTATCTCTGGTGTGTCTCTTTTCTTACTAAATACCATTACATATGTCATGGGCCTCAAAGGAGTGTAATATGGGCACTACCGAATGTGTGTGTTCTTTATCCAAGGACATTGTTTTTTTTGCTTATGCAGCATGGGCCAGATACCACAAGTCACCCTCAAGTCCTAATATGTCACCTGATCTGGTCTAATGTAGGCTCTGCTAAAGAGCCGCATGCCTTTCAGTGGAATCTGCCTCCCCAAGAACCTTCATCACCTATGAAGAAATGTACACATCCATTGACTAAACGGGTAGCTCCACAATACTTCAACATCTTCTCTTACTCTTCAGACTGTAACAACTGTAATAATTCGCCAATCACAATAAGGTGCTGTATATTTTTCTTCAGCACCAACACTTCAGTATCTCTACCACCACTGGACAAGGTCTTGAAAAGAGGGATTGTAGTCTATGCCACTTGATGACACTATTGAGTGGGAGAAAGAGCAGGGGTCAGAACAGCCTGCCATGAACCTGATGATGAAGCAGAGGTACATGTGCATGCCCTGATAATAGCATGGCAGCTGCAGGGTGGCCCCACATTTCATAAATGCGGAGGATGTAAAATATTCTGTGCACACAGATGAACCTTTAAACCACCTAATGAACAGTGTATGCCTCTTAACATGCATCATAGAGAAGGGGCATGATGAGCTAGCTGCACGCATCAAGCAGCAAAGGTGAAACACAGGCGTCCCCTCTTTTGTTATCCATGGGGAGGAGCAGCCTAATACCCCCGTTTTCCAAGCCTTCCACTTCAGTAAGCTCCAAGCTTTCTGCCAGCACTCTTTTGGTTTTCACTTCCCTCACACCATTGACGGTCATCCTTCTATGCCCCCGAGAATATCCCTGCAAATCTTGCAATGTGCGCTCTATAACTACTGCATAAAACGAGCATATGAAATTCATTTTACAGTATATGATGATAGTGCCATTTTCAACTGGCACTATATTAGTGAAGAAACGAATTGTACCATTGTTTCTCAGGCAAATCAGTTTCATTAACCATCAGAGTCTTAGAGTTCTTGCAACGTTTCAATGTACTGGAGTGGTAAAGAGTCGAACACATTATTTTCTTCTTTCTCTTTTTTGCAGTTTTTCTCTTTCTCGATGATCTGGATAGATTTTACTTGGAGTAGTAAAGTTTTAAGATCTTGAGAGAAGCGAATTGCAATAATGCATGATGGAGATATTGGTTAACAATGTTGTTATGTGTATTGTTTGTGAACAGGGATGTCAGGGGTAACAGAAGTGACATCACACGACCCCTGACACCGGATGAAATCACAGGAAGTGATGTAATTTGACCCCGCCCCAAGTGACATCACATGAAGTGATGGCAAACAGCCTTCAGATTTTTTAGATGATTCTAGCACCCGTATTTCCAGGTGCTCTCATTTCAGCCAGATATAAGAACTGAGGCACAGACGAAGGCATGGTTTGTGCATGATTACACATTTGGCGAATGCCATTTTCCAGATTTGATGTGGGGACTATATGTAAAACCTATATAATGCAGTATTTCTAAATGGGTAACAGAAATCTGTAATGCAGGCTACAGCTAGTGTGCGAAACATCTATAGATCAAAGGACACAGAAGTATGTGTTATCTGCGGTGTTAAACAAGCCAAAAAAGCACCAACCTAGGAAGGTGTGTGCTGCTGTTTAACCGTCCAAAATGCCGCAGGAGCAAGACCTGAAAATGAAATCATTGACCAGGATTTTAGTATCAACAAAATTCCCTGGTTATAAATGTATATATGATTCAGCTACCACTACTATAGAAGCAACCTATTAGACTGGTCTGCGTGCACAGAGGGGAGTGCACCTGATAATGTTATCTTGCTGGAGTATAATACCTGAGAAAGTGTCTTTCAATATACCCAAGACCCCCCATAGTTTTTGTTATCTTAGTGTAATACTGGGTAATACTGGTGCCAGAAGAATTTACAATAAAAACCACCATTTAATGAAATGTCATTGCTGCACACATAAATTCATAGCACCACACAGTTATTTAAAATTGAAAACACCCACGAGTTGCTTCTCATCCGGGCACTTATTGGCAGACTTCAAGACGCGCACTGCACACTACCCCTTTATCAGACCCATTGATGCCCAATGGCGTAGCACAAAATTTGGCAGCTCCCTGTGAGCCATGCTGTGGAGGCTCACTCCCCAAGTTCCTTAACACAGCACAGGGCATGCCACATCCGGGCCGGTCCGGGTCATCACATGTGCGGAATGTCATGATGATTATACCGCTGCAGTGGCATGCACTACCGTAAGTGAAAAAAGTAAATATGGTTTTCAATCAAAACTTAAATCTTTAACGTAACATAGAGAGAAGGGGGCAGTGTCTGGTCCACAAATATACCAGCCAACAGTGGTGGCTATTGAGTTGTTTTTTTGGAGGGTGTAAATATTTGTTTGTGATTGCGACTGAGCTGGATTTTGTGGGCGGGGGATTCCTCTCCCTCCCCAGAGTAAATGTTTTGAATAATGGGTTAAAATGGTGCATTAATTCTGTGAAAATGTGGGTAAAAGGCTACAATGTGGGTAAAAGGCCAACAATCGTGTTTTTGTAGGGTGTAGGGTAAATCATGAAAAAAAGTAGAATAGATGCAAGTCGCCAAAAATGCACAGGGATTTTCACAAGGCATTATCATGCCGGAGCCTGCAATATATGCCAGTATGTAAACATGTGTATGCTGGCTGTGCCCATACATTTTCATGTTGGCTCCACAAACATATGCTAGTATTACCATACATGACCATACTTATGTTTGCTTTAAGACATTTTTCTATAGTATCATTACTGGCACTGAGCACAAAACTGGCTCTGCCAATCTATGCCAGTACTCCTATGTAAGTACATACTGCCATTGGTTTGGCCATTAAAAGTGACATGTCACAATAGGAAAAACTGTCCAAACTGGTTCCAATGTAAGCCAGTCTAGACCTATAAGAACACTTATCTTGCTTGAGTCATCATAGATGCTCAGTTAATATGCTACGCCAAAACATTAATCTAGCGAGGTAACACTACTTATCATGCTTGTTTTTTTAAAGCTGCTGAGTAATAAATGTTATGCCACAGTAAGCAATGGCTAGACTGACTGTACCAAAAGGCCATTCTAGCCAGGGAATGGCACACATGAACTTGCCTTTGCCCAAAAATACCAGTAAAACATGCAAAGTCAATAAAGGATGTGGCAGAAATGCTCCATTGGACCCTAGTCTCCCAGGGCCTTACACAAACATGCACCCCCTTTCACCCACCGGTCACTCACCAATACATCTCCTCTTGCACTCGCTCACACTGGATTAACCACACAGGCACACACCAAACCCCACCCAAAACATTCAAACACACACTACCTTCTCTTACATGCACTCATTGCATTTTCTACACAGGTACACACCCACCCACCGAGAACATTCAAAAACACGCCATCACATTCATACTCATTCACACACCTGTCACTCAATCATACACCTGTCTTACCTCCACCCATTGCATTATCTACACAGGCAGCGCACACATCCACCCACCCTCCAGAACATTCAAAAACGCACCATCACATTCTTACTCATTCAACCACCAGTCACTCACACATACATTCTCTTATATCCACTCATGGCAGTCTCTACACAGGCACACACCCATTCACTCATTGCATTCTCTACACAGGCACTCACCCACCCAGAACCTTCAAGAACACACACCACATCACTTCGCATTCACCCACTAGTCACTCACACCTTCTATTACATCCACTCATTGCATTCTCTACACAGGCCACACCCACCCACCTAGAACATTCAAAAATATACATCATGTCACATCACTTTTCATTCACCCATCAGTCACTCACAACTTTTCTTACATCCATGCATTGCATTAGCTACACATGTACCCACCCAGAACATTCAAAAACAAAGATAACATCACTTCTCATTCACCCACCAGTCCCTCAAACCTTCTCTCATATCCACTCATTACATTCTCTACACAGGCACACACCCACCCAGAACATTCAAAAACAAACATCACATCACTTCTCATTCCATCTCCATTCACATACATACATGCATCTGACACACACTTCACACATGCAAAACAAACATCATATTACAAAAATAAAGCCTTCTTACCTTTTTCTTGCAGCTTCAGTCCATCCTTCCAGGCCCACTCGCCTCTCCGTGGTGCTCACATACAGGAACCTGAAAGCAGTTCCTGTATGTGAGCTGCAAGGAAGCCGAGGGGGAAGTGGTTGGAGCTGAATGTGGCATGTACCACATGTCACAGTCAGCTCCAACCCCTATTGAGTGCCTCCCTGGCAAAGCCTCCACCATTCTGGGGTGTGAGGACTCGACTGGGGACCCACCAGACCAGGTATGGTGGGTCCTCCCGCACCGCAGGAGGGCCCGCTACACCAGGAGCACCTGTTTGGGGGGGAAACAATTTTTTTCTTCTCCCCAATTTGTTTTTTCTTTTTACATTTGGGGTCGCAAGGAAGTCCCAAGGGTTGCAACTGGCGACCCCGAAATGACATCCCTGTTTGTTAAAGGTTTATTTTTAAATTAATACACAATTGAAAAAAAGCAATATGATAGTGGAGTACATTTGTAGCATGGTAAAAGCACTTTATAGTAGTGTGTAAATTACAGCAGGTGGAGAGTGGTTCACCCACGGTGTGATTCCAAGAAATCCTATACAAACCTGAATACCAAAGGACCGAGGATTTTATAGTACAACAATTTCCACAATACAAGAGTGTATGCAAGTATGGGTCTAACATGACACACTATTTCAAATGAGATCGCCATGCATTTTACACAGCACCTGCAACAGAAAAGCACAGTAATGCCACTGAAAAGTTGCATTAGTGCCACGACATGGATGTAGTTATTAATTGGTGTTTATGGAAGACCAGTATGCAGCAGTATTGCTAAATTACATACCTCATGCCAAGGGCACAGTATGCTATGCTCCTGACAACCACTGTCCCTGACTAGTATAGCTGCTCATATGTCCCCATCCCCACACCGGATGACGGCATGTCACCAGAACACATTTCTTCCAAGGTCTTTGTCTTCCATTTTATAAACAACTGCTTTGCGGGAGTTTTTATTTATATGGGCAATTGTCTATTAGAGTTATGGTGACACAGCAGCTGCCCGACCTTTCCTGGGCCCATGGAAGACTTACTATACCTGAAAACACTATTTGGACATATCACTCTATTTTCTAAAATACAATGGCTGTTTCATCAACACAAATCTCCATTCTCCTGGCCCCAAAATATCCCAGCGATCTGGCTCTTCTAGGTTCTTAGGAGCTTCAAAAGGCTGTGTTCTGTAAGGGTGTGGAAGGTGTGAAGGCCCCCAACTGCTTTGATCGTCACAATGAACATTGTATATACCTCCTTTCGCTAGCTACGCCTTTGCTCTAGACTCAGAATGTATCTTTAACATGGATCAGGGGTGCAAATGTGCAGAATGTTTTGAATGAACAATAGTGCAGGTAATCGATTTAAACGAAAACTACGTTGCTCACAATTCTAGTCCAATTTAGCTTCACAAACTCTTTTTACTCCATAGGCCCAGTCCCATTTTAAGCTCCTCTGGGACTCGTGGAACAGAGCCAAACAACTGAATATGGATAAACATAGCTTTCAAACTGTCTGTGTCATGGTCCCTGGGCAGAGTAATTCTCACGTGTGCAGGTTCCTATTATCTGTCCCTCACCCATCGCATGACACTCCTTAAGTTCTGATGAAGTAAATACAAACGTATAAAAACACACACCCAGAGATGAACCAGAGCAGGTGGGTAAGCACTGGCAATGTGAGGCTTGATTTGGACCAAGCACAAATAGGCTATGAGGATAGAAATATTGAACTTAATCGTATGTGCAGCTTTAGCGCACCTGAACTTTGAACACCTACCATAGTGCAAGTTAGAACATGTTATTATATTATCTACTTGATGTAATGACAACAAAAATGGCTTCCAGTATTTTAATGTAATGACTTCGCCTGTCCATGAGTTAGTTGTCTGTGCATTTTGTTGCTGATACATACATTTAGATCATCATACTTACGCAACGTATGCAATTTATTCAATTTATCTCTGGCAATGTGAGGCCTAGTTCACAAACTTGCATCGATTTTCTTTTCTTTAAAATATGACCTTAGACATATTGGGTCGGGAGTGTTTTCTGCATGGTTGTTCAATTGAATAAATAAATGACTGGATTACAATCTACTGGTCCAAACTAATTAAACATCTTTAGTCTGCACTAAACCCAAACCGTGATTTATTTTCGCTGCCATTCCACCGAATAGACTGTGTCAATATGCACAACTAAAAAGAAATAAATCATATATTAAAGGGGAAAGAAAAAAGCTTCTTACTTATCTGCATAAAATATAAGGTTATTGAAAAAGTACATGGGTCAGTATTACGAAAGGCTGTCTGGCTGGGGTACTATGAAGTTTCCTGGCCCTCTAGAACCAAAAGCGTGTTAATGCAAATAGAAATACAACAATTCTAGTCAGTAAAAACGGCCTAAAGTGAAAATGAGTGAAAGGTGTAAGTGGCCCAGTGTCCAGGCTTGTGCATGGATTGTGTGAGTTTACCAAATGAAATGGGGTCATTGATCTAAATGTATATGATGGAAAGATACGCATACACTTAGGTGCTGGAATGCCTATGCATTGTAAGTAGTAAGTCTGCATATAGGGAGAAGAGTACTGTTGTGCCATTCTCAATGTGGGCACTATGAGCCACTGTGACTTGTGAGATTTATCAGAGTCACGCTGACTAATATTGTGCTTATTCAGGGTCTTTGTAAAACTGCTTGTATGGAAACACCAAGCACTAGATGAATCTCCATATACAGGAACGACAGAACTACCTCTAAAAGGGGAGGAGTGGCACTGCTCGCAAAAAACAATCGTAACATAAGAATAACCTCAGACCTCACTCTACTATCTGCTGAAGTAATTACACTGAACATTTCTCTCATGTCCTCCTGCATGCTCACCCTCCACATTGTCTACAGATCTCCTGGACCGCTTTCAATTTTTGAAGACGATATTACCTCACTACTAGCATCTAACACAAAAAACTCTCTTGAAAATAGTCATCCTGGGTGACTTTAACCTAGGCCTGAATGACCCTACAGACAGACGCACAAACAGGCCTCCTGGACAACAAGATGGAAGCTCAAGGCTTCACACACTGTATTTCCCTCCCAACACATGAAAAAGGACGAATGCTGGATTATCTAGCCGACATCAACTGTGTTACCAAAATACTAGCTAACACCCCATGCCCCTGGTCTGACCACAATGTCATCTTTTTGCTATTGCAATAGACACCAGACCTGCCAAACCTAGCCTACTTACCTCGACAGTGCCATCCAGATGTCAGAGGAACATTAACATAGGCAATATGCTGCCCCTTCTGTTAGCAACAACTAGCACTCCCCACCTTAACTCTGATCCTACCTCCATGGTTGCCCGATATAACCAAACCATCCTAGCTGCCATCAACCAAGTAGCCCCATTAAGCACCTCTGATCACTGCATTAAGGACCAGCAGTTGTGCTCTAATGTCTTAATCATGAAATCTCTCCAGTAGACACACCTGCTACTTCACAGCAAATCGGACACAAATTCGATTTCACACCCCTGACCACCTTGGAAACCATCAACATCATCAAAGGTCTGAAACATTCAAGATGTCAAGGGACATCTTTCCTGCCACCTTCATTAAGGACTGTGCCAAAGAGTTAGCACATTTTATTACTTCCTTGATCAACAACTCATTTGCCATGAGCTAAGTGCCTGATGACCTAAAGGAAGTCTGGGTACTCCCATCACCATGTTTTCATTTTTTCTGAAACTATTAGACCGAGTAGCCTACCTACGGATACAAATATTCTTGGAGTCTAATAACCTCCTAGGTCTCAGGCAGTCTGACTTCCGTCAGAGCACGGTACGGAAACAGCACTTCTAGACCTTAAAATCCAAATTGATCTAATCAAAGACAAAGGAGACCTAGCGATCCTCCTGCTGCTTTATTTATCTGCAGCATTTGATTTGGTTAACCACAAAATCCTATGTCAACACCTAGCAACAGCGACTCAATTCTCACCAATTCTCACCAAAAGCCATAGAGTGGATTGCATCTTTTCTCTCCAACCGAACGATGAGAGTCTTCTCCACCTAATCAGCAGCCCACCCAAACACAGTCTCCTGAGGGGTGCCCCAGATATCTTGTGTGTTGCCTATATTATACAATGTATTCACTAAGCCTCTTTTTGATATTCTGGATAAATTGGGTGTTACGTATACAAACTATGGGGACGACAACAAAATACTCCTACCTATCACAGGCTCTTATGACACTGACTCTAACATACTTAACAAAATCTACCTCACCATCCAAGCTTGGATGGCGCAAAATGAGCTCTGTCTCAATGATGAGAAAACTGAACTGCTCATCTTAGGTAGCCAAGCCAAACAGAACAATCTACCCACCATATACAAAGCCTTCAACATTGGTGACACCATCATCAATGTGGCCAAGGAGATATGATATGATAGTGGATTTATATGGCGCCTATACACAATGGGGGTCATTACAAGGTTGGAGGTAGCAATGGTGCCATTAGCGCCATGGCTACCCCATTACTGCATGCCGGGTCCGGGTTCCCTGAATGGTGAATTACTTGGTCATTCCAACCTTGGAGGACCCGGTATTTCCCCATTCAGGGGACCCATCCCCATTCCCATTCGAGCCCCCGTAGGGCTCAATGGGATGGGGACCATGCTAACAACAGGCCTGTTAATAACCCGTTGTTAACATGCTGGTCCTTTAGCGGCTCCCACTAAGGGTGCTTGGTAAAATCAGCCGCCCTTAACAGGACCCGCTAAAGGACCTCCTAATGCGGGGGGTTAATGGCACCGGCACCCTTACCGGCGCCGTTAACCCCTTACCACCAACCTCGTACTGAGGCCCATTGTCTTCAAACGTCAAATTAGGAAAATGCAAACCATTCTTAGAACAAACTTTACAACTAGACAATCCACTTAGTTTTCTCTGAAATTATCGACAAGTGTTGACATCAGTGGAATATTGTTTTCAACATGAATTGAATTCACTTTACTATGTTGAACACTATATAGGTATGGATTGAAAATAGATGCATTGTCTCGGGAGGATAGCTCAGGGGCAATGTGCTCGCCTTGGAAGCAAGACTACGCTGAGCAACACAGGTTCGATCCCCGGGTCTGCGCTTAGAAACCTCTGAATATTAAGCACATTATAAATAACCCATTACAATTACAATGTTTGGTATAGTAAAAGGCTTGTGTTCAGGGTAAAAATATTTCTTTTGGAGAGCAAATATCTTGGTGTGTTAAAGGGTAACACATATGAGATTATAAAATTGAAATAAAAAAGTAATTAACATTTCAATAATTGGCATTAAGTGTCTAGTTTAGGAAAATGTATTTCTTCTCTCCTTAACGTCATTTGGAAATTGATGTTCCTTATTTAAATTGACATTAGGTTCTGGCGAATGAAGGGGAGGAACTAGCCTCCTTCCTATGACACTCTGAAGGGTAGCATATTCTATTCAGGATTTTGTAATGTAAACTATGATTTTGACAGGTAAAGAAGACTATTAATCCCTGAAAATCTGGGATACATGTTGTACACCATATTGAAAAACCAAAATTCCTCCTGTGAAAACTGAGAGAATAATTAATGCTTTACTACTGTCCGAGATTAATATTGTGGCCTGCACAATCTCAGATTGTAGGGAATTCTATCTTAAAAATAATTCTGAAATGTTTCATTTGCAGGCCCCTTTACTAACAGAGCTTGTGAACAGAGATACCCCAACAAACTTGCAAATGCTCTCTGATATTTAGTCAATTCTTTAAATATGTAAATACATGCATTGGGATTACTGTTCTCAAGTTTGGGTTATCTTTTGAAGGCACAGGACAGCTAGGACATCAACACCTCAAGGCAGCTCTGACAGGTACACTCTTGTTTTCAGTCTGCCCCCCTGATTTCAAATCCCTCTAATAGAAACCTTGTTCTGTTTTATGGATTCATTAATCTCCCTCTTGAAAAGTCCTTCTCAAGGAGGATTTCTGTCAACTACAAACAGGTGGAACCCCAATCGGTTTTTCTCCTGTTGGACAGGTTCTCTTCCTCTGTTAATTTCCCAAACTTTACTCCCAACTTTCTATGTGCTTCTCTTTTAGTACATTACAAATACCATCCATGCAGCATAATTTAATGCAGGAATTATGGATTGGACAGAGCCGACGATAGGTTCCCATCACATACACCAACACATATTGCTTCTTTTAGCCTTATTTTGCAATGCCGTAAAATGAACTGCGGATTAGCCCTACGCTTAGGAAGTATGGTAAAAGTAGGCAGAAATATACCTTTGCCTTATGATTTCTTGCAGTGACTTGTGCCATCAAGGAGCCTATATATATCAGTATCATTAGAACATTCTGAATTCAGAGATACCCTTTAGGTTTCTGTAGCTGCAGACATAACAGAGGGAATACAATATGTGCATGTATTAATAATGTATACATATTAATACATCATTTTTATGTATGTGATTGGGGCTGCTTCATTGCATTCATATGAAGTCTTTTTTTAAATTGAGAAAATGGTTCAAACGCTAGAGCTGATAATGCATTTAAGTATTTGGTCACTTTAAATGAATTTTCTTTCTAAGGCTGTGCTTTACATGTTTTGTTGGAGTTTTGAAATACACAGAACATATGTGCTAAACAGTTATCCTCGGAAGAAAGGTTGCATTTGTACAAGATGTTTTTCATGAATCCGACACATCATAGAGGAGGCCACATTACTCTGCTTAAGCCAAGGTACTTGTGTGGACATCTGTTCCTCTGAAGTGGCCCTTACTGGCTGGCCATGCATCTCAAACTCCAAACAGAATTTCCTCATAAAATGTACAGGTCTACTGATTTTAGAATTCCAGTAGCTGACTAGAATGTAGCTCTTGTTTTCTTATTTTAAAATAAGGAGTTTTACTCTGAGTACATACTGCTCTGTCTACCCAATGGCTTATTAATGGCTCAGTCACTGATTAATGATGAAGTCTTTTTTACAGGAAGCTAACCTCCGTACTCCTTTTCTTTAGAGTGGAGCATAGAATAAACAGGTTTTAGGTCCAAGTAGGGTCCAAATAAGTCAACTATTTTGAGGTTACATGTAAAAGACAAAATGCTTTGTTCAATTCCTTATTTGTAATGACAATTTAATACATGTGGGCTTATCAATAAATGTAACTCAATCTATGTAACTCATAATAACATATTAGTATTAAAATATAATTTATAGGACTGCATGTTTTTATATACACATGGTTGCAAACAGAAACACTTTTTTGCATTAGGCAATTTAATTTGGAAAAGCAACACTTCTTCCTGTTATATTTGACATTAAATTACATAATATAAAGATATAAGATCATCCATATGTATTTTGTTTAATGAAATGCATTACATGTATTCAATGTGTCTCTTTAACAAGGAGACACCTCATGTGGAAATGATATACAGTGTCTCAAATAGTTTAGCAGCCACATCTCAGGGATATTTTAGGGTCAATATAGTTAGATATGTGTTGATGGCAAAGATAATCTAGGGGATAAGAAAGATCTATATGACTCAATGTCCCTCTTAAGTACAGCACAGTCCTGATCGTCTAACCAATAATCACCTTTATTGCAGGAATCAGTCCAATAAATCTCCAAAAAATGTTGTTGAAAGAAGTATTGGCACTCACAAAAATGCATACATGTTTCATATCTGCACTGCTTCAGGCTTTGTTCATGGTGATACTAGTGTCTTGTGACAAAAAAGGTAGTCAGCACCTATGTGTTGGCATAGCATCTATCTTGAACATTTCACAACAAGCAAACATATATGTATTTAACAACCAAAAATGTTTGATTCTTTTCTTAAAAACAGTACAATATATTGCAACCCCCTCAAATTATCCCTTTTCGCTTACCGCTCCACCCTTTAGCACCCCAGTAAACTGTATTGTTTAGCCACCCCTAACATTTCGCTAGGAAAGTTTTTTTTTTGTTGCATTGTGCTGTGTTTATAACTAGGCTTTTCCCCCTCTCATTAAGAATGCTGAATCTGTTTTTTTTTTTTATCGTGCTGTGTTTATAACTAGGCTTTTCCCGCTATTTTTAGGAACATCGAATCTGGGTATTTATTTGCAGTGAGGCTACTGTTGCATTGCAAATTGTGTCCTAATAGGTTCTTTCCCACTCTCCAGGTCCACACCCCATATAGGGGTACCATTGTACCACTGTGTGTCTCCTGTCTGACCCTCCAGTTTTCTCCATACTGTGTGAACCCCAACTCCCCCTTTTTGTGCTTTTAGCATGCACAGTGTTGGCCTCGGTCGCCCCCTCCTCCTGCTACTTGCCTCCTTGCAACCTCTATGGTGCTTTCTGTCTCGCCCATCTTCTCAAACTAATACTATGGGCCTCATTACACGGACGGTGGTAAGGGTTAACGGTCACCGTTAATGGCAACGGTGACCGTTAACCCTTACCGCCGTACTACGAGGTCCCTTTGCGGGTTGGAGGATTTAACGCCTGCTTCTTGCAGGCGTTAAAATCCAACCCGCTAAGGGACCTCGGAGCTAATTACGGCACCGCAAAATTGCGGTGGCGTAATTAGCGCCTTCCCCATTTCCATAGAGCCCTATGGGGCAGAAATGGAAATGGGGAAGGGCAATGGCAGAAAGGGGATTTACCGCCCCTCCAACCTTGGAATGGGGCGGTAAATCCCCTTTCCGCCAAGGCGGTGCCGGTATTTTACCGGCATGAGCCATGGCGCTAATAGCGCCATGGCTCACCGCCTACCGTGTAATGAGGCCCTATGTCTCCTATCCTATCACTCTCACTAAGTCTGGAAGAAAAACGTTCAAGAGGGCCATCCTGGTCTCCAACCCAGGCCTCCCTATCACTGATACCTACACCAGTGCTTCCTCCAGACAGACTCACACCGACATCCTCTTTGTCGTTCCCTCACCAGACCAATTGACCATTCATATGGTCTTGGCTTTCTCGCCTGTCTCTTCCTCTCCCATTAATGGTGGCTCTCAGTCGGAGGTCCTTTTGTCATCCTTCCACTCCTCCAAGACCATTAATGTCTATGTGAATCGCACCATCTTTGTCCAGGGCCCTTAACCCAATCTCCTCCTTTTCGATAGACACCTCCTGCATCTTATCAACCTCTTTCCTTCTCCTGCTATCTCTCTGGCTACTGTACCACCTAGTGCTATAACCTCTGCCCACTCTCGGGCCTCTCTACAACTTATGCTGGGTGCACCGCAAGCCTGTACCCCACCCCGGAAGACATTCAAATGTGGAAAACTGCTCCATGTTGCTACTCTCAGCTCTTGCTCTGCTGTCAAACACTACTCTGACATCTGCCACCTCCTCGAAGAACTTGACCTGGATTTCCTTGACTCTCACCAAGACATGTTTCATGGCAAACTCTGTCACAAATTTCAACACTATCCTCCCTTTTGGCTACAAGATCCTCTCAGAGCCTAGAGCCGACTAACCGGAGGTAGAGTAGGTCTGATCTTTCCGGAGTGGGTCCCTGCTTCTGTCATTCCAACGCAGGCTTACTGCTCCTTTGAATGCCTATTCTAAAGGCTCTCTATCTCTCCTGGCCTCTCTCTGACTATAGCCACTATCCACAGGAGAGTAGGAAGACCTCTGCTGTTCTCTCCTTGCCTCTACATCTACCTCTCAACTTCTCCTCCTCTGAGACTTCAACATCTACCTGGATGCTTCCAATCCCTCCTCTGGGCTCTTACGCAACCTCTGCGACACTCTCTCTCTCTCTATTCTACCCTCTGGTCTGACACACTCTCCCGGACATGCCTTGAATGTTCTCATCTCCTCAGACATCTCACTCTCTAACCCTCTCTCCACTCCTCTCTCTTGGACTGACCACTTTCTACTTTCTTCTCACCTGAAACTTGTTGGGTAAAGCCCACCCCAGCACAGCCACCTACCATCTTGGTCATTGATGCGTGTGTCAGTGGATGACGTTGCCTCTAATTTATCTGCTCCTCCTACTCCTGTGGCTGACTCACATTCTGACACAGTCCACACTAACCTGCATCTTTCTATCACCAACACTCTGGACATCCCTGCCCCTTTCATGAGAATCCGTCTGAAGCCTGCCTCCAAGTGCAACTCTTGTTATTACTCTGACCTTGCCTGCCTGAAACACAAGTGCAGGGTGGCTGAGAGGAAGTCGTGGGCTTCGAACACATCCTCTGACAAACTGGCCTGCTGCCTGCTCCAAACGCTATAAAGATCTTTTGTCCTGTGCAAGAAGAGAGTCCACATCCAAGCCTGTGTCTCTGCGGCCTCTAACAATACAGCCAAAATCTGCAAGGAGCTGGACACTGCTTCTGCAGTCTCCACCTCTTCTGTTCCCTCCCATGTCCTCTGTACAGCACTTCACCACTAAAACTCAAGAAATCCTGTCCTCGCTCTCCTCTTCTCCTCCCTCTATCTCTCTCTGCCCCCATCTGGCCTCCTCTCCCTCTCTTCCACCTTTCTCCTCTTTCTCTCTGATAAGCCTGATGATGCTTCTAGACAAGTCTGATCAATGAAAGTGTCATCCAAATAGGTGCTCCCCTGCTCCTCTGGAACCATCAAGGTCCATATTGACACCTTCACTCCAGCATTGGTCAATTTCTGTAATCACTCTTTGACCACTGGATCTTTTCCCTCTCTCTTCAAGCACTCCCTTGTGCACCCCCTGCTTAAAAAACCATCTGTCGATCCTATCTCTCTGGCAAACTATTGCCCCATCTCTATGACTCCTTTCATGGGCAAATTCCTGGAAAAGTTGACCATCTCGCAGCTTGCTCGCCACACTGTATCTGTTGGTTGTCTCCATGACCATCAGTTTAGCTTTGGAGCAGCCAGAGGCATGGAAATTGCTCTCCTAAACACCCCTGAAGATCTGCTATCTACTCTTAACTCCAGCATTCCTTGTGTCCTCATCCTCCTTGACCTTTCCTCTACTTTTGACATGGTCAAGAACGCCATCCTGTTCACTCGACTCTGTGAGAACCAAGGCATCACAAATCAGGCCCTGTAGTGGTTGACCTCCTTCCTCCTGGACCGACCCTCCCAGGTGCAATTTGGGTCCTTTCTCTCCACCACCTCTCTCTCCACATGTGGTGTTCCCCAGGGCTCTAACATATCTCCCTGACTCTTCAATATTTATTTGGCCCCTTTGGCCCACCTGATCTCCACCTTCTCCTCTAACTTTCAGTGTTATGCGGACGATGCTCAGCTCTGTTTCAGGCTCCCCCCAGCCTCCTCTTTCGCTCATTCCTGACTGTCTATCCATGATTCTGGATTGGTGTGCCTCCAACGATCTCTGACTTAATTCCAGTAAGACAGAGATCCTTCTCATTGGGACCCCTGCTCCCACTTTCCCACTCTCACTCTGGCCACCTTCCTTGGGTCCTCTTCCTTCGCCTTCCTGTGAGGCAAAAAACCTTGGTGTCCTCTCCAACTCCACTCTCTCCTTCTCTCTTCAGATCACAGATCTTGCCAAAAATGCCAACTACCAGCTGCACCTCCTCCCTCAGGAGCTCACTGTCTCCAGAGCCCTGGTTCTCTCTAGGCTGGACTACTGCAACAGCCTCTCTCTCAACCTGCCTTCCTCTACTCTCCGCCCTCTGCAAGTAATCCAGAACAGGACTGCAAGACGTATCCTTGGCCTCTAGCCTAGGGACCATATCTCTCCAGCCCTGAAATCTCTCCACTGGCTCCTGGAGCTTGCAAGGATCAAGTTAAAGACTGTCTGTATCATCCTCAAGGCTTTCTGGGGCCGGGGCCCGCACTGCATCCAACTCTCTCTTCTGAAATACCTTTCTTGTCGAGTTATTCGCTCAGCTACCACCAACTCTCTGAGGATCAGACGCTTCTCCAGGCAAAGAGTGGGGGGTAGAGCTCTCTCCTCTGCAGTTGCCTCCCTCTGAAATGGCCTCCCTGTCTGCTCAAACTTGAACCGGACCACCTGAAGTTCCGAAAGCTGCTCAATACCTTCCTCTGCTGACCTACCTGTCTGCTGTGCCAACTGGTTGCTTGGCTACCCTCAGAGTGTCACTGGGTACCAGGCTCCTCCATGATCACTCACCCTGCACTGCCTCAGGGCCTACCGCACACTTAGGGGCTGTAACTGTAACCTCTAAAGTCCCCTATCTCCTTGCACTTACCTAGAGCCTTGCTGCTCTGGCTGCACTTACTCAGAGCTATGCTGCCGTGATTGCTCCCTTCCCTCTCTCTGGCCCTTCGCCCTCTCTGTTCTCCCTGCACTTTGCGTTGCTTCACTTGCATGATCTGATTGATACAAGGCCTAGTAAGATTGTTTGTCTTGTCCTCCCTTTTCTTCCCTCCCTTGTCTATTTGCGCCTAGAAACACTTGTGTACAGGTGTGTTATAAATAACTTATCACTTGACTACGGTGTGTCACACTTCATATGAGATAGCACAGGAGGTGCCTAACAAAATTCACCCCCATCTCACGGTGGTTATAGAACTTCCCAAATCAGTAGACATTCCCCCCACTCGCTTCCTACCTTCTTTTTTCTCCAAACCACCTGACTATAACCATCTACCTCACAGGTCTACCTTGCGCTACAATAACTCACCAGATACTAAGATCAACAGGCCTGGCAGCCTCACCAAAACCATCCATCCCCACAAGCGTCCTAAATCAATAGGCACCAGTAAAAAAAACTCCTAGGACAGTGCTCCTGTCATGCCTCTGCTGCCAAAAAAACATTGTGGCAATGGCACCAGTCACGCAGGGAACTTTAAGGTCATGACACTTGCCACGACCGACTCTATTACCACCCAGACAGACAAAGGTTATAATAAATCCAATCCAGCTCACCCTCCACTGCAATGTGCGTTGATTAATGCGAGATCGCTCCTAGCACATGCCACAGAAATTCACAACCTTATCACCAACTTGAAACTTGATGCGATAGCCATTACAGAGACATGGCTCCATGAAGCCTCGGGACCAGCCATCTCCCTAGCCCTCCCACCAGGTTACACCATCTTCCGACACGATAGATCAACTTCTAAAGTGGGGGAGTAGCCCTCATAGTTAACGACACTCTAGCAATTAGACAAACCATATCACTCCTCAGAGAGAATGTCAACTCCCTCGCAGTCAAGATCTCTAGCTCTTCCCAACACCACCATTGCTATTCACATAGATTACCACCCTCCTGGACAAATAGCGAACTTCCATGATAACCTAATCCATCTCCTTGGGGACAATTTTAAAACCAGCTTTAAATCAGTTCTTTTGGGGGATTTCAATCTGGGCTTCAATGATCAGAAAGATAAACCTTCCAAGGCCCTAGCTAAAGTTCTACAGAAACTTGGCTTCCACCAAAAAATCTTCAATCCCAACAACTGTAAAATGCACACCGTAGATTGGGTAGTAGACCATAACTGCGGTGTCGACATCAGCTCCAATACTCTGACCACTTGGACTGGCCAGCACCTTATCCACTTCCTCATCCCGACCAGCACCGACACACCAAAAACGCTCATGCCTGTTCCACCTGCTCTAGCTAGATGTGCACATAACCTAACCAAAGAAAGGATCCTTCCCTATCTAGATACTCCAGCGCTCAAGCGCCCACTTTCATCAGACCCTTTTGTGCTGGGTGATATCTACAATACAACGCTAAAAACAGCTGTTGACACCATTGCACCGCTAGAGAACAAAGAAGTGAAAAAAAGAAAACACTCTAATTTTTGGTTCTCCTCCGAACTGAAAGAACTACGTGCCCTCAAACGCAAAGCTCTGAGCAAATGGCAAGGATCCCCACAGGATTCCACGGTAACCGCCTACAGAACACTAGCTACTCAATACAAAAAAGCGATAGTCCCAGCTAAATCCTCATCCTACAATGATAGGACTACTAACGCTGCCTCAGAATGTAAAGAACTATTTTCTATCTTTAAGGAACTGTCTACACCAGTCACCAACTCACAAGAAGTAATTAAAGGCAAAACCTGGTGCACCAGTGTACAAACAGCCCTTATCAATAAAAAAGAACTCTTGCAGAAGAAAATCAATGATTATCACAAGGACCTCTCCAAATGCAACATGACAACCTCTCATATGACTGGCAAGGACTCAAAAGAGAAAACTATTTTCTGGTGTAGGGAAGTAACAGAGTCTGAAGTACTAGATATCTTACAGAAAATCAAACCATCCAATTGCAAAGACGATACCTGCCCAGCCAAGCTAGTCAAAGAAAGTGCAGACACCTTAGCCCCATTCCTCAATACTTTCATTAATGCTTCTTTTAACACTAACACCGTCCCTGCTTGCCTGAAAGAGGCTTGGGTACGCCCACTTCTGAATCTGCTCTACTTGATCTCAAAATAAAACTCAGTGACATTATGGACAAAGGCAAGGCAGTACTTCTCCTCTTGCTAGATCTATCTTCTGCGCTTGATCTCGTTAACCATGATACCCTCTGTAAACAACTAAAAAATGCTGCCCTTTTCTTCCCTGACGCCATAGCCTGAATCTTGCCTTTCCTCAAAGGGAGATTTATGAGGGTCTTCTCGGACACTGATTGTGCAGAACCCACTATCATACACTGTGGAGTCTTGCTGGGCTCCCACCCTATATAATATCATCACATTACCACTCACAAACAATGCATACGACACGCAAGTCCTACTCCCCATTACCGGCTCCTACAAACAAGAATCAGCTGCCCTAGCAACCATCAGCATTAACGCAACCATGCAGACATGGATGCCAGCAAATGGTCTTTGTCTCAATGGAGAGAAAAACAGAGATCCTCCTGGTAGGCACCAAATAGATACTCAAGAAACTTGACCCCCATACAATACTTATTAACGATACACCTATCACTGTATCACTCTCAGTCAAAACCCTAGGGGAATTCCTTAACTCCTCCTTGCCCATGATGCGCCAAGTCAGTGCCATTGCCTCCGCAGCAACACTCACTACAAAGATATTTAACGCGGTCAAACCGTACCTGTCAACCAAAAACTGCCTCACAAGAGCGAGGGCTACAGTTGGCGCTAAACTCGACTACTGTAATGCACTGTTCCTGGGAACATCCTCTAAAAACCTTAATAAGCTTCAAGTCATGCACAATAAAGCCCTCAGGGCAGCACTGAGCATCCCTAAAGGGGAACACATTTCTCAGGCTAGACGAGGAGCGCATCCTATTCATCCTATTCAAAACTATGGCCATCACACACAAGTGCCTCTCCCTTTCTATCTGAAAAGATCACCCCTATCACATTATCTAGACCCATTAGAATGCACCACTCCAATGAGATCTGCGTCCCCTCCTTCAAAAGAACTAAAGCAGGTGCCAGCTTCCAACATCTAGCACCCACAAATTGGAATGCTCTGCCCACAGCACTCAGAAACGAAACATCATATACAGTCTTCTGCAAAGTCCTAAAAACCAAACTATTTAATTAACTACTATGTAGACCTACCACCACCCGTCTGTAGAGTTGAACAGCTATGGCACTCCTATGTAATGTTAATAATGTTGCATTAATTACTGTCACTGTTATTTGTCCCGGCTCCACTGTAATCTTGGACCCGTCTTGTTATCTTGTTCCTCAGTAACCAAAGAACCTGTATTGTCCTCTCTCCTGTTCTCATTATTGTCTGCATTCTAACTATTTATCTCAACTAAGTAAGCATTCTGTAACAGCGCCACTATGCCTGAGGGCCATTGTGCGCTTTATAAATTCAAATAAATCATATCAACTCTGTCATAATTATTTTGCACTCATCTCAGTCATATTAACAGGATATCCATTCGATTTATGAGGCAGCATTCCTTAAACAGTATATTACCGTGTTACTAATTCAACGGGGTAATACCACTATCAACATACCTGTAATTACTTGGCCAGAATCTGGGGATTTCATTAATACCTATAAGAAAGTCCATGCTTTATCATGGTCAAATGCGGCTGGGTCTACACGAGAGCCATCATTTATATAATATATATACAACCTGCAAATGACCAGCAAGTTGTCAGAGAATTTGCATTCCCCTATCTTCATATTCACTTTTTTGAAACTTTATCCAACCATATAGCTTGAAAGACCATCAGTAGTCACCCATATTACATTGTGGCCATGCCTTGTACATAGTTGACATGGTATTGTATGTTTTTTTTTTAAACACTTTGAATAGCACACAGTTTTTCCAAAATGCACATCATGGTTTGTAGGAATTTGTACAGATTTTGTAAATGAGACAGAAAAAGCTGCAGGAGTAAAACATTAAACCAGCATGCAATGTAAGAATACAAAAATGTTGGAGTTGTATAAAATGGCAGGGGAAAAGTCCAATGATTGCCCAGTAGGAATGTGGGAAAAAGTGGAGGTGTTTATCATCACAACACTGTAATCCTACTGGCAAGACCTTAGGAACCATGGGATCCATTCAGATGAATGCTCGATGAGGCATAGGGGAGATGGTCATCTCTGGATGGGGGAGCCTAGGGGGCAAGGCAATATCTAGCTCCTACACATAGAGGACCTTAGGCAAAGACCAAAGTAGGCTCACCTGACAGAAAGAAGGTAATTCAGAAAACGGTGCCCTAAAAAGCTTGCCAAAGTTCCCCTTCCCCAAATTGAATTTTTTTCCAGGGGTGTGATGAGGGAATCAATGGGGAAAGGTGTTAATCACCCCTTAGCTTTGTCTTTATTTTCTTTGCAGTGCCACAATAAGTCCCACCATACAGAACCTGCTTTAGTTCTAGTTACATTCATCCACATTAGACTTAGTCTCACATGTGCACAGAGGATTCAGGTGGTCCAGGTCTGATAACCCACAACACTGGTCCCTGGTCTCCTAATGCCCCATCCATATCAAGTGACCTGCACCATCGTCCAGTTCCCTAGACTTGTAGAGTTCCAACGTAGTCACACGGGGGCTCAATCCTTGCTGTCTGCCATCTGCATTTTGTGCAACACCTCATGTCCTTCTTAGGCGGGTAAGGGTTGGGCTGACTCAACCCAGGATTGAGCTGCCAGCAGCAGAAGTAGGGCATCCCTCCTCTCAGACATTTAACTGGCAGCAATGGCATGGCAGCAAAGGCACTCCTCACCAACACCTCTTTGGCAACCACTTCTCAGTAGGAGAGCGGGGGGCAGCAGGCAGTCACCACTCAGCCCCCTCCACATTTCCCAGTGCACCCACTGTCTCCCACAGCACTGGTGTTCGCTTACTCTTATCAGAGCATATACCTTTTTAGCTTCATTTAAAAAAGAAAAAGTGGGTGCACGCCATAGTGTGTGGTGTGCCTTGCACCCTTTCCGCAGGATGCTAAGCAAACCAACTGTCAGTCAGTACCCAGCATGCCCCATGGCATGCTAACGGAATTTGTTCTCACCTGTGGCCATCTCCATGCTCCTTCCTCTACCAAAGAGAAGACAGAAGACCTAATGGTTGAATGTTTTTAAAAAAAAGTGTCTCTAATTTATTTTTTCAGGCATGTTTATATGTAATGCATGCAGTGTATCTGTGCCAGTGAGTCTATGTGCGTGTATGTATGTTAATGTCAGATTGCATGTGTGTACTTTTGTCTTACGGAGTGTGTTTGTGACTATGATGCGTACGTGCGTTTTTACTGTGGGCAGGAGAGAGTAGCAATGCTCAGATGTATTGTAAGCGCAGCTTCATGAAAGTGATTTACTGAAACCATAGTGGCATAGATTGTGGCCGTAGCTTCATGAGTGTGATTTACAGTGCTAATGTAAACTGGGAAACCCCCTTCTAAAGATGGTGGCTGGAGTAACTAACTATATAACACTAAAAAGATCCACTACAGAGCTTTACTTAGTTTACTGTTTATTAAAATAAGTATTTCGGGGTCGGGTATCTTGAACAAATATCCCGTTCTACATGTCTGGTATGAAGAGTCCTAAAACACACAGATATAGAACATCAAAGAGCAATCAATTGATGCTTTAAAACAATTATCAACATTTCCAAAATATAGCTGGATTTTATTTACACAATTTGTTTATCACAAATCTTTTACAACAATTAAGACATTAAATGGCGTATTACCAAGGGACAGTACCCTGGAGATATACACCTTAGAAATAGGAAGGAGAGAAATCGAAGACCCAAAGGGTGTGATTAGCTTTAATCTTCATCAAGTCTCACTCGATAGAGGATTAGTGCCTCAATGAATAGAAGACTAGAGATTACAGAAAGAAGAATCAGAAAATGAAGAAGATACAAATATATATATATATTTCCTTGATCTTCAATGATTCTCAATTGTGAACTGCCTCTATACTTTCTTTCTGTTCAAATCCCATCACTAAGGGTTTGTTTAGATATACAGGAAAAACATTGTTTTGTTTTATAATTTACATTTCATATAAAGGGTCTGCCAACATGAGGGTGGCAAATATGTAGCCACTGGATATTCTGTAGGGGTCCTGGTTTTCGAACAAGGTCATCAGATGCTACACATTTGTGCGATCCAATTAATAAATCAGTCTGCCTTCTTGTCTGCCTTCTTCAGGGCGTATTCATGGACCCTGTAAACATATATATGTGTGCATTTTAGTGTTGTACCCACTATAGAACTCATTTGCACCCTACATCACTTACCCTACGTAGAGTCAGTGAGGGTGCTCCAGATATCCGCTGCCCTTCTAGTTGGCCTACAGCAACAGTAAAGCTGATACTGCAATGTTCATTCTGATGCTGCCGGTGGCAGACAACATGTTCTACACTTGTATGTATTCATGGTTGCCCCCTTGATGCATAAAGGGGAACAATATCTTTCAACCTGTAGACAAAATATGGTTAGGTTGACAAGTTGATTTACAGTGACCATTACTTTCATAGATTGTGACCACAGACTCATTTAAGTGATTTACAGCATCTATTACTGGTATAGATAGCATGTGGCTGCAGCTCCATATGGCCACCATCTATCTATTCCAGTGATGGTTAATCTAAATCACGTTCATAACTGACATAGATAGATTATGGTTTCTGCTTCATTTAAGTTATTTAGAATGATCATTACTGACATAGATAGATTGTGACCACAGCTTTGTGTCAGTTATTTTTAGTGACTATAAATGTCATGGATAAATGGTTCCTGCAGCCTTGTGCAAATGATTTACATCGATCATTGCTGATATAGACACATATCTTCATGCAAGTTAATTACATTGACTAGTACTATCATGGATAGTTTCTTGTGACATTCTCATGCAAATTATGTACATTGGCTATAATGTGGCTGCAGCCTCATGCAAGTGATTACATTAACCAAAGCTTGCATAGATTTATTATGATTGCAGCTTCAATCAACAGATTTACAGTGGCCGTTACTGACATAGATAGACTGTGGGTGCAGCTTCATGCAAGTGATTGCAGTGACCATTAGTTTCATAGATTGTGGCTGTAGCCTCAGGCAAGTTATTGACAGCAACCTTTACTGGCATATATTGTGGTTGCAGTGTCATAAAGGGTCTGTCTAGAGAGCATTAATGGCTTAGATAGATTGTGGCCTCAGCATCAAGCAAGTGATTTACACTGACCACTATTGGCATAAATTGATTATGAACATAGCCTGATCCAAGTGATGCACAGGAAATATTACTAAAATAGATTAATTGAGGCTTAGGTATTTACAGGGACCATTACTGACATAGACAGTGTATGGCCTCAGCTTCAGGAACATGTTATGTTATGTTCCTGTCTGCTGCATATGAGATGGCATTTACTCGATTTGTTCATGGTACCCTAGAAAAGAGCGTTTCTAAAAAAAGATGGCACCATATTAATAACTTATTTTAAAAATGTTCTCCTGGGACAATACCACTTGAACCCTTCTATATTATTTTTTGGGCTCCTCGCTATGCTTGGTCATTTGCAATACTTTGGAGACAAGTCAACAGCAATGGCTGGCTGTGATTTGTGCTGCAATCACAGGAGCTGTCTACATTCCCTGGAACAAAAGCTACCTCTGCCATTTCCGCTTCTCTCATAATCACTGTGATTGTGCTAGCTTCCGGCTGGTGCAACTCCCCTCCTCCAGCTTTCCTAAGCTTTCCTAACTTGTAAATGTTTGATGACTTACAGGATATATCATTTTATGTTATATTATGTTATGTTTTATTATTATTATTATTATTATTATTATTATTATTATTATTATTATTATTATATTTATTGAGCACAGGCTCGGCTTTGAGAAGCAAAAGAGCGCTTTACAGAGGTGTACAACAATACAGATGCATAACCGAGTGCTTTTCAGAGGTAACAACAGAACAGATATACAGTGGGGAGTGGGATACAGAGGAGGGGGTACAGCTGTATCTGGTGGCAGGGAGGAGTGGGGTGGTGGGTGGCATCTAAAGGTTCGGGTAGCAAGAGGGCGGATGTGATGGCCTAGGTGTTGAGGCTGAGAGATTCCTTGAAGAGGTGGGTCTTTTCTGAATTGTAGGAGCGTGGGGGCAAGTCTGATGCTGACGGGGAGGAGGTGTCATAGTATTGGGGCGTACGCAGAGAAGGCTTGTTTTCTGGTCCTTTCCTTTTTGCAGCAGCGGATTTCAAGTCTGCATGTGTCCTGGCTTCTGGTGGTGCACTGTCCGCTGAAGATGCTGAGTTTCTCCGCAAGGTAGTTAGGTGAATTGAGGGCAACTGCCTTATAGATGAGGCAGCGAGATTTGAAGGGGATTTTTGTGTGCAATGGGAGCCAGCTTTGTAAAGGGCAGCAATCACCATGAGGTATCTCGCCCTATAGAGGACATAAATAGGCAAACGAATAACATAGTGAGCCTATGACAGATTGAAAAGAACGCTTTTAAGTTTTTTACGAAAGGACAATAAATTGGGCTCTCTATGAAGAGAAGGAGGTAGAGTATTCCACATTTTAATCACCTAAACCACAAGGGCGTGGCCCACCCCCTGTCTTTCTTTCCTGTATCTGGGAGTAATTAGCATTCAGTCATATTTAGAGTTTTAGGATCGTGACGATGCATGTGAGCTTAATTTAGTAAAGAGGGGATTAGAGGTAGGATGTTGCAAACTTTAAAATACACACAGTTGCATTTGAATATTATCAATTTTTTCACAGGGAGCCAGTGTGAGGCACGCAATTATGAGGTGATATGATCATTTTTCTTGTATTTCAGTAGCGTTTTAGGTGCAGTATTTTGCAATTCATAGAAGTGAAATCCTACAATTTGTGAAACATAAGTAAACCACTAGATCATCTTTTTAGACGCACAACATTTACTGCATACTCCTGGAGCAGCATTCAAATGTCTTCTAAATTGTACTAAAATAAAAAGCAAACAACTGAAACAATCGAAGCGACCGCTTCTAATTTAAAATAACCCGTTCATACTGTAATATCCAAATGTGCCAATACAGTTGACAACCAAACACAGTCTGTTAGCAGGATCTGTCCACTACAGCCAAGTAGGCCTATAGTAACATTAATACTTTGGACCACCCATCCCTCTCCTCGCAAAACACAGTTTCAGACAGAGCAGGATAATCTCATTCAATGTTATGTAGCCGACACTTAACTAATTCATGGAAAACTTCGTACCAGGTAAACCTTTACGTCTTTTGTCAAAATCAACCCCATTCAGTACTTCCATGCTGCCATGGTTGGTGTGGCTACCAAGAAATGCTAAATATGGGTGAAGATTGTCTGTAGTAGTGCACCATCTCCTGTACCTTTGGCATAGTCTTCCAACTTCAGGTACTTTCCCCTCATAAGGCTTTGCAGATATGTCTGTATCCTCTTCAAATTGTTAATGTCTTGTGAGGTGGTTGGAATTGCATTTATCCGATCTAAAATACCAAACAAAATGGTATTTTGTGTAGATAGGTACAATTGTTGTGACCTGGATCCAAACAAGCCATCTTGGTGCAAAATGATATAACTGACAAGAATTTCCAGTTCAGCTAGTCAGCTAGTGTGAATTGAGATTTTTTTTTTAGTCCATCCATTGCAAAAAAAAAAGAAAAACCATCCGCGGGCAGATTGCAGAAATGTTGCACTGGCACAAGTGCAACGTTGGACGGTATAAACACTAGGATAAAATGTGCCCTAGTGTCAAAAACATTGGGGCCATTTATGAAAACCTTTGCACCTTGGCAGGTGCAATTTTGCATGGTATTAGCACTAAGGCAAATTTTCCCCTTTGCCAGAAAACATTTTTTTTCATGGCTTTTTGCACCAGGAAAATGTGCACTTGGGCAAATACTGATCCACTGAATGTATATGTTTTTTTTGCAATAAGGATTGTTTGGCCTAGTGCTAATAGCACAACAAATTGCATTTGCGGGGTGCAAATGTTTTCTAACATGGCCCCTATGTTTTTGGCACTTGGGCAAAGTATTCCATACTGCTAATACTGTGGCACTTTGCACTTGCAACGGCACAATGTTTCTGTAAACATGGAAGCATATACAACTCGGGAGATGCCTCAAGAACTTTCAAACAAGCAGGACAAGTGTGTACACGGGTGTCACATTGAAATGAATTTACATTAGCACTCTGGGCAGAGGAGCCAGCCAATCAGGTGGCTAGGAACACAGGCTTGAACAAGCCTGCGCTCCTAGCCACCTGACGGCTGGCTCTCCCCGCTTCCATCTTCTTCCCACCCGCCACCCGTCGCTTCGCTCGGGCTGATAACTTGGGCTGCCGGGCCGTTATCCGCCGTTACAGCCCCTGGAACGGGGATGAATGACACAATACAATGGCAAGTACTGCAATGTGCTAAAAATTCCATAAAACGCAAAGTGGTGGATGACTTTCTCACTGTGCTCTAGACTGGGCTCCTTACAAAATTGCTCATTGTGGTGAATCATTACAATTTCTCTCTCTATGCAGAAACCCAGTCCTAGGAAATTGCTCACACTCTGCGGCGTCAAAGAAGCCTGACAGCTGAAATGTGCACTTCCAAGTTCGATTGGTAGATGCGGGATAACAATACCTTCAAAGAACCTGTCTTTCAAACGCTTACCCTCACACGTGCACATATTATCGTTCTTCCACATCTAAGAGACTTGAGAAGGTCGAGACAGCCCTTCCCATGTGCTTCGGATTACTTGTGCGGTGAAAAAGAAATCAATTTTTAAGGGAACACTCTGCTCGTGTTTTGTTTTTGTCATCGCCTTGTTGCTGAAAAACAAACATTTGTTGTTCAAGCAAACCAAAACCCCACAGGGATATAACACAACCTAGAACAATAGAGAATACAGAATGTGCACCTCAGATATGTCCGGCAGCAGATTTTGAATAATAGTTGTTTTTTTACCTCAGGAATATTTCAACTTTGGGTTGCTGCCAACTGACTAGGTTGTCATATGGCAAAGATAACATCTCCTTTTCAGCCTTGATGCAACAGGAGACAAACCTCAGGCCAGGTAGCTGCAGTGAAAACAAGAACTGACATACCCAATCCTGTTGGGTGATGTTTACAAATTACTGATCCGCACCAGTGTTACGCACTTGGAACAACAAACAACAGATGGTAAACTGTTACCCACAACTGGCAGCTGAAATACCCCAAAAAATCTCAGGGAGGATGTACTAGATGATATGCCAACAGACATTAAGAGTCTAGAAGACGGAGAAGCAGTGGTAGAATGTACCTGCTAAAAGACCCAAGTAACATTATTGAACTATAAAAATGAATTGTTTTTACGGTCCTGATTAATGTGATGCACTGATATTTTGCTTAAACCAGTTGAACACAATATGCAGGAATACCTTGAATTGCAAGTGCCCTTATAGAAAAAATAATGAATATGAAGAAAGGCGAAAGGGAAACATAAAGTTAAGTAGTCCTTAGTCTCCCTTCTTCCTTTTTAACAGGACTTATGAGACACTTTGGTGGAAGCCCTTGGGTCCCATCGAAGTAGTCTTAGTTTGTTTTTAAATTATTCACTTATAGATAGTGGGTTGTTGGTAGTTTCTCTTTACTTTCCCTTTTATTGGAAAGGTGACACATCACCATAACCTATGGACAGCTGCAACCCTTATCACCAGTTTGTCAATCTCCAAATTCAATAGGGCAAGTTAGATTTTCCAAAGGGCAAATAGCTTGTAAGGATGACTAGTTTCCCTTTTTTGTTTTACATTAAGGTATTAGAGGAAGAGTTCTCCACAGTGTGTTAGCATTGTTATGAACATCTGGAAGAACCCATGAGCTCAAGATATGGCCTTCAATGTGGTTTACAAATTATATGGGCATTGGCAAGATAGTGCCATCGAATTCCCAGGGAATTCCATAATTTGCTCTAGTTATCAAACCAAATACCAGGCATGTCTACCATATATCAACTATTGCCATTAAAAGCCAAGGTATCCATACGATTTCCAAGGTGATTCACCCAAAACGCAATCCACTCTAATCACACCATCCAAGGCTCTTTGTGAGGTTCAATTATTCAACGTTAGAGTAGCAGTTCCAGGATTCATAGTGCCCGTCTACCAAAAGAGTCAAATTGCATTATGCCCTCTTGGTAAAGCACATTACGTTATGGCAAGTTAGCACAACAGTCCCGACCTCCCTAATGCTCAGATAGCTTTATAATTGCCTGTTAGCACAGATGTGCTACATTTCATTATGCCAAGTTACAACAGTTACCATAGTGAGGAAACATTCCATTATGCCCACTTACCACAATTATGTCACCTTTCATTATGCCTAATTATAACAGTGAGGACAACTTCCACATTGCCCTGTTAGTAAAGTGAGGCCAGTATTAAGCATGCCCAATTTGCAAAGCAGTGCCAGTTTGAACTATTCTCGATCATCAAATCACAGCCAGATTTCTTTTTGCCTAAGTGAAACAGTAGGCTTTGCCCCATTAGCCAGTTAGGCTACCGTTCTTTATTCCCAGTTGCACAGGTCCAATTAGCAACGTAATAGAAAACTAGCAAATTAAGGACAAGCGGCATACTTATTATCATAGCAAGTATGCCCAGTTACAGTAATCAGTGCAGATCCTAGTATACCAAGTAAACACATCAAAGGCAGATTACAGTATGTCATGTTACACAGTAAGGGGATCCCATTCTGCCCAGTTAGCACGGTAAGGCAAGATTCCATCAGGCTCAATTCGCACAGTAAGACCAGAACTATAACATGAAAATACTTTCAGCTCAGTGCACTTCTATGGAAGACAATGGGCCTCCTTACTGGTCCGGCGGTAACCTTGCTGGTGATATCGGTGGGTTTCCGCTAGACTGGTAATGATTTACTGGCGCCTGACTTCCCGGTAACAGCAGGGGATTACAACCCTGGGCGACCAGAAAGTCAGGTGCTGGGAAAATGTAAGTCCCCATTCCCATAGAGTCCAATAGGGCTCTATGGGAGTGGGAACCACGGAAGCACTGGCACCGTTAATAACGGTGCCAGTGCTTTTCGTGAATACTCTGCAGACGTGTGCCGTTCCACCCGGCTGGTCTGACCTGCCGGGCTGGGCGGCACACGCCTGCAGACCTGTAATATGCTGGTCCGGAAACAACTGTGCCAGTAAGCTTACCGGCAGCGCTGTTTCCGACCGGCAGGCTCAGAATGAACCCCAATGGCTGCATACGCATTAACAACAACATCGACAGTTCATTAGCAACATTCTACAGGCGGAGGATTATGTATACAACCACAGGCGACTCTTTGGTGGGTTGTTAATAAGTGGAAGAAAGTCTCGGTCATTGGTAATACCAAAGACCACATGGATTGCATTGCAGTTTATGTATTTTGTTAGATATGAGTTGTAGCAGCTTATCTTTATAACTACATTTACTAGCCGCCCTATGTTATCATTCATATTACATTCCAGATTGTGTGCAATCTAACCCAACATGCTGCTCAAACTCAGCTGGCTCTGAACCCTCGGACAACAGGAATGATTATTTTAAAAACATTTGAAGACCTCATTCGTGCAATTGTTTTCTTCTGGTCTTTGTGTTTGGAATAAAGTATCGGACATAAAGTAACCCCAACTGCACATTTTTTAAATATTGGATGCCAAGGTTTACTCCATGATGAAAGAGACATAATGTCACACAACTCTGAGGGGTATCATTTCTAATTGAGCAGTAAGGTTTAGAGACAGTTCCTTCTTTCCTATCCCTATTAGATAGGCAGTGTACCATCCATCACCTAGGGCCGGGAACTCCTGTCAGGGACAGGGTCTTCTTCCACTAGGGACATCCAGACCATTGTTTTTCCTCTTTACTGCTTGAGTCTACTGACAGTAGAAATCACTGCACCGATCTGTTCTCATACAGAACCATTGTTTTGTGGTAATAAGACTGTTTTGTAACGGTTAGCGAATGTACTCAGTTCCTATTATATATTCAACCTAGCTCTGTTGTTGTAAACTCACAGAACTCTGAGGGACATTTTCATACCTTTGGCCTCACTATGGTGGATTTGCTGTCAGAATATGAGTGGGGTAATGGGGGAGTTCACCTCACTCCCAGAGTACATTGGACTGCTTAGAGATTTGGAGGAATTATCATGTGGTAATTTCTCTGGTTCCTGCAACTAATCTTTAACTCTAAACTCGTTATTTGGTGGTGCAGAAATTCCTGATTTAAGATGATGAGAAGGTTATTCCAATGCGTGGGTCCCCGAACAGTGCATAATTGACCACCAACTGTAGGGCATTGGACCTTGGGAACAACTAAAAGTCTGCTTCTAGCTAATCTGCCTGCTCTAACAGGCCTGAGTGATGGATCAGAGAGGATAGATAGGCTGGACTGGTGCCCCTGACATTTCTGCACAGAATATGATTTTTAACTTTACGAAAAAGACACATGGGGCCCCATTACGACCCTGGCGCTCCCGAAATGAAGGGAAGGGTGCTGGTACGGGACCGGCACCCATCATTACGGGAGCGCCTATTACGAGGTTCCCTTTGCTGGACCCGGAACAGACGTCTGGTAAAACCAGATGTCCTTTCTGGGTCCCGCGACGGGAAGAGGGAGCTAATAACGGGTCATTTGTAATGTGCCCGTTATTACTTCCCTACCCATTCCCATTGAGCCCTGTGGGGGCTCAAATGGGAATGGGGAATGGTTCCTTCAAGGAGGAATTACCGGGTCCTCCAATGTTGAAATGACCCGGAAATTCCCCATTGAAGGAACCCCGTATTGGAGCCCGGTATGGAGGCAACCATGGCGCTAATAGCATCATGGCTACCTCCATACGCGTAATGAGGCCCATGGTCTGTTTTCTTCAGTCCAGTGACTAGCCTGTCTCCACAGTTCTGCATGGACTGAAGGTTAGCAATCATAGAGCGGGGAAGTGCTTCATATAATGAGTTATAATCTTCGAGGCGGGAGTTCACAAAGCCTTCCCCCATGACAGCACTCTTTTTAAAAAGGAGATAGGCAAGGGTGTGCTTGAGAGTTTTGATTTGAAGTAACACCTTTTTGAGGTTATTTATCTGAGGGGCCAAGGGAAGTACAGTTTCCATAAGCAATCCAAGAGTGTGAACAGGAGTGGTTTAGTTAGAGAATAAAAACAAAAATGTATTGCAGTGACTGAGAGATTAGGCTACTATTATATGGCCTGACTGAGAAGTTAGGTCTCCGTTTTCCCCCATTCAGTTGGAGCAAGGTTTGTTTCATCAAGGTCTGAATGCCCTCCGAGCACATTATCTGATATGGGGTATCTTTAAGCTTGATGATGAAATGTGTGTGATTGGTGTAGGCTAATGAGCAAAATCAAATAGAAAAAATAAGCCTCACATAGAGGTTGAATAACTGTGGTCATCTAGGAGATGCCTGGGAAACTCCTAAAGGGACTGGCTTAGGGGGTGGGATGAAAAAGATTCAGGGCTACTTCCTGGTATCGCTCTCCATAGAAGGAGAACCAATGTCAAGCTTTTGGCTGCAGATGAGAGGGCAGTCTATTCACACCAGGGTCCTTTGCCCAACCATATTGAAAGCTACTGAGAGAATAAGAATTCCAACAAAACGAAGAGTGGACACCATTACACGACTCAAATGAAATCTGCATTGAAAGACATCAAGAATCATTTTAAGGAAGATTGGATCTGGAATATAAAAGTGGTTTCCAGGATTGATTGATTGGGTTTTATTAACCCTTTCGGCTGTTAGGCCTTTCGTGACAGCTGTTAAATACAGAATCCATTACATAGTAAATACAGCACATACACATATTAAAACCCCATTTCAATTTAAGTACAAAACACTTACATAGCAAAAACGATATCTAAAGGAGCTTGGAAACTAAAGGTAACCTGGCGAAGGCCCCATACTTGGCAGTGATAGTGAGATCTGAGGAGGGGTATTTCCGAAGTGGACACATTGGAATAGTAGGAAAAATGCTCTGAATATCAAGTGCATCAAGAAACGTCCCTATTTTCTTGATTTAGTTGATGGATCAAGTCCTGGATGTCATTGCCTAAGGCAAGACGGAAGTGATAATACGGGTAGTGGCTGGCAGGAAGGGCAATCATGTCATTTACCACTTGAAATTACTTTAGATCTGTGACTTGTTCGAAATATTAGGGCATAGTGTGAAATGTATTTGGTGAAGATGTCAAACATTGGCCTGACTCCCTTCTTTCTCCTTCTGATTGTGCAGAACCTTCGCTGGATGGCCCCGGAGGTGTTCAGCCAGTGCACACGATACACCATAAAAGCAGATGTCTTCAGCTATGCCTTGTGTCTCTGGGAACTTCTAACAGGTGAAGTCCCCTTCGCCCACCTAAAACCAGGTAACATTAAGTATTACGACCTGAAGGCATGAATTATGAATGTTAATATTGTGTTAGTGATTAGGCAATTCCAGACTGATGAAAGGTTGGCTAGAACATTTTACTGTACTGTACGATTTGGTTTTATTGAAGCATAAACAAGGCAGCAATGCTGCTCTTCTTATGACAATGGAACTATGAAATATGCCAGATTCCTTGCAAGTGAATTTGGGTTCCCACAGCGCCAAGAGTTGATGAGTCTATCTGTCGCATATTTCACGAAGAACGTCAACATGCACAGAGAAGTCAACACTGTAATGCACGAATTACCTACTGGAGACATGTTTCTCATTTAACCTCTGCTGCATCTCAGGGTTGGGCATTAATGGTTTAGCCTGATCAACATCCTTGGGTCAGGGATCTTCTAACTAGACTTGGGTGCCTTGAACTGACAGGAAGGGAGGATAACTGTGGCTCTGATTGGAATAGAACTACACTCCTTTCCAACCATGCAAACACAACCTTGAGCCATTGTGTTGCTGTCATGCAAATCTTCATAGCAATTGCTTTTTTTCACTTGATCATTTACAGAAATCCGTAGCTTGCAATTATTCCTCTCATATAAACGCACAGGGCATGATTGACAAAGCGTGGCTCATAGTACCTTCAAATGTGTGTCGAATGTGTGAGCTTTGCAAGAGAAGGAACAATCACGCCCTTACACACCTTATTAGCACAGTGTATGTTATGCTAGATGGGTCAGAATCAAACCAAACTTTTAAATATTAAAAATCAGAGGGCAACCATTCAGCACAATATGCATGTGCACAATCTAAATGTGGGCGGTGTAAAAGTGATAGGACTTAGAGGTATTGCGCTCATCCTTGGCAGAGTTTTGATAAAGCAGAATTGTGTCCCAAACATCTTAATGCAAAATGCTGCGCTTTCTTACGTTCGGAAGCGCTGGGTTTCACCCTGAAAACATCTGCGCGTCTGCCAACTGTGTAGCTATTTTGTTTTTGAGGAGCGTTTCCGAGTGCCATTTTCCGGGCTGTGCCTTTGGGAGATGATACGTGAAATGAGGTTTAGGCAGAGCTGGCAGCTGGACTAATTCCATTACATCCAGTGAGATCCGATATTTCAAGGAATATTTTATTTTGCAACTTTATACAACAAAAAGAGGTTTGCAGTAATTTGAAGGATGTGATCATTCACTTAATTTAATGTAGCATACGTAAAACTAATAACACCTCTACGATGTGCATATGTCTGAAAGAAAACACACATTCCTAGCGTGAGGTCATACGTTAGAGATTTACCACACATACACACACACACATTCATATATTATCCTATATTCCATTATACCCTTGCTCTGCTGCTTTCAAGCCATTGAACAACTCCAAATATTGCCTTGTCTGTCAACTTTGAAACCAATGTCATGCGTACTGGCTATGCTAAGTGGCTATTGGGGTGCTTTCTTACATATATGTGCCTTGCTTCAACAATTCAATGATACCTTTTTCAGTTTGCCTCAGTGACAGAAGTGTTATCAATAGAAAATTGGCTGACACTAGCAAAGCTAATGGTTCAATCACTGCAATTCAATGGGGCTAACAACAAAACCGTAACACAAAATCCCCCTTCTCCCACCATTTTAGAAAACAATTAGAAAAGATGAAAATTAGCTAAATCATGGGAGTGTACCACTTTGGAGACGTATGTTAACTCCAGAATGATTCCAGTGCGGTGTGCAAACAGTGTGATTTGTGGCGAGGTGGCAGCAAGTCTCTAAAACCTTTCCCTGGACACATGTGGAAAAACAATAGTCTGTTTTTGCTTTCCATATCCTGAGAGACAGACCTTCAATAAATACTCTGCACCTGCCGCGGAGCGCGGTGCAGTGTGCAGACAGTGGGCCTCATTATGATTTTGGCGGTAGCCATGTCGCTATTGGAGGCATGGCTGCCACCAAAATCGGGTCCGGGTTCCCAGAATGGGGAATTACCGGGCCATTCTGAGTTCGGAGGGCCCGGTAATTCCTCCCTCCAGGAACCAGGGCCGGACCTTCCCCATTCCCATTCAGCCCCTATAGGGCTGAATGGGAATGCGGTAGGGAGCTAACAACGGGCCGATTACGGCCGGTCCGTTGTTAGCTCCCTCTTCCCCTCGCGGGTCCCGCTCTGCACTTCTGGTGAAACCAGACGTGCAGAGCGGGTCCCGCGAGGGGACCTCGTAATGTGGCGGAATGGTGTTAACGGGTCCGCATCCTTTTGCGGCACCCATTAACCCATTCCGCCACTCTTGTAATGAGGCCCAGGGTGTTTTGTGTTTGGGGCTTGGAGTACTGAGCACAGAGAATATCAGTGAGCGAGTTCTGCCTTACATCTGATTGTGAAAGTGATTGTAATGCTTCTGCGCAGTTGCCCATTGACCCAAATACTTTCTTTCAGTCTACTGCCTGCACGAGACAATTCATTTGTCCTTAATAGATTGCTGCCTCTAGAATTCTTTACTTCGGTCTGCTTCTTCCGTTGACACTTGGTAGATTTGGGCGTGTGAGTGCTACAATATAGCTCATAGCCCTTTCTACTGTATTTCCAGCTGTTTGATACTCGGTGGGACGGGAATCTGTTCTACGGTTAGTAGTACATAGCCCTTCTCCACTGTGTTTACTGCCTGCTAAAAACCTGACTGATGGCACAGTTGAAAAGTGACGAAGCAGAGTTTCCCCTGAGTTTTGGCAGTGATTGGGGAGGTTTATCACGTGTTCTCGATTGCACGTTGATACAGTACTTTATTTGTGACCTCTTGTAAAATCTATCTACTCTTGAACCATGCCGAGTAAAGCTATCATGAAAACCAGGTCTCAGAAATCCTGGAATGGAAACCTATGTGAAAAACTACCCCCGAAAAGAGGGGGTCAGAACAAATCTGGAAATCGTGTTGCTCTACTCGCTCTGATGTAGCGAGCTGTCGCAAAGCTCAAAACAATGTGACTGAAAAGAGAACAATGACAGCTTTCTATCAGCCAGCAAGCACAGTCTCAAGAATTCGTCGCAGTGCATTCACCACCATTTGAAGTATCTAACATAGATTACGGGGACATAGATAATAATTCACTGCTAGCAATGTGTTGTATGTTGTCAGGCACTGCAGCCAGGTGTGCTGTGTCTGCTCCCAATGTACAGGTTATTTCATGGAAATAACATTGCCCTAGATGACATTTTAGATAGCCCCTGTGACCCAGGCTGCCATTGCATCTGATGGCCCGCAAGATATTCTTCAGGTTACACAGGCCACCCAACCACGATTTTCGATGTCATCTAATATCTGGGAAACTACCGATGCTGTACAAAGCCTCTCTACTAGGTCCCACACTGGTCATGATTCTGCCTCAAGTAATAACGTGGATATGTCTGAAGGTCACTTACAATTTGCGGTCACGATTTTGCTAAAGTTGTGTGGCAATATACTTGAAGAAGTGAAAACAAATGGAGCAGTTGTTGAAGAGCTAAACTTGAGAACACAACATGAATTGCTTAGCCCTAAAAGTTTAGCCCAAGATGATCTGGTAGCTCCCATTGACCCTGCCTCTGAACGTGTTGATTGTGATTTAAGGTCTACCACTTTGTTCTTGGACACATATAAGAATGATGCGGCAGAGTTGTCTATGTACAGAACTCGTAAAGAAAGGTGCTTGGAAAAACGTGCTAGAATGTGCAAACAAGCTGCGAATAGAAAGTTAGCTACTCCCATCTAAATGCAACCTGCTGCCCGCTAAATTCTTCTTCTATATTACCCGAGCAAACGTCACTGGTAAAAAATGCATTGAATTCCAAGAAGAAACGACCAAAGGGCCAGAGTGCTCCTGGCACCCTGACTAGTTAGCTGTTGATTGATGAACCACCGGCTAGACCACCTCTGAGGACACGTGTCAAGTTAAACCTGTATTGTCTCAGCCATCGGTGGGTCCTCAACCTGCCCTCCAACCCACATAGTGACGGAATTGAAAACCTTCACTCTAAGCAGGGGACCTAAGAAATGTTCTGATGGTCTAATCTCCTTAATGTGTGTAGTAGAATACCCACATTGTGTGTACTGTCCTCCACTGAGTGGAGTTTTGTTGAACCTGTGAAGGTTAATGGTGGTAATTATTTTCATGTGCACTGCTCATCTGCTGAAGTGACTTCTCTTATTCGTAATCATCAGACACCCATTCAGAATTCAGGATATGTTATTGATTGGCCCTCCCATGTCCCTATACCTCCAGTAGTTAAGGCCCCGTTGGTGGCGACTCCATCTCCTAAGGTAGAGGTAGCGGGTAGGATGGTAGATACCATCAGCAAGGATGTCCTTGATGATGCTACTAGTTGGGATTGGTTTTGGAAGCTTTTAGTTCACCAACTTTAAAGTTCAGCAGTTGGAATACAAGGATCGCTTCTCCTATTTTCTGAGTTTGATGTTCTTTTTATGCGGTAAAACTGTCTCTGTTCAAAGATTCATATTGAGGGCTATACATTAGTTCAACAACATACAATTAAGGGCGTTAGTGGCCATCCCTTTGGAGGTTTGATTATTGGAGTGAAACACAATGTTCCAATGGTCAATTTGAATACAATTGTTAGTACAGATAACATTCTTGTAATTGAAATATTGGTGAATGTTGAGGGTAGTTTGGTCCCAATATTGCTTATTAATGTACATGTTTCTCCAGAAATTGATATTCCAGATGAGATTCTATAGACAATTGATGTAATCTATTCTACCGGGATGATTACACACAACCATAAATTTGTATTGATAGGCAGTAACCTTAATGCCGCATGTAGAGACCATGACAATGGCCCTAATTACACACATGATAAGCCAAAGAGCATTATGGGAAAACCTAGAGGGAATCAGAAAGGTAAGATGTGGATTGCTACCCAGAGGCGTACCTCCGGATATTGTCCTGGCCAGTGTACATGGTCTGCTGGGGCCTGTTCCTCCCCACTAGATTACTTATTTATAACCAATTACTGCTCAGAGAGAGTTTTACAGTTGGAAACTCATGGTAATGATTTTAGTGACCATAACATCCTGATACTCATTTTGAATATGTGCACCAAACATTAAAATCTGATAACTCATGTTGATCTTGAAGTTATCCATGGGTGTAACAGGATATGCTGGACACCTAAGCCACAATATTTTAATGCTCTCATCTTGGATGAAGTAGATTTTTGGGAAGGATGGAACGTTGAACACATTATCGGTCTGTTGGAAACACTAGCCCATCGAACAGGGAAAGTAGACCACCATCAAGTTGCCATTAGTGATGGTAAACATAAAAATGCCTTTGGCACCGAAGTACGCGATGTTAAGCGCTTAATGCAGCGCCATATTAGGAGAGCACGAATAGAACTAGCTTGTAATAGGCTTTATGAAGTAAAAATTGCATGTATAAAAAAAGAGTACATGAGTTGGTTAAGGAGAAGGCATTCTGTCCTTACTGGGCAGTGGCAGTTAATGTTCTCTTTACTTTGTTGTGGGAATACTAGATCCATTTGGCAAATGCTGGCTAGAGCCAGGGGAGACTCCTGATGTACAATGGTGAATCCAATCCCGGAGTATAGGTGGAAAGAATACATTCTGTTAAATGTTGTGTCTATTGAAGAGCCCATTTCGAAAATGATTATGGGGGGAGTTGGATATTAGCCCCTACTGTCAGTGAAATCCACATGGCAATTGTACATTTGAAAAGCTCACGAGCGTCCGGATCAAATGGGTTGTATAACGCTGTCCTTAAGTCTGATCCCGAGGCATGGGCAAAAGCGGTATAGGTCTTATTTGGTAAAGTATGTTCTGAAAAAATAGTTCCCACTACATGGCAGATGGCCATTCTCGTGCCCATATATAAAAAAGGCGACAGATTATGCCCTGCAGATTACAGACTGCTCTCCTTGTTGGATGTCACAGGTAAACTGTTTATCACCTTTGTACTTACATTACACTGAAACCGGTTTTCATCTTGGTTCTGCGACTACACATAACATCAGGCTATTGGACGCATTGATCCACAAAGCTGCACAAAAGGGAAATCCTGCTCTGTACATAATTTTGGTGGACTTTAGTGCTGCATTCGACAAAGTTGTGATCATGGGGCTGTTCAGAATGGCTACTATCATTATAAATCTATACTCTGATAACATTGTTCGGGTTCGAGTAGACAACTCTGTATAATCCATATCTAGCTAATCTCCAGCAAAGTTGATGGCTGCTGATGGATTCTCACCTCAGCTTTGCTCCACAAACATTGTGAGCCTGCTCTATGCTGACGATCTTGCTCTGTTACATTGCACAATAAGGGCAGCCAAAAACAGATTTTGCAGAACAGAATGATCTGGTGATCAACATGAACAAGACCAAAATCATGTTAGAATAGGGAAGCAAGCTCGCTAGAGTAAACTTTCAGATTTACTCCCATAGAGTTAAGTATGTAGATAGATGTCCCTACCTAGGAGTTGAGCTGATGGTGGATGGGGAGTATAAATCCATTGTGGAGAGTAAGAAAAGGAAGGGCAGACAGCTGACTTGTTTAATTGGCAAATCTGCAAATCACATGGCTTAATGTAGACGAAAGAATCTTCTGGAGGAAGCTGTTGCACCTTTCTCCAACCACCCGAATGGCCTATCTCTGCCTCAAATTAGGATGGGGTTCCCTTAAGAGTCAGTTTCCAATACGCAGAGGTTGCCTATATATTAAATGTTGCAGTTTACCCCAACACCCATTGCCACACTATATGAGCAAACATTATGATTTGAAACTATTCAATTATTTTGTAAAGTTGAATGATGAATGCTTTATGGACATGAACTGGATTCCTGATTACGCACGCGGTACAAATTTTGCAGTATTGAAGGCTATTTTTAAATGTATACATGAACAGTGTGACTGGATAAATACATATTTGCATCTCCAGAGACTACACGATTTTAAATATATATCAAATATTAGCCATCATTACCTTAAAGCACAACAGTACCTTCTGAAATGTCCATGTCCGACTGTCCGTAAATTCATGATGAAACTACGAGTAAATCAACTTCCAGTGCATGCATTACAAGGTAACTATACTAACGTCCCTCTTGAACAAAGAATATGCTGTGTCTGCAAGCTGCAGTCGAACATCTAATCACCAAGACATGTCCTGACATTATGTCCTACGATGGGAACAGTTTATATGACTACCCTGGGTCGATTTGTGGCCAGTTATGATGCCATAAGAAGTGATGCATTTTTGAACTTCTGTTTAAATTCTGTCCGTATTGCACTATATAAGATATGGGGTGATATATTAAAGTACCTGAACATTGCGAGCAGCCATAGTTGAGGAGATGGCCTGTTGTACTCTATTGTTCTGTTAATTAAGTCGAATGGAAAAGCCAAATGAAATGAAATAAAAATAATTGACATACTAATCATTGATGTTTCAGAGGTTTTATAAACAGTTTTTAACATGTAGTAGAGATGTTTAGTTGTCTAATAACAGGTTGTAGATCCTTTGTTGAAAATGTAGTGACAAGGTTTTAAGTGTGATATGGGATGAGGTGAGTGGTGAGGATTCTATGTAACTTGAGACAAAGAAATGTTTATATATTTATATGTTTTATATGTTCTACATGTTTTACGACTTACATGTTTTTTAAAGGTTCATAATGAATCAATACAAATAAAAAAATATACATGATTCTAAGTTACCTCCATATATTGACCTTTCCGAGTTATGACTCATAGTCATTAAAACTGCTGGTTAAATACGCTAAAATGTACACTGAGAAACTTGTGAGAGCTATTTCTTCTTTAAATGGGGATCTAAAACTGGACAGTGACCGAGACAGGAAGCAGGCATTTTAGGGTACATTCTTTATTTAAAGTTCATAGCTATCAGGATGGAATTTGACAAAATAAGGGCATTTCAAAGAGACACTACTGATTGTAAGAGTGACCATATTTATACTTTTGCCTGAAAATTTGACTTATTGTACTGAACTTCCAAAAATATAGCATTCCCTCCAGACACCAATGTAGTTAATCTGTAATCCTCAGATAACAGTTATGCAGAGGATGAGGATTTTGTAAGTGCCCGAGGCCTACAAGCAAAGACACATGATTTTTTAGATAACATCAGAATGAATTACACCACTGAAAGCTTGTGCGCCCCAAGGAAACCTGTTGTTGAAACATGTACAGTGGGCACGGACGAAGACCATGGCTAATGGGCCCCAAAGAGACTTATTGATGCATGGCCCCCAAAGAATCCTATTGGTGACATTTGTACAGTGGGCCCCAAAGAAACCTATTGGTGCAACATGTAAAGTGGCCATGGCCAAAGGCCATGACTGGTGGTCCCCAAAGAAATGTATTGAAGCATGGGCCCAAAGAAACCTATTGGTGCAACATGTACCGTGGCCATGTCCAAAGGATATGGCTAGTGGACTCCAAAGAAACTGTTGTATAACAAAACCCTTGAAATTCAGTGAAACAACTTTGGTTAAGAGAGAGTTAAAGTGATCAGATTTAACACGAAAAAACATAGCAACAAAACCTTTGAAATTCAGTGAAAAAACCTTAGTTAAGAGAGAGTTAGGGTGATCAGATATAACGCAATGAAACCCTTGAAATTCAGCACTCGCATTTCAAACAAGTCCACATTAACATTGTGGCCCCTGTTGCACAACGTATGACCACAATTATGACATTACAGATGACATCACTGATGACATCACTAATTATTTCATACATTACATCACTGATATCACTAATGACATTGTACATGACACCACTGGTATCACTGGTTTGATTAATTACATTTTGAAATAGGACAACAATGCTTTTTAAGATACCAAATATGTACTATTCATGCACAGTGAATTGCATTTTACCCTGATTTCTTTAACTTGAATGCACGGTATACAATTCTATATACATACAGACATTATTACAAAGAAGAATAGCATATAAGCATGTATGTATTTTGGAAGGAATCTGTTATATTTAATACAAATTCCTAAAAAGAAATGACTAAAAATATCAGGAATACAATTGCCTTGTCTATAATTAAAAATATGTACTTTCAAATCTTAATTTCTTTTCTATAAATGTAATTATGTAGGTATAAGCCACTGATTCTTTTTGTTTATATCACCAAACTTTGAATTCTTTGATTTATACTATCACAATGCACATGGTACTTACTTGGCTTTTGTATGTGATTATGTTTTATGAAGAAATTGTAAATTTAAATGTTAACATTGACTAATTTCAATCTATTCTTATTTTTTGTACTACTACGTATATTTATTAAATCATTGAAAGTTTGAAATACCTGAAATAGATTTAGCTGAATCCATTATTTTCTCTGCATGCAACAAAGTATTACAATTTCCTACTAATACATGAAATTCAAACCATTTGTGTAATGTTAAACATTTTTATTTTAGATTTTATAAGTTGAGAAGTACTACCAATTACTGCTTCACACATAATCACATAATTGTGTATGACTGTATTGTTCCGTGTCATGTTGTTATTATTAGGTGGAATGAAATAAAATGTCTAACAAAAGAGGTTAACAAAAATGTTCTATTCTATTTAATCAGTAGTGTCATACATGATATAATTATTGATATCATCAGTGATGTCATGCATGATGCATTAGGGATGTCATCTGTGATGTCAACATTATGGGAATACGCTGTGCAAGAGGGGGCGCAAAGTTATGGTGAACTTGCTTGAAATGCGGGTGCTGATTTTCTGGGGTTTTACTTTTTCCTATTTATGATGGGTTCTCCCACTCCATTTTGGATTCAATGTGGCCCACCTAGGGCATAAGGAAGCATTTGTTTGGACCACTTCAGGGAGATTGGACCTTTCCAAAGGCCTCACTCTTAGCTAAAGTTTGTTCACTGAAAATATAGATATAGATATATAGATATTTATGGATATGGATATAGGTTAAAATAGCTGCAGCTGTACATCAAAAGTCTATTGTGATATTGTCATATTGTAGGTGATCAAGAAGTTCTGTTACCATGTAGAGGCATGACAATCTGAAGTTCATTTTCTTTATGCCCTTTTCAGATGAATTGCAATATCTTTTTACATACAGTTGGGGGCATTGTATCCCTAATAATGGTCACCATCAGACATCTCATACGTGGTTTCATTTTTCCCTTTCTCCGTCTTGTAAAATATATAGTCCAGTTATGATGTGTAACATACATATAAAACTGTACTGTGGGAATCACCCCTCCAACATGCTAATAATCACTTTAAAAATATGCATTTTGCATTTGTAAAATATGTGGCACCATGCACATAAGTACCTGCTCCCTGCACTAAAGTTCTGCAGAGCAATAAATGACATGTCTTCTTATCAACTAATCACTTAACACTACCATAGAACATTATTTTCTTATAGAGCATTGTTCAAAGAGAACTATCCTATAATTAGGTGTTAAAACAATAGAAGTTACTCTGATCTGAGGATGTCCTTTCACACTCCTTTCCTGCCTTTGTCAGCATGTATTGTCATATTACAGCTCACATGTGATAACCTGTTCCAGTTTTGGTAATGTAATCTTCTGATTACAGATGATTAGTGTGAAGGATTGCCATCTGTCAAAGGTGCACAAGCTCTAGCTTGTTTGATTTTTATTATTAGCAGTTTTAGGTTCAGGGGACATCTCAGCCAATTATGAAGCTGGGAACCAGAGCTTTACCTCATGGTAAACACACGTTCCCAGCTTCCTCAGAAGCAAAAACATGCTGTCTTCCCTGGCGGGACAGAAGATAACTGCTCCCATGTACCCCTTCTGCCCTACTTCCAGTCCCAATTTCCACATCCCTCACCCACCCCCACCCCTGTTCCACTTACCAGGATCTATCTTGTCCCTCACTTGCAACATAAAAACTTGTCTTCCTCATTGTGGTAATGGCCGCCATGGAAAGAGAGAAGGGACCACATGTAGTTCCCTTTTCCCTGGTACATGGCAGTCATCTTGTTTTGTTGAGAAACGGTCCGCGTGCCATTTCTCAGCTTAAACAGCCTCAAGTCAGCCTCACAGCAGTCACTCAAAGCATAGGGACTCCCCATGCTTCTTTTGGAAACTTCGAACGGCCACTGGCTTGCATCAACCAAACCGGGTCACCGCTGACTCATGGCAAGCAGAGCACATCCGTGTTCAGCTCGAATAACCTGGTCACCACTGCGGACAACCTCTAACCGCTGCCTCTTTGAACCCTGCATCGGATGACCAAGATCACTGCATCAAACCGAAGGACCTCTATTGGAGCATCACATTGCTCACCGACCCAAACCAGTGGTTACAAATGTACTAAACTGACTCAACTCACAAACCGACCCTGCTGTTTTATCTGAGCCGCATGACCCAAATTCTACACTTGAGCCACACTGAGCTCCAGCTAGAACTGACTAAAGGACAGTTCTCTGCTTGACCCAGCAGGACTTGCCACACCCCAACCTGTTTGACCTGCACCACAGTACAGTTGGTGGCTTGGTTCAACACTGTCAGATTACCTAAGATTAGCAAGACATTACTATTGACATATTCCTGCCCCGGGGTGCATCCTTGGGCCCTAGAGACTGGTATCTGTTTTCTCACTCAGAACATATCCTTCTAAATTCATTGTGCCTTTTCACCCCTATTTCATTCTGTATCTTTATATATATATTTTTATAGTTTATTTAAAAATGAGTGTGTTTAATTAAAGTATTACATGGACGCAGTAGCATCCATGTAGTTATGGTTAAGTTGGTGTTTTCATAGGAAGAGCATTTTTAGGGTGGCTTATAACTTCGCTCCCTCTGGACGAATCCTCACCAAACTTTGCAAAAAAAGTATATGGCCCACTCTGAATTTTGCAAAGTTTGGAGAGGTTTGGTCCAGGGGGGGGCAAAGTTATAGGTGGGTCCCAAAACATAGACATAATGGGAAAAAAAACTTTGCGCAGGCCTACAGCCCAAACCGCTGGATGGATTTACACCAAATTTGCGGCATGAGCGGGGGCTTGGTCCCAAAAGCGTGCTTTTGCAAATTTGGTGTAAATCCGTCCAGTAGTTTTTTTTAAAATGACCAAAATGTAAGGCAAAACAATTAGTGATATCTCCATTCGCTTCGCGGACGAACTTCCCAGTTCGCTCCGCTGACAGTGCCCTAATTGGCCGAGCAGCTTGCGCGATGTCCGCGGACATCTGACGTGTTCACTGATTGGACGGCGTGGGGCGTGGAGCACGTCAGATTTTTGGTGGCGTCCGAAATCTTGCATTCACGGATGACCACGGACAGCAAGGTGAAACTTGGTTTAAAAATTGTATTTAGTGGAGTGTGTTGGTGTGTAAGAGTGTTTGGGGAGGGCGGGGGAGTATGAGATAGGTGCAATGTTGTATTTTTTTTATTTGATAGATGCTTTTGTTGTGTTCGATTTGTCTGCGGACAACACGGCTGTTCTGAAATGTTCGTAAATAAACAGAATGGATTCGGTGTCAAGTTGAAAGTGTTCTAAGAAGACGCGTGGGGTCCTGGAATGTTCGCAGGGGATGTCCTGAAAACGTTGTCTGTATTGTTCGTTGTCAAGCTGAAAGTGTTCTAAGAACACTTGCAGTGTCCTGAAATGTTCGTACATAAAGAAAATGGGGTGTCCTGATGACGCTGTCCGTATCGTCCTCTGGCCAGTTGAATGTGTTCTAGGAGGTTCTGTAAGTCCGCGGACATTAAAATGGTTGAAATGCTTGAATCTATGGGTGTGATATGCTGCAGTGGTTGTGACCAGGGTATAGAATGTTGGGTGCATGGCCATTTGGCCATGCACCCAAGACTATTTGCCCTGGCCACAAACACAGCAGCATATCACACTCATATGCCATGCACCCAAGAGTCTATGCCCTGGCTACAAGCACCGCAGCATATCACACTCATAGTGGCTTATAACTTTGGGTCAAAAACAAATTTATAAGGAACAATGTTATAAGCCAGTATGGGTGTGATATGCTGCGATGGTTGTATTTATCATGTTATACTTACTATTTGGTCTAGTAACGGGAGTCCATGTTTTTCTTGTTCATTTCTGTGATAAAAGAAAATAGCATGTTAGTATTAGTATTTTATAAAGACTTATTACATTGTACAATCACAATTGTTTCTTTTTTTTACCCTCATATTTAGTAGATGACAAACCAGAGTACTGTGCAATTTGCTCAGTTTCTGTGTTTGTTGCTAACATCATTGGGTCTGTGGGAGAAAAAAAATCCATGTTGGATTACAAAAAACCTTTTTCTGTTATGCTACAGTTTATTTGTTTGTTTGTTTTCAGTGTTTACTTGTTGTTTCTGGCTAATGCTTTATACATTGGATTGTTCCAGTTTTTGGGAGCAGTAAGATATTAGGTATTTGTTTGGATATTGTAAAATTTTGGAGCAGTTAGATACCAGTAGGCGTATTCTAACTGTTTATTTTTTTATATAATTTCGTGGTATTGCTTTATCTATTTGGATATTTCTACATTTTGGGACAGTTAGATACCAATTGGCGTATTCTAACTGTCTATTTGCTCTATTTGAGTGGTATTAATTTATCTGATTAGTTGTTGTAGCATCTTTGGGCAGTTAGATAGCTTTTGGAATATTGTGACAGTTTATATTTTTTTACTACAAGTGTACTTAAGGTTTAAGTACAGTTTAGTTGTCAAACTTTGGTTTTAAGAACATTACATAAGCGTTTGTAAGATTTGCTGGTAATCTCTGCTTTAGAGTAACGGTACTATAATTACATTCAAACCATCCACATTTCTTTTTTATATATGCAGTGTAGTGTCCTGAGTTGGTTGTGGCTCCTGCATGGTAGATTATACCTATTGCTGTGAAGGTTTTCCTACCAAGTGATATTTGACATTGTGTGAATCTAGTCTGCTTGCAGTTCTTTTTGGTACCATCTGCATTGTAATGTAGAAGCATTAGTATTACGTACTTACTATCTGTTTGTATTACTAACGTGGAGCGATTATCTGAATTGCAGGTCGAACATAATCTACCGTGGTTTGCATTTTTTACAAGTTGCTGAAATGGAGCGGATTCACAATTAGGTATTGATATATACACAAAGCGCTCATTGGGGATTTGTTCTTGTGTCACATTGTTGCAGAGAGTGCATGTATGTTTCCACATGTATGAAATCTGGAAGATTCATTTACCATTTATAGGTATGTTTTTGTTTTCCAGTACTAATAGTAAGTACATTAGAAATTCTTGTGGATCTTCCTGTTTATTTATAGTGAATTTCACCATTCCAGCACAGTAGTCCAATTGTTGTCTTATTCCATAAACACTATACATTGTCAGGATTGTTTGCTGCATTTCTGTGAAGTACTAACATTTGCAAACACAATGGGTCTGTATTGTGTAAGTAAATGTTCTCAACAATTGGTGGTAATTGAAATAGAATATTCATTGCTACATTTGCATAGCAACTTACACCAACTATATTTGAGAGTTTAAATGGACCAGGTAGTTCTGTATCTGACTGCTTTTTTTGGAGTTTGTCTTCCTTCTTTGAAGAAGTACCTGGTTTACTTTCCCTAATTGATTCTTTTTTGCTTGTGGCACTTGATGAAGTATTAAATTATTTTACTCTCTTTGGGGTATTTGCAGTGACATCCTGTTGCTTTTCTGTTTGATTTATTTTTCTTTTATAATGTTTTACTTTTTTTGGAACAGAATATGTGTTTAGATGGGGAGTGTATAGTGAACGAAGTCCATTGTATTCTAAAATGCAAGGAATATCAGCATTTATTTTACTTGCATAAAAGTTTATTAGAAATAGACCGTCAAGTGTACGTAAGCGTGATAGTGCTACGTAGCTCATGCCTTCTTTAAAGACTGTGTTACCAATGTCTATCATTGCTTTGTCTAGGGTAAGACCTTGTGATTTATGAATGGTGACTGCGTAGGCAAGAGTTAGAGAAAATTGTTCTCTGCGTACATACATGTCTTTGAAGAGAAGGAATCGAGCTGTTGAGCGTCCGATTCTTTTTACTTCTGAAAGTTTGTCAAAGAGAATATTGACAAACTAAATTTTGTTGTCACGTGGGTATGTTTGAAAGCCAACAACTGTACCCAGTGCTCCATTAACTAGTCCTTGGTCCACGTCAAGGTTATGTTTCAGCACTACTATGCAATTTAAGGATAATTTTAATATCTTTTCCAAGCCTGCTGTGTTTGAGATTGATTTTTCTAAACTATTTAGTCTTGTTGTGGCTTGGTCACACATGGGTAGTGTGGTTGCATTTCTTTAATTAACATTATTTCATTGAATTTGAAACAGCTTGCAAGAGTTGGCATCAAGGCCATACAATTGACATTTTTGTGGGCTAATTGTTCCATAACATCTGTAGCACATGCATTATCACCATAAAGAGGATGAATGTGCCGGGTTTTCAATATTTCTTCTGCTTCTTTAGAAAGTATACCAATTCCGACACTTTTTAAGATGTTGGCATAAGTGAGATCTGCAGATTGGCGCATGTTTTCTGTTAATTCCCTGTATTGGAAATGATGCCAAAGGTTGACATTTCCAATGCTGCCAACAGTTTTACGGCAGCGTTTGTGTCCTAATGTTTTAAAAATAGGCTGACCTTTTACTGGTGTCAATTGAAGAAGATCTCCGAAAACAATAATGTGTTTTCCTGCAAAGAGCTCTTCATAGTTTGTTTTGAGTACTTCTTGTAATCTGAGGTGAATCAAAGCCAACAATAGGTTGGACACCATGCTCACTTCATCTATTAGTAGCATTTTCATTTGTTTCAATACTCTGCGTAGTTCCATTGCAGCTTCTGCAGAAAGTTTGTAATAATCCAATTTGTTTTGGTGTTCTACTGGCAGGAGTAGTAATCGGTGCAAAGTGACACCACCTATGTTGTAGGCAGCTAAACCTGTGGGGACAGTGACAACAGCTGACAGTTTGTTGTTTGTCAATTGTTGAAGGAACTTACTGATGATTTTGATTAGGAATGTTTTGCCAGAACCAGCTTCACCACTGACATACAATAGTATAGGTTTGTAATTTTGACAGGTGCATTCTTTGTTTTCATGTTGTACACCATGTGCAATTTCTTTTGTTACTTCTTGAAAAATGCTACGTTGCTCATTTTTTATCTTTGATTGTATTATAGTTAAGTCTTCTTTTTCTTCATACTGACACAATGTGTTTTCTACTTCTATCATAGCTAATTCTGCCTCATTTGTTATTAGTGGGTCTCCCAGTGGTTCTTGGCTTCCTGTGACAGAAGGTTGACTACTGTCAGGAGTGTCCTTATCTAGTTGGGCCTGGAGTTCTTCTTCGTGTCGCTGTTCATTGTGCAACATTGTTTTGTACTGTGCAAAGTTTACATCAGTTATACTGCTTTCATTTGCTTTGAAAGCGTCTTCATATGAGTCATAGTTATCTAGTATTTCTTCTTCTTTTCTCCATGGTGTAAAGAGTTGTAGCAGGGACATGTAATATACTTCTTTATGTTGAGGAGTCTTTAATGACAATTTGATATGATTAATTCAATTTGGTTTGGTGAGTTTTACTAAGCTGCCTTCACAGTTTGTCACTTTGTATTTACAGTTTTGTTCATCAGGTTTTATATTATTTTTGTATGTGTAGTTTTGGGCTATGTGGTATAGACTCATGGTTTCCAAAGTGGTACTACTGTTTGGGTAGTATGTGTCCAATAAATTGTTTTTTAAAATGTCTTGGCTGTTGGGATCATGTTTGGCTATTGTTTCTATATCTTCGTATGATTTTAGAACTCTTTTTCTAGATTTAGCTGGACCAAGACTTAGCCATACAATATTTGCAGATTTACCGTACAATGCAGTACCAGTTAATCGATCAGCTGCTTCATAGGATCCACATTCTCTATGGGACAGTATTTTTATGCCCAAGCTGTATCATTTCTGAGACACTGTCTTATCTGATGACAGGTCATTCCAGAGGTCTTGGAGCTCTGTCTTTTCTGATTTGGTTAAGTATGCTGTGACATATCGTGCAACTGCAGTAGAATTATCTGCAATGTACTGCACGTCTATGTTTGCATTCCATAAGTGGGCAATGATTGCATTGTAATCATTGATATATTTTTCTTCTTCTTTTCTTTTTATGCAATATGTATTTTTAGGTGACTTACCTTTAACACTAGTCTAACTGAAGACATGAGGTTGTTCACTTGACCTGTATTTGTAACTGGTCTAGGGAAACCAAATCGGCATTTGGTGTAGTATTTCCGTTTGTTTTTGTATTTGCGACGACAATATTTGCCACATTTGTGTATTTGCAATTATAAAATTTTTGCATGAAGATCACTATTTGCAGATTCTTTGGAATTTCACAAGTGACATATTTTTCAATAAACTGTAAAACAGTGGCATCACTGTCTTGACCAAATTTAGGAGCATCTTTAATCCATAAAAGCATGTGAATATGTGGTGCTACTCTGGCTTGGTAATTCTTTTCTCCAAAACAAGTGTTGCACTTCTCCAAGGGGAGGAACAGTTTTGTTACAAATAAAATGTAGCATAGCAATGAAGCGATGGTGAAAATATCTTGAAACATTAACAGGATCCTGAGAACAAAGTTCTCCAGGTGTTAGTATATCTATGTTTGTTTTGTTTTCGTTTGATATGCGTAGGAAAGCATGCAAATCTTCCAATGCAAATTCTGCACAACTTAATGTAACAAACCAAGTGCGTGGGCCAAGGTTTCTGATCATACAACGTACATTTCCATGATGTTGAAACCAGTACTCTTTAGTACCACGCATATTTGCTAATAGATTTGTAAGATTTGCTTGTAAAACCTCATCTTTTTGTTGAACTTTTTGTAATAATTGTGTAGTGTTGGGTATTTTGTGTAGATCTGGGGCCTAGCAGTATTTTCTTACCGCCAAAAATAAAATAATTCAGTAATAATCACTCATTGCATTCATATTGTGTTTGGTATTATAGAAATATAGTGGATATGCATTATTTCAGTACACAGATATATTTAGTTAGTATTCCTTTTGTTGGTGGCATGCGTTGTTGGTGGTATTTCTGGTGAGCATAATTCCTTTGTTTTATATGTGGCCCCAATATCCAGAACCCCTTATTTTTGTTTAGATTGTTCGTGTGATCACTAGAGAGACCTCAGGCCTACATTTCAGAAACACCACATTTTCATATGGAGTGCCACCTTGGGCTGTTCTCACTGATTTATCTTCACCAGCGAGTTAAACATGTGGTATATCCTCATTTATTTACATTAGTGAACTATATCCAGAAGTCTCTCTTTCTGCTGACTCATTTACGTCCAGCAGACTATGTTGTTATGTTCCATTCAGAAGCCACACACACACTTATACACTGCTTAAAACTCTTCCCCATATTACCAGTGCTATAATGGTAGATGCACTAAGAAAAGAGAAAAACAAAAATACACTACACATCTGATTTCATATATTTTTGTGTACTATAAACAATTGCATTTCAACACCATCTTACCCTTTTCACAGAAATAAATGGAAATTGCACAGCAACAGCATTATCTGTAACAAAATGAGAAGAGATGCGGCAAGAGAATATTCAATTTGCAACATTAGACATGTTGATTAAATCCAGGAATTTCCTCTTCTACTTTTCCTGAATAGGTTTCGCACACACACACACCGCCCCCGCACTCTGCAAGATAATTACCGGGCTTGTTCTGCATGCGAATTCTTTAGGCTGATCGCCTTCTGGAAATGGCTCAATGCTCCCTCTTAAAGCACCCCAGCGAGGAGGTGCATCTGCCATCACTCAAGCCAGGGCTTATTGACTGGAATTTCCCAGCCTGTGCAGCAGTGCACTGGGATCTTCTTCTCAATCAGGACACTCCCCACCCACACCAGCCAAGTCTTTCTCCGAGCTGTGCAAAATGTCTTCTCCCTTTCTTTCTCTCCGAGATTCTACAGGAAGCCTCTGTTACAGCCCCTAATATGATGCTTGTCCAACAAGAATCAAGTATGTAATACCTCCCTTCTTCGAACAATGGCTTACTTTTACAGCAATCAACTATTAACAAAACTGATTTCCTGCTTATTCGAGTTTTTGCTTCCTGCAAATACTGTGGACAGAGCACAGAGAGAAGCAAAAAGAAAAAAAAAATCGGGATGCACGTTTAAAATGAGCCTGTCTTTTCTGCCTCATTTTACACTGGAGAACACATTATGATGTTATTTGATTATTATTAGTGATTAGTATTTGTTAGTTGTATTAGTTCATTAATTATCTAATGTGTCTCCTGCAACAGAGGAGAAGGAAAAAATGTGCTTTTAAAATGAGAAAATGGTTTGTTTTTGACCTGTGTAGCCTGTCTTCATTTACATGTCCATATATTACACTGGCAACACATGGTTTGTAACAATTGCATCATAGCAATACCTTGATCCCATGCAGTGGCACTGCACTCCAAAAACACACTATACATTGATCTCATGCAGTGGCGCTGCACTCCAGAAACACACTATACATTGATTCTGTGTATTGGTGCTATGCTCACAAAACACGCTAAATAATCCTACATATCCCCTCCTTTTTTCTGAGAATTTGGCAGTCCAAGCCATAATTAGAGGAAAATCAACTTGCTCCCTTCCTTCTTTTAAAATGTAGCGATCCAACAAAATGAATATTCACATGCAAAAACGAAAAAGTTGAAAAATCACTGTCCAATCAATATAATATCAAAATTCATCTTTGGGTCCATCAGTTCCTTCCCAATGGAAGTGTCCATAGTCCAGTGCTTCAATTTTATACTTGAAGTCAATCAAAAACAATAAGATAAAACAAATAACTAAAACAAAGAATTAACATAACATATTAAAATAATTAATTAAAATAATAAATACGTGGAACTCCATACGCCAGGACACTTGTCTGTCTCTGATATGTCCCGACCAGCTATGTCACATCATTTGGTTCATTCTGGTACTCTTTCATCGTGGCATTCTTGGATCCTTTTTCCATAGGAGTCATCTCTTTTGGCATTCCGGTTATTTTGTCTTCACCTCCACCCGGAGGCAGGCATCATTTGATCTTCATCCAGGGGACTCCAGGACTCCATCGTCTCCCGTGGCCTCCGGTCCCGGAACCTCTGACTAAATTATGTTAATATTCTAAATCAAATAGAAGAGAAACAAATTAAGTACATAGCATAATACTAACTTCACCCTTTTGCCAAAAATAAAACATGCTTTGTAAAACATTTCGCCCTTTTTCTTTCGCCTTCTGAAATTAAGCACAGGTTAAAAAGAAAACAATCATACATAAAACAGCATTTAATATTTAATACATTTTCATTCTGCACACCAACTCCATAAACTTCAGCTTCTTATTTTTTTAATGTGTATATATACATATATTACAGTGTTGATGTGTCATTATAATAATCAACCATCTTTATTTAACTTCTCTGTCGCTACCTTCTGTCTGGACCCACTTATTTTTATGTTCAAGGGACTTTATCTGTTTCTACATGCTCAAGGCGTTTAACTTCATGTCTGGGATGTAGACTTTATTCATTTCTCCATGTTCAGAGGTTTTTTGGAGTGTGGCCACTTTTCGCCTATCCATCCAGGTATCATCAGGGGCCACATTACAACCTTCCAACTGAACATGTGTAACAACATCATTCAGCAATCTGTCATTGTTTAATTCTGTGCATGTGTGATCATTTAGTGTGGTACCAGCCCTTTCAGCCTCTTCAAAAATATGTGGCTCAAAGAATTCTTCAGGTGATTGACCTGTACCCTCCTTTTGAGTATTTCCTTTTTCTGCCTGTGTTTGGTCATTGTTCTGAGTGTCCAGGGAAGAAATTATAGCATCCCTGTTTACTGGTATTTCCCATGCATGAGTCATTTTTCTTAAATATGTCTCTTTGTGCTTTTGGAGTTTCAGGTTTTCTTATTTTATTTGTACAAATCTTCAATGTTTGATTTAGCTCTAGATTAAACCGTACCTCTGTTTCAGAAGTATTTGCACTTTCTGTTACATGTTCACTTACTGGCATTTTCATTTTTAAATCATTAGACATCTCGGAGTCATTATGCAAAATTACATCAGAGCAATCTGTCTTTTCGGCGCTGTAGGCATCCTGAGTACTTAGTCACTTTTCAGAAGCTCCCCGGTCATTGCTATGGCCATCTGCCCCCTCCTTTGATGGCTGTTTTTGTACTGTACAGAGCCTTCCTATTTGTTCAGCCAACATCTTCACTTGGGCCTCGAGACACTGGAATCTTTCCATCTCTCTAGAATCCTCTCTCTGTGGCCTACATCGATATTGGTTGTTTTCTCCCTGATTGGATCTATTCTGATACCTCTCAGGTGAGTGATTACTATTGGGATGGTTTCTGAACTCTTGATTCATTTTTGGAGGGGAGCGGGGTGCGCCCCTCCTTTGATTATAGTCCCCTGGCTAAGCCCTGAGGACAAAGGGCTGAGGATATCGCTGTTTGCTGTGGCGAGTGTTATTTTCAACCAGGTGGAGAGGAGAGGAAAACTGAGGTGCGTGCGCCTGTACCTTTAATTCACCAACTGACCTGGTCACCTGACCTGGTCACCTGACCTTGGTCAAACAGGTACTTAAGGCCGCCTCTTCCGCCCTTGTGGCACTAAGCCCTGAGGACCAAAGGGCTGAGGATATCGCTGTTTGCTGTGGCGAGTGTTATTTTCAACCAAGTGGAGAGGAGAGGAAAACTGAGGTGCGTGCGCCTGTACCTTTAATTCACCAACTGACCTGGTCACCTGACCTGGTCACCTGACCTGGTCACCTGACCTTGGTCAAACAGGTACTTAATGCCGCCTCTTCCGCCCTTGTGGCACTAAGCCCTGAGGACCAAAGGGCTGAGGATATCGCTGTTTGCTGTTTGGCTAGTGGCGCAAAGCGCAAGGCAAATAATCGGACGATATTAGTCTGTAAGAAATGGATCCATCTAATCTCAGTACATCTAATGTGCTGCTAAGAACTAGAGCTCAAGTAAGACAAACAGCAAACTTAGAAGTTCTGCAGGCGAAAAAATTGAAAACCAAAAAAGTAAGTCAATACTTTTCCTGTGGGTCAGCAACTGACAATATTGACTTAGATGAAGATGCATCTGTAACGCCGCTGGAAGATGTGTTTGAACCCCTGAAAACACTGGATGTTGGCCTATCACCTATTTGTGGCACGTTCATGCCCCTTAGTTTACATGCGTAGGCTATTTCAAGCCCTCCGTCCCCACTGCCCCCTCCCCTTCCGTTGCAAGTAAAACAAGTAGAGGGGGACGGGGGATTGGTCTCAACGTTCTCAAACCAAGTGAAGAGGACCAACAAAAAAACCAATATGAATAATATGAAGAACATAAAGTCAAGTGGTTTCGAGATAGAAGAGAACAGTAATATCGATCTTGATTCGCTGATTGGCCGGGCTGATGTGCCGCTGTCGCCGAGTGGAGCGGAGACTGCCGCCTCAACGGGTGTTGTGCCGGTATGCGAGGACGCTACAGAGGAGTGGAGAATGAAGAATGCCACAAAATCCCCTGCCGTGGCGGCCGTTGATGACGTTGGCGGGCTGGGCCAGGGGGTTTGGCCGGTGGTCGCGGGCGAGCCCGGCGCCGCTGTGGGGATCGTGAGTGAGGCGGGGAACGTGCAGTGCCTGGTGGATTGGGCAGATGCAGTGGGCTCTGCTTCGCTTCCTCCCCCTGAGTGTAATATGAGGCTAACCGATTTGCCCAGCGGGACAGGTGGCGCGGGAGATGGACACGGAAACACTGTAAGTGCAACTACCGATTCTCTCATGTCGCTGAGCAATCCTGTAAGTGCCTCGCTGTGTGATTCTTTTGCCGCCCCTCAAAACTCTAGGAGCCCCATTTATGCTTCACAGCCCACAGAGACCCCCATTAAGGATTCTAGCCTGAAGACAACATCGCATAGTGAAAATACACAGATTATTCAAAATGCTACAGGAAATGGTTTACTAATCAATGACCAAAGAAACTCGTTAGAGGTAGTCTCTGCAGTCCTACAGAACCTAATAAGTTTAAACAAATCCAAATCTTGTAACTGGTCGGATGTATCTAATCTACGTCATGAGTTATTATCCAAAGCCCACAGAAAAGGACTTGCATGAGTGTCAAATCCAGATATATGGGGAATTGGTAATTATAAAAGAAGTAAATCATGCGTGACAGAGTCTTCTGATAGTTTTGAACCGTCACAAGAGGGAAATGTGGCCGATTCGCAGAAAAGATTGCCTATTCCACCCAAGACTGGTCAGTCCAGCAACAAGAGACGTTACATCATTGGAAGTGAAAGCTCAATTTGTGAAGAGACATCTGACAATTCTGATACGTCGGACTCTTCGATTGGTGACCGTCCGTTTCCTAAGATTAAGAGGGAAGGGACATGCTCTAGACGCATTCCACGTAAGTTAGAGGGGAGAGTGGAATGTGATTGGCCAGCTCCTTGTGTTCATGTGCTCTCTAATGATCTTTTAATAGCTCTTACATCGGCAATGTCAATTTCTCTCACACCCTTCACGAAGTTATATGAAACCTTAAATGATAACGTGAAGGATGTCACAAATCTACTAGCTCTGATGAATTCAAAATTGGTTCACCTAGAATCAATGCAGGGTAGAGATAGACACGAACAAGAAGAGATGACTCATCAAATTATGGCGGGCATCCTAGCAACAAATGAGGCTAAAAAGAATGATATGATTGACAAAAAGCTGTTTGCAGAGGTTGCAAAAGAAGCCTTGTCCTTATTTCATAAATCACACACAGCCATAGTAAAAATAAAAGATGAACTACGGGACGACGGGAACCTGAAAGACATGGGAAGTAAAGCTTTAGCTGCCAATTCGAATGTTTGTGTAAACTCTTCAAAACTGGCCAAGATGCCTGATCCACATTTACAGCCCGTCCAACCAGACACGCAATTTCTCCTGCATAGTAAGTCACCAGGAAGTTCAATAATAGAAGTGATTGACATTGCGAATGAGGGGCCTAAAGAAAGCGCTGCTCTGTTGGAAATTGAGGTGCACAAGCAAAAGCTTGTTGATGAATCACATTCCAAAAACGATTGCTTAGGAAAAGCTCTTGATATTTCGTTTAATACAGCTTTTATGCAAGCACAAAATGCATCTAATCCAGCCTTAGTGGACCCTCAAATGGCCTCCGGTTCATCTCCACTTCAGAAAATTATAGAAGGGGTTTCTAACCCGCAGAATGTGTCGGTGACAACAGTCTGCAGGTCTGTTTCCTATTTTTCAAAGTTTAGATCTAGAAGTGCAACGGACTTCAACTGTGGGTTCAAAGAAAAATCATCCTCTAATGAAAAAGCAAAAGAAAATGCCTGCTTGAAAAAAATCGCAACAAAAAGGAGCCCGAAAATTCTTAAGGAATTTAAATATGTTTCAAATAGTTGACAAGGCTATTTGGACCAGTTTGAAATTAGCGGACACAATAAAGGAGACTCAGATTGTGCACCTGGAAATAGACGATCCAAAATCTAATGCGATGGAGAGTTTGCCCAACGAAGAGGACTTGGCAATACAAGCATAATTAATGGATCTATCAGTTTATGAAGACAAGATTGAACTCAATGTTGAACCGGTTAAAACTGTTGCGGAAGTACGCGTCATTCAAGAAGCTGTAGTATCTGCATTGGAAACAAAATCGAGCAGCGATAATAAGATTACATCATTCGAGAAACAAAATTGCACCCCGAATGAGTCACAGAAGGGCGCAGCTCCATTAACCTGTCCAAGACGTGTATTGAGAGATAGACTGTGTGAGATCATTCCGCCAATCGTAGAGGAGAAGGAAGAGGGTAGAGTGCCAAGTAGTCCGGAATTCATGACACTACAAGCTAAAAGAGAAAGACAAAGGATACAAGGCCAGTTGAAAGCACAAAATACTGTCGACTCAAGTCAGTGCAACTTATATGAGGGGTACCTTGGGAAAGAATTGGGATCAGACGCGAAAACACCTATTGATGCCAAAGTAGAAATGTTTCAGAAATCGGACATATTTAAGCCCAAAATGTTAGCGCAAAATTTGAAAAACAAGAACAGGATGCCTGCTGGACAAACGGCAGAGCCATCGTTGCTGATTATATTAATGTTAGAGCGACTGGAGGGCTTGGATAAACTTATTCTGAACAGAACTAATGTGCTACGACTACTTCATCATGTACCCCGTCTTCGCTCTTTGGAGTCGAAAGATCTGAAAATTATTGAATTCCCAGAGGAAAGTGCACCGAAACTCTAATCTAATCGCAAATGTAATTTTGAATGCAAATGAAGAGCTGTTATCAATGGGCTTCGACACTTATAAAGTGAGGGACCCGGAACAACGCGAAAAAGAAGAGATGTTAAATCAGCCACGAGAAGCTTGGCCCTCTAATAAGTGTACCTCTAAACCTTTTGAAGTGGCGAGAAAGTTGGATCAAAGTGAGAAAACCTGGCGATCCTCGTCCGACCTGAATGGTCTAACTAGCAGTGCGCATTCAGCCGCTTCGCCTCCCCAAAGTTTTGTGGCGGTTGAAGAGGTCATGAGCTTCAGAAGAAGTTCAATGGAAAGAATTAAGATTACTATAGATAATGAGAGACAAACTGAAAAATCCTCCTTGATAAAAACAAGCACTCAAAGAGAACATGTCCCCGTAGAAGACTGGAACTGGATGGCCTTGTCACTAAATGCAAATTTGAACAGCTAATGCCCGAAGCTTAATGTGGATCAAGAATGCGCTTTTGCCTCATGGAATACGCATGGTTTTTCACATCTCTTAAATAATAACTAGGCACACGAGTTACAACTAATCTGTTTACAAGAAACCTGGATCTGTGAATTACCAACAATCACAGACTATGAATGTGCAATCAATCCAGCCATAAAGGCAGAAAAGGGCCGCCCAGTAGCAGGTCTCCTGACATTGATTAAAAGGTCATCGGGATACCGGTTGCAGAACTCGACAAACTATACGCCCTACATCCAAGTCTGTTAGTTACGCAAAACTGCCGCTCCCTTCAAACTTTCCGACATGATCTATATTATCAACTTATATTGGAATCACCAACGGAGTGGGCCACTTCCATTTATTGATCAGGTTACCGCAATTCTCGATAATTTTTTGGAATCAAACAGTGGAAGTGCTTTGATAGTTTGTGGCGACTTAAACATTGATTTTTTTAATCCCCAGTGTCCCGCCAAAGGTCATTTGTCAAAATTATGGTTAGAAGAAATGGAAGTAAGAGGACTCATAATGCTAAATGGTCGAATGCAAGGTGACATACCGGCTAAGCCCACGTGGCAGCGGGAAGGCCAAAATTCCATCATTGATTATATTTTTGTTTCTGACACGCTGCATGGAAAAATTAAGACCATGAAAGTTCGTTCCATGAAGAATAGCGATCATGAAATGCTAGAATTACGATTTCAAGACTCACAAAGTCCGCAAATCAAAAAGTGGAAAACTAAATTCACAGTGGAAACAAATCGTCTTTGTCTAAAATTGGAAGAACACGACGTGGCTAAGATATGTAAACAACTCAAGTCGAAGCCAGACGAGATTGAATATATGCCAATTTTATCTCAATTTAAAACCAAAAATATTGGTCTGAAAAACTTGTCTTTCGTGAACAAACATAGTTTTGATCTTATGGTAAAACAATGAAAAAGAACAATGCAAGCTGAAATTCGAAAAAATAATAAAGGCCCAAAGAGTGAAATAGCAGTAAAAAACAAAGTAGTCAAACAAGCCTATAAAAATTGGATCAAAAGCCATCGATTTATATTACATCAAAACGATGCTGAAGCAATGATGAAGATCCTTACGAATAAAAACAGTGGCGAGTTTTGGCGAACTATTAACTGCATAGAAACCTCACAAGTGGCCCTACAAGCTTGCCCTATTCCTGAAATAGAGTGGGTAAACCACTTCACAGCCCTATACTTCAAAGATCTTGCTCCAAATATGTCAACTACCAATCTAGCATCATAGAATTTACATTTCAGAAAGGACGATATCCGAGATATAATTATGAGAGCAAAAAACTTGCGGGCCCCCGGCCCCGATGGGTTGTCTGAATATATGATCAAACAGTTTCCTGATCTATGGACAGACTTGTGTTTTGATCTATTTACGAAAATCAACTTGCAAAAGCAAGTGCCAGCCTCATGGAAGACTGGGATAATTGTGCCAATATTTAAGAAAGGAAACAGAGCATCACGGGAAAATTATCGTCCGGTGGCCCTGCACGACGTTCTGGGCAAGATTTTCTCATCCCTGTTGCAAGTAAAACTGATCACTTGGGCTAAATCAGCGAAAAGAGTAGATGAAAGACAGGCGGGTTTTCTGAAATTTGTGGGGTGTTCACTAAACCTGCTGGTTCTAAATCTGCTGAAAATGGAAGCTTTGAGAACTAACACAAGAGTGTATCTTGCTTTTGTTGACTTCTCCATGGCCTTTGACATGATTGATCGTGAACTATTGTGGCAAAATTTGGAACTGTGGGGCTGTCCGGTTGGCTTACTTGCAGCAATTCAAGAGCTTCACTCTAATACTTCAATTGCCATTCGGCTGGACACATCGGGGACGTTGTCAGCTCAAATCAAGACATGCAAAGGAGTCAAGCAAGGTTGCCCATTAGCAGCTGCAATCTTCGGCCTGTTTATCTCTGATATTGGGGACACAATTCAATCGGTGCAATCTTTTCCACCAAAACTCAATTTATCGAAGGTAAGCTGGCTGTTGTATGCTGACGACTTGGTAATTCTAGATTTAACACCGATTGGTCTTCAACGCAAACTCGAAGCTGTTCAAAAATATGTTTGCCAGAATAAATTGAAGATCAATATAACCAAGACAGAAATACTGGTGTTTGAAAATTTAAAACAAGTCGTAACTCAAGAGACTTAAAATATGTATGGTCTCTAAATCAAATGAAATTGCAGCTCTCAAAAAGCGTAAAATACCTCGGCATGAATCTAAATTCCAGCATATGTGACGACCCTTGGGTGGTCGATTCAAAGCGAAAATGTGGTCAGCTTGCCTGCCAGGGCTCGGTGATGCATAGAAAATATGGGCGATTTTCATTGCAACCGCTGCAGAATTTCTTTGAACAAAAAGTTGTGCCGATTCTGGCTTACGGCGCGGAAAATGCCTTTGGTTGCCCAGCGACACACTGGAACTCATTAGAACATATGTTCTGGACCAAAACCTTAAACTTACCACCTGGAATTGCATCAGCCTGCATATGATACGAATTAGCTTTAATTTCACTGCACGCTAGGATATGCTGGAACCAACTAGCACTGTTTTGAAAAACTAGAGCAGAGGAAGGAATATTCCAATTCCAGATATTCCACAATGCTCCATCGGGAGGCTCAGATATTTTCTCTCAATGGATAAAAAGATGTGAAGATCTTTTAGCATTTAACAACATTAGCTTGAAAACTCTTCACACAAATCCTGCGGCTGCTAAAGTGACCCTATGGCGCGCTGACTGGATAAATACTTGTAACGAGCGTTTAGCCGCCAATGCGATGAAAAACTCTCCTGCTGAATCAAGGGGGTTACAACATCCTTCAACAATATCTGACTCGATTCCCGAATTCGAAAGCCAGAAGACTATACATGCTATTTCGGCTGAATGCAATGAAAACGAAAGAGCGAACCGGCCACTGGGCGTGTAATGTGGGACTGAATTCTATCTGTCGCTTTTGTAATAAGGAGTTGGAGTCCCTTAAACACTTAGTCCTCTTTTGCTCAGCGTTGAAAGATGCAAGATCAATTCATCTGGGCCGGTGGTATCACGAAAATCAGTCTGCATGTGCAGACGAGTGGTGGAGGAGAATGTGGAATGGATTAGATATGAAATTAATCTTGCCCTTGACCTCCTTCCTGGCCGTCATTGATGGCAAACTAAAAGATCAAACCGGACAATTGTGAAAATGCCTGAATGAGTTTAAGTGCTTTCAAGGTTGATCATGGAAAATAAGATCTGGCAATGTGACTTTTCTGTTTGGGCAGCGAGAAGGGAGGAGGTCAAATTGGGGGGGGGGGAGATAAAGGTCTTTGGAATTTTGAGGTTTTTACTTCTGTTGATTTTGGTTGTGTAATATTTTAAAGGTTTGATTTTAAACCAATAAAATTAATTTAAAAAACTAAAAAAAAAATATAGTCCCCTGGTGGGGAATTATTGTACTGCCGTGGGGTGTAATTCATGTTCTGTCTCATGTCCTGTCTCTCATGTTGTGGGTACTGGCTCCTATGTTGATTCCCATTATCAGCAAATCGATCCACATATCGGGGTCTATCCTGATTACCATATATCATGGATTTGGGATCAAATTTGCTCTGTGTCCCCAATGTCTGGTAGGGACCATCATTTCTTTGATCTTGATTTTGTCTCTGGTTATTGTTCGTATTGGGCATATCAGGCAGATAGCCTGCCCGGGGCCTATCTCCTAAATACCTAGGGCTGATGTAGCTCTCCCTATTACTAGGATCATGTGATTGAAACATTGGTGCAGAGTGTGATGACCTTTGTTGATGAAAACTTTGTTCAGGTGCCGAATTATTTTTACCTAGACTTTGAGCAGACTGAAGGGACACTTTGGCTGACCTGATTTCCATCACTGTTGCTGAGTGTTCTTTAGATTTAGGTCTAGTATCTTTAATTTCATCACTTTCTCTACCCTGACAATAGAGTACCTCATATAGTTTTGTGCTTTGATGCACAATCCACTCAAGGGACTTGTCACAATCAAATTCACGGACCAATTGAGATATGATGTCTTTTGGTAGCCCATAGAAGTAGGCAGTTTTAAATTCATTAGAATTGGGGTCAAAAGATACATTAAAGCGAGAAAATGCTCTTTTTAAATCTTGTAAAAACTGGCGAGGGGATGTATTAGGCCCAGCAGTGATTGTGTAAGCAACTTTCTTTGCTTCCTATAATGACTGGAAAGGAGAAAAATGATGCCTAATTTCTTTTTCAAACTCTGCCCATGTCATATTCTGCTGTTCATTTAATCCCCTTATGATGCTGGCCGTCGGAGCATCTAAAGTTAAATGAAAATACTTCCTGTACTGTTCCTTAGGGATATGAAGGGCTTTAAAAATGTCATGAACCGCTTCTAAGTGATCTTCAATGCAGCATTCCCCTCCTTTTTTAAATGGTTTGATCAGGGCTTTAATAGATTTCATTATCTTTAGGGGGCTACTTGTTGAAATGCATGGAATTGCACTACCTGGTGACTCAACCATGGTTCCAGGTGTATGGGATTGGTGGCGGCCCCCAATGGGAGTATCAAATCCCCCAAGGGCTCTGCAACCAAGTGCAGTCACCGGCCCAGTCACTGGAGCACTAGCTCTTTGGGTAGAAATAGAATTCACCTCCACTCCATTGAATGTAGTACCCTGCCGCCTCTCCTGGGACCTGGGAATGCACATTTGCTGTTCTAAGTCCTTACACTTTTTAAGGAGCCTGTCTGCTTCGTTTTGCAAATAGTTGTTTTCATCACTCATTTTATTAATTACCTCCTGCATGTAGCACATTTGCATTTGGCATTCATTAAATTCTGTATTTCACTTGTCTCTTTCTTGAAGCATTTTAATCATCTGTTGTGCTACATTTTGGAGGTCTTTTTGTAAAACTTGCATCTCTGAAACCACCTCATCTTTATCTTGTCTAATGTGGTCCACTAATGCTTTTAAGTGTACCAATTCTTGCTCATTGTCCTCAAACTGTTTCTTGCTTTTGGACAATTGAGCATCAAAATCTCTTCATTTTAACTGCATGTCTTTTCGGCATACATCCAACTCTGTTCTTAACATTTCCTCTTTCTTACTTGCCCCATCTAAGCCAGTCTTTAACCTTTTAATTAGCTGGGCATCATCTTCCTGCATTCGCAGGGACCTATTCAAAATAAACCAAATCTTGGCGCATAGCCGTATTAGACAATCTTTCTCTGCATTTTTATCGGCTGCATTCAATAACCTTGTAAGGCAAACCTGAATTATGCTGCCCTCTGCAAAAATATTGTCTAGTTTTTCTTTCTGCACCTCACCCTGAATGCGGTTATGCCATTCTGAGGTACTATTCGATGACCACGTCCCATGTGAAAATAACTTTGCCTCTAAATATTGCACTAGGTCTGAGAATGTGGTTTCCCTTTGTGACATTCTGAAATTCGTTTTTAGTGACACACTGCTATTATGAATTGGATTCCCTTTTATGTACAGATGGCAGTGTGAGGCACACTTGCCACGCCCAGTAGGTGCTCTGTGATCACTTTCCCGGCCTGCAACGCACCATAAATATGTTGGGTATTTTGTGTAGATTTGGGGCCTAGCGGTATTTTCTTACCGCCAAAAATAAAATAATTCAGTAATAATCACTCATTGCATTCAGATTGTATTTGGTATTATAGAAATATAGTGGATATGCGTTATTTCAGTACACAGATATATTTAGTTAGTATACCTTTTGTTGGTGGTATGCGTTGTTGGTGGTATTTCTGGTGAGCATAATTCCTTTGTTTTATATGTGGCCCCAATATCCAGAACCCCTTATTTTTGTTTAGATTGTTCGTGTGATCACTAGAGAGACCTCAGGCCTACATTTCAGAAACACCACAATTTCATATGGAGTGCCACCTTGGGTTGTTCTCACTGATTTATCTACATCAGCGAGTTAAACAGGTGGTATATCACTAGTTTATTTACATTAGTGAACTATATCCAGAAGTCTCTCTTTCAGCTGACTCATTTACCTCCAGCAGACTATGTTCCATTCAGAAGCCACACACACACTTATACACTGCTTAAAACTCTTCCCCATATTACCAGTGCTATAATGGTAGATGCACTAAGAAAAGAGAAAAACAAAAATACACTACACATCTGATTTCATATATTTATGTGTATTATTAACAATTGCATTTCAACAACATCTTAACCTTTTTAGAGAAATAAATGGAAATTGCACAGCAACAGCATTATCTGTAACAAAATGAGAAGAGATGCAGCAAGAGAATATTCAATTTGCAACATTAGACATGTTGATTAAATCCAGGAATTTCCCCTTCTACTCTGCTTGAATAGGTTTCGCACACACACACACCGCCCCCGCACTCTGCAAGATAATTACCGGGCTTGTTCTGCATGCGAATTCCTCAGGCAGATCGCCTTCTGGAAATGGCTCAATGCTCCCTCTTAAAGCACCCCAGTGAGGACGTGCATCTGCCGTCACTCAAGCCAGGGCTTATTGACTGGAATTTCCCAGCATGTGCAGCAGTGCACTGGGATCTTCTTCTCAATCAGGAAACTCCCCAGCCACACCAGCCAAGTCTTTCTCCGAGCTGTGCAAAATGTCTTCTCCCTTTCTTTCTCTCCGAGATTCTACAGAAAGCCTCTGTTACAGCCCCTAATATGATGCTTGTCCAATAAGAATCCACTATGTCATACCTCCTTTCTTCGAACAATGGCTTACTTTTACAGCAATCAACTATAACAAAACTGATTTCCTGCTTATTCAAGGTTTTGCTTCCTGCAAATACTGTGGACAGAGCACAGAGAGAAGCAAAAAGAAAAAAAGATCAGGATGCACATTTAAAATGAGCCTGTCTTTTCTGCCTCATTTTACACTGGAGAACACATTATGATGTTATTTGATTATTATTAGTGATCAGTATTTGTTAGTTGTATTAGTTCATTAATTATCTAATGTGTCTCCTGCAACAGAGGAGAAGGAAAAAATGTGCTTTTAAAATGAGAAAATGGTTTGTTTTTGACCTGTGTAGTCTGTCTTCATTTACATGTCAATATATTACATTGGCAACACATGGCTTGAAACAATTGCATCATAGCAATGCCTTGATCCCATGCAGTGGCGCTGCACTCCAAAAACACACTATACATTGATCTCATGCAGTGGCGCTGCACTCCAAGAACACACTATACATTGATTCTGTGTATTGGTGCTATGCTCCCAAAACACGCTAAATAATCCTACAGTAGCTGTCATATTTTGAAAGTGTGATCCTGATTTTAATATGTGTGCAACTCCGTAACATAAAGTTGCTAGTTCACTTTCAAAGAGTAGGTGGAATATGTATTCCACATTTTGTCAAAATCTGGGATCTTCAGAATACATTCGTCATGAGCGATATTCTGATGCTGATATTTGAATAGGTCTATCATCGTATCTTCCGCCTTTGCCAGCAGGAAAGAGTAGAGCAAAAGCATGTGCTTCTATACTTTTTTCCCCATATGCTGATTGGTGATCCTTTTGTTTGACGCATTTGGTACGTTTCCAGTGCATCTTCTATGGTGTCATTAGAGTGCAATGGATGAATTGTATAATGGTCTAAAGTGTTTGATATTGTTGCAGGATGTAGGAGCTCAAATTGACCAGCTTCTTGTGTCTCTTGAATTATTTCAGTTGTACCTTTCAAGTTTTCTTCAATATTAATTTCTCTGTAATATTCATTATTCTCTTTAAGATATTGCAGGGCTTCTCTAACTTTATGTAAATCTACCAGCTGTTGCCAATTTTTTTTGTCTTTTGTAGGTACTCCATTTACCAAGATAATTAAAGATTGCTGCATTGGACATTTTTTCTTTTAGATCTAATGGTAAATACACTACTTTTCCACAAATACCTTTTACTAATTCAGTGGGAGGTAATTTTGCAGTTTTTGGTTGAAGGCGTATTATTGCTTGAAATGGGTGCTCTGTCTGAATGATGATGCTCTCATATAAATTAAGTTGTTGAAGGGGTTTTGGTAGTGGATATAATTCCAAGTTATTTGTGATAGCACGTGAAGGAGTTTGGTTGTTGTCAAGTTTTGTAATGCATTAACTGCAAAGTATTATGGGGTCAGTTATTTCGTATTTGTCTTCTGCTATAAGGTAGAGAGCTAATTCAAACCATTTAGAATCTTCATTGTCTTCTATTTTGTATGATAGGTCTACATTTATTGTGTTACTTTTATAAAAAGTTCTGCGGCAATCTTGCCTCTCAAGGGCTACTTCTATCAAAGAAGGACTTTTATGCAGATATCCTTCCAGGTTTTGGCTCTGTGCATGCTGATAGATCATGCAATGTTCATACACACAAACACCAATATGACCAAATCATGCAACAAGCAAAACGCACCTATAGGAAAGCTCTAAGAGCCACACTTATACTGCCTATAAGGGCATGACAAGGCAACCGACAGAAAATTAAATGTCAATATCGAAATTGGTGACGATCTAGAAGGGCTACACTGTACCATTTGGATGGTGAAGCATTCCTGGCCGCTGCAAGCAACAAAAATTCTGCTCAAATATGGTCACTACTTAATAGTGCAACGTCTTGAGCTCAATTGAACCTCCAATTATGTGGAGTTACTGAACCCCAGTGGCTTGAACATTTCTTGAAATTATATTCTGATTCTAAATGCGCCAATTTTATATACACACCTGCTTTATTGAACTGTTGGAACTTGGAATGTTCACCTAGTATAATTGAAACTCTCATCAAAAAGTCATCCTCCTCACGTGCCGCTGGGCCTGATGGGCTAAGCAATTTCATGTTTAAACAGAATTCATCTGAATGGGCGATGATACTGAACAACTTATTCCATCAGATTATACACTTAAAAAAATTCCAGCATCATGGCAGTCTTCGCTGCTGGTTCCAATTTTCAAAAAGGGCGACAGGGAATCCCCGGCAAGTTATCGTCCCATTGCCCTGCTCGATGCTCCAGGGAAGCTCATTGCTCGAATTGTGCTACGAGAATTTTCCCATTGGACGGAGATCAACCAGCAGCGGGATCCCTGTCAAACGGGTTTTGTAGCCGGATTGGGCACGTCCGTTAACTTACTGACCCTCAATGCTTTAAAGGCCCAAGCACAATCAATTAAACAGCCACTGTATTTTGCTTTTGTTGATCTCCATACAGCGAATTTTCCCATTAGACGGAGATCAACCAGCAGCGGGATCCCTGTCAAACTGGTTTTGTAGCCGGATTGTGCACGTCCGTTAACTTACTGACCCTCAATGCTTTAAAGGCCCAAGCACAATCAATTAAACAGCCACTGTATTTTGCTTTTGTTGATCTCCATACAGCCTTCGATTCCGTCTCTAGAACCAAGCTGATGAACAAACTGCATCTGGCTAATTGCCCTAACACTCTATGTGACATTATATATGCCCTACATTCGTCTACTTCCATCATGATTCGTCTAACTGTTTCAGGCCTCCTGTCTGCGGCAATCCCAACCTTTCGAGGGTTGAAACAAGGCTGTGTGCTGGCCTCTGCCATTTTCAACTTTTTTTATACAAGATGTGAAACAAATCTTTTCTCATGTGGTCTCAGACTCTCCAAAAACGAATGGCACCCCTATTAAAGCTTTGTGGTACGCCGATGATTTAGTGCTGGTCTCGAAAAAAACACGAATAGGCCTTCAAAAATTACTGACTGCACTGCATGAGTATTTAGAATCGAATGAGGTGGTAATCAATTTAAATAAAACACAAGTGGTTGTTTATGCTCCAAAGTCCACCAAAAGAATGCAATTTGACTGGAAAATAGATAGTATGATTGTTGAAGTAGTCCCAACATATCTTTACTTGGGAATTTTATTTGATGGTTCATCGCCTGTGGACTCGTACTCAAGGTCCTTAGACCATAAGATCGTATCTGCCATCTCTCAGACAAAAATAATTTTACATAAATTTAGAAAATTTACTATCAGCCCAGCTATAACCTATTGGAGGCAAAAAGTAGTACCAACTATAATATATGGTCTCGAAACTAAAAAAATTGTCTGTCCAGACACTTTGCATAAATTAGAGGCACAATACTGGCGAGGTGTACTACAACTCCCTCAATGTCTGCCAGGCCCTTGGCTAAGACTTGAATTAGGTTTGACGTCCTTGAGTGCTGAATACCATTGGAGGTTATGTGCCTGGTTTCGAAAATGTCTTATTTATGATAAATCTGATACTATATTGGCCTTATTGTCCTCCTATATGTTAACTTCGGATCACCAATTTGTCAAAACGTGGATGGCACAGATATTTAATATTCTGGCGAAGATTGATCTGTCATTGGATTTGTTCATTGGTGATCCGACCAAGGCAAAAGAGAAACTGTTCAGATTTGACTGGATTCAAACGACAATGATGTGTTTGTCATATAAAGACTTTGAAATGTTAGCCTTTGAACATAAAAGTCGTGGAGTATTAGCTCCATACTTAAATCAATCCCCTTCTCCGCAATTAAGATCAACTATTTTACGGCTTTGATTTAATCTCTTTCCAACTCGAGATGTTTTGGTTAGAAGGAAATTGTTGCCGGCAAATAAAAACAATAGCACATTCTGTGAGATTTTGGGGGTTAAAGAAAAATTACAACACATCCTCTCTGCTTGTCCAGCACTAACTGAATTAAGAATGAAATACCTTGAATCTCATTTATCCTACTTCAGTGAACTAACTCCTGAAACTCGGTGGTCGGTATTACTATCCACCATTTCAATAAGCATTCGCATTGCCACTCATAATTTCTTGGAGGCTATTATGTTAAAACTTAAGTGTGTGTCGCCCGTGATATAGAGCTACAAGGGCTATTAAATCTTCTAGTTGTCTGTAAAAGTTAAATTTGAGATGGGCCTACCTACAATCTATGAAAGATTGTTACGTCAAGCAATGATGAGACTTATTTTATGCATTAATCGTCAAAATGGCATTGTGAGCCTGAATCATATTTATGTTTTCAGTTCTGTACCTGATGTTCTATAATTTGCCTTTTAGTTAAGTCTCTCATAAGTTAGGCCGCTCCCTCCCAATTGTTCTTAACCAACTTAGTTATTTTATTGTTTTATTCTACTCACTTTGATTAATTGTTAATTTTATTATACTTTTAACAACATGTACTTTAATTTTGTTCGATTTTTGTTAATACATAATTTGTAAATGGACTTGTTTGAATATTGAAAAAGTTGTTTATTCAACTACATTCAATAAAGAATAAAAAAAAAAAGTTCTGCGGCAACATACACACACGTGATTTGGTACTTCAGCTGAAGTACTTTCAAATTTTAGTATTTCTTTTTTGTATGTGTGCAGTGAAAGGTTGCCATGTGCAGATTTGTTTCGAAGTTGGTTTACAGCTAATTCATCTTGTAAGTGGGTTTCACTTCCAAAATATTTTGTCTGGATATAGTCGATTTCTTCTAGTAGGTCTTTTGCTGTACCATGTAGAAGAATGTTATTTAAATTGGCTAGTGCTAAAGCAGGACTTTTAGCATAGTACAGTTTATAAACTAGATTTCTTATACTTGCATGATGTGTTGATATCCTTTTGATATCATGGAAGGGTGTTTTGCAAGTAGATCCTGTAATGCAGGCCAATGAATGTCCTTGTAGTCCTGTGTACTTGCGTACTGGACAAGCATCCATGTTTTGCAGTAGTTTAATTTTGATTTTGTCTTTGGTTTTCACTTATTGATTGAGGAATTGGCGTAAAGACTTGAACATTTTTTTGGGAATGTTAAACATTAACGTGCTTGGCCATTTGTACACTAGATGTTCTGATTCAGTTGAATGGAGGGGTAGATCTACGTTTTCAGGGCATATTTTTGTAAGGAGTACTTCTTGTTCCATTATAGTATTATTAACTTTTTCATAACCTCGACCACTGCTGTGTATAGCAATTGTATTTGTTTGCTTTTGTTTGTAGGCTTCTTCATTAAAGTATGGTTCTGTGCTTGTAGTGTGACTCCATTCACCTCCACAGATATTTAAAAAGTTATTTCTGTTGCCATTTTGTTTATTGAGAAGTCTTTTTTTTATTTAGTTATTAGTTTTGTTAGTGGTTTCATTCTGTTTAACACTAAAATAAATAACTTTCTTTTGAGAAGAAGTGCACTGTCTATCAACGCTTCTAAGATTACTTTCCTACGATAGGTTTGAAGTGTTGAACCTGGTTTCTCTCCTGTTTTTATAAGATTTTGAAGGACTTTGTGACGGAACATTTTGGCTAAAATACTTTTCTTGGTATTCTTACTTTGTACTATATCAAGATTTATAGAAGAAGTTTTATTTGTAGTGATAGTTGATTTTCTGTTAATTGTTTTTTGGGTTGTTTTACTTGTTGATAGAGGAGGCAACGTTTTTGTACTAGAAACCTCTTCTGTTTCATTACATGACTGTATTAGCTGTTGTGTTTCAACTTTTTAAAAAAAATTCTGCTATAGATGGATGTTTATGTTGGAGACTTTTCTTTTCATTTGCTCTACTTCTGCGTTCCTTTCTATGGAGTTGCTTTTTGGTAGGCATGCTTTACGGTCTGTTGAAAAAAATACAGAAGGTATGGGTTGGGGTGTTCTGCAATGCATGTGTGTTGTGTGCATGAGTGTTTGAGTGAGATGATAAAGATGTATGTAATGGTGTGTGATTGTGCATTGGGAAGTACAACTACTAGGGATGGGTATTCTTGAATTAATGTGTTACTAAACTGGGGTTCAGATGACAGAAAAAAGTAAGCCAGTGGTGTGGAGAAGTATAAATAGTATATCTAAAGCTATACAATTAAAACAGTTGTTTCTTCTACAACATCCAAATTCTAGCGGCTGAGTTGGGTAATTTGTGTGGCGAAAAATAGGAATTTGTGGGCCATTCTGCCAGTAAATCACTGTTTAAGACGGGAGGATTTTTGGTCAGAATGGTGCAGAATCTCTATTTTTAGGCACAGAAGTAGCATGAATTAACCTTAGAGTGTGTTTGCGTAATAATTCAAATATTATGGTAACAATCTACTTACTTTTTTTCTAAAATGAGCAGTTTGCTTCTTAGTTGTTCTTTGTAATTCAAATTCGGCTGCTTATTTTCAGGAGAATGGTCTACACTGCAATTGTAAAAGAAAGAAATTAGTAATTCGGTTTGTATATAGCACTGTTTTTAATTTAGACATAGATAGCGCCTTCCTCAAAACCATTAAAACTATCTTGTGACTAACTGTAGGAAAGAAAATATCTTTACTATGGCTTGTCAAAATCATAATGTACCACTGTATACCGCTATTCCTGTAACTAAGCTTTTCCACGTAATAGTGAGTCCATGTGATAGCCTGCTTTTCCATGTAAGAGGGGGTCAATATCATAGCCTGCTTGTCCTATATAAATGTAAGTAATTATATAAACTAAAAAAATTAAAACCAAGTATGTGTTTGTGCAAATATTATTCTTTGAGATTTGATGATAGAGTGTGCATGTAATTTTGTTTGATCATATGTAGTCTATATATTTTATTTAAAAAATGTTAGTTTAACATTATTTGCGTGTGTGTGTGTGTGTGTACGAAGAAATGAAACGGTATAAAGGTTTGTAAGTCACAGTTCATTTTAGGAGAATGAAAGAATTATCATAGATTCATTTTACAGATTATACAAGGTAAAAGTCGGTTAGAAAATGTGTTCATGTACTGTATAGAAAATATGCATACCTGTAGTTTGTGTTAATGCATATGGATATGGACGAAGCTGCAAGTAGAAATCTTGGAGACTTGTCTAGTATTTCTCGTAGATCGTGCTTGCCAATGGTATGAGACTAGTAGTCCGAGAGAATCACCGTACATTTGCACTGCTGATCTATGATGATGCAGTTACATGTAGAGGTCTTGGATTTGATTGGTGGATGGTCATGTGATTTCTAAGCTACATCCAATGAGGGAATGGCACAGAGAGTGAAGTGGAAATGGTAGAAGGGCTGTCCATGTTACGATATGTTCACGGACATGGCGGTAGTTCTAGCACACAGCGTATTACATCCGGGGAATTTGGGGTGTGGAGGCATGCAAATGAGATTGAATGTAGCAAGGGATTGGTCAGTAAAGTTTAGTGAGTGTGTTGTGCTAGGAGAGGTTTTCTCAGATATTCTTTTTGCTGAGAGAAGAACAGATAGCTATGGCTGAGTGTTTTAAAAAACAGATTGTGTGGATTTTGGGAGACTCGTGGATACATTGATTGAAGGTGCATGTAGAAAGCTGTGGAGTATCTATAGATCTTGGATTCCCACATTTGGAAGTGCACTGGCTTGGAGTGCGTGGAATGAAGTGGCTGGACTTGCTACCTCTCTTTGCAACTTTGAAGATAGAGGAACATCCAGGCATAATTGTAATTCATTGTGGAGGGAACAGTTTAGGACATGTGTCTGGAATTTCTTTGCAACTTGCAATGAAAGAAGGACTTCAGAAGATCATGGACATGTTTCCAAACTCCAAAGTAATTTGTTCACGGATTGCGCAGAGACAAATGTGGCTTCGTTCTTTCTCATGTGGTACACAAATGGAGAAAGCAAGGCATAATGTCAATAAGGCTGTTTGTGCCTTCCTAAGAGATTTTGGCATGTGCTCTTTTCACAATGAAAATATTATGTTTCGTAGTAGATACATTTTTCGCAGAGATGGAGTCCATCTTACCTATGCTGGCAATCAGATTTTTCTGAGAAATGTACACAATGCATTGCGACCTTTTTTAGAAATGCAGCATCCATTAAGTAGGTGTTAAGTATTTATAATTTTTGACATACAAACACCTCCCAAAGGCTCTTTTCAGAGCCACCACTTCCTCCCAGAGAAAAATGCAATGGTTACAATTGGGTAGCATCCCAATTTTTTTTATGTTCGCAAACTGTCCGCGGACTTTCAAGAAATAGAAAGGGCCCTGCGTTATTTATCTTTACTTCTGTTTTTTAACTGTGAAAGGCGGCTCTGAAAAGAGCCTTATTTTTTTTTTGATTTTTGTTATTTTGTATTTTTTTGGGTTTTTTACACATGACACACTAGGAGAGGAGGGGAAAGGAGGGTAAAGGGGGGGACACCAACCACTGGGATAAGAAAGGGTGAGCTGAGAGAGGAAGATGTAGAGTGGGTTTTATTTGGGTAGTGAGCAGGTCTTCTCATGCTCTGAGACGATAGTCTCAAAAGCACTGCGAAGTCGCTCCCCGCTGCAGAGTACTGTGTCACAGTACATACATACAACTGTGACCCTCGAAAGATAAGGGTCATCAGAATTCTCTATGGCCTGTGAGGCAGCTTGAGGAAGACGCTGTCCCACAGAAGTGTTCCTTGTGGTGACAGGATCAGAAACGGAGGATGAAGTAGAGGCAATCAACCTACTACGCTCTTCGCAAGGTACAACCTTGCAAATGGCCCCAGTGTGGAATGAGTTCAGGTGTTGCTTCATGGTCGTAGTCCCAAAGCTATACGAACCATGCCTCCCGCGACTGAGTACCATTTTGCACTCATTGCAGGTGACAGGGTTTGCACGAGCCTTAGGACCATTCCCATGAACGGTAAACAACTGCCATACCCACGAATCACGCCGAGGGCGGGTAGTAGGGTTTTCCTCTACCTCATTCTCGTCATCCTCTTCTTCCTCCTCTGTATCCTCACTCCTGTTCCCCTCTTCAGGCCCTTGGGGAAATGGTGGTGGTGGAGGGGGTGGGGGTGGCGCTGAGGTAGATACTGCACCAGGTGGCAGCAGTGGAGCCACAGAAACCATCAGGTTGAAGATGGAAATCTGCAGGTCGCAGCAAAAATCTCTGTGCTCTGTAGAATAGCCAGAAACACAATGAGAATGAGCTCTAGGGCGTGGTCTTTTATAGGGGTGCTTGTGCGTGGTTCGCGGACATGCGCGCCGTCCGCAAGACAGATCGAACACCAAAAAAGGTTCAAAAAGTCACAAAAACTATGTGGAAATTTAGGATTAGTATGTGGGATTTGTGGTATGTTGAGTTTTTAATAAGAAATATTGTGGATTACTTGGAAATGTACTTTTAAAGTGTTCGTGGACACGAACAGTGTCCGCATTCAGAACACACGATCAGCGTGGGCGCGGTCACATGATTGTTTCATGAGCATGTTCGCTAAGGTAGCAGCCGTCCGCAGGACACCCAATGTACGGACATTGTTTTGCGCATGCGTGTTGATGTTCTACAGACAGTGTTCGGGTCCTGAACTAATTAAAAGTCTGTCACACGTAAAACAAACATTACGGACAGCCTTTTGTTCTTAGCACAGTTTAATTTACTTGTGCACAATACGGACAGACATAGCGTCTCAAGCATACCTCCATTTTAGTTTATTTACGAACAATTCAGGACACCACGAGTGTTCTTAGAACAGTTTCAACTTGCTAGCAAACACTACGAACAGGCATAGTGCTCTTAAGGACACCTCCATTTTTGTTTATTTACGAACATTTCATGACACTACGAGTGTTCTTAGAACATTTTCAACTTGCATGAGAACATTACGGACAGATATAGTGTCCTCAGGACACTTACATTTTCGTTTATTTACGAACATTTCTGAACAACCGCGCTGTCCGTGGACACCTAAATTGGTTTTACCACAAAGAACTGAAAGTAATTACAACACAATATAAAAAAGTAACTTTATTTAACATATATAAACAATTTATGACTGAGAAGGTGGGGCAGAAACAGAAACAAAAACAGGAGAATTAGGGTTTTCAATATAAGTGGGATCAGGTGAAGAAGGGATGGAAATCTCATCAAAACGTTGTGGTCCATGGAGAGAGTTTGGGGTTAAATGAATGGGATATGGTGAGGGGGGACAAGCACAGGTGGGACAATGGTATGTTGTTGGTGGTTTTAGGTGATCTTCCACAAAGTTCTTTAAATCCGTAAAATTTGCCATAAGTTGGTCCATTTTGTGGGTAATGTGTTCAAGAGTGTTATCCACCGCTTCTTTTTCTTTGGAAGTTGCAATTTTTGTAGGGCCTGTAAAAAAGAAAAAAGGTTTATGTTGAATGTATACAAAATAATATTTGTTAATTGGTTTATATAGTAAAGTGTGTACCATTAGGTGGACTATCTTCTAACATTTTGTCTCGTTGGAAATGGTCCTCTAGCCAGTCCAGAGTACTACACATTTCTGTGAGAAAACAAAGAAGTAATATGTTTTTTTTTTCTAATATAGAAAGTTTATAAATATATGAGTAAAATGAAGTGCACTTACTATTTCTGGTAAGATATGTTATCAGTAGTCTATACGTCTGATCTTGCTGTTAGTTGTGGAGTGTCTGTGAGGTAATTATGTTGGAAACTACTTTATCTTCTTTTGGTATATTTCATTTTAGAACATATTGGGCCTCATTCCGAGTATGGCGCTAACCAATGGCGCTATTAACGCCTTGGTTGATGCCGTACCCGGACCGGCAGCGCCTTAGTGGATTGCGGAATTACCACCCCATTCCAAGGTTGGCGGGGCGGTAATTCCCCATTCACCAAGGCTCTTCCCCATTCCCAAATGAGCCCCCATAGGGCTCAATGGGAATGGGGAAGATGCAAATAACGGTGACCGTTCATTACGGTCACCGTTATTGGCTTGGAGGCCCCTTTGCGCCCTCGACTTTAACACCTGCTCAAAGCAGGCGTTAAGGGCGAGGGCGCAAAGGGAACTCGGAGCATTGCGGTAAGGGATCACTGCCACCGGTCTCATTACGGGTGGCCGCTATCCCTTACCGCCATACTCGGAATGAGGCCCATTGTATTTAAATGAATGGTTAGTGTGTTACATATATGGGTTACATTTCTTAAGTATTACTACATATACTTTGTATGTGTGCTGCTTTGTGAATTTGTTAAATGTTCCTATGTTATGATATAACAATTACACATACCCCCCCCCAGAGTTTTTAGGTGCTGGTACTGTTGTCCGAACATGTCCGCGAACCGTCAAATTCGGTAGAAAGGGTTCAGTATGTTCCATATTACATGTACATAAAGTCAAAGTTATTATTGTTAAGTTGTGCTACTAAAAAACTATGAAATTCAGTAAAAAAAACTTTGTTAAAGGGACGTTATGGTTAAGTTGCGCTACTACAAACCTATCAAATTCAGTAAAAAGACTTTGTTAAAGGGACGTTATGGTTAAGTTGCGCTACTAAAATACTATGAAAGTCAGTGAAAAACGTTGTTAAAAGGGACGTTATGGTTAAGTTGCGCTACTAAAAACCTATGAAATTCAGTGAAAAAACTTTGTTAAAAGGGACGTTATGGTTAAGTTGCGCTACTAAAAACCTATCAAATTCAGTAAAAAAACTTTGTTAAAGGGACGTTATGGTTCAAAGTGAAACCGAAAAACCCCTGAAATTCGGCAGTTATGGTAAGATAAGCAACCATAACTCGCGCCACTGTGCACTGCTAACACTAACACCCAGGACATCAAAGATGACATCACAAGTGGAGGTTGCTCTTCTTGGGCGGTGCAATGGTTTTTTCTAGCTTCCATTGACAGTCAAAATGCAACAAACGTGCACGTTGCGACTGTCGGGAGGCCGAGTGACCAAGTACATTCATGCCCAGTGTTGCTTGATGAACTCCCAATTGAAAGAAGAGGGGGGAGTACGGACTCTGCTGCAGTTAATACTATAAGCACTCCATCTATGCAATCACCTCTCCCCAGTCTGGCCGCTGTTCAATCAATAATCACGCAAGTACATAAGGAGCATCCTAGAAAAGATGTCATCCTGCCTTTGTCTCCAGCTGATTTAAGCGCGTCGTGAGACTTCACAGCCCCCCTCGCTGCCTCAATGGAATTACTGTCTGCAAATCAAACAAACTTGCCCTTGACAGACTCAGTGTTGGTAAAGGACATATTGCCTACTGATAACAGGCCCACTGCCTCGAGTGATTGCATCATTGAGAACACGCAAAGACCTGCATTGCAGATTAATTAGGGGCTGGAATTCTTAACAATAAAAACCGACATTAAAACTGGGAAAGCAATTTGCATGTTCTGGGTCCACAAGACATTCTGACGCCTCGAATTCTGCAGAGGTTACAACAAAAACAGTGCACAAACCACAAGTATACCACCAAATTCCCACAAGAGGACGTCATCCTTGTTCTACAGCCCCGTCAATTTTCATGACAAAGCAAACTTTTCACACAAACGACATCCAGCCGGGGGATTCATCTGATGCTGAACTGTTGGAGGGAGCAGAATCTTGCGGAAAGAAATTAAAAGAGCATTTGAACAATCAAAATGACAATGCTCTGAATCGCAACACTGAAATGCTGTACAATTTTGCCCCTTTCGCAAAGTCAACTTGACCCCAGGTTCCCTTGACGAAAAGTGTGAGGCATCGTGCTACAACTTATATTTACTGGTAACGAAAGACTCAATCATTTGTTTAAAAACTGGGAGGCGGATCGGACTCATCAACTTAAGGGTCCTACTGAGCATCAAACGAGCCTTGACGTTTAGGAAACTGTGATCTCCACGCTGACTTTAGATAAAAATAGCAAATGTACCTTCGGGCAGGCACTGAACACGCCTGTGCGGGTAGACACTTTAAGTGCTCTGACATACTGGTAATAGACGCTGCAGGAATCCTTGCCTCTGTGGAGCCAGATACCCCCAACCTAAGTCAAGTGTGGGAAGCGAAAAGTTCCAAGTCATCGTTACAAGACCCAATCTACATGCCCAACATGAGAAATTCGGATATGTTTCTAGTGCGGGGCATCCGCATAACACTCATGACCAAAGGATCTAAACGAAAATATAAGTGAGCAGCCTCCCAGTTCACCTAAACTGAATGTGCCATCAAAAAGAGAAAAGCCGGATCTTTTCACCATGATGTCAACTATGACTATTGCCCTTGCGCCGTTCATGAAACTTTATGAACACTTAAATGACTCATTAAAGGACCACACAACACTACTTGTGATGATGCACACCAAATGTGTCTTTTGGAGGGCTTTGTTACAGCTAAAGAACATCATGCTGAACAATACCCTCGACTAGTGAAGCGCCGATTGGAAAGTACCCGAAAGTACTTACTCGGGGGAAACCACCTCGAAATTCACACAGACATTAAATGCCTCATAGTTGGTGGATTTAACAGGGGAACAAACTGGTCAAGTGCATGACCATTGCAAATCTTCAACAAGGGTAGTGTCATTAGTGCCCGTGGAAAACAGAAGTGAACCCTGCATATGAAGAGGAGAGGAGGCAGAAGAAATCCAGGCCATGGAGGAGGATGCAATGTTTCATCAAATCCAGCCTACATAATTTTTAGTCAGAAAAAGGGGAACTTGAACAGGGGACTTGAGCAGAAGGCCAAACAGAGAGGCTCTGACTCCGACCTAAGAACATCAACATTGCCCCCCCACCCAAAAGACCAACTTGTCAACAGGGTAGCCCCAAAACCGGCCCTAAGGAGAACCTGCCTGAGAACAAACAGTCACCTGGGTGCCCTGAATTTTGGAGCTCGTACTGCTGCTGGGAAGGGGCCACCAGCTTGTTTATCAGTTACGAGGGAGACAAGCCCGACTCTCCAAACACGAATGTAACTTTCAACATACTCAATTTATAAGGAAGTCAATAACCAACCATATGCAAGTGAGTTGTTGTTAGTGCAGCCAGCCCTGTCTAAAGACACTACTTCTCGGCCAAGCCCTCCTGCGTGAATTCTGGCGTCACCTCCTTTTCTAACTATGTCTGAGTAAAGGAGAAGATTGGCCATGGTTCAAAATTTAGAAGAGGATACCGGTTCAATAAACTTTCCGAAGCTAAAACATCGACGGGAACAAGGTACTAAGAAAATGGTCACCTACCAACCTGATGAACTGGGGCGGCTTTGGACGGTGACTTTGAATGCCAAGAGAGCCCCTGTGGGGGGGGGTTAAATGAGTCAAGAGTCGCATATCATCGTTGGTCCGACTCTAAAACAAGGTTGGGGATTGGCTCATCGAGATGCATGGTGGGCAGATCCTACGCTTGCAACTAAAATACTATTCAATTACCAGAGCGGAGCAAATTAAATATGAAAGATTGCTCTCTCAAGCTTGAGAGAATCTTGGACAGAGAGGACAATCTGGTACTTAACCATAGAAAGGTGATGGACTTGCTATACTACATTCCAAACCTTAAGCAACTAACATCTTAGGATTTAAAATCATCGAGTTCGGGGACGAAAGTCATACCGACTCGATTTATCCCCACATTGCTTCACCAGTGGTGAAAAACATGGTGCTGGAAGCAGCAAAAAACCTACTAATGTTGGGTTTTGATCTAACAGCAATCAAGGCCCCGGAGATTGAGGTTGAACAAACATTAGATCAAACTTTATCAAAGCACAAACTCAACACAGTAGTCATGAAAGATAATGAAATCTCCACAAAAAGCAACTTGACAACGGCGCCAATGATTACAGCAGCAGGAAACAAAACTCTGGATTGGTCATGGTTATCAAGAGCATTAACCTTCCAAGGCAACCTGTAGCCATCTACCCGAACAAAACATACACCAACATTGGCATCAGAGAGAGGGCCAGCCACCTCAAGGTCAACCTGTTGAAAAATTTACTCCTGGAGTACGAGAGGTTTTATGTACCTTACTAAACCCAGTGATGTCAATCTTGGGGACTTTGACCTCTTCTGTTTGCATGAAACATGGCTGAGGGAGACTCCTATTATGGACGGTCAGCTTCGAACTCTCGCTGAACCCTGATCCTAAAGGTAACCAAGGATGTCCATCTGCCAGTCTTATGACAGCAGTAAATTCCGGCAGCCATCTGACCTTAATAGATACAATCTCATCCAGCTTCCTGTTTTAAGAAAAAAAAAAGGATCCCGGTGAAAATGGTCTTAATTATTATTTACTGGAACCCCATGCTCACTGCAAATCAGACTTTCATAGACCACATCACAGACTTGATCGATGACGCATATTCAATCCAGCTGATGCAATATGTAGTCACATGCGGGGACCTAAAAACACCAGGGCTATCAACCCACCATGCTGGTGAAGTGACGTCTCACAGGAATTCCGGGCAGACAAGGGAGGAAATGTGGATCTCCCTGATGGATGCAAAAGACATGCAGATGTTGAATGGTAACACAAGAGGCTATATACCGCCCCACCCGACATGGGAAAGCATGGATCGCTCATCAGAGATTGATTACATTTCTGTCTCTAGGAATTTCCTGCCTCTGGTTCATTTAAGGTTGTAAAAACTACTAACAATGACCATCACCTACTACTCTTGGACTGGACGATTCCAACCTCCAATTTTCGAAGGAATAAATGCAGAGGACAGTGGAGGTATGCAATGGTGGTTCCTGGATTTACTCCTGGATTTACACCATATAAACTGAAAGAAGACAAGAAAAGCACCCGCAAGCCATCTACACACATTTAACAAAGAACTAGTGCTGAGAAGAAAATTAGATTACAAAGAGTGACAAATAAATCTAAGTCAATTAATGACAAAGAAACTTTTCTCAGAGAAAAAAAAGAAATATAAAAATTGGCTGTACTCCATAAGACTGTTAACTTACCAGGACGATTCTGAAGCCATGCCTAAAGTACTTGCAACCAAAGGTCCCAGGGATTTTTGGTCTTTGATAAAATCGGTTGGTCTTGTAATTGACAACAAACAGCCCAGCCTATAAGCGAAGATGGCTGGATAAAACATTTAAAAAAGGTATATGCCACCGGAACAGAAATCATCTCTACTGATTTGCATGCCAAAGACCTATAGCCTTGGGTCTATGACAGTGATATCAGTGATATCTGAAGACGTGTTCAAAAGCTAAACGGTACGCGGGCCCCTGGTCCAGATGGCCTGACAAACTTTATGCTGAAAGACCATGCTGAAGAGTGGGCCCGTTTTATTCATGTTCTGCGGTCCCAGATTGCCCTATGTCATCAAATACCAAGTTTATGGAGGAGGGCAGCAGTTGTCCAAATCATAAAAAAGGAGATTGAGAGAATCCTAAGAACTATTGACCTATCGCCCTCCTCGACATGATCAGAAAACTGTATGGCACAATACTTCTGGACCACTTCCACAAATGGACTACACAAAAAGGCTGTAATGACCCACTTCAGACAGGTTCCATGAAGGGCATTGGGACAGGAGTAAACTTATTATTACTGATTATATTAAAGAGAAGGAGGGACTTAGGCTACCCCACCTGTTTCACACTGGCCAGTTATAGATCCAGCACACACTTTTTACAGATCTCTAAGTGGGGTAGCCTAAGTCCCTCCTTCTCTCTAATTGTTAACCCCTCATGACTTAGGCCCCCCTGAAAAAAGATGGACACACTACCCCTTCTTTTCTTAAATGATTATATTAAAGGCCAGAGTCCAAAATGGAAAACCTAAGATCTTTATGGCCTTTGTGGACTTGGTCCAAGCTTTCGATCAGATCGACCGCCATAAATTATGGGCTAAACTTGAGGCAAAAAACTGCCCAGAGGCCTTATTAGATCCTATAAAGGCCATGCATGAGAATACAACATTAAGAGTTCGGCTGAATAGATCAGGTCTCTTATCCATTGAAATTGTTACATAGAAAAGAGTTAAACAAGGCTGTCCAATGGCTCTGGCCTTATTTAACTTTTTTCTGGCGGACATAGATCAGACAGAAACATCAAGTAGAATTTTGCCACCCACGGTAGGGGGTAGTAAATTGCCACGCCTATTGTATGCAGATGTTGTGGTCCTTATCGACCAAACACCATTGGGATTATAACGTCAGTTAGACTCACTGCGAATGGCTTAGAAATAAACAAGAGAAAACTAAAATCTTTCGTTTTGGAAATTCTAACAGAGGGATAAACAGTCACTCATGGTTCCTAGAGGGCAAGTGTATTGACCAAGTATCCTTGGCACTAAAACTGAGGCCCCAATGGTGGTACATCTAAAAGCAAAAGCCAAAAACCTGGAAAGGCAGGCTCGTGCAGTGAACCAGAAATATGGTCTTTTTCATTAATGCCTGTAGTGCGGTTTTACCAGATTGGGTATGGCTGCAGTTGAAAGGCCTATTCTAGAGGAAAGTGCTGGGAATTCCCCCATCCACGCTGGGTCTCACATCTCTGAAACAGATGGTGGAATGGAACAGCATGGCCCTTTACAGAAAAGGCCTTATGCTTCCCAGGCCAGAAATCCTGGAAATGCTCAACAAAGAAAGCATTACATCTGAGAATCCTACGCTGAGCAAATGGAGACTGAAAATAACTGCGCGGAAGAGGTGGGGAGCTCAACTGACATGCTGAAAAAGAACCCTACTTGGGCTAAGAACAAACTCAAAGAGCTGGACTGCATTTCCACTTTGAAGGCAGCGGCCAGTTATCAATCAACTGGCCATCTACCCGAGGAACCACGAAAATGGGACTTGTGTGTGTGTATTTAAGTAAAACAGTTCTGTAACAGAAATTATAGAGATCATTTTTTGAGAACCCTTTTAAATCTTCTACCTACAAATGAAATATGGGCGATCCATGGTATGGTGGAAAGCAACAAATGTAGTTATTGTAACGACACCTCAGTGGTTTAAACACTGAAGCACTTGATCATATTTTGCCCAGCCCTAGATGAGGCGCGCACAGCACATTTTGGACCTCTGCTATCTGACTATCGAATACTCAATCCAGAACTTTGATGGAGAATGCTAACAGAGGGAAGCCGGACTTGTTATGTGATTGATGTTGTAACATTTGTATCAGATTTGTTTTAAAAGGTCAAGCAGGGCAAATTTAAAATTTCAAAATTCCAAAAGGTGAAGGAGTTGGAGTTGTAATCTGTTTTGCTAAGAAATTGTTTCCAATTGATTGCAAATAAAATGTTTGAACATAATAATAATGCCATGCATGGCACATTGTTCCAGCACTCATACACACACACACATACACACACTCACTATCATATCCATGCGTAGATGGCTGCAAAGTAAGACCACCTCTGAGCCAAAGACATACTCTGATGAAGGTGGCATGGGTTTGATGTGACTGTGGACCCCCCTACACTAGGTAAATAATCACTGAGGGCGCCCCAACCCTGACTAAGCAACCTCTTGCCTGCATGACTGCATTTGGACCAACCAGCCATGGAAATAAAAAAAATGCAGACATTAAAAAATACCACTTAACGTAACATTGGTTTGCCTTTTAACGTTACTCTATGTGATTGTTGACCACATTTACCTGTCACACACAGGGTTCCAGGACTTTAAGTGTGCCCAGGCTAGCGGCAGCTAAGCCTTAACAGGCCCCACAGATTGCCTTGGAGACAGGGCTCTGCCAAGGCCCCACAATTTGACTTTCCTCAGATGATTCTTAGCACTTTGTAGCAATTAAAAGATGTGGAGGCCATGTAAGGAAGGCATGGTTTCAATGCAAGATAGACACAAATGATCACAGTTCAAGGGTGTTAATTAAACTGTAAAATGGGTGAGATAAACGCCTAATCTAAACCGAAATCTAAGATGGGAGCAAGCTACGACCATAAAATAATAATAGTACAGTCCTAGAAGAGTCTAGGCAAATAAAAAGAGCCTATTCTAAACAAAAAAAAATGATTGCCAATCCTTACTGCTCTGCTACAAAAAGTGTGGGCTAATGTTCACAAGAAAAGAAAGAAGTGTTCCCATGTTTTTAGCATGGGACAAGGCGGGACTCGAGCACAGCACACTCTTCGGCTTCTCTAGCACAAGCTTACAGTTCCTTTTCTTTTCATCAAGGCCTTCTGTGCCCAAGTCTCTTCTCATGAAAAGTCTCTTGCTTCAGAGGGCCTGGTATGTCATAAACAAGAAAACAAAAGTTACTTCTGTATCCCCACGTTGGGTGATTACTCCTAGGATCCCCCTCAGCTGGGCTCCGGTCCTTCTTTTAGCATCAGCCTACCAAAACACTTGCCAATTCAAACAGACTTCAGAAGGGCAATCACGTCTTGCTTGCTCACTATGTTAACCTATGGCAAGTGCGTGCTTCACACAACCATAGTTCCCACAGCATTCCCCTCAGCTGTGCGCAAACACAGTTCCCTCCGTTGGGTTCACTACTTCAGAATTGTCAACACTTGTGCAACGTGTCAAGGACTTTCGACTGTACAAGGGGTTTGGCTTGACCATTGTTTGACCACCTTTGACACCTCATGCTGGCCTTCCCTATGGCCTCTTGGTATTTGTAGTTTCAATCAATATCTTTTTAGTTCAACGCAGTCTCTCCGTTCAGGAGAGGGGGGCACCAGCCAGAGTGCCCACGTGGCACCGGACCCCTCTATATCTGGTACCAAGTTTGCTCACAACAGAACTCTGTCTATTAATCTTCTTAATGTTGCCTCTGCAACCTTGAGCCTAACAAAGTCCAGCCCACTAGCTGGTTCTTCCGACTCACCGGCTGTGCTGAACTCGTTGGCATTTTATTTGCTGCTGGAGTCAAGGACGGTACCATGAAGGCAACCACGTCTCCCCGCCCTGATATCGGTGCAGGAGGGTTCCATGTACCGCTGACATCCATCACAACATTTGTCAACTGCAATTCCCAGTCTTATGTTTCTGGGTGTGGCTTGAAAAGGGCATGGGCAACTCCCTCCTTGATGTCCTTTCAGTTCTCGCCGCCTTTCTCCTCTGTTTGAACTGCCATCCTGGGATAGCTGCATCCTTGTGTGTTCAGCCTTGCTCAGAGTGGGCTCTTTTGCTCCTCCTCTGATCCATCTGGGGAAGGGAAAGGGCAGTCAGGTGTGTGTAGTTGTCGGCAATTGCCTGACTCTGCCTGACTCTTGTGTTGGGACATGTCAGGATGGGGAAAAGGTGTCATAAGGAAGGGGACACCTAGTCTCACCCTCCAGTGTCCCACTTCCACTTCCCGAGGACCCCCCCATCCAGGTGATCTACCCACACTGGTCCACCCCCAGGAACTGGATCCAATAGTGGTGGCCGTGTCCTGGCCACCTGGATGACAGATCGCCGGGGACTAGCGGGTGAGACACCTTCAAGCCACCACTGCTTGTCCCCAGTAAATGTCACTATCAGCGATGTTTAGAACCACATCCGCAATACAAATATTTGGAAATGGGTTAATTGTTTTTTAACACTGATGGGAAGAAAGTTATAATATTGAGAATACATTTTTTGATTATCGCAATATATTTATTAACTTGTCATTTGAATTACTTAACAAAATAAATGTATTTGAATCTTCCAATGAACTAAGAGAATGGAGCATGCATTAATCTATAGCACTGATTTTTAAACTACACATTAATTAAGCAATAGAACCCAACGAGCGGTGGGGCATTACCGGTAGGCTAATGCCCCTGGGATGATCATGAGGGCTTTAACATAGCCCTGAGGCCATTATCTCACTGGTAATGCTCGCCCTTTCAGGGTCCTATTGCTATTAGTACCCCTGCAAGTGTACCTCAACTCGAGAAAAAAAAGCTGAACAAATTGCCACCAGGGATCAGAGAGAAGTGACAACACATAGTTCATTCGCCCATTAAATGGCATCCATGGAATTATGAATGAAAAAAGTAAACTAACAAAATGGCCACCATAAAAAACGGAGAGAATGGAGTACACATTGTCTCTCCTCCCTTCCATGGTGGCCATTGAACAGTGATTCAAAAAAGAAAGCAAACAAAAGGGCTGCCATGGAATGTGGAGAAGGGACTACACTTAGTACATTCTCCCTTTCCATGATGGTCATTAAAAAGACAAGAAAAAAAGAAAGGAATTGAAATGGCCACCATGGATCAGTGCAAAGGGACTACATGTGTCCCTTCTCCTTTTCCATCGTGGCCGGATGGAGAAAGGGAAGCAACTTCAAGGGACCCGGTGCACATCCCTCGAAGTCAGGTAAGAATTTTTCGGCTGGGTAACGTCACTGTGTTGGCAAATCATATTGAGTATTACAATCTGATTGTCCCTCGCCGGGTACTAATTATATTTAACACACCTTTCAAAATGGATTCAAATCATTTTCATGTCAGGCACAAACATGTAACTGTATCTGTTAAGCTACTCCATTAATTACATAGGGATCAAGTGTTTTAAAGGTGCCTTAGCTACTTTTGACTCTGAGGCTGCCACAGACACCTCTACGGTCCTGACCCCAAATATTGTTTTGGTACACATAAGGGCCTCACCTTCCAATTGCCTGTTCCACTTAAAGCACTGTGCAGGTGACACATTCTTTTCAGCATCTTGAAGCATTGTAATAAAGAGGAAAGCCACAACATGAAGAACACCCTTCACTACTTTTTCCTAAGTACCGCCACTTACCTTATAAATGGGTCAACGTTGTACCTTGCTATGTTTGTTACAACTTCTGCTCGCCAAGACGTGTTCAGTGTCTTGGCGTAGCAGTTGTGTTTCCGGACACTGGCAGCCACTCTACATGAGGTGAGGAGTGGCAGCAAATGTGACATGATGTTGTGTGTTGTGCCGGGCCTTGTCTCCCACAGCGTGCTGCGCCACCATATGGACTAATAACAATTTACAGTATGAAAATACTTTATTCTTGCTTTTAGCACCACTCTTCTGCGGCGGTGAACAAGTTTTTTTAATTGTGCTCCGTAGCATTATTACTCAGCATTATTACTCTATATGACATTCACGTCAACTTGATTGCTTTTGTGTTGCACCATCATCTTACACGCAGCTGTGAACCAGTCTTTCCCCACAGAACTAAATTACTTATTTTGCCAGTAATAAAGGCTTGTGGGAGGGGTGGCCAAAAGACTCCTGCAGCTAAAAAAGTACATATTACGACTCCCTCAACTACGCATAAAAGCCTAAAATGTGAATCTTCTCCACCACTTGTGGTTTCTGACTCTGATATGGAAGTTCTCCTGCAAGAAATAAGGTCACTCATGCTCTTTATGGATGTCACAAATTAAAAAGGTCAACAACTCATTGACAGATGGGGTGCTTTTGAAAATATGATGGGTGAAATTGAAAACAATAAGTATTGTTGAAGATATATCCCTGTGTATTGCACCTAGAAATGACTGTCACAGAACCAAAAAAGGATAATGAAGATTTGGAAAACAGGGGCAGATGTAACAACCTTCATTTATCTTTTCTTCCAGAGGGCTGTGAAATAAGTGATACCATCTTATTTGTGCACAAAAAGCGACCTGCTTGCTCTTCTTCAAATTTCCCCAGAAGTTGTTCTTAATATTCAACGGGTGCGCTGCATTGGACCAACTGGCAGCCTTAAGGTTTTGCACCCAAGACCGTACACAATCATCTTCTCAATGTTTGAATACATGCAATTGCAACTAATTGTTAGTAAAACCAAAAAAAAAGATTGCTCTCACATGGAAAGGCAGTAGAATGTACATTTCTCAAGATGTGGTTAGGAAAATGGTGCAATGCAGAAAATAATTTCTATCACATCGCCCGCTTCTGATGAAACTTAATGTCGGATATGGTCTCTATTATCCATGTTCTTTTAAGGCCAACATTAATGGTAGAACATATGGTTCAGATGATACTGATCTGATCTCATTGCCACTCATGAACAACTATATGGTGGTGTTTTATTTCCATTCAACCTTGGTGGCTAAAATGTCTGGGACCAGAGGTTAAATTTATAGTCACATGGTTATGACTTGTTGGCTATTGAATCCTCTAAGAAAGCCAAATGGTTTTTGGTTCCGAAAGTGCAAGAGGTTAAAATTGGAACTGGTGTGACACAAATAGTTAACAGCATGCCAAATGAGGGTCAATCTGCTATGGCCTGTTTCTCCAAATGTATGCAAAATGGTCAGGATTGGAGTTGGATTGAGTCAGCAAGTAAATATTTTGCAGGGCTATCACAAGGGTGTCAATAACCTTAGCTCTCGAGTTTAAAAAATGAAGTCTTGGAATGTGTGTGGGTATGCTAATTTGAATCATTTTCTAAATGAGTCTAGTACGAGCCAATGTGATTATGATTCAGAAAACTATGGGCACCTCACATTTTGTAATTGAGGGTTTTTGTTCATTCTCATGTCCGGCTACTTGCTATTATGGAGGTCGTCCTAGTGGGTGGTTGATTATTGCCATTGATTAAGATTTGAAGACTAGTTTGTCTTTGATCTGTTATTCCGATGGGCTGCTGGTGGTTAGTCTCTTAGTTAGTAGGACGAGTACTCATCTACTACTGGTCAACATTTATTGGAAACCCAGCTAAGGTAGAAACTGAGGACTATCAAATGATTTTAGCCAAACTCTTTGGAGACTGGGCGGCTAGAGGTGCGGATCACTCTATTAGGTTGGTAGAGGTTTTAATGCAGGTTGTAGGGCCAGGCCGATTATAATTTGAGTGGATGGATTCCAAAGTTACCAATGTCTAATCTTGCTAGAGGTATGGTGTGAGATAACTTCTTGACTAGCTGTAAACTTTCAAGACTGGACTGTAATGATTTACTTAGTCCAAATGGATTTACATGGCAAAGAGGTAATCTCGCTTCAGGAATTGATTACATATTTACATCTGAGGACCTTAGGTTGACTAGAATTTGCATTTCAATTTATGATCCGGGGTTGAGTGACCATCTGGTTTTTTGGATGCGTGTGATGATCATCCCTCTGATAGAATGTATCGTTGTGTTAGGGCTTGTTTAAATATTATAAGCTCTAGATTGCTGGGTTAGGTCCAAAAGAGTAAAGCTCATGAATTTGATATAAGAGTATGTAATTCAAAGAAGTTGATGCTTAGCAAAATTGCTGAACTTAGGGGGTAAAATTGTGAGGCAATCAATACCAGGTATATAAAAAATAATTATACCAGTGTCACAAGACTTGTGTAATGTAAAACGTAATGGCAATGGAATAATTTATATGATCTCTCTTGATATGACTAATGCTTTTGACTTTGTTCTGTGGAATAACTTGTGGATCAAGTTAATTAAACATAGGGTTCCTCTTAATATTGTACAACTGTTTGCATTATTTCATAAAAATACATCATGAAGGTTCGTCTGACACGGGAAGGGTCTGTTACTGCCTCTGTTGCAACTGAATTGGGTCTTAAGCAAGGGGCTGTATTCGCTCCAACTCTTTTTAACTTGCATGTCACCGATATGAAGACCTTATGACAGTCGTCTAACACTAATCCAGCTAGATTGGGTAAATTAAAACTCCACTGGTTGGCCTTCGCTGATGATTTGATATTTTTTGATAGAACAGCAATTGGTTTCCTTCACAAACTTCAACTATTTTATGCACGCAGGAACCATTTTGGGAGCTAATGGGGATAAAAACAAAGATTGTTATCTTCTCTAAGGCTCTTAAACCTTAAACCTACGTGTTGGACCTTGTGGAAGGTAAAACTGGAAAGAGTTTATAGCATGAGATATTAAGGTTACTGTTTATCGAATATTGATTATTTCACTATGTGGAAGTCCATATTTGATGAAAGGTTGAAACCATTAACCTCTCAAATGAAATGTCTGATGTATAGACTCTGCAAATGTACCATTATGCCTGTTCTCAGATTTTATACCATGAAAATAGTTACTGTCTTGCTTTATGGATTGGAAATGTGCCTTATTGAGATTGGAAAGAGACTTACGGGCTGATTCATGGAATTTGTTAAACAAGGATTTGCAGGCAGAATGGCGCACAAAGCCTGTTTTTCGGCGCACATAATTCCATGAATCAGCCTTTTAAAGTTATCCAGGGCCTCTCTCTTGTTTTACCCAATTCAATTATTCGTCATGAACTGGGTTTCCAATCTATACAAGCAAGATATGTGTGGCGTTTATTGATGAATTACGCACACTTCCTTTAACCTCCTGACGATTCATAGTATATTGACCGTGGTCTGATGCTTCAGAAGTCCTCTGTTGCTTCAATTAATGTTTTCAAAAACAAAATGCAAGAGCTTCTTCTGACCAAAGGGTCAACTGAGGAGTTGGTGAGTAGACCAGAAAGAGTGAAGAGGAAATTATTAAAATACGATTGGGCTAATACTATTGAGTTAAACGTTGCCTATTCCTCCTACACGGATTATAACAATTTTCCTCATAGGCAAGATTCAATCCCGTTATACCTCACTCGCTTTCCATGTAACAAAGTGCTGGCGATGTATATGAGATTTAGACTCAATCAGTTTCCCACTCAGGATAATACTAAATATCTAAACCGGATCATGCACTGAGCACTTTCTCTATTTACCAGTTTTGCACCGCCACTGATGCTTGTGAAACCGAGGACAAGGAACGTTGAGTCTAAAGAGGGAAAAAGAATGGAGAGGCAAGGTGGGGTATAGAAGGATACAAGTGCAGCAAGATAAGCAAGCCCATCGAGGGATTTAAAGTCTAAACAAAGAAAATGATATTTGAGTTGGGAGTGAAAACGTAACCAACCAAGCAAAGCAAGTGAAGAAAAAATAGAGTCTTGGTAAGAAAGAAGACAAAGTAGACGAATAGAAGAATTATAGATTGATTTTAGAGGGGCAAGACGAGAGCTTGGGAGACCACAAAGAGTGGCGGATCATTAGAAAACTCAAGCAAAGATTAGGGAAGGAATTAGAAGTTTGGAAGCTTGGAAAGTGAGGAAGGGATTAACTTTGCGAACATTATGAAGATGGAAATGACAGGAACGAGAGGTAAGAGAAATGTGGTGGACAAAAGAGAGATTAGAATCAAAACAAAGGCCAAGATTACGAGCTGTGGGAGGAATAGAAAGATTGGAAGGAGGGAGGGAAGGATTTAAATGGGGGTTGCAGATGAGGAGGAACAGTGTTAGCAGGGAAGAATAGGACCTCTGTCTTCCGTGCGTTAAGAGTGAAAAAGTGAGAAGCCACCCATGATTAAATAGCAGAGAGACATGTTCTGAGGGTGTGGTGTATTTCCGAAGTGAAGGAGGAAAACGATAGGAAAAGTTGGGTATCATCAGCACAGAAGTCATGAGAGAGCCCAAAAGAGGAGATTATACCAGCAAGTTGTGAGGTATACAATGAAAAAAGAAAAGGACCCAGGACTGACCCTTGGGGTACTCTGTGCTCAAGGGAGAAAGGCGAGGAGTTCTTGCCTGCCCAAGAGACAGAGAAAGTTCTATAAAACAGATAGGAAGAGAACCAAGAAAGGACAGAAACCTTAAGACCAAAAGAAGAAAGATATTCCAGAAGCAAAAAATGATCCACAGTGTCAAAATCAGCAGGTAAGTCGAGAAGAATGAGAAAGGAATAATGTTTGGAAGAATGAGCTGAGAGAAGAGAGTTAAGCACACAGATCAAAGCAGTTTCAGTAGAGTGAAGAGCACGGAAACCAGACTGAAAGCAAGGAATATGAGAGAGATCAGTGACAAAGGATGAAACTGAGAATACAAAAGATTTTCTTAGTTTAGAAAGGTAAGGTAGAAGGAAGATAGGATGGAAGTTAGAAACAATGAGAGCATTAGTTGTGGGTTTTTTCAGAATAGGAATGATAGTTGCGTGTTTAATGTTAACGTTAATGTTAGGTATTTATATAGTGCACCGTCGTCAACGGAGTTGGTCTCCAGGCGCTCAGGCGGATCTGTAAACAAAAGGTGGACGGGGTGGGTTAATGGGTGAAGAGGGTGTAGGAAAGTCAGAGGTGATGTACTGTTGGCAGCTTCAGTTCGGTTTTCACCATACGCTGAGCTTGGGTGTACAAATAGGATCGAAGCGGGTCCTTGCATGCTATTGTTGCGATTTATGTGTTGGTTGTTTGTTGTTGCGATGTGGTGAAGTCTGTGCGGTTTGCTGTGAGAGAGGTAGTTGTGTGGTTTTTGTGTGCATTAAGTAAGCAGAAATTGGAGGTTTTGGTTAGTGGGTTGTATGTCTCATAATCCCTGTAGTTTAGTTTATGTATCAGGTAGTCATATTGGGTTGGTATATTCTCTCTCTAGGTTTACTAATTGTCTAGTTTCTATGGTGATACTGCGGCTAATTCAGCAGATTAATTGGCATAGTACCCCTGGTTCGGTGAGCATTGTCCCTTGAACGATAGTGGAGTTTTATTATCATTAACCAGCTTCTTCTATCTATTTACTGTCGGTAGTAGATTGGGTGGTATAACTTCTCTTCCCTTTCCTGACTGTCTAGTATCAGCACTGAGGAATGAAGCCTCCAGCTAAGTTATTGAGCTTAGTACACCCCGGGGCAGGCATAATTCTGTTTTTAGGTATGGAGATATATTATCTATCCCCTTTCTTTCTTATGTATTACTGTTTATGGTCCATTGCTGCCTGTGCTAAGGGTACATTTAAGGTTTCCAGGTGCAATTGCTGGCTAATATCTTGCTCTCCCTTCCGATTGATATGTGAATATTCTTGTTATGATTAATGAGGTTTGTTTTTAATTGATAAGGGGATATGTTACATGTTTGTATATCCTTATTTTAATACGTGTTGATGATTAAGGGAATCAGGGTAGGCTATTCTCGCAGCCTAGTTCCTCTGTGTATGTCCTTATGGGAATTATTTCTGGGTTTGGGTGAAGAGCCATGATTTGAGGAGTTCCCTGAATTGTAGGTGATCTTTTGTGTTCCGTATGTTCTTTGGTAATTAGTTCTAGGTTTTTGGGGCAAGGTGAGAAAAATAGGATCCTCCTAGTTTTCTCTTGTTGTATGATTTGATGGGTTCCAAACGGATGTCGTTGCTGGATCTGAGTGGCCTTGCAGTGTGATGTACATTTAGTTTTCTTCCTATGAACTCTGCACATTGGTCGTGGATTGCTCTGTGGGTTATGCACATTGATTTGAACTTGATCCGCTGTTTGATGGGTAGCCAGTGTAGCGTTTTCAACGCTGGTGTGATGTGTTCTCTTCAAGGTAGTTTAAGGAGCAGTCTGGCTGCCGCATTTTGTATGCGTTGGAGTTTATTTAGGAGTTGTTCAGGGAGGCCCAGATGTAGGCTGTTGGCGTAGTCTAGTCTGGACATGATGAGGGCGATGACAGCTGTTGTTTTGTTGGTGAATGAGAGGAATGGTAGGATCCTTTTAACTGATCACAGGAGAAAGAAGGATTTCTTGATTAGGGCGTTTACTTGTAGTTCGAGAGTGAGTTTTTTGTCCATCAGGACTCTGAGGTGTTTTACAGTTGATGATGGGCTGGGGCTTCACAAAGTTCAGTTGGCCATGGGATGTAGAGGTTGTCTACTCTGTTTTTTGTGATGATAATTTTTTCTGTTTGTCCTGGGTTGAGTTTGAAGTTCATCCAGTTATATATTTCATGAAGCTAGTTCTCTAGTGTTGCGTTGTCTTCTTGTAAGTCTTGCATTTTGTAGATTATTTGTGTGTCGTCAGCATAGTTGTAGCAGGCAAGGCCATGTCTTTCGATGATTTTAATTAGCTGTGACAGCTAGATGTTGAATAGAAGTGGCGAGAAGGATGATCCTTGTGGGGGTTCAGCATGATGATTCTCGAGGGCTTCATTTGTAAGGTTTCATCCATATTGTTTCTGTTCTCTTCGTCAGGAAGGAACTGACCCAAAGTAAGGCATTGTCGGTGATTCCAAATTCTTCCAGTCTCGTGATGAGGATGTCGTGGTTAACTGTGTCAAATGCTGCAGATAGGTCTAGAAGTATGAGAGCGGTGCTGTTGTTTGAGTCTCTTGTTCGCCTTTAGATCATCCCAGATTGATATAAGTGCTGTTTATGTTCCTCTAATCAGTCTGAAGCCTAATTGTGTCTGGTTTAGTAGGTGATGTTTTTCTTGTTTCTTGGTAAATCGGGAGGGTAATGTGATTACAATTCGTATGATGAGGTGTTCGCTCCAGAGGATCTGGATCGTTGGTGCTGTGGTAAATAGTTTTCTGTTGGCGAAGATTGCGTCTAGTGTATGTCCTGCCGTGTGGGTTGCTACTGTGACCAACTGACGTAGTTCCATTGTTAGTTGGCCAGGAAGTGATTTTTGTGAGGTTGTGGTTTCTTCATCGAACCAGATGTTGAAGTCTCTGAGGATAATTAGTCGGTTATGCTTGATGGGTAGGTTGGTGATTGCTTCTATAAAGTTGTCTATGAAGGCCGCATCGTACGTTGGTGGTCTGTATATAAGTATGAATTGCAGGTTTGTTTGGGGTTTGTTGATAAACATATGATTAGGGATTCACATTTGCATTTATGAAATGGAGGTGGGGACACCTAGAGTAGTCTTTTCACATCAAAAGTTGGAGAGCAATTTCCAATGTAATTCAAATGCAGTTAAAAAATACAGGGGGCACACTTGGAGGGGTCCTGCACAGTGGGAGAGATCTAAGTTGAAGGCAATTACCAATGTAATTCAAATACAGTTCAAATACAGTTCAAATGCAGTTTAAAGCAGTTTCAAGATACAGGGGGCACACTTGGTGTGTTCCTATATAGTGGGAAAGAGGCCTAAATTGAAGAGCAATTACATTATATTTCAAAAGCAGTTCAAATGCAGTTTGAAGCAGTTTCAAGATACAGGGGCAAACTTGTAGGGGTCCTGTATAGTGGGAGAGAGGCCTAAGTTGAAGAGCAATTCCAATGTAATTGAAATGCAGTTCAAAAATACAGGGGGCACACTTGGGGGGGGGGGTCCTGTATAGTGAGAGAGACCTAAGTTGAAAGCAATTTCCAATGTGATTTAAATGCAGTTCAAATGCAGTTTAAAGCAGTTTCAAGATACAGGGAACACTTGGAGGGGTCCTGTATAGTGGAAGAGACCTAAGTTGAAAGCAATTTCCAATGTGATTCAATTGCAGTTTAAAGCAGTTTCAAGATACAGGGGAACACTTGGAGGGGTCCTGTATGGTGCGAGAGAGGCCTAAGCTTCACAATGCAGAGCTGCTAATTCAGGAGCCACCCTTTGCCTTCGGCCCTTTGCTGCAAGGCTGCACGGGCAGAGGGATGCCCTGGGAGGCTGTGTCAAAAGGTTACACACAGGGGAGGGTGCAGGAGGGAGGGGCAGGGACTAGGGACCGGGATGCACATGCGCAGTGTGCACTGAACAATTAAACTAAAGGCCCTAATTGGAAGCAGGGCCTAATCAAAACTGGGCCTAATTATTCAATATACAGTGGACCTGCAGAGGACCAGTGGCTTCTTACCTTGCAAACTGCTGGTGTAATGAGAGGAAACCATGTGGCCAGTAGGCGTATGAGGACTGACAACCAATCAGGGGAGGTACAGAGACAATTGTTAAAGAAAGACATAAGATACAGTATAAGAAGAGGGTAAACCTTAGGAATAAGAGCAGAAGGAACTGGGTCAGTAGGAGTTGCAGCGGGATGAGCTTTGGCTAACAGGAGTATTCTGTCAGTATTGGAGAGGGGAGCAAAGGTAGATAGGATAACAGAAGGGTAGAGAAAGAAGAATGTAAAGTGGTTGGGAGAAGAGAACTTTCAATGTCTTGATGCAGAGAAAGAACGTTTGAAGAAAATAAGTGAGCGAAGTCAGAAGCAGACAGTGGAATTGGAGAGAGTGATCAAGAGAGGGAGGGGAGACCACTCCAACTGCTCTTGAACTTCCAGCCCTACGCTCCTATCCTAAATTCCAGAAAGAGTGCACAAGCAAAAAGTGGGTCAATTCTATCAAGGTAGGATTGGCACCCAGGTTTCTGCTTGTTCAACAGGTACATGGGTCTATGCTCAAGTAACAGGAGAATTCCTCCAGCCTTCATCAGGAAAGTTATTTCGCTACTTTGGATACTTCAATCCTATTCCCTCTAACCATTGAAGTTGGGTCAGACCATAACCTGTACAAATTCAGAGCCGATAATCATTTTTTAACATGCACTAACTATGCAAAAGAGCACCCCCTCCAAAGGCGAGAACATGCAACAATGCAACAATGCATCCTTACATTTCCCAAGTTCAGGGGTGCACCATATTCTCACTAAATACAATACTAGTCGAAATAAGGGAATGTCGGTAATTAGGCAAATGCCACACTCCATATGGAGAAGGGCATTTGGTGAACACTTGGAAGCATCAGCAACGACTTTAAGAATGTATTCTGAATAATCACCAAAGATTGGCAATTTGAGTATCCCCAGATGTATGCAGCATCGAGTGCTGAAGAAAGTGCCTGCAAATGATAGATCTCAAGAGCTGGGTAACTGCTCTATCACCACGTTTGGCTGCAAACCCCCCCCCCGGCTTTTATTCTCTAGTGATACGCATGCTTTGATAAGCTGGGCTTGCCAGAAGCCATTTTCATGGAATCTAGGGCCCAAATAATCAGAGAAGGGCACTTGTTCAAGTTTATGACCATCCACCTCCACTTTCAAACAAATTGGCCTACAGAATTTTGGCCTAAAGACCATGGCCTTTGTTTTACCTTTATTCAGCTCCAACCAAAGTTGATTACATTTAGTGATGAAGCAGTTTAAAGTGTGTCTAAGTCCCATTGCAGTAGTGGCTAACAACCACAAAAATAAAAACTGGGATCATATCTCTGTCCAGCCATGGTGAGTTGAGACATTTCTTAGTAAGCTGCTTGATAATTTCATGTATATAAATATTGAAGAGGAGTGGGGCAAAGACAGATCCTTGTCTGACTCCTCTTTCAACATCAAATTCATCCCTCGTTTCACCACCCCATCATACAATGGCTTTGTAATATAGGCAAGCGTAGATATTGATCAGATTTGTTTTGGCCTTGTCAGTAAGGGGCTGGTTGATTGCTGAGGCACACTGACAAAAACCATCCTTGTCAGCGAGTAGACTTTGACCTTTAGTGAGGATCACTATAAACACAAAAAGGTGATTATCCTTCCATTCCCCTCGCTCCTCCTGCCTCCCAGCCCTCCCTCCTCTCGTGATTGTGGATTATTTCTGTTTGTTCTGAGGCTCCCAGGCCCTGTGTGCAGCGTCGCTTCAGCTTCCCCCTTCCATGTTTCTCCCTCTGTTATCCTCCCTCCTCCTGCCTCCCGTGATTGGTGGGTTCACTGTTCTTAACTTTACCTCCCAGGGCAGCCCTCTGCCCAGCAGCCCATGCGGCTAAGAGCCCGAAGGCAAATGGTGGCTCCAACAGATGCGGCTCCAGCCAGTGTCTGCAGGTGTCTGCAGTGGAAGCCAGTGGTCAGCCATCAACCAGCAGCGACCATTAAGGTAGGAGTGGCCCGGGTAAGGAATAGAGCCTCACTCTACCATGTAAACCTGTCCATATAGCAAACTCTCAAACTTAGGTGTGTTTTTCTCCTGTTTTAAAAATTGGATTGTGAACGTATTTAAAATTACTTTGTGAAACCTCAGCCTTTTCCCCACTATTCAGGACTCTCAAACTTAGGTGTTTTTTTCTCCTGTTTTTAAAATTGCATTGTGAACATATTTAAAATTGCATTGTGAAAGTATTTAAAATTGCTTTGTGAAACCTAGGCCTTTTACCCACTATTCAGGACTCTCAAACCTAGGTGTGTTTTTCTCCTGCTTTTAAAATTGCATTGTGAAAGTAGTGCCATTCTTGGCTTTGCCTCCTAACAAAGCACTCATCTAGTATACCTCCCTACCACTACCTGTGCCTGTCGTCTTGTCCAATTGTCTACTTGTCTCATCTCCCTCTGTCTCGTCTGCTTGTACCCTGCCCTGTTCTCCCCTACCCCTTCCTACTCCCCTCCTTTTCTCTCCTCTCCCCACCTACTCTATGGTGCTCTCTGTCTCTCCTATGTTTTCTAACTGCTTCTCTTTCGACTATCCTGCTCTCCTCACTAAATCTGGTAGGAAACAGTTTAAAAAGGACATCCAGGTCTACAACCCAGGCCTCCCTATCGCTGACACCTATACCAGTGCCTCCTCCAGGCAAACATTCACCGACATCCTCTTTGTCGTTCCCTCGCCAGACCAATGGACTCTACATATGGTCTCTTTGCTCTCTCCATTCTCTTCCTCTCCCATTAATGCTGGCAATCGTTGGGAGGCCATCATGGCCTCTTTCCACTCCTCGGAGGTCATAATTAATGTTTAATTGAATGGTACCATCTTGTCCAAGGCCCTCAAGCCAACCTTCTCCTCTTTGAAACTTCCCGCACCTCATCAATTTCCTTTCCTCTCCTGCTGTCCCCTCTCTTCCCTCCATGGCTTCCTTGCCTCGCCCTACTGTCTCTTCCTTGGCTACCTTGCCCTCTCCTCCTTCCTCTTCTACCCCCTCTCAGGCATCTTCTACACCTCTGCAGGGCATACCTCTGATTTGTACCCCTCCCCGGAAGTCCTTCAAGGACGGCAACCTTCTCCATATTGACACTCTAAACTCTCGCTCAGCTGTCAAACACTCCTCTGACAGCTGCCGCCTCCTGGAGGAACTTTACCTCCATGCCTTCGGTCTCACAGAGACATATTTCATGGCCAGCTCTGTCACAAGCTTTAACACTCTCCTCCCTGATGACTACAAGATCCTCTGTGCACCCAGATCCAACCGCTCCGGAGGGGGTGTAGTCCTGACACCCCCTGAGTGAATTCCTGTCTCGGTCATTCCTACGCAGTCCTACTCCTCTTTTGAATGCCTCGTCTGCAGGCTCTCTCTCTCCCCTGGCCATTCCCTTACTGTGGCTACCATCTATCGGCCACCTGGTCAGATCTCCGCCTTCCTCTCTGAGTGAGCGGACCTCGCCTCTTCCCTCCTGGTCTCAACCTCTCAACTCCTCCTTCTTGGAGACTTCAACATCCACCTGGATGCTTCCTGTCCTTCCACTGGACTCTTTCATGACCTCTGCGACTCTCTCTCTCTCTCTCTATTCTCCGCTCTGGCCTGACTCACTCTGCAGGGCACACCCTGAATGTTCTGATCAATTCAGACCTTCCCCTTTCAATCCCTCTCACCACTCATCTCTCCTGGAGTGATCACTTTCTCATTTCCTGCCATCTCACCTTCTCTACCCCTCAGGTCAAGCCAACTCCAGCACTGCCACTGCCACCTACCTTCTCGGTTAGCCCACCCATGAAGCGTCTGTCAGATGAGGCTTTCGCTGCCACCTTCTCAACCCCTCCTCCTCTTCTAGCTGACTCATATCCTGACACAGTCCTTTCCACGCTCCACTCTGCTACATCTGATAATCTTGATGTTCTTGTCGCTGTCATGAGGATCTGCTTGAAACCCAAAGCCAAGTGCAACTCTTGGTACGACTCCAGCCTCGTCACCCTTAAACGCCAGTGCAGGGTGGTCGAGAGGAAATGGCCTGCTTCTGGTACATCCTCACACAAACTGGCCGATCGCCTGCTCCAAAGGCAATACCGGCTCTCTGTCCGCACCAAGAAGAGAGCCCACATCCAAGCCTGCATCTCCGCAGCATCTAACAACTGAGCCGAACTCTTTAAAATCTGAAAGGAGCAGGCCAATTATGCTGCAGTCTCTACCTCTCCTGTCCCCTCCCAGGCCCTCTGCACGGCCCTGGCTTCTTATTTCATCTCGAAAACTCAGGACAGCTTGTCTTCTATCTCTTCCTCTCCCCCTCCTCCCTCTACTCCCTGCTCTTCCTCTGGCCCTTCTTTGGCCACCTCTCCCCCTCCTTCTCTGCCTTTCCCCTATTCTCCTCTGATGCGGTTTCTAGACAAGTCAGATCTATGAAAGTCTCATCAAAACAGGTTCACCCCTGTTCCTCCACAACCATTAAGGACCACATTGGCACACTGAGTCCTGCTATGGCTGATTTCTGCAACCACTCCTTCACCACTGGAGTCTTCCCCTCTCCCCTGAAGCACTCCCTTGTGCACCTTCTTCTTAAGAAACCCTCTGCCAACCCTTCCTGCCCGGCTCCTCTCCCTGTTTAATCTTCAAACTGAATCCGTTGGTTGTCTCCATGACCAGCAGTCTGGCTTCAGAGCTGCCAGAAGCATGGAAACTGTTCTCCTGAACATCTGTGAAGACCTGCTCTCCAACTTTGACTCCAAAACCCCCTGTGCACTCATCTTACTTAATCCCTCTTCTGCCTTTGACACGGTCAACCATGCCATCCTGATCATCCGTCTCCATGATGACCTGGGTATCACCGACCAGACCCTGCCTTGGCTGACCTCCTTCCTCTTTGATCTACCCTCCAGGTCCAACTTGAGTCCTTCCTCTCCTCTATCTCTATCTCTACATAAGGTGGTCCCCAGGGTCTAACCTCTATCTGTGGCTGTTCAATCAATACCTGGCATTTCTTGCCCACTGCATTGCCACTGTCTGCCCCAACTTTAATGCCAGTAAGACTGAGATTCTCCTCATCAGCACACCTGCTCCCTCCTTTCCTGTCACTCTCTGGCCGGCCTCTCTTGGCCCTATTACTGCTCCCACTTGTGAGGCTAAAAACCTCAGGGTCATCTTCAACTCCCTTTCCTTCTCTCCTCACATCTCTGATGTCTCTAAGAACACGCACTACTAGCTGCTCCTCCCCAGAGGTATTCTTCCTTTCCTCTTCTTACCCCAGAAGCTCACTGTCTCCAGAGCTCTGGTTCTCTCTAGACTGGACTACTGCAATAGCCTCTTTCTTAATCTGCCTGCCTCTACTCTCCGCCCTCTATAACTCATCCAAAACAGGACTGCAAGACTTCTCCTTGACCTCAAGCCCAGGGATCGTATCTCTCCAGGAGTGAAATCTCTTCACTGGCTCCCAGTGGCAGCAAGGATTAAGTTCAAAACCATCTGCATTGTCCACAAGGCCTTCTGGGGCCTGGGACCTCAATACCTTCAACTCTCTCTTACTAAATATCTGCCCTCTCGAACTCTTCGCTCATCCGCCTCCAACTACCTCAGGGTCAGTCGCTTCTCCAAGAAGCGAGTTGGTGGTAGATCTCTTTCTTCTGCTGGGGCCTCCCTCTGGGACAGCCTCCCTGCCTCTCTGAAGAGAGGAGAACCATCTCCGGGTCTGGAAGCACCTCAAGACCTTCCTCTTCGCTTCTGTTTTCTCTCCTCCTCTCCCTGCTGAACTCCTGGCTGAATCTGAATCTGCACTGGTTACCTGGCTACCCTCTTATCTCAGGCTCAGGTCCCCTCCCCACCAATTGCAAACCTGCACTGCCCCATGGCCACCCTTGCACTTGGGGACTCTATCTGCATCCCTACAGCCCCCACTAACACTTGGCCCCTGATGTCTGCTCTTACCCTTGCACTTGCCACCAGCTGGCCAAACTTGTATTTATTGTCTTTATTTGTTTGACTGTTATCCTAGGTACTGCACTGCCCCCTCTCCTTTCCTCCTGCACTTCCGCAATCTCATTGTCACCGGGCCTAGTAGGATCGATATCTGTCTTCCCTCTGTTTCTCCTCCCTTGCCTTGTCGCGCCTTGAGACACTTGTGTATAGGCACCTTATAAATGCCATATCATATCATATCATATCATATCATAATGACAACATTTGAATCCAGCATAACCACAGGCAATTGCTGTATGCAACTTGCCATTGTTACAGACTTTTTTCTGGTGTGTGACAACATGTAAGAATATATTCAGACTGGCCCTGTATGACCCAAAAACCAATACACACATCAGCCACAGTTAATCAGGTGCTTCCTTTATTGTTATTGAATTTGCAGGAATGCCAGACCCTGCTCTTCAGCACCTCCTTTAACCTTCATCATCTGCAATGCCCCTCTCCTTTTTTTACCTTTGGATCCAAGCCCTAAACCCCATTTTGAACACTTCTCTCTGGGCGCACACATGGAGGGGAAATGTATGACATGCCTGCCTCATATGGGGAGAGGTGCTCTTAATGCTGATTGCTATCTCTGAATGGATGTACCACCACCACAACTATGAAACCCCATGTTGCCACCCTCTGGGATTCCTGCGGATATGTGTCTAAACTCCTGAACCATATTCGACCTTACATCTCACTTAAAAGCAGATCTATATTAGCCACTGCTCTATTCAACTCACGACTTGATTACTGCAATAGCCTACTGGTGGGGACATCTAAGACCAATCTCCAGGCCCTGCAGGTTGCACAGATGGAGGTGTTTGAGCTGTCCATGGGCTATCTCGTAGGTAACACGTCACTGGTGCTAGATGGAATCTACATTGGCTGCCTGTTAAACATTGCGTCATGCATATGTTCCTTTCACTTACTTAAAAATATTTTCACAATGAAGCTCCTCAATATCTCATGAACCATCTCACCACCCTCCCATTAGGTCGTAATTGGCCATCCTATGATCCGGTAAAACTCTCCCAGCAAAGGTAAAACCTTTGGCGGCTCTACCTTTGATGTCTGGCTTCCTTATCCTGGAATAAACTTCAGTTTGAACTCAGGCATGCCAAGTCTTGCCGTGAGTTCAAGAAAAGTGTTAAAACTTACTTGTACCTAGACCCAGATTAGTCTAGACAACTGTTTCTATTAGCTCAGACCATGGTCTTCTGCATCCTGCATGCTACCTGATCTGTATATCTTGTTTTGTTATTTGTGCGCTTTGAGACCCACGGGCAAGTAGCACTACATAAGAACTATAAATGAATAAATCAACGACTTTCAGGATTTTCTATACAAATTATCTGTAGAGGACAGTTACTCCCACCCCACCTCCTATATATTGGAAGCCTGAGATTGTGCAATGCTTAACACCAGCTGTTGTGACCATACCACGGCGAGTATTCGAAAGAAGGTATCCTTTGAGAAAACCGTATGAAATGCATCCCTGAAGAGATGACAATATGAGGAAGGAACTCCCTGAAGGAATATGAAAAAGAGTGAAAGACAAGCTGGTGACGTTACAAGAGACAAGCGTGATGCACTGAGGAAACTGGCTGGAGAGAATTAATGGATCTTACAGAAACTGATGACAAAGTTAAAAATTGAGTAAACTTTCATGTGCGAAAATAAGATTGCACGTGTGCGAAGCACGGCAGAAAATGCAATCCATTCAATAAATGTACAGATGCTGTAACGCAAGTAGATTAAGTAATCTTAGAAGCTGTCTATACGTGGTGAATAGACTGCAGGCAAAGCCAACATCGTATAGAAACTGAACATCAGTGTCAGTAAGCCAGGACCCATGAAGAGAAAGGCCGAGAACTGTGGTGCAGCAAGAATAAGCTGGGATTGTGGAAGCGCATGGCGAGGCCGTCTACCATGGTATCAAAACTGAAGCAAGCCAAGGTCGGTTATCTATTCGTGAAGGCAGTTAGCACGTGAGCTGAATCATCCCTTGTTAACGTGAAAAGAAAGAACACCAAGCGTGCCAAGTTTTATTAATTTAAGACATTTAAATGCTGCAAAATGGACCAAACCGTGGTCTCCTGTGACGTGAGCCAAGATTGAAAATAGACTTGTGCATGGAGTCCTAGAACAACGATAGTGAAAGCCTGTACTCCAATATATTTCCACAGGCAAGGACACATTGCAAGGTTAAGTTCAAAGACAATCTGCATTGCAGAAGGCATTGGTGATGAGATATGTTGGGCTAATTCGGTGAAGAGGTCAAGTCAAGTCCACCTCCTGGCAACTAGGTCTACGCTTCCGTGCTGCTAAGTGAACCTAATGTTCCAGACATGGCATGAGTGTGCCAACCAATTTTAGAGGGCCGTATAATGAAGTGCCTTATAATTTGAAGACCAATGATATCCTGTGTACTTAATAGTGTTGAAGATGACATGTTTTAGAGGTAGGCATAAATTGTCCACCTGAAAGTAGTTAGCCAATCACAATCCCTCATAGGTTTTTCCCATTTGCCACATAGTATGACTTCACGTCTGATGTATTTCTTGTATATAAGGATGTTTTATGGGAAATGCATTGAGAGCTCGAGCAAACCTCCGTTGATGTCCATAGCAACTTCCTGTTTTAGATAATTGTTGATAAAACAGCACCTTTGCCATATTCCTGAGTTGGTTCGATTATTTGGTGTCAGAGTTATTCTGCATCCCCATCCATTGCATGCACGATACCCAAAGGGACATATGCTCACGTGTAGCGGGCGGATGGCTGGAAAAGATACAAACTCATTTGTCTCCAGATTTTCACACGATCGAGCATCCTCCGCCATAAGCCGGAAGATCGCAGGGTTTTCTCTGGAGAGTGGCCGATAGAAATATACTTGCAAGAAGAACCGAGACGGTGGGCAGGTCCCCCTTTGATGAAATCTCTGCCCAGTTTCCATGGGCGTTCTGCAGATAGAAGTCAAAGTGGTCGGTTTGGAGGAGGAGTCAATAACGAAGACCTCCAGTTGATTAACGAACAAATGGTGAGTAGACTAAGGGGAGTGGCAAATGAAGGGGATGGGATTGTGATCATTTTTAAGTAACGGGAAATATTGTGTGAAGAAAAGGTAGCTACTAGATTCCTGGCTCAAGGGAGTTTCAGAAGGAGACGCTACAGATCCCAAAGGGGGGTACAACAAATATATAACGCGTAAACAGGTTTACCTAAGGTGACATCTCAAACCCTGTATAGGGTATAAGAATAAAGGCGAGAGAGAAAAAGGTGATCACAGTGTTTATTAATGTGTAATGTCGACTAGTCTGTATGTTTGTTGAGTAAAAATATCGAAGAGCGATAAAAGTTGTGAAGTAATTGAAAAAGTTGAGGATGAATAGTGATTGAGCATAGCAAATTGATTGGCACCAATCAAAAAGTAGAGATAGCTAATTAAGAAATTAGAGGCTTGAGCAGTGATTGAGGGTGCATGCTTATATTTGTTGATTTAAAGGCATTGTAAAAGTGGTGATTTAAGCAAAAGTATAAAGGTTATTTTATGAATCTGGTAAGTATTGACAGTCAATTGAGACTTGTCATTATGGGAGATATTCCTCCGATGCACTTATCTAAAACATTACCAAAGCACATGACCTACCTCAAACAGTATAGTGCAGAATGGGTGAAAGGCACGGCAGATAAAATGTTCATGCCTTGGCCACAATGGGGATCATTGTCAAACGCGGTATTGCAACACATGACCACATACTTACACGCTGTGTACATGGGGAAGACATTAGAGAAAGGATTTGCAATTCTAAAGCTCTGGAAAATGTAGCAGGAAGAAAGGGAAGATCCACCACCTGAGGAGTGGATGCTTAGTCTACATAAGGAGGAAAGTGTTGAGCCCTCAGCTCCCCTTACCTCACCTGAAGTAAACGGTGCTAGTAAGGAAGAAATAGAGTTATATCCTTTAAAGGAGTTAAAAGCAGCGACGGGGTATAGTAATCCAATATACCAACCTCCTGCTTACAGTAGAGATGATAGTCAAGAGGAGAATAAGATAAAAGAAGAGATCTATACAATCATACAAGACAAAGAAGAAGGAGTGAGCGGTCAAAATTGTCTACAGAAATAGACAGGGAAATTAAGAGATGGAAAGGAGAGAACAATAAAGCTGATGAGATAGCGTTCGTGCAGAACGAATGGATGGGAGGAAAGATACTACTTAAAATAGATGAGAAAAGCATTGAGGAAGTTAGGCAAAGAGAAGATAAGGACGAACAAGAAAGAAAAGACAAAGAGAGAAGAGATTGAAAGAAGATGAGCAGAAAGGGAAGAGCGGGTGGCAACGAGAACAGCTATATCAGAAGGAGCAAGAGAAAAAAGAAGAACAGGCAGAAGAACTAAGAGTATGACAATAGACTGAGAGCAATAATAGATAGGGATAGAAGAGAAAGAAAGAGAGAGAACAGGAGGATGTGCACAGAATAAGGGACATAGGAATACAGAGACAAAGGGAAGAAGAGGAAAGAAGGGAAAAAGTAAGGAGAGAATAACAAAGGCAAGAGGAAGAAAGAATTAGAATGGATGCAAGAAAGCGAAGAGAACTAGATGAAGAAATCGAAAGAAGAAGTAGACAGCAGGGTCTTCATTCCAAAGGAGCCATTAGGGCCATGCCCAGAAATATGATGGGACAGATTAGAAGAGATTCTTCTGATGAAGGAAGCAATGTCAACGGCATCTAGAGTAGTATTGGAAGAAGAAGACTTTGATGCAGTGAGCATTGTGGAAAAGATCAATAAGATCTATCAAGAATTAAAGGAAGGTAGCAAGTATGGAATTTGAGAGATCAAAACCCTAGCATTTCAACCAAGAAACAAAGAAACAAAGAAGAAATTCTGTTCAGTCCCGGATGTAGAGCATTGCTAGCAAACTAGTTTGGGACAAAATACGTCAGATGAGGAAAGAGTATCCAGTCTTGGGTAGAAGGAGGGAGCGCGTGCCCCCCTGATGGAAGTTTGCAAATGGATATAGAAGTAAGATGGTCCGATCTGGAACAACCTAAGGATAGGACGCTAGATCACATAGCATATCCAGAGCATCGCAAAGGACGATTGTATAGTGAGAATGGCGAATTGCCACCATATGTTAGCAGGTTAAGGTTGTTACCAACAAGCAGACAGACAAGGAAAATCGTCCCTGTCATGTATAGACTAATGCTGGAAGCCGACTCTGTATTGGGGTTCACACAGTTTCCCTTATTGGAAAAAGGGGGAGCAAGACCGCAGTATATCCCATGGCCGCTGATGGACAAGGATAATTAAAGGTGTAAGCCCCCGAGTTTGACTTTGGTTGCTGGTAAATGGATATATGAATTATAAAAAATGACAGGAGGACACACGATGGCCATAGGGGACATAAAAGGTCTCCTGGCAGCTATTCTTGGGGAAAGGGCTGATGAAATACGAATACGAAGGAGAGCAGGATGTTTAAGTGTGACAGCACAAAACACAGCGCATGACAGAGCGCCATTTAATAATTGTAGAGCAGATGTTTGGAGAGCGCTCAGGTTACAGTACCCTGATACATCAGATATGGGGGCAATTATGACATGTAAGATAAAGGAAGATGAAGACCCTATTGCTTACATTTAGGACATTCAGGAGAAATGGCAACTTGAAACTTGCAAGCCATGGGAAAAGACACTGGCATTATTTTGCAACATTCTTTGCAAGGGGTTGCCTAAGCCAGTACAAAGGCAGGTGAAGAAACAAGTGGGGATGGAAGTGAAGCCTTGGGCAGAGATGCAGTTGACAATAGTACACCATTGTCGGTTATTACAATGGAAAAATAAGAAAGATGAGTCTAGGAAAATTGAGGAAGCCAAGTTAGTTCAGAAAAAATTGACAAAGGGGCAATATTGGCAAGTGGAGAAGGATTGGGAATGCAGAGCAATGGGTGCATCGCAGGCGAGTAATCAGAGCCTGATGGATCAAGGTGAATATGGGTATGTGACATGAGGCAGAGGTATGGGCTATAGAGGGCCCAGTATGTTGGACCTTTGGGATGACATGGTACATTGCACACATATGTGGGAGTCAGGGGAATGTACAAAATGGCCAATTTTCAAGAAGGGGACAGTCTATCCTCAACCATATAGTACACAAACTATAGAGGGGTTTGCCCAAGATTACACAGTTTATCAGACACAAGTGCCGCAAGTGCAGCAGGTGCAACAGCAAGAACGAGTGCAAATGAATCCACCACAATGGCAGTCGTAACAAGCACCCATGCAGACACAGCAGTATGCAAACACAGGACAAATACTGAGACCCAGAATAGGAGGTGTCACTGTGGTAGGAGAGAATCCTTTCACATGGACAGGGATGAGCCTGCACCCACAATAGGACAACTCACAGGGTGACTTGATGTGTTCAGTACTATCTGTGACACCAGACCTCCAAGTGGAACCAATAGTCGATGTGACGATAGGAGACAAATCTGTTTCTTTTCTAGTAGACACCAGAGCTATTTGTTCGTGTATACACGAGGGAAAATATCCAATGTCGGGAATTTCCATGAATGCTCAAGGGTTCTCTGGAGCTACGAGTCGAGTTCCTTTTACTAATAAATTACCAATCTCTGTAGGAGAATGTGACATGTCTGTTCTTTTGTTACATTCACTACAGACACTGGTTAACATTTTGGGAAGAGATTTAATGACAAAACTTACAATTTCATTCACTGATCAAGGGATAGTGTGCTCCCCTCCATCAATACACTATTTAAACGTGTGAGAATGTATACTGGCATTTACAGGGCAAGTGGCTCTGTGAGGCATTCCAGTATATCCAGATATTTTCCTGCATGGAGTGAGCATTCTATTGACATGGCTACCTGGCTTAGTGGGATCAATTGTGAGGATACCTGACGAGTTCTTGTTTAGACCTATGGATGAAGAAGGGTGATAGACTACCCCAATAGAATTAGAAGCCGCTATGAAATGGCAATGCTTGAAGGAGTAGAAAATTAGAATAAAGGATGGAGGACAGTAATAGCTCTCGAGGAAAGATACAGATTGACTGACATCACTGATGATGACATGTTCAGAGAAGGCCAAGCTGACGATGAAGTGGTGTTCTTTATGAGCATTAAATACTGGATAAGAATAGAGAAAAGGGAAGCTCCACAGCAAATGGTGATAATGCAGCAACATCCAGCATTTTTTCAGGAAGACCTGGAGAAGGGGCCAAGTGTCCTTTGAACTACAGGCCCTTATAACATAGGTTTATTGAAGGGATTAGGGGAGGTTAAAATAAATCTTAAAACAGGAGCGATTTTACCTCGAGCAAAGCAATACCCCATGTCTCGAGAAGCTGATGAAGGTATATTCTCAGCACTGATGAAACAAGAAGTTCTGGTGCCATCGGAATCATAGTGTAATAGCAGGTCAAAAAATCTAAAGGAGGGTAGTGGAGATTTATACAAGATATAAGACTGATTAACCAGATTGTAAATGTAGAGTTTTCTTTAGTTCCTAACCTGGCGATGATACTGTGCAGTATCCTGGTGGAAGCTTGATATCTTACGGTGATCGATTTGAAAATGTGTTTTTCTTGATCCCATTGCACAAGGACTCGCAAGACTTGACTTCCTTTATGTTCTGCCAAACTTGACTGAAACATACTAGGCTGCCCCAGGGGTACTGTGAGTCCCCATAAATCTTTAACAGAGTCCTAAAGATGGATTTAGGCAATATTAATCTCAAAAGTGCAGTGATACAGTATGTTGATGGCATTTTAATTTGTAGCACCATGGAAGACAGGTGCTGACAAGATTCTGTTCTGTTGATGACTATTCTAGCAGTCAGGGGATATAAGGTAGACAAGGAGAAGTTACAATACTGCCAAGAAGAGGTGTTATATATAGGGCAGCTGATTTCACATGAAGGAAAGAAGGAGACACCTGAAAGAGCTGAGGCGATTATGAAAAACCAAAGCCAAATGCAGTGAAACAGATGCAACAGTTTGTGGGGTTATGCAACTATGTTAGAGCTTAGGTGCTTAATTACAGTACATACACAAGACCCCTTTTGCAAGCTTTAAAGAAAGAACAAGTGGATAAAGTAAAAATAGAATGGACAGAAGAAATGGAGGAAGGGTTTGAGGAGCTGAAAAAGGAAATGTGTACATCCCCTGTTTTAGGAACTCCCAATTATGCAGAGGAATTGTATTTGATTTTGCACACAAATGGGGCAGTCATGATAGCAGTGCTTACACAGAGAACTACATTGGGGTACAAGCCTTTAGTGTATTACAGTAGGATTTTAGACCCAGATAAGAGAGGACACTTTCCTTGCGAACAATCTTTGGCTGCTGCCGCATTCGCAATTGAGCAGTCTACAAGTATTGTTATGGGCTGCTCTATAACTCGCTTTGTAGAGCATGCTCTGTTTGCCATTTTAGAGAAACCCAAGAGTACATTGACATCCCAAAGACCTTCAGCCTACAAGGTAATGATTTATAATCCAGTGATTAAGATATTGTAAAATAGTGAAGTCTGTTCATAGCTGAGCCATTAGAAGAAGGCGATCATGTGCATGACTGTGCTAATTATGTTGAATTTTATGATGATATACTCCGAGTGAAGGAGAAAGCTTTTGCGGGTGGTGAAATTCTTTTTATGGATGGTTATTTGAAAAATTGATCAGACTAGTGGGGAAAGGCATTCAGGCGCAGCAGTAGTGGGACATAGATTAAATGGAGAATTTGAAGTTGTAGCAAGTGCAAGGCTACTGTCTCACTTTTCAGTGCAAGCAGCAGAATTAGTAGTGCTTATTGTCACGCTCGAGAAATACAAAGGGCAGGAAGTGGAGGTTTACAGTGACTCTGCCTATGTGACAAAAACTGTACACGCATGATTAGCGCATTGGAACAGGAGGGGCTACCTCCATGTGGACGGCACTCCAGTGCAGCACCCTTCCTTATTGGATAGACTTATTAAGGCACTACAACGAAGCCGCAGATGAAGAAGCCAAAAGGGTAGTATATTCCCAAGATATTTCATGTTTTGATACTGAGTGTATTAAAGAAAAAGTAGTTACAACCATGTTAGTTCAAGAAGGGTTTAATAAATTGTCAATAACCCAACTAATGGAGATTCAATGGAGTGCACCAGCAGGAATAGTGGAAAAGAAGGGGGTGTTCTTTCTACCCCACAAAAGCATTATGGCAAAGAGACAGCACTGGAAAGCCAGTGATGCCAATAGCTTTATCAAAGGTCACGCTTGAACAGCTGCATTGCCCCTCACATGTAACTAGGTAGAGTCTTGCTGCTACAATTGCCGAAGACTGATTTTTCCGAATTTGTTCAGGCACTTTGCACTATTTATGGTAAACTGCATCGTGTGTCAAAGGTTCACTGCTGGACATATACTGGGAACAATTAGAGGTGTAATACCTCAACCAAATTGTCTGTTTCAGCATTTACATATCAATTATGTCAATATGCTGAGGGTATGTAATGGATATAGGTATCTATTAGTGGTGGTCTGTCCCTTCTCTAGGTGGATCAAAGCTGGTCCATGTACACATCCTGATGCCACTTGCACAGCAAGGTTTTTAGTGCGTGAAGTCTTTCCGAGATTGGGTGTGTGTGAAGTGCTGGGATCCAATAATGGGCCACATTTTGTTAACAAGCTATTCGAACAGATAGGGCTTCTATTGAACATAAAGCACACATTTTGTTTTGCTTACCACCCACAAGTGAACAAAATATGTGAGAGACTCAACAACCTGCTGAAAGAAAGGATTGCCAAGATTAAAATTACTTTAAAGAAGGGATGGCTAGATTGCCTACCTTTAACCTTGTATGCCCTTCGGTGTCAGCCAGGATCAGACCATCTAGTGACAGGGCGCCATATGAGAATGCCTCTTACACCTCGGAGTAGAAGTGATGCCCAGAGTGTAGCTAAAGCCTTAGGTGATGAACTGCATGATTATTTGACATATATGACCTCTAGCATCTCTCTCATTTTAGATCAAGTCAAGTGCAAGGGGGGTTGGTCTCAGAACACAGAAGAAGACAATTCAACAACCAATCCAATTCAACTACTATAAGCAACTAAGTTATATGTTGAAAACCTAGTTCCCATTAAAAGCTTTACTAGAAAGTGGCATGAGCCACAATTCAATCATCCATTTTGCATTGAGAATATAACCCCTTCAGCTGTAAAGGTCCAAGGAAGACAAGCTTGGCTTCACCTGGGCTATGTAAAAACCTATAAAGGTGAGACCCGTCATCCCACCGTTGCTGATCCACAAGCAGGACAAGAAGAAAAATGTCAGCGTGTGTCAACTCGATTGATGACATTAAGTTCAGGTAAATAGATTACCGCAATCTCACCCCCAGCGTTATTCATTTAAATTGCCCTCACAAGTAGAATATGGGAACACTTCTTTTTAAGTGTACCATCTCACCAAATTGTTTTTGTCACTTCCTCCTTATATATCGCCCTCCTGGTATGTAAGGAAAGTCTGGGGAACTCCTACTAGATTTTATAGCTGTTCTGCAAATGCGCTATTCTCACCTGGTTATACTTGGAGACCTTAATTTAAAATGTAACCTCCCTGGATCCCCTGCTCTAAACTCTTTTTTTGACAGTCTAGTAGACCTTGAACTATATCAATTAGTTCAAGGCCACACATAAACACTCTGTAATACCCTAGACTTGATCTTTGCAAAGGAATCTTTACTTACTCTCCTATCAATTCAACCAGTTCTCTGGTCGGATCATTTTTTAATTTCCTGCCACTTTAAGGACTAAAGACCCTCTGTCAAGCCCCTACCACCGAAGGTTTGGCTACGTTCCTGGCAGAATGCTGATCTTCATGGCCTCACTTCATTGCTAACCACTCAGTGGACCATTCTGTCTACGTCTCTCTCAGTGCTATCTCAGGCTATCCTCAAAGCTGCAGATAAGATTGCTCTACTGAAACTCATCCAACCGCATAGGCTGCCCTCAGAACTGCGGTTTTCTAATCAACTTAAAGCTGAACGGAAGTGGCGTCAATCTTATGATACCTGTCAAAAAAATCCTACAAGTCATGTCTTACTACCTATCATGCTGACATCAAAGCAGCAAAAACTCAGTACTTTTCCCAGAAAATAGGTGATGCTCTATGTCAACCTAAAACTCTCTTCTCCATCGTTAAATCACTTTCATTGCCTGACTCACTCACGGCGAAGGTCACACCTACGCAAGAACTATGTGAGGGCCTTTCCCAATTTTTTATAACTAAAATCGGTGATATTAGGCGGAATATTGAGATTTCGGCTACTAAACTATTGAATGGATAGTCACCCATATTTCCTCCACCCCTTTAGCAGGTGCTAAGGAAAGGTCTTACTTTCCTATGTTTTCAGAGGAAACAGTCCTGATGGCGATTCAAAGGATCAAATCATGCTCCCCTTCCGATGCTATCCCGGTGGATATCATGAAGAAAATTGCTCCTGACCTCCTGACACTACTTACTGTGGCAGTAAATTATTCATGTCAGTCGGGGCGTAGTGTCACCTGAACTAAAAGTGGCTACACTGGTCCCTCTGTCAAAGAAGCCATCACTCAGCCCCACTGTACTGGCTAACTTTTGCCCAATTTCTCTTTTCCCTTTCCTTACAAAACTTCTGGAATCTTTGGTATCACCCCTTCTATCCTCATTTCTTGAATCTTCACACCTCCTTGACCCCGCACAGTCTGCTTTAGACCTGACAGGGGCACGGAGAGTGTACTGGTCTCCGTCCAGGATGACATGGCCAGGCTGGTAGACTCAGGTGGGGTTGGTGCTCTAATTTTACTAGATCTGTCAGCAGCATTCGACACGGTCGACCACCCCATCCTGTTGTCTCGTCTGGCCCAGATAGGCATATCTGGTCAGGTACTAGCCTGGTTCACATTGTTCCTGGCGGCTCGGACACAGACCCTCTCCATGCCACCCTTCATATCTGCCCCCTGTCATCTTAACTGTGGAGTAGTCCCGCAAGGATCGTCTTTGTCTCCGATTCTGTTCAACATTTGGGCACTTGTATGTCTCATCCACTCCTACAGTGTCAGGTATTACTCGTACGCCGACAACACTGTTCTTGATCTGGTTAGGGGTTAGATCTCAATCAGGATGAGATGTCATTGTGCCTGCAGGGATGCCTGTCTGCCGTGGGTGCTTGGATGAACATCAATTGGCTCAAGCTGAACGGAGACAAGACAGCGGTGTTGGTGGTTGGGTGCCCCCCTGATCCCTCACTCTGGGTCTCTTCTTTCTGGCCTACATCCCTGGTTGTCCTTCCCACCCCTGTGAGTAAGGTGAAAAACTTGGGTGTCATTCTATCGGCTTCTTTGTCCATGGCCAATCAAGTCGCTGCAGTCTGTCAAGCAGGACACTTCCAGTTGAAAGTTTTAAAGAGATCTCTCCCTGTGATTCTTGCTCCTCTCTGCCCTCCAGTAGTAGCAGCCTTGATATTATCACGGCTGGACTATTGTAACTCACTGTATTTGGCCCAGCCCAAAGGCCTCATTCAGCGCTTACAATGCCTCCAGAATATGGCGGCCTAGGTATCCACTGGTACTCCATATGGAGCGCACACATTACTCCTGTACTACGTTTATTACACTGGCTCCCTGTTCATCAGCGCATTAGTTTTAAGGCATTATGCATAGTGCATCACGCTATACATGAATAAGGCGCTGAGTTTTTGCAAAATAAATTCTCTCAATATGCTCCCAGCCGTCAGCTGTGCTCAGTCTCTGCTAACCTGCTTACTGTACCTTCATACTATCGCATGAGGATCCGAGGCAGGGCATTTTCTATAGCCGGTGCTAACCTGTGGAACGAACTTCCTCCTTTAATAAAAAAACATTCTAACCATCTGGCTTTTAGGAAATCAGTCACGACTTTTCATTTCCAATAAGCTTTTGCTTCCCTATACTAATAGTTCTGCTCTTGATGTCTGCCTTGCCTCTCCAGCGCCAAGATGCCTTCGGTGACCTTGCGCTTAAGAATTATCAGTAACATAACATAACATATCATGAAGGACGATAAAGCAACGAGTTGATAATGCAGATTTTTGCATTTGAACTGGAATTCAGTGGCCACTCCTTAAAGATATTTTGAAAATGAACTTTAGAAATACAAATTGAAGCATCAAAATTTCCCTAAACGTAAATTCTTGATCAGAAATTGGAAACGAGATCAATATCCAGATTCATTTTTTGGTGAATACCTGTTCTAAGCCGTTAACCATATGGTACTTACCGACAGTGATGTTCATCGACTTGCGCTTGCTGTTTGTGTGCTTATACTTCAAGCCTTTCCTGCTCTTGTTAGAAGCAACGTTGATATTCGTACTTTTTTACATGATCCTAAAAATGGCCCAGTGGTAAGAAGGCTTCTCATCGCAATAACTGGGCAGGTTTTACTGTTGCAAATATAAAGAAATTAGATACTTGTTTTAAAAATGAGAAATGTAGAAGTTGGCACGGTTCTAGATTATGAGCAAGTGAAACATGTACCAGGATGGCGTGAGAAATGTGTGCATAATATATGCCTGTATGATTACTCTGTTCATCTTTTTGTTCCTCATTTTTCACAGTCTCTTCTATTCTACATTAGTACTTCCCCTGAGGTAGCGGTCCCTACAGTTCTTACTACTATGGGAGCTTCCTTTGATATACTTCATTAATGGTAGAAGGCTTCTAAAAGACACAGGAGAGATGCAGAGGAAGATAATGAGGTGATAAATACCCATCTAGATAACACAGCACAATAGGGTAATAACATGTGGTACCAGCATATAAGGGAAGTAGGGGAAAAACATCTAAGGGGAGTTGCTATATCTGCGCTCTCATCCCCTATGCCATGAATATAGTGCAAACTTTAATTTCCAGAGAATTTCCAGAGAATTCCCAGAACGCGATGCCAGGTGCCCCATTCATCTTGCAACATGTATAACCAGAGGACAATTTCAAGGAAGTTGGGCCACTTTACGATGGAGATCAAAATGGTTGTTTCCATTCCAGGATTATTATATCAAGACTACAGAGATGGAAAAAGAACTTGGATGGGAGAGCAAGATTCTTGTGTATCCTGCAGCGGGACAGGAAGAGGTAGTCATTGAAGACATGAAAAGAATGAATTGCGCTGGCATAACAAAAGTAGCTGGATCGCTTGGATGTTGGGAACGAACTCTAGTTTTAAGGGCCTCATCACAAGTTGGGCGCTAACCCCGGCGGTATTACCGCCGGGGCTGTTAACCCTACCGCCAAACCCCCCGGTGCTATGAGCGCCGGATCACGGGTTTGGCAGAACGGTTAGTCCCCATTCCCCATTGGGTCCATTTGGGAATTTCACGTTCCCCATTGGGACCAATAGGGAATGTTTGGCGCTATTACCGCTGGCAGTATTAGCACGGACGGTAATAGTGCCAAAAACCGGTGGAATTGCGGCAGATGTGCCCCCGCTCTGGCTGGGGGCAAATCCACCAATCCTGTGATTTGGCGGACCGTTAAATGGGCAGTAATAGCGTTACCGCCAAACTCATGATGACCCTGTCTCAGGACAAGTGAAATCCAAGAAGGGATGGGAAGGAGGACTGATGTCAGAATATGTACAAGAGGTGCAGAGAGTGAACAACGCGTGCTTGAAGTCATGGGCTAAACATGCCAAACTACTGACAAGGGTAGAAGTTGAATCAGGTCCAATGTTTGTGGTCCCAGTGGCAAATGCAACATTGTGGTTCCGAAGACAGGAAAAGAAGCATGTGGGATATAACAAAGTCTGCAAAACTACAATTGACGTTTCGAGGATGGGATCAGGGACAGCCGTCCTGATGGATCGATATTGGGCTTGTGGGCCTAGGGCCTACATGCAGCTGCCCAAGCATTGGGGAGGAACATGCTCTTTGGTGCTTATCCACATTCCAGCATTAGTGATTGTGCACAGAGACATGAACATTGTAGAATTTTTAAAAGTAGATGCACATTTCAGAAAAAGAAGATAGCTTGAATTTCTCAATCGAACCAAAAGAGAGAATTATTTCTCAGCCAAGTCAATAGAAGCATTTTACTCCATCCCTTATGAACACAGGTTGTTCTGCAAGACTGCTTCAATCTTTACAACTATCTTCTTGCCTGGGATCCAGACGATGGCCAATTCCAAGTGGTTGCAGATTACAAGATGGGTGCTTCTACAGACAATCAACACCACCATAAAGGGATTCAATGCTATCAAGTAAGAGCTGAGGGCCATACGACTAATTACTCTACAGAACAGATATGCCCTTGACATGATCACAGCGATGGAAGGAGGAGTTTGTACCAAAATTAGGCCATCATGTTGCACATTCACACCTTCTCGTAATGACGAGAATGGGACCTTGAGAGAGGCCATAAAATTGTTAACAAACCTGCATAACAAGATGGAAGATGAGACAGAGGATATTACAGATGACAGTTGGTTTGCTTCCATATTCTCATGAATTCTGCAGTGGATGGCAAACATCTTCAAGTTTCTAAGAGCAATATTGGTGATGGTGATGTTTGGATTCTGTTTAATTAGGATAGTGATTGCTCAATGCAAAAAGACAGCAAAGAAGGCAGTGGGAATGAAGATCATGATCGATGTCGCATCAGAGTTTGGACCGAAGGAATTGACTGATGAAGATGTCAGAAAATACATAGAGGCCAACATCGTAGTACTTGAAGGAATGAAGTTCCTGTATCCAAAGAACTATAAGAAGTACGTTGAACAATGGGTCCATTGAAATCTGAATGGACAGTGCAACTACATGACCTGCCGAGTAGATGAGCATGTCAAATCAGCCGGCACCCTGAGGGGGGTGTTAAAGATCTGGACTCCAAAGAAGCACTTCTTCAAGGGAAAATATCAAGATATGGAAACCATTAAAGAGGTGGTCGATGACTCGAGCAGAGGGGGGGAATTTATGGGAGCAGTTACATGCCACTACAGGAAGTCCCATCCCCCTGTCTTCTATATATTTCAAGCCTGCGATTGTCCCATGCTTAACACCAGCTGTTGTGACCACACCAGAGCGAGTATTTGAAAGAAGGTATCCTCTGAGGAAACCCTATCAAATGTATCCCTGATGAGATGACAATCTGAGGGAGGAACTCCCTGAAGGAATATGAAAAAGAGAGAAAGAGAAGCTGGTGACATCGCAAGAGACAAGCATGACACACTGAGGATACTGGCTGGAGAGAATGAATGGTTCTTATAGAAACTGATGACGAAGTTAAGCATCAAGTAAACTTTCATGAGCGAAAAGAAGATTGCACGTGTGCAAATCACTGCCGAAAATGCAAGCCATTCAATAACTGTACAGATGGAGTAACGCAAGTAGATTATGTAATCTTAGAAGCTGGTTATACGTAGTGAATAGACTGCAGGCGAAGCAGCCATTGTATAGAAACGTGACATCAGTGTTATGAATTTAATAAGCCAGGACCCATGAAGAGAAAGGCAGAGGACTGTGGGATCGTGGACATGCATGGCAAGACCATCTGGCTTGGTATCAAAGCTGAAGCAAGCCAAGGTCGGTTATCTATTTGTGAAGGCAGTGAACTTGTGAAGATGAATCATCCCTTGTTAAGTTGCACAGAAAGAACAGCAAGCATGCCAGGTTTTATTCTTTTAAGACATTTTAATGCTGCAAAATGGACAAAATCGTGGTCTCCTGTGATGTGAGCTAAGGATGGAAATAGAGTTGAGTGTGGAGTCCTAGAACAATGATAATGAAAGCCTGTACTTACATGCATATATTCCCACAGGCAATGATACTTTGCAAGGCCAAGTTCAAAGACAATCTGCATGGCATGGGTGATGAGAGATTTTGGGCCAATTGGGTGGGGAGGTAAAGTCAAGTCCACCTCCCGGCACCTGGGTCTGAGCTTACATGCTGCTAAGTGAACCGAATGTTCCAGGCATGGCACAAGTGTGCCAACCAATTAGAGAGGGCCTTATAATGAAGGGCCTTATAGTTTGAAGTCCAATGATATACTGTGTATTTAATAGTGTTAAAGATTACATGTTTTAGAGGTAGGCATACATTGTCCACCTGACAGTATTTAGCCAATCACAATTCCAGTCCTCATAGAAAGTATACTTAGATGTTCCCCTTGAACTTATCACAATCACAATCCCTCATAGGTTTTTCTAATTTGCCATGTAGTATGATGTGACGTCTGACTTATTGTTTGCATATAATGACGTTTTTATGGGAAATGCATTGAGAGCTCAAGCAAATGACCATTCATGTCCGCTGTTTTAGATAATTGTTAATAAAACAATACCTTTGCCATATTCCTTAGTTGGTTTGAATATTTGGTGTCGTAGTTATTCTGCATTCCCACCCATTGCATGAAAGATACCTAAAGGACCATGTTCATCTCAATAGTTTCATACTTATATATATTTAATATTGTTGGAAGTTCAAAATTTTTTTATTAATATACTAAAAACACTATACGTAATACATGCATATTTCATAAGGATGCATAAAAAGAAATTGTCATTTTACCAGTGTGTGCAATGCCTTACTTTAACAATCGCATGTCATCTCAATTTCCTCATTGCTTATATATGTAACGTGACCCTGATTTGTTCATGGCTTGGCTGCTAGAATGATGAAAAATCAATGGTTACTACCAATTCAAAGCATGTGCTCTGCTGTTGTGTGTAAAAAGAGCTAAAATGCATATTAACTGACTGAAACAAATAGTTGGCGAATAACATGGCACCAGCAAACGTTTTTAATCAATCATTTTACATTTTGTGGATGTAGGTTTTCCCAATAATTTGTTGGAGCATTAATAATTCAAGTTAATGATCTTTTCAATTATGAATTCAGCATTCAACTGTTAATGTCTTTGTTCTTTGCCAGGACGGCAATTTCTTTAAGGGAATTCTAACAGACACACTTCCCCCAAAATGTGTCTTGACACCCTTACTCTGTCAAACATCATACCATTTCCTGCATACCTATCAAGTCTTAAATTCCTCTTGATGAAAGTCAGTCAAATAACCTTAATAATGATTGTTCAAAATATTGCAGTACTGAACAAACAAGTGAGAAATACATTTTTTAGAATCAATGAGGTCACAGCACTTGAAGATTTTCAGGAAGAGTATGAGTGCGTCAGACCTTTCTCTCTACCAGAGCTCTTAAATGAATATATAGAGAAACCTTGCTATCAATCAGCTGACGAGTGATGCACCAAATGCTTTTCATTCGCTCATTGCAAATAAACTAAAAGAAGAATTTTCGTTGATGCCACCTTGGAAATGTATAACACTACTGCACAATGTAATCATGTAAGTGTGTGTGATGTGTGTCAGATTCATGATGATTTCTTTTACTGTGCGTTTTTCTTGTTTGTGACAATATTGAGCTGTTCGTGTAAGGATACTTCATAATGAAGAAATATGTGCATTACATTATGAGGCACATTTAAGCTTAAAGCTTAGTGTTTTTGCAAGAGAGTGTAATTATTTACATGATATGTTACAAAGCTGCTGGGGCGAGTCTTGAGGCAGGCAACCTTTTGTTTACATAGAATGTGTGAACTTGTGTGTCAGTGTTTTGTACAGAGCACGCTTTTACAAAATAAAAATATTGTTTAAATTAAGTACTATTTTAACACAATTTCACATTAAGGGTTATCACGGTTGTTCTCGCAGTGCATCCACCAGGTCATTTTCAATCAATCCTCTTTGAATGTGAACTAAGAAGATCTCTACGAAGGCTTCTTAAAAGCTCTGATCTCTCTTGGGTAGAGAAAGAGAATGCAAAAAATGTCCTAAAACAAAAGTATAGAAATTGGAATAGGGTTCATATTATTAAAAAATATATTGGTAGACACCAAGAATTACTAGCCAACTTAGTTAGGAAGGATACGTGTTCTATTTGATGGTCACTGAATAATAAAAGTGAGACTCAGCTTTACGCTTAATCATGTTGTGTTTCGAAAGGGCTTGGGTAAATTATTACACTGATAAATTCAAGGGTTGTATTAGCAACCTATGCTATTCATTTGAAGTTGAAGGCAATGGGGCACCCATGTGGCATGTTAAGTTTGACCAATCTGATATATGATATGATATGATATGGCATTTGTAACGCGCCTATACACAAGTGTTTCAAGGCGCGACGAGGCAGGGAGGGGGGAACAAGGGGAAGACAGACAACGATCCTACTAGGCCAGGTGTCATTCAGACCGCGCAAGTGCAGGGGTAGGGGGAAGGGAAAAGTGCAAGGGGAAGGGGAGGGGGGAAGTGCAGTACAAGTAAGTAGAATAAAGTAAATAAATAGGGCCAGCTGGTGGCAAGTGCAAGGTAAGTGCAGACAAGTGCTGGGAAAGGGGGGCTGTAGGGATACAGAGACAGACCCTCAGTGCAGGGGTTGCCAGGGAGGCAGTGCAAGAGGAGCGTGGCAGGGCCCAGGACCGAGGTCGGTGAGAGTGGCCCAGTTGCAGATTAGGTGCAGGTTCAGTCGAGAATTTAGCACGGGAGAGGGAGAGAGAAAGCAGAAGCAAAGAGGAAGGTTTTGAGGTGCTTCCTGATCCAGAGATGGTTCTCCTCAAGTTTCAGGGAGGCAGGAAGGCTGTTCCAGAGGGAGGCCCCTGCCACGGCGAGAGATCTACCCCCAGCTCGTTGCTTCGAGAAGCGGCTGACCCTGAGGGAGTTGGAGATGGATGAGCGAAGGGCTCGGGAAGGAAGATATTTAGAAAGAGAGAGTTGAGGGTATTTAGGCCCCAGGCCCCAGAAGGCCTTGTGGACAATGCAGAGGGTTTTGAACTTAATCCTCGCAGCCACTGGGAGCCAGTGTAGAGATTTCAGTCCTGGAGAGATACGGTCCCTGGGCTTGAGGCCAAGGACAAGTCTCGCAGTTCTGTTCTGGATGATTTGCAGGGGACCGGAGAGTGGAGGCAGGCAGATTACAGTAGTCCAGCTTCGAGAGAACCAGGGCTCGGGAGACAGTGAGCTTCTGGGGGAAGGCGAGGAAGGGCAGAATACCTCTGAGGAGGTGCAGCTGGTAGTGTGACTTCTTAGAGACGTCAGATATATGAGGAGAGAAGGAGAGTGTGGAGTCGAAGATGACCCCGAGGTTTTTTGCCTTGCAGGTAGGAGCAGGAGGAGGGCCAAGCGGGGCTGGCTAGAGAGCTACAGGGAAGGAGGGAGTGGGTGTGCCGATGAGTAGAATCTCAGTCTTACTAGCATTAAGGCAGAGGTCATTGGCGGCACACCATTCCTGGATGGCAGACAGGCAGTCAGAGATGAGGGAAAGAGAGGAGGAGGCCGAGGGTAGCCTGAAAATGAGCTGGGTGTCGTCCGCATGAAAGTAGGGGCAGAGAGCGGCGATGCGGTGGGCAAGGAGTGCCAGATTCTGGTTGAACAGCCAGGGAGAGAGATTAGATCCCTGGGGAACACCACAGGTGGAGAAAAAGATGTCAGAGAGGAAGGACCCAAGTTGGACCTGGGAGGGTCGATTGGAAAGGAAAGAGGTCAGCCACGCCAGAGCCTGACCAGTGATACCCAGGTTATCACGGAGATGGTTGAGCAGGATGGCAGGGTTGACAGTGTCAACGGCAGAAGAGAGATCGAGCAGAATGAGAACACACGGAGTGTTGGAGTCGAGGTTCAAGAGCTGTAATTTGTAAACTCAGTATTTCAAGAGCTAGTAGTCCTGATGGTGTGGCCAATTCAATCTATAAGAATGACACCTTGCTATGGTGTGAGGTTTGTTCAAGTTGTTTTCGTATAATGCAATGGGTGATGATTTTCACATCACCCATTTTCATGCACAACATCTATTGTAATACCAATTTTTAAAAAGGGCGAGAGAGATGATCCATCGTGTATCACACAGTATCTCTGACTGATTCTTCTTAAAAAACATTGCTACTCTAGAACTTAAGGAGCTTATGGCTTGGGCTGGAAAGACTCAGCGATTCAATCCACTTCAAACGGTTTTTATGAGGTAATTATGGATGACCACTGTTTGTGTCTGCAATAGATTTATCATCTACCTTTGATAATGACAACATTAATTTTCTATGGCAGAAATGAATCGCCTGGGGAATGATCGAGGCTTACTGTAGAAGATACAACTACTCTATATGGTTAACTCAGCAAGTGTTAGGCTAAATATGTTGGGAGAGCTCCCAAGGGACATCAGTTTAGAGAAGGGGGTGCAACAGAGGTGTGTTCTTGCCGTCAATCCTTTTAATCTCTATTTGGCAGACTTGTGGGAGGAAAGTAAGACCTGGGGAGGGTATCCACCAAAGGTCTGAGTTGAACCTCAATTGCATTGTGAATGCAGATTACCTCATTTTGTTGGATTATACCCGTGCAGGTCTGTAACATTTGTTGTTAGTTGTTGAGTCCTATTTAAGTACAAATCCATTGTCCATCAATTTGGCAAAATCTTACGCTATGGCCTGTAGTACTTGTAGGAATAATACAAGATATACGTAGAAGTTGAGTAATGAGGAGATAATTAAAGTACATTCGCTGTATTATCTAGGATTTGTAGTGTCAATAAAATTGCTGGATAGATATAAACTAAGGATGGAGGAAAAGACTTGATCATGCCTTTCACTGATGAAGTTGATTAAAGGTAAACTCACTGCTTATTCACTGGTTCCCTTCATCGAATTTGAAAGGCTAAAAGTGTCTGCCACTGTATTGTATGGTTGTGAATTAGTGAATTTTAAACATAGGAAATTCCTTGATATACTGGAAGGGGAAATGTTGAAACAGGTTCTGGGTATCCCGCCTCCTATCCCTATTTGCATCATTATGTTAGAACTGGGACTGACGTCCTTGTGGGCACTATATATTAAGAGGAGTTTAGCATTATTAAATAGGCTACAATGGTCAGATAGATTGAGTTTGGTTACTAATTAACTGACCAATTGGTAAAAGAGTCAAACCCTTTTTGAAAATGTTTAAGAAGCAATGTGAATCATTTTGTTTTATGATAGATCTTTATGGTGTCCGATCACGTGTTGAAAATAAAAGAAAATATTGGAACAGATTGATGGATATTCAGGACCTGGGGAGATTAAAAATCTATAAGACAAATGAGATGTTCTACTTTATCTTGGGAAATTTCCATTCTATACATTTTGTGACTGGTATCTTACATTTAGACTTAACTGTTTACGTACTCTTGGGGTGGTTGGACCCAAATTAGGTCTACCAAGGAGCAGCTCTGAGGGTGTAGACTGTGTGGCATTGATTCCCAAGAGGCTCGATACCATCTTGTGATGTACTGCCCGATATTAACTATTCAAAGAATTGTAAGTTTAGGGCCATTTATTCATTCTACTTCTTCTGTATTAACGCAAAGTCTATGGAGCAGACACATGACAAGTTCTCATATTTTAGCTTTGGTTACATTTTTGATGGAAATTGTTTTAGAATTGGATAAGGTTACAAACATTTATTTGTTTATTGTTTCAAAATAAAAATAATGTTTAAATTAAGTACTATTTCTAACACAATTTCAAATGTAGGGTAATCATGGGTGTTCTTACAGTGTATCCACTTGATCAGTTTCAATCACTCCTCTTTGAAAATATGCTGTTTTGCAGGAAGAAATCAGAAAGTGTATAATCCAAGCAGCAAGTGATATGCAAATATGACACAGCTAATTTCTGGACGACACATTTATTTGTTTAGTGTTTTGTAATGTGCGTCTAGTAGACATGATACTTCTCAGAAAGCATATAGAGTATAGGTGATGCTCAGAGAATTTAAAACATAAATAAAAAAAAAGTTCCCAGGTAGCTATCATATCTGGAATACATTTTGAAGTTAAAACATTGGCCATTGTTTTTATTTGGTAATCTACATATAAAGCACTGACAAAGCCATAAGTCTTACTGCTATGAATAAACCCACTGGGCAAATGCAAGAGAATTTGAGCACCCTTAGTGATACGACATCCACTTCCGAGTCAGACATCACGGAAAGTGAAAATGAAGAACTGAACATACGCCTACATTTTTTAGACGAAATGAGATTGTTGCGCCAAGATGGCTGAACACAAAAGCAGGGTCAAGGAGGAAACGCAACACATGGGGGAGGAAGAGGAAGCAGAAAAAAACGAGGAGAGGGCAGAGGGGGCACCAACATTTCCAACAATACGCCAGCCAGATTCCTGCGCTCTGGCAAGTAGACAACCTCCATGGCAGCTAAAGCCAAACTACTGCAGATAATCAATTTATCTAATCATATCATCAGTTCCAATCAGGGAAGAGTTCTCTGTCTGGGTCTCGATTTCTGCCCAACTACTCATTACAACTATGTACAGACACGTATAGATTTTGATCAATTTACACAAAAGTTAAGACTTCTGACATTCTTTGCCACTAATGCCTATGTGAAACCCACCAAACCGGCCATGACTGGTAAAACCGAAATCACTATTACAGAATTGGATACCGTATCCACGTTAGTAGAACTAGCGGAGGACAAAATATTGGCAATAATCACGAACCATTGAATCTTGATATTTTAGATGTTTCCACTGATTGGACGACTAAAAGCCTACTCAAATCCAATCCCATTGTCACCTCGGGAAATAGCATTGAGGCATTCCAATCCCTAGTCATAGAAGATCTAAAGTATTTTCACAAGAAGAAGAAGGAATGTTCCTCTAACAACATTTCAATTGCTGATAAAACTGCGTTATTAGAGCTACAGAATCTACCCAATTGTGTCATCAAGCCGTCCCATAAAGGTTGCAATATTGTCATCATGAATAGGTGTGATTACATCAAAGAAGCATAGAAACAACGGTATGATGTACAATGTTATGAAAGAATCCAATACAATCCCATCAAAGAATTGGAAAAGAAAGTTCAGAACCTCATAAAACAATGGGAAGATAAAGGCATTTTGGAGGAAGAAAATTGCAAATTTATGTTTACTCCCTTTTCCATCACACCCACTGTTTATTTCCTCCCCAAAATTCAAAAGCATAGCACCAAACCACTCAGCAGACACATCATCACCCTATCATAGATGAAACTCTTTTTCCTTTTGTCTACTCCCTCCCGTCCTATGTACGTGACACCACAGATTTTCTCTTACATATCAATGACATGCCTTGGGAAAATGGCTATATATTAGCCACTATGGATGTGGTGTCACTATATACATCTATAGGCCATAATTTCAGCAAGAGGGCCTTCAAATATTATCTGAACACCCAGTCCCTTAATTATTTGCAGCACACTATGATGATAATGGAGATGCTTGATCTGTGTCTGACTAATAAGACGTTTTTGTTCAAAGGGGAACTTGTTTGCCAAGTACAGGGCACAGCAATGAGGACCACATTTGCGCCCGTATGCCAACCTCACTATGGGCTATTGGGAGAAGACAGTGGTTTGGACACACCTGAATGAAGAAATCACAGAAAACATTGTACTCTGGCTCAGGTACATTGATGATCTGTTCATCATTTGGAAGGGCACAGAACAGGGATGGACACATTTTGATAAAATGCTCAATGTCAATGAATGACAACAATTTAGGATTTACTGCTGTATTGATCTCACTTTTATGGATGTGAACCTACGAGTAGTTTATCAATATTTGTTCACTACTCTACACAGAAAGCCCTCTGGATCTAATGCACTTTTGCATGCCATGAGTGCAAATAGCCTAAGAGTCCTAAGAGCCTCATACGGAATGTCTCTTATGGCAAATTCATCCGTCTTCGACGTAAATGTTCCACACTGGAAGGATTTGACAAAGAGAGCAAAATCACTGCATGAGGCTTTCAGAAACAATGTTATCCAAAACAAAATCATTGAACGTGCGTATATGAAAGTGCACCTGTGTGATAGATCCACTTTACTTGTAGCCAATGACAAAATAACCAAATATAATCCTGAGAAGAAAGTTACAAGCTTGATACTCACTTACAGTATGGCAGCTCAGTCCATTCGACAGATTATAAAAAGACATTGGAAGGTTCTCATTGCTGATGTCGATTTATCCAATAAACTTCATCACAATCCGGACATCACTTTCAGACAAAATAGTTCCATTAAAGACAGTCTTGTACAAAGATTTATGAAACCAGAAAAGAAGCCGGATGCTCGATTAAGGCTCCAAGACAAGAGGAAAGGTTTCTCTAAATGCACCAGATGCAAGATATGCAAATATTCTGTAGACTGTGAGTCTTACATGCATCCTGTTTTGGATGTTCTCTGGTTGTTTGATTTCGATTAGATATCCAATTTTTTATTAGATTTTTTTTGGCCTCACCGTTCAGGCCTTCCAGTAGATGTTTGCTGTTTTCCTCTGAGTTTTTTCTTTTTCTCTTTCTTTTTCTCTCTCTCTCTTCCCATTTTTTTTTCTTGTATGGTTATATTAATAGGGTTTCACTGGCAGTATGGGTTTACACTTTTGATTTTCATTTGCATATCTTTCACATGTTTTTTCTTAGGTGGCGTTAGTTTTAGATGATTGGTAGGAAAACTTTTTTATCCTGCTTTTTCTTCTTCACTCATATTTTCTCTCTTTTTTCAGTCGTAATGTATTTAGAGTAGACATTGTTGGAGTTGCCATGGTCAGTTTATGGATATAGTACTTTACTTTGGGCATTGGGGAGTGGATCGGATTCATTTTATTTTGGTCCAGCAATTGTTCCCGTGGTAAGGTTTACAGATTGATTAGTTCTGCTGCATTTGCTCTGATTATATGCAATGTTTAGTGAACATCAATTTGATATTTGGGTGATCATGCAAACAGCACCATATTTCTCAATTTTGCACTTGCATTCCATATTATTATTCAACATCGTGGACTGCTTCAGGACTTTGGATTAGTGTTTTCATATTGTTGTATTAGCAGTAGAATCTAGTTCCATTATGCACTTTACAAGGGACTGTAAAGCATATAGTTTATAATATACTGTTTTGTGTGTGATTTGACACCCCCCCTTTTATCACTTTACTATATTAGGATGCATCAATATCGTGAATTGCTATTCAACATCGCGTAGTGTTTTTGGCCATGTGCATGAGCACTTTAATCTGCTGATTTGTATTAGCATTTTGTTTTGCATATTTGCAAAGCTATATCATGTAATTTTTTGGACATCCTATTTGATCAGGTTCACATTGCATTTTAATGTTGATGACCTTGCATTAGTATTCTAATCTGTATAATTGTATTAGCATTGAATTTTGCATATTTGCACAGTTACATTTTGTAACGTTATGGTGAACGCATGAGACTAAGTTTACATAGCATAATAACGTTGATGAAGTTGCACTTAGCTCTTTATTTGCAATGTTGTACAACATTTTGTACTGGTATTTAGCCATGATGCATTTGCACTTTTGTCCAACATTCTGCATTAGCAGAATGTAAAGTGCACTAGCACTTAAGTTTGTGTAGTTTGCACCATCTTGGGACTCAGTATAGGCTCTAGTTGGTCTATATTGCAATTTGTACTTTGAATTGGAGTACAATATTTATGTGGACGGCATTCATACAGATGGTATATCAGTCAAAAGGTTGTTGCACTGCATATTGCATCTTGGATGATAATGCACAGTATCCTCAGCAGGCCTATCCGGGGTCCGCGTACAAGTTTGCATGTGAAATTGATATTCTGTACCCATTATAAAGCCCAACTACTCCACTTGGCTTCTACATGCCATTTATGGACACACAGATCTTTTTCCTTTGTCAGATACCATCTGTCCTTGTCAATACCATTGTCGAGTTTATCACATGTAGTGTAATATTCCATTTTTGTAATCTAGTATTTAAATATTAAATTTGAAGGGATTGGTTTTGTCATAATAGTCGAGTGCATAGGCCTACATAGGATCATTTGCCTGAGGTGACAATACTCCAAACACTCGTATTCACATAGAGTTGGGACAGCACAACATGGGTGAAAGCATATACCGTAGGACATTTGTCCCTTGTTTATTGCATTGACTCTGCATTCTGACCTCTGATCCGTGACCTAGGACTCCTCCTATATGTGTACTCGCATTCACACAGGCAGCTCATGTGAACAAGAGACATGTGGGTCGCGAAACATGTTATGTAGCTGCCGAATTTTCGACTTTTGACTTTCCTATCTGGGATTTACAGTATTTGCACGGTTTTTAACTCGTGCTCTGTTGCACAAATAAAGATTGCCTTTTTCTGAAGAAACGGAGCTTGGGCCATGTTTGTTTTTTTGCTGAAAAGAATTCAGAGAGTGCAACTCTACTCACTACTGCCCTGCAGAAGTACTTTAGCATATATATAAAGGTATTTTATAAATCAGTGATACTTAAAATACCATGGCCCTCATTCCGAGTTAGGACTACACCATGGAGTAAATAGCTCCATGGTTGGCAACCATGGAGCTATTTACTCCATGGAATACCGGCATAGTGAATGGAGTAATTTCCGGTACATTCCAAGGTTGGATGGACCGGTAATTCCCCATTCACCATAGCCCTTCCCCATCCCCATTTTTGCCCCCATAGGGCTCAATGGGAACGGGGAAAGAGGTAATTACGGCACCGTAAATTACGGTGCCGTAATTTACTCCAAGGTCACTTTGCGGGTCCCGTAATTTACTCCTGCTAAAAGCAGGAGGTAAAGAGGGACCCGCAAAGGGAACTCGGAATACGGAGGTAAGGGATTACCGCCATCGGTGCCCTTACAGGCGCCGGTAATCCCTTACCTCCAACCTCCGAATGTCCCCCCATGTTCTTCTGTTAACACCATACCTCTAATGAAGCCCCAAGTATTTAGAGTGTCACTTGTTGTTGAGATATCAAAGGGGAAGAGTTGAGCACACCCCCTTTGAATGACTTAGTGCCATTGTTGTGTATTATTGTATGGGTCTGTCATTAAAGCCCTTGAACTGTTTATTAACAATGTGTGCAGGTGGAAGTAGATGTTGGGTGGGACTGTCACAAGGATAGGATCTGTTTAGCTTCCATTCAACTTTCTGCAAATCTTCCAGTTACTCTCTCTCATCCAAGAACAGGTTAAGGAAGCTAAAGCTCTGTTGTTTTGAGGAATAATGTATGCCCACATGTTTGCTGATTAATAACTCCAAAAGCAAAATCTAGGTGTTCGGCTATGGGCAACATTTGAACTCTTGAATCAGATTGGGGGAGATACATTTCTATTCCTAGGTGGGTATTATGACTTTCAAGTTCCGATCCTGGAAATAACAAAGCCTGAACAGTCTATATAACCAATACAGGCAACTAATGCAATCCACAGGCTTAATCATAGATTTGGTGGGCATGATCCCGTTAGAGGCCTGTTTTGTTAAAGCACTGGGTTAGGCTCTGTATGTGGGCTGCTAAAAAGTCATTCAGGAGGGGTAAAATCTGCAAAGGGCAGGGACATTGTTTTAATATCCGTACTAAAGTTCCTGATAGATACTTCTTCCTTACTGACTTATGAGGATCTCAGAGAGAAGCATCTAAATAATGTGCTTGCCCTTAAACTACTAGACTTCAGGTCTAGGTTTTACACCTCACAGGGAAATACAGCATTTAAGTCTCACCTAAGGTTGGTGCCCTAGCCCAGCTCAAGCATTTGAGACAGGGCTTTTTGATCTGGACCTTGTTTCCCAGTGGGTGCAAGCTAGCCTAACAGAACCTTTGGGTGTTAAGCTAATAATGGAACGTTAGCGAGGGCATCTGATATAGGCAACACTCAAGAGGTAATTCTGCAACCTCAAATATGCTCTTTACTCTCACGTGAAGACAAGGCAACATTATGAGCCATATGCAATGATCAAACATGAAAAATTGACCCAGTAAACCAGGTTCTGCATTGGAACACTGCCTTTGTGTGGGGGCTGAGATGTGGATGTGGTAGGGGCACTATGCAGAATCAATGACAAGCTAATTAAGGCCCTTCATTAGAGACCAACATTAGACATTTGAAAGAAGTCATAGTTTGGGGAAGAAGGACTGCAAGCCCCATGGTGCTATTCGACATTGCATCCGACCATTGTATGTTGTATGAGAAGTTGACAGCATTCACGGTCCAACTGCACCTGGTGCCTCGTTCATGCATAATGTTTTAATTTTGCAAATATATCTCATATCAAGTGTATTCGCTACATTCAACAAGTTTAGAATGTTTTCATGTTTTAAGTAGTGTTTTTATATAGATTTAACATGTTATCGTGTTATCGTGTTTTTATGTGCAGGTGATGTTTTATTATGTGTTGTCATAGCAGCTCGGCTGTTTTAAATAATGATCACCTTATTCTTCAACATGTTGCCATGGCAGCAATAGACGCAGGCTAGTGGGTTAGATATTTGCATTGCTATGAAAAATTAGTAAGGTCATGCTACACCTGCTGATGATCCCAACAGCAAAAAACGACTCACTATAGAAACATTTGGTAGCTGTTTTGGAATTTTACAAGCTAAAATGTGACCAAACGATACAACAGCTCAGGAATATTGACTGAATGCGGTGGTTGTAAACCCAAAATAGCAATCATAAACAAATGAACATTTAATATTTCAATGGTCCACTCAAGGCGCTATGACACTGCATCCTATTGAAACAGTTTTACATTTCTATTGCAACAAAACACCAAAACGACAGCAAGCAATTATCTGCCCCTGTGTTCTTCAATTTAATGAATTCCCTACTCTACGTATTTTTCTAAGCTACATGCAAGTTTTAAAAACCCTTATTATCCTGTCAAAGCGCCACCTGTCCATACATTATTGGATTTTTGGTTGAATTGGGCATGACGTTCACAATGACAATCTAAAATCAAATGTACTCATATTGCCCATCAAATTTATTGTGGAAACCATAGTGCAAAAATAACATGATTGACTCACGGCAAAGATTAAAAGTCAGTAAATGCGAGATCCTGGTTGACACGGTAAAATATAGGAAGATGAAAGCAAATGTAAAACAAAATAATAAAAGCATGCAATTTTTTCAAGCAAACACTTGCTTACTGGGAGAAGCTTTTTTGGCTGCAACATCCGTCTTAATAAAACAATGACAACGCTAAAACATTGGAAAAGGCTTTCACTTTCTTTTAGATACATTGTTTTCTTTTACATGACTCCTAAGGCATCCTTATGTTAAACCAGCCCACCTATAACCAAGTTTAATGCTTAATTTATGAAAACACCCTTACTTAAATAGTACTAGATAAAAACACATTCATTTACTAAGTTTGTCTATTTACTGTACACATTATGAAAGTAATGTTTTACTTCAACATGAAAACGCCCCAAAAAGTATTGCTACCACCGCTGTATGCTAATAGTTTATAATAAATCTCGAGAGGAGTCATTATGCTTGGAATCATGACCCTGCAGCATAACTTGGTGGTGGGTCATTATCTCATGATAATGACCCCTCCCTCGTTATGTAAGGCTATATTTATTACTTATTCCATCTAAAAATGCAAATGCAAACACACATGCCTTTTCAAGTCAGCAGTGCTTCACTAAAGCCATGATGACATTTTGTTTCCTGTCATGACTATTGGATGAACAGCTGAAAAGATAGGTAAGGCCCTCCATGGCATAATGGATGAAGGAAAATATTTGATCTCGTAAGTGAAAAGAGACAAAAGGGATGCAGGGACCGATAAAAAAAAGGGGAGAATGTGTCTTTGTTCATGAATTTGCATAATGCACGCAAGTCCATTGCTGAGTTTATGTACATATTTTCTCAGTGTGAAAGCAGTGGTATCTATGGTATTGTACATTTTTATCGTACCTACAAGTTTGCTTGTACAAAAAGACCTAAAGATTCCACCACCAAAGGTTCGAACACCAAAAGTTCGAACCTTTGGTGATATCATTGTAGGTAAGTATAAAAAAAAGACTGCAGGGGCTGCAGGGGTGTCGCCCGCAAACCCTGCTCACTATACTTTATAGTGAAGAGAAAACCCTCCAGCCCCCGTATAAAAAAAGAAAAGAAAAGGACCATCCGGCGTCGGTTCCTGATCACGGAAGTGAAAGTGAACTGGCGCCGCTGGGATTCAGCGAGAAGAAAACGGTAAGTAGGGTATGTTTATGTTGGGGGTGTGGGTGAGGGTGTGTTGGGGGTGTGTCGTGGGTGTGTTGTGGGTGTGGGTGGGGGTATGGGTATGTAGGGGGTGTATACGTGTGTTCGCATGGGAAATGTGCGGAACCTTTGGTGGTTCACACATTTCTCATGCAAACTTTCCCGTCGCGGGAAAATCAGCCAAGGTCAGATCACGTAGATCCGTATCTACTTCTGCAGTCACATAATCATGGCATCAGTCAAACACTGACATGAGGTTATGCAGAAAGAGGGGCATGAGTGTGAAGGATTGGCATCTGGCAAGGGTGTAGAATCCCTGGCCTTTTTAATTTGATCACATAATGAAATGGTTTGGTTAATTCTATCTCTAAAAGGGAAATCTACTTACCAGATTCCCCTTTCATAAGCTGCATAGCAAAAGCAGAGTGTACACCTGTGCCCTGCTGCAGCAGGAGCCTGGTTTGCAGCACCTGCTCTCCAGTGGCACAAAGCAGATTCAGAGTCGAAAGGTGCCCATCTGACAACTGCAGTGACAGCCAAGTCTCTACAGCACAGGGGCAATATTTAAGAAGTGCACCTCTGTCACAACACCCATTAATTATGAGTTTACTTTGCTGGTAGGATATACATCATTAAATATAAACCATACTTGAGTTATGATATGGTGGATGGTATTTCTCTAGATTATTACAGCCAGACCAGTTTGAAATCACTCATGTGCCAGCCTGTGAGCCCAGCTAAACTGTGAAAAAATGACGTGCATTCTCCCCAGACAGGTTTTCTTAGCTACTTCTAATAAGACTGCAGTCTTGAGGATTGTTTCTCTTTGTTTCTTTGTGAGGGCATATAACACCTTTCCCAGAGAGACCGTCACTCCAAAGGAAGCTGTCGTGGGAACAGGAATCCAAGGAGAACACCTATTAACCACAGAAGTAGCCTTACACCAGGATGCTGCATATTGAAAAGCCTTTGAATTAATTTCAAAGGGATGGGGCAGGGTTAGTGTAGACATAGGAAGCTCTTTGCAGTTGGATAAAGAATCCACCATCTTGTTTCTCTCTGCCTCTATCTTTCTTTCCTATCTCTTCCACTTCCTGTAGCACAAAGCACTTAGGGCATGATGTCAAAAGGCAAAGTTCACTTGTTCTAAGAACAGGGTTTGGACGCCTAAATCAGGCCAGAATTAGTACAATCACCTAGGGGCATTTGCCTTTAAAAGAACAGGTCTGCCACTCCTTCTCAGATTGGGGCGAAGACTATCAGGGTAATTCATAGAATCCAGCGCACAAGTAGCGCACGCGGCTGGCGCACAGCGTGCGCCTGCGATAGTCTGCGCCAGGCACGTGCGCTAAAACTGATTTCCGCGCACAGCGTATTCATGGATTTCATGCTCCCAAACCAGCCGTGGCGCAGAGAATCGCAGCGAGCCTGCAGCAGCGCCAGTAACGCCCCCAAGAACGCCCTCGCGCAAGGAAAAGCCATCAAAATCGCTAAATCATCGCTAAGGGCTGCGCTAACCCTGGACCACTTCACAGGGCAGGCAAACAAGGAAAGCAAAGCGGGCAATCTTCAAATCAGGAGTACGCGGGAAGTTCTACACGCGACTAGGCAGGGAACGTGAATTACAGGGATACGCGGGAATTATCACACGCGAACAGCCAGGGAACGCGTATTACAGGGGTACGCGTGAAGTAGAACACGCGATAGGCCAGGGAACGTGTATTACAGGGGTACGCGGGAAGTAGAACACGCGATAGGCCAGGGAACGTGTATTACAGGGGTACGCGGGAATTATCACACGCGAACAGCCAGGGTGCGTGTATTACAGGGGTAGCGGGAAGTTCAACACGCGATTGGCCAGGCTACGTGTATTACAGGGGTACGCGTGAAGTAGAACACGCGATAGGCCAGGGAACGTGTATTACAGGGGTACGCGGGAATTATCACACGCGAACAGCCAGGGTGCGTGTATTACAGGGGTAGCGGGAAGTTCAACACGCGATTGGCCAGGCTACGTGTATTACAGGGGTACGCGTGAAGTAGAACACGCAATAGGCCAGGGAACGTGTATTACAGGGGTACGCGGGAATCATCACACGCGAACAGCCAGGGTGCGTGTATTACAGGGGTAGCGGGAAGTTCAACACGCGATTGGCCAGGGTATGTGTATTACAGGGGTACGCGTGAAGTAGAACACGCGATAGGCCAGGGAACGTGTATTACAGGGGTACGCGGGAATTATCACACGCGAACAGCCAGGGTGCGTGTATTACAGGGGTAGCGGGAAGTTCAACACGCGATTGGCCAGGGAACGTGTATTACAGGGGTACGCGTGAAGTAGAACACGCGATAGGCCAGGGAACGTGTATTACAGGGGTACGCGGGAATTATCGCACGCGAATAGGCTGGGTGGGCCCTCACAGGTGTACCCTGTACACCCTCCACGGCCCCTGCAGGCAGCCCACAAAACAGGGGACTACCCTGCACACCTGATCATGTCCCCCTGCACCCCCATTCACCAGGGGCACCCTCCACCAGGCCCCCACCCATGTCTCCCACCCCCCCCACCCCCCAGCAGTGCAGGGGCACCTGCCAGCAGGCCCCCACCCATGTCTCCCACCACCCCCACCCCCATCCACCAGGGGCACCCTCCACCAGGCCCCCACCCATGTCTCCCACCACCCCCACCCACCAGCACTGTGGGGCACGTGGCCAGCAGGCAGTCAGGCAGCAGCAGATGGCAGGTGGGAGCGTGCTCAGGGCTCTGGGGGACTGTAATTTGCCCTCCTGGCCAGGAGCGTGGCCTTTCGTGTTTGAACGCGTGGACAGCCTGATAGGGAGTGATTTTGCACGTGAAAATCCCACACTCAGCGAATCGCGCGAAAACCCGTCACCAGCATATGTGCGTCTATAGTTACCTGCACGTGCAGTGTCAAAGCGTGTGATTGGTGAAAATGGATCTACACGCAGGAGTGACAAAGCGTGTGATTGGTGAAAATGGATCTACACGCAGGAGTGACAAAGCGTGTGATTGGTGAAAATGGATCTACACGCAGGAGTGACAAAGCGTGTGATTGGTGAAAAGTCAGCTACACGCAGGAGTGTCAAAGCGTGTGATTGGTGAAAAAGGATCCACACGCAGAAGTGACAAAGCGTGTGATTGGTGAACATGGGCCAAGCACGTACACGCCGTAAGTGACGCTGTACGTGTGGGCCTGTATATAAGGTAGTGTAGAACACCATTTCCTTGTACGTGCTTTTCGTGGAGAGCGAGTGGGTGAATTCTGTACTTCTTGTCGTTTCACACGCGATTTACTTCACGGCGTTTCCAGTTCGTACTCCCTGTTACCTCTGACAGCTTTTTCTCTTTTTCCTCTTGTACTGGTTTACCTGGGCCTGTTCCCTCAAACAGTGTCCCCTTCTACTGTTGTCCTGTCTCCTCAGACAGCGTACACATCTTCTTTTGGCGGGGGTGTTGCCAACCAAACGCGCTCATTTTTCACGCTCTTTTACCTGGCAGACGGTGAGTCACGCACGTATCTAACTTCTGTGCTTGCCCCGTGTGTAGCCTACCCCTTCAGAGGTCATTCTAGGCTGCGTGTGACACGCATACGTTCATTTTAGTGTTACTGGATGCCACAGCGTAGTGCAGGGTTTTCCATCAGCACACGTGGTCTAGGAGGGGTATTGTGCACGTTCCTTAACTTTTTTGGGGTGCCTGTGCGTTGCGTGACCCGTCATCTTTCCCCAGGGGTGTCATATAGCCTTGCCACTGCACTAGGGTACGAATACCATCTGGTACCCAACCCCTTTGACACCCAATTGCCCAGGACAATTGTGCACACCGACTCCCATACGCACAATAACATCAGTGCCATGGTTGGGAGGCGTGCAAGCCGTAAGGGTGGCAAAGGTGGCCGAGCCACACGTGGTGGCCGTGGAGGATCCACTAGGGGACGTGGTTGTGACTTGCAGGGTGCCCCTGTCCCCCCCAGTCTGGAGGACCAGTCAGGGACACCCATGCCCCCCCCCCCCAGTTGAGGGTCATGTGGCTGATACCAACCCTGATCAGCCCTTGTCGGACCAGCCCATTGTGGCACCAGACCTGTCCGAGGGTGATCCCATCGCTGACATCCAGGTCAGCAGGTCCACTGCACGTGCACCGGTGCACATTGGTGTCATCAGGGCACGCGCATCTATGCCAGATAGGTCATCTGCTGGCCCCCGTAGCCAGGGTGTGGCTCCATCCACCCCACCTCTCATACACCCTGCCAAGACTGTGTCGGTCCTAGTTCATGCACCTCAGATCAGGCCTGACCCCATCCCTCTACCCCCAATGCCTGCACCTACTCCCATGCTGAGTGTGCAATCCCACACACCCAGTACTGAGTCCACCACGGCTCCTGCCCCTAGTGTCCACAGCGGCGTAGGACACTCTGGATCCCCACCCCCTTCCAAGCGCAAGAGGAAGAGTGCACGTCCGGCACAGGCTGATGCCCCAGGCACGGCTGCACAGTCCGGCCCATCAAGGAAGCCAAGCTTCACAGACGCCGAACTGAATGCACTTGTTCAGTATGTGTCAGATCATGATAGGGAAATGCTCATCGTTGCAGGGTCCAAGACCACACATGCCAGACGCCAGGCACACTGGCAGACCATTGCTGACAGAATAAGTGCCCTTGGAGTAGTGAGGCGCACAGCTAGTGATTGCCAGAAGCGCTGGAATGACCTTAAGCGCAGGGCAAAGGATAAGCTGGCCTCAAGTCATGCCGCAACCTTGGTGACTGGAGGTGGGTCCCCAGCACAGGAAATAGAACTCACACCACACGAGTCCGTAGCTGGATCCTACGTCACCGAGGGACAACTCCAAGGTGTGGGAGATCTCCCTGATTACGAGGCATCATCCGGTGAGTGCACATGCATGTGTGTATCATCCATGTGCATGGTGTGTGTGTGAAGCATTCATGTTGGGTGCCTGTCAAGGGGGTGTGTGGCAGAGTTGATAGTGGCACCCATGTGCCTCATCCAGTATGTTCAGTTTAACACCATCTGCCCACAGCACTATCCCTACTGGCAACAGTGCACATATGGCCCTACACCATGGAAGTTGCCCTTGAATTGTCATTTTGTCACTACATTGTTGCTCATACTCCCCTGTCTATTCATCTGATGTCTTACATACCATTCCTATACTTTCCCCCAGCCAATCAAGTTTCATCTTCACATGCCTGACATGCAATGATACCACATGCTAATGCGTCCTCTGTATATAAATGCCAACCAACATGCTGTCATACTGTGGATGTTGCCTTGACATCCACCTCCTACCTGTGTGCTTTGGTACCGTCTGGTTTCGAGCCCCATTCCCTCACACTCCATGCTGCTCTTCATGGTCTATCTTCCCTGACTTCTACAGTTCAGACCATCGTGCCCTACTCACGACACCTGCTTGCTAACAGTCAAATGAGGGCACCCTGCCCTCCAATGCGACCCACCCTATTGCTGACAAGTGCATCTGAGCCTACTCAAAGCTAACTCTCACTGACATCTGCTCATACATGCCTTTGCCTGTCCCATAGACCCTTCACATGGTCCCTGTCCTCTCTCCTTGCTCCTCTTCCACCATCAATGGTGGGACCCGTTGGGGTGTACTCCTGGCCTCCTTCCAATCCTCAGAGGCCACAATTGATGTGCATGGTAATGGGAGCATCTCAGTCCAAGGCCCTTAGGCCAACCTCATTCTCCTTGAGAAATGCTACCCACATCTCATCAACTTCCTTTCCTCTCCTGCTGTCCCCCCTCCTCTCTCCTCATCAATCCTGCACTGCCTCCCTGCACCCTCCCATGATCCTTCTCCGCCTCCCACTCCAACTCCTACACATGCTGCACCTCTGATCTCTAGCACTCCCCGTAAGTCCTACAAGGCTGTCAACCTCCTCCACAATTACACTCCTTTCACTGCGGCTGCATCAGGCATTCCTCCGATATCTGTCACTTACATGAGGTTATGCACCTTGACATCCTTGGTCTCATGGAAACATGTCTGACGGCCAGCTCTGTCTGCATCCTTCACACACTCCTACCTGATGTTCAGGAGACCCTCTCCTTGGCCCGCCACTACTGTGCAGGGGGGGTGTGCCCTTGGCTTCCCTGAGGGTATTCCTGCCACTGTCACTCCTACTTAGACCTACTCCACTCTGGAATGGCTTGTGTGACGTCTCTCTCTACCACACCTTGACATTCACAAACTGTGCGTACTGTGTCTGGGAAAACTGGTCAAATGTACTACTTCCTTTCTGAGTGTCCTCACCTCTCCTCCTCACTCATGTCCCCAGACACAGAAATCCTCTTCCTTGGTGCTGTACGCATCCACCTGCATGCTTGTTGACCCCCCACGTGACCTTTCTGTGACCTCAGCAACTCCCTCTCACCCTCTAGACTCCCGTCTGTCCCTACTCATTCTGCAGGGCACACTCTTGATGCTCTGATCTCATCTGACTTTCCCCTCTCCGTCCATCTCTGCACTCCTCTCTCCTGGAGTGATCACATTCTCCTCTCCTCCCAGCTCACCCTCACCACCCCACAGGCAAAGCCACCCTCACCACTGTCACACACCTTCTTGGTATTCCAACCCATGAAGTGTGTGTCAGTCGAGGCTTATGCTGCCAAAATCTCCCCCCCATCCAGCTCCCCCTTAGGCTCACTCCCATCCTGACAGGGCCCACTCCATGCTCCACTCTATGTCAGGTACACTGGATGTCTTTGCCACGGTCATGACCACCTGTCTGAAGCCCCATGCCAATGCAGAGTCCTGGCATGACTCGTATCTTGTGAACCCAAACCACAGGTGCCGGGTGGCAGAGAGGGAATGTCCTGCATCATGCTCATCCTCTGGCAAACTGGCCTGCCACATGCTCCAAAGGCAATAGCGCCTCACCCTTTTCACCAAGATGAGATCCCCAATCCAAGGGCACATATCTGCGGCATGTGACAACTCTGCAGGACACATAGAAATCTGCAAGGACCTTGCCGAGCCAGATGCAGTGTGTACCTCCCCTGTCCCCTCCGAGCCCACAGCACTGCATGATTGTCTCTGTACCCCTATAGGCCACCCCCCCCAGCACTTGTCTGCGCCTAACACCATCTGCCCTTGACGTTAAGTCCTACTTACCTTGTACAGCACTTCCAGCCGCCACTTCCCCTTGCACTTCATTGTGCCACCCACCCCTGCACTTGCGTGACATGAATGACACCAGCACCAGTAGGATTGTTGACTGGCATCCCCTTCTGCCCCACCACCCCTCAGTGCTCCGCTGTACCTTCATACATTTCTGGACCGGTGCTTCACGAATGCTATATGATTCCTTTACAGGTGATGGGGAGGTGGAATCTCATTGTTTACTGCATTTTGTTGATGTAGACAAGGCACTGTGCATCGTGGCCAATTTGGACTAGCAGATCCATGTACAACATGTTAACTTATTGATGTGATGATGCAATGTCAGGACCAGAGTGGTTGAAATCCAAATAAGTTGCCCTCCTCTCCCTCTTCACTTGGTGGCTATGTCACATGCCATGTGTGTGATGGCATGTGCCTTTGACATGGCAATCACCGGCCAATGTGTGATGGCAGTGCTAGGCAGCATGGTGAGCAGGCGTTGCTCTCCAATCTGTACATTGTATGCCCTGAGCCTCCCCTACAGACCCAGTGATGGTGAATGCATAGGAGGTCTCCCAGTCATGTGGGACATGTGTCGTAGAACTACTGCCTCTGTTGTTCATCAGCCCTTGTTGCATGCCATGGTGCTAATGCCTGTTTCCATTTTTCTCTTTCATGTCTTTGCAGGGGACGAAGCACTTGTTGATGCTGGGGATGTGGTGGTTGAGCCGTCCCAGGGGGGCAACCCGGGCCGACCTTCCACAAGTGAGGGACGTGGTGTGTTTGTGGGTGAAAACCCACAAGTGCTGCAGGTCGTGCTGTTGAGGGGTGTCTCTGGGGGTTCCTCCCCCGAGCAGTATTCAGGTGTAGACTCGGAGGATGACACCTATGTGCAGTCGCAGGTGAGTGTTCTTGGGAGAGAATCTCCTCTGTCCGACCCACCTGCAGCCGGGCCATTGCCCTCAATTGGGATGTCAGTGTCGGCAGCTCAGCCTCCGGTGGTTACGGATGCAGGGCCACACCACACAATCTCTGATCCTGTTCCTGGGGCTGCAGATCAGAGAGGGAATGCAGTCCTGCAGCCTGAGGCCTTGCCGGCACAGCAAGGCGCAGTCCGCCTTGCCCCAGGCAGGTGTGGTGCCCGTCAACGTGGTGGCCGTATGCCACCTGGCAATACCGCTTGGGAGCAATCCATCTACGGTATGGCCACCCAACAGGCAGCATCATCCGAGATGATTGCACAGGCCATGGATAGGGTGGCCACTTCCATTGTCCCCCCAGAAAGGCTGATGGAGCGACTGGAGCAGGCTACAGAGTCCATCTGCCAGGCACACAGGGAGGACATGTTGGCGTCCAACATGGACAGGCGGGCGGCACTGGCGACTCTGCGGGAATCACTTTCCATGGAGTCCCAGCGCCACAGGGAAGGCCTGAGGGAAGAATTCCATCACCTCAGGTCGACCCTGTTAGAGCTTGAGGCTTCATCCCATAGAAGGACAGAGGAGCAGCTGGAGCGTCTGACACGGACGCTCTCGGCCGAGATGCAGGCAACTCGTGCGGAGGTCAGGTCATCCCGGAAGTTACTGCATGGGGACCTCCGCATGATTATAACCCAGAACCAGAACTACCAGACCCGCCTGCTTGCAGCCATGGAGGAGCAAACTCGTGCTTTGCGTGGGCTGCCTCCCATTGTCACACCATCTTCTGAGGCAGCTCCCCCACCTCCTGAGTCAGCTGCAGGGTCTGGCCAGAGCGATAGCGACTCATCTCCCACAACAGAGTAGCCGTGTGGGCCACGAGCCTATGGGGTGTTTTAGTTTCCCATGATCCACACAGGTGGATTGTGGCGTGCATCCTGTCCTCGGACCTCATAGGTGCCCCCCCCCCCCCCCCCGCCGGCCCTTTCATGGCCATTTTTTCTCCATTTTTTTTTCTTTTCCAAGAGTGTTGCCTTGTGTGGGTACCTGGGCATACACTGTATTGTGGCTGGGCACATGCAGGCTTGTCCTGAGTTTGGTTTCGATGCTTGGGTACCAGACATCCACACCCCTCCTGCTTCCGTTTCCATGGGCTTGCAAAGGGTGTGCCCAAGTGACAGCAAATTACACGGTGACATTGGACTCCCATGAGCTGTTGGCCAGTCCATAGTCAATACTGTGTAGACATTCATAGTGTACATTGTTGTTGCACCTAACTATGCATGATGGTTTGATATGTGCCTCTACTTACATATGTTGCTCATGTTTTGCAGGTATTTCACACAGTTCTTCACACGGGCATACTCTCTGGAGTCAGACTACATGTCGGTAGATGTGCACTGACACTTTTGCGTGGCGCCATCACTGTACATCTGGACGGTGAGGACATACCAGCAGAATCAGGTAATGAGACTACCATTGATTACATGCATTGTGTCTTGTTTGGGTGGGCTTCAGGGTGGGTTGGTGTGTAATTTGATTGAAATTACTCTTACACAGGTGTGTAGTAGTGGCTCCAGCGCGGTTAGCTGTTCAAGTGCGGCTATGTTCCATTTGGGGCACTGCTATTTGTGACACCGGTGTCATGTTGTGATGGCCAGTTTGTTTGCTCTCACATACCATGACATGGTGTCCTCAGTGGCGGGACTGTGAAGGGAATGGGTGACATGGCAATGTTGTCATGTAGTGAATCGCCTGTGGCAATGCATATTTGATTGATGGAGTTGTGTCTTTTCGTTGTGATGCATTGCTGGTGTATGTGTAGGTAGGGGTGCACACATAGTGACACTTCCATGTTAACAATCTCAGGCTGATGTGTATCTGACAGTTTATTGTCAAGTAATTTTGTGACATTGTCAGGTAGTTTCATCATTGATTGTCAGATGGTATGTGCCAGAGCAGTGTGCACTAGCCAGCACTGTGATTCCTAGGTGAAGAAGTTGGCCACCAGTTGCGTACGGGCTGCCTCCCCCCGTGCCCTTTCCCCTCCCATGCGCAGCGGGCGTGCATGTGGTTGTGGATGTGGGGGCACCACCATGTCCATGGGCAGGCCCCGGCGTGTTGCAACGTTGTGCAGGACACATGCTGCCACTATGATCCTGCACACTATTCGGGGAGCATATAACAGCTGCCCGCCAGAACGGTCAAGGGAGCGAAAGCGTGACTTCAGCACTCCGAATGTGCGCTCCACTATGCCCCGTGTTGCAATGTGGGCTGTGTTGTACCTTACCTCGGGTGGCGTGGTGGGGTTCCGGATTGGGGTCATCATGTGGGGGCTGATAGGGTAGGCACTGTCCCCTGCGGAGGTGGTGATGGGTATCATTAGTGGTGTTGTGTCATGACCCAGTATCTGACATGCATGCATGTGCAGTGGCATTCATGCTCACCAAGCAGCCATGTATCTCCATGCTGGCCAGCCTCTAGGTCCCGGCATAGGGTAGACATTCTGTAGATGAAGCTGTCGTGGGTGGACCCGGGATAGTTGGCATATACTGATGTGATTATTCCCTTGGCATTGCATACAACTTGCACGTTGATGGAATGCCAGTGCTTGCGGTTTCTATAGATGTGCTCTGTTGCCCTGGGTGGACGTAGAGCCACATGTGTGCAGTCAATTGCACCAAGCACTTTGGGGAATTGAGCCACACCATAGAATTCCTGGATGCACGTCCGCCTTTCTGCATGAGTCCTGGGGAGATATATGTGCCTGCGGACTGATGGCCGTGCAGTGATGATGTTCAAGACCTGGTGTAGGCAGCGTGACTGCATGGCCTGTGACACACCACCCACTATGGCACTTGTCCGCTGAAAGGATCCAGTGGCCAAGAAGTGCAGTACATTCAGGACCTTCTGCAGGGGGCTGAGTGCTTGGGAGCACAGGGTGGGTGATGTGAGGTCATCCTCCCACTCACTGACCAGGTCCAGTATGATGTGTGCTGGAAACCTGTACCTCCCATACACCTGGTCATCAGGCATCCCGAATAGGCTGGTTCTGGGTGTGAATATTCTGGCCCTGACTCTCCTCCTCCTCCTCCTTTGGTAGCCCACTGCCACTGCTGCTAGGAACGGTATGTTCATCCTGGCATCTGGCTTGTTTATTGATAAGTGCGCAAATTAATGCCTTGCGCGTGTTCTAGGCGAGTGTGTGACCCTCGCACCCCTGGAATCTAGTTCCCACTCCAATAGCGTGTGGAAATTCCCACGCAGCAGGCATACAGGTGCGCTGACGTACTTGCGTGTGTAAGTGCCCGCGCACCCCTGAAATACACGTACATAGGCCAATGGCGTGTACGCGCACTTTTGGCCAATTACACGTGATGACACTCTGACGTGCAGTATTTCCACGTGTGCTCCGTCATCACGTGCTGAGTGGGGAACGCCCGTGCGGATCACGTCAGACGCGCTTACGCGGTGAGGGACTCTGGTCCAATAGAATCGCGTATGCGTGCTGACGCACTTACACGCTAAGGGCCTTTCCTCGGATTTCACGCTGACGTGCAGGAATTTCACGTGCCAAATCACTCCGTATCAAGCTGGCCACCCGAAAACACACGGAACACCACGCTCCTGCCCAGAAGGCCGAGTTACTGCCCCCCCCAGTGCCCTGAGCAGCCTCCCACGTGCTATCTGCTGCTGCCTGCCTGCCTGCCTGCCTGCTGCCACCGTGCCCTGCCATTTGGTGCCTGCACATCAGCCATCTGCAGGGGTCCAGTTGCTGTGTCCACCCCTGCTGGAACTGAAGACTCCCAACTGGGATTACATCGCTCCACAGCCCAGCCCCAGGACCCAGTTGCCCACCCACACCTGCCTCTGGGGTTGCCATGTCGGGCACTTCCACATCTGGCACCAGTGGCAACCCCAGGCCAGAGGGGCAGAGGGGCACCAGCTTCACTGCCACCGAAGTTGGTGTCCTGGTGGAGCATGTCCTGGGGCAGTATGATGCCCTCTTTGGATCGTCCCGCGCCAGCAAGGAAGGACGGGAGAGGATCTGGGCCGACTGTGTGGTTGCCATCAACGCGGAGGGGGTGGCAACCCGCAACGTCCAGAAGATCAAGAAGCGCTGGGAGGACTTGAGGTCCAGGACCCTTGTGAAGGCCCGGCGCCTCGTGGAGGGGGGCCGGGGCCGCATGAGTTCCATTCAGAAGAGGGTCCTGGAACGCGTACGCCCAGCGCTCCACGCCCAGGTCCTTGAGAGGGAGGCCCGTCTGGAGTTGAGCGGTAAGTGTGCAAGCATTACTGTGTGAGACAGGGCATGTTGCGGTGTGCTGGTTCTATGATACTTGCCTGTATGTGTGCCATGGGCCATGTATGCATGTATGTGTGCAGGGACATCATGGTAATGCATGTGCGACCAGTGATGTGTGACCCACATGGTTGTTGCATGTGTTGAAATGCGGCATGGGGAGCCCTATGCAGATTTAGGACATGAGAGCATGCCAGTCTCTGTACCTGGACATGGATGGGGGTGAAGGATGGGTGCTGATGCCAGGTACATATATGGTAGCCATGTCTGTGTGCCTGACCTGCGTGTCTGTGACTTGTGCATGCCATGGATGCATGACACATGTGTGTGACAATGCACAGATTCAGTGACGCACCCAACTTACCCTTGTTTCGCCTGTGTTCATTGTGTTTGGGGCCAGATGGATGTGACTGAGGTGAAGTGTGTGCATGTGATATGCATGAGCCATGATGCATGTGAGTTACATATCATTGAATGTTTCAAGAGTCAATTGGACATGCATGGAAATGTGCATGGCATGCACCATGCCTGTTACTGTGTGTGTTTTGCCTGGACTGACCCATGTGTTGTGGAGGGACATGATGGAAGTGTACTTTGACAGGGGTGCTCATCTGCTATTGCTTCCTGTCTAGGGGACCATTTTACAGTAGCCTGATGCTTGTGTCCTTTGTCTCCCTCTACGCAGCGGCTAGTGAAGAAGAGGGCGGAGACGGCGCTGTGGAGCAAGGCGGCGGGGATGCCCCCACGGCTGCAGCGGAAGGGGTGGGTGAGCCCCCACAGGGGCCTGCTACGGCGGGAGACGGTGAGGAGCCATCCAGGTTGGTGGTTTGCACAGAGGAGGAGGAGGCCGACACTGGTGCACACATGGGGCCTGGTGGGAGCATCCCTGCTGGTGCAAGTGGTGCAGTCCAGGGCCAGGGGCAGGAGGCAGCACAGGTCACCGTGGAGGTGCCTGTGCATGTCGCTGTCCCTGACCCTGTGAGTGCACCACCATGCACCAGCAGGGATGCCCCGTCCCAGGCCCGTCCGCAGGTAGAGGGGATGTCCATGTCAACTGACTCCCCTCCACCTGCGGCCGTGGGAACCCCTGGCCGCGTGGAGCAGGTCCTGATTGGGGTCGCGATGGGCACGGCTGTGATTCGTGATGACGTGCGTGCTTCCCGGGAGGAGCACGCACGTCATCACGAAGTGCACCGTGCCGACGTGGCCCAATTGGGATCGGCCATGTTCAGGGGGTTCCTGCATGTGTTGGCCAATCTGACGGCCCTCTCCTCCTCTGTGCAGGCTATCCACCGGTCGTTCTCCTTGCCGTCTTCCGGCCCAGATGCCACCATGGCCCCCTGTGGACCTGCCCCGACCAATGCAGCCAGCTCGGTGGGGATCCCATCCCTGCCACAGTTGGGAGTCGGAGGTCCAGCAGGGGTGGACAACACAGCAAGTGGACCCCAGCAGATGGAAGATGTGCCGGCATCATCGGGCAGGGCACGTGCACGACGGCGTCGGTGGTTACCATCAGCCTGGATGCCGTCGTGCTGGCAGATGCAGTGGCGTCGGAGGCAGCAGCGGGCTCGACGTGGGAGGCATCATGGCTCAGGTCCATCAAGATCAGAGGGGCAGGCATCGGCCGGAGGGCAGGGCAACCCTGGCATGGCGGTGTGTTCCGTGTGGGAGGAGTTTGCCCAGCGGATAGGTGCGGAGCGGCAGCGGGCGGAAGAGGAGCGGCTCGCCATGGCCAGGGCGGAGATCTCCATGCGTCGGGCATTGAGGCGGGCTGAGTGCCTCGAGGAGGCTCGCAGGGATTTTGGTGAGCACATGGGGTTGTCCCTGCGAGACCTCGGGGCCAGGACAGAGTCCCGCCTCCAGGACATTGACATGGAGTTCGAGGATGCCCTGGCCAGCATCACCAAGTGAGCCGCAGGACTAGCCCGCTGCCTTTGTATATAGTTTTTTAGTTAGTTAGTGCTAGGTTTCCTTTATTTATTTTTATTATTTTGGACCGCTCGGACAATGGCCACTTTTTTGTACATATTTTTTTTATTAGTTAGTATTAGGTTTCATTTGTGGTGTTGGGCTCATGGACCCTGGAACATTCCTGTATATATTGTTATTTTTTGGGAGATACATTTTTTTATTTTCTTATTGTTTACACCATGACGTAATGGTTTTTCTTTGATTTCCTACTACATGGTTTTGCTTTGGACAAATTCTATTGATTTTTTAATCCTTTGTTTTTTGGTTTATCATTTTTGTTCTCGGACATGGACCTTTTATTTACTTTGCCACATAGTTGTATGTTTTATTAGTTTACTTAATTTTTGTTTTTAATACATTTTTATATTATCTTACACTTGTGTTATTTTCTCTTTGGTTTCTTACATGTCATGATATGGGTTTTGACATTCACTTGCACCCATTGTGTATGTGTGTGTGACGGACATGTGTTCTTTTGCATACTTGCCTTTGGGGTTGTGTCATGTGATTGCATTCACTATGTGGGTGCATGCAATCCTTGCCTGGGTGTTTGTGCTGGGTATGCTGGCCATTACTGCCATGATTGTGTATCGTCAGGACCTGGGGCCAGGGGGACATGGGTGGGGGCCTGCTGGCAGGTTCCCCACAGTGCTGGGGGTGGTGGGAGACATGGGTGGGGGCCTGGTGGAGGGTGCCCCTGGGGGGTGGGGGGTGGGGGTGGTGGGAGACATGGGTGGGGGCCTGGTGGAGGGTGTCCCTGGGGGGTGGGGGGTGGGGGTGGTGGGAGACATGGGTGGGGGCCTGGTGGAGGGTGTCCCTGGTGGATGGGGGGTGGGGGTGGTGGGAGACATGGGTGGGGGCCTGGTGGAGGGTGTCCCTGGTGGATGGGGGGTGGGGGTGGTGGGAGACATGGGTTGGACATGGGTGGGGGCCTGCTGGCAGGTTCCCCACAGTGCTGGGGGTGGGGGTGGTGGGAGACATGGGTGGGGGCCTGGTGGAGGGTGCCCCTGGTGGATGGGGGGTGGGGGTGGTGGGAGACATGGGTTGGACATGGGTGGGGGCCTGCTGGCAGGTTCCCCACAGTGCTGGGGGTGGGGGTGGTGGGAGACATGGGTGGGGGCCTGGTGGAGGGTGCCCCTGGTGGATGGGGGGTGGGGGTGGTGGGAGACATGGGTTGGACATGGGTGGGGGCCTGCTGGCAGGTTCCCCACAGTGCTGGGGGTGGGTGTGGTGGGAGACATGGGTGGGGGCCTGATGGAGGGTGTCCCTGGTGGATGGGGGGTGGGGGTGGTGGGAGACATGGGTGGGGGCCTGGTGGAGGGTGCCCCTGTGGGGTGGGGGGTGGGGGTGGTGGGAGACATGGGTGGGGGCCTGGTGGAGGGTTTCCCTGGTGGATGGGGGGTGGGGGTGGTGGGAGACATGGGTGGGGGCCTGGTGGAGGGTGCCCCTGTGGGGTGGGGGGTGGGGGTGGTGGGAGACATGGGTGGGGGCCTGGTGGAGGGTGTCCCTGGTGGATGGGGGGTGGGGGTGGTGGGAGACATGGGTGGGGGCCTGGTGGAGGGTGTCCCTGGTGGATGGGGGGTGGGGGTGGTGGGAGACATGGGTTGGACATGGGTGGGGGCCTGCTGGCAGGTTCCCCACAGTGCTGGGGGTGGGGGTGGTGGGAGACATGGGTGGGGGCCTGGTGGAGGGTGTCCCTGGTGGATGGGGGGTGGGGGTGGTGGGAGACATGGGTGGGGGCCTGGTGGAGGGTGCCCCTGGGGGGTGGGGGTTGGGGGTGGTGGGAGACATGGGTGGGGGCCTGGTGGAGGGTGCCCCTGGGGGGTGGGGGGTGGGGGTGGTGGGAGACATGGGTGGGGGCCTGGTGGCGGGTGTCCCTGGTGGATGGGGGGTGGGGGTGGTGGGAGACATGGGTGGGGGCCTGGTGGAGGGTGTCCCTGGTGGATGGGGGGTGGGGGTGGTGGGAGACATGGGTGGGGGCCTGGTGGAGGGTGTCCCTGGTGGATGGGGGGTGGGGGTGGTGGGAGACATGGGTGGGGGCCTGGTGGAGGGTGCCCCTGGTGGATGGGGGGTGGGGGTGGTGGGAGACATGGGTTGGACATGGGTGGGGGCCTGCTGGCAGGTTCCCCACAGTGCTGGGGGTGGGGGTGGTGGGAGACATGGGTGGGGGCCTGGTGGAGGGTGTCCCTGTTGGATGGGGGGTGGGGGTGGTGGGAGACATGGGTGGGGGCCTGGTGGAGGGTGTCCCTGGTGGATGGGGGGTGGGGGTGGTGGGAGACATGAGCAGGTGTGCAGGGTAGTTCCCTGTGGTGTGTGCTGCCTGCAGGGGCCGTGGAGGGTGTACAGGTAATGCCTGGGAGCACACAGCCAATTCGCGTGTGGAACTTCCCGCGCACCCCTGAAATCCACGTACCCGGCCATATCGCGTGTGGAACTTCCCGCGCACCCATGAAATCCACGTACCCTGACTATTCGCGTGTGGAACTTCCCGCGCACCCCTGATATCCACGTACCCTGCCATATCGCGTGTGGAACTTCCCGCGCACCCCTGAAATCCATGTACCCGGCCATATCGCGTGTGGAACTTCCCGCGCACCCCTGAAATCCACGTAGCCGGCCATATCGCGTGTGGAACTTCCCGCGCACCCCTGCAATCCACGTACCCTGCCATATCGCGTGTGGAACTTCCCGCGCACCCCTGAAATCCACGTACCCGGCCATATCGCGTGTGGAACTTCCCGCGCACCCCTGAAATCCACGTAGCCGGCCATATCGCGTGTGCAACTTCCCGCGCACCCCTGCAATCCACGTACCCTGCCATATCGCGTGTGGAACTTCCCGCGCACCCCTGAAATCCACGTACCCGGCCATATCGCGTGTGGAACTTCCCGCGCACCCCTGAAATCCACGTACCCGGCCATATCGCGTGTGCAACTTCCCGCGCACCCCTGCAATCCACGTACCCTGACTAATCGCGTGTGGAACTTCCCGCGCACCCCTGAAATCCACGTACCCGGCCATATCGCGTGTGGAACTTCCCGCGCACCCCTGCAATCCACGTACCCTGACTAATCGCGTGTGGAACTTCCCGCGCACCCCTGAAATCCACGTACCCGCCCATATCGCGTGTGGAAATTCCCGCGCACCCCTGCAATCCACGTACCCTGACTAATCGCGTGTGGAACTTCCCGCACACCCCTGAAATCCACGTACCCGGCCATATCGCGTGTGGAACTTCCCGCGCACCCCTGCAATCCACGTACCCTGCCATATCGCGTGTGGAACTTCCCGCGCACCCCTGAAATCCACGTACCCGGCCATATCGCGTGTGGAACTTCCCGCGCACCCCTGAAATCCACGTACCCTGACTATTCGCGTGTGGAACTTCCCGCGCACCCCTGCAATCCACGTACCCTGCCATATCGCGTGTGGAACTTCCCGCGCACCCCTGCAATCCACGTACCCGGCCATATCGCGTGTGGAACTTCCCGCGCACCCCTGAAATCCACGTACCCGGCCATATCGCGTGTGGAACTTCCCGCGCGTTGTATGCGAGCGTGTGGGCGTTCCGCGCACTTGCCTCCTAAACTTTCCCCGTGCCGCCCACATTCTTCCCCATTCCGAGTGTTGTGCCCCATTTTATTCCCCATTCCGAGTGTCCCGCCCTGTGTTCCGCCTACTTTAGAGCTGTGCGCTGCGCTCGGAGTGATAGCGCAGTGGCCGTGGCGCACGACGTTGGTTGACCTGTGCGCCGGCCTGCGCCGCACGCTTTTTCAGCGCACGTCCTCTGCTTTTCTTGCGCACGGACTTCCATGAATCGACGTGCGCTGGTTTCCCTGCGCTTTTCGCTAATTTTCGGCGCAGCGCACGTATTGGCCCCTCTGCGCCGGGATTTTCGGCGCACATTTATTCCATGAATCGGCCTGTGAGTGTCTAAGTCATAGGCAAGCTTTGGTCCCCACCCATCCCCGGGCAAATTGATGGTGAGCAGGCTGCTGGAACAAGACCTGCATATCTGCAAGTTACACTGCTGTCCAGGACCTCATTGTGGTGAAGAAACCCTGAAATAGTGCACCAGCATCCCTTTCACTGGAAACCCGAGAACAAGGATTACACTTGTCCCTGAGACCGATTAGACGGCTTATCTGCACCTTAAAAGCCAAGACAGCCAGGATCACAGGTTTTCCTCGCATTTAATCAGTTGAACTATCATCTGACCGAGTACACAGCATCTCGAACTACCAGCACCATCCAGAGCTGCCTTTGGCACTAACCCATCTGTTTCCTGATGCACGGTGCTAAATGAACATGTCATTGCTTCAACTGAAACTACAAGCTACCTGTTGCATCAGCCACCTCTGATGCTACTCGCTCCACCAGCAACTTCGTTGCTGATCACCATCAACCGTTTTATCAACCCTGATCGATCTTCGAGCTCCCACCATCAAACACTGCTTTGAACTGCTCAAACCAAACTGTGCATCCAGTCACCAGGATCGTCACCATCTCCTCGATCATCGAACCAACCCTGGTTGCCCTCACAATCCCCAGCCCGTCAATAAACTTCATCAAATCAATCCCATAGGCTAGTGCATCCCGTCACCATTGACTTCATATTCAAACTGACCGTCAAACTGACCCTTGTGGCCCTCATGATGCACTCTTCTTCAAGCATCACTTTTGAACCGCAACGAGCTCCCTTTTGACCCCTGCTCATCACTGCTCCTCACCTAGAACAATGTGACCCCTGCACCAGAATAGTCTAGAAGCACACAAACTGAACTGACCAGCCTGGTTTGCCATAGTCAAACTGACAAGAAAGTGCTATTGGCCTGTAACTGATCCACTGATCCATTTAACGTCCTAGAGACTGGTTAGGTCACTTTTATACCAGTTTCTTCAAGACATATCCTTTCATTCTGGTCATTGAAATTGCCTATAACAGGGCTGGGTTTTGCTCAGTTGTTCTCGTTAGTTAATTAAAGTAAATATATTTGTATAGAACCTTGATTGGACATAGCTTTATTTTGAGCTGTGAAACTTTGCTGTTTGGGTTATTACTGAATCACATTCACACCCCTCTGAAGAGTATAGCCTCCCCTCCAGCCATGTTACCACAAATGGTGATGGAGGTATATCTATTTTGCCTGTTTTACCCTTATGATTGGGATCACTGCTGTGTTCACAGTGTCCAAGAACAGTCTTGTCTTGCCACGGCTAATCAGGCAGCATCTGACTGAACTTTGGAAGGAAACAACAGTAGCTCAGTGATGAAAAGGATACAGCATCTTCACCCAGATCGGCTCAGTGCACCCACAACCTCACTTTGTTGATGCAGCCATGGCCTTAAATAAAAGAGAAATCAAAGGTTATGGGGGACCATTCAGAAAAAAAGTTGCAGGATGCATCAATGCCATTTATATGGTCACAAATTCCGATTGTAACTACTAGGGACCATCAGAATTGTCACCAGGGTAAGAGTAGAGACAGGGAAAAGGGAAATTAAAAGTTGTGAGCAAAACTATACTTCTGAAGGCGAGAACATGACGCCTTATTAGAACCAAATTCCTGACATTTGAAATATTGTGGAAAGGGTATTAATACATTTGAGTTGTCAGGCTAGCCCTGCAACAGTGATAGGGGGGACCCTTACTATGAGCATGGGGAGGGGACTCGGTGAGGGGTAGATAAAAGGGCTGGCAGGGGGCATGGGAATGTGCTTGAGGGGGCTAGATGAAAGGAACAGGCAGGGAAACAGACTCGGTGAGGGGTAGATAAAAGGGTTGGCCAGGGGCATGGGAATGTGCTTGAGGGAGCTAGATGAAGGGAACAGGTAGGGAAACCAGTGACCTCAATATGAAATGCTTAAACTGTCATCAGAGGCCAGGGGTCCCTGGTGGTCTGAGTCAATTCATGTAAAATATGGCAAAGTCATATTGCTGCAAACAGGATCTGAAGAGCACTGACCAAACTAAATTTATTTATTTTTTTTAAATTAATTTTATTGGTTTACATACAAACCTTTAAAATAAGACCATTCATTAGTCCTCATTACATTACATCACTTTACGTCACTTATCGTCTATCCCATTATTCCAGTAAACTAATGAAAACTGATGAGGGTTGGTCACCCTGAGTTACCTGGGGGCACCCAAACGTGGACTCCCTGCTCACTGTGCTCAGGGAGGCAAAGCTTCACCTCACTGATGAGGCCCAACAAGGCTGAAACATGTGTATGGGGTTGCTTTTGGTACTCTTGTTCAGAGAGGAATTGCCATAGCATTTCAGTGCTGGACTGCCCATGTGGGCGGGACAAAGACTGATATGCAAATGGATATTTCCCATCTGTGAAAGGCACAGTGAGCAAAAAGCGTGTGCTGCAAACTCTCAACTCAGAACAGGTTATCATGCCATGTTCTTTCTGGAGAGGAGCGCCAGCTACCTTTTTTGAAATAAGAGTTACACGCAGAGCCAACCACGAGCGAGGCATATGAGGTGCCCGATTCTCCTCCTATGGGATGGTCTGCGTGATTTTCCCAAGGTACATTTTAAGTCCAATGCAATACCTGTTGCGATTTGTTCCAGGTGCAAGTTGCTGGAGTGACTACAATAACCTCCATGAGTTCTTGGCATGGAATGTAAATAAGATTTTTAACTGATTTTAACTGGGGTTCAGTGAAGCCCAGAGTTTGGAAGCAAATGGAAAGGATGCACGTCTTCTGGCTAGAGCTACTAAATCTTCTTAAGATAGCTCCCAGCAGGATTTCTGAAAGTAAATGAGGCCACATAATTCCTGAACTCACTAACACAATTATTCCTGAACAACAGTGCATGGTTATCTGATTTTAAATCATATATATATATATATATTTGTCTATTGTGATATGATTCAAAACAATAACCTCTCCCAAAAATGTAATCATGTGGTATCAAAACATACTTAATTATCAAACATATTCTATCAATTCATTATCCAAATAATATTAACACATTTCATTATAAAGTAGATCCATTGATTAATTATCATATCTACAACAAGTTAAAAGTGTGACCTATCATTTTACAAAGCTTTATAAGATTGCTTCTAGCCTCACGACACAAAGCAAATCTCATTATATATCTAATTTGTACAGGATGCTTAGATCTTTTTTCATAAATATTATGATAATATTAGGTCTGGACATTAATTTAACTATATTGGCTTTAAAAAATATATATTTTGTTTTAACACGTTAATATCTTCTCCACATTATTCTATCCCATGCTATGAATGAAATAAACAGCAATTCTTTAAAAATGTCAATGCTCCTATTATTATAGATGTGGACTTCCCCAATAAATTCCTGGACCAGAGGACTTCTTCATCAACCACTCTAAGATCCTTCAAGACACTTTCAAACAGTTTTGGTGCTACCGCCTTAATTCCGGGACACCACATAAAATATGCTTCAATGATTTTACTAGGTCTGGGTTTTTGCAAAATCTGCAGACAGAATCGGGGCACTTTACATTATTTCTTAACTGCATTATTTCCGTGCAAGGATTATGTTCAGCCTCAGTCGGAGGAACTGCTATTTCTCATTCATGTTAGGAAACATTTAGAAAAATGTGAGTAAGCAATCCCAGTGCATATGTTCTAGTAGCAGGTCATGATATCATTTGAATTTCCCCACAGCCTCCCACGTGGGCATTCAATCCCAGGCCCAAAGCTTAATTTTCACCGTAGCGGGAGTCAATATCAATGTTTAATGCATTCAATCTAGGTCCTCAGTATCTCATTGCATTTTCCATACCACTGTACCTTAAGTGCAATACTTTGCTTCATCAGGACTACACGTATGTCAGAAAACAAAGAGCCCATAGGGAAATGTAAGATCTTACTGAGGAGTAACAGTGCACTCCATGAGAGTCTCGTTTTCATTGAAATTAGACCCAGCTCATATCTAATCACAGCTCTAGAAACACAATTAGGTAAATGTAGAGTACCCCTCCACAAGCCACCCTCTATTCTCTCAATCTCTCCAGAGTATCATTTCTAGACCATACTTAATTTTCGTTTAAGCTTTCACATTAGAAGATGTCACTACCTGTTCTAGGGAGAAACACCTCTATTTCATATACACATTGTGGGCTTCATTGCTTCCTCCTTCAAACACTAGTATGTTCTGAAGGCTGCTTTATATGGGAAGCAAAAAAAGGGGAAACACAGATAGATTAAGCGATCTACAACTTCCAAAGTTGTTGACTCAAGGTACCGAATGAATTTTATCTGTTCAGGACTAGCTCCTATTTAGATAGGCCTTCCAGGTTGGGGGAATTTGAGAAGGATTCAAGCCTTTGTGGCATAACACCAAGGAATCTCAGGATCAGTTGAGTGCCCTTGGGATCTACCATTTCTGCGAAGTCAAGACTTTTTAACATTGGGCTGATTTTGTTAAGGCGTTCATCTTGCCAGGTAAACCACGACCTGCCTAGGCACCATCCCCAGAGTCGTCAGTACTGTATTAAGAGGAAAGCACAGAGACCTTTTGTCCTAGAGTTGGATAACAATGTCTTTGCCTATAGTGAAGAGCTAAGACATTCCAACTCCATCCTTTATCCAAAGGCAGGTTCTAACACATGATATGATATTTTATTTATAGGACACACATAGACAAGTGTTTCAAAGCATGACAATAAAGGTGAGGGGAACAAGGGGGGGCAAGACAATGATCTTACTAGGCCCAGTGACCTGAGATTGCACAAGGGCAGGGGAGAGGAAGGGGGGAAAGTGCTGTGGGAAAGAGAGAGGAGAAATTCAGTACATAGGATCATAACACAAGAAAGAAGAAGTGCGGCCAACAGGTCGCATTACACGGTTTAAGTGCAGAACAACAAGTCATGGATAGTGCATGTTAGGGGACAGTAGGGTTACAGATGTGCAGCTGGGAGGGTAGGGACCTGGGCCCGTGGTTCAGGGGTTAGCCAGTTAACCAGTGCAGTATCAGATTGATGATCAGCAGGGAAGAGTCTTGAGCTGCTTCCAAAATTGGAGGTTGTTCTGCTCAAGTTTCAGATGGACAGGGAGGCTGTTTCAGAGGGAGGCACCCACAAAAGAGAGAGGTCTGCATTGAGCTTGTTTCTTGGAAAAGCACCTGGCCCTCAAAGAGTTGAAGGTGGAGAAGCGAAGGGCTAGAGTAGGAAGGTACTTCAGAGGAGAAAGCTGGAGATATTTTGGTCCAAGGCCCCAGAAGGCCTTGTGGACAATGAAAAGGATCTTCAATTTGATCCTTGTAGCCAATGGAGAACTTTCAGTGCTGGAGAGATAAAATCCCTGGGCTGCAGATTTAAAAAGAGGCTATTACAATAGTCAAACCTACAGAGAACCAGAGCTCTAGAGACAGTGAGCTTCTGGGTAAGAAGAGGAGAGGGAGAATACCCCTGAGGAGGTGCAGTTGGTAGTTTGACTTATTAGAGACATTGGAGATGTGAGGAGAGAGTGGGTCGAAGATAACCCTGAGGTTCTTAGCCTCGCAGGTGGGAGCGGGGAGCAAGGGAATCGCCAGACAGTGAGGGGAAAGAAGGGTGCTGGTGTGCCAATGAGGAGAATCTCTGTCTTGCTGGAATTCAGGCAGAGATCATTGGCGGTGCACAACTCTACAGAGAGACAATCCAGGATGAGAGAAGGAGAAGAGGCGGCAGTGGGGAGCCTGAAAGCAAGCTGGGTGTCATCCATATAGCATTGCAAGTTGGCGCAGAAAGCAGCAATTAGGTGAGCAAGAGGTGCCAGGTATTGGTTGAACAAGCAAGGAGAGAGGTTCGACCCTGGGGAACACTGCAGGTGGAGAGAGAGATAGAGGAGAGCAAGGACCCAAGTTGGATCTGGAGGGTCGATCAGAGAGGAAAGAGGTTAACCAGGACAGAGCCTGATCAGTGATACCCAGATTATCACAGAGCCGGTTGAGCAGGATGGCATGGTTAACCGTGTCAAAGGCAGAGGAGATATCGAGTAGGTTGAGGACAGAGGGGAGATTAGAGTCCAGGTTGGAGAGCAAGTCTTCAGGAGAGCAGTTTCCGTGCTTCTGGCTGCTCTGAAACCAGATTGATGATCTTGGAGACAGCCAACATATTTGGTGTGAAGATTAAGCTTGGAGATGGCCAGCTTCTCCATGAGTTTGCCCAGGAAAGAAGTAATAGAGATTGGGCAATAATTAGCCAGTAGGCAGTGGTCAGCTGAGGGCTTCTTGAGAAGAGGGTGCGCAAGAGAGTGCTTCAGGAGGAAGGGGAAGGTACAGCAGACAAAAGAGTGGTTGCAGAAGTCAGCCAAGGCTGGGGCGAGGGTGTCGATATGGTCCCTGATGGTTTTGGAACAACAAGGAAGAACCTGTTTTGATGAGGTTTTCATAGATCTGACTTGTCTAGGTACCTCATCAGGGTGGAAAGGACGAAAGGCAGAGAAGGGAGGGGATGGGCGCAGTGGGGCCAAAGATAGATTTAGCAAGGGTGGCCAGGATGTCCTGAGTTTTAGAGATGAAGTGAGAAGCCAGGGCCGTACAGAGGGCCTGGGAGGGACAGGAGAGGTAGAGTCTGTGGCAGGATTAGCCAGCTCCCTGTAGATTTTAAAGAGTTTGGCCGAGTTGTTAGATGCCGCAGAAACACAGACTTGGATGTGAGCTCTTTTCTTGGTGAGGACAGAGAGTCAGTATTGCCTTCGGGGCAGGCAGCAGGCCAGTTTTTCAGAGGGTGTACACGAACCAAGCCATTTCCTCTCAGCCACTCTACACTGCGTTTAAGGGTGACGAGGCCAGATTCATACCAGGAGTTGCACTTGATTTTTGGCTTCATTCGGATCCTCATTACAGGGGCAAGTAAATCGCGAATATTAGAGACAGCAGAGTGGAGCGTGGAAATGGCTGTGTCATGGCTTGAGGTAGCTCCTAGCCTAAACACCTACATATGCCAAAGGGTGCCTTTCTTCTGAATATGGTTGTAGACTATAGATGCTTAAGGGCCCATGAAACTCATCAGTTAAAATTTGAGGTTTTCCTGGGAAGGATTTATTCTCCTGGGGATAACATCACCTTCTGAAAAGAGTTCACAAGGAAGAAGGGACACTATTCATGTCCTTAAGTGAGAAGAAAAGAGACGGTTGAACCCAAGCTCTTTTCACCATTCTGTGGTCTTCCTCTGAGTTCAAGTCTGCTTATGGGAATTAAATTCACCCACCAATGGTGGATCAATCCCTAACCAGACCTTGATGATGGGGCCATGATGTAAATACATACCACTCATCCTTACAGGAGTACCCAAGAGGTGTCCTCTTGCATGATGCGCTCCTTAGGAAGGATGAGCACTCCTTGTAGTGACTCTGTCAACCTTAACATTGGAACGAGGACTGGGAGGAGGAGAACTGTGGGAAAACGCCTTAGCCATGGGTTTGCCATTCAGTACAGTGAGGCCAGGTATAGAAGAAATGACTAATTTGCCAAATGTTTACATCTTCAAAGAAGGAGATAGTTCGATCTCTCCATAAACCATCCCAACCTCCTAAGGCTTTGCATGATCCAAGGAAGATGTACAAGGTTCATGGCTTGAAGGGTGAATTATAAATGGAAACATAAAGCCTTCAGACGATAACAGGGCTGTTGTGTTCAAGGGCTATCACCAAAAAAGAACATTGGATAATGTTAGTGAAAGGAGGGGCAAGATAATATGGGGCACACAAAAGCATGGGGAGATCCAAAACACTGTGGAAGAAAAATGAAAAACGTCCGCTTTAGAAAATAGTTACCCTGCCAACAAAAGAACCCTAAGGGCCTTTTATTTATTGTGTGAGTTGTGCTAGTGAAGAAACACCACGGCACACTGAAGTTCACTACGGAAGAAAAGGGACTTTCCTCAAAAGTGGCACAGCAGGAGCAAAGCTACACACTGCGTGGGTCAAATAGAAGAGCATTCAAACTTCAAGTTATGCACAGTGAGAATAAAGCTGTAATTCCATTATGGAGTGAATTTCTCATTTTAAAAAAAGACTGTTTTAGAAAGACTGCTCGGAAACCTCTCTGAGCAAATCAAATTGTCATGACCTGGCCGCACAGGAGTGCGCGTAGGGGCTGACAGGTTGGCCAGATGAGGGAAGTCGAGGTAGTGTGGTAAGTGTATGTTACATGGTCTTAGTGCGTGTGTGTGTTTGTGAGTGAGTGAGTGTGTGCGTGTCTGTGCGAGAGTGGTGGGGAATATTTGTGGTAGGGAAGGGAGTGGTTTGGAAGTAAATGTGTTTGTGCAACTGCGAGGCAGAGGAGGGGGAATTTGTTGGGCTGTACTGGGGGGTGGTGGGTGATGAAAGGGGGTTGGCAGGGGATAAAACCCCATCGATTTTCTAGAAATCCATTTGGAAAGAGTGGGGCGGGATTGCCTTACCAGGGTCTAAGAGGGTTCAGAATGTCATATTTCATCATTTTGAAGGCCAGACAAAATCAGCTGAAAAAATCTCTTTTGTGTTCACCCTTTAAAATGTGGAAACATCACATAGAACCATCATTCCTGCATAGTCTGTACGAAGAAAAGCACCAACCTAATTTCTCTGAGTAAAATGAGGGGACCTGTCCTTTAAAATGGATATAGTTGAGTCTGTCTGGGTGGGTAACAGTGGATACAAAAAGAAACTCTGGGCCAAGGATCTGAGAAAATAAGGATGCCATTATAACCAAATATCCAGCTAAACTAAAACTAAGAAGCCAACTATTAATGCAAAAAGGAAAACACATAAGGGATACTTAGCTTGAGTCCTAGGAGCAGCCATAAAACTGGCCTGCTTTTGGACACAGGAAAACATCAGGGAGCAGGTGGTAGTTTACTGGTGGAAGGTGTGAAACTGCTTCATTCATGTGATCCTTGGTGTCCTCTGAGATGAAGTTTTGTGTTTTGTTTTTAGTACTATTAATTGAAGAAAATAGATTGTTGTATAAGAGGAGTTCTTGTGTCATGCCATTAAATATCTCCCCCAGATCTTATCTGAAATATTTATAGTAATGAGGTACACAAACGAACATTGGTACAATAACCATCTTTCATTTTAACCATTGACTATGAGCTCTCATTCAAAACACGCATCACTGTGAAGACTCAAGCAGCTTATTACCAGCTTGCACGTCTCCACAGATACAACCTTTTCATCACTGCCTTGAATATTTGAACAGTTGCCAAGCCCTAGGCATCTCCCACCGGGACAGTGACAACACCCTACTCACAGAGGTCTGTGATGCCACCTTGGCTCTTCTGGACTGAACTAATGTAGAGCATGCATCACGCTCAAGGCAGCCTGCCTCACCTACAAAGCAGTCACAACAAAAGCAGCACCTGGCCAAGAATGTTCACCATCTCTGGAGGCCAGTGCACCACCAGAAAAAAAGAACTGCAAGCAAGGAAAGAAACAGAAAACAGTCCTTTTCCTGCAAAGCACTGTATCTCTGGAACAAGTAACCAATGCAGATGAGACAGTTCCTCTCCAACTTACACTTCATAAGTAACTTGAAAGCACTACTGTTGAAAGAATATCTAATCAATTGCTGATTGCTCTACTCAACCCTATTTCTTCCCTTTTGGAGCGTCACTGCTACTGTGCTCCCATTACTCATCCCTGCAAGACAACAGCTACCCTTTACCTAGAGTTTCAGTGGGTTCAGGAGTTTTTTGATGTCGGGACCGAAGGTCCTCTGCGCACCCTTTCTTGTTGATTGTTTTTTTAGCCTGCCGCCTGGCACATGGTTTGGCTTGAGAGCCCCTCCTAGGTTCCCGAATGGTTAGGAACTTGGTGGGGAGACAAACCTTTGTTTAGCAGTGGGCACTGGCTTGGTTCATGGTTCAATTGCGAAAAGGGACACACAGTAATTGTCCAGTCCTTTAGTCATGTGAGGTTTGATTTTATTGGTAAAAACAGCATAGATCATTTCTATAGTTCTTCTTGTGCCAATTAGGTGTTACAAAAAACAGCTGACGCGTGTTTCAATCTGGGTCTTTATCAAGGCAGTTATCCGATGGCAGCAGAATTGCTGTTTGGTGTTTGCGACTGGTGTCCCAAGTGGGGGTTCCAGTAGGGGCTGGTTAGCCTGGTCTCAGGCGGGATCAGCGCTGCGTGGTGGCTCGCTGGAACACCCACTTGGGCCACCAGCCGCAAGCACCAAACAGCAATTCTGCTGCCAATAAAATCAAACCTCACATGACTAAAGGACTGGACAATTACTATGTGTCCCTTTTCGCAATTGAACCATTGAACCAAGCCAGCTCCCACTGCTAAACAAAGGTTTGTCTCCCCACCAAGTACCCTATACCCTACTTGTTACTCTTTGGGTGTGTCCCTACGTACATTGCTCTCTTGCTCCTCCGCTAGGTTTGAAGTGTATAAATCCCATACATACCGACGTCTTGAAATGTGCATGAACCTTAATCCGAAGAGTAACATGTTAACTTCCTGTCTTCCGCTCTTTTTAAACATAAGACATGCTAAAAATTCATGTTGGTGCAAACAGTTAATGCTGTGACAAATATGCTGCAGTTTCCTTCAGCAAGACTAATTAGAAGACGCTTCTGTAATGAGAAATCAATGTCTCGGGCAGGAGGAACGGATTGACTGTGCCACTGCTAAAAAAACAAGGTCATCTTATCGCGCCGGTCTAATGAGCAACCATCTATGGGTGAAGTTGCTGCTTTGCAGTGCACGATGGGCAGGAAACATTGAGCCTTCCATTTGACTAAGGAACATTTACATTCTTTAACAATTGCACATTTACATCTTTTGCTGTGAGCATCCTTAATCAATCATTTTAGGCCATTATCAGTACCCCTCAGTACTGAATGGTTTTCTTTGTATGGATTAAATGTTTCTCTTTGTTTTAGAAATAACGAATGATTCAGCGCGGAATCATGAGTTGGATAACAATCGAATTATGGATACTCAATTACCAAATTTAGATGCAAAATAACTTAATTATTGCTCAACAACAAACGATACATTTCGAAACAACAATACTTACAAAGGTTTCATGTTTGCTGTCAGAGATCGCGTTCTCTTTAAAAAGGGCAAAAGATGCATAAGCATTGGCGTCATGTTCCTGGGTGCTGACTGTTCGCCTGTCAATGCCATGCATTGCCCTGGATGTACCATCATGTGTATGGCATTCGCATTATGCTCCCTGGTCTCACATCATATGCCATCTTTTGTTATCATGTAGCAGAAAACTAATCAAAAGCCCTGGTCCACATACCATTTCAATGTATTGTTATCAGAATCCCAGGTGTTTGGCTAATACAATCAAACCCCAACATGCTTGCTCTGATATGCAGTCTTTCCATCGAAAATGTTCCCAACGAAACGTTTACCATCCAAACTTATGCAGCGGAAAAATATGCATTGAATGCATGTTTGTGTGGGGTAAAGGGTTAATTTTGTCTGGGTTGGGTTGTTAAGGGTAAAAAACGGGTGTTTGAAGGGGGACACCTACAATAAAATGCATTCGATGCACATTTTTTCGTTGGATAACTTTCAATGTATTTTACTTTCTGCTCTGTTACTAGCAAAGGCTGAGGAGTCACAACATTGCCAAGGGTATGTGCAGTTAGCATAGTACTGTCAGGTTTCATTTTGCTCAGTTAGCAAACCAGTGCCAGATTTCCTTACGACCAGGACACAAAAATGTGTCGGAGTCAAACATGGCAAGTTTGCATCACTGTGCAAGATTCCATTATGCCCAATTAGAATATCAATGGCAGGTGCCATTGTGTCTTTTCAGATATTAATGTCAGATAATGTTAGGACTGTTGGCAGATCAATGCTGGGCAACATTGTGCCAAACAAGCACAATTAGGCCTCATGCCGACCAGCAAACTCGGGTTCCAGGATCTCAGCACCATGAGACCAGATTGCGTTGCCATTGATCTTTCTGATTCCGGCGACTACATATCTGTGGTGCAGGGGGTAATCTGTTTTTGCAGTTTAGTAATAGGAGGTCATTTCTGTGCTGGGGGTTGGGTGAGCATTTCTGTGTGGTGTTTGCGTGTCTGTGGTGTGTGTGGTGGGCTGTGTGTACCATGTTGGGGGTTAAGTTAATAAAGCCACAAGGATGCTACCATAACACACATCACCATATGAGCTACTTGATTACTCAGGACACCAACCTACTGGCTGTCTGCACTCCCACCCCCTGCTGTGCAAAGCTTGTAATTTGATATTTAGAGACCAAATTAACATTACCAGGAAAACGTGACAGTGACAGTCAAACTGCATCACTACTGGAGCACTGCACTTTACGAGGTCATTACTGCGATTTTCCCCTCATGACATGATATGGCTCTGTTTGAGAGTGACTGAATTAACTCCTCTTGCATCCAAAGAATTATATTATAGAAAATGTTGCGCTGACTTTCAACCAGTGAATGGCCACCTCCTGTCTTCAAATAAGTGCATGATTTATTACTTTAAAAGCATCAACTGTTTTATCTTGTTACAAAAATAAGGTGCTTTGGGCTACAGCATTTGCAAACAATGACTATTTTGTCTCATAAATATATATTTGCATCCTACCAACAAAGAATTCTAAACCTTATCTCTGTAACTTGGTCATCCAACTCCCCCACTAAGCTACAGGCCTCTGGTAATATGGCCAATTTCATGTTCTATGACTACAAGGGGTGCATACTGGATCAACGAAAGCTCGGTATGACATGATGTTATTCCCCAAAGGACTCCATGGGGTACGGTATTTACCACAATTACCACACGTGGTTATTACCACATGTGATCATGACTGTATGCATTATTGCATTTAGTGTGAGGTGTTTACCTTCACTCATAACCAGGAACTAAACAAGAGTTGCATAAATGAATCTCCTAGTTTGGTGAGGTGGTAAAAAGTCTGTTGGCGGTAATTATGTAATGTTTTATCATTACCATCACACCACAAGAATTTTTCTATTTGCTACACTTGTTCTGTTTGATCGCAACAAGGTAGCACACTGAGTGACACTGACTATATATAAGCACATCATGCCCCCAAACAGTTAAAAGACCTGTTCTCTACAATATGTTCTCGCATTCATCACAAAAAGGTCCACTGAATTAAAACAACTGAATGGAATGTCCACCTTCTGCCAAACATTTCTATGATGCTTTCTTCTTAAGCAACTGCTAACTACTATTGTTATTTTGATTTCACATCATAAACAAGTGCACTCTTCTGCAGCCACTGAATATAATTTCCTCCTGCCCCAAAATATGTCTAAGGGCCTCATTCCGAGATTGGTGGTAGTCATGGTGCCATTTGCGCCATGACTGCCACCAATAACGGGTCCGGCACCGGTGTAGTTCAATGGGGACTTACCGGTCTAGTCCAACCCTGGCAGGACCGGTGAGTCCCCATTGAACATGCCATTCCCCATTCCCATTTGAGCCCTCATTGGGCTCAATGGGAATGGAGAGGGCGGTAATAACGGGCTCGTGACTTGCAAGCCCATTATTAGCGCCCTGGTCCCTTAGCGGGAACCGTAAGGGATGTGTGGTTTGACCACACGTTCCTTACGGTCCCCGCCAAGGGACCTCGGAATAGGGCGGTAGGGGAATACCGGCACCGGTCGCCTTACCGGTGCCCGGTATCCCTTACCGCCCTACTCGTAATGAGGCCCTAAGTCTTTTTCTCAGCAATTAGTATTTTCTCTCATTTGTCACAAAAGATGGTTCCCATAGTTGCAAACACTCACTGCGTACAGCACTCCATTGCTTCCCGTTCGATTTACACTTTATAAATCCCATAGTTACATAAATAACATTTTATTCCATCCAGAGTATGTTAAGATGTATTCTCTGTAATTTGTATTTTATCTCATTAATCCAAAACCCCCCATAATATTATTTCCTCCTGCCACCAAAATATTCCAAGACTTTTTCTCTGCGTTGCGCATTTTCTCTTATTGTTCACAAAATGCACACAGATGTATCGCCAGTAATATAATCTCCTTTACCTCTACAAATGTCTATGCTGTTTTTTTCGGTAACAAATTATATGTTCTTCTCATTACAAAGAAAGGTGCACTGTAGAGAGCACAAGGTGAGTAAATATAATCACCTGCTACCTCATAAGAGTGCAGACACATTTGCTAGTAACTAATTGCATTATGCCTCATCACCAAAATATGGGTCACTAAATTATAGCCCCTGAATATAATTCCCTTGCCTCCAAAAGTGCTCAAAAAAGGGCATGAGTTAGAGACACTGAAAGCAATCTCTTCAAGAATGTCTTCTTTGCAAGCAACTACTATTTTGTCTCAGCACATAAATGTATGGTACTGTGCTACAGCCACTGACTATAATTTCCTTCTAAATCCTGTCAAAGATGCCTTTAACAACACACCAATTCTAGGAGAGAGTTACAGGGTTTTTATTGCTTATTTTGTCAATGGTCGCCCCTCTCCTTCTTATCTAGAGCTGGCCGTTCCCTCCCTGGGCCAGGTGTCTGTAAACAGCAGGCTTGTTACTAGAGATTGGTAACCCCTACTGTCTAATAACTACCTGCCTGACTATCTATCTCCATGGTATTCAGAATTGCTTATGCTGAGCCCTCTTCAGTAACTATATTGTTGTGGAGAACCCTTTGAGTAAAAATAGTGTTGCTGCCCTCTCATCCTCAGATGCCATATCTGCTTATATCTTATAGTGACAGCAGTTACTGTATCCATTTTTGAAGTGAAGTGCCTCACCCCCCCCCCCACCCCCACGACCATCTTTCAGGGCCCCAGGCAGGCCAGCCAAACAATTTGGTCAGTTATCTAGCTGGTCCCTGAACTAAGGTCCCTAAAGTTAGTATTCAGCAATGATAAGTGCCTTTCAGATGTTCAGGCCCTGTTCTCTTAATTCCATGCCCTCCTGTCCCTTTCCCTACGTCTTTATGCCTCTTACCCCTTTTCCTCCTTCTCTCCTCCCTTCTACTCTACCCACTTTCTCTCCTTTCTCTCCCTTGCATTTTTTACTGTCTCCCTCTGATGTTCCTCTCTTCCATGCTACTATCTACCTCCAACCTCTGATCGTACTCACTACTACTACACTTATTTCTCCAACCTCCCATTACTCTCTCCTTCAAACACTATTACTACCACCCCTCTCACCACATTACTACTACCCTTCCACACTACTACTACCCCTCCAGATGAGTACTACTCCCCTGTCCACACTACTACTTCACCAACCTTGCTACTAATCCTCTTCCCACATCTTCTTCTTCAATCAACCTTCTTTCCATTTGCCAATCACCCTTCCTTTCTCTCTATTCTATGCCAGTATTCTAACTCGTACACTATTCACACCAACTGAAACTTTAGTACCAATCTCTCCCACCAACCAATACCTCACCGTGCAAATGTCTCTAACAAAGCTCCTCAATGCTCCTCTGCACCATCTTTCCTCTGCCTGGTCTCTTGGGGCGCCAGCTACTTCCTTGACCTCACCCGAATAACTCACACCTTCCTATTTCTTATGCTCCCTTTTATCCTCCCCCTTCCAGTGGTCGAAGTATACGAAAAGAAGTAGTGAAACTATATTCCCTGCTGGTCTGCCCCCGCACTCCACAAACCCCATCGCCACGTCCCCTACCACACGCAATCCAAACCCCCAAACAAACACACCTGCTGTTTAAAGGAATGTTCAGTGCACTGAACTACAAGTTAGAACTTTTTCCTACACTTTAAAAAAAAACGAAACCATTCCAAAATGGCTTCTTTGAAAAGAAAATTATAGTAACAGCAAAACCTAAAAAATAAAACTAGAGGAGCGAACTGTTCCCGTCCACTTCGACCACTGCCCCCTTCCCTCTCCATTTGAAACTTCCTTTCCTGGATCCAGGCCAACCACTGAATACAATGGTGGCCGAACAAAGTCTGGAAAAAGGAACTGGGACACTTCTAATTTACACACCCCGCCTATGGAGAAGGACTGGCTGCGCCCTTAACCCTGTTAGGCCTCTCACCCCAGAGATCCATAGTCCTGTCGCAATCCAAATAATTATATTTCTTCTCCAGTCACTACCAGAATTTTGACTCATCACAAACAGATGACTCACTAACAGTCACTGAATATAATCTTCTCTTGCCTTCAATGACTTTTCTCCACAGCTAGTGTATTCGCTTGTCCATCCCAAAAAAAGGCACATTGGGTCTCAGCCACGGATTGTAATCAGCTCCTGCCTCCAAAATATACAAAGACGTTTACTCTGCAACTAGTTTGTTCTCTTGTTCATAATACATAATGTGCACTGAGCTACACCCACTGAATATTAACTTTGCCTGCACCAGAGAATGATACAATTTTCCCGCTGCAACTAAAATTGCTCACTGAGTCAAAACCAATTAATAGAATTTACTTTTGGTGCCAAAGAATTTTGTTCTGCATCTGTCTTTCCTTCCTGTCTCCTCCACTTCCTTTAACACAAAGCACCTTTGTGTGTGATGTCAGCAGGCAAAGACAACTTGTCTCAAGAACAGGGATCAGGCCTCTTAAAGCAGGGTTGCATTAGTCCAATCACCTGTGGTGTTTTGGCAGTAACAGAGGGAGGTTCTCACTCCTTTGTGGATTAACCTTTGGACAAATACTTAAGGAAGGATTCATTGGACTTCTGTTGGGAGAATTGAAGTTCCAAATACCTCTGCCAATGAGGTGAAGACTAAGGGCCTCATTACGACTTTGGAGGTAGCCATGCCCTTAATAAGGGCATAGCTGCCTCCAAAATTGTGTCCGGGTTCCCTGAATGGGGAATTACTGGGCCATTCTGAGTTTGGAAGGCCCGGTAATTCCTCCTTCAGGGAACCCGGGCCCGGACCTTCCCCATTTCCATTTGAGCCCCCATAGGGCTCAATTGGAATGGGTGCGGGAGCTAACAACAGGCCGATTACGACCCAGCCATTGTTATCTACCTGGTCCCCTCGCAGGACCCGCTCTGGACGTCTGGAACCTCGTAATAGTGCGGAATGCGTTTAACAGCGCCGGCACCATTACCGGCGCCGTTAAACGCATTCCGCACAGGTCGTATTGAGGCCCTAAGTGTCCAGGGCAAAGGCACAATCTGCTCCCTAACCATCCCCTGGGCACATTGGAGGTGACCTGCTGCTGGAGCAAAGACTTGCCTCTCTGCTAGCTACACTGGTATCAAGGAACTCGCTGGAGTGAAGAACTCCTGCAGGTGTATGTCAGCCTCCCCCGTGTTTTTGAGAATGAGAATGGTATCCCATTGTGATGTGGTACATAGACATTTACTATAATATGGCTACATTAGCCTGCAGAGACTGGGGAAAATGCTTTGCTTCCCCACTGCCTCTTTGAGCTTTGACGTGACATTACTGTTACCACCTCACACGTGGAGGCAATGAAGAAGTGTGTGAGGAGCTGGGTTGATTTATTTGAGTGTGTACAGGAAAGGAGCTGTTGGATATGAATGTCAAATACCTAGCCCCCACCTCGGTGCTGTTTGTGTGACACTGTGCATGTATGTGAGGTGATTTTCCATAGGACCATTGAGTTGGGTGTGGATACTGTAAATATGGCACGGATGTGCGTGATACCCTGTCTAGAATCAACAGCATCTGGATGTTCAGAGTGTGATGCTGCTTCCTGTTAAAGAGTACCTGCATCCTTACCCCAAGTGGGATTAATATAGTGGGCCGGATTCTCAAAAAGGAGCGCAGAGAATCGCTTATTTAATTTGCGCTCATTGCAGAATTGCTCAGGTACCTTATTCTCAAATGTGTACTGAGCATTTCAGAGGGTGTGGATAACAGCACAAAGATATGCTGTCCTGCCCCCTCGAATACAATAGTGAATTAGTGTCGGGAAAGGGTTCCCAATAAGGTATGACAGGTTACCAGCAAACGCGTGGTTGCTGGGAGCGCATTTAACTGAGAAGGGCCGTTAAAAAGCCTGTCTTGGTGAAATGCTTGAGAAAATAAAAAAGCATTTCCATCCCTGTTTGGGAGATGGAAATTCAATTGTGACAGACGTGGTTTAAACCACAGTTGTCACACTTCAAAACAAAATCAGTACAGGGTCCGAAACGACCCTGTCATGATTTGTGCATCCCCAGCATACATTTTACAAGATCTTAATTTCGTGGCACTTAAAAGTGAATTTAGGATGCGCTATTAAATACGCAGAAATGTGCCCTAACTTGCTCAAATGCACAAAGGGGGCGAAATCTTAGATGCACTCGTTCAGATGCCCTTTGTGAATTGGGCTGCTCTGTTTTTGGCACAAGAACGCGTCTTGGGAAGATAGCTCAGGGGCAACATGCTCGCCTTGGAAGCAAGACGACACAGTAGCACCACAGGTCCGTCCCCTGGGTCTGCGCTTAGGAACCTCCGGGTATTAAGCACTTTATAAATCATATCATCTCCTCAACTGCTTTAAAAAAAAAAAAATGCTTGGGAGTGGTGGCTTCAAAGTCTGAAACACCAAAATGGTGGGTAAGCCAGCAATGGTAAAGAAATGGCAGGATTGATGTGTCTCCAGGTGTTGGGGTGGGAGACCCGCGGGCATCGCTCAAGCGAGTATGCAAATTCTGCCATAGCGCAGCCAAGAATGATGGTGTAACATTCCCTGCTAGAACATGGCAGAAGCATGACAATACATGACTGTCATGAACTTCCGCCTAGTGGGTGCGGCAGTCCGTGTTTGTGTGAGCTGCACATGTAGTTCCTATTCCCCATGCTGTAATTGCTGCGTGCAACACATGTGTATTCATTAAGGCCTAACTCACATCGAGGGGCAAATTGTTACACAAAAGGTTAAAGATCATTGGCTTAGGCTGCTCTGCTATGATGCTGGAGCTTGTGAGGGAAGGGCATCTGCTGTGCAGCAGAGCAGTGACTCATTCACTGAAGGTCGCTTAGCCTCCAGGCTCCCTTGTGCCCCCAGTGGACAGAGGCAGGTGACACGAATGCAAGGACTTGCAGCAGAAGCGCTTCGTGCAGCCGATTTTCTATGCAGTCAAAACCCCATCACCTCGGCAAGGCTCATTTTCTAAATCATTGCCAAACATGAGTGTCACCTAGCAACGAAGTACACTTTCATTTCACCCTTTCCAAACACACAGACAAATAAAGGGATCTATGCAAGTTGGTCGAATTCCGCCTGCTGGAATCTTTTTTTATTGCATTTTGTACCCCTGGACTCTCACTTGTCGCACTCTCCCCCTCCCATGTCTATATTGACTGAACCCAACCCACCAACAACCTGTACGTGGAACAAGAAACAGTACAAAAGTGGAAAAAAAATAGTGACCAGTCGGAATTCGACCAAAATACATAGTCACAAATAAAAGCATTCATATGTGTATGCATTTCCTAGCTTTCGTTTGTTGAAATTTCATACATGTTCAGGTTGCATGGGTGATTAAAGCGCAAAATGGAACGATTTCTTTTTGGAAGCTGCGAATTTGACCCCGGATACTCCGCAACCTCTGAGGACCCTTTTCCATGGCTGAGGAGGTACACACTGAAACACCTGAGAAGAAATGCTAAAGACCCTGCTGGTCTGAAGACCCACGGGTCCTCGCTCATAATTCCAATGCTCTCTTTCATGGTTCCTCTAGTCAGTACTACTGATTCATGGTATGATATGATATGGCATTTATAACGTGCCTATGCACACGTGCTTCATCTGATCTGAACTAGGCTGTGGTGTGTGTACGACTGTTCCATCTTAGCGTTGGCCAGGGCAGGTCATGCATGGGCACATTGCTGCTTCTTAGTAGTAGCCCATTGCCTTGGGTCCCAAATGGTTATTGTGTGCTCAATGATGTGTACTTCTTTATGCATTTTGCACAGAACAGTCATTGAAAGAAATCCCTTCATGGACAGCCCCCTTGCCCTCTCTGCCCAGGTCACCCATGCAGGGCTCAAGTCCAGGGTACACTGTTTTCAGGAGTCCCCCCCCCATGTTATTCAGAGGGCACGTTGATATGCTAATTTCGGGTGACTATCCAATTAGTATGTTAATGAGTCTCCCCACTTAGGACTTGAACCCTGCACCCACGCATGCACTCTCAACATGTTTCTTTGCCCCAGAGTCTGGCAGTGGATTTGTCTCTGCAGCAGTAAAGGGTCCTCCATTTCGTTTTGACCTGGCAAATGCCTTTAAGCATGTGGCACACCCTCAAAGCAAGGCTCCTAACTGAATTTTCTGGACCATACACTCCCTCTACTTGTGCTCCGTTTGTCTGTTCCTTCAATGGTTCTTGGCAATGATTGAAATGCCTTGAGGGGGCCTCAGCAGTGTGTTTGCTGAGATCACCTGTTTTTAGGCCAAACACAAGGAAAATAGGGTTTGTTGCTCAAGCAGGTTGACGGACACCATGCAGAGATGTTCACTCACCCCTATTAATAGCTACAGCATAAGTGCAATGACTTATCAATTGCAACAGAAAGCAAGCAGGGCATTCAGAGCTGCCAAAAACACTTGAAAACTCACAGGTATGTCCATCAGCTGTCAGCATTTAAAATCCAGCTGGGAGTCATTGTCACTGTGAGGCAGAGTATTGTCATTTGAGTCTGTCAGGCAATTAATTTCAATTTAGCATAAATGCACTGAATCTTTCTTTCACTTACCACGGCGGGAAAGAGAAACAGGCAAACATGTTTAAAAAGATATCCGCTTTTGGCTTCGAATTGCACTTAAATAAAATGTCATTGCAATAGATCAGTCTCATCTCATCTGCCATTGGTATGTCGTGGAGCAAATTGAGCGGGTCTGAGTCTGCCAGCTTCGCCAGTTTTGGGTTTCATAAGGAACAAGTGTGGCAATGCAGGAAAAATAGTCAGTTACAAAATTACCGTCACTTTTCCCGTACCGCTATACTACGAGTATGGCTCTGGATTGGGGGTTTGACCTCCAGCATCATGCTGCGGGTGCATTTTCCCAATTTCGGATGAAAATCTGCAAAATCGGCGGAATTTCTGTGGTGGTAATTATGTCAAAAATGCCCGATAGAGTGCGATGAACTCTAAAGAAAATGGGGATTAACTCTGCCACCGCCACATGTAATCTGGCAGTAATTTCGCAGGACCAAGAGGCAGGAATGGTAATTCCGTTGGACAGTATTCTGGCAGATTTACTGCCGGAATAACGGCCAACTCGTAATGAGGTCCTATGTAGCTTAATAAAGGCATGCAGAAGAAGGTGCCTTCAATGTCATGCAAGGCAAACAAAGGTACAATAGATGCATTTAAATGGTTAAAGGCACAAAAGGAAGGCGAAGAAGGAACAAAAAGCATAGGAGGCAATAAAAGGCACCTAAGTCATGCATTAAGAACTTTGAAGCATTAACAGCATGAAAAGCACTGGCTGCATGGAAGACATTCATATACATGGAAGACACTGAAAAGATTAGGAAGGCAACAATTAATCGGCATGAAAGACAGGTAGGCCATTAGGAGGAATAACATTATTCGCAGGCCCAGAAGATATGGAAGGCCTTCGTAAGCATGGAACTACTTGTAAGGCATTGTAGGCATAATTGCACGGAAGGCACTAATGGCATAGAAGAACTTTATTATAACCAAAAAAGTGACGGGTGGAAGGTTTTGAACAAACCTGAACCACTGGCACTGCTCTGGGCAAACTTCTGCGCCACTGTTTTTTAGCCCGTCTGCGGCACGCAAAAGGCGTACAGCCATATGCAAATCAGTCAGGTAATGCCACCAATGGGAGCAGCCCATCCCGAACTGGGCCTCCTGAGTGGGGTGCAGCTTGGTTCCCTCTTGGGAAAGACTTAAGAGGTATGCACGTAACTGAACAATTGTAGAATGTGTAATGATACAGTAATGATACAGAAGCATTTGAGGGGTCTAAAAAGTCTCACACACTTTACAGTACCAGCACATTATCTTTCCTGGTACCACATAATACTTCCAGTGTGTCCTCTTTCTACATCTTCAACCACAACTGCACCTTTGTTGTTCCTATTTCCATTTTGGCACCTCTCTACGTTGCGTTTGATTCTGTAGTGCTTTCCATGCGGACCTTTGCACTGACATTCTTTGAACATTTTACCACTCTCGCTACTTCCTTTCAATGACACAATGGGCCTCATTACGACCCTGGCGGAGTGGGTTTACGCCAGCGTTATTCGCGGCGGACCCGTCCGCCCTACTACGAGTTTCCGTAGCGCCATGGAGCGTTTTCCGCCTGGTTTTTCTGGGCGGAGAAATCCATGGCGCTACGGGACCTTGTTGTTAATTACGCCACCGTATTTTACGGTGGCGTAATTAACGCCTTCCCCACTCCCATTATACCCTATGGGGCAAAAATGGGAATGGGGAAGGGTAAAATGGGGAATGGGGATTTACCGCCCCGCCAAGGTCGGAATGGGGCGGTAAATCCGCCAACCCCCATGGCGCTATCGGCAGCTTTCCGCCGTGCTCCATGGTGCATTTTGCACCGCGATTTCCGCCAGGGTCGTAATGAGGCCCAATGTGATTAGGATTATTTCATATGGAGCATCACTTTCCTCCAGACACATGAGGTTTCTTCTATTTGCCAATGTGGGGTTCCTCTGCTACTGCACATGTATGTGCCACAAGATCACCTTGTTTTCGGATTTGATAGTTCTGTACAAGGCAATGGATTTCCGGATTGCCTTGGCCAACGGTGTTGCTGCAACTAGCATTGGTTCAGTGATTTGATGCAATCGTTATGTTACTTGTACATGTTTCCTGTGCGCCATGAGTGGATCTGTTACAGCTTCATCAAAGTACTGGCCGAAATTGCATCAGGGTACATAAACCAACTATGTAGTCTTCTACATCTGTACCTCTCTGAGAGTGGATTGTTCCCTCAAAACATATCACAACCTGAATACTACATTAGAGTGTAACATTTGTGATTTTCCTTGATGACACTGATTTTGGGCAACATGTGTTTGTTAATTCAAAGTACCAGCTATTCATGCACATTTCGTAGATGATGAGCTTTCCAGTTCCATGAGTGACAGGCCAGATGTCTTTTGAATTGTATACTGGAACTTGTATTTTTGTTTTTCCCATTGTAAGGCTGGACCTTCAAGTCCCAGCATGCAGTGGGAAAAGAACACTGGATTAGCAAGAGGTGTCATGGATGACATTGGGAAACATGGCAGCTCTGACATTTAACTCTGCATGCCCTTCATGTTGGTGTGCACGGGGTATAAGGCTGCATAGATTCTGCCTTCCTGAGTGAAAATAATGTATAAATATGGCTTATTTTCCTGGTGCCATCTTTTGCCTTCGAACATTTATGGAGATCTTCTTTCCATTGTTCCCATGGCATGAGATGTTAAGCAGCAACTGCTTTTTGTTTGCTGCTGCCCACTATACTATTATCACAATTGTATATTGTACTTGATTGTGCATTTGTGAGGCACTGATACATCAAGAAATTGTGTTTCAAAGAGCCCACAGGGCAAGGGGAGAGAACAGGGGAAAGGGCATATACAATAACATTGATGAACAAGTCAGAGGCAGTCCTAGTAGGCCTAGTGCACATTCGAATCCTGCAAGTGCAGAGAGATAGAAAGGACAGGGAATGAGGGTGGGTGCTGGAGGTTCTGTGGGGTGCATTCAAAGGCCCCAAACTGAAGTCCCTTTCACATGAAAAGCAGGATTTTTCAATACTGACACAACAACAGCTTTGCATGTGTGATTGCAAATGAAAACTGAAGGGTCATGTGAAAAAGGTGTGCCTGTCATTACCCAAGGAAAAGCAGCATTTTAGTTCCCAAAGCAAGAAGAAAAATCAAAGGTCCCTTTTACATGAAAAACTGGATTATTAAACACGGTAACAGAAATGGCGAGGCATGTGTATTTGTAATTTAAATGGGAAAACTGTACCACTGCTAACAGGAAAAATGTCAGTGAAAAAGACATAGTGCATGTTGACAGAAAGTAATGTATATTATGTTTGCATACAAAATACCAGTGACATTTGAAAAGCCACTTTGTTTTCCAAGGAAACATGGCCACCAAGGCAAACCCTTTTGGCTTGTGGGTGGGTAAACTTCACAAAGAAATCCTCCACTGCCAGTGTGGATGTTACATCCCTCACCCAATAACAACTTTAATAAAGTGTGTCCTGCTAAAGGCTTGGGAACCCCAGTGTTCCCCAGACTTGCTGGCTCTGAAGGCAGTGATAGCAGGACGGTTCCCCTTGGCTGGAGCGTGACTAAACGGTGTGAAGAATGGGGGCTACAACATCAAACAACCAACCAACTTCAAAGAGCAAGCAGCAAGCACAAAAAAATACAAACTCTGGTTACAGGCTGACTCAGTGAGACCATATGGCCTGAAGGTAGGAGAGTTGCCATTCATCCCACATGAAGATTAACAATTAATATAAAAGGACTACTATAACTTAAACCTTTTTCCCCAGCAACCATAAGGCAAATTTTCTTCATTTATGTTCCATTGTTTAGGTAATTTATAAGCGATTTTTGGATTTTATAATATTCATCCACCTGCGACGCAGGGAACTGTAATTGCCATCTAAGATGTGTATCTGGCTGATCTGAAAATGTTACAAATATGTGTTACAAAGTTGGTGTATGGGTGGAGGGCTAAATTAGGAATATGGGTAATAAATTACAGATTCAAAACTTTTATTCTTTTTACGGAAATGGCATAAAATTACCACATGGCCGTGCAACATGGTGCGGACCTGGCTGTCATCTTATTTAATTACCCATGATTAGCGGAATCAGAAAATATGTATATTGTGGCAGTTATTAGTACAATTATGAAGTTTTGCCACATAACTAGTTTTTGCAAAAAAAGTGACATGAGAACCAATGGGGCTTGTAAATGAAGCTGCCATGTGTCTGCTCCAGACTCTTAAACAAATTAGTAGAGAGGGGCTGGAGTGGGGAGGGGAGAGAAGGGGAACTGTCCAATCCTTGTTGTGAGAACTCTAACAGGGTACTTCCCTAAGCTTGTTAAATTGGCAGTATTTTTGCTGCAATATAACAGGGACTGCACTATGATATGATAGGATAAGTCATTTATAATGTGCCTGTAAACAAGTGTTTCCAGGCGCAACAAGACAAGGGAGGTAAGACAGAAGGAGGACAAGACAAACAATCTTACTAGGTCTTGTGTCATTCAGATCATGCAAGTGGAGGAATGAGAAGTGCAAGTGGAAAGGCAGGGGGGAGTGCAAGGGAGAGGGTAGGGGAAAACAGGTCAGCAATGCTCTTAGTAAGTGCAGCCAGGGCTGCATGGCTCTGGGTAGTGCAAGTAGAACAAGGGATTGTAGGTTCACAGTTACAACCCCTAGGTGCATGGTAGGCCAGAGGCAGTGCAAGGGTGACTAATCAAGAATAAGCCTGGTACCCAATGAGATTCTGTGGGTAGCCAAGCAACCAGTCAGTACAGCACCTACCAGGATAGGTAGGTAAGCAGGGGAGGGAGAGAGAGAAATCAGAGAAGAGGAAAGGTGGTTTAGCTCAAGTTTGAGAGGGGCAGGGAGGCCATTCCAGAGGGAGGCACCTGCAGAGGAGAGTGATCTACCCTACACTCTCTGCCTGGAGAAGGTTCTAACCCTTAGAGAGTTGGATGTAGCTGAGCCAAGGGCTCGGGAAGGAAGGTATTTTGGAAGAGAGTGTTGGATGTAGTGTGGGCCCTGGTCCCAGAAAGCCTTGTGGACAATGCAAAGGGTCTTGAACTTGATCCTTGCAGCGACTGGCAGCCAGTGGAGAGATTTCAGGGCTGGAGAGATACAGTCCTTGGGCTTGAGACCAAGGATAAGTCTTGCAATCCTGTTATGTATTAGTTGCAGAGGGTGCAGAGTAGAGGAAGGGATATTGAGAAAGGTGTAGTTGCAGTAGTACAGCCTAGAGAGAACCAGGGCTCTGGAGACAGTGAGCTTCTGGGGGAAAGTGAGAAAGGGAAGAGTCCCTTTGATGAGGTGCTGCTGGTAGTGGGACTTCTTGGCGACACCCAATATGTGAGGAGAGAAAGAGAGAGTGTAGTCAAAGATGACATTGCAGGAAGGTGAAGTAATAGGGCTCAAGGTGGGTGGCAGAGTGAGAGAGGGAAAGCAGGGGTCCCAATGAGGAGGATCTCTGTCTTACTAGCACCAATACTGAATTGTGGATAGACAGTCAGAAATAAGTGAGGGAGCAGTGGAGGCTGAGGGGAGCCTCAAGGAAAGCTGCGTATCATCTGAATAACACTGAAAGTTAGAGGAGAGGTGGAGATCAGGTAGGACAAAAGGGCCAAGCCAAGTGGAGGTTGAAAAACCAGGGTGCGAGGATAGAGCACTGGAGAACGCCACAGGTAGAGAGAGAGGTGGCAGAGTAAAAGGGACCACGTTGGACCTGGGAGAGGCGGTCCAAGAGGAAGGAAGTCAGCCACTCCGGGGCCTGATCCATGATGCCCAGGTTCTCATGGAGTCGATTGATGAGGATGGCGTGGTTGACTATGTTGAAAGCTGAGGCAAGATCAAGGAGGATGAGGACAGAACAAATGCTGGAATCAAGGTTAGAGAGCAGAATTTCATGAGTGTTCAGCAGAGCAGTTTCTGTGCCTCTGGCCGCTCTGAAGCCAGGCTGATGGTCATGGAGACAACCAAGAGATTCAGTGTGGAGAGTAAGTTGGGAGATGGCCAGCGTTTCCAAGAGTTTGCCCAGGAAAGGGGTGATGGAGATTGGGTGATAGTTTGCCGGGCAGGTAGGATCAGCAGATGGCTTCTTGAGGAGGGGGTGCATAAAGGAGTGAACTGGATGATCTCCAAACAGCCCTTTAATATGAGTAGCAGTACCCTCCAGATAGATGGGGATTCATACTCATGCATCAAATAATTAAGACAACGTAATAGTTTGGCAAAGTGAGTCGGTTTCATCACAAGTTCATAAAATGGGGAGGACAACGAACATCAGCAATCGCTCAATCTTCTTGTCCTCTTTACTTTTAGAAAAAACACAATATTTATAGCAGAAACTCATCATTGCTGACGTACAACCTGTGCAGGTAATAACGTCATCCTATGTTGCAATCTTAAAAACCTAACATGCAATGTGATTGGTTATAGGAAGGTAACTTAACACAGGTACTATAGCTGCATATGGTAACGGGGAGAGGGGATTGGATAATCAATGTCAGGTGGGGCAACTAAGCCCTCCCTTCAAAATGGCAACAATGAACATCACTAAAAGTACAACACCCCATTGGCTCTACTCACTATAGGACCCTAGATTACAAGGTCCACTATGATTGGGTTGGCATCAAACACACTCATACTTTTCCATCTACGTCTAGCAGCACGCAGAAAGAAAATCCAGGTGCAGAGAAGCTGGTCTGCATCCCAGCTTCCCACAAATTATGATACAATCAATCATCACCTCAGTGGTCATGTGTCAATTACTGCTTTGTAGTTTGGTCTTGTGTCTGTTCTGTGCTCTTAGAACTTTTAAGGAGTATGGGCATGACAGGGACCCATGCGTAGGTGTGGAAGTTTCACTCTTCCAACCTGTTTTTGTCACGTGACTGGACACCATCAAATCGGCGTTTCTCTGTGTCTTTTCATATATTTGATTTAATTCTGCCAGTTCTCCGACTTCTGTGGCTTATCTTGACCTTTCTGAACAGGATCTTCTGTTCTCTTCTCCTTAATTGTATCCAATGTTGGCCTATTCCAGCCAGATAAGACCTTGGCTTCTTGGCATGGTCATCCTTTAGCTGAGTTTTGCTCTATCTTGATTCTCAATTTTCTTGCTGCGACACACTCCATTTGAGGCCTTTTGTCACCTTTGTTCTATTCTGCTAATATACGTAGTGGACTTGCATTCATACATAAAGTGCTTCTTGAGGTACATATTTGTAAACGTTGGCACTTGCCGCAATCTATCGAATAATTAGCATAAGCAAGCTTCAAGATTTCTTTGCCTTTTGCCGTTACTTGCATCTGTACATTGTTTAAACCAACTTAATATCTTCATCATGTATGTGGCATAAGTTTCTTCATCTTGACATCAACTTCCTCACCTTGGGCTCAAGATGTCACTTATCCATGGTATCTCTTTGGCATTTCGTCTCTTGTCAGTATTCTCAGGTCATTATCTCTTCTATATGTGCGTCAGTCTGATTTCTTATGACGTCACCATTCATCTTCCTTCATTATCTTCTTTGCTTCTTCGGGTATTTTATTCAAACAACTGTCATATTGTTTAGAATATAGGTATGGCTTTTTTAATGGATACCTTACTGTCCTGGTTTTCTTAGGTGTTGGTATATTAATAGGTGCTGTCATCCTGATAGGTACTGGGCAGAACCCATGTGCTGCTCTCTGTTGGTTTTACTGTTCTTCATACGTCACATACTTTGGTGTGAACTCAATAGGCAATGGGAGGGTGGCAAATGGATTGGGGACGATGCTCGACACTTCCTCTTCAGGAGTGCTTACGGGGAGAGGGGAAAATTCCAGTTCGAAAGAGTGATTACAGAAATTGGGCAAGGCTGGAGCCAGAGTGACCATTTGGTCCTTAATGATTACGGAGGAGTAGGGGAGCACCTTTTGGGACGACACTTTCATAGATCTGACTTGTCTAGAAACCTCATCACGAGTTGACAGAGAGAAAGAGGAGAAAGGAGGAGAAGAGGGAGACATGGTCAAATGGGCCAAGAGAGGAATAGGGAGAGGAAGAGGAGATAGAGGACAGGATGTTCTGAGTTTTAGCAGAGAAGTGAGAGGCCAGAGCCATACAGAGGGCCTGGGAGGCAACAGGAGAGGTAGAGACTGCAACAGGATTGGCCAGTTCCTTGCAGATTTTAAAGAGTGTGGCCATATTGTTAGAGGCTGCAGAGACGCAGGCATGAATGTGTGCTCTCTTCTTGGACAGGACAGAGAGTCTGTATTGCCGATGGAGCAGGTGGCAGGCGAGTTTATCAGAGGATGCACCCGAAGCCCTCCACTTCCTCTCAGCCACCCTACACTTGCGTTTTAGGACAGCGAGGTCGGAATCATACCAAAAGTTGAACTTAGAGGTAGGCTTCAGCCGGATTCTCATGACAGGGGTAAGGATGTCCAGGGTGTTGGAAATAGAAAGATGCAGATTAGAAAGGGCTGTGTCAGACTGTGAATCAGCCACATGAGTAGGAGGAGCAGAGAAAGTAGATGCAAAGGCATCCACTGACACATGCTTCATGGGCCGAATGACAGAGAAGATAGGTGGCAGAGCTGTGGGGGGGGCTTTGCCTGAGGGCTAGAGAGCAGAGTAGAAAGTGGTGAGTCCAAGAGAGAGGAGTGGTGAGAGGGTTAGAGAGGGGCATATCTGAGGTGATGAGAACATCCAAAGTATGTCCGGAAGAGTATGTCGGGCAAGAGGGCAGAATGGAAAGAGAGGGAGTGTTGTATAGACAGGTCGATGTTGAGATCTCCCAGGAGGAGAAGGTGAGAAATAGAGGCAAGGAGAGAAGAGGAGAGGTTGGCCCTTTCAGAGAGGAAGAGGGTGATGAGGCCAGGTGGCCTGTAGATGGTTGCCACAGATAGAGAGAGGCCAGGAGATATATAATGCCTCCAGGCATTCAAAGGAGGAGTAGGAGGGAGGGACAGAGCTGCTGAAATTTACCATCAAAAGAGTGCTGCTGCAATTTATAATCTGACAGCTGCAAGGAAACACCAGAGGAGATTGTTTAAATTGCATCTGGTTGGAACTGTGTATTGTTAGGAAGGCCTAAACACTGACCGGGTCCTATGGTGGAGAGTGGGAGGCCATCCTTGAGAGTGGCGTGTCCAGACCCCTACCCTATCTTTCCAGGGGGTCCTGACATCCAGCTGGCTGTCCTGAATTTTAAACAGAGGCGTTCTATGTTAGTAGAACTGAGCCATGGGAAACCAAAAGGTGCCTTCATAGTGGGCAGGGGCGAGGGGGAAAACACTGTGGCCCTCATTACGACCCTGGCGGAAAATAACTGACCTGACCGCCATAGCGTAAATAGCGTTTCCGCCATTGCACGACGGAGTAAAGTGCGGCTAATTCTGACCCATCGGGCACGAGCACTACGCCATGGCGGAAGTGCAAAGTCCGCGATGGCGGAAATGTCCCCAAAACGCCCCTCACCGCCGTCGTACGCCGCCCTAGGTGCAATTCCGCCACCCATCATAGCGGTCACCGTAATGAGCGGTAATCGCAAAATACGGTGACCGTAAATATACGGAAACGGAAGTAAAAACATGGGCCCGGAACGGGAAACAGCACGCCGTACACCTATAAAATCAGAATCCCAACACAACCATTAAAAATCCTACCCTGAGACACATCCCAACCCGTTAGCCACCCTAGTGAAAACAATAAAAATGGGAAAAGTTGCGAAAAAAGCGTGTGACCGCAAGCGGCAGGTCCACTTCTCCCATGAGGAACTCACCGTGCTCACAGAGACCCTCCAGGAGAATGCTGCCGTCGTCTTCTCGACGCAAATGACCAGGACGGCACTTGCGAACAAGAAGGCCATATGGGCCCTGGTGGCACAGCGGGTAAGTGCGGTGGGGACCGCACCCGCAACCCACAGCAATGCAGAAAGCGATGGGACGACTTGCTGATACGCGTACGGAGCATACTATCAGCCAACCGTAACATTGCCACAGCTACCGGGGGAGGATCGGAATCACCCATCAAGTTGACCCCCTGGGAAGAAATCTGTGCCTCCACCATTGGAATGGAGAGTATAGAGGGAGTCGGAGGGATGGAGAAAGGAGTGCAGACATCCGAAGAATCAGGTAGGTGGGCCAAATAAAACAATGCTAAATCCACAATGTCCAATCATGTGAAGTACCATGTGTCCACATAGTGCAACAGAAACACATGTCCAGGAAAACGTCCACATACATTGGCCTGATAGCGCACTTTAAAACTCACATTAAATACATAAATAATTAAAAATCCTAAAAACACCCTCTACACGTGCAGCATGCACACCCTGACTGCAGGCTGCAAAACAATTGCATCCTCAATCCACACAAAAATGAAACCACCTCCAAGGCCCTGACCCAAATCACCCTCAGGTACCACCCCAATGCATGTGATACATTGCCATTCCAATTTCCACAGACCCATAAATAACGCTCGCCCTCCTTTACTCCAACACAGGGTCCGATTCAAACGACGAGCTTCAGGACACCCCTACCAGCACACCTGCAAAGAGGGCCAAGACCAACGGCCAAAGACCCTCCACCTCAGCTGCACGGATCAAGACACGGCAGCAGCACAAATCAAGTGGCAGCACACAGGAGGGGACTCCAACAGGCACCCCAGTAGGCAGCATGGCCACAACAGCAGCACCACAGGTCCCCCCAATGGATGCCACAGAAGGCACTGCTTCTGGTGGCAGCAGCACCATAGGTGACACTGCATTAATGGCAGCATGCTCCGACGTAGGATCCATCCATGACCTGTCTCAATCCCCCTGTTTGTTTCATCCCGTACACCATGAGGATACCACGCAGGGGCACTCACAAGACGACGACTGGCCATCCCCCACAAGCCCTGTGGCAAGGCAACATGAGGTGATCAGCCCCTCTGTGACACCACCGCAAATGGGCATGGCCCAGCAGAGGCAACAGTCCCTCGACCAGGTGATCGTGCAACAGCAGCAACTGGCCACGCTCCTCAAGGAGCATGCTGATGAATGTGGGGGTACTAAGGCAGCCATAGAAACATCTACTGAGACACTTAGGGAGGAAATGGAGAGAGGTACAGAGACACTAAGGGCACAAATGGAGAGAAGCACCGAGAGCCTGAGGGGGGAACTGCATGTGACGTCCAAAGACGTATGTGCTGAACTTGCCGCTGTGCGCCGTGTGCTCACTGAGCTCTCACAAACCCTTAGGGACATGCATGGACGTGAGCAGGCAGAGACATCATCCGTGGCAAGTTCCGTCCAGGGCAGCCCCCAACGTAGATCTGGGAGGAACCTGCGCTCCACAGGCAGGGGTGCCCCTGATACCCGGAGAGGGGGCTTGCAATAGCGTCTGCCCACTGACAATGAGCATCTTTGGACACTGGTGTTCGGGGGGGAGGTAGGAGGGTGGAGGGGGTGTGTTGGGCTTTCTTGGGTGGCGGGTCGATGGGGTGTGTAACATAATTTCACATATGCTATAAACATTTCACAATCATCCAATGAGATGTGTGGACATTGATCTTTGTGTACGAGGCCTTTATAGGCGTACAGTCCATATTGTGCATGTTCCAGACACACACAGTGCCACAAGTCCCGTGTCCATGTATCAGCCACCAGGCGTGAGTGCTAGAAGCATGAATCTATGATAATCTGACAAATTTCACGGCCCTCCTGTGCCTCGCGGACTCCTTGAGGTGCTGCCACATCCCCACCCTCATCATGACCATCTTCAGGTGCTTGCAGTTCTGCGTCAGGGGGCATGGGCACATTTCTACGTACGCACATGTTGTGTAGCATGACACATGCCATGACCATCTTTGCAACCTTCTCATGGCGGTACAGGAGTGCCCCGCCAGACCTGCTGAGGCAGCGGAAACGACCCTTCAGTAGGCCGAATGCCTGTTCTATGACTACACGGGTACGTGAGTGGGCATGGTTGTAGTCCTCCTCATGCTGGTTCTGTGGGTTCCGGAGTGGTGTAAGGAGCCATCTCTTCAGTGGATACCCGGCATCACCTGTATGTGGACAATAAAGGATGTTTGTGGAATGACATTGCTACGTACGCATCCTCCCCCCCTTCCTACCAGGTCATTGCCGCATCACATACCCCACATTATCATGCATGAAATGAGACTCACCGAGTAGCCAGGATCTGTTCCCTGCGTGTCGCTCCATGTAGCGTGGTATTGTAGAGTTCCTCAAGACCATAGAATCATGGGTTGATCCAGGAAATCGGGCACAACAATGTGTAATGATCCTGTTGGAGTCACACACCATTTGTACATTAAGAGAATGATATTGTTTTCGGTTGCGGTACTGGAGCTCCATAGCATGTGGGACAACCAATTCCACATGGGTGCAGTCGATGGCACCAATGCAACCCGGTATGCCGGCAAGTGCATGGAATCCCACTTTTGTGTTCGTAATTTCCTGCTCCGAGCGTGGTAGAGAGATGTAGTCGTCTGCGTGCTTCAGGAGGGCATCGAGCACTTGCAATAGTGTCCGTGACAACAGTGGCTGTGAAATGCCATGCAACTGTCCGACTGTGTGCTGGTAGGTGCCTGTGGCCAGGAAGTGGAGTACAGTCACCACCTTCAGTAGGGGTGGGATGGCGGTTGGGCTATCTATCATGCTGACAAGGTCAGCGTGTGTCATGTCCACAATGGCGGTTATGGTGTCCCGGTCCAAACGGTAGAGGGTGTGGATCTGCTCATCAGTGAGGTTGAACGGATGAGCTCGGAGGCGTGGGATTGCGGGCTGCCTGCGTGGTGGTAGTGGCTGTGCTGGTGGGCCTTGCTGGCCCTGCCTTGCCCTCCTCCTCCTCCTGCGTCTCCTCTGTGCGGCCGGTTGTTGTAGTAGTTGGTGTTCGTCTTCTTCTTGAAGTTGGAGTACTTGCAGTGCTATCAGGTCCCCCAGGGCCAACATCGCTAGTCCTGCCGGTAGCATTTTGGAGTGGGTGTGGTTGTGGGAGGGGGTTGGGTGTGCAATTTATGTGTTTTCAGGCAGTATAGCCTCCACCTGTGGTGATACATTCCACCTGTGCAAGCTGCAATCCCCTTTGGGCGAGCACGTCCCGCACACAACGCTGCAATTTGACGCATGGCATCTTGCTATTACAATCATGTATTTAATCCCGATGGCAGTGAAATATTGGTTCATATGTTCATTCTGCTATGGTCCCATTGTTTCACATACTATCTTTACAGTCGCGAACAAACTTGTGAAGGGTCAGTGGAATGTAGTAATCGATTAACGGTGGACCCTCATGCAGCACTGTACCGAGGTTCACCGACGGGCGGGGCGTCCCATTTGTGAGTGAAGCCAGTTGCCATTTTCACACACTGCCGCACTACATGGATGAATTTGTGATTTCAAGCGGTCACAGATGCATTTTCGACGTGATGTTGCAAATGAGGAAGTCGAAGGACAGCGCTTTCGGTTTTCAGCTAGCGGCGAGGAGGAAAGCCCACAGGTCTGACTGCAAATATAACGTTCTATTGTTTAATGTCCTTCGGACAGGGGCCATGGCGAGAATGCAATGATTGCTATGAATAGTATGGGATGCGCAATAGCGTAGTGGACGATAAGGCCGGACGTTCCCAAATACATGTTACTTCACAACACTGGAATTCCGGGCTGGAGCACAGTGGATTTTGCAGACTGCATTACGCACAGACTCAATCGAAATTTCACATGTTATGTGAGTAAATAATTAGGCGTTTTCATACCGGGATGAGGGAATGATGTATGGATGCATGGACAGATGATTTAATTGAGAGTTTGCCATGTACATGGATTTTTGGAATCTATCCACTTCCCCTGCGCTATGTGATGCAGAGCTGCCATAGTGGGACCATCGTCTATCTGCCCTTGTTGAACCCTCCCTGTCTCGACGCGCCTTCAAACACTTGTGTCTATGCACGTTACTAATCCCATCTAATGGATTCTGTTTTAACAGACGCATGCACACAAAGACTCGTTTGTAATAGTGTTTTCACCTCGATTTATGTTGTTATGATTCGCAAGTGATTTTTGGGTGGGAATAATCCTTTTGAGTGGGCTAGCATGCATATGGCTGTAGATTTAGTGTGATCATTGAAGTGAGTAATTGAAATGAGGTTCTAATGCCCATACTATTCTTTTTCATTTCATTTGGGTGACAGGTATCTCCTCCCCTTTTGCCGCTGCCATCTGTATGCCACTCCTGCAGATGGCTTTTACTCCCGACACCTGCTGCTTCGTGTTAATCAGTGGAGCACCATTACGATCTTATGGGACGATCGCCAATGGGCCACATGCCCTTACGCAGTACTAGTGGCTAGGAGCAACATATCGACCTTTCAGCTGGACTAGTGCCTACCTAATGGGACGGCCCTGCGGTTCTAGGCGCTTCCATGTTGCCTTTTTGAACGTGAATGTAGCCCCTGTGTACCATGAAGGAACAGGGCGTCACACATGAAGAAGCTGGTCATTTATTGCGGATGCAGCCCACAATAATGAAATATATTTTGGAGTTCATGACCTAATGGCTGTATGGGCTTGGTGATTTTGTTGTGCATTAAATTTCTATTCTGATATTAACCGTGTAGCGTTATTCTTTGCAAGTAATGTAGCATATTCCTATTTGTGGAGCGATGTATTGTGAGAAGATCTGCATTGGGTTCCGGCTTCTGAGTATAGTTGCGTGGTACTGTACTGGGCGCGTTTGCCTACGAAGCCCAGTGAGGTCAGGGATAGGGGCTGCCATTATGACTGTTTTAATGATGTCATGCTCAGGGGCGGGGGATTAGCTTTTGTGTAACAGATGCCGGTCAGCCAGGTGGATTGGTGGAATGATGTGATTATCAGAATATGGCTGGTCACAGGTGCCTGTGTTTGCGTGCGTTTCTTAGAGGGAGACTGAGGTCATGTCCATTGGAATAGCTTCTGTATTCGTGCCATCTGTGCCCTGCAGCTCCCATTGGCCCCTCTTGAGATGGGCCTGGCTGCTCAGTCACTCTGCCAACTTGTGTGGTACATGCTTATGCTGATGGTTGGTTTGTTTACTGGCAAGAGTACAGGGCTGGTGCAGTCTCCCTCAGGATACTGCTTTGAATGTTGCCTTACACTGGTGTCAAGCGATGGGGGCCTGTTGTTGTTTTGTCTCATATTTCAGTTCATATTGCTGTACTTGAACCTTCACATGCCTGTGCTGCATCAGTACGGCAATGGTGACATGCCAAATATGGATGGCCACACACAAGGCACTTGGAGTCCCTACATTCATTTGTTCGTTGGCATGCATGGGTGACTTGTACATTTCACTGGTTGCATTGTGTGACTTCATTGCACCTACGAGGAGTTGTGCAATGTGGCCAGGGAGTGATGTACAGGCACTCAGTAGGGCCATTTACGGTTGGTTCGCGTTGCCGTACTTCTCACCATGGCGGAATGGTACTTTCCGCCATGCTTGATGGCGTTAGGTAAATGTCCGCTAGGGTCAGAATTCGCGTACCGTTGCGCCATGGTGGTAATTACGGTTTTGCATGGCGCGCGTGCGCGTACTTGGTGCAGTTAGCGTTGGCGTTCACTACGGTGTCGCTAATGGCATCGTACTTTACGGTGACGGGTCATAATCGCACCGAGCGCTATTCGATTGCGGTATTGCATTTCCGCCATCGTTTTTCGATTTCCGCCAGGGTCGTAATGAGGGCCTGTGTAGATACTTAGCCTATTTAACTAAAATGATTATTTTAAATAATTCCCCATTTGGTGGAACACTACTAGGTCATTTTCTCTACAATCTGAAATTAACAAAACTCACTTCCCAGTGTGTGATGAAAAACTATAGCGGATAATTTAATTGGGTAATACTTTTTGTCCTGTTGATCACGACTTCTTTAAGGAACAGGGGTGTCTTTGTTCTTAAATCAGTCCAATCTTTTTGTCCAACTTTCCCTTAACACAGACCTTTCAGTGGAGGGCGGCCTGAAATCTAAAATTCCCCAAATAATTCCCATTTTTCTGTCCGACTTCCAGAACACAGGCCAAAGTAGGGGGCGGGTCTGAAAAACAAACCGCTACAATCACCCTGTGTTATTCTAAACCAAAAGTGTGGGTAACATCATAATTGCCATATGTATTTGTTCCAATCTTGAACCCTTTATGTTAGTTTTTTTTTTCTTTTAAGCTGGCAGTAACATCAAAATCGCACAGCACTACATTTATAATTGTTTTGGTTATGGATCAATTTAATTATTTCTTGAAGTGAAATTTGTAGAAAGTAAAGAATTGTGATTTGTTTTTTTTATTAATTTGTGTAACTGATTTGAGTAACTAGAAGTTAATGGTGAGCCACAAAGAAGGTGGCGCGTGTGATTTCTATTACTTTTAATTTAAAATGTATGCACATATATTTCCTGTACATCAGCCTGGTTCTTGGCTCATTGATAGCTTAGGGGGAGGGATCCAAGAGGCATGATATGGGTCTGAAGTAGGGCTGAATAAAAATATTTTAAACAGTTTGGTGTGTGTCACCTTGAGTGGGGATGGGGGGAACTCCCTGTGTTGAGGGTGGTCTCTCAATAAACCATTACAGTTCCACAGAGGGGGAAGTGCCAGAGAGTCAGATGCAAGCAACAGGTAAGTGCCTTCGCAAAGATCACTTGCTGAGTGTCACTTGCCACTAAGTAATTGCAGGCCTGTGGGACAACACAGGCCAGTGGTTGCCCAAAGGCAAGTGTGGGGGGAGGTTGGAGGCTGGGGTGAATTGACAGAAGGCCAAGACCCAGAAGGACACATAGGGGTTCAAGCTATCAGTCTCAGCGACTGTGGGGTTTAGCATGGGAGGGAGAGGGGGAAGGAGAAGGTGAAGAGGAAAGTCTTCAGAAGCTTCCAGAATTTGAGGAGAGCCGGCTCATGATGAAGAGGAAGGGGTGGCTGGTCCAGAGGAGAAAGCCAGACGAGGAAAGGGATTGGCCACCAGCTCACTGCTTAGTGAAGCGCTTAAGGTGGAGAGAGTTGGAGCTGGAAGAACGTGTAGATCTGGAGGGAGAGCATTTGGTGAGAGCAAGTTGTAGATAGCGTGGTCTCTGGCCCCAGACATCCTTATGGCTGATGCAGAGGGATTTGAATTTGATCCTTGCAGCAACCGGGAACCAGTGTAGATATTTTAGGGCTGGAGAGATGCATTCCCGGTGCTTAAGGCTGAGAAAAAGTCTTGCAGCCCTATAGCACGCAGCCCGATAAATCAGCACTCACAGTTCACTTAGAACAGTGATCTGCAACCTGATGCTCTCCAGATGTTTTGGACTCCCATGACCCCTCACCATTGACCATTGACCTTGCTGGATAGGGTTGATGGGAGTGGAAGTGCAAAACATCTGGATAGCAAAAAGTTGCAGATCCCTGGCTTAGAAGAACACGAGGAAGGGGACACTTCACAGATAAATATTGTTATTTAATTTACCACAATACTAATTGCAGTTGGTCCCATTGTACTTTAGTATTGTCCCCACTGTGTTCTGGCTTGATCAAGTATAAATGTGTATCTACTCACTAGTCTAAATGTGCTCAAAGAATGATATTTATGGCAATGTATGAACAAACTATGGTGATTGCAATGGTTTATGGACACATAACAGAGCACAATCTTCTACACCCATGGTGCAGCCTGGTGACAACAGTAGTTTCCCATCTTGTTGATTACAGAGTTACTGTCCAGCCTTGTAGAGGTGCGTACATGTGTGTGGTTTTCCACTCTACTGACTGTCCTGTGGTTTCAGAGTTTTTTTTTTATTCCTTTCAGTTCTCAGCCTAAATGAATTGCTTTTAACGTTGGACTTACTATTTGAGATGGTGTTCATGTGTCAAGGTGAATCCACACTCTTCAATTTGTTGTTGGCCTCCAAGGCCTTGTGGCCATGTGCTCTGAATCTTCTCTGTCGACATTTGGGGAGGCTGTGCTCACTCTGCCAGTTTCCCTTCTGTCAACAATTGATTTTGTGTGCATTTATTACCCTGATGTCCACTGTGCCTGCAAAGCGAGGCTGTATTTTTGCTGCACACTCCATGCTGCAAGCACTCGGTTGCTCAAGGAGAATGATAGCATTCTTTTCTGTTTATGCTCTCTGGGCCTTAACACAAGTAACTAATATATAGAGTGCCACCGCGTCACATAAGGAGGCAGCTACATTGCTTTGCACGGGTGCAGGTAACAACCTCGGACAGGCCTAGAGGGCAATAGGGCAATGCCTGAACCAAAAACGCAAAATACTAGTGTGGACCAGTTTTTGGGGGAAAGTTGGCCAGTTTGATGAGCTACTTCACTATGCGGCTAGTAGTTTTGACCATCGTTGCTGAATAAATATTATATAAATTGCACAATTTGCATGACATTTGATAAAAAACTCCCCCTTGGGAACTATTCAAAGAGTCTGTCACAAAAGGAATGAATTACCATTTGCAAAGGTGGGCCACTTTTCTAATGGTGCCTGGGACAATTTTATGCCTGAGTCCAACCCTAGCACGTAAAGATGCTTGATGGAGGCTCCTGCTATACTCTGGACCTAGGGTCAAATAGTGAATGAAATCTCATATTGTGTGATTCTGACCCTGTAGTACACAGCATGCTTTAATTAGCTATGTATTCAGTACTACAGCGCCTAGGAAGAATGTAACACATTAATGGCACACACATATTTAAGGGAATGGAATGAACTAGAGCCATATTGAGGAATGAATGGGCCTGGAAAGCATGTATGGAATTAAGAGGCATGCAAGCATTACAGAAATGAAAGTTCTGAAGGAGCAATGAGGGTACAACAAGGACTGGAAGGAATAACTAGGCATTAACAGGTATTGAACGTATATAGGTGCTTAGGAGGAATTAAGAGGGAACATGACATGATAAGACATGTAAGCATTAAAGCAATCCAAGGCTTTCAAAGGCATGGGGTGTTTTTAGTGGCATTATAAGCAGAAAGGCTAAACTGTTTTATGTTATCACTCTCCTATGTTAGGTAAGGGTTAGGAGGTTTTAACTAAATTCCCCGTCTGTATTATAAAGCTGGCCCATTTTGCAGGTGGCTAGGCCTATGCCCATCCAGGCATACAAGGAAACATTCAGGCACCACTGATTTAAACACTATCCTGGCAGTGGCTCCTAGGAGTAAATTGCAGTGGGTTCACTTATACCTTTCTCAGGCCTCCTTGGTTATGTGAAGGGAAAGGGGGAACTAGGTGTAGAGACCAGTCCAATGATAATCTCTGTTGTCCAAGCTGGTCTGTTAAAAAAAACACTAAGTTGGCACAGACCTGCAGAGTTGAAGTGGGAGCTAGCCTGAAATGGGGTGTGAACCAGAGGTTGAAAGTAGGACAGGTGAGGTGGTTGGGTGGGTATGTGCTGTATTGCGGATATGATCATTGTTTGTAGTACACTATGACTACTGATATATATATATATATATATTGACAGAGCTAGTCTGATAAAGAAAGTGTTGAAGAGACAAAGTATTGCAGGAGTTGTGAGGAAGAGAAAAGCAATAATGATGGGTGAGTAAGAAAGGGACATGGATGGTGGTAGTTTGTGTGTAGGATAGTGGTGGGTGAGAGAGATGGCTGGAGTGTGTTTTGTACTGGCATGTGGACAATGGGTTATGTGTAGTCTTCTATGATGTATCCGTTGTGCGGTGCATTGTGTGGTATGTGCAATTTGTAGCTGTGTGCTGTTATGTGTGCAAAATGTGGATGTATATGTATTATTTGGTATCTGAGCTGTGCTTCATGTTTGTTGTGTTGTGTTTGACAGTAGTGGTTGTGAGTTGGGTCTTGAGGGAAGGACTAATGGTGTATGTGTGGCTGTGACTTGAGGGTTGGTGGGTAGACAGGATGTGGGTGCAAGAAGACAGAATGGTTGAGAGTTATACGGAAAGAGTTTAGTTGGGGGTAGACGGGCAGTTGAGAGTATGAGAGAGAGGGACATGTAATCGGACAGATGGACATGTTTAAGGATTGTTGTGTTATAGGGATGGGATGACGATGTTTGAGGACAATGCAACATGGTAAGGGATGGCTTCAGTACAGAGGGATGGCAGTGGATGAGGAAAGGAGAGGGGCAGCTGAGGGTAGGTGATGGGTGGGGGAGAAATTAGGTGAGCTTGGGTGGCTGGGGAGCCAATAGATAGTACAGGGAAGTGGATTAGCTTGAGAGGGCAAGGGTGAGGCTGCAGGAGAGGACCAGGATGATGGTCGGTTATGGAAGAGGGACATGGAGGGGGACAGAGTGAGGATGGGAGATTAACAAGGGAACAAGGTTGGTTGGTTGGATGCAGATGTGGATGGAGGTACTGTGGTTGGTGACATTAAGGGTGGGGGAGGAAAAATAAGTGGAGAGAGAGAGACAGTGAGTGTGAGAGAGAAAGCAAGAGAGACAGAGAGAGAGACAGGTAGAGAAATCATGTGTGTATTGCGGGTAGTGTTGTTGACTATTGCTGATCTGTTGAAGAGAAAACCACAGAGGCAGAGGACTTTTGTGGCCATGAGAGTGCAGGCATGGGAAGGGTTAAAGGTTTGAAGATATAAGGTGTGATTCTGTGTGAGTAGAAGAGTGACAAGGAAGTACAGCCCACTTTTGAGGGTATCATTATGCAATGTTATATGAAGTCTGCGTTTTGTGGTATGTGCATCATGTTGTATTCTCATTCTGAGTTTTGGTATGTGATTCGGGTGACTGTGTTTTCAAGTGGAATATGCAGCTTAGAGTGTATGCAGCCATATGCATACATGTGTTTTGGTCGGTGGATTGCTTTTTATGTGTGTTTTGAGGTTTTTGTGCATGCATGTTCAAGGGTGGAGTTTGAGGGACAGCATGGGTTTGGGCATGAGGCGCTGTGTTTGTGGGATTGATCGACAAACCCGAATGAGGGTAGGTAGATGGATGCTAGGGAAGAGCAGGGTGATGGTTGGTGATACAGAAGCGAGAAAGATGAGTGAGGATGGGAGAAGATGGACGCATAAGTATGGGATGACAGGATGATGGTATGGCGTGGGACAGAATGAGGGTGGATTGGTGAGAGAGAGAGAAACAGGGTGATGAGTCATATAAGTGGTGATATATATATATATATATATATATATATATATATATATATATATATATATATATATATATATATATATAGTGAGGAAGGGGCTGGGTTATCATGGACACTGGGAGAAAGGTTTTGCCCCTCTTTTTCCTGCTCTTTTTCATGCTTAAGCAGGCCTTGCAGCCTCCTTCTTTGCAGCTTTGGCAAGGGATTAGGTCTCCTCCCACCTGTCAATCAGTGGTAAGATTCTTATTTTGCTGCTCTTTTTCCCGCTCATTTTCCTACTTAAGCAGGCCTTCCATCCTCCTTCTTTGCAGCTGGGGCAAGGGGATTAGGTCTCCTCCCACCTTTCAACCACTGGTAGGCTTCTGGTTTTGCTGCTCTTTTTCCTACTAAAGCAGGCCTTCCAGCTTCTGCCCCTTAGGCTCCCGTCTATAGCCACAATCTCCCCTAGGCATCCTCAGTGCCGAGCGTTCTTGGCTAAGGACATACAAGAACAAGGACACTGCTTGTTAGGGGCCAGGGTCAACTACACTGCCTCTCGAATTCTCCAATAAACATCACCATGCGTCTCTTGCATCTGCAGCCCATCATCATGATCTCCAAGACCTATGTTTCAATGCGCTGTAGGAAGCTACTAATGGCTACCATCTCCAGCCTCATCACTGTACAATGCCTCCCACAACAAAAAAAATCTCACATCATGCACTCCCAGACCATTATGCTGGTAAATGCCTGGTCAGCCATAGCCCACGCTGCCAACATCACTGATCGAAACACTGTACCCTTGACGTGATCCTCATCATGGAAACATGGTTCACCCCCTCCTCCAAGCACATCCTTGACATTCTCATACCACCCCTATACAGTATTCAACATACTGACTGGCAAGGAAAGACAGGTGGTGGGGTCGCTGTCAACCATAAGTCAGACTGGCCCTGCACAGTCCTGCCATCAACACCCTCCCCCTCATTCGAATCCCTGTCATTTCAATTTCCCCTGTCCCACAAGAACTCGATCACATTCCATCTTATATACCACCCACCCCAAGGGAAAGGGTCGTTCAAATAGGACATCACCAACCTCATCTCCTCAGCATCTATCGCACACACCAGCAACATCCTCCTCAAGGATTTCAACATATTGGAGACCCCACCCTCTATACACCTACACAACCCATTCTACACACTAACCGACTCATGCAACTTCCAACAAATCATCCTCTCTCCAACCTACACAAAAGGGCGCATACTGGACATCGTCTTCACCCCTCCAGCACTCCTCTCTTGTACTGACCCCATCCCACTTGACTGGTCAGACCACCCGGCAATCCCTCTGAACCTGCAACACTATGAACAGCCCAATAAGAGACAGGATAGATGCCCAAAAATCACCCGCTGCTCCTTCAAACACTTCCCTGTGTACCTCCTTGAGTCAGCTCTGGCCACCGTCCCCTCCACTGGACATGCTTCAGACCACCCTGAACTCTTCTCTCTTGCCGCTACTGACCTGGTTAACACCCATGCCCTGCTAAAAACCACAAGGATCAAGGCCCGGCCATCTGCCCCCTGGTACACGCCTGACCTCGGGGCCAACAAAAGGGCAATCAAGCTGATGGAAAAATGAAGCATAAACACTGCCATACCGAGGATCTCTCCTCTGTCAAAACCCTGCAATCCTTGCGCAAAAAGTTGATTACTGATGCCAAATCTGCTTATTACGCCAATACAGTTGATGGTGCCCCTAACAGGAGCAGGACCCTCTTCGGCATTGTAAGACACTGCGCCATGCCTTCTGTGGACTCCAAGGTCCCGGCTTTGCAGGAAAAATGCAATTGCATTAACAGCTTCTACTTAAATACAATTGTCAAAATCAGGGACTTTATCGACTCTGCAAAGACCTCCAAGGAGCCACCCTCCACCCTGCACTGGGAACTCCCCCCTTAGTCAGACTTCAACCCTCTCACCATTAAGGACCTCTCTGGCCCCTTGCATACGTCAAACCCACAGCCTACTCGGATGTTCTCCTCCCAGCCTCAATCATCAAACAGCTCCAAAGCCGCACCCTCAACACACTCCTTAATATTGGCAATGCCTCTCTTGCTGAAGGCTCCTTTCTGGACTCTCCAAAAATTGGGCTGAGCCACCCCCTCTTGAAAAAGCCCTCACTCCATCCTGACGACCTAGCAAACTACAGACCCATCACAAGCCTCTCTTTCTTAGGGAAACTCATTGAAAAGACTGTAGCCAAACAATTGCTAGCCAAAATCGAGCAACTCGGCCCCCTTTGCGACTACCAATTAGGGTTTGTCACCAAATGTAGCATGGAAACTGCCACAATTCAGGTGATAGACAGACAGAAGTGACTCACCATGGGCGACCACCCCACGATCATCTCGATTCTTGTCACCAGAATGGGCCTCACAGGAAAAGTCATTGACTGGTTCTCCGCATACCTCACCAACAGATTCCATGTCATCCAAATGTGGCAGTTCAGGTTCAAATGCCTAGTGGTATCTTGGAGCATGCCGCAAAGCTCTGTCTCTCACCCATTATCTTCAACCTTTATATGGAGCCCCTGGGAAACCTGCTAAGTATCCCCAGCATCTCCATCCACCAGTACACTCATGACATGCAGCTGTTACGGGCTCTCAAGACATCTTTCGTCTCCGCTGCTTGGACACCATCCTGATCTGGATGTCATCTGCCTACCTAAAACTCAACCCCACTTAAACTGAGTTCATCCTTATCGGCCCCCCGTCCAAACTACAGATAATCCAAACCTGGCTCGACAACATGAACCTAAACAGATTCACCCCCAAACTGATCGACTCAGCCAAATACCTTCTCTTTACTGTCAATAGCGGTCTCTCCCTCCAAAAACATGTGGCCAAGAAAGCCCAAACTGCCTGGCTCCAAATCTCCACACTTAGGAAAAACAAACCCTTCATCCCCCGCTAACCTCCGTACAGTAGTCCTGGCACTAGTCATCTCACACATTGACTGGGTAATGCCATCCTCCCTGGGCTCCCAGCCACGTACTTGGCTCCCTTCAAAGCTGCCCACCATGGCGCATCCCGTCTTATCATGGGTTCCCGTATATTCTACCACATTACCCCCAACCTACGTGATCTCCACTGGCTACCCCTCCCCGCAAGGATTCTCTTTAACACCATGTGCATCACACACAAAGTGGTCTCCAAAGAAACCCCATCTAACCTGGCAGCCAAACTCCTTATCTCAGGAGGTTCCCGCACCTCCCGTAGCTCAACCATCAAACGTTAGAGTCCATGCTTACATGGAAGGAAAGGACCAGAAAGCAGTCATTCGCCTGTTAAGCCCCATCCCTCTGGAACTCACTCCCCCTTCTATCATGCAGTTCCACCAAATCGTGACGATATGGATCTTACATTGCTTCCTCACCCAGGGCTGAAACCCTGACAATCCCACTTCTGCTGAAGTGTGTAAAGCGCTCTGATGCCTATGGGCCAGGTTTGCACTTTCGACATAGGATGTTGATACAGTGCACATCTCCGTAGACATGACAAGAACACAAAACCCTCACCCACACACACGTGCTGTTCTCCTGATCACCTGAAATGGCAAAATAAAATACAAATAAATAAATAAAAGATGTGTATTTTCAGTGTTCCTCAGAGAGGACCTAAGACCTGGGCCATGAAATGCAAAAAGTGTGGTTGAGTTATACATTAGGAAAGACAAAAGAGCATTGCAAACACAAGAAAAACTACATTTGAAATTATAATCACAATGATATTGAAAAAGAAACTTAATTTAAAGATGCGAATAGGCTTGACCATTGAGGCCATGATCAGCAACTCAAGAAATCCATCAGCCATTCCTCTTCTTGACTACACTCAAATGTCAAAATAAATAACAGAAACCAAAGGAAAAAAGCATTTGGTTCAGGTCACTACTGAGAAGGTAGATGTTTATTAAGGACATTTCCTGACCCATTGAACACAGAATCCATTGCGATAAAAACCAAAATGTAAAAGATCTCTTATTTAACTGCTAGCACAGAGGGTGCATCAGTGCTGCTTGCTAGTTGTGTAACTGCAAGCTTATGAAATTTGTTGAAATTCGTTGTCTGTAGAGGTGTTCGTCTTTGCAGTCTTGTGCAGTCTTTCAACAGTGTTACTTGCAGCCAGAGAGAGCCATCAGAACACCAAGCGTTTTTGGAGTTGTTCTTAGAGGTGTTCGTCTTGCAGTCTTTGGCAGATGATGGCTGCGATCAGCAATAAAGCCCCTTCTGATTGTTAGAGGTGTGAGTAACTCTGCAGTGAAGATTCCAGATGATTGAATTTCAACAGTTCCTTCCTGGGGAGAGTGAATTCGTGCAAAGTCTATGTGAGCCATCAGACCTCCCCTTTGCTGCCAACCCAGGTGTCTTGCCCACCCGAGTTTGAAACCCCCTACTGATCACCATGATACGGGTGTGTGATTCAGGGACGTGAACTAAGACCCATTCCATGGTCCCCACAATATGCAAAGGCTCAAGTTCTTAGTCAGTCTGGCAACCTATTGGAACCTACGAAAGAAATAGGGGGATGCAAATCAGCTCTTGTTGGGCTTAAGTCTGCCTTGAATTCTACCATTTTGGATAATTTAAAAGTTATGAAGGGGGACATGTCTCTTCAAGCCTCTGCCTTGTCTGCACCTCAGGGTGATGTGCTGCTTATGAATCAACAACTATCCTTGATTAATGGTAATATGGAGACTTTGAAGAACCTGGTTAAACCCCTGGTCACCAAAACTGGACCGATCACTCAGGAGGCCCAGTGGGATGGTCTGCATCAAAATGTCATGTGCACCACCCAACTCAGTTCCTTGTGGATACATCTGGAGCTTTACAACCAGATTGTGTTGCTTCTCCCAAGCGACTGATTCCTCCTCCTGAAGTCAGTCCCATTAAAAATCCTAAGTCAAAAAGTAAATAATAAAATGATAATGGGATTCATCAGCAGTGTAAAAATTCAAAGAACCAAAAATAGCAGAAATCAAAAAGATCTGGTCACCGTCAATTCTTTAATGCCATGGATATGGCTTGTCAAGCCAACCAAGGTGCGATGCCTACAACTTCAGACCCACATGCACAAGATTGTTTGGTGAAAGCGAAGGTGCAGTCTAAAGAAACACAGAAATTAATGTTCCATCGCCTATGAAGTCCTGTCACAGGTGTATATCAGTGTTAGACTGTGCATCCCAAATAGACAATGTGCCCGTACCTGGTCTTTTCATAGCGGAGTGCCACCAAAAAATACCTAAAGAACCAGTTAAATTAGCCCCACACTTTTGCAGAGTGAAAACATCTCTTATTACTCCAACTCCACCTCTAGTGCCAGCCCTTGACCATGTGGTCGATCTGACAGCGGCATTGACAAGCTCCCGGATAAATACTTTGGTGATGGCAGACCAGAGCAGTTCCAGGCGAGGGAATGAGAGTCACCAGGGGGTCTCTTTCTCCCCCGTGACTACAGCGACAGTCACAGCTAAGGAAAATAAATATCCTTTTAGTATCCCAAGGTTATGGTTGAAGTATACGTCATTGACCACGAGAATGAAAGTTATGAATAGAGGCAATATGTTGGCAATGACCAAATCAATTCCAGCACTGTACTCTTGTTCTACTTATGATTTGCAATATGTTATTTTTCGTTATGGCACAAGAACTGATCTGGTTGAACTGGGTTTGAAATCTCGCTTAGGGGTTGAAGCAATTTGGTCAGCAGCGACAGAATTTTAAAAGTTAGGTTTGGTATTGTCCAGGTCCCTGCCAACAAACAGGATGGAAAAAAGACATGGAAAAAGGTTACATGAGAGAGATAATGGGAATGATGAAGTTAGCCTCCGAGGAATGGACAATCCATTTAACGCCTCATCACGACTTTGGCGGTAACCCTTAAATTCGGCGGTAGCGCTATTACCGCCGGATTTAAGGGTCTGCCTAAGCAGGACTTTGGCGGATTTCTCCTCAGCTCTGAGCTGGGGTAAATCCGCTGAAAATTCACGCTATTACCGCCAGCGGGAAATCTGCCGGCGGTATTAGCGCCGGAATTTCCCCATTGAGACCAATGGGGAATGGGGCATTCCCGAATGGGCTCAATGGGGAATGGGGATTGACATTACCGCCGAACTCGTGATCCGGCGCTATTAGCGCTGGGGAGTTCAGCGATAGGGCTAATACCGCCCGTGCTAATAGCGTTACCGTTACCGCCCAAGTCGTGATGTGTGGAGGCCACTGGTTTAGTGAATCAGAAAGAGAAAATGAGTCTCTTAAATGAGTGTGATGGGAGGCCACCAGGGGGCGCGGGCAGGATGGACGCCTGAACGTCGAGCTCCGCACCCAGCCCCGGGTGAATCACGATTTATCGGCGAAACGAGGGTCCCATATACTACGCGACCCCCCCCAAAAGACGTGGAAGCCTGTGGCCCCCACCTGGGTCCAACTTTGGTTCCGATCCGACGCTCCTGTGCGGAGTTACACGGACCAAGGCGATATCGGCTGCCCCTCCCCCACGACCTGGCGCGGAGTGGCGCAGGAGACAGCACGAGCCGCGCCGCCCACGAATAGGCCCGAGAGGGTGAGCCCGCGGCGCTTCCTCCCCTGGGCATCCTCCGACTTGAAGAAAACCGTCCACCCACACAGGGAACGCACGCCCGGCGCCTCTGGTGCCCGAGGCCCGGCCTGACCCGGAGAAAGGCGGCGTCCGTCGTAAACTGGCCGACACGAACCCCTCATGAACTGGAGAGAGAACTTGCTGAAATATCAGTTTGTTCCCAAAGAAAGGACCATGGCCGCCGGTAGCCCCACCGTCCCACCCCCGGATCTGGGGGCTATCCAGAACAACATCCAAACGATTCTGGAGGAGATACGAGGTATGAGGACAGACATGGGGGCCAAACTGGCCGACCTCACCACCAAGGTCGCCACCCTAGAAGACCGCGTGGAGGGCGTCGAGAATAACCAACTTTCGGCGACACTCCTCGAAAACCCAAATGGACATGAGACTCCGAGACATGGAAAGGCGCGAGGAAGAGCTTCGGTTCAAGGTTGACGACATGGAAAATAGGGAGAGGAGGAACAACCTTCGAATCTTTGGCCTGATGGAATCTGAGGGCGAATCCGTACAAGGACTTGAAGGCAAAGTGCACGATATCGTGAGGATCGCCCTGGGAACGGAAGACGTGGGGGCGACCAACTTCGACAGGGTGCACCGAGCGGGGGGGGGAGGCAGAGGCCCACGCTCGGTTCTGGTTCGGCTGCACTACTACAGGGACAAGATCAGAATCCTGGAAAAGGCGAGACATCTTGGCACCATACAGTACGGTGATTCAAAGGTATCCATCTTCCAAGACCTCTCGGCCCTAACCCTGTCAATGAGGAGGAAATGCGGCACACTCACAAGATGGTTGCAGGGAAAAGGAGTCCGATATCGGTGGGGTCACCCCTTCTATTTGGAGTTTGAGTGGCTAGGTGAGAAACACCACCTGGTGTCGGAGGAGGACATACGAAGAGCCACGGACGATCTGGTGAACGACCAGGCGGGCCATTCGGGCGCCCAGGAGGGAGGACCACGGGACCCCCCTAGGGGTCCCGACGGCCCAGGAAATCACAGTGGGAAATCTAAGGTCAAGGGGGCCCGAAAGTTTCGGAAAACCAGACACCCGTCGATGAACCCGGAAAATCACACTGACTCATGAAAATGACGTTCGATTGGAAGGAGAGAAAATCATGAGGTGAGAGACGATTCAGGGTACGGACGCAGGAGGCCCCGGGCCCACGAACTGCCTTGAACGGACACCGCGGCGGTGTCGCGTTTGGCCCACCGGACCTTGGGTCGGCAGACCATTATGTTAAAAAGTTAACTGTTTATTTGTGTTGCCCCGCGTTTGGGTTTCTGGTTGTGGGTTGAGGGCCCGGGCGGGGTCTCTGGTTTTTGTCTCGGTTAAGTGCACCGAAGGCCTGCAGGGGCCGACCTGAATCGGACTTGCGATCTGGGACTCTCCAGACACACGAAAACCCCGGGGCTGGGGTTGGAGTCCTTGGTGGTTCGTTGACCGGCCCCAACACATGTTGGGGAGAGTGGACGGACGCCTCAAGGTACAAGGGTGGGGAGGGGGGAGGGAAGACACGGGGAGGGGGGTCAGTTGCAAGGGGGGAGGGGATGGGGGGGATAACGGGGTAGTTTGGGGGACTCAGGGGGAAATTCAGTTCAGACCGCAAGAATACGCTTGGCAAGGGGCACTAAAATTCAATCACCACGAGGGGTTCAGAATACGCACACGGTATGATGACAACGATTGAAGGGAAGGTGGGCACGTTAAATGTCAAGGGTCTAAACTCTCAAAATAAAAGATCCCTCACGGGCAACATGTTCCGAAAACAACACCTGACGGTCCTATTTCTACAGGAAACACATTATAAGCGCGGGAGGGAATCCAGAATCAAGGGGAAAGACATCGGTAGCAACTATTGGGCTTCACACCCGACCTCGAAGAAGGAGGGGGTGGGCATTCTCCTGGGAAGGGCTCTCCAACTAACGGGGGTGGAAACCAAGAGGGGGTTTGGGGGTCGATTTCTGGGTGTCAAGGGGCTTTGCGAGGGGCAGCGAGTTACTCTCGCCACCGTATACGCGCCCAACACGGGCCAGGTGGAGTTCCTCACACGGATCTTTGGTGTCATGGATGAATGGGCCGAGGGGGCCATGATTCTCGGGGGTGATTTTAATCTCATAGCCGACCCCCAACTGGACTGGTGGTCCGCCAGAGGTGGGGTACCCAAGGGGATCACGAGGGATAACCTGGCCTTGCAGAACCTCTTGAAGGATCACTACTGGGTAGATGTTTGGCGCAAGGCGTACCCGGCCCAGGGTGGTTACACATTCTTTTCTCCCCCGCACTGCACCTACACCAGAATCGACCTTCTGTTGGCCTCAGAGGAGGGAGATGGGGCGATGACCCAACCAAAAGTCGAGACCATAACGTGGTCGGACCATGAACTACTTATAGCTAACTGGTCCCTGCCCATCGCCCCGAGATCGGCTCGATGGCGGTGCAACGACACGCTCCTTAGGGATCCAGTATTCCGTGAGTTCATGAAGCAGGAAATGCTGGCCTACTTCGAGACAAATGACACGGGGGAGACGGACATGTCCATGGTATGGGAAGCGGGGAAGGCCACCTTCAGAGGCCTCCTCATAGCGGAGGGCTCGAGGCGTAAAAGAGAGAGGGGCCTGATCGAGAGCAGACTCCGAGGGGAGCTGCAGATCTTGCGGGCCAGACTGGGAGTCCCGGGAGTGGACCGGAGGGCACTATTGGACGAGATGCAGGGCAAAAGACAGGAGCTCCATACGGTTCTCATAGGGGAGGTGGTTAAGAGGATGCGATATACCAAACAGAGATACTACGAACAGGGCGACAGGGTAGGCACTCTGCTGGCTCAGAGGTCGAGGGGGTGTAGAGTGGAGAGAGGGATTACCCGGTTGACCGACGAAGAGGGCAGGGTTCATGGGAACCGGCATGAAGTGACGGAATGCTTTGCTGAGTACTACAGCAAACTCTATTCTAGGCAAGCGGGCGAATCTCGGGAGGACATTGCCTCCTACCTGGCAGAACACCCCCTCCCCAAACTGACCGACCAGGACTTGGAGGCCCTCGAGGGGGAAATTTCAGAAGAGGAGGTGGAGGGAGCCATCAAGAGACTGAAGGCCGGAAAGGCTCCTGGCCTTGACGGCTACACAGCAGATTTCTATAAACAGACCCAGTCCACCTTAGTGAAGCCCCTGACCAAATTGTTCAACCAAATTAGAGGCAACGACACGATCCCCCCGACTTTCCTACAGGCCCTCATCACCGTCATACCTAAACCTGGTAAAGACCGGGCAGCTTGTGGGTCTTACAGACCCATTTCACTTCTCAACTTAGATGCCAAGATCTTTGCTAGGATCCTGGCCTCCAGATTGGAAAACTCCCTCCAACGCCTGATACATCCTGATCAGGCGGGATTCGTCCTCAATAGACAGGGTTCCGATAATTTAAGGAAGACCCTCCATGTATTGGCCACGACCGAGGCCAGGAATGAAGGCGCTCTCCTACTGGCTCTTGACGCGGAGAAGGCCTTTGACAGGGTCAGCTGGGCTTTCATGAGGGAGGTTCTCTTGTCAGTGGGGATGGGTCCAAGGTGGTTGGGATGGATATCCGCGCTCTACTCCTCCCCCTCGGCCAGAGTGGTGGCTAACGGGATTGAGTCTAGGGAATTCCCCCTTGAACGTGGCACGAGGCAGGGATGCCCCCTGTCTCCGTTAATCTACGCATTGGTGATGGAACCGTGGGCAATCTCGATCCGCAATGATGCGGACATCAGTGGTGTACAGATGGGGGATATGCACTGCAAGATCTGTCTCTTTGCGGATGACGCCCTGCTCTATGTCACCAGACCGTCCCAAACAATCCCTCGGGTTCTGCAGGGCCTCGCAAGATATGGAGAACTATCGGGGTATAAGGTTAATTTGGACAAATCGGTCGCATTCATGGGTGGGAACCTGCCAGACACGGAGGTGACCTTTGTGGAGGGTCTCCCCTTCAAGCGGAGCGATGAGGGGTTCCGTTACTTGGGAGTCCAAATCACACGTAACCTTGAGGACCTGTATGGGGCCAACTTCCCCCCCCTCTGGTCAGCAATCAGGAGAGACATAGAAAGGTGGGCGGGAACGGGTCTCTCATGGATGGCACGCCTTAACCTTATAAAAATGGTTATCCTCCCAAAATTTCTGTTTCTCTTTCAAATGCTCCCGGTCCAAGTCCCCAAGGCCTTTTTTGACGAGACAAAACGCATCCTCCTTAGATTCCTCTGGCAGGGCAAAAAACACAGGATTTCATACGAGGTTCTGACTAGGACCAAGGAAGATGGAGGGGTGGGCTACCCTGATCTCGAGACGTATTATAGGGCTTCCCAGTTGAGGATCCTGGTCGATCACTTCTCACCGGGACCGAAAAAACAGTGGGTAGCCATGGACAATAGGCCCCTGGCGCCCGTCACACTAGAGGAATGGCTCTGGGTCCCAAGGAGAACGATCCCCAGATCAGTCTTGAACCACCCGATTCTAAGAGTACTGTGGTCCCTGTGGAGAGAGGGAGGTTACTATAGATGGCTCACGACATGGCCCTCCCCCTTGAGCTGCATCTGGGCCCCTCCTTTCCTGGCCAAAATAGCGGAACCAGCAGCCTACCAGACATGGTTCGAGGCGGGCCTTAGTAGGACCGGCCAGTTGTGGGTGGGGGGCTCCTTCCTCCCCTTGAAGGACCTTGAGGAAGCCCTGGGAATAGGCACGCTTTCCCCGTTCCGATATCTTCAGCTTAAGGGTGCCCTCACGGAACCATCTTGGGGTGATACCCTCAGGAGGGAACTCACAGACTTTGAAAAACTCCTTCTGACCGCAAGGGGCTCCAAGGGGATAATCTCCCGCCTATACAAGCTCTTTCTGTTCTCCATCCCCCGAGACCCGCCACCAGCACGCATACAATGGGGTAGGGACCTGGGCGAGGAAATTGATGACGAGAGATGGACAGAGATGTGTAGACGGGCCAATCGATCCACATCCTCCCTCCAATATCGCCATCAGGCCCTCAAGATATTACATAGATGGCACTACCCCCCGCAAAGAATAGCCAAAATGCGTCCAGGATATGACCCACACTGTTGGAAATGTAGGACAGAGAGAGGTGACTATATCCACATGTGGTGGGGATGCCCAGTGGTCCAGAAATACTGGGACAAGGTGCGGACCTGGATCAAAGGGGTAGATGGGATAGAACGAGTATCCTGCCCGTGGCTCTTCCTCTTCGGGATTAGTAACGAAGAGGACCGGGGTAACACTCATGATCACATGCTCCAGGTGATGCTGGTAGCAGCTAGATGCTGTCTAGCGCAGAAATGGAAACACCCGAGAATGCCAGGGGAAAAAACCTGGGTGACCAAAGTAAGGGCCATCTACGACATGGAGTTCCTCACACACCTGCTCGATGAGTCTAAGTCCAGTATCGAGGAAATTTGGCTCCCCTTCTTTGATAAGTACGGCCGAGTGGTCTAGGTCCTGAAGACTGAGCTGAGGGATTCCCCTCCTCCCCACGGATGTGGGACCATGGGCCAAGGACCCGGCTGAGAACTGAACTCGTTTGGCCCATATGACTTTGGCGTGCCACACGCATATTGTATTGACGCCTCCATCATTAAGAGAGCCCGTTGTGCAAGTGTTTATCAAGGCTATGTAAGCGCGAACTGAAGGGGGGTGGGGGGAGGGAGAGGGAGGGGGGGGGGCATGGGGTGTGTTTCGTCTGGTTTTCTCTTTATGTTAACTCACATTAATAAATGCAATGCAAGAATGTAACCTCGTTATGCACCAAGGAAACTTAATAAAATTGATTTTCAAAAAAAAATGAGTGTGATGAAGCTACTCATGAAAAGAAAAGAGAACTGAGGAAAGTCTTACAAGCCCTTAAATATGACCGGTCTGAAAGCATGCGATTAGTGGCCAAACGGAAAAGGTTGCTAAATGGGTATAGGAATTGGTCTAGATCCCACAGTGCACTGAGGCTGGAGACAGATGGAGAACTTATGTGAAATGTTTTGGGTAAGAATAACTGTCGTAGTTTCTGGGCAAAAGTAAATCAGAGCAATGGGGTCCAGGTAGGGTCTCAGGCTAATGTGATCCCAGAGGATAGGTGGTGTGTTCACTTTCTGAATTTGTATAGACCACTGATATCAACAGAAGAAGCTTGTCATCCATCTATGCAGTGGTCACTTAATTTGTCCAAAGAAGTTGTGGCTGAACTAATCTCTAGAGCCTCAAATTCCGGACCCCCTGGGCCGAATGGCCTTCCAATATAATTCTGAAGTCTGATGTGGACCTGTGGACTTCTATTTTGAGTAACCTATTTGATGGTATTTTGCAACATAAAAAGACCCCCTGCCTCTCCTGGAGCTCTGCTATTATCATCCCTGTATTCAAGAAGGGCGATATAGTGCTACCAGCAAACTACCATCCTATCGCCCTCCTCAACGCAGACAGCAACATTTTTGTGGCTGCTGTTCTGAGAGAATTGGAATTTTGGGCTGAGACTGGAGGAATTCTCCAGAAACACCAAATAGGTTTCAGAAGAGGTTTATCTGCCTCCTTGAATGGGCTCACAATGAACACTCTAATTGGGAAATCTTGGTCAAGGGGAGGCCCGGTCCTCTATGTTGCATGGATCGATCTCTCCTTGGCCTTTGATACCATTAATAGGGATAGACTCTGGTTAAAACTCTGATAATAGGCCATACCCTCAGGTGTGTTGGCCACTAAGAGGTGTTTAGCTGTTTCAAGTTTGAAGTCCCTGCAAAGCCTACAATAGTGGAGGGACCACGATATATGTGTCCAGGCTCTTGTTTTTCCAGTGACTTGGCAGCATTTATCTTGAACTTTAAATAGTCCTGCACCAAGGAATTTTCCACAAAATTATGGGTATATTTAGGGTGTAGCACACGTTGTGAGATGTATTCATGAAACAAAGCACAAGTCCTCTTCCCAGTGAGTTTAATTATCAGTTGATCCTGATCTTTCGGAACATTGCAGTTTTCATGGAAAGTTTGTTTTGTATGTAGCCCATACTCTGACCTAGGCCCATTGTCAAAGAATGCCAGTGATCCGCCTGGTTACTGTTAGGCATTAGCTGTGCCTTAGTCCTCCATACCACAAAAATGAAACTGTATAGGGAACCACTAGGGGCGTTAACCAGTTTCCAGTGAATGTTAACGCAAGCCAGCTGGAATCTCGCGTCCCATGGGGCCAAATCAAATTTGAGGTGAATGAGGTCCACAGAAGCATGCACAGGGAGTCTAAATAGTGTCTTCAATAATTCAGGCTCCAACCTGTTTAGCGTTGCAGTGTTACCAAATGCCCAAACCTCAGTGGCATATAAAAGGATCGGGAGGATCTTAGCCACATACAGTTGTACCAATATCCCAAGGGAATATCCCCCACCACTTCTGATCATTTTACACAGTCCACCCATGACCTGGGAACATTTGCGCTCAAGCAGCTCAAGGTGACATGAGCCAGTTAGCTTCCTATCAAACACTACTCCAAGGTATTTGTATTTGTCTACTACCCGTAATTTGTTTTCATCTAGGCACCATTCAAAACACTGGGTCTTAGCATGATGTGGGGTAAAAATCATGACTTTAGTTTTGTTGGAATTAATAATACATTTTCTAGAATCAGAATATTAATTGATTTTGGACAATGCTGCCTGCAACCTTACAGGAGTAGGGTATAGCAGGACAATATCAGCAGCGTAACCCATCCACTGAAGTGGAAGGTTCCCCAGTTTTGGTGGAATAGAGATAAGGTAGTGCAATTCTGGTTCCATGTCAGCCATATATAGAATGTAGATAAGGGGCTTAAGTATGCACTCCTGTTTAAGTCCCTGATAAATTGAAATCCAGAGGGATTTCCTACCTGCTTTGTCAAGGCGAACTTTGACTCTAGTCCCGTCATGGAGTGTGACTATCATGGAGAGATTCTGACTTTCAGGCATGGTCTGTAAATTTGTCAAGGCTTGAGGGGAGACTATGGTGGAAAGTTTAAAATCTCCCTCGGTCCCTCCCAATGACCAGCCTGTGGTATGAATTAGGATTGAATTCTATGAAGGCCTTATTAGAATTCAGAATAGTCTCACTTTATCATCTGGTTTTAGTGCCTAAAAAGGGCTCTCTGTATGAAGATGTCACCTAACATGATTTCGATGACTTCAGCCTAATTGTCCAGATTAAAAGAATCTGTACTGAAAAGTTTAGTCGAAATTAATAGGCAACCTGATGACTTGATTGGGAATCCAGATGAAATTAAAAGAGCCACCCTGGATCTGGATTGGATACATACTATTGACGCTATGAAATTAGCCAGATCATTTTCTGTGATAGATAAACCTAGGTGCGGGGGGGGATGCTTCCAAAATACCTGATTCAGTTTCCAAATCCACACGAGAGGAATCAGTTCCTCTGTTTTCGGCTTACTTTAATTCTCACGGGTCAAATCTGATCCTCTCCTGGTAATAAATTGACTGATGATGGCCATTGCTCCCTTTGCAGTAGTGGAGAACTACAGACTCTCCAACTTATCATAGTAAACTGTGAGACACTATGGCCCTTAAGAATTAAGTAGCTTTCCCTCTTTGTTGATAGAGAAGAATGGTTATGTGCAAATACTTTTTGGGAGAGAGCATCTTCCGGACTCGAAAGTATTGAAATGTGAGGAATTTATTTAGAGTTTTTGTAGTTTTTTTCAGATAGATGTTGTGCTTTTTTTTTCTTTTCTTTGTCTCTTTTGTATTGTTCGGATGGATATTATTTGGATTGCATTAGATTTTATGGAATTCTGTCCAAGTGTGTCCATTGTTTTTAGTATGTTGTAAGGTTATCTTGTAATGTCATCAATTTAATGAGATTTTCATTAATGTTGTTAACTTGTGAAAAGTCATAACGTTGACTAAACACAAATAAAACTAAATTAAAAAACAAAATGGTGTACTATGCAGGAATCAAAGGCAGCACAGGAAAGACCCTCAAGCACAACACCTTGAAAGATATTGCTGTGTTATTGTTTCATGAATTTGCATCTCTCTCCGACACAAAATACAACTTCCTTTGCAATAGGGAGAATTGTGCTACTTAAATTAAAGTAACATTTGTAATACAGCCACAAAGGGTGGTAATGAAAACAGCATCATTAGCGTAACAAATAATGTCTACCATAAATGCATAAATCACTATTGGGACTGTATGATCCAGATATGTCTACAACTTTTGTGGATCTTTGAAGAAACGTTTGAAACGATAAAATAAAAAGCATAGGCCTGCCAGGATGCTGCAAAACACAGACAAAACACGAACAAGAGGGTTGTAAAGAGCTGACTAAAAAATTGGCATAATGCCACAGTTATCAGGCAGCCACACCTGCAGGAGCGAGGGAAGGGAAACCATATGTGCAATTAAAGGATCTCAATGCATTGCTGTAAATAAATGTTAGGCAATTTAAAGAAGTGTCCAACATAAAGCTAGAGAAAATAGAATATCCATCAATAATGTAATCCGAAAAGGTTCCAAAGGGAAACTGCAACGTGCAGACAGGTGATCTCAGGCTGGAAAATCATACATATCATGAAGAGGTAAAAGGAACTAGACAGAAATTGCAGCAACATTAACATAATACAATGGGGTCTCACAGAATTGAGCATTTCAGTAGTAAGCACTCCTGAGTCAATTATGTCTACCACCATTAGGAACAACACGAACCTGCAGTGCAGGGTGGTAACAACAGTACTGGAGAGAAAGAGCATGCCCTCGGAATCTTGCATCACATGAACACGACCTGCAGTCCAGGGTGGGAGCAACAGTACTGGAGAGAAAGAGCATGCCCTCGGAATCTTGCATTTCATGAACATGAACCTGCAGTCCAGGGTGAGAGCAACAGTACTGGAGAGAAAGAGCATGCCATCGGAATCTTGCATCACATGCACACGAACCTGCAGTCCAGGGTGGGAACAACAGTACTGGAGAGAAAGAGCATTACCTTGGAATCTTGCAATTACATGAACACGAACCTGCAGTCCAGGGTGGGAACAACAGTACTGGAGAGAAAGAGCATGCCCTCGGAATCTTGAATCACATGAACACGACCTGCAGTCCAGGGTGGGAGCAACAGTACTGGAGAGAAAGAGCATTACCTTGGAATCTTGCAATTACATGAACACGAACCTGCAGTCCAGGGTGGGAGCAACAGTACTGGAGAGAAAGAGCATTACCTTGGAATCTTGCAATTACATGAACACGAACCTGCAGTCCAGGGTGGGAGCAACAGTACTGGAGAGAAAGAGCATTACCTTGGAATCTTGCAATTACATGAACACGAACCTGCAGTCCAGGGTGGGAGCAACAGTACTGGAGAGAAAGAGCATGCCCTCGGAATCTTGCATTTCATGAACACGAACCTGCAGTCCAGGGTGGTAACAACAGTACTGGAGAGAAAGAGCATGCCCTTGGAATCTTGCATTACATGAACATGAACCTGCAGTCCAGGGTGAGAGCAACAGTACTGGAGAGAAAGAGCATGCCATCGGAATCTTGCATCACATGAACACGACCTGCAGTCCAGGGTGGGAGCAACAGTACTGGAGAGAAAGAGCATGCCCTCGGAATCTTGCATTTCATGAACACGAACCTGCAGTCCAGGGTGGGAACAACAGTACTGGAGAGAAAGAGCATTACCTTGGAATCTTGCATTACATGAACACGAACCTGCAGTCCAGGGTGGGAACAACAGTACTGGAGAGAAAGAGCATTACCTTGGAATCTTGCAATTACATGAACACGAACCTGCAGTCCAGGGTGGGAAGAACAGTACTGGAGAGAAAGAGCATGACCTTGGAATCTTGCATTACATGAACACGAACCTGCAGTCCAGGGTGGGAACAGGGCAGGCATCAGCGCCTGGGTATTACACAGAGTATCATTCTCCCTTCTTCAGAGCAATCAGGAAAGGGAAGCTTGGAGGCGATGATGATACAATGCCCACCTCTGGAGGCATGACAAGAAGGCAAAACCCACACCCACACACGTGCTGTTCTCCCGATCACCTCAAATGGCAAGAACCATAATGAGAAACAAACATTCCCTACACAAACTGGTGAGCAAATGCAATGCCTAACAAATGTATTGTCAAAGCAAACAATGGAAACCTCTGCTTTCAAAGAGCCATTAAATCTGGTGACCCACACAGGAGTCAAAGGTCTGCTACAAATGAGTGAAAGCGTGGGAACACCTGAAGAATGTATTAGATTTCCCTCAACCAAGATAGGTTGCTGGCAAGGCGTGATATATGGCAGCATCCACCAAGCGATAGCATAGAACGGCTGAACGGTATCTGAGACACACATTGCACCGTATCATGCAATCAATGCCAGGCAGAACTTACACAAGAATGTCCACCAAAACGACCAGCAGGTAAAAGAAGATGCTCCTCCTGACCCTGTCTACACCATAGCCATAGCAGGGTGAGGATGTGCCCTAACTGAAGCGGGCATTACATGTGACAGCAGGAGCAGTCTCAGCCTCCCATAGCCCTCAGAAGCTGGCAGTCATTTTGTTGAGGAGCCCAGGAGGGTGAAGACAGTCTGCATGCTCTCCTCATTCTCCTCTCCAGCAAGAGTGGAGACCACTTCTAGGCATCCCATCACCAGGTGTTAGGGAGAATTCTCCAGAATAGCTAATTTCCCTTACCTATTGAGTCCCTCAGCAGCTTTGCTGGATTTCTAGGATTTTTTTTTTAACCTGGTAAGAGTGTGGGGCTTTTTTCCTACTCTTACATGTTTTTTGGCTATGTATTGTACATTTTGTGCTCAGGAGCTATGGAGTCTCACCTGCTCCATAGGCATCATCTTTTTACTGTGTGTCACACAACACTTTTAGTGCAGTGACACAGGGTTGTCTTTTTAGACTTCCCACTTTAAACTCAATTTTCTGAGACTGACTAATGTCTACCAGAACATGTAAAGTTGCCATTGACTTTACTAGTCTTTTTAAATTTACAGACCCAGTACAAACTATCTTCCATAGAGTACTGGAAGGGTTAATAGTTATCCCTTTTTGTCTGTTTCTCATGGAACATTATTTTGTTCCCCTTTCTCTAAGATTCGGCTGGTGGCAGTGGTATCTACCATTTTTATTTTACCATGAGCTATGAAAATAGCCTTGGTACTGTTAGTGGCTATGGTGGTAGCCTCGAACTTTAATCCGCTGGACCCCTTTTCATTTTATTTGGTTCCGGTTGGGTTTATTCACCATTTCTTTTTGTAAAGGTCTTTTTCGTGTTTTACTCTGTACGCCAAACCAGGTTTGGTTCCTTTGTTCACCATCCTTTGGCGGCACCTGAGTGTCTTGTGGACAGGATGTGAGGGAGGGGTTTGAGGCCCCCTGCACGGGGTCTCCTTGGAGGCCCAAGTCGCACTCTAGTTTGATTGGCTAGGTGACTGTCCTGCCACCCTGCTGTGTGATTGACAACCAGGCTGTGTAAATGGGGGGAAACTGCTTAAAAGCAGGTCTCTGGGACTTGGAAGGCAGAGTCGCCACTAGAATGAGAGAACCAACGAGGAGCTGAAGGAAGACGACTGCTGCAACTACTGGACATCCCCGTGAAGCCCTGCTGCAGGTCTGAATCGCCTGAAACTCTGACGACAGTGAAGATCCGCAAGGAGTCTTCTCCCCTTGAGCCTGGTGGGACCAACTAGCTCACAAAGCCCCTGGACCTCCTCTTCATCCTGGTCAAATTTGCTGTGCTACAGGAAACCGAATAGCCAGTGAGAGAGAGTCAATTTGTGCTTTTAAGGAGCACACCTTTTATTCAACACTTTGCTCTGCTGCTAGCTTCTTCCCTGGGCAGCGCAGGACCCTACGGTCTTCCTCCTTCTTGTCAGTCTGACAGTCACTTCAGGAACCGTGAGCCTGCAGGAACTGCCAGAAACTACCGCCTCAGCTACAGCATTCTTCTTCATCTAAGGCACTGTTCAAATCGGGTCGTTCGTTCCGTCCGACCGCAGTGAAAGTGTTTTAAATCTTGTGCCTCTCCGAAGGCTTGTCCTTCTCTACTCTTCTGAATAACTTTTCCTTCAACAACTTCGTTTTGAACACTTGGCAAAGACTTAACCGCAAACTACTCTGAACTGTGTGATCCTCTGCAAAGACTCTGAAAAATTAGCATTAGCCCAGGCCTATTGATTTGAATCCTAGTTGTAGTAAGCCTTTTCTAGATTGCTCTGCCTATTACTTGTTGGTGCTGTTGATTTTTGATAAACTTGTTCTTTCCCTCCCTTTTTAAATTGCTGCAGTGCCATTTTGCTCACACTTCATTTTGAGCTTAACTTGTCCAGAATTGATTGGATGTAGTGTAGTGTATTAAGATTTTGATTTTCTGCTGCTTTATATTAGTTAACTGTTAACTGATGATGTAAATTAATGTATATTATTTTACTCAGAAACCTTGAATCAGTGTTTGTTTGAACCATATTAATTGCTGTCCTTTGTGTAACTTCTGATACTGCTCACTTTACTCTTGAGATAAGTATGGCTGCTCAGCCATCACTACCACTTTACTGTGTAGTACAGGCTTGTACCAAAGGTAAATTTGTACTTGCACTTGTAGTCTTAACTGTGTGTGGTGTTCCCAAAGGGTACTACTTATGATTCTGCCTAACACCTGGCTCCCCCAGTCAAGGGGTGTCAGTTCCAAGGGCACAATCAGTTTGACATCTATTGCCTTCCAAGAGTGTCACCTGGCCCATTTCCCTTATTACCTCAGGTCATGTTGAGTTTACTTGCATTTTCGTAGTCTATGGCCCTGTGCATACTGATTGCAACGTGTTAACTGGATTTTGGTAGTCTATGGCCCTGTGCATACTGATTGCAACGTGTTAACTGGATTTTGGTAGTCTATGGCCCTGTGCATACTGATTGCAACGTGTTAACTGGATTTTGGTAGTCTATGGCCCTGTGCATACTGATTGCAACGTGTTAACTGGATTTTCGTAGTCTATGGCCCTGTGCATACTGATTGAAACGTATTAACTGGAGTTTGGTAGTCTATGGCCCTGTGCATACTGATAGCAACGTGTTAACTGGATTTTCGTAGTCTATGGCCCTGTGCATACTGATTGAAATGTATTAACTGGAGTTTGGTAGTCTATGGCCCTGTGCATACTGATAGCAATGTGTTAACTGGATTTTCGTAGTCTATGGCCCTGTGCATACTGATTGAAATGTATTAACTGGAGTTTGGTAGTCTATGGGCCTGTTCATACTGACTATAACATATTAACTGCATCTTAGGGATCTGCAGCGCTGCCGTCGTGACTTTAATAATTAACTTAATGTTGCCACCTATGGGCCTGTGCATCTTCTCTCCATGGTATCAACTACATCTTCGTTGTCTATGGCCCTGCGCATTCTGATTCTGATATATTAACTGTATTTTGGTCCCATATGGCCCTGCACATCCGGACTGTAATATATTAACTCTATTTTGATCGCCTACGGCCCTGTCCATCCTGAATGTAAGGTATTACCGTTATTGGCAGATGACATTTGGCCGTAGGTACCATGGCTGGGCAGTAATGATGGCATCTTGGCTTCGTATGGCACTGCACATCCTGATTGTAATGCTTTAACTCCATTGTTGTCATCTATGGTTCTGCACATATTGAGTGCTATATGAATCAGAGGTGGCTCTCCATATGTTTGGACTACAATTCCCACTGGCCCTAGACATAAAGGTCAAATGTGAGGGATCATGGGAGTCATAGTCCAAAACATCTCCATAGCTACAGGTTGCAAACATATATATTCATATAGCAATCAAGATGTGCAGGACCGCAGGCAACCAAAATGCAGTTAACATATTGGATATGTTAACTGCATTTTGGTTTCCTACGGTCCTGCACATCTTGACGCACAACATTAACTGCATCTTGGCTTCCTATGGCCCTGAACATACTGATTGTAATTATTGAACTGTAATGTATAAATGCATGTGTGTGACATTAATAAGTTGGAATAGGCAGTAGTCACCAATTTCACGAAACAAAAGAATTGTAATTTTCATGATAACGACAATTAGAAAAACAGTTAAACCTAATCCTGAATAACACTCCTTTATAATAATAATAATTATTTAGCATTTATATAGAGCTATGAACCCTCAGGCATCTGAGCGCTGCTTATTTATTACTCACGGTGTGGTGCTCATTTATTGACCTCAGAAAGATGAAAGACTGACTTTGGCCCTGCCGAGATTCGAATCTGCGGGCTCGGCACGGATGTCAAAGCGAGCGCTCTACTGGTTGTGCTATCTGACCTTTAATAATAATAACAATAATAATGTAGTATTTCTATAGTGCTACGAACCTTCAGGCATCTGAGCGCTGCTTATTATTACCCACGGTGTGTGTGCTCAGATGTTAACACAGAATGTGTTAACATAGAGACAATGCTATTATGAGTCCATGGGCCTTATTACGACTTTGGCGGTAGCCATACCGCTATTGTCGGCATGGCTGGCGCCAAAATTGGGTCCGGGTTCCCTGAATGGGGAATTACCGGGCCATTCCAAGTTCGGAGGGCCCGGTAATTCCTCCCTCCAGGAACCCTGGCCCGGACCTTCCCCATTCCCATTGAGCCCCTAGAGGGCCCCTAGAGGGCTCAATGGGAATGGGAGAGGAGAGCAAACAATGGGCCGATTACGAGCGGCCCCGTTGTTTGCTCCCTCTTCTCCTCGAGGGACCCGGTAAGGACGCCTGGTTTGACCAGGCGTTACTTACGGGGTCCCACGAGGGGAGCTTGTAATGAGGTGGATCGGGTTTAGCAGGTCATTCTCCTTTAGCGGAGCCCATTAACCCGTTCCGCCTCAGTCGTAATGAGGCCCCATATATCTGAATACATAGGGCCTCATTACAAGTTTGGCGGTAGCCAGGGTGCTATTAGCTCCATGGCTGACGCCAAACCGGGCTCCTTTACCGGGTTCCCAGAATGGGGAATTACCAGGCCATTCCGAGTTTGGAGGGCCTGGTAATTCCTCCCTCTGGGAACCGGGGCCCAGACCTTCCCCATTCCCATCTGAGCCCCCATAGGGATTATGACCGACCCGTTGTTAGCTCCCTCTTCCCCTTGCGGGACCCAGTAAAGATGCCTGGTTTTACCAGGTGTCTTTACCGGGTCCTGCGAGGGGACCTCATAATTTCGCAGGACGGGTTCAACGGGTCCGCCTCCATTAGCAGAGCCCGTTAACCCGTTCCGCGAAAGTTGTAATGAGGCCCATAGTTTCCAAGGAAGCTGAAGATGAAACATCTTAATGGCAATTCCTTTGAAGTCAATTGATGCATTTTAAAATTGGCAAAGGGCCGACATGCCAACCAAATGAGGGTAAACTGGTAGGTGTGATACTGTGAGTGTTGATCCTGGCCAATGAGAATGTCATCTTATATTTTAAGGTCATGGAAGAAATGGGCATGCAGAGGTGCATTGGAGAAATTTCAGACTTAGCACATGATTTGGTATCTTGGCGAATGCATAATTCAGATTGGAGAGTTGCACTGAATGTATCTCTCCCACAGTCATGTGTTCATTCATGCGATTTCCCACTCCAAATCCAGGGTTTCTTATGAAGTCGGTAGTGATGAAGCTGGAAGCGTTGTTTAGTTTGAGGAAGTCATATCTGGAATAGCAGAGCATATGGTGATCTATGTTAGAGCAGTTCCTGAGTAATGGGTGGAAGGCTCTGGAGCATACCCAGTTGTATGCTATTGTATCTTTATGGTTGTACTGGCTACTGTTTATATCATGTGATTTCTTTGATTCTATCCAGAAGGAGTATGTAAAAATCTGAAAAATGATGGATGGATTGTTCCCAAGGAACATTTTTAAAAAGACGGAGTCCAAGGCTGAAACATGTATGGGGATGCTTACGGTCTCATGCAGAAGGGATGTGATCAAGCAGTTTGGGCTGGACTGCACCTTTTGGGGTGGGGCCAAGCCTGATTGGCATAAGGTCTTTCCACTTTGATAGTGCATTCACCTCACTGCTCCCGTTTACCTCTTGGAAAGGATCCACCCTGTCTCCTCCACAAGGCCAACCAGATCACCCTATACCAACATGCTCTATGTGCCACTAGAAAAAGAGCCAAAGCGGGTGGTTCCAGCTTCCCATATCTTGCACCCACATACTGGAATGCCCTACCTCCCACTAACCGAGGTGAGGCCTCCCTCATCGCCTTCCATAAAGCTATGAAAACCATCCTCTTCACATAAGGTCCCTCGCATCAGCATGAATACTATACATTTGACCCACTGCATAAGCTGGAATGTAATGACCAATCGCATAAGCTGTAAGTATTGTATTATGTCTGTAATACTTATAATGTACCAACAACTGCTACCATTCCTGTACCTCTGTAACTAAGCTCTCACAAGTAACAGCGCCTCAATGCCCGTGGACTGCTTGCGCGCTATATAAATTTAAATAAATAAATAAATAGTGGCTTGGCAGGCGAAGAACAATGGTCTGGGGGGTTACCCGGAGCAATCCCAGAGGTTAAGATTAATTCTAAACCTTCTAGCCATCACCTTTTCTGTTTTGCCTATACAACAACCCTGTTTGGCAATGCCACTTGATGATCATACATCCATTAATGTGTGAAAAGAGAAGCTCTGCTACGATCTGCCAGGAGTATTTTGTAGGTAGTAAAGCTTGATGCATTCCCCACCACTAGAGATATATCTTTTGTTCAGACCCAGCAAAGTTGGGATAAGGCCAATGATGCCACCTGATAAATCACAGGTGTTTTACAGAGACACCACAGGTGATCATATTGAAATCCTGTATTCCATTTAAACTGGCTGCAGAAATGAGGATCCAGAAGCTTTATTAAGGTCAATTAAACAAGGACATTCCTCAGATTTAGAATACCCGAGGGGCCTTTTATCAAATCAATTGGTGTCAGTTTCTTCGGCATTATGAAGTCCACTTACCAGCCAGTAATGCCAGCAGAATTCTGAGATCCACATTAAGGGGTGAGAGATTGCATAGCAGTTGGAGCCCTCAGCAGAATCTTTCCCTGACTCTGGAAAATCAAATAGTATATGAACAAATCTGGATCTAAATGTGGCATACAAGTCAACAGGTAAGCCCTCAAATACCAGTAAGTGGCTTATTTTCATACAGGGCAGTAATCAGGAACAAACCTTCTCCAAGCATCCATCCAAAGGCAGCCTCCCGACAGACACCATGCTGACCTATATGTGAACAAATGTATATAATAAGATGGGCTAACTTCCAAAAGCAATGGTGTAAAGGACATTGCAAGATACATGCCCTGTCCCTCAGGGTGGGCTATTGATGTATAGTATACCTCAAATATCAGTAATTTGCTCAGCTGTGGAAATAAGTAAATACTTCCTCGAAACTTGAATTCAAAGATTGGTGTAGATGCCCATGACATATTTCTATTGTGTTTTATTGTTTAAAGTGCAGAACTAGCTTGAGAGCAGCGGAGCACTGTGCAAGGTTTGGTAGCCTGTGTTTGGGCGTTCATTTTATAACAGTAGCGCAGTACCGGGAGTTGCATTCTGTGCCTTCATTGGGATTAGTCCATGGTCAGATGGAGTTGAAAAAGCCAGGTTTTGAGAGATTTTGGAAATTGGAAAATTGTGGGGCCATTTCGAGTCGATACTGGGATGAATTTCTAGAGCCTGGGTGCTTGACAATAAAAAGATTGTTTGCAGTTCCACTTTGTGGACTACTTGTATTTTGAGCAGGTTGGTCGATTTGCTGTGCAAGGAACATCTACCAACAGACATGTGGAGGTTAGCTGCCAGGTACATTGGTGTGCTACTCTTACAAATACTCCAGATTCTTATCCCGGGCTAGGCAAGTGAGATGGATAAAGGGTTCCTCTTGAAAAGAACATCCTTACAGTGATCCTAAGAAAAAGTGATGCTTTGAGCTTCCTTGCTGAAAGTAGACAAATTTGATACTTAAAAATCATGGTCTTTCACCAGGTTTGAGGATTGGTGCAAATGATCAGTGGGCCTGCTCCATGCCCAATGGTAAAACAACTCACGTTGGGCGAAACTCTCCCCAGCCCCATCCACGGCCACAGGAAGGCAACATGTTTTCCTGGACCTTTTTGTCAGGTGAACCTAATATCCTAATCCTACCCCTTCTCTGGAAACTGACTGCATAGACAATGTGTGTATTAGACTTCTCTAATCACATGATTGATGCTGCAGAAAATTGATTGTCAAGCTGATCTTTATGATTATTCAACTTCACATGTTTTGATCCACGTTGCAAACATTTTACTCAGCTTCTCTTGTGCTTCCTCTTATTAAACAATTGATTAATTGATATGAGACATGTATATTCTCATCCCTCAAATATCTTCTCAATGAGTTTGTCCTCCCAGTTTTCCTCATCTGTCTCTGTGTTAGTGTACCTCTAGCAGGTGTGTATGGTGTTAGTTAGGTTTGGCTATTAGGGAGTCCGTAAGCCCTAAATATAAGCCAAATATATTGCATTAGAGTACAGCTAGGAGGTAGATGACATATGAGGAGGGACACAGAGCTCATGGATTTTCTTTGACTATTTACAAACCCATTGACTGCTCTGCTAACACCTATGACAATTCCCACTACCTACTTAACCCAGTCTGACGAAATAAACTCCTCCTGGGATATCTTTCATTTAGCTACATCAAGCAGTAGCATCAAACATAGGCCTGCCAGTGTTATGTCTCTGCTGAGGGTCAATGGGTTGATTGCAGTTGTAAAGGTGCTACTGGTGAGATAAAATGTCTTAACCAACTATGCCTTCAGCTACTTAATTTTGATCTGTTCCTTAAATGATGTAGCAACCAACATTGTTGGCTTGTGTATAGTTATCAGATAGGTTTTTGTCTGGCATTGGTATAATATGCCTGTGAAATCAAACCATTTTCCATCAGTGCCATCTTATGACCAGGTATTACCATTAAGGCAGTACCTGGAAAATCAACATCCAAATAGGGAAAACCCTGATTTTTTTAACAATAGGCCATACAAACAGCAGATGCCTCGAAAGCCATCCCAACAGACAGACCAAACAATTATTTTGTTTTAATGCACCATGCAAAAGTATGATTGCCATCATTTTTTGGGGCATTCATAAAAATAAATACATGCCAACTAACAACTTCAACCTCCTAACAACTTAAGCTTACTCTTATGAAATTAAACCACTGCTTACCTGGAGTTTCCTGCTGGAGAAGTGCTGTCCTTCTTCTATTGCTACTACTAACCAGAGGGGTGTGGACTTAAAAACCTCCTCTTACCGCGGAGCGGCGCGGAGTCGGTGCAGAGTCTTGTGAGTCTCTGGAGGCTCACGAGGCATACGAGGCACCTTCTATCATCTAGTGTGTGGCCAACATGAACCGCGAAAAGCAGCTACCGCAAATCATCCACCACCCTCTAACGCGTCTACAACTGCGCAGAACTGAGCGAGGAATACCTTCAATGATAACTGAAACTACAAGCCTAAATAAGGAGGATTCTGCAACTGCACAAGTAAGAAAAACATGTGGCTTTTTTTCCCCGGCCCCTCGTATTATCTCTCTCCCAAACCCCTTAACATCTAAGCCTCGCGAAAATCATTCAAACACGAGAGCTAATAACATTGTAACTGAGGCAACTGAGGTATATGGAACACCCATTTGATGGCCCACCCCAGACTCATCCCATGTTTAAAAATCATGAGACCTCACCTCATAATCAGTTAACTCCTTTGAGGGCGGGTATGCTGGGAGCTGTCGGAGTGTGCACAGCTTCCGGTGTATGTACAGCTGCTGCGGTCGATTGTTGGTGTGCCGAAAAGGAGGCGGCGGTGAGTGATGTGTCAATCAGCCGCGATCCAAGAGATCAAGGCTTGCAGTGTGTCCGGGGGAAAGGGAGGGGTGACCCTGATCCCCGGGTGGCCATGGAGGGAGGAAATCTCTTATCTGAGCCGCCGCGGTTGCGAGTGTTGGCTTTGCAAGCCGTTCAAGTGGCTGGTCTGGATGCAGACCCCGTGTTGGTGGTCATAATGCCAAGAGAAAGGCGCCTAACTTCAGAATGCACAAGTGACTGGTTAGAATGCGCGCTAACCCGTCCAGGAGTCCTCGCGAGTGCCCAAAAGATTCATATACCCATCACTCACCCCACGCTCATACCTGAGCTAGGTAAAAATGCCGCAGACTGCACCAGGGAGAATCGAGAAAAATACACAGATTGCAATAAGGAGTGTGTGGAAGTCTCTCACTCGTTGGAAGACACAGATTTAATTTGCAAAATCATTAATCCATCCTCTGAAAAACCGGAAAGATGCAATGATGCCTCTTGCCAAGACGAGGTGGGGAATGCCTCGTCACAAGAAAATATTGATCCTGTTTGTTCAAAGAGCAACATTAAGAAAAAAAGTTTGCAATCCCCTACAAAAAAAAAAAATTCACTAGCCATTGTAAATAAATTGCTGTTAGATTTGACTGAACTGAATGGCTCTTTAACCTCCAAACCAGCTGCAGCTAATGAATCAAAAAGCAATCTGGAAGAAACACACAGTAAACCAAGTCGAACACAGCAAATACCACCGATACCAGTTAAAGTATCTACCCCGCGGAATCACTGGCTAGGTGGTGCAAGAAAAAGAAGACGGGTAGCTGAAAGTCTGTCACCTCCGTTCGAATGCTCACAGAATAGACCCAGGCAAATCGAAAATACTTCTTCTACAAACATAAACGGCAATCATCAAGAGAGATGCTCCTCTCCTAAGATCATTCTCAGCCTAAGTACAGAAGAACAACTAGCCTCATCCAGCAATGATGAATCTCTTTCATACCCTCCAGAAGAACAAAGGCATAATTCGAAACCAAAATGTCTGATCAATAGAGCTCCATCAAATCGGAGTAAGAACGATGCAAACGTTCAAAAATTAATCAAGGAGGCTTTAAATGAATTAAAACCTTTTGTCATGTCTTCACTGACAATAGCGATAGCCCCTATGCTCAAGATGTATGAGCAAATTAACGAGAACATAAAAGATCTCTCAACCCTGTCTGCATTGATGAACTCGAAACTGCCTTTTGCAGATACCCAAGGAGCTATGACAACTGCCAAACTATGGGGAAACATCCAAAGAATAGATCAGTCCATCAAGGACCTAGCAGACCAAAAGAGAAATAATACTGAAGACAAGAGAGTTCTAGCTGAGGTGACCAGAGAGGCACTGTGGTTATTAAAACAAAGTCAAAAACTGAAAAGGGATGAAGTTGACCCAAACACGATAACATCCTTGCAATCTTCATCGAGGTATCTGGTTACCCAAAAGAAAGGTTTTGAGGGACTGAATCAACAACCGGTGAGCCAGACCGGTACGGCACTACCATGTCTGTCTGAACATCCAGACAAAGAAACAACATAAGTCCGCCTTGGAGAAATGGAAGGTATGGAACCGTTTATCGTGGGAACCACATGTCCCACGTTGATGCAAACTACACAGGTTTCCTGCCCATCGTCAAATGTGGAGAATGTTACTCATAATCTTCACACTGTAACGTGCCAACCAAGCATGCGCAATCAATTAGAAAAAGAAAAGATTGCAGCTGTCCAGGACACTACCCCCCAAACAGAAGTGTGCCCAACAACTTCTGCCAATGCCGATGGCGTCATAGGATCCGGTGACATTCATTCGCAAGTCCTAGATGCTAATCAAAATCCTCAGCCTAAAAGTGAAAAGAAGGTGAAAAGAAAAAGATCGTAAGCGTTTTCAATACACCAAATGAAACTGACATTTCATCCCCACGTTCGACAAATGAAGTGGAGGATTCTAGTTCAAGTGGAGAAAACATCTCTGGTCAAAATTTAAGTAAGGATAAAACTTACGATATATTTAAGAAACCGAACTTATCTATTCCAAATCCAGAAATGGAAAAGAAATAAAAAAATCAAAAATGTAAGAGAAAACAAAAAAATCTCGGCTCAAGAAAATTTCTTAGGAATCTGAAGGCAGTGAATGTCTTTGTAAACACAGAACAGCCGAGTGGAAGTCTCAAAAAAGCTCTGCCTAATTCTAAAACAAACGAAAAAACTATTGTTGAAGAAACAATTGCCATAGATGAAAGCGTAGAAATTGCACAGAGTGAACTTCTTGACTTTTCTACCTATGAGGATGGTTCAAGCTGTGAGGAAACTGAAGAGCAAACTGTTGAGGACTTTGTGAACCTAAGTGTTCCACAACCTGAGAACAAGCAGGCGGTAAAACACACACAAGATATGGCAAACTGCGGAAGAATCTGTCAACTAATATTGCCCATTGAAAACTCAAAAGCTCCAGATCTAGTACAACAAAAGATCAAGTTCGACACAATGGATGAAAAAAGAAAACGGCTAAGAGCTGTTAACGGTCTGTTTGAAATATCACACAACAGAAACGATACAAGGATTTTAACTGACAGCATAAAGGTGAAGGATGCCGTTGGAACACCGAGACGCCATACTCCACCAGGTAAATCCTTGCTTAAAACATGCTCAAAGCATCTCACAACAGAATCAATCGCCAACAAGAATGACGGAACCGGGAGGCAAGTCAACCAAAAAAATAGCCTGCAAAATGGAAAACTCAAAAAGCCTGGGAGGCACGTATTGATCTTGGAACGAATATTAGACACAAAAGATGGCCTAACGTTAAATAGAAACAACGTACTACGCCTATTACATCATGTGCCCGGCCTTCGCTCCATAGAGTCAAATGACATTCAAACAGTCGAATTTGTAAGTGATCATCGAAATGACAAAGTCCGGCTTCACATTGACTCTAGATTAATATGCGACTTGCTCATGAACGCAATCCAGTTCCTGCTGTCCCTGGGATTCGATATTCATGAAGAAAGAAACACGTCCCGGGAAGATGCATTCTCCATCGATACCCAAAGTGGAAGTCCGGAAGATGTCAAAAGTCAGGATAGACATGCTGAGAAACCTGGTATGGTCCAAATAGGATCTACAAGTGAACAGGCAGCAGAGCGACCAGTAATACTCCAGATTGAAAAGGAGTCTAGTGATAAAAATCATGTACGCTTTACACCTGGCGAACAAATAAAAATCACAATAAAAGGAAACATAAGCACAGCAACAAATGAAAACAATGTAACACAAGCTGCAGAAAAGCCAAACAAGAGTTCAAACTGGAACTGGTTAGCAGGTGCCCTAGGCAGTAAATCGAGCCAACGCCAACATGGGCCAGTCGGCTCGACCATAAACATTCTTTCTTGGAATACGAGAGGCTTCATACATCTATTTAACAATACAAAAAACTGGAGCAACGATCATTCCGTTATTTGCTTGCAAGAAACATGGATGACAAGCTGTCCTGTGTATGATGTATACGAGTTAGCTATAAACCCGGCTATTACAAGAGCCAAGGGATGTCCATCCGCTGGTCTCTTAACAATGATAAAGAAGAACTCTGGTTGGAAGCTAGAGAAATCAATAAACGTATCACCTTTCTTACAATACTCTGTGATTGCCGCGAAAAATGAGATGAACAATAACAGAACCCAAATTCACATCATCAACATCTATTGGCATCACAAGAATGCAGGAAAATATAAATTCATAACAATGGTGTGTGATCTAATTGATGGAATAAACAGTGCTCAGCATAACCCAAACATTATCTGTTGTGGTGACCTTAATCTGGACTGTGTGAATGAGGCAAAGACGCCTGGACCTAAAACCCTGTTACAAAATCTGGCAAAAAAATGGTGTGATGCTCTCGAGGAAAGAAATGTCACCATCTTAAATGGGAACATCACGGGAGATATTCCGCCAAAAAAACTTGGAGATTCCTGAAACAGTCCTCCACCATAGACTATTTTTTTATATCTGACAGTCTGCAACAACGAGTCATTGCTCTCAACATCACAGCAAACTCAAACAGTGATCACAGTAAACTAGAATTGGCAATCAATATGTCAAACATTAGGAAGCCCCAACAATGGCACAGTCAGATTTCTGTTGAACCTAACAGATCTCGGCTGAGAATAAAACCTCAAGAAGTTAAGATATTAACAAAATCCTATGACAAGTATGTACTGAGTGCAACAGAATCGAGAGCTGAATATAATTGCCTTCTACAACAATTTATGATGGTAGACTTGGGGTTGAGAAGACCTTCCCTCCAACCAATACATCGTTTTGATAATCAAGTTCACGAAAGAAAACAACTGCGAAAGGAATAGAGACAACATAGAAACCTGAATGTTGAACAACAAAAGAAGGCGGTAAAAATCAGCAAACAGAAATACAAAAACTGGCAAATCTCGCATAAAGCAATTATGTACCAAAACGACAGCGAAACAATGCTTGCCAGCCTCAGCAACAAAAATTCATCAGAGTTTTGGAAACTAATAAACAACATTAATTGCACGCAAGATGGAATTCAATCAAATATGGTGAACGAAAAAGATTGGATTAACCACTATAACTCAGTATACGAGAAAAAAAGTACCACCATCGACCCGATGCTCCCTCAGCTCTCAAAATGGGACTTGCACTTTGATAAAGAGGACATACTACAGAGTATCCAAAGATGCTCCTCCTCCAGGGCACCGGGACCAGATGGCCTGAAGAACTTTATTCTCAAACAAAATCCTGAAGAGTGGGCAAACTTCCTATCAAAACTGTTTGCCACAATTGCTAATAAAGCAAAAGTCCCAACCAGTTGGAAAACGGCAATTGTCATTCCAATCTTTAAAAAAGGCAATAGAGCGGAACCTAAAAACTACAGACCCATTGCCTTGCTGGACGTTGTGGGAAAAATATTCGCGACTCAAATACAGAAACAACTACAAGAGTGGATCCAAGAGACAAGTCATCTGGACATCCGCCAAGCGGGTTTTGTTAAAGGTGTAGGCTGCGGCCTAAACCTCTTTCTGCTAAACCTACTTAAGATGGATGCAATAAAAAGAAATAAAAACATCTTTTTGGCATTTGTGGACTTATCACAAGCCTTTGACAGCATAGATAGAGAGCTACTTTGGAAAAAAATGTTTGACTGGCAATGCCCAATTAGCCTACTCTCAGTAATAAAAGCATTACATACCAACACGGAGATAAAGATGAAGCTAGATAAAAGTGGCACCCTATCGGCTCCAATAAAATCATATCGAGGAGTAAAACAAGGGTGCCCTCTGGCTTCTGTTATCTTTAATCTGTTTATCTCAGACTTGGGTGATGCTTACAAAGGTGCTAACACTTTTCCTCCAAAAGTTAATGGAAAAGATCTTCATTGGCTTCTGTATGCAGACGATCTCGTTCTCTTGGACCTGACGCCAATAGGTTTGAAGCGAAAACTTGAGATTTTGGCGCAATATATCCAGATAAACGGTCTACACAGGTCTAAATGTGAACACACAAAAATCTGAAATTTTAATCCTGCAAGATCTGCAAAAGAACAAAGATCACATTGGGAAAAAAAAGTTCACGTGGAAACTGGATGATGGCAAGATTGAGCTAAAAAAACAATCGATGTACCTGGGTATGTTGCTCAGCTCAAATATAAATGATGCCCCATGGCAAAATGTAAACAATTGACAGCACAGGCTTGCATTGTAAACTCAAAATTCGGGAAACACTCATTAACACCTGTTTTAACATTCTATAAGACAAAAGTCATCCCGGCCTTGATCCATGGAGCTGAATGTGCCTTTGGCTGTCCAGCAGAACTATGGGCCTCTTTGGAACACTCTTTTTGGTCGAAAGTCTTGTGTCTACCCCCAGGCGTACCAACCGCCTGTATAAGATATGAGTTGAGCCTCCTATCTATTAATGGAAGGATAACGTGGAACACCCTAAATGAATTCCGCAAAGTATCTGCTGAAAAGCCAATCATCCAATATAACATCCTAAAAACCTCAGCTATAGAACATGATAATTCAGTGCTCTCGATGTGGTGCCAACGTTGTGAAAAAATCCTCAGCGACATAGGAGCAAACAAAAATCTACTGCAAGAAAATCCAAATAAGGTTAAATCCTTGCTGTGGATCCAAGACTGGATTGATACGGGTGACACGTGCAAAAAACACAGAATAATGAAGCTGATGCCAAATGAAGAGAGATATTTGAACCAAACTCAATCATATTTATGCAAATTCCCAGACAAAAAACGTAGAGCATTGTTCATGAAATATCGTCTCAACCAATTTCCAACCAAAGAAAATCTAAACATACGGAACGGCATGAATCAAACCTCCACAACGTGCCGACTCTGTGGGAAAGATACTGAAACGTTGAAACATCTGACGCTGGCATGCAGTCATCTGACACAAGAACGCACAAAGCACCTTGGAAGGTTTATAATGGCAAAGCCTTCATTGTCCGCTGAAGAATGGTGGACATGACTTTTTCAAGGCTCAGATCGTAGCCTAACATTTGAACTAACCTTCTTTTTAGAATCAATGATGGAGAAGCTACTAAAGGCAGAACCTAATCTTGAATTACAACAGTCGAAGTTATCAGAGGCGGGTGTTCAATCAGGATTAGCGGAAGAACTGTTCTTTCCCTGTAAACACCTAACTTGAAGGTTTGATGAATGTAAAACCAACCCAGAACATTGTGCCAACAATTCTACGTCACATGAGGGACTTACTGATTGGTTCTGCCTTTTTATGTACTTTTTATGTACTTTTTATGTATTTTTCTAGTTTGGTGGCTTTTCTTAGCCTTCCTCTGTATTCTTTTCTTATTTTTAAAGGTTTGTAACAGACCAATAAAAAAATAAAAAAAAAGAAAAAAAATAAATTCAATGCATTCAGCAAGATAGATTTTACACTTTATACATATATACACCACATGAACCACATAACAGTTCAAGACATGCTGTAAATAACTATTTATCACAACACGGACATGTTCTGGTCTGCCTACAACATTATTTGACCTTCTGCATGGGTGCATCTATGTGTTGCGGTGTAGGTCATAATGTATACATCTACTTTTTTAGTTCATAACTACCCTTCCAGAGCTTACCTGGACTGTTCTCCAGCCTTCCACAGTTTAATGGTCACACCTCATTATTTTGAAAAACCAAATAGGTTTTCTTGGTATATTTTTAGTGGTAGCCCAATAAAGGGTATGACTTAAATGTTGTCTACTTCTCAGTCTGTCTCTATAATTCATGAGAGAAATCAGTATCCATAACTTATAATGATGCCTTCACTGTCTTTTTCATTTTCTGTATCTTTGTATGAATGACATTTCTCTACATTGCCAAGTGGGAATTGACAATTAGAGCTATGTCCTCTTTAGAAAAGGCAAATGCCTATCTCATGCCTGCACAAAACCTGTATGCATACAAAGGAGGAGCTTCCACTGGAATATTGAGAAGAAAGTTTAATAGAAAAATATGAATGTCCTTATTTCTAACATGGACAAATGGTGACTCTATCTGCAAATGAGATTCAATTGTAAAACTCAAAAAGAAAATTGTGAAGTGAAACTTGTTTTGTGTGTTTACTTAACATTAGTAAAAAGAGAGAGCGGTAAATGAAAATGTGTAAGAAAAAGAATACATTCACAAAACATTATGAATTAATCAATCAAGATAATAAATACAGTCAACACTGGAAAAGGAAGACGATTACAAAATGGAACAAATAAAGACATAGGGCATCATTACAGGTCGGGCGGTCCGGAATTAACAGTGGCGGTAAACCCGCCGCCACTGTTAATTCCAGACCGCCCGATCCCGAGTCCTGCAGGCGGGAGGTGGCGTTCCCGCCAGGTCTGACCTGGTGGGTTGAACACCTCCCGCCTGCAGGCGGACCTGGTAACACCAGTACCATCACGAGATGGTGCCCGTGTTTCCACTTCCCCATTCCCATTGATTCCTATGGGACTCAATGGGAATGGGGATTTAGCGAATTCCGCCTCCGGAATTCCCGGTCCCGGTACACCAGGGCTGTAATGCCCTGGTAATTCCGGGAGTCACAGAGGCGGAATGGTAATACGAGTCCGGCGGTAACCAGGCAGTTTTACCGCCGGACTCATAATGAGGTCCATAGTGACTTAAATGTATTAGTGCAATTTAACTTAAATTAAATATTAAAACTAAAACAGGGAAAAGAAACAAAACAGCCATTTGTTTTTGCGTAAAAAGCCTTGGTGAACAACTTGGATAGTGAACTAACACACAGGTTGTGGTATTCATGACGACATTTAAGAGTGTTTTGGAGTTGCATAAAGTCCATCGCAATGGATCTCTCTTAATGCCAAAATCAAATGTATCAGTTGGTGTATAATATAATATATATCTCACTCGATGTCCAAATAATGAATTTCGATATATTGTGTTACTTAAATAGCATAACCTTATTCCTTGTGTAATTACACATTTAGGTATACAGTTAATTCCAAGACACCTTCCTCAGGACAATATTATTAATGTAAGCGGTCACCTGCTTAATATCACATGAAATAATCTAGGAAAATCCAAAGTACAGAAAATAATTAAGTAGAGATTAATTTGCTTCATACATAAGAGAGACACATAACAAGCCTCCAAGAGGGTACGGAGGCCGCGTGAAACTCACTTGAAAATCCATTGGGAAGAAAATTCTAAATGTATGCTCGAAACTGAGTGTGTCCTCTTTGACAAAGTCGGAATCTGGAGTGAATCCCAAGTAGATGCTATGTAAACGGTAGTATGTGGTGTTGCACAGGGTTTAGAACATTCAATAAATAAACTTGAGGAATCTCTGGCCTGGTCTTTGTTCCATATCTGTGTGGATTTATATATCACTTAAGACAGGACTGGAGAATGTATCCACTGGTTCTTTCTCTCTTTGCATTAGAACTGTAAAAGGAATTAACATGGAGGACAAGGAGATATCATTCAGACTAATGTGCATATTGAGAAGCAAATGTGAAGGACTGCACGCTCATCTCCATCTCATTATCTATGACAATTGCACAATCGAGACAGGATTTGTCAATGCTTGTTTTCTGTTAGGTGGAATTACATCAGTTATTCTCCTGGTAGCCAGGAATAGTTAAAGTATGTGTGCCATTGGCATGTGAACTCGATTAAGGGATTCTTAAGCGGGGCTCCTATCCTGCCATTGCCTTTGCCTGCAAATGATAGAAACCTCCAGGCACATTTCTGACCCTATCCCTCTTTCACAGCGGGTCGGCCTGCTCTGACCAAACAATCATTGCAGACACCTGTGGAGTGTCAATCAGCAATAAGCATGAAAACATGAACATGTCAGTGCAGTCGAGTGTATGAACATTTCTGGACAGGCTTGCAATTCCACTGCTTTCTTTTTCATGGAGATGTAAAATAATGTTCTCAAGTCATAGTTAAAATGAAGGCATGTGACACAAGCAGCCACCTTTGTGGAGGGCTATGGGCCAGCAGATGTCGATAAGCCTCATGCCTGCTCGGAGCAACCGCATATCTCCGTTTAGGATATGCACCAAATAGCAACATATGCAGGAATGACTTGCATGTGCCCCACTTGCACTCACATGCTGTGCCTTTCCAAAACAAACGAGCCTTGTTGTTAACAGAGGCACTTACCTGCATCAGCCAGGCGTGATGGTATGCCTGCTGTTTGCATTGCATTCTAAAGCGAATCAGGCCCATGGTGCGCTTAGTCATAGTACAAGCTTGCACTTTTATTCTGACTTTTTATTTTGCATGTAAGAAAAAGAAACCATATTCCCATAACAAGGTTAAATGGCTTTCATTTAAGTGCAAATGGGGTTGACTTTAAGCACCTAAATTTAAGAGACTGGGGGCCCTATTCTCATCCAGGCGTTAAGTACCGAAAAGGACGTTAAAAGGCCTAACAACCTTTTTGGTACAACCTTTTTGGTACTTAAGATCTATTCTAAAGGTGGCGCATTCCTCTGAACTCAGAAGGAATGCGCCACTTTCAGAGTACATGTGATAGTTGCTGGGATGGGTTGAAACCAACCTAGCAACCGCCACATTCGTAAACTGGCTTATTGGAACCCTATCCTTGTGGCACTCTGCCAGCTTAACATGTGCGCTAAACTGCCGCACATATACGGTACCCTTTTGGTGCGGTTAAACTGGACGACTGCCACAAGAAGCCTTGTTTGGTGTAAGTGAAAGTGTTCATATACACCCGTGTGTTGTATATGGACACTTTCATGTACACCAAAGCAAGCAGCTTCAACGTTGTAGATGCAACGTTGTGTCGTTATTTTACAAAAATGCTGCTGAAATTGGATTGCGTCCATTAGAACTAAAAACGGGCGCAATCCTCACAGATCACTGTCGTGCTCTACGAGGATACCCAGGCCCAGTTAAGAATACAAGCACCTCTTTAGCACCTTCACTGCGCCAAGTTGAGAATAGGGCCCTGAGTGCCCGATTCATAACCTGGTGCAGTGAACGTGCTAAAGAGCACGATTCACTGCGCCAAATGAGGATGCGCAGGGTGCACCAGTATTCTGAAGTGGGCCTCGGCGTGGTCCTAGTGCACGACAGTGCACCTTCAGGATTGTGCCTGTTTTAGTTATAATGGGCACAATCCTGAAATCTCGGCAGCAATTTTGTAAAATAACGACATATTCGTTATTTTACAAAAATGTTGCCGAGAACACAGGTGTATATGAACACTTTCCTATACACCAAAGTAAGCAGCTTCAGCGTTGAAGCTGATTACTTTGGTGTATAGGAAAGTATTCCTATACACCCGTGTAAATGAAAGTGTTCATTCATTTACACCAAAGTAAGCAGCTTCAACTTTGCAGACTACAACGTTGAAGCTGCTTGCTTTGGTGTATATGAAAGTGTTCTTATGTACCACACGGGTGTATATGAATACTTTCATATACACCAAACAAGGCTTCTTGTGGCACTCCAACCCATCCTAGCAATCTCCACATGTATTCCGAAAGTGGGCACTCCTACCGACTTGGGTAGAATGTGTCACCTTCAGAATAGGTCTTAAGTACCGAAAAGGTTGTTAACCCTTTTAACAACCTTTTTGGTACTTAAGACCAGGTTGAGAATCGGGGCCCTGAGCCATATTCACAAAAGCGTTTTACAATGGTGTCCACTGTCTTCTCTGCATATCTTACATAGTTCTGCACCTTGGTTTCTATTGGTCCAAGGGTGCTTGAGCCACAATGGTTAACCGGTCAGATAGCACAGCGAATTGAGTGCTCGCTCTTACTTCTGTGCGTAGACTACTGACGTAGGTTTGAATCCCGGCCAGGGCCAACTCAGCCTTTCATCCTTCCGATGCCGATAAATTGAGTACCACCCTGTGGGATAATAAGCGCTCAGATACCTGCGAGTTTATAGCGCTATATAGAAACGAGTTGTTATTATAGACACAGGCTGTAGAGGCGCCAGGAGGAAGGGCTTTCTCATGCAGCCGGCTGAGGGCTGAGATGTGGCTGGCTGGAGGTTGAAGATGTGCTGTTGTGTACATACTACTGGCTTAGCATCCCAGAATGAAAAAGATAATACGTGCATCTCAGTTCAGACCTGTATGTGGTTTCTTGTCAGAATCCTCTAATTTCCACTAGCAAACATAACATCCATTCCAAGAAGGGAAATGTACTCTTTGCACACGTAATCTGTGCCCTTTTAGATGTGTAAACGTAGTTTAAAAAGAAACCCACAATAATGCGCTTTAGTTAGTAGATATCGGAACTGTCGAACTGATATATTTTTTGCGAAGTGAAGCAGTGCACGTTCTAACGGTGATTTGCAATGCATGTGTGTTCAGGTCTCCTCCTCGCGCCAACATCGTGAACACTTTCCGGGACTCTAACAGCGTGCTTACTGCCCCGGAGTCATTGTTTACTCACATTCTTTCTCATAATGACTTCTTTCAGCTCAGGTTATAGGATTTCTTCCCGATCTTGATGCATCAGCTTCATTAACGGATGCAGTGCCTCTTTCCCGGCGGTTCATTATCTCCATTGCGAGGCTAATGCGGGACACAGAGGCCAGCTTCCAATATAATTGTGTCAGTACATATTCAATTTCCACGCTCAATTAATGTGCACCTTAATAGTAAAAGTTGTTGGGAACTTTTTCTCTCACTTTCGTTCCTGCCTCTCATTATCAGTAGCTGATTACTGAATAATAACATTGCTGCAGAGGTCCATGTGGCGACACCTCTTATTGGACTAACTGAAAGCAGTAAGTATTTGCTTTTCAAGACACAGAGACGTATTCATCAAATGGAAGGAACAATAGGATGGAGAAATCTATGGCATTTCTAACTGAAAAGGTCCAAAAAAAGGTATCACATGTTGGATTTTTGTGATTTTAAAACTTGCCTAACATGACATCAAAAATTTTACATCATTTTTAAGCAATTACCTCACTTAACCAAAAACTACTGGGATAGATTCATGCTGTGGGTGAATCAGGGAATGGGATTTAATGATGTTTCTCTCACAGAGCAGCTTCTTAGAGTGCATGTATGTTTGTGGTGCAAAACTCGACCATCCCCACCAACGTGGGATGTCTGATTGTCTCCTGAAAGACAAGCGCCAAGTGAGAGCGGCTGCTATGATGAGTTGTCACAATTTCTGGAACTATAGCCCAAATTGAACACCTTTTTCATATCCGGCAGCAGCAAGAAAAAAAAGAATATTTGGAAGCGTGCCTCCATTTTGTAGTGTACAATCACTGTAAGTCACCTGATTTCTGGAGTCAGTCTTCTATGTAGCAACCATCTTCCTGACTCTCAGCATAAGAATAACACCTGGTCCAGTTCGGTATGTCTTTTCTTGAACTCCACAGCACATCCTAGCATATTGTCTCTCATCCTCGACTGTATGATCTTGACGTCCCCATAGTACTCTGTAGGCCAACACCCCTCTTGCTGGACTAGAAGCTGAAATAGCAATAAGGATCCATTAGGTTGCGTCCCAATTCAAATTAAATGGACATGGAATTTAAATGGAAATCCCAATGCTTTAAATCTCTGCTTTACTTCCTACTGCTTGTAAAACTACAATTTTGTCACACGGTACGGAACCGTTATATTATGCAGGTCCAAAACTGAAGCAATACCACAGCTGACACATTAACAACAGATATGCAGTAACAATTCTATGTTCAAATTTATTTTGGAAACATCTTGCGGCAAAACACATGTGAAACAAAGAACATAATACAATCATTTGTAAACATTACACTTCCAGAGACAAATATTGAGTCCTAATTTTGATCGCTTGATGCCTATATGATAGTTGAGTCCACCCAACTAATGATGATTCGGCATTTAACAGAAAATACAATGCTGGTCTACATTGATGAAAACCACAATATCATAAAAGTGTGATCTATATTCTAGAATGAACAGGACAAAAAAACATGAAGTGCATAAGATCTTCACTTCTTGCAAAGCAAGCTGTAGACTCTTTCCTTGTTGTTGCATCCGTTCATTTAGAAGGGACTGTTCTCAATGGGATGCAATTAAATCTCGCTCTGGTTAATAGATGTCTTTTTGCTGCAACATTTTGGTCAAAATATATATCGTTGTCTAGGATTTATTAAAAGGATCTGGTGACTACGGCTCGATAACATTAATAATTCCTTATTTTCCCATGCATCACTCATATAAAACCTTCACAGAGTTTGAAAATTAGATAACACATGATGATTCAACTTAGTTGGACATGTAAAGTGACAGTGTGCATGGACGTGCATAAACATTTCTGATGTATTTTAACAATGGAATTTATGCAACATTTTTACCAAAAATACCTGTGATTAAAACCTAAATCTTAAATCTACTTTTGGATTCCACCAAATACGCAACCAGTTGTAGAGAGTTTCCAGGGCCAAATCTTAATGGTACTGCATACCAATGTCAACATTTACAGCATCATTGGGAGCCGTTCTTGGGAAGCCAATGTTTTTTTTTCTTTTTTTAAATACACTCATTCTCTATAACTTCTAATATTTAAAGGTTTGAAAAACCCCATAGAGAGGCAACATATAAAACTTTCGAATTTACTTGTTCAGTGTACACCTTCAGAATCATGTCCAAAGTTTGAGCTTTACACATATTAGTAAAACGATTGATCCCACCCAGAGCCTGTTTCATTCTTGAAGCATGTTTTAAAAAAAATATATAAGTGTCCCAATCAAGTTAGAAGAGAAAAAGACCCTTAAATAGTCATATTCAGCGACTCTTAGTATTCCTTTGTTCTCACTATAGCATTTCGGGACCTTAATGAGTTTCTTTCCTTCATAATAGATAAGAATAGCAGATGTCTCCTTGTTAATTAATAAATCACAGTGGTTCATACATTAATTGATGGAGAGCAAACAGAGTCTGCTCAATCAGTATGGTATCATCTTTGTAGGTTAACACTGGCGTAGAAAAATAAGGCGTGCACAGACCTTGACTACCGCTTCTCAGACATGCTTTGGTACCATCATGTATCTTGGTGAGGATGTTCAAATATTATTCGGGCACTATAGACACCTAAGCATTCAATTGGCTGAACTGATGATGTCCTCTAAATCTTGCCCCAGCCCAAATACCTTAGATGCCATTGCCCCTTCGAGGGCATTGTGCCTGACAGACTGACGTATCAATGCCTCCCTGCGACATAATCCAAAGAACCCACCTCAATAAGTTAAGCCTGGCCTGTGGGGTTTACCAAAGGCAAGGGAAGGTTTTGTAGACTGGCCGCTGAGATCTCTAGTCCTAAGTGTTTAAGCATTTAGACAACTCACCACACATCATGCTGGATATACCATGAAGGCTGCAAATCTACAGCGATTGTTATTTTTGTTTTCCCTTAGAATAATTTGACAGCGTATAACCCAAGGATGTAAAGATCTACCTTTGAAATCTAAACTCTGCCATCCCAGACCGATCTAATAGTAACTCAACATAGGTGGATATCGGACTTGGCAGCAAAAGCTTGAAGAGATAAAGTATTGCTTTTGGGTGATTCTCTAAAAGGGACAGAGCCAGATTTTCATCCAATAGAACTAAAGATTTTCTGAAGAAGGATTATTGAATTCTTTCAACCATCTGAATACTAAAGGGTGTTACTCTACTGGACAATTGCCCACCCCTCTGTGCCGTGCTGAAATGGCTGCCCTGTGCACAGTTACTGACATGTAGGAATGGCAAAGGGCTAACTCATATATGCAGTTGCCAACTTCTACTGCAGCAGCAGTTAAGTCATCCAGGGGCCTTGAAACACACACACAAACTGAGGAATTTCATGAGGATCTTACCATGTTCTTATTCCTGGTGCCCAGGCTTCCCATAGGAAAACCAAAGCCTCTTCTGAAACTCCTGTTGGCTGGTAGTTCCATGGTATTCTCCATACTATCATCTCTGGGAAACAGATTATAATCAAGGGGTACTGCTCACCCTGTGACATGGGCATTAGGTCAGTTAGCTGAGTTAGAAGTATAATGCTGTCTGTGCTCATTTCTAGAGTCAGTGAGTACTCTGATTTGCCTGAGAGGTCCACAATTGAGTCTTTTGAGCCGGTTCAATACTTTGTCTGCTTGTTTTTGTCCAAGCACCCTTGAGTCGAGGGTGGGAATGCATTTATTTATTTATTTATTTATTTGAATTTTTGGTGTACACTGGCCTGACCCAGAGGGTCTTGAATGCACCTTACAAGGTTTAAAAGTGCAAAAGGTCGGAGGTGAAACAGAAGTGTTCAGGATAAGATCGGAAGAGTAGGATGGGCAGGTGATAGCATAGCTAGAGGGGCTGGGATAAGGGGGGGCAGATATATAGCTTAATATATATGTAAATCATAAAGCAAGTGTGCTGGCCACACCTGGAAGGAAGCTTCTGTTGTTTCAGCATCTGGTTTCCAGATGAAGCAGCTTGTGATCTGGGTTTTATTCCGGAAACAAGGAGTTATATCTTCATAGCTTCCCAAATGGATGTCAGAGCCAACAGAGTAAAGGTCTTGAGCAATAGTCTTGAGCAATAGTCTGCCACTGTACTGTGGATGCCAGTTAAAAGCTCTGCCAAACCATGAAATGACACAGGAGACAACATTCCAACAACCTTGTTGCCAGCTTTGCGAGGCTGACAGTCTGCGTGTTTCCTAGTTTGTTGATGTATCGGATGACAGTCACATTGTCCATTCGGAGGAGATGGCACACCAAGTCTTGCTGTTTGTAAAGGTTCTGACTGCAATGGAACCTGTAAGCATCTTTAAGCAGTTGAAGTACATTTGTGAGTTCCATGTTCACCAAAGCCCTCCAGTCAAGGTGTCTCCACAGCTGCCTCCCAATCCCTACTGGCTTGTATTGGATTCTAAAAGTAGAGCTGGGTCAGCAGCAAAAATTGCTCAACCCTTATATGCTTCCATTTGTTTGATCCACCATTGAATCGCCTCTTTTGCTCCCTATAACAGGGGAACTGAATCAGCATATGTGCAGTCCATTCTCAAGTGCAAAATCTTCAGCCTCAGTAACGCTCTGTAATAAAGGGTGCCTGTGGAAAAGGGCCTGAATTGACAAGGAAAGTAGTTCTATGATCCTGGCCAAGTTTAAAGTGAAATTACTTGTTGTAAAGGTTCCTTCGCTATCATTTGGAGGCTTGTTTTAGGAAGGTGAAGGGATGGGTCATGCGCATGTATGTGCAAGCATAGAAAATAGATCTCTTGTGCTGGATGCATATCTGATTTGGTGATGAACCACAGATCCTGAAGGAGATCCAGGGTTGTGTGTAAATGTTGGAGCAGGAGGGTTAGGGATTGGCTCATCCAGATGGTGTGTTCTAACTAGATCAACAACCTTATTCCTTGCTTTCTGAGGGAGGTCACTATTGGCTGTAGGAGCTATGTAAAGCACCAACGTGTGGATGAAAGTCCACATGGAAGGCATATAAATTGAAATCATGCCTTTGCCAAGTAAATTAGATATACTGGCTGTATGGTCAGTAAGATGGAAATGACTGCTAAGAATCCTTCAAATCCAAATGTACCAACCAATATTTGGATGTTAACACTTCTGTTAGATGCTGAATCATCTCCATTTTGAAATGGTGATAGATCATAAAATGACACATTTCCCTCAGGTTTAATGCTGAGTGAAAACCTTGATCTTTCTGTTTTACTATACACAGGTTCCTTAAGAAGCCTTTTTCTGCCATCCTTGACTCTTCTACTGCTGCTTTCTGAAGCAACCCCTTATTGTGAACAATAATCCTGGAGCCTAAATGTCAAAAACAGATTCTCCTTGGGAGAGTGAACTGAATGAGGGAAGGTACAAACTCTATGAAAAATCCATTCACAGTGTGTAGTACCCATGTCTACAGCCAATTGTGTAGGATTCTCCGCCCAAATGTTAATGGGAAAGAAGGGAAAGGCTAACTTACCATAAATTCTTACGGTATTGGCACACATTGTGATGAAGAGCAAATTGCTTTCTCCCCTTTGGCTGAATTGGTGGAGAATGAACATTGACTTGAAGAGCAGCTCATGCCTCTATGGTCCTGGTGAAAACCTTGTTTGAGTAGAATATCTTTTTTCAGTTTAGTCTGGACATTGTCTAATGAAGCAAAGATAATGAGACACATAACAACTTCCTTTACATATTCGTCACCAAACATGCTATCGCTCGGACCATAATATGGCAAGCATTGGCTTAATCTTGATTAAGATACCCTATGACATTCTATGCTAAAAGAGGCATTTGCATTCCCTGGAAGACACATTGCTCTCTGTGCCAACCCATTCTGAAGTCAGGGTATATTACCATATCTTCCTTCTTGAGACCTCAGTCATATCCATAATCTTGACCAAAGGCCCCACCGCATCCAAATGTATGCTTTGACCGGACTTCGGATCTCTGTCCATTCGTTTTACTGGGTCTTTCCCATATTTAGTCACAAACCTATTCATTTTCTGATCTACCACCAGCATGATGGTACACTTGTTCAACAGTTTGGAGTTAATACAAGTTTACATATAATGGGCTTCTGAAGGCAGGGTTGCCCTTCCGAAGAATAAGGTCTGAAAACAGACCTAAAGTCATACGTGGATGAAGAAATATAATCCAGTAGCCCACTAGCAGAAGTAGTGGAATCATCATGATCTACCACAATAGGGTCTTCTCGGCCATCATAAAAACCAAGAGTTCTATTAGAGCTGACAATGTCTTACCTCTCTTGACTGGCCTGCTCTTCTCAGGGCTAGTGGGTCCAGGTGGGACTATGTTCCTGAGAGATGGAATAACTGCAGTTTGAGGTTTCGGGTAAGATAACTGAGGAGGACATACGTCACACCCACCTTGTACATGCTCTAGGTGTTTCCTCTTTTTTATGTGTTAGTGTGCCTGGGTGTTTCCACTGATTGGCAACTATTGTTCGGTACTGGAAAAATACTTTAGTAGCTTCAACAATAGGTGTTTACATTTGGGACAGTATAGATGAAAGCACCTTCCCAATCGCCTTGAGAGTCTAGAAAGAGAGGAAGACATAGTGACATTGTGCCACCCATAGCCTCTGAGACTGAGTCTTTCATAAAATTAGCAATGCTTCCTAGCCAGCCGGGTGCATTAACAGAGGTCTAATATTTACTTTCCCTCTTCACTTTCCTCTAAATGTATGCCTCCTCTTCTTCTTCCATGATTGAAGCTGCTGCCTCTGATGCTACAACAATTCTGACTGATGCACCTGAACATCATGTAAACCTCTCCCTCTTGAGCAGTGAGAAGGCCACTGGGAATGCTGTGTACCCATACTCTGCTGTTAACCACAAACAATCGCCAAGAGAGCAAGGTTTTTATCATGGAACCTTTTCATCTAACATAAATATTCTAAGACAAGTGTACATGTGCTGAGGCCAAGGACTAACACGCAGGGTCGGATTGGCCGCTCAGCCTTTTGGCCCGTGGCTGGGCCGTAATCGTCCCTGGGGTGTGGGAGCTGGTTTCTGGGCACTCCTGGACCGGTTTGAAAAAAAAAATGTGAAAATGTTATTGGGAAAAAAAAATTCAAAAAAATAAAACACCTGCAACGTGCAATATGGATCTATACACACAGATATTAATGATACATATGGTTATACATTCGTGTACGAAATGTATATCACATTAGTGAAATCATAACCATATTTTTCATAATGTACTTAGGAAAAATGCTATTTGATGCCACTTAGTGTTTTGTCAAAGGGTGAAAGGTTGTGTTTCATCGCTTCCCGGGATGTCACTTTGGGGTGGGGTCAAATGACATCACTTCCGGTGATGTCATCAGAGGTCAAGGGTAGTGAGGCGAGGGGTGGGACACTTTTGTGAGGCGAGACGCAAGCCACTTTTTTTGGGGTGTCCGCCCTATTTCTTGTCCAGTCTGACCCTGCTAACATGGCGAGAGTAAACACATTCTGACATTACTGCAGTACGTCTGTTACAAGATAATAGAACAAAAACAATAATTATCTGAGACTCAGCATTAAGAAAAAAGTGATACACGAGACAGATATCCGCATTTGCTCAGATTCACAATGGCTGCTACATAGACAATTGTCTCAAGGGGATCATTGGTGTTGTAGTGAAAAAAACTAAAAAAAAATTCTTCAAACTATATTATTTCTTGCTACTCTCAGTAATAAGAGGGGAGTTTAACTACATAATATGAAGCCTCCATCCCTTGTCATAAAATCACATGCATAAAGTGCTGGGCCATTATTTAGGGAGTTGTCAGAGGTGGCGTTTCAGACTTCTGACCCATTGTCAGGGATTGTTTGGGGCAGCACCAGGGACAGAAAGTAAAAGTGTCCCTTTAGGATGCAGGTTTGCTTTCTGTACATTACACCTTTTGCACCACCCATCCAAGCAGCAAATCAGAGGAGTCTGCATAGGGGTAGGACAAGGGTCTAGTTCCTTCCCTAGTTCATCAGCAGCCTCCCATTTTATCTAGCAAAGTTAGAAGAGTCACAACAGGTGAGATCTTTTTGGGTCCCCTGCAGAACATGGGGTAGAAAGGACACCAAAGTAGCAACCAGCCCATGCGTACCTCATGTGATGGGGTGGTGCACTAACCTTAATGATAAGAGAAATATCTAAACATTCAGGAAAAAGAGAACCTCAATATCAGATCTGAAAAAATAATAATATATATCATTTGTGTTACTATTCATTGCTAAGTGTCGGAATAGAAGGCCATCAATACGTGCATTTTTGAAAAGAAAACTAGCGAAAGCTTTCACCAGAGTAAAACTATATTAACTCTAATGCACTATTAGGTGCCGAAATTGCTGGCAGAAAAGAACATGTACCTTATTCGAGGGGCCAGCAGATTACCAAATGAAATAAATGGTCCCACAGTGGGATTACGATTCTAATGTTCATTTGGTGCCAAGAAACATCTGGTCACGAGGCTGTCAAGTGTACAGTGGTCCTCATATGAGCATAATAAATAACTGTGTGCGCCGCTAAAGCTATGGCAAGTGTACTGCTCTAGAATCTAAAGGCACAGGAACGATATAGTGAGAGGTTACTGTGTTCATAGCTTTTTGGCTGCAAAACTCCAATCCCAACCACCGATTAGTTGGTGTGTTTTGCCAGAGAGTGGCGGCCGCCATTTTACCCATGTATTTATCTACATTTGTACGCACCTGGGTGCCCAAAGTCACACGTATGATGTTGCATCCAGTGGAGCGCATAGAGTAATTGGCGATGCTGGTTTAGGCCTGAGCTCCACTAGTGCAGAGTAAAGAGTGGAGAAGTGTGTCACTTTAGTGCAGATTCTCATTAACAGTTGCAAATAGATAGTACTGTGCTTGTTTTTCTAATTTTATGAACCAATACTGAAATTTGTATGCATGACATGATGTGTAAAATGTCAGGAGACACTACACCAATGAAAACATCATAAATGTGAGCTGTTAAGGACTGTGTCAATACTTATTCTGTTATATTCATATTTGTATAACCTCTTTACAATAGAATAAGGGCCTGGTGCAAATAATGTACTAGTCTGCCGAATTTCGAACAATTATCAACGCAGCAAAGAAACTGATTATATAGTAGTTAGCAGATTCATTGCATTTCTTCGTTCAATCCAATTCTTTCCGTTTTTAGAGGAAAAATCAATTTCTGTTCTCTGTATAGTAGCATTGCTGCTAAATTGGTCCTTCTTAGTGTAGATCTTACTTCTTCTAATACAGTCCAAGACAGACTTTCCGCCGAGTGATTATGTTTAACTGAATGATCAACCAATGGCACCATCCATTTTTTGATCCTGATACAGGACCTGTGTTTAATGATTTGTTTTTTCATGGCTCTATTGGTCATGCTAACGTACGTTAGTTTGCATTGCCGCATGATCAAATACACAACATTTTTAGAATTACTGATTGTAATGTCGTTCTGTATCTAAGGAAATCAATATGGCTTCTTTGGTGTGCTTTGTCTGTGCACATACAGAAAAGATACCACATGGGGGATGTTCCATTAGACAGGCATTTTTGCAAAGTTTTCCAAAAAAAGGTAGCAGGGGCTCCTCTCCAGAAAGAACATGACATGATAACCTATTCTGAGCTTTTTTCCCACTTTGAGAGTTTGCAGCAAACGCTTTTTTGTTAACTGTACCTTTCACAGAGGGTAAATATCAATTTGCACATCAGTCTTTGTCCCACCCATATGGGCAATCCAGCACTGCAATGCTATGGCAATTCCCTTCTGAACAAGAGTGGGTAAAAACCACTGAACAGGTTATCATGCCATGGTCTTTCTAGAGAGGGGCACCTGTTACCTTTTTTGTATTTTTCCAAAGTTGTCTTTGATCAGGGTCCCCGGGAATGGTGTCCTGCCTGGCTATATCTGCATGAACCAAAGAGTCCTTAATGTCCCTACCATATTATTGCAAGTATTTACTGAGCAATTTCTGTGTCACCAACATTAATGATCGGCCACAGTTGTTTTCTCTTTTTTTTTTGGTAAAGAGAGGTGAATAAATCAAAGTTTATCATGGCAATTCTTTCTTTTTTCATGTTGTGGCAATGTTACTTCACGGGGCATATACTGTGGTCTTTTGGAGGCCTGGTTGAGGAGTTTCTTTGGATAGACTCTTGTCAGAAGGCGATTTGTTAGATGTCCAGCTTGATCTTTGTATTCTTGGAATTCAGACAATTTAATCTGTAACTAAGGTATTGACCGAACAGTCAATTTTCTAGTAGTATCTTTGGATGGTAACTCATGTACATTAATAGGCTATTACAGTCCGTGGGTTTGTGGAATACTGAGGTGGTTAAATTCTCATCATGATCTTTGATGTGTAAGTCCAAATAATGCACCTCTTCCTTGCTTGAGGTATATGTAAACTTGAGATAAGGATTACGCTCATTCAGCCAATTGCAAAACTCAGCCAATGCTAGTTCATTGCCATTAAAGATTTCAAATGCATCATGGAGGTATCTCTTCCACATCTTCAACCGATCTTTGAAAGGATTGTTATTTCCATATATGTGCATTTCCTCAAATTCTGCAACATATACATTGGCCAGACCTGGTGCAAATGCTGCCCCATAGCAGTACCAGATATCTTTAAATAAAAGCATTAATTTAACAGAAAACATTTCTGTGTAAGTGCTATCTCTGCTACTTATAAAATGAACCTTGGGGGCACGTCCTATAATTTTCACATTGTTGTAATACTTTTTGGATGGCAAGTAGTGTTGCTTGTTGGGGAGTTTTTGTGTAAAGAGATTCGATGTAACCACAATCTGTTCTTCTTGTACAAAAGACAATAGTTTCAAAAAATTTAGCATGGCAGCAGAATCTTTCTCATACAAGCTCATCGTGGGTATTTTGTCTCTGGGGAAATAATCCACATATTGTGACAATGGTTCAAGAATAGACCCTATTCCAGAAACTATTGAGTGACCAGGCGGTGGCGATATCTCTTTGTTAATCATCAGGATGGCATATAAGACAGGAGACCTGGGAAATTGAAGGGACAGGAATTCTGCCTCCTTTTGGCTGATATAGCCCGCAGCCAAAGCTTCCTTGATTATTGGTCCAATCATCTGACGAAGTTCATCAGTTGGGTCTGAACCTAGTTGTCTGTATCTAGTGCAGTCAATCAAAGTTGTTAATACCATGTCGTTGTAATCTATGACAGTCATAACCACTGTTGCACCCCCTTTGTCAGATGGATTTATGGTGATGTATTATCGTGTTTTAGACTCTGGTGGCCTAACATCTCTTTTCTGTTGAGATTATTGTAAACGTTGGGAATATATTTTTCCAGCTCATTCAACATTTTAAATAAAGCTTTTTCAAAAGTGGTTAATTCTGCTGAGATATTTTGTGTGGGTGGATAAAATATGGATGTATTGTGTAATACTGTAGTATCCTGATGTCTAGTGGGCCCTTGCGATGGCGTATGGTCTAGTGTGCCAAAGCATTGTTTTAGACTTATTTTCTGAACAGATTGTATTAGTTCTATCCAGGTTTGAAAAGTGCCATATGCTGCAGTCGAAACAAAGGATGATCCTTTTTGAAGGACCTTTTGTTGGGAATTATTCAGGACTTTGTCAGAAAGATTAATAAGTAATGCGGTTTGGCCACCAATTGGCCTGCTGTCAGTTATCCGAGGGGAGTTTTTTGCCAGCACCTCCTCATTAGCATCAAAAGGGAGCTGTTGGTCTTAGACCAATAGACTCCTTCTGGAATTGAACTTGTCTTTCGGATTGCCTATTTTCTGAGTGCATGTTAGATGGCCCAGCTCTGCTGTCTTCATCTGACCTTGCAGTAGAAAAATTCCAGTAATCTGGGTGTGGTCTGTTTTATGCTGGCATGTTATTATGAAACCCAGAATAATTTCTTTATGCCGCTCCTGAATTCCCTATCTGTTTGATTCCCAATGTCTTTTTTTCAATTTGATAATCTTTATATTTAGGTGTAAATGTCTGATTTCTTTCCTAGTAGCATCTAAGTGTCCAATTCATAGAATCCAGTGCAGAAGCAGCACAAGCACTGCACGCCGAGAGGGAGCGTGCGCCACGAATGCGCCAGCCGTGGCGCAAACCAGCAATTGCGTGGCAAGTGTATTGATGGATTTCCTGAGTCATCAGTAGCCGTGGTATAATGAATACCAAGAAGCACCAATAATGCCCCCAATATGCCCCCATGCGCAGGAAAAAGACATTGAAATGGCTACTATGGCGCAAGGCCCTGTGCCATCCATGGGACAGCACACAGCCCCCCCCCCCCGATGTAATTGCAGGAAAAATCATCACGTACCCCGCTCATAACAGGCAAATCGCATGTAAAAGGGCCTTGCATACCCCATCCGCACCCCATTGAAATCACGTACCCCCCTCGCAACAGCCAAATCGCATGGAAAGGGCTGCGCGTACCCCATCTGCACCCCAGCAAAATCATGTACCCCGCTCGCAACAGCCAAATCGTGTGGAAAGGCTTGTGCATACCCCGTCCGCACCCCATCGAAATCGCGTACCCTGCTCGCAACAGCCAAATCACATTGAAAAGGCTGCGTCTACCCCATCCGCACCCCAGCAAAATCGCATACCCTGCACTCAACAGCCAAATCATGCGGAAAGGCCCACGCATACCCCGTCCGCACCCCAGAGAAATCACATACCCCACTTGCAACAGCCAAATCACGTGAAAAGGCCTGTGCATACCCCATCCGCACCCCAGCGAAATCACGTACCCCACTCAAAACAGCCAACTCGCATGGAAAGGGCTGCATGTACCCCGGCCGCACCCCATCGAAATCGCGTAACCAGCTTGCAACAGCCAAATTGCATGGAAAGGGCCACGCGTACCCCATCCGCACCCCAGAAAAATCTGTGTAGTAGCTTTGTCACTTTGACGCACTTGTGCTATTGTAATTGGTCACTGTCTGACATTGTCACTGTTGGGTCCTGTGCTTACAATATGTTATGCTGGAAGATGGATGTTCCTGTGTACGATTTCATTTTGATGAGTTAGATTGAGTTATTTCTGACCTAGTTCCATTTGTCGAAGAGCACTTTGTGACAGTAGTGTTATGTGTTGGACATTTATTTGTCACTTTTGACATTGCATGTCATGGCGTGGCAACCGGGTGACATGAAGTTTGAGAGGGTTTAGGTGACATACCAGGATTTAGATGTGCTGTTTTCCATGGGGTCTGTGGCATACTGCATCTTCAATATGTGCCTTTTGTACACACAGGATTGGGTTAGTTTAAGTAGCTAGGGATGCACACAATGTAGCACTTCCAAGGACACATTCTCAGGGTGGTAAGGTTGGAATAGTTGATTGCCCCTTTGTCATCATCGATTGTCACCTAGAACGTGCCAGGCCTGTGTGCACTCTGCAGGGGTGGGATTTTAGGTGAAAAATTGTGCTACTAGCTGGGTACGGGCTGCCTCGTCACATGCCCTTTCCCCTCCCATGCACGTGGGGGCACCGGTACGCCACGCTGTGTTGCAACGTTGTGCAGGACACATGCTGCCACAATGATCCTGCACACTACTGGTGGTGCATATAGTAGCTGTCCACCAGAGTGGTCAAGGGAGCGGAAGCGTAACTTGAGCACTCTGAATGTGCACTCCACTAAGGCCCTAGTTGCAAGCCCCCTTGAGCAGCAGACACAAGGGAGGGATTGAACCCAATTATTGGCGAGCATCAAACAGACAATTATAACGGGGACATGCAACTAAAGTTTGCATTAACAATTAGTAACAAGGCCCTGATTTGAAAAAGGCTTTTAGTATAGCCGAAACACATGTCATCAACAAGGGCAACTTTAATAAAATAAAACAAACATTTGTTTTTGAAACCAAGACTTAGTGCTGTGTCCTATCTGAGTATTTCTAAAGCAACTAGATGCAATATGGGCTGCATTGTATCTTACCTGGGGTGGTGTGGTGGGGTTCGATATTGCCGTCATCATGTAGGTGCCCAGAGGGTAGGCAGAGGGTCCCCTGGGGAGGTGAGAATGGTTGTCATTAGTTGGCTTTGTCTATTTGTCTGTGTCTAACATGCATGCATGTGCACAGGCATTTATACTCACCAATGAGCCATGTGTTGCCATGCCTCCCAGCTTCCAGGTCCTGGTGTAGGTGTGACATTCTGAATATGAAACTATCATGGGTGAACCCTGGATAGTTGGCATATACAGAGATAATGATTCCCTTGGCATCACATACAACCAGCATGTTGATGGAATGCCAGTGCTTGCGATTCCAATAGATGTGCTCTGTGGCCCTTGGTGGACGCAGGCTACATGGGTGCAATCAATGGCACCGAGCACTTTGGGGAAGTGTGCCACCCCATAAAAGTCCTGAACCACGGCCGGCCTTTCTGCGGTTGTTCTGGGCATGTATATGTGCCTGTGGACTGAGGGGCATTCAGTCATGATTGCCAACACCCGGTGTAGGCAGCATGACTGCGTGGGCTGTGAAACACCTCCAACTATGGCAGTTGTCCGCTGAAATGACCCAGTGGCCAAAGAAAATGCAGTACATTGAGCACCTTTTCCAAGGGGCTCAGTGCTTGGGAGCACAGGTTGGGTGATGTGAAGTCATCCTCCCACTCAGTGACCAGGTCTAGGATGATATGAGGTGGAAACCTATACCTGCCATGGACCTGGTCATCAGGCTTCCCAAAAAGCCTGGTCCTGGGTAAACAAATGCGGGGACTGGCTATCCTCCTCCTCCTCCTGCGGTGTACCACGATCACTGCTGCGAGGAATGGTACGTTCATTGTAGCTGTATACGCGCATATATTTTTCACAGGCACTTTTATGCATTGGTTTTGGTGCGCGGGGACGCTTACACCAGCTTTCGAGTGGCGTACGTGAGTCAGGGTTTACGCGTTTTTTCCCGTGTGCTGGTGAGCCCTGTTTGATTCCATGAATACGTGTTGTTAGCGCGCATGTGGGCGTCGCAAGTATTTTACTGTGGTACTTCCCCCGTAACGCCCACATTTACGCTTGTTGTTTCCCATTCCATGTGTTCCGGCACCTTTTTAGGTGTGTGCGCTAGACGGGGTCTGCGCCTTCACTGGGTGTCTCACGCAAGGCATTCGTGGTGTCACAGTGATGTGTTGGACCCGTGCGGATACAACACAGGTCTCAGGAAAGCCATGCGCAATGTGTTCCATGAATCGGTAAATGGGCGCATTGCGTTTTGCACGCATGCACCACGTTTTCGGCACAGATTTATTCCATGAATCGGGCCCTAATTCTTCATTTTTCTCTTTTAGTTTTCAGAGAACGAGCTGTTAATTTACTTTCCCTGTTTCTGCTGGATCCCCATTTCATCTTTTAGACCCGCATTGCAGTGTTTATAATCAGTATTAGCTAATCTCTTGTACACTTATCAGCTATGTATCTCAAGTCTTTCCTGAATTGTATTTGATCCAAAATATACAAAGTTCAGTGTGTATTATTAGGCCATTTGATGCTGTGCATTTTTAAATACTCTGTCAAGGGAGCCCCATGTAACTCTGTCTGAATTAGTTTCGTTTTTAGAATGTCTAATTCATTGCACTCATCTTCATTTGTGCCCAATTGGGGGGAATTTGTAGTACCTAGAACAGATGGATTTGCAAACATTTCCTCAATTAGCTCTTCTGCAAAAACCAAATAGTTAAATTCAGCCATGGCGCTCCAAAAGAAATTATTATAGGTATCCGTTATTGATAACCTGCCAACTGGTGGACTAATTGAACTGGTCAGTCGATTTATGATCACTTAGACTGATCTGTACTAACAAATAAATCTCTATTCTTACCCTTACGGCACAAAGGCTGTCCGAAGGAGAACTAGCCTTAATGACAGGAAATTGTCTGAAATTGAGAAAAAAGGCAACCTCAATATCCGTTTTACAAAAAAAAGCTTGGACTATTCAACCAAGTGCCGCCATCACTAATTAATCCCTCAGGAAGAACTATGCTATCCCTGGTGTAAGAATATTCCCATATATTACTGTTGATGTACGACCTATCTGAAAGAGATAGAGCAATAGCTAAATTATTTTCTATTGAAACAAAAATACATACACAAAAATGTGCTCTCTTAGCCCGTGTCTACCCCCACATTGACCCATAAATGGGGTGACAAATCCAGTTATAAAATCCAATATTTTCTGGAGGGTAATTATTTTTATCTTTTAATCTAACCGCTCCTGAGCCTGTATAGGCATGTAGTGCTAACACTCAATTATGACATTTAGAAGGATAGGGTATCACAAGCACATAAAGGATATCCCATCAATAACAGGTCTACGGGTTTCTGCAATCACTTTTATTCTGTTGCATTCATCAGGACCAAAGACGTTTTTGGGACAATTCTCAGGTCAGCAAACTTATAATAATGCCTCTTGTCTCATCATTGAGGCATGCATTAGTGATGGTGGCAATTGGGGGGCACATCAAAAGGGGAGGACCCACTTTCGCTTAAAGGGCACTTACCCCTGGACTAGTTGCATCCCGTTTCTCATATCTCCCTGTCTGTGAAGGTGGTGAACCCGTAGACCTGGGCTCTTTAAGATGAGCTAGCAATACTTCGAGATGGATGGGGATGCAGAATTTACTCAAACATCAATAATCAAACCAACTCTGGAAGTTGGAAAAACTCAGTGCTGTTCTATTAGCAATTGTTTTAAAAGGGAGTTACAATGGACGTCGCAAAGCACGATCTCAACGAATTTCATTAAAACAATACTTTTATAGTCAAAATTCGTCATCATTGACATCACACTACGTGGCAATACTACAAAAACCTACTTGACTTGGGGATATGATAGGCTTACAGGGAACATCTAAGTATACGTTCCATACTACGAGGGGTTGTGATTGGGTCTCTAACAGCCGGTGGACAACTAAGCCCTCCTCTAGTGCAAGTCATCTTCATCATCATAAAATACACAATAGTCATTGGTTACACAAACTATAGGGCTCTCTGTTACATGGCCCTCTACAATTGGTTGGCATGCTTGTACCCTTCTGGAATATTCCACATGCTAACAGCGCACAGGCTGGTTACCCCAGGTGCAGGGAGGGTCGGCCTGGTCATGCCTCCCCACCCAATTAGCGCAACATTCATCATCACACTTGCTTTCTGCCATTCAATTAAGGCTTTGAACTTGGCCTTGCAGAAGCTCTCTGTGCCTGAGAATAAAATGGAGTGTGGCATGGACTTTTGGTTTCGGTGTAGCTTGACCCAAAGTCTATTTTGACATCTGACCATGTGACTGGAGACCACGTTTTCGAGCTCTTCGTGGCATATAATACTATTAAATGATGAATTCTTGACTCTTCAGGTGTTTTATAATCCCACCTCAAACATAAGTTTGTTTCTTTCTCACGTTCATGTAGCTACTTGACAGCCAACCAGGCTCGCGATGGCCTTGACTCTTGGTGCTGGGCCAGCCAAGCCTTTCTTGAATTCTCCTTTGCCATCAGCTATTTTTCAACTGCGCAACACTGTAACCCTTTCCATTCACTGGGTTTAAGTCTTGCTAAAGTGCATCGTGGAACATCCAGGTTCTATACATTCCTATGTATATACATTGGCACATGGCTGCAATCTATTCACTATGTAGCCAGCCTCACGATTATTTTGTCTACTTGCGTTACAGCATCTGTACAAGTGTAAAATGACTTTGCATTTTCTTCAACGTTTCCTCGCACGAGCATCTTCATTTCCATCCCCAAATGTTGCTCATCTTCGACATCTCTATTTCAGATCTTATAGCATGTCTATGTTCTTTTGTCTTGTTTATTTTTTCAGGGTTAGTCAGTTCTGCTTCGCATGACTCACCAGCCTTCTTTCTCGTTCATTTTCACACTTCTTCTGGGATTCTGTCCGAAGACCATCATTTCTTCGATAATGCACATAGGGTTTTCTCAATGGATACTTTGTTTCAAGAACTCTTTGTGGTACAGGCATCCTCACTGTTACCGCATGTGTCGCAATTTAGGGTTACCAACATATACGCAACATGGGGGCAGAGCTTCTGGTAGGGGCTTTTGGCTCTTCCTCTACGGTGGCATTGGGGAGTCTCTCTCAGTATTCTCTTTGAATCCCACAATCAACTTTGGGATGATGGGGAACGCTTCCTTGTCTCAACAAGTACTGTGCCAACAGCTCGCAACACCTGCTTCAGGATACAGCTTCTTTATCTTGCCTAATGTCATGAGCTCTGCAAGTGTAAAAAAACTCATGAGATAAGGAGGACTGTGAACAAGCAAAGAGGGCATTGTTTTCATAGTTAGGCTGCAGTTGAACACACATGGTTGGCACACCTTCTCTGGTCCAGAATATGTGTTAAGTATAACATCATATTTAATGTTCAAACATATGCTCTTGTGTTTAGGAAGAGCTATTTTATGCCCAGCCTGGGCATACGATTATTATTCCTTTGCATATGATAATTATACTAACATGTTAAGTATGCTGTGCTTTATTAATCTTTAATGCGGTTTCAACACAACATTCACTGGTATCTTGAAAATGTTGCAGAGTGATATCGTGGACCATCATCATTGTTATACATTTTATTTGGAAAAGTTACACAAATATACAGTAGAATGGAATATAGCAAATGACATCAATATTTATTTTACTTTTAATATGTTCAAGGATCTTTCATAGGCTGCATATATACTGTAATATACGGTAGGCCTTTGTTGTACTTTTTTTTATAGGGAAACACACCCATAATTATATACAATTGATAACAACATTCCATCAATATTCTATCATAAAATGTCACAATGTTAACAGAACATACTTTAAATTCCTGGTAATACTGCCCAGATAGCAAAGGGAACGTTTTTTTTCAATGTAGAGCAATTCCATAACCAACGTAACATAATTCCAATGACTTGTGTTCACAACATCCACACATAGTCATATATGAAGGCTTTTTTAGTGAGATTATAAAATGTCCCAAGTAGCACCATAAGGTTTTAATCCGTTGCCAACGCGTTTCGGACTTTAACATAGTCCATCTTCAGGGCTGGTATTGCTATTGGTTCCTACAGAACAACATATTCTAAATGTGGGTACCTAGGGGATTGTAAAAAGAAAGACTCACTGTAATCTCAAAATGCAAACTCGTCTCAATCTCAAAGAGGTAGGAGTAAATGTCACGAACCTTCTAGTCCACAGAAAGAAAGGCTTCATATAGAAGTTAGACCGTACAGGGGTGTAGTCACTCGCTGAAGCACGATACATATGAATGAATATGTGTGGATGTTGTAAACACAAGTCTTTGGATTTAGGTTACATTGGTTATGGAATTGCTCTACATTGAAAAAAAGTTCCTTTTGCTTTGTTTTTCCTATGTAAATATTGAAGTTCAGTCAAGACTTTTATCTGACAAAGGGACACCTGTTTGGTGCAATATTATGTTTTGATAAGCATTGGGCAAACTAGATACGCCTTATATATGTGAATACTGTACACTGTGAGCTGAATGATATGATTTATATTTTTCTTTTGGAATTAAACATTTTAACATGGCTCTAAGGATGGTTAGTTGAGAAATCAAAGTTGACAGAGATATGTTTAATTTGAGACACACTGTGTAACATATTAACTTGCAGCCTCTGTTAAGGTAGTGGATGTGACAATCTAATCGAATTGTATTTAACCCTATTCTATTTAATTTCATGGAAGTATATGAAGAGTTTGACACAATCTATATTCCTGACCACCCTGCGGGATTACAGGGCTATAGACCTATGTAACATAACCAGGGATTTTGCTCCCTCAGGAGTGCATATGGGGCTATCATGTGGCAACACACGGTTTTGTTTCTCAGGAGATAAGGTGATCATTGAATATGTTTTAGTAAATGTGCAAAGCGACTAGTTTGTCTGTGTTATGTGTTGAATTAAGCTGTTGAAGAAGTGAACAAGGGTTGTGAAGAAATTGAAAAGAAGTTAAGGAGTTAAAGAAGACTATCCAGGAAAGTGGTTGGTACCAATCCAGAAATAGACAGAGATAATTGGAAAAGTAAGAGGCTTGAGCAGCGATTGTTGGAGCGTGCTCATATTTGTTCTTTTAAAAATATTGAAAATGGTTGAAGTGTTTTATAAAATCTGGTAGGTATTGGCAGTCAATTGAGACTTGTCACAATGGGAGATACTCCTCAGATGCATTCATGTAAGACATTGGTAAAGCACATGCCCAAGCTCAAACAGTATAATGCAGAATGGGTGATAGGCACGGAAAATAAGATGTTTATGACACAAGGGGAATCCTTGTCAAAAGCAGTATTGCAACACATTAACACAACTTGCACACTGTATACACGGGGAAGAAATTGGTAAAAAGATTAGCGATTTTAGAGCTTTGCATGATGTACCAGGAAGAAACGGAAGATCCGCCACCTGAGGAGTGGATGCTTAATCGGTGTAAGGAGGAAGGTGTTGAGTCATCAGCTCCCCCTGCCTCGCTTGAAGCAAAAGATGCTAGTACAGAAGTGTTGTACCCTTTGAAGGAACTGAAAGCAGCAACGGGCTATTGTAAACTGATTGTCATGACCCGTGACCCAAAGCCCCACTGGCATGGTCACATGCCAGGTAGGGTTAAGACTCAGGGTTCATTTAGGGCCCTAAGGGCCTTGAACTATCCTCATGGACTCTCCTGGAGTCAGTCTTGGTGCCTTTGGCGCCACGCTCATGTTCAGATTGGGACACAGTCTTGAAGGGACTACTTTTCATTGGAGGCCTGCAGCCAACATGGAGGCACCCACACAGCCTAGTTCCTAGAACCAGACTGTGCGGTGCAGTGTTTTGGGTGTGGTAGTCCGGACTACTTCACCTGGACTGCTTTACTAGAGGGCTATATAAACCACACCCAAGTTACAGAATGTGCTTCGCGTTATTCTGCAGCCAGCAGCGTGATGCTCATCATGTCCAGAGACCAGAATCCGGCGATCCTTGAACAGCGGGCCTGCAGAGGAGACAAAAGAACATCATTAGCAGTCTCTGCTTACCTGCAGCTTCCAATCCATCGAGAATCCGTCTTCCTGCAGCTCGCGGTCTTTCATCCAGTCGGCAGCATCACCGGGACATCACTCACATGTCAGAATGAAGCACCTGGAGGGAGAGAGAAAGAAGGACAACGTTAAAACAGGTTACTCACGGCATTTACGGCAGTAATCACGAGAACCTCACCTGGCTGGGCATTTCTTGGCCGGCTCCACTCCGGAAATCTCCACACGCCGAGAAAGACCATCGCGACCTGAAAAGGAATAAAGAACACAGGTTAGCAAAAGAAGACTTCGCGCTTAACCTACCATCGATCACACGCTCCTGCGTCCATCATCCGGGTAGGAGCCCGATCTAAGTTGCGCATCCACCGAACCTCTGTGCACCTAAGGGGGAATAAATTAGGAAAAGACATTAATAGCAAGAAAGGAAAGCAAGGACATTTTAAGATTGCTTTAGCCAGACTTACCTCCTTAAAGACACTTCAATGGGTTAGCACCAGTGAAGTTAACTCGGTCGCTCAAACCCACAGAAAACTATGCGCCCCTGCACAGAAGGCAGGACGGAGGGCACGCCAGACATCACAACAAGGTGAGGAGTGGGCCATCAGATCGAATCCAGGGAGCGGGGGGAAGAAAACAAAATCTTTTCCTAAGTCCAGTCCTCCTGTGTTTTCAGGCCCGACCTCCATAGAAGGCACCATCCAGAATCGGGAAGGGTCCAGGGTGAATCCGGCAACCAGGGCATAAGGGGGTCCCCGTGGATACCAGGTGAGCGTAACACTGATGCACGAACCGCCAGCGTATAGCAGTGACGATATACCAGAAGAGAGTAAGAGGAAAGAAGAGATCCTTAAGATCATTCAAAATAAAGAAGAGAAGAATGAGTGGTTGAATATATCGACAGGAATAGAAAGAGAGATCAAGAGATGGAAAGGGGAAAAAGATAAAAGTCAACAAAGTAATACTCGTGCAGAACAAATGAATGGGAGGACAGATATTACTCAAGCTAGATGGGAAAAGCATCAAGGAAGTCAGGCAAAGAGAAGATAAGGATGAACAAGACAGAAGGGACATGGAACGAGAGCAAAGGTTGAAGGAGGATGGGCATAAAAGAAAGAACAAGGAACGGCGAGAGCAAATGTATCAGAAGGAGCAAGAGAAAAAACAGGAGCGGTCAGAGGAGCAAAGAATATATGACAATAGGCAGAAAGTGATAGAAGAAAGAAATCAGTTGGAAATAGAAAGAGAGGAGGAAGAAGCAGCACAAAGATTAAGGGACAAAAGGAGATGGAGACGAAGAGAAGAGGAGGAAAGGATGGCAGAAGTGAGAAGAGAGGAGCGGAAACAAGAGAAAGACAGAGTTAAGAGGGACATAAGAAAACAAAAAGAATTAGATGAAGAGTTAGAACGAAGAACGAGGCAGCAGGAGTACAAGTCCAGCCTTAGTCGAGGGAGCTAGCAATGCTGACTTCACTGATATGATGGGACAGAATATAAGAGTTTTTACCGTTAAACGTAGCAACATCAGGGGCATCTACAGTAGCATTAGAAGAAGAAAACCTTTGAAAAGATGTCACTCACAACTATATGGAGGATTTAAGGAGTTTATTTAAGTACAGATGATAAACCCACCGGCTCTGTCAACAGCACAGGAACAACAGCTTGTTATGACATTCTCTCTGGCATCTTTCCACCAGTGTTCCATGTTATATGTTCAATCCTCCCCTAAGGTGGATAAGAAATGATACATAGAACAAAGAACCCTGTATGAAGAATGCTACACACCTCCCTCCTTTATACAAATTAACATTTCCAAACTGTCTAACATGAAATGTCTGGTACTAAGTAAACAACTGTGTGAAATCTCTAAATTTCTAACTTAATAAGATGCTCTACATAGTCCTAAATAAATATCATGAAATACAGAAATCGCATTTCACAAAATCCTTCAGGTAAGAATCATTCTTACGGCACATATGATTTATGTTGCTTTACCATCATAGCTACACTGCTAAAACTGACAACAATTGTGAGGAATTCAATTCACATAATCCTTCAGATATGAAGGCTTCCTACACATACGTTTGTTGCGCATAATTTGTTTGTTGCAGGTATCCACTTTGTCCCCCAAGGCTTTATTTTTCTGAGAATCAGAATCTTTACCATCTCTAACAAAAATGGTCCTCCTGGGATTGTATTTGGAACATTTACACACTCTGTTCATGTTCCACACTCTTCCATCTGAGACTTTTACAGCTCCATGAAACCTCTCTAACACGTGTGTGGGCATTGACCATTTTGCGCAACCTCCTGCATTTTGTAGGGGAAGTTTAATTCTTACCTAATCACCCACTTTCACACCACATTCCTTCACTGCCTTTGTTGTATCAAACCATGTCTTATTACTTAATTGTCTATGTGTTATTTTGATCTCAATATCTTTAAAATCAATCTCCCTTTTGCATGCTCAACCCAACCACGCAGGACAAACTCTTGTGTTGGATTTCCTTCCCCTAACCATTTCAAAGGGAGATACACCAGTGGAGTATGTGGAGTGAATCTGTGTGCCACAACTTTATCTTCAACAGCCTTCTTCCAATCGTCACCACTCGCCAAAGCACCCCTAATGCTATTCTTTAGACCTTTATTGAATCTCTATACAATACAATTTGTTTTGGGATGATAAATTGAACTTGTTTTGTGTTACACCCCATTGTCCTTGAGAAATGTTTTCATTTCCTCTGATATTAGTTGTACACCATTTTCGGTAATAATGGTTGTAGGATAACCTTCCCTTTTGAAAATGGTATCCAGAAACAAAATAATATCCTTGGAACATATGTTCTGTACCCATTTGATTTCCACCCATCTGGATAACATGTTTACTAGTACTATACAATACTTCAAAATTCCATTACTTCTCACTGGCCCCACTATGTCTAAACCTACTCTTTCCCACAGTATGGTAGGTACTGACATTATTGTCATCGGTTCTTGCCTTGCAGTTTATCTAGCTTCTCATGTAACATTTGTATGTTACCCTTTCCTCAATGAATGGCTGGTGGCAGTGGTTTACTTTTAACTACTGTGGTGTGCATTTACAGCGTGATGCGTTCGCAGCTGCAGTAAAGCACCCAAGGGTGCCATTTTTTTCAAAATGGCCCCGATCTTCTTTTTTCGCTTGTCTTCTTGGAAAGGCTCTTGTTGAAATTGACTCTGCGTGCCAAACCAGGTTTGATCCCTTTGTTCATTTTGTCTTTGGCGGGATTCACAGGTGAAGCAGGCCTCTGGCTCCAGGGTGTCTGATGGGGCAGGAAGCAAGGGAGGTGCCCGAAACTCCCTGTGCTTAGTCTCCTAGGAGACAGGAATGCACTCTTAGGTGATTGGCCAGCTGGCTGTCCGGCAAGGACAGCCACCCTGCTGGGTTACTGACAGCTAGGCTGGATTGAATGGGAGAAACCTGCATAAAAGGCAAGGCTTTTTGGCTTGGAAGCCAGAGTCGACCACTGGATGCAGGGAATCCGAAGAAGAACTTGAAGAGGACACCTGCTGCAACTCCTGGACCATTGGTTTGCCTGGTGTAGCTATGCTGCTGTGCTGAAACTCCAATTTCGTTTTGATTAGAGAAGCCCTGCAAGGACCAATCAACTCCAAAGTAAGCCACCTGAACATCCTCTCTGAGGTGGTTGAAATCCCACTGTAGTTGCTGCTGGCACCAAGTAGCCCGGGAGAGGAACACCAGATTGTGTGTGTTGCTTTTAAGTTGGCCAAGAGCACCAGGAAGATCCTCTGGACTCCCAGGAAGCAGGACTGACCAAGCCTGAGCCACCTCAACAGAGTGCTGAACCCCAGATGTAAGGAAAGCCCATCTCGACAGCCAAGAGTCCACGGTGTTGCTATTTGCTTAGACGCGAGGAGCTGAAACCGCAAAGTGCAACTGAATAGAAGTTGGTCCTTTTCTGTCACTGACCATCCTGTTGCAGTGCAGGAGCCCGCCAGACATCCTCCTTCTTGTCCCCTTGACTGATGGCCAGGAAAAAAGGATCTGCAGAGCTGTACAGGAACAAAAGCCAGCCAAAGCCCTTTTCTTCTAACCAAAGGTACTGTACAGTCTAAAAGAACTTACATCTTGTTATAACCTTACTTGTTCTCTGCTGAGCCTTGTCTGGGTTACCCTGTAGAGTTGCCAACAGCTTCTTTACTTTACAAGCCTAATCAGCTTGTGGTCCTGCTTTGATTTCTACTTTTCTCCAAAGACGTCTAAAACATTGTGCAAGATTTTTACTGATCTGCAAGAAGTGCTTCAGTTCACCTAGACTTTTGCCCAATTGACTTTGGCATAGCCTGGCTCCCTGAATGACTCTTCCTCCCTCTGCTATTGTGTTTGGTCTTCCTTCGAGGAAGGGGTTAACTAACTTTGCATTGGGGTTTATCAATAGTACTTACCTGCTTCAGAATAGTTTTGTAAATTCTTGTTCTGTTCTAAATAACCTTTCCCTTTGACATACTCTCAAGTCTGATTCTACATGCTAAAAGTGATATATTAATGTCCACAGTGTCCTAGTTACTAAAGTCACCTGAGGGTGTAGAAAGTGTCTGTGTGTCATCCCAAAATGGTACTTACTAATTTAGACATATTAAGAGTGTGTATTTTGAAGTGTATTTGTGTGTTACTATTATTATGCCCCCTCTGAAGAAGGCTTACACTGACTGTTAAATACATTAAAAATTGTTTAATCAAGAAACCTGGTGTGTAAGAGTTTATTTGAATACTTGTCAATGTGAATCTCTGTGTAACTCCCCTACAGCTCACATTGACCCCTCTTGAGATAAGCCTAGCTGTTCAACACGCTACCAACCTGTGTAGTATTGACTTATAACAATGGTTGGGTTCCTACTGCCAGGAGGTCAAGTGTCAAGGCACTCTGGTCCAAGGCGCAGGAGCGACGCAATACCAACCACCCCCACTATGGTCGTGGAGCCTGCAAGTCGAAGCTTACACAGGCTACTCGGACCAGAGCAGGGAAGGCGGGTTAGGGTCTCGCTGGTTGGATAGGTTGGGGGGTTTTAGGGAAACTGGATTGAGGGTTGGGTAGAGGTTGTGGATAGGAAGGGGAATTTTTAGGGAAAGGGCTGATTGTTGCACACTTTAGATGTACTTGGTACCAAGTAGCTATTCGCACCCCAATACCACATACCCAGATTTAGGCCCCCTCACTGGTTAACCTTACGTACAAAGTCTAACCCAAGCACCTAGATCAGTCCACAACTAAATAGCATTATTTTCCAGCATGCAAACTTAGCTCTGGTTTTCAGTGTCCTGTCCGTGGTAGAGCCGTCAAGTCTTGTGGCAGGTCCTTAGTGTTCTGTGCTGGTCCAAGCTAAAAGAAATAACACGAGTTAAGTTTTTGTCTCTGAATTCTGGTAACTTTCACATTCATTCCTCATACGCATTCAAACCACACAACGTTCATTGCTGCCACCCGAGCTCTGTTCACGGGCTTTTGAGTGTGCAGAAGTTACGCCGCTTCTCTGGGGCTTTTCCACTAGTTCCTGATGTGGAAAATTGCCAGCGTTAACCTCCACAGGGGCCTTCCTTCAGACCACCGCGGAAAGTTGCCGCATGTGTTTTCGCCTCCCGTGCGCCTTGTTCTCCCTGGTCCCAGGAGGCGGGAACACACGCACACGTTGGATATGGATATTTCCGTACACTTCACTTGCCCGCAACAATACAAGCGCGGAATGGCGACGCGCCAAAAATACACGCCCACTTATCTTTTCGGTAGGCGCAGGGGCTAGGAATGGGCGAGCTAAGGCCCCCTGCGCTTCTCCCCCAATCCCTCTGATTCCCAAGATGGGTAAATGGACTTATCTTGTGGGAGCGAGGGGCCGGGCTGCTTCTCCGGTGGGGCTGGACCCCTCGCGAATGATTCTGCTGGAGCTGGGCTCTGCACGTCCTCTCCTTCCGAAGTCTCAAGCACAAGCCCCGTGCCTCGGGGCTTGCGCATGCGCGTTGACGAGTCACACCCGGCTGGGCTCCTGATTGACCCACAGCGGCCCTGGGCATGCTGGGAGTTGTAGGCAGGAGACTGCTTCTGCTGGGAAACGTAGTCTTTTAGGGCTGCTTTTCTGCAGAAGGGGCACAGCAACCTTTTAAATGGGTACAACTTTCTACACACAGTTTGTACGCCCTGTCTAAGCATCACAGCCCCCACCATGCCCCTCTGTACCCCTTGTCTTGGTCTGGTTTTGGCTTTAGCCCTGACAGCACTCCCCCTCCCACAGAAGGTAGGCCCTCCGGGTTTATCTGGATAGTTCTTATGGAAAGTGCGCAATAATCTTGGAGCATGAACGTGATGTGAGGGCTCCCACGAGCGCTCTTCAGGTCCATACCCCACCCAGTCCACTAAATAGTATAATTGGTCATTAGTGCCTTTTTTAGAGTTCAATATTGCACGTACTTCATATTAAGGTTCTTTGTGAACAATTATCGGGGGGGGGGGTTTGACAGGAGTTCCATACGGGGCAGGTTTTAGCAGGGATGTGTGGAACGTGGGGTAAATTTTCATTTGGGATGGTAAATCCAATCGGACTGCAACAGGATTTATGATTCTTACTATTGGGAATGGGCCTAAGTAACGGGGCTGTAGCTTTTTGGGACCATCCAACCGAATATTGCATGTGGATAGCCACACTTTATCACCCACACAATAGGGAGGACTGGCACGGCGATGCTTTTCTGCATAATGCTTATAAGAGTTTTTTGCTCTAACGAGATTACCTTGTACCTCCTTCCATGCTTGCTCAATTTCAATTTGCTGTCCCGCTAGTGTGGGCAATTCCACACCTAAGGACGGGACAGCTACGGGGAGAATATGTGGATGTCGTCCGTAGAGACAGTAAAATGGAGTCTTTCTGGTGGACGTGTGTACGGCATTATTGTAGGCCAGCTCAGCTAACCAAGTATGCTGGACACAAGTGGTCTTTCTGCTTGCAGCAAAGCAACGCAGGTATTGCTCGAGCCCCTGATTCACACGCTCGGTTTGGCCGTCAGTCTCGGGATGGTACCCAGATGACAAATGGACTTCCATCCCAATAATCCTACAAAATTCACGCCAAAACCGTGAGGTAAATTGTGGGCCTCTGTCGGTAATAATACGGTGTGGAAGCCCGTGTAGGTGAATGACATTTTGTAGGAAGAGTTCCGCAATTGCACTAGCGGTTGGGACTCCCTTGCAAGGAATAAAATGGGCCATCTTTGAAAATGTATCTACTATCACCAGTATTGAAGTATGACCTTGTATTGGCGGGAGATCCACAATGAGGTCCATGGTTATAGTATGCCATGATACGTACGGAGTTGGTAAGGGATGCAGAAGACCTGCAGGTTTTTGGTGACTGGCCTTATTGCGGACACAGACTTCACACTTCAATACGTGTTGTTGAACATCTTGTTGCCATTTTGGCCACCAAAAATATCTAGCCACCAGTTCTTGTGTTTTTGATCTCCCCGGATGACCCACAAGGGATGAATCATGACACCATGACTTGGCCTTCTCCTGGAGTGCCGTAGTAGGCAAGTACAGAGCATGAGCATGGTAGGGAAGCCCTGCAATAACTACGTTCCGAGGGTCTTGTTTGCACCAATGGTGCAGTTCCTGCAGAGAGATTTCCTTCTGAATTGCTTCAAAGAAGTTGGAGGTCGCACCAATTATGTGAGCGGAAGGGATTATTGACTGGGGCGTGGGGTTCGCCTCTCGAATTGTCGACTCAGGGTAGCGTGATAAGATGTCAGCTTTCTGGTTGCTGGTTCCGGGCCTATATGTGATGATAAAATCAAACTCTGCGAAATACAAGGCCCAACGTAACTGACGCGGGCTCAGGGTCTTGGCGGTCTTGATAAACTGTAGGTTACGGTGATCTGTGATTACCGTTATCGTATGGCGTGCTCCCATCAGATAGTGCCGCCATTCACTATATGCTGCTTTTATTGCCAACAGTTCTCGATCGGCGATGATATAATTCACCTAGCTGGCAGCAGCTTCCTTGAATAATAGGCCACCGGATGTAACAAACCCGTTGTGGGATCTCTTTGGGACAGGACGGCCCCCAAAGCATAACTGGAGGCGTCTGTTTCAACCACAAATGGTCTGGACAAATCTGGATGTTTTAGTACCGGAGCGTCGGTGAAGGCCTTTTTGAGCTGTTGAAATCCCTGCTCGGCTGAGGCATCCCAAACAAACGGGCAACCTTTACGGAGAAGCTTCATAATTGGAGTAACCAATGCTGAAAAATTCTTAACAAAGCGTCTGTAAAAGTTTGCAAACCCTAAAAAGGATTGTATTTCTTTTACATTAGCCGGAGGTGCCCAATCTAAAATCGCCTGCACCTTTTTAGTATCCAGTTGTACGCCGGTTGGGGTTAGGAAATAACCTAAGAACTCCACAGTGGTACGATGAAATTCACACTTTTCCAGCTTTGCGTAGAGATGATGTTCTCGCAATTTCTGCAACACCGCACGTACATGTTGGACATGTTCCTGGAGGCTGCCGGAATAAATGAGGATATCATCGATGTACACAACGGCACATACGTCCAGATATTCTCTGAGTACCTCATCCAGGAAATGTTGGAAGGCAGCAGGGGCGTTACAGAGGCCGAATGGCATGACCTGGTATTCATACAATCCGAACTTGGTTCGGAAGGCGTCTTCCACTCGTCTCCTTCACGTACCCGTACTAAGTGGTATGCGCCTCGAAGGTCCAACTTGGTATAGATGACCGCATCCCTAACTTGGTCAAGAAGTACAGGGATTAAAGGGAGCGGATAACGGTTTTTAATGGTTATCCGGTTCACTCTGCGGTAATCTATGCAAGTCCGGAGCTCCCCAGACTTCTTCGGTACGAAGAACAGAGGTGACGACACCAGAGAATTGGAGTGCCGGATAAAGCCACTCTTGAGGTTGGATGCTATATATTCCCGGAGGTGGTTATTTTCAGCCTCGGTCAAAGCGTAGATGCGGCTGCATGGCAGTACCGCTCCTGGCTCCAGGTCTATCCGGCAATCGAAGGGCCGGTGTGGGGGTAAAGACTCAGCATCCTGTATATTAAACACATCTACGAAGTCGGCATACTCTTGGGGCAGATCTTCAGGAGGTACCTCTGGTTGACTATTAACAATGCTGATGGTGCGTATGTCAGGCAAAGCCTTTTTTAAACAATGTTCTCTGCAATATGGAGAATTCAGATTTATCGACCCTGTGGTCCATTGAATGTGGGGATCATGCTTCTTTAACCACGGCAATCCCAGGATAAGCCCAAATTGCGGGGCGGCAATAATGTCAAAGGCAATCTTTTCTGTATGCCCATCTCCACACTGAAGGGTCATAACACAGGTACTATGAGTAACGGCACCCGAACTAAGGGGGGTACCATCCACTGCGTGTACCGGTTCTGACTTAGGTTTACATAGCACCGGAATTCCTAAAGTACCCACGAACTGGGCATCGATGAAATTTCTGGTCGCACCCGAGTCGACTAACAGGGTAACCTGTTTCTTTTTTGTCAAGAACTCTAGGCAACCTCTCAGAGTGATGTATGGGGCATAATTTGAATAGCCTGCATTTGGGGCCCTGCTATCTACTAGGCTCGACTGGGTGACCCCCACTACCGGCGAGCCGAGGCGTTTCCCTGGGTTTTTGGTTTGGCGGGGCATTCGCGAACGAAATGCCCAGCCTTACCGCAATACATACAGACCCCGTCTTTTCTTCTCTGCTCTTTCTCTTCTTTTGTTAAGGGGCCCCGGATTGAACCGATTTGCATCGGCTCATCCCCCTCAGATTTGCCCACCGTCCCACGAGATCCTTTAAATTGGTCTAACCATGGTACAGGACGGGATTCTCCTCTTCTCTTATCGCCTCGCCTTTCCGCCATGCGGTGGTCGAGACGCAAGGCCAGGTTTATCATATCCGAGCACTCTCTTGGCTGTGGGTCAACCTGGGCTATAAGATCCTTTAACTCATCTTTCAATCCCTGATAGAATAGAGACATCCTTTTTTCCCTAGGCCATTCGGCTTCTGCCACTAGCCGATTGAACTGCGTGACATAAGTCACCAGCTCCCTATTGCCTTGTCTTAAACTGAACAATTCCCGATCTTTACAGAGGGTGGCTGCCTGTCGATTAAAGATTTTCTCAAATTCCCCTAGGAACTCATCCCAGTCATACAGGACGGCATCGTCCTTTTGAACCAAAGGGTTCGCCCAAGAGGCAGCGTCCCCTGTAAGGTACGATATCACAAAGGCAGTACGTGCTTGAGCAGACCGAAAGGCTGATGCCTTGGTGAGAAAGTGGAGACGACATTGGGTTAAAAACGTAGAGAATTTTTGTGGATCCCCTGCATATCGCTCTGGAGGTGCGAGGGGAACTATGGCTTCCGGGGTTACATGTACCTGTAAAGGGGTAGATGGTTGACCAGGTAAGGGCGATGCTTGAGCAGCTAGACTCCGCACTTGCGCGGACAAAGTAGCCTAATCTTGCCTGGATGCGGCCAACTCCCCCTGCAAATCCTGCAAGGCTTTGGCAATTTCTTCCATGACTGCTGTGGGGGTTGGCTGCGCCGCTCAGGTGCCTGGAAAATACGTGGGCTTGCGCTTCTGTCAAGGCACTCTGGTCCAAGGCGCAGGAGCGACGCAATACCAACCACCCCCACCATGGTCGTGGAGCCTGCAAGTCGAAGCTTACACAGGCTACCCGGACCAGAGCAGGGAAGGAGGGTTAGGGTCTCGCTGGTTGGATAGGTTGGGGGGTTTTAGGGAAACCGGATTGAGGGTTGGGTAGAGGTTGTGGATACGAAGGGGAATTTTTAGGGAAAGGGCTGATTGTTGCACACTTTAGATGTACTTGGTACCAAGTAGCTATTCGCACCCCAATACCACATACCCAGACTTAGGCCCCCTCGCTGGTTAACCTTACGTACAAAGTCTAACCCAAGCACCTAGATCAGTCCACAACTAAATAGCATTATTTTCCAGCATGCAAACTTAGCTCTGGTTTTCAGTGTCCTGTCCGTGGTAGAGCCGTCAAGTCTTGTGGCAGGTCCGTAGTGTTCTGTGCTGGTCCAAGCTAAAAGAAATAACACGAGTTAAGTTTTTGTCTCTGAATTCTGGTAACTTTCACATTCATTCCTCATACGCATTCAAACCACACAACGTTCATTGCTGCCACCCGAGCTCTGTTCACGGGCTTTTAGTGTGCCAAAGTTACGCCACTTCTCTGGGGCTTTTCCACTAGTTCCTGATGTAGAAAATTGCCAACGTTAACCTCCACAGGGGTCTTCCTTCAGACCGCCGCGGAAAGTTGCCGCATGTGTTTTCGCCTCCCGTGCGCCTTGTTCTCCCTGGTCCTAGGAGGCGGGAACACACGCACACGTTGTACATGGATATTTCCGTACACTTCACTTCCCCGCAACAATACAAGCGCGGAATGGCGACGTGCCAAAAATACACGCCCACTTATCTTTTCGGTAGGCGCAGGGGCTAGGAATGGGCGAGCTAAGGCCCCCTGCGCTTCTCCCCCGATCCCTCTGATTCCCAAGATGGGTAAATGGACTTATCTTGTGGGATCGAGGGGCCGGGCTGCTTCTCCGGTGGGGCTGGGCCCCTCGCGAATGATTCTGCTGGAGCTAGGCTCTGCACGTCTTCTCCTTCCGAAGTCTCAAGAGCAAGCCCTGTGCCTCGGGGCTTGCGCATGCGCGTTGACGAGCCACACCCGGCTGGGCTCCTGATTGGCCCACAGCGGCCCCGGGGATGCTGGGAGTTGTAGGCAGGAGGCTGCTTCTGCTGGGAAACATAGTCTTTTAGGGCTGCTTTTCTGCAGAAGGGGCACAGCAACCTTTTAAATGGGTACAACTTTCTAGACACAGTTCGTACAGCCTGTCTAAGCATCACAGCCCCCACCATGCCCCTCTGTTCCCCTTGTCTTGGTCTGGTTTTGGCTTTAGCCCTGACATCAGGGTTGTTGTAGTGCACCCAAAGGGTACTGCATACAATCTTGCCTAACAATTACAAACATGTCATCATAAATAGAAATTCAAAAGGTAAAGGTGAAAAATAATCAAGTAATCACCGTTTTTAGATAAATGGTCAATGGTAGATTTAATTTAAATCTTTGCCAAAATCTACACATTTGTGAAATTATTGAAAATCCTCAGAAAGGTCAAGTGATGAAACATGTATGGCACAGATAGTTATTCTTAACTGTTTGACAATTAATCATTGTTCAAAACTGTTTTCCTCAAACAAATACAAATGCTTAAATAGAAAGTATTTGTCTGCACACATCTATTACAGCGCCACTAGGAAGTATTCAATATCAACCAGAGCCAATTTCATAATTTTCTTCCTGTATTTTATTTTCTTGCCCTTAAGGATGACACGTGTTTCTGGGCATTTTATAACCTATCGTCGGGGTGTAAGTTCCTAGTTAATGTCGTGATCATAGGATATAGGCGCTTGTGAGTCTGATGGGACTCGTCCTATGATCACGACATTAACTAGGAACTTACACCCCGACGATAGGTTATAAAATGCCCGGATTTGATAAAGGCACGCCAAAAGTGCCAAAACACGTGTCATCCTTAAGGGCAAGAAAATAAAATACAGGAACAAAATTATGAAATTGGCTCTGGTTGATAGTGAATACTTCCTAGTGGCGCAGTAATAGATGTGTGCAAACAAATACTTTCTATTTATGACAAACAAAGTAGGGAAACTCTTTGTCTTCGGTTTCTGCACGCACCAATGCGACACTAAAAATACTAAAATCATTGTGATACTAATGGAAGTCGCGGAGGTCTACGGGTGAAATAAAAAAGTTTCCTGTGTTTCTCAATACAAATGCTTAGTTTATAAAAACTGACTACAAGTTAGTACAAATAGATGTGCTTTCCATCATGGCAGGAATCTTCATTCCGTCTCAACTCAAAACACATGTTTTCTTCACATTTCATTTTGTAGAATCTCTGTAAAAATATACAATAATTAATAAATTGCTGTATTCTTATGTCCAGTGTGTATAATCCTCATGCATTGAATAAATGAGAACTGATCAATAAAAGCTCCTCAGTTGAGAAATAAACCTGCGTCGCTGGAATTTACAAGACTGTGCTATCTTGTTAAAATGAACACTGGTTGCAAGTAAAGTTATACTACTAACTATACATTGCTTCTCACTGTCCCAGTATCAAATCCATAAACATATTTAAGATCTTTTACTCACTGATCGCTGTTTTCCTCCAACATCTCCAATATTAATTCTATCCATGAGTCCCAATCCAAATGCGCCTCAGTGGATCACCTACTTCCATAGCATAAAGATGCCTCATACATCAAAACATCTGAGGGTGTTTACTTTTCCTTTGCAGTTAACAAGCATTCCTTTGTGTGTTCCTTCCCCTGCCATTCTTCCATTTCCTCATGTTCCACTTCCTTCTCATGCTCCAACTTCTCCCTCACAACCTCATCATGTTGCCCTTCCTCTTGCCATCTATCTGACTCTTCTTGTCATGAATTTGCAGGCTCTCTTTTACACCTCTACATCACTTGGTAGACATTGCCAAATGACTGTATGATACTGTGTTGTGCCGCCAGCCTCTCCACCTCATCCTCTCACTGTTGATCTCCATAATTTGGCGGTACACCACCATTATCATTCTCCAAGGCGTCTGCATCTAAATACCTGTACATTGTGTCAGATTATTTCCCAACCATGTGGATCTACAACCACATCAACCCCGACATCAACCACCTCCTCCTTATCTGAAGATGACATGCTTCTTGTGGCTTTGCTTTATTCATAGTAATAATTGTGGAGGGGGGGAAGGGAGGGGGCAATGAAGAAAAGGTTACCAAAAGGGTTTATGCAAAGAGTTTCAGCAGGTTTCTTTTGTTGTCCAATGGAAGTAGCGGGGTAATGGAAAGGGTTCAAAATTGCAAAGGAAAGGGTAGAACAAAGGTTTTCACAAAGGGCTTTGATTAAAGGCTTATCATGAAAGGTTTATTTTTGTCTTTTTTTCTTTCTAAAATGAAAGAAGAAAAGGCAATGGAAAGAAATTCAAAAGGCAGACCATCACAGGAATACAATGTAAACATTACACACAAATGATGCCCTCTGAGGCTACAGCACAAGCTCTCCTGAACTCCTTGTATGGATCAGCCCAGTTCCCCCTTCTAATACTCAAGCAAAATCCATAGAGAACCAGGAAGTGATCTGGTCCTTTAATCAGTCTATCCAACCTCCTGAGAGATTCTACGACTGTGATTGGCCTGCTGAACCACTCATATGAGTTTGCACATATCTTGGGGCTGCCAGAATATCGCCTGAGATCTCTCAACACTGCCCAATCCTTAATAACATGTTTGACTCGTCCTGCCTGATTGCCAATCAGAGGTTCAGCCAGCCGTACTACTCAAAGTTTGGAATCTGAAAAATAAATCAGATTAGGCAGAATGACAATTTCACTCACAATGTGTTAATATAACCTACGCAACCAAGCTGCCCATCTAATAACCTGCAATCTCTAGTCCGAGCACTTCAATAGCATTTCGAAACAACTCCAGGTCTTGAGCTACTGAGACACTATTCTCAGCCACTATGGGGTCACCGTTCCCATAGGAAATGGTACTGTTGCGCCCTAAATCAAGCAGCAGTTGCCAAGCATGAAGTAGTCATCTGCAAAACACAGCACATTCTCTGTGCAGAGGTGGTATAATATTTATTTAGAACATTTACAAAAGCTCATAGGCTATTTAAGTCCGAGGTTTACTAGCAAGAAAGGAGACCAGGGTACGTCCATAGCTAGGATGGATGGTGGCACAAGTGAACTCTACAAAGCTCTTGGAACAACTGTGTAACCACTGCTTATGAGAATGTTCATGGAAAGCTATCTAGGATGGGAGTTTGATATGGCGTTGAAGTAGCTTATGTTTACAGTCACAGCAATGCAGGCTAAGGACCATATGGAGTACAGGAGGAATTATCATGTGATTTTATTTGTAAATACTGAGGCGAAGGTTCTAACTTGCGTCTGACCAATAGTAGCATGATGACACTTGTCAGAAGAGTGCAGGTGGGGTTCCTCCGTGCGCAGAGAATGTCAGAGAAGTTTTGGCAAGGCAGAGAAAGGTAGGAGCATTCTGTGCAGAGCTCTGCTGCTCTCGAGGTAGGGCAACGCTTTAAACAATAGCACACAAAATAAAAAAATAAAGGAGCAATGATTCAGCTTGAATTGGAGAAAACTTTTGATATTGCCGATTGGAACTATATGGGTGCAGAAATTAAGCCATAAGCACCAGTTCCTCGCACTGGACCGGGTGGTTATGGTCCGGGCCCCCAGTTAGTAGGCCAGAGCATAGAGAGTACCTTTAATGAGAGTCCCTGTGTGGTTACCACCCGGTCCAGCCTGTGAAATGGGTGCTTATGGTTATTAGCACCCCTGGTTTGCAATCCGGAAACCAGGGGTCCTAAGAGCAAAGTAATTTGTTTCAATGAACAGGACGCCTAGATGGCTGCCATTGATCAGTATGGCGAGGTTCCATACAGATCCCCTTTTCCATTTCCATGGTGGCCAACAGGGACATGGAGCGCTGGCAGCGGCGGGCACCTCTGCGGCTGATGTAACCAGGTAAGTGGGCCTAGGGGTGGTAGGGATGGGAAATCAAAGGGATGGGAATGTAGGGAGAAGCCCACAATACAAACAACCTGATTGATTGATTCCCCCCTCCCTGGGTGTTAATAAAGCACATAAGCCTCAGGAGGAAATCCCAAGAGGTAGTGAGTTTTATAGAGGGATACTAATTTGCGAGTATGAGCAAATTACTTTTAATAAAGTATAACACTGCCCGCTATCCCCTCTGCAAATCTATTGACCCACTACCTATAGCCCTGAGAGGAAATATGACATTCAAAAGATACTATATTGGAAAGAAGAAATACAAAACACTAGTTTAGATGGACAATATGCTCATGTTTACCACAAGCTTAGGAGAGTCCATCCCAGCAAAATTATGAACAATTTGACATTTCAGAGAGATATCTGGGCACAGAGTCAACAGCTAGAAGCAAAAAATAATAAACGTGTAAAGGTTAAGAGGGTTCTTAACTGGAAATAGCTGATCATTTGTAGAAGTAGAGCACCAATAGAGTAGAGCACCAATAGAGTAGAGCACCAATTGAGATAGCTTTGAATCAAAATTTCAAAGAACAAGTCGAGTATTTTGGCAGAACACAATTACAAGAAATTGCCTTGGACATAGAAAGATGGAGAGAATTATACGTTAGAGTGGGAGCAGTCTAGATGTTATGTTATTTTATACTGCATACCACTTCCATTTTCAAGCTCTCATAAATGTGAAAAAAATTACCTTGCTGCCTGAAATATTGTGGGGCCGATTCATGGAACAAACGTGCGTCAAAAAAAGTGGCACAGACTGGCGCAACCAGGCACAAGCGTGAAAAAGGAAGCGCACGTGCACGCGTGCGATTCATGGAAGTCCCTGCACGTGTTTTTCTCGGGATGTGCGCCAAATCCGTGTGTGGCGCACACGGGCGCACACATCATTGCAACATCCCGAACGCTGTGCGCGACGCACACAGGGAAAGCGCACAACGTCCGCGCTCACCCAAAAAAGGGGGCGGGACACAGGGCCTAACACACGGAATGGGGAACAACACGTGAAAAAGAAGGCGTAACTGGGGAAGAACTGCAGGGAAATACACGGAACGCCCACACGCACGCAACAACCCGTATTCATGGATTCGAATACAGGAAACCTGCACACGGCAAAAGATGCGCCTAGGCGTCAACGCGTCCGCCACATGAAGACAGGCGGGAGCGTCCCCGCGCACAGTATAAAAGTGCGCGCAAACAACAAACACGTATATACAGCTACAATTAATGCCCCATTTGTCGCAGCACTGATCGTGGGACACCGCAGGAGGAGGAGAATAGCCAGGGCCCGCATTTCTTTTTCCCGGACCAGCCTTTTTGGGATGCCTGACGACCACGTCTATGGGAGGTATAGGTTTCCACCTCGTATCATCCTACACCTCGTCAGGGAGTGGGAAGATGACCTTACATCCCCCACCCTGTGCTCCCAAGCATTGAGCCCCTTGGAGAAGGTGCTCAATGTCCTGCATTTTTTGGCCACTGGATCATTTCAGCGGACTGCTGCCATAGTGGGTGGGGTCTCACAGGCCACGCAGTCACGCTGCCTACACCAGGTGTTGGCAATAATCACTGCACGCCCCTCAGTCCGCAGGCACATATACATGCCCAGAACACCAGCAGAAAGGCAGGCCGTGGTCCAGGACTTTTACAGGGTGGCACACTTCCCCAAAGTGCTCGGTGCCATAGATTGCACCCATGTGGCCCTACATTCACCTAGGACCACTGAGCACATCTATCGAAACCGCAAGCACTGGCATTCCATCAACGTGCAGGTTGTATGTGATGCTAAAGGAATCATCAGTCTGTCTATGCAAACTATCGTGCCCCCACCCATGACAGTTTCATATACAGAATGTCCGCCCTGAGCCGGGCCCTGGAAGCTGGGCAGCATGGCGACACATGGCTCCTAGGTGAGTACAAATGCCTGTGCACATGCATGCAGGTCACACACAGACAAATACGCAAACACTAATAATCTCAACTAATATCACCTCCCCAGGGGACAATGCCTACCCTCTGAGCAACCACATGATGATGCCAATCCGGAACCCCACCACACCACCCCAGGTAAGATACAACGATGCCCATATTGCAACCAGGGGAATAGTGGAGCGCTCATTCGGAGTGCTCAAGTCACGCTTCCGCTCCCTTGACTGCTCTGGTGGGCAGCTACTATATGCACCCCCAGTAGTGTGCAGGATCATTTTGGCAGCATGTGTCCTGCACAATGGTGCAACACGGCGGGAGGTAGCGGTAGACATGGTGGTGCCCCCACATCCACAACCACAGGCACAGGCGCTGCCCATGGGAGGGTACAGGGCACATGGCGAGGCAGCCCGGACCCAGCTTGTGGCCACATTCTTCACCTAAACTCTCACCCCTGCAGAGTGCACACAGTCCTGGAGCATACCAGGTGACAATCGATGATGACAATGAGACAGTCAACTGTCACAACCTTACCACCCTGAGAATGTTGCCACGGAAGTGCTACATTGTGTGCATCCCTAGCTACTTAAACATAACCAATTCTGTGTGACCAAAAGGAACACATGCAAGGTGTGTATCACAGACCCCTGAAAAACTGTCCATCACAATCCCTGGTATGTCACCCTCCCAAACCACATCACCCTTGTCTGCTACACCATGACATTGCATGCAATAGCAAAAGGCCAAACCATGACCAATAACATGCAAAGTGACATGTCATACGTGAAAAATGGCATGAGACAATCATGTCGGACATGTTATCAGATGAAATGACTGACCAACAACCTCCCACACATACAAAGTCAGACACAAATGCTTTCCAACAGTCGTAGCATGAACACAAAACTGAATGCCCGTTCACATGCACATTGGGCATGGCAAAATATCGACTCCCGAACCTGTGTGCTGTGTGTGTCTCCTGCAACACACTGCTCAGCACACAGCACTTTGATCAGCCATCGTGTTGAAGATACACCTTGAGCATCACATGAAAAAGTCCAATGAAATCTACCACCAAATGACGCATGTACAGGGTACCCAAGTGGAAATAGATAATGTGCTGCATGGACACCGCGGGCCTGAGAATGCAATCTGTGTGCACCTGTGGCCATGGAAGGGTGGATGTACGTGTGTTGGATCATCGTGCAACTGTGTGTGTCATCAGGGACATGCACTCAATATATGCATGTGAAATCAAGTGACCCTCAGTGCCCTGTGCACATCACATGGGAACGTTGCCCATGTGAACACCCCAGCATGTCAAACCACACCAATCCCCTGACACCTGAAAAGTAAAGACAACACAGGAACAGGCATTGAGCAGCACAACACATCATGTACGTAGTACCCCACAATTACAATGTCAGAGTGCCCAAAACACAGTAGGCCAAGCCAACTGTCCAACAACAAAAGGCCCTCCCTTACACATCACCGTGACCTTCTGAACAACTGTCTCTGGGGTATGTAGCCTTCTTTCTTCAAGTGCACCTGGCTACAGGATCACCCTACCCCTTGGTCTCCATGTTCCAGCTTGTGTGTAAATAGGGTCCAGCCCCCTCAGAGCCCACCTTGACTGGTAAAAATACCAAATCGCAGAGAACTCCAAGTAGGCAGACCACAAAGCAGGGAAAAGGGCTGTAAGCACCAAAAAACCCTGTAAGAGTCTCCAGTAGATGACTTGAAGTAGCAGGAAATGTCAAAGCAAATGTACAAGCACAATGATAGAACAACCAAGGTAGCACAGTTGAACAATGGTCCAACAGGATGGGTACCATTCACAGTACATTACATACAATGATGATGCAACAACTGATGGGTAGTGTCACAGCTCCGGTGTCCAGGTGCAGGAGTAGCACAAACCAACCACCCCCTCTGTGGTCTGGGCGCCTGCAAGGTCAAACTAACACAGGCCTCTGAAACCCCGGCGGGGAAGGAGGGTCAGGGATATGTTGCATGGACAGGCATTGGTATTCAGGATAACCGGAAAGAGGGGCAGGAGAGTGGATGTGGATTTGCATGGGAAAATAGGCAAAATACAACTATTCAGTAAAACACATACTCAATTACAGCAAACATGTTCATCATGCACATTGTACCAAATCAGTCAAATGCAAGCCAAAGCGAGACTTATCTCTGGGGTGAGTGCTGGCCTCCTGCCTGCGCACTCTCAGGTCCGGTAACAGGAGCACTTCAATGCTGCAAAGAGAGCGTGAGTTACTAATCTGAATGTGTGTTTACAACACACATGCACAACCCCATCCATGCCCCAAAGTAAGTGACTTCTCCACAAACAAACACCCCTGTCTGCTGCCAGGTACCCATACGTTAGCTTGGCCCACCAATGGCACATACACTGTCATGCAGTAAGGCCGGAGCATGTGGCCGCGCGGGAAATGGAAGACCAATGGTGGGTGGGGTCTCACAGGCCACGCAGTCACGCTGCCTACACCAGGTGTTGGCAATAATCACTGCACGCCCCTCAGTCCGCAGGCACATATACATGCCCAGAACACCAGCAGAAAGGCAGGCCGTGGTCCAGGACTTTTACAGGGTGGCACACTTCCCCAAAGTGCTCGGTGCCATAGATTGCACCCATGTGGCCCTACATCCACCTAGGACCACTGAGCACATCTATCGAAACCGCAAGCACTGGCATTCCATCAACGTGCAGGTTGTATGTGATGCTAAAGGAATCATCAGTCTGTCTATGCAAACTATCGTGCCCCCACCCATGACAGTTTCATATACAGAATGTCCGCCCTGAGCCGGGCCCTGGAAGCTGGGCAGCATGGCGACACATGGCTCCTAGGTGAGTACAAATGCCTGTGCACATGCATGCAGGTCACACACAGACAAATACGCAAACACTAATAATCTCAACTAATATCACCTCCCCAGGGGACAATGCCTACCCTCTGAGCAACCACATGATGATGCCAATCCAGAACCCCACCACACCACCCCAGGTAAGATACAACGATGCCCATATTGCAACCAGGGGAATAGTGGAGCGCTCATTCGGAGTGCTCAAGTCACGCTTCCGCTCCCTTGACTGCTCTGGGGCAGCTACTATATGCACCCCCAGTAGTGTGCAGGATCATTGTGGCAGCATGTGTCCTGCACAATGTTGCAACACGGCGGGAGGTAGCGGTAGACATGGTGGTGCCCCCACATCCACAACCACAGGCACAGGCGCTGCCCATGGGAGGGTACAGGGCACATGGCGAGGCAGCCCGGACCCAGCTTGTGGCCACATTCTTCACCTAAACTCTCGCCCCTGCGGAGTGCACACAGTCCTGGAGCATACCAGGTGACAATCGATGATGACAATGAGACAGTCAACTGTCACAACCTTACCACCCTGAGAATGTTGCCACGGAAGTGCTACATTGTGTGCATCCCTAGCTACTTAAACATAACCAATTCTGTGTGACCAAAAGGAACACATGCAAGGTGTGTATCACAGACCCCTGAAAAACTGTCCATCACAATCCCTGGTATGTCACCCAAACCCTCCCAAACCACATCACCCTTGTCTGCTACACCATGACATTGCATGCAATAGCAAAAGGCCAAACCATGACCAATAACATGCAAAGTGACATGTCATACATGAAAAATGGCATGAGCCAATCATGTCGGACATGTTATCAGATGAAATGACTGACCAACAACCTCCCACACATACAAAGTCAGACACAAATGCTTTCCAACAGTCGTAGCATGAACACAAAACTGAATGCCCGTTCACATGCACATTGGGCATGGCAAAATATCGACTCCCGAACCTGTGTGCTGTGTGTGTCTCCTGCAACACACTGCTCAGCACACAGCACTTTGATCAGCCATCGTGTTGAAGATACACCTTGAGCATCACATGAAAAAGTCCAATGAAATCTACCACCAAATGACGCATGTACAGGGTACCCAAGTGGAAATAGATAATGTGCTGCATGGACACCGCGGGCCTGAGAATGCAATCTGTGTGCACCTGTGGCCATGGAAGGGTGGATGTACGTGTGTTGGATCATCGTGCAACTGTGTGTGTCATTAGGGACATGCACTCAATATATGCATGTGAAATCAAGTGACCCTCAGTGCCCTGTGCACATCACATGTGAACGTTGCCCATGTGAACACCCCAGCATGTCAAACCACACCAATCCCCTGACACCTGAAAAGTAAAGACAACACAGGAACAGGCATTGAGCAGCACAACACATCATGTACGTAGTACCCCACAATTACAATGTCAGAGTGCCCAAAACACAGACGGCCAAGCCAACTGTCCAACAACAAAAGGCCCTCCCTTACACATCACCGTGACCTTCTGAACAACTGTCTCTGGGGTATGTAGCCTTCTTTCTTCAAGTGCACCTGGCTACAGGATCACCCTACCCCTGGGTCTCCATGTTCCAGCTTGTGTGTAAATAGGGTCCAGCCCCCTCAGAGCCCACCTTGACTGGTAAAAATACCAAATCGCAGAGAACTCCAAGTAGGCAGACCACAAAGCAGGGAAAAGGGCTGTAAGCACCAAAAAACCTTGTAAGAGTCTCCAGTAGATGACTTGAAGTAGCAGGAAATGTCAAAGCAAATGTACAAGCACAATGATAGAACAACCAAGGTAGCACAGTTGAACAATGGTCCAACAGGATGGGTACCATTCACAGTACATTACATACAATGATGATGCAACAATGATGGGTAGTGTCACAGCTCCGGTGTCCAGGTGCAGGAGTAGCACAAACCAACCACCCCCTCCGTGGTCTGGGCGCCTGCAAGGTCAAACTAACACAGGCCTCTGAAACCCCGGCGGGGAAGGAGGGTCAGGGATATGTTGCATGGACAGGCATTGGTATTCAGGATAACCGGAAAGAGGGGCAGGAGAGTGGATGTGGATTTGCATGGGAAAATAGGCAAAATACAACTATTCAGTAAAACACATACTCAATTACAGCAAACATGTTCATCATGCACATTGTACCAAATCAGTCAAATGCAAGCCAAAGAGAGACTTATCTCTGGGGTGAGTGCTGGCCTCCTGCCTGCGCACTCTCAGGTCCGGTAACAGGAGCACTTCAATGCTGCAAAGAGAGCGTGAGTTACTAATCTGAATGTGTGTTTACAACACACATGCACAACCCCATCCATGCCCCAAAGTAAGTGACTTCTCCACAAACAAACACCCCTGTCTGCTGCCAGGTACCCATACGTTAGCTTGGCCCACCAATGGCACATACACTGTCATGCAGTAAGGCCGGAGCATGTGGCCGCGCGGGAAATGGAAGACCAATGGGTAAATAATCAGACATGATACAATGGTCCCTGGGTGAGCTGCTAGATGCCTTTAGCAAGGTGCAACTTCAGTACAAGTTGTGTTCTGGCCGCCGCTGATTCAAATAGGGAATTTGCACATGCAAATGACATGCACTCACCACGAGTCTGAGCCTTGCTGGTCGTCCCTGTGCACTGTATCAGTTCCTGGCTAGGAATGCTACTACCCTAATTACTCTGCTTCAGTGGAGCAGGGGGTACTGTAGGATATGTTTAATGGCCCCTGCGTGTGCCCCAGACAACTTGCAAAGGCACTTGCCATGTGGCCCTCAACGCATGTCATCTGTACTGTGTGCTTCTCCAACAATGCCTGGCAAAGCTCCCCAGCACAGGTGCTACTTAGCATCCACGTGCAAGTGGCCTGGTGGAAGGTAGTCTGCGGCGTGAGCCCTTGTGTTGCTCCCCTTGCCAGTAGCTCCTGGAAACACGTCTGCTTCTATCGGACATCTGAGCACAAGCCTTATGCATCTGCTTGCGCACACATGCACACATGTTTCCTGGATTACTGGTCCCTGTGTCTGCTGCCAAAGATAGTCAGGAGGCTCATCTTCCGGCAGAAAGGGCATTAAACAAGGCAATAAGGCAGGAAACTTCCCAGTGTGTGTGTCTACATGCTGGTTGTCACAGGGCCAGGTTACAGAGCTACATCCAAACTCCTCCCACCATCAGTGTCACTTTGACAGGCTAAGGGTGCAGGCTAGTGTTTACAGCATGAAGTGCATCAAGTACATATACAGGCAAGAAAATGACATACATCACAATCCACTTCAATTAATGGATAAAACAATCACATACTCACCCAAAGTCATTACAGATATCGGGTGGATGAAATGCAACCAATCACAAGTAGTACAGCAGCAGACAGGCCACAGTTATGAGGCAAGTCCAAAGCCCTTGTGTAATATTTTGTTACACTGAACCATCCTAGCGAGCCCATGGATAAGGGAAGCAGGAGTGGCCTTTGTGAGTCAGGACCCGAAGCTACAAACACATACACAAGACAAGCTTGAAGGGCCCAGCTGGAACAGACAGTGGATGCTTTCAAAAGCCACAAAGCACCACACTGTCACATGAAAGCACAATAGACAAACAATATTAAACGATATTAACTAATTAAACTAACAATGAACAACCTACATAACCTAATTAAAATTACTATCAAATAGTTGATATTAACTAAGTAAACTAAAATCAAAAACCCAAAATGGCCACATACGACCCGGGGGGGCACCCAGGAGGGGGGAGGTACAGGGTGCACCTCAAGACCCACATGCGATGATGTTGAGGCAAAAAAAAAAAACCTCCATGGGCTCAACGCCTGCACAGCATCACCTGTGTGGGAGATATTTCGTTGCCCGAGTCTGCCTCATCCAGAATAGAGGGACGTGGGCCAGGAGCCCGACCACGCCTAGGCGCAGCTTGCCCCTCATCGGCAGCAAGTCTGCCATACGGGTGAGCCTGGTTCTGTGCGGCAATGACACGCAGGTCCGCATGCAGAACCTCCCGTGATACACGTGCTTCCTCTTGCAAGGTAACACGTGTAACACAGAGTTCTTCCTGCGTGGTTTGGCTGAACAAATGATGCGCCTCCCGGTAAGCACATAGCTCAGCCGAGATGGTACGCTCAAGCTGCTCAAACCTCTCCTCCGACCGCACCCTCTGAGACATCAAGCGGGCACCCAGAGTTGATCTGAGGGACTGATACTCAGCCCTCAGGGCCTCCATGTGTGCCTCTGTTTGAGCAGTAATTGCTTGACGTAGAGACATTTCAGCCTGGCGTGCCCTGTCAGAGACCACCATGCCCAGCCTGAGCGAGCGGGCCGTGGACTGTGCCGCCTGCCGCTGGAGAAGCACCTGCCTAGCAGGGGGGAGCATGGATTGGGCCACACGTTCCATGCTCTCAGCAATTGTTATCAAGTGCTGCCCCCTGACATTCTGAATTGGCAGTCATGGCTTGCTCCCACTCAGTATACCTCGGTGGCGCGCGGCCACCGCATTGTTGGGCTTGACACCTGCGGGACCCAAAGACCGGGCGTCCTCGCTGGGTTGCCACCGGCCGCGGCTGCACGACTACATGCCCCCATCTACGTGATGCCCCAGGCACATCAGCGACTGGTGTGGAGGGTGACCCTGCGTCCCGATCCACCACAGGCGAAGGTCCCACCACTGTCTGGCCCCTCAGTGCAGGTGTCGCGGTAAGAGGAGTGTCCACATCAGAATCACTCACCCCTGATGTATGGACCTGATACACATCCAACTCGACATGGTCGTCAGAGTGGTCATCTGAGCTGGACTCATTGCCAGCCAAAGACAAGATGGACTGTAGCACACGTGGGTACTTGTGGTCTACCACCCCATGACCCTCACTTGTGCCGGGTTGCGGTTGTGATAAAAACCCTGTGCCTGGCATGACAACACCATCCTCTGCCTCCATTGCGTCATCATATGAAGAGTGGAGAGAAAAAAACATTAGTACACATGTTAGAAGCACATATGGACATCACACAGACAGCCAACACACAGACAGCCAACACAAAGTCACACACAAAAGAGAACCTGCCATGCATGCTGGGTCAATTTGACATTGCATCAGTGAGTACGCATGTAGAATGGTGTTACATGGCTCAGAAGTGGGTTTATGCAGTGCAGAACATGTGTACGTTACTCACTAGCTACATGAACAAGTACTTCATGATGTGTATCAAAACACATGAAGGCAGTGCATGGGCAAGTTCAGGCATCACGTGCAATGTGCATGCAATGGGTTGCATGGCTACAAGCAAACCCCTCCCCCCCCAGTGAAAATCCAGGGATGCCTTGCATGGTAGCAAAAGGGTGACCAGATACCTGTGTATTGGCAGCCAGTGTTGACTAGCATCAACGGCATCATCTGAGTCAACTGACAACACAGCAGGTGATGATGGGACAGTAGGCAGGACACATGAAAAACCCTCAGTAGTACACCCATGTGTGCAAAACCAACTACACCAGTTGGACAGAGTCAGTGGGCCTGAAACTGGGGGAGGACTGTACCCCACACAGACTATGACACCCTAAACATGTGTGTGATGCAGGACTGGGCCAAAGTGGCCATTGGATGGATGGTGGAATGCCATGAAATGTAGGTCACCCTGGACATGTACTACAAGGATCATCCAGTCAAGGACACATAGGGGGACGCATGGAATGCACATGGAGCATGAATGGGCAATCAGGTCCCTGCGGAGCATGTGCCATCTGCACAGTCCAAGTGAGACACCCTGCATGAAGGACAGAGGATGTACCCTACTGCATGTGTCTGGCAGGTTGGCTGGTGGAAGTTAGCATGTACACAGGAGGCTTGAACAGGCCATTGCAGTACCGCAAAATGATGCACAACAGTGCAATGGTGAAATTGGGGTATATGGGGGGTTGAGGGGCAAGTACCCGCATGCAGGCAGGGGACACATGCATGTCACTCATGCAATGACATAATCCCAGTGCTGAGAGGAAGGACAACACAGGCCACACGCAAAAGGGCCAGTGAGCTGGAACATGGACCGGAGGGGCATCCGGGTGACTAGCATGTGAGTATGGTGCAAGTGTGGTGATGAGGACAGTCCCTGTCTGCTCAACATGTCCACCATCCTGCACAGCAGGCACGCATCAGTGAAGCATTGCATGACTTGCACATGAAAACGGTTCTAGGGCAAATGTTCGAATGCAAAGGATCGAATGTCCAAAGGGTCGATTTTTTTGGCAATAGTTTGTGGTTTCCCCACACAACCCCAGTTATTGTAGCAAAAACCATTTTATTTTTAACTATGCGAAAAGCATTAACCATATATATATATGATGTATGAGAAATTGACCCTTTTGTCTTAGGTCCAATTACCCCAACCCTTTCATCATTCAGTCCTTTTGCTGTTGAATCTTCCACAGGATACCCATGAGAACCATGTACACATGTCATGTAGTGGCAGTCATGCCCAACATATGACATGAGTAAAACAACCATGGCCTCGACAAACACGCAGCAACACTCACTGGACAGGGCAACAAAGTCCTGCATCTCTCCAACTCCTTCGACCAATTGTGGTGGTATGAACTCTGCTACGAGTGATTCGTGTGGAGTGAGGTCTACCTCCTCAGGTGCTGGCCCACTGCCAGTCACCAGAGTCATGTTGTAATTTGAGGCACGCTTCACCTTAGCTCTGCGTTTGAGGTCATTTCAACGCTTTTTGCACTCTTGGGCTGTGCGCACCTCATGGCCGAATGCACTCACATCTTCCGCAACTTGCTTCCAGTGGGTATCACGATGGGCAGCCGTAGTCTGACAATTCGGCCCCACTAGCATGTCATGGTTGTGGTCCCGCACATAGTCCACGAAGCAGTCCAGTTCCTGCTTGCAGAAAGGCTTCTTCCTCGACATGCATGAGGCCGTAGCTGTGTCTGGGGTCCCAGCCTGTACTGCAGGGGCAACCTTCGTCCTCTTGGACGCTGGTCCGGACCCTGGCTGGCAAATGCCACCCTGATCAGTATGGGCAGTGGTACTGGTGGAATGAGCCGAGGGAGTGGCAGGTGGAACATGGAGTGAGGCCCTGACTTGCATCAGTGGCTGCTGGGTGCCCTGGAATGGACCCTGCACAGCAACATCCACTGGGCCAGTGTCATTGACCAGGACTGTCCTGGTTCGTAGATTCACAAACGGGGTTGTGTCGTCTGCATCTGCCGCTGCAGTTGCCGTCACCGGGGTGGTCGGGCCAGCAGATGGAATTACTGCCCCAGGGACACGTGCCTTGGTCTGGCCAGCCCTGCGTGCACCTACGGTGTACCTCCTGATCACCTGGAAATCTTCCATGTGCTCCTCAAGTGCCAGCGCAGCCTGTGCTGGCAGACCCTGAGCCTGGGTGGTGGTGTCCACAGCTGCACCTGCAGCTACCACTACCCTTGGGCCCATGTCAGTCGATGAAACGGACTGCCGAGTCACACGGGCGCCAGTGCCAGATGCGAGAACTGCATCCTATGGAGTCACAGGGGGTGGTGGCATGACTGCACCAACATGTGGCACAACATCATGCCGAGGTGGCGTACCCCTGCCTCATCCCAGTCTGCAGCCACCCTGGACACCCTGGAGTCCCCCTACTCCCTGGTCACCCCAACCATGTCCCTGACCACGCCCACCATGAGGAGTACACCCAACTGAGGAGCCCCACACCTTTGGTGGCCTCCCAACCATGGCACAGTTGGAGTAGTGCCGGCATAGATGGAAAAGTGCCAATGGAAGGTGTACACGACAATTGTCCTGGGCAATTGGGGTGAAGGGGGTGGGACACAAGATGTTATAAGCACCCCTGCACCTGCAAGGCTGTATGTGACCCCGGTGATGAAGTGACGGGTCACGCAATGCTCAGGCACCCCAAACTGCAGTAAAACCGTGCACGCACCCCAGTAGCCCATGTGTGTGGAATTAACCTCCCGCAGTACGCTGTGGCACCCAGGGAAACAAAAAACACGTACGTGTGGGACACGCAGGCTACTATGACCTCGAAAAAGGGTAAGCGATACACAGGGCCACTCGCAGTGGGAAAAATAGCATGCGCGACTCACTGTCAGACTAGCGTGATAATGAAAAACATGCATAGCCAATACCCCCGCCAAAAGAAGAGATACGTCCTTGATCGCTGTGAAGTTGTGATGGTGCATGAAACAACACAAAGTAGCAACACACACGTCAGTCTCCACGAAAGGCATGTGTAGCGAACTGCCGGGAGCCGCTCACCTTTAACACGTGCTGAGGGAAACGCCTGTGCGCGTCACGTCACTTACGCGCGTAGGCCCTTTCCTCGGATTACACGCATTAACACTCGGATGTGCAGTTTTTTCACGTGCTGAATCACTATGCACACGTCACTAGGGAAACGCGTGTGCGCGTAAAGTCACAGATGCGCTTACACGCTAAGGTCCATTCCTCGATTTACACGCTGACGTGCACTTTTTTCATGTGCCAAATCACTCAAGCTGGCCACGCGAAAACACACGGAAGACCACGCTCCTGCCCAAAAGGCCATTTTCCTGCCCCCCCAGAGCCCAGAGCACGCTCCCACCTGCCATCTGCTGCTGCCTGCCTGCTGCCCACGTGCCCTGCTATTTGCTACCTGCACGACAGTCATCTGCAGGGGTGCAGTTGCTGTGTCCACCCCTGCTGGAACTGAAGACTCCCGACTGGGATACCATCGCTCCACAGCCCAGCCCCAGGACCCAGTTACCCACCCACACCTGCCTCTGGGGTTGCCATGTTGGACACAACACCATCTGGCACCCCTGGCAACCCCCAGCCAGAGAGGCAGAGGTCCACCAGATTCAGTGCCAGTGAAGTTGGTGTCCTGGTGGAGCAAGTCCTGGGTCAGTATGATGCCCTCTTTGGAAGTTTGCGCGCAGACAATGAAGGATGGAAGAGGATCTGGATGGACATTGTGACTGCCATCAACGAGGAGGGGGTGGCAGTGCGCGAGATTAAACACGTCTGGAAGCGCTGGGAGGACTTCAGTTCCAGGACCCTCAACAAGGCCCGGCTCCTCTTGAAGGCAGCCGATGCCAAGGGGTGCCGGGTCCACCTAACCAGCATACAAATGAGGGTGCTGCAACCGATATGCCCACCGCTCCACGTCCAGGTCCTTGAGAGGCAGACCCGTCTGGAGTAGAGCAGTAAGTGTACATGCGTACTGATTGGACGCTGTGCTTGTTGTGGTGTGCCAGAAGTGTGCAGGTTGCACATATATCTTTGTAGGGACATGTATAGATGCGTATGTACAGGGACGTGAACCTGCCACATGTGATTCCTCTCATGTGTGAGACACATCGATGGTGTTTGTGTTGGTAAGCATGATGTGTAAATGTATGTGTGGGTGCACACATTTAATCAATTATGTGTATGTACTTTGGCATGGTTGTGGTGTCACACATGGATGCTGGTTCCTGCTGCATGTATCTGCACTATGTACATGTGCATGTGTGTGTATTTGACAAGTGTGCGACTGTCATGCAACATGGATGCATGTGACACTGACATGTAGAAGGCTTTATGCCAGATGTGACATGGATGGCGATCTCATCACTGCAACAGTTGGTGGAGATGTACACATGCATGTGAGTCTGGTGGCATGTGTGCATGTGTTCTGCACTCCCCGTGTTGCATGTGACGTCAGGCTCACCTTTGGCTGCTCGTGCTGTTGTTTGTGTATGGATGGTGCTGCCAGGTGCAATATTCCTGTTGATTTGCTCATGTGTGTGAGTTGAAATGACGTGTGTTGGGAAGTGTGATTCCATGTCTGAAGTTTGACACTGCCACTCATGTACAACTGTCATGTGCGTATCAGTCCATTGTACAGTGCCCTGATGCCTGTGTTCTATCTCTCCCAGTCTGCAGCATCAACTGATGAAGAGGGCGGAGAGGGTGCTGTGGAGCAAAGCGGTGGGATCGCACCACCAGCCGGAGACGCAAGGCCCGGCTCCCCTCCCAGGTTGTCATCTCATTGGGGAGGGAGGAGTCTGGTGCCGCATCCCAGGCTGCAGCTGCCGAGGGTAGGTCCAAGAGACAGAGGTCGGAGGTGGAGTCCTCGGCAGCAGAAGGGGCAGCTGAGACCCCACAGGGTCCGACGGAGGAAGATGGCACGGAGTAATCCAGGTTGGTGGGGGGTTTGGTGGAGGAGGAGGCTGTGGAAGGGACACACACAGGGTCTGGATGTGGGGATTCCACTGGTGCTAGTGGTGCACTGCAGGGGCACGGACAGGAGGCAGCACAGGCCGCCGCAGAGGTGCCTGTGTGTAATTCTGTCCCTGATCCTGTGACTGCATCATCCTGCACCAGCAGGGATGCCCACGTCCAGACCTGTTTTCAGGGAGGGGATGAGCGCACAACAACTGGCCTTCCTCTCCCTGCAGACGTGGCAATCCGGGACCGGGTTGAGCTTGTCCTGGCTGGGATAGCGTTGCGTCAACGGGGCATGCGAGGTGACCTGCAGTGTTTTTGTGAAGACACTGCAGGTTATCTCGGATGCCTCGTTCACCACGTTGACCTATTGGGACAGGTCACCAGGGCTGGATTCCTCCGTATGCTGGACCTTCTTCCGACCCCCGCCTCACCTGAACCCCCTATGCACCAGTCGTCCTCCATGCCATCTTCCCACCCATGTATCACCTGGGTACCCTGTGGAGCTGCCTCTGACCCAGTGGCCAGGCTGGTGGAGGACACATCCCTGCCACAGTCGGGAGTCGGACGTCCAGCAGGGGTGGCCACCACAACAACTGCACCCCAGCCGGTGGAGGATGTGCAGGCAGCAAGAGCCAGGGCACAGACACAGTAGCAGCAGCAACAAGGTGGGAGCGATGATGGCTCGGGGCCATCAACATCCGAGGGACAGGCATCAGCCAGAGGGCAGGAGGACCCAGGATTGGGAGTGTTTTTCGTGTGGCAGTGGTTGGGCCAGGCCATAGGGGCAGAGCGGCGGCGGGCGGAAGAGGCACAGCTCACAATGGTCAGGGCGGAGAACTCCATGCGGAGGGCGCTGAGGCGGGCCAGTGCCTTGAGGCAATTCGCAGGGAATTGGAGTTGAACATGGCATCGCCCCTGCGAACCCTCGGGGCCATGGAAGAGGACCACCTCCAGGACATAGAGCAGGAGTTCGATGATGCCCTGGCCCGGGAAATCGGAAACTGAGCCGTCGGACTAGCCCGCCACCATTGTATATAGTTTTTATTGTTAGGTTTAATTTTCGTTTTGCTTTATTTTGGGGTGATTGCACTATGCCCCACACTTTTGTATATAGTTATTTCTTAGGTAGTTTCTTTGATAGGTTTGAACAATCTTTGTACATACATTTCATTTTTTTATTCACCATGGATCAATGGATTTTACATTTTACGTTTCCTTTGGATTTGTTTTGGTGGACGGAGAGTTTGGACGATTTGTCTTTTGGATTTCTTTGGATTGGTTCTACATTTCATTTTAGTATGTTTTGGGCATGCATTTCATTTCATGTTTGACATTTTTTTATGCTTTCATTTTATTTACATTCATTTTGTTCATAATACATTTTCATATTTTACTTCCATGTGTGGAATTCACTCATTGGGTTCATGCATATCAAAATGTGGGTTTACACAATCAATGGCACCCAGTGTGTGTGTGTGTGATGGATATGTGTTGATGTACATAGTTAACCTTTGGTTTGTGAACTGAGGTAGGCATGTCAGTGTGGGGTGGATTGGGAAATTCATTGCATCTCAATACTGGGGTGGCGTGCTGTGGGATTTTGGTGAACATGAGGGACATGATTGTGCATCTTTATGACGTGTTGGGGGGGACATGAGTCGGGGACTGCTGGCAGGTGCCTGTCACTGCTGGGTGGGGGGGTGCAGGGGGACATGAGTCAGGGCCTGCTGGCAGGTGCCCGTCACTGCTGGGTGGGGGCGTTAAAGGGGACATGAGTCGGGCCCGCTGGCAGGTGCCCGTCACTGCTGGGAGGGGGGTGCAGGGGGACATGAGTCGGGGTCTGCTGGCAGATTCCCATCCTACTGGGTGGGGGGGTTGCAGGGGGACATGAGTCGGGGCCTGCTGGCAGGTGCATGTCACTGCTGGGTCGGGTGGGTGCAGGGGGACATGAGTCGGGGCCTGCTGGCAGGTGCCCGTCATTGCTGGGTGGGGGGGTGCAGGGGGGCATGAGTCAGGGCCTGCTGGCAGGTGCCCGTCACTGCTGGGTGGGGGGGTGTAGGGGGACATGAGTCGGGGGCCTGCTGGCAGGTGCCCGTCACTGCTGGGGGGTGCAGGGGGACATGAGTCGGTGCTCACTTGTGCATGGTGACATGTGGGCTGGCTGGGGGGCATGGCCAGGGTGGATGGGCTGCCTGCGGGTCATGGCCAGGAGTGCAGGGTAGTCCCCTGTGGTGTGGGCTGCCTGCAAGCCCAGGGGAGGGTGGTGTGGGCTCACCTGGGACGAAACACACTGCCAATTCCCATTGGGACACCACAGTCTTACAAGTACCCTACTCGCACAAGGCCTATCGCGTGTGAGACTCTCCGCGAACCCCAGTAATACACATTCCCCGCTCACCCAAGGCCTATCGTGTGTGCAACTCCCCGCGAACCCCAGTAATACACGTACCCCACTCACACAGAGCCTATCGCGTGTGAAACTCCCCACGAACCCCAGTAATACAAGTACCCCACTCGCACAGGGCCTATCGCGTGTGATTCTCCACACGCACCCCCGAAATACACGTACTCCGCTCGCACAGGGCCTATCGCTTGTGATTCTCCCCGCGCACCCCCGAAATACACTTACCCCGCCCGCACAGGGTCTATCGTGTGTGATTCTCCCTGCGCACCCCCGAAATACACGTACCCCGCCCGCACAACGCCTATCGTGTGTGATTCTCCCCGCGCACCCCCGAAATACACGTACCCCGCTCGCACAGGCACTATAGCGTGTGATTCTCCCCACGCACCCCTGAAATACACGTACCCCACTTGCACAATGCCTATCGCGTTTGATTCTCCACACGCACCCCGAAATTCATGTACCCTGCTCGCACAGGGCCTATCGCATGTGATTCTCCCCACGCAGCGGGGTACGTGTATTAGGAGGGGTGCGCGGGGAGTTCTACAGACGTTTTCGTGGTTGGGGGGCTGTATGCTGGTCCACTGGCCTGTGCGCCATGTACAGGATTTGTGCGCTGTTCATGGCGCATGGGGATGGGTTGGGGGCGTAACTGGCACTGCTGCAGGGTCGCTGCGCCACTCTGCGCCACGGCTGGTTATGGATGTTGAAATCCATGAATACGCTGTGCGCGGAAATGGATTTTGGCACACACAGCTGGTGCAGACTGCCGCACGCGCACACTGTGCGCCAGCCGCGTGCGCCACTTGTGCGCTGAATTCTATGAATTACCCCCTGTATATTTTAAACCATATTTGGCTGCAGATACCAAATAGTTGGTACTCAAAATTAGATATGCTGTTCAAAAAGGTCCTGTGGGTCCAAATAAATCCTATGATGTCAACGGCAAAACTGAGAAAAGGCGGTTTCAGCCTGCTGGTAATAAAAAATAACAGGTGAGCGTTGTTTTTTTGCTGATGGGGCCACTAATGACCTAACAGCTAGCAAACATACCACGATCGGGCGATGTATAAGGTAGGATAGCGAAAGAGCAAAAACACGTTCCTCAAACAGCACCATCTTCTATGTGGAACAGTGAATCTTCCAGGGCAAGTGGTAGTTTGAGGCAGTCTCACTGGGCCAGGTGACATGTGAGCATACATTGCTCCAATTTAGATGCATGGAGACTTTGAATGCACTAACACATTAGGAGACATGGAACTATCTGAGAATTTCAAAGATAGTTGACTGCTTGTCCTATGATTTCGTCACCAGCATAATTGAATGGAGCAATAGGATGTGTGGAGGGAGTCAGATCTAGAAGGTGCTGCATGGGGAAAGAAAGGACAGCTGCAGGGCTGAACTGTGTCTAACCTTCCCAAGATTGGTCAAAATCACTCTACCACCCGTCGATAGTGAACATAGGTGGCTGCTTATTGCAACAGAACATCTGCTACAGATTGTACTGTAATCCAGAGATGATGAAAAAAGTTAAATATAGTGAGTAATGACCTCTACTAGAAGTGTGGGGCTGCGAGGGGTAATACACACACACGTGCTGATGGAGTCCACAAACATTAGCTATTGATGGGCAGAGATCCTGGAGAGACTAAAGGTGATATCTGGGAAGGTGCTGAGGTTGGAAAAGCAAATTCTTTTTATTCAGACACCATAGAAATATGACCTAGTGTGACCTGAGTGGCTGTGGATGAAACAGGCTGTGATAGATATAAAGAGAGAAACTGCATCACTGTAAGGGAAGGAGGTCAGTGTGAGTTGAAGAACGGTTAAGGCATGTCAAAGATGATGACAATGAAAAGGGTGACAATGAACGGTCATGGTATAGAATTAGCTGATTGAGTGGCAGGAAAGACTGGAGGGGCACAACACAACATGGATAAAGTCCCGGTTGCACCCTCTGGCTAGCTAGCTAGCACGTCTCCTCACTTGCACCAAAAAAGGTATCAGCCCAATTCACAAAGGCCATCTGACTAAGCGCATCTTAGATGAACTCACTTAGATGCCCTTTTTTCCCAAGCCAGGGTCATTTCTGAACCTGTCATGATTTGTTTTGGATGTGCAAATACGCATAATTGTAAAATAGTGTTTTTTTAATTAATAATAATACTTTTTATTGTAATATAGATCGATAATTCAGTCTTTACACAAATATAAAAACCATACGAATCCATATAATACACAGCAAAATAGAATAGAATACAGTATTTCATGATATTAAAACATAATGTTAGAACAAAATCATGTTAGCAAATGAGCAGCAAAACAATTAATGAAAACAAGTAAATAAACAAGTAAATAAACCCTTTGTAGGCTCAAATTAATTGTCCTCGTTCATCATATATAATACATGAATTACATATATAAAAGGGTTACAAAAAATCAAGGAAGAGAGCCCGCAGAGGCTCTAAATCAATAAATGTGTCCAGATATGGGACCATACCCTAAATAGAGCGAGCTGAAACGAGATGGAATCGGAGTTGAGGCAGTAATCCCAGAAAGAGTCCCCTTCAATGGACTTGTAGCTATATACAAACCTACCAAGCATACACATGTGTACCGGGCCTAGATTCTAGCACTGGGTAAGAACGTGCCTGGCAGACTCCATGTGTCCAGGTTTCTGACAAATACGACAGGTCCTTAATTCCAGGAGCACCCCCAATCGAGAGCACGTGACTGCTAGTATGCATAATTGATTAGTGCACAGTCTTAATATGAATTGTCTTACATCGGGGGCCGGGCACAGTACCAAGTATGGTTGGATCTTCCTAATTTTGTGTACCACATGGGATACTGCCTCAAACCCCTTTAGTTTAGACAGGTGGGTATAGTTTTCACACCTATCCCACCTGTTCAATTTGTTTTCAAAGGAACTCTTCAGATAGATACATGGCATATCACTCTTCTTCGGTTATGGCCAACCAATCTCCAAGAATAGAGCCTCATTTAACTGTTTGAAATTATACCCTGGCAGGACTTTCTCAGAATCGTAGTTACAGCCTGCGATGGCAAATAATTTACAGACAGACGAGGCTCGTGCTTTTAAGCAGAACACTCCCCGGGCACGCAAAGCCATACCCTCAAAGAGGTTAGGCCCAATTCCAGGCGTAGATATTGCATCGGCACGATTATGAATATTTGGACATCCTATGCTTGCCTTTTGCACAATGTCTGACTTATGCAATTTTGCACATCTTTAGTATGCGACTTTAGTGATATGTTAATAAATGAATAATATATATATATGCTTTTGCCTGAATAGATCCATGATCACTTCTATAGCCCCAATTGAGATTGTAATGGGAAATGGTTTCTAATCAGTACTCGCGAGGCACCATCTTTGGTTTTTGATCTGTAATAAAGAAAGCAGGATAAGTGTTATTTTGGTGAGCCAGTCTAGCTATTTATTACTGTGGCATGACATTTATTACTGGGCATCTTTGTTAGAGCAAGTATGATAAGTGTATTTACATTGCTAGTGTGGCATTTTGATGTAGCGGTCTAGCTGTGTCTTACTGTAGCACAATTATTTCTTAACTGAGCATCTATGATGAAGCAAGTGTAACAAGGGTTCTTAGGAGTCTAAATTAGCCTACACTGGAACTAGTTTGGACATGGTTTCTAATTGTGTTGTCCTTCTATGGCCAATCCAACAGGAGAAAGTTCTTACATTAGAGTACTGGCAAATATTGGCAGAGCCAGCTTTCACATTTTTTTATAGCATCATTACTAGCATTATGCGCAAAGTGAATATGAGTATGTTCTTTTATAATATGGGGCATAATCGCGCCTTGAAACACTTGTGTATAGGTGCGTTATAAATGCCTTGCCTTAACATATCATATGTTGAGGGGGGCCAGCATGGAAATATATGGGCACAGCCAGCATGAAAATGTTTTTTAAACTGGTATATATTGTTCACATATATATGTTTGTCCGCATATATACATTTTACTGTATTTTCATGACTGCAAGCGTGCCCGCAACAAACACTTTTGAATAATAAAAAAAGAAAAGCATCTAAAAGGCACCAGCTGCTAAATAAAAGCGTACATTCTGTGTTCTGCCTTTAGCCGTGGAGAGCAACTCAATAAAACTGCGCACAGATGGTGTCATGAGTAATGCACTGTTTACCTTTCCAGCACATAATGCTCCTTTAGTCATCACGTGTGTTAAATTAGTACGTACCTGACCTTGCGGCTATGTCCAGGTTAAATGTAGATATTGACAAAATTAATCAAACACCGAGCCACAATCATCGATCATCAGCAAATGGGCTGAGAAGTGTTCTGTGTAAATGCCGGCTGAAAATGTCCAACGCGCAGACCCACTGAAACACAGCAATTGAAACAGTTGCCTGACTTCAACGTTCTATTCAGAGAGATGTTATATAAGGTGTTATTTAACTATATCCACGTTATTAATTCGAACGGGTTACTTCCAAAGCATTCTTTCTAAAACATGGAATACATTCTCTACTCATCCTGTCAGTTATGAAATATTCATTTTAAACATAACGTTGTAATGATTTAAATGTGCTTGCAACCATTTTGTTCTTGCCGCGTTGCTACTAAACCTACACCAAATCGATAACTCAATGGATTAGAACACTTAAGCAGTAATCAAATTAATATCAGACGAACTATTATCCGGAGAAATCGAATAGAGATTTCTTTAAAAAGACAATCAACCTTATGTTTTATTCTGATCGGAAATGAATGGTTACAAATGTTCTTACTCGCATTTACCAAACGCCACTGATGAATGTTGAATACTGTGTTTTCTTCATTGCTCCTTTTTCTAATTTAGTTACACCTTGATAAAGCACAGCAGGTACACAACATAGGACGGTGGATTTGTTCAGTAAAATACACGTTAAGAAAGCCATACTGTACGGAGATTAATCAGGTTTTGTAATTATATAGCACACCCATTGTAACTGTATTATCTTTCTGAGTGCTAAATAACATATTTGTTCTACTTGTTTGATAAAAACCCACTTTAAAAAACGAGAATATCAAATATGTAACATTTGTGCAAGAATCATTTTTTTCTGATTAAACAAAAATGATGGTATTTGCATTGCACTGTAGTATAATTATAGTATTTTCGACCATTGGCAGGAATGATTGCTCTATGGGAAAGTTGTTCTGTTTAGTCGACTCCATTTTTCCAGTTGTCTTCCTTAGAACTCCCTTCCTCCTCACAGCAAGGTAGTGCCCCATAATAGGGCTGGAGGTTGCACAGGGGAAGCAGCACCTTCACAACCACAAAGAGCATCATTCTGCATTCACTGCATGTGCTCGTTGGAGTCATCTCCTGTTAGCATTGGCGTGTGGTTGGCCTTGCAATCAGACCTTATTTTTATGGCCCTGAGTTTATATGTTTGGTTTTGTCACATTAGGTGGCCCTAGCACGACCTAAATGTGTAAACAATACTACAGGTAAAAGAAGACAATGCATGGGTGTTTGGAAGCAGACTGTGTTTGTCAAAGCAACTGGCAATGCTGATGGCATGAAGGGACAGATGCTCATTGACTTTTTCTGCTGCTGGAGTCGCTACTCAAAGAGTTCCCTCTCCCTCTTCTTTTTATTGCGTCCTGCAAGAAAGTACTCTGGTCTACTTTATGTTTATGTGGGTTGGTTTCTAACCAGTTTCTACTATTGCCTCGCTTCTTTTGGGCTGTTTTTGCACTGAAAGTGGTTATTTTGGACTTCAATTCAAAGGCGCGTTAGGCTTTTCCCTTCAGACTTCAGCAACACATGTACAGGAGCACAGGGAACTTCACTCACCAATCCTTGAAACAAAAGCAGTCAGGCTGATTATTGTTGAACGCAAAACTAAGGAATTCTGCCTGAGATGTAGCCTACCATCACACAATTCTTTGTGTTATATCTGAATACTCAGAATAATTGTTACAATACCTGAACCGTGCATATTTCATCCACAACACAAATAATCCTGTAAATCACTTCATTTGTTTTTCTGCCTAATTAATGCTAAAGGCATTCTAACCTTGGAAGGTGTTGAGATTTCGTTCCCACGCCCAGTAATTATTAATCGGACATTGTCAGATTGCAGGGTGTTTTGTAAGCAAGACTCATAACCCCTGAAGAAGATGACCATATCAGGTTGTAGTTTCAATTTTCAAGAGTCCAGTGTGCATTACCTTCTCAGAAGGGTTTCATTTCCGAATCATGCTTGAATCACAGACATATATAAAATACATAATTAAAGGATGGACGAGAGCGACCCTGCTGTTATGGTTAAATTGGCTTTCCCATAAGAAGAGTAGTTTTTGGGTGGCTTATAACTTTAATGTAATACGACAAATATGCATGAAACTTTGCAAAACAAAAAAAAATATTGACCAGTGTGAATGATTTTGTAAAGTTTTGTGTGGATTTGTCAAGAGGGGCCAAAGTTGGGGAATCCCACACTTTAAAAAATATGGATAGACTTAATGGGAGAAAATGTTGCCCGTGGCTACAGAACGAACCACTGGACCTATGTGCACCAAACCTGCGTACGGAGCAGTGTCCTGGTCCCGAAAGCGCTATTTGCACATTTGGATTATTTGGAGTTAATCCGCCCAGTACCTTTTTTAAACAAGGGTAAAAATGTAGATACAAAAAGTAGCGTTATCTCCGCCTTTGGCCTTGCCCCAAACAATGTGGCCACTGGCCATGGCCACAGCAAGGCTTACTTTGCGCTTAATAGTTATGCAATGGGATTCTTGGATTGTGGGTATAGTAGTATTAGTCAATTAAGTGTTGCTGTGGCCATGGCCAGTGGCCAGATTGTTTGGGGCATGCTTATGCCCTGAACAATCTGTCCGCAGGCCATTGCCACAGTATGCTTACTTTGGGTTTAATTCTTGTATGATGGGAGGTTTGGAGTGTGGTTATAGAAGTAGTAATCAAAGTAAGTGTGGCTGGCCATTTCCACAGGTACACTTACTTTGGGTTTAATAATTATGTATTGGGACTTTTGAAGTGTGGGTATAGTAGTAGTCAGAGTACGCGTTGTAGACCCGAACAATGTGGCCACTGGCAGTTAACAGAGTATGCTTACTTTGGGTTTAATAGTTATGTAATTGGAGTTTTCGAATGTGGGTATACTATTACTTAGAGTAAGCATGGCCGTGAAGTAGTGGATTTATTAACCATAGCAAGTATTGGACATGGCAACAAGGGATCATCTGTGTTTCTTTCTCTGGAAAGAAAAGAAAATATAGTTAATTGTAGAACATGGTATGGAAGATATATGTCGTTTAAGTAAATGTCCTTTCTTTTACCCACATGAGTAGTACATTCTATGTACTATGCATTCTATAACATGTGTGTGTTATACATTGTTGTTGTATTAACATATTTGAATAATTGGGCCACAGAAAGAAAATGCAAGGTGGATTGAAAAAAAAATACATTTTGTACATTTTGTGTTAATATTTCAATTTGTTCAACGTTTTGCTCAATTTATTCAGACTGTGATGTTTGTTGAAAAGAAACATATTTTGTATAAGTAGAAAGTAGTATACTAGCAGTATTGATGGTTTAAGTAATTAGGTGATGGCGTGTTCTAAGTGTAATGTAAATAAGGCAAATTTGTTTCTTGTGTTTATGTTTTAAATTACAAAACAAAGGGGGTTCTGGGAGGCTCCCTACCAGCACAATCACAGCCCATTGACCTGTTCTTGGGTGGATGGCCCCTGGGAATATTCTCAACCAAGTCTTTAGCTCACTGTCCCTTTCACAGAGAAGAAATATCCCTGCATATCAGTCTTTGTCACAATTTGGATCATCTATATATATTACATGGCCTGCGGTAGCGGCCATGTAGTTATGGTTAAGTTGCTCATCTCATAGGAAGAGCATTTTTTGGGCGGCTTATAACTTTGCTCTCCCTGGACGAATCCTCACCAAACTTTGCAAAAAAAGTATATGGCCCACTCTGAATTTTTGGTTTTTGGTGAGGTTTGGACCATGGTGGGCAAAGTTATAGGGGGGGTCCCAAAATTTCTTTTTTTCCATAGACTGAATGGGGAAAAAACTTTGCTCACGTCTACAGCCCAAACTGCTGGACGGATTTTGACCAAATTTGCATCAGGAGCAGCGGCTTGGTCCTAAAAGCATGCTTTTGTAAATTTGGTAAAAATCCATGCAGTAGTTTTATTTTTATAAAAAGACCAAAAAGTAGGTCAGAAAAATTAGTGATATCTATGTCCGCTCCGCGGACACATTTCCCTGTTCGCTCTACGGTCAAGACACCGATTGGCTAATCAGCTTGCATCATGTCCGCAGACATGAAACATGTTCGCTGATTGGCTAGAATGAAGCGTGAGGTGCGTGGTATTGTTTCGATGCGCCCGCAATCTTGGATCCGCGGGCAGCACGTCGACGAACGGGGCAGAAATACAACTTTGGCAAGTGTGTTGGTGTGTAGGAGTGCTTGGGGAGGGTGGGGGAGTAAGAGATGGGTCAAATGCTGTATTTGTTTAGGTGGCAGGCACCCCTGATGTTTTCGTCATGTCCGCGTTCACCGCGGCTGTCTGCGGACATAAAAAAATACAATGTGGTACTCCATATAGCCAGTTAAAATGTTTGATTCTATGGGTGTGATCTATGAGTGTGATATGCTGCGGTGGTTGTGGCCAGGGCCTAGAGTCGAATCAAACATCTATCAAATATTTGCAAATCTACAGTTTGTGTTGTGTTTGATTTGTACAGTTTGTATGTGAAGTTTTGGCTACATCATGTCATTAAGATTGTAGAGTTTGGTAACAAGCACTGCAGTATAACATATCCATGGAAGTAAACATTTTGTATTGTGGTGTATGGTTAGATGTTTGCTTCAATGGTTGTGTTATGGAGCAGTATTTATGAATTGTATTTATTATAATATACTTACTGTTTGCTTTTTGTGATTGGATATATTTTTTCATGACGTGGGTAACTGGAGCAGATATTCTTTTTCAATTTCTGTGATAAAAGAAAAGATCATGTTAGTGTAGGTAGTTTATAAAGACTTATTACAGTGAATAATAGATATTTCTGCTTTATTTCGACCCTCATATTTACTACTTTACAAACCAGTGTACTGTGCAATTTGCTCAGTTTCTGTGTTTGTTGTTTAAATCATTGGGTCTGTGGGAAAAAAAATCCATGTTGGATTAAAAAAACCTTTTTTGGTATGGTACAGTACATTTCTTTCTTTGTTTTCAGTGTTTACTTGTTGTTTCTGGCTAATGTTCTATCTGTTGGCTTGTTGCAGATTGTTAGATACCTGTTGTCGAATTGTAACTGGTTATATTTTTTTATTTATATTCTCAAATGGCTAATCTATCTGTTGGGTTGTTGCAGATTTTTGGGGCAGTTAGATACATGTTGGCGTATTCTAACTGTTTATTTCTTTTTATTATTTAGTGGTATTGATTTATCTGTTTGGTTGTTGCAAAATCTTGGGGCAGTTAGATACCTGATGGCGTATTCTAACTGTGTATTTCTTCTTATAATTTAGTGGTGTTAATTTATCTGTTTGGTTGTTGCAGAATTTTAGGGCAGTTAGATACCTGTGGGCGTATTCTAACTGTTTATTTTCTGTTATATTTTTGTGGTATTGATTTATTTGTTTGGTTGTTGCAAAATCTTGGGGCAGTTAGATACCTGTTGGCGTATTCTAACTGTTTATTTTTTGTTATATTTTAGTGGTATTGATTTATCTGTTTGGTTGTTGCAAAATCTTGGGGCAGTTAGATACCTGTTGGCGTATTCTAACTGTTTATTTCTTCTTATAATTTAGTGGGGTTGGTTTATCTGTTTGGTTGTTGCAGAATTTTAGGGCAGTTAGATACCTTTTGGCATATTGTAACTGTTTACAGTTTTCTAATTGAAGTTTTATTAATGTTTATGCACCTATTAGTTATTAGTGGTATTGATTTATTTGTTTGGTTGTTGCAAAATCTTGGGGCAGTTACATACCTGTTGGCGGATTCTTACTGTTTATTTCTTCTTATACTTTAGTGGGGTTTATTTATCTGTTTGGTTGTTGCAGAATCTTGGTGCAGTTAGATACCTGTTGGCATATTCTAACTGTTTATAGTTTTCTAATTGAAGTTTTCTTAATGTTTATGCACAGATTAGTTATTACATTTTGATTTTAAGAATATTAAATAAGCGTTTATAAGATTTGCTGGTAATCTTTGCTTTAAAGTAATGGTATTATCATTACATTCGAACCATCCACAATTATTTTTTATCTATGCAGTGTAGTGACCTGCATTGGTTGTGGCTCCTGCATGGTAGATTATACCTATTGTTGTGAAGGTTTTCTTACCAAATGAGACTTGACCATGTGTGAATCCAGTCAGCTTGCAGTTGTTTTTGGTACCATCTGCATTGTAACGTAAAAGCATTAGTATTACATATTTACTATGTGTTTGTATTTGTAAGGTGGAGCGATTATCTGAATTTCAGGGAGTACATAATCTGCCATGGTTTGCATTTTGTACAAGTTGCTGAAATGGAACGGATTCACAGTTAGGTATGGATACATACACAAAACGTTCATTAGGGATTTGTTCCGGTGCCATTTTGTTGCACAGAGTGCATGTATGTTTCCACATGTATGCTATCTGGAAGATTTAATTTATAGGTATGTTTTTGTTTTCCAGTACTTGTAGTAAGTACATTAGAAATTCTTGTGGATCTTCTTTTGAGTTAATAGTGAATTTCACCATTCCAGCACAGTAGTCAAATTCATGTCTTCTTCCATGAACACTATGTGTTGTTAGGATTGTTGCTTGCATTTCTATGAAGGATTAACATTTGCAAACACAATTGGTCTGTATTGTGTAAGTAAATGTTGTAAACAATTGGTGGCAATTGAAATAGAATATTTATTGCTACATTTGCGTAGCAATTTACACCAGTTACATTTGAAAATTTGAATGGATCAGATAGTTCTGTGTGCAAGTCATTTCTTCGGAGTGTCTGTTGCTTCTTTGAAGAAGTACCTGAGTTACTTTGAGTAGTGCATTCTTCTTTGGTTGTAGTAATTGATGAAGTATTATATTATATATTATTTTATTCTCTTTGGAGGATTGCAGTGAGATCCTGTTGCATTTCTGTTTGAAGTAGTTTTCTTTTACAACGTTTTGATTTTTGTGGAACAGGATAGGTTTTTAGATGGGGTGTACAGTGAACATAATCTATTGTATTCTAAAGTGCAAGGAATATCAGCGTTTACTTTACTTGCATCAAAGTTGATTAGAAATAGACCGTCATGTGCATGTATGCGTGGTAGTGCTACATAGTACATGCCTTCTTTAAAGCCTCTGTTCCCAATATCTATCAATGCTTTATCTAGGGTAAGTCCTTGTGATTTGTGAATGGTGACTGTGTATGCTAGAGTTAGAGAAAATTGTTCTCTGCATACATACATGTCTTTGAAAGAAGGAATCGAGCTGTTGAGCATCCTATCCTTTTTACTTCTGATAGTTTGTCTTCAAAGAGAATATTGACATACTGAATGTTGCTGTCACGTGGGTATGTTTGAAAGCCGACAACTGTACCAAGTGCTCCATTAACTAGTCCTTACTCCACATCAAGGTTACGTATAAGCATTACTCTACAGTCTAAAGATAATTTTAATATTTTCTCCAAACCAGCTGTGTTGGTAGATAGAGTTTTCTAAGGTATTTAGTCTTGTTGTGGCTTGTTGACACATGGGTAGTGTCATACCATGTACGTCCAGTTTTTCTGTGGAGCAAATTTCAATTATTGGTTGCATTTCTTTTTTCAACATTGTTTCAATGAATTTGGAACAGGTTGCAAGAGTTGGCATCAAGGACATACAATTGACATTTTTGTGTACAAATTGTTCCATGACATCAGTAGCACATGAGTTATGGCCATAAAGTGCATGGATGTGCCGAGTGTTTAATATTGCTTGTGCTTCTGGAGATAGTACACCAACTCTAATACTTTTTAAAATGTTGGCGTAGGTGAGGTCTGCAGACATGTTTTTTGTTAATTCTCTGTATTGGAAATGTTGCCAAAGGTTAACATTTCCTATGCTGCCAATAGTTTTATAACAGAGTTTGTGTCCTAAGGTCCTAAGGTTTTAAAAATAGGTTCACCTTTCACTGGTGTCAATTGAAAAATATCTTTGAAAACAATAATGTGCTTTCTTCCAAAGAGCTCTTCGTAGTTTGTTTTGAGTTTTGAGTACTTCTTGTAATCTGAGTTGAATCAAAGCCAACATTATGTTGGAGACTATGCTCACTCCATCTATTAGTAGCATTTCTATTTGTTTTAACACTCTTCGTAATGCCATTGCAGCTCTGTAGAAAGTTTGTAAAATTCTAATTTATTTTGGTGTTCTACTGGAAGGAGTGGTAATCGGTGAACAGTGACACCGCCTATGTTGTAGGCAGCTAAACCTGTGGGGGCAGTTACAACAGCTGACAGTTTGTTGTTTGTCAGTTCTTGAAGGAACTTGCTGATGATTTTGATTAAGAATGAACCAGCTTCACCACTGACGTATAGTAGTATTGGTTTTTAATTTTGGCAGGTACATTCTTTATTTTCATGTTGTACACCATGTGCAATTTCTTTTGTAACTTCTTGAAAAATGCCACGCTGCTCTTTGTTCAGTTTTGATTGCAGTACAATTAAGTCTTCTGTATCTTCTTCATAGTGACACATGGGGCCTCATTACGATCTCTGTGGTAGCCATGCCGCTATTGGCGGCATAGCTGCCGCCGAAATCGCGTCCAAGTCCGGGTTCCCAGAATTACTGGGCCATTCCGAGTTCGGAGGGCCCGGTAATTCCTCCTTCTAGAAACCCGGGCCCAGACCTTCCCCATTCCCATTCAGCCCCCACAGGGCTGAATGGGAATGGGACAGGGAGCAAACAACAGGCCGATTTCGAGCGGCCCATTGTTTGCTCCCTCCTCCCCTCGTGGGACCCGCTCTACACGTCTGGTGAAACCAGATGTGTAGACCGGGTCTCGCGAGGGGACCTCGTAATCAGGCGGTACGGGGTTGATGGTTCCGGCACCTTTACCGGCACCGCTAACCCCGTACCGCCTGGGTTATAATGAGGCCCATGGTATTTTCTACTTCTGTCATAGCTAATTCTGCTTCATTTGCTATTAGTGGCTGCCCCAGTGGTTCTTGGCTTCCTGTTACAGAAGGTTGACTACTGTCGGGAGTGTCCTTATCTAGTTGGGCCTGGAGTTCTTCTTTGTGTTGCTGTTCATTGTGCAACATTATTTTGTACTGTGTAAAGTTTACATCGGTTATAGTGCTTTCATTTGCTTTGAAAGCGTCTTCATAAGAGTCATAGATATCTAATATCTCTTCTTTTCTCCATGGTTTAAAAAGTTGTAGCAGGGACATGTAATATAGTTCTGTATGTGGAGGAGTTTTCAATGACAATTTGATATTATTAATTAAGCTTCTTTTGGTAAGTTTCACTAAGCTGCCTTCACAATTTGTCACTCTGTATCTACCTTAATTTTCATCGGGTTTTATATTTTTTTTGTGTGTGAAGTTTTGGGCTATGTGGTATAGACACATGGTTTCCTAAGTGGTACTCCTGTTCGGGTATTATGTGTCCAGTAAATGGTTTTCAAAATGTCTTGGCTGTTGGGATCATTTTTGGCTATTGTCGTCGTATGATTTGAGAACTCTTTTTCTAGATTTAGCAGGACTATTTAGTCATACTATATTTTCAGATTTTCCATACAAAGCAGTACCGGTTAAATGATCTGCAGCTTTATAGCAGCCACATTCTCTATGTGAGAGCATTTTTATGCCTAAGCTGTACAATTTCTGAGACAGTGTTTCGTCCGATGATAGGTCATTCCAGAGGTCTTGAAGCTCTGTTTTATCTGCTTTGGTTAAGTAGGGTGTAACATATCGTGCAACTGCAGTGGAATTTTCTGCACATCTATGTTTGCATTCCATAAGAGGGCAATGATTGCATTGCAATCATTTATATATTTTGCTTCTTCTGTTCTTTTTATGTAATATGTGTTCTTAGGTGATTTACCTTTAACACTATGTCTAACTGAAGACATGAAGTTGTTCACTTCACCTGTTTCTGTAACTGGTCTAGGAAAACCAAAGCAGCATTTGGTGTAGTATTTCCCTTTGTGTTTGTATTTGCAACAACAATATTTCCCACATTAGTGTCTTTGAAATTGTACAATTTGTGCATGAAGATCACTAATTGTTGCTTCTGATGGAATTTCACAAGTGACATATTTTTTGATAAACTGTAAAACAGTGGCATCACTGTCTTGACCAAATTTAGGAGCATCTTTAATCCATAAAAGTATGTGTATATGTGGTGCTCCTCTGGCTTGGTATTCTTTTCTCCAAAAGAAGTGCTGCACTTCTCCGAGGGGAGGAACAGTGTTATTACAAATAAAGTGTAGAATAGCAATGAAGCCATGATGGAAATATCTTGAAACATTAACAGGATCTAGAGAGCAAAGTTCTCCAGGTGTTACTATATCTATGTTTGTTTTGTTTTTTGTTTGATATGCGTAGGAAATCATGTAAATCTTGCCATGCATATTCTGTACAACTTAATGTAACAAACCAAGTGGGCGGGCCAGGGTTTCTTATCATACAACGTACATCTCCATGACGTCGGACGTTGGAACCAGTAATCTTTAATACCATGCATGTTTGCTAACAGATTTGTAATGCTTTATTGTAGAACCTCATTGTGTTCTTTCACTTTTTGTAGTAATTGCGTAGCTGACATATTTAGAAAGTGGGTACCTGATTTCAATGTGTATGCAACTCCGTAGCATAGAGTTGCTAGTTCACTTTCAAAGAGTAGGTGGAATATGTATTCCACATTTTGTCTAAATCTGGGATCTTCAGAATACATTCGAAACGAGCAGTATTCTGATGCTGTTATCTGAATGGGTTTATCATCGTACCTTCCTCCTTTCCCAGTAGGAAAGAGCAGAGGAAAAGCATGTGCGTCTATACTTTTTTCTCATTGGTGATCCTTTGGTTTGTCGCATTTGGTACATTTCTAGTGCATCTTCTATGGTGTCATTAGAGTGTAATGGATGAATTGTATAATGTTCTAAAATACTGGATACTGTAGCAGGATCTAGAAGTTCAAATTGACCAGTTTCTGGTGACTCTTGAATTATTTCAATGGTTTCCCTTAAGTTTTCTTCAATATTAATTTCTTTGTAGTATTCATTATTGTCTTTTAGATACTGTAAGGCTTGTCTCACTTTATGTAAGTGTACGAGTTGTTGATACATTTTTTTGTCTTTTGTAGGTACACCATTTACTAAGACAATTAAAGATTGCTCTATTGGACGTTGCACTCGCATAGTGTGCACATTTTCTCTCAGATTTAATGATAAATAAATTACTTTGCCACAAATGCCTTTCACTAATTCAGAGGGAGGTAATTTTGCTGTTTTTGGTTGAAGGCGTATTATTGCTTGAAATGGGTGCACTGTTTGAATTAAGATGCTCTCATATAAATTGAGTTTTTACAGGGGTTTTGGTAGTGGGAATAATTCCAAGTTATTTGTGATAGCACGTGAAGGAGTTTGGTTGTTGTCAGGTTTTGTAGTGCAGTAAGTGCAAAGTATTAAGGGGTCAGTTATTTCATATTTGTTTTCTGCTATAAGGTAGAGAGCTAATTCAAACCATTTGGAATCTTCATTATCGTCAATTTTGCATGTTACATCTACAGTTTTTGTGTTACTTTTATAAAATGTTCTGCAGCAACACACACACACGTGGTTTGGCACTTCAGCGGATGTACTTTTACATTTTAGTATTTCTTTTTTGTATGTGTTTACTAGAAGGTTGCCATCTGTACAATTGTTGCTAGTCTGTTGTAAAGCTATTGCATTTTGTAAGTGGCTTTCACTCCCAAAATATTTTCTCTGGATATGCTCTATTTCTTTGAGTAGGTCTTTGGCTGTACCATGTAGAAGATTGTTATTTAAATTGGCTAATGCTAAAGCAGGTGTCAGGAACAGCGAATGGAAGATCTGGGAGCGCTGGAGGCATTAATTGCCTTGCGCGCGTTCCAGTCCTCACCCAACATGGTGGACGCTTCTTTAAATGCTGGCTCCTCCCACAAACCGATGCGTTGTATCTATTGTGCTAACGCTCCGGTTCGTGTGGAAACTAGGTCCGTGTATTTTCACCTTGCCTAACTTCCTTCTCAGCTATTTGCCTTCCTTGTGTTCCACCGCTGTCCCTGTTTCCCTGTATTTTTCCTGTGTACCTTTTTAGTTGGCTGTTCATAGCTTCTACCTCTGTTTAAACTCTTTTCCCTCTTTGCCTTTCTGGCGGCTCTGCCTTTTCTTGGGCGACAGCCTTTTCGGACTGTATTTCTTCCTTATTAAGTTTCAGCCTTATCTCTGGTCCTCTCTTACCACTTCGTGCCCTTCCTACATCTTCCTCATTTCTTTTCCGGAATTCTGTCTTTATTGATTTTAGCTGTTACGAGCTAATTCAGTGGCTTCAGCGCCTTTAAGGTATTACGGCTTCTCAGCGCTGCCACGTATCTCAATTACTGTGTATTCTCTAGCTCTATAAGCATCTTCCTTTCTCTTTTTACTTGTAGCCTGGTATTATTTCATACACACCTCGTATCTATCTTTTTCCCTTCTCTTTTCATCCTTTCTCCGTCATTTTTTGGCAGAACCAGTCCTTTCATTCTTTCCTTTTCCTGACGTTATTATTATTTGTTCAAGTTTTACTGAGTCCTTTCCCCTTTTTCCCTCTCCTCCTTTTCCTTTTTTTCCGTGTGTTACCTTTGTTATAAATCATTTGATGGGAGTTTTCCCATACTCCTTGCTCCGTATTCCTGTACTTGCTCTATTGGAACTATAGAGCTGGAAACTGACTTTCACCTTTTTGAGTTGGAAACAGGCCTTCTTCTATTAAGCTGGAAATAGACTTTCATCCAAATTGAGCCAAGGACATACTACTCCTATTTGAACCCATCTGGAAACAGGGTTTTTTCCGCCTTTGTGCTTTTTCCCTGGAATTGGGGCTGGCCCCCTGGGGGTCCCCGCGGACAGGGTTCCTTCTCTGCCAAGGTGGCCTCCGGAGGGGCCAGACCCTATCTACACGAAAGGAAGGTCCAAACACCAAAGGACAAGACTCCTACAAGGAGGAAGGACCGTAAGAAGATGGAGACTGTTCCTAAGGAGTCCGCCTCTGAAGATTCAGGTGAGGAGGAAGGGGAGGAAGCCTCAAATACTGACAGAAGGACTTTTAGCATAGTACAGTTTATAGACTAGATTTCTTATAGTTGAATGTTGATATCATTTTGATATGATGGAAGGTGCTTTTGCAAATAGGTCTTGAAATGCAGGCTAATGAATGTCCTTGTAGTCCTGTGTGTTTGCGCACTGGACAGGTATCCATATTTTGTAGTAGTTTCATTTTGATTTTGTCTTTGCCTTTCGCATAATGATTGAGGAACTGGTGTAAAGATTTGAAATATTTTTTGCCAATGTTGCACATTGACGTGCACGGCCATTTGTATACTGGATGTTCTGGTTCAGTCGAATAGAGAGGTGATACTTGGCCACATACGACTCGGTAGGGGAGGTATCCAGGAGGGGGGAGGTACAGGGTGCTTCTCAACACCCACATGCGATGATGTTGAGGAAAAAAAAAAAACCCATGGGCTCAACGCCTGCACAGCCCGACCTATGTGGGAGATACATTGTCGTCCGAGTCTGGCTCTTCCTGGAAAGGAGGACGTGACACAGGAGCCTGACCACGCCTAGCCACAGCTTGCCCCCTGTCGGCAGCAAGTCTGCCAGACGGGTGAGCCTGGTTCTGTGTGGTGATCACACGTAGGTCTGCATGCAGAACCTCCCGTGATACACATGCTTCCTCTTGCAAGGTAGCACGTGTAACACGGAGTTCCTCCTGCAAGGCCTGGCTGGACAACTGATGCACCTCCCGGCAAGCATGTAGCTCAGCCAAGATGCTACGCTCAAGCTGTGCAAACCTCTCCTCTGACCGCTCCCTCTGGGACATCAGAAGGACACCCAGAGTGGATCTGAGGGAAGCATACTCCTCCCTCAGGGCCTCCATGTGTGCTTCTGCGTGAGCAGCAATTGATTGAAGCAGAGACAACATTTCAGCCTGGCGTGCCCTGTCTGAGGCCGCCATGCCCAGCCTGAGCGAGCGGGCCGTGGACCGTGCCGCCTGCTGCTGGAGCAGCACCTGCCTAGCAGGGGGGAGCACGGATTGGGCCACATGCTCCATGCTCACAGCGATGTTCTCCATTGCTGCCCCCTGGCGTTCAGAATTGGCAGTCATGTCTTGCTCCCACTCAGTATACTGTGGTTGCGCGCGGCGAACGCGTTGCTGGGCTTGACCCCTGCGGGACCCAAGGACCGGGTGTCGTCGTTGTGTTGGCACCGCCCACGGCTGCACGACTACATGCCCCCATCGACGTGATGTCCCAGGAACATCAATGACTGGTGTGGAGGGTGACCCTGTGTCCCGATCCACCACAGGCAGAGGTTCCAACACTGTCTGACCCCTCAGTGCAGGTGTCACGGACAGAGGAGTGCCCACATCAGAATCACTCACCCCTGACATATGGACCTGATGCACATCCAACTCGACATGGACGTCAGAGTGGTCATCAGGCCTGGACTCATTGCCTAGATTTCTTATAGTTGAATGATGTGTTGATATCATTTTGATATGATGGAAGGTGCTTTTGCAAAAAGGTCCTGAAATGCAGGCTAATGAATGTCCTTGTAGTCCTGTGTGTTTGCGCACTGGACAGGTATCCATATTTTGTAGTAGTTTCATTTTGATTTTGTCTTTGCCTTTCGCATAATGATTGAGGAACTGGTGTAAAGATTTGAAATATTTTTTGCCAATGTTACACATTGACGTGCACAGCCATTTGCATACTTGACGTTCTCGGTTCAGTCGAATGGAGAGGTGATACTGAGTTTTCTGGGGATATTTTTGCAAGCAGCATTTCTTGTTGCATTATGGTTTTATTAAGTTTAGTTTTTCATACCCTTGTCCACTGCTATGTATGGCAATTGTATTGGTTTGCTTTTGTTTGTATGCTTCTTCATTAAAATATGGTTCTGTGCTTATGGTGTGACTCCATTCACCTCCACAGATATTTAAGAAGTTATTTTTGTTGACATTCCGTTTATTGAGAAGTCTTTTTTGTAATTTAGTAGTTAGTTTTGTTAGTGCTTTGATTCTGTTTAACACTAAAATAAATAACTTCCTTTTGAGAAGGATTGCACTATCTATGAAAGCTTCTAAGATTAATTTTCTATGGTATGTTTTAAGGGTTGTGCATGATTTCCCTGCTGTTTTTATAAGATTCTGAAGGACTCTGTGGCGGAACATTTTTTCTAAAATACTTTCTGTTTTGTTTTACATTTTGAAAGAGGAGGGAAAGTTTTCGTATTGGAAGCTTGTTTTATTTCGCTTAATGAACTTTTGTTTGAACTTTTTGTACAAATTCGGCTAGAGATGGATGCTTATTTTGGAGACTTTTATTTTCATTTGCTCTACTTCTGCGTTGCTTTCTAGGGACTTGCTTCTTGGTAGGCATTCTTTGGGGTCTGTTGAAAAAAAAGAAGGCATGGGTTGAGCTGTTCTGCAATGTATGTGTGCTATGTGCATGAGTGTCTGAGTATAATGGTAAGGATGTATGTGGTGGTGTGTGATTGTGCATTGGGCAGCTACAACTAGTTGGAAAGGCTATTCTTGTATTTGTGTGTTACTATACTGGGGTTGAGATGACAGTACAAAGTAAGCTAGTGTTGAGGAGAAGCACTAATACTAAATCTAATGGTATAGAATTAAAACAGTTCTTTGTTCTGTAATACTAACATTCTAGGGGCTGAGTTATGTCATTTGTGCGCCGAAAAATTGAGATTTGTGGGCCATTTTGCCTGCTAATCTCTATTTAACAATTGGGGATTTGTGGGCAGAATGGTGCACAAATCTCTGTTTATCAGTGCACAGATTCCATTAATCAACCCCAAAGTGTGTTTGAGTAACAGTAAGAATATTATGGTAGTATTGTACTTACTTTTTTTTGTTTGGAATGAGCAGGTTTCTTCTGAGTTGTTGTTTGTACTTCAGATGCTGCTGCTTTTCAGGAGAGTGGTCTTCACTGCAATTGTAAAAGAAAGAATTTAGTAATTTTGTGTGTTTATAGCACTGATGTTAATTTAGACGTTGATTTTTATGTTTTTGTAGTAGTATTCTTGTTTGATAACCGAACATAGTGTGTCAATACAGTTTCCTTTGACTATGTGCAGGCTTTATAATTCACTTACAATATGTTAGTTCAACATGCTTTGCAAATGAGTAGAATACTAAGTGTATGAAACTCACTTGGTTTCTTAAGGCTGTGTTATTGAATTTTAGGAGATAGAACAAATAATGATATACTTATTTTGCAATTGTTATAAGGTAAATGGCAGGAACTTTATAGAAAAGCATGGAATGTATGCATTTGTGAAGGTATGGGTAATAAAGCAGAAGGATGTGATTTACAGGCAGTGGTGTTATTTCAGCTTGGAGCTTTTCAATGACAGTGTCTATCTGTGTGAGTGTATGAAGATGCATGCCCTTATCCTGGCTGTGTGTAATTTTATAATACACTACTATGTGTTTTTCTACAATTATACTGTTATTTCTCCCATCTTTTAATATTATTATTTTGGATAGCTGTGTGTGTGTAAAATAAAAAAGAAATGTAGATAGCAGACAGGTTTGGAAGTGACAGGTGATTATAGCAGATGGGAAAAATGACAGTAAGTTCATTTTATAGGTTATACAGGTTAAGGGGCAGTTACTCTGTTTATATGCATTCATAAGAGTTGTACATGTACTGTGCAGAAAATATGCATACCTGTAGTTTTCATTCATGCATGTGGGTATGCATGCAGCTGCAAGTACAAATCTTGGAGACTTGTACAGTAGTTTTTGTAGTAGATGCTTTCCAATGATATGAGACTCGTACTCAGAGTGATCAACAGTACATTTGAAGTGCTGAACTCTGATGATGGAGTTAGATGTAGAGGTCTTGGATGTGATTGGCGGATGGTTGTGTGACTACCTAGCTGTATCCAATAAGGGAATGGCAGAGAGAGTGAAGTGGAAAGGGTAAAAGGGCTGTCCAAGAGTTACGCGGTCCACGGACACCGCGGCTGTCCGCGGACAGGGCATGCCACATCCGGGGTTTTCCAGCAAATCCAGCATGGAAAGGGGACTGTAGGGATCAGCCAATCAGATGTTGAGGTTGTGGATTTGTGTTGAAAGAGACTGTGTGTAGTGAAGATGGCAGAGGTGGAGAAAGGCAGGGTGTTGGTGCTTGGAGATATGTTTGTGCATGGTTTACAGCAGTATGCTCAATGCAGGCATGTGGCAAATAATTTGGATGTTAAAGGAGTGGAAGACTTGTGGAGCACTGTGCCTGATTGCAATGTACAGGGAATTGTACAAGTGTGTGAAGATATGGGCAGGATGAACAGTCCCCATGTGGTAGTTTTGCACTATGGTGCTTTCCATTTGGGCTATGTCAGTGTCCCTACTTTATTGGCAGATTTGGAACACTTTGTTCAAGCAGCAATGAACATCCTTCCAAATGCCAAAGTATTTTTTTCTGGATTAGTACCTAGGGCAATATGGGACAATAGTTCTGTTTTTTTCCTCAGCTAAACATTGCTAGGTGTGCTATCAACCGAGGCATGTGTGCTTTCATGCTTAGAGCTGGCATGTTTGTCTGTAATAATGCGAATATTGATTCCAGTACTGCTGTTTATTTTAAAGAAGATGGCATTTACTTATCTTTTATGGGAAATGCCATTCTGTTTTGGAATGTATGGGTTGCTTTGGAGAAGGTTATGTGAAGATTTTAGGAGTAAAGTAAGAAAAAAAACCTAAAGAAAAATATAAAATAACAGGTGTCTGTCAAGCATCTGCAAAAAAACAAAACAAATGGCTCTTTTCAGAGCCAACCTGAAAGGGGAAATGGGGCACACTATATAAATTTAAATTCACCATGCTCAGATTTTCGATATGTCCGTGGACATGGCGGTAACCGCGGACACCGCGTATTACATACAGGGATTTTGGGATGGAGAGGCATGTAAATGAGAATGAGAAGAGCATGGGATTGGTCAGTAAAGTTTACTGAGTGTGTTGTGTAAGGAGAGAAAGTATTTTTCCAAAGAGAAGAACAGATAGCTATGGCTGTGTGTTTCAGAAAACAGATTATATGGATTTTGGGAGACTCATGGATACATTGGTTGGAGGTGCATGCAGAACGCTGTGGAGTAGCTGCAGATCTTGGATTCCCTCATGTGGAAGTGCACTGGCATGGAGTGCGTGGAATGAAGTGGCTGGACTTGGAACCTCTCTGTGCTAGTTTGGAGACAGAGCATCAACCAGACATAATTATAATTCATTGTGGAGGGAACAGTTTAGGACATGTGTCTGGAATGTCATTGCAATTTGCAATGAAAGAAGGATTTGGGAAGGTTATGGACATGTTTCCAAATTCCCAAGTATTTTTTTATTGTATTGCGCAGAGACAAATGTGGCTGCGTTCTTTTTCATTTGGTCCACAAATGGAGAAAGCAAGGTGCAATATCAATAAGGCTGTTTGTGCCTTTCTAAGAGATGTTGGCGTGTCGTCTTTTCACAATGAAAATATTATGTTTCGTAGCACATACATTTTTCACAGAGATGGAGTCCATCTTACTTATGCTGGCAATCAGATTTTTCTGAGAAATGTACATAATGCATTGCAACCTTTTTTGGAATTACAGCCATCTATTTTGCAGTAGATGTTGACCATTTCAAGTTTTTCAAACACAAAAAAACACTCTTTTCAGAGCCACCACTTCCTCCCAGAGATAAGTGCAATGGTTATGATAGGGCAGCATCCCAAAATTTTAGATGTCCACGAACTGTCTGCGGACTTCTAAACAATGCACAGGGCCCGGCTCCATTTATTTGCCACTTCTATTTTTAAACTGTGAAAGGCGGCTCTGAAAAGAGCCTTTTTTTGTTGGATTTTTGTTGTTTTATATTTTTTCGGGTTTTTTAAACACAACACACTAGGAGAGGAGGGAAAAGGAGGGTAAGGAAGGGACACCAACCACGGGGATAAGAAAGGGCAGGTGGAGAGAGGAAGATGTAGGGTGGGCCTTATTTAGGTAGGTAGCAGACCTTCTAGTGCTCCTTGACTGCAGTCTCAAAAGCACTTTAAGATTCCCCCCCTGCAGAGTACTGCATCGTAGTACATACACAATATTGTGACCCTCGAAAGGTAAGGGTCAACAGCATCGTCAATGGCCTGTGAGGCAGCTAGAGGGATGCGCTGTCCCACAGGAGTGTCTCTTGTGGTGACAGGAGCGGAAACGGAGGATGTGGTAGAGGAACTCAACCTACTACATTGATCACAAGGTACAACCTTGCGAATGGCCCCACCATGGAATGACCTTAGGTGTCGCTTCATGGATGTCGTACCAAAGCTGTACGAACCAGGCCTCCCATGAATGAGCACCATTTTGCAATGGTTGCAGGTGACCTTGCTCACACATGCTTTTGGTACGTCACCATGAATGGTAAACAACCGCCACACCCAAGACTCACAGTGAGTGCTGGTATTAGGGACTTCCACTACCTCATCCTCTTCATCCTCCTCCTCTACATCCTTACGCTTGTTCCCCTCTGCAGGCCCTTGGGGAGGTGGTGGTGGTGGAGGGGTTGGGGGTGATGCTGACACAGATGTAGCACCAGCTGGAGCAGCAGCAGCTACGGATGCCATCAGGGTTGGTGAGATAATCTCAGCAAGAGCAGTAAAGGCAGCAAAATTCAATCTGCAATGGCCAGAAGCACAATGAAGATCAGCTCTAGGGTGTGGCCTTCTATAGGGGTGCAGGTGCATGCTCCGCGGACAGCCACGCTGTCGGTGGACAGATCGAACACCCCAAAAAGGCTCCAAAAGTTCCAAAAAGTATGTAGAAAGCCAGGTTCATTGTCTGGTACATGGGCAATGGTGAATATTTACTGTAAAATACTGTGGATTGTCTGAAAAAGTACTTTTAAAATGTTCGGGGACCCGGACAGTGTCCGCAAATCAGAACACACGCTCATCGTAGGTGCGGTCACATGATGATGTTGCGAACACGTCCGCGAAGGGAACTGGTGTCCGCAGGACACCAAATGCACAGGAACGGTCGTGTGCATGCGCGCAGGTGTTCTACGGACAGTGTTCGGGTCCTCAAACTAATTTAAAGTGCGACACAAGTGAGACGGACAGTTACAGACAGGTGTGATGTTCGTAGCACTTATGGGTGTGGTGCGCATGTGCTTAGATGTTCTACAGACAGTACGGACAGGCATAGTGTCCTTAGGACACATTCATATGGGTTAATGGCGAAAATTCCGGACACGGGGTGTGTTCTAAGAACAGTTCCATGTTTCTTGAGAACAGTACGGACAGGTATAGGGTCCTTAAGACACCTCCATTTTGGTTAATTATGGACATCCCAGACACTGCGCGTGTTCTAAGAACAGTTCCCTCTTGCTTGAGGATAGTACGGACAGTTATAGTGTCCTTACGACACCCCCATTTTGCTATTTACAGACATCCCGGACACCACGCGTGTTCTAAGATCAGTTCCATTTTGCTTGCGGACAGTACGGACAGTTATAGTGTCCTTAGGACACCTCCATTTTGGTTAATTACAGACATCCCGGACACCGCGCGTGTTCTAATAACAGTCCCATCTTGCTTGCGGACAGTACAGACAGGTACAGTGTCCTTAGGACACCCCCATTTTGCTAATTATGGACATCCCGGACACCCGCGCTGTCCGCAGACACCCTAACTGCCTTTTAAAAAAGAAAGACACAAAGGACTGAATTAAAACACACATAATATTTTTTTGTATTATATACAGATTTATGAAAGAGACGGGGAAGCAGAAACTGACACAAACACAGGGGAATTAGGGGTTTGGAGAGGATGGATGGGAGGGGATGAAGGGATGGGTATCTCATCAAAACGTTTTTCTTGGTGTTGAGGGTTTGGGGATAGTTGACTGGAACATGGAGAGGGGAAACAGGTGCATGTAGGACAATGATATTTAATTTTTTCTTTTATGTGGTCCTCCACAAAATGTTTCAAAAGATTGACATTTTCCATAAGCATGTCAGTTTTTTCTTCCATGCGCTGCAGAATATTTTCTAATGTCTCTTTTGGTGTATTATTTTCAATGTTTTTATGGTCTGTTAAAAAAATATATATGTTAAGTACACATAAAGTAATGATTATTAATTTGCTTATATAGAGAAGTGTCTACCATTAGTATCACTATCTTCAGACATTTCCTCACGTGGGAAATTTTCCTCAAGCCATTCCAAAGAACTGGACATTTCTGTGTAAAAAAAAATATATTACTTTTAGTGTACCAAATACAGAAAGTTTAGAAATATATAAGAAAAATTAAGTTTACATACTAGTTTCTGTTAAGTTTTATTGTTACTTTTGTGTAGGTCTGCTGTTGCTCCTAGCTGTGCAGTTTCTGTGAGGTAATTATGTTGGAAGCTTATCTTTTTTGTGATGTCATCTTTGATGTCCTGGGTGTTAGCCTTAGCAATGCACAGTGGTGGCGCTTGTTATGGTTGCTTAGCTTACCACAACTGGCAGATTTCAGGCGTTTTTCGGTTTTACTTGGAACCATCCCCCTTTAACAACATTTTTTTACTGAATTACATAGGTTTTTAGTAGCGCAACTTAACCATAATGTCACTTTAACAAAGTTTTTTTACTGAATATATATATATGGTTGCAGAGAATACATGTATTTTTCCAAATGCATGTACTCTGTAGGGTTTTGTTTATTTTTTTATTTTATTTACTTACTTGATTCAATTTATAAGACATTTTTACAAGAGGTTTTGTTTATAAGGATGTGTTCTGGTACTTCTAGTAAGTACATTAGGAATTCTTCTGGATCCTCCGGTGTGTTTATTGTGAATTTAACAATTCTTACACAGAAGTCCAATTCCTGTCTTATCCCTGATATACTGTAGATAGTGTCACAATTGTTAGTGGCATTTCTGTGCAGGATGAGGAGTTGTAAACATAGTAGTACTTAACCATGTAAGTAAATATTGTCCACACGAGATGGTACATTTGTGTAGCATTGCACTTCAGTTGTGCTGTTCAATTTAAAAGGATCAGAGAATTTGTTTTTTTTTTATTTGAAAGTGGATTTTGGGAGATCTGCTATAGCTTCAGTCTGTACGAGTAGTCTTTTCAAGGGTTTTCAAGTGTTTCCTTTGCTCATGTACAGACAACATATTGAATGTGGGGTGTACAGTGCATGCAGCCGGTGTATTCTAAGATGCAAGGAATGTCTGTATTGACTGTGTTTGCATTAAAGTTCACTAAGAATAGACCAGTGAATGCACAAAGATGGCACAACACGCGATATTGGTTTCCACTGATGATTCCATAGCATATGGTTCTCTAGGATACATTTGCAATTCAAATTGATTTCCTTTTTAAATCATTCGACATTTTCTTGTTCTACATGACTTTGTTGATTCTCCTACTGTTTTTCTTGTTCTTCTAAATGATGAAGCATAATATATATTACACGGCCTGCGGGCGTGTAGTTATGGTGAAGTTGCTCAACCCATAGGAAGAGCACTTTTTGGGCGCTTATAACTTCGCTCCCCCTGGACGAATCCATACCAAACTTTGCAAAAAAAGTATATGGCCTGATCTGAATTTTTTTGATAAGTTTGGTACGGTTTTGTGAAGAAGTGGGCAAAGTTATAGGGGGTCCCAACATTTTTTTTTTTCCATAGACTGCATGGAAAAAAACGTTGCTCGCGCCTACAGCCCAAAGTGCTGGATGGATTTTCACCAAATTTGCAGCAGGAGCAGTGGCTTGGTCCCGAAAGCATGCATTTGGAATTTTGGTGAAAATCCGTCTAGTAGTTTTTTTTTAAAACAGCCAAATTGTAGGTGCCCAAAAATTAGTGATATCTGGCTCCGCTCCATGGGCCCATTTCCTGGTTTGCTCCGCGGACCGGATCCTGATTGGCCAGGGGGGCCGCGTCATGTCCACGGACATCAAACGCACCCGCTGATTGGCTGGAGGGAAGCGTGATGTGTGTCATATTTTGTCAAAACGCCCACCTTGTTGAATCGGATAGTGCGGTGGGGGAGAGGGCTGGGAAACATGTTTTGAGACATTTGGTGTTGGGAAGAGGGGCTTGAAAGGGGGGGAGTGAAAGATGGTTCATATTATGTATTTGTTTAGGTGGAAGAAGACTGTGTTGTGTCCATGGCAGTCTGCGGATACCGCGGCAGTTCGCGGGTAGATCCTCCGGTGAGCAGCTTCTGTGGTGACTAATATGAGGATGTTTGTATAGGCTGTATCATGCTGTGGTGGTTGTGGCGTATTCTAACTGTTGATAGTTTGAAAGTTGTTGAGGGTAGGTTTGGAGCAGTGTAATTGCTGAAGGTTGATTTTTGCAGTTTACCCGCTGGAAGTAATATTGTAGCACTGCGGGTGCAGTAAGATACCAGGTGGTGTATTCTGGTTGTTTATACTTAATAAGTGTTGAAGGGTTTCCTCAGAAGAACTTTTATTTTTCCTGGTGGATTTGAAATTGTGTAGTAATGGGAAGTGATATTGTAGTATTATGGTTGCAGTTAGCTACCAGTTGGTGTATTCTAACTGTTTACAGTTTCTCAGTTTTCCAGGGTATGTGTTGAAGAACATTAATTCGTGTTGGCAGATTCCCATTTTTCACTATTGTGAAGTGTCTGTGCAGTATTATGAGTGTACAGCCCCTACACGGTACATCCTTTTCACCAAACCCCTGTTCGATATGCTGGATGCACTTGGGATTGCTTATACCAATTACGCAGACGACACCCAAGTGCTCCTCCCTCTAACCGGCTCATACCACGCAGACGCCTTAGCCCTAAAACACATTTACGCTACCATTCAAGCTTGTATGGCCACTAACGGCCTATGTCTTAATGGGGATAAGACTGAGATCCTGATACTCGGCCAAATAAATATGCTGGCTAAACTAGATAGTCCCTATGCCAACTTCAACATTGACAACTGCATTATTCCAGTCCTATCCTCGGTAAAAACCCTAGGGGTCTACATTGATGCAACTTTGTTTATGGACAAACAAGTTAGTGCCATTGTCTCTGCATCTGCTCTAAGCACCAAACTCATCAACGCCATCAAACCATTCCTCACCAAAGAAAACTGCCTCTCAATAGCAAGAGCCACCATAGGCGCCAAACTTGATTATTGTAATGCTCTCCTAGCCGGCACATCTGAGAAAAACCTAAACAAACTACATGTCACCCAAAATAACGCCCTAAGAGCAGCCTTAAGCATCTCCAAAAGGGAACACATTTCACTTGCAAGACACTCCGCTCATTGGCTCCCTGTCAAAGAACGCATCACCTTCAAGGTTCTGACTACCAGCCATAAATGTATCCATCTCACTGCACCATCATACCTCTCAGACACTATCCGCATTCCGACTTCATCCAGACGAACCAGACTGTGCTACACCAACCAACTCACTGTACCCCACATCAACAAGACCACAGCAGGTGGGCGGGGTTTCCCCTACATAGCTCCCAGACTCTGGAACAATCTCCCCCACGCTCTAAGAGCAGAATCCTCCCTGTTGGCATTCAGGAAAAAACTCAAAACCTCTCTCTTTAACTAAACCTACTCTCAGACAGCCAACTAATACGTACTGCAAATGCTCTTGTATAACATTGTATGCTGAGCTATATTTTCTATGTTGTAACTAACTAAGTCGCGCTATTCCTGTAACCAGCGCTATCTCTATAACCAGCGCCACGATGCCTCAGGGCTATTCCTTTGCGCTTAACAAATACAAATAAATAAATAAATAAATAAATAAATACTGTTGTGAAGGTTTTCTTGCCAAGTCATACTTGCTTGTGTGTGAAGCTAGTAAACTTGCAGTTGTTTTTGGTACCATCTGCATTGTATCATAAAAGCATTACCATTACGTATTGGCTTTCTCATTGTATCTGTAAGGTGGAACGATTGTCTGAATTGCAAGTGCTGCATAATATGCCATGGTTTGCATTTTGTACCAGCTGTTGAAATGGAATGGATTAACAGTTAGGTATAGCTACATACACAAAGCACTTGGTAGGCAATTGTTCCTGCCCCACATGGATGCAGAGAGTGCATGTATGTTTCCACATGTGTGGAATCTGGCAGATTTTATTTATAGGTATGTTTTTGCTTTCCAGTACTTGCAGTAAGTACATTAGAAATTCTTGTGGGTCTTCCTGTGTGTTTATAGTGAATTTCACCATTCCCGCACAGTAGTCCACTTCCTGCCTTATTCCTGAGACACTGAAAGTGTTTTTACCAATTGGTGGCAATTGGAATAGAACATTGATGGCTACATTTGCATAGCAATTTACACCAGTTGTGTTGGAAAATTAGAATGGACCAGACAGTTCTGTGTCCGTGTCATTTGATGGAAGTGCATGTACTTTTTTTGAAGAGGTACTTCTCTTTGTTTGTTCAGTTTGGTATGCATTTGCCTTTTCAGTACATCCTTCTTTGGTTGTGGTAATTAATGGAGTACCAGCTGCTTTCAGTTTCTTTGGTGGTACTGTTGGGAGATCACGTATAAATTGTGTTTGCTCTAGTTTTCTTTTACAAGGTTTGCCTTTTTGAGGAACAGGGTACATTTTGAGATGTTGTGTAGAGTGCACATAGTCTGTTGTACTCTCAGATACAAGGAATGTCAGGCTTCACTTTTGCTTGCATTAAAATTGACTAGCAATAGTCCTTCAAGTGTACGCAGCCATGACAGTTCTAAATAACTCATGCCTTCTTTAAAGACTATGCTGCCAATGTCAATCAATGCTTCATCTTGGGTATGAGCATGCGATTTATGAATAGTGACGGCATATGCTAGAGACAGAGAAAACTGTTTTCTGTGTACATATATGTCTTTGAAAAGAAGGAATCAGGCTGTTGAGCATCCTATCTTTTTAACTTCTGAAAGTTTGTCAAAGTGGATGTTGGCAAACTGAATGCTGTTGTCACGTGGGTATGTCTGGAAGCCAACAAATGTACCAAGTGCTCCATATGCTAAATCTTGTTCCTGCTCCTCCTTACTTTTTGGTCTACCTGCATCACATCTTGCCCCCCTCAAATCTATATATCACTCTGCCATCCGTACCCTCTGTCACCACTCCATCTCTGCTTCCCTATCCTCCATTGGCTGGCTCAAATTTCACTCTCAACTTTTATTTCATTTTCTCTGCCTAGTCTTTAAATCTGTCCACAATCTTGCTCCCCCTTATCTCTCTTCCCTTCTCTCTTTCTACACTTCCCCTCATTCCCTTTGTTCCACTGACCACTTCCTTCTCACTGTTCCTCCCTCCCCTTGTGCCTCTTCCCGGTTCCGTTCCTTCTAACTCCTGGCCCCCCTTCACTGGAACTCCTTACCTCTCGCAATCCGCTCTATCCCCACCTTTTCCTCTTTCCGCACGTCTCTTAAGTCTCTCCTTCTCCATTCCCCACCATGATCTCCCTCCCCCTTCTATTCCTCCCCTTCTTCCACCCTTCCCTCTCCCCTCCTCATGCCTCTCCCTCCATTCCCCCTTCCCATCCCCTCCCCTTCCTTTCCTCCTCCTCCCACCTCGCTCCCTCCCTTCATCTAATTGCTCTACGTACTGTTTTGTTGACTGATTCATGTTAGTAATGCTTCTATTGTTACTGTTATTATTACGTTAATTGTATCCTGTCGTTGTTATATGTGCAGCGCTTTGGTCTAAAGTGCTATATAAACCTAATAAAATACAAAATACAAATACGTCAAGGTTACGCTTTAGCATTACTCTACAGTTATTTTCTCCAAACCAGCTGTGCTGGAGATAGAGTTTTCAAAGCTATTTAATCATGCTGTAGATTGTTGACACATAGCTACTGTCATACCATGCACATCTAGTTTGTCTGTGGAGTAAATTTACACTATTGGTTGCATTTCTTTTTTCAACATTGTTTCATTGAATTGTCCAGAGCTTGATAGGGTTGGCATTAAGGACATACATTTTACATTTCTGTGTGCTAATTGTTCCATGACATCAGTAGCAGGTGTGTTATGCCTGTATAGCTCATGGATGTGTCTGCTATTTAAGATAGGCAGTGCTTCCTTAGAAAGCACACCAATCTGAATGCTTTAGCATAGGTGAGGTCTGCAGATTGATGCATGTTTTCAGTTAGTTCTCTGTATTGAAAATGTTGCCAGAGATTTACATTTCCTATGCTGCCAAGTGTGTTATGGCACAGTTTGTGTCCTAAGGTTTTAAAAATAGGTTAATCTTTCACTGGTTTTAATTGAAGAAGATCTCAGAAAACAATAACGTGTTTTCCTCCAAAGAATTCTTCCTAGTTTGTTTTGAGGACCTCTTGCAATCTGAGGTAAATCAAGGGCAACATTAGGTTGGAGACCATGCTCGCCTCATATATTAGGAACATTTTCATTTGTTTCAAAACTCTGCATAGCTCCATAGCAGCTTCTGCTGAAAGTTTGTAATAGTCTAATTTGGTTTGGTGTTCTACTGGAAGGAGTATCAATCGGTGTGAAGTAGCACCACCTATGTTGTATGCAGCTAAACCTGCTGTGGGGCAGTTACAACAGCTGAAAGCTTGTTTGTCATTTTTGGAGGAACTTGCTGGTGATTTTTGTTAAGAATGTTTTGCCTGAACCAGCTTCACCACCCACATAAAGCAGTACAGGTTTATAGTTTTTACAGGTAAAAGTTTTAGTTTCGTGCTGCACACCATGTTCAATTTCTTTAGTTATTTCTAGGAAACTGTTACGCTGCTCATTATTGAGTTGTGTTGTCAGTAGAGCAAAGTTTTCTTCAAATTGCTCATACTGACACATGGAGTTTTTTCTCCTTCAGTCATGGCTAATTCTCCCTCATTTACTATGAGTGGCTCTCCAAGTGGTTCTTGGCTTCCTATAAAAGAAGGTTGACTGCTCTAAGGAGTGTCTACATTTAGTTGTGCTTGAAGTTCTTCTTCTTTTTGGCGTTCATTGTCCAAACTGTTCTTTACTGTTTAAAGTTCATCACTGTTATAGTGCTTTCACTTGCATTGAAAGCATCTTCATAGGAGGCATGGGTGTCCAATAAATCTTCTTCTTTTCCCCATGGTTTAAAAAGTTGCAGTAGGGATATGTAGTAAAGTTCTCCAAATTGAGGAGTATTTAATGATAGTTTCATATGATTAATCAGGCTGCGTTTAGTAAGTTTAACCAGGCTGCCCTCACAACGTTTGACTACGTATTTACCTTTTTTCTCATCTGGTTTAATACTATTTTTTTGTGAGAGGTTTTGGGCTACGTGGTATAGACAAATGGTTTCCAAAGCAGTACTCCTGTTTGGGTAGTATGTGTCCAATAAATTGTTTTTCAAAATGTCCTGGCTGTTGGGATCATTTTTGGATATTGTTTCTATGTCTTGGTATGATTTGAGAACTCTTTTTCTGGATGCAGCAGGACCAAGGCTTAGCCAGACTATGTTTTCAGATTTCCCATACAAGGCTGTGCTGGTTAAATGGTCTGCGGCTTCGTAGCAGCCACCTTCACTATGAGAGAGTATTTTTATGCCAAAGCTGTATATTTTTTGTGACAGTGTTTTGTCAGATGCTATGTCATCCCAGAGGTCTTTCAGCTCTGTTTTCTAAGCTTTGGTTAAGTAGTCTGTGGCATATTGTGCAACTGCAGTGGAATTGTCTGCAATGTACTACACATCTATGTTTATATTCCTTAGGAGGGCAATGATTTCATTGTAATAATTGATGTACTTTGATGCTTCAGTTCCTTTTTATGTAGTATCTATTCTTAAGCAATTTGCCGTTCACACTGTGTCTAACAGAAGACATGACTCTGTTTATTTGTCCTTTTTCTGAAACTGGTCTACGAAAACCAAAGCAGCATTTGGTGTAGTATTTGCCTTTGTTTTTATATCTGCTCCGACAGTACTTGCCACACTTGTTTCTTTGAAATAGCAAATGTGTGCATGTAGGTCACCATTTTGGCCTTCTGAAGGGATTTGCATATATTTGTGAATGAACTGAAAAACAGTGCCATCAATGTCTTGACCAAATTTAGGAGCATCTTTAATCCACAAAAGCATGTGGATGTGTGGTGCTCCTCTGGATTGATATTCTTTTTTCGAAAAGAAGGGTTGCACTTCTCCAAGGAGAAGAATTCTTTTATTATAGATGAAGTGCAGAATGGCAATAAAGCGGTGATGGAAGTACCTTGATACATTTACAGGGTCAAGAGAGCAGAGTTCTTTCTCTTGGTGTTTTCATGTCTAATCCTGCTTTCTGTTTGTTTGCTATGCGTAGGAAATAATGCAAGTCTTCCCATGCATACTCTGCACAACTTAAAGTGACAAACCATGTGGGTGGGCCAAGGTTGTGTAGCATACACCGTACATCTGAGTGACATTGGAACTAGTATTCTTTCATACCACGCATGTTTGCCAAGAGATTTGTAATACTTGACTGTAAAACTCTTTCTCTTGCACCTTTTGAAGTAGCTGCGTAGCAGACATGTTTAAAAAATTGGAACCTGTTTTCAATGTGTGTGCAACTCCGTAACATAGAGTTGCTAGTTCACTTTCAAAGAGGAGGTGGAATATGTATTCAATGTTTTGTCTGAATCTGGGGTCTTCAGAATACATTCGTAAAGAGTGGTATTCCTATGCTGTTATTTGTGTGCATCTTTCATCATACCGTCCACCTTTTCCAGTAGGAAAGAGTAGAGGAAAGGCTTGTGCTTCGACACTTTTTTTTCCCCATATGCTGATTGGAGATCCTTTGGCTTGCAGCATTTCATGTGTTTCTAGTGCATCGTCTATGGTGTATTTGGAGTGCAGTGGGTGAATTGTACACTGGCCTAACATACTGGAGGCTGTAGTAGGATCTAGAAGTACAAATTTTCCTGTTAATGAGGAATCCTGAATTATTTTGGTAGTTTCTCTAAGGTTTTCTTCAATGTTTTTGTTTCTTTGTTGTGTTCATTCTTGTCTTTAAGATAATGCAGGGCTTCTCTAACTTCGTTTAAGTCTACTAGTTGCTGCCACATTTTTTTGTCTTTTGTAGGTACGCCATTCACTAGGATAATCAAAGATTGATCTATTGGCCGTTGCACTCCGAGAGTGTCTACATTTTCTTTAAGCTCTAATGGCAAATAAAGTACTTTCCCATGAATGCCCTTCAGTAATTCAGACGGAAGCAACTTGGCTGTTTTCGGTTGAAGGTGTATTTATCGCTTGAAATGGGTGCACTGTTTGGATTACAATGCTCTCATACAAATTAAGCTGTTGGAGTGCTTTTGGAAGTGTAAATACTTCCAAGTTATTAGTGATAGCCCGTGAAGGCATTTGGTTATTGTCAAGTTTTCCAGTGCAGTATGTGCATAGTATTGAGGGTTTAGTAATTTCATATTTGTTTTCTGCTATCAGATGGAAGGCTAATTGAAACCATTGGGATTCCTCATTGTCTTCTATTTTGTATGCTATATCTATAGTTTTGGTGCTCTTTGTATAAAAGGTTCTGCGACAACACACACATACTTGGTTTGGTACTCCAGCAGATGTGCTTTTAAACTTTTCTATTTCTTTTTTGTACATGATTAATAGAAGGTTGGCATTTGCAAGGTTGTTGCTACTCTCTTCTAAAGTTACTGGATTTTGTAAGTGCTGTTCACTTCCAAAATATTTGCTATGGATGTGGTCTATTTATTCCAGAAGTTCTTTGGCTTTACCATCTAGTAGAATATGATTTAAATGCTCCAGTGCTAAAGCAAGACTTTTTGCACAGTACAGTCTCTGAATGAGAGTTGATGTACGTTTGTTGGGGATATTCTTTCAATCAGCATTTCTTCTGCCATAATGGTACTCTCTACCTTTTCATACCCTCAGCAACTGCTATCTATGGCAATTGGGTTTAGTTGTTCTTGTTTATATGTCTCTGAACAAGTGAGAATTGGATTTGTGACACAGGTAAGATAGTCAATTAAGCATTCATGACATTGAAAGTATACATCTTTTGAGAACACTTGACAAGCCTGAGACATATGAAATAACTCACACTCTACGGTACCAGGATCTGTTACGGATTCAGAGCTCAGGTCCAGATCTAAATTCATACCCCAAATGGCGCCTGAGAATATTATCGATGTCTTTTACAAGGCAGTATCAAAGGACATTCTACAACTGGCCGACAAAAGCCCAGCGACCAAAAGAATTCTTTGAAATTTGAGCAAACAAGAAAAGATGTCATTGGCAAATTTAAAACAAGATACACATATTGTAATAAAAGAGGCTGACAAAGGTGGCAACTTTATAATCATGAACCGACAAGACTACCTAACTATGGCATATCAACATATTTCCACCCCAGACTGCTATGAGAAGCTTCCTACCAATCCCCAAACAACCATTGTGTCTGAACTTCAGCAGATGATTACGATTTGGTACAGACAAGGCATCATAAAGGATGAAGAAAAAAGTATCTGTATATCCAACATCCCCGAATGCCAACAATATATTTTTTGCCTAAAGTGCACAAGCCCTACCAACACATTCCAGAGGGAAGACCTATTGTCAGCGGCAATGGAGGGGCAACAGAAATCTTCTCAGACCAGAGGTACCTAAACTCAAAGCCTACCTTAAAGATACTATGCATGCCATACAGATTTTAAATGGAATCACTTGGCAACCACAATATGTCCTTGCATCACTCAATGTGCGTGCTTTGTATACCTCAATCAAATATTAGTTCCAGAACTGAATGTGCCAATAAACAACAGTTCTTGAATCACTGAACATTAAGTGTGGCACATTCACATGCAGGAGGGTGTGTTCCATGTTATTTGCAATCTACCTCTATCTCTCCTGCAAGTGCGACGCGGTCATTGTTACCTAACATTTTTTAGGGTCGCGGAGTGTCACGAGTTGGTGTAACCTAACCCCCATTTTGTATCTTGTAAAGTACTTTTTTTTAGTTTACTAATTAATTTTGTTAGTGGTTTCATTCTGTTTAAAATCAATATAAATAATTTCCTTTTGAGGAGCATTGCACTATCTATAAGAGCTTCCCGGATCAGTTTTCTGTAAATTTGAAGTGGTGAGCGTGATGTTTGCCATGTTTTTATGAGGTCCTGAAGACTTCTATGGTGGAAAATTTTTTGTTAAATACATTTTATGGAATGCTTACGTGTAGCTACGTTAATGTTGGTAGATGTAGTGTTAGCACTACTGGTAGTTGCATTCTTCTTAATATATTTAGTTTTAGTTTTACATTTTGGAAGAGAAGTCACACTTTTTTTCCTGCTACCTGGTTCTGTTTTGCACAGTGACTGTATTAGCTGTTTTGTTTAACTTTTTGTACAAAGTCTGCTAGAGGCGGATGGCCATTTTGCATGGTTTGAGTTGGATTTGCTTGCTCTATTTCTGCAATGTTTTCTACAGAGTTGCTTTATGGTAGGCATTGTCTTGTGTCTGTTGGAGAACAAAAGTAAAGTGTTGGTATGGAAATTGTGCAATGTATTTGTGTACTGTGCATGAGTGTCTGAATATGAGAGTAGGTATATGTACAGGAGTGTGATTGTGGAAAGGGCTATTACTTTTGGTTGGGAAGGTTGTACTGGTATGTGTGTGTGTTCATGTGGGAAAGGTTTGCTGCAGTGTGTATAACAGTGTAGTGTGCTTGAATAAATAAGGATGTATCAATGTTTTTATAAAACTAGTGGGTATTAACATATGGGTGTTCTGATGACAATAGAAACAGTCGACCTGGCAAGGTGCAATGAGTAAGGGTGAAGCAAGCGGTCTGGGGTTGGATACAATTGTCAAGGCTACAATACAAGAACACTGCACTGTCTGAGTAACAGGCATAACACTACAACAGTTCTGCACATACGTTGTTGGATGTGAAGAGTCGGATTCTTCAGGGTTTTATCTTCCAGCAGAGACGTCACTGGCTTTTAGGAGGTGGTTCTTCACTAATAATAATAATTCTTTAATGTGATACATATTGAAAGTAAATTCAAACTTTACACATGATACAAATTACATACATTAATATTAACTCATTAAGAGAAACAAATCAGCAGTTCTCATATACAGAGGAAAATATGTGGTAAAGCAAAACATTTTCTTTAAGATATTTACAACCTGAAAGAAAACAAAATAAAATACAAAATATTCAAATAAAAACAATTATGTGTAGCTTATAGTCTTTGTTTACACATCAGCACAATCTTAGCCATATACGTAAGCAATAAACATCTCAACAAAAAACACCCTGCCTTGGAGTGATAATAAAGGTACAAAAGGTATAAAACCCCTGCCTGATCAGGGTATCACCAGCAATCTTAACCCACCATGATGCGTTGTTTCAGATCAAGGAGCCCAGGTTTTTTTCAATCAGCTGCCACACATTGTATAATGCAATCAACAAATGCATGTGGCAGGTGTTGGTGCAATAGAGCCAGAATGAAGTTTCACAAATGGTTAGTGGATCGTGTACAAATTCCCCAAGATATTTAGAGATTGAACACCCCAGAGCCGAACACTCAGTCAACAAGTACTTGGCTGTCTCCAAACAATCAGGAGATTTGCACAAGCGACAAACTCGCTCACTGGCAGGGATCTTTTCCTTGGCTCCTATGTTATACATGGTGGGTAATTGCTCCAGACGGAACAAAATAATGAAACGTCTGAGCCTTTTGGTGGGACAGAGATACAGATATGCTTGTGGTTGCATAAAATTATAAAGTCTATATTTTACAAAATGAAAGGTCTTTAGGCTGCTCAGGTGTGAGAAATTCTCTAAGCAGTCCTATAGGTCCACCTTTTTGCCGAGTGCTTTCAGAACATCCTTAGAGACAGTCACCCCTCTGTGCGTCCAGCCTATATCCATGAGAAATTTGGTCATGTCTTTCAGGAAGGGAGACGTGGTGTGTTTTTTACTCACTTCTTGATGGATCACAGCCAGTAACGGATTGAAAGGGCTGCCCTTCATTTTAAGATAGAATCCTGCCCTCCTTTTAAGTACCAATGCTTTGAGTGAGGGGAGGCCCAATTCAAGCCTAATCTTCACTGGTTCTTCACTGCAATTGCAAAAGAAGAAGGTTAGTGGGTATGTATGTTAATGCTACAGTAATAGCAGAAGGAGAACACATTGTTTTAGATTCGAGGAGGATTTGTTGGCAGGAAGAGTTGGTGTGTGTGTGCGTGCAATTGTACAGTACTGCATAAGAGTGGGGACTTGAGAGTGTTAACATTGCTGGTATAGGTGCCAGTGCTGCACTGATAACTGTGGCCTACGGGGCTGCCTTTTTGAAGTGTGTGAGATGTTTTACACTATTTCTTTTAGAAATGGATTAGTGGAAGCCATAGTATAGTGAGAAAAAGGGCAGAAAGATGTAGAGATTGGAAAGGAGAATGTTACTGTGTGTGGAATTTTGTTAACTTTCTTACACATAGATGCCCGCTACATGAGTGCAGAAATTATTTTCTGTTGTTTAATTTATTTATCCAAATGTACAGATAGCACTGTTTCGAATGTGCCTTTGGTCAATTGTGCAATGCATGTACTTGCCATGGTTTCCTAACATACATGGCAGTTTCCCTTTTTTGTGTGCATTCGGGGCTTTTTACATAGGATGTGGCATTTGAATGTGCTATGCAAATGCTTCCAATGTATTTGTTTTACAAAAAAATCATAGAGTGCTGCTAAAATTGAAATATGTGGTTTACAGCTGTTATGGATGTGGGCATTGAAAGAAAACTTTGAAAGCACACAGTATCGTAAGTAACTGCCAATTGATTTCAGGAGATAGGACAAATGAGAGTGTGAGTATTGATTAGGTTATGGAGGGTAAGTGGTAGGGGTCCTGTTCCAATGCATGCGATCTCTGTACTTGCTATGCGTTGGTAATATACATACAGTTTTCGTTTTCTGTGTGCATTACAAAATGTATGCATACCTGCAGTTTGTGCTGGTGGATGTAGATTGTGGATGAATCTGGAAGTTGTAATCTTGGAGAGTTTTACAGTACTTTTAGATGCAGATGCTTGGTAATCACAGGAGATCTGTAGTGTGAGTCTTGAACAGTACATCTGCAGTGTTGTACTGAGTTGACAGAGTTAGATGTAGAGATATTGGTTGTGATTGGTGGATGGGTGAGTGAGTGCTTAACAGTAGCCAATGAGAGAGTGTTGCAAAGAGTGAAGTGGAAAGGGAAGAATGGCAGCCCCAGTGTTACGAGATCCGTGACCACCGCAGTAGATTGCGATCGCACATGCCATATACAGGGCTTCTCATCATGCCTGGCATGGAAATTGGACTGTGGGGATTATCCAATCAGGTGTTGAGGGTGTGCTTAACAGGAATGGAGGGTAATACTTTTTTTATTCATGTGTCCTTGTTCTGGCACTACTCAGTTCTGGAGAAATCAGAGCACAGACTCAATTATCTGAACTCTGGAAGGACATATCGAAGAAAAATCCCTGGCGTCTGACAATCAAGGAAGGATATTTATTCAAGAACAATTCAGTGGTCATTCCGACAAAAGAACTTCAACAGAAGGTAATGAATCTATGCCATGATACTCTTCACTCCGGCCATCGAGGAGTAACCAACACCTTCTGTCTTATACAAAGACAGTTCTGGTGGCCAGGGATGAAGTCCAGTGTAGTTCAATACATCAAGACCTGTGCTATTTGTCGTCAGAACAAATACGATAATCAGAGGCCAGCGGGTCTGCTTCTACAACCTACGTTGCCAACCAGACCCTGGGAAGTTATTGCCACTGACTTCATTGTTGAATTATCACCTTCCCGAGGATATACAACCATCATGGTAACCATTGACTTGTTCACTCATCTAGCTCATTTTACACCATTGTATAAACTACCATCTTCCTCAGAACTTGCTGGAATTTTCCTGGAACATATTTTTCGTCTTCATGGCCTTCCTTCCAAGATTATTTCGGATCGGGGACCTCAGTATATTTCACAATTCTGGAAACATCTCTGTCGTGTTCTAGGAATCCAACGTGCCCTTTCTTCAGGCTATCATCCACAAACCAATGGGGCAATGGAACGATTAAATCAAACCCTGGAACAATATCTTCGTTGTTTTGCCCACCAAGGTTCAAGACGATTGGTCTCTCCTTATACCTTTAGCCGAATTCTCCTACAATAACTCAGATCATTCAGCTCACAAGATCAGCCCTTTCTATTGCAGTCAAGGTTATCACCCGTCTGTTTTACCATCAGTTCTCCCAGAATCTACTCCGGTACCTACCCTTGACTCTTGGATTCAGACGCTGATCGACTTACAAAGAGAGGCAAAGGATCAGTTAGAACAGGCCCAGACTCAAACCAAAAGGTATGCGGACTCTAAGAGAAGACCATCACCTTCCTATTCAGTTGGCGATCAAGTCTGGTTAGCCTCGAAAATGTTACCTCGACATCTACGACCAAACTAATTAGCTCCTCGCTATTATGGTCCATTTTCTATAAAGGAGATCATCAATCCTGTCTCCTTCCGACTTAAGCTCCAGGATTCCTGGAAGAAGATACATCCAGTCTTCCATACTTCCCTGTTGAAACCCTACGTTAGTTCTACTCGAAAACCCTTAAAACCCACACCTGTTGTTGTGGACGACCAGTTGGAATATGAGGTGTCCAGGATATGTGATTCCAGGTAAAGGAGGGGTCGACTACAATATCTGGTCGAGTGGAAAGGCTACCCCCTAGCGAAAGAACATGGGAACCAGTTTCTAATTTAAAGACCCCTCGTTTGCTCAGAAGATTCCATTTTATTCACCCAGGCAAGCCTGGAGGAACCAGTCTTCGGAGGGGGCATGCTGTGTTGACCCGGCGAAACTGCCCCTTCTGGACCTCATGGTCATTGTCACGAAGGGCTTGTACTCATTGTTCCTCCCAACATGGCCGTACCAAGCTCCGTGCTATGCACTAGCTTTCACGTCGTGGCATGTACTATAAATTGGTCACGCCCCTGCGGGTCCGCGCATCTCAACCCTATCTTCGGTAGTGACCCGACGTGTGCTTACTCTCTACATTGGTTTCCTTTGATCCTCTTACTTCCTTCCTTGCCTTTTATCCTGTTCCTGGATTTCCCCCCCTACTTACTCGTTCATCGCTAATCTTGGATACCCTGGAACCACGAACTTCCCGGAACTCTGAACACGTCCTGCAACCTGACGAGGCTCGGGCGAGCCTATTCAAGACCTGAACGATCCACAGGAATAGTCCTGCGGCTGAACAAGGGAGATCCCGATCACAGGTGAGACGGGGGGAGATTTATGACAGTTTGAGACGCCAAACGATCAATACGGATTCTACCATGGAGAATGCTATTCAGGACCTGATGCGCGGAATGCAAGAACTTTCCACAGAGATGCAGAATTTAAAAGCCGAGAATGCGGCGCTAAAACAGCTTGTCTTGTCACGTGACTCCGCGAACAAGGGCAGCGTATTATTGGGAGGAGTGGTTGATAAATACGACGGTTCAACAAAGACCTTGCGTGGATTCCTGGATTCTTGTTTGGTACATTTTACCTTCAAGCCCTACTATTTCTCAACTCCTAGGGCTAAGGTGGGCTTCATAATATCGCATCTTTCCGGTAATGCCCTTACATGGGCCACTCCTTTACTCAATTCAGGGGATGCTCTCCTGGATGATTATGAAGGGTTCATCGCGGAACTCAAGACCATGTTCGAACGTCCAGAGCTGGTCCACGGTGCTCAAGAGAAGTTACTTGACTTCCAACAAGGATCCCAAGACATGTTGACCTATGTTACCAGATTCAAACAGCTAGCCAAAGAGGCGGACTGGCCCCTGGAAGCCAGTTTTACCTTGTTTCGCAGAGGTCTAAATGAAGAGATTAAGGATGAATTAGCCAGGATGGCACGTCCTAGTTCATTCCAGGCCCTCCTGGACTTGTCTATGCAAATAGACTTCAGAATCCAAGAAAGAAAGACCGAAAAGAAAAGGAATAAAGTCTCAATTCAAAGAAACTCCCCAGAGAATACTAAAAGGACAGAATCTGCCAAGAATCCGAGCACTGATTCTGAACCCATGCAACTTTGAGCCTTTCGTGGACCAATTTCACCGCAGGAAAGGTTAAGAAGGATATACACAGGCTTATGCATGTATTGTGCCTTAGATAAACATCTAGTTAAAGAGTGTCCTCTGGCTCCTCCCCGACGCTCGGGAAACGCCAGCTCCCGATCCTAAATGGAGCAAGGTTTCGGGAGAGCGATGTTTGCTCCACATCAATTCCATCCTTGAACTCTCCTGGACAAAACAAATTGGTGATATTACAGGCCTTTTTATCGCTATCCAAGGACAAGGTCTACCCCATACTGGCCTTGGTGGATTGCGGAGCAATGGGAGTCTTCATTGATCAAGATTGGGTCAGAAGTCATAACATTCCATATGAAGCAAGAAGTTTTTCACAGCCAGTTGAAGCAATTGACGTAAGACCTCTTTCCTCAGGACCCATAAGTCTACAAACAAGGGAGATCCATCTTTCCATAAATCATCATTAAGAAAGGATTGTGTTTGACATTATAAAATCAGCCCATTACCCCTTGGTTCTGGGCATGCCCTGGTTACAAAGGCACAATCCATATATTAACTGGACGGCCGGATCCTTATTCCTGGTCTCGGAGTGCTGTATGAACCATTGTTTAAACCTGGATACCTCAGTCACAGCTCCTATAAGTCTACCAAGCTGTCCAGAGACAGCACTCATGGTTTCCAATATTGTACAAGTTCCAGAGATCTATCAAGGGTATGCTGATGTATTCTCTACTGCCATTGTTCAAGCCTTACCTCCACATAGACCCGAAGACTGTGACATAGATACTGAACCCTCAGCAGTGATTCCCTTTGGCAGGATGTTTATCCTTTCAGAACCCGAAAAGAGAGCCCTCCGGGAATACCTAGACACTAATCTTGAGAACGGCACCATAAAACCTTCAAAATCACCAGCTGGTGCTTCATTGTTCTTCGTTCCAAAAAAGGATACCAAAGAGCTCAGACCTTGCCTGGACTATCGGGGCCTAAATCAATACACCCTGAAAGATACCTACTACCCCTGATCTCGGATATCCTTGAAGCTGTGAGAGGTGCAGTGATATTTACGAAACTGGATCTCCGAGGTGCTTACCATTTGATCCGTATCCGGGAAGGAGACGGATGGAAAACAGCCTTTAGAACACCCTTTGGTCACTTTGAATACCTAGTCATGCCCTTTGGTCTGACTAATGCTCCCGCAGTCTTCCAGCGTTTTATGGATAGGGTGTTCTCTGACATGTTATTTCTCAATGTTATCGTCTACTTGGATGACATATTGATCTTCTCCAAGGACTCCTTGAAACATGAAGAACATGTAAAAGCAGTACTTCAACGTCTCCGTGAAAATCAACTCTTAGCCAAACCAGAAAAATGTTTGTTTCATGTTACATCAGTTCACTATCTGGGATTTGTCCTTAGTTCAGAAGGAATTAGTATGGACCCTTCAAAGGTAAAGGCCATACTAGCTTGCCCCCCCCCAACATCTGTTAAGCAAATACAATCCTTCCTGGGGCTTGCCAACTTCTACCGGAAATTCATTCCCACCTTTTCCGAGATTGTTCAACCCATTGTTAATCCCCTGAAGAAAGACGTTCCATTTAACTGGTCTATACCACAAGACAAGGCACTCCAACGCTTGAAAGAAGAATTCACTCAGGCCCCCATACTGGCCCAACCTGACATAAATCGTCCTTTTCTAGTGGAAACTGATGCCTCCAATTACGCCATTGGAGCAGTTTTAAAACAAGAATCCGATGATAAGTTGGAACATCCCATTGCTTATCTCTCACGGACCCTGACCACCAGCGAGACTCACTACTCAGTTCTGGAGAAGGAGTTATTGGCTATTCGTCATGCCTTCACTGAATGGAGACATTTACTCCTGGGTGCTAAATATCCAGTTCAAGTCGGTACTGATCATCGAAATCTTCAGGTCCTACAATCCATGGAATGCAGGAACCGTAGACAAGATCGATGGGCCGACTTCTTTGCTCAATATCAATTTCAAATTTCACATGTTCCTGGATCGCAAAACTTGATTGCCGATGCCCTTTCTCGGCGTCCCGACTACGTTGCCTTGGAGGATAAGATCTATCCTAAAATGTTTCCACCCACAATCTTTGTAGCTCAAGCGATCAATCTCCTGGAAGAAATCAGAGCACAGACTCAATTATCTGAACTCTGGAAGGACATATCGAAGAAAAATCCCTGGCGTCTGACAATCAAGGAAGGATATTTATTCAAGAACAATTCAGTGGTCATTCCGACAAAAGAAATTCAACAGAAGGTAATGATTCTATGCCATGATACTCTTCACTCCGGCCATCGAGGAGTAACCAACACCTTCTGTCTTATACAACGACAGTTCTGGTGGCCAGGGATGAAGTCCAGTGTAGTTCAATACATCAAGACCTGTGCTATTTGTAGTCAGAACAAATACGATAATCAGAGGCCAGCGGGTCTGCTTCTACAACCTACGTTGCCAACCAGACCCTGGGAAGTTATTGCCACTGACTTCATTGTTGAATTACCACCTTTCCCTGGAACCACGAACTTCCCGGAACTCTGAACGCGTCCTGCAACCTGACGAGGCTCGGGCGAGCCTATTCAAGACCCGAACGATCCACAGGAAGAGTCCTGCGGCCGAACAAGGGAGATCCCGATCACAGGTAAGACGGGGGGAGATTTATGACAGAAGGTGGCACTTGGCAAAGTCATGGACATGTTTCCAAACTCTTGAGTAATTTTTTCATGCATTTCCCAGAGACAGATGTGGCTGCACTCTTCATCATTTGGTCCGAAAATGGGAGAATCTAGGCGATATGTAAACAAGGCTGTTTGCGCATTTCTATGAGATGTTGGTATCTCTTCCTTTTACAATGAAAATATTAAGGCCCTGATTCATGGATTATTTGCGCCAAAAAAAACGGGATTTGTGTGCCATTCTGCCCGCAAATCCATGTTTAACAAAAGGGGATTTGCGGGCAGAATGGCGCACAAATCCCTTTTTTTTGTGCAAATAATCCATGAATCAGGCCTTAAATTGCGCAGCACCAATATTTTTTGCAGAGATGGCGTCCATCTTACTGATGTTGACAATCACCTTTTTTTGCGCAATACCCAAAATGCTTTGCTGCCATTCTTGCAAGCATGTGTGCAGTAGGTGTTGGCTACTTCAAAACTTTCAAGAACAAAAAAACCCCCAAAAAGGCTCTTTTCAGAGCCACCACTTTTTCCCAGAAAAGAATGCTGGTCAGCTAGTACAGCGAGTTGAGCGCTCACTTTGACATCCGTGCAGAGCCTGCCGACAGAGGTTTGAATCCCGGTGCGGCCAAACTCAGCCTTTTATCCTTCCAAGGTCGATAAATGAGCACCACACACCGTGGGCAAGCAGCGCTCAGCTGCCTCAGGGTTTGTAGTGCTATATGAAATGCAATAAAATAAAAAATGTAAAAAGAAATAAAAAATAAAACTATAATGGTTTACATGCTGCCACCCACTGCATGCTCTGGAAGTCCATGGACTACCACGCTGTCCGTGGACTGCAGGGTGGCTGCACCATTTCATTGGCACTTCTATTTTTAAACCGTAAAAGGTGGCTCTGAAAAGAGCTGTTTTTGTTGTTGTGTTTTGTGAATTTTGTTTTTCACTTTTTAAACTTGACACACTATGGAGGGAAGGGTAAGGAGGGTAGGGAAGGGGCACGAAGCACAGGGATAAGAAAGGGCAGATGGAGAGAGTAAAATGTTGGGTGCACCTCATGGAGGTATAGGGCACTTTCCTACATTGTCCCGAACCACAGCCTCAAAACCACTCCGGAACTGCTCATCCCTGCCGAGTACTGTGTCGCAGTACACACATAAAACAGTGACCTTTGAAAGATAAGGATCTACTGCGTTGTGTATGGCCTGAGAGGTTGTTGCTGCCCCACAAGAGTGTCCTTTGTGGTGACAGGAGCAGATGTCGAGGATGCTGTAGTGCAACTCAACCTACTACCCTATTCGAAGAGGATGACCCTCTGAACTGCTGCTTTGTGGCTGGATCTCAGGTGTCGCTGCATGGAGGTAGTCCTATAACTGTACAGCCAAGGTTTGCCATGGCTGAGTACCATCTTGCACTACTTGCAGTGCACCTTGGCCACACTAGCAATGCTTGTCAATCTGGGCTAGTCCCATCCAAACTAAACGCTTCAAGGGTTGTCCATCTTCTAAAGAAGCCATCTCTTAACCCTTCTGTCTTTTCATCCTATTTCTCTTCTTTCTTTTCTTACTAAACTACTCAAATCTTTGGTATCACCCATTTGCTCTTCATTTCTTGATCTTCTCACCTCCTTAACCCTGTGCAGTCCGGCTTCAAGCCTGGCAGAGGCACAGAAAGTTTACTGGTCTGTCCAGGAGGACATCTATGGCCAGGCTGGTGGACTCAGGTGGGGTTGGTGCCCTGATTTTATTAGATCTGTCAGCAGTATTCGACAAATTCGACCACCCCATCCTGCTGTCCCGGCTGGCCCAGATAGATATATCTGGCAAGGTACTAGCCTGGTCACCTAGTTCCTGGCAGATTGTACCCAGACTCTCTCCATGCCACCTTTTCTATCTGCTCTCTGATTCTATTTAACATCTACATTTGGGCACTTGTGTGTCTCATCCGTTTCTATGGCGTCAGGTGTTACTTGTACACCGACGACACTCAGATCCTGATCCATCTAGATTTTGATCAGGCTGAGATGTTGTCGCACCTGCGAGGATGCCTGGTTGCCGTGGGGGAATGGATGAACCTCAATTGGCTCAAATTGAATGAAGACAAGACAGAGGTTTTGGTGGTGGGGTTTCCCCCTGATCCTTCACTCTGGGTTTCTTTCTTTTGGCCTACTTCCCTTGGTGTCCTTGCCTCCCAAGTGGGTAAGGTGAAACACGTGGGTGCAATTCTTTTGGCTTCTCTGTCTATGGCCAACCAAGTTGCATCTGTTTGTCAAGTGGGACACTTTCAGCTGAGAGTTTTGAAGAAGGTACTCCCTCTGATCCCTGCACCCGTTCGTCCATCAGTGGTAGCATCTTTGATACTATTTTGGTTGGACTATTGCAACTCGCTGTATCTAGCCCAGCCGAAAGGGTCTCATTCAGTCACTGCAACGCCTAGCGGCTTGAGTGGTAACTGGCACCATTTACAGAGCCAATATATCCGGTCTTACGATCCTCGCACAGGCTTCCTGTCAACCAGCTCATTAGATTCAAGGCTCTATGTATAGTCCATCGAGCCATACATGATCAGGGTGCTGAGTTCCTGCGATCCAAATTTACACGCTACTATCCTAATCGCCAATTTCACTCGGGTTCTGCTGATTTGCTTACCGTGCCTTCTTATCGCTGCATGAGGATTGGAGGCAGGGCTTTCTCTATAGCTGCTGCCAGACTATGGAAAAAGGTACCTCCTCCAATAAAGAAACAACTAGTCATCTGGCTTTTAGGAAAGCAATTAAGACACTTCCCTTCTAGAAAGCTCTGCTAAATTTCAATGTCTCACTGTTGTGGATGTTTACCCGACTCTGTAGCGCCAAGATACCACTGGGTGGCCATGCCCTTAAGAAATTCCAGTATCATAATATAACATAACTAGACTTGGCTTATTTCCAATGTGGGAAAGAGCCTCCACACCAGAGACTCACATGGGCAGCTGGTAATGTGGACTTTCAGTACCTCATTCTCTTCGTCCTCTTCTTCCTCCTCTGCATGGTCACACCTGTTCAACTCTCCATGCTTTTGGGGAGGTGGTGTTGGTGGGGGTGAGGTTGGTGCTGAGGCAGAGGCAGCAGCAGAGGTAGACATGGATGCCATTATCCAAGTAAAAGTAGCCTGGACCCAGGAACAGAGCAATCTGCAAAACAGCAGGAACACAGCAATATGCTAAATAGCAACCTGCAGCAGTAGTCCTGTAAATTTAGCAACAGCAACAGCAATGTCAACTACAGCCAAGATTTATGAGCCTTTTATAGGGGTTCTGGGGAGCTCTTCATGGACAGTTGTGCGCTTCACAGACACTTCGAACCCCAAGCTGGGCTCAAAGAATTCCAAAAAGTCTGTAGATGGCCAGGGGCATGGTCTGGGATGTCTGCAAGGGTGAGGTTACGCAGTAAAACAACTTGGATTGGCCCAAAAGCACTTTTCTGGTGTTTAGGGCCCAGACCCTGTTCGTGAATAAGTGCCTACGCTCAGCGTGGGTGCGGTCGCAAATATTTGTGAATGGGACCGCTGTCCGTAGGACACATTGCATGGGATCCGTAGTGCGCATGCGCATAGGTATCCAACAGGGTTGGGGACCTCAAGCTAATTAAAAGTGCAACACACGTGAAGCGGACAGTTTCGAAGAGGCGCAGTGTTCGTAGGCCCCAGGGGGTGAGATGCACATGTACCCAGGTGTCTGCCACACATGTGTGGGGTCCCTGAACTAGTTAAAGTACATGCCGGACAGGACTGTTGTTCGTAGGGCCTGGGGGAAGAGATGCGAATGCATGAAAAGCAAATGGGAGAATAGGTGCACACCAAAAGATGTAGTACTTCTTTATAAACAAATGTATTAGTCCAGACTAGCTGGTTTCAAGATATTCAAGGTTCAAGGGAGGAAATATGGCCTTGGCATAAGGCACCATTATAAACATAGAAAGAGAAAAAGGATCCAATAGTAGGAATCCACCCGTCCCTCGCACACTATCAACAATCCACCAAAAAGGTGGTAACTGGTTGTCGGTAGGGATATACACATGTGAAATAGGAGCTTCAATGAATACTGTTACATACATAGATTTAAAAAAAAGAAGAACTTCAGAAAACATGGATTTCATAAAATACACAACATTTTTTATCACAAAACGTGATCATAGGCAAACATATAATTCTGAAGTCCAAGATACTGTGGCTTTACGCGTTTCAAGGGAAATCCCTCTTCTTCCGAAGCCTAACTTGAACTGTCGATGATGGATAGTAGATATTGAAGGGGTGGGTTGGAAGGAGAAAGAAATGAATTGGAAAACAATACATTAACAAATGTATCAAATAATTATGCTTAAAACAACTTACACTCTCACATTTTTAAATTTGCATAATCAAATCCCTTCCAAATGGAGGGTAATACCTTCACGTGGCCACAATGGTCCATTGGTACACATAATCATCCATATGGAGCTTTTTCAATGAATTAGTGAATGCTAAACATCGGAGTGAATAACGATATAAAATAAACTACTTCAAGAATAAAGGACATGTATTTCACTCATGTTGGCATTGGCCAAGGTTGAATGTGTCCATGGGCAACATATAAGTACTACCCATAAGGAAATTCATAGGGAAACCACAAAGTAGTCAGAAACAACTAGTATTTGGCACAGACTCCACAGGGGATCTGTTAAGGTATAAATCAAATCAGATAGGGATCATGACAGGTTTGGACAAATACTCACCTAATTGTGCCAAGGTATTGTATACTATTGAAGAGTAATATGAACAAAAATGGTACCAGGAGAACAAGAGAGACTGAAGAAGGTGGGCAGACAGATATGAAGCTCAAATCGGTATATTCATTTTATTAAGATTTGTCTAAAAAAACACATAGACGCATATTGATTTAATTCATTCTAAAAAGCATTGTACTAATCATACATTCATACATTCACTCTCTAATGCAATATTTAAATAATATATTGACATGCTAAGAAATTACAAAAGCTGATCATTTCATTAAACCACTTCTTTTCCATTGTGCTGTAAATCATTCACAATGTTATTAATCACAGTTCATTCCCAATATAATATCGACTATTGGTGCCTAAGACTATTGGTGCCTAACAATAGCAATCTTCTTTACAATAAAAGGCTTACCAGTTGGTTAATAGTTTCGACTCGACAAGTTATGTGTGTCTTCATCAGGATTGGATGAACAATAGCAACGTTCTAAAAGTAAACAAACATACAATTAAAACATTGTTAAAAAACATACTGCTGTCAACCTTCTATCAGTAACTCTCTCTCACGATTTGGACCAATCATTAAACACTAGAACAAAAATTGTCTCTGAGTCCAAGTGGGTGTTCCCTTGCCCATGATCCCATCAATACTGCTCAATGCAGCCAGCTTAAATGAAAACGACCAAATCAGTCCATTTTCATATACACTTGTCGGGGGGAAATTCTGCCGGGGTCGGCCGGGCCGTCCGCAGACCTCCGGGCAGGGAGGCCCCAACTCCTCCCGTATATCCCAGATGAGATAGAGTATGAGACACACACAAGGAGCAAGGTGACTCTGCTGTTTATTTAGACAAAACGGCAGGGATGGGTCAAGGAGCGTACGCGTTCGTCCTGACACACACACAATCGTGGGGCTCGCAGGCCCTTTTTACTGCATTATGACGCGCTACTTGCGTCACTTCAGAAAGTTAACAAAAAACCTATCGCCACTCTTAATTGGTTGCTCGAGTGGTAGGGTTAGTATAGTACACATATAGAGAATGATATTAGTGGACAAGGTGTAGTCAGGTGGTATATCTGGGTTGTCCCTACAATTAGATACATAAGAATTGTTACATGAAGACTCCTGAGGATTGGCTAATATTACTGACGTCTGAGATAAGAGCCCCATGTTCTGATTGGTGCACTCGTGAGCTTCCCAGCCTGGGACCACCATTGTTCCCAGCTCTCGGTGTACCTGTGTTTGCAACAATGTTTCAATATGGGTACGTGCAGACAATGTGAGGATTTATTCGTAGGTGGAAGGCTGACCGCTCCCACTGTAACAGATGTCCATTGATCCTTTCAAGTGTATCGGCCTGTGTCTCGTAGCAAGGGACCCAGACGCCTTTTCTCTCCTGGGTTTTGGCATCTCGTCAGGTTCGGCTTGGTCACGTGGGGAGGGACCGTGAAAGAGGCAGAATTCTGCACAATTAATATTGTTTTTTATACTGCGCGTCTGGTTTAATTTGCCGGCGTGACTTTATCGTTTGGGGCGCGGAGTGCGAGGTTGCAACATCGTGCCTTTGATGATTCGTTCTTGGAATGTGGGTTTGCAACATTGCGACCTTGGCTGGTTGCTCCTCCGGGTTCCTTCTGCAGGATCAGCAACCTGACTCTTGCTCTGTTAATGTCCACGGGAGCTCTTGGTTGAGGCCTACTTGGGCCTGGTGCATAAGTAGTCCGTTTGGTGTATAGGTGTTTTTAGGTTATAATAGCATATATTTCCATGACCAGTATCGTGTTTCCATTATACCTCTCATGGTAGTAACGGGTTTCAAGAGAAGCGTGAGCAAGCGTTATAGATGAGTTCATGATGCGTCTTGCGTTTCTGCATTCTGAAAGCCTATGTAAAAATAATAAAGATGCACGTCCGTGAATATGCCTGTCGCCTACGTCAGAGCACTGAGTATGTTCTTCGTGTAGATTGGTGTGGAGATGTTCAGTGTGTATATTTGTACAGATGTGCTTCCCGTTGTCTAGGTCGTCATGGCATCTCTAACGACGTGTGGATTTTAGTCTAGCTGATCCGAGCCGCAGGTGTCGGCATGGCCAGTGCGGGCTGTTGGGCAGGCAGATGGACACATCCGTATGTTCCTGTACCAGGGTACCTGGTCGTTTGGTAAATGGACAAACTCTTCTCGCGGCGGGTGTCTGGGCCGTGACCCTCTAGGCCAAGCGCGAGAGGTGAAGGACGGGAGCCTGGTCTTCCATTCTCCCACTTCAGTCCCCCCTCTGGTCGACTTGTCGACCACAAACATATCCTTCTTGTTATCTCCTCTTACCCTCCATATCTTAGTTATCCCTCCGAGATGTCCATAATGGTTTACATGATCTTCAAATGACCAATACATATATTCACATGTTCCTCCAGGAGTACAGTATACCCATCTTCCTATGTAGCTCCTGGGGTTCCTTGGGTTCTCGATCTTCACTGATGGTGGGTCTAGATGGTTGGTGATGATTTGGGTGCGCAACTTCTCCCTCTCTTGTATTATCACACCTGTATGCTGGCCGTCATCTGCTGGCATTAAGGGGTGCATTCCCACCATTTCCAGCAACTCGTCAGTCGTGCGTGCCTTCCGGGCCTTCCAAAACCTAATTATGATCAGAGTAGCTCCAGCCAAAATAGTACATCCCACTATTATTTTCAGTCCATCTGACAGCCAAGATGGCATCCATGACCATAATAGTGAAAACCAGCTCTTATCCTTGTCTACACCGTTACTTTCATCCATCATTTTGGAGTGCATCTGGGCCAATTGTGAAACTGCTTCTGTCAGTGTACCATTGTCAGCATCGTTGGCAGGTATGAACGTGCAGCAAGATTGTCCTATCTTTGCACAAACTCCTCCTTCCATTGCTGTGAGAAGGTCCAATACATATCTATTCTGGAGTGCTACCATCCTTACAGCTCGCAGCTCCTCTTTAATTGCGTTGAACCCATTTACTGTTGAATTGATGGTCATCATTAGTTCCCATCTGGTTATTTGGAGCCATTTTGCGTTTGCGTATGCCTGCAGTCCCGGATGTATTATTGAGGAGAAGAACATTGCTGCTCTGCTGAATAGTCTGTGTTCTGGCGGTATTGATGTTAGTTCCGTTTCCGACCTTCCCCACAGGTAATTTCCTGTCAGTGGCTCTCCTTGTCTTTTTCTCCTATTTAGGACAGTATCACTGCTGTTCTCTTGCTCCTTCTGAAGTGGTGCAGATCTCTTTCTTCTCTTATCCCCTTCATCCATTTTAGGAAATTTCGCCACATCGATATTCTTCTTGGGTACCACTAGTCAGGGTACATTGACCTGTACCATTGTGCACACACCATTCCACAGGGGAGGCAGTGTATGATATGCCTTTTCTCCACAGGCCCAATAATGGTCCATTATTACTGCTGTTCCCGCTCCCCCCTCAGGTAACTCCATCACGCTTGCACAATTGGTGTTATATCCTACGTCCACCTCTCCTTTATGCTGGTAGCATACTTTGGGCGCCGTCAATGGTAGTATTGTTATTGGGTCTTCATCTTCTTTTACCCACGTGAGCATTGGTACATACTTGATCCACGTCGTCCAACATCGATGATTGTGTGTCTCGATGGTTGAGATAGTTTCTTTTGTTACCATGTTGCTGCCAATCACTCCTATCTCCCAGCTGTTGCCCAGATACACCTTTCCTGTTATCGTCAGTAGCGGCCTCTCCCAGCATCCTTGTTTACCCGGAACTTCAGTGGCGTACCAATCACATGGTAGATACTGCAGTGTTACCTTCTTTGTTTCTCCTTTTGCAGGGCCACTTGTTATGTATCTGAATGCTTCAGCATGTAAACTGGTCTTGTGATAACTCAGATAGGTCTTGAGGAAGTTGTTTTCATATGGGTATGAGTCTCGTGTTTTCCATGTCATGTGCACTACTGTTCCTTGAAATCTTCCTTTCGTTTGGAACAGGGCCAAATATATTATGCACTGTGCTGTTTTTTCATCTATTTCTGTGGCAACAAATGTTCGTGAAGCGCTCATGGCGTATGGTATTAATGAGCAAACGTAACAGCTATCCTCACTTGTCTGCTTACCAATGCGGGTCATGTGCTGGTACCATATGTTGTTTGCGACGTGTGCTGAATCTTGTACATAATTATCAATACCTTTATTGTCTGAGTATGTGCTGCGTTTAACTCTATTTTGCTTGGGTGCAATGTTACTATTACCACCTGACGTAACACCTGTTGCAGCAGGGAACGGGGGTATATTATGTTTGGGTGCAGCAATAAAATCGATAGCATAGCTGTACTGCCAGACAGAGGCAGCCAAGAACCCGCTGATCATAAAAATCCCTATTATTTTTATTACATATGCTAATCTCACCGGCATTTTGCTCTTACCTTGCTGCAGTCCTGGCAGCGTATTCTTGTGACGTTAAAGTTGCCCGCCTAAAAATTCTCAAAAGTGCTCGTTATTAAAATGTTAGTTTTGTTTCCTTTAAGCTCTCCCTATCAAGTAGTCATTCAGTGCCCAGGCGAAGAGCTGCTCCCACGCTACTCTAAGTGATCGGTCTCTTAGGACCGGCAAGTATGGGCGGAGGTGGGGCATGTAATATTCTATGGCCAGGAGGAAGGCTGTGTAGTAGACACGTACCCTTCTCCTTTTTAGGTATGTTGGCCTTTTTATTTCGTATACAAATTGGTGTGACAATTCTTCTGGGTAGTTATCGTCTGGCAGCACCATCTACGCCTGTACACTGAACTTGTTAATTAGCTTTTCTTAACAATACAATATTACGCAGTTCCTGTATGTGCGAGAGAAAAAAAAAGAGAACATTCACGTGTTTACATGTGTATTGGTGCAAGCAATGTCCTTCAGTTTTAGTTACAACTGTACTTAGCAGTCAATGGGGGGGTTTGCGCTCAGATGGCGGAAGTATTTTTACTCTTTGAGCGTGTGACCATGGGGTGGGCAGTATGGGGATCACCCCTTTCTTCGTCAGTTATCGTCTCCGAGGGAACAATTGGGTCGTTGTCTGTGGTGGAACTTTCTTCCGCTGTCGGGGATGTTGTTGCTGTTCTTCCAATGGACCTGTCGTTGGCGCTGGGGCGGGTCTGCAGTTTGTAGATCTTTACGTCATGTAGGTGGTTCCAGGCACGCTTATCCTTTAGTTTTACTGCTCTTGTTGATACGTCCTCTACCAGATGGGGGCCAGTGAACCTCTTCTCGTTCCACTTTCTATTGAAATTGCGAAGTAGTACGTGGTCACCTTTGGCAAGTTTGCACAAGTTCTCCTTTCCCAATTCTGTACTTGCGCCTTTTTCTTTATTGATGGTAGACCCGCCCCGTGTGCGCTCGAGCTGTTGAGACACAAACACGACACTAGTAATCAAAGAAGACACATATTGATACATTTCATCACCTAACACACTCGCTGAACTTTCGTGGTCTGTGAATGCCCTTGACGTTGGGGTTAAGGGAAGGCGCATTTGACGTCCAGTAACCACTTCGTGAGGGGTGAGGTGGTGGTCGGACCCTGGCCTATTTCTTAGTTCAAATAAAGCTAACGGAAGGCAATACAACCAACTTTTCTTTGTTGTTTGTTGTATTTTTGCAATTGCCTCCTTCAATAAGCCATTCAGGCGTTCACATACACCATTAGCCTGTGGGTGGTATGCACATGCAAATTTGTGTTTAATGTTCAGCAGGGATGTGATATGCTGGAACATTTCGTTTGCGAAATGTGGGCCGTTGTCTGATCTTAACACCTCGCACACTCCCCACCTGGGGAAAACCTCCCTTACTATGAATTTGGCTGCTCTAAACGCATCAGGGTGTGAACAGGGCCCTGCTTCAATCCACCTGGAAAATGGGCATACTACTACAATCATATACCTATTACCTTGACATATGTTGATCATATCAACATAGTCAATGTGAAGGTGCCGAAAAGGTCCTTCTGGCCGGGGTATGGTACCTCTTATCACTTTTAGAGTATGACCGGCCGTAAACTGTTGACATGTGAGGCAATTGCTGATAAAATTTGACACATGAGAGTTTAACTCAGGACAAAACCAATCTTCTCTAATTCGTGCTGCTATTATTTCCTTGCCTGTATGGGCAGGGTGATGTAATTGGCTCAGGGCGGTATTTAACAGTGCTAACGGTATTACAACTTTCCCAGTGCCACCCTGGCGCCATAGTGCGTCGGTTGGTGACATTGTACATCCTCTTTTCACCCATACTTCTTTTTCGGCCATTGGTGCAGCCGCTTGTAGCTCCATAATCTGTGTGGCTGGGAGATGGGTGTACCCTTCTCTTATTAACATCTCCCTAGCTATTCCCCTCCCTCTCCCTCTCTGTGAGTCTGTGGGGTTCCATATCTCACCAAAGTATGCAGCATATTTCGCATGTGCGTCTGCTGCTGCATTCCCTTTTGAGACGTAGTCTTCACCATTGGTGTGCGCGGTGCATTTGACTAGGGCTAGTTCTTGGGGGTCGTTCATTACTTCAATTAGTTCAGCCAACAAGAGGGCATGTTGTACTGGAGTGCCATCAGCTCTCCTAAACCCTCTTCTTCTCCATTTTGATAACCCTGAGTGGACAGTGGATGTAACATATGCACTGTCGGAATATATGGTTACCCTTTTATGAAAACTTTCCTTTAATGCCAATATTAGTGCAACCAGTTCCGCGGCTTGAGCAGAGTAATGCTGTGGTAGTTGTACACACTTCATAGCCACACACACCGGCGCCTCCATCATTTTTACTACTGCTGCCCCAGTCCTTCGTATCCCATCTCCTTGATCAATAGTTGATGACCCATCAATAAACAAAAGCTCACCTCCCTCTAGTGCGTTTTCTTCGACTTTTCTAGTACATGAGTACATTTTAGTTATTTGGGTGCCGTCGTGGGCGTAATCTCCCTCTTCAATTACTTCTGCTAGGAACCTTGCAGGGTTAACCGTGCTACATCTAACAATTGCTAGTTCAGCTTTAGACAAAATGATCTCATAACCTGATGCCCTCTGTGTCGTTAGTGTGCACTTAGGTTTATTCAATATCGCAAATAGTGCATGTTCCACAAACAGTGTAGTTGGAAACCCCATAGTTATTGCTGATGCTTTTTCTACTGCAAAAGCAGCTGCAGCAAGACCTTGTTCACAAGGGAAGTGGCCTAACATCACAGGGTCTAAGTGCCCGCTGTAAAATGCTACTGGTTTATAGCCCATGCTCGTTTTTTGTGCCAATACTGCTTTCATCACTGCTGAGTCGCAATGTGAAAATATAAAAAAGCGTCGCTCATAGTCTGGGGATGCCAGTACTGGAGCAGTTGATATTGCGTCTTTCAATTCGTCAGATGCCTCCCTCATTTCCATAGTCCATCCCAACTTTTTCTCCCCTTTATTTGCTTCCTTCAAACTCTCAAGCAGGGGTCCTATGTATGAGCTGTAATCAAATACCCATGCTCTACAGTAGTTGCACAGCCCCAGAAATTGCTGCAGTTCTCTCACAGTCTGTGGCACGGGAGTGCTTGAGATGGCCTGTGCTCTTTGTGGTGCAATCCTTCTTCCATGTTGGGATATCAGTTGGCCAATGTAAAGTACCTGTTCCTGACAGTATTGTATCTTTTCCATGTCTACCTTGTACCCCTTTTCAGCCAATATTGTCAACATTTTTAAGGAGTCCTCTCTACATTTACTTTCGTTTGTACTGCAAATTATTATGTCATCCACATACTGTAACACTGTGCTTTCCACCTCAACGTTACCCAAATCCATCTGTATTACTCTATTGAAAATTGAGGGTGATTCACAATACCCCTGTGGTAATCTGGTATGTTTCCACTTTGTATTTCGGTAAGTGAAGCTTGTCAAATCTTGTGAGTCTGGGTGTAATGGTATTGAGAAAAAAGCATTTTTAAGGTCAATCACTGTAAATCGTGATGCTTCTGCTGGAATGCCACACAATATTGTGGCCGGGTTTGCTGTTACTGGATACTCTGCTTCTACTATGTTGTTCAAGGGTCTGAGGTCCTGTATGAAGCGCCAAGACCCCCCTTTAGCCTTGCGCACCGGGTACACAGCTGTGTTACATGGTGATTCTGAGGGGACCAATATGCCATTGTTTATAAGGGCCGTTATGGTTTCATATATGCCCTCATCTGCCTCTTTTGACAATGGGTACTGTTTCACTCTTGGTAGTATGGCACCTTTTTTCAATTTTATCCTTACACCCCCTATGCTTTTTATGCATCCCACGTCATAAGGGCTAATAGTCCATAAAGATTTGGGCACCTTTGACATATCCTCCTTAAAAAATGGGACTGGGGTGCCTGCGGGTGCCTCAAGTGCCATTGCAATTTTCTGTGCTACTTGTTTGTGAGCCACTCTTAGCCATATTTCTACACTCATCATGAACACCATTTCATCTTCCTCCTTTTCTTCTGAGAACAGCTCTTCATCTGACACCTGGGTCAGCCTACATCCTTCTGCTAGTGCTATCACCGCCCTCCATGCTCTCCCTTCTTTATCTTGGGCGTGCACAGCAACATAATCAGCTGTTGCAATAATGCTCTCAATGTCCATTACAAACACCTTCCCTTCCAGTTCATTAACTGGTGTTTCTGGTCGGAACAGATAGGCTGCTGGCCTCCTCCATATTTTCCCTTCTATCCCTGGCATCCATGCAAATGCCATGTCTGTGCCATACTGGAATAGCTCGCCATCTACTGGCTCCGCCCTAATCGCTGTCTGTCCACAGTATGCTTGCAAAATCTGTCATGCTGCGAGCATGTTAATCCCTGGAGTAGAGCAAATTATGCCATCCTCTGTAAAGGAGATCGTCATATTCAACCTGTTCATTATGTCTCTCCCCAGTATATTTACTGGTGAGGCACTATAATACAAAAGTGGGACTGACAGATCATAATCTCCAATAGATAAGGGAACGTTATCAGTAAATGGAACCAACCCTTTAGCCCCAGAAAATCCTTGGGTGTTCATGGCTTCGCCTGACATCTTAAATTTACCTTCCCTTATGCAAGACCGGGTTGCCCCGGTGTCAACAAGGAATGATAATTTTTTGTCACCTATCGTTACCTCTATGCGTGGTTCCTCCGCACTATTAGGTGTTACTGACAGGATGGGACACACCAAGGCCGTCTGTGGGCTGACCTATTGGGGGTACAATGATTGGCCATTCCCTGTGTAAGGGTTGTGTCCCAACACCGTCACCCTACCCAATTGCGTTTGTTGAGTTTGGGGTGGTGGTTGTATTAACGCTACTTGTTGTTGTGGCGGTGGCAGTTGCTGTGTTATTTGTTGTTGTGGCAGTGAATAGGTTTGTGGCTGTTGTGTTGTTTGTTGTTGTGGGTCACTCCCTTGTTGTGACATCTGCTGTCGTTGTATGCCCTGCTGTTCTTGTGAGGTCCTAGGTTGTGCTTGTTCATTCCATGCTGGTGTTCCTGGCCTGACCCTACATGTACGTGACATGTGTCCTAATAGTCTGCAGCTCCAACACACGGGTGGTTCCCTGCTTTGCCATGGGAAGCTCCCTGTGTTGTCCTGGTATACGGGTTGCCCTGTGGGGTAGTAATTTCAGTCCCCCAGCCTGTTGTTGGGTATTATATCCGTATCCTCTCCCCCTCATAAACCCTCCTCTCCCTCTGTTATAACTATAATACCCAGTTCCTTGCATTGGGTACCCTCCTCCCATTTTTGGTGCGTGTAATTGCAGAGGCGGCACTTGCTGTATTACACCTTGTGGAGGCGCTTTTTGAGCGGGATCTTGTGCAGCCACTACTTGCATTGGGCTTTGGGCCACTGGTGTGGGCGTAGTTATTAGTGCCCCTTCCATTGTGTATTTAGTAAGTTTTTTCTGTACTAGTTTTGCCTCTTCTGTTTTCCTGTCCTCTTCCTTTTGTTTCATTTTTCCTTGCCATGTCCTGCAGTGATGTACTATAGTCAGTTGTATTTCTGGCCATGGTTTTGCTTCCATCCCCACTACTTTCTTTAGTTGTTTCTGAACTCCTTCTGGGAGCCCTTGTACTAGTATATGATAAAATATGGCTGGTGTTTTGTCCCATTGTTCTCTAGTTTCCATGTGCCACTTCTCTTGAATATCCTGGATATAATCAACAGGATCCTCATTTTCACCCATCTTACGGGAAGTAATGGCTCCTATGTCTGATGTGTCTGGGTACTGCACTCTCAGTGCCTGCCATAGCGCATGTCTGCAGTTTGCAAATGGTGCCCCATCATGCGATGTGTTCGTTATTGTTACCCCATGGAATCCCGCTCTTTTCCAAATGTCATCCGCTCTATCCCCTAATATTGATATTAACAAGCCCTTCACATCTCCTACTGCTAGTTTCTGTCTTGCGGTGTGTTTTTCCATTTCATATATCCACTTACCCGCACCTCCACTTAGTGATGGGAGCCTACATTTTATATTTTCTTTATCCGTATGTTTCCAAGGTACATACTGTGGTCTAACCCCTCCTCTCTCCAACAGTGGCATTAAATTCTGTCTTGTGTCACCCTTTACGCTCCATAATATTGAGTCTTCACACCCCTCCTCTTCCCCCGTTTCCTTTACTACTTCAAATTCTTCCTTACTACCTCTGCTCCTATCTCCCTCTTCTTCCTTTCCCCTTTTTTCGTCAATTCCTGTGTTCAATATGGGTATGATTATTTGTCTGTCTTGCCTGCGACTAGGGAGGTCCCTAAGCCGACATGCATAAGGTGTAAGTTCGTTCATGAAGGGCGCGAGCTTTATTCTGTGCAGTGAGCGTTCGGTGGTTGAACATGTAGGGTGTGACGTGGGAGGGCGTGATGGGGATGTGGGTGGCGTGGTTTCATGGGTTTGTGTTTCCCCTATTCTTTTCACTCCCTCCTTACTTCTCTCCAGCTCCTCCCATCTTCTACTCATCCAGGGCGAATCTATGTTTGTTCTAGTGAGATATAGCTTATCTAAGCTTTCCCTTTCACTCTATCTTCCATCCTTCTCCACTCCTTCTTCCTCCACACTGCAAAAGTCATTCATAAATGGCACCCCCCACTCTGCCTTTTTTCCTTTTATTGTTACTGTTTTTAAGTCTATTAGGTCTCTTTCTCCCCTTTCGTTGTTACCAACTGTTCCCCCTAGTGCTGATGTTGTTGCTACCTCTCTACTTTTATATACATCTCCCCATCTTTCACTCTCCCTACTCCTCCCTTCTCTTCCCCCTTCACTTCTCTCCTCCATTTCCCTACTATTTTCCTCCCTTTTCCTTTTCAATTCCTCCATTACTTCGTTGCTCATCTGTTCCAATATTCTTTCATCCTCTTTCTTCCTTTCCCATTTCACCCTTTCTCTTTCTACTATACTCTCTATTACCTTCCCCTCTTCATATTTTTTAGCTGTCTCTGATAGTACCCTCCTCCTCCATATTTCCATTTCCTTTTCCTTTTCTTCTTCTTCCTTCTTCTTCTCTCTCAGCACTACTCTTGATACCCTATCTGCTGCTGCTTTTACCCTTTCAGCTTCTCTCTTTTGCTCCTCATTTCGTTCCCTTAATTTTTCCAATTCGTTCTTACCTTCTTTCCTTTTCCTCACTCTCTCTCTTTCCTCCCTCTCAAGTTGTTTGATCAATTCATTCTGCTCATCCCTTAGTTTTGCTAATCTTTCTTCCAAAATCTCTTCCTTCTGCCGTAGTATCTCCTCTCCCCTCATTTCACTCTCTCTGGCACTATCCTCGTTTGTTCTCTTTACCGCCTCCCTTTCTTCTCCAGTTAGTGAGCCTCGTAATTTCAATAATATCTGTGCAGCTACCCACTCATCGTTTCCTATCTCTACAGTCTGCTCTTCTCCAATCCTCCCTTCCCCCATTGGTATCTTCCTATGAGCCATATATGGTGGAGGGCTGTATGCCGGGTTCGAGTATCCTTCAGCCGCCCTGAACTGTCCTTCTATTTCTCCTAATTCTCTTAAAGGGTACAACCCTCCTCCCTCTGTTTTCACTCCCGGTGTTATGGGTATCTCATTGTTCGGTTCCTTTTTTATGTCGTTTGGTTTATCAATCTTTTCTCCTCCCTGTCCTTCATTCCCCGTATTCTTTGTCCTTTCACACCCCTTTTCCCCATCCGTTCCTTCTTTCTTAATCTCCTTTTCTTCCGGTGTTTCCCCCATAGTGAACATTCCATTTGGTCCTGGTCGGGACCCCTGGAACATCCTCCATAAGTTAAACACTTCCACATGGTTTGCCAACTTCTTCCCCTTGTACGTATTGTGCAGATGGTTTAATAGTGAATGTTGGGCATATGGATCGAAACTACCATTAGGCGGCCATGGTGTTAACATTTTGTTGTCCGTCCCCTGGGTCCACTCTATGCTGTACTTAATTAATTTCTCCCTATGTGGTGGCAGTGTGGTGCATATGTGTTGTAGTGGGGTAGTGAGGGTATTCCCCCACCCTCCCGACCCTCTCCCGTATGACATAATGGCACTCCCCTTGTTACCCTTCCCTTTACTAGCAGTTTACAATATACAACCTTATATTGCTTACCTTGCCCCGCAAGTGTGGGGACTTACGACAATCCTTTGACAAATTATGCAATACTAATAATAAAAAAATAAAAATAAAAAATAAAAATAATAATAATAAAACAAATATATATGTATATATGTATGATGTTACATTATATTCCTTCCCCTACGGCCCCCTGCGGCCGAAGCGCACGCAGCCCCCCGCGGCTGCGTACCCCTTACGACGATCTTATACAGTCGTCCTGTTTCTCCGTTCTCCTCCCCCTTTTACACTTGCCGTGGCCGGCGTTCTCCGTGCCTTCTCCGTGCGCAGCCACGCCCCTTCTCCTCTTTCGATCCACTCGTTTATCGTTTATCTCCGTATCCGCTCCTTTATCATGTTTCTCTTCCCCACCACTCTCAAACCCAAAGTTTCTTGTGTTCGCGATATCTTATTAAATCCCTACTGGTGACGTCACCGATTTCTTCGAGCTACTGGTACATTCTTGTTATGTTCTTTAAGTTCAAAATACACTTGCAATCTACCCCGCTAACCCTACAGCTGTCTTCCTGTCTCTCCTGGAACAAGGTAATCTCATCAATAATATAACCGGACTGCGCACGCTGCGTCGCCTCGCGTGTGATACGCCCCTCAACAGGAGGGCTTAACCAGCCAATTATCTTCCGTTTTGGGCAACTATGTAACTAGCTACCATCCACAGGGAAACGTCATCTACCTATCGAGTTTCTTGCTCGAACAATAGGGAACCTCATCTACTCATTGATCAATAAATGTCAAATCGTAGGAAACCACACACACCCACCCTCACACGTAGTCGCAATCTAGGCCATCAGTGTCTTACGAGCGGCTGTACGTGATGTTTTCGTGCCCCGCCCCCCTCTTTCGTGTAACTTAGCCGACTGCTCTCGCACTCGTCCGCTACCATTCATTCCATTGGCAACCCTCAGTTAAACCTTCGCCGCACATCTGTACAATACCTCCCTCCTCCCTTATTCACTTCCTCCCCCTCCCTCACAATTTCGCATTGCTTGTTGTGCGTGTCATGCTCACCAAGTTCTCTCGATGCAGGGCCGCTCGACTGCGTGCACCCCTCCAAGCGGCTCGCCACCTCCCCTCGTCTGGACCACGTCTGGACACTCGCCGACCGCGGGCGGGATACTTCTCAACCGGCTCCCGAGGGCCAATATCCGGATTGCGCTGTCCGGTCTTCTCGCAGCTCCGCGATGGTCCTGTAGTCCTCAGAAGGGGGCAACGGCAGAGGGGGCCGCGCCGCCGGGCCTCCTCGCAACGGGAGTGCCTGGAAAAATTAAAAATAAAAGTCGATCTTAAACAGATCTCAGCAGTGCCTCCAACTTGTCGGGGGGAAATTCTGCCGGGGTCGGCCGGGCCGTCCGCAGACCTCCGGGCAGGGAGGCCCCAACTCCTCCCGTATATCCCAGATGAGATAGAGTATGAGACACACACAAGGAGCAAGGTGACTCTGCTGTTTATTTAGACAAAACGGCAGGGATGGGTCAAGGAGCGTACGCGTTCGTCCTGACACACACACAATCGTGGGGCTCGCAGGCCCTTTTTACTGCATTATGACGCGCTACTTGCGTCACTTCAGAAAGTTAACAAAAAACCTATCGCCACTCTTAATTGGTTGCTCGAGTGGTAGGGTTAGTATAGTACACATATAGAGAATGATATTAGTGGACAAGGTGTAGTCAGGTGGTATATCTGGGTTGTCCCTACAATTAGATACATAAGAATTGTTACATGAAGACTCCTGAGGATTGGCTAATATTACTGACGTCTGAGATAAGAGCCCCATGTTCTGATTGGTGCACTCGTGAGCTTCCCAGCCTGGGACCACCGTTGTTCCCAGCTCTCGGTGTACCTGTGTTTGCAACAATGTTTCAATATGGGTACGTGCAGACAATGTGAGGATTTATTCGTAGGTGGAAGGCTGACCGCTCCCACTGTAACAGATGTCCATTGATCCTTTCAAGTGTATCGGCCTGTGTCTCGTAGCGAGGGACCCAGACGCCTTTTCTCTCCTGGGTTTTGGCATCTCGTCAGGTTCGGCTTGGTCACGTGGGGAGGGACCGTGAAAGAGGCAGAATTCTGCACAATTAATATTGTTTTTTATACTGCGCGTCTGGTTTAATTTGCCGGCGTGACTTTATCGTTTGGGGCGCGGAGTGCGAGGTTGCAACATCGTGCCTTTGATGATTCATTCTTGGAATGTGGGTTTGCAACATTGCGACCTTGGCTGGTTGCTCCTCCGGGTTCCTTCTGCAGGATCAGCAACCTGACTCTTGCTCTGTTAATGTCCACGGGAGCTCTTGGTTGAGGCCTACTTGGGCCTGGTGCATAAGTAGTCCGTTTGGTGTATAGGTGTTTTTAGGTTATAATAGCATATATTTCCATGACCAGTATCGTGTTTCCATTATACCTCTCATGGTAGTAACGGGTTTCAAGAGAAGCGTGAGCAAGCGTTATAGATGAGTTCATGATGCGTCTTGCGTTTCTGCATTCTGAAAGCCTATGTAAAAATAATAAAGATGCACGTCCGTGAATATGCCTGTCGCCTACGTCAGAGCACTGAGTATGTTCTTCGTGTAGATTGGTGTGGAGATGTTCAGTGTGTATATTTGTACAGATGTGCTTCCCGTTGTCTAGGTCGTCATGGCATCTCTAACGACGTGTGGATTTTAGTCTAGCTGATCCGAGCCACAGGTGTCGGAATGGCCAGTGCGGGCTGTTGGGCAGGCAGATGGACACATCCGTATGTTCCTGTACCAGGGTACCTGGTCGTTTGGTAAATGGACAAACTCTTCTCGCGGCGGGTGTCTGGGCCGTGACCCTCTAGGCCAAGCGCGAGAGGTGAAGGACGGGAGCCTGGTCTTCCATTCTCCCACTTCACCCATATACAGTCCCCCCAATTTCATTTAGGGCTCCAGGGTTCAGAAAGGAATATAAACTCTTCCCATATTCATAATTAATAGCACATATCCTTTTTAGTGCTAAGTGCCCTCTCCATAACACCTACCGCCCCCACTGTGATGTGCTTCAGAATTCAAATACATGTAAGAAAACATACCTGCGAACCTCATTAGGTTCGCCTAATAGCTTGTGTCCCAGTAGCTTCTGGTGTAAGTCCAGTAAGGCTGGGTTTTCACAAAAAACAAGATCTGTGCAAGAACACAGGAAGCAATGAAACTTATTAGTGCCACACAATGGAAAATGCCTATACTAATCTCTTTGTAGGAAGATATAGATGGCGAAAGTTCTATACCTAAACTGATCCGTTCCAAACACAGGTCAGAAACTGGAGACTAGGTCACTTCTTGCTCCAGCCGAACGGGAAGAAAAATAACTCTTCTCAAGTTTTCAAAAAACCGCCTAGGAAACAAATGAAATCCTCTTATAACTAGCGAAATGCGGCTCAGGCACGTATACTATTGCGGGCAAATCCGCCATCTCCTTAATGCGAAAAGCCTCTCACCTTCGTTATAGTAACGCTATCCAAATGGAGTAGCACTAGTCTCCCTTCTATCCCACAGCACAGTTTGTACGCTAACGGGCGTATACGCTGATGCGTGAATCTGTAAATCAATGAATAAACAGATCCCGTCAGCAGCAGCCCCAATAAACCGTCCGGTAAACAAACGCTTACTTCAAACCCGCTTACCTTGTTTGCAGCAGTCGGAGCCCGCAGTCTAACGCCGTGTGTCTCTGAAAGCACAAGGACAGAGCCACGTCCATCATGGTCCCTCTTTTATTTCCAAATTTTTGACATAAACACAAAGGAAGGACTAAAAAACGACATTGTGTCCTACATGACATAGACACAAAAGGAGGACTAAAAAACGACAGTGTGTCCTACATGACATAGACACAAAAGAAGGACTAAAAAACGACATAGTGTCCTACAAGGAAAATAAAGTAAAGCAGACCCCTAGATGAGTTGGGGTCCCAAGTTAAACTGTACCGATGTTTCAAAGCAATATAGTCTTTCATGGGGAATTAAGACTCACCATAACTGCAGTGTAATAATAGTGAAAAAATGATAATGAAAAAAGGGGGGAATCAATTCCATTCTTCTCGTTGATTCAGACCCCTCTCTAGACTATTGGTATGGTATATCCACCATTGTTCTTTTTGCGCTAGGCGTGCAGCCGTATTGGCCGCATCAGTGCCCAACACTTTCTCAACTGCCCACCATTTCAAATCTTCTGGCCTATGCCTCTGTTCCAAAAAATGCATTGTTAGCGGAGCATTCTGCTGGCCCGTTCTAATCTTAGATTTGTGCTCACTTATGCGTAATTTGACAGCTCTGGATGTCTTCCCAATGTAAGCCTTTTTACAAGGGCATATGATAACATATATTACGTTGGTACTGAGGCAGGTGGTATGGTGCCTCAGATCCCAGATTCTTTCATAAATCTCAATCGAGGCAATGGCCGAAGTACTGGCACAGCTCGAACAGTTGCCGCAGGGATAGTGTCCCTTAATGGACAGCATACCCCAAGCGGCAGTGATGGTAGGTTGGCTATCTTGTGCCGTATTTCTGTCGGCTTTGGAAACCCAGTTCTTAATGTTTCTGCCTCTTTTAAATGCATAAATGGGTTTGGCCAATTTCAGCATATTGAGCTGAAGTAGATGCCAATGATTGGATATTATCTTCTTGATTTGATTATGTTGGGTGTTGAACGTGAGAGCACATACTAGTTGGTCTCCCCCCAGCTTCCTTTCTTTGATGTCCCTTTTTAAAAGGTCATCTCTATGCTGGTACCTTGCACGTTTTTTCGACTGTGTAAGTAATCTTTTGGGATATCCTCTCTCTACCAGCCTTTCCTCGATAACAGAAGCTTGCTTATCAAAATCTTCTATTTTAGTGCAATTTCTCCTAGCCCTCAGAAACTGACCATAAGGGATATTTGATTTCAAAGACTGGGCATGAAAACTTTCGTGGTGCAGTATAGTATTCCTATCGGAGTCATTTCTGTAAAGGTCCACTGCAAGTACATTTATATCCACTTTGATAAGGAGGTCTAAAAATGCGATCTCCTTATTACTCGTTTGCATAGTAAACTTCAAATTAGGATTTAAGTTGTTAATCCAAAGGAAGAACGCATTATAGTCCCCCTTAGTGCTGTCCCAGATGATAAGTATGTCATCGATGTACCTCTTATACAATTTGAGAGCTGATCTAAACGGGTTCGCATCTATCAAAATGTTGGATTCCTCGAAATCCCCTCTTGTGGCACCCCGTCCACACTATGTCTGCTTCAGATTCAGTGTCCTTTAGTGAAGAACAGTTAGCGGAGGCCATTAAGATCCCTTCATTTTTTGAAAAATTACAGTTGGATAATGTGACTGGAGATTATTTGAATATAACTAGCGATAGTATATTACGATTGAAGAAAAAGAAATTTAGAACAGAAATGCACAGTCACCTTCTAACAGAGTACTTAAAGAAGAATATTATTCCAACAGGATTACTCGTTCGCAACGAGCCTTGTCTATTTGTGGACAATATTGAATAAAAAAATACGTTTTCCGGGATAGGAACCAAGTGCAGTAGGGACTGGATGTTGCTTACTATAAATACAGTCTTGAAAAAGAGCATGGCAGTTGGGGAAGAGATCCAGAAAGCCGAAATGGCATTTAAGGCGGACTCTACTATTGTAAACATTAAAGAAAAGATGGAATTAATTGAGAATCAAGTGATAGATTTCATTAAAATGACCACCTCTAAGAAGATGGAGAAATTGATCAAGGATGTGAAAAATTTCTCTAAGGAGACGGCATATCCGTATTTACATGCGGATTACCAAGGCCCATCAAATTGGCGAGATCCAGATAACACCTTAGGAACACCGATTCAAAAAAAGGTTACTTTTTCAGACACTTCTTCAGATGAAGGTGATGGTTACCAAAGAGGGAGGAGAGGAAATCAACAAAGGCAAAGAAACAGAGGGTTTCAAAGAGGAGGTAGAAGAGGGAGACAAAACATGTTTTTTCAATATCCCCCCTATTTCTATCCACAAGGGTTTGTTCCCCCAGGGCCCTTGCAACCATATCCATCGCAAGAACTCCCTTTTCCTCCACCCCAAACAGGCCCACCGCCTTTAGGAAATATGTTCGAAACAAGAAGGCGAGCATACAGAAGGTAAGTTCCCCTTCAGCTGTATACAATCTGTCTGATAAAATTTTGACCACCAAAGAAATATCCATATTAGAAAAAGGGTTTTCCTTCATTCCGATGAAGGACCCTAGTAAAATGGATGTGGAAACAGAGTTGAGGAGTTTCTTTCGCAAAATTAGACTCAAAGATTTCTTTGAAGATTCCCCTCATGAATCGATTGAAAGGATGGCCAATACTCCTTTTAAACCTCCTTCTACCTTTACTCCTTCCCTTAATATGATTTCTAAAGAAACTGCCATATTTGAAAAGGCAGTACTTCGAGACTTTAATGCTCTCTATGATAATAAAGAGAAAAAGAGACGAGATACCAAATTCTTTAATTTCACCAAAGATGATTGGGTAGGTTTAAAGAATTTACAATCAGATAGATCGATTGTCATCAAGAAAGCTGATAAAGGAGGTGGAGTTGTAGTGTGGGATGCTGTCAAATATGACTGTAAGGTCATGAGACAATTGAACAATCGAGAGGTCTATGTCAAACTGCAGGGAGACCCCTCGCAAAGGATATTGAAAGAAATAGAAAGTTTGGTCAAGGATGCTTTAGAAAGGGAAATTATCACTCAGAAGGAATTTAATTTCCTTGTCCCCAAGAACACCAGGACTCCCTTGATCTATATGCTGCCCAAAATTCATAAGAGCATGGCTGCACCACCTGGGAGACCTATTGTTTCCCTCAGTGGGTCTATCCTTGAACCCGTGGGACAATATCTGGACCACTTTTTGAAACCTTTGGCGAAAAACACTCCTACCTATCTCTCTGACTCTACTGATGTTATTAGAATTGTGGAGGCTTTTCCTTTCGATAGCGACCACAATATGCTTATTACCTTAGACGTGGAGTCGCTATACTCTAACATCCCCCAGGGGGACTCATTGGGGATTATGAATAGGTTTTTACAATCTAGGACCGATATTATCTCTGTCCCTAGTGAGTTCCTGGTTGAATTATTGGAAATTGCTCTTAATAGAAACTTCTTTAGATTTAAGAATGCATATTATATGCAGATTAAGGGGACGGCTATGGGGGCATCATTTGCGCCCAATTATGCCACCCTTTACATGTGGGATTTCGAGGAATCCAACATTTTGATAGATGCGAACCCGTTTAGATCAGCTCTCAAATTGTATAAGAGGTACATCGATGACATACTTATCATCTGGGACAGCACTAAGGGGGACTATAATGCGTTCTTCCTTTGGATTAACAACTTAAATCCTAATTTGAAGTTTACTATGCAAACGAGTAATAAGGAGATCGCATTTTTAGACCTCCTTATCAAAGTGGATATAAATGTACTTGCAGTGGACCTTTACAGAAAGGACTCCGATAGGAATACTATACTGCACCACGAAAGTTTTCATGCCCAGTCTTTGAAATCAAATATCCCTTATGGTCAGTTTCTGAGGGCTAGGAGAAATTGCACTAAAATAGAAGATTTTATTAAGCAAGCTTCTGTTATCGAGGAAAGGCTGGTAGAGAGAGGATATCCCAAAAGATTACTTACACAGTCGAAAAAACGTGCATGGTACCAGCATAGAGATGTCCTTTTAAAAAGGGACATCAAAGAAAGGAAGCTGGGGGGAGACCAACTAGTATGTGCTCTCACGTTCAACACCCAACATAATCAAATCAAGAAGATAATATCCAATCATTGGCATCTACTTCAGCTCAATATGCTGAAATTGGCCAAACCCATTTATGCATTTAAAAGAGGCAGAAACATTAAGAACTGGGTTTCCAAAGCCGACAGAAATACGGCACAAGATAGCCAACCTACCATCACTGCCGCTTGGGGTATGCTGCCCATTAAGGGACACTATCCCTGCGGCAACTGTTCGAGCTGTGCCAGTACTTCGGCCATTGCCTCGATTGAGATTTATGAAAGAATCTGGGATCTGAGGCACCATACCACCTGCCTCAGTACCAAAGTAATATATGTTATCATATGCCCTTGTAAAAAGGCTTACATTGGGAAGACATCCAGAGCTGTCAAATTACGCATAAGTGAGCACAAATCTAAGATTAGAACGGGCCAGCAGAATGCTCCGCTAACAATGCATTTTTTGGAACAGAGGCATAGGCCAGAAGATTTGAAATGGTGGGCAGTTGAGAAAGTGTTGGGCACTGATGCGGCCAATACGGCTGCACGCCTAGCGCAAAAAGAACAATGGTGGATATACCATACCAATAGTCTAGAGAGGGGTCTGAATCAACGAGAAGAATGGAATTGATTCCCCCCTTTTTTCATTATCATTTTTTCACTATTATTACACTGCAGTTATAGTGAGTCTTAATTCCCCATGAAAGACTATATTGCTTTGAAACATCGGTACAGTTTAACTTGGGACCCCAACTCATCTAGGGGTCTGCTTTACTTTATTTTCCTTGTAGGACACTATGTCGTTTTTTAGTCCTTCTTTTGTGTCTATGTCATCTAGGACACACTGTCGTTTTTTAGTCCTCCTTTTGTGTCTATGTCATGTAGGACACAATGTCGTTTTTTAGTCCTTCCTTTGTGTTTATGTCAAAAATTTGGAAATAAAAGAGGGACCATGATGGACGTGGCTCTGTCCTTGTGCTTTCAGAGACACACGGCGTTAGACTGCGGGCTCCGACTGCTGCAAACAAGGTAAGCGGGTTTGAAGTAAGCGTTTGTTTACCGGACGGTTTATTGGGGCTGCTGCTGACGGGATCTGTTTATTCATTGATTTACAGATTCACGCATCAGCGTATACGCCCGTTAGCGTACAAACTGTGCTGTGGGATAGAAGGGAGACTAGTGCTACTCCATTTGGATAGCGTTACTATAACGAAGGTGAGAGGCTTTTCGCATTAAGGAGATGGCGGATTTGCCCGCAATAGTATACGTGCCTGAGCCGCATTTCGCTAGTTTTAAGAGGATTTAATTTGTTTCCTAGGCGGTTTTTTGAAAACTTGAGAAGAGTTATTTTTCTTCCCGTTCGGCTGGAGCAAGAAGTGACCTAGTCTCCAGTTTCTGACCTGTGTTTGGAACGGATCAGTTTAGGTATAGAACTTTCGCCATCTATATCTTCCTACAAAGAGATTAGTATAGGCATTTTCCATTGTGTGGCACTAATAAGTTTCATTGCTTCCTGTGTTCTTGTCACAGATCTTGTTTTTTGTGAAAACCCAGCCTTACTGGACTTACACCAGAAGCTACTGGGACACAAGCTATTAGGCGAACCTAATGAGGTTCGCAGGTATGTTTTCTTACATGTATTTGAATTCTGAAGCACATCACAGTGGGGGCGGTAGGTGTTATGGAGAGGGCACTTAGCACTAAAAAGGATATGTGCTATTAATTATGAATATGGGAAGAGTTTATATTCCTTTCTGAACCCTGGAGCCCTAAATGAAATTGGGGGGACTGTATATGGGTATATGAAAATGGACTGATTTGGTCGTTTTCATTTAAGCTGGCTGCATTGAGCAGTATTGATGGGATCATGGGCAAGGGAACACCCACTTGGACTCAGAGACAATTTTTGTTCTAGTGTTTAATGATTGGTCCAAATCGTGAGAGAGAGTTACTGATAGAAGGTTGACAGCAGTATGTTTTTTAACAATGTTTTAATTGTATGTTTGTTTACTTTTAGAACGTTGCTATTGTTCATCCAATCCTGATGAAGACACACATAACTTGTCGAGTCGAAACTATTAACCAACTGGGAAGCCTTTTATTGTAAAGAAGATTGATATTGTTAGGCACCAATAGTCTTAGGCACCAATAGTCGATATTATATTGGGAATGAACTGTGATTAATAACATTGTGAATGATTTACAGCACAATGGAAAAGAAGTGGTTTAATGAAATGATCAGCTTTTGTAATTTCTTAGCATGTCAATATATTATTTAAATATTGCATTAGAGAGTGAATGTATGAATGTATGATTAGTACAATGCTTTTTAGAATGAATTAAATCAATATGCGTCTATGTGTTTTTTTAGACAAATCTTAATAAAATGAATATACCGATTTGAGCTTCATATCTGTCTGCCCACCTTCTTCAGTCTCTCTTGTTCTCCTGGTACCATTTTTGTTCATATTACTTGGTGTTACCTCTAGGTATCAGTGAAAGTTGAGGTTCCCACTTTGGGTTTGTTGTTACTATTGAAGAGTAGACTTGAAAGTTTCCCAGAAAGACGCGAGCCGTTCAAAATGGTCTACAATAAATCGGAACCTATTGGAAATAAATGGCACTTACTCCAAGAATCTTCAAACAGAAACAGAAATGAATAAAACATAAAATGACCCGATCTCATATTAAGTCACGACTTAATTGATTTATACTTCACAAGGAACGTTAGTGGCCAGACACTGTCATGTTTTTATGGATAGCCAGTCATGCAGAGTAAGGGCCAAAGCGAGGGTACGGATAACACAGTTTAAACAAAGTAGGTGCAAAAGAAATACATACAGAGTGAAAAAATCAGTTCAATATTAGAATTCAATGCTCTACTTTCCAATGAAGCCAAAAGTGTGCACCAGGTTCATGAGGTCTGCATAATTAGCAATTCATACCCAGTGGGCCGGCCGGCATAGCCGATGTTCTCAGATGCATGCATATAACGCGTACCGCATTTTAACTGTTTAGGGAAAATGGCAGAGAGTGCTGTCTAAGTAATCAAAAGGCTAACTGATCTGTACCCTTTACCCAAACATATAGGTCAGAGATGCAAATGCACCCAGGTGTCCGCCGGACACGGGTGGGGTCGTCAAACTAATTAAAGTACATCAGCGCTTTTATGGACATTCCAGATCGGCCGTTTGTTCGTAGGACCCGTGGGAAGTGATAAGCATGCCCCCAAGTGTCCGCCAGACAGGACAGGGTTCCCTGAACTAATTAAAAGTGCACCACAACTTTGCGGACATGACGGACAGGCGTGTTGTCAGCAGGACACAGGAAATGTGATGTCTGTGTGCCCAAGTGTCCGCAGGCCAGGGGTAGGGTCCCCAAACTAATTAAAGGTACGTCACAGCTTTGCAGTCATGCAGACAGGCAGGGATTCCTAAGGACACCTCCATTTTGATTGCAGATACCCTGGACAGGCACTGTGTCCTAAGGACATCTATTTTGATTACAGACAGGCCGTACATTCACGCTGTCCGGGGAGTGGGAAAGGGCCTTTTTTAAAATGAAAAAAACACACACATACCAACAGTATACTCATAGAAATTTGTTTACATACAAATATTTACATAATTAGGAAAGGGAAGGAGTAGCGGAAATGGAAACATATACAGGGGAATTCAGGCTTTGGTCAGGCAGGTAATCGGGGGAGGAAGGGATTGAGGTCGCATCGTAATGTTTTTGACTAGAGGGAATTTGTGGGGATGGTTGGCTGGGACAGGGGCAAAGGGTACAGGTACAAGTCGGGCAGTGGTATTTTATATTGTCCATTATATGTCTCTGTACAAATATTCTTAAGTCTGTGAAACTGTAATTTAATTCGTCTATTTTTGCCCCCCGACTTATTAGTTCATTATGTACAATGTTGCTTTGGGTTTGTATGGGGTCATCGGCTTGTACAGGAGCTGGAGGTTGCGGGATGTTCTCCTCATTTATAGCATGTACTGTTAAAAAAAACATGTTTAGTTACATGTGAAGCAATGCGCATTAATTTTCCTAAATCTGAAATTGCACTGTGTACCATTACAGTTGCTATTGTCAGTCATTTCGCCACTTGAGGGTGCTTTCCATTTCTAGCTATGTGCACAGGAAACATTTCACAGTTATAGGAAGAAATATAGTGCACTTACCACTTTGTTGTATTGTTGTGTTGTTATTACTTTGCACCTTCCTGTGGCAGTTGCTTCTCAGTGTGTGTGCAAAGTTGTACTGAGGTAATACAGTTGGAGGCACAGGTTACTAATGTAGTTGGTGTGTTCCATTATGTTACACACACTATGTAATTGCACTGCTGCTTTTATAAGTACAGTTTGTAGACCTACTTCATTTTTCTTTATAATACACTTATGTGTTGTTGTTACATCACTGTAAGACAACCCCTGAGCTTTAGGGCAGTGTGGATGCTGCCCGTGCTCCGTGAGCAGTCGCATGGTCCACGGGTTCTGTGGCTATCACATTGGCCCAGGGGGGTCACTATGTTGTATGGTACATCCACACAAGTTAAGGGTATCCTAGTAAAAACCTGTGAAATTCCGTGAAAAAACGTTGTTAAAGGGATGTTATGGTTAAGTTGCGCTAATAAATACCTATCACATTCAGTAAAAAAAACTTTGTTAAAGCGACGTTATGGTTACAAGTAAAACAGAAAACCCCCAGAAATTTGCCATTTATGGTAAACTAAGCAACTATAACTCACACCACCACTGTTCACTGCTAAGCCTAACATCCATGACATCAGTGATGTCATCACATGTGCATTTAGTTTTAAGGAAAACTCCCTACAAAGGGTTCTGATTATAATGTTGGCAAAAAACTGTCAGGGGTGATTGGAGACATATCATGAACTACGTACTTTATTACATAATGTACTGGCCTAAACAACATTCTGTTGCAATGTTATTTGTAGGTTAGGGACATACTCAATGAAAAACATAGGCATTGGCTGCAGCATGCACCATAGAGGTGCAATATTTGTAATCTTGCCATGTTGGATAGTAAAATAAGGAATCCTTCCATAGCAGACTTTTGCGTCCTGTAAAATCTGCAATAACTACCTAAAAATGTATCACTTACTAAACACTTGTATTAATACACAAAAACCATAAATTGACCACAATGATACAACTATGGGCCATATACAGGGAAAGTGACGTAAGCACAAAAGCAGCAATATTATCAGAAACTATACATAACCTAACTGATTATCTTTATGCACAGAAATGATTGCTGTGTTTCAGTCCTGCTTCTTACCCTATGTATATGCATCATATGATGCGATTGAACTCTAAGGAAAGAAGTGTAAGAACATATCAGAAGGGTAAAGTCTACAAATATAGTACCTTTTGAATTTTCAGTTTCTAACTGTCAATGAACAAAACCACCTGGCCAAGATATGTCAGGGAAGAAATACAAGGGGCCAGACTTGTGATGTCATAAGTGATGTCATCTTTGATGTTATGGGTGTTAGTCTTAGCAGTGCACTGTGGTGGCGCGAGTTATGGGTGCTTAGTTTACCATAACTGGCGAATTTCTGGGGGTTTTCGGTTTTACTTGTAACCGTTACGACCCTTTAACAAAGTTTTTTCATTGAATTTGATATGTTTTTATTAGCGCAACTTTACCATAATGTCCCTTTAACAAAGTGCTCTTCCTATGGAAACACCAACTTAACCATACCTACATGGACGCTACCGCGTCCATGTAATATGCATATATATATATATTTATATATGTATATATATATATATGCACACACTGCTGTAATGTTGTGAAAAAAAGTCTTGTGTTAGACTCTAACACCATACAGCTTTAAACACAAGCACGCAGCCCCAAACAATAGTGCTGAAATGTAACTTTTATTCAGTATTAAAAAACATTTAAAATAATACAAATCAGCATGACCTTACAAACTTGTAGCAGGGCTCCATAGTGACTGTTCTGTACCAGGCGTTCCGTCCCTACTCGGGTACTTCTTCAAGCTAGTTTTTGCATTTAAAAGCTCTGCAGCCATTTATCTAGCATTAAACAGGAAGTTGTAATGAAACCAGTCATATGACTTTCTTATCACCATATATTATGATTACGCCAAGCGGCCATATTGTGCTAGTCATTATTGGCTGATTTCTCCTCGGTTATGTTCTAATAAATATTAGTTCAACATTTCACATTATTCGTTTGCATTTATTTTACATTCGTTTATAATGTTCTAAAAAATCTGGCCGCAATGATAAAATATAATTTTTATTATAAAACTATGATTTCTATGTAGTCCATCCTGCATGGCAGCGGTTAGAAAACTGCTACTTCTGAAGGCTATTAAGGCTGTGGCAGCTACGCCCCCTCCATAACATGTCTCTAGTATTCCAAGAACACATTACGTGCAATTACCAAAGTGAATACATGGGTGATTTTCAATCCTCATACAAATATAATGCTCCCCATGTGGGCTAAAACTGATTATTCTCAATACGAATTGCTGATGCAGAGATGTCATCATTCCAGCAGCTCGTAAAATAAGAAAAAGTGTCAGTTCTCTTACAACCATGTTTTTTGTATAAAGTGCTAGTGCATCATGGACCATGTAGTCTTGATTAAAACGCCCTAAAGCATTTAGAATCTTTCAAAATGAAAAAATATTTTCTCATTTCAGGCAGATTTTTTAGAACATTATAAACGTATGTAAAAAAAATGCAAACGAATAATGTGAAATGTTGAGCTAATATTCATTAGAACATAACCAAGGAGAAATCAGCCAATAATGACTAGCACAATATGGCTGCTCACAATACTGGTTGCATTGCAACTTCCTGTTTGAATGCTAGATAAACGGATGCAGAGCTTTTAACTGCAAAACTAGCATGAAAAGGTCCCCGAGAAGGGATAGAACGTGTGGCACAGAAGAGTGGCTATGGAACCCTGCTACAAGTTTGTAGGTCCCTACTGCCTTGTATTATTTTAAATGTTGTTTAATACTGAATAAAATGTAAAAATGTTAGCACTATTGTGTGGGGCTGAGGGCTTGTGTTTAAAGCTGCATGGTGTCAGAGTGTCTAACAGAAGGCACTTTTTCACAACATTACAGCAGTGTGTGCATAATATTGGTTTTCTCTAAACCTACACGAGCACCTGCTGAATAGAGGTTGAGCGCCCCTAGAGAAAGTGTTTGAAGTGTATATATATATATATTCAATTAAATAAAAAAGGGATATTCTGGTTAAGTTGCACTAATAAAAAGCTATGAAATTCAATGAAAAAACTTTGTTAAAGGTACATTATGGTTACAAGTAAAACTGAATACCCCCAGAAATTTTCCAGTTATGGTAAGCTAAGCAACCATGACTCACACCACCACCATACACTGATAAGACAAACACCCAGTACATGAAAGATGACATCACAAATGTCATTGATGAGATAATTGATAACATCACATATCTGGGCCACTTTTTTTAATTCACTGACATGTCTTTTTACTATCAATTGGAATTTAGAAAAATTGAAAATGTGCTATATATATATATACATTAACCTTCTTATATTTACTTAAAGTATGTTCCATAGAATTTGATTTGACCTCACAGTGCACATACATGGGGCAATAAGCAGGCCTCAAACACACTTTTAATTTGTGCATATAATAATAAAGTCTAATGTTATTGTCATTTTTTGGTGCGGTTGTGACTTTCTACTTTACTTTAATTTCCCTGTATGTGGCTCTAATTTATATGTATTCTACACAAGTATGTCATTAGTTTGAAATTGTAACCTATGTATTCCGTGTTTAACATTACACAAAACTTTGATAAGGTAGCATTTATTATTTTACTATTGGAAATTACCAGATAAAAAATATTGTACTTTTGTGGTACATGCTGCAGCCATTGCCTATATGTGTGTATGATTAGGTTACAACACTCAAATAAGTGTTCTTTAGATGACAACATTCTCTAATACATTAAGTAGTTTATGATAGATCTCCCAATCACCCCTGACATCTTTGTTACCAACATTATAAACACGACCCCTTGTAGGGAATGTTCATGAACATTATTTTAATATATGATGTTATCAGTGATGTCATCAATGACCTTTGTGATGTCACCTTTCATGTACTGGGTGTTTGTCTTAGCAGTGCACTGTGGCAGCATGAGTTATGGTGGCTTAGCTGACCATAACTGGTGAATTTCTTTTTTTTGTTTGTTTTACTTGTAACCATAACGTCCTTTTAACACATTTTTTTCAGTGAATTTCATGGGTGCACCCTAATTTGCAATAATGTACTAATATCATACTTACCCCAATACGGCAACATTATTCTCGAATGTAAAAACTTTCACCTTAAAACTAAGCCATTCCCCACCTTCTAGCATCATTTTTAACACTTCTACACACTTTTTGCAACGTTTACCAGTGTTTTTGTGTTCTCCGATGTTCGTGATCGTCTGACGTCATCCTAGACTTTTCAGACAGTGTTGCGTGACATTGCGCGCGGCATAATGATGTTTTTGCAAATAGGTCAGTGTTTCGTTAACTGTTCAGAACTGCATTTACTGCTGATCTAGGAACTTTGAAGCTCAAAAAATACGCTTGCAGAGCTCATACACCTATTCTTACTCAATATCCATTAACAATCTAGCAAACAGAACATTAGGAAAACTGCTATTCATCTTCAAAATGGCATCAGCTATTTCCATCCCTCCTCCCCAAGAGCCACCACACCACTACCAGCTGGAGGATCTACACAACGAAAGAAGCACAGTACTTCAAAAGACAATCAAGAAGACCAGGAAGAGGAGGTTATCCTCATTGTCTCTTTATGTGAATCTTTGTGAGCGCCCTGAGGCCCTTGGGTTAGTGGTGCTATACAATAAATCTAGATAGATAGATAGAAGAAGAGCCTACCTGTAACAACCAGAGAGAATCATGGGTGTGGCAGTTCCTTACCACTGTTGGAAATGTATCAAAGTCTAAAGCTACCAAAGCGAAATGCACTGAGTGTGCACTCAGTCATGGACAACCTGGACAGTACTCCTACGGGACCACCTCCATGCAGCGCCACACCAAATCCAACAACCGCAAGGCTATCAGAAAGTCTGTTAATTTCTTAGGAAGTAGTAGGCTGTCTTCCTCTACCTCAGCTTCCTCAACCATTCCTGTAACCACAAAGCCTACCTCTGTGGGACACAAAATCCCACCAGCTACCTTGCAAGTGATCAAAGAGGCTGTTGATCCATAGCTTTCAAAAACTACAGTACACTGTATATACTGCAACACACCACTCTGCAGAGGCGAGCAATTTCAAAGTGCTTTTGAAGCTGTAATCAAGGAACATGAGAAACAATTCCCTCTACCTTAGATTTAACACCCGCAACATCTTCCCCTGTCCACCTACCCCTATATATGTGTGGTTGGTGCCCCTTCCCTCATTTCCCTCCCCACCTTACTTTCTGGCTGCAAAAAAATAAAATGAAAGAAAATATAAAAAAGGTTCCTTTAGGAACCACAATTCACAGTTCAAAAATAGAACAACAAAAAAAATAAACTTATAGACTCCATCTTCTTTACATTTTTCAGTAAAGTAGTTAGATTCAATAAGATTCTCCAACATTCCCATTAGCATGTTCTACTATGCTAATGGGAATAATGGACAATTGTATACTAGAGAAAAAGAAAAAAGCACACAAACAAATTTCAGTCTGAAATTCTTCTATTTAGTATACCATAAATACCATAATCCATTGTCGTTTATAACTACCCACAGTCTCTGCATTCCCCTGTCTAGCCAATGCCATATTAGAAAACCCGGATTGCACATCATCACACAAAACAGCCCTTCTACTCTTTTTACTGTTACGTTTGTAACACTCCCTCATTACCTGTTTTAAACCATTCACACATATATCCACCAATCACTTAAAAAAGACACTGCATATAGCCTATCAACATATTAAACTTCCCCACACCAACTGCCACTTAACAATGTTCTACACATCTTGTTCATCTACATTTCCCATACGTATTGTAAGACATATGTTTGGGGTTATGTCTGGTACTTTGTAGTATTTTTGCTATGTGGTATTTTTGCTATGGCAGTATTTTTACAGTATTTTTTTTACAGTGGTTCGGCTAATTTCTGAATACTGTCTGATAATTGTTTCACCCGAGTCACTAACAACAAACAAATACTGGGCTTAATACACTCTGAATAGATGGCCCATACCCTCCTGAGGTATCTTATGTGCAATATCACATTATGCCCTTTCTGCTATATTTCAAAATGTAAAGTATGCAATTGAAATACAACACATTAATTCAGCCTCCCTAAATAAAACAGTCCACTGTCGCTACTTTTCTTTGTGATATTTATTACCAGACGTCTATCTCCCTATGCATGTCAAATCAAAGAGACTGAATGCAAAAAAAAATATACTGGAACAAAATTCCTTTTCAAACCTGTTCTTTATCATAAACTAGAAATATGCAAGTTACACAGAATGACCCATACACCCACGTTATAATTCACAGTATGAGCGAATCTCACTGCAGTGGCTTTCAATGCTCTATCTGTACCAAGTTCTGCTACGTCAACCTTGGCTTCATGGTCGACTGTCAATGCGCGAGCCACGCATGAGGGACTAGAGGAACCAGCTCCCGGTGCCCGCGGCCAATATCCTTCATAAATATCACCCTCTGGACCAGTTTCCATAAGGAAAGGAAACGACTGTGTGGCGGAACCTCCAGAGCATTGCCTGCTGCAATCCTGGGAAAAATCGGAGCCTGGAAAGTGCAAACCGAACAGCGGTGCGACAGCCGCAATTTTTTGCCCCAGACCGAGACGAGAGGCAGCCTGCCTGCCTACAGCTTGCAAGAGCCTGCGGAGCTTGGAGGGTGGGATCCTGGACCAGGGACGAGATCCGGGAGACTGATGCTGGGTGCCTGCTGTGTGTAACAAGTGCACCATACACAGCACCCACGGCAGCTATTGATACCACCAGGAAACCCCTCCCGCCACCCGATTGGAAGTGCTCCCTGGCACCCACGAGACACCTGGCAACCAGCGGCTGGGGAGGCCGCCCCCATTTACACAGGCCCCGAGTGTGGCGCACTAGCTGGTCCAGGCGAGGCATTCCGCAACAGCAAACAGGAAACTCTCCTCCAGGTACCGGTGAAACCGGTGAAACCACAGCAGTACACGTAGCTGTACACGCGCTCCCAGTGCATATGGAGCGGGCTCGGCTGGAGACCCTTGATCTGGACTATAACATTTGACAGGGGTGGAAACCCTCATGGACCGGAGGTGGGGGCTGCTCACGCTCCAAGGAGCACCTTCCGGAGCCCAGGTCCCACACTCACAATAAAGACAGTGTGGGGTGAGGTGCCACATATGCCTGGCCCTTCCCCCCGGATGCCCTCCAAAGCAAGCGACGGACCCCCAATGCCCGTGCTCCAAGTGAAATAACTGGCAGGCACTTCCACGCTGCAGGTCCCAGCGTGGCGTGTATGGAGGGGGCGGACAAAACAAGGAAACCCTTAGCCTCAGGAATACTTCACCCCCCCCCGTTCATTGAGGCACATCCAGCCGTTGTGGTGGCTGGACCCCTGGCACAAAGAACACCAGCACCGACTCACCCGAGGGGCCCACATCCCTTGCCCTCTGTCCGGGGTGGGCACCTATGACGCCCCAGGAACTCAGGGGCCCCCACAGCACAAACCCAACTGAACTCTCTCTCTCCCCCAGACACTTCCGCTCAGACACTGTGTGGCACCCCGGGGCCCATGGCACCAACCTCCACACGCGGACACACCAGCTGCTATCTTCCGATGCTGTGAACAGTGAACAGCACAGAGCCACACTGCACACGACTCCCTGCTCCGCGTTGTTGACAGGCTAGATGGGAGTAACCTACCCTAGTGCAGCCTGGGGACGCCTTACTGCTACCTGAGCAACCACAGGACCTATTGGTCCCACTGTTCCCAGCATTTGCCAGCATCATAGACTATGGTCACATGCATAGACATGGACGCCGAGTCTCATTAAGGGACTGTAACGACCTATTCAGACCGAGTGCCTCACTGAGATCGCACATCTGCTCTATGGGTAAAGATAACATCAAGATACAGGCCTTGCAGAGCAAAATGGACCTTATCACAGTAAGGGCCCACCCCGACCTGTGATGCAATCCCTGGATGTAGGAGAACCCAGGGAAGAAACCCAGGATTCTCCAATTTCACTCACCGACGTCATGAGGGCAATTGGCGACTCAAGGACGTCTCTAGAACTGAAGATCGGAGGGCTGTCCTCTGAGGTGTCCTTCCTCTGCCAAGACCTACACAATCTCTCGTCCAGAGTCTGAACAAAGAATATCAGACACAGAGGATACAGTTCGCCAATTGGAGCAACAACTAGCAGCAATCTCCAAGAAGATTGACCAACTTGAATACCGCAGTGAAGTAGTGAAGGAAGGACAGTGAAGGAAGGGCGCGACGCAACAACCTAAGGATTCTTGGCATCCTGGAGAAGGAGGAGGGCCCCAGCGTTGAACTGTTCCTAGAAGACTGGCTGGCTCATATCTTTGCTCCCAAAAAACTGTCAACATTTTTCTCCATCGAGCGGGCACACAGAGTGCCTTCTGGGTGGCCCACCCCCAGATCCCCACCAAGGAGAATTATTGCACGCATCTTGAACTTCCGGGACCAGGATGCTATCCTCCAGATGGCCCGTGCCTCAGGCCCAGTCACATACAACGGATACTGCGTGGGGTTCTACCCAGACTATACTAAAGAGGTCCAGAAGGCCCGCCAGTCCTTCAACTCCGTGAAGAAAAAGCTCCAATAATTTTCAATCAAATATGCCCTTTTTTCCCTGCACTACTCAAAGTCCATCATGAGGGCACTACCCACCTGTTTTACACCCCCAAAGATGCATGGGAATGGCTGGAAACTTAAATCCTTAATGGGTCTGGCCTCCGCTGATCGCCTCCTGGACCACTTGGACCACTTGGACAGAAACCTAGGTTCAAACAGCCTTCACCCTGCTCAACCCCGATGGGCCGGAATCCGAAAAGGCATTGCACCTCGACAAGAGCACTACAGAGAACGCGTGAGGCTCCCACACTGTGCTGACTAGGCTGCAACAAACCTTCCCAATGGGTCTGATACCGCGGCCGCTGCTCCCCATGTGACAAATTTACTGCTTCAGTCCGGCTTACCCCGAATAAGTTCTTATTGTTCATGGTTATATGTGTGGGCGACAGGTGCTTCTGGTTGGGGGGGAAGTACAGGGTGAGGGCCGTTCATGGGTGTTGGCAACCAAGAATCACAGAACAAAAAGTCAAGATATTTATTGCAGCTGACGCAGAAAAGGTAGACACTTCATCCGATGTGATTGGGGCACCCAATATACCTCGGTTTAAGCCATACAGTTACATGGCAGCCTCCAAACAGGCCCCTGAAGATGGCACATCCAGACATTTAGTACGTATATCACATACTCACTCGGCAGTGGGGGGACTAATGTGCAGGGGGCACTGGGACAGTAGGCGGGAGGGCACATGCACAGGAATCTGGGGGCCACTAAGGCATATGATCCCTTTTGATACTTCAAGATGTGGCGCACACGCTCAGGGTGCACGCTGATAAACTGTCCTTATTGACCTTGAACGTCAATGGCCTTGGTTCCTGCATCAAACACAGACTAGTGCTCCAATACCTCAACCAACACTCACCAGATATAGCCCTCCTCAAAGAAAGCCATTTGATTGGAACTGGCAGTGGCTACTTTAAAAAGTCCAACTACCCACACACATACCAGGCAGGGTTCTCTAGAGGGGCCAGAGGCACGATGGTACTAATCCACAAACGAGGTCTGTTGCAGGTCAGGAAAGTGCGGACCGACTCTGTGGTACTTTGTGACATATCGGGAGAACGATGGGGCCTCATTGCGGCCTACGCTCCCCCCACACTCAGGAAGGAACTCCTTGGTGATCTACAGAACATACTGCTAGTGGAACAAGCAGATTTATGGGCACTTGAGGGGATTTTAATAAAGTCATGGAGGTCACTGCTGATAGATCACACAGGGGATCCGGGATTCGGCATACCCCGACTCCTCTATACACTTTCACCGAAACACTAGTATTGTCTGACACGTGAAGAACACTACACAACACTGACACCGGATTCTCGTTTTATTCCCATGCACATAAGACATTCTCGAGAATTGACTATGCTTTCATCCCTCGCAACATGTCCCATAGACTCTTCTCTGCTGAATTTTTGGCAAGGGGTATCTCGGATCACTCCCCTCTGCTTATAACCCTAAAGAGCACACACCACCGACCCGACACCACCTGGCGTTTGAACACATACTACCTGGGGTTGCCAGAGATTGCCGAGGGACTAGAGAAGAAGACAGCTGAATACTTCGAAATAAATGAAGGCTCTGTGGAATGCCCAATTTCGATATGGGAGGTGTACAAAACAGTCCTCCACAGGGAAGCTATCTCCTTGGTGGCAGCCCACCGTAAGCAACACACCCAGAAGATTGTGGACGCTGAAAGACGGGTGTCCGAAACTGAGGACCAATTCCTGGTGCAGGGAACCAGGGCCTCACAAGAGGTCTTGATAACGGCACAAGAGGCCCTCAGTAACATAGCCCTAGACAATGCCAAGACCGCTCATTAGCTGGTCCGGAGCCAAATCTACAAGAGGGGGGATAAGGCAAACAAAACCCTGGCCTGGCTGGAGAGACGCGAACAAAGTAGGGGGCATGTGCGGCCCATCCGATCGCCCGAAGAGGAACTATTCACAGCAGACTCTGACATGGTGGAGGCCTTTGCCACCTACTATCAAAAACTTTACTCCCCACCCGTAATGAGTCCCACACCCACTTGCTTCAACTTTCTCGACCAGATAGAGTTCCCGAGACTCTCCACACAACAGGCACAGCTCCTAGACACTGAGATTGCAGAGAAAGAAGTGCAGGATGTGCTAGCACAGCTCCAAACCAGAAAGACCCCGGGGCCTAACGGTTTCCCAGTGGAGACCTGGAAATGCCTCAGCAACACATTAACAGAACACACGCACCGCATGTTCCTCCAGAGCAAAGTACAAGGCATACTCTCCCTTGACCTCAGGAAAACATACATTGTGGTTATTCCTAAACCCAGCAAGCCCCCAGACGATTGTGCCTCCTCTCGGCCCATCTCGCTGATCAACGGAGAGGCAAAACTCCTTGCACGGGTAGTGGCTAATAGGCTGCTTGGGGTGATTGAATCCCTCATCCACCCAGATCAGTGTGGGTTCATGCCCAATAGATCCACCCTCATCAACCTAAGTGAAGTCCAACTTGCTCTCAACAGGGCCCGGAGATACAGTGCCCACTAGCCCTGATAGCGGTCGACTTCGAAAAAGCATTTGACTCGGTCGGGTGGGAGGCCCCAGGGGAGATCAAGCGCAGGATGAACTTTGGTCAGGGTTTCATCTTATGGGTTAAACTTCTCTATGAATCCCCAGAAGCAACTGTGAGAGTGAATGGCAGGTCTTCCAGATCGTTTCCACAGGGCCGCGGAACCTGGCAGGGCTGCCCCTTCTCTCCCCCCCCCTATTCTTTCTAGCTATCGAGCCATTAGCAAATAAACTTCGAACAGGCAAAAACTGGTCTGGATTCACCTGGCCGGGGGGAGGAGAGGATTGACTCTCGCTATATGCAGACAACTTTCTCATATACCTTAGCAACCCTGTGAGCGCCAATTGTGTCCCATACTCTTAGGGAATAATAAAATTCCACTGGCCTGAAGGTGAACAACCAAAAAACCATATAATTCTCGATCCAGGGAGGTGACGCCGCAATCCCCGAGACCTGTGCCTACCACGTCTCCATCCGAGACGTCACATATCTGGGCATAATGATAGGCCCAACTCTGGACAGATTCCTTCAGCTCAATTCAACCTGTAATTGACAGATTTAGTAAGGATGTTTCCCACTGGCAATCGCTCCCACTATCACTAATGGGCAGGGCTGCGTTGTTCAAGATGATGACACTCCCGAGACTCTTGTACTTCCTACATAATGCTCCACTCCCCATCCCCAATGAAACTTTTGCATCAATAGACAAGAACATACGTGCATTGCTTTGGGGGGGGGGGAACAACCCAGAATCGCACTCACCACACTGCAGCACTCAGTATGGGAGGGAGGCATTGGACTACCATGTATTTGCACATACTACACAGATGAGGGTGGTAAATGATTGGATACACGGGGAGGCCACACTACCACATATCCGCATAGAGACAGCGGCTATGCACCCCGTAACACCCCTTCAGGCTCTATACGTAAAAAACGGCCGAGTATCGAAAATACGAAGAATGTCACTTCATACCCGCCATACCTGGAGGGAAGCACACAAGCACATTGGTTGGGGAGCGAAACCAACACTAGCCCAACACCTATGGTACAATGCGCACCTCTCAGAAATACAAAGAATGGGCTGTCTCGAGAACTGGGAAAAGCGAGGGATATGCACACTAGCACACGTGCTCCAAGAAGGGCACCTGCTAGAGTTTGAAACCCTGAATGACAAATATGGCCTGATGCATATGGACCGGTTTAGACATGCACAACTTGCACATGCCATACACACCCAATTCCCGGACATAACTGCTATACCTCCTTGCCCTGTGGAGACCAACATTCTCCCGCAACGCATCACTTCCAACGTCACCTCCACGCTCTACCATGCCCTTAACTCTTTCGGAACTAAAGAGCTTACTAAATTGAAAGAAAAGTGCGAAAGGGACTTGGGTGAGCTTGAACCGGAGGACTGGGTAGATGCACTGATGTTCCCCCGAGAGATAGGTATTGAGGCTAAACTGAGGCTGATACAACTCAGAATACTCCTCTGCTCCTATTATCCTCAGACAGCCCTTGCCAAATGGGGAGGGACCGGGGATGAGACTTGTCTCTGATGTAAACACGGAATGGGCACCTTCTTTCATATGATCTGGGACTGCGACGTGTTACAATCCTTCTGGGATGAATGCATCAATAAGATCTCCAACGTAATAGGAACATCAATCCCGAAGGACCCCAAAATTACACTCCTGGGAATCTGGGGAGAGGTAGACCTCACCAAATATGAAAAACTGTTCCTAGCAGTGGCATTGGGAGCCGGGAAAAGGCTGATCGCCGCAACATGGGGTTCGGAAGAATCAATATGCCTGAACCGATGGATCAACGAAGTAAGCAGGTGCGCGTCTATGGAAAACAGCATTTACAATGCTAGAGGCTGACCCCGGAAATTCGTACTGAGAAATGTCTCATCATGTCTCATCATTCCCCCCATCCCCTCCCCCCTTCTTCCCCCATCCCTTCTTGGACACCTGATGCACTGCAACTGCCATCCATTTTTTGTTTTTCTGATATATCCTATGTACCCCCTTGACCCCACTGCCTCTTACTGTCATTACTGCCTATACTTACGATGTGTTTGTTTTTGTTTTTGTTGTATAAACCCAAATAAACAGTGTTAGTAGAACAAAAACCTTGGCTTCATGACAAAAAGAAATAAAATCCCCTTTGAAAAACAGCAAAACCTTGAGAAGCACAAACACAATTTTACATGTACATTTAAATTTGAATCTCTAATGCAGCACCTAAAATGTACTGAACTATTTGAGATAAGCTAAACTACCTCTCACTCCACTTGCCCCTAAATTAACTTGATAATGACCAGATTAAACTGGCAATATTCCCTGACTCAGTTTGCAGTGTCCCAGGATCATCCACAGCTATGGTTGCTTGGAACCTCGCAGCTCTGCTAAAGAGGCCAACCCAGGGAATAAACAGTTTCAACTTTAGTCACCATGCAATCAGCAGATCAGCCCTCTGCTCTTTCGTCAATCAGTGCCATTAGAGGAATGCCCCGTAGCTCTGCCTCAAAACCCTTTTCATGAAACCCCATGTCAATCACGAGCACCACCCCTTGTCCAGCTAATCCCACTAGAACATCACGCAATCTGCCTTCCTCATTGTGCTAACTGCATTGCTGAAAAGAGAAATGATACATCTCTCTTGCACTTCCTGCTCTAATACAATGCCATGTTTTTTGCAGAACGAACCTTCACATTTTTCAATTTACCGCACAGCGCAAATTCAGCCTGCACATTTGAAGCTAATTTTTCTTTCCCATTTTCAGAGCATCATGCATTTTCTCAATCTGCATCCAGTTTATTTTATCACAGACTAATTTGTACTAAATGTTATTATGGGATTCTGTTACATGTTAGATGGAGTTGGGTTAGTTGGTATATTAGATTATGTTAGTATTATATGTAGTGCAGCTCAGTTCATTGAAATATCATCATGGATCAAAGTGATCATTTTTTAGCATGTGCTCTGTGCACTGGCACCCATTTAAATTCAGCCTGAGACACATACTCTGGAGTACCTCAATGAGTCTCACACCCTTGGCCCTAGTTAAAGTTCAAACCCTCGCTAAAATGAGATTGTGAAATGCCGAGTTCAAATGGTGAAATGCAGCATCTAAATGTTAAAATGTGGAGCCCATACTCCTACAGTATACCAACCAACTGTACATAGTCCTCCTATAAATGCACATATGCATTGTGCAGTGACAGAAGTGCATAAATAAAAGTGGCAGTACGGATGGACAAGTGCTCATGGTGGCCCAGGCGGGAAGTGACAACGGATCCTAAGATGGGAGTCCACTAGCTAACTGTTGGGGCAGAGGAGTCCCAAGGGTGGGGTACATCTTAATCGTAATGTTCCGTTAACAGAGTATTTCTTGTCAGTTGAATAGGTTTTTACAAGTTAAAATGTTTCATAATGTTACATGACTGTATATAAGTTAATAATAATTCCTTTTTTAACATATATGAAAGAACTATAGACCTCCTTTAACAAACATATGTTTGCAATACATTTTATGTGAATTGTTATGAGCAGAGCATACCCCAATAGGCAAATCAGAGTAAACATTTGCACTTGCCGAAGGCCAGGCCTCTTCCCACAGCAGAAAAGTTATATCACTATTTTTTGTACTTATGTTCCGACAATTTCAAAAAGTAAAACACAGGACAGATTTCCAAAAGCATCCTTTCAAGTCCTTGCTGATGCTCGTCGCACAACTTTGCTGCAATCGTGTCCAGCATTCCGGGCTGCAGCCGCAAGCAGATTTATTTTTTTCTTCCCCATTTAAACCTACAGGTTCGGCCATGCTGCATGCCCGCAACTTTGCTGTAATCCCGTCCAGCACTATGGGCTGCTGTTGCAAGCTGATTTCTTTTTCCCATTTCAAACTAGAGCTTCAGCCATGCAGCATGCCCCAATAAGTAACTCAGAGTAGGCATTCGTCCTCGTCGAGGGCCAGACCCATTGTCCATGCACCGAAGTTATATCACTCTTTTTGTGCTTATATTTGGACACTTTGGAAAAATAAAACACAAAACAGATTTTTAAAAGCATGCTTTTAGGTCCTTGCTGATGCTCCTCACACAGGTATGTTATCATTCAGTACAGCACTTTAGGCTGTAGCCACAAGCAAAATATTTCTTACCATTCAAACCTAGGGTTCCACCATGCTGCATACCCCGATAATCAAATCAGAGTACACGATGATCAAGTAATTGCAGGACGGTAGAATGGGTAGATTACTTTGCTTCATCTAGTACTTTAAACAGATTACGCTACTGCAGGTGATGGGGTTCTTTTGTGACGGTGCCCTTCCTTCTTCAGGTGTTAGATTTCAAATAGGAGAGTGATCCCTGCTCATCTCAGAAATGGGTTATATGGGTATATGTTGTCATAATGAAGCAGTCTTCAAAGACATTTTTGATGCTATATTTATTGTTAGAACTCAGCCGACACATAATTCGACTCTCTAGAGTGTTTCTTAAGGCATATGGATTGTGGGCCAGTCATTGCAGCGAGATTGTGGAAATCAGTCCAGCATCCAATCCCAATATCGTGTCCCACTAATTGTGTCCCCCTATGGTCACAAATAAGGGTGGGTAATGATTTCAAGGGATGGCCTGGTTTCCACGTGGGCACTGGTTCAGCGTACTTGGTAATTATCTGCTGATTAGCATTGTTTTTGAGTCTATGCAGCAATAGTGATGGTGATCTGTTGATGCAATCCTGTACAGCACTTCAGGCTGTAGCCACAGACAGAATTTTAGCCATGGGCAGAATTTCTTTTCCCATTCAAACCTATCCCGATTTTCAAAAACATCACCACATAGCCAGTCCCTTGTGGCCATGCCCACTTTAACCCCATTGCCAGTCTCTCATGGTAATGCTAGTAGCCAGATTATCTGGAGTCAATGGCCACAGGCCATGACTCAGACAATCTGGCCACTTTCCATGGCCACCGGATATACCTCAGTCACCAATGGTATATCACTATTTTGTGTACCTACATTATGACACTTTTAAAAAAATAAGGCACGGACACATTTGCAAAACCGCAACACCATGCTTTCAAGTCCTTGTCAATGCTCCTTGCACAGCTTTCCTGCAAATCCATCCATGTTTTAATGTTTTAAAAGTGTCAAAATGTACGTACTTAAAATACTCATAAAGCTTAACTCCCAGTTGACAAAATCCATTCAGACTTTGCAGAAAAATTCAAGGTTGGGTCTCTAAGCTTTCTAAAATCATTTTTGCACATTTGTCAAATAGCACCAAGTTATAACCTATCAAAAATTGATAACCCCCCCTCTAATTTTGCCCCTCTTCACAAAATCCCACCAGACCTTGCAAAAACATTAAAATCTGGGTATTAAATCTTTTTGCAAACTTTTGTGCCGATTTGTGAAAGAGCACCAAATTGATAAGACTTTGAAATATTTTGGGACCCCCCTCTAATTTTGTTCCCCTTGGCGAAACAGCACCAATCTTTGTAGAATCATTCAAGGACACGTCTAGAATAATCTCATAAAATGTCATACAGTTTGATTCGGTGGTGCTAAATTTATACGCCATGCAAAAAACTGCTTTTTGTCAACCCTGTAATGCAATAATATGTTAGGATGCCCCGAACATCTGAGATGTTCACAAAAATTACAGGGTTGTCCCAGAACTATTTGCAGACATCAGAGATGAAAAACCACCTGTTTTTTGGCTTTTAATGGCCATATCCCATCCCATCCTCATAACCCCTCACCTCCCTAGAGATATGATGCACCTCATGCTTTTCACCATCCAATCAGCTGCCGTATTGATATCTGTGGACATCGGATGAATCGAAGGCCCGTCCGCGGACCAAACAGGAAAGTAAGTCTGCGGACCGAAAACTACATTTCACTAATTATTTTAACTACATTTTGGACATTTTGAAAAAAAACCTACTGGACGGATTTACACCAAATTCACAAAAGGATGCTTTTGGGGCCAAGCCGCTGCTCCTGGCCAGATTTGGTCAAAATCCATTCAGTACCAAACCTCACCAAACTTTGCAGAATCAATCTGACGGGGCCATATACCTTTTCACATCCAGGAGGGGCAAAGTTAAAAAGCACCCAAAAAGTGATCTTACTATGGGTTGAACAACTTAACCATTACTACATGGCCGCTACTACAGGCCGTGTAATATGCAATATACATTTAAAATTTTAATATTATCACAGACATATTTAAACTATAAAATTCCAGTCATTCATATGTTTCAAAATGTTGATTTTATGCAAATCATTAGTAAACCGCTTTGTTGCTATTTGTCCTATTCACCTTTCCCATAGGTGATTTATTTACAGAATGGGGGTTATTAAATTATTGATTGAATAGTTTATATACTGAGTTACAGAGTGATTAATTTACAAACCACATAAAATGAATTTACAATATGCAGACTGAGAGCAAATGATACCGTCTGAGACTGTGCAGAATGATCCAAAGTTTAGGTCCAGCATTCAGGCCATGCCCCCTTGTTTGAGCCCCCAATGATTTCATATGTCACTTAAGTTACTGCCTCAGTGCGTTCCCCCTCACTTCCACACAACTTTAAAGAAAGGCAGATCGGTATGTTAGTCACTAGTGAGCAACGGGAAGGAGGGTGCCTGTTTTTTATGCTCTCTTCAACCCTATCTAGTAGAGTAGTGACTATACCACAAGCCTCAACCTCCTCAATCTAGGCATGCTTCAACAAGGACTGATGCTGACAGAAGCACATGGCCTCCTCTCCTTTTTCAGTGGTTTCTCAGTTAGCTCACCCTGCATAATAACATCACCCCATATCCCCACACACCACCAAACCCCTTTATCCACAACATCACACATCCACCCTACAAAACCCCTCCATCATTCTGCACCACAGTCCTCTACTCCATCATATTAACAAACCTTGCTACCACTTGTTACCATCACACCCCCTCCTCCACACCCACACCATTCCATAGCACCACTCTAAACAAGCACCATTCCCTACCCCTCGACACCACACTTCACACCACTCCACTCCACACAACTAATTCACAACACCACTCCACACCAAGACACTGTGCCAACACACCACTCCACCCTACCACCAGCCCACTACATATCACCACTCCACACTACAAGTCCACCAGTCCACACCACCACCACTCCACACGCCAAACCACCTTATAATTTCACACAACCCCAAAGCCTTACCAATACACACTTCACCATATCATCACCACTCCATACCACTCAACACATCAACACCACCACACCATTCAACACCCCTGGCCACTACATACATCTACATCTTTTCTTAACACCACTCCACAACACCACTGCTCCTTTTTCCACACCACAACATCCCATACCACTACATACATCCACACACCAAGCCCTCACCACACGGCCTCCATATCCTCTGTACACACCGAATCCACGCCACCACACAACTCCACACCCCAACACCCCCACACTACATCCCTCACTACACAACACACTTCACCATGCAACTGGATATTACCTCATCCACCACTATATACCTCTTCACCCCTACTCCACACCACTGTACCTTAAAATGTCGATTGATTTTGCTGGCAAGTAACATTTCTAATACACATATTAAAAAGGATTATATACAGTGCAGTGAAGAAATGTCTTTTGTCTACGTCTATTACTCATGTTTTTTTTATGGAAGAACTATTTCGCTGCCGTGTTTTGAATTTCTAAGTAGAGCCCAATGATTTACTACATTTCTACCTATAAGGTACAGGTTCCAAATCCTATTCTCTAACACTTCCAGTCCCTTTTTACCACACGGCCGACTCCAAGCATATGCCTTTCTCAGCCCTTCTCCACTTCTCCTACCCAGTTCGCCTTGCACTGCTTCTCGCCATCCCTCTGCTCTCACCCCATCATTCCCTCTACCATGCTTAAATCATGCTATTGTAGCCTGTGTCCTGGATTGCTCGATGTAATTTGAGTAAGTCAGCACATTCAGTGAATGGCATTCTACTCTTTTATGCTGTGTCATCATTTTGCTTTTTGACTCATTTCTGGATTCTGCCTGATGGAAAAGAAGCAGAAACAGAAAACCCTAGAGGGCTACAAATGAATGAAAAAAACAGAGATGAGGCATTCCGAGTGACCCTCTGGTACATATATCGATGATATAACATTGAAAAGAGGCATTTCAACATCCTGAGCTCTGCCAGAAGAGAAATATGGTGTCCAGTCAAGAACCAGATCCCCAAATAACACAAGATCCAATGCTTTTCATTAAAAATAAAAACCTTTCTGTATAAGGTTCATCATGCCTGTTCACAACAAACTGGTTTCCTATTCAGACCCTGGAAATTGAGATCTAGCTGGCTCTTGCGTCTACTTTTCATACTGGCATGCTGAAAAAACATACGTCATGATACAAAGGCTTTTTGCAATCGTTACGGTCTTAAGCGGGATTTGGCGTACACACTCAGTCATGATAAAGGTCAAACTTCAAAAGATTAACTAAGTCCAATAGAACACAAAATATTTAACCAGATAAACATTATGGTTTTAAATTCTTCAGCACATTTATATTCTCTCCATATTCTCCATACTTATTTACAAGTTCCAGCCGCTGTGCTTCAGATGGCGCATCCTCATTTGTCCCCATTCTGCTTCCTTCCTCGATGCTCCTGAAGGTCTGACTTGCTGTCTGCTATTTCCAAATGAAACAGATTTGCATTAAATGTGTGGATTAAAATATATCCCACTTGAATTGCTGGCTCTGGATATACTTCTTTTGATTGGCGTGGCAAAGGGGCCAGAATTTGCCCTGAAACAATTCAACTCGCAAATTACATTTGGACCCGTGCTTAGAAAACCCTAGGTATTAAGCGTGTTATAAATACGCAACTAAGACATATTCCTGTAACAGCGCCTCAATGCCCATGGGCATTGTGAGTGCTTTAAAAATGCAAATAAATAAAAATACATCGTTGTTGTTGCTTTTTTTCGTCTGAAAAGATATGGGAACCCAGGAATGCTTTTACATGCATAGCAAAAAACAATTGACGTTTTGGGGTGGGGCCATGAACATACACGTGCTACCAAACGCAGACTTCACTGAGCAATTAGCACACAATTTAAAATGAGTCTGAGAGTTTGAACTTTTAGATGGGTTAATTTGACATTTAATGGTGAAGGGTGACTGTGGAGAAACAGGTGTATTCCCATAGTAGTTTTTTTTTTAACTTTTATCATTTGGCAAAGTGAAGACAACCTGGAAAATGTAACAAGTGGCACTATGGTTGTATCAAGCTGCTCATTTGGCAGTGGCAGTGTTTGAGGAGCTGTTCTCTCTGCACAAGTGAGTGCCACACTAAACAATGTTCAATTCAGTTACAGAGTCAGCCACCTATGAGGGCTAGGTTCATAGGTCAGGCACAAATTATCATATTAACTAGAGTGTAAAGCTAGCAGTGTATAGTAGTAAACACAGTGTAACTGTGTGATGATGTAATTATGCTAAGGTCTGACTAGTGTGCCTTTGCTGGCTTTGATTTCGTACATTCAGGTATGCAAACGGGCTGTCAGCAAATCCTGTCATGCTGAGGACTATGATGAGCTAGGATGCACCCCGATCCCAAGCCTCCTACCAGGCAATGCAGACCCGTGGGTCTGTCATGGATTGACACTGGACCAAACACACTGGCTCACAGAGTTAATGTTTGCCATATGGGCCTGCCCCATATGCTGTACTCCTTATCTATGTTCATACTCCATGTTCATCAACCCAAACCAGAAATAGGATCCCATGTGCACTACTCATGGGCCTAAAGCCTTTCCAAAATATTTGAACATCACTTTTTTAATTCTTTAAAAAAATGTATGTTTATCACTTATTCCAATACCAATGCAGGCAATGTTTTGGGATTAAATCATATTTTATTTCTCATTAAACTTTTCAATCATAAACATATAAAAAATGATCAAAATATCTTCAATTGAGTCCATCAAAATAGAACAATCAATGGTATTTCATTTCACAAAAACATTTTTCTATCAACAAATCATGTCCTAAAAACATAATATTATTTTTACACAATAACTGTCTAGTCTACTAATTCATTTCCAATTTCGAAGATAATTCATAATAACTTCATATAATTCTGTCTCAGGATCCTCGTCCCCCAAGTCAGATCGTGGTCACCTAGAGATATATATAGCTATTGTAATTTTAGTGTAATATAAGAAATGCTTTATATTCATTTTAAGTACTTCAAAAATGGTTCTACCCTTACAAGGGCCAATGAAAGATTGTTTTTAAATCGCGCATTTATCTACCAAGCCATTCCTTATTCAGCTATCAGAATTCCATACCAATCTATTATAAAGTGTAAAAGAAATACAAATGTTTTAAAAAAGTATTGCATTAGGTGTTTTTAAACCCTAAATCCCTATCGTATTCACTGATTCACCCCTATCCACTTACCTGTCTGCTCCCACAGTGGGGGTGAAATCCATAATCATTCAATGCTTTTTTAGATATTTATCTTAATACCATCTCTTTGTTCAAAGCCTTGTGGGCTAAAATGCAGTGTACCAAAGGGTTCTGCTCTATCAACCTTTATATCAATTATTACCCCCACTTTCTATCATGAGACAAGCCCACAGAGTCTTTTTTTATATTCACTCAGACACTACAGTCATCTATTTGAAGATTTGAAGGTGGTCTGGGTAATAGCAGGATTCATTTTGTGGCATGTATATGAATGTTAGCCACTTGGGTGCATTCCAACAAGCTGCCACCAAACTCTTAAAAAACAGATCTTCAACTTTACCCTGGGGTCTGCCAAGCAGGCCCTTCCATCTGGTCTGAATCCCTTCAAGTATGTCTCTCCTCTGTTTCTCAGGTCAGAAACCTTTATATACTGTTTGATGATGTGCTTGACTTCAACCCTCAGCACTCTTCCCAGCATGTTGCATTAGATAATTATTTCACAAGTTCACTTCGGATTATTGCAACAGGTTATATACTAGGCTAAGTACATCTTCCACTGCTCACTTACACAGATGGCAGAATGCAGAAGTCTGTACCTTACTTAATTTTTGCTGCAACAACCGCATAACAATAGCACTTCCCTGTGCCACAATGTACTGACTTTAACATCTTATGCATAGCTAATTTTGGTACCCAGCACACCGTACTAACTTCCTGTCCAAGATATTCCAACAATATACTACACTGCTGCTCGTACTCTGCACTCGCAAACACAATTCTAATTCGTTCTACTCAGTGTCTCAGGCATTCAGCTGTTGTATTCCTTGCCAAAATATATCAGGTTCTTGCCTGCCAAATTCCACAAGGCAGTAAAAACCTACATATTCCATGGTGTCTGATGCCTATTACTCATTGCCTCTTCAACAATGTTCTGTTCATGTTGATGACTCTCTCAGCCCCAAGAGTTCCTGGTGAGTGAACCTATGGCTCTATACGATTAGTTATACAATTAGTTAACATAACAAAACATTGAGAGGCCATTGGTCCAAAGATGTTCTTAACTTTAAAATATATCCCTTACCTATAGATGTCTAAAACTCACAATTGAAATATTTTTGAGACAATAAGGTTTTCATACAGGACATAGCATTCTGTATCATGTACTAAAACGAGTTATTCAAGAGACTTTTTAAAAATCTAATTTTTGTATTAGATCATGGCCTCATTACGACCCGGGCGCAAGGGGATACCGGGCACTGGTAATGACACTGGTGCCGATAATCCCTTTGCGCCCTATTCCGAGGTTGCTTTGCGGGTCCTTCCTTAACGCCTGGTATTAGCAGCCATTAAGGACGGGACCCGCAAAGGGCCTTCAGAGCTAATAACGGTACCGTAATCTACGGTACCGTTATTAGCACCCTCCCCATTTCCATTGAGCCCTATGGGGGCTCAAATGGGAATGGGGATTGACATTTTCAATGGGGACTTACTGATCCCGCAAAGGTCGGACTAGACCGGTAAGTCCCCATTCAACCAGGGCGGACACGGTACCGGTAATGGTGCTGGTCATGGCGCTAATAGCGCCATGACTAGCACCAACCCCGGAATGAGGCCCCATATCTTGTTTTTTCTAATGGTATACACTGTTATAATGTAGAACTATTTTGTTATGTCACTTCCATATGTTGTTTCCATGGCTATTTCCCAGTTTATTGTGTGTTGTATACAAATCTAATCCATATGCATGCATAAGTATTGTTGAACTTCACCGTGACACACTTTGATCCAATACTTGCATGGTAGACAAGCAATAGAACAGATCAGGACTGCGAGACTTGTCCTTGGCCTCAAGCCCTGGGATCATATCTCTCCAGCCCTGAAATCTCTTCATTGGCTCCCAGTGGCTGCAAGGATTAAATGCAAGACCTTTTGCATTGCCCACAAGGCTTTCAGTGGTATGGGTCCAAAATACCTTCAACGCTCCCTCCGTAAATACCTTCCAACTCGAGCTCTTCGCTCCTCCACCTCCAACTCCCTCAGGGTCAGTCGCTTCTCCAAGCAACGAGTTGGTAGTAGATCTCTTTCCTCGACCACGGCCTCCCTCTGGAACAGCCTCCCTGCCATTATGAAACTTGAGGAGAACCATCTCCGGTTCCGGAAGCTACTCTTTGCTTCTGCCTTCGCTCTCCCTCTCCCCTGCTGATCTGTCTGTGTAGGCACCCAGAACCTGGTTTACCCTCTGATTTCGGGCTGATGTCCATGCCCACCCAGCTACACAACCGCACTGCCCCTCAGCAACCCTTGCACTTGGGTCTGTATCTGTTACCCTACAGTCCCCTTACCTGCACTTACCAGACACCCTTATCTGCGCTCTTAATCTACACTTGCCACCTTGCTGGCTGCACTACATTTTGTTGTTGTTTTATCACTTGCTCAGCACTTTCCATTCTCCCCTCTACCTTGCACTTTCCCCCTTCTCTCTCCCCTGCACTTGCACATTCTCATTGTCACTGGGCATAGTGAGATCATTGTTATTGTCCTCCCTTGTTGCCCTCCCTTGCCTCGTTGCACTCTGAAACACTTGTGTATGAGCGCAATACAAATAAAATATCATTCAATATCATACATAAAGCAATCTGTTTATTTGCTTGAATACTCTTGTCATATCCTCGTCTGGATTTAGACTGATTACACTGGATTCAACGAGTGACATTGTAGGTGAGGTGCCACAATTCCATAGGAATTGAAGTTGATATGTACTTCTGACATCACAAAAGTTGTTTTAGACAGTCCTAGATGCCAAGTGGATTAGGGAATTTGGCAGAATTTGACGGAATGAAACATGTGCTTAAGGCTGTTTAGATTCACATGTGATGAAGCAAAATAAAATGAGATTATTTGTATTGTGTATAATGTCATGACAGTAACAATCCAAACCAATTTTAAAAAGCCATTTAATTTGAATGCAATGTATAGCAGCCAGAGGCAGAAAACATGTTCTTATGTTTATTTACAGGAGGTTGCTGACAATCATAGCATGTGTAAGTGACAAAATGACTTCCTCTCTGCAAGAGTACAATGATGGCTTGTAGTGAAATCACTTACTCAGCCCTTGCACTTCTACAAACCAACAGTGATCCCAATTTTAAAGGTAAAACGGACAGAGTTAAGAGATATATCTCCTTCACCTTTTGTGGTAACATAGGTCGAGCGGACTCACAATAGGGGTGAGAATGTGATTCAATAGCAACCCAAACATCATTACAGTCCAAAATAAAGGGAATGTTAAATCAAGGCCCAATAAAATATATAATTTAATTAAACACACACTAACTAAATAGAAAATCAATGTGCAAAACCCACCCCTGTGGAAAAAACTGAGAAGATTCAGAGAAAGAAGGATGCAGCACTCTGGATTACAATACAAGGGTGAAAGGCAATTCAACAACCATAATAATCTTTGGAAAGGAAATGTATTTGAGGAAAAAGGTGCACAAGTCACCTAACCAATCTCAAGGGCCCAAAATGGACCATGGCGGCAGTTATGGGTCAAAAGTACCTTCGTGGCAGTTTGACATATTTGAATCTTTCTTTGAGCTCTTGTGCAAGTGAATCAAACCCAGTTTGGTTGCGGTGCACCATGTACGACCAAGTGGCAAGCTGGCATCGGAGCTGTTCAAAGGTGGTGTTCAACTGATTCAGGTCAGAGTGCTCGCCAGAATTGGCTCAGAGTCAGGTGGTTTGAGACGTCCAGTAACCAGAGGGTATGGGCGATGCGTGATGCTCCAGTGGTTTGTCTCAAAGGTCGGTAGTGGTTTGAATCAGTGATCCTGATGCCCTAGTGTGCAGTTCAACAAAGTGGTGGTTCGAGGTTGGGCTGTGTTGAGTAATTCAGTAAATGCTTGTTCGAGTAGATGAATGCCACTGCAGTGGTTCGAGTCAACTCTGGCAATGAGCTGTTGATTTGAGTCAGTCATGTGACAGGCTCTGCAAGGACATATGCCAGCATCATGCTGGTTCAAAAATGCAAGCACAGAGGTTAAAATGTTTGGTTTAATGTCAAAAGCAGAACCAGCAAGTTCCTCTGGTTCAGTGGTGCTGAAGGTGGTAATAATGTGTTCAACCGGTTTGATATGGTATGACAAGGAGCATTATCTAGATAGATGCTCCAGGTGCTGTGAGACCCACTCCAGGGGCTCTAGGAGAGGATGTGTTCATTCAGGGAATGATTCCCCTAACCAAAGGAGATTTGGTACAGAGTGACAGGTCCTGGTCCACAGCAAGAGTCACCCCTATTGTGCCCTGGAAGAGGGTAAGGAGCAACGCTTGCCTCTGCGTTTGACTGCTACTTCCCCTTAGTGGTTAAGGGTTTTGGAAAGATCAACTCTCCCAAAGGAGGTCCAAATTAATTCTTCCAAAGATGCTTGTTCAAGAGTTAATAAACGAAAGGGTGGGAGACCCCCTTCTTGTAAAGGCAAGAGTCCACAGGTGATTGGGCTACAGCAAGCCTCATTGTGGGGTTTCAATTCCTGTTCAATTCCTGTTCTTGAAACAAATGGACTTTGCCTTTTCACATCATACCCAAAGTGCTTTGTGTTAAAGGAACTGAATGGGATGGAAAGGAAGCAAGATATAGAGAGAAAACACAATGGTGGAATCTTCCATCATCTGATCTGAGCTCCTCCTATCTAACTCTCCCCCCTTCTTTTTTCAGTAGTGTCAAAGGCCCTTTTGTTATGCCGCACCATGGTGTGAGGCCAGTCCTTTTTGGATGGTGTGCACTTTAATTGCTTTTTCCCAGGCCAGCTCCAGTAGTGAGGCTCTCCTACTGGAGACAGGTGTTTCCTGACCTAACTAAGGTTCAAAGGTGAGTCATAGCCAACCAGTCTCCTGCCCTGTCACTTGGCAGGGGCAGGCTGACTGTCTAGACTACACATTGCTCTTATACAGCTGAGCTGGGCTCACAATGCTGACACAGGTATCATGCAAATGGATGGTGCGTGTATAATTATGAGAGATACCAGCCACCATACCTTAAACTCAGGACGGGCTTATATTTAAGGTGTACAACTGCCACCAGGATAGTGACTCTCATAGTTATGTGGTTATGGAAAAGAGGTGCAGGCTTTAAATGCATCCTCTGGGCTGAAGTGCCTAGGCTGTCATAGCAGCTGTCCAATGGGAACCTGTGACCCTGAACCTACTGTGTGCCACTGGAGGGCAGGAACTGCATATGAGGATACTGATCCAGCAGGGCACAGGTGTACACTATGCTGTTGGCATGACATTTATGAAAGGGAGATCTGATTAGCAGATTATCCTTCCTTGTGATGGAATTACCTGTGGCATTTTATTAATTTGATACAAATCAAAAAAATGCAGGGCTTCTACACCCTCGCCAGGCGGCAATCTGTCACAATGTAAGCATATACTAATGGTTTTTGGCAAAGACATCACTCAAGGCCATGATTCCTAAGTGAGTGTGTTTGTATCTCAGAGTACTCAAATTATTTCAGGAAAGGCTTTTGCTTGATATATTAAGGTCACAGGTAATCGTCTCAAATGATATTCAGTTAACACGCACTGTGTAGGAACATTGAGATAACCTTTCTCCAGGAGACTCATCATACAGCTAAAGAATACTGATGATGACCCAAGTAAGGGAAGACTTGGGGCCGTGCTACAGAAAAGTTGCTCGAGCACCAGTGCAATTTCACATGGCACACGCGCAAGAAGCACCTTTTCATAGTGCAGATGTGCATTGTTTCATTACATTTCACCATGAAAAATAGCACTGAATCAGTGCGATGTTTCTGCAATATGGACAATGTTGTTTATCCTCTCGGGCCACCAAAGATAAGGGAGGTGATGTAATATTACCAGCAGATGTGGATGGTAGGTGACTTAAGTGCTAAACCTTTCCCTGTCATGCCTTAACGTGAAGCGAATTACTAGAAGAAGTATTTTTTTTTTTTTTTTTTTTTATTAACCTGTTTAAGGTTTTTTACAAATCTGTGCTGTGGTGAACTGGGTTTGTGCTACTTCTAAGAAAGTATTTGTTATGAGAACACACATTTAGTTGTGAAAGTGATTGTGGATTAGAGGGGTCTGCCCACTCGGGATAGCCTCAGAAAGCTCCATCTAGCTCGTCCGAAAAATAACAAGGGAACAGGTCTTGATAGCTGGACGAGGCAGCATTTTAATTGCATGAGTTCTCATCATTGCACGCAAACAATGTGTGTACACGTTTTCTGTCACACTCCATGACTGGCGACTCATTCCATCTCCACCTGGCACCCTTTTGTGTGCAGAAAGTGTGTGGTGCCAAACAGAAACACTTTCCACACATGACCGTGGGGAAAGAAGCAGTATCATTTGGTCCCCCTTCTGGCTCAGGGAGTAATGTAATGGAATCGTTGCCTTCCATACAGTGGCTTCCTCTATACTTCTGCTCTGAGCAGGTCATAGGCATGTGCACATGAGAAGCAGTCCCTAGGTTAACCAAAGAAATTCTAAAGATGGTGTCTGTGTTGTTTTCATGTTTGCATTCTTTGCCTTGTACTTGTCACCTCTGCAGTTCAATTCGCAGAGTATGCAGTCTGCATCTAGTGATATATAGCCAACCTGTATTTGCTGTGCCTTTTACTTTGCTATGGTGGTTGTTAGTGTTTTAAACCACTGTGCATGGTTTTAATAAAGACTATATTTCTTTAGAGCCATGATTGGACATGCTACTTTTTTCTGTTGTTGTTTGAAATCTCTTCTGTTGATCCATATCGCCGGAGAGTAAAACCTGGCCTGGGCCCACGCTACCAAAGCAAAGGAGATGTAGGAATTACTTTGCAGTACAAATGAAACACCTCTGACCTAATTTATTTATTTATTTAGTTATTTTGACATGTTTTAAAGAGCACCCAACCCTGTGGCATCTGGGCGTTATGGGCGTTCTGGTATAGGTTTAGGCTCCGCGCATGGCAGGTTCTGCAGCCCCTTCTTCTTCTTCTGGTCATAACTGGATTTCATTTTAGGGAGCCACTCTGATGAGTCCCTTGCTTAATGTTGAAGGGGAGCCTGTGCAGAACCAAGGAAGGCAACATTATCATGACTTCTTCTTATTCGGGTATATATTTCAAACAACATTTTATGTAGAAAGAGCTCATCTACTACACAGAATCCTGCTCGAAATCTCAGCTGATTGGAGTCACTGGGCTTTGTTCTAATACACGCGAGATGGTAATCTTGTGATAAACCCCCCTATTGTCTTTTCTTGGATTATACGGGAGACTGCATGTTTATCACTCAGTGAATGTTTATCACTTCGCAAAATGTTCCCTATAAACACCTATAGTTATTTTATTTTAACACATAAGAGATTGTAAACGCCCTTGCAAATGTCTATTGGCTATTGTTTTATTATGCATAGGACGATGTAATAAAGGTATACATGTTTTTTTTTTCATGGTCTATGTGGGGATGGGGGTGGCTGTAATGATTTATTTTTGTGAAAGGGAGCGCTTTAGCAGAATCCCAGCTGTCACTAAAACAATCCTGTGGGCATCTTTTTAAATTCCTTTCTTGAATGTAATGGTTTTCTTTATTAATAGTCATTAGTTCATAAATAAAAGAGGTATGCATGGGGTTGGAGCGAAACACAGGCAGAGTTCTCAACCATACACATATAATGCAATACATTGGTAGCTCATCTAGTGCTGTATTATCGTTGAATTCTGGGGCTTATAATTTAACTTTTCTATTAAAAATGTTCAGCTATAAGTGCCAGATTAAAAGAAAATGTAAGGATTGGATTGTTAACGCCCCCGTGACATCACTCTACCCGGGAGCCCCAACACAGTAGAGCAGCCGACTGTCTACAAATCGCAAAAGAAGTGTATATTATCCATTTGTCTTCAACTGCTTAAACTGTTGGTTTGCAATAAACAAACTGTATATTGGTGTTTTTATTCCAATCAAATAGATTATACGTTTAGTCTGTATTATGACCATATATTATAAGGAATAAAGGCCCGCCTAACAACTGGAAGTCAACTCTGAGTTGTTTTACTTCATAAAGGAACTCAGTCTTTGGACTCACTATTTCGTCACAGAACTCAACATCGACTAGCAATTTACTTATGTAGAGTATGGAGTGTTTCATCCCATATATAATACATATGTATTTACATCTGTAAAAAGCTCATTCTGGATGTTCTTATTCAAGTCCACAGCAGTAATGAGGAATGTATATCACTAGTATGCATACATTGTGATAACTCGGTGTCTGCTGACAGGGCTAGCACAGCCAGTACTTTCAGCAGAAATGCAGCTGCCATGTCGGCAATGATATCTCTAAGGGATGTACCAGGTGTTAATAGCCCGTGTTAGTATTACCAATTACAGCAAGGGCCTTTAACCAGACCCCAGATTGTTACTACCCATTATGGCCCGTATAGCTAGATATTATTGCTATCCCTAGGCAACTTAAAGGGAAAAACACAGGCTGTAGCAAGTGTGTGGTTCATGGATGTGTGTTTAAAAAAAATAAAAACGTATTTTCTATGGCCGATGCAGGGAGCTTTTGGCCTTTGAAAGGAGGAAATCATGTAGTGAGGACTGGTGTGTGCGTCGCTGGAGCGAGTCCGGTAAGTAGATGAGGGGTTGGAGGGAGCAGTGAAGAGGGCTCGGCTTCCAGGAGCAAGCCTGGCCATAGGAGCCTGAGGGGGGACGTTAAGGCTGCAAGGTAGAACACAGGCCTTTGCCGTGCAACCAACCTCACATTCCATGCATCCTGATTGGATAGCTTGTGTCTCCCAGGTGCTAATTGTCTCCCAGGTGCTAATGAAACAATCTGTTCAAGACGTGGCTATCTTTTTATAAAAACAAATTGCCAATTAACATCTATTCGTTGATAAATGAGAGGATATTTTCTTCTAGCTCATGTGTATTGTCAGAGTTTCATACAAGCGAGCAAAAATCTATCTGCACTTTGCTAATTATTCTAATGAACAAAACCAGCATTTATTTAAATGCATTTTTATTCATATGCTGTATATTGGTGTGCTTTTTAAACCAGATTCTGCATTAATTTCACACTTCATGAACTGAAATAAATCTACTTTAAGAGGAAGTGATGGTGACCATTTATTATGAAGAATAAAATAGCCCATTATGCACAATAACGGGGTAATTCATAGATTTCAGCGCAGAGCCGTGTGCGCTAAACAGCATTCTGGCGCACCGCGTATTCATGGAATTGGCAAGCCATTTTGAGCGTTGGCGCAGAGAACATCCCGTAGCGCCAGTTACACCCCCAAGAACGCCCCTTGCGCAAGGTAAAAACATTGAAATCCCCAATGCAGCGCAAAGGGCCGCGCTAACCCTGGACCAGCTAACAGGGCTGCTACACTGCAATCGCACGAGCAGGAAACGAGTATTCCTGGGGTGTGCGGGTACTTTCACACCTGATTTCGCTTGCAGAGTGGGGTACGTGTATCCAGTGGGGTGCGCAGGGAGTCTCACACACGATAGGCCTTGGCGAGCGGGGTACGTGTATTTCTGAGGTGCGCAGGGAGTTTCACACGCAATTCCGCTTGCAGAGCGGGGTACGTGTTTTCTGAGGGGTGCGCGGGTACTTTCACACGCGATTTCGCTTGCAGAGTGGGGTAGGTGTATCCACTGGGGTGCGCAGGGAGTCTCACACGCGATAGGCCTTGGGCGAGCGGGGTACGTGTATTTCTGGGGTGCACGGGGAGTCTCACATACGATAGGCCTTGGGCAAGTGGGGTACGTGTATTTCTGTGGTGCGTAGGGAGTTCCACATGCGATTTCGCTTGCAGAGCGGGGTATGTGTATCCAGTGGGGTGCGCGGGGAGTCTCACATACGATAGGCCTTGGGCAAGCGGGGTACGTGTATTTCTGGGGTGCGTAGGGAGTTTCACATGCGATTTCGCTTGCAGAGCGGGGTATGTGTATCCAGTGGGGTGCACGGGGAGTCTCACACGCGATAGGCCTTGGGCAAGCGGGGTACGTGTATTTCTGGGGTGTGCAGGGAGTTTCACACGCAATTTCGCTTGCAGAGCGCGGTACGTGTATCCAGTGGGTGCGCGGGGAGTCTCACATGGGATAGGCCTTGGGCGAGCGGGGTACGTGTATTTCTGGGGTGCGCAGGGTGTTTCACACGTGAATTGGCAGTGTGGGTCCTCCCAGGTCTGCCCTCTAACCCCACCACAGCCCCTGCAGGCAGCCCAGACCACAGGAGACTACCCTGCACCCCTGGTCATGTCCCACAGGCAGCCCATCCACCATGGGCATGCCCCCCAGCCAGGCCACATGTCACCTTGCACTAGTGATCACCAACTCATGTCCCTCTGCACCCCCAACCCCGAGCATTGACTGGCACCTGGCAGCAGGCCCCGACTCATGTCCCCCTGCACCCTCACCCCCCCAGCATTGACGGGCACCTGCCAGCAGGCCCCGACTCATGTCACCCTGCACCCCCACCAACCCAGCATTGACGGGCACCTGCCAGCAGGCCCCTGACTCATGTCCCCCTGCCTCCCCACCCCCTAGCATTGACGGGCACCTGCCAGCAGTCACGACTCATGTCCCCCTGCACCCCCACCACCCAGCATTGACGGGCACATGCCAGCAGGTCCCGACTCATGTCCCCCTGCACCTCCACCCACCAAGCCATGACGGGCACCTGCCAGCAGGCCCCGATTCATGTCCCCCTACACCCACCCCCCCAGCATTGACGGGCACCTGCCAGCAGGCACTGACTCATGTCCCCCTGCACCCCCACCCCCCCAGCATTGACGGGCACATGCCAGCAGGCCCCGACTCATGTCCCCCTGCACCCGCACCCACCCATCATTGACGGGCACCTGCCAGCAGGCCCGACTCATGTCCCCCTGCACTCCCACCCCCAGCATTGACAGGCACCTGACAGGAGGCCCTGACTCATGTCCCCCTGAACCCCCACCCCCCAGCATTGACGGCCACCTGCCAGCAGGCCCCGACTCATGTCCCCCTATACCCCCATCCACCCAGCATTGACAGGGACCTACCAGCAGGCCCCGACTCATGTCCCCCTGCACCCCCACCCACCCAGCATTGACGGGCACCTGCCAGCAGGCCCCGACTCATGTCCCCCTGCACCCCCACCCCCCCAACATTGACGGGCCTCATGTCCACCAAAATCCCACAGCACGCCACCCCAGTCCTAAGACGCAATAAATTTCCCAATCCACCCCACACTGACATGCCTATCTCATGACACAAACCAAAAGTCAGCTATGTACATCAACACATGTCTGTCACACACACACGCTGGGTGACATTGAATGTGTAAACCCACATTTTGACATGCATGAACCCAATGAGCGAATCCCACACATGGAAGTAAAATATCTAAATGTATTATGAACAAAATGAATGTAATGAAATGAAAGCATAAAAAAATGTCAAACATGAAATGAAATGCATGTCCAAAACATAATAAAATAAAATGTAGAACCAATCCAAAAAAATCTTCCAAACTCTCCGTCCACCAAAGCAAATCCAAAGGAAACCTAAAATGTAAAATCCATTGATCCATGGTGATTTCCCCAAAAAAGTTCTCAAAAATCCAATGTTCAACTATGTACAACGAATTTTCAAAGGGTCCATGAGCCCAACGAAAGAAATGAAACCTATCAAAGAAACTACCTAACAAATAACTATATACAAAAGTGTGGGGCATAGTCCAATCATCCCAAAATAAAGCAAACCGAAAATGAAACCTAACAATAAAAACTATATACAATGGTGGCGGGCTAGTCCGACGGCTCACTTTCCGATTTCCCGGGCCAGGGCATCATCGAACTCCTGCTCTACGTCCTGGAGGCGATCCTCTTCCATGGCCTTGAGGGTTTGCAGGGACGATGTCATGTTCAACTCCAAATCCTCAGCGCCCTCCGCATGGAGTTCTCCGCCCTGACCATTGTGAGCCGTGCCTCTACCACCCGCCGCCGCTCCACACCTATAGCCTGGCCCAACCACTGCCACACGGAAGACACTCCCAATCCTGGGTCCTCCTGCCCTCTGGCCGATGCCTGCCCCTCGGATGTTGATGGCCCGAGCCATCATCGCTCCCACCTTGTTGCTGCTGCTGTGTGCCTGTGCCATGGCTCTTGCTGCCTGCACGTCCTCCTCCGGCTAGGGTGCAGTTGTTGTGGTGTCCACCCCTGCTGGACGTCCGACTCCCGACTGTGGCAGGGATGTGTCCTCCACCAGCCTGGCCACTGGGTCAGAGGCAGCTCCACAGGGTACCCAGGTGATACATGGGTGGGAAGATGGCATGGAGGATGGAGGACGACTGGCGCATAGGGGGTTCAGCTGAGGAGGGGGTCGGAAGATGGTCCAGTACACGGAGGAATCCAGCACTGGTGACCCGTCCCAGTAGGTCAACGTGGTCAAAGAGGCATCCGAGATGACGTGCAGTGTCTTCACGAAAACACTGCAGGTCACCACACATGTCTAGTTGATGCAACGCTATCCCAGCCAGGACAGGCTCAACCCGGTCCCGGATTGCCACGTCTGCAGGGAGAGGAAGGCCAGTTGTTGTACGCTCATCCCCTTCCTGAAAACGGGTCTAGACTTAGGCATCCCTGCTGGTGCAGGATGATGCAGTAACAGGATCGGGGACAGGATTACACACAGGCACCTCCGCGGTGGCCTGTGATGCCTCCTGTCCCTGCACTGCACCACTAGCAGCAGTGGAATCCCCACCTCCAGACCCCATGTGTGTCCCTTCCACGGCCTCCTCCTCCACCAAACCCCCCACCAACCTGGATGACTCTGTGCCATCTTCCTCCATCTGAACCTGTGGGGTTTCAGCTGTCCCTTCTGCTGCTGAGGAGTCCACCTCCGACCTCTGCCTCTTGGACCTACCCTCGGCAGCTGCGGCTTGGGATGCGGCACCAGCCAGACTCCTCACTCCCAGACGAGATGACAACCTGGGAGGGGAGCCGGGCCTTGCGTCTCCGGCTGGCGGCACGATCCCTGTCGCTTTGCTCCACAGCACCCTCTCCGCCCTCTTCATCAGTTGATGCTGCAGACAGGGAGAGATAGAACATAGGCATCAGGGCATTGTACAATGGACTGATACACACATGACAGTTGTACATGAGTGGCAGTGTCAAACTTCAGACATGGCATCACACTCCCCAACACACATGTCATTTCAACTCACACACATGAGCAAATCAACTGGAATATTGCACCAGGCAGGACCATCCATACACAAACAACAGCACGAGCAGCCGAAGGTGAGCCTGACGTTACATGCAACACGGGGAGTGCAGAACACATGCACACACACCACCAGACTTACATGCATTTGTACATGTCCAACACCCGTTGCAGTGATGTCATCACCATCCATGTTGCATCTGACATTCAGCCTTCTACATGTCAATGTCACATGCATCCATGTTGCATCACAGTTGCACACTTGTCAAATACACACAAATGCACATGTACATAGTGCAGATACATGCAGCAGTAACCAGCATCTATGTGTGACACCACAACCATGCCACAGTGCATACATATAACTTTTACATGTGTGCACCCACACATGCATTTGGCCATCATGCTTGCCGACACATACACCATCGATGTGTCTCACACATGAGAGGAATTACTTGTGGCAGCTACACGTCCCTGTACATACGCATCCTTAGATGGCCCTACAAAGACATATGTGCAACCTGCACACTCCTGGCACACCACAACACGCACAGCGTCAAATCAGTACCCATGTACACTTACCGCTCGACTCCAGACAGGTCTGCCTCTCAAGGTCCTTGACGTGGAGCGCTGGGCGTATACGTTCCAGGACCCTCTTTTGGTTGTCGGTTAGGTGGACCCGGCACCCCTCGGCATCCGCTGCCTTCAAGAGGCGCCGGGCCTTGTTGAGGGTCCTGGACCTGAAGTCCTCCCAGCGCTTCTGGACGTGTAGAATGTCGCAGACTGCCACCCCCTCCTCGTTGATGGCAGTCACGATGTCCATCCAGATCCTCTTCCGTCCTTCATGGTTGGCGCGCGAACTTCCAAAGAGGGCTTCATACTGCCCCAGGACTTGCTTCACCAGGATACCAACTTCACTGGCACTGAAGCTGGTAGCCATCTGCCTCTCTGGTTGGGGGTTGCCAGTGGTGCCAGATGGTGTTGTGTCCGACATGGCAACCCCAGAGGCAGGTGTGGGTGGGAAACTGGGTCCTCGGGCTGGGCTGTGGAGCGATGGTATCCCAGTCGGGAGTCTTCTGTTCCAGCAGGGGTGGTCACAGCAACTGCACCCCTGCAGATGGCTGACGTGCAGGCACCAAATAGCAGGGCATGTGGGCAGCAGGCAGGCAGGCAGCAGCAGATGGCAGGTGGGAGCCTGCTCGGAGTTCTGGGGGGGCAGGAAAATGGCCTTTTGGACAGGAGCGTGGTCTTCCGTGTGCTGTCGCGTGGCCAGCTTGATACGGAGTGATTTGACATGTGAAAAAAGTGCACGTCAGCGTGTGAATCAAGGAAAGGACCTAAGCGCGTAAGCGCGTCTTTAACGTTACGTGCGCGGGCGTTTCCCACAACACGGGTGCATGTTTATTGTACACGTGAAAAAAGTGCGCATCCGGGTGTCACTGCGTGAGATTGGAGGAAAGGCCCTTAGCGCGTAGGGGCCTAAGTGACATCACACATGTGGGTTGGCTTAAAAGGTACGTGTAGGATGCCATTTTCTTGTACGTGCTTTTTGTGGAGAGCGAGCCGGTGATACTTGTACTTCTTGTCAGTTCACACGCGATTACTTCACAACGGTTCTTGTTCGTGCTCCCTGTTTCCTCAGACTGCATTCATTTCTTTTTTTGGCGGGGGTGTTGCCAACGCGCACATGCGTGTCTTTTTCACGTTCTTATTCCAGGCAGACGGTGAGTCACGCACATATTTACCAACTGTGGTTGCCCCCGTGTGTCGTGTACCCCTTCAGAGGTCATTGTAGGCTGCGTGTAACATGCGTACGCTTATTTTTGTGTTTCTGGGTGCCACAGCGTAGTGTGGGTTCATTTTGTACAAGCGTCTGGTCTACCAGGGCTTGCGTGCACGTTTCCTTTTGTTTTTGGGGTGCCCGTGCATTGCGTGACCCATCATCTTCCCCCAGGGGTCACATACAGGCTTGCTAGAGCACTAGGGTACGAATTCCATCTAGTACCCCACCCCTTTCACCCCAATTGCCCAGGACAATTGTTTACTGCAACTCCCATACGCACAACAACATCAGTGCCATGGTTGGGAGGTGACCAAGCAGTAAGCGAGGCAAAGGTGGCCGACCTCCAAAAGGTGGGCGCGTTAGGGGACGTGGTCAGGATGTGCAGGGTGCCCCAAGAGGCCAGTGTGTGGAGGACCAATTAGGGCCACCTATGCCCCCCCAATGGTTGTGGGAAATGTAGCTGACACCATTCCAGCTCAGCCCTTATTAAACCGGACCATTTTGTCTACTGAACCGGCACAGGATGACTCCCAGGCTTACTTCCAGGTCACCAAGTCTAAGCCAACTGTGGTGGTGAAAGTTGCTGTCACCAGGCCACGTGGATCTGGAGCAGCAATGTCTTCTGCTACCCCAAGTAGCCAGGGTGAGGAGGCTGCAGGGGCAGCTGCAGCTCAATCCACCCCAGCTCCGAGTCTCCCAGCCAGGACAGTGTCGGTCCAAGTCCATCACAGTGACGTTGGTCAGGCCAACATCACCCTGCAGCCAATGCCTGCACCAAGACCTTTGGTCATTGTGCCTTTGCAAACTTCAAGTACCCAGTTATGTTAATTACACTTATAAGGCGCCAAAGCCCGCAGTCCACCTGCGCTTCTGCCCCTACCAACCAGAGCGGCGTAAGCCACTCAGGATCCGCACCACCTTCCAAGAAGAAGAAGGGTGCTCTTACACTACAGGCTTGGACCCCAGACACGGCTACACACTCCGGCACATCAATGAAGCCTAGCTTCAATTACGCCGAACTAGATGCACTTGTGGCCTATGTGTTGGCACATAGCTGCAAAATGGTGGTGACTGTAGGGTGCAAGACTACGCCTGTTCAATGTAGGGTCCACTGGCAGACATCGCGGACCACATTAGTGCCCTTGGATTTGTGAGCCGCACAGCTGATGATTGCTACACGCGGTGGAATTATCTGAAACGCAGAGCAAAGAACAAGCTGGCTTCCAATCATGCCTCTACTCTGGTGACTGGCGGTGGGTCTCCACCAGAGGATGACCAACTCACTGAACATGAGTCTGTTGCTGGAACCTTCGTCACAGAGGAACAGATCCGAGGCGTGGTAGACCTACCACATCTTGAAGCATTGTCCGGTGAGTGCCCATGCATGTGTTTGTAATCCATGTGTATGTTGCTTGGGTGATGTGTTCTGATTGAGTGCCAGGTGAGGGTGTGTAGTCATGACTGGTATGGGTCACCCATGTGCTTCCTCCAAAACATTCCCCAGACTTGGGTTTGGGTATGACAGTATCCCTTTTGACCACAGTAGCCAATTTGCACCAGATTACTACAGTTGCCCTTCAACTGTCATCTTGCATCAACATTGTTCATAATGTTTTCCTGTTCATTCAGCCTGATTGTTTCAATCCTTGCCATTTTTACGATGCATTTTTCTGCCCTACTGCCACATATGTAACATGCTTCTGTTATAGATTGCACCCCACAATGGCCCACATTTATTACCTTGTTATGAGAATGATTTACCCATTCAGGCTGATTGAGTAATGGCCTGCTCACATTCATTTTTGGGCCCTGTTTGAATGTAGAACATGACTGTTTTCTTCTGTCATGTTGAAGTGACCAACCATTGATGTATACATCATCCTGCCATCACTGTATAATTGAACACTGGATGTGTTGCAGTGTGTGGCACATGCGTATTTTGTCACACTATTTTGCATGTTTCATCTCATCATGTCCATCTCACATGGATGGGTGACAGTACTCATTCAGTAACATATGGCTGTAGTTGTCAAATGACCCATGGCTATGCTACGTGACATCTGTGTGATGGCATGTGTCATGTATGTATATTGGACATGCCTCTTACAGGCTAATGTGTGCTGACAGTGCAATCCAGCATGATGCACATGTGTTGCTTTTCCATCTTGGAGTCCTCAGTGTGTGCTTTTTGCCTCCCCTTCCAACTAATTGACAGTGCATGCATGCCAGACTTATATTCATGTGGGACATGTGCAATTTATGTACTGGATCTCTGTCTCGTCAGGCCTATATGTGTGCTATGGTGCTCATGCCTGTTTCCATTTGTTGTCTGTCATGTTTTTGCAGGTGATGAGGCACTTGATGCTGTCAAGGAGGAGGGGATGGTGCAGACCCAGGAGGAATCTCAGCAACAACCGGGCACCAGTGGAGGACGTGGGGTGGTGGTGGGTGAAAACCCATTCCTCCTGCAGACCATACTGTCCACAGGTGTCTCTGGGTACACCTCCAGAGAACTCTATGAACCAGGTGCTGAATCGGACAGTGAGACATATGTGCCATCGCAGGTGAGTGTTTCTGGCAGGGATGCTGTTCTGTCCAACCCACCTGCACCAGGAGTAGACCCCTTTATGGGGATGTCAGTGTTGGAAAGTCTGCCTGTGGCGGTTACAGATGCAGGGTCACACTCCACAATGTTTGCTCCTGTTCCTGGGCCAGCAGATCAAAGGAGGAATGCAGTTCTGCAGCCTCAGGCAGTGCCATCACAGCAAGGTGCAGATCGCCTTGCCCCAAACAGGTGTGGTGCCCGTCAACGCGGTGGTCGTGCGCCACCAGGCAATACAGTGTGGGAGAACTTCATGTACAGTCTTGCAGCACAACAGGGAGCATCGTGTGAAATGATGGCTCAGGCAATGGATAGGGTGGCCACTTCCATTCTCCCCCCTGAAAGGCAGATGGAGCTCCAGCAGCAGGCAACAGACTCCATTTGCCACTCACACAGGGAGGACATGTTGGCGTCCAACAGGGACCGACGGGCTGGACTGGAGGCTCTGCGTGAAGCCATATCTGTAGAGTCACAGGCGCACAGGGAAGCCCTGAGGTTAGAACACAGGTTCCTCAGAGATACTCTGAGTGAACTTGAGGCTTCCCGGAATTTTAGGTCAGAACAGCAGCCTGAGCAGCTCACACTTTCACTCTCAGCTGAGCTCCAGGCAACCCGTGCGGAGATCCGGGCATCACGCGAGGCCATGCATGCAGAAATACAAGCAACCCGTGAGGTGCTGCATGGGATCTCCATACCATTATCCTGCGGAACCAAACCTTCCAGACCCGCATGCTTGCTGCCATGGAGGACCATACCAGGGCTTTGCGTGGGCTGCCTCCCATATCACGGCCACCTCCTGATGTAGCAGCAGAGGGTGAAGAGAGCGACGGCATTTCTCCCACTGTAGCGTAGCCATGCAGGCCATGAGCCCATGGAGGTATTTCTTTTTTTTCCAACATCCATGCATGTGGGTGTTGGGATGCACCCTGTACCTCGTGCCTCCTAGGTGGCCTCCCCCCCCTGGTCCACACATGGCCATTTTTGATTTTTATTTCTATTTTCATTTTTTTTTTTACAGTGTGTTGCTTTGTGTGGCTCCCGTGGGCATCCACTGTGTATTCCAGCTGGGCACATGCAGGCTTCTCCTGTCTTTGGGTTAGATGCTTGGTTTCCTGACACCCACATCCCTCCTGCTTCCCCTTTCCATGGGCTTGCAAAGGGTGTGACCAAGTGACAGTAACTTACACAGTGACATTGGGCTCCCATGAGTTGTGTGGGCAGTCTGTAGTCAAAACTGTGTGTACATCCCTAGTGGGGATTGTTGTTAAATTCTACAATGCATGGTTTATTGATATATGCTTGTGCATCCATGTCTTTCTCCTTATTTACATGTAGGTTCTTCATGTCTTCACAAGGCCGTCTCCTTTGCAGATGTAGTTCATGTTGTATGCAGTACACTGACACATTTGCCTGAAAGCAAAACTCTGCAGTTGGAAGGGGTCGATGTGCTGCCTTGGTCAGGTTGTGATACTTGCGCTACTTTGATTTTTTCCTGTCTTATATTGCCACGCTTTCTTCCTGTACTGATGTATTGTGTTGCTGGTAAGTATTTGTTCATGTGTGGTGTTTCTTATTGATTACTGAGAGCATATTGTCTGTGGACTGTTTACATTTGGAACAGTGCACTTTGTGAACTTGTGTCATGTGTTGTGCATTCATTTAGTTGCTTTCACATTGCATGCCATGCCATGGTGTGTTGGGTAGCTGAGATGGGGAGGGGTTGGGTGACATGGCAGTATTTTGATGTGGTATTTTGCAAGGGGGTAATCTTTCCTGCTGCATGAATGTGTGTCTTTTTGTGACACAACATTGGGTGTCTTTGAGTAGGTAGGGATGCACACAATGTAACACTTCCAGGTGAACAATCTCAGGCTGGTATGGTTGTGACAGTTGACTGTCCCTTTTGCCATCATCATTGATTGTCAGCTGGTATGTGCCAGGGCTATGTGCACTCCGCAGGGGTGTGATTTTAGGTGAAGTAATTTGCCACAAGCTGGGTACGGGCTGCCTCACCACGTGCCCTTTCACCTCCCATGCGCAGCGGCTGTGCATGTGGTTCAGGATGTGGGGGCACCACCATGTCCACCAGCACGCCCCGGCATGTTGCAATGTTGTGCAAGACACATGCTGCCACTATGATCCTGCACACTACTGGGGGTGCGTATAGCAGCTGCCCACCAAAGCGGTCAAGGGAGCGAAAGCATGACTTGAGCACTCCGAATGTGCGCTCCACTATGCCCTGGGTTGCAATATGGGCTGTGTTGTATCTTACCTCGGGTGGTGTGGTGGGGTTCCGAATTGGCGTCATCGTGAAGGTGCTCAGAGGGTAGGCACTGTCCCCTGGGGAGGTGATAATGGTTCTCATTAGTGGGGTTTTCCCTTTTCTCAGTTTCTGAAATGCATGCATGTGCAGAGGCATTTATACTCACCAATTAGCCATGTGTCGCCATGCCGGCCAGCTTCCAGGTCCCGGTTTAGGGGTGACATTCTGAAAATGAAACTATCATGGCTTGACCCTGGATAGTTGGCATATACTGAAGTGATTATTCCCTTGGCATCACATACAACCTACACGTTGATTGAATGCAAGTGTTTGCGGTTTAAATATATGTGCTCAGTGGCCCTGGGAGGACGTAGAGCCACATGGGTGCAAACAATGGCACCTAGCACTTTGGGGAAGTGTGCCACCCCGTAAAAGTCCTGGACCACGGCCTGCCTTTCTGCAGGTGTTCTGGGCATGTATATGTGCCTGCGGACTGAGGGGCGTGTAGTCATGATGGCCAACACCTGGTGTAGGCAGCGTGACTGCGTGGCCTGTGACACACCCCCCACTATGGCACTTGTCCGCTGAAATGATCCAGTAGCCAAGAAGTGCAGTACATTGAGCACCTTTTCAAAGGGGCTCAGTGCTTGCGAGCACAGGGTGGGTGATGTGAGGTCATCCTCCCACTCCCTAACCAGTTCTAGGATTATGTGTGGTGGAAACCTGTACCTCCCATAAACCTGGTCATCAGGCATCCCAAAAAGGCTTTTCCTGGGTAAAAAAATGCGGGGCCTGGCTATCCTCCTCCTCCTGCGGTGTCCCACGACCAATGCTGCGAGGAGCAGTATATTCATCGTAGCGTCTGAGCTTGTTAGTTGTTTGCACACACTGCGCGGGCCCGCTTATGCCTGCTTCCTGCTGGCGTACGTGTTTCCGGATTAGTGCATCTTTTTTGGCGAACGCCTTTCCCCTGTTCAATTCCATGAATACATGTTGTTGGTGCGCGTGTGGGTGTTGCAGGCATTTACCTCCTGTACTTCCCCCATAACGCCCACATTTTCGTGTGTTGTTTCCCATTTTGCGTGTTACGCCCCGTGTTCCGCCCACTTTTGTTGTGTGCGCTGCGCTATGTGCGCTTTCCCTTTGCGGTTAGCGCACGCCGTTTAATGACGTGTGTGCCCGCGTGCACCAACCACGATTTTAGCGCACATCCCAGGATTTACACGCGCACTTAATTCCATGGATCGATGTGCGCGGCTTTGGCACGCGTGCGCTGTGATTTTCACGTTTGCGCTGCAATTGTCCCACTTGCGTTCCCCTTTTTGGTGCACATTTATTCCATGAATCAGCCCGTAATAGTTTTATTGTGAATCCATCTGTTCACAGACATTTCTGTGACTTACAATATTCCTCCAATGTACAGCAGGCGGTACCTTATCCCATATATTAAAAATGAGTTGTGATGACACATTTTGCTTGTAGTATGAAAAATAGGCATGTGTGTTATTCGCACCACCTTTGCAGCACAGGTCTTTGCTATTTATGTATTTATTTATTGAGCATTTATAAGATGCTTATACATCAAGTAAATTGTGTTTCAAAGCGCCCACATGGCAGCAGGGAGGAACATGGGAATGAAAAACAAATATAACAATGAAACATAGAGGGGTACCTACTGGGCCATATGAACATTCAGAACGTGCAAGTGCAGAGATAGAGAAGGGATGAGGGAGTAGGGGTGTGACGAATTAACTTCCAGGGCACAAGTGGTCCAGGGAAGACACTCGGTTTCTAAACCATCAATCGACCCACACCTCTAGAACACCATAAGGGATGCAAACAGATTGGAATAAAAAAGTGAATTATAAGACCTGCTTGTCCAATTTTGGTAACCTGGACAGAACAGCAAGCTTATCTCCGTAAGGTTGTGGATCGTTGGTTAGTTGCAACACAGAAAAACACAGAAAAAATACAATTTATTACCCAATGATAAAATGGACTGTCCAGTCAAGGTTGTATACAAATATCTATTTTATCATTACTACAACAGACAGTTCTAGCACACTACAAAATACAACCCACCTTGCAAAGGAACACAGAGGACAGACAGTTTCACAAAGGAAAAGGATGCTCTCTGGATACTGACAGGAGGGTAGTTGGTAAAGTAATCATTCTTACTGTTCAAGATAATTTGGTTTCTTCAGCAAGGGGACAAAGGGTCGTAACTGTCTCTAGGGGCCTTTGGAGAAGGACCAGGGGGACAGAAACACAATGTACTGGGTATTGAAGAAGTTCTTGGTGCTCAACAGCGTTGATGCGGTTCTATGGTGCTTTGCAGCCCTTGAGACAGAGTTAGCGGCGGGAGACAGCTGCGGCTGCCAGGCGGCAGGCAGTTTGGCAAGCGAGGCTGGATGAACGTCTGCAGGCTGTCCGGTGTGGTGGTTCAGGGCCAAGAATCGTTGTCTCTGTGCTGGTTGGTGGATCTGGAATGCTGGTTGAGGTTTCCCGGGCGGCTCTGGTGACTGCGGTGCAACAACAGTTGACTGTCTCGAAAAGGTCCTTAAAAGATAGACGCAGGATGATGCTTGTGTGGCACTCCTCCTAGCTTCTTCACAGGGCTTGTGTCCTTTCAAGGCAGACGCCCAAAGCTCAGGAGAGTGTTTGCAGGCAACGGCCTTGTCCTTAGTTCAGATACTCTCTGGCACTTCCCACCTAGGAAGCTTGCTGGCAGAACATAGCAGGGCACGCTGTGTGCTGGCTGGCTACCGGTTCTGGATCTGTTGGGCGAGTCCTCTGAATCTGGTATATCCCTCTGTTCCCTGGGTGATGTTTAGGGGAAGGGATCTTGCTTCCCTCTTGGAACTCCTGGCCTTCCTTCACTGGTGGAAGAGGTAAGGTAGACTGTACCTTCAGCTCAGGTCCAAATGAGTCCTTCTTCTTATTCCTTTCGAAGTCTTCAGCTAATCTACTAAGGGAGGGGTGCAGCCCTCTTTTATAGCCAAATGAGCCCCAGTGATTGGTGCATGCTGAGCCCACCTTAATGAACTGTTAGGAAGAATTCTCAGAAATGTGCTAATTCCCTCTACCTGTGAGACACCCAGCAACTTTTCTGGATTTTGAGGATTTGATTTTTTCAACCTGGAGAGAGTGAGACCCTTTTTCCCACTCTCTCATGTATTTTAATGTGATTTTGTACACTGTGTTTCTTTTGGTTGTGGAGTCGGACAAACTCCGTAGGCATCATCTTTTACATTGTGTTACAAAGCACCTTCAGTGCAGCAGCACAGCAAAGTCTTTCAGATTTCCCAAAGGTTTAACTACCTTCTCTTGGTTAAACTACTGTTTCCAAGAGCAGTAAAATGAAATTGACTTTACGTACATTTGTAACTTTCTAGACCCAGCACACACTTTCTTACAATAGGGTGCTGGAGGGGTTACCTAGTATCCCCTTTGTCTAGCTTCTCATGTAACATTTTTTATTTTACTCTTTTCTCATTGAATGGCTGGTGGCAGTGGTTTCGTTTTTACTACCATGGTGTGCATTTGCCGCAGGCTGCGTCCGCAGCTACAGTTAAGCACCAAAGGGTGCCATTTTTGTCAAAATGGCACTGGTCTTCTTTTTTCACCATTTCTTTGTGGAAAGGTCCTTCTTGAGATTTACTCTGCGCGCCAAACCAGGTTTGGTCCCATTGTTCATTTTGCCTTTGGTTACATTCACGAGTGAAGCCCGCCTCTGACTCCAGGTTGTCTGGGATAGGCAGGAAGTGAGGAAGGTGCCCGAAACTCCCTGTGCTTAGTCTCCTAGGAGACCCAAATGCACTCTGTGATGATTGGCTGGCCGACTGTCTGGCAAGGACAGCCACCCTGCTGGGTGATTGACAGCTAGGCTGGAATGAATTGGAGAGAACTGAATAAAAGACAAGTCTTTTGGCTTGCAAGGCAGAGTCGACCACTGGAGGAAGAAACCGAAGAAGAGGACGCCTGCTGCAACTCCTGGACCATTGGGTTGCCCGGTGAAACCCTGCTGCATTGCTGAAACGCCAAGTTTGCATCGACAGAGAAGCCCCTGCAAGGACGACTTCTCCCCTTGAGTTGGTGGGACCAATCAACTCCAAAGTAAGCCACCTGGACATCCATCTCGGAGCTGGTTGAATTTCCACAGAGTTGCTGATGGAAACCGTATAGCCAGGGAGAGGAACACCAGATTGTGTGTGTTGCTTTTAAGCTGGCCAAGAGCTCCTGGAAGATCCCCCGGACACCCAGGAAGCAGGACTGACCGAGCCTGAGCCCCCTCAACAGAGTGTGGGACCCCAGAAGAAAGGAAAGTCCATCTCGCTGCCAGGAACCGCAGTGTTGCTATTTGCAGTAGACGCGAGGAGCTGAATCACTGAACAGCCACTGAAAGTGAAGTTTGCCCGTTGGAAGTTTTGAGCGTCCCAGTACAGTTCAAGAGTCCGCCAACATCCTACCTCTTGCCCTCACGACTGAGGCCCAGGAACAGTGGGATCTGCAGAGCTGCACATGAACAGGATTCATCTGCTGCATCTTTTCTTCATTTTAAGGGTACTGTAAAAAGTCTGAGAGAACGTACCTCTTACTGTAGAGTTGCTTGCATCTTCTACCACTCACAAGCCTAATCAGCTTGTGGCCCTACATTTGATTCTTCTTTTCTTCAAAGACTTCTAAAACATTGTGCAAAGACTTCCTACTTACCTATAAAGAAGTGCTTCAGCTTACATAGACTTTGGCCTATTGACTTTGGCTTAGCCTCTTCCACTGAATCACACTTATTGGGGGATCTGAAAGTATTTGCCTGCTTGAGAATATTTGTGGTCTCTTGTATGTTCTAAATAATCTTGTCCTTTGACTGATTACTATGTGATCCTAAATGCAACAGTGATCTATTAATGTCCCCAGCACCCTAGCAATTGAAGTCTCCTGAAGGTGTAGGTAGTGTCTGCAGGCCATCCCAAAAGGGTATCTATTTCTTTAGAGATATTAAGAGTGTGTATTTCATGAAGTGTATTTGAGTGTTACTATTGTATTGCTCCCTTCTGAAGAAGACTTATTCTAACTGACTGATAAATAAATTAATAATTGTTTATTCAAGAAACCTTGAGTGTAAGAGATTATTTGAATACTTGTAACAGTAAATCTCTGTGTAACTCCACTACAGCTCACATTAACCCCTCTTGAGATAAGCCTGGCTGCTCAACACGCTACCAAAACTATGTAGTACAGGCTTATACCAAAGGTTGGGTTTCCTATGCCTGTAGTCACAGTTGTTTGTAGTGTTCCCAGAGGGTACTGCATACAAACCTTTCCTAAAATGAACCAATCCTGGGTCCCCCCCAACAATCTTCTGTTATGCATGGAGCCAGGACCGGAGTGCTCTGCAACAGGACAGACAAAGGAACATATACCTAAGTCCTACCCATCTCCCTGTCTGTTGTAGATCAAAGTGTCTCTCTGGTTAACTGAGCCCTCTGTGACTCTTGATTAAAGTGCAGGGTTCCCTTGAAGTTTATGCTGGGAGCAAACTTCCTGTCTCCCCTAAACCACATACTTCTTCCCTCTGAAAGGGGTCAGCTCTGCAGGGGTTTTCCTATGGTAAATAGTGGACCCAGACATGTCTTTCACTGCCTTTCATACAGAGGGATGGGAACTAGCTTCAAGTTGACACAATGCATGCCAAAGGATTATTAGTCCTACCTTCATGTTGTCTCTCTGGCACCCAATCCCCTTCAGGCGTGCTTCAATTATCTCTCATTAGTATGCACTGCCACCAGCTGGAGGACAAAGGAAAGTAGATCCATGGAGCCTTTGATATTTAAGTTAGGCTGCCCATGCTGGAGGAGGGTGTGCTGTCCCCCACCTTGAGATGCTTTTATGTACCCGGGGCTGTCACATTCCAGCTGAATATGACAGGGGAAGATGTCGCCTGTAGGCTGTGTCTTCCTGGAATACATGTGACTATACGGTTTGTGCAGGAAGCAGATGGCCTCACACAGTCCTCGGAGGTTGGTCTCCCATTATTCTTTTTCATTATTAAAAAATCAAAAAAAGTCCAGACGAGCGCACTCTCCTGTGCGGATGGTATAATTCCTCACAGGGGCTAGGTGCTAGGTGTACAGGAGGGGAGTGCTAGGGAGTGAGCAGCTGGTAAGTGGTCAGCTGTCAATTAGTAATTAAGTGCAGGCCTGTGGTGGCATAGGCCAGTGGGTGCCAAGGCAAGTGCTGTGAGCGGGCAGAGGCTGAAGGTGTTTGAGCGTGCACGGCCAGGACCCAGGAGGACACATAAAGGGCCCTGGTAACCAATCTCAGCAACTGTGGGGTTTAGCAGAGGAGGAAGGAAGGGAAGGAGGAGGTGAAAAGGAAGGTATTGAGGAGTTTCCGGAACTTGAGGAGATCCGGCTCAAGATGAAGAGGAAGGGAGCCTGCCGAGGAAAGAGATCCAAGACGTTTTTGCCTTGTGGGTTTATAATGGGATCCAAAATGGCCACTATAAACTGGGAAATTGAAGTATGCAGCAAACACCAATCACGGGTAAACAGGTATGTTTAATTACACTTCAGTTCTTCATAAATCCCACAAGCACAGTCATGGACCACCCTTCACTCTGTTTGCTCTCTTACTCCTTTCTCCACTCATTCCAGAATGCTTCTTGAACCTACACATTCTACTCATGGCTATTATCACTGCGCATCACGCACACTACACATCTCCCCTTCCTCAAACAGAACAGAAGACAACACAAATGTAAGAACACACAAAAGAACACTGCTATTTACACACCAATGCAGTTTCTTAAAATCAATGCTCACAAAGACCTGCCACCTAGTCTTTAAACTTCACCGGCTGCCTCACCTGCCTAACCAACTGACAACTTGTTACCCCTGTTCTCTGCCCAACTTGAATTTGGGAGCAATCCATGGTCTCTTCCATCATTCTCACCTTCACAACCCTATTCAAGTTCCATGTCCTACCATCTTCCATCGTAACTGAATTGTGGAAAGACCTTTTGACCTTGCAAGGCGCCAACCAATTCAAGGGCCCTTGTCTCAGAGGCACAGGAAGCTTAATTCTCACAAAATCACCAAAATCACCTCATACACTACACTCCTTAACCACTTTCCTCTCATTATATCTGGTTTAATTGGTAATCTGCCTCTCCCTGACACATGACCTGGCTTCCTCCACACTCAGCATTCCTGTTGACCCATGCAGAGAGAAATGATGGGCCTCAATTCTGATAATCACAACTTTCTCCCAATCCTCACCATGCCCAATTTATGCAGTCCTTTATTACCTTGTTAAACCGTTCAGCAACACCATTGGCTTGGGGGTGATAGATCACCTTGAACTTATGTTCAACTCCATTCTCAGTCAAGAACTCACACATCTCCTTGGACCTAAACTGAACCGCATTATCCATAAGCATTTCACACAGATACCCTTAATGCTTAAACACTTCTTGAATGAAGTCAATATTTCTTTTGTGTTTATGCACCAAGTGATTTTTATTTCCAACCACCTTGAGAAGATGTCTACCAACACAATGCAATATATGTGCACCCCTTTGCTCAGAATTGGCCCCACAATGTCCATGCCCACCTTGGCACAAGGCATCTGAGGCCTGGGGACCACAGTCATTGGGCTTTCCTTTGGTACCAAAATGTGCTGGCTCAAAAGACATGACACAACATTTCTTATAACCCTTTCTACTTCTAGGTCACACCCTGACCACCAATACTCTGCACGCACAACTTGTTTTCTTTTTTGCAATGCCCTCATGACCTTCATGGACTAACTCTACAATTCCATTTCTTACCCCACACAGAGGTATGATCCTGTCTCCTCTCATCATGTGCTCACCATTCAATTTCAACTCATCTGTCACTATCCACAAACCTAACTCTGTTCCTACAACACTCTTCCTATTGATCGAAATTCTCCTTCAGCTCTCTCCTCACATTACTAAGCAAAACATCCAGGCTCATGTTGTCAGTCCACTATTCCTTTGAAACCAGTTTCTGTTCCATGCTTAAAACACATTGTTCCTCACTCTCTTCTCCTTCCCACATGACCAAACATCATAGACATCTTGAGGACGTATGGAAGCTCAAATCGATACTCCTGGAGCACCACCACCCATCTTCTTATTCTTGACGACACCCTGTCTAATCCGATATTTTTCAGAGTTTTCTTAGTGGCTTGTGATCTGTTCGTATTGTGAAGCTTGAGCCCCATGGGAACTTTTTTATTTGTTATTAATGTACTACCGTTAAAAACTTTACACATTTCAAATAAAATTATAGAAATCCATGGAAATTCATTCATATTCATACCTACAAAATTAACATTGCTTAAAAAAAACTAAATCTAAATTAATGTCATTTGAAACCATAAAATACAATCATTCTCAATACAAAACACTTCATTAAATTACGTAAAATTCCATTTAGAATTCCAATTAATAAAACTCTCATCATGAAATTCATCAACAGAATTGCCGAGCCAGATTTTGGGATGCAAGCAGATTTTGTAATACAACCAGCCAAACTCTATGTAGTGCCATGTGCAGACTATTACTGTTGGTGTTCAAATAGCATCTCCAGAATAGTATATCTTTAATTGATGTTAAATCATGCACATACTCACCCAGAAAATGCATATATATTGGCCTAGTTTACTGCACTTGGTTAGTACATGTTTGGCCGACTCCACTTTCTTTAAATTCTTACAAATTTGGCAGCTTCTCTCTGCTTGAGGTAACTTTAAAGCATGCCCCTGCGTAGTCAGGACTGGTATCTGTTAATTTGAAGAAGAAGGATACATCTCCAAAGATTTTTAGAGGAGCTTAACATTAGATACAGTTGAGCTTTCTTATAGGTATATATCATTTCTGCAACATGAGCATACAATTTTAATTAATGCAAATGGTAAAAGTTACGACATCAATCCCATTGGTCTAGCTTTTTTTCAAATGCAGGTTTTAAGACATAGTAACCCTCTTCCCAATCTGGGCACCAATCAATACTTTTGAATAACTTTACTTCACTTCCCCCATAGCTTTCATCTCCTCTCCCAGTGAGTACAATATTTGACAACAGGGATTGGTGATGGCCTTAATATACAGAATGCTGCGTTTCTTCAAGACAATGGTTTCCAAGGAGATAAGGCCCAATTCAAGCTGCAATATCTCCATTGGAATGCCCATCAGTAGCCCCAACATTTGTTTCCAGAAATGACCCTCAATTCTTTGTGGCCAAGCCAAATCAGGAATGGTTAGACATTCTAGTCCATTGGAACGGCCAGATTAAGACACTACCCAATTAATTTTTCTGTAAGTGCTGTTAGTTGCAGTGCCTTTCTGCTATGAGAACTTGTACATTCTAAGTAACCCTGCCGGGTATCCAACTTCACTCGCAGATATATATAGTGGTCAACATAGTCAATAAACACCTCCTTGAAGGTAAGTCTAGGTCTCATTATCCCCCTCATGTGCAACCTGGGTTTTATTCATATTTATAATAAGATGATTTTCTTTAGAATGTTTCCACAGTTATCTGGCTACTCTTGTTTTATTAGAATCCAAGAAAATTTGTAAATTCAGGCGTGACACTCTCGACTATAAGCTGGACATTGTATATAGTTGGAAAGAATGTTACCATCAAAGAGATCAATCTAAAACAGGAGGTCCTTCATATCTAAGAAACAAGAGACCTAGAATCCAGAAAATACATCATCAGAAGCTTCAAGTGGAGAAATCGACATCCACACACCGGAACAGACCACGAATCTTGTAATAGACTCACAAGTGCCAAGTACATCAAGCACAACTCCATTGATTCCGGCGTCTTTTTTCAAACGGGCGTGACTCGAAAGGTAAAAAGAAAAAACTTACCCAGGAAAGAGACACTTCATCCAAAGAAAACTTAGTGATTAACATCTCAAATCACACCTTGACAAAATTTGATAAATTGACATTACAAAAAGGTCTGTCGTTTGTACCTCAGAAATAGAAGAAACACAGACAACTGTACCAGCATTTGTTGAAATGAGACCAACCAGTACCTTCATAAATCAAATACAGAACACTATCCTAGATTCATTTCAAAAACAGGTACTAAATTATCTATCAAAAATTAACTTTCATAAAAAATCTTAAATGAATTTCTCACATAGAGAACAACAAGTGTTGAACCGTCTTTGGAATAACCCAGAACTAACAATAAAACCAGCCGACAAAGGCGGAGCACTTGTCTTAATGGACAAAGCAAAATACAAAACAGAGATTGAAAACCAATTACGTGACTCAGACACATATCTAGAGGTCTTCACAGATCCAACGGAAGCAGTGTAAAACATTATTGTATCAGTTCTAGAAGAAGCAGAAACAGAAGGTTTCATTAATCATCGGACAAAACAATTTCTTAGAAACTCACACCCCCTTATGCCAGTAATTTATATGCTTCCAAAAATACACAAAAATCCATTATATCCACCGGGGAGACCCATTATAGCAGCAACCAAATGTCTGCTAGAACCCCTAGCACAATATATTGACAGAGTGATGCAACCTTTATTACGTAAATTCACAACATATATCAAGGATACGAATGAATTCTTAATGAAACTGCAGGATATTCAATTCAATGAAAGAACTGACACTTTATTTACTATCGACGTAACAAGCCTCTACACAAAAATTACACATCAAGGAGGCCTTGAAGCCATGGAAGGGTTGCTACTTAATACATCCGAAGCATTCGCTGCGGACCGTCTTTTCATTTTGAAATTACTTAAGATAGTGTTAAATAACAACTTTTTCATGTTTGAGAAAAGATATTTTGTCCAGATTTCCGGCACTTAAATGGGGGCATCAATGGCCCCAATTTATGCTAATACATATATGGCATTCTTGGAGGAAAAAAATGTGATCAACAACAACAGATAGAATAAACACCTAAATCTTTTTGTGAGATGTATTGATGATCTCTTTGGGATCTGGGAAGGTACACTTGAAGAACTCAAAGAATTCTTTACATTCATGGATACAATGGGCCCGAAGATCAAATTTACTTCGAATGTGAGCAAAACATCAATTGACTTTCTAGATGTAAGAGTCTATACAAAAAACGGGAACTTACTTACGACTATTTTCACTAAAGGAATGGACAGAAACAGTCTGCTGCACGCAAGAAGTTTCCACCCAAGAAATACGATTTCAAGCATTCCATCAAGTCAATTTCTTACATATCGCAGAATTATCTCAGAAGAAACTGACTATATGAATAAATCCCAAGTCTTAGCTAAGAAATTCGAACAAAGAGGATATGACAGGACAACAGTGAATAAATGCACAATCAAAACTACACAGATCCAAAGACAGGAAGCATTAAAACCCAAAGAGAAAAAGAAATCAGAAAATCTGGTATTTGTGCCAACCTATTCCAATCAGAGCAAAAAAATCAAGAATATTGTTAAAAAACATTGGAAAATCCTGACATTGGACCCCACTTTGGCAAAACTTTTTCCAAATCCACCCCCGTTCGCTAACAGCAAAAGTAGGTCAATAAGAGATAACTTGATCAAAGCGGACTTTTCAGCAAGAAGATCTACGAATCAAAATTTCAAGAGGACCCTTCCATGTAATAATTGCAACAATTGCATTAACTTGATAAAAGGAGAATACCTGAACCATCCCCACAGAGGATACAAGATCAACCTATGCCACACAACAACGTGTGATAGCAAGAACATCATTTATGGCATTAAATGTCCCTGTGGGATGTATTATGTAGGGATGACAACGAGAAAAGCAAAGACACGTTGGTCTGAACATAAATCCAATATCAGGCTGAAAAATGACCACTGGCCAGTAGCACAACACTTTTTAAAAGAATCTCACACAATTGCCCAAATTAAGTTTGTTATTTTGGGACAAGTAACACTGTCAAGAAGGGGAGGAAACATGGCAAAAACTTTACTACAACGGGAGTTATACTGGATCAATAAAATGGAGGCTATGCACCCAAAAAGAATGAATGTTGACTGGGACATGGGCTGTCATCTATGAATTACCACATGTCATAAATAAGTGATTTCCAGCAAACATTTCCATTTGGAATCTGAAAACTTCGAAAATAGACCATCATACACAAAAGGTTTTTGCAACAAGCGAGCACTTTTGCTGGCAGCTGATCAAGTTGAATAAAAAACAATATCTTTAAACCACGGATTTATCCTGCAAACTAAGAAAACATAAATAATGAGGAATTGAACATTTGAAACAGTGTTTCTTTCATTTGTGTTTCCGCATTATGCAGCCAAAATGATAGAAATCACAGTAATTAATGGAGTTACATCACTAGCAGCGACACTCCAAGATGGCGCCCTGTATAGACACGAAATACAATTGAGATGGCCATTACCCATTGACCGTCACAGTTTCCCTGACAACCACATTACCGGGATCTACACAAACAGTTGAACTATTGCGCTTTTCACTGAGCGACGCGAGAAAAACTATTTCTACAGATTGTGAGAAACACGAATCACTGCATTGGAATGAGCAGGTACAGCTAGGATCTGAACGGCCACACGCCGACCGAGAGCGCGGCTCAATGAAGTCCGGAAGTTGCAGTCTGACATCGTGCATCCAGAGCCACAAGTATGCGAGCCAAAACAAACAGTGCACGTCGCCATGACACAGTGAATGAATGTAAAAAGAGAAAGTTAAGATCCAAGCATTTACACTGGTACAATTTCTTTTAATTATTTGTAGAACTTAATCACAGATAAGGGCGAGTTGTTATTTTTGAAACTGCCAGTTGGAAAAGAAGGCCGTGGCTTACAAACAATGATAAAAGTGCAAGTGACAACACTGAACCAACCATCACTGTAAAGACGGTGAGCAAAACGATACACCTTTGCTATATAGATGAATCAACCGTGGAGTGGGACCCAGCGCTTTTTCTGAGTGACTGTGTCCCACTCACGGTTTTTAGACATACAGACTCATGATAAAGTTTTTGACACAAATATATCTCCTGGTCAGGTATCAGCCCAATACGCTGCTGCAATTCTGAAAATCCAACTTGATAGTAGATCCCACTGGATTCTTTCCAGTCACTATTTGATACTACAAGGACACAGGTCAGTTCTTTGTTTCTAAAAATCTAATAGACATATGTGATACTATAGAGATGCTTCAAACTTAAGCAGAAGTCTTATACGACTTTACCTTATTTGTTTTCAGGAAAATCAAAGCTTGAAAATTGTACCTGAAGAAGGCCTAGTCCCGAAACGCATCGTACACATACTCTGTGATAAATTAAATTATATATGTTTGGTCAATTTTAATGAAGTGAACTCTTATGTTTATATACAATGACGATTAATTGTTAAAATTGCTTACTTTTCAAAAACTTAAATGTATTTACTTTGTTACTGTCTGAAACACTTTTTGATTTAATTTACAAGTGAACTTTTGAAGATATACATGCTCAAAGTTTCTTTCAAAGTTTCTTTCTCGAAGTAAAAAGACAAATTATTTAATTATGAGAGTAATTTTTTTAATGTAATTACTGACCTCTGTCAGACAAAAGTGTGCTCTGTGTTTGTCCCCCAAGATAGTGGTGGACCACCTTCCTATTTTCTATTGTATGCTGGTTTTATAGCCGAGACCCACATAAGAGCACCTGAATTAGATTATATTATTTCTAAGTCACATTTCTATTGAATTAACGGTATTTAGCTAATTTAGAGTGCACATCTACACTGTATGTTTTATCTTTAGATACAACTTAATGAACATGGGGTCAAGACACAGCCCTGCTTAACTCCCATTGATATGAGGATATTACTTGTCAAGGCTCTCCTGCCATCAAACTTGCCCGGGACAGTGTAGGTCTTGTATAATAGCTTTAGAAAATGGAGAATATATTCAGGACATCCATTGGTCTCCAGCTTCGGTGACAGCCTTCCTCTACACACAGAATCAAAGGCTGCTTGGAAGTTGACAAAGCGTACATACAATCCTGGATTGCCTTTTATGCTTGCTCTCTCTGTGTCAAAACATCCATCAACCTTAGATTATGAGTAGTGGAAGACCCTGATCTGAATCAGTTTGGAACCTGTCAAGTAACCCTGATTTCTCAACCCACTTCTGCAGATCATGAAGAATAAGTGAGATAAAGATCTTCACCATAGTGTCTAACATAGACAGAAGTCTATCATTTACATATATTGTTGGGACCCCTTTTTTAAAGACAGGCATTAGGATCACGGTTTGCCAGGTTTGAGGGATTTTACCAGTCCACAATACCTTGACAAAAACAGGATCTCCAATATTCTTACCTAGGAGGTTTTGGTGTCTTGCTTTAATATTACATTGGCACAGATAAATAGATACTTTTAGTCTATTTATTTTATTTATTGTACCGTTCTTATCCATCTGAAATATAGTATTGTAATTATAGCTGTTACTCTTCAGCATTTTCTCAGTGAACTCATGACCTGGGTGGACAACTAAACGTTGTCACCATTGGGTTTTGCTTATAAGGTTAAGAGTTTTGTTATTTTATTCCCTTTATAATCCCCAATAATTTCCATGTATGTCTACTATTTCTCCAGTTCAAAATCGCAATAATTTTATGCCATCCAGCATCTCTGCATAAGGAACGCCCCCACTGAACCCAATTTCTGTTCTTATTTTTTATGGATTTCACTATTGACAGGACATAGGGCAGGTGGCTGCCTTTGTATTTAATCCCACGTATTTCTCTCTGCATTTGTCTTTTTCTATCTCTTAATATCCTGTCATAGATTATAGCTTTCCTATCCTCTCTGGTTAGTTGGGCTGTTGTGCGCGCACACAGTCTCTAGTGAACTGCATGAACCAATCTTTGATATCATCCAGGTCCAATAATTTAAATTTAGTGTATAATTGAGGACCGACCCTACCAATATATTGGCTGGCCCTCTCCACATTTGGGCTATCCAGATTATTAGGTTCCCTGCAAGGTTGGCCTCTATGACCCAATTTTCCATATGGGATTTCGTACTCTATCAGAGCAAAAAAATATAGTAATAGTGGCATGGTTCCTAAATGTATTTATCTTCACAGCCATACTTTGTATTATGTGAAGGAGTGGAGGATTAACAAATAATCTAATGTAGCATTTTTAATTCTGGCTTGTCAAGTATAATTGCCCGGGTAATCTCCCCGCGTTCATCCATTCAACATACTAAGGTCCCAGTCCTCCATATACTTCATTCGAATCTTACCCTGTGTGTTAGGCTTACTCTGCCTCAACACACTTTTGCTACTAAGATCCCAGTGCTTCATAATTTCCCCAGTACAAACATGGTGGCAGTTAAAGTCTCTCCCAGTATTATAATGTTACCATTCTCCCCCCTAGACCAGCTAACATTCAGTTCTGTCAAAGTATGCAGAATGAGCTCAGTGAAAATGGCTCCTGGCGTGTCGTATATGTTAACAATGTCCGAACAGTGGGTTCCGGGTTTATTCCATCTGCCTCTACGACCAATATATAAACATGGCAGTTTACAATGTATACCCCTGGTGCACTGAGGGTATGTTTTATTCCTATCATAAACCCTCTGAAGAATCTACCCTTATCACCCTTTCTGGCTGCAGTTTGGAGAGTAACAAAGCCATTCATGTACAGTTCAGGCATCATCCAGCTCTCGTGTAGCATAAATACTTGTTTCCGTAGCAACTGTGGTAATGGATCGCTAGATCCCAGAAGATGACCAAACCCGCATGTACTCCAGCACAGTATAGTTATATCTCAATAAGTCTTTATCGAAACCATAGGGTACAAAATCTGCTAGACGCTTTAGAACACATTGTATATCAGCCATGTTTGCACTCTCATTGTTTTGGTGCAGCTTGTTCTTACAAACTGACTGCCATGTGTAATTGTCGTTTTGGTTCATACATTTACAATTCAGTGTCAACTTTATCGACCTCAACAACCAATTCTACACCGAGGTTCAATAACTGAGTGCAATATTTGTGAACCAAAAGAACTGTATCAAAGCTCTTGCAATGGATCTGGATAACATTAGGGTTTATGCTTTCTAGCAGCTCAACAAATTCAAAGTCCTTTGTAACCAGGACTCGCAATTGGGGAATTTCCTTTAGTACCTGTAATAATGCTGAGCTATTGAACCATTTATTTCTGTTTTTCTGGTGCAGCTTTTTCAGAGTACATTTTGTATCGTTTACTCCTTTTGACGTTGAGGTCATAACGATCTACCCATAGCCATAGGTCCATTCGCTTTAACAGTAATGACTTTAGCATGTTCTGGGATTGAGCTGTATTCCATGCTCTTAGCTCTCTTTGGTCTCTGATTACCAGTCTTCCGTGCATTGTCCCCCAGATCTTCTTCAATTTTCACACAAGCAGCAGTTTTGTCGCCGTTCACCAACAAGCTTTTCAATGTTCCCAATTGGTGCTTCTTTTTACCTGCCATCTTTTCCCTGCCTTTCTTGGGGCCCTTATCTTTATTTGGTGATGTTATTGTTTCCACTGTATCTTTTCGTCTAGACTGTGCCTCATGAGCTCGTAATGCCAGTCTTCTTTGTTTTCATGATAAGCATATTTCCGGTGATTTTGGGGAAAAAGACTCTTCATTCATTTCAGATAACAATTCCACTCCCTCCTCATTTAACATTTTGGGGTCCCCGTTTTTGTGTCTTTACTTGGCTAAGCCGTACTTGCTAATGTCCTGTTACTGTATTCTGCCCCAATTGATCCACAATATGCTCTGCTGTAATTAGGTTTTGCACTCAGTTTGGTTTCAAATTGCCGTGAATTTCCCCATATGACTTTGATACGATCTTCATGGCAAATTGAATAGTTTCCATAAAGGAGTGAATTTCGGCAAATGGTTCTGCGCTGGTGTTCGTTTCGTCTGCTAAAACCATGGAACCGAGTGCCCTGGTGATAATTGTTCGTTTGTGTAACAGTATACTAAACTGTTCAGTGACAGGGAAGGAGATCTGAAGAAAATGAAGAGAGGAAGGAGACAGAGAGAAGCAGAAAGAGAAAATGGTGATAAAAGGGGAAGTATTGACTGGAGAAAGAAACCTTTAGATATAAAAAAGAGGGGAGGAAATACAGTAGTGAAAAAAGATGGAAGCAAAGCTAAAATGTCAAAAAGGGTACAGTGCTAAAGACAGAGAGGTGGGGTAGAGAAGAAAGAAGTCTACCGAGAATGAAAAATGTGGGGCAAAAATAACACTAGGGACTTGATGTGTAGTGACTGATAAACCGGTATGGTATAAGGAATACATTTCCCTACATTGTACATATGAACAGAATTGTAAGTCACATATGAGTTCACTCATCTTATGAAGGCACACAGCCAACAAGCTTTTTTTAATGGTCCTCAGAAATGCTCTATAACTTGCAATATTCTGATTTGTACAATTGGTAGGTTATTGGGATTTCTACTGCACACCGCTGCCATTTGCATTGTCTCCAGGCTCTCTGGCAGCTCTGGAAAATTATTGTTGGGTGTTCATTTGAAAGGGAAAGTACAAGATTGGTGTGCTCTTACTTCAGACCATACGTACCCTAAGCTCTGGGTACATTTCAGTTTTTAGGTGTTTTGTGTTAAGAGAATTGAGAAGTGTGTGTCCAGAAAGTAGAGCTTGTGTTCTTGTAGTGCTTGCCGGCGGCTGTGGTATGTGAGTTAGTTACAGAGATATAGAAGTCTGTTTTCTGCCATCTGGTGAGAAGGATATTAAGCAGCCATGTGTGAGATGCAGTTGGTTTGCATGTATCTAGTCTGTGCAACAATTTGAGTGGTTACTGGTTAGGGTTGGCAGGGGATCAAGTGAGACAGTGGACAGCCCCTGAGGCTTCCTTTCCAGTATTCTGTGGGTCCACAGGCATCTGTTGGGACTTGGATGAGTATAAGATGATGTACAGATATAAGTCTCTCATGTGAGGTAGTGCAGAGGTAGTTTGTCAGTAGCAGTCTAGTTCGAGCCTTCGAAGGACCCTCTCCCCTTTTTTCTTTCAGGTTGATACCTGTTGTGGTGGTGTGGCTAAAGTCTGGAATGCATTGGCCAGCCAGGATTAAAAGTCTCAATATCATGTGAGTTGCATTATAGTTGTGTGGGAAATATGGGTACAGGATTCTCTGAAGAAGTGGGGTTTGGGATGGGGGTAGGAGGTCCTCCCCTTGAAAATTAGTCCAGGTATAGGTGGGTGGCTACCATGTTCTTGGTAAAATACTAGCTTCCTTTCTGTTGCGTGGGTTTTGGGAGGAGGAGTTGTGTTAGTCGTTTGTGGGTGTTGTATTCAGTTATTTTTGTGTTGTAATTGCAGGCGTGTGAGACGCTTTACTAGGATTAGTGGTAGGGAGGGCATTATTTGGGCCAATATTACGTAATTTTACTGGAGTTTAGACAAAAATACCTTGTGTTGTGGTTAGTGATCTTATGTTATTTCGCTGCTGTCTAACTATATTGGTTGACTTGGACCTGGAATCCTGGAACAGCACACCATGATTCATGGTGTGGCTCATGTGTTGAAGTTGTGCTCTCCTTTTTCAGCATTTGGGTTTTTAGGCTGTCAAATGCCAGTTTTTACTAATTTCCTAAAGGTCAAATGTTGCTCTATTCTGCATATTTCCTTGAGAAGAGGGATACATAGTTTAGCTGACATGTATGAGACTGCTGATCCAGTGTATTTCATTTTTTTATATTGTTTTGGTTCAAGACATATATCATTGCTAGATCTCAAGGTTCTTTTTGGTCTATAGATGGTAAGTAATTTTGTAGAAATTCTGCTCCTTGTCCGTGAATTGCCCTGTGGATGATTCAGAGTGTTTTGAAGTATATCTTTTTTTTAACCGGTCCATTTTAGTGATATTAGCGCTGGTGTGATATGCTTTCTCTTCCTGAGACTCAAGGGTAGTCTTGCTACTGTGTTCTGTAGCTGCTGTAGTTTTTGATGAGGTAGCCAGCATTCCGAGCTAGATGCTGTTGGCCTAGTCTACTCTTGACATGATGATAGATATGATGGAAAGTGTTCTGCGTGGGAAGGTGAGTAAGGGTAGTATTAGTTTGATTGTGCATAGATGGAAAAATCATTTTTTCACTACTGCATTCACTTTAAGTTCTAGTGCTAGGTCATCGCACATCAATATTATGAGATTTTTCACTAGTTTGGATGCTTATGGTCTGTTTCCCATATCATTGGGTTTTGGTATGTGTTGGTGAATGGAGAGTTTGTTGGGCATGATCCTAATTTCTGTTTTGTCAAGGTTATGTTTAAGGCTGCTGTTGCTCATTTGGCTACCACTATTACCACTCTCATCCATTAATTTGTGAGAGGCAGTTGGCAAGGTTGTTGTCTATCTCTCCACTGGTGTTGATATTGTAGATGATGTGTGTGATGTCTGCATAGTTGTAGAAAATTAGACCATGTCCTTTGATGCGTTTCATGAGTGGGATCATGTCATTTTGAAGAGTAGTGGTGAGAGGGATGAACCTTGGAGAACTCCACAGGCCGGTGTGCAGGGCGTTAAACTGAAGAGTGGTAGCCAAATGATTTGCATTCTTTCTGTCAAGAGGATTTCATCCACAGTAGGTTGTGTTGCGTATCCCTATTTCTTGTACACTTTTGATAAGGGTTGCATGGTCGACTGTGTCCAAGGCCACGGAGAGGTCTAGTAGTAAGAGTGTGGAAGTGGTGTTGGAGTCTGAGTTAATTGTTAGGTAGTCCCAGACAGACAGTAGAGTTGATTCCATTCCTATCATAGACCTGAAACTGGCTTATGCCTTGTCCAGTAGGTGGTATGTTTCTACATGTGTCAGGATTTGTTCATATGGATAGGTTTCTAGGATATGATATGATATGATCGTTTATTTATATAGCGCCTATACACAATGCGTTTCAAATCGCTTCAAGGCAAGGGAGGGATCAAGGGAAAATACAACCACATTCTTACAGGCCATGAACAGTAAGGATGTGAAATTAACTACCGTACTCGGCCTGACGACATTTCAGATAGTGCGAGAGCTAAGACATAGATAAGGAAGGGAGGGGGAGAGTGGGAAGGAAATGGAAACAGACAGGTGACTACCGTACTAGGCATGACGACATTTCTGGTAGAGCCGGAGAAAAACAAAAGGTGAGAGAGAGGGATGCAGAAAGGGAGGGGAGGAACAAAACAAGCGACTATCATACTAGGCCTGACAACATTTCAGATAGGGCTGGAGGGGTGGTGGGGAGGAAAAAAACTAGTGATGGGAGGGTGGAGGAAACAGACGAGGTTGCTATCATATTAGGTCCAGGGACAATTCTGATAGAGTAAGTGCATAGAAGAAGTAAGGGGAGGAGATAGGAAAAGGGAGAAGGGAAAGGAGGAGAGAAAAGAGAGTAAGCAGTCAAAAAGAGTGGAGAAGCAAGAGTGGAGAGCGAATACAATTGCAGAAGTCAGTAGTAACACATAATGTTGCAAGCCAGGATACAAGATGAAGATGGGAACAGCATGATTCAGGGCCACCATGAGTACAAGATGCAAAGGAAGTCCAGCATGAGAGTTGAGAAAGAGTGACGCACCGTGAATGAATGAAGTCCATAAAAGTCAAATCCAGCATTGGCCACAAGACAGTGATGGTGAAGGAAGGCACCAGGTGGGCGGGGCTTAGGCCAGGTGACCTAGAACCACTTGCACCTACTCCCCATCTGCAAAGGAAAAGAAGCTGGAGGGCTCCTTAAGTAGGGAAACAGAGCGGCAAGCAGGAAGGCACCAGGTGGGCGTGGCTTGCTAAGTGGTGAAAAAGAGCGGGAAGCAGGAAGGCACAAGGTGGGCGGGGCTTGCTAAGTGATGAAAAAGAGCGGCAAGCAAGAAGGCACCAGTTGGGTGGGGCTTGCTAAGTGGTGAAAAAGAGAGGCAGGCAGGAAGGCACCAGGTGGGCAGGGCTTAGGCCAGGTGACCTAAATCCACTTTCACTTGCTCCCCATCTGCAAAGGAAAAGAAGCTGGAGGGCTCCTTAAGTAGGGAAACAGAGCGGCAAGCAGGAAGGCGCCAGGTGGGCGTGGCTTGCTAAGTGGTGAAAAAGAGCAGGAAACAGGAAGGCACTAGGTGGGCGGGGCTTGCTAAGTGGTGAAAAAGAGCAGGAAGCAGGAAGGCACCAGGTGGGCGGGGCTTAGGCCAGGTGACCTAGATCCACTTGCACCTGCTCCCCATCTGCAAAGGAAAAGAGGCTGGAGGGCTCCTTAGGTAGGCAAACAGAGTGTTAAGCAGGAAGGCACCAGGTGGGCGGGGCTTGCTTAGTGGTGAAAAAGAGCGGCAAGCAGGAAGGCACCAGGTGGGCGGGGCTTGCTAAGTGGTGGAAAAGAGCGGCAAGCAGGAAGGCACCAGGTGGCCGGGGCTTGCTAAGTGGTGAAAAAGAGCGGCAGACACGAAGGCACCAGGTGGGCAGGGCTTAGGCCAGGTGGCCTAGATCCACTTGCACCTGCTCCCCATCTGCCTGCACCTGCTCCCCATCTGCATTAGGAGCATCTCTGGGTAAGGGATGTTTGATATAGGTCGGTAATTGGAGGGGCTGTTTGTGTTTCCTGAGGGGTCTTTGAGGAGGGGTTTAATATAGGCCACTTTAAAGCTTCTCAGTACGGACCTGTTGCCAACGAGTGGTTCATGAGTTTGCAGAAATATTCTGCCAATCCCTCTATGCTGAGGATGAACTTGTAGATGTTTCTTGGGCAAGTGTATACTGGCAAACCAGCCTTGATGCTTTTCTTAACTAGTTTAAAGAAGCCTTCTGTTGAGATCAGTTTGAAGTGGTCCAGTCCTGTGGTTGCCTCTGTAGTTGTCACTGGTGAAGTTGATGCTTCAGTCCTTGGGCATAGAGTTGATGATGTTTCTGACTTTATTTTTGAAGTGGTTGTCAAGGTCATCACATAGTTTCTGTAAGCGTGTGGGTGTGTTGTTGCAAACTGTCGGGTTTCTTATCTCATTGATAATGTTGAACATCTATTTATGTCTATCGCTTGCTTTTCAGAATCCTTGTATGCCTCTGGTATGCAATTTTGTCCTTCCGGTTGTAGTCTTTTCTCCACACTTGTCCGAGTTTCCTATCTGTTTTCCTCAGCTGTTTGAGATGGAGTGTGAACCATCTGGCAGCCATTTCCTTTTTGGAGAGTGTCAAATGAAGTGGTTAAGTGAGGTGAGTTGTGATGACTGCTTTACAAGTAATGCAGACTGTTTTACGAGTATTCTGGCTAGGTTGGGAAGCCAGTGCAGCTTACTTAGAAAGTGGTAAATGTGGCTGAATTTCCTATTTTCCATTATGAGTTATGACTCAGCATTTTGGGTCACCCAAAGGAGGGCCAGAGTATCACAGAAACACCCAGAAACACCAGTGAGTGGGGTGTTGCCCCCATTGATGTGGGATATTACCAGTGTCTGGACTGTGGTTCTTAAGTCCTCAATGGAAGGAAGAGTTTTATTTTCTGGAGGAGCATTAGCTGGTACTAAGTGGTTTAGGCTTTTTTGTTGCTATGTTTTCGGAAGGAGGGAGTGCTATTTATAGTTAACCCAAGTGATTTGCAGTTGGTGCCAGGTGACTGTGGCAGACATTAACTGATATAGATATTGGCTTGTTTCTGAGTGGACACACCTGCTATAATTTCACCTCATACAATCCCACCCTCAGACCTCTGGAGACAAGAAGGAGGCTAATTTAAGAATCAATGTTTTGTTCTATGAAAGTAAAGTCAATGCAAAGGTGATCCCCAAACTGTATGCAGGGGAAGACACCACAATATTACACAATCTCAGACAGTGTGTCTACAAAAATGAAAATGACCTGCTTGCATAGATCTCACCATTTCTCACACACAAACATCCTTTTATATAATTAAATCTCTATACCATTAATTCTGAGCAATATGCATTCTAGACTTCATTCTGCCTCTTGTCGATCACTATATCCAGCGATCTTGAATTCAAAACATCGCCAAATTACACATAAAGTTACATTTACAAATGGTTTAAAGAATTCTCCTTTCCCCAAGTAACACCAGCACATGCTAAAATCAAAGAACTGTTCCATGTCTTATACTTCTCGTGTAAATATGCTACTTCAGGTCGTTAGTATGTTGTGTAGTTTAACCCTTTAAGTGCCATGGGTTTTCCCCCCCAGTGCCAAGGCCTTTTTGGTGATTTCGGTATGTCACCATTTAATGCCTTGTAACTTTTCTGTTACATGAGATATCTTGGGCAAATTTGGCCCCTTTTTTTCCCACATGTAGGCGATCATAACACCACCCAGGAATCCTAGGTTGCTGTAGGGATGTGAAAGAAAATAACCAAAAAGGCCGAAGATTTAGTGTTTTTACAAAAAATGCCAATAAAATGATGTACAAAGAAGCCTGTGTTTTTTTCCTTGTAAGAGCTAGGAACACATTTTTGCTGTGCTGAATTCCCCAATTTCCTGGATTTCAAAAACAGGTTGAATCAAAATGAAAAAACATTATTCTGATGTGGTTACCAACCGTTTTGTGAGAGGAAGGCCATTTTGGCAATTTTTGCCAATTAGATATGCGTGGACGGAATGGAAGAAAAGGGTAGGAAAGCCGAATAGGAGGACAGAAATGCATACATTTATGAAATGTAGATACAATTCCAAGTTTAGGAAGGGGTGATTTGCACAGGTCGGGCACACCATACAGGTATGGGTCTAGGTGGTCCAAGCCACTAAGGAAAACAGAGAACCCCATGCATTTCCGAAAAGAAGACATCCGTGGGAATCCGCAGAGGTCTGACTTGCACAAATCGGCCCAGAATGTATTACCCAGAAATCCTGGCAAAGTCTGAAATGTGGCAAAAAAACCACAATTTCCACACATTTCACTCAGCTCACCCAATGAAACACGCTGCTAACAACACATGGCCTACCTTCCTGCATTCCCACATGTGTCTTGCTGAAAACGGTACCTCACATGTGTGGGTGCACCTACCTGGGCGCCAAGGGCAAAGCCTAAAACACCCCTAACCCCAAGTATTTTCTGACAGCTGAATTTCATGATTTTTCCAGACGGGCATATCAAACAGATATGGGCCTAGGGTTTCCAAGCCACCAAGGAAAACAGGGAACCCAAAGCATTTCTGAAAAGAGGACATACGTGGGAATCTGCAGAGGTCTGACATACGCAAATCGGTTCAGAATGTATTATCCAGAAACCCCAGCAAATTCCAAAATGGGGCAAAAAATAAACAATTTCCGCACATTTCACTTGGCTCACCCACCGAAACACGCCGCTAACAACATATGGCATACCTTCCTGCATTCCCACACGTGTCTTGCTGAAAACGGTACCTCACATGTGTGGGTGCACCTACCTGGGCGCCAAGGGCAAAGCCTAAAACACCCCTAACCCCAAGTCTTTTCTGACAGCTGAATTTCATGATTTTTCCAGAAGGGCACACCATACTGATATGGGCCTAGGGTGTCCAAGCCACAAAGGAAAACAGGGAACCCCATGCATTTCTGAAAAGAGGACATCCGTGGGAATCCACAGAGGTCTGACTTGCGCAAATTGGCCCAGGATGTATTACCCAGAAACCCTGGCAAAGTCAAAAATGTGGAAAAAAAAAACAATTTCCGTACATTTCATTCGGCTCACCTACCGAAACACTCCGTCAACAAAACATGGCCTACCGTCCTGCATTCCCACAGGTGTCCCGATGAAAGCGGTACCTCAGATGTGTCGGTGCACCTAGCTGAGCGTCAAGGGGAAAGCCTAAAACAACACTAACCCCAAGTCTTTTCCCTCAGCTGAATTTCATGTTTTTTCCAGACAAGCACACCATATAGATATGGGCCTATGGTGTCTAAGCCACCAAGGAAAACAGGGAATGCCATGCATTTCCGAAACGAGGACATCCCTGTGAATCAGCAGAGGTCTGACTTGTGCAAATTGGCCCAGAATGTATTACCCAGAAACATCGGCAAAATCCGAAATGTTGTGAAAAAAACCCAATTTCCGCACATTTTACTCGGCTCACCCACAGAAACACGCCACCAACAACACATGGCCTACTGTTCTGTGTTCCCACAGGTGTCCCGATGAAAACGGTACCTCACATGTCCACACATAGATGCACCCACATCTATCTGGACGCCAAGGGGAAAGCCTAAAACACTCCTAACCCCAAGTCTTTAATGACAGCTGAATGTCACGATTTTTCCAGACAGGCACATCATACAGATATGGGCCTTGGGTGTCCAAGTCACCAATGAAAACAGGGAACCCCATGCATTTTCGAAAAGAGGACATCGGTGGGAATCCGCAGAGGTCTGACTTGTGCACATCGGCCCAGAATTTATTACCCAGAAACCCTGGCAAAGTCAAAAATGTGGAAAAAAAAACAATTTCCGTACATTTCATTCGGCTCACCTACCGAAACACTCCGTCAACAAAACATGGCCTACCGTCCTGCATTCCCACAGGTGTCCCGATGAAAACGGTACCTCAGATGTGTCGGTGCACCTACCTGGGCGTCAAGGGGAATGCCTAAAACAACACTAACCCCAAGTCTTTTCCCTCAGCTGAATTTCATGGTTTTTCTAGACAAGCACACCATACAGATATGGGTCTAGGGTGTCCAAGGCACCAAGGAAAACAGGGAACACCATGCATTTCCGAAAAGAGGACATCCTTGGAAATCAGAAGAGGTCTGACTTGCGCAAATCAGCCCAGAATGTATTACCCAGAAACCCCGGCAAAATCTGAAATGTTGTGAAAAAAACAATTTCCGCAAATTTCACTCGGCGCACCCACAGAAACACGCCGCCAACAACACATGGCCTACTGTCCTGTGTTCCCACAGGTGTCCTGATGAAAACGCGGTACCTCACATGTGTGCGTGCACCTATCTAGGCACCAAGGGGAAAGCCTAAAACACTCCTAACCCCAAGTCTTTTCCGACAGCCGAATGTCACAATTTTTCCAGATAGGCACACCATACAGATATGGGCCTCGGGTGTCCAAGTCACCAAAGAAAAAAGGGAACGCCATGCATTTTCAAAAAGAGGACATCCGTGGGAATCTGCAGCGGTCTGACTTGCGCACATCGGGCCAGAATTTATTACCCAGAAACCCTGTTAAAGTCCAAAATGTGGCAAAAACTCAGCTCACCCACCTAAACATGCCACCAACAACACATGGCCTACCGTCCTGCATTCCCACAGGTGTCCCGATGAAAACGGTACCTCACATGTGTGGGTGCACCTACCGGGGCACAAAGAGCGAAGCTGAAAACACACCTAACCCCAAGTCTTTTCCGACAGCAGGATTGCAGGATTTTGACTGATGTGCACACCATACAGAGTTGGGCCTAGGGAGAATCTCCCCTTTCCAACGACACCATCAAAAAAGAAATCCCTGGTACCTAGGGTCCCTAACCCCCTGCCCCTTCCCATTGTTTTTTTTTATTTGTTTTTTTTGCCCCCCCCTGGGGGCAGATGGTCACCAATCTGCCCCCAGGAGTCTCCATACATGTGGCCCCATGCTCTCCCCGTACTGAAAAGACATCCCTGGTGCCTAGTGGCATTGCTGCCCATGGATTTAGCGCTCTGCGCCCAATCTGGGAGCAGCAATGCTTACAAAAAAGGTGTTGGTGGAAAGGGGAGAATCTCCCCTTTCCAACGACACCTGCCTCGATCTCCGGCTTGAGATACAGATGGAGACCGAGGCAGAGGGAGAAGGGCGCTCACCTCCTCTCTTCACCGCGGCAGCCCGAAATGGCTGCTGCAGTGAAATTACTTTCACTTTCACGCCGACGTGAAACTGAAGGTAATCCAGCTCCCTGGCAGTGAGGTGGGACCTCGGATAGCCCGGGGATAGGATTACAGTTTTGAGCGATCCCTGCTTTGCAGGTATCACTCAACAAAAGGTGCCAAAAAGGACGAGCTATCTCTTCCTTGGCACTACGGAGGTAATGTCAAGGGAGAGATATCTAGGGGTAGTAAGGAAAGTAAGCTAATCACGAATTGCATCAGAATTTTTCAGGTTTTGATTACGGAAACATTGTTATCAATTTAGAATGTGCAAAATCTCAACTCACCCACCAAATCTGGAAAAATGGTTTGATAATTGTATTAAACAGGTATAATAGAATACCACTGTGCAGTTTCAAAAATATGGTACATCGGATTTACATTTGTATCAATTTTATGGGAGTAGAAGTGGCACCATTAAAATTGCTCTTATTTCCCAATCCTTATGAAATAGTTACGCCCTTCACAGAGCACACATTAACTAGTAGATATTCATTGGGCTATGGCACGGAAATCTTCAAATCACAGCTTAATGTTAACTATTTCTGTGATAACACTTTGGGTACAATTTAATGAGATTATAATTTATAAATAATTGTGTGCAGACTGCATAAAATGTTATCTGTGCCACTGCACACACAGCTCAGAAATGTATTTTGGGTTGTACTGAAATAAAATCACAGTTGATTTTAAATCCAGTGAAATGCACTTTTTGTCTCCCATTAAACAATTTCGGAAATTCTCATAATCACTTTGAATTGATCTTCAATGGCATGGAGCCAGCAGGGACCCTCTCAGATTGGAAATCTCCCAGTTAGCAAGGCCCTGCCTGATCTGAGTCCATAAAGTTAGAACTGCCTCTGGTTAAGGTGGTTACAATTCCCTCATGGATAAGACATTGTCATCTGCAGACACTATCTATATTCAGCACTAATTCAATAGGAACAAGGGTGCTATTTCCTGCAGCTTTTCCCAGAGTCAGAATCCTATCACCTATATGGTTCAACATTTTAAAGTGTAAAATATTCCCATTCTTATGACATCATTATGTCACACTATTCTAATTTGGCTCGCCCAACATACACTCCTGGAGAATACACACCCCCAATCTTCATTGGATGTTCATATTTTTATAGCAGAAAAATGTGGATGCCCAATCTGCTCCTATTATTTCTGTCAGCAAATATGGTTTTACTGTTACCTCAATGAGACAAGGATTCCTGAATGCTATCACAAGAGACGCATATCTGCATATGTGGCATTTATTTGTACCACAATCTTTCATACATGTATTCATATTTACAATTGTATTAATTTTTAATAATCATAGGGGATACAAATTTGGTGTTGGATTAAGGAGGAGACCATTCAAGCACACTCTTTGGTTCTTCTCTTCATCATATGGTTCCTAAATAACAGGCCACATTTGTTTCTATGAAAAATGTTATACTTTAATCATGCCCTGCCTTTGTCCTATGGACAGCATCTCATGCTTCAGGAGATGGCTCTTGTAAACAAGACTATGTAATGGGTTCAGTGAATGATTGATTAAAAATGTGAAGACAGGCCTCCTTTGTTCTCCTGCATTACCTTAACAATGGGTTGGTATTTTTGTTGCTAGGAAGAGTTCAAGGCTGGCACTTTGGAATTCAGCAATTAAACAAACAGGTTCAGACCAACATATAGTAATCTCCCAAAGGATGATAGGGGATGCTCATTCTTCAGTATGCTGGAATAGATGCCCCTTTGTTCTCCTTTCATTAGATGGACGACCTTATGAAGAAAAACAAACCTGTTGTCTGCATAGGACCAGTCAAACAGGCCGATTCACGGAATTAATGTGCGCTGAAATGTTCGGCGCAAGCGTGCAAAAGCGTGCGAATCGCAGTGCAAGTGCGAAAATCGCAGCGAAACCCAGGCACAGCGATTCATGGAAGTCTGTGCGCGTGTAAATCCCTGGATGTGCGCTTAAATTCTGCGTGGCGCACGCTGGTGCACACGTCTACAAACAGCGTGCGCTAAGCACACAGCGAAAGGGCACATAGCGCAGCGCATACAACAAAAGTAGGCAGAACATGGGGCGTAACACGCGGAATGGGGAACAACGCGTGAAAATGTGGGCGTCACGGGGGAAGTACAGGAGGCAAATGCACGGAACGCCCACATGCGCGTCTACAACACGTATTCATGGAATCGAACGGGGCTAATGCCTGCGCCAAAAAAGACACGGTAATCCGGAATCACGTACGCCAGCAGGAAGCAGGCGTACGTGGACCCACGCAGCATGAAAGTGCGCGCAAACAACAAACAAGCTCAGACGCCAAGATGAATATATCTTTCCTAGCAGCAGTGGTCGTGGGATACCGCAGGAGAAGTAGGAGGATAGTCAGGCCCAGAATGTTTACACCCAGAACCAGCCTTTTTGGGATGCCTGATGACCAGGTGTATGGGAGGTACAGGTTTCCACCTCACATAATACTCGACCTGGTGAGTGAGTGGGAGGATGACCTCACATCACCCACCCTGTGCTCCCAAGCACTCAGCCCCCTGGAGAAGGTCCTCAATGTACTACACTTCTTGGCCACTGGATCATTTCAGCGGACAAGTGCTATAGTGGGGGGGTGTCACAGGCCACGCAGTCACGCTGCCTACACCAGGTGTTGGCCATCATGACTGCACACCCATCAGTCCGCAGGCACATATACCTGCCCAGAACACCTGCAGAAAGGCAGGCTGCCGTCCAGAATTTCTATGGGGTGGCACAATTCCCCAAAGTGCTAGGTGCCATTGATTGCACCCATGTGTCTCTCCGTCCCCCCAGGGCATCTGACCACATCTATAGAAACCGCAAGCACTGGCATTCCATCAACGTGCAGGTAGTATGTGATGCCAAGGGAATCATCACCTCAGTATATGCCAACTATCCAGGGTCCACCCACAACAGTTTCATTTACAGAATGTCAACCCTAAACTGGGACCTAGAAGCTGAGCGGCATGGCGATACATGGCTGCTTGGTGAGTATAAATGCCACTGCACATGCATGCATGTCAGATACTGAGTAATGTCACAACCCCACTAATGATACCCATCACCACCTCCCCAGGGGACAGTGCCTACCCTCTGAGCACCCACATGATGACGCCAATTCGGAACCCCACCACGTCACCCGAGGTAAGATACAACACAGCCCATATTGCAACCCGGGGCATAGTGGAGCGCATATTCAGAGTGCTCAAGTCACGCTTTCGCTCCCTTGACAGCTCTGGTGGGCAGCTATTACATGCTCCCCCAGTAGTATGCAGGATCATAGTGGCAGCATGTGTCCTGCACAACGTTGCAACACGCCGGGGCCTGCCAGTGGACATGGTGGTGCCCCCACATCCCCAACCACATGCACGCCCACTGCGCATGGGAGGGGAAACGGCACGTGGTGAGGCAGCCCGTACGGAGCTGGTGGCTAATTACTTCACATAAAATCACACCCCTGTGGAGAGCACACAGCCCTGGCACATACCAGCTGACAATCAATGATGATGACATAAGGGACACTCAACTGTCACAACCATACTATCCTGAGATTGGTCACCTGGAAGTGTTACATTGTGTGCATCCCTACCTACCCAAACACCACCAATGCTGTGTCATCAAAAGACACACATCTTTGCTGCTAAATTCATTACCTCCTTGCTAAATACAACATGAGAACAGCGCCATGTCACCCAACCCCTCCCCAGCTCCACCACCAAACACACCATGGCATGTCATGCAATGTGAAAGCAAACAAAGCAATGCACAAGACATTACACAAGTGTCACAAAGTACACTGTCCTTAGTGGAAACTGCTCACACACAATATACTCCCAGAAATGTATAACTAACAGCACACCTTACCAAACACTTACCACCAACACAATGCTGCAATACACCATGGAAAAATGCAAAAACATGACAGTACTAAGTTCTAGTAGTGGTAGTCTAACAACCTGAATATGCCAGCACATTGACCCCTTCCAACTGTAGAGTGTTGCTGCCACGCAAATGTCTCAGTGTACTGCATACAACAGGAACTGCATCTGCAAAGTAGGAGGGCTTGTGAAGACATGAGGAAGGAACCTGCAGATTAGGAGGAAGTCATGGATGCACAAGCACATATCAATACACCATGCAGTGTACAATACAACAACAATATCCACTAGGGATGTCTACACAGTATTGACTCCAGACTGCCCACACAGCTCATGGGAGCCCAACGTCACTGTGTAATTCACTGTCACTTGGTCACACCTTTTGCAAGCCCATAGAAATGGGAAGCAGGAGGGGTGTGTGTCTCACGAACCCAAGCATCTAACCCAAACTCAGGACAAGCCTGCATGTGCCCAGCCGGAATACAGTGGATGCCCACAGGAGCCACACAAGGCAACACACTGTAAAAAAAAAAAAAAAAAATGGCCATGTTGGGGCCAGGGGGGTGTGGGGGAGGCCACCCAGGAGGTTCGAGGACAGGGTGCACACCAACACCCACCTGCGTGGATGTTGCGAAAAAAAAAAACTCCTTGGGCTCATGGCCTGCACGGCTATGCATTGTGGGAGAACTGCTCATCCTCTGCTGCTGCATCAGGAGGCGGTGGCACTATGGGAGGCAGCCCACGCAAAGCCCTGGTATGGTCCTCCATGGCTGCAAGCATGCGGCTCTGGAAGGCCTGATTCTGGAGGATTAAAGTGCGGAGATCCCCATGCAGCACATCACGGGTTGCCTGCATTTCAGCACGCATGGCCTCACGTGATGCTCGGATCTCCTCACGTGTTGCAAGCAGCTCAGCTGAGAGCAAACGTGTGAGCTGCTCCAGCTGCTGTTCTGCCCTAACATTTCGGGAAGCCTCAAGTTCAAGCAGACTCTGCCTGAGGTTATGGAGTTCCACCCTCTGGGCTTCCCTGTGGCCCTGTGACTCTATTGATATGGATTCGCGCAGAGTCTCCAGTGCCGCCCATCGGTCCTTGTTGGACGCCAACATGTCTTCCCTGTGTGATTGGCAAATGGAGTCTGTTGCCTGCTGTTGTTGCTCCATCTGCCTTTCAGGGAGGAAAATGGAAGTGGCTACCCTCTCCATTGCCTGAGCCATCAATTCTTCTGATGCTGCCTGTTGGGTTGCCATACCATACATGGAGTTTTCCCATACAGTATTGCCTAGTGGTGCACGGCCACCGCGTCAACGGGCACCACACCTGTTTGGGGCAAGGCGATCTTCACCTTGCTGTGCTGGCACTGCCTGAGGCTGCAGGACTGCATTCCCCCTCTGATCTGCTGGCCCAGGAACAGGATCAGATGCTGTGGAGTGTGACCCTGCATCCGTAACCGCCAAAGGCGGATCTACCAACACTGACATCCCCATAGAGGGTTCTACCACTAGTTCAGGTGGGTTTGACAGAACAGAATCCCTGCCAGAAACACTTACCTGCGACTGCACATAAGTCTCATCATCCGATTCAGCACCTGAATAGAGGTCTGGGTGGTGCACCCAGAGACACCCCTGGACAGTATGGTCTGCAGTAACATTTGGTTTTCACCCACCACCACACCACATCCCCCACTGGTGCCCGGTCGTGCCTGAGATTCCTCCTGGGTGTGCACCATCTCCTCAACCTCAACAGCACCAAGTGCGTCATCACCTGCAAAAACATAAAAGACAACAAATGGAAACAGGCATGAGCTCCATAGCACACACATAGGCCGTGACAAGCCAGAGATCCAGTACATGATTTACACATGTGCCACATGACTATAACCCTGCCATGCATGCACTGTCAAAGAGTTGGAAGTGGAGTCAAAAACCAAGACACTGGGGAGAGCAAGATGGAAAAGCAACACATGTGCAACATGTTGGGTAGCACTGGCATCACACATCAGGCTGTGAGTGGCATGTCCAATACACATACATGACACATGCCACCACACAGATGTCATGTAGCATAGCCACGGTAGATTACAAAACTACAGCAATATGTCAGTGAATGACTACTGTCACACATCAATGTCACATCCACATGATGCAAAGATTGATGCTGAATAGTGTTGCAAAATATGCATGTGCCACACACTGAAACACATCCAGTATCCAATAACACAGTCATTGTGGGCTGATCAATGGTTGGTCACTTCAACATTACAGGAAACATCTGTCATCTTCCACATGCAAACAGGCCCTAACAAAAAATGTTTGCAGCCCAATACTCCATCGGCCTGAATGGTGTAATCATTAACATAACCAGGTAAAAATAGTGGCCCAGTGTGGGCTGTAAACAATGACCGAAGCATATCACATATGTTTCAATAGGGCAGATTAATGCGTAGCAAAAATGGGAGAGTGGAAACAATCAGCCTGAATGAACACTTACAAAATCTGAACAATGTAGTTGCAAGATGACAGTTCAAGGTAAAGTGCACTAATGTGGGCCTAATTGGCAACTGTGGGCAGAAGGGATACAGTCATACCCGAATCCAAGGCACGTGCATGTATGGGAGGAAGCAAATGGGTGACCCATAACACTCAGGAGTACACACCCTCACCTGGCACTCAATCAGAACCCTTCACCCAAACAACATACACATGGATTACACACACACGCATGGGCACTCACCGGACAATGCATCGTAATCAGGTACATCTCCCACACCTTGGATCTGTTCCTCTGTGACGAAGGTCCCAGCAACAGACTCATGTTCAGTGAGTGCGTTGTCCTCTTGTGGAGACCCACCGCCAGTCACCAGAGTAGCGGCATGATTTGAGGCCAGCTTGTTCTTTGCTCTGCGTTTCAGGTCATTCCACCGCGTGTAGCAATCATCAGCTGTGCGCCTCACAAATCCAAGGGCACTTATGCGGTCCGCTATAGTCTGCCAGTGTGCCCTACGTTGACCAGGTGTGGTCTTGCACCATGCAGTCACCAACATTTCACGGCTATGTGCCAACACATAGCTCACAAGTACATCAAGTTCGGGGTCATTAAAGCTAGGATTCCTTGACGTGCCGGACTGTGTAGCCGTGTCTGGGGTCTCAGCCTGTAGTGCCAGAGCACCCTTCTTCCTCTTCTTCAAAGGTGGAGCTGAGCCTGAGTGGCTTGCGCCGCTCTGGTCAGTAGGTGCAGAAACGCAGGTGGACTGGGTACTGGGAGTGTGCGAAGGCACAATGACCATAGGTCTTGGTGCAGGCATTGGCTGAAGTGTGATGTTGGCAGGGGCAACGTCAGTTTGATGGACCAGGACGGACACTGTCCCAGCTGGGAGACACAAAGCTGGGGTGGATAGAGCTGCAGCTGCCCCTGCAGCCTCCCCACCCTGCCTACTTGGGGCAGCAGATGACATTGCTGCCCCAGATCCACGTGGCCTGGTGACACCAACTTGCACCGACACAGGTGGCTTCGACTTGCTGACCTGGAAGTCAGCCTGGAAGTCATCCTGTGCCGGCTCAGGTGCCACAATGGGCTGGTCCAACAAGGGCTGAGCTGGGATGGTGTCAGCCACGTTTCCCTCAACCGGGGGGGCATGGGTGTCCCTGATTGGTCCTCCACACATGGGGGTTTAGGGTCACCCTGCAAATCCTGGCCACGTCCGCTACCCTGCCCACCACGCCCACCTTTTGGAGGTCGGCCACCTTTGCCTCCCTTACCACTAGATCGCCTCCCAACCATGGCACTGATGTTGTTGTGCGTATAGGAGTTGCAGTAAACAATTGTCCTGGGCAATTAGGAGTGAAAGGGGTAGGGTACTAGATGGAATTCGTACCCTGGTGCTCTAGCAAGGCAGTCTGTGACCACTGGGGGAAGATGACGGGTCACGCAACGCACAGGCACCCCAAAAACAAAAGGTAACGTGCACGCAACCCCTCGTAGACCACGTGCGTGGAAAAATGAACCTGCACTACGCTGTGGCACCCAGAAACACAAAAACAAGCATACGCGTGTTACATGCAGCCTACAATGACCTCTGAAGGGGTACGCGACACATGGGGCAAGCACAGTTGGTAAATGCGTGCGCGACTCACCGTCTGCTTGGAAAAATTACGTGAAAAAAACGCGCGTGTGCGTGTAGGCAACACCCCCGCCAAAAGAAGAACTGTACGCTGTCTGAGGAGACAGGACAAAAGAAGAAGTGAACGCTGTTTGAGGAAACAGGCCCAAAAAAAATAAAGAACGCTGTCAGAGGTAACAGGGAGTACGAACTTGAAACGCTGCGAAGTAATCGCGTGTGAACCAACAAGAAGTACAGAATTCACCCACTCGCTCTCCACGAAAAGCGCGTACAAGGGAATGGGGTCCTACACGTACCTTTTAAAGCGGCCTACATGTACAGCGTCACTTACGCGTGTATGCGCTAAGGCCCTTTCCTCCAATTACACGAGCTGACACTCGGACGTGCAGTTTTTGGACGTGTACAATGAACATGCACCCATGTTGATGGAAACGCCCACGCGCGTCACGTCACTTACGCGCGTAGGCCCTTTCCTCGGATTACATGCATCCACACGCGGACGTGCAGTTTTTCCACCACTATGCCCACGTCACGAGGGAAACGCCCACGCAAGTCATGTTGCAGAAGCGCTTACGCGCTAAGGGCCTTTGGTCCAATTAAACTGCGTAGGTGTGCTGGCGCGCTTACGCACGAAGGGCCTTTCCTCGAATTACACGCTGACGTGCAAGATTTTCATGTGCCAAATCACTCCGTATCAAGCTGGTCACGCAACAACACACGGAAGACCATGCTCCTGCCCAGAAAGCCGAATTACTGCACTCCAGAGCCCCGAGCATGCTACCACCTGCCATCTGCTACTGCCTGACTGCCTGCTGCCCACGTGCCATGCTATTTGCTGCCTGCACGTCAGCCAGGGGTGCAGTTGCTGTGACCACCCCTGCTGGAACCGAAGACTCCCGACTGGGATACCATCCCTCCACAGCCCAGCCCCAGGACCCAGTTGCCCACCCACTCCTGCCTCTGGGGTTGCCATGTCGGGCACAACACCATCTGTCACCACTGGCAACCCCCAGCCAAAGAGGCAGAGAGCCACCAGATTCAGTGCCAGGGAAGTTGGTGTCCTAGTTGAGCAAGTCCTGGGGCAGTATGATGCCCTCTTTGGAAGTTTTCACGCCAACAATGAAGGACGGACCAGCATCTGGATGGACATTGTGACTGCCATCAACGCGGAGGGGGTGGCAGTCCGCGACTTACACCATGTCAAGAAGCTCTGGGAGGACTTCAGGTCCAGGACCCTCAACAAGGCCTGGCGCCTCTTGAAGGCAGCGGATGCCAAGGGGCGCCGGGGCCACCTGTCTGACCACCAGATGAGGGTCCTGGAACACATATGCCCAGCACTCTACATCCAGGTCCTTGAGAGGCAGACCCGTCTGGAGTCGAGCGGTAACTGTACATGCATACTGATTGGATGATGTGCGTGTGGTGGTGTGCCAGTAGTGTGCAGGTTGCACACGTGTTTTCGTAGGGCCATGTACGGATGTGTATGAACAGGGGTGTGAGGCTGCCACATGTGAATCCTCTTAGGTGTGAGACACATCGATGGTGTATGTGTTGGTAAGCATGCTGTGCAAATGCAGGTGTGGTAGCACACATGTTTGAATTTCTGTGTATGTACGTTGGCATGGTTGTGGTGTCACACATGGCTGGTGGTTCCTGCTGCATGTATCTGCACTGTGTACATGTGCATGTGTGTGTATTTGACAAGTGTGCAACTGTGATGCAACATGGAATCATGTGACACTGATATGAAGAAGGCTGAATGCCAGATGTGACATGTATGGCGATCACATCACTGCGACAGTTGGAGGAGATGTAGACATGCATGTAAGTGTGGTGGCGTGTGTGCGTGTCTAGTCCACTCCCTGTGTTTCATGTGATGTCAGGCTCACCTTCGGCTGTTCATGCTGTTGTATGTGTATGAATGTTGCTGCCTGGTGCAATATTGCTGTGGAAATGCTCATGTGTGTGAGTTGAAACGACATGTGTGTCGTGGAGTGTGATGCCATGTCTGAAGTTTGACACTGCCACTCATGCGCAACTGTCATGTGTGTATCAGTCCATTGTACAGTGCCCTGATGTCTGTTTTATCTCTCCCTGTCTGCAGCGTCAACTGATGAAGAGGGCGGAGAGGGTGCTGTGGAGCACAGCGACAGGGATCGCACCACCAGCCGGAGACGCAAGGCCCGGCTCCCCTACCAGATTGTCATCTCGTCGGGGGGTGAGGAGTCTGGTGCTGCGTCCCAGGCCGCAGCTGCCGAGGGTAGGTCCAAGAGGCAGAGGTCGACTCCTCGGCAGCAGAAGGGGCAGCTGAGACCCCACAGGGTCCAACAGAGGAAGATGGCATGGAGTCATCCAGGTTGGTGGGGGGTTTGGTGGAGGAGGAGGCCGCGGAGGGACACACACGGGGTCTGGAGGTGGGGATTCCACTGGTGCTAGTGGTGCAGTGCAGGGGCAGGGACAGGAGGCAGCACAGGCTGCCGCGGAGGTGCCTGTGTGTAATCCTCTCCCTGATCCTGTCAATGCATCATCTGGCACCAGCAGGGATGCCTGCGTCCAGACCTGTTTTCAGGGAGGGGATGAGCACATGACAACTGGCCTTCCTCTCCCTGCGAACGTGGCTATACGGGACCATGTTGAGCCTATCCTGAGTTGGATAGCATTGCCTCAACGGGGCATGCGAGGTGACCTGCAGTCTTTTCGTGGAGAGACTGCACGTTGTCTCGCATGCCACTTTGACCACGTTGACCTACTGGGATGGGTCACCGGTGCTGGATTCCTCCGTATGCTGGACCTTCTTGCGACCCCCTCCTCACCTGAACCCCCTACGCACCAGTCGTCCTCCATGCCATCTTCCCACCCATGTGTCACCTGGGTACCCTGTGGAGCTGCCCCTGACCCAGCGGCCAGGCTGGTGGAGTACACATCCCTGCCACAGTCGGGAGTCGGACGTCCAGCAGGGGTGGCCACCACGACAACTACACCCCATCCGGAGGAGGACGTGCAGGCAGCAAGAGCCAGGGCGCAGGCACAGGCACAGCAGCAGCAACAGGGTGGGAGCAATGATGGCTCGGGGCCTTCAACATCGGAGGGGCAGGCATCGGCCATAGGGCAGGAGGACCCTGGATTTCAAGTGTCTTCCGTGTGGCAGCGGTTGGGCCACGCCATAGTTGCAGAGCGGCAGCGGGCGGAAGAGGCACGGCTCACAATGGTCAGGGCGGAGAACTCTATGCGGAGGGCCCTGAGGCGGGCCGAGTGCCTCGAGGCAATTCGCAGGGAGTTGGAGGTGAACATGTCGTCGTCCCTGCGAACCCTCGGGCCATGGAAGAGGACTGCCTCCAGGACATTGAGCAGGAGTTCAATGATGCCCTGGCCCGGGACATCAATAAGTGAGCCGTCGGACTAGCCCGCTGCCATTGTAAATAGTTAGATAGTGTTAAGTTTCCTTTCTGTTTTTTTTATTTTGGGCCCCTTGGACAATGCATTATTAGGTAGGTCTTTTTTGTAGGTTTCATTTCATTTGTTGGACTCATGGACTCTTGATTGCTAATTTGTATATAGTTGAACAGTGGATGTTTCTCGTTTTTATTTTAATTTCACCATGGCGCAATGGATTTCATATATTTTTTTCCCCTTGGATTTGCTTTGTTGGACTGAGACTTTGGACAAATTTTCATTTGGAGTTCTTTGGATTCTGATTTCATATTTTTTATTTTTTTCTTGACATGCTGCATTTTTTTTCTTATTCCCATTATTGAATTTTTTTTTTCATTACATTCATGTTGTGTTCAATACATTTTTGTTTCATACTTCGATGTGTGGTATTTTCTCATTGGTTTCATGCATGTCATGATATGGGTTTTCACATTCACTTGCACCCATTGTGTGTGTGTGACGGACATGTGTTCATGTACATACTTGCCATTCGGGTTGTCTCATGTAATGGCCATTTCTCTGTGGGTGGATGCAATACTTGTTTGGGTCTTTGGGCTGGGGTAGCGTGGGGTGTGGTGTGGGTGGCCATGAGGCCCATGATTGAGGATCGTCATGACGTGGGTGCTGGGGGACATGTGTGGGACATGTGTGGGACATGAGTGGGGGCCTGCTGGCAGATGCCCCTGACTGCTGGGGGGTGGGGGTGCTGGGGAACATGTGTGGGGGCCTGCTGGCAGGTGCCCCTGACTTCTGGGGGTGGGGGTGCTGGGGGACATGTGTGGGACATGTGTGGGGGCCTGCTGGCATGTGCCCCTGACTGCTGGGGGTGGGGGTTCTGGGGGATATGAGTGGGGGCCTGCTGGCAGGTGCCCCTCACTGCTGGGGGGTGGGGGTGCTGGGGAACATGTGTGGGGGCCAGCTGGCAGGTGCCCCTGACTGCTGGGGGGTGGGGGTGCTGGGGGACATGTGTGGGGGCCTGCTGGCAGGTGCCCCTGACTGCTGGGGGGTGGGGGTGCTGGGGAACATGTGTGGGGGCCTGCTGGCAGGTGCCCCTGACTGCTGGGGGTGGGGGTGCTGGGGGACATGAGTGTGGGCCTGCTGGCAGGTTCCCCTGACTGCTGGGGGGTGGAGGTGCTGGGGAACATGTGTGGGGGCCTGCTGGCAGGTACCCCTGACTGCTGGGGGGTGGGGGTGCTGGGGAACATGTGTGGGGGCCTGCCCGCAGGTGCCCCTTACTGCTGGGGGGTGGGGGTGCTGGGGGACATGGTTGGGGCCTGCTGGCAGGTGCCCCTGACTGCTGGGGGGTGGGGGTGCTGGGGGACATGTGTGGGACATGAGTGGGTGCCTGCTGGCAGGTGCCACTTACTGCTGGGGGGTGGGGGTGATGGGGAACATGTGTGGGGGCCTGCTGGAAGGTGCCCCTGACTTCTGGGGTGTGGGGGTGCTGGGGGGCATGAGTGAGGGCCTGCTGGCAAGTGCCCCTGACTGCTGGGGGGTGGGGGTGCTGGGGAACATGAGTTGGTGATCACTAGTGCAAGGTGACATGTGGCTTGGCTGGGGGGCATGCCCATGGTGGATGGGCTGCCTGCGGGACATGACCAGGGGTGCAGGGTAGTCCCCTGTGGTGTGGGCTGCCTGCAGGGGCCATGGAGGGTGTAGAGGGAACACCTGGGAGGACCCACACTGCCAATTCACGTGTAGGACTCCCCGCGAACCCCCGAAAATCACGTACCTCACTCTGACAGCAAAATCGCGTGTGAAACTTCCCGCGCACACCAGGAATACACGTACCCCACTGGCACAGGTCCTAACACGTGTGAAACTTTCTGCGCACCCCAGGAATACATGTACCCTACTTGCACAGAGCATTTCGCCTGTGAAACTTCACGGGCACCCCAGGAATACACGTACCCCACTCGCACAGGGCATTTCGCGTGTGAAACTTCCCGCGAACCCCTGTTATACTCGTTCCCCGCTCCAATCGCTTGTGAAACTTCCCACGCACCCCAGGAATACACGTACCCCACTTCCACAGGGCCTATCGTGTGTGAAACTTCCCGCGCACCCCAGGAATACATGTACCCCACTCGCACAGGGCATTTCGCGTGTGAGACTTCCCGCGAACCCCTGTTATACACGTACCCCGCTCCAATCGCGTGTGAAACTTCCCACGCACCCCAGGAATACACGTACCCCACTCGTACAGGGCACTTCGCGTGTGAAACTACCCGCGCATCCCAGGAATACACGTACCCCACTGGCACAGTGCCTATCGCGTGTGATACTTCCCGCGCACCCCAGGAATACACGTACCCCACTCCCACAAGGTATTTCGCGTGTGAAACTTCCCGCGAACCCCTGTTATACATGTTCCCCGCTCCAATCGCATGTGAAACTTCCCGCGCACCCCAGGAATACACGTACCCCACTGGCACAGGGCATTTCGTGTGTGAAACTTCCCGCGCACCCCAGGAATACACGTACCCCACTGGCACAGGGCCTATCGCGTGTGAAACTTCCTGCGCACCCCAGGAATACACGTACCCCACTGGCACAGGGCATTTTGCATGTGAGACTTCCCACGAACTCCTGTATTACACGTACCCCGCTCCAGTCACGTGTGAAACTTCCCACGCACCCCAGGAATACAAGTACCCCACTCGCACAGGGCATTTCACGTGTGAAACTTTCCACAAACCCCTGTTATACACGTGCCTCCCGCTCCAAACGCGTGTGAAACTTCCCGCGCACCCCAGGAATACACGTACCCCACTGGCTCAGGGCCTATCGCGTGTGAAACTTCCCGCGCACCCCAGGAATACACGTACACCACTCGCACAGGGCATTTCGCGTGTGAAACTTCCCGCGAACCCCTGTTATACACGTTCCCCGCTCCAATCGCATGTGAAACTTCCCGCGAACCCCTGTTATACACGTTCCCCGCTCCAATCGCGTGTGAAACTTCCCGCGCACCCCAGGAATACACGTACCCCACTCGCACAGGGCATATCACGTGTGAAACTTCCCGCGAACCCCTGTTATACACGTTCCCCGCTCCAATCGAGTGTGAAACTTCCCGTGCACCCCAGGAATACACCTACCCCACTCGCACAGGGCATTTCGCGTGTGAAACTTTCTGCGCACCCCAGGAATACACGTACCCCACTGGCTCAGGGCCTATCGCGTGTGAAACTTCCCGCGCACCCCAGGAATACACGTACACCACTCGCACAGGGCATTTCGCGTGTGAAACTTCCCGCGAACCCCTGTTATACACGTTCCCCGCTCCAATCGCATGTGAAACTTCCCGCGAACCCCTGTTATACACGTTCCCCGCTCCAATCGCGTGTGAAACTTCCCGCGCACCCCAGGAATACACGTACCCCACTCGCACAGGGCATTTCACGTGTGAAACTTCCCACAAACCCCTGTTATACACGTTCCCCGCTCCAATCGCGTGTGATACTTCCTGCGCACCCCAGGAATACACGTACCCCACTCGCACAGGGCATTTCGCATGTGAAACTTCCGGCGAACCCCTGTTATACACGTACCCCACTGGCACAGGGCCTATCGCGTGTGAAACTTCCCGCGCATCCCAGGAATATACGTACCCCACTCGCACAGGGCATTTCGCATGTGAAACTTCCCGCGAACCCCTGTTATACACATACCCCGCTCCAATCGCGTGTGAAACTTCCCGCGCACCCCAGGAATACACGTACCCCACTCGCACAGGGCATTTCACGTGTGAAACTTCCCGTGAACCCCTGTCATACACGTTCCCCGCTCCAATCGAGTGTGAATCTTCCCGTGCACCCCAGGAATACACCTACCCCACTCGCACAGGGCATTTCGCGTGTGAAACTTTCTGCGCACCCCAGGAATACACGTACCCCACTGGCTCAGGGCCTATCGCGTGTGAAACTTCCCGCGCACCCCAGGAATACACGTACACCACTCGCACAGGGCATTTCGCGTGTGAAACTTCCCGCGAACCCCTGTTATACACGTTCCCCGCTCCAATCGCATGTGAAACTTCCCGCGAACCCCTGTTATACACGTTCCCCGCTCCAATCGCGTGTGAAACTTCCCGCGCACCCCAGGAATACACGTACCCCACTCGCACAGGGCATTTCACGTGTGAAACTTCCCGCAAACCCCTGTTATACACGTTCCCCGCTCCAATCGCGTGTGATACTTCCTGCGCACCCCAGGAATACACGTACCCCACTCGCACAGGGCATTTCGCATGTGAAACTTCCGGCGAACCCCTGTTATACACGTACCCCACTGGCACAGGGCCTATCGCGTGTGAAACTTCCCGCGCATCCCAGGAATATACGTACCCCACTCGCACAGGGCATTTCGCATGTGAAACTTCCCGCGAACCCCTGTTATACACGTACCCCGCTCCAATCGCGTGTGAAACTTCCCGCGCACCCCAGGAATACACGTACCCCACTCGCACAGGGCATTTCACGTGTGAAACTTCCCGTGAACCCCTGTCATACACGTTCCCCGCTCCAATCGAGTGTGAAACTTCCCGTGCACCCCAGGAATACACGTACCCCACTCGCACAGGGCATTTCACGTGTGAAACTTCCTGCGCACCCCAGGAATACACGTACCCCACTGGCACAGGGCCTATCGCGTGTGAAACTTCCCGCGCACCCCAGGAATACACATACCCAACTCGCACAGGGCATTTTGCGTGTGAAGCTTCCCACGAACCCCTGTTATACACGTACCCCGCTCCAATCGCGTGTGAAACTTCCCGCGCACCCCAGGAATACACATACCCCACTCGCACAGGGCATTTTGCGTGTGAAACTTCCCGCGAACCCCTGTTATACACGTTCCCCACTCCAATCACGTGTGAAACTTCCCGCGCACCCCAGGAATATATGTACCCCACTGGCACATGGCCTATCGCGTGTGAAACTTCCCGCGCACCCCAGGAATACACCTACCCCACTCGCACAGGGCATTTTGTGTGTGAAACTTCCTGTGAACCCCTGTTATACATGTACCCCGCTCCAATCGCGTCTGACACTCCCCGTGCCGCGGGGTACGTGTATTCAGAGGGGGGCAAGGGGAGTTTTACAGGCGTTTTCGTGGTTGGGGGCCTATGCGCCATGTACGGGATTTGTGCGCTGTGCATGACGCATGGGGAGGGGTTGGGGCCATAACTGGCGCTGCTGCAGGGTCGCTTCGCCACTCTGCGCCATGGCTGGATTTGGAAACTAAAATCCATGAATACACTGTGCGTGGAAATGGATTTTAGCGCACGCGGCTGGCGCAGAAATTCACACGCGCACGCTGTGCGCCAACCGCGTTCGCCACTTGTGCGCTGAATTCTATGTATTACCCTATAAATCTTTTGGGAAATGTAGACCCGTGCCCACTTTTTGAAATGCACACATAATTTTAACTTGTAGTCAAGTCAGCAAGAAAAACAACCAAATATTTTAGAAAATCAATCGTCCCTATTTTAAACTTTTGCGCATACAAATGCTTTTTTATTAATCAGAGAGTTTTGCATGCATTCATAAAGATGTCTTTGATATCTTCATACATTTACATTAGTGAGGGAATAGAATACAATTAATTTGCTTTTAAATTGGAATTTTGGGATTGTGTTATTTATGTATAGTTCCAAGAGTGGTAGGGAATGAGGCAGTATTTTTTCTCATATAATGCTTCTCTGTACCTCATAAATACTTCGGATTTGTGTATTGCTGCCAATCATGCTGTTCCAGTGTTGCAGGCACAGTTCTCAATGAATACAGAGAGTGTTTTTACATTGGAGCTTTCTTAATTTCTTATTTAAAGTTATTCTAAACTCGGTCTTTGGTGGAAATGTAATCAAGGACCAGCATTGTTCCTGAGATGGTTTAGCTTGTGGCACAATCCACACCATGTCTTGAATGCTGTCTCTCGGGTGTACCTATTATGACCTGTGTCCTATATGTGCACCCTATTTGTAGCAAAGAAAGAAATAGTATAGAAATGAAATAGGGGCAGGCACTATTCCTAAACCTCTCACTTTGAATTAAAGCAGTCTCCATTTATGGTTGATTCTTACCTACAACATACATTCTCTGTGCGATTTCTACTGTGCCACTTTTTGGGAATCTTCCCCGATATGTATGGATCAAATGGTGTTGCACTTTTACAATACCACTGTTTTTTCAGCTAAACCATTTCTTTTAGCCACAGAAGTCTGAGCAATGGCAGTAAGGGGACAAGCAGTTAATTGGTTAAACAAAGTGAAGTCTATGGCTTCTCCAATCTTATTTTGGGAGGTTTTTTAACTTTCGTGTATGGAAAAAAGTTCAGAAAGTGCTTAACTGAAGCACTTAGCGAAGACCTCCCGAAAGTAATTTAGGAGGCTAATTTATCAGAGGCATGGTGGAAAAGATTCATTCTGAACGTGTGTTTACAACATGAGTGGTACTACGGTAGAATCAGGAGGAATGTGTTCCAAGCTCTTTATCTTATAGCACATGGTTTATACAGGATCTAATCATGTACTCAGACATGTATTCTATGTTTATTTCACAGGTAATGTGAAAGCATGTATTGTCTGAATTAGTGGGTACAACTAGAGATATATGACATATTTACAAAGGAGAGGAAGACAAGATGGCAGGGTGGTCTACAGGAAGAGGTATAAGGATGAGAGAGGGCAGTGATTGACTGAGAAATAAAAATAAAAGGGGAGAAGAAGAATTAGAGTGACTGCCAGGAAGAGACAGTCAAAAGGGGTAGAGAAGTAAGGAGTAGGGTACAAAATATCCAATGTCAGTGAGCTGGGGGTGGGGAGTTGCATTGAAGGTAGAAGAAAGAGCAAGGGATAGATAAAGAGGGACTGTGAGGAACATGGAAGGATGGAGAGGGAGTCTGGAAGAAATTTTGACTATGTTGAGGGGCAGGCGGGACTTGTGAGAGAGCAGAGCTCGAGATGAAGAAGGGATCCAAGAAGAAAGGATATACAGTGAGAGGTAGAATGGAAGAGGAGGCCATACAGAATATAAAACTAATTTTTACCTTGAAGATTTTTCAAACCTGGGATATTGCATGCCAGTCAGCACCAAAGTGCGGTTGGCCTTATCATGAGCTCACTTACTCTATGCAGCTCACTGGGGTTGCATTACTTACTAACAGCTGGCGTAGGCTTGCATTTGCTCATCTGTAGAATTAAAGTTGTTTACACAGCCCCTTTCCAGAAAATGCAGTTTATAATTATGCCGATGCTACCCTAGTGCAATATGATGGTCCTATATCTCTTGTTGTACGCTCCTGGTGTGCTACATAGACCTTAATACAGTCATATATGCATTTTAGACATTAGAAATTCCATTAGAAAGAGTTTTTGGTTCAAACAGCGCAACTGTTATTACAGAGTGAAAGTGTATCATTTACAGTGATTTTAAATGTGACAATGGCATGTCTTATGGTTCCAATTATATGCATACCTTATTTTTTAAAACAGCTGCTGCAGCTGCTGACATGGCCTATCACCATATTCGTCCACCCATTGGCTATTCTATTCCGAAGCCTGTATCTTCACTACTGATGAGAGGGTGGAATGCATGTCCTGAAGTAAGTGTATATTTCTGTTTTTTGAAGATGGTAAATGTGGCTCACGTAAAATGTCAAAGGCACGTGAAAGCAAACACATTGTTATGATGGCCTCACCATGAGCTTTAAATAACGTCTATGATCGTTTATTTCAGAAGTAACCTAGAATCTTACACAGATATCTAAAAATGGCATTCTTGGCAGCAAAGCAGTAACTTGGTAGCATTATTATTTTTAAAGCATACTGATAAAGTTCCAAGCTCTATGTTTCATATAAAATCAATCCAAAAATGCATCCCTGTATGCATTCCACATTCTCGTGCTTGAATGCAGGTGATCGAATCATGGGCGAGCAGAAAGACACTCAAATGACAGGAAGTTTCTGAAGGAATTTCTAATGAAGTGCCATATCCCAAAAATAAACCAAGATCCTGCTTCTGCTAGACAGAGAACGTATTCCAATGACCAGGGGTTCTCATCCATAATGGGCTGATGGGTGGTGCCAATATTATGACCAAAACAAAACAAGAAGGGAGAATTGCACAGAAGCCTTCTTTCTCCAGGCAGAATCTCAGAGTTTCTGCAAATAGCCAATGGTCCATGCTTAGCAGGCGTAAAGCTCTTTTTTCATTCAGGTATGATGGGTTGTGCATGCTGCCTGTGTCCCTGCAAAAGAGGGGAATCTTCTGTCCAGCCTTCTCATGTTGCACTGATTGTAGCACCATGGACATTATGTTTGCAGTGCACCAGAAATGTACAATGTCTTCCGGTCTGGGACTCTGAAACTTGATCTCATTGAGCTTCCTGGGTTCTTCCTGGTATGCAGTTAGTGTGTGTGTGTATGTGTGTGTGTGTGTGTGTGTGTGTGTGTGTGTGTGTGTGTGTGTGTGAGAGAGAGAGACGGGGTAATCCTGACTTATTGGGGCACTTAACCATAATAACATGTTTCACAGGGCAAGGTGGTTGACACATGTGTATGTGAGTGGGCACCTGTATAAGTAAAACAATTCTTCAAAGCTGGCATTTAATGTGGGGTCACTCATCATGAAACTGTGTTACAGGGTGCTTCATTGTGAGCATGTGCTTTAGTGTGGCCGTGTGGGCATATATCTTGGGCACAGGCTTTAAGAAAGTGCTTTACTGAGAACATTCTGACATACATTGTGGGCACTGTGATGAATCCTAGGATTTTGTCCCTTCTCCCTTGGGGGAGAACTCTTCTCATGTAGTCAGGGCCATATGGCCACCGTACAATAATCCCCCTAAGCGTGGTGCACCAATCGAGGATCACACGGGGAGGAAACACCCTCATGAGATGAGGGATGTCACCCTAGGAGAGACACGGTATACCCATAGCACTATCCCAACTCCTTCACCCTCTTACTCTCTCCAAAGGGTTAAGGTCCTCAATACTTCTATGTATGCAAACATGGTAAAGGTTTATATTCCTTTTATGCTGAGATGCAGAAGAACCGTCATGTTAAAGTGGAGCAGGTGGATCCTTTCTCACTAGTTCCCGCCCCCTCACCTCTGTCATATTTGAACAGTAGAAGAAGAGCAGTAAATGGGATCCCCTGTATTGTTCTTATACCACATTGTGTGGATGAGAGATATTATGCACTCAGACAGCCATACAGAATGTACCCTTGCACTGAAAGTGTGGAAGGATGCCGCCTGTAAAGATGTCAGGATGCACCTATGGACATTAAGGAATGTTTAAGTGAAATCGAACGGGGGTAGAATGAGGTCATAAAGAGGATATATGAACCTATGTTGAAATGATGTGAAAATATTTAAGAAGTAACAATGTAACTGAAGCACCAAGAGAAATATGTACCTAAGGCTAATGTAATCGTGAATACAAAGAAGATGAAGTAACTTACTGGTCAATAACTGTAAATACACAGTAACGCAAGGTAGAAAAGAAACATATAGAGGCTTGCTATAGAGGAATATATAATGTGGCAAGGACGACCATGATAGGAAAATGGACGCTGGCTCATGTTGAATTCAACCAAGCTACCTAAGAGACAGATTACAAGGCACAAGGGGAGTTAACCACGATAAGCTTATAAGGAATGGCACATTTCTCTTAGATTAAAGAATTATAAAACATCTGCAACTGCCAAAGTATTGAACAATTAAATGTGTATGAAGTGTACACAAGGTAGAGTGAGCAAGTCTCCAGAGGCCAAGAGGAGCAACAGCACTCTGCGTAATTCAATCAAAAAATAGCAAGAAGAGGCTGAAATTGACAAATTTGTGGTCTCTTCACATGTGACTAAGAAGTCGAAGACAGGGGCTGTTCATTAGAGCTTCAGACGAAGTTAGTGGTGTGCTCACACTCCCTCAAATATTCCAGGACAGTGAGCAGGCTGCAAGGTCAACTACAGATGGAAGACTTTGGCTTATGGCTGACGGATGAGAGATCATGGACTAATTGGGAAAACGGGGAGTAGTCTGACGGGATTCAAACACCTAAGTTTCATATCACATACGCACTGCTAAAGAGCCACAAGTCCAAGGTTGGGATAGCATGCCAACCAATCAGTGGGTATAAGGGGCAACCTAACATACAATGTTGCATAGACCAATCCACTTTCTTTTTGTCTGCTATGATCCATACTATACGTATTTAGAGGTAGTTCAAGGCGTGTCCTGCAGACAACGGACAGAAAATGACGTAAAAATGTGTATATGTTCTACATGTAGATGTGTTCCCTTAACCAATCCCTTCCCTCAATAGGTTTTATAATTTGCCATGTAGAATGACATCATAGGGGATGCATATTGGGGTAGAAGACCTTAATGTAATTAAGCTACTGTGTGAGTGTGCATGCATCTGTCTGATGCCTGTCAGTTCTCCCTGCTTTATTAAATGAGAATAAAGTAGTACTTTGCCATATTCCTTTAGTCTGTCTGATTATTTAGTCTGAGAGCATTATTTGTAATTCCATCTGGCACAAAAGTCGCTTCAAGGTACTAGAACACATTTTGGTAGCGGTGCAGATGGTTACGGTCTAATCGACCTAGGCCAAATCTAGACCCCTGGATGCTTGGCGGCTCCCACCATTTGCAAAAAGACCACAAAGCTTCCTGAGGAGATCGGCATGCAGAGTCACTTGCAGGAAGATTCAGTTGGCAGGTTCCCCTTTGAAGAAATTCCTATCTGGTAGCCGCAGGTGCCCAATGGATGGAAGGCAAACTGGTTGGTTGAGGGAGAGTAGATGCTGAGGGACTCGTGCTGAGCCATGGATATTAGTAGAACAACAAAGGTGGCAAAACTAGGGGGAGGGATTGTGTTGTAAATAATATGAATAAAAAGTAACAGGGTTTTTTGGGAAGTTTATAAAGAGAAGAAGTAGCTACCTTAATTCCTGGTTCCAAGGGAGCACAAGGGTACTCACTAAAGTAAAGACTCCAAATAGAGGTGTTAAGGATTCCTCAGGCAAGGCCTGCAGAAGAGTGTATATCAAACTCCAAAATGGAGTGAAATGGAGAAGAGATACATTTACTCAAATAGTAAAGGAATGCGTACACAGTAAAATTGAAAAAGTGCACGTGTGGGGTTATAAAAATGTCAATATAAAGCTTTTGGTGTTTAAACTAATAAATATAAAACAATAGTAACAAATTAAGGAGATTGGTGAACATTTAGATGAAAAGATTGCCATCAATCAGGAGGGTATTAATTAAAGGAAATGTATATATAAATATTGAAGAGACTCTTAAAATATTAATAATAAAAGAACGAGATAACAAAACTTGATAGAAAGTGTAAACGAAGGAGCAAATAGCATATCATTGCATAGATTTTTAAATAGAAAAGTAAGCAGTTAAAATATTTCATTTTGGGATTATAAACAATGATTGATGGTGCCTGTGCCAATTGATCAGTGTGGTATATTTGATAAAATAAAGAATCAGCTAAAAGGACGGGTAAATATTGATGGTCGAAATCGTCGCATCAGCATGCTGGACACTCTCCTTTTACATCTGTGTAGGACATTGCCGAGATACACAGTGAAGATAAGGAAAAATCATTTAGAATGGGGCTGAGGCAAGACTAATAAGACACTCATACCGTGGCCTCTGGAGGGGTCGCTGTCAAAACCCACATTGCGGCATATGACAACCTACTTGCATGCTGCATATAAGGGAAAAAGTTACTGAAAGGCTGGCCATTTTAGAATTATGAAAGATGTTCCAGAGTGAGAAACAAGATCCATCCGAGAGGGAGTAGATGCTCAATCAGCATAAATGGGAGGGTAAAACGCCTTTGATTCCCCTTCCCCCTCCTGAAGACAAGAGTGTGAATACAGAGAAGAAGGGATTTTCCCCTATAAAGGAATTAAAAGCAGCAGCAGGGTATGTTAATCCCAACATACACCCCACACCTCCCCCGCTTATAGCAGCAAAGAAAACGTGGAAGAAAGCAGAGAACGCAAAGATATATCAACACACGATGAAAGTAAACAGCGTAATGAAAGAAAGGACAGACACATGGAGATGGAGGAAGAAGCAAAGAAACCGAAATAAATAAAGGATAAAGCTAAAGGAATAATGATAGCACAGAATTAATTGATGGGAGGACAAATATTACATAAGCTAGATGATAAGGGCATTGATGGGGTTCGAGAAAGAGAGGAAAGAGAAGAGCAGGAAAAGAAGGAACATACAAAGAAGAGAGGGATACAAAGAAGAGAGGGATAATGAGTGCAAGTGAAGTGAAGAACAAAGAGGTTATGAGGCAAGGAAAAAAAAGGAGAGATTAGAAGAGAAGAAACGGGAAGAGTTAGAAGCCCAAAGAATGAAAGTACATAGGTTGCAAAGAAGGCAAGAGGAAGATGAATTGATGGGGATGAAGGGAAGAGAAAAGGAAATTAACAGGAGTAGGGGATTACAAGATGACAATAAAGAATATTTATGTCATAAGAGCCGATTGATGCACGAGAATGATTGGAGGAAGAGAGAGGGTCACAATAGCTCCGTAGGGAGCTGCAAGGAATGCCAAGATCAGCATGTGGTGATGGGCAGGACACAGAAGATATAGAGCAAAGACTCAGAAATGTATACAGGCAAATAAGACAGGCATAAAACACAAGAGAATGCAGAGGGAACCCTATTAAGGGAACTGAAAGTAGGTTAGATGGATGTCATAACAGACTAGTACAGAACGTTGTCTTTAAACAAGATACATATCCATGATGCAGAGAAGGATAACAGCCACACAAGTTGGGCATACTGATGTCAGATGAAGAAAGGGAGGAGAATGAGAGGGCGCGAAGAGAGAGCGCATTCAGGTTTTCAAAATAATCAAGTGTAGAAAAAGGGTTAAAATGGTCAGACCTGGAGGACCCTAAAGAAAAAACACCACAATCGATCATATACTGAGCGACCACAAACACGATCATGCAGTACAGGGTATATATCCCAGCCATATGTAAACAGATTAAGGTTACTACCAGTAAGGAGATAAACGGGTGAGACTAACCCAACTGGGAAGGCGAAGAGTGTAGGCAAGTATGATTGTGGACTGGGATTTTCTCAATTCCCATTATTGGAGACGGGGAAGGACAACCACAATATATACTGTGGCCACAGATGGATAAATACAATTTTATATGTAAATTGCCAAGTTTTACTTCTGGTGCAGGAAAATGGATGCATGAGTTAGAGAGAATGACATCAGGAATGATGCTAGCTATAGGTGACATAAAAGGCTTGCTAGCAGCTATCATAGGGGAGAGAGCTGATGACATTTGGAAACAAGCAGGATACACAGGTATGACTGTGCAAAGCAGACGTATGGCGGGCTCTCACAGTGCAAAACCCCAATACATCTGTCAGGGGTGAGATTATGACTAGGAAAATGGAGGAGGATTAAGACCCTGTTGCTTATATTCAAGATATTCAAGATAGACAGCACCAGGGGACTCATGAACCATGGGATAAAATGGTAGCATTGTTTTATCACATTTTGTGTCAATGCAACAACAATTGAAGAAACAAGTGGGAATGGAATCAAAGCCATTGCCAGAAATACAATTGACAATTGTACATCACTGCCAACTAATGAAGGAGAAAAATAAAAGGAAAGCTGAGAATAGAAAGCAGGAGGAAGCAAACTTAGTCCAGAAGAAGTTGTCAAAAATAGCCATAGAGGGAGCCGTATGGATGAGTAATGAATGAGGGGTCACACAGGAGATGCAGCCAGAGTAGCAAAATAATGCAGGATATCCCACAGATCAGAGTGGGTATAACATTTGGCCAAGGGGAAGAAGGAATGGGCCCAGAGGAGTAGGTGGACAACTGCAGCAATGCTGGAATTGTGGAAGAATATGACATATAGCTAGGACATGCAGAAGCAGAGGAGTCATGCAACAGAACTGGCAAGCTCCAAGAGGGCGGACTGGGTTATGCTCAACAATATAATACAGAGTCACAGAAATGTTATGCCCATGGTCACACGCAGGCTCAGACATATGCCTGCAACCCCAACAAATGCAGCCAGTGCTGCTGCGAATGCAAGTAGCACAAGGGCAACCACAGCAAGTACCATGCAATCACAACAGTTACAACCGCAGCAAGCACAGAGACAACAGGCTATGGTACCACAATGGAACATGGCCCAAGGAGGCCAACAAGCACCTGCATCCAAATTAAGAATTGAGACAGTGATAGCAGGAAATCCTTTCACAGGTACAGGAATGAATTTATACCCACAATAGGACAAACCATAAAGCCCCCAGGAGGAATCAAGAGTCAGGGTAACGATAGGAGGCAAGACATTTTCATTTCTTTTAGACACTGGAGCCACTTGATCCTGTGTCTGTGAGGGAAAATACCCAATGTCAGGTAATGTCATGAATGCTAAGGGATTCTCTGGGGCGATAAGTTTAGGTCCTTTCATAGATGAATTGCCAATCTCTATAGGAGCCATTATTATATTCTAGGCAGACGCCAGTTAACATATTAGGACGTGACCTGATGACAAAGCTTAACATGACGATATCTTTTACTGATGAAGGAATAGGTTGTCCTACTCCAGGGATACACTATATGAATGTGTTAGAGTTTATTTTAGCCTTTACAAGCCAGAAGCCATTACGAGGAGTTCCTTTAGATCCAGTGGTATTTTTTTTAATGTAGTGACTATCTTATTATCATGGTTACCCAGATTGGTAGATACAATATTGAGAATACCTGATTCATTCTTGTTAAGACCAGAGATTTCCATGGATGATGAAGAAAGGCAGATGATCCCCTTAGAGTTAGATGCAGCAGTGGTCAGAGAAGAAAGGGTGATGCTTCATGGGACAGATGATGAAGGACAAGGATGGAGAACAGTGGTAGCCCTCAGTGAAGGATATAGGCTGACAGATTTGATAGACAAAGAACTGTTCAGAGAGGAATTCTCTGTTGATTAACTGGTGTTTTTTATAAGTCTCACTTACTGGATTACATTGGAGTATATAGAAATATTGCATAGAATGGTGTTGGTAAAAAGAAGACCATCATTCTTTCAGGAAGACTTAGAGAAAGTGCCAAAGATTGTATGGACCACAAGCCCATATGATGTGGGTCTTTTAAAAGGGATTGGTGCAGTTAAAATTAAACTAAAATCAGGAACCCTTTTACCACGAGCAAAGCAATATCCCATGTCCTGAGAGGCAGATGAAGGTATATTTGAGAACATTTCCACTTTAATAGACCTCCACTCCCTAAACAATATAGTCGAAGCTGAGTTTTCTTTAGTTCCAAATACTGCAACAATTATGTGCAACATCCCAACTAAGGCTAAATATTTCACAGCTATAGATTAAAATAAAAATTCTTTTCGATTCCACGCCATGAAGACACACAAGATTAAACCTCCTTTTCCTATAGAAATGCATGTCTGAAACATACTAGTTTGCCTAAGGGGTACTGTGCGTCCCCTTCAATCTTTAACAGAGTCCTCCAGATGGACCTGGGTAATGTCCAACACGAAAGAGCAATAATTCCATATGTTGATGACATTTTGGTGTGCAGTGAGACAGAAGAAAGATGTAGAGCAGACTCAGTTAAACCCATGAATATACTCTCAGAGAAAGGATACAAGGTAGACAAAGAGAAGTTAGAGTACTGTCAGGAAAATGTCTTGTGCATAGGACAGTTAATCTCTCACAAAGGGAGAAAAGCGACACCTGAAAGAGCAGAAGCAATCATGAAAACATACCACATAAAACAGTGAGGGAGGTTCAACAGTTTCTAGACTTATGTAACTACTGCAGGGCCAGGGTTTTTGATTACAGTACACATATTCAAACACTTTCAAAAGGACTTAAATAAGCACAGGTGGACAAAAGCCCAATAACATGGACAAATGAAATGACTGAAGGATTTGAAGAATCAAAAAAGACAATGAGCTTCATTACGAGGAGGGCGGTAAGGGATTACCAGCACCGGTAAGGGCACTGGTGCCGGTAAACCCTTACTGCCCTACTACGAGGTCCCTTTGCGGGTCCTTCCTTAATGCCTGGTTTTACCAGGCATCAAGGAGGGGATCCGCAAAGGGATACCGGGGTCAATAACGGTACCGCAATTTGCTGTACCGTTATTGCAGCCTTCCCCCTTCCCATTGAGCCCTATGGGGGCTCAAATTGGAATGGGGAATGGCACTGGTGAATGGGGAATTACCGGTCCCGCTGACCTCAGAATGGACCGGTAATTGCTCCATCCACCAGACCGGAGTCGGTACGATTTTGGAGGCAGCCATGGTGCTAATAGCGCCATGGCTACCTCCAAACTCGTAATGAGACCCAATCAGTTCAGACACTGTGTTGGGTATCCCGCATTATAATAAAGAATTTTATTTATTTTCTCATTCAAATAGAGAAGTTATGACCGCAGTCCTCACTCAGATGACGAAATTAGGACATGGACACAAACCATTGGCCTATTACAGTGGGATTTTAGATCCAGTTATGAAGGGACATTATCCCTGTGAGCAATCTTTAGATACCGCTGCATTTGCCATTGAAAAAGCTTCAAGTATAACAATGGGGTGCCCAATAACGTTATTTGTAGAGCATGCATTATTCTTGATTTTAGAGAATCCCAAAAGTACATTGACCACACAAAGAGCATATGGGTATGAGGTAATTATGTCCAACCCTGTGATCAAAATTGTTAGATGTAAGACAATAAATCCACCAACATTTATAGCAGAACTAGCTGGGGTAAGCGGCGCTGCCCATGTCCTGATTGAGTGGTGTCTCATGTGCCCTGGAAGATGTTGCTCTTGTTCTCTTGTTGGCAAGTCTTGCTTAAGTTTGCTCTGGGGTTTCATGTGCCCTGGAGGATGTTGCTCTTGTCCTCATGTCAGCAAGTCTTGCTTCAGTTTGCTCTGGCATCTCATTTGCCCTGGAGAAAGTTGTTCTTGTCCTCCGATTGACAAGTCATGCTGCTGTTTGTTGTTGTGTTTCAGAAGTTCTTGATATTGATTTTCGCTTTGCATCAGATGGAGCTTTGGTGTTTTTTGTGCGGCATGTTTCAGTCACTCAATGGCTTCAGCACATTTGAGCAAGTGTCCAAGAAAGATTGATTGATTGTGCTCTCTTCTTGTGAATGAACTGTAACCTTGTCATTTCCCATATTTGGAGGAGCGTGACATTATCTTTGTTATTCCCTTTAAAAAATGTAATTTATAAATGCTTTAATAAACACTTTTGAACTTTATACAGTAGTGATATATGTCAAAGGAATAACCAACACATGTAACATTTTGCTTCACTTTTCCCAATGTTGCCTCCTTCTAGTACCTACTGTAATGAATTGGGGTGAGCATCAGTAAATGGGGGTGTCTACGGAGTGAATGTTTTGCATCCAAACATAGACTACAATCTTGCCTCAGACAAATGAGGAATACAGCCTGCATTATCTTCAAATGCATACATGGCATTGCCCCTCTCTATTTGAGAGAGCTAATTCAGCCATATCACCCGATAAGACAACTACGCTCTAGAGGCAGCCGTCTTCTGATTATTCCTCACTCAGTCTACACATGCCGAGGTGGCAGAAGATTCTCTGTCTTTGGTCCTAGGTTGTGGAATTCCATGCCACTACAACTGAGGACAATGAGTTCACTTTTTCAATTTCACCGAGCACTGAAGACCTTCCTGGTCAGGTAAATGGCCCTTTGTATTCTGGGGGCATTGTTTCGATCCATATCATCTAATAGTGTTGATGTAATTTGCGCCAATATACGATTGATTTCGTTTGGTGCGCATTTTACAAATACAAAAATATCAAATCATGTTGGTAGCAATTGGCTCAATGCTGTGGAATTGTAAAGCTGGACAAACATACACACACACATCCCAAAAATGTTTTGTTTTTGCAAAATGTGTTAGACGTGGGTTCAACGGTGTGGATTTGTAGAGCCGAACAAACATACACACACACATACATACATTCCACTTTATATATAAAGACTAGTAGGGGCGGATGATTATGTACCTGATTGCACAACGTATACTGAATGTTATACGAAAATTCTAGAGAAATGCTACGGCTAGAGAAAATGCCCTTGGGAGGGGGAAGTTGTTTTTATTGATGGTTCCTGAAAAATTACCAAGACAACTTAGGAATAATTAGGAGTAATACAGCTAAATCGAGAATGTGAATTTTAGGTAGTGACGAGTATGACTGTCTTGGAATGATTCAGCACAGGCTGCAGAATTAGTGGTACTCATTAAAGCGCTGCCGAGATTTGAGGATGGGGAAGTGGCAGTGTACTCTGGATCTGCCGATTTGATGTTACCTGTACACGCAGTTTTGTCACGCTGGAAAATGAGGGGCTTCCTCAATGCAGACGGCACTCCAGTGCAATGTGCAGGCCTATTGAATAGGCTTATAGAAGCATTAAGTCTCCCATTGACCCTAGCAGTTGTAAAAAGTGCAGCACATTCCAAAATAACAAATTGAATTTCCTGTGGGAAATGGAGCCACAGATTTAGAGGCTAAAAGGCTATTATCCAGCAACATCTAGTCTTCAAAAAGAAGATGCTAAACAAATGACAAGATGATGCATGCTGTCCAGTTATTTGAGATACAATGTCCAGCCCCACAAGAAGAACAGGATTTATGGAAAAGGCTGGGGTATTCTTTATCCACCACTGGGGAAATATGGAGACATGATAGCACTGGAATGCCAGTTATGCCTCTAGCATTATTGGGAGTAGCGCCGGAGCAGCTTCACTACCCAGAACACGTGATTTGAGGGTGTCTTGCTTCTACAATTGCAGAAGAATGGTTCTCGCCCAATCTATTAGAACATGTGGCACAGTTCATTGTAAATTGCATCATGCGTCAGACATTAACTGGATGGTTGCGGACAGTAGGAGGAGCAATTCCAAGACTCAATGGACCATTTCACCATCTACATATAGATAATATGAATATGTTACAGACATGCAATGGCTACAGATATATGCTGGTCATATTATGTCCTTTATCTAGATGGATCGAGCAGGTCCATGCACACAGCCTGATGCCTCGTGTGCCGCCAAGTTACTTGTATGTGAGGTGTTCCCCACATGGGGGGTGTGCATGGTTTTGTGGTCTGACAATTGGCCACATTTTGAAAATGAGCTGTTTGAACAGATAGTTCTCCTATTAGATATTAAACATAAATTCACTTCTGCTTATCACCCGCAGGCGAATGGCGTCTGTGAGAAATTTAATGGATTAATAAAGGAAAGAATAGCAAATCTCAAAATAACCTTAAAAAAGGGATGGCTACATTGCCTGCCCCTTGCCCTATATGCCTTGAGAAATCAGCCTAGCTCAGATCACCATCTACTCCTCATGAGTTGGTGACTGGATGCTGTATGAGAACCTCACATACTCCTCCAATAGATACCCACAGTGTAACGAAGACATTAGGTAATGAGATACATGATTACCTAACAACAATGACTGCAAGCAATGCTTTCATGTCTCAACAGATCAAGAACAGAAGGGATGGGTCAAAAAGAAGCGACAAAGATAATCGATCTCTTGAAACCGAAGAATTTCTAAAGCCCCCAAGTTTGTATCTATGCAACCAGGTGCTGGAGTGCAAATTCTTACTGACCTGGAGTACGCCCCACTTTGGGGGCACATGAAGTGGAAGAAGTTAGCCCTGCAGCTGGGAAATTAAGGGGACTGAGAGAGCGTGGCTGCATCTACACAACATCAAACCCTATAAAGGCTAACACTGACCCCTCCAGCAGCTACCCACAGTGAAGCAAGAGAATTAGTTCCATGCATGCTGACTCAGTCGATGGCCAGAAGCATAGATAAAGAGAATGATGAGCACATCAGTCCTTTAGATTAGGGAATAATGTTTTCAAAAATTCGATAGGGAGAAAATAGAGATGCAGCTATCCTGGAACTATTTTTAGATAAGATAAAAGAGACAATGAGAGAAGAATCCGGAGCCAGCAGAGAGAAAAAGAGTATAATTCATTGTGTATGCTACCTATCATAGTGACAATACACACAGGGCCTCATTAGGAGTAGCGATGTAAAAAACGAGGTCATTACCGGCATGGAGGTAAGAGCGGGTCCGTGCTCGTATGATGCCGCTAATAGCGGGTGATTACGAGTGGGTGAGCACACGCGAACCCCCATGCCGGTAATGGCCATACCGGCATGCCGCTAAAGGCTCTCCCACCTCCCGATAGCGCCATCACAGGACCCGCCGATACCACCTCCGCCTAAGAGGAACCCCATAATACCGACCCGGTAATAACAACATGCTAATACCGTGCTCGTAATACCGGACCCGGAAGTAACGTCATTGCGTCGGAACGGGAAATGCGCCGACGACCATCTTTAAAAATACAATCCATTGCAATCCTCCCATACCAACAGTTGTTTACAGGAGAGACCAGTGGCAATACATACACCATGTCGAAGGCAACCCGGAAGACTACCCCCCACCTGCGGAAAAAACACTTTTCTGATGCAGAATTGAAAATGCTTGCGGACACCCTTGCGGCACATGCTGATGTGATAATAGACCAGAACCTGAAGCGTGAGGTGCCGCAACGCAAGAAGGAGATCTGGCAGGAGGTAGGCTGCAAGGTCTCCACTGTTGGAACCACCCCTCGGACAGTGAGGGATTGCAAGAAGAGGTGGGATGACCTCCGCCTCAGGGTCCGCAATATCCTTACAAGCAACAGGAGGGAGGCCATGGCTACAGGCGGTGGTCCCCACTCTCCTGCCAAACTAACCACCTGGGAGGAGACAGCAAGCACCTTCATCAATCTGTAGTCCATCAAGGGATTTGGGGAGATGGAGACGGGTGCGGCAACATCAGCAGATGGAGGTGAGTGACCCTGCAGATCCCTGTAGGGGAAACCATGACGTAGTACAAGTGATGTGGAAGAGAGTCTAGGCAAGGCAATGCATGTAACAACAGACACATGAACATATTCATTTCAGTTTGGCAAACCCTGCCAAAGGAGTATGTGGACCAGGAAGGAGTCACGCATGTGGGATGTCCACACTCCCCAAGCCCCGTTTCCACCTCCCCGCCCCAAACTCAGTCCTCACCCACCTACAGCAGTGCCGATCCCTGCCTGCACGATTCCGACCTGAGCCCCATCCACGAGGACAGCACTGATAATGCAGGCCCGTGACAGCACCCTCGACCACTGGTGCACCCACCAACAGCCTTGAGGTACGGCTGGCGAGGGTGGAGGCCAGACAGGAGTCGATGTTGGACCTGCTGCGCCAATACATCGCGGATGGCAAGGACATCAGGCAGGAGATCACCACAGCCATAGCGGGGACCACAGCCGCCATAACAGCCAACACAGCCGCAGTCAATGCCTCGGAAGTGCTGATGAGAGACTGTCTGGGGGCCATGACACAGGTCCTGACATCCATCCTGCTGCACATGCAGTGGCCACGATTTGCAGCAGGCGTGGAAATCCCCACCGACTCCTCACCAGCCACCACACCTGCTTCGTCTGTCCCCACTTCCTCTGGACCCCCCAGCCCTGTGCGTCCTACGAGAAGGAGTGCGAGGCACACTGAAATGCTGCCCCCGGACAGCAAGAAGTCCCACAAATAGTGTGGGAGAACTATGGGAGTAGCTGAGATGGTGTTGGGGTGAATGGGAGCATTAGGGGGAGTTCACTAGGGGGTTCGGGAGTTTACTGGGGGGTCTGGGAGTTCACTGGGGGGTTTGGGAGTTCACTGGGTGGGTTTGGGAGTTCACTGGGGGGTATTGGGAGTTTACTGGGGGGTTTGGGAGTTCACTGGGGGTATTGGGAGTTTACTGGGGGGGGTTTGGGAGTTCACTGGAGGTTGGGGGAGGGGGTTATCACATTTTTGCAGTTTGAATCAATACACCCGTTGTGTGAAAAAACATTCAATGCCTGGACATTGTTCATTTCGTGATTATCCATTTAATGTATGACAGTGTTTAGTGCCCAACTCCCAACATTCCCTGTGTGCATGTCCACATGGACCCAGTGTGTCACTGACACATATCTATCAAAGTCCCTATGGTTCAGAAGTATTCGTGAATCAGTGATTGGCGTACTGCATGTCCATCCTGTGCATCACGTACTGGCAGGTGTGCTGCTTCACCTCCGACTCCATCCTCAGCATCCTCACCCAGTGCATGCATGTCAATGTCAGGTGGCAGTGGTACATTTCTCCGGACACACATGTTGTGCAGCATGACACAGGCTATGGTGATCTTTGCCACCTTCTCAGGCCTATGAAGGAGTACTCCACCAGACCAGCTTAGGCAGCGGAACCGCGCCTTCAACAGGCCAAAGGTCTGCTCAATCACAACACGGGTACGGGTGTGAACCCTATTGTACTCCTCTTCAAGGCTGTTCCGCGGGTTCCGCACAGGGGTAAGTAGCCACGGCTTCAAGGGATAGCCTCCATCACCTGCAGGCAAATACAAATAGGTGTGTGTCACTCTGAGCTGCCACCTTCAGGATTCACAGTCATGCCCGCAGCTATTTGGTGTGGACATGCACATGTCCCTGTACGTATGCACAAATATTATCTAGATGCATTCTATACTGCTATGAGGTGTGGTAGTCTGGATGGCGTTGAATAGATGATGCAGGGTGAAATAATGCATGCTGAGGCGGATGGACTGTGGTTGTACGACAATGTTTCACCTCCCATTTTTGCTGTGTATACTACACTGTGCATGGTCACACTAGCCACATTGGCACAGTTACGATCCTGTTTAGTCATGCATTGCTTGACATACACATGGTGGCCAGGTTGTGCGTCTTACATGTGGTCATTTATATACGTTAATGGTCAGATGTATGTCAATGATGTGTCATGCTGGGGTTGGGGGGTTCAGGTCAGGAGTTATTAGCTCTGTGTGCATTCTCCACTCACCATCCATTCCCACCCAGGTGGAGTATGCACCCCCCCATTCCCACCCAGGTGGAGCATGCATCCCACCTTTCCCACCCAGGTGGAGTATGCATCCCCCCCATTCCCACCCAGGTGGAGTATGCATCCCCCCATTCCCACCCAGGTGGAGTGTGCCTCCCCCCCATTACCACCCAGGTGGAGTATGCATCCCCCCCATTCCCACCCAGGTTGAGTATGCATCCCCCCCATTCCCACCCAGGGGGGGTATGCATCCCCCCATTTCCACCCAGGTGGAGTATGCATCCCACCCATTCCCACCCAGGTGGAGTATGCACCCCCCATTCCCACCCATGTGGAGTATGCATCCCAACACATCACTACCCCGATGCACTGCCATGGGCCAGTCAGGCAACTCACCAAGCAGCCAGGCATGTGGTCCAGCATGTCGCTCAAAGTGATGGGGTAGCGTGGAGTTACGCAGCACCATGGCATCATGTTTTGATCCAGGAAATCAGGCGCAGCAATGTGTGATGGTCTTGCTGGAGTCACATACCATCTGCACATTGATGGAGTGGTATTGCTTGCGATTGCGGTACACCGCCTCTATGGCATGGGGAACTACCAATTCTACATGGGTGCAGTCCAGGGCACCAACACAATTGGGCAAGCCTGCCAGTGCGTGGAAGCCTACTTTAGTGTCAGCTATCTCCTGGCCAGTCCGTGGTAGGGATGTGTGGGTGCTTCAAGAGGGCATCCAGCACTTGGGTCAGCATGCGTGAAAATAGTGGTTGTGAAATGCCATGCAGCTGGCCCACTGTGTGCTGGTAGGTGCCTGTGGCCAGGAAGTGGAGCACAGACACCACCTTTAGTAGCGGGGGGGTGGCAGTGTTTGTATTTCTATGAGGCTGGCAATGTCATTGTATGGTGGTGATGGTGTCCCGGTCCAAACGGTACAGGGTGTGGATCTGGTCAGGGGTTAGATTGAATGGGCTGGGTCTGATGCGAGGGATTGGTGGCTGCCTACAAGGTACTACTGGCTGCACTGGTGGTAATTGCTAGGCTGTCTCACCCTCCTTCTCCTCCTGCGTCTCCTCTGTGCTGCCTGTTGTTGCTGCTGTAGTTGTTTTTGTAGTTGTTGTTGTTGCTGTAGTTGTAGCAGTATAGGCATGTCCTCCAGTGCCATGATTGCAACAGCTTGTGGTAGCATTTTGGTGTAGGAAGGGGTGTGGTGTGTGGGTGTACTCTTTTTATACTGGGCCAGACTCCATTGAGTCCACCTGTGGTGATTTTGTGCACCTGTGACAGTTGGCTTGATTGCTGATTGCTGTTTACGGGTGGTCCGTGATGCCTGTATGGCCCCCATCATGCAGGCCCGGATTACCGGCTTCGGGATGCCGGTATTTGCATGCCCGCGTGGGTTGTGATGTCCTCCTATTACCGGCATGCCGCTATTTACTCCCCGAAGGGGCGCATTTACGCGCCCATGCCGATATGAGGGGGCACGGTACGGGCGGTGCCAGTATTGGCGGGTTGTCGGGTCGGAATGCCCCAGACCCGTTAACAATGCCGCTATTACCATTCCGCCTTCCTTTTTTCATTGCCTCCATTCTCGTAATGAGGCCCACACTCTTGTATGCTATTTTTTCCTACATATTACAGTCTTATCCAGCCCTGATACAAAGATGAGTAAACATCATCTCGTTTTTTGGAGATCCCAAGAGCAATTGTATAATTGTATTGTTTGGAGAGTGATAATCACAATTATATTACAGTATTTTTTTATATAAAAGTGGTTCAAAAAGAGAAAACAAATGTGCATATTAATGTAAACACAAAATGGAGAGGTTTAAAAATTTCAGAGATTCACTACCATCCAGAAAGCCGATAGGTTTTAATGAAATATTGATGGTGATATCATTTGGGATTCTGATTTGTTTTTTTCTCCTTATGATATTGGCATATAGAAGAGTCATAAATGATAATGCAGACATGGGAAATGTCAATGAGACATCTACAGATATGGAGGGTGTCAATGAGACATCTATTATCGTACCATACAGAGCTATATAACTTGGGGTCTATTTCGATTTAAAAGGGATGTTGAGGAGAACAATGAAGATGTAAATACATATCTTGACAGTTACGTTTATTTAAATTATAATCTATTGTATCAGCATATAAAAGAGGTGGGAGAAAGAACGTCAGACAAAAGCTGTTATGTTTGTTCCCTAATAACAAATACCAGGAATGCAGCAAGAACATGTATTGCAAGAGAAATGTCTACACATGATGCAAAATGCTTCAGTCATCTAGCAGCATGCACAACCAGTGGACAATTTCAAGGAAAATTGACTATGTTACTGTGGCGATCAAAATGAGCATTCCCATATGAAGACACCTCTGTGCAAACGAGAAGGATGGAAAATGGACTAGGGTGGACAAGCAAGAAACGTATGTATCCATCCCAGATTGAAGAACGAATAAAGGTTGTCCAGATGAAGAAGCTGAATTGCTCAGACATAACTGAAAAACCAGGTGGGCCAAGAAGCGCAGAGAGACCTCAGCTAGTGATATATGGACGTGTTTTCACTAGTTTTCATGATTGGCTTGCCCTGCACACTTATTGAAGAAAGAATATGCAAGCATAGTGCAGATAGTAAGTGACAAATGCCTAGAATCATGGGCTAAGTACTCAAAGTTACTTACATGAGTCAACAACGAAGCAGGACCAGTATCGTTATTACCACTAAGGAATGCAACAACATGCTTCAAGAATGATGGCCTGATCCTGGTTGGAAGAAACAAAGGATGTGGAAAGATAATTGAAATCCCAGGAATAAGTGGATGAACTGCACTGTTAATGGATTGATATTGGGCGTGTGGATCCAGAGCTTACGTGCAGTTGCCTAATAATTGGGGAGTAATATGTTCTATAGTAATGATACATGTTCCAGCATTGGTGATTCCCCAAAGTGACCTCCATATTGATGAATTTCCAAAAATGAATGAACACCAAAGGAAAAAGAGATCACCCAAACTGCGCCGGTTGAAGAGAGAGAATTATTACTCAGCAAAATCACTGGAGGCCTACGAAAATATTCCAGATGAGCAAAAACTGTTCAGCAAGATGGCAATGATAATGACAGCTATATTTTTGCCAGGACTTCAAGCAGCAAAAAACGCCAAGGACTGAAGATTACAAGATGGTAGCTACTGCAAATGTTCAATGCAACCATAAAAGGATGTAAAGCTATCAGAGAAGAATTGAGAGCCATCATAGAAAGACAACCTGAAATGTCAGCAAAGCCTACGAACCCTGTTGATCAAACAGGAACCCAGAAAGGCTAGAACATCAAAGGGAGAATAACTTAATACATAAGTCTCCTGTTAAGGGACAAGTAGGAATGGTGATTACAGAATAGTGAGGACAACATAGGCATTCACACAGGAGCTTGCTACAACAGCGCATCACACCTAACAATCAATAGGGAACAAATGGAGAGGTGCAAGGGAAAACCTGGAGCACACTCCAAGAGAAAGTAAAGGCACAGGAGCAGGGAAAACGAAATTAGAAGAGCAAAACCTCCCCCTCCCCATCCAGGGAAGGAAAGGCAAAATAGGACAAAATACTAAATCTGTAAATCAGGAGTGATTAAAGGATCAAAGTTTCACTGCAGAATAGGGCAAAGTCAAAGGAATAAAGGATACAGACAAACTGGGCTACAAAGAAAAAGGAAAGCACTGGGAAGTGCTGACTGCAAAACAGAGGAAGACAGAAAGAGATTCCAGGAATCAGAAATGACTAATAAGCACACTAAATTCGATATCCAGGGAAAGGAGTACAAGAAAATAGAAACTAGGAACAAGACACTAAGCTAAGAACCAGGAACAAGGACTGATCACAAACAGGAACACTGCATCAATGACCAGTGCTGGACTGAAGTAAACTGGGGTTTTTAAAGCTGGCTAACGAACACATCTGACCATAACCACTCTAGAATGAATGCATTTTGACTAGGTTTGCTTTTTGATATTAATGATCAACAATAAAATCATTCAAGGAATATCTTTGCATGCCGTGTACACGAACAAACCAAATGCAACACGTAGCATTGCCCCCTTATGCTCCCATTATATTTTAGAAAATACATGAATGTGTGTGCCCTTTTCTGTTGAAGGAATATGATTACTATTGCATCTTAACAAATTTGAGAATGTGCCCCATTCATAACTAAAGGAAGTTGAGGTGTCAGCAACTAACGCCTCATTAGCTGTGCTTTATTCAGTGATGAAAGGGAGTATTGTGGTGTTTGAGTGCCACTAGAATGCAACAGCCACATTACTTCACTGAATATTTCTTGGTGTAATGTATGTCAAATAACTGCATAATATGTATAATATGTACTGCAAGTAATACCTCCAGATCCCTCAAGAGACCCATATGCATATGCAAGCTAGGAAGCATTGATAGGAGCTAGCTGAATATAGATATCATCTCTTCAAGTTGGCATGTTGAGTTTGAGTTGTCTTTCTTAAAGCACAATCTCCCGCAAAATAAATTGTAGCTTTCAGACCTACATTTTATTAAGAAACATCATTGTGTGGTAGCATTCCAAAGAATACTAGAAGTATAGTAATATCCAGATTCATTGAAATGCTTTGCTATCTTTTTTATTATTGTAAAATAGTTTATATAAACGTTATACATTACAAATGATGAGAAATATACATTCATTACAAAGGGAGACATGACAACAAGATTACAAAATACACTTTTCATTAAATTTAAAAAAAATCTATTAATTCATTTCATTCAATAATATTTGCTTTTTTGAGATATTGCACAATCCGTATTAACAACGTTGTTGGTCTACCCTGTAGCATATATGACCATACATTCTCATTATCCAAATGCTCAAAGCAATGTATAAAACTACTATAACAATCCTCTCGGATGCTCCGAAGAGCAGGACAGAATATCATTATGTGTTTTAAGGTTTCCATAGGATCCTGGCAAAATCTACACATTGCATTTTCCCGTTGGCCTCTTATATACAGCTCTTCTCCCGTATATAACAAGTTAAAAAGGAATTGCATAAAGAGTTTACTAAAATGCCTATCTGGACATTGTTTCAGGTAGGTCGGAAGTGCTCCGCTCATTTTACACTCCAAGCTGATTTCTTTTTGTCAGCCAGAATTTTCCTCTCTCATCACATTTTTGCTTTCTCTGGGTGGTGGAGCAACATCTCAGAAGACACATTGGGCCTCATTACGACCCAGGCGGTAAGTTACCGCCTGGGCCGTGACTTTACCACCATGGCGTAAACTACGTTTACGCCATGGTGGTTGGCGGACTTACCGCCCCATTCCGACCTTGGCGGGGCGGTAAGTCCCCAATCCCCATTTACCCTTCCCCATTCCCATTTTTGCCCCATAGGGCATAATGGGAGTGGGGAAGGCGTTAATTACGCCACCGTAAATTACGGTGGCGTAATTAACTCCATGGTCCCTTAGCGCCATGGATTTTAACACCCGCTAAAAGCAGGTGTTAAAAGCACCATGGCGCTAGGGGACCTCGTAATTGGCGGTAAGGGGTCGGCGCAGCTAACGCTGGCGTTAACCCCTTACCGCCAGGGTCGTAATGAGGCCCATTGTGCCAGGCCATCATTTGTTGAAATTTTTGTGAGAATATTCGAAATGGTTTTCCTGTCCCATTCCTCATTTGTGCTCCCATTGCAGCATACAGAGAGTTTGGGGAGTTTATCATAAATTTTGGAAATAAGAACAGCATCTTCATCTGAACTAACGAAAGAAGTGAGTTCAGTCCCAATTCGAAGAGAAGGATACAGTGAGGAACACAGGATGGAACTGAAAGCACCTTCCTCCAGATTATTCCTTCTAACTTGTTCAGTTCCATGTTCTCTAACTGACTGTATATTTCTAGCCCATATATTAGCGACGGGAGAATTTCGCTTGTACACAAGAGTATAAGGGGTTGGTATTTAAATCGACAGAAATTTTTTATGTATTTCATTTGTCCTTTGTATTGGGTCCCTCGCGCCCACAATGCTGACATCCCAATTGTATGCTCTGTTGCTCTATTGAGAGTAAACTCCAAGTATTTAATTTGCGGGGTAACTGCAAATGCTATTGAGATGGCCTTCTTACATTTCTTTCCATTGTAACACAATGGCCCTCATTACGACCCTTGCGGAAATCGAAAAACGATGGCGGAAATGCAATACCGCCATCGAATACCGCTCGGTGCGACTATGACCCGTCACCGTAAAGTACGATGCCATTAGCGACACCGTAGTGAACGCCAACGCTAACTACACCAAGTACGCGCACGCGCGCCATGCAAAACCGTAATTACCACCATGGCGCAACGGTACGCGAATTCTGACCCTAGCGGACATTTACATAACGCCATCAAGCATGGCGGAAAGTACCATTCCGCCATGGCGAGAATTACGGCATCGTGAAACAACCGTAAATGGCCCTACTGAGTGCCTGTACACCACTCCCTGGCCACATTGCACAACTCCTCGTAGGTGCAATGAAGTTACACAATGCAACCAGTGAAATGCACAAGTCACCCACGCATGCCAACGAACAAATGAATGTAGGGGCTCCAAGTGCCTTGTGAGTGGCCATCCATATTTGGCATGTCACCATTGCCATACTGATGCAGCACAGGCATGCGAAGGTTCAAGTACAGCAAAATGAACTGAAAGATGAGACAAAACAACAACAGGCCCCCATCGCCTGACACCAGTGTAAGGCAACATTCAAAGCAGTATCCTGAGGGAGACTGCACCAGCCCTGTACACATGCCAGTAAACAAACCAACCATCAGCATAAGCATGTACCACACAAGTTGGCAGAGTGACTGAGCAGCCAGGCTCATCTCAAGAGGGGCCAATGGGAGCTGCAGGGCACAGATGGCACGAATACAGAAGCTATTCCAATGGACATGACCTCAGTCTCCCTCCAAGAAACGCACGCAAACACAGGCACCTGTGACCAGCCATTTCCTGATAATCACGTCATTCCACCAATCCACCTGGCTGACCGGCATCTGTTACACAAAAGCTAATCCCCCGCCCCTAAGCATGACATCATTAAAACAGTCATAATGGCAGCCCCTATCCCTGACCTTACTGGGCTTCGTAGGCAAACGCGGCCAGTACAGTACCACGCAACTATACTCAGAAGCCGGAACCCAATGCAGATCTACTCACAATACATCGCTCCACAAATAGGAATATGCTACATTACTTGCAAAGAATAACGCTACACGGTTAACATCAGAATAAAATTTTAATGCACATCAAATTCACCAAGCCCATACAGCTATTAGGTCATAAACCCCAAAATATCTACATTACTGTGGGCTGCATCCGCAATAAATGACCAGCTACTCCTTGTGTGACGCCCTGTTCCTTCATGGTACACAGGGGCTACATTCACGTTCAAAAAGGCAACATGGAAGCGCCTAGAACCGCAGGGCCGTCCCATTAGGTAGGCACTAGTCCAGTTGAAAGGTAGATATGTTGCTCCTAGCCACTAGTACTGCGTAAGGGCATGTGGCCCATTGGCGATCGTCCCATAAGATCGTAATGGTGCTCCACTGATTAACTCGAAGCAGCAGGTGTCGGGAGTAAAAGCCATCTGCAGGAGTGGCATACAGATGGCAGCGGCAAAAGGGGAGGAGATACCTGTCACCCAAATGAAATGAAAAAGAATAGTATGGGCATCAGAACTTCATCAGTAATACTCACTTCAATGATCACACCAAATCTACAGCCATATGCATGCTAGCCCACTCAAAAGGATTATTTCCACCCATGAATCACTTGCCAATCATAACAATATAAATCGAGGTGAAAACACTATTACAAACGAGTGTTTGTGTGCATGCGTCTGTTAAAACAGAATCCATTAGATGGGATTAGTAACGTGCATAGACACAAGTGTTGGAAGGCGCGTCGAGACAGGGAGGGTTCAACAAGGGCAGATAGACGATGGTCCCACTATGGCAGCTCTGCATCACATAGCGCAGGGGAAGGGGATAGATTCCAAAAAGCCATGTACATGGCAAACTCTCAATTAAATCATCTGTCCATGCATCCATACATCATTCCCTCATCCCGGTATAAAAACGCCTGATTATTTACTCACATAACATTTGAAATTTCCATTGAGTCTGTGCGTAATGCAGTCTGCAAAATCCACTGTGCTCCAGGCCGGAATTCTAGTGTTGTGAAGTAACATGTATTTGGGAACGTCCTGCCTTATCGTGCACTACGCTATTGCGCATCCCATACTATTCATATCAATCATTGCATTCTCGCCATGGCCCCTGTCCCAAGGACATTAAACAATAGAACGTTATATTTGCAGTCAGACCTGTGGGCGTCTCCTCGCCGCTAGCTGAAAACCGAAAGCGCTGTCCTTCGAATTCCTCATTTGCAACATCACGTCGAAAAGGCATATGTGGCCGCTCGAAATCACAAAATCATCCATGTAGTGCGGCAGTGTGTGAAAATGGCAACTGGCTTCACTCACAAATGGGACGCCCCGCCCATCGGTGAACCTCGGTACAGTGCTCGCCCAAAGGGGATTGCAGCTGGCACAGGTGGAATGAATCACCACAGGTGGAGGCTATACAGCCTGAAAACACCCAACCCCCTCCCACAACCACACCCACACCAAAATGCTACCGGCAGGACTAGCGATGTTGGGCCTGGGGGACCTGATAGCACTGCAAGTACTCCAACTCCAAGAAGAAGACGAACACCAACTACTACAACAACCGGCCGCACAGAGGAGACGCAGGAGGAGGAGGAGGGCAAGGCAGGGCCAGCAAGGCCCACCAGCACAGCCACTACCACCACGCAGGCAGCCCGCAATCCCACGCCTCCGAGCTCATCCGTTCAACCTCACTGCTGAGCAGATCCACACCCTCTACCGTTTGGACCGGGACACCATAATCTCCATTGTGGACATGACACACGCTGACCTTGTCAGCATGATAGATAGCCCAACCGCCATCCCACCCCTACTGAAGGTGGTGTCTGTACTCCACTTCCTGGCCACAGGCAGCTACCAGCACACAGTCGGACAGTTGCATGGCATTTCACAGCCACTGTTCTCACGGACACTATTGCAAGTGCTCGATGCCCTCCTGAAGCACGCAGACGACTACATATCATTACCACGCTCGGAGCTGGAGATTACAAACACAAAAGTGGGATTCCATGCACTTGCCGGCATACCGGGTTGCATTGGTTCCATCGACTGCACCCATTTGGAATTGGTTGTCCCACATGCCATGGAGGTCCAGTACCGCAACTGGAAACAATATCATTCTCTTAATGTACAAATGGTGTGTGACTCCAACAGGATCTTTACACATTGTTGTGCCCGATTTCCTGGATCAACCCATGATTCTATGGTCTTGAGGAACTCTACAATACCACGCTACATGGAGCGACACGCAGGGAACAGATCCTGGCTACTCGGTGAGTCTCAATCCATGCATGATAATGTGGGGTATGTGATGCGGCAATGACCTGGCAGGAAGGGGGGGGGGGGTTGCGTACGTAGCAATGTCATCCCACAAACATCCTTTATTGTCCACATACAGGTGATGCCGGGTATTCACTGAAGAGGTGGCTCCTTACACCACTCCGGAACCCACAGGACCAGCATGAGGAGGACTACAACCATGCCCACTCACGTACCCGTGTAGTCATAGAACAGGCATTCGGCCTACTGAAGGCTCGTTTCCGCTGCCTCAGCAGGTCTGGCGGGGCACTCCTGTACCGCCATGAGAAGGTTGCAAAGATAGTCATGGCATGTGTCATGCTACACAACATGTGCGTACGTAGAAATGTGCCCATGCCCCCTGACGCAGAACTGCAAGCACCTGAAGATGGTCATGATGAGGCTGGGGATGTGGCAGCACCTCAGGGAGTCCGCGAGGCACAGGAGGCCCGTGAAATTCGTCAGAGTATCATAGATTCATGCTTCTAGCACTCACGCCTGTTGGCTGATGCATGGACACGGGACTTGTATGCACTGTGTGTGTCGGGAACATGCACAATGTGGACTGTACGCCTATAAAGGACTCATACACAAGGAACAATGTCCACACATCTCATTGGATGATTATGTAATGTTTATAGCATATGTGAAATTATGTTACACACCCCATCGACCCGCCACCCAAGTAAGCCCAACACCCCCCCTCCACCCTCCTACCTCCCCCCCGAACACCAGTGTCCAAAGATGCTCATTGTCAGTGGGCAGACGCTATTGGAAGCCCCCTCTCCGGGTATCAGGGGCACCCCTGCCTGTGGAGCGCAGGTTCCTCCCAGATCTACGTTGGGGGCTGCCCTGGACGGAACTTGCAACGGATGATGTCTCTGCCTGCTCACGTCCATGCATGTCCCTAAGAGTTTGTGAGAGCTCAGTGAGCACACGGCGCACAGCGGCAAGTTCACCACATACGTCTTTGGACGTCGCATGCAGTTCCCCCCTCAGGCTCTCGGTGCTTCTCTCCATTTGTACCCTTAGTGTCTCTGTACTTCGCACCATTTGTGCCCTAAGTGTCTCTGTACTTTGCTCCATTTGTGCCCTAAGTGTCTCAGTAGATGTTTCTATGGCTGCCTTAGAAGCCCCACATTCATCAGCATGCTCCTTGAGGAGCGTGGCCAGTTGCTGCTGTTGCATGATCACCTGGTCGAGGGACTGTTGCCTCTGCTGGGCCATGGCCATTTGCGGTGGTGTCACAGAGGGGCTGATCAACTCATGTTGCCTTGCCACAGGGCTTGTGGGGGATGGCCAGTCGTCGTCTTGTGGGTGCCCCTGCGTGGTATCCTCATGGTGTACGGGATGAAATGAACAGGGGGATTGTGACAGGTCATGGATGGGTCCTACATCGACAGCACCATTGTCTGTGTCGGAGCATGCTGGCATTAATGCAGTGTCACCTATGGTGCTGCTGCCATCAGAAGCAGTGCCTTCTGTGGCATCCATTGGCGGGACCTGTGGTGCTGCTGGTGTGGGCATGCTGGCTGCTGGGGTGCCTGTTGAAGTCCCCTCCTGTGTGCTGCCACTTGATTTGTGCTGCTGCCGTGTCTTGATCCGTGCAGCTGAGGTGGAGGGTCTTTGGCCGTTGGTCTTGGCCTTCTTTGCAGGTGTGCTGGTAGGGGTGTCCTGCAGCTCGTCGTTTGACTCGGACCCTGTGGTGGAGTAAAGGAGGGCGAGCGTTATTTATGGGTCTGTGGAAATTGGAATGGCAATGTATCACATGCATTGGGGTGGTACCTGAGGGTGATTTGGGTCAGGGCCTTGGAGGTGGTTTCATTTCTGTGTGGATTGAGGATGCAGTTGTTTTGCAGCCTGCAGTTAGGGTGTGCATGCTGCACGTGTAGAGGGTGTTTTTAGGATTTTTAATTATTTATGTATTTAATGTGACTTTTAAAGTGCGCTATCAGGCCAATGTATGTGGCCGTTCTCCTGGACATGTGTTTCTGTTGCACTATGTGGCCACATGGTACTTCACATGATTGGACATTGTGGATTTAGCATTGTTTTATTTGGCCCACCTACCTGATTCTTCGGATGTCTGCACTCCTTTCTCCATCCCTCCGACTCCCTCTATACTCTCCATTCCAATGGTGGAGGCACAGATTTCTTCCCAGGGGGTCAACTTGATGGGTGATTCCGATCCTCCCCCGGTAGCTGTGGCAATGTTACGGTTGGCTGATAGTATGCTCCGTATGCGTATCCACAAGTCGTCCCATCGCTTTCTGCATTGCTGTGGGTTGCGGGGTGCGGTCCCCACCGCACTTACCCGCTGTGCCACCAGGGCCCATATGGCCTTCTTGTTCGCAAGTGCCGTCCTGGTCATTTGCGTCGAGAAGACGACGCCAGCATTCTCCTGGAGGGTCTCTGTGAGCACGGTGAGTTCCTCATGGGAGAAGTGGACCTGCCGCTTGCGGTCGCACGCTTTTTTAGCAACTTTTCCCATTTTGTTTGTTTTAACTAGGGTGGCTGTCGGGTTGGGATGTGTCTCAGGGTCGGATTTTTAATGGTTGTGTTGGGATTCTGATTTTATAGGTGTACGGCGTGCTGTTTCCCGTTCCGGCCCCATGTTTTTACTTCCGTTTCCGTATATTTACGGTCACCGTATTTTGCGATTGGCGCTCATTACGGTGACCGCTATGATGGGTGGCGGAATTGCACCTAGGGCGCCGTACGACGGCGGAGAGGGGCGTTTTGGGGACATTTCCGCCATCGCGGACTTTGCACTTCCGCCATGGAGTAATGCTCGTGCCCGATGGGTCAGAATTGGCCGCACTTTACTCCATCGTGCAATGGCGGAAACGCTATTTACGCTATAGCGGTCGGGTCAGTTACTTTCCGCCAGGGTCGTAATGAGGGCCAATATGTTTGATTTAATTGGATTTATTGACATACTATTTGTTTTTACGTACTGAGAAAAACGATTAAGTAATCTATGTAGGCCCATAGGGATTCTGTCCAAGAGTAGTAGGTCATTAGAATACGCAACCCAAAACTCTGCTCTCCTGCTACCCTCGGAGCAATGAACGAGGCTTCCTCAAGAGCCTCACCCACATCCGATAAATACAAGTTAAAGAGCCTCACACCACGATAAATTTTTATTGGCCTGGATACTTCAACATTTATTCCTAGTCGCACTCTCACCTTTGTGTTAGGATATCAAGCAGCTGCATTGGAATTCCCCAGTCAAGTAACTTTGACCATAGCCTTGCGCTATATACTTTGTCAAATACGATACTCAGATTGATGCTGGCTACATACTGTGGGTCGTTCTCTTTGGAACATGTGCATCATCAACTGTATATAGTCCACTAGCAGGAGTCCCTGTTCCCTTCCTAAAGTCTGTTTGATATCATGAGAGTCTTCCTGTCGAGGCCACCCATCCCTCCATACTCCTCAGAACGCAGCAAGCAAATATTTTGCTCTCCACATCAAGGAGAGCAAATGGGCGGCAGCTCACAGGATTCATTCGGCCTCCTTTCTTATATTTTGATATAATAACTGAGGAGGACCAGGGGTAAGGGAAGGGCTTATTAGCCAGAACATTCTGGAATAAGGTATGTAGTACTTAGTCCACATTTCTGGATTGTTCTTCAACACAAGGTTACAAAGGCCATTAGGTCCTGGTGCACGAGAATTTGACGACAATTTTATTATTTTAAGTATGAATTCTGGCGAGATGTCTAAATTTCAAGATTCATCAATATTTACCTTTGGGGTTTTACCATACACATTTTCGTAGAGTTCTTCAAAACGGGTGCCCCATATTTCTTCTGATATTGGTTTCATGATTTCAAGGCACTCGTGTTGACAATATTACAGAAATTTTTGCTGTTTTTTGGACAACTGCACTCAACATTTTGTATCCATCTTTTTGCATTAGGAGATACCTATGGATCTTGATCCAGTTTCTATAGGACTGACTCTCCTTATAAATTCGTTCATTTTTCTCATTATTATTAAGTGACCCTAACCTTAAAATCTTTATTAATGTATGCATTAGAGTTTTCCTTTCCTGAATTTTTTTTGTGTGGACACGTGGGCGACCAGAGCGCTTTTTAATAGAGTTATTATTCGAGAGGATTGTAGTTTTTGTAGATTTTTCTATTACAAACTGACAATGCTGTGCTATCTGTTTAATCTCAAAATCCCTTATTATCACATTCATAAAGTTCTCCAAAATCAAATTCCTTGTTCACAATTGTAGATCAATTCAAATTGATATTGTATTTTGAATATTTATATACACCATATTAAATATTGCTTTGTTCATTGTGCATCATGCTCTTCCATTCCATGTGATGGTTTTAGCTGTGGAAAGAATTGAACACAGCTTGCCTGAGATATGGTAAGAGTGCAGTGGAGGATCAGTGGAGCCGGCATACTATTCAACCACGTGAAGCATGGAGATGGAGCTGCTTTCAAGCAGTTGGTAAACCTATTGCATTAGAAATGTGAAAGTCCGGAGAAACTTCAGAAAAGAACTCTCTGACCTTAAAGTAGAAGGGGAGCTGCAAATCTTGCTAAAATGGTTATGTATGAAAAGTGAACAAATAATGCCAGGGATGAGGTAAGAACTCCGCTAAGGAGCAGGATATTTTCTGGATGTTGCTCTGGCTTAGCAGCTAGTGGGCAGGCCGATCATCATTCAAGCACACTACCTGTGATATCACCACCATAATGATCTTCCATTGATAAGGGAGTAAAAATAAAGTGAGACATCAATATATGGAGCATCAGCAAGGTGCATCAGTATAACATCAGATATAGTTTCACAACTCCACCTCCCAGGGAAGTGTGTAGAAGGATAGAGGAAAATCGTCAACAGGAGCTGGGACAACGCAGGGCAATTTGAGATAAACAGAAGATATAGTTTCACAACTCCCGCCCTCCTCCCCGGAGGAGTTAATGGAATGATAGAGCCAAATTTGTCAAATGTAGATGGAACATAAACCAAAACAGGCCATCTGTAGCAGAGAGCCATGGCAAGCGTCTACCATCTGGAAAGTTACTGCTGAATAAAAATGGATCATCAGAAAGTGCAGGGAGAGAAATTAGGGCTAAGGACCGATGCAAACTGTTGTGGGTTGATACCCTTTAATGGTCCACAACCTTTCCCCAGCAGTATTGTGATGGGTCAGAAATGAAAGCCATACACAAGGTTGACATTTATTAAATAATATTGGGTTTGAAAAATGCATCTCAAACTATTCTGAAGAGGAATTTCCCTACCTGAAACCAAAACTAAGGATCTATCTGTGTAAGGATGATAATAACTGAAATGCTGCCTAGTGTCCAAAATGTCATATCCTGACCCTCACACTCCAAAACAAAACAATAAAAATGTGCAAGAAAATGTCTTCGACTTAATATTGGCAAAAGTGTTCACAAGTCAAAGTAAGAATAGTTCCAACAGAAATGTTCTCCACAGTGGAAGTCCTTGGATCCAGAGGGTGAACTCCTTTCCTTGGGTTCTTAATGAGCATGGCAAATGTCTCTTTTACTAATAGTTCCTTTGAGGCTCTCCTTGATTCTCAAGGTTCCTGTTTAGACAACAAATTCTGTAACAGTCTTTCTTTAACACAAATTTCTCCTTGGGCCAGAAAACACTGGCCATCATTACAAGTCCGGCGGTAACCCTGCTGGTGCTACTGGCGGGTGGCAGGTTGCGGCCGGACTTTCAAAATGTATCAGTGTCTGGCTTGCTGCAAAAACCGGGGGATTGCGACCATGGCATTATGGGAAGTCAGGTGGCGGTAAATATTAATCCCCACGGGGATCACAGGGACTACGGAAGCACTGGCACCTTTAATAACAGTGCCAGTGCTTCCATGAAACTCTGCTGGTGGGTGCCGTTCTGCCCACCAGGTTTGACCCTGGCAGGCGGGACAGCACCCGCTGGCAAAGTCGTATTATGCCAGTCCGGTGACAACAGTGCCGGTAGGATTACTGGCACAGTTGTTACCAGACCGGCATGGTCGTAATGAACCCCACTGTCTTTCTTTCCCATCAATGTTCTTCTTGGTTTAGAAAACACTGTATTTCACACTAATCTCTCCTTGGTTTATTTAACACAACGTTCTCCTTGGTTTAGAAAACACTGGGCCTCATTCCGAGTTTGGAGGTAGCCATAGAGCTATTAGCACCATGGCTGCCTCCAAAACCGGGTCCGGGTCGAGTCTGGTGGAATGGGGACTTACCGGGACATTACGACCTAGGCGGACCAGGTAAGTCCCCATTCCAAATGCCATTCCCCATTCCGATTTGAGCCCCCATAGGGCTCAATGGGAAGGCGCTAATATCGGGCCCGCTAATTGTGGGCCCGATATTAGCTCCAAGGTCCCTTAACGGGTCCCGTAAAGAACGTGTGGTCAGACCACACATCCTTTGTGGTTCCCGCTAAGGGACCTCGGAATTGGGCGGTAAGGGATTACCGGCACCGGTCTCCTTTCCGGTGCCCGGTATCCTTTACCGCCCAACTCGGAATGAGGCCCGCTGTCTTTCTTTAGTATTCCTGGAAGCTTTGCAAATTGCTTGTATACTCCCCTGCCAGGACTCTTTATGCAATTTCAACTGACTGGGGTACTCTTCTGCCATGACTCTTTATATAATGTGAGCTGCCTGGTGTACTCGCCTGCCACAATTTCACTGGTGGTTTCACCTGCCTGGTATACTCCCCTGCCAGGACTACTTATATAACTAAATTGCCCGGTTTCTTTCCCTTGCCAGGACTTCTCATTCTTCCAATTACATGGGGTCTTGCCTTGCCAGGATTTCTCATGCAGTTTAATTTCCTGGTGTTTTGCTTTGCCATGAGTTCTTATGTATTTCACAGATTCTCTGGATCACCAATGTTGTATATATTCCTCTTGCATATGCTTACATATGTTTGCGGTAATGTTTGTTTAAGTTTTCTCACACACTTGCATTTCATGCATTCATAGCTCATTAGGGATTGTACTTTGCCTTTTCTGTATTCAAACAATCTTCTTGTAGCTTTAACAATGGTATCACATTCAAATTGTTGTTGGTGCAGTTTCTAGCATGCCCCGGGGTCCACATTAACTTCGGGTAAACTCACCGGTTCTCTCCAGCATCTCTAGTCCGGTTTGCCCATCTGCGGTGTGAGACTATCACCCACTTTCCACAGTGGAGTGTGCGGACGTCCTTCAAGCTTCCTTCATGGCTCCACGATTACACACCTGCTTATCTTCACTCCAAATAATGTGATTGGCATGTTTAAATGTCCCACGCACAGGTGGTTTAGGAAAACAACTAGACTGCATGTTATGTTTCAAGTGCTTGTTACCTTGTCAAACTCCTTCATATTCCTCATCTCAATACTTGATGGATTATGGGAGGTGAAGTCCATAGGTGTCATTGGACACCTCGTCTTTAAATAGTTATTTTCAATGTTTTTATATAAAGGTACCTCAGAAGCAAAAGGTGTTCCATTGAAGCTCTGTGTGTTTATGTCATGGGTGGTTGTTTGACCAGACATATCTGAAGAAGAGGTTTCTTTACTTCTTCTATGGGGGGAACAAGCTGCTGACAATAAGCCATTAGGGTCTTGGATATTGCAGGGTCTTCCTCATGGAAAATGTTCTTGAGTATTAGAGGGTCTACCTCATGGGAAAGGGGGAGATATCGTGTCTCGTTCAATGAAGTCATGACATCTCCTCAGTAGTTCTCTCCTCCCATGTGATCCTCCCTCATAAATCCACCCCCAGGGTCAGGATCAGGTAGTGGCTGCAGTTCCCTGGCCACATGAGAGGAGGTCACCACCAGTGACTGTGGAAACAGTCAGGGATAAATACAGCCTGGCAATAGGAACATATAAAACACACTGCATCTCTTACTTAAAAAGCAGAGTGCATGGCTTGGTTATAGAAATATTGTCAGGCAAGGAGTAGGCTGACAGACATTCCTTAAAGCTGTCCAGCCTTTGGTGTAAACAAAATCCCACATAAACAAATGGTGCAGATGTTAACACATCCAGTTAGGGGTCGACTGCACTGTTTAAGAGGAGACTATGCAGACCTCAAGGTCCTGATGCAATAACATAAGGTTGAATAATGAATTATGAGAGAAATATGTACATTACTAAAAGTACTGGGAAAGTCCGTCTAAGTGTGACAATTGCATAAGGAATACATGTACATTTTGCAAAAATTATAGATTGTAGGTGAAATGCAAGAGTTAACAGCTTAAAAACTTCCCACAATCCGTCCAATTAGGAAGACAAATCAAATAAACTAGAACCCTAAAGGCAATATTTCACTCATGGAAAAAAATTAAGTGACAATCTAAGGTATCTCCCCTTATTTGATCAAAGGATATACACTTCCCCACAGCAGTGACTCCTTTCCCCAAGATGACATGTGTGCCACCTTGGATGGACTCAACTCAAGAAACAGAAACAGCAACTTGTGGGGAGATTCCTGGAAGGTTTAGTAAAATTAGGCTTTGATTAGAAAACGCACTTGAATGGTAACTTTAAAAAAACGATGGCGGGAACCTTGAAAATAAAAAGTGAATGCTGGAAATGTACCAGAACCTCTTCCACATCTCGATGCACAGCTCAGAGCTCATGCTGCATCACTGGATAAATATGTGAGAGACCTGGGGCACAATGAGTTACATTGCAAATAGGCATTGGAGAAACCACATAACATTCCTGGGGATACCAGAATTAACACACAAGATCCCTGCATGGTGTCTGTCTCCTCTACTACACAATTCCATAGAGGAACAGCTGAATGTTGTTGGCTGTCTAATGTCTTGTTTGACATGTAACAAACGAAGACATGTTTAAAGTTTTGAATGGTTTAAAATAATTTTGAAACCATTCTACCTAGATAAACACAATGCACGTTTTACAAGGTTCTATGTTCATTCACCAACAGCAGTTTTTTCAATGGATTTTTACACCAATGTCTCCTTCCCTCTCCTATTCATGTTACGCTATTCCCGACCACCTCACCCTTTATATGCCCTTATCCACAATCCCCTATATGTTTTATGAGTTTGTTCGGGAGAAACAAATTCGGCAAAAAACCCATGGGAAAAAAACACTGTCGATGAATGAAGGTTGTGCTATCATACAGATCCCTGCATCCGTGGCTGTAAAAAATCAATGCTGTTTCCAACATATATACATAATATTATTCAGACATATTTTGGGGGAAATGGGGCGGCTTCTGTGGACTATGTAGAACGGAAATAGAGCAGTAGGAAAAACAATGGGCCTCATTACAACTCAGGCGTTAAGGGTTAACGCCGTCGTTAACCCTTAACGCCTGACTCCGATTTTAACGGCTGCTTTTAGCAGCCGTTAAAATCCATGGCGCTAAACCGCCTTGGTGCTAATTACGCCACCGTAATTTACGGTGGCGTAATTAGCGCCTTCCCCACTCCCATTATGCCCTATGGGGCAAAAATGGGAATGGGGAAGGGTAAAATGGGAAATGGGGATTTACCGCCCCACTCACCTTGGAATGGGGCGGTAAATCCGCCATCCACCATGGTGTAAACGTAGTTTACACCATGGTGGTAAAGTCAGCGTACTTACCGCCTGGGTCGTAATGACCGCCAATGTAAAGATGTTTCTGTGCAACATTTTGGACTTAAAATGTCCTGCAGCATTTGGCATACACTAAGGCAGGGGTATGCATCCTTTGGCTCTCTAGATGTTTTGGACAACTCCCATCATCCCTAGCTAGCATAGTCAATAGCCAGCTATCATGGGAATTGTTGTCTGAAACATCTGGTGAGCCACTGGTTGCAGACCCCTGCACTAAGGTCACAAGAAACAAATGCCTCGCCTCGCCTCATGCAAACGCAAATGGTCCTAAAGTGTATTCAGAGCAATTGAACTAAGAGATATGCCCTTCATAGAGAAACCGATGGAAGGTTTGGTGAAGATCTTTAATATAACTGTATCATGTAATACATGCAGAATCTAAGGGCCTGCATGGAAAAGACATTGTTGAAATACACCCACTGTTGTGCTAACCATGAATGCTAAGGAGGTAACACCATATCCCTCAAGAGAGCTAGTGGGGACTCTGCTGCACAGGATGTTTCTTTGCATCTGCTGCATCACCACACCATCTTAATTGCATGCCAGGGGACATATTTCACAAATGTTGCACATATTCATTTTAATTTTTGTGCCAGTGCAAAAATGGTGCCAGTGTACATGTGTATTAATTAATCAAATGTATGTTTGCACCGTTATAATTTTTCGGTTGAAATATTGCAACAACCTAGGTTTCTGTAATATGCCTCGAGATGCCTGGTCTGTGATCAGATTGGTCACACTGCACAGCTTTCTTTGTATCAGAAAGCCTGTTTGCTATTGCACAGAATGCTCAAATTATAATTGTTATTGTATAACGCACTTAATACCCGAGACTGGTTTGTGAGTGCCAGACCTTACAAACCTGTGTTGCTATGCGTTGATGTCCAATGTAATAATGTCAAAGAGGACTCCTGCTATCAGCCATGGTGGATGCTCTAAAAGGAAACAAAGAAGTGTATGTTGTTTTATTTACCTCCATTCATAATTGATACCTAGAAAATGCTACCACTATTGGATTGTTAGCCTAAATGAATGCTAAACTCAAAGGTGTACTTTATAGCAAAAACGCATATAATATGGCACTATGGTATTAAAAGAATATTGGTGGTTCATGTTCACTGGCATATCTGGTGGCAGAATCCTGGTAGTCTCAAACCTGTAAAATGGACAGATATCAGGTAACCTGGCTCAAAAAGGTTGTTGCTGTGGTATAACCAGAATGAAAGTGTTGGCCAATTTTTCTTTTATATATTTTTTTATTTTAATACGTTTTATTCGAATTTTTCAGTAGTACAAATTTTAACTTAATGCAGAGACATTATAAGCTGAGAACAACTGGTTGTTCGATATACCATAACAATATAACTATTGAAAGGCTAACTAATCAATTTAATTGAGATTGATGGAAAGGAATGATGTCTTATAAAAGGCTTTCAGAAGAAAAGGTCTGCATATATGATCAGCAGAGACAAAGAGACAGACAGAGGACATACAGAGTACGAACAAGAAGACGAGATGGAAAGGAGGGATGGGAAGTGTGTGAGGGCACTAGTATAATCAGAGTTGTTATGACTACATTCATTACGGTATCAGGCGTAGCTTATTAGTAGAACAATTAACATAGCACATACAAAATTGAATATACAAATGAATGTTCAAGTACCATGAGTAGTGGCACAGAAGCAGTTCAAGTAGCGAATATAGAAAAACCATTTAGCATTATACATAGACATGGAATTGAGTTTTTTTGCCATATATAACATTTTTCCCCCAGCCCTTGACGGAAAGAGAGGCAAAGGTTTTCCAATTGGCTGTAATGAGTTTCAGGGCGATGACAATAAGTAGATCATATAGCTTAGCAGAGTCCAATGATAAATTTGGATTAACAACTAAGCTTCCTAAGAAGATATTCATATAAGAGAGTGGAACATCAACAAGAAATATAAGTTTAAGGTACTTCCATATGTCTTGCCAAAACCTGAAAACAAAAGGGCAATTAAAAAACGTATGTGCATAAGAGGCAGGAGCATGACCACAGGACCAGAGTTTTTCATTACAGTCAATCTTAGTTTTAGCTAACTTTGCAGGAGTGATGCACGCTCTATGAACAAAGAAGAAAAAGTGTTGTTTAATGTTAGCTGACACTGAAATATGTTTGATTTTAGTAAATAGACGAGACCATGCATGATCATCAATGGTACACCCGAATTAATTTTCCCATTTGAGGCGCACAGAACCAATGGCTATGGTTGAGGTGAGGATTTTATAAACTTTAGAGGCTCTAACATCGGAGATCGTGGTAAACATAAGCAATCTAGAAACATCTGGTAAGAGAATAACATTTGAGGCATGGTGGAGAGCATCCAGGCAAGAATTAACAAGATTATTGCAGTGATTATAGTCTGTATTGGGAATGGAGAATTGGTGTTGTATTTGTTGAAAGGATAAGATAAAGGGGCCATGAATAACGTGTTGAATGAATCCAATGCCCTTTTTTGAGCCAGGATCTCCGGGTCAAGACCCTATTATTAATCTTAATGTCCTTATTAGAGGGAAAGACACTGTTTGGGAGTATTAGTATGCAGAAAGAGCATTTTTTTGAGCAGAAATAAAGGCTTTAATGCGATCAGAGAATGCCATGGAGGAGTGATTGAATGTGTAGATGAGGTCTGTAATCTCAAAAGGATGAACCATCTGTTTTTCTAAGTGGTATCATTTAAAGTCAGGGAATTTTACCCCACCCATTTCATAAGACGCTTTAAGCTTAGTAATGTCAATCCTTTTACTTTTCCCAATTCCCCAGAGAAAGTTGAGCAAAATAGAGTAGATGGATTTAAAAAAGAAGAACGTAGAGGAACAGATAGAAGCTGCAGATGATATAGTATAATAGGGGAAAGCATCATTTTGATTGTGTCCAGACGTCCCCACCATCAGAGATAAAGGGTGGACCATCTAGACGTAAGGTCTTTGAGTTTGTCTAACAAAATCTGAGTGTTAATTTTGATAGTGTCATGAAATGTTGAAGCAATGTTTAAGCAAATCTGATACCTAAATACTTAATAGTGTAGAGTCACTACACAATTTGAAGCCATAAGGATCAATTTCAAGTTTAAGACAATAGGGATTTAGGGGTAGGATTTCAGACATGTCTTTATTAGGTTTGTATCCCGTTAAAAGGCTGAATTGAGCCAGGGTATTGATTAGGTTGGAGAGATGAAGTTTAGGATTCTTAATAAAGATAAGGATGTCATCGGCATATGCTGCAATTTTAAAAAAGGAAGTACAACCCCCCGGGATTCCGGGAATATTTTTATTGGCTCTAATAGATTCTAATAATGGCTCTAATGAAAGAATATAGATTGGGGAGAAAGGACAGCCCTGTCGAGTACCTCTGCCAAAAGGAATGAAGGAGGAGGATTGACCGTTGATACATATTGAGGATTTTGGGGGTAAATAGAGAAGTCTGACAAGAGAAATAAACGTGTTGCCATGCCATTGTAAAGATTGCAACTTAAAGTCCCAATTGAAGCTTTTTCTGCATCTAATGCAATGGCCGCATAGCCCTGTTTGTCTTTTTTATCTTTTGCTACTCAGTGAATGCCATTTAATAGTAGCCTTGCATTAGAAGAGATATTACATCCTTTAACATAGCCAACTTGGTCTGCTTTGATCATGTTAGGAAGAGAGGATTCAATTCCGTTGGCTAGTATTTTTGCAAAGATCCTACTTTCAACATTGATAAGGGAGATGGGCCGATAATTTTTGAAGAGTGTAGGGTCTTTATCGGGTTTGGGAAGTAATAGTAGGGCTTCAGAGAATGAACCAGAGGAAGATTTATGAGATATGAAGTAGGAGAAAAGGGTTTTAAGTTTAGGTATAAGGGGTTGAGAAGGGCAGTTATGAAATTCAGTGGAGAGACCATCGGGACCAGGGGCTTTTCCTCTACCCAATCCCCCAATGGCTCGGGAAATCTCGTGTAGTGTAATTTCATTATCTAAGTGGGAAAGATCAGTTTGAGGGTATGATGATCTTTTGATGTTTTTGAGAAATGTAACTATATTATTTTGAGATATAGAATTGTCAAAAGTATATAAATCTTCATAAAACTTTTCAAAACAATTTAGAATTTCATTAGGTTGATTAAAAGAGGTGCCTGAGGAATCTTTTGAGGGATATATGTTTTTCCTTTTTTGTTTTCAAGTAGGAGGCAAGCGCCTTGCCAGCTTTATTGAAGGTCTGGTAAATTTTTGTTTAGTATTTAAGAATGTTTCCTGCAGCTTGGTCAATTTGGAAGTGTATAGCCATGACCTGACGGAGATTGTCTAAGTTAGTGTTATTGTAATAAATGTGCTTAGCTTGAGTGAGGTGTGAGTAAAGATCATCTAGATATTGTTTCTGTAATGCTTTCTTTTTTCCTGAATAGGCCATGATATGACCTCTCAAAGCAGCTTTTAACGCATCCCAATTGTTCACAACAGAAGTATCGCAGTCTTGGTTGTCAGCAAAAAATTGATCAACAAAAGATTGGGCGGATTGAAGGAACTGTGTGTCATGTAATAGGAAATTGTTTAGTTTCCAGCGAGATGATGGTTTAATAACATCAGAGAGACAGAAAGATGTGCATACAGGGGCGTGATCGGATATGATAATGTTTGCAATCTTAAAGTCAACAATGGTTCCTGTGAGAGTTTTGGTGGAAAAGATGTAATCAAGGCGTGAGAGTGTGTTATGAGGGAGTGAGTGAAAAAGGTATAGTCAAGTTGCGTGGGATGGGAGAGTCTCCAAGAATCAACAAGACCATTTTCAGCTAGACATTTAAGAAATGATTTGTGAGACTTGGTAGATTTAAACGCACAGCTGGATTTCCGGTTTAGGAATCGGTCAAGAACCTGATTTATATTGCCACACATGATTAAATTTGTGAAGCTGTTATTGGGTATCATTTGTTTGACAGAGATCCAAAAATTAGGATCAGGTAGGGTTGGGCTGTTAATGTTAAAAATGGAAGCGTGTATAGAATCAATCAGGAGTTTGACCCATGACCATCTTCCATTTGTATCAGCACCCTTATCTAATATTTTGAATGGCACTTTCTTGCTAATTAATATAGCCACTCCATTTTTCTTGCTGACAGTAGGGCTGGAAATAACTTCTTTAACCCAATGGGATTTCGATTTCATAGCTTCCGTATTCGATAAATGTGTCTCTTGTGAACAGGCTACAGATGGATTAAATTTGTTCAAGTGAGATAGAATCTTATTTCTTTCATAGGGTTGTCCAGCCCTTAATATTCCATGTAACACATTTAAAAATCATTTAACCGTTTGAGAATGTATGCAAAACAAAAGTCTGATACCGAAAAGAGTACTATGATTAGATATTGGAGAGGTACAGTTTACACACCTACATCTAGGAGAGACCACATGAGGAGAACACAAAAGGAATAGGGACAGGAGGTGGGAGGTCTGATCATAAGTAATATATATATGAAAACAACAACAACAAAAAATGTTTAAAGAAGGAAATCAGACCAGGACACAGGGAATGAGGGGAGAAGGAAATGTTAGGGACAGGTGACGCCTTCTGAGTCATCAAAAGGAAAGCGAACGATCTGCAGTAAAAGAAGGATGCAACAGCAACATCCATACCACCACATTATGTAAAAAGGATATTTGTAGCATCAGTTGAATGGTGGAAAGCAAATAGAAGAATAACGCTTTTAAGTACTGAGTGAAGTGGAGGCACAAGGGGGAGATGGGATGTCCATGCCTTCCATTTTAATGGAGCGTATGAAAGTTCTTAAGTCATCAGGTTCATCAAATACAGCAGAGCGGCCTTCATATGTTACTTTGAAGGAACATGGATGATATAACCCATAACGAATGTTGAACTGCTTTAGAGCCGGACAAAAGGATAGGAATATCTTTCTACGTTGAGCTGTGCTTTTGGCCACATCCTGCGATATGAATAACTTGCTTCCATGCCAGATGAGGGATTTACAATCTTTGGACATAGATAAGATAAGTTGAAGCTGGGAGTATTCGAGGAGATAGAAGATAAGTGTTCTGGGGGAGGGATGAGGAGCAGAAGAAGCTGAAGGGTGCTCAATATGATGAGCATGTTGTATGTTGAATACCGTTTCCATAGGAAGGTGAAGGCTGGAAAAACCTTTTGTAAAAATTCAATAGGGTTAGTTTCCTCAGACCCTTTGGGAAGACCAGAAATTCTGAGGTTATTTCATCGACTGCGATTTTCCAAATCTTTGTTGTGTTTCTGAATATCTTTGATGGATCTCTCCAGTTGCACCACTCTGGGGGACACACCCTCCACTACACCAACTCTTTTCTCTACCTCCTCCATTCTATTTTCAAAGCCCATCCATCTGTCATCTAATTGTTGTAGTGTGATGTTTGTGGTCTCAATGAAAGGTTTGAGAGCTCTGATCTCTGATAGTATAGTTTCAATAGCTGGATCGGAGATACTTGATGGGGGTAGCAAATCACTTTTAGGTTTTTTAAGGGTGGTAGTAGAAGTATTAGAATCCTTTGTAGGAGATACATTGTTTTGATTGTTTTTATTGGCGGCCATTCTAACCGCAGTTAGAGACTGAACTATATTCAGAATAAAGTTAGAAGCAGGAAAGTTCTTTAGCTTGAAGACCAGACAGGGCAATGGTCCAAAAAGAGCTGAAGCCACAGACTGCTTGAAGTAAAAGGTATTCCTGATCCCATATGAGAGGACGTATCCAATATTGGCAGAGTCACTTAGTGGTAGTGGTAAGGTAGGGTATCTACTGGTTTGCAATTATTATGTCCATATTATTTAGTCTGATTGCCTCTTATATAGGAAGAGCAAATGGAGTAGACAGATAATAATAAGGAGCAAAACAGAAGATGAAGCTGAGTGATATGTCACTACCAACAAAATGAAGCAGTGACGCTCTGAACCACAGCACAAAAGTAGTAGGGATATTTGTGACTTGGATTTGTGAGAGTAAGCACCAAAATCACTGTAGATTCAGTAATGGTCAACAGAAGTGAAAGGCAGAGTGGCTTTGTAGACCATGAAAATCAATAATGCATCCAACAACGGAAGGTGAATCATTGGCTTCTTACCACTTTATAATTTGACAAACTTTGCAAAGGCAGTCAGTCAGGAAGCAAGAAAGTTACTTATTTTAAGTTGTTTCATCAACAGGTTGAGGGGTAGAAAGCCATGTAATTGTTAAAATAAAAGACATAGGGCCTCATTACAGATTTGGCGGTAGCCATGCCGCTATTGGCGGCATGGCTGCCTCCAAAACTGGGTCCGGGTTCCCTGAATGGGGAATAACCAGGCCATTCTGAGTTAGGAGGGCCCGGTAATTCCTCCCTCAGGGAACCCGGGCCCAGACCTTCCCCATTCCCATTCTTGCCCCCATAGGGCTCAATGGGAATGGGTGCAGGGAGCTAACAATGGGCCGATTACGACCGGCCGGTTGTTAGCTCCCTGGTCCCCTCGCGGGACCCGGTAACAATGCCTGGTTTTACCAGGCGTCCATACCGGATCCCGCGAGGGGACCTCGTAATCAGGCGGAATGGGAATAACGGGTCCACATCCATTAGCGGACCCCGTTAACCCATTCCGCCTGACTCGTAATGTGCCCATAATGTTAGGAAATGTTCTTCAGTTTAAAGGAAAAATGATGTACCAGAAGAGTTTGTATTTGTGTTTAAAGTGTCCAGCAAGCACAGTGTTTGAGGATATTAATAATTAAATGAAGTGTGTTATAAAGAAAAATGTTTACTTCAAGAATGATGTCCGTCCTATTATATAACATTACCAGAGGTGTCGTCTTTAGGAAGGAGTAGCCGCCTAGGCCAAGACCATCACGTCACCGTGAGAATGACGCTGAGCGTCCCTTCATGAGGGGTGGACTTCTTTCAGGAGTTGCTGCCGGTGAAAAGGCGTCGGACTGCCCAGGAAGCCCCTCTGATGCAGAACCGCGTTAGAGACACGCAAAACAAACACAAAGCGAATTTGAATTTGAAAAGGGTGGATAGGTGAGAAAAAGCGAGCCAAAAATGTAGAGCTTTAATGTTATATTAAATGGTGGTAAGACGGAGCAGAGCGGCTACACGCCCATTCCTCTCAGTGTCAGGCCACGCCCCCCTTCTTTTATATTTTTAATATACGTTAATCAGCCTCTCTGTGATTGAAGCATAGCTAGCATGAAGGCAAGTCGTGAAGTTGCTTTTTCTCAAAGGATGTCCTTAAACTGGTGGAAAATCAGCCTACAAAGTATTGTATTCTATCAGACAGTGATTATGTAACTTAATTCCAATATGAGCTCATTGGAACCTCAGTGCTAGGGATTGATTGGATAGGAGTCCCTGTGTTCCCTTTGTTCTCTAGGGGGCAGAATAGTGGTTGAGCTAAGGCAGCTTAGTAGCTGTTGGTCAATAAAACTTCATTCCACCATTTTGTAACCTCCAAGCATTATTAGCTGCTGTCCTGAAGCAACTCTTCTAGAAGCAAGGTACTCTGGGCTACATTATGAAAGAGGCAGGGAACTAAATGTGGAGAACTCTGAATATCAAGGTATCAGGAAGCTTGAAAAACACAAATCTCTTACTAAAATGTCCCAATGTTTGGTTAGTCCACCCACCTCATTTTTGCCTGTTGGAGTTGTTGACAATTCAAAGTCCTGTTCCTTTGAGGTGGATATAGAAGCTAAAAATGAGAGGAAGATTCCCTTCCCTGAAAATAATTAGAGGAACTGAAGGGACACTGCAGGAAGAACTTTCAGCACTCACCACATCAAGATGACTGAATCGAATCTTCTGGTACATAGAAAGTTGCTAAGAAAATCAGCTCAATGCTGCTGAGCATTCTAAATGACACCCAGGCATTGACATTTTGAGGTAAGTATCCTTTTCCAGGCTTCACAGATAACCTTATGACCAACCTTAGTTTGGAACTTATAGACTAGTTAGGTCATCAAACCCTGCCTTGGCAAAACACATTTGAGAGTTTGTTTTCATTTTGTCTTTCCCTTTGTGATAACCTAGCAGCAATTAAATTCCCATTTGACCTATCTGCATATAGAATATATTCAGCGTGTATTTCTGTGTACCTTTCCCTTACATGGATGAGTGATTTGTGTGCTTACTAAGTGGTTTTTAGTAAAGATGTTTAGTTTTACAGAGCTTTGTCTGTACATAGTTTTATTTTGGCACTTCACACACCTTTTGGAAGCTTCTGCTCCTGATTCACATCTCTGGACATTATAGCTTCCCATGGGAATCAGTGAAGGAGGTACTCCAACTACATGTCCTACTTTATTATTGAAACAAAGGTGAGACAGGCTGTGGTACAGGTTTCGGCATAGCATCACCCTTGTATTACTTTTGACCAGAACAGGACATCTATAAAAATACATACTTATAGGGAAGCTCGATAGACAACTGTACATTAGGGCTAAATTATGCCAACCAAATAGGCCATGTGTAGAAACACAGATATTAAGTAAATAGGTATTATAAATCACCACTTCTTAATTTATGTTAAAGCTGCAAAAACGTATCAAACTTAAAACATACTATAAAAACTATATACAATAAGCTCATTTAGAAATACTCACAGGGAAGAAATAATAAGGGACATGCCAGAAAGTTCAGTTCCATTCGTAAACATAGGTAGACTAAGTGCAAAACAGCAATGGAAAAAAAGGAAAACAATTATAAAATTCAAGTGACATGCAACATGCAATTTCCACATCAACATGAATCTTTCAACCCCTTATTTACATCTCAACATGGAGGTCTTCATCATTATGGTGCTCCCTCATAGTTCCTTATTTCTGTGTAGGAGGTTATTGTTCAGGGTGTGCAATATGCAACCATGTTTTCAACTGTTAGATCAAATGGTTCCCTTGACTTCGTTTGCTACTTTCTTGGTACCCCTGAAGGGGATAATGGACCCCAACTGTGTTTACATCATACTGGCTCCATTTGTAACAATGGAAGTCAGACCTTGTAAATCCTGTGGGACTTGTATCCATAGATGCTCTGAATGGTGTCAATGAAAAGATCTCCACTTTAATGCATGTTGGCAAAAGTGGTGGTTCCAACTAAATATGTTGCAGCTATATGTAGACGATATGCAGCCAAATTAACAAAAACGCACGCTGTGTGCTCTGCCCTGGTGTTAATTAGTGTGGAATCTCTGTGGGTCACTTTTATGTGATTATCACAGATTGCATTCCTTTTGAGCCCAGTACATCCGCAAAGGAGGAGAAATGATCAAAGTGGTGCTTAGTGCCTCTATCATAATTGCATACATTGACGCAAACCAGGTCAGAGTTAAAGTTAATAAAAGGCAATAATAATCATAGTAAGCCGCTCGTATTTGACAACACTTAATCCCACAGACAGGATGGGCCTCTGAAACAAAGCAAACCACTCTGTCAACAGACACTTTCCTTCCACAAACTTTTATTAAAAAAAGGAAAGCCTGGACTACAAAATAACGATCACTCAATTCTCCTCAGATATTTTCCGAGTGGCTCTGTCCAGGAGCCTGATTCCTATAATAAATTAACAGACAACTAGGTTGCCCAGCACACTGTCTTTCAAACTGGACTATTGACCTGTGTGTCAGACTGGGCTACCGCCACCACAACAGTTCATCAACCCAGCATGACATCTTGGCAGGATGGTGAACAGGGGTAGGCATCTTTAACTAAGCAATGTGTTCAGACATAAATACATGTGCAATGAGCTAGCGCACCACACCACAAACCCATTGAAGAGCTGCAAAGGTAGAGTCCCAAAATGTGGACATACCACCAGTGGCAGGTGTCAACCACCAGTGGCAGGTGTCAGCAAGAGATTAGCAAAGCTAGCATAATTGGATTCAGTGGTACTGAATAATAGGACACATGATGATAAGAGGGATATACATTGGTGGACATGCACATTGTTAAACCATTCCAAAAATGTCGTCAACATTTGGCAGTCATTCTTTATCTTGGTCTTCCTCTGACAGAAGCAAACTCTCACAGATTTGGCCACTTCAATATGAGAGATCCTTTGTGGAAAGGTGACATGCCACAGTGAGCCATCTCAGCTGGCGGAATTAAGTAAATTCAAAGAGGGGACGATAGTGGCATGGCTGCCCTTTTAAGTAAACAGCATATAAAATCATGACACTCTCCCTCTCTTTATGCTGAAAAGGGCCAGTGTGACATTACCACGGGAAGTGCAATAGAGTGAAATGTTGCACGCAAAATGTATGGGCCGACAACCTTCCACTAGTGTTTGATCATTGTAAACGAGCATTATGGCTGGGGTACACAAGAAAAATAAGCACGCAATCCTTTAATAATTTGGGCTCTGGTTGACACATTAGGAATTTGTCCCAGTCATTGACTGATATATTATTCAAGTCCACTATCTTCATCCTTATGGCTATGTTGTTTGGTTGTCTTAAAGCACAACAAAGTGATTTTCTGGACTAGTTCTAAGGGTCCCAGCTTCCTAGATCTCAATACAGTTGGTATTTGTGTGCCCTGCATGCAGTTTAATGGTTTTTACATACATAGTGATTACCACATTAAGTTGTGGGTCATCTGGGAAGTGTTGAATTAAAACTACAAAAGTAGAAATGTGACAATAGGTTGTCTCTTTTATTTGATGACACATTAGTAATTTGCAGATCATTAAAATTGAGTCACAAAGACCATACATGTTGCAGATATTATTTACCGATTGCATCAATCAGTCCAGACATGCTGGGCTGTGAGGACACATGGAACAGAGTTTAAAGGGCTGAGAAAAAGCAGTAACTCTTCGTCTACGACAGAGTACACTTACAGACTGTAAGAGGCAGTCTTTTCTTCACCCAGGCACATCTCTGGCCCATGATGTATCAGAGATCCATGCCATTTCCTTCTTTATACGAGACTGGTATTGCAAATAAATCCAAACTATTATCTTTGAATAAACAGCTCAGTCTGGAAATGCCTTTTCTGATTGACAATGTAAGGAGACATTCTTAATTCAAGGATCCATATGGCTTACATCGGAAACTCAGGCACTGAATAGTCTTTCAACATGCCAAGCAGAAAGGACCCCAAAATGTTATTTCTTTACATTGGTATAGGTATTAGCTGAATCTCTGGTCCAGATATTGATCAAATGATGCCCCCTCAATATAGAATTCTACAGCTTGATAGCCTCACCCCCAAAACTGCAGGTGGATTGGCATTAATTGTTCCCACAATGCTGATTTGCTCTTCCATTGCTATGACTCACCAACTGCCATGTGAATTATTACTGGTTAGACTTTCTCCGAAAGCTTCTTTTAACTTTCTTATTATCTACAGGCCGCCAACTTGTGTTACTAATCAGTTTATTTATGATTGTGCACAACTGGCGGCCGACTTATCTTTGAAATACCCAGAATTGGTTAGTTTGGGCAATTTTAACCTGCATCCCAATGTTTCTACTGATCTTTTGGCCAACAGTTTTGTTTCTCTTTTGGCTGACTTCTCTTTCTCCTTAAGGAATCATCTTCCGACTCACAATGGAGGGAATGTGCTTATCTTCTCAGATTTTAGTGAATTAACTACTTTTCAGACCCTCCCTATTCCCTGCTCAGATCCTTATCTTCCTCCTTTTTCTGTCTCTGCTTAAAATATTGACTATGGTCCCACAACGCTACCTCAGATCCGTCGCCACTGGAATAATATTTTCCCTACTTACATCAGCGATTTACTGACCTCTCTGACACAAGAAGGAATAATGAATACTCAGAAAGATCCTTGTTCAGCATTGGCTGAGGCCATGCACGAAACTGCAGATATTAATGCCCGTATTAAACCTTTCCGTGGCTGATGCAGGGCCCTCGGCCCACTGGTTCTCAGCAGCACTCAGGCTGCCGCTGAGCGGAACGTAACTGGTGTACTGATCTTGCTCTTTCTGCTAGAAAGACCTACACAAATGCTCCTTTAAAAACCAGGTGGTCGATCAAGAAGGCCAAATCATGTTATTTCACTGATGGAATTTTGACAGCATCAAGTTGTGATAAGAACGTTCAGCCACTGCGCAGCCTCTAGCCAATGCTTCACACACACAAGCTCACTGAAACTGGATTGCCTCCTTTTTTATGGATATCAGCAATATCCGACAAATGATTGTGCATGATAAGTCTGATTCAGCTATCCCCTATACTCCACTGTCTGGATCTTCAGCAAACTGTTGTAGTGCTTTTCAATTTAATTAAATCACAGACACTGTGGTCCTAACTTCATTATTGACACTTGGATCTGCCTTCCCTACTGACCCGATCCCCCTTTGGATCATTCAGTCTATCTCAAGCAAGACTATCACTCACTTTGCGGCTGCTTTGCAACATTCCTTTTCTACAGGAATGATTCCTGTACCCCTGAACCAAGCAGTTGTTTCTCCACTATAAAGGAAGTCACATCTCGAATCTATGCTGGTCAAAAACTACCAACCTATCTCTCTGCTGACAGTTCTTATGAACTTGATGGAGGCTATTGTGACTCCTCGTTTTTCACATTTTTTGGAGTCAAACCGGCTTTTGCACCATTTCAATCAGTATTTTGGCCTCTCATGGGAAGTGAGTCCATTATAGTCGCACTTCTGTATGATATTGCTCTGCTTCAGGACCTTAACAGAGGTGGAAGCCCTGATTCCCCTTGACCTCCTCACAGCTTTTGATACTATTGACCATGAGATCTTAATGCAGAGCTTTGAGAAGGCTGGAATATTAGGTGTTACACTTCAATGGTTTTGTTCTTTCCTGGCAGACCACTTGCAGACACTTTCCCTTCCCCCTTTTAAATCCCTTCCCACAACAGCTGACTGTGGAGTTCTTCAAGAATGCACTGTACCCCTCCTGTTTAATCTATACATGTGACCTTTTGCTGAGTTCGTTGCTGACCACGGGGTAAAATTCTACTCCTACGCCGATGCACAGATTCTTTTTCATCTAAATTCGCCTACTTCTAATCCGCTCTGTAGACTGAAGGACTGTCTTTCTGTGGTAGGCAGATGGATGGCCAAGAACTGGCGTAGAATCAATGGAGACAAAACTGGGGTCCTTATGTTTGGCTCTCACCCCATTGGGACACTGTGGACTACTGACGACTGGCTTTCCACAGTAAAAAACCTAGGTATTAAACTCATAGACAGCAGATCTAGAGAAGCCCAAATTTCCTCTGTTTATCAATCAGGCTTTGTGAAACTAAAGGTTCTCAAGAAATTCTACCTTTTCTCCCACCCAAGTCCAGGATTAAGGTAGCCACATCATCTATTATGGGCTCTGTGGACTACTGCAACAGCATCTACCTTTGACAACCTGAGATGCAGTTGCAGCGTCTTCAGATTCTCCAGAACGTAGCGGCCCACCTGGCTCTGGGAGCTACTAGATTCTCCCACTCCCAAGACCCGCTTCACTAGCTTCACTGGCTTCCAATTAGGAGTAGGATCAAGTTCAAGACTCTGTGTCTGGTACACTATGCCATCCATCACTCTGGTGCTGAGTTTTTAAGGTCTAAACTGACTCTTTACAACCCTGTTAGAACCTTACACTCTTCCTCCCAGTTCCTTCTGCGCATCCCTAGGTTTCGCCGGACTCGTGCCGGAGGAAGATCATTCTTAGTGCTGGCCCCCACACTCTGGAATTCTCTTCCACTAAAGCTTTGTAATACATCTGAGTATCTACCATTTCGGAAGACTTTGAAAACTCATTTGTTCTAATTCCTGGCTGTATTCGTCTCTACTGGTCTCCTCCTAGTGCCTAGTTGCCTCTGGCCTTAGTTCGCGCTCTGAAGGTTTCCATACAACACAATACAATACAACAATACAGATACATAATCGAGCACTTTACAAAGGTGTACAGCAGTACAAATTCATAAAGGAGTGGTTTACAGAGGTACACAACAATACAGATACATAACAGAGCGCTTTACAAAGGTATACAGCAGTACAAATTCATAAAGGAGTGCTTTACAGAGGTACACAACAATACAGATACATAACATAGCGCTTTACAAAGGTATACAGCAGTACAGATTCATAAAGGAGAACTTTTCATTGGTAGAAACAGAACAGATATATAATGGAGGGTAGAATACATAGGGGCACCGAGGAGGGGTACAGCTGTGCCGGGTGGTGGAAGGAGAGGGGCGGGCAGCGTCTGGTGAGTCAGGTGGCACGAGGGGCGACATGATGGCCTAGGTGCTGAGGAGAGACTCCTTGAAGAGATGGGTCTTGCAATTGCATTCTTTGGATTATTTCGCATTGTATCCATGTGTGATGAATACTGTAATTTAAAAAGGGTACACATTGTGTGGCAACTTGATAGAGGGTCATATGTAAATCAAGTTGTGTTATTTTAGAATAATTTTCTCGACTAAACAAAAAAGCCTTACAAGCACACAAGGCGTCAATGCATCAATGAAAAGAATGGCACGCAAGACTTATCTGAAGTGTGGATTTGGGGTTTATTGTTTTACAGACGTTAAACAGCACGGGTTAACAGATGTATCCACCTGTGAGATTAATTCAGTATGTTTACCATGCAACTCAAATCTCCAGGGCAATTGCCGTTTTAGTAGTTGCCATTGCATTTGAGGTAGTCTTCGTTTTGAACGTCTCCCCAATAACATGAGCAACACTTTGAGGAACTGTGCAGTTATAGCAGGACATATATGTATGTTTATGCATATTTGACTCTTTCCAGGTTTATTTCAGCGATTCCCAAATGAATGACTGTAAATTGAAAGGGTACTTGCTGTCTTAATAAAGAGAGGCTGGCTTGCTCTGATGGGAGAATTACTGGGGGAAAGGTTAGGAAGAGTTTAAAGGGCTCTAATCTACCACTCTAGTAGGAATGGCCCTCGTGTATTTTTTCTACTGACTCATTTGAGGAACTGGTGATGAACAGAAAAACTGGAAGGAGTGTAGACGGTTACAAAAAGGTAACTTAAAAAGTAATTTGTCAAGCAGTCTTTTGAAACCTGTAGTAGCCGAGGCTCCGAATGGACGTTCCACATAGTTTCAGAACTGCACATCAGCAGAAACTCTTGAAGACATGCATGTTTTAAGTGCAATGGGATTAATTGCATACAGAGGAGAACTAATGCATGGGGCTACGGCGGGTTGACAAATGAGGTTGTACTTGAAGGGTTTGCAGTGTTATTAGAGGTTAGAGGATAGGCATGGTTGCAGTGTTTTGTGGCCATTGTTGAGGCCACCATCTGCCAATAGCTGAGGAAACTATAATTATGTCCTGCAATTTAACATAACATTTGCGAAAGAAAGGTACTCATCTAGACTTACAAGGTATTTTGACTTGCCATTGTTTCAAGCTTTTATGAAACTAGGATTGCTAGTAATAACTTCCAACAACATGAGGGTTTGTCCAGATCCGGATGTAAGTAAGAATGGAGGGAATGTATCCATTGGAAAACAGTTCCATGAGCACAATGCTGTATTGATTGTGCATCAACATACTCACACTTGTATTCTCTTTTTTTCCATAGCATAACCATTTTGCAAGACTGTGTCCCCATATACTTAATTACCCATTGGAACGATAAACTGCAGTCACACATGTGACATCATGGGCTCATTCACAATTCTGCCCCTGTATGAGTAAGCAGGTTTCCCACCTGCCCCACTCCTCTATTTCCCTCACTGGGGCAGTTGTGCCTCTGCCTCTGCCATGGTGTTCCCCTGTCAGACTCTTTACATTCCGGCCTTATTGGAGCATTGCCTCACTGTAAATAGCCACAACCAGGTAGAGGCCTTGGAAAATGACTTCCTATTGTTATCAGAGACCTGGTTCTCTAATAAGTATACTGCACCGGTTAAAACAATGCTTGCTGCTGGGAGAAGATTCAGGTTGGAAACAGTGCAACAAAACCTAAAAGTGGTGCTTTCTTGATTTTCTCTTCCTCGATCCCTGCCACTGTGGACTGCCCTATTATTAACACTTTTTTCAAATCTCTTATTTGAAAATGTTTGGTCAACCCGAGGACCTGTATTTACTTGGTCATAATGTACAGGCCACCAGGTGATACCACTACATTTTGATGAATGGGCAAATTATATGTCTAACCACCTCTGATGTCATTCTGTTGCTTGGTAATATGATATGATATGATATATATGATATGATATGGCATTTATAACGTGCCTGTACACAAGTGTTTCTAGGCACCACAATATAAGGGAGGGAAGACATAGGGAGGACAAGACAAACTATCCTACTAGGCCTTGTGTCATTCGGATCATGCAAGTGAGACAACGAGGAGAGCAGGGGGAAGTAGAGGGGGGAAGTACCAGGGAGAGGATAGGGGATAGGGTGATCAGAGCAGCACTGCTCAGAGTAGGTGCAGCTAGGGCCACGTGGCTCTGGGTAAGTGCAACGAGGCAGGAGGGGCTGTAGGCTAACAGTTACAGCCTGTATGTGCACGGTAGGCCAAGAGGCAGTGCAAAGTAAGACTGGTTGTGGAGGAGCCTAGTACCCAGTGAGAATCTGAGGGAACCAAGCTACCAGTCAGCACAGCAGAGAGGTAAGTTAGCAAGGGAGCAAATGAGAGAAGGCAGGGGAGACAATGAGGGTCTTGAGCTGCTCCCGGAACTGCAGGTGGTCTGGCTCAAGCCTGAGAGGGGCAGGGAGGGCGTTCCAGAGGGAGGCACCTGCAAAGGGGAGAGGTCTACCCCACATTCTCTGACTGGAGAAGCGTCTGACCCTCAGATAGTTGGAGGTAGCTGAGCGAAGGGCTCTAGAAGGAAGGCATTTCGGAAGAGAGAGTTGGATATAGTGCAGGCCCCGGCCCCAGAAAGCCTTGTGGATGATGCAGAGGGTCTCGAACCTGTTCATTGCAGGAGCTAGTTTCCCATTCTTCTGGAACTCGCAATAGCAACAGTGTTTCTTCTCCCGAAACATCCACTGCCCCTTCCTTGGGTTTCAGGGAAACATTCCAACCTGGGGGGCCTGTAAATTGAGTGGGAACGGTTGCAGTGGCAGGGTCTGTCCCAAGAAGGAGCCAATTCAAAGGGATAACAGAGTTTCCACCTTGAAGGCCTATGATGGACACTGGGATATTTTTCAGAATGAATGTGCTAAGAAAGGGGTCACCACCCATCAGCTCAGCTCCCAATACCATACAGTTCCTTCAGGAAGGTTTTAATTTCAGTCTCCAGCTTAAGAGCTCCCTGGTTAGCAATCAGACTGTGTATAGATGCAAGGGGGAAGGCTTCTGAGGATTACACTCTAATGAATAGGCGTTTAAATAGTTTTTCTCTCGCTAGACCGGTAGCAGCCTCTTGGCTGCCCACTTGGGATCTCCCACCCATGTTATAAGCATTACAGTCGGATCTCTTTGAACCTCACGGGGATATTTCCTTCAAAATCGTAAGTTTGAAAACTGTTTTTCTCTGGTGGCCTGATCTACAGTCAGGAGGCTGTGGGCAGTATGGGCACTAACACGCCAATCTTCCTATCTCGTGATTCAGAAACATGCCCTCATGCTGTCCTTCCTAAAGTGGTTTCTATATTCAACATTTCCTAGGAGGTGGTCCTGCCATCTTGTTTTGTCTGATCCTGTCTCCTCAGAGGAATTCGGCTGGAGTTCACTAGATGTTCGTAGGGTGGTCCTGATTGTCTAGAATATCTCAGGTATTGAAGAGATCAGACAGCCTTTTTGTGACTTTTGGCAGGGCGCATTCGAGTCAGAAAGCCACAGTTCAGTTCCCTATGGTTAGTTGTTGACTGAAGAAAACCATTTCCATCACCTAACAGTCACTAGGTTCAAATTCTCCTCCTAAAGTCCAGGGAAGATCAGCCGGGGCAACGGCACCTTTATGGGCAGATGCATGAGGAGTGTCAGTGCAGGACATTTGCAGAGCTGCCATGTGGGCAGAACCAAACAGTTTTATAAAGCACTATCGCTTGAATTTGCACAGTGTGGACTTTATGTTTTTCAGTGAAAAACTGCTAATACATTGGTGATGGTTGGTGTGCATGGCATCAGTGGTCTGTGCATTTCAGTTGGGACTACTTACAGGTAATCTTCATTACGTATGGCCATTCTCTTCCTCGTCACAAGAATAAAATGTGCAAGGATTTGATATGCTGATCTGTGATCTGTCAGGTGGGCAGGGGGTTTTACCCCCACGGAGGCGCAGGACAGGAAGGGAAAAAGAATAGGGATAGAAGAGGGGTTCCTGGAATGAGGCAGATGGCCTCACAAATAAGTACTGTAACTGGGGAGAGAAGGACTAGGAGGGATGAAGATAAGCAGTAGGTAATGCACTGCTCGTGGGTGTGGTCCTCTGAGAAGAATGAGGTTCTCCAGGTGATTGCAGTCATGGTGACCCTCTGATAGCATCATCAGGCCTTCACATCCAGCTGTTCGACCGGATTGTGTGATCTGAAATAGAGCAACACTGTGCTATCCCTCTACCACAGTGGTATTCAAACCTTCTTATGCCGAGACCCTCCTTGTGTAAACCTGTAGTTGCCAAGCCCCCCTTGAGTAAAAGTATTTCTGCTGTGCCCCCAGATGTAAATTTTGTTTATGATAATGATGTGCTATTTTTATAGCGTCTTAACCCAAAGTGATTGACAGAGCACACATTTACGTACAATATCACCCAACCGAAATGGGCACTCATTCATCGACCTCGGAAGGATGAAAGGCTGAGTTGGCCTTGCTGGGATTCGAACCTGCCACCTGCAGATCACGCTCAGACCAAAGCAGTGAGCGTTCAACCCGCTGAGCTATTTTATTGTCTTTTAAACTCAGTCACTGTACGCCCTTTTAGAAGAGCCTTGTGCGCCCCTGGACACCCTTTACCCCCCACCCCCAAGTGTTTGGCAGCACCAGAGTTTGAAAATCACTGTTCTAGCACAACCACTTTAAATTGCCCCCATGTATGCCAAAGCCTTTGAAGAACTCTCTGAGCTGGTCGACTATCGAATAGGTGCCTCTTATACGTTTTTCATCATATCCACTATGAATATATGAAAGGTGTGTGTTAGTCATTCTGCAAACCTGACTCTATTTTATAGTTTGGCTGGTCGACGAGCCCAGATAGCGAAAGGGAAATAAAAATGGGATGATTCTGTTTTCAAAATATTTAAGTTAACCGCATTTTATGTCTCGTGATCACCATTTAAAATCGTGAGCTCAATGTCAAGCCGTAGAGGAGATGCGTGTGTACACTAGGTCAGAGTGTGGGTGGGAAGCCAGCATGACCCCGCTGCCCTCAGTCAGCCAATACTGCACATCCGCTGCACTGCTAGGCATATGTGGCCTGTCTGTTACTGCAAGGCCAGCTTCACAAGGCCAGCGGATCTTTCAGCGCAGAGCCTTTTCTATTTATATACAGTCTGCCGGTTCCATTAAATTGAACATCCAGAAAAGCAACCCAAAGTGGGCCGCAAATCCCCTGTGCCTGGGATATCCGTGCACTGGCAGACTGTGCCATTGTAAACACCACAGTGGCGCTTTCTTAAATTCCAGCATCCCGCGCAGCTCAGGCTGGATGTTTTAAAACGACAATTGTCCAGGGGATTTAATAGAGAAAGCACTAGAGTAACATCGCCGAGCCAAAGTCGGGAAAACACGAGAGCAACATTGCCGAACACGGCGCTGTTATCCACGGGAGATCGGTGTTATAGATTCAACAGGAGAATTAGGAATGCACTCTGAATCTCAAGTTAATACCGGGAGCGAGATGTGTTGTCATAGCACAACGGTGTAAGTAAAAGGCTTTGGGAGTTATTCTGAAAAGTGTTTATTTTCAAAGTATTATTTAATGCAAGATTTTTGGTCCTACTAAATCACGAGTGATTTAGTAGGACCATGCAGCTACGATTGCCATCTAGTGGCGAAAAATGGGAAAGCACCGAAACCAGATCTGAAAATCACATCAAACCCTTTTCAACAGTTACAAGAAAGTGTTAATGATGGCGCATGTCTCTGCCTGTACTGCTCCATAGCTCTTGGTCATTCTGACTGAGTGAGTAGCACTACACTTGTAACAAAGCACTCCCAGGCGCTACAGTATTTTATCCGGTTTAATACCTTATTTGTATAATCGTACAGCCTCTCGACCCAACGAAAACTAAAATGCACTAAGGTTTTGGGAATGATCAAACACATATACAAATAAGCTCCAAAGAAATTTAGCACATATCATTTATCATAATATTCACTGTGGATAATGTAAAAACATGGTTGTATTTTAATATGCGATGGGCGGAGCCCATCCAGTAATGCAGTGGAAATGTGCTGTGTGCATTACTTGCAATGCCACCTCTGCCATTCCAGGAGTTTTCATGGCATCCTGGATTGTTTATGCGACACTATTTTATCTTTCTGTTTATGCTCTGCGCTCTGCTGTTTGGCTGCTCCGGCAGCACGAGGCTTATTTTTCTCTTCTGGCTCCCTTCTCTGTGGATAACACGCGGCTCGTTTGCTTTTGAAGCGTCTGTGTGCTGAAGAGTTTCCACTTGCTTGTTCCTTTCGGTTAGGTATTGCTTAGCGTCCATAGGCTGGCTCGCGTGCTCCCCCACGATCATCAGCTTGGGCTGGTCCGAGAGCCCGAGGCTGCTCGCTGGTGTTTCCGGGGGCGGCGAAGAAGGGGCGCGCTGGTTGTTGTTGGAGTTGTTTTCCTCGCTTTGTTTTTCCCCCGAAGGTGACGCAGTTAGTGTGTGCCGCGTGGGTTTTGGAGCAGCGTTTTCAGCCTCATTTGCTCTGCTCGGAATTAGAAGTGCCTCATTTTCTGCTTCAGAACTAATGTCTTTCGGCTCTTGCAACGCCGAAAGCACTTCACCTCCTTCTAATGGCAATTCTCCTGCTTGCTGGGCGCTGTTCACTATGCCAGGTTGATCGCTATCAACCTCTTGCATATTAGGTGCATTATCTATTTGAACTTGCGCATTATTGTCAAGTTGAATGTCTGTGTTGTTACCGTGCGACACATTTATCGTTTCATTCGATTTCTTTATGTTCAGGACCATCAGAATGGTTGCCATTTTAACAGGGTTTGTGTCTGCAGATTTCAAAGGCTCATTTTCTACATCTGCACCAGTTGGTCTTGGTATTGAAGTTACGTCTGGGGCCGTGGTTTCTCTTTGCGCATCAGCCTCGCTTCCATCTGTAAGTGGTTTTTGATTGGCCGTCTGGGTGGTGGGGCCATCCACTTCAGTTCGGGATTCGGCGTCGATGGCGCCCACGTTGTCTCTCACTTCCGGTTTCTGATCAGGTTGGCTCTCTGAACTCTGCACTTTCCGCTTAGAAGATTTTTTCCTAATTGACACCTGGTTGTCTTGGGATTTGGACGAATTTATTGAATGGAATGTCTGTCCATCAGCATGTCTTCCAACATGTTTCTCATTACCAGAATACAGTTCCGGTTTCTGTTTCTTTTTTGTATCCTTTTTGTATTTATGAATTGGAGCCATGTCTAGGTGATTTTGAAAATGGTGCCCATTTTTCGTTTGCTTGCATGCTTGCACCCTTTTGCCTGGTTCCCCCGGATGAACTCTAACCTTTCTGAATGGGTGCACATTAATTTTCACGTGCAAAAAATCTGGTCTCCTTGTTTTGATCTTAATCTTACTGTCCATTGCTTTGGAAAGCTTTCCCTTCCTGCTCATTGAAGCCTGCTGGGATTGTTGTGGCGCATCGGAATGTCGTTCAGATTTTTTCACCCTATTGCTTTCCAACTTGATCTTATGTATTTTTTTATCTTTTATGAATAACCTTTTCTCTGAGGGTTTTGCTGCAACCACATCACCGTGCTCTGCATCTGGACTTTGTATCATGTCAGGAATGTAGAAGCTGACATTTTTAAGCCCATGTGATTTGCTAGCTCCATGCACTGCATGCCCATTGCCATCAGTCACAAAGCCATTTTGTTCTGTGTTTCCAGGATGTGTTTGTGCTTCCCCGCTCGTTACATTTTTCATAGGAATTTCTTTCTTCTGTCCTTTACGGTTCTGTATTGTTTCACAGCCAATATATTTACAGATCAGCGGGCTCTCTGGCTCCAAGGAGGCGTTCCTGCTCTGCTCCAGAAGGGCAGTGTGATCTCCAGCCTCTGATCTACGCGTGTGCACTGCCCTCTGCACAGCGTGTTCCTCTGATGCCACTCCTCCGCTCGCTTCTAATGGCTCCTTATCATCCTGCCTTTCCAAAAGATATGCCGCTAATCTCTTCTCCTCGGTGTCCGAGGGAGACTGGTAGGATTTGCGGGTTAAATGCATTTCAAGTCCCCTTCCAGCAAAGGCCTCCCTGTGCTTTGAACTTCCTCTTTTAAGTTGGTCTTCATTGATATCTGGTGGTAGAAAAAAAAGCTGAAATGTGTCATATCATGCATTATGTACAAAATAAACTTTCTTTTCATTCATTAATGCATATCAATAAGAAATGTTTTACTAATAGCCCCATCTTCAAGTTATTGTTTACGTTTTCCTAATAAACAGTTGATATATGTTTTATTTATGGCAAATATAAAATGTGTTGATTTCTTAAAGTAGAAATTGTCTTATTATTTTGTAACTATAATTAGAACTGAAAAAGAAGGTTATCCATGAGGGCACACTATCCTGCACTTTATTTTTTATGATGCTGGTAATTATATCTCAGAAAGTGAGGCCTGCTAATGAGACATCACTTTCATATTGCTCCATGCTGAAAAATAAAGTCCGAGCATGTAACATGTCTATCGTCGCCCCAGCAATTGCATTAAATAGCTCTCAGCTCACCCACATTTGGAAGGTATCACCCGCCTTGGACATGTTGTTACCCACCCAACACACCACGGTCTGCCATAGTCTTCAATAGGTTTGCCTACCCAGGAAGGCTTTCACCAACATTAAAAAATGCATTACTTCCCCTTGAATTCAGTGTGGTAACCTGTCATGCACCCACCAAGTACACCTGACTTCAGCCGTCTTGGAGAGTCAATAGATTGAAAGGTATGATCTTGTAGTTTGGAAACGTTCCAGTTGCAAAGTGACGTGCATTTCGGCAACAGCCTACTGGAACCCAATGTTCCAACACCTGGGTATTGACCGGAACTGTGTGCAAACCAGGTCTAAATTATATATATATTTCTGTGCCCATGGCCTGATCACAGATTAATATGCACATATAAACCATATACGATTTCATATGGTGATTTATGGAAATGTACAGTTATGCTGGCCAAAGCTTTGTGGATATAGACCATCCTGAGTGGGATACAACACATAGACCAAGTTACTTGAACCATGTTAATCCTCAGTAGAGGGGCTTCCACACTTCTGTACACTTTGTAAAGCTTTGGGTTCACCCTAAGTTACAAAGGGTAGACCGCTTGTTCACTCTGCCTTAGGCTCAGCTTCACCTCACTGATGAAGTCCAACAAGGCTGAAACACATGTCTGGGGTTGTGGGGCTGCTGATGGTACTCTTGCTCAGAGGAGACTTGACTAGCATTTTGTTGCTGGACTGCCTTGTAGGTGGGACCGGACTGATATGCAACCACATATTTCTCCCCTGTGACGGGTGCAGTGAACTAAAACATGGTTGTAGACCCACACAGAACAGGCTATTTGAACCATGTGCGTACTCCATAGAGTCCCCCAACCCCCATTTAGTTGAATCATCTTTGGACATCAGAAGAAGATTTCACCTGGAACTGTATTGTGGTACAGTCTGCCCAAAAAGCCGGCTATGGAGAAGAAGATAATGACTCTATAGAGCGAGGAAGATCCTCCCGCAAACCACCCTAGAGAATCATTTGTGGTGAACTGCTGCTTGCATAAGGCCTGCATTCTCCCTGAACACTGGTACCTGGTATCTGGCTCAGGTAGCAGTCCAGGCAGATCCTCTCTGCCAATCTTCTCAGCTGTGGAGGGCAGAAGAACTCAGATTGACCCTGGAAACCCTAAACGTGGCCGATCAACAATCAAGAAGCCAAGGAACATGTCTAGTCTCTGTTTGCATCTCGAACCACTTATGAGTTGACTCGATTGGTGTTTAGCCCTTTTGACCTTCCACAGCTCTCCCGCAGCATCCTTTGACACTTATAATTTTTTCAAACTGATTCACACCATCGAGCCACTAACTTGACCATCGCCTGCATTTGCTTCATCAGTCATCAAACCAATTCCTGCTGCAGTACTGAATCGCATCTCCTGGACCTCGTTTTGACACAACCCCTTCGAGCCACTGAATTGACCACTGCTTGCCTGTTCTTCAGCTGCTTTAGTACCAATCGCCTCTACAGTAATGTACCGCATCGCTGGACAATGCCAAACTGTTTTGATAACCTTAACGCTGGCTCAATCCATTGGGAGCACCTCACTCGACTCTTATGTCATTTAGACCCAATGGAAAGCACCAAGAAGCCTGTTTCAACGCTTTTTAGCCACCCACAAAAAGACAGAATCTTCACTTAAACACACTGCGCTATATCCTTTGAACTTGAACATTGCTGCATAGACTGTCGCCTATGACTATCCCTGCCTTCAGACCCAGAGTGCACCCTTTGATTCAAAAGACTTCATATTTTTTGTCTTCATTTACTGGGGTGGATTTTAATGTTTTTATTATGTACGTGCAATTTTTAGTTTGATTAATGACTCCTATTTTCATAAAGCCATGACTGGACATTGCCTTTATTTTGCCATCACTGTTGTTTGGATGCGACTTTGCTAGCTCATACCCTCCTGAATAGCTTAGAGTGCCCTTGGCCCATGTTGCCACAAGATGTGAAGGAGAAATACCAGTGTTGCCCATCACTGCTTCATCTTTATGCTTGGGATCACTGCTGCTTTAGGAGTATTGTGGGGAGTTTAGAAACCATTGCCTATCCTTGTACTCCTGCAGAGCAGTAGTCATTTTGTCACAAAGATATATATTTGTGACAGTGGATGTAATAGTTTTTTTTAAAATCATCTTATCTACAGAATATATTTACCTTTCTAGTGTTTAATTCGTTTATGGGAAAATATCCTTGATCTGTTGCCTCCCACCACACTTTCACGCCTTGAAACAATTGTGTATAGGCGCGTTATAAATGCCATATCATATCACAACAATCCAACCCCACAATCTGTGACAAGAAACAGGCTGTTTTTAATCTGAATATGTTGTTTTATTTAAAATAATAAATCAAGGAATTAAAGGTGGGCCAAGAGCTTTCAAGGCTGGGGAAGACACCCACAATATATGAAATAAATACAGGCAGTACACAATTGCACGCTATTGTCTCACTAATGTTTTTTATTCGAATCCACACAAAGATACATGCATGGAGCAATAAATATGAATAACTATTAGAGATGATAAAATAAAACATCCTACTATATATGGACACACAAAAGGACATTTATTGTGTGATGTAAAAGCTAAACAAGTTTTCAGAATGAAGTTTGGAACAAATCAATTGACCAAGTTTTTGCTGAAACCACTGACAAGCATTGACATCAGAAAAAAATATTGGTTCAAACATAGGGTTCGCTGATTCTATGAGTGATTTGAATCTTCTATGTTGGACACTATCTTTGACACATTGGTTTCTAGATTGGGCAAAGAAGCAATTCAATATTTGTGTGGGGTTGAATTGGTTACAATTAATGCAATGTCTTGGGTTCAGGAATTCTGTTTATTTTTGGAATGCTGGGGTAGTAGCGCTTAAATCTGTCGCTATTTCCTAGGCTTTAGATTCATACTCTCATCACCCGTGTTCCAAATGTCCATTTTAGGAATATACTTCAATTACTTTATTGGCTATGTCTGACACTAATCAAAATACGTGTTATTCCACATTTCAATTTCAGATGGCTATACCTGCTATAGATCCCAAATTGCCAGAGACAAACCCTAATACAATGATGCTACCTAGGGTTTCAATTTTTAATTAACAGAAAGCACAGACTCTTTGTACTATATGCCACCTTTCAGTGACATTGCTGGTAAATAGTGTTCCCCTAAATATGTTTACTTGCTATCTGTTTTTTAAAAAAAATTCTTGGGGCATTTGTCAAATTCCTCTGGGCTCATTGTACTCGTGGTTGGTGTGTCTTTCAAAGGCCCAGGACAGCTACGGACAGCCACCAGCTTCAGGCAGCACCAGTTACACTTTTCCTATCAGTCGATCCACCTCCTCCCATAATCTGTCCCAGGTAATCTATTTCTGTCTTGGGGAAGGCCTCTTCACCAAGTCCCATCTGGAATAGGCCCTTTTAAGGAGATTTTACACCACATACTTCCAATTGGAGTCCCAATCAGTTGTTCACATGTCAGAGAGGCTCTCTTTCAATTCTGCTTTCCCAAAACCCTCCCCTTCCTATGTGTTTGTGATTAAATACCCAGCAAATACCACCAATGCAGTATTATTTGAAACCACATCTTTGGATTGCGCAGGGGCTGTGATAGGTTCCTTTCCCTTACACTCAATTGGGTGCTCCTTGCTTTCATTTTCCCATTGAACACTCAGTGTCAGAAGGGGATGTGTAAGCTATGAGTTAGCCCTCCCCTCAGGAAGGAGGAACCAACATGCACTGAAATATTCATTTTACTGGAGACATATTTTTGTTTCTGTTACTGAATGCATAACACTGTTTTTTTTAAAATATCTGAATGAATGAATAACTCATGCATTTTAATATTTCATTTTTATATGTTTATGCTCTTTGTGTCTACTGAATTTAAATATGTATCCAGTTTTGGTTTGGACCAAGGGTTCCAAGGTTGTAGTCGAAATGGGTGTCTTGTGATCCATTCAAATACACCTAAAAGTTGATTTCCCATGATCCATTCCAATGCACCTAAATGTTGCACATTTTAAAGCTGACAATATGTTTTTTTATCTAAATTGATGTGAATGTGTGTGTCTGCTGAATCAATTGTAACAGAAAATCTATTATGAACAAAAGACAATGTAATCTATTTGCATTGCTCAGTCCTAATGGTCTACCAAACTCCTGGCCTGTTTGAAGCACCTACTATTTGTTTTTAATAGTTTTAAAATACAACCTATGGATTTGGCCTGAATCCCCAATATAAAGCTTGCATTTTGATGTATTTTCTGTAATTTGGAAACAGGGCCATGTATTAAGTTAACCAAGCTGAGCTATTAGCCTTTTAATGTCTTGATCAAAGGGATGGATACTTATCTGATTATTTTCCGCTACTCTTAATTGCTCCTAATGCTGCTCTGCCTTGTCTCAGTACCTATGAGGGCATCACCCTCCATGACAGGACCCCTTCTTCTATTTCTTTCTTTTCCATGTCCCTCTCCTATACCTTGGAGTATTGCACCCCCCTTGCGACAGCAGCAATTATTTTCTTTTAACTTATGACCAAGATGCTGAGAACCATTGCATTGCAAAACGGCAGGGAGCGATGGGTCGTAAGTACTAAGACGAAGAATAGCAGGACTAGCAGTAATGAAGATTTCCAGTAAGAAATCAGATAATTACCTCCACATGCATCTTTCTTGTCCAGAACGTACTTAACACGGCATACCACACCCTGTATGGAATGAGTTGAGAAGTCAAACTCTGACCAGAAGGATGCTATGTCCACACACTGCCACCAATTTATTTAAAGTCTTACTCAAACAATCTGATTACAAAGTGTGAACATTCAGAACACCAGTACCAAATGAGGATGCCCCTCCTGAGTGCAAATTCAGGCGATAATGTCTTGTGAAAGTGCTGGGATCTGCCCAAGTCGCAGCCCTACACATGTCCTGCAAATCCACACCATGGACTTCCACCAAGAACACCCCTGAATCCCTTTACGAAGAGATTGGCCAGACCCATCGTACGCCAGCTTATTCACATCCCTCATGCAGCAACTCATAGTAGGGACAGTAGCCTTTCTACCCGTGGTTTGCAAAGCTGATGAACAGGCTATCTGATTGCGCATGGAAGCAGTTTTGTCCAGATACATAGGAATGGCCTGTTTTACATCCAGAGTTTGCCACCTCTCTTACTCTGGTGATTCTGGATCCTGGAAGAAGTAGGGAAGGACACTCTCTTGTGCCGAGTGAAACTTCGAGACCACCTTGAGTCAAAATCAGGGTCACACTTCAAATGCAATGAATCTGCTTCAATCTCCAAGCAGAGATCCTTACACAAAAGAGCCTCAATTTCTCCCAATCTCCTAGCAGAGGTGAAAGACACCACAAACACCCCCTTGAGCCTCAAAAACCTGGAGACAATCTCCAGCATTGGCTAAAAGGGAGCATCCTGCAACGCTTTAAAAATGAAAGGCATGTCCCATTTAGGTAGCCCTGACACTTGACAAGGTCTGGAATTAGTGAACCCCTTCAGCAACCTATTCACCTGATTTTCTCTCATTCCTGGTTTCTATCGTCCAAGGATCTCGCTCTTCCTTGATGGCCACCCATTATGGTGGTAAGGTAGAAACAGCCATGCCATATAAAACTCCTCACTCTAAATCAGAAGAACAGCTGTGGTAGGACACTGCAAGGCAAGCAACCTCATTTTAGAGCACTACTTCAAGAAATTCTCCCAGTGCCTAGCATACACCTTTTAAGGTACCTAGTTTCCTTGCACACTGTATCCAAAGCGCCAATAACGGGGTCAGAACCAACCTCTGCAAGCCTTCCCCTTCAGTTTCCATACCCCCCAATGAGGCACCTTGGCCACCATTCCACCCAACCACAGAATCAATTGACACAGGAAAGTCGGCAGCAGAAACACTGAAGGAACTGCAGGTCCTTTACCAAAGGGAGCCATAATCTCCTCAGCCAAAAGGGCACCAGGAAAATCACCTCCACCACCAAGTCCCTGATCTTCACCACAACCTTGGGACTCAACAGGAGAGGAGGAAATCCATGTAACACGTCCTACGGGAAAGAGATATTCATAGCAACTCTGCCCAAACCTCTTGACAAAGGAATCTGGAGCAACACTTCTCCACCTTTGCATTCAGAGGAGAGGCAGACAAATCCAGAACTGGGGTCCCAAACTGCAGACAAATCAAGATCCCACGATGCTGATGGGAAAACCCTGCTCAAGCAGTCAACCACCAAATTCTCCTCCCCTTTGACGTGGACAGCCTTCAGTGAAAAAGGTGCACCTTTACCCATTCTCCTAAAGAATTTGCCAATCTTTTCAAACCTCTCAACCTGGTTCCACCTTGCCTATTTATATAGGCTGTGGCTGAAGTATTGTCTATTCTGATAACTACAGCCCTCCCCTGGAGAACTGATCCAAACACCTTCCGAGCCTTGCTCGATGCTGCCAGTTTCGTCCAGTTGGAGGAGAAGGCTGCCTCCTGTACCAGCCACTTTTCCTGATGTGTGAGGTGTCTTACCATGGCTCCCATCCCCAGTTTGCTGGTGTCAGTGGTAACCGTGATCGGAAAAGGCTGACAGAGTGGAAACCCTTTCAGATGATTTCTGGGTTGTAACCACCACTGTAGCTGAACATTCAAGACCTCCTGGACTGGAATCAATTTCTCAAAATCCTGTGATTCCACAATCCAGTGCCTGTGCAGATGTAAGAGCAGGGGCCTCATGCGCAAACCTCGCCAAAGTTTCCAAGATCACACAGGAAGCCTTATGCCCCTAAACCTGCCAAATAAATCTTGGCGCGGCCTGCCGTTGAACCATTAAAGACTGGATCAGGTTCTGAATCCTGACCGGCTGCTCTTTCCTCCGGCAACAGCACATTGCCCATGACTGTCATGAATCTGGCCCCACCATCTCCTATGCACTACAGGTTATGGCCACCTGTTGTAGCAGCTCCTCCTGAGACAAGGTCCCGATAAGCTTGTACAGATAGAGGAATATTTGTATTGCCTGTGAATGGAGAGTCGCCACCATCGGACCCAGTATCAGTGTAGTGGCTGTGTGACTGGGAAGGATGTTACCTGTCCTCACAAAGGAACAAAGGCAATCCCCAAGGCTACAGTCCTGGCAGCAGTGTCAAGGTCCAGCCTGTCTGGAGAGAATACACATAATCCTTTCAGAGCTGAGCTGGGCTCACATGCTGGTACATGTGTGGTATCAAATTGTTGTGGCCGTAATAATTATGAGAAATACAATCCACCATAGCATAACTCAGGTACAGCTTGTATTTAAAGATGTATCTGCCACCAGGACTGTAAACTCATAATTATAGGGTTTTAGTAAAGGGGTGTATATTTTAAATGCAGCCCCTGCGCAGCAGAGATTTGGCTGTCATTGCAGCTGTCAAATGCTCACTTGAGTCCCCTGACCCTGTTCTGTGCCACTGGTAGAGTAGGAACTGGAGATCAGGCTACTGATACAGCAGAGCACAGGTGCACACTATGCTTTTGGCATGGAGCGTATGAAAGGGGAATCTGATTAGCAGGTTCCCCTTTCAGACATGGAATTTTCAGAATAATTATATTTCATAAAAATAAAAAAAGCAGGACTTCTACACCCTTGCCAGATGGCATTTCCTCACAACCTCCTTCCCAAGAAAGGGGAACGAAAAATCTACTTTGACATCATCTTTCCTTCAAAAGACAAACAAGTTTAAACAACTGTTTACAATGTCTAAATATAATGAACTCTAAGTAATGTATAAAAGGCTATGTCATTCTGCACTGTTTCAGTCTATGTTTCCCACTGACGATATCTCCTCACTCATGTGCAAATCTTGTAAAGCACCCTGCAGAGTGACTGCTCCACTCAAAGCTGTTGCCCTTACATACAGTGATTCTGATCAAAGCAAACAACTTTAGTTCTCATACATGCAATACAATAGTAAGTGGTACTACTTAACATTGACTGTGTGACCTCTCAGATATTCCTTTTTTACAATGTATTTAGTAAAACAGTACATTTTCTAGAACTTGCCTTGATTGATTCTCGAAATTTTCTGTAACACTTTCCTTTCAGTGTCATCCCATTGTGCCTCTCCTTTGGAGCCTCTGCGCTGCGCGGTATCCTGCTGGATCTGTTTTGAAAGGATTCCTGCTTCATCAGGTGAAAGGTCCCTCCCGTGGGGCCCCTGAAGATAGGATTGCACCACTCCACAGTTCAGACACACAAAGCACCCACGCGGCAGAGAGTGCTCCTTCTCCACCTCAAGGTTTCTCAGGGCCATGTCGAAGACCCGCGATTCGTATCCTCCTTGGAAGGCCGAACGGTGGCTGTTGTGCTGCATCAGTGGAATATTATTTCTAGGCCCCTCAATAGACATGAGCTTACTCTCATTCTCCTGGGTTAAATGGCAGTCGGGGTATGCTTTGCTGAGGTAATTTGTTTGCCCAAGAGCGTAGCCCGATTCGTTGAGGTGATCGCAGCGGCAGCTTTCTGACGTTTGCTGCTCTGTTTTGCTTAGTAGGAGCTTCCCGTTCAAAATGGCTATAATTAGGCAAGTGAGGCCAACAGCACCTGAAATTAATTAACAAAAAAAAGTCACCCACTTAATCGCCTTAACATACAAATCAGCAAACATTTGTGTTATAGTCACTTCCCCCGACTAATGCATGATGGGTGTGTGAATCCTCAAGTGCAAGGCCGAGGATCGGCTTCTCCACACACCATTGAATCATCCACATTGGTTAAGGAGGCGACACCATTTTGGCGGTTCACGCACTGGAATCAGGACACATCTTCTCAGAGACATGAAGAGGCTTGATGCGTAAAGAGAAATATGTGAGCAGAGCCCAATAACCTCTTCTCGGCATCAAGAACTTCATGTGGATATTAAAATGTCATATTTCGCAATTTATGTCAACAGCTACTGTAAATGCAGTAAAATGCTTTGATTCTTAGTGAAAAATAAACTGCCATCTTTTTTCATTTAGTGCCCTTACAAAATGGCAATAATTGAGACCTTAAGCTTGTCTGTTTCTTCTGTCACACCAAATGCGCAGCCGCCGCACTCCATTAATCAGCCTAGTCACCTTCCGCATTTTGTGGCCGTGCCAATCAGTCGTCGTGTACATGTTTTTTTTTAAAAAAAAACCATTTAAACAGAAAATGCAGTCGTGCTTAAGTTAGACTGCACCTGTCGATGTTGGTGAAGAGAAAAGTATTTCTATGAGTGTGCAGTGTGCTGCTCTGCAGGGAGCACATGAGCGCTAGTCTTCCCTTGTTTCTCGACCTGCATTGCTGCTTCTTGACATAATTCCTGCCTTGCTGAGAAATAGCACTGCCATGTAATATACACAAATCGCAGGCTCTTGGCATTTCAAGTTGATATAAGGTTTTATCCTACGAACGTGCTCTGGGCACAAGGATCTCGTATAGCAACGAAAATGGTGTCTGTAAATTCCCACTGAAATCCAAAACATTTGCAGACAAGTATACCCATATTCATGGTGTGTGTGTACGTCCGCCACGGGAAGCGATTCTCAACTATTTCTCTTTCAAACCGCTGTGTTTTCTTACTGTCACAGCATGGCGGAGGGTTATGATTTTCACAATCAACTGCCGTGGCATCGTCACACGCAGCTCCCCTGTCACGACTCGATGGCACGCTTCCGCCGCGCTGACAGGGGCTGCTCTGCCTTTATGGGCACTGGGAATAGCTGACGAACTGTGAAACTTGCAGCTCCCAATCTGACAGGGAGCTCTCTGCCAGGGATTGGGGTGGTGTAGGTGCAGAAGGTGGGGTGTTTGGCAGCCAGCCAGGTATTCACTTTTAGTTTCGGTAATTCGGTAGCACTAAAGCGCCACCTATAAGCCAGAGCTATTGCGTTATAGTACCGCTAGGGGAAAATGGCATACGAGGTGGGGCACAAAGCTTGTAGGTGTTATTTGGTATTTACCCACCCATTGACTGCTCATGGTCACGCTAATCCTTATGGCTGTTCCCACCCATGTCCTGCCATTCGCCACCCAAAACACATTCCTCTGAGGTCTCTTTGAGCTACCTTTGTCAATGCTTGCCATTAAACTGTGCTCCAAGTGCCTGCCAGTGTTTTTTAAAATGGTCTTCTGAGAGTTAATACCTTAACACGAGCTGTAAAGGAGCTGCTGGTGTAATGAAATGTCTTAACCAGGTCTTCCCTCAGTCACTCCATTTGTAAGCACTAATTGTGTCCTTTACTGAAGTCCTGTTAAGAACAAGTATTGGCCAAGCCAACAGTTTTGGCTTGTGTATGAGTTGTTGCCATTTGCCAGGCACTGCTATTATACGTGCAGTTACTTGCACCATTTTGCAGCTTCTACCATTGATGGCCAGTTAATAGCGCCACAACAGTGTCTGGCAAATGGCATTTCCCATGCTTACACAACAGCCAGAACTGTTGGCATTGCCAATACTTGTTTCTAAATGGAGCTGAAGTGGCCACCAAGGGAAACAGAGGGATGATGGCAGGATGTCCTGTGTTTGTTTGAAGTAATTGGGAGGAAACGAGGGATGGCTCACCAAAGGTGTGGTGGAAGAGGCCAGCAGGCCACCACTTATATTTTCTTTTTCGTGCAATGGATGTGGCAGAGGGTGGCAGGATTCCAGAAATTTCTGTTTCCTCTTTGTTACTGGGGATGAAAATGGGGAAGTGCAAAACGGGTGTTTGGCTGGGTCCAAGATGTCCAGTGCATCTTTTCATTTTTTGTGGAAGCAAAGTGTTGGGTGCTTTCGTTGTAAATTAGATGTCACCTAGAAACCCTAAGTGGAATATACCCCGTATATACCCCGTAGCAGATAGCGTGGCACCTATTTTGGCATCAATGTTTTGTATTCACTGTATTAATAAGCAGAGTGATACAGCTGGAACAGTCCATATGAAAAGTGTGCATGTGTATGCAGCATCACACAGCTTGGAGGAGAAGCCTGTGTGGGCAAAGAGATTGCAGTGTCCCAGACTCCATGGCATCTGAGGATTCCAGGGTCAATTCCTGTTATCACAGCACAATATATTGTGAATAGGTTCATAGCGATTGCAGCAACTATCATGATCACAAGTTTGAACTTGACATAGCCTGTGGTGAACCAGTTTACAGATGAACAATTAAAGAAATGGTAGAGTTTAGGCAGTTCTATTACCAGGAGATGCTTGTGATGTTTCCAGGATAGCTTCCTGGCTTAGGTGCCCTGCATATAAGATTTCAGTTTGTCCCACATTTTTCCTAGCCTCTGCCTAACGACGATAAGACAGAGCTTTTAATCATCGGTTCACTAACCGGTCTAAACAAAATCCACCCTCGCTTCATCTACTGCTTATACTAACAAACTGATTAAAGCCTGCAAACCTTATCTGTCTACCAACAGCTGTATTACGCTGGCCAGGGCGCTGACTCGTTCCAAACTGGACTACTGTAACACTCTATTCATAGGCTCCTGCACATGCAACCTCAACAAATTACAAGTCCTTCAGGATAATGCCCTTAGATCTGCTTTAAGTATTCCCTGCTCTAATCACATTTCTGCCATTAGACGGGACACCCAGTGGCTACCAGTTCGGGACAGAATCGCACTTCGCACTCTAGTCATCAAGCATAAATGCTTATCAAACACAGCCCCTAATTACCTGGTGGTCAAATTCACTTGGAACCAGCCTCCCAGGCCTACCAGATCCGCCTATACTCACTGCCTCAACATCCCTAACTACAAACTCAAAACCGCAGGTGGCTCTAGTTTCCCTGTGCTAGCTGCCAAATGCTGGAACTCTCCCACCTCCCCCCCCCCTGCCATTAGAGCTGAATCTGCCTTCTGGACTTTCAGAGCCAAAGTTAAAGACTGGCTCTTTGCCAAGCAAACTTAACAGGCCAAGACAACTAAGAACTGACTCCAGCAACCTCGGCACACATATATTGTGCATTTCTATGTCTTTTTGCTCATTGTCTAGACTGACTCATGACCTAAAGGTAACCTGTGTCAACTAGCGTTGTCTTCTACATGCAAGTAACCGTAACTGTAACAAACACTTATGCTCAAGCACCCAGATACCTCTGGGTTAGGCGCGCTCTACAAGTAATAAACAAACCTAAACTAAACTGTACAATCTTGACTGACCTATCAATTTGTGGGAGTACTGGCAATAGTATACATAATATGGGCACCAACCACCAGGCCAGGATTATCACCAACACAAAGCACACTTAATCACAGGAAAAGATAAATCAAGGATGCCTGGGATTTTCTCTGGTAGCGATTGGCTAATTCATAAGAGTTCCGACAGGGATGTGTTGTTGCTCCGTGTATTTTTAACCTATATTTGGCTGACATAATGGAGGCCCTTGTGGAAGCCTCATTGATTTCTCGAAATTGTTACATCTTCATTTTCAATGGCTTGCCTATGTGGATGACTTTTTTCTATTTGATACAAGTAAAGTCTGTGTTCAACGCCTAATTACCTATTTTGTATAATGCATGGGAAATCACTCACTCAAAGTTTACCCCTCCCAATAAAACGTAATTAGATTTTCTAACAGCACAAAAAACTGCTCACTGAGATGGAGTTTGGGTGACTCTTTGATTCCATGTTTTGACTCATTGGACTATTTGGGTTTCCCAGCATTCGAGCGGTCTTCACCGAAGAGCAGTATTCTTTGGCTAAATGAAATCATGGGAAGATTGATTAGTCAGATTAAAATGATAGATAAACAGTTTGGTAGATTTTTCTTCAAACATGTGATCAGATACCATGAAGCAAAACTCATACCAAAACTTCTTTATGGAATTGAGACGCTTCTCTTTGCTCTTCTGGAATATCTTCCAGTATTGGAGGGCAGGATCTGGAAACATATTCTAAGCATACCAATTAGTCTTCCTGTAGCAGCCATTTATTTTGATTTGGGTATAGTGTCCCTAAAGCACGTGCACACTGGAAAGTCTTGTCTCTATTGAGAAAAATATTAATCCCGGTTGTTGGCTCTCTATATGTAGACATGAAGATATATTTTGTGGTGCAGTTTTGTATTAGAATGGAAGCTTTGAAAAATCTGGGTAACTCGATTCTAGACAAGACTGGAAGTTCTGTACAGGATCTGGTAGATTACCCAAGTAGGGTAAAGTCATTATTATACCAATATGACTGGATTGCGACAATGGAACAACTACTTTCATATCCTTCATTGGTCCACTTGAGTGAAGATTATAAAAGGGTGGGGGTTTTGGCCCTTTTCCTCAGTATTTACCAAGATAAAGAGACCCAAGTGATCTTTAGCCACTTTCGATGGAACCTACTGAACTCTAAAGAAATCATGCTAAAATGTTACAGGATTTCTACAGACTTAGCAGTATGCAGATTTTGTGAGACAGCAGACATTGTTGACACCTCTGAACACTGGGTAACGAATTGTCCGGAGTTAGGTACTCTACGTAAACTTTATTTGGATAAATGGGTTTCCCTGGCTACTGACTTTGAAACAGGTGAATTTGGGAATAGATGTCTGGCTGGTATAACAACGTCACTTGTAATTGGAATCACATCCTTTATTAAAGCACTGAATTTAGATGAGTTGTTTTAGTTGAATGACGTTTTAATAATGTAAAGTATGAAATGAATCATTGTACAATGAAGTTTTTTAAGGATTTTATACTGAAACCAATGTTGAATTTAATGCTTTATATTTCATGTTTCTACTGTAAGTTTTATTAAAAATTGAGTTTTTTCCACCATAAAAAAAATAAGAAAAATAATTTATAGAAGTTGATGGAATACAAGAAACAATTCAAAACAATGTTAGTACAGTGAAGAGAAAGGGCAAATAGTATGGAGGTGACTACAGGATTTATTTGATTGTTTTCACTAAAGATTACTAGCACCAAGTAAAGCACTCACACCTCTAATGGGGCCAAAGTATTAGGGCTTTGGCAGACTGGATATTCTAAGTGGGTATTAGAAACCCAGTGGGGGAAATGGGGTCTGCAAATGTGAGAATATTAATATATTCATACACTATTAAATGACTCAATACTCTTCAACACATCTAAGAATTAGGAATAAGATGGGCAGGTTTATAGTTAGTCACTTAGCACCATGGTGGGAAAAGGTGCCCTTTAAAATATGTGTTTTAAGAACAGCAAAAATATTTCAAACAGCATCTGAGACAGGAGGCACCATGATATGAGATGTGAGCAGATTATCCCACCTTATGACTCCATTGGACCTAGACACATGAGGGTAAATGCTTTTTGATGGAGGTGCATGATAAATAATTCTTGCACAAACTTTAATGCAGGTAGGATTTGCCCTGCCTGCCTTGTCCATGTGACTACCTTTTAATGTGGCTTCCCATACAGGAACTGTGTGCATCTGATATCACAGATTAAAAATGAGAATACAAGATGTGATACTTGGGGGAGAACCTTAGCCAAATCAATGTGCCCAACAATCACCTCCTTTTTGGTTTATATAGGGCATGGATGGGCATTTAATTTCAAGGAGCATAAAATCAACCTATGTATTTTAATTATTATTATTATTGTATTTATTGAGTACAGACCTAGGTTTGAGAAGCAATTGAGCGTTTAGAGAAGTATACACCAATACAGATATACAACAAAGCGCTTTACAGAGGTATACAACAGTACAGGTGCATAGTGGAGAACTCTTCAGTAGTTACAGCAGAACAGATATACAGCGGGGGTAAGATACAGAGGGGCACAGAGGAGGGGTACAGCTGTACAGGGTGGAGGGGAAGAGAGGGCGGATGACGCTAGCAAGTCAGGTGGCATGGGGGTGACGTGATGGCCCATGTGTTTAGGATGAGCGACTCCTTGAAGAGGTGGGTCTTGATTTCTTTTCCGAATTGTAGGAGCATGGGGGCGAGTCTGATGCTGACGGGAAGGAGATTTTATAGTCTTGGGGTGTAGGCAGGAAAGTCTTGTTTTCTCTTTCCTCTTTACAGTGGCCGATTTCAAGTCTGCACATGCCCTGGTTTCTGCTGGTGCGCTGCGAGGTAGCTGGGTGACTTGAGGGTAACTCCCTTATAGATGATGCAGCAAGACTTGAAGGTGATTTGTGCATGGAGTGGGAGCCAGTGAAGGTCGATGAGGGGGCAGGGTGATGCGGCTCTATATGCGTAGACCCTTTATGAGGTCTGCGGCTGCATATAGGTCACTTCTCAGGGGCAAAAAGGAGGATGATGGAAGGCCTTTGAGGCATGCATTGCCCCCATCCAGGTGGCATAGGACCAGTGCTTGAACAGGGGATCTAAAGTGGCCCGGAGGAAGGAAGGGCTTGGCCTTCCACAGGAGGGAGAGCTGGTACCAAGCTGTCTGAGTTTTCTTAGCTATGTGTTTCTTGAAGGAGAGGTGTTAGTTGATGTGGAACCTTAAGGACGTGGTGCAGAAGGTGAGCTTGTGTGTGAAGCTCTCAGGTTCATAGTTAATAGCCAAGTCTGTATGTTTGGGTGTTCAGTGTTGTTGGTGAGGAGTAGGAATTTGGTCTTGGAAGGTTTGAGCTTCAAGTATGCACTGAACATCTAAGACTGCATCAGCGAGAGGCAGGTTTTGAGTCCCTGGATGTTCTTGATGGACCGATCTTGAGCTATAGCTGTGTGTCAGCAGCATATTGTTGGATGTTGTGAGTGGCTAGTAGGTCTGTACTATGTAAAACGTAACTTTCTTTCAAGTTCCAACAACTTTATCGTGGAACTCATGAATTATAATCCAAATTAGCATCTCCTCTGTCCACCATTTGGTGTCTTGCCTCCTCTCTTTCCCCACCCACCTGTGACTTCCATCCTCCTATCACTGATTCCCTCCCTGAGTAAACACTGCCTTCCCCTCCCCTTTATGCCACTTACCCCTTACATCCTTGTTAAACAGCAGCCATCTTTGTTTGCATTTTTCTAAACAGATATCGGATTAGCGCTGCTATATATATATTCAAGGAAAAACATTAGTTGCAGGAACATTAATGAGAGCAATACATTGTTACAAAACCTTTGAAATTCAAGGAAAGAGCTTTAGTTGCAGGGACGTTCAGGTAAGAAACTACTGTGACAAAACCCCTGAAATTCAGCTAAAGCCACCTTAACTTTGCACCCCCTGTCGCGCATCCTATGACCACAATGAAGAAATAACAGATCACCTCACTGATGACATCACTCATTACATTTTGTATGAGAACACTGATGGCATAACAAATCACATCTCTGATGCCATCACCGGTGACAACACTAATTGCATTGAATGTAACTGATTACATCAACAATGGAGTTAGCTCATGAAAAGTTTGATTGCCTTAATAACAATTTAGACCATGGACTTGGCGATGACAAAGGCTGGAGTCATAGGCCAGTACAAAAGGCCTTAGCTAGTGGTCGCTTAGTGTTACAAACTGCCAATGTGTACGGTTAAAAGCCATACCTAGTAGTCCATCACTGTATCAAAATATACAAAAGCTGTAGTCAGTGTCCATGGCTAAATGCCATAGCGAGTGCCCATTAATATGTTAGAATATACAGTCAGCACAGCCACTGGCTAGTATTGTATTAGAGAACATGGCTAGTGGCTGGTTAGTGTATATAATAAACAGTGGGCACGGCCATAGATAGGGGCTGGTTAGTGATGTATAATACACCTTGGGCACAGCTGAAGGCCATCACTTATTGCATTTCATTATTTTAAAATATGCAGTCGACATGGCCAAATTGCTCAAGGTCAAAGGCCATGGCTAGTGGCCCATTTATATATTAGAATATATAGTGTGCCCATCCAGAAATTGTGACCAGTGGCCAGTATTGTGCTAAAGTCCATGGTTAATGCCTAATCAATGTATATAATATACAGTGGACATGGTTGAAATCTGTATCCACTGGTATTCAGTGCACATGGTTGAAGGCTGTGACCACTGTCCAGAGCAAAAGGCCATCACTAGTACCAATTCATGTGTTAAAATATATTTGGCCATTCACATTGACCATGGCTGAAGTCCATGCTTAATGCCAGTTACTGTTGTAATGTAACTAGTGATGTCATCAGTAATGCTATCCGTGATGTAATCATTGTGGTCACAGGCTGCGCAACAGGAAGCGTGAAGTTGAGGTGGCTTTAGCTGAATTGCAGGGGTTTTGTTGCGTTAAGTTCTCACCTAAAGTTTTTCCTTGAATTTCAAAGGGTTTGTTACAATGTATTGCTCACCTTAACATCCCTGCAAGTAAAGTTTTTTTCTTGAATTTGAAAGGTTTTTTTACAATGTATTGCTCACCTTGATGTCCCTGCAACTAAAGTTTTTTCCTTGAATATCAAGGGTTTTGTTATTCCATAGATTTCTTTAGAACACTTCCAGACCACTAGCATGGCCTTTGACCATGGTTAGTGGGCATGGCCTTTGGCCGTGCCCACTCTCCATTTTAAAACACTACAGACCACTAGCCATGGCCTTTGGATTGTAGGCTTTGAGAACTCACAATGTTTTTAAGCAATGCGCCGTGAGATTAAATTATTTGCCATGGAGCACACACTTTGGTGAAGCAGCATCTTCCAAGTGGTACACCCCTTTTCAGCGCCATCATTTTGGCACGGGATGATTCAGCATTGCCAGTCCGGTGCAGCGCCCATTTTGGCACGCCCTCTTTGGTGCGAAAGCCATTCTGGCGCCGTTATTTTGTCATGAGGGATGTTTGGACGTGGCTGACATTACACTGCAACAAACCTCGCCACATCCCAATTGCATTGCTTTTCTTTTAATTCAATTAAATTAGTTAAATAAAAAAAAACAGAGTCTTGAACCCTGGTCCGCCAGAGTTTAAGGTCTAGCATTCAACCACTAGGCCACAATGGCTTGGTGCTTCATAGGGCATACATTTCATACTTAGCCTATCATGCAATATGTACGATGAGAAAAAAGGCTAAGTATGAAACTTGTGAGAATCCAAACAATAACATCATTACTGCATAATGCATAAGTGCTGTATCTCAAACTCCTTTAGTGTTCTCTGATTCAAGAGTTCAGCATAAAGGTTATCCTTTAAGATTTTTTTTTCTGTTTTATAATGTTGCCCAGAGACGGTATAGTAGTCCTCTTTCTGAATGCATGTGCAGTGTAAGGAAGAATGTGTGGTGTGGGGGTGTGCATGTCATCTGAGAGGGTGTGCATACAATGTGTGTGCGTGTTTGATGTGAGCGAGCGAGTGTGTGTGTGTGTGTGTGTGTGTGTGTACAGGGTGTGAAGTTGTTTGTGAGGGATTGTGCATGCAGTGTGCATTTGCTCCGTGGTGGTGAGTGTTAGTGTTTGTGCACGCATGTGCACCCATGTATGTATGTGTGCATTGTGACATGTCGAGTGTGAGTTTTCAGTGTCAGTGTATGTGTGTGTGTCTCCATCTAATTCGTAAGATGCCCATCCATTTCTTGTATTTGTGTGTGAATTTGTGACTTGTACTTTTGTTTTGTCCATCAAGTGTCCTGTACTACAAGTCCCAAAATGCAAAGTAAAAAGGAAATCTGAATGATTATCTTAGCAATAACAAGGGATGTGTGACATACAACAATATATACAAGACATGTAACTTGGCTATATTCATGATTTCTCCTGCACCTTTATTTGTTAGGGTTAATTGGCAGTAGGAGATCTGTAAGTTATTGAAGGAGGAGGTAAATAGTGTAGAATCAGAGAAAGGGGGGGGGGACAAATTAAATATGTTTTTGTTCAGCTGGGGAAAGGTAGCATAAGGGACTGGAGAGGAGTGGTGTCTACTTGCCCCTGCCGTTTTAAAATTTTAAAAGTAGCACAAAATATTAAGGGAATAATAGGACTGTGTGGCAAGCCCCTCCCTTGCGCTGCAAAGAAAGTCTTGTTTGCACTGGCTTGCGTGCATTGGAATATGTGCAACTATTAACAACCCATTGGTAGTGTAGCTCAAAAGACCTTCTTAAAATCATGAAGTGATTGTGTGAACGTTTTCATGAAGGGGCCTCATGAATCAAAGGCATGCCTGTTAGACTACATAGTCCAGAATACAGAGTGTTTACAAAAATATACTGTTTTAAATAAAGATTAAAAAAAATGTCTTGATCCCTGGTCTGCCAGAGTTCAAGGACCAGCATTCAGCCACTACGCCAAAATGGCTTAGTGCTTCAAGGTGCATACATTTCATACTTAGCAATCTGTTCAATCGTAAAAGGCTAAGTATGAAGCTTCTGAGCATCCAAACAATAATATTATTGTAGCATAATGGTTAAGTGCTGCCTCCCAAACTATTGCAGGCTAGGGTTCTCAAAGACAGAGTTCAGCATCATTGTGTTTTTATTTTGTTTTTTTCAGTTTTATAATGTTGCCCAGGGACGGTGTGATACATGTTCTATTATGTTTTATAATGTTGCAGTAAATAAACGTGTTTCATGTTTAATAGATAATAGTGTAATACATGTCCCATCCTGTTTTATAGTGTTGCAGTAAATCAAAGTTTTTCACTTTTAATCCATATTACAAAACACGAAGTACCTGCAGGTTCATGCCAATTGCAACCTAATGCGCCAAAATATCCTTCCGCCGAGAGGTTAAAAATGCAAAGAGCCTGCAGGTTCATGCCATGCCAATTGCGATCTCTCACACCAAAACATCCTTGCGCCAAGAGGTCGCTAAATTGGGTGCGCCCAAATGGGACCTGCGGCAAAACTGTTGTGCTATAACGGCATACACATAACTGGCCATGCCAAAATGTCTTGTCCCGTGCTGAAGCCCCTTGTTTTATGACCGCATTCAAGCAGCACGGAAAGGGGTTAAAAATTATCATCTGCAAGAATAACATATGCCTAGGTACTTTTCCCCCCTAGCGATCATCAAAAGCTGACACCCATGAATATACGCACAGTAAGGGACCATATATTTTAAAGTGAACTATACAAATGTAGTTCAATTGACCATCTCGTTAGAAGAAAGTGTGCAAGACCAAATGGCATTGGAAAAAAGTTATGAACACCAGAAAAATAACCTGAGAGAGGAAATCTTCCAATAAATATGCTGGCAAAGGATAAAAGATGCTCACCGTTTAAACCCAGCAATCTGTAGTGAAATATTCCATGGAAAATAAAATCCCAATATGAAGCAAGTGCTTGTGGTTTTGTGAGTAAGCATATGCACTGGGAACATGACAACCTGAGTAAAATCCAGGTATCCAAATACTTGAGCAAGCTTACCAACCTCAAAATAACCCAAGGGTTTGCACCCGTCCTCTGAAAAAAAGTTATGCTGTTCACCCACGTGTGTCCTTTACTGGTGCCCAGAAAAGCAGCCGTAAGCAGGGGAAAATAACTGCACCAGTGTCCAGGATTGCAAAATCTCTTGCCACACCATGGGCCAATACTCATAACTTACTTGCCCTCTCATCATTTCTGCCCCTCACCCCCATGTCTGGCTTTCAACAATACTCTGCTTTATACAGCTAACTTGAAAAGTACCATTACCATAGTGTCACTCAAATATATACTGTGGGATATTTTAACCCATCCAAAAGTGCCACACTGCTCAATTTACAAATGGGGAAAGAAGCAGCCAAAAATTGATGCGCTAACCACTGCGCACGCAAAAATCTGCAAAACTGCGCATGAGTCACAATCACAAAAGGCTGCACACCCCTGCCACACACAGTCAAAGTGAGGGGAAACCAGAACTCACTCCAGGAGGATGCCAGTGGGTAATGTTACAATTAACATGGAGCAAGGCAGCAGAATTGTCCTGAAAATCGCAAATGCCTTTTAAAAAGGTAGCTTTGCAACCTTCAAAGTGCTGTTTTGGCACTAGATCTATTTATTTTCCAGTGAATCCTTGAGAGTAAAAGGGTTACAATTTATCCACTGTGGCCAGAGGAGCCGGGCCTCATTCACTGACAGCAGCTAAGAAATGTGTCTTATAAAAAAAACAGCTCAATAGCATTTGGTTTCAGTTCCATGGGAAAAATGCAGCTGAACATGACAAAACATGTAACAATTTCAACTGTGCAGGCAGAAACTACAAACAAAAGGCTGGATACATATCTCCAAGATGAAAAACAAATCCCAGCACTGAAGGAAAAGCTGATGGAAAGACTCTGTTTAAATGTGCGTTTTCCCTGAAGAAAGTGCAAAATGTGCGTTTTCCCTGAAGAAAGTGCAAAATTGCCTGTTTAAAAGTATGTTTTTGTGAAAGCCCTAATTCTTTAAATATCCAAATCCCTTATAAACTGTGTCCATTTTTATATGTTTTAAATGAAAGATCTTAAAGTGAATCTTAAAGTCAAAACCCAGTTTTGAGTTAACTATTTAATTCTGACTTGACAGTGCCCAGCCTGGGAAAGATGATACTTCATGTTGATACTCCACTGCTAACAGGAAGGCTTAATGGCTGCAGGAGGTTCTCGCATATTGACAACAATGAACTCATCAGACTTTCGTCTCTGGCCCAGCCAAGGACAATTGCAGGCTGAGCACTGATCCCTTTAGGGGAGGGGCAGGAAACATCCCTCTGGACCCCCACCCTGATCAAAGGAATGTTACAGCTGTTGCCAGTTGAATGAAAGTGAAAAAAAACTGACAAGAACATTTGGTGTTTAAATGCCTATTTGCAATTAAGCTTTAAAGACATTTAACTTTGCCACATGAAGGAGGACAAATCTAAAAGTTGGTAGTTGTAAATCTAATGTTATGCCCTTTCTTTGAAGATGGACCCTGTACTGTATAAGGAACCAAAGATACGCCAAAACTATGAATGCTGCAAGTCTAATATTGTATACCGATGTTCTAGTGATGATTGCACAGATATGTACTGAATTAGGAATTGTTAGTCCAAATCTTTATGATTAAAATTGACAACATTCCACAGAATGACAAAGACAGCTCTCACTGAGATGGGAATTGAATGTAAAGATAACCCATCAAATATGTAATGCATGTGTCCGATTTTATTAGAGGGCATAATTATAGAAATGTGCATTTGTGGGAAAGTTAAATTGTGGTTCAAATCAATGTGGGAGTTCCCAAATCATATTATAAAAAAATGACAGCTCTTTCTGACTTCCAATCAGAAAAAGGCAAGTGCCTTTGACCTATCACAGCCATGGGGTTCGGGGGGTTGAAATTCGGCCCCTACCATAAACTTTGTGATGTCACTTTTCATGATAAATATAGGGACTTCACCACACACAGACACACTGATTCCTGACTTCATCCTGATTTCCGGGCAGCGTTTTGTTCCGACTACTTCATCCTGTTCCAGAACTTAGCATCTTGTCCTGATTCCAGAATACTTTGCAAAACCAAGGCCCAGCATTATACTGAACCATCCCAAACTTCAGGAAAGAGTAATTCTGATCCAGTCTGGCTTGCTACAATCACGCTTGCCTGCTGAAACTCGCCATCATGCTAATCTACTGTATCCAGTGACCAGAAGGGCCAATCCAATCCAAATACAGTTGAGGTGCCAGTCCAATTGACCAGAACCACCCAGCTGACCATCCCGCCAGAGGTACCCTGCTGCCGGTAGACCTGACCCGTGATGACCAGAACCCTAACAGTCCAATCTTAATTACAGTGGACTGTAAGTATAGACAGGAATCATAGTAACCCATAGTATATTTGCCTTGTCCTATCCCAATGTCAACCTATCCCATCTTTAACTTCAGAACCTCCAATATTGTCAGAACCATTCTTGCAACCCTGTTTGTAATCCATAGTGTAGCGCTGATTTTCTCCTTTGTTTCATTAGACCATAAGCCATTCATGATTTGGATTAAATCAAGTAATTCCCATACAGAAAATGTAGCTTCGCCACGTGAAGAGTTACAAAAGGATGTGCGTAACTGTGGAGATTCACAGGTGGCATTCTCTTTTTCTTAGTCATTAATATAGTTTAAATAAATCCAATCTGTCATTTTTCAAACCGAATTTCAGCTTTTCTCTGTTCTATTTTTCTCAAAAACGCCTCTCATTAAAACGTACATAATTTCTTCAATTTTATAGCTAGAGATTTACAGGACGATTCATGGAATTAATGTGCGCTGAAAATTTCGGCGCAAGCGTGCGAAAACGTGCGATTCGCAGTGAAAGAGCGAAAATCGCAGTGCAAGTGCGAATATCGCAGGGAAACCAGCGCACATCTATTCATGGAAGTCCGTGCGCGAATAAAATCAGGGATGTGTGCTGAAAAAGTGCGCTGCGCACGCCAGCGCACAGGTCATCTAACGGCGTGTGCTAAGGCCACAGCGAAAGCGCACATAGCACGGCGCACATAACAAAAGTAGGCGGAACACGGGGCGTAACACTCGGAATGGGGAACAACTCGTGAAAATGTGGGCGTCACGGTGGAAGTACAGGAGGCAAGTGCGCGGAACACCCACACGCTCGCCTACAACACGTATTCATGGAATCGAATAGGGCAAACCAGTGCATGGGCAAAGACGCGCACAGACCCAAACCCGTCTGCCACACGAAGGCAGGCGGTAGCATCCCTGCGCTGGAAAAAATGTGCGCCAAAATGTGCGCTAACAAAAAGCACGAATATACAGCTCTGATGAATGTCCCATACTGTAGCCCCCTAGGACAAATGACGTGCAAAGGGGTACGTGACAAACAGCAACACCCGCTGTGTGAAAAATAGCATGTGCGTGTATTTCGGGTGTGCGTGGGAAGTTTTACACGCGATAGGGCCTGGGGGAGCGGGGTACGTGTATTTCAGGGGTGCGCGTGAAGTTCTACACGCGATCGGGTCTGGGGGAGCGGGGTACGTGTATTCCAGGGGTGCGTGGGAAGTTTCACACGCGATCGGGCCTGGGTGAGCGGGGTACGTGTATTACTGGGGTGCGCGGGAAGTGTCACACGCGATTGGCCTGGGTACGTGTATTTCAGGGGTTTGCGTGAAGTTTCACACGCGATTGGGCCTGGCCGAGCGGGGTACGTGTATTACTGGGGTGCAAGGGAAGTTTCACACGCTCGCCTACAACACGTATTCATGGAATCGAACGTGGCTAAGTCATGCTCCCAAAAAGACGGGCCAATCCGGAAACACGTACGCCAGCAGGAAGCAGGCGTACGTCGACCCGAGCAGCATAAAAGTGCACGCAAACAACAAACAAGCTCAGACGCCAGGATGAATATACCATTCCTAGCATCCGTGGCCGTGGGATACCGCAGGAGGAGGAGGAGGATATTCAGGGCCAGAATTTTTACACCCAGAACCAGCCTTTTTGGGATGCCTGATGATCACGTGTATGGGAGGTACAGGTTTCCACCTCACATAATACTCGTCCTGGTCAGTGAGTGGGAGGATGACCTCACATCACCCACCCTGTGCTCCCAAGCACTCAGCCCCCTGGAGAAGGTCCTTAATGTACTGCACTTTTTGGCCACTGGATCATTTCAGCGGACAAGTTCCATAGTGGGGGGGTGTCACAGGCCACACGGTCACACTGTCTACACCAGGTCTTGGCCATCATCACTACACGCCCATCAGTCCGCAGGCACATATACCTCTCCAGAACACCTGCAGAAAGGCGGGCTGCCGCCCAGGATTTCTACTGGGTGGCACAATTCCCCAAAGTGCTAGGTGCCATTGATTGCACCCATGTGGCTCTACATCCCCCCAGGGCATTTGAGCACTGGCATTCCATCAACGTCCAGGTAGTATGTGATGCCAAGGGAATCATCACCTCAGTATATGCCAACTATCCAGGGTCCACCCACGACAGTTTCATTTACAGAATGTCAACCCTAAACCGAGACCTAGAAGCTGGGCGGCATGGCGATACATGGCTGCTTGGTGAGTATAAATGCCACTGAACATACATGAATGCATGTCAGATACTGAGTAATGTCACAACCCCACTAATGATACCCATCACAACCTCCCCAGGGGACAGTTCCTACCCTCTGCGCACCCACACGATGACGCCAATTCGGAACCCCACCACGCCACCCCAGGTAAGATACAACACAGCCCACATTGCAACCCGGGGCATAGTGGAGCGCACATTCGGAGTGCTCAAGTCACGCTTTCGCTCCCTTGACCGTTCTCGTGGGCAGCTGTTATACGCTCCCCCAGTAGTGTGCAGGATCATAGTGGCAGCATGTGTCCTGCACAACGTTGCAACACGCCGGGACATGGCCGTGGACATGGTGGTGCCCCACATCCCCAACCACATGCACGCCCGATGCACATGGGAGGGGAAAGGGCACGGGGTGAGGCAGCCCGTACGCAGCTGGTGGCTAATTACTTCACCTAAAATCACACCCCTGTGGAGTGCACACAGCCCTGGCACATACCAGCTGACTATCAATGATGATGAGTCAAGTGACAGTCAACTGTCACAACCATACCATCCTGAGATTGTTCACCTGGAAGTGTTCCATTGTGTGCATCCCTACCTACACAAACACCACCAATGCTGTGTCATCAAAAGACACACTTCTATGCTGCTAAAATCATTACCCCCTTGCAAGATACAACATGACAACAGTGCCATGTCACCCAACCCCTCCCCAGCACCGCCACCCAACACACCATGGCATGTCATGCTATGTGAGAGCAAACAAAGGAATCCCCAAAACATGACATAAGTGTCACAAAGTACAGTGTCCCGAATGGAAACTGGCCACACACAATATGCTCCCATTAATGTAGAACTGACAACACACATGACCAAATACTTACCACATTACAATGCAGCTACCCAACCCCAAACATAGCATTCACATGACAGTACTAAGTTAAAGGATATGTAGTCTTACAACCTGGTGATGCCAGCACATCAACCACTTCCAACTGTACAGTGTTGGTGCCACGCAAATCTGGAAGTGCACTGCTTACAACATGACCTCCATCTCCAAAGTAGACGGCCTTGTGAAGACATAAGGAATGAACCTGCAAATTAGGAGGGAGACATGGATGCACAAGCACACATCAATACACCATGCAGTGTATAATACTACAACAATATGCACTAGGAATGTATACACAGTATTGACTACAGACTGCCCACACATGGGAGTCCAAAGTCACTGTGTAAGTCACTGTCACTTGGGCACACCCTTTGCAAGCCCATGGAAATTGGAAGCAGGAGGGGTGTGTGTCTCACGAACCCAAGCATCTAACCCAAACTCAGGACAAGCCTGCATGTGCCCAGCCAGAATACAGTGGATGCCCACGGGAGCCACACAAGGCAACACACTGTAACAAAAAATCAAAAATCAAAAATGGCCATGTGGGGACCAGGGGGAGGGGGAGGCCACCCAGGAGGTCCGAGGACAGAGTGCACACCAACAGCCACCTGAAAAAAAAACACCTCCATGGGGTCATGGCCTGCACGGCTACGCTATCGTGAGAGAATCAGAATCGCTGTGGTCGCTCTCATCACTCTGTGCTGCTGCCGTCACAGGACGTGGTGGTGCTATGGGAGGCAGCCCACGCAAAGCCCTAGTCTGGTCCTCCATGGCAGCAAGCATGCGGGTGTGGAAGGTCTCGTTCTGGAGGAATATGGTGCGGAGATCCCCATGCACCACCTGACGTGATGCCCGGACCTCCTCCCGAGTTGCCTGCATCTCTGCTGAGAGCGTACGTGTGACCCGCTCCAGCAGCTGTTCTGTCCTCGTGACAGTGGAAGCCTCAAGGTCCACAAGAGTCTGCCTGAGGTGATGGACTTCTACCCTCAGGGCTTCCCTCTGGCCCTGGGACTCTAAAGAAATGACTTCCCGCAGAGTGTCCAGGGCCGCCCGTCTGTCCCTGTTGGACGACAACATGTCCTCCCTGAGTGATTGACAAATGGAGTCTGTTGCCTGCTGTAGTTGCTCCATCTGCCTTTCTGAGGGGACAATGGAAGTGGCCACCCTCTCCATTGCTTGAGCCATCATCTCAGATGATGCTGCCTGTTGGTTTACCATACCGTATATGGATTGCTCCCATGCGGTATTGCCTGGTGGCGTACAGCCACTGCGTTGGCGGGCACCACACCTGTCTGGGGCAAGGCGAACTGTGCCTTGCTGTGTCGGCACTGCCTGAGGCTGCAGGACTGCATTTGATTTGCCCCTGCAGCCTCCCCACCCTGCCTACTCGGGGCAGCAGATGACATAGCTGCCCCTGATCCACGTGGCCTGGTGACACCAACTTGCACCGCCACACGTGGCCTAGACTTGGCAACCTGGAAGTCAGCCTGGGAGTCACCCTGTGCCAGGTCAGGTGCCACAATGGGCCGGTCCAACAAGGGCTGAGCAGAGATGGTGTCAGCCACGTTTCCCTCAACCATGAGGGGGGGCATGGGTGTCCCTGACTGGTCCTCCACACATGGGGGGCTAGGGGTACCCTGCAAATCCCGGCCATGTCCCCTACCGCGCCCACAACGCCCACCTCTTGAGGCTCGGCCACCTTTGCCACCCTTACTGCTTGGTCGCCTCCCAACCATGGCACTGATGTTGTTGTGAGTATGGGAGTTGCAGTAAACTATTGTCCTGGGCAATTGGGGGTCAAAGGGGTAGGGTACTAGATGGAATTCGTACCCTAGTGCTCTAGCAAGGCTGTATGTGACCCCTGGGGAAAGATGATGGGTCACGCAACGCACAGGCACCCCAAAAACAGCAAATAACGTGCACGCAACCCCTCATAGACCACGTGCGTGGAAAAATGAACACGCACTACGCTGTGGCACCCATAAACACAAAAATGAACGTACGCGTGTTACACGCAGCCTACAATTACCTCTGAAGCGGTATGCGACACACGGGGCAAGCACAGTTGGTAAATACGTGCGCGACTCACCGTCTGCCTGGAAAAAGAGCGTGAACAATACACGTGTGTGTGCGTTGGCAACACCCCCGCCAAAAGAAGAATTGTACGCTGTCTGAGGAGACAGGACAAAAGAAGAAGTGAATGCTGTTTGAGGAAACAGGCCCAACAGAAAATCAGAAAAAAGCTGTCAGAGGTAACAGGGAGTACAAACTAGAAACGCTGTGAAGTAAATCGCGTGTGAACCGACAAGAAGTACAGAATTCACCCACTCACTCTCCACGAAAAGCACGTACAAGGAAATGACGTCCTACACGTACCTTTTGAACCGGCCCACACGTCCAACGTCACTTCCGTGTATACGCGCTAAGGCCCTATCCTCCAATTACACGAGCTGACACTCGGACGTGCAGTTCTTGGACGTGTAACATGCACCCGGGTTCCGGGAAACACCCGTGCGCCCACGTCACAGACGCGCTTGCGTGCTAAGGGCCTTTGGTCCAATGAAATCGCGTATGCGTGCTGACGCGCTTATGCGCTAAGGGCCTTTCCTCGAATTACACGCTGGCGTGCAAGATTTTCACATACCAAATCACTCCGTATCAAGCTGGCCACGCATAAGCACACGGAAGACCACACTCCTGCCCAGAAGGCCGAATTACTGCCCCCCAGAGCCCCAAGCACACTCCCACCTGCCATCTGCTGCTGCCTGCTGCCCACGTGCCCTGCTATTTGCTGCCTGCACATCAGCCAGGGGTGCAGTTGCTGTGACCACCCCTGCTGGAACCGAAGACTCCCGACTGGGATTACATCGCTCCACAGCCCAGCCCCATGACCCAGTTGCCCACCCACTCCTACCTCTGGGGTTGCCATGTCGGGCACAACACCATCTGGCACCACTGGCAACCCCCAGCCAGAGAGGCAGAGGGCCACCAGCTTCAGTGCCACTGAAGTTGGTGCCGTGGTGGAGCAAGTCCAGGGGCAGTATGATGCCCTCTACGGAAGTTTGCGCGCCGACAAGGAAGGACAGACCAGGATATGGACAGACATCGTGACTGCCATCAACGCGGAGGGGGTGGCAGTCCTTAAATTCGAACATGTCAAGAAGCGCTGGGAGGACTTCAGGTCCAGGACCCTGAACAAGGCCCGGCGCCTCGTGAAGCCAGCGGATGGGAAGTGGTGCCGGGACCACCTGTCGGAACATCAGATGAGGGTCCTGGAACGCATATCCCCAGCGCTCCATGTCCAGGTCCTTGAGAGGCAGTTCCGTCTGGAGTCGAGTGGTAAGTGTACATGCATACTGATTGTAAGCTGTGCATGTGGTGGTGTGCCTGTAGTGTGCAGGTTACACATGTGTTTTTGGAAGGGCATGTATGGATGTGTATGTAAAGGGCCGTGAGGCTAACACATGCAAGTCCTCTCTTGTGTGAGACACATGGATGGTGCATGTGTGTGTAAGCTTGCATGGCTAATGCAGATGTCTGAGCACACATGTTTGAATGACTGTGTATGTAAGTTGTCATGGTTGTGGTGTGACACATGGATGTCGGTTCCAGCTGCATGTATCTGCACCGTGTACATGTGCATGTGTGTGTATTTGACAAGGGTGCAACAGTGATGCAAGATGGATGCTTGGGACACTGTGTAGAAGACTGATTGCCAGATGTCACATGGGTGCAAATCACATTACTGCGACAGTTGGTGGAGGTGTACACATGCATGTAGGTGTGGTGGCGTGTGTACATGTCTAGTGCACTCCCTGTGTTTCATGTGATGTCTGGCTCACCTTTGGCTGCTCATGCTGTTGTATGTGTATGGATGGTGCTGGCTGTTGCCATATGGCTGTGGAATTGCTCATGTGTGTGAGTTGACATGCCATGTGTGTTGGGGATTGACTGCCACTCATGTGCAACTGTCATGTGTGTATCAGTCCATTGTACAGTGTCCTGATGCCTGTCTCCTATCTCTCCCTGTCTGCAGCGTCAACTGATGAAGAGGGCGGAGAGGGTGCTGTGGAGCACAGCAGCGGGGATCACACCACCAGCCGGAGACGCAAGGCCCGGCTCCCCTCCCATGTTGTCATCTTGTCGGGGAGTGAGGAGTCCGGTGCCGCGTCCCAGGGCGCAGCTGCCGAGGGAAGGTCCAAGAGGCGGAGGTCAGAGTTAGACTCCTTGGCAGCAGAAGGGGCAGCTGAAACCCCACAGGGTGCGACGGAGGAAGATGGCACGGAGTCATCCAGGTTGGTGGGGCTTTGGTGGAGGAGGAGGCCGTGCAAGGGACAGAGACGGGGTCTGGAGGTGGGGATTCCACTGGTGCTAGTGGTGCAGCGCGGGGGCAGGGACAGGAGGCAGCACAGGCCGCCGTGGAGGTGCCTGTGTGTCATCCTGTCCCCGATCCTGTGACTACATCATCTCGCACCAGCATGGATGCCTATGTCCAGACCCGTTTTCAGGGAGGGGATCCGCTTACGACAACTGGCCTTCCTCTCCCTGCGGACGTGGCTATCCAGGACCGGGTTGAGCCTGTCCTGGGTGGGGTGGCGATGCGTCAATGGGCCATGTGAGGTGACATGCAGTCTTTTCATGAGGAGACTGCAGGTCATCTCGCATGGCTCGTTGACCACATCAGCCTACTGGAACAGGTCACCCAGGCCGGATTCCTCCGTTTACTTGAACTTGCTGCGACCCCCTGCTCAACTGAACCCCCTATGCGCCAGTCGTCCTCTGTGCCATCTTCCCACCCATGTATCACCTGGGTGCCCTGTGGAGCTGCCTCTGACCGTGCGGCCAGGCTGGTGGATGACACATCCCTGCCACAGTCGGGAGTCGGACGTCCAGCAGGGGTGGCCACCTCAACAACTGCACCCCAGCCAGAGGAGGATGTGCAGGCAGCACGAGCCAGGGTACGGGCATAGGCACAGCAGCAGCAACAGGGTGGGAGCCATGATGGCTCAGGGCCTTTGACATCGGAGGGGCAGGCATCGGCCAGAGGGCAGGAGGACCCAGGACGGGAAGTGTCTTCCATGTGGCAGCGGTTGTGCCACGCCATAGATGCGGAGTGGCAGCGGGCGGAAGAGGCACTGCTCACGATTGTCAGGGCGGAGAACTCGATGCGGAGGGCCCTGAGGCGGGTCGAGTGCCTCGAGGTGATTCGCAGGGAGTTGGAGGAGAACATGTCGTTGTCCCTGCGAATCCTCGGGGCCATGGAAGAGGACCGCCTCCAGGACATTGAGCAGGAGTTCGATGATGCCCTGGACCGGAACATCCAGAAGTGAGCCGTCGGACTAGCCCGCTGCCCTTGTAAATAGTTGTTTAGTGTTAAGTTTCCTTTTGTTTCTTCTTTATTTTGGTTGTGCTTGGACAATGCACCACGTTTCTGTATATATTTTTTTTTAGGTAGTATTTTTGATAGGTTTCATTTCTTCTGTTGGGCTCATGGACCCTGGTTTGTTCATCTGTATATAGTTCAACATTGGATTCTTCTCTTTCTTTTTTTAAATTTCAACATGGAGCAATGGTTTTCACTTTCTTTTTTCCCTTGGATTTGCTTTGTTGGACTGTGACTTTGGACACCATTTCATTTGGATTTCTTTGGATTATGATTTCTTGTTGTTCATTCTTTTACGGACATGCAGCTTTTCTTTTTTGATTCCTATTGTTGTTTGATTTTAATTCCATTCATGTTCTGTTTAATACATTTTTTTCTTCATACTTTGATGTGTGGTATCATCTCATTGGTTTCATGCATGTCATGATATGGGTTTTCACATTCACTTGCAACCATTGTGTGTGTGTGACGGACATGTGTTCATTTACATACTTGCCATTGGGGTTGTATCGTGTAATTGACTTTTCTATGTGGGTGGATGCAATAGTTGGTTGGGTCTTTGTGCTGGGTAGGCTGGCCATAAGGGCCATGGTTGAGGATCGTCATGACCTGGGGGCAGGGGGACATGGTGGGGGCCTGCTGGCAGGTGCCCCTGACTGCTGGGGGGTGGGGATGCTGGGAGACATGAGTGGGGGGCCTGCTGGCAGGTGCCCCTGACTGCTGGGGGGTGGGGGTGCTGGTAGACATGAGTGGGGGCCTGCTGGCAGGTGCCCCTGACTGTTGGGGGGTGGGGGTGCAGGGGCACATGAGTGGGACATGAGTGGGGGCCTGCTGGCAAGTGCCCCTCACTGCTGGGGGGTGGGGGTGCTGGGGGACATGAGTGGGACATGAGTGGAGGCCTGCTGGCAGGTGCCCCTCACTGCTGGGGGGGGTGCTGGGGGACATGAGTGGGACATGAGTGAGGGCCTGCTGGCAGGTGCCCCTCACTGATGGGGGGTGGGGTGCTGGGGGACATGTGTGGGGGCCTGCTGGCAGGTGCCCCTCACTGCTGGGGGGTGGGGGTGCTGGGGACATGAGTGGGGGCCTGCTGGCAGGTGCTCCTCGCTGCTGGGGGGTGGGGGTGCTCGGGGACATGAGTGGGGGCCTGCTGGCAGGTGCCCCTCACTGCTGGGGGGTGGGGGAGCTGGGGGACATGAGTGGGGGCCTGCTGGCAGGTGCCCCTCACTGCTGGGGGGTGGGGGTGCTGGGGGACATGAGTGGGGGCCTGCTGGCTGGTGCCCCTCACTGCTGGGGGGTGGGGGTGCTGGGAGACATGAGTTGGTGATCATATTGCAACGTGACATGTGGCTTGGCTGGGGGGCATGCCCATGGTGGATGGGCTGCCTGCTGGACATGACCAGGGGTGCAGGGTAGTCCCCTGTGGTGTGGGCTGCCTGCAGGGGCCGTGGAGGGGGTAGAGGGGACACCTGGGAGGACCCACACTGCCAATTCACGTGTAAAACTTCCTGTGCACCCCTGAAATACTCGTACCCTGCCCAATCACGTGTGAAACTTCCTGCGCACCCCTGAAATACACGTACCCAGCACATTCGCGTGTGAAACTTCCTGCGCACCCATGAAATACACGTACCCAGCCCATTCGCTTGTGAAACTTCCCGCGCACCCCTGAAATACACATACCCAGCCCAATCACATGTGAAACTTCCCGCGCACCCCTGAAATACACGTACCTAGCCCATTCGCGTGTGAAATTTCCCGCGCACCCCTGAAATACACGTACCCAGCCCATTCACGTGTGAAACTTCCCGCGCACCCCTGAAATACACGTACCCAGCCCAATCGTGTGTGAAACTTCCCGCGCACCCCTGAAATACACGTACCCAGCCCATTCACGTGTGAAACTTCACGCGCACCCCTGAAATACACGTACCCAGCCCATTCATGTGTGAAACTTCCTGCGCACCCCTGAAATACACGTACCCAGCCCAATCGCGTGTGTAACTTCCCACGCACCCCTGAAATACACGTACCCAGGCCAATCGCATGTAGAACTTCCCGCGAACTCCTGAAATACACGTACCCAGGACAATTGCGTGTAAAACTTCCCGTGCATCCCTGAAATACACGTACCCAGGCCAATCGTGTGTAGAACTTCCCACGCACCCCTGAAATACACGTACCCAGGCCAATCGTGTGTAGAACTTCCCGCGAACCCCTGAAATACACGTACCCAGGACAATTGCGTGTAATACTTCCCGTGCACCCCTGAAATACACGTTCCCAGGCCAATCGGGTGTTATACTTCCCGCGCACCCCTGAAATACACGTACCCAGGCCAATCGCGTGTAAAACTTCCTGCGAACCCCAGGAATACACGCACCTAGGCCAATCGTGTGTAAAACTTCCTGCGCGCCCCTGAAATACACGTACCAGGGCCAATCGCGTGTAAAACTTCCTGCGCACCCCAGAAATACACGTACCCAGGCCAATCGCATGTAGAACTTCCCACGCACCCCTGAAATACATGTACCTAGGCCAATCGCGTGTAAAACTTCCTGCGAACCCCAGGAATACACGTACCCAGGTCAATCGCGTGTATAACTTCCCGCAAACCCCAGGAATACACGTGCAACACTCATACAGGTTCTTTTGCGTGTGGAAGTTACTGCGAAACACATAATACACGTTTCCTGCTTGGCGTTTGCTGTTTGGCAGTCCGGTAAACTGGTCAAGGGTTGGCGCAGCCCTTTGCGCTGGATTGGGGATTTGGATGGCTTTTCCTTGCGCGAGGGCGTTCTTGGGGGCGTAACTGGTGCTGCTGCAGGGTCGCTGCGCCACTCTGCGCCACAGCTGGTTTTGGAGGTTAAAATCCATGAATACGCTGTGCGCTGAAATGGATTTTATCGCACGCGGCTGGCGCAGTCTATCGCACTCACACACTGTGCGCCAGCCGCATGTGACACTTTTGTGCGAATTTCTATGAATTACCCTGTAGATTTCAACTCTCAGTTAAACCTAAGACCTGTAGCTACATCCACAACTGGTATATTTGACACGTTTTTATAAAAGATCACATAGTGAAATTTAGGTACGAATTCGCATTTTGCAAAGGTTTTACACGTGTAAATTCCCATTAAAAATGTTTCTTAACTTCCATTCTGGTTTAAAGTATGTTCTGTTGCTCATATCGTAGCTCATGTTGGTTAGAATCTGTTTAGTGATGCTCTCATAAGAATTTCTATCAATTTCAGGATTTTTGCACACTTTTTATTGTTTCATAAAGCCATTTTCACCTGTCATTTTAAAAAGTGTCAATTTCCAAAAGCGCCTTTCTCTCTTGTTTGTGGAGGGAAGACTGCATTCAAACACTGTACTCTATTCTTCATTCATAAATACCTGCTGCTTACTTACATCTGTGTGGAATTGCTCATTTGTGCATTAAGAACTTTGCAGGGACAAACTTTAACCTAAGCGCTATCTTTTCACAAGCCAAGTTCTTTTTCCAGTGTTTTCTATTCTGTATTACTAAAAGTGAATTCAATTGCTTTACTTACTTTCTGAATTGTTTTGTCACCACATTGGTGATTGCTGCCCCATATATATATATATATATATATATATATATATATATATATATATATATATATATATATATATATATATATATATATTAAAGTGTGTGTTTGATTTGAATTTTAAATAAATAAATACATACATATTTACCTTTACCAACTAGCCTGATTCCTACTCCAGTGTGACGTGGGGGTTATTTTGAGATGGGTGTGATATGAGTGGTATATCACTCAGAATATTGAACCTATAGACACAATAAATAAGTATTTAATCTTTGCTTTACATGCTAGGCGAGACCCGGTTGTATTGCCTGATTGAAATCCTTAACAGATTTTGGGGGCTTGTCCCGTGATTTTTAGTTTGAGTTACCACCCATGACACAGCATACTAGCCTGCAGGGTACAGCCACCTTGCTGGGGTGGTGTACTGTGCTGCACTGTGCAAGCACCTCTCAAAATAAATACTCCAAAATCAGGCCTGTTAATAAAAGTAAAAGTAAATCTACCCTAAAATAAGTCATAAGGAAATTGATATTTCCAAAATGGCAATCCCAGTAGAAATTAATATGGCTAGGGAGCACCGCCTTCACAAACTGTTTGTCAGGGGTGAGTGGCCAGAACAGAATGAGCAGATCTGGCTCCAAGAAATCAAAGAACAGGTCACTGCCATGGATCTAGATACATGGCCGGACAAGGGCCCATTACATCAAGCTCTTAGTGAACTGTACATGGCCCCAAAAGCTAAGAAGGAGCAGACAAAAATTGCCAGTATAGCAGCCTACCTGTACCTCCACATAGGGGTTATACAGGAAAAACAAGCAGAAAACATAGTTCTGGCAAAGAAGCAAGTAGAGACACTAGAGAAAATCGAAACTAATCTATACTCTGCAGAGCCAAGGCTACTGAAGAGCCAAGAACCGGAGACAGACGCTAGGCAGTATCTAACAAAACTAAAGGAAGATCTGGCACTCTTACAGCAAGAGAAGGCAGAGCAAGACACCCAACTTCAGACACTGAAAGAGGAATGTCAGGAAAGGGTGGACTCTTTAAAACAGAGTCAGCAGAAGCTGGCGCAACAGTTAAATTATAACAGAGCATGCGCAGAACAGATTGTCACCTTACAAAACCACATAGAATCCTTGAAAGAGGAGAATAATAAATTTAATAATTAAAGACATCCACTCTCAAGAGGAGTTTGATGAGCAGCGCCAGAGGGACGACTTGGCTGAACAGAGGGGCACTCTAAGTCAGGAGAGGGATGCCTTGGCCCAGGAAGTGAGCCAATTAAAAACCAAGCCAGAGGAAAGAAAGCTGGCCCTCCAGGAGCTCAGTTAAGTAAAAACCGAATATGAGAAGCTAATAGAGCGCACCAGGTGGGAGGAGGATGCTCTGAAAAAGAACACCCAGACCAATAATGATAAAACTCAGGAGGAGAGTCTCCTGCAGCAGAAATTGGCCCAGTATTTTCAGACCAGCCAGGAAGCACAGAGAGACAATGAGGCTCTCTGTGAAAAGAATGAAAGGCTCCAAAAACAGATAGCCATGCAAGAGCAGATCATTGAGACCAGTAAGGCCTTAATAGAGGAGCAAAAGAGTCAGATTTTGGCATATCACCAGGGAATAGGGGCTGAAAGAGAAGAGGTAGGGAGGGACAGAGAAACCCCTGAGCATAACATCAGGACCCCTATAATCAGGGACTCTAACCGCTTCAGTACCATGGACTCTGCCAGCTTCATGTCCAGTGGCCCATATGAACCAAGGGCCACAGGGATGGTAGACTTCAGCAGAATTGGTAACATGGGACTGACAGATCAGCGCCTCCCAGAAATTGATGGATGAGCATCTCCGTACAGATCCCCAAATGTTAGGGCTAGCCTCTCTGATCAGGAAGACTCCTGTGAGGGGAGGATCAGGGAATTGGATCCTCAATAATACTGCCTACCAAAGGATCCGTTTGTAAAATTTGGTGGGGAACTACAGGAAATCAATCCCAAAAAGAGTATCCTAAAGACCTCTTACCAGCTAGGGCAGTGGGGTGGGGAGCACTCAGCCAATCCTGGGAGCAGGGGAGAGTCGGACGACTCTTCTGAGCGCCACAGGCATCAGGAAACTAGGCCCCCACATTCTGTAAGCCCCTCTCAAACTTGCAGAATCAAGGAGAGCCTAGAGGATCAGATAGCCACGCACTGTCATAGTGCCTCTGAGTCAGAGGATGAGTGGACTCGGGTGACTAAGACCAAAAAGGGCATCAACATTAAAATGGATCTACTAAAAGATCCCTTGAAGCAGATCAAGGTCATTACGAGTGTTATAACTCCCTATCACAAAAATGCTAAGTATTCAGTCTAGGAACACCTTGGGTTATACAAACAGATGATGGATACTTTTCATCTGAAAGATAGTCAGAGTTGCATCCAATATGTAAAATTGACATTTTCCCCTGAGTACTCCAGCTTCTTTGCAGTGCTGGAGGATCAGAACCACTCAAGATGGTCCACCTGCAGGGCGGCCATCTTAAAACACTTCTCTGTCCACAGAAATCCCCAAGAGGCCCGCAAGGCGGCCGACAATCTGCAGTGTGTGGCAGATCAGGCCCCACAAGAATTTGTGCAGGAACTTAAACGTGCCTTTGCGCAGACCACCAGGAGGGTGCGCACAGACAGTAGGGTGTTAATTAACACCTTCTTCCATGCACTCCCCAAATACATCATGACCCAGCTAGTGAGGGACTTTCACGAGAGGAGATCACTGGACTGGGTCATTGAACTGGCGACCCTTATTTATGAAGTGCAGAAACCTGTAGATAACAAAAATACCAATAAAAACCCCAAACCAGCCAACAGCCCTGCTGCTGCTAAGGTGGCAGAGGTGAAGGTTGCTCCCATTTTAGATCTGGAAATGGGGGGGCCTAAAAATATGCCTATACAGAATTTACCCAACCAAAGAACCAGAAGGCCCTCGGGCCAATCCCAGACATGTAGTCAGGGATTCATCCCATAAATGGGACCCCTAACTCCCCGGACTACATAAGCCCCGTTACAAGGGTAACAAACCCATCCTGGGGTATGTGTGGACCCTCCCAGCCCAAGAGGGGGCTCAAACCAGGTAACTACCAACCCAGGAAACTTCCCTCCTAACTTTCCCCAGGAGAGCAGAAATCCCCCAAATGCCGGGTTGAGCTTCTTTTGTAAAAGCAAAGAAATATCGAGGCTGAGTACCATAAAAGGAAATACACCAAACACGGGCTATAAAGATTCACAGATATTTAATCTACTGTACAGTTACAAAGAAACAAAAATACAGATAGCTATCTGGCTCTCAATACGTCCTAATGAGTACCAGCCCATCAGAGTGAGGAGAGAGAGTGCTGGACATCTAGACATTCGCATATGTATACATTTCAATAATAATATCCAGCCCCTCTACAGGTTAATAATCCGTGGTCTAGAGTTCGTGCCGAGTTCACTTATGGCTCATACAATAATATGCACATGGATTACTTCGGTTTACATTTCTAACAAGCTACAATGGCAAAGTGTATTCCTGGATTTAGCAGTAAGCCTTAGCACATATCCCTTCACAATGTAGTTCAGCCAGTGTCCACACTCAACATTTGCATTACATTGTCCTCAATGTGTGTTCGTGGATGAGACTTGTTAGTGCAGACAATCCTCCGACCACAAGTCATGCTTGAGACAAGGTCTCATTACCTAGTCTAAACATTTGGCCCTTGGACTGTCTAAACATTAACTAGGCACAAAGGTCGGGAAGGCTCGGTTACAAGTTGGAAAGACAGTCCACCATTTTAGAACATAGAATCACATATGAACAGAAATCAAAATGGCGGATGATCCTAAAATGGCAGCGAAGTCGATCTAAAATCGGAACTTTGCAACACGGTTTTCTTCGCAGAGCGACTAGGCTTAGGCCAAAATATATCAGAAGGAGGCGCAATATGATTTCCCGTTTAACAAACCCTCCTTTTGGTCTAAGCCAAACGCTAAACTACTTTTAGTCACTTTACTAGTAACTCCACGTCTCAATGTTCATACAACCTGAATCACAATCATCGGAGATATCGATCGCCATAAGGTCTGTGACAGAAATTGCATTCAACACAAACTCATTGGTCATTCTCTCTGGGGCGCGTACTTTTGTCCTCATGTTCCCATCGTCTCTGCACAACATTCTCCTAACACTGAACATATGACAGGAAGACATTGTATACAGCAACAGCAGAACAACAGAATACCCAGAATAATCAATAAGACCGAAAGTAGCTTCCATCCCCAAGATCGTAAGAAGTCCCAGAACCAAGTGCTAAGATCCCAATTTCCCTCGGGAACGTGCACTTCTGAACTAAGGATGTGCAGATTTTGGGCCTCATTATGACCCAGGCGGTAAGTTACCGCCTGGGCCGTGACTTTACCACCATGGCGTAAACTACGTTTACGCCATGGTGGTTGGCGGACTTACCGCCCCATTCCGACCTAGGCGGGGCGGTAAGTCCCCAATCCCCATTTACCCTTCCCCATTCCCATTTTTGCCCCATAGGGCATAATGGGAGTGGGGAAGGCGTTAATTACGCCACCGTAAATTACGGTGGCGTAATTAACTCCATGGTCCCTTAGCGCCATGGATTTTAACACCTGCTAAAAGCAGGTGTTAAAAGCACCATGGCGCTAGGGGACCTCGTAATCAGGCGGTAAGGGTCGGCGCTGTTAACGCTGCCGTAAACCCCTTACCGCCTGAGTTGTAATGAGGCCCTTTGTATAGCCTTAAAGATGGTTGGGGAGGAATCTGGTGCGAAAATGCAACAAGCGGACCCCACTAATTTACATACTCCATCACGCTCCGCCAGGATGATGTATAATGCCATCCGGTTCTGTAGTGCCACTAACCTTATCGCTTTCTATTCTACAGTCATGTTATAGAGTATGTCAGTGGTCCGGATGATAGTTCTCTCCAGTACTCTCGCTAGTCTTCTGATATCCTCAGAGTTCAGTATTTGTCCCCAAAAAGGTACAAAGGATTTCGCTACATCATCCAGAACGTGTGATGAAGTATCGCCATTCTCATCCAGTCTTGGACGAGCCTTAGAGACTTCTATAGTACTTGCTATGAATACCCGTGGTAACAGAATCCCTAAATAACAGGTTCCCTGCCAATCGCTAGGTAACCATGGGAAACCTTCATTACCGCAAACGAAGTAGACAGGTTCACCTACATACAAAGGTCTGTCCTCACTGGTCAAGTTTGCAACATTGGTACAACCCTTGAAATCATCCATTAACTGAGTACTATTCCTCTGTATGCAGAAAGAAGCTGAATCAGGGCTGTGGTTAACCGTGTAAGAAGGCGGCGTGGCATCCCTATTGGAGCCATCTTGAAAGAGATCAGAGATTGAAAGGTCGAGACAGCCTATCAGAAGATCTAATGGAATCAACATTAAGCTTGCTCCTATTTGCAAAAAGTGAGCATCCCAGGGGCGTCGGAACTCATTTTTCAAATTAATTCAAATTTGTTCCATCAAAATTACCCGAGATGCTATTATTCCATCGGCCAAAGAATAGTGCCCTTAAAGAAGCATAGCATGCAGTAGTCAAAGGCAAAGGATGAATATACCAGCCCAACTCCCTGTCTCCATGTTGCGGTAAATGAGAGCAGACCCAGCAATTAGATTTGTTCAAAATGGCATGCGTCGCATTCATAATAAGCAGTAGCATGTTATTGTAGTAACTCTGTCTGTGGGGGTCATTCCGAGTAGGGCGGTAAGGGTTAACGGTCACCGGTAACGAGACCGGTGCCGTTAAACCCTTACCGCCCTATTCCGAGTTCCCTTTGCGGGTTGGTACTTAATGCCTGCTTTTTGCAGGCGTTAAAAAACCCACCCGCAAAGGGACCTAGGAGCTAATTACGGCACCGTAATTTACGGTGCCGTAATTAGCGCCTTCCCCATTCCCATTGAGCCCTATGGGGCAAAAATGGGAATGGGGAAGGGCCCATGGTGAATGGGGAATTACCGCCCCTGCCAACCTTGGAATGGGGCGGTAATTCCGCCATTCACCATGGCGGAGTCGGAAAAATAACGGCGTCAACCAAGGCGCTAATAGCGCCTTGGTTAACGCCCGGGTCGGAATGAGGCTCTGTGTTGAGAGTCTCTAGGAGATAGAGTGTGCAGATGCACAAAAGGTGTAGATACAGTGGGTACATTTTCAGTGGGCAAAAGAGTTTCAAGAGGACGTACTTCATCCATGTTCCAAAATCCTAAAGCAATTACTATTGTGAAACAGGTTAGCATGATTACAAGGAAACAATACGTTTTAAAAGACCATGCATTTGATTGTCCATTGTCTATACTGGCCACACTATCACTTGTTTGTTCCCTACGGGTGGAGGTGGTTGCAGGCATTGTTTCTTCAAAACAAAAAGCTCTGGAGTTCTTTTGCTGGAGATCTCCTGATCACGCGTTTTCTTCCCTATCCCTAGCCAACGGCTTTCCTATATATGCAAAAGACAGGACCAAAAGACAAGCTCTATGGTGATTTTCCTGGTGGCACAGCCGAACCATGCAGTAAGTCTAGCTCCGTGGACGCAGATTGTACCTTGCTCCTGGTACGGTTTGATCTGCGAACAACGTGTCGTTGCTTACTGATGGAAGTGGTGGATTCGCAACAAAACCTAACAATGGTGAAAAAGGATCTGTAGGAGAGTGTGGAGATGAAGCGGCTGTTTCCCCAGGCCCCACGGGCTCAGGGAGTGTCTCCGAAGCACTCTCAATACTGCTCAATGCTGAGTGATCATTGGGAGCAGAACGGGTAAGATTTTCCGTATCTTCTGTATCGTGTGGCAAAGGGAAGGGAATCCTCTTGACATGCGACGCATGAATCCAGTGCCTTTTTCCTTCCACCCTGATCGCAGTCTGTGTGGCCAGGAGAACTTGGTGCGGGCCTCTCCAGCGGGGTGTATGACAGGATGTTCGTTCAAATGCTTTCACGAGCACCCACTGCCCAGGTCGGATGCTGTGACCTGGCCCCTCGTATTTTACTGGAAGGGCTTCTCGCACCTGTTGGTAAATCAAATACAGATTTTTAGTTAACTGGTTACAGTAATCAGAAAGAAGTACATGTTCAATATACTTCAAGGCCCGGGGCTTGTGGACATTCCAAATGTTAGCTGGCCTACCCATAACCACCTCATATGGGGAGAGCCCAGTTCTAGTCTGTGGGGTGGTGCGCATAGATAGTAACACTATCAGTAAGGCGTCCCGCCATTTCAATTTGGTGCCGGCACACGTTTTAGCGAGCTTGTTTTTAAAAATTCCATTATGTCTCTCTACCAATCAAGCACTCTGTGCATGTCTAGCCGAATGGAACCGTTTATCGATCTGTAATCCCGCACATTTCTGTAGAATTACAGCAGCAATAAAATGTGGACCATTGTCCGACCAGATGACCCTTGGCACACCAAACCTAGGAAAATATTCCGTAAGCATGGTTTTCGCCGTTGTCATTGCTGTAGCGTCTTTCACAGGAAAGACTTCAACCCATTTACTAAAGGCGCAAATAACAACCAAGACGTACTTTAAATTATTACAGCGCTCCATTTCAATAAAGTCAAAGTGTATAACTTCGAAGGGGACAGAAGGTGGACCAAAACTACCCCTTGGTGTTGATGTGCCATTTCCCATTTTATGCTGTAGACAGATCATGCACCTCTGGACAAAACGTTCAGCTGTTTTTGAGATTTTATCGTTCACCTAGACATTTTCTAACATTTTCCACACTTTCCCTGCACAGATGTGGGTGGGCCCATGGGCCATTGTGACCATCATTGTAATGTAAGCATCTGGCAGCATCCATTTCCCCTCTAACTTATCCACCCAACACCCGTCATCATCCAATTTTTACCAAACCCTCAGCCCATTGCTTAATTTATTTTAACTTGGCATTGGTTCGGATATTCTTTACAGATTCAATACCCTCGTCTATGGTACAAGCATTCGTGGCTTCCCTTGAAGTGTACATCTCTTAATAGAGATCAGTGGCAGTCTGTTTGGCTATCTGGTCAGCAAAAGCGTTCCCTTTTCCTACATCATTTATGATTTTCTGATGCACTGCGCATTTCATGATCGCTAACTGAGTGGGGAGTGCAAGCGCTGAAAGTAACCGCACTATCAAGGAGGCATATTGGATCTTAGTTCTATGTGAGGTCAAGAAACCTCGTTCTGCCCAAAGTCTACCGAAGTTGTGAACTACCCCAAAAGAATACTGACTGTCAGTATATATGTTTACTCTAAGCCCTTCGGAAAGTTCACAAGCTCGAGTCAATGCAATAATCTCTGCGGCCTGCGCGGAGTTATGCGTGATTCTCTTGGTTTCCACAATCGTGTTTAGTGTGGTGATGGCATAAGCAGCCATGGATGAACCATCCAGAAGTTTGAAACAGGAGCCATCACAAAACAGCTCCCCTTGTGCGTCGTTTAAAGGAGTATCTTTCAGGTTGATCCTGCCTTTAGTCTCCTGTTCTGTGGTGTAGAGGCAGTCATGTGACACTTCGTCACTGCAAGCAGTATCTTGCGGGAAAGGTAATAGTTCAGCCGGATTCAATACACAACACCTCTGAATTTTAATGTGCGGTGCGAACAAGATCAATTCGTATCTCGTTAATCGTGCGGAGGTGAGGTGTTGCGTTTGTGTTCTGTTTAGTAGAACATCTACAGAGTGAGGTACCAACAAGGTTAAAGCATGGCCTATGACCATACCCTCGCTTTGTTTTACAGACGCAGCAGCAGCAGTGACAGCTCTCAAACATCTTGGCAAAGCACATGCAACAGGATCAAGGGCGGAAGAAAAGTAGCCGCACGGCCTATTCTTCCCTCTGTGTTCCTGCGTTGATACAGCCAAACACATCCATCACATTCATGCACATACAACTCAAAGGCCTTTTCATAATTTGGTGTGCCCAAAACTGGTGCTGAACACAGTGAAGTCTTGAGCAGATCAAATGCTTTCTGGTGTTCCAAGTTCCACGGCAATGGCAAAGAAATACCCTTCTTTATCAAAGCCAACATTGGTTTAATCGTTAACGAAAAGTTCGGGATCCACTGCCTACAGTAAGAAGCCATTCCTATCAAGGCTCTGACTTCCTTCTGTATATTTGGGACAGACATGCTAGAAATTATTTTAATCCGTTCAGGCATCAACCTTCTTCCCTCCTTTGACAGGAGATAGCCTAAATAGGCGCCCTCCTGTCGACAATATTGAAACTGTTTGAGTGAAGCTTTATGTCCATGTTTTGCTAGGTGAATAAGCAACAACACAGTGCCCTCCTTACAGGCACTTTCTGAATCAGCAGCTAAAAGAAGATCATCTACATATTGAAGCAATGTACAAGTGGTAGGCAACTCGAGTGTATCAAGCTGCTCCTTCAAAGCCCTACTAGAAATGCTCGGACTTACCGTATACCCCTGTGGCGCACAGGTGAATGTAAACGAGCGTCCCCTTAGGGTGAACACAAACAGGTATCTGCTATCCTTGTGTATAGGAATGCTAAAGAAAGCATTCTTAAGGTCTACAACACTAAAGTGAACAGCAGAGGCTGGGATCATAGTTAGTATTGTCGTTACATCAGGTACAATAGGAAATTGTGGAGCAACAATCTTATTGATAGCGCATAAGTCAATGATGAAACGAAAAGGAATTACATTATCGCCTTTCTTGTACACAGGCAAAAAATCGGACTATTGCACAAACTACCTGCAATTTCTTCAATTACCCCGCGATGTACAAAATCAGAGAATATACATTTCAAAGCTTGCTCACCATCAACCGAAATATTAGACTGAAGAATACGTGGCAACTTTACTCCTTGTTTCAAAATGATCTTAACAGGCTCAATTTGTAGAACACCAACATCATTGTCATAAATCACCCATAAACACTCCGGAACATCACTAAATTCCGGCGGCAAAGGTCTAGTCAGGAACTGAAAGACAGAAAGTTGCTGTGGTGAAATCGTCAAACACACTCCATCCGAAGAACAATGAATTACTGCATTTAATTCTTTCAACAGATTCAACCCCAATAAATTCTCTCCACAGTTCGTTGTTAAAAGAAATGGACAGGGATCCGTGAATGGACCTAGTGTAATCGGTACCGGCGAAGAAACTGGACTAATCACTGGTGTGCCAGAAAACCCTACAGGAACATTGGTTTGCCCTGACAGTGGAATGTTTGGAACCCGTGAATGATCAATGGAATACTTCTGTGCTCCTGTATCTATCAAGAATAGATGTTTCCTATTTCCCACTATCATTTCAACGTAGGGACCTTTCTGAATAACGGGAATAGGCGTCGGTTCCAAACCCTGCTTCGGGCAATCCTAGCGAAACAATATATCGTCAAAAGGAAGATCTTCAGAGAGATATGCAGTAGAAGGATGATCAAAAATGTTTCTATTATCCACACTCGGTGACTGATTGTCTTGTGAAAAGATTGCAAATTCTGAGAAAACTGGCTTCTACCAGGACCCTCTGCCCCAGGGCGGCCTCTGGATCGTCTACCCATGGTACCAAATGTGTTATTGACCTCTGCTGGTGGATCGGGCATTGTGCTCGGCAATGACCCTCTTGTCTGCAATAAGCACATTGGTTCGCGTGTACAGGACCCAACGCCACATTACCCTGTGGAGCATACTGTCCCCTAAACTGTGTACTACACCCTCTAGGACCTCTAACAATTTGTTGCAATAGAACTTTAGTTTTCAGGTCTCGATTTCTCTATTTGATCCTCTCTTTTTCATTATTGAATTGGTTTTCATAGTAGTGAGCCATATGCAATACTTCAGACTGAGACTTAGCCTGTGAAGCGCTCTCAGAAGTCAACATTTGCAACTGGATGTCAGGCAACAATCCATGCACAAATGTGTCTACAAATAGTTGTTTTCCAGACTCCGTGCTCAAATCTTGTCCACTGAAATCTGAAAATACTTGTTCAAACCGATTAAAGAATTTGGTAGCACCCTCAGACTTCCCTTGGACACAAGCAGTAAGTTTGTCCCAAACAGTCCTTCTCTCAGGTATTATGGCTTTTAGTTTTGTCACTATTCTATCAGGCAAAGTCAGTATTACCTGTGGCGGTCTTTCGCCAGCTGGCCTATCTCTATCTTGTCTAACCATATTATCCCATGTGTCCTCTAACCCTGCCGCATCGTCTACAGTCCTAATCTGTTTCCACAAATCAATAGGTAGGAGCACGGGGAATAACAAATCTATATCACTCAGAGTAAATACTGGCGAATGCAAGACAGATTCTATCTCTTTATAGAACCCTGTCGGATTCTTTCTAATATCTGGGATGGATTGTCTGATGGTGTTCACTTCCTGTCTTGAGAACAGAACATGAACAAACTGTGATACGTAATGTGCAGGAATATCTTAAGCAGCAGTACCTGCTGCAACGTTAGCTGGAACCTCAACTTTTGGGACAAATGTCAGAGGAACCTCTCTCATAGGCTACTGAGAGATAGGAAACTCTGAACGCTTACTGAGCAACAGAGCTAAATCAAGCGCTAAAGCAGCTGGAGATGTGTCAGACGAGAAAGCTCTCTTGTAGATATTCAGTAATTCTGCAGGACAACAAATCTTTCTTTTTATACATTCATCCTGCAGGTATTCTACCATAACTTGTATCACTTTCCTCTACATTTCTGACGTATACTGACTATACGTGTCATATACTTCTACGGGAGATATCGACATGTCTGAAATCCATCTAATTGCATCCTTTATGCAAATATGTGTTTCCTCACTCATTAATTTACAAAGTGGAAGGAACCGTTTCTGTACAAACATAGCGTCCAAACTATCACAATCAATTTCTTCATTCCGTAACCTTTCTAACTCCCTTCTATGCTCAAAAACCCTTTGACGTGCTCATGTACTTTATCCGCAGTATCTCTTGAATGTGCTAAAACATTCAAATCCCTCAACCCTTGTGGGAGATCTTCATCATCCAGTCTGTTCCACATTACAGATAAATGAATTCCCAGCCCTTCGATAAAAAAAAAATTCTCAGGAAAACTTTCTAGATTAGAGAGTGTGGCAAAAACGTCAGATTGTTCACCCTTCTCCATGCACTGTCTAGCCCATGCAGTCAAGTCGCGCTTTCTCTCTTTAGACACAGTATTATGAGGTACAATCTTTGATTCCGCTCCCATATCAACTACAAAGGCGGAGGTACAGGTGGAGGAGCAACGATAGGAGGAGGAACAACAACCAGAGGAAGAGGAGCAATAGGGGGAACAGGAATTACTACGGGAGGAGGAACGACAGCTGGAGGAGGTAAAACAGCAGGAAAAGGTACATACGGAAGTGGCGCAGTGGCGCCAGGCCTTCGTTCATTTAGAAGTTTGTCAATTAATTCATCAGACACATGAAAATCTTTAGACGGATATACTTTCTGAATACCAAGTTGAAAGGCCCTATCCATTCTTCTAACTGACTCTGATTGTTTATTTTGATCATACAACAATGCTTTTTCTGCGTCGGACATATGTCGGGGCGCATGTTTCTCTCTACTTTTAAGTTGCTGCATAGCTTCTTTCTTCCAATTTTGTAATACATCAAATGCTGCAGGTCTCGCTTTTTTCTTCAACAATATAGACTCTAAATATTCTATGCGAGGAATCTCAAAGCTACCATTGGTTGGCCACTGAAGTTCGGAAGCATTTCTAGTTTGTCTGTGCCAAATATCATTAAACACTTTACTACTAATGCCATGCTTACAGTACATAGTACATGCCGGTGACCCCTCCTGTGGCGCCGGACGGCCAAATTCCAAAGATTGTCTGTCCGTGTTGAATAATGCCCTGAAGCAGGCAGACAATTTCTCAGGCATATCAGATTCCCAGTGTTACGTGGTCAATAATTGTACTCGCGAGAACAATGCGACTAGGCGTATGCCAATATATATCAGAAGGAGGCGCAGTATGATTTCCCGTTTAACACTTTCCCCAGTACCTGCAAAACTTCAACACACAAAACAACCCTCCTTTCTTTCCCCACTTTCCTGAGCCCAGACAGCCCAATCCGGGAGAGAGGAGGTCAAGGGTGGAGGGTTACCAGAACTATCCCAACCCAGGGTATTATGGGAGAAGGGACAGTTACCCTTCCCGTGATCCACCTAGGGTGGACAAGAGACCCCTGTACCAGCCAGAGTAGGTGTCCCAACTGGAGTGCCAGGTGCAGAACTTGTCCCGGGATCTGGGTTGCATGTTGAGGGCTCAGCAGAACCCTCAGATGATCATGGTGGCCTAGAACTCCACAAACCAAGGGTCTGGTACTCCAGAGCAATGACTGGAAGAGAACCCTGACAACCCACCGTTCCAAAGGAGGAGGCACAGGGGAATGGGGGTGTAAAGCCTTAGAGGAAGCTTCCTTCCCCACTTGTGAAAAGCCCCTGGAAACCCAGGAACCGGAACCAAAATCTCCTGCCCCGAAAAGTCTGCAAACTAAGGAACAGAGGGAGGGTAGGAGAAATAAAGGACCTAAAAAGACCCATTTTGTGAAGGAGGTTAGTGTCCTCCAATTTGAAGGAGAGGGGTCCTTAGAGGACTCTGGGAAAAGGATCTTCTCCTTAAGGGATGGGGGAACTCCTCCCCAAGAAAAATGGGTCCTGAGAAATTCTAATAAAGACTGTGTAAATGTGGGGACTGAGTTAGAACCGCCCACCATTGAACCACAGAATTATTGTTTGGAAAACCACCTTGACCAAACATATTCTGGTGACTGCCTCCAAAAAGAGGGGGGGCAGCCCAGATTCAGAACCAGGGGAGCACAAAACTCCCGCAATATCCAACTGTCATATTTTTCTTACAGATCCCGAAGCTCCCACACAGAATTCTGCCCAACCTGCCCCAGTGTCAGAATCAAGAGTCAAGAAACCAACCCACCAACTGGCCCAAACCGCACACTATCTTTGGCCCCTTTTGCAGAAGGAGGGAAGATTTTATGCCCCGGTCCAAGTAGAAGGGCAATATACATTTTTGGCACTGGTGTACATTGGATCCCAAGCCACTCTTCTGTCAAAAAGAGCCTTTGATCAGCTGAATTCAGGAAGGGGGGAGAGATACCAGATCCCTCTCACCCCTCTTCCTCTACAACTTCAGAACTTGGATGGGAATGAAATTCCTGTCGAGGAGACTGTGGATTTAGAAATTAAAATGGGGTGACACAAGGTAAAACACCTGGTCATAATTGTGACTCCAGAGGGCACACCATGTTTACTGGGGAATGACATCCTGCGTAGATTGTCTCCCCTAATAGACTGTGTAAACAAGGTCCTCTGGTCCCAGACTAACCGACCAATAAAATTAAAACATTGTGTCAACCATGTTAGTTTAAATGGCACATGCCACATGGTTGAACAAAAACAGGATCATATTGAATTCCATTTTCAAAACAACCAAATCCCTGACATGACAGTAATTACAGTAGGACAACAAACTGGTGATGGGAATTCCTCTCTATTTCTGAAAATCAACCTTCCTTCCAGTCTCAAGTGGCATTCCACACTGGAAGGAAATACTCTGAAATTCTATACCAATTCACCATCATAAAATCCACACTTCCATAGTCCAAAATGATGAGAAGCCAGCACAAAGTTTAGCTGGCATTCAGAAAATTAGAGAATAGTTGTTCATCCCTATTCAGTTAAATGAGGGGAAGGACTCTGTTCTCGCCCGAGTGTGCGTGAACAACGGTAAGAGCTTCATCAGCGAAGCCATGTTCCGAAAACTCCCAAAAGATCCAGTCATTCCCACCTTAAAATTGATAGAAAAATGGGAAATGGAGCTGGAAACTCCCAATTCCAAACATCTCCTGCCTTGCAGGCATGTGCTAAAAATATCGATGGGCAACACAAGCATATTACATAACTGTTGGGTCGTGCAGGATGTCCCTGCTGCATTTCATTTAGGCAGTGACATTCTCAATCGCTTTGCCATTAGTTTGGACCTGGTAAACTTCAAAGTCTGGTCCTGATTAGTGGGTAATCCCATGGGCTTTGATGATCCAGAGAAAGAATTTCAGTCAGCTCAACTTCTGCCGTATGCAGTTGAAGTTCAAATTGGAGAGGAAGTCACCATCTCAGAACGGACCTGAACATTCCAACTTAAAGTAAAAATTAAAAAAGGACAGAAACTGCAAAATCCTGACGCATATGTTCACCTCAATGCCCATCTCCAACAGCAAGGGTTGGAGTTAAACCCGACACCATTAGTCAATACAGAACACTACACCATTCCAATAGTGGTGGATAACAGCAACCTTAGGAGTATCACTCTGGGCGCAGACACCATTATTGGAATGGAGGTTGATGACCAACATTTTTCCATAGATTTAGGTAATTAACTGATAGGACCAATCCCCAATGACTGTTTTAACAGTGATAGCGACAATGACACAACACCAGACAGGATCTTAACCTGGCATGGAGGGAATTTCCTGGTGTATTCTTCCTGCCCTTATGGTAAGGAAGAGGCGACTTGTGACTTCAGGAGGGAGGAGGTTATCTTTCAAATCAACCAGGACTGCCTTCCCTGCCTGAAGCCATCAGTCCAAGTCAGTACTTTACCCAGGGACTTCTCCACCCAGCTGGAGGTGGCCGCTGAGATAGCAAAACCAGAAGTCTTCCCGGGCTTTAGGCAGATGGTTGAAGAGAGAGTCAACCTAGCTGATGCCTGTGAGACTCTGGAGCAAAAGTGAAAGTTGAACAAGTTTTCTTAGATTCTCAGGATCTCTTTGCGGTGGACTCATATGACTGTGGTCGCACCGAAATCCATACAACAGCAATTCCCACGGACCCTGATATGACTCCAATGTTTGTGAAGTAATATCGCTTGCTTCTCACATCCATGGAGTCTTTCACCGAAATAATTAAAAACCTTGAGTCCCGTGGGATAATTCGTCCAATCCACAGCACCTTTAATAATCCAGTGCTGAGGATTTTACAACCAAACGGCCATGGAGACTCTCTGCTGACCTAAGGGAGCTAAACAAATGGGTCCACACGTCCCAATGGCCTCTTCCCTACATTTACCAAGGGCTGGCCCAGATCCAGGGGTCAAAGGTATACACTGCCATTGACCTGACCAATGGGTACTGGACCGTACCTGTCAGTAGGGAGGACCAATACAAGCTGACCTTTACCTTCGGGGGCAGCTGTACACATGGACAGGAATCCCTTTGGATACATCAACTCCGGCAATTAATTTAATATCTTCTTGCATAAGGCCATTCCCGACTTGGGTGAAAGTGTAACCTGGCCTAGGTAGATGATGTTCTGATCAAAAGCTCAACTGTGGAGGAACACATAGCGGAGATCCATTATGTTCTGACACAGTTGAGGGCTGCTATAGCAAAACTATCTTTCCAAAAGGCACAGTGGTGCAGGACCCATGTCAATTTCTTGGGGCATGAGATAACTCCTGAGGGTCTCTGTCCCCGGGAAAAGAAAGTAGAAGCACTCCTGAAACTAAAAGACCCCACAACTCTGCGTTGCCAGGAGTGCCTTCTCACAATCGTTGAATTTTTCCTCCACAGAGGATAAAGTTTTACTCGCATAGGAGATTATTTTATTGACCTTGTCATGCTTTTGGTATAATACTGCAGTCAAGCATGTATTAGAGAACCCTGTCGCCAAGAAGAACTTCTTGTTTTTGACAGGGTAAGCTAGGCAAGGCACTTTTGAGAGGCTTCTTTTGAGTTGTCTTACTGCCTCGGCTGGTTCTGGACCCCACTTGACCACCCCCTTCAAAAGATGAATCAGGGGTCTTGTGATCTCTGTGTAGTCCTCAATGAACTTTCTACTGTAATTAGTCAGTCCAAGGAGGCTCCTTAGTTCCCGCAGAGTTGTGGGGTCTTTCAATTTCTGAAGTGCTTCCACTTTCTTTTCCTGGGGACAGAGACCCTGAGGAGTAATCTCATGCCCCAAGAAATTGACATGGGTTCTACATCCCTGTGCCTTTTGAAAGGAGAGTTTTGCTCCGGCCACCCTCAACTGTGTCAGAACATAACGGATCTCCGATATGTGTTCCTCCACGGTTGAGCTTTTGATGACAACATCATCCACATAGGCCAGGTTACCCCTCTCACCGAGGTCGGGCATGGCCTTATGTAGAAAAATGTTGAATTCATGTAGTTGATGTATCCGAAGGGAGTCTGGGTCCATGTGTACTGCTGCCCCCCCCCCCGAAGGTAAAGGCCAGTTTGTATTGGTCCTCCCTACTGACATGTACAGTCCAGTATCCATTATTGCAGTGAATACCTGTGACCCCTGGATCTGGGCCAGCCCTTGGTCAATGTAGGGAAGTGGCCATCGGGAAGTATGGACCCGTTTGTTGAGCTCCCTAAGGTCGGCGCAGAGTCTCCACTGGCCGTTTGGCTTCAATATCCCCAGCACCGGATTATTGAAGGTGCTGTGGACTGGACGGATTATCCCACGGGACTCAAGGTTCTTAATTATTTCAGTAAGGGACTCCATTGATGCGAGAGGCAAGTGATATTGCTTCAAAAACACTGGAGTCATGCCAGGGTCCGTGGGAATTGTTGTTGTGTGGATGTCGGTGTGACCACAGTCATATGAGTCCACCGCAAAGAGATCTTGAAAATCCAAGAAAACTTGTTTCAACTTTTGTTTCTGCTCCAGAGTCACACAGACATCAGCTAGGTTGACTCTCTCTTCAACCATCTGCCTGAAGCCTGGAAAGACTTCTGGTTTTGCTATCTCTGTGGCCTCCTCCAGCTGGGTGGAGAAGTCCCTGGTTAGAGTGATGATTTGTACTGTTGGCTTCAGATGGGGAAGGCAGTCCTCACAGACCTGGAAAATCACCTCATCCCTCCTGAAGTAACAAGTCACATCTTCCTTACCATAAGGGCAGGAAGTGTACACCTGGAAGTTCACCCCCATGCCGGGTAAAGATCCTGTCTGGTGTTGTGTTGTCATCACTATCACTGTCAAAACAGTCCTTGGGGATTGGTCCTAACAGTTCATTGCCTAAATCTATGGAAAAATGTCGGTCATCAACCGCCATTACAATACTGGTGCCTGCGGCTAGAGTGATACTCTTTAAGTCGCTGTTATCCACCTCTATTGAAATGGTGTCATGTTCTATATTGACTAGTGGTGGTGGGTTTATCCGCAACCCTTGCTGTTGTAGAAAAGCATTTAGATGAATATAGGCATCAGGGTTTTTCAATTTCTGTCCTCTTTTAACTTTCACTTGCAGGGAGAATTGTCAGGTCCTTTCTGCGATGGTAACTTCCTGTCCAATCTGAATTTCAACTGCATAAGGCAGCAATTGAGCTGACCTAAATGCTTTCTCTGGATCATCAAAGCCCATGGCATTATCTGCTACTCGGGACCAAGCTTTGAAGTTTATTAGGTCCAAACTAATGGCAAAGCGATTGAGAATGTCACTGCCTAAGTAAAAGGCGTCAGTGACATCTCGCACGACCCAACAATTGTGGACTATGCTCTTGTTGCCTATGGAGATTTTGAGCATACACCTGCTTGGCAGGAGGTGTTTGGAATTGGGTGTTTCCAGATCCATTTCCCATTTGTCTATGAGTCTAAATGTGGGAATGGCTGGATCTTTTGGGAGTTGGCGGAACATGGCTTCGCTGATGAAGCTCTTGCCGTTGTTCACACACACTCGGGCGAGAACAGAGTCCTTCCCTTCATTTAACTGAACAGGGATGAACAACTGCTCTCCAATTTTCTGAATATCAGCCAGGCTCTGACCTGATTTCACATCTTTCTGGACTAGTGGAGTGGGAATGTCTGATTGCGGATTGGTAAAGAATTTCAAAGTGTTTCCTTCCAGTGTGGAATGGCACCTTAAACTGGAAGGAAGGTCCATCCCCAGTTTGTTGTCCTACTGCTGTTACTGTCACGTCTGGGGTTCGGTTGTTCTGGAAGTGAAATTCTACTTGGTCAGATTTTTGTTCAACCATGTGGCAGGTGCTGTTTAAACTAATATGGTTGACACTCTGTTTTAATTTTATTGGTCGGCTAATCCGGGTCCAGAGGACGTTGTTTACGCAATCTATTAGGGGTGACAACCTTTGCAGGAGGTTATTCCCTAGTAAACAAGGGGTGCCATCTGGAGTCACAACTATGACCGGGTGCTTCACCTTGTGTCGCCCAATTTTAATATCCAAATCCGCAGTCCCCTCGACGGGAATTTCCTTCCCGTCAAAGTTCTGAAGATTTCCAGGAAGAAGGATGAGAGGAATTTGGTAATTCTCCCCCCTTCCTGAATTCAGTTTAGGGGTAGCTTGGGATCCAGTGTCAACCAGTGCCAAAATTGTACCCTGCCCCTGTATTTAGACCGGGGCATAGAATCTTCCCTCCTTCTCCACAAGGGGGCACAGATAATATACATTTTTAGACAACTGGTGGGTTAGTTTTCTAGTTTTGGACGCTGATAGAGAAGAGATTTGGGCAGCACTCTGTTTGGAATCTAGGGACTCTGAAAATAAAAGGTGACAACTAGATATGGGAGAAGTTTTGGGTTCCCCTGGTTCCAGTTCTGGGCCGCTACCCCTTTTTGGAGGCAGTCACCAGGATGGGTTTGAACCAGACGATTTTCATGATGTTGGTTCTGGGGTTGGATAATGGGCGGCTCTAGGTCAGTCCCCACATCTGCCCAGTCCTTTTGGACCCATTTTCCTTTGGGAGGAGTTCCCCCATCTATGAAGGAGAAGATCATTTTCCCGGGATCCTCTGAGGATCCCTCTCCTTCAAATTGGAAGATTTGTACCTCCTTCTCAAAAAGGGTCTGTTTGGGTTCTTTGTTTCTCCTACCCCCCTCTGCTCCTTGGGTGACAGACTTTCAGGGGCAGGAGATTTTGGTTCCGCTTCCTGGGTTTCGAGGGGCTTTTTACAAGTGGGGAAGGAAGCTTTCTCCAAGGCTTTACACCCCCCTTCCCCTTGTGCCTCCTCCCTGGGAACCGGTGGGTTGTCGGGGTTCTGCCCTGTCATTGTTCTGGAGCACCAGGTCTGGAGTTTGAGGCATTCTGCACCAGCATGCTCATCTGAGGGTTCTGTTGAGCCCCCAGCATGTGACCCAGATCCTGTGCCATGTTTTGGACCTGGCACTCTAGCTATGACACTCGCTCAGGCTGATACAGGGTCTGTTGTCTCCCCTGGCCTGATCCCGGGAAGGGTAGCTATCCCTTCTCTGAAAATACCCTGGGTTTGGAAAATTTGGGTACCCCTCCACCCTTGGCCTCCCCTCTCCCGGATTGGGTTGTCTGGGCTCAGGAAATTGGGGAAAGAAGGATGGATTGTTTTTTGGGGTTGAAAGTTTTGCGGTTACCTGGGGAAGAAGTTCTGTCCAGGATTTGGGGAATTTCTGCCCTCCTGGGGGAAATGAGGAGGGAAGTTCCCTGGGTTAGCTGCGGTTTGGTTGGATCCCCCGTTGGGCTGGAGGAATCCACACATAACCCACGATATGGGTATGTTCCCCTTGTAGCGGGGACTTATGTAGTAAGGGGAGTGAGGGATCCCATTTCTGGGACTACCTCCTTGGCTCCCTGTCTGTGACTGGCCCGAGGGCCTTCTGGGCTTGGGATTATTCTGCTGTGCAGGCAGGCTTTTAGGCCCCCCCATCTCTAAGTCTAAAATGGGAGCAACTTTCACCTCTGCTACCTTAGCAGCAGCAGGGGCGTTGGTTGTTTTGGGGCTTTTTGTATTATTTTTGTTTGTTATGGGCTTTTGCACCTCATAAATTCGTGTGGCCTGTTCAATGACCCAGTCTAGTGATCTTTTCTCATGAAAATGTCTCACTAGCTGGGTCATGATGTACTTGGGGAGAGCGTGGAAAAAAGTATTCACAAATTCTTTGCTGTCCGTGCGCACCCTTCTGGTGGTCTGCGCAAAGGCACGCTTTAATTCCTGCACACATTCTTGCAGGGCCTGATCCTCCCCACATTGTAAGTTGTAGGCTGCCTTACGAGCCTCCTGAGGATTTCTATGCACAGAAAAAGGCTTCAAGAGGGCCGCCCTATAGGTGAACCATCTAGAATGATTTTGGTCTTCCAGCCCCGCAAAGACGCTGGAGTATTCTGGTGAGAAGGTCCATTTCACATATTGAATACAGCTTTGGCTGTCCTTCAAATGAAAAGTTTCCATCATCTGCTCAAAGAGCTCTAAGTGCTCCCAACCAGAATATTAAGCGTTCTTAGGATAGGGTGTGATGACACTCCTTATCGCTTTGATTTGCTTTAAGGGGTCCTTAAGCAAGGCCCTTTTTGCCTTATTGGCATTCTTGGTTCGGGTAATCCTGGTCCACTCCTCCTCTGACTGAGAGGCACTGCTCCCAGAGGTGGCTGTCTGTTCTTCTAGGCTCTCCCGGATTCTGCGAGCCTGGAAATGGCCTACTCTCATGGAGTTCCCCACTAAATTTCACAGTACTTGGGTACCCATACCCAGATGACCACCGATCCATTCCTGGGAGGTGCTGGTCTATGAGCCCCATATTTCTGATTGGATTAAAATCTGCCATCCCCGTGGCCCTTGACTCATGTGCGCCAGTGGATATGGGGTGGCAGGGTCCAGGGATTGGAAGAGGTGAAGGCCTCTGGTACTAGGGTTCCTGAGGTTATGCTCAAGTGTTTTCGTTTCCCAGCGAACCTCATCTCTATCAGCCCCTGCTCCCTGTTGCCATGCAAGAACCTGAGATTTGTGTTCCTCTATCAAGGCCTTGTTGGTTTCTAACAATCGCTCTTGCATAGCTACCTGTCTGTGGAGCCTGTCATTGTTCTCACAGAGAGCCTCATTTTCTCTCTGTGCTTCCTGGGTTTTTTTTAGTACTGGGCCAGTCTTTGCTGCAGGAGGGTTACCTCCTGAGTCCTGTCCATACTGGCCTGGTCCTTCCTTGCTAGAGCCTCTTCCACCCTCCTGGTGTGCTCTAACAATTTTTGATGGTCTTTTTGGAGGTCACCCAGTCCCTGAAGGGCCAGGTGATTTTCTTCCAGCTTCTCTTTTAAATGACAGACTTCCTGGCCTAAGGTGTCTCTTTCCTGAGCAAGAGCCTGCCTCTGTACTGCCAGGTCATCCCTCTGTCTTTGAAGCGCACCAGCTTCCTGGTGCTCTTCATCAAATTCTGCCTGGGTATCCGGGTCTTTCAGGATTAATGTATTGCTCTCTTCTTTCTCTCTGTCTAGGTGGCTTTGCAGGGTGGCTACCTGCTCTGTGATTGCCCTGTTGAAATGTAGTTGTTGCTCCAGCTTTTTCTGGCACTGCAATACAGAGTCCAAACTTTCTTGGTACTCCTTTTGCAGGGCCAGCATTCTAGTATCCTGGTTTGCCTTTTCCTGCTGCAGGATACCCATGTCCTCTTTTATTTTGATTATGTACTGCCTACTTTCATTTTCAGACTCCTGGCTCTTCTGTAGCCTCTGCTCAGCAGAGCCCAGATCAGTTTGGGCTTTGGCATATTTATCCTATATGGCTCCAATATATAGGTATAGATATGCCGCTATTTTGGCAATCTTGTTTTGCACTTCCTTTGCCTTAGGGGACATATACAGTTCACTCAGGGCCATATGTAATGGACCCTGATTTTGCCATATATCTAACCCTGTTGCAGTGATCTGTTCTGTGATTGCCTGCAACCACATATTCTGATCCGGCTCTGTCCATTCACTCCTTACAAATAATTTATGCAATAGGTGTTATTTAGCCATATTCATCTCTACCAAAGTCGCCATTCTGGAAATATTGATTTCCTTCCTGGTTTACAGAAGTTTTCTTTTATTTTTGCAAAACAGACCATTTCCTTAGAGCATTCCTATTGAGGGGGTGCTTTTCACAGTGTAACACAGCGTGGTAGCCCAACATGATTTATGTACCCTGTCAGCACACTGTATTAGACTGTCACAAGTGGTATATCTAATTAATAAATCCACGACGAGCCCCCAATCTGTAAGTGATTTCAACCCAGCACGCCACCTAAGTCAATGCCTAGCGTGTGATGCACAGTTGGAACCCTTAATTATATATTTCTGTCTATGAGTTCTTTTATTTCTGAATGATGTACCCTTATATCACGCCCCTCTCTTTGAATCCCCCCCGGTCTCACTGAACCAGGAAGCAGGCTGTTTTGCAAAGTTAAACGATTTATTTTTATGAATTTGAACAAGATATATATCACACTTATGAATTTGAACAATATCTAGGTATCACACAATTATTATTTATACAATGATCAGCATTGGTGATGTCACAACAATCCACAATCTCTTTAATCAGAATGAGTATGGATAATAAAATAATGCAGCATAGAATAATACTTGATATGGATAGGAAAACAATGCAACATAGAATAATACTTGGTATGGCTAGGAAAACAATGCAGCACAAAATAATACTTGCTATGGGTTCAATCAAATGCAATGTTACTCTTTCCCCCTGATACTAATCAATCCCCCTAATATGCAATATAGAGATGGAAGGAGAGAAAACAGGTTTCAGGAATACACAATCTAAACCAATACGGTTTCAGTCCCAATTCCCCCCCAGCAAGCATAGATAGAAACAGGAATGCTTTTAAACAGGTCAAATGCTTTTGAATGTGGCTTGCAATGAATGGGCAAAATCACGGAAAAATGGATTGAATTCTCTAAATTGGATTCAAAACTAGTGGGAGCCACTTTGGATAGCTTCAAGTAAACACTAGCAATGATGGTTGAATGACTAGCGGATTGGAAACTGAATTCTGAGGTTGGATGCAAAGAATAGCTATTTTACACGTGTTGAAATTGAGCCAAATGCAGAATCGCGGCAAACATTTCAGCGCGATTACGGAAGGAGTTGGAATGCGGATTTAGATTTGTTTGAAATCTGAGGATGTTAGCTACAATTTGACACTTCAATGTTGTTTCTAACATGCACGGTTCAGAAGTTATGAAGGTTTTAGTGGAGGTTGATTTTTCTCAAAAAGAGTCAAGATTTTCATATGACAGATGCGCTTTTGAATTACAAACAAGAATTTTCATTACGCTAGGGAAGCTATGAAGAAGCAAGATACCCAACGGGACAGACACCAGAACAGCGGCGCTTCTGCTCTGACTTTTGACCGCCACAACACTTGTCTTTCTTCAGCAAATATATCAGCGCAAAGATGAATTTATCACTACAATTAACCAAGGACTATATGGACGAGGGAAAGATTCAGAATAGACAAAAGAGATTCTATAATGCAGTTATGGATATGCTAGAATGGTTTTGGATTGGATTACTTAAAGCTAAGAGATTGGCTATGGACAATTCTATGCTAGATACTCACAACTATGGTTTGGAATAGGCCCGTCAGAGATCTGGTCAAATGGTTCTGGACTGGAATTCTGCTAGCCCACCGGACAGGATTCAGGCACTTGGTTCTGCACTCAGCATGGCACTCCGGTCACTGCACGGCCTCCAAACTGGATCTGACGGGTGGGTTCTAGAGTTATAGCTATCTGGTTACAGCTCTGCTCTACTGGTTTGGATCTCTGGGTTCTGGCAAGAGTTCTTGGCAAAAAGCAGAAAACGCACAGCCAGGCTGTTCAATTTTGGTGAGGTTCCCCTTGGAAGTCTGGGGGTAAGATCAGGTTGCAAGATTCTAAAGGCCAAGCTGAGAAAGGTTCAGCTTTGGAGTTGTGCCTTCTGCTTTCAGAGTTCTGGAGTCTTGGATCTGGGTTCTCCTGCAGAGCACTTCGCCAGTAAATCAGTTGATGGGTTAATGTGTGTGTGTCTCAGTCCTAAACTGTCCTTATTTATGTATTTCCCAAAGGGGTGGGTAGGCTGATTATACTATGCCCACCCTCTAGGAAACCGATTGGTCAGAGTATTTCCCCTCTCCTGATTTGAGAGGGAAATCTAGTGTCATAGTGATGCTGCAATTTACAATCCAAGGAAAAACTTCCCCTTTGTTTCTACACAGAACATCTATTTTTCATATAAAGCATATTTACAATATCACCAACTTGCTAATAATACATATTCACATCACAGATTTAATAGAGCATATATCCGTCCGAGTCCCATCTTCTTGAGAGTTTTGGTTCAAAATGGACAGTTTTTTGCACTTTTGGTTGGTTACCCAGTGTCAGATCTGTATACATTTTTCCACATACATGCACATGACATCTGGGCATAATCCTGTAAATTTTCATATTCCTAGCATTATCACAATTGCTACAACATAACATTTTGGTAGTCCGGTCTCTGAATATCGCACAGGGTTCAGAGTAGTTTCAAACTATGAGCAGCATTTTCATATTAACAACCTATACAATACAGATTTTTCCGAGTTCTACACAGTTTTCTAGGAGTCTTTTTCCAAAAAGATATTTCCTTGGGGTTTAAGATACACATATCTGTCTACTCCGCCTCCATGGTTGGGCTGGGCCAAGAGCAACCTGGGCCTCTCTTCCTTTGGCAGTTGGTTTCTGTTGACACCCACATTTGCATTTCCTTTCAGTCAAGCGAGTCTTTTGTCTCCACTCAGAGCCACAGGCCAAAATCTCCTCCCACCTCCATTACCAACTCAATGCCAGTTCCTGAGCAGAGAGCAGGAGGAAGATTCCTTTGTTTGGGAGAAGCTGTGGAGTGCCTTTGAAGTCCAGTGTGGCTGACATTAGTTCATTTTTAAAACACTGTTTAAAATGGTCTTTTCTAAAATACAATTTACATTTTCAACAAATATACACACAAATCTCTCAATTCAAGCCTTTTTAAAACATAGAGATTGAATCGTAACAACCTATATGACTTTTGATGGCAAGTCTTTTCTTTTCCACAATTTGATTTTAAGACACAAGTTTTAAACTGACAGTATAAGTAAATGACAGCTTGGACACAGGCGAGCAGGGGTACTGCGCCCAGATCTGACATATTTTTCCCAGGAAAGCACCCTTTGAATGTGGATTTTTTTATGATGAAAGGTGCTTCTCCTGACCTTGTGCTTATGGAGATTCCTTAAATAAGGAGATGGTGAACACCCCACAAGGATGTTGGCTCTTCTCTGCTGTTTGGGTACCATGATTCTGCACTTTCAACAGCCAAGGAAACATGGATTTTAAAGCACTTTTGGGTTTTCCTTGGAATGTAGCACTGCCTTTTCAAGTAGTTTCATTGCACTCTGCGGGCAGCCCAATGTTAGGTTTTGGCAGTGTTGTCTCCTGTTTTCCCACTTACATAGGCAAAAATAGATTTGGCCGCCTATTTTTCAGGTTTCCCTGCGCACTTCTCAGAGAATTTTAGCGCATATGGCTTTTTTGCGGCCATTTGGTTGTTTTTGATGAAAGCAGCCCACAGTGATGTTGCAGGGCAGCGCCAGTGGGTCAGAACATCCCACAGAACCCAAGAGCAGACCTTGATAAATGCCTCCACAAGACAAGTGGGTCCACATAAACCAGCTAAAGAGTTGCCATCCCAGGCACACTTTGCAGCAAATAGAAGTGCCTACCGGAAACCCAAAGGCAGAGAATCTGGACACCTAGAAAATTGTTAAATTGTCATTGAATACATGCATGGAATATTGTAAATTGTCATGAAATGCATGCGTCTATCGCACTGCTGAAATCCCCCTGGGAACAGTAGTGGGAACATTTCCATAACTGGATTATGTTCTGTTTTCTAGCATTGGCACTAAGTGTACCTAATAACCAAGGAGGACCTCCTAAGGGACCCGGGAGGAAAACCACAGAGATCCGGAGTGTGGCTCCACACTGGAAATGAAAGCATGAGAGAAGACAGGAGTATCGTTCCTATTCCAACCAGAGCCAGCGAGGAGAGTGTATCGCATCAATCACTGACGGAAGAAGATCCTACACCTGAAGAAATTGATGTTCTTCACTAGGACATAAAGAAAAATCCCATGTGCCCGACTTCCCCACGACTGGAAGTCAAGCTGAAGTCGGGGGGTGAGGTTTCTGTGGGATATTTTAACCCATCCAAATGTGCCCCACTGCCTCAATTTACAAATGGTGAAAAAAACTGCTAAAAATGGATCCGCTAACCCCTGTGAGCAAAAATCTGCAAAACTGTGCATGGGTCACAATCACAAAAGGATGAACACCCCTGCCATACACAGTCAAAGTGGGGGGAAACCAGAACTCACTGCTGGAGAATGCCAGTGGGTGATGTTACATTTAACATGGGGCAAGGCAGCAGAATTGTCCTGAAAATCGAAAATGCCTTTTAAAAAGGTAGCTTTGCAACCTTTGAAGTGCTGTTTTTGGCACTAGATCCATTTATTTTCCAGTGAGTCCTTGAGAGTAAAAGGGTTGCAGTTCATCCAGTGTGGCCAGAGGAGCCAGGCCTCATTCACTAACAGCAGCTAAGAAATCTGTCTTATGAAAAACCAGCTCAATAACTTTTGGTTTCAGGTCCATGTGAAAAATGAGGCAGTTTTGAGTTAACTATTTAATTCTGACTTGACAGTGCCCAGCCTGGGAAAGATGACACTTCATGTTGACACTTCACTGCTAACAGGAAGGCTTAATGGCTGCAGGAGGTTCTCGCATATTGACAACAATGAACCCATAAGACTTTTGTCTCTGGCCCAGCCAAGGACAATGGCAGGCTGAGCACTGATCCCTTTAGTGGAGGGGCAGGAAACATCCCTCTAGACCCCCACCCTGATCAAAGGAATGTTACAGCTTTTGTCATTTGAATGAAAGTAAAAAAAAACTGACAAGAACCTTTGGTGTTTAAATGCCTGTTTGCAATTAAACTTTAAAGACTTTTAACTTTGCCACATGAAGGAGGACAAATCTAAAAGTTGGTAGTTGTAAATGTAATTTTATGCCCTTTCTTTGAAGACGTGAATGAACCCTGTACTGTATAAGGAACCAAAGATACACCAAAACACTGATTGCACCAAAACTATTAATGCTGCAAGTCTAATATTGTATACCCATGTTCTAGTGATGATTGCACAGATATGTACTGAATTAGGAATTGTTAGGCCAAATCTATATGATTTAAATTGACAAAATTCCACAGAATGACAAAGACAGCTCTCACTGAGATGGGGATTGAATGTAAAGATAACCCATCAAATATGTAATGCATGTGTCTGATTTTATTAGAGGGCATAATTATGGAAATGTGCATTTGTGGGAAAGTTAAATTGTGGTTCAAATCAATGTGGGACTCTCAGTATGATGGTTCATATGTAATGGTCTATTGTTATATGTTATATATGCCAAACTTTGTAATAAAAAGAAGTTAAAAAACCGATCAATGTGGGTGTTCCCAAATCATATCATAAACAAATGACAGCTCTTTCTGACTTTCAACCAGAAAAGGCAAGTGCCTTTGACCTATCACAGCTGGTGGTGAGGGGGGGGTGTGGTTTGAAATTCTGCCCCAACGATAAACTTTGTGATGTCACTTGGCATGATAAATATAGGGACTTCACCACACACTGACACACTGTTTCCTGACTTCATCCTGATATCCGTGCAGCGTTTTGTTCCTGACTTCTTTATCCTGTTCCAGAAATTTTCGTCTTGTCCTGATTCCAGAATACTTTGCAAAACCAAGGCCCAGCATTAGCTGAACTCTTCTTCAGCTAGGCCCAAATACTGAACCATCCCAAACTTAACAAAAGAGTCATTCTGATCCAGTCTGGCTTGCTACCATCACGCTTGCCTGCTGAAACTCGCCCTCACGCTAATCTACCATGCCCAGTGACCTGAATGGACAATCTAATCCAAATTCAGTTGAGGTGCAAGCCCAATTGACCAGAACTGCCCATCTGACCATCCCGCCAGAGGTGCCCTGCTTCCGGTAGACCCGACCCATGATGACCAGAACCCTGATGGTCCAATCTTAATTACAGTGCACTGTAAGTATAAACAGGAATCATAGTAACCCATAGTATATTTGCCTTGTCCTATCCCAATCTCAACCTATCCCATCTTTAACTTCAGAACCTCCATTATTGACAGAACCATTCTTGCAACCCTGTTTGTAATCCATAGTGTAGCACTGATTTGCTCCTTTGTTTCATTAGACCATAAGCCATTCATGATTTGGATTAAATAAAGTAATTCCCATACAGAAATCGTAGCATCCGCCACATGAAGAGTTACAAGCAGCTGTGCCTAACTTTGGAGATTCATGGGTGGAATTCTCTTTTTCTTAGTCATTACTATAGTTTAAATAAAACCAATCTGTCATTTTTACAACCAAATTTCTACTTTTCTCTGTTCTATTTTTCTCAAAAACGCCTCTCATTAAAACTTACATAACTTCTTCAGTTTTATAACTAGAGATTTAATTTCAACTCTCAGTTAAACCTAAGACCTGTAGCTACATCCACAAGCAGTATATTTGACCCGTTTTAAATTAAAAATCGCGTAGTGAAATTTAGGCATGAATTTGCATTTTGCAAAAGTTTTACACGTGTAAATTCTATTTCAAAGTGTTTCTTAACTTCCATTCTCGTTTAAAGTGTGTTCTGTTGCTCATATCTTAGCTCATGTTGGTTATAGTGCTCTCATAAGAATTTCTATCAATTTCAGGATTTTTGCACACTTTTCATTGTTTCATAAAGCCATTTTCACCTGTCATTTTAAAAAGTGTCATTTTCCAAAAGCGCTTTTCTCTCTTGTTTGGGGAGGAAAGACTGCATTCAAACACTGTACTCTGTTCTTCATTCCTAAATACCTGCTACTTACTTAAATCTGTGTAGAATTGGTCATTTGAGCATTAAGAACTTTGCAGGGGGAAACTTTAACCTAAGCGCTATCTTTTCACAAGCCAAAACTGTTCTTTTTCCTGTGTTTTCTATTCTGTATTACTATAAGTGAATTCAATTGCTTTACTTACTTTCTGAAAATGTGTGCTTGATTTGGATTTTAAATAAATAAATAAATATTTACCTTTACCAACTAGCCTGATTCCTGGTCAAGTGTGACCTGGGGATATTTTGAGGCAGGTATGATATGAGTGGTATATCACTCAGAATATTGAACCTATAGACACAATAAATAAGTATTTCATCTTTCCTTTAAATGCTAGACGAGACCCGGTTGTATTGCCTGATTGAAATCCTTAACAATACATCCTTAGGGAACTATGTTAGGCAAAAGTGTTCAATTGTGGCATTATTCCTCCATCTTCACTGTGAGTCTACACATACCAGAATGCAATTCAGCAAAAGGAAAAAAAATTGTCTCTGAGTACAAAACATTCAAGGACTGACAGTAGCATGGTTTAAAAAAAAGAATGCAGATGCTGTGTTGTTTGTGATATTTAAAACTAAAAACACATGTGGCATTCAGCACTGTGGACCCTGCTTAGTTTCAAAGCGAGGAAGGATCCAGCCCCCTAAGGCCATATTTCGCTAAGTGGTCTTGTAAGGTGGGCCCATATATTATATGCACCTAATACGAGCCAAGATGGATTTCACCGGGTGGTACTGAATACACTTGAAAAATGTGCAATGGGACAAATTATAATAACATGGGATTTCAATGTAGCATGGAAATCGCTTGTAGAAAGGAGTATGACAGGAAATGTTATTCTCAGGGGCCCCTCGCAAAAACTCTGAGCAAGTATCACCCAATTAGCCATGGTAGACTCTCGGAAAAAAAAACCAGTACATTTCCCAGATAGATTATATATGGGTGTCAGCTACTTTATTGAGGCAAGTACATAAAATCGACCTAGGGCGATTAGTTTCTCATATTATGCTCCTTTATCAACAATAGAAATTCAGCAGCAACAAGGTCGGTCCAGGTTAGGCAACCCGGACATAAGTAGCGAGATACGGGATAAAATTGGGGAGTTTTAAAAAATAAATAAGATGCCGGGAATGCAGGAACAGACGATGTGGGATGCCTTTAAGCCAACAATGAGGGGTGAGCTAATTGCAAGGAAGGCCCTACGAGAAAAACAACTCACCTCAATGCAAGGCGAGGTAGAATCGCAATTGAAGGGGGTAATGAGTATAATGGAATCGAATAGGGGTGTGACCCTGCGATGGCAATATAGACATATTAAGGGACAACTGGAATTATTACAGACTAGACACGCTGACAAGTCCTTATTTTTTTTAAACCAGCTTTACTATATTAAGACAAATTAAGCAGACTGTATGTTGATGCACCAAGTGAGAAAGAAGGAGGGAGCAAGGGCCGTCCTTCATATTAAAATGGGACTGGAAACCTTTAGCTCATTGTCTGAAGGCATAATACAGGTATTTACAGAGTATTGTTCCGCGTTATATACCACCGATTTACCAGATGAAGAAGCGCAGGAGGCATACCTGAAGCAATGCCACCTAAATAGAATTGACCCAGGGGAAAGGGAGGAGCTGAGAAGGGAGATTACTCCAGAGGAAGTATGTGCAACAATTAGGTCTTTACCTATAAATAAGGACCCAGGACCGGATGGTTTTCTGGCACTCTTTTACAAAATGTATATAGACACATATACCCTGGTAATGACTTCGCTTTTTAATTCTTTTATCAATTCGGGATGTATTGCTCCAACTATGGAAGAGGTAAAGGTTGTGTTACTTCCCAAGCCTAATAAAGATTGAACAAATTGTGGGTCAAATCAATCCATAGCTCTCATCAATATTGATGTGAAAATATTTAGTAAAATATTCGCATTGAGAATGGAAAAATTAATACCCACACTTAGTCAGTCAGGTTTTATCAAGGGAAGGCAAATGTTTAACAATATAGGGAGGGTGAGTCATTTGATTGAGAAGGTAAACAAATCAGGGCTAGCCAGTGGGATATAAATGTTAGATGCGGAAAAAGCATTTGACCGGGTGGAGTGGTCTTTTTTGTTTCACACTATGGGGGCTTTAGGGTTTGGGCCGAGATTCTTCCACATGGTTAAGGAAAATGATCAGTCACTGGTATTGTGACTGGCTATCGATGGTTATGTTTCACAGGGAATTAACGTGTCTCGGTGTACAAAACAGGGATGCCCTTTGTCCCCAGTGTTGTATGTGATACATTTGGAGCCGCTTTTATCTAATATCTGTTACGAGAAGAACATTAGAGGTATACCATTTGGAGGTGTGGAACATAAAGTGATGGCGTTAACAGAGTTAGTTAGCTCCTTGCCAGGGCTGACTATAGAACTAAAAGAAATTGGTAAAGTGGCAGTATTGATAATTAATACCCATAAATCAGAAATAATGGTTTTACAGGGGGGAGCTGTTTAAATGAACGTTCTTTAGACGTGGGTCAGTATCCGAGGACAGACAAAGGTTTAAGATACTTGGGAGTGAAGATAACCAACTCAATGGAATCTATGTCTCAGGCCAATTATTCCCCATTGTTAAATTCAATCAAAAAATTGCCTCGGGGAGTGTAACCTTCTGTCATTTTCATGGATAGGTAGGATTAATGTAATTAAAATGTTTGTGCTCCCAAGGGAATCATATTATTTCCAAGCCTTACAATTAGTAGTCCCGTGGACATTTTTAAAAAATCTAAATAAGATGGTGAGGAGTTTCATATGGAAAGGAAAAAAAACAAGGGTGGCTTGGAATGTACTGATGGCACCCATAATGAGTGGTGGGATGGGGGCTCCAAACTTCAAAACTTAATATCCTACGGCTAAGTTGCAGATAATACAGGGGTGGTTTGGGGATAATCGGGAGAACATATGGCTACGGATGGATAGAGCGGTGGTTGGTAGGCCCCTAGTAGAAGTACTGTGGTGTCAGAAGGTTGATAGACACCCTAACATGTATAAGATAAAAATCACAGCGCTGATTGTTGACATATGGGACGATGTGGTGTGGTGGGAGGGTATAACTATGCTCCCTTTCCATTTATGCCCCTATTCTGTATTCCACAGCTTACACCAGGGGCAGAGCAGGGAGTCTTTAAGTGATCGGAAGAGGCTAGGTGTCAGAAGATAGGCAATATGGTAGAGGGCCAGGAAATTAATACATTCCAACAATGTAAACAGGCATTTGCATTACACGAAAAGTAACATTTTAGATATTCACAATTGTGACACTGCCTACAGGCAATGGGAAACAAACAGGCGGCAATAAGGGACCTTACCACTTTTGAAAAGTATCTAATTACAAATTCAGGTGACCGCCATAGGGTTGGAGCATTATACATAGGCTCTGTTTATGGAATCCCCAGCCACCCAATCGCACTGGGGGTATATGAAACAATGGGAAAAGGTATTTTTCAGCCCTATATCGGACAAGCAATGGCAGGAAGTGTGGCTGGGGATTCCAAAACTCATAAGAGCACTTCAGATCAGAGACCTGTGGGTCAAGGTCATTGTGCAATGGCACCAGACACCTGAGAAGTTACACAGATTCTACACAAAAATGCCTGGGAAATGTTGGAAGGGTTGTGAAGATATTGGGACATGGGTGCACATATGGTGGGATTGTCCAATGTTGAAACCATTTTAGAGCTGTGTCAATATGGCAATGAAAGTTATATGTGGGCCTCAAATACGCAGAGATTTTGGGGAAGCAATGTTGGGTCTGGGAGATGTATTGGACAATTTATCCTTGAAGCCCCAGAGAAAGGCTTATATGATTCTTAGTGTATCAGCATTATCCCTTATTGCCCAGAGATGGAAACAGACATCACCCGCTACAGAACATGAATGGCTGGCAACAAATTGGTACTTTGTTTCATTAGAGTCAGTGACCGATGTGGTTCAAGGAGAACAGAGGAAGTTTGAGGAAGATCGGGACTTGGTACTGGATTTCCTCCACAAAGACTATCGAGTGAACTAGTGTCCACAAAGAAGAGGGGTTGTTTATGTTATAATAAAACAAATGCTAATAAAATGTATTTAAAAAAAGAATATCAGAGTCTTTAATGGCAAATAACCCAACATCCGAGTGCTCTTAAAGCCAGATAGGATGCTATGACCCTCAGTCAAACCCATAGAGCTCTGTTTTATTTTTCAGCACTGAATCTGAAAATCAAATACTTAATGGTTGCAGACTCCAATCCAGATACAAGGATTTGGCCCTTGATCACCTGCACAACACTAATTGATTGTTAAGCTTTGCATCTGCGAGTCAGAATCCTAATGGCATATAGATACTAAATAGGAGCAGATTCCAAGCGAGATGGAATAATTTGGACCTCAGTCACCCACTCAACTGCAGTAAAGTATGTCCTAGCAGCTGTTAAAACTTAATGCCATGTATCATAACATTGATAAAGGCAATCAAAACGTACAGGATCAACTGCTTGTTTGAACGAGGATGCCACTTCTCCAGTGACGCATTCTTGCTCTATAAAAGTTTACAGTTGTTTTTATAATTGTTGATCAGGGCATAATGGGTGTTACCCACTCATACCTGAGTTCAAACTGCCTCATACTGTCCTTTAAACCCGTTGCAGTGCTTTGCAAAGTCTATGTGTTTTTGAAAGAATACTGCCTCCACCATGCAGGGTCCTAATGTTGTAATGTATCCAACAACACCACAGCCCAGTCTCTGTCTCAGACTGACCTTTGCACCCTTCACTGGACTAGTGATTAGCAGATGTGTCTTAACAATGAGAAAACAGAAGTCTTGTGCTTTGACACAGCAAATCCCACCTGATTACATTTCAAGTGGCCGCTCACTGGGGACCAACCATTCCCTAGCTCTAGAAGCTGAGAACTTAGATATCCTTTTTGAGAGTGAACTCTCATGCAACCCTCAAATCAAAATACTATCAATGAATACCCATTTCTTACTGCACATGGCTAAGAAAACCATGCAGTACCTTTTGGTACCTCAATGTAAATCACATAAGCCCTGATGCTCAGTAGACTGGACTACTGTAACTCCACCTACTTGTGCCTCATTAAACCACTCATCTATCAACTGAAACAAGTAAGGAATGGGGCAGCTAGAATGATATTTATCATTAATACCTTGGAACTCAATGACAGCAGCCGTGAGGGCATTACAATGGCTACCAATGGAACATAGAATCCAAAACAGGAAACTGTGTATTATCCATAAAGCCCAATTTAACTTGAAATCTAGTTTAAGCATAAACAAGACTAGAATAAATCTGATATCTACCAACTACAACTTAATCTCCACCCCAAAGCCCAGAAAGAATATGCATGGTGGCCTAATCCTTGCAGTAGTTACACCTAGAAGCTGGAACTACATCCAATAAAATCATGAATAAACTAACAATAAAAGCTTCCAATAACTTACTAAAGAGCAGTTACTCAAACATGGCTTCAAGGCCGCCACATACATCTTTATAGCTTGTATTCACTGTATTATGGACTCTAAGTTTTAATATTTCCAAATATGCTGTCTTTATTGCATTGTGACTGATTATGTCATGTGCTTTTTCTTACTTTCGCACCCGTCCACGCCGTGCCTCTAAAGGTAGTTTGACTGCAGTGTAGCACAAATCTAAAGTGTCGTGGATTTCAATAATAGCTCTAAGTTTCTACTGATTTTAGGGTGACCCAGACGTGTTTACCCATACAACGTTATTACCAATGAAAAATAAAAAACAAAGTGCAATTGCAAGATGTGATCGGTTTCATTAAACAGCACTCTGCACATTTTGTTTTGTTTCTTTTTATTGTGGCAAGCTTTTACTTTACTTTCCTATTGCCGAGATGTAAACACATTTTAATCAAAAATATAACACATCTTCTGTGTTCTCGGTGACAACATGAGGGTGTGCATGTTGCCGCATGTTTGTCTCCTAAATGGCCTGCGTGGGCCGTGTGGATGTCTGAAAACATTGCTTTGGCACAACAGGTGCAACAAACTTTGTTCTAGCTATTGCGGTATTGGAGATATTGTTTGCTGGATGTGTGAGAAGACAAAGATCACAAATGCAGTGCCTGTGTTGACCTCATCTATTGCATACTTGCATCACTAGTACAATTGTCTGAAATCATTTGACTACAACCTCTATCAACTTTAGCCAGCATAGTCAAGGACGAGAGTTCATGGCAATTATGGTCATGACCTCACGAAGAGCTGAAGGTTAAAGTGCGAAGAGCTGAATTCTCTGTTCCATGCATTCTGGTTCACGCAATCATCATTTCTGTTACTATGAGATCTTGATTTAAAATGGATTACTTACAATGAAGAGTATATGTAGCATGCATTATTTGGGAAGTATTACAAATAAAGGGTTCATTTTCTGTTACTGCGATTCATAGGGACCTATCAACTTGCATAATCATCCCATGTCGCCATGAAACATTCTGGGTGTTTCAAGCAAATTAATTCAGTTAATACACATTCAAAAAGTTCACATTGCGAATGCAGGCATTATACCTACTGCATTCCCCATGAATCACTTTAAGTCTGTCCTCGTCCTCTGGCCAGGCACCCCTACAGCAATAAACATTGGCAGAGATACAGCGGTTTTACAGTGACTGCAGGGACCCTTTCTGAGTATTCTATAAATGGTAACCATGCATTCCTATATTTCTCGTATGTATCTATACTCAGCGCTGTCATTCTTTCAGGTTCCAAGATGTCCCAGATTTTTGGATTCTTCCAGTTATGAGCTACAGTAATCTTGGCCACCGTCGTTAGGTATGTAAGTAAGGTGGCCATGCGCCCAGTCATGGGGATACATACCCTCCCCTGTGTCTTCTAGTACTATAACCAGTGTGTCCAATGGCAATTGAAAGCTTGGCACCAGTTAAATCACGCCTTAAAAAAAAGCAGCCAGACAAAAAATTGTATTTAGGAGACATCCATGAGCTTAAGAAAATTAAACGGATTGCGCCTAAACAATGGGCAAGCTCTAAAACTGTTGAGGATGAACGCCTCTATACACAGGCATCTAGGCTGCACAAAACAGCCATTTCACTAGCAAAAAAAAGTTCTATGAGCATCGCATTGACGAGGCAGCTTCAAGCTCCATAGAGCTCTTTAGACTCCCTGTCCACCATCCTCTCTGGTCATCAAAGACATCAAGTGGTGTAATGACATTCAAGAAGCACTCCTGGATAAACTAAAAAAAAATGTCAGATGAATATTACTGATAAAAATGAGGTAAGGACTAAAGAGCATAATAATGCAGCAGCTCCCGTCACGCTCAGGACCTTTCCAGAATTCGACTTTCAGCCAAAATAAGAACAGGACCTTACCAATATCCTCAGCAAACTTTAGCCCACTAATTGGAAAAGTGACATATGCCCTGCCATTAAGGTAAAAGCTTGTGCACCCCAATTGGTTCCCCTTATAACTAAATTTGTCAATGCAACTTTCAGGGAAAATGTTGTTCCCAATGAAATAAAACAAGCATGGATCTCTCCCCTACTGAAGAAACCTTCCTTTGATCTGGGCATACCTGGAAAATATTCCCTAGTACTAATGTGCCATGCTTACTTAAAATCCTGGACAAAGTAGCACATTTGCAGATTGAGTCATTTTTGTCTGGACATGACATTCTGGGGCCCAAACAACCAGGCTTTAGAAGAGGCCATAGTATGGAAACTACTTTACCTGAATTAAAAACAATATTCTCCAAACTATGGAGAAAGGGCACACTGGCATATTAATGTTACTGGATTACTCTGCTGCCTTTGATCTGGTGGATCACACTATTCTGGCAGAGAGACTACGTAATACTGACCATTTCTCCATTTCAGCTACCGAGTGGGTAAAATCTTTTCTGGTAGGACGCAGAGCAAGAGTCTTCATTGAAAGGGTCCAGGTTGAGGATTTTATTGTCACCTGTGGGGTACTACAGGGTTCATGTGTATCACCAACCCTTTTTAACATCTTCACGCTTCCTCTGTTTGAACAACGTGACAAATTGAGAGTCATGTGAATTACACAGATGATACACAGTGCCTTGTTCCCCTCTCAGGTGACTACCTTCGTGACTCACCTACTCTCAGCTCCACCTACGAGCACTTTCAGATTTGGATGCAGAACAACAGATTTGCTCTGAACGATGCTAAAATGGAGCTCATGGTGTGGGGTACTGCTTTGCAGCTGCGGAAGCTTAGCTCAGAGTACCTCTCGTTTAAAATCATAGACTGAGACATTTTTACCCAGCCCAAAGTTAAAACACTTGGGGTCATTTTCGACCAATAATTCACCATAAAGTAACAGGTTAATAGCGTGGTGTGCAAATCCTGCTATTATATTAAATTACTGTGCCAACCACAAACTTTTTTGTTGCCACCTAATTGCGCCAGGATTGTGCGGGCAATCGTAGGTGATAATCTGGATTACTGCTCCAGTCTCCTACTGGGCATCTCTTAACATGATTTTACCTGCCTTCTGGTTTCACCATCAACCGTCTTGTGGCCAATGATGGATTTGACTTTTATGGACTTCATTAATTCATGGTGCGTTACCCTTTCTGAACTCTCATGCTGGACTTCCTTTGCATCTTGTACTCACGGTGACCCTGAATCATGCTGTTCCCATCTTCATCTTGTATCCTGACTTGAAACATTATGTGATACTACTGACTTCTGAAGTTGTATTCGCTCTCCCCTCTTGCTTCACCACTCTTTTTGACTGCTTACTCTCTGTTCTCTCCTCCCCTCTCCTTTTTCCCATCTCCTCCCCTCCTCCCTTTACTTTCTTCTACGCACTTACTCTATCAGAATTGTCCCTGGACCTAGTATGATAGCAACCTCATCTGTCTCCTCACCCTGCCCTTAATGTCCCCCCCTCCCTCCAGCACTATCTGAAACGTTGTCAGGCCTAGTATGATAGTCGCTTGTTTTGCTCCTCCCCACCCTTTCTGCACCCCTCTCTCTCACCTTTTGTTTTTCTCCGGCTCTACAAGAAATGTCGTCAGGCCTAGTACGGTAGTCGCCTGTCTGTTTCCATTTCCTTCCCACTCTCCCCCTTCCTTATCTGTATTAGCTCTTGCACTTTCTGAAATGTTGTCAGGCCGAGTACAATAGTTAATTTCACATCCTTCCTGTTAATGGCATGTAAGAATGTCATTGTATTTTCCCTTGTTCCCTCCCTTGCCTTGAAGCGCTTTGAAATACATTGTGTATAGGTGCTATATAAAAAAACTATCATATCATATCATATCATATATCAGGTGGTACAAAACAATGTGGTTCGCATCGTCGAAGGGTTGCTCAGGAAAAATCATGTCACAGCAGCCAGGAGAGCATTACATTAGCTCCCTGTCTGTAGCAGAATCTCTTATCGGGTGGTATGTATTACACACAAATGCCTCTTTGGGCAAGTATATATTACTTCTTGTTTCACCTCTCTCAACTAGTAGAATGCTGAGATCAAACAACCCTAGCCTTATTGAGACTCCACGGACCAGACTCTCGTACATGGAATGGAGATCCTTTCCCCATTCAGCACCCTAGATCTGGCATGCCCTTCCTCCAGACCTCAGGGCATGCTAAAGTTTCATACACTTAAAGTGTAAGCTGAAAACTGTCCTTTTCAACTAATTCCACACTCTTGATATGCTTCCCATGGTACCTTCTGTTTTGCTCTGTTGTTTGTAGCTTGTCTGTCTGGTGCTACTATGCCTCACAGGATTATTGTCTATGCACAGTATGCATAAAGTAAAGAAAATAAATAAATACAAAATTGCATCCCAGTTATACTTTTAATTTGCGGTAGCACCTCCATCCAGAAGTTTCTCATCTTACCAAATGTACATAGGAGGTGTATCAGTGAGCCCACCTCTGAACACCCTCACCAACATTTTGGAGAGTAAGCAGCATTTATCCTATTCCATCTCTGTGGGGTCATATACCAACTATTGCGTATTTTCAAGAAACACTCCTTGTCTTTCACACATCTCAAAGATCTGTGGGTACGAGCTGACAAATGATTCCAAGCATCATCATCAATTTCCAATCCCAGATCATGTTCCCATTTATGCATATATGCTAACTGTACCCTAGGATCATATCTGTCTAATGGTTTGTACAGAGTCAGAACATTATCCTTTTTTATGTCAGAGCGGACCTTCAGTTCCAATGCAGTCAGTTATCTCAAGCTGCCAGCTTTACTACTCGGATGGGAGGCCAAGTTATAGCTGGTGTAGATGTTCCAGTCCGCCATCTATCCAATTCTTAAGAACGTCCTTATCTTTGCCTGGTTGAAACTCAGGACTGCCCCAATCCAGAGCAAGCCGTCCCCGCACTGTCTGGACTCCCCACCTGTGGGCCGCTCTATTCCAGTAGTGTATAGTATTTGCCATTTAGGTCAGTATAGGGAATTCGTTATTATGATGTGAAAGTTTCAGAAAGGGGATCAATTACAGGGGGATAAAGGAACATGCCTGTTCAATGGGCTTCCATTTTGGTGCTACATCTCCACTACCCCATGACAGCTCTACTGCCAAATTATAATAGTGGACATCCAGGACACCTAAGCCTCCAGTCTTCATTCCTCTCAACAGTACTTTTTCTGCATACGCACCTTCTTTTTCCCCCATATAAATTCAAGAATCTTTGCCTGAAACATTCAAATATTGGGATCAGGGATCTTAACTGGCAAGGCCAAGCATTGGTACAGTGATCTGGCAATCAAACTCATCTTCACAGTAGCTATTCTCCCATCTCTCCAGGTCCTCGACCATATGCCTGAATAGTTGTGGGAAGTTACACTGGAATATCTGTGATGTGACACCAGATCTGGACACCCAGATTGCCTATGACCGTGCACCCCCATCGAACTGGGAAAATCTAAGAAATGTCATGCTGTCATTGTAGATGCACAGATATCTTCAGAGCACTAGCTTTGGAATAGTCAACTGCAATTCCAGAAGCTAGCCCAAAGGCCTGTAAGTTCACCATTAATGCAGTCAAAGAAGTGCCCACCTCCAGTATAGTGACCATAACAATGTCCGCGTATAAGCATAGCTTATATGTTTCTCCAGCAACCTTTATCCCTTTTATCGTCTCATCATCCCTGATTATTTTTGCAAATGGTTCCACCAATAAAGCAAAGATTAGGGGGGATAAAGCACATCCTTGTCTAGTCCCTCCTGGATAGTTATTTTAGTTGTGGTTTGCCCATTTACTCTGATTGCTGTTGAGGGCCTCTGGTAATTTGCTAACAGCAGCTTACTGAAGTTCGGGCCAAAACCAAATTTCCCAAAGCAGCAATTGTATATAGAGTGACGATCCATCCGAGGGTATCACTTCTCCCCAGAGGAGAACCCCTTTCCATGAGACTAGGGAGGTGAGGCCACTAACCAGCAGTCCCCCTAAGACTGGTAACACGTGGGAGGATCTCATGGGGATAAGGATGTGATTGGGAGGCACCCTGCAGGCTGGTGTTAATGTCTGAATCTTCCACACATAAGCTCATATCCGAAACTATGTGTTATGGTGAAATATCAAACCATCCTGATGTCATGGGTACAGGGACAAAGAAAAGCTTGATAATGCTCCAGTCGAGCGGAACGAAGGCTCGATCAGCCGCAGTCAATTCGATTGACGTTATGCTGTTTACATCACCGCTATTTAAACTGAACAGCAAAGAAGCACTGTGTTCTTCGTCATCCTCTGAACTGCCCGACGATGGTGAGTGCAGATCTGCCATGTTGAAAGCTGTGAGACATACAGGAGAACCCAGTGACGAAGGAGCCGCAGAGAAGCCAGTAGGACTGGAAGAGGGACGTCTCCAAAACTGAAGAGAGAAGCAGCGGGATGCCAGAGAAATGTCTTGCGAGTTGATTGGGAACCACTGTAGTGAACCTGGAGAGACAGAGAGGTGGTGGCATGACCTGAAATGGGTGGACCACTGGGTTCAACAACAGTGCAGAGACCGCCTACCGTAGCCTAAAGAAGAGCCATGTAGGCAAATATGTGGAGAAGGCAAGAGATTGTGGTGGTGGACCGAGAGGTCCAACAACTACGCTGAGACTGCCAGCAATAGTTGGCTATGGAGAGAAGAAGGCCATAAAAAAAGGACGGAGAAAGAAATGGGAGTAGAGAAAGTGGACCTGCTACCCCCGGAGAAACCGGTGAACAGTTCCCCAGGAGAAGGTAATGGGAACAGGAATAAGTCCAGAAAGGGGCCAGGAAGATGCAATATTGTAAACAGTAAAGAAGTCAATGGAGTAGTAAACCATTTTGAAACACAGTTCCCTCTGCAGTTCCACAAGAGTGTGATGCTGGAGAGTTAAGAGGGACTCAGGGAGCATCTTTGTCATCCCAATAGGCACAGAATAAGAACATAAAGAAGGTTAAGTCAGTGAAAACCGCTGTAAGGGGATTACACATATTGCTGAGAACTGTGAAAGACATTGGGGAACCAGCTCGGAGAAGGGAGTCATTCTCCTATCCCCATATCCTGGTAGCTTCCTTTCTGCACAGAATGCATTCTTAATACCTTTTTCTATCCATGTGCAGAAAATGTCCATTTCATTCCAAAGGCACATCATAATTCAATTCCTTCCAAAGCATGTTCCTGGTGCACGTGTTCATCTAATTACTGCAATAAGTCCTAATTTTGAACACTATGCAAATGTTCATACATCTCTCACCTTCCAAATGGTGTTTTCAAAATATATTTTATTGCAAATGCAAAAAACAATACATTTCACCTAATCAGTGGACAGTTAATAAAGTTGTTGATCTTATACCATGTATTGCTTAATAAAATAACTTATTTTGACCTCTATGGTGCAACCGAGCATCTGCGACATTAGCCACATTTATAGAAACCTTTCAATCCCAAATTTAGCCATTGTTCCTAAATTTCAAATATCTCAGATTTACAAGGGTTTGAGCATTTTTGGCTTTTTATATATAATTGTATGTTTCCTATCCAAAGAATCCTACCATATATTTATGAAACAGTTATAGATGCCAGCGCCTTTTTAATAGTCTATTTACACCTTTATCCTATTTTGAAAATCCTTTTACGAATAACGCTTTTGTTCTGGTGGAATAAGTGCACTTGCCGTATGTTTTGTATTAGATGATCCTCTCTTTCTTTTGGTGACCTTTTCAATGACTGCCTTGCTACTCCTCTGCCTCCATTTTTGCCACTTTCCGCCGTTTGTCTGCCCCTTTCTCTTTGTTTTCCTCTTTGTACTTTTTCCACCTTAGCAGGCCTCTACATACCTGGCTCTCTTAGGCGACCTCTGCCCTGCCCTCTGCCTATTAAAACTGATCAAGTTTATTGAGTGTACTAGAAATCCTCTAAATTGAGTGCTCTAATAAAAGAAGTGATATCAATTACTAAAGATGTGGTGCGGCCTGCCAGACATGTTTGCCAAACTATATTTAATTCAAATTCTGAAGCCGAGTGAAGAAACTTGCCCAAATACAAGTCACAAAGTGCATTTAGCCCCAGACAGATCGCTACCCAGTGTTTCATAGTTTCAACAGTTCCTTCAACATTACAAAAGCTGAACCCACTTAAGTTTGATGGGATCTTATCATAATTTGTTTTGTATTAATATGTTCCAATGGAAACAGATAAAAGTGACACGAGTCAGTTTATCGGGATACATGCTAAGAAAAGGAGTAAGTGCCCCCCCTCCTTTTATACATTTCCCTAAGGTGGACTAAAGATGGATAAGAGTGTAATTGGTCCATGGTCTCCATCTAGTCATGGCGATATAAAGAGGATTTGACCACACTAGGTTATTCAACCAGTACCTCTAAAGAGCAGTCAATCTTTTCCAAAAACAAAGTGCAAAATGCTTTAGAAGATCTCATTCTCGGGCAACACTGTGTGAGACAGAGAACTTTGAAATCAGCATATAATGATTTCAGTGAAAAAAAACTTTGTTAAAGGGACGTTATGGTTAAGTTGCGCAACTAAAAACCTATGAAATTTAGATAAAAAAACTTTGTTAAAGAGACATTATGGTTCTGTGTAAACATGAAATTCGCCAGTTATGGTAAGCTAAACAACCATAACTCGCGCCACCACTGTGCACTACTAAGACTAATACCCAGGACATCGAAGATGACATCACAAATGTCATTGATGACATCACTGATGACATCACATGTCTGGCTCCCTCTTTTCTCCTTTACTGACTTATCTAGGCCAGTAACAATCAGGAACTAAACATTCATATACTCATAATTCATATTCAAGTAACATATTTATAGAGTTATACTTCAAATACGTTCTTACAGTAATTTACTTGCAGTTCACTCACTGCACATGAAACATATGCATAGGGGAAAACACAGATTTGGAAAACAGCAATGCTTTGTGTATAATGATAAACAGTAAGGTTATCAACACGTTCTTATAGTTCTGCGTTTTTTAATTACTTTACTTTCATGGATATGCTCATATTTGTATACATTGTATGCACACTACTCTTCTTAGGGTCCAGTCACATTATATTATAGTTATACATAGCGAAGTAGTAGCTTTGAAGCAGATCAATAATTTCTGTGTATAAAGTTAATCAGTTGGGGTATGAAGATTGGCTGGTAATACTGTTGTTTACTTCATTTTCCCTTTATATGCTCATATTTGTATGTGTTGTTGTTATTTGTGTTTTGTTTGAATAATGCAATTATGTAGTAAGTGGGTTTCATTAGCTAGTTATTAAATGTTGCACAGTAGACAAAACTGTAATAAAAAGCATTTATCATTTTACTATTCAACATGGTAAGATTAATAATATTGCACATCCATCATGTATGTTGCACTCAATGCCTATGTTTGTATATGAGTAGCTTAGTATACTGGAAAGAACCTGATAATAGAATGGTATTCGTATCAATGCATTACTTAATGCACTATGTACCTCATGATATGTATTCCAATAATCCTTCATACTTTTTTTATTAACATTACTATAAGAATCCCTTGTCACATTTGTGATGTCATCTTTGATGTCCTGGGTGTTAGTCTTAGCAGTGCACGGTGGTGGCGCGAGTTATAGTTGTTTAGCTTACCATAACTGGCGAATTTCAATGGTTTTTCTGTTTTACGTTGAACCATAACGTCCCTTTAACAAAGATTTTCTCACTGAATTTCATAGGTTTTTATAGCGCAACTTAAACATAAAGTCCCTTTAACAACGTTTTTTTCACTGAATATAGATATAGATAATGTAAATGTTCTCAGTGTTTACTAAGACTCCCTTAGCTGACATACATATAACATAGAAAATACTGAACCCCCTGCCCGGCTAGTCATTTTGATGTCTGCGGACCGCGTGCATATCCGAGGACGGACGCGGTCACCATAAACACTATCCAAAAATTCAGGGGATATCTTACATTATTGTATCATACAAAAAAAACACCAAACATGTTCAAAAAGCACCATATAAATACATTACTTTTAATAATAAATAAGAAGTGGAAACTGTAAATGTAAGACACCAACCATCCACTGAAATAGTGTTTCCAATATAATGGAATATACCAAAACCAAATAAATATGCCTCCAACAAAATTACCTCACAGAAACTGTGCAGCAAAAAGCAAGAGCATACCTATACAGCATTAACACCAAAAGTATGCAAGAAACTAGTGAGTACACAATATTTATTTTATATATTTATACATTTTCAGTATTATGTACACTAAAACTAATATATTTCTTTTTTTACACAGAAATGTCCAGTACTTTGGAATGGCTGGAAGAAAATTTCCCACGAGATGAAATGAGTGAAGACAGTGATACTAATGGTACACACAACATTTCTCTATATATGCCAATTAATAACCATTACTTTATGTGTAGGTAACATTTTTTTTTTAACAGACCATACAGACAATAAGTGTAATATACCAAGAGAGACATTAGAAGATCCTCTGAAACAAATGGAACTAAAAATGGATATGTTAATGAAAAGTTTCAATCTTCTAAAACAGCTTGTTGAGGACCACATTAAAGTAAAGATTAAATATGACTGTCCCACATGTACCTGTTCCCCCACTCCATGTCCCAGCCAACTATCCCCAAACCCTCCCCAGCAAGAAAAACATTACGATGAGACTTCCATCCCTTCCTCCCCTTCCATACATCATGTCCAAACCCCTAACTCCCCTGTATTTGTTTCAGTTTCTGCTTCCCTCTCTCTTTTGTAATTTTTATACTGTTGAACAATAATACAATTTTAATTGTGTTCTTAGTATATGCCTGTGTCTTATTTTTATTTTAAAAAGGCAGTTAGGGTGTCTGCAGACAGCGTGGGTATCCGTTATGTCCGCAATTAACCAAAATGGGGATGTCCTAAGGACACTATACCTGTCCATAATTAAAATGGATGTGTCATTAGAACACACAAGATGTCCGCCTGTCCGCAATTAACCAAAATCGGGAGTCCTATGGACAATATACCTGTTTGTACTGTGCGTAATTAAAATGGCAGTGTCCTTAGAACACAGAAGATGTTTGCTTGTCTGTAATTAACCCAAATGGGGGTGTCCTAAGGACAATATACCTGTTCGTACTGTTCATAATTAAAATGGAGGTGTCCTTATAACACACAAGATGTCCCCCTGTCTGCAATCACCCAAAATGGGGGTGTTCTAAGAACACCACCCCCTGTTCGTAATGTCCACAAACAGAATGAATATATCCATAGAACACGTATCCCGTCCGCTCATCCGCAAAGTTCAGCGCACATTTATTTTATTCAGGGACTTCAACAATGTTCGTAGAACACCGGCGCACATGGGCACCCCACCCTTGGGTTCTATGAACATCGTGCCTGTCCGTAACTGTCCGGTACTATACTAAAAGTCCTGCTTTAGCACTAGCCAATTTAAATAACAATCTTCTACATGGTACAGCCAAACAACTACTCGAAGAAATAGAGCATATCCAGAAATATTTTGGACTTGAAAGCCACTTACAAAATACAATATATGTACAACAAACTAGCAACTACTGTACAAATAGCAACCTTCTATTAAGAAATACTAAAGTTTAAAAGTACCTCCGCTGAAGTACCAACCCATGTGTGTGTGTGTTGCCGCAAGACTTCTTATAAAAGTACCACAAAAACTGTAGACGTAACATACAAAATTGAAGACAATGAAGATTCCAAATGGTTCCAATAAGCTCTCTACCTTATAGCAGAAAACAAATACAACATTACTGACCCCTTAAAACTTTGTAATTACTGCACTGCAAAACTTGACAACAACCAAACACCTTCACATGCTATCACAAATAACTTGGAATTATTCCCACTACCAAAACCCCTGCAGCTACTAAATTTATATGAGAGCATCATAATTCAAACAGTGCACCCATTCCAAGCAATAATACGCCTCCAACCAAAAACAGCAAAATTACCTCCCTCTGAATTAGTGAAAGGCATTAGTCGCAAAAAATATGTTTATTTACCATTAGATCTCAAAGAAAACGTGCACACTCTAGGAGTGCAAAGGCCAATAGAGCAATCTTTAATTGTCTTAGTAAATGGCGTACCTACAAAAGACAACACAATTTGGCAACAACTCGTGGACTTACATAAAGTTAGACAAGCCCTGCAATATCTATAAAACAACAATGAATACAACAAAGAAATTAATATTGAAGAAAACCTGAGAGAAACCATTGAAATAATTCAAGAGTCACCAGAAACTGGTCAATTTGAACTTCTAAATCCTGCTACAGAAGCCAATATTTTAGACCATTATATAATTCATCCTTTATACTCTAAAGACACGATAGATGATGCACTGGAAACATACCAAATGCGACAAGCCAAAGGATCTCCAATCAGCATATGGGAAAAAAGTATAGAAGCACGGGCCTTTCCCCTACTCTTTCCTACTGGAAAAGGAGAAAGGTGCGATGATAGAGCCACACAAATAACAGCATCAGAATATCGCTCTTTACAAATGTATTCTGACGACCCCGGATTCAGACAAAACGTGGAATACATATTCCACCTTCTCTTTGAAAGTGAACTAGCAACTCTCTGCTACGGAATTGTACACACATTAAAATCGGGTACGCATTTTCAAAATATGTCAGATACGCAATTATTACAAAAAGTGCAAGAAAAAGATGACGTTTTACAGTCAAGTATTACAAATCTTTTTGCAAACATGCGTGGTACAAAAGAATACTGGTTCCGAAGTCTCAGAGATGTACGCTGTATGATAAGAAACCGTGGCCCACCCACTTGGGTTATTACATTAAGTTGTGCAGAATATGCATGGGAAGATTTACACGATTTCTTACGCATAGCAAACAAAAACAAAAGAAACATAGATATAAAAACACCAGGAGAACTCTGCTCTCTAGATCCTGTAAATGTATCAAGATATTTCCATCATCGTTTCATTGCTATGCTACACTTTATTTGTAATAAGACTGTTCCTCCCCTCGGAGAAGTTCAATACTTCTTTTGGAGAAAAGAATACCAAACCAGAGGAGCACCACACATCCACATGCTATTATGGATTTAAAGATGCTCCTAAATTTGGTCAGGACAGTGATGCCACTGTTTTGCAGTTCATCCAAAACTATGTCACTTGTGAAATCCCTTCACAAACAACACATAGTGACCTTCATGCACACATTTTACAATTTCAAAGACACAAATGTGGGAAATATTGTTGTGGCAAATATAAAAAAAAAGGGAAATACTACACTAAATGCCGCTTTGGTTTCCCTAGACCAGTTTCAGCAACAGGTCAAGTAAACAACTTCATGTTTTCAGTCAGACATAGTGTCAACGGTAAATCGCCTAAGAACACATATTACATAAAAAGAACAGAAGAATCAAAATACATCAATGATCACAATGCAATCATTGCCCTCCTATGGAATGCAAACATAGATGTGCCGTACATTGCAGATAATTCCACTGCAGTTGCACAATATGTCACACCGTACTTAACCAAAGCAGAGAAAACAGAGCTTCAGGACCTTTGGGATGACATATCATCTGACAAAACACTATCACATCAATTGTACAGCTTAGGCATAAAAATGCTCTCTCTTAGAGAACGTGGCTGCTACGAAGCTGCAGACCATTTAACCGGTACTGCCTTTTATGGAAAATCTGGCAATATAGTATGGCTAAGTCTTGGTCCTGCTAAACCTAGAAAAAGAGTTCTCAAATCATATGAGGACATAGAAACAATAGCCAAAATTGATCCCAACAGCCAAGACATTTTGAAAAACAATTCACTAGACACATACTACCCAAACAGGAGTACCACTTTGGAAACCATGTGTCTCTACCACATAGCCCAAAACTTCACATACAAAAATAATGTTAAACCAGATGAAAAGAAAGGTAGATACAGAGTTGTAAATTGTCAAGGCAGCTTAATGAAACTTACCAAACGCAACTTAATGAATCATATCAAATTGTCATTAAAAACTCCTCAACATAAAGAACTGTATTACATGCCCCTGCTACAACTTTTTCAAACCATGGAGAAAAGAAGAAGAGTTACTAGATATGTATGACTCCTATGAAGACGATTTCAAAGCAAATGAAAGCACTATAACTGACGTCAACTTTACACAGTACCAAACAATGTTGCACAATGAACAGCAACACGAAGAAGAACTCCAGGCCCAACTACAAGTGGACACTCCCGACAGTAGTCAACCTTCTGTAACAGGAAGCCAAGAACCACTTGGACAGCCACTAATAGCAAATGGGGCAGAATTAGCCATGATAGAAGTAGGAAAAACCATGTGTCTGTATGAACAAGCTACAGAAGACTTTGCTGTACTGAAATCACAACTGAACAATGAGCAGCGTAGCATTTTCCAAGAAATAACAAAACAAATTGATCATGGTGTGGAATATGAACATAAAAACTAGACCTGCCAAGACTACAAACCAATACTGCTATACAAGAGTGGTGAAGCTGGTTCAGGCAAAACATTTGTAATCAAAATCATCAGCAAGTTCCTTCAACAATTGACAAACAACAAACTGTCAGCTTTTGTAACTGCCCCCTCAGGTTTAGCTGCCTACAACATAGGCAATGTCACTTTACACCAATTACTACTCCTTCCAGTAGAACACCAAAACAAATTAGACTATTACAAACTTTCCACAGAAGCTGCAATGGAACTACGCAGAGTTTTCAAGCAAATGAAAATGCTGCTAATAGATGAGGTGAGCATGGTCTCCAACCTAACGTGGAATTTGATTCACCTCAGATTACAAGAGGTCCTCAAAACAGACTACAAAGAGCTCTTTGGAGGAAAACACATTGTCACGCTCCCCTGATTCCCACGGAGGCGCAGGTCTGGCTTCGAGTGCTGATGCTTCTTCTATGGTGAAGCGCAGGGCTCTGAAGATGGACTCTCTGGCTCGCAGGAATATTCCCCTGTGCGTGAAAAGGGAGTATTACCCACTGACGGAATAAAGCTCAAGCCTCCCACTCCCTTCCAACCCTCCACGATACCCTTCCTCGCGTGAAGTCTCACCTTAGGGTCTGGAAGGATGAGTTCTCCATCCTGCTTCTGATGCAGGGGCGCGTTGAAACCCAGTTACTTCACTGGATTGAGGTTTGATGGGAGTTCAAATAAGCTTGACTATTCAGGTAAGGCGCTGTAAGAGTTCTGTAGCAAGTTCAAAAGTTCAAGCTTAATAATAATGTTCATTGTCTTATTGCAGCAAGCGCTAACGCTTATGTCTTTTTCCCCTTAGGGGCCGGGGTTCGGAATGCCAGAGATATGGCGCCGACCCGAAGTGAAACGTGCAGTAAATGACAGGTAAGTTCTGGATGAGCGTTCGGGTAATGTCTTTGCATTCACTCATTCAATGTCTTTGTCTTTTTTCCCCAAAGGGGCCGGGGTCCAGAATGCCAGGAAGCGGCAGGACCCGAAATGGAATGGGAATGACCCAACAGGTAAGTATTAGAAGGAAACTGAGCTTTTCCTATTCCCTTCCTTCTCTCACCTTGTGTTCTTGTCTTTTTCTATCTAGGCTCTGGGAAGTGGCTGCGGATCCGGATGATCGCTGCTGAAGATGGAGGTGCCCAGGAAAGGTGAGTGAAATGCAGCGCTGCAGCGATCGAAGCAAAATGCTTTTAAAATGATGTCTTCCCTTTCAGGATTGTCGGAGTGATGTCTCCGTGATGCAGCTTTAGCAGGTAAGGTCTTCTTTCTCTCCAATTCTCTCTTAGCAGGTGACCCAGGATGCTGACAGGCGTGGCTGAAGTCCAGATGCAGGAGCTGACACAGTGAGCGTCCAGCTGCGAGGAGCAGAACAACGCGAAGCGTGAGTTGCTGATCGGGCGTGGTTTAAATAGCTTTGGAAGAAGTTCCAGGTATGTATCCTTCCACCGATCATGTATGTATCCTTCCCCGACCACACCCAGGGGAAAGTAGTCCCACAGGTAAAGTAGTTCCATTCAGGCCTCAAGAGGGCCTGGATGTAGCAGCATGGTCTGCATCAGGTAAGTGCACATTAAAACACTTGAACACGTGTCTAGCTTTATGAGCCTGGCGCCTAAGGCGCCAGGACAGGGGTCCAACATGAGCCTGGCACCTAAGGCGCCAGGACTGTGTCCAAAGGGCCCCAGCTTGGGCCCGCTGGCACTTCCCTGGGGGGAATGATGCCTGCCTCTGGGGTTGCTGGGTCGGACCTGGCTCCTTAGAGGTAGGCATCATGACAGTACCCCCCCTCAAGGCCCCTCCCAAGGTTGTTCCCTCCGGGGGTCTTGGCTTGTTCGGAAATCTCCGATGGAACCTTTGTATTAATCGAGGTGCGTGAACATGGTTACTAGGCTCCCACGATCTCTCCTGAGGTCCATATCCCTTCCAGTCAACAAGATAGAAGAGTTTGGACTTTAACACCTTGGAGTCTAAAATGTCTTTAACTTCGAATTCTAATTCCCCATCAATTTGAACTGGGTCTGGAGGCTTGGACAGTCGGGACCCTGGTTGTACTGGCTTCAAAAGTGATGCATGAAAAACTGGATGAATATGCATGTCAGACGGTAAATCCAGTTTAAAGGCCACAGGATTGATTATAGCCTTCATGGGATAAGGTCCTATGAATCTGGGAGGTTTGCGGGCCCGTGAGGGGTAAATGTTTCGTTGCTAGCCATACCTGGTCTCCTACTTGGTAAGGAGGAGTTTTACTTCGGTGCAAATCAGCGTTTTCTTTATACTTTTTCTTGGCTTGCTGTAGATGAGTTGCAGCTTCTTTGAAGGCTCGGGTTATTGTGGAATGCAGATGATTTACTGCGGGCATTTCCAGGGTCAGAGGTGGATCTAGATCAGAGGTCCGAGGATGGTGACCATACAAAGTATAAAAAGGAGTTTGTCCGGTTCCAGAATGCGCTGAATTGTTGTATGCATATTCTGCGATCCAAAGGATGTCTTTCCAATTTAACTCGGATTGTTGCAACATGCACCGAAGATATTGCTCGAGAGTCTGATTGGTTCTCTTGGTTTGTCCGTCGGTCTGGGGGTGCTGGCTGGTGGATAACCGCACATCTATTTGTGCTAGTTGGCAACACTTCTTCCAAAAATGGGAGATAAATTGACTTCCACGATCCGAGACTAATATGGAAGGGAAACCATGTATGCGAACGATATTCTCCAGAAATTCCTTGGCCAAGGTGGAAGCTGAAGGCAAACCTTTTAAAGGGATAAAGTGGGCCATTTTGGAGAATAGATCCACAATTAAAAGGATAGTGTTGTAACCAGCACAAGGAGGCAGGTCTGTTATAAAGTCCATTGACAAGGTGTGCCATGGTGCCGGTGGAATATCCAAGGGTTGAAGTAGGCCGGCTGGCCTTTTCTTTTGACCCTTGTTTTGGGCGCAAATTCCGCAAGACAATACAAAAGACTTTGTCTTTTCTCCAAGAAGGCCACCAGAAGTGGCGTTTGATTTTCTCCTCCGTTTTAGCGATACCAGGGTGTCCTTCCATTAATGATTCATGATGATGGGCAATAACAAGTTCTTGCAATTCTTTACTAGGCAGAAACAACCGCTCCTGGAAGTAGGGTAAGTCATCCTTGTAATGAGGACCCTTTTGACTCCATTCCAGTAAGGCTGAAGAGTCTAGAAGTTGTTTTACTTGCGTTTGGATGTCCTCAATAGTTTGCAATGAAGTTAGGCCTAAGATTCTTTGTTCAGGTATGATTGGCACAGGTTCTAAACTCGAATTGGGTTCTTCCATGCCAATCCGGGATAAGGCGTCCGCTTTACCATTCTTGCAGCCAGGGCGATAGGTAATTACAAAATCAAATTCCGCAAAGAATAGAGCCCATCGGAGTTGTCGTGAAGATTGAGCTTTGGCCGTCTTTAAATACTGTAAATTTCTGTGGTCCGTAATTACGGTGATGGTGTGTCTTGCCCCGAGAAGGTAGTGACGCCAAGCCTTGAAAGCAGATTTAATAGCCAGTAACTCTTTGTCGGTAATTGCGTAGTTGATTTCAGGAGGAGAACATTTCCTGGACCAAAAGGCCACAGGGTGTAGTTGGTTAGTTTCTGGGTCTCTTTGCGACAGGACAGCTCTCATGGCTGAACTGGATGCGTCGGTTTCCACAATGTAAGGGAGATCTGGGTGCGGGTGCTTCAATATAGGTGCAGAGGTGAATTTGGTTTTCAGGTCGTGAAAGGCTTGTTCGGCCTCAAGAGTCCATTCAAAGCGTTTGTTTTTCTTTAGGAGAGCTGTGATGGGTTGGACTGTTCGGGAAAATTCCGGGATGAATCTTCGATAGAAATTGGCGAAGCCGAGCATGCTCTGAACTCCCTTCACCGAGCTAGGAGATGGCCATTTGAGGATGGCGTCCACCTTTCGCGAGTCCATTCGGACTCCTTGAGGTGTCAGGATGAATCCGAGAAACTCCACCTCTGTGGTATGAAAAACGCATTTTTCGTGCTTTGCAAATAGTCTGTGCTGGCGCAATTTCTCAAGAACTGTCCTAACATGTTTTCTGTGATCGGATTCTGAAGAAGAGTACACCAGGATGTCGTCAATATAAACAACGACACAGACGTCGATAAGTTCCCGAAGAACATCATTCATAAAGTACTGAAAGGCGGCAGGTGCATTGCACAAACCGAAGGGCATCACCTGATATTCGAAGAGCCCAAATTGGTGCGGAATGCAGTCTTCCATTCGTCGCCTTCTTTTATATGCACCATGTGATAAGCTCCTCGGAGATCTAACTCGGTGTACACACAAGCGTCTTTCACCTGGTCGATAAGCTCAGGGATCAAGGGCAGAGGATAACGATTCTTAATCGTTATTTGAATTAGGGCGCGATAGTCTATACATGTTCTAAGGTCGCCCTCTTTTTTCGGCACGAAGAACAGAGCTGAGGAGACAGGAGACTTGGACGGGCGAATAAAACCATTGACTAGGTACTGATCTAAATACTGACGCAAATGTAGGTTCTCAGGTTCCGTAAGAGCATAAATCCTACTAAAAGGTAGTTGAGCATTGGGTACCAGATCGATTTGGCAATCATAAGACCGATGGGGAGGTAACGTGTTAGCCTGTTCTTTCTGAAAAACGTCTTGGAATTCTTGGTATTCTGACGGTAGCTGTACAGGGGTGGAAGTTGCTGAGGCTAGACCCATAACTAAATTTCTTGGGTAACAAGTTGGTTCACAATCAGGAAAACGTATCTTCTTTGCTCGCCAGTCAATTCTGGGATTATGTGTTTCTAACCAAGGAATTCCAAGAATTACTTGAAATTGTGGGGCCTTGATCACATCAAACACGATTGCTTCCCGATGTCCATCCTGACCCACCAGTGTCATTTCAACAGTGGAATGCGTTAGGCCCTGAGGCTATTTCGGTTCCATCTACTGTAGTAATGACATCTTGGGTTACTTTCGGGCAGAGAGGGAGCTTAATCCGGGAAGCCAATTCACGGTCTATGTAATTTCCAATAGCTCCACTGTCGATGTATGCTTTTATAGCATGCAACAGCTGAGGCTGTTTTGGGTCCACAAGCACCATTGGCATGACAAAATGCAAGGTCAAAGAGTTTGTTTTCAAGCTCGGCAAGCGCACCCCTACGCTTGTCGGGATAGGTCGTTTCCCGAATCAGGTGTCAAAAAATCGTTATCAGTGGCTCCAACCACCTTCTTAGGTGGTTTAACCGGACAATTTCGAAGAAAGTGACCGGAAGTCCCGCAATACAGACAAAGTTGCATTTGCCGCCTTCTCTCTCGTTCCTTCTGCGTTAATGGTCCTTTAGTCCCACAGGTAAAGTAGTCTAGCTTTATGAGCCTGGCGCCTAAGGCGCCAGGACAGGGGTCCAACATGAGCCTGGCTCCTAAGGCGCCAGGACTGTGTCCAAAGGGCCCCAGCTTGGGCCCGCTGGCACTTCCCTGGGGGGAATGATGCCTGCCTCTGGGGTTGCTGGGTCGGACCTGGCTCCTTAGAGGTAGGCATCATGACACACATTATTGTTTTCGGAGATCTTCTTCAATTGACACCAGTGAAAGCTGAACCTATTTTAAAACCTTAGGGCACAAACTGTGCCGTAAAACTCTTGGCAGCATAGGAAATGTCAACCTTTGGCAACATTTACAATACAGAGATTTAACAGAGATTTAACAGAAAACTTGCGCCAGTCTGCAGACCTCACATACGCCAACATTTTAAAAAGTATTAGAGTTGGTGTACTATCTCAAGAAGCACAATCAATATTAAAAACCAGGCACATCCATGCACTCTATGGCCATAACTCATGTGCTAATGATGTCATGGAACAATTAGCACACAAAAATTTCAACTGTATGTCCTTTATGCCAACTCGTGCAAGCTGTTCAAAATTCAATGAAACAATGTTGAAAAAAGAAATGCAACCAATAATTGAAATAAACTGGACGTACATGGTATGACACTACCCATGTGTCAAGAAGCCACAACAAGACTAAATACCCTAGAAAACTCAATCTCCAACACAGCTTCCTTCTTTTCAAACACATTGTACGCAGAGAAGAATTTTCACTACCTCTAGCATACGCAATTGCCATTCACAAATCACAAGGTCTTACCCAAGATAAAGCATTAATAGATATTGGTAGCACAGTCTTTAAAGAAGGCATGAGCTATGTAGCACTATCACGCTTACGTACACTTGACAGGCTATTTCTAATCAACCTTGATGCAAGTAAGATAAATGCAGATATTCCTTGCATTTTAGAATACAATAGGCTGTGTTCACTCCACACCCCCATCTAAAAACCTATCCTGTTCCTCCAAAGAAAAAAAAAGAAACTAATACTTCATCAAGTACCACAACCAAAGAAGAATCTACTGGTCAAAGTAACTCAACTACTTCTTCAGAGAAGCTATACACACTCTGAACAAATGACTTCGACACAGAACTGTCAGGTCCATTTAAATTTTCAAATATAACTGCTGTAAATTGCCACGCAAATGTAGCAATAAATATTCTATTCCAATTGTCACCAATTATTGAGAACATTTACTTATACAGTACAGACCAATTGTGTTTGCAAATGTTAGTCCTTCATAGAAATGCAACCAACAACCCTGACAACATGTGGGATGTTTCAACCCACTCATCCAAGCCTTACAACAGTACTGTGCGGTGCTGGCCGCAGAAACATCAGAATGGCCACTGGAAAGCATGCTGCTTGCTCAAAACCAGCCAAAAATGTGCAGTAAAAACCGGAACAATAGGCTGCCACCCACTTTTGCCTATATTAGTGAGCACAGGAGGTCACTGCCTAAAACCACCATTGGGCTACACCCACAGTAACCTGAAACCATTTGGGAATAGCAATACTGATTGCTAAAAGCAACCCAGAGCTGTGGGGAATTAATTTTTTTTATGTCAAAAATTGCTCAAATTAGGGATCACCAAACCCACTAAAAAGAACCCACCTCCGTGTTGGGGGTCAATAACATTCTCCCGCAAGAATCTACATCAATCTGAGGTTCACAGAAGTGCATCTATATTTGAACAAAGTATATTTTGAGGATTGCTTACTGGTAAGGCAGCTGTCAAAAATGGGTGCAACACCGGTGCTTGACACTGACCGGCGCTAACGATCTAAATTCTGACAGGAGACCTGTATTTCTGAAGCTAAACAGGAACCTGAGTTAGCTGAGACTTCAAAAGGCTGGCTGTTCATGGGAAGCCTTCACACCTAGCCTTCTCAATAGGATATGCTGATTTGGGTGTGCCTGCACAACACTGCTCTAGGGGGAAGGCAAGACATCTGATCTCCGAGTCAAGCCAAGTTTCTAGGGGCGGAGACAAATGACTGTGGATTCAGAGAGTCCAGCAAATATATGTTTTATGAGAATACTGATAACTAGTTATACCAAGCGGACAAAAATGTACAATTTGGAGATTCTTAATATGAACAATTCACTCACAGTTTGAGACTAAGTTGGACGCTGTGGGATGTTCTGAGGCCAAGCCCCGTAATTATTAATATTGTGGGTGCAGTGTTTATGCTAGAAACCTAAGAACTTCCAGTAATATGCTCAGGGAGGGTGTCTACCTCCGTGTAAGATTTGATGCGAAATCAATATTGCGAAACCCATCACAAGTGCAAAATGTTGTCATTTCTGAACCCAAGCTCGTAGAAACATGTGACCTGAACCGAACTGCACCTTAAGCAATCTGTCATGCAATTCAGGTAATATTAACAAGTGTGGTATATTGTAAATATGTGTTTTATGAAAAAGAAGATATGCTGTACGGACACAAAGGGGAGTGTCCTTTCTTGAGCCATAAAGATGATACCTGATGACTCATTCTGACGCACAACTCCTTTCTCCAGTCAGAGGACAGAAAATCCTCTAACCTATCAGCATCCTCAGAGGGTTCGGCATAGAAAGTCAGCCTTCCCACCCACTTTATAGGGACACTCATTTTTCCACTACTCATCGATTCCTGAGCAGCACTCTGCCCAACCATATCCAGACAAAAACTCCAGACTCCTGAGGCTCCAGAACTTAGACTCCAGATAGACTCCAGAACCAAACTGTAGAACTAAACTCTAGAACCTTAAGCAGGGGCCAAACCCAAAAGCTGAACTCTTTTCAGGGGCTCCAGAATCCAGCAACCTAACCAAACTATTCAACAGCCGGGCGAGCTGTTTGATTCAGGCTAGAACCCTGTGCCAGAACCATATCCAGACCCAGAAAGCATAGCTGTACCCAGAACCTGGCAGACCCAGACCAGACCGCTGTGCAGTGCCGATAGCAGACCAGAGGCCCCACTGTGAGCAGAACCAGTGCCAGAGACCGTCCCGTGGTGAGTGAACCGCAGCCCAAACCTGACCAGATCTGTGACGAGGTCCATTCCCTTCGAAAACTAGGAGTGAGTATCTAGAACTGTCCAGAACCCATCTCTTAGTTTAAAGTAATCTTATTCAAACCATTTCAACCTGTCCAGAACTGCATAGAAATCGTGTGTCCATTCTGTGATTTGAAAGCTGCAAAAGTGTCATCTGTCATTCTGAAATCTTGACTTCATTTCTGAAAATCTACCTCCATAAAAACATCCGTATCTTTTGAACCGTATGTCCTAGAAGCGAGATGTAACTGTCATTTTAAAGCTAAGAACCTAAGCTTCCCAACACACCCATATAGTAGTTCCGTAATCGTGGTTCACACACTCAGAAAAAGTGCCGCAAATTGCAATTTGGCTCAATTTCAGCTGCTTCTTGCTTTCCACTGCTGAAATTCGTTTTCAACCTGATAATCACTCCTGAATCATTGCTAGTGTTGACCTGAACTAATTCAAAGTAGTTATCACCTACCCTGAATCTCCTATAGGGAATTAAAATCATTTTTAGCATATTTTTCACTTCATTGCAATCACATTTAAAAGTATGTGGCCTGTGTTTTAAAATCATCCCTGTTTCTCTAAGCTTGCTGGGGGGAACGGGAACTGAACTGCTTTTGATTGTATTGCTGAAAACCTGGGTGCCCTCATTTCCATCTCTTCATATTGCATAGGGTGAAGTGAGTTGTCACAAGGGAAAAAGTGATCATATTATCTCTTGTTGAATCCATATCGAGTTTTATTCCTGTGCCTGCATTCTTTCCCATCTTGCATTTCCTTGAACCGTAAAAGTATTCGCTGCTACTTTATCCTTCCTATTCCTACTCCTTTCTGATTAAAGAGTTGTCGCTATTGAAATATTACCCAATACTGATCACTGTTCATATTCATAAGTGTGCTATCAAATATTAATTTATTCATAAAAGTGTGATATATGTATATTGTTTAATTTTTCCAATAAATCTTTTAATTTGCAAAACAAACCTACTTCTTGACTCAGTGAGGTCAGGGGGATTCAAATAGAGGGGCGTTATATAAGGGTTTATCATCCATATTTAAGAACTTGACATAAAAATATATGAATAAGGGCTTCCATTGGGCATCCCAGAGTAGGCATTGACTTAGTTGAAGTGCTTGATTGAAGTCACTTACAGACACTTACAGTGTTCATGGAATAAGACAAGAATTGGACTACTGTGCTGGTATTGTCAAATTCACTATAAACTCACAAGAAGATCCACAATAATTTCTAATGTACTTACTACAATTACTGGAAAACAAAAACATACCTATAAATGAAATCTTCCAGATTTCATACATGTGGAAACATACATGCACTCTCTGCAACCATGTGGCACAGGAACAAGTCCCTAATGAACGCTTCATGTATGTATCCATACCTAACTGTGAATCCATTCCATTTCAGCAACTTGTACAAAATGCAAACCATAGCAGATTATGTACTACCTGCAATTCAGATAATCGCTCCACCTTACAAATACAGACACATAGTAAATACATAATAGTAAGGCTTTTAGGTTACAATGCAGATAGTACCAAAAACAACTGTAAACTGACTGGATTCACACATGGTCAAGTATCCCTTGGTAAGAAAACCTTCACAACAATAGGTATAATCTACCACGCAGGAGCCACAACCAATGCAAGTCACTACACTGCATATATAAAAACGAATTGTGGATGGTATGAATGTAATTATAGTACGATTACTCTAAAGCAGAGATTGCCAGCAAATCTTGTAAATGCTTACTTAACATTCTTAAAACCAAAAATTAATACGTAATCTGTGTATGAACATAAGCACAACTTCTGTTAGGGAGAATTCTCATAAATGGCTGATTTTTCTTACCTAAAGGATCCCGCAGCAGCTTTGCTGGATTTCTAGGATTTACCTGGTAAGAGTGTGAGCCTTTTTTCCCACTCTTACATGTGTTTTGCTGTGTGTGTTTTTACTTTTTGTGTGATCTCGGGGACTGGAGCCTCACCTACTCCATGTATGCCACTTTTTGTGTGTGTTATACAGCACCTTCAGTGCAGTGACACAGGGCTGTCTTTGAGACTTCCCACTGACTCCATTTTTCTGGGGCTGACTCCTGTCCGCCAGAAACATGTAAAGTTGCCATTAACTTTATATAGTTACTTTAAACCACACACCCAGTACACCCCATCTTACATGGAGTATTGGAAAGGGTTAATTCTTATCCCTTTTTGTCTGTGCCTCTTGGAGCCTTGTTTCGCTCCCTTAACATTAAGGGCCTCATTACGAGGTGGGCGGTAAGGGATTAGCGGCACCGGTAAGGGCACCTGTGCCGGTAATCCCTTACCACCCTACTACGAGGTCCCTTAGTAGGTCCCGTCCTTAATGGCTAGTTTTACCAGTTGTTATGGAAGGGACCCAATAAGGGACTTCAGAGCTAGTAACGGTACCGCAATTTGTGGTACCGTTATTAGCACCTTCCCCCTTCCCATTGAGCCCTATGGGGGCTGAAATGTGAATGGGGAATGGCTTTTTCAATGGGGATTTACCGGTCCCGCAAAGGTCGGAATAGACCGGTAAGTCACCATTGAACGGGACCGGACATGGTACCGGTATTGGAGGTAGTCATGGCGCTAATAGCGCCATGACTACCTCCAACCTCGTAATGAGGCCCTAATACTTGGCTGGTGGCAGTGGTAACTACCCTAACTTTCCTAGCACGATTATCTTATATAAATGTAGTATTGTTCCAGGCTATTATTGTAGCCTCGACGATAAACCCGCTTGACCAAATAACTTTTATTTTGGTTCCGGCTGGGTTTATTCGCCATTTCTTTTTGTTAAAGTGTTTCTTGTGTTTTTCTCTGTGCGCCAAACCGGGTCTGATTCCTTTGTTCGCTGTCTTTTCGCGGGCCTCTTCACAGAAGCCCTCCTTAAGGTGCCTGATAGTCTAGAGGGGCAGGATGTGAGGGAGGGATCTTCGGACCCCTGCCATGGGTTTCCTTAGTAACCCAAGTCGCACTCTTGTCTGATTGGCTAAGGGGACTGGCTTTGCCAGGCCAGCCACCCTGCTGTGTGATTGACAGCCAGGCTGTATGAATGGGGGAAAACTGCATAAAATGCAGGTCTCTGGGACTGGAAGTGCAGAGTCGCCACTGGAACGAAAGAACCAACAAGGAACTGGAAGAAGAGGACCCCTACCACGACTGAACCGCCCGGTGAAGCCCTGCTGCAGGTCCGAATTTCCAAATCCGACGACAGAGAAGATGCTCCAGCAAACTTCTTCCCTTGAGCTGGTGGGACCAACCAGTTCACCCAAACTACAAGCCAGGACCCTCCTCTGGTCGAATTCGCTGTACAGAGCTACACCGGGCCGGATAGCCAGGAAGGTCGGACTGCTTGGGTTTTAAGGAGCGCACCTTTTATTTGTTGATTTGCTCTGGTGCTGGTTTCTTCCCTGGGTGGCGCAGGACCCTCCAGTCTTCCTACTTCGTGTCAGTCCGACAGTCACATTGGGAACTGTGAGCTTGCAGGAACCACCAGGAACGCCCGTTTCAGCTGCAGCTCCCTCTCCGTTTTAAGGTACTGTGCAAATCCGGTTGTCTGTTTCGGTCAGCCGCGGTGAAAGTGTTTGAAATCTTTCTCCAATCCGAGGGTTTGTCCTCCTTTTCCTCTTTTTGAAGTAACCTTTCTAACAACCAACCTCGTCCGGAATCTGTGCCATGAACTTTACTGCAAACTACCCTGAACTTTGTGATCTTGAGCAAAAGTTTTTTTTTTCCTATTGACTTTGGCCCTAAGCCTTTTCTATCAGATCTCCTCACTGTAGTCTCTCTTGTTCTATTGCCCTGATTACTTATCTGTTGGTTTTGCCTAATTTCTTATAACTTTGTCTTTCCCTCCCTTTTAAATTGCTGGAGTGCCATTTTGTCCCCACTTCATTTTGTGAGTTTAACTTGTCTGGAATTTAAGGGAAGTGGTGTGGTGTATTTATGATTGTGATTTTTGACTTGCTTAGAAAGGTGAACTGTTATACAACTGATAAGTAAACACATATGTATTCTTTTACTTAGAAACCTTGAGTCAGTGTTTGCCTGAACCATAGTATTTGCTGTCCCTTTGTGTAACTCTTGTACTGCTCACTTACTCTTGAGATAAGTCTGGCTGCTCCGCTACTACTGCCACTATAACTGTGTAGTACAGGCTTGTACCAAAGGTGAAATTGTACTGTCACGTGTTGTCTTAATTGTGTGTAGTGTTCCCAAAGGGCACTGCATATAGTTCTGCCTAACAACTTCAACTTCAAAACTGTGCACAGTTAGAACATGCCAACATGTATCTAACTGCCCGAAGATTCTGCAACAAGCAAACAGATAAATAAATACCACTGAAATGTAACAAGAAATACACAGTTAGAATACGCCAACAGGTATATAACTTCCCCAAGATTCTACAACAAGCAAACAGATAAATAAATACCACTAAAATCAAACAAGAAATATACAGTTAGAATACGCCAATAGGTATCTAACTGCCCCAAAACATCTGTAACACCCCAACCGATAGATGAATAGCATAAAATTAGAAATAAACAATTAGAATACGCCAACAGGTATCTAATTGCCCCAAAAATCTGCAACAAGCCAACAGATAGAAGATTAGCAAGAAACAAGAAATAAACAGTAAAACAATGAAAGAAATATATTGTACCACTGCAGAGGGTAACGATTCTTTACGGTAATCTGGTTCAGTGCGCGATAGTCGATGCACATTCTCAAGTCCCATTCCTTCTTCGGCACGAACAACAGGGGACTGGCTGCTGGAGACTTTGAGGGACGGATGAATCCATTTGCCAGGTATTGGTCTAGATAAGACTTCAGGTGCTGGTTTTCTGGTTCAGTGAGTACATAGATTTGTCCACAAGGGATCTGTGCACCGGGTATCAGGTTGATCTGGCAATCATATTGTCTTTGCAGTGGTAGGGCATTAGCTTGTTCCTTCTGAAATACATCTTGAAAATCCTGGTATTCACTTGGTAAGGCACTGGTTGCCACTGTTCCAAGTTCTGGTATCAATTGGTTGTCTCCCTTGGCGGTAACACGTGTGAGCACAACACTCTGAGAAGGCAAACTCTTTTGCTCGCTAATCTATTTGAGAATTATGAGCTATCAACCATGGGATTCCTAAAATCAACCGGAACTGAGGAGCCTCGATGAGATTGAAAGCAATGGATTCTTGATGTCCATCCTGGCATTGAAGGGTTAAAGCTGCAGTGCATTGCGATACTGGACCAGAAGCTATTTCCATGCCATCAACAGTGGTAACAGTGTCTGTGGTTGACTTAGGGCATAAAGGAAGCCCCATCTTTGCTGCGAGATCTTGGGTTATGTAGTTCCCAATGGCCCCACTGTCTATGTACGCTCTTACTGCGTGCATCCAAGATGGTTTTTGGTGATTGATCAAGATCACAGATAGTGCAAAATGAGAGGTCTGTAGTTCACTTTCTTCGCTCGACAAGTGGACCCCTACACTTGCCCGGCTTGGCAGTTTTCCGATTACTTGGTGGTATCTTCCTTGTCCGTGGCTCCTACTGTTCTCTTCGGTGGCTTCACTGGGCATCCTTTAAGGAAATGGCATGACTTTCAACAGCACAAACATAACTGCAGCTGTCTCCTTTTATCCCTTTCAGCCTTGGTCAAGGGGGATCTGACCCCTCCGATCTGCATTGGTTCACCTGAACTGTCTGTTGTTCGAGAGACATTGTCCTTTGAACGCAGATACATAGGGCGAGGGTCCGGTCTGGTTCGATCTGCTCTTCGGTCTTGCAATCTATGATCCAATTGAACAACAAGGTTAATAAATTCTGCACAGTCTTTCAGGGGTTTCACTTCTTGTGCGAGAATATCTTTTAGCTCTCCCCGCAGACCCCGATGAAATAACGTGGTTCTCTTATCTTCAGGCCGTTCAACTTCATCCACAAATCTATTGAACGTGGCTATGTATGTTAATAGGTCTTGGTTCCCTTGACGAAGGGACAGAAGTGTGTTGTCTAATGCCTGTCCATGAGTACGATGGGCGAAGAGTTTCACCATCTCCTGCTGATAACCCCTGAAGTCATGTAGCAAAGGATCATCTTGATTAACAAAGGGCAAAGACCAGTCTACGGCAGTACCACTCAGGATAGCACGAAAGCGACCCGTGATTGGTCATTTGGAAAGACCTCTGGCCTGCAAAGGAAATGCAGATGGCATTGATTCATAAATGTTGCATACTTCTTGGGACTCCGCGTGAATAGTTCGGGCGGGGCCAAGGGAACTGCCCCAGCGAGGGTTATCTGAACTGGGTTGGCTGATGGTACTGGCATTGAAGGCACATTACCAGGTGCATGTCCGGCTTGTGACTGGAGAAGTTGCCGGCTTAAATCATCAGTACGTTCTTTATCAACTATCAACTCTCTCCTCACGGCATTGGTCTCCTGCCTAGCTGGGTGTACTTCAGCACGTAGCTGCCCCAACATTTGGGCTAACTGGTCGGTACCTGACGTTTCCATGACACCCAGGTGAATTATGGTGTGAGGCTTTGTGTTCTGTAATGCTCACCTGGTATCCACGGGGACGCCACTCAGCCTAGTTGGACCTCCTACAACCTCAAACCCTTCCCTGGAATCTGTTCGACTGGAGACTGGGCATGAAACACAGGATTGCCAGAGTTTAACTCTATTGTCTCTGCTTGCTTGACCCCCTCTTCCCTGGGGACCAAACCTTCCCCCTTGTCCACTCCTCACCTTGTTTTCTTGTGTAGCACGCTTCCGTCCTGTCCTTCGGTGCAGGGGTGCGTCGAATGATCCAGGCTCGATGCTGCCTAGTTGCTTCAATGACGCAGGCCCGACAGACTGGGCTTGCTATAACTTCAGCCTGACCGGTAAGTAGAATGAGTCTTATGAACTGTCCTTTTAACTCTTGTTCCTTCTATAACGTGTCTCTTCTTCCTTAGGTGTTGGAGAGGGGTCAGAGATGGCGTCATGCTGCTGAGATGAGCCGAGCACTAACGTTGAGTGAGAGCGCGTTGCGCAATGCTGCCCGCTCCTCCTTGCATTAACCAATGGTCGTCTCTGTTTCCCTTTCAGGTGCTGCAATATCCCAGGATGGTTGCCAGCTGAGAGGATGAGGTGCGGTGAGTAAGAGCGATGAGCAGCACCTCCTTATGCTTTCCGTGCTAATCTGGAATGTCTTTTCCCCTTGCAGGTCGCTGGGATGTTCCGGAGCTGAAGTTAACCCGAGCGGCTTAAGTTCAGGTAAGCATTTGACTCTTCTTACAGTTTTCGAGTAAGCTAAGTTATGCAGAATGCTTACTAATGTATTTTCTTCTGTTCGTTTATCCATCCCTAGGATGCGGCATGCTGAGATGGAGATGACACCGCCGTAGCTGCGCCGTACATTACAAGTCCAATGACAAGTGAATCTTAAGGCTGTGTGTGAGCCTGGTGCCACAGGTGCCAGGTCTGACTCCAAGTGGGTCTCTGGGAGGATGGAGAGGCTCTTAGGGGCCATATAGGTGATCGTGGCCTGGCTCCTGCCTGATATCTCAGAGGGCTGGGAGGCAGGAATCATGACAGTTTGCAGTTATTGAAGTTCTTGTGTGAAGGGCCAAAATAAGACGTAACAGACTCCCTAGAATACCTTTTTCTATAGTAGCCCACGATCCAGTGCATCAAAGGCAGCTATTAGGCCCCCTAGAATACCTTTTACCATAGTAGCCCACGATGCAGTACATCAAAGGCAGCTCTTAGGTCGAGAGAGGCTTTGCTGACTCCTTCATACTTGTCAATCCACACAAGATGCTGAACAGTATTAAGGACCAGATCCTTCGCCATCTATCTCCTAAATCCTGTTTGCCATTTCGAGAGCCGTCCCGACCACACAGCCCATGCTTCCAGGTGATGTAGTACAATAGATGCAAAGATTTTACTGTCTGCATCGAGGAGCGCAATCGGACGATAGCAGGCTGGGTCAGTTCTGTCTCCTCGTTTAAAAATGAGCAACATACTAACATTAGACCATGAGGGTGGGAAGACTCCAGAAGCAAGGATGTTGGCAAACAAAACTGAAAGTGTGTTTGCCCAAGTAGACCCGCCAGATTTCAATAGGAGGAGCGCAATCGGACAATAGCAGGCTGGGTTCGTTCTGTCTCCTCGTTTAAAAATGGGCACTATACTAGCATTAGACCATGAGGGTGGGAAGACTCCAGAAGCAAGGATGTTGGCAAACAAAACTGAAAGTGTCCTTGCCCAAGCAGCCCTGCCAGATTTCAATATGAGTTTGGCCAGGCCATTAGACCCCGGTGCCCTTGAGGGACTGATAGTTAATTACCCTGAGGATCATGTCCTCACCAAAATCCATGTATGCAATTGCTGTTTGGTCCGATTCCAATTGAGGAGCATCCCGGTTTAAACCAGTATTATCCCCAAAGTCCTCCAAAGTGCGATACCAAGCCTGACTCTGAGACTGCATTTATTTGGAGCAGCGATTGGGGAGCAGCACTCAAATTAATGATTTGCCAGAAGTCTTTGAAATTCTTATCCTTTAAGCATGTTAGCATTGTTTCACCATCAGTTTTCTCTCTTGCTGCTTTGGATTGTCTCACCCACTTCCGATAAACCTGCCTTATTTTGTGGATTCTTTTGGACACTACATCAGAGAGACCCTGGCCACTTTTTTTATTGGGCTATCTTCCGGTGCATCTCTTTTTTGCACACAATGACCTCTTAGTTGTAGGGGTGCTTGTGATTGATTTTGTGTGTGCTCCAGCCTCCCTCCGACAGAACACCACCCTGATTTAATAGGTGGAGAACAAAATCGTAAACTCAATCAGAATAAAGTGTTGAATTTCCACACCTGGTCTGTGAATTTCAGATATGTGTCTAAAAGAGAGTTCCCCCTTGCAATCTTCCCCGCATTCCAATGAATCTGTGAACCCGAACTGCTCCCTACTAAGGCTGATACACACTTTGAATCAGACACTAACCCACCCAGGCTGTCAGTACGGTGTAGGTTTAGGAAGACTCTATAAATGCTACATCTATAAATGCGTGGTCGCTATATCGCAAAAACTCCACAGAAATTTTCGAACAGCAGGCCCCAAGCCCATCATCCATGAAGATGTAATCAAGCGTCGAGCGTGCTGCACCATTTGACCAAGTCGAACTAATTGGGATTCCACTATAGAAGGCTTCATTCAGTGACCAAAGTCCCATACCTTCCATTGTAGAAAGCCACCTGATACCATTCCTTCCTTTATTTTATTTATTTTATGTATTTATTTATAGAGCGCAACAGCCCGAGGGCATAACAGCGCTACATTAACATGGCAAGACTTGGGAGACAGGACAATAGGAAAGAAGGCAAGGAAATAGCAAGGGGATTAGCGAAATAGGTGAGTTTTGAAAGTTTTCCTAAAAATCTTACAGCTGGTTTCTAGCCTCAACAGCAAAGGAAGGGCATTCCAGATATGATCCACTAGCACGGGAAACTATCTCCCCATGCCTCTGCTTCATTTTACTATAGGGATGGTAAGCAGACCACTAGTGCTGGAGCATAACGATCTTGAGGGATTGTAGATGGTCATAGGTTTCTTCAGATATTTGGGCACATTACCATGTATACATTTGTGGGCCAAGGTAATGACCTTAAACTGAACCCTAGCTGCCACAGGGAGCCAGTGTAACTCCTTCCTGGCCCCTGAGATGTGGTCTCTCCTAGGAATGTCATAAAGAACTTGTACCGCGTAGTTCTGTACAATCTGCAGTGCTTCAACACAGCTGGAGTTTGCCCTAAGAGTAGGGCGTTGCGTTAGTCTAACCGAGGCAGGATAATGGCTCTTGCCAAGGTGGTACGATTTTTCTGTGACAAAAAAAGTTTACAATGTTTTAGTACCTTAAGATGCTATTGACTACTACAAACTACCCCTTGCACAGGAGCGATCAATTCAGTCTTCACCGTATTGAGACACATTGAATTCAAATTCATCCAGTCATTGATTCCTTTGGAGGAATGCTGCAAACCCAAACCAATACAGATCAGAATTGGGGTCCTCTGCTAGCAGAATGTGTCCTCCCAAAACAGCTTCCTGTCAATTCGAAACAAAAGATACGATTGTCTGAAGGAACATCTCCAGACACCCTATCCCGGTGCGCCAGTAGATATTCACCAGAAGCAGCTTGTATGGATGATCTCCCAACAGAAAATCATGGGTACCTAGGGCTCTTCTTATGATGCTGAAAGAGTCTTTAACTGTTACATTACCAGAGGAGAAAATTAAGGTTAAGAGGCCCCCAGATGGACATCCCCGGAAACCCTGGGAGGCCGGCTGGCTAGTGACCACAAAACCATCCAGTATGGGGGGTTGTGTTAGCCAAGTCTCCTCGAGGGTATTTATATGAGTGGTCTTGAATTTAACCTCCAAAGCTGGCTCTGTGAATAAATGTATGTGACCCCTAGTGTTCCAGGAAATCAGGTGGAGGGAGTGGCATCCAGTGTTACCCAGGGGCGTAGCCTCCACATTTCCGAAAATTAGGCGTCAAGTAGCCACGTCCAATTATTAGTGGCTTTTGAGTGTTGCATTTTTTGTTTCAGCTTTGCGATCTCTACCAGTGGGATAGACATCCCATCTTTACTGTCTTCCCTCTTAAAGGGAGAGACTTCAAACCCAAAAAACTTGCAGGTTATCACTTTCTATGGAGTCGAAGACACATTTAGAGTTTAGGACTACCATTGCTCTTTCAGTCAGGCCATGGACAACAAAACCGACCCTTTTTAGATTGCTTGATGAAATAACAATTAAGTTGGGAATCTCTGCAAAAAGTTGCAGTATCCTGGAGCGGCGCATGCTCACATGCTTATTCTCGGGTAAAATACGCTTGATAGCAATTGTTGTGCTTGGAGAGCCGCCCTCCAAGAGAGGTGGCTTACATATTTGTTGGTCATGACAGATTCTTTGCGAGTTCTGGGTTGTCATATTTTCGTATAGGTGGATCCCTCTCACCCGGCAATAAGATTGTACTGGAGGGGCCTATATTTAGGGATTACAGTGAACCTTCCAGGGCCATTCATTCTACACATCGCCTGCCCACTCGGGTGGTTAGTTGATGGCATTTGGTGGTCCCCAGCGTCTGAGGGCGGACCTTCTTGAATCCTATCCCACAAAGCGTCTGGACCTAATGTCACCAATTCCTGGCATTTATTTAGGGACTCCTTATCCCTTGATGGAAATTCAGTCCATTTTCCACACCCAGATCCAGTCAGACCTACACCGGGGAATACCAGGGAGCTCCCCATCAGACCTCTGGGTATAGTCCCCCTATTTGTTTCTAAGCGTAGCTCGAATTCATTTCCAGGGACTGAGCTCTCCAATACCCCCGGATTTTGTTGCGATGAGTTCAGTTTTTCGGGGGACGAAGAGGGTAGTGGACATCTCCCCACCGGAAGCACTTTAGTTGGTACCTTCACCACAACCAGCTTATTCTCTGATTTGTTACAATTTGTAGACAGAATTCTGGGCAAGCTTGCTCCTTTAGTGTGTTTTTTCCCTTAGTTTACCAAAAAGGACATCACTAACAAGGGGTTGCTTAAAAAAAGATCTCAAGAACTGTTTGGATTGAGAAGAATGATTTTTCCCAAGGATAATGTTTTTTTGTCTCCTGTTGCTCACGTTTCTGGCACAACTTTTCCTTCTTTACCTGGTTTACTGGGAAAGTAGAAATAATCAGAGGGAGGCCGATCTTTCCAGCTATATTTAAGGCCTCATAGACGCTTGGGCCCACCTCATGGGGCACCGGGGAGAGCCATTCTCGAACAAAGATTATGTCATCCATGTTTCCCCCTTCTCCACCCTCTCCCTAGCATAGCTTTCTCCCGTTTTAGTGACTGCCGGGGCCAGCCCATGGAGAAAACCTATCCCGACCGCAGACAGTGTTGGTGGTAGGTTTAGACAAGACCCAACACGACCACCCCCCATGTCGCTCTCATTTGCTTTGCCAAAAGGGAGCTCTTCCAATTTGCCCAGTACCACATTCAACAGAGATGTGTTCTTAATTAGATCAGCTTTGAGACCTTTGTACAATTTGACCATGATGCATAAGACTTGATTAATTTCAATCAGGGTGTCATCTGATGGAACCTTCCACCGGAAGTTGGTCCCTAAGGTGGATAAAGACGGTCTGCGGAGGGATTCCAATGAAGGGAGTAAGTCACAGAAGAAAGAGCAGTCTGTCTCTCAAGCCTTTATGTCACTCTGTTCCAAAGTCATATCATGAGGAGTCATATTAAAAATGTCTGAAGACTCAAAAAGAGAATGTTTGACGTCTTTGTCCAAAAGTTGGGGTAATTGAGAGGTATCAATTTGGATTTTGCTGGTAGATCCATCCTCTACCATGGGGAAGTTTTGCAATAGGGCCAGAGATCTTAATGGGGTGCCCTTGGAAAAAAAAGTGGTTACTAATTTGCTCCCTGAGTCTTTTACCTCTAAAACAGACTTTAATATTCCATGGGGTACTAACTTTCCCTTCCCGTCCTCACCATTCAAGGGCTTCGGAGCAGCTTCCCATTACCTTGTGAGGGGGGTCGAAATTAATTGTTTGGGAGAAAGCAGCAGCAGGAGACTGGCCGCCTTCAACATTTCCTCATTGGTGGTGTATGGGCAGAAGCCAACCTTTTTTGTGAGGGGATTCGCACTTCGCAGATGCATCAACAAGTTAAACAACAAATGACCGAAACATGTTAGGGAAAAAGTACAGTATTTAAAGGTAACCACACCAAGAGTCTCCGAACCAACATCACAAAATGTTTTTAAAAAAAAGAAATAAAATGATAATATTCTGATTAAGACTTTCAGGGACGGTTTCAATGCATTAGGCCTGCAGTCAAGATGGAATAGTCAGTCTAGTTGTTCTGAGGTGAATGACCTCCAGGGATTCCATGGCATTTACCCTGCGCTCGCCGCAAGAGCCCTCAGGTGTAGATTAAAAATAGTTAAAAAGCAAGTTGCTCCGGGAATGGGTAAATGACACACAATTCCAGGTCGCAACAAATGCCAGCATGTTAAAGTAAGAAAAAGAAGCAGCCAGGATTTATTCCAGTAGTCAATGGGCTGTCAGGCGGCTGCAATATGGAGGGCACAGTAGTACATGCGAAATAGGTAAAAAAGTAGCTGCCACCTCAACAAGGCCACGTTACAAGTGTCAATTACCTTGTGCTAGGAGATCTGTTCGCTGGGTGGAGCGCCTCCTCCCGACAGCCTTCAGTGGACCACAGCAAACCACTATGCCTCCACTTGTCTGCTCCGCGTTCAGCGGGTAGAATGGCTTAAAAGAAAGTTGTACAACTGTAACAACGGTAAGCCACACCTCTAGCCAGCAGTAACTGAAAAAATACTACCCGTTACAGCCACAGCAGACCACTTTGCCTCCACTTGTCCACTCTGCGTTCCATTGGTAGAATGGTTTACAAGAAAGTTGTACAACCTTGGTTCTAACACAGACCGTAACAATAATAATGTCTTTGTGAAGGCAGAGTGTCTAGAAAAAGATACTATTTCTTTATGAAGTCCGAGGGCTCCCACACCCCATGACATGGAAGCCTACAGGCTTTGCCTCCACTTGTCCACTCTTCGTTCCATTGGTAGAATGGTTTAAAAGAAAGTTGGTTCTAACACAGACCGTAACAATAATAATGTCTTTATGAAGGCAGAGTGACTAGAAAAAGATACTATTTCTTTATGAAGTCTGAGGGCTCCCAAACCCCATGACATGGAAGCCTACAGGCTGGAGTCCTCCATGTCATGGGGTGGGGTGGGGAGAGCCCTATGACTTCAAAAAGAAATAGTTTCTGTTTGAAGTCACTCTGCCTTCATAAAGAAATTATTTGTGTTTTGGTTTGGTCCTTTAACGGAAATAATATCTTTATGAAGTCATAGTGACTTTAAAAAGAAACCATTTCTTTTGAAGTAATGGGGCTCCCCTCCAGCCCATGACACTGAGGCCTCCAGATCCTCTGCAGATGACAGGAACAAGCAATCCTGGCTGCTGCAGGGAGCTGAAGGTCTCGTTCCCTAGACCAACAAATTGAAAGTAAGAACATATATTTTCATTAAATGTGTGTGCATACGTGTAAGTGTGTGTGTCTTTGTGTGTGTGTGTGTGTATATATAATGTAATGTGCATTAATGAAGGAGTGCATGCTCTGACCTGGGTATGCCTGTGTGAGTGTATGGTGAAAGGGTGCACACTCAAATATATGGGTTGCTGGGTGTGCATGTGTAAGTGTATAGTGAAAAGGTGCACACTTAAATGTATGGGTGGCTGCCTGGTGTGAGAAACCAATGTCTCAACCATCAGGCCACAGGTATCTGTCATCCAGGTGGCCAGGACACAGCCATTTGTCCATTTCCTGGGGGTGGACCAGCGCGGGAGTCTCACCTGGATGGGTGGGGTCTTCAGGGAGTGGGAGTGGGACACCGGATTGTGAGACCCGGTATCCCCTTCCCTATAGCACCGTTTCCATCTTACCAAGTAGGATACCTAGGAACCCAACCCCTTTCCAGAGATGAACACTTTCTCACGGACAGCTCACTGTGAGAGAAAACAAACTAACACCTGAGCTGTATAGCAGACATGTCACAACACAAGGGTCAGACAGAGTCAGGCAATTACTGATAATTACACACACCTGACTCCCATCACACTTCCCCACATGGATATAATGTGGAGCATGAAAGCACAATCTGAGCAAAGCAAAGCACACAAGGGTGCAGCAGTTCCAAGATGGCAGTTTAATATGAGGAGAAAGACGGCAAGACCAGAGAGGAATGCAAGGAGGGAAGTGCCTTGGCCTTTTCGGAGGAAAACTGCTACTTTCATGAGCCCTCAAGGATAAGAAACATAAGACCCAGAATTAAAGCCAAAGAAAGGTACATTGTGTGCCGGAGGTACCTGGGCCTCTCCTGCATCAATAGCCAAGGTGGGGAGGAGTGATTGCCGCTATGGTACTGTCCTTGGGTCCTACAACAAAGCAGCACCATTAAAGTCAGCACAGCCGTTGAGTCAGGGACACTGATAGCAGACCGATCTGTGTTAGAACCAAGGTTGCAAGCAGCAACGTTGTATGAAGCAATCTGAAGAAACAGTGTGTGAAGCGTATATGATGAGCAACGTGAATATAATTGAACATCTAAAGAGTGACTGAACTTTTGAATCCAAAATAGATACCATATACAGAGTGGTCGGCACCACACAGGTACTCATTCGAAGGTCTCTGTTAGGTATCCAACTGAGAGGTGGCAAATGTGAAATCGAAGTGGTCCTGCAACGGGTCAAGCTAAATCCTGTGCACATTCAAAAGTCTTCAATAGCTAATATGAACTGCAATTGGTCAGAGGGAGACTGGTTGTGTAAGAGGAAGGATCTGAGCCTGGCTGAGAAGGATCCGGGGTGAACCGTGAATGATCTGAAAAAGGATATTCTCTGAACATTGGAGCAGGGGATATGAGCCCAGAAAAGTGGGATCCAAAGTAACAATTGTGATATAAAAGGGATCTGATCCCGGCTGAGGGGGATCCAGGGTGAAGAGTGAATCACCTAACTTGAGTGCGTGTAAGAGATAAGGAACTTTTCATTTGTTTTGGTACATCAGGCTCTCTGCAGTAAGAGACTTTGATAACTTAAGGCACTTGGGCACAGAAGGCCCTGATGCTGGTAATCGAACTGTGTCCTTGTGCCGAAGAAGCCCGAGAGTGTGCTATGCTCGAGTGAACTGCCTTGTCTCATACTGAAAACATGGGGAAGGGAGGCCAATGGCCTAACATCCTGACATATTTCGTGAACACTTCTTTTTTTTCATGAACACTAACCTACACTATTTGTATTTAGCAGTAAGGATTGGCAATCGTTTTTTTTAGTATAGACCTTTTTATTTTGACGAGACTCCACTAAGAATGTATTATTATTATTTGATGGTCGTAGCTTGCTCCCATCTGTAGATTTAGGATTAGATAGGCATTTATCACACCCATGTTAAAGTTCAATAAACACCCTTGGACTGTGGTCACTTGTGTCTGTCTTATTACTGATGCCAAGCCTTCCTTACAATGGGTGTGCCTGGATGGTGAAAGGGTGCACACTTTAATGTATGGATGGCTGCCTTGGTGTGCCTGTATGGTGAAAGGGTGCACATTTAAGTGTATGGGCGGATGGGTGCGCATGTGCGTGTGTGCATGTGCATGGTGAATGGTGTGTGTGCTTATGTTCAGGAACTCAACAAAACCAAAATTTCAGTTGGGGCTAACCATTCAAATGTTGGGAGAGGTGCTATGTTCACGGGTGGTGGGGGAGGGGCAAACCTATTTGTGTGGGGGCATCTAACTTCTATATGCATTCTAATACTATTCTAGTGCAGCTTCAATGTTACACGCAGTTAACTCTCTCATTTAAGTCTGAAAGCACTCACTTATGGATTGCTGTGAGAATGAGTGGTATCCTGTCCACTCTCCACCGTTCCAATCACTCCCCTGGCATGCAAGTACTAAACCTACATCATGATTTAGTAATTGCTGGGCCTTTAACGGCGAAACACAGGCTCCGTTTGACATTTGTGTCCTGTTCTGTCTGTTGACGGCTTTGTAGGTCAGCCAGGTCGAGTCCACATAGCCCAAAATGTCAGGGGGTCGGGGAGAGGACTGAAGCCCAGTCAGATCAATGGTGTTGTACCACTGCTTGTGTTTAATGCAGTGATTACTTATTGTAATCTTAATTAGTCATAGCCCATATTTTCCTCATCCCACTATTTGTGTATGTGGCACTTTACTTCATACACAGGTACTGGGATGAGGTAGTGGGACATGGAAGAAATGCCTGACTTAGTTACCTGTAATCTTCATTGCTCCTAGTCCCCCTATTCCTCATCCTAGTACTTAGCTAAAAGGCAAGGTGCCTCATATGTCAACATTTGGACAAGGAAGAGGGACATGGAGGTAATTCTGGGCCGATGTGCTGATTTTGGGTGTTGGGGCTGGGGGTTGGAGTGAGAGGGGATGTGTGGAGGGTGGGGATTGTGCGATAAATCAAAATAGTAATCCATTTTTAGGCTAAGCAGGCATGATGTGAGGTATTAGTGGCTAGAGAGGCATTTTGGTGCTTTTTAGCAAATGTTTCTCAGAATGTGTGCTGTACAATGCCTTAAAACACATATACATACTCCTCCTTGTACAGTGTGTGGCATACCCCTGAAGCAGCACGTTCGCGCATATTGCGCAAGCATGGTAATCTAGGCCGGCCCAGAGTGTGGCGTGATCTGAGGAGGCCCTCAGCATGGCTCACAGGGGGGCCCCCATATTGTATGTTATGCCACTGGGTTCACACAATAACATTTCCATGGTTTTGTATTTCTCGATAATATGAAAAGACTGCCTTATTTTTCAGAGCTGAAGGAAATGCAGATAACTGTATTTGTTTAGAATTCAATAGATCACAGCACCAAAACAGTTATTCAATTGTTGCCTTATTGATGCTGCTGACATTTTTGGAATTAAGTTATTTAAACAGCAACATTCTTTATGTAAAAATACCAAGACAAGGCCCAAGCAACCTGCAATTCTTTATCTACATGAGAATTGAGCCTGCCTTTCCAGAAAACTCCTTATTGCAACCCTGCAGTTAAAAAGGAGTGGATTTCTGAACATGTCCTCATCATTACGAACATGCCATGTATAGAAGAATGTGTATCTGCAGTTTAAATGTGATTTGAATTTAAAGACTGTCTTTAATAGTACAAAATTAAGTGAAACATCACTGTACATACACTTCCAGTGAATAGATTTGTGTAGGTTCAGTTTCAACCAAAAGGATCTAAAATATGGGGAACAACCACAACCTCTTTTAAAGTTTAATTTCTGTTTTGCCATGGATGTTGGAAGGGAAGCTAGAAATGGTAAAAATGGGGAAATGAAACCTTCTAAGGTTTACTTCTCAGGCTTAACACATAGGGCCTCTTTGCAAGTGAGGCGGTAAGGTGTTAACAGTACCGGTAAAGATGCCAGTGCCGTTAACCCCGCACCGCCTCATTACGAGGTTCCCTCGCGGGACCCGCTCTGGACGTCTGGTCAGACCAAATGTCCTTTGCGGGTCCCGCGAGCGGACCAGCATGCTAACAACGGGACCGCCATTAACGGGCCCGTTGTTAGCATGCTCCCCATTCCCATTGAGCCCTATGGGGGCTCAAATGGGAATGGGGATGGTCCGGGTCTGGGTTCCCTGAATGGGGAAATACCGGGCATGGGGCATGGCTACCACAAAACTGGTAATGAGGCCCATAAAGTGCCTGAGCCAGCCCAGGAATGCACATGAAGAGTACACACAAAGGCCCTTTGATGGGTTTGGGCCACTAGTGGATTCAGGCCCTCAGCTTCAAAGGCCTTTCCATCATGTGCCAAAGTCCAGGCATATCATAAACAATCCATCATCTCAGGCTCAGCGAAAGGACACTGAATAATGCACAGCACATAGAGATCTGCTCTAAACACAGTTAAATGGAAGGTTATGGAATGTAAGTGCCTGCTCTGGACATACAAGAGGGATTAGGGAGGTGATACACCATCATTGATAAATGGGAAAAGCCTCTGCAGCTTCACACTAGAAAACCTAATTAATCTTAACATGAAGGAACATTTCACATTCAAATGTATAATAACTAAATGGATTGCTGTGTTGCAACAAATTATCTGAGCAACACATTTTTACAGTTTGTAGATCAAAGTAATATCTATCAAATATGTAATAAAATATATACTTTGCCATGTTTTGAATAGGCAAAATATGGCAACATTGCATAAGTGTGCCAAATTGTACTGTAGCAATATCATTCAAAGTCTCTAAATGTGTGCACGGACTTGCAGAATCTTAAAATATTCATTTTATTAATCTACCATATTTCAATCAGAAAAGTATTAAAAATAAAATGTGCTTTTCTGCAGAACGTGTAGTTCCCCCCCCCGCGCTTGCTAATCATGGGAGAGAAAACCACACCTTTGTCGCAAGGCAGATGTGGAGTCAGAAATTATATATAATTGCATGCACATGGGACAGAGAGGATAATTATGGAATATTGGGAGATGGACATGAGAAACTAGCTGGAGCGAGGGTGGAACAGAACTTGAAGGGTTGATCCCAAGAGAGAAGAAGGCCAGTCCATGGAGAAAAGAGTGAAAGTCTATGGGAGATTGCTTTCCAAGTAGCCACCTGTAGTGAGGGTTTGATGAAGACATGATTTCAAGCTGATTAAGTACCCTGCTACCTCTCCCAAATCAGATGCTACATTCAACAGGTACATTACATCCTTCTCAACCCTAGGTTATCCAGATAGATTGACATCCCTCGTCTTCCCTTCTCTATAAAGCTCTTGGAATCTCTGGTATGCCCACTTGTTTCTTACTTTCTTCCTTTCTTGAATCTTCACTTTTCTTTGACCCCTTGAAGTCAGGATTCCAGCCAGGGTGGGGTACAGAGAGTGTCCTTGTCTCTGTACTGGATGACTGGCCATGCTGGTAGATCATGGAGGGGTGGGGGCCCTTATATTGCTTGATCTTTCTGCAACATTCAGCATGGTCGACCACTCCATCCTGTTATCACGCACAGATGTTGCAGGCCTCACTGGCCCTGTCCTGGCCTGGATTTCCTCATACTTGGCAGATAGAGGTCAATCACTTTCTCTCCCTCCTTTCCATTCCTACTCTCATTCACTCTCTTGTGTCCCTCAAGGCTCCGCCCTCTCCTCAATGTTATTTAACATCTATGTTCAGACATTTGTGGGTCTCGTCGCTCATGTGGGTTCCGATGCTACTCATATGACACCCAGATCCTGGTTTGATTAGAACTTGACCAGACTGAGGTTTCGGTGGATCTGTGTGGCTGCTTGGAGGCCGTGAGGGAATGGATGAACAGCAATTGGCTGAAACTAAATGGGGACAAGACGGAGATCCTGGTGGTGAGTTCTCCCCCTGATCACACTCTTTGGACCCTTTCATTTTGGCCTTGATATGATATGATATGATATGATATGGCATTTGTAACGCGCCTATACACAAGTGTTTCAAGGCGCGACGAGGCAGGGAGGAGGGAACATGCGGAGACAGACAATGATCCTACTAGGCCAGGTGTCATTCAGATCACGCAAGTGCATGGGTAGGGGGGATGGGAAAAGTGCGAGGGGGAAAGGGAGAGGGGAAAGTGCAGTACAGGGTTAGTAACAAACAAGATAAATAATAAGGGCCAGCTAGTGGCAAGTGCAAGATAAGTGCAGACAAGTGCTGGGAAGGGGGGCTGTAGGGATACAGAGACAGTCCCGCAGTGCAGGGGTTGCCAGGAAGGCAGTGCAGGGGAGAGTGGCTGGGCCAAGGACCGAGAATGGTGAGTGGCCCAGTTGCTGATTCAGTACAGTTTCAGTGATTTAGCAAGGGAGAGGGGGAGAGAAAGCAGAAGCAAAGAGGAAGGTTTTGAGATGCTTCCGGAACCGGAGATGGTTCTCCTCAAGTTTCAGGGAAGCAAGAAGGCTGTTCCAGAGGGAGGCCCCTGCTGCAGAGAGAGATCTCCCCCCAACTCGTTGCTTGGAGAAGTGGCTGACCCTTAGGGAGTTGGAGGCGGATGAGCGAAGTGCTCGAGAAGCAAGATATTTAGGAAGGGAGAGTTGAAGGTATTTTGGCCCCAGGCCCCAGAAGGCCTTGTGGACAATGCAGAGGGTTTTGAACTTAATCCTCGCAGCCACAGGGAGCCAGTGTAGCGATTTCAGTCATGGAGAGATACGGTCCCTGGGCTTGAGGCCAAGGACAAGTCTCGCATTCCTGTTTTGGATGAGTTGCAGAGGGCGGACAGTAGAGGCAGGAAGATTTAGATAGAGGCTGTTACAGTAGTCCAGCTTCGAGAGAACAAGGGCTCTGGAGACAGTGAGCTTCTGGGGGAAGGAGAGGAAAGGAAGGATACCTCTGAGGAGGTGCAGCTGGTAGTGTGACTTCTTAGAAACGTCAGAAATGTGAGGAGAGAAGGAGAGTGTGGAGTCGAAGATGACCCTGAGGTTTTTTGCCTTGCAGGTAGGAGCAGGAAGAGGGCCAAGAGAGGCCGGCCAGAGAGCTGCAGGGAAGGAGGGAGTGGGTGTGCCGATGAGTAGAATCTCGTTCTTATTGGCATTAAGGCAGAGAACGTTGGCGGCACACCATTTCTGGATAGCAGAAAGACAGTCAGAGATGAGTGAAGCAGAGGAGGAGGCCGAGGGTAGCCTGAAAATGATCTGGGTATCATCCGCATAGCACTGAAAGTTGGGGCAGAGAGCAGCGATGCGGTGGGCGAGAAGTGCCAGATACTGGTTGAACAGCCAGGGAGAGAGGTTAGAACCCTGGGGGACACCACAGGTAGAGAAAAAGATGTCAGACAGGAAAGACCCCAGTTGGACCTGGGAGGGTCAATTTGAGAGGAAAGAGGTCAGCCAAGCCAGAGACTGACCAGTGATACCCAGGTTATCACGGGGACGGTTGAGCAGGATGGTATGGTTGACAGTATCAAAGGCAGAAGAGAGATCAAGCAAAATGAGAACACAAGGAATGTTAGAGTCAAGGTTCGAGAGCAGGTCCTCACGGATGTTCAGGAGAGCAGTTTTCGTGCTTCTGGCAGCTCTGAAGCCAGACTGATGGTCATGAAGGCTGCCAACAGATTCGGCATGGAGATTAAACTGGGAGATGGCAAGTTTCTCCAGGAGCTTGCCCAGGAAAGGAGTGATAGAGATAGGGCGATAGTTAGCTGGGCAGGACGGGTCAGAAGAGGGTTTCTTAAGAAGGGGGTGAACTAGGGAGTGCTTGAGAGGCGATGGGAAGACTCCAGAGGCGAAGGAGTGATTGCAGAAGTCAGCAAGGGCAGGAGCCAAGGAGTCGATGTGGTCCTTAATAGTTTTGTAGGAGCAGGGGTGGACCTGTGTTGATGAGACTTTCATAGATCGGACTTGTCCCGAAACCTCATCAGCAGAAAAAAGGGGAAAGGCAGAGAAGGAGAGAGGAGGGGTGGATGCAGAAGGGCCAGAGGACGGGCAGGGAATAGATGGGGGGAGGTGATGGGAGGAGAGTGAGGACAGGATGTCCTGAGTTTTTGAAATGAAGTGAGAGGCCAATGCCGTACAGAGGGCCTGGGAGGGGACAGGAGAGGTAGAGACTGCAGCAGAGCTGGCCAGCTCCTTGCAGTTTTTAAAGAGTTCAGCCGAATTGTTAGATGCCGCAGTGATGCAGGCTTGGATAAGGGCTCTCTTCTTGGTGAGAACGGAGAGCAGGTATTGCCTTTGGAGCAGGCGACAGGCCAGTTTGTCAGAGGATGAACATGAAGCACGCCATATCCTCTCTGCCACCCTGCACATGCGTTTAAGGGTGACGAGATCCGAGTCATACCAGGAGTTACATTTGGCTTTGGGCTTCAGGCGGATTCTCATAACAGGGGCAAGGATATCAAGAGTATCAGATATAGCAGAGTAGAGAGTGGAGAGGGCTGTGTCAGGGTAGGAGTCAGCCGAGGGGGGATGAGGGGGCGAGAAGGTGGCAGCGAAAGCCTCAACTGACACACGCTTCATGGGTCGGATGACCGAGAAGGAAGATGGCAGTGATGAGGGTGGCTTTGCCTGTGGGGTAGGGAGGGTAATGTGGGAGGAGAAGAGAAAGTGATCATTCCAGGAGAGAGGAGTGGAGAGAGGGACAGAGAGGGGAAGGTCAGAAGAGATCAGGGCATCAAGAGTGTGCCCAGCAGAATGGGACGGCCCAGACGGGAGAATAGAGAGTGAGAGAGAGTCGCAGAGGTCGCGAAAGAGTCCAGAGGGGGGACAGGAGGCATCCAGGTGGATGTTGAAGTCTCCAAGAAAGAGGAGTTGAGTGGTTGAGGACAGGAGTGAGGAGGAGAGGTCAGCCCACTCGGAGAGGAAGAAGGAAATTTGACCAGGTGGCCGATAGATAGTAGCCACGGTAAGGGAGTGGCTAGGAGAGAGAGAGAGTCGGCAGACAAGACATTCAAAAGAGGAGTAGGCCTGCGTGGGAATAGCAGTGGCAGGAATCCACTCAGGGAATATAAGGGCCACACCCCCTCCCAGCACGGTTGGCCCTGGGCACGGAGAGGATCTTGTAGCCGTCAGGTAGGAGTGTGTCAAAGCTGTTGACAGCGCTGGCTGTGAACCATGTCTCAGTGAGACCGAGTACGTCAAGGTCCAGTTCCTCAAGAAGGCGGCAGATATCAGAGGAATGTTTGACGGCAGAGCGAGAGTTAAGAGTGGCAATGTGGAGAAGGTTGCCATGTTTGAAGGACTTCCGGGGAGGGGTACAGATCAGAGGTACGCCCTGCAGAGGAGAAGAACGAGCACGGGAGGGGGCAGGGAGGGAGGGTAGAGGCAAGGTAGCCGAGGACAGAGGAAGGGGACAGCAGGAGAGGAAAGGAAGTTGATGAGGCGCGGGAAGCATCTATCAAAGAGGTGAAGGTTGGCCTGAGGGCCTTGGACCAAGACGGTCCCATTAGCGTAGACATTAATGATGGCCTTAGAGGAGTGGAAGGAGGCCAAGAGGACATCCCAACGAGTGCCACCGTTAATGGGAGAAGAGGAGAAAGGAGAGAGCACAGAGACCATATGAAGGGTCCATAGGTCAGGTGAAGGCACGAAAAAGAGGATGTCAGTGAGAGTTTCCTTAGAGGAGGCACTGGTGTAGGTGTCAGCGATAGGGATGCCTGGGTTGGAGACCAGGATGTCCTTTTTAAACTTTTTCCTACCAGATTTAGTGAGAAGAGCAGGATAGTCAATGGAGAAACAGTTAGAAAAGATAGGTGAGATAGAGAGCACCATGGGATAGGAGGGAGTGGGGGGGTAGGACAAGCACGAGCGGACAGGAAGAGAGCAGCAAGCCCTAGTTTACCACAAATTCAGAATACAGTGAACACAGTAATGCATATCAGGTACCCAGTGGAGAGGCCACCTAAGTTTGAGAATCCTGCGAGGGGAGAAAAACCCTAGTATACAACAAATTCAGAAAAAACAGTGAACACAGTAATGCATATCAGGTACCCAGTGGAGAGGCCACCTAAGTTTGAGAATCCTGCGAGGGGAGAAAAACCCTAGTATACCACGATTTGAAAGGCATAGTGAAGTCAGGGCACCATGCGAAGGAGGTGACAGGTCTAAGTGCGGTGGGCCGAGGGAGCAGGTGGAGCTCACAAGGTGGACCGGCGCCAAGCGTCCCCTGCGGACACCTGCAGACACACAGGGAGCCGCAACCGTAGGAGCCGCCCTTTACCTAAGGGGCCCTTAGCCGAAGGGGGCTGCCCAGGAGGGGGTGGTTATAGGCAGAGGGAAGAGAGGAAGGGGAGGGGGGTGAGGGCAGGCAGGGAGGCGGGAAGGGAGAGGAGGACCAGGAAGTGGGAGGGGGGAGCAGGCACAACATGCGCTCAGAGCGCGAAGAGCAAATATACAAAAATTAAACCCAGATGCACTCACGGAGGCCCGCAGGACCAGGCAGGGCTTCCCTTGGCCTGCAGTTCCCTCAGGGCTGCCTGCGACTTCTCTCCAATGCTCCACTGAACAAAGAAGCGAGCGGGGGGAGCAGCCGTCGAGCAGGCCAGAAGGGGACCAGCCAGTCAACCAATCAGAGGGGGGGAGGGCGGGCAGGGAGGCGGGAAGGGAGAGGAGGACCAGGAAGTGGGAGCGGGGAGAAGGCACAACACCCGCTCAGAGTGCGAAGAGCAAATATACAAAATTAAACCCAGATGCACTCACAGAGGCCCGCAGGGCCAGGCAGGGCTTCCCTTGGTCTGCAGTTCCCTCAGGGCTGCCGGCGACTGCTCTCCACCGCTCCGCTGAACAAAGAAGCGAGCGGGGGGAGAAGCCGTCGAGCAGGCCAGAAGGGGACCAGCCAGTCAACCAATCAGAGGTGGGGAGGGCGGTCAGGGAGGCGGGAAGGGAGAGGAGGACCAGGAAGTGGGATGGGGGAGCAGGCACAACACGCGCTCAGAGCGCGAAGAGCAAATATACAAAATTAAACCCAGATGCACTCACGGAGGCCCGCAGGGCCAGGCAGGGCTTCCCTTGGCCTGCAGTTCCCTCAGGGCTGCCGGCGACTGCTCTCCAGCGCTCCGCTGAACAAAGAAGCGAGCAGGGGGAGCAGCCGTCAAGCAGGCCAGAAGGGAACCAGCCAGTCAACCAATCAGAGGGGGGAGGGCGGGCAGGGAGGCGGGAAGGGAGAGGAGGACCAGGAAGTGGGAGCGGGGAGCAGGCACAACACGCGCTCAGAGCGCGAAGAGCAAATATACAAAATGAAACCCAGATACACTCACTGAGGCCTGCAGGGCCAGGCTGGGCTTCCCTTGGCCTGCAGTTGTTCCCTCAGGGCTGCCGGCGACTGCTCTCCAACGCTCCGCTGAACAAAGAGATCTGCACTGGGTGATCTTCCTGCTCCTGTCACAGTAGTAAAGAACCTAGGTGTCCTTCTCTCTACCTCGCTTTCAATGGCCCCTCTGGTGAGTGCAGTTTGTAAAACTGGTCACTGGTGCTGTGCAAGGTACGGCCCTTTCTTCCCATCCACCTTCATCCTGTGGTGGTGGCCTCATTAGTCACCAGTTGGTTAGATCACTGTAATGCTCTTTAACTGGCTCAACCACTTGGACTCATTCTTTGACTACAGACATTACCGAATATGGCTTCCCAAGTTGCCACTTATACTCCCTATGGCTCTCACATTAGATCTGTACTTTGGGCCCTCTGTTGGTTCCGGTGGCCAAAAGGATTAAATTCAGGTCCTTGTGTATCGTCCACCAGGTGTACTATCGCCAGGGGGCTGACTATCTGCAAGACATATTTCTGCATCAAATCCCGGGACGGAATCTGCACTCGGGAAATGCATGCCTTGTGGTAATTCCGAAATTTCGGTTATCCCTGGTTGGTGGCTGTGCTTCCTCCGCCTCTGCAGGCAAGTTATGAATTAATTGCCTGTAGCTCTGAAAAACATTGTGAATCATCTCCTATTCAGACATTCACTTAAAACACTACTTTTCTAGTCTGACATTTACTCCCTGCACTACTGTTGTCCCTGTCCTCACGCCAAGATGCCTTTCGGTGTACATGTGTGCTACAAATTCTTCCAACATAACATTACATAACATAACAAGGGTAAATTCTGTGATGATAAAGGAAAGGAAACTGCAGGGAATGCAATTTGAAAAACTAAGCAAAAGTGTTAATATCTCAATTGCATGTGTTCCCTCATCTACAGTGAATGCAAAGTGAGATGTTGTTCTTTAAAACATAATCTACTTTGTATTGAGAAACAAAATTCAAAATTTAACGCATTTGAGTGCCACTTTAATGTGAAACTGCCTTTGTAAAGTTAATTATTACTTGAAATACAATTAGTGGACTAAGCCGGTCCAGAGTCATCTTGGTTCATGATTTCGTTGCAAAACATCATTGCCTAAGGGGATATCGTACATTCATGTAGCCGGGCGGAGCCATAGTCATAGATCAGATGCTGGTACAATAAATTAATGTGTAAAGAATTTATTTGGTTTAAGAATTGCGCAAAGTGCGAACCTCTGTATTCCCTTATCTTTAATGCACCAAATTATGCGTAAGGTGATTTAAAAAAAGGTATTTTAAAATGTGTACATGTTACAGGGGAATAATATATCTTTAGCCTGAAAATACATGCTGGCTGAAAACCACATACTGATACAGACATTAATGTTGTGCAGCCATAGACAGAGTGAAAGTCACATATTAATGGCTAGTGAACACTATACCCATGTCTTTTGAGCTCACAATATGCATGTGGTTTCAGAGTGGAGTGGATAGATCCATGGCAGTATTGTTACAATATCAAACATACAGGAGTAAAATCAAGCTGGCCATTGTCTACAGTTGAATTATCTACACAAAGCCATTACATTCACTACATCACACCTGCACAGGGGAGTTGGTTGATTGTGGATCTACAATCAAGTCATTATTCAAACAAATGTTCTCATTTGCCATACAGGAGAAATTCCGAAAAGTGGTTTACAATGTTTGCATGTAAATATACATTCCCTGACCAAGAAGAGGCAATGTTAGTATTGAAGTAAAACTGTATCTCTGAGATCAAAGAATAATTATAATGCTTAGTATTATTTAGAGTACAACATTTCAGAATGAAAACAAATGCTTATGTGGACTAACAATAGTGAGATTCGTATAGGCAGCTAATTTGTTTTTTGGAAAGATTTTTGGATTTGCTATTCACAGCTTACAGTAGATCAATGGTCTTCAGTTGAAGGCGAACTTGGTTGAAGTTACATTATGCTTTTAAGTACATCATTTTTTTGTGTGTTCCTTTCCCAGAATTGTGGGGTGGAATTGTGGATAAGGTGATGGTTAATTAGTATGTTATGCCAGCACAAGCATAGAAATCAAAATATTTAAATATAGGCAAATGTTTACACACTGTTGGCCTCCACTGAGAGGGGAGTCGTAGTTTAGATACTATTTGGTAACCTCATATATGAAGAACCTTTTTTGACATATTGTAATAACCAATTTATTTCACTCAATTCACTATTTCATTTAAAAGGAACAAAATGGCCATCATATAATTGGACCTAGTATTATGTTTTTTTTTATAGCTAAGGCATGAAATGTCTATTAATACTAATGCCATGAACTATATCAATCAATAAAGCCAAGAGGGGAAAGTGAAATATACAAGCATTTACACATGTCAGGAATACATAAATACAACTAGCACCTTGCCATTTTCTATGATAGGAACATGCCACTAAAATGTGAAGAATTATAAGTACAATATACAAATGTTCCAATATGTTTGCTATTAATTGAAGAATGGTACCTTTTCATTCTTTAAGAAATACACATGCTGCTTATGTTTATTTCAGAGTAATTTCATCTACAGTAATATTTTCATTTGATAGCTACTCTGAGCAGTTGTTCAGTTTTGGTATACATAGCAATGCAAAAGATAGCTTCTTTTTAAAATGTTTTATCCACAATCTATAATTTACCTAACTATTTAATGGCATGTAAATTAATGTAGCAATGTTTCCCCCTCCATCCCTTACCCCTTGTCCCTCACCCCTCAATAACCTGAATCCTCAAGTAAACAATACATCAGATCAAATCTACCCCAAATTTCTTCATATAGTTTACTTTTCTTCTGACATTGAAGTATGACTCTTTCTAGTAATTACTGTTTTTAAGTTCTTGTGACCATACTGAAACTGATTTTTATGTTTCCCTGTCTCTTAGAATAACTTATTTAGCCTTTAAGACATCCCTGAATAGCCAACTCTTCTGAGGATAGTACAAATCATCTAATATAGAACTCTCCTAGTATTGTTTCAAAATCACACTTCATAGCCATTCACAGTACTTGATTCATCATCTCGGTTGCTTCTCCCAGAAATGGCTGCACCTTACTTCAATCCCAAATGATGTGCTCTAATGAACCTACTTTATGTTTTCACACTCAACAAGTCTCAGGGTCACTCATGCCTCTCTTGTACAATCTCTCGGGCACCAGTATACCCTGTTGAGTATTGTCTGACCTGGTCTCCAAGGTTCATGGATATCAATGGTATATTCATCTATTTTTAGTAATGACAGAACTGTGGTTATCCCTTCAAACCTTCAATAAGTCAGTACTCTCACCCCTACTCTGCAATAAGAGATTATATATTTTAGAAGCCAGACACCCTGGTTTATTTGTTTGTAGTAAGGAAATAACTACAATCCCACTTCTCAATGAATGATTTTATGGTTCCAATCACACTTTTAAACAAACAGCATTCACCATATTTGAAATCTGAGTTCTTAACTCAGATTCAAACTTTTTAAACAATGTCCAGCTATTATTCACAATCAAATCTCCCATTCCACGCCTCCTAAATACCAGGCAGGGATGGACATCATTTGAGGGTAGCCAGGGTTAGAAACTGCTACCCCTGGCATTCCCCTTGCAAACCCTGCCCCAGCCTCTGCTACCCCTGGATTTAGAGGTAACGCTGACAACATCAGGACCAGTGAAATATGAGCTTCAGCAGGGTGTTTCTGTAAGGCTCAGTGATGTAAGGACAGCACATGCAGAAGCCTTGCACTTTCGTAGTTGCATTTACTGCACAGCTGTCTAAACACATTATATGTGCCAATTTCCAAAATATGGACATGCACACAAGAATAAAACATAATCTGTCAGTCAAATTCATTTACATAAACACATTTCATACAATCTGAAAACAAAGACATACATTTGGTCATCCAGTCAAAATAGTGAAATCCAAAAATGATTTGTACATTTGTTGTTATGATGACATCATAGGGATAAAAGCAAGCACTAATTGATATAAAACAATGATTGTATTGTGATATTGCATGTGATAATGCATGGGTACAGGAATAGTAATTTTCCTTTCCCTTTACAAAGGATTTTGTTGCTCTAGTAACAATAATCAAGCTCTCTTAGCTCATGCTTTTCTCAGGAAGCTGCCAAAAGCAAACGCCACCCTCCGCTCTAGACAAGCCCTAGTCAACTGTTTCTCAAATCCCTCACTAGCAACGTTTTTCTAATATCTGCATAGAGGGGGCAGAAAATAACAAAATCGGCCAATTTCTTCCTTTCCCTGCAAAGGCAGAGAGAAGTAGCTCCAACTGGACATCACGACACTCAGTGGTAACATGATCAACTGGGCCTTAGTGGGTAAGACTTTGTGATGTAAATTCATAACAAACATGTGCCCAGATGCCCCCTCATAGGAGAGAGAGGCGGATAGAGTCTTACTTGTTTTTATTAAATGATTTCTTCCCCCTAAATACCAGCACAAAATAAAATGCATGATTTTCAGTTTCAAAGTATTTTTAGAAGCGTGTCCAGCAATTCAGTCTACTCAAAGCATATCCCTAGAAATGGGTTCTGATGAATGTAAGCCATCCTATACCAACTTGTGAACAACATCAAGTTTTTAATTATAGCCTTTTTCAGATTCTCTTCTTTTTCCGTCCGAACAAATATTTTGTGATGAACAACAAAGAGCTTAAAATAGGTGCTGTTTTAATTAAATGACAGGAAGACAAATTAAAATACAAGCCTTTACCAAGCATTACTGGTCAGTTAATTATCCTAGTTAGTAGTCAGTTTCTTTGTTTCTTCGTGCACATATATTTTACACGGCCTTCGGTATCGGCTGTGTAGTTATGATTAAGTTGCTCAACTCATAGGAAGAGCAATTGTTGGGCAGCTTAAACCATCGCTCCCCCTCGACGAATTCATACCAAACTTTGCAAAAAACTATATGGGCCGCTCTGAATTTCTTTGGCAAGTTTGGTAAGGTTTCGTCAAGGGGGGGCAAAGTTATAAGGGGGATCCCAGATTTTTTTTTTCCATAGACATAATGGAAACATTTTTTGCTCACGCCTACAGCCCAAATAGCTAGAAGGATGTTCACCAAATTTGTGGCAGGAGCAGTGGCTTAGTCCCGAAAGCGTGCTTTTGTAAATTTGGTGTAACTAAAACGACCAAAAAGTAGGTCCAAAAAAATTAGTGATATGTGGGTTCGGTCTGCAGACCCATTTCCTTGTTCGGTCCGTGGACAGGCATCCGATTGTCCTAGAAGGTGCCATGGACACGCCCACTGATTGGATGGTGAAAAGCGTGAAGTGTTTTAGATTTTTAGGAATGCCCACCATGTTGGATTTGCGGACATCCACCGGTGTCCACGGACACAGCGGTAGAAACATATAAAAAAAACACAACATTGCACTTGTCAAACTTATCATACAATCTCTGGGGAGGTGAGGGGTGATGAGGTGGGGATGGGATTTGGCTGTAAGTAGCCAAAAAACTGATGTTTTTACCCCCGAAGTCTGTGCACACTCCAAATGTTTGGGGACAGTCCTGGGATGTTCGCAGACACTTCAGACTTTCGGGGGCATCTATGCCTCTTTCTGCATTACAGGGTTGGTGAAAAGCAGTTCTTGAATGGCTTATAACTTTGGCGCCACTCATTGAAACTGCATGAAATTTTGGAATTTTGGAATTTTATTCTAGACTTGATTCTAAATGGTTCTGCAAAGTGTGGAGCTGTTTTGTCAAGAGGGAATACATTTAGAGGGGGTCCCAAAATATTGTAAAGGCTTATAAATGTGGTGCCATTTGATGAATCTGCATAAAAGTTTGCAAAACAATTTTGCATCTAGATATAAATGTTTTTGTACAGTTTGGTAGGATTAGCTCAACAGGGTGCTAAATTGGAGGGGGTCTCAACATTTTTAGATGGATTGTAACAGTGTTGCCGTTTGACGAATGTGGACAAAAGCTTTTAGAAAGATTATAAACCCAAACTTCAACGTTTGTGTAAAGACTGAATGGATTTTGTCAAGTGGGGGCTAAGTTAAATGACCATGTACATACATTTTGACACTTTTGAAAAAATAAAACATCAGCGGATTTCAAGCAAACTCGTGTAAGTAGCATTGGCAAGGACCTTAAAGCACGGTTTTGCAAATGTGCCCGTGTTTTATTTTTTGACTAGTTTCATAATGTAGGTACAAACAATAGTGATAGACCTTTGGTGACTGAGATATAGCCTGTGGCCATAGGCAGTGGCCAGATTTTCTGGGTCATGGTATAAGGTCATGACCTGGACAATCTGGCTACTGCCCATGACCAAGAAGGATGAAAAATGGTGTTAAAGTGGCCATGTCCACCTGGGACTAGCTATGTGGTAAAGTTATTCAAAAGTAGGATAGGCTTGAAAGGGAAAAAAAATGTGTTTGTGGTAATATGGTCATAGGGTTCTGACTTCGCCTTCTGCAGGCTGCCATGGAAAGGGAAGAGGGACTCTGTACGGAGCCCCACCTTCTCTTTCCATGGTGGCCATATTAGAAAAGGATTTTCCTTCCTACAGTGGGACGCTGCGTGTGCCCCGCTGTTGGAAGAAAAATCAATTTTTTAGCACCCTGGGTTCCCCCTTTGGGAACCATGGGTGCTACTGGCCTTTATCCCCCCTTTGCAGGGGCTGCAATGGAGGATAATGGTCCGGAGCCCTCGTTATTTATTTATAACACGCCGAAGCCCACAGGCATCAGGGTGCACACAGACACACTTTGCTTGGGCTGGTAACTTGGGCTGCCGGGCTGTTCTCCCCCGTTCTGGTCCCTGGAATGGGGGATGAATGTCACATTATTTCCATTAGCATAACACAAAATGCTAATGGGAATGTTGTAAAAACGTATTCAGTATACAGTTTGGTGGTAGCCTTGCCGGTAAAACCGGCAGGTTACTGGCAAACTTGCAATATTTTCCGGCACCCGCGAATGAGCAATTACTGGGGCATTCCGGCCTCACCGGACCCGGTAATTGCCCATTCGTGGGCGCCGGAAAAAAGATGCTCCCCATTCCCATTTGGACCCACAGCGCTGAATGGGAATGGGGAGGTGCATCTGACATGCTGTGCTCGGGGGTGCCTTTCTTCTGCCCGCCAGGTCTGACCTGGCAGGCAGAAAGTTTGCCAGTCCAGTAACTACGGTACCAGCAAGCTTACCGGTACCGTAGTTCCCAGATCGGCAAACTTATAATGAGGCCCTATGTACTTTACTGAGAAATATAAAGTAGATGGAGACTATAACATTCTTTTTTTGTTCGATTTTGTAACTGTGAACCTTTGTTTTGTGTTTTAAAAAAGAAACTTTTGCAGGAGAGGTTAGAAGGTAAGGTGATGAGGGAAATGAGGGAAGAGTCACCAAGCAGTAATATGGAGGGGCAGGTGGATGGGGAAAGATCTTGTGCGTGTGTTACTTCTAAGGTAGTGGGCAGTGTTTCTCATGCTCCTTGATTACAGCTTCAAATGCACATCGAAATTGCTTCCCCCTGCAGAGTGGTGTGTTGCAGTATATACAGAGGACTGCTGTCTTCCAAAGATATGGATCAACAGCCTCTTTTATTGATTGCAAGGTAGCTGGTGGGATTTTGTGTCCCACAGAAGTAGGCTGTGTGGTTACAATATTGGTTGAGGGAGATGATGTGGAGGAAGACAGCCTACTACTTGCTAAGAAAGGAACAATCTTTCTGAGAGCATTTTGGTAGTTAGATTTGGTGTGATGGCACTTGGAGGTGGTCCTGTAGGAGTAATGTCCAGGTAGTCCGCGACTGAGTACAAATTTGCACTCACTGCATTTCACTTTTGTAGCTTTAGCCTTTGGTACATTCCCAACAGAGGTAAAGAACTGCCACATCCATGATTCTCTCTGGGTGCTAGAGGTAGGCACTTACTCTACCTCATCTTCATGGTTCTCTTCATTGTCTTTGGAAATACTGAGCTTTTTTTGTTGTGTGGGTCCTCCAGCTGATGGTGTTGGTGGGTTTTAGGGAGGAGGGATGATGTGGGATGTACTGACCCACTAGGCTCTGCCCTACGACATCCCTGTGTGCTGGTGGCACCAGAACCAGCAAAATGGCTGCAAAAAGCCCTACACGCGCTAAACCTATGAAAATTGCGCTGTGAAGCCGGAAAAGATGGCTGCCAATCTACCTTGCCTGTGTCAGTGGTGGAAGGAGACCACACTGCTGAAACCTGTCACTGGGCTGCCCACAGAGTGAAAATGGAAACTACATGAAAGGAAGTGCTTTATTGCAAGGAAACCCAGAAGTGCTCTGAAATCCTTTTTTACTTGGTTGCTGAAAAATACAAAATAATGGTTCCAAACATCAGAAAATATCCAACATCCTTGCTGGGTGTTACCCGTCACCTTATTTAAGGAGTCCAAATGAGCCCACAATGTCAGGAAAAGCAGAATCCATCATCAGAATACCCACATTAAAAAGTGTGCTTGTCTGTGAAAATCTGTCTAATATGGGCGCAGTACCACTGGCTGCCTGTATGACAGCTGTCATTTAATTGCATTAGAAACTTAAACTTGTGCAGTTATAATCAAATGGTTGGAATTAAGTGACTTGCCATCAAAAGTAATATAGGTTGCAACTATTTAATCTCTATATTTTAAAGACTGGAATGAGAGTTTTAAAATTATAAGTTTAATTTAATCAAAGAAAACAGTAAACAAAGTGATTTTTGCAAGCCAAAAAACTACAAAGCCAATTCCACAGCTGGCCCCAAAAAAAGGCACCTCCCTTCTGCTCTCTGGCCCAGGAACTCACATTCAGGTAAGAGGGGAGGAGATTTGAGCTGCTGCTCCTGGGAGAGACAATGGACTTCCTTGATTGAAAAGATATACAGATGCAAGTGTCAACAGAAGCCCCTGCTAGAGGAAATATGCGGGGATTGATCTTGAGCCACCAGGAACTTTGGGGGCGGGAACAGACAGTTTTGTTTATTCTTAAAGCACAGAAAAGTATATTCTTAAAAAGGACTGACAAAGGACTGTGCGAATTTGTGAACATTGGAAAATTACAGTATTGTTAATGTGAAATTGTTGGTCACATTTTAAAAGTACTCAGAACTCTGTGCTATGACATAACTGCAGAATTTGTGATTTTTTAGAACTTGTGTTGATGCCAGAAACATTAAACTTCATATGATTATGCCCAGATATCATGAGCACATATCTGTAAAATTGTGAACAAATCTGACATTGGGTACCAGACCAAAAGTGCAAAAAATCACCAAATCTAGACCCAAGCTCTCACCATGATGGGGCTCGGATGAATACTTGCTCCGCAAAATATGGGATAAAGATATACTATTGCTATCAAGTTTGTAAAATTGTAAACATGTCTTGTATGAAAAGGAGATTTCATGTGCAAAAAACAGAGGGGAGTTTTTCCCTGGATCATAAAACACATTGGCCCTCATTACGACCCTGGCGGAAATCGAAAAACGATGGCGGAAATGCAATACCGCCATCGAATAGCGCTCGGTGCGATTATGACCCGTCACCGTAAAGTACGATGCCATTAGCGACACCGTAATGAACGCCAACGCTAACTGCACCAAGTATGCGCACGCGCGCCATGCGAAACCGTAATTACCACCATGGCACAACGGTACGGGAATTCTGACCCTAGCGGACATGTACCTAACGCCATCAAGCATGGTGGAAAGTACCATTCCGCCATGGTGAGAAGTACGGCATCGCGAACCAACCGTAAAAGGCCCTACTGAGTGCCTGTACACCACTCCCTGGCCACATTGCACAACTCCTCGTAGGTTGAATGAAGTCACACAATGCAACCAGTGAAATGTACAAGTCACCCATGCATGCCAACGAACAAATGAATGTAGGGGCTCCAAGTGTCTTGTGAGTGGCCATCCATATTAGCCATGGCACCATTGCCGTACTGATGCAGCACATGCATGTGAAGCTTCAAGTACAGCAACATGAACTGAAAACTGAGACAAACAAAAACAGGCCCCCCATCGCTTGACACCAGTGTAAGGCAACATTCAAAGCAGTATCCTGAGTGAGACTGCACCAGCCCTGTACTCCTGCCAGTAAACAAACCAACCATCAGCATAAGCATGTACCACACAAGTTGGCAGAGTGACTGAGCAGCCAGGCTCATCTCAAGAGGGGCCAATGGGAGCTGCAGGGCACAGATGGCACGAATACAGAAGCTATTCCAATGGACATGACCTCAGTCTCCCTCCAAGAAACGCACGCAAACACAGGCACCTGTGACCAGCCATATTCTGATAATCACATCATTCCACCAATCCACCTGGCTGACCGGCATCTGTTACACAAAAGCTAATCCCCCTCCCATGAGCATGACATCATCAAAACAGACATAATGGCAGCCCCTATCCCTGACCTTACTGGCCTTCGTAGGCAAACGCGCCCAGTACAGTACCACGCAACTATACTCAGAAGCCGGAACCCAAAGCAGATCTTCTCACAATACATCGCTCCACAAATAGGAATATGCTACATTACTTGCAAAGAATAACGCTACACGGTCAATATCATAATCAAAATTTAATGCACAACAAAATCACCAGGCCCATACAGCTATTAGGTCATGAACTCCAAAATATATTTCATTATTGTGGGCTGCATCCGCAATAAATGACCAGCTTCTTCTTGTGTGACGCCCTGTTCCTTCATGGTACACAGGGGCTACATTCACGTTCAAAAAGGCAACATGGAAGCGCCTAGAACCGCAGGGCCGTCCCATTAGGTAGGCACTAGTCCAGCTGAAAGGTCGAAATGTTGCTCCTAGCCACTAGTACTGCGTAAGGGCATGTGGGCCATTGGCGATCGTCCCATAAGATCGTAATGGTGCTCCACTGATTAACACGAAGCAGCAGGTGTCGGGAGTAAAAGCCATCTGCAGGAGTGGCATACAGATGGCAGCGGCAAAAGGGGAGGAGATACCTGTCACCCAAATGAAATGAAAAAGAATAGTATGGGCATCAGAACTTGATTTGTATTACTCACTTCAATGATCACACTAAATCTACAGCCATATGCATGCTAGCCCACTCAAAAGGATTATTCGCACCCAAAAATCATTTGCGAATCATAACTATATAAATCGAGGTGAAAACACTATTACAAACGAGTGTTTGTGTGCATGCGTCTGTTAAAACAGAATCCATTAGATGGGATTAGTAACGTGCATAGACACAAGTGTTTGAAGGCGCGTCGAGACAGGGAGGGTTCAACAAGGGCAGATAGACGATGGTCCCACTATGGCAGCCCTGCATCACATAGCGCAGGGGAAGTGGATAGATTCCAAAAAGCCATGTACATGGCAGACTCTCTATTAAATCATCTGTCCATGCATCCATACATCATTCCCTCATCCCTGTATGAAAACGCCTGATTATTTACTCACATAACAGGTGAAATTTCCATTGAGTCTGTGCGTAATGCAGTCTGCAAAATCCTCTGTGCTCCAGCCCGGAATTCTAGTGTTGTGAAGTAACATGTATTTGGGAACGTCCTGCCTTATCCTCCACTACGCTATTGCGCATCCCATACTATTCATATCAATCATTGCATTCTCGCCATGGCCCCTGTCCCAAGGACATTAAACAATAGAACTTTATATCTGCAGTCAGACCTGTGGGCGTCTCCTTGCCGCTAGCTGGAAACCGAAAGCGCTGTCCTTCGAATTCCTCATTTGCAACATCAAGTCGAAAATGCATCTGTGACCGCTTGAAATCACAAATCCATCCATGTAGTGCGGCAGTGTGTGAAAATGGCAACTGGCTTCACTCACAAATGGGACGCCCCGCCCGTCGGTGAACCGCGGTACAGTGCTGCATGAGGGTCCACCGTTAATCGAGTACTACATTCCACTGACCCTTCACAAGTTTGTTCGCGACTGCAAAGATAGTATGTGAAACAATGGGACCATAGCAGAATGAACATATGAACCAATATCTCACTTCCATCGGGATGAAATACATGATTGTAATAGCAAGATGCCATGCGTTGAATTGCAGCGTTGTGTGCGGGACGTGCTCGCCCAAAGGGGATTGCAGCTTGCACAGGTCGAATGAATCACCACAGGTGGAGGCTATACAGCTTGAAAACACATAAATTGCACACCCAACCCCCTCCCACAACCACACCCACTCCAAAATGCTACCGGCAGGACTAGCGATGTTGGCCCTGGGGGACCTGATAGCACTGCAAGTACTCCAACTTCAAGAAGAAGACGAACACCAACTACTACAACAACCGGCCGCACAGAGGAGACGCAGGAGGAGGAGGAGGGCAAGGCAGGGCCAGCAAGGCCCACCAGCACAGCCACTGCCACCACGCAGGCAGCCCGCAATCCCACGCCTCCGAGCACATCCGTTCAACCTCACTGATGAGCAGATCCACACCCTCTACCGTTTGGACCGGGACACCATAACCGCCATTGTGGACATGACACACGCTGACCTTGTCAGCATGATAGATAGCCCAACCGCCATCCCACCCCTACTGAAGGTGGTGTCTGTACTCCACTTCCTGGCCACAGGCACCTACCAGCACACAGTCGGACAGTTGCATGGCATTTCACAGCCACTGTTGTCACGGACACTATTGCAAGTGCTCGATGCCCTCCTGAAGCACGCAGACGACTACATCTCTCTACCACGCTCGGAGCAGGAAATTATGAACACAAAAGTGGGATTCCATGCACTTGCCGGCATACCGGGTTGCATTGGTGCCATCGACTGCACCCATGTGGAATTGGTTGTCCCACATGCCATGGAGGCCCAGTACCGCAACCGAAAACAATATCATTCTCTTAATGTACAAATGGTGTGTGACTCCAACAGGATCATTACACATTGTTGTGCCCGATTTCCTGGATCAACCCATGATTCCATGGTCTTACGGAACTCTACAATACCACGCTACATGGAGCGACACGCAGGGAACAGATCCTGGCTACTCGGTGAGTCTCATTTCATGCATGATAATGTGGGGTATGCGATGCGGCAATGACCTGGCAGGAAGGGGGGGGGTGCTTACACAGCAATGTCATTCCTCAAACATCCTTTATTGTCCACATACAGGTGATGCCGGGTATCCACTGAAGAGATGGCTCCTTACACCACTCCGGAACCCACAGAACCAGCATGAGGAGGACTACAACCATGCCCACTCACGTACCCGTGTAGTCATAGAACAGGCATTCGGCCTACTGAAGGGTCGTTTCCGCTGCCTCAGCAGGTCTGGCGGGGCACTCCTGTACCGCCATGAGAAGGTTGCAAAGATGGTCATGGCATGTGTCATGCTACACAACATGTGCGTACGTAGAAATGTGCCCATGCCCCCTGACGCAGAACTGCAAGCACCTGAATATGGCCATGATGAGGGTGGGGATGTGGCATCACCTCAAGGAGTCCGCGAGGCACAGGAGGGCCGTGAAATTCGTCAGATTATCATAGATTCATGCTTCTAGCACTCACGCCTGGTGGCTGATACATGGACACGGGACTTGTGGCACTGTGTGTGTCTGGAACATGCACAATATGGACTGTACGCCTATAATGGCCTCGTACACAAAGATCAATGTCCACACATCTCATTGGATGATTGTGAAATGTTTATAGCATATGTGAAATTATGTTACACACCCCATCGACCCGCCACCCAAGTAAGCCCAACACACCCCCTCCACCCTCCTACCTCCCCCCCGAACACCAGTGTCCAAAGATGCTCATTGTCAGTGGGCAGACGCTATTGCAAGCCCCCTCTCCGGGTATCAGGGGCACCCCTGCCTGTGGAGCGCAGGTTCCTCCCAGATCTACGTTGGGGGCTGCCCTGGACGGAACTTGCAACGGATGATGTCTCTGCCTGCTCACGTCCATGCATGTCCCTAAGGGTTTGTGAGAGCTCAGTGAGCACACGGCGCACAGCGGCAAGTTCAGCACATACGTCTTTGGACGTCGCATGCAGTTCCCCCCTCAGGCTCTCGGTGCTTCTCTCCATTTGTACTCTCAGGCTCTCGGTGCTTCTCTCCAATTGTACTCTCAGGCTCTCGGTGCTTCTCTCCATTTGTGCCCTTAGTGTCTCTGTACATGTTTCTATGGCTGCCTTAGTACCCCCACATTCATCAGCATGGTCCTTGAGGAGCGTGGCCAGTTGCTGCTGTTGCACGATCACCTGGTCGAGGGACTGTTGCCTCTGCTGGGCCATGGCCATTTGCGGTGGTGTCACAGAGGGGCTGATCACCTCATGTTGCCTTGACACAGGGCTTGTGGGGGATGGCCAGTCGTCGTCTTGTGGGTGCCCCTGCATGGTATCCTCATGGTGTACGGGATGAAACAAACAGGGGGATTGAGACAGGTCATGGATGGATCCTACATCAACATCACCGTTTTCTGTGTCGGAGCATGCTGCCATTAATGCAGAGTCACCTATGGTGCTGCTGCCACCAGAAGCAGTGCCTTCTGTGGCATCCATTAGGGGGGCCTGTGGTGGTGCTGTTGTGGCCATGCTGGCTGCTGGGGTGCCTGTTGAAGTCCCCTCCTGTGTGCTGCCACTTGATTTGTGCTGCTGCCGTGTCTTGATCCGTGCAGCTGAGGTGGAGGGTCTTTGGCCGTTGGTCTTGGCCCTCTTTGCAGGTGTGCTGGTAGGGGTGTCCTGGAGCTCGTCGTTTGAATCGGACCCTGTGGTGGAGTAAAGGAGGGCGAGCGTTATTAATGGGTCTGTGGAAATTGGAATGGCAATGTATCACATGCATTGGGGTGGTACCTGAGGGTGATTTGGGTCAGGGCCTTGGAGGTGGTTTCATTTTTGTGTGGATTGAGGATGCAGTTGTTTTGCAGCCTGCAGTTAGGGGGTGCCTGCTGCACGTGTAGAGGGTGTTTTTAGGAATTTTAATTATTTATTTATTTAATTTGACTTTTAATGTGCGCTATCAGGCCAATGTATGTGGACGTTCTCCTGGACATGTGTTTCTGTTGCACTATGTGGACACATGGTACTTCACATGATTGGACATTGTGGTTTTAGCATTGTTTTATTTGGGACACCTACCTGATTCTTCGGATGTCTGCACTCCTTTCTCCATCCCTCCGACTCTCTCTATAGTCTCCATTCCAATGGTGGAGGCACAGATTTCTTCCCAAGGGGTCAACTTGATGGGTGATTCCGATCCTCCCCCGGTAGCTGTGGCAATGTTACGGTTGGCAGATAGTATGCTCCGTACGCGCATCCGCAAGTTGTCCCATCGCTTTCTGCATTGCTGTGGGTTGCGGGGTGCGGTCCCCACCACACTTACCCGCTGTGCCACCAGGGCCCATATGGCCTTCTTGTTCGCAAGTGCCGTCCTGGTCATTTGCGTCGAGAAGACGACGGCAGCATTCTCCTGGAGGGTCTCTGTGAGCACAGTGAGTTCCTCACGGGAGAAGTGGACCTGCCGCTTGCGGTCGCACGCTTTTTTCGCTACTTTTCCCATTGTTATTGTTTTCACTAGGGTGGATGACGGGTTGGGATGTGTCTCAGGGTAGTATTTTTAATGGTTGTGTGGAAATTCTGATTTTATAGGTGTACGGCGTGCTGTTTCCCGTTCCGGGACCACAACAGTAACTTCTCCTTGATCTTTCCCTCAGTATTGAGGGAAATAGATGCATTTTTGGAGTAAAAAGGATCATGTGCCAGCAATTTAGACATGTTAATCCAGTAAAAGATAGCTTCTCTGAAAACTAAAAGTAGTCTGAAATTTCTTCTTAAATTTTAGAGTCCACCACTCGAACTCTTAAAGTGACATACAGATATATTTGTTTGATTGATATGCTATCATTAAGACACATACAAGAATGGACATTTTGAAGATATTTATCAGAGTTATGCAATCTATACCCATGTATACAATAAATACAAGCTTTTGTACAAAATAAATGTATGTATATTCCTATTATTTCAACCTTGAAAATGCAATGATAATCACTAAACATTTGTGACTGTCTTGTGGATAATTAACACTTTTTGTAGGTGCTTGTATAGTTTTGTGCATTGTTTTCAGGCTGAATTATTGTTAAACGTGTTACTAGACGGTTGGTTAGTTGTATAAACTTGTTATGCAGCAATGAAGTTGGCATCATTGTAAAATCTGCAATAATTCGTCCAAGGGCTTACCTCTCTATTTAACATAAGCAGCAACTTGATAGTTGTTTCCTCTAAGCGTTTAGGGATCATGAAGGGACGCCCCTTATTCGTACGTTCCAAATAATTGCAATAATAATAAAAATAGGAATGCCCCCCGTCAGGGAATGAGACCACGAGATAGTTTTGCAAGGATAACAAAGCTTGCATAGTATACAAACATTTCAGCAACGAACTCTGCTGCCCGAGAGCGCTCTGCCAAAAATTACACAGGCGGCACATTATAAAAGACAATTGCGTCATCGATGATGATTTTAGACAGTAGTAGTTGTGAAGTTGCTGGTTCGTGGGGAACGTATAACTGCATCTGCTCCATAGGGGATACAATACACATATTGGTCGTTTCTCCCTCAGTCCATCTTGGTGCATGTGGGTCAGCTGGGCTCATCTCCGCGGAGAAGGTTAGGTCGGCGGGTGTTGAATTCCTATCTAAGCTACACAACTGGAACTGATGAATCATGAATAATGGCAGATAACTGAACATCACATGCATGGGGAGCCTTTGTAAGAAGGAATAATATATTGGCATGCCAACTTCCACATTCAAGGGCTTCATTGATACTGCACCTTCTGCACTCTGTATCTCTCCTGGGGGCTTGATTTACTGCGTATACTTCTGGTGTCTCTTGATATGAACAGACATGTGTTTGTATTTAGGAAGAATATATTGCTACCTCAGATAAACCCTAGGGTGGGTGTTCTGGAATAGCTGAGTTGAGGGAGTTAGGTGCTTATCATGAAAGGGATAGTGAGGTTGGGGTGTGTGAGCTCTGGCCTAGCGGGGTGGAGGGTGAGGGAACACAGGCAGTTTTGTGGAGATGGATGGGCGTTTGTGCTGCCGCCTGTCTCCCTGTCCCACGCTCTTCGTCAAGCACATCCTGTTCAAGAATGATACTAGGGAATTGTAGCATTAGGAAAATAGTGAATGGATGAACTTCCATGAGAACAAGGCTTGTGCAGAGCTGATCTAATGTTTGAATGGCTTCGTACCCCAGTGAGAGAAGCTTGGGGTGCGATTGAAGCAGCCTCGCAGTGTGATGGATTTTGGGCCTAATAGAAAGATGGCGATCAGGCCTGGTAAAAATTGAGGGCCCCATTACGACCCAGGCGGTAAGGGGTTAACGGCGCCGTAAAAGGTGTTGGCGCTGTTAAATGCTTACCGCCTAATTACGAGGTCCCTTTGCGGGTCCGAACCTTAACGGCTGGTTTTACCAGCCGTTAAGGAAGGAACCCGCAAGGGACTTTTGAGGTAATTACGGTACCGCAATTTGCGGTACCGTAATTACCACCTTCCCCATTCCCATTGAGCCCTATGGGGGCAAAAATGGGAATGGGGAAGGGCCAATGGTGAAGGGGAATTACCACCCCGCCAACCTGGGAATGGGGCGGTAATTCCACCATTCACCATGGCGGAGTTGGTAAAATACCGGCGTCAACCATGGCGCTAGTAGCCGCCATGGTTAACGCCAGGGTCGTAATGAGGCCCTGAGTCCCGAGGACAATGCATGGGTGGTGTTATTTCCCTATTATGTTTACATTAAAGGAATCTTATCCGTACAGTTTATAAGGGGGCTTCCTCCCGCATGGCTGTGATGGCGTTTATTCTATATGGCGATGCCTAGGGGGGTGGGGTAGGACCATATCCTGCCCAACAATCACCATGTAGAGTCCTTGTCCCTTGTTCAAATACAGCGTTCAAAGGTGCTCTAATTTAGGTGTCCAAATTAGCTGTATTGTAATTGTTTTCATTTTTATGTATATCATAATGCAAGGATTCCCAAAATGTATCGGACGTCTTTTGACTAGGCAAGGTAAATATGGTGAGCCAAGGAATACAAACCATAGAGGACCAGTTTTGAGCAATGCCCACATGGCAACCCAGTTAAATAAGAACCACAAATGGAGGGACACCCAGTGCGCATACAGGTCACTAGATCAAGAACTTGCCACTGTAATCCTTGATGAAGAATAGATGGTTGTTAGAGTCCAGTTAAGCACAGAGGAACTATGCATGATGCGGGTAGGCAGGGCTTGTTTGTTCTCAGTGACTGTCAATGTGTGTCATTTTCATTTAAAAAGTAAAACCCACATAATTTTGGGCTTCAATGCAAAATAGCCCCTATGTGGAATTCGAAGCATTTCTAGAACAGGAATGGACAATGTAAAAGCAGACACGATCATTGTTACAACCTTGTTTCCCAGGAATCTCTGTGAGTGTGGCATTAGGACAATAATGCACACTCAGTTAGTGGCATTCCTTCATTGCTTCTGGGAATCACGGAGCAAGGAACTAAAAGCAGAGAAGTCAGTTGTCTGGTGCTTCTCTACATTTTTACATGGTGAGCAGCGTTCTTGTACCTGGCTCTCCTGACCCCAAACCTTTCTTCTGTTGCCCCAAATTGATTTGGTTAATGGGCTGTGTTGGCAAATGGGATACGACAGAGAATGTTAGTATACGACCATACGCTTTGGTTTATGGACCTTTCAATTTTATCACCCTTGTATTACTGTGAATAACTCATTGTGGGGGTTTTTGTATTGAGCTTCCATTTGAAGCACTATTAAATTAGTTTTTTTTCAAGCCTTCTATCATTACCTGCTATTTTGTCAATCTGACGACCATGTCTTCATCAAATTTCTTGCTTGCCTCTCCCTAGGCAGGGGTATTCAAACTGTGGAGAACAACCCCCTTGGGGGCCGCAGCCTCAAGTCCAGGTGGTCGCACACTCACAGTCTGAAGAAATAAAAAGTCTATTTTTTTTGTCTAGATTCTAGACTCAAAAATAAAATCTGCTCTTCAGCTTGCAATGAATATTGTGTGTAATGGTACCATTTACCTGCAGGTGCCCCAGGACTATACTAGGAGCAGGGAACAGTGACGGCGCACAACAGTTCATAGCCCTTTGGACTTACTGCCCATTTGACGTTTGGGGGTGGGCAGCCTGCCCACATTTTGCTCAGTTGTGCCAGGCCAAAAAAGTTTGAAGACCACTGCCGTAGAGACATCCTTTTGCCATTCAGGGGTACGTCAATGTGGACTGCTGTGTACTTATAGCGTGGGTCGTTATGGTTGGTGGAGCGACAGGCGGGTCCACTGACACATTACACACCCTTGGAGAGCCTACCTTCTGGACATCAGAATTAGGAAGGAACAAGGCACAAGTTAGGTGCTCACAACCTTGAAGACCTAAGATGTGGTTGCTGGTTGTGTTTTGGGGATCCATACTAAGTAGCAGTCTGCGTTTTTCTTTTCACCTTGTGCTTCTCGTTTCTCTGCCTTTTCACCTGATCTGCTAGTTGAGGTGTGCTTTTTTCACACCCACTGGTTTATCTGGAGAAATGTTTCCAGTGTCCGAAATCCTCAACAAATACAGTGCCTAACAATTAAACATTTCACAGAATCACACAGCCAAACACCAAATGTACCAGCGACCCTGTGCCTGACACGAACAAACATCTTAATCATGGAATCAGAGACATCAGTTATAGATTAGCAAAATATCATACACAAAATGTTTTTGAGGTGTTTTTGTTGTTGCTGGATTGAGTTAATTGCTGGAAGTGTGCTGTTCCAACATTGTTTAACATACATACAGCCTGCACAGGCAGCATAATACTTCTACCCTTTGCATAGCTGTCAACACGTCATTGGACACCCAATGATAAGAAAATGTCAGCATTTAAGACCCATAGCACAGTTCGTTTAGCCCCTGATAGTAATAGCCTATGCCTGAAAGTGGAGGGTGATTGTGGTGAGAATCAACATGCAAACATCCTGCACATCCTGGACAGCAAGTCGATTGGTTGTATTCACCAACAGTTGATGCTGCCAATGTTTGGATAACGTATTGGGATAATCCACATAATAGTCAAATACAGTATACATTGAAATATTAATGAAGTCACACCATAGAAAAAATATTCCCTGGTATTCATGCTCATCATGAGCCATGCACAGCTCTTTAGATAATGCACTAAAAGGTGTTCATGCTGTAATCTCCGAGCAGATATGCCAACAAATGCACACGTATTTCTGACATTATATGTGATAGATTACATGATCATTCTTAAATTGGATTTCTAGAATCTAGCCCAGTAGACAGATTTTAGGAGACCACCCTAGTTATAATTTACAGGGTAATCAGCAGGGTTTGCCAAAACCTAATCAAGGTAAATGTGGAGAGCCGTTAAGGCTATTCTCAGGAGGGTGTGGATGGGGTCACAATGAGTTCATACAATGAAGCACAAAATAATTAAATTTAGATGGGAATGCATACAAATACATATATTTATTGTAGGCCTTTGCACACAATAAAAAATGAAACTAGCAAGTGATATTATCCCTCATACTCAATAATAAACATATATTCTTTCACCATAGGTTCTTAACATGCACTCAAATGACTTATTCAACACAGGAGTTAAGCTAATTAATGCAATGAAAACCAACACACAAGTGTACTCTCGTAATCTTCAGCAGTTCAGTGCCTATGATTTCGTGCTTTCTATGGCACAGAGACAGCTTTGGTGGATCTGCAATCGCATATGCGAAGTACAGTGGACAGGGGAAAATCTGCCTTATTTATATCTTTAGAACTGCCCGCAGAATCTGATTTACTTGAACACACTCGCCTTTTGGACAGCCTATGTACTTTGGACCATGTTTCAAGGAGCCAACCAACTGGATCGGCTCTTTCCTTGGTAATAGGAAAACCAGGGTAGGCTGGGGAGAGTCAGTTTCAGCTCCCGGAGTGGTACAGGACAGAGTTCCACAAGGAGCTTGCCTGTCCCCCTCACTCTTTAACATTTACATCAAGCCTTTTTGCCATCTCTTAACCACCCTGAAGTTACAATTTTCTAACTATGTGGACGACACGCAGCTCCTCATGGAATTGAGCAGTAACTATGAGCAGGATACAGCACAGATGAATCACATATACGATTTGATTAACACCTGGATGACACAGAACTCAATGTGCCTGAATCCCTTTAAACCAGAACTAATGATCTTTGGCTCGACATCAGCTAGATCTAAACTCAGCCCTGAATACTCCCATATGTATATCGGGACACACCAGATCAAAGACAAAGTTAAAACGAGTGAGTACAGAGGCACACATGGATAGAGTAATAAACAGTGCCCAATACCATCTGATGGTACTGAGGAATGCAAAACCTCTCCTTTCTCAAATGAACAGGATCATCTTGACCAGGGCAATCGTCCTGCCCCACCTAGACTGTTGTAACACCCTTTTGATTGGGGCAAACACCTGCAGCAGTACCAAACTACAGACAATGCAAAATAATGCTTTGTGCATCATTTATGACATTCGCAGGAGAGAACACATCACCAGCCCCAGAAGGACTTTGCACTGCCTACCGGTTAATACTAGAATACATTTCAAAGCACTCACCTTGGTACACAGATGTAAACACCCTAACATACCTCAAGGCTAAAGTCAAGCCTTATATACCACCCAGACAACTCCTCTTCAGCAACTCAGATATGCTGAATGTGCCCAGAAGCAACAAATGTAGAGGCATGGGAAGATCCATTGATCTACTCTCAGCACAAGCATGGAACTCCTTGCCAACAATGCTTAGATTAGAAAACTAAACAGAAACCTTTTAGGAAGCAGCTTAATCCCCTTCTGTTTGACTAATCCCTCCTCATACTCCATCCCCCTCATGGTCACCTGCAGAATTATATGTCATTCCATTTTTTGGTCTGATGTTTATGTGTTTATGTGTAGCACCCTGATGCCTGTGAGCTTTGGTGCTTAATAAACAAATACATTGAATATACTACAGTGGTGCGTGGTGACTCTGACGTCACTAGAATACCCTTCTCCATTAATGCGGAAATTGTCTTAAAAAATTCCTTCATCTGCCTCTCGTGACATGGAATAATGCCTTGCTCGAGGTAAAATTGCTCCTCATTTCAGCTTAATTTGGACTTCCCCTACCCCCTTCAATGGGCCTATGTCATAAGGGTCTGTATTCCATAACGAGGTTGGCACCTTTTCTAAATCCTCGTCAAAATATTCTGGACGCTGCCATACTATCATCATCTGCTGCGGGACCTCTCTTTTCTCTATTTTAATCCAATATGTAATATTTATTTAAAATATCAACTCATCATTTGCTGGATCGTCTTTAAACAAATCCTCGTCTGTGACATCAGTCAATCTATACCCTTCCGTGATGGCAATGACTGTTCTCCATGGCCTGCCCTGATGACATCCTTCGAGCATGGCCAATTCCCCTCATATTACAGCTGCGACTAGTACTAGAGGAACCACTCGTCCCCCCTCTTCGTCCCTCGGTTTCTGTGGTCTAAACAGAAACTCATCAGGCATTCTCATAGTCTTTTCCCAGTAAGCCAGGCAACCATGTTAGCAAAATGTGTATCCCGTACAGAAAAAATTCATGTTAGAGTGGTACTCCTCGCAGAGCCATATGCCCTTCAAATGCCATTATACATTCACCCACATTTAAATAGTGTATGCCAGGACTGGAACACACTATGCCATCATCAGTAAACAAAATCGCCATGTTAAGCTTCATCATTAAATCTTGCCCTAGACTACTGACTGGTGTCTGCCTTGAATACAATAAAGGCACAGACATGTCACATTCTCCCACAGAAATTGGCAATTCATCAGTAAAAGGAACTCTACCTGTGGCTTCATAGAACCCCTGAGTATTCATGACATCTCCCGACATTGGAAATTTGCCCTCACGTATGCATGAGCGAGTTGCACCAGTGTCTACTTAAAAAGAAATGGATTTGCCTCCTATCAATATATCAACCCTCAATTCTCCTGAGGATCTGGTGTTACTGATAGTACTGAACACATAAAGCCGCCCAGTGAGCTGTCCTATTGTGGATATATGCTCATCCCAGTGCCTTTGAAAGGACTCCTTACCATCACAGTAACCCCCCAATCTAGGTGTCATTAGCTGTCCCGTGTTTGCGTTATGCTGTATTTGCATGGGTGCGTGGTGTGACTGCCTTTGTGGCGGACTCAATGGTGGTTTCGGTAATTACTGTGCCTGCTGCCTTTGCAGCGCTTGCTGCTGATACACTGTCTGATCTTGTGCAAGTCCGTTTCTAACTTGTGGGCTATATGCTGGAGGGTAAAATGTCCCCCCTCTTGAAAATTTCCCAGTCTCTACATACCCTTGGTTTCCACACATACGTGCGATGTGGCCTGTCATGCCACATGTCCAACATACAAGAGGTGCTCTTCTAATTTGCCCTCCTTGTATATTCTGATTGTCATTCTGCGTATTCTGGAAAGTGTTTTGATTATTCTGAAAACCACCCCTTCCTCTAAAACCCATTCCTCGACCTCTCTGCATAAACCCATTTCCTCTTTGGTCCATCTGACGTTGATTATTCGTTGTGATGCACCCACAGGCTGTTGCATGCCCAACCCTTCTCTGCTTGTCAAAACCACCCCTTCTAAAGAGTATTTTGACACATTTTTTTCTGAACTAATTTAGCTTCTTCAAGCTTCCTAGCTTCTTTCCATTTTTTGTTATTCTCTTGCAGCAGTCCACAATGATGCACACTGGTCAACTGTATTTCTGCCCATGGTTTTACTTACATACCCGCTAATTTCTTGAGCCGGCTCTGCACTTCCTCTGGCAGTCCTTGAAATAAAATGTGGTAAAATACTGCTATTGATTTCCCCCAGGGCACGTGCATTTCCAAAGACCATTGCTCTTGAATAGTTTGAATATAAGCAAGCGGATCTTCCCCTTCTTGCATTTTACTTGCCATAATTACACCCATATCTGAGGTGTCAGGATACTGTACTCTCATGGATCTCCACACGTCTGCCCTACTATTATTAAATGGCGCTCCGTCATGAGTTGTAGTCTGTCCTGTGACACTTGAATAACCTGCTTGTGTCCAAATGTTGTCAGCCCTTTCCCCAAGAATAGCTTCTAGGTGACCCTTAATGTCCCCTATTGCTAGGGTATTTCCTCCTGTCATTTATCAATTTTTCCATGCCTGCCGTTAAACTAGGCAGTTTACATGTTAAATTAACCTTATCTATCTGCGGCCATGGGACATACTGTGGCCTGGCTCCTTTCTTCTCTAACAGGGGTAACTGCATTAACCCAGCTCCACCATCAACACCCATCATCTGCCTATCCATAGCAGGGATAATGGTTCGGCATTTCCATCTACCTGGCAATGACCTTAGCCTGCTAACATATGGTGGCAATTTTCCTCTCTCACTATGTGATCGTCCTTTAGGTTGCTCAGGATATACTATGGTATATAGAGTCCTATCTTTACATTGTTCCAGATCTGACCATCTTACTTCTATGCCTGACAGCATGCATCCTTCTGGGTCACATGCGCTTTCTCCCTCCTCCCATAGGAAGGCTTCCCTTTCATCGTCTGACATATCTAGTCCTCAACTAGTATGACTATCGTCCCTTTCATTCTTATCCAAAGTTAACCTGTCCAAAGACAAGGCTCCTTGCTCAAAACTAAACAGGCTTCGCTCCTTGCCTCACGATTGTGCAATTATGGATCGATCTTCTTTTCCTGTGCTTCCCAATTCACCCTTTGTCTTAATATCCTTTATTGATTCTATCTCTGATTCTTCCTATCTCAAAATTCTCCTCTATGTCTACCCTGGATTACCCAGGCATTGCTTCTTTTGATGGATGAAACTCTTCTAAGTTTATTGTAAGTGACTCTGTTGTCGCTCCCTGCGACGAGAGAAACCTCTCTATAGGACTACATGATAATACTGGACTTGGTTCCATAAGCTCTTTCTGAATGTGATCAATGTTGCGTGCTCTCTGTCTCCTTTTTCACTCCATTTCTTTGTCTAATTCCCTTAATTTCTTTGCTGCCCATCTAACTCTTTCCTCCTCCTTCTGTTTCTCTTCTCTTCTCTAATTTCAAGAAGAGAGTCCACATTCAAGCTTGTGTGTCTGTGGCATCTAACAACTCGGCCGAACTCTTTAAAATCTGCAAGGAGCTGGCCAATCCTGCTGCAGTCTCTACCCCTCCAGTTGCCTCCCAGGCTCTTTGCAATCCCCTTGCCTCTCACTTCATTAAAAAAACCCAGGACATCCTGTCCACCTTCTCCACCCCAACCTCTCCTCTCCCCTCTCCATCTGTGCTTGCTGACCTTCTTTTAGCCATCCCCACCATCCTTCTCGTCCTTTCCTCTTTTCTCCCCTGATGAGATTGTGAGACAAGTCCAATCTATGAAAGCCTCGTCAAAACAGGTTCATCCCTGTTACTCTAAAACCATCAAGGACCCCATTGACACCCTCGCTCCGGCCCTTGCTGATTTTTGCAACCACTCAGTTGCCTCAGGATCCTTCCCCTCCCTTCTGAAGCACTCCCTTGTGCATCTTCTTCGCAAGAAACCCACAGCTGTTCCTTCTTGTCCAGCTAACTATTGCCCAATTTCCATTACTCCCTTTCTGGCCAAACTCCTGGAAAAGTTGGCCATCTCTCAGCTTAACCTTCATTTCAATTCTGTTGGCTGTCTCGATGACCACCAGTCTGGCTTCAGAGCTGCCAGAAGCACGGAAACTGCTCTTTTGAACATCCGTGAAGATCTGCTCTCCATCCTTGACTCTGACATTCCCTCTCTCCTCATCTTCATCGATCTCTCTTTTGCCTTCTACACGGTCAAACATACCATCCTGCTCAACCGTCTCCGTGAAAACCTGGGTATCACTGATCAGGCTCTGGCCTGGCTGACCTCTTTCCTCTCTGATCGACCCTCCCAGGTCCAACTTGGGTCCTTCCTATCATCTATCTTCCTCTGTAGCTGTGGTGTTCCCCAGGGGTCTAACCTCTCGCCCTGGCTTTTCAACCAATACCTGGCAATTCTCGCCCACTGCATTGCCATTTTCTGCTCAAATTTCCAGTGCTACGCTGACAACACTCAACTCATTTTCAGGCTGTCCTCAGCCACCTCCTCTTCCTCTCTCATCTCTGATTGCCTAACTGCCATTCAAGATTGGTGTACTGCCAATGATCTCTGTCTGAATGCCAGCAAGGCGGAGATCCTCCTCATCAGCACACCTTCACTATCCTTTCCCCTCACTCTCTGGCCGGCCTCCCTTGGTCCTTCTCCTAACCCTACCTGTGATGCTAAGAACCTCTGGGTCATCTTTGACTCCACCCTTTCCTTCTCCGCCCACATCTCTGAGGTCTCTAAAAACTCAAACTTCCTACTGCACCTCCTCAGAGGTGCTCTGCCTTTCCTCTCCTTCCCCCAGAATCTCATGTTATCCGAAACTCTGGTTCTCTCTAGGTTGGACTATTGTAACAGTCTCTTTCTAAATCTACCTGCCTCTACTCTCCGCCCTCTGCAACGAATCCAGAACAGGACTGCAAGAATTTTCCTTGGCCTCAAGCCCTGGGATCGTATCGCTCCAGCTCTGAAATCTCTCTGTTGGCTCCCAGTGGATGCAAGGATTAAATTCAAAACCCTCTGCATTGTCCACAAGGCATTCTGGGTCATGGGTTCAAAATACCTTCAGCTATCCCTCCACAAATACCCCCCCTCTCGAGCTCTTTGCTCCTCTATCTCTAACTCCCTCAGGGTCAGTCATTTTTCGAAGAAACAAGCTGGGGGTAGATCTCTGTCTTTGGCTGGGGCCTCTCTGCCACTCTGTAACTTGAGGAGAACCATCTCCGATTCCGTAAGCACCTCAAGACCTTCCTCTTTTCTTCTGCCTTCACCCCCCTCTCCCCTGCTGATCTGTTCTCTCTTGGCACCGTGCACCTGGCGACCCTCTGTCCTTCCGGGCCCAGGTACCTGCTCACCCTGCCACCCTCCTACACTGCATCCAGGCCACCCCTTGCACTGGGGTCTGTATCTGTAACCATACAGCCCCCCCTTTTTCTTCCTGCACTTATCAGACCTTGCCTGCTGCCTCAACTCTAGCACTTGCAAATTACTGGCTGCACTACCACTGTTTGTTGCCTTTATTATTTATTTATTATTATTTATCTGTTTCTCCTCTGCTTCCCACTTTCCACTTTTCCCCCCTTCAATGCACTTTTCCCCTCCCCCTCTCCCATGCACTTGCCCGTTCTCAATGTCACTTGTCCTAGTAAGATCTCTGTTTTGTTCTCCCCTCTTCCCTTGCCTTGTCGTGCTCTGAAACACTTGTGTACGAGTGCGATAGAAATAAAATATCAATATCAATATCAATATTTGCTCTATGTACTTCCTCATCTACTGGTCTTTGAATTCTTTTATCTCTCAATTTCTGTTCTTCTTCCTATTCTCTCTTCCTTTCTAATCTGCCTTTTTCTGTGAGTGCTCTCTGCCTGTTGTCATTCTTCCTTTGTTCTTCTGTCCTTTCTTCCTTTCTTTGCTTTTCTTCCTGATACACCTGTGCTCATCATTGTCTATTTTTTCTTTTGTTCTCATCTTCCCTCAGCCTTCTTTCTTGTTCCCTGTCTTTTTATCTTGTTCGGCTTGATCTTCCCCTTGCCTAACTTCCTTGATGTTTTTTGCCATCAAGTTTAAGCAATATCTGTCCACCCATCCATTCGTTCTGTACGAGCGTTATCTTGTCAGCTTTATCCTTTTCCCCTTTCCATCTGTTAATCTCTCATTCTATCTCTGTGGTTGTTAGGCAAGATTGTATGCAGTACCCTTTGAGTGCACTACAACAACCCTGACCTCTTGGCAATAGGAACCCAACCTTTGGTATAAGTCTGTACTGCACAGGTTGGTAGCGTGTTCAGCAGCCAGGTGTATCTCAAGCTGGGTCAATGTGAGCTGTAGGGGTGTTACACAGAGATTCACAGTGACAAGTATTCAAATAAACTCTTACACACAAGGTTTCTTGATTAAACAATTATTAATTTATTTAACAGTCAGTTAGAGTAAGCCTTCTTCAGAACGGAGCAATATAAAGCAACACACAAACACACTTCAAAATACACACTCTTAGATTTCAGTAAATACCCTTTTGGGATGGCCCACAGCACTACTTACACCCTAAGGTCACTTCAATAGTTAAGGTGCTGGGGACATTAATATATCACTGTTGCATTTAGAATATTATTGAGAGGAGTATCAAAGAAAAGAGGTTGCAGAATAAGACAAGTATTCACACAATTATTCGTAAACTGGTAAGTACTTTCAAAATAACCCCCCAATGCAAAGTCAGTTAACCCCTTCCTGGAAGGAAGACACAACACATAAGCAGAGGAGAGAAGAGTCATTCACGGAGCCAGGCCAGCCAATGTTAAGTTAGCGAAAGTCAAGGTGAACTGAAGCACTTCTTGCAGGTAAGTAGAAAGTCTTCAAAATGTTTTAAAAGTCTTAGTGGAATAGAAGAAATCAAAGTAGGGCCACAAGCTGATTTGGCTTGTGAGGTAAAGAAGCTTTTAGCAACTATACAGATGCAGCCAAGACAAGTCTCCAGCAAGGACAAGTGAGGTTACACAACAAGAGGTAAGTTCTCTTAGACTGTACGGTACCTTTTAGGTTGAAGAAAAGTGCAGCAGATGGCTTCTGTTCCTGTGCAGCTCTGCAGGTCCTGGTGTTCCTGGCCCTCAGTCGTGGGGATAATTGGGAGGACTTCTGGGGACTCCTGCACCGCAATGGGATGGTCACTGACCGCAATTGGCATTCTTCAAACAAGTGGCACTTAGGTGTTTCAGCTGCTCGCGTCTACCGCAAATAGCAACACTGTGGTTCTTCGCTGTCGAGATGGGCTTCCCTTGCATCTGGGGTCCAGCACTCTGTTGAGGTGGCTCAGGCTCAGTCAGTCCTGCTTCCTGGGAGTCCGGAGGATCTTTCTGAAGTTCTTGGCCAGCTTAAAAGCAACACACAAAATCTGGTGTTCCTCTCCCTGCAGTGTAATTTCAACTAGCTCAGAGAGGATGTCGAGGTGGCTTACGTTGGAGTTGATTGGTCCCACCAACTCAATGGGAGAAGTCGTCCTTACAGGGCTCCTCTAGTCGAAACTAAATTGGAGCTTCAGCACAGCACAGCCTTCAAGTTCTTCTTCGGATTCCTTCATCCAGTGATTGACTCTGCCTTCCAAGCCAAAAAGCCTTTGCTTTTATGCAGGTTTCTCCCATTCATTCCAGCCTAGCTGTCAGTCACCCAGCAGGGTGGCTGTCCTTGCCTGACAGCCAGCTGGCCAATCACCTAAGAGTGCATTCCTGTATCCTAGGAGACTACGCACAGGGAGCTTCAGTCATCTCCCTCACTTCCTGCCCCCACCAGACACCCTGGAGCCAGAGGTGGGCTTCACTTGTGAATCCAGCCAAAGACAAAATGAACAAAGGGACCAAATCTGGTTTGGCGCGCAGAGTTAATCTCAAGAAGGACCTTTACACAAAGAAATGGCAAAAAAAGAAGACTGGAGCCATTTTGCCAAAAATGGCAGCCTTGGGTGCATTACTGAAGCAGGGAACGCAGCCTGCTGTAAATGCACACCACGGTAGTTAAAAATAAACAACTGCCATAAGCCATTCATCAAGGAAAAGGTAACTAAAATGTTTACATGAGAAGCTAGACAAAGGGGAAAGTTACAATGTAAGTGAAGTCAATTTCACTTCACTGTTTTTGCAAACAGTATTTCATCCAAGAGAGGGTATTTAGACCTTGGGAAATCTAAAATACTTCCATGTACCACTGCACTGAAGGTGCTGTGTGACACACTGTAACAATATGATGCCTATGGAGTTTGTCAGACTCCACAACCAAAAGAAACACAGAGTTCAAAATCACATTAAAATACATGAAAGAGTGGGAATAAAGGTCTCACTCTCTCCAGGTTGAAAATCCAAGTCCTCAAAATCCAGCAAAGTTGCTGGGAGTCTCTAAGGTAGAGATGAATTAGCACATTTCTGAGAATTCTCTCTAACAGTGGTCATGCTCAATCATTCACTATTTTCCTCCTTGTTCTGCAAGTCCTTGATGTTTTCTTCCTTTCTCTTACTTTCCTCTGAACTATCGCCACTGCTATACGGAGGTGGTTCATATATCGGATTAGTATACCCTGTCGCCGCTTTTAGTTCCTTTGAACGGGTAGAGTCCTATATCTTCTGTACTATCGCTGTATATTTACGACAGAATAGGGGGAGCAGAAGGCTCAGCACCCTTCTCCTTGCTCTGGTTAAGCATCCATTCCTCAGGAGGCAGATCTTCTCGCTCCTCCTGGTACATTTTCCAGAGCTCTAAAATAGCTGATTTTTTCTTTCATTTCTTTCCTGTGAATGCTGCGTGCAGGTATGTGGTCATGTGTTGCAAAACTGCTTTCAAAAGTGATCCCCTTGTGGCCACGGCATAAACAACTTATCTACTGTGCCTTTTACCTATTCTGCACTGTACTGTTTGATCTTGGGCATGTGTGTGGGCAATGTCTTGCACATGTGCATCAGTGGTGTGTCTTCTCCCATTTTGACAAGTCTCAATCGACTTTCTATACTTACCAGTATTTACACAAAAATATGTTTCAGAAAAATAATAAATAAGAGCGTGCTCCACACTCGCCGCTCAAAGCCTTTACTTCTCAATAATTTCAATCTACTCTACGGTCAGCTCCGACAATGACCCAGAATAAATAATAACCTTTTCCCTATACAACACAGCCTATCTTTGCCGTTTTTTACAACACATCTTTAAAACATAAAATCCACAATCTGACAAAAACTTAGTTGACTCTTACATGCACGTCATGACACCTGTAGGATATTTGGCGGCAGTGAATTGCAGGGGTTACACATAAGTAGTCGTAGGGGGTTACAAACATCATGAATGGCCAGACGTGCAAAACAGATGGAAAGGCACACATTATCATGTGCTAAATTAGTTCATTTCAGGATAATGTTACATTTGACTGAATTTGCACCAGATCTAATAACTAATTGTTAGACAGAATCACATGCAGTAACCTTTGGGAACACTACACACAATTAAGACTACACGTGCAAGTACAATTTCACCTTTGGTACTACACAGTAATGTGGCTTATGTGACTTATCTCAAGAGTAAAGTGAGCAGTACAAGCGGTTACACAAAGGACTAGCAATCACAGTGGTTCAAACAAACACTTACTCAAGGTTTCTTTGTAAAGGAATATACATTTATTTACACAGTCAGTTTGAAAACATTCCACTAGTAAGAGCAGCTCAACATTACAATCTAATATACTACAATACACAACCAATCAGTTTTTGAACAAGTTCAGCTCCCCTGAAGTGGGAGCAAAATGGAACTTCGGTTACTTAAAAAGGGGTAAAAAGACAAGGTTAAAAGAATTAAAGCACACATACTATCAGAGGTAGGGCAAATAGTTTCAGTTCACTGCAACCAGCAATTCAATTCAATAGGCCTGGGCCAAAGTCAATGGTTCAGAGTCTTGGATAGGATAGCACAGTTCTGGTAGTAAACGGTTAAGGGGCCGATTCATGGAACAAACGTGCGCCGAAAATCTTCGCGCAAGCAGGCGCAAGCAGGCGCAAGCGGAAAAAAACATGGAAGTCCCTGCGCGTGTACACCTCGGGATGTGCGCCAAACCCGTGCATGGCGCACAAGTCACTGCAACATCCCGAAAGGCTTGCGCGACGCGCACAGTGAAAGCGCACAACCTCGGCGCATACACCAGAAAGTGGGCGGGACACGGGGCTTAACGCGCAGAATGGGGAAAAACGCGCGAAAATAAGGGCGTAACTGGGGATGTACTGCAGGGAAGCAGACGGAACGCCCACACGCACTCGAACCACACGTATTCATGGAATCGAATAGGGCAAAGCCACGCACAGCCAAAGACACGCACAAGCTGAAACACGTCCGCCACACGAAGGCAGGCGGCAGAGTCCCAGCGCATCACAAAAGTGGCAACATACAGCAATTGGGCCTGTGCGAGCAGGGTACGTGTATTTCGGGGGCTCGCGGGAAGTTACACATGCGATTGAGCGGGGTTCGTGTATTTCGGGGGTGCGCAGGAAGTTACACACGCGATTGAGCGGGGTACGTGTATTTCGGGGGCGCGCGGGAAGTTACACAGGCGATTGAGCGGGGTACGTGTATTTCGGGGGCACGCGGGAAGTTACACCCGCGATTGAGCGGGGTACATGTATTTCGGGGGTGCGCGGGAAGTTACACACGCGATTGAGTGGGGTACGTGTATTTCAGGGGCACGTGGGAAGTTACACACGCGATTGAGCGGGGTACCTGTATTTCGGGGGTTTGCGGGAAGTGGCACACGCGATCTCATCAGGGTACGTGTATTTCGGGGTGCGGGGGAAGTTTCCCACGCAACATCAGCAGGGTACGTGTATTCCAGGGGTGCGCGGGAAGTTCCACACGCGATCTCATCAGGGTACGTGTATTACAGGGGTGCGCCGGGAGAAGCACGCGTGAATTGCACGTGTGGGTCCTCCCAGGTGTTCCCTCTACACCCTCCACGGCCCCTGCAGGTGGCTCACACCACAGGGGCCTACCCAGCACATGTCCTGCAGGCACCCCATCCACTATGGCCATGCCCACCAGCCAACCCACATGTCAACTTGCACTACTGCCCACCAACGCATGTCCCCCTGCACCCCCAGCCACCAGGGGCACCCACCACCAGGCCCCCACCCATGTCTCCCACCACCCCCACCCCCCAGCAGTGCAGGGGCAGCCTCCACCAGGCCCCCAGCCATGTCTCCCAGCACCCCCACCCCCCAGCCACCAGTAGCAGCCTCCACTAGGCCCCCACCCATGTCTCCCACCACCCCCAACCCCCAGCAGTGCAGGGGCAGCCTCCACCAGGCCCCCACCCATGTCCCCACCCATGTCTCCCACCACCCCCACCCCCCAGTCACCAGGGGCAGCCTCCACCAGGCCCCCCACCCATGTCTCCCAGCAATCCCACCCCCCAGCCACCAGGGGCAGCCTCCACCAGGCCCCCACCCATGTCTCCCACCACCCCCACCCCCCCAGTCACCAGGGGCAGCCTCCACCAGGCCCCCACCCATGTCTCCCAGCACCCCCACCCCCCAGCCACCAGGGGCAGCCTCCACCAGGCCCCCACCCATGTCTCCCAGCACCCACACCCCCCAGCCACCAGGGGCAGCCTCCACCAGGCCCCCACCCATGTCTCCCACCACCCCCACCCCCCAGCAGTGCAGGGGCAGCCTCCACCAGGCCCCCACCCATGTCTCCCACCACCCCCACCCCCCAGTCACCAGGGGCAGCCTCCACCAGGCCCCCACCCATGTCTCCCAGCACCCCCACCCCCTAGCCACCAGGGGCAGCCTCCACCAGGCCCCCACCCATGTCTCCCACCACCCCCACCCCCCCAGCACTGTGGGGCACCCACCACCAGGCCGCCCACCCATGTCTCCCAGCACCCCCACCCCCCAGCAGTGCAGGGGCAGCCTCCACCAGGCCCCCACCCATGTCCAACTCATGTCTCCCAGCACCCCCACCCACCAGCCACCAGGGGCAGCCTCCAGCAGGCCCCCACCCATGTCTCCCAGCACCCCCACCCCCCAGCCACCAGGGGCAGCCTCCACCAGGCCCCCACCCATGTCTCCCACCACCCCCACCCCCCAGCAGTGCAGGGGCAGCCTCCACCAGGCCCCCACCCATGTCTCCCAGCACCCCTCCCCCAGCCACGAGGGGCAGCATCCACCAGGCCCCCACCCATGTCTCCCAGCACCCACACCCCCCAGCAGTGCAGGGGCAGCCTCCACCAGGCCCCCACCCATGTCTCCCAGCACCCCCACCCCCCAGCCACCAGGGGCAGCCTCCACCAGGCCCCCACCCATGTCTCCCACCACCCCCACCCCCCCAGCACTGTGGGGCACCCACCACCAGGCCCCCCACCCATGTCTCCCAGCACCCCCACCCCCCAGCAGTGCAGGGACAGCCTCCACCAGGCCCCCACCCATGTCCAACTCATGTCTCCCAGCACCCCCACCCCCCAGCCACCAGGGGCAGCCTCCACCAGGCCCCCAGCCATGTCTCACCAGCACCCCCACCCGCCAGCCACCAGGGGCAGCCTCCACCAGGCCCCCACCCATGTCTCCCAGCACCCCCACACCCCAGCCACCAGGGGCAGCCTCCACCAGGCCCCCACCCATGTCTCCCAGCACCCACACCCCCAGCAGTGCAGGGGCAGCCTCCACCAGGCCCCCACCCATGTCTCCCAGCACCTCCACCCCCCAGCCACCAGAGGCAGCCTCCACCAGGCCCCCACCCATGTCTCCCACCACCCCACCCCCCAGTCACCAGGGGCAGCCTCCACCAGGCCCCCACCCATGTCTCCCAGCACCCCCACCCCCCAGCCACCAGGGTCAGCCTCCACCAGGCCCCCACCCATGTCTCCCACCACCCCCAAACCCCAGCAGTGCAGGGAAAGCCTCCACCAGGCCCCCACCCATGTCTCCCACCACCCCCACCCCCCCAGTCACCAGGGGCAGCCTCCACCAGGCCCCCACCCATGTCTCCCAGCACCCCCACCCCCCAGCCACCAGGGGCAGCCTCCACCAGGATCCCACCCATGTCTCCCACCACCCCCACCCCCCAGCAGTGCAGGGGCAGCCTCCACCAGGCCCCCACCCATGTCTCCCAGCACCCCCACCCCCCAGCCACCAGGGGCAGCCTCCACCAGGCCCCCACCCATGTCTCCCACCACCCCCACCCCCCAGTCACCAGGGGCAGCCTCCACCAGGCCCCCACCCATGTCTCCCAGCACCCCCACCCCCCAGCCACCAGGGGCAGCCTCCACCAGGCCCCCACCCATGTCTCCCACCACCCCCACCCCCCAGCAGTGCAGGGAAAGCCTCCACCAGGCCCCCACCCATGTCTCCCACCACCCCCACCCCCCCAGTCACCAGGGGCAGCCCCCACCAGGGCCCCACCCATGTCTCCCAGCACCCCCACCCCCCAACCACCAGGGGCAGCCTCCACCAGGCCCCCACCCATGTCTCCCACCACCCCCACCCCCCAGCCACCAGGGGCAGCCTCCACCAGGCCCCCACCCATGTCTCCCAGCACCCACACCCCCCAGCCACCAGGGGCAGCCTCCACCAGACCCCCACCCATGTCTCCCACCACCCGCACCCCCTAGCAGTGCAGGGGCAGCCTCCACCAGGCCCCCACCCATGTCTCCCACCACCACAACCCCCCCAGTCACCAGGGGCAGCCTCCACCAGGCCCCCACCCATGTCTCCCAGCACCCCCACCCCCAGCCACCAGGGGCAGCCTCCACCAGGCCCCCACCCATGTCTCCCAGCACCCCCACCCCCCAGCCACCAGGGGCAGCCTCCACCAGGCCCCCACCCATGTCTCCCAGCACCCACACCCCCCAGCAGTGCAGGGGCACCCTCCACCAGGCCCCCACCCATGTCTCCCAGCACCCCCACCCCCCAGCCACCAGGGGCAGCCTCCAACAGGCCCCCACCCATGTCTCCCACCACCCCCACCCCCCCAGCACTGTGGGGCACCCACCACCAGGCCCCCCACCCATGTCTCCCAGCACCCCCACCCCCAGCAGTGCAGGGGCAGCCTCCACCAGGCCCCCACCCATGTCCAACTCATGTCTCCCAGCACCCCCACCCCCCAGCCACCAGGGGCAGCCTCCACCAGGCCCCCACCCATGTCCCCCACCACCCCCACCCCCCAGCCACCAGGGCACCCACCACCAGGCCCCCACCCATGTCTCCCAGCACCCCCACCCCCCCAGTCACCAGGGGCAGCCTCCACCAGGCCCCCACCCATGTCTCCCAGCACCCGCACCCCCTAGCAGTGCAGGGGCAGCCTCCACCAGGCCCCCACCCATGTCTCCCAGCACCCCCACCCCCCCAGTCACCAGGGGCAGCCTCCACCAGGCCCCCACCCATGTCTCCCAGCACCCCCACCCCCAGCCACCAGGGGCAGCCTCCACCAGGCCCCCACCCATGTCTCCCACCACCCCCACCCCCCCAGCACTGTGGGGCACCCACCACCAGGCCCCCCACCCATGTCTCCCAGCACCCCCACCCCCCAGCAGTGCAGGGGCAGCCTCCACCAGGCCCCCACCCATGTCCAACTCATGTCTCCCAGCACCCCCACCCCCCAGCCACCAGGGGCAGCCTCCACCAGGCCCCCACCCATGTCTCCCAGCACCCCCACCCCCAGGGCTGGACTGGGAACTAAAAGAGGCCCTGGAAATAATTACTGGGGACCAAAAGAGGCCCTGGAAATAAAGTTCAAAGTGGCCCCATATGACACATTTTCAGCAAGCCCAATGCTTTTCCTATGAGAAAATTAGGAAATACCACAGAAAAGAGGCCCAGGGTGCAGAGGCCCACCGGGAAATCTCCAGAGTTCCCTAAAGGCCAGTTCACCCCTGCCCACCCCCCAGCCACCAGGGGCAGCCTCCACCAGGCCCCCACCCATGTCTCCCACCACCCCCACACCCCAGCAGTGCAGGGGCAGCCTCCACCAGGCCCCCACCCAGGTCTCCCAGCACCCCCACCCCACAGCCACCAGGGGCAGCCTCCACCAGGCCCCCACCCATGTCTCCCAGCACCCACACCCCCCAGCAGTGCAGGGGCAGCCTCCACCAGGCCCCCACCCATGTCTCCCAGCACCCCCACCCCCCAGCCACCAGGGGCAGCCTCCACCAGGCCCCCACCCATGTCTCCCACCACCCCCACCCCCCCAGCACTGTGGGGCACCCACCACCAGGCCCCCCACCCATGTCTCCCAGCACCCCCACCCCCCTGCAGTTCAGGGGCAGCCTCCACCAGGCCCCCACCCATGTCCAACTCATGTCTCCCAGCACCCCCACCCCCCAGCCACCAGGGGCAGCCTCCACCAGGCCCCCACCCATGTCTCCCAGCACCCCCACCCCCCAGCCACCCGGGGCAGCCTCCACCAGGCCCCCACCCATGTCCCCCACCACCCCCACCCCCCAGCCACCAGGGGCACCCACCACCAGGCCCCCACCCATGTCTCCCAGCACCCCCACCCCCCAGTCACCAGGGGCAGCCTCCACCAGGCCCCCACCCATGTCTCCCAGCACCCCCACCCCCCAGCCACCAGGGGCACCCACCACCAGGCCCCCACCCATGTCTCCCAGCACCCCCACCCCCCCCAGTCACCAGGGGCAGCCTCCACCAGGCCCCCACCCATGTCTCCCAGCACCCCCACCCCCCAGCCACCAGGGGCACCCACCACCCCCACCCCCCAGTCACCAGGGGCAGCCTCCACCAGGCCCCCACCCATGTCTCCAAGCACCCCCACCCCCAGCCACCAGGGGCAGCCTCCACCAGGCCCCCACCCATGTCTCCCACCACCCCCACCCCCCCAGCACTGTGGGGCACCCACCACCAGGCCCCCCACCCATATCTCCCAGCACCCCCACCCCCCAGCAGTGCAGGGGCAGCCTCCACCAGGCCCCCACCCATGCCCAACTCATGTCTCCCAGCACCGCCACCCCCCAGCCACCAGGGGCAGCCTCCACCAGGCCCCCACCCATGTCTCCCAGCACCCCCACCCCCCAGCCACCAGGGGCAGCCTCCACCAGGCCCCCACCCATGTCTCCCACCACCCCCACCCCCCAGCAGTGCAGGGGCAGCCTCCACCAGGCCCCCACCCATGTCTCCCAGCACCCCCACCCCCCAGCCACCAGGGGCAGCCTCCACCAGGCCCCCACCCATGTCTCCCAGCACCCACACCCCCCAGCAGTGCAGGGGCAGCCTCCACCAGGCCCCCACCCATGTCTCCCAGCACCCCCACCCCCCAGCCACCAGGGTCAGCCTCCACCAGGCCCCACCCATGTCTCCCACCACCCCCGCCCCCCCAGCACTGTGGGGCACCCACCACCAGGCCCCCCACCCATGCCTCCCAGCACCCCCATCCCCCAGGCGGTGCAGGGGCAGCCTCCACCAGGCCCCCACCCATGTCCAACTCATGTCTCCCAGCACCCCCACCCCCCAGCCACCAGGGGCAGCCTCCACCAGGCCCCCACCCATGTCTCCCAGCACCCCCACCACCCAGCCACCAGGGGCAGCCTCCACCAGGCCCCCACCCATGTCCCCCACCACCCCCACCCCCCAGCCACCAGGGGCACCCACCACCAGGCCCCCACCCATGTCTCCCAGCACCCCCACCCCCCCAGTCACCAGGGGCAGCCTCCACCAGGCCCCCACCCATGTCTCCCAGCACCCCCACCCCCCCAGTCACCAGGGGCAGCCTCCACCAGGCCCCCACCCATGTCTCCCACCACCCCAACCCCCCCAGCCACCAGGGGCAGCCTCCACCAGGCCCCCACCCATGTCTCCCACCACCCCCACCCCCCCAGTCACCAGGGGCAGCCTCCACCAGGCCCCCACCCATGTCTCCCACCACCCCCACCCCCCAGCCACCAGGGGCAGCCTCCACCAGGCCCCCACCCATGTCTCCCAGCACCCCCACCCCCCAGCCACCAGGGGTAGCCTCCACCAGGCCCCCACCCATGTCTCCCACCACCCCCACCCCCCCAGTCACCAGGGGCAGCCTCCACCAGGCCCCCACCCATGTCTCCCAGCACCCCCACCCCCCAGCCACCAGGGGCAGCCTCCACCAGGCCACCACCCATGTCTCCCAGCACCCCACCCCCCAGCCACCAGGGGCAGCCTCCACCAGGCCCCCACCCATGTCTCCCAGCACCCCCACCCCCCGGCCACCAGGGGCAGCCTCCAGCAGGCCCCCACCCATGTCCAACTCATGTTCCCCACCACCCCCGACCCCCAGCACTGTGGGGCACCTGCCAGCAGGCCCCCACCCATGTCCAACTCATGTTCCCCACCACCCCCACCCCCCAGCACTGTGGGGCACCTGCCAGCAGGCCCCCACCCATGTCTCCCACCACCCCCACCCCCCAGCAGTGCAGGGGCAGCCTCCACAAGGCCCCCACCCATGTCTCCCACCACCCCCACCCCCCAGCACTGTGGGGCACTTGCCAGCAGGCCCCCACCCATGTCCATCTCATGTTCCCCACCACCCCCACCCCCCAGCACTGCGGGGCACCTGCCAGCAGGCCCCCACCCATGTCCAACTCATGTTCCCCACCACCCCACCCCCCAGCACTGCGGGGCACCTGCCAGCAGGCCCCCACCCATGTCCAACTCATGTTCCCCACCACCCCCACCCCTCAGCACTGTGGGGCACCTGCCAGCAGGCCCCCACCCATGTCCAACTCATGTTCCCCACCACCCCCACCCCCCAGCACTGCGGGGCACCTGCCAGCAGGCCCCCACCCATGTCCAACTCATGTTCCCCACCACCCCCACCCCCCAGCACTGCGGGGCACCTGCCAGCAGGCCCCCACCCATGTCCAACTCATGTTCCCCACCACCCCCACCCTCAGCACTGTGGGGCACCTGCCAGCAGGCCCCCACCCATGTCCAACTCATGTTTCCCACCACCCCCACCCCCCAGCACTGTGGGGCACCTGCCAGCAGGCCCCCACCCATGTCCAACTCATGTACCCCACCACCCCCACCCCCCAGCACTGTGGGGCACCTGCCAGCAGGCCCCCACCCATGTCCAACTCATGTTCCCCACCACCCCCACCCCCCAGCACTGTGGGGCACCTGCCAGCAGGCCCCCACCCATGTGCACTGTGGGGCACCTGCCGGCAGGCCCCCACCCATGTCCAACTCATGTTCCCCACCACCCCCACCCCCCAGCACTGCGGGGCACCTGCCAGCAGGCCCCCACCCATGTCCAACTCATGTTCCCCACCACCCCCACCCCCCAGCACTGCGGGGCACCTGCCAGCAGGCCCCCACCCATGTCCAACTCATGTTCCCCACCACCCCCACCCCCTAGCACTGTGCGGCACCTGCCAGCAGGCCCCCACCCATGTCCAACTCATGTTTCCCACCACCCCCACCCCCCAGCACTGTGGGGCACCTGCCAGCAGGCCCCCACCCATGTCCAACTCATGTACCCCACCACCCCCACCCCCCAGCACTGTCGGGCACCTGCCAGCAGGCCCCCACCCATGTCCAACTCATGTTCCCCACCACCCCCACCCCCACCACCCAGCACTGTGGGGCACCTGCCAGCAGGCCCCCACCCATGTGGAACTCATGTTCCCCAGCCAACATGTCATCACAATCTAGATCCCTGGTGCCCATTGGTCAGCCTCCAAATGCAAAACACCCAGCCGAGTATTGCATCCACCCACTCATAATTTGCAATTACATCACAGAACACCAATTGCAAGTTCCGAAACAAACACATTTCCCTCACATACACCCAATGGGTGTCAGTGAATCTCAAAACACATATCATGAAATGCATGAAACCAATGAGATACCACACATTGAAGTTCACCAAAAAAAATATGTATTAAAGGAAACATAAATAGAATAAAAAATGAAGAAACAGAAATGTGAATGTACAAAAATTAAAAGAAGCATGTCCGTGAAAAAAAGCAAAACCAAAAATAAAATTCCAAAGTAATGTTGTCCAAAGTCAATGTCCACAAAACAAAATCCAATGGGAAATAAAAAAAGAAAGCCATTGCTCCATGGTTAAAAAGTGAAACAAAAATACAATCCAACTGTGAACTATGTACATGGGAACAAGCCAGGGTCCATTATCCCAACAAAATAAAGGAAACCTATCTAACTACACTAACTAATAAAATAAACTATATACAAAAATGTGGCCAATGTCCGAAAGGTCCAAATAAAATCAAAACAAAAATGAAACCTAACATTACCTACATAACTATGTACAAGGGCAGCGGGCTAGTTTCATGGCTCACTTGTGGATGTCCCGGGCCAGGGCATCATCGAACTCCTCCTCAATGTCCCGGAGGCAGTCCTCCTCCATGGCCCCGAGGGTCCACAGGGCCGTCGACGTCTCCACCTCCAAACCCCTGCGGATTGCCTCGAGGCACTCGGCCCGCCTCAGGGCCCTCCGCATGGAGTTGTCCGCCCCGACCATTGTGAGCCGTGCCTCTTCCGCCCGCTGCCGCTCCGCATCTATGGCGTGGCCCAACCGCTGCCGCACGGAAGACACTCTCTGTCCTGGGTCCTCCTGCCCTCCGGCCGATGCCTGCCCCTCCGATGTTGAAGGCCCCGAGCCTTCATGGCTCCCACCACGTTGCTGCTGCTGCTGTGCCTCTGCCCGTGCACTGCCTCCTGCTGCCTGCACATCCTCCGCCGGCTGGGGTGCAGTCGTAGATGTGGCCACCCCTGCTGGACGTCTGACTCCCGACTGTGGCAGGGATGCCCCCTCCACCAGCCTGGCCGCACCATCAGAGGCAGCTCCACAGGGCACCCAGGTGACTTATGGGTGGGAAGATGGCACAGAGGATGACTGGCGCGTAGGGCTGTCCAGTTGAGGAGGGGGTCGTAGCAAGCCCCATCAGACGGCGGAATCCGGCCTGGGTGACCTGTCCCAGCAGGCTGACGTGGTCAACGAGCCATTCGAGATGACGTGCAGTCTCTTTATGAAAAGACTGCAGGTCACCTCGCATGGCCCGTTGACGCAACGCCACACCACCCAGGACAGGCTCAACCCAGACCTGGATAGCCACGTCCGCAGGCAGAGGAAGGCCAGTTGACGTGAGCTCATCCCCTGCCTGAAAACGGGTCTGGACGTAGGCATCCCTGCTGGTGCAAGATGATGCAGGGACAGGATCAGGGACAGGATTGCACACAGGCACCTCCGCGGCAGCCTGTGCTGCCTCCTGTCCCTGGTCCTGCACTGCACCACTAGCACCAGTGGGATCCCCACCTCCAGACCCCGTCTCTGGTGCTTGCACGGCCTCCTCCTCCACCAAACCCCCCACCAACCTGGATGACTCCGTGCCATCTTCCCCTGTTGGGCCCTGTGGGGTCCCAGCTGCCCCTTCTGCTGCCAAGGAGTCCAACTCCAACCTCCGCCTCTTGGACCTCCCCCCGGCAGCTGCAGCCTGGGACGCGGCACCGGACTCCTCACTCCCCGACGAGATCACAACATGGGAGGGGAGCCGGGCCTTGCGTCTCCGGCTGGCGGTGGGATCCCCGCCGCTGTGCTCCACAGCACCTTCTCTGCCCTCTTCATCAGTTGACGCTGCAGACAGGGAGACACAAAACACAGGCATCAGGGCACTGTACAATGGACACATACACCCATGACAGTTGTACATGAGTGGCATTGGCAAACCTCAGACATGTCATCACAATCCCCAACACACATGTCATTACAACTCGCACACATGAGCCATACCACAGCCATATCGCAACTGCCACCACCATCCATACACATACAACAGCATGAGCAGCCAAAGGTGAGCCAAACATCACATGCAACACAGGAAGTGCACCACACATGTACACACACCACCACACTTGCATGCATGTGTACACCTCTGCCAAGTGTCGCAGTGTTCAGACGGGCATCCATGTCACATCTGCCAATCAGGCTTCCACATACCGCTGTCACATGCATCCATGTTGCATCACTGTTGCACCCTTGTCAAATACACACACATGCACATGTACACAGTGCTGATACATGCAGCCAAAAACAACATACATGCGTGACATCACGGACATGTCTACTTAAATACACATTCATCCAAACATGTGTGCCACACAACTGCATTTGGCATGCAAGCCTACACACACAAGCACCATCCATGTCTCACACATTCCAGCCCTCGCATGTGTCAGCCCCACGGCCCTGTACACCCCCACCCATACTCGACCCCATACAAACAGATGTGCAACCTGCACACTTCTGAATAATCACCACACGCACTGCTCACAATCAGGATGCATGTACACTCACCGCTCGACTCCAGACGAGTCTGCTTCTCAAGGACCTGGACATGGAGCACTGGGGATATGCGTTCCAGGACCCTCATCTGTTCTTCCGACAAGTGGCCCCGGCGCCCCTTGGCATCCGCTGCCTTCAAGAGGCGCCGGGCCTTGTTCAGGGTCCTGGACCTGAAGTCCTCCCAGCGCTTCTTGACATGTTGTAAGTCACGGACTGCCACCCCCTCCGCGTTGATGGCAGTCACGATGTCAGTCCAGATCCGAGTCCGTCCTTCCTTGTCGGCGCGGGAACTTCCGAAGAGGGCATCATACTGCCCCAGGACTTGCTCCACCAGGACACCAACTTCGGTGGCACTGAAGCTGGTGCCCCTCTGCCTCTCTGGCCGGGGGTTGTCAGTGTCCCAGATGGTGTTTGCCCCGACATGACAACCCCAGGGGCAGGAGTGGGTGGGCAACTGGGTCCTGGGGCTGGGCTGTGGAGCGATGGAATCCAAGTTGGGAGTCTTCGGTTCCAGCAGGGGTGGTCACAGCAACAGCACCCCTGGCTGATGTGCAGGCAGCAAATGGCAGGGCACGTGGGCAGCAGGCAGTCAGGCAGCAGCAGATGGCAGGTGGGAGCGTGCTCGGGGCTGTGGGGGGCAGTAGTTCGGCCTTCTGGGCAGGAGCGTGGTCTTCCGTGTGCTTACGCGTGGCCAGCTTGATACGGAGTGATTTGGCACGTGAAAAATCTGCACGTCAGCGTGTAATTCGAGGAAAGGCCCTTAGCACGTAAGCGCATCTGCACGCATACGCATTTTCATTGGACAGAAGGCCCCTCAAGCGCAAGCGCCCCTGTGACGTGACGCGTACAGACGTGCATGGGCATTTCAGCACGCGTGAAAAACTGCACATCAGCGTGTAATACGAGGAAAGGGCCCATGCGCGTAAGCGCGCATGGAAAACTGAACGTCTGCGTGTAATACGAGGAAAGGGCCCATGCGCGTAAGCGCGCGTGGAAAACTGCACGTCCGCATGTAATACGAGGAAAGGCCCTTAGCGCGTATTCATGGCAGTACGCATATGCGATTTCATTGGACCAAAGGCCCTTAGCGCGTGAGCGCGTCTGTGACGTGATGCGCGCAGGTGTTTCCCTCATTGCACGTGATGACAGAACACACGTGGATTTCCACCAATCGCGTGTGAAAGTTCCCGGCACCCCGGAACAAACGTACCCAGGCTAATCGCGTGTGGACCTTCCCGCGCACCCCGAAACACATGTACCCAGGCCAATTGCGTGCACGCTCACTCCCCTCCGATCACAAGCGATGACACTCGGACCGTATCCGAATACGGGAAACCCGCGCACGGCAAAAGACGTGCACAGGCGTCAACGCGTCCGCCCACATGAAGGCAGGCAGAGCCGTCCCCGCGCACAGCATAAAAGTGCGCGCAAACAACAAACGCGTATATACAGCTACGATGAATGCCCCATTTGTCGCTGCACTGATCGTGGGACACCGCAGGAGGAGGAGAATAGCCAGGGCACGTATTTTCGCACCACGGACAAGCCTTTTTGGGATGCCTGACGACCAGGTCTACGGCAGGTATAGGTTTCCACCCCATATCATCCTAGACCTGGTCAGGGAGTGGGAAGATGACCTCACATCCCCCACCCTTTGCTCCCAAGCATTGAGCCCCTTGGAGAAGCTGTTCAATGTCCTGCATTTTTTGGCCACTGGGTCATTTCAGCGGACCACTGCCATAGTGGGGGGGTCTCACAGGCCACGCAGTCACGCTGCCTACACCAGGTACTGGCAATCATGACAGTGCACCCCTCAGTCCGCAGGCACATATACATGCCCAGAACACCCGCAGAAAGGCAGGCCGTTGTCCTGGATTTTTTCAGGGTGGCACACTTCCCCAAAGTGCCCGGTGCCATAGATTGCACCCATGTGGCCCTACGTCCACCTAGGGCCATTGAGCACATCTACCGAAACCGCAAGCACTGGCATTCCATCAATGTACAGGTGGTATGTGATGCAAAGGGGATCATCACCTCTGTCTATGCAAACTACCCTGGCTCCATCCATGACAGTTTCATATACAGAATGTCCGCCCTGAGCCGGGCCCTGGAAGCTGGGCAGCATGGCGACACATGGCTCCTAGGTCAGTACAAATGCCCTTGCACATGCATGCAAGTCACACACAGACAAATATCCAAACCCTAATAATCTCAACTATTATCACCTCCCCAGGGGACAGTGCCTACCCTCTGAGCAACCACATGATGACGCCAATCCGGAACCCCACCACACCACCCCAGGTAAGATACAACGCTGCCCATATTGCAACCAGGGGCATAGTGGAGCGCACATTCGGAGTGCTCAAGTCACGTTTCCGCTCCCTTGACCGCTCTGGTGGGCAACTACTCTATACACCACCAGTAGTGTGCAGGATCATTGTGGCAGCATGTGTCCTGCACAATGTTGCAACACGGCAGGGCGTCCCGGTGGACATGGTGGTGCCCTCACATCCCCAACCACAGGCACAGGCGCTGCCCATGGGAGGGGACAGGGCACGTGGTGTGGAAGCCCGGACCCAGCTTGTGGCCACATTTTTCACCTAAACTCCCACCCCTGCGGAGTGCACACAGGCCTGGCACATACCAGGTGACAATCGATGATGACAAAGAGACAGTCAACTGTCACAACCCTACCACCCTGAGATAGTTGCCATGGAAGTGCCACATCGTCTGCATCCCTAGCTACTTAAACACACGCTATCCTGTGTGACCAAAAGGCACACATATGACATATGACATGATATGGGCCATACACAAGTATTCCAAGGCGCAATTAGGAAGGGAGGGGGAACAAGGGAACACAGAGAACGGTACTACTAGGCCAGGTGTCATTGAGATCGTGCAAGTGCAGGGGTAGGGGGAATGGGAAAAGTGCAAGGGGAAGGGTGGGGGGGAGTCCAGTACAGGGGAAGTAGCCCAAAAAAATAATACATAGGTCGCCTGGTGGCAACTACAAAGGTAAGTGCAGACAAGTGCTGGGAAGGGAGGGCTGTAGGGATAGAGAGACAGTACTGCAGTGCAGGGGTTGCCAGGGAGGCAGTGCAAGTGGAGAGTGGCTGGGCCAGGGACCGAGGTCGGTGAGAGTGGTCCAGTTGCAGCTCCTGTGCAGTTCCAGTGAAGAATTCTGCAAGGGAGAGGCAGAGAGTAAGCAGAAGCAAAGAGGAAGGTCTTGAGGTGCTTCCAGAACTGGAGATGGTTCCCCTCAAGTTCAAGTCAGGCCGGAAGTCTGTTCCAGGAGGAGGGCCCTGCTGCGGAGAGAAATCTACCCCCAGCTAGTTGCTCTGAGAAGCGGATGACCGGGACATGCAAGGTGTGCATCACACAAACCTGCAAAACAGGCCATGGCCATCACTGTCATGTCCCTCAAACCCTCCCAAACATCAACATGACATGGCAAGCAATACCCATACACCAACGCAGTAACGATAAGGTACACATTGCCATGTCCTAAATGTACAGTGGCATCAGACACTGCTGCCTGACCCGGAATCAGATGAAATGACAGACCAACAAAATCTCCCACCCAAAATAAGTCATTTCCAAATGCATTACAACAGTCGTAGACGTAACATCACAATGAATGCCTGTCTACATGCACATTATGCATTGCAAAATCAACACTGCAGCTCATGTGTGCAGTGTCCTACTCCTGCATCACACTGCTCAGCGCACAGCACAGTGAACAGCCATTGTGTGTGATGCACACCCTGAGCATCACATCTAAGTGACAAACCACGTCAAACATCAAATTAGGCATGTACTGGATCCATGATCGGTCACAGAACATGTGCTGCCGGGACACAGTGGGCACCAGAAGGCAAACAGTGTACACGTGGATATGCAAGGGTGGGAGTACATGTAGTGCATCAGAGTGCAAGTGTGTGGTTCTGCAAGGACATGCACTCCACATATGCATGTGCACTCAAGTGACCATCAGTGTTCCCTACACATCACATGTGAATATCCACCATGTGTACACCCCAGCATGTCAAACCACAACTATCCCCTCGCACCTGAAAGGAAAACACAACACATGAACAGGCATTGATCAGCAGAACACAACATGTACATAGGATACCACCATTACTATGTCAGAGTTCCCATCACACTGCAGGGCAAGGCAACTATCAACAACAACCCCCCCTCCCTCACAAATGACCATGACCCACTGAACAACTGCACCTGGGTCATGGAGCCTCCAAACCTCAATTCCACCTGGCCACAGGATCACCTTTACCCTTCGTCACCATCTCCCACCTTGTGTGTAAAAAGATGCCTGAACCCTCAGAATCCACACTCATTTCCAAAATCACAAAATCCAAGGCATGAAAACGAACCCGAACACCCTCCAGTAGATGACTTGACGTAGCAGTACCTCACAAAGGCCAAGTACTACCACAATGATGCAAAAACCAAGGTAGCACAGCAAAACAATGTCACGACAGGATGTGAGACATGTGTGGTACATGACATAGGATGATGCACCATGAATGGATGTGTACTGTCACAGGTCCCCTGTACAGGCGCGGGAGTGTCACAAAACAACCACCCCCACGATGTCCCGGGTGCCTGCAAGGTCAAACTCACACAGGCCCCTGAGACCCTGGTGGGGAATGAGGTTCAGGGATATGCAGTCGGGACAGGTCCCTGCTGGAACCGAAGACTCCCGACTGGGATTCCATCGCTCCACAGCCCAGCCCCAGGACCCAGTTGCCCACCCACTCCTGCCTCTGGGGTTGTCACACTGGATGACTGGAATGAGTGGCAGGAGAGGGGAGGAGGAATGACACATGAAACTAGGGAATGCACGAAAATGTACAACCTGCATGAACACATACACAATCCAAACAAACTTGGACATCATTGTCATGGCCTTCTGTAGTCCAGGCTCAGGAGTGGTACGAACCAACCACCCCCTCTAGGGTTTTGGCGCCTGCAAGTTCGGGGCTTACACAGGCATCCGCAACCCCAGTGGGGAAAGAGGGTCAGGGAACGTTGCTTGGATAGGCACGGGAAGCAGGAACCCTGGGCATAGGATCACGGGTGATTAGGGAGAAAAAAACATACCAAATTGAACCACACATACATCCATGCATCAGTACACTCCCCAGCAAGCCTATGCAGAGCAGTTCGTAAGAAAAACAACAAGACACTTAGCTCTGGTTTTGAGTGCTGGCCTCCTGCCTGCGCACTCTCAGGTCCGGTTACAGGAGCACTGCAATGCTGCAAAGAGAGCCACAGTCAACAACCTGTACGTGCCAATTACACAAAAACACAACACCAAACATGCCCCATAGCAACAAACTACTCTACAAACAGACAATCTGTGGTCGATGCTTCGTACCCATATATAACATCACCCCTGTGACGGGTCATACACAGTCAATGCAGTAAGTCAGCCGCTGGTGGGTGCTTGGCAAATGGAACACCAATTTGTCACAATTCACACAACATGCAATGTTCCCTGGGTAAGCAGACAGACCCATATAGCAAGCCATGACTACAGAGCAAGTTGCGTACCACCATGACCAAAACAAAGTTGGCAGTGCATTTATCATGAAGTACGTGGAAAAGACATGCACTGCACCCGAGTATGTCCCTTGCTGTATGTCCCTGTGAGCTGCCCCTTTCCATGTCTCGGAAGGCTACGTGGTTGATACAAGTGCCTCAATGGACCTTGGTGTACCGGAGGGTATGTGCCACTGCCCCTGCATGTGTCCCAGACAACCCTACTATCAACAGCCATCAGTCCACAAACACATCTGAGCTGCATTGTGTGCTTCAACACCAATATTCGTCTAAGCTCACCCTCAGTGCTGTGACTAAGCCTGCATGTGCAACTCGCCTGGTGCAAGCTTTGCTGTGTCGTGGCCCCCCTGTGATGCTCACCTTGCCTGGAGTTCCTTGGAACATGTCAGCAGTTCTAGGATGTGGGTCTGCAATCACTGTGCCTCTGCTTGTGCACACATGTGCATGTGGGCACCAACAAACGGGTCCAGAATTCCGTCGTCCAATGGGCCATGTCTGCTGGCAAAGGTGCTCTGGAGGCTCATCCCCCTGCAGAAAGGGCATGAAACACATTATTAATGCTTCAAAGTCATCTGTGAGTGTCTCATCAGGCATCTCATTACTTGACCATGTCAGAGAGTCACATCACAAATCACACCATCAGTCCGTCTTTCACCTCCAAAGTGTGGAACACTATCTACAGCATGAATTGCAACAAGCACATGTACAGGAAAGATATGAAAAATACTACACAATGCATAGCAATCAATTTCTACATTAATCATGACACACCCCATCTAGCAAAAGCTGAACAGTGGACAATGACACCTAAATCATCCCCACTAGGGGTGTCAACACAAGTCACACAGCACCAGACATGCCACAGATATGACAGTCAAAAGCCCTTGTGTAAATTGCTGTAACACCGAACCATCCTTGCAAGCCCATGGATAAGGGAGGCAGGAGTGGCATATGTGAGTCAAGGACCCCAAGCAGCAAACACATACACAAGACAACCATGAAGGGCCCAGCTGGAACAGACAGTGGATACCTTCAAAAGCCACAAAGCACCGCACCGTCACATGGAAGCACAATAGACTAGCAATTTTAAATTAACTCAACTATTAACTAATTACACTAACTATGGAAAACCTACATTACCTATTTAAACTAACTATCAAACAGAAACTTAACTAACTAAACTAAAAGAAAAATCAAAAATGGCCACATATGACCCGGGGGGGGGGAGGCACCCAGGAGGGGGGAGGTACAGGGTGCTGCTCAACATCCACATGCGATGATGCTGAGCCAAAAAAAAAAATCCTCCATGGGCTCAGCGCCTGCACAGCACGACCTATGTGGGAGATAGATGGTCGTCCGAGTCTGGCTCATCCTGGAAAGGAGGACGTGGCACAGTAGCCTGGCCATGCCTAGCCGCAGCTTGCCCCTCGTCGGCAGCAAGTCTGCCGGACGGGTGAGCCTGGTTCTGTGTGGCGATGTGACGTAGGTCTGCATGCAGAACCTCACGTGATACACGTGCTTCCTCTTGCAAGGTAGCACGTGTAACACAGAGTTCCTCCTGCAAGGCCTGGCTGGACAACCGCTGCACCTCCCGGAAAGCCTGTAGCTCAGTCGAGATGGTACGCTCAAGCTGTGCAAACCTCTCCTCTGCCTGCTGCCTCTGGGACATCATAAGGACACCCAGAGTGGATCTGAGGGAAGCATACTCCTCCCTCAGGGCATCCATGTGCGCCTCTGCGTGAGCAGCAATTGCTTGACGCAGAGACGACATTTCAGCCTGGCGTGCCCTGTCTGAGGCCGCCATGCCCAGCCTGAGCGAGCGGGCCGTGGACCGTGCCGCCTGCTGCTGGAGAAGCACCTGCCTAGCAGGGGGGAGCACAGATCGGGCCACACGCTCCATGCTCTCAGCAATGTTCTCCATTGCTGCCCCCTGCCGTTCGGAATTGGCAGTCATGTCTTGCTCCCACTCAGTATACAGCGGTTGCGCGTGGCGACCGCGTTGCCGGGCTTGACCCCTGCGGGACCCAAGGACCGGGGGTCCTCGCTGTGTTGGCACTGCCTGCGGCTGCACGACTACATGCCCCCGTCGACGTGATGTCCCAGGCACATCAGTGACTGGTGTGGAGGGTGACCCTGCGTCCCGATCCACCACGGGCGGAGGAACCAAGACTGTCTGATCCCTCAGTGCAGGTGTCGCAGACAGAGGAGTGTCCACATCAGAATCACTCACCCCTGACACATGGACTTGATGCTCATCCACCTCAACATGGACGTCAGAGTCGTCATCAAGGCTGGACTCATAGGCAGCCAGAAACAAGATGGACTGCAGCACTTGGGGGTTTTCGTGGCCTACCACCCCACGACCCCCACTAGTGCCGGGTTGATGTGGTGTTACCAACCCTGTGTCTGGCATGACAACACCATCCTCCGCCTCCATTGCGTCATCACCTGAAAAATAGAGAGAAAATGGTCAATACACATGTCAGAAGCACACGACACACACACACACCGATAGCAAAGGCATCCGGCAGACATGTGACACACAACATATGACCTGACATGCATGCTGGGTCTACTTTGAACAGCTCCTGTGATCAGACCTGTTGAAAGATGGCAGTTTCCATGGAAGTGGGTCTATGCAGTGCAGAAAATGTGTACGCCACTCACTACCTACATGTACAAGCACTACATGGTGTGTGCCAGGAAATGTGAAAGCAGTGCAATGTCAAATTCAGACATCACGTGCATTGTGCATTCAATGTGTACCATGTCTAGAAGCCAAGCACCCCTCCACCCCAGTACCAAAGCAGGGATGCCTAGCATGGTATCAAAAGGCTGACCATACACCTGTGTATTGACAGGCAGTGTTGACTGGCATCAACAGCTTAATGTGATTCAAATTACAACACTGCAAATGATGCTGGGACAGTGGGCAGGACACATGATGGAAACTCCGGAGGCCGCCCACGTGTGAAGAAGACACAAGAGTTGGACAGAGTCATTGGCCATTGAACAGGCTGAGGCCTGTGAGCCACACAGATTGTCAGGGCCTAAACATGTGTGCAACGCAGGACTGAGCCACAGTTGACATGGGGAGGCCGATGAGATGGCAGGCAATGTATGTAACCAAGGACTCATATTACAGTGATCATCCAGTCAAGGACACATAGGGGCATGCGTGCAATGCACATGGAACATGAATGGGCACTCATGTCCCTGCGGGACATCTGACCCATGCACACTACAAGTGACGGCATATGTCTGGCAGTTTCTACGCTGGAAGTTAGCATCTACACAGGACACATGAACAAGAAACTACACATTGGCAAGATTGGAGCAGACCAGTGCAAAGGTGGAACTGGAGTGCAGAGTGGCGGAGGAGGGGCAAGGGAGCATGCCCACATGGAGTCCCGCATGCAGGCAGAGGAGACATGCATGACGGTAGCATTGCATTACTTACACATCAGAACCATGTACACGTCACATGTAGCAGCAATCATGCACAACACATCCCACAAGTGAAACACACACGTCCTCAACAAACACGCATCAACACTCACTGGACTGGGCATCAAAGTCCAGCATCTCTCCCACTCCTTCGACCAATTCAGGTGGTATGAACTCCGCAACGAGAGCCTCATGCAGAGTGAGTTCTTCCTCCTCTGGTGCAGGCCCACTGCCAGTCACCAGAGTGAAGTTGTAATTTGAAGCACGCTTGGCCTTAGTGCTGCGCTTGATGTCATTCCAACGCTTTTTGCACTCCTGCGCCGTGCGCACCTCATGGCCAAATGAACTGACATGTTCCACAACATGCTTCCAGTGGGTGTCACCTTTGGGCAGCCGTAGTCTGACTATTGGCACCCACTAGCATGTCATGGCTGTGGCCCCGCACGTAGTCCACGAGGAAGTCCAGTTCCTGCTTACAGAAAGGCTTCTTCCTCGACGTGCAGGAGGTCGTGGCTGTGTGTGGAGTCCCAGCCTGTGCTGCAGGTGCAACCTTCCTCCTCTTGGACTGTGGCGCAGAACCTGCCTGGCTAATGCCGCCCTGACCAGTATGGCCAGTGGGTTCGGTGGATTGAGCCAAGGGAGTGGCAGGTGGAGGGATGACCAAAGGCCTGACTTGTGTCAGTGGCAGCTGGGTGCCCACTAATGGACCCTGCGCAGCAACATCAGCTGTGGCAGGGTCATTGACCGCAACGGTCCTGGTTGGCAGACTCACAACCGGGGTGCCGTTGGGTGCATCTGCCCCTGCACTTGCCAACACCCGGCTGTTCGGGGCAGCAGATGACATGACTGCCCCAGGGACACGTGTCTTGGTCTGAGCAGCCCGGCCTGCCCCTATGGTTTCCCCCCTGGCCTGTTGGAGATCCACCAAGGGCTCTTCAAGTGCCAACGCAGCCTGCGCTGGCAGACCTTGAGCCTGGGTGGCGGTGTCCACAGCTGCACCTGCAGCTACCACTACCCTTGGGCCCGTGGCAGTCGATGGAACGGACTGCCGGGTCATATGGGTGCCAGTGCCAGATGCAGGAGCTGCATCCCCCGGAACCACAGGGGGTGGTGGCATGGCTGCACCGACACATGGCACAACATTGTGCTCAAGTGGCGCACCCCTGCCTCTTCCCCCTCTGTGGCTGCCCTGGACACCCTGGAGTCCCCCTACTCCCTGGTCACCACGGCCACGTTCCCGACCACGCCCGCCACGAGGAGTACGCCCATCTGAGGCGCCCATCACCTTTGGTGGCCTCCCAACCATGGCACAGATGTAGTAGTGCTGGCACAGATGGAGTGGTGCCAATGGGAGGTGTACACCACAATTGACCTGGGCAATTGGGGTGAAGGGGGTGGGAAGCAAGATGTTAACAGCCCCCCTGCACATGGAAGGCTGTATGTGAGCCCGGTGATGTGGTGACGGGTCACGCAATGCTCAGGCACCCCAAAACTGCAGTAAAACCGTGCACGCAACCCTGCAGCCTACGTGCGTGGATTCAACCTCCCGCAGTACGCGGTGGCACCCAGTAACACGAATAACGCGTACGCGTGGGACACGCAGGCTACTATGACATCGAAAATGGGTGCGATACACAGGGGCACCCGCAGTGGGAAAAAGAGCGTGTGCGACTCACCGTCTGACTAGCGCGATGTAGAAAAACACGCGTAGCCAATACCCCCGCCAAAAGAAGAGATACGTCCTTGATAGCTGTGAAGTTGTGATGGCGCGCGAAACAACAGGAAGCAGCAACACACGTCGGTCTCCACGAAAGGCACGTACAGCGAACTGCTGGGCCCGCTCACCTTTAACCCGTGCTGAGGGAAACGCACGCGCGCGTCACGTCACTTACGCGCATGGGCCCTTTCCTCGTATTACACACGGACGTGCAGTTTTCCACGCGCGCTTACGCGCATGGGCCCTTTCCTCGTATTACACGCGGACGTGCAGTTTTTCACGCACGCTGAAATGCCCATGCACGTCTGTACGCGTCACGTCACAGGGGCGCTTGCGCTTGAGGGGCCTTCTGTCCAATGAAAATGCATATGCATGCAGACGCGCTTACGCGCTAAGGGCCTTTCCTCGAATTACACGCTGACGTGCAGATTTTTCACGTGCCAAATCACTCCGTATCAAGCTGGCCACGCGTAAGCACACGGAAGACCATGCTCCTGCCCAGAAGGCTGAACTACTGCCCCCCAGAGCCCCGAGCACGCTCCCACCTGCCATCTGCTGCTGCCTGACTGCCTGCTGCCCACGTGCCCTGCCATTTGCTGCCTGCACATCAGCCAGGGGTGCTGTTGCTGTGACCACCCCTGCTGGAACCGAAGACTCCCGACTGGGATTCCATCGCTCCACAGCTCAGCCCCAGGACCCAGTTGCCCACCCACTCCTGCCTCTGGGGTTGTCATGTCGGGGCAAACACCATCTGGGACCACTGACAACACCCGGCCAGAGAGGCAGAGGGGCACCAGCTTCAGTGCCACCGAAGTTGGTGTCCTGGTGGAGCAAGTCCTGGGGCAGTATGATGCCCTCTTCGGAAGTTCCCGCGCCGACAAGGAAGGACAGACTCGGATCTGGACTGACATCGTGACTGCCATCAACGCGGAGGGGGTGGCAGTCCGCGACTTACAACATGTCAAGAAGCGCTGGGAGGACTTCAGGTCCAGGACCCTGAACAAGGCCCGGCGCCTCTTGAAGGCAGCGGATGCCAAGGGGCGCCGTGGCCACTTGTCGGAAGAACAGATGAGGGTCCTGGAACGCATATCCCCAGCGCTCCACGTCCAGGTCCTTGAGAAGCAGACCCGTCTGGAGTTGAGCGGTGAGTGTACATGCATCCTGTTTGTGAGCAGTGCGTGTGGTGATTATTCAGTAGTGTGCAGGTTGCACATCTGTTTGTATGGGGTCGAGTATGGGTGGGGGTGTACAGGGCCGTGGGAATGACACATGCGAGGGCTGGAATGTGTGAGACATGGATGGTGCTTGTGAGTGTAGGCTTGCATGCCAAATGCAGTTGTGTGGGCACACATGTTTGGATGAATGTGTATGTAAGTAGACATGTCCGTGATGTCACGCATGTATGTTGTTTTTGGCTGCATGTATCAGCACTGTGTACATGTGCATGTGTGTGTATTTGACAAGGGTGCAATAGTGATGCAACATCGATGCATGTGACAGCGGTATGCGGAAGCCTGATTGGCAGATGTGACATGGATGCCCGTCTGAACACTGCGACACTTGGCAGAGGTGTACACATGCATGCAAGTGTGGTGGTGTGTGTACATGTGTGGTGCACTTCCTGTGTTGCATGTGATGTCTGGCTCACCTTTGGCTGCTCATGCTGTTGTATGTGTATGGATGGTGGTGGCAGTTGCAATATGGCTGTGGTATGTCTCATGTGTGCGAGTTGTAATGACATGTGTGTTGGGGATTGTGATGACATGTCTGAGGTTTGCCAATGCCACTCATGTACAACTGTCATGTGTGTATGTGTCCATTGTACAGTGCCCTGATGCCTGTGTTTTGTTTCTCCCTGTCTGCAGCGTCAACTGATGAAGAGGGCGGAGAAGGTGCTGTGGAGCACAGCGGTGGGGATCCCACCGCCAGCCGGAGACGCAAGGCCCGGCTCCCCTCCCATGTTGTGATCTCGTCGGGGAGTGAGGAGTCCGGTGCCGCGTCCCAGGCCGCAGCTGCCGGGGGGAGGTCCAAGAGGCGGAGGTTGGAGTTAGACTCCTCGGCAGCAGAAGGGGCAGCTGGGACCCCACAGGGCCCAACAGGGGAAGATGGCACGGAGTCATCCAGGTTGGTGGGGGGTTTGGTGGAGGAGGAGGCCGTGCAAGCACCAGAGACGAGGTCTGGAGGTGGGGATCCCACTGGTGCTAGTGGTGCAGTGCAGGACCAGGGACAGGAGGCAGCACAGGCCGCCGCGGAGGTGCCTGTGTGCAATCCTGTCCCTGATCCTGTCCCTGCATCATCTTGCACCAGCAGGGATGCCTACTTCCAGACCCGTTTTCAGGCAGGGGATGAGCTCACGTCAACTGGCCTTCCTCTGCCTGCGGACGTGGCTATCCAGGTCCGGGTTGAGCCTGTCCTGGCTGGTGTGGCGTTGCGTCAACGTGCCATGCGTGGTGACCTGCAGTCTTTTCATGAAGAGACTGCACGTCATCTCCAATGGCTCGTTGACCACGTCAGCCTGCTGGGACAGGTCACCCAGGCCGGATTCCTCCGTCTGATGAGGCTTGCTACGACCCCCTCCTCAACTGGACCCCCTACGCGCCAGTCGTGCTCTGTGCCATCTTCCCACCCATCAGTCACCTGGGTGCCCTGTGGAGCTGCCTCTGACGGTGCGGCCAGGCTGGTGGAGGAGGCATCCCTGCCACAGTCGGGAGTCGGACGTCCAGCAGGGGTGGCCACATCTACGACTGCACCCCAGCCGGCGGAGGATGTGCGGGCAGCAGGAGGCAGTGCACGGGCAGAGGCACAGCAGCAGCAGCAACGTGGTGGGAGCCATGAAGGCTCGGGGCCTTCAACATCGGAGGGGCAGGCATCGGCCAGAGGGCAGGAGGACCCAGGACAGAGAGTATCTTCCGTGTGGCAGCGGTTGGGCCACGCCATAGATGCGGATCGGCAGCGGGCGGAAGAGGCACGGATCACAATGGTCAGGGCGGAGAACTCCATGCGGAGGGCCCTGAGGCGAGCCGAGTGCCTCGAGGCAATCCGCAGGGGTTTGGAGGTGGAGACGTCGACGGCCCTGCGGACCCTCGGGGCCATGGAGGAGGACCGCCTCCGGGACATTGAGGAGGAGTTCGATGATGCCCTGGCCCGGGACATCCACAAGTGAGCCGTGAAACTAGCCCGCTGCCCTTGTACATAGTTATGTAGGTAGTGTTAGGTTTCATTTTTGTTTTGATTTTATTTGGACCTTTCGGACATTGGCCACATTTTTGTATATAGTTTATTTTATTAGTTAGTGTAGTTAGATAGGTTTCCTTTATTTTGTTGGGATAATGGACCCTGGCTTGTTCCCATGTACATAGTTCACAGTTGGATTGTATTTTTGTTTCACTTTTTAACCATGGAGCAATGGCTTTCTTTTTTTATTTCCCATTGGATTTTGTTTTGTGGACATTGACTTTGGACAACATTACTTTGGAATTTTATTTTTGGTTTTGCTTTTTTTCACGGACATGCTTCTTTTAATTTTTGTACATTCACATTTCTGTTTCTTCATTTTTTATTCTATTTATGTTTCCTTTAATACATATTTTTTTTGGTGAACTTCAATGTGTGGTATCTCATTGGTTTCATGCATTTCATGATATGTGTTTTGAGATTCACTGACACCCATTGGGTGTATGTGAGGGAAATGTGTTTGTTTCGGAACTTGCAATTGGTGTTCTGTGATGTAATTGCAAATTATGAGTGGGTGGATGCAATACTCGGGTGGGTGTTTTGCATTTGGAGGCTGACCATAGGGACCAGGGATCTAGATTGTGATGACATGTTGGCTGGGGAACATGAGTTGCACATGGGTGGGGGCCTGCTGGCAGGTGCCCCACAGTGCTGGGGGGGTGGGGGTGGTGGGGAACATGAGTTGGACATGGGTGGGGGCCTGCTGGCAGGTGCCCCACAGTGCTGGGGGGTGGGGGTGGTGGGGAACATGAGTTGTACATGGGTGGGGGCCTGCTGGCAGGTGCCCCACAGTGCTGGGGGCTGGGGGTGGTGGGAGACATGAGTTGGACATGGGTGGGGGCCTGCTGGCAGGTGCCCCACAGTGCTGGGGGTGGGGGTGGTGGGGAACATGAGTTGGACATGGGTGGGGGCCTGATGGCAGGTGCCCCACAGTGCTGGGGGGTGGGGGTGCTGGGAGACATGGGTGGGGGCCTGGTGGAGGCTGCCCCAGCACTGCTGGGGGGTTGGGTGGTGGGAGACATGGGTGGGGCCTGCTGGCAGGTGCCCCACAGTGCTGGGGGGTGGGGGTGGTGGGGAACATGAGTTGGACATGGGTGGGGGCCTGCTGGCAGGTGCCCCACAGTGCTAGAGGGTGGGGGTGTGGGGAACATGAGTTGGACGTGGGTGGGGGCCTGTTGGCAGGTACCCCACAGTGCTGAGGGGTGGGGGTGGTGGGGAGAGTTCAACCTTCCAAATGGGTGGGGGCCTGTGTAATGCCCACCTGGTTCCCACGGGGGCGCTGATCTAGTCTGGATTACTGCGGCCTCTTCTAGCGTGATGCGCAGGACCCGGAACACCGATTGGACAGGACCTCCAAATCGTGCTTCCTTGGCCCGTAGGAATATCCTTCTGCAGATGAGAAAGGGGATTAACAGTCTGCAGAATGGTGTGCTAGCTCCCCCCTTCCCCCCTCCGTTCCTCTCTATTCCTCCAAACCCGGTTTAAGCTCACCTTATGGTTTGGAAGGTTGAACTCTCCATCCTGCTTCTGGTGCAGGGGCGCGCGTTCGTCCAGTTACTTCACTGGTTTTCAGAATGGCGCTGGCAAAATCCACTTGACTTTCCTGAGCGATGCGCCGTAAGTATGAAGGTTCAAAGTTCAAGTGAGGCCCCCTTTATGCTGTCTTTCTCACCTGTGATCTGTCCTTTACTTCAGGTGCAGAATGAAGGCGATGCGTCGAGGGGTTAACCTGCCGAGGTGAGTAGTAATGAGGGCGATCCCTCTAGATGTCCTTATCATTCCTCTGAAATGTCTCTAGTCCTTTCCCCATAGGGGCCGGGGTACGGTACCTGCCAACGGGGCGGCGCCGACCCGAAATGTAGAAGAAAAGCCGGTAAGTATTATGGCTGTTAATCAGGCTTTCCTTCTGTGAGTCCTTCTGCTCACCTTTTGTTTCTTCCTCTCTCCCCTAGGTGCAGAGATGTGGCGTCCGATGCTGACAGCCGCGATGGAGCCAGGAGATGTCTCGAGGACAGGACAGGTGAGTGAAGCGTGGCGCTGCAGCGAGCAACGCAATGCTTTTAAATTGAAGTCTTCCTTCAGGGATGCTGGCGAGAAGATTCTGGATGCAGGTAAGAAGCTTGAAATAATCCTTGGTTTTCACCTTTCTTTTCTCTTCCTTCCTTGCAGGTCTTCCAGGTTCAAGACGGGCGTGGCTGTAGTCCAGGAGCAGGAGCAGACACGGTGAGCGTTAAGCTGCAGGAAGCAGAACAACGTGAAGCATGAGCTGCTGTTTGGGCGTGGCTTAAATAGCCTCCAAAGAAGTCCCAGGTATGTATCCTTCCCCAACTAGGTATGTATCCTTCCCTGGCCACGCCCGAGTGCTAAAATAGTCCCTATGAAAAAATAGTCCCTTTCAGGTCTCAGGGAGGCCTGAAGCGTGCAGCATGGTCTACATCAGGTAAGTGCACAAAACACCTCCCTTTATGAGCCTGGCGCCTATGGCGCCAGGACTGATGTCCAACATGAGCCTGGCGCCAAAGGCGCCAGGACTGAGTCCAAAGAGTCCCTATAAGGGGCCGCTGGGCTTTTACCCGAGGGCATGATGCCCGCTTCCTGGGGTGCTGGGCCTGGCCTGATGCTCCGGGGGTAGGCATCATGACAGCACTCCCCCCCAAGGCCCCTCCCAAGGTCATTCCTTCTGGAGGTTTCGGTTTGTTTGGGAAATTCCGATGGAAACCTTTTACCAGCCGAGGTGCATGTACGTGATCACTGGGTTCCCAAGACCTTTCCTGAGGCCCGTACCCTTTCCAATCAATTAGATAGAAAAGCTTTGATTTTAAGATTTTGGAATCCAAAATGTTCTTTACTTCGAATTCTGGCTCTCCGTCTATCAGGATTGGGTCTGGTGGCTTTATTAATCTGGTTCCTGGTTGTACTGGTTTCAAAAGTGACACATGAAAAACGGGGTGAATCCGCATGTTGGCTGGTAGATCGAGCTTGACTGCTACTGGGTTAATTATAGCTTTGATTGATTAAGGGCCTAAATACCTTGGATTAAAAGTTAGAGGATCCCTTGAGCGATAAGTGTTTGGTAGCCAACCATACTTGATCCCCAATTTGGTACCGAGGCGCCTCCTTTTGATGTAGATCTGCATTCTTTTTGTATTTCTCTTTCGCATGTTGCAAATGTGCAGTTGCATCATTGAAGGCTTGAGTTATCGTAGAATGCAAATGATCCACTGCGGGCATTTCAAGGCTCGAAGGTGTGTCCAAGTCTGAAGTACGAGGGTGATGTCCATATAGGGTAAAAAAGGGGCTTTGACCCGTTCCAGAATGTATCGAGTTATTATAAGCATATTCAGCCACCCACAGAATATTCTTCCAATTACCCTCCGATTGGTGCAACATACATCGTAGAAATTGTTCAAGGGTCTGGTTCGTTCTCTTCGTCTGACCATCGGTCTGTGGGTGGTGGCTGGTCGAGAGTCTTACGTCGATTTGTGCCAGCTGACAACACTTTTTCCAAAAATGAGAAATAAACTGGCTTCCCCGATTGGAGACTAGTATGGACGGGAATCCATGCAAACGGATGATATTCTCGAGGAATTCCTTGGCAAGAACAAAGGCTGAAGGTAATCCTTTCAACGGAATAAAGTGGGCCATTTTGGAAAATAAATCCACCACGACCAGAATAGTATTGTAACCATTACAAGAGGGCAGGTCTGTGATAAAATCTAGTGACAGGGTGTGCCAAGGTGCTGGTGGAATGTCTAAGGGCTGAAGAAGACCGGCGGGTCTTGTCTTTTGACCTTTGTTTTGGGCACAAACTCCACAGGACATCACAAAAGATTTAATATCCTTTCGCCAGGAAGGCCACCAGAATTGTCGTCTAACCTTTTCCTCAGTTTTGGCAATGCCAGGATGTCCTTCCATCAGGGTGTCATGATGACGGGAAATAACCAGTTCTTGCAATTCCTTTTCTGGCAAAAATAAGCGTCCTTGGAAGTAAGGTAAGCCATCCTTGACTGAAAAGTTAGACCCCTTTTTGATCCAATCCTGCAAGGCTGAAGAGTCCAGGACTTGTTTTACTCGTGCTTGAATGTTTTCAAGGGTTTGTAAAGTGGTTATTCCCAAAATTCTTTGTTCGGGAATTATCGGCACAGGTTCTGAGTTTGTGTCTATTTCTTCCATTCCAATTGGGGATAGAGCGTCCGCCTTACCATTCTTAGAACCGGGGCGGTAGGTGATTACAAAATCGAACTCAGCAAAGAACAAAGCCCATCAGAGCTGTCGAGACGATTGGGCCTTGGCAGTTTTTAAATATTGTAAATTTCGGTGATCAGTGATCACAGTGATGGTATGCCGGGCGCCGAGGAGATAATGCCGCCAAGCCTTAAAGGCGGACTTAATGGCTAATAGTTCCTTATCGGTAATCGCATAATTTATCTCCGGCGGTGAGAACTTTCTGGACCAAAATGCTACGGGGTGCAGTTGGTTGGTTTCAGGGTCTCTCTGAGACAGGACAGCTCCCATGGCTAAGCTGGACGCGTCGGTTTCGACTATATATGGGAGATCAGGACGCGGGTGCTTCAAAATAGGTGCGGACGTGAACTTAGCTTTCAACTCCTGAAAGGCCTGTTCGGCTTCCTCGATCCATTCAAAACGTTTATTTTTTCGCAAGAGTGCAGTGATGGGTTGCACCACACGTGAAAACTCTGGGATAAACCTGCGATAAAAGTTGGCAAAACCAAGCATGCTTTGGACACCTTTCACTGAACTAGGTGATGGCCATTTGAGGATGGCATCCACTTTCCGTAAATCCATTCGGACCCCTTTAGGTGTCAGGATGAATCCGAGAAACTCAACCTCGGTGGTATGGAAAACACATTTTTGCAGCTTGGCAAACAGTTTGTGCTGGCGCAGTTTCTCTAGGACGGCCCTGACATGTTTTCTGTGATCAGATTCCGAAGAGGAGTACACATGAATGTCATAGATATACACGATAACACAGACATCGATGAGTTCCCGAAGGACATCATTCATGAAGAATTGGAAAGCAGCAGGCGCGTTGCACAACCCGAAAGGCATCACTTGGTATTCGAATAGTCCATATTTTGTACGGAAGGCCGTTTTCCATTCGTCGCCTTCTTTTTCTCGTACCAGATGATAAGCCCCCCGGAGATCTAACTTGGTGTATACGCAAGCGTCCTTCACCTGGTCAAGGAGTTCAGGGATCAGAGGCAGAGGGTAACGATTTTTAACAGTTATCTGGTTCAATGCGCGGTAAACGATACAAGTCCTAAGGTCGCCTTCTTTTTTAGGCACGAAGAACAAAGCTGAAGATGCCGGGGACTTTGACGGGCGAATGAAACCATTGGCGAGGTATTGATCTAAATATTGTCTCAAATGCAGATTCTCAGGTTCAGTAAGGGCATAAATCCTGCTACAAGGGGGTTGTGCACCGGGCACCAGATCGATTTGGCAATCATACGATCTGTGGGGAGGTAACGTGTTGGCCTGTTCCTTTTGGAAGACGTCCTGAAGTCGTGGTACTCTGGAGGTAGTTGCACAGGGACAGAGATTACTGATGCTAGATTAATCTTTGGATTTTCTGGGTAGCAGGTTTGTGCACAATCCGGGAAGGTTATTCTCTTCGCTCGCCAATCAATTCGAGGGTTATGTGTCTCTAACCAAGGGACTCCGAGAATAAGCTGAAACTGTGGAGCTTTGATCACATCAAACACAACTGCCTCCCGATGGCCATCCGGACCTACAAGTGTCACCTCAGCTGTGGAATGTGTTACCGGTCCAGAGGCAATTTCGGTTCCATCTACAGTGGTGATGACATCTTTGCTGGTTTTAGGACGCAGAGGGAGGTTTATCCTAGAGACCAATTCTCGATCCACATAGTTTCCTAGAGCCCCGCTATCGATGTATGCCTTTATAGAATGCAACCGTTTTGGCTGTTCCGGATCTATGAGGACCATTGGCACAATGAAATGCGAGGTCTGAGAGTTAGTTTTCAAGCTCGGCAAGCGGACCCCTACGCTTGCCGGGCGTGGTAGTTTCCCGATACAGAGTTTCCATGGATTTTATCAGCGGCTCCTACCACCTTCTTGGGCGGCTTAACCGGGCAATCTTGTAGAAAGTGTCATGAGGACCCACAATAAAGGCATAATTGCATCTGTCGTCTTCTTTCCTGTTCTTTTTGAGTTAGGGGTCCTTTAACTCCTCCGATTTGCATAGGCTCCGAGGCATCAGCCTCCTTGGGGTTAGCGTGGGTTTTGGCCCACACCCGGGTTTCAAACTTGGACGATCTGCTTTTCTGTTTTGCAGCCTGTGATCCAACTGGACCACCAAGTCTATATATTCAGTGCATTCTTGGGGTGGATTTACAACTTGTGCCAGGACATCTTTAAGTTCTCTGCGTAGACCTCGATAGAATAACGTGATTCTTTTATCCTCTGGCCAACCAGTTTCCACAATTAGTCTATTGAAGGTTGCAATGTAGGATAGAAGGTCTTGATTGCCCTGTCGCAGAGATAGAAGTTCGTCATCCAGAGCCTGTCCCTGGGAATGTCGAGCAAATAACCTTTCCATGCTTGTTTGAAATCCTTGAAAATCACGAAGAATCGGGTCATCTTGAGTTACCAGTGGGACTGACCAATCGGCAGCACAGCCGCTGAGATATGACAACACAAAGGCTACCTTGGTCTGATCATTAGGGAAGGCCCCGGGTCTGCATAGGAAGTGCAAACGACACTGATTCATGAATACGGCGAATCGTTTGGGGTCCCCAGCAAAGCGTTCGGGTGGGGCCAGCGGCATGTTTGCAGGTAGATTAATCAGCACAGGGTTGCTGGAAACCACAGGAGTGGGGTTCCCCCCGGAACCGGGTAAAGGAGTTTGTCCAGCTTGACCTTGCAAAAGCTGTCTAGCCAGGTCATCAGTCCTTTCCCTTGTTACAATCACTTCTCTTCTGAGGGCATTAGTCTCTTGACGAGCGGCGTGCACCTCGGCCCGTAATTCCCCCAGTAGTTGGGCCAGTTGGTCAGTCTCAGAAGTTTCCATAGCGCCTGGGTGGGAATTTGTAGGGAGGCTTCGCGTTCTGTAACGCCCACCTGGTTCCCACGGGGGCGCTGATCTAGTCTGGATTACTGCGGCCTCTTCTAGCGTGATGCGCAGGACCCGGAACACTGATTGGACAGGACCTCCAAATCGTGCTTCCTTGGCCCGTAGGAATATCCTTCTGCAGATGAGAAAGGGGATTAACAGTCTGCAGAATGGTGTGCTAGCTCCCCCCTTCCCACCTCCGTTCCTCTCTATTCCTCCAAACCCGGTTTAAGCTCACCTTATGGTTTGGAAGGTTGAACTCTCCATCCTGTTTCTGGTGCAGGGGCGCGCGTTCGTCCAGTTACTTCACTGGTTTTCAGAATGGCGCTGGCAAAATCCACTTGACTTTCCTGAGCGATGCGCCGTAAGTATGAAGTTTCAAAGTTCAAGTGAGGCCCCCTTTATGCTGTCTTTCTCACCTGTGATCTGTCCTTTACTTCAGGTGCAGAATGAAGGCGATGCGTCGAGGGGTTAACCTGCCGAGGTGAGTAGTAATGAGGGCGATCCCTCTAGATGTCCCTATCATTCCTCTGAAATGTCTCTAGTCCTTTCCCCATAGGGGCCGGGGTACGGTACCTGCCAACGGGGCCGCGCAGACCCGAAATGTGGAAGAAAAGCCGGTAAGTATTATGGCTGTTAATCAGGCTTTCCTTCTGTGAGTCCTTCTGCTCACCTTTTGTTTCTTCCTCTCTCCCCTAGGTGCAGAGATGTGGCGTCCGATGCTGACAGCCGCGATGGAGCCAGGAGATGTCTCGTGGACAGGACAGGTGAGTGAAGCGTGGCGCTGCAGCGAGCAACGCGATGCTTTTAAATTGAAGTCTTCCTTCAGGGACGCTGGCGAGAAGATTCTGGATGCAGGTAAGAAGCTTGAAATAATCCTTGGTTTTCACCTTTCTCTTCTCTTCCTTCCTTGCAGGTCTTCCAGGTTCAAGACGGGCGTGGCTGTAGTCCAGGAGCAGGAGCAGACACGGTGAGCGTTAAGCTGCAGGAAGCAGAACAACGCGAAGCATGAGCTGCTGTCTGGGCGTGGCTTAAATAGCTACCAAAGAAGTCCCAGGTATGTATCCTTCCCCAACTAGGTATGTATCCTTCCCTGGCCACGCCCGAGTGCTAAAATAGTCCCTATGAAAAAATAGTCCCTTTCAGGTCTCAGGGAGGCCTGAAGCGTGCAGCATGGTCTACATCAGGTAAGTGCACAAAACACCTCCCTTTATGAGCCTGGCGCCAAAGGCGCCAGGACTGAGTCCAAAGAGTCCCTATAAGAGGCCGCTGGGCTTTTACCCGAGGGCATGATGCCCGCTTCCGGGGGTGCTGGGCATGGCCTGATGCTCCGGGGGTAGGCATCATGACAGCCTGCTGGCAGGTGCCCCACAGTGCTGGGGGGTGGGGTGGTGGGGAACATGAGTTGGACATGGGTGGGGGCCTGTTGGCAGGTGCCCTACAGTGCTGGGGGGTGGGGGTGGTGGGAGACATGGGTGGGGGCCTGGTGGAGGCTGCCCCTGGTGGCTGGGGGGTGGGGGTGGTGGGAGACATGGGTGGGGGCCTGGTGGAGGCTGCCCCTGGTGGCTGGGGGGTGGGGGTGTTGGGAGACATGGGTGGGGGCCTGGTGGAGGCTGCCCCTGCACTGCTGGGGGGTGGGGGTGGTGGGAGACATGGGTGGGGGCCTGGTGGAGGCTGCCCCTGGTGGCTGGGGGGTGGGGGTGCTGGGAGACATGGGTGGGGGCCTGGTGGAGGCTGCCCCTGGTGACGGGGGGGTGGGGGTGGTGGGAGACATGGGTGGGGGCCTGGTGGAGGCTGCCCCTGGTGGCTGGGGGGTGGGGGTGCTGGGAGACATGGGTGGGGGCCTGGTGGAGGCTGCCCCTGGTGACTGGGGGGACGGGGGTGGTAGGAGACATGGGTGGGGGCCTGGTGGAGACTGCCCTTGCACTGCTGGGGGGTGGGGGTGGTGGGAGACATGGGTGGGGGCCTGGTGGTGGGTGCCCCTGCACTGCTGGGGGGTGGGGGTGGTGGGAGACATGGGTAGGGGCCTGGTGTAGGGTGCCCCACAATGCTGGGGGGTGGGGGTGGTGGGAGACATGGGTGGGGGCCTGGTGGAGGCTGCCCCTGGTGACTGGGGGGGGTGGGGGTGGTGGGAGACATGGGTGGGGGCCTGGTGGAGGCTGCCCCTGGTGGCTGGTGGGTGGGGGTGCTGGGAGACATGGGTGGGGGCCTGGTGGAGGCTGCCCCTGGTGACTGGGGGGTGGGGGTGGTGGGAGACATGGGTGGGGGCCTGGTGGTGGGTGCCGCTGCACTGCTGGGGGGTGGGGGTGCTGGGAGACATGGGTGGGGGCCTGGTGGTGGGTGCCCCACAGTGCTGGGGGGGTGGGGGTGGTGGGAGACATGGGTGGGGCCTGGCGGAGGCTGCCCCTGGTGGCTGGGGGTGGGGGTGGTGGGAGACATGGGTGGGGGCCTGGTGGAGGCTGCCCCTGCACTGCTGGGGGGTGGGGGTGGTGGGGAACATGAGTTGGACATGGGTGGGGGCCTGCTGGCAGGTGCCCCACAGTGCTGGGGGGTGGTGGGAGACATGAGTTGGACATGGGTGGGGGCCTGCTGGCAGGTGCCCCACAGTGCTGGGGGGTGGGGGTGGTTGGGAACATGAGTTGGACATGGGTGGGGGCCTGCTGGCAGGTGCCCCACAGTGCCAGGGGGTGGGGGTGCTGGGAGACATGGGTGGGGGCCTGGTGGAGGCTGCCCCTGCACTGCTGGGGGGTGGGGGTGGTGGGAGACATGGGTGGGGGCCTGCTGGCAGGTGCCCCACAGTGCTGGGGGGTGGGGGTGGTGGGGAACATGAGTTGGACATGGGTGGGGGCCTGCTGGCAAGTGCCCCACAGTGCTGGTGGGTGGGGGTGGTGGGAGACATGAGTTGGACATGGGTGGGGGCCTGCTGGCAGGTGCCCCACAGTGATGGGGGGTGGGGGTGGTGGGGAACATAAATTGGATATGGGTGGGGGCCTGCTGGCAGGTGCCCCACAGTGCTGGGGGTGGGGGTGGTGGGAGACATGGGTGGGGGCCTGGTGGAGGCTGCCCCTGGTGGCTGGGGGTGGGGGTGGTGGCAGACATGGGTGGGGGCCTGGTGGAGGCTGCCCCTGCACTGCTGGGGGATGGGGGTGGTGGGAGACATGGGTGGGGGCCTGGAGGAGGCTGCCCCTGGTGGCTGGGGGGTGGGGGTGCTGGGAGACATGGGTGGGGGCCTGGTGGAGGCTGCCCCTGGTGACCGGGGGGGTGGGGGTGGTGGGAGACATGGGTGGGGGCCTGGTGGAGGCTACCACTGGTGGCTGGGGGTGGGGGTGCTGGGAGACATGGGTGGGGGCCTGCTGGCAGGTGCCCCACAGTGCTGGGGGTGGGGGTGCTGGGAGACATGGGTGGGGGCCTGGTGGAGGCTGCCCCTGGTGGCTGGGGGGTGGGGGTGCTGGGAGACATGGGTGGGGGCCTGGTGGAGGCTGCCCCTGCACTGCTGGGGGGTGGGGGTGGTGGGAGACATGGGTGGGGGCCTGGTGGAGGCTGCCCCTGGTGGCTGGGGGGTGGGGGTGGTGGGAGACATGGGTGGGGGCCTGGTGGAGGCTGCCCCTGCACTGCTGGGGGTGGGGGTGGTGGGAGACATGGGTGTGGGCCTGGTGGAGGCTGCCCCTGGTGGCTGGGGGCTGGGGGTGCTGGGAGACATGGGTGGGGGCCTGGTGTAGGCTGCCCCTGGTGACTGGGCTCTGGGGCTGGTGGGAGACATGGGTGGGGGCCTGGTGGAGGCTGCCCCTGGTGGCTGGGTGGTGGGGGTGCTGGGAGACATGGGTGGGGGCCTGGTGGAGGCTGCCCCTGGTGGCTGGGGGGTGGGGGTGCTGGGAGACATGTGTGGGGGCCTGGTGGAGGCTGCCCCTGGTGGCTGGGGGGTGGGGGTGCTGGGAGACATGGGTGGGGGCCTGGTGGAGGCTGCCCCTGCACTGCTGGGGGGTGGGGTGGTGGGAGAAATGGGTGGGGGCCTGGTGGAGGCTGCCCCTGGTGGCTGGGAGGTGGGGGTGCTGGGAGACATGGGTGGGGGCCTGGTGGAGGCTGCCCCTGCACTGCTGGGGGGTGGGGATGGTGGGAGACATGGTGGGGGCCTGATGGAGGCTGCCCCTGGTGGCTGGGGGGTGGGGGTGCTGGGAGAAATGGGTGGGGGCCTGGTGGAGGCAGCCCCTGGTGACTGGGGGGTGGGGGTGGTCGGAGACATGGGTGGGGACCTGGTGGAGGCTGCCCCTGGTGGCTGGGGGGTGGGGGTGCTGGGAGACATGGGTGGGGGCCTGGTGGAGGCTGCCCCTGCACTGCTGGGGGGTGGGGGTGGTGGGAGACATGGGTGGGGGCCTGGTGGAGGCTGCTCCTGGTGGCTGGGGGGTGGGGGTGCTGGGAGACATGGGTGGGGGCCTGGTGGAGGCTGCCCCTGCACTGCTGGGGGGTGGGGGTGGTGGGAGACATGGGTGGGGGCCTGGTGGTGGGTGCCCCTGGTGGCTGGGGGTGCAGGGGGACATGCGTTGGTGGGCAGTAGTGCAAGTTGACATTTGGGTTGGCTGGTGGGCATGGCCATGGTGGATGGGGTGCCTGCAGGACATGTGCAGGGTAGGCCCCTGTGGTGTGAGCCACCTGCAGGGGCCGTGGAGGGTGTCGAGGGAACACCTGGGAGGACCCACACGTGCAATTCACGTCTGCTGCTCCCAGCGCACCCCTGTAATACACGTACCCTGATGAGATCGCGTGTGGAACTTCCTGCGCACCCCTGGAATACACGTACCCTGATGGAATCGCGTGTGGAACTTCCAGCGCAACCCTGGAATACACGTACCCTGCTGATGTCGCATGTGAAACTTCCCCCGCACCACGGAATACACGTAGCCTGATGAGATCACATGTGGAACTTCCCGCGCACCCCTGAAATACACGTGCCCTGCTGATGTCGCGTGTGAATCTTCCCCCGTACCCCAAAATACACGTAACATGATGAAATCTCGTGTGGAATTTCCCGCGCACCCCTGAAATACACGTACCCTGCTGAAATCGCGTGTGGCACTTCCCGCGCACCCCTGAGATACGCATACCCCCAATCGCGTGTGGAAATTCCCGCGCACCCCTGAAATACACGTACCCTGCTGAAATCGCGTGTGGCACTTCCTGCGCACCCCTGAGATACGCATACCCTGCTCGCACGGGCCCAATCGCGTTTGGAAATTCCTGCGCACCCCTGAAATACACATACCCTGCTGAAATCGCGTGTGGCACTTCCCGCGCACCCCTGAGATACGCGTACCCTGCGGAAATCGCGTGTGGAACTTCCCGCGCAGCCCTGAAATACGCGTCCCCTGCTCGCACGGGGCCAATCGCGTGAGGTACTTCCCGCGCACCCCAGTGATACACGTAGCCCGCTTGCCGTGCTGGTACAGGGTTAGCGCAGCCCTTTGCGCTGTATTGGGTATATTGATGGCTTTTCCCTGCGCGAGAGGCGTTCTTGGGGGCGTAACTGGCGCTGCTGCAGGGTCGCTGCGCCACTGTGCGCCACGGCTGGTTTTGGTGGCTGGAATCCATGAATACGCTGTGCGCAGAAATGGATTTTAGCGCACGCGGCTGGCGCAGGGATTCGCAAGTGCACACTGTGCGCCAGCCGCATGCGCCACTTGTGCGCTGAATTCTATGAATTACCCCCCAAGTCTTTGCCACGGTTTTCAGAAGTAGTTGGTCAGATGAAAAGTTATATTTCGGTTTAGGGAAGGGCAAGCATTCGAAGTTGGGAAAATTTCACAAACTTTCACCACGGCAGAAACGATTTCTTGACCGCACTTGCACAGTAACTTTTAAATGAAGAAGAGCTGTAGCAGAGGCAATTGTTCCTAGCAGTTCCTGCAGATCTCGCTGTTCCTGAGCTTCAGTCGTGGGGACAAGAAGGAGGACGTTGGGAGGTTCCTGCACTGCCCAGGGAAGAGGCCACAAGCTTGGCAAAATGTCGGTTTAAGGTGTGAGTGCCTTAAAGACCACAAACTGGTATCCTTCTCACTGGCTATCCGTTTTTTAACAGCACTCTAAAGAAAATTCGACCAGCATAGGGACGGTGTCCAGGTGACTTGCAAGTTGGTTGCTCCCATCAAACTGAAGGGAAGAAGTTTACCTTGAAGGGCTTCTCTGTCAATGAAGTTTCAGGCAATTCGGACCTGCAGCATGGCTTCACCAGAGGACCAGGAGTTGTAGTCGTCTTCTTTCAGCTCGTCTTCGGTTCTTTTGTTCCAGTGGTCGACTCTGCTTTCCAAGTCCCAGAGGCCTGCTTTTAAACAGTTTTCCCCCATTCATTCCAGCCTTGCTGTTACTCACCCAGTAGGGTGGCTCTCCTCGCCAGACAGCCAGCTGGCCAATCACGCCAGAGTCCATTTAGGTCTCCTAGAAGACTAAGCACCGGGAGGTTCGGGCACCTCCCTCACATCCTGTCCACCCCAGACACTCAGGCGCCAGCGGAGGGCTTCAGCAGTGAAGCCAGCCAAAGGCCAACGAACAAAGGGACCAAACCTGGTTTAGCGCACAGAGACAAACACTAGAAGGATCTTTCCTTAAAGAAACTGCGAAGAAAGTTGACTGGAGTCTGTTTTTACAGATAGGTCTTTGGCGCCATATTGAAAAAAATGGCTGACCCGATTTTTAGATACCAGTGTTTGTGGTCGGGAAAAATCGTGGTAGTTTGTTTTAAAGCACTGCCACCAGCCATTTAAAGAGGGAAAGGGTAACATTTGACTGTTACATGAGTGTTTAGTCTCGGGGGACGCTAGGCAACCCCTCCAGCACTCTATAGGAAGATAGTGTGTGCTGGTTCTGTACATTTAAAAAGACTGGTAAACTCAATTTAGTTTTACATGCTCTGGGAAACAGTAGTCAATCCCAGAGAAGGTATTTCCACCTTGGGAAGTCTGAAAGACATCCCTGTGCCACTGCACTGAAGGTGCTGTGTGACACACAAGAAAAGGATGATGCCTATGGAGTTGTTTTAAAACTCCATATCCAAAGAACACAAAAGTAAAAACACATCAAAATGAAAAGTTCAAAGTCCCAAAATATAGCAAAAGAGCTGGAGGGCTCTAAGGTAGAGGCAATATAGAACTTGGGTGAGAATTCTCCCTAACATTAATATACATTAAAATACTAACTTAATGAATTCATTAATCCTATATCCTTAACATGGAGTGCAAATTAGTTTCCATGGGAATAAATGTTCTGAATCCAAATTTGAAATGCTCTTCTGCAATGAGTTATGAGCTGGCTGGTTTCATTACACGTGCAAGCAGTTACTGGTTGTGTGATTTCATTCAGCATGGCACAACTGCGAAGTAGGGATGTGCCCAGTTGAAAGGCCATTTTGTTTTTGCAGGAAGCAAAAGGAAGAGAGATGATACATTTATAGTTTAGCAGGCGTTGGAAAAATATTGAGCAGGTCAGGTGATGGGGACATGTTCAGGAACAGAGGCAGGTCCTTTTTGAGTGACAAGAGTAGCCTTTAAAAGTAGCAGAGGGGCTTTGCATTCTTAAGATGGCCACCGACACTAGGTAGACGTGCTGGCGGAGCTCCCAGAACCTTCTCGCAACTACCGCTGGACCCACCACCCCGCAGCAGTTGCCTTGCCGGGGCGAGCAGAGGAAGAACGGCAGAGGCACGTTTGGGGGCAGGAAAAGTGTTGTGGCCCTCGCTCCGAGGCACCGCGTTGAGACAGGAGGAGCGAGTAGCGGGCCGGGATATTGTGGTCAAGGAAAGACACACCGCAGCAGAGCCGGCTGACTCGTGGCTGGCGGAGGGGGGAGGACCGAGCAGGAATATCAGCGGTCCCCCCGCACCCCACCCGGACGGCGATGTTCCACCCGGTGAGAGGACAGGGCCCCCGCTAGCGAGGGAGGCAGAGGCGGTGTGCCAGAGGAGGGCCCAGAGACCTGGTGGCCCAGGAGTTGCTAAGGCGGTGGCAGCTCCTTGTAGGACGTAGAAGAAAAAGAACATGCACCCCACAGAGGGACCTCCGCAGGAGGGAAGGAGCCTGCGGTGTCAAGGAGCGCAGTCCAGGAGAGAGCTCCAAGGTAAGGAGCCCTACGGCCGTGACCCGGTGCCCTGCTTGCACATACGTTGGGTTCAGCCCCGGGACCTGCAGTATAACGGGCAAAGGGAGAGAACTAATCCGCTCAGCGGGAGGAAGCAGCTTCCCCTCCGCCCCCCGGCCCGAGCCCACACAAAGCATCACCAGGGGCCCAGGATGGGGTGGCTGCTTATCAAGGTGCCTAGATGGTTGGACAGAAAGGGCCCCAACTCAAGCTGTGAGAAGTAGCGGGGGGTGGAGTGCACTGTCAGCAGGCCCTGGGAGCAGTGGCAGGGGGACAGGGAGCACCCGGGGCCAGGAGTGACAAGAAGAGGACAGAACCGATCCCCGGCAACATAAGCACGGGAGAGGGTGTGGTATATAGAAGGAGTATCTCGGAGAGAAGGAAGGGACCATGGAGTACCGCCCCAGAGGGCAGAGAGGCACCGGGTGAAGCAGGAGGGAATCCGGGAGAGGGATTGGCACCAAGGGGTCACTTTCGCCGACAGAGGGATTCAGCGCACACTACATTATGTCCAACAAAAACAAAGGCAAGCGAGTAGAGGGGTGAACACCCAAGGAGACATGCCTGGTACACTACCCACAATGTGGACAGTCAGGGAAGCCACCGAGGCCCTCAGGGGTACCCAGGAAGGGGCGATGGGCAGCAATACGCTAGAGGAGATGGACCCAACAGCACCAATCACACACCAGGACTTCCATGGAGAAATGCTGTCCCTACAGGCTAACCTGGTCAAAACATTCCAGGATCAATTCCAACTATTGCGAACAGACCTCAACACGGCCTTGGGGGAGGTTAAACGGGAATTGAGTCAATTGGGCGAGAGAAAAAACATTTTGGAAAGGGGTCTGCAGGCAGTGGATGAAGACACAAGAGCGAAGTGTGAAGCCATTGATAATTGGATGTAGCGACCCGGAATCTTGGACTCCAAATGGAGGACATGGAGAATAGGCCCCAGAAGGTAAATATACGATTCAAATTGCTCTCAGAAACAGTACAGGACAAGGACTTGAAGGGGGAAATCCAAAGCATCTGCACAGACATTTTAGGTGAAACGGACCCAAACAGTGTGAAACTGGATAGAGTCCATAGAGTGAGACTCCTGAACAGAGATGCAAAATCTAGGCCAAGGGATGTGCTAGCAGCGTTCACAAGACACGCACAAAAAGAGGCAGTTCTGAGAGCAGCAAGACAACAGGAACCGATCCTGTACCAAGACCAGCGAGTGGAACTCTACTAGGACCTGGCCAACAGCACACTGATTGAATGGCACCAGATGGGGCCGGTCCTAACAGTACTCAAGAAAAAGGGGATAAAATACAAATTGACATTCCCCTTTGGTCTCCTCTTCGAGTGGGCAGGGGACCAAAAACATATAACTACTCTACAAGAAGGTGCAAACCTGCTACACCTCGACTTGGACCAGGAGCAGAGGGAGGGCAGGTATGGGAGGGCTCCGGAGGGGGTGAGTGGAATGAGACCAAAGCCATGGGAGATGAAGAGAAAAGGAGGAGAAGGGCCACGTTACGCGGCCCACAATATGGGGAGGGAGGTGAAAAGCCAAATGGTGAGGAGAAGGGAGCAACGGGCAGAGGGGAGCCATGAATAGACATCAGACAAAGGGGTGGTGGGCAAAAGGGAAAGAATACGAAGCAGAGGGGGTGGGGTCTTGGGATCAGAAAGGGCGATAAAACCCGGTGGGGAGGGAGGGAGCAGAGAGGATTTGGGATCCAGTTGGGGAGGGGGCGGTAGAGGGGAAAAGGGGCAACTCGGTCAGAGAGGGGTTAGGTGTGTCAAGGGGGAAAACAAAAGGAGGAGCAGGGCGGCAGAGGCAAGGAGAAATCTCATGAAGAAGCTAAAGAAGGGGGACACAGGGTAAAGCAGGGGTGAGAGCAGAGTGATGACCATTCAAGTGGGTAACTCATAATGTTAGGGGGTTAAACTCCCCCTTAAGAGGAAAAAAATAGAATATTCACGAAGAAGGAGGGGCCGAATGTCCTGGGGCTCCAGGGAATGCATCTCATGCATAAGGATCAAGGGTGTCTGAAACTGAGGGGGTTAAACCAGATTTTGCATGCTTCCGGGAAGACCAAAACAGGGGGAGTAGCTTTGGTAATCAAGAATACGGTTGGCTTCAAGATCAATGAGACCGTACAGGATAAGGAGGGTAGACACATCATAGCTATTGGGACGTATCAGGAACTCTGGACAGGAGCATTTTCTCCGGAGGGTCCTGGGGATTCTTGAGGATGAAGCAAGGGGGCACATAATCCTTATGGGGGACCTTAACATAGCTTGGGAGAGGGAACGGGACAGATCGGGGGCCTGGTGAGGGGTGGTGGGCAGTGATGTCAACGGACTTAAGAGATAGGGTCGAGAGAGCGGGACTACGGGATGTGTGGAGGGAACTGAGGGGGGATGAGGAGGGTTACACTTTCCTCTCTGGAGTTCATGAGTCACTATCGAGGATTGACTATATTTGGGTCTCAGCGGGTCTGATGGGTTGGGTTCAGGAAGTTATGAAGGGCCCCATCGGATTAGCGGACCTCCAGGTTATATCCATCCAACTGGATCTAGGACACCGTAAAGTGGGGTGTGAGATTGGAAGTACCCAAAATTCTTACTCAGGGACCTAGTTATCAGAGAAGAAATAGATGGGACAATTAAGACCTTCTTCGAGGACAACAGGAGAGGGGATACGAGAGAAGACACACGGTGGACACCTTCAAGGCTACGATCAGGGGGGAATTGATAGCAGCAGTGGCGCAGAGTGGGAAGCAACTGAAGGCCCTAGAGGCACAACTCGAGGCAGAGGTAGAGACGGCAAGGGCTTCTATGAGGAGAGATAGACAGGCATTAGGGCAACTAGAAATCCTCCAAACAAACAGAGCTGAAGGGGCGTTACTTGCTGTTCGCCAAAAGTATTATGCCAATGCAAACAAAGCGGACACTCTCTTGACACGGCTACTGAGGGGGGCTAGGTGAAAGAACACAATCACAGCCCTGAGAACAGAAGCCAGGGAAAGGGTTACGTGAGCGGGGGACATTCAGGAAACATTGGCAGAGTTCTATGAATCCTTATATACCTCAAGGAGCCCCCAGCCCCACATACAGATGGGATTTCTAGATAAGGTGCAAATTAAGCAGATAGGGAGGGAGGCGGAGGAAAATCTTAACTGGGAGATCAAGGAGGAGGATGTACAGAGGGTGATCGGTAAGCTATCACCAAACAAGGCACCTGGCCCAGATGGCTTCACTGCAGCCTTCTATAAAACATTTGCCACAGAACTAATCCCGCACCTGACATTTCTTTTTAATACATTTAGGACAACAAGTAGAATAACTCCGTCCACGGAGGAAGCAAGACTAACCCTTATCCTCAAACCGAATAAAGACCCAGAGGATTGAACATCCTATAGGCCCATTACGGTGATAAACGTTGATGCCAAGATCTACACAAAGATCTTGGCAAATAGGCTGGAGCCCTGCCTTCCGGGTCTGATCCATCCGGATCAGGCGGGTTTCATAAAAGGTAGACAGATCGTGGACAACATAAGGTGGGTGGCTCAACTGGTGGAAAAGGCACAGAAGACAAACACTCCTGCGCTCCTCCTGGCACTCAACGCAGAAAAGGCGTTTGATTGTGTAGTGTGGTCCTTTCTATTTCGGGTAATACAGAAAATGGGTATTGGAGGGGGATTCCTAAAAATGGTTCAAGCCAATTACCAATCACCGTCAACAAGGGTGGCGGTCAATGGAGACATGTCAGGACGCTTTAGGCTCAGCAGGAGTATGAAACAAGGATGCTCGCTGTCCCCAATGCTTTATGTGATTGATTTGGAGCCCCTTCTACAGGCCATAAGGGAAGCAGAGGGAATTTGGGGCATCCCGTTCGGGGAGGACATCCAAAAGGTAGCAGCATTCGCTGATGACATGTTGCTTATCCTCACAACACCAATACAGTCTATCCAGGCAAGCAGAACACTGCTGGAGGAATTCGTGGAAGCCTCAGGCCTGAAGGTCAACATAGGCAAATGTGGAATTTTGAATTTGGCCCTGAAGGCAGAGGACCGGGAAGCATTGAGGTCAGCCACCCCCTTTGTATGGAGACCGGGGGGAATCAAATATCTGGGAGTGAGAATCACAGCCACCTTAATGGGCTGGTATGCGGCTAATTATCCCCCGTTATTGAAGGAAATCAAGAGGGATTTCCACAGGTTGAAGAATCTCCAGGTTTCGTGGCTGAGACGGCTAGTGGAAGTCAAAATGGTCACGCTCCCACGATTATTGTATTTTTTCCAGGCGATTCCGCAGGGAATACCAACAAGCTTCTTTAGGGAGCTGAAAGCCCTGACCAATGAGTTCATATGGGAGAGAAAGAGAGCAATAATCAGTGGGCACTTATTGATGGCGCCCAGATGGGAGGGAGGGCTGGTGCTACCGAATTTCCAGCAGTATTACGAGGCTATATAGTTACGGGTAATTAGAGAATGGTTTCGGGAAGGGGAAAGAACACAAGATAAACAATGGGTGAAAATTAACAGAGCGGTGGCGCACCATGGGCTGGTGTAATTATTGTGGTTACCGAAACAACATAGGCCGAAACACTTATATGAAAGCACTATAACTAAACTGGTGGCGGACAACTGGGACAAACTGGTGGGAACTAAGGGAATTACAACCTCCCCATACCCCTTTACGCCTATATTTAACAACAGGGATTTCTCACCGGGCTAGAGAAGTGGGTGTTCATGCAGTGGCAGGAAGGAGGTTGTAGGAAGTTGAGGGATATGTTCCGGGGTGGGGGGGGCGGTAATACGCACGTTTGAAGATTGTAAAAGGGAATCCACTGTAAGGGAGGGGGAAAGAGTTTGGTATGCCCAGATCAGACATTGAGTGCTGAACCCTGGAACAGGCAAGCGGCGACCAGGGAAACAACTCAGTTTGAAAAATTCCTCCTATCCAACAATGGGTCTAAATGGCTCATATCCAACCCGTATAGGGTACTAGATAACTCAAATGCTAGGCAGCAGTGGCCGTATATGCGGAGATGGGAGGGAATTTTGAGGAGGGACATTGGAAGGGAGGAATGGGAGAGGTTGTGGAGGAGGATCCCCAAGTTGGCTAGAGCTTCTCAGCTGCAAGAAGCATGGTCCAAGATATTGCTTGGCTGGCACTATACACTGGCCTGACTCCACAAGATATACCCGGGGACCGGAGCAGACTTCTGGAGGGGCTGTGGAATGGAGGGCACGACAGAACATGTATGGTGGGGATGCCCGAAAATGTTGCCATCTGGCAAGAGGTGCAAACGGCACAGGAGCAGGCTTATGGAGCAGGAGATAACAGATCACTGGTACAGATACTATTAGGAATCAAAGGGGATTCTGGGGTGGAGGAACCTAGATCCCGTGAAAAAGGAAGGGTAGTCCTCACGCTCGCAGCTATGACAACAATAGCGCAGAGGTGGAAAAGCCCAGAGATACCACTGTTGCAGGACTAGCTGCAGAAGAAATGGGAAATCATAGCTCTCGAGGGGGCAACGTATGCCAAGAACAACAATTTGGCCAACTTTGCAAACGACTGGGGAGAAACTATGGCCTTCCTCAAAGACAATTTTCAGTTTGCATGGTGCCCTCAGAGCCTAAGTCTTTTGGATTTACAATAAACTTTGGCAGTTGGTTCATGAAAGGAATGGACCAAGGACAATGCAAAAGTCGTCTCTGGGGATTTGGGGGGGGGTGGGTAAGAGGGGGCAGTTGGGGAATGGTTTAAAATGTTGTAAAATCAATAATAATAGTTTTTTTTTTAAAAGAAAGAGTGTGTGATTTTAGACAGGCATGCTGGCTAGCAAGGAGAAGTGCAGCAATCATGAGGGAAGCAGAGATAAACTGGCATCCAAGTCATGTCCTTCTTGTGGGCTGCCCGGGTGCTGGGCTGTGACAGGCAGTCTGAGATGCTTTTGCCAGCTGAGGCAATGCTGAAGAGCTGATGAGGTCAGGATATTTCTTATCGATGGCAAGCCAAGAAAAAGGGTTTTTTCCAGAGCTGGCAGCGCTTGCACCTCGCCAACTTCTACGCTGAATATGAGTCATAAGTGAGGTTTGGCTGCATGAAAACATCTTAATAGCTAGTCAGGGTCAGCAGATTGCTTTCATGTATAATGCCATTCATGTTTGGAACTAACACAGTTTAAAGTTCATTTAAAAAAAAAAGATTGCTGTTGTATTTTCTTCTTTTCTGTTTTCTCTCTCAAGCTGCATCTGCTGCTAATTTTGTTTGTGTACAAGGACATTGGTAAGATAAGACTGAGGGAGCCTCTTTATGAGTGTGAACTGTGTAATGGAACATAATCTTCCATGTTTTCTTTTGTACACAAGGCTTATACCGCATGAAATGTTTCATCAGTATGACTCTAAATATTATTACATGAAATCAAACAGAAAATGAATATATTGAGTTGGATTTTATTGCACGTCTGCACTCATTAGCACAGAAACTGAGAGTTCACAGGGACTAGCCTTGTTGTATTACAGGTGGTAATTCATTTTACTACAAGTGGTAAAATCTGAAGTGAGCTGTCGGTTCTCCTAGTAAGTGAGTTTAGAAATGCATGGTGTGTGTGTCCAAGCACCTGTGTACGACATCAAATGTTTGCAGTTTGCCTGTTTGGGCATAGCTCAGCATCGTTGATAAGTTGCTGAGGGAAAAGGTGATCCTGGAACATATAAGTGTAATAAGTCCAGTAGCTATCATTGTGAAAAGACCCCAGGAAAAAGAGAGGTGTTTGGGTATATTTTGAAGGGAGCATTTTCAATATAAACAGAAAAGCCACCAATGCATTAGTACAATAACATATACCACACTTTAACACAATAACAAAATGTCACAAGATTAGGTGTATCTCCACCAGAAAATATATCCAACACACCTCTTTTCACTAGCCCTAAAATACTCCAATGGGAGTGTAAGTCAATTCCTTTCACAGATCTATCTGCGTGTAACCTATTTTATACACTTGGATTTTGAAATCACTTCTGCGCTCCTTGAACAAGAACTACCAGGCTTTCAGATGTTATACGTCTCAACCTAACACTTATCATATACTTTTGATGTTCTCCGTCACGTAGTAAAACATAACCTTGCATTACTTTATATTATTTCAATCCCTTTCCCAACACTTTTGCCAGTCTCCTGCAATCCGGCCACTGTCGCCTTCATTCCTCTCTGGGCCTGTGTAAACCAGGAGGTATTCCGTCAGGGGGACTCGTCCCCCCTGTATCTTCTTTACTTTCAAGCTTGACTGTTTCAGCCGTTCTCCACAGGAAACTTTGCATCCTTCCAGCTAGAGGGCAGAGGGTATCGGATTATCTAAGAATCTTGAGTCTACTAAATCGATGGACCTTTCATTCAACCATCCGACCTGATACCACTTGAACCAAGGGGGCTCTTTAAGATGAGGTGGTGCTCTAATGGGAAGGATGGGGATGCAGAAATTACTCAAACATCAATAATAAGATTGATTCAAGAAGTTGGCAAGGTGTACACTGTTTTATTAACAATTATATAAAACAGGGAGTAAAACAGAAATCGATGGACGTCTCATAGCAAATTCTCTCCGATTTTCATAAAGAGCATCCTTTTATAACAAACATTCGTCATCATTGATGTCATACTACATGGCAAACTGTAAGAAATTATGTGGGGCTGTGGTTGGTTAACAGGGCACATCTAAATATACTTAGCCTTTGAACATGGCTTTGTAGGCTTCACAAAGTCTATCTCCATCCAGGTCACATGACTGACAACCACAATTCGAGCTTCTTTTCAATATTAAATGGTGTTAAAACGAATAGGACTTGGCACTCTTTGTCTCTGAGCTGCACATTGGCAAGAGCTTGGCTCGTTTCTTGTATTAGTTGTATCCTTTGAATAGACAACCAGTTCTCGGCTGCACTGGCCTTCCTGAAATTGGACCAGACAAGCCTCCTTGTTTGTTTCTTGCTTGTCAGCTACTGTTTATGAACTGCAATATGCTTCAGGCTTCCTGCTCCTGGAATCCCAGTTTGCAAAAATATGATGTGGAACATCCAGATTTCTCATGCTTACATATACCTTGGTGGCACCGCCTGGAGTCTATATACCATGTAGAGCTAGCTTCTATGATCACTTAGTCTACTTGTGTTACTGGCTCTGTACAACTATAAAATGGTTTTGTATTTTCTTCTGTGCTCTTCACAACTGTAATCTTCTTTTTACACGTAACAGATTACTGAACTCTTTACTTCGTTACTGGATTCTATTTGTTCTCTTTACGTTGTCCACTGTTATCTCTTCTCAGTGTGTCACATTGCATCATGTGACATCACCAGTCTGCTATTTCATTCATCTTCTCCCGCTCTGCAGGGATCTTTCCTAAGAAGTTGTCAGCTCTTCGTGGGTACATAAAGAATGGCTTTCTCAACTGATCCTTTGCTCCAAAGGCTGCTTGTGTTCTTGGCATCATTACAGGTGTCGCCTTCATCACTGTTTTTGGTTCCCAACATATAGGCAGGTTAGGGGCAGGGCTTCTAGTGCAGGCTTTTGGCTCCTCCTCTAAACTAGGTTTTTGACCACTCTCATGTATGTAATGTGCTATTGCTGGGCCATTTGCTCAGATTATTGTGCAATTTCATATTCATCGCAACTCAATCCCATTTGTTCCCCAATAAATGCTACTACGTCTCGTAGGGAGATGTCTACACAAGTTTCAATGAATACTATTTTGAGTCATGAAGGATACACTCCCCCCCGATGTTCTTCTTCTGCAGGACTAGAACATCTCATTTATTTTGGATTGCAGCAGTTTGGCCACATTTTAATATAATGTGAGGATAAAGAATAAATATTATCATCTTAGTTGGTATACAATACACTGGCTAATCTCAACTGGAAATAAAACATTTTCCCACAGATTATAGATATTTATACAATATGCTTGTCTTTCTTAGTACCCCATTCTGAATCTAGATTCTTGATAGTAAACGTGTTTCCATAAATTAATACCTTGCACAACTATTAAGCCATGTGTCAATAGGCATCTCTATTCCCTGATGCACCTAAGTACTATATGATTGTACTGAGCTCCTGGGCCTTCCTGTGGTGCATGAGAGACTTCATTTAAGTGCTTCCTTCTCACTTATCATGCCATCAAATCGCGTGTATGTGTAAAGACATAACTCACTTCAGGTCGCTGCTGCGTAATTCGATTTTATAGTCATCATTAACATTTAAACAGTGGAGTTTCTCAGTAGATTTCCCAATTCTTTGAAAATGTCTTCTGCCCTGTTTTTTTTAAAAACTATTTCTTTGTATGTTGAATTATTTAGATGCACTTTGTTTGTGCTCGTCTGTGTTGTCTAGAATCTGTGTCTGATGTGGACCAAGTGGGATATTACCACACTGTAATTAAGTAGACGATTCTGCGCGGTGTTTTGAAGAATAACCTCCCTCACCTAGCCCTCTGCCAAGTTACAGATCACTGACTGCTGGAGCCCCCACAATTAAAGGTCAGGGTGTGAGATTGATGTAGATGAAATATGTTTAGCTGCAGAATCTTGAGATCCTCACATATCTTCATACATTTGAAGGAATGCCTCAGCATCCTGGATATTTTCTGATGTGGCAGGAATGGCAGTAAATCGAGTCAGCTGCTCCTTGCTCCTGGTGGTTTACAGCAAGAAAAGAGGTCTTGGACAAATAAAGTAGCATGCAGGGTAGGCTGCCACTGCCAGAGGGCCATCTTGTTTAACCAGTGCCCCCTTACCAACCTCCCTGTCTAGTGAGCGGTCTCTCTGGGCAAATCACATTGCATGCCTCGCTGTCAGTGCAGGCAAGTGGACCAGGGGTTTCTGGCTGCGTGTGTAGGAATGAACGTTTGGGTGCTCACATAAATGAAAGATGGTATGTTCTGTGGGTGCTGTAATTTATGAATGCTGTAAAGATCTATGGGTGCACGAGTGAATGTGTATGAATACTGAATGAAATGTGTGTGGTTGGTTGGGTGAGTGCTGGTAAGCGGGTTTCTGATTTAGTGGTGTAGGTGGATCGGTGCTTCTTTTTCTGTACCTCACAAATATGATGGGTTGTAATGCAGATAGACTGGACTACATTGCTGCAGCTAGTCTGGTTATTTTTTCTGCTTATTGCATGACATGTTTTTACTAGCAAAATATTTAAAGAAAACCTGATAATTGTTATGTGGCTAGACTGGACTGCATTGCTGCAGCCAGTCTGGTTACGTTTTCTGCTTATGGCATGGTATTTATTTACTGGGCATAAAGTTTAAGCAAACATGATTTGTGTTGTTACATAGCTAGCCTATTTGGTTACATGTTCTGCCTATGGCATGACATTTTTTACTGGACATCAATGTTTAGGTAAGCATGATATGTGTTGTAGCATTGCTAGACTGGACTCGCATGAGTTTATTTGTTTGTTTGTTTGTTTATCAATTTGTAGGGCGCACCAGACCCTTAGGTAACTGGGCGCAACAGAGTACAGGTTACAAGAATACATCAAGCTTAGTTACATAGTAGGGAGGTATACATACACATATTCAATATACATTTAGACAAATCTGAGTAACGCACTAGCAGCCCCAACCACACCAGGTAAGCACATGAGTCTTGCTCCGATACCAAAAAGCAAACACACTCAATACATAATAGAATTCTGTATGCCTAAGTAAACGTAAAACACCTACTACTGTGTCCCCTCCCCCCCTCCTTCTGTCTTCCAACAGGTAGTAGAGGCCCTGAGGCTGTGGGAATGACTAGGATCTGAGCAGATGTACCAATGGTGGGATCCTCATTGAAATTATGAGTTTTTAATGTCCTTACAATAGCCACTGAAACTGGTCGACCAGAGATACAAAGGGATATTCAACTAGTAACAGGACATCATGTTCTCATATTATGTGTATTGTTTATTTGCTTGTGGTTTTTAAATTTTGAATTTGAGTACAAAATAGCAGGAATGTTAAAATAACATTTTCTTCCTGCTAGAACTCCCAATCTGGGCATTCATAGTTTAATTTCCCTCATTAATGTATTGTAGCTTAAAATAGGGTCACCCTCTTTTCTCCCCTCACCCTAAATGGGCGGCACACCACCAATGTCTAGATAAAGAACATCACTGAGGGGAGAGTTAGTAATGGTTGGCGGGCCAAATAGGCTATGAAATAGCAAAGCTATCCCACCCAGTAAACCCTACCTGTACTTTGTTTAAACATTGCGTACAGGGGTCAAGCACCCACTTTATGGTCCCCATATCTGTACCTTGACCCTGCTGCTGCTCTGCCTGCACTCCCCTGCCTTCTGCCCTTCACCTCTATGCTTCCTGCACTCCAACCTTGCACCCCTGCTTGGAGTCCTATGTTCCCTGTCTGTGGCCCCTTGATCCACCAATTACCACCAATTAGCTTGTTTCCTGCCTGCAGTTCCTTGTTCTGTGCCCATAGTTCATGTTGCCTGGCTTTAGCTTCCTAGATTCCAGTCCTGAGTTTCCTTGTTATCTGTCTGCAGTCCTGCCCTTGTTATTCCAGTCCAGAGTTAGAGTTCCTTGAATTCCTTGTTACCAGTCTGCAGTTCAGTCCTTGTTATCCTAGTCCAGATTTTCTGTTTCGAGTTATCTTGTTCCTGCTCTATAGTTCAGTCGTGTGTTCCTTGACTCCAGTGCTTAGGTTCTAGTCGGCAGTTCAGTCTCCTGTACCCTTGCATTTAGATTCTTGTCTTCTTGCTTTTTCTCTTTCTTCCTGTTCTCTGCCCTGCACCTTTCTCATTTTGCCTTCCTATTCTTTCCTTAGATATTTCTGTTACTGTTTTTGTCCTCACTTGTTCTTGTGTAATTTTTTTGTTCAGAGTTTAGCTGCTGAATTTCCCAGTAGGCATGAATTTCCCAGCAGGCGATCTCTGTCCCTTTCATTTGTCACGATTCAGTATTGCACCTTGTTCCATATTGGTAACAGTGTGCTCGTTTCGGTTTCAGGAGGCAGTCACTGTTCATTTCCTTATGGACCCGTAAAGGCGTCAGTCTTCCTTTCTTCGTGCCTTAGGGTCCAGACACAGATACCCACTCCTGCTGTACCTTTCCATGAGCATTCAGAGTGGGACCCTGTAATCATAACCAGCTCAGAAGGCTGGAGTTTCCCCTGTCCTTGCGCGAAACATTCCCCCCATTCAGTGTACACCACAATTGGGGACCTATAGTGTTTGTCTTACTTGTACTCCCGGCCCCTTTCTGTTCACTGCCTTTGTTGCCTGTCTGTAGTTATTACCTAGACCTTCTTGTCTGCAGGATTATGTACACTCCTGTCTCTCATGAACATCTCTGCCTTTGGCTTTGGGGGCATGTCTCTGACCACAAGCCGCTGACATGTGGCTAGTCTGGCCTACGTGGTTGCAGCCAGCCTGGTTACATTTTCTGCTTATGGCATGACCGTTTTAAAAAAAAAAATGTTTACCAACTTTATTTCTTCTCATGGGCTCAAATTATAAACATATATGAGAAAACAGTATACAGTATTCTTATCGATGTTCTTCTTTTCAGTTCTCATCTCAGTCCTGCATAGGCACGTGAGTTTTATCATTTTTAACTCCCCCCCTCTTTTATCTACAGTAGAAACCAATAACATTTAACCCCTTTTTTTTACTGGCAACAAACTTAAAGCAAACATAATTGTTATTATGTGTCTAGACTGGCATTCAGTGCTTCAGCCAGTCTGGTTATGTTTTCTTCGGTTTATAGTGACATTTTCGAATGTCACATTTTCCAATGCCATTTTGTCGAATGAAAAATGCCAGAAAAAAATCTTTGAATGTTTTTTTGTTATTTTATTTTTTTAATGGGGGTTCCCCTCCAACCCCCTGTTTTATTTTTTATTGACACTTTTTTTAATAACTAAACCAAAAAAAAACATATAATATAAAAAAATATATATTCAGAATGTCTTTTTAAGAAGGTCTTTTTTGACAAAATGGCATTCGAAAAAGTGCATTAGAAAATTTAACTGGATACCGCTTTCTTTGTGTGGCATGGCATTTATTATTGGGCATCTAGGTTAAAAAAAAGATGATACATGTTGTTATGTGACCAGTCAGGCCTACATTGTTGCAGCCACTCTGTTTTCTTTTTCTGACTCTGGCATAGAATCTTTTTCTGGGCTCCAGCATTAAAGCAAACATGAGGAGTGTTATTACATGGCTAGACTAGCCTGCATTTCTGCAGCCAGAGTGGTCAGGTTTTCTGCCAATGGCATGTACATTTTTACTGAGCATCATGTTTAAAGCAAACGTAAGTGATATTGTGTGTCTAGACAAGCCAACATTGCTGCAGGCCAGTTTGGTTATGCTTTCTTACTGTTGCACCATAGCATATTTTTACTGGCAAAGTAAACAGGAGCATACTCTTATATGGTAATTCTGGTATGTATTGGTGCAGCCGGTATGGGTTTGAATGGACACAGCAGCATAAAAATGTTTTTATATTGGCATATATTGTGGACAATATCATCATGAAAAGGAGTTGGAAAATGTTGCACGCACTGTGCGCTGTTGGTGACTTGAAAAGGGGCCTCAATAAGAGGATTACTGCATCTGTTACCCTACGAACCAAATGTAAACGGTGTTGCTTTTGACCCAATTTTACACATAAGGTATCCTGTACATTGCACCATGTTAACCCATTATTTTAAAATGTTCTCAGTGAGAGAACGCCCAGAACTGTCATTGTTTGGTTCAGGCTCCCACGCTATGCTCATTTGCTTCTGCATTTTTGTGGCAAAGATGTACGCCACTCCAATAAACAAATTCACCTGCAGCAACTGGGAATGCACCACTCCATTGAAAGGGCATGGACGAAGAATCCAGACTTGCTGCTAACTTCCTGTCAATCCTGCCTTGCTGCCGCTTGGCCGTGGAACCTGGGAGGGGCCTGCATGGCAGTGGGAGCATCATTCTTCACTCTTTTCCTTTGCACTGCTACTTATGTAGTAGTTGGCTGCAGCTATGCCTTGGTATTAGGATGGTCAATCCTGCAAAATATTGGATATATTGGCTCCTGATGGCAATACTGGGGAATTCATTGAGTACCTTGGCAGTTGATGGCAGTACCTTTCAAGGTTGCGAGTACCAAATTATTTTCTGACCATACCTAAGAGTGGCGTGAGTACCTGAACATTGCGTGGCAATCCCTAGCAAATGTAAAAGTTTTAGTTTGATGAAGGTACCTGTAAATGGTTTAAGTACATGCACATTTGATGCCAATACAGACAATAGTGAGATTAGTTGTGCATTTGATGCCAATCACTGGCAATGGTTTGATTACATGGACGTTTGTTGTCAGTCTCTGGCAATGGTGTATGTAACTGGACACATTATTGCAGTCAATGTCAATGACGTGAGTTCACTGGCACTTGGTGATAGTCCATGGAGTTGGTACCTGACTATTCGATAGCAATACAAAGTCACATTGTGAGTGGTTTATCAGATCAGATGATTTACATCTCTAGAAATGGTGTAGACATAAATCCCTGATAATGGTGTGAGCACCTGAGTACCTTGACACTTGATAACAAAATAATTGAAACCTGTTTAGTGGAGTGACTGGGCATGTGATGGTGACATCCAGCAAACGATATGAGTAGCTTGGAATTTGATGGTAATTCAGAGAAGTTGGGCAAGTGACTCTACCTTAGAAAAAACAGCCAGTGACCCTGTGAGAACTTGGGAGTGTGACTGCAATACCTTTCAAATGATGTATGTTCGTAACCAATCATCATAGTGCCTTACAAACGGTATGCACAACTGGTTATAATTTGGCAAAATCAGACCTACAGTGTGAAAAGCTGGCCACACTGTAATTGGTTATTTATAACGTGCTTAATACCCAGAGGTTTCTAAGCTGGGGATCGAACCTGTGTTTTTCTGCATCGTCTTGCTTCCAAGACGAGCACGTTGCCCCTGCACTCTCCTCCCGAGACTCCCCGCGATGATGTCGACATATGGCATATGGTCTATATACCTGGCACCCGAAGTCATTAACTGATGTTTAACCATGTCATTGCCTTAAGAATGTATTTGTATTTGTATTTGATTTATTTGTGTATATGTATATATGTACATTTAAATTCTAAAAGATTGTCCTGCCTTACCCTTTGGGTATACAGATATGTTCTAATTTAGATTCAGAATTGATGAAACTGGCTCTCGGGGAGCCCACAGACCAGACAGCCAAAGAGTTTACCCTGGCAAGGGAACTGGGCTTTTGTTGGCAGTACCTGATAAAGGTGTGGACAACACGATGACAATACTGAGCAATGATATGGGTACTGGAGTTGGTGATGTAACTACCTGGAAGTGGCAAGAGCAGCTGCTCTTTAAGCGCTGGCAGCTGCAGTTTTACTACGTGTGGGTCTGATGGTAACAATGAGTCCCTGGTCATTTGATGGCAATAGCTAGTATATGATTGCACGCCTGTCAACACATGTGAATACCAGACCATTTCATTTCAATACCTGTCAAAGTACCGTGGGATTTGATGGCAATAGCTAGCGACCAGTGCATGGCTAGTGAATGCCAACACAAAAGCCAACAATGCTTGTTTCTTTGAGTCATGGCAGAGCGCTTTTCAGGCGAACTCTTATTTGTCATTTCAGGAAATAACAGGACAAAGCTGGGTGCTATCGTATAAGCCTATGCCCCTTAGAATTGAATGGCTCAATACGCTACTTGAACGAAGATGATTTTTAATAGAAAATTGGCATTTCTACAATCCTGAATACGTTTTTTTTTCACACATACAAGTGCCAAGACACGTTAGATCTCTGCGTTGTAAGAAGTGGGATTCAGAAAGCAGCTCTTGCTTGGGTGAAGATCTTCGCTATCAGAAGAGCCACAAAAGGTTTGCTGTGACAACAGCTGACGGCAGCCACATACTCAAATTAAACTAGTCATGTCTCTACACAGAAGCAATTATTTACCTTGACAGAAGCAGGCAGTTAAAATCAACATTGCATTAGATGTCTATTCACAATCATTTTCAAAAATAAGGTAGAATTGAGCCCTTACAGTACATCCATTGGATTAACCATATTCATTGCTTTTGAGGAAAGGTGTGTAATACACAGTGCCAATTTTCAGTAGACCCCCACTATGATAACCTTTTTTTTTTCTTCTTGGAATGAAACCTTGGTTAGACAATGGTCAAATGGTTACAAGAGCATTGTTCTGAGGTATGAGCCAGCTGCTTCTCGCGGTACCTCTCTTTGCCAGGGTTATTAAGTTGAATATCCACTGATGAGAATGATGAGGAGGATGTTTAGCGATATCGGAAGATGATCTTGCACTTCACTACTCATCACTGAATGGACACGCTATGTGACCTCTGCCTATTGAATGAATGCAGAGTGCTCGGAAACTGGCTCTGCTTTTGGCAATTGTTATGTTAGCAAGTTTGCACAAATGTGATGAAAGGTTTGAACCTGCTCATCAGTCTACTTTCCTCCTGACTCTACACCCATTGGCTAGCCACTAACCTACTTTCCGGGAACACCTAATAGTGTTCCCCCTCCCTGGTATCGAGGGTTGTGGGAGGGCTGTATGTGACAAGCTGGTTGCCAAGGTGTAGAGTTCCGGTGTTAGTAGTGTTAGTCTATTTTGGGCTCCTGGTAGAAAACCTACGGGCTGTCTTAAAAATGTATTTTACACAATTTGAGGTTCAGGACATTTAGTAGGACCCCCAATTTCACTGCCATACAGTATCGCGGTGCAGAGCTTTGCGTTATATACCCCAAGGCAATCAAGCCTTAGAAGGTAGTAATATCTTGGGAGTCCTTTGGCTTTCGCAGGAAGTTTTTGTTGTTGTATTCTTTATATATGAAGATCATTCCCCATTGGACATGAACGTTAGCCCCAAGTATGAATATTAATTTACTGTTTCTATCTTAGTATTATCAAGTAACCATTTTTGTGGTTTCACTTTTCTCTTGAATACCATACTTTTTGTTTTAAGCTTGTCTATTTCCAACCTATGCTTGCCCAGATATTCTACAGCATAGCAGAAACCCTGCTAGAGCCTGGCTGGTGTTAAGTCCAGAATGATGGTGTAGTTTGTATACAAAAGCATGCTCAATAGCTTAAAATGCAAGTGCTGACCAATATTCCTAATCAGGTTTCAAAGATGATTAACAAAACTACACCGCACTGGCCATAAATGTGAGGTTACAGCTCTGTAGGGATTGGCTATCCTAACATATAGAGACATAATGTAGCACCCAAAATCTTATCGGAGCGAATTTCTCTCAACATATCTAGGAACTCTGGGCTTACAGGTGCCACTTGTGCCTCAAGCAGTGTTCAAGTCAACTGAGTAGCAGAGCAGAGGAAAGTGTTTTTAGGGCTGTGATAAATGAGGTAAGGACAGATGTTCCCGATGTTGCACAGAATGATGACTGTAGCTATGGCAGTTCAGGTGATGATATTTCGGAGCTTCAAATCACAGTCGATGAAGACCCCAAAAATGCATGTCTTAGGGGAAGAGAGAAGCAGCTGGGGGAAGCAATATTGATGAGACAAGGAGGTGAGGGTCATTTTGCGCAGAGAAATAGATGACTTTTGTTCAGATGAGTTCAGGATAAGACAGTGCCATTTAGTCATGGATGGCTGAGAGAAGCCAGAGGTTTTTGGTGAGAGCGATGTGGTGAAGCCAACAAAGAAGCAGAACATTGGCGTGTCGTCGACAAAGGGACAAGAGAAGAACCAACATGAGAATATGAGCTTGTGGAGAGTGGAAGAGTGCCAATGATGGACCCTTGGGTACTCATACTAGGTGAGGGGTGAAAACAGAGGTTTCTATGTTCGATGTTTTGGGAGATAGAGAAGGAATGATCAGAGAATTAGGAGTCAAATCATGTGACTGCATTGTTCTAAATGTTATGTTTGGAGAGCATCTGAAATAGATGGGGGTGGACAAATGTGACGGAGCCTACAGAGAGAAGAATAAGGACAGATAAGATCTTGAGCTTGAGGCGATCAATGTATGTTTGGGAGTTGGGAAATATGGTCAACAGTGTTTCTGTGGAGAGATGGCTGGGTAACCCAGATTGAAGGGGATTACGGAGTTTGTTAGCTGATCTGTTTTAAGACCATATGCTTCAGGATTTCATAGTACTCATGGACATCATTTGGGATAGCCATGGGTAGCACCGGCTACGCCTGCATTCCTCTTGGTCCCCATGTCACTGTTCTTGCAACCATTTGCCTATTGCCCCTCTCAATTAGAAACGTATAAAGTGATAAATCACTCACTGAAAAACACTATTAGCCTAAAATGGTCCCATCCCTCCTTATACCCACTTCCATGAAACCCACTTGGCACTACCAGCAAGTGCGCCGAAAGTGCAGGACAGTTTGGCAGGACGATCACTTCCTCTTTTTGCGTGTGTACCTACTCTTCTGGACTAGTTTGCGATACAGACCACCTACTCACCATTCAGCACAAACAACCTTTGCCACAGTCGTGCGGGTGCGCTCCCAGCAAGTGCTCTGAAAGTGCAGGACAGTTTGGGAGGCGCATAAGGCAACATGTTGGCTAATTTTGGTTTCTTTATCAACAAGTTTGCCACTGTGAATAGTGAGTTTTTTCCCACAACTTCACTCATGCTAAATTTCGGTTTTACATGCGTAAAAAGGATTTTAAGAATTTAGAGCGTGCTCTTGAATATTAAGTTGACCTCACTGCATGCTATATATGATCTCACGAAAAAGGTTGTGGGCGAATGACCCTGCTGCGATATTATTCCGGCTCCACTGGTTTTTACCCAGAGAAAAGACCATCTGAGGTTGTCAATGGCCACGCCTCTTCCTCGGTCGCCAATGGGGTCGGTGAATCTAGCTCCAGATGGAAAGAGTGTAGTGGTCATTGCTTCCGAAAACGGTGACTTTGATACATTAACCCCGTCAAAGGAAAACCAATTATTAGGTCACAATGTGTTGTTGGTCGAACAGGTGACCTCTTCCTGCATTGAGCCCTTCTCTTTTGAATACTCCTCTGATCTTTACTGAGGGTGAAACTATCCTCTCAGAAGTATCTGAACACATAAAGAGTGAGAAGGAAAGTGAGGGTGATGGCTTTACAACTGATCTACCGCCTTTCGACCGAATGCTTACATAGGCAGATTGACACTTGGTTATTGCTTCAGTAGAACAACTGTGTAAAAACATTTGTTAGGAGCTTAGAGAGCAGACAGGCTATTTAAGCAATATCAATAACACCTTGCGATTGATAACCTTAAAAAAGGCAGCAATGGAACCTTTTGCTCGACGGCCTACGCCAAGGTGCTTTATAAGAAGAATATGCAATTGGGGGGCTACCTGTTGAAGCGATATCGCTCCCTGAGAAATGTGTGTAAGAGCCTGTTTCTATTTCGCTAGTGCCAGAGTTTGAACAGCCAAATCAACAGTAATAGAAGATGGCCAAAAAAGTTTAAAAGGTACATAAGAAAAATAAATGTCAATTGTCCAGGACGATCCTACATGAGTTTGCTTTGCCTAGCGTTGAAGGCTAATTTCGGACACACCAGAGGTTAAACAAGAACAGTTTCGCAATCAGTAGCACTCTAATATCAGAGGACATTGTTTCAATAATTACGGTGGGGTCAGTTGAAGAATTCAGACAACAGAGTTGAGCACAGTGTTTATGCTTTAGTCCTATTAAGGAACCTTGGAAGGGTCCTCCTTTATTCGACATGTTTTGGCATCCTCCTCCAATATTTCCTCAAGTGCTACAGGGTCTTGTGTGGGTAAATGAGGAATGCCAGAATAATATGTGTAGGTCTTCTGAACTGTTGGGGGGGGGGGGGGTTAAAAGTGTCTTGCGAAACGGTTCAAAAAGAGAGTGCCTGTTTAGCTTCCAGGATAAAACAGGCAGTTAAGCAGGACGCTCAATGTCAAACATTGCCTACAATTGATCTGAAAAAGGAAGCTTTGACTGTTGTCCCTCCTATAGTTTCTGGGAAGGAGGCAGGACAAGTGCTGGATGCTACCTTTTTTGGTACGCATACATTGTTACTGGAGTGTATGTTTGATAGAGGTGGTCCTGGCTCTCGAGTCTTAGCACTATTTAATGAGGTGCCTGGTCTTTGCTTAATTACAACTAGCGATATTGAACTGGTGGAGTTTCTGGTTCCCACAAGGTTAGACCAAGTTACTTTGGCAGTACCCTCGAGAATGGTGTGAGAGCTTCTGCTTAAGGAAGACCCGAGTTTATGTAAATTGAGTTATGATCTTACTACCTTTAAATCAATGACCTGGGGAAATAGTGATAATTCAGGGCCATCAACGGGTTTGCGCGGGTGGAGGGGTTGATTCCGGGAGGTCAGGTACGGAGATCGACGTTTATTGCTGGAGGGGTTGCAAAGGGGTGGGAGACTAATTTAATTGAGAGTGAGAATAAAGATGGGTGGCTCTATCATTAAAGGAGTCTATTATGCAACTGAAGGAGATGAAACATCATATTTAGTGTACAACTCTCATGAATGTCATGGAACACAAGGAAGCAGATATTCTACTTTCTTGACAAATTGGGAACTATATATGTATGTAAGATCTTTTGGATGTATTCTCCTGCAGGAAGTATGGCTGCTTTCATGTCCAGTTTTGGACGGATACCAGATAGCTTTCCAGCTGCCAGCTCAGGGGAAAGACCTTCAGGAGGTCTGATAGTAGCAATAAGACATTATTGTGGATTTGAGATATTTACGCAGGATAATATCAGCAAAGGAGGGTTAGCAGTTGGGCTGAAAAAGATCGAGCAGGGATATTTAAATATCTTCTCTTGGTAAAAATGTATTGGCAGCATTTAAATGGGGACATCATAGAGATAATGGATGCATTGCACAGTTTGAGTATTGGTTCTCCATTTTTCCTGGAGGACAGGTGATAGTGGCGATGGACTTAAAATTCAAACTGTGGCCAGGGTCTGGATCCCTCTGAATGTTGTAGACGTGTACAAACTAGTGTTGGGATGGAAATGAGTATATCCCACCCCCCGGGCGCTTTAAGATGAGGCAAATCCCCTATGAAATAGTGTTGAGTACAAGGGGGAGGGAACCACAATATGAAACTCTCTGCAGATATAACATAGCGCGAACAGCAGATGCAAAACCTTAGAAGACACATAGAAAAGAATGCCTTTTGTAATAATGGCAGCAGCACAGGCTTGCCTGGCCGCGCTGCACCAGTCGAGCTCCATGGAAAGATTTGACTAGGCCCGAATCATTAAAGCCGAATCAGTCCGCCCCACCAGTTCTCACGGAGGTTGACTTCCCTCTTGTCCCTTCACTGTTGCAAACATTTAGTACCATCAGGAGGAATGCACCCTGCAAGGCTGTGAGACAACTCCAGGCTTCTCGTCGTGCCCATTGATCACACCCAAGCTGCCAGCAGGCCTCCAAACCCCACCCAGCCAACCCAGACTCAGAGCCCACACCACTGACACAACCCCCAAACCCCTGCATTCCATGATAGCGAACGACCCTCCAGCCCCTAGCATAAACCAAGTAGCCATAGTAGAGCTAAGCATTGGTGACTATTTCACCCCTGAGCATAAAATACACCCTTTGTAACACGAGTTACAGGGATGGATACATTAAAGATCACGCAAGGTTGGAGACCTTGGGTGCAAGAGGAGCGGTATCAACAAAGCCTAGAATGTGTGAGTCAGCGTGACTGTATTTCTTCCTGCCTTCCCCCTGGCACCAGCCACGAGCCTCCCAGGTGCATGCTATAGTGATATAGTGGTAGGCTTAGCATGCTTGCATAGTTTGTACAATGTAGCTTATGAGCTGCCTGACCTTCACTCCACGGAGAGATGAGCCCAGTTGACCCACGTGGGAACTGACAGACAGCAGAAATGTGAACCAATTCTAGCCTGGAATCCCCTATGGAGCAGACCCATGTATATGATCTCGCCAATAAGTAACACCAGTTTTTACTGTATAGTGATGATGCTGAACAGCCTTTTTAGCTTCTGCCTTTACTTAGTTTAACCAGAACGCTCTCGAGCAGCAGAGTCCTTTGCTGATATTTTTTTTTTTGCACAATTAAACCTTGTTATCCTTGCAAGCTATCTCCTGGCTTATTTCCCTAGAGGGTTGTATCCATTCTGGTGAGTGCATAAACAGGGATTTGTCTTCATAAGGAAGGAATGCAGAAAAATAAACAGGGTATCTTGGGAGAGAGATTATGGAGGATTGGGGCCTGAATATGTTGAATGAAGTTTTGGGTGGGGAGATTAATAGTCATTCAACATGGCATAAGGGAAACACCTCATCGGTTTTAGATTATATGTTCATTAGTAAGGAGCTTCTTGATCGATGCACAAACTTTAGGATCATTAGGAATAATTATGTTGGTTTCAGAATTTAGGATTAAAATGAAAAGGCATAATCGTTGTGGTGCCAAGTCTGTGGCAGTGAATGCAGGCCGTTGTCGATTGCAATGGCATGATTAAAATATAGATCTCTTCAATAGGTCTTTGAAGTATACTTAGAGTTAAAGAGGAATACCTTTCCTGTGAGTATAATATCTCCGCCTATTCAGAGTGCGATTGAGTCGTGAAACAAATGACTTACCCTGTGTGTTTTAGGTCAGTCTTATCAGCATAGGTTTTATTTGTGTGTTCAGTATCATAAGTGGTTGTGCCGGAGAATTATACGCAGGATAATTTTTTGTGATATGAATGTGGATGCAAAGATTTTCCCAATTAGGAAAAAAAATGAAATGTAAAAATGGTGTTAAATCGTATCGGCATCAATTGAATCCAAAAGGATGGAGAGGCAATGCTTGCTATAGTGGCCGGGAGGCAGGAGTCTAGTTTCTGGTCACTAGTTAATGCGGTTGAATTTAATCAGGTGGTAGCACAATCTAACCCCATTTTGAAAGATGTATGGGTGAATTATTTTCTCCAATTGTATGAAAAGCAGAATGGTGAGGTTGGTCAGAGGAATCTTTAATCTCTGGACGAGTGGTGTTTGTATTTTTCTATTGAAAATATCTTGAGGCATATTGTGCAAGCTACTGTCTCATGAGCGGGGGGACTGAACCACATGTCAAATATAATCTTCAAACAGTCTCCTGCTCTCAGGTCCAGCATCCTGTTTATTCTGTTTATGGATGTAGTTGAAAGTATACTCGCCCCCTTCTCGTGGAAGTCTGCATTTGTTATACACATCTATAAAAGGGTAATAAAACTCTGCCAAGTAATTATCAACAAATTACTTTAATAGATGCTGACTCCCCAATATGTGTGATTTAGGATTTGGAGAAAGTTGATGAATGGGTTGAGGAAAATAGTATTTTTGATACATTTTTAAATGGGATTCAGACAGTATAGGGGTATGGACTGTGGTTGTTTTTCGATGTCTTGTATTCAAAATTTAGCATGTGAGGACATTCTGCACCTTTTTCTGCCGTTTCAATAGATTTATCTATTGCATTTGACTTGGTAGATCGCTGCTTTTTGTGTACTAAATTGGAAAGGTGGGGGCTACCTTTGGTGTTGTTGAAAGATTGGTGTACATGCATGAAGGAACATAGGTTCAGGTTATATTGAAGAATGAAGGTGTTATGTCCTGACTAATTGAAACTTGGAATGGTCTTCCACTAGGGTGCATTTTGGCGCCCTGCTTTTTTAATTTATACATTACAGACATAGGGAAATTTCTTGTAAAGGCTTAATTTATTGCCCCAAATCTGGGAGAGCAACATCTGTCTTGATTGGCATACGCCGATGATTTTATTTTGTTTGACAGTGCGCCAATTGGCCTGCAGCAACTAATTGTTTTTTTGTAGTACACGGAGGAGAATACATTGAAAATGAATCCCCCAAAAACAAGGGGATAACGTTTTGTAGAAGGGAGAAGAAAAATAATGTTACTTGGTTTGTAACTTATATTTGTCTGTCTTTTATTGATAATAATAATAAGTATTTAGGATATCCAATTTTAGCACATCCATGAAAATCCTTTAATCAAAATCTTCTTAAAAAGAAAGCTAAGATGTTAGCCTCTCAGATGGCAGAGGTTGATGTAAAATATGGTAAGTTTTCTTTGCTCTCAGTTCCGAAGTTTCACCTTGGTAAAGTGCTCCCTAAATGTATTTATGCATTGGAGATCCTACCTATTTGGATACTGGAGGAAGTAGATTGTTATGAAGCATTTCTTTGGAGAAGAGTTTTGTATTGTATTCCAGCCTGCGTACCCATAGAAGTAGTCAGTAATGAATCAGGCTTACAATCCCTTTCATAGTTGGGTTTGGTGTAAGCAGTTAGCATTATATTGAAAGATTACACATTCTCAACCTTCTCTATTATATGTTGGTTTGAGGAAAATGGGGAGTTGGAAATCTGATATCCTGTTAGGAGAATGTGGGGTTTATTGTGTAAGGCTGCTCTCGGAAATGGATGCGACTGTGGACATGATACTTGTATACCCTATTAAACATAAAGGGTCAAATTTATTGAGAGATTGGATTTCTACACAGCATGTTTTGGAGAATTCTCCATTATATGCTCATCCGAGTCTTATCCATAAGAGGGCTGGGTTTGTGGAACCCTATCTGAAGATATTTCCAGGTCGAAATTTTTGAAACAAGTTTATGCAATTATGGTTTAATGTTCTTTTTACGAATGAAATTGTGTCCCTTCGCAGTCAATTTCCTCCGGAGATAGCTTTTTGTAAATGCTGCAAAAATGTGTACATTAAAGAAAACCTGTATCATCTACTTTTATCTTGTCCTGCCTTTTGCCACTCACTGCATGTTTTACATTTTGGAAAATGTGTACATAATTTAGGAGCCATAGATTCAGAAAATATGTGGCTGAATATGCTGGGTGGCAAGTCTGTGGCTTTGAAACTTGCAGTGGTAAGATTTCTACAACGCTGTATTTTTTTACCAACGGATAGGAAACAGTACCTTTTTAGTACTGTTTTTTTAATCTTTTACATTTTTGAACATTTTAGACTATATGGTCTGTATTATATGATTTATTTGTATTATGTTTTTACTGTGTGTAAATGAGCTATATTTACATTTTGTGGAGAAGGACGTTCTGAGATTGTATGAGATTGTAAAGTTTTGTTAAAGAGATGGTCTAGTAAAAATTTTTATTTAAAAAATAGATAGGCAACATAAAAAAAAATACTAGCATTCTCCGTTTTAAAACTTCCTTTGTAAAATTCTGAGCTATTCAAGCTCAAAATTCGAAAAAGCAAGCACATGGGCGCATCCATTTTGTGAAATGGAGGCCCTCCTGTGCTGGCTTTTGCTTTTGCGGCACTAATGAAGGAAAAGCCAGCCAGCTGTAGTAAACAAAGGCTACCGCTGGGTGGCTTTCCCTTCATTAGTGCTGTAGGCGGAGGACGGAGACCGGAGACCAGAGCAGGAAAGCTGCAGCTGAATCTCGGTAAGTGCTATTTATTTTTTTTAAAAAATGGAGGAGCCCAGAAAACTTAGAAATAAAACCGCAGCTTTAAAAACGTTGTATTTATGTTTGCGGTCGCTTTTGAAGCGACCGCAAACATAAATACAACGTTGTGTTGCCGCCGGCGGTAATAGCACAGAAAATTCTCTATTGGGCCCAATGGGGAATAGGGACTTCCTGAATGGGCCCAATGGGGAAAGGGCATTTACCGTTACGCCAAACGTGTGATCAGGCGCTAAAAGCTAATAGCACCAGATCACGGGTTTGGCTCAGAGCTGGGGGTAAATCCAGCCAAACCTGTGATTTGGCGGACCCTTAAATGCGGCAGCAATAGCGTTACTGCCGCATTTAGGGGTTACCGCCAAACTCCTGATGAGGCAGTGAGTCTGGAATGGCAATGAAGACAGCAGCTGAATTAAGAGTTGGAACTTTGAGACTGATTGAGAGGAGTCAAACAGAATCAGGAAGGAGGTTGAATTTAAACTATCACTCTGGTCATTCCACTGATGATGATAATTAACCATTTGTCAATCTCATCTGGACTGCAGAGGGTCCGGGGAGCAGACGATGTGCTGCAGAGTGACTTGCTGACCTGTTGTTGATTATGGCATTAAAATATAATTGTGCTGTTGCTCTGTGCCGCTAGGCTTTTGCCTTAGCAGTACTATGTGAATAGAATCAAGTATTTGATAAATAACACACATTTCAGTTGAGTCATGGGATGCTGTTGCCGCTCATGGAGAGGTCTGGCTGTGAATTAATGGTATTGTTGCCTGCTGATGCCACAATGCGACGAGGGGAGTACTGCCTTGGTGTCTGAGGTAAAGGCTCTGATTAAACGGTTAGATTTGTCTGTTTGACCTGCACTGCAGGGGGCCCTCATCTATGATTTCCATTGTTACCATTTCAGAACTTTAAGTGCCAGAATCCAAAGAGCAGAAGTCAGCAGATCGATGCAGCAGGTGCTCAACTCAATGAGCTGCTGATGCAGAGGAAGCACACATTCTATGGCATTTCACATAACAGAATGGCAATCGTGAGGTGGGAACTGCCAGAGCATGTTTGATTTTTATGCTGAAAAGTAACTCTGCTTATCAGTCCCCTCTTTCTTAGGAGCTCCATGGCAACATTTTGTTGAACACGTGTGCTTTTGCTGAACAGCCTACAAGCACCATCAGTCCAAGCTCTGTAGTTGGGCAGGTCAGTGTCAAATGTTACATGTGCATCACTGACAGCTGATGGGAAACAAAGTTCCCGAAGGTGGAGGTGGCTTTTTAGGATTCATCACCTCTGATCTAAATTACAGTAATTGGTAAGAGCACGCAATTATACAGCCGCAGCAATTTAATATCACACTAGTGCCAGCTGTGTGAGCAGGGCTAACTATGATAGGACTGATGTTAATTTGTGTATGGCCACCTGGAACGAGGAACATTTGCCAGGTTGGTGCCTCTTTGATCCCCATGTACAAAGAGCAGCACATTCCCACAGGGTCCAGAAACGTCCACCCTGAGGTCTCTTGGGAATCGATGCTTCAAAGGCAGCACTGACATAACAAAATCCACTATCACACTAAGGTGCTGACCACAGAAGTCCCTTGGATGTCAACAAGCTTGCAAAGGGGGCCGCAATAGGAAAAGATGAGCTGAAGGAAGGATTACACCATATTGTATTCTGTTAGGGCTCTCTACCTCCTCCTTCTCATTTCATCCAGGCAACACATTCTGGGTGTGAAGTCATGGGGAAAAAGTTTGGATGTTTGCTGCAGAAATTCTTTGGACCAATCCCCTATGACAATTTGCCTTTATGAAGAGAGGAAGACCTTGCCTTCTCTGGTTCATCTTTAGACTTTACAAGGAAAAGAAGGATTCACTGGACATCTGTTGGTACATCAAAGTCATCTGCCATGGAGGTGAAGACAGAAGGCATCCAAGACAGAGGAGCGCTATGTTAAGGGTACTCGCTTAAAAATCCCTAGCAAACAGTGGTGTGGCTGCTGTTGGCTGTACAGGAATAAGGGCATGTCACTAGTGGTGGACAATCCTTTGTAGGTGACCAGCCAAACTCCCTGGAGTAGGAGTACAAAGCAGAAGGACTCACCCTTTTCTGGAGTTCCTGGATTGTGGCCCCCAGCAACCACAGAACAAAGCAAGAAACCCCTGCCGCTCCCTGCATCTCCAAACTACCTCAACACCAGTTTCGTTTCAACCTCAGGCATCAGCAGCAGCACACACCTCGAAACTAATCAATGCCTGCAGACCATTCCTCTCAGCAAACAGCTGCACTACCTTAGCCAGAGCTCTGATACTGTCGAGGCTCAACTTTTGCAATGCCCTATACTTAGGTACGAGTAGTCATAATGTAAAAAAACGACAAGTTCTTCAAAATAATGCTTTAAGAGCGGCTCTTAACATACCGAGAGCCAACCACATCACGCCTGCCAGGCGATCTGCCCACTGGCTCCCAATCCAAGACAGAATTGCCTTCAAAACGTTATCAATGACCTTCAAATGCCTATCTAATACAGCTCCTTCAAAATAAATCAAACCAGTAGACCCACACAGTTTACTCAGGTGAACTTGCTATAGATCCCCAGATTTAAACTACAGAAAGCAGGAGGTAATAACTTCCCAGTACTAGCTGCCAAACTTTGGAATTCTATGCCTCCAGCTCTCAGAGCTGAACCTTCCATCTGGACTTTCAGAAAAAATGTGAAAACCTGGCTCTTTGCACATGAGCGCTAACTATCGTACTACTACCTGCTATGCCTTGTTCTATCTCTGTAAAAATGAATGTCTCTTTATACTATTAATGTTATTTAATGCAATGACCAGAAATGACCTTGTGTATTGTAACAAAATGTAATGACTAGAAAATGTCAACATATTGTAATGTAAATCAAGCAATATGCCCAGATGCCCTCAGGCTAGGTGCGCTCTACAAATAAATAAATAAATACGTCTTGACAACTGACCACTGTGCATCTCCAAGTTTTGGCTCACACTGAAGCTCTATCGTGTCTGCATCTGAGATCTGCCAAGTCTTTTATTGTCCCCAACTCAACATCACCACCTAGGTACCAGCTTCTTTGAGCTCCATGCCATTGCTACTGCAGTACCTTGATGCCATGTTGAGCCAGTCGAGCCTGCTCACCGCTAAACGCCAGTCTCTTTCTACTGTCCCAGAGGCCTGTGACTTTTCCAGCTCTGCTGACAAGACATTATCTGCCATCGCCAGTGTCTCCAACCCACAAACGATTGTTTCCGTCGAACAGCTCTGCATCATTGGACCCAGCACCACCACTCACTGACTCAATGTGATTGATGCTGAAAGCACCAAGAATATCGGTTTGATGATGAAAAGCCTGGCTCATTGCTATTAAGCTCCATAGACAAGAATAAACGTACTGTAAAGAGGCTATGTCCCCCTGCACTACATTTTGGGACCATAGTGCCTTTTGAGCCTCTATTGTCCACCTTGTTCTTCAAGATTTATCGTTTGAACAATGAAATTTTGCTAGTCTTGTGCATGAATATACCTGCTCATCTACCCAGAGTTTGCTTGGCATTGTCTGTGTTCTTTTATGGGGTGGTGTCTTCTATAGGTGTTCTAGTTATTTCAATGCATTTTAATTGTTTCATTAAAAATCTCTATTTTATAGAACCTTGATTGCCCATTATTTTGTTTTTAACTTTTGTACTTAAGTTGTTTGGTTTGCTACTGCTATCAGCTCATACCCCTCCTGACGAGTGTAGCCTACCCTCGGCCCACATTACCACAAGTGGAGGTATACCTGTCAGTCTGTGTGCCCAATCAACTACAGTGAAGCCCAGGTGACCATCTTCCAGGATCTTTTGGCACTCACACTCACAAGTAGACAAATGTATGGCCCGCTCACCAAGTGGCTGATGGAAAAAGGAGTGTAATACCTCTGGGGATTCCCATTCTCCCTTAACTTTGAATATGACGGCCAAGACTACCGGCTGTTGATGGATGGCAGCATAAGTATAGTGTCGGACAAACTCATTGGTGACACACAGCTTCGGGCCTCAGCCCCGGGGAGAGACTGCTGGATCAAGCCCTCAGACACCAGAAATAGGCCCAAGATGGCAGGGCTCACAATTACAAAAAACATAATGCCCCATTGAGAGGCCCCTCAGAACCCTGACCTGCTTACATGTGGGCGAGGGGCTGTGGTTTGTCTCTTCGGAGAGCGGGGGTCTAAGGTGAGGTAGGTTTGAGGTGTATTGTGGGGGAGCTCAAGAGGAGTGAGGGGTTTAGCTTGAAGTGACTCCTGTTAACTCAGAACCTTTTTGGTGATCCCATCTTGGACTGCAGGGGGAAGTTGCAGGGATCAGATGGCGGTGGAGGGGCGGGAGGGCACAGGGCCCCCAGAGGGGAAGGAAAACTGGTTCGTTTCATTGTTTAGGGGTAGGAGAAAGTGCACTTCAGTGGGCTCTATGTGTTCGGTGACATGGTTCCGATTGTCTCAAGGAGAGATGGTGTCAACAAGAGGAGCGGGAACGAGGCCATGACCTTGAAGGGTGACTCAGTGATTGGCTCCCTTAATGTGAGAGGGCTGAACTCCTGCCAGTAGATCAATGACAATGCAGGAATTTCGATGGGCCAAGCAAGATCTCCTGATGATACAAGAGTCACACTGGCAGAGGGGCAAGGAACGGTGTTTGAGTCCGGGAGGGGGAGGTGTGGTTTTGTGGCATCAGGTGAGGAGAAAAAGGGAGGGGTGGCAATTGTTCTCTCAGCCTGGCTGGACCTGGTGGTGGATGGGACACATAGGGATCCCAGGGGTCGGTTCCATTTCATTAAGGGATCACTGCAGGGTGAAAGGATTACACTGTGAACGTTCTATGCTCCCAACGTGGGTCGGGTATAATTTTGGGAGTGGGTCAAGAATTAACTAAAGCTCTTTGTGGAGGGTAGGCCAGTAGTGGGGGTATTTCAACATGGTCCTCAACGAGGCCAGAGATCGCAAGAGAATGGGAGAGGGTAGCGGCCACAACCCAAGCAAAGCAAGCTCCAGAAGGTTTAGGAAATCAACCAGGAAAGGGGACTTACAGATGGCCTAGTGGAGACAGGGGGTGTAGGGGAGCAGACCCATCACCTACTTCTCCACAGTCCACATTCCCTCTCCAGGATTGACCTGATTCTGGTGGAAAGCGGATGTGAGGGCCCAGGTTAGAGCATCATGCATCATACCGGTCCCCTGATCAGACCACGATATGGTCACAGTAGTGTTGGGGAATGCCCTTAGTCAGGGGCCCTCAGGAGTGTGGCTCTGCAATGACTTCCTGGTAAGGAATGGGGAGCTCTCCCAGTCGATACTGACAGAGATCACAGACTACTTTGCTTTAAATGATAACGGGGAGGTTGGGGTGCAGAATTTTTGAGAAGGCTTCAAGGCCACACTGCGGGGGGTGCTCATTAGGATAAGATCTCAGAAAAAGAAAGAACACAGGGCACAGGAAGAGGAACCTCAGGGGAAGATCACAGAATTACAACCGGCGGGACCAAGGGGTTCTTACCTCCCACTGTGTAGGGCAGCCACGCTGCGACTGTATAAGACAAAGCTCAGGCCATCCTGGTTCAGGAAATAGAGAAACAGTTACTGTTCCTAAAACAGAAATATCAAAAGCAAGGGGAAAAGGCGGGTAAGATCCTGGCTTGGAAGCTACGGGAGGAAAGGAAAAGAAAGGTAATAGGGGACATCAGGGGGGAGGTACACAATCCCATGGGAATATTGAAGGAATTTGCCAAGTACTAAGAAAATCTCTATGCATCCGAATATACGGGTGATGATGACCAGGTGGCCACCTTTCTGGACCCCTTGCCCTTGCTGGGCATCCCATGGGCAGAGTCTGAATGGCTGGGGGTGCCCATCTCTGAGGAGGAGGTCATAAGGACAATTAAGGATATGAAGACAGGGACTGCACTTGGGAGAGATGGGTTCTCAATTCTCTTCTACAAAAGGTTCAGGTCCACGCTGGCCCGTACCTGGCCAGAGTGTTTGATGAGGTGTTGTCTGTTTTCCAACCTCCCAACAAGGCTTCCAGCATCTTTATTCAGGGATTTGAAGGGCATGCTATTGAAATGTGTATGGCCCCCTCCCGAATACGATGCTGGAGGCCACAATAGTTACAATTCATAAGGAGGGCATAGACCTGACGAGATGCGCTTCCTACCGATTGGAGTTCATGGGGACCAGGTTGGTTTCAACCGAGGGAGACAGGGCTCGGACAATAATCGAAAAAACATAGATTTGATGCACCTGGTGCACACTCAGGGGAGTGATGCTTGCCTGTTAGCGGTGGATTCAGAAAATGCCTTTGACTGCGAGGAGTGGCCGCTTATGAAGATCGTCCTGGGGAGGATGGGCTTGGGTCAGGTTTTTTTAGTGGCCCACGGCACGAGTATGGGCCAATAACGTCCTCTCTGACCCTTTCCGCCTGACGCGCGGTACAAGGCAGGGCTGTCCGTAGTCACCACTATTGTATGCCATCACAATGGAGCCGCTCGCTATTGCAAACAGGGAAAACTGGGGGATCAAAGGCATCCATAGTGGTGAGCTGGATTTCAAGCTATCTCCCCATGCTGATGACATCCTGTGGTATCTGACGGAGATGGACACCTCTCTCCCAAAACTACTGGACCAAATCAACAGCTACGGATGCCTGTCGGCCTGAAAATAAATGTAGACAAATCGAGCATTATGCTGATGAATCTAAAAGCCTCCACCCTTACCGTACAGGCCGATGGCTAGGGCTGCGGGTTGAAAGGATGCAAACGGAGTACTTACGGGTGATTTTTCTGAGAAACCTTGCGGGGTTGGCCAAGGCCAGCTTCGACCCCATTCTGGCAAAGATCAAAGAGGACATTAGGAGATGGCAGCCCCTCACTCTGTCCTCGTACGGACGCATGACGTCGGTAAAAATGAATATTCTCCCCTGTCTGCTCTATCTGTTTTCCGCCCTCCCAACAAGGCTTCCAGCATCTTTATTCAGGGATTTGAAGGGCATGCTATTGAAATGTGTATGGCAGAACAAGAGGCGGAGAGTGAAATGGGCCACACTCATCCTCCCGCGTAACCAGGGAGGCTTTGGCTTCCAAGAACCCTACTTATATTATAAAGCCTCCCACTCATGGGAAGATCTAAGAAAATACTGGACCTACCTTGAAGACCTAATAGTGCACCTGCTAAAGGTTAGGGACTATCTATGGGCCCCTGTTGGGAGAATTCCGGGCATGGCAACTGAACACACCATGTTGGGGATGCTGTGGACCCTCTGGAGAGATGGAGGAGCTAATAAGGCATTGCTCTGGGTCCCCCATTTGATCTGGCGAGGCAAGGGATGAAGTGTGCTCAACAATGGTCGGACAGGTATCTGGAGAGTGTGGGTCAACTGTTTGAGAAAGGTTAATTTAGGAGCTTCGCTGAGGTGTGAGGGCCTAGGGCAGGACAGGATCACGTTTTTTTTTAGTTCCTGATTTTAAAAGGGATTTTCATGTATCCGAAGTGGCACGCTCAATTATCCTGGGAGTTCAGCCTGTTTGACAGATGGTTGGATGGCGCGACTGTGCGGGTATGCGTGGACCTTTAGCTCCACCCCTTTACCCAACTTAGGCCCACCTCTAGAATTAGTAAATTTATTGTACAGACGGCCGGGAGGGGGCAAAGATGACATCTAACAGACACACTAGCCCTGGTCTCCCTGAACCACACAAAGAACACACATCATATACAGTTTGCAACAGTTAATACACTCCCCACATAACATTACAAAGGTATCTCCCCAAACATGATTGGTTGCTGTGTACAGAGAAATCTAAAACCTACACAGTTCATTGGACACAGACATTATAACACAATCCCCTAAAAACCTATAATTACAAGGTTTACTTTTCCAACACACCCCTTCCCAAAACCTCTCCATATTTGGTGGCAGCCTTGCCTCTAAGTTACATAACAACAGAATTCCGATTAATGACACACACAGACATGCCCTTAAATTACCTTAGCACATGAAGATGAGAGAAAGACATGTAAATTCCCTTTTGACCTATTCGTGTTTGCTAACCGCCTTGCCCAAACCTATCCGGTGTCCAATGTTTATGAATACTGACCATTCCTATTCACATGAGTTCCGCACACTCTCTGACAACACAATCACTGTCCTGAAAATTATTACTACTGATCTCTGCAAGTGCCCTGGGAGAAGCCACTTATTCCAAACAACCCTATGAGTTTCACAAATGACTATCCCTTACAACAATGAGCTCTCCTGTTTACCAGAGATCATATGTTCCCTTCGCCCTCCAGCACTTGAGCCATCTTTAAACTAACCGCAGCCACCCCGCCGACCAACTTACAAAACCTGTTCCCTGACTGCTGCCGGCCCTTTGCAAGCCCTTGCCACTATTGTGAAAACATCCTTCTAATTAATCCACATTACGGAGATCCATGATACACAAAACAACCATACCTCATATATTTCATATCTTTTACTGAATTCGAAAAATACTTCCCATGCATGTACACCATTATGTGTGCATTTTATACCCATTATGATCTCCTCTCATGACCGCCATTCATACAGCTAAACTCCTCCGGCACATATTGATCGCCTGCTTCACCTGAGTGGGGAGGGGCCCTCCGTGTGACAATGTTTCATCGTTATGTTTCTGCTTGCATGCAAATCTCCAAATGTATCACCTTTACACAAAATAACACAAAGTCACCTAAATGTAACACTTATCCCATTTACCATAAATATTTGTAATATTTGTAGCAATTTGCGAAAGTGACAGAAATGACGACGATGATGTGTCCACCCACAGTCAGTGGTGTGGTGAGCAAAGTTTTAACTTTTCCAATTTTCCAACATGCGCAAGGGGTCCCTCTCAAGCATATATACGTTTGTGGTCTATACCCCAGAGGTGAGGAGATGTACATTTAAGAGGTATTGGGTGGAACTATTGGGGAGCAGATTTATGAGGATTCTGTGCTTAGATTTTCCAGATCACTTTCCACAGCAATCTCTTTACCTCCACCGTGGAACACAACTATAAAATCCTACCTGGGTGACACAGGGACCCATTGAAGATCTCACAAATGTTTCCAGGGGCCTCTCCTCTGTGTCTCTGGGGCTGTGGCCGGGTGGGTTCCCTCTCCCACATGTGGTGGCATTGTCCAAAGCTATGCATTTTCTGGCAGGAACTCCTTAGCTTAATTAAGGAATATTCAGAGATGCAGCTGAGCTTAGACCTGCTCCAGATGCTGCAGGGGAACCCGGTCAAGGACAGTGAGGAATATAGGTTGCCCAGGGCATGCAAGGCAATGTTGATTATCGATGGAGTGGGAACAGAAGCTGTGTAACATCATGGTGATGGAGAAGTTGACTGCTATTGTCAATGATTAACCGGGGTCCTACATGGTAGAATGGGGGTCGCCTGATGGCGAAGATGGAGGTGGTTAAAGCCTAGTCAGTGGGAGGAGAAAAGGCTTGGTCCATTGGAGCTACTTTCCCGGATAAGGGACCAAACCCAGACCTAAGACTATGTAAAGTCAGACGATCGTTCAGGGGTATTTATTTACTTATGTTTCACCACCTCCGAGACTGTCTTGTTTATCATGAGTTAGGCTTTCCAAACATGCTGATAAGGGGAGTGGGAGGGGGGTGGGGTGTGGGGTGAGGGAAGGGAATTGTTCAGACACGAGGCATTCAAACGTTGATATGGTTGAAACTGTCTGTTTAAATGCCAATAAAAATCAAAATGTATAAAAAGATAGTAGGCGGTATGTGATGCTTAGGACTATGGGGCTCATTATGGGGTAGCCGGTAAAATCCGCTGGTAGGTGGCGGGTTACTGGCAACCCTGTAACACCCTTAACGCTGCCTGGATATTTCAAGCCGTGGCAGTAATGGTAACTCCACGTTTCCATGGAGTCCCATAGGAAATCCCACCGTTTTAAAACGTTATTATAACTATTTTGAAACGTTAAAATACTTTATGGTACATTTACACTTTTATTTCCTTGCAACAAAAAAAAAATGAAACAGCAACTGGTTTAAGACAGTGTACCTTGATTACGTACATTACATACATTTACAATGTAATAATTGTAGGTGTGATTTTGGGAATTACATTTTTATCATTTACAAGTTGTGTGGCCATTCAGTATTTTACTGAAAAAAAGTGAAAACCCCAAATAAATCTATGTATGATTCTTCACTTCTTTTTTTCAAGAAAACACATATACAAAACGGTATACAAAGTCAAACGTAAGAGACAGATTATTTTACCCCTCTTTCACACAAAATTAAATAAACAATCCTAAATAAATTATTATCTTTGCTGGCAATAACATTCCCAACAACATTTTATCACTACGAAAGGTATTATAAAAGTGGTAAAATACCCAAGATGTTTTACTTTTTTTTTAATGGGCCAACTTATCTTAAAGCGCTGAAAATCGTATATAAATATGTTCAATCTCGCAATGCAATATGGGATGTTTTTATTTCATAGCAAAGAGGGTAACGAAGTGAGCTTTCCACTTATTCTGGTGTTTACATATTTACATATGAATCTACATTTTACAGATTAAGGAGCCTGCAAGCATGATTTAATAATTCTACAAAAAATGTAAAATAGTAGTTGTGTGTATGTATTAAGGCAAGGTAGTATAACTCAGTGGCAATGCGCCCCTCTCTGAAGCAAGACAATGCAGAGCAACACAGGTTTGAATCCCAGGTCCGCGCTTAAAAACCACTTCGGTATTAAGCGTTTTATAAAAAACAATTCTAATAATGATAAGTATGCATTTCCTGCAAAGTGTGAAGATTGTTATGTTTTGAAATGTACATGTGGATGTTCATTTTACAGATTAATGAACATGCCAGCATGACTTTAACATTCCACACACTGTTTAAAATAGTAGCTGTGCACTGTTCCAGCACATTTTGCAGACTGTTAGTTTTGCCGAATTAAAGACTCACACACTTAAATAGTATCTCCCTCAGACATTTCCTGAAAATATATATTCAAAAAATATGCAAAAGTTCTTGACTGCAGATTTGTTTAATAATATTGAATAGCTTTATGATAACTTCTGTGTTTTTTTAATCCAGCAAAAGCTTTTTGCTGATCATTTTCTCTCTGCAGATTTCTCTAGTGTTTTAAATAGAGCCTACTTTCGCTCAATACTTATAAAACAGAGGAATCTCCATTGTCTCTTAAACACCATGCGCTGATGAAATTCAGTGAATGCAAATCGAATATTTACTTATGCAGAGTTTTGCTGAAAAGAGAACATTGATGTTGAGTGTTTATCATGTGCGGTTAATGTGCTGTTTTGTATCTGTGTTATATGTTTCACATGTTTAAAAAATAGTCGTTTTCATCCCGGCCACCACTGTCCCATAGTATACAATACTGCAGTTGTTGAGATGCAAGAGTCAGACCACTATAACCATATCCTGAGTCCAGCACATCAGCATCATGGACAGCCAACAGTGAAGCTTTGGCTTAGTTGAGGAGAGATCTCGCTGAGCCTGCCCTTCTGTCTGCATATATCATAAGGGTCTTTTAGACTCTGATTCAACAGTCTTTCTCAGAGATAACGCATATTGTCTACTCCTTGCCATCCTGTTCAAAAGAGAAGTGTAACTACAGGGTACAACACAGATTGCAAGATACTTAAAAAGCAGTTGGAAAACCTTCTAGAACATGCACCGATATTTTGCTCTGAGGAGATTTAGGGATTAAGGCAGAGTATAGGAATCTTATCCAAGTGAAAGGAGAGGAGGAACAAACACAAGCTTGGTAAAGACAGAGGTAGCTGCAGACACAGAGGACTCCATCGCTTTACGGAAATTCAGTAACGCTGGCAATTCTGTCGATTCAGGATAGTCTGAGATCTCTTTTTTGCAACACTGGTGGAACACTGGTGGCAGTTTTTATCCAGGGGGGCACAGTATGTGGTGAGTCAGCAGACCCCGTTGAGGAGACAATGGTCTTGGGCTCAGAATACTTAATAACACTACTAACGACTGACGTTACTATCCTAAAGATAAAACCCCAAATAAATCTATGTAGGATTCTTCACTTCTTTTTTTCCTGACCCAGTGTCTCAACAAAACCCCTGGGATGGACATTTTCCCAGCTGACCTTTATAGGTAGTCTATCAATTTGGACCTCCTTTTCTGGTAGATTTTTTGGTACAATCCATGAGACAGGGAGAATAGCATGCTTACAGAGAGGTGTCAAAATCGTCCCCTTCTTCTAAAAGGGGTCTAGAATCGTTCAGATTTGCTACCATCGGATTTACTTTCTGGACTTGCCCGTGAAGATTTTTGGCAAAGTACTCTTGGTCTGTCCCACTCTTGGGTGGAGGAAACAGCATTAATATCTCGATGATTTAGAGCTGGGAAAGGTGATGCAGGCTCATTGATTATTTCTTTATTTATTTATTTCTAAATATATCAAGGCCAAGGCAGCTGCTCTTTATATGTCTTTCATCGATCTACACCACACATTCAATATGGTCGCCAGGCCACCACTATGGCAATTTATCAAGCAGAACTGGATATGCCTTTGAGAGCCATGCAGGAGTTTTAGTCCAGCAGCATGGCCATCATGAGGTTTGGGTAAAATGGGCAAACAGAGTACGGCAGGGTTGTTTACTGGCTCCATAATTCGTTTAACCGTTATATTAAGGGCCTGGTAAGCCATCCCCAGATCCAGCAATGGGGGAAATTGTATTCCAGTACTTCTTTTAATGGATTGCTGAAACGTGCTCTTTCCCGAGGAGGAGAGAGTAATTTTGCATGCAGAGGAAACTGGCAGTTTAGCAGACCAAATATAAAGTGTTGTTAAGGTCCAAGAACTCAGGAGCCTTTCCTGCTGTAAGCAGGAGATTGGGCTTAAGGTCACATCATATGACTACCTTGTCCTGATAGTCTCATTATTAAGTACCTGGAACCATCATGATCAGGAATTCGCAGCAACACTTTTCAAGCATCTAATGGGTTCCTCGACTCTCCCAGGCAAATGGGGGTAGCCCATTTCTTCAAAGACATTAGTGATTTATCATGCTATACATGTGGCGGCTGGCGCCTACAGGCTGAGGTATGGAGGTGTGGTTGAATGTGTTGTGACTAAGGCTGAAAAGACATCTTTAAGAGTTTCTGGGTTTCCTGGAAGATCATCTGTACTGTACATGAAGGCTAAGGTGGAAATCCATCTGTTGGCAACATCATCCACATAAAACCCTGTCTGACGAGCTTTCATATCCATTTCAATTTTAAGGGTCTGATTTATGGTATTACTTTGAGAATGTGAGGCAGTGAGATAGGGTTTATGCCAATCCCTGCTTAGTTAAGGTGCTGAACACCTTGGGGTTGGAGGCGTTTTCCACTTTTGGATTGTGCACACAGAGAAGTTACCCAACCGGGCCATTTCAGTTCTAAAGGGGCGTTAGTGGAACAGTATGGCAACCTTGTGGCACAAGCATACCACTGGCATTCAGACATGTCGTGACAATCCTCTGGTCCAACTGACCATAAACCTGAAACTCTACTGTCCATGGTCTGGATCCCCAAGAGGTGTGTAAGAGATGTGGTTTGGACTACTCCAAGTTATGGAGCTGTGGGTCAATAGAAGAGGAAGGAAGCTCTTGAGTCTCTGTGCCTACGTGCGATGGAACCTGTCTTTTATGGCAGCAGGAGAAGCAGGGGCTGATCCCTGTTCTTCGTGGGTCAATTCTCTCAAAGTGTTTGCAGCCTCTGAATACTTGGAAAAGAACAGAGAGATTGGATGCCAACCGTGCTTTTGTCTTGTAAATAAGGATAAAAAAAAGTCTTCTCGGCATACGCCCCAAGACTATAGAACCTCCTCTCTGTCATCATCAGTCTTGTCCCCATGCTCCTACAATTCAGGAAAGAGCTCAAGACCCAACTCTTCAAGGAGTCTCTCCTCCTTAACACCTAGGCAATCACGTCGCCCCTCCACGCCACCTTGCTTGCTAGTCACCATTCGCCCGCTGCTCCCTGCCTACCTGTACAGCTGTACACCTCCTATGTGTCCCTCTGTATTCTACCCCCTGCTGTATAACTGTTCTGTTGTTACCTCTGAAAAGCGCTCCGTTTTTCATCTGAACTGTTGTATATCTCGGCAAAACGCTCTGTTGCATCGCAGAGCTACATCTGCTCTCAATAAATATAATATTAATAATAATAATGTGTAGTTATATAATGGACTGTTTTAGGATGTTTAAGGACAAGATGAAATTGCATTATATCTTAAATCTATTTAATTGTATTTATTTGTGTATATGTTGTACTTCATTGTCCCGAAATGGCTCAAATTGCATTATAATTAGATTTAAATAGACACAAAAGGCCATAAACGTTCATTTGTGCATATTACAAACCTTCCAATTAATTACCAACATCACAATATTTCGTACATTACCTGCGAAGCAAAACACAGCTACTAAAATAAGATCTCGGAGATAGTCGTTTTTGCTTCTCTCTTTTACAATGATGGTCAGGGTTTGTGTTGCTGGTAAACAGTTTGTTTCACTGAGTTCGAGTACATTGTGAACTTTGGGGTTCTGTGAATTCCAACACCCCATGCTTTTGGCATTTTTGAGGACTTTTTCTGAAGAGATGAAGTTTCTTAAAAAAGCAGACAATTCTTGAAGCTCGCAGGAACAGTTCCACTGATTTTGATCCAAGTTCAAAACAGCAAGCCGTGCCAGGGGGAAAAAGGCGTCTGAGATGTGTTTCAAGTTATTCCTGGCAAGGTCCAGCTCCTGCAGTTGGGGCAAGCCTAGGAATGTGTATTTGTCAATGTAACTAATTAAATTGTTTGATAGATCAAGGTTCTTCAGATGGTAGAGAGAAGTGCTTCCAAAACTATTGTCTGTGAGGTTAGTGAGCTGGTTCCCATTCAGCTGGAGCCTTATGAGGTTCTTCATGGGAGTGAACCAGGCCCCATCAATACTGCTTAATGCATTATTGCTCAGCACTAGCAGCTCCAGTGTTTGAAGCTTGCGGAAGGTATTATTGCTGATGGCAGGGCTAGATATCTGGTTTTGGTCCAGCACTAAAGCTTTTAAGTCTATAAACCCACTGAAAGCACCTTCTTGTATCTCAGCAATGCTGTTACTACTTAATCGTAGAAGAGTTAAATTAATTAGGATTGACAAGTTGGATACATCTATTGCACTGATATACCCGTCTGTGACAATTAAGGCTTTTGTAGTTTCAGGAGCAGCTGTAAAAAAACAAAAAAACAATTAATTAAAACCCATTTGTGAAATGGTGAGCACTAATGAGTTTCAGAATGAGAGCTAATTGAAGAGAATGCACAGCTTATTGTACGTATAAATATTAATATGAATAAAATGTATATACATATTTTAGAGGGTCAGTGACAGGCATGCAATTTCTCATAGGGCATTTTATTCTCTCATCTACATCCCAAAGCTCTAGAAAACTTTTTCCAAACTACAGTGAGAAGCAAGCCCCGAAAACATGCCTTGTCTTGTTTGGTGCAAATTCACACAGCAATTTGGTTCAAATTAGACCAAAAGTGTCAAAAATCACATTAGTGATATTTGGATTAACCCTATTTATTCATGGACCCATGGACCCAGAGGCCATTATTAGGACCCTGAATGGCCAATTCGAGTTCTCGGACCGGCAAGACACCTCCAAAGTGTAGTGTGGGTCAATTCGGTTAGCTGAACAAATCTGATTGGTTTGGTGCCTGGAAAAATGTGCCATTTGGGCGTCATTGCTATTTGCAAACTTGTTGTGGGGTATGGCTGACCCCATGCACGAAATTATTTTAAAAGGGACGTTTTGCAGCCTCATGGGCCAGACTCCCAGACTGCTCAGCCATGTCCCTATAAGCAATGTTGTCACTGGGCATTTCTGCAATGTGGGTAAAGTGACCCCAGTGACCGCTTCAGTTGGCTTAACAGGACATTTTGACATGTGGCATGGTTGAAGCCAATACACCAGGCATGTTAGATAATGGGTATGGCCGCAGGCAAAGTGCCAGGGCCCTGGGCCCACTGTGGGGCAAAAAGCCAATGTACTTAGCCAATAGTCATGTCCTATTGGTGGCTTTTCAGGGTTAGGAGCATGGCCTAAGGGCAAAATGGCCAATGGCAATGGCTACAGGCCATACACAGTTGTGGTAGACCAGCAATGAGGGCAAATATGCTTCTGGGCCTAGCCACAGGTCTGGCCCTATACACTTGGGGGCTCAGCAGGTCCTTAGGCCAGGCCCAGTGGCCACTTCCAGTGGCTTGGGGAGGCATGCGGCATAGTCAAAGTCGCTGTCTAAGACAATGTGACCAAGAGGCATGACTGCAGATGATGGACAGTGAACTGTGGACTCATAAGGAGGCAAAGTAGCCACTGGACCTGTGTAGGCCAGGCTAATTGACCACTTCAGGTGGCATTATGGGGCTATAAGCCTGAGTGAAGGGGAAATTGGCTGATGGTCATAGCTGTGGGCCCAGGGCAATGGCCTGGTGACCAGCAAAGAGGCTACTGGGCCTAGAAGGGCTTTGACACCTGTATTTTCTTGATAGGGCTGTAACATGCTGAGGTTCACCATCGCACTGTGGAAGACTCAAATGTTTGATCAATGCAGAGTCGATGGCATGGTGTGTGCCCTTCAGCAGTCTGCCCTGAAGCACAACTCTGCATTTTGGTAAATCAAAAAATAACTAAATACAATTTAAACAGAAGAAACTCCATTTATGGAGGACACCCGTTGTTTCAAAGGATGAGCTATCACTCTCCCACCAACAAAGGACCCAAATGTTCCTTCTTCTGGCCTACAGAAATAAATGGTGTTAATTAATGGGGGAATATGGCACCTCTTGATGAAAGGAAACAGCAATCTGCCCCAGGTCATAGTGAAGGAAAGGTGTAAGAGGTGGAGTCCCTTGCCTTTGATACCCAGTGCCGTGGTCTAAGAAGGATCAGCCATTTACATCTTAAAATCAGTCAACCGAAAGAGCAGCAGAAGGTGTCTATCCCAGTACCGGGGGGGGGGGGGAGGGGGTGTGTGTGTGTGAGAGAGAGAGATTCTACCTTTGGATTGCTGTTTCTGCTGGGTCGGATCATTATTTGTTTGGGATGTATAGCAATGGAAGTTTTGATATGTGCCTGCACTGAGCTTCATTATCTATGCCCTGCCCATGCTACACTATATCATGTTTTAAGCTGTAGAAAGTTGTGTAATGTCTTGTTCTCCTGGGATCTATATGTTCTTTTCCCAAAGCTAAATACACATTATCGAGAATCAACCTGAGTGCTACTGTATGTACTCATGCACTCCTTTCGAGAGTGGGGCATATGGTGTTGGTTTCCTTTTATACTAGCTGGTTAGGTCATGTTACATTATGCTGAGGTTTCATGGTAATGCTTTGCCTTAAATGTCTAGTTTTCAAGTGCCTTTGAAGCAAGCATAAGCAGGTAGCAACCACATAATCACGCACACACAAAGAAAATACTAGATGGATAGACTTGAATATCTAATCTGTTAACTAGACCGTACACCCCTATTTTGACCTAACATTTGCATGATGTCCTCTATTAACAGGACACACTAACTGCAGCCTGGGGTGAGAATGCAAGTCAAAGGCTGGATTATGTAAATTAAATCCATAAGCACCCAGCTTCAGCCTAATAGGATTCCCGCCTCACACACCAACATAACCATTAGCTTAAAGGCCCTGGCAGGAATCGGCAGTCTCCAGGAAGGCGGGACTGGAGCTTCTGCCCCCAAGAAAGCTGTGGGCCAAAACCCACCCTAAGTTAAATGTGCCCATATTCCCTTCCACTTTTCCTATGTATAGAACCTGGCTGTTCCTGGCCGTCGGGGTTAATGGAATAAGTAGAGGGGCTTTGCACATTGTGTTTTCATGGGCATGCTTTCTAGATGCCTTGGCTAACCATGACTCAGTGGAAGGCTTAAAGGTTTGACCATATCTAAGCCCTAAACAGGCTTTGTGTCCTTATGCTTTTTGCGCTCCAGCCTAGGGTTTTGATAACCATGACATAACGAAGAAACCAAAACATTTGAGTTATTTTTGCTCACTTTTTAAGGAGCTTCTGCAAACTTGACAAATATGGATTTCTGACATATGACCTCTCTTGGATGCCTAGGAAAGTAAGTCGAAGGGCTTTTCCATCTGTGTATTATTGAGATTCTACATATCCAGAAAATTAGGAAGTGAAGAGAATGAAAAAGTACATCAACAGCGTAACACACGCCGCATATACAAATGGAATAGTCTCAGTATCAGCCATGGGACCACTCCTAACAGTTTGACAGGAATATCATCTGCAGAATAGACAAGCAATCTCTTTTGGATAAGAAAATCGACCAAATAAGTCATACTGAATATTGAAGATCTAAAAACAAGAGTTAAAGGAATTCAAGAAAGAAGACATGAAATTCATGATGCCAGAAGGGTCAGTGGCCCTCATTACAACCCCGGCGCTAAACCATGACGCTATTATCACCATGGTTGGTGCCGGTGTTATAACGAGTCCGCCATGGTGGAATGGAGAAATACCGCCCCATTACAAGGTTGGTGGGGCGGTAATTCCCCATGCCGCCATTGCCCTTCCCCATTCCCATTTTTGCCCCATACGGCTCAATGGGACTGGGGAAGGCGCTAATTACGGCACCGTAAATTACGGTGCCGTAATTAGCTCCTAGGTCCCTTTGCGGGTTGGTTTTTTAACGCCTGCTAAAAGCAGGCGTTAAAGTGCCACCCGCAAAGGGACCTCGTAATCAGGCGTTAAGGGTTTAACGGCGCCGACACCTTTTACGGCGCCGTTAACCCCATAACGCCGGGTTGTAATGAGGGCCAGTGAATGTTCACAATCTTCAGCAAGGAGATTGGATAGAAATTAGACTACTTCACAAAGACAAAGAAACCTTACCTTTCAATAGTGCAGCAATACACATGCTTAAAATGAAAGAACACTGTCTAAAAACATGGACAGGAAGAAGTAGAGCTTTGGAAAAAATATTGTATTGAATGGCTGAAATGAGTGATGGTACAGAAACAAGAGAAGAGTTATTGTAACCTGAAGCACTTCGGACGTTTGTTATGGAAGTCAAGGAAGAATAATAGATATCAAAGAGTGACAGAAAATGTTGGTCAAGGGAGAAAGTGAACATACAAGAATAATGATGAATAATTCGAGTTCCAAAGACCAACCAGAACAAGGAGGATACCAGGAAGGTACAAAGACTATTGAAATTAACATTTATGTATTGCACAAAAGGAGACAATGTAGTGATGTGAAGCATCACGCTCGACATCACAGGAGGATACAGTAGGAAGTGGGAAGCGTGTGTGTGGGTATTCAGAGCACAGATTGAGCGGGGAAAGATTGCCTCCTACAGCACTCTGAGAATAAGTGCTGCACACATTATTGTAATTCAAGAATAAAAATACAGAGAAACCCAGAATCAATGACCCCACGGTTACCCATTTCGTCAGGGGTTGCGGTATTTTTAAAGGTATCATAAGAAAGAATTTTATCATCATTTTTAGAGCCTGGGTAGGTCATCGTAATGATAGATTGATGCCTCCCATCAAGATAGATTTGCTCATATCTTGGCTCTTGGAGATCTGTAAAGCAGCTGTACTTTTTGAATCACCCCCACACCTAGTCCAAATCTTTGTAGCATGGAAAAAATATATCTTTATTCAACTCTATCAAACGCTTTTTCATCATCTAGTGTTTGCACTACTGTGGTGTCCTTCTTAGCTTTTTACAGCCATACAGTATGCAGAAATAAGCTAATGTTATCTGTCACCCATCTATCTGACATAAACCCTGCCTGCCATGTACCAAATGTAAAATTGCTTGTGTGAGCATATTAACCAGCATCTTATCAACTATTGTGTTTTCTACGTTGACCAGGAGGTGGGTCAGTAATTGCTGTAATATAAAGGGTCTCTCCCTGATTTAGGGATTATTGTAGTGAAGCCTTTATTAAACCTCCCATCCAGTCCCCCTAATTAAACTGCCCCTTTATGAATTTCGTGAGTAGAACCGAGAGTATGGGACCTCCAACCCAACTGCAAGTCCATCTTCCCCAGGCGATTTCCATTAGTCATTTCCCCAATGATTTGCTTCACCTCCTGCTCTGTAATTGACCCTCCAAGTGTACCACTAGCCACATCTAAGAGATGTAAATACATGATCCTCATGAAAGCATTTCCCCATTGCATATCTTCTGGCTATGAAGTGATGTAACCTTTCTTTTAGAAAATCCCTAAACTCATTATATGCATTAATGCAACACCCGTTTGTTCCTCCCGCCGACTTAAATGCATTGCTATTTTATTTTATATCGGTTCATACGCAGCCGGAAAAGTGCTAGTCTGAATCTTGCTTCCCCTGGGGCCGAAGACTGAGTCAGAATCTTGCTTTCCTGGGGGGCCCAAGACTGTGATATGTTTCACTGCAATATATTTCTGTGTTCGTTTTCTTAAATACAGTCTTATGTTTTTCTTGTTTCTTCCTTTCTTTATGTTCATTGCTAGAGATATTACGCCTCTGGTGAATGCTTCCTGCGCCACCCATAAAGTGGTCATTGTCTTTACTGAAACCTATTATTAAGGTATTCTTTGACCTAGGTACATATTTCTTCTTTATCTGTTAATGTTTTGAAGAGATTAACTTCAAATCGCCACCTGCTAGGGGATTTCAATATTCAAGTCCTTTTCCAGAGACAGAGGGCAAGGATCTGATATTCCCCAGATAAAATTGTGCATTTACACAATGTATATAGCAATGATGTAAATGTACCGCACTTCATTCCACCAAGTTAGATTTGAGCTTTAAAAATAAAGAAGTAATCTATACTGGGTTGAAACCAAAATACACAAGAAGTAAATGTGTGTCCTTTTCAGTGGGTTGAAATATCCTCAATGGGTCACCTGGTCCAAGGTCTGACACCCAATGTTTCAGAGCATCCCTGTCATTTCTATAAAGTGGTTTGTTTACTTTATCCATGTAAGGTTTCAGAGAAACATTACCCCTCCCCCACAATACTGTCCCTCACATTTCCATCAAGTGGTTTGTTTAGCATCCAAGTAAAAGTCCAGAGGAATATTCCAGATCCTCTAATGTTATACTGCTTACAAATACCTCCCCATCTAAGAATAAAAGCCTGTTTGGTACCCATAGGAGTGGACATTGATCCATGCACCAGAGTGTGATCGCCATTGCGATCATGTGATACCTACCAACCTAACCTCCTAATCTTTCCATATTTTTGTAATTATCACTCGTATCTATTTAGTAGGTAAAATAGTTGCACCACATATTTCACATACTTCATCTTCATCCAGGCTGCTATGATGAACTCAGCCAATCCAATCTCTCTGAAGTTTCCCTGCCTCTTCCAGGCAAAGGTAATTTCCTTTCAATATGACAACATCAGGATTCTTTGAGGCCAGATATTGTGACACTCCACCCCTTATTTATTTATTTATTTATTTATTTATTTATTTATTTATTTATTTGTTTGTTTGTTTGTTTGTTTGTTTGTTTGTTTGTTTGTTTGTATTGCACACCTGGCCCAAAGGCATCTGGGTGCATTTTTTAGGGAGGGGTAACAAGGGATGCACATACAGTAACAATGAATTAACAATATTGGCAAATACAGTGGTGAAAGACAGATGTAAAATTATACAGCGAGACAGTGTATCCAAGTTGGCAGACATATATACACGGAAGGCACAGTTACTCGCATATTGTAGAGTGTTTGCACATGATGAAGGAGATGATAGTGGGGATACGGCAGATTATATGGTTGATGTAATGAAGTCCTGCTCGGTGAGCCATGATTTGGCTTTATTCTTAAAAGCCAGGTAAAATGGTTCGGCTCTCAATGTGACTGGTAGTGTGTTCCAGAGTTTGGCGGCGAGGACAGGGAAGCTAGATCCACCCGCTTCCTGGAGCTTGAAAATCGGTATTACCAGTATGTGGTCTTGCGCAGATCTTAGCGGTCTGTTAGGAGTGTAGGTGGTGAAGCGGTTAGCAAGATAAGTATGTGCCAGCTTAGTTCAAGATTTGTGAGTAAGTGCAAGAGTTTTGAATGATATTCTAGAGGCAATAGGAAGCCAGTGCAAACTGCGTCGAATGTCAGCTATGCAAAATTTCCTGGGGATTTTCAAGGCTTCCCTTATGGCATTGTTCTGGGTGACTTGGAGCTTGCTGATGTTTCTTTGGCTGGTGCCGAGATATAAGGCAATACAATAATCAATTTTGGTCTTAACCAAGGTTCTAGCGAGGGCAATGCAGTTAGAAGCTGTTAAGAAGGGTCTGCATGCTGTTATCAGCTTGCAGGTGTAAGCCGATGCCGAAACAACAGCATTAGTGTGTCGTGTAAGTGACAGAGTGGAGTCAAACACCTAGTGTTTTTGTGTCCTTGTAGACGTTGATAATGTTTCCATCAATGGTGACAGATTTGAAGGTGGGATCCAATTTACTGAGTCTAGTGTGAGAACCTAGGATGAGTAGCTCGGTTTTCTTATCATTTAGGCACAGTCCATGATGTGCCATCCAGGCCTGGATGACTGAGTAGTCAAAGTGCTTTGGAGTCAATTACATGGTCACCTGTGATGGGGATGAGTATCTGGGTGTCATCAGCATAATTAGTGAATGAGACACCCAGATAGTCGAGAATGTCAAAAAGGGGCTTCGTAAATACATTGTAAAGTGTTGGGGAGACACAGGAGCCTTGAGGGGCTCCGCATAAAACTGGTGAAGGTTCGGCGGATGCGGTCTGTGAGAAGACACACATTGTTCTGTTTGCTAAGAACGATCTGATCCATGAGGTGGCTTCATCAGAGAAGTGGGCAGCTGTTTTAAGGTGTTGGCATAAGATTTGGTGGTTGACCAAATCGAAAGCTGCCGATAGGTCAAGCAATAGAAGTAGAGCCAGTTTGCCTTTATCTTTTAAGTCCTCAATTTGTGTTGTGAGGTCAATAAGGGTGGTTTTGGTTCCGTGTCTAGGGTGGAAGCCCGACTGCCTGAGGCCAAGAACTTTGTTTGCTTTGAGGTAAGCCTATAATTTTAGGTAGGCTGCCCTGTCCAGGATTTATAGGAGGAAGGTTACCATAGTAATAGGTCTATAATTGGCCGGATTGGTTGGATCAAGGGTAGGTTTTTTAATTAAAGGTAGCACCCATGCATCCTTGTGGTTATCAGGTACAATTGCCGATTTGAAGGAGGCGTTTATGAAGGTAGTGATTAATTGGGCAAGTTTTTGGGCAGTATCTTTAATAATAGGTGCTGGGCAGGAGTCACCTTGAAAGTTGGAAGGTTTAAGTTTTTTGATGATATTCTCTACTTCCCATATGGAGAGGGGTGAGAAGCTGAAGGGTTTGGCAGGACGAGCTGAGGATGTGGTGCTAAATGCAAAGTTAAGTGCAGGATCTTGGTTGATGCTGCATTTTTTAAAATTAATTTTTGTTTGTAAGGATGTAACTTTATCAAGGACAGCTTTCTGTATGTTGGTACACCAGGAGCAATCTGTGTTACACTGGTCTAAGGGTGCTATGGGTGACTCAAGTTCTTTAAGAATCTTAAATAGCTCTTTAGTATCAGATTCAGCCAACAAGATACGATTATGTAGGCATCTTTTTTGGCAAGGAATATAGCATCTTTATAGATAGATGATGCAGGTGATTAGGGAGTTTTTATTAGCCTCAGATGGAATGCTTTTCCAGTGTGCCTCTGCATTTCTTTTTGCTTTGCGGAGATCTCTGCGATGAGGTGTAAACCACGAGTTAAGATGAGGACGTGGAATGGGTCTACTCAGTTCTAGTGGTGCAATGGTGTTTAAGGCTTTTAGGATGGTACGGTTGTAAGTGTTGACAAGGACTGTAGGGTCAGAGTTGGATGATGCCATTTTATTGATAAGGGGGAGATTAAAGGGAGTAGTTTCTCATTAGTAATGTCCTTATTGTGAGTGGGGATAGTGGGTGATATGTTAGTTTTGGCGCTTAGCGGGGGGACGCTTTGATGGTGAAGATTATTTTGTGGTGGTCAGACCATGGGCATGGTGTTACAGACGATAGGTTAATTGTACATTTCAGATCTGTTAACCAATCGAGGGTTCTACCCTTTATGTGGGTAGGATCCTGAATGTGATGGGTAAATCCAAGATCTGTTAGGGATTTGGCTAAGTCAAGGGCGATGGTATCATTTGGATCTTGGAGACCCAGGTTGAGGTCACCAAGTAATCTGATTTGTGAGTTAGGCTTTGTTTTGGCACCAAGGATCATAGATAGATCCTCCGTCAAGGAAGATATGGGTCCTGGGGGCCTATAGATAAGGTGTATTGTGGCCGTATGGTTAGGCGAGATAGCTAGTTTGACTGTTAGCAATTCTGCAGAGGGGATTTGCAAAAATGTGGTAGGTCTGAGTCCAAGGGAACTTTGGTAAATAATGGCAATACCACCACCTTTAGATTGATTTGTTATTCCTATTGCATCTGATAATGGCATAGTTGTCTGGTATAGTCAAGGAAAGTGTGCGGCCAGATGCGGCATGAAGCCAGGTTTCTGTAATAGCAAGAAAGCCCAAGTCTCCTATTCTGATGAAGTCAGCAATGTCAAGGGCATGAGCTGGGAGTGATCTGGCATTGATTAGTGCAGCTTTGATGGGTGGATCTTTGGAGCTAATGGCGCTACTGTCATGACTAATTGAGTGGATGTTTTGCGCAGGGGTTGCAGTGTTGGTCCCGGTAGTGGGGAGATCCTGGTTGGTATTAGTATGTTAGTGTAAGGGGTGGGCTTTGGTTAGGCGTTGGTTTGGAAACAAAATGTTGTAGCCAGATAGGGATTGAAATCTGGCATGGTGATTGTGGTCAGGAGCACTGGATTGTGCACATGCAACATGGGTGAGGATGATGATAGTAGGAGGTGATAGAGGGAGGATGTAAGGTTAGTAGACAGGCCTGAACTGTCAAGGTTCTGTTGTGTGAATTGTGGCTGGGCAAAGTTACCTGCAAACAAACTGCCAAAGGTAGTGATGGGAGTATACCAGGTGGCGATAGGTATGTATAGGTATGTATAGCAATGAGATGAGCGTAAGGTATGACCAAGTAGGTTTACACATTGTAATGTGTGGTATAATCGTATATGAACTCTACTAGAAATGTGGGTAGAGAGGTAAAGTCAATAAGACAATAAGGCAAGTTGTTAACCCAAGTGGGTAATCGGGTAGCTAAGGTAGTCTGGTTCTGCAGCTAGAGAAATATGCTAGACGCACAGGGCCTCATTACGACCCTGGCGGTAATGGGTTAATGGTGCTGTAAAAGGCTGCGGCGCCGTTAACCCATTAGTGCCTGATTACGAGGTCCCTTTGTAGGACCCGACCTTAACGGCTGGTCTACACAAGCCGTTAAAGTAGGGACCCGCAAAGGGACCTTTGTGCTAAGTATGGTACCGCAATTTGCGGTACGGTACTTAGCGCCTTCCCCATTCCCATACAGCCCTATGGGGCGAAAACGGGAATGGGGAAGGGCCATGGTTCAATGGGGAATTACCGCCCCGCCAACCTTGGAATGGGGTGGTAATTCCCCATTGAACCATGGCGGACCCGTTACAACACCGGCACCAACCATGGTGCTAATAGCGCCATGGTTTAGCGCCGGTGTTGTAATGAGGGCCACAGTCTATGTAGGGCTGAAATAGGAGTATGGGGCTATGTCTGTCTGGTGATGGATTAGATGTAGGGTGCTAACCCAAATGCATAATGTGATAGGCAGTCCATTTTATAATAAAGTGAAAAAAGTTATACTGAACAACGATAGTACTGAGATGAATATAAGTTGATGTAAAAGCATAGCATGGGTACAATGGATAGATCTATGTCCATATGGTCACAACATATGAGCATACATAGTACATTGTAGTAGATGAAGTACGTAGAATGGTTAGCAAAGAGGTGACATAAACTGAAATGCAATGAAGGGTAGTCTAGGTAAGAGGCATACAGTAGTACAAAGAGAGAATGTAACGAGACACTGGCCTGACTGGCAGTAAGAGGCTACTGATACCGTGACATATAATAGTTTAGAAACTTGTGTCAGTCTTGATAAGATATAATAGTATGAAGGTGATACATGGCAATATATGTAGCATTCATGAATAGATAGTGCATATATATGCAATAGTTCAGGCACTACAGTGCGATCCTAGTTAAGTGGTAGTATGAGCACAGTAAGATAGACTACATAACATAACAGGTGCGGGTGTCCTAGTAGTAAACGAAGGACTGTCGCACTTACTGGTTTGTGAAATGGAGTACGCGGGATACGCACAGTAGTCGACAGTGCACTCGTGGACATGTAGTTCAAGACCTTAAATTATAGCGTGCACAGTCTGAACAAACCATAAGAAGAGTGCATAAAATGGGCTTTGCAATGTCACGGTTGAAGTGAGTAACCAGCAGTGGTGAACCACATCACGAATGAATGTTGCGTGAGCAGTAGACGCTCAGTTCTGTGATGCTAGATGTGAGTTAGTACTTGCGGCAACCACAAGTTCAAGGTGCTGGGTGGCAGGGGGCTTACCAGGATAGGGTACGCAGTCTCGTAGATAGGATGAAGGTGATGGTAAACAGCATTACTGGGCGTGGCTCCATGGGCTCCAGACAGGCTCACGACAGGGTATGAGCCTTGGAGGTGTGCCTTTGCTGGTGGGCCGGCGTTCGCCTGCCTGCGTGGGATAGGCTAGTAAGTAGCAGTCACAGCCAATCACGTCATGTTGCTTGCAGAAACGAGGAAGTTAGGATGATTTTCTGAAAGCAAAATAGTGCACGGCCATTTTGAAAGTAGCTGATCCTCGTGGCTAGCCATGGAGGGCAGCACGAAGTTAGAACATACAGGATATAAAATCCAGCAAGGAAGCAAAATAAAGGCTATTCAAAGCAACGGATGCATGTGGGCCGATTATGAAGCGGATTGCCAATTAATCCGACGTCCATGTGGAAGAGGCTGCAAATTGAGTGTAATGCAGTTGGATATTCCCCGAGGCCTACCTTAGGGGAGATGATGCTTCAGAGGCTTCTCTGAGACGGCGGTCACTGCTCATGGAATGTGGGGGGCTCCTGCTCCTTAATTTAATTATTGAGCCCATTGGTGTGGGAGAGATCTAACTTCAAGGTTATACGCCATATGTCCTGTTTATGGTGGTGTACACTAGTAGGAGCCCCTCAATTATGCACCACCAGTGTCCCAACAGAAGTTATGTACATCCATCAAGACCGCCCCCACAATCAGGAAAAACATTGTTTGCATTTTGTTGAATTGTATATGTCTGCTGCAAGATTTGTCAAACCTGAACTCATGTGTTGTCAAGTACTAACCATACATCTCTATATAATATCATGATATGCTCTTTCCTTACCCACTATCTGAATTAAGTGCGTTGATCTCTATAGAAGTAAACTCGCAAAGGATTGGTCTGAATCAGCACATTTCTACCCTCTGTGTACTTCATCCCATTGGTAGCTATATTGCCATTTCTCTTCCCTCCCACCACCTCCTCCCTCCATCTCCCACCCATTGTACAGGAGTTTATGTAACTAATATTTAACATGTTTTCTCCTCTCTCTTGAGAAACAGACCAGAATGGGAAGTGAAAGGCCTCGCCAGGGCATGTGTCTACAGTGCAACATATTTTCCTAATGCCAAGTACTCGCATAGTACAATCCCTCTGGTAACCTATTCAAAGCCTTCTCATTCTTAACATGTGTTTTGCAGTTGTGATTTAGATTTGTTTCTTCATATGGTCTCCTTCCTTCCCCATTTGTCTGGCTATGGGCTGTCTTGACTGTGTATTATGTTTTTGCCGCATTTCCCTGTGACTAGTTTGGGTGCCTGATGCTTGGCAATCTGACGTGTTATGTATTATGTTTGTGACACGTCCATGTTCTTGTAAGTGATTTCATAGATCTTTTGAGTAACTACATTTCTTTGTTTTATGGGCCTTAGTTATTAATACCTTATCCAGCTTCAACAATCCAAATTGCATATCCCACATACGCAGTTCTGGTTGCCAGAAATATTTTATGTCCATAGTTTCTTTAGATTTAATCCACTGAAATCCTTATACTGCCTTGGGCCTCTGTACATTCTTGACGGCCATTCGAATCTGTCTTATCCGGTGTCTCAAGAAACACGCTATGATAGATCTCAGGAACTTGGTGTTCACAGTGTCATGTCGCCTTATTCTATGAGCTCTTAGTTTCTCCAGGGGAATGTCGAATTAAATCTGTAGAACTTCGGAATTTCATTTTTCTGCTAAATCCGCCATGTTATCTACCTTCAGTTTTTCATTGAATCCGAAAGAACGTAAATTCCCATGGTAACTACCATACCTCCAAATCGGTTTGTTGTTCTCAGATCATCAAGTTGTGCATGCAGTGCATTTACCTTGTCTACAGTTTCCTCCACCGTTCCAATCCTGTCTTCATCTTCAGTAATGTGATCTGTAAATCTACACATTACGAATTTTAGAGTCACGATTTCAGTATGTGTTTTCTAAATACGAAGATCTATGTTGGTGAACAGTAGTATTCATGGTGGAGAAATGTTGCACCAGAAGCACTTTGTTTATTATTCATGTTTCTGCAATTTCGCATTTAACCTATGATTTTATGAATAGTAGCCTGGAAGAAGACTGCTGGGTCGAAACACGTGTTGGCTATATTCATTCAGATACTTTGTTTATATTAAATACATTGCCAGTGGCTGTGTAACTTGTGTGTATTTCAATGTTAGATAATGTGGGCACAGGTTCCATCAATACACAAGCACCTGCAGCAGGCATACATCCTTCAGTTGAAATAGGTTAGGGTTTATCCATTACCTTTGGCACAGATAAGCGCACTGGGCTCCGGCTTGTTGCCCGTTTTGGTTCTCATATATATCAATTGATGTAGCGTTGGAGGCTAGAGAAGGCTGATCTGCTAGTTGGATGATCTTTATTTATCCTTCCATTCACCCTGCTAATGTTTCCCAACCTTGCTTATGTATATTGATTTAGTAGACCAATCCTGCTTGGAAACATCACAGACTCCAGTGATTGGCTTGGCTAGTACTCTGATGCGATGTGGTGGATCATTACTTTGTCCCCAAAATTAATCTGTGGCAGGTGCTTTCGGCTATGTTCTCATCATGGCCTGTTAATACATCTTCTCTGCCTGCTTCCCAATGTTCCCAAAGAGCACGATAACACTACAGATATTGCATATCCTCACAGCCCTTGTCTATTCACTGCATTTTGAGAATCAATTAAAGCTATGTTTAGTCAGCATGGATGGGAAATAAAGGGGATTAGGAAAGTCCAAGTCACAGGTCTGAGATCATGTGGTTACTGTCTCAACTGCTAGCCATGCACCACTGCCTCCTTATATGGCATTTAGAATAGTATTGCCACTGTGCGTGTGGTGTCACCGATTTGGATCAATGGGCCTTATTACAAGAATGGAGGTAGCCATGCCGCTATTTGCGGCATATATATAAATTAAATTTATAATAAACTTCTCAATACCAGAAATATGGCACAAGCTATCTAAAGTACTTCCTAGGTATGTGTTTTATATTTTTCTGTGTCCACCTAAGTTTTCATAGGGATACATTTTACAAAAATCACCATTTCGTACTTCTGTTTAAACATTACACAGAAGCAACTCTTTATTATTTCAATAGTTGCTCATAAGCAAGGTCTGTCAATTACCAAGCACTATTAGCTCAACATAAATTCCACATCAAGCACAGTATGTACAAAAAAGAACCAATGAGTATCCATGTTCATGTACACAGTATTTCATACAATGCAAAAGACAGTTATATACACACATTTAGAAAAGAACATTTGAAAAAAACTTTTTCTCAGAATAGTCAACACTATATAAATTTTGAAGTTGATAGGCCCCCACTCAGAGGTTGAAACCATATGTCTCTGAATTATAAATGTTCAGTTACATTGGGGGCATTTTCAATTAGTTAGCTGAACTCAGAGTCTACTAGCTAAACTCGGGGTCTACGTGTGACACCAGGATGAATCTAGAAGGTGTCATACTCGCACACGAATAAAACAGAAAGTGCGAGTAAACTACGTTTCGGCGGAGTGGGCCGGTCCGCCTTCCGCAGGACCAGTAGAAGTCATGACCCTCACGTGTCTGGGGCTCAAGATCAGATACGTTCCTTCACGTTTACAAATAGACGTTAATGGTTGATATTTCCATTAAAATAGGTTGATCTGTGTGTTCACCCGAGCTCATCCGTCACAGGGTCCCAATAACGGCCTGCACTCCCCTAGGAGCCGCGTCCCTGTCTGCTCTTTGGAGTGGAATTCTGTTAAAGCTGCACTTGTACACCACTGGGGGTTGCGCGCTTGGGACTGGTCACTGCAGGTGGACGCGCCCCCCCCCCAGAGATTCGGCCTGGAAGCCTCAGTATTCGCAGGGATTACGTCAGGGTCACCAAGGAGAGACCACTCAATGCTCAGACCTCTAGCAGATGGAAGAATATCCCGCCTCATTTCCGCTAACGCTGCAGCCTATTGCCAACGTACAGAGCATATTCTCCCTAACAAAATGGCCGTATCGATGATGTGCGTGTGCCTCTGATGCACGAAACCGCTCAGGTTTCGTGCATCAGAGGCACACGCACATCATCGATACGGCCATTTTGTTAGGGAGAATATGCTCTGTACGTTGGCAATAGGCTGCAGCGTTAGCGGAAATGAGGCGGGATATTCTTCCATCTGCTAGAGGTCTGAGCATTGAGTGGTCTCTCCTTGGTGACCCTGACGTAATCCCTGCGAATACTGAGGCTTCCAGGCCGAATCTCTGGGGGGGCCGCGTCCACCTGCAGTGACCAATCCCAAGCGCGCAACCCCCAGTGGTGTACAAGTGCAGCTTTAACAGAATTCCACTCCAAAGAGCAGACAGGGACGCGGTTCCTAGGGGAGTGCAGGCCGTTATTGGGACCCTGTGACGGATGAGCTCGGGTGAACACACAGATCAACCTATTTTAATGGAAATATCAACCATTAACGTCTATTTGTAAACATGAAGGAACGTATCTGATCTTGAGCCCCAGACACGTGAGGGTCATGACTTCTACTGGTCCTGAGGAAGGCGGAACGGCCCACTCCGCTGAAACGTAGTTTACTCGCACTTTCTGTTTTATTCGTGTGCGAGTATGACACCTTCTAGATTCATCCTGGTGTCACATGTAGACCCCGAGTTTAGCTAGTAGACTCTGAGTTCAGCTAACTAATTGAAAATGCCCCCAATGTAACTGAAAATTTATAATTCAGAGACATATGGTTTCAACCTCTGAGTGGGGGCCTATCAACTTCAAAATTTATATAGTGTTGACTATTCTGAGAAAAAGTTTTTTTCAAATGTTCTTTTCTAAATGTGTGTATATAAATGTCTTTTGCATTGTATGAAATACTGTGTACATGAACATGGATACTCATTGGTTCTTTTTTGTACATACTGTGCTTGATGTGGAATTTATGTTGAGCTAATAGTGCTTGGTAATTGACAGACCTTGCTTATGAGCAACTATTGAAATAATTAAGAGTTGCTTCTGTGTAATGTTTAAACAGAAGTACGAAATGGTGATTTTTGTAAAATGTATCCCTATGAAAACTTAGGTGGACACAGAAAAATATAAAACACATACCTAGGAAGTACTTTAGATAGCTTGTGCCATATTTCTGGTATTGAGAAGTTTATTATAAATTTAATTTATATATATGTTTAGTGAACCTGTTAGGACACTTTTCTGTTTTGTGGTTTAGTGATCCCAATCCTTGACAGAGTAGGGATATACCCTCTAGTGCATTAGCTATTTGCGGCATGGCTACCCCCGTTCTGGGTACCGGGTCCGGGTTCCCTGAATGGGGAAATATCGGGCCATTCCGACCTTGGAGGGCCCGGTATTCCCCATTCAGGGAAGCCGACCCCAGTACATCCCTATTCCCATTCAAGCCCCCATAGGGCTCAATGGGAATGGGGAGCATGCTAACAACGGGCCTGTTAATGACGGGCCCGTTGTTAGCATGCTGGGCCGCTCACGGGACCCGTTAAGGACGCTTGGTTTTACCAGGCATCCTTAACGGGTCCCGCGAGCGGACCTCGTAATGAGGTGGTAGGGGTTTAAAAGGGCCGGCAGCTCTACCGGCCCAATTAAATCGCTACCGCCAGGGTCGAAATGAGGCCCAATATCTTTCAAAATTTGCTAAATAAAGGGCAGGGGAAAGACATGGAAAATTACATAATGTGCAGTGCTCTATTCACAGACAATTTGGCTTGTTGGGCACTGTGTTGGTAAAAAACTCAAACTTCTCAATTTACATATACAAAATGTGAATGTTTGTGACCCGTTAATTAGGGTTATAGTATTCACAGGTGTTTCCTCAGGAAGTGGCAGTTTTGAGATGATATCTCTTTGGTGCCTTTTGAGAAATCTGCATAAAATATTGTTAAAAATAAACATTCTCCTCAGAGCCTTTGGGGAAGGTTTTGTGAAGATCCTTACAGGGGTAAATGTATAGGTGTTCCTAAACATTACATTTCTCTTTCAAACTCCCAAAAGAAATGTCACCCTCATATACAGAAAAAGATTGCTGCATGGATTTGCACCCAAATTTCACAAGAAGTGGGTATGTTTGCCAATTTTAGTGCTTTGCTGTCAGCATTGAGGAGGCTGCTTGTCACATGGCCAGCCCCTGCCACTCAGTTACCCCGCCCACAATCAGGTTTCGCACCTTGCAGACAGATATGTAGGAACTCCAGGCCAGCTCACATCAGACAGCATTGAGGAGGTTCCCGGTTACGTAACCAGGCCCTGCCACTCAGTTACTCCGCCCTTACCACTTTTGTTGTGCTTTCCAGAAAGATATTTATGGACTCCAAGCCAACTCTAGGCAGACAGCATTGAAGAGGCTGCTGGTCATGTAACCATGCCCTGCCACTTAACTGCTCCACCGACCACCGTGTTTTGCAACGTTTAGGCAGCTACTTAGAGACACCAGGCCAGCTCAGGAAGACAGCATTGTAGATACTGCTAGTCACGTGACCGGGCCCTGCTACTAACTGCTCTACTTACCACTAGATTGTGTTCCTTCCAGGTAACTACTTAGGGACTGTAGGCCAGCTCCAGGCAGACAGCATTGAGGAGGCTGCTGGCACATCTCCAGGCACTACCGTCCAGATGTTCCGGCCACCACCTTTTTCAGAAGTCCACCTTAGACGTCCTTATTGCCAGCATACTTGTCAAAAGAATGAACCAAGGCAAGGACCTCACCTGTTTCTGCCTATTGGGGCCTGATAGGCCCAAAGGCCAGACCCACTATCCTGCAGTTCACCTACAAAGTAGTCAATATTACTACTTGCCAAAAGACTTGACATATGTCTCCTCCCTCCACACTACCTAGGATTTGAATGGCCAAGTGCCCTGGTCAGCGCCGGAAAGGTACCCTCGTATACCTCATTAATTACACCCTTGACCCTATCCAACACCCAGGGACCACACGCATACCTCCCTTCATGTTGGTAAATACTCAGTCGGCAGGCACTCACACCACAGAGATTGCCTCAACTCATACAACGACCTTGACACCGTCTTCATTCCCTAAACATGGTTCTCCCATTTGCCCCCCATTTTTTCACTGGCTTCCTATCCCCTGGCTACTGCATCCAACATGTAAATCGGCCAGGAATGGCATGAAGTGGAGTGGCAATCAGGAACGACTGGCCATGTTCCATCATACTCTCTCCCAGAAAAAGCTTGTTTGAATCACTCGCCTGCCGGCTCCCTTTCTCTCACAAGGGATCCATCCCCTCTACCTCATCTATAGACCAGCTCACAGAAGTATGACGATTTTCATTGCTGACATCTCCAACGTATTATCCTTTGACAAATTAGCACACATGAATAATATCATTCTAAGAGATTTTAAAATCCCTGAGCCTCACACCAACAACCACACTCGAAGCACACTTTACACATTGACCGAATCCATGGACCTTAAGAAAATTGTGCCCCCCCTCACGCAAAACAAAGGCAACACCCAATGCTTACAATTACTACTATTAGGATATTTATTGAGTGCAGACCTAGTTTTGAGATGCAATAGAGTGATTTACAATCAGAGGGGAAACAACATTTTGAGGGGAGCAGAGAAACAAGGGAGTGTGGAGCTAACAATAGGGGTTGGGGAAGTTGGGCCATGTATCACCAAGGGATCAACAAGCAAACAGGGGAGGAAACAGTGGTGAGCAGTTCACCCAGTCATAGGTAGGGTGGGGAGTGGAGGGTGTGTGAAGCTAAGTGTTAGGGAGGAGCCATAACTTGAGGAGGCGGTCTTGAGCTCCTTCCTGAACTGTAGAAATGATGGGGTGAGTCTGATGTTGATGGGGAGAAGGTTCCAGAGTCTTGGGGCCTAGACTTACACTTTACATTATCCCCTCTCATCACCTGTGCTAACCCTATCTCACTTGGCTGGTCTGAACACGTCACCAACCCACTGTCAATCACACTCTCGACCACAGGCCAGGCTAAACATCCCCTCACTCAGCGCCATTCAATTAGAAACTTCCCCATCAATGAGCTTGGAGCAGACTTCCCCAAAACCGGGAATGCCTTGGTCCTCCTAGAATTATTCAAGAGCTCTGCTATGCATCAAGTGAACACTCATGCCTGCCCTAAGACCAAACCATCCACACCATGGGACACACCGGAGCTTGACTTCATAAAATGCTCTATCAGAGCCCTAAAGAAATGGTGGCACACAATCCGTAACCCTAGAGATCTAACCAATCTCAAATCTCTCCATGCCGACCATAGTATTCCGATTACCATGACCAAACCTGCTTACTACACCACTACTATTGTGGCAGCCTCTAACAGGAGCAAACCCATCTTTGAAGTAGTAAAGCATTGTACTAAACCCTCACCAGACCCGAGGTGCCAGCAACTCAGGAAAATCTATAGGTTTTTTGTGGGTAGAAAAAGACAAAATCTGACAGATGATCGAATCAACCTCCAACAACATTAACCCCCCTGCACTCCGGTTTGCACACTGCAGGTCTGGACTGAATTCTCACGCTCTCTCGCCCACAGATCACCTAAAAACTATTGACTCCATATGACCTACTTCCTACTCTGATGATATCATCCCAACCTGCATCATTAAACAATTGCACTCCTCAGCATCAATAATACCTCCTCCACAGAAGGGTAATTCCCAGACACTCTCAAGACTGGTCTCATAAGATATATTTAAAAAAAATGACACAGACCATAACGACCTAGACAACTACCAGCCCATTGCGAACATCCCGTTTATTGGCAAGATCTTGGAAACAATTATTTGTCAGAATCAAACAACTACACCTCCTTAAATGACTTTCAATCGGGTTTGGCCCCAAGTGTAGGATTGGGACAGCCACCAACCAGGTGATGGATGATGCCCTCCAAATCATGAATAAGGGAGACCTATGCCTCCTCGTCCTATTTGACCTCTCATTTGCATTCAGCACCATCTGTCACATCATCCTCCTCTCCGTCCTCACTGACAGGATAGGATTATTTGGCACTGTCCTGAATTGATTCACCTCCTACACGTTGGGCAGACACCAGGCTGTCCAGATGAACACTTTGTGTTCTGACCTTTACATGAAGCCATTGGGCATGCTTCTCAAAGATCCTGATATGGCCATCCACTGTTATGCAGACGATGCTCAGTTGTACATAAGAGTAAAAAGCCCTCAGGACATCAGTCATCTTCACTATTACCCAGCCATCATCCAGTCCTGGGTGTTGACTGCCTTACTCAGACCTAACCCCTTTAAGTCCAAATGTATCCACATGTGTCCACATGTTAAACAACAACTTGTCCAACAACGGCTCAATACAATGTGCCAAGAAGGATTTGATTTGCAACTCTAGATTCAGCAAAATCCATAGGCTTCACTATTGACAGCAGTCTGTCCTTCCAGAAACACATAGTCAATAAGAGCCAAACAGCCTGGATCCAATCTACCTTTCACAAATTCAAACGCTTCATCCTGCCTCAGGATTTTCAGACCATAGTGGTCTCACACATCGATATAGGAAATTCCCTCTTAACAGGTGTCCCAGCTATTCTTGGCTCCCCTAAAAGTAGCCCATCATGCTGCAGAACATCATATTACGAGTGTGAGGAAATTTGACGGATTCACCCCCATCTTATACAAACTACATTGGCTCACTCTCCAGGCCAGGATACTGCTCAACACTGCATGTATAATATTCAAAGCAATTACAAGTAACACATCAGCACAAGTAACACCCCACGTGTAGCAACTCCGCCATCACAGGCACCACCAACCAACCTAAGGGCTTGCACCCCATGCACAGCAAATCCATCATCCCAGGCACCACAAACTCACTTAAGGGCTTGTGCCCCACACACAACGACTCTGTCATCACAGGCAACACAACCAGCCTAAGGGGCATTGCCTCTTCACAGCAACTTTGTCATCACAGATAGCAACATTCCACCCAAGTGGCCTTCACCCAATCACAGCAATCTCAGCACTGCAATCAGTACCTGCCCGCCTAAGGGGTCTCGACCAGCACCTTTCAGGCCCGGCTCTATATATCCATCAACAACCTTATCAAATGGCCATGCTTTACTTCTGGTCCCGGTTTATCAGGCTTCCCAAGCACCTGCCTTTTTGTCTAGGCTGCCGTGATTAGCACACACAAATGGTCTCCCACACCCATGTGTGGGATTCCTCCATCTACACAAGCTCCATGTTAGAACCCTTCACCTAGTTCTTCCATCTTCCGATCTCACTCTCCACCGCAGTAGGCGGCTCCAGACGCGCTAGACTTAGCTCCTGTCCCATCTGTCCCCTCATTCCACCCTTTAGTGAGGTGCTTCATACTCCCATCTCCACTGTCCCCGTTTCCACCAGAAAAGCAGGCGGAAGCACTTAACTGTGAACTAATTAACATACGCTCGCTAAGAACTCATGCATCAGAAAGCAAGGTTCTCTCAACATACATCTGTCTGGTTCACACTTTCCACAATTCACAGTTCACAACCTTATTGGAAAGCAGGGTTCCCTTGCCCTTGCTTTCCTTTGGCAACGGGTCACAGACTTTCGATTGTACAAGGGGTATGGGTCCCTGGAGTCAAGAATAGTACCATGTATGCCAGCTTGCTGCTCCACCTGCGTTATCAATGCGGGAGGCCCTGCGCACCATTGTCATCCGCTGCTTTGCATGCTAGCTGCCACTCCCGGTCTTACGAGTTTATTTTTGGAGGCTTTGCAGGTTTGAGTTGGAAAGGGATAGGGTAACTCCGCCTTCGTCGTCCTTCAAGGTCTCACCGTGTTTCTTCTCTGCCGGTTTGGTGTAGCTGTCCCCTCGCGCGTTCAGCCTTGCTCATAGTGTGCTTTCGTGCTCTGCCTTCTATCCCTGTGGGGAAGGTAAAGGGCCATCAGGGGTGCAATTTTATTGTCAATTGCCTGACTGTTTGGTAAACGGCTCTGGTGTCAGTTTGTTGTCTGTTACAGTGTACGAAAATGTTTGTGTGGGAAAAAGGGGGGTAGAGCTTCTAAATATACTACAGGGTAGGATGGGGAAAAGGCATTACAGGTAAGGGGATAGCGCCTCTCAACCCTCTGTGTCCCACCTCCATTCCCTGAAGACCCCTCACCCAGGTGATCCTCCCCCACTGGTCCACCCCGAGGAACTGGATCCAATAGCGATGGCCGTGTCCTGGACACCTGAACGACAAACCTCCGGGGACCAGCGGATGAGACACCTTCAGGTTTCTCAGAGGACCCTCTGGACATTACTAGCTACCTTACATTTGGACACCCCATCCCTTTCCCCTGATTTCAGCAAAAGTCAAAATGTGTTTGTGAGTTTGTGGCTTCACGAAGCGTTGTTCCTCATACAATTCCACACCGTTTCAACAATCTGCACCAAATTCTGCATTTTTACCTGTTAGGACCCTCTGGACATTACTAGAGGCATGACAACTGGGCACCCCATCCCTTTTCCCGGATTTGAACACCTTCATTCACACATGAGACGGTTGCCTGAAATCGGCAAAACATCAATGTGGTCGTAGAAGTTCCAGTGCCGACACAGGAACACAACTCGAGGTCCTAGGATGCACGGTTTCTAATATATTTGCACCGCAATGCACTGCAACGAACTGCACCACGCCAGGGTGAGGCGACATGTGGTTAGAGAGCACAAAAGGTCCCAGTATGCAGCAGCACACCAACTCTCGCCTCCCCCAACATCTGCTCCGGGGTATGTCAGGTAGCCACGCATGACAATTCTCAGTGCAATTTACTTCAGGGTGCAAAGCACATCAAGCGATAAGCGAATCGGAACAGCAACCTACATGATCAGTGTTATCATGTCTGTCTACAAATCCCGTTCTGTACTTCTGCTAGTTATCCATAAAGGTGAATGACCAGTAAACCTGCATCATCTTCCCATGTTCTGGCCTACTAAAGCCACTCAGAGTTCTGAATACTTCAGGTTGTTCTGCTGATGCTGTTTTCCTTACGTAGTGAATTAATAAAAATGTTTATATACATAAATCAAATTGTTAAGTGCCTCATTTCGTCTACATCATACCATTTCAAGTAAAGTAAATGTGCCTCATTACAACTCTGGCGGTAGCCGTCCCGTTAAAAACGGCACGGCTGCTGCCGGAGTTGCATTTTTTCCAGCACCCGTGAAACGGCAAGAACCGGGTCATGCCGAGCTTGGCGGACCCGGTAATTGCCCATTTGCGGGTGCCGGAATCAAGGGCATCCCAATCCCCATTTTTCCCCATAGGGCTGAATGGGGATGGGGACATCGGATGCACCGGCACATGCAGAGTTGTGCCGGTGCATCCGACGTGCTCTGCTCAAGGGTGCCGTTACACCCGCAGGAAAAACCTGGCCGGTGAAACGGCACCCACGAGCAGAGCACAGAGTATGGTGGTCCGGGAACTACGGTACTGGCATGCTTACCGGTACCATAGTTCCCAGCCCGCCATGCTCGTAATGAGGCCAAATGTCTTCAAATTGTGGACCTCTGACAAGAAAACGTGTCAATTGGCTCATAAAGAAACTTGACTGCATGTTTAGATTATGCATAGGGCCTCATTACAAATTGTGCGGAATGCGTTTTAACGGCGCCGGCACCATTACCGCCGCTGTTAAAAGCATTCCGCACTATTACGAGTTTACCTCGCGAGACCTGATGTGGACGTCTGGTTTATCCAGACGTCCATAACGGGTCCCGCGAGGGAACCAGGGAACTAACAACGGGCCCTCTTGTAATAGGCCCATTGTTAGCTCCCTCCCCATTCCCATTGAGCCCCATGGGGGCTTGAATGGGAATGGGGAAGGTCCGGGTTCCATGAATGGGGAAATAACGGGCCCTCCATACTCGGAATGGCCCGGTATTTCCCCATTCATGGAACCCGGACCCAGACACGGTTTTGGAGGCAGCAATGGCGCCAATAGCGCCATGGCTACCTTCAAAATTGTAAAGAGGCCCATAATGTTATTTGTAGACAACTTGTTTGGCATTTAGTTTGTCCATTCTAAATGTTCAGTGAACTGTAGATAACTTCAGGTATATACTAAACCGGATAGAAAGTGGCAGTACTTTGAACAGCTATGTAAAAGCGGGGCACATCACACCCTTGTCTTTTGAAATGGTGTCAATTCAATATCGACTGCTTTGAAAGCACTAATAGAAATAATTGCATGTATTTCGTTGCAAGGTGTTCAAAACACCTCCTTTATTGAGAAGAAATCTTTGGGACTGCACCCACTATATGAGGACCTTTGCAAAGCTTTCACAGCTCCTCCCAAAATCACCTCTGTGACATCAGCACATTTCTGCCACCCAAAGGTGATTATTTAACCCACCTCATTGCATGCTATAAAATGGGATACGCTACAACATAGGGGTTATTCTGTAATAGGAAACTTCCCATGAAAAACAAAAATGGTCACCATCGCCCTGTGAACTTCTGGTGATAACATCTTATTTTGTGTCAGATGATGTCTGGAGACGTGCAGGAAAATGGGCTGGGGTTGGTTAATAAGAGCAGAGAAAGCAGTGACAGGTAGCTTTGCTATTGTGGTTCTGCGAACAGATGAGAACACCAACACATTTTACGACAATGAAAACAGTAATGAACAACAGGATGAATGCATTCAAATGAACCTCTTGGTTGCTGAGATTCAGCCAGCCCTCTGAACGAATCAGAATTCATGCAAGCGAGGTATTAAGTCACATTTCTGCTTTTGTTTGCTTTGACCCTGAATTGGTTCTTTTCCTGTATTGCTACAGAGGCTTACAGCTTCCACATGTTGCTGCGCTATGCAAGTTCTTATGTGTTTAATTTCCGGCCTGTCTCTTGTACGACACTTTCTTTCCTCTAACTGAATCATCTGGCCTCATTACACGGAAGGCGGCCGCGGAATGCATGATGCTGGCCCCTTACCGGCACCGTTCATTCCGTGCCGCCACATTACGAGTCTGCAGCGGGTACCACTCTGCAGGGGAGTTGCTAGGTCTGGAAAAGACCCGGGGCTAAGCTGATGTCGGAACTGTTGGGACTGGGGGCTAGCTAGTCTTTTGGCTGTAGCTCCAGAGATTCTATCCGGGGCTACAACCAAAAGATCAGGGGCTATAGCCCCCTTAGCCCCCCCCCCCCCTAGCAACGCCCCTGCCACTCTGGATGCCTGGCCAGACCAGATGTGCAGACCGGGACCTGCTAGCAGACCAGGATGCTAACAACGGGCCCGTCATTAACAGGCCCGTTGTTAGCATCCTCCCCATTCCCATTGAGCCCTATAGGGGCTCAATGGGAATGGGGATGTACCGGGTCCGGGTCGAGCAAAATGGAATTAACGGGCCCTCCAAGGTTGGAATGGCCCGGTAACTCCCCTTTTGCGGGACCCAGAACCGGTACCCAGTTTAGGGGTAGCCATGCCACTAAAAATGGCATGGTTACCACCGAACTCGTAATGAGGCCAATGGGCCTCATTACACGGTAGGCGGTAACCATGGCGCTATTAGCGCCATGGTTGCTGCCGGTACCGTACCGAGTCCGCCTTGGTGGATGGCGAAATTATCGTCCTACTCCAAGGTGAGCGGGGGCGGTAATTCCCCATTCACCAAGGCCCTTCCCCATTCCCATTTTTGCCCCTTTAAGGCATAATGGGAATGGGGAAGGTGCTAATTACGGTACCGCAAATTGCGGTACCGTAATTAGATCCGAGGTCCCTTTGCGGGTCCCGTCCTTAACGCCTGGAAAAACCAGGCGTTAAGGGAGGACCCGCAAAGGGACCTCGTAGTAAGGCGGTAAGGGTTTACCGGTACCGGTGCCCTTACCGGTACCGGTAAACCCTTACCGCCTACCGTGTAATGAGGCCCATTGTGTCTAAATTGCTCTTGGGCTTTTGCCTGGGTTGTTGAGGGTGCCAGTCCTTCACATCTGCTGCTGGCCTATGGATAGCAGAGCGCAGCCAATCATTCTGTGCCCCTGTTGATGACCTCCCCTGTTAGGAAAGTGAACAGAATGCAAGACGGTGGAGCAGTGGTGGGAGAGTTATTTATTTTCACCCAACGTTCTCATCACTTTGGAATCATTAATCTGTTATCATACATTTGATATCACAACACGTGTTACCACAAGATTGAACAATGCCAGAGCAGGAGGCGTACATTTTGCTGCTGCTGACCCCTCACTTTGAAACTTGTTACCCCCACGCATCAGAGATGAAACGCCCTACAGCATCTTCAAGAAACTGGTTAAAACCTGGCTTTTCAATGAATATGAAAAATGGCTTTTGCTCCTAGGTTTCCCCCTCTGCCTGTTCCATCTGGCTGCTCCTGTACTATTATCCTGCATATATTGTACAAACGCTGTGATACCCTGGGGCTGGGCGTTTCAGAAATGTGATATATAAATAAATAAATATTGCCATATTCCCATATGCATTATATTTTAGCCCGTTCATGTTCTGTCATTATGTGTGTTTGACATGTGGATGTCGTTATTCAAATATGTACATTTTTGAAGGTGGTGCAAGGCAGCATGGGTGCGCACAAGTGACCCTCAAGCCCACTCTAAAAAGTTGCATCTATGGTCTATATTCCACAGGATGGGCTCAAGCAAGGGGCCTAATACATGGAACGTTTACCACAGTGCCAAGTGATGGCTGCGATTTCTCAAAATGGGATAAAACCACAGAGCGGGTTATCAGGCCATGTTCTTTCTAGAATGGGGCACCTGCTACCTTTTGTGTATTTTTGCAAGGAACTTGGGGTTGGTCACCCTAAGTTACCTGGGGGAACCCAGAGGTGGACCCCTTGCTCACTGTGGTCAGAGAGGCACAGCTCCACCTCACTGATGAGGCCCAATAAGGCTGACTAATGTGTCTGGGGTTGCTGTTGGTACTCTTGTTCAAAGGAGGGTTGCCTGGCCTTTTGGTGCTGGACTGCCCTTGTGGGTGGGACAAAGACTAATACGCAGATGGTTATTCCCCCTTTGGGAAAAGTACAGTGAGCAAAAAGCGATGGCTGCAGACTCTCAAAGTGGGAAAAAATCACAGAACAGGTTATCATGCCATGTTCTTTAGAGAGGCGCGCCTGCTACCTTTTTTGTTACGGTGCAATGTGACTTTGCACTGCCAACAAACACATTGAACTGGGCCTAATTCACAGAGAGGTGAAAGTGTATTTTTGTAGAGCAAAGTCACTTCATCTGCAAAAGTACTCTTTGGACCCTTCTAAATGGGCCTAATTCACAAAAAAGCCTTGCTTTTTTATTTTTTTTATTAGGCCCATTTAGCGCAGTGCAAAGAATACTAAACGTTCTGTGAATTGGGCCCATTGCCTCTAGACTGCACTGCAGGAACGCACCTCATATGGCAGTGGCCAAAGACAAAAGGATATCTTCACATCATCCCTCTTCTGAATGGGTTCCGCCGCTGTTCCAGCCAGCCAATGCTTATCCAGCCAAGTTGTTATATACAACTTGAAACTACTATCTTGTGCAAAGCAAAATAAAAAAAAACAGCTTTTTCAATATGCACGTCGCCTGTCGTTTCCAAAGCAGGCCTCAAACAGAATCCAGATAGTTCCATGTCAGAAATAATCGCAATCAAATCTTTAAGCAAGCATTAGATTGTAATCTGACATAAAATTAAAAGCAAAGCATGTGCACATAAAACAAATTGCGCCAGGAGGCAGTGAGCAGTCATTGCCTCGTAATGTCCTGAACTTTTTAAAAGAGATCATTGAAAGTCAAACGTCCCCTGTCGCAAATGATGTTTATTAGCAATTAATAGAGCATCACCTGCCGATTGCTTAATTTGTGCCGGTGTTTGGTTGTGGATGGGCCCCTAGACATATTTTACAGCACCAGCAGTTGACATTCATTGCCTACATGTACATATTGTCAGCCGGGGAGCGGTGACATTGCAGCAGGGACAATTGGCTTGTGCTGCTGAACGGTTCACACACACATCTCCCCCTTAAGGACAGTGCCCGCGACTCAGCATGCCACCCGCCCTGGCTAAAGGGGCAAACGTGTTTGCTGTGTCTGTGAATCCAATGTAAAAGATGTGTTATTTCACCTCTTGCAAGTTCAGGCGGCTGCGAGGCAGCAATATTTCATGTTATTTCCATGTTGCCTTTGAACACCCATCAGCTGCCACAGTATTTATCCCACCTAAAAACTTGTTTAAGTTTACAAAGTTACTCCATGGGTTAGGATGACTTCTGCAGCTACCTCAATGTAACAAGCAAGCCTGCCCGTATCAGATAATAATTTCCCTATATATATGATCGCTGTATATTATGTCACTGGGAAAAGGTTGTGGCAACATTATATAGGTGACCTTATATATAGGGGCAGGGGGACAGGGGGAGCGGGGGTTGTGGGGCCATTTTTCGGGGGATTTCTTTGCATGCCTATATATTTGAGGGGACATTATTACATGGAACCGGCCTGCCTTAGCCTTTCATGGATCCAAGTTTGATGAATGTGTTACATTTGAGATGGTCAATACAAACCCTCCTATTTAAGTGCAACGGGCACATGTTTATGGCATGGGCAACATAAATTGTATTTTGTTTATTGGTTTCATGGTTTACAACAGTTCCCAATGATTTTGATTATTTTTTTTCAAATTGTCAAACTTTAGTCTGTAATAATCTCATATCCATTTCATGTACCCCTAGCAATGTCCCTGCGACCTCAGGTACCGCAGAGGAAATGTTTAATTTTCAGTCAATAACTACTGTATTGACCAATTCTGAACATCGTGTCTTCAAAAGCAGACGGGAAACAACAATGTAATTTCCAGGCAGGATGTTTTTAAACAAGAATTGCTCTCTTTGGGAACTTTTTTGCTGCAACATCCTCTTTTGCACTAGAAAGTGAAAGTTAAAACTTGTGAAAATGTTTTCACTTTCATATAGACAATCCATTTACTTTTATGAAGCCTGGAAGGAAAAAGCTTAAAAAAGATATTGTGACCACCATCCTTTGTCTACCTATCACAGAGACCTATGTCAGCACAACTTCCAGATAGATCGGCACTGATATCCTCTTTTCCGTCCCCTCACCCGATCTAAGGGCTCCTCATCCCATCTCTACGCTCTCTCCTCTCACATCCTCACCCATTAATGGTGGCACTAAATGAAAAGTCCTCTTGACAGGCTTCGCATCATCCAGGTGTATCATTATTGTCTATCACACTGGCACTATCTTGGTTCAGGGTCCTCAACCCAACCTCCTCCTCTTTGACTGGCACCTGCTGTCCCTTATTAACTTCCTTCCCACACATTCTACTCCTTCTTCCACTCTTTCTGCCCCCTTCTGACTGGTGTACAACGCCCCTGTACCCCTCCTCAGAAAACCTTCAAAGGCAGAGACTTCTTGCATCTAGCCACACTTAATGCTCATTGTGCCATCGAACACACTGCCGACATCTGCCTCCTCCTTGAAGACCTTGACATCTGCATCCTCGCTCTTACCGAGACGTGGTTCAATGCCAGCTCAGTCACTGCTTTTGACTCCGTTCTCGCTGATAGCTCTGATCTTCGCTGAGTGGGTCCCTTTGTCTCACATACCCATCCAGCCTTACTCTTCCTTCAAGAGCCTAGTTTTCAGGTTGGTCATCTCTCCCACCTCCTCTCTGACCATTGACACTATCTACAGGCCACCAGGCTCTACGACCCTGTTCCTCTCTGAATGGGCAGATTTCTCCTCCTCTCAACCACCTCTAAACTCCTTCTTGTGGGTGATTTCAACATACACATTGTCTCCTCAATCACGGCATCCACTCTCTTCCGTGACCTCTGCACCTCGCTCTCCCGCTCCATTCTCCCTTCTGGCCCTACATACTCATCTGGACACACTCTTGATGCCTTATTCCACACTGAGCTTTCACTCTCCTCCCCACTGATTGCACCACTATTCTGGTCCGACCACTCTCTCCTCTCTCCTCGCAGGGTTCTATCAGCCCTCTGAACATACTTTCCCCAGCCCTGCCAACCTCGTTCACGAACACCTGTCCGATGAAACGAGTGTCAGCTACTGCGTTCGCATCTATCTTCATCCCCCCTCTCCTCCCACTGCAGACGCTACCTCTGACTCTGCTCTCAGCAACCTCTATCTAGCCATCACTAACACCCTTAACTCTCTTGCCCCAGTCATGAGGATCCACCAGAAATATACATCTGAGGGTAACACCTGGTATGACTCCAAACTCACAGCCCTGAAACTCAAGTGCAGAGCAGCAGGATGGAAGTGGCAGACCTCAGGCTCACCCTCTAACAAACTGTCCTGTCATCTGCTCCAAAGGCAATACAGACTCTCCATCAACGCCAAAAAAGGACCCACATCCAGGCTCATGTCTCTGCTGGATCTAACAACACATCTGAACTCTTTAAAATATGCAGGGAACTAGCCAACCCTTCCACAGTCTCCTCCTCAACTCTCCCCTTTCAGGCCCTCTGCAATGCACTAACCACACACTTCAATGCAAAACACAGGATATCCTGAGCACCCTTCTTGCATCCCTCTCCCCTCTTTCCCCCAGCCCCATGCCTCCTATGACCTCCAATCCTCCCTCTGATTTTCTCTCCTATTTCTCTCCTAACACACCTGATGAGGTAACCAGAGTTGTCCACGCAATGAAGGTCTCATCCAAACAGGTCTCCCCCTGTCCCTCCAAAACTATTAAGGACAATATTGTCTCTTCCCGCAAGCACTCCCTTGTGTGCCCCCTCCTGAAAAAAACCTTCTGCAGACCTGACTTGTCCAGCCAACGACTGCCCCATATCTATCATCCCCTTCCTTGTTAAACTCCTGGAGAAGCTGGTCTTCCCCAAACTGACCATCACACTGAACTTGTTGGCTGCCTCCACAACCATCAATCTGGATTCCAAGCATCCAGAGGCATGGAAGCTGCTCTTCTGAAAACCTGTGAGGAACTGCTCACACCTCTTTACTCCAACTCTCCAGCTGTTCTCATTCTACTTGATTTCTCATCTGCATTTGATATGGTCAACCACTCCATCCTCATGAAAACGCTCCACAACACCCTTGGTATCTCGGAGCAGGCACTGGACTGGCTGACCTCCTTCTTCAATGGCCATCCATCGCAAGTTATTCTAGGCTCTTTCTCCTCCATTACCTCAATCTCCACCTGTAGTGTTCCCCAGGGCCCCAAGCTTTCTCCCTGGTCCTTTAACACCTATCTCGCTGACTTTCACACCTCATTTCCACCTTCTCCCCTAACTTCCAGTGTTAAACAGATGACACACAACTCTTCTTCAAACTTGTACTTCCAATTATTTCTTCCTCAATGCCAGCAAGACTGAGATCCTTCCTATAGGGACTCCTGCTCCCTCTTTCTACCTTCTATGGGCTCTCCCCCTTCTCCTTAAGCTGAAGCCAGCTCCCTTGGTGTCATCTTCAATTCCTCTCTTTCCTTCCTTCCTCACATTCAGGACCTTGCCAAGAAGGCCCACTTTCAACTGTGCCTCCTCAAAGGAATTCTTCCTTTCATCACTTTCCACCAGAAGCTCAATGTCCGGTTCTCTCTAGTCTTGACATTTCCTTAATCTACCCTCTTCTTCTCTACGACCCCTCCAACTAATGTAGAATAAGACTGTAAGACCTATCCGTGGCCACAAGCCCAGGGACTGCATCTCTCCAGCCCTAAAAACTCTCCACTGTCTCCCTGTTGCTGCAAGGATCACATTCATATCCCTCTGAATCATCCATAAGGCTGTCTGGGGCCGGGGACCACACTATCTACAACTTGCTCTCACTAAATCTTCTCCTTCCAGATCTTTACGGTCCTCCGGCACCAACTCTCTGTGTGTCAAGCGCTTCGCTAAACAGGGAGCTGGTGACCAATCTCTTTCCTCTGCAGGCTCCCTCCTATGGAACAGCCTCGCCTTCGTCTTGAACCAGATCTCTGCAAATTCTGGAAGCGCCCAAGACTCTCCTTTTCACCGCCTCCTTCCCTTCCTCACTCCTTTGCTAAAACCTGGCAGTTGCTGAGATTTTGGTGACCAGGGTGCTTATGTGTACTCCTGGGTCCTGGCCTCCCACACCCAATCGCCTTCAGCCTCCATCCATCACCCCAGCACTTGCCTTGGCACCCACTGGCCTATCCCACTGCAGGCATGCACTTACTTATTTATGGCAGCTGGCCATTCCACCTAGACACTTACAGCTGCTCACTCCCTAGCACTTCCCCCTTGATACACCCAGCACTTACCCCCCATTCCCTCATCCCTTCTCTCTCTCTGCACTTGTACATTCTGAATGCCCACCAGGTCTAGAAGGACCACTTCTATCTTTCATTGTTTTATTCGATTTTCATTCCCATGCTTTCTCCCTGATGCCCTGTGGGTGCTTTGAAACACAATTTACTTGATGTGTAAGCTCCTTACAAATGCACAATACATAAATAAATAAATAAATTACATGACAACTACTACATGTTCATATTAAATGTGTTTCAGTTCAACCAAGTTTGCAATTAAAATGCTTGACTCATGAAGACACTATCAGGGTAATTCATAGAATTTCGCAGAAAAGTGTCGCAAGCGGCTGGCGCAGAGTGTCCGTGTGCGATTGTCTGCGCCAGCCGCATGCGCGAAAATCGATTTCCGCGCACAGCGCATTCATGGATTTTCGCATCCAAAACCAGCCGTGGCGCAGCGTGGCGAGCGACCCTGCAGCAGCGCCAGTTACGCCCCCAAGAACGCCCTCGCGCAAGGAAAAGCCTTCAAAATCCCCAAATAATCGCAAAGGGCTGCGCTAACCCTGGACCAGTTCACCGGGCTGGCAAACAGCGAACGCCAAGCGGGGAACGTGTATTTCAGTGGTTCGCGGGAAGTTCCACACGCGATTGTCCTGTGTACGTGTGCATCAGGGGTGCGCGGGAAGTTCCACACCAAAATCAGCCGGGTACGTGTATTCCAGGGGTGCGCGGGAAGTTCCACACGCGATTACAGCAGGGTACGTGTATTCCAGGGGTGCGCAGGAAGTTCCACACGCGATTGGCCCCGTGCGAGCAGGGTACGTGTATTCCAGGGGTGCGCGGGGAAGTTCCACACGCGATTTCATCACGGTGCGCGGGAAGTTCCACACGCGATTGGCCCCGTGCGAGCAGGGTACGTGTATTCCAGGGGTGCGCGGGAAGTTCCACACGCGATTTCATCAGGGTACGTGTATTTCAGGGGTGCGCGGGAAGTTCCACACGCGATTGGGCCAGTGCGAGCAGGGTACGTGTATTTCAGGGGTGCGCGGGAAGTTCCACACGCGATTGGCCCCGTGCGAGCAGGGTACGTGTATTCCAGGGGTGCGCGGGAAGTTCCACACGTGATTTCATCAGGGTACGTGTATTTCAGGGGTGCGCGGGAAGTTCCACACGCGATTGGCCCAGTGCGAGCAGGGTACGTGTATTTCAGGGGTGCGCGGGAATTTCCACACGCGATTGGCCCCGTGCAAGCAGGGTACGTGTATTCCAGGGGTACGCGGGAAGTTCCACACGCAATTTCAGCAGGGTATGTGAATTTCAGGGGTTCTGGGGAGTACTACACGTGAATTGGCCGTGTGGGTCCTCCCAGGTGTACGCTCGACAACCTCCACGGCCCCTGCAGGCAGCCCACACCACGGGGGACTACCCTGCACCCCTGCTCATGTCCCACAGGCAGCCCATCCACCATGGGCATGCCCCCCAGCCAACCCACATGTCACCTTCCACTACTGATCAACAATGCATGTCTCCCACCACCCCCACCCCCAGCAGTGCAGGGGCAGCCTCCACCAGGCCCCCACTCATGTCTCCCACCACCCCCACCCCCAGCCACCATGGGCATCCCCCACCAGGCCCCCACTCATGTCTCCCACCACCCCCACTCCCCCAGCAGTGTGGGGCACCCTCCACCAGGCCCCCACTCAAGTCTCCCACCACCCCCACCCCACCAGCAGTGCAGGGGTAGCACCACCAGGCCCCCACTCATGTCTCCCACCACCCCCACCCCCCAGCCACCATGGGCACCCTCCACCAGGCCCCCACTCATGTCTCCCACCACCCCCACCCCCCAGCCACCATGGGCATCCCCCACCAGGCCCCCACTCATGTCTCCCACCACCCCCACCCCTCCAGCAGTGTGGGGCACCCTCCACCAGGCCCCCACTCATAGCCCCTATCACCCCCACCCCCCAGCATCCAGGGGCACCCTCCACCAGGCCCCCACTCATGGTCCCTATCACCCCCACCCCCCAGCATCCAGGGGCACCCTCCACCAGGCCCCCACTCATGGCCCCTATCACCCCCACCCCCCAGCCACCAGGGGCAGCCTCCACCAGGCCCCCACTCATGTCTCCCACCACCCCCATCCCCCAGCCACCATGAGCACCCTCCACCAGGCCCCCACTCATGTCTCCCACCACCCCCATCCCCCAGCCACCATGGGCACCCTCCACCAGGCCCCCACTCATGTATCCCACCACCCCCACCCCCCAGCAGTGTGGGGCACCCTCCACCAGGCCCCCATCCATGTCTCCCACCACCCCCACCCCCCAGCATTGCAGGGGCAGCCTCCACCAGGCCCCCACTCATGTCTCCCACCACCCCCATCCCCCAGCAGTGCAGGGGCAGCACCACCAGGCCCCCACTCATGTCTCCCACCACCCCCATCCCCCAGCCACCATGGGCACCCTCCAAAAGGCCTCCACTCATGACTCCCACCCACCCCCACCCCCCAGCCACCATGGGCATCCCCCACCAGGCCCCCACTCATGTCTCCCACCCCCCCACCCCCCCAGCAGTGTGGGGTACCCTCCACCAGGCCCCCACTCATGGCCCCTATCACCCCCACCCCCCAGCATCCAGGGGCACCCTCCACCAGGCCCCCACTCATGTCTCCCACCACCCCCATCCCCCAGCCACCGTGGGCACCCTCCACCAGGCCCCCACTCATGTCTCCCACCACCCCCATCCCCCAGCCACCATGGGCACCCTCCACCAGGCCCCCACCCATGTCTCCCACCACCCCCACCCCCCAGCCACCATGGGCATCACCCACCAGGCCCCCACTCATGTCTCCCACCACCCCCACCCCCCAGCCACCATGGGCATCCCCCACCAGGCCCCCACTCATGTCCCCCACCACCCCCACCCCCCCAGCAGTGTGGGGCACCCTCCACCAGGCCCCCACTCATGGCCCCTATCACCCCCACCCCCCAGCATCCAGGGGCACCCTCCACCAGGCCCCCACTCATGTCTCCCAACACCCCCATCCCCCAGCCACCATGGGCACCCTCCACCAGGCCCCCACTCATGTCTCCCACCACCCCCATCCCCCAGCCACCATGGGCACCCTCCACCAGGCCCCCACCCATGTCTCCCACCACCCTCACCCCCCAGCCACCATGGGCATCCCCCACCAGGCCCCCACTCATGTCTCCCACCACTCCCACCCCCCCAGCAGTGTGGGACACCCTCCACCAGGCCCCCACTCAAGGCCCCTATCACCCCCACCCCCCAGCATCCAGGGGCACCCTCCACCAGGCCCCCACTCATGTCTCCCACCACCCCCATCCCCCAGCCACCATGGGCACCCTCCACCAGGCCCCCACTCATGTCTCCCACCACCCCCATCCCCCAGCCACCATGGGCACCCTCCACCAGGCCCCCACTCATGTCTCCCACCACCCCCACCCCCCAGCAGTGTGGGGCACCCTCCACCAGGCCCCCACCCATGTCTCCCACCACCCCCACCCCCCAGCAGTGCAGGGGCAGCACCACCAGGCCCCCACTCATGTCTCCCACCACCCCCACCCCCCAGCCACCATGGGCATCCCCCACCAGGCCCCCACTCATGTCCCCCACCACCCCCACCCCCCCAGCAGTGTGGGGCACCCTCCACCAGGCCCCCACTCATGGCCCCTATCACCCCCACCCCCCAGCATCCAGGGGCACCCTCCACCAGGCCCCCACTCATGTCTCCCACCACCCCCATCCCCCAGCCACCATGGGCACCCTCCACCAGGCCCCCACTCATGTCTCCCACCACCCCCATCCCCCAGCCACCATGGGCACCCTCCACCAGGCCCCCACCCATGTCTCCCACCACCCCCACCCCCCAGCCACCATGGGCATCCCCCACCAGGCCCCCACTCATGTCTCCCACCACTCCCACCCCCCCAGCAGTGTGGGACACCCTCCACCAGGCCCCCACTCAAGGCCCCTATCACCCCCACCCCCCAGCATCCAGGGGCACCCTCCACCAGGCCCCCACTCATGTCTCCCACCACCCCCATCCCCCAGCCACCATGGGCACCCTCCACCAGGCCCCCACTCATGTCTCCCACCACCCCCATCCCCCAGCCACCATGGGCACCCTCCACCAGGCCCCCACTCATGTCTCCCACCACCCCCACCCCCCAGCAGTGTGGGGCACCCTCCACCAGGCCCCCACTCATGTCTCCCACCACCCCCATCCCCCAGCAGTGCAGGGGCAGCACCACCAGGCCCCCACTCATGTCTCCCACCACCCCCATCCCCCAGCCACCATGGGCACCCTCCACCAGGCCCCCACTCATGTCTCCCACCACCCCATCCCCCAGCCACCATGGGCACCCTCCACCAGGCCCCCACTCATGTCTCCCACCACCCCCACCCCCCAGCAGTGTGGGGCACCCTCCACCAGGCCCCCACCCATGTCTCCCACCACCCCCACCCCCCAGCAGTGCAGGGGCAGCCTCCACCAGGCCCCCACTCATGTCTCCCACCACCCCCATCCCCCAGCAGTGCAGGGGCAGCACCACCAGGCCCCCACTCATGTCTCCCACCACCCCCATCCCCCAGCCACCATGGGCACCCTCCACCAGGCCCCCACTCATGTCTCCCACCACCCCCACCCCCCAGCAGTGTGGGGCACCCTCCACCAGGCCCCCACTCATGGCCCCTATCACCCCCACCCCCCAGCATCCAGGGGCACCCTCCACCAGGCCCCCACTCATGGCCCCTATCACCCCCACCCCCCAGCATCCAGGGGCACCCTCCGCCAGGCCCCCTCTCATGGTCCCTATCACCCCCACCCCCCCAGCCACCAGGGGCAGCCTCCACCAGGCCCCCACTCATGTCTACCACCACCCCCACCCCCCAGCCACCAGGGGCAGCCTCCACCAGGCCCCCACCCATGTCTCCCACCACCCCCACCCCCCAGCAGTGCAGGGGCAGGCTCCACCAGGCCCCCACCCATGTCTCCCACCACCCGCACCCCCCAGCAGTGCAGGGGCAGCCTCCACCAGGCCCCCACTCATGTCGCCCTGCACCCCCACCCCCCAGCATCCAGGGGCACCCTCCACCAGGCCCCCACTCATGGCCCCTATCACCCCCACCCCCCAGCCACCAGGGGCAGCCTCCACCAGGCCCCCACCCATGTCTCCCACCACCCCCACCCCCCAGCAGTGTGGGGCACCCTCCACCAGGCCCCCACCTATGTCTCCCACCACCCCCACCCCCCAGCCACCATGGGCACCCTCCACCAGGCCCCCACTCATGTCTCCCACCACCCCCACCCCCAGGGGCACCCTCCACCAGGCCCCCACTCATGGCCCCTATCACCCCCACCCCCCAGCATCCAGGGGCACCCTCCACCAGGCCCCCACTCATGGCCCCTATCACCCCCACGCCCCAGCCACCAGGGGCAGCCTCCACCAGGCCCCCACTCATGTCCACCACCACCCCCACCCCCCAGCCACCAGGGGCAGCCTCCACCAGGCCCCCACCCATGTCTCCCACCACCTCCACCCCCTAGCAGTGCAGGGGCAGCCTCCACCAGGCCCCCACCCATGTCTCCCACCACCCCCACCCCCCAGCAGTGCAGGGGCAGCCTCCACCAGGCCCCCACTCATGTCCCCCTGCACCCCCACCCCCCAGCATCCAGGGGCACCCTCCACCAGGCCCCCACTCATGGCCCCTATCACCCCCACCCCCCAGCCACCAGGGGCAGCCTCCACCAGGCCCCCACCCATGTCTCCCACCACCCCCACCCCCCAGCAGTGCAGGGGCAGCCTCCACCAGGCCCCCACCCATGTCTCCCACCACCCCCACCCCCCAGCCACCATGGGCATCCCCCACCAGGCCCCCACTCATGTCTCCCACCACCTCCACCCCCCCAGCAGTGTGGGGCACCCTCCACCAGGCCCCCACTCATGGCCCCTATCACCCCAACCCCCAGCATCCAGGGGCACCCTCCACCAGGCCCCCACTCATGTCTCCCACCACCCCCATCCCCCAGCCACCATGGGCACCCTCCACCAGGCCTCCACTCATGTCTCCCACCCACCCCCACCCCCCAGCCACCATGGGCATCCCCCACCAGGCCCCCACTCATGTCTCCCACCACCCCCACCCCCCCAGCAGTGTGGGGCACCCTCCACCAGGCCCCCACTCATGGCCCCTATCACCCCCACCCCCCAGCATCCAGGGGCACCCTCCACCAGGCCCCCACTCATGTCTCCCACCGCCCCCATCCCCCTGCCACCATGGGCACCCTCCACCAGGCCGCCACTCATGTCTCCCACCACCCCCATCCCACAGCCACCATGGGCACCCTCCACCAGGCCCCCACCCATGTCTCCCACCACCCCCACCCCCCAGCCACCATGGGCATCCCCCACCAGGCCCCCACTCATGTCTACCACCCACCCCCACCCCCCAGCCACCATGGGCATCCCCCACCAGGCCCCCACTCATGTCTCCCACCACCCCCACCCCCCAGCAGTGCAGGGACACCCTCCACCATGCCCCCACTCATGTCTCCCACCACCCCCACCCCCCAGCAGTGTGGGGCACCCTCCACCAGGCCCCCACACATGTCTCCCACCACCCCCACCCCCCAGCCACCATGGGCATCCCCCACCAGGCCCCCACTCATGTCTCCCACCACCCCCACCCTCCCAGCAGTGTGGGGCACCCTCCACCAGGCCCCCACTCATGGCCCCTATCACCACCCCCCCCAGCATCCAGGGGCACCCTCCACCAGGCCCCCACTCATGTCTCCCACTACCCCCATCCCCCAGCCACCATGGGCACCCTCCACCAGGCCCCCCTCATGTCTCCCACAACCCCCATCCCCCAGCCACCATGGGCACCCTCCACCAGGCCCCCACTCATGTCTCCCACCGCCCCACCCCCCAGCAGTGTGGGGCACCCTCCACCAGGCCCCCACCCATGTCTACCACCACCCCCACCCTCCAGCAGTGCAGGGGCAGCCTCCACCAGGCCCCCACTCATGTCTCCCACCACCCCTATCCCCCTGCTGTGCAGGGGCAGCACCACCAGGCCCCCACTCATGTCTCCCACCACCCCCATCCCCCAGACACCATGGGCACCCTCAACCAGGCCCCCACTCATGTCTCCCACCACCCCCATCCCCCAGCCACCATGGGCACCCTCCACCAGGCCCCCACTCATGTCTCCCACCACCCCCACCCCCCAGCATTGTGGGGCACCCTCCACCAGGCCCCCGCCCATGTCTCCCACCACCCCCACCCCCCAGCAGTGCAGGGGCAGCCTCCACCAGGCCCCCACTCATGTCTCCCACCACCCCCATCCCCCAGCAGTGCAGGGGCAGCACCACCAGGCCCCCACTCATGTCTCCCACCACCCCCATCCCCCAGCCACCATGGGCACCCTCCACCAGGCCCCCACTCATGTCTCCCACCACCCCCACCCCCCAGCAGTGCAGGGGCAGCCTCCACCAGGCCCCCACTCATGTCTCCCACCACCCCCAGCCCCCAGCAGTGCAGGGGCAGGCTCCACCAGGCCCCCACCTATGTCTCCCACCACCCCCACCCCTCAGCAGTGCAGGGGCAGCCTCCACCAGGCCCCCACTCATGTCCCCCTGCACCCCCACCCCCCAGCATCCAGGGACACCCTCCACCAGGCCCCCACTCATGGCCCCTATCACCCCCACCCCCCAGCCACCAGGGGCAGCCTCCACCAGGCCCCCACCCATGTCTCCCACCACCCCCACCCCCCAGCAGTGTGGGGCACCCTCCACCAGGCCCCCACCCATGTCTCCCACCACCCCCACCCCCCAGCCCCCATGGGCACCCTCCACCAGGCCCCCACTCATGTCTCCCACCACCCCCACCCCCCAGCATCCAGGGGTACCCTCCACCAGGCCACCACTCATGGCCCCTATCACCCCCACCCCCCAGCATCCAGGGGCACCCTCCACCAGCCCCCCACTCATGGCCCCTATCACCCCCCCCAGCCACCAGGGGCAGCCTCCACCAGGCCCCCACTCATGTCTACCACCACCCCCACCCCCCAGCCACCAGGGGCAGCCTCCACCAGGCCCCCACCCATGTCTCCCACCACCTCCACCCCCCAGCAGTGCAGGGGCAGCCTCCACCAGGCCCCCACCCATGTCTCCCACCACCCCCACCCCCCAGCAGTGCAGGGGCAGCCTCCACCAGGCCCCCACTCATGTCCCCCTGCACCCCCACCCCCCAGCATCCAGGGGCACCCTCCACCAGGCCCCCACTCATGGCCCCTATCACCCCCACCCCCCAGCCACCAGGGGCAGCCTCCACCAGGCCCCCACCCATGTCTCCCACCACCCCCACCCTCCAGCAGTGCAGGGGCAGCCTCCACCAGGCCCCCACCCATGTCTCCCACCACCCCACCCCCCAGCCACCATGGGCATCCCCCACCAGGCCCCCACTCATGTCTCCCACCACCCCCACCCCCCCAGCAGTGTGGGGCACCCTCCTCCAGGCCCCCACTCATGGCCCCTATCACCCCCACACCCCAGCATCCAGGGGCACCCTCCACCAGGCCCCCACTCATGTCTCCCACCACCCCATCCCCCAGCCACCATGGGCACCCTCCACCAGGCCCCCACTCATGTCTCCCACCACCCCCATCCCCCAGCCACCATGGGCACCCTCCACCAGGCCCCCACTCATGTCTCCCACCACGCCCACCCCCCAGCAGTGTGGGGCACCCTCAACCAGGCCCCCACTCATGTCTCCCACCACCCCCATCCCTCAGCAGTGCAGGGGCAGCACCACCAGGCCCCCACTCATGTCTCCCACCACCCCCATCCCCCAGCCACCATGGGCTCCACCAGGCCTCCACTCATGTCTCCAACCCACCCCACCCCCCAGCCACCATGGGCATCCCCCACCAGGCCCCCACTCATTTCTCCCACCACCCCCACCCCCCAGCTGTGTGGGGCACCCTCCACCAGGCCCCCACTCATGGCCCCTATCACCCCCACCCCCCAGCATCCAGGGGCACCCTCCACCAGGCCCCCACTCATGTCTCCCACCACCCCCATCCCCCAGCCACCATGGGCACCCTCCACCAGGCCCCCACTCATGTCTCCCACCACCCCCATCCCCCAGCCACCATGGGCACCCGCCACCAGGCCCCCACCCATGTCTCCCACCACCCCCACCCCCCAGCCACCATGGGCATCCCCCACCAGGCCCCCACTCATGTCTCCCACCCACCCCCACCCCCCAGCCACCATGGGCATCCCCCACCAGGCCCCCACTCATGTCTCCCACCACCCCCACCCCCCAGCAGTGCAGGGACACCCTCCACCATGCCCCCACTCATGTCTCCCACCACCCCCACCCCCCAGCAGTGCGGGGCACCCTCCACCAGGCCCCCACCCATGTCTCCCACCACCCCCACCCCCCAGCCACCATGGGCATCCCCCACCAGGCCCCCACTCATGTCTCCCACCACCCACCCCCCCCCAGCAGTGTGGGGCACCCTCCACCAGGCCCCCACTCATGGCCCCTATCACCACCACCCCCCAGCATCCAGGGGCACCCTCCACCAGGCCCCCACTCATGTCTCCCACCACCCCCATCCCCCAGCCACCATGGGCACCCTCCACCAGGCCCCCACTCATGTCTCCCACCACCCCCATCCCCCAGCCACCATGGGCACCCTCCACCAGGCCGCCACTCATGTCTCCCACTGCCCCCACGCCCCAGCAGTGTGGGGCACCCTCCACCAGGCCCCCACCCATGTCTACCACCACCCCCACCCTCCAGAAGTGCAGGGGCAGCCTCCACCAGGCCCCCACTCATGTCTCCCACTACCCCCATCACCCAGCTGTGCAGGGGCAGCACCACCAGGCCCCCACTCATGTCTCCCACCACCCCCATCCCCCAGCCACCATGGGCACCCTCCACCAGGCCCCCACTCATGTCTCCCACCACCCCCATCCCCCAGCCACCATGGGCACCCTCCACCAGGCCCCCACTCATGTCTCCCACCACCCCCACCCCCCAGCAGTGTGGGGCACCCTCCACCAGGCCCCCACCCATGTCTCCCACCACCCCCACCCCCCAGCAGTGCAGGGGCAGCCTCCACCAGGCCCCCACTCATGTCTCCCACCACCCCCATCCCCCAGCAGTGCAGGGGCAGCACCATCAGGCCCCCACTCATGTCTCCCACCACCCCCATCCCCCAGCCACCATGGGCACCCTCCACCAGGCCCCCACTCATGTCTCCCACCACCCCCACCCCCCAGCAATGCAGGGGCAGCCTCCGCCAGGCCCCCACTCATGTCTCCCACCACCCCCATCCCCCAGCAGTGCAGGGGCAGCACCACCAGGCCCCCACTCATGTCTCCCACCACCCCCATCCCCCAGCCACCATGGGCACCCTCCACCAGGCCCCCACTCATGTCTCCCACCACCCCCATCCCCCAGCCACCATGGGCACCCTCCACCAGGCCCCCACTCATTTCTCCCACCACCTCCACCCCCCAGCAGTGTGGGGCACCCTCCACCAGGCCCCCACCCATGTCTCCCACCACCCCCACCCCCCAGCAGTGCAGGGGCAGCCTCCACCAGGCCCCCACTCATGTCTCCCACCACCCCCATCCCCCAGAAGTGCAGGGGCAGCACCACCAGGCCCCCACTCATGTCTCCCACCACCCCCATCCCCCAGCCACCATGGGCACCTTCCACCAGGCCCCCACTCATGTCTCCCACCACCCCCATCCCCCAGCCACCATGGGCACCCTCCACCAGGCCCCCACTCATGTCTCCCACTACCCCCACCCCCCAGCAGTGTGGGGCACTCTCCACCAGGCCCCCACCCATGTCTCCCACCACCCCCACCCCCCAGCAGTGCAGGGGCAGCCTCCACCAGGCCCCCACTCATGTCTCCCAACACCCCCATCCCACAGCAGTGCAGGGGCAGCACCACCAGGCCCCCACTCATGTCTCCCACCACCCGCATCCCCCAGCCACCATGGGCACCCTCCACCAGGCCCCCACTCATGTCTCCCACCACCCCCATCCCCCAGCCACCATGGGCACCCTCCACCAGGCCCCCACTCATGTCTCCCACCACCCCCACCCCCCAGCAGTGTGGGGCACCCTCCACCAGGCCCCCACCCATGTCTCCCACCACCCCCACCCCCCAGCAGTGCAGGGGCAGCACCACCAGGCCCCCACTCATGTCTCCCACCACCCCCATCCCCCAGCCACCATGGGCACCCTCCACCAGGCCCCCATTCATGTCTCCCACCACCCCCACCCCCCAGCAGTGTGGGGCACCCTCCACCAGGCCCCCACTCATGTCTCCCACCACCCCCATCCCCCAGCAGTGCAGGGGCAGCACCACCAGGCCCCCACTCATGTCTCCCACCACCCCCATCCCCCAGCCACCATGGGCACCCTCCACCAGGCCCCCACTCATGTCTCCCACCACCCCCACCCCCCAGCAGTGTGGGGCACCCTCCACCAGGCCCCCACCCATGTCTCCCACCACCCCCACCCCCCAGCAGTGTGGGGCACCCTCCACCAGGCCCTCACTCATGTCCAACTCATGTCTCCCACCACCCCCACCCCCCCAGCAGTGTGGGGCACCCTCCACCAGGCCCCCACCCATGTCTCCCACCACCCCCACCCCCCAGTCACCAGGGGCAGCCTCCACCAGGCCCCCACCCATGTCTCCCACCACCCCACCCCCCAGCCACCATGGCCAGCCCCCACCAGGCCCCCACTCATGTCCCCTATCACCCCCACCCCCCAGCCACCATGGGCAGCCTCCACCAGGTCCTCACAATCCCCAATCATGTGCGTTATGGTCAGCCTCCACAGCCAAAAAGCCCTACCAAGTAACCCATTCACCCACATGGAAATGGAAATTACATGTTACACCCCCAATGTTCATAAAGCTAATGAACCCATGTCCGTCACACACAATGGTTGCAATTGAATGGGAAAACACCCAACATGACATCCATGAAACCAATGAGATGATATCACACAGTGAAGTATGAAAACAAAATTGTATTAAAAAAAAGAAAGAATGCAAAAGAAATGAAACAAACTACAATGGGAATGAAAAAAAGATAAGCTGCATGTCCGTTTAAAAAAATAAAAACACCAAATCCTAATCCAAAAAAATGTCGTCCAAAGTCAAATGAAAAATAAAATCAATCCAATTAAGAACTATGTACAAAACATCCAAGGGTCCATGAGCCCAACTGAACAAAGGAAACCTACAAAAAACCCTAACTAAAATGCAACTATATACAAAAAGTGGAGCAGTGTCCGTCGACTCCAAATCATAAGAACAAACAAAGGAAACCTAAAACTAAAGAACTATATACAAAGGCGGCGGGCAAGTCCAGCGGCTCACTCCGTGGTGTTCCGGGCCAGGGCATCATCGAACTCCTGTTCGATGTCCCGGAGGCGGTCCTGTTCCATGGCCCCGAGGGTCCGCAGGGACGATGCCGTGTCCTCCTCCAACCCCCTGCGGATTGCCTCGAGGCACTCGGCCCGCCTCAGGGCCCTCCGCATGGAGTTCTCCGCCCTGACCATTGTGAGCCGCGCCTCTTCCGCCCGCCGCCGCTCCACACCTATGGCGTGGCCCAACCGCTGCCACACGGAAGACACTCTCTGTCCTGGGTCCTCCTGCCCTCCGGCCGATGCCTGCCCCTCCGATGTTGAAGGCCCTGAGCCTTCATGGCTCCCACCACGTTGCTGCTGCTGCTCTGCCTCTGCCCGTGCACTGCCTCCTGCTGCCTGCACATCCTCCGCCGGCTGGGGTGCAGTTGTTGATGTGGCCACCCCTGCTGGACGTCCGACTCCCGACTGTGGCAGGGATGCCTCCTCCACCAGCCTGGCCGCACCGTCAGAGGCAGCTCCACAGGGCACCCAGGTGACTGATGGGTGGGAAGATGGCACAGAGGACGACTGGCGCGTAGGGGGTCCAGTTGAGGAGGGGTTCGGAGCAAGCCCCATCAGACGGAGGAATCCGGCCTGGGTGACCTGTCCCAGCAGGCTGACGTGGTCAACGAGCCATTCGAGATGACGTGCAGTCTCTCCATGAAAAGACTGCAGGTCACCTCGCATGGCCCATTGACGCAACGCCACACCAGCCAGGACAGGCTCAACCCGGACCTGGATAGCCACGTCCGCAGGCAGAGGAAGGCCAGTTGACGTCAGCTCATCCCCTGCCTGAAAACGGGTCTGGACGTAGGCATCCCTGCTGGTGCAAGATGATGCAGGGACAGGATCGGGGACAGGATTGCACACAGGCACCTCCGCGGTGGCCTGTGCTGCCTCCTGTCCCTGGTCCTGCACTGCACCACTAGCACCAGTGGGATCCCCACCTCCAGACCCCGTCTCTGGTGCTTGCACGGCCTCCTCCTCCACCAAACCCCCCACCAACCTGGATGACTCCGTGCCATCTTCCCCTGTTGGGCCCTGTGGGGTCCCAGCTGCCCCTTCTGCTGCCGAGGAGTCCAACTCCAACCTCCGCCTCTTGGACCTCCCCCCGGCAGCTGCGGCCTGGGACGCGGAACCGGACTCCTCACTCCCCGACGAGATGACAACACGGGAGGGGAGCCGGGCCTTGCGTCTCCGGCTGGCGGTGGGATCCCCGCCGCTGTGCTCCACAGCACCTTCTCCGCCCTCTTCATCAGTTGACGCTGCAGACAGGGAGAAACAAAACACAGGCATCAGGGCACTGTACAATGTACACATACACACATGACAGTTGCACATGAGTGGCATTGGCAAACCTCAGACATGTCATCACAATCCCCAACACACATGTCATTACAACTCGCACACATGAGCCATACCACAGCCATATCGCAACTGCCACCACCATCCATACACATACAACAGCATGAGCAGCCAAAGGTGAGCCAGACATCACATGCAACACAGGAAGTGCACCACACATGTACACACACCACCACACTTGCATGCATGTGTACACCTCTGCCAAGTGTCGCACTGTTCAGACGGGCATCCATGTCACATCTGCCAATCAGGCTTCCACATACCGCTGTCACATGCATCCATGTTGCATCACTGTTGCACCCTTGTCAAATGCACACACATGCACATGTACACAGTGCTCATACATGCAGCCAAAAACAACATACATGCGTGACATCACGGACATGTCTACTTACATACACATTCATCCAAACATGTGTGCCCACACAACTGCATTTGGCATGCAAGCCTACACACACAAGCACCATCCATGTCTCACACATTACAGCCCTCGCATGTGTCAGCCCCACGGCCCTGTACACCCCCACCCATACTCGACCCCATACAAACAGATGTGCAACCTGCACACTACCGAATAATCACCACACGCACTGCTCACAATCAGGATGCATGTACACTCACCGCTCGACTCCAGACGGGTCTGCTTCTCTAGGACCTGGACGTGGAGCGCTGGGGATATGCGTTCCAGGACCCTCATCTTTTCTTCCGACAAGTGGCCCCGGCGCCCCTTGGCATCCACTGCCTTCAAGAGGCGCCGGGCCTTGTTCAGGGTCCTGGACCTGAAGTCCTCCCAGCGCTTCCTGACATGTTGTAAGTGGCAGACTGCCACCCCCTCCGCGTTGATGGCAGTCACGATGTCAGTCCAGATCCGAGTCCGTCCTTCCTTGTCGGCGCGGGAACTTCCGAAGAGGGCTTCATACTGCCCCAGGACTTGCTCCACCAGGACACCAACTTCGGTGGCACTGAAGCTGGTGCCCCTCTGCCTCTCTGGCCGGGGGTTGTTAGTGGTCCCAGATGGTGTTTGCCCCGACATGACAACCCCAGAGGCAGGAGTGAGTGGGAAACTGGTCCTGGGGCTGGGCTGTGGAGCGATGGAATCCCAGTCGGGAGTCTTCGGTTCCAGCAGGGGTGGTCACAGCAACAGCACCCCTGGCTGATGTGCAGGCAGCAAATGGCAGTGCACGTGGGCAGCAGGCAGTCAGGCAGCAGCAGATGGCAGGTGGGAGCGTGCTCGGGGCTCTGGGGCGCAGTAGTTCGGCCTCCTGGGCAGGAGCGTTGTCTTCCGTGTGCTTACGCGTGGCCAGCTTGATACGGAGTGATTTGGCACGTGAAAAATCCAACACGTCTGCGTGTAATTCGAGGAAAGGCCCTTAGCGCGTAAACGCGTCGCCAGCGTATGCGCGTCTATGAAGTCACGTGTACGTTGAATTGGGCACACGTTTGAAAATGTTGCGTGTGAAAAAAATGAAAGACACGTCCAAGTGTCAAAGCGTGTAATTGGTGGAAATGGCCCTACACGCAGAAGTGACAAAGCGTGTAATTGGTGGAAATGGCCCTACACGCAGAAGTGACAAAGCGTGTAATTGGTGGAAATGGCCCTAGCGCGTACACGCCGCGTAAGTGACGCTGGACATGTGGGCCTGTATAAAATGTACGTGTAGAACACCATTTCCTTGTACGTGCTTTTCGTGGAGAGCGAGTGGGTGAATTCTGTACTTCTTGTCGTTTCACACGCGATTTACTTCACGGTGTTTCAAGTTCGTATTCCCTGTTACCTCTGACAGCTTTTTCTCTTTTTTCTCTTTTACTGGTTTACCTGGGCCTGTTCCCTCAAACAGTGTTCCCTTCTACTGTTGTCCTGTCTCCTCAGACAGCGTACAAATCTTCTTTTGGCGGGGGTGTTGCCAACCAAACGCGCTCCTTTTTCACGCTCTTTTACCTGGCAGACGGTGAGTCACGCACGTATCTGACATCTGTGCTCGCCCCGTGTGTAGCCTACCCCTTCAGAGGTCATTCTAGGCTGCGTGTGACACGCATACGTTCATTCTTGTGTTACTGGGTGCCATAGCGTAGTGCAGGTTTTTCTTTCTGCACACGTGGTCTAGGAGGGGTTACGTGCACGTCATCTCCCTTTTTTGGGGCTCCTGTGCGTAGCGTGACCCGTCATCTTTCCCCAGGGGTTACATTCAGCCTTGCAAGAGCACTAGGGTACAATTACCATCTGGTACCCAACCCCTTTGACCCCCAATTGCCCAGGACAATAGTTTACAGCCACTCCCATACGCACATTAACATCAGTGCCATGGCTAAGAGGCGAGGATTCCGTAAGGGTGGCAAAGGTGGAAGAGCCACAAGTGGTGGCCGTGGTGGATCCGGTAGGGGACGTGGTCATTACTTGCAGGGTGAGCCTGTCCCCCCATGTGTGGAGGACCAGTCAAGGGCACCCATAATCCCCCCCCCCTCCCATTGAGGCTGATGTGGCTGACACCATCCATGCTCAGCCCTTGTTGGTCCAGCCCATTGTGGCACCAGACCTGGCTGACTCCATGGCTGACTTCCAGGTCAGCAGGCCTATGACACGTGCGCTGGTGCACGTTGATGTCATCATGCCACGTGCATCTGTGGCAGCAAGGTCATCTGCTGCCCCAAGTAGGCAGGGCGGAGAGGCTGCAGGGGCAGCTGCGGCTCCATCCACCCCAGCTCTCACACACCCAGCCAGGACAGTGTCGGTCCTAGTCCATCCTGCTGACATTCCCCCTGACACCATTACACTTGAGTCAATGCCTGCACCAACTCCCATGCTGAGTGTGCAATCCCACACTCCTGATAGAGAGTCCACCAGGGCTCCTGCCCCTAGTGTCCAGAGCGGCGCAGGACACTCAGGATCACCACCACCTTCCAAGCGGAAGAGGAAGAGTGCTCGTCTGGCACAGGCTGATGCCCCAGACACGGCTACACAGTCCGGCCCGTCGAGGAAGCCCAGCTTCACGGATGACGAACTGAATGCACTTGTCGAGTATGTGTCCGCACATGATAACGAGATGGTCATTGTTGCAGGATCCAAGACCACACCTGCACAATGCCAGGCACACTGGCAGACAGTTGCGGACATCGTAAGTGCCCTTGGAATCGTGAGGCGCACAGCCAATGATTGCTATAAGCGCTGAAATGACCTAAAGCGCAGGGCAAAGAGTAAGCTGGCCTCAAGTCATGCCGCAACTCTAGTGACTGGAGGTGGGTCTCCAGTAGTAGACATGGAACTCACTCCACATGAGTCAGTCGCTGGGACCTACGTCACGGAGGAACAGATCCAAGGCGTGGGAGATCTGCCTGATTACGAGGCATTGTCCGGTGAGTGCACATGCATGTGTGTGTCATCCATGTGCATGGTGTGTGTGAGAGCTTCCGTTTGTGTGCCAGGTGAGAGTGTGTGCGCCTGAGTCGTATGGGTCAGCCATGTGCTTCATGCAATACATTCTGCGCAGCTGCATTTGGCCATAGCAGTATCCCTTCTGCCAACAGTAGACATCTAGCCCAACTGCACGCCAGTTGCCCTTGAAGTGTCACCTTGCCACAACATTGTTGCTTATTTTTCACTGTTCATTCAGTCAGATTGTTTACATTCCACCACTTTTACTAGGCATTTCGCAGTCCTCTAGTCACATGTCTGACATGGCTATGGTAAAGTGGAGTGACTTTGTTACCTGGATATCATTTGTTCACACATGTCCCTGTGTAATTGGACCATTTTGGACTGGCAGCTCCAGGTGAAAAATCTGACCTGTTTGAATTAGAAAAGCTATTTAATGCGGGAACTGGACTGAATGAATAGGTGCTGCCCTCCTCTCCATCTTCACTCAATAGCAATGGTACATGCCATCTGTGTGATGGCATGTGTGTTTCACCTGTCAATCACAGGCCAATGTGTGATGCCACTGCCAGGCAGCATGCAGAAAATGTGTTCATCTTCCATCTTGGTGTCATCAGTGTGTGCTATTTGCCTGCCCTTCATATGCAGTGAAGGTGCATGCATGGGAGGGTTTTAGTCATGTGGGACATGTGTCAATCAAGTACTGGTTCTCTTGCTTCTCAGCCCTCATTGTGTGCCATGGTGCTAATGCCTGTTTCCATTTCTTTGTTTTTATGTCTTTGCAGGGGAAGACGCACCTGATACTGCTGGGGTTGTGGAGATGGTGCAGACCCAGGAGGGGTCCGAGGGCCGACCAACCACCAGTGAGGGACGTGGTGTGGTGGTGGGTGAGAACCCACAAGTGCTGCAGGTCGTGCTCTCAAGGGGTGTCTCTGGCTGCAACTCCCCCGAGCTGTACTCAGGTGTTGATTCGGATGATGAGACCTACGTGCCGTCGCAGGTGAGTGTTCCAGGGAGGGATTCTGTTCTGTCCCACCCACCTGCACCAGGGTCAGAACCCTCAATGGGGATGTCAGTGTTGGCAGCTACGCTTTTGGTGGTTACGGATGCAGGGTCACACTCCGCGACATCTGATCCTGTTCCTGGGCCAGCAGATCAGAGGGGGAATGCAGTCCTGCAGCCTCAGGCAGTGCTGGCACAGCAAGGCGCAGTTCGCCTTGCCCCAGACAGGTGTGGTGCCCGCCGACGTGGTGGCCGTACGCCACCTGGCAATACCGCATGGGAGCAATCCATTTACGGTATGGCAACCCAACAGGCAGCATCATCCGAAATGATGGCTCAGGCCATGGATAGGGTGGCCACTTCCATTGTCCCCCCTGAAAGGCTGATGGAGCGACTACAGCAGGCAACCGACTCCATCTGCCAGTCACACAGGGAGGACATGTTGGCGTCCAACAGGGACAGGCGGGCGGCACTGGCGACTCTGCAGGAGGCCATCTCCATAGAGTCCCAGGGCCACAGCGAAGCCCTGAGGCAGGAGCTCCTTCACCTCAGGACGACTCTTGTTGAGCTTGAGGCTTCAACACACCAAAGGACAGAACAGCAGCTGGAGCGTCTCACCCGTACGCTCTCAGCTGAGATGCAGGCAACGAGGGCGGAGGTCCGGGCATCCCGTGAGTTGTTGCATGGGGACCTCCGCACACTCATCCTCCAGAACCAGACCTACCACACCCGCATGCTTTCAGCCATGGAGGAGCAGACTAGGGCCTTGCGTGGGCTGCCTCCCATAGTGCAACCACCTCCGGATGCAGCTGCACAGGGTGATAATAGCGACAGCAGTGATACTCCCACAATAGGGTAGCCGTGTGGGCCATGAGCCATGGAGGTGTTTTTTTTCCCAGGATCCACACAGGTGGGTTTTGGTGTGCACCATGTCCTCGGACCTCCTGGGTGGCCTCCCCAACCCCCCCGGGCCCATCAATGGCCATTTTTTATTTTTTTTTTATTTTTATTTTTATTTTTATTTTTATTTTTAATTATTTTTTTCCCAATTTTTTTGGGACAATTTGTTGCCTTCCGTGGTTCCTGTGGGCATACGCTGCATTGTGGCTGGGCACATGCAGGCTTGTCATGTATTTGGTTCAGATGCTTGGGTTTGAGTCACACACACCCCTCCTGCTTCCCGTTTCCATGGGCTTGCAAAGGGTGTGCCCAAGTGACATTGACGTACATGGTGACATTGGACTCCCACTACATGTGTGGGTAGTCTAGTCAATACTGTGTATACATTCCTAGTGCATATTGCTGTTGTGTTGTACACTGCATGTTGCATTGATGTGTAACTCATCATCTGTGTCTACCTCCCAATTTGCAGGTCCCTTCCTCATGTCTACACAAGGCCCTCTAGTTTGGAGATGGGGTCCATGTTGGCAGCAGTGCACCTACAACTCTACATGGCGCCAACACTGCACAGTTGGCAGTGGTGGGGGTGCAGGCATTTCCAGGTGGTGAGACTACTAATCTATAACATTTGTAATGTCATGTTAATGGTAGTACCTGCTCAAGTTTGTTGTTGGTCCTGCATTACTGTGAGCATTTCCGGTGTTTCAATTAGGGACACTGTACATTGTGACACTAGTGTCATGTTGTGGGGATTACTTTGTTTACCTGCAAATAGCATGACATGGCACGGTGTGTTGTGTGGCGGTGCTGGGGATGGGTTGGCTGACATGGCACTGTCCTCTTGTTGCATTTTGCAAGTGGGTATTCATTTTAGCTGTTTGAATGTGTTTCTTCACAAAACTGCATTGGTGGTGTCTGTGTGGGTAGGGATGCACACATTGTAACACTTCCAGGTGAACAATCTCAGGCTGATATGGTTTTCACGGTTGATTCTCCAGACATTCAGGATCAGTGTCAGGTTGAGTCATCATTGATTGTCAGATGGAATGTGCCAGGGCAGTGTGCACTCCACAGGGGTGTGATTTCTATGTGAAGTAATTCGCCACTAGCTGTGTACGGGCTGCCTCCCCCGTGCCCTTTCCCCTCCCATGCTCAGCGGCTGTGCATGTGGTTGGGGATGTGGGGCCACCACCATGTCCACGGCCAGGCCCCGGCGTGTTGCAACGTTGTGCAGGACACATGCTGCCACTATGATCCTGCACACTACTGGGGGAGCGTACAACAGCTGCCCGCCAGAACGGTCAAGGGAGCGAAAGCGTGACTTTAGCACTCCAAATGTGCGCTCCACTATGCCCCGGGTTGTAATGTGGGCTGTGTTATATCTTTCCTGGGGTGGCGCGGCGGGGTTCCGAATTGACGTCATCATGTGGGGGCTGAGAGGGTAGGCACTGTCCCCTGTGGAGGTGGTGATTGGTATCATTGGTGGGGTTGTGACCTTGCTCAGTATCTGACATGCATGCATGTGCAGTGGCATTCATACTCACCAAGCAGCCATGTATCGCCATGCCGCCCAGCTTCTAGGTCCCGGCTTAGGGTGGACATTCGGTAAATGAAGCTGTCGTGGGTGGACCCGGGATAGTTGGCATATACTGAGGTGATGATTCCCTTGGCATTACATACTACCTGCACGTTGATGGAATGCCAGTGCTTGCGGTTCCTATAGATGTGCTCTGATGCCCTGGGGGGACGTAGAGCCACATGGGTGCAGTCGATGGCACCTAGCACTTTGGGGAATCGTGCCATACCGTAAAAATCCAGGGCGGCAGCATGCCTTTCTGCAGGTGTTCTGGGCAGGTATATGTGCCTGTGGACTGATGGGCGTGCAGTGATGATGTTCAAGACCTGGTGTAGGCAGCGTGACTGAGTGGCCTGTGATACCCCACCCACTATGGCACTTGTCCGCTGAAATGATCCAGTGGCTAAGAAGTGCAGTACATTGAGGACCTTCTCCAGGGGGCTGAGTGCTTGGGAGCACAGGGTGGGTGATGTGAGGTCATCCTCCCACTCACTCACCAGGTCCAGTATTATGTGTGGTGGAAACCTGTACCTCCCATACACCTGGTCATCAGGCATCCCGAAAAGGCTGGTTCTGGGTGTGAATATTCTGGCCCTGACTATCCTCCTCCTCCTCCTTTGGTAGCCCACGCCCACTGCTGCTAGGAACGGTATGTTCATCCTGGGTCTGAGCTTGTTATTTTGTTAGCGCGCAAATTTATGCGTTGCGCGTGTTGTAGGCGAGCGTGTGACCCGCGCACCCCTGAAATCCAGTACCCAGTCCAATAGCGTGTGGAAATTCCCGCGCACCCCGGGATACAGGTGCGCTGACGTACTTGCGTGTGTAAGTGCCCGCGCACCCCTGATATACACGTACATAGGCCAATCGCGTGTACACACACTTTTGTCCAATTACACGCGATGACACTCTGACATGCTGTCCAATTACACGCGATGACACTCTGACGTGCAGTCTTTCCACGTGTGCTCTGTTATCACGTGCTGTGTGGGAAACACCCGTGCGGGTCACGTCACAGACGCGCTTACGCGCTGAGGGCCTTTGGTCCAATAGAATCGCGTATGCGTGCTGACGCGCTTACGCGCTAAGGGCCTTTCCTCGAATTTCACGCTGACGTGCAGGATTTTCACGTGCCAAATCACTCCGTATCAAGCTGGCCACGCGAAAACACACGGAAGACCACGCTCCTGCCCAGAAGGCCGAATTACTGCCCCCCAGTTCCCCGAGCAGCCTCCCACGTGCCATCTGCTGCTGCCTGCCTGCCTGCCTACTGCCACCGTGCCCTGCCATTTGGTGCCTGCACATCAGCCATCTGCAGGGGTCCAGTTGCTGTGTCCACCCCTGCTGGAACTGAAGACTCCCGACTGGGATAACATCGCTCCACAGCCCAGCCCCAGGACCCAGTTGCCCACACACACCTGCCTCTGGGTTGCCATGTCGGGCACTTCCACATCTGGCACCAGTGGCAACCCCAGGCCAGAGGGGCAGAGGGGCACCAGCTTCACTGCCACCAAAGTTGGTGTCCTGGTGGAGCATGTCCTGGGGCAGTATGATGCCCTCTTTGATTCGTCCCACGCCAGCAAGGAAGGACGGGAGAGGATCTGGGCCGACTGTGTGGTTGCCATCAACGCGGAGGGGGTGGCAACCCGCGACGTCCAGAAGATCAAGAAGCGCTGGGAGGACTTGAGGTCCAGGACCCTCGTGAAGGCCCGGCGCCTCGTGGAGGGGGGCCGGGGCCGCATGAGTTCCATCCAGATGAGGGTCCTGGAACGCGTACGCCCAGCGCTCCACGCCCAGATCCTTGAGAGGGAGACCCCTCTGGAGTTGAGCGGTAAGTGTCCAAGCATTGCTGTGTGAGACAGGGCATGTTGCGGTGTGCTGGTTCTCTGATACTTGCCTGTATGTGTGACATAGGCCATGTATGCATGTATGTGTGCAGGGACATCATGGTAATGCATGTGCGACCAGTGATATGTGAACCACATGGTTGTTGCATGTGTTTAAATGCCACATGGGGAGCCCTATGCAGATTTTAGACATGTGAGCATGCCAGTCTCTGTTCCTGGACATGGGTGGGGGTGAGGGATGGGTGCTGATGGCAGGTACATATATGGTAGCCATGTCTGTGTGCCTGACCTGCGTGTCTGTGACTTGTGCATGCCATGGATGCATGACACATGTGTGTGACAATGCACAGATTCACTGATGCAGCCTAGTTACCCTTGTATACGCTGTGTTTGGGGTGTATGGGGCCAGATGGATGTGACTGAGATGAAGTGTGTGCATGTGATAGGCATGACCCATGATGCATGTGAGTTCCATATCATTGTATGTTTCAAGAGTCCATTGGACATGTATGGAAATGTCCATGGCATGCACCATGCCTGTTACTGTGTGTGTTTTGCATGGACTGACCCATGTGTTGTGGAGGGACATGATGGAAGTGTACTTTGACAGTGGTACTCATCTGCTATTGCTTCCTGTCTAGGGGACCATTGTACAGTACCCTGATGCTTGTGTTCTTTGTCTCCCTCTACGCAGCGGCTAGTGAAGAAGAGGGCGGAGACGGCGCTGTGGAGCAAGGCGGCGGGGATGCCCCCACGGCTGCAGCGGAAGGGGTGGGTGAGCCCCCACAGGGGCCTGCTACGGTGGAAGACGGTGAGGAGCCATCCAGGTTGGTGGTTTCCACAGAGGAGGAGGAGGCCGCCACAGGGGCACACATGGGGCCTGGTGGGGGCATCCCTGCTGGTGCAAGTGGTGCAGTCCAGGGCCAGGGGCAGGAGGCAGCACAGGTCACCGTGGAGGGGCCTGTGCATGTCGCTGTCCCTGACCCTGTGAGTGCACCACCATGCACCAGCAGGGTTGCCCCGTCCCAGGCCCGTCCGCTGGTAGAGGGGATGTCCATGTCACCTGACTCCCCTCCACCTGCGGACGAGGGGACCCGTGTCCGTATGGAGAAGGTCCTGATTGGGGTTGCGATGCGCGTGGGTGCAATTTGTGATGACGTGCGTGCTTCCCGGGAGGAGCACGCACATCATCACGAAGAGTACCGTGCCAACGTGGCCCAATTGGGATCTTCCATGTTTGGGGGTTTCCTGCATGTGTCGGCCAATCTGGCGGCCCTCTCCTCCTCTGTGGAGGCTATACGCCAGTCGTTCTCCTTGCCGTCTTCCGGCCCAGATGCCACCAGGGCCCCCTGTGGACCTGCCCTGACCTATGCAGCCAGCTCGGTGGGGATCCCATCCCTGCCACAGTCAGGAGTCGGAGGTCAAGCAGGGGTGGACACCACAGCAACTGTACCCCAGCAGATGGAGGATGTGCCGGCATCATCAAGCAGGGCACGTCCACGACGGCGTCGGTGGATTCCATCAACCTGGATGCCGTCATGCTGGCAGAGGCAGTTGCATCGGAGGCAGCAGCAGAGTCAACGTGGGAGGCATCATGGCTCGGGGCCATCGACATCGGAGGGGCAGGCATCGGCCGGAGGGCAGGAGGACCCAGGACAGGAAGTGTCTTCCGTGTGGCTGCGGTTGAGCCAGCAGATAGGTGCGGAGCGGCGGCGGGCGGAAGAGGAGCGGCTCACGATGGTCAGGGCGGAGAACTCCATGCGGAGGGCCCTGAGGCGGGCCGAGTGCCTCGAGGCAATCCGCAGGGGGTTGGAGGAGCAGATGGCGTTGTCCCTGCGGACCCTCGGGGCCATGGAACAGGACCGCCTCCGGGACATAGACGAGGAGTTTGATGATGCCCTGGCCCGGAACACTACGGAGTGAGCCGCTGGACTTGCCCGCCGCCTTTGTATATAGTTCTTTAGTTTTAGGTTTCATTTGTTTATTCTTATGATTTGGAATCGACGGACACAGCTCCACTTTTTGTATATAGTTGCATTTTTGATAGGGTTTTTGGTAGGTTTCCTTTGTTCAGTTGGGCTCATGGACCCTTGGATATTTTGTACATAGTTCTTCATTGGATTGTTTTATTTTTTAATTTTATTTTTTCTTCTCCATGGAGCAATGGTGTTTGGATTTTTATTTTTTTTTTCTGTCGGATTGATTTCATTTTTAATGTGACTTTGAAGTACATTTTTTTTGGATTTGGTGTTTTTCATTTTTTGGGACGGACATGCACCTTTTCTTTTTTTCATTGGCATTGTACTTTGTTTCATTTCATTTGCATACATATTTATTTAATACATTTTTGTTTTCATACTTCACTGTGTGGTATCATCTCATTGGTTTCATGCATGTCATGTTGGGTGTTTTCAAATTAATTTGCAACCATTGTGTGAGACAGACATGGGTTCATTTGCTTTATGTACGTTGGGGGTGTAACATGTAATTTTCATTTCCATGTGGGTGAATGGGTTACTTGGTAGGGCCTTTTGGCTGTGGAGGCTGACCATTACGCACATGGTTGGTGATTGTGAGGACCTGGGTGCAGGGGGACATGGGTGGGGGCCTGGTGGAGGCTGGCCATGGTGGCTAGGGGGTGGGGGTGGAGGGAGACATGGGTGGGGGCCTGGTGGAGGCTGCCCCTGGTGGCTGGGGGGTGGGGGTGGTGGGAGACATGAGTGGGGGCCTGGTGGAGGCTGCCCCTGCACTGCTGGGGGGTGGGGGTGGAGGGGGACATGAGTGGGGGCCTGGTGGGGGCTGCCCATGGTGGTTGGGGGGTGGGGGTGGTGGGAGACATGGGTGGGGGCCTGGTGGAGGCTGCCCCTGTTGGCTGGGGGGTGGGGGTGGTGGGAGACATGAGTGGGGGCCTGGTGGAGGCTGCCCCTGCACTGCTGGGGGGTGGGGGTAAGGGGGACATGAGTGGGGGCCTGGTGGGGGCTGCCCATGGTGGCTGGAGGGTGGGGGTGATAGGGGACATGAGTGGGGGCCTGGTGGAGGCTGCCCCTGGTGGCTGGGGGGTGGGGCTGGTGGGAGACATGAGTGGGGGCCTGGTGGAGGGTGCCCCTGGTGGCTGGGGGGTGGGGGTGGTGGTAGACATGAGTGGGGGCCTGGTGGAGGCTGCCCCTGCACTGCTGGGGGGTGGGGGTGGTGGGGGACATGAGTGGGGGCCTGGTGGAGGCTGCCCCTGCACTGCTGGGGGGTGGGGCTGGTGGGAGACATGAGTGGGGGCCTGGTGGAGGGTGCCCCTGCACTGCTGGGGGGTGGGGGTGGTGGGAGACATGAGTGGGGGCCTGGTGGAGGGTGCCCCTGGACTGCTGGGGGGTGGGGGTGGTGGGAGACATGAGTGGGGGCCTGGTGGAGGGTGCCCTGGATGCTGGGGGGTGGGGGTGATAGGGGACATGAGTGGGGGCCTGGTGGGGGGTGCCCCTGGTGGCTGGGGGGTGGGGGTGGTGGTAGACATGAGTGGGGGCCTGGTGGAGGCTGCCCCTGCACTGCTGGGGGGTGGGGGTGGTGGGGGACATGAGTGGGGGCCTGGTGGAGGCTGCCCCTGCACTGCTGGGGGGTGGGGCTGGTGGTAGACATGAGTGGGGGCCTGGTGGAGGGGGCCTCTGCACTGCTGGGAGGTGGGGGTGGTGGGAGACATGAGTGGGGGCCTGGTGGAGGGTGCCCCTGGATGCTGGGGGGTGTGGGTGCACGGGGAAATGAGTGGGGGCCTGGTGGAGGGTGCCCCTGCACTGCTGGGGGGTGGGGGTGGTGGTAGACATGAGTGGGGGCCTGGTGGAGGCTGCCCCTGCACTGCTGGGGGGTGGGGGTGATAGGGGACATGAGTGGGGGCCTGGTGGGGGCTGGCCATGGTGGTGGGGGTGGGGGTGGTGGGAGACATGGGTGGGGGCCTGGTGGAGGCTGCCCCTGCACTGCTGGGGGGTGGGGGTGGTGGGAGACATGAGTGGGGGCCTGGTGGAGGGTGCCCCTGCACTGCTGGGGGGTGGGGGTGGTGGGAGACATGGGTGGGGGCCTGGTGGAGGCTGCCCCTGGTGGCGGGGGGTGGGGGTGATAGGGGCCATGAGTGGGGGCCTGGTGGAGGGTGCCCCTGGATGCTGGGGGGTGGGGGTGCAGGGGGACATGAGTGGGGGCCGGATGGGGGCTGCCCATGGTGGCTGGGGGGTGGGGGTGGGTGGGAGACATGAGTGGGGGCCTGGTGGGGGCTGCCCATGGTGGCTGGGGGGTGGGGGTGATAGGGGACATGAGTGGGGGCCTGGTGGAGGCTGCCCCTGGTGGCTGGGGGGTGGGGGTGGTGGGAGACATGAGTGGGGGCCTGGTGGAGGGTGCCCCTGCACTGCTGGGGGGTGGGGGTGGTGGTAAACATGAGTGGGGGCCTGGTGGAGGCTGCCCCTGGTGGCTGGGGGGTGGGGGCGGTGGGAGACATGAGTGGGGGCCTGGTGGAGGGTGCCCCTGGTGGCTGGGGGGTGGGGGTGGTGGTAGACATGAGTGGGGGCCTGGTGGAGGCTGCCCCTGCACTGCTGGGGGGTGGGGGTGGTGGGAGACATAAGTGGGGGCCTGGTGAAGGGTGCCCCTGCACTGCTGGGGGGTGGGGGTGGTGGGAGACATGAGTGGGGGCCTGGTGGAGGGTGCCCCTGCACTGCTGGGGGGTGTGGGTGGTGGGAGACATGGGTGGGGGCCTGGTGGAGGCTGCCTCTGGTGGCGGGGGGGGTGGGGGTGATAGGGGCCATGAGTGGGGGCCTGGTGGAGGGTGCCCCTGGTGGCTGGGGGGTGGGGGTGGTGGGAGACATGAGTGGGGGCCTGGTGGAGAGTGCCCCTGCACTGCTGGGGGGTGGGGGTGGTGGTAGACATGAGTGGGGGCCTGGTGGAGGCTGCCCCTGGTGGCTGGGGGGTGGGGGTGGTGGGAGACATGAGTGGGGGCCTGGTGGAGGCTGCCCCTGCACTGCTGGGGGGTGGGGGTGGTGGGAGACATGAGTGGGGGCCTGGTGGAGGGTGCCCCTGCACTGCTGGGGGGTGGGGGTGGTGGGAGACATGAGTGGGGGCCTGGTGGAGGGTGCCCCTGCACTTCTGGGGGGTGGGGGTGGTGGGAGACATGGGTGGGGGCCTGGTGGAGGCTGCCTCTGGTGGCGAGGGGGGGTGGGGGTGATAGGGGCCATGAGTGGGGGCCTGGTGGAGGGTGCCCCTGGTGGCTGGGGGGTGGGGGTGGTGGGAGACATGAGTGGGGGCCTGGTGGAGGTTGCCCCTGCACTGCTGGGGGGTGGGGGTGGTGGTAGACATGAGTGGGGGCCTGGTGGAGGCTGCCCCTGGTGGCTGGGGGGTGGGGGTGGTGGGAGACATGAGTGGGGGCCTGGTGGAGGGTGCCCCTGGTGGCTGGGGGGTGGGGGTGGTGGTAGACATGAGTGGGGACCTGGTGGAGGCTGCCCCTGCACTGCTGGGGGGTGGGGGTGGTGGGAGACATGAGTGGGGGCCTGGTGGAGGCTGCCCCTGGTGGCTGGGGGGTGGGGGTGGTGGGAGACATGAGTGGGGGCGTGGTGGAGGGTGCCCCTGCACTGCTTTGGGGTGGGGGTGGTGGTAGACATGAGTGGGGGCCTGGTGGAGGCTGCCCCTGGTGGCTGGGGGGTGGGGGTGGTGGGAGACATGGTTGGGGGCCTGGTGGAGGGTGCCCCTGGTGGCTGGGGGGTGGGGGTGGTGGTAGACATGAGTGGGGGCCTGGTGGAGGCTGCCCCTGCACTGCTGGGGGGTGGGGGTGGTGGGAGACATGAGTGGGGACCTGGTGGAGGGTGCCCCTGCACTGCTGGGGGGTGGGGGTGGTGGGAGACATGAGTGGGGGCTTGGTGGAGGGTGCCCCTGCACTGCTGGGGGATGGGGGTGGTGGGAGACATGGGTGGGGGCCTGGTGGAGGCTGCCCCTGGTGGCGGGAGGGTGGGGGTGATAGGGGCCATGAGTGGGGGCCTGGTGGAGGGTGCCCCTGGTGGCTGGGGGGTGGGGGGTGGTGGGAGACATGAGTGGGGGCCTGGTGGAGGGTGCCCCTGCACTGCCGGGGGGTGGGGGTGGTGGTAGAAATGAGTGGGGGCCTGGTGGAGGCTGCCCTTGGTGGCTGGGGGGTGGGGGTGGTGGGAGACATGAGTGGGGGCCTGGTGGAGGGTGCCCCTGGTGGCTGGGGGGTGGGGGTGGTGGTAGACATGAGTGGGGGCCTGGTGGAGGCTGCCCCTGCACTGCTGGGGGTGGGGTGGTGGGAGACATGAGTGGGGGCCTGGTGGAGGCTGCCCCTGGTGGCTGGGGGGTGGGGGTGGTGGGAGACATGGGTGGGGGCCTGGTGGGGGCTGCCCATGGTGGCTGGGGGGTGGGGGTGGGTGGTAGACATGAGTGGGGGCCTGGTGGGGGCTGCCCATGGTGGCTGGGGGGTGGGGGTGATAGGGGACATGAGTGGGGGCCTGGTGGAGGGTGTCCCTTCACTGCTGGGGGGTGGGGGTGGTGGGAGACATGGGTGGGGGCCTGGTGGAGGCTGCCCCTGGTGGCGGGGGGGTGGGGGTGATAGGGGCCATGAGTGGGGGCCTGGTGGAGGGTGCCCCTGGATACTGGGGGGTGGGGGTGCAGGGGGACATGAGTGGGGGCCTGGTGGAGGGTGCCCCTGGATGCTGGGGGGGTGGGGGTGAAGGGGGACATGAGTGGGGGCCTGGTGGGGGCTGCCCATGGTGGCTGGGGGGTAGGGGTGGGTGGTAGACATGAGTGGGGGCCTGGTGGAGGGTGCCCCTGCACTGCTGGAGGGTGGGGGTGGTGGGAGACATGAGTGGTGGCCTGGTGGGGGCTGCCCATGGTGGCTGGGGGGTGGGGGCGGGTGGTAGACATGAGTGGGGGCCTGGTGGGGGCTGCCCATGGTGGCTGGGGGGTGGGGGTGATAGGGGACATGAGTGGGGGCCTGGTGGAGGCTGCCCCTGGTGGCTGGGGGGTGGGGGTGGTGGTAGACATGAGTGGGGGCCTGGTGGAGGGTGCCCCTGCACTGCTGGGGGGTGGGGGTGATAGGGGACATGAGTGGGGGCCTGGTGGGGGCTGCCCATGGTGGCTGGGGGGTGGGGGTGGGTGGGAGACATGAGTGGGGGCCTGGTGGAGGCTGCCCCTGCACTGCTGGGGGGTGGGGTGGTGGGAGACATGAGTGGGGGCCTGGTGGAGGCTGCCCCTGGTGGCTGGGGGGTGGGGGTGGTGGGAGACATGAGTGGGGGCCTGGTGGGGGCTGCCCATGGTGGCTGGGGGGTGGGGGTGGGTGGTAGACATGAGTGGGGGCCTGGTGGGGGCTGCCCATGGTGGCTGGGGGGTGGGGGTGATAGGGGACATGAGTGGGGGCCTGGTGGAGTGTGCCCCTTCACTGCTGGGGGGTGGGGGTGGTGGGAGACATGGGTGGGGGCCTGGTGGAGGCTGCCCCTGGTGGCGGGGGGGTGGGGGTGATAGGGGCCATGAGTGGGGGCCTGGTGGAGGGTGCCCCTGGATACTGGGGGGTGGGGGTGCAGGGGGACATGAGTGGGGGCCTGGTGGAGGGTGCCCCTGGATGCTGGGGGGGTGGGGGTGCAGGGGGACATGAGTGGGGGCCTGGTGGGGGCTGCCCATGGTGGCTGGGGGGTAGGGGTGGGTGGTAGACATGAGTGGGGGCCTGGTGGAGGGTGCCCCTGCACTGCTGGAGGGTGGGGGTGGTGGGAGACATGAGTGGTGGCCTGGTGGGGGCTGCCCATGGTGGCTGGGGGGTGGGGGCGGGTGGTAGACATGAGTGGGGGCCTGGTGGGGGCTGCCCATGGTGGCTGGGGGGTGGGGGTGATAGGGGACATGAGTGGGGGCCTGGTGGAGGCTGCCCCTGGTGGCTGGGGGGTGGGGGTGGTGGTAGACATGAGTGGGGGCCTGGTGGAGGGTGCCCCTGCACTGCTGGGGGGTGGGGGTGATAGGGGACATGAGTGGGGGCCAGGTGGGGGCTGCCCATGGTGGCTGGGGGGTGGGGGTGGGTGGGAGACATGAGTGGGGGCTTGGTGGAGGGTGCCCCTGCACTGCTGGGGGGTGGGGTCGGTGGGAGACATGAGTGGGGGCCTGGTGGGGGCTGGCTATGGTGGCTGGGGGGTGGGGGTTGGTGGTAGACATGAGTGGGGGCCTGGTGGGGGCTGCCCATGGTGGCTGGGGTGTGGGGGTGATAGGGGACATGAGTGGGGGCCTGGTGGAGGCTGCCCCTGGTGGCTGGGGGGTGGGGGTGGTGGTAGACATGAGTGGGGGCCTGGTGGAGGGTGCCCCTGCACTGCTGGGGGGTGGGGGTGATAGGGGACATGAGTGGGGGCCTGGTGGGGGCTGCCCATGGTGGCTGGGGGGTGGGGGTGGGTGGGAGACATGAGTGGGGGCCTGGTGGGGGCTGCCCATGGTGGCTGGGGGGTGGGGGTGGTGGGAGACATGAGTGGGGGCCTGTTGGAGGGTGCCCCTAGATGCTGGGGGTGGGGGTGCTGGGTGACATGAGCAGGTGTGCAGGGTAGTCCCCTGTTGTGTGTGCTGCCTGCAGGGGCGTGGAGGGTGTACAGGGAATACCTGGGAGCACACAGCCAAATCGCGTGTAGAATTTCCCGCGTACCCCTGTCATACACGTGCCCAGCCAAATCGCGTGTGGAAATTCCCGCGCACCCCTGAAATCCACGTTCCCTGACAAATCGCGTGTGGAACTTCCCGCGCACCCCTGAAATCCACGTACCCGGCCAAATCGCGTATGGTACTTCCCGCGCACCCCTGAAATCCACGTACACGGCCAAATCGCGTGTGGAACTTCCCGCGCACCACTGAAATCCACGTACCCTGACAAATCGCGTGTGGAACTTCCCGCGCACCCCTGAAATCCACATACACGGCCAAATCGCGTGTGGAACTTCCCGCGCACCCCTGAAATCCACATACACGGCCAAATCGCGTGTGGTACTTCCCGCGCACCCCTGAAATCCACGTACACGCCCAAATCGCGTGTGGAACTTCCCGCGCACCACTGAAATCCACGTACCCTGATAAATCGCGTGTGGAACTTCCCGCGCACCCCTGAAATCCACATACAGGGCCAAATCGCGGGTGGAACTTCCCGCGCACCCCTGAAATCCACGTACACGGCCAAATCGCGTGTGGAACTTCCCGCGCACCCCTGTAATCCACATACCCTGGCAAATCGCGTGTGGAACTTCCCGCAAACCCCTGGAATTCAAATGCCCTGCCAATTCGCGTGTAAGACTTCCCGCGCACACCGGTATACACGCACACGTATTTTTTTGTCAGCGGGTGTCCGTGTTTGTGGGTACCCCTTTGCACGTCATTTGTCCTGGAGGGCCACAGTATGGAACATTCATCATGGCAGTATATAGGTGCTATTTTTTGGCGCACCTTTTGGCGCACATTTCTTCCAGGCGCAGAGACGCTACCGCCTGCTTTCTTGTGGCGGTCGTGTTTGTGCCTGTGCGCTGGTTTGAGCGTGCGCTTTTTTGCCCTATTCTATTCCATGAATACGTGTTGTAGGCGAGCGTGTGGGCGTTCCGCGCACTTGTACCCTGTACTTCCCCCGTGATGCCCACATTTTGGCAAGTTGTTCCCCATTCCGAGTGTTACGCCCCGTGTTCCGCCTACTTTTGTTGCGTGCGCCGCGCTATGTGCGATTTTCGCTGTGGCCTGTGCGATTTTCGCTGTGACCTGGCGCACGCAGTTAGATGGCCTGTGCGCCAACGTGCGCCGCACACTTTTTTATCGCACATCCGATGGTTTTCTCGCGCACGGCCTTCCATGAATCGATGTGCGCTGCTTTTCGTGCGATTTTCGCACTTGCACTGCGATTCGCATGTTTTTGGCCACTTGCGTCGCGCTAATTATTCCATGAATCGGCCAGTTACATTATTTACATACTACAAAATAAAAACAGAGTGCCGCATTACGATTTTGTTTGCATATCAGTGGTAAATCTGCTGAGATACCACCGAACTGTAATACCGTTACCACCACTTGGTCCAGAGGTATTACCGTCAGATTAAAAGTAGCAGTGATAGTGTTAGTCCCCATTTCATTGAAGTCCATAGGAATCCATGGGGAATTTTGGTGGAATTACTGCAGAGGTAATTCTGCCAGCGGTAATTCCATTGAAATTCGGTAGAAAGTTGGCAAATTTACCTCCTGTTCATAGCAAGAGGTGAATCCTTCAAATTTCTGTCCAACCCGTAGTTAGGCAGTGCTGTAATTCAGTGGTATTCTGTAATACCACTGCATTTAACACGCACCATCCAACTCGTAATGACTATTTACTAACTCATTTTGCCATTTCCTTTACCCGCTATTAAAGTAACCTGTTTTACTTCACCACCAAAACCTATATTAATGCTACCACTATGTGCTAATAGCCTTATGGCTATTTGGAGCGGGCATCAGTCTTTACGGCTATGTTAGAAAGGGTAGCTGAATTATATAAACGTTTTGTTTGGAGATCTATGCATGATCTGCAGCCTGTAGGTCTCAGACAAATACTGAAAGGGCCGACCTAGCCTTAGATCCTTCCAAGATTTAATACTGTATATGTATATATATATGATATGATATGATATGATATGATATGGTATTTGTAACGCGCCTATACACAAGTGTTTCAAGGCGCGACGAGGCAGGGAGGGAGGGAAACAAGGGGAAGACAGACAAACGATCCTACTAGGCCAGGTGTCATTCAGATCGCGCAAGTGCAGAGGTAAGGGGAAAAGGAGAAAGTGCAGGGGGAGGAGGTGGGGGGAAGTGCAGTACAAGGTAAGTAGCGTAATAAAAAATAAATAATAAATGATAAATAAAAAGGGCCAGCTGGTGGCAAGTGCGAGGTAAGTGCAGAGCAAGTGCTGGGAAGTGCTGGGAAGGGGGCTGTAGGGATACAGTGACAGTCCCACAGTGCAGGGGGAGCCAGGGAGGCAGTGCAAGTGGAGAGTGGCTGGGCCCTGGACCGAGGTCGCTGAGAGTGGCCCAGATGCAGGTTTAGTGCAGAATTCAGTGGGGAGTTAAGAAGGTTTAGCAGGGGAGAGGGAGAGAGAAGGCAGAAGCGAAGAGGAAGGTTTTGAGGTGCTTCCGGAACCAGAGATGGTTCTCCTCAAGTTTCAGGGAGGCAGGAAGGCTGTTCCAGAGGGAGGCCCCTGCTGCGGAGAGAGATCTACCCCCAGCTCGTTGCTTAGAGAAGCGGCTGACCATGAGGGAGTTGGAGACGGATGAGCGAAGGGCTCGTGAAGGAAGATATTTAGGAAGAGAGAGTTGAAGGTATTTAGGCCCCAGGCCCCAGAAGGCCTTGTGGACAATGCAGAGGGTTTTGAACTTAATCCTCGCAGCCACTGGGAGCCAGTGAAGAGATTTCAGTCCTGGAGAGATACGGTCCCTGGGCTTGAGGCCAAGGACAAGTCTCGCAGTTCTGTTCTGGATAAGTTGCAGAGGGCGGAGAGTGGAGGCAGGCAGATTAAGATAGAGGCTGTTGCAGTAGTCCAGCCTTGAGAGAACCAGGGCTCGGGAGACAGTGAGCTTCTGGGGAAGGAGAGGAAGGGAAGAATACCTCTGAGGAGGTATTATATATAATATAATATATATATATATATAAAATGCTTAGGTATGTTTCCGTACTCATCTCATGCAATTTATCAGTGTTAGATTTCCCTCTGCTGTCCAAATGGCAAAGTGCACCTCTGTGTGCCCTTCAACAACAGCTATCATTTTAACAAACAAAATGAACACAGTGTTACGCTGTCACCTTCACCTTCCACTATTGCAAACATTCCGAATAATGTCAAGTTACTTCTTTACACCCACACTTCTCTTCACACAGGGCACGGCGGTTCCAGTGTCAATGAACAGTTAACTACCAATTCAACATTTCAGTATCTAAAAAGCAAAACGATGTAGGGTGAATGCCTCCTCGCGAGCTAAAACTGAAAGTAGGTGCTGTAATTATGCACTGTAATTATGCTACTAGGTAATTTTATGCCATCATAGGGACTCTGCAATGGAACAAGGTTGACAAATGTGTGTCTACAAAGACACATCATAGAGGCCTGTGTAATCGATGGATTAAACTTAGAGACTGTTCTCATACCATGCATACCTCTCATTCCATCTGATACAAATATGCCATTAAAATTCGCAAGAAGACAGTTCCTATACGTTTAGCCTTTTCAATGACCATTAATAAGTAACAGGGACCTATGCTCCCTTACTGGAACTGATCATTGGTAATTCTGATATTTAATAAGATGGACAATGTCCTTAAGAATTACCGACCAATACCACCTTTAAAATATGCTAGAATGGCGTATGTTACACCAGGAAAAGCTAGTTTAATATAGAGTGCCTTTGAAATGGGCCAACTCTCCTTAGAGCAACATTATGAAACAGCTAAACTGGACAAAGCAGGCGCTTTATTAGAACAAAATATGTGTATTTTGCTGGTGTGTGAGGTCAGGCCAGAGTTGAAAAGTGTAAATCACTGGAAAGGTTGTGCTAAAACAGGTCATATGATATGATATGATAGGTTATTTATAACATGCTTAATACCCAGAGGTTTCTAAGCACAGAACCGGTGATCGAACTGTATTGCTCCGTTTCATCTTGCTTCCAAGGTGAGCACTTTGCCATTGAGCTATCCTCCCCAGACTCATCTTTGCAATACTAGAATTTTAATTTGCTTGTAAAGTTTGGTGAGTGACCCAGATGTAATTATAGCTCAGATGCTGGAGCCAAGCATCTCGACTGAGGGCGGGAGGCATTATCTAAGAGATGTCTTCATTCTAGAGGAGTTTGACATTTCGTGATGTCTAATCATAGTGTGAAATCTGAGTGAAACATGAAAAGGTAGAGTTTTGCCTTGGCGCTAAGATGTGCTGTTAAAATGATAGAAAAACATGGTGCCTTAACTGTGCAGTGCTATATTTATCAATAACGAAAAACCAAAAATTCCTCTATTTGAATTTCTGATCTGCAAATGGTGCACGCACCTAGATTTTTGAGTCAAACATGCATAATGAATGCCGTCATGCACACATTGACAAACCCCAATAATGTGGCTTTTAAGTAGTCAAATGGTTTTCTTTTTTGCCAAGTGCCATCTTATATCCAGTTACCCAGGCATTGCCATCAAATGACAGCTACTCAAAGCCAAGTTCACTGTTGGAGTAAACTGAACTGGAGCTACGCAAGGAAGCAGCACTGGCCCAGAAAAGGAGGAGAAGGATAAATGATCCAACCGCTCAGCTCAGTTGTAAAGTAAGTGCATGAGCCACACATTACTTCTGGTGAATGTACTTTAATTATGAGACATCATAAGGACAGCATTATTGGGACATATGTCCTTAAGCTTGCTTGGGTATATGATAGCAAAACTAGACATAAGAATTCAAATTAGATATGGTTCATATACAATTCATATAAGACAGTAACTATAATTTCTATGGCATTATTATTATTATTTTTATTATTATTAATACTATTGTTATTATTATCATTATTATTATTATTATTTGAAGCTTTGCGTTGCATATAATTGTAGCAGCTGGGCTTGAGGCTACATGCCTTGTAGAGTGGTGATATCAGGTATACGAGGAACTAACTGGAATTTATGGGTATTTGAGGCTGCCTCTGTGACATGATTAAAGCAAAGGAATATGTGAGGCAGCAAATTCCCTCTTGTCACTAGCGTACACGTGAAGCATGAACGAGTATTGGCTGTTCCTGCTGGTGCATGTGAGGCTGCAGTTATCATTTCATCATGGCATATGATGAGCTATCACGTTCTTAATGATAGCTGTAACATGAATTTGGCTAATTGCTTGGGGTTGAATTACATTACTGGGCATTTGAGCCAGTACTTGAAGTTAGATGCCAAAAAATAAACACGTAATCTTGTACCTTAAATATATGACTATATGTGGCTTGTGAGCCTTTAGCCTGCCTTGGTTAGCAGCATCTGTATGCAGGAGTCTACACTTGGCATATTATGACAGCGCCTGGGAATGTGGGGCTGTGTTTAGCATATAATGACTGCAACTGGCATAAGGTGGTAGTGCCATGGGCCTGTTTTGGTTGTGCTGGGAATAGCCCTGTCATATCATCACCCCTCCCATGGCATATAAAGACAGCACGTTTAATTATGGTTGTTTACTTCAGTAGGCAAACATTTATTTAAGTAAGTACTTGTTATTGTATCAATCATTCGCCTATATCAGTTGTTCTGGTACATTTGTGATGTTACATCATGAAGGTCAAGGGTCACCGATGTTACTTCCTGTGATGTCACCTGGGTCAAAGTTCATATGCTGTCACTTCCGGTAATGATATTAGGATGTGAATTTCACTTCCTCTACCATTGGCATTTTGGTGAATTACTTCCCTGATATACATTTGGTCATAGTGAAATGATGAAATCCTGGCATTGGATATCTGATTCACAGGCTGCCTTCTATGAACTTGGACATGATTTGCAGACTCCCTGGTGCCATACATTTACCAATGTATTTCCCAAGAGTCCATTCCTATCTTTCTATTTTGTTGGGATTCTTTTGGTGAGTAAAGGAGACCATAGCATGCTAAAATATTGAAACCAGCTATAAATGAGGGTATTTTGAAGGTTTCCTATTGTACCCTTAGGGAGCCCTTTAAATCAGTAACACGTCATACAATCAGTTTGCATAAAAAACACATTTATGTACTAAATATGTGCCATATGTGATGTCATACTACGTGGCATACTAAGAAAACCTACAGGGGTTGTGATTGGCTTAAAGGGAACATATAAGTATACTTTCTTTAAGGGATCGGGTAGTGATTGGTTCTCTACAGTCAGGTGGACAACTTATGCCCACCGCTAGTGCAAGTCATCTTCATCAGTTACTAGATACACAGTACACCATTGGCTATCAAACTGTAAGGCCCTTCATTATATGGCCCTCTATAATTGGTTGGCACGCTTGCACCCATCTGGAACATTCAGTTCACTAGCAGCATGTAAGCTGGTACCACAGGTGCCAGTGGGTGGACCTGACCATGTCTCCCCACCCAATTAGCCCAACATTTCCCATTGCTCATGACGTCAGCCATTCAGATTGTCTTTGAACATGTCTGTGCAAAGTATTATTGCTCCTGAGAATAAAAGGGAGTATAGGCACACTCTTATTGCAGTTCGGGTCTGTACGCCCAACTCCTATTTCCATCCTGGACTCACACAACAGGAGACCGTATTTCAGCCTGTTTTACAGCATTTAATTGTCTTTAATTAATAACCTTGGTACTCATGGTGTTCTTTCTTGCACCTGAACAAGGGTTGATTCAGCTTCACTGCTCTTCAAGGATAGATATCCAGTTCGTTTGCCACTCAATACAATGACACCAGGCCAGACAGCTATTTCAGGTCTTTCCTCGATCTTCATCTGCTTTCTTACTGCGACACAGCTTGCTGATCGTTCTTTCTTCACGGTCTGAGCTTTTTAAATATGTGACAACGATGTCCAGATTCTATATAATGGTGGCACCGCCTGCAGTCTATTCACTACGTATAGTCAGCCTTTTTGATTACTTAGTCTACTTGCGTTACTGCATCTGTACAATTATAAAACGGCTTGCATTTACTGCAGTGCTTTTCACACATGCAATCTTCATTCCGCATGTGAAAGTTTACTCGACTCTTTACTTCGTCATCAGATTCTATAAGGTCTATCCTTCTCAGTGCGTCACGCTCATTTCCTGTGACGTCGCCAGCCTCTTTTTCTCTCATCTTCATATTCCATCAGGGATCTCCTTCAAAAGATTGTTATCTCTGTGGGGGTACATCATATCGGGTTTTACAATGGTACCTTTTTTCGAAGACTCTCAGTGGAATTGGCACAATCACTGGTGTTGTGCATGTTGCGATTTCCGGTTCCCAACATATAGGAAGAATGGGGGAGGGACTTCCTGCAGAGGCATTCAGCTGCTCATCTACACACATTTGGAAAAAACTGCAAATAAAAAATAAAATTCACCTTTATGAAGTTAAAACTTATAATATACAGAGCGGAGTTGGAGAGCCTGAGGTGGAGAGCCAGTCTTCAGCGTTGTGCGGCCCATCCACGCTATTTTGCAGGAGGTGCCTATAAGTGCCTCAATACATCGCGGAGCGGTGAGCGGAGTTGGAGAGCACGAGGTGGAGAGCCAGTCTGCAGCAGTCCGCTGCAGACGCGAAGTCGGCTTTGCATAGAGCCGGAGGTTCGACCTCTGAAAGCCTCGAAACCACTCTTGAGACCACCCATGAAAAACTCACCATCGACTAAAACAACTAAGCCAGAGGGGGCAATGGCCCTGGGAATAACTGACAGGAGGAGGAGCAAATCTGTCTTGGCACCAAGACCGCCTTTGACATCTACGATTGTGGACTTTCTGTCTATAGCTCCCGGACGGGCATGTCCGGGGGCGCCATTACATGGACTTGGCAAAAGAAACAGAAAAGAAAATAACATCTTACTTGAAATATGAGGCAATGAGCGGCAGTCTGCTCCATCGATGAAATCCACGGCGTCGGTGGAGGAGGAGGAGCGAGAGGAGCGGCCCACCCGAGAAGGAGTGGCCCACTCGGCCGCATTACATCCAGCAGGAAACAATCCGTCGTCACCGGTTAGAGTGAGTGGAGTTTGTCCGGGCACGGTCGGAGGATGACGCCCGCCTGACTCGAAGCGGTGGCCCGGCAGCGGAAGTGAAGAAATTCCCGAACCAGAGGTATCCAAAGTTTGGGAAGCAGCTATTTCTCCGGAGAAACCAGTCAGTAACAAGGTAGTGTCCACCCAGGCATGGGACCGGAGTAATAGGGGTGCAAGGGAGACTAAGGAGGCTGAAGCATGTCTCAAAACATCCAAGATACCAGAACATCAATCGACAGACGAGAAGCTGACTTGTCAGTATGGCATTGAAGTGGAAGCGCTGTCTAAACCCCCAGGTATAGCTGAAGAAAGTGAAACTGCACCAAACACGTTTCGCATTCAAGTCATGCTTCATGATACACATTGTGAATGCGATGATCTCACGCAAAGGCAGGGCAAAAGTCAACCAAGGGTCTCTAGGCCCATCATAGAGATCAGTGATAAAGAGACGGACGCCGATCTAAGCAAAGAGGAGGAATCAGATGAAGACGGCTTGGAAAGCGATAAACAAACGGAGGGTGAGCCGGAGGATTCGAACTGATGGAGAGCAACTTAAAATTGGTTGCGCAGTGAAAAGAAAAAAGAGAAACAAAAGCAATACTCCGGCCAAAGCAAGGTAACAAGGGGCAAAAAACTTGGCAAACATGAGAGCCCTCAATAAACTTTCCGTGGGGGAATTGAAAGAAGAAAAAAAATCATCAGAAGACGGGTCAAATATCGAAAGGGCTGCCTAATCCACTTCTGTCTTGCCCACTAAAGGCTTTCTTCACACAACAACATAAAAGGAAACAGAGTATAGAGACCGAAGTATCTGATGCGAAAATGCTTGAAATAGCAAGTGAAACACAGCCAGTAATAAAGCAGAGGAAAACTGATACGGCAACATCAACAACTGACAAGCTAGGGCGAGAAGACTGCCGCCCTCAGGTGAATAAGAATACATCTACAAAAGAACTGAGTAAGGACGCAGAAAAGCCAACGGCGGCAGGGAACCTGAGTACAACGGCACCAATCCCAAAAGGCCTTTCAAGAGGGATGGCTCCGAATGCCCAGACTCAAAAAGCACCAAATGGGGTCCCGGCAACCATAGAGGAGATTGGGATACCGGTTGACGTACAGCAGGAGGAGAAGGAAAATGTGGAACAAATAGCCCGGGAGTCCAACCGTGCGTCCCTCACTCAGCCTGAAAGAGAGCTACGTCTGGCATGGACAAAGCCCCATTTATCCACGGGTCAGCTGATGTCTACTCCGACCACGAAAGGAGCTGAGCTAAAATCAAATTGGGATAACTCTCACATAAAAAATGGACCATTAAGAAACCTGGCGAACTCTGATCGGAACATGAGATCCCCAGTGGAATGCTTGGTTTTGGACTCATCAACACCCATGAGGCGAACCGAAAAAACTTGTCTCGCCAAAAAAGAGACAATTAAGTGACATCGCAGTGGCTATGCAAAACGTATCGCCAAACAAAAAACCCGACATGATAGCTATCATGTCGGCTATGACCATCGTGCTAGCACCCTTCTGTAAATTATATGAAGCGATAAAAGAAAACGTCCACGACAACACAGCAATCCTGTCTAATATAATGGGGAAATTGGCCAATGTGGAAAGCTACATAACAGCAAATGAAGACAAAGCTCTCAATCAGGAAACCTGTTGGGAAAGAAAAATTGTAGCCGTGGAAAAAAATATCAAATTTATGGACGCACAAAACAGAAGGCTAAAATCAATAATATCTGCCTCTGAGGAAAATGTTCAAGAGGTTCAGGGGCTGACAAAGGGAAAGGATAAAAGCCCTTCAATGCTCCCTCAAGTAGCTAATGAAGGGAGCAAAGTTGCAAAAGGAAAAAAGTCCCCGCTGCCTATAACCCCCAGATTGAGAGAAACTCCAATTCCAGGACCATCATTGAAACGTTGGTTAAATCAGAGTGCCACTATTGGTGGTCGGCCAACAAAGACCCGTCCAGCCACAGGGAGGCTCAGACCTTACCATCGAGAGAGGCAAGGCGTGGAACGAAGTTATCTCATCAAGAAACATCCAAAATGCTGCCTCTCTGTTCCCAAACCAAATGAACCTTCTGACATGGGAGCGTGACTCCTCAAAAGCAACCCTAGATTATATTTTTGTCTCCAACGGGCTGATTCAAGGCATGACGGTCTTCAAGGTCCAAAAAAACGTGCACAGCGATCACAATTTACTTATGTGTACGTGGCAAACAAGAAGTTCGAAGTCAAGTTTTTACGGTCTGACCATTGAAACAAATCTGCAACAGACCTGGTTACGACTGACCGAACAAGACATCGCGTTAATTAAACGGGCCTGGGAGCAGAAGGTAAATGGCTACATCGTGAATGCAATGAAAGACAGACCGAATTATCTGCCACTACTATTGTCATTCCAAGTAGTGGGCAAGAAGAAAATGAAGGATCCAGAACATACTAACCATACTTATGACAAAGACCTGGTTACGAAAAGAAAGGTGGGCCACAGATTGAAAAGAATAGCGAAGAAATCAAATGCCCCGGAGGATTGGGAAAAATGGCAACTTGAAATGAAAAGCTATAACAACTGGCGTAAACAACACAGAGCCGTCCAATATCAAAATGATGCCGAGAACATGATGAGTAAATTACAAACAAAAAAATCCAACGAGTTTTGGACGCTGATAAAAGGAAAGAACAGTTTTCAAAGTGCAGCCCAGTGCAACGCCGTAGCGGAAGAAAGGTGGATCAGTTATTTCACGACGGAATTTGAAGGCCTAAACTCAGAACCATCAATGAGTAACCAGGTCTCCAATATACCCTGGGAAGATCTCTGGACTGCAGAAAACATTGAAGCATCCATCTGGAAACTCAAAACATCGAGAGCTTCAGGCCCGGATGGATTGACAAACGTGGATCCAAAAATGTTCCCAAAGCAATGGTTTGAAATGATCAGTAAGATTTTTGCCGAATGTAGTAGAACAAAAATGATCCCTGAATCATGGCAAAAAGCGGTAATAGTCCCAATTTATAAAAAAGGAGCAAGAAATGAACCTGAGAGCTATAGGCCAATAGCCTTATTGGACATAATAGGGAAAATCTATGCAACCCTTCTGCTGGAACACTTCAGAATTTGGGAAAAAGACAGCCCAACGAAAGACCATCAACAAACGGGCTTTCAAAAAAATGGCTGCACAACAGTCAACCTACTGATAATAAACATTTTGAAAGCCAAAGTAAAAGAAGGTGCACCAAAGGTCTATCTAGCTTTCGGTGACATTTCGAAAGCTTTTGATAGGATCGACCGGAACAGCCTTTGGTCGAAACTGCAAGGTTGGAACTGCGCGAAAAAAATACTCGACCCCATAAAAGCCCTGCACTCGCATACGAAAATCAGAATTAAACTTAACTATCAAGGCGCACTATCAGAGGAGATAGTGGTGAATAGAGGCGTCAAGCAGGGGTGTCCCTTGGCCCCGGCCTTGTTTATAGCGTTTCTAGGTGATTACTAGCTCTCAGAAAGCAAAACAAGAACTTTTCCTCCAAAAATTGGGAAAATCGAGATTCCACGCCTTCTGTTTGCCGATGATGTGATCTTAATAGACCAGACCAAAGTGGGGCTTCAAAGAAAACTAGCAAACCTGGAGAAGTATATCGCTGAAAACCACTTGGAGATAAATAAAACAAAGACCAACATTTTGTTAATTGAAAAAGTAACCAGCAAAGCAACGAAAAAACTTAATTGGTTTCTCGACAACACCAAAATTGAAATCATCAAAAACATCAAATATCTAGGGGTCCAGATTGACAGTTCAGGAACAGACATGAGAGCGCAAAATCAACTGTGGGAAAAAGTGAGACGTCTAACTTCCCAGACAAGAGCGGTTGACTCCAAGTTTGGAAAGTTCTCCTTAATACCAGCGATAATCTTTTATAAGGCTAAAGTCATCCCAGTGTTGATATATGGGATGGAAGCTTCTTTGTATACTCCACGCCATCTCTGGAGCAAACTAGAGGGCTATGTTTGGAAAAAACTTTTGGGTCTACCGAAATCAACTGCCATGCTGGCCATCAGGAGAGAGCTGGGGTTAGTATCCTTGGCATCCATAGTAGACCAAAGCGCGATGAGACTGTACAGGAGAATAATCATGTTGGATACATTACCTGTTTTTAACACCTTGAAGGAAGAAAGTGAAACAGGTAAATGTGAGGCTCTGAAAAAATGGGTTAAGGCCAGAAAGGCAGATCTAGCCCAAATAGCATGTACAGAAGTAGAGCTGCAGGAAAACCCAGATCGAATTAAAAGAAAAATGGAAGAGATGGACTGGATCCTGACAATAGAGAAAGCGGTGGGGAACAGACTCTTAAGTCACCTGCCACACACTTTTAACAAACTGAGAAAACCGTTGAACTACTGCCAAAAATTTCCGGACAAGAAGATGAGAATAGGTGCCATGAAAGCGAGACTTAACCTTCTGTTGACCCGAGAGATTATAACAATCCGAGGGACCACAACCGACAAGAGATGTCGCTTATGTAAGGAGGAGTCATCTGTTGAAATACTAAAGCACCTCGTGATTAACTGCCCAAAAACCAACGCAAATAGAAACATCTACCTCCCATCACTGGCCAAAAACCTATGGATATTCCAACCCAACGACCTGTGAAATAGATTGATCTCCGGCGAGAAAACGAGATGGACCATAGCATTGGTCAAACTATTCGAACTTGCATTCGAACAGATAAATCGCCAAGCGGCCAAGGGTGTTTTCGGCTTAGGGCTTTGATCTCAGAAACCTAGTTTTAGGTCCTTTTGATCAGTCCCCACTGGGTCAGACCAGTTAGTTTGGGAGGTTTTTAGGCAGCTGGAGAAGTTTTTCTTTTTGCTTCAGATGATGCTAAAGTTTTGATAAAACTTATTGTAAATAAATAAAAGTTCAAATAAAAAAAAAATAATATACAGAAGGCACTTCTTGTATGGATATCATAATTTTCCACATCATATATGAGCCTGAAAAACTACACTTACTGTACTATGTCCTTCATTTCTACACACTCAGTTTGACTTTCTCAACAATGTACCAACACTTTTCAGATTCATGTATTCTCTGTTTCCTTAATAGAAATGTAGTACCTCCAAAATGTATGTCTTTGATAAATAAGGACATTTCTAGAATGATCCCCCAATAAACTACTTAATTGGTCTTGCGGGATCAACACATTTAAGGGATAGAAATGGCCCTGTGCCTATTCAATCTATACCTGTCAGATGTTGGTGACTTTCTGGAGAAGGCTGCTTTTGTAAGCTCAGATGTCGCCTCACTGAAAGTAAGTTGTCTGGCCTATGCCAACAATGTGGCCTTAGTAGATCTGACAACCTTAGGACTCCAACGTCTTCCGAACGCCATGGTGCAGTGTGCTTCTGCCAATGACCTTATCATAAATGCCAAGAAATCACATATTATTTGTTTTACCAAAAACACAGGAAAGCCCTATGGGTTTTCATGGCAGCCAGAATCAGCAGGAGTGATTGCAATAAAAAAAGTAATATATTTGGGCTTTGAGATCTTTGCCTCTCCGAATCAAAATTTGATTTTGACAAGATTGCAAAGTAAAGCTGATTCATTCACCTTTCAAATGCAGAGAATTCTACAAAAGCCCTGCAGATTTTCGATGAAGTCTTTGACAGATTATTATAAAGTAAAGGTGGTCCCTACGAATCTCTATGGCACAGAAATAGAATCACAGTGTTATAGCCTAAATTGGGTATTTCTCACGGAAAGAATTTGGAAAAAGCTTTTTAATTTCCCATTAGGTTTACGAATGGCCTTTGTTAGCTTTGAATTGGCATTGATTTCGTTAGAGACCTGGTTTTATTGGAGGGTATTAACATTATAGAGGAAGGTGCTTCCCCCTCTTGATTAGTCAATGTTTTTTTTTAATCTTAATGCCTAATGAATGTGGATAAAAAACTGTTTTAACAAAGCTTAAATTCTTGGCAGATTCAATTTTAATAATTTGTGGACGAACAACGGAAGATTTAATTATTAATCCTGGTGCTGTGAAAAAATCACTGTTTGAGATAGATTGAAATAATACGATTGATCAAATGCACAATTAGGGTATGTATTTTTCCTTCTAAAAAATGCATACACCACTGGGTTCTCTGCCTAGGTATCTCCCTAGATTTACAAATGCCTTTTGGAGAAAACAATTTCTAAGGTTTCATTTCAATCTAATCCATTCTAATGAGGTGCTTTGAGCCCACTCAAAGTCTAAAGAGAGGAGGCTTTGTGTCAATTTTGTCCTGGGTTGATGGAGGTCCAAATATTAAAACATATTATGATAACCTGCCTTTCTCCTTAACATAAACATGTGCTAATATTTGGACGATTTGTTGACAGGTGGGAATGTTTGAATACTGAGATGTTCTGGGACAGGTTAAATTCAGGTCAGGAAACACTTTTAACAATAGCAGTTTTAAAATTCTTAAACATTACCATGTTGATGAATAGTGGAAGATAGGAAGTAACACATTGCTATGTAGTTTTGTTTGATATTGTATTTAAAGTTTTCTGTGTGTAGCCAAAGATGGGATATTTTAAATAGTATATATGTCTGTTTGTTTAAATGTTTTTGTATGGCATGGTTTTTATGTGGATAGGAGATTTTAAGGAAGAGAATTTGTTTTTATGTATTCTAATTCTGTTTTTTATTGTATTATGTGAAGAGTTAATTTATGTAACCATAGCACAATACAAATACAATAAAAAAGGAAATAGGATGTGGTTGAGAAAGATCAAAGAGAAAGAAAGTGAAAGGGGCAGAGTGAACGTTGTTGGTGAAGACTGTTAGAACGATGAGGCAGTGGGAAGCATAGGCATGGAAAATATAGGGGAGATTGAGCGGCAGTGTACACTACACAAAATGGGCTAGCCATGTGATTCCAAAACAAAAGGAAGTGTAGAGTGTCACCGCAGAACTCGAAGCAATCATTTGTGCGTGAATGTTCTGGCTCTCGGTGTTCTGTGAGACCCATTGAAAGGGGCTCAGGGACAAGGTGAGTCTTTTTCAGTCACTGCCCTCCAGCCTGTGGACGTTTGCTAGCAAAGTGGTAGTGCTTGGTCCTCAGCAAGAGTCACCACCAATGTGACCTGGGAGTGGGTAAAGGGGGCACATCCTGCCTATGTCTTCCATGCACCCCTTCATCATAATGGCTGAGGGTTTTGGAAAGGTCAACCATCCCAAAAGAGTCCCATATTAATTCTTTCTTAATTCTGTTAAGGTCCAAAGGTGAATCAATGAATTGGTGGGAGACCGTCTCTTTTAGAGGTGAAATGCTGCATGGGATGGGAGGAAAGGAAGCTTGCTTTAAGGAGTACAATATCTGCCATTGTGATATGTGCCCCTTGCCTTCCTTTCTGATGTCATACCCAGAGTGCCTTGTTCTGCAAGAAGTGAAGGGGACAGGAAGGAGAGAGATAAAACACAGAAAAGAATGATGGTGGAAACCTTCCTCAAACTCACATCTGCTCCCTGTCTGTCCTAACTTCACCCCTTTCCCAGCCTTCAGATTCACAGGCTTTCTGATGTGCAGCCGCTTAGTGCCAGGCAGGCCTTTGTCATGGATTTGGCTCTTTAAAGCCAGGATCACAGGCATCTCCATCTGGCAGATTCCAGACCTGGCAATGGAGGTGTTATCTTTCCTCCCAGAGAGTCAATATGCGTATGCATACTGCCCTTTGTCTCATCCACTGGAAATCATACAGGCAGGTGTCTGAAATACACATAGCCTCCCATAGCTGTCTGAGTTCACAGGGAGGGCACTGGTATGCTATTAATCAGATGTCGCTTTAGTAACCATGTGACTTACCAGCTACCCTACCCAAACAAGTATGGCATATATTTCCAGTTTATCCTGCCACCGGGTAGGTAGTGTATCATTATTAAAATGAATTTGAAACAATGGTGGATACATACATGCAACCTCTGCACTGAAGTGACTTGGCAGTCACAGCAGCTGTCAACAGAGCACCTGTGCTATCTGAACCTCCTCTGTGCAACGGGAGATCAGGGACTGCAGATCCTGATACAAATGCAGCAGGACACATGTGTACATTATTCTTTTAACATTCAGCTTTCTGAAAGGGGGTATGATTAGCAGAACACCCTTTCAGAGATGGAATTACCCACACCATGGTATTATTTAATAAAAATCAAAACAGCCAGGGCTTTTACACCTTTAACAGATGGCAATTCCTTAAAACCTCCTTCCACCAAACTTCCACCACAACTGACTGAGTCCTTGGATTACTATAGGACTGCCATGTCTTCCAGACGCTCTCTGCTTAATGGAACTGAGGCAGGGTAGCTGGGATGGGGATCGGCATTCGGGGGCCACTCAGGTGGATGATTTAGTGCACTTGTGTAGGACTTGGGATGGCGCCCCCCTCTCCTTCGGCACTCCTCATTCTATCTAGCACACCCAAGGACTAGCCTCCAATCTCTCTGAGGGGTAATAAAACTCATATGTTTATATTTGGTATAGGGACCTTGACAATCGTAGGTTTCAGGGTCTGTGTGGGTCTCTAGTTGGACTGCAGCTTCAAGAACGGCATCCACCATCTTGAAGCACCTTACTCTCGCCCCCTCTTTAGGTCACTGGTTTAGGGAGTGGATGTGGGTCCCACCATTGACGAAGACTTTCCATTATGGGGTAGGAGATGAGGCTGGTTGGCTGCCTCCAAGATGTCTTGGCATAGCTTAGGTCTTTCTCTTTTTCTTGGTAGATTTACACGTGTTTTTGTACCCTCATAAAGGGAGCTGAGTGTACCAGCACTGTCAGCACTGTGAACCTACCACTGCTCGATTCATTTAAAGGGACCCCCTACCTTTTCTGTGGCATATGGGAGGGATGGACTTACCCCTAAGGTTGATGAGGGGAGGCGCTGACTGCAGGGCCATGCCCAGGTGCTCGTAGACGTTCTACTGCCATGATCAAAAAGCAGAAGTCATCATCACAATGTTCACCCAAGTCCTCTTAAAACAATTACAATAATATATAATATGATATAATATATATATATATGATTCACAAAAGAGCATGGATGCACTTGCCAAGTCAAGAATTGATGGAGTCATTAACCTTCCCTTCTTTCCAGATTATTATAAAACCTCTAAAGTGAAGAACACTGTTACCCTTATACACTCAGAAAGAGGTGCCAAATCCTTAGCAATATTATATGAGGCTATAGTATCCCTGCATTATTTGAAGGATTATCTCTTGAGATACTTTAATAGCCCAACTCTTACTAATTTAAAAGCGTATGCAATCAATCATTTTTGAGATTCTGCACAGATGTATGGGGCTAAGGGCAGGTTGCCTAGCAGAACTAAGACCAGTCTGGACAATCCTTTGCTCTCATCAGTATGCCATATGGCTTATGTAAGGCCAGACAAAAAGACTGGTGAACCACTTTGAGGAATGGGGACAGACACTGTCAAGTTAAGTACACATGTAAGCTTTACTGCACTCTGAGATACACATGAGTTGTGGGTAAGAGAGCCCCCCAGTAGCTAGTTCCCCTTCAACTCCTCTCTGCACTAACTGCCAAAGGTTATTTCCTTGTTCAGATAACAACATCAGACAGACTGAGGCACTATGTGCTATGATTGTTATTGTCTGGAATAAGGCAACAATACTCTATATAACACAAATGTCAAAATACCAAAAAGAAATCTAAGAGAACAAATAAGCAATGATTTTAAGCTCCTAAATCTGTCTTATTTTTAATAATAAACGTATGTTTGCATTAATTACGAAATGGCAGAGCAGCTTCAATCACAGATTATGGAATATGAGGGAGACACATATTACTCAACATGAGAATGCAGGACTGATATCAAGGTACAGTGAGTTAATTGAAGACGCCTCATAGCACAACAATGGCAAGTCTCTATTCCGGAATGGCGGCTGACAGAGCAGCAGCTTGAACAGAGAGCTCCTGCTCTCCCCATATAATTCGATATTTAATTTGTTATTTTAAGTACAAAAAACAAAGGTAAACAAAAGAAATACAATAAAAACATAACCAGCATAAACAGTGCAAGCAAAGGACAGAGCAATAAGGTGACAGCAAGTTGCATATCCATGATGCCAAGATGAGAGAGAAAAACAGAAGAAAAAAACACATAATATATCATGAAAACACACATATAGTCTATACAACAGGACACTATTATAATACCAGCAGTGCAACAAAAAACACATTGATGAAAACATTTCAATGAACACATCCCATAAGCACATCAGCCATATACATCCAGTATCAGTCCCCATATGTCATTGAATTTACTAGTTTCCCCTCTGTGCTTGGAAATGTCCCTCTCATAAGTAGAAAGGTTCAACAATCCCTCAACCCAATCATCAACACAGAAGGAATTGATGGATTTCCATGCCTGTATGATGTTCCTTTTCCAAGCATGCAGCTCCGCAGTAGCCAGATTTTCTTTGAAAAAACAGATCCGCTAATAGAGTAGCATCCACAAGAATCAAAAGGGAAGCCCTTCTAGGAATGGTACACTACAACACCTGGCCCATCCTCTCACAGACCCCTTTCCAAAAGTCTCTGGTCTTGCTGCAAAACCAAATTAAGTGGCTCAACGTACCCCTTGCCTGATTACATTTTCAGCACTGGTTACTCTCTGAAATGTGCATCTTAAACATTTGTTCCGGGGTCCAATATGTCCTAAAGAGTCATTTAGTCTGGGAAGCCCTCAGAGCCTAATCCATGCTTGTCAAGCTGACATTGTTACAACATCTCTGCCAGCAGCCAGGGGCAATCACTTCACCCAGTTCACTGGGCCAGACATTTGAAAGTTCAGAATTCCGCTTTGCGATTTGACACAAGCATGGGCGGCCCAGGCACAAAGTTTCAGCAATTAACAACCAGTGCTCTGTGTGGTTATCTGTGGAGCGACAGCAACCTTAGCAGCAATGACCCCCCTCAGTTGTCTGTATTAGGCATAACTGCAGTCTCTCAAATTGAACTCTCTGCACAGATGCATGAAGGGAATCCAGATTCCATCCTCAAGAAGGTCTTTGATGTACCGAATCCCACCCAGATACCAGGATGGCCAAAATAAGACCTTCCCTTGTACAGTAAATGCCGGATTCAGCCAAATGGATGCTTCAGGGAATAAGAACAATTCACTGATTAGACAACGTGATATGCAATACCATTACTCACGCAGGAAAACAGCAATTGGATTCAACGACTGATAGCCCCTTGAGGTTGTTGACAATAAGGGCCTGGGTTCCAGTTGAGACACACGGTTGGATTCAAATTCAGCCCCCCATAGAATTGATGAACCAAGGATAAAATGAACACACTAACCACCAAGAAAAAGATTGAACTAGCTGAGACACCTTTCCCGAAGAAGCTGACGCAGGTCAATTCTGCCCTGAATATGGATGAAGAGGTACCCAACGCTACAGATATCTACTTTCTGCTGCTTAAGGTAGCTAAGGATGTTGGAGAGGTGAAGACGACTATTGGTGACTTATCCCTGAATGTGGCCCAATTGGATGGTGGGGTGGCTAGAGCGGCGGGCTGATGAATTATCTGGAGAAATAACTGGGTGTTTCAGAGCATATAATGATTGAGAGGGGAAATATCTAAGCTGCATTCAATTAACATAGAGTTGGGCATTAAAAGCAGGACTCTCAACCTACTGGTTGTGGATATTGAAGATAACCTTGAAGATGAGAAGAATATACATCAATTTGTGATCAAGGGTCTTTCAGAAATATTTAGAAAAGGAGTGATCAACCCAATGGAACTAGATGTGGCATTCTGGATGTGGAAAAAGAGCGAGAAAAGTGAGACAGATTATTCTCACTTTGTCAAGGATGAGCACAAGAGAAAAGCTGCTATGGATGTCTAGAGAAAAGGGAAAGTTTACATGTAAGGGAGCACAAGTGGCTATTTTCTCTGACTTTCTGAAGTTTGTGGAGAATAGGAAAACCTTTGGAGAGGTGAAGTCATTAGTCAGAGAACTTAAAATTAAAATACAACTGAACAGCCCAGCAAGACTCAAGTTATTTCTGGTTGAAAGCATCAAGTTCAATGAGGACCCAAGGGAGGCAATAAGATGGTTATAGGGGACTCAGTTGGAAGCAATGTGATGTACTTATGGCACTGTTTGTGGAACTATAAGTTAATATGTTATACTGTTTATGGCTTTCATCATATTAACATACTAATACATTATTACATAGGTTATGGCACTAGGACAAATTGTCATTCTGTAATATTAAGGTTCTCTGTTATAAATTCTAATATAAGGGAAGATTGGGGAATATGGTTGGGCTGTTAACGGTAAAATGCATTGGTGCTCTTTGAATTTCCATTGTATTATTCGTATTTACACTCGTGCTTATAACTAAGATACGCGAGCCGACAGCTCAGTTGCATGCTCATTCTGGAGCCTTTTCTGTGTACTGCAATGATGCATATCTATGCTACACGGTGCCTTTCTTTGAGCTTGACACTTAGGTCTGCAGTCAGATCCTTTCCTCTAATCGGCTGCTCAGTTTGGCGCAACAGGCTCCTTTAACCCACGGTTCGCTCATTGGAGTCATGGGACGGTGGTGCTCATGTAATAAATCCATCAAAGGTCTGGTTCTAGGTGGGTTATGCAACAAGGTCTTTAGAGTGAATATTCCTATTACCTCATTCTATTGAATCATTGAACCTCAGGTTTGCCAATCACCTGAGCCAAACCTTACGTTGTTCCACTTGCAGCAGGTGCAGGCCGGGCTTTCATATCTTCATATCTCCCAGTTGTTGAACGGGAATCTACTGAACTTCTATTTACATGTCCCTCGGTGCCACACTGGGGGTCATTCAGACACTCTTTGTGTCTAATTTGTGGCAAGCAGACAAGGCAGGTGTGAGTTGCTTGACTTTTCATCTATTGGGATGGGGAAGGAAACAATCAGAAATTGCAGGATGCATGATGGTATACTTAGGCATTGTTTTGTTCAGGTAGTCAGTTCAAGAGCATTACTTGTGCACAGTGCAGCTCTACATTGAAATGTTGAAATCCCCTGTTCGTTAAGGTTGACACGAATAGGGTTATTAGTTTGCATAGGGGATAGCATAGTCGTTACATGGTTTAGCCTATGATTTTTGTTGCTGTATTATGGATAACAGGGTGTAGTGTATGGGGTCACAGAATGCAGAGGTAAGATGCAGTGAAGACGCAGGAGCTGTTAAATAGAAAAGTAGAGGTATTGTGTTAGTGTTACAGGGTATATACTTAGAAAGAGGGAGCGAGGTTGGGTAATGACATCAGTCTAGTTGCAACTCCCATCCTAAATAATAACTGACATTCTAGGAACCCAGAGGGAAAACAGGGTCCCACCACTGCTGAACATTCCATAGCTTGCACTGCTATATAATTATAACTTTTCTTTTATAACGCGCTAAATACCAACAAGTGGTTTCTAAGCACGGGGTCAGGATTCGAACCTGTGTTGTGCTGCTTTGCATGCTGCTAGTCTTGCATCCAAGACTAGCGCACTGCCCCTGAGCTATCCTTTCTCCACATCTATGCAATGCAAGCACCGCACTACACATCCCCCTTCCTTATAAAACTACAGGAAGGGGTCAACACACACACAGCCATTTCAGACAGGATACCATGCACAAAAACACACAACCAAACTCTCCATAACCATTGACATATTCACAGCCACCAAAGCATATTCTACCAACTGCATAACTAACAATCATAACCAACACAGGAAAGCATACCACCATATATCCGGGACTGCCACCCCTGGATCTCAAAGCTGACACCTTTGAGCACAAACCGGAGTGCACAGCATCTGCATCCATCTCAGCATGTTCACCTTTCACCCCACCTGCCACACAAGGTCTCAGGCCTGCTACGCCCAAGCGCATTCGCATCCACCAAATGAAACAAAACAGTGCTTATGACCCGAGCCCATTCGCAACCACCTAACAACAACAAAGCCATAACTTAACGCACCACCACACTCTCACGCTTAGATCCTGTCACACACAAAAGGAGAGAGGTCAGATAATGACATCCTTCTAGTTGTGGCTCCCATCCTGAATCCTAACTGACATTCCCGGAACCCCGAGGGAACCCAGGGGTCCACTGCGGCTGTACACTCCATAGTTTGCATTGCTATGTGCAATGCATGCAACACATCACACAGGGTGTGTTGAAATCTATTTTTAATGATTTGGTGGATGAAGAGGATGTTTGTTCTGGAATTCTGGGGCTGTTTAGCGATTCATGTCGTGGGGGTGGGAGGGTACTATGTTCTTACTGTGGTAAATGTATAGTTTATACCTATATATTTATATATATTAAAGTTCTGGAAGTGTTGCACATCAGCCACCGTTTTTATAGTAAAATGGAATAGCCTCACAGAGTTCAGTCCCACAAGTGACTTCTAAGGGAATCTGACGCAATATACCCAGAGGGAGCATTGAGCATGTCAGGTTTATTTCATAGAATGTGAATGGTTTTAACAATGTCGTCAAGATGAAAAAGGTTTGATCATACTTGAATAAACTGATATAGAACTCTTACAGAAAACATTTTTAAGTATGGTGGAAACAGACACATTGTGTAGGGAGTGGGTGGGTACACTGTTTGGTTCAGTTTATAACACTCACTCTAAGGGGATGGCAATTTTAATTCGCCGGAACATTCCTGTAGATAGTACTCTCTGAAAAGAAGGGTAAGGAGGGCAGGGTCATTTTTCTCTGTATTCAAGATACAGAACTAACAGTTTGAAACGCTTATGCTCCCTCAATCAATGGGCAGATGTAATTTAATGATTTTGCAAGTTATCTGTCTAATACTACAAAAAACACTTTTATTGGGTGGTCATTTTAATGAGGTGGTTCACCCTATGTTGGACAGGAGTGTTATTGTGCAATGGTACAGTTATAATAGCCAAGGTAGCAGAGTACTTACAAATATGATCAAAGAATTTAAGTTCTCAGATGTTTGGAGATTACCACATCCAACAGCGAGAGAATACAGTTTTTATTCAGGAGTGCACAATGTCTACTCCAGAATAGACTACATGTTGGTTACACAAAATTATTTCTGATCTCGCCCTGATCATGATGGATGTGGTCCTGCACTTTCCGTTGCAGAAGTCCTCTCATTGGAAAAAGGAATACAACTTTGCTGGACAATGATGAGGCTTATGAAAGGAAAGTTACGGAAAGCAGTATCCTTTATGGAAATTCACGACACCGGAGAACTGGATTGTGGTACAGTTTGGGAAACATGTAAATGCTGCATGCAAGGTCTTCTCATAGGCCTTTCGAGCAAGTGCAAGAAAAGTAAGGAACTGGAGTCGATACAACTAGAACACACTATCAAAACCTTGGAACATTCCTATGACTTCAACAAAAACGGGAAAACATGTTGTAAATTAGTAATTAAGAAGTATGAGTTCAATAAACTGTTTAGTTCCAAAGCATAAATTGCTCTATTCAGAACAAGATGCAAATGCTATGAGGATGGGGATAAATTCAGCCAACTTTTAGCACACCCTAAGGTTACTGGATGGGGGGAGAGCCATCTCTGCAGTTAAGACGGAATAATGAGGTGTTAGATATAAACCTGATAAAATCAACAAAGAATTCAAGAACTTTTACAAGAGGCTTTATTCCAGTGGCACAGAAATAAATGAAAGTGCAATGAGTTCCTTCTTCATGGAAGCCTGCATGCCTAAACTGTCAATTGCGGAAGAAAAGGATTAGACAAAGATCTGACAACGCAAGAGCTATTGAGAGAAGCATTACGTCTTAATGCAGGTAAATGCCCTTATTTATTTATTCATTGCATTTCTGTAGTGCCCAAACCCTTAGGTACCGCAGCAATTGTACATACATAGGTAAGTGATGAGACCTTTAACCCGGAGACAATCAGCGTGAAGGGAGCTGGAGCACTGGCAGTAGTCATATTTGTCTAACAACCAGGTTTTGACTGGTTTCCTGAAGGTTCGGTAGAATGGCTCGTTTTTGATGTTTGAGGGCATGGGGTCCAGATGTTAGGCGCAGTGACACAAAAACTAGCGCCACCCACTTGTTTCTTTTTCCATCTGGGAGATGAGAGTACAAGATTGGCAGAGGAGCAAAGCAGTTGCACATTATGTTTTGTGGAGATGCAGTGCTTGAGGTAGGAGGGAGGGTCATTGTAGATACAGCAGTGGGTGATGGCCAATGATATGAATTTGATGCGTGCTTTAATAGGGAGCCAGTGGATGTCACATTTTCTTGATGAGATGTGATCACAGTGTCCAAGGCCCAGGGCAGAGGTAAGAGCTTTGTTTTGCAGTAGTTGGAGTTTGGAAAGGTTCTTGTTGGACGTGCCCAGAAATAGCATGTTACAGTAGTCCAATTTACTACATATAATGGCTCTGGATGGAGTTAAGCAGTTGTCTGTTGAGAGCAATTGTCTGCTCAGGGAGATGAGTTTAGTCAGATAGGCTTTAGAGGACACAAGGGCATTGATGTGTTTCATCATATTGAGCTCTGATTCCAAATAGACATCAAGGGTTTTTACGTGTTTCCAGATGGAATGGTGATGCCATCAGTGGTGAAGGAGGAGAAGGTGGGTTCCAGGTTCTTGAGTCTGTGTGGAGAGCCCTCAATGAGCAGCTCAGTTTTGTCATCGTTAAGGCAGAGGTTATGGGTGGCCATCCAATTCTGAATGACACTGTAAATACGGTTGATGGTGTCAGTATCATGGGAATAGTTTCCTGTGATGGGCATGAGGATTTGGGTATCATCAGTGACATTGGTGTAGGGGGTGCTTAAGGTGTTTGGGTTGCTGAAGAGAGGCTTGGTGTAGATGTTGTATAGGATAGAGGAGTTACAAGAGCCTTGTTGGATGGTGATGAGGTTAGTTGCTTGCTCACCCATTAAGACTCTTGATGTGTGTTCACTAAGGAAAGATTTGATCCAAGCAGTAGTCTCATTGGAGAAGTGGAATTTGGAGGATAGGTGCTGGCAGAGAATATGCTGGTCCACAAGAAGGACAGCAGAGAGGTCAAGAAGAAATACAATAACAAGGTTTGCCTGAATCACGGCTGCTGTCTAACTGTAATTTTAGTTCAAGGAGAGCAGTTTCAGTGCTGTGCTTGTGGAGAAAGCTGCATTGATGTGCTTGGAGCAGGTGGTGTTTTTCTAGGAAAAGTTGGATCTGAGTGTATGCGAGACAGTCTAGGATTTTGAGGAGGAAGGGGACTGTAGTTGGTGGAGAGGGAGTGATAGATGGAGGGTTTTTTGAGGAGGGGAGTGTGCCACGCTGCTTTGCGGCTAATGAGGATGAAGTTGGTGGAAAAGGAAGCATTGATGAACTTAAAGATAGTGGGAGAAAGAGTTTCAGCGCATATTTTAACAATGAGAGCTGGGCAGGCATCTCCTTTGCAATTGGAGGGCTTGAGATGCTGAATGGTCTTGAGGACTTCTGCTGGGGTGACTGGGGCAAAGTTAAAAGAGTAAAGATTGAGCTGTTTAGGGTGGGTGGTTGCAGGGTGCACTACTGTGGGGGCTTTTTGCAGCGAGTTGGACCTTTTGGCTACAATCTTTTCTCTCAGCATGTCGATTTTATTGGAAAGGGCCATTTGCAAGGTCGTGCACCAGGCTTTGTCTATGTGAGGAGGGAGGAACAGGGTTCTCTAGCTCTTTAAGAATGTCAAAAAGCTCTTTGGAATTGCAGTTGGCCTCCGTGAATCTTGTGTTAAAGAGGTTGGCTTTAGTAGCTATCAGAGTGATTTTGTATGTTTTGGCTGCTGTGGAAAAGGCTTTGAAGTAAGCCAGTGTGGGGTGTTTTCTCCAAATGTGTTCTAATGACCGCGTGTTTCTGTGGAGGGAGACGAGATTATCAGAGAAACAAGTATTGGCATGCCTTCGTGGATGAGGAATTTTAGGTTTGATAGGGCATTTAGATCAATGGTGCACAAAAGGGCATGATTGTAGTGGATAGCTAGGGCTTGAGGATCGTTACTATTAGGTTCAGATGATGTGAGAATCTGAAGCAAGGTGGGGGTCAGAGTTTCTTCTGTGAGTTTTTGAGTGTTGCCAACTAAAATAGGTGGTGGAGGGGATGGTGGTGGTGTGGGAATGAGGCAAATGGTATTCATGATAGTGGTGATGCTGAGATCAATGTTACGTTTTAGGAGCCAATCAAGAGTGCAGCCTTGGGTAAGGGTAGGTGAAGAAATTGGTTGGCTAATGTTCATATGAGAGAGTGAAATAGCAAGGTCTAAGGCTTTAGCATAAGAGGGGTCATTGTCCCCAAGGTTAAGTCACCTAGGAGGATGAGATTCGTGGTTAGTTTAATGAGGGCTGTGAGAAGTAGGCAGATGTCGGATTCAGGAGAGCTCAAAGAATTGGGTTGCCAGTATATCAATAACAGGTTAATGATGGTTTGGGGGATGAGCATTAGCTTGGTGGATAGTATTTCATAGCCTTACAGGGTAGTGATCGGAACCTCTCTGAGGGGTAGGAAGAATTTGGTGATAATAGCTACAACGCCCCCATGTTTGGATGTGCGGGAAGATCTGAGAACAGTATAACCGGGAGGAATGGCGAGGGAGAGTGATGGACCCGTAGCAGTGTTGAGCCAGGATTCAGTTATGGCCAGGAGATCAAGGAGATTTTCTACAATAAGATCATGTATGTCTGTGGCATGGGCATAGAGTGAGAATACATTTATCAGTGTGCAATTCATCTGGGAAATGTTTTGGGTTTGGTGGTACTCTTAGGTCTAGGAGGTAGTTTGGGTTGGTGTGGTGGGCAGTGAATAAGGGGATAGGGTGGGGGGAGGTGCATGTGGAGAATCTAAGGAGTCTAGTGGGTCCAATACTGGGGGTGTAACTGCAAAATGTAGAGGAGGCTGGTGTGATTGTTTGGGAGCGTAGGTGAGCAATTCTTTGAGGACCAATGCGTGGGAGAGAGGTACTTAGAACACAACGAGGTGGGGACGGGTGAATGGGTTGTACGTTACATATGTGTGGAGTGCTGTGGAGGGGAGGAAGGAAAGGCATTGGGCTGAGTAATGGGAGAAAAATAATATGGGGTGTCTGAGAGGTGAGGGTAAGGGATCTAGAGTAGATATCAGGGTGATGTGGGGGGCCGGACCTGGTGATGGAACCTGTGGCCTGGATAGGGTTATGAGGTGGTAGGATGTGAGTGTGTGGGGAGATAGGAGGGCTATGCACAATGTTTGGGAAATGATCAGAACATAGGTTGCTACTCGATTTTGTGCTAGGAGGCTTACCTTGAGCAGTGTATGCCAGTTCGAAAGGTAGAGACTGCAGGAGGTCAGAAGACTGCAGCGAGACAGAGGGTAGGTTAAGTTTGCTGGCTGCTGTAGTGTTTTAGGGCTTGGTTATGTTGAGCAAGCATATAATGGGGGTTGGAGGTGCAGGAGGCTGTGCACCTGTGCATGTCTGGACAGGCCCAGGCAGCAGCCTTAATTGAAGAACTTGTTTGAAGGCTGGCTTCACCAGCCGGTTTGATCGGGTGACCAATCAGGGCAGCCGAGAGTCAGAGCACCCGAGAGGGTGGGAGTGCAGCTGTAAGGCTTGTCTGGGTCGGCAGTGACCGTCATCTCGGAATGGAGCAGAAGCTTGTGTGTTATTTTGAGAAGCCTGGAGGGGGCTGGCCTTGGCGAGGGATGAAGGGGCTCTGGTGAGAGGTGGATTTTTTCTGCAGGCAGGTCTGTCAGAAGTGAGTGCCCGGACAGGCAGCTGGTCTTCCTGCTGAATCCCTCAAGATAATGTCTGAGTCAATCTTTGGAGCACTGGAGAGGATGTATAATGCCTCATTTGTGAAAGGAATATTACCATCAACGATAAGGCATGCAAGGATGAAACATCACCAAATGTCTATAATCCAATCAGTCTTTTAAATACAGAGTGTAAGACCACAGGGCTCCACCTGACCCTCAAGACGCCTCACTTTAGGCCTGGGGGACCACGCATCGCCACCTACAACTGTTTAATTTCTTCACTGAGGGGAACCGAGTCAATATTAAGTCAGCACATCAGCGTGTTCAGTCCGCTGGGGACCGGTCTTCTCCTTTACCAGGACCAGGTGACATCTCTGACACCACCGTTGACACCTTAGCCACAACGTGCGTTCTTTGGTCACCTCTTATGACCACACAATGCCGTCACATCCACCCAACCACAGGCCTATGGTCAGATTATTGGTCTGTGTCCATGCTCAGCCCAACCAATCCATCAAACAGGTGCAAGGCAGTCACCTTCAATTCAGCACCTTCCAATTTGGGTTGAATAGCAGGGCAAAATGTAGTAATGAGGATATTTGCAGGGGAAACACAGAGCAGCTTAGAACTACATCTACCTCCCACTGCTGCGCTATAGCACCTCCATTCATCCGCTATTTAAAGTTCAGATCTGCCGGCGAGAGTGAGAATAAGAGTTAGGTTCGATCTCCATTATAATGTTGTCCGTAATGATTATGTTTAAGTAGGCTACCCAAGCATGGTATTTGGCAGTAATCCGAGAGGGCCTAGCCAATGTGAGCTCCTGTCAAAAAAAGTTTCATAGGCCAGATCTTGCTAATTTCCGACAAGGGGGTTGTTGATCAATTTTATTGGCGCAACAGTATATTAGCTCTTTACACATTGGGATAGTGCACGTGTCGATTATAGATTCAAGAATGCTTAACATATCATCCTCAGTGGGTGATATAAGCATTTTCTATTCTTTTTTTAATATTGGCAGTTGCGTTTTGGCCTAGATCATTCCTGTGGTGAAACAGGCATGTTGACTATCCTGAGATCTCTGTGGGGGCTGATCCCAGACTGTCCCATCACGTCAGGGGGAAATCATGTACCATAAAGCTTGAAGCTTGAAGATGTAGTTGGAGGTATGGCAAAGTAAGCCACCCTTGCTACATTCTGGACCCTTGATACAGGCAGAGGTTTTCCCAGAAGAAGGTCAATTCTGTGGTCAATAGCTTCTTTTCTTGTCTGGGCAGTAGTGCGTAAAGTTTGGGCCAGCTCAACTGGGCGGCATTGGTCGATCATTCAGGTAACCAGTCTGTTTGCCTGAGGAAGGGAAGGCTCTTTGGAATACACTTGCCTACAGTGCTTTGGGTAACTGCATCTAGGCGGTAGTCTGCGCGCACTGTGGTGAAGGTTTGCGGTGACCCAACCAGTTTGTAATGTGTCATAGTGTCATAATGTGATTTGTAATCCTGATGTTTTCCTGGGTGTGGCCGGCTCTACTGGTGGCCAACTGGCAGAGATAGGAGGCTTTTACCCCAGGTTGCCCATGGGGATGGGGGCAGGTTGTGGTGCTCTGGGAACCACCCTCATATGTCCCATATTTTATGGGATCTCATATCTCAACAATATCTGTCCCGTTTAGACTTGCAGGTTTCCCAGAACGTGGTGAAGTGCGTATAGATCAGTACTTCCGGTTCATGTACAATTTCCCAATATGACGCCAAGACGTTCCTTTCAATACCATAAAAATTGGTATGAAAATGTAGTGTAATCCTATTTCAATAAATATGACCAATTAGCCAATTGTGAGTCGCATCGTTATTATGTGCTTGAGCCAAAGGCTACGGATGTGTGTCAGCTATTGCTGTTTTTTCTGCTTTACCCTTTGGGAATGAACACGTTCTGGCAATGCGTCTGCTGCGGAAGATGCATATCTTCAATGAGATAATGTGCATTGAATAGGAAAGTGCTGCCCTACTTTGTGTCTCTGCAGCTATCAGGATCCTTTTTTGTAGGACTGAAAATATTGTTTTCCCCACAACAGAAATCGAAAGGCATAAACATGGTCCTCCGGGGAGCTCCTATGCTGGGTCACGCTGCATGTTCAGACTAACAATGCTTCTATTAATGTCGCCTCAAGCTGAGTGCTTGTTTTCAAATACAAGAGCACATTTGAAAGCTTGTTTATCGTTATGAAATAAGACATGCACATTTTCATTTTTAAACTTTCGAAAGGAACTACGACAAATAGGGCTGTTGGCTAAACATTTCTAAACATGCCCCTTTCGCTTTCATGAAAGGACAAAATCAAAATAGAATTCAGTCCAAGTCAAAAACAAGAACCATATTAGTGAGAATTGCAAATAGAACGCAATGTGTGCATCATGTTACTCTAATGCTGAAAGAAGAGCAGAACCAGGTTGTACTCTGTAGAGCAGGGGTCTCCAACCTTTACGCTAGCAAGAACTACTTGTGGTTAATGACCAATAGGCTGCGACTACTGGCAAGAGCTACCGGGGTGATGTCATCCATGAGTATGAGAATTTTTACCAATATTATTTTGGGTGGTTTATTAGCTCTTTATATAAAAAAAAAATAACATATGGATTTACCATGCTATTATTAAGTTCAAATCTCTATGTCATTATTCTTTTATTAGAAGCTGTCTCCTAAAAAAAGTCAAGCATATCAGAATATAAGAAACAAATTGAGACATTCACTGTGAAGGCTGACACTGCATGTTATCCACCAGTGTTCAGTATTTTGGTGTGCAGCTTGATTCAGCAACAGCACTCGATTCTGTCAGATGGGATCAAAGTCTGGATTCCAGGAAGTTCATGTCTGAAAAGGGCAGATTTGAGGACATAGGCTATCACATTAGTGGATAGTGCAGACACCCTCCTTGCCATAGTGTTTGCACCTAACTGCACACCGGACATGGCAGACATAAATTTAGGACAGCTTTTAAAATCTCTTACAACAGACTCTGCCATGGGAGTCATTGCACTCTTCAGAATTGCACCATCTGTAAAAGTACATTTGTTGTTTATCAAATAATTAGAAGCTATAAAGGATGCCTCTGTAACAGCATTGGCATTTCAGCGTTCAGTTTACCTACTTTTTAGGGAACATTATTTTCATAATTTGTGTGTATTATTGCAAAAGGCCACACATTGTCACTCGTTTTTTCCCAATGTAATTTGGGCACCATAGATTAATGATGCACATTTTCTTTCTACGCTGGAAGACACAAATCTGTTTCCCACTCTGGATGGAAATGGTACATCTTTTGGCTTTTTTGTTGGATGGTGCTTCTGCATCCAGGATTTCAACAAGGGTAGTTTATTTGCTTTTTTTGTCGCTGATGGTTACTTCGCAATCAGTCTGCTTTGTCAAAAAATAAAATCCAGTTTCGCATATCCTCAATTTGTGCATAATGGGTTGTTTCAAGTTTCAAGTTTATTTGTATACATATAGCAAAACAAATGCTTTGTATAACACAATGAATCGAATTAAAACACCAATATTAAAACCAGATTAAAACCAATCACATCTCTCATCTAATTATATTCCATATTGTACAATGCATTGCATGATAAAGTCAGTCAATACAACGTAAGATTAGTACAATCCTTTTATAAAAAGCAGCCATAAAATATATCAAATTTATGTCATTGTCGCTCATGAAATGTGACCATAATGCTTCCATTTCGACAGGCTCCAATTGATTGTTGTATGACTTTTTATGTTTATAGCGCAGTGCATACAAACTATCACACACAATCAATAGATGGTTCATAGTATCAGTGGTTTCATTACCACACAGACGACACATTCGCTCAGCACACGGTAATCCTAATTGGGCACCTTTTATTTTGAGTGCCTGCGATATGTTAAATTTCAGTAGTAGGTATAACCGGACAGTGTGCAGACTTGGATAAGCCTTAATATAGGCCGGTGGGGTACATCTATTTATGCATTCTTGGCAATAAATGCCACTGTGAGATTTAATGGCAAGGTTAGTGAGCTGTTGTTCATAGCAGACTTCTTTCAGTACTCTTTTTAGAGTTGATTTCATAGTGAATATACTAATTTTGCTATGGGTTAAAAATACACCCACCCACTTAGTGTGTAAGTTTTTAGTTTGCCCATGATACCAAACGAGGCTTTACCCTCAAGCCTCAAGAACACGGCTACATAAGGTACTATAATTGTGTCAGTTTCCAATCTATTCAGCTTCTCAACATTTAACACACAATGATTAATGTATACATATGGCATCCCCAGAAGATCAAATTTGAGGTAAAGATACTTCACACTTACATTAAGAGGTAGGCAGAACAATTTTCGTAACAGACGAGCTTCAAAACGCTCCACCAACTTAATGAGGCTGTGGCCCCAGATAATAATAGCATACAGTAATATTGCTCTTATTTTTGCTGTATATATGGTCAGTACTACTGATACTGAATAACCACTGTTTCTTCGGATAAATACGCTCAAGGCATTAGTCGAGATCATGCACCGGGCCTGCAAAGAGACCCAGTGGGCATTCCATGTTAGTCGGTTGTCGACAATGATTCCTAAGTATTTATAAGAGTTGACTTGTTCCACTGTTTAGGCATTCAGTTTCCACACATATTTCTTTGGTCTACTTTTTTTGTGAAAACCATCACTTTACTCTTATCAATATCAATCTGTAGACCGTTGTCAGCGCAACAGTTGCCAAGGGTATCAAGCATTTGCTGAAGACCTGCGGGTGTATAATCTAACAAAATGAGATCATCAGCATACGCCAGCCATCCGATGATCACATCAGTGATCTTCACAGGATTTGCAGTTTCGAGGCGGAATTCCATTTGCATATCTCCCAAGTATAAGTTGAAGAGTACTGCAACAACCACACACCCCTGTTTTATACCACTAGATGTTGTCATGGAAGCAGCATTTAAACGTATCCGTACTGTAGTGTCAGTGTGCAGCATCATCAACATCCTAAGAAGACCCATTGGAATTCCCCAGCTATGCAGCTTCCGCCGTAATCGGTTTCTCTGCACCATAATGGGTTGTGACCTATCACCGTCTGCCCTTTATGAAGGAGGCAGTTTCACAGAGAGCAGCTCAAAGGATCGCTGCCTCTCCCTGCAGGGATCATGCCAGTCATTTAGTGCCTGACCAATAGGGCATGCCTGGCTTGCACATACAGCTCTCTCAGACATACTGAGGGCTACAGCATCACAAACATGGTTTAAAAAAACAATGATGGCATATGGTTTGCACTGGCAACAACATGTGTTTTACGGTGGAAGTGCCAGCACATCCCATGTACTGTTGGTGACAAGGCATCTACTGGATGTCCCCATGTGTTACAGAATTACTTGTAAATTGTATGACCCGGTATTAAAAGGCTGACAATCTCCTGCCATGATTTGAATACATGTATACAGATTCCCCACGGATCTCTGTATATCTCCCAGTTTGTGTACATAGCCAAAGGGATCAACCCTATTAGTTCTCCCATCCATGGTTCTCTTCAATGGTCTCTCCCTGTATTCACCACTCTGTTTTGTACAGTGCTCTGTTACTTAGTAATTAGGTTTAAGCTATATTCCTACACATATCAAAATATATACATACAAATCACTGCTCTCTTTTCTCATCTAATTACTTCAATTACCGCCCCATGACTATTGCTGCCCTCTATGTGTGAGGGCTTCAGGGTTTGGATATGGAATCTATTTCTAGTAGATAAGGCTTTGTGTTACGGATCAAGGAAAGTTGACATGTAGCATTCATGTTAATGGTGATGTTATTCCTGAAGAAGCAGTTGCTGTCATTGTGTTAGCCAAAGAATTTGGCAAATGTTTTGGGCTGTGGTATGAATCATTGCAGTTCCATATCTGAGAGGCAAAGCAGGAGGTGGATGTTTTCAGAGATAGCTGGGTATCTTCAGAATTTTTGAGGATGTTCATTCTATGAGTATCCCAGACGAATCCAGGGTTATGGCTACAGTACAGAATGAAGATCACAAAGAAAAGCATGGATCCTTTCATATATCTGAAGGTAACTGAAATGTATTGGGATCTAGAGGGTCCCATTTTAGAAGAACTGGTGATTTTGTTAACATAGGATGAGAACCTATCATGCAAGCCTGGTTACATTAACCTGGAAGGGTGCAGGACCAGAGCAGAAGATAGTGAGGCTCTCCCGAAAGCCCCTTGCCCTCTCTGTGAATCAAAACAAACAGAGAGATGAGCAGCCGCAGGGAAACCCTCTGGTGGAAAGAAGCCCAAAGACAGGTTCCATGAAATTCTCACAGGGCAGGTCTTGGATTTATCACGCGTCTGAGGTACCATTGGAACAGTACCATTTTGAGGTTGCAGTTGTAGAGAAAGGCAGGATGTCGCAGACTCTTGACAGTTCCGTCTTCAGGAAATGTAGTATCTTGACGTCAGGTGTAACAGATTGTGTGAGAACAGCTATATCAATGTTGTGAGAAGTAGGAACCATGTTGGAAGCTCCCAGTATGGTGAACAGAGAGCCACAAGTGGGCACCTCCACCTTTGCCAAGCAAACCACCATCCTCTGTGGGCCGTGACAGAACCAGAATAACTATTTTTGTAAGCCCATTTAAGAGGAAATTATATTAATGGGATTCCTGTGGTGGACAGTTTGAAGACTGCTGAACAGTCCAGATAATGAGGCATGGGTAAATGAGGAAGTAAGCCATTTAGTAGGGTTGACATTATCACCAATCTGAACTTTCATAATTGGGAAGGAATAAGGAAGAAGGAACTGGACGAACCAGGATACGGGCTCATTTGCTCACAGTCACAGAAGAGATCAGATGCAATGAGTGAATCCAGAGAATTCCCTACAATGATGCTAGGTCCGGATATACGTTACGTTGGCGTGCTAAACAGAGGTTCAGAAAATGCATGGATTTCGGCCTCCCAAATTGATTTTAAAGTTATTATGATGAGTTACTTAATTTGAGCACCCAGGAAGGTTGCCACAGCCAATCAGGTTGCGCCGATTACAGGCTGAATACCACCTTCCATGCCTTTTGTCCAAGCAACCTGGAGGATACTCGCACCCGCCACTCCTTCCTACACCTTCTTCTCCTGCGCCCTCCCTCCCCCTCACTCCACATCCCTCCTGTTTCTGTACCTTCTCTCCCTTTCCACTCCACTTGCCTTATTCCTCTGGTGGCAGTGGCACCGCAACCACATCCTAGGTCGCCATGCTAATGGAGGAGGAGCCCCGTCCTTACAGCTCTATTGCGGGCATCTTAGATAAGTATTGTGTTTGAATTAATGGTACGCCACAATCGTGTCCTCTTCTTTCAACAACATAGATTGTTGTCAGCACCCAGGGTTTTCGGATTGTAAACCTGGGGTGTTAATAGCAATAAAGACCGATCTGGCCTACCGGATCGGGTTATATTGCTCTAGTAGGTAGTAAATTCACAGAAATCATCCAAAAAGGTTGTTGCATAGGGAAGTGAGTGTGTAATAAAAGGATAAGCTGCAGTCATCAGCAGAGATAAGGATACTATTGGGGAAATAAGCTTAAAGGAATTAAATGCAGAGGTGGCTAAAGTGGTGCAGTTCAAGCTTGGTTTCAAAACTGCAGGTGTGCTCCCACCTTGTTTGGAGGATGTAGCCACGTGAAATATTTGATAATAATCAGGAACAAGAGCACCTACAATAATGTTGTGAGAGAATTGAACACCCTATTTCTGTTATGAAAAGTACAACAAGTCAGTGAACTTGAGAAATATCTGCAATACATGATGCATGGGAGATAGCAGAATGTGTACTGCATACCATGGTATAAATTACCCAAATGTGTTGCTCTGGTGAGTGGGGGGCAGTGATAGTAGTGTGCTCAGGTTCTATGGTTAATTATGGTTAATTGCTTTATACATGATGTAACTGTAAGGTGATTGGAATGACATGTTTTCTCCTTGAGACCATTGGTCATATAAGGCAGAGGCCAAACACTTGATCATACCAACTAGAGTTGTGATCCTAATAGAACCTAACAAGCAAGAAACAATACCTAAAGCAGAGGTGTAAATCCATTTGCTCAAACACCCTTGAAAAGTTGCCATTAATAGCCAAGAAGCGGACAACCCTGAATCCTGGACATGAGATGTTAGTAAAGAGATACCCCTTATTATTCCATTTAGGCTGGGGGAGATGAGCCGAGAAGAGGCCATGAAAGCAACAATGAGCTTGGGAACTTCAATTGGGGTCAGTACCAAGATAGCAACCAAGCACATCCTATGGCCCCATGACTGCAGGCAGAAGAAGGGAGTATCCAGGTGGATAGCAAGTCGGTTCATTATGTTCACCTCTTCCCCATCATATAATTTGTATTAGGTGAACCAACAGCTCACCGCAGGCCATAAGGTTATTGGAAGATGTGGATTCCAGGTTGCAGCAATGGAGTTTGGCACTGGGTCCAGGGGTAATGCAGTCTCAAGCAATGCACTGCGGATGAGAGGACATATACTGTGTATCCCCAGTGATCACACTTGTTCTTTTATCTTTGTATCATGCTCACTAAACATGTAAGTCATGAAAATGTTGTATGTGTGACTCATAACACATGTCGGCTAACAGGCAAATAAAACATGGCGTCATCAAGTGTGCAGTCAGTTTTTTTATCCACCAATGTAACCAGCTTTGGCGGAACACTCCTATTATACACAGGAGCTTCTAGCTACTGCCAGATCTATGTGATTACTATGACCCCCCAGAATTCCAACGGCCAAAAATGCTGACATTTTTTTTTAAACCCCCTTTACACCACATACTTATGCAGGAGGAGACCCCTGCAGGCCCCCCATACTACTATTATATCCCATACCTCCCACATATATATAAATGTGTTGTAAGGGGGGTAAAAGAAAATCAGAATTTCTGGACTAGGAATTCTAAGGGCGACATTTTGGGCCATTACCGCTACTGCTCACAGAAATTCCAAAGACAACTAGCTATTATGTAACCTGCTGTACACAATGAGTATCTACTACCCCTCGGTGGTCACCATGCTTGCACAGTCACAAGCAAGATAGGTGGATTAGCCAGCCTCACCCTGTAGAGATTAGATTAGTTGAGTATTTCTGCCAGCTTGTGAAAAGGTGATGTCAGTCTAGTGAAAACTCCCCCCAATTAGGCTGGAGTTTGATGGCTACCACATGAAATCCTGTGCGCATTCTGTGTTGAGCAGCGCTGGGCTGTACATCCCTCCCATCTCTTTGCACATTCCTCCTACTACTTCCTCCTCGCACAATCTATGGTGCTTTCTGTCTCTCCCATCTTCTCAAACTGCTACTCTTTCTCTTATCATATCCTTCTCACTCTCAAGTCAGGAAGGAAGAAATTCAGGAGGGACATCCTGGTCTCCAACACAGGCCTCCCTATCACTTATACCTACATCAGTGCTTCCTCCGGACAGACTCTCACCAGCATTCTCTTTGTTGTTCCCTTACCAGACCTATGGACCCCTCATATGGCCTCATCTCTCTCTTCTTTCTCTTCTCCTCCACTCCCATTAATGGTGGCACTCAGTGGGAGGCCCTCTTGGCCTCATTCCACTCCTCCAAGATCATCATAAATGTCTAGCTGAATGGCAGCGTCTTGGACCAGGGCTCTCATCCCAATCTCCTTCTTTTCGATAAGCATCTCCCACATCTTATCAACTTCCTTCCTTCTCCTGCTACTCCTTCTAGCACCTCCTTCTTCCGCTCCCTCTCTGGCACCTGCCTCCTCCTCCCTGGCTACTATGCCACATCCTACTACCACCTTTGGCTATTCTCTGGCACCTCTACCACCTCCCCATGGCGTATCTCTTGGCTGTACCCCACCCTGTAAGCCTGTCAAATGTGGCAACCTGCTCCATGTCGCTTCTCTCAACTCCCACTCTGCTGACAAACACTCCTTGGACATCTGCCACCTCCTTGAAGAACTTGACTTGGATGTCCTCGCTCTCACTGAGACATGGTTCATGGCCAGCTCTGTCACAAGTGTTGACAGTCTCCTTCCTAATGGCTACAAGCTCCTCTCTGAACCCAGAACCAACCGACCTGGAGTAGCTCTGATCTTTCTGGAGTGGGTCCCTGCTTCTGTCATTCCTATGCAGGCCTACTCCTCCTGGTCTGCAGGATTTCTATCTCTCCTGGCATCTCTCTGACTGTTGCCACCATCTACAGGCCACCTTGCCACCTTCCTCTCAAAATGGGCTGACCTCTTTTCTTCTCTCCTTGCCTCTACCTCTCAACTTCTTCTCCTCAGAGATCTCAACATCCACCTGGATGCTTCTAATCCCTCTTCTGGGCTCTTCCACAAGCTCTGCTACACTCTTTCTCTTTCCATCCTACCCTCTAGCCCGACTCACTCTGCAGGACACTCCTTGGATGTTCTCATTTCCTCAGACATCCCTCTCTCTAAACCTCTCACCACTCCTCTCTCTTGGACTCTCACCACTCCTCTCTCTTGGACTGATCATTTTCTGCTATCCTCTCACCTGAAACTCTCCGTCCCTCAGGCCAAGTCCACCCCAGCACTGCCACCTACCTTCCCGGTCGTTCAGCCCATGAAGTGTGTGTCAGTGGCTGCCTTTGCCGCTACTTTCTCTGCTCCTCCTCTGCCTGTGGCTGACTCACACTCTGACATAGCCCTCTCTAACCTGTATCTTTCTATCTCCAACACTCTGGACATCCTTTCCCGTCATGAGAATCTATCTGAAGCCTACCCCCAAGTGTAACTCTTGGTATGACTCCGACCTCACCGCCCTGAAACCCAAGTGCAGGGTGGCTAAGAGGAAGTGGAGGGCTTTTAGTGCATCATCTGACAAACTGGCCTGCCACCTGCTCCAAAGGCACTACAGACTCTCAGTCTATCCAAGAAGAGAGCCCACATCCAGGCCTGCATCTCTGCAGCCTCTAACAACACAGCTGAACTCTTTAAAATCTGCAAGGAGCTGGCCAATCTTGCTGCAGTCTTCATCTCTCCTGTTCCCTGCCAGACCCTCTGTATGGCTCTGGCCTCTCAATTCACCACAAAAACTCAGGCCCTCCTGCCCTCTCTCTTCTCTTCTTCTCCCTCTACCTCTCTCGGGCCCCCTCTTGCCACCTCTCCCTCTCCTCCTCCCTTCTCCTTTTTATCCTCAACAACACCTGATGATGATTCCAGACAAGACTGTTCTATGAAAGTGTCATCCAAACAGGTGGACCCCTGCTCCTCCAGAACCATCAAGGACCTCATTGAAACCCATGCTCCAGCCTTGGCAGATTTCTTCAATCATTCTTTCACCACTGGATCCTTCTTCTTCTCCTCAAGCACTCCCTTTTGCACCTCCTCCTTAAAAGCCTTCTGCCGATCCTACCTGTCTGGAAAACTCTCACCCCGATCTCCATCACTCCTTTCCTTTGCAAACTCCTGGAAAAGCTGGCATTCTCCCAGCTTACTCTCCACACTGAATCTGTTGGTTGCCTCCATGACCATCAGTCTGGCTTCCAAGAAGCCAGAGGCATGGAAACTGCTCTCTTGAACAACTGTGAAGATCTGCCCACTAATCTCGATTCCTGTCTTCCTTCTTTCCTCATCCTCCTTGATCTTTCCTCTGCTTTCGACAGAGTCAATCCTTCCATCCTGGTCAGTTGACTCTGTGAGAACCTGGGCCTCATGTGTCAGGCCCTGGAGTGGTTGACCTCCTTCCTCCTGGATGACTTTCCCAGGTCCAACTTGGGTCCTTTCTCTCCACCACCTCCCTCTGCACATGTGATGTTCCCCAGGGCTCTTCAATGTCTACTTGGCCCCTTTGGCCCATCTGATCTCTACCTTGTTCTCTAATTTTCAGTGTTATGCAGATGACACCCAGCTCTCTTGCAAGCTCCACTAAGCCTCCTCTTCTCCCTCACTCATTCCTGACTGTCTATCCATGATTCAGGATTGGTGCGCCTCCAACGATCTCTGCCTTAATGCCAGTAAGAGAGAGGTACTTCTGATTGGGACTCCTATTAACACTTTCCCTCTCTCCCTCTGGCCGCCCTCCTTGGGCCCTCTTCCTTCACCTTCCTGTGAGCTAAAATACCTTGGTGTCATCTTCGACTCCACTCTCTCCTTCTCTCCTCACATCACACACCTTGCCAGGAAGGCTCACTACCAGCTACACCTCCTCAGAGGTATTCTTCCTTTTCTCACTTTCCCTCAGAAGCTCACTGTCTCCAAAGCCCTGGTTCTCTCTAGGCTGGACTACTGCAGCAGCCTCTTTCTCAACCTACCTTCTTCTTCTCTCAGCCCTTTGCAACTCATCCAGAACAGGACTGCGACACTTGTCCTTGCCCTCAAGCCCAGGGACCATATCTCTCCCACCCTGAAATCTCTACACTGGCTTCCGGTGGCTGCAAGGATCATGTTCAAGACCCTCTGCATCGTCCACAAGATTTCTGGGGCCTGGGTGAGCACTACATCCAAATCTCTCTTCCTAAATACCTTCCCTCTCGAGCCCTTTACTCAGCTTACTCAAACTCTCTGATAGTCAGACGCTTCTTCAGGCAGAGAGTCGGGGGTAGCTCTCTCCCTGTTCCTCCCTATGGAATGGCCTCCCTGACCCTCTCAAACTTAAGCCGTACCACCTGAAGTTCTGGAAGCAGCTCAAGACCTCCTCTGCTTTCCTCTCTCTCTCGCCCTCGCTGAATTACCTGTCTGCTGCACCTTCTGGTTGCTTGGCTACCCTCAGAGTCTCACTGGGTAACAGGCTCCTCCTTGATCAGTCCCCCCTGCACTGCCTCCGTGCCTACTGTGCACTTAGGGTCTGAAACTGCAACCCTACAGTCCTCTGCCTCCTTGCACTTACCCAGAGCCGTGCTGCCCTGGCTGCACTTACTCAGAGCTACGCTGCCCTGACTGCACTTCCCCTTTCCCTCTCCATAGCACTTTCCCCTTTCTGAATGAGACAAGCCCTAGTAAGATTGTTTGTCTTGTGTTCCCTCTGTCTTCCCTCCCATGTCTTGTCACGCCTAGAAACACTTGTGTACAGGTGCGATAAAAATGACATATCATATCAATAGCGAGGGGCAGTGCCAAGATGGAGGTGCACTCAAATTCTCCTCCTGCAGGCAGGCAGCAAGAACACAATATGTTGGATTTTGCTTATCTGTTCAATTGTCACAAATCTTTGTTTCTTTTTTTATTGTATTTTTATGTTGACCTTGAGAAAGTATGTTTTCTTTTAACAACAAGCAATTTCAAACCTCTTTGAATTCTGAAATAGATAATAATAATAATAATAATAATAATAATAATAATAATAATAATAATAATAATAATAATGATGATCATAATATTAATACAAATACTAATACATTGTGATTATTATTGCTTTTGTTGTAATGATTATGATTCAGATTATTATTATTATTGTTATTGATTTTCTTCTGCATTTCTCCTGATGATTTTCCCTTTACTCTATTACAATATCTTGTAATAATAAAAATGGTGGATTCCTAGTATGTTTTTAATATTCTTTATTTTGGATGAAATGTTCAACAAACAAGTAAATAAAACAGTCGAAAACCACAAAAGACAAAGCAAAATGTAATGCCATACATCCCAGAAACACGTTATGCAGATATCCTTGGGATAAAATGGCAATAACATAGAGAGAATACATTAAAATCATAGGTAAACTACTAGCTGCAGTTGGTTAGTCAAACCACGCTGTGTTCACAACAAAGTAGCCATTGACAATAACACTTATTCTAGAAGCATCAGCCTGCCCCTAATTCAGAACAAAGATGGGCAGTTTGTATATGTTTGTATTGCGGAGTTAGGACAAGCAAACTAATTTCCACATCTGTAAGGTCTATCTCCCTTCCTTATGTTCACATAAAAAAAGTATTTGTAGGCCAGTGCGCCCGATTACAGCCACCTGCTCCCATTTCCATCCAGGAAGCAGGTGAGTGCAGCATTCGTTGTTACTCCATTTGGAGTTTGTAATTAAAAAAAAAGTATTTGTAGGCCTGTGCACCTTTATCCCTCCGATCCCCAGTGTTCACTTCCTGGTCTCCCTCTCCCTTCCGCCTCCCGACCCGTTCACTGCCTCCAATTGGCAGACTCACCTGGTTTTAACTGACCCTCTCAGGGCAGCCCCTGCGGCTAAGGGCCCCAAGGCAAAGGGCGTCTTCTACAGAGGCGGTTCCAGAAAGTGTCAGCAGGTGTACGCAGGAGACACCAGGGAAGCCAGGAGCCAGCCGTCAACCGCCACCAACCACTAAAGTAAGTGTGGCATGGGTGGGGAGTAGAGCAATCACTTTACTACAGAAAGCCCTGCCACTCTACATTAACATTAACCTACCTCTGAACTGTGAATGCCTGCGTGTGCCACACTTAGACAGACCTATAAATGTTAGCATGCACCACACCTGGATGTAGTCAGGAACTTAAGTCTGCATCTAACCCACATTTAGATAGAATTGTGAAGTTTGGCCTGCGTCGGACCCAGACAGAATTGTTAATGATAGCAACTGCCCCTTATGTCTCTATCACATCCAGATAGTGCGCTGAAAGTTTAATGTGTTGCACTCTGTCTCTTAATACTGTGTCACATCTAGATAGTGAGCCCAAAGATTACTATGTTGTACTGTGTCACATCTACATAGTGCGCTGAAAGTTCACTTTGCTGTACTCTGCCTTTTAAGACTTTGTCACATCTAGATAGTGCGCCCAAAGATTACTGTGTTGTACTCTGCCTCTTAAGAATGTGTCACATCTAGAGAGTGCGCTGAAAGTTTACTTTGTTGTACTCTGCCTCTTAATACTGTGTCACATCTAGATAGTGCACTCAAAGATTACTGTGTTGTACTCTATCTCTTAAGACTGTGTCACATCTAGACAGTGCACCCAAAGATTACTGTGTTGTACTCTGTCTCTTAACACTGTGTCACATCTAGATAGTGCGCTGAAAGTTAACTTTGCTGTACTCTGCCTCCTAAGATTGTGTCACATCTAGATAGTGCGCCCAAAGATTACTGTGTTGTACTGTATCTCTTAAGACTGTATCACATCTAGATAGTGCGCCCATAGATTACTGTGTTGTACTCTGTCTTGTAACACTGTGTCACATCTAGATAGTGCGCTGAAAGTTTACTTTGCTGTACTCTGCCTCCTAAGACTGTGTCACATCTAGATAGTGCGCTGACAGTTTACTTTGTTGTACTATGCCTCTTTAAACTGTGTCACATCTAGATAGTGCGCCCAAAGATTACCGTGTTGTACTTTGTCTTTTAAGACTGTATCACATCTAGATAGTGCGCCCATAGATTACTGTGTTGTACTCTGTCTCGTAACACTGTGTCACATCTAGATAGTGCACTGAAAGTTTACTTTGCTGTACTCTGCCTCCTAAAACTGTCACATCTAGATAATGCGCCCAAAGATTACTGTGTTGTACTTTGTCTTTTAAGACTGTGTCACATCTAGATAGTGCGCTCAAAGATTACTGTGTTGTATTCTGTCTCTTAATACTGTATCACATCTAGACAGTGTGCTGAAAATTTACTTTGCTGTACTCTGCCTCTTAACACTGTGTCACATCTAGATATTGTGTCCAAGAGATATTGGGCCTCATTACAGGTCGGGCGGTCTGGAAATAACAGTGGCGGTAAACCCACCGCCACTGTTAATTCCGGACCGCCCGATCCCGAGTCCTGCAGGCGGAAGGTGGCGTTCCCGCCAGGTCTGACCTGGCGGGTTTACCACCGCCCACCTGCAGGCAGACGAGGAAACACCGGCACCATCATGAGATGGTGCTGGTGTTTCCATGATCCCCATTCCCATTGAGTCCCATAGGACTCAATGGAAATGGGGATTTACACCATTCTGCCTCCGGAATTCCCGGGACACCGGGGATGTAATGCCCCGGTAATTCTGGGAATCACAGAGGCGGAATGGTAATACGAGTCCGGCGGTAACCAGGTGGTTTTACCGCCTTGGTTACCGCCGGACTCGTAATGAGGCCCATTGTGTTGCATTCCACCCTCATTCCACATCTAGATAGTGCGCTCAAAGATTAATGTGTTGTACTCTGTCTCTTAATACTGTGTCAAATCTAGATAGTGCGCCCAAAGATTACTGTGTTGTACTCTGTCTCTTAACACTCTGTCACATTTAGATAGTGCGCTGAAAGTTTACTTTGCTGTACTCTGCCTCCTAAAACAGTATCACATCTAGATAGTGCACCCATAGATTACTGTGTTGTACTCTGTCTCTTAACACTGTGTCACATCTAGATAGTGCGCTGAAAGTTTACTTTGCTGTACTCTGCCTCCTAAGACTGTGTCACATCTTGATAGTGTGGTAACAGTTTACTTTGTTGTACTCTGCCTCTTAAAACTGTGTCAAATCTAGATAGTGCGCCCAAAGATTACTGTGTTGTACTTTGTCTTTTAAGACTGTGTCACAACTAGGTAGTGCGCTGAAAGTTTACTTTGTTGTACTCTGCCTCTTAAGACTGTGTTATATCTAGATAGTGTGCTGAAAATGCACTTTGTTGTACTCTGCCTCTTAACACTGTGTCACATCTACATATTTTGTGTCCAAGAAATATTGGGCCTCATTACACGGTAGGTGGTAAGGGTTTACCGGTACTGGTAAGGGCACCGGTAACGGTAAACCCTTACCACCTTACTACGAGGTCCCTTTGCGGGACCCGACCTTAACGGCTGGTGTACACCAGCCGTTAAAGTTGAGACCCGCAAAGGGACCTTGGTGCTAATTACGGTACCGCAATTTGCGGTACCGTAATAAGCCCCTTCCCCATTCCCATTGAGCCCTATGGGGCAAAAATGGGAATGGGGAAGGGCCATGGAGAAAGGGGGAATTACCGCCCCGCCAACCTCGGAATGGGGTGGTAATTCCCCTTTCCTCCATGGTGGTACCGGTATGGTACCGGCAGCAACCATGGTGCTAATAGCACCATGGTTTATCGCATTCCGTGTAATGAGGCCCAGTGTGTCGTATTCCACCCTCTTAGCCTATCTCAAATCCAGTTAATGCACTGAAAGTTTACTGTGTCAAATTCCACCTAGTAAGACTGTGTCACATTTAGATGCGCTCAACGATTACTGTGTTGTACTCTGCACATCTAGACAGTGCACCCAAAGATTATTGCGTTGTAATCTGCCTCTTAAGAATGTGTCACATCTAGATAGTGTGCCCAAAGATTACTGGAATTACTGGAGTTTAATGAGTAGTATCCTACTGTGACTGTGTCACATCAAGATAATGTGCCCAAGAGATAATGTGTTGCATTCCACCCTCTTAGCCTACCTCAAATCCAGTTAGCGCACTGAAAGTTTACTGTGTTGAATTCTACCTAGTAAGACTGTGTCACATCTAGATGGTGACCCCGTCTCGCAAATATCCACCTCTCACACCCGTCCAGATTCCTAGAACCCCACGCTCTATCCCTCCCGTCCTCACTCAGTGCCCACGGCTCGCTACCCGCACACTAGCTCCCACCTTCTCGAGCCATACAACCACTCCTTCCCTGAGCACACCCGTAGAAATCCCCTCATCCACCTCACTTTGGCATAACACCACTCGCCCAATCTCCTACCACCGCCCCACATACAACTCAAAAATCAGAGCCGCACTCTGGCACACCAACCACCTTCCTCCTCGGAAGCTCATCCTCCCCTCCCCGTCACACCCAAACCCATTGCTTGTAACCCTCCCTCTGGCCACTTCTGAGAACTCCCCAATACACCACGACACAATACCCTGCCCCCTATCAAACTCTGAAATCAGAGCCACACTCTGGCGCACCAAACCACCTCCCTCCCCTGAACCCCATTCAGCCCCCCTATTCCCACCCAAACTCACCACTCCCCACCCTCCCTCTGACCGCTTGTAGAGGAGGTCCCAGGCATGGCCTGAACCCCTGCCCCCCATTTCGAGGTACCAGGAGCATACTTGCCAGTGTATGTGAATTATGAGGAGCAAATGAACCAACAGAGAGCCGTGCTGGGACTCTGCCCAGTGTACATCAGAAGTGCCGTACCTGTTGAAGCACCCATAACCAGACAGCCATGGGCTTCACGATACCCTTTTAGGCAACCACACCAGCAGCTGAGACGAAATGAAGAGTACCTACAGACAGTCCACGAAGAGACCCAAAGAGCCTTAATGGAGGGCCAGTGGAAATGACACAAGGGCCTGAACAGACTTGCGAATGAACAAAAACGGCTATCAAGGATAGCACGCCAGTGCGAACAGCTATGAAAATAGATGTGATGGACACAGGAAAGAGACAATGTTAAAACGTAAGGAAACGTTGCTATGAGACAAGATGGAAATAATCAACCAGTTAACCAGTAAATAGGCTTGAAACGCAAGAAGCTAAGAGAACAATACGGCTTGCAGAGCTTAGTAGAAGAATAGAGCGGCAAGCGCCAACCATATATCTACCTCAATAAGGCACTTTATACAAGTGCGACTCCATTTTGTAAGCAGAAGAATGCCCAGGCTTTAAACGCAAGAAGCTAAGAGAACGATACGGCTTGCGGAGCTTAGTAGAGGAATAGAGCGGCAAGCGGCAACCATATATCTACCTCAATAAGGCACATTATACAAGTGCGACTCCATTTTGTAAGCAGAAGTATGGCCAGGCGGCCAGGTTTCATATTCCAGCTGAAGCCAGAAAGGAGAGCGGAATCGAAACTCAACAAAGAGCAGCTCATGCCTGGGAATTCGAGGTCAACCCAAGGAAAGGTGGAGAGCGGCAGCTCTAGAGAATCGAAACTTCAGAGCATACTAGCCTGCCCCGTGAAGGTCAAGATAAGGGGGGCCCAGACAGGTGGCGAGGCTAAAGAAGAATCAAATACACGAAAAGCTAGAAACTGAAGCAGATTCACGGTGAACAGACATGTGACCAGTCAGGCGCGAACAATTACCAACGTCTGATGTCACCCAGATCCAAGGGTGCCATAACTTCTCCAGATAAGAGGCTACAGCTTCAAGGCCATGCCCAGCCAACTAATTGACACATAGCTCAAAAGCCCTGATTGATGGAAGGGAGGCAGTGTGAATCTTGGGGCACTAGGCACCTGGGTGTCCAGTCTGCATGCTGCTAATTAAAATAGAGATTTACGTCTAGGGGTGTAACCTGCCCAATCATAATTGACCAAGTTATCTAGGGTCCTATAGATAGTAGAACCAATGGGACGTTGTAGTTGTAGTGACGTCTATCACGCGTGATGTAGAGGGTTGGGCGTAGATGCCCTCCCGATAAGAGTTATCCAATCTGCATGCTCTGTTACCATATACAGATATTGCACCTATACTTAAGTTACCTTTCCTAACCAATTATATGGCATGACGAATTTGTAGAGGTGGACGTCTGTGATGACGAGTTTTATGCATAAAAGTTGCTGTTCAACTGAAGTTCGAGGAAGTTTAAGCGAGACAGGCGATCGCCACAATGCTGGTTTCCAATTGTTTCCCTGTTTGATGTACTTGTCATTAAACGGACTTCCCTTTGCCAAACTACAGAGTCCTCGTTATTGAGTCGTGTTGGAGTAAGTGAATCCTGCACCCCCATTCCTCAGATAGTGCAGCTATCTTGTCTTATAGGTACTAGAGGGTGAGCACTGACCTATGGGCCCGTCAGTGGAAACACCGCCCTCCTGCACACTTGGTAGCAGAGGATGCTTTCGGCCATCAATTATTGATTATTGATTATATAATTCTAAAACACATATAGACCGACGGCGCGAAGAAACTCTAGGCCTTCGGCAATATTACGAGTCCTTTCGCCATTCCGGCTGAGTAGACTGAGAAGCTTCCCGTGGACAATGATAGTGTAAGTCTATAAAATCTGCAGTGGGTGAATACGAAAAGACCGCAAGAGGCTGAAGAGGAAGGGGCAGTGATCCCAAGGTTCCAAAGAGGAAAAGATGCGAGTGGTGAGTGAAACAATAAACTCATTACTTTGGCAAAAGTCTTGTAGGCATTAGAACAAGTAAGGGAACGGTAACGGAGGGTGGCAGAGAAAAAATAAAACAGTCAGAAGTAGAGAAGACTGCATATATATAAGGGGTAATGACTCGAGCATAAGAGATAAAAAGTGGTTTCCTGGGGGGTTACCCGAGAGAAAAACTTAAGGTTACCGGGGGGGCACCCGAGAGAAAAACGTAAGGTTACCGGGGGGCACCCGAGAGAAAAACATAAGGTTACCGGGGGGGTCACCCGAGAGAAAAACATAAGGTTACCGGGAGGACACCCGAGATAAAAAGTAAGAGGATTTGCCTTGTTCGTGCGCTTTAATACAGCGGTCAGAAGAAACGTGAACTCATAGCCCACATAATGGGGGATCATTAGACTACGGTGACGTTTAAAGACGCATCAAAGGAGTTTGTTTAAATCCCATGTCGGGGAATTGATTAGAAGGCGGGTATATGTATGACCAGCTGGTGTCCGTCTAGTCTGTCAAGTGTCTGTCATATGTGTTCTGTTGTACGTCAAATGTAAAAGAACTGTATCATTGGTTGTTTGAAATGAAATTTGGTTTTACGCGATTTCGTAACTAAGAGGGAATCACCAAGGAATTGATGGTCTTGAGTAAATTGATAGTATACATTTTGGCTGGAAAAGAGTGGATTGGAGCTTGCATATTTGTTGCTCGCTCATACTATTGGTAGGATAAAAGCTGCATAAATACTGGTGGTGACGAAATTGAGAATGGAGAAGGTTACCCCACTTGCGCATCTGTGTAAGCAGTTACCCAAACATGCACCTAAACCTAAAAAGTACAGCACAGAGTGGGTTAAGGGTACCGCCCACAAGATGTTTATGCCTTGGCCACAGAATGGGTCCCTATCCAAAGCCGTTTTACAACATATGACAACTTACCTACATGCCACATATACGGGCAAAAAAATTAGAGAAACTCCTCGCTGTTCTAGAGCTTGGAAAATGTTTGAACAGACGAAGGAGGAAGAACCGCCTGCGGACTGGATATTAAACATATGCAGGGAAGGGGGTGTGACTCCTACCGTGCCACCAGCCCCACCTGAGCCAGTCATCGAGGGAAGTAAGTCAGAGGGGCTCTACCCACTAAGAGAACTTGAGGCAGCCACAGGGTATAGCAATCCCGCATATGAGTCGCCTATGTACAGTAGTCGCGACAATAAGGGAAAGGAACAGGAAAACAATTTTGCCACCGCAGTCCCAAGGGACAAGGAGAGACGCGATGATGAAAGGAAGGACCAGGCACAGAGTTGTGCACCTCTCATTAAGGAGAGAGAGGGAAAGAAATGGAAAGAAAGTGGAGACAGAACTGATGAGATAGCATTCGCAAAAGATGAATGGATGGGAGGACAGATATTGTTGAAACTTGATGGAAAAGGAAGTAATGGTGTGAGACCGAGAGAGAAGTCTGATGAGACGCAAAGGAGAGAGAGAGGAAAAGAGATGGAAATAAGGGACGAAAGGATAAGAAGGAAGGATAGGCTGAGGCGAGAACAACTATATCGTGAAGAGCAAGAGAAACAGCTCGATCGCAAACAGAAGGCAGCCTATGACCAGTACAAGCAGAAAAAGCAAAAGATGGAAGAAGAGCAAAGAATACGTGAGAAGAGAGTGAAGAGAAGAGAAGATGAGGAAATTAGGAGGGCAAAGGAACGTTGAAACGAAAGGATGAGGGAAGTTGATAAGGCTAGAGAAGAAGCGAGGAAGCGCAAGGAAATAGATGAGGAAATAGAACGTAAGAGCAGACAGAGGGCCCGGGGTCTTAAATATTTGGAGCAGGAAGTTAAAAAACTCAATCTTGTTGTAGACTGGGAAGACATAGAGGAATTATTTCCTGCAAATGACTCGGTACCAGGTGCAAGTGGAACAAATATTGAGGATGACTTCGACACCAGAAGCATCAGGGAAACAATCTATGAAATATATGATGAGATGGGGTTGGAACAAATTTCCCAAGGGGGAAGGGAAGACGAGCGCTTGGAAAGCACTCAGCTATATGACACTGATGATGTCACCCGAAGTCGTGGGAGCAGGGGACTGTCCCTAGACAGGGTGGAAATTGGACAGAACAAAGAAGATGCAAGGAGTTTTGTAAACTGGGAGCATTCAGAATCTGACTCCGGTGGGGAAACGGAGGATGAGACACATGAAGAAGGGAGATGGTGCAAAAAACGGCTCCCAAGGGACCAAGGGGTACGATGGTCAGACACCAGTGAGTCCGTAACTAGGACAGCGAAGTCTGCCGCGAGTCCAGCCGACATGAAGGAACTCCCCACGGTCAGAGGGGGACGTCAGCACCTGCCTATGCAGACAGATTAAGGGCATTGCCAAGTAGACGGCAATGCGGGAATACTACCCCAGCGGTAGACAGGAGAGCTATGGGGGAAGAGAAGGAAGACTGCACATTCCAATTCCTGCTGTTAGATAAAGGGGGAGCAAGACCGCAATATATTCCAGGGCCACACATGGATCGAGAGAACCTGAAAAATAAGCTTCCAATGCTGACATCGGGAGCTGGGAAGTGGATACATGAATTAGAGAAAATGACAGGGGGTGTCACCTTAGCCATAGGGGACATTAAGGGCCTCCTGATTGCCATACTCGGTGAAAGAGCAGACGATGTATGGAAAAGGGCAGGGTACCCTAGGGTAAACATAATTGACAACATAATTAACACTTCCCATGACGGAGCGCCATTTAATAATTGTAGAGCAGCAGTGTGGAAAGCGATACAAATGCTATAACCAGACACTTCTGATATGGGAGCTATAATGACTCGGAAAATGAAAGAGTCAGAGGATCTGTTGAGTTATATCCAGAATTTTCAAGACGCGTGGGTGCTCCAAATGCATGAGTCTTGGACGAATTCTATCCCTGTATTCTACCACATATTGTGTCAATGGCTGCCTGAACCGGTGCAAAAACAGCTCAAGAAATTAGTAGGAGTGGAAGCTAAACCCTGGGCCGAAATACAGTTGACAATTGCGCACTACTATAGATTGTTGAAAGAGAAGAACCGGAAAAAAGAGGCAACTCGTAAGGGTGAGGAGGCAAAGCTGGTGCAAAAGAAACTCTCAAAGTATGCTCTCGAGCTAGCCATGTTGACAGCCCAGCTGAACCAAGCACACGATCAATTGCTAACATATCCCAGAATAACCAGGATAGTGCAGAATTTTGCCTGGGGTAGGGGTTTCAGAGGAAGAGGATGGCAGAGTAACCAGGGAGGGTTTCGAGATAACTAGGGAGGTTTTCAGACTAACCAAGGTGGATTTCAGAATGTGCAAATGGGCAGTCCAGCTACACCAGATGGACAGATGGCCCGACCACCTCCAGTGTGTTGGCTGTGTGGAATGACAGGACATGTGGCGCGTGTATGCAGAAGCCAAGGCATGTGGCAAAATGGCCAAGGAAGTGGGGCAGGCATGGTGAATCAGCCTGCCGTCCCACAACAGGGCGGTGCACAAAATCACACAGTGCAGCAGCAGGTGTCAGGCTTGCAGCAAGGTGCACAGCAAGTGGTTCAACCCTCGAACATGGGGAACCTGCCACAGGGACAATCCCAACAGGCACCGCCGCATATGCTTCAGGGCACTAACTCCGGAGGGGGAGTCAACCCTGGAAATGGGGGAAATCCACAAGTATACAGTGGGCCGAACTTATACATGAAATAGGACAGCTCACGGGGGACTCTGATGTGCTCTATCCTATCAGTGACACCAGACCCTAATAGGGAACCTAGGGTGAATGTCATCGTAGGGGGCAAAGAATATTCCTTGTTAGTTGACATGGGTGCAACATGCTCATGCATACAAGAAGGCAAGTTTTCCCTGTCCGGCGAGGCCCTAGATACTCAGAGTTTCACAGGCGCTCACAGTAGAGTTCCCTTTACAGACGCTCTCCCAGTCTCTGTAGGAGAGCGTGAATTGAATGTACCCTTATTGTATTCACGTCAGACCCCAGTAAACATCCTGGGTCGGGACTTGATGACAAAGTTGAATATGACAATCTTGTTTACCGAGAATGGTATAGTGTGCTCCACTCCAGGAATGCATTATTCAAATGTATGCAAAATTATTAGAGCATACTCAGGATGCATAGCCATGAGAGCTATACCCTTAGAACCAGATGTTTTCGCATATGGTGTGCGTGTGCTTATGGCGGGATTGCCAGGCCTCGCAGACAGAGAACCCCTGATGAGTTCCTATTCAGACCAAGAATACCTATGCATGAAGAAGAGGGACAAGTGTTTCCCTTAATGATACAATCTGCCACAGTGCGAGGGAAAGTGGTATTGGTCGAAGGATACGATGACGAAGGAAGACAATGGTGCATGATTATCGCCATCAAAGAAGGGTATCGAGTGACTGACGTCACCGATGACGATTTGTTCGAAGAACACCATGACCTAGAAGAGACAAGAGTGGAAGTGAGTCTCATATTTTGGGTCAAAATGATCAAACGAAAAGTGTCACAAGGAATGATGTTGGCACTGATGCGTCCAGAATACTTTGATGATGACATGGCCCAAGTGCCTGTCACAGTATGGACTACAGGGCCCTATGACGTAGGCCTCTTGAATGGGGCAGGTGAAGTGAAAATTAAATTGAAACCAGGAGCAATTTTACCAAGAGCGTGACAATATCCCATGTCCAGAGAAGCAGATGAAGGGATTACAAAGACAATTTCTGCAAGGATGGAGCAGGGCATCCTAGTGATGTCCGAATCACCTTGCAACACAGTGATTTACCCCGTCAAGAAATCGAAAGGAGGGTCTTTGCATTTAATCCAAGATTTAAGAGCATTAAACAATATTGTTGAAGCCCAGTTCTCTCTAGTGCCTAATCCATCCACAATTTTATGCAACATACCCACTGAGGAAAAATATTTCACAGTGATTGACTTGAAAAATGCGTTTTTCTCAATCCCTTTGCACCGTGATTCGCAAGACCTGACATCATTTACTTTCAGACAAATGCATCTGAAAAGCACAAGATTGCCACAGGGGTATTGTGAGTCTCCGTCCATATTCAACAGAGTCCTGCAAATGGACCCAAGCAATATTGCGGTAGACAGTCTCGTTTTGCAGTATGTAGATGACATTCTGGTCTGCAGCGTCACTGAGGAACAATGCAGGCGTGACTCTGTCCAGCTACTCACTATCTTAGCTGAGAAAGGATATAAAGTAGATAAGGAAAAGTCACAATACTGTCAACAAGAGGTGCTGTACATAGGCCAGCTAATCTCACACGAAGGGAAAAAGATAACCCCAGAAAGGGCTGAATCTATCATGAACACGGCTAAGCCGCTCACGATAAAACAAAGGCAAAGCTTCTTAGGCCTGTGCAATTATGTCAGAGCATGGGTCTTCGACTACAGCTCGTAGACCAAGCCCTTGCTTCAGGGCCTAAAGAAGGCCCAGGCGACAAAAGAAAAAAATGAATGGACTGAGGCGATGGAGAAGGGGTTTGCAGAACTCAAGGGGGCGATTTGTAAGGCCCCAGTTCTAGGAATTCCAAATTATGCAGAGGAATTCTACCTGTTTTCACACACCGATGGCAATTTTATCATGGCGGTACTCGCTCAGCGAACCTCGCTGGGGTATAAGCCCTTAGCGTATTACAGCGGGAGTCTGGACCCGGTTATGAGAGGCCACTTCCCATGCGAACAAAATCTAGCTGCCGCCGCATTCGCCATCGAGAAGGCATCATCCATTGTGATGCGGTCCTCCATGACTTTGTACATTGAGCACTCATTATTCGCCATACTAGAGAAGCCAAAGGGCACACTGACATCTCAGAGAGCATCCGCCTATGAGGTGATTATCTCTAACCCATCAATCAAAATAGTTCGATGTTAAACTGTAAATCCAGCTACATTCATAGCTGAGCCATCACAGAGGGAGAACCTATACACGACTGTGCGAATTATGAGGAATTCTATGATGAAATCCCCAGGGTAAAGGAAATGCCCTGGCGGGTGGAGAGATCGTGTTCATTGACGGTTCATCAAGAATCAACCAAGAGGATGGACTAAGATATACAGACGTGGCCATGGTAAAACACCTAGCGAATGGAGAGTTTCAGATGCTCGTCAGTGCGCGAATACCATCTCATTACTCAGCACAGGCGGCAGAACAATTAGCACTGATACTCGCCATTGAGAATCATGCAGACCAGCAAGTTAGTTAGTTTAGTTAGTTTGTTAGTTAGTTTATTTATTTGGTAATGCGCTCCGAGCCCGTGGGCATCTGGGCGCAGCAGTACAAGAGGGCTCGAAACTTAGTTACAAAGCCTGACACAGGCTGTTACAGAGGAACAGTGGTTGGTTACAGTAGGTGATACAATGCATATAGAATATCAAGTTTAAACGCAAAGAGAGCAGCATTATAACAGGTTGTGCCGTTACCACTAGGGTGAGGGACGTTGCATGTCGTTGTTGTGCAGCCATTTGAGAGCGTAGGATCTGAATCTTGTGTAGGTAACAGTGTACAGTGACTCTGCCTATGTGACATTCACCGTACATGCAGGTCTAGCGCGCTGGTAAAGGAGGGGCTACCTCTGAGCAGACGGCACGCCAGTGAAACATGCAGCTTTATTGGACAGGTTGATAAAAGCACTACAGCTCCCAGTGGGCATAGCAGTTGTGAAATGTGCCGCCCATACCAAAGGGACGGATTTCTTGTCACGTGGAAATCATGAAGCGGACACGGAAGCCAAGCGTATGGCATCCAAGAGTGAAACAATCATGGACGTGGGGGTGGCACGTACCCATAAGAGGATGTAGTAGCATGAGCCACACCCGAGGCCTGTAGCAACATGGGGCGGACTCAGCTAAAGGAGCTCCAAGGGGAGGCACCTCAGAAGGAGAAGAATTTATGGAAGCGTCATGGGTGCTCTTTAAGCCCCTCTGACGGATTGTGGAGGCAAGACAGCACTGGTAAACCAGTAATGCCTGTCGCCCTACTGAAGGTAGCATTGGAGCAATGACACTACCCCATACATATGTTAAAAGAAAATCTCGCTGCAACTCTCGCAGAAGACTGGTTTACACCGAATTTAGCGGAGCATGTTACATTCTTCATCATGAACTGCATTATCTGCCAGCAATTCACCGCTGGGCACACATTGACAGTAGTGAGAGGAGTTATCCCCAGGCCAAATGGGCCGTTCCAGCACTTGCATATCGATTATGTCGACATGATTCAAGTGTGCAATGGATACAGGTATTTAATTGTGGTGGTGTGTCCATTCTCTATATGGATAGAAGCAGGTCCCTGTACACACCCAGACTCCACCTGTGCTGCCAAATTTCTGGTGAAGGAAGTGTTCCCTAGATGGGGGGAGTGCGAGGTAATAAGGTCATATAACGGGGCTCACTTTGTCAATTCAGTATTCGAGCAGATCAGCTTGTTGCTTCGTATAAAGCACTAGTTCTCGTTGGTATATCATCCGGAGGGGAATGGCATATGTGAACGGCTCAACGGCTTGTTAAAGGAGAGGATAGCCAAGCTGAAACTCACATTAAAAAAGGGATGGCTGCACTGTCTACCACTGGCATTGTATGCACTTCGGAACCAACCCGGCTCCGACCATCATTTCACGCCGCACGAGACACAGGCATAAGGATGAGGACCCCTCTTACCCCCCGAAATAGAGCTAGATGTGATGCCCAGCCAACAAGAGAGGTCTTGGGGACAGAGATGCAGGAATACTTAAATTGTATGACATGCAGCATCTCTGTCATTTCAGGCCAACTGCAGCGACGGTGAAGAGGGTGCAGCGCAGTACAAAACACAACAGGAAGTGCTGAAACAGACGCCGCGCAAGGTCTTTGTGCACCTCTCGTCTTCCCTGGTGATGCTGTGCTTATAAGAAACTTCACAAGGAAAAGGTGGGTTGAGCCATGATTTAATGGCCCTTTCATCGTGGAGGACTGCACCCCTTCAGCCGTCAAGCTTCAGGGAAGGAGGGCATGGCTCTTCCTAAATGACATTAAACCATACATAGGGGAGAGCCCTCCAACTGCATCTAACCACGTAGAAACCACAGGTGACGGGGAAGAACCTCAGCACGTGCAAACAAGATCCATGGCGAGGAAGAAGGACGCATGAGTAGCAAAATAAAGGCAAAAGAACTCTGTTTTAAATTGTGGCTTTTAAACAGGACATTTCCTCAGACCAGAGAAAAGTGATAAAAAACAATAATACGGACACTCTGTGCACCACAGTTGCAGGGTGAAGAAGAGAACTGCACATCCAAAGCCACAACAACATTGATAAAAATGAACTTTTGAATCACGTCACATTCAAGTAGTATAAAGAATCAAGACTTTCTAAGAGCGTAACACAGTATCCAGAAGCAACCAGTGTCAAGACTTTGTTCACAGAACTTATGGTATCTCCCAGCAGAAATCTCAAGTGGGATGTACTCACATATTTCCAGTTGGTGGTGCTACCATATCTGTCACTCGTAGGGAGAGAAACCAGTGTGACAGACTTTATTTGAGATCCTGCTAACAAGAAAGCAATCTGCCAATTGCTGACTGTCATCGCGGAAGCCTTCGCAGAGCTACCCGAGCACAGTGAAAAGGACACAAATGCTTCCACCACCGGCAGACATTGAAGAACTCACCTTCACGTTGTTCTTTCAAATAATCGACAAATGCCCGGCACTCGTTGGGAGAACAACCGATACACGCACATTCATCAGAGATCCAAGATACATCGAATGATTAAACCAACTGTGGACTAAACTAAACTATCTAGTGGCAATCCACGCAGCAGGGAAGTGCAGAGACTGTTCGAGTCAAAAGAAAAGCTTGTGATCGGGATCAAGCAAAGGTGGACAAATGTCCCTGTCACCCGAGGACACCCAGCTGGCACATAACGTTTTGTTCAGACTAGTCACAGACTATCCGGAAATGGTGGTAAGGCCTGCAGATGTTGACATCATCACCTTCCTTAGAGATCCAGTCAGTATCCCATGTATGGTCACACTCCTCCACGGAATCATGCTCCAGGTGGAACTATCTAACTTCCAGCGAGAATATCTGCAGAGATTCCAGTGAAACTTTCCGCCGAGTGACAGATCGAGAAGGGCAGAAACGAGAACTTCACCATCTTATTTTTCTTTTGCTTTTATTTTTCTTCTATTTTTCTTATTTTTATTCTTATTTTTCCATGGTTACTTTTATTTTTTATTTTAGTTTTTATTTTTACGACATTTTATTTTTGTGTGATTTTCAGCAGTTCCATCTTTTCATTCCTTCGCATTGAACAGGTTTCAGCAGGTCCTCAGGACCAAAGCAAATTCGAGGACTGCACCGGGATCTAACCTATCGTAGATATGCATAATGAATGTGACGTGCCAAAGATGCTAGCCTAACCTTTTTCCAGAGTCTAGCAAAAGAACTGTACTCTATATCCAGAGACTACCGTCATCACTGGCATGAGGGGGGGACACTTCAGGAGCACTCGTCACTTTAGAAATTCACAAACTCTTAAGCAACGAAATCAGAGTAATAAAAGAAGTAAACGCTGAAAATAGACTTATGCTCGAGATGGGGGCCTGGAACAGTAACTTGGTTTTACCACCAACAGAGGGGCGCCGCCGCTACCCTGGAAGGAAATGCTGCAAACTGTCCTAGAAGTCTATAATGTGTATATGCATAGTAATTATCATTGTATTTCTGTCTTTGACTATCAGAACTGCATTTTTTATCGGTGCACGAAGAGTCCCAATTTCAGTGCACCCGCCAGATAATGAATGCCTGGGTCCCACGAAAGCACCCAGACCCTATATAGTTAACCAAGTTCCAAGGAAAACTGATGGTAAAGTTAACAAACTAAAATTGAATGCAATTAGCAGTGACACATACACACTCGAGGTGATGAATGAAGAGAAAAGCTGGAGACAGGGTCAGCACGGAGTGAGTGAGAATGTAGCGCTGACCACTGCACGCACGCACAGTCTGAATGCACACGAACAAGGGCAAGTGTCAATTGCAATAGGGCCTCAAACAAGGACAACAGAGAAAGAGAAATTGCCTAAAGAACGACCAGCCCCAGAAAATAGTGGAAGTAACAAAGAGGAGCCAAGCAAAAAACCAGAGAGAGAGGGCATCGCAAAATCCCTCAAATGAACAGAAGTAACCACAAAGGAACTCACAGAGAAAACACAATTGCTGATAAATCATTTGTTCCCGTTCATAATTAGAGCAAAGAAACTGCATGAGGAGCTGAGAAATGTAACAGCAAGCACGCCAGCTCCAACACAAGGAACAAGCACCAGGCCTACGACACAGCCACGCGTTGGGAAGTTGGAGAGCCAATGGTGGTTAGAGGACGTCTATAAAAAATTACAAAAGGGAAGGAAAGGGAACACAAAACCTTTTCCTACCACAGCGATACAGACAAGGCAACCGGCTCCACCAAGACGCCCAGAGTGGAAACGCAGCACAGACGCATTTAAAGACATAGCAAATTACAGAAGAACACTGAGAATCAAGGGAAGCCCGCATGAGGATAACAATGGACTCAATGATTATCTGGACAGCACAGCCCATCTCGCAAACAACATATGGTATCAACATATGAAGGAAGTAGGACAAAGCAAATCAGAAGGAGAATGCTTCGTCTGTGCACTTCTACCGTACAGCATTGGAAAATCCAAGATCTTTGTAGCTGTAGAAATTGATGTCCCCACAGCACACTGTATATCACACGTAGCAATGTGCAACACCAGAGGACAATTTGTGGGAAGGGACGCCTCATTGATATGGGCCAACGAAAAGGATTACCCAGATGAAGATTACTACGTCCAGGACGTTAAAACAAGAAACAGGGCGCACACCAGGAATCACGTGATCAGATACGAGAACCCTAGTGTCAAAGGATCAGGAATAAGATGGGAAATAAAACTGAGACTGAACGTTCAAGGAAAAACTGCAGAAGAGGCTCACATTTGGAAGAACAAAGGCCAAATGCAGATTTGGGGAACAGTGGTTTCCCCAGTTGGATGGGAAGAAGGAGTAGTAATCTGCCGAGCTTCGATGGTCCTTGGAGCCTGCCAAGAAGCAATAAAGAATTTGCAGAGGTTATGCAAACCTCTTTGGCCAAAATTGGTAAAGCTGCTGACATGGGTCGTGGACAGAGGAGGACCTCTGCAAATATTACCACTGGAAAGCCCGAAACTATGCTTCAGAAGCAACGGCACAAGAAAAATGGGGGAGAATCAAAACTGCAGACAAATTTATGAGGCCCCAGGAATGACACAAGCAACCGCAGTTATTATGGAGCATTACTGGGCATGTGGATCTAGGGCATATAAGACTACCAAAGAACTGGGGAGGCATATGCACACTGGTGAATGTCCATGTTCCCTTACTAGTGATCCCAAAAAGTGACCTGAATTTGGACAGTTTCCCGAAGGCAGATGCTCTTCTCAGAAAAAGGAGATCTGTGGAACTGATATCCAGGATGAAGAGAGAAAATTACTTTTTTGCCAAATTAGAAGGCACATTCCATGCCATCCCATACGAGCACAGGCTGTTCAGCCTCACCTCAACAGTATTCACTACACTACTCCTGCCACACATCCAAGTTGGAGTGAATGCTAAATGGTTGCAAATAACCATATGGGAGTTGTTGCAGACCGTCAACTCTACTATAAAGGGATTTAACACGATCAAAGAGGAACTGAGACCAATCTGAAGTAAAAAATGTGGGTTGTATGTGGCAAGAAGACCTGGGCTGTGAAGCTCAGGTGGGAGCTAAGACCAAAGCAGTACACTTCATCCTCCGAATGCTACGTCAAGCACTTCCCTACATACCAACCAAAGATCAAGCATCAGTGGTAGGAGCTCTTACCAGTGCCCACTTAGACTATTGCAATAGTCAATTGTTGGATATTCCTACCAAACAGCTTCAGCGGCTTCAGAGGGTGCAAAATGCGGCCATCAGACTGATATTTAGGCTGAGGAAAACTGATCATGTTTCACCTTTTCGCCGAAAGTTGCACTGGCTATCAGTCGATGATCGCATCAAATTCAAGACAGCCTGTATTGTCTATAAATGTGTTAATGGCATTGCTCCCTTGTACTTACAAGAGCTAATACAGCCATATCAACCCACGAGACAACTGCGATCTTGCAATAGACACCTCTTAACCATCCCTCATTTGGCTTTTAGAACCAGAGGTGACAGAAGATTCTCCGTCTTTGGTCCCAGGTTGTGGAATTCTTTGCCGCTATCACTAAGAAATATGAGCTCACTTCTTCAATTTCACCAAGCACTGAAGACCTTCCTTTTTAGGTAGATGGTCCTATTTCATCTGGGATCCTTTTCTATTTTTGCATCTACCTTTAGTTGTGTCATCTGCGCCGATATACGGTTAATTTCGTTTGGTGCGCTTTACAAATGTAAAAAATCTAAATCAAAAATCAAATCCGACTGATGACCCTCCAGAACAGATATGTACTAGACATGATCACAACAATGGATGGAGGCGTTTGTGCAAAAATCGGAGAATCGTGTTGCACATTTATACCATCGCACGATGAAGAAAATGGAACCCTAACAGAAGCCATAGGTATGTTGACAAACCTAAAGAACCAGATGATCGATGAAAGTGATGAGGTGGACAACGACAGCTGGTTTGGAGCCCTATTCCCATGGGTCCCACAATGGATGGCGGATATATTCAAGTTTCTCGGAGCCTTACTAGCAATGATACTGCTAGGATGCTGTGTTATCAAGATAATCATCACACAGTGCCAGAAAACTGTGAAGAAAGCCATTGGGATGAAAATAATGGTCGATGTCGAACCAGGATGGAAGCCCAGAGATTTGACTAATGAAGAAATAAGAGTCTTTGTGAAGGCTAGTGAATTTGCGCCAGAAAGAACAAAGTTTACATATCCCAGGAAAGGAAGAAAGTATGAAGGGAAATGGATCTATTGCAGCCCAATTGGACAATGCCAGCTAATGACATGGAATAAAGATGAACATGTAAAAACCGCAGGAAGTTTGAAGTGCGTGATAAAAATATGGACTCCAAAGACACATTCACACCAGCATGTACAAACCCTGAAGACGATGAACAGGGCACTGAAGAAACTAAGGAAATAAATACAAAAGAAGAAGCAGAAGTGGTCGATTAACTGACCAGAGGGGGGAGTGAAGAGGCGGTCCCAGGCATGGCCTGAACCCCCGGCCCCCATTTCAAGGTACCAGGAGCATACTCGCCAAGGTATGTGAAGTATGAGGAGCAAATGAACCAACAGAGAGCCGCGCTGGGACTCTTCCCAGTGTACATCAGAAGAGCTGTACCTGTTGAAGCACCCATAACCAGACAGTCATGGGCTGCACGATACCCTCTTAGGCAACCACACCAGCAGCTGAGACGAAATGAAGAGTACCTACAGATGGTCCACGAAGAGACCCAAAGAGCCTTAATGGAGGGCCAGTGGAAATGACACAAGGGCCTGGACAGACTTGCGAATGAACTAAAATGGCTATCAAGGATAGCACGCCAGTACGAGCAGCTATGAAAATAGATGTGATGGACACAGGAAAGAGACGATGTTAAAATGTAAGGAAATGTTGCTATGAGACAAGATGGAAATAATCAACCAGTTAACCAGTAAATAGGCTTGAAACGCAAGAAGCTAAGAGAACAATACGGCTTGCAGAGCTTAGTAGAAGAATAGAGCGGCAAGCGCCAACCATATATCTACCTCAATAAGGTACTTTATACAAGTGCGACTCCATTTTGTAAGCAGAAGAATGCCCAGGCGGCCAGAGGCCTACTAGGCCAGGTTTCATATTCCAGCTGAAGCCAGAAAGGAGAGCGGAATCGAAACTCAACAAAGAGCAGCTCAGGCCTGGGAATTAGAGGTCAACCCAAGGAAAGGGGGAGAGCGGCAACGCTAGAGTATTGAAACTTCAGAACATACCAGCCTGCCCCGTGAAGGTCAAGATAAGGGGGGCCGAGGCAGGTGGCGAGGCTAAAGAAGAATCAAATACACAAAAAGCTAGAAACTGAAGCAGATTCATGGTGAACAGACATGTGACCAGTCAGGCGCGAAGAATTACCAACGTCTGATGTCACCCAGATCCAAGGGTTCCATAACTTCTCCAGATAAGAGGCTACAGCTTCGAGGCCATGCCCAGACAACTAACTGACACATAGCTCAAAAGCCCTGATTGATGGAAGGGAGGCAGGGTGAATCTTGGGACACTAGGCACCTGGATATCCAGTCTGCATGCTTCTAATTAAAATAGAGATTTACGTCTAGGGTTGTAACCTGCCCAATCATAATGGACCAAGTTATCTAGGGTCCTATAGATAGTAGAACCAATGGAATGTCGTAGTTGTAGTGACGTCTATCACGCGTGATGTAGAGGGTTGGGCATAGATGCCACCCCGATAAGATTTATCCAATCCGCATGCTCTGTTACCATATACAGATATAGCACCTATACTTAAGTTACCTTTCCTAACCAATTATATGGCATGACGAATTTGTAGAGGTGGACGTCAGTGATGACGAGTTTTATGAGGAAGTTGAAGCGAGACAGGCGATCGCCACGATGCTGATTTCCAATTGTTTCCCTGTTTGATGTACTTGCCATTAAACAGGCTTCCCTTTGCCAAACTACTGAGTCCTCGTTATTGAGTCGTGTTGGAGTAAGTGAATCCTGCACCCCCATTCCTCACATGATGCAGCTATCTCGTCTTATAGGTACTAGAGGGTGAGCACTGACCCATGGGCCCGTCAGTGGAAACACTGCCGTCCTGTACACGCTATTGAGAACTCCCTAATACCCCTCGCTATGACACCCCACCCCTTATCGAACTCCCAAGCAAGAGGTGCCCACTGGTGCTCCAAACACCTCAAACCCTCACCTTCTCTAACCCCTTCCTCCCACCCAACAACAATCATCCCTGATCCTGGAGGATAATTAGGTAATGAATAGTCCAAGTTCAGTTCACGGGTTTAATGCAGCAAAGAGGAGGATGGATTGTCCCAGGTAACAAATAACTAAATGACAGTGGACACTTTCAGTAGGCAGAGTGAAGAGAAGACACAGGGCCCTATTTCAGTAAGGGACCGTATGTAGGACAGGATGAGTATTTTTCCCCAGACACACCGTAAAAGAACACTCACTGGGCCTCATTCCGAGTACGGCGCTAACCAATGGCGCTATTAACGCCTTGGTTGACGCCGTACCCGGACCGGAAGCGCCATGGTGGATGGCGGAATCACCGCCCCATTCCAAGGTTGGCGGGGCGGTAATTCCCCATTCACCAAGGCTCTTCCCCATTCCCGAATGAGCCCCCAAAGGGCTCAATGGGAATGGGGAAGATGCAAATAACGGTGACCGTTCATTACGGTCACCGTTATTGGCTTGGAGGCCCCTTTGCGCCCTCGACTTTAACACCTGCTCAAAGCAGGCGTTAAGGGCGAGGGCGCAGAGGGAACTCGGAGTATGGCGGTAAGGGATTACCGCCACCGGTCTCGTTACCGGTGGCCGCTATCCCTTACCGCCATACTCAGAATGAGGCCCACTGTGTAGGAGTGTGGTAGAGAGGCCCACTCGTAGATCAAGGCAACAGGCCTGTAGGAATTCCAGCACACAGGATTACATGCTAATGATATGCCAGCATGCAGAACCTCCTTAGTAACTGAAGGCTGGAATCCTGTGAAGCAGAACGAAAGTTCGGTACACAGGAAAGACGGATGCAAACAAATTCAGCAGGCTGGAGGAGTCCAAAGGACAGACAAAGATCTGGGACACAAATTAGCAGTTCAAGATTTGGGACACAAGAAGCGGAGAAATCCAAGGACAGGCAGAGGTTTGATACATGGGTAAAGCAATCAAAGGACAAGAACGAAGACAGAACTTCAGTAAACCAGTAACGCAACTTCAAACCAAAGCAGCGTTTGTAATTCACAGCTGCAATTTATTACTGCAGACACGAGATCGGATGTACAGGAAGTCCGTCACTGAAAAATAACAATTGGAGGAACGGCTCATGTGACAACGGAGCCTAATGGGAAATGAAGTCCATGTTTAACCCTTTCTCCACAGTAGCTTCCAGCACTCGTAGAATGGCACGGTCAAGTGCCGAACGCCGTGATGGAGGGCAATGGTTTTGCGCATAATTTTCCTTGAGTACGTTTGCCTGCCCTGATGTGCAGGATGGTGAGGTGTAATACCCTCCTTGTTAAACTTTCACTACCTCTGACTTTCTCACACAGCTTCCTAATCATTTACAACACCCCTGGTTACGACAGACATTTCACAATCAATCTCTGTGACTATGTAGCCACCATTCAAGTAAACCACCCCTCCCTGACTCACCTAGGAGACTTCAATATCTGGTTGGACAGCCCTACCAACCCCATAACCCATTCACTGGTTGACAGTCTTGATGTGATCAACCTCTCCCTTCACATGAATGGTCCAACCCATTCTAAAGGGCACATCCTAGATGCTATCTGCAGCTCCCATGACCTGATACATCCAGACCCTCCCTTACCTCTCATCTGGTCCGACCACTTTGTCGTTCTTTTCTCCATCCTCTCCCCTGCCCTGCCCCTACCCACGAACCCACCTCCCGCCATCACTGTAAATGCTGGAACAAACTAAATATCATCCCTGACCTAGCCAAAGCCCTGCTTCTTAGACACCACCACAACACCCTCCCTAGCAGATCTTTAACCATCGACTCCTTCGACTCATGGCTGCAAGGATTCACTAATTTGCTCACCACCTTGCGCCCCTCTTCCTCATGCCTTGGACCAATTCCAAAATGGTTTACGCCCGAACTGAGGAACACCAAAAAACTAAATAATTCCCTGGAACGCAAATGGCAAGCAGAAAAAACAAGTCTCAGCAGATCCACTTTTGCCTTACACCATCGCAACTACAAAGCAGAAATCCGGAAAGCCAAAAAAGCCCACTGGAACAGTCGAATTCTCAACTGTGGAAACCACAGCAAAGAACTCTACAGAATAATTTCTGAATTTCTTAAACCCACTTGCTTCTCTTCCCAATCTACCCCATCACAATCGCTCTGCGACTCTCTCTCCCTCCACTTCTACACCCACTGCTCTCGACAGAATGGCTTCCCTCAACAACAAACTGTGCCTCATCTCCCCGCCCCAAATACCAGCCAATCCAACAACCAACCCTCCCCCGCCGCCGCAACCCCTGCCTTACCCACCTTTCACGCCTTCAAACTGATCTCCAGAGAAGAATTTCTTGACCTTCTAGCTGCCCGCAAACCTTCTGGTTCCCCACTAGACCCCTGCCCCACTTCAGTCTTCAAAGAAAAATGTTCATCCACATGCACAGGGGAGCATGCAAGAACCATCCTAAATGACTCCCTCAGCTCTGGAATATTTCCTGATGCCTTCAAAATTGCACATGTCAAGCCTCTTCTTAATAAAACATCCCTTGACCCCCTCGACCCCAAAAGTTACCGTCCCATCTCGAAACACCAGATTCCTTGCAAAACTCATTGACCGAACAGCATACTCCCAACTAAACGCCTTTGTCGAATCCAACAACCTCCTTGACCCCGCCCAATCAGGCTTCAGACCCCGACATGGAACTGAAACCACTCTGATCTCAAAATGGGACGATCTTAAGATCACTGCAAACTCTGCAGGATGCGCTGCACTAATTCTCCTCATCCTGTCTGCAGCCTTTGACACGATTAACCACCCAATCCTCCTCGACTGCCTCCACTCACTAGGAATCTGTGGAACCGCTCTGAAATGGTTTGCCTCCTTCCTCAACAACAGGAAACAAATAACCATCCTCTCCACCTTTGTCTCAGCAGTTTGCCCAGTTAATACTAGAGTACTACAACAAGAAGCTTGTCTATCAGCTCTCCTATTCAACCTCTATATGTCTACCTTCCCTGGAATCATCCGCCTGCACAATATCTTGTGCTACAACTATGCCAACGATGCCCAAATCATCCCTAAACTCCACAACCCAGACTCCAACTCTCAGCCCGACCTTGCAGCCTGCATCCTAGATATCGACCACTGGATGACTATAATCCACCTCTTAAACCCCACTAAACCCGAAATCATGGTGTGCGGCATCACTGCACTTCTACCTCGTCCACTTCCTTGGCCCCCTTCCATGGGCTACCCACCAGCCCATCCGTCACAGTAAAAAACCTTGGATGCACTATGGACTCCGGCCTAACCCTCTCCCAACAGATCAACAACGCATCTAAATCCTGTCACTACCAACTCAAAATTCTCAGGTGCATTTTTTCCTACCTCTCATTCCCGAACAGACTTGCCGCTGTCATGTCTATTGTAATGTCGAGACTGGACTATGTCAACTGCCTTTACCTCAGAGTCCCGGCTTACTACCTTAATAAACTCCAAAGAGCACCAAACACAGCTGCTAAAATGCTCCTCTTTTACCACAAAAGAGAAGGGGAACCATCCCAAAAAGCAGTAATGGAAAGGGACTCTAAACTAAGCAAAACCAATAGGTTCCATACTGCTATAAATTCAGATAGAGAAGCTTATATAGATTATTTAATAAGTGTACCAAAAAGGTATCACTGAACCATTCAAATTAGGCTGCTGTAGACTCAAAAAGCAATCGAGGTAGTCTCAAGCTACGAACAGTAAACGTGTTTTATTTTTTATTTATTTCTTAGTAAAACAACGTAGAGAAAGAAAAGATTTTTTTTTAAAACAAACACATTTTTACATGAATGACCCAAAAATTAATAATGAGTAACTAGTCAAAACAGAAACAAAAACAGAAATAATCATCGTATTGTAGAACATCAGACAAGGATTATGCAAACTGAGCGGTGGCTTAAAACTGAGCCAATACACTCACTTGCATATGGCGTGTATTCAGCCAAAACACAGATTTCTGGATTTTACGGAATTAAGTTAATCAATATTCTTCTTTTATTCATTTCACTGGCAGGTCTGCCCTTCCTCAGGGTGAAATATCACACAACAGCTGGACCCTGTGGGGAAGCAGGTATAGACAAAAAAATGTTTTTTTATTTGAATGTTAGAGATAATCTCTTAGTGAGAAACTACCAATATTGCTTAGAGGTACAGTTGAAAGCCAAAGGGCATAAAAGTTACCGATGCAAGAGACTGTGGATTTTTGAAGACTTTAAGACTGCCACTATTACAAAAAAGACAAAGAAGTTAAATTCAGATATTCAAAAATTCAAATTGGATAAAATGTTCCTTTATACTACTGACGAATATATTGATGCTGCCAAAAAACAGGCTGCATTCTATCAAAGAACAAAGGAAGGCGTCGCTGGGTATCCTTTTCAAACTCTAGTAGTAGCAGTTCAGACGACCAAGGCCGGCACAATCAGCAACCACAACAAATATTTGGAAACTATTTACCACCCCCTCCTTTTTAGGCAGAGGAGGGCCAGGAGGCCCATACTGGGGACAACAATGGTTTCCTCCATACCATCCACCACAACGCCAATTTCGAGGACGGAGACGTCTGAACAGATAACTGTTTGTCAGCAACAAATGCCCATTTTTAATCTAGCCAAAATCGAACTGACACCTGCCCAGATCTCAGTACTCTCAAAAGGGCTTTCATTTGTACCCACTCAACCAAAGGACTGGTTTGAAACTGAATTAGAGATTCGCTGGTTCCTCAGAACTGTCCGACTTAAAGTTTTCTTTAATGAATCTCCTGAGACTGAACCAAGTTTAGATACCGGTTTACGTGTTCCTTCCACCTTTAAACCCCTAGACAATGAAATCCCTAAAGACATTTTGACATTTGAAAAATGCCTTTTTCGTGATCATGACAAGCTAAAAACCTCTGAAAAGCCTCTTAGGCACAATCTCTCCATCTTGGAAAATCAAGCATAAGTGGAATTATCATAAAATTCTTCCATTGTTAGAAAAACCGGCCGATAAGGGTGGGGGGATAATTGTGATGTCAAAAACACAATGCTTAGAGATGATGAATGATTTATTACAAGATCAAGTCAGTTACAAAAAACTTAGGAAAGACCCTACAAATTAAATCAAAATTGAAATTGAGAATGCAGTACAATTTGCACATGAACGTAAATGGATCACAGATAGGGAATCAAAATTTCTGACCACGAGCCAAGACCGCATACAAACAATGTATGCACTCCCTAAGATACATAAAAATATAGAAAAACCACCGGGGAGACCAATAGTCTCTGGCTGCGGTTCAATACTTGAGACTCTGTATAAATTCATTGCCACTTTTTTAAAACCCCTTAGTGTTAATACAGATACTTACCTTAGGGATAAGACCCACACCATCACGACTTTTGAGAATCTTGAGTTTGACCAATCCACTCAGATATTATTAACAATGGACATTCAATCCCTGTATACCATTATATCTCAAGATCAGGCAATTGACTGTATACGAGAACTCCTTACGGAGCATGACACACAGGACCGAGTTCCTCATAATTTTATCTTGGAACTCATGACCATAGCACTCAACAAAAATTATTTTCAATTCAATGGACAATTTTATTTGCAGACAAAGGGCACTGCTATGGGGGTTGCCTTTGACCCAAGTTTAGCCATACTTTTTATGTTCAAATTTGAATCACAACATATTTTATCCATCACTAACCCCTTCCGCCATACATAGATGATATTATTTTCATCTGGACTGGTTCCAAGTCAGACTTGGCACTTTTTCTAATTTGGCTAAACAACATTGATACTAACAATAAGTTTACAATGGAATCTAGCACAAAAAAAAATTGCTTTCTTAGACCTAATCATTAAGGATGAATCAGGCAAATCGATATGTTCCTTCACACACAACACCTTGCTGCACTACTCTATTAACCACCCACGCCATATCTGTGACAATTTACCTTATGGACAGTTTCTCCGAATCAGTACTCAAATGACGTGTGTCATAACTCATGGTCCAAAAACTTACCAGATTAATAAAGTGATCACCAAGTACTTGCCGATTGTAAAACTGAGCTTACCTGATGCCCCACTACTAAGGTTTGCTTTGAAAAGGGCCAACAATATTCGTAACAAGCTTGTACACTCTGCCTTAAAGAAAGACTCTCCTAGATTGGGACTCTGGAACCTAAGAACAAATGTAGGTCATTTTCTGTGCGGATCATGCTCCGTCTGCCAATTTACTAAGAAACTCAAAGATTTCAAAATTGGGGCCAGAACTTGGACCCTATCATCCATGACAAAAATAAACAAGCAGTATACTGCATCCAATGTCCTTGTGGTCTCCGATATGTTGGCCAAACCTCTCGACCGGTCCATATCAGGATCTCAGAGCACCGGTCTAGAATTCGGTGCCGAACTGAATCGGCACCCCTTGTAAATCCTTTTATAGAACTACAGCACTCTGCCAATGACATTTTTTGGTGGATTTTGGATGTAGTTAAGAACACACCGAATGTGTCTCGCTGTCTCTTGCAGAAAGAGGCACGATGGATCCATTGTCTATCCACCCACACTAATGGGTTAAATGAGGAGTTTCTCCCTTTGTCTTGAACACTTTTTCTGCCCCTTCTGTTTTCACTTCAGCCCAGATGATTCTATTTTATATCATTTAGCCTTGATGATACCTACATGAGGAGCCAGGCTTTTCTATTGCCAGTTACTCAGCAACTCATATATCTTTTACGTGTACATATGCCACAATTTATGTCCATTTGGCAATGTTCACCTGTCTTTACTTCTCCAAATACACACATTGTTTCAATTTAATACTTGCCAAGCGACTGATTCAATTGCCTACCTTGCTTTACGGAAACTTTACATACTTGTTTACCTTTTCGGGACCTAGTGGCCATTTTCTGCGCTGTCTGATTTTCTTTGCTAGGATTTATTTTCTAGGAGTTCTCACTTATCAATTAAACTTCTAAATAAAAATTGATAGCACACTTTTAGATCTATTTTCAACAATAGGACCATTGCAACGAATTACCTCAAGACTAACCGCCCCCGAGCGTTTGTTGATTATAACCTTTGCGTCCTATGACGCACCCGCCAGCTCTTCGGAGGCTTGTTCAACTTCCTCCAATCAGATTTCAATATCAGAGACGTGCGGATCGCGTACTGCTAGGAGACTGGATAGCAAGCACCCAATCTAGCTCATTACATTAAGAGGCACGCCGGCTGCAAGCCTATCAGGTCTCTCCATTGACGGAGCCCAATAGGAGTAGATATTGCAGCCACCGCCCCCTTTCACTTTCCAAACCTTCAGGCTGAGCAGCGGCACACAGTCTGCATACACCTTTGGGCTCTCTGACGAGTCGGACCACTCCAGCAACGCACGTAGCGGCAGGCAGTATAGAGATAATGAGTTTTACTCATACTCTGTGTACATTCCACTTCGTTTTTCAAGTTAGTCAGAGCTGCCATGAATCACACTGCCATCCAGACGCAGCCTTACAAAATACTATTTTTTAAACACTTTTTTGTTTTTCTCCTTTCCTTTTCTCTGCACAGAAAGAGAAAGCCTCCATTGCACTTTTTCCTTGTGTTCGAAAAGGCACGAGCCACACTGCTTTCTGCCCCAAGCATCACTTCAAACTTTCGGCTGACCCCATTACTTCTCTCAAGGTAGGATTTTGTTATTTTTCCTTAGTGCAACATGATTTTAGTCTTCTTTATAACATTCAGTGACCAATACACTTACACGTATTTAATTCCTTGCCGGATTAACCTCTGATGCTAACCCCTGAATTAAGGATTCATTCCGCAAAGTGCTGTTGAACGCCACATCGGCACACCTTAATTTTTCCTCAAAACATTTAATCCTTTTGGCAACTTCGAACGACAGGTAGTTCTGAAAACTTCTCACCAATCGTTTTTTGAAATAATTGCTCTATAAATTAAAAAACAACCTGATAATTGTATTTTCAACTCTATATTTTCCTTTAGAGAAAAGTTTTTCCAAGGCACTCCTCTTCTTTGATGATGTAGCACTTCTATGGGTTACCACGGGCTCATTTTTCCAGACGCCTTGCACCGGTCCTCGACCAGTACTGCGCCTGGTTATCTCTACTTATCCACAGTCTCTTGCATCAGTAACTTTTATGCCCTTTGGCTTTCAACTGTACCTCTAAGCAGTTTTGGTAGTTTCTCACTAAGAGATTATCTCTAACATTCAAATATTTTTTTTTTTTGTCTAGGTCTGCTTCCCCACAGGGTCCAGCTGTTGTGTCATATTTCGCTCTGAGCAAGGGCAGACCTGTCAGTTAAATGAATAAATGAAGAATATTGATTAACTTAATTCCGTAAAATCCAGAAATCTGTGTTTTGGCTGAATACAAGCCATATGCGAGTGTATTGGCTCAATTTTAAGCCACCACTCAGTTTGCATAATCCGTTGTCTGATGTTCTACAATAAGATGATTATTTCTGTTTTTGTTTCTGTTTTGACTAGTTACTCATTATTAATTTTTGGGTCATTCATGTAAAATGTGTTTGTTTTTTTAAGAAATCTTTTCTTTCTCTACGTTGTTTTACTAAGAAATAAATAAAAAATAAAACATGTTTACTGTTCTTAGCTTGAGACTACCTCGATTCCTTTTTGAGTCTACAGCAGCCTAATTTGAATGGTTCAGTGATACCTTTTTGGTACACTTATTAAATAATCTATATAAGCTTCTTTATCTGAATGTGTAGCAGTATGGAACCTATTGGATTTGCTTAGCTAAAATGCTCCTCGCCTTGGGTCAAAGAGACCACACCTCTCCTGCTCTCAGAACCCTCCACTGGCTCCCAGTCAGATAAAAGGGCCACTTTCAAGACCATGTGCATCAATCATCGTGCAGTGCACAAGACCAGCCCTCTATACCTGCAAGATAAGTTAAAACCTTGCCTCCCACCCCACATCCTAAGATCAAGCTCTGCCATCCTTTAGTGATCCCAACCACTAACTCCATCATGATCGGAGGATCGTCTTTCTCAGCATTTCTCTGTGAAACTCGCTTCCTCCGCACATTCGACACACCCAAGACTATATGACATTCCGCAAATTACTAAAAACATGGCTCTTTCCATAACTCCAACAACAGCCTTAAAGACATGTCTGAACTCCCACCAACCCACTGACTAAATACACAATGGGACTCTCTACAATGTCCTCAATGAATAGACTCTCTGATTCGGCTATTGACAACCGTTTATGAACACTGAACAATGACCTCTGATCCTACCCACATAGGATGGATCAACAGAATGGATGGAGGGAATTGATGGATGGAATGATAGAGGGAATGGATTGACGAAATAGATGGATGGAATAGATGGTTTGGATGGATGGAAGCGATGGAATGAACAGATGAAATAGATGGAAAGGATGGAATGAATGGAACAAATGGACGCATATGAAATGAATGGATTGAATGTGTGGCACACATGCATGTGGGATGAATGAAAGGCATGTATATGGAATTGATAGAATGGATGAAATAGAGTGAACAGATGAAATTAATAGAACGGATGGATGGAATGATGGGTGGATGGCATGGATAGATGGAATGGATGGGTAGAATGATGGATAAATGGATGGATGGAATAGAAGGAATGAATTGATAGAATAGATCGAAAAGACAAATGGATGGAAAGGATCGATGGAATGGATGATGGATGGAATGGATGGATGGAATAGATAAAATGGATGGACGCATGTGGAACGAATGGATGGAATGGTTGAAATAGATGGCGTGAATGCATGTGGAAAAATTGGAAGGTATGTATAAGGAATGGATGAATGCAATGGATGGAATGGATGGAATATATGTATATGGAATTTAGAGATAGAATAGATGGAATGGATGGTGTGGATGGAACGGAGGGATGGATGTAGATGGATGAAACAGATGAAATGCATAGAATGGATGATTTGGATAGAATAGACAGAACTGATGGAATGCATGAAATGAATGAATTGATAGAATGGATGAACTGGATGAAGGGGGTGGATGTAATGGATGGAATATATGTATATGCAATCAATGGATGGATGAAACGGGTGGAGTAAACGGAATGGATGGAATAGATGGATGAAACAGATGGATAAAATGGATAAAATAGATGGATGGGATGGATGGATGGAATGGATGGGATTGATGCATGGAATGGATGGAATGGAGGAAATGGATGGAATAGATGTATTGGATGAAATGGATAGAATGGATGAAATTGATAGACTGGACAAAATGGATAGAATGGATGATATAGATATAATGGAAGAATCGGATGAAATGGATGAGATGGAATGGATGGAGAGGATAGATAAGACTGATGGATGGACCAAATCAATGGACGAAATGGATGGAATCAATAGAAATGATGGAAAGGATGGACGCATGTGGAATAAATGGATGGAAAGCAGGGCATGGATGCATGCAGAATTAATGGAATGTATGTATATGGATAGAATGGACGGAATGAATGGAATAGATGGAATGGATGGACTGGAAGGATAGAATGGAAGAGATGGAACTGAAGGAAGTGATGTTAGGCATTGGATGGATGGAACAAATAGATGGAAGGAGTGGATGAAGAAATGGAAGTAACGGATGGATGCACTGACTGAATGGATAAACTGAATGAATAGAAGAAGAAAAGGAAGAAATGGATTGATGCATCGATGGAAGGATGGTTGCTGGTACGAATTGATCTAGAAATAGAAGAATTGGATAATGCAGCGATGGAATGGATGGATGGATGGATTGAATGGACGGAATGGATGAAATCACCCTATCCTCTAGCTCCTGTGTGCCCCCACACACGTATCTCTGTGTACCCTGCCTTCCTATTCCCCATGCGGCTGTTGTACATCCCTATGTCCTACCCTATCTCTGTCATCCCAGCCCCCTGTCACTGTGTAACTGTTTGTCCTTGTTTTGCTGCACTCCCTTCCATCCTATTCCAGGGATGTTGCAATGTTTCCCAATGTATCACCCAACCCCTTGTCGCCATATGTTCCCACCGTGCCCAAGTGTCACTGCTGTACTCTGCTTTCTTGTCCCCCACGCTGTTATAAAACCGTATACCCACTCCTCTCACCATAAGACCAACCCACTGTCACTGTGTGTCCATGTATCGATGTGTTCCCTGCGATCCTGTTCACGTGTCTCGGGCGCTTTAAAGATTAACTATCACTCTTATCACATCACTATGCCTAATCTCTTCTATACACCATCACACATCTAGAACACAGCTATACCCCTGATTAATTCGGCCTAGCTGTTCACATACAAACACTACCCCATGAACACCTCATCACCCTAATAAAACGCAACTATCCCATGACACTCCGGCCTAGCTGCTCACATAAGCGTCCTTCAGGCCTAACGCAGCCAAATCCAGTCTGGATGTCTAACCACCAGACTGGAAACACATCCAACTATTATCTTCAACACCACACCTAACACTAGGATGCAGATACCATCCGAGAATATACCAGCTGCACACATAACTAGTGCACCCACACACCCTATGATACCATCTATCTGCACTGACCAGATCTGCAGTTCCCAAGGGCGTTCAACCTACCAGTGCTTTGAGGTCATACCAATGATATATAGAGTGCTATATAAATGCCAAGTAACATAACATAACATAATATAACATACCACATATGAAAAAATCAGAAATGGGCACTACCTTCTTCAATACTGAAACAACATTTACATGATGTGGATAGAGCTCTGGACTGGAAGGCCCACTTGGATGTCACTTAAAAGTTGATCCAAGCACAACTTGTTAGCACAATTCTGTATTTTGCCTAAATTACTGGTTCGTGATAGGTGAAAGGTGAATCGTATCTTTCAATCAAACAGTGGTGAGATTAAGCCTCATTGGTACACCCGCCCCCTACTTTCCTGTCTCTCTCTGGCTGGCCTCTCTTGGCCCTCCTACTGCTCCTACCTGCGAGGCTAAAAACCTCAGGGTCATCTTCACCTCCACACTCTCTTTCTCTCCTCACATCTCCGACATCTCTAAGAAGTCACACTACTAGCTACACCTCCTCAGAGGTATTCTACCTTTCCTCTCCTTCCCCCAGAAGCTCACTGTCTCCAGAGCTCTGCTTCTCTCTAGGCTGGACTACTGCAACAGCCTCTTTCTAAATCTACCTGCCTCTACTCTCCGCCCTCTGCAACTCATCCAGAACAGGACTGCGAGACTTGTCCTTGGCCTCGAGCCCAGGGACCGAATCTCTCCAGGACTGAAATCTCTGCACTGGCTCCCAGTGGCTGCGAGGATCAAGTTCAAACCCTCTGCAATGTCCACAAGGCCTTCTGGGGACAGGGGCCCCAATACCTTCAACTCTCTCTTCCTAAATATCTTCCCTCTCAAGCTCTTTGCCCATCCCCCTCCAGCTCCCTTAGGGTCAGTCGCTTCTCCAAGCAACAAGTTGGTGGTAGATCTCTTTCCTCGGGTGGGGCCTCCCTCTGGAACAGCCTCCCTGCCTCCCTGAAACTTGAAGAGAACCATCTCCGGTTCTGGCAGCACCTCAAAACCTTTCTCTTTGCTTCTGCCTTTTCTCCTTCTCTACCCTGCTGACCTCCTGGCTAAAACTGAATATGCACTGGTTACCTGGCCACCCTCTGTTCTCGGGCCCAGGTCCCTCCCCCTCCAGTCGCACATACCTGCACTGCCTGCCTGGCAACCCCTGCACTTGGGGACTGTTTCTGTATCCCTACAGTCCCACTACCAGCACGTGACACCTTATGTCTGCAGTTACCTTTGCGCTTGCCACCTGCTGGCAGTTACTTTTACTTATTGGTATTATTTTATGCACATGTACTGCACTGTCCCTCCCCCTTCCCCCTGCACTTTCCTCCTTCCTCCTCCCATGCACTTGCACAATCTGAATGACACCTAGCCTAGTAGGTCCGCTGTCTGTCCTCCCTTTGTTCCCCCTCCCCTGCCTTGTCGCACCTTGAAACACGTGTGTATAGGCGCATTATAAATACCATATCATCTCATATCATACTTGGCACCTGCATTTTTTGGAGATTTTCTTTGTCCAGGGTGCTTCATTTAATACTGTAATGAAGGCAGATTTTATTCTGTAATCTGAGGTTAAGGGGATAATAGTTGAACTGAGTTATCAGTTCTCCTTGTTAGTTGTCCTCATGATCACACTCATGTTCTTTATGCAGGGTATCTTGTGTGAGGATTGGTGGATGGGACCACAATTCCAGCACACAAATTTGCAGTAGGGAGCCAGACTTGACAGACGACGTTTTTAACTCCAGTTGTACACTTCTTAGAAGTTGTACACTTCTTAACTCCAGTTGTACACTTCTTAGAGTTCTTGGAGAAAGGAAACATCATCATTGTGCATAACCAGAATATTATATGATTTCTTCACCCAGAGTAAGCATAAAAACATGTTTTCTCCCAGCACCAAAATGTTGTTCGCCTGAATGTCCCACACCCGGCAACCACAGAGAATATGTGCTACTGTTTTACTTCAGCTTTGAATGACTCATGGCCCAGTCTTCTACACAAGACACAGATTCTGCCCGTAATCTGCTGGAAGCGGGAATAAATTGGGAAGCATACTCCCAGGTAATCACTACAACCTCAAGTTTAATGTCCCTTATTTTAAAGCGCAGTCTTGGACTTCCCTTTTGGCCATTTAAAATGATTAATTATACATCTTGCCTCACCCCATTAAGGTAAATCTCTTTAACAGATATCTGGGCCCTCACATGTGTTTTTGCAAGTCGTTATCTATTAGGCCAATACTGGGTTTATTTTTTTCTTTTTGTTGTGAATCTGATCATAAATGTGGTTTTACGCACAAATACAAAATTCATACAAAATCACAACATTTTAAAAGGTTAACATCCCTAAAATGTGCTAAGAGGCATGCCATAACCACTATCTAAGTAAGTCTAATTCATCCAGCATTGGTACAATTGCATGGGTTAATAAAGGATCTGATCCTGCAGACATGCAGTTCCACAAATCATCCAAATGTACAAAATTATTTATAGTGCAAAATGATCGACCCACATATTTTGTTCTCACTGGTGCCATTGTTGGACATTCCACCAATATATGTTGCAGTGTTTCTGGTTTTCCTACAGATTTGCACTGTGGCCAAATGTTGTAGCCCTCGTACTTTTATACTCTATGAGAGTGATACTTCTCCAGTCGGTAAAAGGTTCAGTCGAAATCTTAAGAACTGGATTCTTGTAACAGGGCATGGATATTGATAGAGGTAATTTGGTAAATGTCCAAGGGGTTTATCGATTATCAAAAAGGTTGAATGCAGTTTATATCCTCTTGTAGGAGTGATGGTGACAATCCAGTCCTTTTCCCTCAGAGCCTTCTTTACACTCATTGGGTTGGCCACCAAATCTGAGCGCTATTTATCTGTATCATCAAAAAGTTTATCAGCCAAGTATAGCATCTTGTTCAGAAATGGTGATGCATTTTCCTTCAAACAGTTTGAGAGATTCATGTATAAGGAGTTTTTTATAGGCAACAAACTTTTATCAACCATAGACAGTATCCGCCAATTAAACTATTACTGTAGAGATAACAGTCCCAATTCATATCATAATGGGGCCATGGGAGGAGAGGATGGCAGTCCCATGGGCCTCTTCCATAGGCTGCCCTCCGATGTCACCCATGGGATACTATATGCAGCACAATCTATCTCCATAACATATCTTTGGTATAACCTTTCCTACATAAAAGAGAATAAGAGATTTAATTAAGAATGTACACAGTTTCCTTTGTAACTGCCTCATATGAAAGGCCAGTTGATCAACTTTCTTTTCAATGTTCTTATTGACGAGTGATTTATTTGAGAGTTTGTGTAAATTGAAACACAAATATGTTACTCTCTCCTTGGTCTCCATCCTTGTTTCATTAATGGACCAGGTGAGCCTTCTAAATTTCTTTTTGAGGTTACAAAACATAATGATGTTGCTTTTTTTCTGGTTAATAGTCAAGTCATTAGCCTTTGCATATTCACTCAAGGCTCCCAACTGCCTCTGTAGCCCTATGGGTGAGACGCCCATAAGTGCCACATCATCTGCATATGTCAACCAGCTAATGGGATACCTTCCCACTGTGGGACTAAACAAGGCAGCCTTTCCCAAGGCATCGTTCAGGCCCGCCAAGTATAAATTATATAGGCATGGGGCCAATACACACCCTTGGCAGAGTCCTGCCGGCATCAAGTCTCACCCTCATAGAGGTTACCTCATGTATATGTTCCAAGATAGCCAACAAGGATACAGGGATGCCCCATGTTCTTATCTTTCCTCAGAACAGATCACGATTCACAAGATCAAATGCCCTGGAGAAATCTATTAGTGCTACATACATTTGATTTGGCAGTCCCTTCACCACACCCCCAATTCCATCTTTAATGACAGACAAAATAAGCCCATTGAGAGTAATTGATTGCCCCTTTCTGTAACCACATTGGCTCAAGGGTAGGATACTCTTTTCCTTAATCCATAGCTCCTACTTTTCAAGAACTAGTCCTGAAAAGATTTTACTATCGCAATCCAAAAGGGCAAACAGCCGATAGTTATTAGGATCAGACCGATTGCCCTTCTTGAAAATGGAACGATTATGGATTCCTTCTAGGAGGTGGGTGTAGAACATGATCTAAGAATATACTTAAACAAATACGTCAGGAACAGAGACCAGTGTTCCGTATTTGACTTAAGTATGGTATTCGTCAGTCTACTAGGCCCTGCTACATTAGAATTTGAAGATTTTATAATTAACAGTTTAATATCTTCCTGGTCACTTACTGGAATATTAGAAATGTCTGGTTTCACATCCAGTTTTTGTGGCTTCTTAATAATTACCTTTTTCTTTTACAATAGGTTTCACTATCAAGTGACTGCTGCCACAACAGTGCAAGATTTGCCCTGTGCTTTTTCTTTCCATCCCATACCACTGGGTTAAATACATGGGCATGAGTAGTGCGCCGTTTTACAGGATTTTTCAGTTTTTCATTTTCCCAAATGAACTAATTGAAAGCTTCACTGGTGCACTTTTCAAGCATGAGTTCTTCAATTTTGTTGTTAACAAAGGCCTCTAATGTCCTTGTTAGGTTCGCCCAATTACGGCAAAATATTTTGAGTCTATTAACCCCACTGCTGACCACCAATCCCTGAAATTGCTCCCTAGGTTGGGGTTTGGCATATAGATCAAATGTGGCTACAAGTATATCATAGTCGCTCAAATGCATGGTATTGATCTCAAACCTATTGCACCATTTATACAACAAGCAGGATAGTATCAAATAGTCGATATTAGCTGTTTGACTTCCTCTTTTCCAGGTTGCCCTTTTTAATAAATCAACCCTCACATTCCCATTAGCTACCAGCAGATCCCAATCCTCCAAGAGCTGAGTCCATTTGATGCTATGCGCATGGACGCTACTAGTTTCACCCCGTATTCGTCTTCATGATTCATGTTAAAGTCACCAGCCATCATTACATGCCACTCCCCACTAGACCTCCATTCCATCAAACACTCTTCAATGTGGTTTATCAACTCATTTATCTCCACCTGCCTTTCATTCCAATATACATTTACAATCAGAATCTTCGAATAATTTTCACCCATTTTATAATTCACTGTAATCAGCAGGATCCTGGGCATGGTGTTCGAGATGGTCTTTATGAACTGAAATTTAGAACTTCGAAGTCCACATAACAAGCCTCCTGCTGGTCTACCCACACCTGGTATTACCACCGATTGCTGGATTATTTGGACGCCATCCATCTAAATTTGGTTTAACAGCCATGTCTCTTGCAGAATAATGATGTCCCCCTTCGAGAATATCTTATTCTGTTTTTTATGTTTCATGAAACTGTAATATCCACTCGTATTCCAAACTACTATTCTTAGAGGCTCCTCTGTCAGAGTACTTCTTCCCCTAACAGTTCCTTCACCAACTCACTCTTCAAAGATGCTAAAACCAAGGCCCAATTCCCATGCATCTCTCGTACGGATATATTCCTCCATTTCTTTTTTTAATGTTTCAGCATGCAATGCCTCCTCTACTTCTTTTCTCATGGTGCACTGGACTCCCTTTCCCTTCATGTCCGCCCTATGTTCTTTGTCTTTTAACTAATCTTTGAATTCCTTTCTTTCTTGGTCGACCTTGCACCCCAGATCTAATAAGTCTTCTTTTTCTTCCAATATTGTTTTCCCCCACAAACATTGAAATTAAATGGATCTCTACTAGATCTGTCCTTTTTTCGTACGGGAAGCTCAAAAATGTAATGTCCTCCTTGGAAATGTGTTCTAGTTCGGGATGGCCATGTAGCATTTTCAATGCGTTGCTACGATTCAATATTATAGCTAAGTTAATGTTGGGTCTACGTTCCAGTTCAAGATCCTGCGTCTTCACCCCACTGCCTGTTTTAACAACCTGATTATGATTTGCCCTATCATTCCTTGTATTTCTTTTGACAGACACCAGGGGTACAGATTCTTTTAAACCAACGAGCTCCATTAATCTCTCTCAATCTCCCTCCATTGTGCAATTGTTTCGTATTTGCATGGGGGAACCATTAACTAGTTGCCCTTCCCTAACCAACATCTTTCCCAATTCACCTATAGATACATTCCTTTGTCAATTATTACTCAGATTTAGGGGTACCTTCGCTGGTTGGGTGCTAGGTAGGTTCACTTTCACTGTTTTTTAAAATATTGCTTCCCATCGCCCAATCTCCTCTTTCTTTTTTTCAACATCTTTAACCACCCCTTGAATTAATGTAGCCGTAGTCATTACTTCTGTGTGATTCATCTTGTCTGACTGACCTGGGGATTGAGATGTCCCTCCTACAGCCCCATCACCGTCGTTTAAGACTACATTTGATTTTTCTGATCTTGCTTTTTTATGAGGAACCCAGTTTATGCAGGGAGAGCAGGCACTTAGGCAAGCACCGTGACGACCAGCCACCAAAAAACAAACAACTGGCACTAAAATAGAAATGAGCATAGTAAGGCATAAGGTAACAAGGGAGAGAAGCGATCTGAATGACACCTGGCCTAGTCGGATCTTTGTCTGTCTTTCACTGTTTTCCCCTCCCTTGCCTCGTCCCGCCTTGCGTTATAAATGCCATATCATATCATATCATATCATATCAAGCACAAAGAATGTCCTGGCTGTCTCTATGGCTTCTGAGAATCCTGCAAGTCCTGCAGGGGTCCTCTGCTCTGTCGTCACTGCTGTTGCCATTTTAGGTTTTAGGATAGGTGACACCAGGGAATCCACCAAGCCAAGGGGACTGAAGAAAGGAACAGGCAAAACTAAGAAGCAGAGCAGAACAGAAGCTGAACTGCGTGTTCTCAGAGACACCGCAGCACACACAGTACCAAGGCTCCCTTACACTCAAGCCACACCCCCAGGAGAATGGGCTGCCTCCAAGCAATGGCTGGTGATTAGATTAGTGACAGCTGCCGTTTGTAGCTATCTGATTTTCACCTAAAATGAAGCGCTGTCCCTTTCTCTGCTTTGCATTTAAAAATAGGTGTAATAGGGGAACTCTCTGTGCTACACATCTTTGTATATTATGATACTAATTGCTGAATATTTTCTAAAATGCTCATCAACATTAACAGCAGGCACAAAACAGACTTAACAACAACCGGCCCTGCCACCCAATATATATTTAACACACATCCATACCCTGAGATAACATTTAATCGAAAAAGCCTACTGATTTCAGCGCAGAGCTTGAAGACAAATGGGTATTTCTTTGAGCAAATGGAAGCAATGAACTCTTCCCACATGTGAGAAAACTTATTAAAATGATGCATTTCTTTTTAAAAAGGGGTTGTCTGCATGAAATGGCTCCATTTATCCACTCTTACAAAGGATTCCATTACCTCGGAAACCCTTATAATCATTTTGTAAGGCATCCCAGCAAATGGAAAGTAAATGATGTCATCATCACTTAGTCGCTCTGTGAAGTTTAGGTGTGTTCAAGTTTATCTCTCACTAACAGAGTCCATTAGCAGCTAATACAATGAGGCATATTGAGAGGATGGAGGCGATAAATCAGAGCTCTTTTTAATGAAGGCTTTGGGAATTAGCTACTGTACCTAATATATAAGGCAGTCCTTGGCACACTGTGACGTCTTCTGAGCACACAACACAAGAAGAAGGGCAGGCAGCCATTAATCCAGATGTCATTTCCAGTAGCACCAGGAAAACACCTGCAATGAAATAAAATCCCATTAGGTAGTATTCAGCGTGCCTTATTTCCACGGATTGTGTTTGCTTAACATGGCAGCATTTGTTAAATATGTTTAAAGCGCACTTCGAACGAATAGGGTATTTACAGCATTCGTGCCATGGGCCCTATAATGATGATAGCGATAAGAATACTATGAAATCAAATATATTTTTCTAATGTAATGAGAACTTTGCACGGGACGACAACTATTTTAAACCTCACAGAGCAGACATCAGTCTTCTTCGGGTACCAAGGGAATAGCCATGATCTCTTTTTTAATGCACCACAATGGATCTTACACCTAGGAATCTTTCATTATTCTTGTATTTATATAGTGCAATTGTATTGTTTAACAGCACGCCATTTCTTCACAGGGCACCTCGTCCCCTCGGCAATGGAAACCTACCAACCTTGGATCGTAGGGGGCTCAGCAACTTGGAATACAGCATTACATCCATGTCCCTCTTCCTCGTCCTAGTACTTACCTCTGAGGCCCCACCTCTGACGTACTTACCTCTGAGGCCCCACCTCTGACCTAGGAACCCTTCTTCACTTTCTTTTCTTTTGATGTATAATACCCACAAGCCTCAGTTCAAATTTGTGTGTCCGGCCAGGTCTGTTTTCCCAGCCCCACAAAAAGGAACCTCCAGGGGGCCAGCAACCACTGCTGGCCCCCTGGCAGTTCCTATTTGTGGGGCTTCGGGACCCCTCCTTTGGGGTGGGCTCCCGGGTTTCCCCTGTGGGGCTCAGGAGCAGGTTGATCGTGGAGGCTCTCGTCAGGATCCTTACAGGGCATTGGGGCTTGTGCTGAGCAGCTCCACACATCATCCTTTGATGTCAGACCCAGGTCATCAGGCCCGGTCATGCAGGTGAGTACCCCTTGTTGGCACACTGCCATGCAGCAGGATGTGGTTGTGGCCTGCCTGCTGTGGGGGATGTGGGCACTCCAGGCTTCTCTTTTGTGTGCCCGGTGCCTTTTTTTATGGTTTTGAGAACCACTGGTCGTGATCAGTGTTTTTGTGTGATTTTGGGCGTTTTCCAGTCGCACCTCTCGGGTGCGCCAGGTTGGGGGGCTTGTTGTCGGTTGCCATGGTGCTGGTGGAGGCCAGAAAATTGTATGGGATGTAAATCTATGCTCGCAAAATCCCCGCTTTCCATGCAAAGTGTCTGCATGCAGGGGCAGTTGAGCTGCCCGCAGCCCTGGGGAAATGTTCAGTGCCATCCCGCTCATGTTTCTGCATTAGTAGGAGCATCGTCTGGCCCTCTGGCTCATTTCAGCTCATCGGCTCAACAGAACGGTGACTGACAGGGCACTCCGGCCCTAATGTTGTCATTGATATGCTCTGTCCCTTGCACTTGGCTTTAACCCCTTAAGTGTCAAGGACGAGTATGCTCGCCCTTTTTGCATAGAGTTGTATGATAGCCTGGCTAAGAGTTTTGCATTGTAACCGACTCGTTGGTAATCACTTTGCTGTTCTTTGCTGCTGGACGGAGAACAGACACACATCCATTGTGTGTTTAAGGCAACACTGAAACATTCTTATGGTCTTCACTTATTCTAGCACTTCAGTAGACCGATCGCTTACGATTGTTTCGGGCTGTCGGATATTGTGTATGGCCATTCGGCACACTCACTTCTATTACAGTTGTTCCTCGGACAGAGCGAACTGTCATCTGTCTGCGCTCTGTCATTGTGGTGTTTGTCACCCGTGCAACGGTGCTGCCCATTCGCCCAGGAGACAACTGGCCGGACTGTTACAGAGGAGAAAGAAGGAAAGTTACTTTAAGGCGGAGGGACTGGGGGTGAGGGGAAGAAGTGGGAGGAGGGAGGGAAGGGGCAAGGGAAAGGAAGGGGCGGTTGTAAGGAGAACGAATAAAGTGAAGGTTGGAACGTTCCTGTGAGGAGGAGCGTGTGAAGGAAACTGCAGCCCGGAGTAAGCAGATCCAGTGCCCAACCGAGCAGAAAGGGAGAAGGCACAACAAGGTCGCAACGGACCATGCAGGAGGTCCGATGGCTGAGGAGATCACAGCAGAGGGTTTGGAGAATCCAGCACGTGAGGGAGCAGCAGACTGGTGGAACGGCACACCCCACACCCAGAAACGACCCGGAGGGCACTGACAACCCAGCACTGTCACCGGTAAGGAGAGCGGAACGACTGCACAGAGGGACACGAGTGTGCACACCACGTAAGTGCCTGCAGCACCCAGGCGCGGCCAGCAACATAGAGGAGGGTGAGGAGGACCCAGCGCCACTGCCCGTAGGAAGAGCACGAAGGTCGGATAGTCCTAGAAGAGCAGGGATAACAGTGCAGTGCCAGGCCTGATACGACGCGCAAGGCTAAAGGAAGAAAGCAGCGCTTGTGCGGGTCCAAGCCCCGCCCACCAAGACAAAACAAACTAAAGAAAACAAGCAAAGCGTAGTGTAAAACTTACAACGCACGTGGCTGCAGAAGCAAGAAGCAGAAGCCTTGCAATGGGAAAGGCACCCAGGGCCCAGCATGGAGGACATGCTGGTGAGGCTCAACCAGGCCACTCGCTTCTCAAAGCTGGACCTGAATCAAGGGTATCACCAATTGGTAATTGACCCTGCCTCCAGACCGATCAGCACTTTCGCAACACACAAAGGGCTGTTACGCTACAAGCGGCTCAACTACGGGATATCCTTTGCTGCCGAAATCTTTCAAGAGACAATAGGCAGACTCATATACCTAGTGCTCAACGCCCTCAACTACAGCGATGATATCCTCATCTTCGGCTCCACCCAAGAATAACACGACAAGGCACTGAAAGCAGCGTGCGACATCCTACACAAGGCAGGACTCACTCTCAATGAACCGTGTGCGGCTTCAACAAATATCAACAAACACAGTCTGCGTTTCTTTAGCCACATCTTCTCAGACCAAGGCATCATAGCTGACGCTGACAAAATAAGCACTATTGTCAGCCTGCCACCTCCACCCCCCCCAGGAGTTGCCGAACTCAGATCATTCCCAGGGATGGTGGGCTACTGTGCTCGCTATTTGTCAAACTATGCCACCATCACAGACCCACTCCAGAACCTCCTCAAGAAAGACTCATTTAAATGGAACAGGCAATGCCAAAATGCATTCCACACCATCCAAGAAGAGCTCACCAACAATTGACAACTTGCCTACTTTAATCCGGAATGGGACACTGACTTCACTGGATGCCAGTCCTGTTGGCCTGGGTGCCATACTTGCCCAGTTGGACCCTCGCAACCACCACAAGCACAACATCCTTGCATACGCTAGCAGAGTCCTGTCGCCCACCGACAAGGCCTACTCCCAAGCAGGACGTGAGAGCCTAGCAGCGGTATGGCCATGGGAAAAATTCCACCAATTTATCATCGGCAGGCGGTTCACCCTCATCACTGATCACCAGGCGCTGCTTTCCCTATTCGCAACCCCAAGACCAAAATGCCCCCATGCATCAAAAGGTGGGGCATCAGACTCCAGGAGTATGATTACCGGATCACCCACAAACCGGGGGGTGATGCCAACCCATCAGACTACCTGTCCCGTCACCCAAAAGGGAAAATGGAGGACTCCATGATGCAGGAGGCGGAAGAATATATCTCATACCTGTCCCGCAATGCCCCCCTCTCGCCATCACTACAGAAGTATTCGCTGCCAAAAGTAGAGTGGACCGCACCATACAATGCAGCAGTGTGCCTCACTAACAAGAACAAGTGAATACATCTTGACATGGAACAATTCACGGGAGGTGAGGTGGACAGTAAAGATCTGGAAAGTATAGCGAAGATACAGAGAGAACTGACCACAACAGACCAAGGAATACTGCTATGAGGCAACTGGCTAGTAGTCCCCAAATGCCTCAGGAAAGCACTCGTGACTATAGCTAATGAGGGCCACCGAGGGGTTGAGAACCACAAGAAAATACTATGGAACCAGGTGTGGTTCACGTACATGGACACCATTGTTGAGGACTCCCTAACCCACTGACTGTCCTGCCAGGAAGCAGCATCAAGCAACCCCTGTGCCCATTGCAAATAATACCTCTGCCAGACAGACCATGGCAAAGAATAGCCATGGATGTTTACGGCCCACTGGAGGAAAGAGGACACCACGTACAATCCACAGCATTCCACCATGTAGCCAGAGTGATTGATGAACTGTTCAGTGAGGGATACCCACCACTGTGGAGACAGATAACGGCCCGCTGGTCCAAGCACAGGACTTTCAGAAACTTGACATCGTTCTAGGTTTCCTCTACAAGAAAAGCACACTGCTGTGGCCACAGGCCAATGGCATGGTGGAAAGATTTATGTCCACCATCAAACGAATCCGGCGGAAGGCCATCCTGGACCAAATGTCGCAACTCCAAGCAATATGTGAGATGCTGAGGAGCTACTGAAATACCCCACATGAACCAACAGGACTGACTACACTGGAACTCATGGTGAACTACAGACCGCGGGCCCGCCTTTCCCAAGTGGAAGACTACACACCGGAACAAGATGCAGAGATCCGAGCAAGGGATCCAGAGAAGAAAAGGAAGGCCAAAGAATGGGCGAATCAAAAGTGAAGAAACATCTATTCCCAGTTAGAAACTGTTCTAGTATGGAAAAGACAACAAAAGAAAACCGATCCACGATATAACCCAGATTCACTCCTATTGACTGAATTCAAAGGGCCAATGTTAACCGCCCCAGGAAACCAGGATGACATAACACGGAATGCCTCTTTCTTTCCGCATGCTATACCTTGAGGAATCAGAACCAAGGGAAGAGCCAGCAGCCGATGCAGAGAAACTATGCAGAGAAGAAGCAAGTGAAGCACCGAAAGCAGAGAGGTCAGGTGAGACCTGCGAGTCACCCAGCCGCCCAAAGCGAGCCACAAGGAAGCCCCTACGCCTGATCGGGCAGATGTAAACCAGGAACCTCCATTCTAAGCAAGGAGGAGGTGTTATGGGGAGTAAGAAGGAAACTCATTTAAGGAGGAGGGACTGGGGATGAGGGGAGGGAAGCGGGAGGAGGGTGGAAGGGGAGGGGCAAAGTAAAGGACGGGGCAGTTGTAAGGAGGACAAATAAAGTGAAGGTTGGAACATTCCCTGTCTCCCGCATTCATCATTGGAGTTATGCTGTGAGGCCTAACAGGGAAGGACTGTTAGTACTCCTGGAGTGCCCAGTACCCCTGGCCCCCGCTGGGTTCTCACTGGAGTGTTCTGTGCCGGGGATGTGCTCGGATATGGGGTCCTCTGACTTGTCTGAAGGTGGATAAACTGTTTGTCTGGGACCATCACGGATGACATTCCTACATCAACCAATGTGGCTTTTGAGCGCTATTTGGGGTGTGAATGCTGCATGGCCTTGTTTTTCTGTGTGTTCATTTCTATGGTTTGCGTTGGATACCTGTTGTTGTGGCTTACATGGGACTTTGCACAGTGATTGCTTTCCTGGATATGATTGTTGAATGGAAATTTGGCATTCATGATAGCTGTTACTTCTCTGTTGTCGTTGTCTCTCGGGGGTCCATGGCGTCGGATTCTTTGGTGGGTTTGTTCCTTAATGAGTTTGCCTGCATCTCGCCTATATGCCTATAGGGATCTTCCTCTGTGGGTTCTTCGTCTGGTCGTATGGCTCCTCCAGGGTCTGCCCTTTGTATCCCTTGCAGACTTCGACATCCGGCACCTTGCTCTCGGGATGGTCTTCCCTATTGCTGTCACATCTGCCTGGCTTCTGTGGGTGCTGGGGGCTTTATTGTGTCGTCCTCCCTTTTTCTGTGGGTGCTCCCTGGTGCTGTTGTTTTGTGCTGTGTCGCTGGTTTTTGCCAATGGTGGTGATTCGATTAATGCGTCCCAGGTTCTGGAACTCCTGGTGTTCTTGAGGATCCCTACTCCCCTGGCGATATTGCTTGGCACGCCGTTGAAGTTCAGCGGGCCGTTTTGACATTCCTGTCTCGTACGGTGCTGGTCTGTCATTCTGGTTGCTTGCTTGTTCCAATTGGCACTGCTGGGACTGGACGGAAGGCCTTGGTGGTGTCCATATACCATTGGATCCAGACTGCCCTCCATGTGGCTTCTGTCTCTGCTGGTTTGTCTGTGCCTGGCATGTCCGGGGTCATTCCTCAAAGGGGATTGCGGCTTACTGGTCGGATGGCCTAGGGGTGTCTCTGCATCAGCCCAGTGTATGTTTCTCCACTGTTACCGGCTGGCCATTTCTCACCCCAGGGATGGCTCCTTTTGGGGTTGGGGTTTGTCTGTTGACCTGTGATTCTCTGGGGGTTTCCTATTGCAGTACTTCTGCCTCTCTGTGTTTCTTTGGGACCTCTCCCCACTGACTATGCTTTGGTATACTGCAGAGGTAAGTATTGGGACGAGGAAGAGGGACGTGGAGGTAATGCTATGATTACTTACTGGTATTCTGCATTACTCCTAGTCTAGCTCTTCCTCATCACAGTACTTACGACCCTCCTCTCCTTCCCTACAAGGAGGGTCCCAGGCTCCGGCTTGGTTATTGTGAACTGAGGCTTGTTGGGAAGGAGTGGGTATTATACATCAAATGAAAAGACAGTGAAGAAGGGTTCCTGGGTCTGAGGTGGGGCCTTAGAGATAAATACTGTGACAAGGAAGAGTAGGACTAGGAGTAATGTAGACTACCGGTAAGTAATCATATTATTACCTTTCCTTGCTTGTTTTGGCCGCAGCCACTAGTCTGTCATTTCTGCGCAGAGCAGAAAAGCAGGGTGCTAAACTTTGTGACGGGGACCCTTAGTACTTCAGAGTGGAATTTCTTTCCGTCTTAGAACACTGTTTGCTCAAGTATGCTGCTTTTATGTAGGCAGCAAGGTTTAACACTGAAAGGTCTGTGCTGTCTTTGTTGGTTTAAAAAACATAACAATCTACACTGTTCCCCTTGATAACTCGCTATTCCCACTTCCCTAAAAAACATTCACTAATTTACAAAATAAGAACATTTTCTTAAACAGAAAAACACCAGTTGATTCTAGTCACAAAATATATTTTTCTTTTTTTGTGGGAATTCAGCTTGTATTAGCATCATGTGTAACAATGAGATGCATGGCTGTTTTGAACAAAGCCCAAGATCAGGTGATGCCATCACACATACATATGACAGACTTCTCAAGTTCTCATGTGAGTCCTGGCTTTTGGCTTCCATTTCATTACATTCTGGGACGTGTAGTCCTCTCTTTCATATTCTCTCTGTCTCTCTTTCCCTTCCATTTCCCCTCTGCTTCCCCTAGAGTAAAGCACTTTGGGTAAAAGATCAGGAGGGCAAAACAAACTCCCACGAGGAGCAGGTATTGTTCCCCTAAAGCAGACTAGATTTAGACCAATCAAACGAGGACTGATGCTCTTAAAAGAAGGAGTCGTGCACCTCTTCAACAGAATACCTCCAGTTCTTTGAGGATCCTTTAAGGCCGAAGAGATGTTCTGCAGACTCTCACCTGGACTTCCTTTGGGACAGTTGCACTGTCCAAAACACTCTGCCGGTGCTGGAGAAGGAGCCATCCAAGGCAAAAGGAAGATCTGGCCCCTAACCACTCCCACAGACTATCAAGAGTCACCAGTGCTGCCAGCCAGGACCAACCCATCTGCAATGGATCTTCTGTGCCAGAAGAGCAGCCAATGAAGTGGGGTATCCTGTCCTCGAACCCTTTGTGAAGGCCTCACAGCAACCCAGAGGGTGAGACCAGCCGAAGCGCCCTGTTCATCCGCACCAAACTGGTCGCTCCGTGTTCCCTGCATCCTGAACAAGAGGGAAGGCGCTGGTGCTGGTATCTGAGTTCCTCCAACCAGCCGAACAATTGCGCTGCATCTCCATTAGCCCAACAAAGAATTGCGTCCTAGCAGAGCCCGTCAACTGCTCAATGCAAGAAACCAAACTGAATCTCTGGACAGTCATTCGCCGAGACTCCCCTGAGGTTATCACACGGCTCAGCCCTGCTAATATGAGAACTGCTGCCTCATTGCTTGCATCTCAATGCCACCTTATTTATTTATTTATTTATTTGTTTGTTTATTTATTTATTTATTTGGCATTAAGAGCACTCCTTACCTGTAGGTAAATGGGCGCTGGAAATATAGGGTAAGCAACATTTACAAGGTTAACATAGCCAACGTAGAATACAGTTATTAAATTTACAGGCGAGTTTTACAAAGTTTACACTATATACATGTTAATATACAATTTGCAGTTAATATACAAGGTGAGGATTCTCCGAAGTTAGTATGACCACCACTTCATGACCGCCGCCTGCCAACTCGACCCACTGGAACATCACTCGCCGACCTCTGCCAGAGGCTAACACCCAACTCAGCAGGGCCAATGTTGAAGTGTTCTTGGGACCGCCCCAACCTGCATCACTTGAAACACCACTGTTCGACCACAGTGAGGACCTGCATTCACCCTTGCTTGACACATGCTTGCTGCGAGGGCCTCCGCGATCATATATGCCCAACTGAGCCTGATCAGCTCACATCAACGTTCAACCTTGATCTAATGCACCAGTTCACTAAGAACCAAATTCAGGTACTGTGACTGTGAACTGCCCCCAGGTCCACTTGGACTCTAGAGACTGGTTGGGACACGATCATCCCTATCTTCAATAATATATCCTTTTTGGTAGTACCTTTCCAAGCACCCTTGGAACCAAGATCAAAGTGATATTTTCTCCAGTCTGTCCCATCTTCTCTGTCTTTCCTCTACGGTGGGCTTTTGTACAGTAATCTCTTTTCATTCTACTGGCAGATGGTGTGTTTTATTAAAGTGTTTATATTTGTATAGAACCTTGATTGGACATTCCCTTTATTTGGGACTGTGGTACTGTGTTGTTTGGGTCACTACTGGTTCACCTTTACACTCCTCTTAGGAGTACAGCCTGCCATCGGCCCGTTTTACCACAAAAGGTGAAAGAGGTACATCTCTTAACTGTCTCTGTTTTACCTGTATGCGTGCATTGTGTTTTGGTCTGTAGAAGTGTGAGGGCTGAGCGAGCTCACCCTTGTAATCCTGCGAGGCAAAATCCAATTTGTCACACCATATCTTTCTGTTTCAATGTTGCACGGTATTAGCAGTGGGGCAACAAGTGCCATTGTGCAAAAAAACAACTGCTTTCAGTGCATTTATGCACCATGTTCTAATATCATTGGGTATTGGTAGTCAACTGCCCGGCTCTGCAAACAGAAAGGGTCAAACACTTGGGGACAGAAATTATCAGTGAATATGTGTGCTCCAGCCTGATTGGCCAGGTTCAGACTCGGATACTGCCCTAAATTGGTCTTCTTTACCAGATTAAAAAAAAAATTGTGGAGCTATGCAGGGTCGGACTGGGACAAGAAATAGGCCCGGTCACCCAAAAAAATGTGGGCCACCCCTCGGCTCATGACCCTTGACCTCTGATGAGACATCACCGGAAGTGATGTCATTTGACACCACCCCCACCCCAAAGTGACATGCGGGGAAGCGATGGAACACGACGTTTCACCCCTTGACTAAACAGGCAGTGTCATCAAATAGCATTGTTCCTAAGTAGATAAAATTACTGTGAATCCAAGCCAAGGCTAAATTATAATATGTTATTGTATAGCACTTACGCTTAAGCTCTTTTTTATAGAACAAATATGCATACAATATCACCCAACCTGTGTTGGTACTCATTTATCGACCTAAGAAGGCTTTTTTTTCCAAACCGGCCCAGGCATGGCCAGAAACCGGCCCCCACTCCCCAGGGGCGATTTCGGCCTGGCCACGGGCCGAAAGGCCGAGGGGTCAATCCAACCCTGGAGCTATGATGAAGCATACTGTTTCACCTTACTGTCTTTTCCTGAAGAGCCGTTTTTGCAAATCATTTTAAGTAACTTATTTTATGTAATTGGTTGAATATTTTAATATTTGCTTTGTATAAAAGTGCTAATTTGACTCGTTATGTTTTGTATTAAGTGAAAGGTTTATACTTTTGTCTGAATCATAGCACTTAACTAAAAATAAAAAAAATATATCATTGTGTATTATTAGCACTAGGGCAAATATTTCCGTGGTGCAAAAATGCATTGAAACAATAGGGCCATATTACCAAAAATGTGCATCGCATTATGTGCAGTTAGCGCTGGGGCAACAAATGTCCCTAGCCTGGTGTACAAATGCATTGTAAGAATGTTCCTTGCACCTTGCTGTAGCCTGGTGTAAATATGGATTGTAAGAATGTTCCTTTCACCTTGCCCTAGCCTGGTGTAAAAACTCATTGTAAGAATGTTCCTTGCACCTTGCCCTAGCCTGGTGTAAGTACGCATTGTAAGAAGTTTCCTTGCATCTTGCCCTAACATGGTGTAAAAAATACATTGCAAGAAGGTTCCTTGCACCTTGCCCTGGCCTGGTGAAAAAAAAAATTGTAAGAAGTTTCCTTGCACCGTGCCCTAGCCTGGTGTAAAAATGCATTGCACCTTGCCCTAGCCTGGTGTAAAAATGCATTATAAGAAGGTTCCTCTCACCTTGCCCTAGTCTGGTGTAAAAATGGATTGCAAAATGTGTCCTTGAACCTTGCCCTAGCATGGTGAAAAAATGCATTGCAAGAAGGTTCCTTGCACCTTGCCCTAGCCTGGTGTAAAAATGCATTGCAAGAAGGTTCCTTGCACCTTGCCCTAGCCTGGTGTAAAAATGCATTGTAATACGGTTCCTTGTACCTTGCCCTAGCCTGGTGTAAAAACGCATTGTAAGAATGTTCCTTGCACCTTGCCTAGCCTGGTGTAAAAATGCATTGTAAGAAAGTTCCTTGCACATTGCCCTAGCCTGGTGTAAAAAATGCATTGTAAGAATGTTCCTTTCACCTTGCCCTAGCATGGTGTCAAAACGTATTGCAAGAAGTTTCCTTGCACCTTGCCCTAGCCTGGTGTAAAAATACATTGCAAGAAGGTTCCTTGCACCTTGCCCTGGCCTGGTGTAAATACGCATTGTAAGAAGTTTCCTTGCACCTTGCCCTAGCCTGGTGTAAAAATGCATTGCACTTTGCCCTAGCCTGGTGTAAAAAATGCATTATAAGAAGGTTCCTTTCACCTTGCCCTAGTTTGGTGTAAAAATGGATTCCAAAATGTGTCCTTGTACCTCGCCCTAGCCTGGTGAAAAAATGCATTGCAAGAAGGTTCTTTGCACCTTGCCCTAGCCTGGTGTAAAAATGCATTGCAAAAAGGTTCCTTGCACCTTGCCCTAGCCTGGTGTAAAAAAGCATTGTAAGAATGTTTCTTGCACCTTGCCCTAGCCTGGTGTAAAAATGCATTGTAAGAATGTTCCTTGCACCTTGCCCTAGTCTGGTGAAAAAAATGCATTGTAAGAATGTTTCGTGCAACTTGCTCTAGTCTCAAAATGGATTGTAAGAATATTTCTTTTGTGCACGGGACCTTTTTGCTCTGCTGTTAACCGCTCTTGCACTGGTGCAATGTTTCTCTACTGCAGGTTTTTGCCATATGGCAAACTTTGCCCTAGTAAAAACACTGTGTAAAATTGGACTTGAACCGGGCCTAAGTTTCTGTCATCTGTCCCCAGGTGTGTTATTTGCAAGTGTCCCATTAAAATACTTTTGTGACTACCATACAGTAAATTTCTCCTGTATTAAACTGTACAAATGTATGAAACATGGATCAATGTGTACTTCTGGCAATGCGAAAAGAATTGTATATACAAAGTATATTGTGTACAATTGCCTTCACTTTTTTAAAACACACTTTTTTGTTACCCCAACAGGGAAGGCCGGAATTTTCCGAAGTTGTCTCTAAGTTGGAAGAATGTCTTTGCAATATTGAGGTAAGGGCCAAGGCGGTGCTTTCAAACCCACGTGCGTGCAGTCGCTACAGCGGGCAGCCATGTTTGTCATGCTGTTGATTTGTGATTTCTCTGCATGCTTTACAGTATCAACAGGTGGTTAGCAGTGCTCTACAATGCCGTCTAGACGGACCGATCAATCTGAAGCAATCATATTAGCACCTGAACCATTACTTGGAAGTAAGTGCAGTAAATGGTGTCCTCTGTGCTACATTATATGGAGGGCACACCAAACAAATATCAAGCTGAATTCCTCCGACAGGAACTGGGATAGGGTTGTAAAACTAATAAATGAAACTTATATAACCGCTGTCAGATGTGTTTTTGATTGGAAAAAAACGGAAGTGACATTCTGTGTACAACTATAATAATTCTCTTCACCGTTAAGAGGCGCCGCCATTTCACAGCAGAAAGCAACGGCTACCTGCTTTCGACTGCAGGAGAAATGGCTGCTTACATTGCAAGAAGCAGTCAAAAGCATACTGCCATCACAATCTGCTGTCATATTTGGATCCCACAGTTTTAAAGGTCTTTCAGAACGTTTGAGCCCAAAAGTAATAGCATGATAAGCATATCACCTATTTATGAAGCGCTTCAGTCAGATTTTCCAGCTTCTGGGCGCTGTAAAGAGGTGTTATTATTAGCATATTTCATGCTACCCTATTCATCTCGCAGCGGTGAAGAGCTGAGTTAGCCCCTCCAGGATGCAACCCTAGCCCCTGCAGTCTGGACACAGTTGTCTGGGCAAGTGCTTAAGCGGCGACGCAGAATGTGCAAATTAAAAGGAGTGGCAACTCAGTAGCACACAGATGGGCCACTTTGGAAACTTTACTCCTACAACCAATACAGGTTTGCTTAGCCTCCATGAAGTGTGAATCAGATGATAGTTCCACAGGGCGAACTAGTCCTTTTGTGAACTGTTTTTAAAATGCAGTAAAATCCATTTTTATTTAGAGCAAAATACTAACATAAAAAGGTGGCGCACTGACACGAGTTTCAGGTTCAGTCCTGAGAGACCAGGCTCAGAGGTCAAGGGTGACAAGTCTGTTTTTTTATAGATTTAGCAACAACATATAGGGCCGGATTCACAGAAGCCTTTTATAATGGTGCAGTCCTATAGGAACACGGTCTGTGAATCTGGCCCTATATAGTGTCCTCTTCTCTGTAAGAAGTTGTTCCGCTGTGTCTTTCAGCTTTTGGACAGATGTGTTCGCTAAGGTTTCATTGTGATGTGTGATGTTCAGTGAGAGATTGATAACTTCAATATCACATGTTGCTTTAACAACAAAACTATAAGCACAAAAATGCATGTTAAGGAACACTGTGTGGTTTCTTTGCAGCTATTCCCAATCCTTGTCTGGAATCATGATGCAACATTTTAGTGATTTAAAACATCAATTTCTCCCTACAAAAAAAGGAGAGGGTTAATTGGAGCCAATCTGCGGATTCTGGTAGAGATTCAGATAATTAAGAGAGATTTAAAACAGCCATTTCTGCGTGCAAAAAAAAACAGGTGAAAGGTGAAAGCAGCTTTCAATTTCTGGTGCTTAGCATGGGCCATTATTGTATGAAAATAGATATACTAATTATCACATGTTATTCATGTTTTGCTCTGGAAAGAGAAGGTAAACACATGTAATTAAATGATATTCTATGGGGATACTTCGTTGAAAATTGGAATGCTTGAAATATATAGGCCTCCTTCCGGTAAAAAAAAGTGGTGATAGTTCCATTACAACCACTGTTTTGGTGGTAACATAATTATCGCCATGTTTGCTGCTCTGCCACATCACAAGTTTGTTGGCATCATGCTGGAGGTAAATCCCCCACTTTAATTTAAAAAATCAACATAATTACTGCACTGCAATTACTGCTCGCAGTAATTCTGCCAAAATTCCCATAAAGTCCTATGGACTGCAAAAATAGGGACTAACACTGCTTTACCACTGCTTGTAATGCCAGGATAATCCCATGATAAACCCCCAGGACCAAGTGGCAGTAATGGTGCCGATTCTGGCGGAAATTCAGCAGAATGCCCACTAAATTACTTTAAACTGGTACCGAGGCTCATAATGTTTATAAAAGGTGAATATTGATGGCTTTGCCAATTCTTGTTGCTGTTCTGACCGAACGTCTCTGCTGCTAATTTTCTTTATCAGGAATAGCAGGCTCGTTGCATTTTACCACCAAGGCAAGGCCACGTAGCTGAGGTACAACAGCTATGACAATCAATTCTCATCTCAACAAAAAGAAAGTCAGTTGCACAGCTGATAAGAGAACCGTTTTCATGGGGGAGACCCCCTCTAAATACATCCCATTACAAATGAGTCAGAAATGTTCAACGAAACAGAATGCACCAAATAGCAACACTAACGCAAACACAAAAAATGGTCCAAGGAAGTGCTGCCTTATTTCTGAACAAAAAGCAAAACTGACAGAAGAGCAAAGTACAAGGAGCTCAATTGTAGTAAATAAAGTAACACACTTTCATTGATTACGAAACTAAAATGATAACACCAAATACGTAGGAAAGGGTCTGAATGACAGATTCATTAGACAATATGCAAATAACGTGCGGTGCGAAGTGGACGCATGATTATGAAATTCTGATAGCTGGATTATGTGTGTACATTGTTGGCAAGTGCAATGTGTGGTTAGGTTAGTGTAGGTTGGGTTAGGGTATGTCAGGACGGTGCTGGGTTCAGTAAGGAGTTGCGGGGGTCTGTTTACTTTACTGTCATATATGACCGGGTTTTTGTATTTGTATTTTATTGGGATTTATACAGCACGTTCACAAAGCGCTGCACCTCAAATTATAAAAAATGGTACAATAAGTGGAATGCATGTAAAGTACAGTGTGTAATAGGGAGAGGGTTAAGAGCAAGACACTGACAGCAATAAATGAGCTTTGAGTGGACAACTCGATCGAGAGGACTTTGGAAAAGATGACCATGGTCTTGGAAGGGTTCAGGTGAAGGAAACGAGAGGACATCCATGTTTGGACAGAGGAGAGACAGGCCGAAACAGAGGAGGGAAGGGAGACGAAGAAGGATGACAAAAAAAGAAAATGTGGGAGTCATCTGCATAGAAATGACATGAAAGGTTGAAGGATTTAAAAAGTGAGGCAAGAGTGATCGTATATAGAAAAAGTTAGGCACCTTGAACAGAGCCGCGTGGTACACCATGGAGGAGAGGGCCAGGAGAGGAGTTCTGGTTGGCCCTAGAGACTGAGTAAGTGCGTGCACAGAGGTAACAGTGATACCATAGAAGAACAGAACCAGAGAAGCCATGAGACGAGTGTGCAATGATATGATATGATATGATATGGCATTTATAACGCGCCTATACACAAGTGTATGCTTGCAATGGGTATCCTTGTTTAAAAAGACTAGACCCCATGTACAATTCACTGCCATATTGGCAGAGGATACTTAACAAGCATGTTTCGTGTGTGGGTATACGTTTTCATGCTAAGAATGTGAAAGCACTGTACAGGCCAAGGCAGACCATAATGGGCAAAGCTACTAAGAAAAGGACGCATTTGGAATGAATATCTTCCTCCAGATTGCCAGAAAGAAGGACAAGGAAGGGGAGGGAGAGGGCTCACAAGACTGAAAAGCAGCTGACACAGATCCTAAAAAGGCTTTGAAAGATGGACACAAAAAGAGGAGGAGTTCCCATACCATCTCCTCATCAAGCAGTTCAGAATTCTCTTCTACTTCCATTTCAACCCCTGGAGCATGCCACACCACCCAGAGATCCCGATAAACCAACATTCTCACCCCCCCTCCTTCTAGCTACTCATCTGCATTCTGTGCTCGCACCTCTACCGAATGACATAGCACCCCAGCTCACGCTTCCTCTCACTTAACGCAGCAAAAGCAGCCCTGGGAAAACGCCCTACTTCCACAGCCCCCCCCCACTCTCACCCACACTCCATGGGCTGCCCGAAAGTCAAGGAAAGACCCAGACCTAAACCACCTCTTGCCCACATGCATCACCCGTCCTCCAACCAAGATCCTAAAACCTGCCACCTCACTATAGGGACCTAACCTCCCCACCTGCACCAAAACTGGTCCTAGCCCTATTCCCCTCTTTGCCCATCCTCCGGTCCACTTCCTCCCCCTACACCCTCCACCGACCACCCTTTCCCCCACTCATCCAAACCAACTGCCTTCCCCCAATGCCCTCCACTGGCCACACCCTTCCCCAACCTCACACCACCTCCCCCACCTTTACTCCTGCTCCTCCTACAATCCCCATCCCAACCAGTCAGCACTTGCAAGCATACCCGCCAACTCTCTTGCACCCTCATCAACGCCAGATCAGTCTATAAAAAAAAATTCCACATCTCAACCTCATCACAAAAAGAAAACTCAGACGTCCTTTTCATCACGAAAGACCTGGTTTGCTGACAATTATGAGATGACTGTGCACAGGCCTTCCCACCCAGCTACAACCTTACTGTTTGGAACAGATCACAAAGGGGTGGGGAACTTTTGATACAACACAAACAACAAGTCTGACTACTCATTAAGTATACCTCAGCCAACACCACAGACTATAAATCCCTGCTGGTAAAACTTAAACCCTCACCCTCTGCCTTGCACAGATTCCTACTCATTTACAGACCCTGTAGCTACAACAAAATCATCGCAGGCACACTCTGCGATTCTCTGACAACTAACCTCGACCTACATCCAACACTTACCATCCTAGATGATTTCAACATCTGGTTTGACTCCCCTTCAAACCCTATGACCCAATCACAGAAAACCTAGAAGCCTTCAACCTGACACAATGCATCTCCACACCCTCTATCCGATCTTCGGCACCATAAACATCATATGCACACTACCTCTGACTCCCCTATCATGGACAGATCACTCAACAATCTTCTTCTCTGTACCACTCAGAAGTGTGGTACGCACCTAAGGCCATGCCCAACCACCACCGACATCCACACCTCTCACTCCACTCTGGAACAACGCTGTTATTATCCCAGATCTAGCCAACTCCCTCCTCACTTCACTTCGAGCACTCTCCCTCCAGGAAGGACCCCCATCAAACGTTTCAACCTCTGGCTCTCGAGAGCCTTCACACCCCTCATCCCAAAAAAGCAGTTCTCTCAGGGATCAAGATCCTCTCCCAGGTAGTACAGTGCCAACCTCAAATCACTAAAAACCCTTAAACACCGGCTGGCACGGACCTGGAGAACCATCCCTACAGCCCAGAACAAAACCGCCCTAGCAATATTAACCAGAGCATATAGACTGGAAATCAGAAAACCAAGGAAGCATTCTATGGGAACAGAATCTTAAACTCTTGCAACTCGAGCAAGGAACTGCATAAATCAATTCTGAATTCAATTCTCTGTGCTGCTCTAACTCCCCCCATCTCCCATTCCCTATGTAACACCTTATCAGAACACTTCCACAATGGCGCTATCGACAAACACACCCCCATCATCTCTAAATTGGAACACGTGCCCCCTGCCTACAGCCTGACCCTGTCCAAACCCCCTTTTCATACACACCTTCCCCTCTTTCTCTCCAAACTCACACCAGGAGTTCCTCTCCCTCCTCGCACAAAGCCGCCGATCAGGCTCCCCGGTGGAGCCCTGCCCACCCACCCTCCTTAAAAATATCCTAGCCTCAACCTTTGCAGGCAGTATCACACGCTCAATCCTCAACCACTCCCTAACATTGGGAACCTTCCCAGAAACCTAAATACCTTGTACATCAAATTCCTCCTCATGAAAAACGTTCACTCGACCCACTTCTCCCCCAGAACTACTGGCCCATTCTCCAACACCCACTTCATGGCCAAACTCATGGACTGCACAGCATACAAGCAGCTTGGCCTTTTCACTGAAGCAAACAACCTCTTGGACCCTGCCCAATCTTGCTTCAGACCTCTCAGAGGAACAGAGTCCTCCCTAGTGTGCATCTGGGACTCCCTAAAAAGAACAGTGGCTGCAATAGGCTGTGATGTACTTATCCTCCTTGACCTCTCAGCCGCCTTCATTACCATCAACCATACCATCCTCCTAGACAGACTACTCTTATTAGGAATCAAAGAGACTGCCTTCTCCAGGATCTCCTCTTTCATCTCTAATCGCTCACAAATCATGCTCCTCCAACCGTTCACCACCACCTCACGATCAGTAACAAAAGGGGTCCCACAAAAAGCATGCCTTTTTCCCCTCCTCTTCAACATCTATCTAAACCCACTCCCCGCACACACCCGCTCCCACAATCTCACCAGCTACAACTATGCAGACGACACCTAGATCATCCTTAAAATCCCCAAATGACTAGGCTCCAACCGTTCAGGTATGTCATCATGCCTCTCGGATATTGAATACTGGATGACGACCAACCACCTTACCCTAAATCCTGGAAAAATGGAAATCCTAGTCTGTGGGAAAACAGCGCTCCTTCCCCAACCTCTTCCCTGATCTCAATACGTAGGCCCCCCACCGGCAACCTCCTGTCAGTGAAAACATAGGACGTACACTAAAGAAAGGATCTATCCCACTCCCAAGACATCAACTCCATATCCAGAACCTGTTTCTTCAATCTACACAGGCTCTGGCATAACTTCCCATACCTCTCCTATCCTCACTTTTTCTCTGCCATCATCTCCATCATCCTCTCCCATTTAGACTATGCAAATGGCCTTCAACTGGGCACTCCAGAATTTCAGCTAGTTAAACTTCAAAGAAACCAAAATGCTGTGGTATGCCTGCTCTTTAACCTACCTCCCAACGAAAACATCAGCCCTACACTAAGAGTCCTCCATTGGCATCCTATGGGTCGATGCACTACCTTTAAAGCCATGTGCATTATTCAGCAGGCCATCCACAACTCCAACCCGGAATTCATCCAAGATAAAGTCACTCCCTACCACCCCTCAGGGACACTCAGATCTGGCACATCATCTCTCCTAGTTGTCCCACATTACAACTTCACCAGACTGGGTGATCCTCCTTCTCCGTCCATGCGCTGATCATCTGGAACTCTCTACCTCTGCACATCCACAACATTGACAATCACTTGGCCTTTAGAAAGGCCCTAAAAAAGTTGGCTCTTCCCTGCCCTACTTCTATAAATCCACAGAAACACTTACTCAAATACAGCAACGCTCCTATCCACCATTACCGCATGGATGTCGGCAACATTTGCAGCGGCACTCCATGACAAATTCTCATCCTTCCCCCACTCCCCCTCACTGACAATCGTACATCACCCCTTTGTCCCTCCAGGCCCTTCTCCCACTGCTCAGACTTTCGTTCCAGGGAGACCATGACTAGCGAGACCAGCCAATCGCATTGGACCAAGAAAAACGACATTGAGGCTGCACTCCATTCAAGCTTGCGGTATGCATATGTTGCAGCACGTCTGTGGACACGGATCACAGGCACAGCCCACATCCATCCACCCTATAATACAGCTATGGCTATGCTATTCCAGTCTAGCAGCACACCTAGCCATCCACATTGAAGCCCCTGATGTACATCAACTCCTCTACCATTAGTATACAGCATCAACCAATAAAAAATGTTGCTTGAGCTGGGCACACATCGAATCTCATTCTATTGGAAACCACCAACAGCACCCTCTCATGTGCCTGTCCTCCGGGCTGCTTACTGGAGCCTAGCCAGCCCACCTAAGTCCTAACTTGGCAAGATGCACTCATGCACCTTTAATTTAACTCTTACCCATACATGGACCATGGTCACCAAGGGCATTCCAACCACAAAGTTAATTGGGACCATACAAATGGGGAAAGTGGGCGCAATATAAATGATGAATACAATACAATACAACAATCTGTACGAGAGAAAGAGCAAAGGGGCAAAAACCTAGATAAAGATGCCATTGCAAGAGCTGTAGCTCAGATTGCCCTATATATAGGCTTTCCCCTAGAAGCAGATCTGGAGCCAGAAGTAGGAAAGCATCCCACTGTAAAATGGTTAAGGAGTCTGTAATGGGTGGAGGGGGGTATCTGTTCTCCTGCTCTCTATATGGCATAGTCAAAGCACAGAGCACCCCAGCCAAGATTCTCTAAGTGGTAAGACGTGGGCGAGCAATCAAGGCTAAGCTCTCAGGAGTTGATGCGGGCTGGTTCTTAAGTACAGTGTAGTCCTCAAGCACCCACAAAGGAATGTCCACACACTATGTCAGTGAATACACAGTCTTTATATAAATAAGGGTCACGTTATGTACACAATCACAATAACACACTTTCTGCTCCGACAATTCTAAAATGGTAAATATATACAGGTTCTATGTGGTACCACTATTACTCTGATTCCATTAACATGCATCAACTGTAGACAGTTCAAATAGCATTCAAATCAATATAGCAAAAGGTACTAACTATTGCCATAAGAGGAAAGCAAGGGTTTGACAATTTGCAGAATACTGGGCCCCTACTGTCAGGCACAGTTCTGTGTGAGGATCCTCCTACCTGGGCAACCTGTAAATAAAGATATAACACAAGCCCAGTTCATATATTGTGTATTAGAGTCTTGTATCCCTCTTCAAAGGTTCTACCACCACAATGTACCTGGAATAGCATGGTTCAATGTCGGATCGTTGACAGATCCTTTTTGAGCGACCTCCTTTAAGGCAGGAGTAACGGATCGTCGAAATACCACAAGGAAATGGTGAACACAGGCGTCAAGGCAGCAGCTTCGGTCCTGGCGGTGCTCATTGATGAGGCGTGCGGGGCACCTCGACGACAATAGTTCATTGCAGCAAAGAGTTACTGAAGAACTTTGGCCAAGCAAGGGTGTTGAGTCATCAGCATCTCTGTGGTCTTCGGGTGGTGGGAAACCCACCGGCGGATTCTCCTTGGCGCGTCGACGGCCTTGACTTTCTCCGGCGGGACAAAGCGGTCGTCGTGATGAGTGAGGGAGTCCTTCGTTCAAAGTGTTCTTAGGCAAAGGAGCACTGCGGCTCTGGTCGACGACGGCGGCTGACGACAGTGATGGAATTCAATGTCCGGGGACTTCGCTTTGTGATTCCGCAGCAGTCCCTGTCTCCTGTCGGCAGCCTTTCGAGGGTCTGACATCCAGGGACTTTTGGCAAAGATCAGCTGGTGCACAATGGTCCCTTGTAGCTCGGGAAGAGGTCTCCTAGCCAGGTCCTCTCTTGGATCAGTTCCTTGATGGCACAGCAGCTTTCAGACTGGTGAAGGACAGCAGCTGCAATTCTTCTTCCAGTGGGCCTCAAGGTTAAGCATCAACTTCAGCTTCGGAACAATTTCCATCAGTTAGAGGTCCCCAGATATACTCTTTGGTCTCTCATTCACTCTGCTGGGACACACTCAGCTAACTAATCACTCAGAATGGCATTCATGCAGGCAGGCAGCCAATCAGGCTCACAGTGCATTCGGGCCATTCTCCTCTCTCCAGACACTCACAACAAAGAATGTGTATTGGGACAAGAACCCAGACATTCAGCACTCCACACTGCATTCATACCAGTTTCGGGCAGGGCTGTGTCAGTCTTTGTGTCCAATACCAGAAACCAGACACCCATAACAAGAAGTGCATATTGGTCACAAACTCCATTCACCCAGGTCCCACCTCACGGTGTACCCACAACATGTATTCATTGGGAAGGCTCCATCCAGTCTGGCCTGGACTTTTGCACAACACTATATATGGAACTTCCACTCAACAGCCAGTCAGGGGTAAGGGACAGAGTAGGGGCTTCCCAGGACTTCAGGAATACAAGGTTACAGGCAATGGAAAGCAAGAGGCCACAGGGAACATCTTGTCTCCTATCAGGAATCAACTGATTCCAATGGCAGGGCCTGGTTATCCCAAAATGGAGGATAATCAGAGCACCTGTTGTCAAATTCAGCATGGAGCTGCCAGCAACCCATACCTGCTCTGTGGGCCACACACAGGTGCCCAAAAACATACACTAGGTGTACAGGGTCGTACTCCCACCCATGGGTGCCATAAGGGTATCCCAAGGGTCTGTTCACCAAACCAAAAAGAGGAAGAGCTGCACCACCAGGAGTCCTACTGCGCAGAAAACAAGACAAAACACACTTGATAAAGCAATAAAGGGCCAGGATACGGAGGCTCTGTCCCTCCAATGCATTTCCAGCATCACAGAGGCTACATTGAAATGGCTTCCATTATTCCATGACATTCCATGAGGAGATCCTTAAAGTATTGAGTGAGCTGTATAAGATACATATTCCTCGATTCTTGCTGAAAATGTATTCCCGTAATAGAGGAGAGAAGAAGCTGCACAGGCCATGCATGCTGATTATATTCTCCCTGGTTTGGTCAGCCGTAAATCTCTGGAGCCTGAAGAAACTGTCCAAATGGGGTCAAAATTAAGATGGATACTGCCTTAAACAAGCCTACGCGGAGGCTCCCCTAAATGACCAGGGCAATAGAAGAGAGGATGGATTGAGAACACTTCCTGGAGTATATGCAATCACAAGTGGCATTTTTATTAGATGTACCTACGATCGTGTAAAAGTGTCAACTTTGGCCATGGGAATAGTAGCAGCTGCTAGACGTCTGCTTCATTTTAGGGATTGTCGTTTGGATGTCCATCAGAAGACAGCCACCATGGGAACTCCCTTTGGAGGTCATCTCTTGATTGAACACTACCTAAAGACTGGAAATTAAAGCGCAGGGTGTTTCAAGAAGACAAAAAGGCAGAAGTTGTGAAGGAAGCCTGATTCCTGGAGATCTGACAGACAAGTGCAAAAGAAGTATGCAGGGAGTCAACCAGAAACTGAGGTCATATTTCACCGCTCATCCAGTCGTGTCTAAGGGCATCTCAATCATCAGGAAAGTCCTTTCATGTGGGTGGTCAACAAAAGTCACGAAAACAGGCAGCTGGGTCATTGCTCTAGTGGTTCTTCGGAGAATGAGAGGAGATATCCTGACATGCTTGAGTCAACCATAGCATAAGAATTGGCTACAAAATATTATTTATGCAAAGCCCAAGCCTTCCTAGATTGATGGTAACTGCAATGCGCAACATGAGACCATGTCAAATGACCCATGTAGTCGTGTTACATGAATTATGGTGGAAGAAGTCTATATCCAGGATTCCTCAAACAGAGTTGGGAGGAGGGTTGTACTCACTCATCTTTTTGTTTCCTAAATCAAATGGAGCTTTTTGGTTGGCATTAGACCTCAAGAGATTAAATGTGTTTGAGGCTTTGAGAAACTTAGAAAAGAGACACTACCACCAGGGATTATCTCCTTTATCAAGGAGCATCGCTTTCTGGCATTCATAGATCTGCAGGATGCATATAATTACTTCCTGATTCATTGCTCTAAATAGCAGATTGTGGGGTTTTCTGTGATGGGGCGTTCCTTCCAATCCCAGGTCCTATCATTCAGACTCAAGACAGAGTTGCGGATCTTCACCAATGTGATAAATCCAGAGGGGGTTCACACACACAAGAAGGGGATGTTTTTATTTACTTACTTGGAAAATTAGAGCTTTAGAGCTCTGACAGAGCAACTCCTACTGAAACAGCACAAGGAACTGTGCAACAATCTGGAGAAATGAAGATTGTTGATCATCTGGCAGAAATGTAACATTTCTCCAGCTCAGGATCTACATTTTATTGGGGCTAGATATTTGACTGACAGGGGTCAAGTACTGTTACCGAGGAACAGTGATCAATCTGTAAGTCTTGTTGCTATAGGTGTTATGACATTATTGAGTCTATGAAAGATGAATGCTAAAGCTGCAGGGCCACATGGCCTCCAGCATCTTCATTGTTCCATGGACGAAACTGTACCTGAGGCCCCTGGTCATTCATCTGTTGAAACATTGCAACCTGGGGTCTTGGGCCTTTGAGACGATGATTCTGGTGTCTTCCGACTTGAGACTGAGGGTGCAGGGATGCTGACAGAAATAAATTCCTGAAGGGGTTTTCCCTATCATCGCTCAGGACTCTTTTCGCAGACACCAGCAGCCTGAGGGGGGGGGGGGGCATAGAAGGCTGCCAATTCCTCCAACTGCAGGGAATTGCAAGAAATGTGCAGAGCCCTCCTTTGGCTCTCCCCATGGAAGGGTGTTTTTGGTGAAGAAAGACAACAACATAGCTAACTACAGGGACGAGTCATTCAAGATCACTGAATCAGTTGGCTAATGAAATTGATATCTGTGGAGCACGATCTATTGTCTCTCATGACTTGCCACATCACATGAGGGGGTGGACAACACCAAGGCGAATCAGATTAGCAGGAGTTTTTCAATTGCATCCATTGGCCATTAGGCAAATATGTGCCAGGTTTGGGGAGAGGCAAATAGGTCCAGTGGTGGACCTATTTGCCTCTCCCCTGAATGCCAATTTCCCCAGGTTGTTGTCCAGGTTTCCGATATGGAGGATTTGGGGCATGGATGCCGTGGTGACACAGTGACCAAAAGGGCACTTGTATGCCATTCCTCCTTTGTCTGTCCTAACCAAGTAAACAGAGAGTTCCCAGAACACACTGCACCAGAGATGCAAGAATTGAAATACAGTCTGGTATTTATTTAGAAATGGTAGATCAGCCTCACATGTGTTTCGAGCTTAACTGGCTCTTCATCTGAGGCTTGTATTTGAAGTAATGAATTCAGTTTGTGAGGGCATATGTGCCAATGTGTGCTCTATTGGTTCGCAAATGCGGACGAGGCTGAATACGGCGCAAAGTAACAGGAATAAGCTCTCCTAACCAAGGTGCTGATTAAAATCAGAGACTCTGGGTCGAAGGTCATTCTAATAGCTCTTGGTTTCTCCTCTTGCTGGAACTGGATACAGAACCAGGGGCATAGCTCTGCACCAATACATTGTCAATTTCCACCGATTCTGCAGCTCAGAAAGAAAGGATTCGATTTACAGATGTCAGTGTCATCCTTAAGGTCTCAGTGGGCTGCCATTAGCGTAGTTAGAGAACCTTGCGAGCTGGGGTCAGAAGGAGCAAGTCTGCTTAATATTATGTTGAAGAGCTTCACTTTGTCTAAATGGTAGGTGCAGATTCCTAAAAGCGGATCTTGACTTGGTTCTATGATCTCTTCAAGGAACCCCATTTAAACACTTGGAATCAGTGAAACTCAGATACCTAACAATTAACGTGTTTTTTGGGGGGCTTTCTGTTGGACATGACCTTGGGACGGAGATTGTGTGAATTCTGGGCTCTGTTGTAAAAAGTCCCATTCCTCAAAGTGCCCCCTGGAGAACTTCTTGTGCGATGTGACCTTACATTTATTCTGAAAGTACTTTCAACATTCCATGATTTACAAGAGGTGGTGCTGCCGGCTTTCTTTCTGCATCCCTCCTTTCAGAAAGAAGAAAGGAGTCCTCTACTGTATGTTAAGAGGGTTGTTCTGATGTATTTTGAGAGGGTGCTGACTACTTTTGGCCTTCGGGCAGTCTGTTCATAACATTTTGTGAGACGCCGTCCCCACCTATTGGGGGAACCCCGGGTGCATATCCTATTACGGATGGTACTGAGGCATCATAGGTATAGCAGGGCTTTGTGCCCTACACAATCAGAGGTGCAGAACCTAGGAAGAAGAAAAAAGTTGGAAGAAGGTTCCTGTCACAGAGGCAGGCACCTCATAGAGTAATTACTGTGAAGTGGAAGAGCAGGACTATCATTAATGTTATGTTATGTAATGTTATGCTCTGTTATGTTATGTGAACTTGCACAGTGCAAGGTCGCCCGAGGGCATCATGGCGCTGGAGAGGACAGGCAGAGAGCCACAGAGACAGATAATGCCACTAGCCATCAACAGCACTACTCAGAAAATATGTGTTTTAAGGGCTTTCCTAAAGGCCAGATGGTTAGATCGATTTTTCATTGCCAGTGGGAGATCATTCCAGAACTGAGCCACCACAATGGAAAAAGCACGTCTGTCAATACGGGAGCAACGGAAGGAAGGAACACATAGCAAACAAGCCGACACTGAATGCAGAGAGCGTTTAGGAAGGTAGCGGACACATTTAGAGTGAAGATATTCTTACCCCTGATCATGCAGAGCCCGGTGGACCATGCAGAGTTCCTTAAATTCAATAAGCTGGGTCACCGGAAGTAATGAAGATTTCCGGTAATTAATCCAAGCCCTCGACAGCTACCCAAATGTTCACATTCTTCCTTAGTGAATTGAGTGAGTACACTGTGGTAATACCATTCCTAGGCTGTATTAATGTAAGATTACAATGTGCTATTTGTGCTATTTGTGTGGCAGCCAATCAGGATGCTCAGAATGTGTTCAATATTCACTGATGAAAGCCTGCCTTCCAAGAAGTCAGAGAGATGCAAGCATCCAACAAAAAGTGCATTTACACCAGTGAGTGAAAATGCTCTATTATCCCACACCTGACATCAGGGCGTTAAGTGTTCCATATGGAATGATCATTATAATTGAAAACAAGTTGCAGAGAGATGGAGGCCCTTCCCTGGATCTGAGCTCTCCTGAGTGATTTGGGTCGAGTGAATAATGGCTGCTGGGAGAGTAATGCACAGGAACTCAGGCCAAGGTTCCAACGTAATATAATGATACACAGAAAAAGTGAATCACTCTCAACTTGAGCATGGATGAACATAATGTCACTTCCATCGGTGTTTGTTGAGATTTATTGTGCAGTATCAGCCTACACATCTTTCGACCCAATGGCTTCTTCTTCAGGGCATTATTTGGTAGTTACCAGTTCCCGTGGCGGTGCAAATGCACTTTGCCCGAACTTTGTCTTTTGCAGCAACGTCCCGGGTATCTACATGTCCGCCTCTTGCCGCGAAAGGGCTATGCTTGGGCAGCGTGTGCAATTGAAATACCAATGGAAGTGACATTGTGTTCATCCAGGTTGTTGGCAGAGGTTGAGAGTGATTAACATTTTCTGAGTATTATCATATTACAATTGAAAACAGATTAAAAGTATCCAGGTGTGGTGAAGGAGGAGTAAAGAATGCAACAGGTATATTTTTCCTTTGAAAAACCCTTTTAGCACCCATTCACTTGTGCATGTTAACAGTAATTAGAAAATGGCAGGGGGCCTTTCTAGCCAGTTACAGCACCAGCAAACCCGTGTTATGGACCCTTGCATTGCTGAAGTCCTTTGCGTGGGTGTCGAGTGAATTAATTGCCTGGACTCCAGCAAACCCAGTTGCTATTGCCTAACTATCTCACAGAGCTCTCAGTTTCCCAGTTCCAGAATAATAAAGAGACATTTAGTCCTGTCTTTGTGAAAAAGACAAAATAACAATTACCAAAATTACAAGAAAAAACGGGGCTGGATGGCTTACTCATGCATGGAGCTGAGAAACCTCAGAGCTAAGCTCTCATCTGGGTCTTGCATGCTTGCAAAGGTAAATTCCAGTATTTTAGGATGCTTCCCCAATGCCAGTTTGCATACTCGAATCACGCTACAACCAGCTCAACACTTCCAAAATTCTATGCGGAACGACTAGCCCCAAAAACAATTTTAATATTCTTTGTTGAAAAGTGGCAATTGTCAATAAAGCATTAATACCCGAGAGGGTTTGGGGGTCTGCATTAAAGTTTGGGTAATGCCCGCAGGCGATAGTTACAATCCCTTTTCCCTTTCCATGGTGGCCTGATGAGGAAAGCAAAAGAACTCTGCAGGACGCAGAGCTCTGGAACAGCAGCCACCAGAACACAGTGAATCTTTGTCGGCCGTGTAAGGACCTGGCGAGGGCCAATCAGTTCTGATTATGCTTCGCCGGGTAGTAGTACTAATGGGAATTGTGGCTGAAAGGATACATTTCAATCAATATAATAATAAGCTATGGTTAAGGAATTTAACCACATCATGACCACATCTCTAGACTCTATTGCACCACTCAAACTTAGACAAAGCAAACCCAAAGCTCATCTCAATTCATGGTACACCCCAAACCGAAAATCATTGCACAAACAAAAAAGGCACTGTGAGACATCCTGGTGAGGACAACCTTCTGATGAAAACAAAGCCAACCTCAGCTCCATCACAGCCCTATACAAAAAAGAAATCATCCTAGCTAAACGCGAAACTTACAATGCTAGAATTGCCCAAGCCAACTCTAGCACAAAAGAACTCTTTGTCATCCTCAAAGAGCTAGAAGCACCCATCCCTGTGCCAGACAACTGCATCAAAGACCAACTCTGGTGCTCCAACATACAGCAAGCTCTTGCCAACAAAGTCACTACCCTTCAAACAAAAATTGCCAAGAAAAAAGCCATACTCGCCGGCAACAAACCCATTAGCGTCAACCTAGAGCAACCAAGTAACTCTACCAATCACCCCAGATTTAAGTTTTCCAAAGTCACCACAAAAGAAACAGTAAATACCATACTATCTCTCAAACCCACCAACTGTCAAGGCGACCTATGCCACGCTCAACTTCTAAAGGATGCAGCCAGAGATCTGGCCCCCTTTATCACAAAACTTAACAACTCATCCTTCTCCACCAATACCATCCCATCCAACCTCAAAGAATCATGGGTGCTTCCTCTACTGAAAAAGCAGTCCCTAGACCCACTAATACCCACCAATTACCGCCCAATTACTACAATGCCTTTTCTCTTAAAGATCTTAGATAAAATGGCATAATCCCAGATACAAAAACACTTGGAAACCAACTCTCTACTAGGAACCAGGCAATCAGGCTTCCGGCCCCAACATGGGACATAAACAGCCCTCATAGACCTCAAGTCACAGTTAGATGAACTCCGGGATGAAGGGAAATCAGCCCTCCTTCTACTCCGTGATTTATCAGCTGCCTTCGACCTGGTCAACCACAGGCAGCCACAGGCAGCCACCTGGACTCGGCAGCTCACTTCTCCAAAGAAGCCATAGCATGGATACAATCATTCCTAACCAACAGGACTATGAGAGTCTTCTCTCCTATGGCAGCAGCCAACCCCATCCCCATAACTTGCAGAGTGCCCCAGGGATCTTGCGTCTCACCCACCCTCTGCAATGGGCCTCATTACGACCCAGGCAGTAAGGGTGGTGGCGCCGTTAAGCCATTACTGCCTAATTACGAGGTCCCTTTGCGGGTCCCCACCTTAACGGCTGGTTTTACCAGCCGTTAAGTAAGGAACCCGCAAAGGGACTTTCGAGGTAATTACGGTACCGCAATTTGTGGTACCGTAATTACCGCCTTCCCCATTCCCATTGAGCCCTATGGGGGAAAAATGGGAATAGGGAAGGGCCAATGGTGAATGCGGAATTAACATCCGCCAACTTGGAATTAGGCGATAATTCCGCCATCCACCATGGCACAATCGGTAAAATACCGGCATCAACCATGGCGCTAATACCGCCATGGTTAACACCTGGGTCGTAATGACCCCCAATATCTTTACCAAGCCCCTTTTCAATAATCTGGACCATCTGGGTGTCACCTACACTAACTATGCTGATGAAACTCAGATTCTCCTACCGCTTACCGGTGATTACGACAATGATTTGGCCTTGGTGAACAGGATATATCTCATCATCCAGGCATGGATGGCCACCCACGGTCTATGCCTGAATGATGACAAAACAGAGATCATCATCCTGGGCACTCCCTCAACCCTCAAAAAACTCAGCCCTGAATACTCATCATTCAACATAGACAATAATATTATTACTGTCGTCAAGGAGGTTAAAACTCTGGGTTTCTATCTGGACTCCACTCTCTCCTTCAACAAGCAGGTCAATGCCTTGGCCGCGGCCACGGTATATACATGCAAGTTGATTAGAGCAGACAAGGCCTTCCTGTCACAGGACAGTTGCATCACCCTAGCCAGAGCCCTCATCTTATCCAGGCTGGACTACTGCAACGCTCTATACATAGGAGCCAATAAACAAACCATCAACAAAATCCAACTCCTACAAAATAATGCGCTGAGAGTAGCCCTAGAAATCCCCAAGAGAGAACATATCTCTAGTACCAGAAGAGCCAACAACTGGCTCTCCACTCATGATAAAATAAAACTAAAAACTGCCTCCATCACCCACAAATGCTTGAACAATGCAGCACCCCGTTACCAATCCGACAGATTCACTTTGAAGCCTACCACAGGAATCACCAGACTCGCCAGCACCAATTACCTCTGGGTCCCCAGATACAAACGTGCCAAAATCGGAGGCAGCAGCTTCCAGGTCAAGGCAGCACTCCTAAGGAACTCGCTACCATCCCCTTTAAGAATCGATCAAACCTATCACAAGTTCCGCCAGAGCATCACTAGTTGGCTCAAAGATGCCGACATCTAGGCATATACCTTGCTGACTTTGCCCGGCACCTCTCCCTACACTGCATGCACCAATCGCACCAACTACTTTGTAAAACTATGCATGCCTCAATGTACCTGCCTGTATATATCGTAACTTTATTGTGCCCACATGTAACCAATCGGCACCTGCACACAAATGTATTTTACATGTTGTAACTAAGCTTTGAATATCCTTATGCCTTGCGCCTGAATACCCTCGGGTCTGGAGCGCATTACAAACAATAAACTAAACAAACTAAACTAAACTAAACTAATATGCACCTCGAAATATGCTGGGCCTCTATCATGAGCACATTTGTAATGTGTTTCATTCTCACTCATGATAATTTTGGGTGGCTTCCGATGTATGGTCTGAAATGACTACTCTCCACATGTTCCTACTTTCTCATGCTGTTAAGACTTTTCTTGAAAAGGCTGAAATTATTTCTGTAGCTTCCACCCGTGGCCCATCTTCAGTTTACAACTTCGCATCATACATTAAACTGAATATCATCAGATAGCTCGTCTGGATTGGTCAGTCACCATCCTTTCTTTGGTCTTCATTTGGAGGGTCACATAATGAGTAATCATGGTCTATAAGCATCCAATGTGCACCTGCTACAAGGCTGCAAGTGGGTAAGGAATGTATATTTGCAGAAAGAAACAACTTTGTACAGCTCAGTACATGACTTCATGGTATTACATCACTGTGGGCCTCATTCAGAGTTTGGCAGTGTAGGAAAAAAGTGGAGGTAATTCCATTACCACCGAGTGGTAATTTAACTGAGTGCAACAATCGGTGGAATTACCACTCAGTAATTCCACCAGTGGTAATTCCGCCACAAATCCCCAATGGAGTTCTCCATAAATGGGGACTAACACTGCCCTGCCACCACTTGTAATCCTGTGATAAACCCATGGGACCGAGTGGTGGTAATGGTATCCGATTTTGGCAGTCATTTGCAGGAATTGCCACTGTATTACCACCAAATTCGGAATGACGCCCAGTGTCATGTGGGTTCAGTACAGGATTAAGGATGCTCAAAATTCAATCTGCTGAAAAATTGGTGAATTCTGGGGAAAATTTACTTGCTATGCCAATTTTGGAGAAGCAAAGATGGTTGTTTTGTTTTTGGGCCACAAAACATTTCGGCTTTACATTTCCAGTGTTCTGCTGGGTGAAATGTAGGTGTTTTCTTTTAATTTCGTGTTTAGTGGTAAAAAAAAAAATCTGGGAAATAAAAATCCAAATTTGCCTAAACAAGTGGCTAAACAGCAAAAACCTGCCCCGCCAGCAAACCAGAAGTGGAGGTGAATTTTGTCAAGTTAATTTCACAAGCGTTAATTTTGCCCACAATGTCATTTTGATTGAAGTATTTAAATGAACACAGGCTATACCGGATAGGTAGGTAGTGATGAGGCAGGCATGTCTGCAAATCTGGATAAACAGGTAGGGTAGAGAAGAGTACCAGCATGCTACAAGTCTACCCATCCGTCTCGCTTGGGTAAAAGACCACTGGTGGAGCACTTTCCCCAGACCTTTTGGAAATTGTCCCTTGTTTATAGTACTCTTGATTAATGTCCACTCATCACTAACCAGCTATGCATTCATTGTGCCATTGCTTTCTTCCTGCAGTTGATGTCTCCAGCGTCCAGCAACAGCAGTGGCTCTCTTTCCCCCTCGTCATCTTCGGATTGTCTGGTGGCACGCGGCAGTCCTGGACGTAGTCATGTAGCAGCTTTGCGGACACGCTTTGAATTGGAATATGCTTTGAACTCAAGAGCACATGCTGTTTGGTCGCAGAGGTATGTAGCCACTTACTGTATATGCAGAACTGCAAGAACTGTGGGTCCAAATGCAATCATAAACATTATTGAGGAATGAAATCGCAATGTGTACTAGCCTGAAGTGGCACTAGAATTTAACAAAGTGTGCTACATTGTTGTAAAGGCCATTGTTCTTGCCTTATGTCCGAAACAAAATGAACACTTCGCTCACCTACAAATGCAGTGGTGTTGGCATTATAAATGGGGCCTAACTTGAAAATGACCTTCATCACCCTGGGGTGGGGTCTTAGCTAATCAGGGAGCTAGGCATGCAGTCTTATTCACTTGCATAATCTGAGTTTCACAAATGTTGTAAAAGGCAATGGCGGCATCTTTGTGAGAAAAGTTATAACAAAGGTGTTTTCAAGGGTAAAGACTGGCATATATTCTGAGCACAGACATAAGGAAGATGTGTTTTACAGGGAGATACCGGCATATGCAGTGATCACCGGCATGAAAATATACATTTAGAGTATATAAAGGGGCAAAGGACCCTCTTTTTTATGGACGGGGGCCTGACTCTAGAGGGTAAATAAGGAATATCAGAATAGGCTCCTCTTAAAATGTACAGCAAACATTTAGATTCAGAAGTCCGGGGTTTATGTATTTTTAACAATTGTCCACAGTAAATTATCAGTCTCATTAGAAATCTGATTTTTGTCCATTTGTGAATCAACAAAACTGTCTATCTCTGCCTCCTTGGCTCTCTTGCAGCTCCAGCAGTAATCTCTGCCTACTTTCTTCTGGCAGAGAGCACTGTTGACACTTTAATCTTGATATCTTTTCAACCCAGGAAGGCTCATTGTTTCTTGCCATAGCAGCTCCAGTGCCCCTCCCCTCTTAATCAATACCTGAATGTGAGTTCCTGACCTTTTCGTGGGAAGCAGAAGGGAGGTGTCTTTCCCAGTGAGGGAAGTTTCTTAGTAGTTTTGGCTGAATCAGGCTTACTTGAAAAGTACATTTGTTACATTTTTCTTTGTTGAAAATAAACTTACAATTTAAAACAAACATCTAGAACATTGATTCTAGGCTCTAAACCATGAAGTTTAAATAGTGACAACCTAGTTTGCTCTTGATAACAAGTCACTTAGATTTGAGACATTAGATCTTAATGGTACCACTTATACAGTTTTAAAATAGGCTTTTGAAACAGTCACAACAGGCTGCTGGTACTGCGCCCAGATTTTGACAGCTTTCACAGGCAGGCAAACTGGCTGTGGATGTTTTTGTGACCAATTCAACTTTCCTGGATATTGCAAATGCACAATAATTCCTTGTATTCCATAGCATGGGATACCATGCAAGAAGATTGGATGTTTGCGGGTGTTTGGGACCAGCATTCTGTATTTTTTAGCAACCAAGAAAAGATTTAAAAGCAGATTTCGGATTTCTTTCAGCAAGCACTGCTTTTCATCTGTACTCCTTTTTTACATGTTGGACAGCCCATTGATAGGTTTCAGCAGTGAGGCCTCCTTCCACCACTGACAACAGGCAAAGTAGATTTGGCAGCCATCTTTTCCAGTTTCAAAGCGCAATTTTTCATAGGTTTTGGCGCGCATCGGGCTTTCGCGGCCTTTTGTTGATTCTGGTGCCACCAGAACACCGTGATACCGCAGGGCAGAGCATAGTGGGTCAAAACATCCCACAATTAAAAACTCTGGTACTCCCTCCTCCAAATTACTACTGCTGTGGGAGTCTATCTAAAATGAGGAATTACGTGGGAGGACACAATCCATTCGAAGAACAAGTTACTTACCAACTGTAACGTTCTTTTGACTGGATGTTCCTCCCACGTATTCCTCATCGACCCTCCCAACCTACCCCTCAGTTCAGTTTTTATGCTTTTTGCACTTGTACTTCCTTAAGAGCCTGATATCTGTCAACACCTAATACAACTGATGCAACCATTAACATCGAAAAAACAGAACTGAATCCAACGGGCGTGGCTCGAGCCCTTTATACGACGGATGACGTTGACGCTCAACGATGGCCTTCGAGGGACCAAGCTACACAACCTCAAGCACAGCGCCCTCTGGGGAAAATTGTTTCCGAAGAAGCAGCAAGCTGGCGAATATATATCTAAGATGAGGAATACGGGGGAGGAACATCCAGTCGAAAGAACCTTACAGTTGGTAAGTAACTTGTTCTTCTGATCCTATTGTCTTTGGAAGTGTGTTTTCCCTTAAAAGTTTTAATGTTGGATATTTTAATACTGGGATTATATACTGCCTGCATCCCTTTTGGAGAATCTAACTGTTCTTATAACCTATCAGTCTATTCTGATCTAACCCTAACCTTTCCTTCCTTAAAAAACTCAATACTGCAAAGGTGATACTATATAAATGCTATACTGACCTCCACTGATGTCACCTCCGGGTGCTGGAACATGTGTAACATATGAATAAATATGTTACACATGTTCTCTCGACTTGAAACACTTGTGTATAAGCACGTTATAAAGGCCATATCATATCATGTCACACACCTGCTTTATTGTTCACTTTTTTTAATTGATTCCTAACTTGGTTTTAATGTTACAGCTAATTATTTCTTTTTAAAGAATGCTTTAAATATATTTGTGTATAAATAAATTATGTATTATATACATTTAAGTTTGTAAGTGTTTAATTGGATTACTGATTTCATTGTAGAGCTCCAGAGCTCACATTACCCCTCTTAAGATAAGCCTGACTGCTCAGTCACACTACCAACGTGTGTAGTACAGGCCTACATTAAAAGGTGGGTTACCTAATACCAAGAGATAAGTCTTATGTAGTCCTATGCCAGTTGGGCTGCACTTATTTTTACCTAACAATCTGCCAGAGCGTGCTTGCATAATCAAAGTAATGTGGTTGCATGACTTAGGCTCATAGTCTGAGGTTGCTAGCACTAGACGCTCATGGCAAGAAGGTTAGCTGTCGACTATCAGGAACAAAATTCCTCCCCATCTGGAGCCCAAAGTATTTCACGAAAATAACTCTTCAATCAGTGCGACATTTAAGCCAGAAATGATGCTGCATAAACAGTCTGGCCATTATTGTTTGCAGGTGGTGCATTGTCTCTAATATTGAGATGCCAGTTGTTGTATGTAATAATTTCTGGTGCCCATTGTAGTGTATTGTGTTCTGTGTGATTAGCTTCAATATAATGTGTTCAACAATGCAGGTGTTCACCTCTATAAATGTTTTTCCAACGCATGTCAAATGGCATTGTCATGCATTACAGTAGATTACTCCCTTGCCTCTATAATTTGTTTGTACCGGGTGGTTTCCAGGTTTTTGTGTCAGCATGGAACTAGTCATTTTGGGAAAAACAGCAAACCAAACTGTGCGATATGGATGATAACTCTTAAAAGATGTGGGGTAACCCCAGGTGGCCCGCATAGTTCTTGGGATGACTGGCCTGTTGTAACGAGAATGAACAAGAATGTGCTCCATATATTTTCCAACCTAAGGGCAAAGACTGGTTGGGGAGTTTCTGTTAAAAGTCATTTGTGGGGGCGTGGCCTGGAGTGCCAGCGATGTGGCTGCTCCTTTAATGGCCTCTGCATGGGGACCGCAGCATTCGTAAAAATAAACATGTTCCCGCTATCCCCCAACGATCTGCGCCCTTTATCCTGGTTGCAGAATGCCTGCTGCCCCTCCGGCTACATTTTGGGCCACTAACGGAGACGGGAGCCCCGAAAACGCTCCAGGGACGTCTCCCGACTGCAACTGCTGTGCAGCCTGAAATGGCGGGCTCACCGCTCCGGCCCCGTCTCTGAGAGTGGATGCCCTATGGCGTTCTCTAGGGAGTCGCCACTGCCAGCCAGCCTCCTCCTGGGCTCTCCTGCGGCACCTGACAGCGCCTCCTCGCCAGACTGCATATGAACTGTGGTGCATACCAGCCTTGATGCCGGCAAAGACCACAACCCAGCCCCAGCCACATCGCCGCGCTCGCTGAGGGGGCCTTCAACTCGCTGAGGCCCTGCTGGAGCCCCGCCTCACCCTCTACCTTCCTGCCTCCTCCTCTCAGGGGCCAGGCCCACGGCCTGCGGAAAGTGCTGCATCTGCTTCTGGAATCCTTGGGGCCCACCTGCGGGGCGGCGGGTCTCCTCTTCTGGGGAGCGGGGGCTGAGGAAGAGTCTCTGCATTGCCTCTGAAGGTGATGCCCCCCCGACTCCATTCCACTAATCCTTGGCATCGACGTTGGTGCCCGGGGGGTGAGGCTTCAGCAGGCGGAGGCCGTGCCCTGCTGCTGTGGTCCCGGCCCTGGGGGCTTTGGATTGTGTTCTCTGCCCTGTGCCCCTCACGAAACCAGAGCACCGGGCAGGATACTGTGCCCCACCCCCCACACAGGGAGCAAGCTATCTGGGGCCCACTCTCCTCGCTGGATGTGGGGAGTTTTCACCGCCCCAGGGAACCTCTCTGTTGGGGAAAGAGAACTAGTCCACCGTGGACCACTCAAGTGGTCCACTCTCCCCCCCCGGAGCCCAACTTGCTACCTCCTCGGCATCTGGGACCCCCGGAATCTCTACTGCAACCCAGCCAGATATGACACTTCTCGACTTCCTGGGGCGCCCCTGCCCTCTCCCCATCATCAATGGTATGTAGTGGCCTACCCTCCACGCTTTCTTCTGGGGTACCTGGCACTTGGTGAGTAGAGCTCGTACGCCAGCCATAAGTGTGGGAGTTCCCTTTAATCCCTCTCCAGTGTGCTAGTCAGCTCCACCAGAGGAAAGGTTCTGACACACCCGCCCCCGCTGCTCTCCTCCTCAGGGCACCTGCCCACTCAACGAACCAACTAGTACTCTAGCCCCCCCCACGTCTTATCTACCACTGTGCCCCCCCCAGCTAACAGCGGTGCCTCCATGCAAATCTTGCTGAGGGTTGCAAAAAACGTCAGACGAGAGGGGGCCCCTTGTCCGACATTAAAGCAGAGTTTAGATCCTGCATGTCCAAAATGACTGCTAAGCTTGAACAAACGGAACAGAGGGTCAGCGACATCGAGCATACGATGGGGGAGTCTGAAGACCTAGCCCAAGAACACTCCAACTCATTAGCGGAAGTGCAACACATGATTCAGACCCTGATGGACAGGTTGGAGATCCTCGAATATAAGCAGGAAGATCTGGAGAATCGCACCCGCCTCAAAAAACCTGCGCATCCGGGGGGTTCCCTCCTCCATCTCTGACAAGGGCCTACCTGCGTACGTGGGCAACTTTTTCCAGTCGCTCCTACCGAACTTAGATGACACAAGCTGTTAATCGATCGTACCCATATACTACGCCCTCGCCGGGGAACCGACTCAGACCCCCAGGTGACAGGAGTCCACTTCTACACCACTAAAGAGGCTATATCAGCGATTGGTCGCACCCTCTATGAACTAACATTCTAGGGCTCCCCTGTCCAATTTTTCAGGATCTCTCTTCCTTGACCCTGTAGAAATGTAGAGTGGTGCGCCTTCTCACGACCTTCCTCCGAGACCAGCAGATTTGCAATAGATGGCTATTCCCGACGGCCCTACAATTCTCACACAATGGCACCCTGCGAACCAGCAGCCACCAAGAGGATGCGGCATTGATTCTACGTCCCGGCTCCCCAGGGGGCACAGGATCCTCCTCTCCCGGCTGAAAGTCTTCCGAACCGGGCGTGGCCTCCCCCAAACCTAGGCGCACTCCCTGGACAAGAGTGCAGAGAAACCGCAAACCCAAATGAAGAATCAATATAATACTTATAGCGCACACAGCATTGGAACCCAGCTTTCTGGAGCTTGCTGTGGACCCCATGCGGTCCGTACCCTCCTCCAGGGTGGATGTTACCGTTTTACCCATGGGGTGATACTCAATCTTTCGGGCTGCCGACAGCCTGGGTGGCAGGGGGAGACACCGATAAGTTAAAATCGGGCCCCCTGGCCAGGGTTTTGGCCACCCGTTGGAGGCCTTTGTTTGAAGTTCATGCCTCCCGTTGGAGATTATTTGAAAATCCTCAGCCTCAGGAGAACCTGAAGCAACTTGCCCCCCACGACTATGGCTGACCTGACCCCCCATCAAACCCCCCACCCGCAGCAAGAGGACATAGAGAACCAACCCCTGCACCTAAACTGAAGTTCACCACCCTAAATGTTAGGGGCCTAAATTCCCTGCCGAAGAGGAAATCGGTCCTGCAGAATCTGCAGGACGAGAGAACCTCTGTTGCCTTCCTTCAAGACACTCATTTGATCCTGGCTGACTTCTCCTGCCTGTGCAGCGGACCCTTTCCTCTACAGTTCTTCGCTTCCAATAGCACCAAGAAAGGAGGCACTGCCATCCTTTTCGCAAAGGAGCTGAAACCGCAGATCCTAGACACACTATGATGCCAGGAGGGCCGCTTCATCGCTATCAAATGCTTCATTTTTTACCAACTCTACACCCTCATCTCAGCCTATGCACCGAAAGAGCATCAGGAGGGGTCTATCGGGACTTAGAGGAGTCTCTCCTGCCATTCATTGAGGGGCAGGTCATAATTGGGGAAGACTTTAACGGGGCCCCAGACCCACTCATAGAGATATCATCCCCCCTTCATCCAATGACCTAAGACTGGCAAAAGACCTGCTCCATCTATTTTGGACATTGAATGTTGTTGACTCTTGGAGGGTATTATTCCCAGAGGAGAAGGACTTCACTTTCTACTCATATGTTCATCGCACCATCACCAGAATTGACTTACTGCTAGCCTCCCCCCAGATCCTTGCCTTCACGGACAACGTCACCATAGGCCCTCTGATTCTTTCAGACCATGCTCCTGTCTCTCTGATCCTGCAAGCTCACAACCAAGAGCCCCCCCATTGCTGCCAATGGAACCTGTATGACCCTATCCTAGGCAATATGGCAGTGAGGGACTCCATTGCCAGAACAATACAAAACTTCTTCATGGAAAACCACAATGAGGATGCCTCCCCAGCTAACACCTGGGACGCCATGAAGGTAGTGCTCAGAGGGGAACTGATCACCCAAGGCGCTGCCTTCCACAAACAAAAAGGCCACGGTCAGAGAGGCGGAAGCGGTCCACAAACGAAAGGGCTGGTCCCCGAAATCCTACAGGGCCTTACAGATGGCAAGGAAGAGGCTGGAAGCGCACTACACTGATGCCATGGCAAACCTACTAACCAGAACAAAACAATGGTACTATGTCAACAACAATAATGTCAACAAGCTGCTGGTAAATAAACTGGCCAAGGTGAAGAAAAGAAACACCATCCTGGGCCTCTGTAATTCCCAAGGGGTGGTCCAATTCGCGGAACGCGAGAAGCTTCACTTGGCGGTTACCCATTAATCAGAGATTATGACGGCAGTGTCAATGTGCTTACCCGAACAACAGTCTTACATTCGAGAGGCAGCCCTTCCGCCGCTCACCTCGGCAGCAAGGGAGGGACTTGAGTCGCCCATCACTAGCAAAGAAGTCGAGGAAGCTATAAAAAACTTGAAGCCCAGTGCCCCTGGCCAAGATGGTATCTCCACCCAATTTTACAAACTCTTTCGCCTGCAACTTGTGGGCACCTTAACCCATCTCTTTAATATGTTTGCTGCCACAGGGAACATCACCCCAACTATGCAGGAATCCATCACTGTCCTTATCCCCAAGCCCGGGAAAGATCCTCAGGACAATAGCTCATATAGACCCATTTTGCAGTTAAAATTAGACGCCAACATATACTCCAAGATTTTAGCTAACCACCTCGTCCCTATCCTCCCTAGCAATATAGACTCAGACCAGACTGGATTCATAACTCACAGGTCGACGGGGGATAACATCCGCAGAGCATTAGACCTAATAGAGATCATTAATCAGGAAGCAAGTAAACAGTCACCCACCAACCACAACAGGCCCCACACTGCCACTACACACAACACACCAGACATCACCTACACCACCACAAAACAATCACACACACCCCACCACATCAAATGTGCCCTCATTAATGTACGCTCCCTCCCAGTCCCTCCCAACTGAGATTCACGACCTCATAAACGACAACAACATCGACCTACTAGTGATCACAGAAACCTGGCTCCATGAAGCCTCTGGCCCCGCCGTCGCACTTGCACTACCACCAGGCTTCACCATCCTCAGACAAGACAGACTAGCACGAGTGGGAGGCAGAGTAGCCATCATCTACAAGGAGAGCCTCCACCTTGATTTATCAGTCAATCCTGGACCAGCAACTCTGACCTTCTATCTGCCAAACTCACTCTGTCCCCCATTCACGTACTGTACCGCCCCCCCCCAGGCCTCCCCCTAGACTCTCAGAAACACCTCACCCACATACTCAGTAATAACATCAAAAGCTCCACAAAGACCCTCCTATTAGGAGACCTCAATTTAGGATTTAATGATGAGAAAGACAAAAATGCTGATACCTTCACTAAAGAACTAAATGACCTGGGTTTCACCCAAAAAGTATTAAGTTCCACTCCCTCCAAAGGCCGCATCTTAGACTGGATTGCGGACCATAACTGCCTCTCAACCATCACTGCTAACACCACCGTGCCATGGACCGATCACAACTGTATTGAATTCACTATACCTATCACCAAAAGCACTAAAACCGTCACCCCTGCTACTGCAGCGTAAGTGAGAAGCTCCAAATGGCTCACTGAGGACAACCTGCGCCCTTACCTAAACATCCCTGAACTAGCACCCCCTTTCGCCAAAGACCCCAATACCCTAGCTACCATCTACAAGGATATTATCACTAAAGCAATTAACGAGATAGCACCTCTCGAAGCCAAAAAAGATAAGAAATCGTTGCACACAAATTCATGGTTCAATGAAGAACTTCAGACACTGCGCACATGCAAAAGAGTAGCACTGAAAAACTGGCAAACCAATCCTAGTGTCAACACCAAAAACGAGTTCAATTTAACCTCCCACCAATACAAAGCAGCCATCACCTCAGCCGAAGCTAACGCCTTCAACACACGCATCACCAATGCTAAATCGCACCCTAGAGAGATCTTCTCCATCTTCAATGAGCTTATCTCCCCTCCCAACACACCCGATGAAATAGTCAAAGATGAAGCATGGTGTGCAAGCATCCAATCGGCCATGTTACACAAAATAGACCTCCTCCAAAAGAAAATTAAAGACCACTGCAAAGCCCCACCACCGCAAATAGGGACGAAATCAACCAACTCAACTCCCGACTCAACCTACTCCACTAGACCTGTATTCTCCTTCAGGGATATCACTGAACAATAAGTTTTAGACCTCCTCAAAAACCTCAAACCCTCTCCCTGTAAAGGGGACATATGCCCTCCTAAGCTCAACAAGGATTGCGCAGACTGCCTCGCTCCACTCTTCACGGCCTTCATCAATGCATCTTTCAAAACAGGCATCATCCCAGCCAGTCTCAAAGAGACCTGGGACCTCCCGCTCCTTAAAAAACCGACTCTCGGCCCTCTACAACCTAACAACTACAGACCAATAACCACAGTGCCATTTCTCCGGAAATTACTGGACAAAGCTGCCCATTGATAAATCCAACACTTTCTGGAAACCCACTCCATCCTAGGGACCAGACAATTTGGTTTCTGGAAAGGACACAGCACTGAAACAGCTCTGGTAGATCTAAAGAATCAGATCACCCAAATCATGGACAAAGGCAAGCCAGCCTTGCTGCTGCTCCTAGATCTCTCAGTCGCTTTTCAATCTGGTTGACCATAAGACTCTCACATCACACCTCACACATTCAGCTAACTTCTCCAAAGAAGCAGCTCTCTGGGTCACCTCCTTCCTCGAAGGAAGAGCCATGAAGGACCCACATTATACAACTTGTTCATGAAGCTCCTCTTCGACAAGCCTGACTCACTTGGTATCGTGTATACGAATTACGCTGACGATACACAAGTACTTCTACCCTTCTCAGGATCATACTACAAAGATGCCAAGGCACTTCACACAATCTACTCCACCATCCAGGCTTGGATGGCGGTAAATGGTCTCTGCCTCAATGAGGAAAAGACGGAAATCATGATACTAGGCCAAAAGAACACCCTAACCAAGCTTGACAAATTATATGCCAACTTTACCATTGACAACGTCACTATCCCTGTATCTACAGCAGTCAAGACGCTGGAAGTATGCTTAGATTCCTCACTAACCATGACCAGACAGGTTAGCGCCATCACCTCCTCATCTGCACAAACCACCAAACGCCATAAAACCTTACCTATCCAAACCCAATTGCCTATCAATAGCCAGAGCAACAATTGGTGCAAAACTAGACTATTGTAATGCCCTTCTGGCAGGCACATCCGATAGAAACCTAAACAGGCTTCAAGTTAGGCAGAACAATGCTCTCCATGCTGCCCTAAGCCTCCCAAGAAGGGAACACATCTCCCAGTCTAGACAATCATCTCATTGGCTCCCCGTCAAAAAACGCATCACTTTCAAATCCGCACCCTCACACATAAATGCCTCACTCTATCCGCACCCTCATACCTATCTGAGACTATCTCCAAGTCCTCCTCCACACGTCCCACCAGGACACAATACACTAACCAACTCCACATCCCACGTATCAACAGAGGCAAAGCCGATGGCTTAGGCTTCCCATATATTGCTGCCAAACTCTGGAACGCACTACCTACAGACATAAGAGCAGAAAACTCACTCCCTGCAATTTGTAGGAAACTCAAGACACAACTCCTTGCGCAGTAAAATGCAACCGTCTCTGTAAATATGTAAAATATCACCTGTAAATATGTAAAATATCACATTGCCTGTAATCGTATGTATTTTCATGTATATGAAACTAAGCTATGTATGTAACACGCGCCACAATGCCCATGGGCTGTTGTGCGCTTTACAAATCTGAATAAATAAATAAATAAATAAAGCACAACAACTCGCTCTGCTGGCCCTGGATGCAAACAAGGCCTTCGATAAAGTGACTGGACTTTTCTTCGCCTCAACATAGAGGCCTTCAGTGTTGGCCCGACTTTCCAGAAAATGGTCCTGGCTAATTATCAATCCCCCAGCACACAGTTGAGAGTCAATGGCCTCCTGTCGGATCTGATCCCCCTTACATGTGGAACAAGACAAGGATGCCCCTTGTCTCCTTTACTCTTCACCTTGGCCATGGAGCCCCTGGACCAACACATAAGCCGGCAGCCCGGAATAAAGGGTCTTCATAAGATTGCTCTTTACGCTGATGACGTGCTGCTCACCATCACTGACATTAAGGCTGAAATCCAAAGTTTTTGGAGGGTATCCGGTTTCGCCATCAATTTTGGAAAGTCAGTGGCCTTAGGGGTGTGCCCGAGCCCAGGTGAAAAAGAAGCTCTAGACGTGCAAAACCCACTCCAATGGAGCACCGATTCCATTCCATACCTGGGGGTCCAAATCCCCGCCCATCCAGCTAAAGTATATCAGACGAACTTCCCCCCCCTCTTCGAGGAACTAGAAAGGGACCTCACCGATGGCAGCCACAAGAGATCTCCCTTTTGGGTTGCATTAAGGCTTGCAAGATGATGCTCCTCCCACGGTTCCTCTATGCTTGCTCCGCCCTACCCACCTCTATACCACTCCCCTCCCTACAGCGGCTACAAAGGAAAATTATTGACTTTATCTGCAGGAGCAAGAAAGCGTGCATCCCCTGAAAAACCATGATGGGCAATGTCAAACTGGGAGGATTGGGGATCCCGGACCTTCCCAAATACCAGATTGCAGCACAGCTGGCTCACTTCCAAGCATGGGGCATTGCCTCGGGGCACCTGAAATGGGTGGAGATCGAGCAATCCCGGCTCCCCCTTCCCCTCCGCTTTCTCCCTTTCATTCCCTTCGCCCTGCGCCGCTCTTGGCCAAGCTTGCTGACCTCTACCAAGCAATCAATCAGGGCCTGTGACTGGGCCCGCAGACATAAAGGTATCCCAGGGGCCCTGAGTACTTTCTCCCCCAGCTTCCTCAACCCAGTCTTCTCCCCAGGCTCCTGTCCGGCGAACTTTAGGAATTGGGTGGCGGGAGGACTCAAATAACTGGGGCAGCTCTTTGAGGGAAATGGCCCCCGCACCTTCGAGCAATGCAAAGTAGCTTTCCAACTTACGGAAACAGATAGGTTCACCTAAGCCCAACTGAGAGATTGGTGCTCCCACCCCCAGACCTGGGCTGCAGTGACACAGGCCCCTGCCCCCCTAGAGCTCACAGTGCAAGACCTGCTGGCCCGAAGGAAGATCTCGGTCCTTTATAAACTATTGCAATAGGACCCTTTCTGCAGTAAACCCTCTTACATGGCTCAATGGGACGCAGATTGGGTCATGCCATAGAGGACCAAACTTGGATAGACATCTGGTTGAGAACGTGCATGGCATCCCCCTGTATCACCAACCCCGAATGTGCCCACAAACTGCTACTACGCTGGTAATTCCCCCTCCCCTTCACCTTCATCACTTCCAGTGAGCATTAGATCCGCATTGCTGGCGCCTCTGCGGCCTCACAGGATCCTATCTCCACTTGTGGTGGACGTGCCCCAATGCCTCGCTACAATAAAGGATATTACTCAAATTACAATACCACTGGCCCCTGAACATGTCCTCCTAGGGATCCCGATCCCAGGCTCCTACCCGAGAACAGGAAGGAAAGCGGCGTTGATCACCCAACTCTTATTGGCAGCCAAAATCACTGTGGCGCGCACCTGGAAGTCCATAGATGGCCCTCTGACAACCCTTTGGTGGGTGAAAATTTGGGACATTCTAATTGACGAAAAGGTCACGGCAGCTAAAGCAGGCTCCCTTAATTGGTTTACAAACATTTGGGCCCCGCTGCTAGACTAGGACCAGACGTATCCAGCCCTGACCTATAAGCCACGCTTGATTGCGAGAGCCCTTCACGTAACCAGCGAACTCTCTCCGAAGGACTCGGTCCAATAAAGTTGGGTAACAAGCGCCACCTGGGGATAATGAGGGCGGAATAGGGGACTTGTCAATTTGTATACATTCTGGGGTCGACAAGCAATTGTTTATGTATATGTTCTCCTGTACACTGTACACTAAATGAACACATTTTTAAAAAAAGTAATTTGTGAACGAACGCAGTGAACATGCTTGGAGGAGAGTAATCAACAGACTGCAATTAGTCTCTGGATGTTGCCACAGGCACCAAGACATCCCACAGGAAGGACATGTAGAACATATGATCACACTGTTGGGTTAGATGCACGTCACCCTAAAAGCGGAGACTATCTATTGTAAAATTGTATGTAGCCAAAAACAGGTCCTCCCATTCTAGGATGTTATTGCTTTGAAACTGGGTTTGTACAGTGAATACCAGAGCTCTCCATCAAATGAAGCTACTGCACTGTCATGCCTTCCCTGCCATCGCAAGCCTCCGCCCCCTTACCTTCCTTGCACACGTACACTCAAAGGGCACACTCAAATAAGGCTTTCATCATTCACAATTATGGTAAAACAAAAGCTCATGGCTCATGCTCTCACGGTCAAAGACACAATCTTGAGCGTTTAGAATCCAATCAAAGTCTCAACTTCATATTGGTCATTCGGTAAAAGAAAGTCAAACTAGATTATGTGTTAATTTCTGAACAATATTCTAACTAATGCACTTATTAAAGCTTGTTTTGCTTCTGGAAAAGGCAAGGATATACTCCAGACCTGATCACACACCACCAATTATATTTGCATCACAATTATAAGTGTGGCATAGGATTCATAACCCCAGAAAAATGTATTATTACGTTAGGATTAATTTTCTCCTATCATCAGCCTTATGAGTCTTACAGGGTCCCATGTACTAATTAAATATGACCAACGGTCAATACTTATATATTTATTTGGTGGTGTTTTATAATTGGCCACAAGATGTATACCAAGGATATAGATGTTAGTGGATGAACAAAATTGTTTCTTAAATGTTAAGGTTAAACCAACAAAAAAGTCAACAAACATTAGAAATTAAAACCTTAATAATACAACGTAATGTACTCTTTATGCAAAATGTAAGGTATATTAAATATAATATGGAATGTGTTTGAGGTGTATGTATGAATGAAGTCCATTGTAAATGTTTTGTTTTGTACGTATTCATGTTTAATTTGTGTTAATTGGTAGTGTGTATTTTCCAGCGTACTTTAGATGTGACTTTAAGTATGAGGTGTGACTGGTGTGGTTTGTGTTTGTGTGTATGCACGTGTACATAGGTGTGTCAGTGCTGCTGTGTGCGTGTGCATCTGTATATATGTGCCTGCAGCTATGATGTGGGAATGTGTGTGCATTTGGAGTTCATTGTGTTTGATGTTTTAGTCTGGAGGTGTTTGCATGTAGTGGTGTATAAATATGTGTTGTTTGTGTTTATTAATGGCAGACATTGTGAATTGTCACTTAGCACTTCAGGGTAAGCACAAACCTTTGGTTAATGTAGATGTAAATGTTGTAAATATCTGGGGTTTAGATTAAATGTATGTTTACAATCCTTTTATAAACAAGATTTTATTTTCTGCAAAAATGTATATTAACAGTACATTTGTGGTAACCAGAGGCATGTGTGGAAGGAGGTTCTCTGTCAACAATCTATTTTTTACAGCTTTCAATAAGATCTAAAACAATATCACAAATCCCCCAAAAGTTGTCTCTTTGATTTGAAAATTCCCAAACAGTAGATTTCAACGGGTGTGTTCAATGTACCCATTCCCCTTTCCCCTGAATTTCAAAGCACTTAAAACCAGCGAAATCCGATTTCCATTCATGATCTTGTCCAAAATCACTCCATCACTAAAAACATCTCAAAATACATATTTCTCCAATTAGTTAAACATTCTATTAAAATATATTTTACAGTTTCCCTCCTATTTACATTCGTACATAGTATTTGTAAGGCTTGATTTATCACATTATATCATATCATATCATAGCCAACTAAACCACTTTACTTTATCATTATTACTACAAATCCCTATTGCTTTTCTGGGTTTTATTCTATTTAACCAGAGCAGCATAAACATTCATCTCTATTCAAGAACTGTACTATGTATTTTTGACTAATCCTATATGATGGAGGTACCTTATGTTCTTTAGCCACATGGATTGTTCCCACCTGCAATATATGCATATGCCAGTCATATCTATAGGTTTTTTGTTCACATTTGTGCATTGTGTTCATTATAGGCTTGACGGATCTAATTTCAGGCATACTTGCTTTAGCCACACCTCTACCTCATCTCAAAATCTTCTCAAAAGATTATTTACACCCTCTTCAAGGGTCTTAAAAAGGGGGACTTATAAAGATATTCTTTTAACGATCCTGATTGACTTTGAAGAAGCAAAGTATATGACCTAAATTTTCTTAATTATGGCAGAACCTGTAGGGAAGGAATGTTAATTCAACACCTGTCTGTTACATTGGAAAGCTCTTGGGTAAATTCAGACCTCTTCTCCACAACTTGCCCTGCAACATATTGTTCTTGACAAGATGTGTCACATTTAATTTAATGCAACACTACAGCTTGAGTAAGTGTATGTCATATGGTTGCATGGCAAAAGAGTGCATGACATAGGAATACATGTACTATGGCTGTGTGGCAAACGATAGAATGGCGTTAGAATGTGTGGTATAACAGTGTATGTCGTATGGATGCATGGCATCAGAGTGTATGTCATATGGGTGTGTGGTGTAATAATGTGTGTTGCCAGAGGGCATGATGAAAGAGCATATATGCATGTTGTATGGGTGCCCAGGCATACGAGTGTGTGGAATATGAGTGTATATTTTATGAGTGTTTGTCATAACAGTGTACAGTGTTAGAGTGTACGTTGTATGGGTGTGCGGCGTAGAGTGCCATTAAGGGTGCATGGTATAAGAGTGTATGTCATATGGATGTGTGGCATATGGGTGCATGGCATAAAACTGCATGATTTAAAAAGTGTGTGGTATAGGACTGCATCACATAAAAGTGCATGGTGAGCTGTGCAAGAGAGTGTGGCACACGAGTTTGTGCATTAGAATGTGTGGCATAGGATTTCGTGGCATAAGAGTGTGTGGTGTAACAGTGTATCATCGACGAGTGCTTTTCGTAAGAGTGTATGTCATATGAGTGCATAGCGTAAGAGTACATGTTGTATTGGTGTGTATTGTAAGAGTGTGCAGCATAAGACTGCATGTCGCATATGCACGTGGCATAAGAGGGTAATCTCACAGAAGAAGCCATACCTGGTTTTGGATATAATAGTGCACATAATTATTAAAGCCACCTCAGACTTTAACCAGCAAAACCTAAGGTAGGAAGACTGTCCCTTTTGATCATCAGGAAGACTGGGTTTTACTCAGGTATAATGTCCTGTATAATGAATTCTAATGAAACTAGTTTTATTTATAGTCTCTAAAAATGTGTTAGAGAAGCACTTTTAAGGTGGTTTAGATTTATGTAAATTCTCAGAGTGTATGTATTCAGATCGGGGTGGACTTTTTATATTTGTATCAAGGTATCTACGGGTTTGATATTGTTTTGCGCTTTGCATTTTGTGTGCTGCAATCATTTTTTGGTTTTTGTTTTGTTAATGGAGAAATACAAACCAAATAAAGATTGATTGATTGGACACCTCTCCTCTAGTCTAGGAAACTCGAAGCAGGAGAGAGAGCTCATGGGTACCATGCTTCAAAGATGCCCACCCACAACAAATACCACCCTCCCACACGATGTTGAATACCAAAGGGCTTTTGAAGCTGCATGCTTGTGAAGGGGGCATGAGGCCTGAGGGAAGGTTTTGCCATCTTGATTTTCAGTCAGACTCTCTCCCTTCACTGTTCCCTCCATTCCCTGCAGGACAAACAACTCTGCGTTTGATGCAAACAGGTAAGGGTCACTTGTCACAGTGAAAGGGATTGGATACCATACATCAGGCTTGCTTTTGTCTAATCTCTTGTGGCCTTTTAACTTTATAAGGAAAGGGTTTCCCACTCCTTTGTTGATTTATTTTGAACTTTCAAGAATAACAGAAGCATTTGTGGGACCTCTGTTAGGAATGCAGTCAATTACAAAGTCCTCCTGTTTTGTAGTGAAGGTAGCTCCAATACATAGGCAAGCTCTGTCCCCTAGCCATCCCTATGGTACATTGGGGGTAACTACGTGTGTACCAAGGCCTGCACTCTGCCAGCTGCACGAGTACCCAAACTCCTCACTGGAAGTGAAGGATTCTTGCAGGTGCCAGCTAAGCTCCCTGGACTGAGAGCGAAGATAAACAGACCCACCTTGTTCCATAACACCTAAACTGGTAATGGCAGAACCACAGAAGCCACAGCAGCTATATATCTGTCTTCTGTTACTTCAAATCATCCTCGAGCCCTGGTCTACCATCTTTGAAGATTTCCAACCACCCAGGACCCACAGTGCTTCCCTTGGCACTCTCCTCTAACCTCACACCGATGCTTGCATCCTCAAACCAGTTTGATGCTACATCACACCAACCAGACACTTCAGCACACATCTCGACCAGAAGCTCACAACTGCAGAAGTCCTGGAACCACTGCATCTTTCAATCACACCTTGACTGTCAGAAGCTTCCCTCAGACCCAACCTGGGGCTTGACTCAAACCCGTGGAATCATTGTGTCACTGCTGACCCTCCCCAGTGGTACACATATTCTCGAACCAGTTCGACTGTCGAACCTAACCTGGTGGACTCTTAGAACCACTCTATTCTGACACTGCATCAAAATGCTCAGAGGTTCAGATCAAGCATGACTCAATGTTGCTTTAATGCCTGGATCAACACTACTCACTGCATCCAAGCCCAGTTTGACCGGCAAGCATAGTGCTGAGAAATCCAGTTCAATGCTTTTGAACCACCAGGCAGAGACTAAGGTACTTTTGAGAGGCCCTGACACCTGGTACACTTTTAGGGCTACAGTGACTGCTAAGCTACCCTTTTTCACCTTTTTTTCCACAAAGACATATCCTTTTATAAGTGGCCTTTCTGCAATTTCTTGCTGTTCACCTCTGCTACCATACCCAGAGTGCATTCAGATCCATGTTGTGCATTTTCTCTGTTCTTTTCACAGAAGTGGGTTTCTGCCAGTGTTTAAAAAAAATTAAAGTAAAGCATTTATGTTTATAGAACCTTGATTGGACAATCCTTTATTTTATAGTTCTGTATTATTGCTGTTTGGGTTGCTACTGTCAACACATTCACACCCTCTTAAGAATACAGCCTAGCACATGAGCGTATGATGCATGATTGTATGGCAGTGGTCTGCAACCTTCGGCTCTGCAGATGTTTTGGACTCCAACTCCCATCATAATCATAATCATAATCAATGGTGAGGGATCATGGGTATAGGCGGACCTGAAGAGGGTCAATGAGAGAGTTATGGAAGTGGAATAACAGGTGTGTGACACAGAGGACGCCAATGCAGCACTGCAGGCCAGATGGAATGCACTGGCAATGACCACCCACACCCTTGACGACAGAGCAGAGGATGCTGAGGGTTGCTCCGGAAGGAAGGTGTGACATACGTATCCTTCGAATTGCCAAGGGAATGAAGGGCACAGCACAGAATTATACCTCGAGAAGCTCATGGTTGAAAAGCCAGGTATAAACGGATTGTCCAATTGGTACACTATAGAAAGGGCACATGAGTGTCCATCAGGAAGCCACTGGTGGGGCCTCCTCCTCAAGCGATTAATGCCAAGCTGCTCGATTTCCATGATCAAGATGCGGTTCTCCAGGATGGCCGGAGATGAGCCGTGCACAAGGTTGATGGCACCAGGATACTTATATTTCCCCGATTTCACCCAGGAGGTGCAGAGACAGAGGAAGACAAATGACACAGTTAAGAGGAAGCTGAGAGACATGAACTTTAAGTATATTATATTTTATCCAGCCAGGCTCAGGTGTTGGCTATGATAAAGCTTTATTTTTTAACATCCGGAAGAAGTCTGGGACTGTCTGGAAACTATGGGTCACTCTCACACAGATGAAGACAAGAGGACCATGCATGGCATACGCTCGGGAGGAGCATTGGTGCCGAAGACGGAAAGGTGCAGAAAAGTTCTAGTGCAACAAGATGGCACCCTGACTCTGCAGAGGGAGGCCATCAGAGGCGTAAGTGTGGAAGACGTACAGGAGGGAGCTGTGAATGTGCCAGACTGATCTGGTGGGATGTAACTTTTATTGTCTCCCAGAACAGGGCCTAGACCTGAGCACTGCCTGTACCGGAATGTGGCTGAAAACTGCTTGCATTATTCTAAAAGGGGTCTCCCCTGGGGTAATCTGAGCAGGGATGGAAGATTGTGGGATAGTGGAACGGGAATGGAGAATCAAAGTTGTAGAGGTGGATGGTTTAGACAGGGGTGACAGGGTTGATGGGAGCTGCTTTATGACTTCAATCCAGCACTCCAACTAAGTCAATGCCTAGAATGGGATGCCCAATGGAAATCCTTATTTATATATTGTTTATGTCAAAAGTTCTTTAAATCTGTATGATGAACCCTTATATAACGCTCCCCTCTTTGAATCTCCCCGACCTCACTGAGCCAAGAAGTAGGTTTGTTTTGCAAATTAAAAGGTTTATTTGAAGAATTCAACAATATATATATCACACTTTTATGAATAGAACAACATCTGAATAGCACAGTTATGAATATGAACGATGATCAGCAATGGGTAATATTACAATATCAACAATCTCTTAAAATCACTTAGTAGGAATAGGAAGGACAAGGTAGCAGATAATACTTTGTATGGATTCAAGGAAATGCAATAATAGGAAAGAATGCAGCACAGAAATAAAACTTGATATCATTTCCACAAAAGTTAATATGATCACTCTTTCCCCTGTGACTACTCACTCCCCCACTGTGCAATATGAAGAGATGGAAATAATGGCACACAGGTTTCAGGACTACAATCAATAATGCAGTTCAATCCCAGTTCCCCCAGCAAGCTTAGAGAGAACAGGTATGATTTTAAAACAGGTCAATCACTTTTAAATGTGGTTTGCAATGAAAGGGAAAAATGCTAAAAATGGCTTTAATTCACTAAAGGAGATTCAGGATAAGTGAGAGTTACTTTGGATTGGTTCAGGTCAACACTAGCAATGATTTATGAATGATTTTCAGAATGAAAACGAAATTCAGCAGTTGAAAACAACAAGCTATTTTGACATGTGGTGAAATTGAGCTAAATTGCAATTTGCCGCAATATTTTTCGCGTGCGGGAAACGTGATTGTGGAAAAACTATAAGGAATTGGAATGTCGTTTTAGGTTCGTTGGAAAGCTTGGGATCTTAAATTTCGGTTCTAGGATGGTTCAAAAGTTACAGAGGTTTTTGTGAAGGTAGATTTTTCAGAAACAGAATCAAGATTTCAAAATGAAAGATTGCGCTTTAAAGATTTGGAATCAATATGGACTTATACTAAGGGCTATGAAACTACAAGATACCCAACGGGACAACCACCAGAAACAGGGCGCCTTCCGCTCTGATTGTTATGAGTCAAGACACTTGAAAAAAATATCAGCGCATAGATGATTATCGCTACAATAATCACAGACTATGCAATGAAAAGGATTCAGGATGGACACAAGATTCTAGAATGCAGTTCTGGATAGGTTGAAATGGAGAGAATAGGATTTCTTTAAACTAAGAGATTGGTTATGTACAGTTCTAGACTGGATACTCACTCCTATGGCTTTAAAATGAAGTGGGCCCGGTCAAAGATCTGGTCAAGGGTTTGGCTGGGATTCTCTCGCCACCGGACATGTCTCAGTGCTGGGTTCTGCTATCAGCACAGCACTGCGGTCTGCGCGGCCTCTTGGACTGGATCTGTCGGGTTCTGGATACAGCCCTGCTGGACTGATCTGGATCTTGGGTTCTAGCAAGGTTCTTGGCTAGAATAGCAAAACAGCACAGCCAGGCTGTTGAATGTGAGATGCCCCTTGGAAGTTTAGGGGTTAGAATCAGGTTGCTAGATTTTGAAGGCCTGCTGAGAAGGGTTCAGCTTTTGGGTTAGGCCTCTCTGCTCCAAAGTTCTAGAGTGTGGTTCTAAAGTTGGGTTCTATGTCTGGAGTCTGGAGTCTGGATCTTCCTGCAGGGTGCTTCGCCAAGAAATCGGTTGAGAAGTGGAAAGTGTGTGTCTTGCCTGTCCTCAGCAGTCCCTATGTATGTATTTCCAAAGTGGGTGGGGAGGCTGATTCTGTATGCCCAACCCTCTGAGGATCTGATAGGACAGATGATTCCCTGTCCCCTGATTGGAGAAAGGAGCAGCGTGTCATCCTGTGTCATAATGTGTCATGTGTATGGCTTAGGGGAAAAACCCTCCCCTTTGTCTCTGTACAGTATATCTTATTTTTCATAAAACATATATTTACAAGATGCACAACTCGTTAATATTACATATACAAATCACAAATTAATTAAGGTACATTTCTGTTCAACTTTCATCTTCCTAAGAGCTTTGGTTCAGAAGTGACAACTTTTTCGTGCTTTTGGTGGGTTTCTCAATATTAGCTCTGTACCAATTTTTAGACATGCATGCATATCCTATCCGGGCACATTTCTGTAATTTGTCCTGTTCCTAGCATAAACACAGTAGCTACAATATGAATAAATTATGCAGTTCAGTCTCAGAACATCGCAAGGATTACAGCTTAGTCTTAAACTGTGAGCGAATTTTTCATTTTAACAATCTCAAAGTTTCACATTTTTGTCAGTTCAGTGTAATTTGTTATAAGCATTTTTCTAAAACATATATTTAATCCAATGTTAAATCCACATTTCAGTCTGGTTCACCTCCAGAGCTCGGCTGACTCAGAGGGTCACATGTCCTTCTTTCTGTCAGCAGTTTGTTGTCAGTCACACCTGAATTAGCATTCCTATTACGCTTAAGGACTCCATTGTTTTCACTGAGGGCAACAGGCCAGGGTGCCCCTCCTAGTTCCTTTTCACAACAGCCTGTCAATTTCTTAGCCAAGGGCAGAGGAAGTTTCCTTTGTTCAGGGAGAGGTGTGGAATTTGAAGCACAGTGTGGGAATCTTTAACTCTTAAACCCAATATCTAAAAATTGTCTTGTTTTATAATATAACTCTCATTTTTAACACATACGTTGACCGATTTCTTACTTCAAGCCTTTTCAGAATATAGTTTTGAATTGTATCCACCTCTTAGGCTTCTGATAGCAAGTCTTTCTTTGGCATAGTTTGATCTCAATGTACAACTTTACACAAAATGGTATTAAATCAGAGGTGAGTAACGGTATTACACCCATTTTTGACAGATTTCTTCCAGCAAGCAATCCTCAAAAGTGGAATATTTTCAGATAACACATACTTCTTAGGAGCTTATATTTATGTAGATTGTTGAAGAAGAATGATGTTGACCACCCAGCAAGGAGGTTGGATCTTTTTGGGTGGTTTGTGAGCCGTGATTTTTGCAACTTTGACACCAAATAAAAGCGGAATTTTGAAACAACTCTGTATTCTTTTTGCAATGATTTTGCTCTGTGAGCAGCCAAATGATGGGTTTTGGCAGTGGTCTCCTGTGTTAACACTGACATAGGCAAAAGTGGATGGCGGCCTATTTTTCAGCTTTTTACTGCACACTTTCTGGTGATTTCTAGCGAGCAGCATGCTTTCCAGTGGCCATTTCTGAGGTTTCTGCTGCCAGCAATGCACAATAATGTTGCAGGTCTTGGGCTAGTGGGTTAAGACATCCCACAGCTTTCGCAACCCTGCTATAGGTATTTCTAGTTAACACTGACATAGGCAAACTATTTCTAGTTAAGTGCTCAATGTTGGAAGACTGATACACTAAGTTCGCGGGTAGTATGGGGTGGGGGAGTCTGTTTAGGTTTAAGGGGAACGTTCTTGGTTTCACATTCTTGTTTTGCACTACACAAACAAGTTCAGCATATTCTGAAGACTGCATGCACATTCTGGTCTTTGCTCAATGTTGCATGCCAAATGAGGTTGCATATCTGCCTGAAGCTGGTTAAATTAGTGAAATAGAGTATAGAAAGCTGTGGTGTATGTCCTGGAATGTAAATGGTCTTTGCTAGAAGATTAAGCCGAGTATGGTGCTGCAGGCCTTGAACAGGAACAAGCCTGCATTCGTGTTCCTGCAGGAAACACATACGATGCGAACTGAATGCATGTTTTTCAACAGATCGAATTATGCAATGAATGTGCATGCAGGATTCACAAGGGGCTCAGGGAGGGTGACGGTGTTGGTCTGAAAACACAGTTTACTATATTTTCGGTGGTCCATGACACCGAGAGAAATACCTGTTGATAATTGGCTCACTTAGGGGGGAGACTCTGGGGTTTCTCTGTGTATGTGCCCCACTGCCACTACAAATGGATCTCCTTCGGGAGCTTGAGGTGTTGTTTGTACAGCATCAGGTGGACCACTGGCTTGTAGGTGGGGATTTTAATGATGTGATGGAGAGCGGCCGGGATTGCTGCCCAAGTCTAAAGGGGTCACCCAAAACTCAGCACGTTTGGGAATGAGATTGGGCTGGTGGATGTGTGGTGCAAGTTGGACCCACAGGAGTCAGGTTATTCCTTTCATTCGGGGGCATGTCTTTTCCTATCTAGAAGAGATTACTTTTTTGTGTTCTGCTCGGAATCCCACAGGGTAGGTGCCACACAGCTCCTGCAGAGAGGCATTTCTGATCACTCGCTGGTACTGATCACCATGGGCAAGGCACCAATGAGGGATCGCTCATCCTGAAAACTGAATGTGTACGATCTGGGTTTCCCAGAGGTGGTGGGCCAGCTGCAGGATGAAATACTGGAATACTTTGAGGTGAACACAGCTTTGATGAATAGTGCCAGGACACTTGGAAGGGTACAAGTCTTTGCTGACGGCGTAAGCAATCTCAACCTTGGCTGCCAGGGAAATGAGAGGCTAGCGAGGATGATGGACACAGAAGTTCAGTTGCTGGATCTGGAACAGCAGTTTCTTAGTCACTGGTACCAGATGAACCAAAGCCAGTTGCTACAAGCAAGGGACTCATATCGCACCTTTGACACTGATGCAGCAAAACAGGCCTATTTGGTGTCTCGTGCCAGTGTATCTGAAGTCGGGGAAAAAGCCAGGAAACTGCTGGCATGTTTGGAATGGTGAGATACCCCCCAGTCATATGCACAGCGCAATCACCGGGGAGGGGGTGGACATCGAGGAGGAACATAAGATATGTGAGGTGTTCGCTGCATAATGATGAAAAAGAATGTATGCAATCCCGAAGGGGTTTGCAGGGCTGGCATACCCCAACCTCCTGGAGGAGATTCTCCCTCCCACAGCTAACAGCATTGGCCCTGGAATTGGGTATCACAAGAGATTAATTGGCTAACGGAGATATCATAATTACAGGCGGGGAGGGCGACTTGTCCTGATAGTTTCCCAGCCGAATTGTCGAAAAGTCTTAGCGAGGTGGTGGCTGATCCCATGCTGGTAATATTCCAGGGTAGTAAGGAAGAGGTGAAGGCTAACACAGGATTTGCGTCATGTGACCATCATAGTGACCCAAGAAAGACAAACCACTGAATGAATTTTCTTCTACCACCCCACATCTTTCCTTAATATCCCTAAAAATACTGACCAAAATCATTACTACAAGATTGATCAGGTGTTTGCCTGAGATGATCCATCCAGATCAAAATGTTTTTTTCCCCAGACAGGGCAATCCACATGAATATACAGAGTCTGCATGTAGCCCTCGATAAATCAGGTGTAATTTCAGATCCAGTGGCAATAGTGCCCATTGATTTTGAAAAAGCATTTGACTCTATTTATTGAGAATTTCTGTGGGCGGTGATGAGGGCATGGGTTTTGAGATGACATTTATGCAGTGGGTCAGACTGTTATATGAAAGCCCTTAGGCAAAGGTCTGAGTCAATGGTAGGACATCTCAATGTTTTCCGCTGTAGAGTGGAATGCGCCAGGCCTGCCCCCTCTCTCCATCACTAATTATCCTGGCATTCGAGTCCCTGGCAATCTGGCTAAGGGGGGATCACCTGATGAAGGGATTTGCGTGGCTGTTGGTATGGGAGAACAAAGTTTCCCCATATGTGGATAACCTGCTGCTATAAGTGGGTGAGCCGCAGAGCTCGAAACCCAGGATAATGGAGATACTACAAATATATGGTCAACATAGTGGTCTCCGTTTGAAATGGAGTTAGTCCATTCTATTCCCAATACAAGGGGGGCCTCTGGCAATCCTCAATTATTGCCCATTCAGGGTAACAATTGGCTCATTCAAGTACCTGGGCATTCAGATCTGTCGAAGCCTTCAACCTTCCTGGAATGTTACCTGACACCTATAACTGACCGGTTTGTCAAATAAGAAAGTATATTGTGCCTCATATTACAATGAATATATGTATATTGGCCTACGCCAAGCTGCTAACAAGTCGCTTGCAAAAAAATCTGTGTTGCAAGGTCCTGACCTTAAAATCAATGTAAGCCGCCATTTTAGGTCAATCCGCCATTTTAGGTTTGCTTTGTAAAGTCACCCTGTGAGTTAAAATGGTGGACGATGTCATTCCGAAATACAACATGGCCCTCTTGACCTCTGCATGTAGCTAATATGGAACTTGCCTGCAGGCCACTTGTTGAGGTCTTGAAATGAGACCTTGTCCTTCGTTGACCTGTGTTTAAAGCATTACTCGTGCAAAGAAACTAATCCGCGAACATATGTTGAGAACAATGTATTCAAATCCTGAACATAGAACACTTGTTTAACTAATATTGTATTAATGTTTGAGAAGATATGCATGGGAAATCCAAGAACACACAGCTGCCGTGTAGGCTTGTTGATATATGTATTAAAAGCAAACCAGTTACATGTGTATATGCGAACTAGGCATGAACCCTAGATCAGTAATGTATTAGTGGAATATTAACCCGAAGAAGGGTTGGACATCGTGTTCGCAAATTGTATAAAAGAGTCATGAATTCTAATGGACAGCGTCTCTCACTGAACATACTGAACCACGCTGGAGTTCGCTGTGTTGCACTGAGGGCCGAAAGCTATCTGATTTTGCTCTCTTCTTCGTAACTGGATTCAGTATAAAATAAAGTACTTTGTATGTTCCTTTGTAACCCGTGTTCGGTGTATTTCCTTTTGGGGTACTCAGCCTCGATATTTTGATTTTGTTTTCACAGGTTTACTGCTGTGGGAAAAGCAGCAATTTTCAAAATGATGACACTGCCTAGGTATTTCTATTTCCTCCAAAACCAGTGGTGGTCCCTTATGTAGGACATGAGGGTCCTGCCCCCCTCCTCCAGGAGTGCAGAGAGAAAATAATCTGTTTGCAACTGTACAACAACTGCTTGTATTTATTTAAACGCGCTGCATGGCAGCAATGTGTAGTCCTAAATAAATAATGACCTTCCCTCACGAGAGAGTCTCTACAAGTGTTAAGAGCTTTTCAAGTTTCCCAGTATTTCCTAACCCACCTTTAACCTGACACACGATCTGACAAAATCAGTCAGGTTCATTGTTCTGGTTAACAGCCCTTGAGCGTGAACAAAGTCGGCAACACAAAGCTCAAGCTCCTTTAAATACAAATAAATCAGCAGCACACCCTAATGAGAATTCTAGCAACTAAATTAGATACATTTTGCACTAGTGCAGTGCAATTTTCCACCTCATGTGAACTGTTGCAACAATACATTAATGCAATCCATAAATGCAGCTGGGTAATATTTGTCGCTTTGCAAATGTGGGTGCAAAATTGCACTGCATCAGTCCACCCTTTATCTACATCTGAAATGTTTTTGGAGAGAGCCTTTGTAAATTAGGAAGATTAGCAATATACACGGCACATGAATAAATCGTACTTCACCGTTAACTGTTCGCTGAAACCGGAAAAGCACAGTTTGTTCATACATACAATGGTAGAAGTGGTAAAACGAACTAGTGGTAATCTGGCTGCATCCAAAAAGGTGGGATTGGGATGGTCGGACAGATGGCTGGGGGTAGGAGGGCTACAGGTGTGGAGTGGGGATGAGGGAGGAGGTGGTGACCAGGATTACAAACTTTGCCTCTAATTGTTGAATTTCAAGGTCTATGGTAATAATGTCATATAGAGTTTACTTACAAAAACACATATTGCATAATAAAGCCACATGACAACTAGTAAAACACGTTAAACCAAAAGAATTACATTGTGGCTTTAATTTTCACATCCTGAATGGTAAAGTATAAGTCCCAAAATGCAAGATAAGGCAACATGAAGAATCTCGTTAACCCCAATGTACTTTCAGTGATTTAAGACATGTAATAAACAAAGATATATATATATATTACATGGACGCGGTAGCGTCCATGTAGTTATGGTTAAGTTGGTGTTTCCATAGGAAGAGCACATTTTGGGTGGCTTATAACTTTGCTCCCTCTGGAGGAATCCTCACCAAACTTTGCGAAAAAAAGTATATGGCCCAGTCTGAATTTGTTTGCAAAGTTTGGAGAGGTTTGGTCCAGGGGGGGCAAAGTTATAGGGGGGGCCCCAAAACATTTGTTTTTTCCTATAGACATAATGGGAAATAACTTTGCGCACAGCTACAGCCCGAACCGCTGGACGGATTTACACCAAATTTGTGGCAGGAGCGGCGGCTTCTTCCCGAAAGCGTGCTTCTGCAAATTTGGTGTAAATCCATCCAGTAGCTTTTTTAAAAAATGACCAAAATGTAAGGCAAAAAAATTAGTGATATCTGTGTTCCCTTCGCGGACGGACTTCCCTGTTCGCTCCGCGGACAGCACCCCGATTGGCCCATGGGCTTGCGTCATGTCCGCGGACATGCGACATGTTCGCTGATTGGACGGCGTGGGGCGTGGAGCCCGTCAGATTTTCTGTGGCGCCCGCCATCTTGTATTCACCGTCGACTGCGTACAGCGCGGTGAAACTTGGATTAAAAATTGAATTTAGTGGAGTGTGTTTGTGTGTAAGAGTGTTTGGGGAGGGTGGGGGAGTATGAGATAGGTTCAATGTTTTTTTTTATGTGCTATACGCTTTTGTTGTGTTCGATTTGTCCGCGGAGAACACGGCTGTTCTGACATTTTGTAAATAAACTAAATGGTGGGGTGTTCAGAGGACAGAGTATGTGTCCTTTTTGTTTGCAAGGAAGGTAAAATTGAGCTAAAAACAATTGCGGTGTATTTAAATGTTCGTAAATACACAAACTGGGGTGTCCTGAGGACGCTGTCCGTATTGTAATCTGTGAAGTTGAATGTGTTCTAAGAACACTCGCCGTGTCCCGAAATGGTTGCAATTACACAAAATGGGGGTGTTCTGAGAATGTTGTTTGTATTGTTTGTTGTCAGGTTGAAAGTGTTCTACGAACCCTCCTTTTGTCCGCTGATAGTAACATTTCCTATGGGCCTCACCCGACTTTTTGTCCACTAAAGAAACGATAAATCAGGCTGGTGTGCGCCGACATTATGTGATAATCCTATGACTGGCGCTATTGACCTGGCTGACTTGCTTTTGCGGCACTAAATCATATCTCCCGCCCCTGAGCCTGACATTACGAAAGCATTCATATTCCCCGCCTCTCTCCGTGACGTTACAGGGTGCGTCATCAAATGCGCCCAGTCGTCTCCAGTCCTACGCGACTTTAAACAGAACCTGGAAGACAACACACATTATGTCACAACACAGCGCGCCACAATTCGGAATATGAAACTGTGATTTAAAAGCAAACAGCAAGATTGTAAATTTTGTAAAGTACATTTATTTGACATCAAATGTTTAGAGAATATTCAGCGATTTGCATTTGTCTTTGTTGTCGATCTGCAAAAGTTCATGTCGAGCCACGCCATGTTCCTTTGCGGTACAGATGGTGTTAGATCAGCTTAGAACACAGTGCGCCACAATTCGGAATATGAAACTGTGGTTTAAAAGTAAACAGCAGGATTGTACATTTGGTAAAGTACATTTATTTCACATGAAATGTTTAGTGAATATTCAGCGATTTGCAATTGTCTCTGCTGTCGATCAGCAAAAGTTTATTTTGAGCCACACGCTGTTCCTTTGCAGTAGATAGACTGTTGGTTTATGATAAAAGCAGTAAATGGTCGCACTGATAATCAGAAGGTTGCTCCAACAACGAGGCATTAGACCACCATAATGGTTGGTATGTTGCTTCTAGCCGCTAGTACTGCGTAAGGGCATATTGGTCCTTGGCGATTTTCCCATAAAATGGTGAGGGTCATGAAGTTGCTTACATGGAGCTGCACCGGGCAGTTGAAAAATCCATCCGCTGGAGTCTGAAAATCGTGACATTGGCAAAATGGGGCAACATACCTGTTTTAAAAAACATAAATTAGTCTCACCAGCCGATCTTTATTAAAAATATTCAGTTTATTTATTAGGGCGTAAAACGATTTGCTAGCGAAGATAGTGCAACGGAATATGTTAATAATAAAATAATAATATTTTCGCATTTATATAGCGCTAAGAACCATCAGGTATCTCATCGCTGCTTATTATTACCCATGGTGTGTGGTGCTCATTTATCGACCACGGAAGGATGAAAGGCTGAGTTTGGCCGTGCCGGGATCCGAACCTGCGTTAGCAAGCTGTGCACGGATGTCAAAGCGAGCGCTCTACTTGCTGTGCCACTTGACCGGCTACAGTGAAGTGGCAGAGCGAGTAGAGCACTTGACCGGCTACAGACCTGTTAAATTATTTCTATTAACCCACCCTGTGTCGTCTGCCTTTTTCAGAGCCCTCTAAACGACAGGGGATCAATTTGGCGGTGATAGTGCGCGGTAGAAAACAATATGCCACATTGAACGAGCAAGTACAACTTGACCGTGCTTTAATGCCACGCTATTGTTATTATATTCCGTTATAAAATAATCTAAAGGGTTACTTACATTATAATTGCATTTTCCATTGTCCAAGTGTAGTGCAGTCCCAAAATACGACACCGCGTGTGCCAACAATCTTTCTCAAAGTGATACAATATACAAAAGTGGTTTTGTTTCAGAAATTTCATCTTTATCGTGTCTTACGTTTTTGCTACATTCTTCAAAAGAAGTCTTTCAGCACAATCTCTGTCTGTCAAGGTAAAAAAAAAAATAGAACCTTATACTGGGAGTTGTGGGCCTCTCCGGGCCGCGAGAAAAAAATGGAAGCAGCTGACCTTCACTGTGAATGAGCATAAATGCTTACTTTGCAACATTCTGTGTAAAGCCATCTGTGAGAACTTGCTGTTTACACTACATCTTTGTATATTGTTTGCGTGCTAATAAAAAAAGTTTTTTTAAGGGACGTTTTGGTTCCAAGTAAAGCCGAAAAACCCCTGAAATTCGCCAGTTATGGTAAGCTAAGCAACCATAACTCGCGCCACCACCGTGCACTGCTAAGACTAACACCCAGGACATCAAAGATGACATCGCAAATGTCATTGATGACATCACTGATGACATCACATGTGCATTTACTTTTCATGAAATTTGTGTACTAGGGATTTTTATTATAATGTTGTGAAAAAAGTGTCAGGGATCATTGCAATAAATATCATACTGTAATTAGTGCTTTGGGCGATGCATTGATATAAATCGCATTGTATTATGGGGTTCTATCTAGTATACTGAGCTACTAATGGAGAAACATAGCATTGTGTGCAGCGTACAAGATGAAAGTATAATATTTGTAATGTTAATATGTTGAATAATGAAATGATAATTGTCCTGAAATGTTCGAAAATAAACAAAATGGTGGTGTTCTGAGGACGTTCTTCGTATTGTGTGACTGCTTAGCTGTATGCAATGAGGGAATGGCACAGAGAGTAAAGTGGAAATTGTAGAAGGGGTGTCGAAGAGTTACGCGGTCCGCGGACACCGCGGCTGTCCGTGGACAGGGCGTTCTACATCCGGGGTTTTCCAGCAAATCCAACATGGAAAGAAGACTGTACGGATTAGCCAATCATTTGTGTTGAAAGAGACTGTGTGTGGTGAAGATGGCAGAAGTAGAGAAAGTCAGGGTGTTGGTGCTTGGAGATATGTTTGTGCATGGTTTACAACAGTACGCTCGATGTAGGCATGTTGAAAAGAACTTTGATGTGAAAGGAGTGGAGGTGGTGTGGAGCACTGTGCCTGATTGCAATGTACAGGGAATTGTACAAGTTTGTGAGGATATGGCCACGATGAACAGTCCGCATGTGGTAGTTTTGCACTATGGTGCTTTCCATTTGGGCAACGTCAGTGCCCCTACTTTGTTGGCTGATTTGAAACGCTTGGTTCAAGCCGTAATGAAGATCCTTCCAAATGCAAAAGTCATTTTTTCTGGATTACTACCTAGGGCAATATGGGACAATAGTTCAGTTTTTTGTCCTCAGCAAAACATTGCTAGGTGTGTCATCAAGCGAGGCATGTGTAGAGCTGGTATGTTCTTCTGTAATAATGAGAATATTGATGCCAGTAATACTGTTAATTTTAAAGAAGATTGCATCTCTTTATCTTTTACGGGAAATGCCTTTCTATTTTGGAATGTAAGAGTTGCTTTGGAGAAGGTTATGTGAAGATTTTAGGAGTAAAGTAAGAAAAAAAAACAAGAAAAAAATACAAAATAACAGGTGCCTGTCAAGCATCTGTAAAAAAAAGAAAAAAAATCTCTTTTCAGAGCCAACTTCAAAGGGGAAATGGGGCACACTATTTAAATTTACATTCACCACGCTCAGATTCTCGATATGTCCGCAGACATTGCGGTAGTCCGCGGACATCAAAATCACTACGTGGGGGTTCAGTATGTTCTATGTTACATGTATCTGAAGTCAGGGATATTATGGTTAAGTTGTGCTACTAAAAACCTATGAAATTCAGTGAAAAAACTTTGTTAAAGGGACGTTATGGTTAAGTTGGGCTACTAAAAACCTATGAAATTCAGTGAAAAAACTTTGTTAAAGAGACGTTATGGTTCAAAGTAAAACCGAAAAACCCCTGATATACGGCAGTTATGGTAAGATAAGCAACCATAACTTGCGCCACCGAGCACTGCTAACACTAACACCCAGGACATCTAAGATGACATCACAAATGTCATTGATGACATCACTGATGACATCACATGTCTGGCTCTCCCTTTTTTTCCTTTACTGACATATCTAGGCAACATGATTTTGCTCAGTAACAGTCAAGGGGCCTCATTACGACCCTGGCGCAACTTAACCATAACGTTCCTTTAACAAAGTTTTTTCACTGAATATATATATATATATATATATATATATATATATATATATATATATATATATATATATATATATATATATATATATATTCTTTGTCACAAACATTCCAGCTCGTTGTTATTCATGATGTTGAAAATATTTGATTAGTGACTTAAAGCTACTTTATTTTTTTGCATGTCAAGATAGTGGAGACATCATGCATATAACCACATTTTTAAATGGGTGCTTTGTGTTGCTCACTTTAACTGTCAGAGATTTGCAAGGTGGTGCTTTGCGAGCTTTTTGAGTCAGAAATGTTACATGATGCATATGAAAGGCTCTGCAATTGATAAAAGAAGTGTGTTTGCAACCAGAGCACCTTAACAACCTGCAGGCCAAGGATACATGCTGCATGTGTGTCTGCCTAGCTGTGATTTGGGTAACTGGCAGTGCTTGAATGTCTGGCCTGAGCCGGTTCTATATTTTTCAATAACAGATGTGCTACGGCTTTTGAAAATAATAAATATACTGTTCAAAAGGCATGACAAGTGCACCTCACACAACATCTGTGTGTCAGTTGGGGAGTAGAGGACATATTACCTAATAATTGTTAGCCACTCTCCTAATTGCCCTTTTTTCTTTCGACATACAATGCTCTGCAGTTATTCCATTTTCAAAAAGGCAAAACCTAAAGCCTATAGACGTACACAAGTTGTTACGGTTTGGATGCATGCCAAGAGTGGAAAACTGGTTAAGAGGTCTACGCTTTCGCACCTGATAACTGGGGACAGAGCAGGATGAGGTAGGACAAATGTTGCATTAATTAAGTGGTAAAGAAGCCATATTTTTGCTTAGTTTCTCCCCTTTCAGATAATGCCTAAAATCCCACCTTAGTAAGAGGATGAACGCATATGAATGCCAGTAACAGCATGACAAATTATTTTTTTCCATCATTACTGCATATCGATATAATGAATTTCATTATGCGTACAACATAGTACCAAATATTCTCAATACAGGCTGCTGTAAAATACACCATCACACTTGTACACGTAAGAATAATGTACCACCATTAGTACCTAAAACCTAATGATTTTAGTCCATATGTGTGTATGTTTGGATAGTAAATTTCACATTTTGGAAACATTTTTCCAAAATGTTCATGGGGGAATACTCCACCCCGCACCACACTTGATGTGGCTTGAGCTTGCTTGCTGTGCTTGCTCACTTCCAAATTCACCCTGATAATGTGATCTAAAGGGTACTGAGGAAGTTACTTTGGAGGGACTCTCTGGCCAGAATAGCATTGTGAACATTGTACGGTTCAGTTTGTATGGCGGGATAGGGCTCCCAGACCTCCAGAAATATTAAGTAGAAAAAAGGGCACAGCTTCACATACTTGGCAGCGCCATTAGTAAATACTCAACACAAGATGAGTTTGTATTGTCATATATTTTGAATGCCCTTTGTGAGACACATGTTTCGGCAACTTCTATGCCTTTTTCAATCAGGGCCAATAGCTGTTTCTTATATTCGATTGGAACGGGCCTGGATGGGTGATAGAGACCCACTGCGAATATTACACAGGTGAATAAACATGGTCGGACTACCCCAGATCTCGCAGCAGGTAGTTATCGGCTGAAAGAAAGCAACAAAAGAGACAGGGCGGGATGGAGTTGTGACCTTGAGTTGGAACACTGTGGCCCAATCAGGACATACCCGAATTGAGGAAATTGCCCTTTGCGGCTGAATGGTACCATATAAACATAAGAGTGGTGGTAGATGTGCTAGTTGTGGACCGGTTGCCGTAATTTCAAGAATTACATCAAAGCTCACAATTGTCAAGTTCAGACAATTATCAGTATATCTTTTTCTGACATGCCATGTGGTCAAAGTTCTGAGGGAACTATGACTGCCTGGAACAGACCCCTCCAGTGGAGGCTAACACACATACTGAACTCCTTAATAAGAAGGCAATTTCGATACTGAATACTCTGTAGTTTTACATCACGTCCCCTGTTGAACCTCCAATGGAAGGGGAGTGCAGATGTGGGACCCTTGGAGGCAGAAGAGTGGTAGGAGGCCCTGACGGCCCTAAAAGAGGTAGCTATTCTGTCCCGACTATCCAACTGAAGATCCTATGTAGAACATACTGTACCAGGGAGCTGCTGTTTAGATGCAACAGCATGATAGACTGTTTGAGATGTCCCACTGCTATGGGAACGTCTTATCATACAACATGCCCAAAAATCCAGAACTTTTTGCAAAAGAGCCTACGCAAGGTGTCCACAGCGGTCTCATAGCAGGTCCCGGCTGATGCAAAACATTTTATAATCTGGTATGTGACAAGACGGAATACTCAAGCTACAAAAAATATTCATATCTAAGTCTTTGCTAGTGGCAAAAAGCAATATTACCAGGTAATGGGGCTCGCAAGAAGTGCCCAGGCTGTCTAAGTGGGTGTTAGACATGGAAAATTGCATAGCGGCGGAAGAACAGATGTACAGATCCAGTGGGTGCCCTTATAGAATCTAGGACAAATGGGAGAACGTTGAGTAACCTTAGTAAGATTGTCAACTACTTAGCAATTCACCTACATGGTTTTCTCATCCATTTTACGGTGAAGAGATGGAGCAGCACCTTTTTTAATGATTCTGTCTGTATCCATGCATGCATTGCAGGGCAATTAGCCCAGATGGTGTGACTTTTCAAACTGCTGTGTTTTGGTTATTGTTTATTATTCACTTGTTATTTAAGAAATATGCCCGAGCAGCAGGGGCATTACCCAGTCCTGTAATGCCCTGGGGCCCATAGTCAGAGGCCCGAGCGAAGGCCTTAATGAAGGGCCTTAGCGAGGGCCTTAACAAAAGCCCTGGGGCATTACCAGACTCAGTAATGCCCCCGCCGTGAGGGGCATATTGCTATTAGTACCCCAGCCCAATCTGGAAAAGAAATGACACAGAAAATGGCCACTGGGAAGGAAAAACAGAGTCTGTTTTCCCTTTCCATGTTGGCCATCGGGAGCAGACGCGCTGGGAACAGAAGTGCTCCCAGCATGTTCGCTCCTGAAAGACAACAGAAAAGAAGGTTGGATTGGGGCAGGCGGAGGGAAGGAGTAAGGGAGGTAGGGAGGTAGGGAGGAAAAATACATTTAAAAAAAAAACATACTTGAATCCCTGGCGGGGGACGATGGCAGCCTCCAGCTGTGTGGAGGCTCGCAGCGGGGATAGCCCCGCTTCGAGCCTCCTCATTGGTTGACGGGCTGCCACGCCTCCCGCCATGGACAAAGCGGCTGGAATTCTGGCCGTTAATCGAGGGATTCTTGGCCGGGTAACGACCTGGCGAGAGCCAATCAGAATGTGTGTTAGATTCTGCTTGACTCTCGCCGGGTACTAATACAAAAAAGCAATAAAAAGTTTGATATAAAAAAAATGGGTCAGGATGTGCAACTCCTGTCTACATACGTTTTTAATGATGGCATGCTGCAAATAGTTAACTATTGTTCTACTTGGAATGTACCAGTGACATCAATACCCTGTATTCTGATGTCACTTATCATTGTGACCAACCAACAGAAACATAAAAGCGGTCAGTAATAAGCTATTTCCAGACAAAAAACTGCCTATTGCTAAAAATGAAAGGCTTTTCAACAAAATTACTGTGCTTCATCAAACTGGGGCATAGGTCGGATTTTAGAGTGGGTTGTTAAAATCAGGGTTTGTGACTTTACAAAGACAGCATGTCTAGGCCAAATTGGCTTTATGCATTGCCAGTGAACTGAAGCATCAGATCGTAGGTTTCCAAAATGTCTGTGAAATTGGAAAGGTCTTTATTAAGCAGGTATGGGGACAAGATAAGTGGTTGAGAACCAAGAGCAGAAATGCTGGTGCCACTTGCTTTGTAAAAGTTTAATAGACCTGAGAGGACTCCCACAAGCCCCTGTGGGCACTGTGACTCCAAACAATTGGAGGGTGCCCTCTGCCCCTCTACCCTTAATTACGCAATGAGTCCAAAGGAACCTGTCTCCTCACTGGCCAGCTCATCTCTGTCCTGAGCATCAATGCAAGGGTGCTCAACAATGCTAGCCTGCTTCATGGACCCATTTTACCACCAGGGCATTTGGAGCATAATTACTCTCGATGGCGACACAACACTGGCTCTTTTTGATATAATGTAATGCAATGTGAAATGGTCTTATATAGCACATGTGTGCCCTGTTTGTTGTTCTCACTGATCATGGATCTGAAGGAAAAGAGGAAGGGATTGTTAGAGAGATGGCAGGAGAGCTAGATGGGAAAGTTGAAGTGTTGATGTTTGCAGGTCAGAAGTACCTGAGACCAGAGTGCCTTTGTGCTTCAGTGCATTTGGTGGAGAAATCTCAGAGTATGTTATCCAAAGGGGAGAGCCCAAGATCTGATAACAGTGCTTTAGGATTGGTTAATTAATGATACGGGAAAGTGTGCTAGGACTAAAGAGGAGAGCTTAGTCATAGCCCAATTAGTGTTGATCTTCTAATGGATAGGTGCCTGGTTTCATCTCTGCAGGATTTGCACCTTGTCAAAGCCCACAAAAGCCCACTGTTTTTTTTGTGAGCCTTCTGACTGCATGCCCTATTCTGCTGTCTAGAGGGGGAGAGAGAGAAAAAGCCTTTCCAGCGTTGTGCCCAAGCAAGCAGTTTTGAAGTCATCCTTCCCACTGCACCCCTGGTTAAGCCATGCGATCCATTCTGCGTCAAGAAAAGAAAATTGGTGTCCACAACAAGGCATCACATCGCCAAAGACTTCACAAGCCTGCTGTTTTGCTGTGAGCCCTTCTTATGCACCTGCGAGGGCAGCCCATGTCCCCATTCTGCTGTCTAGATGAGGGAAGAGAAGAACATCTTTGTCCACTCTGTACCAGCACTTTGCCAAAGCTTGCCCAAGCGTCTGTTTTGTGGTGAGCCCTCCCGCTGCACCATGTATTTACAGTTGAACATTTCTTTACAATTAAAACAGAACACGCATGGCAACCATGTCCTGTATAAATGAATTTCTTAAGAAACTTTCAACTGTAAAGACAATGGACCTCATTACGGGTCTGGCGGTAACCCTGCTGGTGCTAATTTTCATAGAGCACAATGTCTCAACTGCATGGAACGCCCAAGAAGCAAGTAAAGCTTTGAGCAATGGCAGGATACCTTCAGATATTTTTGTAGATAGCTCCAATATCTGGCTTACATTCTTAACCTATTTGTTCAACAAATGTAATCTACATGGGCTATTTTGAAGAACAATGAAAAGATTCAACCTGCTGCTTATAGACCAATGTTCTTGATTGACTGTACAGCTAAGATCTACAGTACAGCTTTACAATCAGACGAGTACTTTATTGAAGACAAGACAATTATCTCACAATTTAAAGGGGGTTTTTAGGGCATATAGGGGCGCATTAGAAAAAGCTTTCTTGTTACATGCCCTCATTCAGAAGTTAAGCATGCAGAAAAACATGCCACTTTACCAAGTTTATAGTGATTTCCAAAAGCTGTTCATAGGTCTGGAACACTACAGGTCATAGGAATTTCATGGAGAATAATGATGTTAAAAGGATACTTTCTGCAAATCCTATCATAATGTTACAAGAAAAGTGGCAGACCAAAACAACACATTGACGGGTTCACCCCAGTACAACAGATGGTGACTCCTAGTATGGGGGTGTCACTCATTGGGTGGCCTCTTAACCCCATTAAAAACCACGGCGTTCGAAGCAGTGGAAATATTTTCTAACACGACATTTGACTTGCTGTAAAATTAATGTTAAAAATTAAGAAAGCTGCCAATCTTCTTTACTTAATTTATATCTATTGCAATTCAGCAGTCTGTGATTTGGATACATTTTTATGTCATATGCCAGAAGTGTGTGAAAACATTGTGTTCGATAGGGGTTGTCTAAACATAATTTTGGCTGGTGGCTTGAATTCAGAATGTCTTGAAAGCACGAATGGAGCACTTGATGGGCTAAGTACTCGCAGTAGGACTAACTCTAAACTAAATGGGAAAAAGTGGAATTAATTTTTTAACGCATCGAATTCTAAGACAGCTAATGATAACATTGTGTGGAACATTCCAAATAATCGAACTTGTTTGGAAATAATTCGTTTTATTGTCTAGACTACTGGGCTGTGTCATATGCTCTATTCAGCCTGTGTATAGCATTTAAGATATCTAGGGAATATCTGAGTAATCATCGCATTTTGACTGCAATCTTAAATAGTGGTATGATTGTGGTCAGACAGGGCCATCATACAGATGTTACAGCTAACATTAACGGCCACCGAGTAAGGAAGAAAACTGTTAATGGGCCACAGCTCGTCTGTAGGATTAGGGACAAAATAGCAAATACATGGATCGAGGAAAAAAGCCTGCGGTTTCCCCCAAATAATTATATGAATTTCCTGGATAATTGCGACTCCAAAAAAGTGAACAATGCCATTAACACTAGGAAACAGAGAAACGTCTTTGACGTGGAAATTCAATGAAGAAAGAGATTGTTAAGATGTGCATTGATTATTGCAATGGGTGGGACTCCACCAAGACCAATAGCTGAAGGAAACTAAACATGCCAAGTATTTATATAAAAATGGGCATAGGTCATATAGATTTGTACGTTTTAAAATTAGATCTCTTGTTATGGTCAGATGTTCTTTATGTCCTTTGCTGTAACATTCTGAAATATCAAACATTTCCTAAATCCTGGAATCAAGCAACTATATCCCAATTTATTAAAAGGGGATTGGATGGATCCGGACAATTATCGGCCTGTTACTTTATTGGATTCTAACAGAAAAATATTTGCCTCACTGATACTGAAATGTTTGGAGGCCTGGGCCGAGTCAACAAAACAATTGAGTAAAAGGAAAAAAGGATTCAGGAAAGGCATGAGTACCCTAACCAATGGTGTTTTACTTAACTGTTTGCAACAAACAACTCTCAGTATCCAGGGGCTACCAATATATAGTGTGGAAATTGATTTGACACAATAAACCATACAAGCCTGTGGGAAAAACTAAGAAAATGAAATATTCCATCATATCTGCTTGCAATACCTATGAAACTCCATGAACAAACATGAGTGCATGTGAGACTGAATGGGTAGATGGGTAGAATAGCCTGAAGGACCCAGTCCAAACCCGTCAAGGGGTTGTGTCTTGACTCCCTGACTTTTCAACCTCTATATGGCGGACCTTGAGTTATCTCCCGTGAAAGTTGCTTTTGCACTATTGAAAATGTACATTTTTGTAACAAGTTGGTTGTTCTATGTTGACGATCGAGTTTAATGGATAGGACACAAAAAGACCTTCAAAGCCTGATTATTGCTACAGATCAGTATGCCCATGAAAATGATTTGATTATTAATAACAACAAAAAACAGGTTATCTCACTATGTAGGAACAATCTAAAGAGACTTAAATTTACTTGGTCATTGGATTCTATCAAAATTATTCAAATAAAAGAGATCAAATATTTAGGTGTCATCATTGAGTTTTGTCCAACTACGCAATCACTAATCAATCGACTGAGCACTAAAGCAAGCCAGAGTGCAGCAAAATTGAGATGGCTAGGGAATCAATATTGACGATTCACCTTTTAGCCCCTAATAGATAGCTATAAACTCAAGGTTATTCCTTCGTTGATGTGAATCACTTGACCCGTGATTTGGATTGGGATTTGTTGGAATCAATTATTTGGAAAACGGCTTTAAGATTACCAAACTGAGTGAAGGGGACACACCTCTGGACTTATTTCCTAATTCTCTATTAAAATTCCCCAACCTATATTGGAGGCTGCAATTCCTAAGGTTTAAGTTAAATGTGATCCAGACAGGTGACATTTTAAATGTTTGATCGGACAGTCACCTGGTATCTAGTGATTGTTCTCTATGCTTAATAACTGGCTTGGCTCAGACTAGAGAACACATATTATCTGAATGTATAGCACTGAAAACTGCAAGAAATAAATTGTTTGTTCGATATGTACATGATGTCTCCTGGTTTGAAAAAAAGAGAGTCTGCAATAGAGTTGTGAGCAGACATGAAACATCCCTGACAATCGCCGTTTTAAAGCTATTGGACATTGTAGGTGTCATCCAAATAAAAGAAAAGTGAAAATGAATACATTTGTATATGTTCTTTTTGAAACTTTTGAAGATGTTATAAGAATTGTATTGTTTTCTGTGTTTAAAAATGTACTTGGTACATTTTGTTGTTTTTATGTAAGGTTAACATTGTTTAAGCAATTCATGAAGCATAAAAGATAGGGTGCTCACTAGCACAGATAGGGACACATTATGGACAGGAATGGAGAATGTGAGAGTGTCACTAGATATATTAATGTCAATACAGTCATTATGAGGAGAAAATACAGCAAAGGCTGGATGTAGGCAAGGTGGAAAGTGCACTAATCTCTTAATCTCGTATTGATAAAGCTTGTGGTGGAGCATAGCTGTGTTCCTATGGCTTAGTTGTTTTTAGTGTACATCAACGATTTAGGAGTATAAATTCAGAACTTAGATTGTGATGCACCAAAAATAAGACAATGTGATTATTATATCAAAATCCACGGTAGTTATAAAGAACCAATTTGACAATTTGGCATTGTTTTATAATGATCATCATCTGGTAGTGAATCCATCAAAACAGTGTCTTTATTTTGCCATACAAAAAACTCACCAACTTATACTTCAGTTTTAATGGTGAACCGATTCTGCAAGTTGACATTTTTTGACTAGCTAGCAATACGTTCTTGTAAAGGGAACTGGGTGAAACCTTTTGAGCTTAGCTTTTGTTCATTAAGCGCAATTTTTACCTTCAGTACTGGTATATGAGACCCACAGACAATCTTCAATCCCATACAGAGCTGCGATGTGGGGGTTGTGTTCACTACATATGCTGGAAATGTGTGAAATGTGCGCCCTTTTGAAAAATCAGTTGGTAGTCCTTTTGAGTGCTACAACAGTTCCTTTGTATTTAGAAATAGATCGATGCACAATTCCATGTGTAGTACGTATAAAATCACTTATGCTATGGCTGCTCATAAATCAGCGAAATGTTTTGACTCAACACACATGTCTACCTCAGGAGTTATTGAACAACTCAGACAGCTGCATAAAATATTCTTTATTGAATCTTGTCTAAAGCCATTTGTGTAATGGAAATCTAGAAAACCCTGACATCACCATCTGAGGGATAAAAGCAGCTTTTCAGGAATGACATGTGAGAGATTTTATATCCAGGAATATTGCAGGCTCAAAGATACTAAGCTACTTAGTTTACAAAGATGTTTTAGGTCCAGAAAAATATTTCAATATAATTAATAACCACCACCAGAGAACATTATGTGGTCATGTTATGGGTAGAGCATGTAATGAAAACGTAAAGCACCCTTAGACCCACCTATAAAAATGTCCAACCAAAAAGTACCATACTTCAAGGGGCACGGAACATTAAAGGTCAGAAATGGATCTCGTCTATGGGTCTGTGTGATATGTGGATGTTAAATGGGAGAACTGTGGGGGGCATACCAGGGGCCTACACTTGGAGAGGCAATAATTGTGTGGCAACCCTGGATTACCTTTTTGGTAACAACGCTTGTCTCCAAAGAGTTAAATACTATTGGGTAAACAACACTGAACATAGTGATCATGACCCAGTGATACTGGAAATGGACATTTCTATGCAGGAGGGGGAAAAGAGTGGTGTCACAAGCCTGAAATAAAACCATGCTGGTAGTGTGGTGAGGTGGACTAAAAACAACTTATTGAAATTAGATGGTATACTCAACGAATTTCCAAGCTTTAGGATGCAGAATATATAAAGTATGAATGAAGCTGAGATGGAGAAATGGATATCCCAATTAACTAGAAAGGCGAGTAAGGTGGAAAAGGTGGGACTGGTTGTCTGTAACAAAAATCACCATGGCTATGATAAAAATATTTGAGATAAAAAAAGGATCATGCATAGACAAATACGCATGTTACAGACAAAAGGTGGTAAATGCCAGGAGATGGTAACCCTCTGTAGAGAGATCCCCAGAAAATATCAGGTTTGGTATAGAATGAATGTGTTGCCTTTGACTGATTTCATGGCCAAATGGCATCTGGCAACTTCAGATAAATGTGTTTTATGCAACAATGGGAGGGAGTCTTGTCAACCATTTCACATTATTTTCCCCCTATTTTCTGTATGTAGGAAAGAATGTATAGTATAGTGGATGCAATAACTTTTCTAAAATGACCCAGGCAATAGGAATATTAATGTTTCAGCCACCTAATATATTTAAGCATGAAAGATTGCCCTTTACCTTTTGGTTGTTTTTATAGATGGATTGTATTCCTTCCTCTTTTAAATGTTTTAGATTTTAATATTGGTAGTGTTTTTGTTTACTGTGTATTTTACATAAGGATGTGTATTGATGTGTATTAAGATATTTCTCTTGTGTGTATGTGTGGAATTGTGTTAATTATAATTCTAATTAATTCAAATACAATATATATGATGATGATGATTTATTTGTGGTTTCCAGCTTTGTCCTTGCCTACCTATTGCTGACCCACCATCAACTTCTTTCCTGCCTTAGCTTGGCATTCAGGACCTCCCATTACCAAGGCATCCACAGAGCACCATTAGGTGAACTATATTCTGGCCTGCAGTATGGCCTCTCATCAGGGCCGGACTGTGGCATAAAATTGTCTCAGGCACCAATGCAAAAGTGTCCCACAGTTGCAAATGGGAATTCATTCCTTTTGTGACGCTGTTTGAATTGTACCCAATGGGGAGGTTTTTGATACAATGTGATGCAAATTGTACATTTTAAAGAATATTTATTTAGCAACACTGGTCAAAACTATTAGAAGCATAGTGAAGTAACTCATCAAACTTGCCCACATTGTCCAAATAAGTGCCGCACTTTGACCCAAAAAACTGGCCAACGCAAACATTTTGTGTTTTTGGTTCGGCCATGGGCCTATTGCCCTATAAGCCAGTCCGAGCCTGCCTCTCATCCAAATTCCTAAACACCCAAAGAGGTTCAGGGATTCACCTCTAATCTGAACTTCAGTTAACACTCTAATCCCATTGCCTGAACAAGAGAAGATGTCTGCCACTTCAATCATGAGCCCTAGTGATTCCCCTCTACCCTTACCAGCAATGAGACCTCCAGTCCCACTACCAAGATATCCACAGAACTCCAGCGATTCACCTCCAAACAGATCTGCAGTGTGCCCTCCCATCCCATTATCAATGCACCCACCGACCTGCAGTAACTCACCTCTATTATGATGTGCCTGGGGAATGTGTGACGCACCGTGGGAGTATATGAGGCCACCCATTTAACTTAGTGAGCCTCCAAGGAAGTGAACATGGCCACTTGGGTAGGTGTGAGTCAGTCTCCATTGAAATGTGTGAGGCTACTCATGTACAAATTAATATGTTTCTATGGAGGTGTATGAGGCTACCTCTTCATGTGAATAAGACTCCATGATGGTGTATGACATCACCCATGTAGGAGGAAATCAGTCTTCTTGCAAGTGTATGAGGCCATCCATTTAAATGAGTAAGCAGCCATAGACCTGCATGCGGCCATGTTTATACTAATTCGTGAGTTAAAATGAAAGCATATGAGAGTCTGAGGCCCCCCATTTAAATTAGTATGATTCCATTGATGTGCATGAGTGAACTGGTGTAGGAATGATTCAGAGTCCCTGAAAGTGAATGAGGCTCTCCTTTTCGGAATGAGAGAGTTTCTCATACTTTTCTATGCACCACTAAACTGGGTCCATTTGCCTTAAAGAGATGCTGTGATTGCAGGAAGGTGAATAGAAGCAATCTGACAATGAAGGTTGGGACCTTTAGGTAGAGGGATATAATGGGCAGTTCAATAACACTAAAATCCAAAATGTACGATATCTCCAGCACTTTACTGGGTAATGATATTCACCCAAATTCCTTTGAAAGTTTTAGTAACAGCTAAATAACGAAACCAGGGCAAGCGCAGGTGTGCACCTTTCGCTGCCCTTCAGAGATACTGAATGGATGTCAGGCATGTATTTTCAAACGTCATCCCTTTTAAGGGCTGTCCTTCCGAATCCAGAGACAGGAAATGGCTGTCAGACATTTTTTTTCAAATGCACAAGGTGTGAGCTGTTCCCACAGGTGGCGCGAGCCCTGGCACCCACTGGCGCCCCTTTATTTATATACAGCTATTTGCACAACAAAAGGGGGGAGTTGCAGTTTGGCTACCTTTCTGGAATAAGGCATGGTTGTCTGATTTGTGCCCTAACGTTTACACTTTCACACAATTTGGTATGATTTCATAGATAAGTGTAAAACCGGTGTTTGCGTAGTTTTGAAGCTTATTGTAAAAGCTCTGAAGTGTTGTGTGGTTTTGCCATGCGTGCTTTTGGTTGTCTGGTAATTTCCTGGTGGCTTGATAGATGTCAATGTGCCAAGGGTTGAGTGCCGCAGCTGCCTTTCAGAGTAAGGTGGGGTTGACTGATTTTATTCTGTAAATAATTTACATGATTTGCATGAAATAAATGTGTCTGCTTAGTTCTGAAGCTGGTTCCAAAAGCTAAAGAATATTAAACGTTTTGGCCACGTGGGCTCCCATTAATTTGTCTGGTCACTTTCTTCTTCTGTCTTGTGGCAGGCAGGCCCTTCATGGTCTCCATCTTTGCCCTTGCCTTGCCTGACTATTGCTGATCCATCCCGTCAGTATATTTTCTTTTTTCTATTGCCACAAAAGCGCTACAATTACAAATGTATTTATTTATTTTATTTATTTATTTTTGTATTTATAAAGCGCACATAACCCAGAGGCATCACCCATCAAACTCCATTACATCAGCTTGACCTTGGCCTGCAGTAAGCACCCATATCCAAATTCTTGGGTGGCTGCAGAGGTCCAGTCACCGCTATCCTAACCTGCAGTAAACACTCTAATCGCCTTGCGTGGGCACCCACAGTCACCTCAATTCTCACCTGCTGATTATGGATTTCCGTCCCATTACCAAAAGACCCAGCGAGCGCTCGAAATTCATTCTTTCCTGACATACATGAATCCATCCGTTTTGGAATGAGTGAGTTTCAATGGAAGAATATGATGCCACCTGTTTAAATGAGCAAGTCTCTAACGACAACCAAGTAGATCTAAGGAGGCCACTCCGTCACAATGGATGTGCCTAAGGCCACCTGTGCACGAAGGAGTGAATTTCAGAGATAGTGTATCAGGGCACTAGTTTAAAGTAGTAAGGCTCCATAAAAGTGTGTGAGGCACCCATGCAGGTAGATTTCTTCTCCATGGAAGTGTATGCTGTAAGCAAATGAGGAATAACTGAGTGAGAACTGCCTAATTACTTACCGGTAGTATTTATTACCCCAAGTCCTACTCTTCCTTATCCCAGTCCAACCAATGAGATAACCCCCACCTCCCAGACAGGATTTTGTATGAATGAAAAAACAAGTAACTACTTACCTCCTCCAATGGGGAGAGCTACTCCCCTTGCATCTTTTCCTGATAAGAGGAGCTGCATTCCCCAACCCTTCTGTTAAATACCTGGGACTTTAACCAGGCCTCTGTGGCAGGGTGGGGGGGTTGGGATGCCAGACTGGATGAGGAAGAGAAGGACTTGGGGTAATAAAGATTACCGGTAAGTAACATGGGCATTACCTCCTCGTCCCTCTTCCTCATCCCAGCACAACCAATGAGGACATGGCAAGCAGAGCCTGGTCAAACAAACCAGCCAAACCAGAGAAAGTACTTCCCACCCATGAATGAATTAACAGCACAGCACAATTCACTCAGCCTGCTGCACACTCAAAACAGCGGTACCAAACACAGAGCCATCTATGAGAACAACCAGACAGTAGTGGTGGACAAACGTAGAAGGAGAAGCTCATGTGGCAGCGTGAAACGATTTCCCCAATGGAGGTCCCCTGGAAGCCCACCCATGATGTGGCCAGCCCTCGGGTAGACCCCCTGAGCATCCTTCCCACACGCTCCAGACCGGCCAACTCATAACAGGCCACTGAAGGCTTCTGCCCCCCCTGTCCTGCACCAAAAGTCAACTGCAGGGAGTCGCAAGACCGAAAGGAGGCTGACCTAACCAGGTATGTCTGCACAGCCCACATCCAGCAGGCTTAGAGCAGGAGTTGCATCCATGGAACCCCCATCATGTTAAGAAGGAAGCACCAGATTCTAATTGAGCTGGAATGAAGAGATGGTTTTAGGGCGAAAGGCTGAGAAGGGACGAAGCACCAGCCCCTCTGGAAGGAACCGTAGTAAGAAGGGACACAGAATAAAGCCCCAAGTTCCCCAGACACCTAGCCAAGGTAACGGCTGACAGCAACACTATCTTAAAGGTAAGACAATTCAGCATCAGGTGGAAGAGAACAAGAGGGAGATCCCAGGTAGGACAAGGAGGACGAACAGGGGGCCTAGCCAGCGAGAGAACCTCTGCCTCCCCAATGCCCTCCCACACAAGTTTCCCTGAAAGCCTGAATGACTGCCAACTGAGCTCACAAGGAAGAGACATAAATTCCCAACCCAAGAACCGAGCCACAAAGGACTGCAAAGCCTGTCATAGGATTTGAGAGTAGAAGCCATGTGACAACTCTGAATGTCAAGCGCCAAGGCCTGGGAAACCCCCTTCTACATAAGACCCACTAGTTAAACCGCCACACCTAAGGTGGAGGGAGGTCAGGGAAACCTGGGGAGGAAGAGGAAGCCACAGTAGATAGAGGGAGTGGGGAAAGTACCAGGGAGGCCCAATGTCATTACGTGATTCAGGGAAATATACCCCTTTCGGGTGCTATGCCGGAGCCACCAGGACCACTGGGGCCTGCTCTCACTGCACACTGAGAAGACATTTGGAGAGAAGAGGAAAGGAAAGAGTGGGAAGGCATACAGGAGACTCCAAGGTCATGGAATGAACAGGGATTCCTGGCCCCAGGCTAGCAGCTCCCGCTCCCAGGAGCAGTAGGCAGGGAGAAGATGAGAGAGGCGGAGGTAAAGAGATTGATGACAGGGACCCTAAACTGTCTGCAGAGGGCCCAACTGGCCTCCTGCTTCAGGGCCAGCTCCCCCATATGAGGGAATATCCTGCTCAGGGAGTCCACCACCAGATTCAGTTCTCTCTGGGGTCAGACAGCCTCCAGTGACAGGAGATGAGACTCCAACCACAACATGATCCTGTATGCCAGGAGAGCGATGGAAGCCTTGTTGGTCACCCCCTAGCAGGTTATGTACCATTTTGTCACCATATTGTCTCCCGCATCAATGCAGTCTGCCCCCCCGGGTGCTGACCGAAGTGCAGAAGGGCCCAGAGGACCACTGACAGCTCCTGTCAGTTGGATGAAGCTTGGCCCTCCGCATGGGAAAATTTTCCCTGCTTCATCCATTCATCCAGCATCGCTCCCACTCTTTGCACTCTGGTATCCATAGACAGGACCCGCGGAGAAGGTTGATTTAGAGGAAATGCCTGCAAAAGGCTCAGAAGATCCAACTACAACCGGAGGGTCGTCGGCATTGGACAAGGGAATCGTCCGAGAATAAACCTGAGAGGTTGTATCCCAGCATCCATGGCACTACAAAAATGTCTGCCGCCTTGCCATCTGAGATTGTAACCACGTCCTGGTTGGAGCTGAAGACGTGGGAAGGAGGGAACAAAAATGCTCCTGGGGCTTGATCGCCCTGTGGAGAGTCAGGGACCAACACCTGTGGAGAGTATCAAAATCCACATTGATAAACTCCAGGCAGGAGCAAGGGACCAAGTGGTTATTGGACACATTCAATTTCCAACCAAAATGCAGAAGTACCAACAGATTATAATCATGGTCCACACGCCCTCTTCCCTGGGTAAAGTGTGGACCAGCCAGTCATCTAGATACGGGTAGACCCGGACCCCCTGAGCATGTAGGAATCCCACCAGGAGTGCCAGAATCTTTGTGAAAATCTGCAGGCAGAATTTAAGCCAAAGGGGAGCATGCAGAACTGAATGTGTACCTCAGGGGTAGCAAACCTCAGGAAGCACCAGACTACCTCCTTGATGGGTACATGAAGGTAGGCATTCTCTAGATCTACTGAAGAGAGGAAGTCCACCAGCAAAATCAGTGGGATAATGGTTTGCAGAGTCTCCATCCTGAACGTCCACTTTGAGACAAAAAGCTTCATTCCCCCTTTAGACTGATGATGGGACAGCAGTCTCTGGAAGGTATATAAACCAGGAAAATGATGTATTAGACTCTCTGCCTCTGTTTCACCAAAGAAACAGGCCGGATGGCATTCTTTGCTAGTAGAGAAGAGATGCCCTGTAGAAGTGCCACCCGCATTGTGGTGTCCCTAGGCCAAGCAGTAAACCGGGTCCCTGAATCCAGGGGACAAGAGATTAACTCAATGGACAGCCTGTCTCAGACCACTCTGCACTGTCGTCTGAAACCTGCTGGGCCAAGCTGGGAACCAAGGCAGGACTGGAGAGCCCCCAGATAGTTAGGGCGAGGGGGTGGACTTAGGGATGGTAGTGGCCAGACGAGGTTTGCATGCCAGAACACTGGCCCTGCCTTAGCCTCTACCATTGAAGCCCCTCTGTGACCCCTGATGGGTCACAGAGGTAGGGTGAGTGGGCTGGTTTCTGTAGGCTGTCTGAGACAGGCCAGCTCTTGACTTGATGAGGAGGGCTCGGCCAGAATCCTCCTGGGCCTGTTTGACCAGTTTCCACATCCTTCGGCCAAACAGCTTCTGACCCAAAAAAGAGCGATGGAGCAGGATTGCCATTGCTGAAGCTTCCCCTTTCCAACCATTTCATCAAAACTGACTCCTGCAGCCACCATGGATGCCTTTCCCAAAGTCAATGCAAGCAAGCAGTTGCAGGAAATATCCAAAGCGAACATCAGTTCCTTTTCAACAAGATTCACCAAGGAGGACGCATCTGAACTCTCTTCCATAGCCTCCCCCCCTTGAGGACCACAGGATCGGGGGCAGCAGGAAGCAGCAGGGGGATCTGCCGCTGCACAAGGTAAGGGGGTAATCGCTGGTTCAGGGCCTCCTCAACCGTGTCAACGATGAGGAGTTTGAGCTCCTCAGCAGGCATGGAGACCTGGGGAAGAGGCATAGGCAGTAAAGGAATCCTCCCTCCTGCACCAAACATGGTCCGCTCGGCCATCCCACCTGATCCTGCTCCTCCCATGGTAATGGGAATGAGAGGCCCTCCTCCTGGAGCGAGACTGGTAGTGGGACCGTGTGCCCGGTTCTATCATTCAAGAGGAAGACTATCAAGAGCAAGACTGAAAACAGAGCAGGATGCACTCACCTGCTCCCATCCACTCTTCCATAGCCTCCCCCCCTTGAGGACCACAGGATCGGGGGCAGCAGGAAGCAGCAGGGGGATCTGCCGCTGCACAAGGTAAGGGGGTAATCGCTGGTTCAGGGCCTCCTCAACCGTGTCAACGATGAGGAGTTTGAGCTCCTCAGCAGGCATGGAGACCTGGGGAAGAGGCATAGGCAGTAAAGGAATCCTCCCTCCTGCACCAAACATGGTCCGCTCGGCCATCCCACCTGATCCTGCTCCTCCCATGGTAATGGGAATGAGAGGCCCTCCTCCTGGAGCGAGACTGGTAGTGGGACCGTGTGCCCGGTTCTATCATTCAAGAGGAAGACTATCAAGAGCAAGACTGAAAACAGAGCAGGATGCACTCACCTGCTCCCATCCACTCCACTGAGGAAGCCTCAGCGCAGCATGGCACTCCCAAGTTGACCCAGAAGAATTGCCAACCCCTTGTGGGTGCAGGCGTCCAGACAACCGCAGAAAGGCAAAGGACGAACTGCTGCAACCTCAACAGAGTTGTCTAACACCTGTCCATGCCAGTAGAGTGAGGGGGTCTGCCCTGAGGGTTGAGTCCACGGGCGCGCCTTAACAATTTTTATTTATACAAAATCCTATCTGGAAGGTGGGGTCACCGCATTGGTTGGACTGGGCTGAGGAAGAGGGACGAGGGGGTAATGGAAGATTATGAGGCCACCCAGTTCAATGAGTACTACTACATGGAAGTGAATACGGCCACTCATGCAGTAATGAGTAGGTCGTTGTAGAAATATATGTGGCCATCCATGTAGAAATGAGTGAGTACCTATGGAAGTGGATGGGACTAGCCATTTAAATGATTGAGTCTCCGTGGATAAGTATGGGGGGCATTATAGGAATTAGTGAAGTTCAATAATAGAAATGTATGAGACCACCAACTTAAATGAGGTTGACTGCATGGAAGTGTGTGAGGCTACCCGTGTTGGAATGAGTTAGTCTTCATCATGGAAGTGCAGGAGGCCACCCATTTAAATGAGTATGAGTCTCTGGTGGTGTATGAGGCCAGCAGTTAGGAATGAGTGAGCTATAATGGAAGTGAATGAGGCCAGCATTAAAATTAGTAAGTGGAAGTGTATTAGGTCACCTAAGTAGAAATGTCATGATACAGAATAATACTCTGCCACCATAGAGTGATATTAGGGAGAACTGGATACTGTTTGTCTTCTATCTTAATCTATGTCATTACCCTTAAACACATGGCGCCCTATAATGATCACACCTAGATTTGTATGGATGTTGATGGCGTGACCATTGTGTTTGCCTACAACTCTGCTGCTTTTGTCCATCCACTTACCTGTTGTTTTAGCCTATTCTCCCACAGAGAGGGACATTATCTGTTTAATGAAACAATTGGAAAGATTGTTTGTTTAGGAGAGAAGAAGAAAAAAAGCCATGTTTCCTTAACCCATATGCCCATCCGGTCATTGATATAAGGAAACCAAGCAGAAGTTATGTGGGCCTATCTCCTCGTATAATGCATGGGCCGTTTTCCGCACAGGGCAATTTATCACCCATGCATATTTTCATTTGAATAAGCAACATACGTTCTGTTGCCTGAATTACCCCTTCACTTGTCAGCTCAGCAAGCAACACAATTCAATGCTTGAGGTTGAGGTCAGCTAAGGCTGTGAAATGGGTAGCACATTGCCCCATCCCGGGCAAGCAAGCTCAAATCCACAGGTCCTGACTCATTTTCCTATGACCACCTGCAACTCCCCGAATCCTGCTGGTGACTGTGACATTGAAGGCCCATACAGAAGAAGGCATGCAGATTTGGAAACAAAAAGTGTGTGTGTTTGTGTGTGTGTCAATTCCAGAGAGAGAGAGGGGGGGAGGGTGGAGAGAGAGAGAGAGAGAGAGAGAGAGAGAGAGAGAGAGAGAGAGAGAGAAGGAGGAATGGCCAATGGCATGTAAATCCCCAGTGCCTGTCAGTAGTATCACAAGGGTGGTGTTTGCCTCCCTCTTCCTCTGCCTTGACATCCATTTCCTTTCATGTCACCTCATGGGAATTCATCATGTAAGCGTATGCGTATGATTTTGGGTGTGGAGATCATTAGTGGACAGAGCTGGAGGGACGAGAACGGGGTGGATGGTGTTCATCGTAGGTGAAATTGCAGATCTGTCACTACTTTCTGCTGCGTGTATGCTCAAAGGCATTACATTAAAGACACTCTGTTGGCATTACTCTTTACTGATGAAGGGCCGCCTAATGCAAGACGTACATATGCTGCCAAGGGAGAAAAAAAAACAAGCTGCTACAGGGATAGTATTTAGAAAAACAAATGCAACACAGAGGCAAGGTGGGTGAATGCATCATGGCGGACAGCAGGATATAAGGTGTGTGCAAGGCTAAAGGAGCGCATAGGAAACACACCAGGTGGGTACACGCAGAGGAGATGTGCACAGCATATGGAATGGCATGAAACATCTTGGTGTTACGCCGGGTTTGGGAGTGATCAGCACAGGGACGTCATTTCACCAAAATGCCAGGGGTAGTGGAAGTGACATCACATGACCCTTGACCTCTGATGACATCACAGGAAGTGATGTCATTTGATCCCACCCCAAAGTGATATCCCAGGAAGCAATGGAACACAACCTTTAATCCCTTGACAAAGCAGGAAGTGGCATCACATAGCATTGTTACTAAGAACACTACGAAAAATATGGTTACGATATCACTATAATGTGATATAAATTTCATACAAGAATGGATCACCATATGTATCGTTAAGATCAGTGTGTATAGGCACATATTACGAAATTACTATGAATGGAAGCAGACGTCCATGGCCGAATGATAATGATGTGTTATTATATAGCACTCACACTTAAGCGCTTTATATAGAAAACATATACTTACAATATCACCAAACCTTTGTTGGTACTCATTTATCGACCTCAAAAGGATGAAAGGCTGAGTTGAGGTGTTTAAGAACATACTAAATCAATGACTCACCCCCTGAAGTGTGCCTGAAATAAACCTTTAATTAGTCTAGCTATTATGTTATAGAATTCCAGAAAGACACATTATTTGGCATTCCTATTCTTTCTTATTTAAGGTCACTGCTGAAAGTGTTGTGGAACCCCTGTTCTTTTTAAAACATGTTTTAATTAAGAACCCTGAACATGAACACGACCCACTCCAGAAGCAAAGAGCCACATGACGCTGGCCACAGCCCAGCAGGTTGCATTACAAATAAAAAAAATAAAAAAGATTACTTTTTTTTTCTTTTTTTGTTAGGGTATCAAGGGAGACCACAGGGGTAGCAAGGGAGATCTCAGGGGTCGCAGTTGCGAACCCTGGGGACCCCTAAATGACGTCCGTGGATCAGCACTGTGCCCGGTGGGGAAAGAGGGTGTGTGTGATGCCCGAGGACATGCATGACATGTGGAGCAGAGCAGGCCTTTGACGATGCACAGTGGCTCAACATTGACAGAAGCCTGAGTTGCACTATACCACACTTGCGTCTATCTACTGTACGTTTTAAAAAGGGAGACCATGGGCCTCATTACACGGTAGGCGGTGAGCCATGGCGCTACTAGCGCCATGGCTCATGCTGGTAAAATACTGGCACCGCCTTGGCGGAAAGGGGATTTACCGCCCCATTCCAAGGTTGGAGGGGCGGTAAATCCCCCTTCCACCATTGCCCTTCCCCATTCCCATTCCTGCCCCATAGGGCTCTATGGAAATGGGGAAGGCGCTAATTATGGCACCGCAATTTTGCGGTGCCGTAATTAGCTCCGAGGTCCCTTAGCGGGTTGGATTTTAACGCCTGCAAAAATCAGGCGTTAAATCCCCCAACCCGCAAAGGGACCTCGTAGTAAGGCGGTAAGGATTTACCGGTACCAGTATTTTACCGGTACCGGTAAATCCCTACCGCCATCCGTGTAATGAGGCCCCATGAGTTCATTATGTGTTCCCGTGTCCGGAACAAAATGCTGGTAAAAATGCTGGAAATTCCAGCACTGGCATTTGTTCCAAACCAGGGAAACACAAGTTTGCTGGTGTGGGCTGTGAACTAACGGCAGAATAGACCTGCCGGTAGTCCCTACTGGCAAATAAATGCCGGAATCACTGGCACTTCTTATGCCGGTAATTCCAGCAATCCCATCCCATGGAGTCATGCAGGACTCCATGGGATGGGAACTTACCTGCGTCTAAGCCCCTGTAATATCCCGGTAATAGCCCATGTGGGTCAAAGTGTTAGACACTACAGTTCACTTTGTTATGTAATGTTGATTAATACCGCACACCACTACCACCCAAACTAAATGTGGTGTTCTATTTTTACATCAGAAAAAAAGTGTTATAGTTTTTGTGGCGGGGTTTTGCATACAAGAGAATGTGATACAATGGGGGTCATTCCGAGTTTGGAGGCAGCCATGGTGCTATTAGCATGGCTGCCTCCAAACTCGAGCCCGGGTCCATGGTGTCGGAATGGGGATTTACCGGGATATTCCGACCTATGCGGACCCGGTAAATCCCCATTTCAAAAAACCATTCCCATTCCCATTTCAGCCCCCATAGGGCTCAATGGGAATGGGGAAGGAGCTAATAACGGGCCTGCAAATTGCAGGCCCGTTATTAGCTCCATGGTACCTTAACGGGTCCCGCTAAGGCCGGCTGTTAAAACCTGCTGGCCCTTGTGGGACCCGCTAAAGGACCTCGTAATAGGGCGGTAGGGGGTTAACGGCACCAGCATCGTTACCGGTGCCGTTAACCCCCTACCGCCAGGGTCGGAATGACCCCCAATGTTGCTTGTTCAGGAATGATCATTGAACGGATGAAAAATAAAAATGCCCTCCTGGCTCCAGGTTACTCAGAAATCAGGCCCCACTTCAGAGTGTGTGCATTGCCCCAGCTGCTTCGTAGATGATGCACATGAAGGGAAGGTGTGCATTGGCATCAGTAGCAAAGCGAAATTTAGGAATAAAGAAACTGCAGTAGCAAGGGCATAGGGCTTGTTATACAATTGTTTCTTGTGGTGTGTAAATGCCTCTAAATTAGAATGTATCCCGTGTAAAATGTTTGCCTCGACCTCCACAGAACACAGTATGCATGCAACAACAGTTCACTGCGCGCTGCTGTGTCCTTGAGAGTTGGCAAGTTAAACATTCTGCTGGGAAGAGAAGCCCATCCATTGCCAGCTGCTGCACGTGGGTGTGCAGCCAGAGACACTCTCCTGGCAAAGCAAATAGACAGCGCCATGATTAACGCAGGTCCCTCTTGGGCTCTCTCTGGCCGTGCCGCAGACAGGTGTGGGAAATCTCTGGTCTCAGTGGTTGCTATCACATCAGCTCAAAATCAAGCACCACATGCCCTCCATGGATAATCCCACACAGTTGATCGGCAGCAGCACGCATGTGTATTCAAGAGCTTTTGAAAGAATGTGCGCATGTGCAAGCAGGTCTGGGTGAATGCATTTATTATGTAGGCTGTGTGTGGTGTGTGAGACTGCCTAGTTAGTGTGCATTTATGTGAGTGTGATGTCTGCGTGTAGTTGTACTGCATGGTGGCCCCTTGGAAGCATTAAATATGCTGTGGTTACAAGCATCATGAAAGTGATATGATGGCTAATATTGTGAGCACATCACGATAATAGTGGTTTACGATGGGAAAGCTGGCATATATTGTGGGAGTGGCATCATTAAAGTGCAATGGCAACAATGTCTAGGCTGGAAGTAACAGAAGGTGCCCTTTTCTACAACACATGACCAGCGTTTGCAGATCAATCAGAGAAAGAGGCTAACCCCCTCCCCCACCTTCCTAGGGCTAAAATCCTGACATTCCCTTTCCCAAGCCTCCACAGACACTTGGCCTGCCAGCGGCCACTGGGTGCTACCTTATCACCCTCCAGTGCTGAGATGAAAAAGCTTTTTGTTCGGCCATTTTGGTCCTTTTCCATGATGTGACCAGATTTTGGTGTCATCTGCATAGACGTCCCATCTCCTGGCCTCATAGGCGGGGTCTTTCAGATAAAAGCAGATCCTATTGCCCCTGTCAGAGCATAAAAGGGCCTTGGGCACAAAAAAACTAGCGTGCTGCTCTACATGAGCATTCTCTTACTTTCCCTGCCTGCTCCTATTGGGTCATCTAGACCAAGGCATCTCCGTCGGTTTGCTGTTTCCCACCTCTCTCTATACTTTGACTACCTCCACCTTTGTGTTCCACTCACTAAACTTTCTCTGATCTGAGTCTTTTGATATCTACTACCTTGGTTTCTGCTGCTCACTAATGGTCCTAACCTGCATGCTAAAATAGGTCTCTTTTACTGTGCCCTGTAATCCTAACCACACCTGATCCAGTCTCCCGAGATCTGACGCATCCTTCTACACTTCAGACGTTTCAAAGCGTGCTGCACCCCCAGCTCCGCTGATTTAGGCCAATTGATGGTAATACATAGCCGACCTATTGTGATATGCACTGCGTAAAACCATGTTTTTCCTTCACTTGAGTATTGTCCATTCCCAAATCAAGCTTTCTGGTACACTTTGCCAGCAACCAGCCCCCTTTATGTCAACTGAGGTTACCCCATATTTGCAAACTTCTTTGCCATCATCACCATACATCAGACTGCGTTTCCAGGTCCTCTAGAAAAAAGCTTAAGAATCTGACCTTTAAGTGCAAACGAAGTCGGCTTGCTGCAGATACCTACAGTATATCAACTTTTCTTCCAGGGAACTAGTCACAGACATTATGCTTTTTACCCCTGACTCTAAGGCCTAGTCATCCTGTATCGTTAGCATGTTTCCTCAAACTGTCTCAGCTGAAATCAACAGGAGCACGAGGCATGCTTTAAACCGCCGCTGTACGAACATCCATATTAAAATATACAATAATGGCACCGTCAGGTTGCAGGGGAATCATCAGAACCTCATGCTTTTGACACTTCCATTACACACTGACAGGCTGCAGCACTTGCCCCTATTACCGGAGATACAGCTCTACACGTTTGGAGCTCGAACCCCATCCTTTGCCCTACATGCCGCCTCCCATGTTCGTCCTTTGGAACCCCACTGTTGACCCTCCAGCTAAACTATAACAAATAGAAACCATCATGCTTAAGCCCTTCTTTAACCTGGGAACACCATATTAAAAGTCAGCAAACAAACACACGTCACACATTCATGATTTACTGAAACACTGGGACTTAGACTTCATCGAATAACCGAGACCCAGTTTGCAGAAAATTACACCACCTTGGTTGAAACCGCATTCCCTTCTGGATACAAAACCTGCGCCACAAACTAAAAACACTCAAAAATAGGAGATGGGTGTTGCCCTAATCTCACCACTTTATAGCCCTATACCAGAAACCCCATTGTATCACCCTCTTTCTTCGAAAGTTTAGTCTGTAAACATCGCCTTCAACCAAATACATCTCTTAGCATTGGGACCTCTTTAAAGTCCCCCCTGGTATTGCCTCACAGTTCCGCAGTGAGTTAAATGATTTCTTCACCAACCTTCTGCCTACTTCCAACACATTCCTCTTTCTGGTTGACCTTGACATCTGGCTAAACTGCCCTGATGACATATGCACTACCTTTTGCAGAGACCTGTGTGACTAGCCTGTCTTGGTAATCTAGCCTTTAGCCCCTTCCCACTCCCGGAGTGACACTTCAGAAGCCTGTTCACTTGGATGGCTCCCCCACAAGGCAGTATCAAGGTCACCCCCTTCACTTGGTCACACCACCATTATCTCTATACCGTACTGCCTAGTCCTGTGCAATGCCCCCAAACCTTCTCCAGCACCTTCTACTGCGTTTCTACAAGTCCTACCAATAAAGTATGTCACCACATTTGGCTTTGCTGAATCCTTAGAGAGCTCAGCTGTCCTTCCAGGCACCCCTCTCCTGTGTCAACAATTAGATCCCAAGAACCCTGGACATTATTGCCCGCATTATCTCTAAGAATAAGAAATAATTTCATAAAATAAAAAAAACGGGCTCATTTCAGAATGGACCCTTTTTAAAAGGATAAATTGTGCCTGGAGAGTACATGTTTGCTGGCTGACATGATAAACAGTTTGTGGCTCACCGGAGGCTACTATCTTGTGATGAACCACAAGAAGAAAGTCTTCTTGCACGTCATTTGAGGTATATAAAATGTGTAAGGAGGTCTCCCTTCCATCAAAGGCACCTTTTGACTACAGTAACAGCATTTACTTTCTAAAGGCTTGTTATACCACTTCTAAGTAATTCATAGTACAGAGGCGAGGCTGATCTTGCGCCTGAAACCGAGGGATCGGATGTTGCAGAATGCCATCTCGTTGTACTAGCCTGGGCTTTTTTGAGTTTTAATGCGAAATGCAACTTTACTTTCTTTTTTATAACGTGCCTCATGCCCAGAGGCCTCAGAGCACACTGATAAATCTACCATAGAAAGCGAGATCTGCTTATCGGACTTTTATTTCATCTTGCTCCATGCTGAACAGTTTAGTGCAAACATGTACCTCTGCATGGACCGTCTACTCAACCCCTCCAACAGCTGCCTTGTAGTTTGTCAACATGGCAGTTATATAGTACTATGTGCACTCCTGCAACAGCCTGCTGGTACCCGAAGTTCTTGGAACCAGTGGCTGTCCTCAACCATAGGGATCCCTGATCCACATTATATATAATTGTGTGCCCCTCAAGACCTAGTGGAACCTGCATTAATATATAAATATGAACGCTATCTGGAATATATGTTGGTCTATGGAAATATACAATTATACTGTCCAAAACAATGCTCTTGTCGTTATATTGTCAACCTGGTTTCTAGTGACTCATTCAACTGTTAGAGTGGGTGGACCCTTGTCTGGGTTCGCCCATGTAAGCCCTTTCGTTCTCTATGGGGATGGTTGTCATTTTTCTAGGTGGACAGTATATACCCACATGGGGAGTTATGTGGGAACCAGTGATCCAAAAGCAAGTCATGCCAGGACAATGGAGAGATCACACCAGGATGAGAATTACAGGATCCTCTTTGATGTAAGGCTGAGAGGGGAAAAGGGAGGAGCTGCAGCCAAGAGAAGGATTCCACCATCTTGGGATTTCTTAGGCCACTCACACTTCCTGTACCCCGTCACATTTTGCTGCAGATAAACCAATATGGACTGACACCACCAACTAAAGACTCTTGTCACAGCAGCCAGTATCAGAGCCTTACAGAAGGCTCGGAATGGATGAATTTGCAGTGAAACAACTAGTATACAATGGCTGAGACCTGCAACGGTGAAGTTGAATCATCTTTGCACATCATAAGAAAAGGTTTTCACCTGGGAATGTTTTCAGCTATATTCTTCCCAAAGTCGTCTAACATAGATGTGAAGATAAAGGCCCCAAGAAGAAAGCAAGATCCTCTCTTCGTCGACTCCAACGTACTATTTGGGGTGAACCGCTGTTTGGACATTTCCTGCCTGCTGCCTTAACACTGGTGGCCAGGACACTGCTAACTGAAGGACACAGTCCCTGGTAGTGCTGTCTGGCAATCTTCCTGGCTGGTAAGGTAGGTAAGGAACTCTCCCTTCTATCAGAGGCATCTTTGTTCACCTTGGCTGGGAAGGGCAGAAGAAGGCTCCACTTTATCCCTGGAGACCTTGGATGTGTCCTCCCAGTAACAAAGAAGACACTTGACACCTTTGGGCTCTGTTTTCCAATTTAAACTTCTTTGGAGCTGACTCGCCCACTTTCGAGTAGTTTTCGAGCTGCCGTAGGACCCCGCAGCTGCATTTGCAATTCACTGCTTTGCAAACTGCTTCGAGCTGTCTGGCCACTGAATCAACCATTGCCAGCCCACGCCCAAGTCATCTTCAGTCATATATTTGCTGCAGGACTGCATCACATAGTGTGTACCTCATCAAACAAACTCATACACTTTGAACCATAGGCACCATTGTAACCTGCCTGTTCTTCAGCCAAATCGAGCTAATGACCTCTAAAGGACCATACTGAAATGCTCGACAGTGTAGAACTGCCTCAACCATCTTGATGCAAACACAACCCTTTGGAACGTGCTAAAAAGCCTGGCTCAATGCTGTCAATCCACTAAAGAAGATAAAGTCACTCAGAGTGATTCTGTCTTACTAGCCTGATATAAGGGGCCTAGAAAGACCCCACTCATTTCTTTTTATAAACATATCCTTTGAACATGAACATTGCTGCAGAGACTGTTGCCTGTCTACCCCCGTCTTCAGACCCAGAATGCCCCCTTTCATTCAAAAAGTTGCATATTATTTTTCTTTCTTGCCATGGTTGGGTTATTCGTGTTTTTATTAGTGTTTTTGTATGTTTAGTCTCATCTTTCGTTTAACAGTTTGCTTATTTTGGTATCACAGTACTAATGTTGTTTGGATAACTCTTTGTTAGCTCAAATCCCTCTTGAAGAGTACAGCCTGCCCTCAGCCCAGGTTACCACAAGTGATAAGAGGGGAGGGCGGGGGGGGGTAACCTGTCAAGTTGTCCCTACTTCACCTTTACGATTGGGATCACTACTGGTTTAATAAGGTAGATAGTAATTTTATCACTGTAAATAAGCATCGAGGGGTAAACGATATTTATTTAAAGCACTATGCAACTCTTTCCCCAAATATTTTAGAACTGGAGTTTGTTTATAAAACTGCACCAGGCCTAAACTATGTTAGGGAGGGTGGTTAGTGGGGTACAAATAAAATCGTTTCCCCCTCGATGTTTATTTCCAGCAATGAAATCACATATAATCATTTAATAGTAGTGTTGGACTGAGTAAGAGCTTAGAAACCACAACTCATCCCTGTACTCCTGTTAAGCAGCCATCACATTGTCACACCATGTCACCCAGTCCTTCCCCCCTCCTGTAATGCTTACCTGTACTGAAGTGGGAAAAGTGAACAAAAGGCTCCCACCAATCCCCTCTCAACCCTGGCCTAGAGGATCACGGCCCAGACACCCGCCACGAGAGGAGTTCGCCATTTCTCCCAGACGACCAAATACCCTGGTACAAGAACATACGGATGTGCCCACTCGCGTGCCCACCCGCCTGCCCACCAGCCTGCCCTGCACATGCTGACACCTGTGGCATGGATGAAATCGACTAAACCATCCAGCACCAAATCAACACATCGTTAGAGATGCCATGACGACCTAGCCAACGGTCAGCACACCCGTGCAAACATACACACCGGACACTCCCACACCAATCCACACGAAGAACATACTCAGTGCTATGCCTCAAACACGGTCCCACCTCACGTGACCAAGCCAAACCTGATAGGATGCCAAGCCCAGGAGGAAGAAGGCGCCTGGATCCCCCGTCTCAAGACACAGGCAGATACAATTAAGCGACTCAATGGACATCTGCAGCGGTGGGAGTAGTCGGCCTTCCTGCTTATGAATAAATCCTCACATTGTCTGCACATACCTATAGTGAAACATTGTTGCAAATGACAGGTGCACCGCGAGCTGGGAACAGCGATGGTCCCAGACTGGGGGGCTCGCGGGAGAACCAATCAGAACATGGGGCCCTTATCACTGACGCCATTAACATTAACCAATCCTCAGGGGTCTTCATGTAACAATTTTTATGTATCAAACTGAAGGGACAACCCAAGTATACCACCTGACTGACCCTTAACCAATAACAACGTTCTCTATACGTATGCTATACTAACCCTACCACTCAGGGAACCAATCCTGAGTGGCGATAGGTTTTTTGCTAACTTTCTCAGGTGACGCAAGTAGCGCGTCATACTAAGGTAAAAAGGGCCTGCGAGCCCCACGATGTTGAGAGAGTGTCAGGACGGACGCGTACGATCCTTGACCCATCCCTGCCGTTTTGTTTAATAAACAGCAGAATCACTTTGCTTCTTGCGTGTGTCTCATACTCTATCTCTTTTGGGATATACGGGAGGAGTTGGGGCCTCCCTGCCCGGAGGTCCGCGGACGGCCCAGCCGACCCCGGGAGAATTCCCCCCCGACAGTATAGAAGAGGATAGTTTTCAAAACCCTCTGCAATACCCAGTGTGCTTACTGGGAAGACTGTCCTGCCTATCTCCAGCAGGAGAGCACTAAATATTGTCCCACCAGAGTCCTGAGGCCAGCATCTTCCCTCTCCATTACTCCTGCTCGGCCCAAGAAAAAGTAGTTTGGAGGAGAACATTTAAACATAACTAGAGCCTCTCTGATAAACAAACTCCCTGACAATGGAAACTGACTTGCAGTTCCACAAATAACTGAAGACCTACTCTCCTCCACTGCAGAAAGAGAGTAATTAGGCCTATCTGCACAGTGACATATCCACCAGGCACCCCACATCTTATGCTGCCTCTGATGCGATCAATCCCTATTTTGGGCTGCACAATTAGATGCCCATTATCTATGAAATGTTTTTTTTCATGCATTGAACATCTTCAACCTCTTCTTGACAGTTATGTAACTATACCAGTCTGCATTATTTATCTATGCAACACCTTGTTTCCATAGATTGAGATCTTTCCACCTATTCCTGGACTAAGTAACCCTGCTGGTCTCTACCTTTGGCAACCTGTACTTATTACTTAAGTAATGCTCTTCAAATGTTTTGCTACTGTACTTATCTGCTCCCATCCCAATGCACTTAATTTTTGCTGAATGTTCCAAGGCTTTTAAGGTTCAGTACTTCCACGCCTTCGCTCCCTCCCACTTTCACTCGGAGCGCCACAAAATGACTGTGTTTAGGGTTAGCATTATAAAAAATAAATAAATAATCTGTGAGACTGACATCTTGAGAGTGTTTTACTGTGGCAATGCTTGTATATATTATGGACAGGGCATCTGGAAAGTATTTCACAGTGGCAATGGTGATATATATTGGTTCTATGTGATCATTGCGTCCAATTAACTGCGACTGCCGAAAATGTGATCTGTCGCATTACACTTTTCATCCCATATATAAGCGGGGGAGACATCCTCCGCCCCCCGACTCCATCCAACATAATGGGCCTCATTACGACCGTGGCGGTACGGGGTAAACGGCCGTAAAAAGGTACCGGCGCCGTTTACCCCATACCGCCTCATTACGAGGTCCCCTCGCGAGACCCAGGAAGCAACGCCTGGTCAAACCAGGCGTGCTTACCGGGTCCTGCGAGGGGAAGAGGGAGCAAACAACGGGCCAACTCGTAATGGCCCATTGTTTGCTACCTCTCCCATTCCCATTTCAGCCCTGAAATGGGAATGGGGAAGGACCGGGTCCGGGTGCTTGGAGGGAGGAATTACCGGGCCTTCCAAATTCAGAATGGCCCGGTTATTCCCCATTCTCCGGACCCGGACCCGGATCCGATTTCCGATTACCGCCGAACTCGTAATGAGGGCAAATGTACTTACTGTACCCATCGCCCACATATATCTGGGATGATATGGGTACTGCGACAGTTGACATTTTTGGCAGTCGCAGTTAATTGGTCGTAGTAATGGTATAATCCCATATGTATTGGGTTCACAGCATTCAAAATGGTGTATAAAATGCTTTTTTATGTTGTAGGTGACGTTCTAGCCGAAATGTTCCTGTTACACATCAGAAATACTGTATGGCTTTTTCTCAACAAGTTTGCTGGAAAATTCCCAATTATTACTCTTTATTCGAAATTGCCTGCTCTACATAATGTAGGGTCCATCGCTGAGCTTGTTTCCTTGTGCAAATTTGGAGGAAATCGTAATGCCATTGCACTGCAAATATTCCCCAGCCACCCATGACCTTAAATATCTTAGAATGACAGCACCTCTACAGGAGCAATACAGCACCACATGTTGTGCCTGTAAGTGGTAGGCCCCGATTCATAGAAAGTGTGGAAAAATCCTGCACAATCCTTTGTGCCGAAAACGACTTTGTGCATGCCAGCGAGTTGCCCCTGGAATTTCCACAACAGGCCCCCACGCAAAGCAGATCCAGTCACATATATGAACCTTTGCGCAGTCCGAATCCCGGGCATCATGCACCCTGTCAATACTGCGGGCAGTCCCCCTGCAATCTGGCAGCACCCTGGTGATACTGCATATGGTCCCCCATAACTACTAACTGCACCCCAATGAAATGTGTTACATTTCTCATAACTCAAATCGGCCCCCAGTAAATCTGCGTGCAAACCCCTGTAAATGATGGCTGCACCACGCTAATCTGCATATATGGACCCCTAACTTCAATTGGCACCTCAACTGCATGCTGGCACCTATAAATTCGGGACTGTAACTTACCTTTGCGATTGGGACTTTGTGCCTCCTATCATGTGGCGGTGAGAATGCTAGCTTTGCATGCATCTTTACCCGACGTGACAGTGTGCATTCAGATCCATGAATACGCTTGGGTTTGCGCATTTCTGGGCTTTCAATTTCTTTGCGTAGCCCATCCCCTGACCCGCCGATGTAATTCCTTGTTTATCCTCATTCTGTGGGGGAAATCGGAATATGCTTCTACCACCCCCATCTATTTCCTTGCGTAGGCCCGTCCCACACTTTGCGTAGAGTCTCTTGCAAAGTGCTTGACTGCACGCAAAGACGTGACGGACCTGCGCAAAGTCCCTATAAGGTTGTGGAAAAGCACGAAAAGTCAGATCCATAAATCGCCAAAAGCAGTTTTCCGTGATGAAAAAAGCGCAAAGTCACTTTTCAGCATGCAAAACATTCTGTAAATCAGGCTTGTGGAGGCTTTTACTCTGAGTCTGTCTTTACGATAGAAAGTGTGTTTTATGGAAATTAAAATAGCTTTTTGTACTTGAACTGTTGTGGTGTATTTTCATCATACGTCAGTGCCTGTAAGAATATAGTTTGGCAATGTACCTCTTTCGCTCCCATATGTACTCTTAGTACTGAAAAAAATCTTCACAAAAAGTAACAAATTGACGTTTGCGATTGTGGGCCACATTTTTATTCTGAGTTCCCCATGTAAACAAAGTGTGGGATCTTGTGTAGGTCATCTAATCTCACGGTGCCTTACTTTTCCAGGCCAACCCTTAGTGATTATTATTATTTTTTTTTTTAATGATATAGGGCCTGATTCATCGAACCTTTTCCTATGGGATTGCGCCATTATAAAACACTTCCATTAATCAGCCCCATAGTTTATTTCTAAATCTTTCATTTATATACAACCCAGTATTAATAAAATGGATTTCATCTGTCTTTCATTTTCGTTCTTGTCCGCCTTTTAGCTTTTAACCAGTTATTTTGGCGTTAGACTTTTGTATTGTGTTATTTCAAAATTGGATAATCGTAAAGACCTGTTTGTTGTTATTGCCCAGCAGGATCTGTGCACAGAGTTCCTTTGGATCCATCTGTGTGTTAGTTGGTAGAGACATCTCTCTGAAAAGGTTTTGTTTCTTGGTCAGTGCATTACATTCCATGATAATGTGAAAAATGGACTCTGCATTTTTTATTTGTTTACAGAACCGACAGAACCCTAGGCATTTGTTTTGTTTTCGTTAATAGTTCTCGTGTTGGTAACAAATTAAGACGAAGCCTCAAAAAGGTATCTTGAATCTGTTGGTCTGGAAAGAGTACGAGATACTTTGGGGGATGGTTTATTGTTCTTATCTCGCGTTCACAGTTTAGGTCCATCTGGCACTGTGCTTTAAGATGTAATGTAGTTATCCAGTCATTTTGCATGATCAGCTTTTTTGCATATTGTGGGCGCTGTATCAGCATTTTAATTGGTATCTCTGCTTCTCAAAGTTTTTGATCAGTGGCACTTTTACATTAGTTCAGAACTATATTGTTGCTAGAATTTTGTTTGTGGCGCAATATGTCGATTGCCAGTATACGCTCGTCGCTCAGTATTTTCCAATATAGATCAAGTTGTTTCCAGCACATTATAGACTGAAGAGATTAGCGTAGCAATTTCATACCGGATGCGTGGCATAGGATTAGACGGAGGAAGTGACAAAACCTTTGTCCAGAAAATTGCTTCTAGCTGTTGTCATATTACAGGTCGAGTTTATTCATTGTCTCACTTCCATGCATCAATATTGCCACCACTTTCTGCCAGTAGAAAGATAATGCGGGTTTCGTTAAACACTCTCTGAATATATATGTATAACTGCTCCTTGTCTGGCTAGAGAATGCGCCTTTGATTTAAGGTTGACCGGCCATTGCTTTTCTGTTCTTGACTGGTTAATCCAAATACCAAGCAATTTTGTTGTAGCTATTTGCATTCGTTTTTTTTCTTGGAGGAAGAGTGCTGATATTTTGCATTTCTTAGACGACATCTGGGTTAAGGACATCATTTTCGATTTTTTGCGTATTGATCTACAGCTCATTACATTTCATATATTCTTCCAACTGGTTAAGGCTTATCTGAAGCCATCTCAGAGTTTTATCGTGTAAGATTATATCATCAGCATACATCATGTAAGGTAACTGGACAGCATTACATTTCTGTGGATTAGTAGTAGAAACCTTTGTGCACTCCTCGAAGTCTGATGTAAATAAGTTAAAGAGGATAGCTGCTAATGGGCATCCCTGTTTTAGACCATTCCAGGTTTTAATCGCGGCTGTTACTACTCTGTCCATTGTCATTCGGATTTGTATACTGGTGTTACTGTAAAGTTGTTTTATAGGCTCCACAATGTCCTGAGGGCAACACCAGTGGTACAATGTGCCCCACAGTGCCTGCCTATTAACAATGTCAAATGCTAACTGCAGGTCAATAAATGCCACAAATATTTGAGTTTTTGTTCTTATTGTTTCTTGTTTTATCAAATTCAACAGAATTAAGTTGATGTTTGTGCCAACTTTTTGGACAAACCCTGTTTGTCTTACAGGTTGTCTGTTCGTGTTCATTGCTCAGGTAGATAGTTTATTAAGCAGAAATGATGCAAAAATAATTCCTAGCGGATCTAGTAATGCGATCGGCCGATAATTACCTGGATTTCTCCTATCGCCTAGCTTGTAGGTGGGTATGAGGATCACTAGTGGCCAGGTCTTTGGTATTTTATTTTTTTCTGCTGTTAAAGCAAATATTTGGGCGCACACATCTGCCCAAAGTTTGGGGTTCCATTTTATTATGGCATTGGACAGCCCATCTGTGCCAGGGGCGCGGGATGTATTCAAGTTCTTAATTAAGGTCAAGCTATCACCTTGTTCCCATTCCAGTGACCATTTTGTTGTTTGTTTAAATCGTGAGTCATCACTCGCTTTAGTTCTTTCTTCATATAACTCTGTAAAGTATTTGGTCCATAGTACTTCTGGGACGTCTGGGATCAATTGCTCCTGTCGGGATAGTTTTCTGATTAAGAAGGTCCCATAAGCCCCTGGAATGTTGGTTCTTTAGAGCTTCTAGCATGTTTTCTGCATCACCAGAGTCTGGAAGTTTTCATCCAGTTTGTATAGCGCTGTTTTTCCAGTTTCATTAGCTTGTGTTTATCTTCATCCGTGCCTTTTACTAAAGCTCTTAATTTCTTGCGTAGTTCTGTTTTTTTCTCCTTCATGTGGGGAGTATAACAGTGAAGATGTTGCTTTCTGACTTTTCCATCAGGCTTATTAGATTGTTGAAAAGGACGCAAAAGCCAGTCATAATTAATTTTCTCAGTCCCTTGTTGGCTTGTCTTTTCAAATGTGACAGAGAGATTTCTCACTTGCAGGTGGGTCATTCGCAATCTGTTCAGTCTGTTATTGATTTCTAACAATGGGAGTCTAAGTTTATTTTTTTGTTGAACTCAAAGAGGACCATGATACTGACAACATGCGCTAATTACTATTACATGAGCAAGTATTTTCAGTTTTTTGCAGTTTCTCCTTAATTCCTAGCAATATATAGATATAATCTATAGTTGCGGTTGATTTACCTGGCGACCAAGTCGGCATTGGGGATCCAGTGTCGTTCAATGGACTAGCAGTGAGGAACATGTTCCTTTTGTCTATTTCTTTTCTCCATCTTTGGGCTCATGCTGGCAAGATCGATATGTCATTTCTGCGACCTTGAAGATCGTAGAGATGGAGGATTAAGTCACTGCATATGATAAATTCGATCTGCCAGAAATTCTCAGTAGCTTGGTCCATGGCTGTAAACACAGTATCTGCCCGCATTCTGAGGTATAATAGAGAGAAATGCACCTTAGTAAGAGCCATAACAATGCTTGACACACGTACAATCTGGCGCACAATTAAGAACGATAACACGACTGTCGCATTGGCAATGTCCCATTGTATTGCTGAACATGTATGGCAAGACTATATAACAGATAAGTTTCAGCTCCCGTTTAAATTTAAGACCGTATCAGGAGTATCCCTGTGCTATAGTGTCATCACCCATTTGAAATGGACATTAGACGATATTAAGTGGGCTATTTCCAGATTATCCTATTCCAAATCAGCAGGGCCCGACAGATTTCCTCCATGCCTTTACAAAGCATATCCGGTCCTATGGGCAGTAATATTAAAAACTAAATTCGAATCTATCATCAATTCAGGAGTCATTCCCATGTCATTGCTAACTTCGAACATTGTCCCAATATTCAAAAAGGGTGATCCCACCTTACCACAGAATTACCGTCCTATTTCTTTAATAGACACAGATGCTAAACTGTGATTCTGCTTTTATCCGATCTTGAGACATTTATTGAAAAGAAAGATCTATACTCAAGATATCAAACGGGTTTCAGGAAGGGCATGAGCACCTCATTAAATGCCACAATCATGGCACACGTAATAGCAGGAACAAAAGTAAAGAACTCATATCCTGTATACATTGCTCTGATAGACATGACTTTGGCCTGTGATAATGTTGTTCGTAACCTCCTTTGGAATAAAATGATGAATATGGGAATTCCAACTGCCTCACTTTATTGGTTTATAAAACTACATACCAATACATCATATAAAATAAAAATATCTGCTAGGTCTAAAACAAGGATGTAACCTTGCGGCTACATTCTTTAATTTATATCTCTCTGACCTAGATAATAATTGGGATCATAAGAATTTGTTTTCTGTTAAAGTGGGTCCCATACGCCTCAAATGGGTGCGTTTGCGGATGATATTATTATCTTTGACCCTACTCCAGCAGGGCTCCAAGTAAAATTACACCTCTTCGAGGAATTTGCAATTGCTCACAATTTAACACCGAATCTGGCAAAAACCACCATTATGAAATTTGGCCCTAAGAAGAGACATGGAGTTTTCCAATGGCAGATTATGCAAACCTGTATATGTTACATTACAAATACGATCTATCTTGGATATCATCTCTCAGAACAAAACTCAATTAAAGCATGGACCAATCTAGTTAAATGTAAGAGCAGACCACTTCTGTCTCAATTGAAAAGGATTTATGCGAAATACTGTAAATTCTCGTTAACACCCTTGATCGATTTCATGACACTCAAAATTGAAAGTGTAATACTATACTCACTTGATACATGTTTATGTGACATGAACCTAATTCTTGATTGCTTACAGGGCTCCATGTTAAAATCTGCAATGTTTTTACCAATGTCCATACCTAATGCTGTGATACGTCACTAATTGGGGCTTGTGGCGTTATCTGGTCGTTGGAAATGGAGACAACTGTCAAACTACGCAAAAATCTATTTCCCACCAAAGAACTCGCTATTTGTTGATATGAAAAACACTCTAGAAACTACTACTTCTACTTCATTTACTCGATATCAAGTGAAAATGCCACAAATATTGAATGATTTGCACATCACGGTCGATGATGTGTATCATCGTACGGGTTATGCTAAAAAAAAGCTTTTTGAAAGGTATTGGTGTGTAACTTTTGAACAAATAGCAATTTACAAATTGTATAAAGAATATGGTGCGTATGTCAAAAAGTGTACTCCTAGATTTACTCTATTCCATTGCAATCATATTGCAATCATATTAGAAAGGCATATTTATGGTATAGATTTAATTTATACCATCGGGAAAGGACTGTGAATTGGAATGAGAAAGGGAAAAAAACAAATCAAAGTAAATGTCGCTTACCTCAATGCAATAAACCTTATGAACCTTATGAAACCATGAAACATCTCATACTTCATTGCCCTCATTTTAAGATTATGAGAACAAATCGACTGATGAAATTTGGAAATACTATTCCCTATGGGGGCTCATTTGGGAATGGGGAAGAGCCTTGGTGAATGGGGAATTACCGCCCCGCCAACCTTGGAATGGGGCGGTAATTCCGCCATCCACCAAGGCGCTGCCGGTCCGGGTACGGCGTCAACCAAGGCGTTAATAGCGCCATTGGTTAGCGCCATACTCGGAATGAGGCCCATGATGTTAGTTCTGCTTAATATAAGTCCATCATTGTGATTTTTAGTTCTTTCCAATTGCAATTTATTTGTGTTTGTGTTTTTTAACAGATCGATAAAAATCAGTCATTTCAATTCAGGTTAATTTTACGGCACTCTCATCTTACTCGCCTTTTCATTTCTTCGTGAACAGTTACAGTGTGTATTATCCATTGTCAAAATTCTGGTGTCGGAAGTTAAGTCAATGACTCTAGATTGGTTGTTGTATGAAGGATCTAAGTTGATATCTGAGATATCCTCACACGTAAGTTCAACATAGGGAGAGTCTAGCAAGCATTCTTCATCGTATTGATCGATAATTATGAGGGAGGCATCATTCACATTTATAGAGAGGCCACAAGTAGACTCATTTTCCTCGTCTAATTGGGTTGATAGGTTCATAAGCATTTCATGTTGAGTTTATTCATCTAATTGAATCACTTCTGTTCGTTGTTCTGAAAGCAGACCTTCTTTACTCAAGTGCAGTTTAACATCTCCTTTCTTTCTTTGTTCTGAGAAAATATCCTTTTTTACTTGCTGTTTCATTTTGATTGTCTGTGGTATGGATACATTTCTCAAAAAAGCTCTTGAACCATTATTCCTTTTTTAAAATAATTTCTTGTTTTTGTTTTGTCAAATTGTGTGTGTTCTTGGTATGAAAATATAAAACGTCTCTTTCTGATTTTGCACCTTCTCAGTGATATGTATTTTCTCAGCAATCGTCTCTTAAGCTCCGGCTTTCGAGACCATTGTGTTCGACGTGTCCTCACAAGCTTCCACATCACTCTTTGCATCATATCTCCATGGGTCGATTGGATTCTATCATTCTCTTTTATTTTCTCATTGTTGATGATTTCTGTGTCTGTGTGTGGTGGGGGCTCGAGAAGTGATCTAACACTAAAGTGCTCACGTGAGTGCCAATTTGATTCACACTTGTCCTTGTGGACGACGTGTCTATTTTGGTATTATTGGCATTGAGCATTATCAGTATCGCAATAGGCATCTGGGTTTTTTCTGCTCGATCATTCCTCAAATAGACGGGTCTGCCACATCACACTTGCTTTGGCTTCTATATTAATCCGATCTTAAATTCTAGCCATAAAAGCTTCTGGGTAAATTTGCTTAGAATGAATGAGAGCCAGCAAGGTAGCCTGGTCTTTCTCTATGTTGGATTCTTGTATTTTCAAAAAAAGGAATCATTGATTGAGATGTTGTAGCTATCAACATATTCTGTAAGTCAATCATTGTCGTCAGAATAGGATCTCTTTGACATCCTTGTGATAAATAGCAGTTACATTTATTATTCGGCTTCTCGTTGCTTCTATGTGGTGTCTTAGTTTGGGTATCCCAACACTCAAAAGTCCTTTGTTCACCTGGCTCAGCCTGATCTTCATGCGACTTCAATGAGGTATACAGACTCTTCTGTGAGTGGGATGTAGGTCTTGTGGCGAGTGGTGTTGAGGTAGTGTGTGTCTCCATATTCTTTACATCACATATTTCACCAAAGACATCTTTCCTTTTCTCATGATTGCTCATGAGTGTCTCAATTTCTGTAATATCCAGTGATAGTCGGGCTGACCGCATGGTTGGAGTCTGATTGTTTAGTGAGGTCATTTCTTCAGATTTAATTCTTTGTGCATGTTATATTTGCCATAACTGTTTTGCCAAAATGACTTTGTTTTTTCGTGACATATCAGACTTTGTAGCTGGAAGTAGATAGCCATGTTCATTGTCTTGTTCAATCGTGCTAAATGGCAGATGGATCTGTGCTCCTTTCATCTTAAATAGTAGTTCTGTATTATTATTCTGCTGATCTTTCATAAGCTGCTGTGTCATTAACTGCTTATCTTTATGGTTCTGTGTTTGGACTTGGAAGGTTCTAATGACTGTATTTCGTCTCTGCTGTGCAGTGAGGTACTGACAACCTCTTGCGCAGCTTCGAAGTCACGGTTTGTGCCCCCATATTCTCCTTCTTCCAGTAGCAAAGGCGTATTTGAATTTTGCCTTTCTTGTATTTTTGCTGGTATAGTTGCAAAGAGTTCTGGAACCTGTATGCTGTTGTGTTCATGATCCGATTGGTCCAAATCAGCTTGCGCCAACTCAGGTTCAATGGGGAGAGTCTCTCTCACCTCTCACTCCTCAGCGCCCCGTTCCTCCCACTCCTTCCAGACAGGCTCATCCCTCGGCATGATACCGGGTCCCCTTCCCAGAGTCAGAGAGTCGGTTTGTTCGCTCTCATCTTTCTCCGGGTCATGGGGACCGGGTAAAATCACTTCCGTCATCTGATCCGCATGGAGCATCAGAGGAGAGCCGTCTGGAGCCGAAAATGTTTTGGTCCATTTACGAGTTTTGGGGCTGGTGGGCGGTACCATAATGTTTTTCGCACTATCCGGGCACACTAAACTAGAGGTGTAATGCCCATAAATGGCAGAAAAGCAAAATAGCACTCACCCGGTTCTTGTAGTTTGAGTAATGTTACTTTCCTTCAGCAGCAGTTCTGCACATCCTCGCACCCGAAGAGGCCAAAGACCACAAGACTCTGCATCCGACTCTGCGGCTGCTCCGCGGCCGGGGTTGGGTCATGAAGGTTGATTGCTGTAGGCAGTAGCTGCAGTAGAAAGAGGATTCCGTCTGCAGAAGCACGCTCAGGTACCAGGTAACTCCAAGACTACAAGACTCTGCACCCTACTCTGCGGCCGCTTCGCAGCAGGGTTTGGTTTTATGAAGCGTGATTGCTGTAGGCAGTAGCTGTAGTAGAAAGATGACTCTGTCTGCAGAAGCACGCTCAGGTAACTCCAAGACCACAAGACTCTGCACCCGACACTGCAGCCGTTCCGATGCGGGGGTCGGGTCATGAAGGTTGATTTCTGTAGGCAGTAGCTGCAGTAGAAAGAGGACTCTGTCTGCAGAAGCATGCTCAGGTACCAGGTAACTCCAAGACCACAAGACTATGCATTTGACTCTGCGGTCGCACCGCAGCGGGGGTTGGGGTATGAAGGGTGATTGCTGTAGGCAGTAGCTGTAGTAGAAAAAGGACTCTATCTGCAGAAGCACACTCAGACACCAGGTAACTCCAAGACCACAAGACGCTGAACCCGACTTCACTTCATGGTACTGAACATTAAAAAAAAGCTCCATTCATTGTGCAATGTGCATATCTTCCAAATACTGAGTTGTAAAAACGTTTCAATCAATGGGATTCGGGGTTTATGGGTCACTTTTTTTTAGCCAGTACCACTTTTAACAAGTACCACTTTTTCGCTGGCTAGGATTTTCTTTTTTTGTCCCATTCCCACCCTGTTCAGGGTACATGATAGTGTAATGTGTATCACCGAAAGGCAAATAAGGTTTAGCACGCTCAGTGTTTAAATTATGAAATCATATTAATGCACTGCCTGCAATGGAGCTTGACATGTTTAAGTGAAGAGGACATTTCACTTGCCTGGCAAGTGCCTACGTCCTGCATGTAATTGAAATAAGCAGGTCAGTGTGTCCTTTTAATGATTGTGCAGCAGGAAGCGATCATTCTCGCCATCTGTCTAATGAGGCTCCAAGTGGATAAATCAATGGAATTATGTTTTCCATAATTAATGCTGATGTTTTTCCAAGTCTATTTTTGAAAGGCAAACGGATTAAATCTCAATGATCTACAATTCAATGAAATATGGATCTTAATATCCACTGCTAATCATCCCAACCAAAGCATGCAGTATGTTACGAACTCTTCAAACAATGCATGTAGTTTTTATGCGCACTTTACACTTAGAAATTTAGAATTTGTGGTGGAATAATGTCACAGGTTTTGCCTGTTGAATCAAGAAAAAAAGGGCTAGATTGTTGTTGCACTTGCTTTGGTGACCCAGAATGCCATATGAAGAAATACAATGACATCATCAAGTGTCTCCTGCAGCAAAAGCAATCTAAAAACCACTCAGCCCTGCAAATCATGGATGTGGAATATTCTGCTCTCTTTTGCGTTGCTTTTCTGACACTGCACTGGGCCCGCATGAAACAGCTGCCTGGTGCAGAAAGCAGTGCGCAGATCGGCCGTGACATACATCAAGAGTATTCCATGTGCATGAGCCATGAGCGAAAACCAATGCAGCATACAGGATTTGGCAGATTTGCAAGTTTCTGGTGAGAGTCAGCAGCTGCCCAAAGTCTCGCTCGAATGCCCATATAGGTTCAGTGAGTGGGCGTGAGATAAGCATGCCAATCAGAAAGCAGCACCCTGCCTCTTAGAGATATTCAACTAGCCAATTAGAGCCATTATTATTACTATTATTATTATTATTATTGCAGTATTTTTACAAGCATAGGGGTAGAACCCAGTGAGGGAAGCAGAGAAACAAGAGACATAACATCTCGAGCAGGGTTTGATGGCCATACAAAAGCCCCAATGTGCGGTATCAGGTAATATTGTCCCCGTACATAACATCGCCGTGCATATAGTCGCCGCGAAACGGCATAGGCGACATTATATATGGGGACAATATATGGGGTAAATGGGAGCAAGGTGCAGGGGTGGCCCCCGCACCCATAACAAAAAAAAGTCTGGGGGTTGCAAAGGTGTCCCCCGTATGTTCCTTTTGATAATATCTCTGCAAAAAAATTGCATGGCAACATTTTTGCGGGGACATTATCAAATGAACTCCAATGTGTTTCCTGGTTCTGGATGGGTTATACGTGTCTGTTAGAGAGAGAAATATGACTGATCCACACTAGGAGAGAGCATGGGACCGGTGCTTCGGTTATTTCGTGTTTTGCACCCTCGTGAACAATCCTATGATTTTGTCTTCTTTAGTATTCCATATAGGGGATTTTGACACACTCGCGTACAGCCCCTTCAGTCACTTCTGTGATTTTCTCCTCCAAAGTCATTGACAAGAATTCTCATGTGTATGCTTGCCCAGTAAGGTGGTCAATGGGATTATCTCCTCTCTATTACTATTACACACACCCAATTATATCCACTGATTGTACACTCCTGCCTGCCTCCAACCAATTCTATAGTTGTTTTCTTTGCTAGTAGTCTCTCTCCTCAAAAAAGACAACTCACTCAACAACAGTAAATGTAGTATGAAGGGAGGATAAGGGGAGCTATGAGAGGTGGGGGCCAGAGGAGTAAGGAACCTTGTATGCCAGTCGGACCCAGATCATGACAGAGCCGTACCAGGGGAGACAGCGCAAGCCGAGCGCCTGAATTCAGCATATAGACGCAAACTAACCAACCCTACTAACAATTTCCCTTTCTGCATACTCCTCTCAAACTCCAAACCAAACACAACCAAAATCTACAGCACAACAAACTGCACAATCTTCACTACATTGCAACAACAAAACAAAAACACGCATAGTCTTGCACAACATTACACGACAACTACCGGCCACAAAAACCCCAGGCCCAGCCAAAGGACCCACCGGGCTGAGGCTGCCAACAGCACATCACTGCTCTCTTGCACTTTTCCTGCCTCCTCCCACTAACTCAACCTCCTCTCCTCTTTCAGAGCCGCCAGAGCACCAGGGGATCACTCTGGTGGTGATAGTGCACGATACAAATGTCCTTTAACATTAACAGTAAATGCAAGTAATCTCAAGATTGCCTCCAACCCTTTCTGTGATTTTCTCATCCCTACAGTTATAGGTCAAAGGATCGACTGCAAAGGGTCAAATGACAAAAGGTTCAAGTCATGCGTGTGTAGGTCATGGAAGTGGTCACAGGTATTCTCTCCTCGATATCACTGGTAGCCATAAGAAGAGGGCACACTTTCACCTACAGTCAATTATATTGTCTGCCTGAAACTAACCCTGGAATTTTCTCTTCACTCATTTGCCTATTATAAAATGATGGTAAACTGTGGTGCAATCACTGTATGTAATCCCCTGAATCCATTCAATTCAATGGGTTTCTCTTCACTAGTATTCTGTCTCATCACAAAAAATGCAAACTCAGTTACAGTCTCTAAATGTAATCTTCCTGCAAGCCTGGGATGTTCTCCTCCCTCGTAGTTACTGTCAAGAAATGGCACACACCTGTATGTGATGCAAGGTGATCGCTCGTTTGCTCCAGTAGTCACAAAATATGACCTATAATTTTTCAATTTTCGACCTCTACCACAGCTAGATACTATTTTTATTTCCTAATTCTCCCACAACCAAATCTTATTTCAATTGTTTACTTCAACCTCAATTAACTCAATTGCCAATGTTCTACCTCTGTGTTAACTACACAAGGAACCTCCAGCCTCAACCTACAAGACGGATCATGAACTTGAAATTCACTTATTTATAACCGGTGCAATTAAACTAGCCAAAAGCATCTATTCTGAACTGTGAAGCAAGTTCAGGAAAGTTATGCTTGGCTGAAATTACTGAAATTCATGTTATTAGGGTTTTTCCCAAATATGTTCACCTGGGCTGATATTAACCATAGGATGCCAGTTTATTTCCTCTAAAAACCAACAATATTTGTATGCAACAAAACCTTGCTGGAATATACTTCCTTGCATGCACTTTTAATTTATGTAACTTCCCTCAGCACTTAAACGCTCTTCCAGGCTGACATATCACAAATCCGCAAAGGGCTAAAAGCAAACGGTTTTCTCTGTGCATATGATCAATATCACCAGCCACTGTTCCATGAACTAGGGTTGGGAACATGTAAATTCCCCTGGTGTAGTTTTCATCATTTTTCACTTAGTACTACCTGGTAGTGAAATTCCAAAATTATGAAGCCCACATTCCACCTTCATGGAGACCACATCATCGGCCCCCCTTGCAGCCCGCTATGCACGGCAGGAGGTTGTGCCGTGGAATCTCTCTTTCCCACCAAGAAATTGTGCTGCATCATCAGACTTTCCCCCTGCTCACTGGCTCAATTATGAGGTAACAAGAAAATTGAAAAAAGAAAAATCGTTAACTTCTGCTTTTTATTTGCTTTGAAAAGCACTTTTATTATTTCTGTAACAATTGTTCCTTAGACTGCATAACCCCGTGGCCTGGGTCCTCTATGGTACTCTAGGGGTTCTCCTGCCCATTCTTTGTTTGCCGGCTTCGGCAACTCCAAGATGGCCACCGCCGCCTCTGACCATCGATCTGTGCCCTGGATGTGGGTTTACCATTGGTTGCTGCTCTATCCAAGTAGCCTGTGGGGGACCGGCAACTTTAGCCGGCCCCCTCACCAAAGGGACACTACCTAAAGCCCCTGTCTGCTCCCCGTCTGCTACCAGGATGCTCCGAGGTGAGACACTATCCCCCTTGCTGTATGCCTGAATGAACCTTTTTAACTTGACCCTCTGCATTTCCGTATCACAGCTGCCCTGCAACATGGGGTTAGGCTCCATGAATGTGCCCACTTGTTTGACTTTTGCATCTCCGTGTTGCAGCCACCCTGCAACGTGGGGTTAGGCTCCATGAATGTGCCCACTTGTTTGACTTTTGCACCTCTGTGTCGCAGCCACCCTGCAACATGGGGCTAGGCTCCATGAATGTGCTCACTTTTAACTCTTTTTTGCACTTTGCTTGTGATGTAATACCTCTGTATGCTTCTCTATGATGTAATCACTCCCTGCTCTTCCCCTCTGTAACCAGAAGCACTGTAACCAATCTCTTAAGCATAAGCACCTAGATACCCCTGTGTTTGTTTTGTGTGGTATCTAAATAAATAAATACATACATACATACATAAAATACATTAATTGATTGTCCAATTACACCTCTGGGGAATTCTTGGAAATAAATCCTTCATGAAGACTTATTTGCAGGATTTTTCATTAGTAAAATAAGCAAGAAACACTAGGAAATATATTTATTTCACTAACTTTGCTAAAATAAAACCCAGCAAAAATATTGTTAAGGATATTTCATGAGCAAATATGTGGAGAGTAATATGTGCACAAACAAATCCTATGAAAACTTTATTTGTGGTATTTTTAGCAGAGTAACTAGAACACCCTGGTAAAGGCTCTTAACTTAGTTTGATGAAAAGAATATGCATTCACACTTGACTCCAGGTTTAGTTTTCTGTCAGCAAAGTAGAAGGAACACTCAAGTAAATAACTGAAAACAATTTACCTAGCTGTTCAACTAACATTAATGCATAAAAAACTGGTGATACCATTTTCTGCAGATTTTCACAGTAAGTGAAATCCTTGGTCTTAGCTGCCGGAGAACATCTCCAGAAACAGTTACTTTGCTAAGTTTTGTCAGCAATTAGCCAGGGTTGGAAAACTGTGAAATATATTAAGACTTTGTATACTGCAAATGTACTGACAATCTATATTTTCTTAATTTAACATTTCAACAATGTCAAGAAACAGATTCAATTTCAATTAGAGGTCGCTACTATCCAGAAATTTACACCAAATAATTGGGGAGCTTATTTCAAAGTGTTGCCAAATGGCTTTACCATACCCCATCAGTATGCTGCATTCAGAGCGACTGCTGAACAAGTCAATATATAATAAGAAGTAAATGATGATGTAGAACGCATTGCATCAGAACTCTTTTGAGATGCCTTAACGTATTACTAGTCTGCTTCAGGGGAAGTTGCATCCAACAAGTTAGACAACAGGGAAAATAATTTCCTCTGCACGCAACTGAATTGGTATTGGCCATTACAGATCGTGGTTTTCACCTCAACGGCGACACATCCATGTTAATGTTAAAGGTATTTGTACTGCACATCGTCACCAATGGAATTGGTCCCCAGGCGCTCGGGCGGATCTGCAAACAAGAAAGTGGGGGGGTTAATCAGATGAAGAGGGAGTAGGAAAGTGAGAAAAGTAATGTCCTATTGGGAGCTTTAGTCCGGTTTTCACCGTGCGCTTTGCTTGGTTGTGAATATAAGATCGGTGTGAGTCCTATTGTGCTGTTGGTGCGAGTTAGGTGTTGTTTGTTTGTTGCAGTGCGGTGAAGTGTGTGCAGTTTGCCGTGCGAGAGGGTGGTTGTGTGGATTATTGTGTGAGTTAAGTATTCAGAAATTTGAGCTTTTGGGTTAGTGGGTTATATGTCTCTTAGTCCTTATAATTCTCGTTCAATGTATCTGGTTGTCCTATGGAGTAGGCATATTCTTTCTCTTTTACTTTCCTGTCCGTCCAATTATTAGAAGTGATGGTATGGCAAATTCCCAGCTGTGTTATTTCCAACCTTTGTGTACCAGGTTGAGGTGTGTATTGTCCCCCGCTCTGGTATTGGTGCTGTATTTTTACAATCACCAGCTCCCTTCCTATCTACTTTCTGTAGGTGATTCATGTCTGCCTGTGTTTACTTTGCAGGTAAAGGTGTTATTGACATATCACCCTTACCCTTCCATCCTGATCTCTGCGTGATCATTTTTTGGTATGATTGTAGCTTATTTATCTTCCAATTAGTAATTTGATATGCAATAGATTCTTCTTCCCTTACTTCAGTTGATGGCTGGTAGCTTAGGGAGATAGGGACGATTGGTTTCCTCTCTCACCATTGTTTCAGCTGTTTATGTGCCCCCATAGGCACTCTTTCTAGTTACGAGCCAAGATTTGAGACTTTTTCTGAATAAGATGTGATCTCTTGTGTTACGTATATATTCTTTGGTAGCTCGTTCCAGGTATTTGGGGCAAGGTGAGAGAAAGAGGAACATCTTCATTTTATTTTGTATGGTTTTCTTTCCAAACGGATGTCGCTGCTGGATACTGAGTGGCCTTGTTGGGTGGTGTATGTTTATTTTTTCTCTTAGGAACTCTGCGCCTTGGCAGTGGATTGCTCTATGTGTTATGCTCATTGATTTCAACTAGATTCACTTTTTTATTGGTAGCCAGTGCCCCATTTACAGCACTGGTGTGATGTGTTCTCTTCAAGGTAGTTCAAGGAGCAGTTTGGCTGCCGCATTTTGTACGCATTGGAGTTTTTTTAGAAGTTGTTCTGGCGTGCCCAGATATAGGTTATTGGCATAGTCTACTCTGGACATGACGAGAGCGATCACAGTAAGTGTTTTGTTGGCAATTGACAGGAATGGTAGGATCCTTTTTACTGCTTGCAGGAGAAAGAAGCATTTCTTAATTAGATCATTTACTTGTGGCTCTAGAGTGAGTTAGTTGTCCATCAGGACTCCCAGGCTTTTTACAATTGACGATGGGGCTGGGGTTGTACCAGGTTCGGTTGGCCTGGGGATGTAGTGGTTGTATCCTCTGTTTTTTGTGATGATCATCATTTCTGTTTTGTCAGGGTTGAATTTGAGGTAGTTCAAATTCATTCAGTTGTAGATTTCACGAAGACAGCTCTATAATGTTGTGTTTTCTTCTTGAGTGTCTTGTATTTTGTAGACTATTTGTGTGTCATCAACGTAGTTGTAACAGGTGAGGCCATGTCTTTTAATGATCTTGTTTAGTTGAGACAGGTAGATGTTGAATAATAGCGGGGAGAAGGATGACCCTTGTGGTACACGCATGAGGATTCTCATGGGTTGGATTTAAAAAGTTTGATCCATATGGTTTCTGTTCTGTTTGTTAGGAAGGATTTGATCCATAGTAAGGTGCAGTCAATGATTCCAATTCTTCCAATCTCATGATGAGGATATTGTGGTTAACTGTGTCGAATGTCGTGGAAAGGTCTATAAGTATCAAAGCGGTACTATTGTCTGAGTCTGCGTTTGCCTTTAGATCATCCCAGATTGAGAGAAGTGCTGTTTCCGTTCCTCTCATTGGTCTAAAGCCTACTTGTGCCTGGTCCAATAGGCGGTGCTCTTCTATGAATTCTTGGGTTGTTCTATACATGTATGTTTCGAGCAGTTTAGCTGGGTACAGGATGTTGGAGATAGGTCTGTAATTGGAGAGGTCATCCACGTTTCCTGCTGTATACTTGAGGGGTGGCTTGATGTATGCTGATTTGAAGGATTGTGGCACTTTCCCTGCTGAGATGCATTGATTGAAGACGTTTCTGTAGTAGTTCATAGGTGTTCCTTGTGAGAGGATTGATTTGTATATGTCTGGGGTACAGGAATCCGTGGGGGAACCTGTTCTGTTGCTTTTGTTTACCAGTTTGACAAATGTCTCCACTGATATTTGGGGGAAACTTCAGAGTTTGTTAGGGCATTCCTCATTGGGTGGGTGGGTTACATATTGTGGCTGCATGGTCTGCTTTGTATGGTCTGTTGGATGGTCGAGATTTTGTTTTTGAAATGGTCTGCAAGGTCATTGCATAGTTTCTTCAATGGTATTGGAGTGTTGTTGCAGCCAGGTGGGTTTTTTATTTCGTTTATGATTTTAAAGAGTTCTTTCTTGGTGTTCGGTGCTTTGAAGATCCTTTTTGCTTTTTGTATTTCCTTTTTGTATGAACGGTTATATTGCTGGAATTTTAATTTCTTTTCGAAGTCGTTTTTGATCCTCCATTGTAGTTCAAGTTTTTGGTTTTTCTTTTTCATGGTGCTGAGTAGTGGGGTAAACCATTTTGCAGTTGCTCTTTTGCGTAATGGGGTAAAGGTTTTTTCTTTGGCAATCTCGTCTATTGTTGTTGTCATCCAGTTGTGAAGTAGTTCTATTTTCTTGTCCTGGTCAACTTCGTCCATAGTTGTTGCTTGTGGCTTGCTGATTTCCAGTAGCTCAGTTAAGTTGCAGTTTTTGGTGGTTCTCCAGTTTTGTTTCATGGTGAACTGTGGGTTGTCTTGTTGCTTGTTTATTGAAGTGGTCAGTGTGATTACAAAGGGAATGATGAGGTGGTCGCTCCAGAGGATCTGAATTAGTGGCGCCCTGGAAATTAGTTTTTTGTTGGCAAAGATTGCGTCTAGTGTATGTCTTGCTGTGTGAGTTGCTCCTTTGACTAGTTGATGTAATTTCATTGTTGCTAATTGGCTGGCTAGAGATTTTTGTGTGGTTGTGGTTTCTTCATTGAACCAGATGTTTAAGTCACCAAGGATAATCAGGTGATTGTGCTCGATGGCTAGGTTGGTGATTGTTTCCGTGAAGGTGTCTACGAAGGTTGCTACGTAAATTGGTGGTCTGTATACCAGCATGAATTTCAGGTTTCTTCTGGGGTTTGTTGATAGGTGAAGGATTAGAGATTTGCAGTTATCAATGGGTCTTCCAGTTTAATGTCCAGGTGTTCCTTGTGGATTATTGCCAGTCTGCCACCTCTTTTGGTTTTCCTGTTTGCTTGAGGATTTCAAAATACCTCTGTCACTTAGGAGGTCGCAGATTTTGGTGGCATGGTTGGACATTGACCTTGCATTGATTAGATTGCAGTGGATCATTGTGGTGTGGTTTGGTATATTTATTGCTCCCTGTTTTGATTTGTGGGTGTTCAATTGGGGTGCTTCTGTGTTGATGTAGGTTGGTTGAGGTTGGAATCAGTCTGTTAGATTGATAGTTGGGTTGTTGACTTCTACTGCTTCATCATCTCCTGTGGTTTGATGTGGATTTCGGTAGTGCCCTTCTATTCTTGTGCTATATGGAGTTAGGGGGTAGGTATCATCCCGTTCTCTGCTTGGGTCTTTTCCATTGTTTGGGGGAATTCTTTGCTTGTCTGGAGATGTCAATGTCGTTGAAGTATCGAGGTTATGTGGTTGATGCGAAGTATGATGTAAGATATAAGTATTTTTCTCTTACAGTTTTTGTTCTATTGATTTTATTATTTGGCAAGTTTGTTTCTGTATTCAAGGCAGCGTCTGCTGGAGGCGGTTGGGTTTGTGTATCGTATTAGTTGTTCCATGTTTCTGCTCTCTTTGTCGATGTCCAATTCTGTGTCAAGGCATTTTTGGGTCCTTGTTGGTAGGAGGTGGTCTGGGTATTGAGTTTACAGGGGCAGATGCCCACATGTCGTGCATTGTGCTAGGATAATGTTGAGTTTTATCCTTTTAAGTTGCAATGCCTGGATGCTCTCCGAGGGTGACTATTTGTTTGTTTTGTTTTATTCGTATTTATATAGCGCACAACAGCCCGAGGACATCGTGGCACTTGTTACAGTACAAAGCTTAGTTACTTAGTTACATGATCATTAGCAATATATATGCAGGTTGCAATATAGTTACATAGTCATTAGCAGTATATATTCAGGTTACAATATAGTTATATTACATTTGTGTTATATTACAATATACAAGGCAGAAGTGGAGGAGGCAGTCCTCCACTTGTTAGTGGAGGAGAGTGGCCTTGAGGTTGTTGCAGAAGATAGAGATGGAAGTTTCAGCTCTAAGGGTGGCAGGGAGTGAGTTCCAGAGTTTCGGTGCAATATAGGAGAAGCCTAAACCTCCTGCTGTTTTTGATGAATGCCAAGCAATAATTAAACACCTCGATTCCCGACTCTTAGATGAAAGGAGAGAGGCCTAGGTTTCACGGAACGGCAGGCAGTAGTTAAAGCACCTATATTTGAGACACCTAGACAACGGGGGAAAGGCCTGGTCTTTGCAGAATGGTAGGCAGTGATTTGAACACCCAGATTTGATACACCTAGACATGGGAGAAAGTCCTAGGCTTCACAGAATGGCAGGCAGTAACTAAAACATCTAGATTTGAGACACATAAAGAAAGGACTGGTCTTCACAGAATGACAGGCAGTAATTAAGACACCTAGATTTGAGACACCTGGAGAAAGGCCTAGTCTTCACAGAATGGCATGCAGTAATTAAAACACCTAGATTTGAGACACCTGGATAGAGTGAGAAAGGCCTAGTCCTCACAGAATGGCAGGCAGTCATTAAAACACCAAGATTAGGGACACGTAGACAATGGGAGAAAGGCCTAGTCTTCACAGAATGGTAAGGCAGTAATTAAAACACCTAGATTTGAGACATCTGGATAGAGGGAGAAAAAGGCCTAGTCTTCTCAGAATGGCATGCAGTAATTAAAACACCTTGATTTGAGACATCTGGATAGAGGGAGAAAGGCCTAGTCCTCGCAGAAAGGCAGGCAGTAATTAAACACCTAGATTTGAGACACCTAGACAATCGGAGAAAGACCTATTCTTCACCGAATGGCAGGCAGTAAGTAAACACCTAGATATGAGAGACCTAGACAATAGGAGAAAGGCCTAGTCTGCCCAGAATGGCAAGCAGTAACTGAGACACCTAGATTTGAGACACCTAGATAGTGGGAGAAAGGCGTAGTCTTCACAGAATAGCAAATTGATCAAACAAACGAGATCTCCACATAGTTGCACTCGTAGATGAAACTTTGATACCTATCCTGGGTGGTTTGGTAGTTGCCAAGTGATTCTAAAAGATCCACAAAGGCTGGCAAATAAGTAGGCCCCATGATTAGCACCGGTCACAAGCAATGATAACACCCATTGGGCCTGATTTACAAAAGCGTTTCACAATGGTGCAATCCCACTGGAAAACAGTTTGTAAATCTAGGCCCATTGAATACCCACCTGTTATTGTACATTCTTTGGATCAATAATGCAATAATAGCAATCACAAAGAGAAACAGCATTGCCAAACGGTCATATATCAAGTACATAGTATGCGATCACATTTAAGCCATATATTCAACTAATGGTCACGACTAACCCGGCATGTGCATCTTTTTTCATCAACCATTTTATTCTTTATATTAGTTGTTATGCTGGACTCATTGCACATCTGAATGCTGTTATGACAGATGTTATCATAACCCAATTTATTGGTGCTTAATCAATTCATCTCAGAATAATGAACTGCTGAGTCAGTCTTGCCAGGAATCTAACTTGCAAAATGCAGAACTGCCCAAGTCCAACTGGACTTCAATATAAATCAATATATTTTTTTCCCAGTAAAGTAAAGGATGAAACTTATATCCTAATCACCCACCGATCTACAAACTAAATTGTATGTTTGCATTTCATGAGCTGACTGTAGCTTTACATTTCTGAGATTTAACCAATTGTATGGATTAGTAATAGTGGCCCCTCCTCACAACAATTGATTAAATCTCATAAGTCCATGGAACAATTCTTTTGGTTTTATCGATCGTCTTTCATAGATGTTTGGTCCATGAAAGTAATGACTAGAAATATAATCATAGCTATTAGCCCTCCTGCGTCTGTTTTAGTACTTTAGAGTCAAAAGAAAAGGTTGCAGCCTTGTTCAACATTCACAGAAACTTTTGTTTGTCCAGTATAAAATGATGGTATTAACCTCATACATCAGACAAGGTACTCGGATGCTGGTGAGCATTCCGATGTTCAGCATCTAGGTAACCCTGCAGTCAGTCCAGTAGTACATATTTGGGTCATCTGCATTATCCGGCTACCAGAGGTTGAGGTTTGTGTTGAGTGCAAACATCCAGTAGGCCCCTTTCCATTTGTCGGTGTTGAGAGGGACCCTGCTAAATTGATTACATCTCTGCTTGTTGTGGATGAGGGTGTATGCTGCTATCCAACAGGAGTCAGCTGGTACACCTGCTTGCCCACCAGTTATGTGGAGGAGTGAGTTCCAGCGTCTGAAGACCACTCTCATATGTTCCTTGCTATATTACTGTCATTGCTGAATAACACCTGCCCAGTTAGACCTACAGGTATTCTAGGGCATGGAAATTGCTTCCAGCTCATGAGAAGTCCTTCCGGGTTATACGAGTTATATCTGTGTGACAGACACTATTCTTTGGCCATTAAGGTTCACTGAGCATGGCCATGGCATCACCTCCTTGGCACGCTTTTCTGATCATTAGGGGTTTAATCCCAGAAACTGTTTCACTAGAGGAAGTAGACTGGCAGTTAGGGGCTCACCCGTATAAAGTTTTCAGGTGACAGGCAGAAGCCTCTTATTCATTTATCATTATGCTTTTCAAGAACTTTTTTTCTACACCTGAATATTCCATTGGCGTTTGATGCTTTAGTATTACAAAAATGTGTGAATAGTATGTTGTTTATAATTGTGTCACTTGAACGTGTTTATTACTTTAGCATTTGTAATTATTTTGTCTGCATTTTCATCATATATGTCTAATTTATGGGCTCTTGATGTGGAATTGACTGGGACCTAGATAGTTTGGATTACATCATAGTGCCAAAAAGTTGGTGATTTTCAATCTTGATATTTTACCAGGTTGTGGGTGAGGCTTTCCAGGGCATGGTAAGTGCTTTCAGGTAATGAGAAGTCCTTCCAGGTCATGAGAAAAGCTTGCAGGTCATGAACATTCTTTGATGACATGAAGAGAAGAGGTCTCTGTCAATTCTACTGAAAAGTTGTTTGATTCTGGATGAAATGTAAAATAAATACGGCCATTTTACATCCATGCCTGCAATATATGTGTGTATTATTCTCCTCAGACAAATGGAAGTAGCAACAGAATCAGCAGCGCTGACCTTAGTCGAATAAAGGTATGGGTTCATAATAATAAAAACACTATTCAAAGATACGAGGAGATCATTTGTACTTAAATGCTTTCAAGATTAATTTCCTCTTTATATTGCTTTGCACAAATGTGCTTATTTTTATTGTTTTATAGTTCATGAAACCTATCTTGCTATGACATCACAGATCAGCAGAGAATCAGCATTTGCAGCTGCATGTTCTTCCAATGGGTGGGTGCAATAGGTGAGGGGCGGGTCCACAATGTTGGAAGAGAGTTGTTGTTTTTTAAGTTGACCACCATGCTTTTGACATTAGAAAATGTCTGGGCTTCAAATCCAATAACCTCACCTCAAACTAGTGGTGTCAGTAGCGTGGTCAAGAAATATTGCTTTCAACTAAATGTTTAGTATGCTATATTCTTATATACATGTATCATGGATTTTTATAGTATTTTCTTTTAAATTATAGAGCTCTCGTCTAAGCCAGTGGCACCTTAGGGTTTCTGTGGTTACTTGGCAATGATAAAACGTTTGCGCTCAACACCCATTATGCAGTTAAGAAAGAATACAATAGGACAATACGGTATCGACCCATACATGATACTGTAGCATGCTGTAAAGAGGTTTTTATTTAATGTGTTCTTCAATATGGTTTACTTTTATTCTTGAAGTCGAATTACATTTTGGGGTTCCAAACCACCCTTCCCCGAATGTTTGCCTTATCATGTTTTCTATGACATTACTGATGCCATCACCATCTGTGTCCACTGGTCGGAAAACATCTCCAACATCACCTGTGGCCGCACTAATTGGTTGCTTCAGTACCTGCTCCATCGATGTTCCCACCAACAAGAGGCCACAATAATGGCCGACACGCGTGCTGTGAGACACTCAGCGTACCATAACTTCAGCGAAAAGAGAAGGTAATGATTGCACTCTGTGTTCCGTTCAGCAAAGGGACTTTCTGGGGTTTTGATGTACCTCTTTCAATGATAATGTTCACTCGTGCAGGACAAATATAGACGAGGCTTTTTGCAACATTATAAAACATGATCAAAAACATGTGCAGTGAGTGTCCCCCCCGCCCCCACCCCCCGCACCCTCATCATCTGGAACAAGCCACGATCTATAATCACAAAGACAAGTGTATGCTTTCAAAAAAACGCACTCCCCTCCTCGTCCTTACCCCCCTGAGAGGCTCTGAAAGCATCACCTGGATTTAGTCAATGCAGAGGGAGATGATTGGCTAAACTCGCCGACCGCTTGTCAATTAAGTTGGCAATTACAAGACTCACCGATCTAAAAAATAGCCACTGCCGCTCTTCCCGTTAATCACGGCATTGTCTCTGTACGAAGAACACTTTCAAAAGAATTTGCTTTTACAAATAAGATTTGACAATCAAGAGAAACCTGCAAATATAGAGCCGGCATCCCACCTGCAGGGAAGAGATGAAACCGCTATTGATGCTTCAATGCTGATCTAATTGGGGTCACCTGTGGGAAGAGGGACAATCGCTGTATGACTCAGATCCCCCAGGAAGCCAGTGCAGCTTTGGTACCAGTGATCAGAAAAGAATGCTGCAAGGAGAGCAAGCCAGGATAAAAAAAAACTCGTGTCACAGTGCAGGAAGCTTCCAGATAAATGCTCTTCTTACTTTGAATTCCTGTTGCCAAGCTTTTTATTTTTTATTTGTATCATTCATGTATTTTTATTTAGTGTTTTGCCAGTCTACTCAAGCCTTTTGCACTTTCAAATTATTAAACATTGATAGCAAGTTATGAAATATAGGACCTGATTTGCAAACGCGTTTTTCAGTGAGAAACCCCATTGAAAACCCTTTTGTAAATCAGGCCCCAAGACAGTTATACTGCCATGATGCATTTCGTTAGACTCAAAAAATCGTCTGCAAACAGTTCACATTTGAAACTGCTATACAGTTTCATCTGGCAAGCAGCTGTTCACTGTATTCCTAGAACCAAATTCAGCCATTATCATCCACCTCCGCTTTCTCTCCCTCTCTCCCCTGATAAAATCACTGAACCTGCACTGAATCTGCAACTGGGCCACTCACCGATCTCGGTGCTTGGCCCAGCCACTCTTCCCTGCACTGCCTACCTGCACTACGGGACTGTCTCTGTATCCTACAGCCCCTTCTCCCGGCACTTACCTTGCACTTGCCACCAGCTGGCCCTATTATTTATCTTGTATGCTACTAACCATGTGCTGCACTCTCTTTGCACTTGCCACCAGCTGGCCCTATTATTTATCTTGTATTCTACTAACCATGTACTGCACTTTCCCCTCTCCCCTTCCCCTTACACTTTTCCCAGTCCCCCTACCCTTGCACTTGCGCGATCTGAATGACACCTGGCCTAGTAGGATCGTTGTCTGTCTCCCCTTGTTCCCCCCCGCCTCGGCGCACCTTGAAACACTTGTGTATAGGCGCGTTACAAATGCCATATCATATCACCTCTCTGCCTCATGAATCTGCACCAGAAGTGGTCTGTGAATGTGCATCATTGCGCAGTCTGCAGGTACATCGTTCCCATGGAATATTCTGCCCTGTTCCACTCATTCATAGGTTAGAACCATGTTCAAACACACTTTAATAAAAAGTCTTAATTTCTTGATGGCGTAATATAAATCAGGGTATTTGGGATGCTCACCCAGCACAGTGGCCCTATCGATGTATTCTTGGGCAAGTGTTCACTTTACCAGATGGTCCAAATGCAGTTGCCAGTCTCTTTCTTTCAGTTTGAGCTTCAGTGAGATCTATATCTCCCTATTCTTCTCCACTAGTTCCAGGGCATTTGATGTCCAGGTCCTCAAGCAGCTGCATACAAAGTTGCACAGACTACAGCTTATTTTAGTGTTTACTTGCCTCTACCTCCGACTTAATGACAGCCCGGGGAATGTTATGCTTACCTCTGCATGTATATGTTTAGCGCTCTTGAACTGCTTAGCCACAGAGATAATGCCATTTCCAGCCAGACATGCTCAATTGAGACACTTTTGTGCATTCCCAATGCTAAAGGCCTCTAGTTTGCAACGAAAAGATTCTTCCAAAAGCCCATCATTCTGAACAACATAATACAGTGGGTGGCACTTTCTCTTTAGAAGCTCTGAGAAGTGAACTATGCAAGAACCCACCATGTTTCATGTGCAATTGGCACAAGAACTTCATAACCGAGTGAGGTTTATAAGTAAACTAGCTGGGGTACCCAGCGCTGCCCATGTACTGATCGAGTGGTCTCTCATGTGCCCTAGAGGATGCTGCCCTTGTCGGCAAGTCTTGTTTCAGTTTGCTCTGGTGTCTCATGTGCCCTGGAGAAAGTCGCTCTTTTCCTCTGGTCGGCAAGTCATGCTGTTGTTTGTTGTTGTGTTTCAGAAGCTCCTGATATTGATATTTGCTTTGCAGCAGATGGAGCTTTACCAAGTGATGCCTGTTTTTTTTGTGAGGCATGTTTCAGTCACTCAATGGCTTCAGCACATTTGTGAAAATGTCCAAGAAAGATTGATCGTGCTCTCGTCTCGTGAATGAATTTAAGTAAACTGCACCCTTGCCATTTCCCATATTTGGATTGGCGTGATAAAAATAATTTTTTTCTTTTTTAAATTCCCTTTAAAAATGCTTTAATAAACACTCTCAAACTGTACACAGTAGTCAAGAATTTCAAAGGAATAACCAACACATCGAACATTTTGCTTCAGACACGTTTCCAGATTTTGCCTCCTTCTAGTACCTACTGTAGTCAATCGGGTGAGCATCAGTAAATGTGGGTGTCTACGGAGTGATTTTTTTGCATCCAAACATAGACTACTACGATCTTGCCCCAGACAAAAGAGGAATCAATGAAAAATTTGGTAGACGTGGGTTCAATGGTGTGGATTTGTTTAGCCAGACACACATACACATGCCCATACATATGCTGAGCTTTATATATAAAGAATATTTTTGATGGTCTGCCTAGGTGTCCTGTTCTTGTAGACATAGCCCAAGGTAATTGAAGATGTTATTATATGATAGGTTATTTATAACTTGTTTCGTCTTGCTTCCAAGGCAGCACGTTGCCCCTGAGCTATCCTCCTGAGTTCACCCTCTCTTCTTCCTTTCCATCCAAAACACAATTATGGTTATAATTATTCTGATTCTCTCTTTTCCAAAGTGCATCATTCTTGCTGTGTTATCATTTAATTCAATGTATACATTCTTGGAATACTCCAAATTGATTGCCATAGCACTTGCAATCCAATTTGCATATGGTCAAGTAGCACTACATATCCATCTACATCTACATACCCTAGCCAGGGTGTGTGATATGATCTAAGTGTTCCCCCTAACTTTCTCTAAAAACTCTTTTAGATCAACAATGTAAAGGTTGTAAAGGTTAAACCACAGGGGAGCTACTGTGCATTCAGGTTTAACCCTCTATTGATAGGTACTTTCCATGTGAGTTCCCTAGTACAATTCACTTTGACATGTTTGTTTGTTTTTTTTAATTTGTATTGCACACCAGGTACCGGAAGTCTTAAGGGCTCTGAACATCAAAGTAACTGACTGACACAAAGAACATAAAAGTAGCTGGAAAATCATAGCAGTAGGTTCAATGGAAGGCCATGTCAAAAGAAGGCAAAATCAGAAATTAGGAAAAGAGAACAGTTTTCAACCCTTTCTTAAAGACCTCAGTAGATGCAATGACTCTCAACGGCGGAATAAGGGAGTTCTATGTCTGAGGAGCTGCAGAGACAAAAGCGGCATACCTGGACTTTTTTGTCTTGAAACGGGGAACCTTAAGAAGATTTGACTCGTCGGAATCTAAGGGTTCTGATGTTCTTCTTGCAGATGATACTTTCTTTCAGATGGGCGTGCATAATTCCATGAACACATTTATGTGTAATGAGAAGTAACCTGAAAGAAACCCTAGCATGAGCAGGAAGCCAATGCAGACTTCTACGTGCTTCAGACACGTGATCTCTTTTTGTAAGACGTTTAGCAACTCTTACAGCTCTGTTCTGTATGACCTGGAGACGATGAAACTCTGATAGGGACAAGCCTACCAAAAGGCTACAACAATGATCTGTTTTGGAGCCTATAATGGCCCCTGCCAGAGTTTCTGAGTTTCTTTTCAGTTACAAAAGGTCTGCGACATCGGAACAGATTAATGAAGTAGGATGCCGAAGAGATTATGCTATTAACTTGGGCTTTCAGATTATCTTTTTATCTAAATAGATGCCCAAGGTTTTTAGTTTACTCATGACGTCAATTTTACAGTTGTAAAATTCTTATAGTAGTGTTTTTGCAAAGGACCATTAACTTACCCAACATGCCAATATACCTGGCATGCCCAACATGCCAGTTATATAGGAAACAGCACAGTTATGCAACTTTTCCCATGATTTTACAATAAATTGCTCATTCATAAGCACAGGTGGAATAAAAAAAGTATGTACGTTGGCTTATTCTCAACGTATTATTAATAAACTGTTGCAAGCATAGTATATTTACCACTGTGCCCCAACCTGGGGCTTTTATATCTTATACCAAATGGGTGAGTGTAATAATAACAATGCCAGGTAAAGCATCCACTAAGCCCAGTACCCAGAAACCCAGAAACAGCAAACTCTAAGTAAAACAATCATGAAGACGTGGTGAAAATGAAAACAACGAAGTGCGAGTGCAGCCTCGCTCTATTGCTGCTGGGAAGGGTGCAGTTCAGAATAATAAGGCAGCCACAGTAAGAATTACTACCTACTTTCAAGCGGTTGACACACAGGACAAAGCAAGAGAGTCCACAGGAGGTTGTTAGCCCTAAAACCATTCCCCTGGACTACACAAACACTGACTATGGGGACATAGACAACAATTCACTCCTAGCATTGTGCTATCAATTAACCGGTACAGTGGCCAGATGTGTAACACCTATTGCTGCTACCGAAGACTTGCTACCAACTGTCGATACAAACAAGGTTACCAAAGCATTGGTACATGCAAATGCCATAGGCTCAGCAGCCGCTCTGATAATCCCTGTGAATGAGTCAGCTATGGTCTCTGAGGTTACGCCAACCAACCTCCTGACCCTGCAGCCTAATTCGCGGCAACTGTCAATGTCACCGAATCTCTTTGCGGAAACCAACTGGGACATGGTTGATGAAGTGGCAGTTACAACAAATGAGACGTGCCACAGTAGCACACTTGAACTAAGCAATAACACCAACGCTGCAAATGGTGTGCTACACTTTGCAGTTAAGATCCTGCTCAAATAGTGTGGGGTTATCAAGAAGGAAGTGAAAAAACAGAGAGAAGTTCTGGGTCAACTAAATAATGGGCATCTAAGCAAGTGCAGGTGCACAAATGGTACTGCCCAGATTGAACCAGCTATATTAACTGTGCCTGGACAGGATAATGTTGAACAAGAAATTATCCTAATAGCTACGGTCAACTATACGCAGGAGGTAGCTGATGAGGCCACACCCTCTCAATGTACAAAACTCGTAAGGAAAGGCACCTGGCAAAACGGGCCAGAATGAGAAGACAAGCTGCCACACAGAAAACATTGACTAAGGTCCAAACTGTAATTGTGGCACCTCTAAATTCCACCTCAATCATGCCAGAGCAAGCACAAAATAAGAAATCTCAAAATAAGGGCGGGTGGGCAGGAACCACCTGGTACATTGACAAGTTGGTTATTGGCCGACGACCTACAAGCCATAAGGAATGATACGGAGATGCCTGTGCCCATCGCAGCAACAAGAGGCGAACTGACCTGCTTGCTTGCGGTTTATGGGCTCTTGGGCCCAGAAACTACATGTTTGGAAGCACCAGGTACAAAAAAACCTTCCTCAAGTGCACAACCTGCACCTACGCCTATGGCAAAAGATCCTAATATCTTTACTTTGGGCAGAGGCCCTTTGACATTTACGGGTAATCGAACCAATAGAACTGACCTACTCAAAGTTTGTAAAAGTATACCTGCTTTGAGAGTTTTATCATCAGCAGATTTTAGTTTTGTCGAACCTGTGAAAATCAATGGAGGTAATTTTGTAAGAGTTCACTGTGTAACAACCGAGGTTGCATTATTGGTACAGAGTTATCAAAAATGTATTCTGAATGTCAGATATGTGGTAGATTGTCCGACACATGTTCCGATCGCAAAGGCAGTATTGGAAAAACCATCTGAGATATCTGCCCCAAAGTCCGGGTACCTGGGAAAAGAGGTAACATTGGAAAATGCCATGGGATAGGAATGGTTTAGGAGGCTTTTAATGCAGCAATAGTCGGAAACTAATTGAAATTTAACGGTTGTGAGTTGAAACACCAGGGACCATATCCACTTTATGGATACAAAAAGTTCCCTTCCCTTACTTAGTGAATTGGATGTCATCTTTTTGCAAGAAACCAGGCTAACCTCCAAGATCCACATAGAGGGCTACATATTATTCCAGCAAACTGCCATGAAGGGCCCAAAAGGTTGACCATTCAGTGGTTTATTTTAGGCATTAAGCAAGGAGTCCCCTGAACAGTATAAAAGTGATCATGATTTCCAATAACATATTGGCCATAGAGGCAGTGGTAAACAGGGTGAGAGAGCCCATGGTGATACTGTTTACTAATATCTATGCCCCGCCGGACAATGAAAATTTGGATGAGATTCATGAGACCATTGACCAAATATGTTCGGGCTGGGTTATGGTGGGCAACCATGAATTTGTACTACTGGGTGGCGACCTAAATGCTGGATGTAGAGACAAAAAAAGTTGCCCTAAATATGGATATGTGAGCCCTGCGAGTGTTATGTAAAACCCCAGAGGGAATAAAAAAAGGGAAGGTTTGGATTGATATGTTGAAGAAGTGGGACCTGCTGATGTATAACCGTCGGGCCAGGGGTGATTGCCCAGGTCAGGGCATGTGGTGCATGGGTAAGAAAACCTCAACGTTAGACTACTTCTTTGGCACTAACACCTGCTTTGAAAGAGTGCAGTCACTAGAATCATTAGACACAGGGTATAGCGATCACCACCTCCAAATGAAACTGGGTGGTCATGCGGACGCTTGTGACCTGGAGATCAATCAGGTGAAACACAGGATATGCTGGATGCCGTAAAATATATGTAAGGCATTGAGACATATTATCCAAACCATTATACACAGCATCGAAAACCTGGAATGGGTTGAGTGTGAGTGACATTGAGACTAGGTTAGAGCACCTGCTCATTGACACCAGGAAGATCAGACCAGGCCAGCGGGCCATTAATGAGAGTAAACACTGTAAGATATTTGACATCGAAATACGGAATGCCAAAAGATGTATACGCAGACAGATTAGAAAAGTCAGAAGGGAGGGATATCCTAAACCTCTTTTTGAACGAGAAGAATAAAAAGGGAGCATAAGTTTTGACTGAACAGAAGAAGGTACACAGCCCTTAATGGGAAATGGCAACATATGTTCACTGTAGCAAATATGTTAAATCGATCTGGCAGACTCTGTCCAAAGCCAAGGGAGACACTCAGGTTTTTAAAATAAATCCTATACCTGAGTGTGAATGGATAGAACACATCAAATCTAACTTTGTTACAGTAGCACACAGTGGGACGAAAATAAGACAAGAGGGGCATTGGCAACTTAACCTAAATGTCGATAGCATCTATATTGCTATAATGAAACTAAAGGAATCTAGAGCCACTGGCCCTCACAGGCTGTCTAATGCTGTTTTGAAAGCTGACCCAAGCGCTTCGGCACATGTGTTCAGTATCCTATAGGAAAAGGAGTGCAAAGAAAAAACTGTCCCTGTTACTTGGCTAAGTGCTACCCTACTGCCAATTTACAAAAAGGGCGATAGAGTCTGACAGAGAACTATCGACTATTATCACTACTTAACGTTACAGGCAAACTGTTCTGAACTTTCATGCTGCCACCTTGCAGTGCTAGGTGGAAGAAAATAACATCTTGGATTTCACACAAACTGGCTTCCGCCCAGGTTCCGTGACAATGCACAATATTAGGTTTCTTGATTGTAAGAGGATTCAATTCAACACTACAGCTAAGTCAATGCCTAATCTGGGATACTGAATGGAAACCCTTATTGATATATCCTTATGTCCAGTTCATGAGTTCTGGATGACTACCCCTATATAACACCCCTCTCTTGGAATCCCCCTGGCCCCACTGAGCCAAGAAGTAGTTCTGTTTTGCAAGTTAAAAGGTTTATTTGATAATTTAAACAATATATATATATATATCACACTTTATAAGAAATTAATAATTGAATATCACACTTAATCTGAGCAGTAATCAATAATGGATAGTCTGGCACTAGCACACTTCTTCATAATCAATGATGAGTGGTTATAGGATGGATAAGATAGCAACAATACTTTTATGGTTTCAAATGGATGCAAGGTGGAATGAAAATGCAGTACAGAAATAACTTGATATGATTTCAACAAAACAATGTAATCACTTTTCTCTGGCAATCCACTCCCCCCCCCCCCTTATGCAATGTAAGGAAATGAATAGGAGAGCACACAGTTCTTAGAAATGCAATCAAATGTAATTCAGTTCACCCCAGCAAGCTTAGACTACATAAGTTTGAAACACAGGCCCAAAATGTTTTTATATGTGCTGGCAATGAAGTGAGGAATATGCTGAAATGGTTTTAATTCCCTTTAGGAGGTTCAGGGTGAGTGAAATATACTTGGGATGAGTTCAGGATCACTTTAGCAAGGATCTAGAGTAACTAGCAGGTTAAACGAATTTTTGGCAAAGGAAAGCAAGGAAGCTGCTGTTTTCACATGTGGCTGGATTTTTAACCAAATCACGAATCGAGGCAAAATTCGTGAATGTGTGAATCACGATTAGGGTAAAAGTATGAGGAGTAGCAAGTCGGTTCTAAGCTTGTTGAAAAGCTGGGATTATAAGCTTTCAGAGGAAAGTTAAAGTTCCTAGCACAAACGGTTCCAGAGATACGGACGATTAAATAAAGGTAGTCTTTCGGATTTGAAATTTTAAAAGTTCAAAGCGACAGGTTACAGCTTGCAGCTAGAAAATGACAGGTGACAGCTTTGCAAATGTGAGGTGACAGTTAGGATGGGGCTCCTTACAGTAAAATGGTTATGTGGAACCCCACAAAAGGGTTGAATCTTTAAAGTGGTCCGATGAGCCACGATTTCAGTACTTTTTGACATCAGTAACAGTGGATTTTGTTAACAAAGATCTTTCTTTACACTGGTGGGTGGCAAGTTAGGTAACCATTTTGGTGTGCGCACAAACTGCGTGGTTCTCCTGGATTCTGGCGCACATGTGGGCTTTTTGGTCATCTTGGATTTTCTAAGCCCACAGCACCAAATGTTGTAGCATGATAGCTCAAACGTGGGTCAAGACACCCAACAAAGCCCCCCCACGCGACTGCACTTTGAATTTGAGTCGATGGGGAGTCGGGTGCACAGAAGGTGATGACCCAGGCACTGGTATGTCCGCATAATCTTCTTCCAATTCTGCAAATGGCACGGTTCAGCATCTTTTCCTCCATCCGGTACTGATCGATCGGTTCTCCTCGCCGGTCCTGATGGGAATATTGGGCGGAACCCCGGCCCCTTGCGTCTCTGCTCCCGGTCTCCGGATCGTCCTCCTTGGCCAGTCTCCAGGTTTTCTTTCTCCTAGGACGACAAAGGAAGAGCGGCAATACCTATTCATGGACATTTCTCCCCCACCATTGATATAGTGGGGTGTCATATATATATTTTAGAACTCAACAGAAGAGACAGGAACACATCAACTTGAGAAACACAGAATTTGATAGGCTATATGTAGGATCTTTTAGGGTTGGAATTGAATTACTCTGGAGCGGTACCCTCTGGGATTGCAGAGGACTCCTCCAGTTGTTGCAGAGTGTGCCTGGGATGGCAACACTTCAACTGGTTGATGTGGACCCACTTGTCTTCCCCCTCTGCCAAACCGCCTTTGGGGATGCGGATCTTGTAGGCCACAGGGGAGATCTTGTCTATAATCTCAAACGGTCCCTTCCATGTAGGCAAAAATTTTCGCTGTTTGGCCTGGTTCCTTTGGAAATTGTATAAATAGACCCGGTCCCCCACCTGATATTCCTTCCTGGAAGTTTTCAGGTCATAGTGGGTCTTCATACTCTCAGCTGATCTTTCTAGATTCCGCTGAGCATAGGCAAAAGCATGTTGAAGGTGTTCCTTAAATTCTCCACATACTCATGAGTTGTGGAGGCATTTATTAGTGTCTGCTCTTGGGTCCTGTAGAGCAAATGCTGTGGAAGCACCATCTTGCGTCCAGTCACCAACTCGAATGGTGACATTTTGGTTGCAGATGAAGGGGTAGATCTGATGGCCATTAGGACCAGAGGTAATCGGATATCCCAACTTGGCCTAGAATCTGCCACAAACTTCTTTAATATGCTCACAATGGTTCGGTTATATCACTCTACTGCCCCAGAAGAAGCTGGCCTGTAAACAATGTGTAGCTTTCTCTTGACCCCCAGTATCTCCCACATCTTTGTCATTACTTCACTGGTGAAGTGGCTACCCCTGTCTGACTCAATCCTTTGAGGTAGACCAAAACGGGAAAAGATGTGGTTAATCATCAGGGCAGCTGCTGTTTCTGCCTTGCAATTTGGGGCTGGGAGACATTCCACCCACTTGGTAAACAAGCATGTAACGGTCAACATGTACTTGTTTCCTCTAGACGAGCGAATCACAGGGCCTACAAAGTCGATTTGCAAATCTGACCATGGCAGTGTCATCCCCCTCTTTTGGAGGGGTGCACGGTGCGTGAGGGATGATGGCTGAAATTGTGCACACACAAGACACCCCTTCAAGTATTGGTCAAGGTTCTGCCCCATGTGTGGCCAGTATGCAACCTCTCTTAAGATTTCCAATGTTGTGTGAAACCCCCTATGACTGGCGGTGGACGCATCATGGGCGTGACTTAACATCAGGCTTCGGAATGAGGTAGGAACCACCCACTGATTGTGGCCAGCTTTGGATTTCCTTACCAACAAACCGTCTTGGATCCGGAACATTTTTGGACATTTCATCAACACTCTTAAGTCGTCTTTCCCAATGTAACCGGTATCCGTTAGGGGAAAGTTCTCAGGGTCCTCAAGGTGTTGGTAAAACTTACCAATAATTGGATCCTCCTTCTGAGCTGTAATCAAATCAGCATTAGGGGTCTCCTTGCTCCATTGGGCAGTTGAAAGATCATTGTGAGCATTTGTCTGGGACCTAGTGATAGCAGTGACCTGGATTTCCCCCAACAGGGACTCAATCTCAATTAGATCCCCTTGGATGGCCCCGGTTTTGACCAGCTGATCAGCTAAGTAATTTCCAGTTTTGTCTGGTCCCTCTACTTTGGAATGACCCTTGATCTTCTTCCAGTAGATGGTCATCCCATTCGAGGTGACCAGATCGTCAATGTTTTGGATCAACTTCCCATGTTTCAAGGGTCTGTTGTTAGCACATAACATGCCTCTGGTTTTCCAATTAACTAGGTGCTCCACGAACCCGTTCCGTACATAATCAGAATCTGTGATTATGACCAGTTTGTGGAGTTGATGTTGGACAGCACTGAGGATGGCTTGATGCACAGCCATCAATTCTGCCACCTGACTACTTCGGGGACCAATTTTGTATCCAGCGGAGGGTTCTGGAAACTCCTTCACCCATGCATTCCCTACGCCAGCCACCAGTTCTTTCTCCCCGTCGTTGTCAAAATGGTAAGAGCATCCATCCACATAGACAGTGGGCATTCCCTCACACTTGTCTTCTTCAAAGACTTTGTGTGGGGAATTAAGGTATGCCTCCGTGTTGTCCTTGATCTTTAGACTTTCGTCCTCGAGACAGTTTTCTCTGGCACAATCATGCAAGTCAGCCAGACCTTGCGCGAGGGGACTCTTCTTGTTTTGGCCATATCTGACCTCCACAGGAAGCCTTGCATTGACAGAATCCAGGAAGTAATTTGGGAATTACTCACATTTCCGGCCCGGATTCTGTCACTTTGGAGATATTGCAGAGGCTGGTGTGGAGTCTCCACTATGATGTGTTCCCCCTGGATGAACGGGCGGTAATTCTTCAATGCCCACACCGTTGCCAGGAATGCCTTCTCACAATCGTTGAATGTTTCCTCCACAGAGGATAAAGTTTTGCTCGCATAGGAGATTACTTTATTGACCTTGTCATGCTTTTGGTATAATACTGCCGTCAAGCACGTATTAGAGAACCCTGTCTCCAGGAAGAACTCCTTGTTTCTGACAGGGTAAGCTAGGCAATGTGCTTGTGGGAGGCTTCTTTTGAGCTGCCTTACTGCCTCGGATTGTTCCGGACCCCATTCCCACTTGACCCCCCCCTTCAAGAGATGAATCAGGGGTCTGGTGGTCTCTGCGTAGCCCTCAATGAACTTTCTGCTGTAATTAGTCAGTCCAAGGAGGCTCCTTAGTTCCCACAGAGTTGTGGGGTCTTTCAGTTTTTGGAGGGCTTCCACTTTCTTTTCCTGGGGACAGAGACCCTGAGGAGTAATCTCATGCCCCAAGAAATTAACACGGGTTCGACACCACTGTGCTTTCTGAAAGGAAAGTTTTGCTCCGGCGGCCCTCAACTGTGTCAGAACATAACGGATCTCCGCTATGTGTTCCTCCACAGATGAACTTTTGATGAGGACATCATCTACATAAGCCAGGTTACCCCTCGCACCCAGGTCGGGCATGGCCTTATGTAGGAAAATATTGAACTCATTACCGGAGTTAAGGTATCCAAAGGGAGTCCGGGTCCATGTGTACTGCTGGCCCCCAAAGGTAAAAGCCAGTTTGTATCGGTCCTCCCTGCTGACAGGTACGGTCCAGTATCGATTGGTCAGGTCTATTGCAGTGAATACCTGTGACCCCTGAATCTGGGCCAGCCCTTGGTCAATGTAGGCAAGAGGCCATCGGGAAGTATGGACCCATTTGTTGAGCTCCCTAAGGTCAGCGCAGGGTCTCCACTGGCCGTTTGGCTTTAATATTCCCAGCACCGGATTATTGAAGGTGCTGTGGATGGGACGGATTATTCCCCTGGACTCAAGGTTCTTAATTATTTCAGTAAGGGACTCCATGGATGCGAGAGGCAAGCGATATTGCTTCACAAACACTGGAGTCATGCCAGGGTCCGTGGGAATTGTTGTTGTGTGGATGTCGGTGCGACCACAGTCATATGAGTCTACCGCAAAGAGATCTTGGAAATCCAAGAAGACTTGTTTCAACTGTTGCTTCAGTTCCAGAGTCACACAGGCATCAGCTAGGTTGACTCTCTCTTCCACCATCTGCCTGAAGCCTGGAAAGACTTCTGGTTCGGCTATCTCAGCGGCCTCCTCCAGCTGGGTGGAGAAGTCCCTGGTCAGAGTGCTGATTTGGACGGGAGGCCTCAGGTGGGAAAGGCAGCCCTCATGAACCTGGAAAACCACCTCATCCCTTCTGAAGTCACAAGTCACGTCTTCCTTGCCATAAGGGCAGGAAGTGTACACCAGGAAGTTCCCCCCATGCCGGGTGAAGATCCTGTCTGGTGTTGTATTGTCATCATTGTCACTGTCAAAACAGTCCTTGGGGATCAGTCCTAACAGTTCATTTCCTAAATCGATGGAAAAATGTCGGTCATCAACCGCCATTCCAATAATGGTGCCTGCGGCTAGAGTAATACTCTTTAAGTCTCTGTTATCCACCTCTATTAGAATGGTGTCATGTTCTATGTTGACTAATGGAGTTGGGTTTACCCCCAACCCTTGCTGTTGTAGAGAAGTGCTTAGATGTATGTAAGCATCAGGGTTTTTCAAATGTTGTCCTCTTTTAACTTTCACTTCCAGGGAGAATTGTCGGGTCCTTTCTGGGATGGTGACTTCCTCTTTAATCTGAATTTCAACTGCATAAGGTAGCAATTGAGCTGACCTAAATGCTTTTTCTGGATCATCAAAGCCCATGGGATTATCCGCTAATCGGGACCAAGCTTTGAAGTTTATTAGGTCCAAACTAATGGCAAAGCGATTGAGAATGTCACTGCCTAAGTAAAAGGCGGCAGTGACATCTCGCACGACCCAACAATTATGGAGTATGCTCTTGTTGCCAATGGAGATTTTGAGCATACACATGCTTGGCATGAGATGTTTGGAATTAGGTGCTTCCAGGTCCATTTCCTATTTGTCTATCAGTTTGAATGTGGGAATGGCTGGATCTTTTGGGAGTTGGCAGAACATGGCTTCGCTAATGAAGCTCTTACCGTTGTTCACACACACTCAAGCGAGAACAGAGTCCTTCCCATCATTTAACTGAACAGGGGTGAACAACTGCTCTCCAATTTGCTGAATATCAGCCAGGCTCTGAGCTGATTTCACATCTTGCTGGACTATAGGAGTGGGAGTTTCTGATTGTGGATTGGTGAAGAATTTCAGGGTGTTTCCTTCCAGTGTGGAATACCACCTTAAACTGGAAGGGAGGTTGATTTTCAGAAATAGAGAGGACCCCCCATCACCAGTCTGTTGTCCTACTGCTATTACTGTCACGTCTGGAGTTTGGTTGTTCTGAAAGTGAAATTCTACTTGGTCAGATTTTTGTTGAACCATGTGGCAGGTGCCGTTTAAACTAACATGGTTGACACTCTGTTTTAATTTTATTGGTTGGCTAGTCTGGGTCCAGAGGACCTTGTTTACACAATCTATTAGGGGTGAAAACCTTCTCAGGAGGTCATTCCCTAGTAAACAAGGGGTGCCCTCTGGAGTCACTACTATGACCGGGTGTTTCACCTTGTGTCGCCCAATTTTAATGTCCAAGTCTGCAGTCCCCTCAACGGGAATTTCCTTCCCGTCAAAGTTCTGCATTTGTCCAGGAAGAGATGTGAGAGGAATTCGGTAATTCTCCCCCCTTCCGGCATTTAGTTCCTCAAAGGCCCTTTTGGACAGAAGGGTAGCTTGGGATCCAGTGTCCACCAGTGCCAAAATTGTACCCTGCCCCTGTACTTGTACCGGGGCATAGTATCTTCCCTCCTTCTCCTCAAGGGGGCACAGATAATGCACATTTTTGGACAACTGGTGGGCTAACTTTCTGGCTTTGGACATTGCTAGACAAGAGATTTGGGCAGAATTCTGTGGAGAGTCTTGGGAATCTGAAAGAAAAAGTTGGCAAATGGAGATCAGAGCCATTGTGGGTTCCCCTGGTTCCGGTTCTGGGCCGCCCCCCCTTTTTGGAGGCAGTCACCAGGATGGGTTTGAACCAGGGGATTTTGGTATTGTGGGTTCTGGGATGAGATGATGGGCGGCGGTAGCTCAGTCTCCATATCTCCCCAGTCTCAATTGGAATCCCTTGGGACCCATTTTTCTTTGGGAGGAGTTCCCCCATCTCTGAAGGAGAAGGTCCTTTCCCCAGGATCCTCTGAGGATCCCTCTCCCTCAAATTGGAAGATCTGTACCTCCTCCACAAAGTGGGTCTGTTTGGGTCCTTTGTTTCTCCTATCCCCCCTCTGCTCCTTGGGAGGCAGGCTTTCAGGGGCAGGAGATTTTGTTTCCGGTTCCTGGTTTTCCAGGGGCTGTTTACAAGTTGGGGAGGAAGCTTCCTCCAAGGCTTTACACCCCCCTTCCCCTTGTGCCTCCTCCCTGGGAACTGGTGTGTTATCGGGGTGCTGCCCCCCTCATTGTTCTGGAGCACCAGGTCCAGAGTTTGGGGCATTCTGCGGTGGCATGCTCATCTGAGGGTTCTGTTGAGCCCTCAGTATGTGACCCAGATCCCGTGCCATATTTTGGACCTGGCGCTCTAACTGGGAAACCCGCTCAGGCTGATGCGGGGCTCTATTTTCTCCCCTGGGCTGATCCCGGGAAGGGTAGCTATCCCTTCTCTGGTAGTACCCCTTGTTGGGAAGATTTTGGTACCCCTCCACCCTTGGCCTACCCTCTCCCGGATTAGGTTGTCTGGGCTCAGGGAATTGGGGAAATAAGGATGGATGATTTTGGGGCTGGAAATTGGGCGGATACCTGGGGAAAAAGTTCTGCCCAGGATTTGGAAAATTTCTGCCCTCCTGTGGGAAGTTGGGAGGGAAGTTCCCTGGGTTAGGTGCTTGGCCAGATCCCCCCCTTGGGCTGGAGGAGTCCACACATAACCCAGGATTGGTCGGTTTCCCTTATAGCGGGGACTTACATAGTCAGGGGAGCGGGGGACCCCATTTGTGGGACTACCTCCTCGACTCCCTGTCTGTGACTTGCCCGAGGGCCTTCTGGGCTGTGACTTATTAGATGCAGGTAGGTTTTTAGTCCCCCCATCTCCAAATCCAAAACGGGGGCAACCTTTACCTCTGCCACCTTGGCAGCAGCAGGGGTGCTGTTGGTTTTGGGGTTTTTGGGCTGGCTTTTGTTTTCCACCGGTTTCTGCACCTCGTAGATGCAGGTGGCTTGTTCAATGACCCATTCTAAAGATCTTTTTTCATGAAAATCTCTCACGAGCTGGGTCATTATGTATTTGGGCAAGGCATGGAAAAAAGTATTAACAAATTCTCTGCTGTCCGTGCACACCCTTCTGGTGGTCTGCGCAAAAGCACGCTTTAATTCTTGCACAAACTCTTGTGGGGCCTGATCCTCCCCACATTGCAAATTGTAGGCCGCCTTGCGAGCCTCTTGAGGATTTCGGTGCACAGAAAAATGTTTCAAGATAGCCGCCCTGTATGTGGACCACCTTGAATGGTTTTGATCCTCCAGCCCTGCAAAGAAACTGGAGTATTCTGGTGAGAATGTCCATTTGACGTACTGGATGCAGCTACTGCTGTCCTTCAAATGGAAAGTCTCCATCATTTGTTCATAGAGCTCCAAGTGTTCCCAAACAGAATACTTGCCGTTCTTATGATAAGGCGTGATGACACTCCTTATTGCCTTTATTTGCTTCAATGGGTCCTTAAGCAAGGCCCTTTTTGCCTTATTGGCCTTTTTGGTTCGGGTAACCCTGGTCCATTCGTCTTCTGATTCAGAGGCACTGCTCCCAGAGGTTCCCGTCTGATCTTCCAGGTTTTCCCGGATTCTGCGAGCCTGGGAATGGCTGGCAGAATGTGGGGACCTGGTCTCCTGTGTCCTGTGGCGCTCAGAGGAGTCTTCAGATCCCTCCTTGCTGCCAGGATTTGATGGGTACCCCCCCACTGACCTAACTGGGCAGAGGTTTTCAGGATGCCCTTAGTGGGCCTACTCTCCTGAGGTTCCCCACTAAACTGGACTGTACTTGGGTGCCCATACCCAGATGCCCGCCCATCCATTCCTGGGAGGTACTGGCCTATGAGCCCCATACTTCTAGCTGGATAGTAATCTGCCATCCCCGTGGCCCTGTGCTCATGTGCGCCAGGGGACATGGGGGTGGCAGAGTCCAGGGACTGGTAGAGATGAAGGCCTCTGGCACTAGGGCTCCTAAGGTTATGCTCAGGAGTCTCTCTTTCCCAGCGAACCTCATCTCTATCCGCCCCTGTTCCCTGTTGCCATGCAAGAGCCTGTGCTTTCAGTTCCTCAACTAAGGCCTTACTAGACTCTTTCAGTCTCTCCTGCATGGCTACCTGTTGCTGGAGCCTATCGTTGTGCTGACAGAGAGCCTCATTCTCTCTCTGCGTTTCCTGATTGGTCCTGGAGCACTGGGTCAGTCTTTTCTGCAGGAGAGTTACCTCCTGAGTCCCATCCCTACTGGCCTGCTCCTTTCTTGCCAGAGCCTCCTCCACCCTCCTGGTGTTCTCTAGCAAGTCCTGGTGTTCTTTTTGGAGGTCACCTAGTCCGTGGAGGGCAAGGTGATTTTCTTCCATTTTCCTTTTTAAGTGGCAGACTTCCTGGCCTAAGGTATCCCTTTCCTGACTAAGAGCCTGCATCTGTGCCGCCAGGTCGTCCCTTTGCCTTTGGAAGGCACCAGTTTTCTGGCGCTCCTGGTCAAACTCTGGCTGGGTATCCAGGTCTTTCAAAATTAGTTTATTGCTCTCTGCCTTCTCCCTATCTAGGTGGCTTTGCAGGGTGACTACCTGCTCAGCACATGCCCTATTGAAGTCTAACTGTTGCTCCAGCTTTTTCTGGCTCTGAAGTAGGGAGTCCAAACCTTCTTGGTACTCCTTCTGCAAGGCCAGAAATCCTGGTCCGCCTTTTCCTGTTGCAGCACATCCATATCCTCCTTTATTTTAGTGATGTACCGTTTGCTGTCATTTTCTGACTCCTGGCTCCTGAGCAGCCTCTGCTCAGAAGAGTCCAGATCAGATTGGGCCTTCTGTAATGCCAGCAGTTGCCTACTCGCCAGATCTTGGCCTTCAGCACATTTGTCTTGCATGGCTCCCATATGTAAATATAATTATGCCGCTACCCTGGAAATCTTGTGGTGCCCATCCTTGGCCTTAGGGGCCATATATAGTTCACTCAGGGCCACATTTAGGGGACCCTGATCTCCCCATTTATCTGACCCTGTTTCAGTGACCTGTTGCGCGATTGCCTGCAACCAGACCGTTTGGTCCTGATAAGTCCACTCACCTCTCACAAATAGCTTATGTAAGAAGTGTTCTCTGGCTATTTTCATATCTACCAAGGTCGTCATTCTGGAATTTGAGTTCCTTCCTGACTTACAGAAGTTCATATTTTATTTTTGCAAAACAGACCTTTTCCTTAGAGCGTTCCTTTGAGGAGTGCTTTACAGCGTAACACAGCGTGGTGATCCGACCGGATATGTGTATCTGGTCAGCTGGCACACTGTATTAATCTGCACAAGTGATAGATCTAACCCAAACGTCCGGCTCGAGCCCCCAATTTGTAAGAGGATTCAATTCAACACTACAGTTAAGTCAATGCCTAGTCTGGGATACTGAATGGAAACCCTTATTGATATATCCTTATGTCCAGTTCATGAGTTCTGGATGACTACCCCTATATAACACCCCTCTCTTGGAATCCCCCTGACCCCACTGAGCCAAGAAGTAGTTCTGTTTTGCAAGTTAAAAGGTTTAATTGAGAATTTAAACAATATATATATATATATATATATATATATATATATATCACACTTTATAAGAAATTAATAATTGAATATCACACTTAATCTGAGCAGTAATCAATAATGGATAGTCTGGCACTAGCACACTTCCTTATAATCAATGATGAGTGGTTATAGGATGGATAAGATAGCAACAATACTTTTATGGTTTCAAATGGATGCAAGGTGGAATGAAAATGCAGTACAGAAATAACTTGATATGATTTCAACAAAACAATGTAATCACTTTCCTCTGGCAATCCACTCCCCTCCCTTATGCAATGTAAGGGAATGAATAGGAGAGCACACAGTTCTTAGAAATGCAATCACATGTAATTCAGTTCACCCCAGCAAGGTTAGACTACAGAAGTTTGAAACACAGGCCCAAAATGCTTTTATATGTGCTGGCAATGAAGTGAGGAATATGTTGAAAATGGTTTTAATTCCCTTTAGGAGGTTCAGGGTGAGTGAAATATACTTGGGATGAGTTCAGGCTCACTTTAGCAAGGATCTAGAGTAACTAGCAGGTTAAACGAATTTTTGGCAAAGGAAAGCAAGGAAGCTGCTGTTTTCACATGTGGCTGGATTTTTAACCAAATAGCGAATCGCTGCAAAATTTGCGAATACGTGAATCATGATTACGGCAGAAGTATGAGGAGTTTGTTGAAAAGCTGAGATTCTAAGCTTTCAGAGGAAAGTTAAACCAAGTTCCTAGCACAAACGGTTCCAGAGATACGGACGATTAAATAAAGGTAGTTTTTCGGATTTGAAATTTTAAAAGTTCAAAGCGATAGGTTACAGCTTGCAGCTAGAAAATGACAGGTGACAGCTTTGCAAATGTCAGGTGACAGTTAGGAGGCAGTTCTGGTTAGATTTAAAATAGATTGAATTATATTATTTTAACTAATAGATTGGTTCTGCACAGTTCTGCTAGGTACTAACAATATATTTTGAAATAGGCCTCCCCACGGATCTGGTCAGGTTTTGGACTGGACTCCGGTTCTGGTCTAGGCACTTCACAGTGATCTGGGTCAGCTCTCTGGTTCTGCTAACAGCGGTCTGGATGCTGAGGCCCACTGAGAAGAGTTCTCAGTTTGTGGGTTTAGGCCCTTGCTTTGAGTTCTGAATCAAATTCTTTGGAGTTTTAAAGTCTAAGTGTTGAATCTGGTATCTTCGGGATGTTGTATGGTCCGGCAGAGCGCGTTGCAGCAACTGGTTTTGAATCTCCCTACCTGTCCCAGCAGTCTCTTTTTATGTGTTTTGAAAGTGGGTGGAGAGGCTAGCTTTCTAGGCCCAACCCCTTCAGAGTTCTGATAGGTTGGAGAATTCTTTGCGTTCTCACTGGAGAGCAGGATTGTGTGTCAGAATGATGTCATTTAATGGCTTGCAGAAAGGACACTCCCCTGTCAAATTGCACACAAATCTATATTTGATCAAAATACACATTTCTCAAATACATAGTGGTTTGTCATTGCATGTACATATCACCTATCACATGAGGTATACTCTGTTCAAACTTTGCTCTTCCTGAGGACTTGCATTCAAAAATGGCAACTTATTTTCAATTTTATTGGGTTATGCACCCTTGGTTCTTCATTAAAAATTATACACATATACACGGCCTGTCCTTACATACTCCAGTAAATTCCCATGTCTCTAGCTTAAACACAGAGTCTGTAGTATCCATAAATAGCAGGGTTTTGCCCCAGAACATCACACAAATTGGAGTTTGGGCTTGGATCGAAGGTACATTTTTAAATGAAGGCTCTCAAAGTTATACATTCCTGTCATTTGATTACAAAGAGTTATCAGTGTTTCTGTAAAATATATATTTTGCTTTCAATTCAGTTCTCAGAGTGTTGGAGTCCGCCTCCAAGACTTGGGTGGGTCAGTGATCACATGTGCCTTCTGGCAGGCAGGCCTTTGTTGACAGGAAACAGTCAAAATCAACATATCCTATTCAAGTGCAAGAGCCTATTGTGTGGTCTCCAGGAGGCTCCCAGTCAGTCTTCCTTCTATCAATCAAGAGGTCATGTGAGATTCTAACTCCTGGTGTGAATCTCTGGAGGTGAGAGGTTTCCCAGCCTTTGGCCTGTTAAATAAATCAGATTGTCTTCTGGGAACAGCATGTGGTTAAGATTTTAATTAACTCCCAGCCTTTGATGTAAAGGCCTCTCCTGCAACTCCTGACATGCAGTTTCCCTGTCAGAGTTTAGACCGCTAGCGCCGCCCTCAGTCAAAAGCGGGTACTGCATGCAATTTTGGGATCTTTCTTGGATTAATGCATTCTAAACAGGAATGGTTCTTACATGGTAGTAAATCCTTGCTTAACATTGTTTTGATGGGGCTCCTTACAGTAAAATGGTTATGTGGAACCCCACAAAAGGGTTGAATCTTTAAAATGGTCCGATGAGCCACGATTTCAGCAACTTTTTGACATCAGTAACAGTGGATTTTGTTAACAAAGATCTTTCTTTACACTGGTGGGTGGCAAGTTAGGTAACCATTTTGGTGTGCGCACAAACTGCGTGGTTGTCCTGGATTCTGGCGCACATGTGGGCTTTTTGGTCATCTTGGATTTTCTAAGCCCACAGCACCAAATGTTGCAGCATGATAGCTCAAACGTGGGTCAGGACACCCAACATGATGCTCTTCTGGGTGAAACAGCAATCAAGGGGAACCCTGCACTTTACCTGAAATGGGTGGACTTTAGCGCTACTTTCGACACAGTGAAGAAAGCTTGGCTATGGCATAAGCTGCATACATGGGGATGGTTACTGGAGGTATTGAGTCAACTGCATACAGGGAATAGTGTTCATGTGTGTTTGGATAATCTGGGATCCAAAAATGGTTAGTAGGGGGGTCAGACAAGGGTGCGTATTAGACCCACTATTATTTTGTCTCTACCTCGCTGACTTGCATCAATGTTAATGGCTGATGATGGTTGCCCAGTTAAGATAGGCTCCCATCACAATGCCAGCTTATTGTATGCAGATGATCTCGTTTTGCTTGATCGCACAATAAAGGGTGTAAAAAAACACTTTTAAAATACTGACAGAATACGCCAAGCTGAATGATTTAGTTAGCTGTATCAGGCAGTACGATAGCCAGGGTTAGCCTGCATATGGACTCACAGAATGTTGAGTAAGTATGTTGATAGTTACTGATACCTGGGAGTAGAGTTGAGAGCAGACAGTGACTACAAAGCCATCATGGACTGTAAGAAAAGAAAGGCCAGACAACTGACCTGTCTCATCAACAGAATTGCAATACAAACCGCTGCATACTCTTTGGAAGGTATTCTAAAGTTGTACAAACAGAGCTTTTCTCCAGCTATTCTGTACGGGCTTGAAGCACTTGCAATGAATGATCTGACATGGCTGAATGTGGTGGAGGGTCAATTTCAGCAGATGTTTCTAAATTTGACACCCACCATGCCAAGGGCATATCTGCTATTGGAATTGGGTCTTGTCTCACTTTCGAGCCAAGTGCGCATCCAAAGGGGTACGCTCTATATTAAATCCAGAGGCTCGCCAGCCTGCCAATTGCTGCAACTCACTGGTTCAACATACTTAACTGGTAGCCATAAGAAATATGTCGAATTTAATGTGAAATGATTTTCCAACATTGATTGAACCCCCTTCTTTGAACGTGGCACAAAGTTTGAGGTGTTGAAGGCCCTATATAAAATCAAGGTGGAGCAGTGGGATTGGGTAAACAACTTCACACACCTGCAATCCCTACACAATTTCAAAATCATCTGTGGCATTGGCCACCGTCATCTTAAAACCCAGCAGTACCTACTGAAATGCCCCAGTGTGATGTTCGCAACTTTATGCTAAATCTGCATGCAAATCAGTTACCACTGCTGGTGCTACATGGGACCCACACAAAGCTCCCAGCTGACCAGAGAATATGTCATATTTGTAAGATAAAAGAAAACATCGAATCACCCAGACATGTCTTAACTCTATGGTGGGATCTACTTACATATGTAAGTGATTTCAACCCAGCACTTCACCTAAATCAATGCCTAGCATGAGATGCACAATTGAAACCCTTAATTATATATTTTTATGTCTATAAATTCTTTTATTTCTGAATGATGTACCCTTATATCACGCCCCTCTCTTTGAATCCCCCTGGTCTCACTGAACCAGGAAACAGGCTGTTTTGCAAAGTTAAAAGATGTATATATATATATATATATCACTATTTAATATTTATACAATGATCACCAATGGGGTGATGTTACAATCAACAATCTCTTTAATCAGGAGGAGTATGGATAGGAAAAATAATGCAGCGTTGAATAGTACTTTGTGTGGGTTCCGTCAAATGCAATGTCACTCTTTCCCCGTGCACACTACTCAATCCCCCCAATATGCAAGATAAAGAGATGGAAAGAGAGAAAACAGGTTTCAGGAATACGAACTCAACAAATACAGTATTAATCCCAATTTCCCCCAGCAGACACAGAGAGACACAGACACAGAGAGAAACAGGAATGATTGCAAACAGGTCAAACGCTTTTGCATGTGGCTTTGAATGAATGGTTAAAACACTGAAAAATGGATTTAATTCACTAAATAGGATTCAACACTAGTTGGAGCTACTTTGTATAGTTTCATATAAACACTAGCAATGATTATTGAGTCACTAGCAGATTGAAAACTAAATTCTGAGGTCGGATGCAAAGAACCGCTGTTTTCCACGTGATGAAATTGAGCCAAATGAAAAATGTGTGGCAAACGTTTTCGTGCGCGAGAAGCGCGATTGCGGAAAAGCTATAAGTTGGAAAGCTGAGGATGTTAGCTTCAATTTGACAACTAAATTTCGTTTCTAGCATGCATGGTACGGAAGTTATGAAGGTTTTAGGTTTTAGTAAAGGTCGGTTTTTCTCAGAAAGAGTCTACATTTTCAAATGAAAGATGCCCTTTTGTTTTAAAATGACAAACAAGGTTATTATACTAGGGAGTCTATGAAAATGCAAGATACTCAACGGTACAGCCACCAGATCAGTGACGCCTCTGTCTGGATTTTGCCCACCGAGACACTTGTCTTTCTTCAGCAAATATATTAGCGCAAAGATGATATTATCACTACCATTACCAAAGGACTATAGGAATGAGAGAAAGATTCAGGAAAGACAAAAGATTTTCTACAATGCAGTTCTGGATATGATAGAATGGGTTTGGAAAGGATTACTTAAGGATAAGATACTTGCTAGTGACAATTCTATGCTATAGATACTCACTACTATTGTTTGGAATGGGCCCATCAGGGATTTGGTCAAAGATTTCTGGACTGGAATTCTGCTAGCCCACCAGACAGGATTCAGGGCGCACGGGTTCTGCACTCAGCATGGCACTCTGGACACTGCATGGCACTCTGGACTGGATCTGACGGGTTGGTTCTGGTTTGCAGCTTTCTGATTACAGCTCTGCTCTACTGGTTTGGATCTTTGGATTCTAGCAAGAGTTCTTGGCAAGAAAGCGGAAACAGCACAGCCAGGCTGTTCTTCTTGTTGTTCCTCTTGGAGGTCTGGGGTAAAATCTGGTTTCAGGATTTAAAAGGCCAAGCTGAGAAGGGTTCAGCTTTGGAATTGGGCCTCTCTGCTTTCAAAGTCCTGGATTCTTGGATATGGGTTTCTCCTGCAGAGTGCTTCGCCAGTAACCAGTTGATGGGTGAATGTGTGTGTCTGTTTCAGGTCCTAAGCTGTCTCTATTTATGTATTTCCCAAAGGGGTGGGTAGGCTGAATTATACTAGGCACACCCTCTAGGAATCCTATTGGTTAGGTCTGTCCTCTCCCCTGATTTCAGAAGGAAATCTGGTGCCATGATGATGCTGTATTTTACAATCCAGGGAGACCCTCCCTTTGTTTCTGCACAGTAAATCTATTTTTCATAAAAGGCATATTTACAATATTACCAACTTGCTAGCAATAACATATTTACATCACAGATTTAGTGGAGCAAGTATCCATCCGAGTTCCATCTCGGTGAGAGCTTCGGTTCAGATTTGACAGTTTTTTGAGCTTTTGGTTAGGTACCCAATGTCAGATTTTTTTACATATATGTGCATGACATCTGGGCATAATCCTGTGAAGTTTCATATTTCTAGCATCATCACAACTGCTACAAAATCACAATTTCTGTAGTCATGTCTCTGAACGTAGCACAGAGTTCTGAGTAGTTTCAAAAAGTTGACCAGAATTTTCATGTTAACAACCCTATATGTTACAGATTTTTACAATTGTGCACAGTTCTCTGTGAGTCTTTTTCAAAAAGATACTTTTTGTGGGTTACGGATACACATATCTGTCTGGCCCGCCCCCAAAGTTTTGCTGGGCCAAGAGCAAACAAGGCCTCTCTTCCTGCTGGCAGGGGTTTATGTTGACATTTGAATGTGCATACCCTTTCAGTCCAAGAAGTCTATTGTCTCTCCTCAGAGCAGCAGAGCAAATCTCCTCCCCCCTCCATTAACATCCAACTGAGAGTTCCAGGCTTTGCTGAGAAGCAGGAGAGCTGCCTTTGTTGGAGCAAATGGTGGAATGTGCTTTGAAGTCCTGTGGCTGGTATCAGTTCACTTTAAAACCCAACTTGTTTAAATTCGTCTTTGATAAAAAATAAACTTACATTTCAAAATAGGCAAACAGATCTCTAATTCCAGTCTTTTTAAAACATAGAGATTAAATAGGGGTAACCTATATTGCTTTTGATGGCAAGTCACTTCTTTTCAACAGTTTGATTTTAATGCACAAGTTTTAAACTGCCAGTGTAATTAAATGACAGCTTTGACACAGGCAGCCAGCGATACTGCGCCCATATTCTGACAGATTTCCACCAACAAGCACACTTTTTAATGTGGATATTCTCTGATAGATTCTGCTTTTCCTGACATAGTGTGCTTATGTGGATTCCTTAAATTAGGTGATGGTTAACAGCGATTAATGTTGTTGGATCTTTTCTGATGTTTGGGATCCGTTATTTTGCAATTTCAACAGCCAAGGAAAAAGAGAATTTCTGAGCACTTTTGGTTTTTCTAGCAATGAAGCACTGCCTTTTCAGGTAGTTCCATTTCCCTCTGTGGGCAGCCCAATGACAGGTTTTGGCAGTGTGGTCTCCTGTTCCCCACTGACACGGGCAAAGTATATCGGCATCTGATTTTTCCGGTTTCCCTGCGCACAGGGCTTTTTGCGGCCATTCTGTAGGTTCTGGTGAAAGCAGCGCACAGTGATGTTGCAGGGCAGAGCCTAGTGGGTCAGTGCATCCCACACCTAACAAAGTTTGGGCAGTTTGTGGGAAGCTACGAGTCAATCAAGAGTATTGAATTCTGGGGTTTCATCTTAAACACTAACCTTGAAACTGCCCATATGTCTCTACATCATGTCTGGAAAGAGATCCTTGAATGCCTAACACATGAATACGAAAATGAGGCTAGGAGATACATGTTCAACAATCCAAAAATGGTTTAGGCGATGTAGGAATCTGTTGATTTTCGAAAAATATTTTAGGTAGTTATTGTGGGTCCTGAAATGTAGTGTTAGAATTGGATTTCATTAAACACAATAGGTGCTTATGAAATTGATACCTGGGATAGATTTAAAAACCCACAATTCAGAAATCCTAGATTTTAGAGTGTATTTAGTGGTTTATAGTGATAAAATCGAAAGTTAAAATCTCGAAAGTCAAAATGTCGAAAAAAAAAGTCGAAAAAAAAAGATTGCATTTTTTTTTATGCCGTTTTTATTCTAAATGGGGGGTTTTGCCCCCAAACCCGCCTTTTTTTTTGTTTTACCCATTTTTTTTAATCCCGGACCCCAAAATAAATATATAATTAAAAAAGAGTAATTCGACTTTTTTTTTTTTCAGCATTATTGGCATTCAAGATTTTTTTTTCGAGATTTTGACTGACCACCGTATTTAGTATTTTAGTATATTCGAGTGTATTTTTATATGTATGTTTAGAGAAATGCAGGAATACCAGTGAGAACGATAAGGACAATGAAATTGATTGAAATCAGGCAATGTTTTAATGTGTAAGTGTGTCCTGTATTTATATTTATATCGTAATAATGATATGTGTATGTTTTGTAAAGGTTCCACTGTGAATCCATACAAATGAAATTTCAAAATAATCTTTTTGTTGGGAGCATCCAGCACAGCAAACAGGGGCTAATTTACTGGGTTAGTTTGCACTTCCTTTACACCCACTGGCATTAAAGTACATTTAGTCCATATACCTCTGAATTTCCAACAATCGTGATGAGCAGGCAGCCTTCTGCTTGTAGTTTCCATGCCATGTTAGAGAGGCCTATTTCATCAAAAGAAGGGACATATACATACTTAATGACACAACATGTTACCCTCAGAAATCTGAACACTACCAACAGCCACTCAGCAACTTAGGACTTAATTTATATGCTTTTGTTGTCCTCCCCGGTGTATTTTTAATACTGTGCACATCAAGGCATGGTGAATATAAAAGTGGCATTAGAGAATGTGGTTAGGTGCTGGCTATTTCTCCACACCACTGTGAAAGTGAAGAACAAAAAATGTAATTGTTAAATGAACTTGAAAACATTTTTTGCTACAAGTTTGAGATACTAGTATTTTATAAATTGTATACTTGTTGCATCCTAATGGTGATTAGGGATGGCTAGGTTTAACAAATTAACCAATTATGCCTATGTAGTAATTGTGTGTATGTTTGTATGTACCCTCAGCTATAGGAACCGTGACCATAGAGGAAAGAATAGAGAAGTCTAAAGGAAGCACTAGTAAATTTCTGCACCTGAAGAATGTACAGTTAATAGTAACATCAAGGACAGAAACTTATATAAGTTGGGCTAATTTTTGTACGCAGTAGGAAGCAAGAGGAATTGAGTTGCTACTGCATAGTGTTTCAAGTATTTGTAAAACTTGACTCTGTGTGGTGGAATAACTACTTTTAACATTGTATACTTTTATGTGCTGTATATGTATTTTTTTTAAATAATGGTTTTTGATACTTGTGCGATTAAATAAATAAATTAAAATGTGACATTTTTGTGAAAATTGTTGGTATACGTTATTCATTAGATTACACACAGCCCACATTTGCTGAGTGGCTGTTGGTAGTGTTCAAATTTCTGAGGGTAACATGTTGTGTCATTAAGTATGTATATGTCCCTTCTTTTGATGAAATAGATATATTTTATCCTCACTTGGTAGGAGGGATTATCACAGCAGTGTGGAGCAACCCGCGAATGAAATAATGTTAGAGAGGCCACCAGGCCTTGGATCTCTAAATACATGTAATGTCTTAATGCTCTTGATGATATTTTGTTGGCTCCCTGTGTACATCCGCATAGTGTTCAAGGGACTAGCATGTTCATCTTGCAATATGTCTGGTGATCTAAACATTTGTACAATATATTGTGTGCTGTTCTGTGCTGCTATAAGGCGTACATGTACAATTTAGATCATTATCATTATTGACCAACTTGCAGAAGTTTCTCGGGTCATTCCTGTGATCTTAAGCATTTCTTGTCAATGGTGTTACTCTTTTTGAAACCTATGAAACATGAGCCAGAATTATTTTGTTTTATTAGTTTCATCCCCCCTATTTTCTCAGCAATAGTTATGGATTGTCCTTCATGTGAATGTTAAGAATCATAGTAAATTCCCCACAATTTTTAACAATACAGTGGTCATAATTGTGATGTTAACTCCCATGTCTGGGCCAATTTGTTTACTCTACTTAGCTCTAGGTTCTTAGTAAGGGCTATTATAAAATAATTGTTTTTCTGTGTTTACATTGGCAGGTTACCTCAGGGAAATTTCGCAGTAAACGGTACGGCACAATACTGAGTAGGTGTTGATACATCATTGCAGCTAACCATTACTGATTTGTGACAGTCAAAATCAATCATTACCCTCATTTACATTTATATTATTTACCATTGGCTCCTCAGGGGGGATGCTGAAAATGAATTGGTTCATACCAGATGCCATATTCTAATATGGATGATCTCCTCTTTTTATCACTGGTGTATTGTGCTGGTATGTTCCTCTATTCTGCTATTCACCATCTTAAAATGACAGGATTCCTTAAGGGATGGGCATGGTCGTCTTTTCATATTTGATGTGCAATAGGTCGTTTATAATCATCTGCATATTAATAAGGACTAGTGTATGAATTCTGCTGGGATTTCTTTTCAGATAGTTTTCACTTTTGAAAATATATTAATTGTGGACTATTGCCATTTAAGGGCTGGTTCATTGTCTTTGAATATATTGTCTTTTTTTGGTGCTGTTGGAATCCATACTAAGTTATGGGGGTTCTCTATCAACATATTAAACGTCCACACACCAACTGCCCCTTAGAAATGTTCTACAAATCTTTTGCATGTGCATTTCCCTTGCTTAGCCCCACAAATTAATAATTGCTGCTATAAATGCACATATGCATTGTGCAGTAAAAGAAGTGCATGAATGGAAAGAGGAGTAGGGATTACCAAGTGTTGATAATAGCCCAGAAGGAAAATGCCAAGACATGCCAAGGTGGGACACCACTGTGGCAGAGGTGTCCCAAGGGTGTGGTACACAGCCACCAGGTGGTAGACCCGCAAGGGCATTGCCAACAGTGGAGGGGTGTACTGGTGTCTACTAGATATAGGGCATGGAAACTGTGAGGTTAATGAGGGACCAGGGCACTGGTCTTAATGGCAGTGGTATGCGTTAGCAGGGAAGGGATTAAGTAAAACAGAAACACAAAAGCAGAGTTTTCAGAGGTTTCCGGAACTTAATGAAGTCCAGCTCAGGTATAAGAGGAGCAGGAAGGCTTTTCCAAACAGAGACTCCAGCCAAAAAGAGAGCCATTCGTACAGCTCTCAGTTTCAAAAACCATTTGACAAGCAGAGTATTGGAGTTACAGCAGCGGAGGGCTCTAGCATGGCAGTATTTAGGAAAACAAACTTCAACATATTGTAGTCCTAGGTCCCAGAAAGCCTTCTCAATCATACAAAGGATCTTACAAAGGATCTTGAATTTCCTCCTTGCAATTAGCAGAAGACAAAATATAATTTTTAGGGCTGCAGCGATATGATCCCTGTGCCTGAGGCCAAGGATAAGTCTTGCAGCCCTATTCTAGATTAGCCGAAAAGAGCATAAACAACAAAGGGGGAAGTTAAGGAAGAGGCTGTTGCAGTAGTCTAGCCTAAATAGGACAAAAGTTGAGCTCCTGAGGAAAGGTGAGGAATGGTAGGATGCCTGTAAGAAAGTCAAACTGAAAGCATGGGTTTTCTTTACAAACTAGTAAGGGGTAAAATAGAGGGAGGATTTAAGGATGACCTCAAGGTTTTTGGCCTCACAGAATGTTGAGAGTACAAGGTCCAAAGACAGCAGCCAGATGGTTGGAGAATGACAGGGCACAGGTGTCACAATATGAAAGATCTTAGCCTTACTGGCATTTGGACAACGATTGTTAGCTGCAAACAATGCCTCAAAGGCAGTCAGACATTCAGGGATAAAAAATGAGGCAAAGAAATGAGTTCAGGAAAGTTTAAGGAAAGCTGTGTGTCATTAACATAACACTGGAAATGAGAAAAGAAAAAGCCCATCAAGTAAGCCAGAGGAACGAAATAGATATGGAAGAGCCACAATCATAGGATAAAACCCTAGAATACTTTGCAGGCCCACAGTGATACTGTGAAGAACTATTTGAATGTTTCATTAGTTTATTTGCTGAACTAGTTCTTAGAGTTATGGCCTTTTAGCCAATAGACATTTTACTATTGAGCACGTAGACCCTATTCTTTTCAACCATTTTCTATTTTCTTTAGGGGACAACCCCCTCAAACCAACCAGGACAGCTTTCTTTGGTTGCTCACTGCGAGTGATGGGGATTTGGCATGACATATTTTTTCCAGGGCTGCTTTTGGTTTACAGTCCAGCCCTGTATCTACTTCTTGTCCATATATAGTATTTCCCTAATAACTAACAGCACCTTTTGATCTTTACCATTATCATTAAGCTGGTTTCATACTGTCCCAATTTCACATGCATTTGTCTGGACTATCAATTGCTTACTTATGCAATAAGCCCCAAGCAGGGGGGGCATTACCACTTCAGGTAATGCCCCGGGCCCATAGTTACAGGCCAGAGTGAAGCAAGGGCCTTAACGAAGGCCCTGGGGCATCACCTGAAGTGGTAATGTCCCCACTGTTAGGGGCTTCTTGCTATTAGTATCCCAGCCCATAAAACGGGGGTAATAAAACCATTTTTTTTCAGTTTTTCTGTTGAGAAACGCTCTGGCATTCAGGAACACAAAAAAAAATAGTAACAAAAATGGCCACTGAGGAATGGAAAATTAAGTCTGTTTTCCTTTGCATGGTGGCCATTGAAAATAATAAAAATGCAAACAAACAAAATGGCCACTGTGGAAAGGGAGAAGGGACTGCTCATAGTCGCTTCTCACTTTCCATGGCGACCATTCAAAAAATAGGAAAAAAAGTAAGCAAAGAAAATAGCCACCTTGGAAAGGACAGAAGGGACTATGTGTAGTCCCTGCTTCCTTTCCATGGCGGCCTGTTGCAGATCGCGAGCGGACGCACTGAAGACAGAAGTGTTTCCAGCGCGTCCACTCCTGATGAGAAGCAGAACGCCATAGAGCTGGTGAATCCTTCTGCCATGCTACAGAAGGCATTGTTTGTCATTACTTTGTAGGCAATGCTTGCAATCTTGAGGATGCTATGGGCCAGTGTCGCTCATTGAATTTTCTTGAAGGCAGATATGATGTGATTGAATGTCATGGGTTCTTTGAGTCAAACTCTATCATGTTGGATGTCTTTTAGAGGTGCCATGATAGTAATGGCGTCCCCAGTGAGGAGGTCATTACACTGCCAAGGTTGTAGAGGACAGTTCTGAAGTGCAGCACAATGATTGTGGGTGTGATTCTGAGGTGGGATAGCTGGTACCAGGATGTTCTGATTTTCTTTGCAATATCTGTACTGTAGAAGAGTGTTTGCCATTTCAGGTGAATTGGGGCGTGAATCTGTTTTTATACACAACAAATCATTTTTATGTTGTTTACACCTGATGTCATTGTGGAGGAGGATGAATTTGCTCTTACTCAAGTTCAGTTTTAGACAGGCTGTAGCAATCCATGCTTGCCTGAGATAATGATAGTGTTTGAGTCAGTGGCTGATGTAGCCATATTTATCAATGAGGTGAAAATCAGTATCATCAGTATGTCAGGGAATCGTAATGTATATGTCAGTGAGGAGATCGCCCTGGTGGTTCCATGTAAGTTGAAGGTGAGTCATGATAAAATGGAACACTCAGACAACCTATAGGTAACTGGAGGGTGTTGGGATATGGTAGAACCTATCTGGTTGCACTGGCATCTGTTCATGGAGTAGACAGTGCACTATAGCAGGACTGTTCATCTGAATCCAAAGTGTGTCGAGAAGTGTCTGAGGAGGGATTTGTGGTTGATGATGTTGAAGGAGCTGGAGATATCCAGTAGGAACAGTAGTCAGGGCTAAACTTTGCCTGTTATGTGCAGTGCATCATCAATGACTTGGGTGATCGGTCTCTGTTAAGAGCGCTCTGGTAGTGAAGGAAATTATGATCACTGATCTTTTCATGGAGTGTATTTCATATCGTTTTTCATTTTGAAGTTTTGAATCATTCGAAATTGCAATAACATTGCTTCCAAGTGCAAGCACATCAGGGAGGGTATCAGAGGTCATGAAAAGGGGACACCACATAGAATTGTTAACCATTTACAGTCCAGGTTGAAACATTCCTGGTTAGCATTAAAATCGCAACAATGTATTGAACAGATTTTAGCATAAGTGCACAAGGTCTGTCTTGGATCCGCAGGAATCTAGATCAGGCACTGTAGAGTGTGATTTTTATTATGAATAATAAACAGGACAACAGGACAAAGGGCACAGGAACAAAGTGAGCAAATTGAATGGTGGCATCTATGTCAGCAAATTATATTAGCATCAAAGGTTTCTTTATATAACAATGTTATTTAAGAAAAATGTTGCATGTCTGTCATTCACTGTTAGACTTTTGCTTCCGTGTGGGCTCTTTGTGAGTTCCCCGGTATCCTGCTGGTAATTCCGGCGGGATATCAGGGAACAGTACCGTCTCTGCTACACAATATCCTGGTATTAAGGAGATATAATGGGGCGACGGGGATGCCGGTAACTCACCATTCCATGGAGTCCGATATGGGGTTGCCCAAATTACTGGCACCGTTACTAAACGTGCCGCTGCTTCAGGCATTTATCTATTGTTAGGGGCCTGATCTACCAGCAGGCCAGGCCAGGTAGATCCCTACCGGCAGACATGGGGTTGGCCGGTCCTGAAAGGTGTTGGTATACGTTGTTACCGGCACCTTATTTCCAGAGGGGCCAACTCGTAACAAGGCCAAGGTGGTAGGACCAAATTGTCATAAGTTGATGATCTTATGTTTCGTCTTAGGGAAATAACTTGGGAGTTGAAAGGTGACAGCTTTAAGTGTTGAACAGGTCATCTGTGTTGTCTGTGGGATGTTTCAGCACAGAGATGATCAATCCAGTTATCAGCATATCTGAAAAGACACCTTGCGTGAGACAGGCATTAAGGATCTGAGTCAGTGCCTCTCCAAATATCACTTTCATGATGAAGGTGTGAATGATGTTATGTTTGTAGGTATAGAGAGCTGTGGGACTATTGGTTAGGTCTTCCAACATGAATGTCCATAAGGTAGTCCAGCTTGGGATGGTGCAGTGTTGGATGGAGGGATGTCCTGGTTTTGCTTGAAGATGATGATGTTCTCACTGGTTTTGTCTATTTCACATGTGAAGAATGTGTTGATGTCATTGAGATATTGTAGAATGCAGTGGATTGATGCATTCTCCAGCATGGAGTCTGGCATGGATTCACATGCTCATGAATATTCCCTTTCCTCAGGCTGGGAATCCTCTGTAAAGAAAAAATCAGTTTTAGTTTTGTGTCTGAACTGTCTTTCTACTAATAACCAATCATTGGTCTCTGGGTCATACTGCCCCCAGCCTATGACTGCCCTCTACTTAAGCCCCTCCTCTGGCAGCCATCTCCAGATTTTTACCGCACGTTCAAGTGTTGGGAGTCCTCGTGCTGTAGCTCTTGAGCTTTTACTGCGTGTTGCGTTTTTTTCGAAGAGTTTACTCTTACATTTTCGGTCAATTCGAGCCTAAAGCTCCACCGATTCATCTTCCGATCAACAGGGACCGGTTTCAAAAATTTCTACGCCCCTCAAGGGTGGATTTTCATCGAATTACACTTCTTGGAGGATTCTGGAAGAACTTTGAGGCCAATCCTGAGTGGATATGGCCCAGGACAAGGGAGATTTGACACCTACTGGATCCAAACTATTCAGGAACTGCCGGGGATGTGGACTACAGAATGTCTTCAAGGAAGATGAGCACTCCCGGTGCCTCTACTGCCTTCACGCCGACAAGTCAGATGTGGAGGAGGACTGTGCTTTCCGTAAGAACATGTCAGTCCGGACAATGAAGCGCCGTCGTATTTGGCTCACCAACTGGCTGGAAGGGAAGAGCCCAGCAACAGGTGAGAAGAAGAAGTCCGAGCGGTCTTCTAAGACCTTTGAGGGCGCTCCGGCGACCGGGGCCCAACAAAAGGCAAAGCACCGCAAATCCGCAGGCACCGGGAGCGCCGTTGGTTTGGGCTCCTCAACTGCCAGGCAAGACGCGATGTCACCAAAGCCATCATCCAAAAGCCAACGCTCTGGCTCAGGGAAAAGGAAGTCGGAGAACCTGGGTAAGGTTTGGGAGAAGCCCCGGTCGATCCTGACGGAGAAAGCCAAGTGGAGGCGAGGCAGTGACCCTCCCCCTAAGGTGAAGGACTCAGACATGCCCAAGGTCGTGAAGGCGAAGGCCTCGATTGAAGGAGTCGTGGCAGCCCTGGCAAAGCCTGTGGAGGCTACCCCAGTGGAGACGACTTCCGGGCCTAGAGTTTTCCTGCCACCCCAGAGGTTATCCTCTTTCCAGTCTATCGAGAAGACCCCCGTGAAACCCTGTGACGAGAAAGAGGTGGGGGCACGGTAGTCATAACGGTCACAGATACCACCTCTGAGGATGAGCTGGCTGGCGTCAAAAAGATCCTGGACAAGAAGTTTGAGGAAGTCAGGTCCTACGGTAGGGATCCCGACGAGGCGGACATAGAGAGCAACGGTGGGGCCGACGAGGAGCAGCGGCCCGTGGAGGAAATGGCAGATCCCGCGCCCCAGCCATCACTCCCGTTGCAACCGATGCCTATGCCACAGGACAATTCAGGAGCAATCCTGATGGCTTTTCAGACCCTCTGTAGGTTGCCTTTACCCCCAGCGGACGATCCAGCGGTGCCTGGACCATCGGGGAGCCCACTGAACAAGCAGAGGCAAATCCATCCTCCTCCTCCCTTCCATCCTTCACCTCCATCCCCTCCACCGAGGGATGAGACGGGAATGGAGACAGCGACGACGGGGACGGACGACGACGGTGGTGATGATGAGATGGATTTCCCATCACCCCCTGCCCGGGCCTCCCCCCCGACGAAATTGGCTCCTTCCACGCCATGATCGCCAGGGCATCGGAGCTGTTCCAGCTATGCCCCGAAGAGCAGACGATGGGAGGCCAAGAGGAAGACGTCCTCCATCTGGGACGAAGGACAGTCACTGCTGAAGAACCCATCCACGGCTCCTGCGAAGACGGACCGGTACGAGAAGAAGTACCAGGTGCCAGACTCCACCCCTATGTGCCTCAAAGCACAGCCGTCCCTGGATTCGGTGGTCTCCGCGGCAGCCAAGAAGAAATCAGCAGGGGCGACGGCATAAACTTCCACTTCCCCACCAGACGGCGAGGGGAAATAGCTGGACGCCATGGGACGACAGGTCATCTCATCGGCAGCGATGACCATCAAAGCGGCCAACACCCTCATGATCGTGGCACGCTACGACAGGGAGCTGTGGTTCAAGATCGCTCCCCTCCTGGATTTCCGACCAGACTAGAAGAGGGCGGAAGCCCTTGAAATCCTGCAGGAAGGCAAAGTGGCTTTGGACCATGCCATCACGTTGGCCACAGACATCGCTGACATGGGCTTTCACCAGATGGGCAACAGCGTTTGCCTTCACCGGCGCAGTTGGCTCAAGGCCACCGATTTCCGTCAGGACGTGCACACCATGGTACTGGACATCCCCTTCGACGGGAACAACCTGTTCGGCAAGGCAGTGGACGAGTCACTGCAGGCCATCAAGGCGGACACCGAGACGGCCCGGACCTTGGGTTCTCTCCATCAACGACGGCCATCCTTTCACACCTCCGGAGTCAAGTGTCAATTTGTCTCCAGTTCTGCGTGATAACGCTCCTCGTCGCAGGAAGCCTGCAGAGGCCTCAGCAAGGCCGGAGGACACCGTCGTCATTACCTAGGAGGCTAAGGTGGCAAGACCTTGGCAAAGCAATACTGAACCGGCTGTGCCATCGGGCCCCCACCTGACCACCATGGTGGGAGGCCGGCTGGTGAATTTCATCAGCATGTGGGAGTCCATCTCCACGCACCGTTGGGTGATAGATGCCCTGGCCCACGGGCACACTCTGGAGTTCCAAAGAAAGTGTCCCCGTCTACCACCCATGGCCAGGAAGGAAAACCACATGCCACAGCTACTTCTGGAGAAACGAGCAATGCTAAAAAAGGGCATGATAGAACTTGTCCCGAGGAGGCTCCAGGGCTCCGGAGTATACTTGCGGTACTTCCTCATCCGAAAGAAGACTGGAAGACTGGCGGCTGGCGGCCCATCCTAGACCTTCAACGCCTCAAAAAATACATCAAGTCCCAGAAGTTCCAGATGGTCACCCTTCAGCATGTGCTGGGACAGCTGGAGGAGGGCAACTTCCTGTCATCGCGGGAATTGGAGGATGCCTACTTCTAAATCCCCATACACAAAGGACATCGAAAGTTCCTATGATTCGTGGTCCAAGGTCAACACTACCAGTTCAAGGCCCTACCCTTTGGGTTGAAGTCAGCGCCAGGGTCTACACCACGTGCCTGGCACCGGTGGCGGCGCGGCTGCACCTGCAGGGGATCCACGTATACCCCTACCTGGACGATTGGCTAATCCGAGCAAAGTCAAGAGAACTCGCCGTCGACCACACAGCAAAGACCGCCCGCCTGCTCATGGATCTGGGATTCTTGATGAACTTCGCAAAATCCCACTTGGTACTGTCGCAAGACACCCTGTTCCTGGAAGCCAGACTCGACAGAGTGGCACGGTTGGTTTCACTGTCGGGGGAAAGGATGAAGACCATCCTGGGCAAGGTACAATGGCTGTTGACCATGGAAGTGACCAGGGGGAGGTCCATCAAGTCCCTTCTCGGCAGGATGTCATCATGCATTTACCTCGTGCGTCTATGCAGCTTACGGATGCGGCCACTGCAGGAGTTCCTCGACGCCCGTTGGATGCAAGCGGCGGGCAGCTTGGAAGGCAAGAGCTCCCTCAACGAGACGTTCCGTCAAGCGATCCGGTGGTGGGGCACCCACGTGCACCTCGCGGCGGGCATGGACTTCCAGGCCCCAGCGCATCAGGAGACGGTGACAACAACGCCTTCCTGGAGGGATGGGGAGCACACACCTCCATGCAAGAGGCCTTTGGCTCCCAGAGGAGAGGTCCCTGCACATCAGCGTCCTGGAGCTCCGGGCCATGTTCTGGGCCCTCAGGTCTTTCCTTCCATCCCTCAAAGGCAAAGTGGTATGGATCTTCACTGACAACACCACCACGATGTTCTACATCCAGAAGCAGGGGGGCACCGAATCCCCAGCCCTATCCAAGGAAGCGCAGGATCTGTGGTACTGGGCCGTCGCCCAGAGGATGTTCCTGGTACCTTTTCATCTGGTGGGAGTGAAAAACACTGTTGCCGACTCACTGAGCAGGGAGCTGCGCTCTTGCCATGAGTGGGCGCTTCGGCAGGATCAGGTGGATATCCTATTCTGACAATGGGGCAGTCCCCAGATCAACCTGTTCGCAACGGTGGTGAACACCAAGTGCCGATGGTTCGCCAGCAGGTTTCCCCAGCCGGGGAGCATGGATGATGCATTCTCCTTCCCCTGGGGTGGCCTGTTCCTGTACATGTTCCCACCGTTGCCGTTGGTTCTGCGACTCATAAATCAACTCAGACGGTCCCGGTGCAGGATGATCCTCGTTGCGCCGGCATGGCCCAGGCAGATATGGTTCCCGGACCTTCTGGACTTGTCAGCGTCCCCCCTAGTCAAACTGCCGACGGACGTGGATCTTCTCACCAGGGAAGGAGGCGCCATCCTACATCACGACCCGGGATCTCTGAACCTGCAGGCCTGGCTCCTGCAGAACTAGAGTTCAGAGGCTATGATATCCCGGCGGACTGCAAGGAGGTACTTGCAAAGGCCAGGGTGTCCTCGACTCTTAAGTGCTATGGACATAAGTGGAATAGGTTCTCTGTCTGGTGCCGTGCACAGAAGATCAACCCTCTACAGATTACAGCCCCTCAAGTGCTGCTGTACTTGCTGTCGCTGGCCGAGGCGGGTATGGCACATGACTCCATCAGGCGGCTATCTCCTGCTACACCAGAACTCTGGGGTGGTCGTCCCTGTGGTCTCACCGCCTGGTGAAGGAGTTCATGAAAGGACTGTTCCGCTCCTTCCCGCCGGTGAAGGCTCTGGCCCCGGCGCGGGAGCTCAACGTGGTGCTGACCAGGCTCATGGGTCCCCCATTCGAGCCTTCGCACTCAGCACCGCTGAAGTTCCTATCGTGGAAGACAGCGTTTCTTTTGGCCATCTCCTCCGCACGACGAGTGGGAGAGATCCAGGCCCTCTGCTGTAAACCTGCATACCTGACATTCCACGAGATGAGGGTAGTGCTGAGGACTCACCCCTCCTTCATGCCCGAGGTGTTTTCAGACTTCCATTTCAACAAGCCCTTGGTGTTACCTATTTTCTTCCCGTCCCCTCCGTCGCCGGCTGAGAGGACTTTGCACTCGCTGGATGTGGCTAGAGCGCTGAAATTCTATGAGGACCGCACGAAGAGTCTTCGGAAGACGTCACACCTGTTTGTGAACTTTGGACCTGTGAGACAAGGGAAGGCCCTCTCGTAGGCTTCCATTTCCAGATGGCTCTCCGTCTGCATCATGCACTGTCACCGGTTGGCAAACCGACCATTGCCCGGCCGTCCGAGAGCCCATTCAACCAGAGCGATCGCTGCTACCATGGCGTTCCTGTCTGGTGTGCCCCTGCTGGACATCTGTTGGGCTGCTACGTGGAGGTCGACACACACCTTCACGAGATTCTATTGCTTTGACCGGGATTCAAGGGAGGAGTCCAGAGTCGGCCAGGCAGTGCTGCGCAACCTGTTCGCTTGAAGGTGAACCTGGTGAGGAGGTAAGAGATGCTTAATGTTGAGTTTTTGGAATCCAAAATTGTGTCCACCATGCACTCCTATTTTAAGAGGTTCAAAAAGTTCTAATTATGTTTCAGTAGCAACAGATTGCTTTTAATAAACTTAAGGTGCAGGGGAGATAACAGTCAACCCTGGCATATGGGTTGTGAGACAAAAGTAGAACGAAATAAGTTCCTAAATGAAGGAACTCCCGTCCCCTGCACACTTTCATAAGCTCAATAGGTGAGCCAAACAGTTAAGGTTTGCTTATGAGCATACTGTAGGTATGTCGTCTTTTTTGTTCAAACCAACAGATTATGATCATAGATAGTAAACATCAAAACTTGATTTTGGATAATAATTCTTCTTTAGAAAACAGTTTTTCTTCAAGTGTAGTTTTTATTTTGCAAGGGGCCCAATGGGTTTCGAGAAAAACATCTCTTCTTCAGGGGCATATTCAATTGTTCAGTTAATCACATCTAAATAAAGATTACAGAAAAACATATAATTACTTATGATGTAGTGGTGTGTCCAAATAATTTACATTTCTTAAAGTAAAGATAATACCATCTCATTGGTAACAGAGTTTTAAAGTACCTTAGTGTCTTAAATACATATATTGGATTCATTTCCTAAACAAATAAACAATTAAACCTCAATTGACACCCCTATATAGCGGGCATCATGATCATTACTTGTGTCCTTGGATTTAGTCAAAAGTTGGGGGTACTGCATAGCGTTCACTGTTATATTGAACCAAATTAAATGTATACATACTCATTGTTCATTGCTCTAGATTGTACATTGTAGTGAGAGTCCTCATTTTGATGTTTGACATATAACATACAATAACACAATGAGACGGGTTTCATTGTGTTAAAAAAAGTTGGGAGGAGGTTATCACATCTTACCCTTTGTGTAGGTTAGTTAGAACCCAGAAGGTGGTTAAATGAAGGTAAGGCATCATCTGAAAGGCAGGTATAATAGGCAGTATGTCTCGTGTGTCCGTGGCTGTCAACTCAGCCACTAGTGATCTAAGAGAATCACAAATAATAATTTTAGCGTATGTGGAAGTCTAACTAGTTGCCTAGAGTAAAAAGGGCATAATTAGAGGGTATCCAGGTCTATAATGGATTCACGCTTACCTCTAGAGGATGAGTAAAGTGGAAGAAGATCCTCTAGCTGCCGTATCCGTGTGTGGATATGGCTCAAGAAAACGCCGGCTAAATAGCGGTGCTGCGTTGTGACGTCATTACGTTTTAAGGTGACATGACGTCACTCATGTAAACATGGTGACGTCATGCGTGCGTGCGTCAGTGCGAGAGTAGTTGAATAAGTTAGTGTTGGATTTCAAAGAGGTAAATGATGAAGCTTACCTAATTGTACATATGGACCTGAGTGCCAATTCTGGTCTTAAGGTAACGTGAGAAAGTTTTTTAGTTAAAATTACATTGTAATGTGGTTCCTCTATAGGTGACGCGATTCATGAAAAAAATAATGATCCTGAGCAAAACAGTGTGTCCACCCGGTATTGGGGGGAGGGAAATGTGTTTGAGAAGTCTCATAGAGCACTGGGAGTTGAATGAAAATGTGGAATCTTGGATCTTACAGGATGTACGGGTAGATATGTAGAGTATATTTAATAGTAAAGTTATGGAAGCAGTGTGAGGGAAACTAATGTGTATCTGCCTACTAATGTTTCAGTGTAAGTATGTTTAGGGCTTAGACAGACAAAATATCATCATGAAACAGGTACTCTTCATAATGTATATAGGGGATCTCCAATATTTTAAGAGTATTCGCCCATTAGAATAGTTTAGAAGCCCAATCGTACAACAAGCATAACATTTTTTAGTTCACAATATAGTTGGTGACCTTTTACTGTTGTTTTCTGTCTCTTAATGATGAGACTTACAGTCTACTGTGTCCAAGGTAAAGTCCAATCATTACATCCTATCACATCAAACATATATTGTGTCTTATCAAATGGAGGAAAAACAATTTTTAGTTTACATACTAAAAGAAAACCATTATTCTTGTTTTTTAGCTTTCAATATTTGGACATAGTAGCAAGGACTGGTTTTATGTATGTATGTACTATATTGATTTTGTCCCAGGTGGGGTATCTGGAGAAATGGTCCCAAGTAAAAGTCTTGGTTTAGACCCAATGGGGTCATAGCATCCAATTTGTGTATCCAATACAACTCTCTTTGGGCCAATCTTTTGGCTATGTCTCCTCCTCTGGGTGCAGTTCGGATGGCTTCAAGAACCACCATTCGGATTTGGGAGGTGTTGTGTCCATTTTCTTTGAAGTGTCTTGCCACTGGGGATTTGATGTTTCCTGTTCTTATGTTGGACTTATGCTCAGTCCATCTTTCCCGCACCTTGCGTATTGCTTTACCAACATAGTATTTCCCACATGGACATTTCAGTGCGTAAATTACATTTTTTGCTTTTGCAGGTTGCAAAGTCTTTCAGCATAATTTTCTTACCGCTGTTGGGATGTCTTATATGATCTCCTTTGATCAGATTTGGGCAATGTTGGCAATTGAGACAGGCATAAGTGCCTGTTTTTTGTTTCCTCAGTGTTGTTTGTGTGGATTTTTTCATTCTTTCTGCCCTGATAAGGCTATCTTTGAAATTTTTGCCCCTCTTGTAGGCTAACATCGGTGGATCTGGAAATAATCTGTTCAGGTTTGGATCCGATTTTATGAGATCCCAGTTTTTGTTGATAATTCTTTTCACCTGATAGCTTTGCCTTGAATATTTCAGGGTGTGAATGAGTCGTGTTGTATCACTCCTGGGTTTCTCCTGTAGTAGTTTTTCTCTAGTCATTGTACTTGTCCGTAATATGGCTTTGTCAATGATTTCCTCTGGGAATCCTATTTCCAGATCCACCGATGTTAGCCTACAAGAGGGGCAAACATGTCAAAGATAGCCTTATCAGGGCAGAAAGAATGAAAAAATCCACACAAACTGTTGGAATAGAAATAATATTATGCCTCCTATTGTAATAGTCATATGTGTGTTGGACTACGCCAAGTTGTCTAAACATCATGCGCGAACAAACTCCACGACAAGGTCTTGACCTTAGAGAAATCAATGTAAGCCGCAATCTTGGATTAAGCCGCCATTTTAGGTTCTCTTGTTATGCAGAAGTCACCCTGAACATCAAAATGGAGGCCAAATGACATTCTGAATAAAATTCTGGCCGTTGTGACCTCCTACAGCTGAATAATTAATATGCCTGCAGGCCACTTGTCAGGGTCGCGAACAGAGACCTTGTCCTACTGTTGACCTATACGTAAATGTACTACTTATATCAGCAAAACTAATCGAAATGCACATATTAAAGGTTGACCTGGCAAGGAACCCTAAGACCAGAATTGTATTTCGCAGAATGGTTAACCTGCAAGAGGGTTGGCCAAGGGCTGGACAAATTGTATAAATAGCCCGGGTATTCCAATGTGCGGTCTCTCTCACTAACACATCAAACCCTTGTTGAAGTTCGTTATGTTATACTGAGAGCCGAATAGCTATCCGTTTGTCAATTGACTTGGTAACTGTTGTAGCTTAAAATAAAGCACTTGTATGTTTCTTTGTAACCTGTGTTGGTGTGTTTCTTTTTGGGCTTCCCGGCCTCATATTTCTTACTGTTTCCACAGTTGGTGCCCGAATAGGGACCCTCAAGATTGATGCCGGATCATTGAAGGTTGACGCAGGCTATCGAACCGGGATCGGACGGTGTGATACTGTAGGCCCGACCGAATGAGACGCGATACCTCGGCAGCGCTGCACGATCCGATCCTTGGACGATAGTCGTGTGGTCTAACACGGCATCTTGATGAGGGTCCATTTTTGAGGCGGGCAGATTTATCGAAACCACCAAACACAAGGTAAAATTCGTTAGGTAAGTTCTTTGGTAAACCATACGGTCCTCCTTAGGTTTGGTCAGGTGTAGTCGTGACCCGACTCTTAATTTAACCCTGACAATTTGAATTTGGCGTATTGTATCTGCAGACACAATTATTGACCAGGTAACACCAATTTTTTGTGAAATGCCTGGGAAATTGTCTAGCTGCTTTAGGGCACTGTTCAGCAGCGATCGACAATCTTTGGAATTTAGCCGCCCAGCACCACAGGAGGGGTCGCCGGCGTGTACTATGTACTGTAAGCATGGCATTGGAAGTATAGTATTTAATGATATTTGGCACAGACAAACCAGACATGCCCCCGAATTTCAGTGGCCAATCAATGGTAGTTTCGAGATCCCCCGTATTGAATACCTAGAATCGGTCTTGTTAAAGAAGAAGGCCAGACCTGCAGCATTTGATGTTTTGCAGAATTGGAAAAAAGAAGCGTTGCAGCAGCTTAAAAGTAGGGATAAGCATGCACGCCGTCATGAAACGAATGCCGAAAAGGCGTTGTTATATGATCAAGAAAAACATTCAGAGTCAGTCAAGAGTATGGATAGCGCTTTCTCACTCGGTATCCAGAAAATCTATCCCTCTAGAGATGTTCATGTTTCCGAATAATGTATTGATAAATTGTTAAACAAACGCAGGGCTGGTGCCTCTGCGCCACCTCTGTATGATCCTCTCCCTGGTGCTCTGACCATTCCTGCTGTTATTCCTGTTCCCCCTGTACAACCTATTGCCCCTATTCCTCTAGCTGTTGTTCCTCCACCTACGCTACCACCTCTTCCTCCTGCGTCGATAGTAATACCTCCATTGAATTTGCCCGCGCCTCCGCTCCCGAGTGGTTATGTACCGACTGAAGTTGATCAGGGCCGGGGTCAAAGATTGTCACTCGAAATACTGTCTCTGCAGGAAAGAAACGGGAATTATTTGCATGGGCTAAGCATTGTATGGAGAGAGGTGATCAAGCTGATGTTTTTTCCACATTATCAAATATGGGCAATAAAGTTTTTATTGAAGGTTTAGGGACTTATTTATGTGTAATGTGGGGTAGATTACATAATACAGATCTCCCACAAGGGTTGAGGGATCTGAATACTTTCGAGGGGCACTGAGGAGAAAGTACATGGTCATGTTGAGAGGTTATTTGAGTATAGGAGGGACTTAGAAAAATTGCGGGATGAGGATGATGAAGACGACAGTATGTATGTACAGAAACGGTTCCTTCCGTGTCGTAAATCGGCCGCTGAGGAAGTACAAATCTGTACCAAAGATGCGATTCGATGGATCTCGGATTCATCGATACCGCCAGATGAAGTGTATGACACGTATAGTCAGTATACAATAGAAATGCAGAGGAAGGTGATTCAGGTAATGGTGCAGTACCTGCAGGATGAATGTGTAAGGAAGAAGGTTAGTTGTCCTACAGAGTTATTGGGTATTTGTAAAAGGGCTTTTTCGTCCGACACTTCTTCGACTGCCTTAGTGCTCGACCTGGCTCTGTTGCTTAGTAAGCGATTGAAATTACCTATATCTCAGTTGCCTATGAGAGAGGTTCCTCCGACATTTGTCCCGAAGGTTGAGATTCCTGCTAACGCTGGGACAGGTGCACCCGCTGTAGACATTCCCGCACATTATGTATCACAATTTGTTCACGTCCCGTTTTCGCGACAGGAAGTGAACACTATTAGACAATCAATTCCTGATATTAGGAAAAATCCGACAGGATTCTACAAAGAGATAGAGTCCTTTTTACAGTCCTCTGTGTTCACGCTAAGTGATATTGACTTGCTATTCCCTGTACTCCTGCCCGTAGATTTATGGAAGCAGTTTCGAACAATAGACGATGTGCCTGGGTTGGGAGATACGTGGGCTAACATAACTAGGTTTGATGGGGAAAGACCAGCTGGTGAGAAACCACATCAGGTAATACTCACTTTGCCTGATAGAATTGTTGCAAAATTGAAAACCATAATTCCTGAGAAAATAATTATTTGGGACAAGCTTACGGCCTGTGTTCAAGGAAAATCTGAAGGTGCCACCAAATTCTTTAATCGATTCGAACAGGTATTCTCTGATTTCAGTGGACAGGATTTGGGCACAGAGTCTGGGAAAAGGTTGTTCGTGGACAAATTTGTGCGTGGATTGCTGCCTGACATCCAGTCACAGATTATGTCCTCTGAGAGTGCTTGGCAGGCGAAATCTCAATCCGAAGTTTTGCACATGGCTCAGTATTATGAGAACCGTGTTAATAATGAAAAAGAGAGAATAGAGAAGAGGAAAGGAGATTTGAAGACTAAAGTATTGTTACAGCAAATTGTTAGAAATCCCAGAGGAGGTAATTCACAGACCAGAGGTCAGTTTGTTCCGAAAGGGAACGTCCCCTTGGGTCCTGTGAATATTAATCAATGTGCCTATTGCCGCCAGGAAGGCCATTGGCGTGCACAGTGCCCCGTCCTTCGACAGAGGTCAAACAACTCATTTGGGAGTATGGGTAGACGACCTAGAGGTTGCCCCGGAGTGGGGGGCCCTGATAGAGGTCAGTTCTCACAAGATCCTCAGCAACCTTTTTCATGGGATAATCAGACTTCGAGTGTGGACACAAGAAACATATTTGATCACCCTTCTGCTGCCTACCTTTCTGAAGAGCTTCCTTTCGGCGACATCTTGTTTCGTTAGGATTGCGCGAAGCAGGGTTTGGAACCTTCAGCTATTCGCGTTGGTCAAAAAGGTCCCCACGTTGAACTGTTAGTGGGGAATAGGAAACATCAGTTCTTGATAGACACTGGAGCACAGAAGCGCTCCATTGATCATTCTCGGGTTCCAAACATTCTACTGTCAGGGCAAACTAATGTTTCTGTAGGGTTTTCTGGCATACCAGTTGCGTGTCCGGTTTCTTCACCGCTGCCTGTTTCTTTGGGTCCCTTTACGGACCATTGTCCATTCCTCGTGACTTCAAACTGTGGACAAAATTTGCTGGGGTTAAATCTGTTGAAGAAATTAAATGCAGTAATTCATTGTTCCTCTGACGGAGTGCGACTGACGATTTCACCACAGCAACTTCCCAGTTCTCGGTTTTTGATTCGACCATTGCCTCCTGAGTTTAGCGTTGTCCCGGAATGTTTGTGGGCGGTTGACGACAATGATGTCGGGGTATTACAGGTTGAACCTGTTAAAATAGTTTTGAAACATGGAGTTAAACTACCACACATTCCGCAATATAAAATATCAAGTGAGGGTGAGCGTGCTTTGAAGTGCATTGTTTCCGATTTTGTGCATCGAGGAGTGATCAAAGAGTTTGCAGGTAGTTTATGTAACAGCCCGATTTTACCCGTGTACAAGAAAGGCGACAATGCAATCCCATTGCGTTTCATAATTGATCAACGCGCAATTAATAAAGTTGTCGCCCCACAATTTCCAATTGTGCCTGATGTGACAATGATACTAACGATGATCCCTGCTACAGCTACTCACTTTAGTGTTGTGGATCTGAAGAATGCTTTCTTCAGTATTCCTATACACAAGGATAGTAGATATTTGTTCGCGTTCACCTTGGGGGGACGATCGTTCACATTTACTCGTGCACCTCAAGGTTATACTGAAAGTCAAAGCATTTATAGTAGGGCTTTGAAAGAGCAGCTTGACACCCTTGAATTGCCATCTACTTGTACACTGCTTCAGTATGTCGATGACTTGCTTTTAGCTGCAGATTCTGAAAGTGCTTGTAAAGAAGGCACTGTATTGTTGCTTATTCATTTGGCTGAACATGGTCATAAAGCTTCGCTTAAGAAATTTCAATGTTGTTGTCAGGAGGTCGCCTATTTAGGCTATCTCCTGTCAAAGAAGGGGAGAAGATTGACACCTGAAAGAATAAAACACATTTCTGGCATGTCTGTTCCAAATACACAGAAGGAAGTCAGTGCCTTAATAGGTATGGCTTCTTACTGTAGGCTGTGGATCCCGAACTTCTCACTAGTGATAAAACCGATGTTGGCCTTGACGAAGAAGGGCATTTCTTCGCCGCTGCCATGGAAGTCGGAACATCGATGATCATTTGAGCTTCTCAAAACCGCGTTATGCTCTGCACCGGTTCTGGGTAGTCCAAATTACAATAAGGCCTTTGTGTTGTTTGTGCATGAATGTGATGGATGTGCTTTGGCTGTGTTAACACAGGAACACGGAGGGAAGAATAGACCGTGCGGCTACAACTCTTCCGCCCTTCATCCTGTCGCATACGCTTTGCCAAGCTGTTTGAGAGCCGTCACTGCTGCTGCCGCGTCTGTAAAACAGAGTGAGGGAATGGTCCTAGGCCAGGATTTAACCCTGATGGTACCTCACTCTGTAGATGTCCTATTGAATAAAACCCAAACACAGCACCTCACCTCTGCACGGCTGGCGAGGTATGAATTGACTTTGTTTGCCCCTCACATTCAAATTAAGAGGTGTTGTGTTCTTAATCCGGCTGAACTCCTACCTTTCCCGCAAAATACTGTTTGCGGTGATGAAGAATCACATGACTGCCTGTATACTACTGAACAGGAAACGAAGGGCAGGATAGACCTTATAGATTCTCCTTTGGATAATGCGGAAGGGGAGCTGTTTTGTGATGGCTCCTGCTTCAAACTTCCGGATGGTACATCTACAGCTGCTTATGCAGTCACTACATTGAGTATGGTTGTTGAAACTAAGAGAATTCCGCATAACTCCGCGCAGGCCGCAGAGATTAAAGCGTTGACCCGAGCTTGTGAACTCTCCGAAGGGCGTACAGTAAATATATATACTGATAGCCAGTATGCCTTTGGGGTGGCTCACAAATTTGGGAGGCTCTGGTCAGAAAGAGGGTTCCTAACCTCACATGGGAGCAAGATTCAGCATGGCCCCCTGATAGTGCAATTGCTCTCGGCACTCGCACTCCCTAGTCAGTTAGCGATCATGAAATGTGCAGCGCATCGTAAGGTGATAGATGATGTGGGGAAAGGGAACGCTTTTGCTGACCAGATAGCCAGGCAAACGGCCACAGACCTTAGCGCAGACATGTATGCTCTAAGAGAAACAAGAGATGCCTATGTAATGGATGAGTATATTGGGTCTGTGCGAGATATCCAAGCTGATGTCACAATAGAAGAGTCTAAAAAGTGGGCCGAAGGGATGGGGAAACTAGATGAAGATGGGTGTTGGGTGGATACATCTGAAGGGAAATGGTTGCTCCCTGATTCATATGTGCTGGCGATGGTTACGATGGCACACGGTCCTACGCATGTGTGTGTTCAGCAGATCGCGAAAATGTTAGAACAAGTCTGGGTAAATGATAAAATTTTGAAGATCGCGCAGCGCTATGTCCAAAATTGCATGATTTGCTTACAGCACAATTTGGGGAAGGGGACAGTAACTCCAAGGGGTAGTTTTGGGCCTCCTTCTGTTCCCTTCGAGGTCATCCACTTTGATTTTATTGAGATGGAACGGTGTAACAATCTAAAATATGTCCTTGTGATCATTTGTGCTTTTAGTAAATGGTTTGAGGCTTTCCCGTTAAGGATGCTACTGCCATGACCACTGCGAAGACTATGGTAAAGGAATTCTTCCCACGATTTGGGCTGCCAAGAGTAATTTGGTCGGACAACGGTCCACATTTTGTTGCAGCAGTAATTTTGCAGATATGCACAGCATTACACATTGAAAAGCGATTTCATTCGGCTAGACATCCTCAAAGTGCTGGGTTGGTAGAGAGACATAACGGTACCCTAAAGAATAAGCTTGCTAAAACATGCACCGGCACCAAACTGAAATGGCCGGACGCCTTACCTATTGTATTGTTAGCCATGCGTGCCACACCTCAAACTAAGACTGCCCTCTCTCCATTTGAGGTAGTGATGGGGAGACCTGCTAATATTTGGGGTCTTCCGAAGCCTAAAGCGTTGAGAGAGGTTGAAAATGTATTGCTTGTAGACTACTGTAACCAGTTGACTAAAAATCTGTATCTCATTTATCATCAGGTTCGATCAGCTTTACCTGTACCGTTTACGGGCCCAGGACACAATATTCAACCTGGAAGTTGGGTCCTGGTGAAGGCCTACGAAAGGTCTTCCTGCCTCGCGCCTCGCTGGCGGGGACCCTACCAGGTGCTGTTGGTCATCCAGACAGCAGTGCGGGTGGCTGGAAAGAAGCATTGGATCCACGCGACGCATGTCAAGAAACTTCCTCACCCGACGCCACACGTTACAGAAGAAGCAGAACCCCTTGCTGATGCTACAATCTCAGATCCTGGAGTAGCAAATAGCGCTGTGAGTGTGTCGGATAATCTCTCTGAGCCCGTGGATCTTGGGGAACAGTCCATTTTGTCTCCACACTCTTTGGAAAGGTCACTTCTGTAAAACGTTGTTTCAAGCTCTGTGACTTCCGCCGCCTCTGATACGTTGCTTCCCTCAGGAAGTGACGGTACCTTATTTCCGGATCAAACAGTACCAGGAACCACCAGGTACACCTTCGACGAAGAAAATAGAACTATGGCCTGGGTTTTGCCTGTGCATCTGGAAAAGAAAAGAGTCACTGAGAGTTTTGTTCTTGCAAAGGAAAGTTTTGGGAAAAAAAAGGGATTCTGCTGGCTAGGGTTGGGGAAGGACCAAGAAGTCGCGCAAACGTAGTGTCGCCAGCAACGAACATTGGGGTCGTCGATTGAGAAACTATGATGTCTGCCACCTCCACCGCTGCTTCTCGCATTGGACTTGTAAATAAGGGGGTGACCAACTCGGACAATGAACAATGTGCCTGGGCCCCGAAAACGGATTGCTGTGTTGTGATGATAGTAATTGGAATTTGTATAGTTACTGCTGTGGGACTCTGGTACTTTGAAGAAATGTATCCTCTAGAGCCTCTTTTGCCAATTGAAATTGTACCTACTGCTCTGACTCCCTCTGTACACCTTCATACTTTGTCACCTAGGGACTCCCAGCATAGACGAAAGTATCATAATAACACTTTGATGATAATAATGAATTCAACGCATGCCATTTTTAATAAGAGTAATTGCTGGATCTGCACCCATTTACCGCAACATGGGAACAAGGGGCTAGGATGGTATATTCACCCTTTACGACTGCTTGCTATGCCTCTCTTAGAGCACTATTCTTTGGCCGTTGGAATGACAGCATCTCAGGGAACTTTGATGGAACTAATTTAAATGATTTTGAGAAACGTGAATTGACTCCCCTGGGATGCTCGCTTTTTGCAAATAGAAGTAAGCCTAATGTTGCTTCTATTGGGCCATATGATAAACTGTCTCTTCCTTTCCAAACTCTAATTTCCTTTAAAATGGCTCCGATAGGCAATAAGGACGCCGTGCCTCCTTCCTACTCCATTAACCATAGCCCCGATTCAGTCCCCTTCTGTGTACAAAGGAATGGTACCTGGTCAATGGGAGATTTTGAAGGTTGTGTGAACATTGTAAATTTGACCGGAGAGAACAGGCCTCTGTATGTAGGGGGGCCTGTCTATTTCGTTTGCGGTAGTACAGCATTTCCCTGGTTGCCCAAGGATTGGCAGGGAACCTGTTATTTAGGAATCCTGTTACCTGGGGCATTCATATCTAGCACATTGGAAGTTTCTAAGGCACGCCCACTGCGGGACGAGAATGGAGATACCCCTGGGAAAATATTGGGAGATATAACAAAATCAGTTGTGCCATTTTGGGGACAGGTAGCAAATTCTGAAAATATTAGGGGGCTAGCAAGAGTACTGGAGAGAACCATCCACCGGACCACGGATATACTCTATAATATGACACTGGAACAGAAAGCAATAAGATTGGTAGCGCTCCAAAACCGGATGGCATTAGATGTCATTCTGGCAGAACGTGGTGGAGTATGTAAATTAGTAGGGTCCGCTTGTTGTGTTTTCGTACCAGATTCCTCACCGACAATTTTCAAAGCAATACAGAACTTGCACGTCCTTAGTTCAGAAGTGCATGTTCCTGTGGGAGATTGGAGTATTAGTGCTTGGTTCTGGGATTCCCTACGATCCTGGGGTTGGAAGGTGCTTTCTGTCATACTGGTTATTTTGGGAATTCTGCTATTCCTTTGTTGCTGTATCCAATGTCTACCTAGTATATGTGCAATTCCAAGGGGATGTTGCGCTCAGGCGGTGAGCACGGTAGGACATAACGTGTATGCTCCAGATACAGCATCTAAAGAGTTCGTGTTGCAAGAGGTTCTGATGAACGACCTAATCGCTATAGATATTACAGATAACGGTTCAGGATGTATGGACAACAATGCATGGAGTTATTTACAAAGACATTAGAAATAGTATTAGCACTTGGCATAGGCCAAAAGGAGGGTTTGTCGGAATAGAAATAATATTATGCCTCCTATTGTAATAGTCGTATGTGTATTGGCCTACGCCAATTTGTCTAAACATCATGCGCGAACAAACTCCACGACAAGGTCTTGACCTTAGAGAAAACAATGTAAGCCGCCATCTTGGATTAAGCCGCCATTTTAGGTTCTCTTGTTATGCAGAACTCACCCTGAACATCAAAATGGAGGCCAAATGACATTCTGAATAAAATTCTGGCCGTTGTGACCTCTGTACAGCTGAATAATTAATATGCCTGCAGGCCACTTGTTGGGGTCGCGAACAGACACCTTGTCCTACTGTTGACCTATACGTAAATGTACTACTTATATCAGCGAAACTAATCGAAATGCATATATCAAAGGTTGACCTGGCAAGGAACCCTAAGACAAAAATTGTATTTTGCAGAATGGTTAACTTGCAAGAGGGTTGGCCAAGGGCTGGACAAATTGTATAAATAGCCCGGGTATTCCAATGTGCGGTCTCTCTCACTAACACATCGAACCCTCGTTGAAGTTCGATATGTTATATTGAGAGCCGAATAGCTATCCGTTTGTCAATTGACTTGGTAACTGTTGTTGCTTGAAATAAAGCACTTGTATGCTTCTTTGTAACCTGTGTTGGTGTGTTTCTTTTTGGGCTTCCCGGCCTCATATTTCTTTCTGTTTCCACAAAACAACACTGAGGAAACAAAAAACAGGCACTTATGCCTGTCTCCATTGCCAACATTGCCCAAATCTGATCAAAGGAGATCATATAAGACATCCCAACAGCGGTAATAAAATTATGCTGAAAGACTTTGCGACCTGCGAAAGCAAAAATGTAATTTACGCACTGAAATGTCCATGTGGGAAATACTATGTTGGTAAAACAATACGCAAGGTGCGGGAAAGATGGACTGAGCAGAAGTCCAACATAAGAACAGGAAACATCAAATCCCCAGTGGCAAGACACTTCAAAGAAAATGGACACAGCACCTCCCAAATCCGAAAGGTGGTTCTTGAAGCCATCCAAACTGCACCCAGCGGAGGAGACATAGCCAAAAGATTGGCCCAAAGAGAGTTGTACTGGATACACAAATTGGATGCTATGACCCTATTGGGTCTAAATGAAGACTTTTACTTGGGACCATTTCTCTAGATACTCCACCTGGGACAAAATCAATATAGTACTTAAACAAAACCAGTCCTTGCTACTATGTCCAAATATTGAAAGCTAAAAAACAAGAATGATGGTTTTCTTTTAGTATGTAACCTAACAATAGTTTTTCCTCCATTTGATAAGACACAATATATGTTTGATGTGATAGGATGTAACGATTGTACTTTACCTTGGACACAGTAGACTGTAAGTCTCATCATTAAGAGACAGAAAACAAGAGTAAAAGGTCACCAACTATATTGTGCACTAAAAAATGTTATGCTCGTTGTACGATTGGGCTACTAAACTATTCTAATGGGCGAATACTCTTAAAATATTGGAGATCCCCTATATACATTATGAAGAGTACCTGTTTCATGATGATATTTTGTCTGTCTAAGCCCTAAACATACTTACACTGAAACATTAGTAGGCAGATACACATTAGTTTCCTTCACACTACTTCCATAACTTTACTAGTAAATATACTCTACATATCTACCCATACATCCTGTAAGATCCAAGATTCCACATTTTCATTCAGCTCCCAGTGCTCTATGAGACTTCAGACTTCTCAAACACATTTCCCTCCCCCCAATACCGGGTGGACACACTGTTTTGCTCAGGATCACTATTTTTGTTCATGAATCGCGTCACCTTTAGAGGAACCACATTACAAAGTAATTTTTACTAAAAAATGTGCTCACGTTACCTTAAGACCAAAATTGGCACTCAGGTCCATATGTACAATTAGGTAAGCTTCATCATTTACCTCTTTGAAATCCAACATTAACTTATTCAACTACTCTCGCACTGACGCATGCACGCATGACATCACCATGTTTACATGAGTGACGTCATGTCACCTTAAAACGTAATGACGTCACAACGCAGCGCCGCTATTTAGCCAGCGTTTTTTGTGAGCCATATACACACACGGATACGGCAGCTACAGGATCTTCTTCCACTTTACTCATCCTCTAGAGGTAAGCGTGAATCCATTATAGACCTGGATACCCTCTAATTATGCCCTTTTTACTCTAGGCGACTAGTTACAATTCCACATACGCTAAAATTATTATTTGTGATTCTCTTAGATCACTAGTGGCTGAGTTGACAGCCAAGGACACACGAGACATACTGCCTATCCTACCTGCCTTTCAGATGATCCCTTACCTTCATTTAACCACCTTCTGGGTTCTAACTAACCTACACAAAGGGTAAGATGTGATAACCTCCTCCCAACTTTTTTAACACAATGAAACCCGTCTCTAAACATAGATGTGTTATCGTATGTTATATGACAAACATCAAAATGAGGACTCTCACTACAATGTACAATCTAGAGCAATGAATAATGAGTATGTATACATTTAATTTGGTTCAATATAACAGTGAACGCTATGCAGTACCCCCAACTTTTGACTAAATCCAAGGACACAAGTAATGATCATGACACCCGCTAGATAGGGGTGTCAATTGAGGTTTAATTGTTTATTTGTTTAGGAAATGAATCCAATATATGTATTTAAGACACTAAGGTACTTTAAAACTCCGTAACCAATGAGATGGTTTAAGAAATGTAAATTATTTGGACACACCACCACATTATAAGTAATTATATATTTTTCTGTAATCTTTATTTAGATGTGATTAACTGAACAATTGAATATGCCCCTGAAGAAGAGATGTTTTTCTTGAAACGCGTTGGGCCCCTTGCAAAATAAAAACTACACTTGAAGAAAAACTGTTTTCTAAAGAAGAATTATTACCCAAAATCAAGTTTTGATGTTTACTATCTATGACCACAATCTGTTGGTTTGAACAAAAAAGACTACATACCTAGAGTATGCTCATAAGCAAACCTTAACTGTTTTGGCTCACCTATTGAGCTTGTGAAAGTGTGCAGGGGAAGGGAGTTCTTTCATTTGGGAACTTATTTCGTTCTAATGTTCAGATTTTGAAATGCTTAATGTTGAGCCTTGCCACCTCCCGTGGTTGTGCATGTTTGTACTGCTATGTATTATTGTATTCATGAGCATGTGAATCCATGCCAGACCCCATGCTCGAGAAGGAACAAGTTACCTACCTGTAACTGTTGTTCTCCAGCATTGGTCTGGCATGGATTCACATGCAAACCCTCCCTCCAACCCCTCTGTGGCTCTTCTCTTGGTCCTACTGCCACTTTACATGCTACCAAATCTGAAGATGCTGCCAGAGGAGGAGCTTAGGTAGAGGGCAGTCATTGGGTGGGGGCAGTATGACCCAGAGACCAGTGATTGATTATTAGTAGAAAGACAGTTCAGAAACGAAACTGAAACTGATTTTTTTCTTTACCGAGGATTCCCAGCCTGACGACAGGGAATATTCATGAGCATGTGAATCCATGCCAGACCCATGCTGGAGAACAACAGTTACAGGTAAGTAACTTGTTCCTTCCTTGACATCTTTTAAAGGGGATTTCCTCTTGTTGAGTGCGTCTTTTATGGTTAATTTATAGTAATTGGTTTTGACTGTGGCAATGAGGCTTCTGCGCACAGAGTGGAGGGCTTTAGAGGTCATCCTGCCTCCAGAATATATGGTGACGTCTAAGTCTTTGATTGATAGTCTCAGTGTATCATATGTGTAATAATCACTTATGTTAAGAGAGGTGAGAAGGGTAATAATATTGGTGGCTGAGTTGGAAGTCGATACCACATTAGATCTTCTTTTGGAGGACGTGCGAGGATGGTCTTGAAAGCCCCACATGTCGTGTTAGATGCATAGATGTGTTAGATGTATATGGGAATGGCTGCATGGTCCTTCCAGTTAAGGTGCAATGGTGGAAGACATTACAAATCCAGAGAAGCTGTGACTAACAGCCTGAGCATTTTTTCTTTTGCACATGTGTGTTTGGTGATGAACAATGTTTACCAATTGTGGTTCAATTATCTTGTAACAGGGTTATTGTAAGGGGGCCCAACTGGATATGGTGTTGACATTAGCGCTCAGCGCAAATCCCTGTCTTGCACACACTAGTGTGTGTGTCTGTATCTGTGTGTACACGCCTGTCTGTGTGTGTGTATGTGTGCTATTGTAGTTGTACCCACGTGTTTATGACTTTAGCTGTGTCCAGTAGCCCAAAATCATCCAGTGCAGAGGCATTGCTAGGGGGGAGGGGCTAAGGGGGCTATAGCCCCTGGTCTTTTGGTTGTAGCCCCGGATAGATTCTCAGGAGCTACAGCCAAAAGACTAGCTAGCCCCCAGTCCAGAGAGTTCCGTCATTAGCATAGCCCCGGGTCTTTTCCAGACCTAGCAACACCCCTGATCCAGTGTACAATTTAAAATTATGCATTATGGATCCTGTATGTTTTTGCAGATGGCAGTCACCTAATAAGTTGTATCTGCTGCTTGACATCTCAGTTCACCTAAAATGACCTCTACTTCTTACTTTCATATTTATGACTTTAAAGACGATGCCATCGACTTTGTGTGCATAATTAAGTACACTTTAGGGGGATAAGTGTGTTCTTCTACCTAGAACTCGTCCAGTCTAAACTGAGAGCAGTAATACATATTATATTGGACATGCACTTTCCAACTTTGTGAAAAACTGTTTATGACCCTGGGAGAGCAGCACGCCCTGTTACTGAGAAGCACAAAGTAATTTATGTTGTTTGTCGAATGAAATGTATGCGGATGCTTTTACCAAACTTACTCAGGTCTAATTCATCAAACATATGTGCAATAAATGTATCCTGTTGCAAAAAATGATCCATACAAATGAATGTGAATATTGTGCATATGTAGCTGTTATTAAACGCTAGCTACATTCGTAATGCATGCATTAACCTTGGAACGCTTTTGAACGCACTATTAGGCAGAGAGACGGATCTTTATGATTCTTTTCAAAACGTAAGCTCGAAACATTTGCCAGAATCTTATTTTAATTCAGTAGAAGTGAGGCAAAAAAGATGTACCTTAAGGAGAAATTCGTACACAATATTAGCAGACTAGTGCTACGCTCTCCAAGGTACTAGCTTACCCAGATGCAGCAATGGGATAGTTAAATAACGAGAGGACTGTGGGGGTGGCCTGGAACATATGAAAACCAGTTCCCCTAATGATATTATATGATATTTTATTTTCAGGTACATAAGTGTTTCAGAGCATGACGAGGAAAGGGAGGGGAACAAGCGAGGATAAAAACAAGGTCTTACTGACATTTAGAACGTGCAGGGGGGAGGGAAGGAGTGGAAAGTGCTCAACAAGGGATAAAAACAACAAGTAGTGCAGCCAGCAGGTGGCAAGTGCAAGGTTAAAGCGCAGATAAGGGGTGTCTAATAAGTGCAGGTAAGGGGACTAGGTTGCAGATATAGACGCAAGGGCAGTGTTGCCAGGAGGCAGTGCGGGTGTGTGGCTGGGTGGGCAGGGACCTGGGCCCGAAAATCAGAGAGTAACCAGGTGCTGAAGCAGACAAGCAGGGTAGAGGAAGAGCAAAGGCAGAAGGAAGGAGGAAGGTCTTGAGGTGCTTCCGGAAATGAAGATGATTCTAAAGTTTCAGAGAGGCAGGGATGCTGTTCCAGAGGGAGGCCCCAGCTGACAAAAGAGACCTACCCCAACTCGTTGCTTGGAGAAGCAACTGACCCTGATGGAGTTGGAGGTGGAGGAGCGAAGAGCTCGAGTAGGAAGGCATTTAAGGAGGGAGAGGTAAAGGTATTGTGTACCCAGGCCCCAGAAAGCCTTGTGAACAATGCAAAGGGTCTTGCATGTAATCCTTGCAGCCACAGGGAGCCAATGAAGAGATGTCAGGGCTGGAGAGATACGATCCCAGGGCTTGAGGCCAAGAGCAAGTCTTGCAGTCCTGTTCTGGATGAGTTGCAGAGGGCGGAGAGTAAAATCAGGCCGATTTAGAAAAAGGCTGTTGCAGTAGTCCAGCTTAGAGAGAACCAGAGATATAGAGACAGTTATCTTCGGGGGAAATGAGAGGAAAGGAAGAATACCTCTGAGGAGGTGCAGTTGGTAGTTTGACTTCTTAGAGACATCAGAGATATAAGGAGAAAGGGAGAGTGTGGGGTCGAAGATGACCCAGAGGTCCTTAGCCTCACAGGTGGGTGCAGGAAGGGGGCCAAGGGAGGCAGGCCAGAGAGTGGCAGGGAAGGAGGGTGCAGGTGTGCCGATTAGGAGAATCTCCATCTTACTGGCATTATGGCAGAGATGATTGGTGGCACACCACTCCTGGATAGCAGACAGACAGTCAGAGATGAGAGAAGGAGAAGAGGTGGCAGAGGGAAGCCTGAAAGAGAGCTGAGTGTCATCCGCATAGCACTGAAAGTTGGAGCAGAGAGCGGCAATGTGGTGGGCGAGAGGTGCCAGGTATTGATTGAAGAGCCAGGGAGAGAGGTTAAACCCCTGGGGGGCACCACAGGTAGAAATTGAGGTAGAGCAAAGGTAGGACTCAAGTTGGACCTGGGAGGGTCGATCAGAGAGGAAAGAGGTCAGCCAGGCCAGGGCCCGATCAGTGATACCCAGGTTATCACAGAGTCGGTTCAGCAGGATGGCATGGTTGACCATGTCAAAGGCAGAAGAGAGATTGTGTAGAATGAGGACAGATGGGATGTTAGAGTCGAGGTTGGAGAGCAGGCCTTCACGGGTGTTCAGGAGAGCAGTTTCCGTGGTTCTCGCAGCTCTGAAGCCAGACTGATGGTCATGTAGACAACCAACAGAATCTATGTAAAGATTAAGCTGGGAGATGGCCAGCTTTTCTAGGAGTTTGTCCAGGAAAGGAGGGATGGAGATGGGGTGATAGCCGTGCATGAGGGGTCGGCTGTGGATTTCTTGAGAAGAGGGTGCTCAAGAGAGTGCTTCAGAGTGGAGGGGAAGGCTCCAGAGGCGAATGAAAGGTTACAGAAGGTGGCCAGAGCAGGAGCAAGGGTAGCCAGCTTTTCCTGTAGGTTGCCCAGGAAAGGAGTGATAGAGATCGGGCGATAGTTAGCTGGGCATGAGGATCCTACTCAAAACCTCCCTTTGAGGACGCCAAAAGTAGCATCTCTATTTGAAATCCGAGGCTTTTTTCTGAACCCATCCATTATTTCCAGACCTTGCTTCAAAATTCCAAATGTGAGAAAATGTTGTGTAGCACATGAATACGTGTTTATATTAATGTATTGTTTATTTTTTGAAGTCAGCAACATGTACATTCAAAATTTTCGATTCCTCATTTCTACAATTATCTGATGCTGCATGGCAATCTATTTGCCTGTCATGGTAACAAGAAAACGTGTCTACCTCTGGGGATAATGCAACATGAGATATCAAGTTTGCAACCTTAGTGCCTCATTCTGTGTATGGTGGTAATGATAGGAGCGTGCAGTATTTGAAACACCACCTACAAACTGGGATTACAGGTGGCATTTTAAAAATACCACATATGTTCACTGTTACAGTCCTTCTATTACTACGGTTCTGTGGGTTGCTTTACAAAAAGAAGGCAGCACATGCACCCATGTCAGAGGTGCAATCTATGCGTGAGTAACTTGAAAACCTCCACAAGGAAACTGAAGTCTTACTTTCTCAAATCTTTGTGGATCATCCTTGAGAGGCCTTCCAGGGCCAATTTGTAAAGTTCTGCGTAATTTGTACTACTTCTTGTTTTTGCAGATAGGGTGCATTTTCACCGCTGTGTAAAATACGCATTGGGTGTAAGTGTGGCTTTCCTTCACTGAATCAGCCACTAAGCACCCGAGTGGAGGTGCATTGGGGTGCTGGAGCTTCAGCAGAATTGGAACCCTTTGCTGTGTGGTTCAATGTGAAAGGCTAACACGCTGGCAGCCTGTATAGGAACAGTGTCACGTGACAAATTCAATTATGTCCAGGAATGATAGTTTTGGCTGTATTAACACATTCCTATTGGAGGCCACTAAGGAACAGCAGTCTTTGGTTTTGTGGTGTTCTTACACCTTCAGATGCCTTTGCTGCCTTTCCTGATGAGATCCATCTGTCTGTACCATCTCCTCTAGTCCAGACCTATCGAAACATGGTAGAGATCCCCCGACCTGGCTACTTTTTCGTTACTTTCTTTCATTGCCCCTCAAAAGCCACTGACATGTTTATGTGCAGTTCTTTTCCCTTCCCTGTGTCGCCTGTGCTTAATTTGTGGGAGTGTTGTGAGGGGCTCAGCCCTGGCACTTATGTCTGGTCTGCAGGATTGCCCAGAACAATGCCAGAGGTTAAGATTCATTCTAAGCCTTCCAGCCATCACCTCTTTTGCTTGGCTGTTGTGACCCAGAGTGGGACGGGTATACCCATACGTGGGTCCCGTGCCTGCTGGGTCTAGACACCCAAGCTACTCCTCACTGATGAGGCCCAACAAGGCCAAACCATGTTTGGGGATGCTTGTGGTCTCGTGCAAAAGGGATGTGACCAAGCAGTTCGGGCTGGACTGCCCCTTTTGGGTTGAGACCAAGCCTGATTTGTATATCGTCTTTCCCCTTTTGTAATGGCTTGGCAGGCAAAGAACGATGGTCTGAAGGGTTGCCCAGAGGAATGGCAGAGGTTAAGATTCAATCTAAACCTTCCAGCCATCACCTCTTTTGTTTTGCTGTTGTCACCCCGAGTGGGACGGGTTTACTCAGATGAGCGTCCCATGCCTGCTGGCCCTAGAGACCCAAGCTACTCCTCACTGATTAGGCCCAACAAGGTGGAAACATGTTTGGGGATGCTTGTGGTCTCGTGCAAAAGGGATGTGACCAAGCAGTTCGGGCGGGACTGCCTCTTTTGGGGTGGGACCAAGCCTGACTTGCATATGGTCTTTCTCCTTTTGTAATGGCTTGGCAGGCAAAGAACGATGCTCTGGAGGGTTGCCCAGAGCAATGCCAGAGGTTAACATTCATTCTAAACCTTCCAGCCATCACCTCTTTTATTTTGCTGTTGTCACACCGAATAAGACGGTTATACCCAGGCATGGGTCCTTTGCCTGCTGGGCCTAGAGACCCAATGTACTCCTCACTGATGAGGCCCAACAAGGCCAAAACATGTTTGGGGATGCGTGTGGTCTCGTGCAAAAGGAATGTGACCAAGCAGTTTGGGCTGGACTGCCCCTTATGGGGTGAGACCAAGCATGATTTGTATATGGTCGTTCCCCTTCTTTAATGGCTAAGCAGGCAAAGAACGATGGTCTGGAGGGTTGCCCAGAGCAGTGCCAGAGGTTAATATTCATTCTAAACCTTCCAGCCATCACCTCCCTTTGTTTTGCTGTTGTCAGCCCGAGTGGGATGGGCATACCCAGACGTGTGTCTCATGCCTGCTGGGCCTAGAGACCCAAGCTACTCTTCACCGATGAGGCCCAACAAGGCGGAAACATGTTTGGGGATGCTTGTGGTCTCGTGCAAAAGGGATGTGACCAAGCAGTTCGGGTTGGACTGCCATTATGGGGTGGGACCAAGCCTGATTTGCATATGGTTTTTCCCCTTTTGTAATGGCTTGGCAGGCAAAGCACGATGGTCTGGAGGGTTGCCCAGAGCAATGCCAGCGGTTATGATTCATTCTAAACCTTCCAGCCATCACCTCTTTTTTTTGCTGTTGTTATCACGAGTGGGACGGGTATACCCAAACGTGGGTCCCGTGCCTGCTGGGTCTAGAAGCCCAAGCTACTCCTCACTGATGAGGCCCAACAAGGCCGGAACATGTTTGGGCGTTGCTTGTGGTCTCATGCAAAAGTGATGTGACCAAGCAGTTTAAGCAGGACTGTCCCTTTTGGGGTGGGACAAAGCCTGATTTGCATATGGTATTTCCCCTTTTGTAATGGCTTGGCAGGCATAGAACGATGGTCTGAAGGGTTGCCCAGAGCAATGCCAGAGGTTAATATTCCTTCTAAACCTTCCAGCCATCACGACTTTTGTTTTGCACTTATTTTTGAGCCCCAGTACGTATTTTCTCAGACTCTAATTATGAAGGGGTGATAGTCAGTGCATCCATCAACCACAATGAGCAGGTTGGAGCTGTAGTGTAACCCCAAATATGTCGACACTGTGGGGAGCAGCTGTGGGTGGTGGCCGCAGTGCTGGGGAACTGCTCACCCGCAGTGTCACAGGAGTGCTAGAAAATATTTGGGCCCTGACACTTCTTTTTTCTACAAATTAAGCTCAGTGTGCCACCCTGTGTCCTTTTGCTGCTCTTGTGTGCATCCTTTTTCATGGCTTTCGCAGAGGGAAGCCTGTTGCCTCCACCTCCACCCCCGCCCCCTTTCCCCCCACGGAATACCACCTTGTGCACTCAGTTTTCTATTCTTTGTTCTCGCCTCCATTTTTCTCCATATTTAGCCACTTTGAGGTTGACCATTGCAAATAACCTTCCCCGTGCATCCTGTGCTTCACGGCTTCATATAGAAGCAATTTGCCATCAATTACAAACCCTGGAGCCACCTTAGGTTTTCAAAAACGGAGAGAGGCCCCACTTTGCCACCAAGAGTTTCCATATTGCTAATCCACTTGCAATATAGCAAAAACCCTAAATCACAGTTTGGGATGAGGAGTTATAATTATGCATCACTGCATTTTGACAGGTCTCCCACCTCACACGATTCTTCCAATACGAGCATAAGGGGCTCACAAACTGTAGGAAATTAGCTAAAACTTGCTGCACATATATTAACACATGAAACCCTTCCCACCGGAATTACAGTTTCATTAAAAAAAAACACCTATTTGAACACGGTCAACGAATCTGCTTTTGTTGCAGAATATATTACTCGTTATTTGGAAAGATTTCCATGCAATTTAAAAGTGAAATAAGCCTCTTTTATTTTTAAAGTTAAAATGTATGTCACTTGTTAATTTACATGTCTGAATCTTTTTCTGCAAAAATGTTGCTGCAGTTACAAAAGGGAGCTTACACGGCAGAATGAACAGCATCTGGATGCTGGTCCCAGTTTAAATGGAGATGAAGAAGTGGGGTACCTGCACAAGTCACACTGTAAAATGCTCCTTTAATGTTCCCAAGATTCCCTGTAAGGTGAACGGCGGGAGTGTGAGACATACACATCTCTCATTCTGGATCAGTGTATTTTTACAGCAACTTTATTTTCATGGCTAACCCGTCGCCCACTGTTTCGTCTGCCCCCTACCACTTCAGTGCTTGAGGCTGTGCCTACTTTATGGAGGGATGCGCTTTCTCTTCATGGACCCCCTGTTTTTCACCTGCGTTAAGATAACCGCAAAAATAATGTTGCAGTATCATGACCTCCAACCCTTATACTATCATGTATGCTATATCTTCGATTGTTGTTGTTGTTACTAGCCTTATTTTATTCTTAACATGTTTATGTATGTAATTCTTGTATTATCCTGCTGCTGTTGCACTGGACGTTTATTTATTTATTTATTGGTCACTTATTAGGTGCTTATACAATTAGCAGAACTGTATCAAAGCGTTTGTGTTTGTTTTGTGGGGGCTTCTGAAGCTAGCATCTTAGGTCTTTTTCTTACAAGGCATATTCTCAAGTGCTTTTTGTTAGCTTTCCCGCTCAGTTGGCCCTTTTTTCACCATAAAACTTTATTTCAATCAATACGCTTGAAATTAGACTTGCTGTATTTATGTTGATAAACAAAAGTCAGCGCATCCAAATGTTGAGTCATGAATATTATAAATTAGTTAATTGGGCATTTTTTTTCACCATCTGCGTTTACATTGATTAAGCAATCCATTTTTGGCACAGTGGATGCGTAGTTAAGTGGAACACTGGCGAGATGTCCCTGGTACTCATTGTACAGTGAGGCCTGAAGATGGATGCTCGAAGTGTCCTCCAAACCAGATCACAAACCCTGAGGGTTTCCTTCCTGGCAGGATCTTCGTTTTCTTCGCCTCTTGCTGTGGCATGGGGGCTGCGTCAGTGGTTCCTGACTAGTACAGGAGTCACTCTAGACTCACGAGTACTTTTGTTAGTGTACTGCTCATTAGGCATATATTCCCACGTGTATGTGCTGCATTTTGGTGTTGTCATGCAAATGAGAGGCACTCTAATTCTCCTGGCATATGTTCATTTTTGAGATCTTTGAAGGCGCCTGTGGTCTCCACATTAAGAAAGTTGCAGAATGTGACTGCCCTCGGGAATGGGAGGTTCGGTCGCAGTCGAATTCGTTGAGATTATTTGGCCGAATTTGGCCGCAAATATATGTGGAGGCTGGTTAAACATCATAATAAATAAGGTGGGTAGTCGGGCGGAGCTGAGGGCGTCTCTTGCAGCCAAATTTGAACATTTTAGTAACAATTCTTGAGCAATCTTCAAGTGTTCTTGAGGCCATTCGTGACATCACCTGAGAATGCAATAAGGTCCCTGGAATTCAATGTGAGCCCTTGAGAGTGACCAGGCATGGAACTGAGGATGATGTACATGTCATCTTAAATTTGGATTTTGATAGTTGACAGGTATGCCCCCGTCCCCCGAACCTCCTTCCTTAACAGAATAGAAAAGTCACAAAAGGCTCCTGTATGAACATACACCTGAAGCTCTTCGTTAGACAGAGCGGTAGGGAGGCCAACAGTAACAGATATGGGACTCCTTTCTCCTCACTAAGGACATAATATGAAGCTCAGCAGGGCCAGACAAATAGACAAATCTTCACAGACACACCGTTTTTTCTGTGGTTCTGTTTGAGTAATATTGGTCTGATCTGTGCCAGGCAATGAGGAATGCCTCCACACAGCTAATTCCTCCCAGATAATGACGGAGTATGACACTGGGGGTAAACTACTGACCGATCAGGTTTTTACTCACCTCTCTACACCATGTCATAATATCAGGAATATATATACAACACAGTTCCTTTCTCCCAGCTGAGTAAAACATTGAGCAATTAGATTACAGGGTTACACCCAAAATCTGTCTCCTTTCGTGTAGTAGAAAGGTCCTGAAAATGTCCTACCTAAGCAGAGACCACGAGCTATTTATCATGTAGTGTGGTGAAGTGACCTTCAAGAGATGGAAAATGTTATCAAGCCTGCAGTCTTTTTTCCTTTTTTTTAAATCATGTGACCCAGGTCACTAAGCTGGAAGAAAAAGCAAACACAGAGCGGGAAATATGGTTTGAACTGTTAGATATGATATGATATGGCATTTGTAACACGCCTATACACAAGGGTTTCAAGTGTTTCAAGGCGCGACGAGGCAGGGAGGGGGGAACAGGGGAAGACAGACAACGATCCTACTAGGCCAGGTGTCATTCAGATCGCGCAAGTGCAGGGGTAGGGGGAAGGGAGAAAGTGCAAGGGGAGGGGAGGGGGGAAGTGCAGTACAAGGTAAGTAGAATAAAATAAATAGGGCCAGCTGATGGCAAGTGCAAGGTAAGTGCAGACAAGTGCTGGGAACGAGGGCTGTAGGGATACAGAGACAGTCCTGCAGTGCAGGGGTTGCCAGGGAGGCAGTGCAAGTGGAGAGTGGCTGGGCCCAGGACCGAGGTCGGCGAGAGTGGCCCAGTTACAGATTCGGTGCAGATTCAGCGAAGAATTAGCAGGGGAGAAGGAGAGAGAAATCAGAAGCAAAGAGGAAGGTTTTGAGGTGCTTCCGGAACCGTAGATGGTTCTCCTCAAGAAGGGAGTGGCATGTGAGTCCAAGGAGAGCTGTGCTGAACTCCAGTACATCATGTGAGATGTGCGTTTTCTTGCAGGCCTGGCTGATCGGGCACCATGGGTATACTGGGGAGGGACTGCCGACTGGCTCCCACAGCTACTGGTGGATACCGAATTAGGGAGCCTCTGTGTTGTGGTTGGTTTATAGAGGAGTCGCATGGTGGCCCACTCTGGTGGTGCCATTTCCTTTGCAGATGTGGTTTCCTTCCCCACCCCTCCCCGGCTGTCCTCACGCACACTCTTGTTGCCAGCAGAGTTTAATGGTATTAGTGCACCCACAAGATATCACTGCTGTTCTTGTAGAGAGCACAGAAGCGTGATGGGGAACAGAGGGGTGAGGATATGCTGCGTGTCCAGGTATCACAGGGCTGAACAGGAATATAGAGTGGGGCAGCAGAGTCCAACTCAGCAGTGTGCTTTACCGGAGTCGGGGGTGGTTGTCCAGTGAAGACGCTGAACCTTGTTGTAGTCTTATACTGTCAGAATGCCCCACCGCCCTAGTACCCCAGGCAAACAGTTTTCCCATGCAGAAAAGTGGAGGCAGGGAGAGGCAGGGAGTTGACAGGACCCTGTCATATGTTCTGATCAGGAGTCGTAAGATGCATAAAAGAAATTGCACGGTGGAAACAGAATAACAGGTATTGTTCTCCAAGGGCGGGAGGTGTACTGAACAAACAGGTCCCTTCCTCTTCTGGGGTCATGAGACAAGGGGCTTTGTGAAGAAAGAATAATGGCTATTCTCCTCCAAGGCTCGGGAGGTGCAATGAATAAACAGGTCCCTTCCTGGGAGGGGAGAAGGCCATCCTGGCAGCTGTTCAGGAGCAATAAACAATGACCAAAGGGCCCTGAAGCTGGCCAGGTCGGGTGCAGGGCACTGTAATGTCACACATGCCCACTGTGAGAGGCCATCTTGGCAAATGTGGTAGACGTGACAACAGTGACCATAGTTCATTATATGCAGCTCCAATGGCAGATTATGGGAGAGGCCGAGCAAGGATATTCATAGTTATTGTATGTACTTGGCTTCTGGGGGTGCTCAGGGGAGGTTTTGAGTGGGCTGGACAGGCCATAGGGTGCACAGGGCAGCGTGGGATGGCATGGAGACATGGGAGTGGGGAACGCATGGCACAGAAGTGTCTATAGTGTAATATCACAGTACACAGTTACATGTTTATAGTAATGCAGCAAACCAATGGCATGCAGCTTAGTGCCATACAGTTACAGTGAACAATCCAATGGTACAGTGTGCTGGTTTGGGGAGGCACGCATGATACAGTAGTGCAGCAATGTCTGGCATACAGTTCGTAGTTGGTGCTCCTGTGGTGCTGCGCCGAAAGGGACAAAGCCATGGTGACATTTGCATAGTGCAGTTGTGATTTTCCCTGTGACAGTTCGTTGTGGCATGTGCACAGTGTGGAAGTCCCAGTTTGTGCAGTGCAGGAGGGGGCTAGGGCTATGTTAGTGATACCAAATGGTCTAGTTGTGAAAAATCCATAACCATAGTCCCCCCTTTCCGACTGTTAGGGCTCACACCAAACTGGGGTGTAGACTGCAATTGTCCTCAAATTAATAAACCAGGTCTAGGGAGAGGCAGTTATATCAGGGAGAGAGGAGCAGAAAATCTTAATCAATGTTATCAGGTTTATAGGCAGCATTAAAATGTCATCACTATTATAATCAATATTATGTTACAGAGGTATACAGGCAGCAGGCAGGACGCTTTTCAGGGCCATGCATATTCCTGGTCAGCCTGGTAGTCTATTTGGTGCAGACTGTCTACTTCTTGTTCCCAGGCACAGTCAAATGTACTGGGGACACCCTTCTGTAGCTCACAGGGACCAGAGGCATTGCCAGGTGGGCGAATTTACGCCCGTTGCTGGTAGAAATGATGCATAGTACCAGCTTCCATGAGGCAAAGAGCAACAGCAGGACAGAAGGAACACCAAAGGCATATGTCACTGTCTACCAACCTATGTTTCCCAGGAAGATATTGATGGTCGGATGCCAGTCTATAGAGGTGTCAACAGGTACCTCTCCAATTGATGCAATATGAGATGCATGGTCTAAGATATAATATGATATGATATAAAATGTATAACGTGCCTGTACACAAGTGTTCCTAGGCATGACAAGACAAGGAAGGGGAAACAAAGGCAGGACAAAATAATGATCTTACTAGACCTTGTGTCATTCAGATCACGCAAGTGCAAGGAAGAGGGAAGGGGAGAAGTGCCAGGGGGAAGGAGTAGGGGGAAGTGCAGTTAACTCACAAGTGCAGCCAGCGGGAGCCTCATAAGTGCAGAGAGAAGGGACTGTAGGGTTGCATATACAGTCCCTTAAGTGCTGAGGTGCCCAGAGACAGTGCAAGGGCAACTGGACATGCAGGAGCCTGGGCCTGATTTCAGAGGGTGCTCAGTGCATGGAGCAGTCATGTGCATCAGCAGTGGAGAGGAAGAGAGAAAGCTGGAGCAAAAAGGATGGTCTTCAGTTGCTTATGGAACCGGCAGCGATTCTGCTCAAGTTTGAGAGAGGCAGAGAGGCTGCTCCCGAGGGAGGCACCAGCCGAGAAGATGGATCTGCTCCAAACTCTCTGCTTGAAGAAGCGTCTGACCCTTAGAGAGTTGGAGATGGATGAGTGGAGAGCTCGCAAAGGAAGTTGTTTTGGAAGAGAAAGCTGGAGGTAGAGCGGTCCCAGGCACCAGAAAGCCTTGTGGATGATGCAGAGTGGTCTTGAACTAGATCCTTGCAGCCACATAGAGCCAGTGAAGAGATTTCAGAGCTAGAGAGATATGATCCCTGGGCTTGAGTGCATGGACAAGTCTTGCAGTCCTGTTCTATATAAGTTGTAAAGGTTGGAGAGTAGAGGCAGGAAGATTTAAAAAGAGGCTGTTGCAATAGTCCAGCCTAGAGAGGACCAAAGCTCTGGAGACAGTGAGTTTCTGGGGGAAGTGAGAAAAGGAAGAATACCTCTGAGGAGGTGCCGCTGATAGTGTGACTTCTTAGAGACGTCAGAGATGTGAGGGGAGAAGGAGAGAGCAGAGTCGAAGATGACCCCGAGGTTTTTAGCCTTGCAGGTGGGAGTAGGAAGATGGCCAAGAGAGGCCGGCCAGAGAGCTGCAGGGAAGGAGGGAGTGGTTGTGCCGATGAGTAGAATCTCAGTCTTACTGACATTAAGGCAGAGGCCGTCGGCGGCACACCTCTCCTGGATGGCAGACAGCAGTCAGAGATGAGGGAAGGAGAGGAGGAGGCCGAGGGTAGCCTGAAAATGAGCTCGGTATCATCCGCATAGCACTGAAAGTTGGGACAGAGAGCAGCGATGCGGTGGGCAAGGAGTGCCAGGTATTGGTTGAAAAGCCAGGGAGAGAGGTTAGATCCCTGGGGGGACACCACAGATGGAGAAAAAGATGTCAGAGAGGAAGGACCCCAATTGGACCTGGGAGGGTCGGTTAGAGAGGAAAGAAGTCCGTCACGCCAGAGCCCGACCACTGATACCCAGGTTATCACGGAGACAGTTGAGCAGGATGACATGGTTGACAGTGTCAAAGGCAGAAGAGAGGTCAAGCAAGATGAGAACACACAGGGTATTAGAGTCAAGGTTGGTGAGCAGGACTTTACGGATGTTCAGGAGAGCAGTTTACGTGCTTCTGGCAGCTCTGAAGCCAGACTGATGATCATGAAGACAATCAGCAGATTCAGTGTGGAGATTAAGCTGGGAGATTGCCAGTTTCTCCAGGAGCTTGCCCAGGAAGGGAGTGATGGAGATTTGGCGATAGTTAGCTGGGCAGGAGGGGTCTGCAGAGGGTTTCTTTAGAAGAGGGTGCACAAGGGGAGAAGGGAAGACTCCAGTGGCAAAGGAATGGTTGCAGAAATCAGCCAGGGCAAGAGCCAGGGAGTCAATGTGGTCCTTGATAGTTTTGGAGGAACAGGGGTGAACCTGTTTCGATGAGACTTTCATAGATCAGACTTGTATGTTATGTTATGTTATTTTGCGTTTATATAGCGCCTTATATACCATTGGTATGGTCTGAAGGCGCTGGTAGGTTGAACGCCCTTGGGAACCGAAGTTCAGATCAGTAGCGAGAGTAGAGAGAGTCAAAGGTGCATGTGTGCACCGGGTATGTGTGCAGCTCATGCGATATTCGTGTAGAAGCTGCTTCTTAGCGGTAGGTGTGGTGGTTGAGAGGTCAGGAGAATGTGTTCGCTCAGGCAGGTTTTATCTAGAATGGCTGCGGCTGCGTTAGGCCTGAGGAGAACGCCTGGCTGGGGGGGGGGGGGTTGTGAGACCAGCAGTGTCAACTTAGAATGATGTGGAGTGAGCGGCGAATGTTGGTATGAGAACAGATATACCGAATGGTGTCATAGTATCTCTGTGTTCTAGTTGAGTGGTGATGTAAAGGAGAGAGTAAGCATAGTGGTGTGATATGATGAGTTATATGCTCTTTCAAACATTCTTTGCATTCTAAACCATACTATATACGTCACGCAAGAAACCTTGTCTGCAGAGAAAAGGGGAAAGGCAGAGAAGGATGGAGGAGGGGTGGCTGAGGAAGGCCCAGAGGAAGAGCAGGGAGTAGAGAGGGGGAGGCAAAAGGAGGAGAGTGAGGAGAGGATGTCCTGGGTTTTAGAAATGAATTGAGAAGCCAGTGCTGTGCAGAGGGCCTGTGAAGGGACAGGAGAGATAGAAACTACGGCAGGAACCAACACAATCTCGCCAGGACACTGCTGTCTTGCAGTTCTGCATTGAGTCTCCTTCCCTGTTTTCTTCTCACAACCCAGCTCAGCAGGTGTTGAGGAAATGGGCACCACCAGGAACTACAGCTCCACTATTTCATGGTCTACTGAAATGTCTTTGGTTCTCAGAGTAACTGGCTACAGGACGTCTGATAGTCACAAACTCTTGTCCCAGACAGGTGTCAGCAAGGACGAAAGTATAGGTGCTGATAGTGTCCTGGTCTTCAACAGTTCACAGAATCCACCATGTGAAATCCCTTACAGACCATCACCCTAGGCCAACATGGCCACTCCTATAGCCCTTCTGCTGTACTCCTTCTCCTACTTGGTTTGGCCTCACTCCTGCCCATGGTGCAAGCCCACCAGCACCTGGTGGCCCCGTCAATTTCCCACTTGCACTGCCTCCCTGGCAACTCCTGCACCTGGGGACCGTTGTTCTGTATCCCTACAGTCCCCCTACCAGCACTTTTTTTCTGCACTTCCTTGTACCTGCCACTAGCTGGCTGTTTATTTATTTTCTTATTTATTCCACTTTTCCCTTGTATTGCACTTTCCCTGCTCCCTTCCCCCGCACACTTTTCCTTTTTCCCCCTTCCCATGCACTTGCGTGATCTATCTGAATGACACTTGGCCTAGTAGGATCGTTGTCTGTCCTCCCTTTGTATTCCCTCCCTGCCCCTTGGAGGTCTTTCATCCATTTAGACAGGTATTTTACATATGAGAGAATCACATCATCAGGCAGTGCCTGTGGTAATGTGGGTCGGCGTGGTGGTGCAGCAGCAGCGTGGAATTACATTGGTCTATCGAGCAGTATTTCAAATGGTTAGAGGCCAGCAAATTTGCTGGGCATTCCTCTCATGTACAAGCCAGGGCATCGGGCCAGGACAGTCCTGTCTGGGTGCAGTTTATTGCTAATTTTCCTTTCAGGTCCCTATTTTTCTTCTCTACTTTTCTGGAATTCTGGGGTCTGCAGGGCGTGCGAAATTTCCGATCTATGCCAAGTGCTTCGCAGATGTATGTTAAAACCTGGTTGGCAAAGTGGGCACCTCTATCGCTAGAGATAACCGTGACCATCCCCCATCTGGGACAGATCTCCCTCAGAATTCTAGGGGAAACAGTCATGGGATTATCTTTAACACATGGCCAGGTCTCGATAAATCCATTGTAGACATCCACTATCACTAGAATATCTCTGTACTTTCCAACTGCAGGCATGTTACAAAGTGTTGGTGTATCTCGTAAAAAGGGGCCGGAGGATGTACATGAGCAGAGCCAGGGGTTGCCTTAACAGTTTTCCCTATGTTGTGTGACTGGCAGATGTGACAGTGTTGTACTAGTGTTCTGTCCCTATAGCTAATGCCAGGGGCAAACCAGGTCCTAGTGATATACTTTGTTAGTGTAACAGCTCCCACATGTGTAGTGGTGTGTGTAAGGGCAAGCATGTATTCCTGAGCAAATGCTGGTGAAGCCAGTTTTCCATCTACACTAAGCCGAATTCCATCTGCATTCTGGGTGCAGCCTTTCTCGTTCCACATCTCTTGTTTCTTGTCCTCATATGTATCCTGCAGGGTCCGTAATAATGGGGTTATTTCAACCACAGGGTCAGGCGCAGGCTGTTGGGCATGATCAGGGCTGGTGTCTGGCACTCTCTGCAGTCTGTCTGAGTGGCTGCTTTGGCAGCACTGTCTGCGATTCCTTTTTTTTCTTGCTTCCCAAGAGGCACCATTCTGGTGACCTTTACAATGCAGCACAGCAATCATCTCAGGTAAGAAGAAGGCATCTAACAGCGCAGCTACATGCTGGACATTCCTTATGCGAGTGCCAGAAGATGTCAAATATCCTCTCTCTATCCAGAGGACACCACAATCTAAACAAATACCCACTCCATACCTGCTGGCACTCAAGAAATTCACACTTTTTCCCATTATCAAGGTACAATGTCAGGGCAATCAATTGGGCCACCTGGGCATAACATGGGGATGCAATTTGGTTTGCTTCTGGAACAGTAAAGGAATCAGAGCCCTTATCCCATGCAATAAGAGCATAGGTGGAAACTGGCGAGCCATCAGAAACCCTTAGGTTGATTTCTCGAACAAACAAACTACAGTTCCTTGTTGAGCCTTGGGTGCATGCAACCCAATAGGAATGTGCCCTGGAGGCCAAAATGGATCCAGAATAGATCCTTGAAGCACTATCCCACCAGAAGGGCGGTGAGGGTTTTAGACCTCCACCTGTCCAGTTTCATGAGTTATCATGACCTGAGACCCCGAACCCCAGACACAAACATTCGAGTACATTGACTGGCCATACATCTGGACAGTGATCAATAGATCAGGAAGATCAGAAAGCAGGGCCGGGTTGCCCCCACCCTTGGGTTATGTGATTTGTGTTGTGAGGTACTAGGGGAGAAGGTAATTTTATGCCATGGGTGGGGAAGTCATGGAGGCGCCGGGCTGTCTGGGAAAGGAGCGGGGGTACACATAGTTTTGTGAAGTTATCATGACCTCTAAAGTAGCCTCCTTGCTCATGTCCTTGGTACCAGGTGCACTGTGGAAACTTTGAAATAATTAATTGTGTAACTAGATCGCCAATTAGGATCTTTGTGCTGGATGATGAAGAAAGAAGACCCCCACTTGGAAAAAGATTGACAGAATATGCTGGGACCAATCACCTGGGTCCCGTATGGAGCAGGCTATATCTGTATAGGGTCACACCAACCAGCTACCTGGATTTGTAATCTATGTTTCCCATATTTTCATGGGCAGACAGATTATTTTCACAATGCATGCAATACACTACTAATCAGAACAGGGAACGTGATGCTTCCTAGTCAAACACACACTCACTAGCATTCGCAGTCATACACACTAACGCATCCTTAACAAGTGCAACAGGGAGCAGCACGAACCCGCACCACTTTTTCCAGAACAATGTTAACAATTCTAGATATGCCTATGAAGAGGTTAATTTACCTCTGCAGGCTTATTTGTCTGGAGTAACTATTTAGGTCTACTGTTCAGAATGCTTATGCCGGCGGATAATTCAGGACGTAGAAGCACAGACAAGACAATACAGAAAATGACCCACAAAGCACTTAGTCTGATATGCCTCCCAGGAATACCCTAGACAAACAACACATGTTTCAGGCAGTTTTTCATTGGTGGGGTGAGGGCACCAGCCACCCAGACAAGCACAATGAAGGGTGCCAAGGGTGTATTCCAGAAAGTTATCTATGGGTGGACTTACCATAAAGGTGCCACCTCACCCCTGGGTGAGGGCTTTAGCCATCCAGACAAGTAAACTTAAGGGTATCAGTGCACTCTCCGCAAAGGTATCTACAGGAGGTCATACTATTAAGATTACACTTCAACACTCTTTGTATTCAGATCATGTCCCAAGGTTTCCCTAGGACTCATGGTACAGAGACAGACAACATATACAGGTATCTAGCAATCCCTAGAGCACAACTACTTCAAGCTGTTTTAGGTCAGGTCCCCGGGTGTCTAGAGCTCACGGCGCAGACACAAGCAACATACTGTCTTAGATTCAGATCAGGTCCCTAGGTGTCGCTATGGCTCACTGTGCAGATACTACCTACATTTGCAGACTATTTGGAGCTAAATATCTACAGTTCAAAGTTAGTATTTAGATGAAACACACTCAAATCTTCAAGCAGCTGGTAAGAAGGAGTGGAGTTTTAGATGGTATGCAGTAAGAAAGTACAGATTTATAGAATTCGCTACACTACACTGAGCTAGGGCGCAGTTCTACTGACAGGCATTATGGGAACTCCTAGAGGCAGAAACCCAACCCACAAACCAGTCTGGTTCCAGTTGCTGGATTGACAGTAAGCAAGTAGAAGCAGTCTTAGCCGACTGGTGATGTGTGCAGTCTTCCCTGAATTCCACCCCCCCTTAGAAGCTTTAGGCGCCCAGGTAAATGTTACTGGCCTGGCTGATGAGGTGCTCTCTTACCTCAATTCTTGATACCTGGTCAGGCAGCAGCAGCTTTCAGCAAACAGAGGGTTGGGCAGGTCACCAATGTGGCAGAGCATGTAAGCAGGTCTGGACTGTTCACAACTGGGCTGATGGTTGGTGATCTGATTGCTTCGCAGGAGGTAGCATACTTTGTCTTCACTGGTTCACTGGAGGTTGCTGGTGTTTCTTTTTAGCAGTGCGCTGGCACTGTTACTTGGTCCTTGGTATTTTGTCTCTTAGCTTGGCAGGTGACAGGTAGGATTCAGGGATTTCTCACGGATGTTCAGACTGGTGCAAACTGGCAGACTCATTCACCCCACGAGTCACGGTACCACATGAAGGAGGTCTGTTTTCTTGCAGGTCTGGCTGATAGGGCACCATGGTTAACCTGGGGAGAGACTTCAGACCGTCTCCCACAGGTACTGGTGGATACCAAATTAAGTAACTGTTAGGGAGAATTCTCATTTATGGCTAATTTCCCTCACCTCGTGAGTCTGCTGTACTTCTTGAGTTTATTTATTTCACTTGGTAAGAGTGTAAGCATTTCCCCCACTCTTACCCATGTTTTGCCATGTGTCTTTTACCTGTTTTTGTGATTGTGGGCTCTGGAGTACACCACTTCAGTAGCCCCCTTCTTGTGTGCGTTACACAGCACCTTCAATGCAGTGACACAGGGTTGTTTTTTAGACTTCCCACTGACTCCATTTCTGAGGCTGACTACTGTCCCCCAGAAAAGGGTAAAGTTGCCATTGACTTTACTTAGTCATTTAACCACAGATCCAGTAACCCCATCTTACATGGAGTACTGGAAAGGGTTACTCCCAGTGGCGTAAAACAAAATGTGGGGGCCCCCCTGCGAGCCATGCTGAGGGGGCCCCCCAACTCGGCAACAAATCACGGGTTGCGCCACACTCTGGGCCGGCCTAGACTGTCACGCTTGCACAATACACATGAACGTGCTGCTGAAGGGGTATGCCGCACACTGCACTAGGAAAAAGATATAAATATGTGTTTTAATGCAATATACAGCACACTTTCTGAGATAAATTGGCTATAAAGCCGGAGTGTTTGCAATTGTTTTGTAGGGTAACACAATCCAATACATGCAAGTCACCAACAGTGCACAGGAACATTAATGCTTCCAACTGGCTGCACAATGTAGACCAGTGTAAACACGTAATAACATTATAGTACAGAATGCCAGGCCACATTTAGACATACCTAGACTGTTTTCAGCAAAATGCCAGTCAAAGCAATAACACTCATCAAGAAGAGAGCACACAATAAAGCAAGTGTCTCCATGGCCTCGAACAACACGGCCAAACTCTTTAAAATCTGCAAGGAACTGGTCAATCCTGTTGTGGTCTATACCTCTTCTGTTCCCTCCCATGCCCTCTGTACAGCTCTGGCCTCTCATTTTGCTGCTAAATCTCAGGACAACCTGTCCTCTATGTCCTCTTCCTCACTCGGCCCATTTTGGCCATCTCTTCTCTCCTCCTCCTTTTTCCTCTTTCTCTCTGACAACACCTGACGAGGTTTCTAGACAAGTCCGATCTATGAAAGTGTCGTCCAAACAGGTGCTCCGCTGCTCCTCCAGAACCATCAAAGCCCATATTGACACCCTCGCTCCAGCCTTGGCCGATTTCTGTAATCACTCTTTCGCCACTGCAATGTTCCCCTCTCCCTTTGAGCACTCCCTTGTGCACCCACTCCTCAAGAAGCAGTCTGCTGATCCTACCTGCTGGAAAACTATCGCTCAATCTCCACCTTTCCTGAGCAAACTCTTGGAAAAGCTTGCCATCTCCCAGCTTACTCTCCACACTGAATCTGTTGGTTGTCTCCATGACCATCAGTCTGGCTTCAGAGCTGCCAGAGGTATGGAAACTGCTCTCCTTAACACCTGTGCTGCTCTCTAACCTTGATTCCAGCATTCCTTCTATTCTCATCCTTTATCTTTCCTCTGCTTTCGACAGGGTCAACATCGCCATCCTGATCAATCGACTCTGTGAGAACCTGGGCATCACAGATCAGACCCTAGAGTGACTGACCTACTTCCACTTGGACCGCCACTCCGCTCCCAGGTCGATCGTGGTCCCATTCTCTCCGCCACCTCTCTCTACCTGTGGCAATCCCCAGGGCTCTATCCTCTCACGCTGGTTTTTCAACCTCTACTTGGCCACTTTGGCCTCCCTGATCTCTACCTTATCCTCTAACTTTCAGTGTTGTGCGGATGACTCAGCTTTCCTTCAGGCTCCCCTCATCCTCCTCTCCTCTCTTGCTCATTCCTGACTGTCTATCCACGATTCAGGATTGGTGCGCCTCCAACAATCTCTGCCTTAATGCCAGTAAGACAGAGATCCTTCTCATTGGGACCCTTGCCACTGTGTTTCCTCTCTCACTATAGCAGACCACCTTGGGCCCTCTTCCTTTGCCTTCCTGCGAGGCAAAAAACCTTGGTGTCATCTTCAACGCCACACTCTCTTTCTCTCCTAACATCTCGGACATCACCAAGAAGTCCCACTACCAGCTGCTCCTCCTCAAAGGGACTCTTCCCTTTCTCACTCTCCACCAGAAGCTCACTGTCTCTAAGCTGGACTACTGCAACAGCCACTTTCTCAATCTGTCTTCTTCTAGTCTCCTTCATCTGCAAATAATCCAGAACAGGACTGCAAGACTTAGCCTTGGCCTCAAGCCCTGGGATTGTATTTCTCCAGCCCTGAAATCTCTCCACTGGCTGCAAGGATCAAGTTCAAGAACCTTTGCATTGCCCACAAGGCTTTCTGGGGCCAGTGCCAACACTAAATCCAATGCTCTCTTCCAAAATACCTTCTTTCTCTAACCCTTCACTCAGCTACCTCCAACTCTCTAAGGCTTAGACATTTCTCCAGGCAGAGAGTGGGGGTAGACCTCTCTCCTCTGCTGGTGCCTCCAACTGGAATGGCCTCCCTGCCCCGCTCAAACTTGAGGCGGACAACCTGAAGTTTCGGAAGCAGCTAAAAGCTTTCCTCTTCTCTGCTGCTTTCGCTCTCTCTCCCCCCCTGCTGACCTACCTGACCTACATGTCTGCTGTACTGACTGGCTGCTTGGCTACCCTCAGAGTCTCTCTGAGTCCAGGCTCTTTCTTGATTGGTCACCCTTGCACTGCCTCCGGGCCTACCATGCACTTAGGGGCTGTAACTGTAACCCTGCAGTCCATTGTTCTCCTTCCACAACCAATAGCTGCTCTGCCCTGGCTGCACTTACTGAGAGCATTGCTGCCCTGTTTTCCCCTCCCCTCTCACTTGCACTTCCCTGCTCCCTTTTCCCTTGCACTCCTCATTCTCACAATGACACAAGGCCTAGTGAGATTGTTTGTCTTGTCCTCCCTCTATCATCCCTCCCTTGTGTACACTTGTGTACAGGCGCATTATAAATGACTTGAATCACATCATATCATTTTATCACAGATGCCCAGAAAAATATACAATGCCGCAGTAAGAAATGGCTAGACTGGCAGCACCCAAATGCCAATCTAGCCAGGTAATTAAAGTTAGCAGGACTACTTTATCAGAAATGTCCAGTTAAAAGAAAGTCATACCAAACTGAGGAATGACTAGACTGGCTAAATCAAAATGCCTCTCTAGCCACTAATACCACATATCATGCCTGCTTAGCCTGGACATGGACAACCATTATGATTTATCACACAATCCTGCCCCCCCCACACATCCACTCTCCCTCCCACCCACCACCCCAACCTCCACAATCAGCTCCTTGGCCCAGAATTACCTCTGTGTCCCTCTTCCTTGTCCCAGAGCTTTCGTATGAGGCTCCTTGCCTCATAGGTAAGTACTGGGATGAGGAACAGTGGGACTAGGAGTGATGAAGATTACAGGTAGCTAAATCAGGCATTACCTCCATGTACCTCTACCTCTTCCCAGTACTTTTGTATGAGGCAGAGTGCCTCAAACACACGTACTGCCTCGTATATAAGTACTGGGACGAGGAAGAATAGGGCTAGGAGTAAGCAAGGCATTAAACACAAGTAGTAGCGCAACACCATTGAGTTGACTGGGCTTCAGCACTACCCCCCCTGACATTTTGGGCTATATTGACTCAACTTGGCTAACCTTTAGAGCAGTTGCCAGACCGAACAGGACACAGATTTTAAACGGCACCTGGTTTTTGCTGTTAACAAGAACCCAGCAATTACCAACGTAAAGCATTTCACTGTTAGTACCTGCATTCAAATTCCACATTGTTTAGGCGATTGAAATTGTGATGTGGGTTTAGTACTTGCATGCCAGGGGAGTGATTGGAAGGGTAGAGAGGGAACAGGAGACTTATAGGAGAGAGTTAACTGCTTGTAACATTGAATCTGCACTAGAATAGTCTCATTAAAATGCGTAAATAATTTGGATGCGCCCACACAAATAAGTTTCCCCCTCCCCACCGCATGTGAAGTTAGCGCCTCTCCCAACATTTGAAGGGTTAGCCCCCCCGAAATGAAGGTTTTCTTGTGCCCCTGTACACAAGCACACACACCATTCACCTTATACACACCCAGTCATCCACACATTTAAGTGTGCACCCTTTCACCATACACTCACACAGGTAGCCACCTATACATTTATGTGTGCACCCTTTCACCATGCAGGCACACCCCCACAGCCACCCATACATTTAAGTGTGCACCCTTTCACCATACACACACAGGCAGCCGGCTATACATTTGAGTGTGCACCCTTTCACCATAGACTCATACACGCACACCTCATGGAGTTGAGGGGGGGCCCTATTACTTAAAAAAGAAATTGGGGCTCATTACGGGTCCAGCGGTAACCGTGCCGGTGCTACCGGCGGGTTGCCGCCAGACCCATAAAAAATTACTGTGGCCTGACTTCCCGGTGCCACCGTGCTTTTCAAGTCCGGCGGCTGGGAAATCAGGTGCCGGTAATTTCGTTAAACCCCAGACTCCACGGGAATGAGGACACAGAAGCACCGGCACCATTGTTAATGGTGCCGGTGCTTCTGTGACAGGTCTGCCTACCGTGGCTGCTGTGCCTGGCAGGGTCAGACCTGTCGGGCACGGCAGCCCCACCAAGCAGACCTGTAATATGCCGGTCCGGAAACAACAGTGCCTGTAAGCTTACCAGCACCGTTGTTTCCGGACCGGCATGGTCAGAATGAGCCCCATTGTTTCTTTTTTAAGTCACTAAAACTTCATTAAGAAATTATTTCAGTTAAGGACCGAACCATAATCAAAATAATTTCTTTATGATGGCTGAGTGGCTTCAAAAACAAACAATTTCTTTTTGAAGGCATAGGGTTCCCCCCACCCCATGACATGGAGGCCTCCAGCCTAGGGTCTTCCATGTCATGGGGTACGGGGGCCCTCAGACTTCAAAAAGAAAGTTTCTTTTTGTAGTCACTCTGCCTTCATAAAGAAATTATTTCTGTTACAGAAATGTTCTTTATGAATGCAGAGTGAATTTCAAAAGAAACTTTTTTTTTAGAATTTTTTTTTTTTTTTTTTTTTTATTTTTACTGGGGCCCCCTCCCAGCCATGTGCTGGTGGGGCCCCCCACACCGCGGGGCCCCCCGCACCGCGGGGGCTGCGGGGGCCCCTGTTGCGCCAGTGGTTACTCCGTATCCCTTTTTGTCTGTACCTCCTAGAGCATTGTTTCGCTCTTTTAACATTTAGACTTGGCTGGTGGCAGTGGTATCTACCCTAACTTTTCTACCGCGATTATACTATATAAACGTGGTATTGTTTTAGGCTATTATATTCGCCTCGAACTTAAACCCGCTTGACCAAATACTTTTTCTTTTGGCTCCGGTTGGGTTTATTCGCCATTTCTTTTTGTTAAAGTCCTTCTTGTGTTTTACTTTGCGCGGCAAACCAGGTTTGCCTTCTTTGTTCACCATCTTTGGCAGGCATCTGCTCAGAAGCCCTCCTCCAGGCGCCTGGGTGTCTAGGTGGGCTGAATGTGAGGGAGGGATGTAGTCACCCCTTGCACTGGGTATCCTAGGAAAACCAAGTCGCACTTTGCCATGATTGGCTGAGGTGGTAGTCCAGGCCGGACAACCCCCCCTGCTGCGTGATGACAGCCAGGCTGTGTGAATGGGGGATTTTTGCATAAAAGGCAGGTCTCTTGGGCTAGAAGTCAGAGTTGCCACTGGAACTACAAGGAACCAAAGAGAAGTGGAGAAGAAAACGGCTGCTGCAACTACCCCATCCCGGTGAAGCCCTGCTGCAGTTCCGAGCTATCTACCCTTCGACGACCAGAGAAGATCCAGTCCGGAGGCTTCTTCCCTTGAGCTTGGTGGGGATAACCAGGTCATCTTCCACAGCCAGAGGATCCTCTTCTTGGTTGAAATCGCTGCACACTGCTGTGGTGGTCCGGATAGCCATCTGAAGAGCGTCTCCTGTTTTTAAGGAGCGCACCTTTTATTCATCGTTGCTGCTGCCGGCGTCATCCCTGTGTGGTGCAGGCCCCTCCAGACATCCTCCTTCACATCGAAGCTCCAGGAACCGTGGGTCTGCAGGAAACCAACAGGAACAACTGCCAGGGCACCAGCTTCTCCAATAAGGTACTGTGTTCTGTTTGAGGAATTAGGGTGAATCCCTTTTCTTCATCTCCAAGGCTTGCCCTTGTCTTCCCTCCTTCTTATAACTTTTGCTTCCTCTGTTGACAATATCTAAGTACTCCTGGCAACGTTGAATCTCGAACTATCCGACTGTGTGATCCTCGACAACAGGAACCCGGTTCCACTTGACACTGGCTCCGGCCTATTGACTCTTGAATTCCTGTCTATGAGTGTTCTCTGATTCTGTCTGCCTTGACAAAAGTATTGCCTATGATTTTTGCCCCCAGCTCTCTCTGGTTAACCCAGGTGCTAAGAGTGTTTTTGCCCCGGTAACAATTCTTGCCGCGGATACGCGTTTCTTTAGTAAGACCGAACTGTCATTACTGTCAAAAAGTGATCGCAAGTGTATCCCCGGTAGCGTCTTTTGTTTCGTAACACCGGTCCATTGAAACACAGGGTACTTACTTTGTGTTAGAGTGTTCCAAAGTGAATTGGTTGGTTGTTTTATATTTTTCGTGTGGTTTTGAATTAATAGAAGTGTTGTGTTGATAATGAATGGTTTAAAAATAAATGTATTTATATTTTTCTACCTGAAACCTTGAGTCAGTGTTTGCTTGAGTCACAGTAATTGTGGTCCCTTTGTGTAATCTCTGCTACTGCTCATATACTCTTGAGATAAGCCTGGCTGCTCCGCTACTGCTACCACTTTAACATAGTAGTACAGGCTTGTACCAAAGGTAAAACTTGTATAACCACCTGTAGTCTTAATTGTGTGTAGTGGTCCCTAAGGGCACTGCACGGGATACTGCCTAACAGGAACCTCAGCCTTGTGGTTGGTTTCTTGCAGTGTCCCTTGGTGGCCCACTCAGGTGGTACTGTTTCCTTTGCTGATGTGGTCTCCTTCTCCAACTGTCTCTGGCTCAGAAAAGGAGTCTACACACAACACCCACTGTTGTTGCCAGCAGAGTTTATTAGTATTAGTGCACCCACAAGATATCACTGCTGTTCTGGTAAAGGGCACAGGAATAAGAAGCGCGATGGAGAACAGAGGGGTGAGGATATGCTGCAGGTATCACAGGGCTGAGGGCTGAATAGGAATATAGAGTGGGACAGCAGAGTCCAGCTTAGCAGCATGCTTTTCCAGAGTTGGGGGTGGTTGGCCAGTGAAGAGCCCGAGCCTTGCTCTAGTCACCTTCTTATACTGTCAGAAATGGAATCCCTCAACCCCAGGCACCCCAGGCTGATTTCCCAGGTTGGAAAGCATAGGCAGGGAGAGGCAGGAAGTTACCAGGACTCTGTCATATAGTCTGATCAAGGGTCGCAAGCTGCATGAAATAAAGGGCTTGGTGGAAACAGGATACCAGTGCGATAACTTTGCTGAGAAAACTTAACTAGAGCTAGAGCAGATGGAGAAAGCATTGAAAAGGATTTGCAAGTCCATCCTGCAGATGTTGAGGCAACTTATAAAGAAGCCATAATACTCAGCAGCTCTCGTTGCTGCATAACAGTATCTTTTTTTTTATAAATAAGAGGTGGCATCCCATTCGCAGTTGAAGTGTGACTACGTATTGCCATTCACTAAGGGGAGAGATTTACGCTATTACCAGGAGGCCCATGAACAGAGGATCTACCTATAGCAATGGTTTGCCTGATTAGAAGAACAGCTTTCTAAACTCAAGGACACTTGAGCTCTTGAGTCTCTGAGTCTCTTTACTGTGTAAGGAAAGGTTGAGCATCTTGACAAATGTGAAGACAATTGTGTTGATCTACAAACTTGGACAGCTAGGCTGAAGGAACAGGAAAAAAGACAATTGCAATGAAACCAACAAATGAGTGGCTAGTCAATCAGACTCTAAAGTACGAGTGCTACATTCAAGAAAACGTCTTGGCATCAGCATGAACCTCCTTAAGACTATGACATTCGCATTGCTATGTATGCAACCTCTAAAAAATACAAGCATGGACAACAGTATCAGTAACAGTAAAGGTGGAAACGATAATTAAGGCTATGGCTTGTGGAGTGGTTGGAGTCAGGAGTCTGAGCATTGTGCCTCGCTTTGATTGTACAGGCCCTATCCACCCAAAGAACTGAAGACAAGAAGAGGCTAAAAAGCTCAGGCAACCACAATCATGGGGGATGCACATTGCTATATATGCAACCTCTAAAAATACAAGCATGGACCAACAGTATTAGTAAAGGTGGAAACGATAATTAAGGCTATGGCTTGTGGAGTGGTTAGAGTCTGGAGTTTTAGCAGTGTGCCTCGCGTTGATGGTACAGGCCGTACCCATCTATCATGCTTCTCCCTGCCTTTACAATAAAGACACATAACTGATGTCATGCCTCCCTCACCCCAATAGGAAACCTATGCATGGCATCCCAATTTTAGAAGGCACATGTTTTCTGTAAAATGGGATTTGATTCCAGTCTACGCTATAGACAGCCACATATCTTATCATGTCTAGATGTTATAAATATCTGTTAATGCATAGGTGTGAAGAGATAAAATAATTCTGTTTCATAAAGATGACTTGCAAGTATACAAATCACAATCTAAACCAATCTGACAAATATGTAAAAACTTACATTCAATACAAAGCGTAGTTATAGCTGTATTTCCACCACCCGGAGTGGTGATTTACATTTACCAGAAGGCAGACTAATATCAGCCTAAATGATCTCCCGTTTTGCAGCTCTACTATCAATTCGTAGACACACAGCAACATAACGGCATGAAAAGGTCAGCTACTTGTAGCCATCCGTGCACACAAACGTGGAGTAAAGTATTGTGCACAGCTTCTAATAGGCTTAAGCCTTAGGGTACCTATTCTTTCAGCAGGCACAACTGGGAACAACAGTCAGCACACACGTGTGCTGGATGGTGGGAGATTTAGGACAAAACCTAAAAGGCTGTGTGGCAGGTGTAAAGCCCCATTTCTAGGCAAGCATACCCCTTGCCCAGGACCAGCCTGACCTCACACCACCTCATTCACAAACTGAGCAGTATGTGCTGCTGTCGTCAGACCGGGGTTTGGGGAAGAATACAAGAAATTGTCCTCGGATGCTCCTTGTACAGTAAAGAAAAACACCCCACGAAAACTCCCCTGCCCACCCAACAGTAACATGGCTCATAAGTGACAGACCAATGAACAAGTTAGGATATATTTCAGTCTTTGATGTGCACATTATAAATGATTAATGTTTGTATTATCTTTAGAGAAAATACTGTAGTTAAATACACTATATATGTGCAGCTTTTTGTGTAGTGCCCATTTAACAGATTAGTTCTAATTGATCCCCAATTGTGGCAGCCAAAAATAATATGACCTGGGTAGGGAGAGGGATTTTCCCAGGATTGTAAAGATTTGTTGATGGCTGGAAGGTTTTGAATAAATCATAACCACAGGCACAGCTCTGGGCAACCCTCTAGATCAGCGTTTATTCCGCCTGCCAAGCCATTACAGAAGGGGAAAGACCATATGCAAAGCAGAACTGGTCGCACCCCAGAAGGGGCAGTCAAGCCCAAACTGCTAGGTCACATCCCTTTTGTACAAGACCACAAGCATCCCCAGACGTGTTTCGGCCTTGTTGAGCATCATCAGTGAGGACAGCTTGGGTAGCTGGGGCCTGTAACTTGCTTCCCCGGGCCGTTGCTGGACAATGTATCCTGCAGAACTCATTACTGATGAAGCCTTTGAAAAGAGAGCTGGTATTATCCTCTTGTCTTTTTTTTATTTAATTAAAATATATATATATAGGCCCTTTGAGCAAAAATGAAATTCAAGTCCATGTGTCAGGATGAAACAGTATGAAGATGGTATGGAAAGTTTCACATGTCCATCGCTGACATCGGAGCAACATGCATCAAGACAGTAAGTGCTTTAAGTGGCCTGCATCTCGAGCCGGGGCTAATAGGGGTGTGTGGCCTGGCAGGGGGTCAGCGCCGCAATTAAATGCAAGCAACACTTACCTGACCTAAATGCTGCCTGTTAGGCCACGCCCCCGTAAGAGCCCCGGATCAATTTTGCAATAGAGCCGGCCGGGTTAGTGGCCTAACTGGCAGCATGTATGTCAGGTAAGTGTTGCCTTGGCTTTTAATTGCCAGGCACCCAATTCACTGAGATGCAGTGATCATCACCCTCTCACCTCGGGTGCGAGGGTGATGATCCCTGTATTCAGGCTCAGACTGGCCTATAGGACAACAGGCCCATGGCCAAACAAAAAACGCAAAATGCTGGTGTGGGCCAGTTTCTTTGATCAAAGTGGGCCACTTTTTTGGTCATTGTGGGCCAGTTTGATGAGTTACTGCACTATGAGGTTAATAGTTTTGACCAGTGTTGCTGAATAAATATTCTTTAAAATGCACAATTTGCATGACATTTTATCAACAACAAAAAACTCCCCATTGGTTATTATTCATACAGTGTCAGAAAAGGAATGAGTAGCCATTTGAAACTGTGAGACACTTTCATTAGTGCCGGAGATAATGTGGCCCAGTCCGACACTGCCTGCATCTCTAATGAAGGGGGGGTCGGCGACATAATGAAAATGCAAGGCTTTTTTTTCTAAAACCCAAAACTCTCTCATACACGCGAGAGCTTCAGGCTTTAGAAAAAGAGCCTTGGCATCGAGCCGTCTATTTGGCCTGGAGTTAGAGAGGGACTTTATTGAGCCCCACCAGGGCCCCGTTTCAAACACAGTTTTCTGAGCCTGCTAGGGCTCGGCTCCCGCTAGCCCGGGCCCACTTAAAGCCCTGAAGACAGTCTAGATAATACATGGGATAATGTACTCTCACCATACATTATAAGGATATTGCAAGTCACCACGGAGTTTTGTGACCAAATAGAGGAACGAGGCCAAAGGATAAGTGCCTTTATAAGGTCCTGCAACTCCACAGTGACTTGCAATATCCTTTTTATATAATGCAGGGGGGGTATTTTATTCCTTATAATACATGGCCACACACTCCTCCCCTTTAATACCTCATCTCTTGCTTAATGTGAAAGACCTTCGATTTGCTGAGCTTCTATTTGCGGATCCATATGATCAATACAGAATCTGTTTACATTTAAAAAAAGCAGTTCCTAATGTGTTGCAGAAAAATAGTTCCAGGTGTTTAATAAAAACAGATTGAAAAAACAGCTTATAACATGTAGATTCTTACTCACACGAATTCAACTCCAGCAGTGCACAAATTAAAAATTCTACCATAAACAGTTCCTCGTCAATTACCGGGCGAAATGTGTCACAGAAAAATACTCTGCAAGCATGGAATTTGGAAACCTTACAACGGCTTTAATTACGTGCTGCAGTGCCAGATGACATTATCCCCGCTGGCTCAAACAAGGGACACGTGGCGTCACAACTGAAACGTAATAACGGATTACAGAGCTCTGTGCTGTCATTGTCTTACTACAGGCCGGTTGTGATGTCACAACCGGACTGTAATAAGAACAGTATGTCCAGGCCTTTGTACAGATATTGCAGCCTGCCATATATCATAAGAAAACATATGCATCCGAAAAAGAACAAACACGCGCCCAATAAAGTATACCTTTTTGCCAAGGGATTTGAAGTTAACACAAGTAGTTCTATCAAATATATTATGTTGCTAATCATTTCACCACACCCTAATGGTACTTTTCAAAATACTAATATTGGTAAACAATTGAAGAAAAACTGCTCTTACCTGCCATTAGACAGCCGCTGGAAATACATAAAAAATGACTGCATGCCTGCAAAACCCCGCCTTCCGCAGAAATGTCACTTCCGCAGATAATGACTTAGGAGGCCATTATTCACAGGTAGTCCATGACGGGGTGATACGATCGCATCGGAGGAATACATGCAGTGAGGAGAAATGGCCGCATTAGCCAGCACCTTACTGATTATTTCTTGAGATGTCACCTGAGATGAGGCCGCATTACCTCCCTTCAGGTGACACCTGCCTCCGGCTTCCGTGTAACCATTCTGCCTGGCGCACACGCGGCCGGCAGTGCCAGCAGGCAGCATACTTAATGCCCTCGGTCGGAGAAGATAATTTTTAGGAAGCTGATAGCCTGCTACTGTTTAAATATGTATGAACTTAGCTCGCTAGATTGCTGCCTAGAATGTAAACAAAAAAACGCTGCACGTGGGTCTTCAACAACAATTCGCCAGCACAACCTGAGCGCATTTCAGTGGATGTCGTGTATGTCAGCGAGAACAACGTTTTGTGTGTGTGAACAATGTCTTGTGTAAACCCTGTGTACACTCTACTCAATTCTGCGAACCATTTGAAAATACCGTATTTTCGTGCGTGAAGAAAGCCTGCGTAGCTAATAATCTGAACGTGTGCTCTCTGTTTACAGCAATGAGACGGGCACCGCACAAGGCCTTACTTTAGAAGACATGAGGAAAAGTTTCCAGTACCCGCCCATAGACAAAAACGGCAAGTATACGCACGCCTCTGTCAAATTAATGACGTAGTCGTAGCTGTCATTGTCTTTTCGCCTGATAAGGGGTCAAAACTACCAATGAATGTAAGAAAAAAAAGTGTGCGCAAGACTGGGTTCAGTGCCCTGGTCTGTGCATAGCTGTTAGCAGGTGGATCCTGGTGGGATATCTGATTAGCACACAGTTTACTACCCGTCGTCTCAGGCAACGGTGTGTGCACTCTGGGCTGTGAATCGGTAATGCGAGCCCTTGGTGAGCGCTTCTGGAGACTCAGCTATGAAATATTAAAATGTAATTTTATGTTTAGCTATTCCGAGGAGTAGAATCAGCATACAGGATGGGACTTGTCAGCCGCAATGTTTTCTGATGTGGGCGTGCAATATCCCGTGTTTGTCCCAGGTTTATAACGATAGCTTGAAAAATCCTGCATAAAACTCACTGACAAGGTTGGATTTTGGTCTCTACACCGAAGCTGATACGAATACTCTAAGGAACCTGTGTATACCTGCACGATTATTTCACTCAAGGGGCCTGATTTAGAGAAAAGGCGCAAAGCCTGTGCTACGCAGTTAGCGCGAGCAAGAACATTGCGCGGTACAAAAGTATTGCTCTGGAAGACGATTTATGGACCCAAAAGTGCCAGGGAACATGCAAGCAAAGAAAAACGATAAGCGTCCGGCACCCCCACAGCACGCCCCAATGGTCAACAGCACATTGCATTGTCAAACAACCTTTGCACAGGACCCATGGTAAAAAAGAAATCAAGGATAACTTACAAGCAATCACCATTACTTCCACACCTCTCCTGTGACCAACAAGTCCTCAGCCCAGTATCCCCACTAATCTGTGCCACAGCGACTTTACATTAAGGCTGAAACCACAAGTCCTCCCTCGTCCCAGAACCCCGACTAATCTGTACGTCAACACCCAGGGCCCTCTTCACGGTGGAGCACTTACCTTCCTCAACTCCTCTGGCCTGTGTCTTCCATGAACCACACCTGGTAGACATCCTCCTCCAAAATGATCACTTGGAAGCAGTACTGGTGTATCCAGGACAGTCACCTCTTCCATGGCATCCCCTTAGATAACACCCAGCTGCACAACATCAGCCAACTATATTGTTGCTGCAGCTACACTTTGGTCCCTTGATGTAGAGATGACAGTCCACATGTCAGGTGTGCATCCCAGTAAATCAGAGTGAGACCGCATCCCTCCGTCATCCCCAATCCCAATAAGCCATACCTGTTGTGAAAGTTTGAGCACATCCACATGGACAAGGAAGTACCAAGGGGCCACCTAAACCACTGTGGTAACATAAACGAACACTACATAGATGAATTGGCAATCTGGAGAAGTGAATGGCCAGAGGTGAATAAGCTGTCTCCAGATTCCTCCAATATCCATGCACTGAAGAACATCTGGCCAGACACCTAAACAAATGTGGACCTCCCATCACAAAATGTCTGCCCACATCGTAGGCACATAATTTAAATCATGCTCTACCACCAGTGATTCACCAAAAGCAAACATGCAATGGCCCTGCACCATAAATGGCATCAGTCAACTATAGTTTGCTACCCACACCCTTGTGATGCTCCCTTCCCTAATGGCAAACCTGGTCCACAGGCCAAATTGGCAAGTAAACCACAGTAATACCACCATGCCTAGCTCAAACAACCCCCACCATGAATCAACCCCCCTGAAAACATTAACAAAAGAAGTGCCATGCCAACCACAGCAGGCCTGTTTGATACACTCACGCACACCAAGTACTGAAGTGACCAATAGACCTGTACTGCACATCAGGGAAGTAGCTAAGCAACAGATGTGCATGGCAAAGAAGTCAAACGGTGCAATACCAAAGTTGTCATCTCCCCACATCTATCATTGTCCTCATAGGTTTTTTGACTATGAAGGCATCATACTAAGCATCACACTCACCTGAAACATGCACACATGTCCCCCAGAAAATAGGCCAGTACCAATATGTCTCACAGAGTGTGCGCTAAACCCACCTTATAGCCATAGGACATACTTAGTTGGAGATCATGTTCAAACAAAAGGTGCACATGGACAAAAACACACAAAAGCACCAGCAGACGACAAACCTCAGTAGTGAATGTTAATGCACAACTATGTCCAACTATGTACAAAAAGGATTAGAAAAGAATAACTGTACATAGAAAATAAAATAAACAAAAGGAAACCTACAACTAGTGAACTATATACATCAGGCAACAGGCTGGTCCATGTAAATGTCTGACAATTCCTGCTCAAACGCAGACTCTCCATCAACATCTGACTAATGCCGGCAGGCCTCTGTTGTTTCTCAGAGGGCTTGCAGGGTCTCCTCTGCTGCCCTGCAAGAATCCTCCAAGAGGAGAGGTTGGCAGCCTGCTTCTTTGCCAACATCTCCTCCACCTCAAACCTGGCAATTGCCGCCACGTGTGCCCGCTGCCTCTTCTCCTCCTGCTGCCTGACAAAGCACACCTGGGAGGACATAAATGCCTGCATGCACCGACGTGCCACCTGCCTCCTGCCTCACATGCACCATACTTGCGCCACCTTGCCTCCTCCTTCTTGCAATACCTGCAAAAATGTGCTGCCTCCTCAGCAACATATCCTGCTGCCTGGCAAAGTGTGTGTGGCAAAGGCATTCCCTCCGACTGGATGGCAGTCTGCATTGGGTGAGTACACCACCTGCACTGCCATCAAGTGTCTGCTGTTTCCCAACAGCCCGTTCCCATGTATGTTCCTAGGCAGGCTCAGTGAACACCTCATCTGCTATGGTATGGACTGCCACCTACACCAGTGACACTGGCACATCCAGACTGACCCCTGGCAGGATAAGGGCACAGGAGGCCATGGTGGTAGATTGCATGGAGGCCTTAGTTGAGATTGACTAGGGCACAGATGAGGAGTAGGAGGGGGCCAATGCAGTGGTCTGTCCAACGTCGCCACCAGAAAGCAGTGCTGCTGCCAGATTTGACAAGAGGTGGCTCATCTGCCCGTGATGTTCTACAAGCAGCTCATGAGTTGCTTACACAGCATCACGCATGGATGCCTTCCACCTCAAGCCACCCATCAGCAGGGACTGCACTACATCCCGAGTGGCGACATCATCTGGAATCAATCATAAGTGCCAATACAGGTGTACTCTCCTCAATAGTAGCAGTAGCTTTTTTCGGTTTCCAGGAAGCATCAGCTTTGCTGTTGAAGGAGGCGGATCTACATAACCTCACGTTTGTCCGCGGAGTGGAATGCGGAGTAGGGCGCACAGTACAAGCAGTCTGCAGTCCCTGCTCTCCCTGCAGTCTCTCCTCCATTGCTGTTGAAGGAGGCGGATCTACATAACCTCAAGTTTGAGTAGGGCACAGAGTACAAGCAGTCTGCAGTCCACAGGGCCGCAAGGGGCCCAAGGGGTATGGATACTATGGAACTCGATTTGTCCCCCCTCTCCTCCCCACCCCTGATTCCAGACTTAGAATCCAAGAGAACTCTTCACAGTAATATGCTACAAGTCACAAGTTTAGATAAACAAAGACCCTTCCCGGCCCTATCACCAAAGAAGCCGAAGCAGAAGGGCAAAATTGCAAAAATCAACGTACCTACAAGCCTGATGGGCGACCCCGTCACTGTGGCGAGGCCGAACTGCCCTCCAGAACCCGCTCATTGCAGCCACGACAAGCTCCTCGCCGGCGCACTATCAGCCGCGGATGACGGTGCCGCTGGGCGTGGGATTGCCCGCAACCAAAGTGGCGGCTTGCTCAGCGGACTCACACAGCATGGAAAACAATCCCGCTGACAGAGGAGCCTGGGACCTGGCAGGCTTTCAGCAGACACAGGTTGGCGCAAAGCCAATCCTCGAACAGGAAGCCACCCGCTCGCCTGAGCTGCAATCTCCCTCCGAGGATCCGGCTGTCCCCGTTTCACCACGACGCATGTCTTCCCGCGGCTCAAGACCATCAAAGGCTCCAAGGGATGCGGACTGGAGCACGGGTGGGAGTCCCGCCTCGGCGAGAGGGATTTCCTCCGAGGCCGTCGGAGGACGACCTAGGAGGGCCTTTTCTCCTGCCCCCCCCTCCAGCCCACCAAAAGTCAGCACTGGAAGTTGGTGGTGAAGTAATAGCCGGGAGTTTCCGGCAAGAAAATCAAAAGGTCAATTCAACTGGAATGGCCCAGCCACTGCAAGACCCAGGAGTTCCGCATGAATCTTTGACAGTAAAGCACCTTCACAACTTCAGGGCTATTGCCCTGATACATGCAGAATCTCCTCCTGAGGAAGTCGCACCCCTTGAGGAAATTAAAAATGTCAGAGCAACAGTCGCTCCTGTGATGAGTCACCAGTCACATGACATCACCCTTTCAGTGTGTACTGATCCCATGATGAGTGAGTTATCCACTTCAGTAAGCACTGTATTGGGGGAAACCACCTACAAAGGAGCAGATGCCCCAAGGCAAAAAGTACATTTGGCCACAACTCTGCCTCTAAGAAAAATTCCCTACAACAAAAACCAAACTGGAACAAAAAGTAGGGCAAAGACCAAGGATACAACGCGAGCAAGCACAGAGTCAGGAACGCAAGCAAAAAGAAACAAAAAATTTCTGTCACCTGACATTAGAAATTCAAACCAAATTTCAGCAAAAAAAAGGCTACGTCACTTCAGCAATCAACTCCAAATGCTCTTTTCGATCTATTAAAAAAACCAATGCAAACGCAAATTCAATGCTGAAATGGAATTGTCAGACGCAAAAATTCTGGAAGTTCTGGAAAAATCTTTCTCGGATCCTAGAACAAGCAATTTGGCTGAAAATGACATAGGATCTTCAGGGAAATCTCTGACTCAACCACATATAGTCCCTGCAGAGACCCCACAAACAAGTATCCCACTGTGCAAAGGCGCTCTACTGAAATCTCACATCCAACCACCTGTAGCTCCCGCAGAGCACGTATTAACAAAAAGCCTGGCTTGTCTCCCCCAGCCCCCTACGTCATGCAATTCGGGATTGGAGGCCCAGCAACACGAAAAATCAAGTCTAAAGAAACTGACAGACCTCACATCGCCGGTGCAGTCCATGTCGCCAGAGCAGAGCAAAAAACATTCAGACCCTGCATCTTCAGATCACCACAAAAGGAAAAAGTTCCGACGGGGTGCATAGTCACTAATAAGGATCGATCAATTATAAACCTTACCAGCTTTTCCGTGGAAAAGATCCCAGATATCTCGGCCCAGAGCTCATCGGCCAAACGTCCTGATGAGGAACGACCAATCACTCAAATGAGTTCTCAACCATGGGTCAACATCCATCTGGACAATTATCGCTTGGGCAGGTTGTCATTACCCACACTTTGGCTCCTTCAACCGCAGCCGCGACGACTTGCAAATTTCACCAAAAATTCGAAAACCTCCGCATTGGCACTCTTTTCAAACTGAACACGCACCTGAGATTCAACCCCAATCGAGGGATCAAAGAGACCCAAAGTCAAAAAAAAGGATATCATCAGAGACTTGAATAGACTCAAGCAAAGGGTTGAGCAAGAATCAGCCTGACCTGACTACTGTAATGTCGGCCCTTACCATCGCCCTTTCACCCTTTTGCAAACTCTACGAATCATTAAACGACACTGCCAAAGACAATACCTCAATATTGGCAACAATTCAGTCAAAATGGATCTTTCTGGAAGGGTATATAACTGCGGTTGAAACCAAAGAGGCGGCGAAGCAGCTAATCCTGGAACAAAAGTTAGCTTGGATAGAAAATCAGCTAAACAAAGGTCCAACTATCAATAAGGAGAAACCAATGACGACTGAAAAGACATCTCAGAACTTAACAAGCTTGACAATGTTGCACCACTTTCCCAGAAACCTAAAAAAAATGCTCTGAGCGTGATCCCTACTGCCTCAACCAGCTCAGTGGAAGCAAAAATAGGCACGGGTCCTTCAAGTAAACTAAATCCTGCTTTTAAACTGTCAAGCAAGTATATAACTTCTCCTCCAAACCCAAAGCAATTAGGGCCAAACAAACAGGCCAATAAAGAGGATCAAGAAACGCTCAAAAATCGAAAATGCAATTTTCCTCAACCAGGTGATCCTGCTGTAGGCCAAGCATTCATTGACTTAAGTAATTCACCTCAGCCAACAGCCGAATTTCAGGTTTCAAGCAGTCTCATGGATCTGACTCAACATTTAGATACAGAATTTTCCCTTTTGATTGAGACGATACAGAGCAGCCCAAAAACTGTCTCAAGGGTCAATGGGGAAAACCACCAGGAATCGAGACCCACGAGACAAACTTGTGCCCCTATTAGGATCAAATCCTGAAGTCAAAGTGGATCTAAAGACAAGAGACAAGCAAACATCGTATCAGATCCCAAGCGCCCATCATCAGACGCTCTGCAAACAGTCTTGAAGGATGGACCTTTGAAGACAAAGCACAGAAATTCTCAAGAAGATGCAATTAAGCAAAAAATGCAAGCTGAATCTTCGTGAAGAAACTCTGACAGCACTACGCAAGGCACCTGATTGTTCAAGTTGGAACAAATTTCACATAAATCGGGATATATGATCCTGAATAGGAAACGGTGCTAAAAATCCTGAGCAGAACTAAATCACTAAAATCCCTAACCACTGCAGACTTCCGTTTGATCGAGCCCTATCATAGAGAATAAAGGGCAAAGGCATATTTGCATATAAAAGCAAGGGCGTTACAAACAGGCATGGAAATGGTGTACAAAGAGCTCAGTCAAACTGGCCTCTTGTTAACAGAACTGGAAGGCCCAACATCGGTGCAGGAGAAAATCAACATGGAGGACATCAGAGCCCACAAGTTGCCCTTTCTACAGAAAGCTATAGATCTGCACAACATAAACAATGGAGAAATGAAATCAAATAAGAAAAGGAACCAACTTAGATCATACAGAGACCTCCAAGCGGAACGTACTCCATCTAACAATTCAAAGGTTTCGTGGAAAGCCTCTGAGAGCTCTTCATCATACAGATCAAGCAAACCTGAACACAAATGACGCCTTCGCTCTGATATTACACCGCCTAGACAAATATCCAAAGACGAAATCCATCATAAGGACCTGTCCCCAAGCCCTGACTCATCTCGTTACCCAAAAGACCCATGGGAATGGCTCAAGACCGCAGTCAATGGGAAGTCAAGCAGATAGCAACCAGGTTGGGCTAACAACACCTTAGCCCAGGATTCATCAGAGATTTGTACCCTCTCCATGGCCTCATGGAACACCAGGGGCCATCTACACTTGACAAATAGCAACAATCAGGTGGGTTTCGATATCATCTGCCTCCAGGAAACCTGGCTGACAGAGAAGCCTTCGCTGGACGGCTACGAGATTGAACTTTCACCCGCCAAGCAAGGCAGATTTGGGCGACCGTCATCTGGTCTGCTGCTTGTAGTGAGAATTGGATCCGGCATCAAGATCCTAAAAAAACTAGCAGAGGGTTACGGAATGTTGGCATTCCTTACGTCATGGACATATCAGGACTTAAGGTCCAAAAAAAACCAATACAGTTGAACTGGCAATAGTTAACCTGTATTGGAATCCTCAGCAATCATCGACAATAACCTTCTTTAAAGAAGTGATTGAGGTGATCAATAGCATCAGAATTGACTCGAACACAGAACATGTGATCATCTGTGGTGATCTGAACTCAATATGCTTACAAGATTTGACCAGTCTGCCAAAACACAAACTATCGTCTGACGAGAGAGGAAAAGCCTGGATGATCGCCATGAACTCGAGGAACTTCCATAATTTAGCATGGCTTAAATCCTGGGAAAATATCATCCCAACATGGGAACGGGAAAGCTCTCGGGCCACACTCGATTATATCTTCACTTCACAAAACCTACTGCCTCTGGTGAAATCATTTAAAGTTATAAGGACAAAAGAGAGTGAACATAATTTGCTTGCAATAATATGGTCATCACCCCACCACGAGAGCAAACTTTCTCTTCCTGCAATATTAGCAAACACTCAGCGCACGAGACTTCGCTTAACTGCCAAAAACATCAAGATGATCACTGATAATTACGGAAAATCTATGGAAGGAAACCCAATGGAGTGCGAGCGACCAGACTACCTCCCCTTTCTACTACAGTTTAGATCTGACCCCAAGAACAGCAAAGGCCAAATCCGAAAACACCTGCATTTGTTTGACCAAGCCCTAGTGGACAGAAGAAAACTTCTGAGGATAGCTAAACAAAGAGCAGCAATCGAACAATCTGACTCGGCTAAGGCCGACTGCCTAGTGGAAGTTAGCAGCTATAAATCCTGGCTAACGAGTCGCCGGAGGTTTATGTACCAAAATGATGCGGAAAAGATGCTTAGGACATTAAGCACCAAGAAATCTACGACTTTTGGGCCCTTATTAAGACGGCAACGAATGGCCAGGAAAGTGAATTGGCGAACTCTGTCACAGAGGCAAACTGGACCAATTTTTTCAGAACCATGTTCGCGGCACCAAACGGTGTGCTCGAAAGTCAACCAGAAAAGACAAGTGACAGATGGATCAATCTCTCGGATGAAGAAGACATTATCAACGTCATCAAACATCTTAAATCCTCGAGAGCCCCTGGTCCTGACGGCCTGAGCAACATAGACCTCAAGCAAAATCCGGAAGCATGGGCAAGATTCCTAAGTATTATATTCCAACATTGCGTATCACTCAGAACCATACCAACATCATGTACTCATTCTATAATTGTTGCGCTATTCAAACGCGGAAACAGGGAAGAACCACAGAACTACAGGCCAATTGCCTTGTTGGATATTATTCGCAAAATATTCGCAACACTACTGCTCAAACAGTTCCAAAATTGGGCAAAGGTCTCTCCAGCACATGACCCATTTCAGATGGGTTTCCTAAAAAATGGCGGAACTTCCGTAAACATCTTGTTGCTAAACCTAATTAAATCAAAGGTAAAGCAGGGCGCGCCGCCGTTTTTTTTGGCCTTCATTGATCTCACGCAGGCCTTTGATAAAGTGGATAGGAGATTGCTCTGGCCCAAACTGTATAAATGGAATTGCCCAAACGGACTGCTGAACCCCATCAAAGCACTACATACAGATAATAAACTGTGGGTTCGACTCAACGACCATGGAGGCCTGTCAAACGAGATTCCAGCAGAGCGTGGGGTGAAACAAGGGTGTCCTTTAGCCCCGGCACTTTTCATCAGCTTCCTCAGAGATTTTAAGGACACTGAAAGCTCAGTCCGAGGCTTTGCGCTGAAAATAGGCAATACAAATACATCCCGCCTGCTATATGCAGATGACTTAAGTTTGCTAGACCAAACAGAGGTTGGATTACAGCGCCAATTGACCAATTTGGCAAATTACATAAAATCAAATAACTTGGATATCAAAAAATCCAAAACAAAAATCCTGATCCTAGCGAAAATAAGTCTTACACAAAACGTCACAGAGGATGGTTCCTGGGAAATACCAAGATTGAAACAGTCGAATATTTCAAATATCTGGGTGCAACAATAGACAGCTCAGCACAGGAAACAACAATGCAATCGATTTTATGGGGCAAAACCAGGAATTTAGCAGCCCAGATGAGATCAATCGACAAGAGATACGGAACATTTTCTCTGCAGCCTGCAATCCAATTCTACAGGGGCAAAGTTGTCCCGGCCCTAACGTACGGAATGGGCGGGACCCCGTCAATGCCAGCCTCTATCTGGCCTAAACTTGAAGGTTTACTATGGCGTTCAGTTCTGGGTCTACCAAACTCGGCTGCAATTGCAAGCATCAGGCACGAGCTAGGGTTACAATCCCTACTCGCAGCAGTTGACCAGAACTCAATACAAATTTACAGAAAAATCATCATGCCGGAAACTCTTCCGATATTCAAGCTGATAGCAGAAGAGCTTGCAACTGGCTGCCTTAACATCTTAAAAAAATGGTCGCAAAAACAAGAATCAAAATTGGACGAAATAGCTTGCACCTAAGAAGAACTGATCGGAAATCCTCAGAGAATGAAACGAAAAATGGACCTCATGGATTGGATTAGACAGTCGACAAGGACCGAGCTAACAAATTGACCACACGTCTGCCTCCAACTTTTAATCAACTGAAGATACCTCTGCCATATTGCTCAAAATTTCCAGACAAAAAACTAATGCGATTTCCTTCTGGGATCATGTCTGAACCTAATGCCCACATGTGAAATTCTCAACATTAGACTTCAGTCTCCGTCTACAGAATGCAGACTATGTAAATCATTAAAGGAACCAGAAAACTTGAAGCATCTGCTGCTACACTGCGAGGCGATCAGTCAAGAAAGGAGCGCCTATTTTTCACCTCTTGGGATGCCGGCCTCAGTTTTAGACGAAGACGTTTGGTGGAATAGATTAATGTCGGGCGAAAAGACCAAATGGACTATTGTGACAGCAAAACTTCTGACAATCGCATTTGATAAAATGAAGGAAAGTGTAACATAGAGGAGAGAAGGTTGAAATGAAATAATCAGAATACCCATGTTCCTTTCCATCATTATCTCCTTTTCATCATCTAGACTTCTACCTATACGAAGAAAAATCACAACATAATCACTCGTCTTTGTAAAAATCACAAGTTGATTATATGCAACAAAAAAAAATAGTAGCAGTAGCATGCTGTCAGCATGAGTGAACAAGCAACTGCCTCACACACACACAGGCCTATGCTCGAAAATCTGACACATTCCAGTCTCACAACTGAAGGCACAATGGAAAATCACAATGATGAGACATGCAGGTGTGAACATAGCACACTGATGTCTGCCCACATACACATGACAATAACTCATTTCATATCACAAACACAATGAAGCAGGGACCCAAGTGTGTCCTGCAAGCATGGTCATGGAAAGGGCATCTGGCGACATGTGTCTGTAGCACCATAGGCACATCTCCACACAACCACATCTACCAACATGCACCCTTGATAGTCCAACATAAAAGCAAGCAACACGTACATGCACCCGTTGCTGAGGATTAAGCAGCAATGCTCTAGCTCCAAACTCAAATATCATGATGACATTATCATTGATGTCCCTACATTCAGTGGGCTGACATGTCCCAATGCAGATCCGGATAGTCAAAAGCATTAACTTGCTCAATTCATGCATACCTATGCAGGACATACAAAATCTGTTGAAATGTCGCTCTGTGAGTACTCACCAGAAGCTTGTATGTCTGCTTGCACGTCAAGGACCTTTGGAATGGACCTCTGGGTTTATCCTCTCCAAGATCCGGAGGTGAAGGGGTGACACCCAATAGCGGCCTGCATGGTGCACCTCCACGAAGGCACCTGCCTCAAGGGCCATCTTTGCCTTGCTCCGGATTGTGGGGTCATCACAGCATTTCTTAGCATGGTCCAGCCCTCTACCTCGCCTTGTGGGTGCTTGTTGATGGTGCGGACATGGTGCACCTGAAGTGGGTGAGGTGAAGCTGGGCCCTGACTGTGCGTACTTCGGAGCTTTTGTGGTGCTATCGAGAGGTGGAAGTCCTTAGATGGCAGATGAGGTGGTCACAGAACCTGACAGGAGTAGTACAAAGGAACAGGCTGTGGGGGAATACAAGGCACTCCAAGGCAGTGCTAGTGGTTAGCAGCCAGTGACACACTACCAGGCCACAGGAAATGTTAGGCTTTGGAGGCAAAATAAGGCTGGAGGAGGCAAGATATGGCAAGGGGCAGGTGCAAGAGCAAGGCACAAGTATCTCCACTTATTGCACAAAGCAGCAGTGACAAAATCAGAGGAAGTGCCCCATGCATGTAAATTACATGTTGCATGCCGCGTGCTTACAAGCGTAGCATTGTATTTAATTTGCCTTCACTTGCATGCATGGAGGCAGCGATATTTAGGGCGTTCGACACAGACTTCCCTTGCATACGTGGAGGGGGTGATATTTAGGGGTATTACGTGGATTGTGTGCCTGAATTTGCAGGTACATTGCCGCAAATGCTGCTTGCACCATGAGTGTGAGGGCTCTGCGGAATGGACGGGAATGGGGATGGGTAAGAGGGCAGAATAAGGGTCTACACTTAGTGTGGTGGTGAGCCTACAGGTGCCCCTGTACCATCAAAGCCCACTAGGGCTAAGAGGGGCCAGCCTGCAGAGCAGGAACAGGCAGCACCCCATAACGAGGCCACCAAGGAAGAAGCACTTTTCAAATGATGAGCTAAATATCCTCACTGATTTTGTCGATGAACCTATCAACCTGTACCCTTCCTGTGACCCAGCAGTGGAAGATGTGACAGGAGGTCACAGACTTGACAAATGCCTTTGGGGTGGAGAGGCATACTGCAGAAGAGGTTCACAAGATGATGGGGGACCTCATGTAACAGACCACGATGAAGCTCAGCAGCAATGTGGTCTCTGCCCAGGTTACTAGGTTACTAGAGGTGAATCACCACATGTGGGTGAGCTGACTCCATTTGAAGAGGTCACCAGTAGCCTCATAAGCAGTGAGCAGGTGGTTGGCGTTGGAAGCATGTACACCTATGCAGCCACATCAGGTGTGTGCCATGTGTGCATGATATGTATGCCTACCCCAACACATGATATGCTATCACTTTCACCCCTCCTTGAGTACTGCAGTACTACAGTAATGCATCTGTGAGCCAATCCATTACATGTTGTGCATCCTAGAAGGTGGATGCTTGCACTATGTATGCAGTTGACATTGATCTTACAGCACACATCACTTTATACAGGATTCTCTAGCAACACCAATACTCATATATGTGAGAATGGCCTGCAAGACACATGTCATTGTATAAACTCGCAATGTCATACTTGTAGATAATGTATCGCGAACACACCTTTTGGCTCTCATGGAATGCCACTAAACAGTGGACCATGTCAGAGTCATCCATTCACTGGCCCTGGTGGCCATTGGACATGGATGATCGACAATATCAGTGAGAAGTTGCATGAGGGTGTGTTACAGACAGAAGTGGCAGAGGTTGTTCCCAAATTTGTATGAGTGATGATTCCACATTTAGTGTGTCAATTATTCAGTGGTCATGCAAGTGCACACTGGCCATATCCATGTTTCACTCTCCTCACACATAATAAAGATGCATGTGAGCATGTTCAACACATGTGGACTTGACCAAGGTGGTGAAGGGGTTGATGGGGATTCTGGCAACACAGATGCCTGCATGAATGTTTGGTCAGCAGGTGAAAACATGATACTGCCACATGTTTCAAGTTGGCATGAATAAGGTTGAGTAGGGGCTCAGAAATTTAGCAAGGAATTCCATCCATCCACTGTTGGACCTTCCACTCTCACACTTATACGTATATGAATAGTCACCTACTCCTTCAATCTGTGGCTTGATGCAGGACCTAATATGCACCGACATGATTGCACAGAGCATTGAATGTTAGCCATCTGTGCCTTCCACATTTCAGAATTCCCAGTTTCAATGTCCGATGTATGTGTGGCGGACCCTGTTGTGTCTGCATGCATTTGATTTCACATATACATATCCAGCTAGGTAGGAAGGCTTCTGAATGTTGTTATATGACTGTGCTGCCGAGGACACAGTGGATGAGTAGGAGGAGGAAGAGGCAGAGGAGGATGAGGCACAACCATCCACCAGTGCAGCCTGGGGTGCTGTGTCTGGTGGGAATCCCTTCGTGTTACAGGCTATCATCAGCAGGCCTGCCGACTCTTCCGAAGATGCTGCTGAATCTGATCTGTACGGCATACTGAGGGATATCGTAGAGAGTACACCACTGAGTAGTTTGGATGCCACAGAGCTCCCTGAGTTCCTTTAGGCTGCTGAGCTGGAGGAGGAGAACCAGGAGACACTGGGCCTGGCAGTGGGAAGCCCTACATCAATGGTGGGCTCAGTGTCTGCAAGTATGCCTTCGCCCATCATGGAGCCAGCATCGAATACTGGTGTCAGTCGGAGGGTTGTAGACCACTAGCTAATGACAGTGCACTCACTGCGATGGGCCCGCGCTTCGGCATCCCGGCTTGGTAGGCCCAGCACATGTTGAGGACATGTGCTTGCTGGACATTCAGAGGCAAGAGGAGTTACTGTGTACAAGTGCCCAATGGGGCAAGGTCCTGCAGCAGAAGGCCAGGGACATCCATCGATGCCGAAAACATAATCTCTTCAAATGATGCACACACTGCCAAACTCCACCTGTTGCGGCAGGAGAGGAGAGAGGACATGCAAAAACTGAGGCAGGTGATTCACGATGATGGTTTGGCTTTGAAACAATCCCTGCCTGAGTTGTTGGCCTCAAAAGACCACCAGCAGCAGGTGATGGAAAGCCTGGGGGTAACAGTGCATGCAGAGATGTTGGCCTCAAGGTAATTCCACTGTCAAGACACAGATTCCTTGAGGCAATCTCTGCATGATGAAATGTTTGTCACAAGAAACATCCACAGCAATAGATGGATTTCTTGAGGCAATCTCTCAGCATGCAGTTGCAGACATCAAGGGTCAGCATGCATAATGGCTCTTTGGCCACTTGTGACATCCATCACCAGGACTTTGTAGCAATTGGAGGCCTCATGCACTCATCCCTCTCACGAGAGGCCCTAGCCAATGAGGACCAGGCCTTGGCATTGCGTGGTCAGAGGGCACCAGCCCAGTATCCACCACAGGATGGGGTTTAAGCTGAACCACGCAGGTGATGCCATTGGCCATGTTTCCACACAGCCCAATCTTCTTGCCAACACCACCCCTTCTTCGTGCACCCTGGTGTACATGAGCCCGTGGAGAAGGCATGGATTTTTTCACCTCCTCTCCCTCCTCAGGGTGGACAAGTCTTTTTTTCTCAATTTTTTGAACACCCTCCAAGGTGGACTGTATTTGATTCCCCCCCCCCCGTTCAAGGTGGAATGTATTTAATTTTTCCCCCGTCCAAGGTGGATTGGATCATTTTTATTTTTCCCCCTGCCCAGGATGGACTGTGTTATTCTTTTTTTGTCCTCGTCCAGGGTGGACTGTGTTATTTATTTTTTGTCTTCATGTCACGGCCATTATTATGCTTTCAAGGGCAGTGAGTCAACTGCTCATGGTAGTGGGCAGATTTTTGAGCTGGGGGACTGGTCATGCGGCCATGGTCAGTGGAATCAACTGACGCGGTGTGGTGGACTGCTACAGCATCCCACATACCGGTGAACAGTCCATTCCACATTGATGTGTATGTGTGCAGTATGTCAGACTGACTCCTTTAGCTGGTCCAAGCATATGTCCAATGTAATTGCAGGTATCTTGCCTCATCTCGGGCTCACACTCCCTGAGAGGATCCACCACTCTCAGCACTTTATTTCCACCCAAGTGCCCATTCCCTCTGCAGGACACTAGCCCTCCTAGCAGAAATGTGGAGGCTGAGTGTTAAGTGTAGGTGGTTAGGGATTCACAGTACCACAGCTTTTCCACCAGGTAAGATTGTGCACTGTCATTCATGTTATGGCTGGGGACATATGCATCCCAATTGTGGCATGATGTTGGACACATAGGGTTTGCAGCTTGATCAGCTATGCATGTGCTTTGTGTTAATGCTTAAACCTCCACAACTTGCTCCTTGGATTCAGTCTCCTTGGGATGTGCCTCTGCACATGTCTATAGTGAGGGCTGCTGCAGTAGCTTCTTTTTTGTGTGGTGATGTGGGCCACATAGGGTTTGCAGCTTGATCAGCTATGCATGTGCTTTGTGTTAATGGTTAAACCTCCACAACTTGCTGCTTGGATTCAGTCTCCTTGGGATGTGCCTCTGCACATGTCTATAGTGAGGGCTGCTGCAGTAGCTTCTTTTTTGTGTGGTATTACATATGCACTCCTTTTATGTCTGCTTTGCATGCCGTCTCTGGACATGTGTCATGTCAAGTAGCCACTCGATGATCGGGGCTTATAGGGAAGCCTGTTCAATTCCCTGTAGGCCTCTGCAATCTGGACCTGTTTTTTTTGGTATTTCCAAATGTTATCATGGAAAAGACGTTGGGTTTGTGGTCGAAGTGTGATATGGGGACACTTTGAGAGTTATTTCCAGGGCCTCCTTTGGTTCCCAGTCCACCCATATTAATGATGCATGAGTATGCAACACACCAGACTCTCACAATCCACGTAAGGCAATGATCCAGAAGATATGTATGCATGTGGATAAAGTGTGAAGTTTGCTGTGCATTGCTGGTGAGGTGCAGGTGTCACAGCCTAAATGTCTTTCTCATGTGGCATGCATATGTTGCTGCTGTGTTCCCATTGCTGAGATCAAGGTCTGTTGATAGTGAGAGGGTGTAACCTTACATCATTTATGTTTGTTTGTGTACTCTGTGAGTGGCTACATTTCTTTCTGGTAGTTTTGGAGGACATCTTCATGATAGGACAAGGGACATGTTGAGGTATGGGAGACTGGCATTAGGAGGGGGTGGATGGGCAGCCATTTATTTTCCCCATTGCATGGCTACTAGCGTACATGGCAGTGGTGAGTGGTGGTGAGCAAGGCCAGCCGCAATGGTGCAGAAGGACCCAGCATGAAAGTGGGATTCAGATGAGTAATTGTGTTTGCACTTGATGCATGGGACTCAGGGTTGTACATGTGTTTGAGCCATTATGCCAGATGCTGGTTTGCAATGTCAGGCATTTTGGCCATGTGACATGGACAATTTTCTTCCATCTTGACTTGATTGTGGCCGTGCTTTGTGCACTTTATGTTAAGGATATCAATAAGGTGGTTGTGTACTTTGGTTGTTATGGGGCACACACAGTTTGCCATTCCAAGACATGCATTCTCAGGGTGTTGTTATGGGCATGCTGGAGTAGCCTAATTGCATCTTTGAAGGCCATCAGGAATGTGGTTTTACTTTGTGTGTTCCACAGGGTTTGTTATTCATGTGAAGTAGGTTTGTACAAAATGGTTGTGTGTGTCCTGTCCCTGTGCCCTGTTAGGAAACCTTTCTCTTGGAGCCATGTTTCTTCCATATTTTATGAACCCCCAAATGTTTTGCTTTTGTTTTTTCACTTTGTCCTGACTTTCTGCACTTCAGCTCACTGCACTGTTTTTTTGCTCACATTCTATGGCGAAACTGACTAGTCCTTCAGACTGTTGGTACTGGGAAACTATGTTTCCCCTAGTCGTGTGACTTTGTTGCCTGCTTGGGTAACATTTTAACATTGCACAATGCTTCTTCAAAGCAGTGCAACAGAGTTTCTTTTGTATGACCCCAAAATAAACTGAAAAGAAGCTTTGGTTACGTTTAAATGTGCCTAAAGCCAAGCTGATCGCAACAGTTTTTTTCACTATGTTTACTGTATTTTGTTTTAGCTTTACCACCTTTACCGTGTTTGGCTACTTACTAACTGTGGCTAGTGTACTAACATGACCGTGTCACAAGGCTTCTCGTGTGTTCTTTTGGCCTCTATGTTGTTAGCCTTCTTCCTACCATGCCTTGTCAGGAAATTCCTTTTTTGGTCATGCACTTCCCCAGGAAAGCCATGATTCTAGTGCAGGGCATGTGTGTTACAAGCCAGGAAGTGGTTTGGGCCTGGATGGTCCCAATAGACAGCCTGGATTTTGTATGTCATGAGTGTATGCATGAGTTTCACCAATAGCGGTCTTCATTGCACCACTGCTGTGTGTGTGTGAGGGGCACATCTTCCATTGGTTGGGCTGAGTTTCTGTGCTCGCCTGAGTACTCCAGCCATTTGTAACGCTCACCTGATTCCCGTAGAGGCGCCGGTCTTGACTGGGCGTATACCGTATCTTCAAAGGTGATATGTAACACACGGCTGGCTCTTTGGGCTGGACCTCTGTGCACTGTATGTCTGACTTGAAGGGTAAGATGTCTGCAGATAGAAAATATGGGATTAAGGAACTGGGTTATTGAATGTCTCTCTCTTCTTCCCTTTCTCTTCTCCTGTAGAACCCCAAAGGTTAACGCTCTCACCTTAGGTAAGTGAACGCCGTGCTCTCCATCTGCCTCGGGGCAGGGTGCTGTAACCAGTTTCTTCACTGGATAAGGGGAGCAGGCCTCTTGACTTCAGAGGACTGCTGTCCGTCGTTTACTGCACGAACGGTAAGTTTCGAGTAATTCTAATGTCTTTAAAGTCTTTAGTAATGATGTTTCTTGTTTTGCAGGGTTCCGGCGATGGCGGATGACGGGCTGAAGTGAGTTGAAGATGGAGCCCGTGTGATGAATAGAAGCGCCTGGAAGCACGTAAGTAAGCGCTTGTTGCCTGCTTCACGATGCGCTCTAACTGTCTTTTTATTTTGCAGGTACAAGTTCGGAGCGGCTGCAGGGTGCCGGAATACCCACTGGGTTAGATGTGGAAAGGAGTAATGGCACGTGAGTATTAAAGTTCCCCAATGTCTTTAAACGCACCTTGTTTTGTCTTTCAGATGCGGGATGCAGCGCTGAAGGCCTCCGGAGCGTGCGAAGAGTTGGTAAGCTTTTGTCTTTCAGATGCCGGAATGCAGTATGAAGACCTCCGGAGCGCACGAAGAGTAGGTAAGCCTTTGTCTTTCAGATGCCGGAATGCAGCGCGAGGCGTTGGTGACAGCCGATGGACCAGGTAAGTGAAGAGCTGTCACTGAAGACCGTAATGCTAACCTGTTCTTTCTTGTCTTTATAGGTGTTGCTGAAGACTGGATTCAGGATGGTAAGCCTTTTTTCTTAGGCCCAGGATCAGATGCAGAAGACACGATGAGCGTTCTGCTGCAGAGGATGCAGAATAACGCAAAGCAAGATTCATCCATCGGGTGTGGTTTAAATAGCCTCCTGTAGTGCTTAGGTGTCTCCTTCAACAGCCACGCCTAGGTAAGAAAAGAGTTCCTGCTTTCCAGAAGAGTTCCAGTGTTCTGAATCTAGGGAGTGGCTCCTGCCCCACCCAACAGGAAAAGTAGTTCCAAACAGAAGAGGATCAGAGGCTCAACTGGCAGGCAAGTAAGCAGCATGGTCTGCTGCAGGTAAGTCCACCCAAGCATTATGAGCCCGGCGCTTCCAGCGCTGGGACTGGGCATATTTATGAGCCTGGTGCCACTGGCGCCAGGAGTGGGTCCAAAAGGTCCCAATTGGGACTGGTTGGCCCTCGGAACCTGGGTTATGGATCTGCTTCCAAGGGAGTTGGGAAAACCCTGACCTTTTGGAAGCAGAGATCATGACACCATTCCCCAGAGATGCTGTGAGGAGCCAAGTATCCGGCATACTTGTGAAGACTTCAGAAAAGTCCCATGGATTGATCCTGAGAAGGCCTGGCAACCATCTTTTGCTGCAGTCCTGGGGGAGCCCTGTCTGGCTAGCTATCATAGATAACCTTCGTTGGTGCTTTGTCCCATAGCAGAGCAGTGGTGGGAACAACCATTCTCAACTTTTTCTGGAAACTCAACAAGTTGGGGCCTTCAGAAGTGTCCCTGTGCCATTCATCAGACTGACCAGCTCCAGTTTTGGCTACTGCAGTAGAAGAGCCGTCATTCTGTGCTTCGGATCGGAACTCGAGAGGTCATCAGCTTGTCCTGCAAAAGTCCTTCCTGCAGAACTTTGCCATCCTAGCATCGACAGGACCTGAGATAGAGGACCGACTTTGACCGCAACATCTGTGTCCTCTGCTGTCACTGTGCAATGGTCACTGTCCCTGAAACCAGCGTTCTCGCATCTGGTGGATCGTCCTGAAGAGTCCTGCACCAGTGTCTGCTGCATTGTTTGTTCGGAAGAGGTTTGACCAAGCTCCTGTCCTCAACCAGAACATTTCTTGCACCCGCAGCTCCTGGGCTTCTTTGACCAAAACCAACGGCTGGAAAACTGAACTCAGGCTACCCTCCAAAGACCTGGAGAAAAACCAGAGTATGGGTGGTAAGTTGTAGCGATACTTACGTAGCTGCCCTCTCTCCCACACCCTCAAATAGTCTTATTCACTAGAATATGTCTTCTTCTGACTTTTGGAACCTACCTCACATTCCTTTCGTTCCTCCATCAAATTTCAGAGCCTTCCAATAAGGACACCCTTCAGTCATGGTGCCGATGAGAACATTCTGGCCCAAACTATAATCATCAGCTGGGTTGTACCGGAATGCAAGGCGATTGTAATCGCGTGATTGCTGAGCACGGAGTCGTGTTTAATGCTGATATGCTCAGCCACTCTCAGCCTGTCGCGTTCGAAGCAGATCTGAAGCTGCAGAACGCGATCGTCGTGCTCTCAACCGTGCATCCTAAAGTCTGGCTGCACGTCCTTCTACTGCTTCCTCGGCACATATTTGAGCCAGCATGTGTTTCTTTTACATCCAACAGATGGCTCTGGTTTTTCAGTAAAATGTTTAGTATAGCATGTGTTGCTTTTACATCCAACAGATGGCGCTGTTTTGTAGAAAAAGCATGTTTTCACCTATCACAGGTGTAACATCTATGTATAGTAGGTATATAAAAACATGCGCCTATTCAAATGCAATGTTGTGTCAAAATTGCAAAGCAATCAGTGAAGAACTTTCAGGGATTTACGGTTTTGAACAAACATTTACATTTTTATTTATATAGATTGTGTGACATAGCTACGATTATCATCTTCATAGTGTGTTCTTTGGCCATAAATAAATAGAGTATTTTTGCACTTACCTGGAATCCTTGATTGCGCACTGTGTTGGACTCATTGTGGACCCCTTACCATACTCAACCCTGGGACTTAACCACTCTCCATGCTACCTTGATTGTTTTGCCTACAGCTCCCAGAGTTGTCCCAGCTCCCTATAACTAGGTTGGCCTCCTAAATAATGTCCATCAAGGCATAGTTTAGAAATCCAGTGTAACATGCCCTTTGGCCTGCTAAAGGAATGGGTGCTGCCTGTGGATGAGGTTAGAAGCTCTCCTGCAACTCTACTACTATGCCATGATGTGTTGCAAAACTATGCAGGACACAACATGCCACAATGATTTTGCATGCTACAGGAAGTGCATATAACAATACTCCACCTGAGTTGTCAAGTGAGCGGAACCGTTACTTAAGCACTCTGAATGTGTGCTCCACTATGACTCTAGTGGCTATGTGTTCTGCCTTGTAGCGCACCTCACTTGGGGTGGTTGGATTCCGGAGGGTGTCAACAGGAATGGTGACAGAGGGGAAGCACTGTCCCCTGCAAAGAAGAAAATGGAAATTAATGCATGTATTGTTATTTCTTGTGTTTCTGTGTCTCATATGACTGGTTGTGTGTGCACTTGAAAGTAGATACTCACCCACGAACCAGCTGTTCCCAAGGTTCCCGATGTCAGGACCTGGTATATAGGTGAATGGCCAGGATGTATCTGTCATACATGCATCGTGGGAAATTGCCATTGACATGCATGCTATGTCCCTTGGCATGACAAATCACCTGCATCTTGATGGAATGGCAATGTGTCCTGGTGTGATAGATGTGCATCTTCTGTTGGGGGTTTGGGAGGGTTGCAGCACTACATGGGTGCAATCAATGACTCCCAAGACCCGGAAAAAGTGTGCAACTACATAGAATTCCTGGCACACTCTCTGCCTTGCCTGCAGGTTGCGTGGAATATCAATGTGCCTATGCACACGTGCTAGGATGCAGCATAAGACCTGGTGGAGGCACCTTGATTGTGTGGGTTGTAATAAACCACCAACAATGGCTGTGGTATTCTGGAATGAGCGAGTGGCCAGGAAGTGTAAAGCTGCTAGCACCTTGACCAGAGAAGTCACAACCTGTGAGCACATGGTGGGTGATACCTGGTCATTCTCCCACTCCCTGACCAGGTCTAGGATGACATGGGGTGGGAAGCGATATATTGCATGCACCTCCTCATCTGAAATCCCAAATAGTGGTGATCGTGGTTGGAAGATTCTGGTCCTCCTCCTCGCTCTCCTCCTCTTCCTCCTCCTCGTCCTTCCATGTAATAGGATCAGTGCTAGCAATGCAGGATCCGGCATTGTGGCAATCTTACATTTGTTTGTTTTATTCGTATTTATATAGCGCACAACAGCCGGAGGACATCGTGGCACTTGTTACAGTACAAAGCTTAGTTACTTAGTTACATGGTCATTAGCAATATATATACAGGTTGCAATATAGTTACATAGTCATTAGCAGTATATATACAGGTTACAATGTAGTTATATTACATTTGTGTTATATTACAATATACATAGCAGAAGTGGAGGAGGCAGTCCTCCACTTGCTAGTTGTGGAGAGTGGCCTTGAGGTTGTTGCGGAAGACAGAGATGGAAGTTTCAGCTCTAAGGTGGCAGGGAGTGAGTTCGAGAGTTTCCGTGCAATGTAGGAGAAGCCAAGACTTCCCGCTGTGGCTCTCTTTATGCATGGTATGTGTAGCTGGTTGGTGTACTGAGCTCTGGTGGGGCGAGTGGATGTGGTCCTTGATATTGCTTCAGATAGGTATGCTGGAGCGGTTTTGTTGATGCACCTGTTAGTGATGGTGAGGATATTCAGAGTAATACGGTCTTTGACCTGGAGCCACCGTGCTTCACGTGTGGCGTGGGATATATGGTCTCTTCTAGGGATGCTCATGGAAGCTCATTGTTTTGTGTGGTTTGCAGTCGGTGAATGTTTTGGCGGAGGTGCCAGCTAGAAGGGCAATAATCGAGTTTGGCTCCTATAGTTGCTCTAGCTATGGCCAAGCGGTTGGGGGTGGATACGTAGGGTTTAATGGCATTGATGAGTTTGGTGCTGAACGCTAATGCAGAGGCTATTGAGCTGACTTGTTTGTTCATCGATAGATTTGCATCAATGTGAACACCTAGAGTCTTGACAGAGGATGATACGGAGATGGTTGAGTTGTCTATGTTGAAGCTGTTGTATTGGGGGCTTAGTTTCGATAATGTGTTTGTCTGGCCCAGGATGAGAATTTCAGTCTTCTCCCCGTTAAGACAGAGGCCGTTGATTGCCATCCAAGCTTGGATAGTGGCATAGATGTTGTGAAGGGCCATGGCGTCTTGGTGATAGAGTCCAGATAGGGGTAAAAGTACTTGAGTGTCGTCTGCATAGTTTGTATATGCAACACCCATGGAGTCAAGTAGGTCGAAAAGGGGTTTTGTGAAGAGGTTATAGAGGGTGGGGGCTGTACAAGATCATTGGGGGACACTGCAGTTTATAGTGGTAGGATCTGCGTTAGCTGTGTCGGAGTAGACCTTCATGTCTCTTCCTTCAAGGAAGGAAGTGATCCAGGATGCTGCTTGATTAGAGAAATGGGCTGCATGGGTGAGGTGGGTGGTGAGTGTTTGGTGATCTACCAGGTCAAAAGCAGCTGATAGATCGAGGAGGAGGAGCAAGGCAGGTTTGTCTTTGTCCATGATCTGTGAGATTTGATTTTTAGGTCTAATAAGGCGGATTCTGTTCCATGCCCGACACTGAAGCCAGATTGTCTTTTGGCTAGTATGGAGTTAGCTTCTATGTATGATTGAATCTGGATGTGAGCTGCTTTGTCCAGGATTTTTAGGAGGAACAGGACTGTCGTTATCGGTCTGTAGTTGTTGGGTTGCGCTGGGTCAAGTGTGGCCTTTTTTAGAAGTGGCCACACAAAGGGCTTCCTTGAGATTGTTTGGGACAGTTACTGTTTGGAAAGATGTGTTAATGAAAGCAGTAATCAGGGGTGCTAGGTCATTGGTGCATTCCTTGATGATTTTGGGAGGGCAAATGTCTGCTTTGCAGAGGGATGGTTTGAGGTTTTTGATGAGATTAAGGACCACAGGTTCAGTGACGTTTCTGAAGGAGAATTGAGCGTGATTGAGATTACTACGCTTGTCTTGTGTAGGGCAGTTGGTTTTTTGGTTTGGGAGGGCTTTGCAGTGGTTTTGGATTTTGTTCTGGAGGAGTTTTATTTTGTTGAGCATGGCGGACTGAATGCTGGCACACCAGGCTTTGTCTTTAGTTATCTAGTCAGCGGTGGCCGGAGGAGTGACTAACTCATTAAAGATTGCGAATAGTTCTTTAGCTTGGGAGCTGGCCTTTGAGATCCTATCATTGAAGGAGTTGGTTTTTGCTGCTAAAATGGCTTTTTATATTTGAGGGCTATTTGTTTGAAGAGGCTCTTATTTAGATCACTCAGATCCGTTTGCCAGTTTTTAAGTGACTGGCGCTTTTGAGCTCGGAGGGTTTGGACTTCTTCCGAGAACCAAGAGTTGCAGTGAAATGATTTTTTTTCCTTATTGCTTTCAAGTGGGTCTATAGAGTTTATGGCATTGGTGAGAGTATCATTGAAGATAGCTGATAGTATATTTGGGTCCTGAGAGAAAGGTGGTGCTAGGCATGGGCTTTTAAGGTGGGGACGCAAGTTGTCTGCATTGAGTTTTTTAGAACTTCTTATTGTGGCAGGTGGTGCGTGGATGAGAGTCTTAGGTTTAGGGTTGGTGGGGATTAGGAATTCGATGCATGTGTGGTCCGTCCAAGGATGGGCGGTGTTTGAGGTAATGTTGGATGAACAGTTGTGATCCATGACCCAGTCAAGGGTGTGGCCTTTGGAGTGAGTATGGGTGAGGACTCTTTGGGAGAAACCTAAGTCTGCGAGTTCTTTAGCTAGGGTTGCGGCGGATTTATCCTTAAGATCATTGTATCCTAAATTTAAGTCTCCTAATAGAAGTATTTTGGAGGACTTTTTAATGTTGTTGCTGAGTCGATGGGAGAGGTGCTCTTGGAAGTCAGCTGGGAGTCCGGGAGGTCTGTATAGGATGTGGATGTTGATTAGATTATTGGGGGAGAGAGTAAGCTTGGCTGATAGGATATCAGCATTACCACCCCATGTACTATGGTCTGCAAATCTGATGGATAGTGAGTCTTTGTGTATAAGGGCGACTCCCCCTCCAATCTTATCACATCTATCTTGCCTAAGGATGGTGTAGCCTGTGGGTAGGGCTAGTGTGATGGCTGGGCAGGAGACATCATTGAGCCAGGATTCAGTGATGCAAAGTAAGTCCAGATTAAGTGTGGCTAGTAGATCATTTATCTCGAGGGCATGTGCAGGTAGGGAGCGTACGTTCAGTAGTGCACATTTAAGAGGTGGGTGTTGTGTGCCTTTGATGTTTTTCTGTGTACTAGTATGGGGTGAAGTGTGCTTGTTGTGGTGTGTGGTAGTGAGGAGCTTAGTGTGAAGTAGTGTAGAGGCATGTTGGGGTGGTGGGGGAGAGGGGCAGTGCCTATGCTCATCTTAGTATGGGGTAGTGGTGCAGTGCGGGTGCCTAATCTGGTGTTTCTAGTCGTGATGGGTGTGGGTGAGCAGAGTAAATACCTAGGGAGTGATTGATTTCTGAGATTGCGGAGTCTGGTGGCTAGGCTAGGTGGCCGAGACTGTGTGATGTTCCAGTCTGGTGCTGTGGCATGTGAATTTAGTGCCGGGCGCTGGGTGAGGTGTGCTGGGATATGTGGGGAGGCGTAGAGGCCATTATAGTGAGGGCTATAAGGATGGCTGTTAGGCTAGCTGAGAGGAGTGTGGCAGGGAGAGTGTGGGAGAGTGAAACTATGCTATGATTGGGAGGTGCATTCCTGGGATCATGATTGTGGAGAGTGGCTGTGTGTGTGTGTGTGTGCAGCTGGTGGGTGCTGCTGGTATGTGACAGAAATGACAGGGGGATCGTGCGACTAGTGCTAGGTAGTTCAGAGGCAGGGCATAATAGGTAGCAGTTCATCAAAATACAATGCCTAAATTCAATTTTCTAAGTGGGGCAGGCAGAGGCTAAATGGTGGCAGGGCATAATAGGTAGCAGTTGGCTGCACAAGAGGATACAGTACACGCGGATAAGCAATACTGGTAAATGTGCTTAATAGTATAGTGAGATATTATATATCAACAATAGAACAGGTGATAGCAAGCAATTGTCCAAAGTCAGTGAAAAGCAGAGGCACCCATGAGGTGTACTGCATGAAGGGATTAGGTGGAAAGGTTAGGTTCTGGGGAGGTGTGGGCAAGCTGCAGGGTCAGGGCAGGCTTACTAGAAAATGGGCAGAGTCCTTAGCCCATGCCTCAGGTGCCTCCGGGCAGGCTCCAGACAGGTAAAGTTCCTTGTGATGAGGATCCTTTGGATGAGGGGGGCGGTGTTTGCCTGCCGGTGCCTGTTTGGTCTTCTGTAGTTGCAGTTGGCCAATGGGGGCTCTCCTCGATGTCATGTGGTCGCCTTCTTGGCAAGGAGGAGGTTGACGGCCATGTTGAAGCAGGAACACCACATGTGTTCCAATGGAGGCACATAAAAAACGCTCGAAATGCGCTTTTTAGGTCGTTTTTTCAATAAAAATATAATTTACACTGCTCATGTGTAATTATGGGGCTAGGAGGAGCACTTTTCAGTGGGTGGGATTTTCGAGCCCAGGGGGCTAAAAATAGGCAGGGAGCCTACCTTAGGGTGGATGCACTCTGGTGGAGGGCTAGCCCACTGCTCCTGCAGTGTTGAGGGCTCCTGCACCTCGGTGGTCCTCTGAAATAATGCTGGTACAGGCTCCAGACAGGAAACGTTCCTTGTGATGAGGATCCTTTGGATGTTGAGGTCGCCTAGCGCTTTTTATACATGGCCTTCCATTGCGCTTTGTGCTTTGCAATGGGTGAAGGGTGGCAATAAGATTGTTTTCCTTTGGAGTCGGAAAGGTTGTGCGATAGCTTCTGTCAATAGAGTTTACTTACTGCTTCATATGGGTTGTTAGTTAATCGTACGGTGCCTTCCTCCCCACGCCCATGTCCTTCATCATTTTCCTACTTGAATGGAGATTTTGCATGTTCCACCCCATATTGAGTTCTTTGCACTGGTCCTTCCCCCGTGTTGCACTCGGTGTCACGCAAAGTGGTCCTGTACAGCGTAAAGCAGAAAGGGCCAGCGCAAAGCCCGATTTGAGAATTGGGTTAAGTCATTTAGTGCATGGCAAAGGGTACTTTTGTGGTGCAAAGTTACTTTGCGCCACACTAAGCATTTTGTACATGAGGCCCAGAGAGTGCGAGAGTAGTGCATTTCCCATTTAGAGGGACCTTTTGCTTTTCCTTTTTGTTTTAAATAAGTCAACATGTTGTTTTATATGTATTAAAAATGGACTCAGCAGGCTTTAGAATATTAGCACGCCATGTCATGTCTGGGTTTATTTCACTTGCCCTCAGTGCCAAATTAAACCCTGTGTAGGCCTCTAGGCTGTCGAAATGTCTCCCCCCCCCCCACACAACTTATCTCCTAATACGTTTTTAATTTTCTGCACTGCTTTATCTAGATCCGTTGTCGAGGGGCCCCTAAAAGGAGTGGAGCCCTTAGACCGGTGCCCAGCTGGCCTAATGGATAATCCGGCACTGCTTGCCCTGCATGGCACTGAGCATCTTGCCTTTAGTCCACTTAATACAACTCATATATAAATACAAACACAGCCCTACAAAAGGTACGCCTGGTTGTGTGACAGGCTATAAGTGGCACTGAGAAAGGTTTAAATTCCAAGGACAGGATCAGTAGTAGTGTCAACATATCTTTTTAACAGTGCACATACCATGCTAGGCAGTCTATGCTTTATTTGACTCAACATCGACAGTGTAGTTGTTTTTGTGACAATATAATGCATAGCAATCTTAGAGAGAACTGATTTGTGTATACAATTCCATAAGCCTAAAAATGATTGAATCTCACGAGTGCTTGAATTGGATGTGTCTCTATTTAACTTCTCCTATTTAGTATCTCCTTTCACATTTCACGTCTTCTGAATGATCAATGACAACATTGCTTGCAAGCATGTTACATATCATTAGGAAGCTTGTGAACAAGTAGCCTATAAATTTGACTAACGAGACAGCACGATTAAACAAGCAAGTCACACAAATAATAATTAAATAATCCCAGAACATTCACCCATACAAAATATAGCTTTTACAAGGGAATTCCATTATGTTGGCTTACTCTAAAAGATCAGGATTACAAAAATAATCATCTAAAAGCACGATGCGTATTGCATTCTGCATCAGAAAATGATGATAAGAAACAGTAGTAGTAGAGGGATGATGAGTTGTTGAAAAAATGCATGCTTAACATTGGGTTGATTAATAAAAACACCTATAATTGCTCTGCCAGTCGGAGGTCGAAAGTGCCAAATTGGACCTTGTGGGATTAATTAAGGGCCCCAAACCAACTGAACTGAAGGGCCCACTGGGGTAATGACCTGCCAGCATTCAGAAACCTGCACACTGAAAATGTGCCTATTTAGGCAGACTATTGGCCTCATTATAAGTTTGCCAGTCCAGGAACTACAGTACCGGTAAGCATGCCGGTACTGTAGTTCCCAGACCAGGAAACTACGAGTGCTGCTCGCGGGTACCATTCAGCCACCAAGACTGGCCTGGTGGCCATACCGGCACCCACGAGCAGAGCATGTCGGATGCACCGGCACCGTTGATAATGGTACCGGTGCATCCGGCTTCGCCATTCCCATTGAGCCCTGTAAAGCTCAATGGGAATGGGGAAGAATATTTTCCGGTGCCCAGGAAAGGGCAATTACCGGGTCCGGCAAAGCGGTAATCACCCGGTAATTTCCCATTCCTGGGTGCCGGAAAAAATAAAATGCTGGCGGCAGATGTGCCTGCATTACAGGCAAGGCTACCGCCAGCCACCTAATGAGGCCCTCTGTGTGTATCATTCTGTAGTGGAAATCCAGAGAAAGCAAAAAAAAATGTAATCCGAGTGCAAATGGGAAAAGCACATCACATTGCTGGCTGACAAATAAATGCAGCATTTTTCACTGAAAATATCACCCATCAAAAGGTGGTGCACTGTGACAATTCAGATCCACATTTCAGAATGACAGATAATTAAAGTGTATTTTATTAATGACTGAAAGAAACAACCCTGTACTTTCAGCTGTCATTTTTAAAAAACAAAAAAAACATTGCTGTGTGAAAAGAAAGAAGAAATTAATTGATGCAAAAGCAATGAACTGAGGTTCTTCTAAGCCCTTTAACTAACATCATCCTACGTGGCAAAAACGTAAACCTTATGAGTGAATGTGATAGGGTCTAAACGGATCATCTAGGTATACGATGCATACTCGTCTAAGCAGTGAAGTAAAGTAATAGGTTTCTTAACATCAGGTGGGGCAACTAAGCCCTTCACTAAATGTGTCACTACAAACGTCACTAAATATACAATGTCTAATTGGTAATACAACTATAGTTCCCTTGATCATGCAGTCCTCTATCATTGGTTACTTTCCAACCTCTGTCAATACCCTCCCAACCCATGTTAGAAGCATGCAGGCTAAGCGTCCAGGAGCAGATAAGCTAGTCTTTACCATAGCTTCCCACCAATTAACACGACATCCATCATCACCTCAGTGGTCTGCAGTCAAATAGAGCTTTGAATTCAGCCTTGGAAATGTCTCTTGCTACTGAAGAATGCAGGGGAGTGCAGGCACACGCTGCCCTCGTGCGTAGGCGTGACCATCATGCTAATCCGATTTCTTCTCCCCTTGTGAGTAAAGACCATGAAATCGAGCTTTCGGTGTATTAAAACTCTATTTTCTAATAGACCCCTGAAATTTTCTTGTTTCTGTCCATATCTTTTGAACAGGAGCTTTCTTCTTTCACACGTTTTGTGTCCAATGTCAGCTCACCCAAGCCTGATGAGCTCCCAAGGGTGAAAGAAAATGCATTGGCAGTGGGGGAGAATCTTTTTATTGACGGTTCATCTAGAATTGATCAAAATGATGTCACATACTCTGTTTTCCAACATATAGGCATCCTGGGCAAAGTGGTTGAGGTGGGGGTACCTAGCTCCTTCTCTACACTCCCCCCTCCGGGCGAGTCATCAACCACACTCCCACCATTCTTCATATCTAGACATCCTTTGCTGAAGAAATGTTTTCTTTGGGATCCATATCTCTATGACTCCCTTCAGGCATCCTGCAGATATCACATGCTCATCCCTATTCCAGGTCATAAGCATGCACTGCCCACTTGCACTGCAATAGATCCATCTTCCCTCATCCGCCTTATGGTTCATCGGATATAGGAACTTCATTCCCTCTGATGCATAGGTACTATTCTTCACAAAGTCTCTGATTTCTGTCAGATCTCTGGCTCTCCATCCTGATTCAACATCAATTGTGATCTTCCTCCCTATGGCCTTCTTTACTGTCTTCTTGCACTGTGTGATTATTATCTTAATTACACAGAATCCCATCAATACCAAAACGATCAGGGCTCCAAGGAACCTGAACATGTCTGTCATCCATTGTGGAACCCAAGAGAACAGTGCTCCAAACCAGCTGTCATCACCAATGTATTCTACATCATCTTTCATCTGTATCTGCCCATTCCGTTGCCAATTTGAGATAGGCATCTCGAACCATGAACTGGCCTCTCGTACGGTGAAGTGCTATGTGAGAAAGACAATGGGCCTTATTATAAGTGTTGCGGTAAGGCAACAACGGCGCCGGTAGTGCTACGGGCGCCGTTGTTACCTCGTCGCAACATTATGAGTTATGCTTGCGGGGCCTCTCTGCACGCCTGGTCAGACTAGATGTGCAGAGTGGCACCCGCGAGCAGTACCGATTGGTAGCAACGGCCCCGTTATTAACAGGACCATTTTTACCATCCTCCCCATTCCCATTGAGCCCTATGGGGGCTCAAATGGGAATGGGGACGTACCGGGTCTGGGTCCCGCAAATGGGAATTACTGGGCCCGCAAAGGTCGAAATGGCCCGGTAATTCCAATTTTTTCGGGACCCGGACCCTAGTTTGGGGGTAGCCATGCTGGTTAAAACGGCATGGCTACCTCCAAACTCGTAATGAGGCCCGATGTGCTAACTGGAGATCTATTTCAATAGCTATGAAGATTTAAGACTTCCCCATGCTTTAAGGCAAGAGTGCACATACAAAGCAATCTTCCTTTGACGTTCTTCTTCCCACTTCCTTCATATGCTGGTACCAAATGATGTTCCCCAAGTGTGCTGTACTGTCCAGATAATTATTTAATTTATGATTATTCTCACTAATGTGTCTCTTATGTCTCCTTCTTACTGGACCAATCATAGAGTCATTTGTCAGTGAACTAAATGCATCTATGTGTGCTACCTGAGTAGGAGAAAGTTTAAAAAAGTTTCATCCTCTCAGCATATCTTTTAGGCATAAAAATGTCTTGCAAAATCTCCATGTGTGTCCTCTTTTCGAAACTACCCTTGGGTCATTTATCACAGGACCAGGTGCCTGTGTGTGCATCTCTAAAGCAGGGATAATCACATGGGGGCTTGGCTGCCTAGTAGTTGCCACATTTGTATCATCTTTCTCTTGTACTGGAGGATACACAGGAATTTTCACTTTACTTATGTCCATATACAAAGACGTTCGTACTGTGAATGAACGTTATATCACTATGAACAAGATACAGCTGTAAATGGTGCACAAACAAGACCATTTAAAGCAATAGCCTTTAATACATTGTGGACGTCTGTTGTGATCTTCCATGGTAAAGTTGCTACTGATGCTGCCCATATTTATTTTTTAAGGAAGGAAAAAATATTTTTAATGGGGCAGAACAATGCACTTTTCTGGAATCTGCGAAGTCGGCTCAACAAGTCTCTGGATCAGCTTCAGCATACAGATTCTATAATAATGTACTCAAAATCTCAATAGGTGTTCCAACTGGGCTCTTGATCGGGTAACATGAAGATCTTCCTTCAGCAAGAATGAAAAGTTCCTTATTTGGAATCTCCTTCTGGATGTTCTTCCTTAGGATTTTCACTCTGTTCTTAATGTTCTCTCAGAGTACCCATTCACTTCGTTTATAATATCTTTCAATATTTCATTAAGTACTGCGTCGTTTCTCGGATCCCTTAGAAATGTTCTAACATATGTCTGTCTTCCAACGAGATGTGGGCATTCCTCTATTAGATAAAGAAACACTGTTGTGGCCCATATATGAGCATTATCTGGTGACAGGGGCATTTGTCTTCTTTACTTTAAACTCAGGAAGTTGAAGGATCTGCTCAATTATAGCTATGAGCAACCTTCTCACAATGGGGCCGTTTTTTGGATCATGCAGAAATAATTGAACATCAGTAGTTCTCCCCACCAGTGCAGGGAAAGCGCATAAAATAAACACAAAGATTGCAAGAATGATCCAGAAAGCGTTGTCGTTAGGCACCACCATAGGCATCCCCTAAAAATGATTTTTAGTCAAACAGGAATGGGGGACCCTTTACCTCTTCCTGATGGTGAACAATAACTCAGATTTTTACATATCCTTTCCTCAATCAAGGCATCAGTGTACCTCAGTCCAAAGTCAACACATTTCTGTGGCTCAAGAACAATTATTTTTCCTTGACCTCCTTTTCATTAACTTAAAGGAGTATCTCGAAACAAGTCACAGTCCAAAACTCTTTGCTTTTCACTTAGCAGCAGCTTCTGCGTCCTTCTTCCTCATCATAGACGTAGTCTGCATGTGCTGTGGTTCTTCGCCGATGCTCTCTTCGGTTGGGGATGAGGCCGATGTGGGCTCTCCAGTGTAGACCTTTACATCACCAAGAAAAATCGAAGCCCGTCTGCCCTGCACTTTGACTGTAGATGGTGTGACATCTTCCACAATGAAAGTGCTGTTGAAACGAGGTTTGTGCCACTTTCGAGTGAAATTACGAATCAGAACAGCATCTCTGGGAAACAGTTTAGGAAGATTCAATTGACAGGCTCCTGTTGCTATAGCATCTCCTTCTTTGTTCTGCATTGCCCTACACCCCTTACACTTGAGCTGATCTGAAATGACAGAAATACTTGAATCACGTAGCTCCTTTCCTAACTATTCTGCAGTTGGCTGGGCATCGCTTCTAGTTCGAGATGGAGGTGTGTCCTCATTCGCCTCCCTGTCACTATTTCATGCGGTGCAAAATGGTGGTCTGACCCTGGCTGGTTTCTCAATGCGTGTTATATCATTCATCCTATGTTGTTTTGCTACCCCCTCTAGGGGATCCATACTTACAATGCCCCATCGAGAACCTTATGGATCTAACACTGTCCCTTACATCCTCTTGTGCTGTACCAGAGGCTCATTGCCACCTCCACCATATAGTTTCCTCTTATACTATCAGGTCACTTTTTCCTTACTATACACTGAGGCTATAGGGAGCTTTACACACACTTATTCTCCCTATCCTCATCCTTGTGACATAAATAGGGCATACTGAGCCAATTTAGAGCGGCTCGCTTTTAGAGCGATTTGATGATTAAGAATTAGAAAATACGTTTTTTCTATAGTGTGTTATCAGTACACACTATATTTTCTCTACTTTACCCTTCTTTCCCCCAGGCTCACACCACTAGCCACCACCAGACGACGCTATGGCCCGCACACAGGACGGGCGGCTTGCGGTGGACGCTATCCTCGCAGCGCATGCGCGAGTGCAATAGTGTCCCCGTTCGCCAAAAGGAACAGCATACAGAGGTTGCGATTTGGAACGCCCACTCGGGAGGGGTTTCGCATCCGCCATCGTTCTTGGACGTCGTTGCAACCTGTGTGCAAGACAGGAACCTTTTGGCCGGTGCAGCCTCTACAATACATGCGCGAGTGGAGTAGTGTCCCGGTCCCGACTTGCGACACATGCGCACTTCGACAGCTTTAATCATCAGCCGTAAGCGCATGCTCGCAATTCAGCAATACACCGTCCAGTTGAGGTACATCCCGGACGCAGCTCCAAGCTTTCCATCTACTTACAGCGGCCAACGAAACTACGCTTTTCCTTTTCCATAACCGCTTGAAGGTAGGCTCTAGTTTTCAGCAGACTCACCCAGCGCCACAAACTCTGCTAGTTTAATACAGCACGGCATTCTTCCACGCCATTTTGCCATAATCTGCCCCTCTGCCTTTCACAGGAATTACATCAATATGAATTGTCTAGTTCAACCTGCCTGGGAATGGTTCTGGACACACATAGCTGTCTAGGTACTTGCAAGGCGCAGCCTCACCACAGCCTGTTCCTGTGCCTGGGTAAGATAAAGAAACATGCTTAACCTTGACATTTATAAGTCTTATGACAATTAGTTGGCATATTTTAGTTGTAAATAGTAATTCTACACCTTTCAAACATCACATGCCTTTTCCTTTGTTGTATGTTTTGATCACCAGCCTCTTCGGCGGCCATTTCCGCACATACAAGAGTCGATTGAGAAGACCAATATTAAAGACACACACGCAGTCCACAAGTTCCATCACGTCCCCTCCCTTTCCAGTCCGGACACACCCAAGGTGAGTCTGTTTTTAATTCCCCCCCCACTCCAGAATACACATCTATATGTGTTTCTGAGCTTACTTTTCCTTCGTTTTAACTGTAGACCCAGCCACGCTTGCTCTTAACATACAAATTCGAGCGAGCCCAGTACTTAAAATAGATTTTTTATGTTTCTTTTTTTCTTACACATTACCTTAGGCTTTTCCAATCCTACTGGCCCAGAAGAAGGCTGTCCACTCAGAAGCCGAAACGTCATTGCAGCAGGCCTGTACCTGCTGTGAGTTAACTATCAGGAATTTTCAGTTCCCGACGTAGACCAAGGATTGGCAACCACTATACTAATGTGCAAGATTTTCATCACAAACAGGATTTTGCCTGACTAAATAGCCCTTAGAATAAAAAGTCAAGCCATATACCTCGAATGCACTGAATTTTGGGTATCACTATCTTGGCAACATTGCATCATAAATTTGTTGTGTCAATATTGGATGTATTAGAATTCATTATTGCTTTACTAGAAAACTACTACATTAGCAAGAATTATTTTTGTGTATTTGTTGTTTTAGTTTTGAATATTAGGAACCAATCGATCTTTGAGAATGGTTTTCACACAGAAAATAGTCTTCTGTTAAATCCAAAATTGTTTTCCAATTTTTGACCCCATGTTTTCTTCTTAGATATGGGTAAAACGGGTTCTAAACAATGTTTCCATTCCTTGACCATATATAATGTCAATGATTCTTTTATGTTTATAAGTTGATGATTTGATTCTCACTTACAATACATGTAAATAAATACATGTCCCCTGAATCAAGGGATTTAGAAAAGCTGTTGTGATTTATTCGAATAACATTGGTTATGTCTCTAAAATGTGGGGATAATTTGAATATTTGTACGCTGGGGTTAAGGTGATTAATCCCAACTCCACTACAGTTCCTTATAAATAACACAACATTCGAAAACTTGAGAATGGTTTAAATTTTCCGGCGGCTACCAACCCCTTCAGTTATATATACTTGTACTTAGCCCAAGGTTCCGCCAGTAGGGCTTCCCCCTTTTGTTACAAACATCTTTTTTGATGCAGCAATTGCTGCAATAGGGCCTAGCTATTCAAGCTTATTGTTGAGCATTGACAAGCTCCTTTCCAAGACTAGTTATTTGATTCATTGAGGGAATTCTTCTACTCTTTTCTTGTCTGTCCGGCACCTCTCCCTGACCCCATCACTCCCGTTCCCCCTCCCCCTCACACATGATGGAACACACTCTGAGCTTTACAGAGGACCAAACAAATGAAATCATACAGGGCCCTTCATTGTTCAACATGCCAGGGGCAATACAGGTCACAACCTCAACGGCCACGGGAGACGAGTTATTGAAATTAAAAAAGAAATGCTTCCGTACTGAGCTTCATGGCCACTTCCTTAGGGAATATTTGAAAGCCAACTTAATCCCAATGGGCCTTACGGTACACAATGAACCGGCTCTATTCTTGGAAGATCAAGAGTATATGATTGGGTTCAGCCGAATTGCCACTAAATGCAGCCGAGATCTAATGGTCCTAACGATCACGACGGCACAACGTATACACCTTCGAATCCAACAAGATCTAGATAAGGAGGAAAGAAAATTCCTTAGCAACACCGCATTGGACAATGCAAAGGACAAACTAAAAGAAATTAACAAAACCATGGACCAATTCATATCAGATACACTAGAGAAAAAACATAAAAAACTAGCCAAAGATATGAACGAGTTCAAAATTGAAAAAATATACCCATATTTAGCACCCGAATTCAAGGAGAACAAGGACAAGGAGAGAGTCCAAAATAATGCGGGAGTAGGAAGACAGAGAAAAAGATGGGTCACATTTTCTGACACCTCTAGCTCCGGATCAGATTCGGGAGATCAAAACCAACAGCCTAGACAACAGAGACCCCCTTATTTTCAACATCAGCCGCCTTTTTTAGGCAGAGGGGGTCCCGGCAATATGTTCTGGGGCCCCCCACCATTCCAAATGTACCCACAGTGGCATCCCCCTCAAGGGCGCCGACGCAATCGCCGACGCTAATTAATTCCGACATCCTGCCTATTTTCAATCTCTCTGACCATAACCTTTCGGACGAAGAAACAGCTGTTCTAAGCAAAGGCCTTTCATATGTCCCGACTAACCCTACCAACTGGTTTACCCTGGTAAGTGAACTCCAAGGTTTTTTTCGCAAGTTACGCCTGAAAACATTCTTTCAAGACTCTGAGCCACCTGACATGGAAGAGAGTACAGGGTTTAAACCTAAATCCACTTTCTGTCCCAATGACAACGATACCAAACCAGCCTTGATTACATTTGAGAAATGCGTCTTGCAGGAAATTAGAAAACTGCAGAAGAAACAAGTACCTTTACGACACAACCTCACCAATGGACAACAACAGGCACTTAGACAATTGTCATCTAACAACAACATTGTCATTAAGACAGCCGACAAAGGTGGAGGTATAGTCATACAAAGCGTGAGCCAATACAAGGGAATGGTTGCAACACTTTTAGAAGATGGCAACAATTACAGAAAACTGGCCCAAGATCCCAGTCAGGCCATACAACGGGAAATTACCACCAGCACCAACTATGCTCGGGAACAAAATTGGATAACGGAAGATGAGGAAACATTTCTGAACACTTCTGAGGGAAGAATTCCTGCGTTTTATGCACTTCCCAAAATTCACAAGGACGCCACTAATCCACCTGGTAGACCTATTGTCTCAGGATGTGGCTCCATCTTGGAACCCCTGTGCAAATTTATAGATTTTTTTCTCAAGCCCCTCTGCCAACGTACACCGACGTACTTGAAGGATACCATGTCTACCATCAATATCTTCGAAAATCTTCCTTTTGATAATAACCATGACACTCTTGTCTCACTGGATATTAAGGCACTCTATACCAGTATCCCACAAACATCAGCTCTGGAATGTATAAGACACCATCTCACTCATCATATGGAGCAAAGCAGAGTGCCCATCAATTTCATTCTGGAGCTCCTAGAAATTGCATTGACAAAAAACTTTTTCACCTTTGACGAAACCTTCTATCTTCAAATTAGTGGTACTGCCATGGGAGCAGCATTTGCCCCAAGTTTAGCTATCATCTTTATAGCAGAATATGAAGCTTCATTTGTGCTGAATCAACATAACCCATTTCTTGATAAAATTCAGAACTGGTACAGATATATAGACGATATTCTGTTTATCTGGAAAGGTACCACACCAGAGTTAGCTATATTTCACACATGGCTGAACACTCAAGCTCCAGAAATTCAATTCACTTTGAATAGTAGTCAAGCAGCTATACATTTCTTGGACTTAACTATCATCACAGATGACAATAAACTCCGATGTACATTGTATGGCAAAGAAACTGATCGCAACACATTGTTACACTTTAACAGTAATCACCCGCAAAGTCTGAGAACTAATTTACCATTTGGTCAGTTCCTAAGAGTTCGTAGGAACTGTTCGGAAACTCAACAATATCGGCAGCATGCATCAAACCTTGAATCCAAATTTTTGGCACGCGGCTACCCTAGGAAACTACTTAAGAACACACGTAAAAGAGTTATATGTATCCCAAGGGAAACTTTACTCCAACCTAAGAATCGCGACATACAAGAAGAACGAATCACCTGTGTGACTACTTTTGGACCAGATACTAATAATATTAAAAAGATTATTAAACAATTCTGGCCCCTTGTCCACCAAAATCTTCCTGATGAACCATTACCCAGGATGGCTCTTAAAAGATCTAAAAATCTTAGTGAATGGCTCACACATGCCCGCTTGCCTAAAAAGACATCCAGAACAGGACTCTGGGATCTTAGAACACTTATAGGCCACCACCCATGTGGTAACTGTACATCTTGTAAGTATACAAGCAAAACCAAATCCTTTACAATCGAAGGCAGAGAATGGTTCCTTCGACAATTCACCAACTGTAAGACACCCAATGTGATATACGCCATAGAATGCCCATGCGGCCTCCGGTATGTGGGACAAACTAAAAGACCGGTACACAAACGCATCGGTGAACATCGTTCAAAAATAAGATGTCATGCCATCTCAGCACCACTGGTCTCCCATTTTTTGGAATTTAAACACACACAAGACCAGTTGAAATGGTGGGTCCTTGACAAAATTCAGAATACTTCCAACATCAAAAATGCTTTAAATTACAAGGAAGCTTGGTGGATTTTCAAATTACGGACAATTGAACATGGATTGAATGAAGCCTCCCCTTCCAGATAATCTTTTTTTCTTTTTTGAGTCGACATCTACAGAATCATTCTCTATACTTTATAGGCGCGAATCCAGCAAGTTGGATTTTTACATCAATATTCCATCTTTGCGCCCCAGACCCTTTTCACCCTAATACACTGGAGACGTAGTATCTCCAGATGACACTAGGATGTCTTTACTCCGTGTTATATCATTCATCCTATGTTGTTTTGCTACCCCCTCTAGGGGATCCATACTTACAATGCCCCATCGAGAACCTTATGGATCTAACACTGTCCCTTACATCCTCTTGTGCTGTACCAGAGGCTCATTGCCACCTCCACCATATGGTTTCCTCTTATACTATCAGGTCACTTTTTCCTTACTATACACTGAGGCTATAGGGAGCTTTACACACACTTATTCTCCCTATCCTCATCCTTGTGACATAAATAGGGCATACTGAGCCAATTTAGAGCGGCTCGCTTTTAGAGCGATTTGATGATTAAGAATTAGAAAATACGTTTTTTCTATAGTGTGTTATCAGTACACACTATATTTTCTCTACTTTACCCTTCTTTCCCCCAGGCTCACACCACTAGCCACCACCAGACGACGCTATGGCCCGCACACAGGACGGGCGGCTTGGGGTGGACGCTATCCTCGCAGCGCATGCGCGAGTGCAATAGTGTCCCCGTTCGCCAAAAGGAACAGCATACAGAGGTTGCGATTTGGAACGCCCACTCGGGAGGGGTTTCGCATCCGCCATCGTTCTTGGACGTCGTTGCAACCTGTGTGCAAGACAGGAACCTTTTGGCCGATGCAGCCTCTACAATACATGCGCGAGTGGAGTAGTGTCCCGGTCCCGACTTGCGACACATGCGCACTTCGACAGCTTTAATCATCAGCCGTAAGCGCATGCTCGCAATTCAGCAATACACCGTCCAGTTGAGGTACATCCCGGACGCAGCTCCAAGCTTTCCATCTACTTACAGCGGCCAACGAAACTACGCTTTTCCTTTTCCATAACCGCTTGAAGGTAGGCTCTAGTTTTCAGCAGACTCACCCAGCGCCACAAACTCTGCTAGTTTAATACAGCACGGCATTCTTCCACGCCATTTTGCCATAATCTGCCCCTCTGCCTTTCACAGGAATTACATCAATATGAATTGTCTAGTTCAACCTGCCTGGGAATGGTTCTGGACACACATAGCTGTCTAGGTACTTGCAAGGCGCAGCCTCACCACAGCCTGTTCCTGTGCCTGGGTAAGATAAAGAAACATGCTTAACCTTGACATTTATAAGTCTTATGACAATTAGTTGGCATATTTTAGTTGTAAATAGTAATTCTACACCTTTCAAACATCACATGCCTTTTCCTTTGTTGTATGTTTTGATCACCAGCCTCTTCGGCGGCCATTTCCGCACATACAAGAGTCGATTGAGAAGACCAATATTAAAGACACACACGCAGTCCACAAGTTCCATCACGTCCCCTCCCTTTCCAGTCCGGACACACCCAAGGTGAGTCTGTTTTTAATTCCCCCCCACTCCAGAATACACATCTATATGTGTTTCTGAGCTTACTTTTCCTTCTTTTTAACTGTAGACCCAGCCACGCTTGCTCTTAACATACAAATTCGAGCGAGCCCAGTACTTAAAATAGATTTTTTATGTTTCTTTTTTTCTTACACATTACTTTAGGCTTTTCCAATCCTACTGGCCCAGAAGAAGGCTGTCCACTCAGAAGCCGAAACGTCATTGCAGCAGGCCTGTACCTGCTGTGAGTTAACTATCAGGGATTTTCAGTTCCCGACGTAGACCAAGGATTGGCAACCACTATACTAATGTGCAAGATTTTCATCACAAACAGGATTTTGCCTGACTAAATAGCCCTTAGAATAAAAAGTCAAGCCATATACCTCGAATGCACTGAATTTTGGGTATCACTATCTTGGCAACATTGCATCATAAATTTGTTGTGTCAATATTGGATGTATTAGAATTCATTATTGCTTTACTAGAAAACTACTACATTAGCAAGAATTATTTTTGTGTATTTGTTGTTTTAGTTTTGAATATTAGGAACCAATCGATCTTTGAGAATGGTTTTCACACAGAAAATAGTCTTCTGTTAAATCCAAAATTGTTTTCCAATTTTTGACCCCATGTTTTCTTCTTAGATATGGGTAAAACGGGTTCTAAACAATGTTTCCATTCCTTGACCATATATAATGTCAATGATTCTTTTATGTTTATATGTTGATGATTTGATTCTCACTTACAATACATGTAAATAAATACATGTCCGCTGAATCAAGGGATTTAGAAAAGCTGTTGTGATTTATTCGAATAACATTGGTTATGTCTCTAAAATGTGGGGATAATTTGAATATTTGTACGCTGGGGTTAAGGTGATTAATCCCAACTCCACTACAGTTCCTTATAAATAACACAACATTCGAAAACTTGAGAATGGTTTAAATTTTCCGGCGGCTACCAACCCCTTCAGTTATATATGGTTTCTCAATGCATACAATGCCAGTGGTAGACAATGCAACCATCCTTTTTTCAGAGTCAATTTGGCTATTCTCTCTTTAAGCAAGCCGTTGAGTCTGTCACAGACGTCATTCGCTTGCGGGTTATATGCCGATGAAAACTTGTGTTTTATACTAAGCAACAGGCTTATTTGTTCAAAAACATCATTAACAAAATGAGGGTCATTATCTGATCTCAATACTTCACATATTCCCCATTTAGGAAAAACTTCTCAAACTAGAAATTTGGCTGCACACAGGGCAGCTGGTTGAGTACATGGTCCAGCTTCGATCCACCTTGAAAAGGGACATACTACCACTATCATATATCTGTATTCATTACAGACTTGCAGCATGTCGACTAGGGGTGTACCGAATAGTAAATTTACTATCCGGCCGAATACCGAATAGTTAAATGTAGTATTCGGCCGGAACCGAATAGTGAGCCGAATAGTCATTTTGGCTTTTGTGTAGGCATGGGAAAGGCACTTGCCAGGCACTGCTGTAATGTATTAACTGGCTATTGATGGTTGCAAGTGCAAAATGGTGTGCGTACCTAGGCATATAAACACTCTATAGTTATGTAAAGTGGACTTGATGGTTCTAGTTTTGTGTGCTGGGACCTGGAGGGTGCATGGAATTCAATTAGCTCCTTTTCTAATTGGGTCAGACTCTTCTGTGTTTGTATTTGTGTAACTTGGTGGAGCATTTTGTAAAATGGTATCCATTTAAAAAACATTTAAAAACTGATGTGCTTATCTCTGCAAGTGGCTGAAAAATTAGGGGGCAGCACTGGTGTAACAGGGGTCCCTGCAGGCCCTGCGGTGTGGGGGGCCCCGCCAGCATGTGTGGGGGCCCCTCCCAGGACTTGTAGAAAAAAAAAAGTTTTTGCAAAAAAAATCTTTGTTTTTTCTTTTTGCATTCACTCTGCATTATTTATAAAGAAATTATTTCTGCAACAGAAATAATTTCTTTATGAAGTCAGAGTGACTTCAAAAATAAATGATAGGCCTCATTGCGGGTTTGGCGGCAACCCTGCCATTGCTACCTGCAGGTTGCTGCCGGACCCGTAATGATTTACCGGCGCCCGACTTCCCGGTAACACTGGGGGATTACAACCCCGGCGGTCTGGGAAGTCAGGCTCCGGCAAATGGTAAGTCCCCATTTCCATAAAGTCCTATCGGACTCTATGGGAATGGGGACCACAGAAGCACCGGCAACGTTATTAACGGTGCCTGTGCTTCTGTGAAAACTATGCAAGTGGGTGCCGTTCTGCCCGGCAGGTCTGACCTGCCAGGCAGGACGGCAACCGCCCGCAGAGCTGTAATATGCCGGCCCGTAAACAACAGTGCCGGTAAGCTTACCAGCACCGTTGTTTACAGTCCAGCATAGTTGTAATGAGGCCCAATTTTTTTTTAAGTGTTAGGGCTCCCCTCAACCCCATGATGTGTGCATGTGTGAGTGTATGTTGAAAGGGTGCACACTTTAATATATGGGTGGCTGCCTGGGTGTGCCTGTATGGTGAAAGGGTGTACACGTAAATGTATGGTTGGCTGCCTGGGTGTGCCTGTATGGTGAAAGGGTGCACACTTAAACATATGGATGGCTACCTGGGTGTGCCAGTATGGTGAAAGAATTCACACTTAAATGTGTGGATGGCTGGGTGTGCGCGTCTGTATATGGGGAATGGTGTGTGTGCTTGCGTTCAGGGGCGCAACAAAGCCTACATTTCGAGGGCTAATCCTTCAAATGTTGGGAGGGGTGCCAACTTCATGGGCGGTGGAGGAGGGGCAAACGTATTTGTTTGGGTCATCTAATTTCTTTATGCATTTTTTATGAGACTATTCTAGTGCAGCTTCAATATTAAAAGCAGTTAACTCTCTCCTTTAAGGTTTAAAGCACCACTTATGGACTGCCGTGAGAATGAGTGGTCTCCTGTTCCCTCTCTACCCTTCCAATCACTCCCCTTGCATGCAAGTATTAAACCCACATCACGATTTCAATTGCCTAAAAAAATGGCATTTGAATGCAGGCACTAACAGTGAATTGCTTTATGTTAGTAATTTGTGGGTTCTTGTTAACACAGAAACCCATGTGCTGTTTAACATATGTGTCCTTTTCTGTCTGGCAACTGTTCTGAAGGTCAGCCAGTTCTAGTCAACATAGCCCAACATTTCAGGGGGAGTGGGGGGAGTGCTGAATCCCAGTCAACTCAATGGTGTTGCACCAATACTTGTGTTTAATGCCTGGATTACTTATTGGTAATCTTCATTACTCCTAGCCCTATCCTTCCTCGTCCCAGTGTGTATTAGACAGTAATTGTGTATAAGGCACTCTGCCTCATACACAAGTACTGGGATGAGGTAGAGGTACATGGAGGTAATGCTTGATTTAGCTACCTGTAATCTTCATTACTCCTAGTCCCACTCTTCCTCATTCCAGTACTTACCTTTGAGGCAAGGAGCCTCAACCGTGAGCTCTGGGGCAAGGAAGAGGGACATGGAGGTAATTCTGGGCAAAGGAGGTGATTTTGGAGGTTGGGGTAGGAGGGAGAGGGGATGTGTGGGGGGGCAGATTGTATGACAAATTATAATGGCTGTCCATGTCCAGGCTAAGCAGGCATGATATGTGGTATTAGTGGCTAGAGAGGCATTTTGGTGCATTCCTCAATTTGGTATGACTTTTTTAATGGGGCATTTATGATAAAGCAGTCCTGCTAAGTGAATTACCTGGCTAGACTGCCATTTGGGTGCTGCCAGTCTAGCCATTTCTTACTGCGGCATTGTATATTTTCCTGGGCATCTGTGATCAACTGATATGATATAAGTCATTTATAACGCGCCTGCACACAAGTGTTTCTAGGCGTGACAAGACAAGGGATGGAAAATAGAGGGAGGACAAGACAAACAATCTTACTAGGCCTTGTGTCATTCAGATCGTGGAAGTGCGATAACGAGAAGCGCAAGGGGAAAGGGACGGGGGAAGTGCAAGGGAGAGGGGAGGGGAAAAACAGGGCAGCAAGGCTGAGTAAGTGCTGTCAGGGCAGCACAGCTCTGGGTAGTGCAAGGAGAACAAGGGACTGTAGGGTTACAGTTACAACCCCTAAGTGCATGGTAGGACCAGAGGCAGTGCAAGGGTGACTGATCAAGAAAGAGTCTCGACTCAGTGAGACTCTGAGGGTAGCCAAGCAACCAGTCGGTAAAGCAAACAGGTAGGTCAGGTAGGCCAGCAGGGGAGGGAGAGAGAGAAAGCAGAGGAGAAGAGGAACGTTTTGAGCTGCTTCCAGAACTTGAGGTGGTCCGGTAAAGCTTGAGAGGGGAGGGGAAGGGAGGCTATTACAGAGGGAGGCACCTGCAGAGGAGAGAGATCTACCCCCCACTCTCTTCCTGGAGAAGCGTCTAACTCTTAGAGAGTTGTAGGTAGCTGAGCGAAGGGCTCGAGAAGGAAGATATTTTGGAAGAGAGCGTTGGATGTAGTGCGGGCCCCGGGCCCAGAACGCCTTGTGGACAATGTAAAGGGTCTTGAACTTGATACTTGCAGCAACTGGGAGCCAGTGGAAAGATTTCAGGGCTGGAGAGATACAATCCCTCTGCTTGAGGCCAAGGATAAGTCTTGCAGTCCTGTTCTGGATTAGTTGCAGGGGCTGGATAGTAGAGGAAGGCAGATGGAGAAAGAGGCTGTTGTAGTAGTCCAGCCTAGAGAGAAACAGGGCTCTGCAGACAGTGAGCTTCTGGGGGAAAGTAAGAAAGGGAAGAGTCCCTTTGAGGAGGAGCAGCTGGTAGTGGGACTTCTTGGCGACGTCCGAGATGTGAGGAGAGAAAGAGAGAGTGGAATCAAAGATGACACCAGTGTTGTTTGCCTCACAGGAAGGCGAAGGAAGAGGGCCCAATGCGGGCGGCCGGAGTTAGAGAGGGAAAGCAGGGGCAGGAGTCCAAATGAGAAGGATCTCCATCTTACTGACATTAAGGCAGAGATCGTTGGAGGCACATCAATCCTGAATCGCGGATAGAAAGTCGCGAATGAGCAAGAGATGAGAGGAGTATGAGGGGAGCCTGAAGGAAAGCGGAGTGTCATCCGCATAACACTGAAAGTTAGAGGAGAATGTAGAGATCAGGTAGGTCAAAGGGGCCACATAGAGGTTGAAAAACCAGAGTGAGAGGATGGAGTTGGGAGAAAGGGACCAAGTTGGACCTGGGAGGGGCAGTCCAAGAGGAAGGAGGTCAGCCACTCAAGTGCCTGATCCGTGATGCCCAGGTTCTCATGGAGTCGATTGATCAGGATTGATCAGGATGGCATGGTTGACCGTGTAGAAAGCACAGGAAAGATCAAGGAGGATGAGGACAGAAGGAATGCTGGAATCAAGGTTAGAGATGCTGGAATCAATGCTGGAATCACAGGTGTTCAGGACAGCAGTTTCCTTGTCTCTGGCAGCTCTGAAGCCAGACTGATGGTCATGGAGACAATCAACAGATTCCGTGTGGAGAGTAAGCTGGGAGATTGCCAGCTTTTCCAACAGTTTGCCCAGGAAAGGGGTGATGGAGATTGGGCGATAGTTTGCAGGGGAGGCAGGATCGGCAGAAAGCTTCTTGAGGAGTGGGTGCATAAGGGAGTGCTTAACGGAAGAGGGGAAAGAGTGATTACAGAAATCGGTCAAGGCTGGAGCGAGGGTGTCAATATGGTTCTTGATGGTTCTGGGGGAGCAGGAGAGCACCTGTTTGGATGACACTTTCATAGATAGGACTTGTCTAGAAACCTCGTCAGGTATTATCAGAGAGAAAGAGGAGAAAGGAGGAAGAGAGGTAGAGATGGCCAAAGGGGGGCCGAGAGAGGAAGAGGGAGAGGAAGAGGAGTTCGAGGACAGGGTGTCCTGAGTTTTAGCGTAGAAGTGAAATGACAGAGCCATACAGAGGGCCTGGGAGGGAACAGGAGACTTAAAGACTGCAACAGGATTGACCAGTTATTTTCAGATTTTAAAGAGTTTGGCCGTGTTGTTAGAAGCCACAGAGACACAGGCTTGAATGTGTGTTCTATTCTTGATGAGTGTTATTGCTTCGACTTCCATTTTGGTGCAACCAGTCTAGATATGTCTAAATGTGGCCTGGCAAGCTTTACTATATTGTTATTACATGTCTAGACTGGTCTACATTGTGCAGCCAGTTGGACATGTTTTCATTGTGGCATGGAATTTTTAATAGCCAAGAATTAATGTTCCGGTGCACTGTTGGTGACTTGCATCTATTGGATTGGTGTTACCCTACAAAACAATTGCAAACACTCTGGCTTTTTTAGCCAATTTTTCTCAGACAGTGTGCTGTATGTTATATTAAAATACATATTTATATCGTTCTCCTAGTGCAGTGTGCGGCATATCCGCTCAGCAGCGCGTTTGTACGTATTGTGCAAGTGTGAAAATCTAGGCTGGCCCAGAGTGTGGTGCGACCCTTGATTTGTTGCTTAGTTGGGGGGCCCCCTCAGCATGGCTCGCAGGGGGGCCCCCACATCTTGTGTTACGCCACTGGGGGGCAGGCAAGGAGATTGCGCATATTCATGCCTTGCAAATATCCACATAGATGCAGCATTGTGCACATTTACTTTTCAGCCGTGTTAGCAGAGCAAGCCTGCATTCACTGAAGAATATTCAGTAAGTTAACTGCTATTGAAATTCGACAATGCAGCCAGCAGCACATGCTTAAGGGGCCACTTCTTTGTACCGCCACACAAAGAGATGCCATTAATCATTGCCTGCCCAGCGCCTTTGAGGCGGGGGCTGGCATTAGCTGTCAGTGGGCACACCTGCAGGAGGGCGATAGTCACTGTGAGCACAGCGCCTAATGGGAGCCTGAAGCCCTGAGGTGTTATGCAGTGCAATGAGACTGAGACCAATCTCTCCCCCACCCCCGGGCAAAACAACCTCCTGGGGACTCTGATATCCTCCCAGCCGAAAGAAATCCAAAGGGCCCCTTCCCTCCTTTACCATGCCCGTCCCACCTCACTTAGCAAAGCAATGCAAACTGTTTGCGTGTGAGTCCTGTTTAGAGAGAGAGAAGTTTGTCAGCCCTCGGACCCGATTTCCCAGGCGCAGGAGGTGCCTTCAAGAAATCAATGGGGCCTTGCTGCTAGGCGATTCCAAGCGAATTCTGCAGAAAATCCATATTTTAAAAGTGACTGGATTGGTGACAACAGGAGGGAAGCAATATAAACACCCTTCATGCTGATAGTTCTAGCAGCTCGGTTTTTCAAGCAATGCAAGTTCTTTTGTGTGCAATTAGACTGCCATCTAGTGGCTCATATAGTTTGTGCAGCAACTGCTGTAGTTAAGCTCTGCATACAAGGCGAACACATTGCTTTCATATGGGAGCATGTCTTTTCAGTGAAGGAATGTATGGTGTGTTAACTTCGGCTTCGAGTAAGGCTTCAAGTATGCAATTGGCCAAAACCGAATAATTACTTTTTAGCTGAATTTCGGCCGAATACTTACTCAAAGCCGAAGTTCGGTACAACCCTAATGTTGACATAGTCGATATATAAATGTTGAAAGGGACCATTAGGTCTCAGAATGACTCCTCTGATTGTGTGCAATGTGTGCCTAGCAGTGAATTTTTGACAAATGATACAATTTACTATATAAAATGCAACGTGTTCTATATTTAAAACAAACAAATCCTCCGCTATTGTTGCGGCGAGGCTCTCTCTAGTTATATGCGCAGGGTGGTGTAGCTGTTCCAACGCCACCCTCAATAAGGCTACAGGCATCACCGGTTTACCAGTGCTATCTTGTCGCCACAGTGCCTCTCCGCGTCCACAAGTTTTTTTCATCTTGGGGTGCTTCCCCTTGGATTTCCCCAAATTGAGTTCTTGACAGGCTGTTATAACAATTTGGCAAACTCATCATCACCAACATGCTTTCATTCACATCAGGCGCATCAAAAGACATCATTATTTCTGTGTATGCAACGCGTTTGGCTTCCTCGCCTGCTTTTTGATTCCCTCATGAGATAAAATCTGCCCTTTTAGTGTGAGCTGCTCATTTTACGACTGCAATGGCTACTGGGAATTGTAGTGCCATCCGCTTGGAGGTAGCCCCTCCTTTTCCAATGTGCCAATCCTGCATGCACTGTTGACGTCACATAGGTGGAGTCACTATACATTGTTATTTCCTGCTCTGCGTGATTCTCAAGCACGATAATCAGCGCTACTAATTCTGCAGCTTGTGCTGAAAAATGAGACGGTAATCGTGCTCTTACCATTACTTGAAACTCCACATTGGCCATGTGCTTTCCAACAGCAGCACCTGTATATCTTTGGCCATCATTTTGATCAATTCTAGATGAACCGTCAATAAAAAGAATCTCCCCCGCTGCCAATGCATTTTCTTTCACCCTTGGGAGCTCGTCATAGAACTCTTCACAGTTCGAACAATCATGTGCTTGCTCACCTTCTACAAGTGGTTCTAATACAAACATGGCAGGATTCACTATTCTGCATCAAACTATTTTGATCGCTAGGTTCGATATGACTACCTCATAGGCAGAAGCCCTTTGAGATGTCAACGTACCTTTGGGTTTTTCCAAAATGTCAAATAATGCATGCTCAACAAATAATGTCATATTATATCCCATCACTATGCTGGCAGCCTTCTCAATGGCGAAGGCGGCGGCTGCCAAAGGTTGTTCACACAGGAAGTGACCCCTCATTACCGGGTCTAGAATCCCACTGTAATACGCAGGAGGCTTGTACCATAATGTGGTTGTCTGTGTGAGTACAGTTGTCATAACAGTACCATCCGTGTGGGAAAACAAGAGAAATTCCTCTGCATAATTAGGAATCCCTGTACAAATCGCTTTCTTCAATTCATCAAACCCTTCTTCCATCGCCTCATTCCAGACCATTTTTTCCTGATTTACCTGTGCTTTTTTCAGAGATTGCAACAAGTGCCTTATGTGTGAACTGTAGTGAAATACCCATGCTCTCACATAATTACACAGTCCTAACAATCTCTGTATGTGTTTTAGTGTGACTGGCTTTACTGTCTTTAATGTAGCCTCAGCCCTCTCCGGAGTAACCTTTTTTCCTTAATGCAAGATTAACTGCCCTATGTACAGCACTTCCTGTTGACAGTATTGTAACTTCTCCTTGTCAACTTTATATCCTTTGTCTTCTAGAATAATCATCAGTTGAACTGAATCATGTCTGCACTTCTCTTCTGTGGTGCTACAGACCAATATGTCATCCATGTACTTAATATAACACTTTCAGAATCGTAATTGCTCAAGTCCATCTGTAGGACCATGTTGAAAATAGATGGGGACTCACAATACCCCTGTGGAAACTGAGTACTTTTCAGGTGGGTTTGTCTGAACGTAAATTATGTCAGATCTTGCGTATTTGTGTATTGGGATTGGGATTGAGAAAAAAAAATTTTCAAATCAATCACAGTAAAATATTGTGCTTCAACAGGTATGTTACATAGAATTGTCGCCGGATTGGGAACTACAGGAAACTCAGCCTCTACAATTTGATTAATTGTTCTTAAATCCTGGATCAAACACCACAAACCCCCTTTCCCTTTCTTGATCGAATAGATAGCAGTATTGCACAGTGACTCTGATGTCACTAACATACCCTGTTCCATCATGGCGGATATCGATTTAAAAATACCTTTGTCTGCCTCTCGAGACATGTGGTACTGTCGTGCTTGAGGTAGAATTGCTCTTGGCTTCAATTTAAGTTTTACTTCTCCCGCTCCTTTTAACAGGCCAACATCATAGGGACCCTTTGTCCATAAGGAATCTGGTATTTTCGCCATGTCTTCTTCATAATACTCTGGGCATTTTAGTGCTAAATTCATCCTTTGAGGAACCTCTCTTTTAATGGCTCTTACCCAATAAGTAATACCTATCTCAAATAACACCAGATCATCAGATAGATAATCTCCAAACATTTCCTCATCAGTGACATCAGTCAATCTACACCCCTCTTCAATAGAAATTCAACAGGTATTCTCATAGTTCTGCCCACTAAACCTGGTAGCCATGTCAGCAGAATACGTACCCCATAATGAAAAACCTCTGGTTCTAATGGCACTCCTTGTATGGCTATCTGTCCTGCAAATGCCATAACAAACTCCTTCACGTTTAAATAATACATTCCTGATGTCCAGCACACTCTCCCTTCATCAGTAAACGAGATGGCCATATTCAACTTGGTCATCAAGTCTCGACCTAATATATTGACAGGTGTCTGTCTTGAATATAATAACGGTACAGACATGTCACACTCTCTTATAGAGACTGCTAATGCATCAGTAAAAGGAACTCTACTTGTAGCTCCTGTGAAACCTTGAGTATTTATGGCATTTCCAGACATCGAAGATTTCCTCTCTGGTATACATGAGTGCGTTGCACCCATGTCTACTAAAAACTAAAAAGATTTGCCTCCTATATTAACGTCAACCCTCAGTTCCTTTTGAGGATTAAACGTTACTGATAATAAATAACACATCAAGTCTCCAAGTGAGCTGTCCCATTGCGGGTACAGTCTCATTCCTTTGAATGGATTTCTTCCATCAACAGTCCTATCCTGGGAGTCATTAACTGCCCTCCTTGTGCTTTGCTGTATCTGTGAAGGTGATTGCTGCAACTGCACTTGTGGTGGATTCCGTTGTGGCTGCTGTGTCTTAAAATGCTGCTGTACTCTCGGCACTTGTGTCTGCTGCGCTATCTGATTTTGAGCAAACCCTTCTCCATTCTGCTGTGAATATGCAGGTGGATTCAACATCCCCCCTCTCCAAAATTGATTATTCTGTATAAATCCTTGACTTCCACACATGTGTGCAACATGCCCTGTCATTCCACATGACCAACATACAGGAGGTCTCCTATTCTGTCCTCCCTGCATGCCTTGATTATCATTCTGCATATTCTGGAACCCACTTTGATTATTCTGGAACTTTCCTTGATTATTCTGGAAGCCACGTCCTTGAAAACCTCTCCTTCCACGCTGTGGGAACCCATTATTACCCTTGTCAAACTGTCGTTGAATATTCCCTTGAGGCATGTTTGCTGATTGCTGTGAACCAGAACCATCTCCACTAGTCAGCATTGCCCCTTCAATGGTGTACTTGGACAGTTTTTTCTGCACTAGTTTTGCCTCTTCGCCTTTCCTTGTGTCATCTTACGTTCGATGCTTTTCTTGCAAAAGCCTACAATAATGCACAATGGTCAGCTGAATTTCTGACCATGGCTTAACTTTTTGAGCTGCTTTTGTATAGGTCTGGCAGCCCTTGCGACAATATATGGTAGAACACAGGTATAGATTTCCCCCAAGCCTCACGTGTCTCCAAAGCCCATTGCTCTTGGAAATTATGAATATAAACAAGTAGATCATCGCCTTCTTGCATTTTCTTCATCATTATAGCTCCCATATATGATGCAGTACCCGGATATAACATTCTAATCACTTTCCACACAGACGCTCTGCAGTTTTTGAACGGTGTTCCATCATGAGCATTGTTAACCATGGTAAAAACAGAATATACTGCTCTTGACCAAACATCATCAGCTCTTTCACCAAGGATGGCAATCAGGAGACCTTTAAGGTCCCCTATAGCTAATGTATTTCCTCCTGTCATTTTTCTCTAGCTCATGTATCCATTTCCCAGCGCCAGAAGTTAAACTAGGGAGTTTGCACCTTAAATTAACATTATCCATTTGCGGCCACGGTATATACTGTGGTCTCGCTCCTCCCTTTTCCAACAAAAGGAAACTGTGAAACCCCAAAATCGCATTTGTCACTCATCGTTTGCCTGTCCATAGCTGGAACAATAGTTCCGCACCGCCTCCTAACTGGTATTGGTCTTAGCCTGCTCACATATGGTGGTGAGTCTCCCCTCTGACCATGGGATCTCTCTTTCCGCCGATTTAGCCGCGTCACGGAATCTGACGCCCGAGATATAGGGAGGGCTAAATCTGACCATCTTGCTTCCTTGTCCATTGACAAACACCCTTCAGGCCCACATATATTGCCTTCTTCTCCATAAACGGGTTCTCCATCTTCATCTGACATTTCTTATCCCCAGCTTGTATGCCCTCTCGCTTCGTCATCTTTGTTTAAAGTCAGTCTATCTAAAGACAGCTCCTTTGGTTCAAAACTACATGAGACTCCTTTCTTTTCGTACAGCTGTGTACTCTCAAGTCGATCATTTTTGCCCTACCCCTGCGATTCTTTCTGGGACTACATGTCATAATAAACTATCAATTGCCTCCCCAATACTTCAAGAGTCAAACTCATCTTCCTGATTTACTCTGGTCGAACCTGCTATCGGCTCATGCACTGGAAAGATCTCTTCTAAATCCTCCCATGACACTACTGGATTAGGATTCATTACCTCCTTCTCCATGCAATCAAGGTCACGTGCTATTTGCCTACTCCTTTGTTCTATTTCTTCATCAAAATCCTTTAGTTTCCTTGCTTCCTCCCTTACCCTGTCTTCTTCTTTTCTTTTCATAGGCCTTCTCTAATTAGCCCTTGGTATGGCTTCATCTTCGCCTTTGTATTCTTTTATCCCTTAACTTTTGTTCTTCCTCTTCCCTTCTTTTTCTTTCTTTCCTTTCTTTGATCGCCCTCTATTATCATACTTTTTCTGCTCTTCTGCTCTCTCCTGTTTTCTCAGTTGATCTTCTTGATACAACTGTCCCCGTTGATGTCTATCCTTTATTTTTGTTCTATCATCTTTTAATCTTTCCTCCCGTTCCTTATCCTTTTGCCCTGATCATCTTGAGCTTCCCTTTGCCTTACGTCCTCAATGCTCTTACCATCGAGTTTGAGCAAAATCTGACCACCCATCCATTTGTGCTGTATAAGTGCTAATTTATCAGTTTTATCCTTTTCTCCTCTCCATCTCTTTATTTCTCGTCCTATATCTAGAGATGTACTTGGTCGATCACTTTTCTCCTTATCATATCTCTCCTTGTCCCTCGGGACCTTAGAGGGGACATCTCTATCAGTGTTTTTCTCTGGTTCCTCATCACTGCTTTGCACAGGCGACTCATATGCCGGGTTGCTATACCATGTTGCTGCCTTGAGCTCCCTTAATGGGTACAGCCCTTCATCTTTCTTACTATTGCTGTGTCCTTCGGGGGCAGCGGGCAGAGCAGAAGGCTCTTCGCCCCCCTCTGTGCATAGATTGAGTATCCAATCTACAGGAGGTGGGTCTTCTCTCTCCTCCTGGTACATTTTCCAGAGCTCTAAGCTAGCTAGTCCCTTGTCTAGCTTTTTCCCAGTATAACCAGATTCCCTTTCAACAAAATCCATGCCAAAAGCATAGTGTACACATGTGCCCCTCTACATCAGTATCCTGTTTTCATCTTTTGCTCATCCATGCCACATAGCAGGTTTGACACTGCTGTGACATCAAAGGCAGTGCAGAAGTTGCATTTAAGTTTATGTATCTGTTCCAAAACCATGATAAATATGAAAAACCATCACGTGGTTGCAGGTAATCTGGAAATATAAGAAATATCTAGGTTTTGGTATGGTGGATGGTCACCTCGGACCCTGGCTTCAATGAGGCAATTCCAAAACAAAGGCCTGCCTCACAATAGGGGATTGCACACCAAAGGGCATTTAAAGAGTAGGGCTAGAGAAGGACACATGTTTAGGCAGTGAGGCAGAGCAGGACAGAAGGAGGAAAGGATTCCTCCATCTTGATTTTCTGTGGGCTTATCTTTCCTTCCTGTCTCCTATTCTTCCTGCACAGAAAAACAGTGGGTATGATACGTAGGATGCACCTCCAACAACCAAACAACAGCCCTCTAGAGAAAAACGCTTGGTGCACCCTTTTGTGAGAAGAACAAGAGCTCTGAGCTTAGGACCCTTTAGGAATGTGCATGCAATGGATGGGATCACACAGATAAACTTTGATTCCAAATCACCGAACCAACTCAGACAGATGGCAAAGTACTGTTTTATTAACAGTTATCTTAAACAGGGAGTTACAACGAACATCAACGGGCGTACGCTCGTTTTGTGTCAGCAATCTTTTAACAAAACAAAGGTTATATATCCAAAATACATCAGAGGTGACGTCATAGTACGCGGCAAATAATGAAAAACCTACTGGGGATCGGGATAAACTTAAGGAGAACATCTAAGTATATCATCCATAGGAACGAGGATTGTAATTGGCTGCCCACTGTCAGGTGAACTACATAAGCCTACCTCTAAAACATGTCATCTTCAGAACCATTAGATACATGGTTCTTCATTGGTCTTCCCAGTATCTCATTTACCTGTTACTCAAATGTACTATTTTGCTGCTTTTCAGATTGCTACTCGTAGTATTCTAGTGTAGTATTGTAATATTGTGAATTTTTTAGCCTATGTTTATAATATCTAGGATTGAAGTTTTACTGTGATTTTAGTATTCCTTTTTTAGAAACATTCTGCTTTTAAATTACATTATATGGCTGCTGGCTTAGTCTTCTCCCCACCTATTGCAACCGTTTCTTAATTGTTGTATTGCGCTAACTGAAAGCATACGCTATAGTGTGGCGTTGCTTTTCTAATCTTGATCACGTTTGTTATTCAGGTGATCCGCTTCCAAACTACACTCCCCAGACTGCTTGGTGTTCTCGTGCTCTAGAAATTTGCAAATTAGGCGTGAGAGCACGGCGCGAGAACCCAAGCAGTCGTCTGTGGCGGTCTGTGGCGAACATGTCTACGCGGAACGCTGATCAGATATTAGTAATTTAAGGTGGGTTGGTAACTACCCTTGTTGATATTGTCTATTAATAGTATGTGCTATTCCTACACTCAAGATTTACTGCCCGCGGTGAAGGATACTAATCTGGGCTTCCTCTCCCTACGCACCTTGAATAAAACTAGAAAGCTGTAGATTGGATGGGCATTGCTGGCTAATGCAGCATCCATTGCGACCTTAGCCGATGAGTGTTTCAAGTTAGCACTCATCAATGCCAGGTCTGCTATAAAGATCGCGGTTTCTTTGTGCGACGTCATTCGTCATTCGAATTAATAACATTGATATAATGATGATTACAGAAACATGGTTCACAGAGACATGCCCATCACATGTCCATATGTTGACACCGCCTAACAATTTTATTAAATGATTCAATAGGGAGGGAAAAACGGGAGGCGGAGTGGCTATTATCTATGGAGATAATATAAATTTGCAGAGTACCGATACCCTATAGTGGGATGACACTTAACAGGTGCTCGCATGTTTTTTCCGATGTTCACCCAACACGTCCATTAGACTTATTTTATGCTATAGACCTCTGGCCCCGGCTACTACGTTCCTCAATGCCATGGATACTTACATGGGGGGGAGGTAAGCACCCAGCCAAGCATTGCGATTGTTGGGGATCTCAATGTTTGCTGTAACGAGCCAGAAAATGTGAATTGCTCACATCTTACTAGCATTCTGGAAGCACATAATCTCAGCCTTCTTTTGAAACAATCCACTCATGTAAATGGACACTGTCTGGATCCTATAATATCTACAGGATTTAGGTTAAACTATGTGGCTATCAAGCAATTCAGTTGGTCTGACCACTTTATGGTTCCGTCTAATTAGGTACTGATGCCTACTGTACATAGAAGTATACAACCTCCTATTATAGACTACCAACGACAAAAGAAAGATCTGGACAGAATTTCAAATGTCAATTTGATGCTAAAATTCCCAGAATGTTATGATACGCCAGAAGGCAAGGTAGACTATATGCGTCTGATGCAACAGTTACTAGTAAACTGTGATCTCCTTTCCTCTATAAAAAAGTCAAAAAACTACCAAGAGAGGGAACCAATAGTTTAGTGAGACTGTAAAAAAAAATCAAAGAAATGATCGGAAGGCTGAAAAGAGATTGTTCGACTTAAGGCCGTATTATAGCCAAATCAGCATTAAAATGCTATAAAGAGGAGATCAGACAGGCAAAGGCACTAAGCTTACAAAATCAGATTAATTTAGTGCAAAACAGACCAAAAAGAACAATTTAAGGTCATTGGAAATCTAGTGAATTATGACTGCATTAACACTGGTCTGCACCCAAGTTTGAAGATGGCCAAAGACTTTAATAATTTCTTCTTTGACAAGGTTGAACAGATCAGAGTAAATATTGATAGTCAATCCACTGGTGAAACTGAACCCATAATGCCTACCCATGAGGTAGGGGAATATCCCCAAATATGGTGTTTAATTTTATCCCAGTGGAAAAAGAGACTATCAAAACCTAACTGGTGCACTAAAACCAACAAATCATACCTATGATCGTATCCCGGCATACTTAGCACAAAAACATGCAGAAGCCTTGAGCGGATCAATGCAAGCTTTGTTAATGCATTGCTGGCTCAGGGATGCTTGCCACAGGATTTAAAGAAATCATACCTGACACCGTTATTAAAATAACTAGTTTGGAACCTCATGGAAATTCGTGTGTTGGCTAATTACCACCCTATTCCTCGGCTGGTGTGGCTCACTAAGATCCTAGAAAAGGCTGTGACCATGCAACTCCAAAAACATCTGGAAGAGAACAACATTCTTGATACATTCCAGTCCAGCTTCAGGCCGGGACATGGAATGGAGAGGGTATTGATCAAAGTATGGGATGACATACTTGAAAATGTAGATAGTGGCAATGTTAGCACGCTTATTATGCTTATTATGTTAGAAATGTCAGCAGCGTTCAACATCATCGACCCAAACATTCTGAATGCTAAATTAAGTGAAGTGGCACATGTCTCCAAAGAAGCACAGGGATGGTTTGACTCTTTTTTGAGTGGCCGTAAGCAGTAGGTTAAGATGGTCTCAAATCAGTATATTTTCAAATGAAAATGCTGAAACCACTTCTCCCCCTTATCTCAGAAGATGATCGAGCAATGGTGGTGGTGTCACTTGTTAAAGCCAGGTTGGACTACTGCAAGGGCCCTCTGGTAGGATGTCCTAGATATCAGTTGCAACGCCTTGCAGTGGCATAGAATGCAGCAGTAGGTGTAGTGTTTTCACTACTTTGGAAAAAATCAGTTTCAGAATTTAAGAATAAAATACACTGGCTTCTGGTTCATCAGCGGATCCAGTTTAAGCTACTGTGCCTGGTTTTCAAGTGCATACACAACCCTGCAGCCTCTTATCTAGCTGCCAAGATCCAAACTTATACCCCCAATAGATCCTTACGTTCTATGGCTCTAAATCAATTGGTGGGTCCCATCTCTAGATTTGTCCACTGGGGGAAAGAACGTTGTCAGGTGTCTGGCTCTTATGCATCGAATGGCCTATCGCATCATTTAAAGAAGATAGAATCCTTACCAGTTTTTAGAAAACAACTTACAAAATATTTGTTTGAGTAACTTTATGTGAGTGGTTATTGATGGTTTACTTTACCATATATAAGATCTACGCCTAGATGTGGCTTGCCACTTGGTTCTCCTAGGGAATTTGCACTATATAAATTCAAAATCAATGAATCAATCATCAAAGTATTAGATCCTTTGTTATATGGACCACTACAATTGGTTGGCACACTTGTGCCATGTCTGGAACATTCGGTTCACTTAGCAGCATGTAAGCCCAGATCCAGGTGCAAGGAGATGGCCCTGACTCCACCTCCCGACCCAATTAGCCCAACATCTCTTATCACCCATGCCTTCTGCCTTGAAGATTGTCTTTAAACTTGGCCTTGCAAAGTATCCTTTTCTGTGAGAATATACGGGAGTGAGGACACTCTCTATGGTGTTCTAGGACTCCAAGTTCAAACGCTATTTTCATCCTTGGCTCATGTGACAGGAGACAATGGTTTGGTCTATTTTGCAGTTTGTAAATGTCTTAAATGAATTAAACTTGGCACTCTTGGTGTTCCTTCTTTGCTCCTTAACAAGAGATGATTCATCCTTTGTATTGTCACTCCTTTCCAGAATAGATAGCTGACCTTGGCTGCTTCAGTCTTGACTCTAGGCCAGACAGCCTTGCCATGCAGCTCCACAATTCAGCTTATTCAGCTGCGACATAGTTTTCTATTCTCTTTTCATGGGTCCTGGCCTACTAAAAATTCATGATACCGATGTACAGCTTCTATACAATGGCGGCTTCCACTGCATTCTATTCACTACATAAAGCCAACGTCTATGATGACTTAGTCTACTTGCGTTTTCAGCGTCTGTACAATTATTGAATGGTTGATTCTCTTGCGCACGTGTAATCATCATTTTCCTATTTAAAAGTTTATTTGGTTATCTACTTCGTCATTAGTTCCTGTAGGATCCATACATCCTTTTCATCCAGTATCCTGAGTCGTTGTTAATACTTTTTTATGATGTCACAGGCTTCTTTCCTTTGCTCTTTCTCATATTCCTTCAGGGAGTTCGGGGAAACATTTGAAAGGGTTGTCTCAATGAGTATCTTCTTTCGAACATAAGTTGGGGTATTGGCACAACTGCTGGTGTCAAACACGGCACAATCTCAGGCTTCCAACATACGGGAGGTACGGGGCGGGGTTTCCTGCAGAGGCATGCAGCTGCTCCTCTACAGCTCTATTTGTATACAAAAAGGAAATGGTGACAGGGTTATATAAGTCCACTGCCGCAGAGCTCTTCCTCTTCTTCAAAGCAAACAGCACATTATAACTGTGAAAATCGTCATCTGTGACGCACACGATATATAGTGTTCATCTCCCACCCACATTGGCTGCTGCCTATATTCATACTACTAATCACATATGAACCCTCTGTTCATTGGCTGCATCATCTTTGACTCCTTCACACGTGGGTTTTGATCTCTTCACCTTGGATTGCTGTTAGATGATCGGCTAGGTAACTGAAATCACTGCTCTGCCCTGATGCCTAATCACCTGATGTGCACCTGGCTGTCAACATAAACTCAGTGGATAACTTCGAGGTCAGTCTGGTCCTTGTGAATAAAGCAACTCTTTTCTCATCCCAGAAACACGGGCGATTCCACCATGCCTCCCCGTTGCAATTCTTGTGTGCTTTGGCATCACCCTTTATTGTCAATGGTACAAATCATGGGCCAAGCTGTCCTGTGCTCCCATTATCAGCTGACCCTCCCGGGGGCAGGCCTGGTTCTCCTGCAGGTCCCACTAATCAGTCTAATTTGTGAAGGATTTAGGTAGTTTGCTCACAGACATCTGGTAGTTCAAATGGGATGACCATTATCACAGGGGCGCTGGTGTCCTAAATCTCAACTTTTATTTTGGCAGCTCAAGACTTCTGCCCTGGCTCCCATGGGTTTGCCCTTCATGACCGGTTGTAGCCCTACTCGTGTTGGGCAGTTGACATTCCTTTCTAATTTCGCAAAGCTCCAACAAGATACATTTATGTGTATGTGTATGCATGTTCCCTACTATGCCTGAGGTGGGGGTGGAATATTCGAGCACAAGGCATCGTTGATCTGTGTTGTCAACATGGCCTGCAAGGCCCAGGCTTAACTTCGAATATGGTTTCACTTCTATATTTCTCGTCATTTGGCGGGACTTGTGCCATACGTGGTGTACGCACACAGTTTATTTAACTAACACTCTATTGGGCTGGTTTTAGTTTACCTTAGACATATCTAAAGTTTTACAATCGATACACCTTACACTATTTGCCTATCCCTGCCGCACTCCCCCAACCTTCTGAACTCGCTTATGTTTGTTTCCTGTGTATTAGTATACTTTCTGCAGTCTGAATCTGTTGGGTGAGGCTGGGATCTGAAAGTGCTTCCATACATTCCCCCCTTTAGTTAATCCTCCATTAACTAATACTTCCTTCTCTCTCTTCCGATCTGCTTCATCCTTAAGGACACACACCCTACATACGTGACTTGGGCTTTCTCCATCTTGGGCATACTTCTCTTGGGTACATCACCGCTAAATCAACCCACTGCTCCGTATAATTCTCTCTGTATGGTTGAGGTGAAGTCAGAGTCGCTGGTGGGTCTATGGGCCTTTCAATTCTGACCATATGTGGCTTATTTGGGTCCTCCGTCTGAACCTGCCCACCTGTTGTACCAGAGAGAACCATTCCTGCACTGATTTTAACCATCATCATTACACTGCCTGGGATTGTCTTTGCACAGCATCATAGTATCTTTTGGCACGTGCACAACATCACCAACAGAAGCACCACAATGGGGACCAATATCTTGACCACTGCTCCAAGCCATGTTGGTGCCCACGAGAACAGAGCGTCAAACCAATCTTTAGCCTGCACCCCTGCTTTGCTTCACACATGTTTGTCTTCAACTTGTGCAAGGCCCCAATAATGTGTGGTAGGGATCCATTTTCTGCATCATTTCGGGGGGAGTACGTGCAACATGACAGCCTGAGTTCTTTGCACATGGCCCCTTCCATTGCCATCAGAAAGTCCAAAACATATCGGTTTTGGAGGGTCATCAACTGGATAGCCTGCAACTCACTAATGATAGCGTTCAGTAATTGTTCTGTATCATTCGCCAGCTGGATCATCTCCCACGTCACAATTTCCAACCACTTGGTATTCGCTGCGGCCTGGATCCCTGGCATTAGAAGGGAGGCAAAGAACACTTCTGTCTTGGTATACCGGCATATTGTCTGGAATCGCAAACTCGAAACGAGGGCCTTAGTCTCCGCAGAGTGTGAGCATGGTCAGGGACCCTCAATGAGTCGACACAGAATAGCACACAATAATTCAGCTTAAATAGTCAGTTATAAAAATACAGTTATTTATTTAGATCTTTAGAACAAGCTGAAAAAAGAAACTAGCAGGAATTAATATTCACAATACTATATGAAACAAATATATACATTTACCAGTAGGTTCACTTACAAATCATCATTAAATAACAAACCAAGTGAAACAGGTAATGTAGATGTAAATCCAATGATGAGAACCAGTCACAAGTTCAATTCCATATACTTCAGAATACAACCCTAAGATGTATGGAGCCTAGTGCCCAAATGTCACAGTTTCCAACATAAGGTTTCTCACTGCTATGGGTTTGCTAAAGGAATGCAATGGACGTGTGGTGTTATTTCAGAACAGTTTCAAACTAATTAAAAGTTCAGCAACAATTTACCAGAAGACAGGTAAGTTATCCTCTCTCTTCCAGGCCCATGGCTAACCCTGGGTAGGATACCTGACCCAAGTTTGATGACCAATGGTAAGTAAGGGGGAGATAGGAGACAAAGGGCTTTGCACCCAATGCTAACCTGTGGAAGACGGGGGTGACAGGCAGTGCTATGATTACTTACTCACTCACTGTAATTTTCCCGGGGATAATGATGGGTCATCTGGGTGTCATTGGGGGCACGGTTTTCCATCCTTTGTTCAGGTGAGAGGTACCCAGAGGTTGCAGGTTCAAGGCTTCTTTTGGTCCGGTGCAACTGAAAGTTGCAAACCGAGTCGATGAAGAAATGCAGACTTCGACAATGCAGACCTCTTCAGGATACCACACGGGATGGGGGCAGATGAGTTCCAGTGATGTACCCATAGTTCAGTGGTAGTACTTCATTACCACCGTTTTTTGACCACAACGCTGATTTCATAATGAAGCCCAGTGTCTTGTGTTAGTTTCTCCTTCTTGAGTCTTTCCCATTTTGCCTTCTGTTATGAAAGTTAAAAAAAGCTGAAGAGAATGTTTCCACAACTATTCACACTCCCATAAAAACACAAAACACTGAGAAAATGAGTTTCCCCACCATGTGTTCGCATGTCCTGTTGTTCGTATCATATTGTTATATCAGAATTTTATTAGTACTGACAAGTGTTTTCGTTTTAGATGCAGTAGGACTGTGTGTTCATTTGTTTGTTTACTTGGGTCTAGTTAGTTTAGTTTAGTGTATTATTTGTATAGCGCCGCCTGGCCCTGGGGCATCCAGACGCTTGGCATGGTTACAGAAGTAGCCAAGAGATTACATGTTCCATAGGTAGACAGTAAAAGTTGTCGCGACATAATAAGAACGTTACTGATAGTATACACTGTTATCATACATTTGCAAGATTAGAGAATGTGCAGGATAAGCAGGCATTAATTACAGTAACTACAATGATAGGTTGGAATTCTGGGATTCTTTGGCCCGTATCCAGTTTTTGGCGTTGTGTCTGAATCTATGAAAGGAAGGTTCGGATCTGAGATTAATAGGGAGAGAGTTCCACAATTTAGTGGCAAGCACAGGGAAGCTTGTGCCGCCTGCTTTTTGGAGCTTGAATCCCGGGATGGTTAGGCAGTGTGATTGGGCAGATCTGGTTGGGCGGGCTGCGGTGTGGTGTGTGAAATTATCTGAGAGATATCTAGGTGCTTGGTGGGTTAAGCATTTGTGAGTAAGGGAGAGTGTTTTATATTCGATCCTCTGTGGTATGGAGAGCCATTGACAGGATCGTCAGGTGTCCGAAATGTGTGTATGTTTAGGTATATTCAGTGCTGCTCTTAGTGCGTTATTCTGGATAACTTGCAACTTATTAATGTTCTTTTGGCTAGTACCCAAGTACAGGGCGTTGCAATAATCGACTTTAGATAGTACCAGTGCTCTTGCTAGGGTGATGCAGTTGTTGGTCGAGAGGTAGGGTCTGCTGGCATTGATGAGTTTGCATGTGTAGCCGGAGGAAGATGAGATGGCAGAGTGAGAGAAGAGTCAAGGTAGATCCCAAGAGTTTTGACGCTGTTGGAGACGGTAATGTTGTTGCCGTCAATGGTGAAGGTCTGGTAAAGTTTGTCAAGGTTGTTCAGTCTGGATTGGGTGCCTAGGAGCAGGAGCTCGGTCTTATCGTCGTTGAGGCATAGGCCATGTTTGGCCATCCATTCTTGAATAATGGAGTAGATGTTGTTGAGTACTGTGTTGTCGGTGGCATAGTCTCCTGTTAATGGTATGAGTATTTGAGTGTCATCTGCATAGTTAGTGTAGATGACACCCAAGTGGTCCAGTATGTCGAAGAGGGTTTTTGTAAAAACATTGTAGCGCGTGGGTGAGACACAGGAGCCTTGGGGGACGCCACATGTAACGGGGGCTGGTTCGGCAGCAGCTGTCGGGGCAAAGACCCTCATGGATCTATTGTTCAAGAAGGATTGAAACCAGGCATTAGCTTTGTCAGAGAAGTTGGCTGCTGAGGCTAGGTGTTTGCAAAGAATGTCGTGATTTAATAAATCAAAGGCAGCTGAAAGGTCGAGGAGGAGAAGGAGGGCTAGCTTGCCGTTGGCTTTGAGGTTGTCCATTTGTGTCTTGAGATATAGCAGGGCTGTCTCAGTGCCGTGTTTGAGCCGGAAGCCTGATTATCTTATCCCTAGTAGGTTGTTTTTCTCTAGGTGGCTCTGGATTTGCAAGTAGGCGGCTCGGTCGAGGATTTTTAGGAGGAAGGGTACTGTGGTGATTGGTCTGTAATTAGTAGGGGCGCTAGGGTCTAACGTGGGTTTCTTGAGTAGAGGTAACACCCAGGAGTCTTTGAGGTTGTTGGGTACTATGCTGGAAGTGAAAGACGTGTTGATGAGAGATGTGATAAAAGGGGCAAGATGTTTGGCTGCGTCTTTGATGATTGGTGCAGGGCAGATGTCACCTTGGAATTTGGAGGGTTTTAATGAATTGATTATGTCTTCAACCTCAGTGATGGTGATGGTGGAGAATTCAAATAAGTTATTTCCGTTCAGTTGTGAGTTGTGGATGGGAGCGAAGGGCTTGTCTGCGAGTGTGAGACTTTCTTTTTTTAGCTCTATTTTAGCTTGTAGCATGGCAATTTTGCCTAGGAGTGTTTCTTGTATTTTGGTGCACCAGGAAGTGTCTTTGGTACATGTGTCTGGGATGGGGGATGGGGATTCGAGGTCTCTTAGTATATTAAAGAGCTCTTTGGTATTGGATTTGGCATTGCAGATTCTTTCATTATAAATGTTTTTTTTGTTTGGATGATAGCAGATTTGTATGTATTGGAGGCTATGGAATAGGATATTTTATTATTGGCGGATGGAGACCGTTTCCATGCTGATTCCGTTTGTCTTTTGATTTTACGGAGGGTTCTTAGTTCGGGAGTGAACCAAGAGTTGAGATGGGCTCGGGGTTTGGCTTTCCTTAGTTTGAGTGGTGCTACAGTGTCTATGGCTTTGAGAATAGTTGTATTATAGAGGTCTACTAGCTCGGTGGGGTTGGTGATGGCGGGTGAATAGTCGATGATGGGTTGGAGTAGAGGGAGGAGTTTCTCTAGTGTGATGTTTTTGCTATTTCTTGTAAATGTGGGTGGGGCGTTGGGAGGGAGCAAATTATTTTGTTTGTTTTTATTGATGGTGAAAGTGATCAGATGGTGGTCGGTCCAGGCGCATGGTGTGTTGGAGAGGATAGTCGTGTTACAATTGAGGTCTGCTATCCAGTCAAGGGTGCGGCCTTTGTTGTGTGTGGGTAGAGTAATGCGGTGGGCGAAGCCTAGTTGCGATAATGGCTACACCGCCGCCTTTGGCTGTTTGTCTGTCTGTGCTGTATATGGTGTAGTCACTAGGGATGGCTAGCGCGAGGGTGGGGCCTGATGCTGCATGGAGCCAGGTCTCAGTGATGGCTATAAAGTCTAGTTCGTTGAGAGAGATGATGTCGGAAATGTCTAAGGCATGGGAGACTAGCAATCTAGTGTTGATGAGTGCGCCTTTGATAGTATCAGTGGTAACTTGGTGAGGTTTGTTTTTGGGTGTGCGGGGGGAGGATATTTTGGAGTGAGGAGTGGTCTGGTCGGGTGATGCTAAAGGATGTGTGATGTGCGTAGATAGTTTGTGTTTGGTTATCCTATTTCTGGGTCCTGAGTTGGGAGGGGTCGATGTCGTATATGTCCTGGATCTAAGGCGGCTGAGTCTCATTGTATCTGTGCAGGGGTAAGAGATTCTAGAGGGTGCGCAGGGATACTGTATGTGTCTATTTTAAGGTGAGACTTGGTGAGGATGGGCTGGAATGGGTTAGTGTTGGGTAGGAATGGCGTGGGACACGGGATGGGGTGGTGTCTTGGGCATGCTGGTCTGCTAAGGCCGTAGGGATGGGAGATGAAATGCTGCCCTGAGCAGGGTAGGTCAAGAGGAACCAGGTAGAACGGGAACATGATGAGGATGGACCAGGTTAGCATATCTATGGTTACAGAAAGCAGAGCTCTGGCTGGTGGGACACTAGAACCCTTGGCGGTATAATGTCAGGTTGCTAATGCAAGACCAGACTAGGGCTAAATATCAATGTCAAAATAAGGAATGCACGATCAGGCGAGGGCTAGATAGCAGTGTCAAAATACGAAATGCAAAGTCAGCTATGGCTAAATATCAAAGTCAAAATACGAAATGCAAGATCAGGCTATGGCTAAATAGCAATGTCAAAGTACGACATGCAAGATCTAACAAAGGTGGTGCAGTCTAAGGCAGGGTAATGCCGTTTGAAACAATGCAATACTGGCTGAGGGCAGAATCAGAACGGAGCGGTCTGGGTGGGCAATGATAGCAGCTATATACTTGATGCAAAGACAAGCAAAATACAAAGGTAATGCAGTCTAAACACAGAGTAGTGCTATCTGATGCAAAGCAATGCTAGTTTGGGGAAAAGCAGTGTTATTTAGGCTGCGTGCAAAGCCTACTATGATACATTGCAGTGAAATTTAGGCATATTGGTGCCCAGTGTGATGTTGCTTAAATATTAGACAGACCCATCTCAGCTGCTTCTGTGGGCGGTACATACGCAGGTTGGCGTCAATCAAGTCAATCAGATGTCTGGATTGGGCAATCGTGTAGATAGTGATGATTGGAGGGAGCTCGGGCACAGGATGCAGGTATACAAGGATTGCGACCTGCTTAGGGGGGGTGCTCGGTGGGGCAGCAAATGAGAAGTATACAGGTCCAGGAGCGAGCAATGTTGGACTCCCTGGTTGAAAAAAAAATGCTGGTATACGCAGGACAGTTGTGACGCAAGTAGGCTTATTGAGCAGTTGCAGGTAGCATTAGTGGTTATTAGTGGGCTTGTTTAGTATAGCATTACGCAAGGGTGAAACCTCACCAGCGTTTAAGCAGCATGTGACAACCAGACGTGGTCTGGCAGAGGTCCTCGCCCCGGCCTCGAGCGACTCGAGACAGGCTCGGGACAGGTGTTGATCCTTTTAGAGAGGATCCTTCTGGAGAGGGCCGGCGTTCGCCTGGGGTTCTGCTGGTTAGGAGTGGGGAAGGGGAGTGCATAAGAGGAGGCCCCATCATTGTCAACCTCAGAGGAAGGTGGGCCTTGTGTAGATCCCCCAATGAGACATGGGGAGGCAGGGCCTAACTTGAATACCCCCGACAGATGCATTGGAGGAGTAGGAGGGTATATCCTTCATGTGGGATAAGGGGTTTGCCACAGCAAACACCACAGACGAGGACATTGAGATGGCTCCTTTCTATTTTGAGGACATAGAAGAGGAAGTGTCATACTTCCATTGTGGAAGCAGAAAAATAATATGAGGCCGGGAAGCCCACAAAGAAACACACCAACACAGGTTACAAAGAACATACAAGTGCTTTATTTAAAAGCTACAACAGTTACCAAAGTCAATTGACAAACGGATAGCTATTCGGCTCTCAGAATAACGTAACGAACTTCAACGAAGGTTCGATGCACTAGTGAGAGAGACCGTACATTGGAATACTTGGTTTTTTTATACTCTTTATCCAGCCCCTGGCCAACCCCCTCGCGGGTTAACCATTCTAGGAGTCGGGCCTATGGGTTCCTTGCCAGGTCAATCCTATAATATATGCATTTTGATTAGTTCCGCTGATATAGTTGTACATTTACACATAGGTCAACAATAGGACAAGGTCTCAGTTCGTGACCCCGGCAAGTGGCCTGCAGGCATATTAATTATTTGTGTGTACGGAGGTCACAACGGCCAGAATCTTACTCAGAATGTCATTCGGCCTCCATTTTGATGTTCAGGGTGACTTCCACATTACAAGAGAACCTAAAAAGGCAGTTTAATCCAAGATGGTGACTTACATTACTTTCTCTAAGGTCAAGACCTTGCCGTGGAGTTTGTTCGCATATGATATTTTTAGACAACTTGGCGTAGACCAATACACATACAATTGTTGCGATAGGAGGCATAATATTCTTTCAATTCCGACAAACCCTCCTTTTGGCCTATGCCAAGTGCTAATATCATTGCTAATACTTCTGTAAATAACTCCATGCATTGTCGTCCATACATCCTGAATCATTATCTGTAATGTCTATAGCCATTAGGTCGTTCATCAGAACCTCTTGTAACACAAACTCTTTAGATGCTGTGTCCTGGGCATACATTTTGTGCCCTACTGTGCTCACCGCTTGAGCACAACATCCCCCTAGCATTGCACATATACTAGGTAAACATTGGAAACAGCAACAAAGGAATAACAGGATTCCCAAAATAACCAGGATAACAGAAAGCACCTTCCAACCCCAGGATCGTAGAGAATCCCAGAACCAGGCGCTAATATTCCAATCTCCCATAGGAACATGCACCTCAGAACTAAGGATGTGCAAGTTCTGTATTGCTTTGAAAATTGTTGGTGAGGAATCTGGTACGAAAACACAGCAAGCGGACCCCACTAATTTGCATACTCCACCACATTCTGCCAGGATGACATCTAATGCCATCCAATTTTGGAGCGCTACCAATCTTATTGCCTTTTGTTCTAGTGTCATATTGTAGAGTATATCCGTGGTCCGGTTGATGGTTCTCTCCAGTTCTCTTGCTAGCCCCCTAATGTTTTCAGAGTTTTCTATCTGTCCCCAAAATGGCACAACTGATTTCGCTATATCTCCCAATACTTGCCCATGGGTATCTCCGCTCTCGTCCCGCCGTGGGCGAGCCTTAGAAACCTCCAATGTACTAGCTACAAATACCCCAGGTAACAGGATTCCTAAATAACAGGTTCCCTGCCAATCCTTGGGCAACCAGGGAAATGCTGAACTACCACAAACGAAATAAACAGGCCCCCCTACATACAGAGGCCTGTTCTCCCCAGTCAAATTTACAATGTTCACACAACCTTCAAAATCTCCCATTGGCCGTGTGCCATTTCTTTGTACACAGAAGGGGACTGAATCGGGGCTATGATTAATAGAGTAGGAAGGGGGCACAGCGTCCTTATTGCCTATCGGAGCCATTTTAAAGGAAATTAGAGTTTGGAAAGGAAGAGATAGTTTATCAGATGGCCTTATAGAAGCAACATTAGGTCTACTTCTATTTGCAAAAAGCGAGCATCCCAGGGGAGTCAATTCACGTTTCTCAAAATCATTTAAATTAGTTCCATCAAAGTTGCCTGAGATGCTATCATTCCAACGGCCGAAGAATAGTGCTCTAAGAGAAGCATAGCAAGCAGTCGTTAAAGGTAAAGGGTGAATATACCATCCTAGCCCCTTGTTCCCATGTTGCGGTAAATGGGTGCAAATCCAGCAATTACTCTTATTAAAAATGGCATGCGTTGCATTCATTACTATCATTAAAGTGTTATTATGATACTTTCGTCTATGCTGGGAGTCTCTAGGTGACAGGGTGTGAAGGTGTACAGAGAGAGTCAAAGCAGTAGGTACAATCTCAATTGGCAGTAGAGGTTTTAGAGGGTAAATTTCTTCGAAGTACCAAAGTCCCACAGCAGTAATTACACAAATTCCAATTATTATTAACACAACACAGCAATACGTTTTCGGGGCCCAGGCACATTGTTCGTTGTCCGAGTTGGTCACCCCCTTATTTACAAGACCAATGGGGGGAGCAGCGGTGGAGGTGGCAGGCATCGTAGTTTCTCAATCGACGACCCCAATGTTCGTTGCTGGCGACACTACGGTCGCGCGACTTTTTAGTCCTTCCCAACCCTAGCCAGCAGAATCCCTTTTTTTTTCTTTTGTTCGAAAGGAACTTTCTTTTACAAGAGAAAACTTTCAATCACTTCTTCTTTCCAAATGCACGGAAAAGACCTGTGCCGTAGTTCTATTTTCTTCGTCGAAGGTCGTACCTGGTGGTACCCAGAACTGTTTGATCCGGAAACAAAGTAACGTCACTTCCTGAGGGAAGCGACGTATCAGAGGCGACGGAAGTCGCAGAACTTGAAACAATGTTTTCCGGAAGTGACTGTTTCAACAAGTGCAGAGACGAAATGGACTGTTCCCCAAGCTCCACGGGCTCAGAGAAATTCTCTGACGCACTCACAGCGCTGTTTGCTACTCCAGGATCAGAGATTGTAGCATCAGCGAGGGGTTCTGCTTCTTCTGTAACGTGTGGCGTCGGGTGAGGAAGTTTCTTGACATGCGTCGCGTGGATCCAATGCTTCTTTCCAGCCACCCGCACTGCTGTTTGGGTGACCAACAGTACCTGGTAGGGTCCCCTCCAGCGAGGAGCGAGACAGGAAGACCTTTTGTAGGCCTTCACTAGGACCCAACTTCCAGGCTGAATATCGTGTCCTGGGCCCGTAAACCGTACAGGTAAAGCTGATTGGACAAATGATAAATGAGATACAGATTTTTAGTCAACTGGTTACAGTAGTCTACAAGCAATACATCCTTGACCTCCCTTAAGGTTTCGGGCTTCGGAAGGCCCCAAATGTTAGCAGGTCTCCCATTCACTACCTCAAATGGGGAGAGCCCAGTCTTAGTTTGAGGTGTGGTACGCATGGCTAACAATACAATGGGTAAGGCATCTGGCCATTTCAGTTTGGTGTTGGCACATGTTTTTGCAAGCTTATTCTTTAGGATGCCGTTATGTCTCTCTACCAACCCAGCACTTTGAGGATGTCTAGCCGAGTGAAATCGTTTTTCAATGTGTAACGCTGTGCATATCTGTAAAATTACTGCTGCAACAAAATGGGGACCATTGTCTGACCAAATTACCCTTGGAAGCCCAAATCGTGGAAAGAATTATTTTACCATAGTCTTTGCAGTGGTCATGGCAGTAGCATCTTTAACGGGGAAAGCCTCGACCCATTTACTAAAAGCACAAATAATCACAAGAACATATTTTAGATTGTTACACCGTTCCATCTCAATAAAATCAAAGTGGATGACCTCGAAGGGAACAGAAGGGGGCCCAAAGCTTCCCCTTGGAGTTACTGTCCCCTTCCCCACATTGTGCTGTAAGCAAATCATACAATTCTGAACATGGCGCTGTGCAATCTTTGAAAATGTATCATTCACCCATACTTGTTCTAACATTTTCTTGATCTGCTGGGCACACACATGCGTAGGACCGTGTGCCATCGTAACCATTGCCAGTACATATGAATCAGGGAGCAACCATTTTCCTTCAGATGTATCCACCCAACACCCATCATCATCCAGTTTCCCCATTCCTTTGGCCCACTTTTTAGACTCTTCTAATGTGGCATCAGTTTGGATATCTCGCACAGACCCGATACCCTCATCCATTACATAGGCATCTTTTGTTTCCCTTAGAGCATACATGTCTGCGCTAAGGTCTGTAGCTGTTTGCCTGGCTATCTGGGCAGCAAAAGCGTTCCCTTTTCCCACATCATCTATGACCTTACGATGTGCTGCACATTTCATGATCGCTAACTGCCTAAGGAGTGAAAGTGCTGAGAGCAATTGCACTATCAGGGGACCATGCTGGATCTTGGTCCCATGTGAGGTTAGGAACCCTCTTTCCGACCAGAGCCTCCCGAAGTTGTGAGCCACCCCAAAGGCGTACTGGCTATCAGTATATATGTTTACTACACGCCCTTCGGAGAGTTCACAAGCTTGGGTCAACGCTATAATCTCTGCGGCCTGCGCGGAGTTATGCGGAATTCTCTTAGTTTCAACAACCGTACTCAACGTAGTAACTGCGTAAGCAGCTGTAGATGTACCATCTGGAAGTTTGAAGCAGGAGCCATCACAAAACAGCTCCCCTTCTGCATTGTCCAAAGGAGTATCTATAAGGTCTATCCTGCCCTTCGTTTCCTTTTCAGTGGTATACAGGCACTCATGTAATTCTTCGTCACCGCAAACAGTATTTTGCGGGAAAGGTAGGAGTTCAGCCGAATTAAGAACACAACACCTCTTAATTTGAATGTGAGGGGCAAACAGAATTAATTCATACCATGTCAGCCGTGCAGAGGTGAGGTGTTGCGTTTGAGTCTTATTCAATAGGACATCTACAGAGTGAGGTACCATCAAGATTAAATCATGGCCTAGGACCATTCCCTCACTCTGTTTTACAGATGCGGCAGCAGCAGCGACAGCTCGCAAACATCTTGGCAAAGCGCATGCGACAGGATCAAGGGCGGAGGAGTAGTAGCCGCACGGCCTATTCTTCCCTCCGTGTTCCTGTGTTAACACAGCCAAAGCACATCCATCACATTCATGCACAAACAACACAAAGGCCTTGTCATAATTTGGAGTACCCAGAACCGGTGCAGAGCATAACGCGGTTTTGAGAAGCTCAAATGATCGGTGATGTTCCGATTTCCATGGCAGCGGCAGAGAAATGCCCTTCTTCGTCAAAGCCAACATCGGTTTTATCACTAGTGAAAAGTTTGGGATCCACAACCTACAGTAAGAAGCAGTACCTATTAAGGCTCTGACTTCCATCTGTGTATTTGGAACAGACATGCCAGAAATGTGTTTTATTCTTTCAGGTGTCAATCTTCTCCCCTCCTTTGACAGGAGGTAGCCTAAATAGGCAACCTCCTGACAACAATATTGAAATTTCTTGAGCGAAGCTTTATGACCGTTTTCGGCCAGATGAATAAGTAACAATACAGTGCCCTCTTTACAAGCACTTTCAGAATCTGTAGCCAAAAGCAAATCATCGACATACTGAAGTAGTGTACAAGTAGGTGGCAATTCAAGGGTGTCAAGCTGCTCTTTCAAAGCTCTACTATAAATGCTTGGACTTTCAGTATACCCTTGAGGTGCCCGAGTAAATGTAAATGAACGTCCTCCCAAGGTGAACGCGAACAAATATCTACTCTCCTTGTGTATAGGAATGCTAAAGAAAGCATTCTTTAAATCCACAACACTAAAGTGCGTAGCTGTAGCAGGGATCATTGTTAGTATTGTTGTTACATCAGGCACAATTGGAAATTGTGGGGCGACAACTTTGTTAATAGCACGAAGATCAATTATAAAACGGTATGGGATTGCATTGTCGCCTTTCTTGTATACAGGCAAAATCGGGCTGTTACATAAACTACCTGCAATCTCTTCAATCACCCCTCGATGCACAAAATCAGAGACAATGCACTTCAAAGCACGCTCGCCCTCAACTGATATTTTATATTGCGAAATGCGTGGTAGTTTAACTCCATGCTTCAAAACTATTCTAACGGGCTCAATCTGTAGTACCCCGACATCATTGTCGTCAACCCCCCATAAATATTCTGGAACAACACTAAACTCAGGAGGCAATGGTCGAGTCAGAAACTGAGAGCTGGGAAGTTGCTGTGGTGAAACCGTCAGTCGTACTCCATCACAGGAACAATGAATTACTGCATTCAGTTTCTTCAACAAATTTAACCCCAGCAAATTCTCTCCACAGTTCGAAGTCAGAAGGAAGGGACAATGGTCCGTAAAGGGACCCAAAGAAACAGACACCGGCGAAGAAACCGGACAAACAATTGGTATACCAGAAAACCCTACAGAAACATTTGTTTGCCCTGACAGTGGAATTTTTGGAACCCGGGAATGATCAATGGAGCACTTCTGTGCTCCAGTGTCTATCAAAAACTGATGTTTCCTATTCCCCACTAACAATTCAACGTAGGGACCTTTCTGATTAACGGGAATAGGTGAAGGTTCCAAACCCTGCTTCGGGCAGTCCTAACGAAACAAAATGTTATCGGAAGGAAGCTCTTCAGAAAGGTAGGCAGCAGAAGGGTGATCAAATAGGTTTCTTGTATCCACACTCGGAATCTGATTTTCCCGTGAAAAAGGTTGCTGAGGATCTTGCGAAAACTGACTTCTATCAGGGCCCCCCTCTCCGGGGCGACCTCTAGGTCATCTACCCATACTCCCAAATGCATTGTTTGACCTTTGGCGAAGGACGGGGCACTGTGCTCGCCAATGACCTTCCTGGCAGCAATACGCACATTGATTAACATTCACAGAACCCAAAGGAGCGTTTCCTTTTGGGACATACTGACCTCTGGTCTGTGACGTACCTCCTCTGGGATTTCTAACAATTTGTTGTAACAATACTTTAGTCTTCAAATCTCCTTTCCTCTTCTCTATTTTCTCTTTTTCATTATTCACACGGTTCTCATAATACTGAGCCATGTGCAAAACTTCAGATTGGGATTTCGCCTGCCAAGCGCTCTCAGAGGACATAATCTGTGACTGGATGTCGGGCAACAACCCACGTAAAATATGTCCACAAACAACCTTTTCCCAGACTCTGTGCCCAAGTCCTGTCCACTGAAATCAGAGAATACCTGTTCGAATCTATTAAAGAACTCGGTGGCACCTTCAGTTTTTCCTTGAACACAGGCCGTAAGCTTGTCCCAAATAATTCTTTTCTCAGGAATTATGGTTTTCAATTTTGCGACAATTCTATCAGGCAAAGTAAGTATTACCTGAGGTGGTTTCTCACCAGCTGCTCTTTCCCCATCAAACCTAGTCATGTTAGCCCATGTATCTCCTAATCCTGGCACATCGTCTATTGTTCGAACCTGCTTCCATAAATCTACGGGCAGGAGTACAGGGAATAGCAAGTCAATGGGCCTCATTCCGAGCATGGCGGTAAGGGATAGCGGCCACCGCTAACGAGAGCGGTGGCGGTAATCCCTTACCGCCATACTCCGAGTTCCCTTTGCGCCATGGTGGTTTTAACACCTGCTTTTAGCAGGTGTTAAAAACCATGGCGCTAAGGGACCTTGATGTAAATTACGCCACCGTAATTTACGGTGGCGTAATTGACGCCTTCCCCACTCCCATTATGCCCTATGGGGCAAGAATGGGAATGGGGAAGGGTAAATGGGGATTGGGGAATTACCGCCCCGCCAACCTTGGAATGGGGCGGTAATTCCGCCAACCACCAAGGCGCTGCCGGTCCGGGTACGGCGTCAACCAAGGCGTTAATAGCGCCATTGGTTAGCGCCGTACTCGGAATGAGGCCCAATGTCACTTAAGGTGAACACAGAGGACTGCAAAACGGACTCTATCTCTTTGTAGAATCCTGTCGGGTTTTTCCTAATATCGGGAATTGATTGTCTAATAGTGTTCACTTCCTGTCGCGAAAACGGGACGTGAACAAATTGCGATACATAATGTGCAGGGATGTCCACAGCGGGTGCACCAGTCCCAACGTTAGCGGGAATCTCAACCTTAGGGACAAATGTCGGAGGAACCTCTCTCATAGGCAACTGAGATGTAGGTAACTCTGACCGCTTACTAAGCAACAGAGCCAGGTCGAGCCCTAAGGCAGCTGAAGAAGCGTCGGGCGAAAAAGCCCTTTTACAAATACCCAATAACTCTATAGGACAACTAACCTTTTTCCTTACACATTCTTCCTGCAGGTACTGTACCATTACCTGAATCACCTTCCTCTGCATTTCTACTGTATACTGACTATACGTGTCATATACTTCATCTGGCGGTATCGATGAATCCGAGATCCATCGAATCGCATCTTTGGTACAAATTCGTACTTCCTTAGGTACCGATCTACGACACGGAAGGAACCGTTTCTGCACATACATACTGTCGTCTTCATCATCCTCATCTCGTGATTTCTCAAAGTCCCTCCTATACTCAAACAATCTCTCAACATGACCATGTACTTTCTCCTCTGTGTCCCTCGAAAGTGCTCAAGCATTTAGATCCCTAACCCCTTGTGGGAGATCCGAATTTTGTAATCTACCCCACATCACACATAAATGAGTCCCTAAACCTTCGATAAAAACATTTTTTTCTGGAAAATTGTCCATATGTCCAATGTGGAAAAAACGTTAACTTGGTCACCTTTCTCCATACAGTGCTTAGCCCATGCAAATAATTCCCGTTTCTTGTCTGCAGAAACAGTATTACGAGTGACAATCTTTGGCCCCGCACCCTGATCAACTTCAGTTAATACAGAACCACTCGGGAGCGGAGGTGTGGGAAAATTCAATGAGGATGCAACTATTGGTGCAAGAGGAAGGGGTGGCGGGATAGGTGGAGGAACAACAACCAGAGGAATAGGAACAATGGGTTGCACAGGGGGAACAGGAATAACAGCAGGAATGGGCAGAGCCCTTTAGGTTTCTTATGCTTATTCTTATGCTCTAATTTCTTCAGAAACATGGAAATCTTTAGAGGGATACATTTTCTGGATACCTAGTGAGAAAGCCCTATCCATATTTCTAACTGACTCCGAATGTTTTTCTTTATCATATAACAACGCCTTTTCGGCATTAGTTTTATGACGGCGTGCATGTTTATCCCTACTTTTAAGCTGCTGCAACGCTTCTTTTTTCCAATTCTGCAAAACATCAAATGCTGCAGGTCTGGCTTTCTTTTTTAGCAAGACCGATTCTAGGTATTCAATACGGGGGATCTCGAAACTACCATTGATTGGCCACTGAAATTCTGAGGCATGTCTGGTTTGTCTGTGCCAAATATCATTAAATACTATACTTCCAATGCCATACTTACAGTACATAGTACATGCCGGCGACCCCTCCTGTGGTGCCGGGCAGCTAAATTCCAAAGATTGTCGATCGCTGCGGAACAGAGCCCTAAAGCAGCTAGACAATTTCCCAGGCATTTCACAAAAAATTGGTGTTACCTGGTCAATAATTGTGTCTGCAGATACAATACGCCAAATTCAAATTGTCAGGGTTAAATTAAGAGCCGGGTCACGACTGCACCTGACCAAACCTAAGGAGGACCGTACGGTTTACCAAAGAATTTACCTAACAAATTTTACCTTGTGTTTGGTGGTTTCGACAAATCTGCTCGCCTCAAAAATAGACCCTCGTCAAGATGCCGTGTCAGACCACACGACTATCGTCCAAGGATCGGATCGTGCAGCGCTGCCGAGGTATCGCGTCTCGTTCGGTCGGACCCGCAGTATCACACCGTCCGAGCCCGGTTCGATAGTCTGCGTCAACCTTCAATGATCCGGCATCAATCTTGAGGGTCCCTGTTCGGGCGCCAACTGTGGAAGCAGAAAAATAATATGAGGCCGGGAAGCCCACAAAGAAACACACCAACACAGGTTACAAAGAACATACAAGTGCTTTATTTAAAAGCTACAACAGTTACCAAAGTCAATTGACAAACGGATAGCTATTCGGCTCTCAGAGTAACGTAACGAACTTCAACGAAGGTTCGATGCATTAGTGAGAGAGACCGTACATTGGAATACTTGGGCTTTTTATACTCGTTATCCAGCCCTTGGCCAACCCCCTCGCGGGTTAACCATTCTAGGAGTCGGGCCTATGGGTTCCTTGCCAGGTCAATCCTATAATATATGCATTTTTATTAGTTCCGCTGATATAGTTGTACATTTACACATAGGTCAACAATAGGACAAGGTCTCAGTTCGCGACCCCGGCAAGTGGCCTGCAGGCATATTAATTATTCGTGTGTACGGAGGTCACAACGGCCAGAATCTTACTCAGAATGTCATTCGGCCTCCATTTTGATGTTCAGGGTGACTTCCACATTACAAGAGAACCTAAAATGGCGGTTTAATCCAAGATGGCGACTTACATTACTTTCTCTAAGGTCAAGACCTTGCCGTGGAGTTTGTTTGCATATGATGTTTTTAGACAACTTGGCGTAGGCCAATACACATACAATTGTTGCGATAGGAGGCATAATATTGTTTCAATTCCGACACCATAAGCATGAGTGTGCTGCTGTGGGTGAGAGTGGGAACTGTCAGGAGGCTGCTCAGTGTGAGGACCAGCTTGCAGAGGTGTTGCAGGAGGAGCTGAACCTACCTTAATTGGAGGAGGTGGGGCAACCACAGTAAGAAGTGGTGTTGGAGGAGACTCTTCCTGGTCTGAATTAGGAAGTAAGCCATGAGGAGCCAGAGGGTCAGCATGTGTCTCCCCCTCTATACCTTCTAGACTGCATAATGCAACCTGGAGGGGCTACTGTTATTATTGTGAGCAGCCAGTTAGATGTGGGGAGCTTCAATGCATAGTGGTGCTGAGCAACTTGAGATGCAATATGGAGAGCCACCATCTTTCCTACCTGCATGGTATTGCGCAGGCATGAAAGAATGGGTCAGTAATGCAGATGGATTGGCCTCACAGGGGATCTCCCCAGAGGTGAGAGTGGCAGCAGTCTGTCGGGGTGGGGATGGGGGGTGCTAGAGCACTTTATAAAACACTCACTGAGAGAGATTGAGATCTTTTGTGGACGTCTGAACCCTATGAAAGAGACCAAGAACCTTAGTGTGGGGCTGCACACTGTGAAAACCGAAAAATATTTAGGGGTGTTAAAGAGCATAAGAAACCTAAAGGGCTGCTGCCTTCAATAAACAAATTCCAGGGGACCTTAAGGAGAAACAGACTCGTTGAAAAGGCCCAAGAAGCTTAGTAGGTGGCTGCACACTGTGAAAAGAAAGAAGAACCTTAGTGGGTGACTATGCTCTGTAAAAAACCTGAGAAACGTAAAGGGTGGCTGCATCCTGTAAAATAAACAGTACTTTTGTGGGTGACTGCACCCTTTGAAAAATCCACCCAGTGGAAGAACATGAATATTAGTGTGATCAGGATTTGTAAACATTATTTGCACAATAGTCAAACCACAAGCACCACAAAACAACACGGCCCACTTTTGAGTAACTGAAATGGGTCACATATCATCAGGGCTCAAGTCGAGGGTACACACGGGGGGACGGAGTCCACCCACTTTTTTCAGAGGGTGGGCTCAGTCACCTCCAGCTAAAATGATAAACAGTAAATGTCCTCTTTGAATGTATGCATTAAAGACGACCACGGGGATCGAACCACAGTGGTCATGTTTGAAGGCCGGACACTTCACCACTGCATTAAATAACCTGATGACAAATAACAAACAACTAAAGGTAAAATGTTTAATTTGGTACTGCAATTCCCAGGGGAAACACTTGTATTGGTTCTTGGGGTTTAAAACATGCACATCTTTTGACGTTTTCAAAAACACCATTAGAAGAAAAAGTCCTCTCTGGGTTTTGTGTGTGTTGTTTTTATGAAAGGCAAATGGCATTTGTCCTGTCCAATTTGGGTGGTTATGCAAAGCAAATGTAATGTAATGTGCATATTTCACCTTGATATGTAATTTCTGGTGATGTCACATCCCATTGCATTTGTTGGCGTGTCCCACCACTTTAATCTTTAGGACTTGACCCCTGCATATCATCATCATTGTCTTAGCTGGCTTGTCATCTTTGGGTAGATGTTTTTCTATAGTTTTTCACAATGAAAATGCTCATCTATTTTTATCAATTTCACTTCAGATTTTCAACACTATGATTATAGAAAGTCATAATTCTCGTAAAGACACGGAGACGAAGGATTATGCTTTCAATTAACTTTACTTCTTGAGCAGCATAAAACCAAGCAATAATATATACAAAACAAAGAATAGCAAACTACAACTCCCATAAAGTTTGAGTCTTTGGTAGTTCAAATTTTATTGGTCTTTCATTAAACACGTGATCTCCCAGACCAATCATCTCACTTCAAGTCCCATAAAAACACTGCCACCATCTTGACATTATCCTCTTTCTTTGCTGCTAGGGCAGCGAGTTAAGTACATTCGGGGAGCAGGCAAGCGCTGTGAGCACAGGGTTGTGTCAGAGCGTATTAGCAGAATATGCAAGACTTCTCCTGTGGTTACAGGCAATAGCCAGGGCGGCTCTAAAAACTCTCTCAGGCAGTACACTTGTGGAAGGCAGCTTTGCGATTCAGCAGCAACTAGTACAAGTGCCGCTGGTCAGATGGACCATTTGTGGTATTAATAGTATAAGGGGTCAGCCCATCCCCTCCAATGGGTGACTAGCCCGATAGACAGGCACCAAGCATCTGTGTGGCTGATTGTCCACCCTCTGTTCCTGATGATTCATATGTTTTCAAGTCACTGAGGAGTGTTTCCCACAGATACTCCCCTATAGGCTGCACCCACACTGCCCAGAAAGCTTTTTACAGATGTCAGAGATATTCTGCTTGTTGATGCTGACATCTTGTGTGTACTTGACATATCTGGTGTAGGTGGCAACATTTGGACTTGTTGGTGTTCTTCCTGCTGCCAGTGTTCTTTCTCCATTTGATATAACATGAGTCCTTGCACATTTGCATTTCCATTTGAATGCCTCCAACAGACATGGATTACAACACTGATGCACCATTACAACACTGATACACCAGTCCGTGACACCAAGGCCCTCATTAGGACCTTGGCGGAGGACCATGGCGCTATTAGCACCATGGTCCATGGCGCTAAGCTGCCAACTCCGCCATGGTGGTTGGCGGACTTACCGCCCCATTCCGACCTTGGCGGGGCGGTAAGTCCCCAATCCCCATTTACCCTTCCCCATTCCCATTTTTGCCCCATAGGGCATAATGGGAGTGGGGAAGGCGTTCATTACGCCACCGTAAATTACGGTGGCGTAATTAACAACAAGGTCCCTTAGCGCCATGGATTTTAACGCCTGCTAAAAGCTAAGGGAACTCGTACTCAGGCGGTAAGGGTCGGCTAATGAGGCCCCAAGTCAGGATTGACACAATGATACACACCTCAGCAACTACAACTACACCATTGAGTAGCTCTCTGCTTCAAAATAACTTCAGATGTCTTCGAAGAATGAGCACAGCTTGCAAAACCCACTTCACAAGTTTTGCTTGATTACTGCAATGTGCTGTATGCTTCATAGTCGTTCCATCAGGCGCAATGTGCCCATGCTTAAACAGGATGCCGATGAGAACAATCCTGATGATGGCGAAGGTCAGCATGGCGCAAAAGGACACAATGGGGACAATGTAGGCGGGGTCAAGCAAATAGGACACATAGGGCCTCATTACACGGATGGCGGTAAGGATTTACCAGTACCGGTATTTTACCGGTACCGGTAAATCCTTACCGCCTTACTACGAGGTCCCTTTGCGGGTTGGGGAATTTAACGCCTGCTTTTTGCAGGCGTTAAAAACCAACCCGCAAAGGGACCCGGGGAGCTAATTACTGTACCGCAATTTGCGGTACCGTAATTAGCGCCTTCCCCATTCCCATTATGCAAAAATGGGAATGGGGAAGGGCAATGGTGGAAGGGGGAATTACCGCCCCGCCAACCTTGGAATGGGGCGGTAATTCCCCTTTCCGCCAAGGCGGTGCCGGTATTTTACCGGCATGAACCATGGCGCTTGTAGCGCCATGGTTCTCCGCCATCCGTGTAATGTGGCCCATACTCTATATTTTTTAAATAAGAGGTGGAAAGGGGTACTTCCATGAAAACACCATCTTAAACTACCACCTATCAAACCCATTAACCAAAAAGAGTAGTACATTTGTAATATTTGTCGATTAAAAACATACTCGGGAGGATTGGGGGGCATTTGGATCCCAAACAACATGGCTGCATCCTAGTGCAGCTACCAGCTCATGAATCCCACAGCGCATAGAAAGAGAGTTATTTGGGGTCAACTATAGGTGTAATCTGCAGCCCGCAACACCCGATAACTAGAGGAACAATCGAGGCGACATTGACTCATTAAGGCCTGAGGACGTTTCTCCGGGTGATGGAGTGTGATGGCGAGCTGGCGCCTGGAACGGGAAATGCTCTGAAGCCGCCCGGCATTAGAAAATGGCCTTGACTGATTGGCTCCCCCCCCCCCCCCCCCCCCAGGAACCCCGCAGTCACAGCAATCGGTGGGAGTATGGGTGCATACACTGTAGAATCATGGCCAGGGCCTCATTAGCAGGCACAGGCATGGCAGTATCACCAACAGGTGGGAGCATGGGTGCATACAGTGCAGATCATGGGAAATAGCAGGCACAGGGATGGCAGTCACAGCAATCGGTGGGAGTACGGGTGCATACAGTGCAGAATCATGGGAAATAGCAGGCACAGGCATGGCAGTCACAGCAATCGGTGGGAGCACGGGACAAACGGTCATGGGCCAGAGCCTCATGGGTATTAGTGGGCACAGTCAGTGGGTGTAAGTGGCAAAGATGGGTGGAATGCATTTACATGCAACGGTCGTGCAAGCCCCGAAACAGCGCTCAGCGATAGTAACTTTGGTGAGTGCGGTATGGCAAGGGGCACATTAGCCTGCGCTTTTGTAAACAGTTCGGTGATCAGAGAAGGCACAGAGTAAGGGTGCCTTGTATTGTTGATATTAATTCGAGTATATTTACCTCCTTTGATTCCTTCTCCCCATCACCTCCTGCATTCTCCAGTCCTCCACTCCAGTCCTTGTATTACTCACCGAACCCCTAGAGTCATCTGCCACAACCTGCTACAACAAACCACACAGGCTGAATGTGTGGCAGCCTCTTTACAATGTTCTGGACCCTTCCCCTTTGCTGAACTGTGCTTCTCGCAGTCCTAGCTGGTCTTAGCTCGCTCAAAAGGGGCCAGTTCAAACCTATATCAGTCCCGGTCACAATCTTGGATTTTTTTTATGTTTACTTATTGAAAACATAAAATGTATTACAGAAGTCTTGAACGTAAACACTTAAAAGTGATTGTGGAAGAAAGAAGAAAAACAACGTGTGGCCTCAGGTGGTGTCCGTCCCAGTGCTGGGTAGAGAAAGGGCTGGCCTACAATGCCCTGTGCAGGGGAGCCCACTTTTTGGACTGGTGTGAAAGGACAGCAGACCCCACATAAGCCCAGGGATCCAGCCAATTGCTCTGCAGACCCCTGTGGATCTGCAGAATTTCCATGCATCTCGGGGAAGAGGTTTGCTCACCCAGAAGACAACACAGGGCTCAGGAAAATGTTGCTAAGAGTTCATAGTCTTGACCAACCCCTTGGGTCCTGCTCCATCAGAGGGGATCTGGGGGTACACGGTAAATGCCCCCTGTCAAATGAGGAGGACCAAGGGATGATGACCACGGGGTCGTCTCCATACTGCCCTGACCCATCATCCACTGGCTCAGGCAGGGCCCTCACCCCGGGTAACCTCTTTGATGGTGCCCAGAATCAGGTAGTGGACTTTGTCACAGCATGTGAAAAGAATCAGTCATGCAAGATTAAATGAATGATTGTGCGTTATAATAATATTGTTTCAGAATAGGGATCCCACACTCTCGTGTTAATAGGTTTAAACGGTTGGAAGAACTGTGTATATTTCTTTTCAATAACAACCTACCTCAACTATCTTTTTAAAAATTATATCTGTAAAGGCACTAAATCGTTTAACATGTTTTAAATAACATTTTATGGTGAGTGTCCTTTCATCCCAAAAGTGTCCGATTGCCCCATATGATTCTTTCTGTGACAATTATGAAAAACTTTTCTTAGGTTGTGAGATGTTATTGACCGTCTAGCGGGGGCAGCCCAGTTGATGTTGTGTACCCCGACTTTCGTATACAACCTTGGCTAAGACCTGTTTGTTGATAAATGGTATGCACCGTGGCACATATTTTCATACCGTGTATAGTGTACAATACAAGTCATTGATATTGCACGTGTGTCTGCCATCAATGAGTGTCTGTATTGCTTTCATGAAGTAAATAGGGTTCATATACATTTTTAAAAGAAATTGTTGATACTCTCCCTGATTATGAACGTTCATTTCATCATGCATTCTGATTTGCGGCACGAACGGAAAGGGGCGTGATGCCCACTATGACTTGAAAGGGGAGTGTGCTTTTTTTATTGCATGGCATATATAGATCCCCTTTTATTTCAATCCATGCATTTTTAGTAATTTAGATTGCGATGTGCCCCCGTTTCCAATGACTTGCCCTTGACGCACTCCGAAAAACGGGCCTATGGTAACTGACACATCTTTTAGTAAAGATTCACACCCATGGTGACAGCGGGACAGGTTTTTGGAGCTGACGAACCAGGTCTTGCACAGTCAGGAGCTGTGGACCTTATGACAGATGACAGGTTTAATCAGGCACACCTAGCCAATCAAGGCCCCATAGCGTGATTGGTTAGATGAGCATGTTTTCCCACCTCTTTAAGGCTGAGCTCACTTCCTGTACCTTTGTGGGATTTGCTGGCTTCTGAGGGAAGGGGTTGCACAGGGCAGACTCACACTTGGAGGGTATTTGGCAGGATTTTGGAGCTTTACAAACGTGTCTGAGAAGTCTGGAAGGGTTTTGTCTGTTTATTGTTGGTTGTTAGCATAATCTCTCGATTTTCAGTGTGTTTTATAAGCCATAGTTTGTGCTCCTCTATCTCACTATTTGTTCAGTATGGGATAGTGTACTATGTTAGTAGCCCCATAAAAAAAGAACACATATTTTCCTCTTGTGCCTTCCACCTTTTGTGACCGCTTCTAAAAAAAAATTCTAAACTGCCTGATATCTATCTGTACCCCCCCCAATGCAATAATAATACACGTTCCTCTCTGTATGTTTGCCATATACTGTTTTGTATGGTATTGTAGCACTGGTATTGCATTAGTATTGAGTAGTATTTCAGTTTTAGTTGTAGTTTTTCGGGGTAGGAATGATTCTTCCCACTTTGAGTTGGGCTCTGCTTCTGTTTGATTCTCTCTGGGATGTACACTTTTGGGTTCACAGGTTGAGCACACAAGCACAGTTCTCAGAGTTTCCATTTGTGGCAGTTTTCATGGCACTCCGCTGGTAGGGTAAGGATAAGAAGACTGTGAGAGGAAGAGGAGCTACAATTATCCTCACAGGAAGAGTTATGAATGGCGAGGAGAGAACATTGTGGTCTTTGTGGGCACCAGTTTGCTGCTCTAGACCACAGAGTAACCACCCTAAACAGCCCACATTCTCTTTGGTGTGGGACTAATTTGCTTTGCTAACAGAGTGGACTGCCAGGTGGCGGGAGCCTGAGGTCATCTGCATGGTGGAGAGCTTTGGGAAGAGGGTTAGAGGCAGAAGTCGAGGTGCAAGGGTTGCACAATAGGGACGACGGCTATGACCAAACGCTTGCATTCGTGGTAAAGGAAGGCATACCATTTAAATGGGTCACATTTAGCCAAATGACCATCAACAGACTTGTTGAAAGTGGATAGTGCCACCCTCTGCCTCATGGAGAGGGGAGAAACTGCTGGTCTTTGTCGGCACCAGTGTGCTGCCCTAGACCACAGAGGCTCCCTGACTCTGAGTCAGTGGGGAAGGTTGAGGCATTGTGGGAGACCTCAGGATTAGGAGAGGAGGCAGGGCCACCAGATGAGTCCTCAGATGTGACAACAAGCACAGCAGCATTGGGCACAGGACCTCATGTGGTACACCCTCACAGGGGCATGGGAAGCCGGGATCATGTGGACACCACACAGAGACGTTGGAAGAGCATAAGAGCATGCTGATTAATATGGTTTAAATGTTACAGGATACCATTGTCAGAATTGCAGAGGTTGGACTGGTAGAATGACTGATAATGGTGTTCAAATATGTCATATCTCCTGATATGATATCTTACCAGCTGTTGCCTAAGTCATCAAAGTAAACTATGTCACTTTTCCCGCTCTCCTTTCTCATTTACTACACTTGTATCCTGCTAGATCCATCTCCTTCTATATGTCTTCTGGCCTCACTCATGCAGTATAAGAGGGCGAGGCACGAGCTTGCTGCTAGTTGCTGAACAGTCTGCTTCAGGTTTTTCGCAGTCCTTTTTAGATCGGTCAAGGTCTTCCCAGAGACCCCTCAATACCATGTGCTACTCTACTTAGGAATGATGTACGCCCTCATGGTTATAGTGTGCTGTGGAGTGGGATATGCCCCAGAAATTCATGTTCTTTTCAGAGAATGAAATATTCCCTCAAGGGATGTTTGGAGGGAAAATCAGTGAAGAGCTCTCTCTGGACTCTCTGGGACAGAAGGGCCTTGGGAGGAGAAACCTGAGCAGCCAAAGGGGAATGGTCAAGGAGTGTTCTCGAGGGAACGAGTCGTTAAGTCTCCACATAGATGTATCAAAACAAATCAAGTCATTTCTCCAAGATGTGTCATGCACCATTGAGAAGGAAGTTTAATCACAGTTGGAAGGGTAACTGCAGGTCCATGAATGCAGAGCAATTGTGAAGGCAGTGGGTTGAGCTAGAGAGAGCAAGCAGATGATCCAGTTGTTGAAATCCAAACGTCAAATGAGCAGAGGCTCGGAGATTGCTGTGGCCTCATTAGAATTGCTTGCAAATTTTGAGGTAGGAAAATTAACCCTTGTTGAGAATCGGCCTGCGAAATATCTATGTATGCTTAAATCCCTGAAAAGGATAGCATTTGCTTGCGGGGGCAGGTGAAATTCCTGTAACATTAGTAAGTGTATGACTTGTCTCATTGCATATGATTTTACTGTCTTCTGTTTTCCTATCTAAATCTGGGGTTCGACTGAGCAGACTATGGAAATTACTGTTGCAGCCATGGAGAAAACATGTACTCTCTGAAATGCCCAAGAAATGCACATGCAATGCTATTGCTGTACACAAGTGAGAAGGCATTGCATGCTGCCACTGTCCATACATGAAGCATGCGCGCTGATTACGCTGTCTCCCTTCTCTGCTTTCCGCAGGTTACGTGTCAGATCCGATGAGCTCCATGCGCTTCCACGCCTGCAGCAACAGTGCCAGCTTTGAAGACAGCAGCTGACAGCCTGGCCTGACAACTTGATGTGATGCTTCCTATAAATTGGCTGCATTTCCATCTGTCCTGACAGCTCCTGGTGCTAACGTTATGAAGCAAAATAAAACTGGAGATTGGCTGGCTCAGACTATTGCGATTCTTACTGTATATTGTACTTTGTAGCCAAGTGTTCCAAATGCTATTTACCATAACAAACTGTTCCTTTTTTAAATGTCTCAGCCCATGGCGTCTATTCTTTAATAACAAATGGCCAGAAGAGGAGACCATAAAGCGAATTGATGGGATTTCATGATGACTGCGCTGTCACGTTTGTGACAACAAAGTCATGTGTGAAGCTTCGTTCGAAATGTCACTCTGCTGCTTCCCCTGAAGCCAGTGCCTCCTGGGGTACAGTAATGACTTTGACAGTATTCAGGGCTCCATTGAAGTGGCGCATTGGAATTCCAAAATGGAGGGCTGAAAGGCTTGGCTGTCCCCCCACATAATGATGACAAAGCTCCTGGCAGTCCGGCCTCCAAGGATGTATGGGGAATTCTGGCAGGTGTCTCTGCGGTTGAAATGTGAATTCATAAGGAGCGTGGAAGTCTGCATGGGGCGCGTGACTCCTATTGCAATGTCTCAGCATGTGGGAAATTCAGCTGCGTAGCTAACTGTGGAAAACATCTTCTTTTAAAAACCGTTCTAGTCACCACCTATCAAAAGCTTAAGTCCATAAAGATCGGAAATATCAAAGTTAAGTTTGTTACGAACACTCCAAAACAACAACAAAGTCAATCTACAAACATTGGGAATTCCAACTGTGACATTACCACAAACTCCCACTGTCCCTTAAATATTTCCCAAATTCATACTAAGTACCTCACACTGCTGCGCGTCTCCACAGCACTCATCCCCACACTACTGCGCACCTTCACAGCACTCACATCACACTACTATGCGCCTTCACAGCACTCACCCCACATTACTGAGCGCCTTCACAGCACTCACCCTAGAGCTAAGTACCTCACACTACTGCGTGCCTTCACAGCACTCACCTCACACTACTGCGCGACCTTCACAGCACTCACCCTAGATAAGTACCTCACACTACTGCGTGCCTTCACAGCACTCACCTCACACTACTGCGCGACCTTCACAGCACTCACCCTAGATAAGTACCTCACACTAAGTACCTCACACTACTGCGTGACACCACAGCACTCACCCCATAGTTCTGGTGGAAGCTACCCAGGGCGAATGTTATAATGTAGTGCTTTAGTGTCTGCTAAAACTAGCAATTCTGCTGTCTGAGGGCTTTCTTTTTTAGATCCTTGACTCGTTTTAAAATAGAAAACATTTTCCCACTGATTTTCCCTTTTATCCCTTTGCCACTTCGCGCACGCGCGCGTGTGTGTAATTTATTTCCACTGAATGTAGGTAGTGTTCAGAGTTGTTGTGTGTGAGATCCGAGTGTATTGCCTGTCCTCATTTCTGGAAACATCTCTAAATTAGATGATCTGAGATGTTCAACAAATATGGAATAAGACTTTTCATGTGGCCAGCTTTCATGGTCGAGTTCCAAGGTTACAGAGGAAAACATTCTCTCATGTTCCCAGGTATGGCCCAGAAAGCCATGTTCTTTTCAGAGAATGAAATAGTGGCATGAAACCTTAACAATGTTGTTGCAAGTGCCATACTATTATAATGTATATAGTGTGCGTAAAATAATATATACACGTGTGTAAAATAATATATACACGTGTGTACACACGTATGCGCCCACAGGCGACATGCACACACACAGGCCCAGTTCGGACAGACACAGCACAAGGGAAATACATGTTTTGCTTTGTACAATGAAATTACACATACACCACCTAAACAGGAATAGCGAACATTGCGTGCCTAACTAACTATGTTGCACATTGGCACATCGTACACCACTTCTTTACTCTGCCATGTTACGCTGTGATGCTATGATGTCTTTTTTTTATTCCGCATCCTGTCCAATCAATCTGTGCCTGTGTAGTAACTCCACAGTGCAACGCCTGCTACTGTTGAAGAGAAGGCATTTCCAAACACAACCTTGTTTTCCTAATCGGAACTGACATGCATTGATGAACATGTTTGTTTATGCTTCACGAAACGCAGAAGGCAGATCTGGCTGCAAACGTGCTTTGTGGATTTCATTTGTATTATTAAACGTACGGGCCTGACTGAAGCCAAGATGGCAGACACATTTGGATGGGCCCGCACTCCACATTCTGCTCGATTCCATAAACCGGGCACACTTGCCAGGCAGCTCGAAGTGAACACGACTGTTCCGCCTGCCTCCGGGACACCGAAGCGGGCTGTGCACCAAGGACTGCCACAATGACTAGTGTGATGCTCACATGTAGGGAGACCACTGAGGGTGGACCACAGCTGCCTCCTGTGGAGTGGGTGAGTGAAGCTGAGCGAGTGAGGCCACTGCTGCTCCTTACTGATTTCTGTTTACAATACCTTACCATGCTCATTCATAATAGAGATGACACCCAGAACCATGGGCGGATATTGGTATTGACTCGCTGAGCATCCTGGGACAGGTACAGGTGTTTGCATGTTATGGCATAGGAGTGATTGTGTTAGCATGAAATGTTGATAATGCTATTAAAATTCGGCATTTTCGCCATTCCCGACCAAAGAGCGTTACCCTATAAAACATGAATAATTTCTCGGAGATTGAGAAAAACAGTAACTCTTCTGTCTTTACTTTAAAGATTTATACTAAAAGTACAAAAGAAATCACTACAATAAAGAATCAACAAATTCAATTAAAATGCTAGGGTTACTAGGACTGGAGTCATGATTGACGCCTTGGGTATTGGTGTGATTGCATTGATATCGCTTTAGTACTCGGAGCGAAAACGTTCATACTTCTGAGAATAATGCAGCTCTGTTAGATATACACATGCATGCAATGGTGTAAATGGGGTCATGCCTTCAGTCAAGATCCAATCGGGGGTCTAGTCTATGCACACAGTGGTGTAAATGGGGTCATGCCTTCAGTCAAGATCCAATCGGGGGTCTAGTCTATGCACACAGTGGTGTAAATGGGGTCATGCCTTCAGTCAAGATCCAATCGGGGGTCTAGTCTATGCACACAGTGGTGTAAATGGGGTCATGCCTTCAGTCAAGATCCAATCGGGGGTCTAGTCTATGCACACAGTGGTGTAAATGGGGTCATGCCTTCAGTCAAGATCCAATCGGGGGTCTAGTCTATGCACACAGTGGTGTAAATGGGGTCATGCCTTCAGTCAAGATCCAATCGGGGGTCTAGTCTATGCACACAGTGGTGTAAATGGGGTCATGCCTTCACCCAAGATCCAATCGGGGGTCTAGTCTATGCACACAGTGGTGTAAATGGAGTCATGCCTTCAGTCAAGATCCAATCGGGGGTCTAGTCTATGCACACAGTGGTGTAAATGGGGTCATGCCTTCAGTCAAGATCCAATCGGGGGTCTAGTCTATGCACACAGTGGTGTAAATGGAGTCATGCCTTCAGTCAAGATCCAATCGGGGGTCTAGTCTATGCACACAGTGGTGTAAATGGGGTCATGCCTTCAGTAAAGATCCAATCGGGGGTCTAGTCTATGCACACAGTGGTGTAAATGGAGTCATGCCTTCAGTCAAGATCCAATCGGGGGTCTAGTATATGCACACAGTGGTGTAAATGGGGTCATGCCTTCACCCAAGATCCAATCGGGGGTCTCGTCTAACTTAAGGCAACCCTCATCAATGCTTCGCAAGTCATGGGTCCGCATATTCAGTGTAAGATCAGGCTTAGCACACAATGTGCACTACAGCATGATGTTTCAAAGGCTCTCTCCAATTCATGGCTGAGAGTCATATTCTCTGTCATTTCTAAACTCATACTGATGCAAATGGAACCGACATGAGCGGGTTTCGAAAGTCGTAAGTAGGAAAAGACCAAAAAAGCACTCACATGCCATTTACAAAATGTATATTTCACTGTAACAGTATAAGTGACATGCTTCAGCTTCTGGTCCTGGAGCAGATAGAACTCACAGAGACCTAGCATTACATCAGCTCTGGGCACTATTAGATCATTAATAGGCAGGTGTGGGCTTACTTATCGAAGCATGGCATGCACATGATTGTAGGCAAGAGATATCAATTCACTAAACTGTCAGGCATAGGAGAAGTGACAGCACACACCCCCTGACCCTGCTCCCCGATGATATCACAGAAAGTGAAGTGATCACTAATATTATCACAGGAATTAATATTGCTGCAGTAAAGTTGGCACCTACTATATGTGGACTTGGGTGTCATTTGAATGTCAACATATCCTTTTATGATGCATCCTTTCTAAATTGTTCATTAAAAACATTACATTTCTAATGTCTTGAGCTCTATGTACATTCGGTTTTGATGGGTGCCTTTTGGATGGACAAACCTTTAAATCATCCAAGTGTAATTGTTGTGTGACTATCTTCTCTGCAAGTCACTATATGCAGGCTGCAAAGGCATACTTGAGAGGTTCTGTATGTTGTATGTGCTAGAACATACAGTTCACATTTACAGTGCTTTTGCTATCATCAGTGACCTGCTGATCACTCGATGACAAACTGTGAGAAACCTGAAGGTGTCTCACTTACGAGGGATCTGTCATCCATGTCGCCAGGTACGGCCATCACTATTGGATCCAGTTCCTGGGGGTTGACCAATGAGGGAGGATCACCCGGATGGGGGTCTTTGGGGAGTGGAAGTGGTTCTTTGGGGAGTGGAAGTGGGTCACCGACAGGTGATGCGCGGTCTCCCCTCCTTAATAAAACCTTTTCCCCATCCTACCCCATAGGTTATGTAAAAGCGCTACCCGCACCTTTTCCTACACAAACACTTTCTCACACCGCGAAAGACAACGGACTAACACCAGAGTCATTTATCTAACATGTCTCAACACAAGGGTCAGGCAGAGTGAGGCAATTGCCAAAAACTACGCACACCTGACTGCCTTTTCCCTTTGCCACAGGGATAAAAGGCGGTGTGCAAGAGCACACTTTGAGCAAGGCCGAATGCACGAGGAAGCAGAGATTCTGAAACGGCAGTTCAAACGGTTTATTGTCATAATACCCAATTTACAAATCTCGAAAAAATAAATCTCGAAAAAAAAGGCCGTAAAAAAAGGTTGAATTTTTTTAATGATGTTTTTTATTCGAAATGGGGGGGTTCCCCCCCCAACCCCCTTTTTTTTTTACCATTTTTTTTTATCCCGGTCCCCAAAATAAATATATAATTTTAAAAAAAAAATTGCCTTTTTAATTTTCGGTCTTTTTTTTTTGACCTTATTGTTATTCGAGATTATTTTTTCGAGTTTTTGAGTGACCACCGTTCTAACGAAAGTGAAAGGCGAAGGAAACTGAAAGAATGACACAGAGGGAATTGCCCTTGTCCTTTTTGACCCAGATCTGCGAAACCTTTGATAACAGAAATATAAGACCGGGAAACGCAGCTGGCGATTGGTTTGACATGTCAATGGTACATAGGGCCCTCCTGCAGTGATAGCCATGGTGGGGAAAAGAGCTTGCCGTCGTAGTACCGTCCTTGACTCTAGCAAAAGAAAAGCCAATGAGTTCAACACAGCCGGTGAGTTGGAGGAAACTGATATGAAACCGGACTGTGTTAAGCTCATGGTTGCAGTGGCAACATTTACATAAAGAAAAGAAGATAATAGACAAAGGTATTTTGTGTACTAACGAGGCATCAGGGTCCATCGCCACTTGGGCGCTCATTCAAAAGATCCTAACAGAGGCCCCTCTCCTAAGTAAGAAGAATGTGATGAACTGTAAAAGTACACCCAAAAGTGCACGGAAGAGGGGAACGCCATATGATCGTATGAAACCAGCAAGGTGTTCATTGGCAAGTGTTTTGAGAAAACGTAAAGTGGAAAGAATAAGCTGCCCAATTATTTTAAAAGACATTAAGATTCCTGAATACAACAAGAACCAAGAGGAACATGGGAGGCCCGGGAGAGTTGTGAAAGTGGTCTTACAAGGGTCAAGTCAAACCCCTCGTGCACTCGAAGGTCTTTGACACGTGAATTGAAAAGCTTAAGTGTACTGCATTGTGGTAACAAATGTGAACCCGACTGGGGGACGTCCACATTTTGGCATTGGTCTGAGCCTGATTGAGGGAGGCTGACATTGTGAATGGGATGGAGCCCGGCTGAGGGGGATCCTCGGGTGAAGAAGAGTCGTCCGACCTGAAGAACTATAGAAGGAAATGTTTGTTGTTTGTGATACATCAGGCCCTCTGAAGCAAGAGACTTTGCATAAAGAGACATGGGCCCAGAAGGCCCTGATATTGGAATAGGAACTGTAAACTCAGGCCGGAGAAGGCACAGAGGTGTGCTGTGCTCAAGATACCCACCTTTCTTTTTTTGTGAACATTATCCAACACTATTTTGTATTTAGAAGTAAGGACTGGAAAAGGGTTTTCGTAGTATAGGCCCTTTTATTTGACTAGACTCCACTAGGACTGTATTATTATTATTTGATGGTCGTGGCATGCTCCCATCTTAGATTTAGGTTTAGATTATGCGTTTATCTGACCCATTTTTGCAGTTTAATAAACACCCTTGAACTGTGATCACTTGTGTCTGCTTTGATACCATAACAGAGGGGGGTCTGGGAAACTCTCTACCAACACAAACACAGCCCATTGACTTGTTCTTGGGTGGATGGCCCCTGGGAGAGTCTCAATCAAGTCTTTAGCTCACTGTTCTTTTCACAGAGAAGAAATTTCCCCACATATCAGTCTTTGTCCTGCCCAGGGGCAGTCCAGCACCGAAATGCTAGGCAATTATCCTGTGAACAAGAGTGCCACAGAAACCCCATGCACGTGTTTCAGCCTTGTTGGGCATGATCAATGAGGTGAAGCTGTACCACTCTAAGAGCAGTGAGCAAGGGGTCCACGTCTGGATTCGCCTGGTAACTTAGGGTGAGACCCAAAGTTACTTGGTATGCAAAACAGAGGGGGGTCTGGGAAACTCTCTACCAGCACGAACACAGCCCATTGACTTGTTCATGGGTGGATGGCCCCTGGGAGAGTCTCAACCAAGTCTTTAGCTCACTGTTCTTTTCACAGGGAAGAAATGTGCCCGCATATCAGTCTTTGATACCATGCCTTCCTTACAAAACCAAAACCCTCAGAAATTATCCAGGCAAGTGCTACATATTAACATTCTTAATACCTAGCTACTATATATACGAGTTACCTTGCAACTTTGTAAAGTTTTAATAAACCCTGTTGGTACATAATCAACTGGAATGTAGTCTAAATCTCACTTAATTCAAAGGCTGTATTTTCCATGTAACACTTACCATAGTCACACTTTTCAATGGACAGTGTTGCAAAAGAAAAATGGTTGTTTGCCAAAGTGTAAATAATAATTTACGGTGGAGTGTAAATAGTTCATTTGCAAGCAGGACTGTGATCTGCCTGGTATTGTTGCAGCAAGACCCTTACTGGAATCAAGAGCAGGAAGGATAGCAAACGACATTCCATTTGACTCTAATATCTGAAACTCAAGAGCACAGTGTGCAATCCTTGGCCCTAATTTAGAAGAAGTGGCTGCTTATGAGAGCACCAATGCGGGCAAACAAATAACCAACGTTCCTAAAAACGTCGCCCCTTGTAACTTAAAGGCACAGATCTCAACTTCAGTACAACAGAAAAAAACAAAAATAACAAAAGAGGGAGTCATTCGAAAATCCTTGAGAATGTTTCTATGCTCAGTTCAAATTAAAGATATGCTAGTCGTGTCAGAAGAAAGGGCAACGTTTCAGTTTCTTCCCCTATGGTTTTTACATGTCTGACTCTGAAAACAAAAGTCAAGCAGTCAAAGTACCGGAAGAAGGAAATTCTCGCTGTAACTGAACCAAATGAAGTTGTTCTGGAGGAAGACGATGCACAAAACCTCCATGGATATAATCTTCGAACTTTGCCTTTATTGTTATCTCAAGTATTTCCACCTCTGAAGGTACGCTTGATGACATAGATGGCTGTACACTGAAAACTTTGGCATCTGTGGTGCCTCTGGAATTTTCCTTCTTTTCCAATGAAAATAAATATCATCCAAGTAGTAACACAACTACTACAATCAGCAGACATTACAATGCAGGTACGAGTTCTCATCTTTTGTAAGAAGAGTCATTGTGAAATGATCCTCGGGAACTCTAGAGACCATATTCACGGAATTAATGATTTGCCTCTACTTGAATATTTACAGGAACTTTCAGTCATCACGATTAAGGAAATTTGATTATTAGATCCACCTCCCTTTGATAGCTTGTCTATTATTTTCAACCAGCTCCCAAAATGTTGTATACCTTCTGGGGGTCTACTTACCACTTCCCAAAATAATTTTGGTGCTGGAGTGGAATTGATAGAAGATTCCCATTTTGGCATCCTGGCTCTTAAATGATCATTCACAATGATGTGTCCAGCATAGGGCGGAGCAGCCCCCTTCCCAACATTTCCATCTTTTGTTACTTCTACAGTAACAAACTCTGCTATACCGCTACACTCCCATTCCCTCCTCTCGGCTTACACATATGACTGAGTTCCCTTTATTGGCACCCAACCCCTACACATTTATCGCAAACTCTCCCCCATGCATGTGTACTTTTCATAGATGCATCCCCCTCGGCCCTGGGAAGGTCCACCCAAATGTCTGTGTAATTTTCTACATCAGGGGGTGGAGAATTGATAGTGTGCTATGGATGATCAACTTCATCCCCATACGGGATGGGGAGCATTTCATATTTAGGGCCACCCCTGTGGGATATCAGTTTGTATTTCAATATTTTTTGTCTGGCAAGGTGCTTTTGGAAACCCAATTGAAACCGTCATTCTTGCGCTATTAGGTGCCACACCTAGGTGCCACACTGGCACAACATCGAAGGGCCGGTTGACAGGTGCAGTAAATAACCAAGATGAACACAATGGTGGGCATTAACATGATCACTCCGAGCCACAATGGAGCCCAAATAAAAGCCAAAGTAAGACAATCACAGTACCTGTACTCCTCCCTTCTTCTTCATGCGAACACCCAAACTATGGACAGCTGTGATGATGTGGGATAATGATGCGTAGTCCGCATCCTATGGAGGCGCACATGTGCAACAGGAATCGCCAAACATTTTTCAAACCCCACCATCCACTGCTGTTAACATGTCCAACACATAGCGGTTTTGCATTGTCATAAGTCTCAATGCACGCAACTCCACCTTGATCATGTTGAACCCATTCTCTTTATCATTCATGAGTAGGACCAGTTCCTATCTTACAATCTGCAACCATTTGGCATTTGCTGTGGCCTACACTCCCGGAAAAAGTAAAGATGCAAAAAAGGATCTGCTGAGCTGAAGATTCTGTATTCTTCTGGTATTTCAGCAAGCAATGTAGAAGGGTCTTTGGATATGTAATTCAATCTTTTCATCCTCTTTTGTTGTTGGAACTGTCCTTTTCCTGGCAGGATGTGGAGCTATTGTGTGGGAAACATAGGCTTATCGTCATTTTTGACTGTGGAGAGACTGATTGTTCCCTCGGCAGGCAGCGCTCCCCCTTCAGGTGTTCTTCTGAGATTACTAATAGCACAGAGTGTAATGTGGCCAGTGACCAACAGCCCCTCCATGGTGGTGGGAGGTACAAATAAGCTTGTTGGCCACAGACCCAGTAGCAATAAATCATTGCCACTGTTCCTTTCTTCATGTCTGTGATCATGAGAGTATTATTGCAACATTCATTTGATCCGACAAAGATTGTACCCCTGCTGCAGAAACAAAGTCTATATTCTTCTTCCTTATGCACTTACGCTGGCTTTTCCATTGTTGCAATCCACGTCACCTTTGTGATATGTTCTTTCCATATTTGCGCACAGAAATTGTCCACTGGTGCTATCCTTTCCCTGCTATATGTTACTAGTCCTTTTGCCAAGCAAGGTAGTGTGGTATCCTGCCAGTTATTATTGGCATTCGTACGTGCTTTCACCATCAGATTTGGCAGCTCCACAAATGTCTTTTGAATAGCTGCTGCACTGGTCACAATCTAGATCGACCATTTGCAGTTGCACACTATCACACAATGTACCTGAACGTTCATTTTATTCTGCATAGCGCAAGATGAACTAGGCATTGTGCCTCTATAATTGGGCCTGCTTCTGGTACTAACACCCTGGCAGCCCTTGACACATGTGGAATGAATGAACACACATAACAGCTTCAATTCACAGAATTAATCCCCACACAACTCATGTCAGAATACCATGAGTTGGTGAACTCAGGATGATGAACGTTCTCAATCACATCAAAACCCAGCCCTTGATACATGTTATCATTTCTTCGTACTTGTATTTTCATAATTCTATACATGCTTTCAGGGCGTTCAGGTCTGGCAACTTAACTAGTGCTATATGAAGTAACATTATATCATTTCGCATTGGTAGACATTCTACTACTTGCTGAAAACAACCTTTTTACTGTTTCCACCACTGTTGTGTTGTGCTCGTTAAATTCATTTCCATTATTATTATTATTAGTTTTCACATTAGTAATGATATATGTAACTCATATCATATGATTAACATTTATATGTATTGTCCCATTTGGATAATATACAATCTTATTTCCCCCATTCGCCCCTTTATAGAGTTTATCCCTATAAAACCCTCCATAATACAATCCCAGTAGTACTATCAATGTCACACAGAGACCTACGATAATGGTCAACCCACAATAATAAACATAGGTCCATATTCTCTCATTCATGCATCTGCACCTCGGGTCCCTACATTAGACCTGTCCATCTTCTTCTTTCCTGAAATGAAAACACAGACACACAAAACAACAAAAAGGAGAAACTTACAAGATGTTGTTTTTACATCAAGAAAGTGAAAAAGAAAGATAAAGTGAGAGAGAAGAGGGAGCAAGAGAGAGAATGAAAGAGAGACAGACAGAGAGAGCGAGACAGAGAAAAAGAGAAAGAGAGAGAGAAAGAAAGCGCTCATGAAAAAAGGAAGATACAGAGCTAGCAGCTAATCTTCAGCATGCCACTGGAACGTGCTGCCGCAGACGTATCGCCCCTGGACAGGCCGGTGAGGTAAACAGGTTACAGATCTGCTACCCCTTTTTTTTAAGATAAGTGATGTACCAATGTACTGTCTGAAGGTGCTCTACAAATGTCAGAGAGGTGGATCCAATAGCACAATTACTTGACTTTCACAGCGCGGGGAGTACAAAACAGCACCTCGTAAGGCTCTTGGAACCAAGGGTTATTCCATCTGCGCAGAAAATTGCAGACGTATATATGATCCCCAGGCAGCATTGGTTGTGTTCTTATACGCTTTGGATCTATCACCATAGTAGTCTCAACATCTGGTGTCTCTGTTGTCACAATCCTGGGGGGTGCAATTTGTCAGGAGACATGTTTAATGACCCTAGTTAGTGTGGTCAAATACTCTTTGAACTCATCGCCTAGCACCGCTGATGCCCTATGTGTGTCTGAAGCCCTTCTTACAGGACATATTGGAGTATGCATACGCCGGCCAGTGACCACTTTGTGAGGTGACAAATGGTGGTCTTTGCTGCATGCGCAAACTGAAGAGGGCCAGGGGCAAAAAGTGCACCAAGTGTATCTTCAGTGTGGTACACAGTTTAGATAACTTGCCTTTAAGGAGCCAGTTTATTCCCTAAACAACGCCATTGGCCTATAGGTGATAAATCAAACACATCCGCTGCTTGGTGCCAAGAAGTGCTGTAACATGCTGAAATAATGCATTGAAAAAATGTGTGCCATAGTCTGACCTTAAAACCATGCACACACCCCCACCATGGGAGGACCTCCCATAATAAAAATATAGCAGCATATTTGGCATCTGGATGTGCACACAGCATTGCTTCCAGCCACCTTGAGAAAGGACAAACCACTACGGTGAGGTACCTAGATCCATTACATCGCTCACCCATATCAGCGTAATCTATGTGTAATTCATGGAACGGCCTAGTACATCTGTAGTGTCATTCCTGTACTGAAACATTGACATATGGTGCAATATGCAACCATTGCTGCGCTGCTGCTATATGTTGCTTCGAACTGTTGGCTGGGTAATGTAGCTGTTCAAATGCTACTGCTAGCAGCTCCTGGGGCATTACTGTCTTTCCAGAGCTCTCTTGCCTCCATAGCAAATCTGTTGGAGATTGCTTACAACCCCAAAGTGACCACAACTCCTTCTTCCATTCAGGTGCCCTCACTTGTAGTTTGATAATATTGGAAATGTGCAATGCTGTGTAAGGTGGTAGATGTTCACTTGCTGGTGGGGCAGTCACAACGTACACAGCAGGTAATTCATTTGGCAGAAATGCCACCATTTCGTCTGTCCCGTTAGTGTGGGCTGCGCACTTGACAACCATCACAACAGATGGCTGAGATAATGCATCTATCAGTGCTGCATACTGCACTGGGGATATATCGGCCCTCCAAAACCTGCTGCTCTTCCAGCATGATAGACCGGCGTGTACCATTGTTGTGATGTACGCCAAGTCTGAATATATTGTGACACAGCACCATTTAGATACTCTTAACACTTCGATGAGCGATATGAGATCTGCGCCTGTGCAGAATAATGCATGAGCAACCTTTTCATGACCACCGTCTTATGCTCCCCTTCCTTAAGTCGTACCACTGCTGCCCCTGTCCGTCTTTGTACAACCTCCTGATGAATTGTGGAAGACCCATCAACAAAAAGTACCTCACCATCTGTCAATGCACAGTCCCTTGCTTTGGGAATGTCATCCTCGCCCCCTTGTACGTGGCGCAGTTGTGCGTCGTTAAGTCCTCTGTAGTAGGCAGGGTTCACTGTTTTGCATCTAACCACATGAATATGGGGTTTAGAAATGATGATCTCATATGATAAAGATCTTTGTGTAGTCAGAGTAGATTTTGACCTTTCTAGAATGGCAAACAGAACGTCCCACATGTGACTGAACACCCCATTACAATTGTAGAACTTTTCTATATTGAGAAAGCAGCAGCTGCTAAATGAACTGCCCTTGCATCACTGTATCCAAAGTGCCATTGTAATAGGGCAATGGCTTATGGCCCATAGTGCTCTTCTAAGTCAATACCGCTGCCATAAACTGGCCATCTGAATGTGAAAACAAGTACAATTCCTGCATGTAATCTGGGGTGGCCAATACGGGTGCCAAACTAATGACTACATTTAAGTCGTCAAATTGTTTGATCATGTCTGACGTCCACTGTAACTTACGGTCCTCTGCTTTTTGCGCTTCCCTAAGGGTGTGAAAAAGTGGCCTCATGTGTGCCACATAATCTAGAATCCATGCACTGCAGTAGTTGCACAGGCCCAGAAACATCTGCATTGCGTTAACTGAGGCGGGTCTGGGACGGCGCATACTGACGCTGCCCTGTCTGGTAATATTCTTTTTCCATCCACTGTATGAACTGGCCCAGATAGTGCACTTCCTGTTGACAATATTACAATTTGATCTTGTCGTCCTTGTACCCCTTACAGGCCAGCAATTGTAACAGTGCAATGGAGTCCCTTCGGCAGTGCTGTTCACTGTCACTACACACTAGCAGATCATCTACGTACTGGATGATCGTGCTAGGCACCTGAATATTCCCTAGATCGGCATGCAATATTCTGTTAAATATGCTCAGGCTCTCGCAGTACCCCGGAGGTAACCTAGTATGTTCAAACCGCATCTGGCCCTGCGTAAATGCCGTCAGGTACCTTGACTCAGGATGGAGTGGAATCGAAAAGAATGCATTTTTCAAGTCCACTACAGTGAAATATGTGGCTTCTTTGGGGATCCTACATTAAATTGTTGCAGGATTCGGAACAACTGGAAATTCTTTCTGTACCACCTCATTTAGGGGGCTAGCCGGTCAAGTGGCACAGCGAGTAGCGCGCTCGCGTTGACATCGCAGGTTCCAATCCCGGCAGGGCCAAACTCAGCCTTTCATCCTTCCGAGGTCAATAAATGAGCACCACACACCGTGGGTAATAATAAGCAGCGCTCGGATACCTGAGGGTTCGTAGTGCTATATAAGTGCCTAATTATTATTAAGTGCTGAATAATCCACAATTGCCCCCTGTTTATTTTTTTTTGACAGGGTATATCGCTGTGTTACATGGGGATATAGATGGCACCATGATCCCCAGGTCCAATAGGGCCTGTATTGTCTTTTTACTACCTTCCTCTGCCTCCCTCGATAATGGATATGACTCTGACGGTAGCCGTGCCAGTAAAACCGGCATGGCTGCCGCCAGAGTCATTTTTTTTCTGGTGTCCAGGAATGGCCAATTGCCAGGGCATTACAACCCCGGCGGACCCGGCAATTGCCCATTCTGGGGCGCTGGAAAATATTAGTCCCCATTCCCATTGAGACCCACTGGACTCAATGGGAATGGGGAGGTCGGATGAACTGGCTACATTCATGAATGGTGCTGGTGCATCCGACATGGTCTGCGAGCGGATGCCATTCCGCCCGCCAGGTCAGACCTGGTGGGCTGAAGGGCACCCGCTCGCAGAACCTGTAGTTTGGCGGTCCAGAAACAACTGTACCAGCAAGCTTAGCGGTACAGTTTTTTTACAGACTGGCAAACCTTGTAATGAGGTCCATTGTCTTACCCTGGACAGCACTGCACCTGGCTTCAGTGTTATGCGCACAGGGATCACGTCTTTCAGGAACCCTATATCATGGGGATTTGTAGTCCATAACTGTAAAGGCAAGTGTTGTAGGTCTTCGTCAAAAAATAGGGGTGGAGTTAATACTGCCATCTGGGGTCACTGCACTCTTCAGTCCTGTATCACAAGGGCTACAAATCTCCAGTATTATTTCTCCCATCTTTGTCGTTATTCTCAAACAATTCATCATCTGTCATTTCCTTTAGCTGTACCGTAGGATCTATATAGCACTGTGCGCCACTCACACCCGTCCCTGTGAATTCCTAACATGACAACCCTCTTGGCGGAAACCAACAACCCCTGCAAATCCAGCAACACTATTGTTCCTGCCACCACCTCAGGTGTCATTGCAGGACGAAAGATTAAATCAGTGGGCACTCGCCAACACTGTTTGGCAATTTGGGGCACTGCCTCCATGAACACCATAATACCATAAATGAACATGTCAGGGTTCACAGGAATCCCAAAGACCAACACTTCCCTTGTCATTGTGTGTATTATCAACATCGCTGTCATAGAACAAGTCCCAAGCGTGGAACAGACTATACCATGATCTGTAAATGATATTGTCATTTTTAATTTTCTGAGCAGGTCTCTACCTAGCAAATTAACAGGGGAACTTTCAGAATATAGTAAGGGCCCCCGCACTACTGAATGGTCACGCTCCCTAACACAAATCACAAAATTACAAAATAAATGGACACACCCCAGTAGGGAATAAGACAAGGAGAAGAATTGCAAGTTGAACAAAGTGTATATCAAATAAAGATGCACACAGAGAACTCTTCTGCCTGAGAGCGCTCTGCCCAAATTACAGTGCAGCAGATTTTTAGATAATTTTGTGTCACGAATGACGTTCACCATAAATTCACAACACTTAGCTATCATAGCTTCAATGGATGGACACTGTATAGCAATATAGGGGACAGTTGTGCTGGATTGGCTTGAGGCTGGGGCGTCTGCCTTGCAACACGTAGGTCAGCTGGGCTCCTCATCATAGGATGAAGGCCCGGCGGGTGCGATGAAACATAACTTAGTAATCTATTTTAGCAAGACAAGAAGTAAAACATGCAACAAATAATCCTCAGTGGAAAGTGAACAGTTATGAGGATGCTGTAGATTTCATTTCATCAGAAGTTTGATTGATTTTGCCCTTTAAACCTAGAGGGCTGTAAACCTTAAGACCTGTGCCCATGTGCCCACCTTAAGAGTTTTGATCTACCTGATCCCCCATAATATGAGTCGACACGTGTTTGGATTACTAATGAAATACAACAATAAAGGATCTGGGGTGGGCAGTTGGCCTATTCATAAAATGGGTGGCAGTCAGGCGTATATCTACATCAAGAGAGGTTTAGAGAACCGTGGCCTTTCAAGGTGGGGGTTGGGAGGACATGGACAGGTTTGTGGAGACGGATAGGCATGCAGGCGATAGCTCTGCTCCGGTCACACATGGGCACTGGACATTGGGAGAGATAGCTTTTTCTGAGATCATGGTGTGGCCTGGTAAAAAGATGGAGCCTGGGGGAGTATAAAATGGTGTCGATGTGTGTTGTACAATGGCTTCCGCACCTGTCATCAGACAGCAGAACGTGGGGAAGTCTCTGCCATTGGAGGAGCATATGATTCATTCTATATGGAATGTTCAGGCGGGTCAGAAAAGACTCTTCCTCCCTTACACTACCTTCCCTCCCACCTTTACGTCTAGCTCCTCAGCATATGGATCCTTGGAAATAGCCCCAGAGAATCCCTTAGTATCAAGATATTTTTCTGATAAGGGAACATTTCCCTCCATGATACATGATTTAGTTGCACCTGAGTCCACCATAAATATGAACTCTTTATTTGCTATCTCCACCCCCACCACAGGTTCCTTTTCAAGGTGGATGGTCATTGGCCAGACCGGACACGTGAGTGCTCTCTGTGGGCTGTCCCAATCAGGGTATGTGTTTGTTACCAGAAACGAGAAGTGGTTACCTCCCAATACTGCTGCTCCTCGAAAGGAAGCGATAACCCCATTGGTACCCTGCTCCCTGGGGCAGCTCCACCCTGCTGTTGCTGTGGCAGGTGCCGTACTTGCATGTCAACTGCTTAGGGCTGCTGATTATATGTTTTCTGTTGCCCCTGGGAATACCCTTGGTTCTGATATCCTTGAACCTGTTGCGAATACCCTGGTCCCTGGGGCCATTGGGGCCTTTGGCCCTGTTGCTGTACCCCATAATTATACCCCACTACAGACCTGCTCCTGCATTCCCTTGCAAAATGTCCCCACCTCAAACAATTCCAACATTGGGATGGACCAAACCCACCCCCCAGTGTCACAAACCTCCTCCCCTTACTCCTCGAAATGACCTCTCTTCCTCACTGCAGCCCTCCGTGTTGCCACTGTGGGCTGGAGTACTGTTGTCTCTCATTCCACGGTCCTTGTCCTCCTTCAGTCAGAGCGCAGCAATAGTGACGCTCACAGTTTGTTGAGTACTCTCTGTCCCCTCTACCTGTAGAGGTGTAGACATAGGCACCTGAACGGCAACCTTTGCCAATTTCTTTTCTATTAACTTTGTTTCCTCCACCTGATGCCTCTGAGCTGTTTCCCTCTACCGTTCCTTAATCCTTTTGCAATGTTACACTATTATGGTCTTTATTTCTGGCCACCCCTTTGCCTCAATACCCACAATTTTATCCAAGGCCTTCTGCACTTCCTTTGGCCATCCTCTCCTGACAATAAAATAGAAGAACAATATTGAATGGTCCCACGGTCCTCCCGTCTGAGCCCTCCACATCCCTTGCAAATTAAAATTAATTTAGATGGATCCTCATCATTCCCCATTGTACACTGCATCAGAGACGGCAAATCAGGGTTATCTGGGAAAGCCGTCAGTAACGCGTCCCAAATGTGTGCTCTTATTCCATAAAACGGTGCTCCATCATGCTTATCGTCCCCCAGGTTATACCTGGATATCCAGCCTTAACCCATACATCCCCAGAGCCTGGTCTCCAATTATACCAACCATCAAGCTCTTAAGATCCCCTATTGCCAGGGGCACCCCTGCTGTTTGCTTTTTGAATGTGTATATCCACTTTCTCTCCCTTGTTGTGAGCTGAGGTCAGTAATATAAGGTCAGATTTTAGCCGGGCAGAAGAGACCAAGACGTATTGTTTCTTTTACTCACACTTTCTTAGTGTGCCCTTCTTTTCCAATGACATGGGACATTGTATTTTCTAGATAGTGTTCACGCGCACAAATTGACTAACCCACATCCCATGTCACAAATATTACTCTCCAGTGAATATCTAACTATGTACATGATTTTATGACACTATGGTTTGTAATGCAAAGTAACTATGCAAAGTAACCTTTGAACTACTGCATAAAAAAAGAAAATAAACAGCTTACAATAACAAGCCAAATGAAAAATTAAAAATTCGTTCCATATACTGTTTGAGTTATGTGTTTAGTACCAGCTATCATGTTAGTTTGCTTAATGGTTGCCCAGAATGACATGTGCTCCCATTAGGGTCAATATAAATCAGTGTACTCCTAACTAGTTGCGTACACCCCTTAGACTCACAGAGGGGAGGACAACCCCCTTGTTACAGTGAGCTGAGGGAGAGCCTTAATTAAATTATTCTCATCCATCTAGGACCAGGGCACATTCTGTGTTCTCCCTACCCCCTTATGTATCAGTGGCATCTGATTCTTTACCACGGTTCATACGCCCTTCTTCCCTCTTCCTCTTTTTCTTACTGTCACCATTTGGACTGTCCTATTCCTCAACCTACCCCTCCCCGCTATCGCCCTCCCTCTCGACATCTCCCACCACTGTACTTGATCCGAAATATGTCCACTTACCCCCATCTCCTTCCTTTTCGCCAGGTACATTTTTTATTCCTCCCTGATCCATTCTAAGCAGAAAATCTCCTGATCTCCATTCTCCTGATCTGTCTACGAGCGCCTTTACATCCCTCACCTCTCTTGAGGATCCTTGAATCATGTTCAATTCTGTCAACAACCTTGATAACCTGTCTTCAAACTCTCTTGATCTCACAACCGCGGATGCTGATACTTCAGGCAGATTTGCGTATGCGGGAGCAGTGGCCTGTGGGGTTACCGGTAATGAAGGGGACCTTACCACAGCAGAAGGGGTCACTATCGCAACGGGTACATAGATTGGATTGGTGTACCCTTCTGTGTGGTATGCTGTCAAGGGCTATAATCCCCTGCACTCCATTTGCACCCCGCCCTCTTCTTCTCCCTTCATGCACCTCCCAACTTTATGTCTCTGCACCTCTAATCCATTCCTTTGATCTTCTGCATCTTCAAACATACGCCAAAGATCTACAATTGATGTTATTTTCTGTAACTGCTTCCCCTTATATTTAGCTACTAAAAATGTGGCCTTGTGTTCCAAGATGGTCTTGTTATGTGAGCCCTGCCCTGGCCATGGGCAGGACATCACCGCTCCTCTTGTCTCCACAATCCACTGTTTATGATATTTCTCCACCCTGTCATGATATAATGGCAAGGCCTTATACATATGTTCTATCAGTGTTCCACTCCCCCCCCCATGCTAGTGATATCTATCTCTTACTGATCCTGTGAAGTCCAGCTAATGCACCGTGCATGTGCTTGCTTGTAACAAGAAAAGAAAAATCAAACCCCACCCTTTTCTGTTCCCCTTCCTTTTACACACACACCACTCCACAAAACCATCCAATACCACACCACACCGAAATGTACACAATTACCGCCCCTTTGAGGGCCTGTTCTTTATTCAATAAAACACAAACAAAATGCAAATAAAATAACAAGCTAAAATAACAAGCACTACTCATTCCCGGCCTATTATAAGACCACTAGTTTTATCTCTATATTCCTCCTTTAAATAATATAATGTCTTGTGGTACCACCTTCCCTCAGCCTTCCGAGGAGGGGCTCCCTGCCTTACTTTTGCCTTACCTTATAATGCCCACCAAAATACTCTCCTCTTAGTACAAACTTGAACAACAAATAACCCTGACCTCGCTCACGTCACATCAATTACCTCGTTCTCCACGTGTTCATACCTTTCACACTTCCCCATGTGACTGTCCCCTACTTGTTATTGTTTACAACAGTCTACTCACATGTGCGTGTTCACCCGAATTCCTCCATCAAAGGGTTCCGACACCGGCTTGCACACTCCTAAGAGCCAAACCCAGCTTCAAAGAGTAGTGAGGTTGTCTCCTAAATTAACTCATGCTAAACCACTCAGAACACATGTTTTTTCAGGACCGCTCACTGTTGGTGGGCACAGCTCCTTCTGGAGAAGCGGCCTGGAAGCCTTTCAAATACAGGGGGTGCTGGGATCACGTTGCGGTCACCAAATGTAGGTAAGTCCCTGAACGCTCAGACCAGAGAGAATATAACCCGCTAGGGAATGTAAGTGACTTCAATCCAGCACTCCAACTAAGTCAATGCTTAGTATGGGATGCCCAATGGAAGCCCTTATTTATATATTTTGATGTCAAACTTCTTTAAATCTGGATGATGAACCCTTATATAACAACCCTCTCTTTGGATCTCCCCGACCTCACTGAGCCAAGAAGTAGGTTTGTTTTGCAAGTTAAAAGGTTTATTTGAAGAATTGAACAATATATATATCACACTTTTATGAATAGAAACAATATCTCAATAGCACACTTATGAATATGAACAGTGATCAGTACTGGGTAATATTACAATATCAACAACTCTTTAATCACTTAGGAGTAGGAACAGGAAGGATAAGGTAGCAGAGAATACTATATATGGGTTCAAGTAAATGCAAGGAAATGCAATTTCCTCTTTTTTTGTTGAGCTGAGCGGGATCGAGCGGTCGCCCGCAGCCCTGTGTGGCCAGTTGAGGGTTCCCTTCCAGACCCCGTTGGGCTCCCAGTGAGTGTTCAAATTATTTAATTCTCCTCAGGCACTGCTTGTTCCCACACTCCGTGCGCGTTGTGCTGCCCCCTGCCCCCTCCCCCCTGCAGCCACTTCCTGGTCCTCCTCTCCCCTCTCCCTTCCCGCCTCCCTGCCCGCCCACCCCCCCTCTGATTGGTCTCCTCCTGGCCTCTCCAGGACTACGTGGCGACCGCTCTCCACGCTCGCTTCTTTGTTGAGCTGAGCGGGATCGAGCGGTCGCCCGCAGCCCTGTGTGGCCAGTTGAGGGTTCCCTTCCAGGCCCCGTTGGGCTCCCAGTGAGTGCTCAAATTATTTAATTCTCCTCAGGCACTGCTTGTTCCCATGCGCTCTGTGCGCATTGTGCTGCCCCCTACCCCCACCCCCTGCAGCCACTTCCTGGTCCTCCTCTCCCCTCTCCCTTCCCGCCTCCCTGCCCGCCCACCCCCCCTTTGATTGGTCTCCTCCTGGCCTCTCCAGGACTACGCGGCGACCGCTATCCACTCTCGCTTCTTTGTTGAGCTGCGCGGGATCGAGCGGTCGCCCGCAGCCCTGTGTGGCCAGTTGAGGGTTCCCTTCCAGGCCCCTTTGGGCTCCCAGTGAGTGCTCAAATTATTTAATTCTCCTCAGGCGCTGCTTGTTCCCACGCACTCTGTGCACGTTGTGCTGCCCCCTGCCCCTTCACCCTTGCAGCCACTTCCTGATCCTCCTCTCCCCTCTCCCTTCCCGCCTCCCTGCTGCCCACCCCCACTCTGATTGGTCTCCTCCTGGCCTCTCCAGGATTACGCGGCAACAGCTCTCCACGCTTGCTTCTTTATTGAGCTGAGCGGGATCGAGCGGTCGCCCGCAGTCCTGTGTGGCCAGTTGAGGGTTCCCTTCCAGGCCCCTTTGGGCTCCCAGTGAGTGCTCAAATTATTTAATTCTCCTCAGGCACTGCTTGTTCCCACGTGCTCTGTGCGTGTTGTGCTGCCCCCTGCCCTTCCCCCTGCAGCCACTTCCTGGTCCTCCTCTCCCCTCTCCCTTCCAGCCTCCCTGCCCACCCACCCCCCTCTGCTTGGTCTCTTCCTGGCCTCTCCAGGACTACGTGGCGACCGCTCTCCACGCTCACTTCTTTGTTGAGCTGAGCAGGATCGCGCGGTCGCCCGCAGCCCTGTGTGGCCAGTTGAGGGGTCCCTTCCAGGCCCCGTTGGGCTCCCAGTGAGTGCTCAAATTATTTAATTCTCCTCAGGCACTGCTTGTTCCCACGTGCTCTGTGCGCGTTGTGCTGCCCCCTGCCCCCTCCCCCCTACAGCCACTTCCTGGTCCTCCTCTCCACTCTCCCTTCCCGCCTCCCTGCCCACCCACACCCCCTCCCCTTCCTTTCCTCCTTCAACCTTAAATCAAACCCCCCCCAGGGAAGCCCCCCCCTGCCCGGCAGCCCCCTCAGCTAAGGGCCCCTTAGGCAAAGGGCGGCTCCTACATCTGCGGCACCCCGTGTGTCGGCAGGTGTCCGCAGGGCACACCAGGCGCTGTTCTGCTGCTCCATCTTCAGCTCCCCTGCTCTCCCAGCTCACCCTCCTACCCCTGTCTCGTCATCCGCACGGTATCTACACTTCACTGTGCTCTGAAATTGTGGTAAACTAGGGCTTTTTTCTCCCCTCGCAGGACTCTCACACTTAGGTGGCCTCTCCACTGGATACCAAAAATCACAATTATGGTGTGTTTACTGTTGTTCTGAAAGTGTGGTAAACTAGGGCTTTTTTCTCCCCTCGAAGGCCTCTCAAACTTAGGTGGCCTCTCCACTGGGTACCAAATTCGCATTTATGGTGTGTTTACTGTTGTTCTGAAATTGTGGTCAACTAGATCTTTTTTCTCCTCTCGCAGGACTCTCAAACTTAGGTGGCCTCTCCACTGGGTACCAAATTCGCATTTATGGTGTGTTTACTGTTGTTCTGAAATTATGGTCAACTAGATCTTTTTTCTCCCCTCGCAGGACTCTCACACTTAGGTGGCCTCTCCACTGGGTACCAAATTCGCATTTATGGTGTGTTTACTGTTCTGAAATTGTGGTAAATTAGGGCTTTTTCTCCCCTTGCATGACTCTCAAACTTAGGTGGCCTCTCCACCGCGTACCAAATTCTCATTTATGGTGTGTTTACTGTTGTTCTGAAATTGTGGTAAACTAGGGCTTGCCGCTCACCTCTGTCCGCTTGCTCTCGTCTGTCTCCCCCCACTCCCTCCTTATTCCATGATGCTCTATATCTCGCCTGTCTTCTCCAACTGCTTCCCCATTGACTATCCTGCTCTCCTCACTAAATCTGGTAGGAAAAAGTTTAAAAAGGACATCCTGGTCTCCAACCCAGGCCTCCCTATCGCTGACACCTACACTAGTGCCTCCACCAAGGAAACTCTTACTGACATCCTCTTTTTCGTGCCTTCTCCTGACCTATGGACCCTTCATATGGTCTTGGTGCTCTCTCCTTTCTCCTCATCTCCCATTAATGGTGGCACCCGCTGGAATGTCCTCTTGGCCCCCTTCCACTCCTCTAAGGCCATCATTAATGTCTACGCTAATGGGACCTTCTTGGTCCAAGGCCCTCAGGCCAACCTCCACCTCTTTGATAGACGCTTCCCAAGCCTCATCAACTTCCTTTCCTCTCCTGCTGTCCCCCCTCCTCTGTCCTCGGCTACCTTGCCTTAACCCTCCCACCCTGCCCCCCCTCGGGATCCTTCTTCTTCACCTCCGCAGGGCGTACCTCTGATCTGTACCCCTCCCTGGAAGTCCTTCAAGGATGGCAACCCTCTCCATATTGCCACTCTTAACTCTCGCTCTGCCGTCAAACATTCCTCTGATATCTGTCGCCTTCTTGAGGAACTGGACCTTGACATCCTCGGTCTCACTGAGACATGGTTCACGGCCAGCTCTGTCACCAGCTTTGACACACTCCTACCTGACGGTTACAACTCCTACCTCTCCTTGTCCAGGCCCAACCGTGCGGGTGGGGGTGTGGCCCTTATCTTCCCTGAGTGGATTCCTGCCACTGTCACTCCTACGCAGACCTACTCCTCTTTTGAATGCCTTGTCTGCCGACTCTCTCTCCTAGGCATTCCCTTACTGTGGCTAATATCTATCGGCCACCTGGTCAAATTTCCTCCTTCCTCTCCGAGTGGGCGGACCTCTCCTCCTCACTCCTGTCCTCAACCACTCAACTCCTCTTTCTTAGAGACTTCAATATCCACCTGGATGCCTCCTGTCCTCCATCTGGACTCTTTTGTGACCTCTGCGACTCTCTCTCACGCTCTATTCTCCCATCTGGGCCGACTCATTCTGCAGGGCACACTCTTGATGCTCTGATCTCTTCTGACCTTCCCCTCTATCTCTCTCTCTCCACTCCTCTCTCCTGGAGTGATCACTTTCTCCTATCCTCCCACCTAACCTTCCCCACCCCACAGGCAAAGCCACCCTCATCACTGCCACCCTCCTTCTCAGTCATCCGACCCATGAAGCGCGTCTCAGTTGAGGCTTTCGCTGCCACCTTCTCGCCCCCTCTGCCCCTCCGGCTGACTCCCACCCTGAAACAGCCCTCTCCAATCTCCACTCTGCTATATCTGATACTCTTGATATCCTTGCCCCTGTCATGAGAATCTGCCTGAAGCCCAAAGCCAAATGTAACTCCTGGTATGACTTGGATCTCGTCACCCTTAAACGCAAGTGCAGCGTGGCAGAGAGGAAATGGCGTGCTTCATGTTCATCCTCTGACAAACTGGCCTGCCGCCTGCTCCAAAGGGAATAGCGGCTCTCCGTTCTCACCAAGAAGAGAGCCCTTATCCAAGCCTGCATCTCTGCGGCATCTAACAACTCGGCCGAACTCTCTAAAATCTGCAAGGAACTGGCCAACCCTGCTGCAGTCTCTACCTCTCCTGTCCCGTCCCAGGCCCTCTACATGGCACTGGCCTCTCAATTCATCTCAAAAACTAAGGACATCCTGTCCTCACTCTCCTCCTATCACCTCCCCCCTCTGTTCCCTGCTCTTCCTCTGGCCCTTCTGTCGCCACCCCTCCTCCTTCCTTCTCTGCCTTTCCCCTTTTTTCTGCTGATGAGGTTTCAAGACAAGTCCGATCTATGAAAGTCTCGTCAAAACAGATCCACCCCTGTTCCTCTAAAACTATCACGGAGCACATTGACTCCTTGGCTCCTGCCCTGGCTGACTTCTGCAATCACTCCTTTGCCTCTGGAGTATTCCCATCCCCCCTCAAGCACTCCCTTGTGCACCCCCTTTTTAAGAAACCCTCTGCCGACCCCTCCTGCCTGGCTAACTATCGCCCAATCTCTATCACTCCCTTCCTGGGCAAGCTCCTGGAGAAACTGGCCATCTCCCAACATAATCTCCATGCTGAATCTGTTGGTAGTCTTGATGACCATCAGTCTGGCTTCAGAGCTGCCAGAAGCACGGAAACTGCTCTCCTGAACATCTGTGAGGACCTGCTCTCCAACCTTGACTCTAACACCCCATGTGTTCTCATTTTGCTTGATCTCTCTTCTGCCTTTGATACTGTCAACCATACCATCCTGCTCAACCGTCTCTGTGATAACCTGGGTATCACTGGTGAGGCTCTGGTGTGGCTGACCTCTTTCCACTCAAATCAACCCTCTGAGGTCCAACTGGGGTCCTTCCTCTCTGACATCTTTTTCTCTACCTGTGGTGTCCCCCAGGGGTCTAACCTCGCTCCCTGGCTGTTCAACCAGTATCTGGAACTTCTTGCCCACCGCATCACCGCTCTCTGCCCCAACTTTCAGTGCTATGCAGATGATACCCAGCTCATTTTCAGACTACCCTCGGCCTCCTCTTCCCCTTCACTCATCTCTGCCTGTCTTTCTGCTATCCATGAATGGTGTGCCGCCAACGACCTCTGCCTTAATGCCAGTAAGACTGAGATTCCACTCATCGGCTCACCCACTCCCTCCTTCCCTGCAGCTCTCTGGCCGGCCTCTCTTGGCCCCCTTCCTGCTCCTACCTGCAAGGCAAAAAACATTGAGGTCATCTTCGACTCCACACTCTCTTTCTCTCCTCACATATCTGACCTCTCTAAGAAGTCACACTACCAGCTACACCTCAGCGGTATCCTTACTTTCCTCTCCTTCCCACAGAAGCTCACTGTCTCTAGAGCCCTGGTTCTCTCGAAGCTGGACTACTGCAACAGCCTCTATCTAAATCTGCCTGCCTCTACTCTCCGCCCTTTGCAACTCATCCAGAACAGGACTGCAAGACTTATCCTTGGCTTCAAGCCCAGGGATCGTATCTCTCCAGGACTGAAATCACTACACTGGCTCCGCGTGGCTGTGAGGATTAAGTTCAAAACCCTCTGTATTGTCCACAAGGCCTTCTGGGGCCTCGGGCCAAAATACCTTCAACTCTCTCTTCCTAAATATCTTCCTTCTCAAGCTCTTCACTCATCCGCCTCCAACTGCCTCAGGGTCAGCCGCTTCTCCAATCATTCAGTTATACATTGGAAAATGAAGAACAGCCGTACGCATAATTTCCTAAAAACAAATACCTAATCAATACCCATCAGCCCTCCAGAAATGGTCAACGTTCTATACTTCACCTTCCATTCAAATCTTTGTGCAGGAAGCTGGGTAGACAGGTGGATAATGTAGTACTGCTATTACTGTAGCGTCGTAACACAAAAATCCAAATGCCATTCATTCCACATAGATCCCAGCACCCTCGACAAAGCATGGACTTAGTACTCTTGCAGCAAAGTAAAAAGCCCAAAAAATAAAAAGAATGAAACATTCCTTCTGCTTTAGGTTGTATATTTCCTACTGACATTCTTTCAGGGATCCTGGGGAAGAGGTGGAAGAGGAGGAGGAAGAGGAGGAGGAGGAGGAGGACAATGTCTGTCCAATAGAGTGGAGTGAGAGCCACAAGAGGGTTTGGGAGCTAGGGAACACAACTCAGGGAGTTGATAACATGTGAAGCAGGTGAAGACCACCGACTAGGGAAATATTGTGCTAGCAGCTGCTGCTCTCCAGATGACATCAACAACAGGCTCAGCTGCGGATAAATGACACAAGAATTCTGAAAAAGGCTCCCATCTGTTAGTAAAGTTTTCTTAATCAATCTCTTCGCTAGAAGGAATCCTGTTGGAGGAACAGATTTGTGATGTTGATGGTTGATGATAATATATAGAGATTAATGATTGAGCAGAAGATTAAAAGAAAGAATGCATGGTTTAAATCTGCACTAATTTGGCAAGTTGGCAATCGTCGATTTTTTTTATAACACTGCATGCACAATTTTTCAGAGCATCAGAACTGTGTTAATCTTGAATGGTTATATGTCTTTTGGGAGTCAACCAGCTCTACATTGCATGGTCTCTCTTATATTGCACAATCGTTCAAAATGATATCGTTTGAGAGGTAAAACATGTTCCTTTGCTACACTCAGTGCATTAAATCGGTCAGACCTAACCAGTCCTCAGTACCTGCACTTCTCATTTTTGGCACCATTGAGAACCAGGATTTCTACAAAGTTAAGGAGAGTACTGGTACTCAATGTGGAGAGGAGTAAATGAAATAATTTTCCAGAGTATTAGCAGGAAAGCTGTGCCTGTCGCGGGTTTCTTCTCACCCACCCGCAGTGTCCAGAATCATGTCTCCTTCCTGCCCCTCACTACATAACAAAAAGCAGAGCTAAATGTGACGCCATTACAATCAGCCTCATTACCAGTTTGGCAGTAAGTGGTAAAGTGGGAGGTAACTCTGTTACTGCCAGCTTTTCCACTACACCATATTACAAGTTGAGCCTGCAGTGGAGGATTTGCCTCCAGGAAAATCCTGGAGGTAGATTCTCCAACTCACTGCCGAATAAGCAGCAGAATGAGTGGAATTATCGTAGCAGTAATTCTGCAGCAGTAATTCGGGCAAAAAAGCTGCATAGAGTCCTATGGAAAAAAAGAAATTGGCATTTACACCAACATAGCCACGTGTAATCCGGCCGTAATTCTACCGGACCATGTGGCAGATTTACCGCCCAGATATCACCAAACTCGTAATGAGGCCCATTTTTTTACGTTTTGTTTGTTCTTAGCAGAGCCTTTTCTAATGCTGTTTGGGTGACAGGAACTGTAATGGGGAATAACAAACTGAAAGCCCACACACAGTTCCAGTTTCTTACCAGAATGATGCCTTCTTTCAAGACAATGCAAGTGAGCACAAAATAAAACTCCCTTTTAAGGCTTCATGTATGTCCAGGATGTTTGTTAGTTCGACATACAAAAAATAAATGGTTTGCTATTATGTGTATATGTCTACAACACCAGGCATCATTCATTCAATTGGGGAGAAACCAGTCGAGTGGTTTTAACTTTACATAGGAGCCAATAAACAAACCAGCAAAAAAATCCAACTCCTATAAAATAATGCGCTGAGAGCAGCCCTAGGAATCCCCAAGAGAGAACATATCTCTAATACCAGAAGAGCCAACAACTGGCTCTCCACTCATGATAAAAATAAAACTAAAAACTGCCTCCCTCACCCACAAATGCTTGAACAATGCATCACCCCGTTACCTATCCGACAGATTCACTTTGAAGCCTACCACAAGAATCACCAGACTCGCCAACACCAACTACCTCTGGGTCCCCAGATACAAACATGCCAAAATCGGAGGCAGCAGCTTCCAGGTCAAGGCAGCACTCCTATGGAACTCACTACCATCCCCTCTAAGAATCGATCAAACCTATCACAAGTTCCGCCAGAGTATCACTAGTTGGCTCAAAGATGCCGACATCTAGGCATATACCTTGCTAACTTACCCTGGCACCTCTCTCTACACTGCATGCACCAACCGCACCAACTACTTTGTAAAACTTTGCATGCCTTCAATGTACCTGCCTGTATATATCGTAACCTTATTGTGCCCACATGTAACCAATCGGCACCTGCACACAAATGTATTTTACATGTTGTAACCAAGCTTTGAATATCCTTATGCCTTGCGCCTGAATACCCTCGGGTCTGGAGCGCATAACAAATAATAATAAAAACGAAACTAAACTTTGCATTGCCTGGCTTGTAGTCCTGGATTTCCCCATTATAAACTCAGGACTGCAAGTCCCACAACGCAAAGTTAACACCAGGAACGGACCTTTGCCTCCAAATGGAATAGATAATGTTGGCATATATGATACATAACAACAATCTGGACGTTTGTATAAAACCATAACTTTTGTCAGGTGTCCCTATAACACAATGCCTTATATGTGTTGAAAAGGCAAACATAGAGTGGAGAGATTTTTCATATTTGCATTATTTTGCATTCTGGGACTTAATATTTTCCATTCAGGACATGGAAAATAAAGCTATTGTGAGCACTCTGTTAGTTCAACACGTTTCTGTAAGGCGGTTATATATTGTCAGATTGCGCTGCTATGTAATGTGTGTATTTTGCAAGTAAACTCTCTAGAAGAGCGAACACCTAAATATGTGTACCAACTCGAGCTTGAGAGGTATGTGGTCAAGTTCCTAAATTACACAGCGGGTTTGAACCTGGCTTCACTGCTTTTCCAAATATTGTGATCCTGGGTAAATTATGTAATCTCGCTGTACCGTATCTGCAAAAAGCCACTCCAATAATAGGGGCCTTTTTCCAATCTCCTGCAGTGCTAAATGAGGTGCAACGACCACGTGTAAAAGGTTTATGCTTTCTCACTCCCAGGAATGATTACATTTTTGATGGGCTTGGTTGGGCCACAAAAGTTATATTCCCACCACCATGCACTCCACTTGTCAAAAACAAAAGCAATCCTGCAGCATTTGATTTTGATGATAGTGGATGTGCACTGGAATTTTATGGAATCTTCCAGCTTTTGGCAACTGGTGCAACCTGGGCAGATTCTACAAGATCTCATGTAAATGCCTACCACCATACAAATACATGGAAGGATGCATTTACAGTTGCACTATAGAGTGCAAACAATACACAGAAACCCAGGTACTCCCACATGCTCATACACTGTTTGCACTTTATAGTGCAAACAATCAAAAGTGCAGGGAGAGGACTGCTAACACGCAAGTGTTAGGGTGAGTGGTCCTCTCTAGGAGTTAGCAGAGGGAGGAACATGCCCCCTTCCCACCAAAGCCTCTGCATGGTATGTTGCTCTAAGTAAAATCTGCCGAGCAACTCATAAGGATGAGAGGTCTAAAGCTAAGTTATAACCGTATCTGTTCACTGTTTCTTTAATGCAGTTACTCTGTGACCCTCAGGAGATTTCAATGGGGTTTGTGAGTGTTTATAGGTGACCTTTCTCTTTGGGCACCCTTGTTTGCCCATAGATCATAGTTATTAATATTAGTTAGCTTTCACTTGCCTTTCTCTCAAAGCCAACCTACTTTTGTATCGCACAATAATTCTGCTAAAACAGGGCAAAATGGGTCTGTGATTGCTGGTCATCTTTGATGGATAGCTGCATTAGACTGAGAGACTCAGATTTCGAGTGAATGACTGTAGAGTACACCATCATACTGGGCTTTGCGTTGGAATTCCATAATTGTGTTTCAAAGTGCCATGCTGTCAAGGCCCAAGTTAGGCAAAAAGGAACTTCTAGAGAGACTGAACAATAGGGTGGGACACAAACATGATTGGAGCAGGGAGGGAGGGGAAGAAGTGGGGAGAGAGACAAATAGAAGATGACACAAATGATATGATATTTTATATGTATCGCGCTCATACACAAGTGTTTCAGAGCGTGACAAGGCAAGGGAGGGGACAACGGGGGGAACACAACAACAATCTTACAAGGCCCAGTGACATTGAGAAGGCACAAGTGCTTGGGAAAGGGGAAAACGTGTATGGAAGGGGGAGAGTGGAAAGTGCAGAGCAGAGGAGAAACAGAATGGAGGCAATAAACAGTGTTAGTGCAGCCAGCAAGTGGCAAGTGCTGTGTTCACGGCAGCAGACTGGGTAAGTCTGATGAGTGCAGAAAAAGAACAAAAAAGGGGAGGTGGGGGACTGTATGGGTACAGATACAGTCCCCAGGGCAAGGTGTGGCCTAGAGGCAGTGCAGGAGGGTGGAAGGGTGAGCAGGTAACTGGGCCCAGGGGAACAGAGGGTGGCCAGGTGCACAGTGCCAAGAGAAAGCAGATCGGCAGGAGGAGAGGGGGAGCGTAGGCAGAAGCAAAGAGGAAGGTCTTGAAGTGCTTTCGGAACCGGAGATGGTTCTCCTCAAGTTTAAGAGTGGCAGGGAGGCTGTTCCAGAGGGAGGCCCCAGCCTAAGACAGAGATCTACCCCCAGCTTGTTTCTTTGAAAAGCGACTGACCCTGAGGGAGTTGGAGATAGAGGAGCGAAGAGCTCGAGAGGGGAGGTATTTACGGAGGGATATCTGAAGGTATTTTGGACCCAGGCCCCAGAAGGCCTTGTGGACAATGCAGAGGGTTTTGAATTTAATCCTTGCATTCACTGGGAGCCAATGGAGAGATTTTAGAGTTGGAGAGATACGATCCCTGGGCTTGAGGCCTAGGACAAGTCTTGCAGTCCTGTTCTGGATTAGTTGCAGGGGGCAGAGAGTAGATGCAGGTAGATTTAGAAAGAGGCTGTTAAAGTAGTCCAACCTAGAGAGAACCAGAGCGTGGGAGACAGTGAGACTCTGGGGGAAGGAGAGGAAAGGTAGAGTACCTCTGAGGAGGTGCAGTAGGACGATTGACTTTTAGAGACATCAGAGATGTGGGCAGAGAAGGAAAGTGTGGAAGCAAAGATGACCCTGAGGTTTTTAGCCTCGCAGGTAGGGTTAGGAGGAGGACCAGGGGAGGCCGGCCAGAGAGTGAGGGGAAAGGATGGTGAAGGTGTGTTATGAGGAGTTTCTCCATCTTGCTGGCATTCAGACAAAGATCATTGGCGGCACACAAATCTTGAATGGCAATTAGGCAATCAGAGATGAGAGAGGGAGAGGAGGTGGCCGAGGGCAGCCTGAAAATGAGTTAAGTGTCATCAGTGTAGCACTGGAAATTTGAGTATAAAATGGCAATGCAGTGTGCGAGAGTTACCAGATATTGATTGAGAGCATGAGACATAAAGAGTGAGACACACATAGAAAGTGAGACAAGTTGAGGGCTATGCAAATGGAGGGGAGACAGAATAAGATTAATATAAATGGTTTGGGCGTCCAGCAAGGGCCCAGTGTGAAAGCAATTTTGGCTTTATTTCGGAGCTGAGCCTTGGCCCACCTAACGCCTAGGTTTCAGTACCTGAACTTTTATTTCTATTAAAAGCCCTGGTTGCTCTTGTACAACTGGCTAATCACATAATCGTTCCAATGCCAAAAATAGTGGTGCTGTTGTATAAGAGAGGCCTTTACACTGTTATCCTCCTCAAAATAATCTGTTTAGGGAACTATTTGCAAAGGCAAAGGAATACCTACAACACATCCCCAGGGGGCACTAAAAGCACTCGGCCTTGAAAAGTGTACCCTTTCGTGATTACTAGTGAGACCCTCAAACTCCCTCCCTCAGCTGTTTCCCACCCTATCCTGCATTAACAATGCATTCAGATGTATTTTGTGACACCCCTTCAAGTCATATTTTCAGACTGTTGTTGTGTAAATACAGCACAGCAGAAAGAACAATGAACTGAGGGCTGGTAGAAATTTGACTGACCTACATTATGCGGAGCATTCACTCTGGAAACATGAAGGAAAGAGGGAGCAGCAGCACAGGAGGTCAATGGGCCCTGCCTGTATCCTGTCATTGAGGACGAGTAGAAAGTGCAATGCAGGTTTCAGTGGATGGATTGAGCTGGCATTTCAGCAACAATCTTGCAGACTAGAGCCCAGAGTCAGTGCCTCACCTGTGCCACTGCACACCAGCCCAGCTGACCTCGCTCGCCCTTTGCTTTGCAGTGCCTGCAAATACACTCCAGGAAAACAATTGTTCAGGTTTATTTTGAAATGTCATTAATAAAATATATTGAGACATGCCGCCCTTTGAGAATCTGCCGCCCCAGGCCTGGGCCTAGAAGGCCTAATTGAAAATACGTCTCTGGTTATCGTTATCTTTAATAAATAAATGAAACTATTCGACCCCAGTCGAAACCTGGGGAGCAAATAGCAATCACCTCCGCTTAGGGGAGCATACAGGGCCGGCAACCATTATCAAGGCTTGGGCTTGTGGGCCGCTACCGACCCTGTACTCCCCACCCTAAGCAGGGGGGCGGGATTACTACAATAACACTTTTTATAACCGTGCTGAAAATGTGGCAGGAGCCTGGCATGAAGTGTGTTATGAATAAGTGACATTGTTAATATTATTCACAAATCCAGATCCACCAGAATCTATGCCAGGCTGGGGCAAGACAATCTGGTAAAACAGTCAATCATTAAGGTTCATTTTTAGTTGGCTTACTTAATAATCCCAACAGATGTGTTATGTTCTAAAAAATATTTGTCCAAACACTTGCATCATTTCTGGCCATTTTTGCTATTGCCTATCATTCATACTTTCATTCCTCGTATTTCTGTTGCTTTAATTTAATGCTGGTTGCAGCAAACACTTTTTTCTATTAAATGTATGTAAGGTCGGTTCCCATCAGGTTATTATCAATATTGTACTACATCGTATTATACTCTTTATTTCTCCTCATATCATGTGATGTGAAGTCTTAAAGAAATGTCTGTTTTACTTACATGATCTATCAGAACCTGACTGGGGTATACATTTTGGTCAGAGGGTGCTGCATTAGGATCAATCGCTTAACTTTGACTGTTTTCAATAATGAGAATTGAAAGAAATAATATGCTTTATTTCAATGTAATGGCAACCATGCAAAAACTGTAAAGTTATTCAGAACACAAAGAAGGTTAGCTAAATGACTGTATTCTTGCTTTGTAAAGCACATAAAAGATATTCAAAATAGGTTTGTATGTTGTAAACATTGTTCCACCCTTAACTTTAATCAAGGGATGGCTTTGCCAAATGGTTTTTCAAGTACATGTCTTTCTTTCGTGGATATTGTTCTCTAGGTTTCGTCATATTTAAACCAGGGGACAGATTAATGATTGTCCCACGATGTGCTGGGGGCAACACATAGACAATGCATCAGAAGTGCACAAAGGCTTTGCACCCCACTAGTAAACAAATGCTCAGGGGCACGATAGCATAACGTGATGGAGCAGGCAAATGGCACCCTGTAACAGTCTAGAGGTGGTCCACCTTTGCTAGTCCTAACAGAGAGGGCCCTGCCACAGTGTCAATGTCAGCAAAACTGGGCCCACCTCTTCTTTGAAAAGGGGCATGGGAGCCCTCATATTTGTTGAATTTGGAATCTGCATTCCCATATGCAGGGTGGCTGGCCCCTGTTGTCTATCTTAAGGGAGTGTTCCACCTATGCACAGTCTCTCTGGTGGCAACCAGGCAAAGAGTACCATAGTACCTGATTGTCCTGGCACTTCCTTCCTTAAATCAAAGTGTTTTCTTTATCAATAGGGATACTCTCAATTGCACGAGGTACCCGCCATGAATGTGTGAACCTTCATGTTACAATGTGAATTTGCTATGTTTGTGGGCATACATTTGGCATTACAGGAGGGAATTTTTGGCCCCTTATGTAATTCCAACATGCAACCCATAATGGCGAAATATTACAACGCACAATGTGCACAGGAGCTACACTTTCAGTTATAAACCAAATTTACTTTTTTGAAAAAATGTATTTATTTGTGTATAGTTTATAAAAACTTTTACAAACAGAAGAACCATACTACATGTGTCACAAAAATTCCCTAATACATATATAAGTAGTCTAAAAAACATAAACATCTCATATTAACAGAAAACCACCATTATTAAAAAACCAGAAGAATTCATGTCATAACTTCCAATCACGTGAATCCACCTGACTAAAAAAAATTAGAGCTCTCAACACTCACCAATAGAATTACCCATTTCTGTTTTAAAAAAATGCTTCAAATACACCCAAATTATCATATATTTCATTCTAGTATAAACAGTATTACCTTAAAAAAACCTTTATCATAACAAATCATACTTACAATCCAATTATTGCATACATATTAGCAATTCTATCCCAACAATATAACAAATACTGAATTCAAATTTACCATAATCCACAAATATTCTTTAAAAACTCAGTCAATCTTATTTTTAAGGTCATTCTGTTCCTATGTCACATTAGTCCCATAGTAATTCCCTATGCACGTGATGTATAGTTTCCACAAACTGTGAGAAATACATAATCCTCTGAGGCAAGAGAAACGGGCACACAAGTAATAGGTGCTGAAGTGTTTCTTCTTGATTATTCATTTTACAGAATCTGCAACCATTATCCTTACAGATTTCATTGTTTCTAATTTTAAGAATCTCATTGGTGTAGAGCACATTCATTCTGAATCTCATAATTTGATTTCTTATAGATTTACTCAGGTATTTACTTAAGTAATCTTCTATTGCTGGTTCAAACTTCAAAAATGAGCACAGCTGGTTATAAATTCTAGATTTATTGATATTTTCTTTATTTACATTCCAGTCGAAGCTTTTAACTATATTGTTTTTACTTTATTAGGATTATTTAATAATGTAGATAATGGTACTCCTAGAGAGGCTAGCAAGGAACATACTTCACTTTTTAAGTTCTTTTTAAAATTACCATCTTTGTCATTCCCTGCTATCGCATAAAATTCATTTTGATTAGAAGTTAGGCATTTCCTTAAAAGTGAGGCCCGTTTCCATAAAACAAGAGACTTTAAAGATTGTAGACCCAATTCATACCTTATGTTTTCAATCAGAATACATTTAGGCAAAAAGAATAACATCCCTTTCCAGATAATACTTTCCACCAATTTAAAATAGATCATGAATCCATAGGAACTAAACTCAAAACCATATAGTAATCTTGGAATAATTTTAATTCTGTAAAATTCTCTTACAAGACTCAGAGTATTTACAAAATGTTCTTTCAACCATACGCATTTGACGTAGGGCAGATTCTGCTTTACTTCTTAGGGAGTTCTTGGCCATCACTACCGAGCGGGTGCCAGCGAAGGAATATCCCAAAAAGCACTGATTGCTTTTTAGTTTCATGCGTTCATTTTCACAGAGCCAGGTAAAATTAGCTTCTGATCTGTTCTTTGTGCCGTGATGTATAATAACAGTCTTGGCCGGATTCACCCTAAATTTAAGCTCTCTAATATATTTACAGATTTCAACAATCAATCGTTGCAGACCGACTTTGCTACAATTCAGTAATAAAAAGTAATCTGCATATGAGATCCATCTCACACATGCATCACCAAACCTAGGAGGAACCAAACCCTTATTTCTGAACACTAGGCCAGCACCAGACGTATAGAGATTAAAAAGAGTCGGAGCCAACGTGCATCCTTGTCTCAAACCACTAAGAATATTCATTTATTTGGACAGAAGGCCCTCATTATTTAAGCGAACTTGCAATTTTGTATTTGGGTACCTAGCAATAATAATTTCCAACAGCTCTCTGGGCATTCCAAGCATTGCCAGGATTCGCCAGAGACTAAACCTATCAACCAGGTCGAACGCCATACTCATATCGATTGATGCTACAAAAACTAGAAGCGTATCTTTTTTCATAGTGGTATTCTGAAGAGCACTGATCATCAAACCCCTGCAGTCAGCACCTATGCCTTTTCTAAAGCCAATCTGATTAATATTCAAAATATTATTATCAGCGATCCACTTCTGAACATACGACAAGACAAGAGAAGCAAAGATTTTAGAATCTGCATCAGTGATGGCTATAGGTCTGTAACTAGTTGGACAAGTACGAAGACCTTTTTTTATAAATTGGAAGTACTATAGTTACTGTCCAAGAGGCTGGAATAGTCTTTGTTTTAAGAATATCTTCAAATAAGATATGCAGAATCTGTGTCCAGAGTAGAATATGCTTTTTAAACATAACATTGGACAGGTCATTGGGACCTGCACATCTGGAGTTTTTAGATCGATTGATGAAACAAGCAATTGTCACCAGGGTGTTATCTAACAATCAAACTGTAGAATCAGCAATACTTAACAATGCTCCATTCTCATGCCCCTTATAAAGGTTACCAAAATGTTCCAACCAAACTTTTTGCGAGATAGGATTTATAATTTTAGCCTGTTGTGAAGATTCAAGACTATTCAATGTTTCCCAAAAGGAAGTGGTGTTGTTATATTTCATAATGAAAGTTGGTTACCCTTAAGATGTGCTCATGCGCCCATTATTAAGAAATCCATTGATTGGAAAAAATCACACGACTTCAATTTGAGATTGATATTTGTCAATTTATCTTGAAAGATGTTGCCCTATGGTGATAACACGTGTTTCGACATATCCAACGTCTTTTTCAAATCAGGGCTTCATAATTCATGTACAATCAATTTAAAGAGCAATTCATAAATAAAAAAGTGTGGTAAACAAGAAAACACAAAATAAATATTCATGTGAACCGTTAAATTCAAGAAAAACAATTAAAGGTCATTGTTGATTCATTCATAAATTGAAGAAAAAAGAACGAAAAATAAAAAGATGGCCATGTTCGGGAGGGGGAGAAGGGTAGGAGGTTTGTGGGAATCAGAGAAAGAACACAGAGAAAGAAAAAAAAGAAAAAAATTATATTATGAAATCATTGATGAAAATCATGTGTCGGTTAGGTGTAAATAACTGTGATCATGTACCCATAATAATTAGATATCTTACCCATTATATAGCGTGGATGTGCATATAATTGTCAGGTTTCATGTCCAGTCATGGGATAATCCCTGCTATCTATAGGGAAAATGCCCGTGTGTAATTAATAGGTTGACCATGTCATAGTAGAACTCGCAAAAAATATAGTGCAAAGAATCGTTAATATTCGTGTTGTTCCTACCGCCTAAGCTACTCTGAGAGTTCCAATGATCCCTTCATAGCATTGTAGTTGTTAATTCTCATACCTGGGCATGGGCAAAGTTATTGCCATGACCGGCTGTAACATTGAACGTTTGTAATATTAACATATCGTGGGGGTGTCCTCTTCCTTGATTCAAAACACGGGAAACAACGCTACATCTACATATTTTTCCACAATTGGTATACTGTGATTACATTGCACGGTAACCGTGAGGGCCACAAAGCCAATAAACCCTACACACTTTTGGTCAAGATAAATCGCATTCCTGTTTGTTTGCGTGGACTGAAAGTCCACATCAAAATCATACCGTGACTTTAAAGCAATACGATCACCGTAGGGCTGCACCATGATACCCCCGTCAAGTGCAGAAAATGTATTTAGCAAAGGCAGAAACCACGAGGGTCCGCATGCCTGCATTGCATATCCTGTGCCTGGGTGGGCTACTCTTACTGTTAGACTCACCTTGGTTACTTAGTTGTTTCTTTCCGTCCGCGTACCGGCGTGTCCACCCGATCCCTGTCTGTTGTATAGACTGGTTGCTAGACGACTTCAGTCCTACTACTGTTTCTGGCTTGGGCGCCATCATTTGGGCTAAGTTACTGGTTTCCCAATGTTACGTACGTAATCTTGTTCCCTCTCCTGTCAATTGTTACTGTTTCTGGCTTGGGCGCCATCTTTTGGGCTAAGTTACTGGTTTCCCAATGTTACGTACGTAATTTTGTTCCCTCTCATGTCGATTATTCTAAATTCCCAAATAAAGTAGAAATAGAATAAATATGACATTGTTTACGCCCCTTGTCTAAAAGGGTTGACCACGTACAAATTTGAGCGTATCATGCATATCATAACCTGTTAGATAACCTTGTGGACATCTTCTACAAAGCAGTCACTAAAGATCTCAATGACCTCATGGACATTCTCACTCTTTCCCAATGGACAGGGTATCTTTAAGACAAGGGACGCCACTTTTCAAAATAATTGTGGAGGTTAAATATATAACTGTTCAATAGAACTCTATATCAGCAATGAACATATAGCGAGACCTCTTTCTTTCACAGCAACTATTAATTAATGTATCATCTTCCCAGTATACTAGCTATCATGTCTAACAAGCCAGGCAGATAACCAAAAGGGCACGTGTTTTCACATGACAGAGTATGCCGTACAGTTTTACAAAAAGAACCTTGAATGAGATTTATAGACATGGAAATTTGTGTTAAAACAGGTTATGATATGCATCATACGCTCAAATTTGTACGTGGTCAACCCTTTTAGAATTTGTACGTGGTCAACCTATTAATTACACATGGGCATTTTCCCTATAGGTAGCAGGGATTATCCCATGACTGGACATGAAACCTGACAATTATATGCACATCCAAGCTATATAATGGGTAAGATATCTAATTATTATGGGTGCATGATCACAGTTATTTACACCTAACCGACAACATGATTTTCATCAATGATTTCATAATATAATTTTTTTCTTTTTTTTATTTCTCTGTGTTCTTTCTCTGATTCCCACAAACCTCCTACTCCTCTCCCCCTCCCGAACATGGCCATCTTTTTATTTTTCGTTCTTTTTTCTTCAATTTATGAATGAATCAACAATGACCTTTAATTGTTTTTCTTGAATTTCACGGTTCACATGAATATTTATTTTGTGTTTTCTTGTTTACCACACTTTTTTATTTGTAAATTGCTCTTTAAATTGATTGTACATGAATTATGAAGCCCTGATTTGAAAAAGACGTTGGATACGTCGAAACACGTGTTATCACCATAGGGCAACATCTTTCAAGATAAATTGACAAATATCAATCTCAAATTGAAGACGTGTGATTTTTTCCAATCAATGGATTTCTTAATAATGGGCGCATGAGCACATCTTAAGGGTAACCAACTTTCATTTTGTCTCTTCCTAATGGAGTAGAGGAATCAAAGACTCCATTGTTACCCTAGTTCCATGCAACCTTTTAAACTGAAGTACCAAATAAAGAGGGCGCAGAGTTCTAAGTGAGAAGTACCTCAAATAGATTCCTCACATTTTTTCAGTCTTGTTATATTTCATGTCATACAATAACTGTTCACTATCCTTTTGGTAAAGTCCTCCCCTGTACTATATAAACCAATTTTTAAAGGTTTGTTTGAGCATTTTGATTTTAGCTGTTCTTTTCAAAATATCCCCCTCACTCTTCTTAATGACGCTTGTTTGTTTTCTCAGCAGAACTTTTCTATCATGAACCAGAAAGTCAGTAGTATGCATATGATAATGCCTGTTGACTGATGAAAATAACTTCCTGTCAGTAAAATTCACCATAGTTGATTTTAAATGCATGGAGAAATTAATGACCGAATACCTAACAATTTTAGATTCAGGTTTAGTTGAATTAAAATCACATACAATACTATTCACATGAAAGTTTCAATTGTGTTTTTAGTTCACTTAACCCAATTCCCACTATTAATAACTGTGGGTATATCCACCCAATAGTTATGATCATCTCTAACACGCAATATTTGTAGAGTAATTTGGACTATCAGATGCTCGCTATGTGCAGACTGTTTCAGATTAAATGTAACCATTCTTTTACTTAATTGACAGGACACAAACATGTAGTCAATGGTTGAAGAGTTTGCTCTAGCCTTCCAGGTTGGTTGCATGTTTTCAATGAGTTCAAGGTCCCAAAGACTAATACAAGCCAAGCCATAGAGCATCACGTAATTTAGGATTCCCCTTCTTAGAGGTATGTGAGGCAGATTCAGACCTTAATTACTCAATTCATAAATTCTGTATGTTGCAGTCCGCATTTAAATCACCTGCAATGACTATTTGAGCTCCGTTGGTAAATTCCAACCAGAGTTCAATAACATCACCCAGAAGAGAAAGATCTTGATACAGCTGCATGTCCGATTTTTCATTAGGATTCCAATATACATTAACAAAACCAAATCTACTACTCTGCTGTCAGATGGGAAGTTTAACTACTCAGCAAACTATGTTAATGAACTATCATTTGACCCTGAATTTTGTAATGGACAGAGCCTGTGGTGAGTTCTCTCTCTCACACCTAGGCCCACTTCATTGCTTCCCATGATCCAGTGCATTTGTATGTGCCATTAAAATCCTCTAGATGGATTAGCTACAAACTAGCCCACTCATGTGGAGTAAATCAACGCTGAGTTAGAACATTCATTTTTCAATGTGCCTCCATGGATATATGCCACTGATGAAAAATAAATATTCTGTTTCATAAGCATTCTGGGAACCTGGAGATATCCCTTATGTTTATGTGACTTGATGCATAACGGAATTATTAAAATACAAAAAGTATTAATATATGTCAGCCTTCTATATACCCTTTTATATACATATGATTTGTATTTTTATGATGAATTCAGATCTATATTTGGTTCTCTAATCAGAGAAAATTCAGAAGTTATAACTGATAATGTATTTCCCCAGGTCATCTGTGAATGCATGTGTAAGCGCTAAGGACGAGTATGCTCGTCCTTTTTGCATAAACTTGCAAAGAGCTCAGCATTTAATGGGTTAAAAGTCGATTTTGAAATATTCATCAGCTGAATTACATATCATTTGTGTGTGGCTTGTCATTATCAGTAGATCATCTGCTGTTATAATTAAAGGGCCGTTTTTTAATAGGAAGCTTAATGGAACAGCTGCATCTTCCTCATTGTGGCTAATGCTCTCCAATGTCAGGGGTCGAATACCTGCCTTAGGCAGCTGCTTCTAAACTCATTTCTAAACTTGCACTGCAATGTCAAAACTAGGCCTACGTCTTAAGTAAGCACAGGTGGGCCCCGTAGCCTTCTAAAGCACTGATCAAAGTGATGGGTCTATACATTCTTGCTTTACAAAAGTGCAGACCTCTGTACACACAGCTCATTTGAGTTCAAACTAAGCTCACTGTTCACTTAGAGGTAATAGGAGCGGCTGTAACATTTAATAAAGGGGAAATATACATATTTAACCATCTTTAGTTGCAGTATTTTGTTATTGGTAAAGCCTAAAAGTAGTGCATGTTTCCTTGTAGAAGGATGACTGTGGAATTTCATTTTGGCTTGGTTTTGTCTCTCTAACATTAATTACTTGATATTTCAAAGTGACATACCACTTTGAACTTGTGTCATTTAGTAGAAGGCACTACATTAAAAAAAACAATAGACTCCCTGTGCCTAAGTTTCTGGAGGGGAAGAAATGTGGGGCATAGGATTCCAAGTGTTCACAGTTCACTGAGGATACAAATCTAACTTATGTTTGTAATGTTCTTTTGATCAGGCTTTCTTCATCTTATGTCTTAACTATATCTTTTTCATTTCTATAGCTTCTCATCACTGCCCCACGTCACACTCTGGATTGTAGCTTCTTCCTTTAATTTGGTTCATACGACGCTGGCAGATTTGTATTTTTCATTTAGGGATGGGGATTTACACCAACCTTTTGCATGCCCAGGGTTCAACCACCAGGCTGCTGTTAGAGATGAGTAGAGAGGCTGGTTTAATAAAGGGCATGCATACTGGCGATATAGTTGCTTTATACTCTTTATTTTACTTATTTACTCCTTTGCCTATGTTTCCAATGTAATTTTAATAATGTAAAACAAACATTCATCCTTTTACCTAAATAACGTTCTGCAACCTTTTGGCCTCCAGATGTTTGGGACCACAACTTTCATCTCCTCTATCCAGAACGGTAAATGGTGAGGAATCATGGGAGTCACAGGCTAAAACATCTGGAGAGATGTAGGTTACAGACCAATGACCTAAATTGTTTTACTTACTATTTACCACAGATTCCATTTCAAAATTCCATCTGCCTGTATTTAACTTTTATTCAGGTGCCACCTCAACCATGGGTTCAGATGAGTCATCTATTTAGAGGCCACCTCAACTATAGTTTCGGATGACTCATCTATTTGTCCAAAAGTTGTATGATGATGACAGGTCTTCAGCTAGTTAATATGCCCCCAAGATTTAATCTGTCTCATCCCCGTTCAGTATTTTAATATTGTGGACAGTGGGAGATTTAGTCTACATTTTCCTAGGTTCCTTTCCACAAGGCATAAACGTCCAACCCTAGATTGGTTCCTTTAGGAGTTATAGGGGTAGACTTGATCTCCTATTTCATATTCCCATTTTAAGGTCTTAAGGTCATAGTAATTTGTGAACCTGACAGCAGATTTCTCCAGGTTTTCTTGGGCATAGGCAAATGCATGATGGAGGTTTTTTTTAAGATTGTCGACACATTTCTCTGTTCCTGTGTTGGGTATAGGATAATCTGAGATAGTACAATTCTTCTACCAGTTATGAGTTCAAAAGGAGAGATTTGGGTTGCTAATTTAGGGGTAGATCTCAGACCCATCAGAACCAGTGGTAAACTGAGTCCAGAATCCATGACAACCTTCTTTGAAATTCCCACGATGGGCCTCATTTAGAGTTCGCCGTAACATAAAATCTGCTGATTTCCGCCATCGGACAAAAACGTGTTAAATTCAGTACCCCAGTTTTTCACTGGTGGAACATCAGTGGCTCCTCATTGCAATGCATTGGAACCAGTGAATTTCCTCCAGATTTCTGCTGTCAGAAAATTGGTGTAAAGCCAGTTTAATGCACATTTCTAAACAGGGTTTGCTTCCAAAGTTTGAAATGCATTGGCCAACACTATCTGCCTTATGATAATGTTGAAGAAGATGAAGTTATGGTAAAATAAATGTTTAATCAAGAAAGTATTTTACTATTGCATGTATTGCTAATGGAATTTTCTGTGGTTTATACTACCAGGGTACAACCAGCACTGTGGGACGTTCTCACAGTTTTCTCTCCTAGGCTATTTCCATGATGCACTGTGTAGTTTCTATAATTCATTAAAAGTTGATTTTCAAAGAAATAAAAGGATTATAAAGGTGGTGCCCACTCCATACTATTAGGCAGTTTATTCATTAAACATAGGCATGGAGTTGGGCTTGGTGGCTGGATATTCACCCCATCTCATCTGAATCATACATGTGTCAGCCACATGAGCTCAGGCAAGGCATGTACAGGCTGTGTTTATTCACCCTAGACTGGCTGTCTATGCTGCACCCAGCAGGACAATAGCCACTGGGAGCAGCCTCTCTTTTGAGCCTTTGTGAGGTCTAGTAACATCTCACTCCAGCAAGACACCCCCTCCACAAGAGCTTTCCTGGGAAAAAAGAATCAAACGACATACCAGAAATAAAAGAAATAGCCGCACACCAGCGTGTTGCATACTAAAGGGCCTTTAATACTTTGGGTCTGAAAAATGGGCCAGTCTAATGATGTCACAGGGAGCTCAGTACAGCTGGGGAAAGATGCGCCTATCTTGTTTTTCTCTGTACCCCCTCCTTCCTGCCTGTCTTGTACACTTCCTTTAGCATAAAGCACTTTGGGTATGATACAAGAAGGCAAATACTACTTGGGCAGGGATTGATCACGTAAAGAAGACTTGCTTTTGGCCAATCAGTTGTGAACCTTTTCCTATAAAAGGAGGGGTTCTCATCACTTCTTTGATTTACCTTTTGACCATCCAGGACTTAAGGAAGAAGTCATTTGGGAGATGTGATGCCTCTGAAGCACTCAGCTTTACAAAGCAGAGGACAGCTCTGCTCCCTATTCTCTCCCAGGTCATATTGTAGGACTCTTTCCGAGAACCAGAATCTGCCTCTCTGCTTGTAAACCTTCATATGCTGTGATAGAGGAACCTGAAAGGACTTAGCTTGTCCTAATGTTCCTGCAGTGGGCCTCCAACATCTTGAGAGCCAAAACAGCCAGGATCCCTGTTTTCACCACATGCATCCATTTGAGCCGCATTTCAGCTGTGTTCACTGCATTGAGACCAGAAGGATCCGCCAGTGCTGCATTTGACACTCATTTGCTCTTCTAACCCCCATGCCGACCTCATTAACCTGACTCAAAGCAGCAACATCCCAGGACAGTCTTGTGACCTGTCCATCTTGAGCACCCATGCCCAGTGCAGTTGACTTTGAGTAGCTGCATCTAACCAATAATCCATCTGTCAGGACTTTGCATCACAGCTCAACTCAAACTGCTGAACCAGTCATTGGCTCAAACCAGCGGTACTCATCGTCTCGAGCCACGCTCTGATGTCAAACTTCTCCTGGTGATCTATTCAACCTGCATCACTCACCGCCATCTCAAACCGCATGGAGCACCTGCTTGAACCCGACTCACCCCGAGTCACATTTATCCCAGGACTTTTCACCTGGGAAAAATGTGACTCACTGCCTCCAAACCCATCTCGACCCACAAGCACAATAACTTCAAGTCTGGCTCAACACTGGTGCACCGCCTCAGATGGGAATCAGATATTATAAAGTAACCCTGTTTCCCTGGTCCCCCTTGTGGGGCCCTGGAAACTGGTTAAGTTCCTTTGCACATATTTCCATTGAGAACATATCTTTTATGAACCTCATGTTACAATTCTTGCCTTATGTTCCTCCCCGCTAAGTATCCAGATTGCTTCATCATTACATTTTTCATTTCTCTCTCTTTCCTTTACAGGATGGGTTTCATAGTGTTTTTGATAGTTGAGTGTAAAATTGATTTGTGTAGTATATTTGTATAGAACCTTGATTGGACAATCATTTATATTGTAAATGTTGTCCTATTGCAGTTAGGGTTACTGCTGGCTCACATGCATAACCCTCATCCCACGTTTCCACAAATGGAAAAGGAGTAATATCTCTTAGCACTGCCTGTTTTACCTCTATGATTGGGTTCACTGTTGGTTTGTAGAAGTGAATGGGCTGAGTAGGCAGTTCAGCCACTACCCATCCTTGCACTGCCAATAAGTCACATTGGCCGTGCACCTGACTAGTTGTGATTAACCCCTCATCTTTCCCTCCCAGCTCATACAGAAAGTGTGAATTAGTTGACAGCTCTGATTGTATCTTTCTCATGTTTGGGCTTCCATGAACTTGACCTTGGGCCGCCAATTCACGTGCATCTTCCTCACAATCAACTTCAGGTGGGTTGGCCAAGGACACTGTAGGAATAAAAGTATATTTTGAAATCAGAAATGGAACAAGGACTTCCCACCTCTCCTCGGTCCTGTTTCTACCTAGAGTGTGATAGGAAGATGAAGGAATACTCGAGTCTGTCAGTGTCTCCATGAAATGTATTTTCTTTTATTGTTTTTGGATCTTATATGTAGGGGTTTCTTGGTTCATCTCATTCTTCTCTTTTGTGCTATTTATCACACTTATTTTATTTTGATGTGTTGCTTTTTTGGTAGTGGCAATCCATCATTGAAAGAGAACAATCCTGTCTCCACTGAGCCCTATTCTTTCTCAAATGTGGTTGTCACATGTTTCTCTTCACTGAACTTACATGTTTTGCTTTTATTTGATTGTAACTCAGTTGATTAAGAGGTGTCACTGTGGGTCGCTGCAGGAGGACCCCATAGAGATCCATTGAACACACTTCCTGCCTGCCAGCTTGTACAATTGCAATTAACCCCCCCCCCCCTGACATGCTCGCATTGTAAGCAGTGTTCCCATTTGAAGTTACACCATGCAACTCTTGCACTGAAAGTCCATTTCCTCCAGCGCCTTGGCAGACATGACCCAGACTAGGATGCTGTAGTATTAACTGCTGTGGGGTGTTACTGACCTGGCGAACAGACACTGTGATTACATTGTACAGAACTCAGTATAAAATAAATGGCACTTTTTTTAATGCTCGATTCGTTGAGTTCTTCACTTCAGGATTCAATAGGCTGTAATGACGGCATACATAACACAGAGAATCGGAACACACTCCAAAAACAGCGTAGCAAGGTGCGCAACAACACAATCGAGTTTTGTAGGGTGAGCCATGAGCCACATGCAAAGTTATTGTAGATGCTCTAGACTTTGTATGAAATGAATAAATGAATGCACGTTATACAAAGCAAGCACATTCGGCAAGTAAATAAAAACAGGGTGAGCTAACAAAAGCAATTTCTTAGATAATTGGTCTCCACAGCAAAACCTGCAGGCCTTGGGGAGAAGAGCGTGTTTAATAGCTGCAATCTGCTATTAATACAAATGAACGCACCGCAGAATGCATTGCAAAGCTCTGCTTAGGAGGGAATGGCTTGGAAATGTGCTGGCCGGTGCTGATTTAACATCTTTTGCTGCCGAGCCCAGGCAGAAAAGTAAGCAAAGTGAACCCTCTTATTTAACATCACGGAGCCTCGTTTCCAGGGCACGTAGCATTTCCGAGCAGCAGAATCATTAAAGGGTCACAATAACACAAACATAAACTGGTGTGAAAGGCATCCTAATTGAACCCGCACGCCGTTCATATGCTGTCTAAATAAGCATTTGTATTCGCAGCGCTTTCTGTAGTTCACAGAAGTTTAGATTGTAAACACGTGAATTAAACGTGTGCTATGACTGGCCCGCTGTCAGGGCACAGACATTTTGCTAAACTTGTTATTCGTATTTTATGTTTTTTTGCCAAAAAGGAATGCATCTAATTCACTTCATCGGTACCTCCCAAAATAATAATGGTCATGACTGATGCAATTACAACACTAGTTCCATGCATACTACTGTCATTACAATCCGCTTCTACAACTAAACTTGATTGCATAAGCCTCTCTCGCGAGAGCAGGGCGCCCATTCAAGTCAGTTCATTCCCTGTGATAATGTAATATTGTATATCTCTAGAGCACGCCGCTTTAGTTTGAAGCACTTGGTCCTCCACCCCCATTCCCTGGGTTAATGTTATCTTTGTAAGTCACCTGTTTCTTATATTGTTATTGTTTGTTAGGTTTTGTTTTGTACATGTCCCACATCCTCAAAAACTGGCTCACTGCCTACTCTCATCTTTGTGCTATTCTGGAGAATGCCTCAACCATCTGCAAATGTGTTCTAGTAAGTCATTTCTGATCGAAATTGGCATCCCAGTTCTTCAAATAAATATGATATGATAGGTTATTTATAACGCGCTTAATACCCAGAGGTTTCTAAGCGCGAACCGGGGATCGAACCTGTGGTGCTCCGTGTCGTCTTGCTTCCAAGGCGAGCACGTTGCCCCTGAGCTATCCTCCCTAACTAATACTCTAATATTCATCCGCACGGGTCCTCGTCTTGCCTGCTCACTCTCTACCTATCCGAATTCCCATAGCTTGCATTCTGAGCCTTGAGTAGTTTACATGCAGGGTCGATGTATTTACTTATTTCTCAGTGATATGTATGGCATCAGCTTTGAGGATAGTCGCTTCATAGGACCTCTAAAGCAAAGGTAAGGGGTACAGGACAACTTGTCTTTCATAGTCTTTGGAAAACAATACATGCCGAACAAGTAGGACTGGGTACAAGCAACATAAGTACAGCACTAGAGCCTGAGTGGATGAGAGTGGAGAGAAGGTAGTATAAATAATTAGGGATTAACAAATGGGGCATTTAAGTTATTACAGGGTTCTTTGTAACTGGTCAAATCAAGGATTGCGTTCGAATTACTCTTGAAAGATACATGTTTTGAGTCATTTCTGGAAACGTAGATCCTTCTCTTCAGATCTGAAGGCCATTAGTAAGATGCGGGTAGTAAGATTGCCGGTAAGATAGCTCAGCGTGTTGAGCGCTCGCTGCTACGATCTGAGTGTGATCTGCAGGTCGCAGGTTCGAATCCCGGCAAGGCCAACTCAGTCTTTCATCCTTCCGAGGTCGATAAATGAGTACCAATTTCGGTTGGGTGATATTGTATGTAAATATGTGCTCTGTAAAGCACTAAATAATACATCATTATCATTATTAGTAGTTCATTCCAGGCAATTTCCCCTGTAGGGTATAATGTTTCCCACCTCGTATCTTCTTCCTAATGATAAACATTACAAGTACCTTCAAAGTGGAAGGGCAAAGGCGCTTCGATGCACAGTGCTTTTTCTGTACATGCTCTGTAGACAGGGCTAATATTCTAAAAGCGCCAAGTATGGTGCACAGCACCTTGGATGCTGCAGCATGCTGCTACAGGTAGCCACCGGCAGGTCCAATGAAGAAGCACAGAGTTTGGATGTGGTCTAAGTGGCAATAGCATAGGCTTGAAAAGTGGTAGAGAAAGCAGCGAGGATATCTGCTAAAGGTTTGAGATAACAGTTGGAAAGACAAGGGGAAAAATAGGTCTCCAGGAGATGCCACAGGTAAGTATTGCAGGCTTGGGGAGTAAGGGGACCAGACTCTATATGGAGCTCCCTGTCAGCAAGGAAAAAAAGGTCCACTTGAGGGCAACACCATCTATGCCATAGGTGTTTTTTTTAGGCGGTTGCAGGAGGTGAAGTGGTTAACAGTGTCAAAGGCCCCCACACGATCTAGAAGAATGAAAGTAGCTGGAGTGTTGACTTCCACAGTCCAATTACTGCCACGCAACTCTCCTCTTATTGTCATTTAGTCATTTCTACCATAACTCTTTGTGTTATATGAAGAGCATACATTATGGCCCCTAATTAATTCAATGTAGCCACCACCAGCGCCCTACATATTATCATTAACTAATATTGTATTTCAATTTCTCCATCTACCTGACATAGGCTACAGCTGCAAGATATACATAGACTACACTTCCATCCGCCAATTGCCAATGTCAGCCGTTATTGAGGTCAGAAATATTATGTATAGAGGTCTCCTTCTTGCACAGGATATTGATGTCAAATAAAGGTATTGATCAGCCTCGTTAATAAACATTTTAAGATATTGCTCAGATCGCCTTTTTCCTTTGAACCTGATTGGGGTCTTCCATCATGTCATGCACAGCCAATAATCTCTTTGCATCTTTCTTAAATCCATTGAATGGATATACCCCCATCCATTTCTAAGTGCAAAGCATTTCTCATCAAATCCAAAGGGCTATGGTATGAATGCTCCCCTCTCACTGCTGTTGGAAATAGCACTTGTTGAATAATTCTAGCAATGTATTATCTTTAGCTTTAATGAGCCAGATGGTCCCACATTATAACGAGTAGTGTATATAGCCTGCAGACTGAGGACAGCCTCGTTTATTCAATAGGTGTATTCTTCACCAAGCCCAAAGTTCACAACTAACTAATTTCAATCAAAGGGGGATACACCACAGCTGGTAGCACTTTTTCGTCATGGTCTCTTAGCACCACCGGTGGGATGTAATTATCCAGCGTATCTATTATCACACCCAGCAAATGTGGACAACATCCTCCTTTAATGCTTCTCATTTCAATACCTCATCAAAGGCAATCCCTAGTTATTTCAACTCTTTAACTAATTGGACTGGATTGCTTGCAATTTACCTTCTTTCCTTCGTGCAGTCTTATACCCAAACGCAAAGGTTCAGATTTTGTGAATATGAAATTCACTTACTTTACAATACATAGAAATATCCAATCAAAGTGCCAATGGAGCACAATAAGAGTATTACCAAATATACGTTTTACAATGTATAATTCCTCCATGCAGACAATAAGCAACGGAGCTCTACACATCTAAGCCAACTTACATACCGTCACCTGGCCAATGCACCACTGCACCGTGGGCCCACAAGCTTCTCATCAAGACACAAATGCCTCCACACAGCCCACTTACAAACTGACCCACACACAATACCCGGTTATTTCTGAAGTGCAGGCATCCAGACCGCAGCAACGCTATATTGCATTTTCCCTCTCTACCCACTAACCTAATCCAAGCCACTCTATTTCAGTTCCACCTGAGCGCCTAGAAAAAAATCAATTGGCAGCAGTATGATATAAAACCATTATCATTTTTATTGTCCTTCAGCAACTTCCTAAGGCATCAATTTAGCTCAAAGGCAGTTTTCATGAACCATATGAAGAGTAGATGTACAATCTAAAAGGGCAACAATAGCATGAGCTGTTCTATTAGCAGCAGTGATTAAACCTGCTCTAAATCCTGTTTGTGTTTGGGGAATATAGGTTTGAATGTAGACTACTATATTAATTGAGCAAGTAAAACTTTAGCCATGGTGTTTCCTGCACATCTGGCAAGGTGATTTATCTATAGTTCGCTGGAATGGTCCTCTTTCCCTTTCAGTAGTTTGCAATGCTGATACCTTTCCTGGGATGTCAACAGAGATGAAATCAAAAGCTTTACTACCGGTAATGGTGGTAAATATAGCAGAAAAAACACCTTGGAATTGCTTTGGAAAACTTTACATGAGAGAGGTTTAATTTGTTCAAAGCAAAATAACCTTGAAATTCTGAGAACAAAATCTAGTTAAAGTGACATTGGTTTAATATAACAAAACCCCAGAGTTTTGGCAGCTGGTGTAAGCTACAACACCTGCTTTCCAAGCCCATGAATTGCGAAGATGATAAGCGGACAGATGACATTAAAGATGGCATTTACCTATGTAATTATATATGGCATCACTATGCAATCATTGATGGCATCACTGGGAGAGCTGATTACACCTAAAAGTGAGAGAGATGTTATATTGAAATAACACTTCATACATCAAAGTACTGATGAGGAAGAGGATGAGGGCCATGACAAAGAAGAGCATGAGGGACAAGGAAGAAGAGGCGCATGAGGGATTGTGACTAGGAAGGGCTTGAGGGACCATGAGGAGGAAGAGCATTGGGGACCCTGATGAGGAATAACCAATGGGACTTTGATGAGGTAGATAATGAGGGTCCAAGTTCTGATAGAGCATGAGAGACCAGTATAAGGTATAGCATGAGGTACCAGGACAAGGAATAGCATGACAAACTACATCGAGGAAGAGCTTGAGGGACCATGATGAGGAGGCACATGTGGGACAACAACAAGGAAGCCCCGGAAGAGCTGTGATGAGCAATAGAATGACGGACTGCAAAGATGAAAAGCGTGGCTTGACCATGATGAAGAAACGCATAAGGAATGATGATGGGGAACAACATGAGAGACCTCGATGAGAAAGAGAATGTGAGGCCGCAGTGAGGAAGTACATGAGTGACTGAGATGAGGATGAATATAAGGGATCGCAATGACAAAAAACATGAAAGTCCAAGACGAGGAACCAGGATGAGGAAGAGGATGAGGCAACACGATAAATTGCATGAGGGATCTTCATGAAAAAGAAGATGTAGTAGCATAACAAAGAAGAGCATGAGAGAACTCAACAAGAAAGATCATGAGGAACCACAGCAATGAAGAGCATGAGGAACTTCCATGAGTACGAGCTAGAGGGACCACAATGATAAGAAGCGTAAGGAACCACAACAATGAAGAGCATAAAAGACCATGATGGAGAGCATGATGGATGGCAATGAGGAAGAGAAAGATTATAAGAGGGTAGAACAAGAAAGTGAAAGAGCATGAGGGGCCAGGATGAGGATGAGCAAAAGCATCAGGGACCATGAACGGCAAGATCATTGGGTTTTCAAAGAGAAAGAGCAACAGCATACGGGACTACCACAAGGATGAACAAGAGCTTGGGGACCATAAGAGCATGACCGACCTTGACGAGGAAGAGAAAGAGCGTGATAAACGTTGATAAAAAGAGCAAGAGCATGGCCAACCGTGATGAAGAAGAGCAAGAGTAAATGCACCAAGGAATAAGGGCATATGAGGGGCATTCAAGAGGACGAGCATGAAGGACCATGACGGGGAAGAGCATGATGAACTACTATGAGGAATACCATTAGAGAGCAAAAAGATGAGGAGCATGACAGTCTGCAATGAGGAAGAGCATGGGGATCCACAATGAGGAAGGTCATGTAGGAATGCAAAGTAAAACAGCATGAAGGCCAATAATTTGGATAAGAATGAGGCACTTTTACCAAGAAAAGCATGAGGGATGGTAATGAGAAAGAGCAAGAGCGCCTGTGACAGGGAAGAGCACAAGTAATCTTGATGAGCACGAGAATTAGAGATTGTGATGAGGAACATCATGAGGGACTGCAACCAAGATGAGCAAGAAGGATCAGAATGAGAAAGAGCATGAGGGGCAGCGATGAAGAAGATCATAATGGACTGCATAGAGGATTACTCATGAAGGAGGGCTTCAAGGAAGAACAAGAACGACCATGAAGAAGAAGAGCATGCAAGACTACAATGAGGAAGAACAAGGGTGTGAGGAAGAGAAACAAGGAAGAGCATGAACATTACAGGCTGGCAAGTTAGAGCAAGTGTTTGCGGGACGGAAATGAGGAAGAACAAGAGCATTGAAAACTGTGACCAAGGAGAGCAAGTGGATAAGTGGATGCATAACTGTCACAAGGAAGAACACAATGCAGCACAGCAAGGAAGCCCATGGGGGATCTTGAAAAGAAAGAACTTGAGGTACAGTGACAAGTAAGAGTATCAAAGACCAGGACAAGGAACAAATTAGGGGCTACAATGAAAGCGAGCATGTTGAACAGCAACAAGGAAGAGCAGGAAGGACAGTGATGAGCATTAAGGACCTTGATGAGGAAGATTACAATGGGGCTAGACAAGGAACAGCATGAGGGACTGTGATGAGAAAGAGCACAAGGGCATACGAGGGAGAGATTGAGAGAATGTGACAAGGAGAATAATAGTTTCAAATGGACGGGGCAGAGCCAGCCCTTGAGGCAACACGATGGGGAAGAACAAGGAGCATGAGGGACTGTGTTGAGGGAAAGCAAGAGCATGGAAGATTGTAAAGAGGAAGAGCAAAGAACAAAAGAGGGCACAGCAAAGTTGACCAAGGGCATGTGATGCCACAGCATGAAAGACAAAGTGCAAGAGGGACAATGGTGAGGAAGAGAATGAGGGACTGCAGCGAAAAATATCATGAACGGCTGTGATCTGGAGGAGCATTAGGGACAAATAGGAGGAAATGCATGAGGGACAGAGATGAGAAAACACTTACGGTTTATGAGGTGGAACTATTAAAAGGATGATGAGGAATATCATGAGGGATTACTCTGAGTAAGTGCACGAAAGACCACAATGAGTATTAGGGACCGCAATGAAGAGCATAAGTGACCATGATAATCAAAAGAATGAGGACTTGTGTGTAGGGTCAGGGAGATTGGGATGAGGAAGAGCATAAGGAACTGGGATGAGAAAGAGCAAGCATATGTGGGAGAGTGAAGTTGAAGAGCATAAATATGAGAAACCACAAAAAGTAAGAGCAAAGGTTTGATGGAAAACAATGAACATGAGAAAGAACATTGGGAACCATGGCAAAAAGGAGCAAGAGCATGAATAACTGCAATGAGGAAGAACAAAAGCAACATTGTATGCAGGACGAAAATAAGGGCTAGCAACACGGAAGAGTATGACAGACTGCAATGAGGAGAGCACAAGTGAACACAACAGAGAAGAACATGAGGGATTGTCTAGAGTACGAGCATGAATGATTGCTACAAGCAAGAGCATGAGGGATCTTGATGAGAAAGAGCTTGACGGAGTTGGACTTGGAAGAGCATGAGGGGATGTGATGGGGAAGAGCAGAAGTAAAAAAAGTATAAGTAAAAACCATGAGGAAGATCCAGATGGACCACGATAGGGGAGAGCATGATGAAGCACAACAAAGACAAGCATGAAGCACCACAACGAGGAAGAGCATGAGGGGCATTGATGAGGAAGAGTATGACAAAATAATCCAATTAAGGGACCATGACATCAAAAAGCAAGAGGGACTTTAATGAAGTATATTCGGAGTGACTGTGATGAGTAAGCACATGAGAGATCATGACAAGAAATGTCATGCGGGACGATGCCGAGAAAGAGTATGCCAGACCATGAAAAGGAAAAGCATGAGGGACAGCAACAAGGAAGATGATGTGGGAGAGTAACGAAGAAGAGCATAAGGGTGAGGAAGAGCATGAAGGACTGTGATGAAAAAAACATGAGGGGCCTTACTGAGGAAGAGCAGGAGAAAGCTGGACAAGTAAAAGGATGAGAGACCATATTGAGGAAGATCATGAGAAAACAGGATGAGGACAAGTATGATTGACCATGATACAGAAGAGAATAGGGCACAAAAAAAGGAAATGGAAATATAGGGACTGTAAAATGGCCTTACAACCCACAACCACAAGAGACAAGTGTTTTGGACAGGTGGGAATATTCCTTCTGCCAAAGGCCTCATTACACCTACCTATAGGTTTCCATATGCATGCTGAGGAACATAATATGCCTGCCCCCTCGAGAGTACAAGGTGTTGCAAGGTGTCTAATATTCCCTCTCACAAATATTTCTGATCAGGAAGGAGATTGTTTCTTATCAAATAAATATGGCTTCTCATTCTTAACAGCAAGAAGGAGGGAGGGTGCTCCATTCAGCATGTCAGGAGGGGACTGGACCTGAAGAATATCAGAAAATGATTCTGCAGAGAAATCATCTAGCCCATTTGGGTGGGATAAAAAGGTAAAATCTTCAGCCCAAAAAGGTATTTGAAAAGTCTATTTCCAACCAGGAGACTGTGAGGACTCTTCTAGGTCATCTAAGAGAAGAGACTGCATTTATTTTCCAACCCTCAGAGCAAGACATCCACTATTATCTGACCTCCAAAAAGGGATACTGGGAACATAACCCAGAGAAATTCAAGAGAAAAGCACACATGGAGGAGCCTGTGCCCTGAGAATCTCTAAGGAATTCCTGAAACCAGTACAGTAGGGAGGGCCCAGATGACAACAGGGAATTGGGTTCCATCAGTAGCACTGACTTTTAAGCAGGGTGCCTACATTTTCCAACTTCCTTACAGGGCTGTAGGACAAAAATCACCATAAACTGACTAATTATAAGGTGGTCATTTTAAAACACTCTTCCATATGCAGAAACCCTCAAGAGGCCCGTAAAGTTGCATACAGTATGGTGTTGAGCAAGGACTAATCACTCAGAGAATTTGTCCAAGGGGTGAAGTGTTCCTTTGCACAGACTTCTTGGTGGGTAAATATTGATAGTAGGGAGTTCATTACCACATTTTTTCATGCTCTTCCACAATATATAGTCACCCAATTAGTGCTGCACTTCGATTATTTGAAAAGTCTCGAATGGGTGATTTCACAAGCTACGTTGATGTATGAGGTCCAAAAGCCTAAAGAAAAAAAATAACCCCAAAACTTCCAAACCACCTACAGAACCCACCACTTCAAAAGTGACAGAGGTGACCAATGCACCTCCTTTGCATATGGATTTGGGGGGGAGTAGAAAAATGCTCCTCCTTCTAACAAAAAGAATGACCGGCAGAGGCGGCTCTCTGCCTAGTTCTAATCAAGTGATGCTCAACCAGTGTTTCAAACCCCCTCTGACTCCAGTACATGTATAAGTCCACTGTATATGGTGTCTAGACCCATCGTAGGCTACACTCTGTCACAACAGGAGGGGAATCAAAATCAAGGAAGAGTTTCCCTGGGAAATCCTGAACAGAATTTCTCACAGGAAATAAATCCAACACCCACCCAATCACAATTTCCAAAATATTTACCCTCATAATTAAAATTTCAAAAATAACTTCCCTCATCTCCACCTAGACTCAGGATAACAGAGCCCAGAATCAAGGGGAGTGGAGACCCAGAAATGAAGGTTACAGCAGTAAAGTTCTACAATACACGAGTTACCTTGCTGGGAGGGATAGTTATGCTTTCAAGGAGCAACAGTGGTCTTATCAAAGACCTTCTTACAGTTCGTTCTGAGGAAGGAGAACATATCTTTCAAATTGAGCTACAGTTTAAGCAATTGGTAGAGAACCGTGGACACATGGTGAGGGCCAACAGAAACCTCAAACTGCCAGTGTTCCGCAAAATGCTCCAATGTCCAGGTCAGGTACCCGAGCTGGACAATAACAAGAGGCAAAGAATCCCAATCAAACTGTCCTAGTGGAAGAAGAAAAAGGGGCTATCGAGGATATAGAGGAAAGGATATGCTAAGCCATGGGGGAAGCATTCTTTCTGACCCATAAAAGGGCCCCTGATTTAAATAAAGAAATGACAGAAACTAATATCAACAACTCTTTCCACTGGGAACTATTACCAAAGGAACAGAGATAAATAATGATATTCCAAGAAAAGAAAAATGGGATGGTCACAATTGAGAGAGGAGAGCCCAGAAAACCCATAAAAGAAAGTCTGCTCTTCCAGAGATGATGTGACACCTCCTAATCAAAAGTGGGTCCAAATAGAAGACCCTGAATTTGATAATGTAAAACAAGAGACTGTGAAGTGTGAAGAAACCCCTATATATGAAAGCCAATCTGATAAATGGGAAACTATAAAACAGGAAAATCAAATCCAGAAACAGACGAGGTACCCTCCCTCCTCAAGAATTCTGAAGATTGTCCTCTGAAATAAAAAGGCAGCAAAGAATCTGTGGAAAGGGGGAATTTACCCACTCCATATTTTATCTACAAATGTGTGTTTCTTCTAACAGGTTCTCAAGCCAGCTCAAGTGAACTTGACCTCAAAGAAGGAAGCACATACAAGGTGGCAACACAAGTTCAAGTAATAAATTGCATCAAGAAAATTCCTGCCGTGCTGTTCAACTCACACTTTCCCTGTAAACTAAAATATAAAGAAGTCAGATTCTATGCTCCGGTTCAGATACAAGGTCATGTTCATGTCTGAGCTCTGTTAGACATAGGGTCCCAGGCACCTCAATTTTGAAACAAACTTTTGACCAACTCAATTTAGGAAGGGCAGAGAGTCATAAAACTCCACTCAAACCTATTCTAAAAGAATTTCAAAATGTAGACAGAAAGGATATTTCTGCCAGTGGGATTGCGGAAATAGAGATCAAAATGTAGTAACACCATCTGAAACATCCTGTGATGGTTGTGTCTCCAGAGGGCACACCCAGTTTACTGGGTACTTATTTCCTTCGCAAAATGTTCCAAAATGTTCCCTCTAATGGATTGCATGAACCAGGTGCTCAGGACCCAAAGTAACCATCCCATAAAGCTGAAGTAAATTATGTCAGCCTGAATGGCACGTATCACTTGATTGAACGATACCCCAACCAAATTCAATTTCGTTATCAGAATAATCCGGTTCCCGAGATGACCATTATCTCAGTAGGAGAACAGAGTGGTGGGGGTTCAGTATCCCATCACCTAAAATGTAGTCTCCTTCCCAACAACAAGAGCCCATCCAAGTCAGAAAGGGATACCTTGTAATTCTACACTCAGGATGACCCCAAAGAAATACAAAGTTCTCCTGAAAAAGAGTTCAGAATAATATATTCATCATTTGACTGACAATTAGATAAAGGGTGAACACACTTTCTCCCCGATTCAGATAAATGGTGGGAATGATCCTGTGTACCCCATTGTCTGTTGAACCAATGGAAAAAGCTTAATCAGCGAAGCATTGTTTCAGTGACTCCAAAAAGATCCGACCATTCCCTCTTTTAATTTGACAAAAAATGGGTATTCGGTCTGATCCCAACATTGAAAACATGTTGTATCTAGCAGGTGCATGTTAAAAATGTTCATTGGCAATAAAACTATTGACCATAACTGTTGGATCGTTAGCGATGTCACTCCTGAATTTTATCTGGGTAGTGATATTCTTAATCAATTTACAACTAATTTGGATTTTACTAATAAATAAGTTTGGTCAAGACTGATGGGTACCCCAATGAGCTTTCACAATGTTGAGAAAGCATTTCAGTCAGCTCAACTGTTTCCCTATGCTGTTAAAGTCCATGTAAAAGGCATTACTATCCAAGGGCAGGTGTGACAACTTGCAGTACCCATCAAAATAAAAAGAGGACACACCTTGATAAATCAGGAAGCATTTATAAATGTGAATCATGCCCTACATCAACAAGGATTATCTCTAAATCCAACACCTCTTGTTGATCCCAATGATGACACCTTTTGAATATTGGTGGATAACAGCAATCCTCAAAGTGTTACTTTGGGTGAACAAACTTCTAGTGGAATGGCGGTTCATTCTCAGTACTGTGCCATTGATTTAGAAAATGAAATTATAGGTCAAATTCCTGAAGATTGCTATGATAAAACTGATAGTATCGGTCCAGAAAAGATTATTACTGAGAAGGGGGGACATTTCTTGGTATCTTCTTCATTCTTTTATGGTGTAGAATATGTTACCTGTGACATCTTGGAAGATGAGGTAGTATATAGAGTTAATAATCATCTCGAACCCATGGAACCCCTTGTCCAGGTAAACACTATAACTGAAGGATACTTCTGAAATCTCTAAACCATATTTATTTCTGGGTTTCTGGCGACGAGGATTACTGAAACAAAGAACCTGCACAAAGAAGAAGACTGCTGAGGGGGGAGCAGAAGAGGAAGGCAAGGAACCACTGCCCCCAAAGATAAGAAGTAAGTCCCATCACCCGGGGTGCAGAATGCAGGTAGCATAGAAGTAAAGAAAGCCCCAGAGCAGGCCCAGGGCTCAAATAAAGAAGATGGGGCAGCCCAGCACAGAAGCAGAGGGGTTGGGAAGTAAAGAAAGCCCTTGCGCAGGACCAGGGCACAAGTACAGAAGAAGACGCAGTCCAGAACAGAAGCAAAGGGATTGAGAAGTAAAGGACGCCCCAGCGCAGGCCCAGGGCACAAGTAAAAAGGAATGGGGAGCCCAGCGCAGAAGCAGAGGGGTTCATTCTTGAAGTGAAGCCCCAAATAGTAAAGCAGGCCCCAAGGAGAAGTTTTGAAGCTTGAAGTAGAAGCTGCAGCAAAGTGACTGGGGAAGGGAAGCCCCAATAGCGAAGCAGACCCCAAATGTGTGAAGTGTGAAGCAGAAGCAGGGTGCAGTGTTATGAAGATAAGCACCTGTGCTGTGATATTTTGAAGTAGAAGCAGGCTCCAAAGGGCAGTGTCCAAGGGGTTGTAAAGTGGAGAAAGCCCCAGCGTGGGCCCCAGGGTGCAGCATGATGAAGATAAGCACCTGCGCTGTGATATCTTGAAGCAGAAGCAGGCTTCAAAGGACAGAAGTAGAAGCAAAGTGAAGGGAGAACTAAAGTGTGGGAAAGCAGATGCAGCGTGGTAACCAAAGGTGTGAAGAAGTCACTCCAATGTTGAGAACAGTGAAGTTCCCATTGTGAAGGGAAGAAGAAATAAGTGGGAAGGACCTTTGAGCAATGAAAAATGATTATTTTGATTTGGCAGAAGCGCTATAGAGCGAAGTGAAACCACATGACTTTGGGGAATTTGGTGCAGTATAACTTCCCCAAACTTTCTCAGGCCAGACTAAAAGAAGTGATGGGCATGAAGTAGGAGCGCCATTATATGAAGCGTCATCATACGCATGTATGCTTTAAAGTTATGAACTTTACGGATGATTTGTATTTCAGTAGAGTCACGTTATCAAGGCTACGTTAATGCAAGAAGATACTGTATTCTTATGAGGATCCAAATGATAGTGAGAATATGCATATGTGGTCTACAAGTATTGAAGTTTAAAAGTTACTGATTGAAGCCTATCCTTTTGAGGGTTTGCATCTATAAATGGAATTTTATGTACTTTATAGAATACAGTTATTGTCTTAAGTGAGAAAGTTGGAGGTGCATGATGCATGCCTGGAGTTGCAAGAAAGAGAGCCTGAGTGGGCTAGAAGTAACTTTTTGAGGCATTTCAGGGTTATGTTGTCTAGTGCAGCATGGACTTATAGAAGTTTAGAGGTATGCGCATAAAGCAAAAGTAGGCTCCATGAAGGCGGCATGGACTTTTAGAGATTCATAGATTTGCAGATTTTACTGTAATAAGATATTGAAATTCAAAATGTCCTATTTTAGAGGTGGGTCGCCATTATTGAGGGTTGGTATGAAGTGCAAATGTACCAGAAGTGTGATAGTTGAAGTAAAGTGTAGGGATAACGTTCCCAATAGAGGAAGGTAGCACCTTCCCTTCTTAGTGAAGGGAAGAGTAGGGATAGCGTCCCTAATGGAGGAGGGTAGTGCCTTCTATGAGAAGTGAAGTGTAGGCATAGTGTCCCTTTCAACCTGATGTGAAGTGTTGGGATAGCGTCCCTTTCAACATGAAGTGAAGTGATGAGTAGGGATAGTGTCCCGCAGGGGAGGGATAGCATCCCGCAGCAGAGTAGGGATAGCGTCCCGCAGCAGAGTAGGGATAGCATCCCGCAGTGGAGGGATAGCGTCCCGCAGCAGAGTAGGGATAGCGTCCTGCAGCAGAGTAGGGATAGCGCCTGGAGGCAGAGTAGGGATAGCGTCCGGCAGCATAGTAGGGATAGCGTCCGGCAGCAGAGTAGGGATAGGGTCCTGCACCAGAGTAGGGATAGCGTCCCGCAGCAGAGTAGGATTACCGTCCCGCAGCAGAGTAGGGATAGCGTCCCTCATCAGAGTTGGGGTAGCGCCCCATACCGGTATAGGGATAGCGTCCCTGAGTAGAGTGGGGATAGCATCCCTCATTAGAGTAGGGGTAGCGCCCCGCACCAGTATAGGGATAGCGTCCCACATCAGAGTAAGGATAGCATCCCTGAGCAGAGTAGGGATAGCGTCCCGCAGCAATATGGGGCTAGCGTCCCTGAGATATTTTCTTTAGAGCTGCATCTCTCTATAAAAAGATGCATGGTGTGGATGTCCTCTATGAGTGCCCTGTATTGTGGTGTGTTTCCCAGGCCAGTGGTGGTTGTAAAAAAGAAAGGATGTGTTGTGATGTGTTCGCTGTTGTGGTGTGGGAAAGGAAGGAGGTGTGTTGTGAAGTGCTTGTTGGTCAATTTCGTGTGGTTGTGCGTCATTGGAAAGGAAGGCGATGTGTTGTGAAGTGCTTGCTTGTGAATGAGAGACCCTGTGATGTCATGTGGAATGTTGATGTGTGAATGCTGTATGAGTGTTCTACCTGATGTCAGTTAGGCCTGGGTGATGGGACCCATTGGTTATCCTTATATATAGCTTAATGTAACTATGTAATAAAGTGTATGGAAGAAGCCCAAGAAGACGCCTGAAGTTACATTATTACATGTACATACACGCATGTCGGTAAGACTAACAGGTAGATTTCCTAATTCATCATAGAACATTGATCATGAATCAGATTACACTATGTGGAAGCACCACTAGTTAATTATATTCTTAAACCCGGCTATACAGGAAATGATTTATGATGGGTGGTACTGGAAACAGTAAAACCACATGAGTGGGGACTCCAGGCAATTCTGTCTTTGTAATTTGGAGTTATACAGGATTTTACACACAGAGTCACATTTATAAGGGCTTAATCAGAGAGTGAATTGGGTAGAAATTTCTGTATTATCATCGAAGGTGTTTACACTTGAAGTTGATCTTGACTGAAACTTTGTCCATTTCTTTACTGGTGATATCTGCACATATCAGTGAATGCATCTTTGCTTCATGTTTATAAGCCTTACCTTTGTCACCCAGGTTTTGGCTGACCAGTGGGTGAACCACAACAATACCATTAGGATCAAAATAATGCAGCAGCTTTGTTCCTATTGTCTCCCCATATGGCTAGAGCATGTTAAGGATTTCAATCAGGCGACGCACACCTTAGTCTCGGCCCAGTATGCAGCGCGCAATGGAAATGCTTATGTTAGATTAGATTCAATATTGAGATGATACACCACTCATATGACACCCCCTTTTCAAATAACCCGGATCACAATGGACCATCAACCAGACTGGTTGATAAAATATAATATTTATTTATTTATTTATTTGAAAATTCTAAAAAATCATACAATTTTTAATATGGGGCAGCAATCACCAATGGGGTGATAAGAACAATATGGATGTAAGCAAGGCACTTAGTTTAACCTTTTATTGACACAACTACAAAACACCAGGTAATAGGAGCACTTTTTAATTTTAGGTAAGATAGCACTTGAGTTAGAATTTCCCCCTGCAATGTTCCCTCAACCCACAAATAATCAATTTTAAGTGGATAAACAGAAGCAGCAGCTAATCAGGAATGACAAATGGAAAACAGAAATAAAATCCAACTTTCCCTCCCCAAACAAGAGAAAAAAACGAATGTAAACCCTGGCAATGCTAAAAATGACACTCTGAAATGGATGAATAAACAATGAATGTGTCTAAAACGCTTGAAACAAAAATAATTCTTTACTGGAGCAACACTGGAAAGATACTAGTAATCACAAGCAATGGATTCAGCAAAAGCATACAATTCGAAATTAAATGGAAGATTTAAAACAGTTAATAATCAAAATGACACAATGGAAATTTAACACACTTTCGCAATTCCCGCCTGAATTTACCAAAACGGTTTTTAATACAAATGGGTGAAATATGATAAATCGCAATGCGGTTTTTATGTTGCGGTGTAGCTATGGATCCTAGGTACAATGTGGAAGTCAAATGAGGTCTCTAGCTGTTAAATTGAGTGAGTTATGAAAGATCTAGTGAGGTGCATTTTTGAGAAAATGAAGGCGCGAAAAAGGAAAAGGAATCAATTTTTACAAGGACAGTTTTACTCTACACTAGCGTATTCAGGTTAGGCTACCAGAATGAGACACAGTAAGCCCCGGGATTGACTCGTGAGTTCAACCCTAGCACCTCCGTGCCCGCCCTGGTGGACCCAGTCCGATCACTCAAGCAGGATTAATAGCTCAGGATTTTACATGACAAAATTATAAAAAATGTTGGCGCTAGCACAAGGAATGAAAGACAGGGTGACTACAATGATTTTGACAATATTACAAGTTATCAGGATAAGTATAGGATGCATTAGAGAGTGGAACTAAGGACAAGGCAAGGCAAATTATGCTATGTTTCTATGGTTCCTATTGATACTCACAGTCCACTTAGTTTGGATTTTGGACAGTCAGCGGTTCTGTCGCCACACGGATCTGGTCTAACACAGGACAGCCGGACAAAATCAGCGGGACAGGAACAGCTGGGTATGGACTGGATACCAAATGATAGTTCTTCTGGACTGGTAATTCTGTTTACTGGATACTATAGATCAGCTGGATGGCAGGGTTGCAGCAGGCATGCATTTAGTGGAAAGCCAGGTTAATTCAGGATGCTTCCCAAAACACCACAGCGTTTCTCTAGGTTATTAGGATTATTTTAGAATTGAGGCCCAGCTGAAACAGGATCAGCAATGCTTGGCCTTGTGGATGGGATCTGGAGTTTAGATGGATAAATGTACGATGAAGACAGGAACAGACAGGAACAGGACGCCGGCGTAGGAAATCAGGAATCAGTGTGGAATCAGTGTGTGTGTCCTGTGTGTTGTCAGGGGCTCTTATTTATAATGCCAGGTGACATCATCACAGTATATGACAGGGGCAAGCTTTACTACACAAGCCTCTAACAATAGGATTGGGCAAGGGTAGAAGTCTCTGCCTAGCTCTTTGCTGGTTGGATCCCTGAAAAGTTATGTCATGTTTATGGGATGATATTTACAGTGGCCAGAAACCTCCTAGAGTTACTGGAACTAAAATCTAATTTTGTCACAAACACACATTTACACAATTGCAACCTTTTAGTAAATCAGATACACAGGTTACATTTTTTTTCTCACATTTCAATTCAAACCCCCAGTCCGTGAGGCCTAGTTTCGCTCCTCTGTCAGTTTTTTGCACTTTTCACTGGGATTTACATTCTCCAAATTCTAGAACTTTATACATGAGTGGGAATTGTCATACGGACAACATTTTACATTTGCAACGTGGAAGCTTTTCTTGCAATTCCACATATATCACCATTTCTGTCCCCTTGGAGTCACTACATTCTACGAAGTTTTAAACTTAAGGCCACACATTTACTTTTACACTGTGAAAATCCTACATTTTTACCAATTTTGGTTGCTGAGTTAAAAGTCCTTAAAGTTTCCTTATAGAATAGTCTTTAGAACATATGGGAGTCACTGTCTGTCCTTTTTTTTCTTCCGACTGACACCAACTGGCATTTTCTTCCAAACAGGATAGGGATTTCCTTCAGCCTGATTGAAGTTTTAGGGTCTTTCACACCTCCGGCTTCCTTCCCTGAGAACTGCATTGTCCTGGGTTCCAACAGAGACGAAAGTCTGTTCCACCCTATAATTATCAGTGGGTTGGTAGGATCTGCTGTGAGAGATAGCCCTTTTGGCAGAAAACCTGTTTTTCAACTTTGTAACACAAGCCACCCTGGTTTTAACATCTTTCACTTTTGAGCTTAAATCCAGAATTAAATAAGCCAGTTACTTCAAATAACACATGTGAAATATCCTCCCAAGTAACAAACCCCTTTATATTTCTAAATACAAGTAAAACTTTTATTTACCAGTGTACTGTTTTAAAACACAGGCATTTGTTTTTCCTTATTTTGAAAGCAGCCTATTTTCACACATGGTGCAAGCTGACATGTCTTTCTTTAATTTGGTTTTGGACAGCTCACTCAGATTTCCACAATGTCCTCACAGCTAAAGTCATTTTTGAAGTATGAGTTTTATCTGAACACTGGTATATGATACTGACCAGGATCAGATAGTTAAAGTTCTTTTGAAGACAGCTGATGTTTGCTACATTGTAAAGAAAATGAACGCGCGTTGCCCGTGTTAGTGAAAATAAAGATCCTTGTTAAATTCTTTCCAAGCTACTTTGACAGGACCTGTCATTCAGGAATTATACCCGGTTTTTCTGAGGCACAATGACTTATCCTGGGCCTGGCAGGACCGTTTCCATCACAGTGGTTTCAGAATGCAAAGATGGAAATAGCATAACACAGCATTTTGAAAGGGTGAAAAAGGGTTTCATTTTGAATGGGAATTTTTGGCTTTTACAGCAATGCAGTGCTGCCGGTTCACTTGATTCCATATATTTATGTCTCAGAACACACTGGCATACTTTTTCAGTGTGTCCCCTTGTTCCATTTTGCCTGAAGTGTGTGAGGCAAGATGGTGCCGCCATTTTTATGTTGCTGCAAAAATGCAGTTTTGAGGTCCTGGTGCGCACAGGAGCCAGCGCAGTCAGTTTACTGTTTTTTGCGCAAATGCAGCTCAGTGATGTGGGGCAATGCGTTTAGTGGGTCAATATATCCCACAAGCAATAAGCATGTACATTGATATGTAATTTAGGGTCCAGGCATGTCGATCAGAGCCCTTTGTGTACATTGTAGTGCCCTTTGAGATTTCTGTCTAGGCTTTAGATCAATCAGGGAACATACTGATTATGACATACAGATTACTTAGATCAAGAAGACAATAAAAGATGGGCATGCAACATTATGGTCATAAAGTGTGGACTGGACATCTGTTAGTAAAGCAAAGTACCTACCTAGCCTTTAAACTTCCAGAATATGCTGTAGACCAATGTGGGGCAATGCTGACCTTGATGCAAATGTCAGGGGTCTGAACCATTGCATACATAATGGCTACTTCACTTACCCAAGACGCAACACATTTTTTGTTTCCATACCATTATAAATGACTGCCATATCGATTGAGGTCATGTTGAGGCAATTGTTTTCTTTGCTTAAGGATAAGCATATATGCCAAAAGAGAGATGGCTATGGGTCAGATGATTTGTAAGATTATTTTACCCATCCAAGGGTACTTTCATAATCCATAGTAGAGGTCATTGATGAAATATTTTTATTTTATTTGTATTTATTTATTTGCATTTTAGTTTAGCAATAATTGTTTAGCAAAACAGAGGGATTCAGCCAAGTGCATTCTCCTCATATCATTCACTTCCGTGTGTCTTCCTCCTGATAAAAGAAGATAACTAAATTGCTTCCACTTGTAGTGTCACCTCCAAACAATTCATGAAGCAGTTGACCGTTGCAATTGTGAAAGATGTTTGTTCTCCTCTCAGCAACATTCGCCGCCAATCTTCAGGTGACATAGTTTTATATCTTTCCAGGTAGTGCACAAAATACTGAGGCATTTCCTGGGCAAGGGCTGTGCATGTGGTGAACAAGTGAAAAAGAGATTCTCTCGAGTCCTCTTCATTGCAAATCTGCATGATTTATCACTTGCTGGCTCTAACAGATATTACTTCCCTTGTTATACAAAGATTAAGGGGCCGATTCATGGAACAAATGTGCGCCGAAAAATCGTGGCACAAGCTGGCGCAAGCGTGAAAAAGCAAGTGCACGCGTGTGATTCATGGAAGGCCCTGCGTGTGTTTTCCCCGGGATGTGCGCCACATCCTTGCGTGGTGCACACGGGCGCACACGTCATTGCAACATCCAGAACGCTGTGCGCAACGCGCACAGCAAAAGCGCACAAAGTCAGCGCACGCACCAAAAAGGGGGCGGAACACAGGGCGGAACACGCGGAATGGGGAACAACGCATGAAAAAGAAGGCTTGACTGGGGAAGTACTGCAGGGAAATACATGGAACACCCACACGCACGAACTACATGTATTCATGGAATCGGATAGGGGAAGCCCACACATGGACAAAGACACGCACAGGCCTAAACACATCCGCCACACAAAGGCAGGCGGTAGCATCCCTGTGCATTACAAAAATGTGCGCAAACAACAAACACATATATACAGGTACGATGAATGTTCCATTCTGTTGCCCCCTAGGAGAAAGGATGTGTCATGCAACAATCAGGCATCCCAAAAAAGCAAGAAAAAGAGATATGCAACCCCTGTAGACAACGTTTATGTAAAAAAACACATGCAGTACGTTGTGGCAGCCAGGAACACAAAAAATGCGTACGTGATCAACATGCGGGCTAGTATGCCCAAAAAAGGGGTACCCGACTAACAGGGACACCCGCAGTAGGAAAAATAGCATGTGTGACTCACCGTCTGCCTTGCGTGTAGAAGAAGAATGCATAGCCAACACCCACGCCAAAAGAAGAAGTATGCACTGTAGCCGCTGTGAAGTAATCGTGTGTGAACTCCAACGTCTGGAAAACACATTCACCGCTTTCCACGAAAAGCACGTACAGAGCGATGGAAACCCACATGGGACCTTCAACCCGTGCCAGGGAAACCCCTGCGCACGTTACATCACCCACATGCTTACGCGGCAAAGGGACTTTCCTTGAATTACATGCTGACGTGTTGTTTTTTCACATGCCAAATCACTCCGTATCAAGCTGGCCAAGTGACAACACACGGAAGACCATGCTCTTGCCCAGAAAGCCGAACTACTGCCCCCCAGAGCCCTGAGCAGCCACCCATGAGCCATCTGCTGCTGCCTGCCTGCCTGCTGCCACCGTGCCCTGCCATTTGGTGCCTGCACATCTGCCATCCGCAGGGGTCAAGTTGCTGTGACCACCCCTGCTGGAACAGAAGACTCCAGACTGGTGTTCCATCACTCCACAGCCCAGCCCCAGGACCCAGTTGCCCACCCACACCTGCCTTGGGGGTTGCCATGTCCGACACAACACCTTCCAGCACCAGTGGCAACCCCCCAGCACAGAGGCAGAAGGCTACCAGCTTCAGTGAAAAAGAAGTTGGTATCCTGGTGGAGCAAGTTCAGGAGCATTATGATGCCCTCTTCACACCATCACGCTCTGACAAAAAAGGATGGAAGAGGATCTGGAAGGACATAGTGGGTGCCATCAACGCGGAGGGGGTGGCACCCCCGCGACATCAAACACGTCCAGAAGCGCTGGGAGGACTACAAGTCCAGGACCCTCAAGAAGGCCCGGCGCCTCTTGGAGGCAGCGGATGCAGTAGGGCGTCGGGCCCCGCTTACCACCCAACAGATGAGGGTCCTGTTGCGCATTTGCCCAGTGCTTCACCACCAGATCCTCGGGATGCAGGCCCGTCTGGAGTTGAGCGGAAAGTGGCCATGCATTCACGTTTAAAACAGTGCATGTTGCAGTGTGCCGGTAGTTAGCTACTTGGCTGCATGTGTGACATGGGTCATGTTTGGATGTGTGTGTGCAGGGACATGATGGTGCTGCATGTGAGTCCAGTCAGGCGTGACCCACATGGATGGTGTATGTGTTACAATGCATCATGCGGAGCAGCATGCGGAATGCACACATGTATGCATGCCTGTGTCTGTACTTTGACATGTTTGGGGTGTGAGAGATGTGTGCTGCTGTCATGGACATGCATGATGTACATGTCCGTGTGTCTGAGTAGTGTGTGCGCCATGGATGCATGACACATGTCCGTGACGATGTGTTGATTCACTGATACAGTCTACTCCTCCTTGTATCCACTGTGTCTGTGGGTGTACGGGGCCAGATGCATGACCCACCGGTGATGAGTGTGCATGTGATGAGCATGTCCCATGATGCATGTGAATTTCAGCCCACGATTGGATGTTTCTATGGTGCGGTGGACATGGATGCAAATGCTTGTTGCTTGTGCCATGCCGGTTCCTGTATGTGTGTTGCCTGCACTGACCCATGTGTTGTTGGGAGACAGGATGGAAATGACGTTTGACAGAGCCACTCATGTGCTATTGCTTTCTGTCTAGGGGACTATTGTACAGTACCCTGATGCTTGTGTTCAATGTCTCCCTTTACACAGCGGCGAGTGAAGAAGAGGGAAAAGACGGTGCTGTGGAGGAAAGCGGCAGGGATGCCTCCACCGCCGGCCGGCGACGCAACGCCCAGTCACCCTCCCAGGAAATTCCATCATCCGGAGCGAGGGGACTGGTGCCAGCGGAAGGGGCGGATGAGGCCCCACAGGGGCTTGTAATGACGGAAGACGGTGCAGAGCCATCCAGGTTGGTGGTGTGTATAGAGGAGGAGGAGGCCGCTACAGAGCCGCACATGGGGCCTGGTGGGGGTGGTACCACTGGTGCAAGTGGTGCAGTCCAGGGGCAGGGGCAGGAGGCAGCACAGGTCGCCGCAGAGGTGCCTGTGCATGTCTCTGTCCCTGACACTGTGACTGCATCACCATGCACCAGCAGGGATGCCCCGTACCAGGCCCGTCCACAGGTAGGGGGAGGTCCACGTCATCTGGCACTCCTCTACCTGCAGACGAGGGGACCTGTGACCGGATGGAGTCCGTCCTGATTGGTGTCATGTTGTGCACACGTGACATTCGTGATGACGTGCGTGCTTCCTGGGGGGACCATGCACGTCATAACAAAGAGGTGTGTGCTAACGTGGCCCAGTTGGGAGGGTCCATGGTCGGGGGTTTCCTCCATGTGTTGGCCAGTTTTGCGGCCCTCTTCTCCTCTGTGCACACTATACGCCAGTCGTTCTCCGTGCCGTCTTCCGGTCCAGATGCCACCAGGGCCCCCTGTGGATCTGCCCCAACCGAGGCAGCCAGCCAGGTGGAGATCCCATCCCTGCCGCAGTCGGGAGTCAGAGGTCCAGCAGGGGTGGCCACCCCACCAACTGGACCCCAGCGGATGGAGGATGTGCCGGCATCAACGGCCAGGGCACGTGCACGACGGTGCCGGGGGATTCCATCAGCCCATATGCCGTCATGGTGGCAGAGGCAGTTGCGTCAGAGGCAGCAGCAGGCTCAGTGTGGGAGGCATCATGGCTCGGGCCATCAACACCCCGGGGGCAGGCATCGGCTGAGGGGCAGGAGGACCCCGGACTGGGAGTGTCTTCCATGTGGCAGTGGTTGGGCCGGCAAATAGATGCAGAGAGGCGGTGGGAGGAGAGGACACTGCTCAGGATGGTCAGGGCGGAGAACTCCAAGCACCGGGCTTTGAGGCGGGCGGAGGGCCTTGAGAAAACTCACAGGGAGTTGAGGGATTCCATGGCTGCATCCCTGCGAGACGTCAAGGCCAGGGAACAGGCCTGCCTCCGGAACATCGACATGGAGTTCAATGATGCCCTGGGCCGGAACATCAAACAGTGAGCCAGGGGACTAGCCTGCCGCCTTTGTAAATAGTTATGTAGTTGTAGGTTTCCTTTATTTATTTTTTCCTTTGGGGCGCATGGACTATGCCCTGCCTTTCTGTAAATAGTTATTTATTAGGTAGGTTTTTTCTTAGGTTTCCTTTGGATTGTTGGGCACATGGACCCTTGATTTTTAAATTGTATATAGTTATGGACCTGATTTTACATATTTATTTTTACCATGGAGGAATGGTTTTGTTTTTATTTTGACTTTGGATTTGGTGTTATGGACGGACACTTTGGAGGCATTTTTCTTTGCATTTTATTGATTTCACCATTAATATTTTTTCCTTCATTTCGGACACCCTTTTATTTATAATTTTTTTCTTGTGTAATTTCGTTCCATTCGTTCATTTTTGTAGATAATACATTTTTATTTTTTACTTCATTTGTGTGGTCTTCTCTCATTGGTTTTGTGCATGTCACAATGTGGTTTTTCTCATTCATGTGTCGCCATTGTGTGGGTTTGACGGACTTTTACTCATGCGCATACTGGTTATTTGGGATCTATCATGGCATGGGGAGTTCAATGTGGAGTGGAATGCTTGGTTGGGTGTTTGGACTGGGGTGGCGTGGGGTAGGATTTGGGTGGCCATAAGGGCCATGGATCTGGATTGTGATGACGTGTTGGGTGGGGGACATAAGTCGGGGCCTGCTGGCAGGTGCCCGTCACTGGGGGTGGGGTGGGGACGTAAGTCGGGGCTCCCAAGTGCATGGTGCCATTTGGCCTGCTGCGGGTCATGTTCAGGGATGATGGGCTGCCTGCGGGGCATGGGGAGGGTGGATGGGCTGCCTGCGGGGCATGGGGGGGGCACACCCGGGAGGGCCAACACTGCAAAATAGCGTGTAAAACTGCTTTGCACCCCCAGATTGCACATACCCCTCTCGCGCCAGGCCTATTGCGTGTGGAATTGCACGCGCACCCCCAGAATATGCGCAGGCAGCCCATCCACCATGAACATGCCCCGCAGGCAGCCCACACCACACGGGGGACTTTTTCCACGCATTTTACCTGACGTGAGCAGGGTACACATATTCAGAGGGGTGTGCATGGAGTTTTACACGCTATTGGCCTGGCGCAAGCGGGTTACGTGTATTCCGGGGGTGCCTCGTGGAGTTTTACACGCGATTTCGCTGGCGCGAGTGGGGTGCGTGTATTCGGAGGGGTGTGCGGGCAGATTTACACGCGATTTCGCTGGCGCGACCGGTTTATGTGTATTCCAAGGGGTGCGCGGGGAGTTTTACAAGCAATTTCGCTGGCGCGAGCGGCGTACGTGTATTCCAAGGGAAGCGCAGGGAGTTTTACACGCGATTTCGCTGGTGCGAGCTGGGTACGTGTATTCCAAGGGGTGCGCGGGGAGTTTTACACGCGTTTTCATGGTTGGGGGGCTGTATGCTGGTCCACTGGCCTTTGCGCCATGTACTGGATTTGTGCGATGTTTTTGGCGCGCGGGGCGGGGTTGGGGACCTAACTGGCGCTGCTGCAGGGTCGCTGTGCCACTCTGCACCACGGCTGCTTATGGATGTATGATGCACACGGCTGGCGCAGACTGCCGCACGCGCACTCTGTGCGCCAGCCGCATGCGCCACTTGTGCGCTCGATTCTGTGAATTACCTCCTAAATCTAATCCTCATAAATAAAGATCTTACTTTCGGATATGGGCATCTTCTTAGATATTTTTGGGTCTCTCCTTGCTTTCTTGCTTCATATGCTAGGTTTTGGTGCAGTTTGATTTTATTTGCGTCCTCTATGGTGGCAATCCAATCCATCTCTCGAAGTTTTTTCTTCACCTTTTCGTGATTTGTCAGAAGATCCTCTACTGAGCTCTGTATTTCGGCAAGTAGTTTTCTGCATTCTTCCCCTCACTTGATGAAATCTTTGTTGTCTTCTTTGATAAGTTCTGATTTGTTCCAATCAATCATAGGGGGGGTTATCACTCACACATTTTCCAAAGAGACACTGGACCTGTAAAAAATTACCGGCGCCTGACTTCCTGGTGCCACCGGGCTATTCCAAGTCTGGTGGCCGGGAAGTCAGGCAGCAGTAATTTTGTAATTCCCCATTCCCATTGAGTCCAGTAGGACTCAATGGGAATGGGGAACACGGTTGCACCGGCACCGTTAATAACGGTGCAGGTGCGTCCGTGAAATTCCACGGACAGGTGCCGTGCCACCCGCCAAGTCTGACCCTGGCGGGCAGGATGGCTCCCATCCACAGAGTCGTAGTGTGCCGGTCCGGAAACAACGGTGCCGTTAGGCTTTCTAGCACCATTGTTTCCAGACTGGCACACTCCTAATGAGGCCCAATGCTTTCCATTAGGCTGTCATTTTCATTGACCCTAAGCCCAGTTCCTTTCTGACGATCTGTATTGGAATTGATCTGGGAAGACTGAGAGTCTTCTTCCAAAAGAGAGTTTCCAAGAGTGCCCAGAGTTTAGTTGGCAAGGCAAAGAGTTTAGTTGGCAAGAAAAGTAGGACATCCACGCAGTAGGTGTGCATGTGAACCACCTAGGCTTTGTAAAACTCAATTATTGGGAGGAATGAGTATCTGCAATATTTCCATTTTAGAATTATCGCTTGACTAGCAAGTGCAGTGGCCTTCCCTCTTAAGGACTGTATAGTGTGAGTCTTATCTGTACTTTTAGAGATCTGAATCCCTAAGTATGTAGAGGATTTTACCATCCATCGCAATTTCTGTGTGGTTAAGATACCATTTGAATTTCTGTTTTCTCGACTCCTGACCATTTTCTAGGGTAAGGATCTTCGTTTAGCCTGTGTTGATATCCAGGTTGTTTTCCGCTGCCTATTCTGCTAATCTGTCCAATTGTCTTTGTGAGCCCACTGCAGTATAATCAAACAAGGTCAAATCATCTGCGTATAGTAAGTGGGTGATCTGCATGTTGCCAATCTTTGGAGGGAAGCTCCTGATTTGTTCCATGCATTTTCCCATATCTGCAATGTACAGATTGTAGAGGGCAGGGGCTAAGGAACAGCCTTGCTTGACACCACGTCCTGTTGGTATTTTATCACTTAGAAGCCCATTTGCATTGAGAAGGATTCTTATTGTCATGTTTGTATGGGGCCCACGAAGTTGCCACAGCAGATCGAAAGGACAATTCTTATCAGCCAGCTTCTTCCACAGTCAGTTTCGATTTATACTGTTCAATGCCTTTGAAAGTGTAGCTTGCTGATCATTTGTAGGGTCTTTGCTTTTAGCAGTGTAATTAAAAGAGCCAAGGGGGAGGTCCCTAGTCCCTTTAAAAAAACCTGCCTGGAACTTGTCATTTAGCCCATTTATCTGTGCCCATTCCGTCAATCTTTTTAATAAGAGTGCAGCATACATTTTCCACATTACACCCACCCGGGTTATCGGACGGTAGTTGTTGGGGTCGGTCCGGCGGCCATTTTTAAATATTGGTATGACATGTGCTGTTCTCCAAGATGGTGGAATAGACTTTAAAGATAGAACGTTCCTTGAAATATTAATCATCTTTGATTTGAATGTGTTTATGCTGTTCACATGTCATTTCAGAGATACCTTCGACTGTGCATACTCCCCTTATTAAGTACAATCATATTTATCTACCTTGACCTGGACCTTAAATTCTTAGACTCCACTGCATATATCAATTGGTTACTTGTATTGTATTGTATTTATTGTATTTTACTTTATTTATTGGATATCCTGTGTTAGTTCAAACAGTGGGTAAGGTGTCTCTACATTAGGATCAAGATTTTGGAGTCTGAGTAGCTGTTTGGGGAGGGCAATAGGATGATAGGGCGAGAGCCAGGGGCCTATACAGTGCTCAGACACACATAGTACAAACACTATGGGCCTTTTGCTAGGTGAAAAGATAATAAACAAACAATAACATAGATATTTACAGCTGGATCATAGAAGTGAGGTCAGGGAGGGAGGGACGGTTTGGGGTAAATTGGAGGAAGGGAAAGGCAAGGGAGAAGTCCCTTTGCTTGTCAAAAAGTGACATCTTAGTCTAGATCCAAACTGTTAAATTGTAGGGATGGCTTTGTTATTGAAGGCAGGCATTCTAGTGGAGGGGAGCGGAAGCCGAAGTAGGAGAGGACACAAGGATGAGAAGGATAAAGTGTTTGAGGAGAAAAGAGGAATGCCAACTACAAGACGGGCTCCCTCCTTTCCCGTCTCTCGCTGGCCAGCCTCTCTTGGCCCTCTTCCTGCTCCCACCTGTGAGGCTAAAAGCCTCAAGGTCATCTTCAATTCCACACTCTCCTTCTCTACTCGCAGCTCTAACGTCTCTAAGAAGTCACACTACCAGCTGCACCTCCTCAGAGGTATTCTTCCTTTCCTCACCTTTCCCCAGAAGCTCACTGTCTCCAGAGCTCTGGTTCTCTCTAGGCTGGACTATTGCAACAGCCTCTTTCTAAATCTGCCTGTCCCTACTCTGCGCCCTCTGCAACTCATCCCGAAAAGGACTTCAAGACTTGTCCTTGTCCTCAAGCCCAGGGATCGTATCTCTCCAGGACAGACACCTCTGCACTGGCTCCCAGTGGCTGCAAGGATTAAGTTCAAAATCCTCTGCATTGTCCACAAGGACTTCTGTGATCTGGGGCCTCAATACCTTCAAATCTCTCTTCCAAAATATCTTCCTTGTCGAGCCCTGCGCTCATCCGCCTCCAACTCCCTCAGGGTCATTCGCTTCTCCAAGCAACAAGTTGGTTGCAGATCTCTTTCCTCGGCTGGGGCCTACCTCTGGAACAGCTTCCCTGCCTCCCTGAGACTTGAGGAGAACCATATCTGGTTCCGGAAGCACCTCAAAACCTTCCTCTTCGCTTCTGCTTTTTCTCCTCCTCTCCCCTGCTGACTTTCTGACCGAAACTGAACTGCACTGGTTACCTAGCCACCTTCTGATCTCGGGCCCAGGTCCCCTCCCCCGCCAGTCGCACACCTGCACTGTCTTCCTGGCAACCCCTTCACTTTAGCACTGTTTCTCTATCCCTACAGTTCCACTACCAGCACTTTACACCTGTTATATGCACTTACCCCTGCACTTGCCACCTGCTGGCCATACTTTACTTACTGTTCTTTATTCTATTTATGTACTGCACTGTTCCCCGCCTTCCCCCCACACTTTCTCACTTCCTCCTCCATGCACTTGCGCGATCTGAATGACACCTAGCCTAGTAGGATCGTTGTCTGTCTTCCCTCTGTTCCCCCTCTCTTGCTGCGTTGCGCCTTGAAACACTTGTGTATAGGCGCGTTATAAATGCCATATCATATCATATCATATCCTATCATATAAGGAGATGGAGTCAGAAAGATGCAAAGAGGGATTGATTATGCGTGGAACAACATTTTGCCTGGTGGCGGTATGTGGAGGCAGAGAAGTGTCATGGTAAATGATAGAGGTACAAGGAGTTCAGGACTTAGTTAACGGGTGAGAAAGAGGAGAGGCAAGGCGAATTAGTTATGTAGAGCGGTAGTCGAGTTTGCTGAGTACAAAAGTAGTTATTAGGGTTTTAAATGGGGGTGGGTCAGTTAGGTGTAGATTTTCTGTGTAGGCTGATTTGATTGGTTCCTTTTTTTTCTGCATTACAGAGGTATGCTTTGTAGCATATGTGATGTTTGTTGTATAACATTGAGCTGAGGTATGATGAATATTGTCCCTTTGTTTCTTAAATGGACTTTGATGTGATGTTGCTGTTAATATGATCCACCAGATACAGGCTCCGTGAACCTGGTGCGTGATATTTCTAGTGCTCCGACTGTGTCATCAGGTACTGGTTTTCGCTATTGTACACTTGGACACTTTGTTTCATCTATGCTTAAATATATACACTTTTATATTACAGAATTATAAATAAATGTTTTTCTCTTCTTTTATATTTTTCTTTGACACTATATTTACTCAATTGTCTCATAGATAGATGAAGGATGGTGACATGAATTTGTGAATGATCAGAGTACCCCTCTTCTGTTTCACTAAGACTTTAACTATTGGAACAAGAAAATAGTAACCTTACATTTGTTTTTCCTGGACCCTTAAAAGGAGAAACGGTTTATTATGTATTCCATTCATTAATGTGAATGGCCCCGAGGAAGGCTAGTTTCACTACTGTTGAACACATGTTTCAGAAACCGGTTTGCCATTATCTGCTGAAATGTTCAGTCAACCTACTTAATAACTAATCCTTGCTCTTTAGACAGAAGTGGTTGCTGTATCACAATGATTGCATATCTTAATGAATTACTCTCTATCATGTGCTATGTATGGAGTATCAGCTCGTTGTCTAGTTTGTTTTGTTATTGGATGATTGATTGGTCTATGAAAGTGGCATGGTTGTGCCTGTGATTGCATGCATTTTGGATCTTCATATGAGGATTTGAAGCTACATCACGAATTTTGTGTATATGTAATTCTCAAAGACTGTTTTAGTAAAAATGCATTTGTCATATATACTGTTTTCCTGGGATGATTTGCATTTTCAAATTATGTCACATGAATCCATTTTTAGCGAGTTTAATGAAATGTTAATGTTCCCAGGATTGATGTCTGGTTTTGCTGTTTCCTGGGGATCATCCCTGTTGTTTCCTGGTATTTTAGAACCAAAGTAGTAGTTCTAAACTTTTCAACTAGTCTTAGAGCACCCTTGAGCGTTGTTCAGGTTCTCCTAGCTGCATGAGAGCTGCAACATGAGTATGTGTAGGGCTCTTCCCACTCCATGAGAGCCACAACAATATCCACACTGCTACACCAGAGCAGCAAACATGAGAATTATCCAGGCTCTGCCCACTACATGAGTGAGACAAACATGTGTCTCAGTGCATCCTTGCAGCTATAAAATGGCTGCTAATGCAAATATTTCTCAATGTTTCCCTGCTAGTTTTTTAGTGTCCAACAACTACTATTTCTCAGGGTCTCCCCGCTATTCTATATCGACAACTATAAATGTTTCTCAGTGTCTCGCTGCTACTGTTTCTCACGGTCTTATTGAAACTCGAAAACGGTAACTTCAAATATTTCATTGGATCTCCCTGTTTAGGGTTATAGCTTTAAGAGTACAGAGGACACGTTTATTCCCAAAGAGACATCTTTGTGCTAGAAGGAAGATGAACAAGGTATGGGGCATAAATAGTGAAGTAAAAAAAAAGACAGAAGCAATTGAAATTACAAGTAATATCAGAAATTGAGGCAGCATGGAGAAATGGAAACCAGGGGGGCCCGGCAAGAGAGGCGTCAAAACAGAGGGAATAACTATCCTGTATGAGATACTCAAGTTCTACCGCAGCTTCAGGATGTGGACATGTGTAAGCAGCAATTGGAGTTTTTGGCAGTCTTGGAATCTAGGCTACACAGGAATCTCCTGGAGAGGTTAGGAGTTTGTGGCCTGCAGCGCAGCTACCACTGATGGTAACGCCAGGTCGTGCTAGCTCATATCTACCTCTACATTCCTCACTCTGCAGTTCCCAGTCCTCCGTCCTGTTGGGGTGATGAGCATGCAGGTGAAACTACACAGCATCTTGCACCACACTGGCATCCAGCTCTTCAAGCTGGCCACCACCCCGCAATGACAGAAATGTCTGTCTGCGCGAACGCTGGCTGCACCCATATAGAAGGACAACCAACCTGTTAGGGCAAACCCCCAGGTAGACTTGAGGACTACTAGGAGTTTGCAGACTCAGAAATCATGGAAGGCCCAACTCCTTCCCCCAAAAGGAATGTAAGGTCCAGACAGGCAGCAAGTTCAAACTGTGGTTCATTACAGCCAAAACATACAGGTATCAGCGCAAGGAACAATCATGTTGTGGAACATCACAAAGTTCTCTGGCTCGCAGCCCAGTTTTGTAGGCCTGTTGTGTCAGAATGATGTCACAACCTGGGCCCTTCTCCAGAAAACCTATCCCTCCCTGGGATTGGGTTTTCAGTGGTAGTCCACCTATGGTGGACCCTATACATATTACTTTACTGGCTCTCCCATGTCAGATGTCTGGCCTGGACCATCCCAGGGAAATGTTATTTCTACAATGTTGCAGTGTGAGGGTCTTACCATTGGTTCTTGCCCGTTACTACCCTCCCCTAGAGCTGATATTCCCCAGGCCTGGGATCCAAGTGAAACTCCTCAAGGTAATACTAACAATTATGTGTCTACATTGTAACTTGTGTGCACCACTATTGATTATGCGAGTGCCCGTTTTCATCATGCAATTCTCATCTTTTGATGTAACATCTTTTTTGCAAGCTTTTGATTGGCAGCGTGCTACTGCTTCTCTTTCCTAGCTTCTAGTTTCGGTTCATCATCGGCTCGGCCGGTCACGTGTTTAGAGACCGTGTTTTGGGCTCCTGCGGTTCTGAATTATTCTGAATTGAGGAGATTTATTTGCCCTTACTGTGGTTGGTGTTAATGTCATTCAGGGAATGGAATTTCACTCATATCTTAGTGGCTTTGCCAGCGGTTCTTGTCCCACACATTTATTCCTCTGTGCAGCCTGAATTTGCTCAGCACAGCTACTGTCAAGGGTCTGTGGCCCGTTGAAATTTTCCCAAACCATGGCATAACTTCTACTTGGTTGCACTATTCTATATCTTCCATAAGTTAGTCGTACATAACTCGGTCAGGTCCCATAGGTGCTCCAGCAGTCTCCATGAAGTTATTTGCCTGTAAACATTTGCAAGCTAGTTTAGGATCTCTGGCTTTTTGCGATTTCTGCATGCTGCGTTTACACCAGTGACAAAATAATAAAGCATAGCAGTATGCACGAGTATCAGTCCTCTAACTTATTGTACTGTACGCTTGTGTTCTTCATGTATTTGGGTGCGTGACGGTGTCCTGATGTGCGGATGGCACGTGTGCTTCATGTCTAATGCTACTATGTCCGTGGTTCGGCTTCTCTGCGCTTTAGTCATCACTGTCAATTGAGATTTCCTTGGTTGCAGCCTGTGGCTCTTCATCCACTCTGGGCAATGTCTGTCCCGTTCCTGGGCTATATGGCTGGCTAAGTGGGTACCTTTCGACATACTTGTCAATTAAAGGAGCACTGGGAATGGGTCCAAAGTGGTATGGGCAATCAAGGTATCTTCTGGGTCATGTGCCTTGTGGGAGTGGGACTAGGGGTGGAAGCGTCCATCCCTCTTCAAACCTTTCCTCACAGGGAGATGGGGGACCAACACCGCCCATCTTGCACATACGCATGGTCTGGCAAGAGAGAGCACTTCATTTCTGTGCTCTACACATTTCACAACACATTTCTTGAGCTTTTTGCACCAACGTGTAGTCTTTCAGTATGGACGAGTGCACTTGATGGTTCAGCTGTGATTTACTATGTTCAGGTGTCATGAAAGGGTGAGATATTCACTTCTGCCATCAAGCCACCTTTTCCAGTTTGTTTAATTGACTATTTTAGTTTATGGATACAATTGGAAACACTGGCACCATGTTGTGATGGTGCCGGTGTTTCTGGGTCTGTCTGTGGCCGTGTGGCATTATGCCCGCCAGGTCAGACCTGGCGGGGTACCACCACAAGGCCACAGAACTTGTAGTTAGCTGGTCCGGAAAACGGTGCCGGTATGGTTTTATCGTCACCGTTATATCCAGACCGGCTAACTTGTAATGAGGCCCAATGTTTTCTTTAGTGTGCAGTGCTAGGTCAGTATTTTCTTCGTCTCTGTGACTAGGTTTTCTATTGCTTGTGGATTATAACTGTAAATGTTCCCTTCACGAGTTATAATTTTTATCTGTAATAGGTAAATTGTGAAAAAAAGTCATGACAGAAAAAAAGCACTGTTTTTACATCTGTTTAACACTGCTGAGAGGGGTGGCACCGTGGCAATGTCTGCTATTAACTTAAGCTACAGGATAGCAGGGAGTGGGTTCATAGAGAGTCCGTGGAGGTCACCCGCCCACCACATGAAACGGTATGTCGATAGCGAACCACCGATCTTCTTGGCAGCCACCCTAGCATCTGGCAACATTGAGCTCATTGCCAGATGAGAGATATCCATTTACAGTACGGTAGGTGAGAAGTGGTACTGGCCTCACACAGCCGTCCTAGTGAACCCCAATCCCAATTTCCAGCACCTTTTCCGCTCTACTGAGATATAGGGTTTACAAATGATTGGGTACTAAGCAGTGTTTCATGATTCACATTTGATGGAAGTTTTCTTGGGTAAATTGAGTGTTTACATTTCCAGCTGCACCATTTTTGAATACACAGAATTGGAGTTTAATGAGGTTTTTCACAGCCGTGCTAACACATGAAACTGAATTATCCCAGTCAGAGGGATAAATAGGAAGATTGATCAAAATGTAGAAAGGCACATATTCTAAAAAATGCAACAGTACAATTCCCACATTTTCAGAGAATTGTATAAACTCCAGAGGCTGCATTTGGCCTAGAAATCTCAAAGTTCAAGAAGTATCAAATTCTGCTGCAGTCTTATGCTTCGTAGATCATTTTCAGGAAAGAACAGAAGACTTTACTCTTCAAGAAACAACAACACAGCACTTGTCCGGCAAGCTATCCGCTCCGGATATATTCGAACAGCTCAACTCGATTTGTAGACACACACATGTTAATATATGCCTCTCTATCCATCAATCTTGGCACAGTGTCATTTACAATATACCCTAACCTTGCCTTCTGGATTGGCCCTTGGTCATCATGGGGTACCCTGGGTGAGGAGATGTCCTTTTCCCATTATCACCTTGCCTTTCTTTTGCCTCGCTTGCCTCCCAACTCATGTGCAATCGGGATATTGGATTTCAGCCCCTGATCGACTACTGTTTTTCTATGTTTAGTAAATAGAATGATTATTTAGTTTGATCTTGAGAATCTGCTCATGACCCTGCTGCCACTGTTGCCTCTTATCCTCTCTGTGAGGTGCTCTGATGCCCTTTTGTCACCGTCATGTATTATATAAAAATGTAGCGATAACATAAAATACAATTAAATTACAAATAAATAGCCCACAAAAAGAGATATATTATGAGGTTTCTCTATGGGAGGAAAAGACAGACGATTGAAGCAGGAAGGTGTATATCATAATGCATTTGATTTGAACAATCTTTATTCGACATTGCTGGAGTTTTTGTGCTGTTCAATGGAGACAGAGAGCGAGGTGTCCCGTAAGTTCTGGGGACACCGGCTACAGGCAGGGGATTTAGAGGCAGAAGATGAAAACATGTGCATCTAAAAATAACGCAGAGAATGCACTTTTGTCAGATGCCCCATTTTTGGAACTGCGCATCTCACCTTATCCGCAAAGTTGACCTGCACATTTCAGGGGTTGCCGAGTTGTGCTGGTCAGATCCGTTGCATGCATTAGTTCCGGAAGCATGCGCCGACTCTTCGGGCCCGACTCATGGAATATTTGCCCAGTTCAAAGTGAATTTGAACTGCTGAAAAGTGACTTTGCACTTCCGACACGCACCCTGATTCATGGAACCGTGCAAAGTGTATGTTTGCTGTGCAAAGTCCGGGCAAAGTCAATGCATAGTCATTTTTGCAGTACAAAATGACTTTGCCCGGACTTTGCACGGCAAAAATACACTTTGCACAGTTGCATGAATCAGGGGTTGAGTCGACAGTGCAAAGTCACATTTCAGCAGTGCAAATTCACTTTGAACAGGGCAAATATTCCATGAATCGGGCCCGGCTCACATCACACACACGTATTTCACATGGACGAGCCTTAAACGTTACATCTATCCATGTGAAATGCTAATAATACAAACAAAGCATGCCTACCCCTGTTTGAGGGCTACAAATTCAAGTTCAAACCACTGCTCTGCCAGTTACAACAAGCATTAAACGGTCAGTAATGAACCTGTCACCCAATGCACTCCCCCCTGCGCCTGTTCAAAATAGACACAGGCAAAATATCTTTGTTTTCTGTGCATTTTAAAGCACATCCCATTCTTGAATATGGAACCATTTTTAAAATGTGCAGCAATGCCCCCTGAGTTGCACAAAGCTTGTAAAAGAGGGCATTTGAATGTGTGCCCATCCAAATGCCCTTTAAGAAAAAGGTGCGTCTATTTTGGTGCAAATGATGAAATGCACTGGTGCCTATACGGGTTTTGAGAAGTTCTCCCTTGTTGGGGAGGAGAATTTGTTCACACCACTACTACCCCTCCTAATTTAAAACAACACTTCAAAAGCTTGAGACAAACACTGTGGTCTGAGATTCAGCAGGACTGCACATTCAGAGCTGGCCTTAGGGCAGGGTGGGGCGGGCATCCGCCTGGGGCGCCATGCCCCCCAGGGTGCCATTAGCTCCTACCACGCCAGCTCGGGGGAGTCTTTTAAGGGCTCCCCCGAGCTGGCGTAGTGAGAGAAGGCGCGGCAGGTACCGCATGTTATTAAATGCACCTGTGATGGTGGCACGCATGTAATAACAATAGGATGCTGCCGGCACCCTATCCACATGATAATTACCTCCCTGCTCCGAAGTGGAAGCCAGGAGGTTTTCATTGGAATAGGACGCTCATGCATTAGCATGAGCGTCCTATTACAGTGATTAACCCCCTGCGAGGCGCCGGAGCGGGGAGGGATAAAACAAATGTGGGGCTCCTGACCCTGCACGCAACCCCCCCTCCCCTTTGACCAGGGGCGCATGGGGAGGGGGGGCGCCAATTCACCCAGGGCGCTGCTGCCTCTAAGGCCGCCCCTGTGTGCACATTCATGTAGCTCAACACTCAGAAACTGAAACCTCTGTACTCAACAGCTCGGTTAGCGAGTGTATATGCCAGAGCAATGCATTCAAGTAAAATAAGTAAAGTTCAGAAAATGAAGTTATGCTAGCTCCATTACTGGATAAAATGCTATGCTGGCAAATGCTATTTTCATTACGGACATCTGTGAAGTGTATGAAGTTATGCTAGCTCCATTACTGGATAAAATGCTATGCTGGCAAATGCTATTTTTAGGGGGAAACCAAACCTCTACTCCTTTCCAGCAGGGTGGTGCTGGCTCTCTGGTCCTCCTGGGGGTTGGGGGACACCCCCACAAACCCTGCTCCCCTTAAATGGTATAATGGGGTACACCTTTACCGGGTCAAACCACCAAATTTCTGCCGCGATTTTTTGTAAAGGCAACATTATTGCCACGATTTTATTACTGCATACCTCCCAGCCTACCGGCTTGCTCCATCCACTGCGCTCAGTTTTCAACTCTTCTATCCACACTCTTCCAGCTTCTCCCTTGCACATCAATCTCTTCTTTCTGAGGAGTCATACCTTCCTTTACATTGCTTTTAAATGTATCCATGGTCTTGCCCCTCCCTATCTTGCTTGTCTCAATCTACTCTCCCCGCCCGCCACGCTGGCAAACCAGTTCCTTCTTGTTGTTCCCTAACCTCCTGGTGCCAATCCTGCGTATGCTCTTTTTCCTTATTGGCATCTAAACACTGGCATTTCTGACCTCTGCCCATCAGATATCCTGCTACACGTGTTATGCCTTTTTATTCTTGCCTTTAAGCACATCTTCTTTTCCCTTTATCATACCTTTCTTTGCAGCTCTGTGATCCTTATCGTTCTTCATATTTTATACCATTTTTATATATTGTACAGTGTTTGGCAAAAGTGCTTTAAACATCTGTAAATACAAATAATGTGAAGGCTCTGCAAATGACCGGTTATCACGCGGTAGGAGGTTGTGTGCCATAAAAGTGATATTATCGGCATTGCAGGGGGATTTTGAACAGGTTAAAGACACCAAAGACACGATGGGGAGCTCAGAACCGCAGAACAAAAGAACCTGGACGTTCTCACTTTTAGAAATGACATTTTTAACTGAATGAAAAGGATACACCTACTGGTGGTATGATGGGCATCTCTTGCTTGTAAACATAAATAGGCTCTTTATGTTGATTTTAGTTTGGTTTCATATACAGGCATATTCATGAAAAATAAGAACTAACTCATAGAAGACATCATACAGGACATGTTTAAACAAAATTCCAAAGGTGAACCAAAAAAAGGTTCAAATCACAGATATAACAAAGGTACTAATAAGCTTTTCATCAACAAAGGGTATTTGCATGTGTATAATCAACATGTAGGTGCACTGGATATCCAATAGTCTGTGCAATTCCGATAGATCTTTTTATCTGGAGAGATGAATCAGCTTTTACACTACACGTTTCGGGCTATGTTTTGTGGACAATTCAGCAATGTGGGTCATGATTTATTCCTCCGTGTCCTCAGGGAAATCGGAGTATCACCTGCCTGCATGCTGGTCCATGGATTGGTTCAGGTTTCCGATCAATGTCCACCCAGTTCACCTCACCCTTTTTCAAGAAAACTCATTTCGATGCAAGGGTCCGGATTTTAAAAAAATGGGGCATCTAAATATAACTCTACTTGCAATGGAGTACCTGGAGAAAAAATCCTGACCTCCCAGAGACCAATGTAACATAGAACGCACAAATGGTCAGGATCTCACGGAGGTTACATAGTTAATGGTTTTGGAAGAGAATTTTGTTAATTCATTCTCTATAATATAATTTCATGAGGGGTCATTATTTTAGAAAAACACATAGGGGGTAATTCATGGAATCAAGCGCAGAAGTCGCGCACGCGGCTGGTGCACAGAGGGAGCGTGCACCAGCTTGCACTAGCCGCGTGCGCCAAAACCCATTTTGACGCACAGCGTATTCATGGATTTAAACATCCATAACCAGCCGTGGCGCAGCGACCCTGCAGCAGCACCAGTTACACCCCCAACCCCGCCCCATCCACCAAAAATATCCAGACAAATCCCCTACATGGTGCAAAGGCCAGTGGATCAGCATACAGGCCCCCAACAACGAAATTGTGCTAAAAACGCCACTGAGCCCTCACACGACAACCCAATCGCGTGTAAAACTCCTTGCGCACCCCTCAGAATACACGTACCTCGTTCGTGCCAGGCCAATCACATGTAACACTCCCTGCGCACCCCTCGGAATACGCGTACCCTTCTCGCGCCAAGCCAATCGCGTGTAAAACTCCTCACGTACCCCGCTCGTGCCTGCCTAACCTTGTGTAAAATTCCTCACGCACCCCTCGCAATACGCGTACCCCGCTCGTGCCAGGCCAATCGCATGTAAAACTCCCCAAGAGGGGTGTTGCTAGGTCTGGACAAGATCAGGGGCTAAGCTAATGTCTGGACTGGCGGGATTCGGGGCCAGCTATAACCTTTTGCTTGTGGCCCCTGCGCTTCTATCCGGGGCTACATCCAAAAGACCAGGGGCTATAGCCCCCTTATCCCCCCTAGCAACGCCTCTGCTCCCTGCGCACCCCTCAGAATACGCGTACCCCGCTCGCGCCAGCCCAATCATGTGTAAACCCCTTTAGCCTGCTCGTGCCAGCCCAATCGCGTGTGAAACTCCTTGAGCACCCCTCGGAATATGAGTACCCCGCAAGTACCAGCCCAATCGCGTGTAAAACTCCCCGTGCACCCCGCGGAATACGCGTACCCCGCTCATGCCAGGCCAATCGTGTGTAAAACTCGTAGCGCACCACTCGGAATATGCGTACCTCGCTCGCGCCAGGCCAATCGTGTGTAAAACTCCTGCGCACCCCTCGGTATATGCGTACCCCGCTCATGCCAGCCCAATCACATGTAAACTCCTGTACCCCGCTTGTGCCAGCCTAATCACGTGTAAAACTCCCTACGGACCCCTCGAAATATGCGTACCCCACTCGCGCCAGCCCGATCGCATGTAAAACTCCTTGCGCACCCCTACGAATATGCATACCCCACTAGCGCCAGCCCAATCGCATGTAAAACTCCCACGCACCCCTCGGAATACGTGTACCTTGATCGTGGCAAGCAAATAACGTGGAAAAAGTTCCCACTGTGGTGTGGGCTGGCTGCGGGCCATGGCCAGCGGCTGTAGGGGTGTCACCTGTGGGATGGGCTGCCTGCGGGGCATGGTCAGGGTGGATGGGCTGCCTGTGGGCATGGGGAGGGTGGATGGTCTGCCTGTGGGGTATGGGGAGGGTGGATGGGCTGCCTCCTGGGCATGTCCAGGGGTGATGGGCTGGCTGCGGGGCATGGTCAGGGTGGATGGGCTGCCTGCAGGGCATGGGGAGGGTGGATGGGCTCCCTGCTGGTCATGTCCAGGTTGATGGGGTGGCTGCGGGGCATGGTCAGGGTGGATGGGCTGCCTGCGGGGCATGGACAGGAGTGTAGAGTCGTCCCCTGTGGTAAGGGTGGCCTGCGGGTCATGGACAGGGGTATAGGGTGGACCCCTGTGGTGTGGGCTGCCTGCAGGGGGTGCATATGGCTCCTCACCACACTGCTGTGCAAATCTGGGGTTACAGCAGTGATCTTTCTACACAAATTCGCTGGCGGGAGCTGGGTACGTGTATTCCGAGGTACGCGAGTGAGAAATACACACGATTTTGCTGGCGCAAGCAGGTCACGTGTATTCCAGGATACGGGGGTGCATATTACATGTGATTTGGCAGTGTGGGCCCTCCCATTGCCCCGCAGGCAGCCCACACCACAGGGGACCACCCTACACCCCTGACCATGCCCCGCAGGCAGCCCATCACCCCTGACCATGCCCTGCAGGCAGCCCACATGGCATCATGCACTTGTGAGCCCCAACTCCTGTCCCCCCCACCAGTGACACGCACCTGCCAGCAGGTCCCAACTCATGTCCCCCCCACCCCACACCCCATTGACGGCAACCTGCCAGCAGGCCTGGACTCATGTCACCCCCAACCCCATTGAGGGCAACCTGCCAGCAGGTCACGACTCATGTCCCCCCCACCCCACCCCCATTGACAGCAACCTGCCAGCAGGCCCCGACTCATGTCTCCCCCACCCCCATTGACGGCAACCTGCCAGCAGGCCCCGACTCATGTCCGCCCCTACCCCCATTGATGGCAACCTGCCAGCAGGCCCCGACTCATGTCCCCCCACCCAACGTGCTGTCAGAATAGAGGCCCATGTCAGAAATTCAAACCCCAATCCCACCCCACGCCGCAGCACCCCAGTTCAAACACACAACCATATATTGTACTCACTCCCCACTATAAGTACCATGCCTTGACATACAAAAAAGCACACGCATGCACCCAAAGATATGTCCAACAGAGCCACACAGTGGTGATGCCTGACAGAGGCAATGGACAGTGACACATGCACAAAGCTAATGAGAGTAGACCACAACAATAATGAAGATTTGTGAAATGTATTAAAAAGAAAACAAAATGACAAAATCAAAACCACACATACAAATGAAGAAATTATGAATGCAATACCAAAAAGAAAGTAAAATCCAAGTAAAAACAAAAATCCAAGAAATGAAAACTGAGAAGTGGTCCATCGCCAATGTCCATAGAAATAAATCCAAGATTGAAAAGCATAAAAAACCATTACTCCATGGGATGATGTAAAAAAGAAAGTATGTACATGTCCGGAACTATTTACAATGAAAGTCTGAAGGGTCCATGATCCTAAAACAAAATGAAACCTACAAAAAACCCTATGTAAAAGACATCTATATACAAAAAAAGGAGCAAAGCCTGTGTACTAAAAATCATAAAAAAACAAAATGAAACCTAAACCTAAATAACTATATACAAAGGCGGTGGGCTAGTCCGACGACTCACTTTTTGATGTCCCGGGCCAGGGTATCATCGAACTCCATGTCGATGTACTGGAGGTGGGCCTGTTCCCTGGCCTCAGTTCTCGCAGGGATGCAGCCATGGCATCCTCCAACTCCCTGCAAGTTGCCTCAAGGCACTCAGCCTGCCTGAAAGCCCGGTGCATGGAGTTCTCTGCCCTGACCATTGTGAGCCGTGCACTCTCCGCCCGCCGCCGCTCTACATCTATTTGCTGGCCCAACTGCTGCCACATGGAAGACATTCCCAATCCTGTGTCCTCCTGCCCGCCGGCCGATGCCTGCCCCCGGGATGTTGATGGCCCTGAGCCATGATGCCTCCTATGCTGAGCCTGCTGCTGCTTCCAATGCAACTGCCTCTGGCACCACAACAGCATCCAGGCTGATGGAATCCCCCGGTGCCGTCGTGCACGTGCCCTGCTTGTTGCTGCCTGCTCGTCCTCCATTTGCTGGTGTCCAGTTGGTGTGGTAGCCACCCCTGCTGGACCTCCGACTCCCGACTGTGGCAGCGATGTGTCCTCTACCATCCTGGCCGCAAGCTCAGGTGCAGCTCCACAGGGGGCCCAGGTGATACTTGGGGGGGTAAGACGGCACGGAGTATGACTGGTGCATAGGGGGTACAGTTGAGGAGGGGGTCGCAAGAAGCTCCAGCACACGGAGGAACCCAGTGCCGATGACCTGTCCTAGTAGTTTGACGCGCCCGAACAGGTATTCGAAATGTCGTCCATTTTCCTGACGAGAACCCTACACGTCATCCCGAATACCACATGCACGCAACACAGAACCAGCTAGGGCAGGCTCAATCCGGTCACGGATTGCCACATCCGCAAGGAGAGGAAGGCCAGTTGTTGTTCGCGCATCCCCTTCCTGAAAACGGGTCTGGACGAAGGCATCCCTGCTGGTGCCGAATGATGCAGTCACAGGATCAGGGACAGGATTGACACAGGCACCTCCACAGCAGCCTGCGCTGCCTCCTGTCCCTGCCCCTGGACTACACCACTAGCACAAGTGGAATCCCCCCTTCCAGGCCCCGTGCGTGGGGCTGTCACGGCCTCCTCCTCAACCAAATCCCCCACCAACCTGGATGACTCTGTGCCGTCTTCCTTCATAGGCCCCTCTGGGGGCTCAGCTGCCCCTTCTGCTACCGAGGAGTCCACCTCCAACCTCCCCCTCTTGGACCTTCCCTCGGCAGCTGTGGCCATGTGCGTGGCACCAGACTCCTCACTCCCAGAATATATGATTTCCTGAGACGGGATCCAGGCCTTGCGTCTCCGGCTGGCGGTGGCATCCCTGCCGCTGTGCTCCACAGCACCGTCTCCGCCCTCTTCATCAGTCGACGCTGCAGCCAGGGAGAGATAGAACACAGGCATCAGGGCACTGTACAATGGTCTGATACACACATGACAGTTGCACATGAGTGGCAGTGTCAAACTTCACAGATGGCATCACACTCCCCAACACACATATCATTTGAACCCACACACATGCACAAATGAACTGGTATAGTGCAAAAGGCATCAGCATCCATACACACATAAATGCATGAACAACCAAAGGTTGGCATGACATCACAAGCAACATGGGGAGTGCCGATCACATGCACACATGCCACCAGACAGACATGCATCTGTACATCTCCACCACCTGTCACAGTGCAATCATCAGAAACGATGTCACATCTGCCAATCAGGTACCCACAAGTCCATGTCACATGCATTCATGGTGTCTCTCAGTCACACATATGTCAAACACAAACACGCACATGTACACCGGGCACGTACATGAAGGTGGGACCAGCATCCATGTGTCACACCCTAACCATGGCATAGTACATACCCAGAAATGAAAACATGTGTGCATCTCCACATGCAGTTGGGCATCATGCATTGGAACACATACACCATTGATGTGCATCACACATGACTGGACTCACATGCAACACAGGCATGTCCCTGCACACACACATCCATACATGGGCCATGTCAGACATATGTCCAAGCTGCATGCTCCTGCCACACCTCAACATGCACTGCATCCATTGAGTATGCATGGACACTTACTGCTCGACTCCAGACGGATCTGCCTCTCGAGGACCTGGAAGCGCTAGGTAAATGCGTTCCAGGACCCTCATCTGGTCGGTGGTAAGCAGGACCCGGCACCCCACTGAATCCGCTGTGTCCAAGAGGCACTGGGCCTTCCTGAGCGTCCTGGACCTGAAGTCCTCCCATCACTTATGGACGTGTTTCAGGTCATGGGTTGCCAACCCCCTCCGCGTTGATGGCACTCATGATGTCCAATCAGATCCTCTCCCGTCCATCCTTATTGGCGCGTGCTCATCCGAAGAGGGCATCATAATGCACCAGGACTTGCTCCACCAGGATGCCAACTTCTCCTGCAGTGAAGCTGGCAGCCCTCTGCCTCTCTGCCGGGGGGACACAACTGTTCACAAATGGAATTTCCCAGAGGCAGGTGTAGGTGGGCAACTGGTTCCTGGTGCAGGGCTGTGGAGCGATGAAACACCAGTCGGGAGTCTTCTGTTCCAGCAGGGGTGGTCACAGCAACTGGACCCCTGCAGATGTCTGATGTGCAGGCACCAAATACCATGGCAGGTGGCCAGCAGGCAGGCAGGCAGCAGCAGATGGGTCAGGTGAGGCTGCTTTGGGCAGGAAAATGGCCTTCTGGGCAGGAGCGTGGTCTTCCGTGTGTTGTTGCGTAGCCAGATTGATGCAGAGTGAATCCGCACGTGAAAAAACAGCACGTCAGCGTGTAATTCGAGGAAAGGGCCTTAGCACGTAAGAGACGTGACACACGCAGGCGTTTCCCTTGGCACAGGGGCAGAGTGAATCCGCACGTGCAAAAACAGCACGTCTGCGTGTGAATGCATGTAATTCGAGGAAAGGGCCTAGGCACGTAAGTGACATGACCTCGGCATGGGTTAAAGGTGAATACGGCCCAGCAGTTCGCTGTACGTGCTTTTTGTGGAGACTGACGCGTGTGTTGCTACTTCTTGTTGTTTCACGTGTCATCATTTCACAGCAGATCGAGGATGTGCAGGTGAAATCAGCAGATGGTGGGTCATCCTTCCAAGGTGGTCGGTCTGGTACTCTTTCATTGATATGTCTGTAGACAGCCCATGCGAAAGATAACGGAGTGTATTCATGCCAATGAGTGTGCCTGTCTGCATTGCATGTCATGTATGTGCATTTTCAAATAGCAAATATGATGATGCAATCCAAGTTTGTATCACCAGTTTGACATGTAAGGCCTGTATGTGGCTATCAGTCAATACTTGACTGACACATGTCTTGTTGCTCGATTCAGTGTTGACAACACTCACACAAACATTTCCCTGTTTGTGTCATGGAGACATACATACTCGTGCTGACATGTGGATTCTGTTTGATGTGAAATTACGTGGCAGCAACATCGTCCACTCAGATGTGACATGAGGCCTCTGTTTCTCCTCGTGTCATGAGATTTGTAGATGATGAAGTGCTGGTTCTCACTCTGAGCATGCACGGTTAACAATACTGACACATCTTTGCAGGATGCTGCTCATAGACTAGGACAGATGCCCCAACATGATCACCCACACAGGATGCATGAATGTAGGGAAAGATTGTTGCACATATACGATTTCCAGTCCATGAATGTACTTTAGCAGCATGAGTAACAAAAGCTGCTCTTGACGACATGTTGTATGGGGTCCACCTCTACAGTGACACTGCCAACTGACCAATATGCATGCCTCATAGGTGATATGTGCACTATAGTCCAGGACCATGCTTCGCCTGACAACGCTGGCATTAGCATCTCTAGTAACTGTTGGCCTGCAGTCAGTGCATAGCATGTTGTAGCAGTGTGGTATGTGGGTTTGGTAGAGTGGTGTGTTGCATTTGTTGTGAATTCTTTGATTGATTCATGTGATTGAGTTTGGGTACAGTATGGCACCCACATAGCAGCTGCTTATGTCAACATTCACAGTGCACTGTTGAATGTATAAGTGACACATAGCTGGCTCACGAGACTACAAGGTTGTGTGGTCACACTGTGCCAGTGCACATATGGTGCCCACACAACACACACAATGTGAAGTGTCAGTGCACATTGTGTGAGATGACAGCACCCATTCCAAAACCGTGCCATTTAAAGCGACACTCAATGAATGGCAGTAATTCACTCATGGACAGTGATTGCATGACACTTCACATGACAATGTAATGTGAAGGGTGTTGTCATCACACACAATGTCCATGGACACTGCATATACATGAATTTTGCTAGGCATACAGCAGGGGACTCGTGCCTACGTACAATCAAACACAGGGTGCTGGTAGACCTGGTGGCATAATTGACGTGACACATCAGACGTTAACAGTCATATGTCTATTCACATTTTTGACCAGGACAAAGAGGGCTTGACTGCGTGGGTTGTGATTTTACCTGTGCACTCATTGCTGCATACATACAACGTCATTGACTGTACATGGACTACGGTCTGCTCAATGGTCTGTGATGTCCAAATCAAGGTGCAGAGTCATATTTAGGTGCCATCTGACAGTGGTTGCCATGTAGGATGGAGAGGATGTCGATGGTGAAGGAAAAAATGTGGGCCATTCCATGTCCCAATGCATCCCATGGAGCACTTTGCCAAGTACATCACAGATTGCCGTTCTTGGGCATGCGCCATGTGGGCAATGTAGTGAAATGTGTGAACAGTCGTCATGTGAATATCGGCATGACATGGTTATCAAGTAAATAGTTGTAATCACATACTGTCTGTCATATTTTGTTCTTGGTAGTATATGTGGATTTAGCTGGCTAACTGATGCCATGGGCTGGCCATCAGGATTACTGTGCAACATGGGCAGCACTTCTCCCTGGGTTGTGTACTGAAATGCTTGTTGTATGTCACATCAGTCATGAGTAGGCCACATTAGTACGGCTATATCCACACTAACTGCATGCGCAAGGCACATGTGGGGATTAGGGGGGCATATGTCGACAAAAGCCATATATCTGTAGCGTACTGCTCACAGTGTGACAAGTCACGGTGTCTGATCTATGGGTGTACAGCCATATTCACTCTGTATGCACTTTTATGCACATGTGAATTTTTGGTAAAATACACATAACTGAAAATGTTGTTGTCTGTCCAAGCGCAGGTGATGATACAGCTGATGTAGAGGAGGAGGAAAAAGAGGAGTTGGTATGTCAGTCTACCAGTGGAGGCCATGGTGTCCTTTGCCATGAAAATCCACAGGTGCTACAGGCGATCATTAGTCATGCTCCTGCTTCTTCAGACTCTTCTGACTCTGCAGATTCAGATGTAGAACCAGAAGTGAATGACTCACTGAGGGAGAAGGTGAGTGCCCCAATGAGCAAATCAGATGGGGCTGTAGAGTCTGCAGCGGTGCACCAGGCTTCATAAGGCCAGCCAGTGGTGAGCCCCAGGTCTATGGTGGTTACGGCTGCAAGACGTCCCTCCCATGAGTTGGTGTCAGGTTCTGATGTCCAATGGAGGATTTCAGACCTATAGCCAATGACAGAGGCCCTGCAGCAATGGTCCTGATTCCTTGCATCACACCGCTGTGAGCCCCGCACTCATGGTGGACGTGTGCATGCTGGAGAGACAGTATGGGAGCAGCACCATCGGGCATTGCAATATATTCTGTGATGTTGCAGACGGCATTGATCGCTTGGCCGAGAACATGTACACACCAGCGGCCCGGGATGCGCAACAGCAGAGAATCATGCAGTCCTCAAGGCTCTCCCACAGACTGGCTGTAGAGGTCAATATCAAGGGCTGACAGGCTGATCTGAAGTATCTGCAAGACTCCCTGCATGTAGATGCAAAGGCACATAGAGAGGCCCTGAACCAGTCAATGTTGGCATCTCGTAAATCCAATCGCCATGAGATGGAGAGCTTGAGGGCTTCATTGCGTGATGACACAGCTCCATGAGGAGATGGACGTCTTGAGGCAGACACTGTCCCAGCAACTTGAGGAGTCAAGAGTGAGCGCACATACAGACTCCGTCGTCATTCGGGAAGAAGCGCATCGTGACCTCACTGTAAAGACCAGAGTGGGGGTCTGCACTTACGCTCTCTATATGGCAGAGGGGAGGCACAGAGACCCCTGCCAAGATTCTCTATTACGGGAGCTGGTTCTTAAGTACAGTGTAGTCCCCGAGCACCCACCAACGAATGTCCACACACTGTATCGGTTAAAACACAGTCTTTATATAATTAATATTCAAGGTCATATACACAATCACGATAACTCACTTTGTACTCTGAAAATCAACAATGGTAACTATGTACAGTTCTAAAGTGGTACCACTAACGTTACCCGATCTTATTAAAGTGCATACGGTCAAAATGACACAGAGATCAAAATAAAGAGGAAACCAGCAGTAGAGAGAGGAAGGAAAGCAGGATGGTTGAGCAATAGGCAGAATACTGGTAACTAACGTTAAACACAGCTCTGTGTGGTGATCCCCCCACCTGGGCAACCTGTAGAAGAAAGATACAAGCCCAGTCCATATATTGATCACCCTTAGACTTCCGAATAGGTCTGCAACCCCAAAGTACCTTGGCGTTGTAGCGTTCCGCATCGGGGAAATCGACAGCCCTTCTTGAGGGTCCTCCCTTTCAGGCGGCAGCCACTGGTCGTCAAACATCTGATGGAGAACAGGTCGAGCTATGACGTTGAAGTGGCCGCATCGTTCCTAGCGGTGCTATTTGACGGAGAAGCGTAAACGTCCTGCAAGAAAGAGGCATGCGGGGGACCTCGGTGTCGATAGTTCTGGACCGCAAAGAGTTGAAGAACTGTGGCCCAGCAAGGGTGTCGAGTCGTCTGCCTCTCTGTGGTCTTTGGGTGGAGGGAAACCCACAGGTGGATGCTCCTCAGCGCATCGAGAGTCAGGCCTTCTCCAGCAGGATACAGCAGCGACGATGCGGACGAGAGCGTCCTTGGATCCCAGAAGTTTTAGGCCACGGGAGCACAGCAGCTCCGGTCGGCGACGGCGGTCAGCGACAGTGGTGGACCACGGTCCGGGTGCTTCTCTTTGGAGTTCCGCAGCAATCCCTGTATCGGGTCGGCAGCCTGTCGAAGGTCTGTCTACCAGGGAGCTTAGGCAAAGATCGTGCTGATGGTCCCTCGTAGCTCGGGAAGAGGGCACCTTACCAGGTCATCTCTGGGTCAGTTCTTGAAGCACAGCAGCTTTCCGATTGCGAAGGAGAGCAACAGCAATTCTTCTTGTCCAGCAGGGCTCAAGGTTAAGCTTCTCTCCAGTTACTCATCGTAGTGGATTTCAGCTTCTGTACACGATTCCTAGCAGTGAGAGGTCCCCAGATATACTGTTGATCTCCCATTCATTCCGCTGGGTCGCACTCAAGCAACCAATCACGACTACGGGCATTCAGGCAGGCAGTCAACCAATCAGGTACACGGGGTATTCAGGCCATTCACCTCTCTACAGACACTCACAACAAGTTATGTGTATTGGGACAAGTACAGAGCCAGTTAACACTCCAAGCTGCATTCATACCGGTTTCGGGCAGGGCTGTCTCAACCATTGTGTCAACCACTAGATACTAGACAGTCACAACATAGAATGTATATTCGTCACACACTCCATTCACCCAGGTCCCACCCACAGGCGTACCCACAACATACGGTCGTTGAGAAGGCTCCAGCCAATCTGGTCAGCACTTCCCCACACTACCATATACGGAACTTCCACCCAACAGCCAGTCAGGGGGAAGGGACAGAGGCACAGAGCTCACACCAGCCCGTACCCTGCTCTGTGGGTCACACACAGGGGCCCAAAAACATACTCTAGGAGCACAGGGTTGTACCCCTACCCCTGGGTGCCATAAGGGTAGCCCAGGGGTCTGTTCACCAAACCAAAAGAGAGAGAGCTGCACGCCAGGAGTCCCACATGAACTCCTGCGCAGAAAACACGACAGAACACACGATAAAAAGCAGTAAAGGACAAGGATACGGAGGCCCTGTCCCTCCGATGCATTTCCAGAATCACAGTCGCCCCCCCCCAGACTGAGGTGGAGGGTGCCTAATCTCCCACGGGATACGCACCCTCATCCAGACAGTCAACATACCTTCTGGAAAGGCCATCTGCATTATCGTGACTCTTCCCTGGTCTGTGCTCAATGGTAAAGTCGAGTCCTTGCAGACTAATGGACCACCTGAGCAGTTTCAGGTTTTCACCTTTCATCTGCATAAGCCACTTCAGGGACTTATGATCGGTTTGGACCATGAAGGTAGACCCAGTAAGGTAGGGTCTAAAATGCCTAAGGCTCCAAATAATACTAAAACATACCTTTTCAACAGTAGCCCACCTAGGTTCCCTACCCTTAAGTTGTCTACTGATAAATATGATCGGATGTTCTCTTCCTTTGTCATCTAACTGGGACAAGACAGCTCCAATTCCGGTGTCGCAGGCATCAGTTTTAACAATAATGGGCTTGCTGTAATCCGGCGCACACAGCACAGGGGCCCGACACAGACTTCCTTTCAAGCCTTCAAAGACCCTCCGACAGTCTTCAGTCCAATTAACCTTCCTAGGTTGCTTGGGCAAAGTCAACGCTGTCAGGGGTGCAGCTATGGTTCCATAGTCTGCCATGAAATTGCGATAATACCCAGTGAGGCCCAGAAAGGCCCTCACCTGGGGCTGAGTATTGGGAGTATCCTAGTCCTGTACATCCTGTACCTTACTGGGGAGAGGTTGGATTTGACCCCCTCCTACATCATGACCAAGATAGGTGACTTTCCCCTGAGCTATCTGGCACTTGGTCGCCTTGATAGTGAGGTTAGCCCTTTTTAACTCCTGCAACACTTTATCCAGATGAGTCAAATGCTCTTCCCAGGTGGAACTGTAGACGGCAATGTCGTCTAAGTAAGCCACACAAAAGGCTTCCAGCCCACTGATCGCATGGTTGACTAATCTCTGGAAAGTGGCAGGGGCGTTCTTCAGCCCGAAAGGCATGACCCTAAACTGGTAGAGTCCCTCTGGTGTTGAGAACGCCGTCTTTTCCTTGGCATGGTCCGTGAGAGCTATTTGCCAATAGCCTGAGGTAAGGTTGAAGGTGCTCACAAATTTGGCAGCACCTATGGTGTCCACGAGCTCATCAGCCCGGGGCAAAGGGTGCGCGTCACTTTTGGTGACGGCATTGACTCCTCGGTAGTCCACACAGAATCTCCAATCCTTGGTGCCTGCTTGGGAACTTGCCTTGGGGACAAGGACTACAGGACTGGACCAGGGACTGGTTGAGGGTTCCATAACACCCAGATCCAACATCTTGGCGACCTCAGCCTGGATGTGGTTCTTGACGGTATCTGACATATGGTAGCACCTGATTTTGACAGGCACACTGTCACCAGTGCCAATCTCGTGCCTACACCACGGTGTAAGGCCTGGTGTCAGTGAAAACAGACAGGCGTACTGTCGGAGCAAAGCCCGGCAGGCCTTCTGCTGCTCTGTCGTCAGATCGGGAGAGAGATGCACTCCCTCCACAGAGCCATCCTGAGGGTTGCTATGCAGCAAATCAGGAAGGGGCTCACTCTCATCCTCTTCTTGCCCTGAAGCTAGCAAGAGACATGAGACTTCGGCCCGCCTGTGGAAAGGCTTGAGCCTGTTAACATGGAAAATCTGAGGGGCTACCCCAGAGGCTCCCATGTCAACCAGGTAATTGACCTCGCCCATCTTGAAGATTATCCTGAAGGGTCCAGTCCATTTATCCACCAAAGCCCGAGGCTTGGTAGGCTCCATCACGAGGACCTCCTGTCCCGGAGTCCAATCCACTTGCAATGCTTTAAGGTCATGCCAGTACTTATTCAATTCCTGGCTGGCCTTAAGATTCACTGTTGCCTGACCCATCATCTGTGTCATCCTCCGTCTGAGGCCTAACACATAGTCCCCCACTTGCTTGGCGGGACCTGGAGGGGTGGCCTCCCAACCTTCTCGGATCAAGGCAAGGGGCCCCCTCACGGGATGTCCAAAGAGTAACTCAAAGGGGCTGAAACCAACACCCTCTTGAGGTACCTCTCTGTAATCAAACAGCAGGCATGGCAGGAGAAGATCCCACTTCTTCTGGAGGGGCTCTTTCAAAGCACCTAACATGCCCTTGAGAGTTTTGCTAAATCTCTCAACCAAACCGTTGGTCTGGTGGTGGTAAGAAGTGGAGAACTTGTAAGTTACTCTGCATTCTTTCCACATGGTTTTCATGTAACTCGACATGAAGTTGGATCCTCTATCAGAGACAAACTCCTTAGGGAATCCAACATGGGTGAAAATGCCCAGGAGAGCCCTGGCAACCACCTTGGCCGTAACCGTCTGAAGGGGTATAGCCTCACGGTACCTGGTGGCATGATCTACCAAAACTAGGATGAACCGATGTCCACCTGACGTGGGAGGGTCAAGGGGATCGACAATGTCGATGCCAACCCTCTCAAACGGTGTGCCCACTACTGGCAACCGTTGCAGTAGGGCAATGACTCTGCCTCCAGTCTTACCAGACAGCTGACAAGTTGGGCAGGTCCTGCAGTGGGACTCCACTTCTACTCCCATTCATGGGCAGTAGAAATGGGCAGAGAGCCCCTGCTTAGTATTCTTGGCACCAAGATGACCAGCCAAGGGCACCTCATGCGCCAACTGCAGCAGGAAGGGCCATTAAACCTGGGGTACCACCAACCTCTTGAGGGTACCAGGTTCAGGCTTAGTGGGCTCACTAACAAGCAGCTCACCCTCCCAATAAATCCGAAATGTCCTAGGCACTTCTCCTTGTGCCTGGGACAGGGCCTGCGTCCTCAGACTCTTGAGAGAGTGGCACTCTCTCTGTCCCTTACAGAAGTCCGCCCCGGAGGCTCCCCCTTCAGCCAACAAGCATTGAAGGTCGGGATGATCCTCCGGGTTAAGAGCCTCTCCCACAAGAAAGTCTTCTGGCTCGTCTTCCACAGGAGTTGAGACAGGATTTACCACTGGACCCGGCCTGTCCGGAGCATGGATCCCAATGGGCGCTGTAGGAGCAGCGGGAGGAGTAGGGGTTCCCTCCACAGGGGTGGCTTTCTTACTCCTCCGTTTCTTTCGTGCCTTGGGTTTCCCCATCGGCAAGGATACCGGGCTCGCAGCCGGATCCTGTGTGACCTGCGATCGGGTGACTGCCACAGCAGCCATGGGTAGACCGTCCGTGATCATCCCCAATTCGACCAAATCGTTTCCCAATAAAATATTCGCAGGCACGTTGTCCTGAACCAGGACCGGAAGCTTTGCTGTCTTGTCTCCAATCACAATGTTGACTCAGGCTACAGGTGATAATTTTGGAGGCCCACCAGCTAACCTGGTGGCTCTCAGAGGAGCACCTACATAGTCCTCTGTCTCGAGCAGGGTTCTGTCCACCACTGTCATGCTTGCCCCAGTGTCTCTCAAACCAATAGAAGGCTGGCCATTCAAGAGGACACTTCTCAAAAACCTACGAGAGTTTTGCGGGATAGTCGCCAGTACTTCTGCGTACTGGTCCCTGCCCCAAGGGACACTAAGGAAATCTCTACGGGAGCACCGAAGGTGATCCCAGTAGAGGAGGAAAGGACGGTGGCCTCCACCTCAGGTACGGAGTAGGGACAGGTCAGGCTGACAGCCTGGACTCCAAGTGCCTTACCCTTACACTTGGGGTCACCCCTTCGATGATCCAGAGCCCCACAATCCCAGCATATGCCGGGCATGCAGGGTACGGTACTGGAACCACTGGGACCCTGCTTCGCAGCAGGTGGACCACTACTCTTACTCCCACCCACAACAGACTTATCCCCACTAGGTTTTTTGGTCTTCGGAGAGGAAGGTTTTGGTTTACTCGACTGTGATTGCTTTTGGGACTCCTCAGCTTTCTGAGAGGCCCCCATTTCTTTGTCCTTGTCCTGCCCACTGGAGTCCTTAGAGGACACCCGGTGGGAGACCCACTTGTCAGCCAACCTAGCCAGCTTAAAGGGGTCCAAAATGTTCTGGTAGGCAACATACTGATGCAGCTCTGGTGAACAGGCTTCCGAAAAGTGCTCAAAAAACAAGAGGTGAGACAATTCAAGAAACCTTTTCACTTTGTAACCATCAATCCACCCCATCATGTTCATGTGCGCAGCACTCACCCAGTTAATCCAAGACACATTCTCTCGTTTCTTAAAAACCCTGAACCGTTTAAGATATGGATAAGATAGGCGTTTTGCCAAACATGGCTATTAAAGCAGACTTCATGCACTCATACTGACCCCTTTCTTCCACACTCAGCTTCAGAATACAGTCATATCCAGTTTGAGGCACTCTGCTTAACAAACACTTAGCCCAATCTCTCTTATCAACATTGTGAATTGCACAAGCCATCTCAAACACTTCAATCCATTCGAGGATATCAGAACCCTCCGCATACACACCAACCAAATCTTTCATAAACTTGGTTGCTGTGGACCTGACACTCTCAACTGGTTTAGCTGAAGTCTCCACTCGAGCTTTCTCTAGCTGGATTCGCTGACATTCAGTGTCCCAGTTTTTGAGTTCGAGGTCCTTATCTTTGAGTTCAAGATCCCTATTGTTGAGCTCCACTTGCTGTGCCAACTCCTCTCTCTTAAGTTCAGCATCTAGTTCCAACTTGCGATATTTAAAGGCTAACTTCATCCTCAATAACTCAAGCTCTAAAGAACTGCTGGGGTTCGGAACAGAGGCAGGAGGAATGGCGGCATTCCCAGAATCAGTTTCGGCGACAACCCCTGGGGTAGAGTCCTCATTGGTTGCACCCCCCCCCTTCAAGAGTTTCACAATCAATCTGGTAGTCCACCAGGGCAGCTATCAGCTCCGCCCTAGACTTATCCACAAAGTCTAATTCCCTGGCTTCACAAGCACTCTGGAGAGACTCTAAGCTCATCTGAGTCAATTTAACATTCACAATAGATTCCATTAATTTAACAAAGCGCAGATATCCTTCGTAAGTGGCACGGTTATACACTGAGTCTTAAAACCATAAGCATCCCACCGCTGCCACCAGCTGTAAAGACCGGAGGGGGGTCTGCACTTCCAGTCTCTATATGGTAGAGGGGAGGCACAGAGACCCCTGCCAAGATTCTCTATTATGGTAGCAATGGACGAGCAATCAAGGCCTAGCTTCTCGGGAGGTGATGCGAGCTGGTTATTAAGTACAGTGTAGTCCCCGAGCGCCCAACAAGGAATGTCCATACACTGTATTGGTTAAAACACAGTCTTTATATAATTAATATTCAAGGTCATATACACAATCACGATAACTCACTTTGTACTCCGAAAATCAACAATGGTAAATATGTACAGTTCTAAAGTGGTACCACTAACGTTACCCGATCTTATTAAAGTGCATACAGTCAAAATGACACACAGATCAAAATAATGAGGAAACCAGCAGTAGAGAGAGGAAGGAAAGCAGGATGGTTGAGCAGTAGTCAGAATACTGGTAACTAACGTTAAACACAGCTCTGTGTGGAGATCCCTCCACCTGGGCAACCTGCAGAAGAAAGATACAAGCCCAGTCCATATATTGATCACCCTTAGACTTCCCAAATAGTTCTGCAACCCCAAAGTACCTTGGTGTTGTAGCGTTCCACGTCAGGGAAATCGACAACCCTTCTTGGGTGTCCTCCCTTTCAGGTGGGAGTCACGGGTCATCGAACGTCCGACAGAGAACAGGTCGAGCTACGACGTTGAAGTGGCCGCGTCGTTCCTAGCAGTGTTGTTGATGGAGAAGCGTAAATGTCCTGCAAGGAAGAGGCGTCCCGGGCACCTCGGTGTCGATAGTTCTGGACTGCAAAGAGTTGAAGAACTGTGGCCCAGCAAGGGCGTTGAGTCGTTGACGTCTCTATGGTCTATGGTCTCGGTGCATCGACGGTCAGGTCTTCTCCAGCAGGATACAGCGGCGACGGTTTCGGACGAGAGCACCCTTGGATCACGGAAGTTTCTTAGGCAACGGGATCACAGCGGCTCCGGTCGTCGACGGCGGTCGGCAACAGTGGTGGACCACGGTCCGGGCGCTTCTCTTTGGAGTTCCGCAGCAATCCCCATATCGGGTCGCAGCCTGTCGAAGGTCTGTCTACCAGGGAGTTCAGGCAAAGTTCAGCTGTGCACGATGGTCCCTTGTAGCCCGGGAAGAGGGCGCCTTACCAGGTCCTCTCTGGGACAGTTCTTGAAGCACAGCAGCTTTCCGATTGCAAAGGAGAGCAACAGCAATTCTTCTTGTCCATCAGGGCTCAAGGTTAAGCTTCACTCCAGTTAATCGTCGTAGTGGACTTCAGCTTCTGAACACGATTCCTAGCATTGAGAGTTCCCCAGATATACTGTTGATCTCCCATTAATTCCGCTGGGTCGCACTCAAGCATCCAATCATGACTACAGGCATTCAGACAGGCAGTCAACCAATCAGGTACACAAGGTATTCAGGCCATTCACTTCTCTCCAGACACTCACAACAAGTTATGTGTAACGCTCACCTGATTCCCAGGGAGGCGCTGGTCTTGGCAGGAAGGTGTCTGTGACTCAAAAAGTGATGTGCAGGACTCGATTGGCTTCTGGGGTCGAACCTCTTCGCACTGTGTGTCGAACTCGTAGGGTGAGGTTTCTGCAGGTGAAAGAATATGGGGGTTAATGGTCTGGGTTGTTGAATGTCCCTCTCTCTCTCTCTCTTCCTAGCTTCTCCGTAGAGCCCCCAGGTCAACGTGCTCACCTTAGATAGGTGAATGCAGGACTCTCCATCTGCGTCTGGTGCAGGGTGCCGTTGCCAGTTCCTTCACTGGTGAAACATACGCCTCTTGAACTCAGAGGATCGTTACTGTCGTTAACTGCACGAGCGGTGAGTTTCCAGACACCTTTTTAGTCTTTATAGTCTTTAGGTGCGTGGCACGTTAATATTGAACAGGACTCTGTATAATGCTTTTCCCTTTTGTCTTGCAGGATTCTTGAGATGGAAGATGGAGTGAGCACCTGGAAATGCGTAAGTAAATGCAAGCGCTCTAACTGTCTTTTTCCCTTGCAGCTTAATTCGTGCTGAAGAGACGCCGGAGTATTTGCAGGCGTTCTATTGCGACGAGCGCGATGGGCATAAGTAAATACCTGTTTAATGTCTCTTCTTTGTCTTTCAGAAGTTGGGTTGCAGCGCCAGAGTTTGCAGCGCCGGAGTCTGCGGAATGCCCGTAAGTAATAACAATGCTTTTGTCTTCACAGGCGGCGATGCAGCGTGAAGAATTCCGGAATTCGCGGAGTGCCGGTAAGTAATAACAATGCTTTTGTCTTCACAGGCGGAGGTGCAGCGTGAAGAAAAGGCCGCAGCCGATGGATCAGGTGAGTAAGCACTGCGAGTAAAGGTTGCCTTGCTAACCTGTTGTTTCTTGTCTTTGCAGGTGCTGCTGTTGACTGGATACAGGAATGGTAAGTATAATTCTTGCAGGTTCAGGATCGAAAGAAGAAAGGCTGGAACAGACTCGGTGAGCGTTCTGCTGCAGATGCAGAATAACGCGAAGCACGTTTCATCTATCGGGTGTGGTTTAAATAGCCTTGGAGTGATGAGGCGTCTTCCTCCACGGCCCCGCCTAGGTAAGAAAAGAGTTCCAGTTCCAGAAGAGTTCCAGTGCTGTATCCAGGGAGTGGAGCTTGCCCCACCCAGGTAAGAAAGTAGTTCCTGTTCACAGAAGACTTCTAAGTGGCTGGTAAGTAAGCAGCATGGTCTGCTGCAGGTAAGTCCACCCAAGCATCTTCACACATATTATGAGCCCGGCGCTTCCAGTGCCGGGACCGATGGTTTTGATGCGCCTGGTGCCACCGGCGCCAGGACAAGGTCCAAAAGGTCCCAGTGGGGACCGGCTGGTGCCTAGGATTAGGGTTAGGGGCCTGCTTCCAAGGACGTTGGGCTGGTCCTGGCTCCTAGGAAGCAGTGATCATGACATTATGTGTATTGGGACAAGTACGGAGCCATTCAACACTCCAAGCTGCATTCATACCGGTTTCGGGTAGGGCTGTCTCAACCATTGTGTCAACCACTAGATACTAGAAAATCACAACATAGAATGTATATTCGCACACACTCCATTCACCCAGGTCCCACCCACAGGCGTACCCACAACATACGGTCGTTGAGAAGGCTCCAGGCAGTCTGGTCGGCACTTCCCCACACTACCATATACGGAACTTCCACCCAACAGCCAGTCAGGGGGAAGGGACAGAGGCAGGGCTTCCCGGGACTTCGGGAAGATCAGGGTAACAGGTGATGGAAGGCAAGAGGCCATGGGGGCCATTTTGTCTCCATCAGGAATCTACCGATTGCAATGACAGGGCCTGGGCATCCCAAAATGGAGGACGCTCAGGGCACCAGTCATTTCAGCACGGAGCTGCCACCAGCCCGTACCCTGCTCTGTGGGTCACACACAGGGGCCCAAAAACATACCCTAGGGGCACAGGGTTGTACCCCTACCCCTGGGTGCCATAAGGGTACCCCAGGGGTCTGTTCACCAAAACAAAAGAGAGAGAGCTGCACCGCCAGGAGTCCCATATGAACTCCTGTGTGGAAAACACGACAGAACAAACGATAAAAAGCAGTAAAGGACAAGGATACGGAGGCCCTGTCCCTCCGATGCATTTCCAGCATCACACTCACCATCTTTGGAGTGCTGGTGCATGCATCTGTGTCACAGCTGGCCTCAACCACTGAAATCAGGCTTTGGCACTGTGTGGACTGGATCCACCACACCACAACCACACGATGATCCAATGCAGGATGGTGGTCCCAGCGCACCCACACCACCTCAACCACCTCTGCTGTTATATCCATGAGCCCATGGAGGGTATTTTAGATTTATTTTGTTTTGGTGTACATTTTTGTGGTCCACTCAAGTTGATATGGACACGACCCTTCCCCTGCCCCCTTCAGGATGGACATTTCTTTACACCCAGTCTTGGGTGGGCATTTTTTATTTGTTTTGTTCCTGACCGGGGTGGTCTCCATTTATTTTATTAACCCCTTGTCCAAGATGGACACATAATAATAATAATAATGATTTAATAATAACATTAACATTGTTATGATTTTTTTGTACACCTGTCCAGGATGGAAGCATATGTTGTTTTTTCCCGTGTCCAGCATGGACTGTTTTTATAGTTGTTTCGGACCTTGAGAGATGTGCTGTTGCCCTCTCAAGGGATTGATGACTGGAGTACTGGACATGCACCATGCACAGTGGAGTCAACTGCTATGGTTGACTTGATTACAACAGGATCACATGTGCAGGTAACAATGGGTTAATAGTCTTTTTGAACATATGTGCAATGTGTATGATTTGCTACTACAGCCGGTGGCATACAATGTCCCATGTTGTTGCAGTTATCCTTGTTCATCCAGCGACTGCACCCCATGATCGGTCCACCCTACACCCTTTCATCTCCATAGTCCCCCATGCCCTCTGCCAGGCACGGACCCTCCATTCACAGATATGGAGGTACAGTTTCTGGTGAAGGTGATGCATGAATCACATCAGGGAAGCTCTGTCAGCAGGTAAGGTTTAGCATTGTCAATCATGTAATGGGCCTCATTCCGAGGTTGGAGGTAAGTACCGGTCGTTTCCGGCATGACGTAAAGTACGACTCCGGCAAGGTTACAGACCGCAAATTGTGTCCCATTCCGACCTCGCGGACACGCGCTTTTCGCCATGCCGGAAAAGTACCTAGCGGCATGCCGCAAAACCCCACGAAAAACCCCTACCGGCCTGCTGCGACACGTACATTACAACACCGCCATGGAAGCAGCAGCGACAGTAAATAACGGGGACCGTAATTTACGGATCCCGTAAATTAAGGTCACCGCAAAACAACGGAACCGGAAATTACGTCATCGCACAGGAACGAGAAGGAGCGCGGCGGCCATCTATAAAAACACAATCCATAGCCATCCTCATCAGGCAGCACCCTCGGGAGCAATCCGAAGTTGGGGAAAGCATCAGGAACCCAGGAACTATGCCTAAAGCACCTAAGAAGTCTGCGGACCGGCTCCGCAAGAAGCGATTCTGCCCTGATGAGCTCCAGGTCATGGTGGACCACCTGGCAGAACACGCTGATGTGGTGTTCAGCCCAGACATGCGGTGGGACTCCACTATCCGCAAAAAGAACATCTGGGCAGAAACCGCCCAAAGGGTGAGCGCTGTAGGCTCCACCCCTCGCACCCCCAAGGACTGCCGCAAGCGGTGGGATGACTTGCAGGTGCGGGTGCGGGGACTCCTCACTGCCAACAGGAGTCAGGCCATGCAGACTGGAGGGGGCCCAAGTTCCCCTGTGCGACTTGAGGCATGGGAGGAGACATGCGCCGCAATGATTGGCACGGAATGCATAGAGGGCATCGGTGAAATGGACTGCGGGGCAACGTCGTCTGCCGATGGAGGTGAGTGTCCAAAGTCAACACTGCCAATGGCAATTGCATGATGTAGACTCCCCCAAAGGCACCTTGTCATGTAGCCACCCCCCCATCCAACTAATGCAGAGTCAACTGCAACGCAATCAAGGGCCAACTGCAAGTACATAACACACATCAGCCATAGTGCAGTAACTTGCACATTCCATCATGCACATTGTGCATCAGGTTCGGCAGTGTGCGTGCCAGACTGCACATTACTATGGCAGGATGAGTCACTCCGACACATGCGTACACATGCGTACATTCAATTCACATTCATATGTACTAGTACTGTTGCAACGCCCATAGGGCCACAAACCCCAAATTACAGAAATGTTAATGCAGCGATGTATGCAATTAGCGCATCATACAATCACTCATGTTGTCCCTCTCCTCTACCCCCACAGCCATCGATCATGACAGCGGGGATACCCAGACGACCCGTCCATCCACCTCCACGTGCAGAGGCCGGTCCCGGAGCATTCCCGCACGGAATAAGAAAACCACCCAGGCACCACAAACGCCAGTGGAGGATGCACCACCACAATCCCTCCCTGCCTCGGCACCTGCCACATTAGACACCCCAAGGTCGGCAGAATCAAGCATTGCTGGGGAGTTGGCAGCTACGGCCACCCAGGAGAATGTGGACAGCCCCTTATCGATCTGTGGTGCCACGGAGGAGGACTTTTACCCCACAGTCCACACCCCGGAGCCCACCAATGTCCCCCTGCCATCAAGCAGTGACTCTGTGGAGCAGGAAACACCTGGACGTAGTGCTCCGGCAGATCCTGGACCTATTCCACAAGTTGAGGCCATGCCAGGGCAGGTAGGCCCAAGACCCGCCAGGAATGTACCTACATACATTGATGAACCACGTGCACATCAGCTGACGGACCTCATCAATGCGTTCATTGAGGACACCCGCCAGGGCAGGGTGGAGTGGGTGGATGAGCTAAGGCAGATGCGTCAGGCGGTCACTGACAGCAGCAATAGGTTGTGTGCGGTCCTGGGACGCATCGCGGATGCCCTGGAGGCTGCACCTCCCACACGACAGCCCCAGCGGGAGGACACACTGTCACAGTGCTCCTCCACCCAGACCAGCCTGCTCCGACGCTCATTGCGTACATTGCGCCGGCCCAACATGGATCCCCCTGGCTCTGGGGGCACGCCTTGAACATGCTGGCACACACATGTGGCCTATGTTGGCCTTATGGCACTATTCTGGGGTTGTTGTGGGTGAGGGGGAGGGGAGTGAGGGTGTGTTTGGGAGTTGGGGGGAGGGGGAGGGTGGTGGAGGTTTTGTTGTACACGTTTCATGTCAATTATTCAATACACTGGTTGTTCATAATGTAAAACGAGTGGACATTGATCATTGCGCAGGTGTCATTTGATGTCTCACAGTGCATGGAAGGCAACATTTGCATCCTGGGGAGTCCGTGGTAGGTATATGTAGTCCCTTGTGTGCTTGAGGAGGGCATCCAGCTCTTGGTTCAGTATCCGGGTAAATAAGGGTTGTGATATACCATGCATGTGCCCCACTGTGTGCCGGTAGGTGCCTGTGGCAAGGAGGTGGAGCACAGTCACTACCTCAGTGGAGGGGGGATGGCAGAGCTTTATTCAATGAAACTCACTATGTCGTCATGTATCAGGTCCACTATGGTGGTGATGGTGTCATGGTCAAGCCGGTACAGGGTGTGGATCTGATGTGGTGTTAGGTTGAAGGAGGTGGCTCAGATGCAAGGGATTGGGGGCTGCCAGCGTGGTAACGGTGGATGCACTGGTGGTGCATGCTGGGCCTGTCGCACCCTCCGTCTCCTCCTGTGTGTCCTCTGTGGTTGGGGCTGTGTGTAACGCTCACCTGATTCCCGCAGAGGCGCCGGTCTTGACTGGGTGAATGTTGTATCTTCAAAGGTGATGTGTAACACACGGTTGGCTCTTTGGGCTGGACCTCTGTGCACTGTATGTCTGACTCGAAGAGTAAGATGTCTGCAGATAGAAAATATGGGATTAATGAACTGGGGTTATTGGGTGCCTCTCTCCTCTTCCCTTTCTCTTCTCCTGTAGAACCCCAAAGGTTAACACCCTCACCTAAGGTAAGTGAACGCCGAGCTCTCCATCTGCCTCGGGGCAGGGTGCCGTAACCAGTTTCTTCACTGGATAAGGGTGCAGGCCTCTTGACCTCAGAGGACTGCTGTCCGTCGTTAACTGCACGAACGGTAAGTTCTGGGCACTTCAAATGTCTTAAAAGTCTTTTGTAATGATATCTCTTGTTTTGCAGGGTTCCGGCGATGGCGGATGGCGGGCTGATGAGAGTTGAGGATCGAACCCGCGTGAGGAATAGAAGCGCCTGGAAGTGCGTAAGTAAGCGCTTGTAGCCTGCTTCACGATGCGCACTAACTGTCCCTTTTATCTTGCAGGTACAAGTTCGGAGCTTTAGAGAAGCTGAAGGGTGCTGGAATACCCACTGAATTCGGCGTGGGAAGGAGTAATGGCACGTGAGTAATAAAGTTGCCCAATGTCTTTAAACGCACCTTCTTTTGTCTTTCAGATGCGGGATGCAGCGCCGAAGGCCTCCGGAGCGTGCGAAGAGCTGGTAAGCTTTTGTCTTTCAGATGCCGGAATGCAGTGCGAAGACCTCCGGAGCATGCGAAGAGTAGGTAAGCCTTTGTCTTTCAGATGCCGGAATGCAGCGCAAGGCGTTGGTGACAGCCGATGGACCAGGTAAGAGATGCGCTGCCACTGAAGACCGTAGTGCTAACCTGTTCTTTCTTTGTCTTTACAGGTGCTGCTGAAGACTGGATTCCAGGATGGTAAGCCTTTGTTCTCTTAGGCCCAGGATCAGAAGCAGAAGACACGATGAGCGTTCTGCTGCAGAGAATGCAGAATAACGCAAAGCAAGATTCATCCATCGGGTGTGGTTTAAATAGCCTCCTGTAGTGCTTAGGTGTCTCCTTCCACAGCCACGCCTAAGAAAAGAGTTCCTGCTTTCCAGAAGAGTTCCAGTGTTCTGAACCTAGGGAGTGGCTCCTGCCCCACCCAACAGGAAAAGTAGTCCCAAACAGAAGAGGGTCAGGGGTTCAACTGGCAGGTAAGTAAGCAGCATGGTCTGCTGCAGGTAAGTCCACCCAGGAATTATGAGCCCGGCGCTTCCAGCGCTGGGACTGGGCATCTTTATGAGCCTGGTGCCACTGGCGCCAGGACAGGGTCCAAAAGGTCCCAATTGGGACTGGCTGGCACTCGGAACCGGGGTTATGGGTCTGCTTCCAAGGGAGTCAGGCAAGTCCTGATCTTTTGGAAGCAGAGATCATGACAGCACCCTCCCTCAAGGCCCCTCCCAAACCGGGCTTCTCCGGGGGTTTGGGCTTGTTTGGAAATGTTCGATGAAATCTTTTGTTTAGACGAGGCGCGTGGACATATTCTGCAGGTTCCCAGGATCTTTCTTGGGGACCGTAGGCTTTCCAGTCAATCAGGTAAAATAGTTTAGATTTGGAGATCTTGGAATCCAGGATGCTTTTGACTTCAAACTCGAGTTCTCCATCAACTAGAATAGGTTTTGGAGATGTAGTTAGTCGGGTTTGAGGTTGCACGGGTTTTAATAGAGAGACGTGGAAGACCGGATGTATCTTCATGTGAGGGGGTAAGTCCAACTTGACCGCTACTGGATTTACTATGGTAGTGATGGAATAGGGACCAAGGTATCTTGGGTTGAATGTGCGTGGTCCTTTTAGAGGTAGATATTTGGTGGATAACCAGACTTGATCTCCTACTTGATATTGGGGGGCTTCCTTCCGATGTTGGTCTGCTCCTTTCTTGTATTGTTCTTTAGCCCTTTGAAGGTGAGAAACGGCTTCCTTAAAGGCTTGGGTGATTGTAGAATGCAGGTGGTCTACTGCTGGTGTCCCAAGATCTTGGAGTGGATCCAACTCCGAGGTTCGAGGGTGACTACCGTATGAAAGAAAAAACGGGGTCTTCCCAGTTCCCGAGTGGACAGAGTTATTGTAGGCATATTCGGCTATCCAAAGGATATCTTTCCAAGTTTTTTCAGTTTCTTGAAGCATGCAGCGCAAATACTGTTCCAGAGTCTGATTGGTCCTCTTGGTTTGTCCGTCGGTTTGAGGGTGGTGGCTGGTCGAAAGTCTCACATCAATTTGAGCCGACCGACAGCAACTTCGCCAAAAATGAGAAATAAATTGACTACCTCGATCCGAAATTAGAACTGAAGGAAAACCGTGCAGTCGGACGATGTTTTCGAGAAATTCTCGGGCCAGAGTTGCTGCTGTTGGTAAGCCTTTGAGTGGAATGAAATGCGCCATCTTGGAGAATAGGTCCACGATTACTAGGATCGTATTGTATCCGGAGCATGGAGGTAGATCGGTGATGAAGTCCATAGAAAGCGTATGCCAAGGGCGAGGCGGGATGTCAATAGGGCGTAAGAGGCCGGCTGGTTTTTCCATACTCCACAGGACATTATAAAGTCTCTGATATCTTTTTTCCAAGATGGCCACCAGAAGTAGCGCTTGATCTTTTCTGAGGTCTTGGTCATACCGGGATGTCCTTCCATTAAAGAATCGTGATAACAAGAGATTACCTTTTTCTGTAAATCTGTGCTGGGCAGGTATAACCGTTCTTGGAAATATAATAGGTTGTCCTTCACCGTAAAGTCCTTTCCCTGCAGATGCCAATTCTGTATGTCTGCTGGAGTTACCAGTAGCCTGGCTTTATCCTTAACTTCCTCTATGGATTGTGTGGCGATTAAACCTAGAATTCTTTGTTCGGGAATGATAGGTACAGGTTTAGGATTGATCAAATGTTCTTCCACTCCCATCCGAGAAAGGGCATCAGCTTTACCGTTTTTTGTACCAGGTCGATAGGTAATTAGGAAGTCAAACTCGGCAAAGAATAGTGCCCAACGGAGTTGCCTAGAGGATTGAGCTTTTGCGGTTTTCAAATATTGCAGGTTTCAGTGATCTGTAATCACAGTAACGGTGTGTCGGGCCCCCAGAAGATAATGCCGCCAAGCCTTAAAGGCGGACTTGATAGCTAGAAGTTCCTTATCAGTAATAGTGTAATTAATTTCAGGGGGCGAGAATTTGCGGGACCAAAATGCCACGGGATGCAACTGATTGGTTACTGGGTCCTTTTGTGATAGAACTGCCCCCATGGCAAGGCTCGAAGCATCAGTTTCAACGATGTAGGGGAGTTCTGGGCGAGGATGTTTTAAGATCGGTGCAGAGATAAATCTAGTCTTCAAATTCTGGAAAGCTTGTTCCGCCTCGGTAGACCATTCAAAACGTTTGTTTTTCTTTAGCAAGGTGGTGATGGGCTGGACTATTCGAGAGAATTCGGGGATGAACCTGCGGTAAAAGTTAGCGAAGCCTAACATGCTTTGAACACCTTTTACGGAGGATGGCGATGGCCATTTGAGAATTGCATCGACCTTCTTTGAATCCATACGCACTCCGCTAGGTGATAATATGAATCCCAAGAATTCAACTTCAGTCACGTTGAAAACACATTTTTCCAACTTAGCGAAAAGTTTGTGTTGACGCAATCTCTCGAGGACCATTTTCACGTGTTTCCGATGTTCAGTTTCCGATGAAGAATAAACGAGGATGTTGTCAATGTAAACAACAACACACACATCTATGAGCTCTCTGAGGACATCGTTCATAAAATATTGAAAGGCGGCCGGGGCATTGCAAAGTCCGAAGGGCATGACCTGATATTCAAATAGCCCATACTTGGTGCGGAAGGCCGTCTTCCATTCATCGCCCTCTTTTTCATTAACAGCTTCAAGAGGCTGGGAAACCTCTCACCTCAGAGATTCACACCAGGAGGCAGGATATCACATGACCCTGTTGATTGATTGAGGAGAGACTTCCAGGCAGCCTGCTGGAGCCCACACAAAAGACTCTTTCCCTTGAATGGGGTACGTTAATTTTGAGTATTGACTGTCAACAAAGATCTGCCTGTGAGCAGAGACATGTGTTGCCTGGCCCACCCAAGCTTCTGGGGGCGGACCCAAACACTTTGGGGAGTTGAATTGAAGGCAAATATATGTTTCATAAAAAGACTGATAACTCTTTGTAACCAGATGACAGAAATGTGCAATTTGGAGACCCTTAATCTAAGAAATGTACCTTCAATTTAAGAATAGATTCAACTTTTAACCATGTTCTTGGGCAAAACCCCGCAATTTATCAATATTCCAGACACTGTGTTTAAGCTAGAGACATGGAAAGTTACTGGGATATATGTGGAAGGGGGGTGTAACTTTGTATAATTTTTGATGAAAATCCCATATTGCAAAACCAACCAAAAAGCGAAAAATGTTGTCATTTCTGAATCCCAGCTCGCAGGAACATGGGGCTTGAACAGAGACCTGTCTTGATTCATCTGCAATGTGTACATGTAATTTCAACAAATTGTGTATCTGGGAAATATGTATTTGGATCAGAAATAGATTTGTGTGTAAAGATGACAGGGGAGTGTTCTTTCTGGAGGCCATAAAAATGACATCACTCTGACACACTATCCCTTCCCAAATCAGGGGCCAAAGAATCTATTGACCCATCAAATCAAGAGAGGGGCAGGCTTAGTGATGCTATGCACACACCCACTTTCAAAACACATAAAAGGAACATTGAAACCCAGGTAGAGACATTCAATTCCATTTTCTGCGGGATGCTCTGCCGGGAGACTCCAGACTTCACATCCATCAATCTCCAGAGACCAGAACTTTACTTCAGAACTTAAAGCAAGGGCCTAAACCCACGAACTGAGAACTCTTCTCAGCAGGCCTCAGCATCCTTAAAATCATTTTTAAACTATTCCACAGCCAGGCAAGCTGTCTGAATTTTTTGCCAAGAACTTTTGCCTGTACCCAGAAAGCAGTGTTACATCCAGAATCCACTTGATCCGGACCGGAAAACAGAGCAGTACCCAGAACCAGAGGCCGCTGTACCCAGAGAGGCTAGACCAGCAGAGCAGAGCTGACCCAGACGCTGTGAGCAGAACCGCCCGAAGTCCAGTCCAGTTGACCAGATCCGTGACGAGGCCCATTCATTTCAAAATTAGGAGTGAGTATCCGCCAGAACTGTGCAGAACCCAATCTCTTAGTTAAAATAATCTAATCCAAACTATTTTAACCTAAGTAGAACTGCCTCCTAGAAAGTGTGTCATCTGTCATTCTACAGCTGCGAGCTGTCATCTGTCATTCTAAAGCTGCAAGCGGTCACCTGTCATTTTGAGTTTTACTTTAAATCCGAAAAAACTACCTTTACTAAACCGTCTGTATCTCTGGAACCGTTTGTCCTAGGAACGTGGTTTAACTTTCATTTAAAAGCTAAGATTCTAGGCTTTCCAACGTACCTAAAACTTGCCACTCCTTATGCTTTTGCCGTAATCACGATTCACGCACTCGCAAATTTTACAGCGATTTGCGATTTGGCCTGATTTCTTCTCCAGTAAAAAAGGCAGCAGCTCCTTGCTTTCCTTTGTTAAAATTCGTTTAACCTGTTAGTTACTCATAGAGCATTGCTAAAGTGAGCCTGAACTAATATAAAGTATCTCTCCCTCACCCTGAACCTCCTGCAGGGAATTAAAATCAATTTTTAGCATCTTTTCACTTCATTGCCACCACATTTCAAAGTAATTCGCCTGTGTTTAAAACTCATACCTGTTTTCTCTAAGCTTGCTGGGGGAACTGGAACTGTGTATTGCATTATAAAGTGTGATTTGTTGGGATTCTTGAAGACTGTGTGCTCTCCTTTCCATCTCCTTATATTGTATAAAGGGGGGGAGTGAGTTGCCAGAGAAAGGTGATTACATTGTTGTTGGTTGAAATCATATCAAGTTTATTTGCTGTACTGCATTTTATTCCACCTTGCATTTCCTTGAAACCATCAAGCATTTTCAGCTACCTCATCCTCTATACTACTCCTAAGTAATCAAGTGTACCACTGTAACATTACCCATTGTGGATCCACATCATATTCTGAAGTGTGATATCAAATATCAATTTATTTATAAAGTGTGATAGATATATATTGTTGAATTGTCCAAATAAACCTTTTAAATTTGCAAAGCAAACCTACTTCTTGGCTCAGTGGGGTCAGGGGGATTCTAAGAGAGGGGTGTTATACAAGGGTGCATTTTCATTCATCATTGCATTGTCCTTGAAGCCATAAAGCATTCTCAGCTACTTTATCCTCTCTATATCACTTCTAAGCCATCAAAAAGAGTGTACCACTGTAACATTATCCATTGTTGATCACTATCATCTTCACAAGTGTGCTATCAAATATTAATTTACTATAAAAGTGTGATAGATATATATTGTTTAATTTTTCAAATAAACCTTTTACATTTGCAAAACAAATCTACTTCTTGGCTCAGTGGGGTCAGGGGGATTCTAAGAGAGGGGTGTTATACAAGGATTCATCATCCAGATTATAACTTGCCATAAAAATACATAAATAAGGGCTTCCCTTGGGCATCCCAGACAAGGCACTGACTTAGTGGGATTGCTTGATTGGAGTCACTTACAGTTGGTGGGTGATACAACAACTGGGTATTGTTGTCATGTCCATTTACTGTGGTGTCCGACAGGGGGGTTTGGTGGTTAGTGCTGGTTGGAGTTGTGGTTGAATGGACTGATTTGTGTGGATGTTGCGAACATGCATCTCTTATGGTTTACATGTCATGGTCGGTTGAGCATGTTGTTTTTGTGATGAGGCGCTAAGGATTGCCCTTTCACAGGTGGCCTTTCATTCCCAGTCTGCCCTTCTCCGTCACTCACTATTGTAATGTGCTATTTTTCTATCAATGTGCGTTGCAGGCTCTCAGACCATGGCTCTTTTTTTCCATCTTCTGTCTCTGTCTTTCTCTCTTCAACCCCTTCTCTCATCCCTCACTCACTGTAACAACCACCCTCTCGCTCTCTTCATAACTCCTCCTTGCACCACAATACCAAAATTATTCTCTCTCTCTCGCTCTCTCCATCTATCTCTCTCTCTCTTTCTTTCTCTCTCTCTCTTCCCTCTCTCTCTCTCTCTCTCTCTCTCGCTCTCCCCGCAGCTATACATGTGTCACTCAGTGGCCTGTCTCCCTCTTGCCCTCTGTCATCCTTCGCATTGGCACACACACTTGTACTTCCACTCCCCAGACCTTCACCTCCTCATGTGGTGCTCTGCTTGAAATCTGTTTGCTTCACTGCCAGTGATTGCTCTGTCAATGAGTTTTAATGATGTAAGATTGTAATTTGAACTTCCGGATGTGACACTGGGTGATCCATGGCGGTTACCATGTTCTATATATGAGTTGTCAAGCTGTCCAGTTTCTTTATTTTAATGCAATGCATGTCTTTGCAAGCTAAGAATGTTGTTTCAGGTGTAATGCTGTTGATGCAAGACAGGTGGGTATCTTGTGCAAGTATGTTCAAGGCACTCAGGGGGGAACGTTTTGTGATGTCATTATTGGCAGGGAGTCTAGCACTGTGTCGCATTGGACTGAGTTGAGCGGTTGCGGCTTCATAGGTGTGGGGCCACATGGTGATGGACACATTCACTCACTTGTTCCCTCCCTTTGCCCTGTGGGTGCTTTTAACCAGTATCTACTTGCTGTATAGGTGCCTAACAAGTGAACAATAAATAAATAAAATAAATACATGGTAGGGTGGTTAGTCTATGCTCGCTAGTTTTGCATAGCAATAGGGGGCCCTGGTTGCGGGGAGGTTGTTGTGAGAGTGGCTGTCACTGTGGGATGTGTATTGTTGAGTTATCCTGAGTTGAGCAGATCCCACTGTGTGGGTAAAGGGACACATTTGAATGGGAGTCCGGTGATTGATTGCTTGCAGTTTTTGCATTTGTCTTGTCTGCCACGCGGCATCCTATCCACTCAGCTTTTCATGGCATGTCTACCCACGCTGGCAGGCCACTCCTGGCTCTTCAGCCCCTTCTAGGGATGCTGTCCCAAGATCAATCCACACTCAGCACAGCATTGAAGGCCATCTGAGGGATGCCATGTTCACCCCAGACACCAGGCACACTCCATCGGCTTGGTGTTGTTGTTTGCAATGGGGACATGTACCGTGCACGGTACGCCAGCAGATATTTTGTTACATGTTGACAGCTGCTCAGTGCATCTCAAGGCTCCCTTCAGTTCAAGGCGCATTGGCCCCCATTCAGTCCAATCCCTCTGAACTCTATCTTCCCTACCTCTTGCCTGTTCCCTGCTTCCTTTTTGGTGCCAGTCTCTGTGACCTCCATTTCTCATTCCTTTCTCTTGTCTGCTTGTCAGTTTTATGCCAGTTGCCTCTGTGCCCTGGCTTCCTCTATGACTGCCACCTATTTGCCCAGCTGCCTTCTTACGGATCCTATCTTCACTGAAATTGATGAGACGTTTGCATTCCGTCATCTTGGACATTCCATCATCGGCTACCTTGCCAGTGTTTACCGCACTGTCCTGATGCCACGTTAATCAGGGGATGCCATATCATGGCATTAGAAGTGCTTCCAAGGGGATCCTCAGTTTACAAAATCTCAGTGATCTCTATTTGTGAGTCCTCTCAGTGTCATTCTGACTCCAGCTGGATCTGAGTGTTCACATGACCCCTCACCAGAACAAGTGGCAAGTGGGACCCAGTCCTTCACTGCATGGCACTCAGGGGGACAGGCAGTTTAGGTGTTGTCGGTGGGTAAGGTGTCACTGTATGGGGTGTTTTAATTGCATTGGCCTGGGGGATACCCTCAGGCCAATGACCACAGAATACCCAAGGGGTGTGTCCCTTAAACCGCGTTTACCAACTCGCATACATTTCTATGTGTTATATGTGTGTTATATGTCTGTTTGTCTTGTGAGCACCCTGAGGCCTATGGGCGAGTGGCACCATATAAAAAATCCTTAGATAAATAGATAGGTGAGCGGGCCCGATTGCATGGGTGCAGGGACACATGGTGATGGGTGGCTGGAGATTTACTGCTTACATTTGTTGCATGGCACTCAGGGGGGCACATGTTGCAGTGTCATTGGGTGCACGGATGTGTTATCTGCTCTGACCTTGTGTTATTTTTGTATACTGAGGCATTCTGCGTGGGAAGATGGTTGTTGATATTGTATGCATCTATTTGGAATTTATATAGCGTGACGTAACGGGTATTTTGGCATTCGAGGCTGCACTGGGAGGCAAAACAGAATGGCAAGTGTTTAAAACAGGTGGGGTTTCAGGGCTTTCCTGAAGACGATATGATACACAATAACACGAAAAAATGGCAGAGTAGGCTGGTTTGCAAGCCTCCAGAGGGGATGAAGGATACATTCCAGGGTAAAGCTGCAGCAGGCTCACTCGGGGAAAGGCGTGAGGTGAGATGTTCATCTTTTGTGTATAGAACCAGTAATTTTCTCATTCTGTATGACTATTTTTATGTATATGTGTATTGTTGGCATAATTGTTGTGAGGGAATGGGGTAGCCATGCAAGCAGTATATTCTTATGAGTCATGCAATGGGTGACTTGGGCATTCCACACAGGTGTTGGTTGTGGTTTTCATTTTGTGCTGTGCTTTCCCACTTGTGTTCTCCTGTGTGTTGATGGAGATCTGCATGCACTATTGGTGGTGGCCATGTGAAAATGTCCAGGGATTACGTTGCTTGGGTTGTGTGTAACAAGGACACTGTTGTTACTGTTGTTTACAGTTGCTATGACTGTGGCAGTGTTTGTTGCAGTTGATTTTATGGCTATGGCCACGTACAATTTGCCTCTCCAAGACACACATTCTCATGGTGTTGTTATGGGCATGAGGATTAGTCCCAATTCATCATTGAATGGCACCAGGGATGTGGCGTCATCCTGTGTACTCCACAGAGGCAGGTTTTCATGTGAAGTATGTTTGCACAAGCTGATTATGTGCAGCCTCTCCCTGTGCCCTTTGGCTAACCAAGAGCAAAGATGGTGGCTGTGGCTGAGGGTGATGACCCTCCTGCATATTGACTGGTATGCCACGACGTGTGGCAACATAGTGCAGGACACATGCTGTCATAATGATTTTAGATAGTACTGGTGGGGCATACAGCAATACCCATCAGAGTGGTGAAGGGAGTGGAAATGTGACTTGAGCACCCTAAATGTGCGCCCCACTATGCCCCTGGTACTACAGGTGCTGCATTGTACCTTACCACGGCTGGTGTTGCAGGATTGCTGAATGGCATGAAGGAAACTTAATAGCGGGTAGCTACTGTCCCCTGCAAATAATTAAATGGTTGTTATTGTCATTTATTGTCATGGTCTGTTGTTCAGTGTGTCACGTGAATGTATGCATGTGTGCGACAGTTGATACTCACCAATGAGCCAGGTGTTGTCAAAGGTTCCCAATTCCAGGGCCCAGTAGAGTGGTGACTGGCAGTAAATGTAGCTGTCATGTGTGCTTCCAGGAAAAATTGGCATTGACTTGTATGACTCAGTTTGCATCACAGATGACCTCCACATTGACGGAATGCCAATGCTTCCAGTTGGGGTAAATGTGCTCCGTCAGTTAGGGGGCATGGCGCAATATGTGTACAATCAATGGCTCCAAGTATACGTGCAAAGTGTGCAACTGCATAGAAATCTTAGCACACACTGTGCCTTTCCTGCAGTGTGTGCAGCATGTATATGTGACTATGCACACACACATATGATGTTATGCAGACCAAACACCTGGTGAAGACAGTGGGATTGTGTGGCCTGAGATATGCCACCAACAAAGGCTTTGGTGCGCTGGAAGGAGCCTGTGGCTATGAAATTGAGTGCTGCCAGCACCTTTTCCACGAGGGTGAGGGCATGGGAGCCGATGGTGGGGGATGTAAGGTCTTCTCCCCATTCCCTGACCAGTTCTAGTATGACATGGGGTGGGAACCAATACCTTACATACACCTGGTCGTCTGGCATCCCAAACAGCGTGGCGCGTGTTGTGAATATCAAGGGTCCCTGCATCCTCATCCTCCTTTTGTAGCCATGTACGATGGCTCCCAGTATTCCTTTATTCATTGTGGCTGACTGATGTTGGAATGGTGTGCGTTGCGTGCTTCGTACGCGTTGTTTCCTTTGCGTATTGTAATTTGCATTTACTATCATGTGACAGTGAGATCAGGAGGTTTGCCTGTGACTTTTCCCGAAGTGACGTTATATGCAGAAATCCATAAATTCGGTTAAGTTTGCACTTGGATGAGCATGTAGTTTAATTGCATGGCCCTTCCCTCAAGACGCACATGTTTTTCCTTATTCTTCCTCATTTTGCTAGGAGAATAGCGAATACGCATGTTCCGCCCACTATTTATTTCATAGCGTAGGCCCGTCCCACACTTTGCATGGGGTGTCACGCACAGCGTTCAACTACACGTAAAGATGTGACGGACCTACACAAAGCCACGGAAAGACACGCAAAGTCTGTTACATGAATCGCTGAAAGGTGTTTTACGTGTTGAAAAGTGTGCAAAGTAACTTTTCAGTCCATAGTGTTTTGGCCTTATGCGCCCTTTGTATATTGAGGGCAATCAGGGCAATAATGCTCAAAAGTTCCCAACAGGTAAACTACTGGGTCATGTGGGATATCTTCTTGATCATTACAATACAAAAGATTGAGACCATGTGTTTAACCCTCATTAATAATCACCAGATTTTTTTAACCTGCTTATTTTATTTAGATTCTAACTATTAGCAGTAACCTTATTAATTTTAAACTTAATTTATAGGGACTCTATTGTCCGTAATTCTGGGCATCAGTATCTATTTTTTTTTGCCATCCGGACACGTGGGTGTGAAGCATGCAACACTTCAATTGCTCACAGGGTGACATGATGATGAGTAGACAGCCCTGGTCCACAGGGTGCCACTAGAGTGCAGAGAGCCTACACATCGCGATCAGCAAAGTACAGTGCATTGGCTTTGGCTCAGCTGGGCAGCATGGAGGAATTCTGAGAATTTACCAGGGTTTAGTTCCCAGATATATGCCTAAAAACAGAATGGATGATAACACCAGAAACAAATACCAAAATGCCAATGAGATAGCTTGAAATTACGTCATTAACTAGCACTTCGGTCTGTGATAACAGACTGGATACATCTGTGATATAATTCGCTCTTATTGAGCTAGAGAGCATTTTCAATACAGAGGAGGAAGTTCTAGTACTGACCAAACCCCTGAACATGGCATCAATAGCTGTCCTGTCCCACATGGGACAGATGTATTTGACCCAAAGTATTTTTTCAAAGAAAGAATATACGGAACAAGGATCTTTTTTAACTGCTTTGTTCTAAATGAAAGCCAGTCCAAGTCATTCGTCATTTGGCTATGAGCGCACAATAGCTCAGATGGTATGCCCTTTTTTCCCACAAAAACCTGAAAGTCTCTTTCATGTTGTGTTTTTTCATCAAACGTACAACACCCTGAGAAACGTTTTACTGTAATCAGTTCTGAGAAAACGAAAATAAAATGTTATCCAGACTGTTTAGGTTCACTCTGGGCAATGGGCGCATATGTGTCTTGGGCTTTATCCACACTGCTTAGGAAGGTATTGTTTTAAGGGAAAGGGTATGAACGATATGTACAGATTAACTAGTGTGTATTCTATAATCTATTATTGCACAATGGAGCATGTATATAGTTTAAGAAGCTAAGTAGTTAGTGAATTAAATGTTCTCTCTCAGGAAGCTGATGTATTTTATAATTTTGCTACTATACCTTCTAAAGTTCTAACTGCAATTTAAAGGTATTTTACATTTGTATAGACGTTGATGAAATTACGTATCTGTGTACATTTACTGTGTGGATAACCTCATATTCACCCGAAATAAAGCTCGGTTCTGATTTGATTGTATTGACTTGGTCTTGCAGTGAGATGGCTTTCATTCAAATGTCAAAGATCCTTCTGATCAGCTCACTCAAGTGCTCAACACAAATGATGGATTCCACAGGAGAGTGTTTTTTAAGTTTTAATCACTGGGAGCGGCATTTGAGGAATGATGCAAACAAGTTCAGGACACTTCCAGGCATGCCTATGCAATATTGTATTGTGTGAGGAAGCATCTGGTGATCAACCTTATCAAAAGCTACAGAAAATTCCAAAAGGATCATGAGATAAGACCTCGCCTTTGTAAAAAAATACTCCAAACATCATCTACATCTTGGAGCAAGGTTATTCCTTTCCCTGTCCTGCTTTAAAACTGGCTTGTTCTCCCAGCATACATAAATGAGTTACACTGGGTTGCACTCAACTCTCTAAGGTTTCCACAGTGGAGGAGAGAATGTGATCATCTAAAAATGGGTTACATCACATTTCCTCTTAGCACAAAAGTTGCATCCACCTTTAGGGTATGTGGTGGAATAGAGTAGAATCGGCGAGAGGAAGAAAAGAAGCCTCAGGGCTTCGAAAGCCTTTTTCAGGTGGACTGCAAATAGACCACATGAAGTAGCCAAATAGGGGTTTGGAGGCTCTCCATAGACATAGGGTTGCAGTCATGACAACTTGCTTTGGTGTACCATATGGGAGTACGAACTGAGATGGCAGTGCTGGTGGATGATATTTCTAGACAGATACTTTGAGGTCATAAGCAACAAGTACAGAGGATTGAATGCATTTACATATGGATGGGGGGTTGAGTACGAATTGGGCCTTAACACCTCAAAAGATTTATAGGTGTATGTTTTGCTGTGCTAAATTGAGCAATGAGATTGACAGTTTAGGATTTGGTGATGCTGTCTTCATAGTTCTATTTGGCATCTGTTCGATCTTGTATCTGTTGCTTTTTTCATTTGTATGCAATGATTTTGACTCTGGGTTAACAACACAAGAAAGAAAGGATACTCTTATTTATTTAGATTCGTAATGTACTTCTACCAATGCACTATACACATAATTTAAACAAAGTGTATGAAAAAGATCTGAATGGCACATCAGGATACAAACAATAGGCATGGCAAGAAGAAAGTAGATCAGTCTTAAGGTGAGTGTAGAAAGTGGTACATGGTGAGATGGGAAGGAGATTCTACAGCGTTGGGACCAGAAGAGAGAAAAATGCAATTGGATACATGTGGGAGGAAGAGATGTTGATTGATAGAAGAATGAAAAGAACGAGGGAGAGAGTAAAGAGTGACAAAATACATTAGACCGGTAGTTGTAAGACAAAGAACACATTTGGTAACAGTATATAGGTGGGTAAATGAGAGATGTGAAGAAATGAGACCAAATAAAGTCTAGCAAGAGAGGAGAGAAGTGGGGGGGCAGTGGTAAATTGAAGAGCAGACAAATAGCAAAAAAGGGAGGGGCAGGAGTCAAAAGCAAAAAAATATTACATTTAGAATAAGGGTGTTAATGGTGTAAAAGTTGAGAAAAGGCAAATTCATTTAAATATGAGAGTTGGTACCACAAGGTGTGGGCAAGAGCAGTAATCTGAGCGGAAGAGGTTAGTGAGGGGTAGAAAGTAATAGCAAGATCTCAGGCAGAATGATAGAAAGGATAGAAAGGAAGAAAGGTATATGGGGTCATTGATGAGGTGGGAGACAGGAATAGAGAGAAGAGGCAGGAAAAAATAGGGTTTCAGTTTTAGATGAATTAAGATGTAATGAGTAGAAGAGCACCCAGTGTTTAGTGCCAGAGAGAGATGTATAGTTTGTGACATGGAGGTGATCAGAGAAAGAAGAAAATGAACAGATGATGTGGGCATCAAAACAAAAGGAATAGGTCATAGAGGAAAGTGAAATATCATCTAGAGATAATAGAATGGGACCAATGTCAGGGCCCTGTGGCTCATCATGCAATAATAGGAGAAAGGAGCAAAAAACAGAAAACCTGCCCATGTTACAGAAAAGGGACGATCAAAGATAAACGCATACATTCGAGAAAAGTCATAACAGGAGATGCCAAGAGAAAAAAGAGATGAGCATAGTGGAGTAAGTTCAACCATGCCAAAAGCTTCAGTCAAATCCAAAAGAATAAGAAGAGATGACAGCATGTTGTGATGAAAAGAAGCGATTAAATGAGTGGCTTTCTGGAGAGGTGGTTCAGTGGAATTGGCACAGAGGAAACCAGACTGCAGAGGGAGTAGAGAGAATTAGCATCAAGATACGAGAGAAGGAAGAAGAGGCCACATGTTTCAGGAGTTTATAGAGAAAAAGTTAGACGAGGCATAAGGGGATAGAGGGGAGAGTGTATGTGAATAGAGAGCATAGAGGCATGTATAAAGGAGAGAGGTCATAAACTATGGTCCACTTTTTTTCTTATTTCATTTTTGGTGAAACGCCATGGTCATTCATGATATTAGATACTGTGCATTGTGACCCAAGTTAAATATCATTGGTATTCTCCAGTTCTTGAACACGGGCTCTTTGAAATTTTAGATCGCTTTTCAATTAGGTTAGATCTAGGTTGCTCATGTCTGCAATGTAGATACTTTGATTTGTTGTTTAGCCAATACATTTCAGCCTTTCAATTTAGATCCTTAATGGGATTAGGAGATGGCCAACCCTGTTAATGCCAATTGGATCTTCAATGAGAAGGGGACCTGGTTTTGCCAAAATGAGATCAAGAATTAATGCTTTGATAAGGTTGGTATCGTGCATTTTTCATTTCCCCTTGTACGGTCAAGACCCCCATCTCAGTGCCTGAAACATAGAGTTTCCTTTCTTCCACTAAATAAGGCTCCCCTTGATGCTTGTCCTATTGCAATCCTTAAACTCTGTACAGTTGTGGTTTGTCCAGCTTTCTGCAATCTTTTTTAAACTTCTCTTTGCGCAGGTTTTGCGCCTAATGCTTTTAAATCAGTGGTCCTTTCACCTCTCCTTATGAAACAGCCTGTGGGCCGTTATTGTCTTGCTAGCTATTATCCTACTTATTTTCTGTCTCCTCTGGCTAATATGATAGACTCCCAATTTCTGCATCTCTGTTGAAAAACATGCATTTTCTAAACCGTATTCAAGCAAGTTTTATTGAGGCAAAGAGAAGGAATCTGTGCTAATGGTGGTAATTGGCAATATCAATCAGATGACTGATGGTAGACAATTGGGAACTTGGGTGGTGTTAGATCTTTCTGGTGCGTTTAACACCATCAAAGAACATAGAACCTTAGATAATTTGAAGGTGAAGATGTTAAATTAATAATATGGCACTGGAAAGAGGCAAATGGCTAAAAGCATATATATCTGCAGGCTAAGGCACATGTGAAGGTCAAAGCAACACAATGGGCCTCATTAGGACTCTGACGGCCGTGGAACGAATGGTGCCGGTGAGGGACGACACCGTTCATTCCGGGCTGCCTCATTACGAGGTCTGCTGCGGGTCCCGCTCAGGACGCCTGGCCAGACCAGGCATCCTTAACGGGACCAGCTAGCAGACCAGGATGCTAACAATGGGCCCATCATTAACGGGCCCGTTGTTAGCATCCTACCCATTCCCATTGAGCCCTATGAGGCTCAATGGGAATGGGGATTCATTTTTACCGGAGCCCAGAAAAGGGCAATTACTGGGTCCGCCAAGGTCGGCATGACCCGGTTATTGCCCTTTTCTCGGCTCCGAAAAAAATAATTACCGGCGGCAGCCATGCCCTTAATAAGGGCACGGCTACCGCCAGTGTCGTAATGAGGCCCAATGTCTTTTTTCTCTTTCCAATCGAGGTGGATATTAGAACATCCCTGATAAACTAGGTATACCCCAATGGTCTGACCAATGAGTTTGAGCCATGTATAAGTGAGAACATGAAGGTTGAGTTTATAGTCTCTGACACAGACATGCATGGACAGTTGTCTTGAAGGCAGCATAGAGAGAAGAATTCTGTTTTTGTTAAAGGGGCATCTAGTGGATTAGGGGGAAGGGCATGACATTACAAATCTGCATATATCTAGTTGTAGGTCCTTTGTGAGGGAATCTATCCTTGAAGATAATGGGAATGGGTTGAGGTGGAGAATGCCAGAAATTTTAGAGTTTTTCGGTTGCCTTTCATGCATGATGTTCAGGCATCGTAGTAGCATGTTAGGGGACGTGGTAGGTTCAGTAAGCAGTTCAACCTGGAGTGTCACAAAGGTGGGTGACGGAGCAGAGCATGTCTGAGGGGGGTTGGTTTTATTTCAGGGACTAATCAAGTTTGTTGCATCGGAAGCTTCCGGAAGCTGTAAGCAATTGCCATATGGTAAGGGTGTAGAAGTCTTGGCTTTTTTGATTTGTATTAAATAATAAAAAGATCTAAATAATTCTGTCTCAGAAAGGGTGGTCTGCTAATCAGACCTCCCCTTCATAATGATCCATACCAAATGCAGAGTGATATAAGTGCCCTGATGCATCAGTCTCCTGTCATAGGTTCCCTTTTTACCACTGATGTGAGAGCAAAGTCACAGCAGTGCACAGAGGTTGCATTTACATCTGCACCTCTAATCCAAAACCATACTAATTACGATTAAAACTATTGTCTGTGGCAAGGTAATCTTGAAATCTAAACCATACCTGGTGTTAGTATAGCGGCAAATAGTTCACATAATCATTAGAGCCACATCTAATTTGTAGCATACACATGCCAACACGGTGAGCCCAGGACAGCTGTGGAAAATGTGTGTGTAGTCTAGTCAGACAGTCTATTCTTGCTCAGCAAGCAGGGCAATACCTTGAAAGATCATCCCTCTTTTTGATTCTTTATGAGGTCGGGTAACAGCTCTCTAGCCGAGGAAACTCTCATCAGGGGAGCTCCTGAGAAGCAAGCCTCCATGCGCACACCCTAAACTAAAGGGCCAGCTTGACACCAGGGTGTTGCATATTAAAGGTCCTCTTATGCTGTTGGCTTGGAAAGGGGTTGGAGTTAATATTGTCCCCCATCTTGCTTTTTTCTAGACTTCTCTTTCCTTCCTGTCTTCTACATGCCCTACAGGGCAAAGCACTTTGGTTATGATGCAATCAGACAAATACCACTTGTAACCTTAACAGGGCTGGACCTCTGAATGCAGGCTTGTTTATATCCAAACCCCTATGGGCTTTAGCTTTTATAAGGAAGGAACCACTCCCTCTTCCAGTGAATCCTTTGTACCTTTTAAGATCAGAAGAGTTGATCTGGATCTTGTTGGGTGAGCAGTCCTCTCCAAAGCCGTCTGCCAGAGGTGAAGAGGTGTTACAAGGCAGAGGCAACCTCTGCCCCTTTCCACCTCCTGGAGTCAATGGGGGTGAACTGCTGTTCAATCAAGACCTGTGCTCTCTGCCGGTTGCACTGGTAGCCAGGCCCCTGAATGGAGTTGATGACTAAATAGAATGATAGGAGATCAACCTCAGAACATGTGTTGGGCTATTCTGCACATATTGTCCTGTGCTTGCCGCACAACAAACACATAGTCAAGTGTACTCTGGGGGACACAGCCTAAAGGTGCAGTCCTCCCTGTCACATTTTGCTGGAATGTGAGAGCCATGGGTACATCAAAGCATCTCAGGAAGGGTGAATGCAACATCTTCCTACTGCCATGGGGGCCAGCCAAATTAAATATCAAAGGGTCCATGGATCCGCTCTGTTCTAGTGTCAAAGTTCTGTTTGGTGGCAGCGCATACTGATGAGAGTTAAACGAAAGCAGGCCTTCAAAGAGGCCTTCTCACAGAAATAACACAAGGGACAGGAAACTAACACCCCTTTGATATGCAATGTGTCAACTTGAAGCTAGCTCCCACCCCTCTGTCCTCTGTATGAAGGACAGTGAATGTCATGTCTGGGGCAACTTCACAGTAGGCAACCTCTGCAGGGAACCCCCTTTCAGATGGAAGAAGTAAGTGATTTGATGGAGTCAAAAAGTCGGTTCTCACCACAAACATCAAGGGACACCTGCGCTTTGATCAGGAGGCACCGAGAGCTAAATTAAACAGCGAGACACTTTGATTGACAACAGACAGGAAGATGGGTGGGACTTAGAAGTACATGTTGTCACCCCTTACCTTTCCTATTGCAAAGCGCCCTGGTTATAACCTCACACATAACAGAAGGTTGTTGGTGGGGACCCAGGATTGGTTCATTAAGGTAGGTTTAGCCTGTACCAATCCCTGGGGCCCATTTAGCTTTATAGGAGTGCTGAGCCCCTCACTTAGCAAATCACCCGACAACTTCGAAAGGAGTAAGAAGAAGGGCTCATTTAGACCCTGGCTGATGGTACAGTCTGCCTTACAGCTTCTGCCAGTGAAGGAAGGGCAGGATTTCCAAGAGGGAAGCAAGATCCCTCCCCTAAACATTACCCAGGGAACATAGGGAGATACTGACCACAGAGGACCCATCCAACAGCTCCAGAACCAGTACCTGGCCAGCACACAGCGTGCCCTGCTAGGTTCTGCCAGCAAGCTTCCTAGGTGGGAAGTGCCAGAGAGTCTCTGAACAAAGGACAAGGCCGTTACCTGAAAACACGCTCCTCAGCTTTAGGCCGTCTGCCTTAAAGGACGACACAAGCCCAGCAAAGAAGCTAGGAGGAGTTCCACAACAAGCATGAGCCTGCGTCCATTTCTTGACACTGTTGAAAAACGGGGCAGCCCCCCCCCAGGCACTTTAAAGTAAGGCAAGATGTATTTGCGGCATTGTGGTGGAGGGAGGGCAGTGAAAGGGACGCTTCCCCATCCAGCAGGACCCTATGCTAATGTAACCAATAATAGTGTAATCAAATGGTGTGGCCCGAGGGGTGGGCAACATCACCATTTATCCATAGATATTAATAATCCTAGGTAGAAGGGAAGGCTTGCGCGGTAAAGGCTGCATTGCATGCAATAGACCCAAATCTACATGGTTAAAGAAATCTCCAGTCATGCCCGAACTCCCAAGAGGACAGTTCTCACCCCCACCCGCTATACTGTTTATTAATTGTTCTTGAAAGTGTTGCAAAGATGTGTCTTTCACCAAAAAGGAATGTGCTCGATAGGGCCGCGATCAGAGGCCGGTGCCTGGCGTGCATGTTATCTCACTTTGGCCAAAGAATGGCCTGGCCCATTCCCGAGTGACCACGAGTTATAGCCTACATAACTGACTAAACCCTAGGATCCCTGAATTCCATGACACCAGGTGCCCTTTGAACACCAACCCCAAAGTAACAAGTCCTGAAACGTTCAAAGAGTATGGACAGGGTGTATCGTTGAAACGACAATTATGTGGTTTGTATTGCGAGGTGCTGGGAGGGATACATTATAATTCAAAATGAGGGCGGAGACCTTGGAGCTGGATGGCGCAGAGGGAGGGAGTGAAAAGTGTGTGTGCGTGTGTTCAGAGTGCCCTGAAACCTCCTGTGTGTCCGTCTTGAGGCCTGCCAAGTGCACAGTATGAGTGATAAACAAGATGTATAGTAGGAGTATAATCTATTTGCTTTCTCACCTTTGACGTGAGAAGATGTGCCCTGCAGTACCCATGTGATGGAAGATGGATGGACTTGGCTGGGACCAATAAACTGCCATCCCATATGGATAAAGGCAGTACCTCTATAGGGTCTCTCCAATTGGCCGCACAGGTTTTTACTCTATGTATTGCATCACTTTTTGACAATGTTTTGCTGTTGTTCTCATCTGCGCATGAAATTAAACGTGTTATCCTTACAAGAGCAACTTGGGGCTTTCTTCCCTAGCGGGGTGTATTATCTCTGGTGTGAGCATGTAGGGGCTTGCTTTCATCTCGCTGCAGTCACTAAAGTGGTTCCGAGATACCTCGACCAGCGTTCCAGATTGGCCAACCAGCACACAGACAACGATTGACCTTGAGCTGCCGTGTAGGCCAGACTGCAGCCGTCTATCCAGCCTCACTTGCAGACCTGGCTGCCACCTGATACCTGCAGCAGTCTGCAGTCTTGAACTCTGTTGCAGGAGCTGCAAAGCGCACTGAAGTGCACTGGAACCGGCTCGACGCTGTCCAGGTACAAGATCCTCTCAAGCACTAGGTACATTGTGGTTCTGTCCCCCTGGTCCTTCTCCGAAGGAACTTAGTGATATTTACGACCCCTTGCTCCCTTGGTGCTGAAACCAAATAACCTTAAACAGTTAAGACTGAATGCTTTACTGAATACCCTCCTGTCAGTATCCAGAGTGCATCCCTTTCCTTTGTGAAACTGTCTGTCCTCTGTGTTTCTCTACAGGGTGAGCTGTATTCTGTAGTGTGCTAGAACTGTCTGTTGTAATAAAAATAAAGTGGATATTTCTATACAGCCTTGACTGGACAGTCCCTTTTATCATTGGGTAATAATTGCATCTTCGCTGTATTGCAACTAGCCAACGATCCATGACCTTACAGAGATAAGCCTGCCGTTCCATCCACGTTATCAAAATTGGACAAGAAGGTTTATAATTTATTTGTGTTTCCAATCTGTTCATATGGTGTACTAGAGGTGTGGGGCTGATGGATGGTTCAGAAACCATTATTCATCCCTGGACCACTGGTGCCCCGGAAGTTGATTTGTCTTAGGAAGTGGAGTGGAAAAGGACCAATCTGGTCTCTGAGCTCCTGGATTGGCACTCACAACAACCTGAGAAAGTCCAAAAGCAGATGGAATCCTGTTCACTCAAGTTCAAGCCAGGACCTCTGTTTACACAGGTTTGAAAGGAATTTAAACCACATTTGATGCCCTTTGAATCAACGCATGACTCTTGTTCACATCGGTTCGAACCTCACTAAATTCGCACCATGTTTGATGCACTTTGAACCAATACAGAAGCCCTATTTGCACAACTTTGAACCAAATTCAAACATTCACTTTGAACTGATATAGGACCCACACCGCTGCTTTACACTCTCTTCTCAACTTCGAACCACTGCTTGCAACCTTCAAAGCTGTTCGACCTGAATTCACAGCAAACAGAAACCTGGTTCAATGCTGTCAAACCAACGAATAGAATAAGTTACATTTAAGAGGCCCTGTCCCATTGGTCCACTTTTGTGCCAATAGACTATTAAGCCACAATGTTGCACATTTTACTTCAAAACATATCTTTTTTTAGAAACATTATAGTAATGTATTCCCTTTTCCCTGCTGCTATGTATCCAGACTGCTTGCATGGTTACATTCTGCATTTCCCGGTCTTCCTTTAAAAGAGTGGGTATTTTTTAGTGTCTTCTAATAGATATTTTGTGTTTAAAGTATATATATTTTTATAGAACCTTGATGCAACATTCATTTAGGTTGGACTGTTGCACTATTGCCCCATGAGTTGCTGCATTCTCGCATTCGCACCCATTTTGAGAGTATACCACAAAAGGTGAAGGAGGTATATTTCTTGGCTCTGCCTGCTTTACCTTTATAATTGGTTTCACTGTTGGTTTGTAGAAGTGTCAGGGCTGAGTAGGTGGTTTAGGCATCCTTGTACTCCTGCAGAGCAGATGTGATTTTGTTACAGGAGCTTAGAAGGAAGGCTGGCTGGGCTATCTTTCATTTCCTGGGTGTAAAGGTCTATTAAGGTGTAGAGAAGTTCTCCTGATCCAAAAGGTTGGGTGGTCAGTGTATCACTGGAAGGTGTGTGGTATACATGGAAACACGTATATGAACCAGGATGTTCCAGGTGTTCCTTACATCGCTTCGGGTAGAGGACAGTTCCTCATTTGTTTCATAGACATGTTTCTTATTTGTTGAATCCTGAGTGCAGGTTCTGTAGTCGCAAAAGAACATGAATTAAATTTGTTGTACTTTAACTTCATTAGTGTTAGCGGTCAGTGAGGTGTGATCTCCAGATGTGAATGTGCTGAACATTCGGGGACTCCTATTGGCTATTTTATGCAATTGAAATTTTGAATACTTACTTTGTTTTGATATTCCGGAGAGGTTTAAACTCTCGTGATAAGTGGTCCCTGTTTAGACAGCCTCCCTTAGATATACCCAAGTGCTTTAGGTGAACAGTTAAACAAGCAGTAAATCAAGCTTTAAATCCATTTAGACAGATTAAACACTGTATTAAAATATGTTCTTACCAAAACAGACGTTTCCTTTTGTTGTCTTTTCTCCATTTGCTCTCAAGGCCTATGATGTCCACAGTTAGAGGGCACTCTCTTGTCATTATCCCCTCACAAACATGTCCACTACATGGTGTTCATAAAGGATTTGTTTCTCTTGTTAATCACTCACCTAATAATGCTAAACTCAAATATTATGCATTGTGGTAAATTTGCAGTCATATGTTCACCGATTGTGGTTCTGTCCTACCAATCACATGTGTTACTCAAAATGATATGCCACTAGAAAAATATGTTTAAACACACAATTAATGCATTCCAACATTTGATCAACTTTAACATTCAATACGATTTCAGCTTGTGGAAATTGACAGGTATTGTAAAACGCAACTGTAACGCAACAAATGAAACCACTCACAAAGAGACACAATTAATTTATTTTGCCAATATTTTCTTACACGCTGAAGCCAATCCGGTTTTCTCAGCTGAATAATTAAAACAACACTAATCAAAAGAGGTCTTTCGCTGGAACATTAATCCCAAACAATCTTTATTAGTGCACATACACATTGAAAACCTTAAAACATCATTTACAACACAGTGATTTTACAACACAGTGATAGGCAACTATCCCATAACTCAGAAATATGAGTTTCTTGCTGCTACATGTAGGAATCTGTAAGGTACAAAAATAGCCTGAAAGTATCTCTTAGTAGCATGTTCAAAATAAAATCAATAAAATAAATCTAGATATCTCTTGAATAGTTTAAAAGTGCGTAGTGCTGCACAGGCTGGCAACATTTAGAGACAGGTAACTGACATGGGTGTTAATATGACACTTAAATAATTTTACATACTGATAAATTATATTTCTGAGCTAAATACTGTCAATCTAGCCTTTTAATAGGATCCCCTAGACGAGTCTAGTTGTTCACCATCTGAAAAAGTTTCTTTAAGCATAAAACGGTGTGCACGCACTTCCGCAATGATGTGCTGTATTTGAGGTATGTGCGTGGACACCTACAGCCCTCCTCTTCCTTTCAGAGCGGTCAACATGTTGCCGTTGCACTGATGTGGAATACTGAGCATTTAGAATGTTAAGAAAAGTCCAACTTCAGGACACTGCCAGGATCAGTAGGGGGGCATCCAGCAAAAGAGAAAGCCAACTCCACTGCCAACAAGACTTTACCAGAGTATGTGCTTGACCAGAGCTGCAACACCAGGAAATGCAAACATAATATGCAGGAGATTTGTAACACATCACAAACATAAACCTTATATGGCAATCGTGGGCCGTTGGGTTTGTTGGCTTTATGAGCCGGACGGCTACTGGATCTGATTTACAAAGCATTTTTCAATGGGATTGTGCCATTGTAAATGTAAATAAAGCCCACTCGTGTTTCCATCTACCAGTTGTAACCATGACTCCTTGCCAACCTAATAATTTCGAGACATTTTTAATTGTGTTCTAAATGACATCCAGCAGAATTTAGGGGAGCTTCCGAATTGAATTATCATGTCAAATAAAAAAAAGTCTACCTTACTTAAGGGCCTATCTTTAAACGAGTTATTTGAGAGCATCATGTAGAAACATTATAAACTGCCGTCGTTCAAACCCTAGCTTGACCCATTAAGGCGCAGATATCCTTTTGAACCCTCAAACATACCTTTACATTTTTGAACTTAAAGTAAAAATGCACGGCTCAACTCTGGCCCTGTCTTCCCGGGATTATGCTTGTTCCACTGGCTGCTTAAGAGAGTGGGCCTTAAGGCTCTTCGTCTAGCAGACAGGACACTCCACAACCTTGTGCCAGCCTCTGGGATATGGGTAAGGTCAAGATACAGTCCCCCCCCAGCCTCTGGGATATGGGTAAGGTCAAGATACAGTCCCCCCCCAGCATACTATACTGTCCTGCTCTGTCAGGCTTGCTTACATCGCAACATTTAGACTTTGCAGAGAGGGAGGACGCTCCTTCTCTGTTCCGACACCAAACCTGTGGAACTCTCTCACAGAGATTTTCAGGAATATCGATGACTATCTAGTCTGTCAAGGAAAGAAAATATATATATCTGTTCGATCCCTCTTTCTAATGAGCCCACACCCTGTGGCACATCACCTTTCTATCTTCACGTCCACATTGATGGCAAATGCACATACTCTGCAGGACAAACATAACATGACCTGACATGTTATTTGGCATGCTGTAAATATGAATTAAAAGCATAGCCAATGTTCATTCTACTTAATAAAACCGAAAACCCTCTATTGTAAAGACGTTTTCTTTTTTCAATGGGATAATCTTATAAATTTATGGCATAGACCGGTACTCACATTGTTCACTATTGGTCAACATTGTCTGATCTATTTGCCTTCTTTGGACAACCTGTATTTTGAGAAGATGCATTCCATTGGTTTCAATAGAAACATGAATTAATGAGTTATTCTAAAGAAAACTATGAATGCTATAGATAAAGGGAGCTGTGGTAGATGGAGTTAAGGTGCCATTCATCATGTTTAAGCTGCAATGGTGACATATAGCAAAGTGAACTATTCACACTTGCCTCATTACTGTTCCCACACTTAACTCATAAATACCCATTGAACGTCTGCAACCAATTTCACACATGAACTAAACTCTTGTCTAGCAAATGAACACCTCAGCTGAAAACGTAGCTTTATATTGTCTAGGAATTCTTGTGCCACGTGTCCAATATGCTGAAGATACAGTAACACATGTGAGAGGGTATCCTCAGGTTTGTGATGGAGAGTACATTGAATGCATTTACAATCAAATGTGTGTAATGTACCTGAAATACAGCATCATTTTCCAAAACCAGGATCAAATGTAACTCCAAAGTCAGATCCTTGCTCAATTTCTTACTCTGCAGACCAAAGATGGGAGGTCAGCCAGACCAGACTAGAAAATACTACCCACCAAAGCTTAGGTTTCTCAGAAGGCTTTGGTACAGTGAGACTAACCGAACTTGCATGCAGTCTCAGACTAAAGGATCATTCAACAAAACGATATGACACATGTTTTGGGAATGCAGATAAAACACGCTTTGAATGGAAAGTTACATACATGTCAAGCATTTGTGCTAAGCATTATGAGAGATAGCTTTGCCAGGACATTACTTTTATAAGTGATGAGTTTGACAAAGCTCGTGCAACAAACACCAGTGAGGAAGGAGATCAAGGTCATCACTATGGGATTTGTGTTTGTCTCCCCATTCATGTTAATCAGATTGGATGTTTTATATTGTGTTTCTAATTGACTATTGATCAGGTATTGTTGATTATGTAATGGATTAGCTGTATATGAAAGGCAAATGGATGTGTTTGGGTGTAAGATGATGAAGTTGCAGACTGGAGTGTTATAGTCTGATACAATGTACCAATGTACCAACATATTCAAGCACGCTGCTTGCTGCAGCGGCACACAGGTAGTGTAAAACCATACCTTCATGGTCAATTGATTGATTCCTTGATCTATTTGTAAACATTAAGGGCCTCATTACACGGTAGGCGGTAAGGGTTTACCGGTACTGGTATTTTACCGGTACCGGTAAACCCTTACCGCCTTACTACGAGGTCCCTTTCGGGGTTGGAGAATTTAACGCCTGCTTTTTGCAGGCGTTAAAAACCAACCCGCAAAGGGACCAGGGAGCTAATTAGCGCCTTCCCCATTCCTATAGAGCCCTATGGGGCAAAAATGGGAATGGGGAAGGGCAATGGGGGAAAGGGGAATTACCGCCCCGACAACCTTGGAATAGGGCGGTAATTCCCCTTTCCACAAAGCCGGTGCCAGTATTTTAAAGGCATGGACCAAGGTGCTAATAGCACCTTAGTCCACCGCCATCCGTGTAATGAGGCCCTAAAAGTGCACAGTGAACTGTTACGGGATTCTTTTGGGAGCAAGCAAAGTGATTAACTCTGAAATCTCATGCAAACAAGTATGCATGTAAAACTTAAAATCCCCTGAACCATTGACAGTAAAGAACAGTTTTAAAAAAATGTACACCTAATATTCAGATTACTTGAGCGAGCACCAATAAGTACTCTCCTCTTCTACATATGTAAGTGCATCTTTTAGTGAGCTAGTAGATTTAGAGAATAGCCTTTCCTAAAATCATGTCTTGAACAGGCAGAACAAATGAGTCAGCCACTGTAGTCCAATTCCCAAAGATAAAAGGCACCAATTGAGCCCCCATAAACTGGAGATGCAACTCTAATTCCATGCCAGTGGCTACCCAGGCAGCGGTATTCTAAAACTTCAGTTAGAGGCGATCCCCATTAGATGTCGTGAGATTTATCAGAGGAAAAACAGCAAAGTGGCTTACGAAGAACATCACTCAAATAATGGATGGGACATGCTGCGGAGACCAACGATGGAGATGGCTTTCAAAGTGAGGGACCATTGCTAACACTTGGGCCCACTGCTCAATGCCACCTTGTCTTCTTAGTGTTGATGGCGAACATAGTATACCTCATCATATGTTGTAGACAAGGCATTCTAAAGAAAAGATTATTTAAGGTAAACAAACCCCAAATAACCTTCATCGCATTCACTGTTATTTCATCTGGTATTATGGGAAATATGTTGGTCCGCCATCTGGGAATTAGGTTGGTGATAGACAGAATTTATCGTATAGTGACTTCAATGCAGCCCCTTTTTACAACCAATCAAAAAGGTATGATCTGCAGGAGAATTTGATTTTTCAGGACGTGTGCGGTAAACCCTGCTTCGTGCAATGTTCAAATAGGAGATATACAATGCAAGTTAGAAGCGCTTGGGGAACAGCCACGGTTTTTCCTAAACTGAGACAGGGCCAGTCAAGCATCTGCTAATATTTTTGAAGAAATTAATAAAAGCACTTTGTCAGTCCACAGGATGTTGAAAAATGTTAAGTTACATTCACAGTTAGATATGATTGCAAAAAGGTTTGTGGCATCAAAATGATGCCCCAAAGGGAACCACTGTATCTATTTATCACGTATTACCCTTTATCCCTTTTCAAAAAGCAGCCTGAAAAGTCGATTTTTTGGCAATTCGCATTTTGCTAGAAATATGGTATCAGCTGGTTGTGTTTCATTGTCAAAAAAGATTTTAAAACTATAGCAGCTACAATATCCCGGGGATCAGAATTGAGTAGCTTATTGCCTTGAAAGACTCGACATTCCTCCGATTGTGTGTCCGCCCCTTGAAACGTGAGAAAACGGGGCAAAATCAAGTTTGCGCCCGCAGTCTGCTACCTCCAACCCGTGATCACCCTGAAATTGAACCAAATCACAAGATTGATGTTTTTGTGTTGTCGTCTAGCACTGTAGCATGTTCAACATTGTTGATCCGTTAATATTACCGAAATAAAATCAGAAACATAATGTCACTTCAGTGTGCACTTTTGGGGTGATCAGGTGTGTCCTCTTGATAGGTTCCATGACTTCCAGAAATGTAGACAGTTGTCAGAGCATCCTGGGGAAGAAAGTATTTGATATGAGACTTAAACATGCTTATTTTTATCAGGAACATACACATTGTGACACAGGTAAGGGGCCTACGGCATACACTTTGCACACTTGCAGAATGCATGGAATAGGGCCGGAAGTGTTTAAGGCTGTGCTTGTTTGCATAGACAAAGGCACACAATTGCCAAATGAAGTGTACATGATTGAGCTGGTGTTTTAAAAATGTAAAAGTATTACAATGAGAAATATGTAGGGTGGTACTACACATACTGAGGAAACTCCAGTGAAACATCCCATTGAAAAACGCTTTGTGAATCCCAATTACAGAAACATTGCACCAGTGCAAGTGCACTTGGGCGGAAATTGGTCTAGTGCAAAAAACATATTTGGGCACATTACAGAAACGTGGGCCTGGTGGCAAGTGCAATTAGCTCTAGTGCAAAAGGTGCTCTAATCTAGTGCAAGAAACATATCCGTTTAATGTATTGCACCGGAGCAAATTTCACACTAATGCTAGGACTAGGGCAAACATTGTACTGGTGCAAAAAAAGCACTGAACGAATATCTTACTTGCACTAGGACACATGTTTCTCCAGTGCTAATTACACTTGCCCTGGTGCAAAGCTTTTGTAATAGCATCCATTCTTTCAATTCATTTTTGGAACAGAGGCTTGTTTGCCCTAGTCATAGCACTAACGTGAAATACGCCCTGCTGCAAAATGCATTGAAAAGGATATGTTTTTTGCACTATGGCAGTTTTTGACCTAGTTCTAATTGCACTTCCCCCAGTGCAAAGCTTCTGTTATACCACCCAGTGGACCTGATTTTACAAAGATTTTTTCAATGCAACTTTCCAAGTGAAAAGTGCGTTTGTATATCAGACCCCTTGACTTTAGAATAATTGTGTAAAATACTTGGAGGGCGCCATATTACAGAAGCCATTGCAAGTGCAATTTGCACTAAGGAAACATTCACCTACTGCAAACAGCGTTCTATCAATGCATTGTGGCACCGGTGTAAAGGACTAGAACCACGGCAAGCATTGGAATGGTGGAAAAATGTACTGAAAGAACATATAAATATTGTTTTGCAAGAGGGCAAGTTTACTCTGTTTCTAATTGGCACTTGCACTGGTGCAAAGTTTCTGTAATACTGCCCAAACACTGAAAGACCAGTGCTAGATAAACAAGGGCATGATGCAGGTTTGCACATAAATATTGCAAATAGTGTGGTACCAAAACTGGTAGCTTGCATCACAAGAAATAGCACAGTCTGTTGCACAGTTGCAAATGTTCTCACTTTGGTATTAGTGCTTGACACAGTATAGCCAATCATCAGGGAAAGCAGTGTCCCCGGCCACTCTATGGGGGTGCCCACAATGCTGCCACAATAAGTGTGGAGGGGCTCACAGGCCCTCACAAGGATCGGTGCAGTCCCCGTGGGGCCCACAAGCCGCCATCAAAGGTCAGGTGCGTGGAGTACATGCATATATCCCTGGCTGATGTGATTTGATCAGTGCAGTTAACAAAGCTGATTTTAGAAGGGGGCTAGTCCTCGGCACTTGCAGTAGCACTCATCTCTGACTGCTACTGTCCACTTCTACCCGACACGTACACCACACCTATTGTATCTGCCTATGCATTACCTAATATGTAAGCACTTGCCGCCACTATACTGTAACCAGTGGCATCAGTACTACATATTCCCTGTATGTATGCACACGTAATTTTATGTAATGTTATGCACTGTATTGTATGTACGTATGTACACGTGTGCATATGCCTGTGATAAGCACTATAACTAAGCTTTGAGTCTACTTGTATTGCTGCTCCCAGCTAGCCAGGGATTTGGTGCGCATTACCAAATGAATAAACAAACAACCAAACAAATAAGATGGAGCCCCCAATGCTTCATTACGAGTTTGGCAGTGCAGGAAAAAAGTGGAGGCAAGTACTTCCATTTTTTCTGCACCGGCACTTTACAAGTTTGATGGTATTAGCTACAGTGGAATTACCAGGTGGTAATTCTGCCGATTCTTTGAAGTAAAGTGGAACATTCTTGGAGGTAAAGTGGAACATTTGCCCTCCAGCATTATGCTGGAGGCAGATCATCCACTTTACCTCAAAAAATCGTCGTGAATCACCATCCGATAATTTCGACATACGTAATACTGCCAAAAAACCCAAATAGAGTGCCATGGAGATTTACACTGCCATACCGCCACTTGCAATCCAGCGGTATTACCGCCAAATGTGCCCAGTACCAGCTAAATAACACTTCTTTCACTTGCCCCGTTTTGCTTGCACACGCTGCTGTGATGGGATCAGGGAAATTCCGAATGTCTTTCCCTGGTTTCTATGGGAAACACTTTAATGCAAGAAAGGTTAAAAAAATGTCCGAATGCTCGGCCGCACAACAAGCTGCCAGGTTTTCGGAGTGATTTATGCAACACAGTCCATACACTGTACGTTTCCAATGCTACCTTTATACACCCATACAAATAAACAGAGATTTTTGATTTCAAGAATAGTAGCAAAGTTGTAACTACGTGATGGTGCAAGACAGTATAACAAATGGCTTGTCTAATGGTTCACAGGTAAGAACAAAATTGTGTTTGCTATTTCATGCAATTTTGAAAACACATTATATTAAAATGTTGTGCAACATTTTCACATCTAATAAATCTCTCTAGACTAACCCTTTAAGGACTATGCCGGATTTCCATCTTCACCTGTTGGGGCTTCAGTATTATCAGGCTGGGATAGTGCTGTCTGGACCTGAGCTATCGTTTCCACGGCGTCTTCAGCACTGGTCACGGGTCCTTGTATTGCCTCATCATCTTCAGTAGATAATTCCTTCGTCTTGGTCTCTGCCGATTCTTCTGCCTGAGGCAGAGCTTCTTCTAGTTCTTCTGCCTGAGGCAGAGCTTCTTCTAGCGTCTCATCTGGTGTGTCTATCATTTCAACAACAGAGTCTGGTTCGTGAACAATCCCTTCACTGCCAAGCGATGTGTCTAGACCTTCCCCCGCTGCTACCTCTTCAGGGAGTAATTCTTTTTCAGGTTCTTCAGCTGAAACATTAGCTGCCTCTTCAAAAACGCATTCTGATTCTTCGACTGCTGAATTCACCCTAACTTCAGCCAGCGCACATTCAAGTGCTTCTTCTGTGATCAGCTCACCCAACTTCACGGCTGCGTCACTTGCTGTTTCCTCATTTACTTCAGGTTCTTCACTTGCTGTTTCCTCCATTAAAGCTGTCTCTTCGGGTACAGATTCCTGAACTTCTTCCTGATTATTAGTGGCTGCTTTCTCTCCTTCATTTGATAGCTCCTCCACCTCTGTTGCAACTTCCTCAGGAGCTTCTTCCGCCCCAGAAGGCGTTAATTCCGTTCCTGCTGCTTCCTCATTTGGTATTTCCGCTAGACCATCTTCAATTTTGGAAGCTGCCTCTTCATTTACCTGTTCTCCATCTGAAACCATTTCAGTTGTTGTTTCCTCCTTCTTTAGTGCTGCGACTGGAGCTGCTTGCCCCATTGTCTGTGTTTCTTCACTAGGGATCTCACCACCATCCTCTGCATGTGTGGCTGAGTCTGCCTCCTCGGCCTTAGATTCTGGTTCTGCCTTGGATAGGTCTACCTCATCCACTGTTTCAGTATTTTCCTCATCTTGTTCCATACCAACATTGTTTCCTTCGGTCATTAACTCATCGCCTCCTGTAGAGGCTTCTTCTTCACCTTTAAATTGCTCGTTTTCCGTTTCACCTTCTGTTTCACCTTTTCCATCTGGGCATGCTTCTGTGATGTCCTCTCCCTGTCCAGTCTCATTGACTAGCTCATCTGACTTGGCCTGTATCTCCTCTAGTGGTGTTTCATTGTTGGCCTCATCTACATTTGGCGCAGGGTCAGGAGAACCTCTTTCTTCAGCAGATGGCATCCCAGTTTCTTCCTCATTTTCTTGAACTTCTCCCAGATTCATCTCATGGATATTTTCTGTTCCATCCTCTTCAGGCTCCATTTCTGGGAGTTCCTCCTTCACTCCAGCATCCACTTCCAGGACTGCTGCATGATCCTCTGATGGGCATGTCTCCTCCTGTGTTGATGTCGTATCTGTAACTGTATTTTCCTCTTGTGGATTGTCTTCTGTGTCAGGTTCATCCTCATTAAGTGCCACATCTTGGACAGCCTCACATTCCACTTCTGTGGCTGCTTCTGCCCTCTCTGAAGCATCCTCCTTAGCTGCACTATTACTATGCAAGCTGGTTTCTAGTGCTCCCTCCTTGTCCTGAAGTACTGTTACAAAGCTTTCCTGCTCCTCTATCGGCGTTTCCATGGTATACATTTCCCCCTGACCGGCTGCTTCCTCAACAGACTCAGATGTATGATCTGCTGTGTCCATAGCTCCCTCTTCCCCTTCTGGAGTGGTTCCCTTATTAGTGTCTTCATCATCAGCAGTGATTTCTTCAAGCCCTCCATTCTCTCCCTTGAGTGCCTCCTCACAAACCACCCCTTCCTCATTTAGTAGAGCATCCCCCTCCTGCTGTACATCTTCATGGATCATGTCTGATGTTGGCACATCCTTCACAGACTCGGAATCTGCTCCAGCATCTTCAATGTCAGGCTCATCCGTTTGGCTAGCCCCTTCTTGGTCTATCTCATCTCCTTCTGGAACTGCATTGTCGGGTGCTAATTCATCAGCTATCACCTCCTCTTCAGACTGTATTTCCATTTCAGCCCCATCTTCCTTTGACGCGTCCTCTTCAACCTCACCTTCTGGTTCCAGAATTGCTGCATCATCTTCAACCATATCACCACCTTCTCCTGTTATGTTTGGATCTATCTGATCATCATTAATCTCACATGCAATTGTATCAGTTTCCAAATCCTGACAAACCTCTGAGGTTCTTTCATCTGTTTGTGGTGATTTGATTTCTAGTCTCTCCCCCTCAAGTGATTCGATTGCACGTGTATATGGAGCATCCTCAATTAAAGGTGATTCCTCATCAGCTGCCTTTTCCTGATTTTCTTCTTCAGCTCTCTCCGCCAAATCAGAGCCCATCTGTAGCACATTTTCAGCCTGTACCTCCACTTCCTCCTTGTCAGTTAGATCATCCACTGCATCTTCCACTTCTGCAGCCTCTGCATTAGTTTCTGTCCCATCATCAGGTTCAAACCCCTCAAGCCCTCCATCTGTCGGAACCACATCATTTGTGTCTGTGCTGACAGTGGCATCCTCTATCAAACCTTCCTCCACTGCCTCTCTCGCACCTTCTTTGTTTTCTTGCACTTCATCAATCAGTGTCTCTGCATGTGTTTGTGACTCTTCTTCGATTTGTTCAGTTTCTTCATTCATGATTTGTCCTTCCATCTCTTCCTCTTTCGTAACCTCCATCTCAGATGGTTGCTCCATTTCCTGATTATGAGCTTCAACCATCTCTCCAGATAGGCCTACTTCAGAGGTTGCATTTTCTGGGGTTTCCTCCATGATGGTTGCTTCCTCTTCTGTCCCATTGTCCTCTGCTTTTTCCTCGCCCAATTCCATCATTGAAGCCTCTTGTGCAATTGTTTCAATAATCTGAGGTTCCACATTCATTGGTTGATCTTCTGTATCAATGGCGTCTTCCAAGCAAAAATCACCTGCTGGACCTTCTTCTGGCATGGGTGGACTGTGCTCTGTAAAACACATACAAAAGAAGGTATGTTCTTTACTCAAAACGTAATAGTCTTAATAATATTAAACTAAACAGCAGCAATAAAAAACAATCAGATAAGAAGTGAGAGTGATTAACACAAAAGCAATTCTTCAGCATGCGTCACCCACAGTGTATTCACTTGAAAATGCAGACAACTCTTTTTTTCAGCACTCAGGTATGGGGGTTGTGAATAGGTCATTCCTGTCTGCCAAGGTATTTGTCATTTACATGGAGTCACGTGGATATCTTTGGCTTGGCTCGGGCTCCTTCATTCACCCAATTATAGCTTAGCTCATTAAGCACCAAGGGCCAGTGTGCTGGCCCCGTTTGCATAGGAATACATAACTGCCCAGCAGCGAGGCCGGACCTTGTCCGCATGAGGGACTGTCTTGGTGCCATTGAAGATTGACTGTCTTGCTCTTCCATCAAACTCAATCACAATCCAACAGCATTTCGTTTACTTCCTTTCTCACAGGCATCCCCCGCCACTCATACCCCGCTTTCATCTATCAGCTTATCTTCTACCTTAATTCTAGCTTCACCATCTGTTGGTTTCACTGTAGACTATGCACTTCTTTTAATTTTATTTTTTTTTTAACAATTTGTTTTATTGACAACATACATATAGGGCTGAATGAAACGGTCCGTTCCACGAGTAAGACACAAAAAAAATTCAAGAAACAGGTTGTCAGTTTTTCCAATATTAACTCCCTTCTCACCACCCTCCTCCCTCCCACCATTACCCAATGTCAACCTACCAAGTTTTGAGAGTTCACGAACAACAATAGCTCTGGGGAGAACGGTTTCTTGCCAAGTTCCAATTAGACAAATCACTTGACACAGTGGGTTCAGCTTGTGAATTAAGCGGATGGAAACAATCACAGTCTCAAGGCAAAATGGAGATAGGCATCTCGTGGAGGCATCCTAAGATACAGTCTACAGTCGCATAGAAATACAATCCTCGTGGAGAAGAACTGCAGTCCATTCTTGCACAAAGTCCGTCATGGTGTCGTTCGTTACTGCGGTAAGCTTTTCATATATGAAAATCGACCTGAGTTTGCAGAGCCATTCCTCTTTGGACGGGGCCAATGCACTTTTCCACTTTTGGGCGAGCGCTAGCCTCCCCGCTCTCAACATGGCCCCAATCACCTTAGGGAACGCATTCAGTTCTGTCTCCGGTGCGGGGGTGCCCAGGAGGATTTCCAATGGCAGTAGGGTCGGGCAGAACCCCTCAATTTCCTTAATCCAGCTAAGTAGTTCCGACCAATAAACCTGAATGACTGGGCATTCCCACCACAAGTGAAACCATGTGCCCCGTTGGTGACACCCTCTGGGGCAAAAGGGGGACACGTCCCTAAACATTTTGGACAGGGTGGCCGGGGGGTGGTGCCATGAATGGAGTATTTTGAAGTTATGTTCCATAGCAGCCGTATACAGAGAACCCGTGAAAATGCATTTAAAAACCGCCCTCCACGTATGATCATCCAGAGGCATGCCCAGCCTAGTTTCCCAGATCTTTTTGAAAGGTTGTCTACCCTCCAGGTCCGCTGTGATCAAGACGCTATAGAACATAGATAAGGAGCCCCTCCGAGTTGTGCTTTTGGCCAGGATAGTCCCGAAAGGGCTGAGGGGGCGTTTGAGACGATCGGTCCAGCGAGGGTGGGTCAAGATCCCTTTCAAGCGTAGGTATTCGAAGACTGAGGGAGGGTTGTCCGCCAATGCTTCGGTCAGTTTGTCATATTCTATAAAACCCTCCTCACAATACAATTGAGAAATTCTCTCCAGGCCCATGTCTGACCAAGATTGGGTGTCTCGGAATCCCTTGGAACCCAGATCAATAGGGGGGCCCCAGAGCGAAGTCAGGGGGGATGGCCAAGAGGATAGTTGTTTGTTAGCAGTGTTAGGCTTCCAAACCGCCCAGAGGGCCGCCAAGGTGGGATGAGTTCTGAGCTGTGGGGGGAGAGCCCTAGGGGGGGCCCACAAAAGGTCTCTAACTTTTCTCGGGTGGGCATGAATGTCCTCAATATATGTCCAATATGTTCCCATGTCATCCCTCATATGTTCCAACATTACTTGGAGCTGGGCTGCTTTATAGTAAAGCCTGAAGTCCGGGAGACCGAATCCACCCTCTGACTTTGGTAGGGTCAAAGTAGAAGTCTTGACTCTCGTCCTTTTGCCATTCCAGATAAATTGGAGGTCCCGGGATTGGAGTACCTCAAAAAGGCCTCGGCTATCACCACAGGGAGCGCCGCGAAGAGATAAAGGAGGCAGGGCAAGATATTCATCTTCACCGTAACCATGCGCCCCAGCCAAGAAAGTGTAAGGGGAGCCCATTGTTTAAGGTCGCTACTAACCTTAGCCAAGATCCCCGGGAAATTGCTTTGGTATAGTTGGGAGAGGTCTCTAGGGATTATGGTGCCCAGGTATCTGGTGGATTCACGCTCTATTCTTACCCCCAGTATTTCGGTGCTGCCCTCAATCTCATGTTCCCCTGGACCCATGGGCATTACGCTAGACTTGGACATATTTACCTTCAGCCCCGAGAAGGAGCCGAAGTAGTGTATGAGATCAAATAATCGTGGTAGGGAGACCCGGAGGTTGGTTAGGTAGCCCATGATATCATCTGCGAACAAGTATAGTTTAAAGTCGCAGTCGCCACACCTTATCCCCGTGATCTCTTGGTCTGTCCCGACTGCTATAGCCAGGGGTTCCATCGCCAAAGCATATAAAAGGGGAGAGAGGGGACATCCCTGTTGGTGCCCCTGGAAAGGGAGAACGGCTCTGAGGTGCCTCCGTTGACCAATACTCTCGCTGAGGGGCCGTTGTACAGTGCTGCGATCCACCCACAGAAGTTGTCTCCCAACCCCATCTTGCGGAGAACTCTGCCCATGTAAGGCCACTCGACACTGTCGAAGGCCTTTTCTGAGTCCAACGAAAGAAGGTAGCCTTCCACCTCCTGTTTTGAAGCTTTGTGCATGAGATCGAGGGTTTTCCTAATGTTGTCTGATCCCTGGAGCCCGAAACAAAACCCACCTGATCGCCATGTACTAAGGAAGGAAGGAGTTTCGCTAATCTATTTGCTAGGAGTTTTGCCAGGATTTTAACATCAGTGTTGAGAAGGGAAATGGGGCGATATGATTGGCAATGGGCGGGATCTTTTCCCTCCTTAGGGAGCACTACAATCAAAGCCGACATCATCGTGGGTGGGAGGGAGCCCTGATTCAGTGCGGCGTTGAACATCTTGGCCATGAATGGGGCAAGCGTGGAACGATATGTTTTCTAAAACTTGACTGTGTAGCCATCGTCCCCTGGGGCTGTTCCGCTTTTCAGCGAGGATATGGTATCTATTATTTCTTGTGGGGTTATGGGCAGCTCCAGCAACTCAGCTTTGTCGGGGTGGAGGCCCGGTATCGGGAGGGAGTCGAGAAAGCTGTCAACCTCGTTCACATCACCCACGTATTCCGAGCTGTACAGCCTTTCATAATATCGCCTAAATTGTTCCGCGATTTTACTATCCCGCCCTGTTGAGTCTCCCTCCGGGGTGTGGATGGAATTAACCCTTCTGCTGTTTCTGAACTCACGAAGCCTCCAAGCCAGTATCCTATCTGCCTTTTCCCCCTTTTCCATATATTTCTGTTTTAAGAAAGAGAGTTTCTTCTCCGTCTGTCCCACAAGGAGGTCTGCTAATTTGGTTTGTAACCTCTGCAATTCCTCCCATTTCCCAGGGAACATCTGTGTTTTTAATTTCCCCCTGGTTGTATTGCCTCTATCTTGTCCCTTAGTGATTTCTCCTCCCGGGCTCTTTCCCTCTTTTTCCCTGACCCTATCCCAATGAGGGTGCCTCTAATAGTAGCCTTGAATGCCTCCCATACTCCCATGACCCCATAGAACCATATTAAAATCTCCCCCAACCAATAGGGTACCCTCCGAGAATGATATTTTTTTTCATTCCAACCCAGGAGGCATCTTGTGCTTCATTCGGGGCATAAATACCCACCAGTGTAAACAGCCGACCCCGCACCTCCCCCTTAACCATGAGATATCGTCCATCTGGATCTGATTTCAAAGCTTTAAGCACAAAATGGGCCCCGGGGGATACCACCAAGGCTACTCCTTGCTTCTTTGCCTGAGAAGATGCCGTGAATACCTGATCAATAGTTTTAGCCCTGAGCTTTGGTTCCTTGCCCCGAACCCAGTGAGTTTCCTGTACAAATAAGAAGTGAAGCCGGAGCCTTGCAAATTCCCGCACCAACAACGACCTCTTTGTAGGCAAGTTGAGCCCCCGCACATTTAGCAATCCCACTGTCAAGTATTGGGAAAATCATCCATTAATGCACTGATAAAAGCTCGTAGCTCCCCTCGACAAACAGCAACCGTTCCTGCTCCCACAGTGCTTGCCTACCCCTTTAGAGGCTCGTGAAAGCCCTGCGGATGCGTAGTAGACCCCAAAACTTGGCATTCCATACCTGTAACCCCAACATCCCAACCCCCTTACTTTCCCCCCTCCTCCCCTGTCCCCCATGATCGCCTGGCAGGTCGTTGGTGTCATTCTATCGCCAACCAGGCCACCATTGTCTCCCACTCTGGGCTCGATAACTCTTGATTAACAACAACTCGAGCCCCCCCCCACCTCCAAGGTCGTCCTTGGGTATAGACGATTGTTTCCCCCATCCACTCACAAAGTTGATTGCAGGCATTTTCATTAATCACCACGGTCTCTTTCATGTGTCCGGGAGCCCCGGGGATGCCGGGGCCAGTCTCCTGAATTTCTTTTGGCCTCGAACCCTGCGTCTTTCCCTTGGGGCCCTGGTCCCTTTTGGGCCTGTCGGAGCTCGCTCACCATCCTGGTCACCCAGCTCCATATTCGGACAGGCCAATAGTTCACTTGACAGTCTCTGGATGTCGTCCTCCGTCACCAGGGCATACTTGTAGCCTTCAAGCTCGAAAGAGAGTGAGAAGGGGTATCCTCACCTGTACCAGACCCCCTTGGACTGGAGCATTTTTGTCAGCGGAGAGCATAGTCGGCGCCTTGCCAGTGTAAAAGCTGACAGATCCTGATAGATTGAGATTTGGGCCCCTTCCCATTCCACTGGGCCAGTCTTGCAAGCCAATTCGAGAATCTTGCTTTTCTCGGCAAAATAGTGAAAGCGAACAAGAATGGACCCGGGGCCTCTGGAGGATGCGCCCGCTCTGTGGGCCCTGTCGATGGTGGGCACATTCGTGTTGGCCCCTCCGAACAGCAGACCGACCACTGCGCTAACAGCTTTATTGATGTCCGCTTGCGTTTCACCTTCGTGCTCCGGGAAACCTAGAAAGCGCAAGTTACACCGACGTTCCCTGTTCTCTAAGTCGTCTAACTTCAAGGAGCATTTCTCTTCCCTCCTTTCAAGCTCCGCAAGGCGCATATCGAATTGGGTCTCGAAGATATCGTTGGAAGCAGTGTTATTCTCGAGCGCAAGAACTCTATCGTCTATTTTGTCAACTTTCTTGTCCAAGGTGTCCAGTCGCAGCGCTATATTGCCCTGAAGCCTCTGATTTCCTCCAGGAGGGCCGCCATGCCCCTGGTGACAGTGCTGGTGTCCGCCGCTTCCTGGTGTGTCTGTGCCGCCATTACAGGACGTAGTTGGGGGCCCGGGGACGGACGGCGAAATCTCTGTAGTGCCTCCTTCCAGCTCATAGGCCCCCCCCGGACATCTCTGACTCGAGGGGTCTGCCTCCAAAAAGCGTGTGTTCAGGGGGGCCTCACCGCTGGCTTTCGCCAGGCACAGGGGGACCCAGCGGCGCCGCTCCGGGCCCTCCCCGGACGTTGCAGGGGGCTTGCGTCTGCCCCAGGGGGAGCGGGTCCAGCTACATCCAGGGTGCGCCCTGCCACCACTACCTCCCTCCGGGGAGAAGGGGGAAGGCGCCAGCCAGCGTCGCTCGGCCTAGTCACAGGCCACTCTCTAGCCTGGGCTCCGCGTAGTTTCTTGTGGAGCCGCGGCGCTCTCCCTCCAAACTTCAACGGGTCGCGGTTTCGCAGCAGCTCCACTGTGGAAGTTCAAATTTCGGGGTGATGTGCCCACCAATGTTGGCAAGGTGGGGGTATGGTCTGCTCCTCACTCCGGAGGTGCTGGGGGGGGCTCAAGACCCTCAAACAGTGCCCATCGGAAGAGACGAGCTGAGATGCTTCAGCACATCTCTGCGTCCCCTGGTGGATCTCCTTTTAATGCTCATATGTTGCTCTCAAACAAAATTCATTTTTTTACTCTCCACCTGATTTTTATCGGTGTACCATCTGTGAAAGGTACAGTGAGCAAAAAGCATGTGCTGCAAACTCTCATCTCAGAACAGGTTATCATGCCATGTTCTTTCTGGAGAGAAGCGCCTGCTACCTTTTTTGAAATCTTTTTCTTTTATCCTTGTATTTTTACTCTGTGTCATGGCCAGTCTTTTCTTTTTTTTTACTTGTTTTTTATCTTTCCCTGTTTCGGTTTTATCACACGGTTACCTTTGAACCATTTGTAAAGCTTCTGGACTGGTTTCCAAACCTACTTTTGATGATTTCATAGATTAAAAAGAGGGATGGGCTTCATCCCTACTTTTGCCATATTCTTTTCAATTAAGTGAATACACTCCAAATAGCCCAACGACTACTGCGTCCGGCACTTGAGCTATTTCCTGCTGAATATAATGCATTTTTGGGAGGCACAGGAGCTCACTTTGAAGCCTCTCGTAATTTGGCGGCAGCGACCTGGTACATTTCCAACCGGCGTAGCATGGTCCCCGCCTCCAAATTACCTCATTTGCATAGCGCAGTGCAAAAGGGGAGGGAAAAGGTGGTGCAAAAACATGTACACCACATTTGCCCTCCCCCTTTTGCACTCCACCATGCAAATTTTACAATGCAAGCAGCATTTGCTGGTGCAAAAAGCCAGCGTACTCCATAGGGATTCCCAGAAATCGTGTCGCCCCGAAAATGGGTGCAAGCGCAAATGCTGGAGTATTTTGTATGGCGGAAAGAAGGGAGCTACAGAGTACACCTTCCTGCTCCTATAGAAAACAAAACTCCTGCATTACCTGTGTTCCTCCACTACCGCCCACTCCACTGGGTATCCACAAGGACCATGGCTAGCAACAGTCTTAACGTTTTTGGTGAATGGTATTGTGAAGGAGAAGGAATGACTCTTTGGGCCTCATTACACGGAAGGCGGTAACCATGGCGCTATTAGTGCCATGGTTGCCGCCGGTATTTTACCGAGTCCACCATGGTGAATGACGGAATTACCGCCCTATTCCAAGGTGTGTAGGGGCGCTAATTCCCCATTCACCATGGCACTTCCCCATTCCCATTTTTGCCCCCATAGGGCTCAATGGGAATGGGGAAGGCAGTAATTACGGTACTGTGGGATGTTTTTACACATGCATCCAAGCCCTACCACAAGACTGTGCATTACTGGCATTGAAAACATCATGATGGCCAGAACTCCCCAGAGTGTGCACAGGGAAAACATGAAGAATAGGCTGCCACCCATTTTTGCCTATGTTGTGAGCACAGGAGGGCACTGCCTAAAACCACCTTTGGGCTACACACACAGTAGCCTGAAACCATTGGGAATGGCAATGCTGATTGCCAAAAGCAACCCAGAACTGTGGGGAATTCATTTTCTTAATGTCAAAAATGGATGCAATACTGCTGCTCACCACTATCAGAAAGCTGGCGTTTTAAAACCACCAGACTTTTGTGTAAAACTGAACAAATGAACCCAAACCAGGCCAAGGAAAGACTTGCTAAGAGGTGGATACAATGTAAAACTATATTCTGAAATGACTTGAAGGAAGTAATTATTTAATTATATATAAAAAAAATAGCTGGGGATGTCAGCAGCTTAAGTGAATTTGGGTTTAAAGCCACTAAAATCGAAATGTTTAGAATAAATGAGTGACCTACTTTTGAGTGTAACATAGTTTGCAACTGTTGAAATGTCATAGTTTAGAACTTAGAATCAGCGTTCTAGCTGCATGTGTAAAAATTGTCAGTGTGATTGGAATGTAGAAAACTGGGAACTAAAGTGACATTTAGCTGAATTCTGCCTGACAACTACCCCCGACAGGAGAAACCTGATCAGCCACTCTTCCCAGGCCTAGCTGCATCCTGCTGCCCCTGCCAAAAGTAGATGACACCTCTCTGATTGGAAAAGGGGAGGAGCACCTGGGGACTGCAGGAAGTTGAACAAAGCCCTGTCCTGGACTCAGGCAAATGTTATATTGGGGGTCGGGGGGGTCGTAGAATGGCTTCCTCTTGGGAGAAACTGGGGCGGGCAGTGCCTGTGAGAGCCAGCTGAGCTTGGGAGAAGTGGATAAACCAGAAATTCCACCATGTGCTTTGGAAAACCACACCCCTTTGGGGCCAGAGCATGATTTTAAAAAGATGGATAATTCACAGTGCGGACTTGTCAAAATTATATAAATAACATCATCATTTTTGTGATTTTTCTGTGCACATTTTAAGATTTTAAGAGGTGTTAGGACCCTGTGGTATGTTCTTGGGGATAGTAGCGGAAAAAAGGGTTGTTAGTCCAAATGTATGCATGTTAAAAATCTGACACTTTATCATCTGAAACCCATATCCCTGGTGCACATCTGTGTAAAATCTGGAAAGGTTTAGAGGTCGTTATCTGGATGAAAAGGGGAGAATTCTGTCATAAGTGGACACAACATCGTACAAAGATAGGGATCGGATGGTTTGGTGCTACAGAAAATATGTTAACTGGACCTATAATATTAGAAAAATGGTACATAGATAAATATGTATTTGGGTCAGAAATAGATGTGTGCAATTTGACAAGGGAAGGTTCCTCTGACCATAAAACCTACAGCATCACTCTGACACTCCATTTCTTTCCCCCAATCATGGGAGAGAGGAAATCTTGGCCAATGATAAGTGAGAGGGGCAGGCTTAGCTAGGCCCAGGCACACACCCATTTTCAAAACACATAAAAGGAACATTGAAACCCAGGTAGAGAGATTCACTTTCCACTTTCTTGCGGGACGCTTTGCCGGGAGACTTCAGACTTCACATCCAGAGATCCAGACTTCAAATCCATCAATCTCCAGAGACCAGAAATTAACTCCAGAATTTGTAGCAGAATTTAGCCTGAATCCACAAGCTGAATCCTCTGCAGCAGGCCTCAAAACCAACCAAACTATTCAACAGCCGGGCAAGCTGTTTGAGTTCTTTGCCAGGAACTTTTGCAAGAACCTGTAGCAGTATCCAGAAAGCAGTGCTGTATCCGGAACCGCTAGCAGAACCGATAACAGAACCAGAGACCCAGAGACCAGATCACTGTGAAGAACCGCTAGCAGAAGTCCAGCCAATCCTGACCCGAACGGTGACAAAGTCGCATTCCTGTCCAAAATCTAGTGTGAGTACCCAGCTAGCACTGTGCCAAAACCAATCTCTTAGTTTAAAATAATCTAATCCAAACTATTTTAGCCTATTAGAACCGCCTCCTAGAATCGTGTCATTCTGTCATCTTTAAACCTGAAAACTGTCATCTGTCATTCTGAGCTTTAAAATTTCAAATCCGAAAAACTACCTTTACTAAATCGGCCGTATCTCCGGAACCGTTTGTGCTAGGAACGAGATTTAACTTTCATCTTAAAGCTAAGATTCTAGGCTTTCCAGCGACCTCCTACTCCTTACAGTGCCTCCGTAATTACGCTCGACGCACGCGACTAAATTTGCCACGATTTGACGTTTTGCTTAATTTCAGCCACGTGTAAAAATATTTGTCCTTGCTTTCCTTGCTGAAATTCGTGTGCAACCTGACAATCATTCATAGAGCATTGCTAAAGTGATCTTGAATTAATTTAAAGTATCTCTCACTCACCCTGAACCTCCTATAGGGAATTAAAGCAATTTTAGCATATTTTTCACTTCTTTGCATACCACCTTTAAAGTACTTTGCCTGTGTTAAATAATCCCTTTTCCTCTAAGCTTGCTAGGGGGGGAACTGAATTATATTTGATTGCATTCCTGAGAACTGTGTGCTTTCCTTCCATCTCTTTACCTTGCATAAAGGGGGGGGGTGAATTGTCAAAGAAAAGTGATTACATTGTCTTTTGTTGAAGTCATACCAAGTTTATTTTCTGTACTGCATTTTCATTCATCATTGCATTGTCCTTGAAGCCATAAAAGCATTCTCAGCTACTTCATCCTCTCTATATCACTTCTAAGCCTTCAAAAAGAGTGTACCACTGTAACATTATCCATTGTTGATCACTATCATCCTCACAAGTGTGCAATCAAATATTAATTTACTATAAAAGTGTGATAGATATATATTGTTTAATTTTTAAATAAACCTTTTAAATTTGCAAAACAAACCTACTTCTTGGCTCAGCAGGGTCAGGGGGATTCTGAGAGAGGGTTGTTATATAAGGGTCGTCATCCAGAGTAAATGAACTGGACATAAAAATCAGCGTCCCAGACTAGGCATTGACTTAGCTGTAGTGTTGAATTGAAGTCGCTTACAGTACCGCAAATTGCGGTACCGTAATTACCTCCAAGGTCCCTTTGCGGGTCCCGTCCTTAATGGCTGGGAAAACCAGCCGTTAAGGTAGGGACCCACAAAGGGACCTCGTAGTAAGGCGGTAAGGTTTTACTGGCCCTGGTACCCTTACCGGTAAACCGTTACCGCCATCCGTGTAATGAGGCCCTTTGTGTCTGAGGTGAGAACAACTGCGCAATTTCGTTTCTCCAAGCTGTGGATGGCCATTTTACACCAGTGCCAGTGCAGTAGCTGCCACCTCCAACAGTTTGCTGGACATAAATAAATGGGGGAATGATTTGTAGAAGCGGATTGACATACAGGTCGCACAACCCTGAAAGCAGTCGCTAGCCACTCCCTGTTCCAGCAAATGCCACAGGAAGTGGTGAGATCATAAAGCGGAATGTTGATTTGACCTCAGGAAATGGTAATACTTGAAACGTCACAGTCTGGAGCCATTTGATGTGTGCATGCTCAATATCACTGCAGCAAAGGAGTGTGATTAATTAATGTGAATGCAGGGTCGGACTGGGACAAGAAATAGGCCCAGACACCCAAAAAAAAGTGGGCCACCCCTTGCCTCAAAAAAGTGGGCCAACCCTCGCTTCTCAACCCTTGACCTCTGATGACATCACCGGAAGTGATGCCATTTGACCCCACTCGGAAGTGAAATCCTGGGAAGCGATGAAACACGACCTTTCACCCCTTGTCAAAACAGGAAGTGTCATCAAATAGCATTGTTCCTAAATACACTATGAAAAATATGGTTATGATTTCACTAATGTGATATACATTTCATACAAGAATGGATCACCATATGTATCATTAATATATGTGTGTATAGATCCATATTGTCAAATTACTGTGAATGCAAGCAGACGTCCAAGGCCAAATAATAATATGTTATTGTTAAGCACTTACGCTTAAGCTCTTTTTTTATAAAACAAACATGCATACAATATCACCCAACCTGTGTTGGTACTCATTTATCGACCTCAGAAGGATGAAAGGCTGAGATGGCCTTGCTTGGATTTGGACCTGCAACCTGCTGATCACACACACATCCCATCAGCGAGCGCTCAACCCACTGAGCTATCATATCGGCTATAGTAAAATGAGAAATTATTCTGTAGTGGATACCATTAAACTGGTAACTGAGATTTAACAACAGACCAGTTAAGTTAATATGCATGTTTGGTGCAAAGTTGGCCACATGTCAAGCCTGCGTGCATCTACTTCAGAGGTGGGGATAATAGGGAAAGCAGCGTACTCACAGGACATCCCATACTCTGAGCACTAATTACCTCATACATGCAAACAAGCATCCTAAACAGCATGCCACGGAGATGGGAAAGCTAGACACATTACAACAAAGCATTCATTGTGTCACAATGAAGTCAATGGCCACTTGATGTGCTATGGTCAAATATTTCTACACTGTACAGAAGCTTTGAGGCACAAGGATTTTGTCAAGTGACCGAGGACACCAAGACGGAATATCTTGTGATGATCATAACAGAGACAATGGCAGAAAAAAAAACATGCTATTACTGCAACTTGCGAAAAGCAAAATACAGTCCGAAATGGATGCTTATTCTACTCTACAATTGGTCGTTTATCACTAATAAAACAGCACAGCTGGGGGTGGCTGGACAATACATACCTAAACTCTTCTTACCTCAGCTCTCAGGGCCAGGCTCCTAGAATCTCTCTGTCTCCGCTGCCAGGGGATGGTCTCTTTCAGTGTGTACAAACCTTGTTGTTTAAAGTGCAAAAAAGGCTTTAGCGATGCATGGCATTGGGTGGGAATCCAGACAGGAAGAGTGAGATTTGAAGGGACGTGTGTGAAACGGCAGCGTGATTGTGTACAGGATAACACATAGATAAAGCTGGCAGTACATGTTCGTTCTCGAGGAGAGAAGGGTTGCAAGATGTGGAGGGAAAACGTACAGAGGGGATGTATAGTATGCAGTAGAAGGGTGCTGGACAGGGGAGGGCTGAAAAGATGCTGTGCAAAGGAGCGGTAGCACCCTGATGAATGGTGGTGTGATGCTGAGATTGTATGTGGCAAGGGGTTGGCACGCAATGCTTTGCTGATGTGACGTGAGTCGTGGCGGCATGGAGTCTGTGTCGGCAGCTGCTGGAACTGTAGCTGCATTTTCATTGACCCAATGGCCTGCCTGTTGTTCCAGCGGCCCCCAGGCACAACAAGTTGCTTTGAACTTTGCAAAGTGTAACAAATTTGTTGCTTCCTGCAAAATTGAAAGCAACTTAATGTGTGTGCCGGCGCCACTGTGCCGTGGGCCCAGCCAGGCCCAGCCCAGCCCTGCAGGCAGCCTCCCAGATCAAATCCAAATCAATCATCAAAGCAAGGTAACATCTGTTACCTTGCTTTGATGAATTATGCCATTGCGTTTTTTTTGGTTTTTTAATTATTTTTTTTCAAACCGGCCCAGGCTTGGGCAGAAACCAGCCCACAAGGACATACACATGATTTCGCCCTGGCCAAGGGCCGAGTGGCCAATGGGCCAATCCGACTCTGTCTGAATGTAAACTCAGTGCATAGTCTTTTGTAAACAATTGAGCTGTGATATGAAAAAATGTATGTTACATTGTCAAAACGTCATTGTGCGACCAGAGCTAAAACAATGAGCCCATCTTTATGATTTCTTCTTGCCACTATGACCCAGAAACAATTCCTTTCTCCACACAAAGGTTTGATTAGCTGAGTGCATCAGTGTTATTCATTACGTTTTGTGAAAAGACTGAATTGACTTCTTCCCTGCAGGAGTACAAGGGTGAGAAGGCGCTAAAGCGCCTAACTCAGCCCACATACTTCTACAAAGCATGAACCAACACAATCACAAAGGTAAAACAAGCACAGTTAAGATATATTATAATATAAAGTCACATGGACTCAAAAGATCTTTTATTTAGGTTCGTACCAATCGTTCGTCCTGGTCAGGATTCATGTATAGTGTTAAGAGATTTACCTCCTTCACCTTTATTCAGGCAAAATGGGCTGAGGGAAGGCTATACTCTGAAAAGCGGTGTGAATGTGATTCAGTAGCGACCCAAATAGCAAAGTATAACAATCCAAATAAAGGAATGTCCAATCAAGGTACAATTTAATCAAACACGCCACATGCAATAGTAACTGAGGAAAGAACAAGCAAATATAGCAAGATGCAGCTCTCTGAGTAATGAATCAGGAGCGAAAAGCAAGTCAAAGCCACAATGTCCTCTAAAAGGATATGTTCTTGTGTATAAAATTGATTAAAGTGACCTAACCAGTCTATCGGATCCAAAAATGGACAGAGGGGCAATTAGCCTTGTTGTGGTTCTTGGAGATTTGACAGTGTCAAACCAGGTTTTGTGCGGTACAAGCCAAGTTCAGGTGGCGGTACAAGCCAAGTTCAGGTGCAGCAAGTCTTGTTGATCCAAATGGTAAGGTGGCGTCGAGCGGGGGCAAATACGGTGGCTCTGAATGATTCAAAGGCAGTGTTCGATTGATGCAGTTTGGAGCACTCAACAGAATCGGTTCGGGGTGGAGCTGGTTCGAGTCAGGGTTGTAACCTCTGGGTAGGATCGGGAAGTGATGCTCCCACGGTTCAAGTCGAGGGTCACACGATTAGAAGCGGTGATCCTGATGTTTCGGGGTGCAGTTCGACGAAGCAGCAGTTTGAGATTGAGTCATTTGTGTAACTACTGATTCGAGTCAGCGAATGGCATTCCAGCAGTTCCAGAAACGGTCTGGTGATGAGCAGTTGATTTGTGCAGGTGATTGCTCCTCAAGGCACAACGTGGCATTGAGCTGGTTCAAACAGTTCGGTTCAGTTCCAAAGGCAGCACCTGTGGGTCCTGTGTTTCGAGATGCAGCAAACCCAATTCAAAAGCAGTTCAACCGGTTTTATGCAATGGAAACAAGGATACTGGCTATCTTGGCTCTCAGGATGCTGTGAATCCCAATCCAGGGGCTCAAAGATAATTTTAGTCCTTGTTCGTGGGCTCCAAAACAAGGGGAAGGCTAACTCACAACAGCAGGGGTCCTTTAACACAGTAAGATTCTAGGTACCATTGTGGCTGGCAGAGAGACCGGTCTTGTCTGAGCTGTAGTTCACCCCCATTGGTCCCTAAGGATGGTTAGGGAAAAGAGTGTGCTGCTGCCTTGTACACCAAGTCATCACCTCATTGGTGGAGGACATTAGAAAGATCAATTCTCCCAACAGAGGTCCAATGAATTGTTCCCTAAGTGTTTGGCAAAAAGAGAATTGAAGAAGGAGTGGGAGAACCCTCCTTTTTAACGTAAAAGTTCGCAGGTGATTGGACTATTCTGCTTTAGGGGTCCAATCTCTGTTATTAGAACAAATGGACTTTGCCTTCTGACATCACATCCAAAGTGATCATTGCTAAAGGAAGTGGCTGGGACAGGAAGGAAAGATAGAGGCAGAGAGAAACAAGATGGCAGAAGCTTCTTCTAGCTGTAGAGAAGAGCTCCTTCTGTCTACCCTAACCCAGCCCCTTCCCTTTTCAATAGAATCAAAGGCCTTTAGATAAGGCCTCTGGTGTGAGGCTGCTCTTGTTGTGAATGGGTGTACCCTTTGATTCCTGTTTCTAGGAGATCTTTCTGTGGAGTGACTGTCTCTCTGGAGACGTTGTTACCTGCCCTGAGAAATTAACCAAGACAATCAATTCCCAGGGATACATACCAACTAGCAGTAGCAAAGTCAGCCTGTCTGGGGAGAATACACAATCTTTTTACAGCTGAGCTGGGCTCAGGGGGCTGACATATGTGTGATATCAAATGTATGTGGCTGTAATAATTATGTGCAATACCTTCCACCATACCATAACTCAGGTATGGCTTATTGTCTACAGATGTATCTACCACCAGGACAGTAAATTCATACTTATGGGTTTTTGGTACATGGATGCATGTCTTAAATGCAATCCTTGTGCTGCAGACACTTTACTGTCATTCTGGCCATCAAATGGGAACTTGTGCCCTCTGAACCTGCTCTGTGCCACTAGTATAGCAAGTGCTGCAGATCAGGATATTGATGGGCATAGGTACTCAACTATGCTTTTGGCGTAGAGCTTTTGAAAGAGAAACCCGATTTCCCTTTCAGAGATGGTACTATCCGCATCATTTTATTAATTAATCAAAATCAGTCAGATGGCATTTCCTCACAAAGACCCTGCCAGTTCTCTGCTCCAAGCTGTTTGAGGGGATTTGACTGGTGTCAATGTGGTACCCAATGCTGTTCCACAGCTCAGAGGACATGCACAAATGAATGGTGGAATGTCTTGAAGAGGCAATTATGTGGTGGATTACAAGAAGGCATATTCCACCATATCTGGGTGAATTCCCATCACCTGACTGGAGCATCAGCCTTGGGAGGAGAAGGCCATAGTTATTATAGTATGGCTGTCCTCGGGGAAGCAGAAGGTAATAACAAGCCAATGCACCCACAACATGTCCAACATGTTTCTACCTGTGTTCATCAATGCATGGATTTTGTGTTCATGTAAAATGCTCCATGCCATTCTAATGGTCTACAGAGAAACATAGATCACCACTGAATGGCTTGAGTTCTGAAGACCGTGTCCACTGTCTCTGTATTTGGAAATAACGTGCAGTCCAGTGAAGTCAATGGTAGGCTTCATGTTCTTAATGCCGGTTGTCGTTGCTTATCTCCGCCATGCTTATTTCCATGCAATGAAGGCAGCAAATGACTCACTGCATCTGACTATTTGTGAGTGTCCATGTTCTTCAATGCATGGGTGTAATGAATGAGAGACATGCCTCTGTCATGTAAAGAGACACACCAGAGTACCCATGAAAGGGTACAAATAAATGGGCATCAAAATGGCTGGGATTTTACATGGCTAATGTAGGGCCTCTTGTGAATCAGTTAAACACCATGGACTGTGAATGAGGATGGAAAGGGAGTGAAAAGCAATAGTTGAGAATTGTTGAGCTTTACTATATCCACACGGTCCATCACTTTCTCAGTGTTATTGCCACTAAGCTCCTCATTTCTTCCCTAGTCGTTTCACAACTTTTCTATTGTTCTAATGTTCTTCTTGGCCTACCTGTCTATCAGCTTGCCCCTCTTAGTTACATCTATCCTCTCTCTATCGCTTCTGGCTGCATCACCCAACATTGCCTGTTCCAGAGACTTGTGCATTTTTACTAGGGCCTTTGCACAGTGTAGCCAGGCCATCTTCTCCCACAGCCACCAGGCACACCACTCAAATGCTAGCATGGTTGTGTGTTGAAAGTTTGCCAAAAGCAGTGTTTATCTGCAATACTGATATATTGCAGTCAGCACAGCACCCCAACATGTGCTGTTCCTGCCTTCCTTCTACAGCATTCTCTTCACTGCACAGCAGTCAACAGAGTAACCCCTAGGTGGAAGGCACACAGAGATTTCAAGTGGGCAACCAAGGACCCTACCAAGGACCAAACAACCAAGAAAGGGCCTTCACTTCCCTACCTGTGTTGGGCAATGTCCCAACTTGATTACTTTTTTGTGTGAAAATGCCTGATTTCATAGAACCTCTAGCAATTCAATTACATTACAATTACATTTTGTCCTCCACAACCCCTTTGGAGGATTGCTTATGAAATTACACTCACTCTTTGGAGGTCTCATTATATTTGATCCTAACCATTCACAAACTCTGTAGTTTTGAACCCCCATTTTACAAAATTGTTTTTCCTTGGACCCCCCATGGGCAAAACATTGGTTTTGACCTTTAAACCTCCATTGCATTGGAGGACTCTTTGCTCTTTGTTGTTTACTCCCTAATCATCCCTTTGGAAACTCTTGGTTTTTCACCCAATTTAAAAACACGTTCTCCCACATTGGAGAACTGCCATTCCCACCCAGTTAGATGACTACATTTCGATCAACCTTCCTTTGGAGCCATATTGTTTTCTTAGGTGTTTTGTAGATCTTGTGGGATTACTGACTTTGGCTTCTTGCATTTTTTGGGAGCTAGGGAAGGGGGTCGCACAGTGATTGTTTTTAAGGGACTTTCCATCTCCTTTAAAATATCCATATTATCCCTTCACTAACCAGGTACTGTAGTCTGTTTGTAGTCTGTTTGCCCCATCATCAGATTTGGCATCCACCCGGTCATGATCAGACATGAACACATCAAACCCAATGGCTTTGTTGTACTGCGAAGCCCCAACCAGTTCTGTGCAGACACTGGCAAAAATATTTTCAGGAATACAAAAGCATGTCCATCTGTGTTCCTGGTAGTGGTGCACGCTTTGTTGTTGAAGGGCAACCTTTTGTATCACAGGTTGCCACACTCCGGTGTCATCAATCAGAGGTATTCAGGTATCCAGAGTCGCTTATAGGAAGGAGGGTAAAAGGGATGTCAGAAGAAGGAGACATGGACAGTTGGGGTTGACTCTCAGGTTGTATGATAAGTTAAGGAATATATAACATAAAATATATCGCATAACAGTCTCCATCACTGAGGGTGGAGACTGTTCAACCTCGTGGCTGCTACTGTCATCCATTGGCAATGTGCCCTCTATCGGGGTGCGAGTCATGGAGATTTAGACTGAGGGGTAGAGCGGTGGGTGAGTGTGGCAAAAGAGACGACCCTAGATATTGAGATTAGTGTGTGGTGAATTACCATATGGCAAGGGTGTAGAGGCCCTGACTTTTTTTTAGTTGCATTAATAAATAAAAGGATGCATGCCATTCTATTTCAGAAAAGGTGCTCTGCTCACCAGTCCCCCTGGAGGCAGTTTAATCTTTAAACATACACCATACCTGAGTTTAGGGTGTGGTGACTGGTGATTCACATTATTATTAAATCCACATCTGATCTGATCATACATGTGTGAACTCTGAGCCAATGCCACAAGTAGAAGGTTGATGTGTATTTTAGTCAGGAAGGCTTTCCTTGCCATCCAGCAGGACAGGAGCTTGAAAGACTAGGGGCCTGATTCACAGAAGCATTTTATAATGGTGCAATCACATAGGAAAATGCTCTGTAAATCAGGCCTCATGTCTCTTTGATCCTTTGTGAGATCGGGTAACACCTCTTTCCAGGAAGGCAGCCACTCAGCAGGAGCTGTCGTGGGAAAAAGTAATCAAAGGGCTTACTCTACACAAGAAGACTAGCATCACACTGGGGTGTTGCATACCAAAGGGACTTTGATGCTATGGGTCTGATAAGGGGTTGGGGTTAATGCACTCAGCAGGAACACAGTTGTCAAAGGGTTTCATCATCTTGTTTCTCTCTGTGCCTCTCCTTCCTTCCTGTCTCCTCCACCTCCATTAGCACAAAGCAATTTAGGTATGATGTAAGAAGGCAAAGACCTCTTTCCCCAAAGACAGGGATCGTACCCCTTATAGGAGGTTTACTTTTTCCTGTCACCTTGTGGACCTTTACCTTTAAAAGGTAAAAGTCTTTCACCCCTTTTTGGATTCACTTCTGGACCATCTAAGCCTTAAGTAAAAAAAATATTGGAACTTTTTTGCGAGAGTTTTAGCTTTATAAATACCTCAGTCATTGAGGTGAAGGAGTGTTCCAAGACAGAGACAAGCTCTGTTCCCTGCCCACTCCCAGGGAATATGGGGGAGACCCTTGCTGAGGACCGGGACCTCCCACTCTGCACCAAATCTCTGAATGCTGGGGGAGCAAAACCTGAAAGGACACACCCTGTCCTAGAGCAGCTGTAGTGGGTCTCAGAGAACTGCTAGCATACCTCTTCTGTCCCATCAAACTGGTCTATCCACATCCAAACAAGGCAGACCACACCCGAACCAGAGGGAACTGCCAGTGCTGCTTTTGGCTGTTCATCCAACTTTGTGCTACCACTGTTCTGCATACCCTCCCGTGAGGCAAAAAACCTTGGTGTCATCTTCAACTCCTCTCTCTCCTTCTCTCCTCACATCACATCACAGACCTTGCCAATAAGTCCGACTTTCAGCTGCACCTCCTCAGAGGCATTCTCCCTTTACTCACCTTCCCCCAGAAACTCAAGGACTCCAGAGCTCTGGTCCTCTCAAGGCTGGACTACTGTAAGAGCCTCTTCCTCAACCTATTTAACTCCTCCCTTCGCCCCCTTCAACTAATCCAGAATAGGACTGCAAGACTTATCCGTGGCCTCTCTCCACTGGCTCCCGGTTGCGGCGAGGATCAAGTTCAAAACCCTCTGCATCATCAACAAGGCATTCTGGGGCCTGGCACACCGCTAAATCCAGCTCGCTCTCCCTAAATACCTCTGTGCTAGAGCCCTTAGGTCTTCTAGCTCCAACTCTCTGCAGATCATATACTTCCACAAGCAGAGAGTGGGGGGTAGATCTCTCTCTTCCTCAGGTGCCTCCCTCTGGAATGGACTCCCTGCACCTCTCAGACTTGAGCAGGCTCTCCTTAAATTCTGAAATTTCTCAAGACCATTCTCCCCCTCCCCTGCTACTGTTCCCACTCTGCTTCTTGAATGGCTGCCTGGTTCCTTCAGATTCTTCAGGGCACCAGACCCTCCCCTTCCATTCTACCCCAGCACTTGGACTCCTCTGACCCTCCCATCCACCAACCTGCACTTGCCCTCTGGGCTCCCTGACCCTGCACTAGCCTGGCTGGGCCTCCACCCCTGAGCCCTTGCAGCCCTGTTCCTCACACTTAGCACGTGGACCTTTCTGCCGCTGCACTCTCTTCTATCTGGGCTCTGTCCACCTGGCCTCCCCTGGCACTCGCTTAACCCTACAGCACTCCCCCGGTCTCCCCTGCACTCCTGTTTACTGCACTTGCATGATCCAAATGTCACAATGCCTAGTAGGACCGTTTTTGGCATCCCTATTCCCCCACCCCTTGCCTTAATGCGCTTTGAAAACACATTGCGTATAGGCGCATTATAAAATTCCAATAAATAAATACATTGAACCGGCTTGCCACCACATTGTGACAAGCACAGCACAGCATGTGTTCAGCTTGAGGAACTAGATCCCCAGTTCAGACAAACTTGAAATGCTGCCTCCTCAAACCCTGCATCGGATCACCAAAGTCACTGCATTAAACTGAAGGACATCGACTGAACGGCTAGAGCATCAGGTCACTAATTAACCTGAATCAGCGGTTACCAATGTTTTGCACCGACTCAACACTCAAACTGACCCTGTTGAGCCATCCTAACTGGACAACTCTAATCCTGCATCCAAGCTCCTGCTTCGAACTAACTAAACGCTAGCGTTCCGCTTCAACCAGCATTACTCGGTGCACCTGAACCTCGTTTGAACACACCACAGTACAGCTCAAAGCCTTGTTTGAAGCTGTCGAACCACTGAACATTGCAATAGGGTGCTTTAAACTGACCCTGTGGCCCAGGTCCACCTGTCGGGGCCCCAGGGACTGGCTAAGTCCCTTTTGCACCTTTTACCTTTAAGAACATATCACTTTTGAAATCCATGTTGCATTTCTCGACTATTTTTCCTCTCCGCTGAAAACACAAAGTGCTGGGCCATTACATTCTGCATTTTGTAGGTCTTCCCTTTACAGGGGTGGGTTTTGATAGTGTTTTTGGTAGTAGAGTGTACAATGATAGGCTATTAAAAGTATATATCTGCATAGAACCTTGATTGGACATTCTTTTGTTTTGAACCGTTTTTAATTCTGCTGTTTGGGTTGCTAATGGATTAGGTTCACACCCCTTCTGAGAGTACAGCCTTCCCTCAACCATGCTACCACAAAGGCACATGGGGTAGTTGTCTTGGCTGTGCCTGTTTTACCTTTATGAGTGGGATCACTGTGTGTTTGTAGAAATGTGTGGGCCGAGTAGGCGGTTGAGCCACAACTTATCCTTTTACTCCTGCATTTCAGAAGTTATTTCATCACAGAATGGGATCCTGAAGCTTTTGGTTAAATGGCTATTTATGTATGGAAGATCAGTGACTCATGCCACCAGTTGACTGCTTATCAAATCCTTAATTTCAGACTTTATACTGGGGATATTACCCCGTTACTACTACAGGGACATCACTCCTATGGATTGATTACATGCAAATACGGGTAAGGACACCTGATTGATTTTGTTTCAGGACATTATAGGGGTCAGTTGACCAGTATGGATTTGTTACCACAAATTCAAAATAATTATTAATTTTTTGATTTTTTCTCTTTTGTTCTGTCTATTTACGATTTGATCGTTTGAAATTAATATGCATGTATGATGTGTTTTTTGCTTTTTCTACACCCTTGAATCCTCCCTTTCACCAATCCTTGTTTCTCTGTCTGCTCGCTATGAGCTTATTATCATGATATCTATTGTCTTATTGCGGCATGATGGAATAATGCAACGTGCAATATGACCTTATAACTTTTTTCACACTTATGTCATGTTTTCGTGTTAATTATACATTTTGTATTATAATATTATGTTATTTGCGTATGGTGATTTGTTGTGGAATATTATGTAGCCCAGATTTGAAAAAGGCTCAGCAGAGCCGAAACATGTTATCATACATGGGCTTCTTTTTCAATGTGTGATTATGCAATATTATTAAATATACACACATTTTGATGGCGCGGAGTCCTGCATTCTTTTCTTTTTACACTGCTTATCAAGTCCAAAATGACAGATTCCCTCTTCTCCTTCCTGGAATGTTCTCCCAGATCTGGGATGAAGTAGTCCATTATGGACTGCCTCCAATCACCCAACCTGCGTTACACTACAAAGGCAGGTCGAATGCTCGCCTGGTGGACGCTCCACTTTTTCCCATGCAACATTGGGCCTCATTACAAGTACTCCGGTCCGGAATTAACACTGCCGGTAAAACCATACCGGCACCGTTTCCATGTCCGCCCAATCATGACCCACGGCCCCGGTAATAGCACCACCCTCAACCGCCACCGCGGAAATAGGGGTCCCGTTAAGTCCGTCTGCACGGAAACCCCTCCGTTACTGTCAACACAAAACACTGTGAGCATCACAACTAGCGCGGACATGGAAATACCGGCAAAAAAATGGCGTAAATACCGTGATCACAGTGGCGGAACCGCCGCCACCGCGAACATGGCGTTATACACTGCCTGCTGAACTGAATCAGGGCACAGGTGCACCAAATCAGCCCAGCTGGACCTAGTAGGCCACTGGGAGCCTACAAAAGGGCCACACCCAGCCCAACACAACACAGAACCATGCAGGCAGCAGGTCTAGTAGCACTGGGACTGGGCCTACTCAACCAACAGGCAGCACTGCACATGGTGGCAGTAATGGCGCAGAGGAGGAGGCGTAGGCGGAGGAGGCGCAGGCGGCAACCAGCCAACCCTGCAGCTATGGCAAACCCCATTGCCCAGCCAGACCGACCCCACCGCCAGCCAGCAATACCACGCATCAGGGCCTCACCCTGGAACCTCACCCCAGGACAGATCCACACACTATACCGGCTGGACCGTGCAACAATCCTGCACATCACCGCCATGATTGAGGACAACATCAGCAGCCACATTGACACCCCCACCGTCATCCCCCCCTCTTGAAGGTTGTCTCAGTACTGCATTTCCTTGGCACCTATCAACACACGGTTGGTGAGCTGCACGGCATATCACAACCCGGTTTCTCAAAAATACTGGTACAGGTACTGGATGCCCTGTTGCGCCATGTGTCGGAACACATAGCCCTACCCCGCACCCTCCCCGAGGTCATTGCCACCAAGTTGGCCTTCCAGTCCATAGCAGGCATGCCAAATTGCATAGGCGCAGTTGACTGCACCCACGTTGAGCTGACAGTACCACGTGCAAGGCGGAGTTCCGCAATAGGAAACAGTATCACTCTTTGAATGTCCAGATGGTTTGTGATGCCATGCAACTGATTACACACTGCTTCCCAGGCTCATCACATGACTCAATGGTACTGCGGAATTCCACTTTGCCACGGTACATGGAACGCTATGCCGGACAAAGCACATGGCTATTGGGTGAGTACAGCTGACAATGCTACAACCCTGTCGAAGTGGTGTGTGTGTGTGTCCAGGACAATGAGCATTGTGAGTGTGCCGCTGTGACCGCACATGCATCACCCCCCTTCCATCTACCAAATACACAGCGGATGCGAAACATCATGAAGGAAGACATGACAGGGCACCACAATGTGCCCGTGCACACGCTGGCACAGCCAATCCCGTCACTGTCCCATGAACCTTGTGCCACTGCAGACACCCACCCTCAATTGAAACACTGCCTCAAAAGGCACAAGAGGCGTGTAAATGAGACGACGTGTATTTACTACGTCCGTACAGTGGAGTCACTCTGCCATGTGTGGACAGCACTGCACCGTGACATGCACACAATCAAATGTCACCTGCAGGGCACAGTAAAGATGCAAGTTAATGTGTAGGCCCATATCCAGTTAGCGACATACATCGTGATGCCCAAAACATACCTCCATACACTGCATGGTACATATGCATGAATGAATGATGATACAAGAATGCACAGCAGCAGATGAGGACATGATGCCACAAACACTGACATGTTCCCCCATCTACATCCCATGTAGGTGATGCGGGATATGCACTCACGCCATGGATGATGACACCTGTACGGAGACCAAGGAACAGGCATGAAGAGGCATACAATAGGGCACATATCCGCACACGTGGAATGATTGAGAGGACATTTGGACTGCTGAAGGCCAGTTTACGCTGTCTGAGCAGATCTGGCGGATCACTGCTGTACAGCCCAGTGAAGACGGGTAAAATCACGCTCGTATGTGCCATGCTGCACAATATATGCCTGCGCAGGAACATCCCAATGCCACCAGACGCAGATGAGGAAGATGGGGATGGGGATGGGGATGGGGATGGAGATGGAGATGGGGATGGGGATGGGATGGCACCGCCTCCCCCTGGGGGTCCACATGATGGTCAGAGAGCACGGGATGCCCTGATTCGCATTTACTTTTGAGTCACAGCACATTCACAGAAATGCACGAACATGGTGACGACAATGAATTAATAGTTGCACTGCAAAATAAATGATCAATGTCCACATATGTATGTCTTGATTCGAAATGGTGATGAATTGATGTAATAACAACAGGGAAGGAGGTGCATTGGTTAGGGAAGCTGTACACCCGGGGCCACCCACCACCCAAACGTGCCCACCCCCACCCAGGCCCCATTGTTCAAACCCCCAAAACTACCTACCCCACCACCCAAATGTGCCCACCCCGACCCAGGCCCCATTGTTCAAACCCCCAAAACTACCTACCCCACCACCCAAACGTGCCCACCCCCTCCCAGGCCCCATTGTTCAAACCCCCAAAACTACCTACCCCACCACCCAAACGTGCCCACCCCCACCCACACCCTTGTAGTCCACATGTGTCCTGCACTGCCCCACACACATGCCATCACTTCCGTGTGCGCTTCTGTGCCTGTGCAACCTTGCCCGAGGGACCCGTTAGCCTACTCGAGCGCCTCCTTGGACTGGCAGTAGTGGAGCTGGATGGGGTGGTTGTGTTTGATTGGGCAGAATCTGGGATTGAGTGCATCCGTGCCAGATTTGCCTGTTGGCCAACCAACATGGCCTCTACAAGCCTGGAGGTGTGGTCGTTGCCCTCCCGCACATGGCGTGCAAGGGTCACTATAGTGCTCGTAAAGCGTCCGATGGACCTCAACAGGCGACGCACTGAGGCGCTGTAGCTCTCCCTTTGCAGCCTGGATTCCTCTAGCTGCCTCTCCACCAGCTGGGTGAGGGTAGCCTGCTGGTCCTCCATCCGCTGCATGCGGGCATTCAGTTTGGCCATGGATGGGGTGGGCGACCTCATGGGACTCCCCAGTGATGTGGGGCTGAACTCCAGCTCATGGTAGGAGCCCAGGTCTTCCAATGTGGGCATCTCCCCCTTGAGGCCCCGTTTCCGAGTGCTCTTGCAGGGCACTGTTATCACTGCAGGCCGCCCCCTCTGGAGTGCTGCTGCCTTCAGTGTTGTGTTGGGGGGCCATGATAGGTTCCCGTGGCACCTGTCTAGACTCAGGCAGTGTGGAGACTAGGGATGTAACGGTATTACGGTATACCGTTAAAGATACCGTGAACCACTTAATTGAACAATAATAACCGTCACATTGTTTATACCGGTATACCGTTCATACCGTTAAGTGTGCTTTTCAATCTGATTTGGAAAGGCTGCAGTAAGCAAGTGCTGCGCAGTCTTGGTCTTGCACCGTTGGATGTGCCGTCTGCCGAGTAGTTTCAGTTGGAGCAGTTTTTAATGCCATTCCATAAACCACACGTGCCTGACACAAAATCAATATGTTAGCAATAGGAAGAATAAATACAGTGCCAAGAAGGAAAAGGGTTTACTTTGGGTTGGCGGCTTTGGGGTTTATATATTTATAATGGATAATGTTTTCTAAACATATGACAAAGGGGGATTTCCCTGATTCTATCATTGAATTTACATATAATAAGTCCCACTGCAAAATTTACTCATCTCTGAGGGTATTCCCTGCTGCCATACCAAAGGGTAACATGTCCATGATTACTGAACGCCTTTTGGCCCCGCAAGTGTAAGAGAGTGTGTGTGTGTGTGCGTGTGCGTGCGTGCGTGCGTATATGTATATGTATGTATATATATATATATATATATATATATATATATATATATATATACTACCATCAGGCTCCAATGATCTCTGGCATGCAGGTTATCAAGATGGCAACATGTTCATCTTCACCAGTAGCCAGTGGGGGAGCTAAAAGTCTAAAGGACCACTTAATTAAAGCTATTCAGTTTGGTTTGCCAGTCGCAGCAGGGATGCCCCCCCCTCCTCTCCACATGTGTGTTTGTGCTTGGTGGAAGCAAGGGGTGGCATTTCAGTGGAGAGTATGTTGAAAAGCCCAATTCTGACCCTGGGTGCCTGGTTTTGTTTGTGATGATAAATCTGACAATTTATGACTTTTAAGAAAATATTTGTTAAGATTAGTTAACTCCACCTGCTATACCGCGATAACCATGATATACCGTCATTTGGCAATAAGGTTATTGTACCATGATAAAACTAATACCGTGACACCCCTAGTGGAGACGGTGGGGATGTCGGTGGTGGTGGTGGTGGGCGGCACATCTGTAGTGGCTGGTAATGTGGCCAGAGGTGCAGAACTGCTGGCAGCATCCTCCTGTGTGGTGGCGGTGGCTTGTGTACTTGCCGGTGCAGATTGGCTGGCCTGTTGTGCAGTATCACTGTCACTTGAAACGGCTGTGGGGACACAAAGGGCATTCAATTAGTGTTGTTGTGGTGGCAGATGGGTGCATCACATGCGTCATTAAGATTGTACATTGAATAGTGTTAGTCACATGCATCTGATTGCTGGTGTATGCATTCTGTGATATTGGTTGCCATACGGATCATGATGGGTCCTTTGGCCCACACATGCACTGCCTGGAGGGGGGGGTTGTTAATGGGTCCTTTGGCCCACACATGCACTGCCTGGGGGGGGGGGTTGTTAATGGGTCCTTTGGCCCACACATGCACTGCCTGGGGGGATGGGGGGGAGGTTGTTAATGGGTCCTTTGGCCCAGTACTCACAACTGCATATTTTCATGTGGCATTCATGTTTGGGCACTTACCGGCATCTGCAGTTGGGCTCACTCCTGCCTCAGCCTCCCCAATCCCATGGATTCCCTCTAGGTGGAGGACGCTGCTGCAACGCTCCTTCCATGCTTGCAGCCTCAGTGGGGAAGGGGGTCCTCCGCCTGTCCCACTGCTGCGTTGGCGGTGCGTGGAAATGAGGTTGCGTACCCTCAGCCTCAGGTCGTCCCACCGCTTGTGGCAGTCCTTCACGCTCCTCGCTGTCACGCCCACAGCGGTGCACTTGCATGCAGCTTCGGCCCACACCTCCTTCCTCCGCTGCTGTGTGGCTTGCCGTTGGTCGGCGCTGAACAGCATCTCCGCATTGTCCACAATGTGCTCCACCAAGACGGTTAGCTCCGCCTCGCTGAAGCGCTGTTTGCGCTGCCTCTGAGCAGGAATCCTGGCAGACATGCTGGTGGTCCCTTTTGGCTTCTCAGAGTTAGGATTGTGCTTGTGCTGGCTCTGGATGGCAATGGATTGTGCTTTTATATGATGGCCGCCTCTCTGTTTCCTGTTTTGGCGATCATGGTATTTCCGGTTCCGTGTCCGTGGCGGCGGAGGCGGACACGGGTTTTGCGCCACTTGTGGCTGCGTTATTCCATTTCCGTGGGGTTTTCCGTGACGGCGGTAACAACGTTTCCGAGCCTGTGTGGTGCGCGCGAGCGACAGCGTGTAATCGGACGTTTTTTACGCAACCTTGCGGACACGGATTTTGCCACCGTCACAGATTTTGCACGGTGCCGGACTGGCAGGTTGTAATGAGGCCCATTGTCTGGATCCTGCTGCTCCATATCTGAACTGGGCACCCACGCCGGATTGCTTTATTCTGTAACATTTACCACACAATGACAACATTCTTGGGGCTGTATAGAAGTGCACTGCATGTATGAGGCAGGTACCACAACCAGCCTGCAGGTGTCCAAAAATCTCGCTCTGTGGAGGCACGGTTACTAATGCATGCCCGGTTATATTTCTCCTCATGTTGAGATCTGGTTTCACGAATGAGAGTTAGGAGCTATGGCAGGTGTGGGTATCTGGAATCGCCTGGTTAGCAGTCATCATGATGCCAAACACAGACATGGCATGTTATTTGGGGCATTGTACATGCACTTTAGACATATCAAGACTATGCATGGCTTTCTCGTTGTTGCCACTGTTTCAGACATGGGAGTGCGTGCAGGTGTGGGATTGGGAATTTTTATAGGGATGTGAAGGTCTGGTGTGGAGGAAGGTCATATAAGCGTGGGAAAGGGACATTATAGGGCTGTGGAGGGGTGAATTTGGGGGAGAAATTAGTGTGCATCACAATGATTTTGTACTCTTTTGAGGTTAGCATCTGATGAGTTTTTGTCTGCGTGACTAAACACGGCACTAGCAAGTCGTGTGGAGTTACCTCAAGAAAGAGGTGATGATTTCGCTGCTCAGCCTGTACAACGTTGGTATTTGCTGTTTTCCGAGCTACCAAAGAGATGGTCATTGTCTTGGCTTTGTGGCAGAAGATGTCTCCTCCTCATTCTCCGATGGGCCAGCTGCCTTGTCTCACTCTATCTGGTCAAACATCATAACCTCAAAAACCATCATTTGCTCCTACGCATGCCTGTTGATACATGTTGCGTCATGGCATGCCTCTTTCACTCTTGTCTTTCATACCCTTTTTCAAGGAATGCATGCACTGGGACTTTGTTTGGTCTCACCTGCTGGTCATTGGTCTCAGATGTTGCTTGTTGCCTCAGCTGTCTTGCTTAGCTTTATAATGCACCCCAAAAAATATTCTGTGTGATAGGTAGAGGCATCAGGGTGTTTCAAAGTTGCCATTGTTGCTTTGTTGTGTGTGTTGATATAGGCTTCAGTTTTTCATGATGTATTTCTGTACATCATCTTTTTATACCTTGATATTAGCCTTTGCACCAGTCCGCCTCACCTAGAAGCCATTACCACACACCCCTTTGGTTGGAGAAAATGTGGAAGTTTTTGTTGGTCTTTTTCAGGTTGTGTCCCAACTTATAATTATGCAGTAAATTCTGCCAACAGGTTTTCGGGAAACTCTCCAAGCAATATTTTGTGCATGCTAGGTCATCCAAATTCCACATGCAGAACATTCTGAATGCGATCTGCATTATATAATTAGGATGTATTCCAAATGCCATATCTATTTCCCATCAATGAAAAACGCATAACAAAGGCCTTATTATGAGTGATGAGTGAGATAGCACAGATTTTATCGAGGTATCTTATTTATATTATTGTTTATAGTGCAAGTGTCTACTGTGTGACGGCGGAACTTTAATAATAAAAGCCCTCTTTCCCGCGGAGCGGCCGCGGAGTGGCTGCAGAGTGGCAGTCTCTGCAGGTTCAAGGCGTGCTTCCTGTGCTTCCAGTGCTTGGAAGTCTTTCTCCAGTGTCTACTGTGTGAGGGCGGAACTTTAATAATAAAACCCCTCTTTCCCGCGTAGCGGCCACGGAGTGGCTGCAGAGTGGCAGTCTATGGCAGCTAGGGCAGCGCGACCTGCCAGTAGGAAAAACAGTGCCTCGCACACCTTGGTTTCTGCCAAAAAATCTGAGACTCTTGGTCCTCGGTTACGTAGCGCCAAAACTACCATGACGCTTCTCTCTCAGCTGGATAAAGAGATGGACCCCCTTGCGCTGATGCGAGTAAACACGGAACCTGGACTGGTACCTGAGCTGGATCCGGAAACACTCTTGAGGGAGTCTCCTACCTCCAGCAATCCTGTGATCCGGACGGAGCTCCCACCTTCTACCTGCTGTCCCCCGCCAAGCGACGCGAGTGCAGCGCGGCCCCTCGGAGGAGAGGAAATGCCGCTCGCCCCAGGTGAGGTGGTATCAGTGGGCAGAGGGGGGGAGAGAGGTCCCGCTCAGACCTCTCGTCTGTTTGTCCCCGGGGGTTGGTCCAGTATTGATAATTCCAATTCCTCTTGGGGCAGAGGGGTGCAACGATCAAGACGGGCAGGAGCCCCAGAAAAACTTGCAAATGAGGGAGACAGACCTCTTAGCCTCCAATGCCCCCATTCGGGTCCCTATCCTGCACCATGTTCCTCTGGAGCCCTGTGCCGCGGTGACCGGAGCAGCTCCATCACGGTCTGAGCGGACAGAGGGCGACCAGTACACCGCCTCTGCTCATTTGGACCTCGTATCACCAGTTACCCAAAGGGAAGTGACGATCTAGGACATTCACACCAAACCTTTTCATGTTTCTGCAAATGCTGTCCACCATAAGAAAAAGGGAGTCCTGTCGCGTAGGAAACGATCCGCTCATCAGCGGCCAAAGCTGGGGTTGAAAGCCCAGATACCAAAGCGTCAAAAACATACAAACGCCCCTGACAGGCCTCCAAATCAACAGAAGGGCGACCCGCCTAAATTGCCTACTAACAACAGATTCTTTGCCAACTTTTTAAAAAAGAAACCCCTGACTTCTGAAGAAATCTCGGATGCTGAGATCCTGAGAATCGTCATGGACCAAACCCCGGCCACAACATCAGAGCAATCTAACGACGCGAGGCCAGTATTCTCGCTCAAACCGGTGTGTTTTTCTTTTTCTAACACAGCCCCGGATGCCAACATTAGGTGGCATTTTGGATCTCCAAGTACTGCTCTACCTCCCCCTCCAAGTCAGCCCTCAATTTCACCAAATCACTCGGAAGTAGCGACAAATTGGCCACGACCAAAGTCATTGGCTCCGGCTAAAAGGCCTCTCTTAGCCATGAACTTTGATTCCGGGGAACCCGTGACTTCGTCCCTGAAAGCAGGGTTTACATGTCACACACCCAAGGACTCTTCGCAAAACAAGGAGCGGTATTGTCCTCCGACAAATCCCATCGTGGTAGAAAGCGACGTGGAGGATCACCAGCTTGAGCAGTCACTGTCTACATCTGAGATTCACCCAAAAGACCTGGAAGCCTACGGCCTTGTGCCTAAGACTCCGGACCTAGGATCATCGTCGGGGGTTACCTGGCCAAACTTGGAGTCCGGGCAGACCTCCTTGACAGCTCAAGCCTGGGATCCCTGTAACCCCCTTAGACAAGGGGAGAGATCCATTCTTGATGCTTCAAGGACTCCAGTGATTTCCAGAGTGGGGACAAACAATTCTAGTTCCCAAACGGTTCCCAGTCCAACGAGAAATCGACGTTCCAGTGAACTCACAGGGAATCCATCCAAGGACTCCTCGCCTAAAAAGACAGATTTAAGATTAATAATGTCTACAGTAACGTTGGCGATGGCGCCCTTCTGCAAACTGTACGAGTCGATAAATGACTCGCTGAAAGACCATACGTCTATTACAGCCATGATGAACAGCCGTCTGATTTTCCTGAAAGGTTACATCAATGCCTTGAACAGCAAAATGGAAACAAGGCACAAGGACGACTGTGCTGGAAAGACGAAGGACAGTACACCCGCTATGCGAGTCCCCCTTTCAGACTCTAGCACCCAGACCTTCGAAGGTGGGCCGATCATCGATCTCGAGGGGCCTACCCTTGAGGGAGGTCAAGTGCCCCCTCTCAGGGGCCTTACGACAAAAAATGTGAAGGACTCAGCAGTTAAGGTTAATGGATCGATCTGCAACAACCAGATCTCAATCTTACCAGACAGTGAGCTTGCACATTGCTCTAACAGAAAAGACAGTGCACCTGTAACAAAAGGCCCTCCCATAAAGCAAAAGCAAACGATAAGAAAGCTCTTCACTGCAAAAATGAACAGCAGTAAACAGGGGCCTGCAAACGAGAAGGTGGAATTACACATATTGACCGACAAATCTGGGGGCAGAAAAATTCAAAGACAAGAAGATAAAGTGAACTATCTAACAAAGTATAAAGACGACATCGCATCTGGCAGTCTAACAGTCTCAAAGGAAGACAATCAAGAAATAGACGAGGACAGCTTAAATCTCAGTGTTTACATGCTGTCAGACGATCAAGAGGAGACCCGAAACATGAACTGTACGATGGAGGACAACTCGCCTTTTCAAACTTTGGAGAGTCGCTGCAAGAAGCTGCAAAATAAATCTAGTTGGGGGCCGTGCACACTGAAGAGCGTGCCACAAGAAAGTCACCATGCACAGTCCCAAGACAATGACCTATATGAGGCTACTCCTTCCAACGTCTCTCAGAGATACAGGTCCCAAAAAAAAAAAATGACTCTGCTCCTAGAAAGAGCTCTCCCCAAAAGAGCAGATGGGTGCACGCGACACAGACCAAAGATCCCAGAATCAAGAAAGTATGCAGAAGCAATTCTAAAACATACGCGGAGCCAGCACAATCCGAGATTCAGTCCAGGGAAAGTGGCAAGGTCTGGAGAGCAGGCCCCCAAAACTAAACGCAATTTTTTGATTGAACAATTACCGGATAACAACAAATATGTGATACTGAATAGAGGATTCTTGTTACAACTTCTCAAATGTGTGCCGTCACTTCGAAATGTCGAAACAAAAGATTTAGCTAGAGTGGAACCATTCCACCAAGGTAAAACGGCGAGTGCCTACCTCCACGTTCATACTAACTGGGCGAAAATCAGAATAGCAGAGGCAGCTGAATACCTTCTAAAGCTGGGATTCGATCTGTTTGAACTCGAAGAAGGGGCATCCTCTGCTGTACGTGGTGAATCAGTCGAACAGCGGGGACAAATTAAATCTCCACACTCTGAAAATTCAAGCACCAAACTGAAATTGATGAAAAGAGTTTTGGAGGAGAGAGGTTCTGAGCGACAGGTTCGCTTTATCGAACTAACCTCTGAGGATCAAATTGCAGATGTTCCGCAGACCAACCGCCGCAAAACTACTAGTCAACAACCTTCAGAGGAAGCAATAAGAGAGGAAGCTGTTTTCCAGGACCCGCTGAAAATAGGAAGACGCCCTTGTGGCCCTATGGCTAAAATTCAACGGACAATAACTCAACCTGCCGGTGAGGAGGGCCTTGGTACGAAGGACCCCCCCAAACAGGCCCCTTTGTCACAACTTTGGGCATGGCTGCCAAAGGCACTCACGCAGAATAAGACCAAATAGCAACTCGCCAGTCATTCCTCTGCACCCCTCTCCATAAAACAAACACCGGGAAAAGAATTTCTGTCCCTGGGGTCATGGAACACACGTGGTTTCCAGCATCTGATGGAAAAGGGAGATATAAACTTGGGGTGCTTGGACATAATATGTCTACAAGAGACTTGGACGATGGAACGTCCATCCATTGACGGTTACGACTTGGTTTGTGCTCCAGCGATAAAAGGGACCTTCGGACGCCCTTCATCGGGCCTTATCATGGCCATTCGGTGCGGCTCAGGACTACAACTAAAGAAAAATAAGTTCTTCTACTTACCTGTTGGCCACGGAAGTCAGCTGGATGACTTGCAAGGAGGCAAAGGGCAAATTCAAGAAACAGCCCTTAATTATCATTAACGTCTATTGGAATCCGGCAGCTCTGAGTGACGTTTCCTTCATTGCCCTGATCAGAGAAACCATCAATGAAGCCCTGGTGAATAATCCAGAGGCATTACTGGCCATTTGTGGAGACTTAAATGCTACCTGGATGCCGCTTGAAGCAGCAGGGCACCCCCAGCCTCTTGGTTCATCTCTTAGAAACAAACGTGGAGAAAAGTGGTTAGCTCTAATGTCAACTTGTGATCTGCTGTGTGCAGAGGACCTTTTCTCTAGACAAGGGCGGCCACCTACTGTGGCGAGTGATCATAACTTGTTGGTGTTGAAGTGGAAGACGAGTTCAACGCATAACCTAATTACGCCTGCTCCTGTTGAGGCGAACAATCAACAAACCCGTTTAAAACGGTCAGCAGCTGCCATTTCTACGAAAAAGTTGCAGTACGCAAGTACAGGCAAAGAACCAAACCAACAGAAGGTTCTGCAATTACCAGATTATCAACCGCTTTTGTTACCTTTCAGATCAAAGCACAATGGCCCGGGACGGCACAACAAAATCACCTCACACGAGTACAATAAAGAACTGGTCCTAAAAAGGCGTCAATTGAGACAAGCAAAAAGAAAGCTGAGAGCATTTCCGACGTTAGAAAACCAGGCGACCTTCACACAGGTGCAGAGAACCTATAAAACATGGATTAGACAACATCGGAGCAACCTTTATCAACACGATGCGGAAGCCATGTTGAAACTGGTTTGTGGTCATCACCCCAGAGAGTTCTGGTCATTGATCAGATCTAAGCTCTCTCCTCCCGGCAATTCGCTAACAAACCCGATTTGTGAAGCTGACTGGATAAAATTTTATTCCAATCTTTTTCAGACGCCTACACACTCGGGGACATCGCTGCCAAGTACAAAATTGGAACCGTGGGCTGATCTGAGCAACGAAACAGAGATCACTAAAAGGCTTCTCAGGCTTAAACCATCGAGAGCCCCTGGACCGGATGGCATCACAAATCTTGATCTAAAACAATTCCCGAAGGAATGGTCTGCACTGATTAGTGAGATCTTCAAACGATGCAAACAGGCCAGACAAATTCCGCTTTCATGGACAACATCAATAGTGGTGCCTATTTTCAAAAAAGGACGTAAAGAAGATCCCAAGAACTATCCTCCTATAGCCCTTCTGGACACGGTTGGAAAGGTGTTCGGTTACCTATTACTCCAGCAATTCCACCGATGGTTCAAAGATACAGATCGTGCTAACCCGTTTCAAACGGGATTTACCAAGAACAACGGTACGTCCATAAACATCATGTTTCTCAGTGCGTTAAAAAGCAAGGTGCTAGCAGGAGGCCCGAGAGTGTTCCTGGCCTTCATTGACTTGGCGCAAGCCTTTGGCCAAGTTAATAGAGCTAATTTGTGGAGGAAACTGTCCCTGTGGAACTGTCCAGCAGAACTACTTCAACCAATCCAGGCACTACATACGGACACTAAGCTCCGCGTGAGGTTAAACCAAGCAGGCTTGCTATCGTCAGAAATTTCAGTCGGCAGAGGAGTAAAGCAGGGATGTCCACTAGCTCCTGCACTTTTTATCACCTACCTCAGTGACTTCAAGGACTCCGAACAATCTATTCGCTCCTTTGCGCCATCATTGGGAAACTGCAAAACCACAAGGTTACTTTACGCAGATGACTTAATCCTAATGGATATGACCCCAATTGGCCTTCAGCGTCAGCTTGAAAATCTGGCTGTTTACGTTCGTGGAAACAACTTAACCATCAGCGTCTAGAAGACCAAAATTTTGACGATGGAAAAATCCAAAAGGGCACAAGAGAACTTCTCCTGGTATCTGGAAGGTGTGGCGCTCAATAAAGTATCAAGTATTAAATACCTAGGAGTAACTTTGGACAGCTCTAGTGTAAACGCAACCTTCCAGACTTGCTTGGTCGACAAAGTAAAAAAATTAGCTGCACAGGCTCGTGCACTGGACAAGAAGTATGGACACTTTTCCTTGCTGCCAGTGATCAAATTCTACCGTACAACGGTGGTTCCATCACTCACCTATGCAGCGGATGCTCTTCCTCACACGCCCCCTCAGCTGTGGCTGAAGCTAGAGGGGTACTTTTGGCGCACAGTTTTGGGTCTGCCAAAATCAACATCGGCGCCTCTAATCAGAAGGGAATTGGGTCTACTCTCATTGCAAGGGACTGTGCAGACCAAATTCATAATGCTCTACAGAAAAATGCTACTTCCTGACTGTCCTTACGTGCTAGCCACGATTCGCACTGAAGTCCAAGCAGCACACTGTCCGGTGCTAAAATCCTGGGAAACAGCACGAAAAGTTACATTAGTGGAAATTCATTCCTCGGAACAAGAGCTTATCCGGAACCCTCTAAAAATAAAAAGGAAAATAGCCGAGTATGACTGGGTAAAGGCTTTGAATTATGCAGAAAAAGCGAAATCAGTCAATCACCTTCCACCCTACCAAAGTAGACTTAACATTGTTCCCAACTATCTGAGCAAGTTCCCTAGAAAAGCAGCTAGATACCTGTTCCTGAAAGCACGCTTAAACTTACTGCAGACCAACGAGATTCTGAAACAAAGAGGACTGAGTGACTCAGATACATGTCGTTTCTGTAAGGACTCCACAAAAGTTGAAACTATACGCCACCTGCTTCTAAATTGTCCAGGTACACAAGAAATTGGCGAAAAATACCCGCAGAAACATCTTTTGGCATCTTACACCAGGGAAGAAGAATTCTGGTGGAATCGCTTAATGAGCAGAGAAAGAAATACCTGGACAATTGCGACTACTCAAACTCTAAATGCTATTTTGTCTTTATGAATTCTTCTTTTTTTTTTGGAATTCATGTTTTTTCTACGATGTTTCTTCATTTTTTCATTTCTATCGTTCTTCTTCAACTATGTTTTGTAAAAATCATTAATTTGATTAAATCAAGGAAATAAATAAATATTGCGCAAACCTATCTTGATGGCAGCACATTGTTTTATAATGGGAGGGTGCCAGCATTGGACTTGGCACTATATACCGTAGCACAATACTGTTGATGGAGGGCGGTAGGTATATTTATTCGTTCAGAAGGTATTGTTGAAAGAGCCATGCATTTAGTATTTTGCAGAACTGGAGGATGCTAAGGGCATTTTGAGCCTCTGTTGGGAAAGAATTCTAGTTAGTCGGGGTATGGAGGAGAAAAGGTTCTATGCGATATTTCCTACTATTTAAGGTGGCACGCAAAAATACATTTTGTTTCGGCTGATTTGATGCAGCCTTAAATATTTGTAAATATTAATTTTGGGGGTCTTACCCCCCCTTTCCACATGTAAACCCATCCCTTGCCTGCCCTCACCATTTAAATCAGGGGGGTTCACACACCAAAGCCTCCTCATCCCCCACACCCCCTCACCACCTTCAACATTCCTACACAAACCACCCTCCCCTCATAGACACGCACACACACAAACATACACACACTTACTCGTCCACGCAACAACACTCCTTCCCGACCCTCACAAACACTTCACACCCATCCCATCCCCTCTAGACATACACTTTCCTTCTCATCTGCCCTTTTCCCTCCACACTACAAAAATTCCTACATCAACATATAAATAACACACACACTTACCTTATTTACCCACAACTTCCATCGGTCAGCCTGGCCCAGCCGTGCCTGTGTGCACCTGAGTACACTCATGTGCAGCGAGGGCCTGACAGTTCGATTTAGAAAGACTGCTCTGAGCAGTTCAGACATTCTTTCCAAATCGGTCGTTTTGTTTTCAATAAAACAAAAAAAGAGATGTTCACTCCACCCTGGCGAATGACTGCTTGCAAGTCTTCCCTTTACGAGAACATTTGGGAATGATGCCTAGCTGCCACAGCTGTAGATATGAACTGCTGAAGTTTGTGGTCACTGTCAAAGAGAATCCCAGGTTGTGAGCCAGCCAGTGCAGGGTTGAAATACAAGCCTGGGTGATGGAGGTGGGAATAGGAAGAGCCGAAAGATGGAGGGATGATCTGACTTGACTGAGATGGGGTATCAAATAGTCAGGTATGAATGTATTTTGGTGATAGTGTAGATAAGGGAGAGCATAGGTGGGTAGAAACACTGTGGTGAATGAGGGAAGTGTCAGATCGAGGAGTGAGTACAGGCTCGGAACGGTCTATAGGGCAAAGGGGCAATGCCAGAACCAAAGACGCAAAATGCTAGTGTGGGCCAGTTTTGTTGGTCAAAGTGGGACACTTTTTTGCCCAATGTGGGCCAGTTTGATGAGTTACTTTACTTTGCGACTAGTAGTTCTGGCCATTGCTGCTGAATACATATTCTTTAAATTTCACAACTTACATCACATTTTATCAAACAACTCCCCCTTAGGTAATACTCAAACAGTCTGTCCCAAAAGAAATGAATTGCCACTTTTTCATTTGTGCCCGAGACAATTTCATGGCCCAGTCCGACCCTGAGTGAGTAGCATTGAGAGAAGAAGAGAGGATGATGCAGTTGATTGGGTTGCCAACATGGTGAGGTGCAACCCGAGAGTAATGGGAAGGATTGGTGCCAAGTTGGAGTTGGTAAACCTCGGTCATGTTCAGGAGGTTAGAGGTACCTAGGGGCACAGCACAGAGCTCGAAGGGTAGGGAACCAACTACAAGCTCAAGGGGAAAAGGAAGAGGGAGTAGACTATGACAGCAGGGTGGCAGATTAAAATGATGAGTGGGGGCCAGTCCAGGAAGTTGAACAGCAACACATTTGAAGGAAGATGGGAGAAAGGTATGGGGGAAGAGGTTCTTGGGAAAGTCATATTAATCAACAGGCCAACATCTATTCCTTTTTTCAAAGACTTAAGTAGTGGTCGAGGTTGAGGAGATAAAGTGCGTAGTTCTGTTGTGAGGGCTTATGCATGTTTCATTGATTGCGATCACGGACAAGTGGGGAAGGTAGTCAGTGAGTAGGGAAGTGTGTGATGCTGGAAATGCATTGGAGGGACAGGGCCTCCGTGTCCTTGTCCTGTACTCCCTTATCATGTGTGTTCTGTGTTGTTTTCTGCACAGGAGTCCATGTGGTGAACAGACCCTTGGGATACCCTTTTGGCACCCATGGGTGGGGGTACAACCCGGTACCCGTAGTGTATGTTTTTGGGCACATGTGTGTGGCCCACAGAGCAGGGTATGGGCTGGTGGCAGCTTCATGCTGAATTTGAAAGTTGATATGAGTAGCCTCCATTTTGGGATACCCAGGCCCTGCCATAGGAATCAGTGGATTCCTGATAGGAGACAAGATGGCCCCTGTGGCCTCTTGGTTTCTATTACCTGTTACCTTGTTTGGCCAAAGACCTGGGAAGCCCTGACTCTGTCCCTTCCCCTGACTGGCTGTTGGGTGGAAGTTACATATATGGTATTGTGGGGAGGTCCAGGCCAGACTGTCTGGAGCCTTCCCAGTGATAGTACGTTGTGGTTACACCCTTGGGTTGGGCCCTGGGTGAATGGAGTGTGTGACCAATATGCACTTCATGTTATGGGTGTCTGGTATCTGTGTGTGTGTGACACAATGAATGAGACACCCCTGCCCGAAACTGGTATGAATGCAGTGTGGTGTGCTGAAAGGCTGGGTGCTTGCCCCAATCCACATTCCTTGTTATGGGTGTATGGATGGAAGAGAATGGCCTGAATGCACTGTGAGCCTGATTGGCTGCCTGCTTGCATGAATGCCCTTCTGAATGAATGGCTGCCTGAGCCTGGCTCAGCAGTGTGAATGAGGATCCAGAACAGTATACCTGGGGACTTCTCACTTACCAGAATTGTTCAGAAGCTGAAGTCGAAACGTGATGCTTAACCTTGAAGCCCAGCTGGAAGAAGAAGGCTCTGCTGCTGCTTTCCTTCGATGCCATCCGAAAGCTGTCATGTCTCCAAGAACTGATCCAAGAGAGGACCTGGCTAGGAGACCTCTTTCTGAGCTACTAGGGAACATTGTGCAAAAGCTAATCTTCTTCAAGGCGCCTTGGAAGTCAGTCCTCAAAAGGCTGTCGACTGGAGATAGGGTCTGCCAAGAACCTGAAGTAAAGCACCCCGACATCGACGTTCATCATCGCCGACCAGGGTTGAGACGTCTGCTGTAACCGCTGGAAGCCCGTCGAGTCATGTTGCCCAGAAGCGGGGACAGCTTGACGCTGTGCTGACAATGACCAGAGCCGCAACGCTCCACCTTTTCCTAAGACACTTTGAAATCATGGACTCCCTTACCATCACCGTCGACCGCTTTGTCCCGCCGGAGAAAGTTGTGGTTGTCGATGAACCAAGGAGAATCTGCTCGTGGGTTTCCCACCACCCGAAGTCCACAAAAGACGCCGCTGAAGATCCGAAACCCAGCCATGGTCGAGTCCCAATCGTTGATGACCCGACACCCTTGCTGGGCCTACTTTCGTCACCAATCTGCTTTGCGGCAGCAAACTCTTGTCAACGAGGTTTACAGCATGCCTCACCTTCACAGGATGCCCACGACTGATCAACGACGAGCACCGCAAAGGACGAAGCTGCTCCCTCGACAACAGTGTTCACATTTGTTCATAGGAATATCGATGACCCGTGGCTTCTGCTTTAAAGGGAGTCCACTCAAGAGGGATCCGTCGACGAACCATCGAAGAACTCTGCTAAACCAGGTACATTGGGGTAGTAGAACTTTTTTAGCAGGAAACATGACAAAGAGACAAGACTTAAACATATATGGACTGGGCTTTTTGATACACTTTATTTACAGGTTGCCCAGGTGGGGGGATCCTCACACAGAACCGTTTCATTGTAGTGGGATAAACTATTCTGCTATTGTTTAAGCTAACTTTTCTTCCTTCCTATGTCTGATGCTGATACACATAACTGTTTGATTTGTATGCCATTTGAACTGTCAGCAGTTAGTGCATTTTAAAGGAGTCAAGAGTGAACTGTGGTACCACATAGACATTTTACATATTTAGCATTTTAGTATTTCCAAAGCACAAAGTGTGTTATTGATCGTGTATATATATATATATATTGAACCTTATTTGTATAAAGAACTGTGTTATCACCTAACATAGTGTGTGGACATTTCTTTGTGGGGGCTTGGGTACTACATTGTACTTAACCAGCCTGCATCACCTCCTGAGAGCTTAAGCCTTGATTGATCGTCAATTGCTATCGCATAGAGAATCTTGGCTGGGGTCCTCTGTGCTTCTACTCTGCCATATAGAGAGCAAAAGTTCAGATACCCCCGCCAGTCTTTACAAAGTGTTATTACAGAAACAATACACCAATTACAAGATGGATTTCAGAAACTCAAAAGTACCATCGATCAGTGTTGACGATTATTTGTTCTCACCCAGAAGCACGTAATCCTGAAGGGCGTGAAACTCTATGCAGTCTTCGTGGACGTACAGATGGCCTTGGATGGCGTCCCATGTGATCTATTATGGAGTGTTCTAAGGAATAGGCCAATTCCCCAGCATTTAGTTGAAATTATGAAAATGCAGTATCTGGCCAACCCTGCTGCAGTCTCTACCTCTCCTGTCCCCTCCGAGCCCCTCTGCACGGCACTGGCTTCTCACTTTACTTCCAAGACTCAGGACATCCTGTCCTCACTCTCCTCCTGTCAACTCCCTCCCTTTATCCCCTGCTCTTCCTCTGGCCCCTCTGCTGCCACCCACCTCCCTCCCTCCCTCTCTTCCTTTCCCCTTTTTTCTGCAGACGAGGTTTCTCGACAAGTCCGATCTATGAAAGTCTCGTCAACACAGGTTCACCCCTGTTCCTCCAAAACTATCAAGGACCACGTTGACTCCCTGGCTCCTGCACTGGCTGATTTCTGTAATCACTCTTTCGCCACTGGAGTCTTCCCATCCTCTCTGAAGCACTCCCTTGTGCACCCTCTTCTTAACAAATCCTCTGCTGACCCCTCATGCCCGGCTAACTATCACCCAATCTCCATCACTCCCTTCCTGGGCAAGCTCCTGGAGGAACTGGCCATCTCCCATTTCAATCTCCACACCGAATCTGTTGGTTGTCTTCATGACCATCAGTCTGGCTTCAGGGCTGCCAGAAGCATGGAAACTGTGCTCCTGAGCATCCATGAAGACCTTCTCTCCAACCTTGACTCCAACACCCTGTGTGTCCTTATCTTGGTTGATCTCTCTTCTGCCTTTGACACTGTCAAACACGCCATCCTGCTCAACCGTCTACGTGATAACCTGGGTATCACTGGACAGGCTCTGGCGTGGCTAACTTCTTTCCTCTCCGACGGACCCTCCCAGGTCCAACTTGGGTCCTTCCTCTCCGATATCTTTTTCTCTACCTGTGGCGTCCACCAGGGTTCAGACCTCTCTCCTTGGCTGTTCAACCAATACCTGGCACTCCTTGCCCACCGCATCGCCGCTCTCTGCACCAATTTTCAGTGCTATGCAGATGATACCCAGCTCATTTTCAGGATACCCTCGGCCTCCTCCTCTCCTTCCCTCATCTCTGACTGTCTGTCTGCTATCCAGGAGTGGTGTGCCGACAACAACCTCTGCCTTAATGCCAATAAGACAGAGATTCTACTCATCGGCACCCCCTCTCCCTCCTTCCCTTCAGCTATCTGGCCAGCCTCCCTTGGCCTTCTTCCTGCTCCCACCTGCAAGGCTAAAAACCTTGGGGTCATCTTTGACTTAACACTCTCCTTCTCTCCTCACATCTCCGACGTCTCTAAGAAGTCACACTACCAGCTGCACCTCCTCAGAGGTATTCTTCCTCTCCTATCCTTCCCCCAGAAGCTCACCGTCTCCAGAGCTCTGGTTCTCTCTAAGCTGGACTGTTCCAACAGCCTCTATCTTAATCTGCCTGCCTCTACTCTCCGCTCTCTGCAACTTATCCAAAACAGGACTGCGAGACTCGTCCTTGGCCTCAAGCCCAGGGATCGTATCTCTCCAGGACTGAAATCTCTGCACTGGCTGCCAGTGGCTCCAAGGATTAAGTTCAAAACCCTTTGCATTATCCACAAGGCCTTCTGGGGCCTGGGACCGCATTACCTTCAACTCTCTCTTCCTAAATACCTTCCTTCTCGGACTCTTCGCTCATCTGCCTCCAACTCCCTCAGGGTCAGCCGCTTCTCCAAGCAACGAGTTGGTGGTCGATCTCTCTCCTGGGCTGGGGCCTCCCTCTGGAACAGCCTTCCTGCCTCCCTGAAACTTGAGGAGAACCATCTCCGGTTCCGGAAGAACCTCAAAACCTTCCTCTTTGCTTCTGCTTTCTCTGCCTCTTCCCCTGCTGATATTCCCTGCCGATTCGGCACTGGTTACCTGGCCACCCTTTCTGATCTTGGGGCCAGGTCCTGCCGTTTGCTCTCCTGCCCCCCTGGCAACTCCCTGCCCTTGGGGACTGATTCTGTATCCCATCAGTCCCTTACCAGCATTTATGTCTGCTCTTACCTTGCATTTGCCACCTTCAGGCCGTTATTTATTGTATTTATTCTTCTTTCCCATCTACTGCACTTTTCCCCTTTCCCTTCCCCTGGCACTTCTTCCCTTTCTCCCTACCCTCGCACTTGCGCAATCTGAATGACACCTGGCCTAGTAGGATCGTTGTCTGTCTCCCACTGTCTTCCCCTCCCTCGCCTCGTCGCGCCTTGAAACACTTGTGTATAGGCGCGTGTTAGGCGGAAACCTGTGCAGTTCCCTCTGGGACCACTGCAAAAGATTTAGGACTACAGGTGTTTGGCGGTGAACCCACTTGGTAGCAGTCTGTACCACACAGATTCACTTGGTAGCTGTGGCTGAGCAGTCAGACTTCCCTCAAGAAGAGTTAGGCAGTATGTGGAGTATACAAAATAGGGCAGTCTACACAGTAAGACAAGCAACCACGCAACAAGGCTTGGATGTAAAGATATAAAGGTATTTATTTCTAACGACACATCTATATAAAAACACTCTGGCACTATTACGGCAAACAACTTCAATTGCAATTACTAGAAGAAACAGATCAATCCCTCTAACAATAGTTCGACAAGTCTAGGTTCAACGGCATCACTTATTTGCAGACAGAGGTGTATGCTTTAACCTAGATGGCACTCTAGTATTCGTTAGGTTGGGAGAGAAAAAGGCGGGTTAAGAAATCAACTCGATACCAATACGTGTAAGAACAAAGATGCAAGGCAAGAAGACAAGAACCACTGTAGATTTCAAAGTTCAGAGGCCAGGCCCACTCAGAGAGAGGCAAGGCGATATGTCCAAAAAAAGTATCTAGTGGAAATGTGTTCGAGTCTTTGTAGCAAATTGTTATCGGCAGATTGGACCAGTTCAGAACAACACGCTAGAGAAAGCTTGGAGGCGACCCTATGGAGAGGCGAGGATTAAGACACCTCACTCTATCCAGCAACAAGGGAAGCCAGGCGGACACAGTACCTTGATTGTGGAGAGACAGCTCCGGCGGGGGCAGTTGTTCCTGGTGGTGGATGCACGTCCGGTCTTTGCTAAGAGAAGAGGTGATCTCGTCGTCGAAGGAAAGTTGAAGATCGTTGCACCACCAGGGAAGAGACCAGCCGCGGAGTGCTCTGTCACAAGGCACCACCTTTTGGTCGCGGTACAGGGGTAGTGGCTATCCGGTTGCCGAGGTGCTCTGCACGGGCAATTCAACCACTGCGTCCTGAGGCGAAGAAAAAGCAAAGGGGACCGGTTGTTCCCACCAGTCAGGGGAAGAGACTCTCCGGCAGGGAGATCTCCTCTGTCATCGGGAAGTGGTGAGTCGGTTCAGCAGGGCTCCACCGGAGGTGTCGTCGTTGCAGGTTGGCTCAGCTTTACCCTCGTCGGATTCTTTAGGTCCTGTGGCGACTTCTGAAGATCCAGTCCCAAAAGCCCTGCTTTTATGCAGAAAACCCCCATTCATTCAGCCTAGCTGTCAATCAACACATGCTAAGTGGTGAGCGGGGATGCTCACCACTTGGGCCAATCACTCTAGAGTGCGACCGGAGTTGGCAAGGCAACTCGGTCCAGGGTGCCTAAACCCCCTCCCACACCCCTGTGGTAACCCAGACAGAATGGCACCACTTTGGAGGGTCTCTGCACAGAAGCCCGCCAAAAGTGGAACAAAGGGCTCAACCTTTGGTTTAGGAGTCACAGAGACGAACACAGACGCCATTTTAAAACCAAGTTCTGGCAGAAAATACCATCCGATAGACTTATTTAAGATAAGTAAACCGGTGGTATGTTAGAGATTAACGAGGAAAAGTATCAATCTCCAACAATGGGAAGAATCCCATAGGGTTATATTCGGGGTCGAACATAACAAGTAGTTTCCACTGCCACCAGCCAAAACTCGATGAGGGGGGACGGGACAGTGCCCCCTCGAATAACAGACCCAGGAGTAATCGAATTACCCCTACTAGTACGTCCACAATAGGATGGTTTGCACTAGTTCTGTTTGTAAATTTAGGTCTAGTAAAGCCAATGGTGACTTTACATGCCCGGGGAGACAGTAGTCAGTCCCCGGGTATGGAGTCTATGATGGAGGTCCGCTAGGACGCCCCAGTGCTACGGCACGGAGGGTGCAGTGTAACACACATAGCAAAACATATGAGACCCTATGGAGTAAAAGACCCCATAGCCCATAGAACACATTGACATTCAAAGGAATTACACACACTCATGTCCAAGAGTGGGAGAAAAAGAGTCTCACTCTTGGCAGGATGGAAAAAAACAAACTCCAGAAATCCAGCAAAGCTGCTGGGGGACTCACTAGGTTAGGGAATTCAGCCTAAACAGAGAATTCTCCCTAACACTCGCCCCCCCAGACTAAGGGACAGGAGGATTTAATCCACTCCTGGATGAATCTCATACCTCTAGTCGATGACATACATCCTAGAGAGACCATCAGCATTTTGGTGGTGACACCCTGACCTGTGCTCAATGGTGAAATCAAACCCTTGCAGGCAGATCGACCATCTCAGTAGTTTTGGGTTTTCCCCTTTTATTTGCATTAACCATCTCAAGGGTTGGTGGTCTGTCTGAATGACAAAAGTAGAACCATACAAGTACAGCCTAAACTTCTTCAGAGCCCACACGATAGCAAAGCACTCCCTTTCGATTGTTGCCCACCTTGTTTCAGGATCCTTCAGCTTGCGGCTGATGAAGCAAACGGGGTGCTCCCTACCTTTCCCATCCAGTTGACTGAGTACGGCACCTATTCCTACATTTGAAGCATCTGTCTGCACAATGAAGTGTTGGCGGTAATCAGGAGCTCTGAGTACTGGGGCTTGGCAAAGAGCCTTTTTCAAGTTTTCAAAAGGCTGATTGCACTCCTCGTTCCACCTAACCTTTTTAGGAAATTTGGGCGAGGAGATGACATTCAGTGGAGAAGCTATGGTCCCATAGTTCTCTATGAAATTCCTGTAGTACCCAGTGAGGCCTAGGAAGGCTCTCACTTGGGTTTGAGTAGTAGGTGTTGTCCAATTTTGCACAGCTTCAATCCTACTGAGCAAAGGCCTTATTTCTCCACCTCCTACCTCATGTCCAAGATAGACTACCTTACTCTGTCCAATTTGGCATTTATTCGTCTTTATGGTCAGATTGGCTTGTCCAAGAGCCTGCAAAACATCTCTCAGGTGGGTTACATGTTCTTCCCAGGAATTGCTGAACACTGCGATGTCATCCAAGTATGCCATGCAGAAGTCCTCCATCCCATTCAGAACCTGGTTTACCATCCGTTGAAACGTAGCAGGTGCATTCTTCAATCCGAAAGGCATTACCTTAAACTGGTATAAGCCAACGGGGGTAGAAAATGCAGTTTTCTCCTTGGCATGGTCTGTCAGGGCTATTTGCCAATAGCCTGACGTCAAATCAAATGTGCTGAGGAACTTGGTGGCGCCAAGTTTATCCACCAACTCATCTGTTCTTGGCAAAGGGTGGGCATCAGTCTTGGTGACTGCATTAAGAGCTCTATAATCCACGCAGAATCTAAGCTCTTTAGATCCGGCCTTTGGTACTAACACAACTGGGCTAGACCATGGACTAGTAGAGGGCTCTATTACCCCGAGATCGAGCATCTTGCTGACCTCACCTTTGATGTGGGTTCGTACGTTCTCTGACATTCGGTATCCTCTGCTTTTGACTGGCAGACAGTCACCAGTGAGTATGTCATGCTGGCCCCAAGGGGTCAAGCCTGGTGAAAGCGAGAACAGAGCGGCAAACTGATTCAACATAGATTTGCACTCTTCTTGTTGCTCGGGTGTCAGATTTGAAGAGAGATTTACTCCTTCAACTTTTTCGTCCAAAGGTAAGCCTCTGAGGAGATCCGGAAGAGCTTCACTCTCTTCTTCTTCCTCGGATGATGCTAGAAGCAATGCTCCTACATCGGGTCTTGAGACATACGCTTTGAGTCGGTTGATGTGAAAGACTGTCGGAGCCTCCTTGGGATTGCCCAAGTCCACCAGATAGTTGACCTCTCCGAGTTTACCCACAACTCTGAAGGGTCCCATCCATTTGTCTTGCAAGGCCCTCTGCCTTGTTGGGATCATAACGAGAACGAGCTGGTCTTGAGCGAACTCAACCATGTTAGCCTTTTGATCGTGCCAGTGCTTGACCAATGCTTGTCCAGCTTTCAAGTTATCGCTTGCTTCTGTCATCATGTGCGACATTCTCCTCCGGAGACCTATCACGTAGTCAGTCACTCTGACTGGCTTGGGGGAAGTCGCACTCTCCAACCCCTCCTTAATCAGGGCCAATGGACCTCTGACGGGATGACCATAGAGAAGCTCGAAGGGAGAATAACCTACTCCCTCCTGAGGGACTTCCCTATAAGCAAAGAGAAGGCATGGCAGTAGAAGGTCCCACTTACGCTTAAGGGGTTCCTCTAAAGCACCTATCATGCTCTTCATGGTTCGGTTGAACCGTTCTACCAACCCATTGGTTTGTGGGTGGTAAGCTGTTGAGAACTTGTAAGTAACTCCGCAGGTTTTCCACATGGCTTTCATGTAGTGGGACATAAAGTTTGACCCCGGTCAGAGATTACTTCCTTAGGAAACCCGACCCTGGTAAAAATACCAAGGAGGGCCTTAGCCACAGCCGGAGCCGTAACAGTCCTCATAGGAATTGCCTCAGGATACCTAGTAGCATTGTCTACGACAACAAGTATAAACCTGTTGCCTGAGGAGGTTGGAGGATCAAGGGGACCAACGATGTCAATCCCTACTCTCTCAAATGGGACTCCCACAACTGGGAGAGGCACTAAAGGTACCACATTCTTGGAGCCAACCTTACCAGAGGTCTGGCAGGTGTGGCAGCTCCTGCAGTGTTTTTCCACTTCGGCCCCCATCTTCGGCCAATAGAAGTAGAGAGAGCCTTTCCTTAGTCTTCTTGAAACTCAAGTGACCAGCCAAAGGAATCTCGTGGGCTAACTGCAAGAACTGTGGTCTGTTCTCTTGGGGTACTACAAATCGTTTGTAGTCTCCAGGTGCAGACTCGGTCGGTTCACTGTAGAAGAGGCCATCTTCCCAGTGCAACCTGTATTTCCCAGGCTCTTGCCCTTCAGCCTGAGCTTCTGCCTGGTGGCGAAGACCTTCCAGAGTTGGACATTCTCTCTGTCCCTTACTGAAGTCTGCCCTGCTGGGTCCACCTTCTGCCAGTAAAGACTGCAGCTCAGGATGGTCAACAGGATCCAGATCTCCAATGAGTTCCTGGCCTTCCATTAGCTCTTCCTCAGAGTCTAACTCTACCACACAGGGTTGTACCTCCCTCTCAGCCTCAGCTGGAGGTGGAGTTACGGGTGTAACGTTGGACAACCGCGGGGAAGTCCTTGTTGGCTGCACCGAAATGCTGGCCGCTGGTTTCGGGGTAGAAGTTTTAGGTTTCCCTTTCGCTTCTGATTTCTTCGAGACAGCTGCCGACAATTCTAGTGGAGCAGGAGTGATTTCTTTCTTCATCATCTCCTGGAGAGTACCGCGCATGGTCCTCTCTCTTGCGGGTCTGGTTAGCTCCTGCAACCATTTACTAGGAGGTCTGGGAGTATGCGATACAACTCCGAGAGTTTTTAAATCGTTACCCAACAGTACGCGTCCTGGTACCTCACTCTGTATGCTGACAGGTATCTTCACAGTCATGTCGTTACACTGGATGAGAACTGGTAATTGGGGAAGCATCTGCACAGGCCCTCCAGCTAACTTGGTGAGGCGTCTGGGTGCCTTAGCAACATCCTCAGCCTGAAAAAACGATGTATCCACCACAGTTATGCTGGCCCCAGTGTCCCTAATGGCAGGAGTCTCCTGACCATTCACCTGGACACTGTCCTTATAATACTCTTTAGTATTATCGGGGATAGAATTATAGACATCTAAATTCTGTTGTTCCCACAACCCCAGAGATACTAAAGAAACGCTGGCTGAGACTCCAATGGGTTCGTCAGCTAGCAGTAGAAAGTTTCCACTTGCCATTTGGACTTCCTCCTCTGGAGCGAAGGCTAAGGAGACAAGCTGGACCCCTGAAGGTTTACCCTTACATCTGGGATCTCCTTTCACGTGGTGAGTCGAGCCACAAACAAAGCATTTACCGAATGCTTTCTGGAATGGTAGCTTGTTCTGGCCTCCTTCCGGTTTGGCACCAGAAGACACACTATTCTGCTGCGGTTTTCCTTGTGGCTTACCCTTCTGGTTTTGTTTGCGGCCCTCTTTGGAATTTGAGTTATTCAAATTCTCTTTCGAGTCTTTTTTAGGCTGTTTTCCCTCATCCTTTTTCTGAGTTGCCCCAGAATCCTTAAGAGTAGCCCTGTTGGCAACCCATAAGTCAGCAGCCCTAGCTAGCTTCCGGGAATCCAATTCCTTCGAATCAGCCAAGTGCTGTCTGAGCTCAGGAGAACAGGCATCATAAATAGACTCCAACATAAAAAGATTCTTCATACCCTCATAAGTGTTCACTTTGTAACCCTTAATCCATCCCTCTAAGTTTTTCAACCCTTCACTCGCCCAGGTAGCCCAAGGGGTACCATCATGCTTTTTGAGGGTTCTAAACCTCTTAAAATACTGGGAAGGGGTCTTCCCGAACCTAGCTATCAAAGCTAGTTTCACACTTGCATAATCCGTCTTATCCGCCTCCCCCAACTCCATTACCACATCAGTCGCAACAGGAGGGAGCCTAGAGAACAACCAGGGAAGTAAATCATTCCCGGTGATGTCCTGGAGCCCATGATTGTACTCAAACAGTTTTAACCAATCCAACACATCCAATCTCGGTTCATACATACCCACTAATTCCTTCGGCATCCGGGGTCTTTTGGGACTGGAGCTCCTAGAGGAACCAGAGGAGAGAGAAGCATTTTCCACAGACAACTTTTTCATCTCTAACTCATGATTAAGTTATATTTCCCTGAGTCTTAACTCAGCTTGCTTCTGCTCAGCCTGGGCATTCATCCGTCTGAACTCGAGCTCTCGGTTTCGTTCAGATTGAGCCAAGAACCGTTTGTATTCTAATTCGAGCTTCATTTCTTCAAGTTCAAAATAAGCAGGGTTACATGTGGGACCTGGTATGGGCCCCGTAGGTACAGCTGATAAGGCAGGTAGAGGAGCAGGGGAGACAGGTTCGTTAGCCTCTCCTTTCTCTTCAGCCTCTTCATCACTATCATCAGAATTATGATTTAGATCAACACCATTACTGTTATCTACATTTGCTGGAGATATTGGTTCCTCTGAACCCGTACCCAGACTTTGGTTCGCCAGCAATCTCTCTATCAGTTCTAACTTCTTACCCCTTACAGGAAGATTCTCTTGCCTACAGAGAGCTCGTAATCTCTCAGTATTTTCACCTGACAAGGATTCTTGACTGTAAGGTTCCATAGTAGACATGTTTTTGAAAGTTGCTTTTTAGTGCTAAACTTTGTGGTTAGTTATCCTAAAGTGTCGAAAAGCACTCTAAACTGTATACTCGATACAAATCCCACCGCTGCCACCAGTGTTAGGCGGAAACCTGTGCAGTTCCCTCTGGGACCACTGCAAAAGATTTAGGACTACAGGTGTTTGGCGGTGAACCCACTTGGTAACAGTCTGTACCACACAGATTCACTTGGTAGCTGTGGCTGAGCAGTCAGACTTCCCTCAAGAAGAGTTAGGCAGTATGTGGAGTATACAAAATAGGGCAGTCTACACAGTAAGACAAGCAACCACGCAACAAGGCTTGGATGTAAAGATATAAAGGTATTTATTTCTAACGACACATCTATATAAAAACACTCTGGCACTATTACGGCAAACAACTTCAATTGCAATTACTAGAAGAAACAGATCAATCCCTCTAACAATAGTTCGACAAGTCTAGGTTCAACGGCATCACTTATTTGCAGACAGAGGTGTATGCTTTAACCTAGATGGCACTCTAGTATTCGTTAGGTTGGGAGAGAAAAAGGCGGGTTAAGAAATCAACTCGATACCAATACGTGTAAGAACAAAGATGCAAGGCAAGAAGACAAGAACCACTGTAGATTCCAAAGTTCAGAGGCCAGACCCACTCGCAGAGAGGCAAGGCGATATGTCCAAAAAAAGTATCTAGTGGAAATGTGTTCGAGTCTTTGTAGCAAATTGTTATCGGCAGATTGGACCAGTTCAGAATAACACGCTAGAGAAAGCTTGGAGGCGACCCTATAGAGAGGCGAGGATGAAGACACCTCACTCTATCCGGCAACAAGGGAAGCCAGGCGGACACAGTACCTTGATTGTGGAGAGACAGCTCCGGCGGGGGCAGTTGTTCCTGGTGGTGGATGCACGTCCGGTCTTTGCTAAGAGAAGAGGTGATCACGTCGTCGAAGGAAAGTTGAAGATTGTTGCACCACCAGGGAAGAGACCAGCCGCGGAGTGCTCCGTCACAAGGAACCACCTTTTGGTCGCGGTACAGGGGTAGTGGCTATCCGGTTGCCGAGGTGCTCTGCACGGGCAATTCGACCACTGCGTCCTGAGGCGAAGAAAAAGCAAAGGGGACTGGTTGTTCCCACCAGTCAGGGGAAGAGACTCTCCTGCAGGGAGATCTCCTCTGTCGTCGGGAAGTGGTGAGTCGGTTCAGCAGGGCTCCACCGGAGGTGTCGTCGTTGCAGGTCGGCTCAGCTTTACCCTCGTCAGATTCTTTAGGTCCTGTGGCGACTTCTGAAGATCCAGTCCCAAAAGCCCTGCTTTTATGCAGAAAACCCCCATTCATTCAGCCTAGCTGTCAATCAACACCTGCTAAGTGGTGAGCGGGGATGCTCACCACTTGGGCCAATCACTCTAGAGTGCGACTGGAGTTGGCAAGGCAACTCGGTCCAGGGTGCCTAAACCCCCTCCCACACCCCTGTGGTAACCCAGACAGAATGGCACCACTTGGGAGGGTCTCTGTACAGAAGCCCGCCAAAAGTGGAACAAAGGGCTCAACCTTTGGTTTAGGAGTCACAGAGACGAACACAGACGCCATTTTAAAACCGAGTTCTGGCAGAAAATACCATCCGATAGACTTATTTAAGATAAGTAAACCGGTGGTATGTTAGAGATTAACGAGGAAAAGTATCAATCTCCAACAATGGGAAGAATCCCATTGGGTTATATTCGGGGTCGAACATAACAAGTAATTTCCACTGCCACCAGCCAAAACTCGACGAGGGGGGACGGGACAGTGCCCCCTCGAATAACAGACCCAGGAGTAATCGAATTACCCCTACTAGTACGTCCACAATAGGATGGTTTGTACTAATTCTGTTAGTAAATTTAGGTCTAGTAAAGCCAATGGTGACTTTACATGCCCGGGGAGACAGTAGTCAGTCCCCGGGTATGGAGTCTATGATGGAGGTCCGCTAGGACGCCCCGGTGCTACGGCATGGAGGGTGCAGTGTAACACACATAGCAAAACATATGAGACCCTATGGAGTAAAAGACCCCATAGCCCATAGAACACATTGACATTCAAAGGAATTACACACACTCATGTCCAAGAGTGGGAGAAAAAGAGTCTCACTCTTGGCAGGATGGAAAAAAACAAACTCCAGAAATCCAGCAAAGCTGCTGGGGGACTCACTAGGTTAGGAAATTCAGCCTAAACAGAGAATTCTCCCTAACAGCGCGTTATAAATGCCATATCATATCATATCATGAACATGAGGCAGTAGTACGTTTTGGGCTCGGAGGGGAAGTTGAAGACTCTTTCAGAGTCACCCGTGCAGTCAGGCAGGGGTGCATATTCGCCCCACTGTTGTTCTGTCAGTTTATTCATGAGGTCATTAGAGATCTGGTTGTTAACTGTTTAGATGCCCTAGGATAAGCAAGGACAAGGTATCAGCGCTATTCTTCAATGACGATGCCGTCCTTCTGGCAACATCATCAATGGGGATTCAGAGCACAATGGCATAGTTTGTGAGGAAATGCGATAAAATGCAATGAACACTGTACCAGAATCAAACAAAAACGATGGTCTTCAAACCAAGAACAGCAAATAAAGGCACTTTGCATGTGATAGAAATGGCCGTAGGCTTGAGCAGGTTGCATGCTTTGATTATTTATGGGTACGATTCCAAGAAAACTGTTCATGATCCGCACGACTAACGAAGGCCCATGTTAATTTAGAAAACTGTACTGGTGTGGCCATGGTGTTTCATATCCATTGTGGTGGGGGAGTTGTATCACTGGCCCTTAGGCTCTATAAGAATCAGGCCATCCCCTCTGCATGATAAGGGGCTGACATATGGCGTCATGTAAACGTTCCCAAACTTGTGGTATCAGAAAATGTGCTTCTAAAAAAAGTCTTTGAGGCTATACTGGGGCTCACCCAATGCTATTATCCATTTAGAAGGAGCCTTCCGTGGGTTACATATGTGAAGGAAACCCTCAGGAGGCTCCAACTGCCAGGAATGTGGACTGGACAAAATGTATTGGCCAAAGCACCAAAGACAAGGCTCAAAGAGGCCATTCTACAGGAATCTTGGAGGACCATGGAGAACTCATGCCAGGGCCTAAGCCTGGGGCCATGCTACATCGAAGCCTAGTGGGACTTTGTATACAAGGAGAATTTGGACGTCATCTCCCCAGCCTTTGCGAGATCCCTTTATCTAGAGTTCAAAATGGGCACACTCAACCTGGCACGTTTTACAAGCACATGGAGGGCAGGCAATACGAAAATATGCCCGCTGTGCGAAACAGGTGAAGAAACTGTCATCATACATTTCTTATTTTTCTGTGACCAATAGCAATTTCTCAGGGCTGCAAAAACAGAACGGAAATACTGGTGGCTAAATATATACACCGTGCCTGGCTGCCTAGAGACAGCTTGGTCAAGGCCCGAGGTACACCAGTAGCGTCAGTTATGACATCTGTGTAATGAATAGAAAAATGGTCACAACTGTACTTCACATTGCACCTTCTGCACACTTTGTACAGATAACTTCTTCCTCGAAGAATACCTACTACATGGAGGCTTGGAAATCCATGGACTGAGTTGGGGCTACCATTTGGGTAGTGAATAACATGTAAAGAACTACACTTGAAACAGCACTTTCTTCCTGTATACAGAGACGTTGTTGATTGTATTTACTCTGTGGATCTTATTGAGATTCCTGGGTTATCCCTTGCTACTGGTGTATTTTATTGTGATGAATTAAGATGAATTGTAATTATCTAATTGTAAATGGTTTGCATGTAAATGATGGTTTTATGACCCATGCCAAATAAAACTTTGTTGATCTGCACTGAAAGATTGGATGTGAGATCAGTGGGTAGGAGGAGGAATGTGTTGCTCAAAGGGGAGGAGGGTGCAATAAGCGAGGAATTGAGGATGGAGAAGTGCGGTTGGAGCGACCACAGTGGAGTTTGGAATATTTGGAACCTAGGGATGCAGAAGGAGCAAGAATAAGAGGATAAGTAAAGGAAAGTCATGCAGCTGGATGAAGAGAACCCCTAGATAAGGAAGTAGGGAAATGGTGAATAGGAAGAGGAGAAGGATGTGGGGGAAGCATCGTGGAGGAGGGGGCAGTGGCACTAGGCTAGAGAGCGATAGGAAGGTGGCGCCCCATCAAGTGCACCCAGCCTAGTAATGACTGAATGCAGGCTGGGAATAAACAGCAACTAGCAAGCAAGGCTAACTAGGTTGATAGCAGAGAAGGATTGAAATGCAAAGACAGAAGATACAATAATTATGAAGAAAGTCAGTAGCAACTAAAAGATCACTATGCAAGGAAGGTAGCAATCTACAATGTATAATGCGGTGGGGGGCAAAAGTTACATTAGCAAAGCTGGGAGCGGCAAGGTGTTACTTTAATAAGTCTGGCAGGATTACATTAAAAAAGGTTAGAATTGCCCAACAATGAAAGGAATGAGTCCAGTAATGATCAAAAAATGTAATGCAAGGCCGATAGTAACCAAAAATGTATTTGCCAAGGATGATAGCGATACAAAAAAATGAAACGGGTTTGGTAGCAACCAAAAATGTAATAAAAAAGTCAGTAGTATTTAAAAAATAAATGTACAAGGTCGTTCATGTCTAAAGGTTAAATTCGCATGGCCAGTAGCAGCATCCCGGGTTTGTAGGCCAGACTGCGCTGGAGCATTGCGCTCCCTCTCAAGCATGGTGGTGAGAGGGCTTGACGGGTCGCCACATGCTTCAAGGTGGTCCAGACTTGTCATTGCATGCAGGCTGTACCACTCCAAAAATATTTTCTGTGCACAATGATTTGATAATACACTCAGCGCAGACAAGCAATGGTGGCTGCAGACCCAAAGATATTCATATGGACTGCACCTGTTTTAAGCTGGCACAGAACAACTGCGCATGATCCACTAAAATCCACTGGTGTGCGGGCAATGGGCAGAATGCATGGCTGCAGAATATTTCCAGACAAAAGCTGTATTGCCTGGACATGTTTCCTTTCCTCCAAGCTCCGAAATAACCTCTGAATGCTTGCTGTTGTGTTTATCTAAATTGAGAGCTCTATAATGAGCAACTTTGTATTTGGGAATGCAACCAACGAAAACTGCCACAGAGAGGATTAAGAGATTCTTAGCTACAGCAGCGTAGCTTCTTTGCTAAATGATGTTAGTTTACATCTTTGTGTGCCCTTGCTATGTGTGGCTCACCAGATGTTATGAACTACCGCTCCCATCATCCCTCATCATTGACTAAGTGGGCTGTGGCTGATGGGAGTTGCAGTACAACGCATCTGGAGATCAGAAGAGTTTTGACCCCTGCATGTACACTGACGAAAGGCGATTTCTGTGTATGAATGCTTAGCTATGCATTATTATAGCCTTATAGGGAGGGGTCATTATCGCAGGATAATGACTCACCACTAAATTATGGTCAAAGGTGAAGGATCATATTCCCAAGAGATAATTACCACTCCCGAGGTCTGTAAGGTTATTAGCACATACCAGTAATAGCAAAACATGTTTTGGAGCTTTTGTGGTGAAGTAAAAACAGGACTTTAACAGTTTAACATGAGCATGCATTAGGTGCCACGAAAAAGAAAGTGAAATCCTTTTCCCATATTTCACCTTTCTCTTTGTTGGGTTAATTGCGATGTTGCAGCAAAAACAGCGCTTCAGAAAGAGGAAGTGTCTTGTTGAATACAATTTTTTCTGGAACTGTTATTGTTGTTTCCCTGTTTACTTTTAAGGACAGAATGTTCAGAATGCAGTGAATACCAGTAGTTATTGATTGGACTCTGAACATTCTGATTGGCTGCGTGGAGGTCAACGATCGCCATGTGCTAATACATTATTGTGGCCTCTGTAGGTTTGCAGCTGAGCTGCTCTCTGTCACTGATTCGTTATCATTAAACATATTTTCTTGAGCTTACCTTCACTTCTTTCAGGGACAGATCCAACAGGGTTGTCCTCTTCATCTGTGCTGGAGTCACTGGGCTCCGGCTCGGCATTCAAAAGCCTGGGGTTTTCGATCGCCTCTGCTATTTTTTCTTGGATTGACTTAGAATCTTTAAAAATATTACAGATTTAAGAAATGGGGAATGGGACATACCAAGATATAGTTAGTATCATAATAACAAAGGGTGCCTATTAGAAGCATTTATTAGTATCACTAAATGTCGTTAAGTATGTATCAAATCTGTTAATAATTTGTTGGCATGATTCGATTCAAAATTAAGATTGCCATGCAAAAAAACAATCAAATGATGAAAAAAAAAGTCATGCAGCTCACAGTCCCGGTGCAGGGCAGGCTAGCTTTGTTTTGTTAACAATTATATTAGAGGAAAGAGTTCAAAGGGTATACATTATGCGGAAATACTTACAGTTGGAGACCTTTAATGGGGTAGTTTCCTTGCTCTCCCAACACGCCCACTTGGAAAATTAACATCTAAAAACAAATATTTACTGACCAGTCCTGCATAAACTTTCCATTACACAACTCACACACTAACAAGACAGAAACGTGATGTACACAGTAAAGTGCAACGTGTGTCAGGTTTCAATTAAAACCAGGGCTGAGATTAAGGAAACATTACAGTAGGGCAAACCTTGCCCTAGCCTAGTACACGTAAACCTAGGTCAGTGCATTTATCAAGTGGGACCATGGTAGTCCGAGTACTAATGAATAATGGCGATGGCAATAGGGCAAGCCTTGCCTTGGTGCTAAAATACCTTGAACGCATATATTTTATTTGTTTAGGTGTAACACCTATAAACTGAAACGATTGCATTAGAGTACAGATAGAAAGGAATGGCACATGAGGAGGGACACACAGCCTGTAGGTGTTTGGTTAATGTTCCACCAATTGACTTCCCACAGCCATGCTAATCTCTATGGCCATTCCCAGCATGTTTCTGCCGGCCCTCCTCCCCCAAAAACACTTACTCATGGGAACACTTTGTGCTCGCTTTAATCAAGACTTACCATCAAACTTTGCACTCAAAGTGCCTGCCAGGGTTCATAGTCATTTTTTCGAATTCAAAAATGTCGAGTCATTTTTTCTAAAAAATGTTGAGAAAACGTTTTTAATACGTTTTTTATTCGAAATGGGGAGGTTCCCTCCAACCCCCTTTTTTAATTTTTTTTTTTTTGTTTTACTCATTTTTTTTATTCCCAGACCCCAAAATAAATATATAATTTAAAAAAAAGGAATTCGACTTTTTTTTTCGACATTATTTTTTCGAAAAAATGTGTCTGACCACCGCCTGCCAGTGGTTTCCACAGCAGTCTTCTGTGTGTTAAAGACTTCATTGGAGTTGTAGACCTGCTACTGTTGTAATACAAATTTGTCAACCAGGTCTGCCTTGAGCTACTCGATTTAGAATTAATCTCAGTGTCCTTTCCTGAAGTCCTGTTAAAAACAGGCATTAGCAATGTGAACAGTTTTGGCTTGTGTATAAGTTTTAGGCAGTTGCCAGGCACTGCTATTAGATGCCGAGGTACTTGCACCCTTTTGCACCTGCTACTATCAATGGCCAGTTAGTACCACTAGGGCTGTGCCTGGCAAGTGCCTTTTCCATGTCTACACAAAAGCTCAAAATGTTGGCATTGCCAATGCTTGTTTAACTAGAGCAATGTCGTGATAATCCTGTGCAAAACAGCTCTTGCGACGGTGAAAAGTTTCTGTAATATGGGCTCTGACAATGTGCATTATCAGTGTTCACAACACAAAGGATCAGGAACCTTTTCCAAGACACCACGCTTTAGATTGGCTTTAATATGCACAATGAGGATATGAATGCACAAATAGCATTATAATAGCATGATTTTGTATCAACATTACCGCACACACAATGATTTTAATGTGTTTTCTTTTTTTTTTTTACTAGAGAGTCAGTGCACATTTTCTGCACTGGTCATCTGTTGCAAATGTCATTACATTACCATCCATCACAGCACTTTATATGATCTGACCCCAGGAATACAAGTTCTAAAGAGGCAAATTATAACGCACGCCTAATGCACAATAAATACATTTAGTATCCATTTTGGAATGACACCTATTTGAATTTAAAAGCATTGTGGGTGGGTCAGCATAGATGCATTTTGGGGAAAAAAGCACAATTTCCTCTTGAAGAGATCCTTGCTGCCATCTCGTAGAAAGAAGGATAACCATCCTGTTCCCACCCAGCCATTCAATCAAATAATGGCCATGAGCTGCAGCCCGATGGATCCAGGCTGAGAAGAGGAGCCCACACATTCACACAGGTGTATGGCTGAGAAGAGGATCCCACACATTCACACAGGTGTATGGCTGAGAAGAGGCGCCCACACATTCACACAGGTGTATGGCTGAGAAGAGGCGCCCACACATTTACATAGGTGTATGGCTGAGAAGAGGCGCCACACATTCACATAGGTGTATGGCTGAAAAGAGGCGCCCACACAGTCACACAGGTGTATGGCTGAGAAGAGGAGCCCACACATTCACACAGGTGTATGGCTGAGAAGAGGATCCCACACATTCACACAGGTGTATGGCTGAGAAGAGGCGCCCACACATTCACACAGGTGTATGGCTGAGAAGAGGCGCCCACACATTTACATAGGTGTATGGCTGAAAAGAGGCGCCCACACAGTCACACAGGTGTATGGCTGAGAAGAGGTGCCCACACATTCACATAGGTCTATGGCTGAAAAGAGGCGCCGACAAATTCACATAGGTGTATGGCTGAAAAGAGGCACCCACACATTCACACAGGTGTATGGCTGAGAAGAGGCACCCACACATTCACATAGGTGTATGTTTCTTGGCTGGCATACCAAGTGATTCAAAAGGATTCCAAGTTTGGCAGTGCGGGAACAAAGTGGTGATAATTCCATTAACACCACTTTTTAGCAGTAACAGAATGATCTCCATTCTGGAATATCTCCAGAATTTTTCCTGCACCGCCAAACTACATGTTTTGGCGTAATTACCACTGACGGAATTAATGAGTGATAATTGGCAACTAATGAGTGTTTTAGGCAACTATATCAATAAAACAATATTAATGAGTTGTAATTTCACTGATTCTGGGAGGAAAAGTGGAGGATTTGCTTTCATATTTACCTCCAACTTGATGCAGGAGGCAAACTTCCACTTATACTCCAAAAATCAGTGACATTGCCACTCAGTAATTCTGCCAGTGGAAATTCCGCCAAAAATACAAATGAGACCAACACTACATTACCAACACTTGTAAGCCTGTGGTAAACGCAAGGGACCAAGTGGCGGTAACGTAACTGATTTTGGCAGTATTTTTCAGCAGTAACCGCCAAACTTGGATTGAGGCCTGAATTGTCTGAATTTGGTTACAAAATGGCATTATGGGGCACATGGCATTATGGGGGCCATAAATGGGAGCCCGCAGAGTTAAGCTGGACATGACTTCCCACATCCGCTGAATATATATATATTATAGTGCAGCGGTCGGCACACTGGGGAAGTGCACTACACAGCCTAAAGGCCCACGTATCTGTCAAGTTGTGGAGAATAACGTTGAGTCCCTTTCAATTCTGTCGAGTTAGTGCTCCATTTGATTGAACCAGTGAAGCAGTAAACGGGGGCATTTAATAGTACTTTAGTTTAGGAGACCCCGAGGGGCCTGCCTCGGATAATAATACTGACACAGTCATACAGGCCATTAATATCGCACTTCTAATGGGTGTGCAGTTGTGGTGATAAAAGAGAGGCAGGGGAATTGGGAGAAGCACAGCTTTTGGAATGCAGGCTTTACTTATGTTACATGGCACGTGCCGGTGACATCGGCCTGGCTAACAAACAAAGCATGTGTGGGTTGATCACGTGTCAGGTGGTCACAGTCATTCTATTTCAGTGACATTGCAAGGCATGACACTGCAAGAAATATTATATATACACACACTCTGGTTACACACACATATTATATTAAGCAGGTCTTTGTCATAAAAACAAAGAAATAGATTCCAAAAAAGGCTTCTGTATTTGTGAAGGCCACTATATTGCTGCTAGTACCAATTTCCTCTTTGGGACCTGCAAATGTATAATTGAAGTCCGTAAAAGTGGCAATTTCTGACTATCTTAAATTCTCAACTTTCCACTTGTATAATTCTTTCAAATCTTCAATGCTGAAGGGCAGAGCTGAGTGCTGAGATGGCGGATTAACCGACTCGGCGTTAATTGAGATTGTGTTGCTGTGACGTGCCGCCGTCTACAGGGACCGGCGGCGGCTTCTGACGTGGTACCATGTGAAGCATGGAAGTGGTGTCCTCACTGTGCCCAATGTTTGCCGTCATCGCTGTGTAAGAGCTGTGAGAAAAGAGGCTTGATAGAGGTGGCAAGATGGTGATGATTCAGGTGCTTTGGACCATGACGGGAGCCACCAGATGGGACTTACATATCGTACAGTGATCACATGATGGCGTAGCAAGAGAACCCATGTGAAAGTGTGCGAGACGTGGGCTTCCCACTACACCATCTGTGTTTAAGTGATCTCGGGAATGCAGAGGATACAGCAGTATAACCAGGGCCACTGTGAACTGGGAACCCTTGGTGGTGTAGGCCACAACACCCCACCACCTGGATCATAGTGAATAAAGCCCTAAACAGGAGCTGCCTCAGAAGGGCTCTGACCCCAATATGGGAAGAGACTGTTTGCAGAACTGATATGTAGGCCAAAAAGTGTACGAGAGACAGCAGGGACTTCTTTGCTCCACTCTCCTTGTCTGTAAAACAAGCGTCCGAAGGGGACCCTTCTTTGTCAATGGTGCCTGATCACGCTCGGAACTTCTGTGACATTGTGGCAGCTATAACAAAATTTGGTGGACAAGGAGGAGTGCTCAGTAACGTCAGATGTGAGATGATGGAACCATTGAATAAAAGGGACAGAGCGGGGTTTGCACTCCCCTGAAACGTGGGTGCCAGTGTTATAGAAGGTCAGCAAAAGTGACACAATCGCAGCCAAATGAGAACCTGGAGACCAAAATGCAAAATGGTGGAGGAAATTATGATACTGGACAAGAGCTTAGTTCGAGATAGCTTTTTGTGGATGACTAGCCAGAAAAACAGGCCAATGGTGAACCTAACCACATCAGGAGAGCATTTCGTCTAGGTTGAAATAACTGGAGCTACCCTTGATATCCCTACCTAACTAGCAGAACAGAGTATCGGTAATATTTAGGGACTGCAAAGGAAATAAGCCAATAGGCCTCATTCCGAGGTGGGCGCAAAGGGATAGCGGGCACCGTTAAGGACATCGGTCCCGGTAATACCTTTGCGCCCTATTCTGAGGTCCCTTAGCAGGTCCCACTAAACCAGGCGCCCTTAGCGGGACCCGCTAAGGGACCAAATTGCGGTACCGTTATTAGCTACTCCCCCATTCCCATTGAGCCCTATGGGGGCTCAAATGGGAATGGGGAATGGATATTTCAGTGGGAACTTACCGGCCCCTCCAGGGTCGGAAGGGACCGGTAAGTCCCCATTGAACCAGGTCGGACCCAGACCCGGTATGGGAAGTAGTCATGGCGCAAATAGCGCCATGACTACCTCCATACTCGGAATGAGGCCCAATGTCTATGAGTGAGGTCTTTCTAGCAGATGGCACATTCCTCAGAGAGTGCTGCGCTGATGAAGCCATTCAGAACACCGTCAGAGATGTGAGCGGTGAAGAAAGGATCTCTAAAACGTGTGTGTGCATTTTATTGCCAGTACGAAGGTATGTAGGGAGTGGCTAGGGCCGTAACAGCAGCCCACTGGTATCAGGTGAGAGAATGGGTCCTGTGACAAATTGTCAAGGGAGTAGGAGAGTCAAGGGGACATGATATGTGAAGCAGTTGGACTGAATCTTTCAAGGGACTCTGCTGTATTCTATTGGAGGCGGTGATGTGTGTTTGGGTGGGTGTAGTTGAGCAATGTTTATTGCAGATGTTTGGAGCTAAGTGGCCATGCTCGGGGTGGGATACATCTGTGCTCTGTTGCAATGGAGTGCTTGATGTTCCAGTGAAGAAAGGCTGATACCTGGTTAGCTATGGTCTTGCCCAGGTTATCAAATGTAGTCAGAGGGGGTCTAAAGTTCCACCTTGTCTACTCCTCAGGCACCCACGTGTACCTGTCATGGGAGGGTAATAGTTTCCCCGGGAGATGGGCTAAGTCTGTGAGGATTCTGAGGGGAAGAGGCAGTTCTTGAGAGCCTTTCTGAAGTCGAGGTGATCTTCTATATGGTGAATGGTAAATGGGATTGAGTTCCAAATGGTGGGATCTTGGACTGAGAAAGAGGAGCCCCCTATTCTGGTTGATTTTGTCACTGGAATGACGATGAGAAGTGCTGCACCTGATCTGAGATTTATGTTAGGCATGTAGTGTGTAAGTTTATGCCGCAGATATTCTGGTCCTGTGTTGTGGAGAGCTTGGGGGGTGATGCACATTAATTTGAAGGTGTATCGTTACCCGATTGGAAGCTAGTGAAGGACACAGGGGGCAGATGTGATGTGTTCTCTAGTGCCTATGGCTAAGAGGAGCCTTGTGGCAGTGTTTTATACCTGTTGGAGTTTTCTTATCTGTGATGCGAGGGCACGCAGGCAAAGGGTGTTAGCATAGTCTAATCATGAAAGGATGACAGAAATTATCACAGAGACTCTGTGTGGGAAGGTCAGGTAGGGAAAATGCGGCAGAGAACGCAACTGTGATGGTAGCTGCTTTTTTGTCAGGTCAGGTCCGCAACATGATGCATCTGAGGTGTTTTATTGTGTTGTATGTGGTGGGATGAGGGGTGGGGGATGGTCTTCCCAGAGATCATGATCTTGACTTTTCCTGGGTTGAGTTAGAGCTGGCGGGAAGGTATGATATGATATGATATGATATGGTATTTGTAACGCGCCTATACACAAGTGTTTCAAGGCGCGACGAGGCAGGGAGGGAGGGAAACAAGGGGAAGACAGACAAACGATCCTACTAGGCCAGGTGTCATTCAGATCGGGCAAGTGCAGGGGTAAAGGGAAAAGGAGAAAGTGCAGGGGGAGGAGGTGGGGGGGAAAGTTCAGTACAAGGTAAGTAGCGTAATAAAATAATAAATAATAAATAATAAATAAAAAGGGCCAGCTGGTGGCAAGTGCGAGGTAAGTGCAGAGCAAGTGCTGGGAAGGGGGCTGTAGGGATACAGTGACAGTCCCACAGTGCAGGGGGAGCCAGGGAGGCAGTGCAAGTGGAGAGTGGCTGGGCCCTGGACCGAGGTCGCTGAGAGTGGCCCAGATGCAGGTTTAGTGCAGAATTCAGTGGGGAGTTAGGCAGGTTTAGCAGGGGAGAGGGAGAGAGAAGGCAGAAGCGAAGAGGAAGGTTTTGAGGTGCTTCCGGAACCGGAGATGGTTCTCCTCAAGTTTCAGGGAGGCAGGAAGGCTGTTCCAGAGGGAGGCCCCTGCTGCGGAGAGAGATCTACCCCCAGCTCGTTGCTTAGAGAAGCGGCTGACCATGAGGGAGTTGGAGACGGATGAGCGGAGGGCTCGTGAAGGAAGATATTTAGGAAGAGAGAGTTGAAGGTATTTAGGCCCCAGGCCCCAGAAGGCCTTGTGGACAATGCAGAGGGTTTTGAACTTAATCCTCGCAGCCACTGGGAGCCAGTGAAGGGATTTCAGTCCTGGAGAGATACGGTCCCTGGGCTTGAGGCCAAGGACAAGTCTCGCAGTTCTGTTCTGGATAAGTTGCAGAGGGCGGAGAGTGGAGGCAGGCAGATTAAGATAGAGGCTGTTGCAGTAGTCCAGCCTTGAGAGAACCAGGGCTCGGGAGACAGTGAGCTTCTGGGGGAAGGAGAGGAAGGGAAGAATACCTCTGAGGAGGTGCAGCTGGTAGTGTGACTTCTTAGAGACGTCAGATATTTGAGGAGAGAAGGAGAGTGTGGAGTCGAAGATGACCCCGAGGTTTTTAGCCTTGCAGGTAGGGGCAGGAAGGGGGCCAAGGGAGGCCGGCCAGAGAGCTGCAGGGAAGGAGGGAGTGGGTGTGCCGATGAGTAGAATCTCGGTCTTACTGGCATTAAGGCAGAGGTCATTGGCGGCACACCATTCCTGGATAGCAGACAGACAGTCGGAGATGAGGGAAGGAGAGGAGGAGGCCGAGGGTAGCCTGAAAATGAGCTGGGTATCGTCCGCATAGCACTGGAAGTGGGGGCAGAGAGCGGCGATGCGGTGGGCAAGGAGTGCCAGATACTGGTTGAAAAGCCAGGGAGAGAGGTTGGATCCCTGGGGGACACCACAGGTGGAGAAAAAGATGTCAGAGAGGAAGGAGCCCATTTGGACCTGGGAGGGTCGACCGGAAAGGAAAGAGGTCAGCCATGCCAGAGCCTGACCAGTGATACCCAGGTTATCACGGAGACGGTTGAGCAGGATGGCATGGTTGACAGTGTCAAAGGCAGAGGAGAGATCGAGCAGAATGAGAACACAGGGAGTGTTGGAATCGAGGTTCAGGAGCAGGTCCTCACGGATATTCAGGAGAGCAGTTTCCGTGCTTCTGGCCGCTCTGAAGCCGGATTGATGGTCATGAAGATTACCAACAGATTCAGCATGGAGGTTAAGCTGGGAGATGGCCAGTTTCTCCAGGAGCTTGCCCAGGAAGGGAGTAATGGAGATTGGGCGATAGTTGGCCGGGATAGGAGGGGTCGGAAGAGGGTTTCTTGAGGAGGGGATGCACAAGGGAGTGCTTGAGGGGGGATGGGAAGACTCCAGAGGCGAATGAGTGGTTGCAAAAGTCAGCCAGGGCAGGAGCCAGGGAGTCGATGTGGTCCTTGATGGTTTTGGAGGAACAGGGGTGAACCTGTTTAGACGAGGCTTTCATAGATCGGACTTGTCTGGAAACCTCATCAGCAGAAAAAGGTGGAAAAGCAGAGAAGGAGGGCGGAGGGGCGGTTGCAAGAGAGCAAGAGGAAGAGCCGGGAAGAGAAGGAGGGAGGAGAGAGGAGGAGAGCGAGGACAGGATGTCCTGAGTTTTTGAGATGAAGTGCGAGGCCAGTGCAGTGCAGAGGGCCTGGGAGGGGACAGGAGAGGTAGAGACTGCAGCAGGGTTGGCCAGCTCCTTGCAGATTTTAAAGAGTTCAGCCGAGTTGTTAGATGCCTCAGAGATGCGGGCTTGGATAAGGGCTCTCTTCTTGGTGAGAACGGAGAGCCGGTATTGCCTTTGGAGCAGGCGGCAGGCCAGTTTGTCAGAGGATGAACATGAAGCACGCCATTTCCTCTCTGCCACCCTGCACTTGCGTTTTAGGGTGACGAGATCCGAGTCATACCAGGAGTTACATTTGGCTTTGGGCTTCAGGCGGATTCTCATGACGGGGGCAAGGATATCGAGAGTATCAGATATAGAGGAATAGAGCATGGGGAGGGCTGTGTCAGGGTGGGAGTCAGCCGAGGGGGGAGGAGGGGGCGAGAAGGTAGCAGCGAAAGCCTCAACTGACACGCGCTTCATGGGTCGGATGACCGAGAAGGTGGGTGGCAGTGAGGAGGGTGGCTTTGCCTGTGGGGTAGGGAGGGAGAGGTGGGAGGATAGGAGAAAGTGATCGCTCCAGGAGAGAGGAGTGGAGAGAGGGAGGGAGAGGGGAAGGTCAGAAGAGATCAGAGCATCAAGAGTGTGCCCTGCAGAGTGAGTAGGCCCAGACGGGAGAATAGAGAGTGAGAGAGAGTTGCAGAGTTCGCGAAAGAGACCAGTGGGGGGACAGGAGGCATCGAGGTGGATGTTGAAGTCACCGAGAAAGAGGAGTTGGGTGGTTGAGGACAGGAGTGAGGAGGAGAGGTCAGCCCATTCAGAGAGGAAGGAGGAAATTTGACCAGGTGGCCGATAGATAGTAGCCACGGTAAGGGAATGGCTAGGAGAGAGAGAGAGTCGGCAGACAAGACATTCAAAAGAGGAGTAGGTCTGCGTAGGAGTGACAGTGGCAGGAATCCACTCAGGGAAGATAAGGGCAACACCACCCCCTGAACGATTGGGCCTGGGCACGGAGAGGATCTTGTAGCCGTCAGGTAGGAGTGTGTCGAAGCTGGTGGCAGAGCTGGCAGTGAACCAAGTTTCAGTGAGACCGAGGACGTCGAGGTCCAGTTCCTCAAGAAGGCGACAGATATCAGAGGAGTGCTTGATGGCAGAGCGAGAATTTAGGGTGGCAATGTGGAGAAGGTTGCCACCCTTGAAAAACTTTCGGGGAGGGGTACAGATCAGAGGTACGCCCTGCGGAGGTGTTAGAGAAGGAGTTGAAGAGGGAGCAAGAGAAGGGGCAGGGAGGGAGGGGAGAGGCAAGGTAGATGAGGGCAGAGGAGGGGGGACAGCGGGAGCAGAGAGGAAGTTGATGAGGCATGGGAAGCGTCTATCAAAGAGGTGAAGGTTGGCCTGAGGGCCTTGGACCAAGACGGTCCCGTTAGCATAGACATTAATGATGGCCTTAGAGGAGTGGAAAGGGGCCAAGAGGACATCCCAACGGGTGCCACCATTAATGGGAGAGGTGGAGAAAGGAGAGAGCACAGCGACCATGTGAAGGGTCCATAGGTCAGGTGAAGGCACGAAAAAGAGGATGTCAGTGAGAGTTTCCTTGGAGCAGGCGCTCGTGTAGGTGTCAGCGATAGGGAGGCCTGGGTTGGAGACCAGGATGTCCTTTTTAAACTTTTTCCTACCGGATTTAGTGAGGAGAGCAGGATAGTCAATAGAGAAGCAGTTAGAGTAGATAGGCGAGATAGAGAGCACCATGGAGTATGAAGGGGAGGCGGACGACACGAGTATGCAGACAGGAAGTGAGTGGAGGGCACTAGTTTACCACAATGCAGAGCAAACAGTAATGTGTAGTAGGTCAGGGCCACCTAAGATTGAGAATCCTGCGAGGGGAGAAAAACACCCTAGTTTAACACAGTGCAGAGCAAACAGTAATGCGTAGTAGGTCAGGGCCACCTAAGTTTGAGAATCCTGCGAGGGGAGAAAAACACCCTAGTTTAACACAGTGCAGAGCAAACAGTAATGCGTAGTAGGTCAGGGCCACCTAAGTTTGAGAATCCTGCGAGGGGAGAACGAGAGAAAAATTGGAATTGGAATAGGGGGCGAGGCATCAAGCGGATGAGGTGAGCAAGGTGAGGAGGGGTGGGCCGGAGAGCGGGGAACAGGTGGAACTGGCGCCTGGCGTCCCCTGCGGACACCTGCAGACACACAGGGAGCCGCACTGTAGGAGTCGCCCTTGGCCTGGGGCCCTTAGCCGCGGGGGCTGCCGGGCAGAGGGCTGCCCAGGAGGGGGGAGGTTATAGGCAGAGGGAGAGGAAGGGGAGGGGGGGTGTGGGCGGGCAGGGAGGCGGGGAGGGATGGGAAGACCAGGAAGTGGGAGGGGGGAGCAGGAGCAGGCCAAACACCGCGCTAGGAGCGCGAGAAAACAGTTCAACTTTCTTTTTTCTATGTCTTTAAAAGCCCGAAATGCACAACACTCACGGAGGCCCAGGCAGGGCTTTCCAGGCCTGCTGATCCCCTCAGGCCACCGGCGACCGCTCTCCACGCTCAGCTGGAGAAAAGAAGCGAGCGTGGGGAACGGCCGTCGTGTAGGCCAGAGGGGAGGCAGGAACACAGCCAATCAGAGGGGGGGGTGGGCGGGCAGGGAGGCGGGGAGGGATGGGAAGACCAGGAAGTGGGAGGGGGGAGCAGGAGCAGGCCAAACACCGCGCTAGGAGCGCGAGAAAACAGTTCAACTTTCTTTTTTCTATGTCTTTAAAAGCCCGAAATGCACAACACTCACGGAGGCCCAGGCAGGGCTTTCCAGGCCTGCTGATCCCCTCAGGCCACCGGCGACCGCTCTCCACGCTCAGCTGGAGAAAAGAAGCGAGCGTGGGGAACGGCCGTCGTGTAGGCCAGAGGGGAGGCAGGAACACAGCCAATCAGAGGGGGGGGTGGGCGGGCAGGGAGGCGGGGAGGGATGGGAAGACCAGGAAGTGGGAGGGGGGAGCAGGAGCAGGCCAAACACCGCGCTAGGAGCGCGAGAAAACAGTTCAACTTTCTTTTTTCTATGTCTTTAAAAGCACGAAATGCACAACACTCACGGAGGCCCAGGCAGGGCTTTCCAGGCCTGCTGATCCCCTCAGGCCACCGGCGACCGCTCTCCACGCTCAGCTGGAGAAAAGAAGCGAGCGTGGAGAGCTCAGAGCGAGGTGGCTCAGGTAGAGGTTAAAGAGCAGAGGGGAGAGAGAGAGGCACCCTGTGGTACTCCATGGGCAACAGGGCGGGGAGTGAAGGAGAAGGGAGGCAAGTATACTATTTGTGATCTGTTGTAGACGAAGGAGGATTTCCACTTCAGAGCGGCGTCATTGATGCCGAGAGAGTGGAGTCTGCCTGTCAGGGTGAGTGGACAATGGTACTGAAGGCTACTGGGAGGTCGAGTAGGATTAGGGCGGTGAAGCCTTCTGGGTCTAAGTGTCTTTTAAGATCATTCTAGGTGGAGACTAGGCATGATTCAGTTCCTCGTAAGGGTCTGAGGCCGGATTGTGCAGGGTTGAGGATCTGGTTGGATTCTGTGAAATGGCACAGTTGTGAGTAGGCAGCGTGGTGAAATAGTCTAGCCATGAATCACCTATGAATCGGTTGTTTGAGATAAGTCTGTAATTGGTTGGGACAAGAGGGTCAAGTGAGGGCTTTTGAGCAGGTGCTTAATGTAGGAGGTTTTGAATTCTGCCAGGAAAGTGCCTGAAATGAGAGATGTGTTGATGATAGATGTTGCAATGACGCTGGGGCAGGTGGATGTCAGGATTTCTTTTAGTTGAGTGGGGTTGCAGGGTTCTCCAGGGAACTTGAGGCATGTCTCTTAGTTGGCAGCTTGAGAAATTCAGGGTGGGAGCGTAGATAGAAGGATGAGAAGACTCAGAGGATGGGAGGCAGTTCTGATGTCCCATTCGAGGTCATGGGGTAGGGAGGGGTCAGCAATGCTATTTTAGTGACGATGAGTTGTTTCTTTCTAGGGCTATGTTGAAGAAGTGGTCCGAGACAGTGTCAAAGAGGGTTTGGATGTAAAAGGGAGTGTTGGCGGTGCATACCGGGGCACTGAATTCTGAGATAAGCTTGGCAGGGTTCGGAGTGTTGGTGATTTTATTCCAGTAATACCATTTTTTGGCCTTGCATATTTCTGCCCAATAGGCTTTGAGCTGAGAGGTGTAGGTTAATCTGTTTGACGGCAATGGATCTGCGAGTCAGCTGTGTTCTAGGGTGTGGTTCTGGGTTTTAAGAATTCTGTGGGCTGATGTGTGCCATCCGGGAGAGAGTGTCATGAGAGGGCAAAGGAAGCGAATATGGTAAGGGAAATGTGCGTAAGATCACACAGTGGATAGCTTTGAGATATATGTACTCTAGAGCCAAGGACGTGCCAGTAGAGTGGGATAACAATACAAATATATAAAAAGGGATGTTGAGTAAGTACCTAGAAGCTCCTTATGATTACAAAGAAAGTTGGCAAGCTCCTTACCCACAATTGCTGTTACAGGTACTGACAGCGCTAAGCCCACATACAGAGCAAGCAACGACAGGATCTGTGAGCTAACACCATTGATAGTATTGTATAAGGTAACTTAAAGACAATACTCTCGAGGACGAGAAGTACCACCTGAAATGTCAGCGAAGCCCACAGACCCTGTTGATCAAACAGGAGCCCAGAAAGGCTATAACAGCAGTGGGAGGATAATTTAATACATAAGACTCAAGATAGTGATTACAGAATAGCGAGGAAAACATAGGCATTCACACAGGAGCTAGCTACAACAGCACACCACACCAATAATCAATAGGAAACAAGTGGAGAAGTGCAAGGGAAAACCTGGAAAAGATTCCAAGAGAACGTAAAGGAACAGGAGCAGGGAAAATGAAATTACAATGGCAAAACCTCCCCCTCCCCATTTGGGCAAAAAGGCAAAATGCTAAATCTATAAACGGGGAGAGACTAAAGGATCAGGCTTTCACAGCAGAATAGGGCAAAGTCAAAGAAATGTAGAACACAGGCAAACTGGGCTGCATAGAAAAAGGAAAGCACTGGGAAGAGCTGCCTGCAAAACAGAGGAAGACAGAAAGGGAATCCAGGAAGCAGAAATCCCTAATAAGCCCATTCAATTCAAAATCGAGGGAGAAGGAACACGAAAATTGAAACTAGACACTAAGCGAAGAACCAGGAACAAGGGACCAGTCACAAACAAGTACACTGCATAAATGACCAGCACTGGACTGAAGCAAACTGAGGCTTTTAAAGCTGCTTAACAAGCACATGCCTCAGGTGTGCTGCTTGCTGCACCTGCTAACCACAGGTGTTGCCTAAACTCCACCCAACTTTATACTGCAAAGGTGGAGATCAAGCAGTGGGCCAGGAATTCTGGGAAGCATAGTCTTTTGATTAAAGCAGCATGCTGGCTGCCAAAAACCTGGAATGGATCCGGAAGGGAAGTAGCATGGAAAATAAGGATTTAGCACTTCCAATTCACCACAGCACTTTAGCATAAGGTTCGGAAAAGAAAGTCCAGTAGGGAATAAACCCAAATCATGCCCCCAAGTGGTGGGAATGGCAGCAAAGGGAGAGAATGACAAAGAGGCCTTGTCTATTAGAGAAGGATCTCAAAGGGTTGAGGCCCCCCGAGTGCTTCTGAGGGCCAGAGATCAAAGAGGGGATAGAAATCTGAACCGATAGAGGGGGTTGGAGGTCAGGGAGGCAAGCAGGGATACTCCCAGATCAGGAGTTAGTTTGAGTTTCTTCCAAAGGCTGGAGTGGGTAAGTGGCCCTAGGGCTGCCAAAGGGGAGTAGGGTCTACAGTGGAAAGAGTGAAGAGGATGGCTGAGTGGTCAGTCCAGACGAGTGGGCACAGTGGTCGTGGGGTGATGAGATCTGGTGTTCTGAAGTTTGCGTCTATGGTGTGACCCGAAGAGCGGGCAGGGTCTGACACTAATTGTGTTAAATGTAGGCTTTCCATGCTGTCCAGTAGGGCTCGTGTCATAGGGTTATGTGGGATGTCAATCCAGATACTGAAGTCCCCTAGGTTTGTGAGGAGGGGATGGGAGACCGAGATGGCTACTAAGAATCACTAAGGGATTCTGTAAAGCATCGATTGTATCTCGGGGGTCTATATATGAGCAGGAAGCTATGAGTGTGCCAGGGGATGAGCTGACATTTTACCAGGTGAGATTTGCAGTCTGAATTGCAGGCTTGATCCTCTGAGTGTGAGATGGCGAGGACAGATTTGTAGAGGATGACAATGACACCTGCCCTGCTGGTTCTGCAATGCACAATAAGGTTGTAGCCTGGTGGGAAGGCTTCATGTGCAATGGGTCGTAAATCTTCGGAGAACCAGGTTTCGTTGATGAAGAGGATATTGGGGCCGTCCGATGAATAAGGTCATAGAGGTGGTGACAACTTTTAGCGATGGATCTGGCATTGATCAGGATGCACTTTGGCCCACCGAATGGTTGTATGTTAGAGGTAGGGAGGTACAGATTTTGGGGATTAGGGGAGGAAGAGGGGTTCCTGATGGATGGGGTTGGGATGATATAGCTGTGAGAGGGGGTGGAGGCTGATGCAATGATAGCAGCAATGAAGGGGTTTGAGGTGTGCTACAGGCGGTCCGGGGGATGACTTGTACATGTGGTGTGATGGAATAGGAAATGGCGGTATGGTGCTGGGTTCTGAGATGCGTCTGAAGGTGAAGTGTCTCTCAGAAGGTGCCAAGGGTTTCCAGTGGAGGAACAGGAGAGTGTGGCCTTATGCGTTGTTTTAGAGTGAAGGGTGTTCGTAAGGTGGTCCTCTGGCTAGGGGAGTGTGTAGTGATTACCAGGGATGGGTGTGGGATGGAGTCCTTCGTGTAAGCATAAGGTGACATGGTGAAGGTGGCTTCTGAGGTGTGTAAGATTTTGAGAGGGTTTGCAGGACTTCAAATATGTTTTCCAGTCTTGTTTCCAGTCGACAGGGTGACAGTCTTTTAGGGGTAATAGTGAGTCTGGTGAAGGTCTTCTAGAGGTGTGTGGGGAGTGGTGCCTAGCGTGTGTGTCCAGTGACGTATTTAACAGGCTTAGGAGTGATTTCATAGGGTGAGGTAGCTTGGGGAGGTGGTGAGGCTGTAGGTATAATAATAATAATAATAATAATAATAATTTCGCATTTATGTAGCGCTACGAACCCTCAGGTGTGTGGTGCTCATTTATCGACCTCAGAAGGATGAAAGGCTGAGTTTGGCCCTGCCAGGATTCGAACCTGCGTTAGCAGCCTCTGCACGGATGTCAAAGCAAGCGCTCTACTCGCTGTGCCACTTGACCGGGGGAGGTTGTGGGCCTGGATGTGAGGTAGGGGGGTATGTTTGATAGCAATGTCATGGAAAGCACAGTGTCTGTTCTTTAGGTATTGAGGGGCTGGGAAAGAGTGTGTTAGGGTAGGTGGGGTGGCTGAACAGGGGGTGGTGGCAAGGATTGCATGTAGAGTGTTTAGAGGTGCAAAGCGTGGGTCAGTCTGGTGAGATTGTGGCCTTGGAGTTTGGGCGGTAGTGCATCGGCCAGAGAGGGGGTGCTGGTGGCGGAGAGAATGCTGGGAAGCAACCTAGGTGAGAGGGGGATGTATGAGTGGGCGCAGAAAGAGGGGTTTTTCAGCAGGATGGAGGGATAGCCTTTGTCCTCTCATCAGTGGAAACTTGTGTGGGAAGAGGTGGCATGTAAAGGTGGAGTCGGACCGTCGGGGGGCGGAGAGAACCATTTTGATGCACCAGTAGGCACCACAGATTTTGGAGCTGCAAGCCAAAGTGGGCGCAGGCACAGAGTGGCAGTGGCGAGAATCAGCAGCATGTCCCCATCTGGAATAGCCTGATGAGGAAACAAAGGAGGAGCAACTAATAAAAGAGCAGCGAAAATCTCAATTCTCCCGAGGTCAATTGTAAAAAGGTCAATTAGCATACAACCAGTATATCGGGCGCCAACCCGGACCTTTTTCATTTGTATGGCTATTCAACATGCCTGCCTTATGTGTGAAAACTGATCAACTCTCATGTGCGTGTTTTGTGTGTTTGGCCTTTTTGCCACAAGGAGTGTCCATAGCTGTGCTAGAAGCCATCCTTCCTAAGCTAAAGGCTGGCTCATGGGAATCCAAGTTTCCCCTATTGTTGTCTCCTTGGTTTTGCTCTTGAAACCGGGTTTGCCCTGCTCTACCTCTGAGTCCTCCATGACTGTGGAGTGCTGGATGGATGCCATTGCCTGCATCGCTTAGACCAGTATGCATTTCGTCCGTCGGTCATTAAGTGTCTTTGGTTTAAAGAGCTTGCAGTCTTGACACATCTCTTGATGGTCTTGAAGGAGGCAAAATTACAAACCTTGTGTGTCCTGGTGGAATTTTTTGTTACAGGAGGGGCACAATTTAAAAGGAGTATTTGCCATCGCGAAGGCTCGTGGACAGGGAGACTATTAATACAGGGGCAATATATAGAGACATTCTCTAAAGTCTAACTACGGTATGTAAATGTTTTCCACCACTCTCCAGACTGTCTAGGCTGAAAGCCATGAAGAGATATTCAACCATTGACCACCCAGAAACACAAAACCCACTTGTGATAATTCATTTCACTCGAATAGTCACTGTCGAGCGATCTTCGGTGACTGAAGTGGTAAATATCACTCGATCTCTAGCTTCAATAGTAATAAGTATGAACTCTGCAAAATTCAACCAACACAATGGTGGTAAAAAAAACAATTAAAGGGCTCTGATGCACAAAGGACCACAGGCACGACATACGCCACAGTAGGGATACCAAAAGAATGCCCCGTCGACAACCTATTTTAGAGTCCAGAAGAATAGTGCAATACTCTGCACCATCCACCAGAGGTCAGCCATGCAAAGCATGCAACTCCAAGCAGATCCCAAGCCTCAGATAGATATGACAAACATTACATACCTGTAATAGTCTTTCTGATGCTTGTATCTGCCTAGACAGACATGCTCCGCACAGGCCTACATCCAGTGGTTAGTTCATAGCACCACACAGCTTGTTTTCTAAATCAGAAATAGACATCAACAGTGTGTGTTTGTAATACTATCCCTGCTGTGATGTGCATCATAACCACAATCCTCCACGCGTCAAAGTCCTCAGATAGCTTAATTTCTGAACTGAGGTTGCACGAAGTGTGTAGTGAAAGGAAAAAGGTGAAAGAGGTGTAAGTTGTCTATGTACCTGCTACTCCCAATGTGGGGAGGAATGGTGAGGACATGTGACTCTTAGCAGATACAAGCATCAGAAAGACGATTACAGGTATGCCATTCTTGTCTTCTGAGGCCTGTGGATCTGCTTAGAATCACATGCTTTGTATACACTAGCGAGCACAACCAGGGGAAGGCGGTGGATTGTGTGAACGCACAGAGGCAAACACAGCTTGTCCTACTTGGGAGTCACTTGTAGCTTGTGTGTCCACACAGTAATGTTGAGTGAATGTGTGAACTGAGCTCCATGTAGCTGCAATAGAGATTGCCTCCAAGGGAACATTTTCATTGAAGGCTAATATGGCACCTGTACCATGTGTTAAGTGTGCTCTAGATGTAAATGTTAGTTCTTTGTTGGATAACTTGTAACATTGCTTTTAACATTTCTGCATGCATTTTACACCCCAGGTTTCTGTCTTCAGGGATTACAACATTTTGGTTAAATGTGCATGCTGTTTGTTGTTATACTGCACAGTGCGCTCCGATTGCCACTGACTGTATCATTGCTCAGACCTGCGTGTGTTTCTGTATGTGTTTCTGTTTCCAGTATTTACACCGTACTGTCGCGTACTGCTGTATAGCGAAAGAAAGCATTCTGTTCTTTTGATTTCACATCCTGAGCTGAATGCTCCGCTTTGAACTTCAATTCCCAGGTTCCCCAGGGTCACTTAAAGCGACATGTCAGGCACTTCCGTGCCAATGCTTCTAAGCCAAGCCGGCCTTCACCAGTCCGCACTGTGTGTGCGCCTGTGTCACAAATCCACGCTAGAGTTTTTCCTGCGTGCGTCCGATTCAGTTGGTAAGGTACTCATTGAGCTATTGAGCCTTTCTCTCTTCTGTCCAGGGCTAGCCACTGTAACAAACATATTGGCCTTTCTTATTTTGTTCTGGTTCTCCTTGCTCGTCCCCTCGTACTTGGTGGATAATGTTTAGTAGACCGTCACACATGGCTTGCAAGTGGTTTGTGATTCTCCCTCTGGTTGCACAATGCAACTCCATCCGGAGCTCTCCCCGCTTCTCACGGCACAAATACTGCAGCGATAGAAGCTTGTTCAAAAATACATCCTAAACCTACAAGAATCTTTGGCTGACAATGAACATGCAACAGTTAGAGAAAACAGTGTGCATAACACTAACGTCCGCATCACGCGGACTGCTATCTCTTCACCTGAGACTTTTTCCTCCGAACTCGAAACTAGTTGAACAGGTCGATAGAATCAGAAGATTTGCCGCCTCAGGAGTGTCTTGAAAATAGCACATGTTTAAATGCCTCCTTGCATGGACTTGATACAAAAAAAGCTGACCCTGACTTTTCTTACACAGTGAGTTTGGCTAATCAAGCTATCTCACAACATAGCACCCCAACCACCATAGTGCATCACTGAGTTTCCTCTATAAATGTGCCTAACAATATGAGTCCAGGAAATCCCTTCTTGAACCCTCCAAAATGAATCTAGTACTCTTGAACGCTCGCCCACTTTGAAAAAATGTGTGTAATATTGATGATTACATTACGGTGGTAGATGTAATGTATGTAACAGAGACCTGGCTCAATGAATCCTGCGGGCCCACGATAGATTTAGCTACTCCTCCAGGTTACAATTTCTTCCCAAAAAATCGGGAACAGAGCAAGGGATGTGGAGTTGCCAGCCTGGCTACAAATTATTTACAATGTTTTGAGGCTTCTATAAAATGTGCGGGATGTGAAATCTTATTGTTAAAGCTCGCTCCAAATCCTAATAATTGTATGAGCATTGTTCTGATTTATCGCCCACCAATCAGTATGCTTGAGTTTAATGAGGAACTATCTTATCTTTTAGCTCCTTTTAATAAACCCAATGGGGCCTCCAACTTGCTGGGGGATCTAAATCGATGGTTAAAGTTGATCTTGAAAAAGAAGCTTTAGAAAGATATATAAGAAATATGACTTGCACTATGCATAACACTAAAGCCACCCACTCGGGACCCTGGACTGGTGTTAAGCTCTGCTCTGGGACAGATGAGCCAGCAGCCAGTCTGGAGGTAAGACCTTTACTTACGTTCAAGGTACAGATTCAGGATAACAGGTACAGGTAAGTTACATAGAGGGAGAACATCCACAAGCCCCCTTACTCTGGGCCAGGCTCTCTTCAACTGACATACACAAGGCATTCACACCACAACATTCCACAGGCATTCATTCCACCAGGCATTCTATCAAGCAAGTATTCGTGCAGGACCAAGGCAGGGAAACATAAGACTAAACAACTGGGTTGCATCAAGAAATATCTTTATGGAAATCATTGATACCAAGCCATGTATTTGGTCAGACCACTCAATTGTGAGGTGCTCCATCGAGCTTCCCAGTAAGGTTAAGAGAACATGCAACCCTCCCAAAAGAACAGTTAGCCATAACTTGAACAGGATTAAGCCAGAGGATTTAGATCAGTGCCTCAAAATGATCATGGCTTGTACCACTGATTCTGATGGCCCTGATGTACTGGTGCGGGAATATAGCACGCAGCTAAACTCTTTTCTGGACAAAGCTGCCCCTATGAAATCTAAGGTCATCAGAGAAAGCGTGAAACCTCAGAGCTGGTTTAACTCAGCCCTTACTACACTCAAGAGGAAGAAAAGACAGACAGAGCATACCTGGGAAAATAATACATCAGAAGGCAAGTTAGCCTGGAAGCAGTTACAAAAAATCTACAAAAATGAAATCTATGAAGCACTTTTGGCATCACTGTTTGTGGCTCTTTGAGAAAAGAGGGAGGTGGGCTTTCGTGGGATAGCAGAAGAGGCAGATGTGAAATGCATGCAGGCTGGAAGTTCCTGAGACCTGAGTGCTGTGCTGCTTCAATGGAATTAGCGGAGACACTTGGGAATATGTTATTCGAAGAGAAGTGTCCAACATTTGACAGACTACAGCACTTTGGGTGCGGTTGGTCACTGTTGTGGGGAAGTGTGATAGGACAAAAGAGGAGAGCCTTGTCATAGATCGATTAATGTTCAAGGGTATGGGGTAGGCTCACAGTGGCAGTGTGTGAGGGTGTAAGGTGGAAGGAGATTTTAGTGGTGAGTTGGCTAGTCAGAGAGCGGGGGGAAGTAGATCAATGAAGGGTGGGGTGGTGGAGGAAAAAAGTGCTAGGCACCTTCAGGTAGCGAGGTGAAAGGTGATAGATCGGAAATCTGTTTGGATGGTCGCAAAAAATCCTGGAACCACAAATAGCAAATTATAACATGGCATAGAAAAACATGAAAAGGCATGAAAGTGACCACAAAACAATAATAGTCATAGCAACGCATGTAAAAAGGCATTACAAGGTGAAAGAACCGGATGTCCTCCCCATCCCCTGATCAGTGGCCCCTTGCATACCGGGCCCATTTCACAGGTGGCAAATTATAAGGGGCCATAAAACTGACAACCAATAAACTAACACCATTTTTAGTTTTTGAAGAATGAGGAGAAAATGTAACAGATCAACTTATAATTGGAACAATGTACCGAATAAGTACATACATCAGATAAGTTCCAACTTGCTCTGAACTCTTGCTCAGGGAGTAGAGGTGGTCAAAATTCCACCAACAGAAGTAGAATATGAAGCGTTTCCCGTGAATTTCTCAGATGAGAAGAATTGCTTAGAATCCCTCTCCTTACTGCGGCAGGCTGTCTGGTGACAGGTACCCGAACATTTTGATCCATGAAAGGTCAGAATTGTCTGTGTACTCTGATAAACACTAGGTTTCTGCAGATAAATATATTAAATCGGTGTTTAAGTTTTAAATAGGCCTACACAATTGTTTGCCGGGTCACAATGGGTGTAGGGTATGTGCTGCTGTAGAGCTCAGCATTCTAAATCTGCTACATATCTTGACTCTACACCTATCTGCTAAACAATACAATGGAAAAGTGTAAAGTCAAGAAATAACAATGGATCAATGCATGGCACAGACGAAGATGTGTAGCATGATATAATATGATATGGCATTTATAACGCGTGTATACACAAGTGTTTCAAGGTGCGACAAGGCAGGGGAGGGGGAACAAAGGAGGACAGACAACGATCCTACTAGGCCAGGTGTCATTCAGATCGTACAAGTGCATGGGATGGGGGACAGGGACTGTGCAGTACATGGTAATAGATAATAACAATAAGTAATGGCCAGCAAGTGGCAAGTGCAAGCGTAAGTGCAGACATCAGGTGTCAAGTGCTGGTAGTGGGACTGTAGGGATACAGACAGAGTCCCCAAGTGCGGAGGTTGCCAGGCGGCAGTGCAAGTGTGTGTGACTGGCGGGGGGGAGGACCTGGGCCAGAGGGTGTCCAGGTAACCAGTACAGTTCCGGTTATAGCCAGGAGGACAGCAGGGGAGAGGAGGTGAAAAAGCAGAAGCAAAGAGAAAGGTTTTGAGGTGCTTCCGTAACCGCAGATGGTTCCCTTAAGTTTAAGGGAGGCATGGAGGCTGTTCCAGAGGGAAGCCCCAGCTGAAGAAAGATCTACCACCAACTTGTTGCTTGGAGAAGAGACTGACCTTGAGGGAGTTGGAGGCGGATGAGCGAATGGCTCGGGAAGTATGGATAACGAGTGTCGACCGTTTCAGTAGGAGAAGAACAAATCAAAAAATGTGAAGTTATTAAGCAATAAACCCTGAGTAGGGGGGTTACATTACCGCAGTAGCCAGGCCACCGCTGGGTTCTAATTTTGCAATGAAATATTAAAACCACAGAAAGGACAATGAAATATACAGATCTTTTTTTTTTTTTTTAAACTTTGTTTATTAAGGGAACGGTTCACAGCAAGACAATTCTCATAAGCAGTACGACACAGCATGAGCATAATTTCGACAATGACATATATCTATGGCAATGAGGCAGGCATTGTCACCTAAGGTGACTGAGTAGGTGTTACATCAGCATCAGACATCAGATCACACAGATACAGACGTAACAGCGACCATATATTTTTGGGACGACAGGGCGTCGGGACTCATAAGGCAAAAAGTTCCTCATCGTCATTCAACATACATAAGTCTTTCAGGAAGTTGGATCGGGTAGGCCCTGCGGCAGATTTGCAACATTTAAGGATGCAGCGTTTGGCAATAACACATGAGATATTAAAAAACATTCTTGTGGTTTCCTTCACCTTTCCAATGTCACCAAACAGGTATTTCAGGGGGGACAGAGCGGCTGGGATCGCCGTTATCTCCTCAAGGAGCTCAGCCACTTCTCGCCAAAAGTCCGCGATAACAGGGCAGGATCAGTACATATGGTACGCTCCTGCATCGGGGGCGCCACATTTCGAGCATGTCGCTGTGCAACCCTCCGCAAACTTAGCCAGCCTAGCCGGGGAGTAATGGAACTGATTCAGGATTTTAAATTGAATCAGTCGGAGTCCTGAGTTCATAGAGACCGATTTGGTGAGTTGACAATATCGGGCCCATCTCACGTCATCAATCTGGGTACCCACATCCCGTTCCCAGGTTTCGCTAATAGTGTTTCGTGAGGGGGAATGTGTTTTCACCAAGGTGTATAGCGACGAGACTCCCTTATTATGACCATCCGTCGTCACCACAGCTCTAATGCATTCGTGTGTCTGGGGTTCTGCCGGGAAGGAAGGCCATTTTGCAGCAAAAGCTGTTCTCATACGATAGTATTGAAGGCGCTTAAGCTGGCCACCCCCACTGCTCCCAGGAAATCTGTGAGTTCAAAAAACATGCCATCGGGGAACATGTCTTGCATCCTGAAAATTTTATTTGGGTCCCAGGTTCGCTGAAGGTCCTTGTCAAAGGTTGGGGAAATACTAGAGAAGTTCCACAGGGGTATATCTGGGTCATAGGGGATCTCCAGGCCAATTCTCCTGTAGATCCTGGACCAAGCTCGTGTGGTGGTGTATACCGGGTCGAATGGGCAGATGTTACCATGAGTGGGGTTCACGAGGACTGACCGTATATCGTTAGGGCGGACTGCGTGCTTTTCAAGGAGAATGTGTGGGGCTGTGTCTTCGGGGTCAAACCAATTTTTCACAAATTGTGCCTGTGCTGCTATACAATATAATTCAAAATCAGGTGCCGCAATCCCGCCCTGTGAGTATGGCTCCACCATCTTGTCGCATCCCAGCCTAGAAGTTTTCCCGTTCCGAATAAAGGAAGACGCCAATCATTTAAGTTTTGCAAGAAAAGGGTTTACCAGGTAAAATCGGGATGTTGTTGAAGAAATATAAGAGTTTCGGTAGAACTACCATTTTAAGTAGGGCCACTCGGCCATATAAGGACAGAGGGAGATTAGTCCATAGTTGGAGCTTGGTCGTAAGGGTGAGAAGTAAGTCGCCGTGATTATGCGAGTACAGCAGCTGTCTATCTCTGGCCACCATGATTCCCAGGTATCTTACCTGCGTGGGGGCAGGCTTAAACCTGTAATATGAGATAGGTCACCTGTATTAGGGGTCAATGGAAATATTTCAGATTTTGGGACATTGATTATATATACTGAATATTCCGAGAACACGTGTATATCAGACATAATGTGTTGCACATTTTCATGTGGGTCCCGGACATATAACAACGTATCATCTGCGCACAGTGATATAATTTGGGGAGGGCCAATCATCCTGAGACCTCTGTGCGAGTGATGCTGACGGATGCATTCCGCCATCGGTTCAATAGTGCGTGCAAAGAGAATGGGCGAGAAGGGACAGCCCTGTCTGGTCCTTCTGTGTAATTGGAAAGAAGGGGACAAGGTGTTATTAGGACCTTGGCAGATGGTTGGGTATATAGCAGCCGGACGCATTTGATAAAATATGGCCCAAGTCCAAACCTCTCGAGTACCAGGAAAAGGTATGTCCAGGAGACGGAATCAAAGGCCTTTTCGGCATCTAGGGCCACTACAGCCGTTTTTGCCTCCGGATCTATTTGCGCCAGAACATTAAATAATCGTCCCAGGTTCAAAGCTGGACCAGGATTGGCATGTACGGCAGGAGTCTGGTGGTCAGCACTTTGGGGAAGATTTTCTGTCAGTGTTGATTAGGGAAAGGGGCCTGTAAGAGGCCATATCCTGTGCTGGTCTGCGTGGCTTCAGGAGGACCGTAATGACTGCTTCACGCATCGAGTCTGGAAGGATACCACGAATCATAGCCTCTTCCCACACTTTCAATAATAGTGGGGCCAGCTCACCCTGAAATTCTTTGTACAGTTCGGCGGTCAGGCCGTCTGAGCCGGGGGTGCGGCCACCGGATAGTGATTTAATGGCAGCAGTGAGTTCTTCAATAGTAACGGGTTGATCCAAAATGTTTCGTGTTGTTTGGGTAAGTGTTGGGAGATCGAGGGAGTCTAGGTACCTGAACGTGTCTTCCCTGGTTTTAACATCATGATCAGAGTACACAGCAGAGTAGAAATCAGCAAAAGTAGAATTAATGTCCCTTTCTTTATTGACCGTGACCCCAGCCGGGTTCTGGATACTAGCGATTGGGTTAAGGTGCCTGTCTGTTCTAAGCATGTTAGCCAGAAACCTCCTCGCTCTATTACTCTTCCCCGTACCTGCGGGCCTTAGCCGGGGCAGCCATTTATAAGACTTCCCTGTTGGCTAGCTCATTGAATTCCTTAAGGGAAGCATGAATCTTAGATAGGGTTTCCTTGTTCAATGTGGCGCTATATTCCGTCTGTAATGTGTCTATTGTGGCTTCGGCCACTCCCAGTTCCCTTCTCACTGCTTTCAGCATACCCGTAGACTTACCCAGTATAGTACCCCGAATCCAAACTTTGAATGCCTCCCATAGGGTAGCATAGGTGCTCACCGAACCCTCGTTCAACTCCAAGAATTCTTCAATTTCAATATGTAGTGCCTCACAGATATTGGGGTCTCTAAGGATCGTAGAGGGCATTCTCCACCTTTTAGCCGGAGGTGGGGAGTCATCTAGGCTGATGCCTAGTGTTATCGGCGAGTGGTCTGAGAGCGTTCGGGGGTGTATTGAACAGTCAGTGATCGCCCCAGAGAGGGATGAACTAATGAACCAATAATCTATACGGGAGTGGGAGTCATGAACAGATGAGTAGAAAGTGAATTTCCTCTCATATGGATGTAACGTGCGCCATGCGTCAATTATATCGGTCTATTCCATCATCTGTCTAACAGTAACTGCCGCTTTGGACGGGGCCCTGGGGGAGGTAGATGAGCGATCCAGGGAATGATCAAGTATTATATTAAAAATCCCCACCCCATATTATTTGCGCCTCTCCCAATGTGGACAGCATATCAAGGATTGTGCAGTAAAATATTGGATCATCTTTATTAGGGCCCTATGTGTTAATCAGTAATATTTGCCGTCCCGCCACCCCCCCATACCAACACGTATCTACCCAGAGGGTCTATCTTACTAGAAAGATACCTGAAGCATAGCTTGGGATGTATAAGTGTCAGGACTCCCCTGGACTGTGCCGAATACTCTGAAGTACCTATGAGGACCCCATCGTGGGAGGAATTTGGTATTGATACTCCCCAGCGCATTGATACTCCCCAGCGCATGTGTTTCCTGTATCAGAAGGATGTGGGGGTCGTGGCGTGTAATGTATGCAGCAAATTTCCTTGCCTTGACTGGATTGTTGAGAACCCGTATGTTCCAGGAGAGTAGACTAATGCTTAAGCCACTTTTAGTCTGCGCCATAGTTGCCTATCGGAAGGAGCATTTGCCAAGTATGGCTCCATTGTCTTAAGTGATGTAAGAGTCCTGCTGGAAAATAGTCCCCTGGATAACACCAGGACAAACTTTTACCTGTTTCCCCGGCCAACCCCCTCCCGCATCATCAACCCCAACCCGATGATGTATCCCATCAACCATAACTTGGGAAGTCTCCTGGGGGTGTGAGCTGTACTCACGTGACCGACCACCATGGGGGGGGCTAACGGCCCTACGACAACATATGGTGGACAGGGCTACCTCACTGTCAACGGGTTATTGAACTTGTGGCAAGGCAGTGTGGAGTAAGTCTTATCAGCCAGCATGGTCCTCCGGTTCCGCCACCGGCCAGGGCGGCAAGTTGCGGTTAGTCTCCCGGCTCCCCGTGGGAAATGGGATGGAAGACTTGACATACATCATGGCCTCCGTAGGATTCTCCAAAAAGTATGCTCGGCCTCCGTGTTGGATGCGCATTTTAGCTGGGAAGACAAGTGCATATGGGATCTGGCGTAGCCTCAGCTGTCTCTTGACCGGTTCGTAGGACCTCCTCAGCGTTTGCACATTAGTTGAAAAATCCGGATATATGTGTATCCTGTTGTCTTCATAATGTAGAGAGCCTTTTTCCCTGGAAAAGTCTCAGGATAGCGTCTCTATAATTTAGGAGTCGGGCAATGATCGTGCGGGCAGGTGCTCCAGGCTTAGGAGGGGGGGCCAGGGTGCGATGGGAAAATTATCGGAGAAAGCATCGGGGCCCAAGAAGGATTTCAGGAGGTTTTCCACCTAGCGTTCCATGGAACTTTTTCCGAAGGATTCGGCTACCCCGACCAGGCAGATGTTGTTTCTCCTGGAACGAGATTCCAAGTCCTCGCACTTACTCAGGGTTTTCCGCAGGTCACCCTTTAACTGGGCGATATCGCGGCTGTGTTGTGCTATCGAGTCCTTGTTAACTCCAATTCTGTTCTCTGCCTCCGTACTGCATGCACTTTCCTTGTCAACCCTTGCCTTCAGAGAGCTGATCGTGGCCCCTATATCGTCCAGTTTGGTGTTAACCACCAGGAATCCACTTTGGACCAATCGATAATAGTTTGTCCACTCTCTCGTTCATTGGAGATTCTGGTTGGCCGCCCGGGGGCTCAGTGGGTGCTTCGGCAGACCCATGTGGCTGGGAACTGGCAAAGGAGTCCATCGGACCAGTTTTCTTGGGGCCCATACTTTTCTTTTCGCTGCGGCCCATATATTAAATTGTTTGGGTTGCGCCAACGCAGGGTGTAGTGCCCAGTGGTAGTCAGTGGTCAGCGATCGCCGGCACTTAAGTGTGTGACTCAATCATCAGCGTAGTTTGTGGGCATACGGGGAGGCGAGGGCAACACTTCTTGTGTGGCAGGTATGTGCGGAGGAAATGTGCCAGAGCGACCTGGCAGGAGTCACGGCAAGGGTACCCACCTAATGATGTTATCAGCAGGCCCCGATGAGCAAATGCAGCTGGCACGCCATCGTTGGCAATGTCCGACTCGGTTATCAGTTCAAGGATCAGCTCGCGGGTTGCAACAGCTCAGGAGGCGGGTCGGTGCCCCGCTGAAAAAGAGTAATGTACCGTCCAGACCAGGCTTGTGGTGTACACCCGGGAGGAGAACCGGGGGCCAGCAGGATATATTCACCGGCAACTCCGAAGTGTATCAGGAAGGCACCCGGCAGCAAAAAGGCACGCAGCGCGGCTCCTCCCCTCTCCGGCCTGTAGGCGAGCTGACGCCTCAGGCTGTCACGTGATTTCTCTGGAACCGTGGTCCGGGTATGCCGCCGCCACCGCGCTCACGGTGTAGGTTTCCAGTCCGATATCTCAGGATGATCCAGCATTTCTGCAGGGAAATCGGTGGAATGATGCCGCAGGTGTTCCGCTACCGATAACAGATGTTTGTTGGCATGCAGGTGGCCCCGAACAGGATTAATTTTATGATGGGATATGTTACAGGCCGGAGCTCTCCCTTCAGGCGGCTATCGACGTCCTGCGCAACAGCGCCCCCCGAAATATACAGATCTTTTTCCAGATGATCAGTGTAGTGATAGTATGCAAATTCCCATAAACTATTATGTTAACTGTAAGCTTTAGTGGTGCAGACTATCCTTGCCATAAGGTATCACAAGGACAACAAGGTAAAAGTACTGGAAAAGGATAATTAATTAAATAAGAGTTAACAATATTGATTTCATTTATTTAATAAAACTTTCCATTACTTTACCCTTTTATAATCAGAGCTATGACACTAATAAAGACATACAAACAAATCTGTACAGAAGTAAAAGTGTAATAAAGTCAGCTTGTACTACGCCTTGTTCATTAAACGTAATATAAAGGACTATAGAGAAATAAAGAACATGGTTGCTAAGGCATATACTAAATATGATAAGAATATGGACCAGCCCATCTGGCCAGGAACAAGAACCGTTCAATTGTCGAAATAGAAAGTATATCGTGCCTCCTATTGGAATAAATATATTTAATATTGGCCTACGCCAAGCTGCTCGAAAGTCGCTTGCGAAAGAAATCTGTGTTGCAAGGTCCTGACCTTAAATCCATGTAGGCCGCCATTTTAGGTTAAACCGCCATTTTAGGATTCGTTATGTAAAAGTCACCCTGTGAGTTAAAATGGTGGACGATGTCATTGCAAAATACAACATGGCCGTCTTGACCTCTGTACATAGCTAATGTGTAATCTGCCTGCAGGCCATTTGTTGAGGTCATGAACTAAGACCTTGTCCTTCACTGACCTATGTGTAGAAGGATTACTCGTGCAATGAAAACTAATCCACAAGCATATGTCCAGACAATGTATTCAAATACTGAACAAAGAACATCTGTTTAACTACATTGTATTAATATTTAAGAAGGCCAGCATGGAAAACTTTAAAATACACAGCTATTGCATACGCTTGTTGATACATGTATTAAAGGCAAACCAGTTATATGCGGTTATTTGAGACTTGGCATGAACCCTAGATCGGTGATATATTAAATGGAATATTAACCCGAAGTGGGGCTGGGCATCGCGCCCACAAAATGTATAAAAAGTGAATGCATTCTAATGTACAGCGTCTCTGACTGAACACACTGAACCACGCTGGAGTTCGTGTGTTGTACTGAGGGCCGATAGCTATCTGATTTTGCTCTGTTTTTGTAATTGGATTCAGTATAGAATAAAGTACTTTGTATGGTCCTTTGCAACCCGTGTCTGGTGTATTTTCCTTTTGGGGTACTCAGCCTCGATATTCTTTTTCTGTTTTCACACCATTAGACCTATATATAATCAGGTGAGGTATACTATGGATCATCCATCCCTTATGCCCCTTGTGTTATAAACTTCAGATTAATATTCTTTCAGTCTGCTACTTTCCCCCACCAAATTCCCCATGCATTCACTGAAGAGACAGCAGTCATCTTCATAATATTCTGGCCAAAGTGGCCCGAGAGAAACATCATTGTTGCCTTTTCATTATCCAAGAGACCTTCTCTCCCAAATTGGGGGCTGGATTGTTAGACCATAGCCAGATGTATCCTTGACAAAAAAAAGAAGGTGCTTGAGAGCATTGCTCCAGATGACAGACTTCACAGGTCGACTTTTCAGAACTATTCAATTTTTTTATTGCTACTGTGAGTCAAATTATCTGCTCTGACCATAGCAAAAAGACGTGCCTAATAAGGTTTTGCCTGTTTTAAAAAAATATATATGGTTGCTGGTAAAAGTTAGCCGCATAGGTATTTGCCACCTGAGAAAAGTAAGCGTGCCACCTGCTCTGTGCTCATTGCTTGGATCTATTTTCATATGAATGGCTGTGATTGAATGCCAAGATCACCGCCAAACCAACAGTACTTGCATTTTCTGATAGTAGCTACCTATACTCTGATATATGCACCTGTGTAAAGTGCTTCTTCCAGACCTTGTCCACTGGATGTTCTCTTGGTGACATGGCCCTATTTGCGGCCATTCTTGCTGGACTGTTTGACACTCTCCTTTGCTGTGATGAAAACCAAACTTCTGTTTGTACTACAGAGAGAGAATCTATATTTTTTATTTGGCAACACTACTAACACAATTAAACAAACCAATGAAAAAGTAATACAACATTTACATTACAGATATTAGAAATCATAATCGCCAATGGATAATACAGAATAGAAGGTGTTGTTAAACATGTCTGCCATCTTTAAAAATGCTGCTTTCACTAATGTGTATACATTCCTTAAACATTGCCTCGGCAGCTGTTCTAAGATTATACGTAATAAAAATGAGCCCAAAACCACACTCTACGAATATCGATCAGATTTATACACATCAGCATAAAATGAAGCTGGCTATCAGTATCCCCTGAACCGCTCACACAAAGTTTTGTTTTTGCAAGCCAACACATGCGGACCCTCGGGGGCAATACATTCAGACGCATCATTAAAATTATCCTATGATATTTGGGGGACCGCATTTGCATAAGCACAAACTGCAGAGTTCAGGATGCCTTTCAGGGAGGCACAAGGGGTGCTTGAAGAACTTTCTCTTGCCGATTAAAATTGTATTGATGTTCCCATCCAGCCCCCATATTTCTGCTCCATGTGCTACCGAGCTGTCATACTACTGGAAGACATGTTCTTCATCAAGGCCTTGTGAACTCTCTTATGAGCCATATGCATCAATGGAAGGCTTGATCCACCATGAACAGTCCTGCTCCGAAACCCCTTTGGGCCATGTTCATGCTTGCTTTTGTGGTGATCAAGTCTATAACAATTATGCTGATCATCCTGTATGAAGAGGGTGCATTTGTTGATCCTTTACCATATAGGGGTGCTATGATGGATTGGACTACAAGTCTGGATCGACCCCTGTTGTCACAAAAAGAGGGACGCTGGCTTTAAATAACTGCACCCACCATTCTCTAGCATGCTGCCAATGGATAGGTTGTTTTGTGTGCCTGTTACCCTGCAGCCTGCAGGAGAAAGGGGGTGGTGGGGTGTGGCCTTATTGATGTTGTCAGGAATAAAGAGGGATCAGGCAAGGTCGCAATTGTCATGCTGGGTCTTTCATGGTTATCTATTTATGCACTATTAAACATTTTAGTAAAGTGGTTTATCTAGTCTCATTCTGGATGTTAGCTTTGACATGTGATTTATATTGGCTTAGCTCCTACTCCACACATCGCCAAAATGTCTTTATATAATTTTCTTAGGGAACAAATCACTGTTTCTTCTAAGCCATACCGGAGTGCTTCCTGCATTTCTGATTATAGCAATCACAGCGGTGTTGGAGGTTGACTGGGTTGATAATGGGCTGCTAGTCAGAGCCTAGGCAGGCCTGAGTGAAGCAGGGGCCTCGACGAGAGATCAAGGACGTTACCAGTGACAGCTATTTTCATACCAGGGCACCAAATAAAAATGCGGCACCGTAAGAAACAGAAAAGGGACTATGTCTATTTCTATGGCGGCCTGAGTTGGGAAGGAGCAGCGGAGCTGGGTGCCCCAGCAGGTAAGTGGGGTGGGGGTCAGTTGGGGGATAATGTGCAGCCGGGGTGGGGAAGGGCTGATGCACCTAAATATGGTGGCCCCCGTGGAAGGGCCTTGGGTGGCTGGTGGAACATGGAAGGGAAAAATGCTTTTCCAGCCACCTGATTGGCTGGGAGTCCTTGCCCGAGTGTAAACTAGCATTGGCACCCTCTTTATCAAACAAATGTACTTACGTTTTGTCTGTTGCCTTCATCTGTTTCTAAATAAACATTTCCTTTGTGACCACTGGAGCCATCGATGATACTAGTCAGTCATACGACTGAATAGCTTCAACAGAATTAGTGTCAGTGAGGTCTGTTTTTGTTTCAATGTCTGAACATTTCCAGGACGAGAGTGCTAGTTTAATTTTAATCAAGCCAGGTGTTTAGATTATCTTGCAATTGTGCGTCCCACCTGACCCCGTCCTTGTGTGTTAGTTCACACAGAGGCCATTCATTATATCTCTCTTTGCCTGTGCATTATACTCAATCCTGACTTTACATTTAATTAGAAAATGATCGTAGCTCGCCCAGTCTTCGATCAGGATCAAGATATAACTGATCATCGACGTTGCTTCTCTAGCATTATATGTTGTACACAACGTGTGCTCTGACAAGAAGTTGATCACTGCTGAAATGTAGTCTGATTTCAAGAAAAATTCAGAAAGAAGCTGCCTGCTCATGCCTGTTTTCTCGTGTTCACGACTTAATATGGGCGTTTTCAGGACTCTACTGGACATCCTGAATCCTGCGCAAGGACGCTATGTTGGTATTCATGTCACTGCAGATAATGAATGCTTAGTTTCGTCCGATTTAATGACTTTCTCTCAATTCTGAGGCTCTTTGGAAAGGAGCTATCGACCACCATTATAAGTCTTGTGTTGAAATTGGTTATAGTTTAACAGTTTAGTATTTTATAAGGAACCTGGGATTGGTAACCCTAGGTCTCCTGGGGGCAACCAGACGTGGTCTCCCTCTCACTGTGCTTAGAGAGGCATCAGCTTCACCTCACTGATGATCCCCAACAAGGGTGAAACACGTGTATGGGGTTGCTGGTGGTACTCTCGTTCAGATTGGAATTGCCATTGTATTTCGGTGCTGGACTGCCCCTGGGCAGGACAAAGACTGATATGCAAATGGATATTTCCCATTTGTGAAAGGCACAGTGAGTAAAAGCAGTGGCTGCGAACTCTCAAGTGGTTAATAACCACTGAACAGGTTATCATGTCTGTTCTTGCGAGAGAGGGGCGCCCGCTACCTTTGTAAAACTATTTTATAAGGAACCTGGGATTGGTAACCCTAGGTCTCCTGGGGGCAACCAGACGTGGTCTCCCTCTCACTGTGCTTAGAGAGGCATCAGCTTCACCTCACTGATGATCCCCAACAAGGGTGAAACACGTGTATGGGGTTGCTGGTGGTACTCTCGTTCAGATTGGAATTGCCATTGTATTTCGGTGCTGGACTGCCCCTGGGCAGGACAAAGACTGATATGCAAATGGATATTTCCCATTTGTGAAAGGCACAGTGAGTAAAAGCAGTGGCTGCGAACTCTCAAGTGGTTAATAACCACTGAACAGGTTATCATGTCTGTTCTTGCGAGAGAGGGGCGCCCGCTACCTTTGTAAAACTATTTTATAAGGAACCTGGGATTGGTAACCCTAGGTCTCCTGGGGGCAACCAGACGTGGTCTCCCTCTCACTGTGCTTAGAGAGGCATCAGCTTCACCTCACTGATGATCCCCAACAAGGGTGAAACACGTGTATGGGGTTGCTGGTGGTACTCTCGTTCAGATTGGAATTGCCATTGTATTTCGGTGCTGGACTGCCCCTGGGCAGGACAAAGACTGATATGCAAATGGATATTTCCCATTTGTGAAAGGCACAGTGAGTAAAAGCAGTGGCTGCGAACTCTCAAGTGGTTAATAACCACTGAACAGGTTATCATGTCTGTTCTTGCGAGAGAGGGGCGCCCGCTACCTTTGTAAAACTATTTTATAAGGAACCTGGGATTGGTAACCCTAGGTCTCCTGGGGGCAACCAGACGTGGTCTCCCTCTCACTGTGCTTAGAGAGGCATCAGCTTCACCTCACTGATGATCCCCAACAAGGGTGAAACACGTGTATGGGGTTGCTGGTGGTACTCTCGTTCAGATTGGAATTGCCATTGTATTTCGGTGCTGGACTGCCCCTGGGCAGGACAAAGACTGATATGCAAATGGATATTTCCCATTTGTGAAAGGCACAGTGAGTAAAAGCAGTGGCTGCGAACTCTCAAGTGGTTAATAACCACTGAACAGGTTATCATGTCTGTTCTTGCGAGAGAGGGGCGCCCGCTACCTTTGTAAAACTATTTTATAAGGAACCTGGGATTGGTAACCCTAGGTCTCCTGGGGGCAACCAGACGTGGTCTCCCTCTCACTGTGCTTAGAGAGGCATCAGCTTCACCTCACTGATGATCCCCAACAAGGGTGAAACACGTGTATGGGGTTGCTGGTGGTACTCTCGTTCAGATTGGAATTGCCATTGTATTTCGGTGCTGGACTGCCCCTGGGCAGGACAAAGACTGATATGCAAATGGATATTTCCCATTTGTGAAAGGCACAGTGAGTAAAAGCAGTGGCTGCGAACTCTCAAGTGGTTAATAACCACTGAACAGGTTATCATGTCTGTTCTTGCGAGAGAGGGGCGCCCGCTACCTTTGTAAAACTATTGTGTTGAAATTGCACCATTTTCAGCAGCTTTAAAGAAACTAGCCCCTGAAATCCCAGGCTTCATCCACATTTTCTGTAGGACGAGGATATTCCATTTTGAAATAAATGCAAGGAGATCTGGGTCTGGGTCTGGGTCTTTTCGGGGAGATAGCTGACATATTCCCTGAATAATTGAAGCTCTCTGATAATAGTAGTCAACAGGGTTATTTTGAAGTTGATTTGCACAGAGACCTTCGAGTCACATGATGTTGATGGACTGTGAATTAACATTAAGTCTCCTTGTGATGCGATTGATGATACTGTTGTTGACTAACTTTTGTTTCAGAGTGCGAGGCTCTTTTTGCTGATCAACCCTTGTTCATGTTTGATGTATTTGTACATGTTTAAATTTGCATCCTACATGACCCTCCCCTTCTTGGTCACTCAAGACAGAATTTGCCTTTATGTTGCTTCTTGCTCTGCTCTATTACAGAGACTTCCTAGTACTTTGCTCACACTCCTTATGTGAGCTTTTGCCTCATTGCTCACATTCTGATTGTACAGGAGAATGATTCTAATCCTACTAAAAGGATTTACCAGTGGGTACGAAATTAGGGTTTGATGATCAACAGCTGATCAAGATGCCATTTTGTGTTTCAGCTTGTTCCTGGATGAGTTGAGATGGTACAGGCTATGGGAGGAGTGGGGTTCCTGGTACTGCTAGACGGCTCTGCAGCTTTTAACACCATCAGTCATCCCATTCTGATATCTATGCTGAGGTAATTGTGCACTGTAGCAGTGGTCCTTCATTGGACCGAACCCTTTCACAGCAAACATCAGCAAAGCGTCTTCTTGCACATTTTCTTCTTTGACCTTTCTGGCGTGGCTTGCAATACCCAACATCATGCCACAGACGTGATCTCCCCTATTGTTTTTATAAGGATTAACTATGCAAACAAAACTCATGTACTTTTGAACCCTCTGCATGGTCTGCCTTCAGGTTGAGGGACTCTTTCAAAAATGATATCCTTGTGTTAGAGAACTGAATGAGGGTCAACTTTCTAAAGTTATAAATCTTTATTTTCGTTATCAGAAACTCATCTAAAACCAATTCAGCCTCCCATATTGGGGCCATGTCCCACGCCTTTTGAACCTGCGAACGTCTACGCATGATGATTGATTTGGAGTGTTTGCTAGAGTGATACATCAATCTGATAGTGAATGTAGGTTTTTATTTATCTACTAATTGTTAAGAATGTTTTTCAATATTTGGCAAACCCAGAGGACACAGCTATTGTAGTGCAGGACTTGTCATATCTGGATTATTCTAATAAAATCTACTGCTGTATTCCCCAATTCTTTTTTTTTTAAACTCTTTTTTATTGACTTGACAGCACAAACAAAAGACCAGAGGAAGACCACAAGGCACCAGCATAATTTACAAACAGTATGAGGAAGAAACATATACAATTACATGAATGTAGCATATCAATAATCGGCAACACCCAGAGAGTAATATACATGCCCCGGGGTAGTATGGTGTTTAGGGGAAAACATCTGGGGATGTAGAAGAAGATGTGGGGGGCGAGGTCATGGCAGAAATATAGTCACAGAATCTCGGCCAGATGTCCCTTGGTCTAGAGTGGGGGTGTTGTATAGCACTCCAGGACTGCTCAGTATCATGAGCCCATGTGACCGATCTGAGCCACTGGGTGTAGGTGGGCGCTCTGGGGCGAAGCCAGCAGAGTAATATACAGCGAACTGCCAGTAGCATGCAGAGGCATGCCAATTTCTTAGCATCGCGGGGGAGCTGTGGGAAATCGTGGAATAAACAATGCAGTGGGGTGGGGGTGATTGGGTGATCTAGAATGTCTGATAATGTAGAGCAGATGTCTAGCCAGAAATGGGACAGATGGGGGCATAGCCACAGCATGTGTATATAGGAGGCCTGATCTGCGCCGCACCTAGGACAGGTAGGCGGGTTGGTGTGAAACATGCGGTGAAGTCTCACAGGTGTATGATGATACCTGTGTAAGACTTTGAACTGAATGAGCTTAAATTTAGTATTGTAGGAGACCTCATGAGTCCGGGCGCACATCCGAGCCCACCTCTCGTCAGTTATTTCGGCATCAAGGTCCTCCCCCCATCTGCGTCTCAGCTCAGTAAAGTGGGGGGCCGCTCTGGTCTGAAGTAAGGAGTAGAGCCGCGACACTTTACCTCTGAAGGAGAGATAGGAGCAAAGCTCCTCCACTATAGGTTCATCAGTGGGCAAGGCGGGGAAGTCTGGATAGGTGGACTTGAGATGTGCTCGAAGTGAAGAGTACTGCAGCCACACCGAAGGTCGTCGCCTGAGTAGGGGGGTGGTCAGACCATTCTATGAAGTTCCCCTGTTCAAAGGCATCACGTAAAGTCAGGAAGCCAGCAGTGGCCCAGCGGGTGACTACCGAAAGTGGGATGTGTGGAACATCGGGAAGGAAGTTCCACAGGGGCGAGGTTAGACGACCATGGACCAGAGTTTAGTCAACGCTAGGGACGTACAAGCCACCGGGTTCGTAGAGTCTAAGGAGGGGGAGATTGGGCGGAGGACCAGGGACCCGATCACTCGGTCACAGACAGCCAGCTTCTCAAGGCGGACATGAGGGGGGGGATCAGTAGTGTTGAACCAGAATGCAGCAAACTGTGATTGGGCCACCACCCAGTATCTGATGAAGTCGGGTGCGCTAAAGCCGCCCAACTCTTTAGGGGCAGTTAGTGTACTCAATTTGAGCCGAACGGCCCCTGAGTGCCAAAGGATTGTGTTGCATATGGTGCGCAGAGTTTGAAAAAAGGTATCCCCAGGCCACAGGGGGAGATTGGTAAAGCGATACAATAATTGAGGTAATATGATCATTTTGAGTATGCCTATTCTGCCCGCTAGTGAAAGGGGAAGCTTAGTGCAGCTTGAGGTTTTAGTTTCGAGCTTGGTTAAATAAGTGTGGTAATTGTCGTCTCGTAGCTGTGACGTGTGCCTGGAGACCACCACTCCCAGGTAGGGGAAGCTGGAAGAAGCCCAGGTGAACCCATGCAGATCCTGAGGGGGTTGCGTCGAGTCCGTGAGCGGGAATAATATAGACTTGGAGCAATTGACCATCAAGCCTGATATGTCACCAAATCGAGCCACATCTATCAGTATCGGTAAAAGATTAATTTCAGGGGATCGAACAAACAACAGGGTATCGTCAGCATAAAGGGAGACTATGTCGGTCCGGCCAGACGTGCGCAGCCCTCTGTGTGAGTGTGACTGCCGGAGCATGTCAGCGAAAGGCTCCATGGCAATTGCGAAAATAAGCGGAGAGAAGGGGCATCCCTGACGTGTTCCTCTAAATATCTGAAAGGGGGAAGAGCATCTGTCTTCTGTACGAACCTTGGCTGACGGGGCAGTGTAAAGGAGTTTTATCCAGGCGCGAAAGTTGGGGCCGAATTTACATTTCTCGAGGACGCACCACAGGTATTTCCAAGAAACTGAATCAAATGCCTTATGCATGTCTAATGTGGCTGCCACTGCATGTGTGGCCGGGTCGATTCTGTTAAGGATATTAAAGAGTCTCCTTAAATTTAGGGAAGTGGACCTGCCCGGAACGAAGCCCGCTTGGTCTGGATGAACAATGTGGGACATATATGGTCCCAAGCGGTTGGCAAGGAGTTTGGCAAATATTTTAATATCGCTATTAATCAGGGAGAGGGGTCTATAGGAGCCGCACTCCGTGGGGGCTTTACCAGGCTTGAGGAGCACCGTGATGAGTGCCTCACGGAGAGATGGAGGGAGTATGCCCAATTCGCACGATTCCTCCCACAGGGCCAGCAGGTGCGGCGCTAGTTGGGCTTTGTATAATTTGTAGAAATCCATCGGGAGCCCGTCGGGGCCGGGGGCCTTCCCCGCTGCCAGTGACTCGATGGCCTCAACGATTTCTTCTAGAGTAAAGGGCCGCTCAAGGGAGGCACTAGTTTCGGCTGATAGGACTGATAACGGGAGGTTCTCTAAGTAGGAGTTGATTTCAGTTATCTGGGAGGTGTCGACCTCCGAGTATAGGGAGGAATAAAATGCGAGAAACTCAGAGTTGATGTCCTGAGGGGAGGTGGCGAGTGTGCCATCTGATCTAGCAATGGCCGGTATGCTGGGGGCACCAAGTTTGCGGCATAGCAGTCTAGCCAACATTCTGCCGGGGCGTTCACCCTCGCCGTATTTCCTTGCCAACCGAGGGGAGTCCAGGAACTTAACCTCGCGTTCAGCAAGGCCACGGAACCTGTCCAGCTCAGTGCCCAGATTTGCCAATGTGGCCAGGGAGTGATCTACTGCGTACTGTGCTTCATAAGCAGATAGGGCCGATTCGTTGGTGGCGATGTCGGCACGGATGGTTTTAAGGATACCACTGCTCTTAGAGATGGTGACTCCTCTTGTGTGTGCCTTGAAGGCTTCCCATAGCACGGCATGTGTAGAGACGGAATTTAAGTTAATCTCGAAATATTCCTCAATTGAGGATTCAAGCTCGGAGGCGAAAACCTGGTCAAGGAGCGCGTGAGGGCTCAACCTCCACAGCCTTGGTTTGTTGGCGTCAGGTCCCCAATTTAAGGAAATTAGTACTGGTGAGTGGTCCGAGAGTGTCCTGGGAAGGATGGCTAAGCTAGTTACGCATCTAATCAGTAAGTCTGTGACCAGCCATCTATCTATTCTAGAGTGGGAATCGTGTACTGAAGAGTAAAAGGAGTAAGTACGGTCATCAGGGTACATTAGGCGTCAAGCGTCCACCAGTGCCAAGCGGGGGAGCAAGGTCAAGATCGAGTAGGCCGCTCTGGACAGTTGACGAGGGCGAGAACCGGCCCTATCCAAGGTGACGTCTAATATAGTATTGAAATCCCCGCCCCATATGATGGGGATCAGGGGGTAGCTCTCAAGTAACGTGACTAGGTGATGGTAAAAGTCGGGGTCATCAACGTTGGGACCGTATATATTCAGGATGATTATTTCCTGGCGCTGCAGTATACCAGTGATGAGTACAAATCTACCAAGTGGGTCTATGTGGGATTGATGACAGGTGAAGTTGAGGCTGCTATGTATTAGGGTAAGGGTGCCCCAACTCTGAGTAGAATAGTTAGTGTAGTATCTCTGGGAGCCCCATTGTCTGGCGAATCGCTCACATTGCTCTGAGCAAGCGTGGGTTTCCTGTAAGCAAAGGATCTTCGCTCCGTGGCGTTCGGTGTGGAGCTGGATCTGCCGCATCTTCTTATGATTGCCTAACCCCCTGACATTCCAGCTCATAAAAGTCAAGGAGCTATCAGCCATTTTCATATGAATGGCGGTGGAATAAGCAAGGGTGGATTCCAGGGTCGTGAAAATTGTGTACCTTAGGTGTATGCAGATGGTGGACTGTATATGTGGATTGCTTGGGCGCGGTGTCTGCGGGGCTTCCAGAGGCTGTCAAGACATTTTTAAACCAGAACGTTCCCTTCCAACCCCCCACCCACATCCCTCCCCCAATCAGAGGGCTGAAACCCGAACAAAACCAGAACAATCGTGAACTTTTAGGCATCAGCGCCTGGGGGACTGTTAGCAGCCGGCCAATGGCCGCCGGACTGGAGAGAGCGTCAGGAGGTTTATATTACGTGGTAGGTAAAGGTGGAGAACATAGAGCGGGTGCAGGTCGTTACGGTACCCGAACCATAAGCTAGGGCCCGCAGCGAAACAGGATGGGACAGTGCGGTCCGTTGCAACGCAAAAAAGGAGCATGCAAACAACATGGTTGGTGAGGGACCAGGGTGTAGGAACATGACACAGAGGTGGATGGGTTGGGAGAGCAGGATATGTCTAGGCTGTGAGTCCAACAAGAATCAGATAATAAGAACTCTGATGGGACAGCATGGTAACGAAACATCGCCTATACGGAAAGGTGAAGGGGAACAGAAGCACCCTGTGCAGTAGTGGGCTACGATGAGCAGTTCTCACAGTGAGGGAGGGAGCGCCGTGGCGGCCCGATCCCATGGCACAGGTATGATAATTCCCATGGCACAGGTATGATAATAGATGATAGAGCATGTGAGACTTATTAACATTGCTTAGATCAGCCAGGTATGTGTTCGTCAATAAACTTCGAAGCCTCTTCCGGGATGGTAAAGAAATACGTTTGATTAGAATGTTCGATCCTCAGTTTGGCAGGAAAAGGCATGGAGTACTTGACTCCCAAGTCTCGAAGTCTTTTTTTCATCGCGAGGAAGGTTTTAGGCTCTTGTTGAACAGCCACCGAGTAATCCGGATACAACTGTATTCTAGCCGCCCCCAGATGTAGCTCCCCCTTGGCCCTGGCCGCCCGGAGTAGGGAGTCGCGATCGCGGAAGTTGAGGATCGCGGAAGTATGATGGGACGGGGCGGAGCACCCGGCCTGGGCTTTGCAGTTAGGGATCGGTGGGCTCTCTCCACTGCAAATTGTGCTGACAGCTTGGGGTTGTCCAAGAGCGTCAGGAGGGTGCGCTCAACATACTCCTCCATAGGCTCATGAATGTTGTCTTCCGGTATTCCCACAATGCGGAGGTTATTCCTCCTGGAGCGGGATTCGAGGTCGTCATTTTTCTTCTCGACCTCAGAGACCCGGCTGGTCAAGGTGGTTACAGCGGTACGCAAGGAAATCAGGTCATCCTCTGCGGTGCCAACCCTTGTCTCGATTTCAGCGACCCTGCTGTCCGTCCTCTCGATATGGGCCTTAATAGACAGATGGTTCCATTCATATCGTCTAACTTAGTGTGGAGTGTGGTGAAACCCTCTCGTATGTACTCTAGCATTTTCTGCGAGTCGTCAGAGGTGGAGGGTGCAGTGGTGGACGGAGGTTCCTCCGGGGGATCAGAAAGTGACTTAGAGGGGGTCTTGGCAAACATGTTTAGTGAACTTTGCTTCCTATTGGAGCCGGCTCCCTTACCCTTAGTCATGGTGGAAAGCAGAGCTATAAGTTCAGGAGTGCTATAGATGGGGAGCGGCGAGAGCACAGTCGTGAGGAACTTAGAGCAGGCGGTTCACTGCGAGGAGGTGTGAGGCGACCAGAGCAGGGCTCCCGTGGTACGGGTTGGATGTCACACTACAAGGGGGGGAGGCGAGCAGACAATGCACCGGCAGCGGGCGGGAGGGCAATTAGCAGTAGTACAGGCCGGCCGCCGGTGTAGGTCAAGTGAACCAGGAGATACACAAAGTCCACGGCACAACCGGGCCCGTGATGGCTATCCGCGCAGCCCAAGCACGTCGCCGCGTGTAAGTGAGGGTATATGGCCGGCACCACACCAAGACAGTCAGCAGGTGGTAGGGAAACGGGGGGAACAGCAGTGCGGTGCGGGCTCCCAGCTGTAGTATGCTCCCCCACAGTGCACGTGGGGGGGAAGAAAGCAATTCCAGGAGAGGCGCCCCAAGCGTAGGGGGGCTCGGCGCCGAGCCGAGTAGAGACATGGCGGGCCGCGGGGGCGTGCCTGTAGTGAGCGAAGCGGGCAGCACAGGATCACCGGAGCCAGTGGGAGGGGGGCACCGGAGAAAAAGCAGTTCAGTACGCTGGAGGATAGAGGACCTGCAGTGACGGCTCCGTTCCCCGCCGAGTGAGATCAGGAGGCAGGGGGGACTCCGGGGCCCAGTAAGCTAGTCACGTTGCCCCTGGGTTGCAAGAGCGCAGGGAGGCCAAGGTTGTGAAGCTGGCGGTCGTAGGCCGCAGTACGTGTCCAATTTCCGGGAGGAGCAGGGGGCCTGGCGCGGATCCACCGCCGCGCTGAGGCACAATGGGCCACGGAGCCAGCAAAGACACCCCCCCGTGCCCCCTACCTTGCCGTGAGCAGCGTTCTGTGTTCCATGTGAGGGGGGCAGCGGCGGTGTCTCCGTCCCCTGCCGTGTGGGAGCCGGAGGCCGGTGGGCTCCGGGGCCTCCAGGCCCCCGTGAAATTGGCGGGCCGCAGCGGTCGTGAAGTCAGTGGAGCTCCGGTCAAGGGTGGCACGAGAGGGCCGGATGCCCCTCCCCAGCAGCGGTGTTGGGGGGAGCCACAGGTCCAGGAGCCGAAGCGCGGTGCGGGCCAGCGAACCAAGACCCCAGTCCAAACGGGGTCCACAACAGGTAAGCAGGAAGCAGGGTATAGGGAGGAGAACCTGTGTCGGCGTCCCCGCCGCCCGCCGCGCGAGGCCAGAAAGCGGGGGCTTCGGAGCTTCGGAGCCCCAGGACAGCACGAAGCAGATCACCGGGGGTGGTGGCTCGCCAGAGTGAGGTCCTCAGTGGTGAGCGGCAGAGCGGGAGCCTGGATCCGGGAGATGCCGGGTGAATCCGCCGTCCGTGGAAAGCTCGGGCCGCCCGGGAGGTCCGCAACGCCCCTCCCCCGCAGCGGCCTGCAGCGCCGCGCTCTCTGGTATCAGGGAGAGTTGCAGTTCCTGGAGCCGTAACGTGGCTCGGAGATGACACTACAGCCCCAGAGAGGGGCTCAAATCTCAGCCCCCAGGGGAAGCCCGGGTCCAGGAGTCAGCAGAGGGGTAGGTTGGTGGTTCACCCACAGATACTGCCAGTGTAGAGTAGTATCGCAGTATATTAGGGCACCTTTTTAGGTTTTTGCGTTCTCCCAGGCTGGAGCGCGGCGATCAGGCGGCCATCTTGTTTCAGCGCAACAGCGCCCCCCGTATTCCCCAATTCTTACTAAGTAGACTTTTCATACATTGCAGACCTCACAGTTTCATATAGTGCTCATATGCAAACGCAACATCCTAAATGTAAATGTAAAGGGAAATAAAGAATGCAACAATACTCAAAACGTAAAGGTTCCACATTGTTTTAGTGATTAGGCCTTGTCTCTGCTGCAACCAAGAGAGCTTGTAAAATTGCCAAGTACGTGGCTGGGTGAACAGCCGCGCAAATATGTATCCTATTAGTTATTGTTTCAAAACAGGAGACTCGTCATTTCACTGCTTTAGGTCTGTTTTTCAATTTTTGCCTAGGGACTGGATCCTTGGATTGTTGCATGGCAGGTTCCTTACCAGAAATATGAAATAACGTAGCTTTACATGGCAGAAGATTTTTCATTTTTTTAAACATGAATTTCCTCCTCCTCCTCCTCTGCCTCTTTATCTTCCTTTGTAGAGAGGTTTGCCACATAGCAGTTCACAAGAGGTGATATTTCCTGGGTTGTAAACAATAGTAGGGTGAATTGGCAATAGAGGAGAGTCGAAATAAGGTGGCTTTTTGGTGAAGGCTGTTGTAAGTGATCTCTGTCAGTAGTGGGTGTAGCGTTTTTTGCACATATAAAACCTTCCCAAAAGTTTACCTTTACGTTAATTGCTTGCAAAAGAGGCTTCTAGTCCTTGAATTAGTTAATGTTCTTGTATAGTTTAATGAGTGAATTTAGAATAAACTTCAATGCAATCAGCAAGGAGTAAACCCCCCCCTCGACTCAGCCACCTACGGAGGATGTAACAGTTGTGGAGAAAAGGTGGCAGAAGGGTACGTTTGTATGAGTAAGGCAAGGCTTGTAGGGCATGAGAGTTATTGGGTATGAACAATGACAGAGAGATACTTATGATATGATATGATATGGTATTTGTAACGCGCCTATACACAAGTGGTTCAAGGCGCGACGAGGCAGGGAGGGAGGGAAACAAGGGGAAGACAGACAAACGATCCTACTAGGCCAGGTGTCATTCAGATCGTGCAAGTGCAGAGGTAAGGGGAAAAGGAGAAAGTGCAGGGGGAGGAGGTGGGGGGGGAAAGTGCAGTACAAGGTAAGTAGCGTAATAAAATAATAAATAATAAATAAAAGGGCCAGCTGGTGGCAAGTGCGAGGTAAGTGCAGAGCAAGTGCTGGGAAGGGGGCTGTAGGGATGCAGTGACAGTCCCACAGTGCAGGAGGAGCCAGGGAGGCAGTGCAAGTGGAGAGTGGCTGGGCCCTGGACCGAGGTCACAGAGTGGCCCAGATGCAGGTTTAGTGCAGACTTCAGTGGGGAGTTTAGCAGGTTTAGCAAGGGAGAGGGAGAGAGAAGGCAGAAGCGAAGAGGAAGGTTTTGAGGTGCTTCCGGAACCGGAGATGGTTCTCCTCAAGTTTCAGGGAGGCAGGAAGGCTGTTCCAGAGGGAGGCCCCTGCTGCGGAGAGAGATCTACCCCCAGCTCGTTGCTTCGAGAAGCGGCTGACCATGAGGGAGTTGGAGACGGATGAGCGAAGGGCTCGTGAAGGCAGATATTTAGGAAGAGAGAGTTGAAGGTATTTAGGCCCCAGGCCCCAGAAGGCCTTGTGGACAATGCAGAGGGTTTTGAACTTAATCCTCGCAGCCACTGGGAGCCAGTGAAGAGATTTCAGTCCTGGAGAGATACGGTCCCTGGGCTTGAGGCCAAGGACAAGTCTCGCAGTTCTGTTCTGGATAAGTTGCAGAGGGCGGAGAGTGGAGGCAGGCAGATTAAGATAGAGGCTGTTACAGTAGTCCAGCCTTGAGAGAACCAGGGCTCGGGAGACAGTGAGCTTCTGGGGGAAGGAGAGGAAGGGAAGAATACCTCTGAGGAGGTGCAGCTGGTAGTGTGACTTCTTAGAGACGTCAGATATATGAGGAGAGAAGGAGAGTGTGGAGTCGAAGATGACCCCGAGGTTTTTAGCTTTGCAGGTAGGGGCAGGAAGGGGGCCAAGGGAGGCCGGCCAGAGAGCTGCAGGAAAGGAGGGAGTGGGTGTGCCGATGAGTTGCGGTTTTCCATTCATATTTGCTTGGCGGGGGGTTGCCGCTGGCAGTACACGTCAGCTCAGCCTGCTGTCGGTTTATGTACCAGTTGTCATCGTACCCACTGATGCGCACTTCTGGGGGGTATTGTATAGAAAGCACAACTGGGACATAAGTTATAAGTATGCACTTTATTTGAGTCAGGAGTCATCTCGGCTCCCACCTCCCTTGGGGGACAAGGCAGCGTTCAAAGTTTTTGTTGTGTTAGGAAAAGAAAGCATTCCTGCCGATGGCACTACCGGCCTGTTGCCTGACTTTGAGGGAAGCAAATCAGATATTCTTTGCTGGGGAAAAACCCTGTTATTCCCCCACCAATCTTGTTTCCCAATCTATCTGGTGTCACCTGGGGTGTGACTTTTCCATACGAGCTGTTGAAGATGAACAGGCTACTGTTTTTTCTTAATCTGGACCCACACTCAGTGAAGGCGTTGGAGACCGAACCCGTAAAGATTTTGAAAGGGACTTGGAGGCAGAATTGCTTCTGACGGCATGCATTGATCTGAATCGCCTCACAGCAGTGCTAGAACCACAGATTTGTGCTCCAGAGTCAGAGAAATGTACAATATTTTCACTTTTATCTTCTTTGTTTTTTCACTTACTAGAAGCACCTATATCCCTCATGGAGTTCTGACTGACAGACTGCACTCACGTGGCACTCCGCTTCGGCGCTCTGCTTCTGGAGGGCTGGTTTAAAGGCAGAGTGTCTTTAGTAAAGGTGGTCCCACAGGATCTTTCACCAAAGAGCACAGATAGCTGCCCAGACTGCATTCCCGCGACACTCCACTGCAGCGCTATGAATCTGGAGGGCAGACATAAAAGCAGAGTCTCCAGAAATGATGTCCCCACGGCAGCCCTCACCAGAGAGCACAGCATTCCTGTGGCCCTCCTGCAGCTACTTCATCACAAAGCATAACAGCCCCATCCCACTGTTAGTCGACCCCACCTGACCCCAATTACTGCTTTTGCTTAACATGTGTAATATAACACAGTCCCGTTTTAACTTCGCTCAAAAACGTGTATTCTTATTAACCTCTCGTGTATAGTGCTCTGCTGCTTCTCAAAGCTAGGTGCGAGCTCAATAGTAAAAACAGTAGCAGGGATTCTGTTTCAAGTTCAATATATGTAGGTATTAATGCCCCAATGACCTTAGAAGGTGGATCTTATCAACTGTGTTCATGAGCCAAAGGTAGCTAAATACATTCTTTATCTATTGGACGAGTATCTAGAGATAGAGCGCACATATAGAAACACTGAAGTAGCAGTTAAAAAAGGAAAGTTATACCGCTGGAATTTATGGTGCATTGAAACAACAACTTATTGATTAATGGGAATGACGCTAGGGCTTCCTATTTACCAGAATTTATAAACCAACGCCTAGCAAAACTAGATAGCTAGTTATCATAGTTGTATTATCGGTCAGTGAAATACAGGCAAATACCTGTCTACAAATTCAGGTAGAAATTAAGCACTAACTTCCTCGTCATGAATGACTTAGTTATTGTTTTATCTGCAGTTTTGATAAGAATGTTCTAAAAATGTGCTGAATTTTAAGTCATTCTGTTTGAACACCTTGGAAAGTAAACATGTATTTACTTTCATATGTATCAATAAACAAGGCATTATGTTTTTTTTTTAATATGCCCAACTCTCAAAATATACTGTATAGCTCAAGAACACTATATAGTATGATTGGACGCTTTTGTAATATCTAGGAGACATGAATGTGACTTTATAAAATAAATGTTTTTGTCACCAGTTAAGGTATGTTGCTTTTCAAACTTTAAGAATACATTTAAAAATGAGGGTTTTTTTTTTTATAAATAAATGATTCCATGTGATCTTTTGTGAACTTTATTTTTCTCTATAATAATGGAGGGAGGTCCTCCACTCTGAAAACTGCTTCACCTGAAATGTAACTCTTCCTAATGAGCCTGTCCGTGTGATGATGAGAATATTTACTTTCTTGAGAATAGGCATTTTAAAGTGCAGTCATATTATTATGGGGCATCTGCAGAGTTTTTCAGAAGGTCACAAATATATAACTGCTTAGTTATGACAAGGTTATTTAATTCAATTATCTTGTAGAGCACGTCCAGTCAATTAACTACTTTCGGCTTTTTGGGGAGATGTAGATGTGTGAGTAATCAGAAATAATAGTGGAGAGATCTGAGATCTTTGGGACAATCTGGACAAGAGATCGCTCCGAATCTTCTTGCAATATAAACAATTATTGATTCAATCCACAGTGGTACCACAAGTAACACATGCTGGTTTAGCCAATAGGATTGGCTTTTCTGCAGGTATCGCCACAATATGCTAATGTACACATAACCACATAATTTTCTAGGTATTGTCAAAAGGTTCCCAGATCGGTATTGGCATCATATGCCTACATCATTCTAACAGCTGCCAGGTAATGCCACCAAATGCAGAGCTGTTCATGCCATTTCAGAAGCACTGCCACTATATACTCGGGTACTCGCACCATTTACCAGATATTTCCTGCTTGTCTGGGTTTGCACACCATTTCAAAGGCAGTCACACCATATGGCCAGCCACAAACATCATACTGTAGGCATTAATACTCAATGGCAAGGCACTTGTATCACTGGTGAGGTTTTGCCGTTGTTACACAATCATATACTTGATTTTCCCAATAAATGTTCAGATGCACACATCATATGAAAAATGTTGACATAAAATGCCAGGCACTCACCACATATACCTGCAATTGACATCAAAGGTTCAGGTTCTGACATCAAAGGGCACACACTGCCATCAATCCTACACCCCAGAGTTGGGGAATGGTGTGGTGGTCTTGCCACCGTTACCCCCACATACTGTTCTCTCTGATCTATATACTTTCTATTTTTATGTGGTGTCGTTTGTACAACGCCGTTTATTAACACTTACGGCCCTGTTTGTTGTGCGAAAAGAAATAATAATTTGTAATATCTAAAGGGGTCCTGGTAGGTATTTCGTAAAAGCAAAAAGAATGCCCACAGCCCTGCATGGGCTTCCCTCCCCCCAGGACAGTAGGTATCATTTTAAAAAGTGCTAACAACTTAGGTCGGGCTGACAAAGGTTTGGTGGCGAAAGGATGAGAATGTTACAAATTGCCAGTAGGTATTAGCAGCACGCTAGTCCTGATAATGTAATGCAATGGGTCTGGTTCTGAATGGACCACAAGAACGCTTCACCGCCAGCTCCTCATATTTGAATCTGCTGAGTTGATGTTACCTTTTATTGGACTACAACAGGGAACATATCAACATTACATATACATGTGCAATCTTTTTATGAGCTCAGAGGACCCTTCTTTAGGTATGATTTTGCATCATATACAAAAGAGGGCCAAAGGCAGAATGAACATCCCAAACAGCCTCCTTTGGCACCCGTAAAAGTGGACTGAGACTGCATAAAGCACTGACAACGATACATGTCGTGAGCCTGGAGCCTCACTAGCTGCACTGCCTGGAGGACCCGGAGCTCCCCTTCCCCACTGCAGGAGCAGTGGTGTGCCTAGAGGCACAACAGGACCACAAGGTAGGCCCCCTACCCCACCTGCTGCATGTGTCCTCACGTAGCTCATCATAGTGAAATCCGCATTTTGACCCACGGACCCATGCTATAATTGGCATTATTAGCATTGTGCCTAAAAAAGGACATCATCCGACCTTGATCTGGCCCCCCATGCACAGGAGTGCAACCAGCACCATCACAGTGCACGAGGCATTTGGCCATTCCAACATGGCCGCCCGCCATCTTGCACCCAAGTCCTATGTGTAAAAACACATTGGACAAACACCTGCACCTGATTGGTCTCATCACAGCATTTTCCACCAATCGGGAGCCGACAGGCTCGAGCCGGCCCACTTTCGAAGGCTCACTTTACAAGGCTGTGCACCCTGTCTGGAGCCTGCAGAGCCCTGAGCCACGCTCTCTGCCCCAACCGCTTCCCTTGCACCCTGCTCTTGCGGCAAATTTCCCTCTGGCCTCTACACAGGGTATGCACCCCTCTGCAACTGCACTGACGCTGGGACTATATCGGCACAAAAGTAAGATTGATGCCACACGGTGGATTAAAAACTGACCCTCTTCTCGCACACAAGGTGCACCTACATATTGCCGCTTTGAGATGCCCATTCTTGTCTTGGCTTTCACTCACGTCTAGCCTAATTTACTATACTGCACTATGCTACTCCAGCTTATCAATAGCACAAGTAATTTACTGGCTGCCTCAATTGTACACTTAGTACAACCCTGCATTTTCCATTGTTACTTTTGTCTAATCATATCTTGTGACCTACATGCTGTATGCCTGTCACCCTTAACTCTGATACATGCTTGCATTGAATCCGACATGCTGCTTTGATATACCTAGATTTAGATGGCTCTATATCGGATATGCTCCTCGGCCCTATAGCCTGTATCTTGTTACACCTAGCCCTAGGCTGCCCCATGCTAGACCACTGCATTTATCATATGTTGATTTGCCCATGCTGGACCATTGCGTTTAGCCTATGTTGATTTGCCCATGCTGGACCATTGCATTTAGCCTATGTTGATTTTCCCATGCTGGACCATTGCCTATGTTGATTTGCCTATGCTGGACCATTGCATTTAGCCTATGTTGATTTGCCTTTGCTCTGATGCTCCTAGCCCGAGGCTGCTCCATGCTCTACTGCCCAACTATTGATAGGGGAAGCCCTTATTAGCCCACTTTTCGCCTACCATACTTGTCATCGTACCTAGTGATCCGTCTCTATATGTCTCTATGTGCCTACCTATGCCTGCCTAGCATGTACGCCTAGCTGTTGCCTCACGGTATTTAACTTTAGAGTGTATTTTCCAATCTAGGCACTGCCCCATTGCAACCCAGCCTGAGTGTACTGGACTAGCTTTGTGCAACCCTGCGCCCAGACCATGATCACCTGGCTTACTCTCACCATGTTCCCCTTCTGCATCATGCCGGACAATGTACCCTGTAGCGGCAATAACTTCATAACCTTCAACGATGGCCTAGCCAATCTTGGATGTCCTAGGCACTACCCGATCCCTTGCCCCACACCCTTCCTACCTTCCCAGCCGCCCTTCCCATCTAACCACTACCCTCACCACACCTCCTCTGCAGACAACAGCTCCCTAGACAATACCATCTCTAACAAAACTCCCAACCATAGTAGACCCAGTGCCCCATGTCACACTGTGCCTCCCACACTGAAATCTCCAGAACCCTTTTGCTCAACCAACCCAGACATCACAGCCCGCAACAACAGACTAGGCACTAGGCTCCCCCATACAACTAGCAACCACCCTGCCAAACTCAACACCACAACTAAGAAAAATTCAAAGACCCCCAATAAGCCTGAACCACTCCCCCTAAATGGAGCCCTACTCAATGTCAGATCCCTGGCTGCACACCCCACAGAAATTGCCGACACCATTCTAACCAATGATCTCGACTTCCTTGCCCTAACGGAAACATGGCTACACGAGGCATCAGGACCACATCTATCGTTAGCTATTCCTGTCAATTACTCCATCCTCAGAGCTGACAGACCCAATGGCAAGGGAGGAGGCGTAGCGATCATCTCTAAATCACTACTAGGCTGTAGACTAGTCTCAACCCTATCACTTAAATCCTGTGAGCTACTTACAGTCAAGTTACAAACCTCTCCCTCAAGCACGATCACCCTTCACCTTATATATAGACCCCCAGGCCCTCCTGGAGTCTTCGAAGAAGACATCACTGCGCTCATCACTGAAAACTCGAAGCCACTAGCACAAACTATTTTCCTCGGAGACTTCAATCTTGGTTACAACGACCCCAAGGACGCCCCAGCCACTTCCTTAGCAAACGCCCTAACTGAGCATGGATTTACTCAACTCAGTACTTCACCGACTCACCAGAAAGGTAGAATTATTGACTGGGTAGCAACTCTTAACTGCAACATCACCTGTAAGGACCCCCAACCTCTCACATGGATGGATCATTACCTTATCCCTCTCGAAATTCACATCAACCATGCAGTTCCTAAAAAGTGCTCCATGGCACCAGCCTGCCCAACCAGAAACAAGCGCAACATCACCGCCGAAGCCCTATTACCCTTGGTCCTATCCACCCTCAACGCTTTACCAGACAATGCTGATCTAAACCTACTTGTTGACACCTTCAACAACTCCATGGCCATTGCCATTGATACCATTGCCCCTTTGAAACTACGTAAAAGCAAGCCAATAAGCCACTTGAACTCGTGGTACACCCCCAACTTAAACTACTTAGGAAAAAGAAGGCCAAATCTGAACTCCTATGGAAAACTAAACCATCATCTGAAAACAAATCCAATCTTAAGAATATCTCTGCGCTATACAAAAGTGAGATGATTTGCACGAAAAAAGATGCCTACAACGTTAGGATAGATCAGGCAGGCTCCTCCACCAAAGAACTATTTAAAATACTAAAGGAGCTAGAAAACCCCAATCCACCTCCAGACACCTGCTCAAAAGATACACCTTGGTGCACCAGCATCCAGAATGCCCTCAACAACAAAATCACAGGCCTCCAAACCAAAATTGAGGACAAACGTCAACAACTCTTCAGCAACAAGACCACCAACCCTATCCTAAGCTCACCAACACCTATCAAAGATAATATAGGTTTCACCTTTAAGAAAGTAACCATATTAGAAGTCCAAGAAATCATCACCTCCTTAAAACCATCTAACTGCAAAGGGGACAGCTGTCCTGCCCAGATAATAAAAGACGCAGCCAGAGACCTATCCTTTTTTATCACCAAGCTAATTAACCTTTCATTTGCTAACAACTCTGTCCCCAGCAACCTAAAACAATCCTGGGTTCTCCCTCTCTTAAAGAAACAATCCCTAGACCCAGCCATACCAACCAATTATAGAACCAGCACCACTCTCCCCTTCCTGTTAAAAATCTTGGGCAGAGTCGCCTACATCCAGATTCAGGAGTACCTAGAATCTAACCAACTGCTAGGTATACGTCAATCTGGCTTCAGACATCAACACGGAACAGAAACCGCTCTGGTTGACTTCAAAAGCTAGATTGATGAAATCAAAGACAAAAGGCAATGCTGCAATCCTACTTCTCTTAGACCTCTCAGCGGCTTTCGATTTAGTCGATCACGAAATCCTTTGTAGCCACCTATCTCTCGCAGCCCACTTCTCCTCCTCTGCCTCCTCATGGATACAATCCTTCCTGGCGAATAGAACCATGCGAGTTTTCTCCACAACAGCAGCAGCGGACCCTATCCCCATCACATGCGGAGTCCCACAAGTCTCCCGTGTCTCCCCCACTTTGTATAATATATTTACAAAGCCGCTATTTGACAAACTGGACCGTCTGGGTGTCACCTACACTAACTATGCAGATGACACCCAGATCCTCCTCACCATCTCAGGCAATTGCAATGCGGACGTCATCCGGATTAACAAAATCTTCTCCATCATTCAGGCATGGATGGCCACCCACGGCCTATGCCTGAATGATGAGAAGACGGAGCTTCTTCTGGTCGGCTCTCCTAATAGCCTGTCAAAACTCAGTCCTTGCTACAATAACATCATCATAGATGGTAATACCATCCCCATTGTTAAAAGCGTGAAAACCCTAGGCTTCCACCTTGATGCCAACACCAACCTCTCCAAACAAATCAACACGACCGCCTCAGCCACTGCCTACACGGGCAAGCTAATTAGAGCTAGCAGACCCTTCCTATCCTCCAACAGCTGCCTCACTCTTGCCAGAGCCCTCATCCAGTCCAAACTGGACTACTGCAATAGCCTGTACCTAGGAGCCAACCATTCCATAATCAACAAACTCCAGGTTCTCCAAAATAATGCTCTACGCGCAGCACTCAACATCCCAAGGCGAGAACACATTTCCACAACCAGGAAAGCGTGTAAATGGCTTTCCATACAGCAAAAAATTGACCTCAAAACCATTTGCCTCACTTACAAGGCCTTAAACCACCTAGCCCCACCGTATCTCACTAATACATTTTCTTTAAAATCCACCACCAGAACCACCAGATCATCCAACTCCTTATGCCTGTCAGTGCCTAGATTTGCCCTAAAAAGAGCAGGAGGCGCTAGTTTCACAGTGCTTGCCTCCCAACTTTGGAACACCCTACCACTCAATATTAAAACTATTGAGTCCTTCCCGATCTTTAGGAAACATGTTATTGGCTGGTTACTGAACAAAGAATAACATTTACCTTCACTTTCTAATATTTTTAACTCCCTAAGGCCGCAACCATGCCTTTATTATATGTAAATTGTTGTACCATGTAATTTATGTAATCTGTTGCACTATGTAAATGCATGCCTGTAACCGCTTCCTTAAGCGCCCTTCTACCTACGGGTACAGAGCGCTATACAAATAAATAAAAGAAACAAACAAACAAACTTGGAGTTTCAACACCCACAGCAGAGCAGAGGAGTCCCACCAGTGATGAGAGTTTGGCCCAGAAATAACTCCCACAATTATGAAGCAGCACCCAAGAGTAAAGCAAAGGTACTAGCTTTTCATCAAACAGAATTGGGCACTGACTCAATTTTACTAATGTACAGGCAATGGCCAGCTATGGGCCTGATTTGAACAATGTGCCCACTATTGGAAGGTTTGCCCATCACAAATAATTTTCAACACGTCATGCATGTTTGCGTACCCATGATGTCGATGTGCACATATAAATAAAGATGCCTAGAATAAAGAATGCCTTGGATAAGGATACGTTACTAAGGACCACCCTTACAGCCCTTTCCCGGATTTCACCCCCCCCACACCCCAGCACTGTTGCACGTTTCCCCCTACATGTAAATGTTACTGTTGCCTATTCCGCCAAACGGTAAGCCAGTGACAAATGCTGTGATATTAGGACTGTTCCATTGTAACTATCTAAGAAATATATTAAACCCCCTATGGATGTACAGTGCTCCTTTGCTTCCTGAAGCTCGGTTTCACTCAATAAATGCCCAAAATAAAATAAATAAGGGCTTGATGATCCACAGAAGGAATAGTTGGTATCCAGTTGTGTGGGTTTTCCTCGGTGTGTGTTTTGAAGCAGATGCAGTTTTCAACGTGAAATCCCAGAAACCAAGCGCAGGACGACAAGGTGTAGTGAAGCCATTGAGGTAACCATGATGCTCACGTGGTTTTCCCAGACTAGGGGTCTACAACCTTTGAATCTACAGATGGTTTGGACTACAGCTCCTAACATTCCTAAACAGCATAGTCAATAGCTAGATATAAAGGAAATTGTGGTCAGATTCATCTACTGAGCCAAAGGTTCCATACCCCATCCTAGACCATTCCACTGATCTGGCATTACTAGTTTGGAAAGACTAAACCAGGAATGTGGACTCAACGGCTATTTAACTGAAACTTTTCAATGTCCCTCTAAAACCGTGAAGCACTGTCAACTCCAGAGCCTACACAATACCTGCACAACCAGAGGCACACGTGTATTCTCCAGACGTCAATTGGCAACCAGTCCCATCACACACCAAGTTGACAGACTTCGTAATTAAATAAATGATGGCATTATTGGCATAAGAGCTGCTGCATGAATGATATAGCCATAAATAACAGACTATCATCCTAGCGCCTCCACCCCACAGTCTTTGCACTTCTGGCTTCAACGTACTTTGTAGTAAATGTGCAAGCTCAAATACATCAATATGGAATTCCCTCTGGATACCTGACATAGGACATCAGCACAGCCTTGGCGCTATCCACACGTTACTGGAACTTGGTCTGGCGTTATTAGCGCCGAATCCCAAGTTGTAATAAGGCTGTTACTCCCCATTTTATTAAGACTCTATGGGGCAGGATTGGCGATATTACAGCAGGTGCAAATAGCACTGCGGTAATAGCGCCGCAAATGGGTGGAAAGTGGAGAGTTTTAACTCCAGCAAAAAGCTGGATGCAAACCTCCAACTATCCACCCAAACTCGGGACTGGGCGGAGCGGTAATGCAGCGGTAATAGCCTTACCGCTGCATTTTTTGCCACATCGCCCAAGACCGGATGAGGCCTATAGACATGGTCTGGCATGCAGTCTGGCATTCATCTGGTCCTATGCCAGGAAATGAAATAAAGTGCACAGTGAAATGGAAAAAAGACCTGTAATTGTATTAAAACAAAGCTAGCATTAAACACGTCAGAAAAATCAACCTTTATTTGCCATGCAACATAACTGAAAAGACATGCTAAACATTAAATGAGAAAAGGATAAAATTAAACAACAAAACAGAAGTGGCAAAATGCAAGCAGAGCCAAAACAGTACATGAAGTGAAACACCAAACAATTCACACAACTAATACAAACGAATGGGATACTGGTGCACAAAAAAGTAACAGCTGACTGTAAAGCAAACTGTTGTTTATAGCAAAAAGATTACATGTTACAGTATGCTTCAAAGTACAATGCAAATACAAGAATTCAGTGGATACCAATAGTGTGTACATGACTTTTGGCTTTCTTGGTTATTCTCAAAATATTCTTCAAATGGAAACCACAGCATTCACGCCTCCCGTCCTGCCCACTTTAAAACAATGACTGCTTTGGCATCACAGACACGTCTTTGGTCATGTTAGTGTCAGAGAGTCAGTCGCTAAAACATGCAATATGGACTGGTTTGTGGTTTATAAAGGACTTCATAGTATAATAAATCCATATACTTGTCCTTTTTGATACTTCCTTCAAGAGGGAGATTTACCAATCCTGTGGCGTCCAATTTATAGTTACCTGTCTAAGTCAACGAATAAATCAATCTTTACCCAGTAGTTCTCATTTTACATCCTGCAGATTGATTTCTTGATATTATCGCATGCATTAAAATAATCTACTGAATTACTCCAATTCTATAGTTCTGTGGTATTTCCCAAAAATCCATACCTATTTTTGGCTTTTCTTTTTTAAATCCCTTACCAGCTCATTAAGAATGAAAATGAATTGTGTACAGTAGTGGTCTGTAAAGTTACTTTATATTTTTTTTAAATGCACAAAAGAGACAATTCGGTCCCTTTTGTGCATTTCATGCCAATGGTAATTAGACATGCTGACTTTTTTCACTCCTTTTGAATGTCCTCATGTAAAAGCTCATTTTTCTGCAGTGAAGGGAAGTTTACGGGAAACAATGTTTAAACAATTTCATGGTACTTTTTAAAACATTTAGCTCCACCCTTCCGGTGAATGTAACAATGGGATTTAAAATAATATGGAATCTGATATCACTGTATGGCTGTAGCTACCACACGTTTACTGTTTTGGAATGCTGCATGCAGTAAATCCACCAGGCCCATAATCAGGAGGGCAGTAACAGTGGGCAGTATTTCCAAATACTGCCCGCTAATGCCATAATTGCCTACGTCATAACAAGGTCCAGTGTGTCTGTAAATGTGCTGTGTGTGTGTCTGTTTGTGTACTCTCTTCTTTTATGATATTATTAGTAAACTCTGTTACAAATGCATTTCAAATCATAGAAATAGAAGGGTTTAAATGATTTAATGAAAGGAAAAAAAGATCGTAAAAATGTCGTGGACACCAAAGATGAATGTTACTTAAGGAGCATTTCAACTTCTTCTCTATGGAAAAATAAAAAAAATGATATGCTATTGTTAAGGGGATTTATTTAGCATAGCACTGTAAATGGAAACACTTGTTGACACATCCCAGGCTGTGCTGAATTGAAGGTTCACATGAGTAGAGACTAATTGCTCATTATAATGAGGCTGCACTGGTGGTCACCTAGGATATGCCCTGTTTGTGATTATAACAAGCAGCGGTCCCCTTGGACACAGTCAAGTACTGTTTGCAACTAATGTCACTGTAACCAATATCTTTAGACCTGAGCCTACATCAACATAATTACTGAAACAGTAATGACCATGTTTATTGGCAGTGCCCGATCTTTATTGAATAAAATCATGCCCAACAAAACCCCACCAGAAGGCAAAACCTACCCAAACACTTACACATGATGGACAGTCCGATTTGCCACTATTTCTCAACCTCTTGTTAGTGCCTGGTTATGTATAGGTATTCACTTGTAAGAAAAGCAGTTTTACAACTTACAATTAAAAATATAATCTTATTTTTTTCTAAAGGCTACTGTTCTATAGTTATGGTTAAAATCTAGAAAAAGTAAATCTATATTAATTTAGACTGGCCAGCACCTGTTTCACAATATTGTACCCCTAATTAATTAATAGATTGTAAACTCAAAGGTGATTAGTTTAAATTGTTGTATGTGCTCAAAAGATTTTTTATATTTCAAAATTAGTATAGTTGAGATATTAGTTAAATACCTTAATGGAAATTTGTCCAAATTCATCATTGCTCTTGAGAATTAGGTGTATTTACCCTTCCTTATCTTTGTCCCTCTGATCATATTTACATTTGGTTACTTAAATATGGTACAGATATAACACATTATTGTTGTTTTAATGTGCAGTTCCATCATATTAATTCCACATACTAGGTATTAATTCTACACAGTTACTTACTTAACAGTAGATACTGTGTGCAAAGATTCTTAATTAGTACCTAGTGTGTGTTCCTTTGGTTGTCGGTATTGTTTAGTCTGTAGAAAATAACAAATGTAATATCCTGTTGTAGTTCGGGAATAAGTAGGAACTTTTCTGCGCATATTAATTTCTGTCTTTCATATGTCTACAATATACCTCTATATTTACTTGGGTATAAGACCCAAAAGTACTAAAAGTGTATTTTACCTTCATTGTGAGATCATGGCTAGTAAATTGGATTAATACGCAGTGAGTGAATGGCATTGTTGTGAAAATTAGATATGTCGTGGATACATTGTTTTCTATCACGTGCACATAGTAAACTATGAGAAACTACCAGAATGAAAGCCATATGGGGATATAGCATGTCTCTGTGTCACCATCTTACAGTACATTATTACAATGTGATTTGACAAAAACAGTATTAATCTGCTCACCATTAGCTTTACACACTACTTTTGCCATGTCAAATGAACAAAATAAAAATCACAACGTAAACATCTGTTTAAAAATTTTTCCATTCCTCCTACTCAATTTCGAGCATTTATCAAAATATGGTTTAAACTAATTTAATGTTTATATGCTAAAGCTTATGTATGTATTTATTTTAAGTCTCAACATTCTAACTCAGTTTTCTGCGGTATGAATTATGAGACCAAACCGACATATTGTAGACAATATTGATTATATGATTTTTTAACTCTTCATACAAAGCAGCAAACTTATAATGCATACAAAATATGTTTTCTGATAAATAATGTCCTCATTTCATATGACAAATATCCTAAATGTTGATATTAAAAACTGTTCTTCTTCATATGTTGAAAATAATTATGACTGTGCTATATTCTAATGCTCGTCACATTAATATGATTAAAAGTTAATGAAATGAAACTATGCCAACTTCCCATACGAAAAGATAATGAGCCTCATCACGTGTTGGGCGGTATCCCTGCAGTATTACCATTGGACCCAATGGGGCATTTTCGGCGAAATAAGTGCGCGCTAATAGAGCCGCGCTAATTGTGTCGGAAAATTGGCATTTGTCTGTTGCATTTACCCCCAGCTTGGAGCTGGGAGTAAATGCTGCCAGACTTATGTGTGGACAGACCCTTAAATGCGGCAGTAATAGTGTTACTGATGCATTTAAGGGCTACCACCCAACTCGTGATGAGGCCCAATATCTATAGATCTTGTTCAATTATATTTATAAACCATCCTAAATCTCAATATTATACAACATCTATCTATGCTATCTATGTTATGTTAGATTTCATAAAAGATTAAATTTGATTAAGTATTAAAGAATCTTCAATGACTATTCATTAATACTAAATCGAATTTAAGCTATCCTAAGCTACTGCATAGAGTATTTGTAATCTACAATGTAAGTTTTATAAGAATAAAACGATTTTGGCTGGTGACTGGAGGCAGAGAGAGGCTTGGAAGAGAAGATACTCATTCTTCAGGGAAAAACCTCTCTCTTGGAAGATAAACTGGAGAAAATGGCAGAATATGCTACACAAGAAAAAGGCAAATCAATGGCCAATATCCTGGAGGTAGAGAGCTATCCTGGCACATTGTACCAGGATACTAATAGTTCTTTTTTCAAGATGCGAAATGGCAAGTTTGTTGTTTCTCAACTTGAAATAAACTACAAAGATGGCCGCCATGGATCAGAGAAAAGAGGCAGTGGGCTATTCTGGCACGTTGTACCGGGATACTAATAGATTTTTTTATCAAGATGAGAAATGGCAAGTTTGCCGTTTCTCAACTTGAAATTTAACTACAAAGATGGCTGCCATGGATCAAGGAAAAGGGAATTAATAACACATAGTCTTTTCTCCCTTTACATGGCTGTCATTGCCGCGACAGAGCTGCGCCGGGAACACAGTGATCCCGGAACCGGCGAGGGATGAAGAAGTGCAGGCTAAGTGGGGGAAAGGGTGGGGGTGTTGAATTTGAGGAGGCCGAAGGGCACACTTACCTAACTACTGGTGGGGAAGATGGAGGCCTCACGCGTCTGACGAGGCTCGGAGCGGGAGCTTTACCATCTGGTAATGCCCCCATTCTAAGCCTCCTCAATAGCTGGGAGGCTGCCCCACCTTGCTGGGTACTTGCCAATTGTTATTAATAATAGATATTCATTCATTCATATTCTCTCTCTCTCTCTCTTGCTTTTGGTAACATAAATTCTTTATATTTGACAATTATTTCTGCGAATAAAGGGTCTATGCTTGAATACTTCAGTGCATAATGCACATGGAGATTGGTGCTCATTTCATTTTTCACAACACTCGACCTAACATTAAAATGTTTGCAACCATGTCGGGATAAAATGACTGTGACATCGGTCAATGCGTTCGGTTGTAGGATTGTTTTGCTTTTAGTTTCCGGCGAATTGTAGAAGAGCAGCGTATGGATCTCAGTGTGAGCATGCAAAGCCCCCAATGCAAATTCATCCTTATAGAATTACGTGTGTTGGGTAATCATATGGATTAAGAATAAGATGTCTTTAATGCATAAGGTAGCATCAAACAAATATTACATAAAACACATAAGATAATTTGAAAAAACATGGCACTGTTTAATGGTCACTCAAGGAGGACTATATTTATTGATATTAGGGCACATCCTGAAGTATATGCTGGACCTCTCTGAGGCCCCAGACAACAAAGGTAATGTGTTCAAAGTGATAGCAAACCTGTCCATACAAAGAGACACATTATTCATTGGCAGGGGTTCCTTATGTATGCACGTGGCAGAAAGACAAAAAGAGAAAACACGAAGGTCCTAGATTGCCCATTAATTAATGAACATTTCCCACAGAGTTCGCCAAATTATCCTCTTAAAGACAACTCAAAATACAAGCAGGCATTTGCATATATTTTGCAGTTTCAATAATTTCTATTTCAAAACTGTCTGCTTCTCTCTTTTGGTCTGAGCTCCACTGTTCAATATGTTTAAGAAGTTCACGGCTCTAGTAGCCACTCACCTGGTTGTGATAATGCATTTATAGCAACCTCCACTTAGATGACTATCTATTCAGAAACAGCTTTACTCCAAAATGTCTCAAGTTTTTACAAAATGTAATAACATTACTCTTTTACTTGGGCCTGTTAATGTTTTTAGCAGCATAATAAATTATTGTGGCTCAATGAATATTGTTTACATTTGCATTGCTGTATACATCTGTGGGGAGGGGTTTCCCCTTCTCAAAAGAATGCTGTCTTTGACTTCAGCATATAATATGCCTCTTAAAAGTTAACTGAGCACTGATTGAGTGGGTCACTGATTGAGTGGATTATTGCATAATGGAGCAATGATCCTGACCGTTCATCCTTTGGGCCACTGAATCTAGATGGATTTGAGTCATACACCAATATGAAACTATGGGCCTCATTCCGAGTAGGGCGGTAAGGGATACCGGGCACCGGTAAGGAGACCGGTGCCGGTAATCCCTTACCACCCTAGTACGAGGTCCCTTACCGGGTCCCTCCTTTAACGCCTGGTCTGACCAGGCGTTATGGACGGGACCCGTTAAGGGACTTCAGAGCTAATAACAGTACGGCAATTTGCAGTACCGTTATTAGCACCTTCCCCATTCCCATTGAGCCCTATGGGCTCAAATTGGAATGTGGAATGGCTTTTTCAATGGGGACTTACCGGTCCCGCAAAGGTCGGACTACACCGTAAGTCCCCATTGAACCATACTGGTGCCAGTACCGTTATTGGAGGCAGTCATGGCGCAAATAGCGCCATGACTACCTCCAATCTCGGAATGAGGCAATATGTCTGCAAAAAAGGTTATGATTTTTTCTTCTACTAGACACATTTCTGAGCAGCTTAAGAAGAAATGTCCTTACGATTACTGCAAGGACCTCTAAACCCCAGATGTATCGTTAGCTGCCAAGGAAGGTGGCGGATGATTCTGCCAGCTACCAGATGGCCACAGGGATTTCAGTTCTGAGAATACCTTCTGGGAATCCTGTTCTGTTTCTCACAAGGAGTAATCTCTCTCCTGTCAGGGGAGAAATGTGTTAATACTTTGATTGATGTAGCCCTCATTTCCTGAACTTTGTCATTTATTTTCTGAGGCATTGACCCACAGTAACCAGAGATGTCTTAAGAGCAGGCTTCGATCAGTATTCATATGCAGCCATGTCGATACAACTTGGCAGCAGTTGCACCTATTAGCTTTTCAGGAAATCTTATTTATAGTTAAATAATTAATTATACAAAAACACATATCCCCATGTCTGTGCTCCTCATCAGGCATGGTATTTAAATTGTATTCTGTGATTATCAGTCCGGCTTCTGCCACAAATGCAGCACAGAGACTGCAACCATCCAAGTGGTGGACAATGTGCTGCAAATCACTGCTGGCAGAGGGAACTCTTTGCCTCCAAGTCCTCATAGACCTTTTAAATGACTTCAGTCAGTTGACCACCTAACACTCCTCTTCCCTCATTGCTGACAGGATGGGCTTTTCCGGAACTGTCCTAAAATAGTTTGCATCCCATCTGGCAGACACCAGGCCATAAAGAAGGGCCCATTCAGATCCCTCACTCCCAGTCAGTTGTGGGGTCCCCAAAAATATCACCCTCACCCCAATTATCTTCAATATACACATGGAACCCTTGGGAGCCCTCCTAAACAACCCCACCATACCCTTCCGTAAGTATACTGATGACGTTCAGCTGCACCTTAACGTCTGTGGCTCCCAGGACATTACTTGCCCTCCACGAATATCTGCCCACCATCCAAATATGGATGTCAAAAGCCTATCTCAAACTAAACCCCACTAATATCGAATTGGTCCTCATTGGCCCCCTGCCAAACAGCATCTGGAAGAATTCATCCCACAGCTCTCAAACTCACCAAATGTGTGGGTTTCATTGTTGACTGTAGCCTTTCTTTCCAAAAGCACATAGCCAAAAGGTAAAAACCGTGTGGCTGCAGATCTCCATACTACACACAATCAAGCCCTTCATCTAGCTGCATGATTTCCCACAGTGGTCCATGCCCTCATGATCTCACACATTGACGGGGGAAAGGCCCTCCTTACTAGGCATCTATCCATGCAAATCTATATGATTACTGCGACCACACAATTGCGACAGCCGAAAATGCTGTTTAAAAAAAAAATGTAATTCCCTTTACACCACATAGATATGCAGGGGGAGACCCCCCGCCTCCCGCACCCATTTTACTATAATATCACATACACCCCCACATATAAAAAAAAATAAAGTCAGACATGTCGGCCTTCGCAATTGTGAGGGCGACATTTTGGGCCATTTACATCCATGCACCTGGCCACCCTCAAGGTAGCCCATCATGCCGCTGCCCACCTCATGACAGGCACAATTAAATTCAAACATAACTCTCCTGCTCTGTGTGAGCTTCACTGCCTCCAACTCCCAACCAGGACCATATTCAAAAGTGCATGTACCCCCCTACAAAGCAGTCTTGAACAGAACATCAACATACATCGCAGCTAAATGTCACATCTACGGAGGCTCTTGTGCCTCATGCAAAACCTGGAGTCTGAGCTAGCCCATAAAGACAAGACTCAAGTGGATCCCCATCCCGGTAGAGGCTTGAAATACCCGCACTATCCTCCAGTTCCAGTATAACGTCCATCTTGTGTAACATCCGGCATTTTTTGCTTTTTCCCTTCTGTCAAATGCTTTGTTTTCCTCCCTCACAAAGTCCTTGGAGGCAAGCAGAAATGGCATTTAATCAGCGGCCCAGGTGCCGGCCTGTCTCATTAAAGCTGTAGCGAAAGGCAGTTAAAGCCAAAATTATACTCTTCTAGCAGTCCTCCTTCGCGGATCTTCCTTAGAACACGCTGACCCCTAGTTCACAAATAGAAACTGGTAGATAACACAAGTGCTTTATGTTCTCTATAACAAAGATCTATGCCTGCAACTGTTGCTAAATATAATAGATAGAGTAAGAAACTTGTCATAATGTGTTGTATTTGTCATAATTGTCAATCACCATTGTAAAGCACTCTGCTGCTCGCAAGTTAGGCTTCAGCTGTTAGAAATAAAACCTGTTACATGCTTGCTCTGACAATGGAGGTTTCTATCTCTTCTGACAAATCCTCCACTATAAAGCACATCAATAAAGTTGTGTTCATGCCTCATCCTTTATTCTTACTAAGCACCCCTTTCTAATTTCCACATGAATTGGGGATCATCTAGAATCTTTGATTTCAGGTCTCCATTAATCATTGCAACACAGCTATAGAAACCTGTTACATTTCCTGGGAAACATGATTTCAAACCCCCTATCAGACACTGCGTGGTCTCTTGCATTTTACAGTTGTCCATAGCTAGTATCTGCATCCTGTACAACAGGAAGCATTTCAACCAGTTCCAGTGTGAATGCTTTAAGGACTTCTATTCTAGAAATTGCCTACAATCCAAAAGTGATCTAGAAATCTCCAAATTAACATTTGCTATTGATATCATGATAAATAGGTATAAGATTGAGAAGAAGAAAATGCTTTCAGAGGAATATTTTAGATCACCATGTTTGGGAAAGATGTCTGCCTCTACCTTTAAAGAAGGAGCATCATTAGCAGGTTACTACTGTTCACTGATTAGGCCAAAACTGTTGAGTCCTCTCTTTAACGCACTAATGTATACCTGCTCCTCACGCTGCTTCTCTGCATATCAGGCTACCATGTCCGTTCATATTCTGCTGTAGCTACTAAAGGACATTGTGCTTACAGTATTAACCCTAAGAAGGTCACTTGCTAACGAGCAATAACTAGCTAAAAACATCACACCAATAAAATGAGGGTTTGCTTGAGGTTGAACATGTATGTATTCTTATTCAAAAGCAAGTGCATTTCATACTCTGCATCTTAATCTTTGTTATTTTTATACAGCGATACACGAAGAACAAGCATTTTGCGTGTTCCTACACACCTTAATCTGGGAATAAAACCATTAAAAAATACACACGTCACAAAGGCAAGTTTAGGAATTGAGCAGAGTTTATGCAATGGTCTGTCGGCGGACGAGGTTGAGGATTACAGCACTGAGGAACAACGGGATACTGGGCTGCATTACGAGTTTGGAGGTAGCCATGCCGTTTTTAGCTGCATGGCTGCCCCCAAACCGGGTACCGGTCTGGGTCCCGCAAAAGGGGACTTAACGGGCCATTCCGACCTTGGAGGGCCCGGTAATTCCCTTTCACGGGACCCGAACCCGGTACATCCACATTCCCATTTGAGACCCCATAGGGCTCAATGGGAATGGGGAGGATGCTAACAACAGGCCCGTTAATGACGGGCCCGTTTTTAGCATCCTGGTCTGCTAGCGGATCCCGCTCTGCATGGTTGGTCTGGCAAGGCATCCAGAGCGGGACCCACTGCAGACCTCGTTATGTGGCGGCCCGGAATGAACGGTGCCGGTCCCTTATGTTGTAATGAGGCCCACTGTCTTGGTGATGCAGGTGGAGGCCATTGAATTTGCAGAAGGTCAGGCAGAAGGCCGTTTCCAGCAGCTGCATCTCTCCTGACTTAAATGTCAGCTCTTGTTCAGCATTTAGAGTCTGGCATGCCTGCGGGACCTGCAATTGTTGGGTTGTTTCCTGATAGTTCTGTTTTTTGGGGCGGCTAATAGCAATACATCCCTTGCTGGGGTGTATGACCGGTAATGCCCCTCCAACTCAGGATGGATTGCTTTAATAGCTACCAATTCCGCTTCAGTGTGCATTGATACAATATTTACTGAACATATAGAGCAGGATGCAAAATGTGAACTAGCCATTGTCTAGTGAGGTTTGACTCTTCACGAGTAACAAATGGGGTGCTGTGTGTATTTGTAGAATTGAGGTGGCGAGTGACTTTTATGACTGGCTAGTAGCTTGCAACTTGAGTTTTTGCCCCTGATATAGAGCATTTTCACCTTCGATAGAAACTCATACACAGAAAATCCACTCCCACTATGGTTTATACAGACATCCATGAGGATTTAGGGTGCCTTCCTATTGCTATGTCAGGCGAATTCATTAAACACATGGCATGGCATGGCCATGAATTAATGTTGTAATGAAAGGATCCATTTATTTGTTTCCATTAATCATACCGCCATTCTAGTCTGGGCTCTCCACGTTTTATTGTGGAAATCAGGTGTGCTGTTTAGGTCTCTGGGTAGGGCCTCATTATGAATATTTGGTGGTCATTTGGTCACAAATCCACTGAATTACTGCCAACCCTGTTTACCATTACCACCACTCAGCACTGTGCGTTTACCAAGGGGTTATGAGTGATCGAAGGGTGTTAATCTCCATTTTTGGAGTCCATTGGTTCCCATGGGAATTTTAGAGGAATTACCACTAGCAGTAATTCTGCTGCGCTAATTCCACTGCTGTTTGACCTAAAAGTGGAAGATTTACCATCAGCGTGATGCAGGAGAAACATCCTCCATCTCAATGTCAATTTGGCGGTGCAGTAAAAACAACAGCAATTCTGATGCTGCCCAAAAAAGTGGGGGTTACAGAATTAGCCCCAATTTTTTACCGCTCCACCAAACTTGGAATGATGTCAATGGTCTTATTGCTTCATAATGGAAAGCAAGTTCCCAGGCTGTTCAGCTTTGTGGTATAGTTTAGTGTGCAGTCACTGACGTGTGCACATTTGTAAAATTCTTAGTAATTGAGGTAATTTGGCCCACTGTGTTTTCCAGACATGTTATGTCAATCCATAATTTAAGGGTTTAGCAATTATTAACCAGACTCTAACAAGTAGAACTTTGTAACAAAAAAAACTGTTCTTGTATCAAAAAGAATCTGCCAAGCTGTGTTAATAATGTGTTTTGGCTTTGTAGATTTTAACAGCTGTGAAATTTAAGCATTTTAGACCACAGTACCTAAGTCTGTCTCTAATGCATGGAGCTTAGCTTTAGATGGTGAAGACGGGGACTTTGGAAACACACAAGCAGATGCAATCACATACTGAAGTAGAGCGTGTATGTCACGTTCATGGAACAGAGATCCCAGGAGGCAAACAGATGTCTTACCTGCAAATCAGCATGAACATCCCTTTAACTCAGGTTGCTGCAACCTTTGGCTCTCCACATGTTTTTGACGACTCCCGTCACCCTTGCCAGCATAATCAGTGAAGGATAATGAGAACTGTAGTCCAAAACACCCGGAGAGCCAAAGGTGACAGACCTCTTCATTGACTCTTTATCAGAAACACAGGATAAAAATTCACACACCACAAAAATTCCTGGCGGTTCACAGATATGTTGAAAAATTAGGACTATGAGCCTCATTACAATGGTGCCAGACCGGCACAGTACAACTCGGGTGCCGGGGCAGGCCCCGCTCACAGATTTCGCACGGGAGCAACGGCACCAGACTCCATGGGAATGGGGTCCAACAAAATGACCGGCGCCTGATTTCCCAGCCACCTAGCTTATAAATATCCCGGTGGCACCGGGAAGTCAGGCGCTGGTAATTCATTACGGGTCCGGCGGCTACCTGCCAGTTTTACTGGCACGGTTACGGCAGGACCCGTAATGAGGCCTATGTCATTAGTCCATTTTTAAAAGGAGCCGCCTCTCACCATCAGCTTATTAATCATTGAAACATGCGCTTTCTCAACACAGTCACATTCTAACAAATTTGTCAACACTTCACAGTGCAAAAAAAAGAAGATAGAAAAGCCTGAAATTAAACGCAATGCCTGGGTTACACCGGCATTACAATCTCTGAAATCACTAACCTTAAAATCCTACCATGTGCGGAAGGCCAATGACACACCTATGCATCTTAGTAAATATAAATCAGCAGCCACTTCCTGTAAAAGGGCTATTATAGAGGCCAAACAAAATTTCTTTAATAAAAGAATTGAAAGTGCTCAACACAACACTCAAGAACTCTTTTGTATTTTGAAAGAACAAGAAAGTACTAATCATAGTGTCGCAGAGAGAACCATCAAAGACAATGCCACATGGTGTAATGTAATGCAACAAGCTATGCATGACAAATTACATACTATTAAAGAAAACATCATGGAAAAAAGTAATACATTAGAATGAAATGAACACAAGTCAGATGAGTGGACTTATGAAAGGTCCCCCATTATTCCCGTTTTTGATTTTCTACCCATTACGGAAGAAGAATTAGAAACTATTATTGAACAACTCAAAGCCACAAAATGTAAAGAGGATATTTATACCACCATGATGATTAAAACTTGTTCCCCTACTATCATTACGGCAATCTGCAAATTTATTAAAGCTTCTTTATCATCAGGCGCTGTATCTCAAGAAAGCCTGGGTTGTGCCCATTCTAAAGAAGCCAGGCCTATCAGTGGATCACACTAATAATTACAGGCCTATTACCAATACTGCCTTTTTACTTAAGATACTAGATCGTGTGGCCTATATACAGATATCAGATCATCTAAAAAAATATCCCGTATTAAATGATCATGAGTCCGGGTTTCATGTTGGCTATGGTACCGAGACTGCCCTATTAGAAATTCATTCTAAATTACTAACCTGAATGGATCGCACTGAGGCTTCTCTACTCATGCTACTTGATCTCTCCGCAGCCTTAGACCTGGTGGATCATTCAATCATGTCCACCAGGTTGTATGAGGTCTCAAATGTTTTCCCTATTGCAACTAACTGGGTCTCATCATTTCTCAATAACCGAGACAGCAGGGTGTTTTGTGGTATGGTGGAGTCTGAGCCTATCGCGATTTCCTGTGGGGTAGCACAATGGGCTTGAACTTCTCTGTGTTTCTATAACATCTTTACTGCCCCATTGTTTGCTATACTAGACCACGAGAATGTAATATTCACTAACTACGCGGATGACACGCAATGGGCCTTATTACGACCCAGGCACTAATGGGTTAACGGCACCGTAAAAGGCTGCGGCGCCGTTAACCTATTAGCGCTTAATTACGAGGTCCCTTTGCGGGACCTTGGTGATAATTACGATGCCGCAATGTGTCATCCCGTTATCTGGCTCACATGACTTGGATGAAATGGCCATTCAAAAAGTCTTCACTATCATTGAAACCTGGATGGTTATCAATAAGTTGGCACTAAACAAATCCAAAACTGAACTTCTTGTTATTGGATCTTCACATGCATTGAAAAACGTGGCCCTAGGTATGATATCTTTCAGTTAGGAGACAAAACTATCACCCGCTAAAAAAAAGTGAAAACGCTTGGCGTTACATTTGACCAGAGATTATCCAATTACAACAAACTTCAAGTATGCCAAAATGGCGCTGTTAGAGTTGTCATGAAGCTCAAGCATAGAGACCATATTAGACCAGCCAGACGGGCTCTACACTGGCTTCCAGTGGAGTCTAGAATTCTGCTTAGAACCCTGACGATTGTACAAAAATCTCTACAGGGTAAAATGCCAGGCTACTTACAACAGCTCCTCCCTATAAGAACTACGTAAGAACCCTGAGATCCAATACTCAGCACTTTCTATTTGTGCCAAAATGTCACACTTTAAAGGTGGCCAACTCAGCCTTCTTTGCCATTGGGCCCACAGTATGGAATGTTCTCCCCTTAGAGCTGAGAATCACTGAATCGTTTGAGATTTTTTTTAAAAAGCTGAAGACCTATCTTTTAAATTAATCTGTTTTTACCTCATCAGTGACTTTTTACTCACATTAATCTGACTTCTTTGCTCTCGTCTTTTTTATATGTTAATTGTAATTTTTTCTGTCTTGTAGCGCCCTCACGCCATTGGGTCTATGGCTGCGCTATACAAATAAAATAAAGTAAAGTAAAGTAAAAAGTGTTAACCCTTTTGGACCTGTTTACAAATCTATGAAAGCAGCACTCCACACTGTTACTACTTATAAAAGGTGAAGGTGATTTTTCTAGGGGCATGCATTCAGGGAGTTTGAGAGGCATCAGAGATATACTGTAGACTGATTATACCAGTGCACATTAATGTTTGCATGGTATTAGCACTAGGCCAAACATTCTCCTGGAGCAAATATTCATGTGCAATTTACTAATGCCGTACAAAATTGAACATTCACCACTGTACAGTTTCTGTAATAAGGCCCTTGGTTGTTAAAGTTACGTATGTCTTTGTACAAGTATAAGTGAAGCATCGGAAGCACAGGAAAGGTTTAGAGTGCTGAACCATTGTGCAATAGTCTCCTAGCCTGTCCCACCATGTCACAATAGTGTACTAACATCTCAAATGAGGATACTTAAAAGCAAGGGCAGGGAGACGGCCTTGAGCTTCTGAGTTGGCCAGAGGCAAGAAAGAAAGTGCAAATACCCTTCCACAAAACCTCAGCCTTACACGAACATAACTCTCTTTGTAAAGAAGAGCTAAAAGTTGATACCTCAAGTAGGTAGACAGTTAACGATCAACAGGACTTGTTATTGCGTTCCCCGCAAGAGTTTTAATTCACTATGGAATTGTTGTTTGCTTCAATAAAAACCTACCTAAGAGTTACTGTCGCCTACTAAAACAGGTGACAAAACAGTATACCCAGGTAAAAGGAGACAGAGAATGGGCACTCGTCTCCGTGCAGGTAAACAAAAGACATTGTTTGTTGTGAGAGCACATAGCCATGGTGAAGTCAACCCCAGAGCTGCACCGTTTTCCCCTGTGGCAAGAGAAGTAAATGTTAGCAAGCTAAATACACCAAGTATCACCGCAGAGAGTTTATGTGCACACCTCACCCTTGGTGACTCCAAAGCTTATTCTGTATTGAATGGTATTGCTGGAGATCCCATGTCCTTTAGGAAAATAACTTCATTTTGAGTATGGCACTATGTTGAAAAAGCTATGGAGACACCTGCTGAAAGCTTTGTGGGTTTTCTTAGAAGCACTTACTAGATATCAGATTTTCCAAGCAGTAAGGACTGCTGCTAGATAGGCTGAACATTTGTGCAAACATGTTTGTATTGGGGCATTCCTCGCTGCAGTTTTGCTTTAGAGTTGTGACAGACTGTAGTTTGCTTGAGCTACATAACCCATAACCCCCAGCCCTCTTATTTCCACTGGCAGAACATTTAAAAGCACCCTGCGTATGCGGAGGCCTGTTTTCGCCTGTTCTCGTCCGGGCTCGGACGCTTAGCGTTCACCACTCGCTACACCAGTAAGTCCTTACAAGAGACATTCTAGACATTTTAGTCGATCCATTCCTGAGACTTTGAGCGTGCTAATCATATTACTGCTAGTACTTCCAGTCACTAGACTGAGGATGCAACCCTCAGAAAGCGCAATGCTGGAAGCAGAAGCTCCCAGATGGGAGACCTTACACCAAACCGTAACACAGCAGAGGACTGCCTCCATTAGTCTCATTGGGGGTACAACCAATGCCTTACCAGCAGTAAATGATCAGGTTAAAGGATCTCATATTTCATCCGATCAACTCAGCTGTAGGCATTCCCTGAAATCTCTACTATTAAACACCAGATGGCTAGTCAAACATGCCCTGGAAGTGGCAGACTACAATGTAGATGAAAATATTGATATTTGCGCTCTGCACAAAACCTGGTTGCATGCTGCAGCAGGACTTTCGCTATCAGTGGCAATTCCCAAGGGACACAGTATCTTCAGAGAAGATCGTCTCTATGGTAAAAGAGGTGGGGTTGCACTTATTTCTCAGAGCGAGCTATCTCTTATTTCTCAGAGCGATCTATCCATCAGACAAGTGAAGTTGGTGGAAATGCCAAATTGTGAAACCCTATTTATTAAAGTTGAACTTAATCCCAATACCACACAGACTCCTTGGCAAAAACAACTGTGAGTGCTTTGGAACACATGGATTTTATTCAATGTGTATCACAACCAACCCACTGTTGGAGCAGAATCCTTGACTGGGTAGCGATACATGTATTGGGGTGGACAGGATGGAAGTGAAACCCTGTCCATGGTCCGATCACAGTTTTGTAAAATTAGAAATATCACTAAACTTGACCATTAAGAAAATCAACCAGCCTCAGAGGAAACTCTTATGTCGTAACCTATGTAAACTCACTCCAGGGTCACTAGCTCCGCTCTTTGCTCCCTATTTAGCCAATCTTGCCCAGTATAAGTTGCCAGCTGATTTATAAGCAGTATACAGTAAAATGATGACTGAAGCCTTTGATAGCATTGCTCCTCAAAAACTAAGACCACAAAAGTCTACACCCTCGAATTGTTGGTATTTATCAGTAATACAAAACTTAAAAATCAAGAAACAAAAGGCACTGCGGAAATGGCAGAAAACACTATCTGCCACTTACAAAACCGAGTGTACCTGTGCTGTCAAGAGCATAAAGATGCTATCTATGCTTCAAAAAAAGGTTCCTATGAGAATAGAATTAACGTACCACGTCATACACAAGGGAACTTTTTAGGATCTTAAAAGAACTGGAGGATCCATTCTCCAACAATCATACAGTCGAGAAAAACACTGGCATACCCAAATTGAAAGGCCATGGTCAGTAAGATCCAAATTATTAAAAAGGATTTGAGACTAAGGTTATCCAATTGACTCCATCATCTGCTCCTGCTCATGTCCAATACCAGCCCCCCATGATCAATACTTTCTCCTTTGTAGAAGTGACTAAAGAGGAGTTCCTGGGTATACTAAGAAGTTAAAACCCACCAGTTGTAGAGGTGACATTTGTCCTGCTAAAGTAGTGAAAGCTTGTGCCCAGCTGCTTGCCTCTCGATCACTACATTTGTAAATGCTTCATTTGAAGATATGTCAGTACCACGCAACATTAAGCAAGCTTGGATCACCTCCCTTTTGAAGAAGCCCACACTTGATACTAGTATATTAGGCAACTACCGCCCGAATTACCAACTCCCCCTTCCTTCTCAAGATACTGGATATAATAGCACCTGTACAGATCCAGGCCTTCCTGAGCATAGAAGGCATACCAGGTCATTAAGAGTTGCGCTTCCGGAGTGCCCATAGCAGTGAGTCCACCATGTTGGACCCCAAATCTAACATTCTTCAATTCATGGAAAGTGGAAAGACATCTTTGTTGATGCTTCTTGACCTGACAGCTGCGTTTGACCTGGTGGATCATTTCATACTAGCCAGTAGATTGATTGAGAGAGCTTATTTGTCCAAGGAAGCGGTCAATTGGGTCATATCATTTCTGTCAGACAGGACTGCAAAGGTTTTCCATGAGGATGCAAAGTCAGAGGGATTGACCTTGGAATGTAGAGTGCCACAGGGCGCCTGCCTATCTCCTACTCTCTTTAATCTATTCATGCTTACACTATTCGATCAACTGGAAGACGATGGTATTTGTTACGCTAATTACGCTGATGATACTCAGTGTCTCTTTCCACTCTCAGGTGATTACCTCAAAGACACTGAGATCATCAATGCAACTTACAATAAAATTCACCTCTGGATGTTGCTCAATGGCCTAGCCCTGAATAACTCAAAAACAGAGATTATATAACCTTGGTTGGGGACTAGCCCTAAGCTCTGCCATCTTGATCCAGCCTACTCTTTTTTTCAAATTGAAGACTGTCTTTTACCTACCCTTAAGAAAGTGACAACTCTGGGTGATACCATTGATCAAGAACACTTAATGAGGGCACATATCAGTTGCCTAGTATCAAACACGTCCTACTACATCAAACTGTACAAATCTGACCATACCTGAACAAATCTGACCATACCTAAATGCTACCATCTGCGCCACCCTAGCCAGGGCCATCATCGGGAGTCGTATCGACTACTGTGCCAATATTTTACTGGGTGTTGGTAAACGGGAGCTAAGCCGTCTTCAAGTCATTCAGAACAACGCAGTGAAGGTGGTAGTTGGTCTGCGAAAAACTGATCATTTGTCAAAAGCCAGGAGAGCATTACACTGGCTTCCTGTAGAAAAGAGAGCCATGTTCCACACACTTTGCATCTCACATCCCTGCTTATATAGCATAGGTCCAGCCTACTTGGCAGCCCAGCTTAAATGGCTACCAGATCGATGCAGCCTCAGATCAAACAACTCAAGCCTACTCCTCATCCTTAAGACAAAACTGACACAGGTTAACAATCAAATGTTTTCCATTATCTTCACCACCGTCACCACACCTATGGAACACATTTCTGCCTGACCTAAGGCTGTGTTCTAGTTTATCAAGTTTTAAAAGAAACCTAAAAACATTCCACTTTGAATGAAGTTTGAACCCTTGCTCTCTTCCCCCCTATCTGGCTCGCACTGCATTTTTATGTTCTGTGTTGTATTTTTAGCTTAAGTGCTCCTATGCCTCTGGGACCTGTTCCAGCCCTCTAGAAATAAAATAAATAAATATCTATAGAATGCTGAACTCTGGTGTCTATATTTGGTTAATCCTATACATGACATAGACCTACAGGAATGAAAAGGGGAAGATGTCCACGTGCAAACGCCAAATCCCTGCTATTAGGGCACTAATGGCAGCTTGCATGCAATCACTATAATACATTTTGGGAACTGGGTAAGATTGTGTAGTAAAAAAGACAAATAGAAGACCACCCATAAGAATTGTGTAGGCAAGAAAAATTGAAGATAGAGACCTAAACGTGGCCATAGCTGTACCTATCCCACTCTAATATTGGGGGCAAAGAAACAAAATGTGTACATCGTTCCTGGGCTCCTCCTCCCCATCGTCAATTTATCGCAGGTGTGAGAAGTGCTACTCACTCAGACAGCCGGTCAGATCCCATCCTGATGACGTAATTGAAGAGATGAACCTGCAATCAATGGTGCAAGTTGACTGACTGTAACCTCAGAGAAAGCCAATTACGTCACGACTGACATCCTGACATAGATGCGTTAGACATGAAGCACATAAGCATCCCTGTATGAAGTTATGCAGACACTTAAGATTTATTGCTGATAGATCCGAAGAACATGCTTATGACTCATTTAGATAAGGACAGACACACGCATGCTATGCGGAAACCGCAAGTTGCACAAGAATGCATATGAACTGCTTGCTGATGCTTAAACACGACTAACATGGGCGGCCATGTCAATCAAGATGGAAGCCACAATTACATTGGAGTGAATGGAAGGACTCAAGCATACAAAGAGGATCTGACAGGCTGACCCGCAGAGACGTGCAGACCAGGCTTCCAGTGCAGCTACTGTTCACAGCCTTGCCAAGGACACTGAGAGGGAAAGTTTCAAGTTAATAGAATAGATAGGGTACCTGCAAGAATACAAGCTGAAAATCATCATAATTGCAAGCAGGAGAAATCAAGTTTGTGGTCCACACACACATGATCTGAACCTGCGAGACAAAGACTATTCACTCGAGCTAGGCTAAGGTAGCTGTTCCCATCCAACTGAAGGCAGGATGATACAAAAATAATACCCGGTTCAAAACCTAATGTTATGTCTCAAGGCTGAGGAGATTGGAGAGGGTAACTTGTTGAGAACATGCAGCACCTTCCGGGTCATTCTCACCAATAGTTGCCCTTGGCCTGGAAACTTTCAAAAGCTCCAAGGCTGAGAAGGCCCTCTTTGCCCAATCCCTGTCCACCTGTCATGCTAAGTTCACACTTTGTTGCACTACCCAATCACAGCACACTAACCTGACATTTTTTATAATTGCTAAATTTAGAGGTGGTCGCAGGAGCAGCCACCAGATATGTTTTATCCAATTGATGAACTAACCCCCTATATAATGTTTATATAGTCTAATTTACCAACCAATTGTGATCTGCGTTTTTTGGGTGTATCTTTATTTTTGCGACGTCATGTAACATCAAAACAGAAGACAGACTCAAGATCGGCGAGAGAACACTGGAGAATGTTGCATTGTTAATGTTTAATTCCTGTTAATAATTTTTTAAAGACATTTTGTCGCATGGCTGGACTCTTCAATTTTTGGTGCAGCGGATTTCCTCGGCCCAGATCCTCCTGCTGATAATTAGGGAGATTAATCATTCCCTTGCCTTCATTCAAAAATGAATTCTGCTGCTTGACAGACAGACAACGTTCTATTATCCTGGGCAACACAAAAGCATTAAATGGCTACAAAATTGAGAATAAATGCAAGGCCACTCAAACATTACTTCAGACATCTCAAGTTGCAACTCCCCAATCATGTGCATCACATCTTAGGCGACCTGCAACAATGTATTATTTATTTATTATTGTATTATTTGTATTTGTTTATTTGTAACGTGCCACAGCCCAAGGGCATCGGGCACACATATACATGCAAGACAACCAGAGGTTCACAGGACATGAGAGGCAAGCAGAGAACAGGGGTCTAGAATTATTCAAAGAGGAATGCCCTCAACGATTTTCTAAAGGTTCTGATGTTCGTGTCCGAGCACAATGTTACAGGGAGACTGTTCCAGATTTTAGCTGAACAGTTTGCAAAGGACCTATCAAGTCCGTTTGAACTTTTGAAAGTGGGACGGATGACAAGCTTGGTGTTTGTCGATCTGAGAGATAGCAGTGGTTCATACCAAGAGGTAATTGATCTCAAGTAGGTTGGGGATTTCGCATAGAGGCACTGTAATAGGGTGGTCGCTTTAAATGTACACCAAGCTGCAAAGGAAGCCAATGTAGTCCCTGCTGGTAGGTCGAGATGTGGCACCTTATCGGGACATTTTTAACAATGCAGATGGTCTAGGTCATCATCGCTACACTTCTACCCAAAACCATTACCATGGGGAACAACTCTAGCCCGAAGCAATCCGTAGCAAACTCCTGCAGATAGAAACCTTTGCAAACGCATCTCCATTTCCCAGTTTTCCAGTAACATATGACACTGCATCTACTGCTGCATTCCAAAAATTTAATCTGACGTGCTATTAAGGAGTCATTTATGTGTCAAGGTAACCATAAAGTTGCATATGGCCATTAAAGAAGCAGCAGATGTTATCACGGAATGAGTCGTGTTACTCGTAAACATAACTATAAAACACAGGATTATAAAAATCCAAAACACTGTCCAATATAGGATCAATGTAGACCTTGGTGCACAGACTGTATGCTGCGCTGCCAAACGAGAGATAGTGGGCTTCACTAGGAGTTTAGGAGCAGCAGTAAAAATGTGGATAATGGAACTCCTACCATTTTTTCTAATCCACCAAATTGTAAATTCAGAGGAAAATAAGAGGCAACAACTCGAGCTCACTGTAGGAATCACCAGTGGCATAATCTCTGCTAGTGGTAATTACTTCAACCCCCTTATTTATTTCTCTAGAACTCCAAAATGGCGAATAACTCTGAACCTGAAGGATTCATCTCTAATTCTGTGGCGGTAGCAGTATTTAACGTGGGCAGAAATAGAAGCCCAATATGTTGGTGGAAAGGTAGGTAAATGGAAGCACCTTATTCCAATGCATCAAAGTTACATTCAAAACGGATAAAATCATATAGCAATTGTAGAGCAATATGTAAAGATGCATAACATTATCTGGCATTGTAAAAAAGTCCATGATAGAGAAAGGATTACAATCTGGGGCAATCAGGCCTTCGCGTCAATGACGGATGGAAATATTTTGGATGCTGATGTTTCACTAAGCAGATGTAAACACATACATGAGGACATTCTTGGAGCTGGCCACTTCTCTAGCTGTCACATACTTTATCCACAACACATAGTGTACATGGCCACTGATTAGAAATGACCTTCCTGTGGTCGTCTGGGGCCCAGGCTAATGGAAATCTTCCTGTTTGTAAAATTAGGTCTTTAAGAGTACCTACGTTTGAGGCCTTTCTATTTTGCAAAGCAGGTGGTTGGTCTCTGGAGCTTTGATTGAGAGAGGTGCACAGTCTCCCACACTGGCATGTAGATATTAAGAGGTGTGCTCTGATACCGTACATGCACATACATGCTATGCTGATGGAAGAACCTTAATTCCGCTGCCACATAAAGACATCAGTCATGTCCAACAGTACCTTTTGTATCCGGGGAAATAGTAGGCATCATTGGGCTGCTGTGCACATCTGCAGGAGGGATCCTTGCATACACGCGCTTCAGACTTGAAGATTCAAGGGATGCTTGCTATTGGGTGTTTGATGAGTTACCACATACCCTTTTCAATTACAAGACTTATTGGTTTGTTAATTAAAATTTACTTGGTCCCTGGCCAATAACAGAATGAAATGAATGAATGAAAGGAAGGCTGGCTTTTCCCAACCTGCACCTCACAATATCACTGTTACTTTGCCGAATTATTTTCATGTATGTTACACTCATATATTTTTGGCCTTCCAGTTTTTATTTGAATCTACATTTGAAATGTTCAATCTTTAAATTTCGGCAGACTTTTGAAAGCTTGTGTTAATCAGCTTTAAAACGTTTGTGACTTTTGGAAACGTGCTGCTAATTGTGTATGGCACTCTTGCTTCGGTGCTGGGTATTACACGTTGCCTCTGGATTGTGTGGACTTTGAAACTGTCATTGTATTCACCATGGATGTGTCCTCTGTTTGTTCCCAAGATGTATGGCCTTTCATTGATTCACCCATCACTACATTGGGGTCAGAGGGTTGCCCTGCTCCTCGTTTTATAGATACTGTTTCTGTTAGGGAGAATGTTCAGTTTCTGTGCCAATTCCCCTTTACCTTAGAGACCCTCAGCTCTTTTGCTGGAATCTGGGATCAATTTGATTTTTTTAACCTCCTGAGTGAGTGGTGCTTTTTGCCACTCACTCATGTGTTTTTCTCGGACTAGGATTTTTAACTGTTTAATGGAGTCTGGTAAACTCCATAGGCATCTGTTTTTTGCATAGAGACACAAAGCACCTTCTGTGCAGTGCCACTGAGAAGTCCCTTGGACTTCGCTTAATGTGTAAATGCATATTCTTGGATGAACTACCGTTCCCAAGAATAGTGAGATTATTTTTATCTTACTTACCCTCTCTTTTGTGAGTCAAGCACACACCACCTTATGTGGAGTGCTGGGGAGCGGGGGGGTTAGATAGTAACTATTTACAATAACTAACTTGAATGGCTAGTGGCAGTGGTTACTTTTTACTACCTTTTTTGCAGGGTACCAGCAGGCTGACTTCTCAGCTGCAGTACAGCACACATGGGTGACCATTTTCCCAAAATGGCCCCTGTCTTCTATTTCCGCTATTTCTTATTTATTAGTTCCTTCTGGGCTTTTACTCTGTTGCTTAAACTAGGTTTCAATCCTTTGTGTGTTTTACCTTTGGCGGGCTTAGAGCCCTGAAGCCCGTCCAGGCTCCACTGTGTCTGGAAAGACAGGAAGAGAGGGAGGGTCCCGAAACTTCGCTGTCATTTGTCTCTAGGTGTGCCTGACTGAAACCAGTTTTGACTGGCCGGCCTGGAGGACAGCCATCTCCCCAGGTGATTTACAGCCCTAGGGATGTGAATGAATAGGATTTTGCATAAAAGGCGAGGCTTTAGACTACAGGCAGAGTCGACCACTGGAACAAGACATCTGATGAAGAGGAGGAGCAAAGACGCCATCAGCTCCTTCCAGGAAAGCAGAAGCACTGTTAAAGCCTTGCAGCTGTGCCGACCCCGTTTTCGCTTCGACGGGGAAGATCCGTGCAAGAAAACCTCCTCCCTTCAGCTAGTGGGACCAACTAGCCTCGAGACCTTCTTCATTTTGGCTCATCCCCTAACTTGCTGAGAGTTTCCTAGGCTACAGAATCCCAATGCATGGGGACCCTTGACTATCATCTGAGTGCTTTGTCTTCCCGAGAACGAATCTGGGCAAAACCTTATGGGCATCATGGTGGACCTACAGTATCAGGAAATCTGCATTCAGAGTCCTCTCACCAGAGTCCAGGACAGAGGGACCCAGGAAACTCCAACCAGAGCTATTTGTTCTTTCTGAGAAAAAGGTGCCAAAACCACAAAGAGCCACTGAATTATGTGGAATCCATTGCTGCCGAGTCCCACTCCAGAGTTCTGCTGGAGAAGCCTGCCAGACGTCCTCCCTTTTGTCAGCACAGCCAAGGACCATGAACAAGGGTCTGCATCACTGAATAAGAAAGGCATTAAGCTGCAACCTCTTCTTCAATTCTGATATATTGTGGGCCTTGTGGTATAACTACCTTTTGCCATTTGTGGAGCTTCCTTGCATGGGAAGTACTATTTTTGCCCATCAACTCAGCTGTGCAGGCCTCCCAGCTTGTACTCCAACAGGTAGGCTCCTCTTGAGGTCCTGTGATTTTTCAAATAAATCCTGTTAGATTAACATTTTCGATGAAAAGCTGCGTCAAACCTGGAACTGTCCCATTGACTTTGGCTGTCCTGGTTTCCGAAAGGTCCACCTTTGAACCCTACTGGCTTTGGCAGTGATTGTTCCCTAAAGTGTGTTCTACTTTGACTAGAACCATTTTCCCTCAAAAACTCAATTTTGTAATGGTGAACACAAATAAGTGCTAATACTGACCTTGATTTATGTCACTCTGTGTCCTGGAACATGTTTAGAATAGAAAGAAATTACTGAACTGCATTATTGGTTCTTGTTTAAATGAATTCTATCTTCCATTGAATGTTACTATTAGTTGCTAATTCTTTTTTAAAGAATGCTTAATTTGCCTTGTGTATATATAAATACATAATTCAATATAACTCTAGGTTTGTACGTGTTCACTTAGTGCCCTGCGTTTACTGATTTCATTGTGCTACTCTACAGCTCACTTTACCCCTCCTAAGATAAGCTTGGCCGCTCAGCCACTCTACCGACTTGTGTAGTACGGGCTTATATTAAGTGTTGGGTCCCCAATGCTAAGAGATAAGGATTGTGAAGTCCCACATCAGTTGGACTTTACCAAATCTTACCCAACAGCTTCTTCTCCCAAAATCAAATGTAATAGAAGGACCAATTGAGCTAGAATTTTAGAAAAAAGGTGCAGAGGGTAAAATGGGTTTCAGGATTAGGATAGCTGTTCAAATGCACAGTACCCAATGCACAGACATCGTTAGAAGGCGCAATATACACAGGAATTGGGGATATTCAACAACATTTCTTATGTTGATTTTATCAGTCAGAAAATGCTACATGCATGTCTTGCTGACATTGCCCTACAACCATGCCTCCCACAACTGCGTCATTACAATGCAATGTTTTGGTAGCTGTGGTGGAGGTGCATGGTCCTCTGATGATGTCTGCCTTTTTCAACATCTGGATACCCTCGTATTCGCTTTGTGAAAGAGGATCCTAAACAATAAACATTTTGATACCCTGTAAATCCCTACTTTTTCTCAGGTCATGCTTAGAAAAGGCCAACCTGTGATGGTCTTTTGGAAATAATATTTTTTTTCCAGTAAAAAGGTCAACTATGAACTTGAGATAACATTGAATTTGATGAATATGACTACACCTTTTAGTATAAGCAACAGCTCTGGACCCTTTTTGAATGGTTTTGAAGAGGGCGACCTAAACTTGGCCCTTGTTGCGCCTATCCCACTCTCATCTCGACGACAGAGAAACAAAAGGTGTACATCCTTCCTGTGCTCTTCCTCCCCATCCTCAATGTATTGCAAGTGTGAAAAACACTACTCACTCAGACAACCATTCACACCCTATCCTGCTGATGGTGTTGAAGACATACAGCTGCAATCAATGGAACAGGTCGACTGACTATAACCTCGAAGAAGTTGAGGTTGTCACGACTGACACGCTGGAAGATGCATTAGAAATTAAGCACATAGGCATCCCTGCATGAAGCTATGCAGACACTTTAGATCGATTACTGATAGACACGAAGAACATGCTTATGACTCACTTAGATAGGTGACGCACATGCACTTTCGCTGAGCAGAAACCACAATTCATACACACATACATATGAATTGCTTGCTGGCGCTTAAACGCAACTAATATGGTCCGCAATGTAAATCAAGATGGAAGCCAGAAGTATTTTGGGATGGATAGAAGGAGCAGAATGGACTTGAGAATGCAAGGATGAACTGACAGGCTGATACCGCTGAAACATGCAGACCTTGCTACCAGTGCAGTGCTGTGCACAACTTTGCACAGCCTTGTCAAGGACACAGAGAGGGAAAGTTACAAGTCAGCAGAAAGGATAAGACACATGCACAGAAAACAAGCTGAAGTAAACTCATATTTGCATGCAGGATAAGTCAGTTCTTTGGTCCCTACACACGTGATCTGAACCTGCAAGACAGAGACTATCTATCATTCAAGCCAGACTGATGTGGCTGTTTCCATCGAACTGAATGCAAGACGATACAAAGCAATGACAGGTTCAAGGCAGAATGTTCTCTCTCAAGGCCTAGGGGATCGGAGATAGCAATTTGTCGGCAACATGCAGCACCTTCAGGGCCGTTCCCACCACCCTGGGTGGTTGTACTTGGTCTGGTAACTTTCCAGACCTCCAAGGCAGAGAAGACCATCTTTGCCCAATCCCTTATCCACACGAAGCTCATACTGTGTTGCATCCTCCAATCACACACACTGACCTGTAACATTTGTACTTGCAACATTCAGAGTTGGTCGGTGGAGGTGCCACCAGATACGTTTTACCCAATTGCCAATCTAACCCATTACAGAATGTGTATATAGTCCACCATACTAACCAATCCTGAGTCCTGTTAGGTTTTGTAGGATGTAACTTCATTTTGTGATGTCATGCATTAACAAAACTGAATGGCAGGCTCAAGACCAACGAGAGAGAGTGGGGAATGCTGAATTGTTCATGATTCGATCCCAGTCATTGTTTTTTTATATTAAGGCAGTAAAACGTTGCCCTATGGCTGGATCTTCTGTTTGGTGCAGGGGATGTCCTCAGCTCAGTTACTCTTGCATGTAATTGGGAAGATTGATAACGATTACCCTGTGCCTGTTATTCCGTTTTTAGAGCTTCTACAAGTATTTCAATTATTCTTTTTAAAAGGGTAGGGGTAAGAACGTAATTCTGAATTAATTGCACGTACTGTTCTCCACCTTTGTGCAATGGTATTATAGCTCCAACAATACATTCAAGTATACACAAACTATACTAAGGGGAAACAGGGGCACTGAAATACAAATCCAAAGGTGAAGCAAAGAGGTTGGTTAGTGGGTTGGGGGGCGGGGGGTTGTTCTATCATTAAAAAGTTACCAAAGCAAAACCCAGGGTTTTCATGTGGTCAAGCTTTGCTCAAAACAAGCAAAAGAAAATTACCCATTCTTAGAATAGTAGGGTGACTTTTGGGGAGGTTGGCTATCAAAAGACAACATTTAGGAGAACTTTCTTTGCAAAAATTGTGCGGAGACACAGGACTATGTCCCATGAATATGGTTTCAAACCAAGAAGCATGAACAATTGATTCAGATCGGTCGTGCACCCAAAGACTTCAACCATGTAATGTTAACATATTTTGAGAGTACGGTAACGGTGCAAGAAACTTCTTTCCATCTCCTATTTATTGAAGTAGTTAATTTTAATGACCAAAAGTTTCAGTTATAAATCATCACCGTGAAACATAAAGAGTCCCATATATATAGATGAGTCAACAACAGCCAGCAGGTTTCAATGCTCATCCATAGGCTGCAGTCCTTGATCTTGTAAAGAAATATAGCACACTGAAAGGAGAGATGACAGTTCTTTAACAGCAGGTCATGCGCCACAGTAAATGAATAATTTAGTGGCTGAGGGAATGCAGCAATCCGGTGAGGCGACAGTGATATTTATGAAAAGGCCAAGGCAATGAACTGGTCAGAGATTTTATAATCCACGATGTTGAGACTGCTAGAAAGAGGGGATTTTAATTTAGAAACAATGTTTTTAAAGGAGGATATACGATGTTAGAGTACTTGGATTAGTTTTAAATACAATGTACATCTGAATCAACGAGCTTAACTTGGAAGCAAGAAAGCGCATTTTCTGAAACAGGTACATTCACGTGTTTTTGCATCCAACAGCAGTTTTCATTGTCTTTGTTTGCTTATAGTGGGAACCTACTTCGAGAGCACTTTACAAGACATGAAATGGCCTTTGATAGGCCCTGAACGGAAACGCCACTTGAAACACAGCTCAACAAGTTTAACAATTTAGGCTGCTGAACACTATTTTCATTGCAACAGTGAATGGCAACATGTGAATGCCATTCCCTGAGATAAGAACCATTCACTGGCCCGCAGCTCTCTGTGACGGCATCCCCCGTGGGCCCTTCCCCCAGTGCTTTCTTTCGCAGATCTTTGGGGCAGGAGGGAAGCAGGGCAGAGTTGAGTATGTCACACCAGGCATACTCCTGCTGCTCTCTGATCTTCTTTAATGTGAGCAATGAGCATTGTGCTTTTGGATGCCAAGAAGGGGGACCAGTGGGGGGGGGGCGCATGACAGAGATATGGCTGGGAGGGATTTACATTTTTAAAGTAAGACTTTGGTAGAAGTCGAGGACAGTGGCTGGATACCAGCCAGTCACTTTATTGTTCTTCTGTCTGGGGTGCTGGTGGCAGGCAATCAGCTAGCAACACTCATCTAGTCGATATGAAGTTGAAATGAAAGTGACTGTGCACAATAATCAATTAGGGATGAACATTCTCTGTGTCTCCTAATATCAAGGCCAGGCACCTGCCCCTCAAGCACATATAATCAGCAGTGACACACTCAGCACACCATGATATAAACACATCTCTGGCCATCGCACACAATACCTGCTGTGCCACATAGGCTATGCCGTTACCCAAAGCTTCCTACTCAGAAACCGCAGAGACATAGGTTTCTCCTATCAGTTGCCGGATGCCTTTTCCTGCTAGACTGGCATGCCTCTAATGCGGCAAAACGAATGAAGGACTGTGTTAAGAGCACGTGTGACCCTTACACATGCCATTTAACACAACCGCATGCACACAGTTCTGGCCTGCAGTGCCCCAGACAGGCTGGCAGCACTTCAGCAACAAAAATGACCATCAATATAAAATAAATGTAGGAGGCAAGACTAACAAAGATTAGTGCCTTCATTGAATAACCTTCATTGATGACAAACACGAAAAGGAACAGAGGATGTGTAGGGCAGACACTTGCAAGCATTTATGATGAAAAGGGAAGCGTAAAGCTGGAGAATAAGTAGGGGTTGTGATGACAAAAGAAGGCCAGTGTGTAGAGTGAATGAAAGTGTTTCTTCCTTTAGGAAATCCAATCACAGAGGACTTGTAACTTTCTCTGATGATTTGAAAAAGGAGTGAAGCTACATGACCTCTTTTCAGATTGAGCTAAATTTGCAGCAATTAAGACTGCAATTAAGACTGTAAGAACACCAAGACTGCAAAGTTTGATGTTGTAAATTTGGCTAACCACCAAAGTGGAAGCGGGAGTTTGCATCACAACATCACCCCTCCAGCCATCAGAGATTGATTTCAACATAGTCTCTAATTCTAATCAAATCTCCATTTTGGAGATCACCCCAGGATAGAGCTATGAGAGAGATTCATTTTTTGTGGGGAAGGGAGAGCAATAATTACAGCGATTTTGAGACGGGTACCAAAAGTATATCAGGAGGTGACCCCCTGTTTGGTGAGCCAGTGGGCCTCATTACGAGTTCGGCAGTAAACTGCTGGTGCTACGCCAAACTCGTAACATCGTTTCTGCCACCTGATATCCCGGTGCCACAGGGACATTACAAGTCACGGCAGTCCGGGATATCAGGCGGCGGAAAGTGTAAGTCCCCATTCCCATGGAGTGGGGACATGGAAGCACCGGCACGACTGCCAACGGTCAGACCTGCTGGGCACAACGGGCCCATGAAAGCAGATTAGGAGTGTGGAGGTCCGGAAAGGGTGCTGGTACGGTGGGACCGACACCGTTTTTCCAGACTGCCACACTCGGAATGAGGCTCAGAGCGTGGGGCTGGAGGGCGGGAAAAAGCTTGGATGTAATAACCCCACTTTGGGGTACTAGCCCTTCAACCTGCAGTGGTGGTCCCATGCATTAGCTTGCTCAAGACACTCCTGCCGAGCCTTTCTTCTCGTAATACCTAGATCACAGGAAGAAAGTCTGCACAAGATGTTATCGTATGAGCTCTACTAGGCTTATGCACATGGTTAAGTGAGGTGGTTAGTAAGAGGGGTGCCTGAATTTTCTATAATGTAGTAGGATTGCCACAATTTGGAGCTTATGCATAACTGAACTAAACTAAGATGGATGCAAACGAAATCAGGGAAAAGAGGGCTACCGATTGTTTGACTAGCTTTGCCCCCCACTACATGCATGGGTAGAATAAGAGCGAGAGTCCCCATCTCCACTCAATGGCATGGATCAGCCGCATCTGTAGCAAAGGGAGTAGAGTACTATAGATTGCTATGGTGGCACATGGCACAGTCCGTGATAGTCCCAGGGGCACCAGGCAACTGCTTTTGTGGACTGCAGGTCACACTGACGTTGTCCTGCCGGCAGGTCCTGGGTTTATGGGATCCTTCAGCCGACTGAGAGTTTGTTCCCAGAGGCTAGATAGTGGCTCTTGGTTCTGATAGTGTTAAGCACAGGCCACTGGACGAAGCAGCAGTTTCCGCACTTCCCCACCACCATGCTCTAAGGCATCCTTGCTACTGTTTCTTTTTTGTTTGTTTGTTTTTTGTTAAATATTTTGAGCTTTAGCTTAGTGAATTTAGACTTTTTACCTGGACAGCAAAGGTCTGTGTTCATTGGTGCAGCTATAATGATAATCAGAAAGGTTCATTAGACATAGGACGAGCCATTCACACATAGTTTTTCTGCATTAGGCCATTGCCTTCCGGCGCTAAAGGACTAAAAACAAAGGCATCCTTCCTGCGCACAATACTCTCATTAGTTTGAATTGGCTCTCTAGCGATCTACTAATATGTCAGTGTTAGAAAAAGGTCATGCTTTCCGAGGGGGATGTGTTTAGAGATTGTTGAAACTACCTCTTGGGAGTAGCTCTGCTGGAGATTGGCAATTGGGTATTAACACTGTCAAGTGAACTGCAATCTAATATGTGGTTACATAGGTTTATAATGGTTGTAAACGAACAAACACTGGCCGCATTAATGTTCTAATGGACTTATTATGTTTATTATTTCTTTTTCAGGTGATCAGTACATCACCAAACATACAAAACAACTCCATTAGGGAAAAACAACATGGAAGTTTGATGTATTCTGGCCTCACTAGCGATGATCCTGCACCTGGCCATCCCACTGCTGGCACTGTCTCAGGCTGGTGACATTTCACCATTGATTGTTTACAGCGTAGGTCTGTTCTTTCATCTACAGAGGATCACATTGTATTATTACAGACCCCCAGAGTCCCACAAAGGCTCTTTCTTTAATGAGAAAGCAATGCATAATTAAATGGCATCACTGTGAATGTCATCAAAAGCAAAGTCCTTGTATTTGGAGGATGACAAAGTGTACGTGGTGATAGGATGACAGGAAAGCAGAAGTTGTGAAACAATTTAAATATTAAATGATCTTGCTCACCAGGACTAAAAGCAGCATCGAAAGGTAATCAATGTTATATGGCCTGTCTTAGGTGTTAAAAAGGAAATAGCAGGAAGTAGCTCTTTTGTAGCCTTAACTATGATATCCGATGCAGATGCTGCATTGCTGATGCTTCTTGAGGTTCCTGGTGGGGGAACAGAGGCTTACAATGTGTTTGGTAACTTGGAGGTATTGCTGTGTGTACTTGATCATCTGCCGTGTAATACCATTTGCCTGGGAATTGGGTTGGAAAGCCTGAAATGTAGAGCTTTCCAACCATTTTGTCTATGTAATTTTAAAGTAAATAATAATGGGCCTCAAATGTTGGTAGTGCAAGCACCTCCCTGTAGCTGAGGTCAGATTCATTGAATAATCATGTGTGTTCGTTCTTTTATAGTGCTTGCTGGCTTCATGACAGCTTTCTCGGGCTTCTAAGCTCTGAAATAGCAGATATTATTACTCCACATTAATGGTTCTCGATTTATTGACCTTGGATGGATAAAAGGTTCCCTAAGCACTGTCTTGGGATTAGAACTTGCAAAGTGCCCCCTGCCTTCTCTAAGATCAGCTCCTGAGCTGTCTACCTGCCACAATGAATTCTCTAAACAAGACTAAAGGTTTGGGTAAATGGCAATTACTCTAACAGGAGCAATAACTATGGGCTTGGTAAAGGGTCTAACAGTCCCATGTAACAACAATTTAACTAGATATTTACTGCCACTGCACTGTTCTTGAGTATGCTTCACGTATTCGCAGCTGCAATTCAGCCACGTCAACCCCTTGAAGAATCTTCAGAATTATAGACCTGTGGCAGGTCGACATTGGCCGGCAAACATTCTGGAGAAAGTTGTTACGCCACCGTTGCAGGAATACGTGGAACAGGAAAGCCTGTTGGATCCTCTACAGTCAGGATTTGGACAGAGACTGCATTAATGACAGTTTGGGACGATCTCCTGGAAACGGCAGATCAGGGGGACATGTCTCTGTTCGTTATGTGGACCTATCTGCTGCATTTGACACCGTAGATCACGAGATCCTGCGGAAGTGATTAAGGGAGGTAGGAATGATCTCTGGGCAAGCCCTTCAGTGGTTTAAGTCATTTCTAACCGGGAAGGAACAAAGGGTCAGGCTGGGAGAATTTCTGTCAAAATCCTTTCTACAAAGGTGTGGGGTCCCACAGGGGTCCTCGCTTTCTCCTCTGCTCTTTAACCTGTATGTTAAACCCCTCCTCACTTTCTCCTCTGCTCTTTAACCTGTATGTTAAACCCCTCCTCACTTTCTCCTCTGCTCTTTAACATGTATGTTAAACCCCTCATGGACATTTTGAGGAAACACTGCATCAAATTTCATTCATATGCGGATGACACTCAGGTGTATTTAAAAACTGAGAGATTAGATGATAACTTTGACTTGGTGGAACTGTGCCAGAAAGAGGTACAGGTGTGGATGTGTGACAATCAACTATTGCTGAATGCTAGCAAGACAGAGATTGTGGTATTCACATTACAACATCATTTGCAACATACCAAGCAGGCCCATAACCCTGCCTTTTGGGCGTACAGTTGGACTTTGCCCAAAAAATAAAAAAACTTGGGATGTGTATGGGAAGATAACATGGGATGCGGAGGGCAGGTTAGCGTAAAGGTGCAGTCAGTGTTTTATACTTAACCACTGCTGAGACAAATTCTGCCATTCGTAGCGAATGAGGATAGATCAACAGTTGTGGGGACTCTTGTTAATTTGTGACTGGATAAGGGTAATACGTTGTTGTCAGGTATACCAGCATTCCAGTTGCGAAGATTGAAAGTAGCCCAAAATGCTGCAGTCAGACTGGTGTTTAGGGTGAGAACATCTTCTCCCATCTCAGATCTCAGAAGATCACTACACTGGCTGGCGGTGAGAGAGCGCATAGACTTCAAAATTCTCTGCCTTGATTTCAAATGTATGAACAAAATTGCCACAAGGTATCAATCAGACAAAATGATGAGCTATATTCCGAGTCATCAACTTCGTTCATGTGATAAGAACCTGTTGTATGTCCTGCGCTCTAAATGTGTGAGCAAAGGGGATTGAAGATTTGGGGTATATGGGCCAAGACTCTGGAATAAACTCCCAGGAACCATTTGAGAGTTGAAAACACTCACGGCTTTCCAGAAGGCTGTGATGACCCATCTGTTTTGCTAGGGAATATGTATGACTAGCTTGTGCCTTGTGCAACTTATCATTTGATCGGATACTATTGTGACAATTGCAGTCTGACTGTTATCTATGTCATCAGCACCCAGACACAATTACGTTTGTTAGGTGTGCGTTTATAAAAGACTCAAATTCAAATTAACGGAAGACGGCTTACCTGATTTTGATTTAATTCCCAGGCAGAGGACACCCTCCTGCATACCCTTTCAATTTGTCCAATTTATACTGGGTGTAAGACGCAATAGATGGTTATATTATTTAGAAACATGCCATGGGCTTGGATCGTATAAGGCCTCCACTGTTGTTGTGTCATGAACAATTCATTTTGGCATAATGTTCACAAATATACCTACACATATGAATCTGTGAGTTAGCTTGGATGTGTAAACAAATACTTTTGTGATTAATACAAGCTAATTGTGGAATGTGGACAGCATAAATGAATGGTACACATTTCCTTAGCATTATTCGTTGTGCCTTGGTGGGTTTCATCAATTTGTGTGACGGCGATTTCTTTGAGTCAACTTTACTTTGATAATAGCAGTTGATAGCTTATTTTCAACCAGCAATAAAATACGTTTAAAAAAATGTTTAATTGGGCTGGTGTATGAAAATAGGACATCTGGCAACTGTAACTGCAAAGTCCTCTATTTATACGTCAAGTCGAGACCTGTCACACTTTTCTAGTTCTACTTGTCAAGGTGTGAATTAACCCATTTCCGTAATCCGCCAGTCCTGTCCTTTGCATTCTGTTAACATTACAACTAGCCCAGTCTCCTAGAACCCCATATGAGCTGGTCTTGGACTGCTAAATTTAGCTCAATTTCTACAGCAGCCATTAGTCATTCTGTCCCTTATGCATGGAGCATTCAGTATAAGATCACACTTCCAAACTTGATGTACAAATTCAGCAATTATCATGAAGCATAGCGTTTCACAATCCAACCACTAATTATAAGCAGTAATTGAGAATAAACAAGAAAAGCCAAAGTCTTACATTGTGTATAAAAACCTAAGCAATTATCATCTACAAGAGGTAGAAACCAACATAAATGCCAGCAAAAAAAATTGCATGGTATTTGGCACAATGCAAGAAAAACAAAAATTACACCATTTGGAATATGTACAAAATTCCTGCATGCTCACATACTGCATGCTGCTTCAAAACAGAGAAAAGCAACTGTAAGCGGCATTCCAAAACACGAAACAGGCATGTCCATGCGTGAAGCACAACAAGGTCTCCACAGAACCTCTACTCACCACCTTCATCGTCAGCAAAAGATGACCCCATGCTTATGATATCTGCCTCATGTTGGCTCCCAGGAGGCACCATTAACTTCACCTGCTCGACATTTTCTATCCTAGATTGGACATGATCTCTATCCTGATAAGGGTGACCCGACACTACTTCTTCAGTGACAATATCATCCTTCATTGTCGAGTCCTCTGCACCTTCGTTGACGTCAGTTTCATCATCGATAGTATCAGCTTCTCTTCCTGGTGAATTTTCATCTGCTGATTCCTCCGTTTGAATGGCATCTTCTGTCTCGGAATCATGTTTAAGTCTAGAATAGTTGTCTTTTCTTGTAGGGGTCCCCCTACAGGAGCCGCTTTCGGCGTCTTCGTGGGCATTCTCTTTAATTATTTCTTCTACATCCGACTCATCTCTACTGGTGCTGTTATAGTGTGTACTGCTGGAGGGCGTCCGGATGTCCCCTCGCCTGTCTAGAAATAGTAAAAGCAACGCAGTTATAGAATCATTTCCATCCATGGTAGAGTTCCCCTTATTAGCATTTGAACATGTGAGAGCTTCTCAGTTTGGTTACCGAAGAGCGAGTGGGATGGTGAGGTTTGTAGGTGGAAGGCAGAGAGAGAGGGGGGATAGATATATATATATGTTGGCATGGCTGTGTGTCTGCAACAATAACTCTTACAAAAAAATAAAAAGACATTTAAGAAAGTTTCAAATAACATACTAGTGCATCTTTCCAGAGTACCTTAATTGATATCCCTAACTGTGCTCTTCAGTTATTACATGACAACAGTGAAGACACCAAGTCCACCCTAGTTCGTTCAAATATTCTAGGACATTTTTAACATTTTGAAAATTGTATTCAATGTATAACAATATCACCGCTGTGTGCGATCGACATAAAAGATGGGGAGGGGAGTTGTCAATAAAACACATTAGAAAAAGCAATGACCGCCTGATATAATCCTCCTAAATTCATGAAACCAGAATGCATAGTTAAATGGCATTAGTGCGTTGATCACAGAAGGAGCAAAAAGACATGGGATATTTCTGACTGATAGCAGCAGGGCACCTCAGATCACAGTAGCTGTGCTGCTACCCATTTTTTTTATTTTATTTTTTTTATTTTTTTATTGATGCTTTTAGTTTATATTCAATTAAGAACACAGTTTTGCATTTAAATTCACAAAGTAAAGATCATATTTCCTAAATAAAAACAATTAAAATCACATTCTCTAAAAGAAATTCATCAGTATCAGTGGTTAGAGATAATGTGCTGCTACCCATTGTAGAAATGTATATGCCCTTAGTTGACAAAATATAAACACTACTGAAAAATGGTACAATAGTAACCCGCGGAGTGAAGAACAGGAGTTATTTTTCACAGTGGGGCATTCCATGTGACAGCTAATGTTCACTTACCCCCACCATAGGGCACTAGTGTGTGTTAGGTGACCACCACCCTAGTTAGTTTTCCAGTGATGAAGCTAAGGCCTCTTGCAAGGGGACGAACATCACCTAGCATACAAAAGAGCCTAATGTTAAGGGGAAATAAGGGCAGCCTCACTTGGGCTTTTCTCCGACACAGCTTGTCTATTCATAAAGAGAAGCTCGGGAATGCAGATTTTACGGGTGATTTGAGCCTCCATTCCAAGCTTGCTGGTTGGCTATCGAGCAGGCAGCTGTGAGAAAAACAACAAATAAGCATAGAATCCAGGTTTCAACTTTGGCTAGAGCCTGGATTGCAGAGTTTCTTTGTCTGAATAAAAGGAAGCATGCTCTAATTAAGAAATGATCACCCAGATCTGGCACTGTACTGGGTGATAACAGCCTGGTGCCCAAGTTAATAGGCCACAGTGCAGCATAGCATTTAACAAGGGTCCCATCCAGTACTGCCTCTGGAATGAGCAATTATTGCTACTACCAGACTGGATTTGAAAACTAGGGTGATGAGATCAATAGTTTTACATGAAAAAGCGGGCTGTGACGAGAGGATTACCTAACGTTTCAGACAAAGAAAATAGAAATCCTAAAATGGCCACCCTATAAATCCAGAGACCTATTCCATTTCCATGGCAGGTATTGGCATGATGGAGGAGCGTTGCAGTAAAATGTGGATGAGTCTGGTAGGTCCGATAATTGGGGTTGCATGGTTGGTCGGTGAGGGAGACAGAAGGGGCTGGCAGAGTAGCAGAGCAAGGGCAGCAGGACAAGTAGGTGAGGGTGGAAGAAAGTCTGGTGAGCCGGTGTGGGCCTCTGCAGCACAGAGCTTGTTCAGGATGCAGCTTGGATCATAAGATTCAACCTGTGTTTTTTGAGCACCCCGATTGCCTACTGCACCTTCCCAAGGTGGTAATTTCTAACAATGCCTCTCATGAAAAATGCTGCGTGAAAACATTCACAAACATATCCTTTCATTAACTCATGACTCAATTTTGTAACAGTGATATCTGAACATGTTTACCATTTGTTTTCTCGATGTGGAACACACATAGAATGTGGAATGGGGATGAATGAAAACATTCCTGGGATGGGCAGTTTAAAAGGAGCAGATGTGATGGTGGACATGTTGACTGCAGGCTCTTAACATGATGTACCTTTAATAGACAGTGAACTTTTACCTTGCGACTCGCTTTTGTGGAGACTGACAACACATTCTGACAACTAGGAGCGCCTGCAGCAGAGATCCCACAAAAGCAGACTTAGGAGTCGAGCGTTGAGGGGCAGAGTCAAAGCATGCATGTGAGTACCTGGTCTGCGGCTGGAGGAAACTACCAATTGCAAGGAAACTGTCCAGAGCACTGGCAGTGCAAGAATCTGAAGCTGCGCAAGCAGACTAGAGTGGAGAACCTGCTAAACGTGCTGAACGTTCCTCAGACAAACAAATGACAAACAGTTTGTCCAGGCATCAAACAAAGCCTGTGCTATTCATGAGACAAGCGCAACACAGAGGAAACAAGGAATTACATTTAAGCATCCAACAAGCCTATGTCATATGCACAACAAGTGTAGCACGGAGTAAACAAGAATTTACATTTAAGCAAACCACTATAGCATGATTATTCTGGATTGACAAGCAAAACATTGCCATAAGGCAAAATAAGAAAACATGAATAAAAAAGATAAACAATAAAGAAACAAAGGAAACAAGACCCAGTGAAATGGAATAATGCAGTCCATTACACCGAGAATTACCAACCTTGACAGAAGCAGAGGCAGGAGATTGGGATGACCATAAAAAAGCAATCTACACCCAGACAAATATTATGCTGCAGATACGAATCTTGTGATAAATAGATTCAACTTCTATTCCAGAATACAACACAAATAGAAAATATAGAGGAATATCGATGTGGAGTGACCCGACCAGAAACCATAGCAATTGCAAAGAAAATCAACCACACTCAATTGTGCTCAAAAGAAATAAAACCAAAAAAAAGGAAAGTAAGTAATCCAGCAGAGAATTGAAATTAACAAAGGGAACGAGGAAAATTTGCAAATAAACATCATAAGCAAGGAGGCAGAAAGGAGACCAACGATAAGAGACAGGAAAAAAAGAAAGGCACACAACTATGTGAAAAAGACAATGCTCGCACAAGACAATCTTACAACAGGAGGGCAATGGAAAGTGACAGTGACAAAAAAATGCTATAGTTTGGCCAGGTTAGGGCACTACTCGAGATATTGTCTGGCACTGAACCAGTCTTGCATGTTTTGCACCAGGCATGAGCATTTTGCAGTTGTTTGCAGGAACAAAAACAGGGTGCCCATATTTAAGAAAATGAATACTCAGATAAGGAGCGGTAATGGTAGTAATACCAAGGTGGAAGAAGGTACAAATGGCACAAATGTAAGATGTTCCAGCTGTGATGTTATCATAGATAACTGGAAGGAAAAGGTAATGGTGGACAGCTGTTCCCCATACACGATCCTTACCAGCGAGTAAAGGGAAGAGATAGAAGGATTAGGATTTGTAGCAAAACTGAACAAGTCAGGGACCGAGGAGGGTTCGAAGGATATTGGAATGGATCAAGTCCACCATTGAATTCAACAATAGACTAGCATGCATACAAATATACAAACTTGTTGGGGTGGAAACACCAAGTTGCATTGAAGATACAATAAGACCTTTGTCGGGATGAACCAGTGCAGAGTATAAATAGGAAGAATCAGAACAAGAAAGATTCCCAGAGGTATTCCAAGAAAACATGGGAAAATTGAATGTTTTTGCACAAAGGTTTGTTCTAAGTCTGGGAGCAATCCCAGTTGTTCTTCAGTGTAGACCAATACATTTTTCATTGAGGCAACAAGTTGTGAATGATCTGTAAAGACTACAACATGAAAGTGTCATTGAAAGGATTAGGTCAGCAGAATGGATTTGCCCCAAAGTGCTAGCTACGAAGAAGAATGGGAAGCTGAGGATATGTGTAAACCTATGAGATTTGAATAAGAACATATGCATAGACAAATATCCACTATCAATTATCTGGATATGTCAGTGAAGTACCACCAGATCCTGTTAACAAAAGATTGACAAGACCTTACTGCATTCATAACTCTGGTAGGACGGTTTCATTACTGCAGAATGCCTTTTGGTCTTGCCTCTGCACTTGCAGTATTCCAGAGGATGACATCTATTTCAAAGGGTCTAGCGGGAACAATGGTGTATCAGGATAACTTAGAAGTTGTAATTGTTAATATATATTGTGCTTAATACCAACAAGTGGTTTCTAAGCGCGGGATCAGGTTTCAAACCTGCGTTTCGCTGCGCTGTCTTGCTTCCAAGACAAACGCGTTGCCCCTGAGCTACCCTTCCTGATTGGGAAAGGGAAAATGGAACGTGACTGAAAGCTGTTTTGAACAAGTTGAAGGGAGGGGTTTTAGGAATTGAAGCTAGCAAGTTTAGGTTCAGGATAAGGTTATAGACCAAAGGACAAAGCTATTGCAGCAATAAGGAATGCACCCAGGCCAGCCAACAAGGATGACGTACGGCCATTCCTGGGTTTAGTGAAGTATTATAATACGTTTATAAAAATTGATGAAAAGGGGAACTAAAGTTGAGTGGATTGAAGATTGTGAAAGGGCTAAGAATGTCATTAAGGATGGTGGTGTGTGGTTTACCCAATCTAGGAGGTTTTAAATTGGGCAAAGTGACACCAGTGGTCGAGGTTTAGGAGCAGTGTTATGCCAGAGAGTAGAAGGAATGGACAGTTATATGTTATGAATCAAGAGTGTCGTCTTAGATGGAATCGAATTACTCAGTAATTGAGAAGGAATTGTTAGCCTTCATGTGGGGAGTGAATCATTTCTGGTAGTATCTATATGTGGTAGTCACTTTATAATCAATACTGATCATAAACCATTGGTGGCGTTATTGGCAGTGGAAGGCATGTATAAGGCTATGCCACGACTAGCCAGATTGACTTTGATACTTCAAGAATATGATTTTGAAGTAAGGTATGTGCTGGGTGCGAGTAACAAATTAGATGATTTCTTATTGAGGGTATCTCTATTATGTGAACATAAGATTGAAGATGAGAAGGATGAAGTAGTCACAGTATTGTTGGAAGCTGTGTTCAAGGGAAGACGCGAAGAAGAGTTAGCCAAGGACAAGATATTGTTAGAGGTTAAAGAATATAACACAAGAGGTTGGCAGATAAAACAGAACTTAAAACAAAGTGTGATGCCATGATGGGAAATAAGGGAAGAATTGTCAATAGAAAGTGATGTTTTGTGAAGGGATCAAAAACCTATACTTGCAGAAGCTATGGGAATTGAAATAATAACGTTGACTCACTAGGCTCATCCCATCATAACTGGGACCAAGCAAAGAGTCAGAGAAAGATATTAGGTGGCCAGGGGTTGATGTTAATGTAGAAAGACAAGTAAGGGAATGTCTGGGCATGCCAGAACGGAAACAAGGAGTTATCTATATCACACTTTCGGAAGGAGCATGGAAGCAAGTGGGGATACAGTGGGGCAACCAGAAATTAAGTTTGTGTTACTGACGGTGGACTATTATTCCAAATGGATGGAAGTGAAGTTTGTGAAGAGCACAATTACCACAGAGTTGATACATTTTATTGATGAAGTGCATAGAAGCGAAGGATGTCCTGAAGTAAATATAAGTGACAATGGTACGAAGGCAGATGCTGGAGTATGCCAGGGAAGCCAGAATCAAATAGGTGTTTACAGCACTAATGGATTAATAGAAAGGTACAGCAGAGTTACAGTGGAGACCGCAGAACAGACAATTAGGAATGAAATAAAGGGTATTTCAGTGGTGGCTGAAAGAATATGGAGCATGACGATGCATGTAAATAGGTAAACAGGTGTTCCACTGTTCAAGTTGATGAGAGGCAGAGAAACTTAACCCTGCATGGGTGAATGCTTAGAGTGATCAAGGAGAGGTGGTGTGTGAACAGGTCAGGCAACACATTATGCAAGGACAAAGGATGTATGGTAGGTAGGGAATGAGTAGTAATAAGGATATGAATGAGAGAATGTCACCAGGTGATTGGGCGAGGATAAAGAAAGTGGGTGGCATGCGCAAGGGGATGTCAAGGATTTCAAAGCACATAGAGATGTAAGAAGTATTAGAGAATGCAGCGAGAGTGAGCGATAGCTCCATATGGAATTTCAACAGGTTGTATAAATGGAGGATCGACAGAGTCGGTGCAAGAAAATGTATGAGGATGACTTGCTCAGCCCTGTGGGAGGGAGTAGTATGCAACGAGCAGAGGGATACTGTTATAGGTGAGGGAAGGGATTCTTGGATGACATAGGGTGAGTATCAGAATGCCACTTCAAGTAAAGACAGCATCAAGAAAGCGAGGAGGCTGCCAGTGTTGCCCAAGGTTTATGAAATGTGTCATATATTACATAGAACTTAGTAGGTTTAAGTTTAAGTATGGTTCAAAGTTCTTGTTTTTTACATTAAGTAAATCGTATGCTAAAGGTGAACATCCAAGAGTGCACCCTGTACTATTTCAGGATGCTCATTCTGGCCTGAATTAATTTTATTTGTTAAGTAACAATTTATATTTTCTATTAAAGGGGGAGGGGTGAAAACTGACCATGTTTACCATTTGGGTTCTCTATGTGGAACACACAAAGAGAATGTGGAATGGAGATTAATGAAAACATTACCAGGACGGGAATTTTGAGCCAGAGCTATTGTGAGGGTGGGCGTGCTGGCTGCAGGCTCTTGGCATGATGTAACTTTAATAAACAGTAAATTTTTAACTGGTGATTCGCTCCTGTTATTGCGTGGAGTCTGACACCACAAATACCGAGTGAAAGCTGCTGTGTTCACAGAGTCCCCTCTGTAAAAACTCCCAAAAAAGAAAAAGCTCTTAATGAAGGGGGATGGATATGAAAAAGGAGTCGGAAATGAAACTATATCCAAAAATTAATTATTGCAATAGTTAACACATGGAAACATCAGTTGAATTTTGTTTTGAGGTAGTTTAGGTGAGAGCAAACACAAACTACTTTCTGGTAAATCTTCTTACTTATAGTTCTACTCTTCTTAATCACAATCCGTAATAATTTGACAGCCAGAACAGGATCTATCTTTTCCATACAAATACGTAAATCTCGTACCCATCAATAATGAGGAACATCCTCTTCATTGAGCTGCATCATGAAAAGGAGTCTCGCTCAATTCTTCCTGTGAAAATCCACAAGTCCTCAGACATCCAGAGCCGTAACTCGTATCTGGGAGAAGGGGGGAAACTAAAGGCTGTGACGTAGAAGAGTGGGACTAGGAGTAACATAGATTACCAGGACATAGCTCCGGCATTTCCAGTGACACCATTCTTCCAGGTTCAAGTTCTTACTTGTTTGATGAATTCATGAGCTAGCTTGCTTTGGGGATAACAAAAGAAGACACCACAGCAATCTTTTGTTGACATGGGCAATGCGTCAAGAATCTACTGAGCTACTGCCACTAGAACTGTTACACCCAACCCGCTCTCATGTTAGCCAAATAGGTTCAAATAATAATGACTAATAAACACGTGTGAAGTTGGCCAATTTTCCAACATGACGATGTCTTGTAAAGGGACAACTTTTGTCTAGGTCAAAGTAGCCCCTATGCCTGTGGTACAACTTCTTTAAATGTCAGGAGGAAGAGGAACCTGGCCCAACATATACACTAAAGCGATGGTCGACAAAATCACCTATTCAGGGAGGCTTGAGAGGTCCTACTATATGGGCCTGATAGACTAATTCTTAGAAAAAGGTTCACAGGCATATGCACACTGTCCTCTGTACAATGAAAAGAGGCACCCTTGTGTCGTCTTGTGACAAAGGACTAAGTAAAAGGACAGAAGAATCCCTTATGAAAATCATTTTTCTTAAAAGGCTGGTACAGGCATTAGACAGGATAGTAGGGCACTTGATCTTTCTATTCTACAACTCAAAGTCTTAGCAACCACAAACAACATTTTAATGGAATAAACCTAATGCCGACTACATTTGAATGGAGGCCTCAAATTACAGGCACTGTAAGGATTTAAACACCTAATGAAAGGGTGAGAGAAGAGGTCGAATAACTGTTCACAGGATGATAAACTAAACCATTGGGTTCTGAAATACTTTGCCAGAACTCTATGCATGCCTTGATATGATATGATAGGTTATTTATAATGCGCTTAATATCCAGAGGTTTATAAGTGCGGCCCCGGGGATCAAACCTGTGTTGCTCATGTCGTCTTGCTTCCAAGACGAGCGTGTTGCCCCTGGGCTATCCTCCCGAGATTGCGTCACAGACAGACCTGAGTGAGCAGACACTGGTTATCGCAGGAAGAAACAATTGTGGATAAAGTGAAGTATCTATGCAGAGGAGCAGAGGCGTAGACAGGGTAGGGCCTGAGCAGGCAAGGCCCACCCAAAATCTATAAATGCCCACTCAGCAGCGCTGTGTGGGCATTTGCAGTGTTAATGTCACTGTGGTGGGATCAACTACATTAGCTTCAGGCCCCACTTGCAAGACGATCCTGGCTACGCCTATGCAGAGGAGTACAATGGAGGGCTGAATGCTGTGTTGAGTGTATGCAGATTTATAACAAATTATGCATAAGAAGCCATGCTCCTAACAGAGAAGTCTGTTGAGCCTCAGTGCAGTCATGATTATGGGCCCTGCTGTCCCACTGAATCATGTACCAATGGCCTTTTGATGTCATTAAAGGTTTCAGTTGATGTTGAGCAGCGGAAAATCATCCCTGATGAGGAGAGATATTTGTTAAGAGTACTCTGTAGCGGCAGGGCAAGGATCTTCAAACTTAGACCAGTACCTTGTACCCAAGTTGATCCCATAAGTGCATTCCCTCAAAGAGTTCTGAGCATGTAACTGTCCTCAATTCATGGGTACAACAAATAAACATCAGCCATAGGAGATGCTGTGAGCTCTCCTTTTACATAGTGCACAGTAGCTCCAATTACAGGATATACTGTGACGATATGAGATAGGAGAAGATGTAGAATAGAAAGAGAAGGAAGTTGTTTCTTTCATGTAGAAATTGATGTATTCAACATTTTTGTCCATATGCTGAGAATGTGCTGAAATTATTGAGAAATATGAAAGAAATCACCCTGCATCTTGGTCACTAAGCATCATAATGAAGCAAGCGAAGATGCTCCATTGTTCAGGGTGAAAACATATGCGTATCTACAGAGAAAGACATGCACATGAAGTGAAAATAAAAAAATACATTCATCATACACCAGTGCAGCCCACCTACCATCACAACGCTTCCTGAGCATGCAAAGAACCACACCCAGCTATTGCTCTCTACCAGAAAGAGCATCAAGACTCAATTTGGGTATGCTCTACCCATGAAGTCTTGCTAGGACAAGGAGGCCTTGCCATAGTCATAAGGAAATGAAGGGACCTTCTGGTTCCTAGGAAGCATTTTATATATTTATTTATGGAACTTTTGTATGGTGTATATACATCAAAAAGTGATTCCAAGCGCCACAAGACAATAGGGGAGGGGGACAGAGGAGAAAATAACAGTAACTGTCTTACTAGGGCTGTGACATTCCGATCGTGAAAGTGCAGTATAAGGAAGTGCAGAGAGAGGGAAGAGAGAGAAGTGCAGGGGGGGAGGGTGGCCCGGGACTGGGCAAATGTTAAGGGAGGCCCACGAGGGCAAGTGCTCAGGGAAGAAGGGATGGGGTCAGCTAATGCAAAGGAGGGGGGGGTAAACTAAACTCAGGGCCTCATCATGAGTTGGGCGATAGTGCTTAAATCCAGCGTTAATGGTATTAGCACCGCAAATACCACTGTGCCCAATCAGGACCCTGTGCAATTTGCACCGGACCCAAAAGGGAGCAGCAATAATACAGCTGCCCCTATTACAGCCTGCGCAATTACAGCTGGCAGTAACAGCGCCAACAAAAACACACCTCTATTACGGACGTATCACAACTCTATGGCCAGCGGTTTTACCATCAAAACACAGGCGCTAATACAGCTGGAATTACCCCCAGCCTGCAGCTGGAGGTAAATTAACCCAGGTGTCAGGAATCAAGTCACAGGTGTAAACAATGCCTGCCAGAGGACCACATAAGACCTACACAGGCCTCCAACACACTTTCTAGCACCATGCTGCCATTCTTTGCTGGAAGCTGTGACATGCAGTTGCTCATGCTGCGCCGGGAGCTACAGATGCAGGACAACCAGGCCTGGGCACAGGGAGCACAGGGGGGAGGGGAGGAGGAGAGCAGCACCAGCAAGGTGAGCAACCATCCCCAGGGTCAGGCCATTACCCTGGTCCCTCACTGAAACCCAGATGGTAACTGAGTACCGCTTGGACAGGGAAACCATCACTGAGCTGCTGGCCACAATACACGTGGAAAGTGGGAGCAGGATTAACATCTGTACAGCCGTGCCGCCACTGGTGAAGCTGGTGGCCGTCCTGCAGTTCCTGGGAACAGGCATCTTCCAGCACTCAGTGGCCATGATGCATGGCATGGCACTGTTGACATGCTGTGCAGTCCTGGGCCAGGTGCTGGATGCCCTCCTGTGCCATGTAAATGAACACATTGCACTGCCTAACTCCCAGGCCCAGGTCAATGACATGAAGGCATGTTTGTATGCCACCACACAACTGCCCAATGTCATAGCAGCCATTGATAGCACCCATGTCGCATTGGTGGCGCCCCCGGCCCATGAGGCTGAATACAGGAACCACAAGCACTACCACTCCACAAACATGCACATGACCTGTGGCCCTGACCTCATCCTATCCCACTTCTGTGCCCGATACCCAGGTTCAACGCACGATTCCATGGTCCTCCGCAACAGCACACTGCCGCAATACACAGAGAGGCACAGAGGACAACGAACCTGGATGGCCGGTGAGTAGAAACTCTGCCAAACATGCCCGTTTAATCACAGAACTAAAAAAGGGGGTGGGGGATAGGCACAGGAAGCATTTCATATCAAGATGAGACAATCCCCGTGCAGGACCAGCACCATTGACGGGGGGCATCCAATGGTCATTCCCACATCTATCACACCTGGACCCACACATGGTGATGGACACAAACCGCTGCAAACACACTAACACGTCATACCACATCAACCACAATGCACCTTGAATGCAGCACAGATCCACACAGAAACACCCAAAAGCATGTCCACCCATGCCACAGCCGACACCCCATGTGCAGTCAACCATCACCTGCCACAGAACAGCCACTGCAACAACACAGAGTGCATGTACAGAACAAGTAATGCTTGGCATGATATACAAAGGATGCACACCCGTCACACATAGACATTGCATGGCCCTGGTGTACACAAGAATGCCCACAGCTCATAATGGCCAAATATAATGAGACTGAAGACCCATGCATGAGACAAATGACTGATTTCGATATTTTACCCCATGCAGGTGACTCAGGATACCCGCAGCTGATGTGGTTAATGACCGTTGTGCATGACCCACGAACACCACATGACAATGCCTACAGCCATGCCCACAGCCAGACACGCATCTGCATAGAACGCATTTTCGGACTGTGCCTAGATCGCACTGGAGGGGCCCGGATGTATGCCCCAGACAAAGTAGGCAAACTTGTCTTGGTATGTGTATTGCTCCACAACATTTGCCTCAGGCGGAATGTCCCCCTACCCCCCTCCCCCACCACCCCGACGCTGACAGGCAACAACCAGGGGAAGATGAGGAAGATGACCATGTGGCCAGAGCCAAAGCTGAAACACATAGGGATGAGGTGAGGGAAGGGGGACTGCCACTGATAGACAATTACTTTTAGCACAGTGACCTAATCAGTACATGACCTGCACCTATTGAATAAAGAGAACAAGTAAACAATCATGATTGTCCTAGCATTTTTCTGAGTTCAACAGGCTGTAATGTGACTTGCTCTAACCCCATCCACCCACCCCCACCCACCACGAACACCCCAGCACACATCCCCCCCTATCCCCGCCCACCATCAACACCCCAGCACACAGTCCCCCCTACCTCCACTCAACGATGTGTCCATGTGATGTGCACACAGGCCAACCATACACAATTCATTCAAGATGGCCATCCCCTCTTCCCACAGCCACCGGCATATGTGGCGAGCTGGTGCAGCTGGCGCTGGGACCTCCCCCTAGCTGTTCTCTGCTGGGATTCCTCTGTGGGGGTGGTAGAGGATCTGCAGCTGCTGGCAGAGGAGTGCATTCCGCGAAGGCAGAGAACCCCTCGCAGAGCTCCCGCACCATTTGGCCGAATCCAGTCAGGGAACCACTTCCCTGGTGAGTGCATTGTCTTTGTGCCCCCTCTGACCGCCCGACTGATGGCCTTCGCATGGCGGTTGTGGGCAATTGCAAGGCCCTTCATGTGGTGCTGTTGTTCCTCAATCACATTAAGACGCTCCATCACAGCGCCCAAGACGGCAGTCGGGTGTGATGGGAAGGAGGTACATTGCCTTGTGGCTGGGGACCCATAGGAACTGGTGTCCACATCTGGCTATGGGGTGTGCGTTCATCACCGCTGTGCCTGGCCCTGTGGGCTTGGACTGTGCTTGTCATCACAGACTGGGCTCTAGGGTTGTGTTTGCGATGGCTGGGGCTGGCTGTCAACATGTGTAGTGGCCACAGCCACATGCTGGTCATCGCTGCTGGGTCTACTTGCCGCTCCCTCCTCCAGGGTGGTGGTAATTGGGGCTGTGTCCTCAGCCTCCTTCAGGTCAGCCACGGTTGTCTGGACACTAGGCGCAGGTGTGCCCCTGGTGGGCTGGCCTCTTGCACTTGGTGTGCCCCTGGTGGGCTGTCTGCCTGAACTTATTGTGCCCCTGCTGCAGCGAGGAGAGGTGGGGTGTGTCTTGCAGGGTGGCACATCGTTGGATGGCCCTGCTTCTTCCTATTCCCCTGATGCCTCAGGTGATGCCTCTGTGCCTGTAGGGGACATAGGGGATGGCATTTGGACACATTCTTTCACGTTATTCGGCATGCTTACCAGGTACCATGTTTGAATAGAGTTGTGTGAATGTTAGCAGTTGCCATACTTGAACTAAGTTGTGGACATCGGCATGCCGAGCCCGGATGTAGTTGTGAATGATGACAGGTGCCGCGCCTGGGTGTGAATGCAAGTGTTGGCATGTGCAACGCTTCGAAGGGGCTGTGAGCGGTAGCCTGATTGAGCAGCTGGATAAGACGATGGATGCCGACCACTGCCACATATGGATGGAGTAGTGTTGGCTGACCGATGCCTCGTATCGACTGGATTGTGAATGCTCTCCAGGCCAGATCTGGATGAACTCACAAACAACTGCTTGCCCTGCATAGAGACAGGTTGGACGGAGGTGGGCGGGGCCGAACTTGGACAAGGTTATGAATGTGAGTGGGCGTCATGTGTTGAAGGGACTGTGAATGTCAGCCGGTCCCAGATCTGGATGGAGATGCAGAGATGCTTTTGCGCCCCACCTGGAGAGAATAAGGAAGTTTAGTGCCTCGCTTCAAGACAGCAATGCCCATTAACCAATCCACTAACAATTTCACCCCTCTGCAGACACCTCTCAAACTCTGACCAAACAACCACAAGCCTGTAACACAACAATCCGCACAAACTTCACTACACTGCAACAACAAAACAAACCACACAGACTCGCACAACAGCACATGACCACTACTGACCGAAAAACACCCCAAGCTCAGCCAACTTTAACCTAGTTGAGGCCGCCAGCAGCACATCACTGCTCTCTTGCACTTTTCCAGCTTACTCCCACTAACTCACCCCCACTTCCCGTTTTCAGAACCGCCAGAGCGCCAGGGGACCACTCCAGTGGTGATAGGGCACGGTACAAATATCCTTTAACATTAACTTTAACAACATGCATGGCAGTAGTTACGGGGAGGGGTGTGGCACAGGGAATTTGGACTGATGCACGGGACTGGCCTCCTTGCATCTCATAGCGGATTGGGGCCTGGTGCTGGGGTTTCTGGGGGGGCACCTGGTCATGTGGATTTGCTGTGGCGGCATGGCAGGGGTACATTGGTGGCCTAGACATTGCGTGTCTCGCATGCATCTGATGCACAGGGCCAGCTGGACTGTCGCACTTGGTGATGGGGGCTGGAACTTCACATGGACAGCTGCCAATGGGGCACTGCTGTGCCCTCAACATGGCTGAGTGGTGCATGGCAGCTGGATGTGTCCCATGGCTTCCCTCCCAACTACTCGGCCTCACAGGGGTGGCCTAGGTGCGCTGGCACATGGGTGCTGCTGTAGGTGCCTGTGTTGGCTCCCATGCACTGCCCCCTGTCAGATGCCCGGCTCATGGGTATTTACACTGGGGGTTGCTGTGGTTGGAATTTGGTGTCACATTTCCATTGGGAGGGGGTTAACTCACCTTCTGCCTCTTGGGTGCTAGCGCCAGCCTTAGCTCCTCCTACTCCCTCTATCCCCTCCATATCGTTGACCGTACTGCAGCGCTTCTCCTACAGTGTTAGGTCCTGGGTCCTGGCAATCTGTGCGTTGCTGCAAAAGAATTGACCGGACCCGCAGGTCGCCCCACAGCTTTCCGCAGCCCTCCCCATCATGGGGGATGCGACCGACTGCTGACACCTTCTGGCTGATTGCCAGCCAGATCTGGATGCGCCATTGTCAGGAGGTCTTTTTTTGTTTGGCACCATAGAGCTCTGCATGATGTGCTTCCACCTCTTCCACCAGGCACATCAATTCTCCCTCTGTAAACTTTGGCTTCCTGAGGCAATTTTGGGCTGCCTTACACCTTGCCCTCTCCTGTGACATATTTGCTCCTCAGAATGTGTGGGTGGCTGCCAGGGGCTCTGATTTGTGATTTCCAAAATGGCCCCTGCAGTGTTTCCCGTTCCAGCACTGTTAGCGTGCGCTAATACCGTGCGCTGATGCTGCTCAAGGCGGTAGCGCTTTTTTCACTGGTAGGCCATTTCCAGGCGATGTATTCATCCGTCGTTATTAGCGTTACCATCAGGGCCATGTGTATGTGCCTGCATACTCGTGATGCAGTGGAATTAGCACCACAGGGCCCAGCATTAACGCTAATACCACTCAGCGGATTTAAGGCCGTATAATGCCCAACTTGTGATGAGGCCCTCAGTAGGCTAGTCGGGGAACGGTGCCCGAGGACAAGTCATGGTAGGGGGTGAAGGGAAAGACTGGTCGAAGGTGGGCCTGGCCCCAGTAAGACTCATAAGGGATGCAGGCAACCAGACATAGGCAGGTGGAACTAGCAGGGGAGGGGCAGAGGGAAGGAGAAGAAAAGGAATAACTTGAGCAGCTTCCAGAACTTAAGGAGATCCGGCTCAAAAAGGATATGAGCAGGGAGGCCATTCCAACGGGAGGCTCCTGCCGATAAAAGGAATCTACCCCACACTCTCTGCTTGGAGAAACGTCTGACCTGCAGAGAGTTAGAGCTAGAAGACCCAAGGACTCTAGCAGGGAGGTATTTAGGGAGAGAGAGTTGGAAGCAGTGAGGTCCCAGGCCCCTGAAAGCCTTGTGGATGATGCAGAGGGTCTTGAATTTGATCCTTACAACCACAGGGAACCAGTGGAGAGATCGTAGGGCGGAAGAGATGCAGTCCCTGGGCGGGCTTGAGGCCATTAATAAGTCTCACAGTCCTATTCTGGATTAGTTGAAGAGGGCAGAGGGAGGAAAGAGGCAGATTAAGGAAGAGGCTGTTACAGTAGTTCAGCCTGGAGAGAACAAGAACTCTGGAGACAATGAGTTTTCTGGGAAAAAGGTGAGGAAAGGGACAATGTCTTCTGGCGGTGAAGCTAAAAGTGAGATTTCTTGTCAAAGTCAGCAATATGAGGTGAGAAGGAGAGAGAGGAGTCGAAGACGACACCCAGTTTTTTTTCCCCAACTTCAAACTAGTAACAATGATGATGAATATAAAGGGGCATGAAGGTAATGCCTTGCTGTGAGTGGAAGTAAGATCAAAAGCTTAGATTTGTATTTGTTTAGAGCTATCAAGAAATAATGTTTAGTCCACAGCATAAAGGTCTGAACACATGAAACTGACTCCTGCTTTTCACTGTGGTTCTCAGCCATTCCCCTCTCCCTACTTCAGGGCCACCTCCTGAACAAACAAAATAGCCCCTGAGATTCAATAGGCTTTATAGTTTCCAGCACTTCATGATTGGCCTTCGCTGTGTCTTCCTTGGGTTTATAGTCATTCCATCAACAGCCAAAGCATCTAATGCCATACCATCTAAAAAAAGCATCTAAAAAAATGCATTTCTTTTCATTTTCTTTTAATGGGGTGAGGGGATCTCTCCCAACCTCCCATTTTTTAACCTTTAAACCCCATTTTTTTAATTAAACTAAACCCTTTACCATCTTTAAAAAAAATGCATTAGATGCTTTTTTTATATGCTATTTTTTTAGATGGTTTGGCTGTCGACGCTTTGGTTGTCAATGCAATGACTGGATACCCTTTCTTGCCTGATGCTGAAACCATCAAGGCAACACGTTTGTCTATCTGGATTCTCATACCAAGTACCCCAAGGTGTGGTACATTTAGGTCTTCAATGATGGTCAGGCATCAGACTTTACCCACCCAACAATGAAACAAACCTTCCTCCCTAGGTAGCCTAGACTTATGCTTTAAGTTTCAAGAACCAATTGTGGATCCACCATTTTTGGATTACATTTTCCACCCAGGTTGTGGAGGCCTTCCTAAGCTTTGACTTCCTTCCTGCGGTTAATTCCTTCCCCCTCACTTGGATTTCATTTCTCTCCTAAATTTGGTCTATCTTTCCCACTCTCTGCTCATTCTTCACTCTTATGTTGCTCATCTACTGACTGCCACCTGATACCTTGAGCACTGTCAAACCACTGAATAAGCCAGTAATGCCAGCAACATTGCCATTGCAACATTGCAACAGAGCACCAACGACCAATCGGACCACCCCACCTCGAGGACACTGCCATTCTGACCGCGGTCCACAAGCCACATTATCAACATTCAGAATCATGTAAGCTTGTAAAAACCTATTTTTTTTTTTTTTTTTTTTTTTTTTTTATTTAGAGTGTAGTTTTTTTAGTTTCATTTAAAACTTTTAACACACTTTCCAATTCACTTCAGTCCGTCTCTTTTCCTTTCTTTTCCTCTCTTGATGCAACCGGGTGAATTGCGGATTCCCTCTGCTAGGTCGTTATTTTTTATCATTGAGTATTTTATCCAGAAAGTTTATACCCGCACATGAGAAACGTGGATTGTGTCCTTGGATAAAATAATCCCATCGTTCCTCATCGTTGCATTGGGTTGTTGTTGACATATATTTAGATAACAAACGCTTTCTGTCCTTTGAAACGGCGGTGCAGTTCATCAAGAGATGTACCGGAGTCTCTAGTTGCGACTCTACTTGGCAGAACCTGCAGCGACCCTCGTTAACGCCTCTTCCTCCAGTTCTGTGTTTATATTCATTTGTTGGATAGACTCCTAATCGAATTTTTAGTAGTGTTGCTCTATGTGTATATGATGGAAATTTTACTAGGTACTCAGGAAGCATATTTCTTTTTCTATGTTCGACTGCTATGGTGTTTATATTCGATAGCTTCATTTTGGCTTCTCTTGTAGCAATCCAGTCCTGTCTCATGAGCTTTTCTTTTACTTTGCTGGGATTGGTAATCAGTTCTTCTTTCGAGGAGTCCATTTTTGTTAGTACCTGGGACCATTCTCTTTTCCAATGATTAAGGTAGATTGAGCTTTTGTCTACTCCTTTAGTTGCCAGTAGTTTGTAGCTATCGGCCGGACTGGTTTCACATATTTTCCTCAATAAGCATAATGATTTCCATTTCATTGTAGCTTCGAGTGACTCGAGGCCCAGTTCTGCTCTAATCGCCACTATCGGAGTACACCTTGGGAGCTTCAATACTGGTTTCCAAAACCCACTTTCCAGTTTCGACCATAGTTTGTGTGTTAGATTCAGACCAGCTTCACTTCCGTATGCTAAGGAGGGCAGGACTTTTTGAACATAGAACAATCTTACTGGTACCAGTGAAAATTTTCCGTATTTGCCGTCCAGAACCCTTCCTTGTGCACTTAGATTTCTGACTTTTACTAGCAGAGTTTCTATCCAACTCTTTTCCACTGTCGAGGAGTTGAGTCCAATTCCTAAGTGTTTTATCATCTGTATTCGTTCGAGAGGTTCTCCTTCTATATGCCATTTAAATTTTTTTCTTATGGCGTTGTTCTTGCCGTTTATAGTCAGGATCTTTGATTTTCCCACATTGATCGTCAAATCATTTTTTTGCATGTAGGTTTGTAGGTTGTTTATAAGTCGTTGCAGCCCTATTCTTGTTTCATCTAGTAATACTATGTCGTCAGCATAGCATATTATCGCCACTTCCTGATTATTAATTTTTGGACTGAAGTGTCTTATACATGAAGTAATTTCTGGAATATCGGCTATGAACAATTTGAACAGTGTTGCTGCAAGCGGACAGCCTTGCTTCACTCCCTTGTTAATACTGATGTTGGCCGTCAAATCTCCTCGATCGTTTACTCTGATTTGGGTAGTCGTGTTTTGATGTAACGCCCTTATCGGGTTCAGTAAGTCCGCAGGACAAGACCAGGATTTTAGTTTTTCCCATAACTTTCTTCTGTTGACAGAGTCAAATGCCTGACTTAGATCAATAAAAGCCAAGTGTAGTTCTTTTTTAAATTCTATTGCGTTGGTTTTTAGCATGGATATTATAAATAGGTTTAAATCCGTTCCTGTACGCTTTGTGAACCCTGTTTGGCGCGGGTCGATGATGTTGTTCGTCTCTGCCCATTTTGTCAGATTTTTCTGTAAGTCTGCTGCAAACAGTTTTCCTGTTGTTGCTAGTAGCGAGATAGGTCGATAGTTTGAAGGCAAATCACGTTGACCCTTTTTATATATAGGCACTGTTATACTTTTTGTCCATGTTTCTGGAATCTTTCTTTTTAGTACAATGCTAGTGAATAAGATGTTTATTATCACTGCCCATGATTTTGGATCTTTCTTCAAATGGATATTCGTCAGCCCGTCTGGTCCTGCCGCGGAGGAATCTTTTAATTTCCGAATTGCAGTTTCAATTTCCCCTTCATCCATCATGTTCCTCCAAGGAAGTGTTGAGATCTCGTCTGGTAAATCTACATCGTCAGCTCTGGCAGAGAAGACTTCAGTATAATGTTTAATCCAATCGTTCTCGGAGACCCCACATATAAGTCTACTTCGATGGTTCAGGGTGCAATTATTTATTAGGTCCCATGTTTCTCTGGTGTTGGACTTTTGTAGGGAGTTCACCATTAATTCCCCTTGTTCTTGAAGTCGTCTTGTTTTAAAGTCAGTGAGCTAGTTTTTATATTGATTTCGGTGTATTTTGATATTCCTTTGCTTATCTATTTTTGAATTTTTTTTGCTTTTTTTGCTAGCTCTTATTTCTTTTCTTAGTTGTTTCCTCCTTTCCACTAGTTCACTACTGTACTTATGCTTATATGTTAAAGCATCGGATTTGAGTCCTAACCTTGCTGTTTTATAGGCTTCTAATAGTGTTTCGTAGTTGAGATGGCCCGTCACATTGTTATCAGCTTCTACGAAGATCTCTTTCAGCTTTAGGATATTTTTCGTTGTTAGCTTTAATTGATTTGCCGATGGATTTAAGTCCAGAGTTGAGCTGTTTCCCTGAGATTTTGTAATTTTCTCTCTCCTCCATGAAGTTTTAAGGATGTTATGGTCACTGACATTTTGTTGTAGGATTTCAAAATTTTCTATTTCCAACATCAGGGGCAGCGAGACCCAAATGTAATCAATTGTTGTAGATGCTTGTCCATTCGACCACGTGTGTTTCCCTGGAATATCGCCACGCGTTTGACCATTTAACATATGCAGGTTGAGGCCTTTTGCCGTCTGTGCCCATCTGGCTACATTGGAATTTCCCGTCTGCAGATCATCTATCCGCGGGAGTCCGTTATTTGTCAGACATTTTATATTTAGATCACCACATAGGATTATTTGGCAGATGGAATTCTGTTCCCTTCTTTTGATTATTATAACTGTGATTGCTTGAAGGAACTGGGAGGTTGATATTCCTTTTGGATTCCAATAGACGTTTATCATTAATAAGGAGGCCGTTTCCACATCCTTGGAGTCATTGACGGTTTCTAGCAGAGTCCATTGTATTAGGTGGGTTACATTACCTTTTTCCTTGATCCGCCAGCCACTTCCTTTTCTTATTAGTGTGATTAGGCCGGCATAGGGTCTCCCGTTTCTTTCTTTTTTTGCGGGGTTCATGGCGATCTCAAAGTTTCTGCATGCTGGCAATTCGCGTAACCAGGTCTCCTGTAAACATATTAATGTGGCATTGTTCAGATGTGGATTCTCCTTCGTCATCAGGTGCTTGAATCCCCTCGTATTCCAAGATAACAGTGATTCCTCGATTTTTGCATCCAACTGTCTTGGCTATCGTTCGTTTCCCTCTGAGGATAGGGAGCCTGCTAGCCAAGTCCAGTCTTCTTGTAGCTCAACATTCCTTTTCAAACTGTCTTTTCTGTCTTTGTTTGTTTTTCCTCTTATGCTGACGTCGTTTTTCGCCAGTTCTTCGAGTTCTCTCTTCCTGTTTGTCACTGTTATTTTGAAATTTTCTTTTGACATTCTGTTTGTTCCCTTTTGTGGTACTGGAGTTTTTGAGGCTCTTTTGTGATCACGATGTATTTGCTCTTTTGCGATATTGTCAACTTGTTTTAGGTTATTTAAGACTTCTCGAATCTCGTAACCTCGTTTCAACAACTCTTTGCCGTCTTTTAGGATTGAATCTTTGAGAGTTCTTGATTTCAGGTGTAAAGCGACTTTGTCCACACGATCTTCGTCAATGTATTCGACCACCGCTATATCTTCGTTTCTTACCTTTCTCAATTTGTCCACACAATGAAGCAGGGCAATCACGTTTTTCCGATTTAGATTTTTTCCTTCGTTTTCCTCAAGCAAATTTTCCACCAGCACCTTTATTGGAGACTGGACTCTTTCGTTTTGCTGATTTTTTGTATGCTTGCAATCCTGATCACTTGACTGTTTGTGTCTCGGGTGCTTAGGGTTCCATGAGTTATGCGATTCTCCCGTGAGATCGCTCTTGGTCTTTGCTTTTCCAATCAAGATTTTTTCCCTATTCATTCTGTTTCTTTTTTCATCGAGAGTTAGAAATCCTGGGCTGTCGTGGTAATCGTCATCGTCCGAGTCCCAGTTTGAACTTTCATCGTTCTTTTTTTTATCTCCCCTGCGTAGTGGACTAACTTCGTTTAACACTTGACATGGAGACTCACCCACTTCCGATATGTTTTGTCTGTATTTTGCCTCCACCTCTTCAATATAGAAGGAGACATCCTCGATCAGATCTCTTGAGTTGTCTTCCGACTCTAGGCTGCTTTCTTCATCCTCGGTGATCAACACTACATGCCTTCCCATTTGTTTGGGAGACGGTCGAGATGTAGGTTCAGATTCGCTGCTTAAGGTTACGTTTTCCTTTTCACTTTTTTGATTTATATTCCTGAATATTGGCCGTGTGCCTTTTATAGATCCCTCTCCTTTTTTTGAGCTTTTCCGAGTTCTCTTGTCTTTGGCCTCTACAGTTTTGGTTATTCCAAGTATGTTTTTTGATGTATTTGTGGCTTCGACCGTGATTTTGCGTTGGTTCACCTGCCTTTGTTTTGGCCCAAACACGGGAAAGTGTACAAGTTTGTTAAATTTGTTTTTCTTACAAGGATCAATGTCTCTTGTTTCAACTAAGAGCTCAACGTCTCGTTTAGACATGTTGTCGTTTCTCGGATCTTCAACGGGATCGTCAGCTATTGATTCCTTTCGCTTCGTGTTTTCACTGGTGCTGCTTGGTCGAATTCTTGCCTCATCTGGTTCAAGCACACTTGTTTTTGATGACGTAACTTTATTCAATTTTACACTGTGAGTTAGAGCTGGGCGGTCTTCTTGATTTTCTTTGTCAATACTCTCGATATTTCTTATGTTGGGTCTATTTTCTGCCGTGGTTGTTTGTTTAGAGGTATCTACCGGGCTCGGTAGATTTTTATTCCTCTCTGCAGACTCAGTGGATTTCCGCATCCATTTTAATGAGTCTAATAAGGCATTAGTCAAGATGTCTTTTTCGTGCCTGTCTCCACTTGCCAGATCGAACAGTCTCCTTTGCCATGCTGCTGAGGTTTCTGCTTCTTGATTTAACCTCGCTTCCAGTTTCAACGCTGTTATTTCCTGAGCAGTTAGCTTGGTGAGCATTAAGGCTACAAGAGCGTTGTTGTCCTTTACGTTTTCGCTGATGGACTCGTACAGTTTCATGTATGGGGCTAGAGAGATTGTTAGTGCGGCCATTATATTATTCTGCAGTTGTGTTCCTATATGTGGGAATGAGGTTTGACCTACAACCACTTCCTCATTGGTGTTTGTGCTCTCTTTTGTATTTCCTGTTTTTTTTTCATTACTCTGCGCGTTAGTGGTAGCTTGAGTCTTTCTTTGTGGTGAGCGTTCGTCTGTTTGTGTTGCGCTACATCTCATCGTGGGATTTTCGCCCATCTTGTCCCCTTGTTTCATTTGGGCGTCAAGGACACGGCGCCTTTTTTCGAATGTTGAATGCAATGATCTTTTGTCGGTTGGTGAATAAGTCGATAGGTCAGCGTCATCAAAATTAAGAAAATACTGAGTTCTTAAAGCCCTGCACGGGGTCTTCTCAGGTCGCAGTCCATAGGCGCCGGTCGTTATTTTGGATCTTGATCCTAGGTCTTTCGGTTCGCATCTCCCAGGAGAGGGACTGCTTTCCTGGCAATGTTTTAATCTAACACCTGATGTTGTTCTCTTCGGTGTGTTTCCTTCCATTGTTTTAATAAAGTGTTCTCTCCATTCGTGTTCTCCGATCTCTTCAGCAATTGAGTTTTCCTGACCACCATTTTTAACAAAGGGTCTTTTCCCAATTAAGGGTGAATGTAGTTTTTTTTTTGCTGACTGAAGAAACTGATTTGTCAGTCTGTGTGGGTCAAACCCTTCTTTCTGACTAGGTCCACTGTTCAGTAGGCTTTGCTTGATTAATGATTCCAGTTTTTTGTAATCATTCTCGTTAGGTCCGACTTCCGTTTGAGTCTTGTTGTTTGATTGTTCTTCAGCGACAATCAAGACATCATGTGAGATTGTGCTGTTGTCGTTCTTCTGGTTCTCTCCTTTTTCACTTGTTGATAGTATTTCGGACGCGTCTGAATACACTGATTCGTCCAGGTCTTTATTCTGTGCTTGTGTGACTAATTCAGTGTTGTTTGCACTATTTTTCAAAATGACTGAAATGTATGCTGATTCAGGCAAACACATTTTCATTAGAATTCCTTCAAGGTCACAAAGTAATGTGGGAAAGTCAAGCCTTATACCTTAGATAAGACAAGAGAGTTTTGAGTTTGTGGTAAGCCATCTTCTCCTTTATATTACTTTTTTTACAGACATTTTGTTTTTTTCTGTGCAAAATAGTTTGTATCCCAATATTATAATGGTGTTTGTAAGGAGGATATAATCCTAGTATTGGTTGGAGGCAGGAGATTGCATCCAGTGGCTTAACCCGAGTCTTGGGAGGTGAGAACCCAAGTGACTAACTTGCATGACATGCTTGCATGTGACATTTGCTGCTAGTAAATACAAGTAGAGAGGAAATAATCCTAGAATTGGCTGTTGGTAGGAGAATCTTACAGTTGCCAAGGGAGAGTTAGAAAATTGAAAAGGGATTTTGTCAAGGAAAAACTAAACGATTTATCTGAGTGGGGGATAGACAATCAAAAAAGGATTTAGTTGAGCGTAAGGAAGAAAATCGAAATAAGATAGGCCATCTAATTCTGTTTATATGGGGGGAGAGAATCCCAGTAACCACCTTGCATAATATGCATGTGATATTTGTTATCTGTGATTTCTAGGGAGGAGAAAACTGTAGAATTGGTTTAAGGCACGCAGACTACATTCAGAGACTGTAACAGAGTGTGGCATATTTTTGTGACTAGAGAAAATACCAGTGACGAGACAAACATGGAATTGGTGGGTGACAGAAGATTAAATTCAAGGACTTAACCTGAGTGTGCAAAACATGTGCCATCTCCTTGTCGTGGCTAGGATTAGGAATGTCCAGTGACTATCTTACATGATATACATGCATGTGTCTTTTCTTGTCAGTAAATATTATTAGGGAGGAGATAATCCTGGAATTGGTTGGAGGCAGGAGATAGCACTCAGTGGCTGAAAATAAACTGAGCTTGCAACACATGTGTGGTCTTCCTGTGTCTACTAGAACTAGGGAGGAGATAATCCCAATGGCCACCATGCATGGCCTAACCCCATGAGACATTTCTTTCCAGTGACTAGAAGGGAGGAGAAAATCATAGAATTAGTTAGAAGAAGACAGGAGATTACATTCAGTTAATGTAACTGAGTGTGCCTTCTATTTGTGACAATAGACCATAAAATCAAGGAATTAGTTGAAGACAGGAGATGACATTCATTGTAACATTGGCACTTCCAGTCTAAACAACACAGGTAGAGTAAGCCTTAACCACTGATATAAACACGCAACCATAATTTCTTTAGTCTCCTATGATTTCCACAGTCCTCAATTGATTTCCCTACAATTGTCAATGTCCTTCCCTTTCATCCCTGCTTGCACATTACGCATCTCTCTACTTCACTTTTATCCACCTCACTGGCTCCCCCTCCTCTCGAGGATGCCATCAGCCCCTCGATTGTTTTCTCACTTGCCAGCCACACTGCCTCCCACCCCACAATTTGTCCAATACACTGTCAGTCCTCCGTCCTCATTCCAAGCTTGCCGACTGACTTCTGCACCCTTTGCCTTCTTGCATGGTACCACTGCTTGTCTCTGTCCATCCTCTTTAGCCACACTCCTCCAGCGGTGTCAAACTAACAGCCCACCATGGTGGTAGGCCGTCTTCTCCTTAATGATTCTTTTTTTTTTTTACAGACTTGTTGTTTTTCCCTGTTCAAGATAGTTTGTTTCCCTGTATTACAAAGGTGCTTGTAGGGAAGAGATCACCATAGAATTGGTTGGAGGCAGAAGATAACATTCAGTGGCTTAACCTGAGTGCGCAAAACATGACTCATCTCCTTGTAGCAGTTAGTACTATGGAGGTGAGAATCCGAGTAATATGGAGGTGAGATCCGAGAACATGCATGCAACGCTTGCTGTCAGAGGGAGGAAATAATCCTAGAATTGTCAGGAAGGAAGAGGTTTTGGCTACTAGTACTAAGGGGAGAGAATCTTAGTGATCCCATTGCATCATATGCACACATGTGTGGTACTGGTGACTAGTAGGAAGGGGAAACTTTACAGAATGTCTTTTTGGAGGAATGCGAATTAAAAAAAATAACACGGTTTCAGAAAGAATTTCTTGAAGGGTAGTAAGAACTGAAGGCACATCACGAAACTAGCACAATAAATAAAATGTCACATACGGAATGAAATGTCAAAAACAAACAAAAACATTTTTGAATGGATAAAAAGCACAAGGTTCCTCCCACTGGAATATCCAAGAACAACCCAGAGAGACCCAGGAAGTGAACTGGACCTTTTGTGGTCACCAGACTTTCTAGCATGCTGATTGGGCCATTAAATCCCTCTGAAAGGTTCAGTGCTTCTGATTTGCTTGGACAATACAAGCCAGCAACTAAAAAAATTAGGGTTGGGATCTAGTGCTGTATAGGCCAGTCCCAGTACACTAAGCACCTTTATAACCAGGTCTCATCATTTGCCCTAGAGAATGGACAAGTCCCCTAACCCTACCTTGCCCACCAGAAAGAAGATCTATTTTGTGGGTTTCCTTCTTTTTAATCATTACCTACTTTTGATGTCACACCTGTGTTTTGATTGCCAGTTACCCAGCCTCCCTATTGTGTTAATATTCAGTATGTCTATACTGAAGTGCGTTTTTTGTGCTTTTATAGTGTATTGTATTTTGTAGTCAAGACTGGTATTTTTAAATCTAGATTTGCTTGGCCATACCTGTATTAAGTACGCATTGCCCTGTGATTAGGCGCGTCCTGATCCAGCTCTCTTGCGAGTGCCTGCTGCCCTTCGAAATTATTACCTAAGATGTTTGATGCACTTGACCATTTACCTATGTCTTTTCACCCTATACGATCGGAACACCTTTGTGGCAAGTTGTGGTGTACGTTTGGGGGAATCACGTAGACGCCATCACTCCCCTTGTGATACTTCTGGGCAGCAAGACTGCCATCATAGTGCACATAAGCAAAGTGCAAATAAAAGAAAAATAATTCAGTGAGAAGGGCTGCACTGATCCTGTACTAGTTTTCTTTTAAAACAGTATTATTAAAAAGGTTCTATTTTAATGACATGAAAAAATACCTCACAGATTCGTCCTTAACACAACAGACTTTAAAGATACGCTCAGGGGTCTTCGGTTATGCAGACTCGTGTATGATGAAATGCCAGCCGCATGATATGGCATAATACAGGGTGCACTGTGCATCAGAGTTGTCGAAGAGATACAATTCAGGGACAAAAGATCCTTCTGAGCAAAGCCAGACATCTCAGTTTTGTCCTCATCACTGTCGAGATGATTGTCACACAGGCAAAGGTTTTTGCAAGGGAACAAGGCAGCTGCGAGAAAAGGTGCAGGTTGCATTGCGAAGAAGCTGCTTGAGAAGGCTTTTCTGTTGAGGCCCAATAAGGAATTTTATTCAAGAGACTTAACACAGAGAGGAATGAGGCACTAATAGATGCAGACATTTCTTCAAGGGCAGCTTCTGCTACTTGGGTTGTGGAAAAGATATGGCATGTCTAGCAGTTCTTAAGTCCAAATTATAGGCAATGTAAAAATACTTGAAGCATTCTAGAATGTTTGAATACACTTTCATTTATTATCTAACCTACACGACTCTCTTGGCGTTCACACAGTATTTGGAGTATTTTTCTATGGAACAATTAAAAGGTACTGCAGATAGAAATTCCTCACATAAGTTTGAAATAGTCAATTAAATGCAAGGTGCTCTATTCCTAGAGATAGAAAGTGGAAACTGCAGAGGAGCATGAGTAAGACACGTATAATGAGCACACTGAAAAAGATACATTCGGACTAAATGGAAACAAGTGAAGAGGTCTGAAGAAAAGGGAGCACAGAAGAACAATTACAAAGGACAGCATCACAAGTAAACCCTATTTTTACTAATGAGCAAAGACAAATGGAAAAGCTGGCTGCAGGCAAAATTGTACTAGAATGGGTAAACTAAAGAAGGCTGTTTGAAAAAAGCAGCAGAACAAATATTCGAAAACCGTAAATGGAGCATACTGGTATATAAAAATCAAAGTGTCAACTCCCCCATTAGCAACAAAACCTTGCGAAGGTACATCAGAAAAGTGCTGCAGTTGTGAGCTGAGCTGGACGCGGAGCGAAGAGGCAAGTGGAGCGATTTGCAACAAGCTTAGTTGGCTGCACTGAGAGCACTGCGGGCAGAGCCTTTTTAAACCGGGTGGGGCGTGGGGGCTCTTCTATAGGGAACGCTGGAGATTTCCTGGTAGGTGTTGTAGGGTATCAGCTCCAGGCCGAGAAATAGACGAGAGACGTCTTGGGTGGGCCAACTGGGAGTGTCTGTCCCTGCGCGGTAAAACCTCCCTTTTTATTAGCATCAGCGCACATAGGTCACCTGACAGGGTGCCCACGAGAACCGTAACAGTATGCCTCTTTTTTGTGGTAACCTATTTTATTTCCAAATGTTCTCATATTTCCCCCTGCACTTGCACGATATGAATGACATAGGCCTAGTATGATTGTTTGTTTTGTGATCCCCTGTCTTCCCTACCTTGTCTTGTCACGCCTAGAAACACTTGTGTACAGGCGCATTATAAAGAGCTCATCATATCATATATCATTTCATATGAAAAGGCTTGGGCTTGCAGAAATGGGTAATATGGGGCGAATTTAGAAAATTATTTCCAGGTCCTCGTTTGGTTCCAAATCCACCCCTGTTTTAGACCCATGGACCGTGCAAAGCACTTGCACAAAGTGCAGCAGCAAAGTTAGCTGAGCGGGACATGGAAAGGAGAGGCAGGTAGAGCGATTTGGAGCAAGCTTGGCGGGTAGAGTGATCACCGCAGTCTGAGCCTTTTTAAACCTGTTGCCTGTGCAAATCGCAGCAGCAAAGTGCTCCAGTTGTGGGAAGGTTATAATTCAGGGGAAGGGGACTAAGTGGGTATCTATTTATCTTTTTTCATTTTCTGACTGCGCACATGTACAAATTGTGAAGTAAAGCTAAAGTGTATATTTCCACTAATCTCCTTCCCCCGGGTCTCCAACTGGCACGTCGGTCCGCTCACCCCCACCGGTTGCCACCATCAATGACGGCAGATGTTGTTATTCAAAAGGGTGAGTCTCTTTCTTCCAAACACTACCATATAAAAGTAAAAATCACTGACTATTTTAATGCTGATAACAAACATTCTGTTAGTATGACAGTATCCCTTCTGCCTTACCAGGTGCATCATCAGCAGATGCAATTGTACTCTGTTCTTTGGAACCCTCTGAATGTCTGTCAGGGCTGTGAGCCTTCTCAACATTAACTAAGCTGGCTAGGGCTGATGGGAATTGTTTTTTTTTTAATTGTATTTGGTTTACAATCTACATATCATAGACAAGAAACCTTAACAATTTAATACAGAAAAATAACGTCCTCCTATAAAACTTATAAAATAAGCAGTTTCTTTCCACTCTTGAGAAGGGGAAAAGAAATCAATTCTAAAATAGTGAAAGGGCAAAGAGAGAAGTAAAATGAGTAAAAAAAAGAAAAGAAAAGTAAAAAAACAAAACAAGAAGGGCAGAATACAAAAAAATGTTTAGGTAGGAAAATGAGAAGGAGAAGGAGGGGGACGAAGGGGGGAGGGATGGAATACAGAAACACAGCAATTCAGAAGGTGAGGAATGGAGACAGCAGCTTTACAAAGTCCAAGCCTATCTCTTTTCTCCTCTCCAGCTAATATCCGGATGGACTTTCAGATGAAAATTATGCGAGTTCCCCTGATGTAATAACTCCTTATCTTCTTTTCTATCTTTGCTTCCAATCCTCCCCCAATCTTGATTTCTTCAAAGTGTGGTCATTTAGTTGCGCTTGCAATTAGGTTTTCCCCTTTATCAGGTTTTTTTTCAATGCTGGTGTTTATTCACTTCTTCAATTCTTCTCTCTAATTTAGATATTTTCCTAAACCAAGTGCAGGGATTGAAGTAAGTTCACCACTGCTGCTGTGAGTTGGATTTCGTAGCCTACAATTATTCTATGCCACATATTTTCTGATGTTAACCAGTCAGATCTTTCTACAATATTCCTAGATTTTTCAGTCGCAGGCCCACGTTCCTATACATTCAGTTAGTAAATGTCTCAGGGATTGGTTTCCTGGGACTGCGCATCCCTTGCAGTATATCACTGTCCATTCTAACTGTTTTCGAATGTTTAGAATTTCCCCCGTCGGTAGTATATTCAATCTTCCTCTAAGAAAATTATTTCTAATTTTTGCATCTGGGAATTTTTCTAATCCTGATGGGAATTGTTGTCCAAAACATCAAGACAGCCAAAGGATGCAGGCCCCTGATCTAGAGAGACCCATGCAGCTCAATTAGCCTGTTTGAGCTCGCTCTATCAATCGAACTTGGATCCTACAAACTTAGGTTCACTCCTCAGACAGTATACCAATATTAGGTTTAAAGTGATGTCTCACACTCAATCACACTCAATTAATTGAGGTACAGCTTCTTAATTTAGAACATTTTGTTTAGGAATGTACCCAGTATGGAGCCAATGTAAAGTAGACTATTGAGGCTGTAGGCTCTGATAGTTCTGAGGCAAAGTTCGGATGTGATTTACCAGCCATGTCATCTCAAGGGGAAGCAAGTCCCTGAGGAGTTGATCATAGGTTATGAGGAAAATCATTAAAACAAATGGAAAAAGAAGCAAGGACTTGCCATCCATTCTCCTTCAAAGGGGCATTTGGATATTCCTCCATTTTTAATTGGAGATGACACCACCCTTACTGAACCTGCTATGAGCAACATGATGGAATGTTCTGTGGCGGAGGCTGGTTTGGACATTTTTAGAACTTTGAACATTGCCAAGGAGGAAAGGATAGATGTTTCTATCACTAAGTCTATGCACATAGGCTCTCAAAACTTGATCCTGAATGGCTTTTACCCAAAACAACAAAAGCTCTGCCATCTTTTCTTCCGGTCCTTCAAGGGCTGCTTCTTTGTCTTGTTATTTGGATCTAGAAGTCATTTTGAAAAAAGGAAACCAAGTTGTTTGAAGCGATCTAATTTGCTCTCCCTTTTACATGAAATTCCCAAATTACGTACTATTACTAGAAACGATATTGATTTATTTGAATGTATTAATTCATGTAGAATGGATTATGATAAATTGTACGTTCACTTTAGCATAATTTATGAAAGGTTATTAGATGATTATGAAGTTTTATTATTATTTGGCTATGAATTGCTTGAGGATACTGATGTATTTTCCCCGAGGACGGTTTCATTTCAAGGGGACAAATCCAAGGTCTAAATTACTACTACTACTTAGGATTCTAGATTTCATAATACTGGAGAGGGATTCAGAATAAGTTGTTGGGGGAAGAATTTAAACAGAAGTACATTTTAAGGAACTAAAGCTACCGCTGATGCCTTTCTATGCCAATTTAAAGATAGGTCTTGGTTGCCTTCTGCTTTGCAGCCTGTTGAGTCTAGGCGTGGGTTGGTTGATAATGTTCTTTAATGTTGATATTTAAATCTTGTTTCCTAGAACTTTAATGATCATTTAACCCCCATCCCCTAGATTCGCAGATTGTGATTTCATAACTTTACGAGGCACATGGCTTGAAGAACCACCCTTAGTGGTTTTACAGTACCCTTACAATCAGCTGTGAGGGGCCCTATAGGAAGACCCTCTAGTGGATTCCTCATAGCAATCCGTAATACCTTGGGAGTGGCCATTACCTGTCACCAAGACCATTTTTGCAGCATTTTAGCAGTCAAGTTGTGTGGAATTAAGGCAACAGGGTTTAAAGGATTTGCTATTGAAGAATGGTTTCACGTATTTTCGCCACTGACACTTTACATTTTAATCATGCATTTTCACTGCAGTAGTTTTTGATTTTTTTAACATTTTATATGGGGGGGTTCCCCACCACCTTACGCTGGCAGCTTGATACCCACCCCTGCAATCCGTACCCCATACACACAACACATATATATATTTTTTTAAAGAAATTGGCAAAAATGCCCACTGTGAAAATTGCATGTTTAAAATACAAATGTGTAAAGTGGCTGTGGCTAAAAACTTGTTATACATTGAATATGTATTGCAATGCAGACCAATTTAAGATGTATGTTTTTCTCTGTTTCTTGGTGAAGGGTTGAGCTTTTGGTTGGGTGATGAGATTAATTTGAATCCTTATTGGTTATATATTGGAGATAATGGTTAAATGCTTATAACAATAATAATAATAATAATAATAATGTATTTCTTATATAGCGCTACACACCCATAGGTCTCAGAGCGCTCAAATAACAGAAGACATTGTTGTCCCACAGAGTGGTACTCATTTTATCAACCTCAGAAGGATGAAAGGCTGAGTTGATCCTGCCGGGAATCGAACCTGCCACAGCAGGCTGTACACAGATGTCAGGGGCGAGCACTTAGCTTGCTGTTCTGTCTGACCGGCTTTAGGTACATAATTGCTTTACATACTTGACCTCGGTTCTGCAGCTTATCCTACATTGCCTCAGTACTTAAGAAAGGAGACTGTTGACAATTGCATTACTGAAGTAAGTAAAACCGTTACCAATTTTATTCTGCTGGAGCCTGAAACGTGGGTTCATAATTATCAAAGATTAAATATACTTCAAATATGTTTTCGGAAAAGTATAGGCATCTATTTAAATGATATTTTCTTAAGCCTGTTGTAAGCCCAGGCCTTGACAACAGGAATTTCGCCAATATATATGCTGCGCGTATTAATTTGTCAGTGGCTTTAACAGTGCAAACATGTCGATTCTGCAAACACTGGTCACATCCTTCCAATTTTTTAAGCATCTGAATTTCATTGCATTCCAAAGCTAGTATCCAGATCAATTTGGATAAGTGAGGTAGTCTCTCTGCTATAATTGATACTTGCAGAGATCTCAGACAGGGTTGCGTGCTTCCACCATGTCTGCCTAACCTGTATGTATGCAGGGACGTCGTTTGGGGTTGGTAGGGGTCGTAACTGCAACCACTGGCATCCCCCAAGCAAGGCACTGCCTTTGCGACCGTTATGTGTGGGGAGGCTCGGAATTCAAAAATAAAACAGTTCTTTTCAAATCACTCCGACTTCAAAAAGAAATTATTTCCGTTTCGTTTTTGCAGAGTCCTGAGGAGAGTCCCAGTCTACCCCAGTCTCTGTGCGAGTGAGGAGCTGCAGCGACGTTCTCAGCATTGTTTTCATTTACTGTCACTTTAACTGAGGTCTCTCCCTCTGGGTGACTCCACCTTAAAAGATGCACGCATGCGCGGAGCACCGTGCGGAGTCCCAGTCTACCCCAATCCACCCTAGGCCCAAGGCCCTGCCTGGGGGTCCCCCCTTTGAGTGGAAGCAGCATGGGGCCGCAAACATGGTTGAAGCAGAAAGCCCGGCTCGAGTCTGAACAGCTAGGCTCCTCCTTTCAAGTGACGTTGAGCAGCCCTGACCCTGATATAGCTGAACAGTGAAGACGACGAGGTAAGATCTGGCTCGTCATTCCTGTTACCTGAGCCTCCTCAGTCTCAAATCCAGTCTCAGGCTATACACTCTGAACAAGCATTTTCAGGGACGACACATAATGTGTCAACTTTATTTACCATAACTAAAACTTTCATTGTAAGAAAAAAGCTGCTCGGATTAACTTCCGATTTTGGCGCTTGTCAGTGTCCAAAACTTTCACAACCATGTTGTTTGTGCTCAGCGACTCGACCTGAAGCCTTTTCAGAGTGTGCTGCCTACAGTAAAAATGTGCGTGCTTACGAAGGTTTTGATGCCTCCGATTCCGAATCCATGACACTGTGTTTATTGCACAAAATGCGAAAAGACACAAGCACAAACCTGTAACCTCACAATAGTTCCAGTGACAATGGACACGGAAACGCACCAGGAAGCAAACGTGATTGAGGTAAATACCTCCTCGTTTCAGTCTCCATTCGATGTCACGGACCCTGAGCAATTGCAGATTCAAGTGTCCTCTAACAATTCAAATGAGGATAATCTTGTATTTGTGCTTCCTATTATTTTAATTAGAGTGTGCAGGATGTGCAGGATGTGAATAAACGAACTAAGCCTTTTGGCCAGAATGCAGACTAGTAACAACTGAAGGTCTGCAGCATAATGTGGTGCCTACATCTATCCATTTATTCATGAAAATGGTGAAATCACAGGTTCCTCCAGTGACTTCAAGCGTTTGTCTTGATGCCCGAAGAGCGACCCCAGAAAAGCCCAACCCGATATTCCTTCCCGCCAAGAAAATTATGGGCAACAGCGGAAAAGCTCACGGGGTGCGAACACCGCTAAAATTTACAAACTGTGCAGTGCTCCCGCCTCAGACACAAAAAGGAAAAAAGTCGTATTTGCCATCTGGCAATTCCCCAAGAGTCCTTGACCTCGTTGGCTGTGAGGCTCGCCTGACTGAGCGGCTAACTGCAGACGTTCTTTCCATTAAAGAAAAGCTCATAAAAAACTTTGGGGACACACCGAATGAGAAACTTTCAAAAACAGCGTTAAATGGACGAATTAAAGCAGAAACGCCTTGCCGGACAAAGTTTGGCTTTCCAGCATCGCAGTCGGTTCTATCACTAAATTCATTGCAGCATTGACTAGAAAATCAGCGCAATTCTGCAGCCAGTGATGAGGTGATGTTCGCCTCTGAAGCTGTGAGACCAAAACATACGCACAAGAGCGCGTCAGTGGATGCGATTCTGCCGCAACAAGACATGAGGCAGGAGCCCTCAGATGAACAGCAGCATGAAATAACACCGCCCCAGCATCTGCAAAGTCAGCACAGGAACAACTGGACAAAACGAACCTGTCAGTAGCTGCGGGCATCCAAATTCACAATAAAGTTTTAGCAGCCACCTCTCTAGCCCTCATACCTTTCGTGAAATTATACGAAAGTCTAATTGAGTCCATAAAAGATCAGGGCGCACAAATAAATAATCTCATCTCCAAAGTGGATGCGATGGAGCACGTGAATGATGTCCTTACTCAAAGACTCGAAAGAGAATCAGAGACCTCATCACAATGGCAATATCGACTTGGAGATTTAATGACAAGTACCCGTGCAGACAATTCAAATCTCATGGCTGCTACGTTGGAATGCATGAAATGGATGAGACACAATATCCAGTCCAATAGGGAACCACTTTGTGAGCAACAAACCGCCAAATCCGCTGGCAGTAAGAACACCGGTCCCTTGAAAATAGCCCGACCTGTGCTAGCTCCAGTGCAATCTACTTCGAAGTTGCCTCAGTCGGACGTCCCTATTAGAAACTTGGAAAGCACAGACCCCCAAGGAGTCTCTGCATTGTCAAGGGCCTCAAGGAGTGTTTTCACAACTTCACTGCTCCCTTCAGATATAAATAATGATGGGGAGATTATAAAGAATATTATCCCTGTAACGGATCCCATACAAGTGCCGCAGGCAGTCAAGATGGTCAAAGCTGCATTACTTGCCAAAAATGTCACAAGTGAACCAACACATATGCCTGAAGCACCGACCACGGTCCCAGCCGCATTGGCTACCCCGGCAACTGGGATAAAAATGTCTTTTGATATATTCACAGGCGCGGCCAAGAATTTCCCTGCCGGAAGTGCAATGGTCCCAAAGCTGCTCACAAAAAATTCTCGATCCGGATAAAAAAAAAAAACAGCAAATAATTTAGCCAAAAAACGTTCCACCAATGTCAAACAATTTGTCAGGAATCTATCGACTCCTCAAAAGCTCTCTCTATTCGAACGTGCACCCCAAGGCCAACCATCAAATAAATCAGCTATTGCACATCAGAAAGAGCCCCAAAGGCAGCCTAATGTTCCAAAGTCAATTGTAAATCAGAAACAAAACCCTAACAAGAGGGCAAGAATACATTCTGATTTCGAACAAACAGAAGACCATGAGACGTCTGTAGATCTATGCGATCTCTCCACATATTTCGTCGATTCCGATGATTCATCTGCCTTGAATAGAGAGTCAAGAAGCGTAGCCATGCCACAAGGCACGAAGGAGTCCGAATCTAGAGAAAGCTCGGTTGAACAAACAACAAGCCAACCAAAGCCACATGATACAAGAAAAGTTACTATGTTTCCCGCAGTTGAGTCCAGTAAGGGCCCTTTACTTAAACAGCCTAATACTAGGCAGACTACACCTATAAAAAGATGTTGTAAATCGCCTGAAAACTTTAACCCCAAAATGACTGCTGCACAGCGGAACAAACAGAAATCAACTAGCACCAAGGTGCATGAAAATCATCAGATTGAGTCAGTACAAAAAGCCTGGAAAATCAGAGTGGAAAATTTGTTCTCTGACGATAGTGATGTCAATCTAAATAGAAGCAATGTTATGAAACTACTCCATAACATTCCATCACCATCACCACAGAAGATATATTAATTGTCGAATACATCTCTGAAAAGTTGACTGACAAGGTTTTCCTGCATATTAGATCAGTTGCAGTAGAAAGAACTCTTCTAGCGGCAAAGGATGAGCTATTATCCTATGGCTTTGAAGTGCGATCAGAGAGAAGCTTTAAATATTCTCCCAAAAGTAAGGAGTCCAATACATCAAATGAACATCGAAGTGATGAGCTGAGAACTCACTTCTCTGTAAGAGAGTCTGGGTCTATAACAAAATTTACTCGGAAAGACTCCGAAGAAATTACAAGACGAGTTGTATCTCACAAAGCCTGACAAGCGTAATCATCCACAAATCCAGGCTTATAGAAATGTGGGATGCTTTCCTGGAACACCAGAGGTTTTCACCATCTGTTTAATGATTTTCCAACATCTACATCAAATAAATGTATAATTTGTCTCCAAGAGACGTGGCTCTGAGAAACTCTGATAAAAGATGGCTATACTATTGTGCTAAATAAAGCAGGGAAAAATCAATGTGGGAGACCTTTTTCCGGCCTGATCACAATGATAAATAATGCCTATGGTTGGGAACTAGTACAATCATTCACTCTGAATATTTTTGTACAAGGTTCAGTACTTCAGTTAAGATCTACTGTCAAGGAACATCCTCCTCACTTACTAATCATTAACCTTTATTGGAATCCGGCAATGATTTCATCAGCAAGTTTTATTAAATCAGTGACTGCAATCATGGACCTACGTTTAACATCTCACCATGATATAACAATTTTAATATGTGGAGATTTTAACTTCTCATGGTTTGAGACCTCACTTAGAAAAAGATCACAATCCAGTGTGACATCTACGAGAGGAGACAAATGGATGGATGCTATGATAAAAAGAAATTGTGAGATGGTCAATGGCACCATCCGCTGGGATATTCCTCCAAAACCCACCTGGCAACGAGATGCAAGTCAAAAAACACTGGATTACATCTGGATTTCCTCGTCATTCTGGCCGAAAGTGGAAAGCATGTCTATAATCAAAGCACTTGTTAGCAATCATAACCTAATAGAACTAATCTGTACACTGGAATGGTTACCAACATCACATCAATACAGCTTTCCAATGGAGGTGAACGAGGGACTGAATCGCCTTCGAATTAAAGCTCAGCATATCTGTCAGCTGAGTGATCGTCTAAAAGATGAGTAACCACTCTTGCTGAAAAAGTAAACAGAAAAAATATGTGTTTAGTGATCAGGTAAATCAGCGAAAGAAACGAATGCACAAGAACATTAGACAAATAAAAAGGAAAGATGCCGCAATTATCAATATAAAAGGAGACATCAACTGCTGTAAAATGAAATATCGAAATTGGCTAAAATCCTTTAAAATAATTAGAGACCAGGAACGTGCAGAATTAATGATTGGTCTTCTCATTCAACGTAAATTCAGAGACATATGGAAGATTCTAAATAAAAATCAAAACCAAAACTCAAGTCTGGCAAATGGAATCTCCATATTAATATGGGAAAATAATTTCAGAAAAGTCTTTGCAGACACATCGTCACATGTTAAATTAGAACCTATGATATCAACAGAGCCTTGGGACGTGTGCGAATATCATTTCACGAATAAAACAGCTCAAGAACTCACGTGCAGCAGGCACCGATGGGCTCACGAACATAATGATAAAGGAGAAAATGGAGCTCTGGGCTGACTTTATTGTGGAACTATTCAAAGTAATTTCAGTAGCTAAGGCAATTCCAAGCTCTTGGAAGGCCGCGGTTATTGTGCCTATTTTCAAGAAGGGCAATAGGGACAATCCCGCCAACTATTGCCCTATTGCCCTCTTGGATATAATAGGCAAAATATTTGCCAGCTCTTTACAACTGAAACTTGCCACATGGGCGTCAACTAAGAACCTATTACATAGCCGGCAAACTGGCTTTACCAAAGATGTTGGAACTGAAGTTAATCTTCTCATAGTTAACATATTAAAGCTTGAAACCATGATGCATAAGAAAAAAATATTTGTTGCCTTCATAGATGTGCGTCAAGCTTTTGACCGAATTAATAGCACAATATTTTGGAAGAAATTAACAGCCTGGTCCTGTCCATCGACTTTACTTCAGCCACTTATGGCACTCCACAATGGAACATCAATAAAGGTTCGCATTGACAACACTGGCACTTTGACGAATGAGGTTCAGACTTCTGAAGGAGTCAAACAAGGCTGCCCTTTAGCAGCGTTGCCGTTTAAGCTGTATATTGCTGACTTACCTGAGGCGCTAGACAACATCCGCTGTTTTCCTCCGAAATTGAATAAACGAGCAATAAGTTCTGCAATATATGCTGACGATATCGTCCTATCTGACCAAACCGAAATAGGTCTGCAACGGCTTTTACAGGCCTTGGTCTCATATTTACAAGCAAACGACCTTGAAATCAATGCCAGTAAATCGAAGATCATGTCGTTTGGCACAGCGCATAAACTATCGCATAAGAGCTTTGGTTGGTCAGCCGCAGGTGAAAAGATCGACTCTGTACAAACTATATGATATTTGGGGGTCCTAATAAATAAATCGATCAGAGAACAGGCTTGGATTCTAGACTTGAAGCAGCGTATGTCAGCATTCACCTTACAAGGCAAACGGCTGCATAATGAATATGGCAAATTTACTCTGACCCCTATTATGACTTTCTATCATCAGAAAGTTATTCCAGCTCTGACATATGGGGCGGAGGCAGGCTTGAACATTGGCAACCGCATTTGGGCAACCCTGGAAGGCCAATTCTGCAAAGGAGTTTTGACGCTACCGATGTATGTGTCTATGGTGGCGATAAGGCATAAACTCGGCTTAGAGCCATTAGCCGGCCTGATTCAATGGAAATCTATCACCCTCTTACGCAAAATGAACCTGAACAGCGTCGCACCGGCCTATTCAATACTGAAAGAATCTGGTGAACAACCATATGCAGGAATCTTAGCTATTTGGGCAACGAAAATCAAAAAGCTATTAGCAATTACTGACATTTCTTGGGCAACACTACGAGAAACCCCACAGATTGTAAAAAAGAAGTTCAGAAGATGGCTTTGGATAAAAAATAGCGAAATGCACAAGGCTGTGCCAACTTCGCTCAACCTGGGTTTAACATGTAATAATCTAGATAAGCTGCCCAAATATCTATTAAGATTTCTGTCAAGACCTCATCGAAATACATTTCTAAGATTACGACTTAACATCTACCAAACAAAAGAGATGATGTACTTGAGACACCAAAAAGAAACAACAGATAACAGATGCAGGTTCTGTACAAATGCAACAGAATCGCTTAAACATTTAATCACTGAATGCAGTGGGGTGTCCACCAGCGATCATTTTTTCTTCAGCACCTAACATCGACTTTCCAATAAACTGATAATCTGTGGTATACACTAATAGCTGGAAATAATGTCAGATTAACCTGCGCTGTGGTGGATTTGGTGGATTTTCTTGAAAATATTTTAGAAGCTGAACTTTGCTAAAATGAACTTCAATTCGGAGGAATTCCAAAATTTCCACAAAAAAAAAATATATATTTTTTTTAATTTAATCTATTGATGAGGCAACAAGTTTGCTATTTGGAGAAATCAATGAAGAACCTGTTCATAACATTTTTGTAATTAAAGTTGTGTAAATAACTGATTGCTACAATAAAAAAAAAAATTATCCTGTCTCATCCAATCCCATGTATTCCTAGGATCACTCTTGTCTCCTTTTCCTTCTCCCTCTTCCCCTCCGTTTCTTAGGCAGGACATGCGCTCCATTGGGATACTTACGCCTCCGTCCAAGATGGTAGGACTTTGCCCATTACCAAAACGACATTAAAAAGTTGCCTTATAACCTCTTTGATTGTAAAACAAATGATATGATAAGATATTAAAGGTTATTTATAATGCACTTAAAACCCAGAGGTTTCTAAACACAGACCCGGGAATTGAACCTGTGATGCTCCATGTCGTCTTGCTTTTAAGGCAAGCACATTGCCCCTGAGCTATTCTCCTAAGACTGTTGCTCATCTAAACTAGCATATTTGGAATGTTCTCCTAGAAATTCTCAAAGAGGAGTGAAGATGCCTTTCTCTTTGCATAAAATACTAAAGTGATTCAGCTATTTATTGGTTATTAGCTATTATTCATGATGCAATCATCTCTCAAGTACCTTCTAGGCATAGGTACGCTACAATCCAGATTTCCTTAGAGTTGTTGAACTTCCGTCAAATGTTGCAATGCCTATCCATATAGGTTTGGTCTTGAAATCTGTCCTTGCCCTCCAAATTGTTGCCTGATCAATGCCATGATTGGTTGTAAAGGCTTCAAACAGAACTACTGCCTCTGTATGACATTCCTTATCAAATGAACTTGCTTCTTTTGTACACTGCATGGAGTGCTGAGAGCATGGCCTGGTTTCATCAGAGTTGATAGTATTCACTACAATCATATAAGATCTTAAGATTTCACTGAGAGTACAACTAACACCCGCTCCAAAGTTGGTAATACATTGCTATAAATAGCATATGATGACCTCTAAATCAAATGTTCCCCATTTGACAGTACAGAGATGATTGTAGCTGTAAATATGAATCAAGTCATTGGGGACATAACAGCTGTATTGTGTTCTTAGCATTGCATCCATCTACATAGACAATGGTGTATGATTGAGTTTGTATTTACACATGATGATTAACTTATTTCAAAGTCTCCCACAGGATTAGAATATAGTCAATGTTTGTGGAACTTTTATAGCCATTGAAGGTCAGGATTGTTGTTAGATCACTGAGCCAAAATGTTCTGCTTCTACTATGTATTCCCTGTAAGCCATCTTCCTCATCGTAAAAGGTCAGTAAGATTTTCAAGTGGTAATATTGGAGATTTATATCGCCATCATCACTTTGGCAATGGGAATCCCATTGTAGGTGCTTGATCGTTCTTCAAGCAGATGTTTTACTCTGAAGAGTGTGTTCATACCAGCTATTGCTGTTGGTCTTTTAATAATAATTAAGCAAAAATTGATATTAAAGTCTAATGATAGAGCTTTAATATTACAAAATAAGGGAATGGGTTGGAAAAATTCCAAAATACAACAAATAACAGTCGTACCCCAAGTTGCTATATCCACTACTTGCCCAGCCTTTGATACCACTTGCTGTTGGAGTATAAAAGGAAGCATATCCTTGAGCATATAAAGGGTTGGATGCCTAAGCCTTCTGAAAAGTGATAATATCTGATTTCTTAATATATTACAACCTTTGGGCATCCTGAATCTTCCTGTCAAAGCCCACAATTTTCCAGGATATTCTAATATTCAATAGGGAGTGTCAGTGTTGTAATCAGAGCCAAATTGGAAGCACCTATTTAATATGCCTTCATCAGCTTCAGTTGTTTTAGCAATTACTGCAATGACATTGTCTGATACTGCCTGCATATTCGTCCCCTTCGATGAAAAGGTGCTAGAGGATGTAACATTTACTTTGTTCATCTTTGATTTAAGAGGCTGTGAGGGCATATCCAGAGAGTAATGAGAAGAGGGTGGAGAAGCTTCATCTCGATTTGTGAGCCTTTCAGGCAAAGGGCTCTGTGGTCTACAGCCATTTGGTCTTCCAGCCAAATGGTTGTCCAAAATTGTAGTCTAATATAACCATGGGTCTTGGAGCTGGGGGTTTGGGTGACGAGAATCAGCTATGATATCATTTTGGATCAGAATGATATCCTTTGACATTCTTGATACAGTGACATTGTTTATTTAATAATTAGTCACTCTTTTCACAACCAAGCTACCCAGCTGTTTTTACCATGCACACATCCATCGTCTCAAAAGAGGCACAAGGAAAATGTCAGGAAGCAGTGACAGTAACTGATGTTCGGTTTCTCATGGCTTTCTACGTTCAAGCCATTGTTTCAAACTGCCAAAAAGCCATGAGCAGCCTGGATTGCCCTGATTGCTCAGCCCTACATAGCAATGCTCTGACTACTCCGCCCAATTATCTGATCAACAGGATATTTTTTATGAGTTTTCAAGTGTCCACTCCACCCCACCGCTCCCTTGACTGCCCTCACTGCTCTGTCCAATGCCTTCAAGGTGCAGTCAGAGCAGTTCCATAAAGGATTTCACATAAGCTTTAGACCTGGAGTTTGATATCCTCTGACCCATTTGTGAGCAAGAGATGCCGTCTTCCAATTCCTCTATGTTACCCCATCCTCCTTCTCTCTCAACGCTTCTCTAAGGGCATCTTGGATGAGGTTCAGAAGCTGGTGGTGTTCAATAATATAGAGCAAATTCCTTTTCTGAGGTTATTTAGAGCACCCAGCTGGACTAAAAACTGTGCTAGGTGTGATGAAACGTGGTAGCCACTTCTCCCCAGGGAAGAGCCTTTCCTTCTGAGGCTAGGGAGGTGAGCCCGCTATGGAACATTCCCCATAAGGGTGGCGGTATGTGGGACCTCACTGGAAGAGATTTCACATTTGGGGACAAGGACTCCTGTTCTGTCGAGGAACTCCCCAAAACCCTTTCTGGTGGGCTGACAGCATCCAGGCTTCAGAGAAGTCCATCAGATCAAGTCACTGTTTGTTATGGAAATATTAGAGCCAGCATTCAACTTGAAGATAAAACGGTTAAAATTTCAAACTGTGATGATAAGGATCGTCCGATCAAGGGAGAATGCTCCACACAAAAAGGGAAAGGACTTTAATACTCTGCTAGTGGGGACCCAGAAGTCTAATATAAAAATGGAAGAAGAACTACCTAAGGGTTATGAGACCTGGGAAGTTCAAATCAGCGAGGAGGTGGAACCTACCGAGAACTGGGAGATCCTTGGTCGGGAGGGTCTGGCTAGTGGGCAGAACAAGGAAGCACAGCCAGAGCAGACGGCTGAGCCGTGCAGGGGAAGAAATCCCAGAGAGAAAGAGAACCAACTGAGTGGTGGCATGACGCATGGGAGGTAGACAATCCAGTCCAGAAACAATACCGAGACAACTACAGTGTTGGCTCCACGAAGCTTCTAGGAAAAACCAAGAAGATCCGGAGTGAAAGCAGGAGCTATTCAGATTCCGAATGTTGGCCCGACCCTGAAGAAAGACGGTTACATTAGCCTGTGAGAAAGAAGGTAACTGGTAGGCGGGGGACCCGGGAGGTAATACAAGGATCAAGAGCACACTCAGTCTACTCGTCCCAGTAAATGGACAAGTGTCCATCAGAGTGAGAATTACTCAGTTTATTAATCTCAGTGAAGGGCCAAATACCCATAAAACGGAGAATCCCAGTGAAACCTGTCTTACTCATTGCAACAAGTCAAGAACTGAACAAAGGAATAAACACAGTTGGTTGGGCTATAATCTTCCAAAAGAGAAAGTCAGTTTATCAGATCAAGAGAAATTTGATATGAAACATGTTGTTGAAGGGGAAGTAAGGAACCAGAGGAAAACAGAGAACCCAGACCAACTAAAGAAGTATTTCCATTCCCCTAAAGTATTGGAGAAAGGGAACTTTAAAGAGACATTTCAAGCAATCAAAGTACGACGGGATCAAACCATAAACAAACATGGAGAAGAGGTTTCTCTACAGAAGGAGAAGGGGCTCCAGAAAGGAGGTAAAGTCCCAGAGAGTAACTGAACAAGTTAATCCAAGAAATAGCCAAGAACTAAATAAACTACCAGGGCTGGAAAATCCTACCAGGAGAAGGCAGTCATTCTCCTGGACATTTTGTTGTTTTTTCTTACTGTTGGGTCCAGTGTAGATTAGCTTTGAGACAGAGTACAGACGGTTTACTTTTTGGACTTCACTACTGACAATGAACACACCATTTAGTTTTGTTAGGCAGGGAAACCCATAAAATAGGGATAGAAAAGCTATTTTCTCATATTTTAAATAAATCACTTGTTAAACATGCCAAAGACTGGTCTGTCTCCTTCTGACCTACCACATATGGCACTCTTCCTCAAAGTCTATCTTATAACAAAGAGGTTCAACATGCCTGCATGTATCCAGTCCTCCCTCTTACAGGGGGTTTGGCTGTGCACAGTCAATCCGAAGGCTGCATACCGTCATATCACACTTTGGAGACCTGTCAGGCTTCTCCTGAGGTTCTCAGTGTGGGACACACAGGACTTGTACAGCCATAAGAGATTTTACAAAACATTATAGCAGCAACTGCCCCACCTCAGGAGGCAGGGAACCCACATGTATCCCTATTTAGATGACGGATCCAGAGCCTTACCCATGAAAGAGGTGTCCATATTACATAACTCCCCCGGACCTACTTTTTGTATTCTTCCTCTCGGTTAATGAGAAGATGAAGTCAACATTACAAATGCTCACCTTCATTGGGTTTTCTAGGAGCATCTCTCTGGACACCGGTCCGCTTTGGATACGGTTTCAGGAACAGTCAATCAATTGTCATTGACTTCCTGTTACTTCAGGTCACCACATCCTTCTGGTTTCAGAGGTTCTTGGGCCTCATTGTCTCTTGCATCTTTGAGGTCCCATTGACAAGACTCTGAGAAGTTGCATGCAGTTAAAGTGAACAGCCATTTGTAATAAGTCTTTCCACCCTTAATTTGCCCACGTGCAGATCTTTTTCCCCACGATGAAAGTTGAAATTAATCAAGCTGGCTTTCACCATTACACCAGTCTCCTCCCTCACGGGATAGGGTCTGGTGTAATGGTGAAAGCCAGCTTGATTAATTTCACGGGATAGGGTGGCCCTGAAAGATAGTGCACAACAAAAGGCCTTCCAGAAAAGTTGAATTACATCAATGTGCTGGAACTGATAATATTTCAATTAGATTTGAGAACCTTTCTTTCCTAGTTGCTGATCCACAGTTTGTTGACCTTCACAGACAACAACACAGTTATGTTTACATCTACAAATACAGGAGGAAAAAGTCCAAAGCTTGGAGTTGTGGAAATGGGATCAGGGTAAGGGAATGCCCCCACATGGTTGGAGTGAACAACAAAGAGTGAGACATTTTCAGCAAGCTAAAAATGAATTGGAGTTGAATTTGGAGGCTTTGGTACATTCGATACACACACAAGTAGACAATAGACTATGGGGGCTTCCACTTGACATAGGCCCCTTTAAGTGTGGCAAATGTTCCATGTCCCTATTAACAAAAAATGTGAAACAGGTTGACCTATAAGGCATCACATTGACCTTTAAAAATGTCACCAATTTTAGGAGTACAAACAGAATAAAGTGTCTGTGTGATCTTCTATATGTAGGTTAATCTAAAAGAGAAATCAGACAAATGATTTGTGAACACAGATCCTGTGTGAAGAATAAGATTGTTGAAAAACCATTACTGGTACATTTCATTCAGGACCAACACAAGGCAGAGGATATATGTTGGTTTGTTCTACTGAAGGTCAAACTGAAAACTAGAGGAGTTAATGCTGACATCTCCGTGGTAAAAGCCACGCAGAAGTTGATTAAAAAATGTGACACTGTTAAGCGAGCTCTAAATACCAGCATTGAGTGGGGTGTCTAATCATATAATCTCAATATGAGTTAGAGTACCATATTCCGTATCCCACCTTTTACCATTTACAAAGATAAAGCAAGAGTATAAAGTCAACCTCTCTGAATAGAATAAGATGGTGCCCTGCATTTGCACACAGAAAGAAGCTTACAGTGATACTCTGGTTGTCTTGAGCTAGTGGTAGCATCTCAGTGAGGCAGATTAAGAGACACACAGATGCAGAGCACTGAGCAGATAAAAACTGTTTCGCTGTAGCTACCGGAGATGCCGGTCCTCATTAGGAGGTATGCAAGGATGCTTGTGAAGAAACAAATGAAAAGAAACATATACGCAACGGGGTATCTACACGTTCGATTTATGAGGATGTAGCGACAGCTCGATCATCCCAGTCGCAGGTGCTTTATTTATGACACTGCATAAAACCAGTGGAAATTTACACTTGTGTAAAGTATACATGCTGAGCAGGGAGTTTTATAGTGTCCAACAGACACATAGCCTGTTCTCATTGTTTGACACACAGTAGAACCCCGAGGAGGACTTCGCCGTCCACGAGTAGTTGAGAGGTTTTGGTGTTAAAGGACCAAGAAGTATGGTCATAACAGCCCCACAAATACAAAATAAAAGAAAATCATTTTAGTGATTTTTGAGTCGCATGAATATTGGGAAATGGTTGAAATAATGTCAGCAGTGTTTAAAAGACTCCACAGTCATAAGTGCAAAAGCAAAACATAATTTTTCTTATCTTCAGATTTCACGTGAAGATACGAAGAAAACCTTTTATCAGGGCTGGTTGCTAAGCAGTCATAGGAATCTTTCCAGTTGACATGAATTGAGTGCTAATGTGAGTTTTGGAACTGTGTCCATGTGTGTTAAAATACAAGAGTTGATTCAAACACTGGAGTTAATTTTGGTAGTGGTAGAAAAATGGGTGACGGCAATGTGAATGACACTTTTTTAATGGGTTAGTTTTAATGTTGTTGCAGGATGTAAAACTGATGCATTGCATTAGCTACAAGAGAAAATGGGTGGAACAGTAGCCGATGGAAATTGACTTTTGTCCTGATGAAGACCAATGACATAATGTGGAGACAGGACCAAGACACCTGTACCTTATTTTGATTGCCGAAACTCAGTTGTGTTGACGTGTAGAGTTTTGGTTGTTTTGTACATATCCTGCAGATCAAGATTATCTGAGGCTGTCCTCCTTTAGGGAGTGAGGAGAGGCCTCTGTTCTCAGTCTTGTCCTATTGATCAAGTTGGTGGGTCAAAGCTACAATAATGTATGCTGTCAATAGGATTTGGAGAGTGGAGGAGGCTTCAGTCCAGAAAATAGGACATTGAATTGAAACAATGCTCTGTATTTGTCACAACTGATGTAAGTCACAAATCAGACTATTCCCTCTCACAAAACTAATATGGAAAAGTCATTTTTGGGATGAAATTATTGACCATTCAATGGAAATGATAAAATAATCTTTTAATTGTAAACATTTCTTTAGATGAATAATAAAGGAAAGAGATGTGTTTTGTTTGATAGTAGTATGTGACCATTACCTCTCGAATACTGATTGAGCAGAATGCAAAATGAGTACTACTCCCATTAGATGCTTTTTTGTGGTATAATAATTCCTGATGAGGGAGTAGACCTCTGGGTTCCTATTGTTTTATGACAGTTTAGAGAACAGACATATTTGTGAATTGCATAAGCAGCACATGCCAGCTTAAGCATTGTAGGTGGAACAGGGAGCACTGTCTCTGTAGGAAGCTCATCTGATCTTGTGAGACCACATTGAGGGTATATGTGTTTCCTCAAATTGCCCTGCATCCACACAGTGGTGTACAGATTAAAGTAGGTATTGATTGCTCCCTTCTGGCTGAAACAATAATTGTTCTTAACCTTCTTCAACTATTGATCATCCAGATGCTTTTCTGGAGGCAGGGGACAGACCTGCTTTAACAGCAAGCCGCCATGTTTCTATATCTCTTTCCACAATAGCTGTACTTAACACTATGGTCCTGAATGAAGTAGCTCTGTGCAGCCCATCCTGTGTGACCAAGTGGGGGAGAAGAGCATTTGTTGAACAGTGATTTTACTGAAGCTGCTGCTGGCATCCATTCCTGGGTTCACTGAAAAGGGCAGCTATCCAGGGGGACATTCCTCAACAGGACTCAGTAAAACAGCATGTCCCATAGACAAAATTAGTATTATTATCTATTACTGACAGAGCGGCAGAGCTACACATAAACACAGGAAACGGAAACATTAAAGAAAAGCATCACTGATCTTATTTTATAATGCACATGCAATGCACTCCAACTGAAAGAATATTAGGTTTGAATATGTGTGTTTTCAGCGGTTTCTATACAGAAACACAACACAATACACCACACATTATATGCTGTGAAAATGTATTTAGCAATTATTTAGCATTGCATAAGGAACACATGCCCTATACTTAAGCTATTCTTTGAAGAGGAGAGTCTTCAACTTCAGAGTATGGGGGCACAAACAGAGAATGTCTGTCTTCTTGTTCTTTCCTTCCTGCATCGTCAGAGTTCAAGACCTTACGTCTGGTGGATCGTAGGCCTCCAGAAATGTTGAGTTTCTCAGTGAGGTAGCTTGGGGACTTCAAGATGCTAACCTTGTAGATGATGCAGCAGGATAAACTGTATTTAAAATCACTGCTACTAGTTACAATCAAACTTTCTGATCCAGAAACTCCAAAGTCCCAAAGGAGGCTATCGAAAAATACAACAGCCCAGGAAAGTACTGTTTGGAGTCACTTTTTAAGAAGTTACAAAGGTTCCAAAAGTTTCTCTGATAGGAATAAATGGGATAAATGTCAAAGCCTGTTGCGGTTATGGTAAAAAGTTAGATACAGTTTGCTTTTACAGAACAGGCAAATCATGAGAGGCAACCTCGCGGCCGCACTCCTCCTCAAGGGTCTACGCAGATACCACCACATCACCCCGGCCCTTATCGACCTTCACTTACTCCCACTTTTTGCATGAATCACCTTCAAGTCTTGCTGCATCATCTATAAGGCAGTCACCCGTCACCCACCTATCTTGCAGAGAAACTTAACATCTACAGCAGACAGCGCACCACCAGAAGCCAGGACACGTGCAGACTTGAAATTCACCACTGTAAAAAGAAAAGGACCAGAAAACAAGCCGTCTCTGCTTACGCCCCAAGACTATGGACCTCCTCCCCATCAGCATAGGTCGCCCCCACACTCCTACAATTCAGAAAAGAAATCAAGGCCCACCTCTTCAAGGAATGCCTGCACCTGAACACCTAGGTGATCACATCGCCCCTCGTGCCATCTGACTCACTCGATGCTGCCTGCCCCTCTCCTCCCTGGTACAGCTGTACCCCTCCTCTGTACCCCTCTGCATCCCATCCCTGCTGAATATCTGTTCTGCTGTTACCTCTGATAAGTGCTCTGTTATGCATCTGTACTGTTGGATACCTCTGTAAAGCATTCCGTCGCTTGGCGACGCTTGGTCCGCGCTCAATAAATACAATAATAGTAATGATAATAATAATATTAATAATAACCTGCCTGGAGAGGAGCCCGTGGCATCCCCAAAGAAGAGTTTCAGCCCATGGTTAGTGAACTAGCAGACCAGGCAGAGCTGATTGCAAATGCAGCACAAAGGACCACTCAAGACAATGGCGAGCATTTGTCACTTGGCCAATGGCGCATACAACTACTGCCGGTGGAATAAAGTTAATGGTTTCAACTAAGCTAAAGTAAAACATAAGACTATTGCGTGGAAATTGTTTCGGGATGGCTGTAACAAAGGCTTTTGGGAAAAATAGTCCTTGCAAACAGGATAATATATGAAGGGCGATAAATGCACATAAAGAAAGACAGGAAGATCTCCTTAGTGATTTCTAGGCCTCAGTTCTTATGCTTTCTTCTGGGGACCACAAGACATCTCCACCTCTCACTGGATTTCAGGATCTCCTCCCATCGACAAGTGCCCCAAAAGTCCTCCCCCCTTCTTGGGGCTCTTCTCTACTTCACTTACTGCCCTCTTCAAGGCCAATGGGATATCCCCTTTGTTGCACAACCCCTCTCATGGGGATCAAAGTCACTTTCTCTTTTTCTCTCTCTCTTCACTGTAACATACCCCTCTTCTAGGCGCACATGGCTCTTCCTCCTCACTGGAGCACACCTCTTATCTGGGGTTCAAGGTACTCTCCTATTGGGTTATACATCCCCACCCCTTCTGCAGATCAAAGTCGCTCTCTCTCACTTATTCCTTGTCACCCCCCTTCTCTTGGGGCAGTTGTCTCTTACTTTTGGTCTCAAGGGAGTGTCTCCGCCTCACAGGAGCCCATCCCCCTTCTGTGTTCAACAGGGTCTCTTCCCCCTCACTGGAGCACACCTCTCTTCTGGGGTTCAAGAGGCTATTCTCCCCCACACTGAAGCACACCCCACTTCTCGGGTTCAAGGAGGTCTTCTCCCCCCCACACTGGAGCACACTTCACTTCTATAGGGTTTAAGGGGTTCCCCCTTTTCTGGCGCTCTCCAGCTTTACTAACAAAAAACTCATTTCCTCAATTTGCAGCTCAGAGGTTCTGTCTGCAGATTCGAGCCTCAGTTTTAAAGCTTTTAGCACCCTCCTGATTTCTTTCAGTTTGTTTCCAGTGCTGAAGTTGAATGATGGTCTGCTCCTGCCTTGCTGCCTGGCTGCCTGGCTGCCCCCTGCACAGAAATTTTCTCTTTATGGTTTCTGGTGAAGAAAACCATCACAAGGAAAACAGGAAAATCTCTAGTAAGTTCACACCTGTGTAAATGGTTTTCCTTTGGGGAGGTGTAAGGAAGTATCTCTCCTTAAATGCTACAGCTGCAGGAGAGGGAGAAATCCGCTTTCTTGGACCTCGCTTAATGTGGTAGTGTTCCCCATCCCAATAGCATATTGTATCCTGGATCCGTGAAAGACATTCCAGAATCAGCTGCAGGTTTTGAATTTCTAAACCTGGTGCTTCTTGGGAGATGCAGTCCTGAATACCCTGTGAATCTGGGAAAGGGTAGTTCCTAACTAGTTTGCTCTCCCAGGTGGTTTGGGAATAGTTCTGGGCTGGTCCTGTCAGTCCTACTCTAAGGCATACCGGGGTCTGGATGTTGGCACTGTCAAAAATAGTAAAAGGGAGGCTTCAAAACACCCTTGCTCCCACATTTTGGTGACCAAAGAAGAGACCAAACTATGAAATCAGGACCTGGGTACAGGTACTCAAAGTTATGGCTGCTCTGAGCTCATCTCAGAAATAGCTGGCCCACAGGTGAGTTTGGGTCTCAGGTATAGGACTCGCTAGCACTGTTTTGGGGCTCCTGGTTTTTGTTACTCAAACCCACAACCCAGCTCGGATGCAGCCAAGTGAGTAACAACATGTAAAAACCCTGGTGCGCTAACTCATGAGACAAAAAACTCGGCAGTATTGATGACAGAGACAGTGACACAGCCAAAACTATAAAGGGTCACAGGTTAGCCCAGTGGAGCAGGAGGATACAGCCAGCCAGTAAGAAAATTGTCTCATGATGGAGGAAATGGATTGAGGCAGCAGTAGATGTTTCACAATGGATCTATAGCAGAGCAGTAGTAATCCTCTCAGATTTCCTGGCCAGGAACCCCCCTATTTCTAGACACTTGGGCAATGAGGGTGTTAAGATGGATGCAATGCTGCAGACAAGTCCAGCAAGGACAGCCAGTACATTGAGGTAGGAGGACGGCAAGAAACACAAGAAGAACCCTAGATGGGACTTCACCAGCTAAGAAAAACACTATGCACAACACAAAGAAGTCTGGTCCCAGCCAGTGTGGTCAAACCAGGTTCCTCAGCAGAAAGCCATCCTCACAGCAATCTTAGGTAAGAATCATGAGCGGATCTGAGAAATGCACAGGGTCTCCCACTGACAACTCATTGACTCAGTGTCTGCTTTAGATCAGACCAGCAATCACGCTAAAGGCAGCACACAAAGGGTATGGTGGGCCAGCCAATCAAGATGGCCCTTAAACATTTCAAACACAGGGGCACTCCCACACAGGATGTGGATAAACGTGTCTGAGGGACATTAGACCAATTTGTATTGTCCCAAACCTACACCCAAGGGTGCCTTTGTGAGCTCAGGATGTACCTCAATCAGGAAAATCATAATATTGGCCACTCCTTGTGGTCCAGACAGACAGAAAAGGCCACATAAAATAGCTATAAGCAGGGCTTTATCAAGTTGTTAGTATCCCAATTGCTTCCATATAGGAACATTGATCTACCAATTGTGATGAATCCGGTGGAGTCATCACAGATCTCCCAGCGGTGCCCTCCTATCCTGTGGCCAGGGGACGGCAGCTGCAACCTGATCCGGGGGTAGCAAAATGAGGGAGCATCACATGGGGGGAGGCAGCCCCCGGGGAGATGTCATGACTCTATCGGGTGATTCATGGTATCCCTCATATTCCTTTGAGAATAGCCTACCCGTGTCTAAAGTCCTCATGGTCTATTGCCATGTCTCCATTCCCTTTTCCATGAAGAGAAGGGAAACCCCTTTAATCATATCTGTGGACCTATCTGGTGGAGTCACCTTCTTCAATTCCAATTATCAGTCCATCAAAAATGACCTGTCATCAAAGCCTTTTAATGCTCATTCAAAATATATAACTCATTCATCTAAACCTCCCCCTTTGAAGAAAAGGGAACATGTTTCCCTACCTCAAATGAGTCAAGCCTCTAACCTTGATTTATCTAGTAAGAATTATAAAACCACCTTCTCCAGGTCCATTTTGCCATCATCCAAAAATACCTTACTCTTTAAAACCATTGAAAGTGATTATTCAAGCGTAAAAATCTATCATCAACAATGGGCTTGTTGTCCCAGAGTTCCTCAAGTACTGGGACGAAGAAGAGGGAAAGAGTAATGCAAAGCGGGAGAAACCAGAATTCCAGATAGCGCTCTAGTCTTTTCCTGCAAGTACCCGGGCCCGGGAAATTTAAAGGACAATAACAAGATGCAAGAGGCTGCTGTGGGCGAGACAACGTTTCACCATTTCGAGGGGCTCAAGGAACGTGAAAGCAGAAGCAAGTGTGGTGGAGCCGGGCGGCTCACCATCACAGAAGAGGGGAGACGCTGACAGAGTGGGCCATGTTGCCGAGATGCCAGGAGTCAGAGAAATACTGCTGAGCCCTGGAAGAAGAGTATAACAGGCAATTACAAGTGTGCAAGAACAAGAAGCCCTCACAGACGGGTATACCGAGCAATTACACGTTTGTAAGTACAAGAAGCCCTGGCAGAAGAGTAGATCAGGCAATTACAAGTGTGCAAGAATATGAAACCCTGGCAGGAGAGTATACCAGGCAAGTTACAAGTGTGTAAGAAACAGAAGCTGCGGTAGGAGAGTATACCAGGCAATAACAAGCGTGTTTGAATTTGAGAGGCCCTGGCAGGAGAGTGCAGCAGGCAATTGCAAGTGTTTGGGGATTAAGAACTTCTAATTACAGAAATATCAGAACTGTGTTATGAAAATAAAGAAACGACAAGTCCTGACAAAAAGGAGTACTAAGCGAGGAGGCTTTGTTTCTGCCAGTGCTATTGTGGGCCAAGTAAAGATACACAAAGAGGCCTTTTCCCAACCCTTTCATTTTCAATTCAAGTATTTAACCAAAAACATAGGCAACCTTGTGTCTGAGTTTCATTCCTGACTCATCGCACAATGCAGTAAAAGTGGTTACAGCCATGGTGTAGCTAAGGCTAAATCACAGCTGCCGCCAGCCTACTCCACAACACACTTTTAGGGAGGTAGAATCAGCCTGACAACAAAATGGTGTGCCTACAAAGCTTGTAAGGGCAGCAATCTCTCTTGTCACAAACAAAATTTACAAAAACATGGAAGTCTATCTTGGTGTGCAAAAACAAGAATGGTGTCAGTGATTGAACCCTCATCATGCCGAGGTGTGCTCTACCCAAGCCTGCCTGCTGTTGGCTTTGTGATTACCTGTGCCATGCTGGGCCTTGCAGTTCATTTATCGCCCACTTAAATTTTCCAACAGATCACATTTCTCTAACATTTTTACATCATTAAATGGCGCAAGTGCTAATCGCACATGCAGGAAGTGGTATCAGCTGCTGGACCAGAAATGTAAGGACGGAGACCAGGGATGCCATTTAGGGGTCACCACTGCGACCCCCGATGTCTCCCTTGCTACCCCTAAAAAAGAAAAAAGCTTGTTTTTTTTGTTTTTTTTTTAATTGAGGCTCCTGGGCTGTGGCCAGCAGCATGTGGCTCTTTGTTTCTGGAGTGGCTGGATTTCTGATAGCTATATCCAGTAAGATAGCTCAGTGGGCTGAGCGCTCGCTGCTGCAATAAGTGCGTGATCTGCAGGTTGCAGGTTTCGACTCCCGGCAAGGTCAACTCAGCCTTTCATCCTGCTAAGGTTGTTGAATGTGTAGCAACACAGGTTGGGTGATATTGTATGTACATTTGTTATATACGAAGAGCTTAAGCGTAAGTGCAATACAATAAGACATCATTCTCATTTGGCCTTGGACGTCTGCTTGCATTCACAGTAATTTGGTAATATGGGCCTATACGCGCTGATATTAACGATACATATGAAATGTATATCACTTTACAGTGATATCATAACCATATTTTTCATAGTGCACTTAGAAACAATGCTATGTGATGACACTTCCTGTTTTGCACAAATACAAATACAAAAAATACAAATCGTCAAGGGGTGAAAGGTTGTGTGTCATCAGTTCCTGTGATGTCACTTAGGGGGTAGGGTCAAATGACATCACTTCCTGTGATGTCATCAGAGGTCGAGGGTCGTGCAATGCCGCTTCGCTACCCCTGGCATTTTGGTGAAATGTCATCCCTGAGGGAGATGGGAGTGATGTCAAGAGTTAGGGAAAAAATTTAGGAAGCAACGTGGGAAGCAGGCTTGGCGGGAGACCTTGAAGTACCCTGCCAAACATGAGGGAGATGGATGAGGGAGGAGATGGGAAAGAAAACAGGTTTTGCTGGTGTGTCTCCCACCTTAAAAGAGGGGGGTGACGGGAAGTGGGTACACACATGTTTCACCGAAGAGCTAAATTAGGGTCTGTGAAAAGTTTCTTGTAGGGAATGAACATAGATTCGTTATCGTCACACTCTAGCCAGGCAGCAAAACAATCACAATCACCACCTCGGTGGCAACATATCTACTGCGTGTAATACTGAAAGTCGCTTTGCTGCCCATCTGGACTCTAGGCTAGCAAGGTGATAATTGGCCTCCCTTTTTTGTCATCAGCAGAAAATGGACAACTTGATGGGTTAACTGAACACAATGGACGTTGCCCATGATTTGCTAACAAGGCATTATGGAAATGGACAAATGCAGTGTGTGCATAGTGTAATTAATGTACCTTAGCAGAAGTAAATGTACTGAAAACTGGCCGTGATGTGCCAAAGGATCATAATGAAAACGTGCCCAGAACTGCTAAGCGGGCATACTGTAATTTCCTACCTTCGCCTAATGTGAACAGGTAGTCCTGTGCTAAATGGATATTCGAAAAATAGATGAAGATGTATTGGGTTGGGCAGTGAGGAGCAAGCTGGTAACGTGGAGAACAGCAGTTTCTGGAGAGTGTGCAGAGCGGAATCTCAGGAAATAAAGAGTGTAGAATCAGATAAGATCTAAGTTGTCACTAGACAGCTCTTTCAAGAAGTTTGGCAAGGAAAGGATGGTCGAAAATTAGATAGCAACGAGGGGTAAAGAATTTTTCTTAGAATAGAGTGAGTATAGAGGCATTTTTAAATGAGGATGGAAAGACTGTGGTAGAGAAGGAAAGATGATAGAAATATGTCAGATAAGGGATAACAGAAAGATAGATTAATGGGTTAAGGCGGAGTGAAGAGAATCAATGAGGAGGCAGTAGAATGGGCACAATAAAGAAGGGAAACAGGACCTCATCTAGAGAGTTGAAAAGTCAGTGGAAGGAGGGGAAGCAGATGGTGGGGGGTGGTGCGGGTGATGGGGCAGGTGGGTGGAGAGGCGAGTCAAAGGATGAGCACCACAAAGAGAACTCTGAGATGAAGGAGTCAGTGCAGGGAAGCTTAGAAGAGCTATAAGGAGCTGGAGATAGAGGAGAGAGAAATGTGTTGATTATATGAAAAAGGCAATGGAGTGTTATGAAAGGGAAGAGATGAGGGCTGAGTGGTGACATTTTGTGGCAGAGAGAAGTGAAGTATTGTGGACAGAATGGAGTACAGATAGAAGAGTAAGGTCACAGGGGCATGAGTGTTATTCCAGCAACTTTCCACTTTATGCAAGGAAGAGCGGAGAGAGTGAAGGTCAGGAGATAGCCTGAGGTATGGGGGTATATGAGAGGGGAGGAAGGGATGGAGGAGGGGGTGGGAGTCGAGAGTAATGGAGAGGGAGTTGTGAAGAGTAGATGAAGCTTGGGAAAGTCAGAGAGTAAAGAAATGAGCTAGGGATGGAAGAATAGAAGAAATGGAGGAGAGGAAAGAAGCTGAGGAGAAGGAGAGCAACACCTGTCGACGACCAAGAGGGGAAGAGGGAGAAAGGATAGCAGTTGAAGATAGGGAGAAGGACAAGGAGAAAGGAGTGATCTGAGAAATTGATGGGATGGGACGAGACAGGGGATTCAAGTGGAATAGATGAAAAGATTAAGTCCAAGCAGGAGCCAGAAATGTGGGAGGGGAGATAGATAGCTGTAAAAGCGAGAAAAGATCAGGAGAGGTATAAGAGGAGAGGATGAGTAGGTAAAGGAGAGAGGAAGGTTACAATCACCAAGTCGAAAGATGGCAAAGGGACATGGAAGAAACAGAGACAGGAGAGAGTCCAGGTCTTTCTAGAAAGTGTTTGCAGGGCCAGTGGCATGATAGATGGTAAGGAAAGCAAAATGGTAGGGTTTGGAAAAGGAGAAGTGGTATTCAAAAGATTCAAACAATAGACGTTTAGAAGGAGACAAGGAGACAGACCAGGAATAATTATAAAGATTCCGCCATCTCCTCCACCAATGGATTCTGGTGAGTGAGAGAATCTAGTTCAGGGGAATGAAAGTAGAGCTGGAATGGAGGTATTTTGAGTAGTAAGCCATGTTTCAATCGGGCATAGGAATTGTAAGATGAGACAGAAAAACAGGTGAAGGATAGAAGGGGACTTGTTGCAGATGGAGTGGGCATCCTATAGCCCAATAGCAATAACAGGAGTACGAGAGAAGGTAATAGTAGGATAGGGGAGATTAGATGGGGACCGAGAGCAGGGTGGGAGGGAAGAGGAGGTAGAGGAGGGCTTTTTGCGCGAATTATGGGGAATAAAGAAGGCATAAGCGATAAAATGAAAAGAGGGAAGTTAAAAATGATGGATGATAAATGCATAGTACTAGTTGAAGAGGGGAACAGGCACCATGAGCAGCATAAATGTAAAATAGAACTGGGTTCACATGGCGCAAAAAGGGGTTCGTTTTAGCCCCTAGATTTTTCTGCCTTGAATGACGTCTCCCAGGGTGAGGACACCTTGGAAGATGGAAATATAGGGAAGGAATTCACTCTACATCCATGATTGCAGTGTATTAAACACTCACTGTAATCATGGATGTAAAGAGTGAATTCCTTCATTAAAATGCAAGGTATCTGGGCAAAAGCATAAATCAATCCTTAACATGAACACCTCACATTCTGGAAACCTTGCAGCTCAAACCAGCCAAACCAAATCAAAGGACTACAAATGCAGTGCCAGGAGAGTCAAAGCCTAATGCCCAAATGTCTTTAATGGAAATATAAGGACTAGTGTTGGGGTCATGTGAGACGACACATGACCAGTCACAATGAAACATCAGCAGGTCCTTTCCTCGGCCGGTGGATATGAGTGCAGGGGAGTGCTGCAGTGGCGAAGGGCTCTGCAGGCAGCAGCCCATCTGCAGGACAACCGGAGCAAATGTCACAGTCAGCAGGGTCCTAATGATGGGTTAGGCCGGTGGTGGGGTCATGTGAGATGGCACGTGATCAGTTGCGAACGAACACCGGCAGGTCCTTTACTCGTCTGGTGGGTTTGGGTGATATGATGCGTCATTTATAATTTACCTGTACACAAGTGTTTCTAGGCGCGACAAGACATGGAGGGGGAAACAAAGGGAGGACAACATAACAATCTTACTAGGCCTTGTGTCATTCAGATCACGCAAGTGCAGCGAAGAGGGAAAGGGAGAAGTGCCAGGGGTGAGGGCAAAGGGGAAGTGCAGTTAACTCACATATGCAGCCAGCGGGTGACTCATAAGTGCAGAGAGAAGGGACTGTAGGGTTGCAGATACAGACCCATTAAGTGCTGGGGAGCCCCGAGACAGTGCAAGGGCTACTGGACATGCAGGAGCCTGGGCCCAAGTTCAGAGGGTGACCAGTGCGCAGGGCAGTCAGGTGCATCAGCAGGGGAGATGAAGAGAGAAAACAGAAGCAAAACGGAAGGTCTTCAGTTGCTTCTGGAACCTGAGATGGTTCTGCTCAAGTTTGAGAGAGGCAGGGAGGCTTTTCCAGGGGGAGGGCCCCAGCCGAGGAGATAGATCCAGAGCTCTGGAGACAGTGAGCTTCTGGGGAAAAGGAAGAATCCCTCTAAGGAAGTGCAGTTGATAGTTTGACTTCTTAGGGACGTCAGGTATGTGAGAAGAGAAGGACAGTCAAAGATGACACCAAGTTTCTTAGTCTCACGGGAAGGAGCAGGAAGAGGGTCAAGAGGGGGCGGCCAGAGAGAGGGAGTGGGTGTCTGAATGAGAAGGATCTCAGTATTACTGGCATTAAGGCAGAGATCATTGGTGACACACCATTCCTGAATTGCAGCCAGACAGTCTGGTACGAGAGAAGAAGCGGAGTTGGCTGAGGGGAGCCTGAAAGAGAGCTGAGTGTCATCCGCAAAACAATGTAAATTGGAGCTGAAGGTAGCAATGCTGTGGGCAAAATGTGGCAGGTAGTGGTTGAAGAGCCAGGGAGAGAGGTTAGACCACTGGGGAACAGCACAAGTAGAGAGAGAAATAGAAGAGCGGAAAGACCCCAGTTGGACCAGAGAGGGTCAGTTGGTGAGAAAGGAGGTCCCCCGGCCAGGGCCGGATCAGTAATACCAAGGTTGTCACAGAGACGATTGAGCAGTATGGCATGGTTGACCTTATCAAAAGCAGAGGCTAGATCGAGGAGAATGATAGAAGGGAGATTAGAGTCAATATTGCAGAGCAAGTCTTCACAGGTTTTCAGGGGAACAGTTTCTGTGCTTCTGGCAGCTCTGAGGTCAGGCTGGTGGTCATGGTGGCAACCAACAGATTCAGTATGTAGATTAAGCTGGGAGATAGCCAGCTTTTCCAAGAATTTGCCCAGGAAAGGAGTGATGGAGATCAGGCGATAGTTAGCCGGAGAGGAAGGATTGGCCAAGGGCTTCTTTAGAATGGGGTGCACAAGAGAGTGCTTAAGGGGGAGGGAAAAGTTCCAGTGGCAAAGGAGTGATTGCAGAAATCAGCCAAGGTTGGAGCAAGGGTGTCAATGTGGTCCTTGATTGTTCTGGATGAGCAGGGGAGAACCTGCTTTGACAATACTTTCATAGATCGGACATGTCTAGAAGCATTGTCAGGGGTGAACAGGGGAAAGGAGGAGAGACAGCCTCAGACAAGCCAGGTGTGGTAGAGGAGGATTAAGAGGAGGCGGAGGAAGAGAGGGTGGTCAGGATGTCCTGAGTTATAGTAGTTAAATGAGAGGCCAAGGCCGTTCAGAGACTGCAGAAGGATTAGCCAGCTCCGTGCAGATTTTGAAAAGTTCAGCCGAGTTGTTGGATGCCGCAGATATGTGGTCTTGGATGTAGGCTCTCTTCTTAGAGAGGACAAAGAGTCTGTACTGCCTTTGCAGCAGGCGACAGACCAGTGTTTTAGGGGGTGCGCCTGATGCCCTCCACTTCCCCTCTGCCGCCTTGCACTTGCTTTTAAGGGCGTCGAACTCAGAATTGTACCAAGAGTTGCACTTGAATTTGGTCTTCAAGTCGATCCTCATGACAGAGGCAAGGACATCTAGAGTGTTAGAGATAGAGAGATGAAGGTTGAAGGTTTGAGAGGGCAGTATCAGGCTGTGATTCAGCCAAATGAGGAGAGAAAGTAGCAGTGAAAGCCTCAATTGACACATGCTTCATGGGTCGGATGACCGAGAAAGTAGGTGGCAGTGCTCGACTCAGCTTGACCTGCAGGGAAGAGAGAGAGTGTGGGAAGAAAGGAGAAAGTGATCGCTCCAAGAGAGAGGAGTGGTGCGAGGTTTAGAAAAGGGGAGGTCTGAGGAGAGTCAGTCGGGCCAGAGGGAAGAATAGAGAACATCGCCAGGGGTTAATATGCAGAGGGAGGGCGGTGGTGCAGTGGTGAAGGGTTCCTTGGCCAGCAGATCATCTACAGGACAGCAGTAGGAAACGTCAGTCAGCAGGCTCAGGATGCCGGGTTAGGCTGTTGGTGGTGTCACGTGAGATACCACAGGTCTTTCCCTCCAACTGTGGGTACGGGTGCAGGGGAGGACTTGCCTGGTGAAGGACACCTCCGGCGGCAACCAGTCTGCTAGACAGCACGAGAACATTTAACTTTTCCTCTAATCTTTGATCTGTGCTGCAAATATAACGACGTTCGATTTTAATCTATTGTAAATCCAAATGACTCGATTGAGTTCAGTTGTTGTATTGCATCCAGCTTAGAAAATCCCTTAGCCTTTGTTGCTCAAGAAAATGTTATGAGTTCAGATTTGTCAATGTTAACAGATCGATCATTTTGTTCAGCAACCTGATTGAAATCTTTAAATAATAGGTTGCAAGCCAATTTGGGAAACATCCAGTAAAACTATACCATCTGCATAGACCAGCCAATTTATCCTTAACTGTGCCAATAGTGGTGGATAGAAGCAAAGTCCACTCCCCCCATCCCCCCAAGTCCCATACATACAGGAACGTCATTTCCCCAAAATGCCAGCGGTAGCAGAAGTGACATCACACAACCTTTGACCACCCCAATGACATCACAGGAAGGGATTTCATTTGACCCTGCCCCCAAGTGACATCACAGCAAGTGGTGGCACACGACCTTTCACCACTTGACATCACAGTAGTGGCATTATATGCTTTAATATACACAACTCGAATGACACTTTGCACAATACTTCTATCATAAGAACGTTGCTATCATTTGCGACAAAAATTTGAACTGTAGCTACACACATAATGACTATCATATTGCATGCCATTTTACACTACCTCTCTCCACCCACCCACATGCCAACTAGACATAGGTGGCAAGTAGGGACTTGACCGCGCCTTCATATCCTCGTATTGGCTATAATGCAGACATGCATACTAGCACCTCCCCGAGTTCCCCATACCTTGGACTTCGCCGCCCCCCCCCCTCCGAGGGCGTTCAAACTACAGCGCCTCGTGACCATACCAATGGTGAAAAGTGCTATACAAATGACACATTACATTACTATACATTACAAAGCATCGTCCCTCAGTACACTAAGAAACATATGGTTACAATATCACTATAATGTGACATACATTTCATTCAAGAATGGATCATCATATGTAGTGTTATTAACAGCCTGGCAAGGATGCAAGTTCTTGGACATATGATGTGCGACAGGGTCATCGTATGACCCTGTCAAAAAGGGACAGGATGACTACACTCAACCCAGGGAAGGTAGCTTACCAGGCCAACTCTAGAGCCAGACCTACCCCAGAGGTGGTGTGGGGAGTGGAAGAAGACCCCTGTCTCTGGCTTCCTGGTATGCATGAAACCACACATATACACTGGCACCTTTGTCTCTGCCCAACAATGCATACATGTTGTCTCCCACACAAACAATCCTCTCTGCTGCTCAGCACCTAGTGAACTGTACAAATTAAACCTTTATGGAGAGAACTGTGCGCTTTCAAAGGCCAGCATCACAACTTCCAATATTTGCCCTAAAAAAGTAGGTCCAGTGCACCCTGCCCCCTGTAACTCAGATTACATGCTCTTCATAGTTTCAACATTGGAGCTCCAAAAAAAAGGCCCAGATTGTGTAACCTAGTGATAAGAAGATCTAGCAGGGGCTTATTGAAACAGAGATAAGCCCTGTTTCAAGCAGATGATGTACCTTCTTTTAGCACACTTTTGCAACAGCAGTGGGCTTGTGATAAAATGGGAGCAAGTCTCCTGGGACACAAGGTGAGGGTCCCAGGATGTTGGTGCAAGGTTGTGGTTTTTCTATGGAACCCATTGTGAAGACAAACAAATCATACGATTGGTAGCTTTATTTTGCATACGTCTGTTGTATCACATGATTAGTGATATGGGGTATGACTTCATCATGCGTATGGAAGAATAAAGAGGCCGGCTTCACGCTCTTAGTCAGAGCAGAGCCGGGCTTTGTGAAGTAAAGAATACCAAGTCTGTCATTCTTTATGTGTGGTGTTGCAGGAATTACGTTTCCCAGAATCCTTGAGTTGGGATGCTCCCAAGAGCTGGCGGACATCAAGGCATCCAAGATGGAGTCGGCACTGAAGTCAGGCAAACTTGAGGCGGTGTGCTCAGTGAGTTAACAATCCCCGAAAGCCCAAGGAACAAGGAACAGCTGGCGACAGAAAGAACACTGAACCCCCTCGAACCCAGCTCCTGCCCACAGCGCGGTTATGATCTTCCACATGAGAAAGACTGCCCAGCAAAAGGGATCACCTGCACAAGGTGTGGAATCCAGAATCACTTTGCCAGGGTATCCAGAGTGTCAGCCCCTGTCAGCGTACCAAGGGGAAAAGAACATCTCAGAGGTTTCCCACAAAACCTCTGAGATGTTTTCTTCATATCGGCTTACTCACAGTCGGTGGTCGGGGAAAGTGCCAACCCCGGTGCCCAGTGACTATTCTTAACACCCCCATCTACGTACTTCTCGACACCAGTGCCTCGGTCAATGTCATGGGTGATGAGCAATACCGGACACTACCCGGACCTCCGTCGCTCCAAGAGACCAAAGTGCACATATTCACATTTGGGGGCAAGACCCCATTAGCACTAGAAGGGACTTTCATTGCTGATGTCCAACACCAAGTCGTCTCCATACGAGCCTGATTCTCTGTGACCAAGGTTGCCACCCAAACACTAGTCAGCTGCACTGCAGCTGAAGCTGAAGCCCTGGGACTCATTCAATTCACCCAATTCGTCAAAGACGTACAGATGCTGCTACAGAAGTTCCAAGGTGTATTTACAGGAATCGGGCAGATGGCGGGCAAACCGATCCGGCTCCACATTGACGACACAGTCTAGCCGGTAGAGTTGAAACACTGAAGAGTGCCCTTACACCTTTGTGGGAAAGTAGAAAAGGAAATGCAGAACCTAGTGGGCCTCGATATCATCGAGCAAGATCCCCCCCAAGTGTCTCCAATTGTAGTTGCCCACAAACCAAAACAGCCAGATGGTGTCCGCATTTGCGTGGATATGCGACTGCCCAACAAGGCAATAAAACGAGAAAGGCACTTAAGCCCCACACTGGATGACATCATCGCCGAACTGGAAGGTGCAATGTTTTTTTTTCAAACTAGACCACCGCTAAGGCTACCATAAACTTCTGCTCCACCAGAACAGTTGGTACATCACAACATTCACAACACATGTTGCCCTCTACTGGTATAAGAGGCTGAACTTTGGCATCTTGTCAGCCACCAAGGTGTTTCAGAACGCCATACATGGAGCCCTGGCGGGACTTCCGGGAACCCTGAATGCAAGCGATGATATCTTGATACAGGACAAGTCAGAGAGGGAACACCTCGAGCATCTAGAGAAAGTACTGTCGAGGATTCAGTTACTAGGCCTAACACTTCATCGCGAAAAATGCCAGTTTCTCAAGAACAAGATCGAGTTTTCCAGCTGAATCTTTCAGCAAAGAGGATTATCCGCCGATCCAGCCAAGGTGAGAGAAATCCAAGAGGCCAAAGCCCCGGAATCCACTTCAGGAGTTAGGAGTTTTCTAGGGATGATCACATACTCTGGCTGTTTTATTGAAAATATCAGGACAGTGGAAATCTGCTCTTGTGAATCTAGGAACCAGAACCCAAGAAGCGAAAACAACCCTGGACCAACTGTGAGGGTCCCAAATGGTGATCCCCACCGAGTTGACGGACAGAGTGATTGCCCTTGTTGTTTCCGTAATGCCCACTGTGCCTCTGACGGAGAAGGAGAAAGCAGCGACTCCTATTTGCACCACCTGCTCTGCCTCTCACCCACCTCACTGCCTGAGTCTGAGTTCGCCAGTACGCCGTCCAGCTCTCCTCCAGCCCTTGCCTGCAAACACCAAAATCACCAACAAGCAGCACGGGACGGGGAGGAGTTTATATAGCACAAGACCGCATGCCATTGCGCGCACCCAAAACCCCATTTTATCATGAAAATTGTGTTCTTCTGTGTCCTGTGGCCCGAAAATAGCCTTGCCAGCCTCTGCCAAGCCCCCTTTCCGTCACACAAGGTGACATTTATTCAAATATCAGTGATTACGAGATTGACTCATTCTAGAAAACATCATACTTAAGGGATTTTTTTTATTTACTTTGTAGACTAGAGTCGAAGTGAGAAGATTGATACACTTCATGAACTAAATGAATATTTCATTCCTGATGCAGAGATTGGATTTCCCGAAACACGTCAAGCTCTTTTCAATGTGAATGCTTATATTTATACATATTGTATGAATTTGTATATGCAAAATGTGATGATTACATCAATATGCAATTGAAACAAATTATTGATATTAACTTGAGATGATTACATTGCCTTTACTTAATTAACGGAAAGCAACTCCAGAAACCTTAATAAGATTTGCCAGACTACTTTGTCAGTATTTGAGGTGTGCAAGGGGACGCAAGTGTCCACTAGTTTAGGCCACTTTTTTCTTTTGGCGACTTGTTCTGCCACTGCCGCATTCTGTCCACTGCACCTGAGAAGCTCTCTAAAATTGTCCCCACCAATACCCATATTTACTTACCACTAACCTAGTTGTGCGCTCCTGTTATTCCTCTATACTTATCTTGGTTAAGTGACCAGGTGACTCAGTGTCACTGTGGGCACCTTACCCCAGTGCTGGAAGTTCAATTCAATCACAAATGCTTTCGGGAGCTGTAGTCACTTCCATTGAAAGCGAGCATTGGCAATGCCAATAGTTTGTGATTTTTTTGTAGGCATGGGAAAGGCAATTATCAGGCACAGCTGTAGCACTAATAACTGCCCATTGATGGTTGCAGTTGAAAAATGGTGCGAGTTACTATGCATAAACTATCAGTGCCCGGAAAATGCGTAATACTTATACACAAGCCACAACTGTTGGCTTTGCCAACGCTTGTTTTTAGAGGTTTGGACAATACAGTGGAGACAATGGGCTGAGGTCTTTTTCATCACATGTGAAATAACTCCGCATGGAAATCCACACCTGCACATTTGTCATCACCTGTTCATTCATTTGAGCAGCTCGAGGATTCACAATGATGCTTCAAATGCAGACCCAGCTGAAGGAAGAAAATGGAACCCGTGCTACTACAGAAGCCACTCATGGATGCCTGTTCTGGTGTCCGTCAGAGGAAAACGAGGACAGAAAGTCTGGTTTAGAAGGAAAACTTTCTTTTCGTCTTCAATAATTAAAAAGAAAGACTCTCAGAAGATAAAACCTGCAGATGTTTAAATTCGACCAAAGTCACACACTTTTTTTCTGGCATATTTTCTGTCACTTATATACATATCATCCGTAATTGACGGCGATTTTTTTTTGCAACTTTGTGGACATTCCCACTGAATGTCATGGTGAATTGGAGCGTTTTGCGAAACTGTTTTCCCTTTCTCTTGCCAGCCTCCCAGCCCGCCCTCATTTACGAGCTGATTAGCAGGAGGACGTTCGTGAGGCAGCGCATTTTTCATCTGAGACATGGCAGCATGAACAGCCGCTATTCTTTCTTCGTTCTGCCAGGGCGTCGCATTTGTTTGCAAGGCTCCAGTGGCCTTGGAAATCGGAATTCCTTTGTGGGCATAAACAAGAATATCATTATCTACATTTATAATCCGAGACAGGTGTTTTCCCGTGTATTTCTTTTTTTTTTGTATTTACTTGGGGGTTGATTGCGCAGTGCCATATGGCACCACCTAAAGCTGCAACAGAATGCGTCGTGCACGAGGCAGAATCCCAAATAACAACAGGGAGCGCGGGTGATGGAAGAGGGCATAAGGATACTCAGGATGTGTTTGCTATACAAAATCAGATTACATTTATTTATTATTTAATGTTGGCGTTTTGTACGGCAACAGGTGAAGAGGAAACCACTCCAGAGCGTCTGGGAAGAAAGGGGTGAGGCGGATTGTTCATGGCTTATCTGCTGGGCCAACAGAGGGAAGAAACAGAAGGGGAGGGGAGCCACGGAGATGGGTATTGTCCACAGCCGTGAATGTGCAATCGCATTCCTGCTGCCTCGATGGCATTACAAAGACGAGACCTTAAAACTCGTAGATTACGGTTGCTGGTTTCTTGGGGGTGGTTGGCCGCTTACCTGCATCACTGTTGCGGATGGAGGGCCATGCTAATGTGAGGAATCTGGTCAATTTGTCCCTTCTCCCCAGAGTGGAGCCACCCCGCTCTCCAAGACCCACCATAGGAGTCTGGGGAAGTGGGACCTCACTGGGAGTGAATCCCCTCTCGGGGACAAGGACGCCCAGTTCGATAATGACCTCCCAGACTGGAATGTCTTGTCTGCCTACAGTGACTTGCCCAACCTAATTTTATCAATGTCTTGGCTCCACCAACCCCTGACAGACATTCCTTCCCGTTGGCTTCAGGCATTGTTGGATTTCACCTGCACACCACGACGTTAGCTGCAGAGGCAAGCAGCAACACTGGGTCAAATGCTACCAGTGAGAGACTACCACTGAGAGGTATGAATACTTTAAATCCGGGTTGGAAAAGTCAACGAGGTTACGGGAGCCTGAGAAAAGCAAGCAAGCGAACCACGTAAATCAGAGTTCGAGATGTGCAAACACTTTGAATCCAGGCTGGTAACGCTGATGAGGTTACAGGGGCTGGAGAAACCCGAGCGGGCGATCGCTCCTTTTACGTCAGAATGCGAAAGGTACAAACACTCTGAATTAAGGCAGGGAAAGCCAGCCAGGTTAAGTGTCCGTGAGAAACACGAAAAGGCAAGCATCCTATGTGAAGCAGAGTGAAAGCAAGACCAACATTTTGTATCAAGGTTGGGAAAGGCAACATGGTTGTGGGAGCCTGAAAAATCCTGAGTGGGCAAGCGTGCCTTGAAACACTTGTGTATAGGCGCGTTATAAATGCCATCATATCATATCAAGGACAAAAGAAGTTATTTCAGAACGCTGTAGGACTTTGGGGGTGTCCAAGAGCCCTCAGACTGTTATAAAGAGAACTGTGTTAAAAGTGAACTTGGAGAGGACTTGAGAAAAACCCTTGTTTACCCCAGGGAAAAGGGAACTTTAAAGAGGAACTTTATTTGGACTAACAAAGTTTGCAAGAAAGCTGTGAACTTGTTTTTTGGTATTCCTAAATTCCAAATTATCGACAGACCAACCAAGTGATTGGGCCATGCAGAAGCTGAAGACAGAGGGAAATGCTACGGCGTCTCTTTTAAGTTCAGTTGTTCAAAGTGGTACGGCCAGATTAGTTGGATAGGATTTTGGACCAAGGAATGTTTTCTTTGACGAGCACCATAAGGTTTAGTTTATAGGTACGGAACTCCCTTCATAGAAATAGGGCAAGTTAGGAGTTCTCTTTTACTTTTAATAAAGATCCCGAAAAACATGTGAATCATTGGTCCGAGTTCTTCTTCTGGTTTGCCACACTACTTAAAGTTCAGTTTGGGGCTATATTTGGTACAGTAGTGCAGAGAAGGCTTTTTGGAAGAGAATGGTTTTAAAACTTTGACTGCTTTTAGGACATTACATATATGTCCGAAAAATTGTCCAGTTTTGCCCAGGAACATATTTTTAAACGCCCTAATTGCCATTGGGAATCAATATTTTTCAAGCAGTCTCTGCCATTAGGATTTGATCGTCAATGGGTAACAGTACTTTCCTGAACTGTAGGTGATTCTTCTGGTCTTCTGGAGTTTCTAGATCTACAGAGGCACATTCTACAACTTTGGGCTTGCGGAAGATAGCATTAAGCCACTTCCCTGTGCCTTTTTAGATTTCGTACTCATACAGTAGTTATCAATCTAGGCCAATTTCAGGTTCTTTGTAGCTTGCTGTAGAGTCCCGATCTTCTAGATGTCTTCGGAGACAACACCGAATTTTGCATTAAATCCTTAAAAAAGGAGCCAGTGGAGCGATTTCAGGTCTGGCGTAATGTGATCAGAGCCAGAACCACCTGGGTTGTTCAGTATTAGTCTACATTCCTAGCCATTTCTGCAGGATTTGGCAGTTTGGTCAGTGAAGGGGGCTAAAGGAAAGCTGGGATACTGCTGTTCCCAGCACCATAGATTATAATTGCTGTCTCACTCTACATTTAAGCCGACGCAGCTCTCACCAAGTTTTTTTAATTCAGCAGGAGTCCTGTGACCTCCTGGAGATGACCACTCAGGGTTCCAGACTAACCTTTTGCCTAAGGAGCCAAATTACATTCTTAGAAGACACATTTTTTTAAAATACTGTAACAATGAAAATGAAACTGCAAGAAACAAGCAGAACCATGTCCTCTCTATCATTTAATCAAAAAGGAACTACAGATACTTGTTTTATACTCAGTCACATTTCCTAGAATGGGCACGGTTGCAGAAGGAAAGTTCAGGACTGGGAGCATTGTGTCTCAATTCTATGCAGCCATATGGACTGCATACCCAGTCAGAGTGTGTTTACAGTTTACCTAAACCATGTAAAGACCACATTTGTCAAACCCACTTTATTACACAACATGCATATAAGTTTGGTTTGAATGATCTCCATACTTTCCCAGAGTTTACGGGATTGCCAAACTATTTGGACCATCACAGCACATTCAAAGGTTTTTCAATCCTAGTATAAGGGCAGCTTTCACAACCCTAGTATATTCCTTGTCCTAGAATCTCCCCAGTTTACGCAGCAGTAGTAGGGTAAGTTTCACCAACCAATTACGTTTCCAGTTTTACAAACCTTATTATATTACCAGTTTGATAATCTCACCAGATCCCCATAGTATACATTGTCCCAGTATACATAATTCCAGTGCGTTTAAAGCGTGTTCATATATTTTTGTCTGTAACGTAAACAGGTGAGTAATGGCTAAAGTGCCTACTCCACCCTCAAACTGCTACAAATCAAGAGTGATCCCAATCATGAAGGTAAAACAAGCACAGTTCAGATATACCTCCTTCTCCTTTTGTGGTAACATGGGCCGTCAGAAGGCTACACTCTCAAGAGGGGTGTGAAAATAATTCAGGAGCAACCCAAACAGCAACAGTACAAAAGTACAAATTAAATAGAATGACCAAGTAAGGTTCTATAGAAAACAGATATACTTTAATAGAACATGCCATATGCACAAATAATGAAATAGAAAAACACTATGCAAAACCCACCCCTGAGGAAGAGCACAAAACATGTACAGATAGGAAGATGTAGCACCCCAGGTCATGAATCAGCGGTGTAAGGTAAGTAAAAACAACAATGTTTGTAAAAGGATAAGTTCCGATGTATAAAGGGATTACAGGTGACCTAGCAAGTCTCTTAGGCTCAAATCTGAACTAAGCTGGTACTTAGCACTCAATAATACATTTTGTTCTTGACGGTTCAATGGCGTAGAAACTCATCTTCTTGGTGATACTAGTTTGGCTCAACGAGGTTTGAGTACATCGGTTGTGTTTTTCTAGACAGGAGATGGTGTTAAGCAAGGGTCAAATGAAGAACTCATTGTGGTTTGAAGGTGATGCTTGAAGAAGTGCGGACCATGAGGGCCACCAGTACCATTCCAATAGTTGATTCAATGACAAATAGGTTGGACGCTGGATGCACAGTCTGGTCTGAGCCGTTTCATGCTGTGTTTGAGGGACAGGGCTTAATGGTCCACCAGGGTAATTTCAAGTGGTGATGAAGATAGGCAGGTGGGTAAAGCAGTGGTTCAAAGGAGGCAGATGCAATACAGAGCGGGAAGTTCATGCTGAGGCAATGGCATGCACAGCTAGAGCAGAGAGGGGGCGAACAGGTTTTTACATGGAAATCAGAGGTTCAGGTACAGCAGTTGAATTTTGTCTAGACAGGGAGTGGATTTTGAGCAGAGGTCAAACAAGAGCTTGTGTGGTTTGAAGGCAATGCTTGAATACGTACGCATTGTGATGGCCACCAGGGTCGGTTTGACATTTGGTACTACGGTGAAGAGGCTGATGGCTTGATGTGCCATGTTCAGTCGAGCAGCTATAGTGCAGTGTTCAACGGTCGCAGGAGTAATGATTAACTTTCAAGCTCGAGTCGGGGTAACAATGATCTCAGCAAACGTGGTGCAGAGGTTAACAGGTTCGAACATGCAGTACAGCGGTTCAAGGTGATAGCGAGTTCCAAAAGCAGCTCTGGGAGGCATGTAGGTTTGAAGGGTTCGAACAGGCATGAATCATGATTCAGCGTAGTCTGAGTCAGAAAACACAGGCTTCCCGGCTGTCTTGGTCCTGTGATTGCTATAGGTCCCAATCCTGGGGCTTAAGGATACGTTTCCGTCCTTGTTCTCATTCTCCCACACACAGGGCAGGATGGCACACAACTGAAGGTGTCTCTCAATACAGTGAAGTCTTGGGTAGCATTATGGGTGGTGTAAGGCTGCAGAAGTATGACTCTGACACAGTGGTGGTATAATATAGCAGCAGGGGAACTATTTGCAGTCTCCCTGTCTATGTGCAAGAGGAACTGAGCCCTGGAAATCCCCTACCCCAAGAACGGGAGACCCAGCCATTCAACAAAGTTCACTGTCTTTATTAACATTTAAAATGACAGGGATCGCAACATGAACAATGCCAAATTCTCCAAGTGCTTTCACTCTCCAGGCCCCTGTCGTTCCATTTTGGTGTCTAGTGATGTCACAAAAACAAAGTTACATCCCAGGAAACCTAACAAAAGAGAGGATTGGTTAGTGAGGTGATCTACATATGTAATTTATAAGGGATTAGTATGATCATTGGTAAGCCATATCTGGTGGCTCCTCCTGAGATCACCTCTATGCGTCACAAATATAAAAGTTGCAGGATAGTATAAAGATGATTGGCCGGTGCAGCATAGTGCATGCTTCATGTGGAAGGTGTTTAGGGACTGACAGAAAGGGTATTCTCAGCCTTAGAGCTTTGGACATTTACCAGGCAAAGTGCAAATATTCTAGATAGTGGCAACAACCCTGAAGGTGTGGCATGTTCCCAAAAAGTTATGATCTCCAATCCCCTGGGCCCTGAGACAGAACATTCGTCTTTGAACCTGTATAACTGTTGTATCCTTCTACCTTTGTTTAGATGGGAACAGATTTCCTCCATCTTGAATGAATATGCTCTGTCTCATAGATTCAGGTCACATGTGTAGGGATCAGGGAATGGAGCTCTTTTGCTTGCAATTAAGAGGATTTTTGACTGAGTCCCTCGCAGGTCCCCCATCTCCTCTGCTAACTGGAAATGTTCCTTCCCTACTTATCCTTGGCGCATCTGTGCACGGTATCTGCGCTGGAAGGTTTGTCTGCATGCTTCAACAGGATCAGTCTGTCAGCCTTTCCCTGTATTTTGAAGTTTGTTTTCCTTCTCCCAATCACGCAAATGTACCTATAGCTTCCATCTTTATTTGCATGACTGTCCATGTTAGTTGCAATTAAGCGTAGGCAAAGCGTTCATATGTATTCTTAGGCGTCTTGCAGTTTCCACGTAGCAAAACGTATGTGTGTTTCAGTTCTCTAACTATGTGAGTCATAAGCATTTACTTTGTGTCTATCAGCAATAAACTAAAGATTTTGTGTAGCTTCATGCAGGGATGCCTGTGTGCTTCATGTCTAACATATCTATGTCATAATGTCACTTGTGACGTCATTGGAGCTCCTCGAGGTTGCAATCAGCTGACTTGTTCGATTGATGGCAGCTGTATCTCTTCAATACTGTCATCTGGGTATGGTCTCATTGGATGTCCGAGTGAGTAGCACTTCTTACAGCTGCGATACATCAACAATGGTGAGGTAGGGCCTAGAAGCGATGTACATGAGAGTGGGAAGGGTTAATGAGGGCCACGTTTGGGTCTCCCTCTTTAGTGGCATGTTTGTTGGCAAAATCTTTTATTCAAAAGGTAAAGAAAGGGGAAAACCTATCTTGCTCTATTACTTTGAGGGGTTGCCCTACCTCAACAAACCACTAATGACTGTCAGGATGTCTTGCAACATAAAGCGTCCACCGCCCTGTGTCCAAACCTATTTCTGTCCCTTATACTAAACCAAGGAAAACTAGGCGTCCTCTTAATCCAAAAGAAGACTTCTCAATCTGGATTTAATGTTCAGTTCTTGGTGAAAATAGTCAATGACCGATTCTTTGAACACAATTTCAAAATATAAAGGTTGAGCCTCTTCTCCTTGCTCGTCTCTTCAGTTCACAAACAAAATGTTAACTCTGGTTTGCTCTCCTGGCAGAATTAACTGTAGACCCTCTTATCGTAAAAATACACTTTCCTTGTATGCGGTAGGTAAGACCATTCCCCTTGTTTCTTTCTCCAACTTAAACTTGCAACGTCCAGTCTGGTACATTATCCTGCAGACTTGACTGTATATAGTATCTGGCTGGTGTACTCTCCAGCCAGATACTATTCCACACAAAGTTCTAAAAAGTTTGTTCCAGTTTTTATTGTTAGTTTGTTAGCCTTTTCTGTCTATTCATATGGTTCCAAGAACCTTGTGTACTGTTTTGTGGGTTCTCCATCCCTGCTCCACTCTATGTTCCACTGAACTGACCTGGTGTACTCTTCTGACAGGTGCAGTTCCACATAGGGTATTCTTATAAAGTTTGTTTGTTATCCCTTTCTGCCTCTTCATCTGGGTGCCAGCCCCTGGTGTGCTGTTTTGCAGGTTCTTTACTGCTGCTCCACTCAACGTCCCACCAAACAGACCTGGTGTACTCTCATGCCAGGTACTGTTCCACATAGGAAGTTTTACAAAGTTTGTTCCGGCTTTTACAGTTTTTTCGTTATCCCTTTCTGTCTCTCTGGAGTTTGGCGTGTATCTGTTTAACTTGTTTCGTACCCTCTGCTTCCCACCAGCTGGCCCAACCCTTTCCCTACCTTTGGGAAAGATATCGTAGTCTGTGGTCTGTCCTGGGAGCAGCGCAGGACTTCTTCACTGCTGCAGTTGGTGTTCTGTCCATGGCGGCTGCACAGCAGCAAGTTTTCTCTTGCATACCCTGCTGCGTGTCTCTTCCTTGCTTCGGCTTACCCGGTTGGGTCTCTTCTCTCCCCGTCACCGGACAGGCTCATTCTCCACGGGGCCTGTAATGACTTTCGTGCTTCCTTGACTGCGTTTCGTTCCATTCTGGTTGGCTCTTCCACCACGGAATCAGCATCTGGTTCTTCGCTCCTCCAGGGCTGGCTTGCTCTGTCTCTGCTCCTGGACTGGCTTCTTCTCACACAAAGTCATTCTTCACTTTATATCACCGAAGCAGTCTTTAACAGACAGTGTTAGTTCCACAGTGGGCATTTACCTCCTTGTTTGATCTTCTTTGTGTCAGTGATCACAGTTTCTCTAGCTAGGTAAGCCTCACTCTTCGTCGTCCCAGTATATTCTGTGTGAATGGAATCCTTCTACAGAGATATGATATGATATGATATGGTATTTGTAACGCGCCTATACACAGGTGTTTCAAGGCGCGACGAGGCAGGGAGGGGAGGAACAAGGGGAGACATAACAAAACGATCCTACTAGGCCAGGTGTCATTCAGATCGCGCAAGTGCAGGGGTGGGGGAGGGGGAAAAAGTGCAAGGGGAAGGGGAGGGGGGGAAGTGCAGTTAGGTAAGTGGCGTAAAGTAATAAATAAGAAAAAAAAAGGGCCAGCTGGTGGCAAGTGCCAGGTAAGTGCAGAACAAGTGCTGGGGAAGGGGGGGGGGCTGTAGGGATACAGAGACAGTCCCGCAGTGCAGAGGGGTTCCAGGGGATCAGTGGCTGGGCCCAGGACCGAAGGCCGTTTAGAGTGGTCCAGTTGCAGGATCAGTGCAGTTTAGTGAAGAATTAATTAGCTGTTCAGCAGGGGAGAGGGAGAGAGAAAGCAGAAGCAAAGAGGAAGGTTTTGAGGTGCTTCCGGAACCGGAGGTGGTTCTCCTCAAGTTTCTGGGAGGCAGGAAGGCTGTTCCAGAGGGAGGCCCCTGCCGCGGAGAGAGATCTACCCCCAGCTCGTTGCTTCGAGAAACGGCTGACCATGAGGGAGTTGGAGGCGGATGAGCGAAGGGCTCGGGGAGGAAGATATTTGGGAAGAGAGAGTTGAAGGTATTTAGGACCCAGGCCCCAGAAGGCCTTGTGGACAATGCAGAGGGTTTTGAACTTTATCCTCGCAGCCACTGGGAGCCAGTGTAGAGATTTCAGTCCTGGAGAGATACGGTCCCTGGGCTTGAGGCCAAGGACAAGTCTCGCAGTTCTGTTCTGGATGAGTTGCAGAGGGCGGAGAGTGGAGGCAGGCAGATTAAGATAGAGGCTGTTACAGTAATCCAGCTTCGAGAGAACCAGGGCTCGGGAGACAGTGAGCTTCTGGGGGAAGGAGAGGAAGGGAAGAATACCTCTGAGGAGGTGCAGTTGGTAGTGTGACCTCTTGGCGACGTCAGAAATATGGGGAGAGAAGGAGAGTGTGGAGTCGAAGATGACCCCAAGGTTTTTTGCCTTGCAGGTAGGAGCAGGGAGGGGGCCAAGGGAGGCAGGCCAGAGAGCTGGAGGGAAGGAGGGAGTGGGAGTACCGATGAGTAGAATCTCAGTCTTACTGGCATTAAGGCAGAGGTCATTGGCGGCACACCATTCTTGGATATCAGACAGACAGTCAGAGATGAGGGAAGGAGAGGGGGAGGCTGAGGGTAGCCTGAAAATGAGCTGGGTATCGTCCGCATAGCACTGGAAATTAGGGCAGAGAGCGGCGATGCGGTGGGCAAGGAGTGCCAGATACTGGTTGAACAGCCAGGGAGAGAGATTAGATCCCTGGGGGACACCACAGGTGGAGAAAAAGATGTCGGAGAGGAAGGACCCCAGTTGGACCTGGGAGGGTCGATTTGAAAGGAAAGAGGTCAGCCACGCCAGAGCCTGACCAGTGATACCCAGGTTTTCCCGGAGACGGTTGAGCAGGATGGCATGGTTGACAGTGTCAAAGGCAGAGGAGAGATCGAGCAGAATGAGAACACACGGAGTGTTGGAATCGAGGTTCAAGAGCAGGTCTTCACGGATGTTCAGGAGAGCAGTTTCCGTGCTTCTGGCAGCTCTGAAGCCAGATTGATGGTCATGAAGACTACCAACAGATTCAGCATGGAGGTTAAGCTGGGAGATGGCCAGTTTCTCCAGGAGCTTGCCCAGGAAGGGAGTGATGGAGATATGGCGATAGTTAGCCGGGCAGGAGGGGTCGGAAGAGGGTTTCTTGAGAAGAGGGTGCACAAGGGAGTGCTTGAGGGGGGAAGGGAAGACTCCAGAGGCGAAGGAGTGGTTGCAAAAGTCAGCCAGGGCAGGAGCCAGGGAGTCGATGTGGTCCTTGATAGTTTTGGAGGAACAGGGGTGAACCTGTTTAGACGAGACTTTCATTGATCGGACTTGTCTGGAAACCTCGTCAGCAGAGAAGGGTGGAAAGGCAGAGAAAGAGGGAGGAGGGTTGACCGCAGATGGGCCAGAGGAAGAACAGGGTAGGGAGGGAGGGAGGTGAAAGGAGGAGAGCGAGGACAGGATGTCCTGAGTTTTAGAGATGAAGTGAGAGGCCAGTGCAGTGCAGAGGGCCTGGGAGGGGACAGGAGAGGTAGAGACTGCAACAGGGTTGGCCAGCTCCTTGCAGATTTTAAAGAGTTCGGCGGAGTTGTTTGATGCCGCAGAGATGCGGGCTTGGATAAGGGCTCTCTTCTTGGTGAGAACAGAGAGCCGGTACTGCCTTTGAAGCAGGCGGCAGGCCAGTTTGTCAGAGGATGAACATGAAGCACGCCATTTCCTCTCGGCAACCCTGCACTTGCGTTTTAGGGTGACGAGATCCGAGTCATACCAGGAGTTACATTTGGCTTTGGGCTTCAGGCGGATTCTCATGACGGGGGCAAGGATATCAAGAGTATCAGATATAGCAGAGTGGAGCATGGAGAGGGCTGTGTCAGGGTGCGAGTCAGCCAAAGGGGCAGGGGGGGGAGAGAAGGTAGCAGCAAAAGCCTCAACTGACACACGCTTCATGGGTCGGATGACCGAGAAGGTGGGTGGCAGTGAAGAGGGTGGCTTTGCCTGTGGGGTAGGGAGGGTGAGGTGGGAGGATAGGAGAAAGTGATCACTCCAGGAGAGAGGAGTGGAGAGAGGGACGGAGAGGGGAAGGTCAGAAGAGATCAGAGCATCAAGAGTGTGCCCAGATACATAGAGGTGTGGAGAACCAGAGGGTCCTGAGTGGGATGAAAGGACGGAGGGGGCTTAAATGAAGATGCTGAATACCATGTTCTCCCATGGTGATTGTGACTGGTCCCATGGAGAACATCCTCCCAATGAGATCAACCCACTGAGTACCACCACCTGGGGGACTATCGGGTAGCGGCCTCACCTTCCTGGCCTCATCGGAAGGGGCTCCCTCCATGGAAGCAGTGACGATACCCTGGGATTCGTCCTTGTGGAGAGAGGCGGGTCTTGTCCCAACAGCAGCTTATCCCCACTGGTCCCTGTGGATGGTCAGGGGACAGCTTGCTGCTGCCTTGGACACTCAGTCTCCAACTCACTGGTGGAGGACTTTGGCGAGATTAACTATCCCAAAAGAGGTCTAATGAACTCTTTCTTAAGTGTTTATCCATTAGTGAATCAAAGACGGTATGGAAGACCTCTTCTTTTAAAGCCACAAGCCAACTAAGGATAGGACTAAAGCTAGCAGGGTCTAATCCTTGCTCTTAGAGCAAGTGGACTTTGTCTTCTGACATCACACCTGAAGTGCTTTATGCTACATGACGTGGAGAGGACAGGAAGGAAAGATTGAGGCTCATAGAAACAAGATGGTGGTACCTTGCTCCAGCAGTAAAGAGCTCCCTCTATCTACACTACCCTGCCCCTTCCCTTGTCAATAGAATCAAAGGCCTTTAGATATGCAGCATCCTGGTGTGAGACTACTCCTGTTGTGAATGGGTGTGCCTTTTGATTCCTGTTGCCAGGACAGCTTTCTGTGAAGTGGCTGCCTCTCTGGTTAGGGTGTTAACTGCACTCATAAAAGGAAAAAAGAGAGGCAATGCTCAAAGCTACCCTCCTGCCAGGAGTGACACAGCCAGTCTGTCTGGGCAGAATCCATATAATACTTTCACACCTGAGCTGTACTCACAGGGCTGACATGTGTGATATCAAATTGCTATGGCTGAAATATTTATGATCAATACCATTCACCATACCATCATTCAGGTATGGCTTATATTTAAAGATGTATCTGCCCCCAGAACAGCTGCCTCATAGTTATAGGAGTTTGGTACGCGGGTGCATGTAATAAATGCAGCCCCTGTGCTGAAGAGACTTAGTTGTCACTGCAGATGTCAAATTTGCACTTGTGTCCTCTGAACCTGCTCTGTGCCACAGGCAGCTATTGTGTTCCAGATTAGGATACTGATGCAGCAGGGCACAAGTACACAATATGCTTTTGACATGGAGCTTATAAAAGGGGAATATGATCAGCAGATTTCCCTTTCAGAGATGGAACAACCTGCATAATTGTATTACTTAAATATATATATATATATATATATATATATATATATATATATATATATATATATATAAAGACAGGGCTGCTACACCCTTGCAAAGTACAGTCCAACAGTCTACTATTCAAACATACCATGATCTTATTATTGCACAATTTGTCATATACACTCATTGTGCTATTGACTCCTAGCTTACTGGGAAGTAGTTCTAGTCGATTTCCCAGTTTATACAATTGCAGTATATTTGCAGTTTGACATTGACAATTAGACCATGCCAACATATTCCAAATGTACACAATGCTGTATCCTTCCAGCATGACAATACCCAGTATATACCCAGTTTACAAAATGAAATTATACTGTTGTAAAACTAAACATCTGTATTAAAACAGGGGGTGTACTGGACTTTTGCAAACCCTAATCACTGTAAATTCCTTGATTTACAATCACAGTGTAGAACTCCTTTTTGCAAATCTCCAGCAGACTCCCAGTTGGGAAACCCCAGTACACACCTAGTTTGATAACTAAACTATAATGCAGGCTTTACACAATGCTGTACATAATTCATTTGGGAGTGCCAGTTCAGACAGTTTGCCAATTCTATAACGCTTAGGGGCTCATTTACTGAGTGGTGTGTAAAACGAGAGCCTAAAATAGCTTTTACACTTTCATTTTCTGCTGCAGATTATTGTGAAGCCATCCTGATGCATAGGCGGGCACCAAAGCTGGGATAGTGTCTCTGCTTTGTATTTCTCCTCGTCTCAGAAAAGCACCGTTTTATGCCTGCATGAGATTTTCATGCAGGTGTACAATGAATGAATTGCAAGGGAATACGCCTCAAATTAGCACCTGCAAGCAATCTATTATAAAAGGCCACCTGCAAAGCGTATTTGCAAGCAGTGTTTTATATCTCTCAATGTGGAGAGTAATACCGAAGAGTAAAGGTGATCTGCCCTGGTTTTGAAAGTTATAACACAAAATAGACAGTAGCTGTTAAGTTAAAATAATTTATACCTGGATCTCAATCCCTATTGGTAGCTCACTAGCCCTGTGTGTGAATATCTCATGTACCAGTAGTGTGGCACAACCATCCCTAGTTGGCAATGGTGTGCCGCCTACAAAAGGTGTAGAGATTCTTGCCCTCAACTCTCTCACTACTTTCCTCAATCTAAATGGTTAGGTGCACATTTCATGGAGGTCGTTTTTCTTTTTTAATGGTACCGCCCCCAGTCTCTTATAGTTAAGAAGTATTTCTGGCCGAATGGTCAGAAAGTGATTTAAAACGATTTTTATCAATCAGTACATTCAACTTGTACTGTTAGATAAGGTTAGAATAAAATGATGTGTAAATTCAATTAAGCCCTCTTCTCAAACGTATGTAGGGTCTCGGAGTTGTGGTAATCAGCCTTTCAACTCTATAAATATGTCAACCAGTTCCAGCGGTACTTATACTAGCCGCTTTCTTCAGGACAGAGAATGTTGCATACTCAATAGCAACGAGATTTCTTCAAGGGTCTCCACATCTTGGGGGAGGGGAGGAGGGTTTGGAGAGATTCTTCGGGTTACCCACAGGTGTTTCTGCTTAAGTCCCGGTCCCTGTAATTTCACTTCCTCGTCGATTTGGTTCTCTTGCCGGGTGCACCTTATTGACTTGGTGACTTCCTGCTTGGACAGCCTGTAGGGGAGGGTGTCCCTTGTATCAGGCAATGTAGATACTTCGTTTTTGGTGCTGGATACTTAAAAGGGGTCCAGTCCTTCCAATGCTCTGTTCGTGGGTATTACTTCGTTTGCTCACGTTCTCTCTCGTAAAGCGGTCGGCCTGTGTAGTAGCAGCGTTCTGAAAGTGACAAGCATTGCATGTAGGGGACCCCAGAGCACATAGGTGCAAATGTAGGGAGTCCCCTATGTGCAATTTCCGAATTTTACAATATGGCCCCCTTGTGAGTATTACAATCCAAGTAAGTCATGGGCATGACCTATGAGTCCTCTCTGACTGCCACCTGAATATGTGCCCTCAAGCAGCAGCTATACATCTCGTAAGTACTTTCAAAAGCTTAGAAAGGTTTGCAAAATAGCAATTGCACGCAACCACATTACAAAAACACGTAGCAAAAAGAAAGCAGTCCAATGATCTTTTTCCTATGTGTACTTGTTATGTGTTATTGTGTAGACTGTAACTTAAACACACACAATAAGCTTTAAAATGGAAATACTAGGTATGTAGGCTTTATCTAAGTATTTTAAGTGAATTACTGCATTTTCTGAGATGGTGATTAATATCTCAGAGCATGCAGTAAATTCAAATGCATGCCGTACCTGTATCATCTGCCTAAAACTAATAAACATATTTTAAAGCTTTAAAAAGTATGCAAGTTAGCATCTGTGCGCTATTCCATTAGACATAGGAATAGAATAAAGGACTTCCGTCCAGGTAGTCTTTGCACACTTACATGACGCAGAGACAAAGTAAAAACACCTTAAGGGCCTCATCATAAGTCCGGCGGTGCAGTCGGCTGTAATAGCGTTACCACCGCATTACGAAGTTGGAGATTCACCTCCAGCTCTGAGCTGGAATTGAATGCGCCGCCTTTCAGCCCATTTTCGGCACAATTACTGCAGTGCAATAACTGGTGCGGTAATTGTGCAGGGAATGCCCCATTGATACCTATGGACTAAAAGAAATGGGGACTTACACCACCACTTGTGATCCGGTGGTAATACCACCAGACCAAGTGGTGGTAACGGTAATTGCATTGGGCGGTATTCTGGCAGTTTTACTGCTCAGATTCCGCCCAACTTGTAATGAGGCCTTTTGTGGAGATACATATTCTTATTGTAATTGTAAACACTTTTTAAGCTTCTTAATGTTTCTATTAGTTATAGGCATATTATTTAAGTATACTCTGCAAATGTACAGCACATTCTGAGATGACATAATATCTTGGATATAGCTTTACATTCACATAAATACCTTAAATAAAGCCCCTACATTTAGTAAACACACAACAAAGCCTGAAAACGTGTGCATCTCAGACTATGCACATTATATTAAACTTAGATATAGCATAGAGTCCTATGTGCACCTCTGGGTGCACTGAAGTCCTCTTACTATTTCTAGAGTAATGTAATAGCCTCTAGGGTCTCAGGGATGCTCAACCTCAAAAAGCTAGGTGCATTTTTTATAAAACCAGTTACATTTGCAACCATTTCATTTGGAGCCTGATGTCTGCCACGTGTGTTCTCTGTATGGATCATAATTTCAGGCTCATATGTATAGAGTTGGAGTTGGGTTACAAAATGATTCTCAGAATGGGACGGAATGCCATCTGCCAAGGGTGCAAACGTCCTAGTTTATGATTTATATTAATATAAAATGATGCAGGTAACTATTTCTGAAAGGTGAGTCTACCAATCAGACCCCCTTTCATAAAGCTCCATGCCAATAAACAGTGCATCCATGTACCTTTGCTGAACCAGTCTCCATAACTGATCTTCTGTTGCACAGGGCAGGTTCAAAGGTTGCATGTGCATTATTGAGAGCTGATGTTACCCAAAGTCACTGCAGCCAGAGGTGGCATTTTAGCTTCTGCAGTGTTGCCTTATCAGTCTAGTGGAAGGGTCATTTCTAAAATGAATTATATCTGGTTATGGTATTGTGACTGATCAGCAACAACCGTTTTATATCATTCAAGTGTCAACCTTGTGAGCCCAGGTCAGTATTGTCAATGCAATGTTTATTCATGGCAGCTTAGCTGTCTCCACTGCTCACAGTGAGACACCAGTCATGATTCTGTCTTTCATTGATTCCCATTGAGGACGTGTAACACCTCCCCTCACCAGGAGATCTGTCAACCCTGCTTCAAAGGAACGCTCACATAACAAAGGCCAGCCTCACACTAGTGTTTTGCACACCAAAGGGCATTTGAAGTCAGGAGGCAGTGTGTTAGGGGCGGTGTTAGAGTAAAAGGGAAAGAGAGGGAAATGTGGACCTAAGAAGGGGTTCCACCATCTTGCTTTCTGGTGTGGATCAATCCATTCCAGAAACCTCCATGTCTTCCAAGACAAGGAACTCTGGGAATGATGCAGTCACTTGTTGCACTGCTAGTGAGTGGACCCTTTACAGCAGGCTTTCTTTTGCTAAAATCAGTAGGGGACTCGCGCAGCAGCTTTGCGTTCGCTCTTAGATGCTGGCTCTTCCCGATATGAAGTGTATGCAGTTGACTTAGGCGATTGACAACGGATGGATATGCGTTGTGCCAGACTTGCTGTGAGTTTGAGAATAAGCACTTCTAAAAAGCTGTGAAGACCAAAAGTGTTGATGGTCTGTCACAGGTTGCTCAGTAACCGCCTCATTACCACTCTGGAGGAGAGGAGAGCTGAACCCTAGAGAAATTTGATGTGTGTTCTGTTGGTACTGAAGAAGGTGAGGAACTTTAAGTCGCAAAAACCGGTCGAGCTGTACCTCGGGTATCCTTTTGACAAATGCTATAGGGATACCAGTTGGAGTTGTGTTTTAATGGGCATTGTTGCATTTGGCTTAATGTGAACAGACAATTAAGTTGTGGACAAAGTATATGGGCGCACACTTAAGGGTGGTAAAATAAAGAAATAATTCCTCTTAAATGCTAGATGGATTGGTCCCATGACAATTAGCCCCTTTCAATTTGTGTTTTTAACTGTTTTGAACCAATCTGTCTGATGGTTGTTTAAATGGGTAATGTTTTTTTGCCCGCTACCTATGTGGGGGTCTATGGTGTAGGAGACGGGCATAGTGGATGAATTCAGAAACGCCCTGATGGAGATCATGCATTTATTCTTTTTAACTTGATTAATTTTTTTGTTTACTGGAGGGATATATCTCACTCCTTCTATCTCTGTTAGATAAGTGGTGCAACACCACTTCCTAGGGTCATTCTTTGTTCCCAGGGAGAGCTAGTTGTTCCATTAGGGACAGTATCAGTTTAGTTTGTTTTTCCATATTGAATCAAAGCAAAAAATAGTGGTGTATGCTTGTGTCACCCATGTGTGTTGCAATATACACATCGTGACAGAGATGTTAATTTTGTGTTGAACAGGTTATTTGTTTGTAGAGCTCTGTCCCCTAAGCATCCACAGAGAACAGCGGGGGTCACTGCTGTTTGTACCATGACTTGCCCCATGCCGATAGACTACATTCAGGTTCCTGACTAGAGGTGGAGGATTGCTTGTAGGTGTCAGCCAAGCACCCTGGAGTGGGAGTGTATAAACAAAGGACAAACTTGCCCTGGAGTCTCTAAATTGGGACTCCAATCAAACAGAAAGCCCAAGAGAAACTGGAATCCGGTTTTCACACCTTTAACTGCATCCAGTATCCGTTGTGCAAACGTAGGGCGTGCAGTGCTGCTTTTGGCACTTCACAACATCAAATTGCTCCTCTGCATCTTCAAACTGGTATGACACGACTTCCCACTAGTAGTGCTCTTTTCTGCCTCAACTCAGACACAAGTTCATCACTGAACAAACAGTTGACTCGCCACTTCTCCGAGCGCCACATTGAACCAACTGGTATGGTATGACTGCCCTACAATATCCAACCTCAACACTGTGACAGACCTGTGGCCTCAATACTATTTGGGAGCAGCGCTAATGCATTTCATGCATACATACAAACCTTTTGCCCATTTGCAATTGCATTTTCTCCAGTGGAAATACATTTTTACTGCATTTACACTTGTGATTGTGCTTCCGTATATTGCATATGAGCTGCTGGAAAACAATGGTAATGCTGTTCTAGATTTAAATACCATTTTTGTAGGATCCCAGATCCTTTGCAGGAAAGAGGAGTTCCATAATATCAATACACTACAAATTCTTAAGCTCGCCACCTCCAGCCCGACCCTAATATGAAACTCTCTTCTTCGAACAATATGCCTAACGCCATGCCCCATCTTCCACAGCAAAACTGAAGACTGTTGTGACGAGTCACAGGACCTTGTGACTCCCCCCTCAGAGGACAGCCGTTCTACTGAGGCTAGGGAGTTGAGACTGCTACCCAACAGTCCCTCTAGAGGTAGTAAAAAGCAGGAGGACCTCATGGGGAGAGACTCCCCTCATGGGATAAGAACTCCCGTCCAATGAAAGACCTCCCTAGACCCTTGTGCCCAGAAGCCATGGCCCTATTGACTCCTTCTCCCTCCCAATCTGAAACTACTACTGTGTGTTATTGTGACGTGTCTACTATCTCACTTGTAAGACCAGATAGAACTGAGACGAAGAAGAACCAAAAGAAATACAGAAGGACAGTAGAATGGTTTACCCAAGTACTATGACGTCTGGCCACCGCAAGGCATGAAGATAACTTTAGAGGCATTGACGACAAACATTGATGCTACACTGGGGCGAGCCCAGCAATATAATGTAAAAACTGAGGAAGGATTAGGTGGGTTTGGGAGCTGGAAGAGCAGCAAGGTAAGCTGGCATCCGTCCTGCAGGGCCCAGGAAATACAAAAAACCGCACCGGCAAAAGCATTGAGAGAAAGTTGGTCTGGGAGGAAGAAGCTGAAAGGAACCACGCAAGCCGGAGCAAATCCAACTCGCTACAGAAGCAGGAAGAATACAGCAGAGGTGTGGCCTCTTTGAGGTAGACCGTGTGGTCCATAAAACATGCTGAGACTACTGCAGCAACGTCTCAGTGGAACCGCACAGATCAAAGAGGAGGAAAACAGTAATACACGTTGAACGCGTGTAGAACCAATGGCGACCTGATACCCTGGACAGATCCGGTAGCGCTCCCCAATGAATATACAGGGAGGCCAAAGAGTCAAGTATTCTTCAGGAGTGTTCTCCCTCATCACAGTAGTGATAACCAGATAACTAAGAGTCAAGTATTCCTCAGGAGTGATCTCCCTCATCACAGTAGTGATACTCAGAGAACCAAGAGTCAAGTATTCCTCAGGAGTGATCTCCCTCCTCACAATAGTGATACCCAGACAACCAAGAGTCACATATTCCTCGGGAGGGATCTCCCTTGTCACAGTGGTGACACAAAAAAAACCTAAACCTCAAGAGTGCCTCGGGAGTGAACTAACTTGTCACAGTGGGAAACCCAACTCATGTGAAAGATACCAAAAGGACCAAGAACTGTCAGGGAGTAATCTCCCCAATAGTCAAGATATAAAAAGCCATGACAAAGTGCCAACAATAAAAATAGGAGGTGTTAAAGCCTTAACTCTGTTCTCCCCCTATCCTTGGGAGGAAGTAAAAAGATTTCTAAAGCTTTTTACAAAAGACTATCAAGGAACAGTCTCCAAAGCCCTTAAAGCTAGACAAGGAGAAGGGAGTCATTCTCCAGGTCTAGGTGTATTTGGTAAATCAGATCCTGGTGCAAGAGACTGCTGTTAAGTCACCTTAAGACTGGATGGTTTCATCAGCAGAAGGTAGCCATTCTCCTGGTGGCTTTGATAAGAATGTGTTGTGGTTTATTTCTTAGTGGTAAGCATAGAGTAGTTTGTTTGGACAGAGGACGGTATATTGGTTGTTTGACTTACATCCTGACGAGGACAGAGTTGTTCTGTGTTGAGGTAGGGAAAATCCCTTTAGAAATAGGGATAGGTAATTTATTTTCTTTATTTGAATAAAAATATATAGCCAAAATGATAATATCTTGTCTGCCTCCTTACTCCATCACATCACACTGCCTACTCCAAATTATACCAGCGCAGCATATACATTACCATTCCAGCAAAGGCCACCCCACTTTATTTCATGGCCCTCGAAGGACCAAATTACATTATCCTATACCCAGACCTTTCCTTTGAACTTTGGCAAAACACTAAATGTTTCCATCGCCCACATACTAGATCTCCCTTAGCCATAGCAAACATACTCAAAATCAACTGTTCTCTCTTACTGACCCATGCCTCCCCAGATTTCTCTCCCCCATACCTTTAATGTATAAAGCTTGTGGGAAACCGATAACTTATTGAGTTCTCTAGGTCATGTATACACTGCATGTCATAATAAAGTGGGCTTCTTTTGCACATATGGGGTTTCATTCTCAGGTCGGTGGTAACCCGCCGGTACCACTGGCGGGTTGTCGTCGACCCATAAATACTGAATCCGGAGCCTGACTTCCCGGTGCCACCGGGACATTACAAGTACTGGCAGCACAAGAAGTCAGGCGCTGGATTTTGTAAGTCCCCATTCCCATGGAGTCCCATAGGACGCCATGGGAGTGGGAAAACGGAAGCACCGGCACCATTGCTAACGGTGCCTCTGTGATGACTCTGCCTACTGGGGCCGATGAGCCCGAACGGGTCAGACCTGTCGGGCAGACTCATATTGTGGTGTTCCAGAAAAAAAAGGGTGCCGGTAAGCTTACCGGCACCCTTGTTTCCGGACTGCTACAGAGTGTGTGTGTGTATATATACACACGTCTAATCAGGGAAGTGCGGGGAGAGATCTGAACTTCCCCCAAGTGATGGAGTCTCCCTGGAGTAAGGCTTTTTTTCCACTTTCAGCATTAAGATCCCTGACATTATACATGACATCTCAATTGCTTTTTTTCACCAATATTTCATGCTTTCATGAAGAAAGCCTGGTACCCATCTTGCTCTGCAGTGGGCCCCTTTATTTGCATCTTTTGAACTCAATTCATGCATATAGTGTTTTTGTTTTGCTTGATTTGATGCAAACATTTAGGGGGATATAGCTTGGTGTTTTATAAGATCTCCATTAACATACTATTTTGTATTATGCCGGGCTTCCCACTTTATTTTTAATATCCTCTGCAAATTTTGTACCTCCCTCTTCGATTTTTCCTTAACCTTGCTTCTAAGCATTTGATTATTTTCCCATGCCTAGTCTTTTAGACTAATGCTGACAGATGGTCACATAAAAAGGGATCAACAGAAGATGTAACACAGCGCGTTGCCATAAATTGTAGGTTTATTTTACTAAATGTCTGGGTGGGAGCAAAGACAACAGCACATGATGATCGCTCTGCACAAAAAAAACAGAGGATCTGAGTGAAACATAGATAAGTGAACAGGTTGTTCTAGCCCTAGTCTAAGGAAGTATGTAGTCTTCAGTCCAAGTGATCTACTCTACAACAGTTTATATTTATTGAACAACCAAGAAGGAATCATATCCAGTCACATACAGTTCCTATGTGGTTAAAGAAGTTCAGGGACCTATCTGTAAATGTTGCCGGATTGTATTGGCCCTCCTGGACATCATCACATAGCCATCTGAGGGGAGTTGATTTGGTCTAGGTCTGGCCCGGGTGGACTTCCAGGCTGCAATTACTCTTGCCACACCACGTTTGAAGACCAGATATCATCAGGGTATCAATGCCTCTCCCTAGCTCATGATTCCCTTGTGTCAACCTGTTCCAGTTTTCTCACAACACTTTTCCTTGGTAGGTGTAATAGGTAATTCTCTCTCTCCCTTTCTCACGATAGGAATAGATTGTGTGTTTATTAGCAAGAGAGAGAAGTGGTTTATTAGTGCATTCTCTGTTTTCCTATCTCTCTCTGGCTCTCTAAGCTTTTGCCCCTGCCAAGGTCTAGTCCCATGTCAAAAAAAGCTTTCCATCTCACTGCTTGTATCCTCACTGCAGCCAAGCTCAGGGCCACTATCCTCATCATCAGCCTCAACACCCACTCTAACTACTGGTCCCTGTTGTAATATGGAGGATGCTTCACACACAGACCAGCTGTGGAGACTCTGCTGTAGTTCAGAAGTCTTTATTGTACACATTTACATTTGTACAGATCCAGTTACGTTCAGATATGCTACCGGACATAGATCACACATACACCCACCGGCCATGCTCACATCACCAGCTCAGACCCCCAACTGACAAACATGGAACATTCAGATACAACACTCGCCCAACATTCTACTGCGCTGCCAATCATAACACTCACCAACATTCCACAAGCATACATCAATGGCCAGCATGACAGGACAGGACTAGACATACATTACAACATCCACCTCCGTACACAGTCAAACACCACAAAGAGCAACACGCACACCTCAGTCACTCCGCAACATGCTCTAAAATACAGTCACACTCCTGCGCTACACAACCAAACACCTTCCATCCGGGACTGCCACCGCCAGATACAGGGCATGCCAAACCCTGGCACCAACTGTCCACAAAGGGAAATAACCAGGAAACCAACAAAACACCAGGAGGTGGGGATGACAGGGGAGGGAATCACAGATTGCCCAACCACCGGACAAGGGTCCATCACTACTCGTGGATGCAGCACCTGGGCGGACCAACCAAACCGCCAACTTCCACACACTAACAAACAAGAAGGGTGGTGCTACCCATATCCTAGAGCAGCAACACAAGAAGGGGTGTGTAATATGCCAACTTCCACCCTCACACGCCAAGACTCAAACCACGCAATCAACTCTACTCATCACCAACAGCAGCATTCTCATACAGATGAATACCACAAGAAAACACTCCACACACTCAGTCCTCACAGCACTGCACTAAATCCTCACTGCTCACAACCAATCCATGAGTAAAACAGCATACATCTCACTGCAACATAGCACATATACCACTACACCTAGCCCCCCACACACACAGAAGACAGCAAAAAAAAAAAAAATCAACACTTGGGTGCTCCTGGCTGCACCATACAACTAAACCGTGAGTTAAAACAAATTAACTATTAAATGTTAAACAACAGATCTGAAAACTTCAATACAGTTGGCCAACATATTGACAGATAGCCAAGATCCATAGGTATCAAAACCACATTTTGTTTTTATGCCCAAATTAACATCCTCGAAAATGTGCAGTCGAACATGTCCTTATTAGTACTGCTGCGGCTCATAATCCCGTGGAATGAGGCAGACAAAAAAAACGATTCTGGACAAGGCGGCATACCTGCAGATCAAATCTTACTTGTAAACACACAACATCCTTGGTAAAAGACAATCTGGTTTCCATCCACGCCATGGCACAGAGTCCGCCCTGCTTGATTTTAAGAATCAGCTACTTGAATCCATGTACAATGGCAAGTCCTCACTCCTCCTACTCCTTGATCTCTCGGCCGCCTTTGACCTGGTGGAGCACAAGATACTGTGCGAACAGCTCTCGGATACCGCACATTTTTCCCATGAAGCAACCACCTGGATTACTTCATTCCTGGAGGGCCGAGTGTTAGGGAGAATTCTCCAAAATGATTAATTTCCCTTACCTACTGAGTCCCTACGGCGCTTTGCTGGACTTCTAGGATTTATTTTTTTCACCTCGTAAGAGTGTGAGCCTATTGTCCCACTCTTACATGTGTTTTGCTTTGTGTGTTTAACATTTTTGTGTTCAAAGACTGTGGAGCCTCACATACTCCAAAGGCAGCATCGTTTTACTGTGTGCTACACTGCGCCTTCAGTGCAGTAACACAGGGTTGTCTTTTTCAGACTTCCCACTCAGACTCCATTTTATGAGACTGACTACTGTCTCCCAAAACATGTAAAGTTGCCATTGACTTTATTTGTCCTTTTTAATCCTGTTAGGCAGAAACCTGTGCAGTTCCCTTGGGGAACACTGCAAAAGATTTAAGACTACAGGTATAGCAGTAAACCCACTTGGTAGCAGTCTGCACCACCCAGATTTACCTGGTAGCTGTGGCTGAGCAGTCAGACTTCCCTCAAGAAGAGTTAGGCAGTATGCAAAGTATACACAATATGTACTCAGACACAATAGCACAAGCAAACACTGACCAGAGCTTGGTTTCAAAAGTATATAGTTATTTATTTATAAAACACACATAAGTTGAAATCACTCTAGCAAAATATAGTAAAAACACTTCAAGCACAGTTATAATGAAAGCAGTTCCAACCCTTACTCCTATCTAGACAACTCTAAGTTAACACCACATCATTAAAACAGAGGTGAGCGCTTAACGTTAGATGACACTCTAGTAGGTTCAAGAAAGGGGTAAAAAGAAACAGGAATGGGTTAAACACACCACTCTAAGGTCCAGAACACTTGCAATAGAATCAAACAAGCGCAAAGTCACAGGTGAGCAAAAGTCACTAGGCAGGGCCCACTCTTAGAGTAGCTGGAGCGAAAATGTGCCCAAGATCACACTGTTGTTAAGGATTCAAAGTCTTGCAAAGAGTTAGAAAGAGTTTAGAGTGGCTTAAAAAGTTTAGCCAGGGTGTCCCAGGCACTCCCAGGTTCGAAAGCCGGGGGCTAAATCTACCCCGTACAGTCGGTGGCAAGGGAAGCCAGGCGGAACACGGTACCTTAAGTGGAAAGGATCCTCCAGCGGTGGCAGTTGTTCCAGGCAGTGGCAGCAAGGCTCGACGTCGGTCAGGGGAGAAGAAGTTCTCGCTGAAGAGCAGAAGAAGAAGGTCGTTGCACTGCCCGGGAAGAAACCAGCCGCGGAGTCCTCCGGTTAAAGGGTTGTACCGACTTTCGTGGTTGGGGTAAAAGGTGGTGGGGTTCCGGTTGCCGGGGTGCTTGGCACTGGCAAGGCGGCCACGAGATACCTCGAGAAGCGAAAAGAAGGCGAAAACTGGTTGTCCCCACCAGTCAAGGGAAGGAGCCACTCCGTTAAGAGTTCTCCTCGGTCGTCGGGAAAAGTGGTGAGACGGTTCAGCAGGGCTCCACCGGGTGGTGTCGTCGAAGCAGGTCGGCTCAGCTCTTCTCTCGTCGGATTCTTGGTCCTGTGGCGACTTCTGAAGTTCCAGTCCCCAAAGCCCTGCTTTTATGCAGCAAACCCCCATTCACCCAGCCTAGCTGTCACTCAAACATGCTAAGTGGTGAGCCGGCCGGCTCACCACTTGGGCCAATCAGGACGGAGTGCGACTTGAGTTACCAAGGTAACTCAGTCCAGGGTGCCTAAATCCCCCTCCACCCCTCCTAAGTACCCCAGACAGAGTGGCACCACTTTGGAGGGCTTCTGTGGAGAAGCCCGCCAAAAGTGGAACAAAGGGCTCCACTTTGGGTCAGAGTTACAGAGGCGAACGCCAACGCCATTTTAGAATCAAGTTCTGGCAAAAAGTCCCAACCGGAGTTATAATAATAAATATATAAACCGGCGGTATGTTTAAGGCTACCGTAAATAAATAATTAAATGTGTTAGCCTAAAACAATGGGAAATCCCATAGGGAAATATTCGCGGTCGAATATAAAAAGTAGTTTCCACTGCCACCAGCCAAAACTCGATCAGGGGGGACGGAGACGTGCCCCCTCGACTAACAGACCCTGGGGCAATCGAATTGCCCCAGCCAGTACGTCCACAATATGATGGTTTGTACTGGTTCTGTTCAGGATTCAAGACTAGCAAAGTCTTTGGTGACTTTACATGCCCTGGGAGACAGTAGTCAGTCCCAGGGTATGGAGTCTATGTTGGGGAGTCCCTAGGACACCCCTGGGTCACGGCACAGAGGGTGCTGTGTAACCCACATCACAAAAATACATGAGGCCCTATGGAGTAAAAGACCCCATAGCCCATTCAACACAAGGTTTAACCAAGAAAACACACTTCAATATGTCCAAGAGTGAGGGTAAAAGAGTCTCACTCTTGGCAGGAGAAAAAAAGAAACCCCAGAAATCCAGCAAAGCTGCTGGGGGACTCACTAGGTAGGGAAATTCAGCCTAAACAGAGAATTCTCCCTAACACTCGCCCCCCCCCCAGACTAAGGGACAGGAGGATTTAATCCACTCCTGGATGAACCTCATAACTCTAGTCGATGATATACATCCTAGAGAGTCCATCAGCATTTTGATGGTGACACCCTGACCTGTGCTCAATGGTGAAATCAAACCCTTGCAGGCAGATTGACCATCTCAATAGTTTTGGATTTTCCCCTTTCATTTGCATTAACCATCTCAAGGGTTGGTGGTCAGTCTGAATAACAAAAGTAGAACCATACAAGTATGGCCTAAACTTCTTCAGTGCCCACACAATAGCAAAGCATTCTCTTTCGATAGTTGCCCACCTTGTCTCAGGATCCTTCAGTTTTCTACTGATGAAGCAAATGGGGTGCTCCCTACCCTTCTCATCCGGTTGGCTTAGAACTGCACCTATACCTACATTGGAAGCATCAGTTTGTACAATGAAAGGTTGGTGGTAGTCAGGAGCTCTCAAGACTGGAGCTTGGCAAAGAGCTCTCTTCAGTTTTTCAAAGGCCTGATTGCACTCCTCATTCCATTTTACCTTTTTAGGGAATTTGGGAGAGGAGATTACATTCAGTGGAGAAGCTATGGTCCCATAGTTCTCAATGAAATTCCTGTAATATCCAGTGAGGCCTAGAAAAGCTCTCACTTGGGTTTGAGTAGTCGGTGTTGTCCAATTTTGCACAGCTTCAATCTTGCTGGGCAAAGGCCTTATTTCTCCACCTCCTACCTCATGTCCAAGGTAGACCACTTTACTTTGACCAATCTGGCACTTACTGGCTTTGATTGTCAAATGGGCCTGTTCCAGAGCCTGCAACACATGTCCTAGGTGGGTCACATGTTCTTCCCAGGAGTGGCTGAAGACTGCAATGTCATCCAAGTATGCCATGCAGAAGTCTTCCATCCCAGCCAGAACCTGGTTCACCATCCTTTGGAATGTGGCAGGTGCATTTTTTAGTCCAAAAGGCATGACCTTAAACTGGTACAAGCCAACTGGGGTTGAAAATGCAGTTTTCTCCTTGGCATGGTCTGTCAGGGCTATTTGCCAATAGCCTGACGTCAGGTCAAAGGTGCTGAGGTACTTGGCTGCACCAAGTTTATCCACCAACTCATCTGTCCTGGGCAAAGGGTGGGCATCAGTCTTGGTGACTGCATTTAGAGCTCTATAGTCCACACAGAATCTCAAGTCTTTGGATCCTGCCTTTGGTACTAACACAACTGGGCTAGACCATGGACTAGTAGAGGGCTCTATTACCCCGAGATCAAGCATCTTCTTGACCTCTCCTTTGATGTGGGTTCTGACATGTTCTGACATTCTGTATCCTCTGCTTTTGACTGGCAGACAGTCACCAGTGAGTATCTCATGCTGACCCCAAGGGGTCAAGCCTGGTGATAGTGAGAACAGGGAGGCAAACTGATTTAACATAGATTTGCACTCCTCTTGTTGCTCAGGTGTCAGGTCTGAAGAGAGATTGACTCCTTCAACTTTTTCATCTAAAGGCACACCTCGGATGAGATCAGGGAGAGATTCACTCTCTTCTTCCTCTGCAGCTGAAGCTAGAAGCAAGGCTCCTACATCAGGTCTGGAGATGTATGCTTTTAGTCGGTTGGTGTGGAAGACTCTAGGAGCTTCCCTGGGTCTGCCCAGATCCACCAGATAGTTGACCTCTCCAAGTTTTCCCACAATCTTGAAGGGTCCCATCCATTTGTCTTGCAAGGCCCTCTGCCTTGTTGGGAGCATAACTAGAACTAGCTGGTCTTGAGTAAACTCAACCATGTTAGCCTTCTGGTCGTGCCAATGTTTGACCAGAGCTTGACCAGCTTTCAAGTTGTCACTTGCTTCTGCCATCATGTGTGACATTCTCCTCCGGAGACCTATCACATAGTCAGTCACTCTGACTGGCTTGAGGGGAGGAGCACCTTCCAATCCCTCCTTAATCAGGGCCAATGGGCCTCTGACTGGATGGCCATAGAGAAGCTCAAAGGGAGAATAACCTACTCCCTCCTGAGGGACTTCTCTATAAGCAAAGAGAAGGCATGGCAGTAGAAGGTCCCACTTTTTCTTAAGGGGTTCTTCTAAAGCACCTATCATGCTCTTCATGGTTCTGTTAAACCTTTCAACCAACCCGTTTGTCTGAGGGTGGTAAGCGGTTGAGAACTTGTAGGTAACTCCACAGGTTTTCCACATGGCTTTCATGTAGTGGGACATAAAGTTTGACCCCCTGTCAGAGATTACCTCCTTAGGAAACCCAACCCTGGTAAAAATACCGAGGAGGGCCTTAGCCACAGCCGGAGCTGTAACAGTCCTCATAGGAATTGCCTCAGGGTACCTAGTAGCATGGTCTACTACAACAAGGATAAACCTGTTGCCTGAGGAGGTTGGAGGATCAAGGGGACCAACAATGTCAATCCCTACCCTCTCAAATGGGACTCCCACAACTGGGAGAGGCACTAAAGGTGCCACATTCTTGGAACCAACCTTACCAGAAGTCTGGCAGGTATGGCAGCTCTTACAATATCTATCTACTTCAGCCCCCATCTTTGGCCAATAAAAGTAGAGTGAGAGCCTTTCCTTGGTCTTCTTGAAACTCAAGTGACCAGCCAAAGGTATCTCATGGGCTAGTTGTAAGAACTGTTGTCTGTTCTCTTGTGGGACTACAAGGCGTTTGTAGTCTCCAGGTTCAGACTCAGTGGGTTCACTGTAGAAGAGGCCATCTTCCCAGTGTAACCTATACTTCCCAGGCTCTTGCCCATCAGCTTGAGAAGCTGCCTGGTGGCGGAGACCTTCCAGAGTTGGACATTCTCTTTGCCCCTTACGAAAAGCTGCCCTGCTAGGCCCACCTTCTGCCAGTAAAGACTGCAGCTCAGGATGGTCCTCAGGGTCCAAATCTCCAATAAGGTTGGGGCCTCCTTCTAGCTCTTCCTCAGAGTCTAGCTCAACCACACAGGGTTGTACCTCCCTCTCAGCCTCAGCTGGAGGTGGAGTTACAGGTGTAACTTTGGACAACCTAGGGGAAGTCCTTGTTGGAAGCACTGGGGTGCTTGCTGCTGGCTTTTTCCTAGGAGTCTTGGGTTGCCCCTTTGCTCCTGATCTGGTAGTTACTGCAGTAAGTTGCTCCAGTGGGAGAGGAGTGATTTCTGTCATCATCTCCTGAGATAACCCTCTCAGGGTTTTCTCTCTTGCAGGTTTTGTGAGTTCCTGTAACCTTTTGCTAGGTGGTCTGGGGGTATGAGATACAACTCCAAGAGCTTTGAGGTCATTACCCAACAGAACCCTACCTGGCACTTCACATTGTACACTGACAGGTATTTTTACAGCCATATCATTACATTGGAGGAGAACTGGTAACTGGGGACACATCTGCACAGGCCCACCAGCTAACTTGGTGAGGCATTTGGGTGCCTTAGCAACATCCTCTGCCTTGAAAAATGATTCATCCACCACAGTTATGCTGGCTCCAGTATCCCTAATGGCAGGAGTCTCCTGACCATTCACCTGGACACTGTCCTTATAATACTCTTTAGTATTATCTGGGATAGAGTTATAGACATCTAAATTCTGTTGTTCCCACAACCCCAGAGAGACTAAAGAAACACTAGCTGAGACTCCAGTGGGTTCATCAGCTAGTAATAGAAAGTTTCCACTTGCCATATGTACTTCCTCTTCTGGAGCGAAGGCTAAGGAGGCAAGCTGGACCCCTGAAGGTTTACCCTTACATCTGGGATCTCCTTTCACATGGTCAGTAGCCTTACAAACAAAGCATGAGCCAAAGGCTCGCTGGAATGGAGGCTTGTTCTGACCTCCTTCTGGTCTGGGACCAGGAGGTATACTAGCCTGATTTGGTTTCCCTGGTGGCTTACCCTTATAGTTTTGTTTGGGGCCCTCTTTGGAATTTGTAGTATTAGAATTCTCTTTGGAGTCCTTTTTAGGCTGTTTCTCCCCATCCTTCTTTTGAGTGACCCCAGAATCCTTGTGAGTGGCCCTGTTGGCAACCCACAAGTCAGCAGCCTTAGCTAGTTTCCGGGAATCTAATTCCCTGGAATCAGCCAAGTGTTGTCTGAGCTCAGGAGAGCAGGCATCATAAATAGTCTCCAACATAAACAAATTCTTCATACCTTCATAAGTGTTCACCTTGTAACCCTTAATCCATCCCTCTAAGTTTTTCAAACATTCATTCACCCAGGTAGCCCAAGGGGTACCATCATGCTTTTTGAGGCTCCTAAACCTCTTAAGATACTGGGAAGGGGTCTTCCCAAACCTAGCTATCAAAGCTAGTTTCACACATTCGTAGTCCTTCCTATCCTCCTCCCCCATCTCCATTACCACATCAGTTGCAACAGGGGGAAGCCTAGAGAACAACCAGGTGAGTAAGTCATTTCCTGTGATGTTCTGGAGCCCATGATTATATTCAAACAGAGACAACCAATCCAACACATCCAATTTAGGCTCATACATACCAACCAATTCTTTAGGCATCCGGGGTCTTTTAGGACTGGAACTTCTAGAGGAGCCAGAGAGAGAAGCATTCTCAACAGATAATTTCTTCATTTCTAAGTCATACTTGAGCTCCATTTCCCTTAGCCTTAGTTCTTTGTCAGTTTGAGCATTAAGTTTCTTATACTCCAATTCTAGTTTCATTTTCTCCAGTTCAAAGTATTGAGGACTAAATGGGGGACCTGGTAAAGGTCCAGTAGGTACAGCAGGTAGAGCAGGCAGAGGCCTAGGGGGGACAGTCACAACAGCCTCACCCTCCTCTTCTGACTCTTCCTCAGAATCATCAACATTTTGCTCCATGTTAATTTCAGTACTGTCATCTACAGTTACTGGAGTGGTAGGTTCCTCTGAACCATCACCCAGACTTTGGTTAGCTAACAATCTTTCAATCAGCTCCATTTTCTTGCCCTTAGTCAGGAGATCCTTATGTTTACAGAGCACTCTTAAACAATCAGCAGTTTTGGCTGCAAGGGACTCTTGACTATAGCTTTCTATAACTGACATGTTAGAGGATTACTTTTACAGTGCTAAGCTTTGTGGTTAGTTGCACTAAGGTATCTAAAGCACAATAAAATGTATACTCAATACAAATCCCACCGCTGTACACCAGTGTTAGGCAGAAACCTGTGCAGTTCCCTTGGGGAACACTGCAAAAGATTTAAGACTACAGGTATAGCAGTAAACCCACTTGGTAGCAGTCTGCACCACCCAGATTTACCTGGTAGCTGTGGCTGAGCAGTCAGACTTCCCTCAAGAAGAGTTAGGCAGTATGCAAAGTATACACAATATGTACTCAGACACAATAGCACAAGCAAACACTGACCAGAGCTTGGTTTCAAAAGTATATAGTTATTTATTTATAAAACACACATAAGTTGAAATCACTCTAGCAAAATATAGTAAAAACACTTCAAGCACAGTTATAATGAAAGCAGTTCCAACCCTTACTCCTATCTAGACAACTCTAAGTTAACACCACATCATTAAAACAGAGGTGAGCGCTTAACGTTAGATGACACTCTAGTAGGTTCAAGAAAGGGGTAAAAAGAAACAGGAATGGGTTAAACACACCACTCTAAGGTCCAGAACACTTGCAATAGAATCAAAGAAGCGCAAAGTCACAGGTGAGCAAAAGTCACTAGGCAGGGCCCACTCTTAGAGTAGCCGGAGCGAAAATGTGCCCAAGATCACACTGTTGTTAAGGATTCAAAGTCTTGCAAAGAGTTAGAAAGAGTTTAGAGTGGCTTAAAAAGTTTAGCCAGGGTGTCCCAGGCACTCCCAGGTTCGAAAGCCGGGGGCTAAATCTACCCCGTACAGTCGGTGGCAAGGGAAGCCAGGCGGAACACGGTACCTTAAGTGGAAAGGATCCTCCAGCGGTGGCAGTTGTTCCAGGCAGTGGCAGCAAGGCTCGACGTCGGTCAGGGGAGAAGAAGTTCTCGCTGAAGAGCAGAAGAAGAAGGTCGTTGCACTGCCCGGGAAGAAACCAGCCGCGGAGTCCTCCGGTTAAAGGGTTGTACCGACTTTCGTGGTTGGGGTAAAAGGTGGTGGGGTTCCGGTTGCCGGGGTGCTTGGCACTGGCAAGGCGGCCACGAGATACCTCGAGAAGCGAAAAGAAGGCGAAAACTGGTTGTCCCCACCAGTCAAGGGAAGGAGCCACTCCGTTAAGAGTTCTCCTCGGTCGTCGGGAAAAGTGGTGAGACGGTTCAGCAGGGCTCCACCGGCTGGTGTCGTCGAAGCAGGTCGGCTCAGCTCTTCCCTCGTCGGATTCTTGGTCCTGTGGCGACTTCTGAAGTTCCAGTCCCCAAAGCCCTGCTTTTATGCAGCAAACCCCCATTCACCCAGCCTAGCTGTCACTCAAACATGCTAAGTGGTGAGCCGGCCGGCTCACCACTTGGGCCAATCAGGACGGAGTGCGACTTGAGTTACCAAGGTAACTCAGTCCAGGGTGCCTAAATCCCCCTCCACCCCTCCTAAGTACCCCAGACAGAGTGGCACCACTTTGGAGGGCTTCTGCGGAGAAGCCCGCCAAAAGTGGAACAAAGGGCTCCACTTTGGGTCAGAGTTACAGAGGCGAACGCCAACGCCATTTTAGAATCAAGTTTTGGCAAAAAGTCCCAACCGGAGTTATAATAATAAATATATAAACCGGCGGTATGTTTAAGGCTACCGTAAATAAATAATTAAATGTGTTAGCCTAAAACAATGGGAAATCCCATAGGGAAATATTCGCGGTCGAATATAAAAAGTAGTTTCCACTGCCACCAGCCAAAACTCGATCAGGGGGGACGGAGACGTGCCCCCTCGACTAACAGACCCTGGGGCAATCGAATTGCCCCAGCCAGTACGTCCACAATATGATGGTTTGTACTGGTTCTGTTCAGGATTCAAGACTAGCAAAGTCTTTGGTGACTTTACATGCCCTGGGAGACAGTAGTCAGTCCCAGGGTATGGAGTCTATGTTGGGGAGTCCCTAGGACACCCCTGGGTCACGGCACAGAGGGTGCTGTGTAACCCACATCACAAAAATACATGAGGCCCTATGGAGTAAAAGACCCCATAGCCCATTCAACACAAGGTTTAACCAAGAAAACACACTTCAATATGTCCAAGAGTGAGGGTAAAAGAGTCTCACTCTTGGCAGGAGAAAAAAAGAAACCCCAGAAATCCAGCAAAGCTGCTGGGGGACTCACTAGGTAGGGAAATTCAGCCTAAACAGAGAATTCTCCCTAACAAATCCACAGACCCAGTACAAACTATCTTACATAGAGTACTGGAAAGGGTTACTAGTGATCCCTTTTTGTCTATCTCTCATGGAACATTGTTTCGTTCCCTTTTCATTAAGACTTGGCTGGTGGCAGTGGTAACTACCTGATCTTTCTTACCACGGTTATTGTAAATAGCCCTGGTATTGTTTTAGGCTATCTTGGTAGCCTCAAACTTAAACCACTGGACCATATTTGTTTTAATTTGGTTCCGGCTGGGTTTATTCACCATTTCTTTTTGTAAAAGTCTTTCTCGTGTCTTTCTCTGCGCGCCAAACCATGTTTGGTTCTTTTGTTCACCATCTTTTCGCAGGCTTCTGCACAGAAGCCCTCCTTAGGCGCCTGAAAGTCTGGGTAGGCAGGATGTGAGGGAGGGGTTTCAGGACGCCTGCAATGGGTAACCCAAGTTGCACTCCTGTATGATTGGCTTGGCGACTGTCCCGCCAGGACAGCCCCCTGCTGTGTGATTGACAGCTAGGCTATGTGAATGGGGGAAAACTGCATAAAAGCAGGTCTCTGGGGCTGGAAAGGCAGAGTCGCCACTGGATCGAGAGAACTGAAGAGAAGCTGAAGAGAAGCTGACAAAAGAGGACCTCTACCACGACTGAACCTCCTGGTGAAGCCCTGCTGCGGGTCCGAATCTCCAAACTTCGTTGACAGGGAAGATCTGCAAGGAATCTTCTCCCCTTGAGCTGGTGGGAACAGCCAGTTTGCCAAACTGCAAGCCAGGTCTCCCTCCTCTGGTCGAATTTGCTGTGCACAGCTACAGTGAACCGGATAACCAGGAAGGTCGGACCCTGCTTGGGTCTTAAGGAGCGCACTTTATTTTCGTTGCTTTGCTCTGCTGCTGGTTTCTTCCCTGGGCAGTGCAGGACCCTCCAGTCTTCCTACTTCATGTCAGTCCGACAGTCAGTTCAGGAACCGTGAGCCTGCAGGGCCTGCCAGGAACGTCCGCCTCAGCTATAGCCTCTTCTCCATTTAAGGTACTGTTCCAAATCCGGTTGCTCATTTCGTCCAGCCGCAGTGAAAGTGCGTGAAATCGTTCGCCAATCCGAGGCCTTGTCCTTCTCTATTCTTTAAAGTAACTTTTTGCCTGACCAACTTCGTTCTGAATTCTTGGCAAAGACTTAACCGCGAACTACCTTGAACTGTGTGATCTTGAGCAAAAGACTTTGACCCATTGGCTTTGGCCCTAGCCTCTTGATTTGATCTCCTCACTGCAGTTCCTTTTTCTAGATTGCCCTGCTTACTTAACTGTTGGTGCTGCTCAACTTTTGTCTAACTTTGCCTTTCCCTCCCTTTTAAATTGCTAGAGTGCCATTTTGCTCACACTTCATTTTGAGCCTAGCTTGTCCAGAGTCGTCTATTGGGTGGTGTGTGATGTATTAAGATTGTGATTTCTAAACTGCTTGAAAATAGTGAAATGTTTAATAACTGATGTGTAAATAAATGTATATTCTTTTACAAAGAAACCTCGAGTCAGTGTTTGTTTGAATCATAGTAATTGCTGTCCTTTGTGTAAATATTGGTACTGCTCAGTTTACTCTTGAGAAAAGTCTGGCTGCTCAGCCATCGCTACCCTTTACTGTGTAGTACAGGCCTGTACCAAAGGTGAATGTGTACTGTCACTTGTAGTACTAATTGTGTGTGGTGTTCCCAAAGGGTACTGCATATAATTCCACCTAACACCAAGCCATGAGGGTCTTTTCTGATCACACATCAGCCACCCCATCCCCCATTGGATGCGGGGCCCCACAAGGATCCTGCACCTCCCCCACTCTCTACAATCTTTTCACGCTACCCTTGTTCAACAACCTAGCAGAGTTCGGCATAGCCTTTACCAACTATGCCGACGATACACAAATTCTTCTCCCTCTATCAGGTGACTATGCCTATGTCTAAACAGGGAAAAGACGGATATTTTCCTGGTAGGCCCTAAAGAGCCCCTAAAAATATTAGACAGCAAATACAGCTCCTTCAGCATTGAGCACACTGTCATCTCAGTATCTGCTGCAGTAAAAACCTTGGGTGTATACTTGGACTCCACATTATCAATGGAAAGAGAAGTCAGCGCCATTTCTTCATCTGCTGCCTTCACGACAAAAAATCACCAACGCAGTGAAACCTCACCTCTCACCAAAAAACGGCCTCAACATTGCTAGAGCTACCATTGGTGTGAGGATTGACTACTATAACATCTTACTCCTAGGCACATCTGCCAATAAAATCCACGCAAAACAACGAGCTCAGAGCGGCCCTAAGCATTCCCAGGAGAGAGCACATCTCCCAAGCCAGAAAAGATGCCCACTTGCTCCCTCCCGATCAAAGAACGCATAATGTTCAAGGCCCGCACTATCGCACACTGATGCCTGTCCCAGACCGCCCCCACCTACCTAGCCGAGCGGATACACAAGGCGCCCACCCACAGACCAAAATGACACCAATACTCCCACCTACTCCCAGTCCCGGCATTCAGCAGAGCCAAAGCCGGCAGTACAAGCTTTGAAGTGCTAGCCCCAAAAGCTTGGAACGCCATCCCACTCAGCCTAAGAAAAGAAAACTCCCTACTGGCATTCAGAAAGGCACTAAAAACCGAGTTATTCAACTAGACTGCTCCTAATGTTTCAAATGATGTTCCCCTGTAACCAATGAACACATCCACAACACTGTCTTTTAAACTCTGCAATTCTGTTCAAGAATCTGTTTTGTAAGCTGTACCTAAGTAAATGTACTGTAAGAGCGCCTTGATGCCACAGGGCCCTGTGTGTGCTTTATAAATTCAAATAAATAAACAAATACCAACAGAACAAGAGGGAACTGGGTATAGTGATGACGATTTTGTAGGAGACAAATAGTGAGCCACAACATTAAACAGAACGTTGACGAGAAAATGGCCCACAACTAAAAAAAAGGCAACAATGAGATCACAAACACAATTGAAACCAGCTTCCTACCTCGCACAAACCTCAAGGCAGAGGAAGGATTGTAAGACACAACATCAATATACTGCCAAGGTTGCTTTCGACAAAACCATAAATGGCAACACGACGTACATTCTTTGCAATTCCCCAAAATGCAAACAAATAAAATACGACACTTCTATGACCAGCTGTGGAACCTCTGCTGTAGTTCCAGGAGTCTTTATTGTGCATAGTTACATTTGTACGGATCAAGTTACTTTCAGGTATTGTACAAGACATAGTTCACGCAGTACACCCACCGGCAATCCTCACATCATCGCCTCAGGCCCCCAACTGGCCCCCAACTGGCACACATGGAACATTCAGATACAACAGTCACCCAAGATTCTCCTGAGCTGCCAAGCGTAACACTTACCAACATTCCACAAGCATGCATCCATGGCCAGCAGGACAGGACACGACCAGACATATATTACAACAGTCCCCTTGGCTGGCTAGTCTTGGTTGTCTGCTTTGGAGCATTCCTTCTACTTCTTCCTTTCTTCTCCTCCATCTCCAACCTCTCACTGCCTTGGATGTCCTCCTACTTCCTCTCTATGCTGCTCTCCCCTAACCACCTTTTAATTCTCCTTCCTCTTCCCCTGTTCATCCTACAATCTCCCCCTCAAAATTCTGCCTCTTTCTCTCACTATCTTCTCTCGCTTTCCTTCAGCACCAACCTCTACCTCACAAGTATCCTTCCCCTCATCCCCCCACCGCTCTCTCTCCAGCTGTATCACTCTACCTTTTTTTCTCTCCCTCATTTTCTCTACCCTCTCTCCCTCCTTCAAAATTGTTTTCTTTAGCATAAGTCTTCCTTGCTACTCCTTCCTCTGGCACAGCCCTGCATGACATGTCCACACACTAATTTCCCTTAACGCAGTCTTTAAGAAACCAGAGTCTCTTTTATACTGACCAAGAGCCTGCTCCCTGATTGGATCGGGCAGGCAGGTGGTTCTCTGCAGTGATCCGATTGGGAGTGAGGGTTAGTCATTTAGAACTCAAAAGGTCTGGGTGACTTTAAAACAGATTGTGGCTATTTTGAAGCCATGCCATGCATCCTGAAAGTTTCTTGTGCGGGAGAGGGGTCCACATCTGTCCCAAGTTGCTCGCTTTTCTGCTGTTAAAAAGGTTTAAGCCTCAGCAATTCTGAATCATTGGGAACTTCCTGCTTTCCTTTTCTGGTGGAGTTTGCAGATGGTTTTTCTACTGAGATTGTAATGAAAATGAAATGTTTTGTTTGTGCAAGCCCTGCTAACGAACAGTGGATGGGAATGTTTTCAACTTTTTTGTTATGGCTTAAGTCCCATATCCTAATGGTGGATGAGGGTATGGGTGGTCTGAGTTAGAAGAGTGGGAATGGGGAAATGGCCCGAGTAATCCTCCATATATCATCTCCGGGGTTGGTATTGCTGAGCTGGCGGCATTCCCCAGATCCCAAGGCCCTTTTTACTCCATCCCTGGACACTCCATGTGCGACTTTATCTCAAGGACCTGAGTTGTCCTAATCACTACTTTCCAACCACCATATTTGTACCCTTTGTTTCTCTTCAGAAAACAATGATCTACTCTATATGTTGCTATAGGTGAAAATCACCCTTTTGTTTTCCCAGTTGTAGGAATATATGGGAATGCCACATCTCTGCACATCTGATGTATCCATTTGCTAAACATATGGTGCACTATTGACTTTACAGTGCTCGGATGTCTTCTTGCCCAGGTCTGCACTCTAAAATCCCAAAGAAAAATACATATCTTTACAAACATTGAAAATAGCATGAAATTATTGAGACCGCTCATTCAACACTTTCTCCTGAATGAACCACTGAATTGGTACCCATCTACCTCTTGGACAATCCGAGCATGACTTTTGATATTGTCCGTGTCAGTGTCCTGATTGGATTAGTATGTCAGATGCATTCAGCATGATATAAAATGGGATTGTCCTAAGGAATCATGATTGAGGGTAGGGTGCTTTCCATGAGAATTGAATGGATGTTTTGTCTTCCTTGCTGACTGAAGCCCTCAGACATTGAGACTCTATTATTTTATCACACAATCACTTTCAAGCATCTGTTAGATTTGTACAGGCCTAAATAAATGAATCTCTATATACAGGATTTGAGAGATGTCATTTGGGCATTAGTAGTATATGAGACCTAATTGACAAATGCCACAGCAATACCATCACAACGTTGATGAATTGGAGTGAAATCGTGTTATGCAGTTGTGGGAGTGAAACTCATCCAGGCTTCATAACATTTTATTTTGCAAGATGGTGGATTTGTCAATCCTGTTTTAAACAGAATTAAGTAGTGCATTCCCTATAAGTTTCCTTATAATTAAAGGACTAAAAGGTCTGATTTCCTTTGCCATATCCATTGGAGTTCACTTTTGTTTGAATTTTGTAGTTCACAGATTATCATTGAACAATTTGTTTAATTTGCCATTTCTTCCATTTCTTTTGCTTATAAATGGTATCAAGTCATTCAAGGTATCCATCAAAGTAGAAAAGAAGGTTTTCAAGCTACAGTGACTGTCAGAGTTTGGGTCTTGAATCCCTTGTACATATATTTCATTATATTTTTCATTTAGCATCATGTTAATTACATTAGTACCCGGCACACCGCAAAAAGAATCAAATCTATGCACCGATTGGTGCGTTTGCAAGCCTTACCATAAGGTAATGCCGCTCACGTTGCGGCGTGTCCCTGGCACCAGTCCCCACCATTCTTGCGTATTTCAGATTTTTTCTTCAGGCAACCATGAAAAGGGAGAAGGGACTACATGTAGTCCCTTCTCCCTTTCCATTGCGACAGCATACAGTGAATCTTTGCAGGGATGACATTTCTCTGAGTGGGAGCTGATGCAGTGCGAGGCCCTAATGGATGTGACTGCCTAGGATTCATGTGGCAGTCCATACCAGTAAGGACTTGCAGGGACAAAATCACTAACTTACTGCCCTCCAAAATACCTTCTTGGTTACATTGACAAATCCTGGTTTGTCTAACTTAATAGATGAGCTGGCACCAAAGCGGCCAGGCTCGGATTGTGCAGGGTTGTCAGTATGTGGTTTCTCTTTTTTTTTTTTTTTTACGTGCTTATGGTTAACAATAAACATTTTACACAATTATAGTCATAATTAAATAGATATACATTCACATAACATGAATCACATATCAAATAATACAAACATATGAACATAATGGTTTTGGTTTTTGGTATTTGGTTTCACTACACAGCAGTGCCTGCATTTCATAGGATGCAGAAGGGGGGTAATGTTTCCGAGAACAGCAGAAAAGCAGTCATCGGTCTGGCTGGAAAGGGCACCCATGCACCTTTGTCCAATTTTGTTGTACTGCTTATAAGCTTTTGATACATTGAGGATTTAAAGAAAAAAAGTATTTTCAATACGGAATAACTGTTGTATGAGCTTTTTGCACTATTCCAATAGTAAGTTAGATCAATAAAATGTACTAATGATAAAACAAATTGGAATGATCTTTTGGGGAGAAGCTGGCTTGATCACAGAACACACAACTGTCCACACAGCATGCAATTTAATCTTGCCATCCCAGATTTTACCTTCCAATAGTAATTATGCAGGATTTGGAGACAAAATGATTCCTGGTCAAACACACACACTCTGAAAATCAAATGTCAGATTGATTGAATGATTAGGGTGACACACTTTCTCCAAACCTGCTCTCTTTTTCTGAATTTTCAGTTGCTTATTGCGATTTCTATAACATGTTTGGATCTTTTTCGCAGCTTCAATCATTTCACCGTCAATTATATTTTTGCCTAATCCGTTTAACAGAAATAGAATGTTATTTTCTGCAATAAGGCTAGTCAGCTGTATCTGTTTATACATTTAAGAAGGCACACTGCAAAACCTGGAAGTACTTACAATGTTAACATTTCACACACACTACCCTAAGGCCTGTGTGGCAGATTGCCATAAGAATCCATGGTAAATATTCCCTACCATGGATAAAAGGAAGGATGCATTTACAGAGTTTTAACTCCAAAGTGCAAAAAGTAAGAGTAAATACACCACTTCATTCTGCTCTTCATAGTGCAAATGATGAAAATTGCACAAAGGAGGCCATTTTGCACTTAAGTGCCAGCGAAACAGGTCCAGCCTGTTTCTTTTAATGGCTTTTGTCGGTCTTGTAGCTCAAAGTCCACTGAATTGTGCTAACTTAACTAAATGTGTTCTTTTTTAAAAAAATGTTAGCAGCACTTCAACGACCTAATCAAATAGAGTATTTCAGAGATCTTGTCTATTCGTTTTGGATTCATGAATTCCCCCTTTCCATTTTTGCTGAATTAAAAGCATATGCATTTAATGTTCATGAAAAGGCAACTCTTGGACCACTTTTGGATAATTATTAGTATCTCAGAGTAGATAGCCAGATGAAAAGGGGCAGATTTAAAAATAGAAATTCTGGTACATTGATGTCAGGTCTTTCCTTCCTCAGGAGCAATGCTGGCAACATATTGACCCAGCCAGCATGGACATGCTCTCTCACAACGGCATTATTAGAACTATGGGAAAAGCAAACATGACTGGTCCTATTTGGGAAAACTGGCATGTGTTACCACACCCATCATAGACATGCCATTACCTCCTAGTTCAGTAGAGTAAGGACTGTCACAAGCAAGATTATTGATAAGTAATTAGACCGTTATGGATAAAACGAACATTAGTGTGTTCTGACATGAGGATACTTGTACTAATTTGCGCATGGGCATGTTTTTTAAGAGTGGCATTAGCAGCATTATGTGGCACAGCCAGCATAAAAATGTCCTCTTACACTGATAGAATAATGGCAAATATTGTGGGCAAAGTCATCACAAAAGTGTGTTAGGAAATGCACCTGTAAACTTTTGGTGAGCGGACATCTACTTTTTTCATGTGTTATCCTAGAAAAACTGTTGTAAATTGTATACAGTGGGATAACGAAAGGGGGCGGTCCGCTTGCACTCTAAGGAGCCAGACCGGGACAATGAGGGTGCTGAGCAGGAGCATGGTACTCCTGCTCAGCACCCTCATTGTTCTGGTCCCTTTACATAAGCGAGAACCCTTTATGTTGGGTACAATAGGTTCAATCAAACATTTTCACAGAAGTGTGCCCAACACTTTGCAACATTAGTAACAATTTTAATTTAATTTTACTTCAATAAATGAAAATAAAGTTCTTGGAAGTATGCATGTTGGACCAATTTGTCTTATGTATTTGTAAAAAAAAAAAGTAAAACTTTATTTTATGGTCTCATGCTTATGATTTTGCATCAGATCTTTTCTGGCAAAATTTTGCTCTCCGACATGTATTTTCACTAATTAAGCATTACACGTGTCATTTACAACAGGTTCTGTTTTTTTTGTTGTTTTGTTTTTTTAGACACATTGAACATTGGTACATTGGTATACCTCTTCCAGGACAAAGTCCCGAAATGAAGGGTCGGTCCTGCGATCTGCCTATGCTCCATTTATAATAAATAAAAACCACAAAATTATTTGCCACCTGGCTTACTTATGACAACTTATTCTAAAGTCACTTCCATGGTGCCTCCAAGTATCAAAGACTGGTGATGCTCCTTGCAATGTCCTTTTCTGTGAAGTCACTTCTGTTGGTGCACTGCATAATCAAATTAGGAGGTTTGCATGTATGGTATGTGTTATTACTTTGCTCGACTGGAATTTGAGGGCTGACAGTGATGCCCTATTTTACTGGCATGCTTTTTTTTCTGGGCACATTGTACAGGGCTGCTGTGCGCTCCTGCTCGGCCTGGCTGCCTGTATAACAGCGGTCTGGAGCATGACACAAACAGCAGTGTGGCCATATGCTACTGCTCTGCACCCTCCATGCACCAAGGGCGCGGGGGGCATAGTTGGAGCGCGTTCTGCGTCCCAATCTTGGCCATTGATTGCATGGCAGGCCCAATAAGGGGCAGAGCTAGATGGAGAGTAGGAGCACACAGCTCATGCCCCGGTCTTTACCGAATGTTGCAGGTAGAGGGTACAGAGTCAAGTCGTCATATGGGGGCAAGAACGATTGTCTGTCAGTTTAGCATTAATTTTCCAAGGGGTATTTGGGGGCTCGTCCTCCCCACTCTTGCAATGCTGGATACTCCCCTGATTGTATGGCTCTCTACACATTTTTCACAAAAGGTGTGGTGTAAAATGCCTCTCTACGCTCGTTTGCTGGCACACATTTGTAGTTAATACCTACACTCCTCCAACATCAAAATCACCCACTACCATTGCACAGCAGTACTGGCCCAAATAGGACCAAGCCATTCTAATCATGGGATTTACAATGTCTTTCTAGGGAACATAGTGTGGGATCCAGCTCAAAGCACCTGTTTTGTGCCTGCCAGCAGTACCCTTCACCCTCCTGTCGAGCAGGAGCTCCAGGTCATGTCCCTGCAGAAGCAGTGGACCCACGGAGCATACCAGCTGCCCAGCCTTGTTGACCATCTTTAATGGTAAGCATGGATGCCCCCCGTTCAACCTTGCAAAAATTGCACGAAAATTCTTCATTTTATGCCTTATGCGCTCGCATTGATTCTGGAGCCTGCAAATCGAAATTTGCACGTTTATTTATCCTGAAACGCCTTTCTGAGCATACTGCCGCCATTAAGGTACACGAGGTACCCAGCGTCCTAAGATGGCCGACAGCTTATTGTCTACAATACCTGCCATGGAATCCAGGCCCCTGCTGTGAGCTGATTGGTCTACGGGCCCATATCCCCTCCCATTGGTCACCGGCAGGCGAAGCCGTCCCACTCCCTCCAAGGCCCACGGGAGGCAAGGCCAGCACCTGTTTTGTGCCTGTTCGGTGCCGTGACTGCCGTCTGCTTGACCCCCTGGCCCTCCGCATACAAGGTACTCTTCCACCCCTTTTCAGACACTGCACTGCCACAGTAGCCCAAACTTACCTCGGTGTACATACGTGTGACCACTCTCTTAACATGAACTGCCTATGCCTATGCAGCCTGACCATGCCCTAACCTGAATCACCTACTCCCACTGCCAAATGTGTCTTGTGGGTGATGTCTCTGCATGTCTTGTTATAATGGTGTCCCTACTGTGTCATTTAGCGCCTACTGCTCAGCAGTACTATTATACTATGTTCTTTATCTAGGGTGTACTACGACACTCAATGGCTGCATCGCACCCAAATGTATCTATATTTAGAGTTGACTAGCCTAGAGGTGCCCTGCGCCCTGAATTGCATTTAGCCCTTCTGTGGTGTGCTACTGCCCCTGCATTCATACTGTTGCTTTTCATACCCAGGTGCCTCACGGCTGTATGATAACTACCAACAACCACCTTGCACCTATCCTATCTACGTACACAATGTATCTCCATACGCTCTATACTGTGATACTTAGATCACTTCTTTATACTATGAATATCCAATACCCGACCATGATACCAAACTCACCCACACACGAGCCCCCACCGAATTTCCACAGACCAACTGATATGATCTCTGCACCCTTCACTGTCCTCGAGAGGAACCTCAAACTACGTGCAAGGCTCCCAAGGCTTTTTGACCCCTTAACCAAAACAGCCCACAGCAACGCTATTACTAGCCCCCACAGACCCGCCCAGCACCCTCTTCAACTAATCAGTAGACTCTATCGTGAACCTATCCACACCCAGAAAGATGCACATAAATCCTCACTACCACCTTTAAAACCAGTACAACCCGAGACCAAGGGAGCACTGATAAACGCTCGCTCCATGGTAGCTCACGCTACAGACATTGCTGACCTACTCCACAACGAAGACTTGGACTTCTTAGTCGTAACCGAATCCTGGCTACATCCAACAGCAGGCCCCGCAATTATGTTAGCCATACCAGATGACTATACTCTACTAAGACTTGATCGTACCGCCTCTCGAGGCGGAGGTCTTGCTATTATAGCTAAAACTAAACTCCCTCTGACCATTGAGTCACCTGCCAACATAGGATCTTGTGAATCCTTAACTGCAAAGTTAACCTTATCTAATACACAATCCATCTCTATTCACCTTATTTACTGTCCACCTGGCCCCTTAGGGTCATTTGAAGAAGACCTCACAAATATCCTATCAAATAAACTTAAGAACTCTTCACAAAGTATCGTACTAGGAGACTTTAACCTTGGTTTTAGCGACCCCGCAGATGCTAACGCCACATTAATTAATAATACTTTAGAGGAACTGGGCTTCACCCAGAGGATCACTGTGCCCACTCATACCAAAGGTAGAACCCTGGACTGGCTAGCTGTGCACAACCCGTCCAAGCTGGCACAAATTGAAGAGAAAGTGGCGAATGTTGAAAGAGACACCCTCCTCTCACCCAAGATCAGCAAGAAAGATGCCTCTATGGTATATGTCACCACATACTCAGCACAGAGTAAGAAGATCAGGAGTATCATTCAAAGAAATTGGCCCATGCTGCAGATGGACCCGCGGACCCAACCCCTATTTCAAGATCTTCCTATTTTTGCCTATAGGAACAGTAATGCCCTGAGAAACAGCTTGGTGAGAGCAGAGCTATCGACCACTCCAATCACACAGACCAAACATAAAGGTACACAACCATGTCATAACTGCCAACATTGTAGTAACTTTATACCAGGCAACATCATTTCGCATCCACACACTGGTAAACCAATCACGCTGAAACACTCATGCACCTGCGATTCCACGAATGTGGTCTACGCCCTGAAATGCCCTTGTGGTTTCTATTACGTGGGTATCACCACAAGAAAGGCTAAACTACGTTGGACTGAACATAAGTCCAATATCCGGACCAAAAATCTGAGATCTCCGGTGGCAATGCATTTTGTTGAAGCAAGGCATTGAATTGCCCAACTCAAATGTATGATCTTGGAACAGGTCAAACTAAGTCCGAGAGGGGGAGATATACAGAAGAAATTACTCCAGAGGGAGATCAGTTGGATCGACCTGCTCGATTGCCTCAGTCCCAGGGGCATGAACTGTGAATTTGACTTAATGTGTTTTCTCTAATACAATCCACGTTCATTTTGTAGGTGTACTTGTAAATAGTGTTTTTTAACAGAGTCATACCAAGCTAACGGCTTGCATACAGATCATGGGTTCAAATGTATAAGTAGATGTGACACCATGGACTTTCACCATAGGAAACCCTCATGTTGGTAGAGCTCACATTGTTAAAACTTTATATTTGACCCGGTAGATTGTGAACTGGTGACTAACCAGGAGTTTAAGTTTGGATGCATTGTGAAGGAAGAGGGGAATCTTCAGAGCAATAGGCTCACCAGAGTTGTAATGTGCATGACATGAGACAGCTGAGTGGTTCATGATAGAATGTCTAAAATATAGTGTGTACATGGCACCTACAGCGCCACTATAGAACACGCCTTAATTTACTATATTGATAACTAGACTGACAGTCCAGGTGGGAAGGTTGCAGGCCAGTGCCTTAGGACCGACCCAATCTATAGGTCTGTCACTCTCCAGTACTTGAACGGTGGGTAGGGGCACGGGGCAGCTTTACAACTGCTGCCGTGCCACTCCCCCCGCTAAATCTGTCTCCTCACCTTAGCAGGTGCTGGCACTCTGATTGATCACTCGATATAACCATGATCCTTATAAAGTGGAATTATTAACAAATCCAATACCATTGGCAACGCGGCGCATGCTCCGTGCGCGTCCTTAGCAACGACTGCTGAGACGCGCGCGCGCCTGCACCACGATTAGCCTGAGTAGAATCTTTTGGCGGATTTGCCCATACAAAGATGGCGGCCCGCATTGGGACGCGCATGTGCGTCGGTTCCCTGGGCAACGATAATAGCTTGGGTGAGCTGGGCAGGGCGTCCTCGAGGCGGGCTGCTACACTCAGTGTGCTACAGGCGATTTCTTTACTTACAAGTTACAACAATAACCGAAGCGAGCACTAGTTATTAAAACGTCACCACAAGTGAATGAGTGTACAGAGGCGGCTTTTGCACCTCCCACCTAATGACATTTACTACGAGTACGTACGCTTTGAAGTCACCCTCCTCTTCTTTCTTCACAATTGCAGTCGCTCTCGGTTGAAGTAACTGCCCGACACTGCCACTACACCCGGCGAGACATCCACGGTCTTTCGACTGGGTGAGTTACGTTTAAATTATGTTCACAACACTTGAAAATCTGACCCCTCACCTATGATCTTTACAAGCTGTTTCTGCCATGTCATTTTAACTATACAGGTGGCCATGATTTTTCTATGGGTACCAAGGAAAGCAGGTCAGTTTATCTCTACCTTTGTGAGATACTTATTTGAGTTTCTCCAAATTCTGCATGAATCTAATTAGTGTGTCCTTATACCTTTAGGAAACCCCACTGAAATTTGAAAACTGAAATTTGAATCTTGTTGAAACTAAAAACACATCCTGCCCTGAAGATGGATTTCATACAATCCGAAACGCGTTGGCACTGACAAACCTAATAGTAGTGTCTTTAGGAATATACTTCTGAGCTGAGTGAATGTGATTGCTCAGAAGCAGGGAATTTGAAATTGGACAATTGTTGTCTGTTCAGTTTTGTATATGAATAGCTCAGTCAGACTATACTGCTAAAAGGTGTATTTTACCTCTGTTACCTACTGTGTATATGTGTTGTTACAGAACATTCTGTCCAGATCAACTGAAATGCAATCCTTTGTTTTTGTACTATAAACTTACTTTTACTTAGTATCCTGTGAATTGAATTAATTGAGTCTCACACCTTTTACACATTGAAGTGTGGGAAGTTGAATTGATTTTCAATGTGAATGATACAACTTAATGGCACCTAGGTCAACCTATTACCTGTTTCGAGCCCAGCCGAATTCTATGTTCACTGGGGACCTACAGCGTGAAAGGTTTGTGTATACCTGGAGCACCATTGTAATACTTTAATACTTAAACAAACTGACCCCTTTTCTCTGAATTTCTTTGAATGTTTTTGAAAATGTGTCCTACTGAACTAGTATTCCCACCAGGGAGTCCTCTTGTTTCAGCCAGGCTGAATCACCAGTTGGGATTTTATTCCCATTAGGAGTGCAGCACAGGGTTACCGACTGGCAACAGTCTGTGCATGTTTTGTTCATTAGTATTTTGAATCTCGAGTGGCCTCGAGCTTCACCCTGCTGCACCTGAAATAGCACATACCTGTTTTACACACTTAACATAAGACCCCTTGGGGTCTATTTACCTTGAATTACCCCTGACTATTACCAGTAGTGCCTCCCACCAACTTCCTTTTTCTTAGCTGTGCACAATTGCCCAGTCTTGATCTCTTCTATACTTCCACAGCCCTGGACAGACCATCACCTGATCTCGTTCACCTTAGAGCCAACACCAGCGCAAATTGACAGCATAGCTCCAGCTGTTCAGACCATAAATAAAAAGAACATCACCCCCGAAAATTTGATCCCATTAATCGTACCAACCTTGGATGCCATTCCGGACCACTTAGATCCCTTAATGATGGTAGACATTTACAACGGAGTCATGCTCTCATCTCTTGATGCCATAGCCCCACTGAAGTCAAAAAAGAGCAAACCAAGAAAACACAAACACCTGGTTTTCTCCTCATCGTAAAACCCTCAGACAGGAAAAGCGACGCTGTGAAAAAATTTGGAGAGTACTTCCCTCACTCAGAAAAAAACAAGAAAAACCTGAGTAGACTAGCCTCTCATTATAAAAAAGAAATCATCCTGGCCAAACATACGTCCTACAGCACTCGAATCTCACAAGCCAAATCCAACACCAGAGAGCTCTTTACAATACTAAAAGAGGTTGAATCTCCCATCCAAGCTCCTGACTCGTGCCTCAAGGACAAAAACTTGTGCACGGATATACAAAATGCCTTAGCTAACAAAATCTCCTCTCTCAAGACGAAGATAAACATCAAAAAGGACTCCCTTCTCTCTTCTACTAAACCCAACATCCCCACCCCTAAAAAGATACACCCAATTCAGACACACCCCCCTGTGCACATTCCCCATTTCAACTTCCACAGAGTATCCACCAAAGAGGTAGAAAAGGTCATTCTCACCCTCAAACCTTCGAACTGCCACGGGGACCTATGCCCTGCACAATTGATAAAGGATGCGGCTCGTGATCTCGCACCATTTATTACCAAACTAATAAATGCGTCATTCACATCAGGCAGCGTACCTAACAATCCGAAAGAATCATGTGTCCTCCCCCTGCTCAAAAAACCGAATTTAGACCCCTCTACTCCAATTAATTACCGCCCCATCACCACAGTACCGTTCCTTCTTAAAATCCTCGACAAAATAGCATACCAACAAATCCAACAGTACCTTGAGCACTTCCACCTCTTAGGAGTCAGACAATCGGGTTTTAGGCCTCAACACGGCACCGAAACCGCACTCATAGATCTTAAGGCACAGATAGATGAGCTGAGAGATCAGGGTAAGGTGGCACTACTGCTACTTCTCGATCTCTCGGCTGCCTTCGACCTGGTCGACCACGAGATCCTATGTGACCACCTTCAGAAAGCCGCCCACTTCTCTCAAGAGGCAACTGACTGGATCCAATCCTTTCTAAATAATCGCACGATGAGTCTTTTCCCTACTAGCAGCAGCCGACCCTACACCCATCACCTGTGGCGTGCCGCAGGGTTCTTGCGTCTCCCCCACCCTGTACAACATCTTCACAAAGTCCCTTTTTGATGATCTAGATGGGTTTCACCTACACCAACTATGCCGATGATACCCAGATCCTCATCCCGTTGACGGGGGATTATGACAAGGATTTGGCCTTCGTCAACAAAGTATACCTCATCATCCAGGCATTGATGGCCTCACACGGTCTATGCCTGAATGACGACAAAACAGAACTCCTCATTCTAGGGTCCTCACATAACCTCAACAAACTAGACCAAAACTACTCCTCCTTCGTAATCGACAACAAATAAGATCACGGTAGCCAAGGAGGTTAAAACCCTTGGTTTCTACCTAGAAACACTCCACTCTCACCTTTAAAAAACAAGTTAATGCTATGGCATCCGCCACATCCTATACATGCAAACTCATCAGAGCAGCCAAACCTTTTCTCTCCCCGTCTAACTGTATCACCCTAGCAAGGGCTCTGATCCTGTCCAAGCTGGACTATTGCAACGCACTTTATGTAGGATGCAACAAATACATTACGAACAAAATCCAGATCCTCCAAAACAACGCCCTAAGAGCGGCCCTCAGACAAAATATTCCTCAAATCGGTTTCCCTGACCCACAAATGCCTCCAAGCAGCCCCTCAATACCTTATCACTAGATTCACCAGAACTACCTCCTCTCGCCTCTTTAGAATGGCCAACTCCAACCTCCTCCTGGTGCCCAAGTTTAAACGTTCTATGTTGGGTGGGACCAGCTTTCCTGTTAAAGCAGCACAATACTGGAACTCCCTTCCACCACCTTGCAGGGAGGACCTCCCCTACCGCCTATTCAGAACTAAGACCATCCATTGGCTCAAGACTCACGACACATAACGAGCTCTCTTGCTAACCCAATGCTCCACCACTGTGATTGTAAATATGTACTTTTAGGTTGTCAACTGCTCAGTGTAGTCGAGACAACAGCTTTCATGAGACAATATTGTATATAGTATTACTTATATTGTATATTTCTGTAACCCATGCCTTATCGGCGTGCATTGTTTCTCTTTACGCATCCAGCACTGTAACCACGGCTGGACTTCATTCCTTGTATGTAACCAAGCTTTGCATTCCTCTTGTTGCCTCTGCACCTTGCTACCGTGCTAGGGGTTAGGTGCGCAATATAAATAAATACAAATACAAAGGTGAGATGCATTTTAAATGGAAGTGTACACTTTCAAAATGTGCATTGCTCTTCAATGCTTCTTATTGATATTGATATTTTATTTCTATCGCGCTCCTACACAAGTATTTCAGAGCGCGAAAATTCTGAACTCACATATTTTAGCGATGTGCATAGGGCATTTGAAAAGCCTTTCTCTGTGCTCCTGTTCATACGTTAAGCGCGTGAAGAATCGCATACGAATGCCCCCTAGCAAATGATTTAATATTGTTATTGGCAGCAGGGGCAAGACTATCCAGAGCTGATAGACAGCAGATCACTCGGTTTTTCCATATTCACTATCCAAAAATGCTTGGGTGTACTTGGAGCTTGAGTTCACCCCATTTCATATATCACTGGACACATACAAGATAATCAGCAAGACACAAAATAGTAAGGTGGGGTGTGAGCGAAAGTCAAAATGGCGACCCATGACTGTCACTCAGATGTGCAGCCAACAGTGGCGAAGCCGCATTGTGAATAATGACTTACCTTGTTTCTCGACTTGCTCACACTCCGTGTCGGAGTATTCATCTCTCCCATCTCTGTGGCTGCCAGGGCTCTCTGCTGCTGCGTGTGATGAGCTGTTGCCATCCCTTCCCGGGTCTAAATCGTCGCCTTCGCCTTCTGCGTGTGGCGGGGACGCTGCATTGCTGGGCCCAGCCGCCGGTTCCTCCTCGTTAATCTCCTCATCCCCTTTATCCTCGTCAGCTTCAAAATCCTCATCATATTCTGAAAAATGGAAACGACGTGAACACACAACACATTTCCTATTTTACCTGCTCTGTCACCTGCAAATGAAGGCTGCGTGTTATGCTGATGTTCATATGGCTTGCTCTATTCGATCAGTAGGCCCCATGCCCAAGCACATGTGTTCTATCATTTGGTGTTTTGGCAACACCTCTGCCCTGATAATCTTTACTGAAAAGCTAAACATACATTTGTCCAGAGAAACAGTCAATTTGGATAAAGTCAGCCTCATTTTAAATGTAAGGTATGTAGAGTACATTGGACAGGGGTCATGGCTGCTTACACTGTGCAGTTTAGATTTAGTTTTTTCTGTCAGGGTGGTAAAAAGGCAAGGGCCTCCCACGCCTTTTTACATCTCCCTAAAAGCAAGCAAACAGTCATTCCAACCACCATGTACACGCATCACAGGCAGGCAGCATTACAGGTAATCCATACAGAATACATCCCGTGTGTACAGGTTTAAAAAACAGGGAGCCAGGCTCCACAGGGATTAAAGTGTCTGTGCCTGAATCAAAAATAGATGCAGCCATAGAGGGTGGCATGCTAGTAGGGCCGGCCTTAGGGCAGGGCCAGCCGTGCGCCCGCCCCCCTACCCCCCCAGGAGCCATTAGCCCCATGTCATGCTAGCTCGATTGAGTCTTTCAAGGTCTCCCCCGAGCTGGTGTGGGGGGAGAAGGTGTCGCAGGTGCCCTATTGAAATTAAATGCGCCCCGCTCTCGGGATAACAACAGGGCGCTGATGCTTTTGTATCAGCGCCTATTGAAAAATGTGGCAGGGAGTATGGGGGGGGGCGCCACATTTTTGTTTTGCTACTCAGGGCGCTGCTACCACTAAGGCAGGCCCTAGACTATCTCAACAAGGCTGAGGTAGGATGGGGAGAGGACTTTAATCTCCTTCCAACAGCAAGATGCAGAAAAAAGCCACTCCCAGGATCTACAATGTGGTTATCATGGCTGGGGTAGCAGAACTCTTGTTACTCTGCACTGGATGTCTGTCATGCACACCACATAACAAGTGTCTGGTCTTTGCCCCTCTCATTCCAAAGAGATGTGCCAAACTCCTGGGGCGAATCAAACATATCTGCGTTATTGTAACATCACCAGAACATACCACTTTTTGGCCAGTGCTTAATATGAACCCCAGCACTTATTGTCTCAGACTCAGTTTGATTCGAATGTTGTGTTTTGGCAAAGGTATTTTCTTAATTGTCAGCGAGTCACTCAGACAGACAGTAACACAACACGCAATAACAGTGTGCGCTGGCCTTGTGTGCTGGGCCGGACAGTGTTTGAACCGCATGAACCCACGCTCGCGCGGCCATCTTGGTTATCTATTTTTCATAAATAACAGTGATTTGGAGGGGACAGTGCTGGGCGCTCGTGCTGGCCATGCCTGCACACTGCTCCAGGCAGCCTCAATGACATTTGTGCCGCTCTCTACTGCAATACGCGTCAGAACTGCCACGTCAAGATGGGTTGACAACAAACGGACAGTCGGCAGTGAGCAGCACCAAAAAAGGGGCAATGCCTGAGAAAAGGCAGCTGTGCCTGTCTAAGGGTGCCAACCTATTTAAGTAAGATCTTGCAACGATGTTTGACGGACATGTTCAGTGGTTTAGCAATGATTTTGCCTGCGCTTGTCCATCAATCCACCACAGGAGGGAAGCAAGCATGTGTGCCCTGTTTTCTCTAGATACAAGGCCAACCTGTTCCACTTGTTTCTATAAAACCAGGGCACCAGTGTAACGAAGACTGTGCTGAAAGCAGCATTTAAACATGTTTCTCATGCCAAAACATGATTATGTTATGTTTATTGTATATTTGTAAATCCCACCTCTGCCGTAGTCAATTCCAATAAGACTGCGAGAGGTGCAGATTTAGAATTATATATGAAAACGTCAGACGCAGCCATGAATAGTGACAACGATGGGTGGGAGAGACCCGTCACAGAGTGTCATGGCAGAAAGTATTTGGGCCCTGGCACTTACTTATTTCCAAATTAAGCACTGATGTTGGATGACATACCTGAAATTTATAAGGTCTCTGCCCTATGTTCGAACATTACAAATAGCTTTTGCCTGATATTATTGCCCCTATTGGCAGTGTGCCTCAGCAGAAATTTGAATATGTAGTGGTTTAGGTTGTTTTTAAATTCTGCCTTCATACGTGACAACTCACATGAAAGATCTGCAAAGGGTACAGGGTCTTGGACAGGGAAGTTCCTGCGGGTGCTTGTGATTTATTTCACACAACAATAAATGGACTTTTGGGGTCGAACCAAACACCCTTTTCCGCCGAAATTGAATGAGTGGTTGGTAGCATTACGAGAAAAGAAGGATGCCGATGTTTAACTTTGTTGTGCCATAACCTTTGTGAATGTACATAGGTATAACATTTACGTGGGAGTCTAAATTGAGGTGGTGGGGAGTTCTAGTTGAGCAGGAGAGCTGGGGTGCAATGGCATTATTACCTTTGGTGCACCAAGCCCCTCCGTTTTGTTCCAAATCACAGGCTCCACGCTGCGCTGGTAGTTCAGAGCCTGTGATCAAGACATAAAAGGAGAGGCTGGGTGCACTAAAAGTATGACACCAGTGCACCCCAGCTCTCCATCTGTGTCTTAATGTGGGGCCAACCCCAGGCAGACAGCTTGTTCATTCAAGAAGCCGCATTGTTAAAGGGAAGCCTGCGGGTGTCCCGCAGGCAACCCTTTAACAATGTGGTTCCCTGAGTGAAAAGGCTGCCTCCTAGGTGTTGGTTATTTACTCGGAAACAGGAGGGCTGGGTTAACCAGCCTCTCTTTTTGTTTCTGAGTAAAGAGCGAAACACCCAGCTGGCAGCCCATTTACTGAAGCATTGCACGGTTAAAGGGATGCCTGCAAGTTTGAGTGCTTCAGATTAGAAAAAAAGGCATCAATGCCTCTTCTTTTTTCAAATCCGAAGTGCTTACACCTGCATGCAGCCCTTTAACCGTGCAGTACTTCGGCTAAACAGACGGCCTGAGGGGTCAGCATAGCTGGGGCTAGTAGGGGCGAGTCCTGGCTGCAAAGCGTTTTTTGAAGACCGCCGGGGCTAGACCAGGCCCACTCTGGGGCCTCAATACCTTCAACTCTCCCTTCCTAAATATCTTCCTTCTCAAGCTCTTCGCTCATCCGCCTCCAACTCCGTCAGAGTCAGTCACTTCTCCAAGCAACGAGTTGGTAGTAGATCTCTTTCTTCGGGCTGGGGCCTCTCTCTGGAACAGTCTCCCTGCCTCCCTGAAACTTGAGGAGAACCATCTCCGGTTCCGGAAGCACCTCAAAACCTTCCTCTTTGCTTCTGCTTTCTCTCCTCTTCTCCTCTGCTGAATTCCTGGCTGAAACTGTACTGGTTACCTGGTTACCCTCTGTTCTCGGGCCCAGGTCCCATCCCCTGCCAGTTACACACCTGCACTTCCCCCCTGGCAACTCCCGCACTTGGGGACTGTAGTATTTCTCCCTACAGTCCCCCACCAGCACTTGCCACCTGATGTCTGCACTTACCATTGCACTTGCCACAAGCTGGCCCCACTTCTCTTACTGTTTTATTATTCTATTACCCCATGTACTGCACTGTCCCCGCCCCCCTTCCACTCCACACTTTCCTCCTCCCCTTGCCCTGCACTTGCACGATCTGAATGACACTTGGCATCGTATGATCGCTGTCTCTGTCTTCCCTCTGTTCCCCCTCCCTTGCAGCTTCACGCCTTGAAACACTTGTGTATAGGCGTGTTATAAATGCGATGTCATATCATATCACCTAAAGCCCTGCAATAGGTGAGTGTGATATCCAGAGGCATGGGGACTTATTCCTTGCAAGCGCTTTGAAGCACTTCACCTAGGTATAAGCACTATATAAATAAACAATAAATAAATAAATGTAAGAATTCATTCCGTGGTCAGAAAAGGATGGGTCTTCAGGTGTGAGAACTAGCCACACATTGTTCTACACGTATTTGGAAGCTGCAGGACTAATTAATCAAGGGCATGTGTATTTTCCACAATGTCAAGTTCCATATGTAAGCTGACTGCCAGATTATGGGCATTCTGCAAGGATACAAGTAGGTAAGGTAACCTATTGGTTGAGGCTACTTAATATGTAGTGACAAGCGGTTGTCAGACCCAAGTAGCAAGATTTCTGGTGTTGAGGCATGAGACAAAGATTGGATTGTTCCCCTCTCTGCTAATGTAAAGACATCTATTTGCATCCTCAAGATGAGGCTAAGAAAGGTATATATATATATATATATATATATATATATATAGGATACATTACTCACCGTAATCGTATTTGTGATGCTTGTATCTGCTTAGATTCACATGCTGTGCATAGGCCGACATCTAGTGGAAGCTGCGGAGTATTACAGTTTGTTTTTCGAAACACGAAAATGGGCGTCGACACAGGCGTGCCAGTAATACTATCCCTAGTGTGACGTCCACTGTACCCAAGATCCCTCACGCGTCTAGAATCCTCAGATTGTATTTTTTCTGACATGAGGAAGCATGAGGAGTAGCGTGAGTACAGATAATCCAAGCAGATAGACAGAAAGGTAAGACTACAAGCAATCATGCGCCTTCTCTCGGAGGGGAGGAAGGGTGGGTCGCATGTGAATCTAAGCAGATACAAGCATCAGAAATAAGATTACGGTGAGTAATGTATCCCTTCTGAGGCTTGTGGAATCTGCTTAGATCACATGCTGTGCATAGATTAGCGAGCAGTACCAGAAGAAGGAGGTGGGATGTGAGAAGGGTCATGAGCAAACAGGTGTCTTAGAACCGCTTGTCCCACTTGTGTATCTGTCTTGGAATGAGTGTCAATGCAGTAATGCTGAGTAAAAGTGTGAATAGAGCTCCAAGTAGCTGCTTTGCAAATGGTGTTGAGGGGAACATTTGCAATGAAAGCCAGAGTGGCCCCAATGCCTCTAGTAGAGTGGGCCCTTGGCGTAAAAGGCAGAGTTTTTTCAGAAAGAGAGTAACACAGCTGTATACAGTTGATAATCCACTTCGAGATAGCGCCTTTAGAGACGCGATCTCCCTCTCTGCCTGTAGCTACGGAGACAAACAGTTGATCTGTTTTCCTTAGCGGTCTGGTTTTATTTACATAGTAGAGGACCGCCCTACGTACATCTAGGGTGTGTAGTTTCACCTCAGCCGAGCTTTGCGGGTTCTGGAAGAAAGCCGGAAGCTCGATGGACTGGTTTACATGGAACTTTGATTTAAATTTAGGTGAGAACCTAGGGTGTGTGCGTAAAACCAGTTTGTCTTTGTGGATAGTAAAGAAAGGATCCTGCACTGACAGAGCCTGAATTTCACTGACCCTTCTTATAGAGGTAATGGCTACTAAGAAGGCCGTTTTATAAGTCAGGTGTTTGAGACTACTTTTATGCATGGGTTCGAAAGGGGGGCCCATGAGCTTAGCTAGCACCACATTAAGGTCCCATCCTGGTGGTGGGTTCGAAATAGGAGGGTGGTCTCTTTACTCCTTCCATGAAGGCTTTAACTACTGGTACTTTCCACCACGACACTTTGTTATGGGATGTGGTGTAAGCCGAGAGGGCTGCCAGGTGTACTTTCAGAGAGTTAAAAACCAATCCTGCATCCAGCAGGTGGAGCATGTATGTCACAACGTTGGAAGGAGTGCAATCAACAGGGTTGATTTGTTTATTCTGGCACCAAATAACGAATCTCTTCCACTTGTCAAAGTAACAGTGCCTTGTGTTTGGTTTCCTGGATTCTCTTAGGATGTTCATACACCTCTGTGGTAAATTGAGATGTCCAAACTCTATGACCTCAGGAGCCAAGCTGCCAGGTTCATTGAGTTGGGTTGCTGGTGCACTGTTTGACCTTGTTGCTGGGACAGTAGGTTGTACCAGGCTGGAAGTTTGATGGGCTCGCACACCGCCATCCTGCGTAGGTGTGGAAACCATGGTTGTCTCGCCCACATGGGAGCAACTAGGATGAGCGTCATCGATTCCTTGTTCATCTTGTACACCACCTTCCTGATGAGGAGTTGGTGGAAAAGCGTACGCAAACATCCCTGACCAGTTCATCCACAGGGCGTTCCCTTGGGAGTCTGGCTGGGGGAACGTGGATGCAAATCCTGGGCATTGTTTGTTTTCGCTTGTGGCGAATAAGTCTATAGTGGGGAAACCCCACTGAGAGAAGAGGTCTTCTACGATCTCTCTGTGAAGGACCCATTCGTGTTCTTCTGGGAGGGAGTCTCTGCTTAGAGCATCCGCTAGGGAATTGAGCTCCCCTGGAACATGTTGTGATGACAGGAAGATGTTCCGTCTGAGTGCCCATATCCAGATTTTCTGGGCAAGCTTGGACAGATTTGGTGAACGAGTCCCTCCTTGCTTGTTCAGATAGAACATGGCTGTCGTGCTGTCCGTCCGGATCTGCACCGACAAGTTTAGTAGATGGGGCTCGAATGCCCGAAGCGCTCGGAATACTGCCAGAAGCTCTAGGAGGTTGATGTGGTTCTTGGCTACTGAGTGAGACCAGAGACCCTGAGCTATGTGGTGGAGATGGTGAGCTCCCCACCCAGTCAGGCATGCATCTGTAGTCACCACTGCCTGTACTTCGGGATCGTAAAAGGGTTTTCCCCTTGCGAGATTCTCTCTTGTCCACCAGTGTAGGCTCTGTACAAGTGTTGGCGAAACGACCACTAGATCGTCCCACTGACCACTTGCCTGAGACCACTGTTTCGCCAACCATTCCTGCATGGGACGCATGCGCAGTCGCGCGTGGGGGACCAGGTAAATGCATGACGCCATCATGCCCAGTAACCGCATTGCTTTGCGTACCGTTATTTGTTGACCGGACTGATAATGTGGAATTTGCAGTAGTATATTCCGAATTCTCTCTTCCGAAGGGAAGGTCAACCCTTTCTGAGTATCTAGAATTGCTCCTAGGAACTGTTTTGAGGTGCTTGGCACCAGGCTTGACTTCTTCTCGTTGATTGAGAAGCCTAATTCGTGGAGGAGGTCGATAGTCCTTTGAATGTTTGTCCTGCAAATTCCTGGGGTTTCCCCCGTTATGAGCCAGTCGTCCAGATAAGGGTACACTGGGATTGCCTCCCTGCGTAGGTGTGCCGCTGCCACCGCCAGTACCTTGGTGAATACCCTTGGTGCTGAAGCTATCCCGAAGGGCAGTACCTTGAATTGGTAGTGGCGACTGTCCACCTTGAAGCGCAAGTACTTTCTGTGCGCCGGGAGCATGGAAATATGAAAATAAGCATCTTTCATATCCAAGGTTGCCATGTAATCCCCCTTTTTTAGGAGAGGGATTACCTCTTGTAGCGTGGTCATACGGAATTTTTGGGGCTTGACATACCTGTTGGCAGGCCGTAGGTCCAATACTGGGCGCATTGTCAAATCTTTCTTTGGCACAAGGAAGTAAGTTGAATAGATACCCTTGTTTACCTGGTGTCCTGGGACGAGTTCTATCGCGTCCTTTTCTAGCAGAATGGCGATCTCCTCGAGAAGGATCTTCTGATGTTCTAAGGAGTGTACTTTTTGTCGTGGAGGATGGTTCCGGGGACGCTGCAGTAATTCTATACAATATCCTGTGGACACTGTTGACAGCACCCATCTGTCTGAGGTGATCCCTTCCCAAGCCTGGGTGAAGTTGGAAATGCGTCCCCCTACTGGGGTTGCGTGAGAAGGGACCCTGAACTGAGCGTCACTGCTTTGGTGGAGGCGTGCCACCTCCCTTGTTGGGGCTGCCTCTGCCTCTCCCACGACCTCTTTTGTTATCCCTGGTGTAACTTTGGGTAGACTGCTGGCTGTTGTTCCACTGTGTACCCTGTCCCTGGGCATAGTTGCCTCTTTGTGAATTTTGGCCGCGTGGGCGACGAAAATTACTGTTCCCCCTCTGGTTAGGGGGTTTGTTGGTTAGTTGGCCAAGGGATTTCAGTGTTTCATATTCGTCCTTGGCGTTTTTCAGTGCGTCTTCGACCGCTTTCCCAAACAATAGATCGGGTTCCACCGGCTTGTCTATTAATGAAGCCTGAGTTTCTGTTTTGAACCCCGACTGCCGTAACCACGCATGTCTTTTGATAACAGTACCTTCTGCTATCAATCTCCCTGCGTTGTCCGCGGCGTCGAAAGTTGCTTTCAATATGCAACCAGACACGGCTCTCCCTTCTGCCGAGATCCGAGCCAATTGGCCCTTTAACGGTTCAGGAGCAGAGGCTATGAGTGCCGCAACCTCTTCCCATTGATGGCAGTTGTAGCTGGCCAACAGGGTGGTGGAGTTAGCAATCCTTGCTTGGTAGGCGGACGTTGAGGCTACCTTCCTGCCAAACCCGTAAAGTTTCTTGCTCTCCTTGTCGGGAGGAGCTTCTGATGAAGATAAGGGTGTTCCAGCCCTCTTCCGAGTGTTGGTAACAACTAGGGAGTCTGGTTTAAGATGTCCTCTTATATAGAGAGGGTCAGACTGGGCTGCCCGGAAAAGTTTTTCGACCCTGGGGTTGACTGCTCTGGTGAGGTTTGGGTTCACCAGGGACGGATCTATTCTTCGTTGGATGGATTTAAGGATAGGGATGGTCTGAGCGACCGGCCTCCTCTCTCCCACCAACTCTTCTGCGAAGTCCCTTTCCTCCTGTACACCGTGGGTGTCGATGTGAAAATGTTCTGCCGCGCGAGCGAGAACCTCATTAAGGAGGGGCTGGTTATCGACTGGCGAGTCGGTAACTGGGGCTTCGTTCTCTACCGGGGAATCTACTCTGTAAATTTCCTGCTCATCTTCTCCCTCCTCCTGGTCCTCATCATCCGCATAGTATTCCGTCCCGGTTTGTTCCTCCATAATTTCAAACTCCTGGTCCCCCTCAGGGAAAGGCTCCCCTTGGTACCTGGGGTGTGGAGTAGAGTATGGAGTAGAGTAAGGCTGTACCTCGAAGGGTTCAGGTCTTACGAACCGGGCCCTTTTACTTAGGGGGATAGGATCAGTGGAACCTGAGGTTGTGGCCCCCTGAGGGTCATACGAGAGGAAATGCTCTGGATTCTTGTCGTAAAAATCAGCCAAGGAAGACATCCTTGACATAACCCTGTCTATGTCTTCGCTGGACCATTCTTTGGAACAGGGGATGACTTTAGTAGGCAATTTAGGGGACTTATCAAGGGTACCCTTGCTGGAAGTTGATCTCTCAGTAGACTTGTATTTGTCTGTCTGCTTAGGGGGGAGGGATGGTCTTACAGGAGTGGAAGAATGTGCTTTCCGCTGTTTCCCCCCCTCCCCGTGCGTGGAAAAATGTTTTCCCTGTCCCTTGGAGGCCCCGGAGACTTTCGACGCCTTGCGTCGAGGATCGGGAGAGGTATCTGTGTCTTTCGAGCGTGGGGCCTCGCTGGTGTTAACTGCGGGCTCCGTCTCTTGGAGCGCGGCCTGGGGGTGGAAGTCGTCTTCGTCCTCCGACGATCGAACTTCCATTAGTCTAGGGAGCGAGGCACTCTTGGCAAGAGTGGATGATTGCCTTGCGTCATGAGGCGATCTCGATCGAGAGCGCCCAGAGGACACCGAGTCGGACCGTTCTATCTGTGCCTCTTTCCGAGAAGTCGACGTCGTCGAGGTTCGGTTGGACTTAGTGTGCTTAGTGTGTGTAGGGTGTGTAGCGCTTGCGTCGCCGGGGGTCTTCCCCATAGCCGCCCTGCCGGACGACCTTCCGAGGTCGGGGACCTGCGCTCGGCTGTCTTTTGACGCCGTAATGCCCTCGCCGTCCGAAAGTACGGCGTCGCTGCCATCGCTGAAGGCGCCCTCCGCTGCCATGGCCGCCTGCCTGGCGTGGTGGGCCCAACGCTTTGTCGAACGGTCCTTAAGTGTCTTAGGTTTAAACCTACTACACGCTCTGCAGTTCGCTTCGGGGTGGTCCCTCGGCAAGCAGAGATTGCACGTGGCGTGCCTGTCGACCCAAGGGTATTTGCGGTTGCACGGGCTGATAAGTGTAGGAAATATATAAGTGTATCTATATACCAAGAGTGAAGAGTATGTACCACCCCCCACTCTCCCTACTTGCAGGGCCGAGGCCAGCGGCCTACCAGGCCCGGGCCGAGGCCAGCAGCCTTCCGAGGCCCAGATCCGTCGTTCAGCAGCCGACGGTCGATGTCTTCTCCAGCCGTCGTCGAGTGTCGAGAGTCGACGTTGGGGTGGGGAAGGATGTCAATAAAGAATTATAAATTTCAATTATTAGCAAAAGTATGGCTAAGGCCAGGGGACTCCGCAAGATGCTTCCGACCAGTATGGCGGAAAAAAACAATCTGAGGATCCTAGACGCGTGAGGGATCTTGGGTACAGTGGACGTCACACTAGGGATAGTATTACTGGCACGCCTGTGTCGACGCCCATTTTCGAGTTTCGAAAAACAAACTGTAATACTCCGCAGCTTCCACTAGATGTCGGCCTATGCACAGCATGTGATCTAAGCAGATTCCACAAGCCTCAGAAATATATATATATTTCTAAAAAGGGGTGGACCCCTTTTTTTTTACCAGAAACGCTCTTCTGGAGACCTTGCTCTCCTCCCTTTGCCTGTTTGTTTGTGTGAAGCATCATTTGGATGTTGGAGGCTCTTGCAAGAACAGCCTAGGGCTGCAGTGAAAAGAGCACATGTAATGACATCACAGAGCACTGTGCACACTGGTTACACGACCATGGATACTTCCTGGATTACTACATACCGAAATAACTTTGCAGATGAAATAGGCTGCAGCAGATATGCTACGATGTTTTGCACTTGATATTTTTAAATGCAAAAATAAAGTATTAAAAAAAAATTAACAAACAACAACTCAAGGTGTCCGGTTCTCCCCCGACCCCCTGAATACTCTGGAAATACACAAATCTAGGAAGCACATAATAGTCACAGTCTTAGGCATGTGAGGTCTGTTTGGCATTCTCCACTTTGCAACGTTTATCAGTCATCGATAGTCATCAGATAATGAATGTAAGGACCCCAGACGTCTGGGGGGCGGGAGTGTAATGGTAGTGTCCTTACAAACGCTGTTTCCATATCGTGACAGTAGGCGAAATCCTGAAGCCACAATTGAGCTTTGGGTGGGCGGCACTTCCATGTTATATCTACCCTTCTGCACGCCAACACCAAGTGTAGTCCCGCAAGTCGCTGCATGGTGAGCCGCAGGGGCCTGGTACATCCCAGTAGTGCTGTAAGAGGGTCCCTCTCCAATGGTTCTCCGACAATCAGGGATATCTTGCCCAATTCCTCTGACCATAACTGATTGACTCTCTGGCAGTCTCACCCCAAGTGGAGGAAGTCGGCTGGGGTATGGCCACATCTAGTGCATGCCGCAGGAGTGGACTGATAGTGCCTGTGTAATCTGGCTGGAGTGTGATATGTCTGATGTACAACGTTAAAATGAATGAGATTATATCTGGAATTGAGGGAAACCTTCTTGGTCTGCCTCAGAATGTAGGCCCTGTCTTCATAGTCAATGGAATCTCCCAGAGTTGTTTCCCACCTTTTCCTCAGGGCTTCCATTCCTCCGGACTTGTCCACCATTTGGTCATTATAGATTTGTGAAATCACCCATCCCTCCTCTTGCGACTGAATTACCCCGTGTAGTAGCTGCCAGACTGGGGGTTGTGCTGGGAATGAGGGAAAGAAAGACTTAAATGTGTATCGGAGTCGGAAGTACATAAAAATGTCAAGGGCAGAGTAAGCTTCACGTTTTTTAGCCACTTGGATCGTAAGAAATTCCCCATTTGCAAACAGGTTCCCAGGGTCTCTATTTGTAGCTTATCCACCCATTGCAGGTATACCCGCTTGCTCGTTATGGGGAGCCCAGGGATGTATTTGTCTGGCAGTAGGGAAGAATATCGGCTGGCAATGTCGCCCATCGCAGCCATCTTCCGCCATACCGTGTATTTGATCAGACCACATTCAGAGTGTGCGGTGGGACTCTGAGCTCCCAGACTATTACTGCTCTCAGCAGGCTAGGGGTCATCAGAGCCTTTTCAACTTGGACATGTGGACGTATGAAGTGAGTGGCATACCAGTGTCCCAGGAATTGTGTCTGTTCTGCCGATTAGCTCTGGTAAAGCTAAGTCTCCTTTTGTTATTGGTTGTATGAGTGTTGTGTAAGCTACTCTTGCTGGATTCCTTGCTAACAGTAGGCCGAGGATTAGTCCACGTAAGCCGCCCAATAACAACAGCGGAACGTTGACAAATAGGTACAGAAATGTGGGTAGTATAATCATTTTGGCAATTTAAATGCGCCCAAGTAGCGTAAGTGCAAGGTGTCTCCACCTAGCTATCTTTTCCCGAAGCGATTCTATGGTCTTCCCGTAATTATCGTGAAACAGTTCTTTGTGGTTCCGGGATAGCATCATCTCTAGGTACCTTACGCCAGTGGACTCCCATTTGAGGTCAAATTATACCCAGCATTCCCTGGTTTCTGCAGTGAGGGGGAACACCACAGACTTGCTGTGGTTAATTTTAAGGCCTGAGAAGACCCCAAATCATAGAACCTCTCTCATCACTGAATCCAGGTTAGTTACTGGGTCGCTAATGAAGAGGGCCACGTCATCGGCATACAGGGATATGATTAGTTTGTGAGGTCTCAGGCTGAGTCCCCTCCCAATTTGTCGTTCCCTTAAACCTGCTGCAAGCGCCTCCAGAACGAGCGCAAACAGTACTGCAGACAGTAGACAACCTTGTCTGGTCCCTCTTTCCAAAATGAACAGGACTGATCGCTCTCTCCCAATTATGATTTTCGCTGAAGGGTTCTTGTACAGAAGAGATATCAGATTGATAAAATAGGCTCCCAAGCCCAGTTTTCATAGCACTGTGAAAGGATATGGCCATTCGATGGAATCAAAGGCCTTTTCAGCATCCAAAAGAACCGCGACTGTCTGAGCCGCCGGGTTCAGAGCCTCTATGATACCAAAAAAACTATGAAGGCCGAACAAAGTGTTTCATCTGGGTAAGAAACCCACTTGATCTGCTAGTACCAACCCGGGCATCAATGGAAGCAGCCTTCTGGCCAGGAGTATGGCAAAAATGCTGTTGTCAATATTTATTAAGGAGACTGGCCTGTATGAGGCGCAGTCCTCAGGTGGTTTTCCGGGCTTATGTAGCAGAATCACATTTGCTTCGTACATCGTGGGGGGAGAACACCTTTTTCAAACGCACTGTGTAGAAGGGGTGCCAAGATAGGGGCGAATGCCTTATAAAATTCCCAGTTAGCCCATCGGGACCCAGTGATTTAGACCCGGGAGTTCCTTGATCGTTGCAAGTATTTCTTCAAGGGTGATTGGTTCATTAAGAGATTCCCGTAGGCCATCTTCCACCCAATATATTTCCGTGTCTTCGAGGTAACGGCGAAGGGCCGCTGGGTCCTTTGGGCATTTAGAGCTATACAGCTCTTGGTAGAAGGCTTGGAATACTTCTGCTATATCTTCTTCAGAGTGGACCAGTTCTACCTTTGGGTTCTGTATACATTCTATGAAGGGTGGTCGTCTGTTAGTGGCTATCAGCCATGCCAGGAGCGCTCTTAGTTTTTGGCCTTCACCATATTGTCAGACTTCATGCACTTGGGCCAAGAACCGGATTTCTCGATCCGTGTTCGTCCTAAACTTGTCTAGCTCTTCGCAAAGCCGAGCCAGTGTCTGTCGTTCTTTTATCTGTGTATTCCCCCTCTAATGCTTTCTGCCTCTCCCCTTCGGCGAGTTCCCTTCTAATGAGCTGCAAGATTCCATTTTCTTTGGACATACGTACTTCCCTAACGTAACAATTGAGGGACTCCCATAACACTCCGCCAGAGGAAAACGATCCCACGTTGTGTAGGAGCAAGGACTGGATTTCATCCTACAGCTCTTGATTAAACACTGGGTCTAGGAGTGCTCCTGATTTAAACCGCCAGGAGTAACCTCCCCTCGCACTGTCTCGGGCATACACTCTGATAACAATGGAGAGTGATCAGAGAGCATTCTGGGGAGAATGCAACTATCCCCAGAGTGAAACTCCCCCCTCCTCAGGACACTAGTAGGTAATCAAGTCTGGAGCTGGAGTCATGGACCCAGGAATGGTATGTAAAGTCTCTGACCTTTAAGTGACGTTGTCGCCAAGCGACCACAAGTTGTATGTCATGCAAATTTCCCATATTTGTAGGTTTATTTGGACACTGCACTCGGGGTCCTACCTGATTTCTCCCAGAGGGGGTCCAGGTCTTTATTGAGATCCTCTCGCCACACGATCATGGTTGTACGCAACCCGGCTAGTTAGGTAATGACACAGTCAAATGCATTTGCACGGTCTATGTTGGGGCCATATGAGTTTACCAAGACCACTTGTGTCCCCTCCAGTACTCAGTGAACCAGCAGTGACCTCCCAATGTCGTCTTTAGCCATCAAAATAGGTCGGAATGTCACCCCTCTACTTATCAAAATCGCCACTCCCCTGGCATAGGAGGAGTAGGAGGAAACATATCTGTGGTAGCCCCAGCTCGCACCCCACTTATGCTCAGAGGAAGTAGTGAGATGGGCTTCTTGATTTTGATTTGATTTTATCTATACTGTATCTCTTCAGGTACAGGGAGATTCTCAGAATCTTGCCAGGATTGCTCCCTCCATGTATATTCCATGTTATTATGTTAAATATCATTATTCCTTGTGTACCTATGCAGTAAGATCCGGATCTCCCCAACCATGACCTGCTCAATAGAATTTTGTGTGCTGCTCGTTCCCTAGGATCTGCCAGCGGAGTGGGCTGGCCAGGACTGGACTCCCAACAACTGTAATTAGTCCTGCACACCCCCCAACTACCCCCTGATTCCCATCCCTTCCTCTCATTCCCTGAATTCCCTGTCCCCCTCCCCCACGGGAAACCCCCAACCTGCCTGTTAACACAACACCCCCCCTTAGCCCATGTCCCTTATGCAGTGCAGAGCTTCGGGCGCTAGTGCCAGTCAATGTAGAGTTATGGTGTTGCTTCCCCTTATGACCCAATTTGTACCACCTCAATCCACGAACCTCTGGTTGCGATCATCTCTGCAAGGTCTTTGGCCGTTTATGTGGGAGCGCCCGCCGATCTCATCTAGAAAGGAGCTTGCTGCCTCCGGTGAAGTGAAGAATTGGGTCCTCCCAGTGTGCTGAATCCTAAATTTCGCTGGAAATGGCATGGAGTATGGGATGTTGCAGTCTCTCAAGCGCCTTTTCACACCAGCAAAGGACCTTCGTGACACCGTCCAGAAGTCGGGTATATTTTAATCTTGTTTCCATTGTAATAAAGTTCCCCTTTTACCCTAGCCAAATGGAGGATCGTGTTGCGGTCCCTGTACTTTAGCAGGCATGCTATAATAGGACGAGGGGGGCGCTGCTGGTATCGGGCACAAGTCAGATATGCAGAGGGCTCTCTCAACTATGAACAGTGAAGATAGTGCGGGCTCTCCGAATAGGTCCTTACACATGGTCTCCACAAATTCTTCCATTTTGGGAAGACCCTGCTGCTCTCACACCGATTAAGCAAATGTTGTTGCAGTGGGCTCTCCCATCCAGATCTTCATTTTTTAGCCATCACCGCTTTGACTTGGATCTCGAGCGCTGACAAGTGAGGTATTCCCATCTTCTAGTCCGGTTACCCTCTGCTCCACTGTGTCTAGGCGGTCACCATTCTTATTGACCCAATGTTGGAGGAGGTAAACTTTACAGGATAGTGAGTCTAGTTTAAAATCAAGGCCCCGAATGCCCGCCTTGAGGTCTCTCGGATGTCCACCTCCGCAGCTTGGGCAGCACTCTCTTCAGATTCTTCCATTTGTTTGTTCGGGTCCGCCTGCAGTTGTGGTGTTGGTGTTCTGGCGGAAGGTCCACTTTCAAAATTCAGTTTTAGTTGTAATTTGTCTGCTTACCTCATGTTTAGCGGCCAACGATGTCCGGACTGATATGGTCGGACCAGGGATGGTTGCATACATTTGTGAGATCCGTCCTCTCCTGTATTTAGAGTTCTGTGATTTCAACTGACTGCAGGCCTCAATGGCAGGAGGGCGTGCGCAGCTATGGGCGAAGTCATCGATTCTGCTGGCTACTAACGGTCAGCTTCCCAACTGAGCCAGCATGGCACAGAGCTCGGCTCCTCTCTCAGGGGGCCTTGGTAATGGAAGTGATCTGAGTCGAAGTTCTGCACCTAGTGGCCCTACAGAGGTATATATTCTTCCCAGCAGGACAAATAAAGAGCAAAACTGTGGTAATTGCCACTTACAAATTTACGAGGGTGCAGTAATCCTACAGGATCAGCTAAAGGTGCACATCTCAAACCACAAGTTACAGGAAAGATTAGCGAAAACCAAAGACCCAATCTCGCACAATGCATGGATATGGGTAGATCAACTGAGCTTTCACGCTAGCATGTGGGGATAGGGAATGCTGTGTTTAGCAACTGCACATTTAAGGACAAGGAACATAAACGTAATGTAAGTGGCCTTCTATAGAGTACTTTTGCTACTTTTAGAGATCGTGATGTACATGGCTGTGCATTAAAAAGGGGGTAGGTTGTCAGTGGAACAGTGGGGGAGGCCGATGAAAAACCTGTGTGTTGATGTGTACACGTCAGAAGTACCCGGATCCTCTATGCCATTCTGTCTTCTTCTATATGTTTGGCAGGGACACTTGGGAGTATGTTATCCATAGGGAAGTGCCCTGGAAAAGCTGGCCATCTTGCAGCTCTTGCCCAGCTAACTATCGCCCGATCTTCATCACTCCTTTTCTGAGCAAACTCCTGGAAAAGCTCGCCATCTCGCAGCTTAATCTTCACTCTGATTCTGTTGGTTGTCTCACGACCATCAATCTGGCTTTAGAGCTTCCAGAAGCATGGAAACTGCTCTCCTGAACATCTTCGAAGATCTGCTGTCCAACCTTGACTCTAAAATCCCCTCTGTCCACATCCTACTCGGTCTGTCTTCTGCCTTCGATACAGTTAACCATACCATCCTGCTCAACCGTCTCCGTGACAACCTGGGTATCACTGATCAGGCTCTGGCCTGGCTGACTTATTTCCTTTCTGATCGACCCTCCCAGGTCCAAATTGGGTCTGTTGGACTGGGTTACAAGCAACTTTCTTCATTTGCGAGACACTCAAGCGTTTTGCAACTGAAAAAATAAAAATAAATGGCTGCCAAGGAAGGGGGAAACAAAGTCTGTTTTTGTTACATGAGCCAATAAACTATAGTTCAGAGAAAGGGATGTTTAAAATTTGAGGACCTTAGGCACCTATTTTCCCTTCCTTGGTATTCTGGTTGGTCAGGCTGAGAGATACCTAAACCTCTCTCCAACATGCTCACCTGCTGTGCTCAGTGGCCTTTTCGACTTTGGTGGCAGCGTGAGGCGTTCGTCAGGCATTTTAGACAAGGGCAAGAATCCATGCTCATTTCTCTTCGAGGTCTACCCTGCTCTCTCTCACAAACCTTAAACCTCCCACACATGGCACACAGCCAAAGGCCAAAATAAAGTTGCCCCACGCCCACTGGCCAGGGCTTGCCACGTGTGAGGCAGTAACAGAACATCTTTTTTCAGAGTGATGCTACAACCATGCACAGCATTCTTCATGATGAAATGATAAGCTGGTAAGATGGTGTAGTGTGGATTCCTCTATGTGGTCCATGAAGTTGGTTGCACCATCCCTGGGCCTAAAGTGGGTGCAGGCACTCACAAAGGTTAGGAGAAGCATGCATGATGAATTGACAGGGTTGATCCACACGATCATAACTTTTGATATAATATTGCTGTATGTTTTTATTGTCGAAAAATCAGTTGTTTTTTTTAATGATTTGTTTAATAATGTCAATAAAAATATTTAATTATATTTGAGCGTCCACTGGGTTGAATTCAATTGTTTCATCTCAGGTTTTTGTTCATTGGTGGACGTTGGTGCCTGACAGTAGGTTTTTGCACCAATAAATCAGCTCGACCTTGTAGACATGGATAGTACACTAGCACCTGTCATCTGGACGCAACAGTACTCTGACCTTCTATGTTAATCTTTTATGTGTTCATTCCAGGCCAGGTCACAGTACATAGATATCCCTGGTATCCCCTGTTACTCTTGTGTTGTGGCAAAATAAAGTTGCCCCACGCCCACTGGCCAGGGCTTGCCACGTGTGAGGCAGTAACAGAACATCTTTTTCAGAGTGATGCTACAACCATGCACAGCATTCTTCATGATGAAATTATAAGATGGTAAAATGGTGGAGTGTGGATTCCTCTATGTGGTCCATGAAGTTGGTTGCACCATCCCTGGGCCTAAAGTGGGTGCAGGCACTCACAAAGGTTAGGAGAAGCATGCCGGCAATGAAAGAAAGTGTGCTTGGGTGAAGGGAATAGGATGGACAGTTTGCAATCTCTTTAGCCCTATGTCAGGTAAGGATTACTGCCTTAGTTATTACACAGCTTTGTGCAATAGAAAATGATGAAACCAGGACAAAATCTAATCTAATATGTAAGGGTTGAGGAAAGAACAGAGTGTGAACGGAGGACATAGGTGCAGTGGACGAGTCAGAAGATGAAGAGGAGGTGCTGGCTGCAGAAGGGAGGAAGACAGTTGTCAGTGACACTATATAAATGTTAAGCGGGAAGGAACAGTGATGTTTGCATGATTTAGGCTCCCCTGCACTACTGTGCAGAATGAGGGATTCACTAAAAGACTGCACAAAGACATGGAAAGCCTCATAGAAACAGATGTTTGACACAAAGCCTTCGAAATGAGCAAAATAAAAGTGTTGGGATATGTGTAAGTGTGATCTAAGGATCATTCCACAGAAGTAAATTGTCCATAAGAAATTACTCACACAAACACATTGGCTTTAGTGAGCAGCTGCACAAAGAGCTGATCCAGTTGTGCAGCGATTGAGCCCGTCAAAGTCTTTTCCGATTGGTTGGCCCCCGCAGCGAAACCAAAGATAAGATTTGCATGTGCGTAGACGTGAGTGGCCATCTGGGAAGCAGGTAGGTAGAGATGCACTCCCCATCAAATATTTCAGCCTGTTGTCCCCCATAAAGCCTTGCAAATACTTTATATCAATGGAGTTAGTGTCAGCATACTGTACCACAAAGTCAGTCTGCATAAATCTTAACGCCACCTCACCTCACCTCCTGTGGGCACTTTTAGGTACTGCTGCACGTGCTTTGCTTTGGCATCAGTCACTTTTGTTTTGCAGAGGTCTATGCAGTAGCTATTTATTGGTATGTCTGGCATTTGTAACTGTCAGGAAGATGTCTTGATGATGGGGTCATCTGATGGTAAATTGCACGGTGTGCTCAGAATTGTGAGAAAAGCAGTGTCTCACATCACAACGGGAGAAGGGTCAGATCGAAAATGAGGGTCACATATCTGAGACCGACTGTTACGCTCCCACAGGGGCGTCGATCTGAACTGGACAGCTGCGGTCTCCACCAATGTGACACATAGTGCCGAGATGACAGATAACCAGTTGCTTCACTGGCTTGAAGGAATTGGTGAGTTCCAGAACAATACTGACTCTGAGATTCCCGGCAAGACGGCGTAAGTATGTAGTTCATAAGAGTTCAAATGTCTGACTTTCACTCTGTCCGATTCCTTGCAGGTTGCAGCTTGACCCTAGCGAAGAGTTCTTCGTGGCAACCAGTAATATTCAGGTAAGGATTTGTATTATCCAACACAGTTCGATAAAATAATGTCCATATGTAACCTGATGCTTTCTCCCTTATTCAGGCGCTGAGAGAAAGTATGAAGTCTCGGGGAATAATGCCTCTGGCGGTAAAATCAGGTAAGTCTATTGTGGTGAGGAGGTTTCCCCTTGTTTGTCCCTTTGTTTCACCTTGCTGTCCTTTTGTTTCCCCTTAGGGGCTGGGGTTCGGCGAGGATGCAATGGAAGCTGAGCCGACCCGTGAAGAGGAATAGTACCCCCGGTGGTAAAATCAGGTAAGTCTATTGGGGGTAACTAATATTACCTCTGTGTATTCCCTTGGCTCACCTTGCTGTTCTTGTCTTCCCCTTAGGTGCCGGAGTGCGACGGGAACATGCAGAAGGATGCAGTAGAATGTGAAGATGCTGCGAAGGCCGGTGAGAATAGCGCGGCGCTGCAGCAGGCGAGGCGACGCGCATAAAATAATTTCTTTCTTCCAGCTCGAAGGTGCAATGGATCGGGAATTCAGATAAGGATCAAAGGTATTGCTCTTGTTCTAACCTTTTCTCCTTCTTTCTCCCTTTTTCTAGGAGCTCCAGACTCGAGGCGGGCGTGGCAGAAGACTGGATGCAGACTTGCAGGCACAGTGAGCGTTACGCTGCTGGATGCAGAATAACGCAAAGCATGTGCTGCTCTTCGGGCGTGGTTTAAATAGCCTCCAAAGTAGTCCCAGGTAAGTATTCCTCCCCAGCCCCACCCGAGTAAAAAATAGTCCCTAGGTAAAGTAGTCCCTTCCAAGCCTCTTTTGGCTTGGAGCTCTTGCAGCATGGTCTGCATCAGGTAAGTTTTAATCTATGAGCCTGGCGCCTATGGCGCCAGGACCGACTCTCCATATGAGCCGGGCGCCATAGACGCCAGGACTGCACCCAAATAGCCCCTAGCAGGGGTTGTTGGGCTTGCTTGGAATAACTTGATGCCTGCTTCTGTGGTTGCTGGACTTGGTCTGGCTCCCCGGGGGTAGGCATCATGACAGCCACTATAAGTGACATAGGCACAAGGCCTAAAAAGGAGTTAGTAGAAAACGTATTGAAGATTGCGACTCCAGAGAATAAGAATCAGCTGAAGTCCTCCTTTGGTCTGCCCGGAAACCTCTGCCAAATTTGTATCCTAATTTGCTAAACGGTCAGCCTCCATCTTGACACTTCCTAAACAACTGTGCAGTATGAGTTGGGAAATAGAAAGCCAGGAAGAGATTGAAGACACAAGAGTTCCCATAAATAGGGCCCCGACAATGAAAATGTTTGATTTGGCTGCCGAAATCTAACTCTGGATATTCGTGCCAAGGTTTGGAGGCAGTCCTTAGAGCGAGGGTGGGAAGTGGGTGACCGTAGCATTTAACTCTAGATCTCTGCACGGGAAGAATTTGCAATATGATACCAGAGGGAGGAACGCACCTATCAGTGTTCTGGGAAGGGAAGCATTCAAGACCCTTGGAGAATTAGCACTACAATGCTGAGAATATGCTGATGATTTGGTTCATTAGAGTCTTACTTGAGCATTCTCTTAAGCACCTGATTTTGCTAATTACTTCACTTCTAAAGTCGTGACTCTTCGTGATGTGATTGCTTCATCCTCACTTTCTTCTTCTCAACTATTTTCTCAATCTCTCCCATTACCAATGGCTATTACGTCCTTCTCTCCCATTTCTAACTCTGGCACTTCCCTGCTTCTCTCATGGCCTCATCCTACTGTTTCGCTTAATGACCTTATTGCTTCCTCCCTTATGCTTAAAATCTATCCCTCTCTTAATTCTTAGCTCACTAGTCTTTTCAATACTTCTATTTTCTCGCTTTCATTCAAGCATGCTACTATTCTACCCATTCTGAAAAAAATCTTCTTTGGATCCGTCTTCTCCTAATTTTCACCCTATCTCTCTTATTCCTTATCTTTCTAAGCTTCTGGAACGGCATGTCTACTCTCAGGTTTCCTCCTTTGTCAAGGAAAACTAGATTCTTCCCTGTTTTCAGTCTGGGTTCCATCCTTCTCATTCTACTGAAACTGCTGTTCTCTCTGTTTGTGATTCTTTGCTTACTGCTCGCAATTCTAAACACACGCCTGGTCTCATATTGTTGGATCTTTCTGCTGCTTTTGCCATAGTGGATCACGCTTTAGTCTTACAGCCCCTTTCTACCTTTGGGTTCTCTGGATCAGTGCTATCTTGGTTTAGTTCTTACTTATCTAACCGTACCTATTCTGTCTTATGGGCTGGTACTTGCTCTGAGTCTGCTCCTCTATCTCATTGTGTCCCACAATGCTCTGTCTTGGCCCTTTTCTTTTCTCTCTTTACACTTCTCCACTTGATGCTATTATCTCTTTTTTCGGGCTATCTCACCAGTTTTATGCTGATGATATCTAGCTCTTTTTGTCATTCTCCTCTTTCACACCTGTTATTCATTGTAATCTTTTGTCCTGCCTTTGTGCTATAAATACATGGATGTCTGATCATGTTCTTGTTCTTAATGCTTCTAAAACTGAAGTGCTTTTCTTTACAGCTTGTACCATTCCTCCTCCCACAACCCCATCACTGTGTTTACTCCTTCTCATCTTCCTATTTCCTCAATTGCCGGCAATCTTGGTCTTTATACTGACACAGATGTTTCCTTTTCTTATCATATTTCTGCTATTTCTCATTCTTGCCAATATAAACTCTTCAATATTTATAAAGTCTGGTCTTTTCTTACTTTTAGTGCCACCAAACTTCTGATTTCCTCATTTATTTTCTCATGCCTATTTCATTGTTCCGTTTTACTTTTTGGTCTTCCTGTTTCTCGACTTGCTCCTGTAAAGTCTGTTTTCAATGCCTCAATTCGCCTTCTGTACTTCCCCTCGTGATTCTCCTTCTACTTCTGTATCTTCTCTTGGCTGGCTACTTTTTCATTCTGAGCTTAAATTCAACTTTCAATGTATTGTCTCTTTATGGTCTTGCTCCTATTTGTCTTGCATCCCTTGTTTCATTTTATCTCGCTTCTCGTGTCCTTCCATCCCAATCTCAATTTCTGTTATCAATTCCCTGTCCTCCCTAAACCCAATTGCGCTTTAATTTTTCCTTGCTTGCTCCGCTTCACTGGAATGCTCTTTGATCTATTGCTTCTTATCCTCTATTTCACTCTTCCTTAAAGAGTGATCTCTTCAACCTTAAATTATGTATTATTCTTTGCTTCGTTTTATTGTAATGTTAATTACTCCTATTCCTCTACTTTAATGAATTGTCTTTTCAAGTAACCATCATTATTTTACTGTAAATTGGCATATGTACAGCGCCTCAGTGTAAGGCGCTATATAGTTTACAAATACAATACAAAAACAAATAAAATACAGAGTATGCACCTGGTGGATGTGATGTGGTTTCTACTTTCAAAGTTAACTTTGAATGAAAATAACATGTCTGAGAAGGAATATGTAGTTATGGGGAGTGGAAGCAATAATATGCTTGATTCTTCCAGAAATTAGCAAAGATGAGTGGTTGGAGTGCAACGTGAACTACACAAAGCTGCATTCAAAACAGGCTCGGCTATGGTTGGAATGCAGTGCCTACACATTTCCCTGGCTTTGAGCAAGTATTAGAGAAATTGGCTGTCAGCAAATGGTTCATGAAGGGCTCTTGGACTGCTATCTAAAAAAGAGAAGATTGTGGAAGGTTACTAGTGGCTTGGGATGGAACAGCAGTTATTCTTTATAGAGAAATTGACAAATCCATTGAAAGAGTAAGGCCCCCCTTCATGCCCCTTGCTGTGCAAGGAAATGTGTATTTTAACTTAATTTCAGACAACCTAGAGAAAACACTCTGGGCCTCATTACGAGTTGCCCGGTAAAAGCGGGTTCATTACCGGCATGCCGGAATGAGCGGGTCCGTGCTCGTATAAAGCCACTAACAGTGGGTGATTACGAGTGCGCGAGCAAGTGCGTTCCCCCATGCCGGTAGTGGCAATACCGCCATGCCGGTAAAGGGCCACCAACCCCCCTATACCGGCATTGCGGGGCCCGCCCATAGCGTTACTGCCTCATAACAACCCCTAAATACCGGCACGGTAATACCGGCACGGTATTACCGCGTTCGCAAAAAACAGACCCGGAAATTACGTCATCGCGCAGGAACGGGAAATGGGCCGGCGGCCATCTTTAAAAACACAATCCATTGTCATCCTCCACAACCACCAGTTGTTTCGTGTTGTTCTGTGGCAGGATAGAAGCAGGATGTCGAAGGCTACCAAGAAGGCGACCCAAAGGAAGAGAAAACAGTGTTTTTCAGACGCTGAACTAAGCATGCTTGCTGACACCCTGGCCCAGCATACGGACACGATCAGGAGCACTGACATGAAGCATGCAGCCCAAACCAAAAAAAAGAAGTCTGGCAGGAGGTCGCACAGAGGGTGTCGGCAGTGGTGAGGAAGATCCTGGTGAATAACAGGAGGGCCGCAAAGGCGACAGGCAGGGGCCCACACTCCCCAGTGAAGTTGACGGCATGGGAGGAGACCGCCAGTACCTTCATTGACCCTGAATCCATCGAGGGATTTGGAGACCAGGAGGCGGGCGCCGCATCATCCACAGAAGAAGGTGAGTGACCCATCACATTCATGTAGGCTAAACCATGATGTGGCACAAGTGATGTGGAAGTGAGACTAGGCATGGCAATGCATGTCCCAGGCCCACATCAACATATCCAATCAACACATGCATGCTGAGTGCCAATCCCAATGCCAACACCAAGTGCAACATGACCCGACCGTGCCCATGGAACTCACCACACAGACACCATACCAATGCCATGCCACCAGCCATGCATTAATTGCCCACATGCTCCCTCAGAACACCAAATGCCACACCCCAGAAATAATTTGATGCATGAATGTATGAACATATCGCAGCGCAATACATCATAGCTGCCATGTGACACCATCACTGATGACCTGCATCTCTTCTATCCCCCAGGCACCGATGAAGAAGATGGAATGCAGGACAGGGGTGCAAGTTCATCCACTGCACGGCAAGGGACCAGGGCCACCGCCACCCCCCAGCTCAAGAAACTTCCCAGAGCAACCGGCAGTGTGCCACACTGGGCAGTAACCCTGCAGGAGACACCTGCAGCCACAGTACAGCAGCAGCCACCCACAAAAGTGGGAGGCGTTTCCATTTCCGCTCCGCCAGCCACCGCGGACGTTGTGGATACAGAAGTGGAGAATGAGGGTGACATCATGTCCGGCACACCCACCCCAAGCCCCATTACCAGCCTACCCCACCCTACAGAGGCCGAGAGCATGGACGACCCCTGCCTCCACGACTTAGACCTTGGAGACTCGGACATGGCCCTCTTTGAGGAGGACTGTGCCCTGGAAGTGGGCCCCGCGCAGGTGCCATCCTCCACCCTACCTACCAGCACCCTGCCATCCACCACCCTGCCTACCACCACCCTGCCTACCACCACCATGCCTACCACCACCCCGCCCACCAGTACTCCTGCAGCCAATAACTCCTTCGAGGCTCGCCTGTCAAAGGTTGAGGCCGACAGGAGTCGATGCTCGAACTCATGCGGCAACAAATATCCGAAGGGGAAGGACTCCATGAGGGCCATTGCCACAGCCATTGCAGCCAACACTGCTGCTGTTGAGGCATGGACACGTGCCATGAGGGAGTGTATGGGGGCACTTACACAGACCCTGCTTGCGAACCTACCTCAAACACAGTCCCCACACCCTGGGGCAGGCATGGGACTGATCATCGACACCTCCACTGCCACAACCCCTTCTACCTCGGCCCAATCGAGCCCTGTGCGGTTGACACGGAGGAGTGCACGGCGCTTGACCATGGCACCCCCGGATCCCAAAATTGCTAAAAAATAGAGTGGGCAGACAATGACATTTTAAAAATGTACATTGGTGAAGGGACCAGTGTTTGTTGGACATATGGGGACATTTGGGGTTTGTAGGGTCGGTGAGGGAGTTTACTTGGGTATTTTTGGGGTTTGTAGGGTGGGTGAGGTGTTCACTGGGGTTTGAGAGGGGGTTTTGTTCACATTATCACGTGTCTTGAAAATACACCCGTTGTGTGCAAGAACATCATTGGCTGGACATACCTATTTTTGTGCATGTACATTTAATCTGTGATGGTGTACAGTGGGCCAATTCTAACCAAACAAGTGTGCATGTCCACATGCAGACAGTGTGTCACAGACACATTACATTTATGGTCCCTGCGTTTCAAAAGTATTTGTCAATTAGTGTTTGGCGTACAGCATGGCCATCCCGTGCATCGCGTACTGGCAGGGGGGCTCCTTCGCCTCTGTCTCCATCCCCTTCATCCTCACCCGGCCCATGCATGCCAATGTCAGGTGGCAGTGGTACATTCCTTCGGACGCACATGTGCAGCATGACACAGGCCATGGTGATCTTCGCCACCTTCTCTGGCCTATATAGGAGTGCCCCACCAGACCTGCTTAGGCAGCGGAACCGCACCTTCAACAGGCCAAAGGTCTGCTCAATCACAACACGGGTGCGAGTGTGCACACGATTGTACTCCTCTTCATGGCTGTTCTGCGGGTTCCGCACAGGGGTAAGTAGGCACGGCCTCAAGGGATATCCTCCATCACCTGCAAGCAGATACAAATAGGTGTGTGTCACTCTTAACTGCCACCTTCAGGGAGCACAGCCATGGCAGCAGCTATTTGGTGTGGGCATGCATATGTCCCTGTACGCGTACAAAATAGTCACCTGCATCCAATGTATACTGTAATGAGGTGTGGTACACTGGATGGGGTTCAATAGATGATGCACGGTGTAATCATGCATGCTCTGGCAGATGTGCTGTGGTAGTGCAAAAATGTTTGGCCTCTAAATCATGCTGTATATTCTTTACTATGCATGGCCACACTAGCCGCATTGCCACTGTTACCATCCTATTCAGTCATGCATTGCTCGCCATCACCATGGTGCCCTGGTTGTGCTTCTTACTTGTTGTCATCCATATGCAATATTTGTGATATGTGGCCCAGTGATGTGTTATGCTCCGTTTGGCTGGTTCAGGTGAGGAGTGTTTAGCTCTGCATGCATTCTCCACTCACTGGCTAGTGCCACCCAGGTGCACTATTCCCCCCCTTTCCCACCCAGGTGCACTATTCCCCCCCCTTTCCCACCCGGGTACAGTAGTCCCCCCCTTCTGCATCCGCACACATCAGTACCCCACAGCATGGCCATGGCCCTGTTGTGCAACAAACCGAGAAGCCAGGCACGTGGTCCAGCATGTCGCTCCATGTGACAGGGTAGCGTGGAGTTGCACAGTACCATAGCATCATGTGTGGATCCAGGAAATCGGGCGCAGCAATGTGTGATGATCTTGCTGGAGTCACATCCCATTTGCACATTGATGGAGTGGTATTGCTTGCGATTGCGGTACACCGCCTCTATGGCATGGGGGATTACCAATTCCACATGGGTGCAGTCGATGGCACAATTGGGCATGCCTGCCAGTGCATGGAAGCCTACTTTGGTTTCAGCTATCTCCTGGGCAGTCCGTGGTAGGGATATATGGGTGCTTGTGTGCTTCAGGAGGGCATCCAGCACTTGGTTCAGCATGCGTGGGAATAGTGGTTGTGAAATGCCATGCAGCTGGCCCACTATGTGTTGGTAGGTGTAGCACAGACACCACCTTTAGTAGTGGGGGGATGGCAGTGCGTATTTCTATGTGGCTGGCAATGTCGTTCTGTATCATGTCCACTATGGTGGTGATGGTGTCACGGTCCAACCGGTACAGGGTGTGGATCTGCTCAGGGGTTAGGTTGAATGGGCTGGGTCTGGTGCGAGGGATTGGTGGCTGCCTACGAGGCACTGGTGGCTGCGCTGGTGGTAATTGCTGGGCCTGTCTCACCCTTCTTTTCCTCCTGCGTCTCCCCTGTGCAGCCTGTTCTTGATGCTGTAGTTGTTGCTGTTGTTGCTGTAGTTGTAGCAGTATAGGCATGTCCTCCAGCGCAATGATTGCAACTGCTAGTGGTAGCATTTTGATGTAGGAAGGGGTGTGGTGTGTACGTGTGCTCCTTTTGTACTGGGCCACTCTACATTGCCTACACCTGGGGGGGGTGGTTTGTGGTGTGTGGGTGTGCTCAGTTTATACTGGCACAGCCTCCATTGACTCCACCTGTGGGGATTGTGTGCACCTGAGGCAGCTGCCTTGTATCCTGCTTGCTGTTTGCGGGTGGTCCACGATGCCTGTATGGCCGGCATCGTGCAGGCCGTGATTACCGGCTTCACGATGCCGGTATTTGCATGTATGCGTGGGTTGGAATTACCCCCTATTACCGGCATGCCGGTATTTGCTCCCTGAAGGGGCATGTGCTATTAGCGGCACCATTGTTTAGTGTGCCGCTAATACCGGGTTTGTGGGTCGGAATGCAATGGGACGGTAAACGATGCCGGTATTACCACACCGGCATCGTTTTTGCCTTGCCGGCATACCTCGTAATGAGGCCCTCTGTGTACTTAGTAGTTCCAATAGATTACACATTCAAATGGGTCAAATAGGAGACAGAGTGGTTTGTTATGACCAGGAGTGTGATTCTGTTCCTGATCAGAATCTTTAACAAGGGGCCTATACCCCCAACAGATTGTAACTGACAATGGGCTGAAGTTCTGCTCTCAGTGTATGTGTGCATTTGTGGGGAGTTTGAATGCAGAGCACAGCAAAACTGTGCTGTGCCGCCCTGCTTCTAACTAAGAGATTCAATAGGCTTCAATAGGCTGCAACATATACTATTGGACTGTCCCGCCCTCACGAGCTTGAGAAGTTCTCATTTTGTTAATCATTTTGCGTACTTTGCACAAATTAACCCGAGAAATAGATGGGCCGCCTTGGCAGCAAGTGAATGCATGAGCATAAGAATTGCCACCATTAATTTTTTAAAGGCCTTGAACATGGAATGAAAATTGTGTCACACTGTTTATCTTCATAATGATAAATTTGTTTGTAATCATTTTATCCTATCATGAAAATATTTTGTCAACTCATGAATTTATCTGAATGTTTTTTCTATCGTGAATATGAATTACCTTTTCTTGTTTTATGTTTATGAAATTTTTACTATGTATAAATTGAAAAAGTTGATGTAATTTCAACTATATTCAATAATAATAATAATAAAAAAAAAAAAAGAAATAGGCTTTTTAAGGGGAGGCGATCACAGAATACTGACCGGAATCCCCAGAAAGTAACAAGGGTAGCTTAATTTTCTTTGGACAGCTTCCAGTACTAAACTCAGACCTGTTTGGTTGAACATGTGTGCAGCTGTTTCTGTGAACATGGAAGAGGTATTGGAAAGGGTCAAAACAACTGAAAACAGATACATGCTGGTTTATGATCAACGAAAAACACTCTGGTGGTGGTTCCCATGGCTGAGGGTGTCGTGAGTCAGATAAAACATCAGTTTGTACTCAAAAGGTTTGCCAATGCACATGCCACCAAAAAAGGTACCTGCTGTCAGCCCAGGAAGTGCCAGAGTGAAGTGATGTGAGCAAGACCAAGGGTCCTATGGGCAGTGAGGAGACAACAAAGATGTAACATGAAGACCAGGGATGCAAAAGTAAATAAGGCAATTGAGGAAATGAGGAGAGAAAGAACAAAGAGTAAGACCATCAATACCTATGGGGTAAAGTGTGCATTCTCTTTCAGGTAAACATTTCTTTCAGCTTTGGGTTGCTAGAAGGGGTATGATGTTGTGATGTCCCAGCTCACTACTTCCGCTATTATTTGGGAGATGCTCGGTTATTGTAGTCTCCAAGCTTCCCTGTTTCTTCACCTTGCCTTCTCCCTGCTATGACATACACATTGCTCCATCGTCCTGTGGTGCACTAGGTATGTTCTGCCTGATTCTTAGCAAAACAGAATGGTGATGGCTGGAAGGTTTAGAATAAATCTTAACCTCTGGAATTGCTCTGGGCAACCCTCAAGACCATTGTTCTTCACCTGCCAAGCCATTACAAAAGGGGAAAAACCATATGCAAACCAGTCTTGGTCCCACCACAAAAAGGTCAGTCCAGCCCGAACTGCTTGGTAACATCGCTTCTGCATGAGACCACAAGCATCCCCAAACATGTTTCGGCCTTGTTGGGCCTGATCAGTGAGGAGTAGCTTGGGTCTCTAGAATCAGCAGGCATGGAACCCACGTCTGGGCATACCCATCCCACTCGGCGTGACTATGGCAAAACAAAAGGGTGGTGGCTGGAAGGTTTAGAATGAATCTTAACCTCTGGCATTGCTCTGGGCAACCCTCCAGACCATCGTTCTTCACCTGCCAAGCCATTACAAAAGGGGAAAATCCATTTGCAAATCAGGCTTGGTCCCACCCCAAAAGGGGCAGCCCAGCCCGAACTGCTTGGTAACATCCCTTCTGCACGAGACCGCAAGCATCCCCAAACATGTTTCAGCCTCATTGGACATCATTATTGAGGAGCAGCTTGGGTCTGTGCAGAGGGGACTTGGCCGAGCAGTTCGGGCAGGACTGCTCCCACTGGTGGCAGTACCTGACTGATTTGCATATGGCTCGACCCCTTTTGTAATGGGGCAAACGGGCTAAAAGACGGTGGTGTGGAAGGTTCCCCAGAGCAATGCCAGTGGTTCAGATTAATTTGAAACCTTCCACCCATCACTGTTTGATTTTAGTTTGTCTCTATGTGAGAAAGGGTATGCCCAGACGTGGGTCACTTGCTCACTGCACCAAAGGGAACCAAGCTGCACCTTACTGAGGAGGCCAAACTAGGCCAAAACATGTCTGGGGTTGCTTGAGTTTCCATGCAGAGGGGACCCTGGACGAGCAGTTCGGACAGGGCTGCTCCCATTGGTGGCCGTAACTGACTGATTTGCATATGGCTTGACCCCTTTTGCCATGGCGCGGATGGGCTAAAAAACGGTGATGTTGAAGGTTGCCCAGAGTAATGCCAGTGGTTCAGATTAATTTGAAACCTCCCACCCATCACCTTTTTGGTTTTAGTCTGCCTGATTCTTAGACTGTCTTGGAAGATGGAGGATGTTTTCCTTGGAATAAAGGTGCCACATTCTAACACTTGTTGGGCTCAGTCTTTGAAACTGTAGTTTGGTGTAGTATTAATATGTTTTGTGTGCCTCCTTCACTCCATCTTGCCAAGTTTGTGAGTACTTACTTGGTATGCAAGGACTCAAATCCAGGGGCTTTCTGCATTTGTTCGGGCTCTTTGCATGCTGTATGTTCCTGGTAAGCGAAGGGTGTCAGATATTAATGTGGAGACATTATGCACCTCCTGGGTTCTCAAAGAGATTATGTGCTTGAAGCCAGGCTCGGATTTATCATATTCATTGTGCTGCCAGCAGTTACTGCGGATTATCCACATGCACTCTTTTGACTTATGGATCTGTCTCCTTCCTGGGCATGCAGCCAATATTGCATATGCTCTGGTTAGTCACTTCCCTATGCAAGTCAGGATTATGTAGGAGGAGGTGGATATACTGCTACCTGAGTTTTCTGGTGCCAGTTAGTATTCCTTTCCTTAAAATCAAGCCCCTCAACTAGTCAATTTCGTGTTTAGATAATGATTTAATCTGTAATAACCTATTTAATTATTCCTGTGGCTCTTGGTACTGTTCAGGATCCCCTCTCTCACACACTGGATTTCTGCAAATGGAGAAAATGGTTGAGCAGTAAACAATACCTTCAGTTGAGTGTATGGCAAAAAAGTGGCAATCTTTCTGAAGGGTTCACTGATCCTCAAATAGCTGATCAGGCAATCTCTTTCCTCCCCTTGTCTTCAGCTTGCACACATAGGGGGTCATTACGACCCTGGTGGTAGCGGGTTAACAGGGCTGGTAGAGCTGCCGGCCTCGTTAACCACTTACCGTCGCATTGCAAGGTTTGCTCGCGGGACCCGCTAAGGACGCCTGGTAAAACCAGGCGTCCTTAGCGAGTCCCGCGAGCAGACCAGGATGCAAACAACGGGCCCGTTATAAACGGGCCCGTTGTTTGCATCCTCCCCATTCCCATTGAGCCCTATGGGGACTCGAATGGGAATGGGGATGTGCAGGGTCTGGGCTCCTGGAATGGGGATATACCGAGCCCTCCAAGGTCGGAATGGCCCGGTGTTTCCCCATTCCAGGAACCCGGACCCAGTACCCGGAATGGGGGTAGCCATGATGCAAATAGCAGCATGGCTACCTCCAGGGTCGTAATGACCCCATAGTGTATTTTTATCCACCCGGTACCGTTCCATTAGTCATTAGACCTCTCACACATTCCTGTACAAGAATTGCTAGCTCTCTTCATGTGGCAATGCAGCATTTAGTTGTCTCTGTTTCCTCCCACCAACATGACGTTCCTAACTATGTATTGACTACTGGATCAGCTATGGCATTTGCAGCCAGATTACCAGGTGAAATGTTGGGCGTAGTAAGGGGAATCACTTTGCCATCATGATAGACTGCATGTATGACTTGTCTTCAAGATCAGGGGGTTCAAAAGGATGCTCACCAGGAAGAAGAGGAATTTCTGTTATGTCATAGCCTCTGATGGTATAGATTTCACAGATTAAGGTAAGTGATCACCTGGGTTTAAGAGAAAATCTGTCATCTTCCTTAGCTGGCTGCTAGCTTGCACACACCAACAGCTTTCTGCACCCCATATCAACATACCGGGCATTTTTACATCTGCTATATACATTTATACCAATGTGAGGTGCTACCAAAGAGAGAAAGAATGTATTTAGCGTTCAAGCTCTAAAGCCTCCCCTCTCTTCCCTCAGACACCTAAATGTGAAAGCTAACCATCAACACAGCCAGGGTGTCATTCTGTAAAGTTTAGAGTGAGGCTGATGATGGCTTGCAGAGTGCCTCTTGCCCTTGGAGCATGGAATTCTGGGCTTGCTCCATGCCAAACCGGGGCTGCTTTCAGTTGTAATAGTTACCCAAAAGCTATTGTATTCTGGTTTCCACTTTCAGATGAGGCCAATGCTGTTTAAAGGAGTGTGTCACAAATAGTTTGGTTTGGGGGGTGGTGTGCTGGTTTGGACACCCTAGCATGGCTCTGTAATACAAATCTGAAGAGCATGGTGCTATCAATCACAAGGGGGAAATATCAAATGTTGGTCTTGTCTCCAGTAGGAATTGCCCACACATTGCCTCATACAGCATGGATGACAGCAGAATACACACAGATTTGGGGCCGACTCCATTTTCAAAACTCTGAGGGATTGTGAGCATTATGCAGTACTGGGGCCAAGAGAAGCTTGTAAATTAGTGTGAGGGGCTGTACAGGAACCGTCATGAACCACCCTGTGCAGCAGATGGATGGAAACACAGGATTGTGGGGTTCCCTCTTAGGACACAATTTCCCATCACTCTGTGAGACATAGGACTGGATATACTGATAGTGCACAGCACATGTGTCACTCAGGGAATGCACCAGGGTACTCGTGTGGAATTGAGGGAGTCTCCAAGCATGAGGTTCCCTTAGGCTTTCCTCCAGCAACCACATAAGACACCTATAGACCCACAGCTGTGTGCTTCTCTACTAGGACTCCATTTCCCAGCACACTAGGAAATATAAGATCACCACTAACCAAAGTTTGTGAGACCTGCATGACTTACATATTTGTAAGTGTTATAAAACAGACACCGGAGACCTGACGACATGGCAGCATACAGGATGTGCATTGCAAAGGGGAATGGCTTTGGATTTTTTGCAGATTTCAGGTAAACTCCAAACTCATACGTGCCCAAAGCAGATGGGTGTAGCGAAGTATGATGAGAAATGAGTTCTACCTATTTGTGTTTGTTCATATTAACAAAAAATTTGGTCAGCCTTTTGTCATACATGGGGTTTTGTATTTCAAGTTCTCTCCTTCGAATAATGGGTGTCTTCATTGCAAAGTTAGGAAGGACACAATGGGGTGTTACCAGCTGAATGACTAGATACACACACTTAGCGGACCACATGGCCTGGATACCGCAACTCTTTTAGTCACATAAAAGAGCGGGAATTGCTAAAGGGATCTTCCTGCACCGCAGCAAGGTGGGAAAATGACAAGCAGGCTTCATCAACTGCAACTCGACAAACAAATATAGTACAGAGATAGGCAAGTTATTGATTCTAGGCAAGCTAAATTAAGTGTGTAAAGCAAAACCTGGCTCAGTAGGTCTTCTACTTTTGTCCTAGATAATACAGCTCTAGCCCTAAAACACTCAAATGTGTCATTTCTTCTGTCTCTCTCAGCTATCAGTCTCCTTCAGAAACCCACTTGCTCACCCTCTTTGCAAAAGTCTAGCTCTCACGTTTCAGGTCTCAGCCTATGAGCCTGTGGTCATTATATCACAAAAGAGATGGTGGCTGGAAGGTTTGGAATGAATCCTAACCTCTGGCATTGCTCTGGGCAACCCTCCAGACCATCGTCCTTTGGCTGCCAAGCCATTACAAAAGGGAAAGACCATATGCAAATCAGGCTCGGTCCCACCCCTAAAGAGGCAGTTCAGCCCAAACTGCTTGGTCACATCCCTTCTGCATGAGACCACAAGCATCCCCAAACATGTTTAGCCTTGCTGAGCCTAATCAGTTAGGAATAGCTTGTGTCTCTAGGCCCAGCAGGCACGGGACCCACATCTGGGCATACCTGTCCCACACGGGTTGGCTATGGCAAAACAAAAGAGGTGATGGTTGGAAGGTTTGGAAATAATCCTAACCTCTGGCATTGCTCTGGGCAACCTTCCAGACCATCATTCCTTGCCTGCAAAGCCATTACAAAAGAGGAAAGACCATATTCTCATATACCACTTTTCTCTAGGAAGGACTGCTGCCTTCCTGGCACAACCTACCTATTTAAAATGCTGTATTGCTATTTGTTACTCTACCTTTCTTCTGGCAGGAGACTTTCATTTATGGGCCGATCAAAAGAGGAAAGCAATGAAGGCCTCTTTTGAAACCCGGGATCCCACCATCGTACCTGGTTGCCTCAGCTGGGAACATATGTTCATCATATTCAATACCAACAAGATGGCATGACAATCAACATGCACAAACATCCTTTTCGAAGCCAAACACGGCAGTCTGGTGGCCTTAGCATCCACCCTCCTTGTCCCCCTTTGGCCCGGCTTGCTGTCCTCAGATGACAACAAAATGTCTAACAATGGGAACCCTTCCATCCCCAATTTTAACAGTTCAATGAATCCCCCTATAATTAGTAACATAATTAGTAACCATTGCACTCACCCACCCCTCACCTCTGTTGACACTACCGTACAACTATAAGGTGGAACAAAAAAACAAAAAGATTCAAACCATATGACAGCACTATAGTTTGAAAACTAAGAATCACTGTCCCTTTATCCCCCATAGAAATGTTGCTAAATAAAACTTTACTAGGATGAATAATGCCCCTCACAAAACCAATAGATCCCCCAACGTTACTGCAGGCACTATAAATGCAACATCAGCTTCACAAAATCAACTAACATCCATAAGAAATTGAGGAATTCCACATAGATTTCCTTGGCATTTCAGAACATTGATTCCTAAGATTCCTTGCTTTGTCCATCATACAAGATACAGATCTGCAACAGGAAACAGAAAGGAGGGGGGAGTGGCTGCACTAATGTACCCAACACATTTCAAGTATCGACTCTAGAGGCACTAATGAGCAATGCATAATTTTCGATAACACTATAGCATAGAAATACATAGTTCACCATGGAAAGACATGCTTTCCAGCACAATGGACTTTTCAGTACAATTCTGATGTAGGGAGACATTAATCTTGGCTACATTCTACTAGTGAAAAAGGTGCTTAACATTTCAAATACACCATGGTCAACATAAGAATCAAAATCTGTGTTAATGCTTGCACTCATAAGGAAAGTGACTTGTTGAATATCATGATGTATTCTAGTATAATTCTGGTTACAGCAACCTACATCCCAATCACATGGTCAGAGCACCAGTTCATCCTGAGCACTTAGCACCATCCCTCCAAGATTCATTCCAATGGAGAATTGGAGACCTGGCCTACCCTCCTTAGATTCATAAAAATAATCAAACTGACCAACTAAGGCTCGGAGGATAGCTAAGGGACAATTTACATGCCTTGGGAACAAAATGATGCTGCGCAACACGTGTTTGATCCCCGATCTGGCGCTTTGGAGCTGGGAAAGCTGGAATTAAGTGTGATACCAATGACCTTCCAGCAGATTTATAACCCCAGTACCATACATCACATATCCGCCACTTGTGGAGGAAGTAACAAAGAATACTCATTGATGTTTCCCCGTTATAATGGTACTGTACTCCATTGTATTCCATTTGCCACTTGCCATGTTTAAACCACTGTCTCTGGCTTGCATGAGGCAAGATGCTAGACTGTGCTGCGCATGTCACAGTCAGAAAAGCGTTTTGCCCACCACAAAAGAATGCTGGTCTTTAGTGTTCATGCTTCTGACGTACATCCCTTTTGGCATAGCTAAGCTTGTTCTCTGCTCTCGCTTTTTTACTGAAAGGTGGCGTTAGCTGGTGAAAGTCATCATATTACAAGGACTCTCGCCTGCCTCGAAGCTGGTGCAAAGATTTAGGGAGTAGATTCACCCTGGAGAAATGTATTATGTCTTCGCTAATAACGAGCATGGCAGATGCAGCTGGCACCAAAGGCCATACAATGAGGGTTTGTTCTCCGTCAGCAAAATGTTGCAAGGAGCGACATTGCCAGGTTGTGACCACCCCCCCCCCCATTGCCTTTTGAACACATGTATTCATGCGGGTATAAAGACTGGGGCAGAGTAGGGAGAGTGGTCACTTGAGCCGAAGTCTTGTGTTGCCATTGGTTATGTGCCTGCTACTGTTTTACTAATAAAGTGTTCATCAATCTACCAGAATCGTGAGTGGTCTTTTCTTCCTCCACAATCTTGTGTCTTAAAACGTTGGATTCCCGCTGCCCTGCAGCCGGACCTGGGGGCGCTGAGCGCACTTCCCAGTGATCCTGTTGGGCCCAGAAAGGACAATTTCATCAGAGGAGGGAGGTGGACGGGGCATCTGAAGAATCGGGAAGGGTGGACAGAGCAGACCGGAAGCAAGAACCGTTCCAAAAATGATGGGTTGGTGGACACAAGTAACTGCATCAATGTATTGTGGTGTCATGTAGTGTGTTGTGTTGTCTGAAAATTGTCAAAATATCTGTGTCTGGAGTTGCAGTATAGAATTTGGCTGGAGTTTTAGGACAGAAAGTACCCTGCCTAACAAAACTGGTTATCTGAAGTAAGAAAAGTAAAGCGGTTAGCCACCACAGTGTTAAAGCTGTGCACCCATGTTCCCTACTGACTTAAGAAAACATGAGACCACAAGGTCAGTCAGAGTAGTGCAGGACCAAGTAGGGACAAGGATAAATGTGTTCTGTATGAATGCAATGAAAACATTTTGAATGAGAGCCCAGTGATTGTCTTGTCTCAACGCAGATCTCGTCACTTGAAAGCCTCAATGTGCAATGCAAGTTGCAACCCTGCTTTATATTTCACTCTCCTCTATCCTAGTACGGGAGCTATAACAGGCTGTGTTTTCTCCATTTATGTGTCTTGTCTTTGACCCTTACCGTATGTAAGGCAGGCATGGTATCAAACAGTGAAGACAGACACAAGTAATCACAGTTCAAGGGTGCTTATTGAACTTAAATGGGTTGGTTGAACGCCTATCTAACCCAAAATCTAAGGAAGCTACAATCATCAAATCATAATAACGCAGTCCTAGTGGAGTGTCTGTCAAAATAAAAGGGACTATACTAATAAACCTATTGCCAATTCTTCCTTCTAAATACAAATGGTGTGGGAAAATGATGTATGCAAAAGAAAAGTGTTCAAGAAACAATGTCAGGATAGTTGAGCAGTTGGCTTCTCACCCCTACGTTTTCAGCAAGGGACAAGGTGGCACACTCGAGCTTCGAACACACTGGATTCTCTTCCATGAGGATGCAGTTCAAAACATAGGTATCTGGGCCTTCTGCGCCAAAGTCTCTTTCCCAAGTTCCTTTCTCATCAGGATTTTCACATGCACAAGTTCTCGGGTTACTGTTCACCACGGATCTCCCTAATTTGGCCTCGGTCCCCCTTAAACAAAAGTTCACAATTGGTCTCCCTCGATCGGGCTCGACCCACGGGACTCCCTCAATCATGCTCAGACCTTACAATCTCACTTTCTTTTTGTTATGAAAATTCGAAGACTTTCAACGGTGCGATGGAATTTCCTTAAACCATTGCAGGACCACTTCGATTCATTTCATCCATTAATTTAACTTTATTACTTTTGTTTCTGGCACTTCTTGTCTGGGTATATCACACAGAGACCTTTGATTGAGCACACCTGTGGTGCCGGACGACTATTACGTTGTCTCGTACCTTCTCTGATTCATCTTAAAATTCAATCATCCATTGGCAATTGAACTTTACTTACGTCTTTCATCACACACGTTAATATTCTTCACTCTTGCACTCTTCATACAATGTTGCCGCTTGCAACCTTCACTTCAACAGAGACAGGTCTTGCATTGCTCTCCCCAACTCACATGCTGTGTTGATTTCTCTGGTGCTGCTTTGATCCTGGAGACAAGGATGGCACCATGGCAATTGCTTCTCCTCCCCGACGAGACTAGTCATGCAGGAGGGGCCCGGGTATCTCTGCCACTCAATGCAGGATTCTTCAGCCTGGTTTCCTGGCCTTACGCTTTTTAATCTAAAGGTTTCTAGAAAGTAACGGTTTCTCGCCGGAAAGGTCAAGTGTATCTCCCTCCTTGCTCTGCCTTCTTGGTTTGCCACCTTTCTACCCTCCATTGGGACAGCTAGCTCGATTGGTATACCGAAGCCACTAAGCGACTGACCAAATCTAAGACCCAGGCGCTGAAATCTCAAATAAAGCAACAGAAGCAAGTAAAATCCATGAAAAATGAGTGTGCAAACCTGCAGGTTCTCACCCACGAAAACAGGTACAAACAATGATATTCTGTTCTCCAAGGGGAGCCCACATTGAAAGAAAGCCCAGACGATATTTTGGACTTATTACCTGGCGATCTTGAATTGCCCACCCAACAAGGCAGCCGACAGCCCCGATTCCTCTCAGTCACCAACCTACCACCAATCCACACCCAAACCGCTGCATGGCCCCTTGACTACTGAAATAGGATCTCAGATTTCTAAACTGTTTTGACCGGCCTGACGCACATTTGAGGGTTTCCCGAACTCGACAATAAATACCAGTACTGGCATATACCCACTCAGACAACTCCCGGAAGGAGGCAACAACTAGGTCACAGTGCATGCCAGAGATTCCCCAAGATACAAAAAGATGCTTTCAAATTTCAAGAGGAGCTCCAAGTCATAATAGACTATCACCGCAATTGTGTTGATTTAAATCAGTTGTTGCCAACAGTGCTGCACCCGGACACATTTGCTTTACTTAAGGTGCGTGCAAATTGGCCAACCGAAGAACCAGCTATGGGTATGGATTTAAAAACGTTCACTGATGGATTGGTATAAACTGTTCTTGAAATGTGTCCTTGGAAACACTGATTGGGCTAAAATAAATTTGTGGAAACAGGCCACGGGGGAACACCTTACATAGGTCCTTGAACATCTAAAACAATGTTTCCTAGAACATTTGTGGATTGTGGATGCACTGTAGGCTGTAGTGGCACCGTTTATTATGGGGTTGCAAACCAAGGTAGCAGAAGGGACTACAGCTGTAACGATACGATGGGAAGGAAAGGGGTTGGTTGATTTTTTGCTGCTAGCCGAGCATTTCCATGAAAAGGTTGAAAGGCAAAAAAGAAACAATGGAAGCCAAGGTTATGGCGCTACAAAAGCAGAGCTTGTAACCCTCTAAGAGAAGGGGTGGGTTTCCACTCTACTGCAGGGGGGTGAGGGCCAGTTCAGGGGAAGGGAAAGAGGAGTGCCTCAAGTGTTTCAGAAGGAACATCCCGCCAAAAGGTATTATTTAAACGTGAACAGTAACTACTGCAATGAGTTTAGGCACTGGAAAGCCAAGTGCTGAATCAGCCACAGAAAGACGGTTGAGGCGGACAGCCAACCACTTCGGGTGAGACGGCACAAGGTCTGCCTCCACAGTTGTAACTTATGAATGATGTAAAGGTTTACCAAGGGGTCCCCGAGCTTGTTGCACCACTTATATCGATTGATCCTGTTGCCCCCTATGTTGCAGGTCAGAAGGTTTCATGCTTAGTAGATACAGGAGCATCACGCTCCTGCCTGAGAGCATGCACGTTTTCCCTGACACCACGCTCCGATGAGGTAGTAGATGCCGTCGGCAAAGGATGCACATTGATATCTCACACAGTTTCCACTCTGATGTTAATGATAGGCTCCATTGCCAAACAGCATTAATTTTTGTAAAGCCCCCGTTCTCCTATGAATTTGTTTGGATTAGATTTGTTGTGTAAACTGAGTTGCACCATTCATTGTTCCACTGATGGGGTGTATTTCGATATGCCTGCTCACAGAGAGCACAAGGTGGTGGCAGTGTTGCTAGAAGTCGGACACTCGGACACTGAAGAGCGGACCAACACCCCCTCTCCGTGGGAGGGGCTGTTGGACCAGGTCCAGGTAAATATGTGTAGAATTTTGTCTAGGACCTGCACACGGTGAATGCTGCTGTGTTACCATTGTTTCCTGTGGTACCCAATCCAGCTACAATTGTGTCATGTATTCCCTACATTGCCAAATATTTCACTGTTGTAGATTTGTGTTCAGCATTTTCGTCTATACTCATACACCCAGAATGTCAATATTTCTTCGTGTTCGCCCATTAAATGGTGCAATATACGCTTACTCGTCTCCCAATGGGGTACGTAGCAAGCCACACTGTTTTTCCCAATTTTGAAAGGGGATCTTGATTCAGTGCAGTTTCTGGGAGGGTCGACACGGGTGCAGTATGAAGATGATCTGCTGATAGCCTCCCCCTCCTTGGAAGCATGTGGGGAGGACACACTGGTTCTGTGGAAAGCTCTTGCTGAAAAGGGTCAAAAGGCATCTAAAGACAAGTTACAACTATGTCTGCCCCGAGTGTGGTATTTCTGCTGGGGCAAGACACCTGTCCCAAGATAGAATTTCCACATCCGGAAAGTCTCTAAGCCCCGGATCAAGAAACAGATGAGAGGGTTCATCAGGATGGGTCCTGGGTTTGTAGCCATCGTTAAGCCCCTTCAGAACCTCACACATGATTCAACCCCTGAATCCCTGCTGTAGTTCCAGGAAGCCGAAGATGCCTGTCACCATTAAGCCGGCGCTCGCAATGGGTCTGGCTTTAGGTCTGACAGATTACAGCAAGCCTTTTGTCTTATTTTGCAATGTATGCAAAGGGTTTACTCAGGGTGTTTTGACCCAGTTCCATTGTGATAGGCTTCAACCTGTATCCTACCTCAGCGTAGCTTTGAACCCAGTGGCAGCGGGTGTCGCAGCTGTTGCCCTATTGAGAAGATAGACTCCCTGGTCCGAGGGACATCTTTTCATGATTTATTTCCTCCAAGCCGTATTGTCATTATTATTGAAAGGAAACACACAAGTGTCTCCCACCTCCCAAGGTATGAAAAACTGCTTATTTCCGCTACCAACCCCCGAAGAGGGACAGTCTCATGACTGTCACGTGGTTGGAGAAATGCTATCCGCCCCTTACCAGTCTGGGAATTCTGTAAGATCTAGTTCTGGAGACTGAGAAGGTGACATGGACACAGTGTAGGTATAGCCTACGAGTAGATTCCCTGTGGCATTCCCCAGATGGTTGCCTGGTGATGGCCAAGGCACTACTCCCTTATTTGGTCCGCAAAGCTCATGGTGTGGTCTATTAAGGTAAAAATGCCATGATTGATCTATTCCACAAAGGCTGGATAGCCCCTGGTCTAGCCTCTGCAGCTCATCACTACTGCAAGAATTGTTTTACCTGTTTATCATATAATATTGGGAGAGCAGTGCCTACAAGCTATCTGCACGTCCTGTACTGGAAGGTCTGTTTTTGCATGTGCAGATAGACATCATAAAGTTCCCCACCTGCATGACTTATCTTTATAGTCTGGTCTTGGTGGATGTTTTTTCAGGGCGAGTGGTGGCCTACCCTTGTAGGCAAGCTGATGCAATAACTGCAGCCGAGAAACTGCTTGGTGAGTGTATACCTCGGTTTGAACTTACCCTCAGTACAGACATCGACCATGGACCCATTTTACTGGTCAGGTCATCAGGGAGGTCTATAAGAAATGAAGAATAGTGCAGCAATTCCATAGTGCTTACCAACCATGTTCAAGCGCACATGTAGAACGCTGCAATGGCGATCTCTAGTTGAGACTGTCTAAAGTGTGCAAAGGGACAAGGCTGAAGTGCCCCCATGCCCTACCTTGAGTTTTATTAGCTATGAGAAATAACCCACAGCGTAAACATAGATTGTACACTCACGAAATCCTCACAGGACACTCAAGAAGAATGAGAACTGTCCCACCTACAGTTCCCATATTCCAGAGTTTAGCACTTAAGGATAGCACATTAATTCAGTACTGTTGCACGTCGATTGAAACTGTTCAATCTCTCCATGCATAGGTCCGGGAGGCCCTGTGTGAATCAGCGTGGACCATTCCACCCTCTGCACGAGGATGCTGGGTCCTAGTGAAAATCCATCAACAAAAGCCTGCCCTTCAGCCAAGGTGGTGTAGGCTGTTCCAGTTTCTTCTCACTACGATCTCTGCTGTCAAGTGCGATGGGATTCTGGCCTGGATACACGCGTCAAACTGCTGCAAGATCCCCGCTCCAGCCGATGAGATTACCACCGAACCCATCGATTCTCCTCAGACATGCACCAGACCTGCCGAGACTGCCAACACCACCTTCTGTGATGCCTCCAGGCCCGTGTCCGGGCCAGAGTCACCATGAGTTTCTGGAGAAGAACGAGCTGTACCAGAGAGCGAGGGCCCGACCCTCAATCAGCCAATATGGTCATGTGCTGAGACAAAAACCACAACTGCTGAGTCTTTTCACCACTGTGGGGGCCCTGCGAGAGCTATTGCTAAAGCTCCTTGAGCAGGAGATCACAGCAGCAGAGGGAACTACGCCAATCCAGGTTCCCCTGCTAACTCACCATCAATGGAGTCTGACACACCTGAATCTCACAATTAAACCAGCCAGAGGTTCGCTCCACAATCCTGATGAATACCAGAGTTTTGAACAAAGCAGTGGATGGTCAAGATACTCACCACTGGATCTAGCTTACCAATGATGAGTAATCTGCTGACTGAAGTAGTTGCCTGAACCATGAGTAGATTCCACTGCTGCTATGTCCCCGGCATCTTTTGATTTTTTGCCCCTACTGCTGTCACTTGTTGGTCTTTTTCTTTGTGACCATGACCCTCATATTCATTTGGCTCTGGTACTTGCAGTTGTTCTAGTGCATATACCAGTAGTGGGAATCTGGAACCTTGGAACATTTGATCTTTGGAATGCTGCTTCACACGTAGGGACTGCCCCCCACAAAATCTGATACCCCAAGGGAAAGGACTGTCCGCAATTAAGAATCTTCCACTGCACCCCACCGGCTGTGACCAACTAAGGTGAACATTGTCCATCTACCACGAGCTATTACCCTGGGAAAGTCCCGAAGAATCTCAGACCCGGAAGAATCCAAGGAGAGCCTTAAAGAGGGCACTATGTCTAGTTACATTTCTGTTATTGTAGTGATAGTATGATTAATGAATTTCTTCTGTGTTATAGTGTCTGATTCTATCGGCAATGAGGGTCTGGATGCACACCCCTGGGGTCACAGCGCAAACACATATTTGCACCTCTCCTGGCAGTATGCCTGCATTTCAACCTAACTGATTTCTGGGTGTGTGCCCACCTGCCACACTATCTATCTGTCTTCCCAGTTTCCTATCACATCCATACACTTCTAGTCAGGAGACATCTGTCTGGATCTCAAGCTGGTGACACAGTCTGTAGGACCCGGGCCCTGTCGGGACACTCCGGCACACCTGGGTTTCACTGGCCACCGGAATTTCCACACCATGGAGCAAGTACAGGCCATACCAGCCACTCTTCATCTGTCCTCCACAGCAATTGGTCTCCCTCCGCAGCGACTGGTCCCCTATGCTATACCAACTAAGGGCTTCTATAAATAGAATCTTGCGAGTGTCAACATTACATATCCACCAACTCGAGTATAGTGGTTGATAGCGTCACTTGCTTTTGACCCCGGATTTTTATTCTCCCAATCTGTGTACTCCACTTATTCTAGAACTTACTTCATCTGTGGGGATAAAGCTTATCCATGGTTGCCCATTAATTGGGAAGGAGGCTGTTACATGGGATATGTCCTGCCTGCAGTGCAAAACTCCACTGCGCTTCCTATTCCAACACGCTCCAAGAGGAGCACAGACTGGGAATACTTTGTTGCAAGGGTGGGATATCCAATACCAGCCCTTGGGGTCAAAATAAACAGAGACCGACTGACTAAATAGTCCTGGTTAGTCGAGGATATATGGTTATGTGTCTGATATTCCTTTACTAATAACGTGTTCATCAATCCACCGGAGGCGTGAGTGGTCTTTTCCTTCACCACACTCTGATCCTAGTGAAGTCCAGTTAACCCTGAAGATAAATGCACTCAGGATAGCCTGGCACCTCTCAAACAAACCAAACCAAGTACAAGAAAACAATCACTGGAAACCTACAACATAAATAGTGATCTTCTCGAACTCACAAAGATAAACTCACCTTCGCAATTCAATTTAGATCATAGAGTCCCATGCTAGAAATTATATTCCGTAGCATAGGCCCTGAACAGTACATCAGAACTATTGAAAATGTTCAGCTCAGCGAGTTCAGTGCTCTCTTCCAACATCCACTACTCTCCTTCTATCCCAATAGCACATAGGTAACTTGTCCCAGACCTTTGAAAAGTAAATATTCATATGGGCCAAGCAACCATTCAGAGCCAACCTATTTCCTATTACACCAAGTATGCTTTAACCAATGCCCCCTAATGACATTACCATACACATAAAGACCATGAGGGTGGTAGACAAGTCCACTGTCCTGCGACACACAGGAAAAAATCAACTTCTTCCTTAGCTGTGTACATAACCAACCATGGCAACTGAGCCATGAAAGAACTCACCATTATCCCCTTTATCAAGATAAAGTCGCTGGACACTTTTTAAATCGGACAGCGAACATCCAATTTCAAGCATCCCATTCATTATGAAAATCGTGGAGATAGACATCACTAATTGAACCTGTACAGTGAATCATTCGGATTATATCATGACAACTAATCAGCTAGAAGAAGTGAAACCAGTAATTGTATGTTCTTAATCATAAATACATTTCAAATCCACCAGCTAAGACTAATTCAAAACTGAGATGTTAGTGAGTACAGTATTCTTTCAAGCCAAGTCTAAAGGATCTTCAATGGTTACTGACAGAACACCATATCAGACTTAAAATTCTCTGTTTCACCTACCAAGGTCAAAAGGACAAGGGGACCAAATACCTTAAATACTACCGGAATAGATTATCAAGAACCCAGGAGAAAAACTCCTCATTTTATCCATGTTCAAGAAAACGTACTGTGGCGGTAGATCCTTTGCAACGAACACCTCCGAAATCTGGAATAAGCTACTGAAAGTATTATGATCTCAAACAAACAACCTCAGATTTCAACAATCCCTGAAAAACCTTCTGCTCAAAGAAGCGTTCCCTGAGCCCCAGGAATGATCTCCATATGACTAAGCCACCTTCATTTTAAATCCAATACTGATCCCTTGAATTCCCCCATTACACTAGACACCCCACATTGAAACTACTCAGATGACACTCACTCTTTTGATTACAATGTATCTATCCCTATGGCACTTTGCTCAGTTTTGTTCATTCAATGTTGTCTATTGTTAATCAGGAATGTTTTGTTCTTATAACTTTCCTGCGCCTGTCTAGCTGAAATTCCTTTAATCTTCTCTACCCTTATATGTAACCAAATTACCAAGGGGGGTCCTGGGAGTCCCTCTGCCAGACATTAGTCCTGGTTACGAGAGACTTACCCAGAGTCTTTAGCTCACTATCTTTCACAGAGAAGAAATATCCCAAACATATCAGTCTTTGTCCTGCCCTGGGGCAGTCCAGCACCGAAATGCTAGGCAATTCTCCTCTGAACAAGAGTAGAAACAGCATCCCCAGGCACGTGTTTCGGTCCGGTTGGACCTCATAAGTAGGGAGGAGCTGTGCCTCTCTAAGAATAGTGAGCAAGGGGTCCACGTCTGGATTCCCCTAGTAACTTAGGGGGAGACCCAAAGTTGCTTAAATATGCAAATTACCAAGGGGGGTCCTGGGAGTCCCTCTGCCAGACATTAATCCTGGTTACGAGAGACTTACCCACTATCTTTCACAGAGAAGAAATATCCCAAACATATCAGTCTTTGTCCTGCCCTGGGGCAGTCCAGCACCTTATATTGATCATCAAGTCAGGTGCAGAGAGTGTGGCTCCCTAGTATGATTGTACATGCCAAAAGCTCAGGCCCACAGTTCTCCTAGGAACTAAAAAAAAAAAAAGATATTATAAGCAAGCAGAGCATGTGTGACTTTAAAACCATGAAGATGAGGGACAGAACCTTCAGAGGTCCCCTCTTAGAATAAATCAAATAGTGTTTTACATTGTTCAGGTACTCCTGGCTCATCAGACTACTCATTCTGATTTCATCTCATAGAAGGAACTTTGTCAAGAGCTATCAGACTTTCACCAATAAAACACGCTAATATAAGAAAGGGCATTGTGGCAATTGTGCCACCCGCTCTATTTCAGTCAGTCCAACTGTTAGCCTTTAATAACAACTCTACTAAGATCATAACATCTCTTCTTTAGAGATCAAGCATTCAGATTCCATTGCAAATATGGTCCCAGCCTGGTGCATTCAGGCCAGAGCTGTGCACTTGACACTTTTGGGGGATATTCTTAAATATGACCCTTCCTTCATGCTGGCTACAATACTGTAAAGAGAACCCTTAAAGTCATGTTTCAGATCTGGTCATGGCCCTTAGCTCTTCTTAATATCAAGGAGAGCATCTCGGCTTATGTTGGGGATTCCTCTCCATTGAGCTTGCTGGAGCCCTCAGTGGCCTTTGACATTGCGCACTTATTATTTGGAGGTCATGAGAGTAGGTCCACTAACTCTATGCTGGTGTTCATCATTTTTGGAGGAGATATGCTTGGCGCTGGTTCTGGGTGGTTTCATCCTAGAAGGTAAATGTGTGCAGAGTACCCTTTGGTCTTGGATTTCCCACCGGGTTTCATATTTTGGTAAACATTGTCCTTCTTATGCAGACAATATACAGATCCACATATCTATTAATGGACGGATCAGTGGATCAGCTCACCTCGCTGAGGCACTGCCTTGAAGCAGTAGAGACATTTACGTGGGCCAACTGGCTACAGCCCAATGCTAATACTATGGAGATGATATAGTTGGCGAGTGCCATGGCTTTGCATTATCTTCGGTCTAAAGGAGAGTTCATCACCTTTTCCCATCATCAATACAGTTGGCAGCCAAAATAAAACAAAATGTAGTCTTCTTGTTGGACTCACACCTCTCCCTTTATTCACAGGTGGACCATGTGGCTAAAACATCTTCATTCTTTGAAGCCTCTGATCCCAATTATAACACCAACAACTGAGATGGTGTGGTGGTGGATTGTACAAACTGTAGACTAGATAACTGTACTTGTTCTTTTGCTGGGGCACCTGCTAAACATTTGTCACACCTAGCTTTAAATGATGCTGCAAGTGATCTTCAGTGATAGCAACAGGGACTATATCTGACACTTATAGAAGACTCTGCACTGATGTCCGAAACAATCTAAAATGTAATTTAATATCAGCTCCCTGCTATATGACATGGGCAGGCCTCTTTATTTCTCACAAAGAACATTCCCGGGTGTTCTGCCCCTGCCATCTCCGCTTTTCTAGCCATGAGCCTTTACTGCATCCCCATTCAAACGTGCATGATTGGGAGCTAGTCACAAGCTATGGAATATGCGCCTACATCACTACATCAGATTAGAAATCCCTGTTTCCTCAGTAGAAATCCGAAAACAATCCTCTCTTTTATATTTATTTATTTATTTATTGTGTATATAGTTCAATAAGAACTTTTACAATTTCATTACATTACATTAAATCAATTGTTCACCACAGCTAACACATACATAAACATTCATTTTAGGCCCCTGGTTGTGCAGCTGGCTGCTTGGTCCTTGTTGGTGTGATGGCCATTGCCTTGAGATATGGTGTTCTCCATGAGCGTACAAGTGTCCTCACTCCCTCATTCACACATGACAATCTGCATCATCTGAAAAGCAAAACGCATTTCCACGCCGATACAGGTGTGCCATGCAAACAGATTTTTTAATGTCATACTAGCTGCTGTGCAATGGCTGCGTGTTGTGTCAAATGCTGATGGTACAGTTAAGGGGTGCATTCTTGTATATGCAGTTGGTTCGAAGTCAATGATGCGCTCATCTAAAGATAAATACATCATTACATGCTGTCATTTCCGTAGGTCATGTATTATTTATATTGCAATAATGATGCTATATGCATGACAATACAGTTCATTAAAATAACCCATCATCCCCAGATACATTTGAGTTATATGTGATTGCAGCGATATATCACACATGATTAGTATTGTAACACGACATAAATATCGCAGCCAATTATTTCACCGATTTCGACTTTTAAAGCATCATTGAGATGCTGTAGTATGAAAATACCTGAAACCCAGTACTTGACATCTGATGTAAAATTAAAAAATCCATAGACAAGTAGAGTCATTAAGAGATCTATTGCGCAAGGCAGAGATAACAAATGAAGTTCGTTCTCTTTTGCAAGGTTTGGTTGTCGGAATAGCATTCAGGTTTGGAGCCTTCAATGGCAGATGTAAGCTCGTTTAATAAGCAGCGTTTGTCTTCAATTATCCATCTCATCCAAAAAAAAAGCCCTTTCAAAATGTTTACTACTCATTTATCAGCATGCTTAATTGTGTGCGATTCAAGGGCAAGAAATACATCAACATTTCCGTGTATCAGCCAAAAATGGACACAGACATTTTTCAATTTCCTCTAATGTTTTTCTAGTCTTCTGTCCTTCGCCGATATTTTATTCAGCTAATGGCTCCTTTTGTCTTATAATGTTACGAGCCAAGAACATATTGCTCCAATATTAAGATTCAGATTAAGCCTGAGAGGAAACAGTTAGAACGTCATACATTTAAGTTAAATTTCAAAACAAATTTTGAACACACGATAGCTTCCACACAGAAGCTCACAATGCAATGTCATTTCATCGAAGAGAAAGCATGTTGCAGTGTGAAGACCAGTCCTCATACCCATATACACACATAGATGTGGCCCAGTCTCAAAGGAACAACTGAACACGTTTGTCAAAAGCTAAAACATGACCATTTTCATTGGTCTTACTCTTGGTCTGCCAGTAGCTCCTGCATCTTTCAGGGTAGCCTCGGATCAGAAGACCCCACCACAATTTGTGGGATGGTAAGGACTTTTAAATGGGCCTGAATGTATGTCTGACTATTGTTTTAAATGTATTCGCGCGTGCTTGTGTCATTGTGCCTGCTTGTATGTATGTTACAGACTGAGTGAGTGTTTTTGTGTGTGATTGTGTCACATAACTTCTCTTTTGCAGAAAGAATAGTTTAAGGTATTTTAATTCTTTATGTGCCCTTCAGGAGTATGCTAATACGACTAATCTACACCTTAATATAAGCAAAACTAAAATGATGTCGATTGGTGGGAAGGCCAGTAAAGGGAACACGTTTCGGTGGAACCTTGAAGGCATGTAGCTAGAGGTAATTAAAACCTATAGCTACCTAGGTGGTCGTAGTGTTAATCTTCCATCCACAGCATTCCATCAGATGGCACTTCGTGACAGAGCCATTGGTAAATGGAACACCATAAAACGTGGAAAGGTGGACATTCCATAGAAGGTTTTCTAAAGTTCTACAAGTTGAGTGTGATTCCAGCAATCCTTTATGGCTTGGAGGTTTTAAAGGAAACACATCTTGTATGGTTAGACAACCTTGAGGGGAAACACTATAGAGAGGAGTGTTGAGGATCCCACGTTCAGTCCCAATTGAAGCAATAAAATGCGAGTTGGGGATTACCTTGATGCTAACGCTCTGGAGATTGCATTGCTGTAAAGTTTATTTTAAAAGCATGTGCATGAGGGACACTGATGAGGCCTTAATGTCCCTCATAGCGGCCGATTTTTGGATGCACCTCAGTAATCCGTCCTTTCTAGCACTTGAAGGGATGTTACCTAATTTCTCCATATTATTGGCTGTCTCACTCCCATTATGGATTACTCAGCCCCCGCACCTTGTCTTGTGAAGCTAAAAGCTAAGGCCTTGGGATGGGACATGATTGAGAATCTTGTGGCACTCTACACTAAAACAGATACAGAGTGTTCACAACTCAAAGCTTTGTGCTTGGCAAGCCACACAGTTATTTACTTACATTCTGTGGTAAAGATCTTAGACGTTTTCTGCTCTCTCTTCGCTCTAATGTATTGCCTGCTAGTGAAATCACTGGGTCTTGAAAAGGAATAGCTTTTGAGTAGTGAAAATGTCACTTCTGTGCAAATGAAATTGAAACATCAAGACATATTTTAACTTCTTGTTCGGTTTTATCACCTTCTTATTATTTGGGATAGAAGTGTGTTCTTACTATTGTGTCCAGTGTGTTCCACTGACCAATGTGGGCCATTTTATATTGGGCGAAGCCTCTAGGTATATCGTGTGCTGCATACCACATATGAACATATGACAAAGGGTCATTAACTGCAAAAAGATCTAAGCTTATGCCAATTGTAATTTGTTTGAATTTTGTCCAATAATTGATTAACCTATGTATTTAAGGGTTGGACATTTTAATTGCTTTTTTATCATTGATAAGATTTTATATGATTGTTTTACCTTCTTTCATAATATGGATATCTTATTGACTATTGAATAATATTGTATGCTATAATCTTTTTTTCTTGAATGTTGTGCAAAAGGTTATTTTAACCATATGCCGGGGACCACACTATCTGCAACTCTCTCTTACTAAATATTCCCCCTCTAGACCTCTGCGTTCCTCTGGCACCAACTCCTTGTGTGTAAAGCGTTTTGGTAAACAGAGGGCAGGAGGCCGATTGCTTTCCTTAGCTGCATCCCTTCTTTGGAACAGCCTCCCCCTCCCTCTTTGTCTTGAGCAGGACTTTCTCAAATTCCAGAAGATCCTCAAGGCCTTCCTCTTTACCTCCTCCTCTTCCCCTCCCTCTCTACTCTGTTAATCTCACAGTTGCTTGATTGGTGTCCAGGACCCATATGCATCCTCAGGGCCCTGACCTCCCACACCAAATCGCACAGCTTTTGTCTATCATCAGCACTTGCCTCGGCTCACCCTCCACCCTTGGAGGCTCACACTTACCTTACATTGCACTTCACCTGTTGCTCACCCATTAGTTTCCCAGCACCTATCCCATTCCCTCTCCCCTCTGCACTTGCACTTTCTGAACAAAGTCCAGTGGGCGGTTTGTCCTACCGCCCACTGTATTTAATACATTGTTGTTAATGTGTTTTAAATGTTTCTCATCTCTTGTCCCCTCCCTGTTGCCCTGTGGGCACTCTGAAACGGTATTTGCTTCCTGTAAAAGCGCCTAACAAGCGAACAATAAATAAAATAAATAAAAATTGATTAAAATGATTTGGATTAAAAAATCAAAGTTATTGACAGAAGTAGCTGATGAAGATTATAGCGGCAGCCACTCATTCTTTCGCCATTTCATATCTGCACAAGGGTGGGTGAGACACAGGCTTCTGGCCAACATAAAAACATGGGCCCACATTACGAGGTTACCGGTATGCCGCCAGTACTACAGGCGGCTTACCAGCAACCTCGGCTTACTGTTTACACTGGCCGATATTCCTGGTATTACAGGGACATTACGGGCGCTGGCGGAACAGTAAATTCCCATTCCCATGTAGTCCCATAAGACTCCATGGGATGGGAACCACTGAAGCACCGGCACTGTTGTTAACGGTGCTGGTGCTTCAGTGAATTATCTGCTGGTAGGGGCCTGAACTACCGGCAGATCAGGCCTGCCGGTAGTTCACAGCTCCTACCGGCAAACAAGGAGTTAGCAGGGCCGGCCTTAATTCCGAGCCGGCTCACTTGTAATGACCCCCGTGGTGTTTTTAACTGCACCCTTCTGGCACGTTCACATTAAAATAATGCTTCTGTGTGCTCACCCACACCTTTATTCTCATGTGTTATGTGCCTAAAGGTGGCAGATCAATGACGGTGGTGGCATACTGTAAAATAGTTTACACATCTGTACTGTGGCAAAATGGATGCCATATCGTTTTTGTGAATAGCGATCTTGCCGATGGGTAATTATAAGAAATTCGATTCTGCCAAACACATGCCAGTATGTGCCCTATTTAATCTGTTAAAATCGAATCCTTTTGATATACATTATTTTAGTAACTGTGAATGAATAGGTGCTGTGCTGTAAAAAAAACCTTCACAGCTGTGGGGGAAAAGTTTGGAAATTTAACATTTTATGTACACCTCCTGAATATTACTGCATTATAACATAGAAGCAGGTACAGCTAACTGCCATGTTTAAACAACTATTTCTTGCTTGTGCGAGGCGAGGCTGTAGACTTTACTGCGCATGTCTCTGCAATGAAGGCACTTCTTTTAATGTGTAGAAATGCTCACCTTCGCATCTCTCACTTATTAAGTGTTTCCCTTTTAGCACATGTAAGCATGTTTTAGGATCCTGCTTTCCTAGAAAAAGCAGCGTTAGCAGACGTGTTCTCACCTGCCTCAGAATGTGTGTGAATCTTTAAGGAGACCTTTACTAATTGTATTATGATATGCTGTCCTTCCTGACAACACTAACAGGAAAGAATGCAGCTGGCATCAACAGCTTGGCTAGTGGGGCTTTATTTCCTGCCAGCAACATTGTTTCACTATGATTGTTTGTCCAGTCTGCACCACCCCTTCCATTGAAATGTATGTGTTCCTTTGGGCATAAGAGAACAGTTCACAGATCGAGGCGGTTCTCACTTGCACCAAAGTCTCATGCTATCTTTGGTTTTGTTCTTGTTATTGCTTTTTTACTAATATATTGTTCACCAATCCACCAGAATCGTGAGTGGTCATTTGTTTCCACCAGACTATCTCCTGACTATGTACATCAATTCCTGACTACAGCAACCCTCCTGCCCTACCTCAACCCATGACTACACCCACCACCCTCCTTTCTTCACCCGGATGACCATGACCCCGCCCATCCTACCTCGCCCCTGATTATGGCTACCAACCCAACCTATCTTGTCCCTGACTACACACATACACCTGCCCATCCTACCTCAATTCTGACTACACCCAATCCTTACCCCTGAAAACACTGACCCGCCTGCCCTACTTCAACTATCAGTCGCTCGCCCTACTTTACATCTGCCTACAATAGTTCACCACCCACTCTACATCACCCCTGGCTACACCCACCCACATGCCCTCCGCCGCCCAGACTACACCAGCAAACCACCCTACTTCTGCCTTGACCACATATGGCCACCTTCACTACATTGCCCTTGGAAACACTGACCTGCCATCCTATCTCATCTCTGACTACATACCTCATCTATAACTACATTCTTCACCCTTGGCTACAATAGCACAACCCTGATTACACCCACCCGCCCACTCTACCCCACCGCTGACTATCCTGACAGCCTCAACTACACCCACGAGTTCAAACTAGCTCAGCCCTGACTACACTGACCCACCCCTGCATACATGCATCAATCCTACCTCAGCCCTGCCTGCAACCAACCACCCACTCTCCCTCGCTCGTGACTACAAACTATCCCATCTATACCACCCTACTTCACCTATCTACAATTACACTTGCACCCCAACACCCTTGCCTGCATGTCTCATGCCTGACCACATCCATCCACTCCCACACCCTACTTCAGTCCTGCCTACACCCATTCTTCCTCACACCAACCTATATGCATCCACCCTTGTCATGCCTGCCTGCACACACCCACTGCACATAAAAACCTATCCCATCCCTGCATACACAAACATACCCACTTTACTTCTACCCTTCCACACCCAACCTCACTCCTGCCTACAACTACCTACCACCCTACCTTCCACTCCATACAAACCTTACCACTGCCTACAGCCACCCACCATACCTCAAGCCTTCCTCCATAAACTCAACAACCCTACCTCACCCGTCAACATACCCAAGTTCACCCCTGCTTATCCTCACCCAGCCACCCCAACCTCACCCCACCGTAACTCATGCTTGTCTACAGCCACACTTGTCTACAGCCACACCTGCCTACAGCTCACAAACCTATCCAACTTCACCCTGCCTACCTCCCACATACCCTAACTCACTCCTGCTTCCTTCCACCATAGCCCCTCTGCTCCCATGCACACTATCAAATGCCTGCCCCACACAAGCTCACCTCTGCTGAACGCTGGTCACCGTGCCACCATAGTTGAACCCTGCTCATGCCTAGACACCCGCACTAGCCCTCCCCTAAAATTACTATTCTTACTTTAATGGAAGTCTTTTTACTTTATCGATTAATAAAGTTATGAATCTGAAACACTAACGTGTAGACCTATTTCGAATTATTGGGTATTTAGAGACCAACTGCATTGTTTCCTATAAATGCAAAATGCAATAAACAACTGCAAACGCCAAAACAATCAGCTTTTCCAATTCTTGTTTTTTTCATTGCACGTGCATTACATGGTATATCATCACTGAGGATATTAAAGCATCATCAGTTACTCCACATACCATCTTTAGCTGTATCCACATTTTCATCATCCTGATCATCCTTTGTTTCATCACGTTCACTTATGAACTCTTCTTCGGAACTCGTCCTATTGGTCCCACAGGCTGCAACCGAGACGGGTCTTTCCCACTGCACCTCTTCATCACATTGCTCCTCAGTTTTCTTGGTGCCCAATACTATGTCCACTTTCAGATCCACAAAGTCCTCATCTTCTGGGTCTTCTTTTCTTTTTTTCGGTGGTGGGGAAGGCTTCTTATCAAGACCCATGGCAATAATGCACCTGATAAAACACGAAATATGATAGCGAGAGATGAGTTTCCCTTAAGAGGGAGGAATGGTAGGTGATTGAATTCATCCAAAAATAGAACCTCATTGGTAATCCATGTAATAAAGAGGGTACAATCCCTTCACAGAGTAACCAAGACTTGCTTTTGAGTCCTAGTTCAATCATGAGGCTTCCAGATCTCACAGGCTGGCAAGCTTAACTATTATGTCTTTTTTATTATGAATAAGGGTGATTAAGCTATGCATTAACTTTCCACACATAAAAAAGTTACATTTACATAATAAATAAAAATATTTCTCACAACATTCATCGTTTAGCACATCATCCATGTAGTAAGATAAGAGGAGAGAACAGTCCACAGTCGTATCAAAGCTGTGGTCAAGGACAATGATCTTCCAAATATGAAAAATGACCAAAACATATGAAATTTCAACATTGATGGACAATATGCAAAGTTCCCTAAATATTTCAGTGGTAAAAACGTCAATCCTGTACGCTGCATTAAAAGATAACTGGTGCTCTCCAAGATATGTAATGGCCAGCAGAATCTACAATACCTTTTATCCCTAGGAATGTTAGGGGTAGCTTTTCCACTGGGTTTTCAAAAAAATGGTAGTAGTTTAAAACAGAGCAAAATAAACAGCCTTCAGCTTTTAGGTGAAGGAAATTGGATGAAATATTTCTGAGGTTGTAATACAGGAACAGCTTCAGTATCATACTCAGCTAAAGTCTTCTTCCCAGCAGTTTATTGAGGAAGTTCTCTCAGGAAGTGTATTTGCTCAACAGGGAGGGCATGCATTTTTCAGCATATATCGATCAATCATAATTTCTTTTCCAATGCATCTTACCTTCGACTTTTTTTTACATTTACACATGTGTAATTTATGGGTTGGAAACCACCATCTTGTGAAAATCGTATTTGTTGATCCATCGCCCTAAGTTCAAGTGCCCATGTCGCAGTAAAGTAGATAGCCCACACCTCAAGTTGACATCAACATGTCAAACCGATATGCTGTGCCTCTTCTCATGACGTTGGTGCACGGTCATCAACAACGTAATCACGTTACCTAACGCAAAACCCGTAAGAGCAACACACACACACACACACACACACACACAGTAAAAGTGTGTTCTCTTTTCGCAATAAGAAGAAAACAACGTACACTTTTCAATAAGTACCCATCATTTATCAAGTCATTATATTTCCCAATTCAACAGAAAAAGTTTCAATGTTACCGGCACCTTTTCCAGACCAGCTCCCTCAAGAGTCTGTCGGTAGGGGCTGTGAACTACCAGCAGGCTTAACCTGCCGGTAGTTCAGGCCCCTATCAGCAGATAAATCACTGAAGTACTGGCACCAATAATGGTTCCAGTGATTCAGTTTTCCCATTCCCGACTCCACATGAATGGGAAATTACCGTTCCGTCGCCGCCCTTAACATCCCGGTATTACCGACAACCTCATAGTTTAAATTGTTTACGTCAACTGTCACATTCTATGCAATTTTTCTGATTCTGTTCATCGATTGCCAGTACTTGAATTGCGAAAGTCAAATTTCTGTGGAATAAAATATAATTAAATTGTGTTCCATCAACTATTTTCTATCGGAGCACATGGAATTTCACTTGTGAGAGAAAAGCTTTTGTTACACATCAACAACCAAAATGTTGGAGTCTGCAGGTTTTCATTGAATAAAGGCTGACATGTTGGTGGCGATGACAAGCACCGCAAATTAGCAAAATGTGGCAGCACGACTATCCCAGAATATGGATATGACTGTTCCATTTGTGATGGCTATGCTCCAGCACTGGTTGAAGACTCCATCCACGGGCAGATGGTTACCATCACACACGCACATCCATATGATGTATTTATGTAAATTTGGAAAATGAAAAATATATTTGAGTAAGCATTGGCAAAATAACTAATACAATTAAAGGCCTTTCAGTTAAAAAAATACTTTTCTGCATACGTTATATTTCAATAAAAAAAATGGGCTGTCTTTGGAGGTCATTACAAGTTTCACGGTAAAAAACAGGTTTTACCGGCATGGAGGCAATACCGTGTCCATGTAGAAATGATGCCGCTAACAGCAATCTCCAATACCGGCTTCCGGCAAAAGTCTCAAAAATCTCCATTAGCGGCATCATGGAAAGTGCAGTCAGCCCTTCCGCCTCCGTCCACCTCTAAATAACAGATCCGGCATTAGCGGCCACTGCTAATAGCGGGCACCGCTAATGCCGGAACTAGAAATAACATCATTGCGCTGGAACGGGAAACGGCACGGCGGCCATCTTGAAAAACACAATCCATTGACATCCTCGATACACAGGACCTGGAGCCACAATCCAACACCAGAACATCTTCCACTACACCAGCACCATGCCAAAGGCTGTTAAGAAAGGGGCATCCCAGCAGCGCAAGGAGCGGTTCTCCGAAGATGAACTGACCATGCTTGCTGACACTCTGGCTGAAAATGCAGAGGTGGTCTTTGCCAATGACCTAAAAAGAGCAGCACAGCTAAAAAAAAGGAGATTTGGGAGCTAGTAGCCCCGAAAGTGAGTGCGGTAGGCAACACCCCCCGCACAGTAAAAGACATCCGAAAATGTTGGGACGACCTGCGCCTCAGAGTGCGGAACATATCTGCCAACCGGAGCCAGGGCCTGGCTACTGGCGGTGGCCCTAACTCACCTATAAAACTCAGCCGTTAGGAGGAAACCTGTGCCAGCACTATCGGACTGGAATCAATTGAAGGTGTGGGAGAAATGGAACATGGAGCCACGTCATCGGCTGATGGAAGTGAGTGTTCTAAGAAAACACTGTATTGCAAAGTATGAAGATAGTCCACCAATGTGACCGTGCCATGAGGCAATGCATGGCCCATTACACACACATGGACACATCCCTGCCTAGATGCCGCCCTCAGCACTGACACATCCACATGTATGCAGCATGCCAATGCCATACCTGAGACACACCCCACAAACATGGAAACGGCATGTGTCACACTGCACGCATTCCAAAACAGAAAGGCATGTCACACAGCATACACCACCTCATACATGTGTGAACCAGGCGTATGCCTGTATGATCCCCCATATAGCAAGCAACCTGAATGTCACAACTCCAATACCAAATCCCCTCAAATGTGTAGAACAGCAACAATACCAATGTATGCATGTAGAACCATCACTGATGCCGTCCCTCTCTCGGTCCCCCACAGGCTCGGATCCTGACAGCGAGGCCTGGGACTCTGCAGCGCAGGCAACGACTCCCAAGAAGAAGGCCAAGAGCAGGGAAGACGGCAACAGGCCTTCTACGTCAAAAGGCCCAGGCAAGGCACATCTGCCACAGAAGGTGAAGGCACCCCAGGATGCAAAGTCACTGGGGTGGCAAAGGGCCACTGCCACAGCACCAGTGCCCACAGCAGCTGTATCGACTGCACAGGAGCCAGCGGCCAATGGGGCCCTGTCTGCTGCCAACAGCTCTGTCGGGGAGGCAGCTGCCATGGCACCCAGGGTGACAACAAGGTACAGAGCTAAGGCCAGGTGTGTGTCCCTGTGTAGGACGCGTCATCAGACCTACCTGGCACACCCAGCCCCCAGCCATCACCCCAGATCACCTCAATCAGCACCCCCAATGGCAGCACACAGGAGCAGTCTGGAGGGGAGCCAGGGCCAGAGAGCTGGAGCCCCACAGAGGACCCACATGAATTGGGACCCTTGCCACATGCAGCATTGTTAGGCAGAAACCTGTGCAGTTCCCTTGGGGAACACTGCAAAAGATTTAAGACTACAGGTATAGCAGTAAACCCACTTGGTAGCAGTCCGCACCACCCAGATTTACCTGGTAGCTGTGGCTGAGCAGTCAGACTTCCCTCAAGAAGAGTTAGGCAGTATGCAAAGTATACACAATATGTACTCAGGCACAATAGCACAAGCAAACACTGACCAGAGCTTGGTTTCAAAAGTATATAGTTATTTATTTTTAAGAACACACAAATTGAAAACACTCTAGCAAAATATAATAAAACACTCCAAACACAGTTATATGGAAAGCAGTCCCAATCCTTATTCCTATCTAGACAACTCTAGGTTAACACCACATAATTAAAACAGAGGTGAGCGCTTAACGTTAGATGACACTCTAGTAGGTTAAAGAAGGGAGGGAAAAAGAGCAGAATTAGGATAAACACACCACTCTAAGGTCAAGAACACTTTTGGTAAGCTCAAAGGAAGCGCAAAGTCACAGGTGAGCAAAAGTCACTAAGCAGGGCCCACTCTTAGAGCAGACAGAGCGAAAACGTGCCCAAGATCACACAGTTGTTAGGGATTCAGAGTCTTGCAAAAGAGTTCGGAAAAGAGTTAGAGAGGCTCAGAAAGTTTAGCCAAAGTGTCCCAGGCAATCCCAGGATCGAAAGCCGAGGGCTAAAACTACCTCGTACAGTCGGTGGCAAGGGAAGCCAGGCGGAACACGGTACCTTAACGGAAAGGATCCTCCAGCGGGGGCAGTTGTTCCAGGCAGTGGCAGCAAGGCTCGACGTCGGTCAGGGGAGAAGAAGATCTCGCTGAAGAGCAGAAGAAGAAGGTCGTTGCACTGCCCGGGAAGAAACCAGCCGCGGAGTCCTCCGGTTAAAGGGTTGTACCGACTTTCGCGGTTGGGGTAAAAGTGGTGGGGTTCCGGTTGCCGGGGTGCTTGGCACTGGCAAGGCGGCCACGGGATACCTCGAAGCACGGAAAGAAGGTGAAAACTGGTTGTCCCCACCAGTCAAGGGAAGGAGCCACTCCGTTAAGAGTTCTCCTCGGTCGTCTGGAAAAGTGGTGAGATGGTTCAGCAGGGCTCCACCGGCGGTGTCGTCGTAGCAGATCAGCTCAGCTCGTCCCTCGTTGGATTCTTAGGTCCTGTGGCGACTTCTGAAGTTCCAGTCCCCAAAGCCCTGCTTTTATGCAGCAAACCCCCATTCACCCAGCCTAGCTGTCACTCAACCATGCTAAGTGGTGAGCCGGCCGGCTCACCACTTGGGCCAATCAGGACGGCGTGCGACTTGAGTTACCTAGGTAACTCAGTCCAGGGTGCCTAAATCCCCCTCCACCCCTCCTAAGTACCCCAGACAGAGTGGCACCACTTTGGAGGGCTTCTGTGGAGAAGCCCGCCAAAAGTGGGACAAAGGGCTCCACTTTGGGTCAGAGTTACAGAGGCGAACGCCAACGCCATTTTAGTATCAAGTTTTGGCAAAAAATCCCAACCGGAGTTATAATAATAAATATATAAACCGGCGGTATGTTTAAGGCTACCGTAAATAAATAATTAAATGTGTTAGCCTAAAACAATGGGAAATCCCATAGGAAAATATTCGCGGTCGAATATAAAAAGTAGTTTCCACTGCCACCAGCCAAAACTCGATCAGGGGGGACGGAGACGTGCCCCCTCGACTAACAGACCCTGGGGCAATTGAATTGCCCCAGCCAGTACGTCCACAATATGATGGTTTGTACTGGTTCTGTTCAGGATTTAAGACTAGTAAAGTCTTTGGTGACTTTACATGCCCTGGGAGACAGTAGTCAGTCCCAGGGTATGGAGTCTATGTTGGGGAGTCCCTAGGACACCCCTGGGTTACGGCACAGAGGGTGCTGTGTAACCCACATCCAAAAAATACATGAGGCCCTATGGAGTAAAAGACCCCATAGCCCATTCAACACAAGGTTTAACCAAGAAAACACACTTCAACATGCCCAAGAGTGAGGGTAAAAGAGTCTCACTCCTGGCAGGAGAAAAAAATAAACCCCAGAAATCCAGCAAAGCTGCTGGGGGACTCACTAGGTAGGGAAATTCAGCCTAAACAGAGAATTCTCCCTAACACTCGCCCCCCCCAGACTAAGGGACAGGAGGATTTAATCCACTCCTGGATGAACCTCATACCTCTAGTCGATGATATACATCCTAGAGAGTCCATCAGCATTTTGATGGTGACACCCTGACCTGTGCTCAATGGTGAAATCAAACCCTTGCAGGCAGATTGACCATCTCAATAGTTTTGGATTTTCCCCTTTCATTTGCATTAACCATCTCAAGGGTTGGTGGTCAGTCTGAATAACAAAAGTAGAACCATACAAGTATGGCCTAAACTTCTTCAGTGCCCACACAATAGCAAAGCATTCTCTTTCGATAGTTGCCCACCTTGTCTCAGGATCCTTCAGTTTCCTACTGATGAAGCAAATGGGGTGCTCCCTACCCTTCTCATCCAGTTGGCTTAGAACTGCACCTATACCTACATTGGAAGCATCAGTTTGTACAATGAAAGTTTGGTGGTAGTCAGGAGCTCTTAACACTGGAGCTTGGCAAAGAGCTCTCTTCAGTTTTTCAAAGGCCTGATTGCACTCCTCATTCCATTTTACCTTTTTAGGGAATTTGGGAGAGGAGATTACATTCAGTGGAGAAGCTATGGTCCCATAGTTCTCAATGAAATTCCTGTAATACCCAATGAGGCCTAGGAAAGCTCTCACTTGGGTTTGAGTAGTTGGTGTTGTCCAATTTTGCACAGCTTCAATCTTGCTGAGCAAAGGCCTGATTTCTCCACCTCCTACCTCATGTCCAAGGTAGACCACCTTACTTTGACCAATCTGGCACTTACTGGCTTTGATTGTCAAATGGGCCTGTTCAAGGGCCTGCAACACATGTCCTAGGTGGTTCACATGCTCCTCCCAGGAGTGGCTGAAGACTGCAATGTCATCCAAGTATGCCATGCAGAAATCTTCCATCCCAGCTAGAACTTGGTTCACCATCCTTTGGAATGTGGCAGGTTTTTTTTAGTCCAAAAGGCATGACCTTAAACTGGTACAAGCCAACTGGGGTTGAAAATGCAGTTTTCTCCTTGGCATGGTCTGTCAGGGCTATTTGCCAATAGCCTGACGTCAGGTCAAATGTGCTGAGGTACTTGGCTGCACCAAGTTTATCCACCAACTCATCTGTCCTGGGCAAAGGGTGGGCATCAGTCTTGGTGACTGCATTTAGAGCTCTATAGTCCACACAGAATCTCAAGTCTTTGGATCCTGCCTTTGGTACTAACACAACTGGGCTAGACCATGGACTAGTAGAGGGCTCTATTACCCCTAGATCAAGCATCTTCTTGACCTCTCCTTTGATGTGGGTTCTGATATGTTCTGACATTCTGTATCCTCTGCTTTTGACTGGCAGACAGTCACCAGTGAGTATCTCATGCTGGCCCCAAGGGGTCAAGCCTGGTGACAGTGAGAACAGGGAGGCAAACTGATTTAACATAGATTTGCACTCCTCTTGCTGCTCAGGTGTCAGGTCTGAAGAGAGATTGACTCCTTCGACTTTTTCATCTAAAGGCATACCTCTGAGGAGATCAGGGAGAGATTCACTCTCTTCTTCCTCTGCAGCTGAAGCTAGAAGCAAGGCTCCTACATCAGGTCTGGAGATGTATGCTTTTAGTCGGTTGGTGTGGAAGACTCTAGGAGCTTCCCTGGGTCTGCCCAGATCCACCAGATAGTTGACCTTTCCAAGTTTTCCCACAATCTTGAAGGGTCCCATCCATTTGTCTTGCAAGGCCCTCTGCCTTGTTGGGTGCATAACTAGAACTAGCTGGTCTTGAGTAAACTCAACCATGTTAGCCTTCTGGTCGTGCCAATGTTTGACCAGAGCTTGACCAGCTTTCAAGTTGTCACTTGCTTCTGCCATCATGTGTGACATTCTCCTCCGGAGACCTATCACATAGTCAGTCACTCTGACTGGCTTGAGGGGAGGAGCACCTTCCAATCCCTCCTTAATCAGGGCCAATGGACCTCTGACTGGATGGCCATAGAGAAGCTCAAAGGGAGAATAACCTACTCCCTCCTGAGGGACTTCTCTATAAGCAAAGAGAAGGCATGGCAGTAGAAGGTCCCACTTTTTCTTAAGGGGTTCTTCTAAAGCACCTATCATGCTCTTCATGGTTCTGTTAAACCTTTCAACCAACCCGTTTGTCTGAGGGTGGTATGCGGTTGAGAACTTGTAGGTAACTCCACAGGTTTTCCACATGGCTTTCATGTAGTGGGACATAAAGTTTGACCCCCTGTCAGAGATTACCTCCTTAGGAAACCCAACCCTGGTAAAAATACCAAGGAGGGCCTTAGCCACAGCCGGAGCTGTAACAGTCCTCATAGGAATTGCCTCAGGGTACCTAGTAGCATGGTCTACTACAACAAGGATAAACCTGTTGCCTGAGGAGGTTGGGGGATCAAGGGGACCAACAATGTCAATCCCTACCCTCTCAAATGGGACTCCCACAACTGGGAGAGGCACTAAAGGTGCCACATTCTTGGAACCAACCTTACCAGAAGTCTGGCAGGTGTGGCAGCTCTTACAATATCTGTCTACTTCAGCCCCCATCTTTGGCCAATAAAAGTAGAGAGAGAGCCTTTCCTTGGTCTTCTTGAAACTCAAGTGACCAGCCAAAGGTATCTCATGGGCTAGTTGTAAGAACTGTTGTCTGTTCTCTTGTGGGACTACAAGGCGTTTGTAGTCTCCAGGTTCAGACTCAGTTGGTTCACTGTAGAAGAGGCCATCTTCCCAGTGTAACCTATACTTCCCAGGCTCTTGCCCATCAGCCTGAGAAGCTGCCTGGTGGCGGAGACCTTCCAGAGTTGGACATTCTCTTTGCCCCTTACGAAAAGCTGCCCTGCTAGGCCCACCTTCTGCCAGTAAAGACTGCAGCTCAGGATGGTCCTCAGGGTCCAAATCTCCAATAAGGTTTGGGCCTCCTTCTAGCTCTTCCTCAGAGTCTAGCTCAACCACACAGGGTTGTACCTCCCTCTCAGCCTCAGCTGGAGGTGGAGTTACAGGTGTAACTTTGGACAACCTAGGGGAAGTCCTTGTTGGAAGCACTGGAGTGCTTGCTGCTGGCTTTTTCCTAGGAGTCTTGGGTTGCCCCTTTGCTCCTGATCTGGTAGTTACTGCAGTAAGTTGCTCCAGTGGGAGAGGAGTGATTTCTGTCATCATCTCCTGAGATAACCCTCGCAGGGTTTTCTCTCTTGCAGGTTTTGTGAGCTCCTGTAACCTTTTGCTAGGTGGTCTGGGGGTATGTGACACAACTCCAAGAGCCTTGAGGTCATTACCCAACAGAACCCTACCTGGCACTTCACATTGTACACTGACAGGTATTTTTACAGCCATATCATTACATTGGATGAGAACTGGTAACTGGGGACACATCTGCACAGGCCCACCAGCTAACTTGGTGAGGCATTTGGGTGCCTTAGCAACATCCTCTGCCTTGAAAAATGATTCATCCACCACAGCTATGCTGGCTCCAGTGTCCCTAATGGCAGGAGTCTCCTGACCATTCACCTGGACACTGTCCTTATAATACTCTTTAGTATTATCTGGGATGGAGTTATAGACATCTAAATTCTGTTGTTCCCACAACCCCAGAGAGACTAAAGAAACACTAGCTGAGACTCCAGTGGGTTCATCAGCTAGTAATAGAAAGTTTCCACTTGCCATATGTACTTCCTCTTCTGGAGCGAAGGCTAAGGAGGCAAGCTGGACCCCTGAAGGTTTACCCTTACATCTGGGATCTCCTTTCACATGGTCAGTAGCCTTACAAACAAAGCATGAGCCAAAGGCTCGCTGAAATGGAGGCTTGTTCTGACCTCCTTCTGGTCTGGGACCAGAAGGTACACTAGCCTGATTCGGTTTCCCTGGTGGCTTACCCTTATAGTTTTGTTTGGGGCCCTCTTTGGAATTTGTAGTATTAGAATTCTCTTTGGAGTCCTTTTTAGGCTGTTTCTCCCCATCCCTCTTCTGAGTTACCCCAGAGTCCTTGTGAGTGGCCCTGTTGGCAACCCACAAGTCAGCAGCCTTAGCTAGCTTCCGGGAATCTAATTCCTTGGAATCAGCCAAGTGTTGTCTGAGCTCAGGAGAGCAGGCATCATAAATAGTCTCCAACATAAACAAATTCTTCATACCTTCATAAGTGTTCACCTTGTAACCCTTAATCCATCCCTCTAAGTTTTTCAACCCTTCACTCACCCAGGTAGCCCAAGGGGTACCATCATGCTTTTTGAGGCTCCTAAACCTCTTAAGATACTGGGAAGGGGTCTTCCCAAAGGTCTTCCCAAATCTAGCTATCAAAGCTAGCTTCACACATTCATAGTCCTTCTTATCCTCCTCCCCCATCTCCATTACCACATCAGTTGCAACAGGGGGAAGCCTAGAGAACAACCAGGTGAGTAAGTCATTTCCTGTGATGTTCTGGAGCCCATGATTATATTCAAACAGAGACAACCAATCCAACACATCCAACTTAGGCTCATACATACCAACCAATTCTTTAGGCATCCGGGGTCTTTTAGGACTGGAACTTCTAGATGAGCCAGAGAGAGAAGCATTTTCAACAGATAATCTCTTCATTTCTAAGTCATACTTGAGCTCCATTTCCCTTAGCCTTAGTTCTTTGTCAGTTTGAGCATTAAGTTTCTTATACTCCAATTCTAGTTTCATTTTCTCCAGTTCAAAGTACTGAGGACTAAATGTGGGACCTGGTAAAGGTCCAGTAGGTACAGCAGGTAGAGCAGGCAGAGGCCTAGGGGGGACAGTCACAACAGCCTCACCCTCCTCTTCTGACTCTTCCTCAGAATCATCAACATTTTGCTCCATGTTAATTTCAATACTGTCATCTACAGTTGCTGGAGTGGTAGGTTCCTCTGAACCATCACCCAGACTTTGGTTAGCTAACAATCTTTCAATCAGCTCCATTTTCTTGCCCTTAGTCAGGAGATCCTTATGTTTACAGAGCACTCTTAAACAATCAGCAGTTTTGGCTGCAAGGGACTCTTGACTATAGCTTTCTATAACTGACATGTTAGAGGATTACTTTTACAGTGCTAAGCTTTGTGGTTAGTTGCACTAAGGTATCTAGAGCACAATAAAATGTATACTCAATACGAATCCCACCGCTGCCACCAGTGTTAGGCAGAAACCTGTGCAGTTCCCTTGGGGAACACTGCAAAAGATTTAAGACTACAGGTATAGCAGTAAACCCACTTGGTAGCAGTCCGCACCACCCAGATTTACCTGGTAGCTGTGGCTGAGCAGTCAGACTTCCCTCAAGAAGAGTTAGGCAGTATGCAAAGTATACACAATATGTACTCAGGCACAATAGCACAAGCAAACACTGACCAGAGCTTGGTTTCAAAAGTATATAGTTATTTATTTTTAAGACCACACAAATTGAAAACACTCTAGCAAAATATAATAAAACACTCCAAACACAGTTATATGGAAAGCAGTCCCAATCCTTATTCCTATCTAGACAACTCTAGGTTAACACCACATAATTAAAACAGAGGTGAGCGCTTAACGTTAGATGACACTCTAGTAGGTTAAAGAAGGGAGGGAAAAAGAGCAGAATTAGGATAAACACACCACTCTAAGGTCAAGAACACTTTTGGTAAGCTCAAAGGAAGCGCAAAGTCACAGGTGAGCAAAAGTCACTAAGCAGGGCCCACTCTTAGAGCAGACAGAGCGAAAACGTGCCCAAGATCACACAGTTGTTAGGGATTCAGAGTCTTGCAAAAGAGTTCGGAAAAGAGTTAGAGAGGCTCAGAAAGTTTAGCCAAAGTGTCCCAGGCAATCCCAGGATCGAAAGCCGAGGGCTAAAACTACCTCGTACAGTCGGTGGCAAGGGAAGCCAGGCGGAACACGGTACCTTAACGGAAAGGATCCTCCAGCGGGGGCAGTTGTTCCAGGCAGTGGCAGCAAGGCTCGACGTCGGTCAGGGGAGAAGAAGATCTCGCTGAAGAGCAGAAGAAGAAGGTCGTTGCACTGCCCGGGAAGAAACCAGCCGCGGAGTCCTCCGGTTAAAGGGTTGTACCGACTTTCGCGGTTGGGGTAAAAGTGGTGGGGTTCTGGTTGCCGGGGTGCTTGGCACTGGCAAGGCGGCCACGGGATACCTCGAAGCACGGAAAGAAGGTGAAAACTGGTTGTCCCCACCAGTCAAGGGAAGGAGCCACTCCGTTAAGAGTTCTCCTCGGTCGTCGGGAAAAGTGGTGAGATGGTTCAGCAGGGCTCCACCGGCGGTGTCGTCGTAGCAGATCAGCTCAGCTCGTCCCTCGTTGGATTCTTAGGTCCTGTGGCGCCTTCTGAAGTTCCAGTCCCCAAAGCCCTGCTTTTATGCAGCAAACCCCCATTCACCCAGCCTAGCTGTCACTCAACCATGCTAAGTGGTGAGCCGGCCGGCTCACCACTTGGGCCAATCAGGACGGAGTGCGACTTGAGTTACCTAGGTAACTCAGTCCAGGGTGCCTAAATCCCCCTCCACCCCTCCTAAGTACCCCAGACAGAGTGGCACCACTTTGGAGGGCTTCTGTGGAGAAGCCCGCCAAAAGTGGGACAAAGGGCTCCACTTTGGGTCAGAGTTACAGAGGCGAACGCCAACGCCATTTTAGTATCAAGTTTTGGCAAAAAATCCCAACCGGAGTTATAATAATAAATATATAAACCGGCGGTATGTTTAAGGCTACCGTAAATAAATAATTAAATGTGTTAGCCTAAAACAATGGGAAATCCCATAGGAAAATATTCGCGGTCGAATATAAAAAGTAGTTTCCACTGCCACCAGCCAAAACTCGATCAGGGGGGACGGAGACGTGCCCCCTCGACTAACAGACCCTGGGGCAATCGAATTGCCCCAGCCAGTACGTCCACAATATGATGGTTTGTACTGGTTCTGTTCAGGATTTAAGACTAGTAAAGTCTTTGGTGACTTTACATGCCCTGGGAGACAGTAGTCAGTCCCAGGGTATGGAGTCTATGTTGGGGAGTCCCTAGGACACCCCTGGGTTACGGCACAGAGGGTGCTGTGTAACCCACATCCAAAAAATACATGAGGCCCTATGGAGTAAAAGACCCCATAGCCCATTCAACACAAGGTTTAACCAAGAAAACACACTTCAACATGCCCAAGAGTGAGGGTAAAAGAGTCTCACTCCTGGCAGGAGAAAAAAATAAACCCCAGAAATCCAGCAAAGCTGCTGGGGGACTCACTAGGTAGGGAAATTCAGCCTAAACAGAGAATTCTCCCTAACAAGCATCCACCCCACTGGTGTCCGGGATGGGGAGCAGAGAATGGCACTGACGGAGCAGCACTAGGAGGAGCTGACAGGGCTAGTCAGACAGTTCATATATGATGGTGCCCTGGCAAGGCAGGAGGGCCGGGATAACACAGCGTCCATGAAAGTGGCCTCCTCTCCGAGCTCCACACAGACCAGCCCCCTGCGCAGGTCTGCGCGCACCTTGCGGTGCTCAGACATGCCGCCACCAGAGGCGGGAAGCGGCCAAAAGTAGCAGGTGCAGCCTGAATATGGCAACTGATGCAGACACCTGCAGCATTCGATTGCACACCATGTGTGGGGGAGTTGAGGGGGGAGGAGGGAGAGGGTGGGTGGGGGAGCTGTGTGGGGAGGGGGGATGGAGTGAGTGGGGGGAATTGTGGGGGGAGGGGAAATGGGGTATGTGCAGGAGTTGTGCGGGGAGGGGGAGGGGAGAGGGTGTGTGTGTGTGTGTGAGGTGGAGGGTATGAGCACTTTTGACTTTTTACTGTTTAATACACCCATTGTGTACCAGAAAAAATACTTGACTGGACATTCCTTATTGTGTATGTGTCATTTATTGGTTTACAATACATAGGGCCCATGTACCCCACACCCAGTGCCCTCAGTCCCACATTCATGGCACCCTCTGCACCCATGTGTCTTAGAAGTATTGGCCAATCACAGACTGGCGCACAGCATGTCCCTCCTGTATATCGCCACCACAATGATGTGCGCCCACATCTTCTTCATCATCATCACCTGGTGGTTGCTGTTCAATGTCAGGGGGCAGAGGCACGTTTTCGTCGGGTGCACATGTTGTGCAGCATGATACATGCCATGATGATCTTGGCCACCTTCTCATGCCTGTAGAGGAGTGCCCCACCAGACCGGCTAAGACAGCAAAAACATGCCTTCAACAGGCCAAAGGTCTGCTCGATAACCACACAGGTACGGGTATGGGAACGATTGTAGTCCTCTTCGTGCCTGTTCTGCGGGTTCCGGACAGTGGTGAGGAGCCACGTCTTCAAGGGATAGCCACTATCACCTGCATGGGTGCAAAATAAGGTATGTGTTAGTCAATTCATGATGGACACCTGTACTTATCACACATGCCTGCAGATATTTGTTGTTCACATGCACATGTCCCTGGTTGTATGCACACATTTTACCTTGCCACAATGTGTGCTGTGCCATGGTCTTACGGTGTGGATTGCGTCTTCAAGATGATACACAGTGTACAGTGCCTTGATGTTGCTCATGCACTGTGGACGCATACCGCTGTGTTTGTTTTAAATATGTGATGTGTAGTGATCAGTATGATTTTATTACTTGGAGCTTTGGCAGTAGTCTCAGCATTATTTATCAGTCAGCGATTATTATTCCCATGGTGACATGCAGCACTACTGTGGTGGTGGCCCTGTGACAAGCAGTGTATTCCCTTGGTGGTTTTGATTTGTGCACTCTCATGGATGCTTGTCCTGTGTAGTGAATTGCTGCGGACATTTACATTGTGCATACTCACAGCATGTTGCTGGATTGTGTTACGGAGGGTGAGATCTGATGATGGGTGGTGGACGTGTTGTGGGATGTGGGGTGGTTGAAAGTTAGGCATGTTGTGATTGGTGTGCAGCTTCCATCATTGCTATGGGGATTGGTTGTCATGTTCAGTTTGGGATGCTTTGGGGCACAGTGTTTGGGATGTGGACATTGTGCTGTCACAACAATGATGCCATGGTGGTGTGTGCATCTCTCCCCCATTACACTGCCATGTGCCTGTCATGCAACTTACCAAGCAGCCAGGCACGTCGTCCTGCATGTCGCTCCATGTAGCGTGGAGTTGCGCAGGACCATTGAGTCATGAGTTGATCCGGGAAATCGGGCACAACAATGTGTGATGATCTTGCTGGAGTCACATACCATCTGTACATTGATGGAGTGATATAGCTTACGATTGCGGTACACCACCTCCGTTGCATGCAGGACCACCAATTCAACATGGGTGCAGTCAAGTGCACCAACACAATTTGACATGCCTGCCAGTGCATGGAAGCCAACTTTCGTGTCAAAGATCTCCTGGGCAGTCCGTGGTAGGGATATGTAGTTCCTTGAGTGCTTCAGGAGAGCATCCAGCACTTGGTTCAGCATGCAAGAAAATAAGGGTTGTGAAATGCCATGCATGTGCCCCACTGTGTGCTGGTAGGTGCCTGTGGCCAGGAAGTGGCGCACAGGCACTACCTTCAGTAGACGTGGGATGGCGGTGCGTATTTCAATCAGGCTGACAATGTCATTGTGTATCATGTCCACAATGGTGGGGATGGTGTCCCGGTCTAGACGGTAAAGGGTGTGGATTTGCTCAGGGGTTAGGTTGAATGGACTGGCTCTGATGCGAGGTTTTGGAGGCTGCCTGTGTGGTACCACTGTCTGCACTGGTGGTGCTTACTGGGCCTGCCTCACCCTCTTTCTCCTCCTGCATCACCTCCAAGTGGTATCATTTCCATGATTTTGATGTGGAATGGGGTGTGGTGTGTGTGTGTGCTCCTTTTGTGCTGGGCCAGACTCCATGGCCTCCACCTGGGCTGATTGTGTTCACCTGTGGCAGTTGTGTACACTGCACATTGCTGTTTGCGGGTGGTTCGCGATGCCGGCATCCCGGTATCCCTTATTACCGCCTTCATGATGCCGGTATTTGCATGTCCGCATGACTTTTGATCTCCTCCTAACTGCGCCATCCCGGTATTGCCGAGCCGAAGGGCCGCGTGCCTGTGCCGGTACGGGGGTGCCCGGTATCAGCAGTGGCGCTGATACCGGGTTGCTGACTCGTAATAGGCCGGAGCGATATGCGGTGCCGTTATTCCTTTACCGGCATCGTTTTTCCATTACCTCCAACCTCGTAATGACCCCCTTTGTGTCAACATGAATATCAATGTGGCACATTGTTTCACAACAAGCACACATTTGCATAAATAGTATATGACTGTCAATTTTGCAACACGAGCCATGTAAAATGATGCTCATCCTCATTCAAAAGCTTTTACGAAAAGAAACTTGATTTTCGTCCATCCAGTTTCTTTGAATTGCATCTTATCTTTTCTTTGATGTTACTTGCTACATTTTATCTTTGCAATTTTTACTACGAGGGATTCAGGGACAAATTACAAAGCGACTTTGTATTGTGGGCTGAAATGTACAAGTGCAAGTTAGTTTTTGTTTTTGGCTTTAACGCAGAACTGAAAAATATAATGTTCCTATTTCAATAATATACAGGAAAAATATGAAACTATTTGTATTCTACAAGAACACATAGGGCCTCATTACGGGTCCGGCAGTAACTGTGCCGGTGCTACCAGCCGGTTGCTGCCAGACCTGTAAATATTTACCAGCGCCTGACTTCCCGGTGAGATTGCAACCCTGGCAGCAGGTAAAATGTAAGTACGCATTCCCACAGAGTCCCATAGGACTCTATGGGAGTGGGGACACGGAAGCACTGGCACCGTTGCTAATGGTGCTTCCGTGACCGGTCTGCCTACCGTGGCTGCTGTGCCCCGCAGGGTCAGTCAGACCTGTAATATGCCGGTCTGGAAACAGCGGCGCCGGTAAGCTTACCGGCACCGTTGTTTCCAGACCGGCAGGGTCACAATGAAGCCCAAAGTATTTTGTTGCAACTTTACTATAAATATACACATTCTTAATCAAACCAAGTTTAATTATTCTTATTTTATCAAACACGACTACATGCACACTTGGGAGTGTTCTGGTTTTACATCTGGTCACCCACTTTTACAATGCAAATATATTATGACTTGTTTTCACAGTCAATTTAAGTTGGGTAAAATTAATAAAGCTTAACTTTTTTAACCCAATTATAACAGTGTTCTATACTAACAACTAGAATTCAATAAAACATGCTTTAAATACAATAGTAACAGTTCACAATCTACCCCACTCTCCATCCAGGCGTCAGGTGTGGACACGGGTTGCTGTGCTGGTATACTCACTATGGGGAAGCCAGCATCTAACGGGGGCAGGGGAGAAATGCAGTTACATACAGACACCTCGGCATCAATAGGTGCAGAGTACTGCGTTTCTGCTCTGGCTGTAGGTGGACAGGGGGCCATGTTATGTTATGTTATTTCATATTGCATTTGTATATCGCCTACTGCCATTGGTATAGCCTCGAAGCACTGAGCGGATGAACGCTCTTCGGAGGACCGTAGTCTGAGATGTGAGATGTGAAGGAAGGATTTATAAAATGCGTGTGCGAATTTTTCACCTGCACAAAGATAGGTAGAGAGTGGCTAGGTCCCTAATAGCAGCCCATAGATATCAGATAAGAAGATGATTTCGATAAGAGGATGGTTGCCGTGACAGATTGTCAGGGGAGTAGAAGAGTCAGGACACTGATTATGTGAACAGCTGGATTACATTTTTTCATGGGACTCAACTGTATTCTGTAACTGTATTATATTGGTGGTGGTGATGTGTGTTTGGGTGGGTGAAGTCGAGCAGTTTTTATTGCAGATGTATGGAGGTGGATGGGCCATGCCCCGGGTGGGATACAGCTGTGTTCGGTTGTGATGGAGTGCTTGACATTACAGCGTAGTAAGAGGGACACCAAGTTAGATGCAGTCTTACGGAGCTCTCCATAAGGCCTGACTGAGATGCCTTCCATGGGGGCCATGTCCGCCTTGGTCGAATCCTCGGGTGCCCCTGCATTCCTGTCAGGGGAAGGTAATCAGGTGATGCTCTAAATCTGTTATGGATGCTGAAGGGAAGAGCCAGGTTTGGAGTGCCTTCCTGAAGGCGAGGTGATACTCAAGGCATGGCTCACTCCGCAGCAAGAAAATGCAAGCGTGCCCAAACACAAAGGTGGAGAAAATCACAGCGTGGAAGCCTCACCTGTCATGCTCCTGGCAGGGCAGGTGCAGGTGTGAAAAAGCACCGCTGAGACGAAGCATAAACCATAAAATCATGCCTGGACACTCTAGGAGGTGGATATTTGGGTGAGAATACAAAGCAGCATCAAAGCACTAAACAGGAAGCCCAATTCCTGAAACTTGTGGTAGGCCAAGTGTGGAAAAACCATACTGCAGCAAGTTCAGTTGTGAGACCCAAGCCATGGAACCTAATGTCAGCCTTTTATGCAGACCTGGCCTTCAGAAACCATGGAAGAAGTACACCACAGCAGAGAAGAGAAGGAAGCTCTGAATTAAAGATATAGGAAACCCCCTTTAAATCCCTACCAAAGTATAGGTGAATCTTGAGTGCAGGGAAGATTCAGGCAAGCATGTCTTCATAGTTGCAAGAGCAGCAGTATTGAAGAGACAAAAAGAAAATTAGCTTTTTACCCAGATCCTACCCTACCCTTCAATCCCATTAAAAGTAAAGTTACCTGATATGGATTGTCAATCCACTTGTACTGGGAGACTGCAAAACACTGCAGCCACATGTTTGAAAAACCTGACACCTAAGGGAAGAAGATGCAAGTATGGCAGTGCAAAGAACAACACAATTCAATTGTGAGACACACACACACCCAATGGGGAAATTCAGAGGAGCAATCTAGCTGTGGAGACCAGCCTGGCAATGCATGTGCGGCAAACACAAACTGTGGCTTTTGGGGTTTGCATTCTTGATGATAGTTTTGAAGGATGCCAGGTACAGGGCCTGTGCTCTGGGTGGTGAGGAGGCAGGATGTGAACTAGGACCTTTGTGCTCTGGCTCTTGGCAGTGTTGGATCATTTGAGAATGTACTTTTGGGGCTTTAGCCTACATATTGTGACTCTACCAACCATATAATGGCATTATTGAGGTAATTGAGGGTAGACTTGGCATATTTTAGCAGGCTATACATTACATACTGTGAAAGACACAATAATTCAAGCATACAGAGAGGCGGATAGACATATAGACATAGGGTGTGTGCGCCAGGATTAAGGAGAGACGTGTCTGTAGAGTAACAGAGTTCACAAAAAATGTGTCTAGATCACCGGACATGAGGATAGTGAACTAGACAGATGCACAGAGATTGATGAATAAAGATGTAGACTGAGCTATACGCATTCAGATCGATGTATGCAAACAAATGGATAGAGGGATATAGAGTGATGCATACAGGGAGATGGATAGGCATACATATATGTAGATAGATAGATAGCAATCAATAAATAGATTTATATATATGAAAAGAGATACATACAGTTACATTTGCAGGGAGCGATGGATAGAGAGCCATAGAATAAAGGTATATAGTGGGACTATTCACTAGGTGTTGTCACAGTTCTCCATGGGGGAGCCCCTTATCATGAGGCTAGGGAGTTGAGGCTGCTGCCCAATATTCCCCCTAGGGGTGGTTTAATGGGGGGAGGAACTCACTGGAAGGGACTCCACTACTGGGGATGAGGATGACTAACAGGGTGATAGGCGCACAACAGGCGAAGCAAAACTTACATGAAACCTCTATTACCCTTTCACAACCCCCTCTGACTGATACATCCATGCGCTATTGTATCATCAACTGAGACGAAGAAGATCATCCGAGACATAAAGATTACTCTCCATGCAAGTACTGGGAAGAAGTGGCCCTTAGGAACCATGAAGAGTGGCTCAGGGAACTGGAAGAACTGTTCTAGTGCTCTGCAGGGGATTGTTCACTTGACTAACATAAGAATAGAAGAAGGACTGGACAAGAGAGAGGAGGTGAGCAGCACAGGAGACAGGCCAGCCTGGGAAAAGCAAAGGCGATGCAGAGAACGCTCCGGATAAGCTGGCAGTCTTCATCTGCTGTAGACGGGAAGCAGGCAGCAAATATCCGTGACCCAGTGGTACGGAGCTGGTCGAGACCATGGCTGGAGGCTGAGAAGCGGTGGCGAGACCTGTGAAAGGTGGACTGTGCAGTCTTGGAACATCGCCTACACCGCCGTCCCAGAGAACGGGAATGAGACACGCAGAGTAAGTGCACCAGCGACACAAAATGCCTGTGCCATGCTCCCAAACAAAGCACCACCCCAGGAAGAACAGGAAGAGTGTCCCAGAACCAGTGAAGGTAACAGATGCAACACAGGGTATACAATTGGTGAATTAAAGAAAGTTAACCAAAAATAATGATACGAGTAATCTTCTTTGTTGCAGTACTTGGCAAAAGAGTGAACCAAGTGGGCCTAGCACAAGAGGGAAAGAGACAAGGGTTTGTAACTCAAGCAAGATAAGGGTCCGGGACCCAAACCAGCACCAAACAAATACCAGAGGGAGTCGCCCTCTAGAAAGTGGCAGAGATAGGTCCAGTGGCCACCAAGGAAGGATCTGGGACCCTGTCCATCACAACAGTGGGAAAGGGAAGCCCACTGGCCATGTAAGAAGGGTCTGGGAGCCCAACAGAAGTAAAACAAAGCATAGAGGAAGTCTTCCTCATTACAGAGGCAGCGATAAACCCACTAGTTGCAATAGCAGGATCTGGGATCCTAACAAGATTTTGGAAACTGGTGAAATCAAGTCACAGAGGCAAAGTGATTATCAAGTGGGAAGCAGTAAGGAGGAGCTGTATCAAGCGATACCAGGGGAAGGGAGTTATTCCCCCTGGCCTTGTGTTGATCTGTGCCAAAGCAGACCAAGAGAAGGGAGACATTCTCTTGGTCCTGAACTGAGTGTCGAACTGGAGAGGCCAGGGGAAGGGAGTCATTCCCCCTGGTTCTATTGGAAATCGTACAGAGCCACACCAGGAAAAGGGTGACATTCTCCCGGAGAGAACATTGTAAAGACTGCCTGAAACCTGAATGCTCGGGAAGGGAGTCATTCCCCCTGGTATATTTGTTTTGAAGGAACATTTTTTGCTGAATCCCATCCAAGACACAGGGGAAGTGAGCCGTTTTGCTTAAAGAAGGAACTCTGTTAGTTATCTTTTTAGTTGTAGTTTAAGGGACAGAAGTAGGTTTTAATACAGGGTGGTGGAATTTACTTTGACAGACTTTCTGTCAGACACTTTTAGTATTAGTTTTGAGGCAGGGGAACACCTCTTAGAAGTCAGGGATAGTAAGGATTATTTTCGTTTTTAAAATAAAAGCCTAAAACCAAAACCATGCCACCTTTGTGTCGGCATCCTTCTTCGACACTCTTATATATGGTGTCAGGGGGTAGGATATTGGCTCAATTGAAACAAATTGAAGAAAACCACATAGTATATGGCTAGAGCAGGGAGAGATCTAACACCCATAGGCTCTTTACAAATAAAACTCAGTTTAAGAAGACCGTCTACCAGTTCTTCTTTAAAGACCTCCTTCACTTCTTCCATAACAGATAGTTCAGACACTGGAGGCAATCTTGAGAAATCTACCCAAGAAACCTCAGGAATGTTAGAATAGGGACCACCAGCGATAAAAAGCTCTGACCACCCTTCAACTACCCAAGGACCCTGAGTGAATCCTCTTCGGGCCTCCTTACCTTGGTAAAAAATGGCAGGGGTTTTGAAGTTCTTCTATCTTGGCAACCAAATACTTTTATCCAAGGAACTTTGTTATTGTTCAGCCAAGGTAATGTTCAGAAAGCTCAACAGGTTTTGATTCTCAACTTATACTGGAACCCGGACGCAATAATGTCTAATCACATATCTGTTATGGATATTGTTGATAATTATACTGGTGAATTAAATTCTCCTCTCATAATTATATTTGGTGACCTGAACATTCCATGCATGGATAAAAGAGGTCACATCATTAGGGATTTTGACGTTGTGGTAAATAAGTCACACCCCAGAGCTGTAGGTTGGATTACTGCAATTGAAACTGGAGACTTCCAGAAGCTAAATGGTCAAACTATGGGGGATTCTCCAGGCAAACCAACCTGGTCAAATGGGGTCCAATCGGCTGTTCTGGATTGTTTCTTAGTTCCTGATAATTTGATTAAACATTTAAGGTCTCTAGTGGTGATAGACAGAATGAAAAGTGACCATTCCCTCTTAAGAATGACATGTAATATCCAGATACCTGTTAGATTGGAGTACTATCCAACAAAGGCTGAGATTTTGAATGGGAGAAATAGGTTGCGTTTACACCCAGAGAATGTTTCTGTGCTGTTGTCCAAATATAACGAAATGCTGAGAGGTAATCAAGGGGGACTGAATTACATACCGTTGTTGCTTGATTTCATGGTGCCAAACAAAAAAGGAGGTAAACCGATTTTTTTATTATGAAGATAGATGTGATGAAGTGTTCGTCATTACAAAAAAACAGCTACTTGTGGATTTATTGGAAATTTGTCACGTAAAATCTGATTTTGCTATGCAACTCCTCAGCAAGAGGAAGCTGAAATGTAAGAACTGGCTGATCATGTATAGAGCTCAAATTCTTCAGTCAGATGCTGAATCTATGCTGAGGGCTATGGAGAAGAGAAATATGATAGTTTAAGCATTGACCCTTTGGGAAAAGAAACTAACTTCAAAACTAAAAGACCTTGCCTGCACCCGCGAGGACTTAATTCAAAACCCGGAAAAAATCAAAAGCAAAGTAGCACATGAGGACTGGATCACTACATGCCATCTGGCAACGGCAAACAAACTGCTTTGTCACCTTCCACCCACCACTAATAAACTAAACCTTCCGCTGAACTATTGCATCAAATTCCCAAACAAGAATCTCCGGAAAACGTTCATGCGAACAAGACTAAACCTGATGCCAACGCAAGAAATTCGGGCTATCCGCTCTCAACCAATAAACAAAACCTGCAGACTATGTCTAAACCCAGACATCACAGAAACATCAAGAAATCTGATCTTGAACTGTCCTAAAACAGCCTACCTCCGAGCGGCATTCTTGCTCCGCTTCTCCACGACTCTATTCTTAGAGAAGAACAGATTTGGTGGTGTAGATTGATCGCCGGGGAAAAAACAAAATGGGTCATAGTGGCAGTCAAGATTCTTGAAGCTGCCTTAAAAAAGGCTACTGAACTCTGACTTAAATAACGAACTTAGCCAACATTGAAATCGGTGAAACTGCACCAACAGACCCCAGAAAAAAACGCTGATCTTTTTATACCTTGTAAAAATCAATTCTTTTTGGTTAAAATCAAGTAAATAAAAAAAAAAAAAAAAAAAAAAGATAGTTTAATAGGGAAACTCCCTCTCAGTCCGTGCTTTAGACAAACTTGGTAACAGAGGACAATTGGGTGCAATTCTTTAGTAAATTGTTTAGCTCAGAGGGGAAAGTTAAAAATCCCCTAGAAAAGAACGCTAACGGGCCGTGGTTCATTTCGTTTGACACTTGTGATTTGGACATTCTTATTAAGAAAGCGAATTCATCGAGAGCTCCAGGCCCGGAATGCCTCACAAATAACATGATTAAAGCAGCCTGAGGTCTGGATTCCTTTCATTTTCAGAATATTTGAACAGGTAATGCGTCTGGAAGTTGTTCTAGACTCCTGGAGGTTATTAGTCATAGTCTCTATATTTAAAAGAGGCAGTAGGGTGTATCCTAACAACTACCGTCCTATTGCCCCTTTGGATCTATTGGGCAAGTTGTTTGTGGCAATAATACTAAAACACCTTCGTATTTGGGCAAGCAGTGTGGGGCGATGTGACCCATGCCAAAAGGGTTCATAAAAGGTGCCTACACCCAGCTCAATCTGTTCCTCTTAAACCTCGTAAAAATTAAAGCCATAAAAAATGGAACAAAAATCTATCTGGCTTTTATTGACTTTAAGAAAGTCTTTGACAGTGTTGACAGGCAAACACATCGGTCCAAACTGGAGGCTTGGAATTGCCCTTTCTGACCGGTTATTGTCAATGAAGGCCCTTTATAAATCGACTAGGGTACAGATTAGATTTAATGGCCAGGGTCTTTTGTCTAAGGAGCTTTTAACAGCTCGAGCACTGAAACAGGGCTGCCCGCTGGCCGCAATTCTGTTCAACCTCTTTTTATTGGATTTGCATGAAACACTGAACCTCACACTGGCATTTCCCCCTCAAATTAATGGCCAGCCTATGGTATGGATTCTTTATACTGATAACTTTGTCTTGATCGACCAGACTCCCATAGGTCTCCAACGAAGGCTATCCAGCCTCCAAGAATATGTTGGAAAAAAATGTAAATAAATGCTTACAGATAAAGGCTGGAAAAACAAACATCCATATCCTGCATTCCTTGAGAGATATGGGAAAAGCGCCCTTTCAGATGGTTTTTAGAGCCCGAAGAACTGACTCGGGTAAATGCAACAAAAATTAAGAGCTTGACAGCCTAGGGTCTGGTGGTACATAAAAAAATACGGAAAATGTTCTGTCTGTCCGGTACTTGCCTTTCATAAAGAAAAAGTTATCCAGATCATACCTTATGGTGCAAAGGCCTTTCTATCCGCCTCATAGAATATTTGAACCATATTTGAGGGTATATTCTGGAGGCGTGTACTTCGGCTACCGAGAAAAGTTCCCACATCAGTTATTAGGTACGAATGGGTGTTGATTTCCTTATACGCAATAAGGGTGTGGAAAACTCTTTCTTTAAATAGGAAATGTGTCATATTGAAAACAATGCTCCCGTATCAGATATTGCTTGGCAACAATGCAGGGGAGGATTTATCACTGCTAGAGCGATGGAAAACTAGATGTTTGGCTATTCTTAATTATCTGGGAGCCACTCAAGAAGATCTAGAGACAAACCCGGGTCTGGTCAAGAGAAAGTTATGGCAACAAGATTGGATTTTGACTGATGTAAGGAATTCATCGTGCCAACAGTAAAGACAGGCACAAGTGATCACAGTTCAAGGGTGTTTATTAAACTGCAAAGGTAGGCTGGAAAATGCCTAATCTAAACCTAAATCTAAGATGGGAGCAAGCTTAAACCATTAAATATTAATAAGGTAGTCCGAGTGGCGTCGTGTCAAATAAAAGGGATTTTCACCCCTGAGTCACCCTCTGCTGGGCTCGGACCCTTCTTAATCATTAGCCTCCCTCCGCCGGGTTCACTATAGCTTTCACTCACACGTTTTCACATTCATAATTCTTCGAGGATCTCCCTCATTCGGGCTCAGACCCCTTTTGCATTCACAAAGCTTAATGTCTTTTTACACAGTTTATTGTGGACATCTCGGGTTCACTCTTGTCAACACACTATATTTCGGGACTTTAGACTTCAACCCCTTTTCTCGAAATCCCTCGTTTGAGTTCACTCCTGCCAACTTTGTCAATTGCACATTCAATTTTTACGATGCAGGATTCACTACCCTTAGCTTCACAATCATCTGTCGCTCAAAGACTTTAGACTGTACAGAGGATTTTACAAGACCCCTGTAGGACCACTTTGACCCTCTTTTCGCCTTTCACCCCAAGGTGTCATGATGCCTACCTCCAAGGAGCCAGGTCCGACCCAGCAACCCCAGAGGCAGGCATCATTTCCCCCAGGGAAGTGCCAAGTGTGTTCAAGTGTTTTAAGGTGCACTTACCTGATGCAGACCATGCTGCTACATCCAGGCCCTCTTGAGGCCTGAATGGAACTACTTTACCTGTGGACCTACTTTCCCCTGGGTGTGGTCGGGGAAGGATACATACCTGATCGGTGGAAGGATACATACCTAGAACTTCTTCCAAAGCTATTTAAACCACGCCCGATCAGCAACTCACGCTTCGCGTTGTTCTGCTCCTCGCAGCTGGACGCTCACCGTGCCAGCTCCTGCATCTGGACTTCAGCCACGCCTGTCAGCATCCTGGGTCACCTGCTAAGAGAGAATTGGAGAGAAAGAAGACCTTACCTGCTAAAGCTGCATCACAGAGACTTCACACCGACGATCCTGAAAGGGAAGACATCATTTTAAAAGCATTTCGCTTCGATCGCTGCAGCGCTGCATTTCACTCACCTTTCCTGGGCACCTCCATCTTCAGCAGCGATCATCCGGATCCGCAGCCACTTCCCAGAGCTGAGAGAGAAAAAGACAAGAACACAAGGTGAGAGAAGGAAGGGAATAGGAAAAGCTCAGTTTCCTTCTAAGACTTACCTGTTGGGTCATTCCCATTTCATTTCGGGTCCTGCCGCTTCCTGGCATTCCGGACCCCGGCCCCTATGGGGAAAAAAGACAAAGACATTGAATGAGCGAATGCAAAGACATTACCCGAACGCTCATCCAGAACTTACCTGTCATTTACTGGAACTGCACGTTTCACTTCGGGTCGGCGCCATATCTTCGGCATTCCGAACCCCGGCCCCTAAGGGGAAAAAAGACATAAGCGATTAGCGCTTGCTGCAATAAGACAATGAACATTATTATAAGGCTTGAACTTTTGAACTTGCTACAGAACTCTTACAGCGCCTTACCTGAATAGTCAAGCTTATTTGAACTCCCATCAAACCTCAATCCAGTGAAGTAACTGGGTTTCAACGCGCCCCTGCATCAGAAGCAGGATGGAGAACTCATCCTTCCAGACCCTAAGGTGAGACTTCACAGGGAATCGAGGAAGGGTATCGTGGAGGGCTGGAAGGGAGTGGGAGGCTTGAGCATTATTCCGTCAGTAGGTAATACTCCCTTTTCACGCACAGGGGAATATTCCTGCGAGCCAGTGAGTCCATCTTCAGAGTCCTGCGCTTCACCATAAAAGAAGCATCAGCACTCGAAGCCAGACCTGCACCTCCGTGGGAATCAGGTGAGCGTGACACAAGGCCCTCTGGTTCTGATCGTTTTAACAATCAGGTAATCGCCGAGCATTTCTTGAGTGAGCACCCACGTGGTGCCATACTCTTCTACTGCTCGTTTTCCCCTTCTTAGTATCAATAGTTCTTTGTTATTTGACAGTTCAATTAGTTGTTTGCTACTTTCGTTCAACACAGTTCGCTTTCTTATCGGCTCTCCCCTCGACTCACCGGCTGTGATGAACCACTTTGATTTTCTTCTCTCTGGAGTCAAGGTTGGTCCCCAGGAGACCAGAGTCTCTCCCCAGCCAGCTTATCTGCGAAGGAGGACCTTGTGTACCGCTGACACCTGCTGAAACACAGGTTGGCTATTGTTTGCGGTTTTACGATTGCTTCTGCAGAGGTTTCACAGGCCTTGGTTGGGAAGGGCAAGGTTGCTTTTCTCCTTGTCACCCTCTCGGTTTGCACTGTCTTTCTCCTCCTTGTGAACTGCCATACTGAGTTAGCCCTCTTGTTGTGTGGACTGCCTTGCTCGTATTGCGCTCCTGTGCTCCACCTTTTAACCCTGTGGGGAAGGGAAAGAGCCGTCAGGTGTGTGCGGTGCTGGTAAATTGCCTGACTTTGCCTGGCCCTGGTGTTGGGACAGTTCAGGTAAATGGCTTGAGTGTTAGTCCATCATCCTTTGTAATATGCAAAAGTGTTTGTGTCGGAAACGGGGGTGGGGGTGAAGTGTTTGTGTGTCCTACGTGGTAGGTTGGGGAAAAGGTGTCTTAAGAAGGGGGATATTGCGTCTCACCCGTCGGTGTCCCACTTCCACTCCACAAGGACCCCCACCAAAGTGATTCTCCCTCACTCGATCACCCCCAGGAACTGGATTCAATAGCGATGGTTGTGTCCTGCAAGCTGGATGACAGATCCTTGGGGACTAATCAGGGAGACACCTTCAGGTTTCTCAGACAGAGCAATCAAGAAACAAATATAAGCTACACTCAAACCGGAGAAAAGAAGCGAGGGCATATAAATGTCTGGTCGAGATATCTAATCAAAGTCCCGAGCCCATTATATCTATATCAGTTTCTGATATTTTGTCTGAATATATTCCGACAAAACAAACTTCAGAGGCCCACAAACAAGTGGTCGACAACCCTGGCTGTAGATTTTGTGGCATTGATGGGACAGCTGAAACACTGAAACATATTGTATTATCATGTAAGGGCTTGCCTTGGTTAAGAACTAGACATCTGGGAAGCTTTATAACAATAAGAACACCTACACGGTTAAAGAATGGTGGTCGACATTTTTACTGGGTGAAAAATGTATATTAACCTTTGGATTGATAACATTTTTAAATTAGGTTTTTTACCAATAATATATGATGTAATGGAGTAACCTAGCTGGAAATTAAATGTTAAGATGGATTTTTAAAGAGATTAATTTAACTAGAGATGTATGTAATTTAGAGAATTTTATATAGCTGATGAGTCTGTTTTATATGTCGATTTGAGAGATAAAGGTTTGTGTAAAAAAAGTCTTTATTTTTAATAGCTTGAAAGTAACAAATTGTATTATTGAATAAAAGATGGAATAGTTTGGCATGAACTTAAAACAATACATTTTCCAATATATAACAATATATATCGTGAGTGAACCCATGTTATAAAAATGTACTAGGAGAACAACATAAAAGGCTATTTCACAAGGCTTTCACAAATAAAATGTACAGACACAATAATTACTCATTGCTAGGAGCACGAAGGAGAACAGATTATATACGTTTGTGCATCTTGTAAGGAACTCACGGTAGCAACAGTAAACACAGACAAGTGATCACAGTTCAAGGGTGTTTATTAAACTGTAAATGCGGGTTGGAAAAACGCCTAATCTAAACCTAAATCTAAGATGGGCGCAAGCAACAACCATCAAATAATAAAAAGGCAATCCTGGTGGCTTCTTGTCAAATAAAAGGGCCTATACTAAGAAAAACCTATTGCAAATCCTTACTCAAAATACAACAAAGAGTGTGGGATAGGATTCACAGGAAAGAAGTGTTTACAAATAATAAGTCAGGATGCGGCTGTCGGGGTCTCCCTTCCCCTCGTTTTGAGCATGGGACAAGGTGGGACTCCTGAGCACAGCACACGCTCGAGCTTCACCAGCATGAGCTAACAGTTCCTCTTTCAGCTTATCAGGGTCTTTTGGTGGTTAAGTCTCTTTTCTAAAAAAAAGTATCTTGCCTCCGAGGACCTGATGTGTTCCAAAAATAATAAACAAAAGTATTGTTCTACTGTTGGGTGATACTTTTTCACCCCGGATCCCTCTCTTCCGGGATTAGATCCACAATGAAAATTGTGAGGTCATCTTTGATGTCCTGAGTTTTAGTCTTAACAGTGCACAGTTTTGACGCAAGTTCTGGTTGCTTACTTTACCCTAACTGGTGAATTTCTGGGGGTTTTCGGTTTTACTTGTGACAATAACATCCCTTTAACAAACTTTTTGCACTGAATTGGTTACATTTTTATTGGTGCACCTTAACCATATAGGTCCCTTTAACAAAGTTTTTTCATTAATTTTCATGGGTTTTTACCAGGCTACGCTTAATTTGTCTACATGTCCCTTACATCATACGGTTCCCCCGTTACCCCATCATAATAGCCACAGAGTCTGCAGACTGTGCGACGTTCCACGGACTTAGAACAGCATTCACACTGTCCAAAAGTACAAGGGTTACTTTACATTGTTCCATCCTGTAATGGGCAAAGACATGTGCGTGAAACATTAACAGATATATGTACCACATCCACAGAAATTCTGTACTTGAGAAACCAGAAGTATGTTGTCATAAGTTGCACAACATAATGGAATGCACCAAGCACAAAGGTCAGCTGTACAGCTAACAGTATCACCTCAGTGGAACCTTCCTCACACACAGAGAAGCAGTTGGCATTTAATCCAGAAGAAACCCTTTGAAAAATAGTAAGTCCACTATATTTCTTTCTGTACCATTACAATTTGTTATGTATACATAACTTGTAAGAAATAGCAGTATTATTTTCTTTCAACAGAAATGGCAAGCACACTGAAGTGGTTGGAGGAACATTTATCCCATGACAAAATGCTTGAAGGAAACAACTCTAACGGTACAGAATAATTTTTTTCAAGCAGAAAAAGTTATGTAATTTGTTCAGATGTCACTGAAACATGGTTTTCTTTTAAACAGTACATAGTGGGAATGAAGAAAGTAGGCCCAAATTACAATTAAATGAACCTGAGGATGACCACAGACAGGAAATGCACAAAATGAACTAATAAACTTATCTGCAAACATGGATGAACTAAATAATCATTTTATGCAGTTGATGATGTTTGTTAAAAATCATGACAAAGAAAATATCAGATATCACTGCCCGACTTGTACCTGTGCCCATTCACCCTGTCCCAACAAATCATCCCCATCAAATTCCCTAAATGAAAGACGCTATGATGAAACCTCAATCCCTTCCTCCCCTCATGAACAGTGCGTAGAAAACCCCAATTCTCTCATACATGTTTCCCATTCTGATTCCCGTCTATTTCCAAATTGATTGTATGTTTTTGTTTTAATAATTATGTCTGTGTGTACTGTTGGTGCGTGTTTTTTGAAAACCCCAATTTGGAGTCTGTGGACTGCGCGAGGTGCTGCCAGACATTGAGCCTGTCCAGACATGTCCGCTCTGTTGTGTCGCACATTTGATTAGTTTGGGGACTCAACCCCTGTCCTATGGACCATGCAAACCTGATCTCATTTTGCCCCCGGACACCACGCTTGTCCGGAAATGTCCGCTCGCACGTGTCACACTTTTAATTAGTTTGGCGACTCCACCCTTGTTCTACAGACACTAGAGCATGCACACCTGATCTCATTGTGCCCCCGGATCCACCTCGCCTGTCCGGACATGTCCGCTTGCAAGTGTCGCATTTTTAATTAGTTTGGGGACGCAACCCCTGTCCTATGGACCTTAGCATTCATGCGCACACAATCTCCCAAGCAATAGGTGCCCGCAGGACAGCAGTCCTGTCCGTGGCCATTCGGGAATGTCATCATGTGACAGCACCCACACTGCGCGTCAGGAGTATCCGCAGACAGTGTCCATTCCCCCAGACAGTTTAAAACTGCATTTCCGCCCAATACAGGATGTTTGAAGCTGAAACATGACCCTTTCAGAGCTCCTTGACCGTGTCCTGGTTGATCTGGCAACTTTTTATAACTTTTTGAGTCCTACCTGTGGATCGACTGTCAGCGGACAGACCCGCCATCCGCGGACAACCCATCTAAAGGGACCCACCCACTACTGCTCCTCATTGTGTTTCTGGCTGTCCAGGAGAAAGCACCCGCTGCTGATTTTGGTATAGTTATATCTGCTTTAAGCTTCTTACACAAAATGGCATCCATGGCCACTGCAGCTGCCCACCACCACCAGCATCTGGAGGGCCTAGAGAGGGGAATAGGTGTGGTGATACAGAGGTGGATGAAGAGGAGGATGAGGTATTGGAAGTCCCTCTCTCCAGCTCCCGGCATGAATTTTGGGTGTGGAAGCTTTTTACCACTGTTGGGGGTGTACCTAAGGCTCGGGCAGACAAGGTTAGATGCATTGAGTACAAGGTTGTACTCAGTCGTGGAAAACCAGGTCTATACAGCTACGGGACCACCTCCATGCGGTGTCACCTCAGATAAAATCATAAGCGAGCCGTGCCAAAGGTCGTACCTTTGGAAGGGACAGGTAGGCTGACGGCCACTACCACACCCTCATCATCTGCTCCTGCCACCACAAGGGACACTCCTGTGGGGCAGAGGGGCCCTGAAGAGGCCTTGCAGGTCATACACGACACAGTCGACCCTTATCTTTCGAGGGTGACAGTGCTCTTTATGTACTGTGACACACCGCTCTGTAGGGGGGGGGATCAGTTTCGAAGAGCTTTCGAGGCTGCGGTCAAGGAGCATAAGAAACACTGTCCCCTTTTTGATTAAGGCCCACCCAACATCTTCCTCTCTCCACCTGACCCGTTGTCCCTGTGGTTGGTGCCCCTTCCCTGCCTTCCCTCCCCTCCCTTGTCTCTCCTGAGAAAAAAAGCCAAAAAAATATACAACACAAAAAAATCAAAAAATAGGTTCTATTCAGAGCCACCTTTCACAGTCCAAAAATAGAAGTACCAAACAAAGTTGCAGGCCCCTAGGCAGCCTGCAAAGGCCGCAGACAGCTGCGGTAGTCCACAGACATCTAAAAAAATGTAGGTGGTGGTGGCATCAAAAACATTGAACTCTTTTGTGTGGGAAAGGGCAGGCTGTGAAAATAAACTTTTTCTTTCAACTTGCAAAACAGTAGGCATTTTCTTTTCGCTGTACTTCCATGCATTATTGTTCACCTACTTGAAAATGCTTTCTATATTTACAAAAAGTGCTTCAAAGCATTGTTAATGTTTTGCAGAAAAAGCTGATTACCCGCACTGTTCAGATGTACTCCATCTCTGCTGAAAATATTGGCAAGGTCAAATTTAATATTTTCATTTTAGAAAGACGTCATGCCAACATCTCCCAAAAATGCACACGCAGCATTGTTGACATTGCACCTCGCTTTCTCCATTTGTGGATCAAATGAATTTGAGCGCATCCACATCTGTCTCTGGGCAATGTGATAAAAAATCAGTTGAGAATTCGGTAACATTTCCTTCAATTTGCCAAAAGCCTCCTTCATTGCAAACTGCAGTGAAATTCCATTTACATGCCCTCATCTGTTCCTTCCACAATTAACAATGATAATGTCTGAATGTGGCAGTGTGACCACATTGACACAAAAAGGGAGCAGGTCCACCATGCACTCCATACCATTGCACATGTACATCATGAAATCCAATATGTTCAGCCACTCTACACTGCTCTGCATACACCTTCAACCAATGGATCCATGAGTCCCCCAAAGTCCACACACTCTACCTCCTGAAAGACATAGCCATAGCCATCTGCACTCCTTTCAGCAAGCAGACCTTCTGCCAGACTCTCACCTTACACACCACACCCAGGAAACCTGATTGACTAATTCTCTGGCCTGCACAGTCCCATTTCCATGCCTGGCATCCTCAAAAGACCCAGATGTGGCACGTGCCGTCCACAGACTACTGCGGTGTCCACGCATATTGTCCAATTGAAGGAGGTGGGGACAGAAATTCAACGCAAGGTAAGTTATTAACTCTTTAGTGGTGGCTCTGAACACAGATTTATTTAAGGGGCTCTGTGAACAATCACCTTTTTTAATTAGTAGTTGTTGCTTTTATGTTTTTTTCCTTACAGGAACCTCTTTCATGCATTGCTTACATTATAAAGGAACATTGCATTTCCAATATTTGAAAAGTGAATTCCATCCAGAGAAAAAAATGCACACCCTGAGAATTGATATTATGATTCTCAAACGATGACATTCCAGAACCATACAAAAAAGCAGATACACCTTTATTAACAGTCTGGCTTGATTGTTCAATTTGAGGACTGAAAAGATTTGTTGGACATCTCCATGTGCGTCTCTGATTTATTTCTGAAACAATTATTTTAGCAGCAGGAAAAAGTTGCATACAGCTTTTTAAAAAATTCTTCAGGCATACTTGCAGAGTCACTGGAGTCACAAACCTCAAACTGTCCACTACACAATGGACAATCAGAATATCTGGACTTTTAAAATACGCCATACTGTCACAAAGGCAAAGCAAGCTTGCCTAGTTTGAGCCACAAACTGCATGCCAGGAAACTTCGACTTTTGCCAAGCCAATATTTCCGAGGATGCCATCATGCTCAGCATGTACCTTTAATGAATGAACTGAAGAGTCCCCCAGTATCCACACACTCTGCCTCCTGAAAGACATAGCCATAGCCATCTGCTCTCCTCTCAGCAATCACACCTTCTGCCAAACTCTCTCCTTGCATACCACACCCAGGAAACCTTATTGGCTAATCCCCTGGCCTGCACAGTCCCATTTCCATGCCTGGCATCCTCAAAAGACCCGGATGTGGCACATGCCCTCCGTGGCCGAACGCAGTGTTGGCAGACAGTTCGTCCAATTGAAGGGGATGGGGACAGAACTAAATGCAATGTAAGTTAATTATTCTTTAGTAGTGGTTTTGAAAATAACCTTTTGTGTTTTATTTTGGGGGATGGGGGCTTTTCAGATTTATTTTCCTTCACCTACTCACATGCACTCTACATCATTTTCACAAGACCTTTCTGAATGCATTTTAAATATTGTCAAGAAAGATTGCATTGCCACAATCAGTAAAAGGGATGCCATCACTGAACAAATTACATCCACCATCCACCAGAATGTTCTCATTGGGGAAGGATGTCATCCCAACAGCATGCAAAAATGAACATACCCCTTTGTTCACAAGGCACCTTCCTGCGTCTTGTTGAGGACAAAAGACATTGAGGCATGTCCATAGTGCCATAGGAGGTATATGTGAAAAGATTACCTTTCCACACGGAAACAGTCCATTAGTGCCTTCAGCATATCTTTCACTGCAATCTGCAAACGTCTTGCACTGATATACCCCAAACTATGTCCTCCACAATGCACCACAATGACATCTGGACATTGGAAAAGAGACATATTTTTGCAATGTGCAAATAAACTTTACCATGTTTACCCAGGTACATCACACCAAAAGGCATCCACTCCCTCCAATCCAAGGTTAGCAGAAATGCCACACATTTCGGAGTACCTTTTCAAATTCCCCATGAAAGAATCGCCAACTATCCACACAGTAAGACTTCTGATCTGTTCAACCACAGCCATCTTCCCTACACACAGCAATGAAAATAACTAACTGTTACCCTCTCTTCCTATAAAGCACAACCATAAGCCTGCATTGGCTAATCCCCAGACTACCGCGCTATCATGGACACTGTAACACAGGACAGCCCTTCTCACTTTTCCACTTCAATCTTTGTAGCACTCCCTCATTGGCTACTTTCAAGCAGTCACACACCCATCCACCAATCACATCTAAAAACTCTACATCCAAATCTGTCATCTCAGTTAAACAGTTCAGATGTACTGTTGAAAACTCAGAGTACATGTCTCCTGTTACTCCCAAGCACCTGCATCAAAAACTACTGTACAAATCTCCAAGATTTTTATTTGCAGATTCAAACACATCTGCATCTAGCAACACAAAGTTTGCATACATTTTTAAAATTACATTTCTCTTTTACAAATGCATATAAACTGAGTTCCTACTACTTACACTGCATTAACCTACTAAATAATCATACTCTAATTTGTCCCACCTCCTGACATCAATTGCCAATTATTTACAATGCTGTGTGGTTGCAAAATGTTCGTTTAATGAGCTTTTTCATGACAGTTTCAACACACATGTTTGCAATTTTAGCAGCACTCTGTCTTTTTTGGGAATGCAAAGAAATCCACATTTAAAACATTTCCACAGCATGGGCAATTGCCACATCCTGTGTCCAAAATCAATATATTACCAGTACATGCATACTTGCCGATATGACCCATTACAATCTACCAAGTGTTATTTTTTCATTCATTCTGTCACTTTCAACCGCACTTCTCTAACACTGAAACTCCCACAGTACAAACTGAAAATGAAAATTGCATGTATGTTACCAAAGCCTGGCATGTACATGGAATGAAAAATGGCAAAATGCAATGCATTTACAAATATTTATTTCAGCACCATTTCAATTAAAATAAATAGATGCATGTATACATTTACAACAGTGCTGTGTGTATATTTTAAAAAAGTAAATGGAAGAAAATGGAAAAGATTTCTCCAACATATTGCAATAACACTCAGTGGGCCTCATTCCAAGTTTGGCGGTAGCCTTGCCGATAAATCCGGCAGGCTGCCGCCAAACTTGCAATATTTTCCGGCGCCCATGAATGGGAAATTACCGGGGCATTACGGGCCTGGTAAAAGCGCCTGTTTGGAACGGTGCCGGTGCATCCGACATGCTGTGCTCGCGGATACCTGGCAGGCAGAAAGGCACCCGCAAGCACAACTCGTAGTCTGCCGGTCTGGGAACCACGGTACTGGCAAGCTAACCGGTACCATAGTTCCCGGACCGGCAAACTTGTAATGAGGCCCAGTGTGTGCAATTTAATTAACTTTCCCACACATGCATACTTGCTAACATTCCCCTTTCTAATCTGTACATGCTTATTGGTTACTCAATTTTTCTCTGCATTCTGGGACTTGTAGTGCACCTTTTCTAATGCAAATAGTGCAACCACAACTCCGACAATACAAACGACAATACAAACGAAAGAACCAGCATTTAATAAGCAAGTACACATTACAATGCATTCCATTCCCAGTATGCATGTACCGACAAGATAACACACCTTCACACAAGTGCCACTTAAAGGTGTTCAGCAAATACTTCTTTTTTTTACAAAAAAAGTTACACACAGTGCTGCTATAAATCCCAAAAAGGACAGCTTTTTAAACGCTCAGCATTTTCCATTTGGAATTGTATAAAAATGTCACACTTTCTTGCTATGGCCCCATTGGGCATACTTATCACGGGAGCACCGGCCCCATTAGTAATGCTGCCAGTGCTCTATGTCCCCATTCCCGTAGAGGTCTATGCAACTTCAAAAAAATAGGGAATAACATTTTCCAGAACCTGACTTTCCAGGCCAACAGCACCTGTAACATCCTGGTAGTACCGGGAAGCTAGCTGCCGAAAAAGTATTAGGAATCTGGTGGCAACCCGTCTGAAGCAACGACAGGGTGACCACCATACTCGTAATGAGGCCCAATGTTATTAGCTCTTCTTCCCAACAACTCCTCCTACATTTAAAAATAATGTCTTCTTGTACTAATATTACTTCAGCATTACCATACATACCCACAAACGTTTTTCTTTGCAGTGAAGAACAACCTCCTGGAAGACAACCTAAAGAAAACTACTCTTCACATCCTACAAAGTAAGTGTAGTAGCATTCTTTCTGTTACTCATACAGTCGAGTGTAGCCGGATAGTAGCCTACAAAATTCCTTTCAGACCAACAACATTTACTTCACCCTTACTCATTGCACCTCAGCATGTACACTCTTTGTATTCTCATCTGAACACCATTATCATAAGACCCACTATTATTGTGAAAACATTGTAATGTCCTTACTTATTCATTCACACTACCACTCTCTTACGCATTAACCCAAGCCCTTCACACATCTACACACACAGCTACTCTTACAACCTTCCCAACCAGAACTAGCAGCCCATTGCACAATCACACAGCCCTCTATTTATGTTTACCCTCATATTCACACTCATTCACAATACACGCAAATATATTCCACAACTTTCAAATCCACCATTTCCTTTTTTTTCCAACACACAGAACAGAATGTCTACTAAAAAGCAACTCTGTAGAAAACAAAAAAGAAACAGAGCAGATAAAAATAAAATCATGCAAAATACTCATCCACCTCTAGCACAATTTATAGCAAATATTCAAACAAAACTGCTAATACAGTCAGTGAACAAAACGGAACCAGCTAGCACTAAAAAGAACTAGGGCCCCTGCCCTCTTCAAAAAACTAAAACTGAAAAAAGTATAAAGAAGAATAAAACTGCTAAAAACCCTACCACTATATCTACCAATGTTAACATAGCCACAGTTAAGCATTTGAAAACAAATTTTTTACAAAACATTGTAGAGTACTTCCCAATCTTATGAAAAGAGTGGAAAAGTCACGCTCGACCCTTAAAAATTACTGCAGAAGACTAATCCTGGAAGCTCTCATTGACAGCGCAATTCTGCTCAAAAGAAAAATGGTTTATATTAATTTTAACCAGAATGAAACCATTAACAAAATTAATCAGTAAACTACAAAGAGTACTTCTAAACATGCGCAACATAGATACCTTTATGAAAAACCCAATTGCTATACATAGTAATGGCCGAGGGTATGAAATGCTAGAAAACACCATTATGGCACAAGAAACCCTTATTGAAAAAACATCCCCAACAAACTTGCAATCAACTGTTCCTTCCAACCAACCAATCCGTCCAGTCTGCAAATGGCCATGCAGCTCAATGTGTAACATACGGAAACAAACCTTCAAATATTTACAACAATTCCTCAATCACCCTGTGAAAAACTTTACAAACCATGCACTCCTGTCCAGTGCGCAACTTCACTGGACTGTGAGGGCATTCATTAGATTGCATTTTCGGACCTGCTTGCAAAAGCACCTTCCACCACATCAAAATGTTAGCAACACACCATTTCAATATACAGAATCTTCTCCAGAGACTGTACTATGCTAGAGGTCCTGCTTTACAACCTGAAACATTTTAATAACTATCTCCTACATGGGAGAGCCAAGGAACTCCTTCAAGAAATAGACCACATCCAAAGTAAATATTTTGAAAGTGAAGATGACTTAGAAAATAAAGTAACTTTACAGAACATTAGTGAAAACCTTACAAATGCCAATCTTCTAATAAACACATACATAAAACAAATAGCAAAGTATAAAAGCACATCTGCTGAAGTACCAAACCAAGTATGTGTGTGTTGTTGCAGAACCTTTTATAAAAAGAGCACAAAAATATTAGATATGACTTACAAAATAGAAGACAATGAGGAATCCCAATGGTTACAATAAGCTCTGTATCTTATAACAGAAAACAAATACAAAATAAGTGACTACTCAATACTTTGCACATACTGCAATACAAAGCTTGATAATAACCAAATGCCTTCACGTGCTGTCACTAATAACTTGGAAATATTCCCACTTCCAAAACCTCTCCAACAGCTTAATTTGTATGATAACATAATAATCCAGACAGTACACCCATTTCAAACTATAACACGCCTTCAACCCAAAACAGCCAAATTGCCTCCTTCTGAATTACTAAAAGGCATTCATTGCAAAGTAGTTTATTTACGATTAGATCTTAACTAAAACGTAGAAACAATATAGATAAATCTTTGATTATCCTAGTTAATGGTGTACCAACAAAAGACAACAAAATTTGACAACAACCGGTAGACTTAAACAAAATTAGAAGGGCCCCACAATATCTAAAAGAAAACAATGACTACTACACAGATATAAACATTGAACAGAAGTTAAGGGAAAGCACCCAAATAATTCAGGATTCATTACCAACTGGCCAACTTGAGAGGTAATGGCCCAAAATGTCACCCTCACAATTACAACAGCTGAAAATGCTGACTTTTTTTTAGACCCCCCTTACACTACATATATATGTAGGGGGTATATGATACAATATTAATATGGGAGGGTGCAGGGGATCTCCCCCATATATATATGTGGTGTAAAGGTTGTTTAAAAAAAATAAACAAAAAAGTTTGCATTTTAGGCCGTCGTAATTATGACGGTCGCAGTGATCACATAGATCCATTTGAGCTTGTAGATCCTATTACGGCATCCAATATTTTAGACCAGTATACAATTCACCCACTACACTCCAAAGACATCACAGACGATGCATTAGAAACATATAAAATGCGTCAAGCCAAAGGATCTCCAATAAGCATATGGGAGAAAATTGTAGAAGCACAGGCCTTTCCTCTACTCTTTCCTACAGAAAAGGGGGAATATTTGATGAAAGATCCACACAAATAACAGCATCAGAATACAGCTCTTTACGAATGTATTCTGAAGACCCCAGATTCGGACAAAATGTTGAATACATATTCCACCTCCTGTTCGAAAGTGAACTAGCAAATCTATGTTACAGAGTTGCACACACATTGAAAACAGGCTCCAATTGTTTACACAGGTCTGCTACCCAACTACTACATTCTCTTTCAACGCTGTTGTAAGCGAGGTTCTGCAGCCTTGCACCTCGTCCGTTTAATCTCTGCTCTCACCACGGACTTCCTGTTTCTTTCTTCTGGCCAACACTCGCATTTCCCATTTGGTGCTTTCATCATGGCTGCCCGAGTACCAATCTGAACTGAGACAGTGTGTGTAATATGCCGGCCTACATCGTTCTCTGGCATTGGATGGGATGCTGCTTATTCCGACCAACAAGGGACCGGGAGGATTCCTCTCTTTGGTCTATGGACTTTCGTGTGCTACATTCTCTTTCAACGCTGCTGCAAGCGAAGTTCTGCAGCCTTGCATCTCGTCCATTTAATCTCTGCTCTCACCACGGACTTCCTGATGGTTACTGGACTGCTGAAGGCCCATGGTGCAGGTAGGTGCAATCATTGATGCACCTCTGTATGGCACAAGAAATTTGGGTGAAATTTTTAAAAAAAAGTAAAGATGCAGAAATATTTTTTAAATGATGTGGGAAGTCAGTAATTTGAGCGCATGACATAGCGCCATTGTGCATTTTTTCTGACAAACATCCAGCTGCCTTCTACACCACGGTTTTTGGATGTTTCTTTCTTCTGGCCAGCACTCGCATTTCCCTTTTGGTACTTTCATCATGGCCGTCCTTGCGCCAATCTGAACTGAGGCAGTATGTGTAATCTGCCGGCCTACATTGTTCTCTGGCATTGGATGGGGTGCTGCTTATTCTGACCAACGAGGGACCGGAAGGCGTGAGCAGGCCCCTGTTCCAAGGCTCACTTCTAAGGCACCTGTCAGCTTCCCTTTCTGCTTTCACGGGCCGCCAGATGAGACCTCTTCCACAGCCCAACCCTCCCTGAGGCTGCTATGGGCCTACCATGACTCTCTTACCATAATCTTCATGGGTTAGTTCCCCCCTTCTTGATTTCCCTGTACTTCCCTTATTGTCAGGAAATCTCTCAGCTCTCCCTTTTATGTACTAATTTGGGGCTTTTTCTATACTCACCTTTACCATATGTCTCCCACTTCAAACTCCTTAACCTCTGGGCCCTCATTTAATCTTTAAATTCAAACTTGACTGTGTTTCGCTTTTAACTTGAAATTCAAACTTGGCTGTCTTATGCTTTTAGCTTGAAATTCAAATTTGGCTGTGTTTTGCTTTTAACTTGAAATTCAAACTTGGCTGTTTTTTGCTATTAATGGGAATGGGGAGGGTGGTAATAACGGGCCCGTTGTTAGCACCCTCTACTGCTAGCGGGTCCCGATAAAGATGTCTGGTCAGACCTCGGAATAGGGCAGCCCGTAATGAACGGTGTCGGTCCCGTACCGTACATTAAGGGACCACCAGGGTCCTAATGAGGCCCCTGGACCTTGATGTCCTTGGTCTTACGGAGACATGGTTCACCGCCGGCTCTGTCACGAGCTTTGACACTCTCCTCCCTAATGGTTACAAGATCCTCTCTGCACCCATATCCACTCGACCTGGAGGCAGTGTAGCCCTGATCTTTCCTGAGTGGATTCCTGCTACTATCATTCCCACTCAGATTTACTCTTCTTTTGAATGTCTTGTCTGCAGGCTCTCAATCTCTCCTAGCCACTCTCTTACGGTTGCTACTCTCTACCAGCCCCCTGGGCAAATCACCTCTTTCCTGCCTGAGTGGGCTGACCTTTCCTCCTCCCTCCTATCCTCAATTACTCAACTCTTCCTCCTTGGTGACCTCAACATTCACCTAATTCTCCCTGCCCCTCATCTCTGCTCTATTGAGACCTCTGCGATTCCCTCTCCCTCATTATCCTCCCCTCAGGCCCGACACACTCTGCAGGTCACACACTTGATGTCTTGATCTCCTCTGCCCCCCCTCTCTATCCCTCTGACCACTCCTCTCTCCTGGAGTGACCACTGCCTTCTCTCCTCTCATCTCTCACTCCCTTCCCCCCAAGCCAAGCCCACCCAAATACTGCCGCCTACCTTTTCGGACATCCGACCTATGAAGCGTGTGTCAGTTGAGGCTTTTGCTGCCACCTTCTCTCCCCCCTCTTATTCTGGCTAACTCTCACCCTGACACAACTCTGTCCCTTCTCTACTCTTCTATTTTTGATACTCTTGATGCTTTTGCCCTTGTCATGATGATCCGCTTGAAGTCCAAAGCCAAGTGCAATTCTTGGTATGACTCCAACCTATCTACACTTAAATGCAAGTGTAGGGCAGCGGAGAGGAAATGGAGGGCTTCTTGTTCATCCTCTGCCAAACTGGCCTGTCGCCTGCTCCAAAGGCAATACCGTCTCTCTGTACTCACCGAGAAGAGACTCCACATTCAAGCCCTTGTCTCTGTGGCATCTAACAACTCGGCCAAACTCTTTAAAATCGGCAAGGAGCTTGCCAACCCTGCTGCAGTCTCTACCCCGCCTCTTGCCTCTCAGGATCTCTGCAACACCCTTACCTCTCACATTATCTCAAAAACCCATGACATCCTGTCCTCCCTCTTCCTCCACCCCCCTCCTTTTCCCTCTCAGTATTTGCCTGCTGTCCCCCTACCACTGCCCCGCCCCCTTCTCTTCCTTTCCTGTTTTCTCCCGTGATGAGGTCGCTAGCCAAGTCCGATCTATGATCCCTGTTCCTCTAAAACCATCAAGGACCACATTGACACCCTCGCTCCGGCCCTTGCCGATTTCTGCAACCACTCCTTTACCACTCCTTTGCCTTTGGTTCATTCCCCTCCCCTCTGAAGCACTCCCTTGCGCATCCTATTCTCAAGAAACCCAAAGATGATCCTTCCTGTCCAGCTAACTATCGCCCAATCTCCATTACTCCCTTTCTGGGCAAACTCCCGGAAAAGCTCCCATCTCTCAGCTTAACCTTCATTCTGATTCTGTTGGCTGCCTCCATGACCACCAGTCTGGCTTCAGAGCAGCCAGAAGCATGGAAACTGCTCTCCTGAACATCAGTGAAGATCTGCTCTCCAACCTTGACTCTAACATTCCCGCTGTCCTCATCCTACTCAATCTCTCTTCGTCCCTCGACACGGTCAACCATACCATCCTGCTCAATCGTCTCCATGATAACCTGGGTATCACTGATCAGGCTCTAGCCTGGCTGACCTCTTTCCTCTCTGATCGACCCTCCCAGGTTCAACTTGGGTCCTTCCTATCATCTATCTTCCTCTCTATCTGTGGTGTTCCCCAGGGGTCTAACCTCTCGCCCTGGCTTTTCAACCAAGACCTGGCATCTCCCACCCATTGCATTGCCATTTTCTGCTCAAATTTCCAGTGCTACGCTGATGACACTCAACTCATTTTTAGGCTGCCCTCAGCCACCTCCTCTCCCTCTCTCATCTCTGATTGCCTAATTGCCATTCAAAATTGGTATACGGCCAATTATATTTGTTTAAATGCCAGCAAGACTGAGATCCTCCTCATCGGCACACCTTCACCATCCTTTCCCCTCACTCTCTGGACGGCCTCCCTTGGCCCTCCTCCTACCCCCACCTGCGAGACTAAGAACCTTGGGGTCGTCTTTGACTCCACACTTTCCTTCTCCACCCACATCTCTGAGGTCTCTAAAAAGTCAAACCTCCTACTGCACCTCCTCAGAGGTACTCAGCCTTTCCTCTCCTTCCCCCAGAAGCTCACTGTCTCCCAAGCTCTGGTTCTCTCTAGGTTGGACTATTGTAACAGCCTCTTTCTAAATCTACCTGCTTCTACTCTCCGCCCTCTGCAACTAATCCAGAACAAGATTGCAAGACTTGTCCTTGGCCTCAAGCCCTGGGACCATATCTCTCCAGCTCTGAAATCTCTCCATTGGCTCCCAGTGGATGCAAGGATTAAATTCAAAACCATCTGCATTGTCCACAAGGCTTTCTGGGGCCTGGGTCCAAAATACCTTCAGCTATCCTTCCGCAAATACCTCCCCTCTCGAGCTCTCCACTCTTCTACCTCTAACTCCCTTAGGGTCAGTCGTTTTTCAAAGAAACGAGCTGGGGGTAGAGCTCTGTCTTCGGCTGGGGCCTCTCTCTGGAACAGCCTCCCTGCCACTCTAAAACTTGAGGGGAACCATCTCCGGTTTCGGAAGCACCTCAAGACCTTCCTCTTTGCTTCTGCTTTCGTTCCCCTCTCCCCAGCTGATCTGCTCTCTCTTGGCACTGTGCACCTGGCCACCCTCTTTCCCCTGGGCCCAGGTACCTGCTCACCCTGCCACACTCCTGCATTGCCTCCTGGTCACCCCTTGCACTAGGGACTGTATCTGTACCCATACAGTCCCCCGCTGCCCCCCATTTCCTTCTTTTTCGGTGCGTATATGACCTACCTAGTCTGCTGCCGTAAACACAGCACTTGCCGCTTGCAGGCTGCACTACCAATGTTTTATTGCATCTTATCTATTTATTAGTTTTTATATTTACGCCACACTTTCCACCCCCCATGCACTTTTCCCCTTTCCCATTCCCATGCACTTGCACGTTCTCAATGTCACTGGGCCTAGTAACATCGTTGTTTGTTCTCCCCTGTTCCCCTCCCTTGCCTTGTTGTGCTCTGAAACACTTGTGTACGAGCGCGATACAAATAAAATATCATATATCATATATATCATACTTCAAACGACAAAAGACAAAGATGAAGGTTTGCAGTCAAGTCTCACAAATCTCTTGGCAAACATGCGTGGTACAAAAGAATACTGGTTATGATGTCACGCTGATGGTGTATGCTAAGGAACCTCGGCCCACCCCCATGGTTTGTTAATTTAAGCTGTGCAGAATATGCATGGGATGACTTGCACGACTTCCTACACACAGCAAACCAATTCAAAGAAGGAATAGACATAAAAACACCAGGAGAACTCGGCTCTCCTGACCCTGTAAATGTATCAAGCTACTTCTCACCACCGCTTTATTGCCATCCTGCACTTCATCAGCAATAAAAATATCATTCCGCCTCGGAGAAGTGGAACACTTCTTTTGGAGAAAAGAATATCAATCCAGAAGAGCACCACACATCCACATGCTTTGAGGGATGAAAGATCTTCCTAAATTTGGTCATGAAAGTGATGCTACAGTTTTGCAGTTTATTCACAAATACATAACCTGCAACATCCCTTCAGAAACCACACATACTGAGCTACGTACACACATTTTAAACTTCCAAAAACATAAGGGTGGCAAATACTGTTGATGCAAGTTATTAGGACAAAGGTAAATATAGCACAAAATGCTACATTGTTTCCCTAGACCAATTTCAGCAAAAGGACAAGTAAACAGGTTCATGTCTTCTGTTAGATACAGTGTGAAAGGCAAATCACCTGAAAACACATACAGCATTAAAAGAAAAGAAGCTTCAAAGTACATCAATGATTACAATGCAATCATGGCCCTCTTGTGGAATGCAAACATAGATATACAATTTGTCCAAAATATTTCTAAAATATTTTTAAAGTAAAAGAACTGGAATGCTGATGTGTTCTCTATTTGAACATCTGCTCTTGATTGTTCCTTCTCACTTTTCTTCCATTTATTTTTCCTTCTATCTTACCCTTTTCTTTAAAACATTGTTTCCTCTTTTCCTTTTTCTCTTTTTTCCTTTAAAACATATAAACAGTGTTTTAACGTTTCATTAACATTTCATTTTCTATATATTACTTGGACTTTCTTCTTTTAAATGGATGTTAAAAATGAATTTTATTGTAAATGTTTTATGATTGTTTTTTGATTTTGTATATATTTGAAAGGTTGATTTAATTCAGCCAATACACATTAAAAAAAAATATGTATATATATATTTCTGACAATCCCACTGCTTTTGCAAGTTTTGTCACAGCCTACCTAACCAAACTGAGAAAACAGAGCTAAAAGACCTCTGGGATGACATATCATCTGACAAAACACTGTCACAAAAAAAGTACAGCTTTGGCATAAAAATTCTCTCCCATAGACAATGTGGATGCTATGAAGCTGCAGACCGTTTAACAGGCACATCGTTATATGGTAAATCTGAACACAAGCGGCCTCCTCAAGGGTTTGGCTGTAAGCCTTAAATGTGGCCGTAATGCTATTACCGCTGCATTTAAGGGTTGCCAAATTACGGGTTTGGCAGCATTTACTGCCAGCTCTGAGCTGGGATAAATGGGCTGGGAATTTGCCGATTTTTGGCGCAGTTACCGCACGGTATTACCGCTGATGGTAATCACGCCGAAAATTCCATATTGGGTCCAATGGGGAATGGGAAATTCCCCAATGGGCTCAATGGGGAATGGAGAATTACTGATCTGCCAAACCCGTGATCCGGCGCTAATAGCGCCAGGGGGTTTGACAGTAACGCTATTTGCCCTGGCGGTATCCGAGCGGTTATACCGCCAGGATACCACCCAACTCGTGATGAAGCATTAGTCTGACTAAGCCTTGGTCCAGCTGCATCCAGAAAAAGAGTGCTGAAATCTAAAAAGACATAGAAACAATAGCCAAAAATGACCCCAGCAGCCAGGACATTTTAAAAAACGTCTTAAACACATACTACCCAAAGAGAAGTGCTGCTTTGGAAAACATGTGCCTGTAACACATAGCCCAACATTTCTCCTACAAAAATAATATAAAACCAGATGAAACATGTGGAAATTTTGTCTTAAAAAAAAATGATGAAATGTGGGCGAAAATTCTCAACAAAATTTTCATTCAAATTATGGCTGTCAATGAGATCCCTTCCTCCTGGCTTTCTGCAATAATTGTTCCAATCTTTAAAAGTGGAGATCGTTCTTTGGCCAACAACTACAGGCCCATCTCCCTCTTGAATGCCCCTGGTAAGCTGTTTGCTAAATTCATACTAAGAGATTTTAACAACTGGACCCGCACTAAAGGTATTAGAGATCCCTTCCAAACAGGCGTCATCTCTGGGATGGGTACTTGTGTTAATCTTCTGACGTTATCATTTACCATTCATAGTCATCAAATCAGAAAACAAGCGTTATATATGGCATTTATAGATTTGAAAACAGCTTTCGACTCAATTTCCAGAGAATTGCCAATATACAAACTACTGCAACAAAGCTGTCCGCACTATGTAATTTCCCTCAATAAAGATCTGCATGACAACGACACGATGCAGGTTATATTGACTGCTGATGGGAAACTCTCAGCTCCAATCAACGTTTATCGTGGAGTAAGACAGGGATGTACCCTGGCATCCGCCATTTTCAATTTTTTCATCTCTGATATATCTAAGGTATTTCAAAACATATTAACTGATCCGCCGAAACTGGGCCAGAAAAAAATACCATTCTTAATGTACGGGGATGACTTGGTCATTATATCTAAAACCCCAAGTGGACTTCAAAACGCACTGGATGCGCTTGCTGCATACACTCAAGATAATTTTTTAACCATCAATCTTGACAAATCCAAGATCATGGTATTCAACGTACTAGGCAAGCAATGACTTAAGGGAAAAACGTGGACCCTTAGAGATCAAAGCTTGCAAGTGGTTCGCCTCTACACCTATTTGGGTGTTCAAATTGCCAGCCATGGGGCAACCGAAATCTATAAACAGCTTCTGATTGATAAGGTCAATAAAGCCAAGCATCAAAGCAATACCATCCAAAGGAGATACGGCAAATGTTCAGCCATGCCTGCATTGACCTATTATCAACAGAAAGCTACGGCCATTTTGCTATACACCACTGAAACCAGACCCATCTTGACCAAGGAGATCTGGTCTCTGTTAGAAGGGAAATATTGGCGAGGAGTTTTAAACCTGCCTAAATGCACACCGCTTACTTTAATACAATACAAACTTGGTCTAATCTCATTGTCCAGCAGATGCACCTGGCACATGATTGCAATATTCAGGAAGTGCATTATGGCCGTTGAAAATAATTCAGTTTTGGGATTTCTAGCAGATTATGTGGTCACATCAACCGATCAGTTCATAAGTAAATGGCGATCCTATGTGGTCCAGGCTATGGCTGGAATAGATGTTTCTTTAACTATATTGCTCCAAAATCCCATGCAAACTAGATTATATGCTATGGACTGGGCCAACAACTGCGAGCAGTGCGCAAAATATTGCGATTGCGATCCAGAAGCTTACAGATACAAAAAACACAGCACACCTGAGGCATATCTAGTCCAATCTCTGTCTATGGCTCACAGAAATGATTTTCTATGGTTTAGACTCGATCTATGGCCCACAAGACAAGTTTTGATACGTGGAAGATCATTAATGAAGCCTCAAACATTTGTCGTTTTTGCTTGGATGACACCAAAAGAGAAGATCTACAGCATCTACTGAACTGTGTGCAAAGCACTGTTACCGCAGCGCCAACACCACTTTAAAGCAATTGTTGATCAATATGAAGTTAAAACCTCCACCATTCTGTGGCAGATGATCTACTCTGGCTTCTCCGTTAAAGGGACAATTCGAACTTTGGCGTTGCTGTGGGGACTTAAGTTGCGAGAGACTATTGGGATAACTTGCGCAGAGGCTTAAATCTAGCCCCAAGGCTCGCATGCCCTTTACACAAAATCAATGCTCTTCTTTTTATGTTGTTTTTTCTGTTTTATTGTTTGTATGTGTACACGTGAGCACCTTTATGCTGTGATCTTTCCTTTTGGTGATCCCCTTTTATGTTTCTAAATTTTGTAAATTTTAGATGTTTGAAATGTTGTAAAGTTGATATTTTTCAGAAATAACAATAAAAAGAAATAAAAAAAATGTGGAAAACACTTTGTGTCAGCTTGTGAAGGAAGCCTCGTCAAACTTACCAAACCCAGCCTAATTAATCATATGAAGTTATCATTTAACACTCCTCAATATAGAGAACTTTTCCTACATGGCCCTACTGCAACTTTTTAAACCATGGAGAAAAGAAGAGGATTTATTAGGCAACCATGGGCCTCATTACGACTTTGGAGGTAGCCATGGCGCCATGGCGCTAATCATGACCAAAATCATGTCCGGGTCTTGTCTGGTGGAGAGGGGACTTACCGGGAAATTCCGCCTTAGGCGGACCCGGTAAGTCCCCATTCCAAATGCCATTCCCCATTTCCATTTGAGCCCCCATAGAGCTCAATGAGAAGGGGAAGGCGCTAATAACGGGCCTGCTAATTGCAGACCCGTTATTAGCTCCAAGGTCCCTTCGTGGGTCCCGTAAAGAACGTGTGGTCAGACCACACGTCCTTTACAGTTCCCGCTAAGGGACCTCAGAATTGGGCAGTAAGGGATTACTGGCACCGGTCTCCTTAACGGTGCCCAGTATCCCTTACCGCCCACCTCGTATTGAGGCCCCATGACTCATTTGAAGCTGCATTCAATGCAAATGAAAGCAGATTAACACATGTCAATTTCAAGCAATACAAAAACATGTTGGACAATGAATGCCAACAAGAGGAAGAAGTTCAAGCACAACTAAATGTAGACACTCCCGAGGGCAGCCAACCTTCTGTTACAGGAATACAAGAACCACTTGGAGAGCCGCTCATAGTAAATGAAGCAGAATTAGCCAAGTAGAGAACACCATGTATCAATATGAGCAATCAGAAGAAAAGATGGCAGTGCTGAAATGTTCTGCTAAATGATGAGCAACTTAGCATTTACCTAGAAGTGACTAAAGAAATTGAACATAGTTTGAAGCATGAAAGTAAAACTTGTAGCTATCAACATTATAAACCTCTACTCCTCTATGTAAGTGGTGAAGCTGGTTCTGGAAAAACATTCATATTTAAAATAATCAGCAAATTCCTACAAAAAATAACAAACAACAACATTTCAGCTGTTGTAACAGGCCACACAGGTTTAGCTGTCTACAACCTGTTTAACTGCCTTAATATTTGTGGAGAAATACCTTTTCCAAAATGGCCACATCACCTACAAGCACCAGAGTGCCTTGTTAGTACAGCCTGATGCAGGCGTGATTGGTTGCTTGAGCATTTATTGCGGCCAATCAGGGAGATGGCAGATGGACACCGGACCCCACCAAAGGCCCATGCTCAAGCCCCGGTTCCTCTGGTTGTGACTCCCTTCCCCTGGCAGTTCAGGAGGCCGGTGCTTCTCACCGCAGCAGCTCGCTGCAGTTACTTCCTACTGAGCACACGGCTCCAGGCACAGCTTACCCATGTTCCTCACATATTGATTACCGAAGGTAAGCCCTTGCGGGGCGGAATGCAGACCGACTGAAGGTTGCATCCAAATGCAGGATGGAACAATTATGCAGATTCTGTGCACATATTTTCATTATTTGGAGCAGCATCGCCGTTTTCATCATGCTGAGACCGTTAATATATGTGGAGAAATACCTTCTCCAAAATGGCTGCATCACCTACAAACACTGGAGTGCCTTGTAAGTACAGCCTGATGCGGCCGTGATTGGTTGCTTGAGCATTTGTCCCGGCCAATCAGGGAGCCCGCAGGCGAACGCCGGCCCCCACCAAAGGCCCACACTCAAGGCCCCTGTCCGAGGAGCCTGTCCATGTCGGTACGTGCCCCGTGCCAATCCTCCTGGCCCTTCTATCCATTAGTCGTTGCAACTTATCTCTACATGCAATGATCAGCTGGCTGTTTTCTTCTAGTACTGCACGATCAGCTGAGATCAACAGCTTCCCCAGCTCCATGATTCCTGCTCCCAGATGTATCAAGATGCCAACCATGGAACACCTCCATGCCCTACGGTGACTCGTTCCTGCTATTACCTACTGTGACTCTCTCACCCACCACCATAGTGCCTGCTGCAACCCTGCTGCTCCTCTAGTACTGTGCGTCCCGAAAAATATTTTAGTTATAAATATCTGCTGCACTGAAAATGGGTATTCCCTGCAATTTGTTCTGCCCCTGCTACTTCCCTGTCCCATCTATGCTTCAATAATGCCTGTATATCGTATCCACTGGCCCCCACCCCGTGCTATCTCAAGATGCCCATCACACACACTCTGTACCTCCTATATCGGCCACTGCTCCCATGTGGTCACACTTAGGAGACCTGCCATCATCAGCTCCACTGTCAGCCCTTCCGTGTTACCAGACTCCATCCAACTACACCCCATATCTCCTCATGCTATCGCCTGTCTGTGTTGGTTGCTTTAATGTTGTATTCCCTATTGCCTGTTTGCCCTGTGCATGTCTCACACCTACCTACAACTGCATACTTGATGTAGCACCACGTACCATGAGGTGAGGCTTTCCAAATTGTGCACCCAAACTTATGTCCTACTTGTATCTGCATGTTTTGAGGTAGCACCCCGTACCATGAGGTGAGGCTTTCCAAATTGTGCACCCAAACTAATGTCGCTTTTTACCTACTTGTATCTGCATGTTTTGATGTAGCACTCTGTACCACCTGCTTAAGCAAAACTATTCATGTAATCACTGTAACCTTCAACCGCTGTAAGTAACCACTGCAACCACTTTCTTAAGCAAAAAGCGTCTAGATGCCTCTGAGTTATGTGTGCTATATAAATGGCAAAATAAATACATTTTTAAAAAAACATAGGGGGTGTTACTTTACACCGACTACTGCTCCTTCCAGTAGAACACCAAAACACATTAGAGTACTACAAATTATCAACAGAAGCTGCTACTGAAGTATGCAGAATTCTGAAACAAATGAAAATGCTCCCAATAGATGAGGTAAGCATGGTTACCGACCTAATGTTGGTTTTAATTCACGTCAGATTACAAGAAGTCCTAAAAATGGACTACAAAGATCTCTGTGGAGGAAAACGCAATATAGATTTTGAAGATCTCCTACAATTAACACCAGTGAAAGGTGAACCTATTTTTAAAACCTTAGGACACAAACAGTGCTGCAACACACTTGGCTGCATAGGAAATGTAAATCTCTGGCAACATTTCCAATACAATAGAACTAACTCAAAACATGTGTCAGTCTGTAGACCTCAGCTATGCTAACATTTTAAAAAGCATTAGGACTGGTCTTCTTTCTAAAGATGCACAATCTATCCTAAATAGTAGACTCATCCATGAACTATATGGGCATGACACATCTGCTCCTGATTTCATGCAACAATTAGCACAAACAAATGTAAAATGTATGTCCTTAATGCCAACCCTACCAAGCTGTATGCAATTCAATGAGAAAATGTTAAAAAAAGAAATGAAACCAATAGTGCATATTAGCTCCCCAGACAAACTGAAAGTGCACAGCATGACACTCCCTATGTGTCAACAAGCAACAGCATGACAAAATAGCTTAGAAAAATGTATCTCTAACACAGCTGGTTTGGAGTAAATGTTAATGTTGTCTTTAAACTGCAAAGTAATTCTGAAACGTAACCTAGACGTGGAGCAAGGTTTAGTCAATGGAGCAATTGGTAGAGTTGTTGGCTTCCAGACATATCCACATGACAACAACATTCAGTTTGTCAACATCCACTTTTGCAAACTTTCAGCAGTTAAAAGAATAGGATGCTCAACAGGACGATTCCTTCTTTTCAAAGAGATGTATGTACGCAGAAAGCAATTCTCTCTGTCTCTTGCATACGCAGTCACTATTCACAAATCAAAAGTTCTAACCCTAGATCAGGCATTGATTGACATTGGCAGCACAATCTTTAAAAAAGGTATGAGTTATGTAGCACTTTCACATCTACATAGACTCAAAGGACTATTTCTAGTAAATGTTGATGCAAACAAAGTCAAGACTGACATTCCTTGCATCCTAGAGTACAACAAATTATGTGCACTCTACACACCCCATCTCGATATGTACCCTGTTCCTGAAAAAGGTAATTTATTTTAAAGAAACCTAATGCAAACACAACTGATAAGCGATCTCCCAACAATGCCACCAAAGAAACTAAAAACAACTGCTACTCCATCAAGCAGTACAACCACAAAACTATCTAGTACAAATGTAAGGGCTCATCCATCAGCAGATATAAAGAAAAACATTTCTTCTAAAAAAACAAGTGGAGGTCCAAAATGACACAGATACAGAACTCTCCGTTCATTTGAATTTTCCAACACAACTGGTGTAAATTGCTATGCAAATGTAGCAATCAATCTTCTCTTCCAATTACCACCAACTGTCCAAAACATTTACTTGAACGGCTCAGCCCAGTTGTGATCACAAATGCTCGTCCTTCATAGAAATGCCACAAATAATCCTGACAACACACAGTGTCTCTGGAATAAGGCAAGAATTGGACTACTGTGCAGGAATGGTACAATTCACCATAAACACACAGAAAGATCCACAAGAATGTCTAATGTACTTACTGCAAGTACTGGAAACCAAACACATATCTATAAATGAAATCTTCCAGATGTCATACATGTGGAAACATACATGCACTCTCTGCAACTATTTTGCACAAGAATACATCCCTAATGAACGATTTGTGTATCTATACCAAATTGTGAATCCAGTCCATTTCATCAGCTGGTGCAATATGCAAATCATGCCATATTATGCACTGTTTGCAATTCAGACAATCATTCCACCTTACACAAACTCACAAAGCCAATATGTAATACTAATGCTTTTAAATTACAATGCAGATGGTACCAAAAGCTACTGCAAGCTTACTAGCTTTACACATGGGTATCTCTTGGCAAAGAAACCTTCACAACAGTAGGCATAATCTACCACACTGGTACCACACCACTGCAGGTCACTATACTTCATACATTGTGGTTGGTGTGAATGTAACAACACTTCCATTACTCTAAAACAGAGATTACCAGCAAATCTAACAAATGCCTAGTTAATATTCCTTAAACCTAAATTTAGTCACTGACCTGTGAAACTATCAACAGTTATTGCACTTTAGACATTCCCTTAAGTACTGCACATTTCAAACAAACATACTGTGAAAGCTAAATTCACATAAATGTAGTACATGTTTTTAATTTCTTTCCCAATGATTATGCAAACAGAAACAACAACTGTGCAAAACACACAGTAATGTTGTTTCAACCCTAGTACTTAGAATGTACTGATTTTTTTTAAGGGTCTACAAGGTTTAGTTACTGACCTGTAAAACTATCAACAGTTAGAATACGCAAACTGGTATCTAAATGCAGCCATACTACTCCAATGCTACTTTTGAATAGCAAAATAGTTAGTATACACCAACTGGTGTTGAACTGCTTCAAATAATACCCTTCAGAACCATACAACTATCAACAGCTAGAATACGCCAACTGGTATCTACCTACATCCATTGTACTGCAATGCTCTTTTTGAAATGGAAAACAGTTTCAATACACCAACAGATATAAATGTAGTACACTTTTTTTAATGCTGTATAGATTTTTTTCCCGTAATGACCCAATGATTAAGCAAACAGAAACAACAACTGTGCACAACACACAGTCATGTGGTTTAAAACATAGTACTTTGAATGTACTGATTATGAGGGTCTACAAAGTTTAGTCACTGATCTGTAGAACTATAACCAGTTAGAATACACCAGCTTCCACAGTACTGCAATGCTACTTTTGAATAGCAAAATACCTAGAATAAACTAACAGGAATCAAACTGCTTCAAAACATACCCTTCAAAACTGTAAAACTATCAACAGTTAGAATACGCCAACTGCACCCATAATACTGCAATGTTACTTTTCAATACTAAAATAGTCAGAATACACCAAAAGCAATAAAACTGCTTGAAAACATACCCTTCAGAACTGTAAAGCTATCAACAGTTAGAATACGCCAACTGGTGTCTAACTACATATATAGTACTGCAATGCTCCTTGTGAAATAGAAAAGAGTTTGAATACGCCAACGGATATCCGTAAAAAAAAAACAAAAAAAGTCCACCAGCACTTTCGAAAGACAAAACACTTACAATACACCAACAGGTATCTAACTACTTCAAAATAATCTTCATTTCACTTCATTGCAAATACAGTATTGCTATTATTTCTACTCCAACATTTCTTGTAACAACAAATACACTTATTTGTGCACCTTACACATTTCCTTAAGTACTGCAAACTTCAAACAAACATACTGTGACATGTAACATCAAATACATGTAGTAGGGTTTTTAATCCTGCATGGATTTTTTTCCCCAATGACCCAATGATTATAGAAAGAAAAACAGCAACTGTGCAAAACGCACAGTAATGTTGTTTCAAACATAGAACTTAGAATGTACTGATTATGAGGGTCTAAAAAGTACATGAATATGTGAGATTGTTTGCAATGCAACATTGTAAACTATCCTACCTAACATGTTATGCTATGTTTTTTAACAGAAAAAGAAGCAGAGACTTCTCCAGCATTACTATGTACAACAAACTCAACCTGTATTCCCAATGGTACAGCAATCATAAGTACTATTTGCACATCAATTGTGTTGTGTCACAATGTTACAAATACTATACACTCCCCACACACTATGTATAATTACTATACACATATTATGGGGGTTGTTTCCAATTGCTGCATTCAATGTCTGCACACATTATTACAATGGTTGTGGTTTGGACCCCTCACCCCCAACAGCTTTGCCCCCCTCCTTGATGAAACCTCACCAAACTTGCCAAGATAATTCAGACAGAACCATATACTTTATTTGGAAAGTTTTGTAAGGATTCATCCGGGGGGGATCAAAGTTATAAGCCACCCAAAAAGTGCTTGAGAAACTTCACCATAACTACAGGGCCGCTAGCACACTTTTTGGATGACTTATAGCTTCGCCCGCCCCCCAACCCCGGGACGAATCCTCAAGAAACTTGGCAAAGAAAGTATATGGCCCAGTCAGATCGATCCTGCAAAGTTAGTTGAGGTTTCGTCAAGGTGGAGCGACGTTATAGGGGGTCCCAAAATGTGTTTTTCTTCCATAGACAATATGGAGAAAAAAAATGTGCTCGTGTCTACAGCCCAAACCACTGGACAGATTTTCACCTGATTTGTGGCAGGAGCAGTGGCTTGGTCCCAAAAGCGTGTATTAGTGAATTCGGTGTAAATCTGTCTAGTAGTATTTTTTCAAATGGCCCAAAAGTAGGTAAAAAGAAAGGAGTGATATCTGGGTTTGGTCCGCGGACTCACTTCACTGTTCGGTCCGCGGACAGACTTACGATTGTTTCAGAGGGTGGTGTGAGCTCCGTGGACATTGGGCAAGCCTGTCGAATGGTCAATATAAAAAGTGAGGTGCGTCATTTTCCGAAGTGCCTGCCGTGTTGGTTTCGCAGACAGCCGCAACTGACCGCGGACGGATCTGTGGGGAAAAAGTCTGGAAAACACATATTAGGTCATTTGGTGTTGGAAGAAGGGGCTGGGAAGGGCAGGAGGAGTGGAAAAAGAGTGTGCAGGTGGCACAGCAGTCCACGGAAACCGCGGTAGTCCACGGAAAGAGACTTGTGTGGACAACTTGAGAAATACATTTGTGGTTCTTTGGTTACTGAAAGAGGGCTTGGTCAGGGTAGGGGAGTCGAATATAAATGATATGGGGATGTTTTAATAGGTGAAAAATAGGGTTGGCGGTCCATTTCGATGTCTGTAGATGTCATTTGAATTGGGAGGGGGAGGCTCAGGGCAAGTTGTATTATTCCGATATGTATTGTATGTCCTTATTAAGTATGGGTTAATTATGGTGTGGTGGTTGTGGCCAGTGGGCAGATTCTTGGGTGCATAGCCGTATTATTTTATTTTATTTATTTTTTGGATTTGTAAAGCGCACTAACAGCCCATGGACATTGAGGCGCTGTTACAAGAGTGTCTTAGTTACAGGAAGAATACTTTCCTCGTGGTTACAGTGAGCGCGTAGCATGACAGTGCAAATTTAGAAAGTTACATACATAGTTGGTTACAGGTTTAGTAAATCATACAGAACAATGATGATTACATAACAGATGGGAGAGGCATGCAGCCTAGGTGGAATCAGTGGGGGGGGGCTAAGTTTATACAAACAGCATAGTTTTTATCGCTTTCCGGAAGGCTAGGTATGACTCAATACTTCTAATGTGAGGTGATAACGAGTTCCAGTGGGTAGTGGCCATGATAGGGAAGCTGGCACCTCCTGCGCGTATCTTCTGGGTCTTAGCGGTGGAGATTCAGTTGGTGAAAGCCGTTCCTGTGGGTCTGGTTGTGATAGGTTTGGCTATTCTTGATAAAGGTAGAGGGGACCATGTTATCGAAACATTTGTGTATAAGAGCGAGAGTTTTAAAGACAATCCGCTCCTTGATGGGGAGCCAGTGAACCTGCTTCCTTGTCTCTGAGATATGGTCTCTCTTAGAAATGCCGGTGGCGGCCCGGAGGGCATTATTTTGGACAATATGTAGTTTCCTGATGTTTTTGGTGTGGTCGTTGTTGCCAGTGGATGGTAAAAAGTGTCAGTTTTTTGGAAACGCCCGCCATGTTGGATTTGCAGACGGCCACAGTTGATTGCGGACTGGGTGGTGGGGAAACAGTCTGTAAAACATATTTTGGGTCATTTGGTGGTAGAAATAGGGACTGGGAAGGGTGGGGGAGTGGAAAAAAATGATATGGGGCTGTTTTTGTAGGTTTAAAAAGGCCGGGTAGGTGTCGTAGCTTGGAAAAGCCATTTGGGGTTATTTGATGGGTGGAAGAGGGCGTAGAAATGGGAGGGAGGTGGAATGAAGGTAATGTGGAGCTGTTTCATAGGTTTAAAAAGGGTTTCAAAATGCCACTGAGTCCTCTGTCAATTTTGGTGTCTGCAGGCATAATTTAGATTGCAGGCAGATCCGGGTGTGTTTTATTAGCTGACAGTATATGGTACGTACTTCTTATATAGTTAATTGTATGGTGGTGGTTGAGGCCACTGGACAGATTATGGGGGGCATCGCTGCAGGCCATGGCCCCAAGAATATGTGCACTGGGCACAACCACCATAGCAGTAATATGTCTAAAGTAAGTAAAGATAATGTAATAGGAATATGGCCAGTATTACATTAGTAGCAATATGTGTATAGTAATTGTAGTTAATGTAGTGGGAGTACAAAGTTTTTGTAATATAGAGGAATGATGTAATTGGACTGTATATGGTTCTTATGATTGTAGTACAATTGAGGGTAATTGCTGTTACTTAGTGTTGTAGCGTTATGAAGCTGCAATCTCTAGTTTATTTTATGTGGGAAAAATAAGTACAAACGGTTAAGTAGGATAGTTCAAAAGCTGTAGTTGTATACACATTTAAATATACATTTTCTTTTTTAGACTCTCATAACCAGTACATTCTAAGTACTATGTTTGGTACAAGATTAGTGTATGACACACTGCTGTTGTATTGAAATTAAATAATCATTGGGTCATTGAGAAAAAAATCTGTACTGGATTAAAAAAACAAATACAGTTACGTGACTGTAAAGGTGATAGTATGTTTGTTTGAAGTATGTTTTTGTCTGAAGTATGTTGTGCTTAAGGGAATGCTTGAAGTAGTTAGATACCTGTTGGCGTATTCTAACTACATTAGAGATTAGAAGATGTTTTGTCGTACAAGAATTGAGATGGCTTATTTGAAGTACTTTGCAATCAAGGGTGTTTTTCAAGTAGTTATACCTGTTGGCATATTCTAACTAGACCTACTTTCAGAAGTGCTATTGTAATATTATGGATGTAGTTAGATACCTACTGGCGTATTCTAACTGTTGATTGTGCTATAGTCTAGTGACTGAATTTGGGCTGTAGGAATATTAAGTAGGCATTTATTAAATGTGCTGGTAACCTATGTTTTAGAGTAACAGAGCTATTGTTACATTCAAACCAACCACTTATTTTTTTGATGTATGTAGTGTAGTGCCCTGAAGTGGTTGTGGTGCCACTGTGGTTTACTATATCTACTTTAGTGAAGGTTTTCTTTCAAAGAGATACTTGGCCGTGTGTGAGCTTGAAACAGTAAGCTTGAAAGCTTACTGTTATTTTTGGTACCATCTGCATTGTACCTTAGAAGCATTAGTATGCCATATTGGCTATGTGAGTTCATTTGTACGGTGGAACGATTGTCTGAATTGCAAAAAGGGCATACTATGCCATGATTTGCATTCTGTAGAAGCTGGTGGAATGGAATGGATTCAGAATTTGGTATGGGTACATACGCAAATCGTTCATTAGGGATGTGGTCTTGTGAAACATGGTTGCAGAGAGTGCATGTATGTTTCCACGTGTATAAAATCTGGAATATTTCATTTATAGGTGTGTTTTTGGTTTCTAGTACTTGCAGTAAGTACGTTAAGAATTCTTGTGGATCTTACTGTGTGTTTAAGGTAAATGTTACCATTCCTGCACAGTGGTCCAATTCTTGCCTTATACCTGAGACACTAAGGGCCTCATTAGGAGCATGGAGGTAATGAAAAAAGGAAGGCGGAATAGTATTACCAACATCGCTAACGGGTCAGGCCCATCACGAGCCGACAGCCCGGCAATACCGCCACCGCCCGTACCATGCCCCTTCTTACTGGCATGCACGCGTACATGCGCCCCTTCGTGGCGGAAATACCGGGATGCCGCTAACAGGAGGACATCACAAGTTACGCGGGCATGCACTTACCGGCATCCCGAAGGCGGTAAATAGGGCCTGCACGATGGTGGCAATACAGGCATCGCGATCCACCCGTAAATAGCAACCTTCAGTGTAGCCAACTGCCACAGGTGCACACAATCACCACAGGTGGAGTCAATGGAGCCTGTCCCAGTACAAAAGGAGCACACCCACACACCACACCCCTTCCTACACCAAAATGATCCCACTAGCTGTTGCAATCCTGGGGCTGGAGGACATGCCTGTACTGCTACACAAGCAACAACAACAACAGGCAGCACAGAGGAGACGCAGGAGGAGAAGGAGGGTGAGACAGGCCCAGCAAGTCCCACCAGTACAGCCAGTGGTACCACGTAGGCAGCCACCAAGCCCTTGCATCAGAGCCAGTCCATTCAATCTAACCCCTAAGCAGATCCACACCCTGTACCGGTTGGACTGGGACACCATCACCAACATAGTGGACATGATACACGACGACATTGTCAGCCTGATAGAAATCCGCACTGCCATCCCCCCTCTACTGAAGGTAGTGTCTGTGCTCCACTTCCTGGCGACAGGCACCTACCATCACACAGTGGGGCAGCTATATGGCATATCACAACCTCTCTTTTCACGCATGCTGACCCAAGTGATGGATGCCCTCCTGAAGCACGCAAGCACCCACATATCCCTACCACAGACTGCCCAGGAGCTTGCTGACACTAAAGTTGGCTTCCACGCACTGCCAGGCATGCCCAATTGTGTTGGTGCCCTCGACTGCACCCATGTAGAATTGGTGGTTCCTCATGCCAGAGAGGCGGTGTACAGCAATCGTAAGCAATACCACTCCATCAATGTGCAGATGGCATGTGACTCCAGCAAGATCATCACTCTTGTTGTGCCCGATATCCCGGATCCACACATGATGCCACGGTGCTGTGGAACTCCACGCTACCACGCTACATGGAGCGACATGCTGGACGACGTGCCTGGCTGCTTGGTAAGTTGCCTGACAGGCCCATGGCAGCGCGGTGGGGGGGGGGGGGAGTGAGACCGGGGGGTATGCATACTCCACCTGGGTGAGATTGGGGGGGACGCATACTCCACCTGGGTGAAATTGGTTGGTGAGTGGACAATGCACATACAGCGAAACACTGTAGCCCTGAACATCCCAACCTGAACATGACACATCAACGCCATACATAAGACCAATGCTGCACAGCAATGACAATATGCCAGACGTACAAGCAGGCCACCATGGGAGTTTCAAGCGATGGATTACAAAACATGATCACACCTGTGGCAATGCCGCTATTGGGAATACATACAGAGTACCACACATCACTATCATGGGTGATTAAACATTGTTCCGCATCGACAGTACATCTGCATCAGCATGCAAGTGAACGCCCTGCATCAGCTGGACAACGCAATCCACACCAGCAGAACATATTACCATACACATTGCGTCAAATGAACCTGTGCGCATGAATCCAGGGACATGTGCATGTGAACACCGAATAGCTGCAGCCATGATAGTGATTACTAAGGTGTCAGGTCTGATATTGACTAACACATACCTCATTGTGCCCCCATGCAGGTGAAGGTGGCTATCCCTTGGAGCCGTGGCTACTTACCCCTATACGGAACCCGCAGAACAGGCATGAAGAGGAGTACAATCGGGTTCATACCCGTACCCGTGTTGTGGGAGGTAGGGAGGGAGGGAGGGAGGCTAGGACATGTGTTCCACTTACCGTAATGTAGAAACATATTGCTGTGTTTGGCACCGCTACCCACTTCCAATCACAAAGCATTATAAGCATGCCAACCAAACAAGACAATCTTCACAACATTGGGCCTGCTCCCAACACTCTAGTACGTGCATAAAACCAATGGTGCATAGTGCACTGCAACATTTACTAATCTGCGCAATGCACACTACGCAAGCACTTATAACTAGTTTCACCATGACCTCTTCCATATGTACACTATTCCATTAGTGCACCCAGTGGACACACTGCACGACTGGTCATGGCAGCATCTCCACCCATACACCCACAATTGTAGGTTGTTCTACCAACTCCACACCCATGCAATCAACATTGTGTGCACTGCATCTGAACCACACACACAAAGCAATAAATGTGGCACCTAAGCAACCATAACTCGCACCATCTACGTGCATTGCTAACACTAACACCCAGGACATCAAAGATGATATCACAAATATCATTGATGACATCATTCATGACATCACATGTGAAAATAATATTCCTAAAAAAGCCCTACCTACAAGGGGTTCCATCTATTATGTTGGTAACAAGATGTCAGGGGTGATTGTGTAATGTTACACATGTAATAAGTAGCTCACAAATCTAGACTTAATACACACTTGTGCTACAACAAACAATATATATGATGACCCAATGCATATAACTGAGCAGCACATACAGGGAAACTGAAGTAGGGTAGAAAGAACTAGCAGCATCCCACAGTTTATCTTCCTGTATACAAATTAATGTGTGTTTGAGGCCTGCTATTGCCCCATGCATGTGCATCATGAACTGCCACCGGACCCTAAGGAAAGTACTTTAAGAACACACAACAAGGGTAACATTTTGCGACACTGCACCTTTTCAATTTTCATATTGTGCTGGTCAGTTAATAAAACCACCCAGCCTACATTTTTCAATGCACCAAAATAGTTGAGGCACACATGTGATGTCATGAGTGATGTAATCAATGATATTTGTGATATCATCTTTGATGTCCTGGGTGTTAGTGTTAGCAATGCACGTAGATGGTGCGAGTTACTTTTGCTTAGCTTACTATAATGGGCGATTGTGCAGTGGTATTTCGTTGCACTGTGAAGTATAACATTCCTTTAGTGATATTTTTTAATGAATGTACATATATATGCATGGCAGGGAAGGAAAAGAGAGGGGCTAAACAAGTGATGTTGTCATTGATGTCATCATTGACATTTGAGATGACATCTTTCATGGTCTGTGTGTTAGTGTTAGCAGTGCACAGGGGTGGTGGCAGGGTTGGGGGCTTAGTTTACCATAACTGTCGAATTTCAGGGGTTTTCGGTTTTAATTTGAAGCATAAAGGGGAGGTGGAAAGTTTTTTTTTAGTGAAGTGTACAGGTTTTTGTTAGGGCAACTTAACCATAACGTCCCCTAAACAAAGTTTATTTTGTTGTGAATTTAACTGGTTTTTGGGAGGGCAACTTAAGCATAAAGTCACCGTAACAAAGTTTTTTTTGTAGGGAATTGCATAGGCATTTGGAAGGTGGAACTTAAGCATGAAACTGTGGCAATGAAGTCGTTCAGCAGAATATACACTGTAATCATATGATTTTGAAATATATATAGCATAATGTACGTACTTGATATAGAACATACAGAAGCCCCTCCTTAATGATATTGGAAAGGGACGGACTGAGCGCCTGTTTGCGGACGGTGTTGGACAGCATCAACATTAGCCAAAGAGGCTGGGGATAGCTGAAAATGTACTATTGTCTTACAGAAAAAATGTGCAACGTAGAAGAAGGACATACGGATATTATAAGTAGTAATAAGTAAATATGGAAACAAGAAGTTAGGAAAAGAAAACCACACATTTAATAACCAAGTAGAATAAAGTGGATGGTACCATACAAAAGAAAGGATGCCTCCAGCGTAATCACGTCACAGAAACTCGGCAGCCTGGAACGACAGTGGACGGACGCAGTAGGACAAAGGGACATTACAGCAAAAGAGTGAGTACAGGTCATGTTTTTATATGGGTGATTTTTTTTGTGGTATGTAGTGCATAAATAGTAATTTCTTTCTGTTTTGACTCAGAAATGGCAAGTACTTTGGAGTGGCTGGAGGAACATTTCCCACATGACGAAATGTCTGAAGACAGCGACAATAATGGTACAAAGTGCTCTGCATATGCAAAATAGTGACCAGTATTTTAGAGGCATTCAACCTATTTATTTATTTTTTAACAGACCAGGAAAGAAAAGAAGAAAGGGCAACAAACGAGACAGAAGAAGACAGGATAAAAAGGATAGAGCAGAAAATGGACACATTGAACAACAGTTTTCAAAGTTTACGGGAGTTTGTGGAGGACTGTGTGAGAGGAAAAATGTGTTATCGCTGCCCCACCTGCACCTGCCCTGCTTCTCCAATCCCTAGTGAACCATCCCCAAACCTTGAACAGGAAAATAGACGTTTTGACGAAATACCCATCCCTTCTTCCCCTCACAAATCTTCTCCTCATAACCGGCCCGTGTTGAATCCTAATTCCCCCATATTTGTTTCCGTGTCCGCTTCCACCGCTATTTCTTTAGATTGATGTGTGTGTGTGTTTGAAATGTTTTTGTGCAGTAGTTGTAGAGAAAGAATGTGTGCATCGATTTATTTTTTAAAAAGACGTAAAATGTCCGCAAACAGCGCGCCTGTTCGATCTATCCGCAAGCAATGGAATGTGGGTGCTGTCTAATGTGAAGTAAGACGGATGTGATGTGTGACTGCAACATCTTTTCAAAATGTTCGTACATAAACAGAAAGGGGTGTCCAAAGGATATACTAAGTCAGCGTACCGCTTGGAAACGAGATAATACATGGTCGTAGAACACACAAGATGTCCGGAATGGGTGTAAATGAGTAAAAAGGGAGTGTGTGTGAAGGACAGTATAGTGGTCCATATTGGGCGCAGTCAAAATTGTGCCGTCCGTAGAACAGGCACGGTGGCCGGCAAGTTCGTAGGCAAACAAAATGGAGTTGTCCTAAGGACACTGGAACTGTCCGTACAGTGAACATAGCATGAGTGCACATGCGCAGTGCAAACGTAAGGATGCAAATATTGCGCCAGTTCCTAACTGTCTGTCTCACTTGTGTCGCACTTTGAAGTAGTTTGAGAACCCGAACACTGTCCGTAGCACACTTGTGCGCATGCTCATGCTTGATTCTTTGCATTGGCTGTCCAGGGGACTTTCATTACGGGGGCGGATGTGTTGAGGACGTCATCTTGTGACCGCACCTACGCTGAGCGTGGGGACTAGTTTCCGCGGTTTGTGTGCTTCCGCAACATTAAAAATGAACTTGTAGACACAAGGCAAAGTATTGTGGAGTGTAAAAATGTAATTTCACACATCCCAAACAATAGGCCACCACAGGAGTTGCTGTGTAAAATGTGTGTACCCCTTTGTAGGGATGAAGAGGGTCACGAGGCACACCCCTGCACCCCTACAAAAGGCCACACCCCCGAGCGCATCTTCATTGTCCTTCTAGCTATAGCAGATTCAGGTGTGTTGCCTTTACTGTTGTAGTGGCCAAAAGGAAACTAATTGGTATGGCTTCCATGGCTGCTGTTGGGTTATTAGCCTCTGCACCACCCCCAAACCCGCCACCATCACCACCTCACCAAGGGCCTGCAGAGAGATATATGGGTGAGGATGTAGAGATTGAGGAAGAAGAGAAGGAAGAGAATAAGTGGAGGAACTGCGCACTAGGAGCACTCGGCGGGAGTCGTGGGTGTGGCGGTTGCTTTCCGTTTATGGGAACGTACCAAAAGCACGTGCGAACCTGGTGAAGTGTAACCAGTGCGATGTGGTGTTGAGTCACGGGAGATTTGGAGCATACAGTTTTGGTACGACAACCATGAAGCGACACCTCACTTCGATCCACACTGCGGACATTTGCAAGGTGGTGCCATGTGAAGAGCGTAGTCATTTGAGTTCCTCCACAGCATCCTCAGAATCCGATCCTCAAACCAGAAGAGACACTCCTGTGGGGGAGCGCCTCCCTCCAGCTGCTTCACAAGCCATTCGCAATGCTGTGGACCCTTACCTTTCGAAGGTGACAGTAGGGTGCACGTATTGTGATGCAGTACTCAGCAGGGGGGAGAGTTTTCGAAGTGCTTTTGAGGCACCAGAACATTTGCTCCTTACTTAAATAAAGATCACCCTTACTATTTGTCTGTTCAGTTGCCCTTTCTTATCCCCATGGCTGGTGTCCCTTCTTTACCCTCCTTTCACCTCTTCTCCTAGTGTGTCGAGTGCTGTTAATCAATGAACGTAAAAACAACAAAAATGACAGAAAAGGCTCTTTTCAGAGCCGCCTTTCTCAGTGTAACAATAGAACTATGAAGTGAAGGCCGTAGACCCCTGCGGACTTCAGCAAAAGTTTGCGGACAGTCGTAGAGGGGAAAACGGGAGGGTGCAAGCGGAGCAAACGCAATAAAGTGTACGTTGGGAGTAAGTGTCGGCTCTGAAAAGAGCCTTTTGGTGGTGTGTTGTGTGGGTCAAAAATAGTGGATTGGGAAAAATGGATTGTCAGATAGGTTAGTGTGATTGCAAAAGAGGGCGCAATGCATTTTGTATATTGTGAAGAAACATCTGATTGCCAGCATATGTGAGGTGGACTCCATCTCTGCGGAAAATGAAACTGCTACGAAACAAAATGTTTTCATTGTGGAAAGAGGACATGCCAAAATCTCTTAAGAAGGCACACACAGCCTTATTCACATTGCGTCTCGCTTTCTCCATTTGTGGACCAAATGCAGAAGAGCGCAACCATATTTGTCTTTGGGCAATACGGGAAAAAAGTATTTGACAATTTGGAAACATGTCCATGAGCTTCGCGAGTCCTTCCTTCATGGCAAATTGTAAAGAAATTCCAGATACATGGCCTTAACCGTTTCCTCCACAATGAACGATGAGTATATCTGGAGGACGCTCTATCTGTAAAGTAACACAAAAAGGTACCAAGTCCAGCCATCTCATGCCACGCACACCATGCCAGTGCACTTCCGCATGTGGAAATCCGAGATTTGGAGATAAACTGCAGCTTTCTTCATGCACCTTCAACCAATGTATCCATGAGTCTCCCACAATCCAGATAATCTGTTTTCAAGCCTGGAAAGCCATGGCTGTGTGGTGTCCTGTGAGGGAGAAGACGGTCTTACTAAAGTATGTCGGTCAGAACACACCTACTGAACTTTATGGACCAATCCCTAGCTCGGCTCATTCTCATTTACATGCAGCTCCATCCTTCAATCCCCGGTGGTGATATGTGCTGGCTGCTAACTACCGCCATGTTCGCGGACATGTACAGGATCAGAGCGTGATGACGGTACATTAAAGTACTATTCCCCTTTAAGGTAGGCTCTGAAAGGAGCCGTATTTTAAAAATTATTGGCCACATTTCGTATAGACATGTGGTATTTTATGTATTTTTTTGTATTTTTTGTCCTTGCTTTACTCTTGCAAACATTACAGAACCTTCTCTAAAGCAAGCCTTATGTTCCAAAAGAACATCGCATTTCCCAAAGAGGATAGCGCAACACCATCTCCTTCAAAGTAATGCGCATTGCTTGGAACAATGTTATCGTGGCTACAAAAAAACATACCAACTCGTAGCATGAATGCACGCATGCCACGATTGATGATGCACCTCTTGATGCTTTGATCTGGACAGAAAACAGAAGTGTTGTTCCATTGTAGTCTCGGGAGTAAAGCAATAAAAATAATTTTCGATGGTGGGAAGATGGTCATGAGTGTTTCAAACAACTGTGCCAAATCTGCCAACAAAGTACATGAAGTCAGGTATCCCAAGTGGCAAGCACCGTAGTGCAAAATTACCACATGAGGAGTGGTCATTCTACGCATGTCTCTACAAACTTGCAGAATTGCCGCAACATTGGCATCAGTGTCAGCGCTCCACACCACCTCCACTTCTCGCACATCGAAATGGTGTGCCACATGCCTACTCTCGGCATAGTGTTGTAAGTGTTGCACAAAAATGTCTCCAAGCAGCAAAACCCTGACCCTCTGCACCTCTGCCATTTTCAGTGTGCGCACCGTCTTTCAACACAAAAGAGTAATGTGAACATCTGATTGGCTGATGCCTACAGTCTTTCCATGCAGGATTTGCTGTAGAAACCCGTATGTGACACACCCTGCCAGCGGACAAGCATTGCCTACGTGTGGCACGTAACTCTTACCCAGTCCTTCAACCCTTTCTACAGCGGTCCCAAAGCGAGTCCCTCATTGGACACAACTAAGCGGGTGCACAATCATCAACCAATCACATAGAACATCGCTAATATTAACTCCGTCATCAACATTGCGCACTTCGAAATTACTGTTGATGATTCTTAATGGAAAATCGCATACCATTGCAAAGCACCTACTTCACAAGCTACTGTGCAAGGATTGCGAATTTCTACGTACTGCTCCATGCATGTCCACATGCATCAGTATAGACTGCAGGTATGTTCATTCTAATCAGAGTACATGTGGAAGCCTTATGATTTAAAATAGACAAAATAATGCCGGTAAATTTCCATAGGGAACACATAACAACGCTCCCCCTTTTAAAGTACAAGATTGCTGATTTGTCATTAACAAATTGCACGACTGCTTACTGTCTTCTGCATAACCTGTACATACGTTGCAAGCATGCCTATTTAGGCATAGCTCTCAACCATTTTGAAGGGCGGGTGAAATCAGGTGATTTTGTTTATGGCGGGCGAGACGCCAATTGGAATGAATGGCTGTGCAGGAGGCTTGGCGGGTGAGTCTTCCCTTTACAAGGCGGGTGACACTCGCCAAAAGCATGTGAGTTGAGAAGTATAATTTAGGGCAGACCTCAATTTTGTATGTGAAAATGTCGGAGTTCTGTACTCTGTACTGCCAACAGTAATGCTACTTGCAATGTGATCGTATGAGAATAGTAATCGCTCCCGACTGTGGTGCTGACATGTCCTTCGGAAGATCTCCCGATTTTTGTACATCGTGCTTTTCATTAAGAAGTACAAAATGTTTGCCCATCTACTACTTTGCCCTATCGCTTACAAACCTCTCTCCTATGCATACTACACTTTGTAAAGAACAAGGCATTTGCAAACCCTTAAAAAATGTAGTTATTTTGAAGGACTTTCAAGTACCATATTGAAAGTAGTATGCAAAGACTGCACAGAGAGAAGTTAAATGTGCACGTGGACTGGGTTGAAATATGAAAGTTGAATCCTCTGACGAAAGAAGTACAAGTAAAGTCTGCAGTATCATGACTGCTGCAAACACGCAAAGTAATTGATATCGTTTTTTAATTCACAGTGAAGACTACTCTCCAGAGAATCAACAGAATCTACACTGCAGACGACATATCCGAAGAAACCTGGTCATCTTGCACAAAACAGTAAGTACAGTACAACCTTCATATTGTAACTACTCCTTAAAGAGGCTGTGTGGGTTATTTGTTTATTTTGGGCAGCAAAGGAAGCATTCATTTGTAAACCATTCTACCTACAAATATCCATTTATTGAACAAAGAATAACAGGTACAATGGCTGACAAATCCCTGTGTGTTTGGTACTGAAATAACATAGGAAATCCTTAGAAGGTTAGATTGTGAAAATAAGTTGCGGTAGCAAGTTTTTGGCATTTCGGTTATTAATAATGGTTCTCGTCACAAGTAGGGCACTTTGTACTCTCATCTACAGCACATTGTATTAGTATACAAACAGTAAAGTAGCCTTACCAAATGATAGTTAGAGGTCACTGTGCGTTGACACACCATGCCAAAGAGCTTCCCTATCACACTTATGCACACATGCACACAGCACACATACATTGGACAACGGACCAAAGTATACTTTTTTTCTCAACAGACACCAAAGAATGCCTACTAAAAAGCAGCTGCGTAGAAAGGAACGCAGAATTAGAGCAAATAAAAATAAAGGTGCCCAATGTAAGCATCCACCTGTTGTAGAGTTAGTGGAGAATCTTGGTACAAACCACCTAAATCAGTTGGGTAACATAATAAAAGAAGTCTCAACTACCGAAACAGTACCTCCTCCATCAAAAAGTGTCACAAAACACAGAAATGTTGTCAAAAACACGGCTGCCAGTACAGCTAACAATATTCCTAATAATCCTGATAGTGTAAGAAGAACCCATATTAAAAAAGTATTTTAGCAATGTTTCGTCACAGAGTCCTTCAGAATCTACTAAGAAGAGGACCAAAATCATCCTCACCCCTTAAAACGTACCGTAGAAAGGTAATTCTACAAGCACTCGTGGACAGTGCAATCCTTCTCAAAAAGAAGTTGTTCATATTAGTGTTAAAAAGGATGAAAGCACAAACAAAACTAAGTACCAAACTACAAATGAAACTCAGCAATAAACAGAATGTGAACAAAAATAATTTTTTGCATGTTTGTGATGGTGAATGGAGTCACACAACAACCACAGAGCCATATTTAAATGAAGAAGCATAGAAACAAAATCAAACAAACACAATTGCCATCCATAGCAGTGGACGAGGGTATTATAAAATCAATACTACCATCATGGAACAAGAAACACTGCTTACAAAAGTATCTTCTGAAAACTCAGAATTACCTCTCGATTCAGCAGAACCACATCATCCAGTATACAAACGGCCATGCACATCAATGTGTGCCATTCCAAACAAAGCTTTCAAATCTTTACGTCTGTTCCTCAATCAATATGTAAAAGGTAAAGACAAAAGTAAAATGAAAGTGCTGCAAAATATGGATATTTGTGTAGTGCGGAAACACACAGGACTAAAAGGACATTCATTAGCCTGCATTTCTGGGCCTATTTGCAAAAGTGCCTTCCATGACATCAAAAGAATATCAGTACATCATTCCAAAGTAAGAAATTTAGTGTATCAAATATACTGTGCAAAAAGTCCAGCTTCAGAATTAGGCAATTTAAATACCACTCTTACAAGGAGAAATGGACCGTATTCAGAAAAAGTATTTTGGAAGTGAAAGCGGCGTAGAAAATGCAACAGTTTTAGAGCATAGTAGCGACAATTCTGCACATAGCAACCTTCTATTACACACATACAGAAAAGAAATACTAAAATTTAAAAGGTCGTCGGCTGAAGTACCAAACCATGTGTGTGTATGTTGCTGCAGAACGTTTTACAAAAGGAACACAAAAAATGTGGACATAGCATACAAAATAGAAAACAATGAAGACTCTAAATGGTTTGAATTAGCTTTGTACCTTTTAGCTGAAAGCAAATATGAAATAACTGAACACCTAATATGTTGCAGTTCCTGTACTGCAAAATTAGACAACAACCACACTCCTTCACGTGCAATTACAAATAATTTGGAATTGTTTCCATTACCAGAAATCCTGCAACAGCTCAATTTGTATGAGAGCATAATAATTCAAACAGTTCACCCATTTCAAGCAATTATACGCCTTCATCCAAAAACAGCAAATCTACCTTCCTCTGAATTGGTGAAAGGCATTTGTGGCAAAGTAGTTTACTTGCCATTAGATCTAATGGAAAATGGGCACACTCTAGGAGTGGAAGTTCAATAGAGCATTCTTCAATAGTCTTGGTAAATGGAGTACCAACAAAGGACAAACAAATTTGGCAACAATTAGTAGACTTACACAAAGTTACAAAAGCATTGCAATATCTAAAAGACAACAATGAGTACTACATGGAAATAAATATTGATGAAAGCGTAAGGCAAACAACTGAAATAATTCAAGAGTCATCAGAAATTGGACAATTTGAACTTCTGGATCCAGCTCCAGTATCGACTCTTTTGGACCATTACACAATTCATCCATTGCATTCCAATGAAAGTATAGATGATGCACTAGAAATTTACCAAATGCGACAAACCAAAGGGTCACCAATGAGTGTTTGGGAAAAAAATATAGAAGCACGTGCTTTTCCACTGCTATTTCCAACTGGCAAAGGTGGGAGATACAATGATAGACCCACTCAAATTGGGGCATCAGAATACCGCTAATTACGAATGTATTTGCAAGATCCCAGATTTAGACAAAATGTGGAATACATATTCCACCTACTCTATGAAAGTGAATTAGCAACACTATGTTATGGAGTTGCACACATTCTTAAATCTGGAACGCACTTTCAAAATATGTCAGCTACGAAGTTAATACAAAAAGTACAAGAAAAAGATGAGGTTTTACAATCAAGTATAACAAATTTGTTTGCAAACATGCGTGGTACAAAGGAATACTGGTTTAGACGGCACGGACATGTGCGTTGCATGATCAGAAACCTTGGACCACCAACTTGCAGGGTAATTCATAGAATTTCGCTGAAAAGTGTCGCAAGCGGCTGGCGCAGAGTGTCCGCGTGCGATTGACTGCGCCAGGCACGTGCGCTAAAACCGATTTCCGCGCACAGCGTATTCATGGATTTCATGCTCCCAAACCAGCCGTGGCGCAGAGTATCGCAGTGACCCTGCAGCAGCGCCAGTAACGCCCCCAAGAACGCCCTCGCGCAAGGAAAAGCCATCAAAATCGCTAAATCATCGCAAAGGGCTGCGCTAACCCTGGACCAGTTTACAAGGCAGCCAAACAAGGAACGCAAATCGGGTAACGTGCATATCAGGGGTACACGTGAAGTCATACACGCGATTAGCCAGGGTACGTGTATTACAGGGGTACGCGGGAAGTTTAACACGCGATTGGCCAGGGTACGTGTATCACAGGGGTACGCGGGAAGTTTAACACGCGATTAGCCAGGGTAAGTGTATTACAGGGGTACGCGTGAAGTTATACACGCGATTAGCCAGGGTACGTGTATTACAGGGGTACGCGGGAAGTTTAACACGCGATTGGCCAGGGTACGTGTATTACAGGGGTACGCGGGAAGTTCAACACGCGATTGGCCAGGGTACGTGTATTACAGGGGTACGCGGGAAGTTTAACACGCGATTAGCCAGGGTAAGTGTATTACAGGGGTACGCGGGAAGTTTAACACGCGATTAGCCAGGGTACGTGTATTACAGGGGTACGCGGGAAGTTTAACACGCGATTGGCCAGGGTACGTGTATTACAGGGGTACGCGGGAAGTTTAACACGCGATTGGCCAGGGTACGTGTATTACAGGGGTACGCGTGAAGTTATACACGCGATTAGCCAGGGTACGTGTATTACAGGGGTACGCGGGAAGTTTAACACGCGATTGGCCAGGGTACGTGTATTACAGGGGTACGTGGGAAGTTCAACACGCGATTGGCCAGGGTACGTGTATTACAGGGGTACGCGGGAAGTTTAACACGCGATTAGCCAGGGTAAGTGTATTACAGGGGTACGCGGGAAGTTTAACACGCGATTAGCCAGGGTACGTGTATTACAGGGGTACGCGGGAAGTTTAACACGCGATTGGCCAGGGTACGTGTATTACAGGGGTACGCGGGAAGTTTAACACGCGATTGGCCAGGGTACGTGTATTACAGGGGTACGCATGAAGTTATACACGCGATTAGCCAGGGTACGTGTATTACAGGGGTACGCGGGAAGTTTAACACGCGATTGGCCAGGGTACGTGTATTACAGGGGTACGCGGGAAGTTCAACACGCGATTGGCCAGGGTACGTGTATTACAGGGGTACGCGGGAAGTTTAACACGCGATTAGCCAGGGTAAGTGTATTACAGGGGTACGCGGGAAGTTTAACACGCGATTGGCCAGGGTACGTGTATTACAGGGGTACGCGGGAAGTTTAACACGCGATTAGCCAGGGTAAGTGTATTACAGGGGTACGCGGGAAGTTTAACACGCGATTAGCCAGGGTAAGTGTATTACAGGGGTACGCGGGAAGTTTAACACGCGATTAGCCAGGGTACGTGTATTACAGGGGTACGTGGGAAGTTTAACACGCGATTGGCCAGGGTACGTGTATTACAGGGGTGCGTGGGAATCATCACACGCGATTAGGCTGGGTGGGTCCTCACAGGTGTTCCCTGTACACCCTCCACGGCCCCTGCAGGCAGCCTACAAAACAGGGGACTACCCTGCACACCTGCTCATGTCCCCCTGCACCCCCACCCCCCAGCAGTGCAGGGGCAGCCTCCACCAGGCCCCCACTCATGTCTCCCACCACCCCCACCCTCCCGCCACCAGGGGCAGCCTCCACCAGGCCCCCACCCATGTCTCCCACCACCCCCACCCCCCCGCCACCAGGGGCACTCTCCACCAAGCCCCCACCCATGTCTCCCACCACCCCCACCAGTGCAGGGGCACCCTCCACCAGGCCCCCACCCATGTCTCCCAACACCCCCACCCACCAGCACTGTGGGGCACGTGGCCAGCAGGCAGTCAGGCAGCAGCAGATGGCAGGTGGGAGCGTGCTCAGGGCTCTGGGGGGCAGTAATTTCGCCTCCTGGCCAGGAGCGTGGTCTCTCGTGTGTGAACGCGTGGACAGCCTGATAGGTAGTGAAATCCCACACGTCAGCAAAGGCCCTTAGCGCGTAAACCCGTCAACAGCATATGCGCGCCTATAGTCACCTGCACGTGCAGGAAATTGTTGCGTGACACGTCCCAGTGTCAAAGCGTGTGATTGGTGAAAATGGATGTACACGTAGAAGTGACAAAGCGTGTGATTGGTGAAAATGGATCTACACGCAGAAGTGACAAAGCGTGTGAATGGTGAAAATGGATCTACACGCAGAAGTGACAAAGCGTGTGATTGGTGAAAATGGATCTACACGCAGGAGTGACAAAGCGTGTGATTGGTGAACGTACACGCCGCGTAAGTGACGCTGTACGTGTGGGCCTGTATATAAGGTACATGTAGAACACCATTTCCTTGTACGTGCTTTTCGTGGAGAGCGAGTGGGTGAAATCTGTACTTCTTGTCGTTTCACACGCGATTTACTTCACGGCGTTTCCAGTTCGTATTCCCTGTTACCTCTGACAGCTTTTTCTCTTTTTTCTCTTTTACTGGTTTACCTGGGCCTGTTCCCTCAAACAGTGTCCCCTTCTACTGTTGTCCTGTCTTCTCAGACAGCGTACACATCTTCTTTTGGCGGGGGTTTAGCCAGCCAAACGCGCTCATTCTTCACGCTCTTTTACCTGGCAGACGGTGAGTCACGCACGTATCCAACTTCTGTGCTTGCCCCGTTTGTAGCCTACCCCTTCAGAGGTCATTCTAGGCTGCGTGTGACACGCATACGTTCATTCTTGTGTTACTGGGTGCCACAGCGTAGTGCAGGTTTTTCTTTCTGCACACGTGGTCTAGGAGGGGTTGCGTGCACGTCATCTCCCTTTTTTGGGCCTCCTGTGCGTTGCGTGACCCGTCATCTTTCCCCAGGGGTTACAATCAGCCGTGCTAGAGCACTAGGGTACAATTACCATCGGGTACCCAACCCCTTTGACCCCCAATTGCCCAGGACAATTGTCTACAGCCACTCCCATACGCACATTAATATCAGTGCCATGGCTGGGAGGCGAGGATTCCGTAAGGGTGGCAAAGGTGGAAGAGCCACAAGTGGTGGCCGTGGTGGATCCGGTAGGGGACGTGGTCGTAACTTGCAGGGTGAGCCTGTCCCCCCATGTGTGGAGGACCAGTCAAGGGCACCCATCATCCCCCCCCTCCCCCCCCCTCCCCCCCTCCCGTTGAGGCTGAAGTGGCTGACACCATCCATGCTCAGCCCTTGTTGGACCAGCCCATTGTGGCACCAGACCTGGCTGACTCCATGGCTGACTTCCAGGTCAGCAGGGCTACGACACGTGCGCTGGTGCACGTTGATGCCATCATGCCACGTGGATCTGGGGCAGCAAGGTCATCTGCTGCACCAAGGAGGCAGGGCGGAGTGGCTGCAGGGGCAGCTGCGGCTCCATCCACCCCAGCCCTCACACACCCAGCCAGGACAGTGTCGGTCCTAGTCCATGCTGCTGACATTCCCCCTGACACCATCACACTAGAGCCAATGCCTGCACCAACTCCCATGCTGAGTGTGCAATCCCACACTCCTGATACAGAGTCCACCAGGGCTCCTGCCCCTAGTGTCCAGAGCGGCGCAGGACACTCAGGATCACCACCACCTTCCAAGCGGAAGAGGAAGAGTGCTCGTCCGGCACAGGCTGATGCCCCAGACACGGCTACACAGTCCGGCCCGTCCAGGAAGCCCAGCTTCACGGATGACGAACTGAATGCACTTGTCGAGTATGTGTCCGGACATGACAACGAGATGGTCATTGTTGCAGGATCCAAGACCACACCTGCACAACGCCAGGCACACTGGCAGACCGTTGCGGACATCGTAAGTGCCCTTGGAATCGTGAGGCGCACAGCCAATGATTGCTATAAGCGCTGGAATGACCTAAAGCGCAGGGCAAAGAGTAAGCTGGCCTCAAGTCATGCCGCAACTCTAGTGACTGGAGGTGGGTCTCCAGTAGTAGACATGGAACTCACTCCACATGAGTCAGTCGCTGGGACCTACGTCACGGAGGAACAGATCCAAGGCGTGGGAGATCTGGCTGATTACGAGGCATTGTCCGGTGAGTGCACATGCATGTGTGTGTCATACATGTGCATGGTGTGTGTGTGAGGGCTTCTGTTTGGGTGCCAGGTGAGAGTGTGTGCGCCTCAGTCGGATGGGTCAGCCATGTGCTTCATGCAATACTTCCTGCGCAGCTGCATTTGGCCATAGCAGTATCCCTTCTGCCAACAGTAGACATCTAGCACAACTGCACGCCAGTTGCCCTTGAAGTGTCACCTTGACACAACATATTTGCTTATTTTTCACTGTTCATTCAGTCAGTTTGTTTGCATTCCACCACTTTCACTAGGCATGTCGCTGTCCACTAGTCACATGTCTGACATGGGTATGGTAAAGTGGAGTGACTTTGTTACCTGGATATCATTTGTACACACATGTCCCTGTGCTATTTGACCATTTCAGACTGGCAGCTCCAGGTGAAAAATCTGACCTGTTAGAATCAGAAAAGCTATTACATGCGGGAACTGGACTGAATGAATAGGTGCTGCCCTCCTCTCCATCTTCACTCAATAGCAATGGTACATGCCATCTGTGTGATGGCATGTGTGTTTCACCTGCCAATCACAGGCCAATGTGTGATGCCACTGCCAGGCAGCATGCAGAAAATTTGTTCATCTTCCATCTTGGTGTCATCAGTGTGTGCCATTTGCCTGCACTTCATACGCAGTGAGGGTGCATGCATGGGAGGGTTTTAGTCATGTGGGACATGTGTCAATCAAGTACTGGTTCTCTTGCTTCTCAGCCCTCAATGTGTGCCATGGTGCTAATGCCCGTTTCCATTACTTTGTTTTCATGTCTTTGCAGGGGAAGACGCACCTGATACTGCTGGGGTTGTGGAGATGGTGCAGACCCAGGAGGTGTCCCAGGGCCGACCAACCACCAGTGAGGGACGTGGTGTGGTGGTGGGGGAGAACCCACAAGTGCTGCAGGTCGTGCTCTCAAGGGGTGTCTCTGGCTGCACCTCCCCCGAGCTGTACTCAGGTGTTGATTCGGATGAGACCTACGTGCCGTCGCTGGTGAGTGTTCCAGGGAGGGATTCTGTTCTGTCTCACCCACCTGCTCCAGGGTCAGTACCCTCCATGGGGATGTCAGTGTTGGCAGCTACGCCTTGGGTGGTTACGGATGCAGGGTCACACTCCGCGACATCTGATCCTGTTCCTGGGCCAGCAGATCAGAGGGGGAATGCAGTCCTGCAGCCTCAGGCAGTGCCGGCACAGCAAGGCGCAGTTCGCCTTGCCCCAGACAGGTGTGGTGCCCGCCGACGTGGTGGCCGTACGCCACCCGGCAATACCGCATGGGAGCAATCCATTTACGGTATGGCTACCCAACAGGCTGCATCATCCGAGATGATGGCTCAGGCCATGGATAGGGTGGCCACTTCCATTGTCCCCCCAGAAAGGCTGATGGAGCGACTAGAGCAGGCAACCGACTCCATCTGCCAGTCACACAGGGAGGACATGTTGGGGTCCAACAGGGACAGGCGGGCGGCACTGGCGACTCTGCAGGAGGCCATCTCCATTGAGTCCAAGGGCCACAGGGAAGCCCTGAGGCAGGAGCTCCTACACCTCAGGACGACTCTTGTTGAGCTTGAGGCTTCAACACACCAAAGGACAGAACAGCAGCTGGAGCGTCTCACCCGTACGCTCTCAGCTGAGATGCAGGCAACGAGGGCGGAGGTCCGGGCATCCCGTGAGTTGTTGCATGGGGACCTCTGCACACTCATCCTCCAGAACCAGACCTACCACACCCGCATGCTTGCAGCCATGGAGGAGCAGACTAGGGCCTTGCGTGGGCTGCCTCCCATAGTGCAACCACCTCCGGATGCAGCTGCACAGGGTGATAATAGCGACAGCAGTGACACTCCCACAATAGGGTAGCCGTGTGGGCCATGAGCCCATGGAGGTGTTTTATCTTCCCAGGATCCACGCAGGTGGGTTCTGGTGTGCATCCTGTCCTCGGACCTCCTGGGTGGCCTCCCCAACCCCCCCGGGCCCATCAATGGCCATTTTTGATCGTTTCTTATTTTTATTTTTATTTTGATTTCTTTTATTCCCAATTTTTTTGGGACGATCTGTTGGCTCCGATCTGTTGGCTCCGATCTGTTGGCTCCGATCTGTTGGCTCCGATCTGTTGGCTCCGATGTGTTGGCTCCGATGTGTTGGCTCCGATGTGTTGGCTTCCGTGGTTCCTGTGGGCATACGCTGCATTGTGGCTGGGCACATGCAGGCTTGTAATGTATTTGGTTCAGATGCTTGGGTTTGAGTCACACACACCCCTCCTGCTTCCCGTTTCCATGGGCTTGCAAAGGGTGTGCCCAAGTGACAGTGAATTACACAGTGACGTTGGACTCCCATGAGCTGTGTGGCCAGTCTGTAGTCAATACTGTGTATACATTCATAGTGCATATTGCTGTTGTGTTGTACACTGCATGTTGCATTGATGTGTAACTCTTCTTCTGTGTCTACCTCCCAATTTGCAGGTCCCTTCCTCAAGTCCACACAAGGACCTCTAGTCTGGCGAAGGGGACCATGTTGGCAGCAGTGCACCTACAACTCTACATGGCGCCAACACTGCACAGTTGGTAGTGGTGGGAGTGCAGGCATTTCCAGGTGGTGAGACTACTAATATGTAACCTTTTTGATGTCATGTTAATGGTACTACGTGCTCAAGTATGTTGTTGGTCCGGCATTGCTGTGAGCATTTCAGGTGTTGCAGGTTTCTAATAGTGCCACTGTACATAGTGAGAGTGATGTCATGTTGTGGGGATTACTTTGTTTACCTGCAATTAGCATGACATGGCACGGTGTGTCGTGTGGCAGTGCTGGGGTGGGGTTGGCTGACATGGCACTGTCCTCTTGTTGCATTTTGCAAGTGGGTATTCATTTTAGCTGCTTCAATGTGTAACTTCACAAAACTGCATTGGTGGTGTCTGTGTGGGTAGGGATGCACACATTGTGACACTTCCAGGTGAACAATCTCAGGCTGACATGGAATTCCCGGTTCATTCTCCACACATTCAGGATCAGTGTCAGGTTGAGTCATCATTGATTGTCAGATGGAATGTGCCAGGGCAGTGTGCACTCCACAGGTGTGTGATTTCTATGTGAAGTAATTTGCCACTAGCTGTGTACGGGCTGCCTCCCCCCGTGCCCTTTCCCCTCCCATGCGCAGCGGCTGTGCATGTGGTTGGGGATGTGGGGCCACCACCATGTCCACGGCCAGGCCCCGGCGTGTTGCAACGTTGTGCAGGACACATGCTGCCACTATGATCCTGCACACTACTGGGGGAGCGTATAACAGCTGCCCGCCAGAACGGTCAAGGGAGCGAAAGCGTGACTTCAGCACTCCGAATGTGCGCTCCACTATGCCCCTGGTTGTAATGTGGGCTGTGTTAAATCTTACCTGGGGTGGCGTGGTGGGGTTCCGAATTGGCGTCATCATGTGGGGGCTGAGAGGGTAGGCACTGTCCCCTGTGGAGGTGGGAATTGGTATCATTGGTGAGGTTGTGACCTTGCTCAGTATCCAACATGCATGCATGTGCAGTGGCATACATACTCACCAAGCAGCCATGTATCGCCATGCCGCCCAGCTTCTAGGTCCCGGCTTAGGGTGGACATTCGGTAAATGAAGCTGTCGTGGGTGGAGCCGGGATAGTTGGCATATACTGAGGTGATGATTCCCTTGGCATTACATGCTACCTGCACGTTGACGGAATGCCAGTGCTTGCGGTTCCTATAGATGTGCTCAGATGCCCTGGGGGGACGTAGAGCCACATGGGTGCAGTCGATGGCACCTAGCACTTTGGGGAATCGTGCCACTGCGTAAAAATCCAGGGCGGCAGCATGCCTTTCTGCAGGTGTTCTGGGCAGGTATATGTGCCTGCGGACTGATGGCCGTGCAGTCATGATGTTCAAGACCTGGTGTAGGCAGCGTGACTGGGTGGCCTGTGACACCCCACCCACTATGGCACTTGTCCGCTGAAATGATCCAGTGGCTAAGAAGTGCAGTACATTGAGGACCTTCTCCAGGGGGCTGAGTGCTTGGGAGCACAGGGTGGGTGATGTGAGGTCATCCTCCCACTCACTCACCAGGTCCAGTATGATGTGTGGTGGAAACCTGTACCTCCCATACACCTGGTCATCAGGCATCCCGAAAAGGCTGGTTCTGGGTGTGAATATTCTGGCCCTGACTATCCTCCTCCTCCTCCTTTGGTAGCCCACTGCCACTGCTGCTAGGAACGGTATGTTCATCCTGGCGTCTGAGCTTGTTATTGTTAAAGTCCGCAATTTATGCTTAGCGCGTGTTCTAGGCGAGCGTGTGACCCGCGCACCCCTGGAATCCAGTTCCCAGTCCAATAGCGTGTGGAAATTCACACGCACCACGGGATACAGCGTGTGACCCGCGCACCCCTGGAAACCAGTTCCCAGTCCAATAGCGTGTGGAAATTCACACGCACCACGGGATACAGCGTGTGACCCGCGCACCCCTGGAAACCAGTTCCCAGTCCAATAGCGTGTGGAAATTCACACGCACCACGGGATACAGCGTGTGACCCGCGCACCCCTGGAAACCAGTTCCCAGTCCAATAGCGTGTGGAAATTCACACGCACCACGTGATACAGGTTCGCTGACGTACTTGCGTGTGTAAGTGGCCGCGCACCCATTAAATACACGTACATAGGCCAATCGCGTGTACGCGCACTTTTGTCCAATTACACGCGATGACACTCTGACGTGCAGTATCTCCACGTGTGCCCCGTCATCACGTGCTGAGTGGGGAACACCCGTGCGGGTCACGTCACAGACGCGCTTACGCGCTGAGGGACTCTGGTCCAATAGAATCGCGTATGCGTGCTGACGCGCTTACGCGCTAAGGGCCTTTCCTCGGATTCACGCTGACCTCGGATTCACGCTGACGTGCAGGATTTTAACGTGCCAAATCACTCCGTATCAAGCTGGCCACGCGAAAACACACGGAAGCCCACGCTCCTGCCCAGAAGGCCGAGTTACTGCCCCCCAGTGCCCCGAGCAGCCTCCCACGTGCCATCTGCTGCTGCCTGCCTGCCTGCCTGCTGCCACCGTGCCCTGCCATTTGGTGCCTGCACATCAGCCATCTGCAGGGGTCCAGTTGCTGTGTCCACCCCTGCTGGAACAGAAGACTCCCGACTGGTATTACATCGCTCCACAGCCCAGCCCCAGGACCCAGTTGCCCACCCACACCTGCCTCTGGGGTTGCCATGTCGGGCACTTCAACATCTGGCACCAGTGGCAACCCCAGGCCAGAGGGGCAGAGGGGCACCAGCTTCACTGTCACCGAAGTTGGTGTCCTGGTGGAGCATGTCCTGGGGCAGTATGATGCCCTCTTTGGATCGTCCCGCGCCAGCAAGGAAGGACGGCAGAGGATCTGGGCCGACTGTGTGGTTGCCATCAACGCGGAGGGGGTGGCAACCCGCGACGTCCTGAAGATCAAGAAGCGCTGGGAGGACTTGAGGTCCAGGACCCTTGTGAAGGCCCGGCGCCTCGTGGAGGGGGGCCGGGGCCGCATGAGTTCCATCCAGATGAGGGTCCTGGAACGCGTACGCCCAGCGCTCCACGCCCAGATCCTTGAGATGGAGGCCCGTCTGGAGTTGAGCGGTAAGTGTCCATGCATTACTGTGTGAGACAGGGCATGTTGCGGTGTGCTGGTTCTATGATACTTGCCTGTATGTGTGCCATAGGCCATGTATGCATGTATGTGTGCAGGGACATCATGGTAATGCATGTGCGACCAGTGATGTGTGATGCACATGGTTGTTGCATGTGTTGAAATGCCGCATGGGGAGCCCTATTCAGATTTTGAACATGAGAGCATGCCAGTCTCTGTACGTGGACATGGGTGGGGGTGAGGGATGGGTGCTGATGCCAGGTACATATATGTTAGCCATGTCTGTGTGCCTGACCTGCGTGTCTGTGACTTGTGCATGCCATGGATGCATGACACATGTGTGTGACAATGCAGAGATTCAGTAAAGCAGCCATATTACCCTTGTAACCGCTGTGTTTGGTGTGTTTGGGGCCAGATGGATGTGACTGAGGTGAAGTGTGTGCATGTGATGGGCATGAGGCATGATGCATGTGAGTTACATATCATTGAATGTTTCAAGAGTCCATTGGACATGCATGGAAATGTCCATGGCATGCACCATGCCTGTTACTGTGTGTGTTTTGCCTGGACTGACCCATGTGTTGTGGAGGGACATGATGGAAGTGTACTTTGACAGTGGTGCTCATCTGCTATTGCTTCCTGTCTAGGGGACCATTGTACAGTGCCCTGATGCTTGTGTTCTTTGTCTCCCTCTACGCAGCGGCTAGTGAAGAAGAGGGCGGAGACGGCGCTGTGGAGCAAGGCGGCGGGGATGCCCCCACGGCTGCAGCGGAAGGGGTGGGTGAGCCCCCACAGGGGCCTGCTACGGTGGGAGACGGTGAGGAGCCATCCAGGTTGGTGGTTTGCACAGAGGAGGAGGAGGCCGCCACTGGGGCACACATGGGGCCTGGTGGGGGCATCCCTGCTGGTGCAAGTGGTGCAGTCCAGGGCCAGGGGCAGGAGGCAGCACAGGTCACCGTGGAGGGGCCTGTGCATGTCGCTGTCCCTGACCCTGTGAGTGCACCACCATGCACCAGCAGGGATGCCCAGTCCCAGCCCCGTCCGCAGGTAGAGGGGATGTCCATGTCACCTGACTCCCCTCCACCTGCGGACGTGGGAACCCCTGGCCGTGCGGAGAAGGTCCTGATTGGGGTCGCGATGCGCACGGCTGTGATTCGTGATGCCGTGCGTGCTTCCCGGGAGGAGCACGCACGTCATCACGAAGTGCACCGTGCCGACGTGGCCCAATTGGGATCGGCCATGTTCGGGGGTTTCCTGCATGTGTTGGCCAATGTGGCGGCCCTCTCCTCCTCTGTGCAGGCTATCCACCAGTCGTTCTCCTTGCCGTCTTCCAGCCCAGATGCCACCAGGGCCCCCTGTGGACCTGCCCCGACCAATGCAGCCAGCTCGGTGGGGATCCCATCCCTGCCACAGTCGGGAGTCAGAGATCCAGCAGGGGTGGACACCAGAGCAACTAGACCCCAGCAGATGGAGGATGTGACGGCATCATCGGGCAGGGCACGTGCACGACGGCGTCGGTGGTTTCCATCAGCCTGGATGCCGTCGTGCTGGCACAGGCAGTTGCGTCAAAGGCAGCAGCAGGCTCAACGTGGGAGGCATCATGGCTCGGGCCATCAACATCGGGGGTGCAGGCATCGGCCGGAGGGCAGGAGAACCCTGGAATGGGAGTGGCTTCCGTGTGGGAGAGGTTGTGCCAGCGGATAGGTGCGGAGCGGCAGCGGGCAGAGGAGGAACGGCTCACGATGGTCAGGGCGGAGGACTCCATGCGGAGGGCGCTGAGGCGGGCTGAGTGCCTCGAGGGTCTTCGCAGGGAGTTAGAGCTGGACACTGCGTTATCCCTGCGGGACCTCGGGGCCAGGGAACATGCCCGCCTCCAAGCCATTGACCAGGAGTTCGATGATGCCCTGGCCCATGACAACAACCAATGAGCCGTCCGAATAGCCCGCTGCCTTTGTATATAGTTGTATAGTTAGGGTTAGGTTTCCTTTGTTTTTTTGAATTTTTTTTGGTTGCGATTGGACAATGCACCACTTTTTTGTATATAGTTCACTTTTTAGTTAGTAGTCAGTTAGGTTTAATTTGGTAGGGCTCATGGACCCAGGATGATCTTCTTAATTTCCTTATTTTAATAATTCAGAATTTTTTCTTGGACATTCTTCTTGTTTAGTTTGATTTGCTTTGTGTTTTTTCTTGTTTGCTGTTCAATACATAATATTTTTTTATTCTTCAATGTGTCGTATCATCTCATTGCTTTCAGGCATGTCATGTTGGGTGTTTTGTCATTCACTTGCAGCCATTGTGTGTGACAGACATGTGTTAAATTGCATTATTTACATTGGGGGTGTAACATGTAATTGCCTTTGATATGTGGGTGGGTGTGATAGTTGGTTGGGCCTTTTGGCAGGGCAGGATGGGCATTACGGACATGATTGGGGAATGTTGGGACCCAGGTGCAGGGGGGCATGGATTGGACATGGGTGGGGGCCTGCTGGCAGGTGCCCCACAGTGCTGGGGGGTGGGGGTGGTGGGAGACATGAGTTGGACATGGGTGGGGGCCTGCTGGCAGGTGCCCCACAGTGCTGGGGTGTGGGGGGGGTGGGAGACATGAGTTGGACATGGGTGGGGGCCTGCTGGCAGGTGCCCCACAGTGCTGGGGTGTGGGGGGGGTGGGGGACATGAGTTGGACATGGGTGGGGGCCTGCTGGCAGGTGCCCCACAGTGCTGGGGGGTGGGGGACATGAGTTGGACATGGGTGGGGGCCTGCTGGCAGGTGCCCCACAGTGCTGGGGTGTGGGGGGGGTGGGAGACATGAGTTGGACATGGTGGGGGCCTGGTGGAGGGTGACCCTGCACTGCTGGGGGGTGGGGTGGTGGGTGACATGAGTGGGGGCCTGGTGGAGGGTGCCCCTGGTGGCTGGGGTGTGGGGGTGGTGGGAGACATGAGTTGGACATGGGTGGGGGCCTGCTGGCAGGTGCCCCACAGTGCTGGGGTGTGGGGGGGGTGGGAGACATGAGTTGGACATGGGTGGGGGCCTGCTGGCAGGTGCCCCACAGTGCTGGGGTGTGGGGGGGGGGGGGACATGAGTTGGACATGGGTGGGGGCCTGCTGGCAGGTGCCCCACAGTGCTGGGGTGTGGGGGGGGTGGGGGACATGAGTTGGACATGGGTGGGGGCCTGCTGGCAGGTGCCCCACAGTGCTGGGGTGTGGGGGGGGTGGGAGACATGAGTTGGACATGGGTGGGGGCCTGCTGGCAGGTGCCCCACAGTGCTGGGGGGTGGGGGTGCAAGGGGACATGAGTTGGTGTTCATTAGTTCAAGGAGACATGGGCCTTTGCTGGGGGGCATGCCCATGGTGGGTGGGCTGCCTGCGGGACATGACCAGGGATGCAGGGTAGTCCCCTGTGGTGTGGGCTGCCTGCAGGGGCCGTGGAGGGTGTACAGGGTACACCTGGGAGGACCCACACTGTGAAATCACATGTGGAACTTCCCGCGCACCCCTGAAATACACGCGCCCAGGCTGTTCGCGTGTGGAACTTCCCGCGCACCCCTGAAATACACGCGCCCAGGCTGTTCGCGTGTGGAACTTCCCCCGCACCCCTGAAATACACGCGCCCAGGCTGTTCGCGTGTGGAACTTCCCCCGCACCCCTGAAATACACGCGCCCAGGCTGTTCGCGTGTGGAACTTCCCCCGCACCCCTGAAATACACGCGCCCAGGCTGTTCGCGTGTGGAACTTCCCCCGCACCCCTGAAATACACGCGCCTAGGCTATTCGCGTGTGGAACTTCCCGCGCACCCCTGAAATACACGCGCCCAGGCTATTCGCGTGTGGAACTTCCCGCGCACCCCTGGAATACACGCGGCCAGGCTATTCGCGTGTGGAACTTCCCGCGCACCCCTGAAATACACGCGCCCAGGCTGTTCGCGTGTGGAACTTCCCCCGCACCCCTGAAATACACGCGCCTAGGCTATTCGCGTGTGGAACTTCCCGCGCACCCCTGCAATACACGCGCCCAGGCTGTTCGCGTGTGGAACTTCCCGCGCACCCCTGCAATACACGCGCCCAGGCTGTTCGCGTGTGGAACTTCCCGCGCACCCCTGAAATACACGCGCCCAGGCTTTTCGCGTGTGGAACTTCCCCCGCACCCCTGAAATACACGCGCCTAGGCTGTTCGCGTGTGGAACTTCCCGCGCACCCCTGCAATACACGCGGCCAGGCTGTTCGCGTGTGGAACTTCCCCCGCACCCCTGAAATACACGCGCCCAGGCTGTTCGCGTGTGGAACTTCCCCCGCACCCCTGAAATACACGCGCCCAGGCTGTTCGCGTGTGGAAATTCCCGCGCACCCCTGAAATACACGCACCTAGGCTATTCGCGTGTGGAACTTCCCGCGGACCCCTGCAATACACGCGCCCAGGCTGTTCGCGTGTGGAACTTCCCCCGCACCCCTGAAATACACGCGCCCAGGCTGTTCCCGTGTGGAAATTCCCGCGCACCCCTGAAATACACGCGCCCAGTCTGTTCGCGTGTGGAACTTCCCGCGCACCCCTGAAATACACGCGCCCAGGCTATTCGCGTGTGGAACTTCCCGCGCACCCCTGGAATACACGCGCCCAGCCTATTCGCGTGTGGAACTTCACGCGCACCCCAGAAATACACGTAGCCCGCTCCCCCAGACCCGATCGCGTGTGAAACTTCACGCGAACCCCTGTGATGCACGTACCCTGCTGAAATCGCGTGTTAGACTTCCCGCGCACCCCGGTATACACGCACACGTATTTTTTGTCAGCGGGTGTCCGTGTTTGTGGGTACCCCTTTGCACGTCTTTGTTCCTGGAGGGCCACAGTATGGGACATTCATCATGGCAGTATATAGGTGCGATTAGTTGGCGCACCTTTTGGCGCACATTTCTTACAGCCGCAGAGACGCTACCGCCTGCTTTCTTGTGGCGGTCGTGTTTGTGCCTGTGCGCTGGTTTGAGCGTGCGCTTTTTTCCCCTATTCTATTCCATGAATACGTGTTGTAGGCGAGCGTGTGGGCGTTCCGCGCACTTGTGCCCTGTACTTCCCCCGTGACGCCCACGTTTTGGCAAGTTGTTCCCCATTCCGAGTGTTACGCCCGTGTTCCGCCTACTTTTGTTGCGTGCGCCGCGCTATGTGCGATTTTCGCTGTGGCCTGTGCGATTTTCGCAGTGACCTGGCGCACGCTGTTAGATGGCCTGTGCGCTAACGTGCGCCGCGCACTTTTTATCGCACATGCGCTGGTTTTCTCGCGCACGGCCTTCCATGAATCGACGTGCGCTGCTTTTCGTGCGATTTTCGCACGTTCACTGCGATTTTCGCTATTCCACTGCGATTCGCACGTTTTTGCCCACTTGCGCCGCGCTAATTATTCCATGAATCGGCCTGTCAGTTTGTTACGCTAAGTTGTGCAGAATATGCATGGGAAGATTTACATGAGTTCCTACGCATAGCAAACAGCAACAAAAACAACATAGATATATTAACATCTGGAGAACTTTGCTCTCTAGATCCAGTTAATGTCTCAAGATATTTCCATCATCGTTTCATTGCAATGCTACACTTTATTTGCAATAAAACTGTTCCTCCCCTTGGAGAAGTGCAACACTTCTTTTGGAGAAAAGAATATCAAGCGAGAGGAGCACCACATAGTCACATGCTGTTATGGATCAAAATTGCACCGAAATTTGGGCACGACAGTGATGGCACTGTTTTGCAGCTTATCCAAAAATATGTCACATGTGAAAACAGACACATAGTGAGCTGCATGGGAAGATTTTACAATTTCAAAGACACAAATGTGGCAAATATTGTCGCCGTAAATACAAAAACAAAGATAAATACTACACCAAATGCCGCTTTGGTTTCCCTAGACCAGTTACAGAAACAGGTGAAGTAAACAACTTCATGTCTTCAGTTCGACATAGTGTTAAAGGTACATCACCTAAAAACACGCATTACATAAAAATATATCAATGATTACAATGCAATCATTGCCCTATTATGGAATGCAAACATAGATGTGCAGTATATTGCAGACAATTCAACTGCTGTTGCAAGATATGTTACAGCCTACTTATCAAAAGCAGAAAAACAGAGCTTCAAGACCTCTGGGATGACCTAGCATCAGACAAAACATTATCACAGAAATTGTACAGCCTAGGCATAAAAATGCTCTCTCATGGAGAATGTGGGGCCTATGAAGCAGCAGATCGTTTAACCGGCACTGCTTTGTATGGAAAATCAGACAACATAGTATGGCTCAGTCTTGGTCCTGCAAAATCTAGAAAAAGAGTGCTAAAATCATATGAGGACATAGAAACAATTGCCAGAAATGATCCCAACAGCCAAGACATTCTAAAAAACAATTTACTGGACACATACTATCCGAACAGGAGTACCACTCTGGAAAGCATGTGTCTATACCACATAGCTCAAAACTTTGCATACAAAAATAATGTAAAACCTGATGAAAGTAAACGTAGCTATAGAGTGACCGATTGTGAAGGGATCTTAGTGAAACTTAACAAACAAAGCTTAATTAATCATGTGAAATTGTCATTAAAAACACCTCAACAGAAAGAACTATATTACATGTCTCTGTTACAACTTTGCAAACCATGGAGAAAAGAAGAAGACATACTAGATAATTATGAGTGCTATGAAGATGCTTTCAAAGCAAATGAAAGCACCATCACTGATGTTAACTTTACGCAGTACAAGACAATGTTACACAATGAGCAGCAACAGGAAGAAGAAATTCAGGCCCAACTAGATAAAGACTCTTCCGACAGTAGTCAACCTTCTGTAACTGGAAGTCAAGCACCATTAGGACAACCACTAATAGCAAATGAGGCTGAAGTTGTTATGGCAGAAGTAGAAAACACCATGTATCAGTATCAAGAAGATACAGAGGACTTAACTGTACAACAAGGAAAACTTAACGATCAGCGCACCATTTTTGAAGAGGTAACAAAACAAATTGTACGTGGCGCACAACACGAAAATAAAGAATGTACCTGCCAAAATTACAAACCTATACTGCTGTACGTCAGTGGTGAAGCTGGATCAGGGAAAACATTCTTAATCAAAATTATCAGCAAGTTCCTTCAACAATTGACAAACAACAAACTGTCAGCTCTTGTAACAGCCCCCACAGGTTTAGCTGCCTACAACATAGGCGGTGTGACTTTACATCGATTACTACTGCTTCCAGTAGAGCATCAAAATAAATTAGACTAATACAAACTTTCTGCAGAAGCTGCAATGGAATTACATAGAGTATTGAAACAAATGAAAATGCTACTAATAGATGAAGTGAGCATGGTCTCCAATCTAATGTTGGCTTTGATTCATCTCAGATTGCAAGAAGTACTTAAAAGTAATAACGAAGAACTCAATGCAGGGAAACACATTGTTTTCGGAGATCTTCTACAATTGACACCAGTAAAAGGTGAACCGATTTTTAAAACCTTAGGCCACAAACTCTGCCGGAAAACTGTTGGTAGCATAGGTAATGTTAACCTTTTGCAACATTTCCAATACAGAGAATTAACTGAGAACATGCGGCAATCTACCAATCTCACTTATGCCAACATCTTAAAAAGTATTAGAGTTGGTGTATTATCGCAAGAAGCACAAGCTCTATTGAAAAAGCGGCATATACAAGCACTTTATGGCGATCATGCATGTGCAACTGATGTTATGGAACAAATAGTGCACAAAAATGTCAATTGTATGGCCTTAATGCCAACTCTTGCAAGCTGTTTCAAATTCAATGAAACAATGTTAAAGAAAGAAATGCAAGCAATAATAGAAATTAGCGCCACAGACAAACTAGACGTACATGGTTTGACAGTACCCATGTGTGAGCAAGCCACAACAAGACTAAATAGTTTAGAAAATTCAATCTCCAACACAGCTGGGTTGGAAAAAGTATTGAAATTAATCATTACATTTTAGAGTAATGCTTAAACGTAACCTTGATGTAGAGCAAGGGCTAGTTAATGGAGCACTGGGCACAGTTGTTGGCTTTCAATCATACCCACATGATAGCAGCATTCTGTTTGTAAATATTCGCTTTGATAAAGTTTCAGAAGTGAATAGGATAGGGCGCTCGATTTCTTCTCTTCAAAGACATGCATGTACGTAGAGAACAATTTTCTCTAACTCTTGCATATACAGTTACCATTCATAAATCCCAAGGTCTTACCCTAGAGAAAGCATTGATAGATATAGGAAAGACAGTGTTTAAGGAAGGCATGAGCTACGTAGCATTATCACGCTTACGTACACTTGACGGTCTATTGCTAATAAACTTTGATTCAAGTAAAGTCAAAGCTGATATTCCTTGCATTCTAGAATACAATAGATTGCGTTCACTGTACACCACTCATCTGAAACAATGCCCTGTTCCAGATAAAGTGAAACATGGTAAAAGAAAAGTAAATGAAACAGAAATGCAACAGAATGCAACAGAAAATTCCACAAAAAAAAGAAAAGAAGCTAAAGTTTCATCAATTGCTGCAAACATAGAAGAACCTAGTAGGGAATGTAAACCAGGCACGTCGGCAAAGAAGCAACAGAAAAAACGAAAAATGCACTCAGATACAGAACTTGCTGGCCCATTCAAATTTACAAATGAAAGTGGGGTAAGTTGCTATGCAAATGTTGCAATGAATATTCTATTTCAATTGCCACCAATTGTTAACAATATTTACCTGCACAGCACAGACCAATTGCAAATGTTAGTGCTGCATAGAAATGCAACTAACAATCCTGACAACACATACAGTGTTCATGGAGTAAGGCAACAATTGGACGACTGTGCTGGAATGGTGAGATTCACTATGAACTCACAAGAAGATCCACAAGAATTTCTAATGTACATACTATTAGTATTGGAAAACAAAAGCATACCTGTAAATGAAATCTTCCAAATTTCGTACATGTGGAAAAATACATGCACTATCTGTAACAAAGTGATACAGGAAGAAATCCCAAATGAGCGATTTGTGTGTATTTCCATACCAAATTGTGAGAGCATTCCATTTCAGCAACTTGTACAAAATGCAAACCATAGCAGATTATGTAGTATTTGCAATTCAGACAATCGCTCTACCTTACTGATACAATCACATAGTGCCTACATAATATTTATGCTTCTACGTTAGGATGCAGATGGCACCAAAAACAACTGCAAACTAACTGGATTTACACACGGTCAAGTGTCACTTGGAAAGAAAACCTTTACAACAGTAATCTACCATCCAGGAGCTACAACCAATGCAGGTCACTACAGTGCATACATTAAAAAGAATTCTGGATGGTTTGAATGTAATGATAGCACCATTACTCTAAAGCAGAGGTTGCTAGCTAACCTAACAAATGCGTATTTAATGTTCTTAAAGCCAAAATGTATGAAATAATGTGTACTTCAGAATTGTCAACAAAGTATGTGAAAGACTACAAACAGAATATGCCCACAGGCTTCTAACTACCAAACAGGATGGAAGAGTGACACAAATAAATGATTATGACAGATCGTTGGCAACAAATGCAGAATACGGCTATACGTATCTAACTGTTGTTAAAAATCAGCAGGAAGGCAACAAAGAAAACATTAATAGGAAAGATACAGGAAACAGGATATGTCAAAGACACAAATGAATGAGTATCACAAATCTGTAGCAACAAATGCACAGTTAGAATACGCCTACAGGTATCTAACTACTCAACAGGATGGAAGAATGACACAAATAAATGATTATCACAGATCGTTGGAAACAAATTCACAGGCAGAATACGGCTATACGTATCTAAGTGTTGTTAAAAATCGGCAGGAAGGCAACAAACATAACATAGATCAGAAAAATGAAGAAAACACTGAAAGTACTTAATTGCATAAGAAATGAAGGGTTTTTTAATCTGACAAGGATTTTTTTCCCCAGACCCAAGGATTAGAAAAGCAAACACAGAAACTGAGCGCAATGCACAGTACACTGGTCTGTAAACTAAATATGAGGGTCTAAAAAAAAAAAAGTTAACTGTCTAATATGCAATGTGGTAAATGTGGAAAAACTGCAAACATTAACACACCTTTTTCTTTCATCACAGAAATGGAAAAAGTCATACTTCCGCCAAGTACGAAAACCAATTTAAAAAAAGTTTATGGATTCTGAACAAAGTAAGGAGTAAGTATATTGGCAGGCATTTTCTACACATGGGAATCTACTCGTCTAATCTATGGTAGTAATATGCTGCAGTGCCTGTAGGCTGCCCTTTCATCTGCGGTGAGTAACCTACCACCTACGCCTTACAACCAAGTTTCAAGGAGTACAGTTCCTATCCACAAACATCGCTGCATATGTAAAATATGGTCCTTGTAAATTAGCTGCTTATAAATTTACTTTTCGGACCATCGTCTGTAGCCATGAAGTGAAGAAACTAGGGCATCAAAACAACAACCACAATCCACCACACCCATATTAATTTGTAACTCCACTTCTTAGGACTTCAGTCTTGCATGCATGGGCTTTCGCCATGCACCCAAGACTGCAGGGTCTCCCCACAACCACCTAGGTGATGTGTGGTAGTGGGGGTTATTCTATAGGTGTGTTATCCTTCAGTACCTCTGCCCAGAGGCTTCCCTCCTAGGTTGCTGTCTGTAGATCTTAAATGCGATGGGTGTGCAGTGTCTTCCAAGTCTAGTAATTACCACTTTGTTCTTGGTTGCATGGCCTTTGGCCATGCACCCAAGACTGCACGCACTCCCCACAACTTGCCAATCAAAACACAACACTATGGGTGTGTGCATGGGTGGCACATGTGGCACATGTGGCGATGGTTGTGGCCAGTTTTTCCCCCATTCAGTCTATGGGAAAAAAAGATGTTTTAGGACCCCCCCTATAACTCCGCTCCTCCTGGACGAATTGTCACCAAACTTTACAGAAAGATTCAGAGTGGCCCATATACTTTTTTTTGGTGAGGATTCGTCCAGGGGGAGCGGAGTTATAAGCCACCCAGAAAGTGCTCTTCCTATGGAAACAGCAACTTAACCATAACTACATGGCCACTATCGTATATATTACATGGATGCGGTAGCGTGAGTTGTTTCCTGGCTACTTGAAGGACTACAGCAACCAGAATTCCCTGAGGCCCACACTGGTAGTAACCATCAACACCTGAACAAACACCTGAAATGACTGCCTCCCTGATGATTGCAAGAGGCAAGAAAGCGCGCTAGGAGGAGAACATCAACTGGACTGTGGAAAGGTACACTTAGCTGGGACCCAGAGTGCTCCCCTCACACCCTTTTCTGTTATATATATATATATATATTGCCCTTGGTGGCACTTTCATTAAATTTGCGATTACCTCACTATTTAACAAAACTGCTGCCGAGACTGCAATCCGCCGGTTTTCTACAAAAGCAGGCGGATTGCAGACAGTTCATGACACTTCTGTGTCGTGCACTGTGCGGACACCCAGGCCCGTGTCAGGAAAAGGTGCAGTGAAGCATGCTGTTTAGCATGCTCACTATGCCTCGATGACAATCGGGCCCTGACTGAAAGGAAAAAGACGAGAAAAAACTAGCAGAATGGCAGCAGTATCTCGTAAGCAGAGAATCGAAAGAAAAGTGAACCTATTAATGTATCCTAAAACTGCACAGCCATTGATCTTGGGCACGAATCAGTAAAAGGTGTAATGCACACATTTACAGAAAAATTGTTATCTTAGCAATTCTACGACTGACCCAGCTTTCTTCCTCACTCTGTCTCTTCAGGTCTCCTTCTCCGTGGTCGAGGCACCTTCTCAGGTGTGCCTTTGCTAGGGCCCCGTTTGGTGGGATTGGAGTTATGGTTAAAAGTAGAACAAGAGCAGCTGCAACAGGGGCATTCGCTGAGGTGGGGACCATCCTTGAATTTGGAGATATTCATTGTTATGTAAATTTACCTGCAGAAATGTCAGCATCATTGCGGTGAGGGGGGCATGGATTTGCTATGTGTGGGATCCTGGGGTTCTGACATTGTAAGGAGCAGGATGACCAGGTTGCAGGCTCTACAACTGCACTTGTTATTTTCTGTTTTGTGTAAATTATTTGTTCTTATGAGTTCTGCAACAGATGTGCAGGTTAGGCAGCACGATCATCCATCTAATCAATCTAATCAACAAACTGTCAGCTCTTGTAACAGCCCCCACAGGTTTAGCTGCCTACAACATTGGCGGTGTGACTTTACATCGATTACTACTGCTTCCAATAGAGCATCAAAATAAATTAGACTAATACAAACTTTCTGCAGAAGCTGCAATGGAATTACATAGAGTATTGAAACAAATGAAAATACTACTAATAGATGAAGTGAGCATGGTCTCCAATCTAATGTTGGCTTTGATTCATCTCAGATTGCAAGAAGTACTTGCACACAGCACACAACATTAAACATTGCACTGTGAGAAGAAACTGATCATCTGTTATAGTATGAATACTACCCTTTCCAAGAATGAAGGACATTCATAGAGACAAAGTGGTGTATATTCTCAGTAAAAGAAGCTTTTCAGAAAACAGGTAATTATAAGATAGTACTAACATTCAAAACTGGTTCTTTTTGAAATTGTACAATGTTAATTTCTAACGGCCAGTTCCATTATATTTTGCAGGTATGATAAAAAGGCTACACTTGTCTTACTCAGCTATGCATGTTATCAAAACATAGAATAACCATGAAAATGATTTTCTGATAGAAGGTTATCATTCCAAGATGGCCAGTGTGGCACGCTGATGCTGTACTCTTTTCAAATAGCCCTCTCATAAATGGAAGGGGTCAAATAGCACACATGAAGGTTCCTGGCAAATTTACATAAAATCGTAGAGTATGTTGGGAGCATTTATGTTGTTCATATGTATAACCGATGAGATGCTTTCTTTTGAAAAGCCCCACACCACCAGGATATTGCGGCATGAAATATTTTGCATTTATTGTGGCATTTTGCGGGGCCTCCTAATCAGACAAAAATGTCACAATAAATGCAATCTTGTGCTGCAAAAGTTGCATTTTTTCAGGTGCGCAATATTTCATGCCACAATTTCCTGGAGTGTCTGCGTTACTCTTAGACTACTGCTTATCCTGTCTTTTACCCAGGTCCTTAAACTATAGCTGAGCTTATGTGATGTTTGTCTTTGGACATTAAGTAAACTTAATGTAAGGCAATTTTTTGCAGATCTTTATATTTATTCAGATCGGTTTTATTACTTGTTTCCTTCTGTGTTCCTTCTCCCTTACCAAGTATTTTGTATCAAGATGATTCGTTGTAAAACGCTTATCCTGAATTGTGTGAATTGCTGGCAGCTATAGAGCATGTGAAGATACGTGAACCATTGCCACCAACTTTCCTGTAACAATTACTTCCTGTTTTACCTCCACTCCCAAGCGGGTAATTGTACTCTTTTTGCGTTCCCAAACCCTAAATAAAGTGGAGTGGTAAAACAGGCAGTATTTGCAAATAGCACCTTTTTTCCCCACTACCGCAAGACTCGTAATAAGACCTTGAGTATGCCCTTGACCTATACTTTTAGAATATTGGTGGTGCTTTGACGCTGCAGGGAGCTGGGATCTTTTTGCTCCTGCCAATAGTCTCGAAGAGCCTGATTAGCCTGGAACCTACTGCTACCAGCAGCTACTGTTGACTCCCAGCCCAACTGATGCCATTCTATGTGTGCCTGGGGACATGTATAAAGCGCAGAAGGGCACATCTAGAAGCCATTTAAAGCAATGGGTCCTGTATAATAGAAACACATTATGTGCATCTCATGAGATGGCTCGCAGTACATTATGTACACGCGCTTCTTTCCCCAGAAGTAGCTCATGCTCACTGATTGCTGCATTTCGAGCCGGATCACCAAATCTAGACATCAATTACTGTACAGCTTACACGTGGCCTTGGAGGGCGGTCTTTACGCTTGCGTATTGCGTAGTGGTGGGTTACAGACTGCCAGTGGCATCGCCAGGAATCAAATTTAGGAGGGGCACAAAGGGGGCCAAAGACAAAAGTAGGGGGGCACAGACAAAAGTAGGGGGAGAACATGGTCACTGCTCGTCTTAGGTGGGGGCACAAGGGGGGGCACAGGGTTTCACAGGGGCGGCCCTGGCCACCCCAGACCCCCCCACCCCCTAGCAACGCCACTGCAGACAGCCTTCCAGGAAGTTTACTTTGTTCCAGGGCTACAGAGGCACCTAGAGTGGACCATGGCAGCAATATTGGGGTGTCAATGGAGGGTGGAGATCGCTTGACTATCTCCCACTGGGCCACGCTGAGAAAGAAAAGTTCCCCATAACTTTGGGTACTCCACATATACCTGTAGCAGGGAGACGCTCCCTCGACCTCCACAAATCTGAAGTATCCATGTTTCCCTCCGAGCCGGGCGCCCTTGCGATGTTTGTATTCACAGCAGGAGCTCAGTCGATCCACCTGGAGGCCATTGATATAAAAGGTGAGGCTGAAGGGGAATCCACGGTGCCTCCTTGAGGTGCACTGGAAGGTCTCTGCAAAAAAAAAGACCAGAAGCATGTGGCTCAGGTGCACGTGTTTACTACACTTTACTACATATTGTTATACGTAACCAACGTCAGATACAGGATTCTCTATCGAATTATATTGTATGCGCGTGTGCTCGGTGTCGGGTAAAGTAGTTAAGCTCAGGGTCTTTCCTGTGCCCCCTAATCCAAAATGTGACTCGGAAATCACGTCACTAAAACATCACTTTCTACAGTATTTCTGAAAAGGAATGTCATTTTTCAAAAACCTGCTCTAAACGTTGGCTGTAATAAGGCCAAAGGAAGAGAAACGTGCCTGTTTACACCACTAACCTAATCAGTTACATTTGTAATTACCAATGATTATTTATTTATTGTGCATTACCAATGTGTTTTATAAAGTTGATTGGTGTTTTTAAATATTTACTACTGTTGGGCTAGGTGATCCCTCTGGTGAATAAATTATTTGATTAATTTGATTGTTCATTTATAACACGCTAAATACCGGCGAGTGGTTTTCTAAGAGGGGGTCGGGATTCGAACCTGTGGTGCACCACGTTGTCTTGCTTCCAAGACAAACACGTTGCCTCTGAGCTACCCTTTCTCCCCATAAATCCCTTTTGTAGGGGCTTGATGGGCAGGCTGTGCAGTCCATGAGCTCATGTTTAACATGAGTTGGTGATGAGACAAAGGGCTTCATTACAAGTATACCAGTTGGTAAAAAAAAAAGGGTGGTAACGGAGTTGTCACCAATTTTACCACACTGCCATATTTCGATTTTTGTAGGAAAGTGGAGGGAGAACCTCAAGCACTGAGCCAGAGGTTTTTCCTCCAATAAATGGAGGACTTATCACTGGCATAATTCTAGGAACCCCAAATGGTTTCTATGGGACACATTTATGCAGAATAACTGCAGCTGAGAATCTGGAGGATTAACCGCCCGTTCAGAGGCGATAAACCGGGAGTAACGGCAAATGAATTGGCAGATTAACTACCAGTAAGTCTGCCAAACTCATAATGAAGCCCAAAATGGCTTAAATAGGCACCCAGATACTAATGTCTTAAAGAGAAACGAAATAAAACAAAACAGATCTACCTCTAAAATAAACTATTGTCATAATCAAGACCACCCTAATAATCACCCCTCAAGTCCATACCTCATCACCTGCCCGCTGCTCAGCTGGGGTCCCATTTGTCATTTTTACCAATTGGTCCCTACGTGTTAAATGTGGCACTGCATGAAAACACATTCAAGCACCATAAAAAACAAAATCTTCGTGTGATTTGTGTTTTTATTTTGAAATACTTATAACTTTAACTCAAAGTGTTTTGAAGAGAATGTGTATTGTATTTTCTTTTCTGAAATCTAAATGCTTGTGGTAGATAATGGGCCTCATTATAATGTTGGCGGACACGGTCTGAACAGTGCCGGTAAGGCACCGGCACCTTTCATACCGTGCCGCCGAATTACGAGTTCTGGTCGAAGGTGTCTGACCTGGCGGGCTGTGTGGCACCTACAAGCATAACTCTTAATTGCACCGGCACCGTTATCAACCGCCAAACCCGTAATGAGGCCCAATGTCTTCTTGGGTACTGTAACCTGCCACGGGCATGCATCTGGTGACAGGAAATGAGAAACTTGGTGGTAGTTTGTTGTCTCTTTTTTACATGACTATTGAATAATACAATGTTCTTTCTCCTTCAATGCATATTCATAACGTCCTTTCGCACTTGCGATAACCGGCTTTATGAAGCTTACAGCATGATTTTCGCACATTTACAACATGTATTTTACCGCATTGACTAGTATTATTTCCATCCCATTTTTAACACTACCGCAGTAAGCATGTACGTATCTAGGTGGAATTTTTAGAGTGTGGACTTAACAAGCAAGCACAGAGGTGCTGTACACACGCATACAGGGCATGGGGATGGGGGCCGCCAGTGTGGTTGGCCACGAAGAGCCTCATTTATGTGGGATCAGTGGGTCAACTCGTACCTCCCTCCAGCAAGTTGCCCTTGAAGATGCACAGGTTTTCTCCCCCGCAGTGCTGCTGAAAGACCTTGATCTCGTCTCTGTAGTCCATGTCATCATGGGATAAGCGCACGCTTTGGCCGAGGTAGATCATGGTAATTGCCACATTACTGTGCAAGGACGTTTTATGAAACCTGACGGGATCCTGCATTAGGAAAGACACAATATTCATTAACTATACTGGAAGGAAAAACAAGCCGTTCAGTATGGATTTCTCTATAAACATAGACACCATAATCATATTAATAAAGCATATTTACGTATACATGCAAGAAAAAAGGTTAGCATCACCCGAATGAGATCCAGAAAACTATCAAATGATATAGGAAACAAATAGTATATAGGGACCAGATTATCTAACATGTGCACTGGTGCTCAAAATTCAGAAATCCACAAAGCACTAGTTTTGCTGCTTGATTAATATGCAATTACGCAAACAAGCTTTTTTCAGACTCTATATTACATTATGATTTTTATAATGCAGTGAAATGGTTTGGCCCATCGCTTTTACCAGAGTAAACGAGAAGATAACGTAGACTTGCTCTAAATGTATTATAGCTTGGACCATACTACATAAAGTGCTGAACTAAGGCAAGAAAGATGAGCATACATTGTATTTTCTTGTTTAAGTAGGCTGGTTGCCTACATTGATGGATTATCACCTGATACATAAAACTAAACTACAAGGATTATGAGAGATACAACCCACCAACCAAAACCTCATATTTCTGCATACTTAATTCACACAAAAACCCAAACAACCACCTCTCTCACAGCAATCCGCACGGACTTCCCCACACCGCCACAACAAACAATCGACACATAGATCGCAACAACAGCACGCAAGCACTCGCTTCGATCCTATATGCACACCCAAGCTCAGCGCACAGTGAAAACCGAACTGAAGCTGCCCACAGTACACCACCTCTCACTTTCCTACGCCCTCTTCACCCACTAACCCACCCCCACCCTTTTGATTACACATCTGCCCAAGCGCCTGCAGACCAACTCCGTTGGTGACGGTGCGCTATATAAATACCTTTAACATTTAACAAAAGAAACACCAAAGAGTCCATTGGGTACTTGTTCTTTCTAGTAGAGGATAGTAACAAGATGTAGTAAGATGCCCTGACTCAGGTGATTGATGAATCAATGTCCATTTTAGCACCAGTAAAGGAACATATAGCAGCATGAAGTGGTAACTTTACCTGTAATAATGCTCCAGTCCAGGTACATGACAAATCTACAAAAGGAAAGTCCATGGGACCACATTATGAGTGCAGAAATACGGGGAGAAAAGTGCATCACTGCGCTGCCGCACTACAACTCTGGTGGTAAGTTGGAGGATTTACCTCCATCAAAATGATGACAGTAAATCCTCTGCCTCACTGCAAAACAACAGCAACATTTCTCCAAATCTCCCAAAATCTCCCAAAAATGAGGACTTACACCGCCTGCACCACTTCTAATTCAACGGTAAATCTGCAGGGCCAAGTGGCGGTAACAGTAAATCCGTTTGGTGGTATTTTGGCAGATTTAAGACAGAAATACCTGCAAACTTTTAATGGGGCCCCTTGTATCTCCCCTTTTGACTCTTGACCCTAAACAAGTTCGTATAGAGTTAACACTGCAGTAGAGACATTAAATGAGCCATGTCCATCAAAACTGGAGCTGTGTACACTTCAGGGACCTTTCTAGAAGCTTTCTAGAAGCATTGCAGTTGTTTGTCATCCATATTGTGTTGATATGTATTACCTGGGCCGACATAAGACAAAGAAATACATACAGAACATAACAAACCATGCAACAATGATTATATGTAGTTTCATGAAAAGGTCAACCAATTCTTAGCAGATTTGATGGCGCTCTCCTTCAGTACAGGAACGGGACACAGGGATATTAAAATTTAGCCCATTTGCTTAATGGGTACAGAAATGAAAAAGCAAGATGAAAAAATGGACTCCACCACGAACACAAACATACATCTTTCAATGGCGGCCTTTCAAGATACCATCAGTAAAGCTGTGTGTTTGGGGGCGCTGTTGAGCAGCCTGCAAAATGGCTGCCTAGTGCTGAAGCTCCGTGCCTAGCCGCCGCTCATCTGCTGACATCTGCGGTTTAATACATTATCCTGCAGTCCTATCTTGTTCCCCATGTTGCTGCCAACTGGGGCTACACACAGGCCCAATCCCGGAAGAAATCGGACCCCCGGAGCTGGAGATCTGGCCGTTGCTGCACCTCGTTGGGAGGCTGTCTTTGGGCCTCCAGTGGGCCACCATGAGCGCCACGATCCAACTGGGCGCCTCCCACTGGACCTGCTGGCTGCCGCTTCGGCCCTGGTGCCTCTAAGGCGGATGCCGCGCTCGCGGGCTTGCCCGCCCTGCGTTTGCTGTCCTCCCGACTGTCCTGTCCTGCTGGGGACCCCGGCCGCTCGCGGAGAGCGCGCGGCAGGACTACTGCTTGCCCTGACGGTGGCCGCCCCTGTGCTGTGCGTTGTGGGCGTGCGGGGCCGCTGCTGCGTCAAGCCCCCGGGCCGCCGGCATCCCGCAGGCTTCCGGGGGGTCGGCCTGCTGGGCTGCACTCTCCCTCTCATGTTCCAGAGTTCCACGGGAAGGGCCCCGCCGCGGCCGCCCACTGACGCAGCCGCTCCGCGGTGAAGTAACGCAGTGTAACGCTCACCTGATTCCCACGGAGGCGCTGATCCCGGCTGGGATGCTATTGTTTCTTCAATTGAGAAGCGTAGAGCTCGGACGACTCTCAGGACTGGGCTTCCTCTTATCGAATGTCTGACTTGCAGGGTAAGTTTTCTGCAGGTGGAAGAAAAAGGGTTAATCACCGTTTGATGGGATTCCTTCTCCCACCAATCACCAGTTTCTCCCACAGCCTAGCTTTCTACTTGTCTCGGCGAGCTCTCACCTTAGGCGTATAAATGCTGAGCTCTCCTGCCTGCGTCTGGTGCAGGGATGCGTGGATTCCAGTTACGTCACTGGATGAGTTCAGTGTTGAGGCTCAAGTCTTTTGCGGCCTTAGTTGTGGCACTGGTGCTGGGATGCCGAAGAGCGATGCCGCCGTTACTGCACGAGCGGATGCCTGTAAGTATACTGTAGTCTTTAGGCTTTAAAAGATGAGCACCTCAATAATGTCCCTTTTCCTTTGTTTCAGGCCTCGGGATGCTGTGGGCGTAGTTTTCCGTTGCCGCTGCACGTGCCGATGCACGTAAGTATAATGTTCGTTGGCCGCTTTTAATGGCACCTGTAATAATGTCCTTTTTCTAGTTTTCAGGTGCCGGATGCTGCAGGCTTTATATCCGTTGCCACTGCACGTGCCGATGCACGTAAGTATAATGACCGTTGGCCGCTTTTAATGGCACCTCTAATAATGTCCTTTTTCTAGTTTTCAGGTGCCGGGAGCTGCGGTTGATGCGGCTGCTTCTGCGCGTGCAAAAACTGGTAAGTTAAGATGAATGCGACTGCCTTCACCCGAACCCCTTTTTAATTATGTCCTTTGCCTTTCAGGTGCAGAGAAGCTGCCGAAGGTTAGCTCCGTTGCAATCACGGATGGATCAGGTAAGCAGGCGCGGCTGCGAGCGAGTTGCACTTTTCTAACCTTATGTTTATTCTTTGCAGGTTTTGCCGGTGACTGGATTCCGGGATCTGGTAAGTATTGTTCTGTGTCTTTCTTCATCCACAGGTTGCTGCGCGGAAGCTGAAGATGACTCTGGACCCGGAATGCAGGAGCCGACTCGGTGAGCGTCCTGCTGCTGCTGCAGAATAACGCGAAGCACGTGTTTTCTATCGGGCGTGGTTTAAATAGCAGAGAAGTGCTTCCAGTGTGTTCCACCCAGGTAAGAAAAGAGTTCCTGAATGGAGGGAATAGTTCCTCCCAGCCCTGATGGCTGGGGACTTCAACCAGACTGGATTGTTCTGGGTAAATATGCAGCATGGTCTGCCTCAGGTAAGTCCATCCAAGCATTATTACACTGTTTATCAATATGAGCCCGGCGCCTATGGCGCCGGGACTGAAACCCTTCATGAGCCTGGCGCCAAAGGCACCAGGACACGGTCCAAAGGGCCCCTGTAGGGGTCTGCTGGGTCCGGAGTAGTGGAAGACGGGTCTGCTTCCGAGGGCGCTGGGCCAGTCCTGGCCCCTCGGGAGTAGCGCCCATGACAGCACCCCCCCCCTCAAGGCCCCTCCCAAACTTGTCCTCCCCGGGGGTTTTGGTTTATCAGGAAAGGTTCTGTGAAATTTCTGGACTAGACGAGGAGCATGGACGTGGTCATAGGGTTCCCATGACCTTTCCTGAGGTCCGTAGCCTTTTCAGTCGATTAGGTAGAATAGCTTCGATCTGATGCTTTTAGAGTCCAAAATGTCTTTTACTTCAAATTCGGGCTCCCCATTCACTTGAATGGGCTCTGGAGGATTGGTCAATCTGGTTCCAGGTTGCATGGGTTTCAAAAGAGATACGTGAAATACAGGATGTATTCTCATATGGGTTGGCAATTCCAATTTAACGGCCACTGGATTAATTATGGCCGTAATTGGATATGGTCCCAGGTATTTGGGGTTGAAGGTGCGAGGCCCTTTAAGAGATAAATGTTTGGTGGACAGCCAGACTTCATCCCCAACCGAGTATTGAGGGGCATTGCTTCGGTGTTGATCTGCTCCTTTTTTGTACCTCTCTTTAGCTTGTTGTAGATGTGCAGTCGCTTCCTTAAAAGCTTGGGTAATAACGGTGTGCAATTGATCCATGGCGGGTGTTCCAAGATCTTGAGGTGGATCAAGGTTGGAGGTTCGAGGATGAATCCCATACAAGATGTAGAAGGGACTCTTCCCGGTACCCGAATGAACTGAATTGTTGTAAGCATATTCAGCTATCCAAAGGATGTCCTTCCAGTTACTCTCCGACTGTTGTAGCATGCATCGTAAATATTGCTCGAGAGTCTGGTTTGTTCTCTCGGTTTGCCCATCGGTCTGGGGATGATGGCTGGTCGAAAGTCTTACATCGATTTGAGCTAATCGACAACAGCTACGCCAAAAGTGGGAAATAAACTGGCTCCCCCTATCTGAGATTAGTACTGACGGGAAGCCGTGTAGCCGGACGATGTTTTCAAGAAATACTTTGGCTAGGACTGATGCTGAAGGTAAGCCTTTTAGCGGAATGAAGTGGGCCATTTTAGAAAACAGGTCCACAATAACAAGAATGGTGTTGTACCCGGAACAGGAGAGTAAGTCTGTGATGAAGTCCATGGAAAGGGTATGCCAGGGGCACGGTGGGATGTCTAATGGTTGCAGAAGACCAGCCGGCCTCTTCTTCTGACCCTTGTTTTGAGCGCACACACCACAGGACATCACAAATTCCTTTATGTCTTTTCTCCACGAAGACCACCAGAAGTGTCTCTTCACCTTTTCTGTGGTTTTGGCAATGCCAGGGTGACCTTCAATTAATGAATCATGATAGCAGGAGATTACCTGTCTTTGTAAATCGGCGTGTGGTAGGAACAATAGTCCTTGGAAATAAGGCAAGTCATTGCTTACGGTGAAATCTTTTCCTTTTTGTTACCAGTTCAGTAAGTCTGGTGAGGTTACAAGTTGTTTAGTTTTTTCTTCAATATCCTCAATGGATTGTGAAGAAATCAGACCCACAATCCTTTGTTCAGGAATTATTGGTACAGGTTCTGGATTGGCAACGTTATCTCCCATTCCAATTCGGGAAAGAGCATCCGCTTTGCCGTTCTTGTTGCCGGGGCGATAAGTGATCACAAAGTCAAATTCAGCAAAGAATAGAGCCCAGCGAAGCTGTCTGGAGGATTGAGCCTTGGCGGTTTTCAGATACTGCAGATTTCGATGATCGGTGATCACTGTGACGGTGTGTCTGGCCCCGAGGAGATAATGGCACCATGCCTTAAAGGCTGATTTAATCGCTAGAAGCTCTTTGTCTGTGATGGTGTAGTTGATCTCAGGCGCCGAGAACTTCCGAGACCAGAATGCCACAGGATGCAGTTGGTTAGTCTCTGGATCTCTTTGTGATAGGACTGCTCCCATTGCTAAGTTGGAGGCGTCGGTTTCAACGATGTAAGGGAGGTCCGGGCGTGGGTGTTTCAGTATTGGCGCCGAGGTGAATTTAGCCTTTAGCTCTTGGAAGGCTTGTTCTGCTTCTGCGGACCATTCAAAGCGTTTATTTTTTCTTAAGAGGGCGGTGATGGAATGTACCACTCGTGAAAACTCTGGAATAAATCTACGGTAAAAATTGGCAAAGCCTAGCATGCTTTGAACGCCTTTCACAGAAGTAGGAGACGGCCATTTGAGGATAGCGTCTACTTTTCTCGAGTCCATGTGGACTCCTTTGGGTGTCAGAATAAATCCCAAAAATTCAACCTCAGTGACATGAAAAACACATTTTTCGAGCTTGGCAAAAAGTTTATGTTGGCAAAGTTTTTCAAGGACCGCCCTAACATAATTTCGATGGTCAGCTTCTGAAGATGAGTACACAAGAATGTCATCTATGTAGACGACAACGCAGACATCAATGAGCTCTCTGAGGACATCATTCATAAAATATTGGAAGGCGGCCGGTGCATTGCATAGTCCAAAGGGCATCACTTGGTATTCAAATAGCCCATACTTAGTGCGAAAGGCCGTCTTCCATTCATCTCCTTCCTTGACCCGTACCAAGTGATAAGCTCCCCGGAGATCAAGCTTAGTATAAATACAGGCGTTTTTTACCTGGTCAAGGAGTTCCGGGATCAGAGGTAAGGGGTACCGGTTTTTTACTGTTATCTGGTTCAGAGCACGATAATCTATACAGGTTCTGAGGTCACCTTCTTTTTTTGGTACGAAGAACAGAGCCGAGGATGCAGGGGACTTCGACGGACGGATAAAGCCATGGGCCAGGTACTGGTCTAAATACTGTCGCAGATGAAGGTTCTCAGGCTCGGTAAGGGCGTAAATCCTACTGCAAGGGGGAGTTGCACCGGGTAGCAAATCTATCTGACAATCGTATGATCTGTGGGGTGGCAAGGTGTTAGCCTGTTCCTTTTGAAAAACATCTTCGAACTCTTGATACTCTAGAGGTAATTGTGGACCGTCAGCCGTTACTGACGCTAGGCTAATGTTGGGTCGTGGATAACAAGTTGGTGTGCACTCTGGGAACTTTATCGTCTTTGCTTGCCAATCAATCTGAGGATTGTGTTTCTCCAACCAAGGAATCCCTAGAATTACTTGGAATTGAGGAGCCTTGATCACGTCGAACACAATTATCTCCTGATGCCCGTCTTGGCCTAGTATCTGTCATGATGCCTACCTCCAAGGAGCCAGGTCCGACCCAGCAACCCCAGAGGCAGGCATCATTCCCCCCAGGGAAGTTCCAGCGGGCCCAAGCTGGGGCCCTTTGGACGCAGTCCTGGCGCCTTAGGCGGCAGGCTCATGTTGGACCCTAGTCCTGGCACCTTAGGCACCAGGCTCAGAAAGCTGGACATGTGTTCAAGTGTTTTTATGTGCACTTACCTGATGCAGACCATGCTGCTACATCCAGGCCCTCTTGAGGCCTGAATGGGACTACTTTACCTGTGGGACTACTTTCCACCCGGGTGTGGTCGGGGAAGGATACATACCTGATCGGTGGAAGGATACATACCTGGAACTTCTTCCAAAGCTATTTAAACCCCAACCGAACAGCCACACGTGCTTCGCGTTGTTCTGCACCTAGCAGCTGGATGCTCACCGTGTCAGCTCCTGCTTCTGGACTTCAGCCACGCTTGTCAGCATCCTGGGACACCTGCAAAGGGTGATAAGAAAAGAATTGGAGAGGAAGAAGGCCTTACCTGCTAAACCTGCATCACGGAGACATCTCACCGACGATCCTGAAAAGGAAGACATCATTTTTAAAAGCATTTCGCTCCGATCGCTGCAGCGCTGCATTTCACTCACCTTTCTTGGGCGCCTCCATCTTCAGCAGCGATCATCCGGATTCGCAGCCACTTCCCAGAGCCTAGAGAGAAAAAGACAAGAACACAAGGTGAGAGAAGGAAGGGAATAGGAAAAGCTCAGTTTCCTTCTAAGACTTACCTGTTGGGTCATTCCCATTTCATTTCGGGTCTTGCTGCTTCCAGGCATTTTCCGGACCCCGGCCCCTATGGGGAAAAAAGACAAAGACATTAGATGAGCGAATGCAAAAACATTACCTGAGCGCTCATCTAGGACTTACCAGATCTTTACTGGAACTGCACTTTTCACTTCGGGTCGGCGCCATAGCTCCGGCATTCCGAACCCCGGCCCCTATGGGGAAAAGACATCAATATTAGCGCTTTGTTGCAAGAAGTCTCCAAAGGAATCTTCTTTCATCACCTGAAAAAGACAATGAACATTATTATTTAAAGCTTGAACTTTTGAACTTGCAACCGAACTTTTACAGCGCCTTACCAGTATAATCAAGCTTACCTGAACTCCCATCCAACCTCAATCCAGTGAAGTAACTGGGTTCAACGCGCCCCTGTGTCAGAAGCAGGATGGAGAGCTCGTCCTTTCAGACCCTAAGGTGAGACTTCACAGGGGATCGTGGAAGGGTATCGAGGAGGGTTGGAAGGAAGTGGGAGGCTCAAGCATTATTCCGCCAGATTGTAATACTCCCTTTTCACGTACAGGAGGATATTCCTGCGAGACAGATTAGCCAGAGTAGAGGGGCCCGTCCTATCCATCTTCAGAGCCCTGCGCTTCACCATTGAAGAGGCATCAGCACTCGAAACCAGGCCAGCGCCCCCGTGGGAATCAGGTGAGCGTGACAGAACGCGAAGCCTACCCACAATTTCCCACCCGGGCGCTATGGAGACTTCCGAGACCAGCTGGCCCAGCTTTTGGGGGAATTACGGGCAGAGGTGCACTCAGCCCGCCAGGAGACTAACGCTCTCAAAAGAGAACTGATCCTATCCAAGGAAAGAACAGATGACCTGGCCAAAAGGTTATTGCAGGCCCAGGCAGGGCACATTGCTTTACCGAATCCCGGTGGTAATTCCACATCAATGGGTTTGAATAACCCGGTACAAATCAATCTACCTGGACACATGCCTTTGGCCCCGCCTGAACGTTTTGCGGGGGATCCCAAGAAATATGCCGTCTTTATGAACCAATGTCGTTTACACTTTCTATGCAGACCCGGGGCCTTCCCTAACGACCAGACCAAGGTAGCCTTTATACTATCTTACCTCAGTGGCAGTGCTGCCGATTGGTCTATTCCTTTGGTAAATCAGGATGATCCCATTCTCCAGGATTTTCAGAGCTTCCAGGCCAGCATGGAAAGATTGTTTGCTCAACACTCTCAAGGACAGGCCCTTGATAACGAACTGCTATCCTTACGACAAGGTAATCAGGATCTCCTGTCCTACATTGCCACCTTTAATAGACTGGTTGTGGAAACTGGATGGCCAGAAAATAAAAGGACCACATTGTTTCATCGAGGCCTGCGCGGAGAGCTTAAAGATGTTCTAGCTCAGATAGAAAATCCACCCCAGGTCTGCGCAGACTACATAGACTTTGTGGTTCAACTTGATCACAGACTTCAAAATAGAAAAGCAGATCGGTTCAAGTACGAAACTCGAGTACCGATCAAAACCCATGCTAACTCCAAGAGCGCCGATGTATCCGAACCTATGCAAATCGGCAGTGTTCAAAGGACCATTAACGCAGAAGGAACGAGAGAGAAGGTGGCAAATGCAACTTTGTCTGTATTGCGGGGCTTCCGGTCACTTTCTTCGAAATTGTCCGGTTAAACCACCTAAGAAGGTGGTTGGAGCCACTGATAACGATTTATTGACACCTGATTCGGGAAACGACCTAGCCCGACAAGCGTAGGGGTCCGCTTGCCGAGCTTGAAAACAAACTCTTTGACCTCGCATTTTGTCATGCCAATGGTGCTCGTGGACCCAAAACAGCCTCAGCAGTTGCATGCTATAAAAGCATACATCGACAGTGGAGCTATTGGAAATTACGTAGACCGTGAATTGGCTTCCAGGATTAAGCTCCCTCTCCGCCCGAAAGTATCCCAAGATGTCATTACTACAGTAGATGGAACCGAAATAGCCTCAGGGCCTTTAACGCATTCCACTGTTGAATTGACACTGGTGGGTCAGGATGGAAATCGGGAAGCAATCGTGTTTGATGTGATCAAGGCCCCACAATTTCAAGTAATTCTTGGAATTCCTTGGTTAGAAACACATAATCCAAGAATAGACTGGCGAGCAAAGAAGATAAGTTTTCCTGATTGTGAACCAACTTGTTATCCAAGAAATCCAGCTATGGGTTTAGCCTCAGCAACTTCCACCTCTGTACAGCTACCGTCAGAATACCAATAATTCCAAGACGTTTTTCAGAAAGAACAGGCTAACACGTTACCTCCCCATCGATCTTATGATTGCCAAATCGATCTGGTACCCAATGCTCAACTACCTTGTAGTAGGATTTATGCTCTTACGGAACCCGAGAACCTGCATTTGCGTCAGTATTTAGATCAGTACCTAGCCAATGGTTTTATTCGCCCATCCAAGTCTCCTGTCTCTTCAGCTTTGTTCTTCGTGCCGAAAAAAGAGGGCGACCTTAGAACATGTATAGACTATCGCGCCCTAAACCAAATAACGATTAAGAATCGTTATCCTCTGCCCCTGATCCCTGAGCTTATCGACCAGGTGAAAGACGCTAGTGTGTACACCAAGTTAGATCTCCGAGGAGCTTATCACCTGGTGCGTATAAAAGAAGGCGACGAATGGAAGACTGCATTCCGCACCAAATGTGGGCTCTTCGAATATCAGGTGATGCCCTTCGGTTTGTGCAATGCACCTGCCGCCTTTCAGTACTTTATGAATGATGTTTTTCGGGAACTTCTTGATGTCTGTGTCATTGTTTATATTGACGACATCCTGGTGTACTCTTCTTCAGAAGCCGATCACAGAAAACATGTTAGGGCAGTTCTTGAGAAATTGCGCCAGCACAAACTATTTGCCAAGCTCGAAAAATGCGTTTTTCATACCACAGAAGTTGAGTTTCTCGGATTCTTCCTGACACCTCAAGGAGTCCGAATGGACTCGCGAAAGGTGGACGCCATCCTCAAATGGCCATCTCCTAGCTCGGTGAAGGGAGTTCAGAGCATGCTTGGCTTTGCCAATTTCTATCGAAGATTCATCCCGGAATGTTCCCGAACAGTCCAACCCATCACAGCTCTCCTAAAGAAAAATAAACGCTTCGAATGGACTCTTGAGGCCGAACAAGCCTTTCAGGACCTGAAAACCAAATTCACCTCTGCACCTGTATTGAGGCACACACACCCAGATCTCCCTTACATTGTGGAAACCGACGCATCCAGTTCGGCCATGGGAGCTGTCCTGTCGCAAAGAGACCCAGAAACTAACCAACTACACCCTGTGGCCTTTTGGTCCAGGAAATTCTCTCCTCCTGAAATCAATTACGCAATTACCGACAAAGAGTTACTGGCTATTAAATCTGCTTTCAAGGCTTGGCGTCACTACCTTCTCGGGGCAAGACACACCATCACTGTAATTACGGACCACAGAAATTTGCAGTATTTAAAGACGGCCAGAGCTCAATCTTCACGACAACTCCGATGGGCTCTATTCTTTGCGGAATTTGATTTTGTAATTACCTATCGCCCTGGCTACAAGAATGGTAAAGCAGACGCCTTATCCAGGATTGGCATGGAAGAACCCAATTCGAGTTTAGAACCTGTGCCAATCATACCTGAACAAAGAATCTTAGGCTTAACTTCATTGCAAACTATTGAGGATATCCAAACGCAAGTAAAACAACTTCTAGACTCTTCAGCCTTACTGGAATGGAGTCAAAAGGGTCCTCATTACACCGTTAAGGATGATTTACCCTACTTCCAGGAGCGGTTGTTTCTGCCAAGTAAAGAATTGCAGGAACTTGTTATTGCCCATCATCATGAATCATTAATGGAAGGACACCCTGGTATCGCTAAAACGGAGGAAAAAATCAAACGCCACTTCTGGTGGCCTTCTTGGAGAAAAGACATAAAGTCTTTTGTGTTGTCTTGCGGAATTTGCGCCCAAAACAAGGGTCAAAAGAAAAGGCCAGCCGGCCTACTTCAACCCTTGGATATTCCACCGGCACCATGGCACACCTTGTCAATGGACTTTATAACTGACCTGCCTCCTTGTGGTGGTTACAACACTATCCTTGTAATTGTGGATCTATTCTCCAAAACGGCCCACTTTATCCCTTTAAAAGGGTTGCCTTCAGCTTCCACCTTGGCCAAGGAATTTCTGGAGAATATAGTTTGCATACATGGTTTCCCTTCCATATTAGTCTCGGATCGTGGAAGTCAATTTATCTCCCATTTTTAGAAGAAGTGTTGTCAACTAGCACAAATAGATGTGCGGTTATCCACCAGCCACCACCCCCAGACCGACGGACAAACCGAGAGAACCAATCAGACTCTTGAGCAATATCTTCGGTGCATGTTACACCAATCCGAGTTGAATTGGAAAGACATCCTTTGGATCGCAGAATATGCATACAACAATTCAGTGCATTCTGGAACCGGACAAACTCCTTTTTATACTTTGTATGGTCACCATCCTAGGACCTCTGACCTAGATCCACCTCTGACCCTGGAAATGCCTGTAGTAAATCATCTGCATTCCACAATAACCCGAGCCTTCAAAGAAGCTGCAACTCATTTACAGCAAGCCAAGAAAAAGTATAAAGAAAACGCTGATTTGCACCGAAGTAAAACTCCTCCTTACCAAGTAGGAGACCAGGTATGGATAGCAACTAAACATTTACCCCTCAAGGGCCCGCGAACCTTCAATCCCAGATTCATAGGACCTTATCCCATCAAAGCTATAATCAACCCAGTGGCCTTTAAACTGGATTTACCGTCCAACATGCGTATTCATCCAGTTTTTCATGCGTCACTTTTGAAGCCAGTACAACCAGGAACCCGACTGTCCAAGCCTCCAGACCCAGTTCAAATTGAAGGGGAATTTTAATTCGAAGTTAAAGACATTTTAGACTCCAAGGTGTTAAAGTCGAAACTCTTCTATCTTGTTGACTGGAAGGGATATGGACCTCAGGAGAGATCGTGGGAGCCTAGTAACCATGTTCACGCACCTCGATTAATACAAAGGTTCCACCGGAGATTTCCGAACAAGCCAAAACCCCCGGAGGGAACAACCTTGGGAGGGGCCTTGAAGGGGGGTACTGTCATGATGCCTACCTCCAAGGAGCCAGGTCCGACGCAGCAACCCCAGAGGCAGGCATCATTCCCCCCAGGGAAGTTCCAGCGGGCCCAAGCTGGGGCCCTTTGGACGCAGTCCTGGCGCCTTAGGCGCCAGGCTCATGTTGGACCCCAGTCCTGGCGGTATGGGTCACTGTTCCGGAGGCGATTTCCGTCCCATCCACCGTGGTAATGACGTCTTTAACCACCTCTGGACAAAGAGGTAAGTTCATCCTGGAAGCCAATTCGCGGTCCACATAATTTCCAACTGCTCCGCTATCAATGTATGCCTTAATTGCATGCAAACGATCCGGTTGCTCTGGGTTTACGAGGACCATTGGCATTATGAAGTGCGAGGTCAAAGAACTGGTTTTTACGCTCGGCAAGCGGACCTCTACACTTGTCGGGCGAGGTCGTTTCCCGGCTCAGGCTTTTCAGAACTCTTATCAGAAGCTCCCACTGTCTTCTTAGGTGGTTTCACCGGGCAATCTCGAAGAAAATGTCCTGAATTTCCACAATAGAGACATAGTTGCATTTGTCGTCTCCTGTCGCGTTCTTTCTTGGTTAGGGGACCCTTTACAACCCCAATTTGCATAGGTTCGATGGCTTCAACTCCTTTGGTGTGACTTTGAGGCTTAGGGAACACTCGTGTTTCAAACCTGGATCGATCCGCCTTTCTGTTTTGTAGTCTGTGATCCAATTGGACCATCAAATCAATGTACTCTGAACAATCCTGAGGAGGATTCACTACCTGGGCAAGGACGTCTTTGAGTTCACCACGCAAACCCCTGTGAAAAAGCGTGATTCTTTTGTCCTCAGGCCATCTGGTTTCCACGATTAGCCTATTGAATGATGCAATGTAGGCCAAAAGATCTTGATTGCCCTGTCGTAGGGAAAGGAGTTCGTTGTCCAGGGCCTGCCCCTGGGAATGCCTTGCAAAAAGTCTTTCCATATTTGCCTGGAAGGTCGGGAAATCACGAAGGATCGGGTCATCCTGTGTAACCAGAGGGATCCCCGCTCATCCCCGCTGCTGCTGCCCCCTCCCCCCCTTCTAGAGCTGGACAGCATTTCACACAGCCTCCGAGCCTTGCCCTGATGTTCTAAGGCACTGCCACATCTTAACAGACTGTTCAAAAACTGCACTGTGACTGTATGCTCACGGGGGGAGCCCTCTACCATCTGTCGATCACACAGTGTCTCCGCCTGGGCCTCTCTCTGCCACTCTAACACACATTGACCAGAGGAGGCGAACTGCCTATGCATAACATCAGTCCTTGTTGAGGTGTGTCCCACGGGAGCTTCTCCAGATAACCTGGAGCTCCCCCCAGGAGGCTAACAACGTGACCCGCGCTCAACTGACCCACACAGCTGGGTTCCCTATGCTCAGGACCCCTCCATTACTTGATTAACTGGCTGGACCTGCCTACCCTGCGCAGCCCATACTACACGGAGTGCTGCAATCTCAATGTAACTGGTCACCCCCATCACGCCTAGTGCAGCCTACTAAATCTGAAACGCTTGCTGGAAATCTTTAACTTCACCGAAGTCCGTTCCCCTCATACCGCCACCCTTCCCCCCCGGTATAACCGCATCGCAACCAAGCTCCTGCTTTCTGCAATGTCAAGCCGCTCCAAGGGAACTACAAAAGGGGGCAGCATGGACAAGTTCGCTAAGGCGGTCCCCCGGGCTGAAGCAGGCCATACGTCATCTCTACAAGAGGAACCCGACAATGACCCCAATCCAGGGGTTGTGGCGCCAGACTGTACTACGATGATGGAATCGATGGCCAAAAACTTTGCCTCCTTCCACGAAAAGCTTGATGACATAAACGCAAATGTTGCCTCACTCAAAACTCATGTTGACCAGGCTGGATCTAGAATCACAGAGGCCAAAAATAGAATCTCCACCAATGAAGACGAGATACACACACTCCAAGACAATGTGGCCACCCTGTCGCGTGACATGAAGAGTGTAAAGGCAAAATGCGACGACTTGGAGTCTCGCTCCCACAGAAACAACCTGCGCATTATTGGGGTCCCCGAGAATGCCCTGAAGGGGCGAATGGAGGACGCGGCAGAGAAGCTGCTCAAAGACCTGCTGGATGGTCCGGACCTCCTCCCCCTTTCCCCAGTGGAGCGAGCTAACCGGGCCCTTTCACCACGACCTAGGCCAGGCGACAGCTCTAGACCCATCATCGCAAAAATACTTAATTACCATGACAGGGACGTCATCCTTCGCCTGTCGCGTGAGAAGGGAGACCTACGATTAGAGGCCCACATCATCAGAATCTTCCCGGACTTCTCAGTGGCGGTGCAGCAGGAGAGACGCCAATTCCTTGGCATCAAGAAATTGCTCAGGGAACGTAACGTCTCGTATGCCATCCTATTCCCTGCACGGCTCATAATCACCTATAATGGCAAACTGTACTTTTTCACTGTCCCAGATGAAGCTGTGAAATTCATTGAGATGCAAATACCGCTCCAAGGTTCGAGAGACGACCGCGCCAATGATAACTGACCACGTACAGCGTGGCTCAAGGAGAGACTCACTATATCTGCTGATCCTCAATTTGCAATGCGTTAATGGCAACATTGCTCTGTACACTGGGATGTTCTGGCTCCCTGCGGCATGCACCTGGGTCGTGGGCTGGTCCCCGAATGGCAAACACTTGACACTTCTCTCTCCCGATCCTGGGAGCTGGTCACCTATCCCAGCCCCTCCTGGGATCTTAGCTGGCCTGGGGGGTGCTCCCTGACTCCAGGGACCGACCACACAATCCGCTTACTGCAGTACCATGCCCCGCTCAGCACATGTTGTCTTACAGTATGCTCAGAATGCCGGTCGCGTGGGGACAACTTACCCCGCCAACTTTAAAACCTGGCCCGCGCCCTCTAGTTGCCATGCCTGCATGTGAATCAGATATCTTACCAAGCATTGTCTGCACCTACAATTAATCACCTCTGTATACATCATGATACATAGCTCTACTATACACATCTTCCTTGGCAACCTGGAGATACACTTCACAGTGCTAATGCTGTATTGATATGTTTGTCTTCCCACAATTACTGTTTTCTGTTGTCTAAATGCAATGTTTCAATTTCTCTGCGGCAGGCCCCATTTCCCACTTAAGGATGCAGCGGCATGCACTACATAACTGCTATAACTGCCTGTTTTGTTACGGAACCGTTACGATTCATATGCAGATCCCGGTGTCCCACTTAGACAGGTAGAGGGGCCTGTACTATATGACCGCCAACACTGCTCGTTTTGCAACTGAGCCACTTGGCTCCAAGTGTGCTAGTGCATGGCAACGGCGCACCCCATTGCGATTGTACTGTTCTTGAATACACCTTTGTTATGGGTTTACCCCAGTTGGGCTTTTTGGCAGATTGGACCAAGTTGGGGACGGCTCAGCTGCGTACAGTTAAGGGTGGGTGATGTTTGCATTACTAATTCATGGTTGGTGATGAGGGTGGTGGCCGGGAACGGGGTGGTATTCCAAAAAGGCACACAAGGTTTCACGGCGCGCGTACTGAAGGGCCACAAGCGCACTTTCAATTTCAACTCCGGGAGCTCACACTGTCACTGGACCTGGGATGTTCACTAAAAATGGGTACTGTGGGATTGGATATCTATCACTGAAATGTCTACCGTCATAATGTCCTGGAACATCCGGGGACTAAGCAACCACACCAAGGCCCGCAGGATTGTGGCCTATGCTAATAGACATAGCTGTAAGATACTACTTCTACAGGAGACACACTCCAATCGTCACATGCCAAGGGCTATAGCCCCGTCATGGGGCCCGCCAGATTCTTCACCTCCTATTCCACCCAATCTAGGCACGTCCGCATGATGATCCATAAATCAATTAAATGTATACTACATAAAAGCTACATTGACCCAGAAGGACGCTATGTTATACTGCACTGCACACTGGTTAATAAAGAATATCTGCTAGTCAACACATACTGCCCCAACGTAGATTCTCCTGAATTCTTCGACGCGGTTACAACCATACTGCTGGGCTTCGTGGAAGTTCAGGTTATATGGGGGGGGAGATCTGAACCTTATTCTGGACACTGTCCTGGACAGAACTGGTACTGTTACCAGAGCCCTGTCCAGTGCTGCACGCAGGTTACATGGCCACATACAGTCCCTCAACATTTGTGATGCCTGGAGGACGCTCCACCCCGAGCTGCGGGAATACATTTATTACTCGTCTGTGCACAATAGCTCGTCCAGGATAGATCTGTTCTTGGTGGAGGGATCCAGGATCTTGCACCGCACACTGTCGGACCACACCCCAATTACACTATCTGTGGGACTTGGAATTCCCATCCCGACATTCTGCACCTGGCGTTTTAAATCCTAAGCCCTCAAAGATATTGTGTTTAAGGCTGAAATACTGGCTCACATCGAGTCTTTTTTTGAGCTCAACTCTCTTCAGGACACATCAGCTGCGGTTAGGTGGGATGCCTTTTAAAGTGTATATTAGGGGAATGTCTATCTCTCGGGAGGCTGGGGTACTGAAAGCAATAAGAGCCACCCTGGGATGCTCTGAAACCAAACTGAAACAATTGGAGCGGCAATGCCCCACGGGTGCTGACCCTGCCACACTCGCCCAAATCACTGATGAACTTCAGATATACAACACACTCGCTACCAGCGAAGTTCAATACTTTAGCCGCCCACAGGCTGCCAGGAAATATGGGCAGGGGGACAGACCGGGGAAACCGCTAGCGACACTTGTGAGAGGGGAATCTGGCCGGACACAAATTACCTCCATCAAAGATCAACATGGCAATGTACAGTGGGCGGACCAACAAATTTCAGATATATTCACCGAGTTCTACAGGTCCCTCTACTCCCAGCCTGCCGAACACACCGAACAACACATGCGTGAGCTCCTGGACCAGATCCCCACTACAGAAATCTCCCCTCATACTCGGGACCAGCTGGGCTCCCCAGTCACATTGGACGAGATAGTGACGGCCATTTCAGACTTACCCAAGGGCAAGGCACCGGTCCCTGATGGGCTCACCACTGAATTCTATCAAGAGCACATCGCCATTTTGGCCCCCCGGCTGCTTGAGGTCTGGGACGAAGCACTTCGTGTCTCTATTCTCCCCCCTTCCATGCGCGAAGCTGTTATCACGGTGCTGCTCAAACCGGGTAAACCCGACGACGAGTGCGGGTCCTATAGACCTCTTTCCCTCATGAACCTCGATACAAAGATCTTTGCAAAGATCATTGCGAATCGCTTTCTGCCCATTATGACATATTTGGTTCATGAAGCTCAAGCAGGCTTTGTCCCTGGCAGGTCCACCTCCCATAATATCAGAAGATTGTTCAATGTCATGTCCTGTATAGACCAGGACGTCCAGGCTGTAGCGGTCACATTGGACGCTCAGAAGGCCTTTGACATGGTCTCTTGGAGCTACATGTGGCTGGTGCTTGAAACAATGGGCGTCGGCACAAACATGATTGGGTTCATCAAACTACTGTACACTTCTCCTGCGGTGCGAGTAAGAGCTAATTCACTGACATCTGACCTTTTCACGATCTCTCCAGGGGCACCCGACAGGGTTGCCCCTTCTCCCCGATCCTTTTTGCACTAGCAATATAGCCGATGGCGGACTATGTCTGTGCACGCCACGCCCCCAAGGGAATAAGATTGATAGATGACCCCGAAATTATATCCCTATACGCGGACGATGTCCTACTATACGTTAGAGATCCCACAAACCATCTTGACCCTATACTGAGAGATGTCACTCGCATCGGCACCCACTCTGGATTTACAATTAATTATTCAAAGTCTGAGATCTTCCCGCTCACTAAATCCACCCAACAACCCACCACCAAATACCCACTATGGGTGGTGTCAGATATTTGGGTGTGCAGATAGCCCTAGCCAAATCCACCTTTCTTGCCGATAACTACTCGGCGGTAGCACAAACTGTCGAGACTAAGATCTCACGATGGCGCACTCTTCCATTATCCACAGCCGGCCGTCCCTCTCTCTCTCATTAAAATGATTCTGCTCCCCAAGCTCCTATACACTTTCAGCAACATACCCATATGGCCTGGAAGGGAATACTTTACCAAACTACATACACTATGTGCACAGTTCCTATGGCACTCTGGTGTGGTACACAAGAAGTGGACTGACATGGTGCTTCCATACAAACAGGGGGGAATCACAGCTCCGGATCTGACACTGTATTGGACTGCGGCCCAGGCCCAACATGCCACCCACTGGTATCCTGGCTCTCCAGCGTGTCTACACGTTAAACTGGAGCGACTGGCGGTCGCTGGCACCAACATAATGTCCAGTATACTGCATCAGCATTATACACCCGACTCTCCCATTGATCCAATCAACGCAACCCTGCATGCCTGGACACGCTTGCTAAGTCCGACAATCGGATCCTTCCCATACTACAAATGGCTCCCTGTGTGGGCCTTCCCTGGCCTGGAACCCACGCATGATATTGCTCTGGCCCGACACTGGAGGGCATTAGGATACCAGGCGCTATCTGACTTCTACCCCGAAGGCAGGTTCATAGACCCCCAAACTTGGAAACAGGGGCACACCAGATCCGCTCTAGAGACTCTCCAATATTACAGGCTCTGCGCCATGTTCCGCACTAAATGGCCCTCCTTTCCAGATGAGCCACCGGATAATCCGGCGATCGCATATATCGCTAACTCGGGCGGCACCCGGGGCGTCGTCTCCTCACTGTATAAAATCCTGCAGAACATCACCCCTACCCCAGCTCTCAGGGCACGTGACGGCTGGGCAGCTGAACTGGGCCTAGAAATATCCGATAGGGTCTGGGAGGAAATCACACCCAAAAAGTCTCCCTCAATTTCCGCCACCGCGCCATGCAGTACAAACTCCTCAACAGGCTTTACTATACTCCACACAGGACCTCAGGGTTTACCCGCACCATGGTGCACCTCTGCCCTCGTTGCGGGGTGGAAGATGCCGATCATTTGCATATGTTCTGGACCTGTAACAAACTGTCCGAATTTTCGGAAAGTATTTTAAACACACTCACCGCAATTACTGAAACTGTAGTTGAGCCCGATCCTTTAGCAGTTTTGTTTGGGATCTGGAGGACGGATGATGCTAAATGCCTGGATACATTTTTGAACATAAGCTGTATGATAGCCAAAAAATGTATACTCCAGAGTTGGAGGCACTCCTCCCCTCCGGTCTTTCAGAAATGGCTGTGTCTGCTCACCTGGTCACGAAACTGCGAGGAGGAATACCTGACCATGCTCCGCGCCCACTCTCGCCCCAAGAACATCTGGGTCGAATTCAACACATATCTCAACAATCAAAGCGAAGATACACCCAGGCCTGGCTTGTCCCCTGCCTCATCCGGGACAGACCCTATATTATGAACTTCTATATCCTCTCCTTCCGGTTGACGCTCTGATGCCACCGCTGTGATTAATGAACTGTGATCAATGTGTTGCTCCATGATATACCCGTTATACACACTTGTTGCCTTGGTGTATGGGTCTTGTTAACCTCTGCCGTCAAAAATAAAAGTTTTAAAAAAATAAAGCTGTGTGTTCATCAGGTACTCCAAAGTAGCAGCACACCATTAGGACACAGACAACATAATTGCAAATACAACAAAAAGGACACCACAGTTTATTATGTGTAAGAATAATAATCCACCATCACACTGCAAATAATAAACATCGAAGGACAATGTAAACAAGGAAATGACCAACAGGACATTGGAGGAAGGATGCCATTTAAAGAATATAGCATAGCCAAAGTCGGCGCTGTTTGACACAACTGCTAACGGTGCCCCAAATACAGACCCAGTCCTAGCCCAGAGGTGGGGTGAGGACGTTGGAAGGGCCCCGGTCTCTGGCCCCCCCTTGTAAGTGCCTTTTAACAAGTGGAGAGCATAACCAGTGGACCCATATGCGGGCAGAGTGGTTACATAAACTGGTTTTGACAAACCCCATACCTTTCCCCCCCAGGTAGTACACGAGAGCATTGGGTGAGTGTCGGCAATAAAAGGCAGTGAGATTTTATTGCACACTTATGGTCATAACAAAACATAATCATAATTACAGTAACTATAATATGCTGTACTTTTGGGCATCAGGTCAGGAGGTTACTCCCTCTGGCCCGTGCCGCCTTTCTTGTCCCACCTGTTTGGTGACCTGTTTTTTCTCTTTCTTCTCACCCTTTTTCTAGGGTGGGAGGGTTCTGGGAAAAAGACGAGACTGCGTTACAACTTTGTTGTGCCTGTGTGGTGGGCTGGGTGCCACCCCCTGGCCGGCTGATGCAGACGGCAATATGCACCATGTGACACTGTTACTTAGTACCCCTTGGGGAGGAAGGGCGAGGTGTTGTTTAACACCTCGCTCTTCCTTCTTCTCTTCCTAGGCCGATGGCGACTGTGTTTCGCTTTGTAGTTGTACTGGGGGAGAGGGAAGAGCATCGCCCCCCCTTTTGTTGGGCTGTTGCTCGTCCCTCTCCCCTGCCTGGGTGCCATAGGGCACTGGTTACCAGGCCTCGCCTGGTGGCTGCAGCGCTGCCCATCACTATCAATCATTCAATGACTGCCATACCAAATTCTGTTCCGTGTTCTCTCTTTTCCTTTGCAGGACTATAGAACCCAGAAATCATTATGTTATGTTGCGCTTGTAATGTGCCATAGCCTGCAGGCATCAGGGCACACATATAACAAAAGACAAAGCCTCATTACACGGTAGGCGGTGGACCAAGGTGCTATTAGCACCTTGGTCCATGCCGGTAAAATACCGGCACTGCCTTGGCGGAAAGGGGATTTACCGCCCCATTCCAAGGTTGGAGGGGCGGTAAATCCCCTTTCCGCCATTGCCCTTCCCCATTCCCATTTCTGCCCCATAGGGCTCTATGGAAATGGGGAAGGCGCTAATTACGGCACCGCAATTTTGCGGTGCCGTAATTAGCTCCGAGGTCCCTTAGCGGGTTGGATATTAACGCCTGCAAGAAGCAGGCGTTAAATCCTCCAACCCGCAAAGGGACCTCGTAGTACGGCGGTAAGGGTTAACGGTCACCGTTGCCATTATCGGTGACCGTTAACCCTTACCGCCGTCCGTGTAATGAGGCCTGGCGATGCTAACAAACCATGTATAAGGAAAAGGCTAGCGGATAGAGGGGTTTTAGAATGAGTCATGAGAGGTAGGAGGAACTATTTATTTGAATAAGCCTTCTTCTGGAAAGTTGGGAGGTTCTTCTCTAAGCGCATTTCCACTGGGAGCTTGTTCCAGGCTAGAGCAGCCAGAACCTGAAAGGAGTGACCTCTACCCCTGGTTTCTTTTAGTCCTTGGGCAGATGAGACAAATGGTATTGTTAGATCTAGTTGATCACCCCGAAGCTTGGGGGTAAGAGGGTGCAACAGTTTTTCAAATAGATGGGAGCATGTCCATATAAGCATTTGTGTGCCAGGGTCAGGATCTTAAAGGAAATGCTGCAGCTGACTGGTAGCCAATGAACTACTGCAGAAACTAAATAAAGCGACCTATGATAGAGAAATATAGTGAAAAAAACAAAACCGGAGGGAAACGGCATACCATGCACCTACAAAACACAAAGCCCACCGAGGCAGAATGAAAACTACACACCACTTTCTCATCCAAAAAACCTTCCTTCTGGAGTCCTTCGCTCAGCTACCTCGAACTCTGAGGGTCAGACGCTTCTCCAGGCATAAAGTGGGGGGGTAGATCTCTCGCTCCTCTGCAGGTGCCTCCCTCTGGAATGGCCTCCTTGAGGCGGACCACTTGAAGTTCAGTTCCAGAAGTAGCTCAAAAAAAATTATTCTCTCTCTCTCTCTCTCTCTCTCTCTCTCTCTCTCTCTGGTCTATCTCACTGCACCAATCACAGAGGAGACATATCCATTTGCATATCAGCCTTTGTCCCACCACAAATGCTAGGTAAATCCCCTCTGAACAAAAAAAGAGTACCAACAGCAACCCCAGACACGTGTTTCAGCCTAGTTGGCCTCATCCGTGAGGTGAAGCTGAACCTCTCTAAGACACAGTGAGCAAGTAGTCCATGTCTGGATTACCCTGGGTTACTTAGGGTGAAACCCCAAGGTTTACAAAGTTAAAAAGGGGTGTGCACGCACCTCTACCTGAGTATAAGAGTTTGTGAATGATTGTTGGAAGTTGTGAATGAAGGTTAGAGAAAGAGTATGAGACCATGTGAGTGAAAGTGAGAAGAGTGAATGAGTGAGGGGAAAAGGGTGACTGTAAATGGGAGAAGAGTAGGAAGGTGGAATATAGAGGGGAGTAGAGAGTAGAGGAGAGTCAAGGGGAGAGTAGAAGGTCAAGGCGAGTAGACTGAAGAGTAGAGGGGAGACAAGATTAGAGAGGAGAGAAGACTTGATGGTGAGTGCGAGAGTAGGAAGAGAGCAAGTATTAGTACGAATTGCGTGACCATCAGAGGGAAAGTTGGAGGGCATACAGAGAAAGAGACAAAGGTGTAATAGCTGAGAGAGTCTAAGAGAGGAAAGGAAAATCAGCTACATGAATGGGAGGATGTTGAAATGCTGGGTGCAAGGAGCTGGGCATTTGAAAGGGCATCAGATCCTAGTGAGAATCTGAAAATGTTGTGGCCTTTAGGACATCTTTCTAGCCAGAATTATATATAAAAGGTGGTAGCAACCGCTAGTTGCTAACCAGGGCGTAGGGAAGCCTGGGCTAGGGAAGAAGGACATATTCTATCCACATATCATCGTACCATTTGAGGTCTACCAAATAAAAACCCTTGAACTATCCTTAGGAGTCTGTGTATCGTTAAGGCCAACTCTGAATGTTTTGAGCAATTTTTGTGCAGTTCCGTGTGTAAGATACAGTTATGGGGGGCTGTGTACCTGGATGTGAATTTCCCATGCACATTTTCACACTCCAACATTTGGTCTCACCTACAGGAAAAACTGTTAGAAGGATTTGCATGAGAAGCTGCTTCTTGGTGCTGGTCATTTCTTTTGAGAGCTGTCGTGGAAACTTGTAGCTCTGTTTTTTTTAAAACATCAAAATGGACAAAACCCTGTTAGGTATATTCTTAGCTTGCAAACTTATGTGAGGAACCCATGGGACCACATTTGGGGCAATGATTGGCCAAATTTGTGGACCCAGGCCGTATACATAAATATTATTAAGGGGCAAACAGATTGGCTGCTCCAGTACGACTGATGGAGGCCATTGAACATTCTTTCAAAAAGCCACCAAAGTAGTTTATTTTGGGATCCTGTAAAGACTGTGCTATTTTAAAAAGCAACATAGTGCAGGCTTCTGGAGTTCTCCCAAATCCTCAGCAAGCTCAGGGAGTGACAGAGGGTTATAATTTGCCCCCAGAAACATAAATAGCATGGCTATTTGGCTAATAGACACCTAAGCCTACACCCCAATCCACTTCCCAAGGTTCCATGTGATAATGTTGAGGGTAAAAGTCACCAGTTCCACAAGTGCCTCTCAAATACCGCCCCAAATACCTGGCAGATACATTCTACAAAACCCAACCTACTAGACCAACCAAAGCCATTTACTCAAACTGCCTGGCTGTTCCTAGATTTCTGCTAAAAAGAGCAGGGGGAGCGAGCTTCCCTGTGCTCGCTGCGAAACAGTGGAACGCCCTACCCCTTAGCCTCAGAATGGAACCTTCATTCTGGACCTTCAGAGCCAAAGTAAAGAGTTGGCTCATTGGTAAGAAATAGGAATGATCAGCTACCGCCCTCTGTGTACTCTTATGCCTGTTGTAACATTACCTGCTTGGCACTGTAACTGATTCTCCCATCTTCGACCCCAATGTAACCATAATGGACCTTCACTTATCTCTGCTGTTGTTTATTTTGTCTGTTGCTGTCTAAAGTGTCCAACTCTTTGTATAAGCTTTAAGCGCCCAGTTACCTGAGGGTTATGTTGGCGGTACAAATAAAGAAACAAAACCAGAAAAGAGACCTTTTTTCCCCCCGACCCCTAACATTCTGTCCCCATATATTCTAGGAGGGGTATAATTATATATTATTAGCTCTAATCCTAGAATAATTTGCGAAAGTGTTTAATTATCTGAAGGGTGCATTTTTAGGGATAGGTCGCCACTTGGCGGCCATTTCCAGAGCAACATTAACACTGGATACAGTAATGAAGGCATGGTATCAAACAATGAAGACAAACACAAGTAATCGCAGTTCAAAGGTGTTTGTTGAACTTCAACTGGTTGGTAGAATGCCTATCTATACCTAAATCTAAAGATGGGAGCAAGCTCCAACCATCAAATAATAATGACGCAGTCCTAGTGGAGCCTGTAAAAATAAAAGGGGTGTACTAATAAACCTATCGCCAATGCTTACTTCCAAAAACAAAATTGTGTGGGATAACAATTAATGCAAAAGAAAAGTGTTCAAGAAATGATATGTGAGGATAGTTGAGCAGTTGGCTTCCCTTCCCCACATTTTCAGCACGGGGCAAGGCATTACAGAGGGCCTGATATAACAAACAAAATACAAAAGTTCCTTTCCTTTGTCAGGGTTTTCACTTTCACAAGTTCAAGACTGGTCTCTCTCCTTTGGGCTCAGACCACCCTCATCCGGGCTCAGACACCTTTTCGACAATGTTCACAACCTGGTCTCCCTTGTTCTGGCTCGGACCATGGATCCTCCCTCTTTCGGGGTCAGATCCCTTTTTTATACCAGAATCAAAGACTTTCGAATGTGCAATGGGTTCTGCTAAAACCGTTGCAGGACCACTTCGATTCACTTCACACAATTTACACTTAATATCAATCTTCTACTTTAGTTTCTCTTGTCAGGATACCGTACAGAGACCTTCGACTGAGCACATTCATAGTACTGACCACTCTGTCAATGGTATTGTATCTTTCCTTTTAATGTTTAAATATACACCAGCAATTTAGCTTCACTCGTGTCGTTCATCACACGCGTTTAACAATGTTTGTTTTCACAATATTGCTTCTTGCAACCTTGATGTCAACACAGACCGGTCTGGCATCGGTCACCCCAACTCACTGGCTGTGTTGTTCTCTGTTGCTTCTTTGGTCTTGGAGCCAAATACGATACCACAGCGTCTGCTGCTTCTCCCTGCCTTGGTCAGTTACGCGGGAGGACCCTTGATATCTCCGACACACAATGCAGGATTCTTCAGCCTAGTTTCCTGGTCTTATGTTTTCTGCCTTGAAGGTTTCTTGAACATAACGGCTTCCTGTCAAAAAGTCAAGGGTGTTGCCCCTCTAACAAGCCTCTCGTGCCTGGCCGTCTTTCTCCCTTCGTTCAACTGCTTACACAAAACTGCTGTAACTTTGTGTGTTTTGCCTCGCTCAGAGTGTGCTCTCGTGCTCCGCCTTTTATCCATGTGGGGAAGTTTAATGGAAGTCAGGTGTGAGGGATTGTCAATAATTGCCTGACCTCACCTGACCATAGTATTAGGACATGTCAGGTACACAGCTTGGGTGTGAGTATGTTTTCTCCCCAGAACAGGCTATCCGGGTAAAAGTGTTCATGCAGGAAAAGGGGTTGGAGGGCAGAGTTTCTAAATATCCTATTGGGTAGGATGGGGTAAAGGAGATACAGGGAAGAGAGAGATACCACGTCTCACCATCCGGTGTCCCACTTCCACTCCCCGAGGATCGCTCACCCAGGTGATCCTCCCGCACTGGTCCACCCCAGTTTGTGACACAGTTTGACCTGTGGATGGGGCTTAAACCTGTGAACAATAACCAAAGGCACATGGCAGCCTGCAGACTCACCTTCGAACCTAGGGTCCCAAAGCCAGGTCCTTGTGGGCCTGTCCTGGTGCCTGTGGTTCCCAAACAGGGTCTCTGTGGGTCTGCAGAACGTTGACACAGATTTAGGCTGAGGTGGGCCTTTTTTACGCCGGTGAACCTGGCTTGGTGCTGGGAACCATAGCTGGATCTCTTATGTGCCCAAACTCCCATGGTCCAAGTGACTGGCGGTGTCCTGGCTAGGTCAGAGGTATGTCAGTGTGCCCCTTATGTTGTCAGATGTGGGAATTTGGGGCCGTATTAACCTGAGTCAAGTCTGTGTGGGCCCCCTTACCCCACTCCGGGCTTCTGGCTCACAAGCAGAGTCAGTTCCACATCTGTGGTGGTCCCCAGACACAACACAGGACCCTCAAGCCCCACGTGAGATCTCAGGCCCTGTGGTGATGCAACTAGCCTGAACTAGGTAAGCAGCAGTCATCAAACCATCAAACCTAGCTCAGGGCCCAGTGGCCATTAGCTCTAACTGGGTGAGGCCCGCAAACAATGTTCAGTATGCCTGGGACATGGCACAAGTTGGCAATGGGCACACTGGGTGTCTTGCAGGTGCTCGGGCAAAATAGTGGTCACATCCAGGTTACACAAAGTGTCTCGGAGGCCCAAGGAAATGGCCTTTGTCCATGCCCCAGGCAAAGTGTCCCACGACCAAAAAAGCAGGTGGGGTGCAGCTACACATAAAGTTTGTGGGTGCCCATGACATGGGCATGCTCTGAGCAATATTGCCACTGTATATGGCCACGGACCATGCACAACAGCCACAGTGGTTGGTGTTGTGGTTGGGCATGGCCAAACGTGCCTGGTAGCCATATCAGGTGGGTGGGTAGAACAAGCTCAGTTCTCACATTGGGTGGCTTGAGGGGTCTAGGGAATTACCTGCGGTTATCAATCATACAGAGCAGTCTGTGGGAATTGCTGCATGCCACCACCATACAGCCGCTTGGTTCGCTTTTAGTTGTCCAAGGAGCCACTATTGGATTAAAGAATATCATAACAAGGGTCCCAACAAACAGCAATCAGCTGTTTTATGAGGCAGGGAGTGTTTTTCATTGGTCAGTAGTAATCTAACTGAACAGTGTATTCATGGATGCCATCTAAGATGGGTAGGAATCAACTGACAGTCTCATGTTATACGTGTGTGAGCTCCATGGTAATGTTTCCATTCATTGTACATTTTCCTTGAGCATGAAAACTTTGAGCTGTGGCATTCGATGAACTATACATTGCACGGAATTAACCTTTTGCTTTACATGAAAGAACATTTATGCTACCAGTGTAGCATTTATTGTAAGACTGTGTAACCGTTTTGCAGGTTTTGGGAGTAGACAGCTGAGTGGGCATGGCTTTTCTTGACACGTCTTGTGATACTTCTTTTCAGGAAGAAAGCAGCAGTGTCTATGCCAAAGAAAAGGTCTTTATTGCCATGCAAACGAGACCTGACAGATGGAGAATGCAGCACAGTGCACTGGAGTGAGTGTGGAAATCTGGTAACGTTTATGAATTGCAAGCCATAGCAAATATCTTCTGTGGCAAAATTACAATAGTAAAATCGGCAGAGCCAGGAGGTTTAACTTTGCATATGTAGAGGATACGCCTCTTTGTGTACTGTATGGTTCTACAAAAGAATTGTACACTCTACCGCTGGAGCAAGCCCTATTGGCTCTGCCAATACTCTTTCAATTCCAGCGGCTACCAAGAGACTGTCACATAAAAAATGTACACAGTGCATTGGGGAATAAATGTTTCTGGGAGGCTTGTATGTGGGGAAACGACAATCAGTGGACATTAATACCCACACACTGATTGCTAGAAGTCATGGGCACTGTTTCCATACAGCAAGACTTCAATTCACTTCCATTCCACACACGCCAATAACAACAGTAGACTAAAACACAGGAAAAAATGTAATGTTGCTATGCCCAGGTTGAACCTTTAGACTAAAAATCATTTCCTCAGACACCGTGAAGAGAAGGTGGCCAGAACATGAGCATTTTCTGGGCCAATTGGACAGCTTTATCTGAATACTTTGGGAGTCAGGGCTAGGCAAATAGAGAAATCATGCCTCAGCAAGAGTTCATTAATACCAAAACATTTTGTAGAATAACATACCTTTGGTGAAAGTAGATCGAATCCATGTGGTGCAGTGGTTGGTCGGAAACGCCTTCCTCTTGATGTTCCACTTCTGGTCATATTTGGATTACGATCACTCTTTTTCATTGTAGGAGGTGCAGGTGTTACATAATTGTTAATAATTGGGAGTCGATAAGGCGATATGCCAGTGGATGGGTCAACTGTATTCATGAGCTTCAATAAATCTTTATCCACCTGTAAACATATGTAAACATTTGCAGAAATTATGTATTTCACCTGACACATTCATCACAAATGCAATGAAATTGCGATGTGTTCAGTGTATAATGTTTGGACATACTTTGCTACCAGTATATATTTGGTTGAGAACGCTAGTCAAGTTTGACCTATCATAAGGACCTCTTCTGATTTACAAATGACCCTTATTTACTGTTTGATTGTCACAGTGTGTCACAGATTGTTGCCTCACCTAATGGTACATGGACATCTCGCTCCATCAAATGGGCTGCCATGCTCCCAATTAAGGGTAATTCTGCAGCAGTTCCAAAAAGCACCCTCCTTACCATCCCAAAGAGCCATACGACTGTGAAATAGATCTTGTACCGGGAGCTAAAATAACCAATGGGAATACGTATGTCCTTAAGGAGAAAGAAAACCTAAACCTGAAGCAAAACATAGACTAAAAACTAGTTTGGGGATTCATTAGACACTGGAATTTGCTCACAGGGCATCCATTGTTTTTTCGGCCTGGAAATATGATTCCGAACTTAGAGCCTGCATTGACTATTGAGAGCTGAATCTGCTCAACATAATAAACAGATACCTGCTATCCTTATACAGGTCCTGTTCAATCAGGCCACCATGACCATGTGTACACAAATCTATCTGGACATCAAGGGGCTTACGACATAGTCCATATATTTCCTGCGGATACATGGACTATGGCTTTCCATATGTGGTTCAGATACTGTAAGCATCTCGTCATGCCGTTGCGTTTTGAAACGCCCCAACAGAGTTACAACACTTCTTAAATTAAGTGCTTATAGAATGATGCATTACCTAGGTACAGTGACACTGAAAAAGAAGCAACCGTTCATACCTATCGAAATAATAATTGCAGTAACCACAGATATGTTAAGGACCAGCTATACCTCCTCTATCACTGATGGATTATTAGAGGAAAGTTCTCAATACCACCAAAAAAGGGGGTCCTTTTTCGAGGGAACCTACTTTGAATACCAACAGATGCAGCCAAGCAACTTATCTTACTGTGGTTTCATTATGCTCCCGGGGTAGGACAGCGAAAGAAATATGGTCCACCTATGACATTGCTGTGCTTGGTGGAGGACACAGAAAAAGGGTACTCCGGATTATGTCAGGAGTTGTCGCACAAGACCGCTACAGCTTGCCCTATGGGCCTGTTAAATCTGTTATCCCTACTAAATGGACACTACAAAACCTATTCAATGGACTGTATCACCAATTCCTCCCCTTCCCAGAGACACACAGTGATCTTGATGGTTGCCAATTCTTTTACTGAAACAGACCATTATGTGCCTTTGAAAACAAAACCTAATACTACTACATTGGCCACAGTCTTCCTCCAACAGGAATATCAACTTCACCGACTACCTAATCACATCATCACTGACACAGGGAAACAATTCATATCTGGAATCTATGTGAAACAGAAAACAAACGGTAAAAGATTGGCACCAAAATAAATAGGAACGTAAATAGTAGCAGAAAAAACAGAGCCGCATTTAAAATGGCCGCGTTATGCAAAAAGTGTGGAAAGTTTAGCAGCCATATTTGAACTACTAACCAGAGGATACGAGAAAAACATGTAGTGCGGCATCCAAAAAGTGGCCGCGATACGCAATTGCGTGATGACGTCGTCACGCACAGTAACACGATGACGTCATTCACGCTGCGTATATAAACAAGCACAAAATGTGAAAAACACAGCACTGGAAGGACGCTGTACTAGACAATCGCATCCAAGAATATTCACGTTAAGGTAAGAAGAAGGGATTCCCCTTTGAAACTGTCCTTTGCCAATCTGTTTGGACATAGCCTCTATCCTTTTATAAATGTTTGGAAACTAATGGGAACAGTTTTAGTTAAGTAAGAATTAGGGACAAAGAGTAGATTGTCTTAAACAGCTTTCTCATCCCGCTTTAGAATACATGCTAATGACCCAAAACATCTAAGAGATATATTGTAGTGGAAATGGAACCCAAAAATGCTTTAATTCTTTTTATCCATTTATCTAAATGCATTAAAATCACAAGTGAGAGAAAATCAATAGAACTATCAGAAAGCAAGAAGCTAGAATAATAGAAAGTGGCATAATAGGCTAAGTATCAAGAAACTATAAGAACCCTTACCTATGTGAATAAGAAAACAATGCAATTCATTATAAGGCCAATAGGTCATTTTGATAAAATGTCTTTTCTTTCTAGATTCTCTCCTGAAGAACCATGGAAATCATTCCATGGGGAAACACGTGTTGAGAGAAGAGACCATTTATATAAAGTCACACAAAAAAACAAAAATAAGGAAAAGACTGAATGTAAAGTCAGGGGGGAAAAAAACAAAAATAAGGAACAAACTGAATGAATGTGAAAACTATCAAAGAAGATTGAATTGATTTGTGGAAGGTACAATTTTAAAAGATTTTGGACTATTAATGAAGCAATCGATGAAGATGTATTTGATTTATGGAGGTACAATTGAAAAAGCCTTGGAGTAATTGATTAAAAGTGTGGAAAACAATCAAAGAAATACAATTGACTTGTGGCAGGCAGATTTGAAGAAGCCCAAAAGTATTGATGGACAAAAACAAGATATGAAATAAAGAAACAAATCGGTGAAAATGATTAATACATCAGTGTGAATAATTTCTAAGGAGAAAAACAAATACACAAAAAGTTGGCACGCTGTAACAGGGCTCGGACTACAGAAAAAAAACATTCAGGAATAAGTGTTTTTTTTTTTCTTTCATAAGACTCTTGGATTTCTGTTAGGGGTCCCTTACCCTCTGTGTGACCAAAAATTGTTTTCCATTCCTAGCCGATAAAGTTCACAGGCTATAGTAGCGCGAAGCACAGCTTTACTCTGCGACTCAATGTGCATAATCAACAAGACTGGTTCATCTATGGGTAGGTCTTGCTGTCACAAAGTGTGTCTGGGGGGTTTGACAGCTGCTTGCTGCATTATTGGTGTGCACAAGTTCAGTTTGTCTCTCTAGGAGCTGGGTCACTTCACAGACTAAGCACAAACCTGAGGCTGCTGCCTGTTCCAGGCCCCTTTCCAGAGCCTCTTTGGTGTCCTTTGCTATTCCATACTAGAAGGATTTCTAGGTGGTGTTCTGGTTTGGGGTGCTGGTCTCCTTCATTCATGGTAACACCTTGCATTTGCCACCAGAGCTGGCTCACCACCTAAGTTCCTGCATGGACCTGACAGTTGGCCAGGTTTATTTGCCCTCTCCATTAGTGTCATTAATTCCCTAATTCTCCCCATCACCCTTTTCATGAGTGTCATCTGATTCCATGAGAGTGAGAGCACAACATTATTCAGCATGATACACGTGAAATTAAATAAATTACCTGCACTTCTATAAGAGTCACACCTGCTGCCATTATCTACATTCCACTCAGTGCTCATTTGGAACAGTGAAATTCTAGTTTGATTGACATGAGTGTGGACAGTATAGTGGTATTGGAAACCTTCTACTATAAAGACAGCTGGTCCATACATGAATGGGGTGTCCGGGAGACATTACTAGCAAATATTGGGTAAATACAGTCACACCATCCTGAGCTTGGACCTTTCTCAGGCCTGTCCTGCACATTCCATTGCTCCCACGGATGTGCATATTCATGCTGGTATGGGACATTCTTCATATCACTAACCCTCTTTGTGAATTCTAACCGCCATGAGCATGTTTAGTTGGGTCATATAATGTAATTTCCTAGCTCCCTGGACATAACACACTGACCCCCAACCATGGCTGCACTTCAATCTTTGTTCAGGTCTGTCAGTGGCCAGGATGGACTATTATATTCGGATTCCGGATTGTATACTTCCAACTACTATCAGTATTGGGTGACATTGGGCACATTAAATTCCAGTTGCTGACCCAGACCAATCTGTACAGGGAGTTGATGATCTATTTCTAGCTTGACTTTGTCGATAAACTACAGTAGTGGGACTTGACAGTCCAAAACCAGCTTGCTCACACACCACTACAGGTTCTGCCGGAAATGCTAGATTTGGCCATCATGTGTGACAGGGCCTGTGCATTCACGCTGGCTAGAGTAGCCTTCCATTGTTTGGTGATCGGGTGCTTGTGGTTTTGGCGTGACCAGGTCCAAAGAATTGTGGTCTATTCTTAACAAGGCCATCCACCAAGCGCTTGAGCTTATTATTCTTGAATGTGGGTCATCTCCGATTCAACATGTGCGTGGTGGCTGTCTGGTGCCAATGAAGGAGGCAAGCTGGTCAGGCAGGCAAGGGGCACACTCTTGATTGGTTGGCCACTCGCAATATTCCAACCAAGGATCAACAAGTCCTGGTTTGCCCTTGGTCCAACCACTTTCTTGTTCACTTCACGATTGTTAGTGAACTTCCTATAAAATGTAAATGGTCTTATAATCAAGCTGTTTCAACTAGAAATGGTAAGCATCTTACATTAGAGTGGATTGGACCGCTGCTCACTTCAGTTACTCCAGATAATTAAAAATCAGACTCAGGTGAGGAAATGTCTAACCTCCTTTTCCACTCTTTTGTGGCCATTGTTAAGAACTTAGCTCCTCTAAAAAAGATGTACTTTAATGATGCAAAAATCAATAATTTGTGGTTCTCTTCCAATTTAAAAAAAACTTAAAGCCTCCAAATGAAGACATTTTTACACCTGGAAGTCCGGTCAGGACTCACAGACTTTGGAAGCATATAAGGTGGTGGCAAAATAATACAAATTAGCAGTTATTGATGCTAAGAAAGACATGTTTAATAGCAGGCTTCAGAACTCCCAGTCTGAAGTCAAGGAAGTTTTAAGATCTTAAGAGAGCATGAAACCCCTCATATATAGGACACTGGCTTTATGCAGAAGGATGAAGCATGGTGCACATCTATTCAGGTAGCCATGCTAGGCAAACTAGAAAAAATAAGGCTGACATTGCTCAAAAAGAAAATCTATCTCATAAAATGCATTTGGAAGTCTACGAAGTTGTGGCATCAATAGGCAACTCATCAATGCATCAATTTAGGTTTTCACCCATATCAGCTCCAGAACTGGCTAGCATTATTGATCATCTTAAGCCAACTAAATGCAAGGGCGATCCATGTTCAGCCATGATTATTAAATCCTGTTCTTCTATTTTGATTGATACTCTTTGTAATTTTGTGAATGCATCTTTTTCAGAAAATCTAGTTCCATTGGGGATAAAAAAGGCTTGGATAACCCCTATCTTAAAAAAACAGGATTATGTCCCAAAATGCCATTAAATTATCATCCAATCACCAACACTCCCTTTCTCCTAAAGATCCTGGACCGTGTGGCATATATTCAGATCTCGGCCCACATAAATAAAGATCCAATTCTTAATAAATTTCAGCCCGGTTTCCGACAAGGCTATGGGACCGAGACAGCATTACTGGAGTTGAAGTCTAGTCTTCTTGACAGTATGAGTAATGGAAATGCCTCCCTTCTCATGTTATTGGACCAGTTTGCGGCCTTCGACCTGGTTGACCACTCTATCTTGGTCAACAGGTTAAGGGAGGTTGCAAATGTTTTGGTTGAAGCAGCTTCCTGCATATCGTCATTTCTAAGTAATAGAGAGTGTTGAGTGTACTGTGGAGAGGCGGAAGCACTGCCTGTTATCCTGAAATATGGTATCCCGCAGGGTGCATGTGTCCCCCCCCCCCCTCCCTTTATAATATTTTCACGACCCCCTTCTTTTATCTCTTGGAACAGAATGGTGTGGCCTTTACGAATTATGCAGATGACACACAATGTGTCATCCCTCTGACCGGGTCACATAAAGATGATTAAATCATTATTAATAGAGTGTACAATCTCATCCAAAATTGGATGTTGCAGAATGGCTAGGCAATGAACAAAGATAATACTGAGCTCATGGTGATTGGCTCTCCAAATATGATTTACAAAACGAGGTTCTTCTTATGACTGCTTCTCTATTGCTAAAAGTAACATTGGTAAAAAAAAGAAAGTCAAGACGCTGGGTACTATTCTTGATCAGCACCTAAATATGAAGGAGCATGTTAGCAGCCTGGTTTCATCCTCTGTTTATTACACTAAATTGCTGGTCGATCTTCGTCCATATATTTCTCAAACTAATGCAGAAATCATCACCAGGGCCATAGTAGGACCAAAAACTGACTACTGCTGTAGTCTCTTGATTGGCATCACAAAGTCGGAATGTAACCGCCTACAGGTAATCCAGAATAGTGCGGTCAGAATGGTCACAGGCCTTGGCTGGAGAGATCAGGTTTCCAAAGCCAGACAGAGCCTGCACTGGCTCCCGGTGGAATCCACATTACTATACCGCCTACTTCTGATCACACAAATGCTGTGTGGGAAAGATGCCTTCTTACTTGCAGGAACTTCTCACTGAGAAATCCAGCATAAGATTCCTCAGATCAAATAATTCAAATCAACTGAAGCCCCCTAGATTTAACAACAACAAAGCCATGAAAGGGGCTGCAAGGGCCTGGAATGCTCTTCCGCTTGACCTGAGAGATTTAAAGACTACAGATGTTTTTAGGAAAAAATTAAAATCATTGTTATTTTCTAAACCAACCTTTTTAATCTGATATGCTCTACTCAGGATCTGCTTTTTAATGCTTTATACCATGCTTGTGTCTGTTTTTATTTGTGCACCCTTAAGCCTACGGGTCATTGGTTGCACGTTATAAATTAAAGTAAAGTAAAGGGAGAGAGCCATAGGAGCACAAAGTTGGGTGATTGGGGTTCCCATGGCCTGACTTATGGAGAGGAGTATGGAATCATGGGTGTTGCAAGCATCAGTGGCCAGATGGGGGTGCCACGATCAGAGGAGGTACGGGAGTGATGGAAGAACAGCCGTCAGGTTTGGGGCAAATGTATCAGGGAAGAGACCAAAGCAGTCAGGAGGGGGAACAGCAATCAGGAGGGAGGCGCAGAAGTCATGAACAGGGCAGTGGGTCAGCATGGAGACAGGTGAGATGTACGTATTTAGGGAAATAAAAAATAGGGTGAATTTAAGATGGATAACTGATGCTGGTGTCCGTTCTTGGTCTAGGAAGGATTGTCCACAAAATTAATGCACAATCATAATTACAACGGTGCACAGGAAAAACATATGCATGATGTAATGTACGTTTGTAAATCTTTACTGTTAGTGTAGAATGGGTCCAATTTGCTGCACCAGCTTAAAAAACAATACTCAATAATGGAGTATTCAAAGAGCACAGTAAAACACAGCTTTATTCAAAGCACAGAATAAAGGCCAGGATAGCAATAAAACTGCTCTCCAAATGGCCAAGAATGTGAGCAGATTCTGTACCAGTATACAAGTAATGACGACACAATGCAATATCAGTTGCAAACATCGTGTGAGTGGCTTTAAGATATATATGGAATACATAAGTGTTAGTTTCCTCATTGGTTTATACATCTCTGATGGCTCCTCCTGAGCAAAACCCATCAGGAGGATAGCTCAGCGGCAACATGCTCGCCTTGGAAGCAAGATGACACGGGGCACCACAGGTTCAATCCCCGGGTCCGCGCTTAGAAACCTCTGGGTATTAAGCACGTTATAAATAACCAATCATATCATAGATAACAGAGTCACTACATTATTATATTGGCCCTTAATTGGTTGTCATTATTCATCATGGGCTGTGTGACAAGAGGGATTTACACTGGTTGACACGCTGCTTACTAACCTTCGACACTTTGATGGGACCTAAAGATATGAGAGGCACATAGAGTAGGGGGAGAGAGAGAAGTCTATGGTCTGCACTTATTCCAATTAAATGTACTGTCTAGTCTTCCTGTTTATTGGACTTTGGCTAATTCTAATATGTATGTTGTACTCTTTGTGGCCACTGGAGACACACTTTGTCTATCCACTATACTGTCTCTTGGCTCATTGATCTAATGCAGCTGGAAACCAATGGCTGTGTGTGCTCTTATTATAGTTTAACTCTGGAGTGTACTGCTTCTCTTCCTGGGAACAGTTATCTCATCCCTGTGATCTGCACATCCATTACTCCCTTCCGTGCGTCTGACCTTGGCGTTTGCGATGAACTACTGTCCGGGCAGCTTCAAAGCTTCTAAAATAAAGTGTTTTTATGAATTCAGCATCTTGTCTGAGGCCTTGCCAACTCCTGGGCCTGCTGCAGCCTCTGTACTAGGACAATGGATGTACATCCTCGCTTCTTGCTTCCATATTTATTTATTTTATTTATTTATTCAATTCTTCTAACGCTCCAAATAACAATAGGCTTCAAGGCGCACTTGAGATCTATTAGAGACCTATATGTGTCTGTTCATGTAACATTCACCTTGTGCATCTGCCATACGTTGGATTCCCTGCCTGTGTATTCTGCATCTAACCTGCCTATAACTTCATCTGACTTTATGCTATATGTACAGCACACTATGTGTGCTTTCTGCTATCTAACTGTAATCCCTACTAGTGTCACACAACCTAATTATTTATGGCAGAGGCATATACATTGAGTATGTAAAGTATTGCTTCTTGGAACCTGCCTTAGTTTTTCTCATCTCTCACCCCTAGACTCATGGGGCGATAGGGCTGCCTCAGCTGGTAACGTTTCTCACCTATCCGAGAATGATGAGGAGTAGGGGCAGAAATTGGCACTTGCATATTCATCTGCCCATTACGTTGTCAATTCGACCATAATAAAATCCAATGTGCATGACTGTGCTTGCATTTGTATGGAGGCCCACAGTTCTCTTTGGTGCACTGGAGCTCAACAACAAAGCTGAGGCAACCATGATACTGCATTTGGCTCTGAATCCTCTTTTTAGCAGAAAGAATTAGGAAGACATTTGAAAGCAGTTCTCCCACTGGCAGAGCTCATGGAACTTAAGGTGCACTGTGGTTCATCTGCCAGGTAAAATAGCAAGACCCCCACTAATAAGAGGTGTGGAACTGTCAGACTTAACATCAGCCCCGCTCAAACGTGGAAAGGATTGGGATTCTGTCAGGTACACCAACCATCCTGTTCTCAATGGTTTGATGCTATTACCAGCAGGAGACATTTGCCATTGACAGCACTTAAGAGCCTATGTAAATGAACACAGGCAAAACTATGTACATCTTTTAGGTATGGTTGCATGAGATTTAAATAGTACCATCACAGCAAACAATGAATGGCGCGCAGAACAAAAGAGGGAGAGAACTAATGGGCGGGCTAGAGGAGTAGAGGTTGAGGGATCGGAGTAGCACTATCAGGACTGCAATTATTCCCAAGCGCTAAAACAAAAACTACCAGCTGTAAAATATATTGCAAACAGAAATTATATTTGAATTGCAAGGGCCATTTACATGGGTCCTATACCATAACAGATCCACTCTCCTGAACTGAGTGTTTGGTGATCACACCATACACTTCATGTAGCAATTCTCTCTCTTTTAAGACCAGCACTGGGCTTATATTTTATATTCTAATTACCATCTTTGTGGTTGAAATTTTTTCCTATACAGGAGATTGTTGAACATAATATTTTACAGTTGTGGTAATTTTACCACTTTTATTGGGAATTTTGCTATCAGTCATTAACTTTCTTTATAATTATGTACAGTATTTTACCTCCAGCAATAATAATCAGATATCACTGCCAGTTTTCAAAGTGTCCACTATATAGTAACACATGATGGGGCACTTTTTCGTAATTCACCAGCAGGGACCCGTTATGCGTAGACATTCATGTAGGCTGGTCCCCGCCATCATATGTTGGTCATTTGCAGAGTGGAGTGCATAAGCGCCGGGCAAAAGGTGGCGTACAATCGTGTGTGCGACCTTTTGCACTGCACTTTTGAACTCTACTGTGCAAATTAAGTAAACGCTGCCTGCCATGTACGCATGGAAGGCAGCATTTACAATAGATTCCTATGTGGTCTATCTGCTTTTTGCCGGTGCATAAAGCCATGGGACCCCATAAGGATACCCAGCTTTTGGGCCCGCATGACAAGGCATGTGGGCCCAAATGCTGTGAGTTTTGGTATGGCAGAGAGGAAGAGAGCAGCAGGAATGACATTTCCGTTCCACCCTTCCTCTCCCCCATACAAAATGAAAAAAATGGGGCGCACCATTAATTGAAAGCGTAATGGTGCGCCGGGCCGAAAAAAATGAGCCCCAATATCTTTTCTGTGCCCACTGTTTGAGATGCTTTATGCCATCTGAAGTCTTTAAAGGGCTGGTCACCTCTTCTAGATTCTGGTGTAGTCATTCCAGACCCAGGCATTTATGAGCAAATAGTAATTACTGATTCAGTGAATCTCTGAAAGGGGTTGAAATGCAGCAAGCAGAGATCTAGGGAAGCCTCCTAAGGGCTTATCTTCCCCAGTCTCATCCGACTAGAGTTACAAATGGAGTCTTCCAGATAAATAGTATTTGTTTTATTTTTTATTAAAATTATATAGTTTATTTCTAAACTTTTCATTTATGTACAACAGAATAATGTATGGTTCCATCTGAGTTTTATCGGTTAGAAACATCTCCTTAAATTGATTACGTTTTTCGGTCAGCGCAGTACATCCCATTAGTATATGATTTGATTCTGTATTTTCACTTTGTTGACAGAATCGACAGAACCGATGAGATATTGGAATCTGCTTTGTTTTTGACAGATATTCTCGTGTCGGTAGCAGATTAAAACGAAGCCTCATGAAAATGTCTCCTGATCTGTTGATCAGGAAAGAGCATGCGCTACTTTGGGAGCTGATTTATTGCTCGTATTTCACTTTCACATTTTAGGAGAAGTTGATATTGAGTTTTGAGGTACATTGTCTTAATCCAATCATTTTGAAAGATCTGCTTTTTCGCATATTGTAGGCGCTTAATCAGCAATTCTATTGATATCTCTGACTCATGGAATTTTTGCTCTACCATTTTTTTCCACATATTCAGAGCTGTGTCATTACTTGAATTTTATTAAAGGCGCAGTATATCAATTGCAGGTATGCATTCCTCGCTCAGTATTTTCCTATACATTTCGAGTTGTTTCCAATTGACAATTGACTATAGATACTGCGTCGCAATTTTGTATCGGATACAGTGCATGGGGTATGATGATGGTAATGACAATACTTTTCTCCCAAATATTGCTTCTAATTTTAGCCATTTTGAGCCCTGAAGATTTATCATCGCTTCACTACCATAAGTTAGTATTGCAGTGACATTTTGTCTATAAGATGTTATTACAGGCTTCAAGGAAAATTTCCCAAATTTGCAATGTATAAATGCACCTTGTCGGGCTAGAGAAAGGGCCTTCGTTTTCAGATGGTCCGCCCATTCTTTTCCACCCTTGATTAAGCCAGATGCCTAGGTATTTTGTTGTTTTAACTTGTAGTAATATTTCTCCCTGAAAGAATAAAGTTGGCATTTTCATTTTTTTGTTCTGTATATTGATCAGGGTCATGATTTTCGTTTTTTTGGGTGTTAATCTGTAGTTCATTTGTCTTCATATAATCTTCTAGCTTGTTAAGGCTAGTTTGTAACCCTCTCAATGTTTTATCGAGCATGACTGTGTCATCCGCATACATCATACACGGGAGGTGTACAGCATTGAGTTTTGGTGGGTTTGTGGTCGACGCTTGTGTGCATTCCTCAAAGTCCAAAGTGTAAAGATTAAAAAGGGTGGCCGCAAGAGAGCAACCCTATTTCAGACCGTTCCAGGTTTTAATCGGCGCTGTTAGTACTCGATACTTTGACATTTGAATTTGTATGGAGGTATTGCTATACAGTTGTTTTATAGGTTCCAGGATGCCCGGGAGGCATCTCCATCTTGTCAGTTTGTCCCACAATGCCTGCCTGTTGACCATATCAAATGCTAGCTGTAGGTCAATAAACGCTGCATAGACTTGAATTATTTTGTTTATCGCTTCTTGTTTTAACAAATTCAGCAGGACAAGTTGATATTTGTGCCAACTTTCCCTACAAACCCTGTCTGTCTTGTTGCCTGTCTCTGTGAATTCTTCACCCACTCGGTCAGTTTTCTAAGCATTAATGACGGAAAAATCTTCTCAAGAGGATCAAGCAACGCTATCGGGCTTCAATCGCCTTGTTTATATATAGGTATTAAAATTGCCAGTTTCCACGTCTTTGGGATATTGTTTGTTACTGTTATTAAACTGAATATTCTATAACTCAGGGTTACGTTTGAGGATTGTGTTGGAGAGCCCGTCCGGGCCCAGTGCACTTGATGCATTCAATGTGTAGATTAGGCTCAAAATATTGGCTTGGTCCCAGTCCACTAACCATTTCATTGGCTTCTTGTCAATGGAGTCGTTGTTCATGAGTGGTCTTTCCTTATATAGCTCAGTGAAATGGCTGGTCCATAGTACTTCTGGAACGTCAGAAATAAATTGATCTTGTCTGCTTATATGTTGATTGAGCTAATTATCTAAGTTTCGGGAATTTTTATGATTTAAGGCTACCATCATGTTTTCTGCGTCAGTTTGATTTAACTGCATTCTGGTCGTTTTTAGCCAGTTTGAGTAACATTGTTTTTCTACTTTCATTTTTCTGTATTTGTTTTCATCCGACCCTTTTTTTTTCAATAATCTTAATTTCTTGCGAAGATCTCTTTTTTTTTTTTTGCCACCATTTCAATATTCTAGGCATGATTGTATGGTTTCCTTAATTTAGGATCCTGCTTTGTTGGTTGCTGAAATGGTCTGAGCAGCCAGTCATAATTCAATTTCTCTATTCCTTGAAGACAAGTATTAGCGGAGGTCTCTATGAGTTTTCGTGTTTGCTTTTGGGAAGTCTCCGTTTGATTTTTGTGGATCCTTCAGCGTACCATGACACTGATAATAGATGGTGATCACCGTTGGGTGAATAGTTGTTTCCAGTGTCCTGCAACTTCTCCTTAATTCCGTGTGAGATGAATATTTAGTCTATTATCTCAGTCGATTTGCCTCGCAACCAGGTTGGCCTAGATACAAGTTGTGCAGTCTTATTTGTTAAATTCTCTGTTAGAAATAGATTTCTGTTGGTTATTTCTTTCATCGTTCTTTGAGCTCTTGGTATTAAGTTCACGTTATCATGTCTGAGACCAGTGAACTCATAAAGGTGTACATTTAAGTCTCCACATATGATGTATTCAATCTGATTGAATTTCTCGATGGCTTTGTCCATGGCCTAGAAGACGGTGTCTATGAAACTTTCATCGTTTATTACTTTAGGATTCCAATATACGTTAACTATCCCCAGCTTTATTTTCTCTAGCTTGGGTCTATTTTCATTTTGACTATCTGAAGTGTGTGTCTGATATTGTAGGATAGTCAATTGGGCCCACGGATTCAGATTGCTTGATTCAATTATTTCCAGATTTGAGTCTACTTTAATCATCGTAAATTGACCCGACGATGGTCTTCCTTTTATTACGTTGTATCGCAGGGTTCATTAGCGTATTGTGTCCTTCACACACCGGTTGTTGAACGAACCACGTCTCTTGTAAGCAAATAATCTGAAACTTGGAGAAGTGGAATGTGTTCTGTTGAAAGAGATGGCCATGACCTCTTGTATTCCATGAGCATAATTTGTTACACTCTTTTCCTTTAGTCTCTAGTTGTTACAATTGCTGAATGTTCTGGAACTTCTTCACTTCATTTGTGTGTTCTGTATCGCTCCAAAAAAAGAAATGCTTTGTAATTTCAGATCTTACTCTGTAATGTGGTGTGTCACTTAACTTCATCCTATGGGAGGAATATCTCCTTATTGGCTATGTCATATTCATTGAGAGCATAGATCCGACATTCGTTTGTCTTTGTCTGTGAATTCTCGTTTTTGTTTAATTTTGTGATGTGGTCTGTCATTTATGGAACTTTTATCATTGGATTCAGTGCATATAAATCCTAATTGATACAGTGGGTTTCGCGATTCCTTTATGAAGTCCATTATTTTTCTTGAATATAGGTCGATCCATACTGTATCTAAAGTTAGATCCTCTTCAAACTGAACTAACTTCATATCTTCAGATCGTATGCTTTTTAGTTCTGGAATTGCGTGGAACAGGCATATGATGTTAGCTCTGTTTAAGATCAGCTCGTCGTCCAGTACAACCGTTCTTTCTAATTTCAATCTATTTGTCTTTGAAATATAGGTAGTTGTATTTCAGTCTCCCTATGGGCCCGTCTCGTCTTATTCATGTCATCCTTTCATCGCGATCGGTTATCGATCGAGTTACCTATTATTGATAACTCATCTGTCATGAGATCAATGACTGCTGATTGATCTCTAGAAGAATAATCCGGCGTGGTGTCAGATATGTCCTTGCAAGTAAGGACCACATTTATCGTGCCTGACAAATCCTTAATCATATTGTTCGATGATAATTTGCGAATAATCCTTCACACTTTCAGAGAGTTTGATGGCAGTCTCTTGTTCATCATCCATGTGTGTTTAAAAGTTCATCATTATTTCCTGTTGTAATTGTTCCTCCGTTTGAATAGGTTCTACACACTTAAGTTTTGGTCTGGAGTCGTTGAAGAGAGAAGCCTCTGTCGGTTTTCTTTCTTTGATTAACAAAGATGTCTTTTGGGATTTAGTTTTGTTTTAATCATCTGCAGCGTAGAGAGGTTTCTCAAAAAAGCTCTATACCCCTTATTCCTTTTTTAAATTATTTTCTTTAAAGTATCTTTTTTATGTTTTGTCGCATTAATGGTATTCTTTAGACTGAAGATTTCAAATGTCTCTTTCTGTTTTGCACTTTTTCAGGAATATGAGTTTTCTCTGCGTCGTTTCCTTTCCTGTGCAAAGACAGGTTAGTTGTATTTAATACATAATCACAACCTTGCTCGCTATTCACTTTAAACTTTTCTCCCTGCTCATCTTGGAGTCTTGTTTTCTCCTGTCTTCCCTTGTGTAATGGGGATTCAACTGAGGTACTGCCTCCTGCATGTTTATGTGGACTCCGGACTTGTTTATGTCAGGCTTTATGATTGTCCACTCATTTTTCACATTTGTTGCATTCAGCATTGCAATAATAGCTGTAGTCATCTGCAATTTTTCAGAGCGATCGTTCGACTCAATTTCACATAATCTGGTCTGCCACATCACACTTGCTTCAGCTTCTATATTTATAGAGTCTTGAAATCTGGCCATGAATGTCCCTAGATGTATTTGTTTTGAGTGAATAAGAGCCAGCAAGGTCGCCTGATCTTTTATTGTTTCTATATTGGCTTTGTGTATTTTTATTATTATTTTTTTAAAACTTGTTTAAACCAGCACACAGATGACAGTAAGATCAACAAACAACAGACAAAGCATTACCTCCAGTTCAAATTACGAGCACTCCTTATGCTTGCCCCCACCCCCTCCTAGATCAGCTTTCGTCGAGGTCCGGTTGGGCATGGGTAGGGACCAGCCGTTCGCAATCCGACTGAAGGGCCCCTGTGACCAGCCACGGTATGTAAGTTAACGGCAGGAAGTTCTGGTCATAGTCAAGGACCGGCGCTCAAATGTTCGAGAAGCGGAAAAGGAGTCCGCTTTGGCTGCAATGATTTTCTCTGCTATCAGGATGTCCCAAAGTTTTAGCCACTAAAGAGGGGCCTTCAGCGGACTTCCATGTGCGCGGCACCATGATCTTTGCGGCTAGCAGCGGTTGTTCCCGCTCCACCGGCCTCAACCCAATCCCCAGGGCCACTGATTTCCCAAAGTTAATGGTAAAGCCAGCTACCCTCCCAAACCCATGAATCTCAGCAAGCGGGGATATCTGTAATAGTTAATAGCACGTCATCGGCATAAAGCACAATCTTGGGTTGGGAGGAGCCCGCTTGAAAGCCTTTAATCTGTGAGTTTAGATGGATCCGTTGGGCGAGGGGTTCCATGGCAAGGGCAAAAAGCAAGGGAGACATGGGGCATCCCTGTCTGGTTCCACAGGTCAGTGGAATCGGGTCAGATAAGAGGCCATTGACTCTAAGGAGGGTCTTTGGGGATTGGTAATTGGCTAGCACCAGCTTTCGGAAGGTGGGACCAAAGTGGAAGGTTTCGAGGGAGAGTCGCACGAATGCCCAGTCCACCTTGTCAAACGCCTTGGGTGCGTCTAGGGCCAGCAAAGCAAGCTTCTGCGGATCCTGATTCGCAATGTCTATTAGGTTCAGGACTCAACGAATATTGTCCCCTGTCGACCTGTGCAGTATGAATGCCGTCTGATCTGGGTCTATAATATCGGGGAGGACAACTGCCAAGCGATTTGCCAACATCTTTGAGTATATGTTAGCGTTGAGGTTTAGTAATGAGATAGGCCTATATGAGCTGTTATCCCTGGGGTCTTTTCCTGGTTTAAGAACGAGGACTGTGATTGATTCCTGCATAGAGAGGGTAATAGTTCCCGAAATAGCAAAAGAATTGAAGAGGGTTGTCAGGGGAGTTATAAGTTGGGGGTGGAGAATTTTTAAAAATCGTGTTGTATACCCATCTGAGCCCGGGGCTCTGGATTTGAGCCTCCTAATGGCAGCATCGACCTCCTCAGCTGAATAGGAGCTTCAAGGCTCTCACTCACAGGGTCCTTGAGGCGAGGAAGAGCAGCGCCTTGCAGGTAGTCCTGCTGTTCCTCTTGGTTCCTTTGGGATGCCGACATTATTTCCGACAGGTGGGTGACCGCAAGTCGCAGTTTGTCCTGTTCTGCAAAGTGGATTTTGCTTTGGGGGTCACGTAGGCCCAGGATAGAGTTCTGTTTTTTCCCTTTGGCAAGTTTGTCCGCTAATAGTTTATTCGCCTTGTTACTTTTGGCATAGTACCCTTCTTGGTTTTAGCCAGCAGCTGTGCTGTCATCTGCATAATGTGCCTCCGGCCTTTTCCGAGCAGCCTGTAGGGCCCGGTGGGATTTCGGGGGCCAGCCTTTGCGTTTGTGAGCGGTCTCAGCCTCACAGATCTCGCTCTCCAGGTTCATGCGGGTTTGCCGTCAGCATTTGTGGAAGGTTGCTCCCTGGGCAATCAACTCTCCTCGCACCACAACTTTCATAGCATCCCAGGTATTAGCTGGGGACATGTCCTTGTTCAGGTTTTCCCTGAAGAAGTTCTTGATTGTCTTAGCTATGGAGCTCCTTAATGACATATCGTTTAGGACGGGGTCATATAGGTTCCATCGGCGTCGGGAGGAGGGTCGGGGTCGTGGACCCGGAGTGTCAGGGCAACTGGAGCATGATTGGAGAGCACCCTTGGGCCAATGATAACGTTGTCTGTGAAAGCTAAGATTTGGGGAGAGGCCAGCAAGAGGTCAATCCGGGAGAAGGTTCTGTGCACATATGAGTAGCAGGACTAGTCCCTTTCATTGGGATAGAGCACTCTCCATGTGTCCACTACATCCAGGGCCCGGAATAGGTGGAGAAGGCCTGCTGCCAGCCGAGAGTCTCTGTGGGTTGTAGGATGTGAACTGTCCTTAAGTGGGTCATGCGCCCCGTTGATGTCTCCTCCGATGATGGTTTGGCCCTCAATGAATGGAGGAGAGATTATTCCAAGACTTTATAGAACTCCTCTTGCTTGTCGTTTGGCGCATAGACTGAGATGAGAGAGTAGAGCTGTCCAAGAATAAGACATTTGACCGCCATCAAGCCGCCCTCCAGGCAGGGCAGGGTCTCCAGAATGTGTGGTCTAACCCATCTAGCAAAGAGAATCTCAGTGCCCCCTTTCTTAGTTCCATCAGAGGCTAGGAATTGTAGTGGGAATAATCTGCTGCGGACGTGGGTAAATTCCACTGGGATTAGGTGAGTCTCTTGCAGAAAAACCACTGAGGATTCCCCATCTTGTAAACGTTGAAGCGTAGACTTCCTTTTAGAGGGGGAGTTCAACCCTCTGACATCTAGCGTAACAAATTTCAGTTTCTGGTGCGGAGTGGGCGAATCCTGGATTTCAGTGGGTCCCAGAGGTGGGGGTGGGGTAGTGCAGAGCTCAGCCATCATCTGGAGGCTTGGTCAAGGTGGAGTCATCATGTGGCCGGGGTTTTAACAGTAATCCCCAACGGGAGGGCAAGACATTTAACATCAACCTCCTATGGGAGGTTGAGACATTAACCTGGGAGCCGATTTCTTTTTATCGGTCATTCCCCTAGCTAAAAGGGCTAAAACAGTCAAAGGCTGAGTTCCAAGGGCATTTTGGTGGCATACACCTTGGAGACGGGCATGAGCCGCATGGGGCCCGCAGCTTCACTCTTGTTGCGTCATGTTCAGATGTCGTCTGCTCCATTGGCTGGACCGCAGATGATTATTTAACCTTCCGGCTCCTTTATACCTTTGGGCAGGACGAGCGCCTCAGTCTGGGAAGAGAATTATCTGGCTCGCCCCCAGTACAATCAGTTGTCGGATTCTCCGCACCCCCAGGAGAATCAGGGCGTAGGATCGCAGCAGCGTCATCGAGGTGGCTAATCCTACGCAGGGTTCCGTTGTAGGAGAACTATAGGGCTGTTGGGAACAGCCATCGATATCGAATTAGGAAAAGCCTAAGAGGGCTAAGGGCCCTTCTCTTCCACAGCGTCAGGAGGGAGAGATTCTGATACATTTGGAGCAGAGAGCCTAGAAATGTTAACTCCTCCTGGGATCGCCCTATTGCGGAAATGGCTTATTTGGTGGTGTAGAAATAAACCCTTGTTATTACAACAAGGGAGTCCGATTCTACTCCACGATGCAGGCAAAGCCTATGGGTGCTGTCCAGAATGAGTTGTAACTTGTCCAAGTGCGGCGGCAACGATTGGAAAAAGTCACCCACATATTCAGCCAGATCTTTGTCCAGGACTGAGGAGGGGACCCCTTGTATCCGCAGGTTGTTGCGGCGGGCACTGTTTTCAACGTCCTCCTGCGTGAATTCAAGGATCTCGGTTCTGTTGAGAAGAGCCTGAATCAAGCATTGCACTTCCCCCAGAGTTGCAGCGTGTTCTTGGGTCAAGTCCTTAACTTCCCCCAGCCTTTACTCTGCATCCATGACCCTCTGGTCGGTCCGCTCTAGTTTAGTAGTGAGCTCCGACATGCACAACCGAAATTCTGCCTTAATGTCTGACATAAAAGCTTGAATGTCCTCTTTGGTCGCCAGGGCTCCTCTGTCCTCCGAGAGCTTTTGGGGCGTGAGTTTCAGGGGCTCTGACTTTTTTCCCTTGCCCGCTGAAAGCTTCATGGTGGTAAAGTTAGAGTTCTTGGTAGGTTTTAGATAGTTAGACATCACTTCAGAGTAAGTTGGGGCCTGTGGGATGTTAGATACAGGATATAGCCCAAGCTCCGTATTTCCTATAGGAGGCTGCAGCATAGGGTTTCAGGCTACAAAACCAAAGGAAAAGCGTATGTATGTTGATTTACATCCAGGGGAGCTGGCTATGTGCTTCTTCTGGGCTAGGGGCCAAGGTCTCTCCCACGATAAATTCAGTTAGGGCCTGTAGTTACTGACAGGGTGTAAGGCTGTGGGCCGAAGTGCAGGACTGGACTGGACTGGATGCAGCTGAATTTGAGGCAGAGGCGGGTGGAGCACGGTGGACGGGGGAGGTGTTGAGATGGAGGGACGGGCCCTCCAGAAGAATCTGTGCTGCTGGAGTGACCCCTCACCCCCCTGCCTTGTTGAGCCACCACAAAGGAGATGGAAGTTAAGGAAGTCTGAGGCTCGGCCAAACAGTTTCTGTGGTGGGGGCATCTCCAGTGGGGGCCAGGAAGGATCTCAGCGGGAATGTAGCAGCGGGGTCAGGCTGAGTGGGCAGAAGCGCATCCCCCCAGGAGGATAGCCGGTGAGTATTAGTCCCCGAGTGCCACCGCCATGGGTGGGGAAGCCGCAGCAAGAGGCGGCCTGTGTAGCAGTCCGAACCTGTGGTGTGGCGGCGTGGGCACCTTCACAATAAAGCTGGTCATCAATGTCAGGCCAGTCGGAGGTCCTGCTCCCCTTTCCCCACCCGGGGTAGCGAGCTGGCCGGGTGGGGTGTTGGGGTGGTGGAGCGCGGAACGCACCAAAGGTCAGCGAGGTCCAGTTCCGCTCAACAGCGGGGGCCAGTGGCAGCTCCAGTGGACTCTGCTGCAGCATTCGTGCCATTTGTGTCTTCTCCTGGGGAGACCACAACCAGGATCAGTTTGTGGCTACTCCAAGGGCCGGGTTCGCAGCGTCATCGAAGTGTCTAATCCTACGCAGGGTTCCATTGTAGGAGAACTGTAGGGCCGTTGGGAACAGCCATCGATATCGAATTTGGTGGTCTTGGAGGAAATGCGTAAGAGGGTGGAGGGCCCTTCTCTTCTGCAGCATCAGGAGGGAGAGAACCTGATAAATTTGGAGCGGGGAGCCTGGGAATGTTAACTTGTCCTGGGATCGCTCTATTACGGAAATGGCTTCTTGGTTGGTGTAGAAATTAACCCTTGTTATTACATCTGCATGGGAGTCCGATTCTACTCCACATCGTGGGTGCAGCCTATGGGTGCTCTTGGATGTTTTAACCCACTAGTCCATGCCCTGCAACATTACTGCGCACTGCTTGCATCAGAAGCCTCAGAATGGCCCCTGGAAAGCATTATGCGCTCTAAAATCACCCAGAAGTGCGCAGGAAAACCTGTAAAAAGAGCCGCCAATCCACTTTTGCCTATGTCAGTGGTAACACAGGAGACCACTGCCAAAACCAATCATTTGGCTGCCCACAGAGGAAAATTAAACTATTTGAGAAAAAGCAGTCCTGCATGGCAAGAGAAACACAGATCCGCTTGAAAATCTGTTTTTCTTGGCTGTTAAATTTGCAAAAATCATGGTTCCCAAATCTCAAAAAAGATCAAACCTCCTTGTTGGGTGTTAAACATCACTTTACTTCAAGAATCCACCTAAGTGCAATGTCATCAGAAGTACATTTATCAGAAGAAAATCCACATTGAAGGATGCTTGCTTGGAAAAATATGTTAAAAATGGGCACAATACCGATGCTCGCCTGTGTAAGAAGCTGGCAATTTACTTATACTGTCATTTAAACTTCTACATTAAGAACTAAGTATGGAAAAGAACTCCTATCAAAAGCAATAGAGGTGGATACAATTCAAAACTATATTTTAAAAAGGCTGGAATTAAGAGATTTGAGTATATATTTGTAAAAATGTCATTTGTATTTAGGACAAGACTATTTAAACACTGTTTTAAAAGTGAGTAAAGTTAGCCACACTGAGCTTCAAAGACATTCCACACCTTCTACCCAACAAAGGAATCTTCCCCCCCTGCTCTGCTGAGAAACTGGCAGGGGTGTGTGAAAGGAACTGTGAGGGGGACCTTGACCTGTAGCTCTGCTAAGAGACAATTGGATTCTTGAACTGAAAGGGAATGCTAATTTGGGGCGTCAACAGAAACCAGCCCTGGCAGGAACCAGCTCAGGTTGCATCTCTGGCTCAGCCAAGCTTTGGAGGCGGGGCTAGACTGAAAATGTGGCTTGGGAACTGAAGAAACTGAGGGGCTGATTCATGGAATTATTTGCACCGAAAAACAGGGATTTGTGCGCCATTCTGCCCGCAAATCCGTGCTTAACAAATGGGGATTTGCGGGCAGAATGGCGCACAAATCGCCGTTTTTCGGCACAAATAATTCCATGAATCAGCACCTATATGTTTGAGAAAAAGACTGTGCCGAACTGGTAAAAATATGGAATTTAGAGGTCATTAAAATGAAAATGTCGCTCACAGTTTAAAACTACTCTGGAATCTGTGCGATATTTAGAGACAGAATTATCAAAATGTGGACTTTGTAGCAGTTGTGATAATGTTAAAAATATGAAACTTTACAGGAATATGCCCAGATGGTATGTGCATGTATGTGAAAAAATTGGTACAGAACTGACGCTGAGTAACCGACCAAAAGCGCGAAAAACTGTCATTTGTGAACCGAAGCTCTCCAGAAGATGGGACTTTGACAGATGCGTGCCTTATTTAATTTGGGATGTTAAGATGCAGTATTAGTAAATTCGTGATATTATAAATATGCTTTTTGTGAAAAATAAGATATACTGTACAGAAACAAAGGGGAGGGTTTTCTCCCTGGACCATAAACATGACACATCATGACGGACGCACCGAAGGCGCCATGCCACTAAATCCTGCAAGGTCGGTGAAGTCCGGTTCCGCTCAACAGCGGGGGCAAGTGGCAGCTCCAGTGGACTCCGCCGCCACGTTCATGCCGTTTGTGTCTTCTCCTGGGGAGACCGCAACCAGGATCAGTTTGTGGCTCCTCCAAGGGCCGGGTTTGCAAAAACCACCCGATGGGGCTTCCCCAGAGCCATGCCCGCAGCCAGACATAAGTCGCAGGGCGGCCTCCAGCAAAGGGTACTGTCGAAGTGGAGGAAGTACAGGGGAGTAGAGCCCTGCCCTTAGCGGATGCCGCAGTTAGTATCTGTCGAGGGGTCCCCATTGAGGTGCCGTGGCAAAGCTTCCGCGGCCTGTCCACCATTTTGGATTACCCTGGTGGTTAATGTCCCAAACTTCGCCAGCTTCGTTATGAGGCTGCAGTGGGCATTAAAGGCTCATTCTGGTGTCATCTGTGGCCCAGGCATTTATCTTGCAGCTGGTAGCGTTAGTTCTATGGAGAAGCGGCAGGAACATCATACATTTGCGAAAAGCTGCGGCCCCCATACGGAGGCCATTAAAGGAGCCGCCACATCTCTGGTGATCCTGGCCACGCCACCTTCTTGGAGTTTTAAAAATGTGAATGTTTGTGTTGTTGCAGCTATCAGCATGTTCTGCAAGTTGATCATTGTAGTCGGCATTGAGTCTCGCTGGACTCCTCGTACTGGTTCAAACTGACATTTGTTATAAGGGATCTCATTGGGCTTTTCCATCTCCTCAGGTTGAGTGTCCCATCGTTCGAAGTTCTTTATTTCAGAAGGGATAATCCTGTTCTCTTGATATTCCATAGGGGTTTGTGCTTCCTTCTTTGACTTGAATGGTGATTTTGAAGACACTGGTGTTGAAGTGGTGTGAGTCTCGATATTCTTTTGTTCGCCCACATCTCCAAAAACTCCCTTCCTTTTCTCATGATCACTCATGAGAGTTTTGATTTCTGTGATATCCATTGAGAGTCCGGCTGCACGCCGTTCCGATGCTTGATTGGTTACTGCAGAATTTGTTTCTGGCTTCATTCCTTGTGAATACTTTTTTTTGCCACAGCTATTATATCTTTTTCTTTTGGCGACATGTCAAACTTCGAGTTAGTTAGAGGTAGTATTTGCTCTTTGTCTCATTCATTCATAGTAGATGAAGTGTTATTCTGTGCTGTGTTCGTGATAAAAATTGATTCATTGGTGTTATCTTGCTGGACGTTCAAGTGTTGCTGATTCAGCTGAGTCGACGGATACTTTTTCATTGGATTTGTATATTTTGCATCCAGGATTTCTGGAGTCTGTATTTCATCTACATCATGGGGAGGAGTAGTATAGATGGCTTCCACATCCTCCTATTTTGGTGTCGATGTCTTGCAACTCAGTCTCATGTGTTTGTACAAGCGCACAGCAACTCTGTGTGCTACTTGGGGACGTATCGGTGGGTTCTACACCTGAGGAAATCCGTTGCTCACTCTGCAGCTGGTCAAGATCAGCTTGCCTTAGCTCTAGTTCTATTAATAAGGATGCCCTTCCATCATCCCTGGTGTATGCTGCTCAAGCATAGTCTTACCTAGGGGTGTGGTTGGTTCACTTACCTTTCGTGGCAGCGGAGCATGTCGTTTGTGCTCCGATTTAAACTTCAGATGACTGGATCTGAGTATTGTTGAGTCTCACGATGCTGAAGCGGGTGGAGAAATGTTCGGGTTAGAAGATGTTTTTGCTTGTTGTTGTGTCCGAGGTCCAGTTGAAGGAACCATAATACAGCTCCAATCACGTGATCTTCGGTCGTCACTGTAAAAGACAATACTGTTCTTTCTTTCGTAGTCTTGTTATTTCCAATGTGTTTCAGTTTAACTGCCTCAGCTTCTACATGCCTGCAGAGACCAAAAGACTCTGCGACCTGACTCGACGGCCGCTCTGCAGTGTCTTGCAGTTTATGAAGGCTTTGTTGGTCGACAGCAAAAGAGGGCAGGCACAGCGTAGTCCACGAAAAAGCAAACATGCAGAATCTCAACGAAAAGACTCTGCGACATGACTCCGCAGGGGTCAAGACTATCTAAACTTCATCCAAATACACATCAGTTATGATTTTGACAAAGATATATCGAGAAATGGTAGCTCTGCATTGCAATAATAGTATTACCATATTGAAAGAAAATTGAGAAAAGGGCATGAAAAGGAGAAAGGGACAAATGCTAAAGTTGATGCTGCAGGTGAAAATCAGACCCTCTAACCTCTGAATACAGCCCTTCAATATGAATAACAGTCACTGCCCATTCCCCATGAACAATATATGGCTCCTAATTAAAGAGCAAGCCACCTGGATTGTAATCGCACATTACACTTTAATTTAATAATTCGCTCAGGCTTAATAACTCAGGTCGCGGGTTAATACCACACGGTTTACTTCCTAGAGCACTATTAGCACTTTATTTCTTTAAAACAACGGTTCATAATGAGCCGTTGGTTTTAAGAAATAAAGTGCCTCTAATGAAATGGAAGTGAGGCTCCGATCAGAGACCATGTTCCATTTACATGGCAGCCCGGCGGACATGAGAGGAGCATCGCTGCAGGTAAGTGGGAGGATGGGGAGTGGTGGAGAGTGGTTAGGAGAAAGAAGAGCCGGTACGGTAGGTGGAGGAAGGGAAAATGTTGGGGATGGTGCAAGCAGCTGTCAGCTCACTTAGAATGTAGGCTTATAATGAGGCGATATGCCCCTTGGTGGCTGGCCCACCCTGTAGGTAATGGCCTGCCACCCAAGTTAAGGACCTGTGCGCAGTGAGGGTCCCTTAACGAGGGTGGCAGGCCGTTACCTAGAAGGTGGGCCCGCCACCAAGGGGCATATCATCATTAGCACACGTGCAGTTGTCTACACGGGTGTATATATTTAAAGTAAAATAGAAACTTATCTTAGATGCGCGGAACACACTTAGTACCCACGTAGGAAACTACACAGTTGTAAAGAGATGAAGTAGGAGGGGGAGCGGGGAAGGGAAGGTTGCAGCGGCTGCACAGGAAGTTCAGAACGCGGGCTTGTACCATACAGTGTTCTGAGCCTCTGGATTGGCTGCCTCCCCCCTCTAAAGGGAGCTAATGTGAGGTTCAGCCTGCATGCCAAGCGACATTGGTCCAGTTATTCACAAGGAGGATCTCTGCCATTTACTGGACTAAATAGGTTAAGGATTTATCATTGTCCATGCTGTGTCTGCAGCTCAAGGGTACGTTAGTAATTAAGTGCATCTTTGAACAGCACTGTAGCCCTCAGGAAAAGACTATGAAGAAGACAAATGCAACGTCTGCTCTTCTTTGAAATGGAAAGGAAACGTACATAAAAGTACTGTTTTGAGAATAATTGAAATAAAGGTTGATTCCTTATGATAAAAGACAGTCAGTTTTTCCCAATGTGAATACACCTTAAACCAAAAAGGGAGGGTGCATAAATGTCATTCTATGAAAAAGATGCACCTTAATTTAGTATAAAAACGGATACAATCAACTATTTTGGGAATAGATAGATGGCAGATGAATAAGGAAAATCATTAATGACGTGTATTCATTGTTTGATTTTACCCTGCTTCCAAAAACTCACCTTATGATTTTTAGAATCATTCAGTTTCTCTTTAATGTTGTATGGTTGCAATAATGATAGTAGAATAGTTAAACTGAATCCATGTGATGAACTACCCTTCTCAGACACACAGAATACGTTGTTTCACTCTTTAAGGATCAACGTGATACATCCCATGTAACGGCAAGAGGAACAATGGAGCAGCTGTGTCTGTGATTTGTGAGAGGCGTAAGAAATAGTCTGGATGATGCCGGAGTACTGTGAACCTCAGGACGATCATTTTGCAGCAGGCTCTAAGATGCAGATCCCTGGTTAATGGACTGATAAGGTCAGGAAGCTGCTTAATACACAGTGAGCGAGCAGTGGTGAAGACAAGACCATAGCCAGAATTTTCTAAGACGTGTGGACACCAAGGGGCTCATTACTTGTGAGCCGGGCCAGTAACAATGCCAGAAAGAATGTCGATACGACCGGCTCCGGCATTCTTACTGGACCGGCTCAATCCAAGTCTGCCGGTATGGGCAGTGAACTAACGGAAGGCCAGACCTGCCGGGTGTTCAGGCCCCGACTGGCAGAGAAATCACTTAATGGTGCCGGTGATTCAGTAGTTCCCTATCGGACTCCATGGAATGGGAACTTACTGCTGTTGCAGCCGCCCATAATATCCTGGTAACACCGGTAACAGTAAGGCCAGTCTGCCGGTAACCCGTCGGTAGCACTGGCAGGTTACCGGCAGACTCTTGGAACACCCCAGAGTAAAGACATGCAATGAGCGACCTGCTCCATGAAGATGATGCTCCAGGCAAGAGAATCAGAGAATGTAGTGTAATGGTTAGGAAAGCCACGTGCCTTGAGATAGGCTTAGAAGATAAACCCTAGTCATTGGACAGAGATGGCATCAAAACCCTATGAAAAGGATGTGGGACGGTGGAGCAGGGAGGTGGGTGCAATACCCTGAGATTGAGTGCCAGTGACCCAAGTGCATTTGAGAGGTACACATAGGAACAAAGCATGCAGGAACCAGAAGAGTTCCCAGAGCAAACACGAGTGTTTGTGAAATGTGGATTAGAGGAACCTTCAGAGAAAGCTCATAAAGCCTATTAAAAATGTGGCTATGTAAAATGAGAAAACCTGAATACAGGAACCTGGAGAGAATGCTAAGAGAGCATGCAAGAAACTTTTCACTGTTAAATTGAGAAACCCTGAATACAGTAGACCAAAAGGAAAGGGCCTAAAGAATATGTGAGGCAAATCCAAAAGGGACATGCTTGAACAAGTACTTATAAAGAGCAAAAGCAAACCCAATAGTCAGAGCTTGGTGGAGCATGTGTTTGCAGCTACTATTCAAACTATCCATTTCATAATAAGGCCTTATGTGTTTTCTGTGGAGCCCACTGGTCGACTTACACAGAGGGTGTTAGCAACTTACAACTAGTCATCAAACAAGGACTATTGTGTGGACATTAGATTTTGAACATGCAGTTAGCAAATTTAGTGTTTTGCATGTTCTCCCACCTTCTTCAGAAAGAAACTGCACAGGAATACTAAACAGCATGTATTCTTTATGTGCAGGTGGCAATGGGGTTACACAGATATATGCAGGAGACAGACAGCATGAGCTATAGTGTTAAATCGTACATCTGTTTTGTCTCCTCTGTCTGTAGGTTCCATACCCTCGTAGCCTTCCTAATCCCTTTCACAGGGCTCTCATCGCCACCCTGTTAATTGAACTTGGATGGTGGTGTGAAGTCGTGGCATGAGTCTTTGGAGGGGCTGGATTACTACTGGTGCTTGTAAGATTCTCCTCTGGAAAAGATCCACCTGACTGATTAAAGGTTGCTGGTTTGCCATTAGACTACACAGCAAAATGTGTACATGTGTGTCCACTATATGTATATCAATGATTCAGTGTCACACACCATGAGTCCAGAAAGCCAACACAGGCAAAGCCAATTTTAGGCACAGACAATATCATGAAAAAGACTGTTTGGCAGGACTAACTTCTATGCATAACCCATTTAGCTAGAGCTCCTAAAATGTGAAAAAGGAGTCTGGTTTCATCTAGCAAATGGCAATCGGTCACAACTATAAGGGTTTTCTCACCCACAGCAGCAGCAGATCCCATACCCATCACATGTGGTGTGCCACAGGGCTCACGTGTTTCGCCCACTCTGTACAATATATTTACCAAGCCCCTTTTCGATGATCTGGATCATCTTGGTATTGCCTACACCAACTACGCAGATGATACCCAGATCCTCCTTCCACTTTCTGGGGATTATGGCAAGGATTTGGCCTTGGTGAATAGAGTGTACATCATCATCCAGGCATGGATGGCCACACATGGACTATGCCTGAATGATGATAAAACTGAGCTCATCATCCTGGGCACTACCTCTAGTCTAAAGAAATTAGGCCCGGTCTACTCTTCCGTCACAATTGATGGCAATAGCATCAAAGTAGGACAAGAGGTCAAAACATTAGGTTTTTACTTAGACTCCAACTTCTCTCTCAAAAGACAGGTGAATTCCTTAGCCTCTTCTACGGCTTACATGTGTAAACTGATCCATGGAGCCAAACCCTTTTTGACTGACACAAGCTGCCTAACCCTTGCGAGAGCCCTCATACTGTCCCGCCTGGACTATTGCAATGCTCTTTATCTTGGTGCTGCTAAAGCCACTACCAGTAAACTACAAACCCTTCAAAATAATGCTCTTAGAACAGCATTGGGCATCTCCAGAAGAGATCACATTACAGCACACAGTCAACAGAACAACTGGCTTTCTATCAATGACAGAATTCTCCTAAAAACCCCCGTCACTCACAAGTCCCTCAATAACGCTGCACTGATTTATCTGATTGACAGATTTCACAGACAGACCTCCCTTAGACCCACAAGAACAGTCTACAAAGACTGTCTCTCTGTCCCTAACTTTAAATGCTCTACCATAGGGGGTAACAGCTTTCCAGTGAAAGCAGCAAAACTGTGGAATTCCCTACCACCAACCCTCGGAATCGACCTGCCCTATCAGAACTTCCATTCTAAGGTAGTTCTATGGCTGAAAACGTAAGCCTTCTAACACTCCTAGGTGTCAAGTCCTGCATATTCTCTCCTTCTGTACATATTTAGTCACAGTTGTTTATCTGTATATATGTACATAATCCAGTTATTATTTCACTGTGCATGTTTATTCTTGTTGTATATATTCTTGCTGTTGTAACTAAGCCTTGCATATACTTGTAACTGCTGTGCCCTGTTAACCTAGGGTATGCTCGCGCATTATAAATAATAAACAAACAAACCTTCCTGTTGGCAAGAATTGTCAAAGATACTTTAACTGTGAGGTTGTCAACACTCAACCCACACTCAGAGTGGCCATGAGCTGTCCCAAAGCAAAGTTCTATCTATAACATGAAGCCCCAAAATAGCATTGGAGATTGTGGTGCATCAGGACCAGTAACCTAATAAGAAAATATGAATCTGGTCTATCTGTCCGATTAGGTCCTTTGAGAGACTAAACATTGGTTGGACAAGTACAGGTGACATGGTGGCATCTGGTCACATTGTTATAAACTGTAATTAATTCTAAGGCCCATGTTGAACCTAGAAATTACAGGTGACCCTAGCTGACAGGGTGAAGACCTAGTGTGTAAATACAGAACATTTTTAACAACAAATTGCTGCCTGTAACCTGCAATAACAACCTGCTTACCTTTACCAAGATGTAAAGTATAATTTAATAAACCCCTAATGAATATTAAATATATTCAATGAAAACATATAGAAAGCCTATGTTTAGAGAATTATTCCCAAGCCCTAAACAAAGGTCTGGGCAATTGAGAGATTCTTTTTTGGATTGTAACTTTCCAAACATTTAGAATGTGCGACAACGTTTCTGACCATGTACCCTATTGGGCACTTTTTGTACCATGTTTTACAAAAACAATTGTCCCAAGTAACAGTTGAAGGCACACTTGACTTCTCGACTTCCATGCAAAGACGATTGGTATTTAATCTAATAATCAAACAGTCAATATATTTATAATACAGGTATATAAATAATAGAAAGTTACTCACCATGGTGGCAAACTGATGATCAGCATCAAGTGCGGAAGTCTTTGGTTGTGTGGAGGACGTTGTCTTCACTGCACTGCCCGGAAGAGGTTCTAACCGAACTGGACGTTGCATGCTTCCTGGAGCAGTGTTAGGCCGCGAAGAAGAAGGCTTGACATATGCAAAAAATGTGGACAGTCTCTTTTTAGGTAGCTTACTAACTTTCACATGCAGTTAAGATTTTATGAAAAGGGAATGCTACATTAATTGTGCATGCTCGTGCACCGCTTGGAACATTTTAAAATACACACCAGCATTAATTAGTACACATTTGATAAATCTTCAATAACACAGGGAAGATTATTTACTTCTCTTTATGTAACAAATTATTAATAAACATTTAAAATGTGTGCCAAAAGCTTGAGAGTGCCTCCACTGAGACAAAAGGAGGCCAACAAACCTGATATGTGGGATGGTATCCACTCAGCAGGGACTGCAAACTGGTTTTAGCTCCAAATCTTCAAGATGTACTGCTTTCAGAAATGATGACTAATAAATGTGACTAACCCTAGGCATACTATCCATTCATGTCCAACTTTTAGTTTCTAAAATGACACAGTGGTGATGGTAGAATACTTCTCTCATGATGTTTGATCAGTTGCCCATTTTTTGTAAATTCGTATGAAATAGCCAAGCAGGCTAGAATTTCTAGGGTACGTAATTAATTACTTTAAAAAAAGTTGTATTATTTTTCATGTCAACGATCGGGCATACTTTGATACCACTAGTCCAGATTGTCCCATTCTAAGTAAGATTTGCACTGTTTCCTAAGCTGTGCTTTGCTTAGATAAAAATGTATTTTTGCTGTCCCCCACTATCATGCCTCCATGTTGAGGCGCCTGGGCTGACGAACGTCTGTTAACTTCTAGGATGGCATCATTGTTTGGCTCTGGCTGTTAATGTATGGTGCTCTACCTAGTTCTTCTGATGGATCTGCTTTGTTTTATCATGCTTCTTGGCTCAATTTTCAACAATCAGTCCTTTCTGTATTTTGTACTGTAGTTACAGCCTTCCTCAGTGATTCCATTTACTGTAGGTTCTTACTTACCACACACAGCATCAAAAAGTACAAGCTTTCAGTACAACCTTCATCACCATAAATCATGATATACATCTTATCCGTTAAATGATGGAAAAAACAAACATACCTGCACTGTACACAATATGAGGTTAAAGCTTACGTACAATTGGGCCAGCAGGAGCTGCACAGGTTGGTGAAGGAGAAGATGTGCCGCAGCCTGTACCAAGAAGCTGCACAGGTTTCGATAACTCATTGTGTGGTCATAATGCCCATGTTCAAAGGCCCTTGACACCAAATGCTGGTTTTGTCACTAATTAAAAATAGGTAAGCATTTTATTGAATCATGTTCTAATGTAAGACCTACCTTTATTCAAATGATTTTGTTTCTAAATGTGCTTGAAATGCTGCAGTGTCATTTAGTATGGATTGTTTGAAGGGCTCTGCATAGTCTATCTTGCACTCGTTGAATCCTAAGGTAGTGCTCTCTTTTTTTTTTTACATTGGTTACACTTTAGTATGTTCTAATGGTGTTTCTTTATTGAAATGTGCATTACTCCAATTCCCCCTCTCCTCGCTTGCAAGTAGTTTGCACCCTTCCACATGGACCATTTCAATAGCAGCTTATTAAGGAGCCAAGCATTAATGGCCATACTCAGAGTACTCTAAGAAAGAATGTAACTCCAGACTTCTACGTACCTTGCGTACCGCTCACAGCCTACCCCCTGTTTTTGGCTTGGAATTCTATTACATAATTCTACAATGGTTTGACATCCTCCGGATTTCACTCATGTGCTCTGCCATCTACTACCACTTCAATGGGAAGCTCACCCACAGAAGGAGAATTAAGCATGAAAACATACTGTACATTGTAGCAGATGGGGGTGCCATACACAACCATTCCTATTTAATAGAAGAGGCTCCTGATTATAGACCAAAATGTTCCTATTTTTCATAGATTTTTACCTTTTCTGTCTTAAAATATCACTCACCATAATGATAGTCACTGGGCACATTCAGTCCTCCCATTTCTTTACTCAAACTGCTTTCATGGATCTGAACACTAACAATACTGTACGTCGCCTTTTTCCTGTACTTATAGGCACCTGTGAAACCTTGAGTTCATGATCTGGTAGGTCAGATGAAGGAGACTGACCAGCTTTTGGCATTTTTAGCAAGTGATTTATTTCAATTATAAGAAAAAGGCCTTTCTGTCCCTATTCTATGTGTTTCGCCACCTAACAAAACTAACTATTGTACTCATCATCTGTAGTGAAGTCCAAAAAGTAAACAGTCTGTCCTCTGTCTCAAAGCTAATGTATACTGAACTACCACTAAGAGCAAACAACAAAAAGTCCAGGAGAATGACTCCCTTCTCCTGGATAGGCTTTTCCAGCCCTAGTAACTGATTTGTAGATAGTTCTTGGCTATTTCTTAGATCAACTTGTTCAGTTCCTCTCTGGCACTTTACCACCTTTCTGGTGTCCCTTCCCCTTCTGTAGATAAACTTTTTGTCTCCACGCTGTGTTTGGGTTTTGACCCTTTCGTACTGAAATGCTTCTTTACTTGATCTTGGTTCTCTGTATTCCTCCGATTCCTTACTTCCTCATAATCAAGTTTCATATCAAATTTCTCTTTGTCGGATAAACTAACTTTATTTGTGCGGTTTATATAGTAGCACAAACAACTATGTGTACTCCTTTGTTCAGTTTCTGTCTTGTTGCAACATGTTCCACTGTAATTCTCCTTCTTGTGGGTACTTGATGATTCACTGGGAGTCCTTGAGTAATTCTCACTCTTATGGACACTTGTCGACTCACTGGGACGAGTAAACTAAGTGTTCTCTATTGATCCCTGTATCATCTCCCGGGACTCCCACTACTGCCGTTACCTAATTTTTAATGGGCTAACGTCAGTTAGGATGTGGCAGACACGCCAGCTGCCGCCACCAAACTTACCTGGGAGGGTCGGGCTTCCGCGATGGGCTCCAAGGATTCCCGGTCTGCATTCCCGGTATGGACATCCATGGCGTTTTGGGGATTCCCAATGTCGCAGTATTCCTGGCTTCCACATATCGACGTCTGCATGACCTGTGACATCACGGCGTACAACGCTCTATCCTCTCCACTCTGCCTTTGCGCACTTCCCTTTCCAATGTATGTAAGCCCAGAGATACCACTGCTTGGTATCTCGCAATGGTGCAAACCCCACGATGCCACGGGCCATGCACCTTTCTAACCGCCTTCATTCTGTTTCTTTAAAGGTAATTAGGTAAGGTCCCAGGATCATTCAACTGGATTCCATAGACACCAGGAACCTCTTTTGATAAGGTAAGAAAAACGGACTATTGTTGTTGTTAAATGAAATTATAGCTAGTTAGGGAATTCCATTTCATGTTTTGTTTGTTGTCATTACTGTAACTCTTGTAATTATTGTGCCACTAGTTCCAGAGGGGTTGTATCCAATAGCACGCCTGCCGGGGGGACCTCGTCACACCGGCTGTTTTTCAGCCTGTTTTGTTGTTGTTCCTTTGGGGAGGTAGAGCACAGTGTCACGGTCATCACCACGTAAGCTCTGACAGCGTCACCCGGTCTTTCTTCAGACCCAGGATGACATACAGAGTCAGAGAGGCACGGCCGTTCACTGCGACTCGTCTTGATTCTTCTTCATGGCTCAAAACCAACGCTGTAGCGGTCTCAGCATGGTTTCTGGACGACAGAGGGTCCTAAGCAATCGACAAGTACGAAAGTGCTCAGTGTTTGTTTTCCAATGTTTGATATGGAAAATTCCATGTAGAGAACTTCACGTACCAAGCCTTGACTAGTGTGTTGCTAAATCACTTTCTGGTTCAAAGTGGTTAAGATTTTGTGGATTGGCTACAGGCACTGACAGAAATCCACATGCATCTCTCCCTGCAATTGAGAAAACTGGTTGAGTGAGCATTCTGGGATTCATGGATATGGTTTCTGGCATCCTTCCTAGCAGCAACTTTGTGGCCTGGATAACTGCCTTACTTCATATGTACCCGGGCCTTCTACAACATGGTCGCCGGGCTAAATGCCTTGTACTAAGGCACACTACCTGCATCCATTGAGCCATCTGATTGGTCTTGTAGCCTGTATAATCCCTGCAACGCCAGGAAGCTGGCAGGCGAACGTCGGCCCCCCTTTCGAAGGGCCACCTTCAAAGGGATCTGACTTCCCTGTCTGGGCCTTCTTTCCTGGCCTCCTTCCTGGCAGCAACACCGTGGATTAGGCTCTTGTGACCTGGAGAACTGCATTGCTTCATATCTACCCAGGCCTTCTACAACATGGCCCACATGGTGAATGCCTTGTACTAAGGTAAACTAACTGCATCCTTCGAGCCATCTGATTAGTCTCGTGGCCCCTCTAGTCCCCGCAAGGCCAGGGAGCTGGCAGGTGTGCGCTGCCCCTCTCCAAGGACCACCTTCAAAGGGCTCTGACTTCCTTGTCTGGGCCTTCTTCCCTGGCCACCATCCTAGCAGCAACATTGTGTATTAGGCTCTCGTAGCCTGAGAAACTCCATTACGTCCTATCTACTTGGCCTTCTACAACATGGCCGCCAAGTAAAATGCCTTGTACTAAGGCACACTACCTACATTCATCGAGCCATTTGATTGGTATTGTGGCCCCTCTAACCTCTGCAAGGCCCGGGAGCTGGTAGGCAAAGGCCAGCCACCATCAGAGGGCCACATTCAGGCCAGCATCTGTGGATCATCAACATGTGTCTCCTCATCTCTACCCCGCACTGAGCCGGTTAGACTCCCGTTCCCTCACAGGCTTCCTCCTGCCACCTGCATCACTGTGTGTCCGTTCCTCCTGGACCCCACTGCCAATGACATTTGTTCACCGTCAGTATGCTCCCATCTGATGCGGCCTAACTGATCTACGCTATTAAATTTGGTTGTCTGCATTCCTCCTTTCACCCGCTGTTCCTTCCCCGTTAGTTCATTGCTCCCGATCCGACTCCTCTCTGTTGGGGTCTCCTACACCCACTCTTCCTTGTTTCCACAGCCTGTTATGGCCCGCCTCCGGCATTGTTACTAACTTTGACTTTCCCATATTTTTCCTACTGTAACCCTCCACCGCCACCCTGCCTCACCTTAAGTAACTACCTTGACACCTTCACTTCTTGCATATTGGCCCACATTACAGTCTGAATTGCTTGCCTGTAAGCTTTAAATTCGATTCTGCTTGTTTACAACTTTCCTGCCTCATTTGACTGCTGCAATGTTGCCTGTATGTTCTAAAATCGAATCGGGCTATTTAAAACCTTGCCTACCTCATTTAACTGCTGCAATCCTGCTTGTATGTTCCGATTTCCTTTGCACCCACTGCCTCATCCTATTGCTGGCATTTTGAAAGTATTTTGGATAATAGTATCTGAATGTTTTAATACCGCTGGATTTTCACATATTGGCATTTGAATCTCCTTTCATAAGTAATGGCTATTGCTTCATATTGTGAAATGTTCATGCTCCACCCACTGCCTGTTGTAACCTAGGTCCTTCCCTCTTACCACTTGATTTACTGTTGTCATTTGTTGCATTGATTCCTCTTCACCAGATTGCTGCTAGGCCGCCTGCTGAGTTCTGCGTTTATTGTGCAATCCCCTTTCCTGCTCTCTAGCCCCACCTTCAATTATGGTGCTCTCCATCTCTCCTATCTACTATCCTATCAATTGCTATTCTTTCTCCTTTCCTACCCCTCTCTCGAAGACTGGAAGGAAAACATTTAAAAAAGCACTCCTGTCTCCAGCCCAGGATTGACTACTGCTGACACCTACGTCAGTGCTTCCTCCAGGAAGACTACATCTGACATCCTCTCTTGACCTATGGACTCCTCATATGGTTTCTATCCTCTCCACTTTTTCCTCCTCACCCATTAATGCTGGAACCAGATGTGAAGTGCTCTTGGCACACTTACCATCCAGATGCTTCATTAATATCTACCAGAATGGCACTATCATGGCCCAGGGCTCTCAACCAAACCACATCCTTCCTGATAGGCTTTTTCGCTCTCTCATTAACTTCCTCCCTTCTCCTATCACTCCTCTTTCTTCCACCTCTGTGGCCTTTTTGCCCCCACCGGTGGGTGTACCTCATTTCTGTACCCCACCTCGGAAGACCGGTGGAAACTTGGTTCACCTAGCTACCCTCAATTCTCGTTCTGCTGTAAAACATTCCTCTGACATCTGTCACCTCATTGAAGACCTTGATCTTGAAGTCCTCGCTCTCAGCGAGACATGGTTCAATGCCACCTTTGTCACTGCTTTTGACTCTCTCCTTCCTGAGGGCTACAAGATCCTCTCCACCCCAGGTCTAACCGGTCTGGTGGTGCAGTGGCTTTTGTCTTCCCTGAATGGGTCCCTGCCTCTGTCATACCCGCTAAATTCTACTCTTCCTTTGAATATCTTGTCTGCAAGCTTTGCGTCTCTCCGACCCTCTCGCTCACTCTATCATTTACAGGACTCCTGGGCCGATCTCCTCTTTCCTTTTGGAGTGGACTGACCTTGCCTCTTCTGACCTCTACCTCTAAGCTTTTCATCCTTGAAGACTTCAACATTCACCTAGATCTGTCAGATACAGTCGCTCTACTGTTCTGCAACCTTTGCCTCACCATTCTTCCCTGTGGTCCAACCCACTCAGCAAGGCACACCTTGGATGCGCTCATCCCAGCTGATATCTCCTTCTCTGACCCTCTCACTACCCCTCCCGACCATGCTCTCCTCTCCTCCCATCTGGATCAACCAAGCACCCCGGCTAAGCCTTTTCCTGCACTGCCAGTCTCCTTCTCTGTCATTTGACCGATGAAATGAGTGTCAGTGGATGCTTTCGCTGCCTCCTTCTTTCCTCCCCCCCCACTCCTGCCATCGACTCCCACACTGACTCTTCCCTTGCTAACCTTCACCTCTCCATCTCGAACACCCTTGATATCCTTGCCCCTGCCATGAGGATCTGCATGAAGCTTGGTTCCAAGTACAATAGTTGGTATGATTCCGACCTAGCCTCGCTTGAATGCAAGTGCAAAGTCGCTGAGCGGAAATGCTTGGCTTCTGGCACATCCTCTAACAAACTGGCCTGTCTCCTGCTTCAAAGGCAATACAGACTCTCCATCCGCTCCATGAAACAGGCCCATATCCAAGCCCGCATCTCAAGGGTCATAAACGTGGATGAACATTTCAAAATCTGCAAGGAACTTGCCAATCCTACCTCTGTCTCCACTTCTCCTCCTCCTTTCGAGGACCTGTGCATGGCCTTGGCCACCCATTTCACTACCAAAACTCAGGACATCCTATCCTCTCTTTCCTCCTCACCATGTACCTGGGCCTCCGTTGGCCCACCACTCCCCTTGCCCCCTACTATACTCCTTCTGACCCACAGTGTCGGATGAGGCTACCAAGACAGTCTACTCTATGAAAGTCTCCTCCAAACAGGTGCTCCTCTAGAATCATCAAGGACAATATTGCCTCTCTCGCTCCCTCATTGGCTGAGTTCTGTAACCACTCTTTTGCCACTCGCTCCTTCCCATCACCCCTCAAGCACTCCCTTGTGAAGCCCCTCCTAAAAAAGTGGTCTGCTGACCCTTCCTGCCCAGCCAACTAATGCCCTTTTTCCACTACACCCTTCTTGGGCAAAATCTTAGAGAAGTTGGTCATCTTTCAATTTATCCATCACAGTGAATCGTTGGCGGTCTCGACGCCCACCAGTCTGGCTTCATAGCAGCCAGGGATACGGAATCTGCTCTCCTGAACACCCGTGATGACTTGCTCTCAAACCTTGACTCTAATTTGCCGTCCGTTCTGATACTCCTCGATCTGGGCATCATGGACTGGGCACTGGATTGGTAGACCTCTTTCCTCTAGAACCGGCCCTCGCAAGTGCAACTGGGCCTGTTTCTCTCCTCTAACTCCCTCTGTACCTGAGGCGTCAATCAGGGCTCTAACCTTGTGCCGTGGCTTTGAACATTTACCTTGCCCCTCTCACCCACCTGATCTCCACCTTCCCTCCCCATTTCCAATGTTATACTCAGCTCTTCTTAAAGCTTCCCTCCTTCGTCTTCTCCTTGTTGACTGCCTCACTGCTATTCAGGAATGGTGTGCTGCCAACGACCTCCGCCTTTGTGTCAGTAAGACTTAGCTCCTTCTCATTGGGACTCCTGTCCCCTTCTTCCCTCCTACTCTCTAGTCGCCCTCCTTAGGCCTCCTCCCCTCACCCTCGTGTGAGGCAAAAAACATGGGTGTCATCTTTGATTCCTCTCTCTCTTTCTCGCCTCATATCGTTGACCTTGTCAAGAAATCACATTTTCAGCTTCACCTGCTCAGAGGCATTCTCCCTTTCCTCACCTTCCCCCTGAAACTCAATGTCTCCAGAGCTCTGGTTCTCTCCACGATGAACTACTGTAACAGCCTCTTCCTTAATCTGCCTCTTTCCTCCCTCTGCCCTCTTCAACTAATCCAGAATTAGACTGTAAAACGTATCCTTGGCCTCAAGCCCAGGGACCGCATCTCTCCAGCACTAAGGTCTTTCCAATGGCTCCAGGTGGTTGCAAGGAACAAATCCAAGACTCTCTGCATCGTCCACAAGGATGGGGCATGGGACCTCACTACACTCAACTCTCTCTCCCTAAATACCTCCCTGCTAGAGTTCTTCAGTCTTCTAGCTATAACTCTCTGCAGGTCAGACGTTTCTCCAAAGAGAGAGTGGGGGGGTAGATCTTTCTTCGGCAGGAGCCTCCCTCTGCAACAGCCTCCCTGGTCCGCTTCATCTTGAATCAGATCTCCTTAAGTTCTGGAGGCTTCTCAAGACCTTCCTTTTCTCCTCCTCTTTTCCTCTCCACCTCCCCTGCTAGTTCCATCTTCCTCCTTGTCTGGTTGCCTGTATCCCTCATGAGCCTTACTGGGCCCAGGCCCTCCTTTGACCTGTCTAGCCCTCCCCTCCTGTTACCAGCACTTGCCCTTGGGCACCCTTCCCCGACTAGCCTACTGAGCCTGCTCCATTCCCCTCCTTTGCACTAGTTGACCCCGATCCCGTCTCCCCCAAGCACTTGCCCTATAGGCCTCCCTTAGCACTTACCCAACCCCGGACCTCCTTCCCCCTGCACTTCTCCCTTTCCCCATCTCCCTGCTCTTCATGTAAATGCACTTGCACAATCCGAATGTCACAAGGCCTAGTAGGACCATTACTGTATTATTTTCACCTCTGCCCCCTCCCCTTGTCTTGTGGCGCCTGGAAACACTTTTTGATGTATAAGCGCCATACAAATGTTCAATAAATAAAATAAATAAATGCATGTCTTTTGGCGATTCCACAAAAACAATGTATAGACAGGCTTGGGTAGCAATTCTTGAGGGTATGCTGTAGAAACATTGGGGATGGTTGGTATTATACATTTTATGTTGCAGCTAAACAAATTCGTAATTACAACATGCAGCAATTACATTTGTTTTGTTGGGCTGTTTCAAGTGTCAGTGGTGGAACGTGAACAAGTTTCATCTGTCAGTCAAAGATGAGAGTTTGAGAGGACAGTTTTTTTTGTCGATATTATGGAGGCGTATGAATGCTAATAAGAATGGAGAAAACACGATGATAGGGGCTTTTGGAGTGTTATATATTTAGCCTTCAGGGTGGCACTTACAATTTATTTGCAGAAGATGATCAGAGAAGGACAGCTTGTTCTGCTTTTTTGCGAATGGTCAGGACTTGAAATTATAATGGTTTGGTGGCATTGAAGTACATGGCTTGGTTCTTAAGAGGTTTGGTAAGGGCTAATTTAGGCTTGAAGCAGAAACAGCAGTAGTACAGCTGCAGTTGACTGAGGATGGGTCCTGACCTTGGGAAGGTCAACATCAAGGAAATATAAATCTTATGCTAGCCCTAGGTTTACCGTTTGCTGTTGCCATCACCAATTCGTCATCCCAAACAACATTGGAGACAAATATGGCCCTCATAACTTTGCCGGTCCGGAAAAAATGCCTGAGAAAATGCTGGTAATTATAGCACAAGCATTTTGTCTGGACCAGCAAAACAAATGTTTGCTGGTGGGGGCCACGGATCTCCCAGCAGGCCTGACCTACTGGTAGATCAGGCTCCTGCCGGCAAAGATGTGCCTGAATCACCAGCACTGGTAATACCGGTGCTTCAGGCAATCCCATCCCATGGGACTCCATGAAATGGGAACTTACTGTCATCTCCGCCGCCCGGAATATCCCAGTAATGCTGGGATATCGGACAGCAGAGCCGGTAAGGCAGTTTTGCCGGTATCCCACCGGTAATACCGTCACTGGCTACTTTGAACTCACATGTGATTACACCCGATCAGGTATCTGTCACATGAGAGGCCAGACTGAAAATTCTCAGAAAGGTAGGTCGAGAATCACATATTGGAGATCAGGAAAGGGCATGAGGAGGAAAAGACAGAACATAAAGTAATCATTCAGGCATAACAAAGCTTACTCTTGCAGAGCTTACTCTTGTGCTGGAAATGGCACTAATTAAAATCTACACTAGAATGTGGATTCAAGCAGATACTTCAATTGTCACAATAAACTGGCGGTGACTTTAATTAGCACCAATATGAGGCTGGCAGCCCAGCAAGAACCCACTTAAAGAGGAGTTCAAATAGAAACCGCAAGCAGCAATGAACAGGGACAAGGTTTGGTTCAGAGCAACATGGTAAGGGCAGTGGCAAAACCAAGGAGCTCCAACGTAACATGTTTTCAAAAAGTGACTACCTACAGGTACATAGGCACAATTAGTGAGGCAGGAGCCAGTATCCAGGATTCTACCTTATGATCTTAATCAACACACGGTTTTAGTGAGGGAATGACTACAATTACCATATTGAAACCTTTTGGTTGGAAAAAGTGGAAAAAGATTGTGGGCTGAAGCTTATACCAGAAGTCATTAGGAACTTTGCAGTTCAGTACCATGATGTTTGCAGAGTTCAAAAACATAACAGGCCACGGCACAGATGGATAGGATGCATTTGAGCACGGCCCTACTATTGTCTGAAAGAGGGAAAGTCTTCAAGGACCAGAATGCATCATTTATGAACTGTTAGAACGAGTAATGGACTGATTCTGGAATGTACCCAAGATGTCAATATGTTTGCAGATCCAAGATACCCACAGATTTTAAGAGTGTAACAGGCAGATGACTAGATACTAAAGTGCCTACAGGACCTCCGCCTGGTAGCAGAAAGACAAGAGCGTGACAGCAAAAAGCAGGAATGTATCTTTGTTCCTGCTTGTTTGCGTTTAATTAGCAGAAATCCAAATCTGCATATATCCATAGGGTTCTCTTTAGATCCACATATGCGTCGATATTTAAAATGACCTGTTTTATTTTCTACAGGTATATGCAGATGTACCACTATTAGAGACTGAGCTAATGTAGTGTTTGGATGTGCAAGTTTAATAACAGAGGCGACAGTTGAAACACTGTGGATCTCCTCAAGAGACCTCAGTAGAATTGCGTATGAAAACTGCTAATATTGTGTTTGTGCAATCCAAACATTTGGAAGATAAATGTAAAGTAAAACTTGTTTAGTCTATACTTACAGATACACATGAAAACACAATTAACATACAGATAAAAACCTTCGTTACTGGATTATTTGTTGAATTTGTTGCAGTCATATTTGCAATATCGCTCTTGCAAATGAGACTGCATCACTTTGATTTGTGTGGCTTCGGGGCCTCCTGCTGAAAACCCATTTGAGATTTGCACAAATGCATATTTTTCTTGAATAAAAAGGAAGAATCAGATATAAGAACATGTCTTAAACATGATGTGCAGTCTACCCACTAATTTCTAGGATTTGACTCAAAGTTATCTGTGGCCAACCTATCAAGGAGAGAGGCCTCCTCTGACACCCGAAACATCCACATAAAATGTTGGTCCAAGGTGTCAAATGCATCTATAAAATCCAAAAGAATCGGAAACGTGGCATCTCCACATCCAAAATGGCCAGCCCCTTTTCCGCACCATGCGTAAAAGTCAGATTTGCAGTCCCCAAGGATCGGTCATCTAGAAATAGAAATGCCTAAATACTGACAACTTTAGCCAGAACTGATATATTAGGTTGGGGGCGAAATGGTGATTTGGGGATATTTTACCTAAGTAAAAACAACTGCGATAGAATTAACGGTAGGCGATTTTGCCGCAAATCACTTTTTACTTTGGCAAAACAACCTAAATTTGGTCGTAAACCAAAAAGTGCGAGTGCACTTTCTCTTCGAAGGGATCACATTTAAAATTCCCCTCAATGGTCTCTTAAGCTATCCTGGTCACCAGGAGGCATCCAAAGGTCCGTGCTGCGGCTGCAGCACCGAAGATCCAGAAGACAGTGAACCACGAAATCCTGAAACCTGACACCTAATTCAGGCACTGCACTAGTCACCGTGAGGATTCATCCAAGGTCCCCAAGGGTCTTATCTTCATCTGCCAAGTCTTTTAAAAGTACACAGCAGGTTTCACCTTTGTAGGACCTGCACAGTTGGAGTAGCACCCGTCCAATGGAGACCAGCACAAAGACCAAAAATGTTGGCTTTCCTAAGCTGCTTGGTTTCCACTTTTCTCTTGCACTCAGCATCCCAACAACTCTTTCTTGCAGAGGGGGGTCCATCCTCAAATGGTCCCATCGAGTAAAGCCAAGAAACTCCATCACTTGGCATGCCAAGGCACCACAGGTACTGTGACGAGGAAAAGTGTCTTCCAGCTTCAAGAGTCATCAAGGGGTCGCAGATTCGTCTTGGATCCTTTTCTCCTGTGGCACCTCAGATAATGTGGGGTTTTGGAACATGTGGAAAGAAAGCAGTGCTTTAATGAACATTTTTGGACTGGGCTGTAAAAGACAAGATAAGTAACTCCTTAATGCTTCCCTTTCAGGTTGCCCAGGTGGGGGGATCCTCACACAGAATTGTTAATCTATTCTAAAGAAATCATTCTGCCACTGTTCACAACTAACCTGCCTTTCTTTCCCTAATCTATGCTGTAACACCTTACTTAAGGATTCACATGCCGATTTAAAAATGTCTGCAGTTGGTGCATTATTACTGAATCTAAGTCTAGATTTGTACCACATAGAGTGTATATATTTGCCATTCTTGAAGAATGTAACCAAAGTAAATAAATGTGTGTTATTAAAATGGCTCCCAGCACCAAGGCCCACACCAAGGCCATGTCTGGCCCTGTCCAGAGCTGGAGGGAGCACACCCTTCTTGTTGCAGCTCCTGCATCTTCCAAACCCACGCTGCACACTGAACTTCCTATGTTCCTTGGTTATTGGATCCTTGAACAATGTGCCACCACTCAGCACTGGTAAGCGCACCCAACCATCGTCCCCTTGACCAAATCCCTCCCTCCATCTGGCTGCCTGCTGACCCCTGTTTACACTGTCGCACAGCCTGACTGCTAACTGTTCTCCTCCTCCCGGCCCACTCCACATGGCTACTCCATGTACTTCTCACTTACAGCCTGAGTCTGATGCCTTCTTGTGCCTAGCCTATACTTCCTCCCTAAGAGCGACTTAAACATATTTGCCCTCCATAGTGCTCTTTGGCAATCTCAAACCTAGGAGTGCTTTTTAAATTGCTGCCACTTCCATGTTGTGCTTTTTTAGTGCTTTTAGGAAATCTAAAACATAGGTGTGCTTTTTAAACTATCCTCTACTTTCGGCTACTAAGCTGACTGGTGAGTCGCTCATGCCTGTGCACTATCTCCACCTATCCCTTACTCTCCTCTCTGCAATCTTCATGGCTCGCTCCATCTCTCCTACTTTGTCTAGCTGCTATTCTATTACCTATCCTCCCCTCTCTCTTAAAGTCTGGCTAAAAAAGTTCAAGAAAGATCTCCTTTCCTCTATTCCTGGCTTACCTATCGCAGACACCTATGTCAGTGCTGTCTCTCCTTCCTCTTCCTCACCCATTAATGGTGGCACTAGATGGGAAGTTCTCTTGGAAGGCTTCTCATCGTCGAGGTGCATCATCAATGTCTATTGCAATGGCACTATCATAGCTCGGGGGCCTCAACCCAATCTCCTCCTCTTTAACCAGCGCCTGCCATCTCTCATCAACTTCCTTCCCGCCCCTGCTATCCCTCCTTCCTCTATCTCAGCTCCTCCTTCTCCTACTCTGACTGGTGTACCACCCCTCTGTGCCCCACCTTGGAATTCCTTCAAGGGTGGTGACTGGCCTCACTTAGCAGAACAAGCATTAAGTGTGGCTATCAAACATTCTTCTGGCATCTGCCTCCCCCCTTGAAGACTTTGACTTCTTCACTCTTACCGAGATGTTGTTCAGTACTAGCTCAGTCACTGCTTTTGACTCCCTTCTCCCTGATTCCTACAAGATAATCTCAAAGCGTTGTCCCAACTGTGTTGGCGGTGGAGCAGCCTTGATCTTCCCTGAGTGGGTCCCTTCATCCCTCATACCCACCCAGCCCTACTACTCCTTTGAAAGCCTGGTCTGCACGCTTGGCATCTCTCCTACTTCCTCTTTGACCATTGCTACTATATACAGGCTCTGCTTTCCTTTCAGAATGGGCCGATTTCTCCTCCTCTCTCCTGATTTCCACCTCTAAACTCCTCCTCCTAGGTGACTTCAACATCCACCTTCATTCTTCAATCACTGCCTCCACTTTCTTCTCTGACCTCTGCACCTCTCTCTCCCTCTCTATTCAGCCCTCTGGTCCTACCCACTCGGCTAGACATTCTCTTGATGCCTTCATCCATTCTGATCTTTTGCTCTCTACCCCTCTCTCCACCCCGCTCTCCTGGTCTGAACACTCCCTCTTCTGCCTCTGACTGAACCTCCCCAAGCTCTGCCAGCCTCGTTTGCGGACATCCGCCTGATGAAACGAGTGTCAGTTGATGCATTTGCTTCCAACTTCATCTCCCACTATCGACTCCTCTATTGACTCTGCTCTCAACAATCGCCATTGCGATATCTCTAACACACTCAACGTCTTGCCCCGGTCATGAAGATCCGTCTAAAACCATACCAAGCATAACACTTGGTATGGGCCTGATCTAGCATCCCTGAAACACAAATGAAGAGCTGCTGAACGGAAGTGGCAGACCTCAAGCTCATCCTCTGGTAAACTGGTCTGTCGCCTTCTCCAAAGGCCAAATCGTCTCTCCATTTGCCCCAAGAAAAGGGCTCACATCCAGGCCCACGTCTCTGGAGCTTCCAACAACACGGCTGAACTCTTTAAAATCTGCAAGAAACTAGCCAATCCATCTGCAGTCTCTATCTTGCCTCTTCCCTCCCAGACCCTCTGCACTGCACTTGCAACCCACTTCACTACTAAAACTCAGGACATCCTGAGTTCTCTCTCTCCACCTACTCCCATCACCCTGCCAAGCCCAGCCATTTCTCCTCCCTCAGCCACTCTTTCCTCCTTCTCTGCCATCATATCCGACGAGGTCACTAGAGTTGTCCGCTCTATGAAGGTCTCTTCCAAACGGGTCTCTCCCATTCTTCCAGAACTATTAAGGACACCATTGGCTCCCTTTTCCCTGCATCCCTGAAAAAGCCTTCTGCCGACCCTTCATGTCCAGCTAACTACTGCCCCACTTCTGTCACTTCCTTCCTTGGGGAACTTCTGGAGAAGTTGGTCTTCCCCCAACTGAACCAGCATACTGAGCTTGTTGGTTGCCTGCACGACGATCAATCTGGATTCCGAGCATCCAGAGGCATGGAAACTGCTCTCCTGAATCGCAATGAAGAATTGCTTGCATCTCTTGACTCCAACTCACCTGCTGTTCTAATTCTACTTGATCTCTCCTCTGTTTTTGAAACGGTCAACCACTTCATCCTCATAAATCGGCTCTATGATACACTTGGTATCTCGGAGCGGGTACTGGACTGGCTGACCTCCTTCCTCACTGACCACCCCTCCCACGTTATCCTGGGTTCTTTCTCCTCACCCACCTCTGTCTCCACTTGTGGTATTCCTTAGGGCTTATCCTTTCGCCTTGGCTCTTCAACATCTATTTCATCTCTCTTACTCACCTTCTCTCAACTTTCATTCCGCACTTCCATTGTTATTCAGATGACACCAAACTTTTCTTCAGACTACCCTCTTCATCTCTTATGACTTCCTCTGTCATTCCTGATTGCCTGTCTGCCATTCTGTCTTGGTGCATCTCCAATGATCTCTGTCTCAGTGCCAGCAAGACTGAGATTGTTCCTATCAGGACACCTATTTCCTCTTTTCCCCCTTCACTCTGGCCACGCTCTATAGGCACTCGCCCCTCTCCTTCCTCTGAAACCAGAAACCTGGGAGTTATCTTCGACTCCTCTCTCTTTCATTCCTTACATCTTGAAACTTGCCAAGAAGGCCTATTTCCAGCTCTACCTCCTCAGAGGCATCCTCCCTTTCCTCACTTTTCCCCAGAAGCTTAATGTCTCCAGAGCTATGGTATCCTCCAGGCTGGACAATTGTAGCAGCCTCTTCCTTAACCTACCTTCTTCTCTCTGCCCCCTCCAGCTAATCCAGAATAGGCTGCAAGACTTATCCTTGGCATCAAGCCCAAGGACCGTATCTCTCCAGCCCTAACATCTCCCGGTTGCTGCAAGGATCCAATTTAAATCCCTCTACATCATCCATAAGGCTGTCTGGGGCCAGGGACCACGGTATCTGCAATTTGCTTTAACCAAATACGCTCCTTCCAGATTCCTCAGATCCTCCAGCTCCAACTCTCTGCTTGAAAAGCGTTTCTCTAAGCAGAGAGCGGGTGGCCGTTTTCTGTCCTGAGCTGTCTCTCCTCTGGAACAGCCTCCCTCTTTCTCCCAGTCTTGAGCCAGATCTCCTCAAGTTCCGCAAGCACCTAAAGACTTTCCTCTTCTCCTCTTCCTTCCCTCTCGCTCTCCCTTCCATGCTAAACCCCTCAGTCACTCTGATTGGTGACCTGGGCCCATATGTGTCCTTCTGGTTCCTGGCCTTCTGTCCAATTGCCCGCAGCATCCACGCACCCCCTGCACTTGCCTTTGGGCACCACTGACCTGTGATGTCTCACAGGCTTGCACTTATTGTATTGGCTGGTGACCCTTCTTCCACCAAGTGGTCCCTGCCTGGCACTTACCTGTTGTCTTGCAACCAGCTCTCTGCCACTCACCTGTTGCCTTTGCAACTGGCTTGGCACTTCCTCCCTCTGTGGAGCCTCTAGCACTTACCGCTTCCTCTGTCCCTTTCCTCTCTCTGCACTGCATTCTACAAATGTTTGCAAGGCCTAGCAGGGCCGCTTCTATATTTTGCTCATCGCTGTTATCATATTCCATTGTCCTGCAGTTCTCTTTTACCCTTCCCTTTGAAACACAATTCCTTGATGTATAAGCGCCTTACAAATGCCCAATAAAATACATAAAAATAAATAAATTAGCAACAAAAACATGTGCCATTTAGGCGTGCATACAACCAACATCTGTTCAAAAAGAGCGGAGCGGGTGTGAGCAGTCGCCGGTAGCCCTGATTGCCCAGACTGCAGGTTAAACCCCTGCACGGACCCGTGGGCCTCCAGTGAGTTTTTGGATACAATTATTTTTATTTTCTTGTCTGCACTCCGAGCACGTTGTACTCCCCCCCCCCCCCCGACCCCTCCTGTTCCCCTGCAGCCACTTCCTGGTCCTCCACTCCCTCCCGCCTACCTGCCCGCCCACACCCCCTCCCCTCTCCTTCCTCTCCTCCTACTGGGTGCCTTCTGCCTTAAACTGACCCTCCTGAGCAGCCTCCCTGCCCGGTAGCCCCCTCGGCTAAGGGCCCCTTAGGCAAAGGGCAGCTCCTACGGCTGCGGCTCCTGTTGTGTCTGCAGGTGTCCGCAGGGGACGCCAGGCGCCAGTTATCACCTTGGTTAGCTCCACCTGTTCTCCCGGCCCAGCCCTCTTACAGTCTTCTATACACGGTTGTGCCTTCACCCGTGTTACTGAACATGCATTGTACCAGTATTTAATGTTCTTTGCGCTGTGGTGAACTAGGTCTTTTCCTCCCCTCTCAGGATTCTCAAACTTGGGTGGCTTCTCGCCGGTTCCATATTTGAGCACTGTGTGATCTTTAACCCTGAGAGTCTGTCCTACTGCACAACTTGATTGCCGTTCGCTACCTTGTCTGCTTGTTCTCATCCGTCTTCCCCTCTCCCTCCATCTCCCCTGTCCTCTCCCACCTATTCTATGGTGCTCTCTATCCCGCCTATCTTCTCTAACTACTTTGCCATTGACTATCCTGCTCTCCGCACTAAATCTGGTAGGAAAAAGTTTAAAAAGGACATCCTGGTCTCCAACCCAGGCCTCCCTATCACTGACGCCTACAACAGTGCCTCCTCCAAGGAAACTCTCACCGACATTTTCTTTGTCGTGCCTTCACCTGACCTATGTACCCTTTATATGGTCTCTGTGCTCGCTCCTTTCTCCTCTTCTCCCATTAATGGTGGCACCCGTTGGGATGTCCTCTTCGCCTCCTTCCACTCCTCTAAGGCCATCATTAATGTCTACTCTAATGGGACCGTCTTGGTCCAAGGCCCTCAGGCCAACCTTCACCTCTTTGATAGAGGCTTTCCGCGCCTCATCAACTTCCCTTCTTCTCCTGCTGTCCCCCCTCATCTGTCCTCGGCTACCATGCTTTCCCCCTCCCTCTCTGCCCCCTCTCGTGCTCCTTCTACACCTCCGGAGGGCGTACCTCTGATCTGTACCCCTCCCTGGAAGTCCTTCAAGGATGGCATCCTTCTCCACATTGCCACCCTTAACTCTCGCTCTGCTGTCAAACATTCCTCTGATATCTGCAGCCTTCTTGAGGAACTGGACCTCGATGTCCTCGGTCTCACTGAGACATGGTTCACGGCCAGCTCTTTCACCAGCTTTGACATACTCCTACATGACGGCTATAAGATCCTCCACCGCTGGTGGGGGTGTTGCCCTTATCTTCCCTGAGTGGATTCCTGCCTCTGTCACTCCTACGCAGACCTACTCCTCTTTTGAATGCCTTGTCTGTGAAATCTCTCTCCCCTAGCCATTCCCTTACTGTGGCTACTATCCATCGGCCACCTGGTCAGATTTCTTCCTTCCTCTCCGAGTGGGCGGACCTCTCCTCCTCACTCCTTGCCTCAACCACTCAACTCCTCTTTCTTGGAGACTTCAACATCCACCTGGATGCCTCCTGTCCCCCCTCCGGACACTTTCACGACCTCTGCGACTCTCTCTCACTCTCCATTCTCCTCTCTGGCCTGACTCATTCTGCAAGGCACACTCTCAATGCTCTGATCTTCTCTGACCTTCCCCTCTCTGTCCCTCTCTCCACTCCTCTGTCCTGGAGTGATCACTTTCTCCTATCCTCCAACCTCACCCTCCCTACCACTCAGGCCAAGCCACCTTCATCACTGCCACCCTCCTTCTCGGTCATCCGACCCATGAAGCGCGTGTCAGTTGAGGCTTTCGACGCCACCTTCTCATCCCCCCGTCCCCCTTTGGCTGACTCTCACCCTGACACAGCCCTCTCCACGCTCCACTCTGCTATATCTGATACTCTTGATATTCTTGCCCCTGTCATGAGAATCCTCCTGAAGCCCAAAGCCAAGTGTAACTCCTGGTATGACTCAGATCTCATCACCCTAAAATGCAAGTGCAGGGTGGGCGAGAGGAAATGAAGAAGAGAGCCCATATGCAAGTCTGCATCTCTGCGGCATCTAACAACTCGGCTGAACTCTTTAAAATCTGCAAGGAACGGGCCAATCCTGCTGCAGTCTCTACCTCTCCTGTCCCCTCCCAGGCCCTTTGCACGGCACTGGCTTCTCACTTCATTTAAAAAACTCAGGACATCCTGTCCTCACTCTCCTCCTATCACCTCCCTCCCTCTATTCCCTGCTCTTCCTCTGGCCCTTCTGCAGCCACCCCTCCTCCCTCCTTCTCTGCCTTTCCCCTTTTCTCTGCTGACAAGGTGTCCAGACAAGTCCGATCTATGAAAGTCTCGTCCAAACAGGTTCACCCCTGTTCCTCCAAAACTATCAAGGACCACATCGACTCCCTGGCTCCTGCCCTGGCTGACTTCTGCAATCACTCCTTCACCACTGGAGTCTTCCCATCCCCCCTTAAGCACTCCCTTGTGCACCCTCTTCTTAAGAAACCCTCTTCCGACCCCTCCTGCCTGGCTAACTATCGCCCAATCTCCATCACTCCCTTCCTGGGCAAGCTCCTGGAGAAACTCTCCACGCTGAATCTGTGGGTTGTCTTCATGACCATCAGTCTGGCTTCAGAGCTGCCAATAGCACGGAAACTGCTCTTCTGAACATCCGTGAAGACCTGCTCTCCAACCTTGACTCCAACACTCCGTGTGTTCTCATCTTGCTTGATCTCTCTTTTGCCTTTGATACTGTCAACCATGACATCCTGCTCAACCGTCTCTGTGATAACCTGGGTATCACTGGTCAGGCTCTGGCTAACTTCTTTCCTCTCCAATCGACCCTCCCAGGTCCAACTTAGAGAAAAAGATGTCAGAGAGGAAGGACCTATCTGTGGTGTCCCCCAAGGATCTAACCTCTCTCCCTGGCTGTTCAACCAATATCTGGCACTCCTTGCCCACCGCATCGCCGCTCTCTGCCCCACCTTTCAGTGCTATGCGGATGATACCCAGCTCATTTTCAGGCTACCCTCAGCATCCTCCTCTCCTTCCCTCATCTCTGTCTGTCTGCTATCCAGGAGTGGTGTGCTGCCAATGACCTCTGCCTTAATGCCAGTAAGACTGAGATTCTACTCATCGGCACACCCACTCCCTCCTTCCCTGCAGCTCTCTGGCCGGCCTCTCTTGGCCCTCTTCCTGCTCCTACCTGCAAGGCAAAAAACCTCTGGGTCATCTTTGACTCCACACTCTCCTTCTCTTCTCACATTTCTGAAGTCTCAAAGAAGTCACACTACCAGCTGCACCTCCTCAGAGGTATTCTTCTTTTCCTCTCCTTCCCCCAGAAGCTCACTGTCTCCAGAGCCCTGGTTCTCTCTAAGCTAGACTACTGTAACAGCCTCTATCTAAATCTGCCTGCCTCTACTCTCCGCCCTCTGCACTCATCCAGAACAGATTTGAGAAAACGTTTGGGGTTCTTTTGGCAACCAACCCACTTTCCACCATGCGCCTGATTTATGCTAGGATTCATGCAGAAGTGTCGCAAATGTGTGTAACAAAAAGAGGCAAAATGGAGCCCCGACCTCTTAGTACAAGCAAGACAGAAAATGGCCACAAATAATAAAAACTGTGCCACACTTGATCCTTGTTTTTGTTTGGTTTTAGTTGTTTGTAAGTTGTGACATAGCATAATCCAAAGACGTGCCCATTTGATAACACGTGTTTCAACACAAAAAGTGCCTTTTTCAAATCTGGGCGAATAGGGTCTATCTAACACGTGTTTCAACACAAAAAGTGCCTTTTTCAAATCTGGGGGAATAGGGTCTGTGCATAAAGAATATACACTGAATCAACATGTGAATGAAATATTAAACAAAAAAGAATAATAAGTAATGTTGAAATTAGCGTCCCAAAGAACATATTGGCCATAGATATGTTACAGTTTGAAACAATTTGAAACACAGACATTGAGAAGGGGTGAAGGGGATGGGCGGTTTCAGGGTATAATGAAAAATAAAAAGAGAGAAAGAAACCATGAAGAAAACATGAGTAACACAAAAATAAAATAAGTAGTAAGTACAGGCAAATCAACTATATATATATCCCAGGTATTTAGTATGAGAGTAATGAATATAGTTTCATTCTGCTCTTACCTATGATCCAAATGAGGGTTCAAGTCTGGTGTGCCAAAGAGTCATGGGTTAAATCCCTCTGAAGAGTAAGTTTAAGAATGGTATTGGTCATGGGTATGATGTGTTACGTACTCCATGTTTGTCTACATAATTCCAGAGACGAATAATCGATTAAGGATATGTTAAATAGGCTGGGCGCGTCCTGGTATGTTCCTGTGCAATGGTACTCGTTTTTTAAAATTATATTCGCGTACTTATACTGAAAATATATATATATATATATATATATATATATATATATATATATATATATATATATTTGAGCTAATTGTTCCTTATTGTTTAAATATATGAAGGTAGTATCGCCCCAAATAGTAGTGCGAGCAGTAATGTTGAATTGAACAATTTAGTAATATGCATGGCTTCGATGCGCTCCGTGTAAATAAACCGATCCCCCTTTGTATTGTTAATGTGTTCCCGTACAGTGATGTTGGCATCACATTGCACTGCACGTTTTTAGTATCCGCGAGCACGCGGGACCATGAGCTATACATTTAGCATAAAGTGGGCCATTCATCGGGTGGTCCGGATCAGTAGGACTTACCTCCAAAGTGCGTCTCGTCCCTTCCAAGTATCGGCGATCCTCTGTGGATGCAAAGGTTCTTTGTGCCTTGAGTTACCAAGGTAACAGGAGTCCTTTCTTAGTTTCTAGTGCTCTAATGTTCACGGGCGCCATATTTTGGGCTCAATATACATACTTACCATTACACGAGACATACAGGAACCCAAACCATTCCTGTCATTACGTTTTGTGTTTTGTGAGTGAATTTAAAAATAAAATACATACATGTGATGGACCGCTCATCTGCCTTCAACTCCCTCAGGGTCAGCCGCTTCTCCAAGCAACGAGTTGGGGGTAGATCTCTCTCCGCGGCAGGGGCCTCCCTCTGGAACAGCCTTCCTGACTCCCTGAAACTTGAGGAGAACCATCTCCGGTTCGGGAAGCACCTCAAAACCTTCCTCTTCTGCTTTCTCTCCCCCTCTCCCCTGCTAAATTCCTGATTGAAACTGCACTGAATCTGCACTGGGCCACTCTCACTGATCTCAGTCCCTGGCCCAGCCACTTGCCCCTAGCACTGCCTCCCTGGCAACCCCTGCACCGCGGGACTGTCTCTATATACCTACAGCCCCCCCTCCCAGCACTTGTCTGCACTTACCTTGCACTTGCCACCAGCTGGCCCTTTATTATTCATCTTATTATTCTACTACCCCATGTACTGCACTTTCCCTTCCCCTCATCCCATGCACTTGCACGATCTGAATGACACCTGGCTTAGTAAGATCGCTGTCTGTCTTCCCTTTGTCCCCCCTCCCTGCCTCGTCGCGCCTTGACACACTTGTGTATAGGCGCGTTATAAATGCCATATCATGTCATAAAAGAAACTACAGCAATTAACATTAATTATGGTAATCGGTTGATGTTATGTCTTTGCTTTCTGATCTATAATTCTCTTTGAACACAATCACACACAAAAAAGAAAGTAGGTCACCCTGCCATGTCCCTGCATGGGATCAGAGCCGTGTAAATTATTTTATATCAAGTGAATTTGAAGCTCACAACTCAGACACAATGGATCGTAGGGTTGTTCTCAAATAACATGAATACATTTTATTGATATACAAAATTAGTAAAATCATTCCATAGTTTTAAAAACATACCCTGGAGCGCAAACAATAACTTACATTTACATCAGTGAATCAAAAAGTGCATCAAGGTTAGATCCCGGAAAGGTGCAATGTGCCTTCAAATCTATCATCGATATTCATGACAACATTTTTTATGTAAGGGAAGAAATCTACACAGGCCACCTATAGAGCATTGGTGAAGTCTAATGTTCTACATACATGGCCAAGTATAATCTGTAGCCGAATGAGGTGGCCTGTTGAATTAAAGGCCACTCAACCTACTGTATAGTCTCATGGCAAAGTTCTTCCGAATGAGAGGTCTCATCTCCACGGATGCAAATTGCTGTCAAATGATAGCACAAGGTTTTTTAAAACAAATGTCAACACAATGTCCCCATGGCTTGATTGCAATGGCCTTCGCCAGGACGGAGAATACACTTATTGCAGATCACAGATCTTTGGTACCCTTCTGTGGCCCTGCTCCCCAATTGAAATATCGCTACATGAATAAGTGCTTCAAGTGCACGACGGGACAAATTACAGTAGTTTCACCAAGTAAACAATATGGTATGTCTGACTCTGCAATGCAGTCGTCATTGCCAAGGGAAACGCCTGAGTAGATGTTTGAAATGCACGACGGGCGAAATAGAAGTTGTAGAATCAAATGTTAAATTTCGAAGATTGTGTGATATAATGCTGTCATCATATTCAGGGGAAAAACCTGGAACCTCATCTCATTGGCCGGCATGGTGGCCACGTCTGATTCTAGAAAAACCTTTACATTTTCTGTGATCAGTCATCTTGCAGCACTTTATAAATTCAAGTGCCAACCAGTCTATATGGGGGCATGTATGGTTCAGTAAATATTCTTGACATCTTCTTTTCTCTGTCAAGGGACATACGAGTCGAACTACGTCAGCCGGAGTAGTAGCTCTCAGACCCTACAGTAGACACACCTCTACAGTCTCTGACAAATTGAGGGTCTGAATTATGTACCCTATACTGTTGATACAGCTTTTAATAAAAGTGTTAATAAAGGGATGCAGTATTTATTCATTCATTCATGATTTGTACCATTCTCCATGAAAACAGAGTCGCATATGAGCATCAAGTGGAAACAGGGCGATATGGGGGAGAAGGGTTGGGATGGAAAGAAAGGGTGACAGTGGAATGGAGAAGGGAAGCACAGTATTGGTGTCTTTCACAAAAATGCAGATTGTGATTTAGTTACGGCCCTGAAATGGGCATAATGTATACCTCTCGCGCCTAGGATGAAGTCTTCTGTAAAAGGTGGCACTCTGTAATCATCCCTTATAATATTCACAAAATCTTTTGGGGGCGGGGGTGTCTGCGTCTGTGTTTATCAGAAAAAAAGCTTGCTCTCTTTCCCCTTTCTATTTCTCTGGTTCCCCCCTCCCCGCCCCCACTTCTCACCCATCATCCCATCAATCAATGTCTATGGTCACTTGTGACGTTATCAAGTTCTTCTGGCTCTATAATACAAAACTTTAAACTATCTAAGTTGCTGTATGACTAACAATGCAACACTGCCCCTACTACGTCAAAGGGGGCACCCCTGTAAATCAGTAAGCTTGGGCAGAAACCTAGCAAGCTTTGCCAGCATAGATGTGGGCATGTCTCAACAGCTCTTAACAATACACCACTCCACTGAAACCTAGCCCTTGCAAACAGAAGCATTAAACAGGGGTGTATTCGTATCGTGGTCACTTCTGCTAAGCTTAGAATGCTTTGCTACCATTCCTTTTAAAGCATGTGTCCAAACAGAAAGAAGTGACGTGATTATTGATGGGACATTACTTCCAAGCCACTTACAGTCTTATCTATCATATGTCCTTCATGCTCACATTCCAAGCAAGTGAATGTTTCTATGGGAGTGGGAGTACCGCCAAGAGGCCATAGGTCTGAAAAGGTGCACCCACCCGGTTAATATGAAAGCATTGTCATCCCAGTCGTGTGGTATGCTGGGCATCTCTGCAATGTTGACTAACTCCAGCATCTGAAGGCTGCTCTGCTAGTTTGTATTGCTCTCACACAAATGTTCTTATCAGAGATTGTCAAAGTACTGCAGATCTGTTTCCCCCGACTGCGTAATCGGTGGTGGTGAAGTTTGTACACATCTATTTGCACAGTTATACATCTGAGAATTCAATGGAATGAATGAACACTAACCTTGTGCAAGAATATATTTAAACTGGGTTAAATGGTAAAATCTACATCTACTTCAAACAACATATAATCCTCTTAAAATGAAATGGAACCTCAAATGCACATTCTTGTTTAGTGTAAGATTAAAGCGACTTAGCTTCCCTATTCAAGAGTAAACAAACCTTTCATGTTGTTGCCGATCAATTCTAGCAACGCTCAATGACGGCTTATCCCTTTCAGGAAATGTACTGGCACCAAGCAGCTCCTAGCAACTCGCCACAAGTTTCAAAGTAGAAAGAAAACCTGTAAATGTCACAGGGAGCATACACACAGCAAGATGTGCAGTGCATTGCATATTATGCAAGCTCTTGAATTGTGATCTGTAGTTGGGGGGCCCCGGGGGGAACGCAAAGCGTTTCCCCCCGGGGAGGTTTTTGGCGCTGCACACGGCCAGCGAGTGGCCGTGGGGGGCAGAGCGCCTCCCAAAGGTATTTAAGGGCTCAGGGAGGCAAGCGACGGTTGGACTTGATGATTGTGAAGTCCTGCCGCCTGCGCCCGAGGCTTCCCTGGTTTGGGCCTGTGAGTGGGTTTTTTGTGAGGAGGTGAGGAGCGGGTAGAGTAGCATTAGTGTATTTGGGTAGGAAGTTTATAAATAAAAATTAAAAAAAATATTATATATATATATATATATATATATATATATATAAAAGTTTGTGTAAATTTAGCGGACGTACCGTAAATAAGGTACCTCCAGTTTTACCTGTTACTCGGGCGCCGTTCGCTGTCCGCTTTCTGGGGCCTCTGCGTGGCCCGTGGGTTTTTGTCTGGGGTAGGTTTCTGCGGTTTCCCTGTTTAACGGAGCAGTGCCTTTCGCTCTTCGTAGGTAGGGTTTGTGGTTTCGGGCGGGGTGTGCGGCGAGTGTGTGGGTCGCTGGGGGTTTTCTCGGGTGGTTTCTTGAAGCCGCATGCCTTGGGGGTCCCGCTCTGTGTGCTTCGGTCGACCCGTGTTGACTTCCCTGCTGCTGCGTGTGATTTCTTACACGATAGCAGTGGCGAGTCGCTGGGGGCAGTGCGGCTCCCTTAAAGGGACCGCGCTGTTTTTCTGTGTCTCTGAGAAGTGCTGCTTGTGCGCAGCACAGGGGGCAGTGTGTACGGCCGTTTTCCCTGGTGCTAATTGGGGCTTCGGGCGTCTGGCATTGGGGTTATTTGTGGGGTGTATTCCAGGGCACATGAGAGAAGTTTTGGCCGGGGCAGGGGTATTTCAAAGGGTTTAAAAAAAAAATATATATATATATATATATATATATATATATATATATATATGATAAATAATAAGAATAGTATCAAACCGTAAACATACAATTGTAACGCTGGGTTATTATTTGATATTTAAATGAGGTTTTAATTAACTCTTTCAAGGCCCAGTTCCCCTTGCTGGGTTTTCATTTATTCTGGGTATTCTGTCCGAGGGTAGGCGCTGGCTCGGGAGTTTTAGTGTCACTAGGTGATAGATTAAAGGGCATATTGAGTGCACAGTCATATTATCTGGCACTATGGAGGGCCAGGGAGCTGGTATGAAGGGTTTGGTGGATGCCAGGGCGCTGAGGGAGGCCCTGGAAATCATTAGCAGGGCATCTAAGGCCCAATTGGAAGGGGCGGTGGGGGAAGTAACGGGGGTAGGGGAGGTAGAGGGTGGTAGGTCGCAGCGTAGAGCGGCGGCAGGTGGGGCTCTCGCGGCAGTGGTGGCTTGCACCCCCGCGGCGGGGAGAGGGGAGGTTTGGGAATCCAGGGGCAGGAAGATGAGGAGGGAGGTAGATAGGAGAGCGTCCAGGGGAGAAATGATTTTGGGTGGGGAGCCAGAGAGGGATGGAGTTAATGATAGCCGTGGGGAGGTTAGAAGTGCTCAAAAAGGGGTGGGTCAAGGGAACCACGGTGGGGGCGGTGAGGGGGCACAGAAGGGGGCGTCAGGGCAGAGGGGAAAAGGGGGTAAATACCTGAGGAAGAGTGCAGGTGGGAGAAGGAGAGAGAGGTCCCCATCAATTGAGGAGGTTAGGGAGGGGCGCGGAACGGCCCCCCAGGTTAAGAGGAGTGAGGGCGGAGGGCGCTGCGCAGCCCCCGCTGTTCATGTCGAGGGAGAGGGTTTAGGAACGGCCCCTCCTCGGTCAGCGCAAGGAGAGCCTGGAGGGTGCAGCACGGCCCCTAGCGATGAGGTTTCCAGGGTGGAGGACGGAACGCCTCGCCCGAGAGAAGAGGACCAGGCAGGGGTTTCCGCGGCCCCGCTGAGAAGACGTCAAAGGAGTGGCGGGGCGGACGCCCTGGGCTCGCAAGAAAATGATCAACCCAATCCGGGCATGAGCTCGCATCCACAATGGTATTTAAGGGGGAATGAAATTGGATGGGAGGATTATGTGGGGCAATGGGAGGTAGAAGGTTACAGGGCGGTAAGGGAAAGGGGGGAGGAGAGAAGAAGTTTGACGTGGGATCTGGAAAGACAAGTGCAGGGTGGTCGGGGGGCAAGAGGTCCGGGGAACTGTTGGCTGGGTGAGTCTGCTGACATGTTTTGTCTCCGCAGTAGGAGCCCTCTAAGAAAAGAGATGAGGAGCATCGGTGTGGACGCCAGACCGCAGACGGCCTGCGTGGAAAGAGGTGAGCGGGAAAGGGAATGGTCATCTGCATGGCAGAGGGGGAACACGAGAAGGGGGACTGGAAATGAAGGGTCTGGACTGCAAGGGGTAAGGAAAGAAATAGGTGTACAGGCCATTGGAGCCTTGGGGGATGAGAAGAGCATTTGCTCAGTGGAGGTCCAAACGGACAAGGTAGTGGAGCCATTGGTGCTCGAGGTGCAAGTGGGAAAGGAAAAGGAGTTTGAAGTGAAAGGCAAGGGGAAAAACTGCCATACATGGGTATAACAAAACCGTTGGGGGCGCACTTGATGGCAGCGACCAGGGAGAAGATTCAGGCGGGGGAATTTGTAGATGTTTTGAAGTTGCTCCATAGGGAAGTGAGAGCAAAGGAGGGGTCTAAGGAAGAAGAGAGGGAACTGGCTTCGCGCCCAAGGGTCCCGGTGACTATTGAGAATTGGACGTTAGCATTTATCATTTATGCCAGTGTATATTGTGAAAAATTCCCGGAGCGTTGCGTGGCCCTGCTTAAATATATGGACGTAATCAGGAAGGCGTTTACGAGTTTTGGGGGTTTTGCCTGGGTACGCTATGACGAGGAATTCAGAGCGAGAATGGCGGAGGACAGTCAGGCGGTCTGGGGGGAGATAGACATGGATCTTTGGCTGCAATGGATGGCTCCAACGAGGCCTGCCCCGACATTGCACACAGCAAGTGGGCTGCCTGTGCCTTACCGGCCCTTTCTTGATCGCCCCGCCCATGAGGGGGCGGGGGAAGGAGGCAGAGGACAGCCCTCGACAGCATGTTGGGCGTTCAATAAAGAAGGTTGCACGAAGTGGATGTGCAAATTTAAACACGAGTGTAGCAGGTGCGCGGGTCGTCATCCGGTTACGGTTTGTTTTCAGGCAGGGGACAGTGGGTCAGGGCGAGGAGCCGGGCAAGGAGGTGGGGGGGGGGGGAGGACCGCATGCCAGGTAAATTGGGGGTATGCCAGGTCGGGCTCAGTTTATCGTAAGAGGGGGGGGCACAAGGTTTGATGAAAGGTTTTGGGGCGTTTTAAAGGGGGTAGGAGAGGGGTGAGGAGGAAGAATCGTAGGTAGGGGAGGGCCGCAGGGGGGTGTAAATGTGGAAATTGTTAAGGGGTGGTGGCTGTCGTTTGGAGGGCATGGTCGACGGTGGCGAAGCCCTCACGCTTGCCGCACGACAAGGTGAGTAAGCTTCAGGATGCATGGACGGAGGTGCGGGAGTGCCTCTGGTGGAGCAGGCGGAAGTGATGAGAGGGGTCTGCATGGACGGGGGTGCACTAGGGCCCCTGGTGCAGCTGGGGGGAAAAAAGTGGAGCAACGAAGCAAGGTGCTGGAAGAGGAATTTATGTGGAATGGTCTGCATGGACGGGGGCGCAGGTTTGGCCCCTGGTGCAGCAGTGGAGAGGAGTAAGGCAGAAAAGGGGCCTGCATGGACGGGGGTGCACTAGGGCCCCTGGTGCAGGTGGGAAACAGGTGGTAATGGAAGCAAGGAGCTTGAAGATTAGTTATATGGAAGGGACTGCATGGACGGGGTGCAGGTTTGGCCCCTGGTGCAGTGACGAGAGGAGTAATAAAGTAAAGGGCCTGCATGGACGGGGGTGCATGTGGGCCCCCGGTGCAGGGGGGGCAACGCAGGGCCAAATTAATAAGGTGATGGAAGGTGGGGGGGCAAGGGTGAGCAGGAGGGTAATAGTTTAGGGGGAAAAGGGGGGCTAAGTGGGTTTAGGTGTATTGTTTAAAGGCTAGGTGAAAGGGGCGAAATATAGGGGGAGAGGTAGGGGAGGACCTGGGTTGTTTCCGGAGAGGGTTAAGGAGATGGCCAGAAAGGATAGGGTACTGAGGAAGGTGTTACTAGTGGTATGGGAAAGGTTAGGAGGTTGGAACTCATTCATTTAGGAGGGGTGCAGCATCTGAAGCTAGCAGGCTGGGCTATTCAGAGGAGTAGGTGAAAAGGTTGGGACGCTGGGAGTAAGGGAGATACAAAGGGTATGCCAGGGACCGGGTCAAATGGAATGTCTTTATAAAATTTTTTAGTAGGTAGCAGGAGTGTTGCATTTATTAGGATGTTGTTGATTTGTAAGTGATTTTGTAATTTCTTTTTCAGATGCTGCTAGGAGGTACGGTCAGATGTCAAAAATCTGGTTTTTGGGTCATTATAAGGTTAAGTGGACAGGGAAAGAAGCTGAGAAGAGGGTTGTTGGCAGGCAACTGGGGTGCAACTATAAAGATGTTGTGGTGAGATGGTCCGGGTTTGGGGGGCTGGGCTGGGATCAGTTGCTTCCTATTTTGGCTGGGTTGAGGGAAAACTATGGGCCTCCAGATGGGGGGGGGGGATTAGTCTTGGTGGGGAAAATGATGTGGTAAGGGATACGGGGGTGGCTCTTCTTAGGAAAATAAAAAGGGTTTTTTGTTATGGGTCCGACAAGTGTGGCCTCAAGCAACTGTAGGGGGACTAAGTGTTTGCCACAGAGAGTGGGGAGGGGAGCGAGAAATGAGGGTCTGATAGAGCGGACAGGAAGGGGATAAACGGAGAGATGGTAGAATTGTGTACATCAGTGTCAGTACATGTTTTGGACCGTAAGGAGATGGTTTAGGAGGATTGAGGAGATTTAGAGGATGGGTAATCTTTCCGGTTTTGGGGAACAATCATTATATGGCGGACTTGAGCTCTTGGCTGGGAGATTGGTTGAGGAGTTGTAGGTAGGAAAATTGGTGGGGGGGAGTGGGGGCAGAAAGAACACCTTGGGGGAGGGTTTTTCTGGTGCCGGGGGCATGGCCTTTTTTGATGTGGGGGGAGGGAAGCACAATGGGGGAATGACACGGGAAAGGATGGGGTGGCGCTGTTTGCACAAGCGGTCCACCTGGGGGGAACAGGTATTGAGCCTGGAGGGTCATGGCTCCGGGGAGAAAGCGGGACGCCTGGAATATTTAATTATTTAATTGTTGGGTAAAAAATGAGAATGTTTAATTATTTAATAGGTTGTTTAAAATATGTCTTTAGTTTGTAAGGCCATGGAGCCAGGTAAGTGTTTAATTGTAAGCTTTGGTCTGTCACATTAAAGCAACCTTTTCCACTTTTAAATGAGTCTGGGTTTTTGTGCAGTAAGCCAAAAGGGGAGACTGGGGGGAACGCGAAGCGTTTCCCCCCGGGGAGGTTTTTGGTGCTGCACACGGCCAGCGAGTGGCTGTGGGGGGCAGAGCGCCTCCCAAGGGTATTTAAGGGTTCAGGGAAGGTTCGGGAGGCAGGCGACGGTTGGACTTGATGATTGTCCCGCCCTCCCATCCCCTGTTATTTTGGGTTAGGTCTGGTGTCTGGTTTTATAAAAGGGGGATGGGGGAACATTGTACTTGGTTTCTGCTGGGGTTTTTTACGTCCCATGTCAAGTTCTTACTGGGTTTTTTGGTCTGTTAAGGAGCTATTATATGGTAGTTTTGTGTGATAGGTCGGGGCATCAGTGAATTTGTAAGGTACAATTTTGTTGCTGATGTGGCAGGTCAGACTGGCTGCAGGGCATAGGAAGAAGGAGATTGGTGTAGAGGGGAGTCTGAGGGGTATTGAAGTGGTCCTGGCTCCGGGGGCATGGCCCCTTTTGATGTGGGGGGAGGGAAGCACAATGGGGGAATGACACGGGAAAGGATGGGGTGGCGCTGTTTGCACAAGCGGGCCACCACGAGGGAACAGGTATTGAGCCTGGAGGGGCATGGCCCCGGGGAGAAAGCGGGACGCCTGGAAAAGGGGTAAGGAGACGGTAGGGTCCAAGGGATAGTTAGGGAGGAAATGGCTTTATTTAATTATTTAATTGTTGGGTAAAAATGAGAATGTTTAATTATTTAATTGGTTGTTTAAAATATGTCTTTAGTTTGTAAGGCCATGGAGCCAGGTAAGCGTTTAATTGTAAGCTTTGGCCTGTCACATTAAAGCGACCTTTTCCACTTTTAAATGAGTCTGGGTTTTTGTGCAGTAAGCCAAAAAGGGTTACAACCACTCTCATATCTTTCTGTTGATTTTTGACGGCTTATCATTTTGCCCCAGATGGATCTGCACCATACACTCAGACATTTTGGCCAACAGGAAATAAGTGTGGATAAAGTAAAGTTTGTCAATGTAGTCCCTAAAACACTTGCTTTCTTTGTCTGTCTAGAACTTCACTGGGATTCGATGTATGTGTGTTTCTAACATTCCCCAAAATGCCATCTTATTGAAATAGAGATGTCCTAACTGACTGATTTTGAACCCTAAAATTAGTCCCTGATTTGAGGAATTCTACAAATAATTTCCTGCAAAACTATGGTCGTTAATTTCCACTTCCAAGGGCATAATAGAAAAACATTATGAAGCCAACTCACAATAAATACAGTTTTCATGCGTTTACTATGAAAGTTGGGAAGCCTGGTTATGTATGTTTGATGCACACCACCAATAATGATATTGAAAAGAAACACAGAATGGGATTGCCAGACGAATTAGTGCAAATTATGCCTGATTCACAAAAGGGGCCCACTAATTCTTCTGTAATGACCCAGAGTAAACTTGCACCAGCCTTAGCTTTTGTAATGTCAAATAGATACATTTTATTTGACTTGCAAAATGCATTTCTTTTTTTTGTACACAATATTTGATTCCATTTTTAATAATCAGATAATTAGCAACAAATAACATATTCAACGAGTGATCTTCATATAACTTATAATTATGCTACCTATTAACTATGTACATGTAATGATAAAAAATGGGGGGGGTTGGCAAGGAGGGAGAGCGGTAAGGCATTTGTTAACATGATTACAGTTTAATCCATATAACAGGAAGCAGACCTAACGCACACAATTATCTTGGGCAGGAAAGCCCAAAGACTAAGTCAATGCATTGGAGGATATCTTCCCAAAAAGTCTCCATTTTCTGACAAGACCATAACATATGTAGAGTCATCCCGATTTCCTTTTTACAGCACAATCATAAATTAGAGGGGCATAACTTGCATGACCACATCTCCCATGGGGACCAATATTTGTAATTATTTATTCTCTGCTGCGTGTAACATAGGTCTAGGTCTACCTTGAATCTGTTGGCTCCAGCACACATTTTTCCACACTCATCCAATATCTTTAGTCTCAGATCACTTTTCCAAACATTTTTACCTCGCTAATAAACAGTCTCTAATTTAAGTAGTACAAGAAATGTATACATTCCAAAAGCTGACCTCTGCACAGTTTTAGATAATTGTAATAGTATCAGTTCACTAAGTTGTTGACATCGCTGAAGTTCATGCACACACAGCTTCTACTTAAACTTTAGGAATATGAAATAAAATAAATTGTTACCATCACATACCTGACAAAACTTCCATATTACGGCTTTTTGTCGAAATACCGAAACCCGACACCCATTTCTGTCACTGGACCCGTCATCACCGAAGGTCATTGACAAAAACCCAAGGACCCATCTTTGATTTTTGTGACTCACTTATGGAAGAAGTTTACTCAACTTTCTCGCAAACATTTATTGCTGTGACTGGAGCAGAACTGGATTTTCAGACTCAACACTGTCAAAAAAGGCCTAAACCTAGAAATCCAATGGCACGAACGGCACTAATGAAATAACCTGACTCGGGCACCAACATACAGATAAAGGATCAGGATTGATTCCCCCATCTCATAGTTTGGGATTGCTCCAACCCTGCATCAGCAATACCATACAAACACCCCACAATAACAGCCAGCACCTCGAAGCATTGGTGGTGCCATGCTTCCCCACCTAAAGTGGAATGACCAGTTGCCTCCCTGTAGCTGACTCAACACCTCCTAATGGATATTCAGTGACCACCATGGGAGTTATCACATACACCATTAAGTCTAATCGATCAGAAGTGGATCAACCAGTCTGAAGGCACATTATGCCTCGGCCCTTTGAGACGTACACTAAGCAACATTATGTCACTGCAACATGTAACACAATGCACCCTGGGCAGTATGGTTCGTTAGGAGCCTATCATTGGAAGGGACTAAGCCATGCACTTAAGTGATAGACACTCCTGCAGTTTCCAACCACAATCACATGGAAAATAGTAGTGAAGCATACAGATGGAACCGGAAGAACAACTTACTAAAGAATAGGAATTTGTTCCTTTTTCACCTCTTATTCATTTTGGTTTCTTCCATTTTGTATGGCGAGAGACAGAACATACAAAACTACATAGTCATATCCAAACATGTGGACGTTCCACTGTTTACCCTTCAAACAGGCACCACACATACACTCCAAGATGGCGGGCCCGCTTCACAGGCATGCAATATTGGATGCCTAGGACCAGGAGAAACAAAAGACGTCTCCACTGACCACGTCGCCTAGCAACCATTTGTTTGCACATCGGCGGCTGCAGAGACATTCACACTGCGGCAGCTCAGTCTGGCCAAAAGGATCCCCCGACGTCCTGTATTCAAAATGTGGATGATACGGAGTCTCACCAACCCGGGGCGCTGGGGGAATCGATCACACGGCACACCCATCATATCGCTGCATTCCCTGTCACCCACAGTAGAATAGGAATGGGGACGTAGAGTCCAATACAGTGGAAAACGGGATACCGACAGAATAGCCATCCCGCGCACCTTTATTGTTAACTATCGTACACTGAACACGAGACATAGGTGCACAATTAAAAGACCAGGCAAACCATGTATCGCAGAGGGGTAACCACCTGGAATTTTAAAACAAACCGCGCACTACTGTAAAGGAAGGCATTTATCACACAGGTGAACAAGACCATATTCAAATTATGGAGCACACACATTTTCACCTTTTCCCTACATAGGGGACCAAGAAAGGACTCACAGCTCCTGATAACTTGCAGCAAGACACAAAGCAATTAAGAAGTCTACACCCAAACGCAATGAGTCTGGAAGCAAGGTAAAATATGAGCAATTTATTGATCTCAGTGAAGCAGCACAACTTCCTTTTGATTCAATTAATCTCTACACAGATACAGTATGGGGACCAAGTATAACAAGCATGACACTCATACATTGGGAGATATGGGAGCCCGCGGGTCGGAAAACAGAGAAAATACAGACCACAGGGTCTTCTCACAAAATTGGACAGCATTGTGCATGCCAATAAAATAAGATTTGCAAAACTTCTCAGACCGAACAAAGTCTTTTAAACTCTTCTCCCTGGGTCAGGATGTGACGGCATCACTACCTTGATGGAGGGGACAATCTGTACAAGATGATGCTGAACTGAAGGTCCTGAAGAAGAGGACGATAAGTAGTTCATCGAAACCAGTCGACCATCACAAAATATGATATCCCCCAAGGAAACATGGGATACAGCAACTGAAGGAATAGCTTTTAGTGGAGAGACAGTCTCTCATTTATTTTGGTGACATACCACCACACAAAATCTTGGCAGAAATAGAGTACCCTATACACACGGCCTCTTTACCGAGAACCATTAACATATTAAGTCTGTCAAATATTTGTCCTGTACAACAGAGTTTTGACTGTTGTACAGTGTGTTGTCTTTTGTGTTGAACTTTACTAAACCATCAGGTCTACACTCCATGCACACACCACTGCTGGTGGGGAATAAAGTAAATCTAGGGGACTTGTACCTTATATAGATAAAGAAAAAGTCCTCCAGGGAATGTCCATGGAGATACAGTAGATTTGGTTCAATCATTTTATCTACTCACCTGTACTGGAACTGTAAACATTGTAGAAGCAGGGGTAGCACTTCTTTCTGTCCTTTTAGATAGGCGGCGCATCACCTCCTTCCTAGGGATAGTGACACCTTATAAGGATATGGTGTTCTTCTGCCTAGGGAAGTTTTCAGCATACACATTTGATGAAAATATCTAAACCAGTTTCTAAAAGCATTTGAGTATGCTCTTTGAAGGTGTTCGTATGCGATATAACCATAGTTGTACCTAACACTTAAAGGTATTCTTTTTCTCCCACAACCAGATTCCCTGATTTTTGTTACGTTTAATTTTTGTGGCTGCAAGCGCCGCTGGAAACAATTGATTTGAAAAAAGAGTGGAAGGGTTCTTCCACTACAATACAGAGTTATAGTAATAAGGACCTGTCTTGTTTTACCCCTTGAAGAATCCCCCATCCTCATACCTAAGATGCCACACTAAGAATGGACATCTGAGAACACCATACCCACAATTGTTGTGGGGGTAGTCAGATGCAGAAACAATAACAACATCCACACCGCCCTGTAGATTTTCTCCCTCTGGTGACAGCCAGACGATCGACCACCATGGCTGAACAGAATTATCTGGCTTTTGCGGAAGAATTAGTGGAGGGTATTCTGGCTAACCATTCATTGCTAGAGACAAATGCCACGGCCCAAACCATTACCAACAATGACGATTGGAACGAGATAGAGGTCCTTCGTAAGAAGCTTATACGAATTGAGCTTCACAGGGCGCTCATGACAGAGTATTTAAGAGCATATGCTGCGCCAAATGGACTAATAAGTCACATAGAGCCAAGAATTGTTCTGGACAACTTACAGTTCAGAAAGGATTGGTCTTTCATCACCAACAAGTGCACCCGTGATTGGATAATCCTCATCATCAACACAGCGAAAACTGTCTCAGAAAAACTGATGTGAGACATACAAGAAAAACTGGACTCCACCAAAGATAAGATCAGCCTGGATAACTATAATGCAAAGTTAGAAACTTTGGAGGTGACAATGAAAGAATTTCATGAAAGCAATATGACCAAGAAAGTCAACAAACTTAAGTAAGATTTAGCTGCCTTCACACACAATAATGTATACCTCTAGACCACTGAAGATTACTATACCGAAGAAGCCAGGCAAGCTAGGAAAAATGCCTACCAGCACACACCGGATATTAATCAGGTCCCATGAGTGCATAAGGTTTAAAAGACCCTTCCTCGCCCTCTCTTCTGCACATGAATCATGACCTCCTGTCCTATCTTGTATATTATCCAGTGTTGTATTAAAATCGCCTTCTAATATAATGTCATTGCTCCCTGTGTTCTTCAAAACTTTATCAATTTCTTCAAAGAAGTTTCTCTGTCACATTAGGCGCATAAATATGAATAAGCATTAGCCTTTTATTGTCCACTACTAATAGTGTGTCCCGAGAGGATGGCTCAGCGGCAACGTGCACGCCTTGGAAGCAAGACGACACGGAGCAACACAGGTTCGATCCCCGGGTCTGCGCTTAGAAACCTCTGGGTATTAAGCGCGTTATAAATAACCTATCATATCTAGGTCCAAAATACCTACAGCTATTTCTCTGCAAATACCTCCCCTCTCGAGCTCTTCACTTCTCTACCTCTAAATCCCTCATGGTCAGTCGTTTTTCAAATAAGCGAGCAGGGGTAGATCTCTGTCTTCGGCTGGGGCCTCCCTCTAGGACAGCCTCCCTGCTACTCTAAAACATGAGGAGAACCATCTCTGGTTCCGGAAGCACCTCAAAACCTTACTCTTTTTTTCTGCCTTCGCTCCCCTTCTCCCCTGCTGAACTGTTCTCTCTTGGCACTGTGCACCTGGCGACCCTCTGTCCTCTGGGCCCAGGTATCTGCGCACCCTGCCACCCTCCCGCACTGCCTTTAAACCATACACACACCTACACTACAATCACTTCTAAAGGCTGAGGTTAGTTAGGTGCTTTTGTGAAATAGGCGTAAATTGCACTAGTCATAAGTTACTTATTTTTAAGAGCATACACCACAGTTACAGCAAGAAGATTGTATGAAGACAAAGAAAATAAATAGACTATGCTCTACGCAGAGCTACACACTGTAATAGGAGTAAATGTTCTCACATGGTACATTTTCTAAAAGATTTGAGTAAGGTTACATGCATTGCTTATCCTTGATTACCTCTAAGGTTTGCCCAAATGTTGTCAACCAGAAGGAGATTCTTTGTGAGTGCACTGCCTTGGTGGATGATGACACTGCCCTGATTTGGCTATCAATCAGTGTGAAGACTGACACATTTGGTCCGGACAGGGAAGGCACCTGTGCTGGTTTTGGTGTAAGCAAAGAGATTCAAGGAAGGGTCAGCATTCATTTTGCATCTTTGATCTCTTTGAAATAAGAATACACCCCTTGTATTACTTTTAAGCCTTTCCACATTCTATTATGAGCCAGAGAACTGCGGCATGGCAGAAGCCCTAATGTTTGGGATTGCTGAAATTGTTGCATTACAGTATGCCTTTAACAGTAAACTTAAATGTTTTGCATATTAGTACCTGGCCGGGGTGTGTGGCAGCCTCTCAGCCAATGAGGAGGCTCGCAACAGGGGTATTACCAGCAGTAATCCCCCCGCTCTGAGCCGCCTCACAGCTGGAGGCTGCCATCTTCTCCTGCCGGGAAACAAGGTAAGTGTGGTTTTCCCCCCCTCCTCTCTCCACCCCCAGAATTTCGCCCACCCCCCACCCCACTTACCTTCTTTTTAGTCCATTTAGAGAGTGGACGCGCTGGGAACAGTTCTGTCCCCAGCACGTCTGCTCCCGATAGTCGGCAGGCCGTCATGGAAAGGAAGAAGGGACTACATGTAGTTTTTCCTTTCCATGGCGGCCATTGAAAAAAGTAAACAAAACAATGGCTGCCATGGAAAGGTGAGAAGGGACTACATGTAGTCCCTTCTCACCTTTCCATGGCGGGCATTTTGTTTTTATTGGTAATGCCTCCCCTGTCCGGGTTTATTGATTAAATAATATCAGCCGAAAAAGTTGAGTTCAAACTTCCTTAGCTCATCAATGGCATTTATGAGATTCTATCCTTGATTGAACTGTAGTAGTTAGTGTCTTGTTAAATTACTGTTACTAGGCAATTTTTAAAAATTGCTTTCTTGTTAAATAATACTTATTAGTTTGAATATTGACAAACCATATGTGAAATGATTACACATTACAGTCCACCGTTATGATTCACCAGAAAACCAGTGACAAATGAATACAAAGTACGTACATTATATTACCGTTGCTATCGCAGTCATTTATTTTTCAAATGTTATTCAAACAAGAACTATAACCAGATAGTGACTATAACCTATGGTGACTAGAATTACCTTTAATTTATCACACTGCTGAGAGCGCACTACTTTCTCTTATCATCAAACCCATTAATACTCCACATATGACTTTGCTCCTTGACTACATATACGGGGGAATTGGTCAAACTGTCACCAAAACGAATTAAGAATGATTGATGGCTGTTGAAAGAGAACAGCAACACGGCTGTAATCCTGCTGCAGTCTCCAGCTCTCCTGTTCCCTCCCAGGCCCAATGCATGGCACTGGATTCTCACTTCACCACTATAATTCAGGGCACCCTATCATCTCTCTCGTCTTCCTCTCCCCCTACCTCTCTCGGCCCCTCCCCGTCCCTCTCCTTCTCCATTTTCCTCTTTCCCTGTATTCACTCTGGACGATATTTCTAGACAAGTCTGATCTATGAAAGTATGTCGAAGCAGGTGCCCCCCTGTTCCTCCAGAACTATCAAGGATCACATTAACACCCTCATTCCAGCTTTGGCTGATTTCTGCGATCACTCTTTTGCCACGGGAACCTTACCCTTCCCCCCCAAAGCATGCCCTTGTGCACACCCCCAACCCCCGAAGAAAGCCTTCTGCCGTTCCTTCCTCTCCGGCAAACTACTAACCAATCTTTATCACTCGTTTCCTGGGGAAACTCCTGAAAAAGCTGGCCATCTCCCAGCTTACTCTCCACGCCGAATCTGTTGGTTGTCTCGTGACCATCAGTCTGGTTTTAAAGCAGCCAGAAGCATGGAAACTGCTCTACTGAACAACTATGAAGACCTGCTCTCAAATCTCGACTCTGGCCTTCCTTCTGTCCTCATCCTCCTTGATCTTTCCTCTGCTATCGACACAGTCAACCACACCATCCTGAACAATCGTCTCTGTGACAACCTGGGTATCACATATCAGGCCCTAGACTGGTTGACCTCCTTCCTCTCTGATCGACCATCCCCGGTCCAACTGGAGTCCTTTCTCTCCACCACCTCTCTCTCTCTCTCTCTCTCTCTCTCCCCCCACATTTAGTGTTCTCCACGGCTCTTACCTCTCAGCTTGGCTCTTCAACCTTTACTTGGCACCTCTAGCCTATCGCATCTCTACCTTCTCTCCGAACTTTCAGTGTTATGCAGATGACCCTCAGCTCTCTTTCAAGCTCCCCTCAGCCTCCTCTCCCCTCTCGCTCTTTCCGGATTGTCTAGCCACAATTCAGGAATGGTGTGCCTGTAACGATCTCTGCCTGAATGCCAGTAAGACTGAGATTCTTCTCATTGGGAACCCTGCTTCCATTTTCCCTCTTTCACTCTGGCCGCCCTCCTTAAGCCCTCTACCTGTGCCTTCCTGCGAGGCAAAACACCTTGGTGTTATCTTCAACTCCACCCTCTCCTTACATCACAGACCTATCTATGAAGTCCCACTACCAGCTGCATCTCCTCAGAGATATTATTCCTTTTCTCACTTTCCCCCAGAAACGCACTGTCTCCAGAGTCCTGGTTCTCCCTAGGCTGGACTACTGCAACAGCCTCTTTCTAAATCTGTCTGGGTCAGACGCTTCTCCAGGCTGAGATGGGGGGGTAGATCTCTCTCGCTGGCTGGTGCTCCCTCCAACTGGTTACCTGGCCTCCCCCTGAACTCTATGGTGACCAGACTAATCCACGAGCAGTAGCCCTATGCACTGCCTCCAGGTCTACTCCACACTAGGGACTGGATCTGCAACCCCTACAGTCCCTGCCTCCTTGCACTTACTTAAAACCGGCCACCTAAGCAGCACCTACTTCAGCTTTGCTTATTGCACTCTCCATTTCACTCTCACTGGCACTTCTCTCCCTTCCCGCTGCACTTGCACGATCTGAAAGACACAAGGTCTAGTAATATTGTTTGTTTTGTTCCCCTTAGACTTCCCTTTCCTTGTCTTGTTACACCTAGAACACCCATGTACAAGTACATTATAAATGACATATCATATCATAAACATTACTCTATCCATAATGCAGACGCACACTACAACTAGCCATGGGGCTAATTCAAAGGTTCTTTAACAGCAGACCTCTTCACAGAAACCCTTAATTCCCTGAAGGGACTTGCATGCAGGCAAGACATGGGATCTTTATGTCTGTATATTTGTAGCACGCATTGATACCGGCTACATTTTGCATTGTGTAAACTCTTTAGATAGACTGCTAGTTGTGTTTTAAATGGTTTTAGATATAATGCTGTTGTAGTTCGTTTGAACCTACAATACAAAAATTGGACTGACATTTGTTTAATACTCATTTTAAAATTGAACATCCTTTTTAGGCCACGGCGTACTTTATTTGATTGCAAAGCCTTCAATAACATGAAAGTAAGCAGTCTCTCTTTCTACTAGTGCGTAACTTGCTTAACACGCGTTGTGTTCTGAAACTAAATTTCCCTTTGGATTTGCAGGTCTTTCACGTATTTACAGACACGTCAGGTGCGTCAGCACCGGCGCATCTGGGACGGTTTGTGGCAGTTCATTAAGATGAGTACCTGTACTGGCCACTCCTCGTAATCCTCTGCTTCTTTTTGTTGCATGAACTATGGTTTGACATGACATGACATGATAGGTTATTTATAACGCGCTTAATACCCAGAGGTTTCTAAGCGCCGACCCGGGGCTCGATCTTGTGCTGCTGCGTGTCGTCTTGTTTCCAAGGCGAACACGTTACCCCTCAGCTATCCTCCCGAGACGATGCAATCTTGTTTCTGCCATTCTACAAAATTGTAGAATCCGCTTAAAAACTGCATTGTATGATGACGGTATTGAAAGTACTGTAACTGACTCTAATCATACGACTGATTCATCTATCTCTAAAAACTCTACTTCTATTTTACCAGAGCAGGTCATGTCATTAAAGTCAATGGGCCTCATTACAATTCACCCGGTATGGAAACAACGGTGGTGGTAAACCCGCTGCCACCGTTGTTTCGATACCGGGTGATCACAACTCCTGCAGGCGGAGGCGTCAATCCCGCCAGGTCTGACCTGGCGGGTTTAACACTGCCCACCTGCAGGCGGACGAGGAAACACCAGCACCATCACGAGATGGTGCCGGTGTTTCCATGATCCCCATTCCCATTGAGTCCTATTGGACTCAATGGGAATGGGGATTTACACCATTCCGCCTCCGGAATTCCCGGGTCACCGGGGTTCTAATGCCCCGGTAATTCCAGGAATCACGGAGGCAGAATGGTAATACAAGTCCGGCAGTAACCAGGCGGTTTTACCGCCTCGGTTATCGCCCGACTCGTAATGAGGCCCAATATCTCGGCCTACTATGGCACCTATACATATATTAGGAAGCACCGTATTTAATGATAAAACATTGAAGGGCCTGCTATTGAATACATGTTGGTTAGTTAAACACTGTCATGAGGTGGCTGATTTTATCATGCAAACCCAACCGGATATCTGTGCTCTGACAGAGACGTGGGTTCATGATGCTGCTAATCACTCACTTCAAATGGCAACTCCGACTGGTTTCTCCTTCTTCCATCTAAATAGGTCGGATAAACGAGGTGGTGCAGTGGCCCTAATTTACAAATCGACTCTCAAACTACATGTATGAAGCCATCCAATTTTGGATCACTGTGAGGCTCTTTTCGTCAAACCTAAGTTGGAGCCTGTATTATCCCTTAATATATTACTCCTCTATAGACCTCCCATGCATACACCCTCAAATCGAAGAACAGCTGTTGGCCTTTATTGGTAATTCTTGTAAGTTACACTCTCCCACCATTATATTGGGTGATATTACCCTTTTGGCCAATGACCCCACAGATGGAATAGCTACATCTCCTACGGAGTCTTTGCACTCTATACATTTCGACCAACATATCAAGGTTCCCACCCACATAGTTGGTAATATCTTAGATTGGGTTTTATCAACAAAATATTCTAATTATGAACATCCAGGTAGATAACTGCATATGGTCTGATCATCATCGTGTCTGTTTTGAGATTAATCATCATAATATTGCTTCTGGTGACCAGCAGCCTCCTGTACCCTGCATGTCTAGAAATGTGCATAAAGTAACTTAAGAGACATTTCATGCTATGGTCCTTCCGCTATTACCTTCACTTGAAGAAATGATGCCTTTTGGAGATTTTGTAGCCGGTATAAGATCAGCAGTAGATCAAGCATTTGAGATACTCGCTCCTCTTAAATCTTCACTCAAAAAAGGAGCATTTACCTCCAATACTATATTTACGCCTGAGGCTGTTGAGGCCTGTGCCCAAAAAAGGCCAAATTGGAACATACATGGCATAAAAATCGATCAGAGTCAAATCTTACCTCTTATAAGCTAGCGGTTAGGCGCTTTAAAACCCTTATCTATTAGGCAAAAGAGACGCATTTAAATTGCTGGATCTCAAAAGGCTAAATCTCGGCCTAAGGAGCTTTTTTTCGATTCTACAAGAATTGAAAGGTTGTGCCCCCTCTGCTTCCTGTCCTGCAGATAACTCCTGGTACCAACATATTCACAATAGCTTTACCAACAAAACTCATATCCATCAAGATAACATTAATGCTCAGGCTAAATTACTACCTACTCATATGATCCCTGTTATAAATGAGGCACAACTGGTCAATGACTCTCCTGTTTTCTCATTCAATACAGTCGCTATAGACAAGGTCATTGAAGTTTTCTCTAAGCTTAAACCCACCTCCTGCAAAGGGGACATTTTTCCTGCATCTCTGTTCCAAGAATTCATCCTGACTCTTGCTCCATGGGTTACTAGATTTACTAGATTTATTAATCTATCTTTTCAAGAGTTGTATGTTCCGGAAAGCATCAAGGAGGCATGGGTAACACCTCTGCTGAAAAAGGATAACTTAGACCCAAAAAGAAGCTGATATTTATCGACCAATCACAAACGTTTCCTTCATTTTAAAATAATTAGATAAAATTTCCTACCTTCAGTATCAGGCATTTTTTGAGAAGCATAATATATTAGCTGCGCAGCCGTCGGGATTCCGCCCGGATCACGGGACTGAGTCTGCACTGCTGGATTTAAAGTTGCTGGTATTGTGGATGAAGGCAACACAGCGTTATTGTTACTACTGGATCTGTCTGCCGCCTTCGATCTTGTTGATCAACAACTTTTGGCGGACAGATTGATCTCAGTTGGTAAATGCACCAAAGAGGCAACTGCCTGGTTTAAATCATTTCTGGGTCCCAGAAATATAAAAGTGTCACCAAGGATAACGCCTTTTCCATTATTTCTATTCTAACATGCGGTGTACCCCATGGGTCTTGCCTCTCCCCATTGCTTTTTAATATTTCCTCGCAACTTCTCTGCAATCTTTTATCGGCTATGTAAATATATTTTGCTGACTATGCCGATGATACGCAGATTGTTATCAGGCTATCAGGTGATTATATTGAAGACCTGGAGCATATCAACCATATTTTCTTACAAATGCAGAATTGGATGGACATGAATTCCTTGGCACTTAATTATGCCAAAACTGACTTGCTTGTTTTGGGTACTCAGCAAGGACTTAAGAAGCTTGATATAAGGTATGCTAATTTTATGATTGGCCAACACACAATTCAAGTCACCAAAACTGTTAAGATGCTGGGAGTCTTTTTTGACCCTCAACTGTCTTTTAACCGGCAAACTAGCTATTCAAAATCTTCCTGCTGTTTTTTCATACAGCTTCTCTGGCAGATTTTGCCTTTCGTATCCAAAGAAAACCTTGCCTTAATTACAGCAGCTATTGTGAATTGTAAACTGGATTACTGCAATAGTCTTAATTGGCACTTCCCAGGTTAATATCAAGTCCTTGCAGGTAATGCAGAATAGTGCTGCGTGTGCTGAGAATGGTCTCAAACGTAACATGCATATCTCTGAAGCTAGACGTAGCCTGCATTGGCTTCCTATTCAACAAAGGCTACAGCACAAGGGTTTATCCACTGTGTTCAAATGCCTCCGGGGCGATGCCCCATCTTATCTCATTGCCAGGCTTAAAAAAAGACCTATTGGACGCCCATTGAGAACTATTCAAAACATCTCTTTGGTCCAACCCCTTTCCTCATTGAAGAAAATTGGTGAAGCCTGTTTTAATATTATGGAACTCAAAGCCCAAACAGCTTGCTGAAAGCAGCTCAATAGTTATTTTCACGAAGCATTTAAAAACCTTCCTCTTCGATGTAGGACATGGGTAACTTTAAAACATGACTTCTTGACATCCATCCTCATATTGCCACCGGTTATAACATCCACTGATACCTTCTTGTTTTTCTTTTTAGGGTGGTCTTGGTCCATTTCTCTCTGTCTTCTCTGGCTTGTTTCACTGTGTTCGGTCTGTTTATTTTCGGGTTTTTTTCTCCTGTGAGCGCCCTGAGGCCTTCAGGTTAGTGGCGCAATATAAGAACTCAGATAAATAGATAGGTAGAGCCAGCTCTTCCATTCACACCTAAGCGTTGAGCATGTACCGGACACTGTTGGTGCATTGGGCAACAGAACCTATGTGGATGGCATATGCCATTGGCCTCGCGCAGTAACTTATGTTCCGGAGAGCACATTTGCAGTAATGGTGCTTAAAAAGCTTCAACGGGTGGCTATGTAGAAAATAAATAGGAAACACTTATGCCTTGCATGAGCGCTTCTATATGAGGCTGTAAAATGAGGGTAGGCACTGTGCAGACCGATGCCTTCTTAGAGCATTCCATCGCATCCTGCTTCCAACTGGGGAGGCTGCATCCCTTTTGAGAGCGTGCAATATGTGCTGAACTGTAGCAGACACTCCCATGACAGGACTTACCAGAAAGGGGGTTGGTTATTTTCTAAAAAATGCAAATTGCATGGAAGGGGTCACCAACGTCAGCACGTACGTGATGTGGCCTCTGCTGCATGCAATTTTCAACACTCACAAAGTGGAGTGTAAACGTGAAGAGTAAATCAAGGCAACGTCGACTTTACTCCTGACTTCTTTTCATAATGGATTTGAATGATAGCACTTGCTATCTTGACTTTTACTCCCTGCTTTGTGAGAAATAAAACACTTCCTGCAAACTGTGCGTTGCATACATCTTTTCATAATGGATTTGAATGATAGCACTTGCTATTTGCTCGGTGTAAACGCAAATTGTATTCCATTGGTTTTACACCTGCATGAAAATCTCATGCAGACACAAAACTGTGTGCTCTTCCAAGATAGAGGAGGAAAGCAAAGCGGATATGCAAACTCTGCTTTGCTGCCGTCTTATGCCTTGTATGCAAACTCTGCTGTGCTGCCGTCTTATGCCTTGTATGCAAACTCTGCTGTGCTGCCGTCTTATGCCTTGTATGCAAAACTCTGCTGTGCTGCCGTCTTATGCCTTGTATGCAAACTCTGCTGTGCTGCCGTCTTATGCCTTGTATGCAAACTCTGCTGTGCTGCCGTCTTATGCCTTGTATGCAAACTCTGCTGTGCTGCCGTCTTATGCCTTGGAACAGCAGGAAAATGGGGCAGATCATTAAATGGAGGATTACAAACAATACGACTCGCTTTTACGCCTCCATTTGATTACAAAAATGACTTTCAAATTACACAGCTGCAAAAAATGTGACCATACAAGTCCTGTTGCTCAGTTAGATTCACTTTATTATCCCATGTGCAAATTACACCTAGATGAGAATGCAATAATTTCTGACTCGATCAGAACGTGTCCATTATCTGTTGCATACAATATCTCTCTTCCTCTGATAGGATTAGTCTTTGCTACCTTCAGGTATCATTTCAATATCTCCAACAAGCCAGAAAATACAAAAAAAATGAATGACTAGTGTGACAAAGTCCCAGTATTGGGTTGTGGCAATCATGGCTCAGCCCGCTCAATGAGGTAGGCCTTGGAGGGGGTATGCAGTGGATCCCCAGGGACCCACAGCAAAGCCATAGCCTTTTTTTTGTATCCACCAATTATCACCATGAAGATCACAAGCCATAAAAGAACCAGTCTGAAAAAGTACCTTTGCTGAAGAAACAAGAAGTAACTCAAATAATCTGTGGACTCTCTTCCACAGGGGTCTGAGAAGCAAATGCTTCATGTAAGGATAATTTCTTGCTCATGGTACTGTTCACAAGCCCCACCTGGTGAGGTTTATGCCATCTACTGAAAACTTCTCAAATCAAACAGGAAAAAAGAATCCCATTCCCTTAGCGGGCAGCAATAACCATAGCCTCACATCTAAAACCAATATGGCGATTGAGGCCAACACGGCCTCGAATTGTGGAGCTACTAGGTGTTCCAATGGCACATTGCTCCAACTTGGTACATCTGTTGATGCCTAGTATCCATTCCCTGGCACAGATGTATGTTCTACATACCTGTAAACACGAATTTCGTTAAACACTCAGCAACCAGCCTCAAGGGCGTGATAAAGGAGGGCAGATGCTCAAGAACAGTGTGGGATTTAGGAGTGCAGAGAAGGTGTTTGGAGCAAGTTGGTATGGCAGAGGCGCAGATTTGGTAAGAGAGGGGAAAGAGTAGTATTGGAGATTTGAAGAAGGAAGAGGACAGAGGAGCAGAGAGAAGGAAAGTGGAGAAAGAAGGTGGCAGGAGAGGTTAAAGGAGGAGCAGTGAGCTTTAGGCAGAGTGTGGAGGGATCAGGGGAATTGGAGAAGGAATGTTTAGGGAGGAGCGAAGAGAGATTCGGCAGGAGTAAGAGGGACCTGGCATGTGAAGCATGGTAATAGGAGCTCAAGAATGAATTAACAAATTAAGTGGAAAATACCATCAGAGGAAGGGAGAAGGAAAGTAAAAAAAGGCAGAGCAGAGAAAAGAATGCATGGAATGGACACAGAAACAAAAGGGGAAGTGAGTAGCAAGTAGCATTGAGAAGAGGTGGAGGAAAGAATACAAGACATAAAATGGAGGAGGGAAGGAGAGAGCCAGATCTTAGGAGAAGAAATGAGGGAAGGAGAAGAGGAGGAAGAGCAAGACATGTGTCAGAGAGCTGAGGAGGTAATAGAGGAGAGGGGTGTAAAAGGGAGACCAAAAAAAGGGAAGGAGTAGGACATAAGTACAAAAGAAAGTAGAAAGGAGGTGTAAAGGGGTCAATAAAGGTTGCACAAGGATTGGCCAGCCAAAACATAATTTGCTACCTGAAGGGCTGGAGAAAGTGGCTGAGTCCTGTCCACACCAACCAAGGAGGAAGGAGATTACCTTTGGCTTTAACATGTACTCCGGAACATGACACGTGCCTGGAGCACCCAGGGCACCAGGAGTGGTGGCGCTAGATCCTTGCATCAGTGCAGGAAAGGCAAGGAAGCATCCTGATGAAAATCAGCTAAGTCAAGATAGTGTCAGACTGCCAAGGAAGAAGGTTGCAGGACACTTGAAATCCCACAGAGTGAGTGACTGCTTGCCACCCTGAGACATTCCTTTCAAAGTGGGGTGAGGATAAGACTGAGATATCCTGTTTCTTTGCACCCATGTCTGCGAACACTCACCATGTGGACTGAGCTATACCTATTTCCTTAGCAGTTATGACTGTACTTCTTGACTCAGTGTTGTCTCTTGATCCCTCAGTGTGACACTGGTTAATTGATACTGCTTTTTTGTATCCTGTGAATTTGGCAATGATTGACATATGTTAAGAGAAATGCTTTAAATCCAAAATATTAAATGAACTTGACCAAATCTAGTGGGGGACAGAAATGTATGATTGTGTGATCAGAAAAGATGGCCTGCTGGAGTCCACCTATTATACACCATCTGATCCTTAGGTGGTATGCAGTCATAATGCCAACTTCAGTGGCAGCAGGCCTGAACCACACTGCCAGTAATAGCCTCCACTCTGGTGGCTAATATCTGGACCTCATCAGTGGGATTTAGAGAGATAGCATGATGGCGGTAGCAATGACCTAGTTAAGGCTGGTAGTATCCCTAGGCCATTGATGTCCTCTGACTGTTGCACCAAGGGTGAGACACCTGTGTCAGCCAAGGGATCCACAGACCACTCAAAATCAGTTTTGGGTCCATTGGCTCTTTAATTCTCCTTATCACAATGATAACAAGTGAGGAGTAAGGTCTAGGTGGAGGGTTATGGATGGGAAAAACTCGAAAATTAATTTAATACAAACAGTGACTGGTTTGGATCAAAACAATAACTATTGAGTTTTCAACGCATCACCCTACATTTCTTAGGACAATATTCCTGTGAACTATTCCTCTCTTTCTGGGTCAGGATGGCTCCCGCATTTAGCAAACAGTCACTCACAGTCCCTGGAACATTATGGGGCTCCTGAGCATTTTTTTTGTTAATCCAGGGTCTTTTTTGGCTGACACAGGTTTCATCAGGATTCCATGTTTATGTCAGGTCCCAGCGTACCAGTCCTGCGGAGGTTGAGGAACCTCACTAACCTTGACGGGAACATCTTATCTGAGGTCCCCTTTAACTTCAACATCAAACTTGACAGCCCGCCCATGGGAAGAAACGTAAGGTGGATAAAACAGCAAACAGGCTGATCTTGTTTGCACTTCTGTTACCACAGTTTTTGGACTTAGCTTACGGATCTACAATAGAGCACAAAAAGTAATTAATTCAACATCTTAAATAATTTTTATATGAACTCCCTTAATAGCACAATCCCCACACATGCCATGTAATCAATGTGCCTGGAGTTTAGAGGCGTTCTTGTCTTAGTGCCTCTCTTTTTACTTCTGGCCTCTCTTAAATCTTAGCTGATGTTTTCTGCGTTCTCACGTTGCCGAGTCCGGACTATAAATAATACAGTTAGGATGACTGAGAATTGATCTGTTTTGTTTGACTACAACAGGTACTTAAACGAAACAAGCATTGGCAATGCCAAAAGTTTGGACTTTTGTTACCTGCCAAATGCCTAATACTTTCACAGTAGCCAAAACTATTGGCTTTAACAATGTTTGTAGCAGGACTGCAGAGAAGGACGCAGTGCTCATCAATTGAGTAGCTGAAGCAGACCTGGTTTTATTACACAATAGCCGGTTTACAACTCTAACTTAAGCCATTAACTCTCACATGACTGCTTTGAAAAAACACTGTCAGGCACTTTGAGTGCAAAGTTTGATGGTAAGGCTCGATTAAAGAGTTCTCATAAGGAGGTGTTTTGCATTGGGAGCGGCAGGAACTGGGTGGGAGCGGCCGTAGTCATTAGCATGTTATGTCACGTTGAAGGTTCTTATACAGTCGGGCAAGTTAGTAGGGTAAATAACCAAACGCCTACAAGCTGTGTGTCCCTCCTCATATGCCATTTCTTCCTATCTGTACTCTAATGCAATATTTTCGGCTTACAGGAGGCGGCTACGCCACCTAATAGCCCAAACTGAACATCTGAATATGCATGCCCTGTTCTTGTGTCTTTCAGCCACTCCCTCAGATTGTTGCTGGCCTGGACTTTAGTGGAACCGTTAACTGCCCCTCTACTCCATTAACAAACTGTTCATGTCTCGTATCCATGAGACATGCAGAGATATCGTTCAAAGCCAACACAATGTACTGTATTGTTAGCCTGTAAGTTGTTCTCCTAAATGGGTCAGAACAATTTAAGAATACAGGCGGTTGCAACGTACGTTGTATTATGGCAGTTGCAATGACAGTTTCCCGGGGATCAAGATAAAACGTCATTACAACAATGAAAGTGCCTTGTATTTCAATCAAGAGTCACTTCCGGTAATAAACAGACTAGGTGTGATATGCAACCATAGGCAAAGGTTCAGAATCTCACACCCCCATTAGAATCGCGCCTTTTGTGTCGACAATTGTTCATTTTGTAATGGATTTCTCTCTTGTCTGTATTTAAATCTGCAGCAGAAGAATACACCAGATACGTGCAATTTATGTTTATCCAAGGATGACTCGACATGATGACTTGTTTAATTTTGCTTGATAGAAGGCAAGTTATTAATTATTAACAGAGGGCTGTTCTACTAACACTTCATCTTCACATGTGTCTGTTTTGACTCCCTAATTTAGTCGTACCGCTTATGATTTTTGTTCAGTATCTTTCAATCGTGAAATTAGAATATATTTCGCTACATTATGATCTACCATTGCCAGTTGTTGCAAAACCGTTGTCTTATTTTTGTTATTTGATAATGACGAGTCATCAATTTCCATCCTGTTAACCTGGCCTTTGGTTATATAGCCAAGAGAGCACGCAATCCTTCACACGTATAGTTTATTTGCAATTAAGAATTGATTTCTACAAAGTGTTTAATCTATTTTCCAACTTTCTGGGATTTTCTTTATTCGATGCGCCAATTATCCTTATTTTCCAGGGCATCGGGGACTGGACACGCATTTCTGTTGATGTTGAACTCACAGCAACCCATCCTTTTAAAAATAATGTGTGTGGATTGATTCTGGTACAATGAGTCACCTGGGGTAATGCATTGTCCCAGATGGTGACCGACTGACTTGGAAGTCACGGTAAGGATAATCTGTCACCATTTGCTATCAATTTTTGAAGGATGAGTTATATATTTTGCCAGTATTTCAACCCGTGAACTTTAACCCTCATCAGTGTCACACACCTCTATTTTAGGAAGCCGAGCGAGCGCTCCAATTCGGCGTGGACATCATCACTTTCCATAACGGGGTCATTTCATGGCAAACTTTCCTTTGTGCAGTGGTTTTCTGAAAAATTTAAGTTTCCTGATGAATAAAGAAATCTGGCAGATGTGCTTCCATTGTGGGAAGTGGTTCTTTATACATGATAAGATATGATAGGTTATTTAGAACATGCTTAATACCCAGAGGTTTCTAAGCGTGGACCCGTGGATCGAACCTGTGGTGCTCTGTGTCGTCTTGCTTCCAAGGCGAGCACGTTGCCCCTGAGCTGTCCTCCGGAGACATAAGCCACATGTACTTAATTTTCCCAGTATGTGTGTGGCATGCTTTGCTAGCGAAGTAGAGTGAGACACATATAAACTTGAAACAATTTTCAGCCCTAAGACGCTGGCAAAGTTCCCAGGTTCTGCAGGAGACACTCTGCTGCAGTGCAGAGGCAGATTCTCCATAGCATTCCACGATTGCTTCTGCCATGGTGCCTGTCACGCCTGGGCTATTGCATGTGTCGGGGGAGAAGCAACATCTGTGTTTGGGTAGGGGGGCAGGGGGACATGACATCTAGTTCTCTCCCAGTTTACACAACGTGGGCAGGAAGGTGCTCCTGGCTGAATCTCTGCTCGGCTCATACTGCTGTTGCCAAATGGGGCCTTAGCGTACGCCAAAGATGGTACCTTTGTGCTATGAGCTGCCGCAAAACAGAGCTTCAGAAAGATTACTTAATCTTCAAATGTGGCTTTTTGAAAATAATTGTTCCCTTTGGTGCAAAGAATTTTATGAACAGGTAAATACATCAAGCGCATAGTAAGTTAATAGAAATAATACACATTTCTGCTGCAGTTCGGGACACATTTCTTTTAACAAAGCAGAATATTTTTTTTGTGAGATTCTTAATTATTATATCCAATACTGTAAATAAATAACTATGTAACCAGCTGCAGGGTAGTTCTCATGCAGTGTGCATGTGTGAACTTTATCTAACATGGCCGCCCCCATGGAAGAGCTTGAGCTCAAAGAGTTCCAGAGATGAGCAGGAATGGGGGCAGGGGGGATTAGCCATAAGAAATAGCATAGCAAGGGGCAGGGAATGAGAGGGATCAACAACACCTGATACACTGGTGTCCCTCCTCAAATGTAATTCTTGTGTACCCTTTGTCAGAAGCCCTTTTCCCTATGTATACATGATTCAGTATTTGAATGCAATAGTTTGGACTATTATAGTTGTCGCAAGCTACACCTAATAGCCCAAACTAAACAGGCATTGTTCTACACGCTATACAGATACAGGTCCGCCTTTCTTATGGAAGGTCTTTATAATTGTGCTTTTGATCAACACGATCAAAATCTGCATTTTATCTGCGCTGTATTTAATAATGAGAAACAATAGAAACTGCAGCTTGCATTTAATTCCTCAGTTTTTAATGTGTTCGGGTACGCATACACCATGTGAAAGCGCGCTTTACTCTAGCCCCGAGAGCATTCGGATGCGTCGTGAGTATTACACATTATCAGAGGGAATTGCACACTCCAAGGGAAAAAGCAAATGTTACTTAAAACATGATCAGCAATACCTTGAGTACGCAAGGCTTTTTCTGAGCGCTGCATTCCCGAGGAACCCTGCGCCGCAATCCAGCCTTTTACAGCTGTTAACAAGCGACACTTGCGGACTTAATAGTTAATGTAAACCGTTGAAGCTATGCCGCAAATAAAATATTTCTCAGCTGGCTTTCTGTGAGAGTTCTAAAGTGCCTAGTTCTGCTGATAACTCTACATATCATAACTATTTACAACGAGAAGTTTTAGGGAAATGTTTGGCTTAGCTTGTTTCTTGTTGTTGCTTGAGACTTTTGGGATTGAGGTATAAAATGACTTGAGCTTTTATGTCACACTTCATGCCAGAGACCAGTCTCTAAGCGTGGGACCGGGATTCGTACCTGTGATGCTCTGCATTGTCTTGATTCTAAGATAAAGGTGTTGGCCTGAAGCTAGACTCTTTGCTTTGGATTTCCTCTTTCTTCTTCGATTCTTTCACTCAGTTTAGGAAACTGTGACTTTCTCAATCAATGTCTTGGATGAAAGATAGTTTAGAATCTTCTTCGAGTTTGCACACTGCTTCGCTGATACACTTTCAGCCACTCAACTTTGAGATGGATTTCCATCATCTTCGAGAGGAATTGCCCTACCTCCAGGAATAAACCTGAGTTAAGGAAAATAACATCTGTTCTCAAACCCTATACACTCACTCCTAATCCAAACCGCCAACACTTCCCTTAAACCTTCTGTATCCCCTGGTCACAAAACTACCTCCCACTTTGTGAGTAATGTGAGCCAGTCTTTCGGGTTACCTTCATCCCCAGGACTTGACAGCTTATCCACCTGTACCTGGTAACCCATGTACCACCACTCCAGTACCCTTGCGTCATCTGACAGCTATCGGCAATCACACTCTTCAGACATAGTTACACCCCAGGTTTATTTCATGTTCTCCTCCAGATGAGGCTTTAGCTGCTCTCTTATTGTATTACTAGCATTTTCCTCAATTTCTCCCTTTTTACCACTTATCTGTGCTCCTTCAGCCAGTTACCAACAGCTCTGGAACACCCGTCCAGCCCAGTTCATTCACAACATACCCCAACTTTCCTCTTGCTGGTGTGCATTGCCCTTCTCTCCTTCCTCCAGGACACCTCTTCCTCATCCCATTGTGTTCCCTCCTCCTCCTCGCTTCTGTTGTTCCTGTCCCACTTTCCAACCTTTTCCTTCACTCTTCTTCCTTTCTGTCCCTCTAGCTCTCCTTCCTCTCTCTCTCTCTCTCAATGTCTTTTGCACTCTACCTTTTCTCTGTAGGGATGTTCCTGCTCCTCCTCTCCTTTTTTCTGTCATGAGGTTTATCCTTCTCCCTTCTTTCACTCTTGATGCCTCTCTTTCGCTTCTCCCTCTCATTGCTCCTCCTTCTCTCTCTGCAGTTCTCCTCTAACTTGCTCTCTAATGTGTCTTTCCCTGAGTTACTCTTTCTCTCTGTCTCTCTCTCTTACTTGCTAAATGTTCCTCGTCCACCTCTCCTTGATTTCTCCAATGTACCACTCTAACCTTTCCATCCCCTTTCTCCATCTCTCCTCTCATTCAGTGTTTGCTATCCAAAATTCTAACTCCCAAACTTCTAGTTTGTTCCCGGTCCCTTAAGGATCCTTCCAAGGATGGCAGCTGGGCTTCCAAGTGGAAACACTGGGACTGTGTGGTGATCTGAAGTGGGAACCCTGGTGTGTGATCTGCTGATTGAACTAACAGTTCCTCAGAAGAGTACACTTGGATTTTGGATAGCAATGTGGCTCGTTGCACTGAAATCGCAAAAGGGTGGTCCACTATCTTAGAGTCATGAAGTCTCGCTGAAGTCCGGGTGGGGGAATCTGATATGTACCACTGCTCGGCTTCTCAGTATGGGTGTTCTGAGGTCCACAGTATGAACCACCAGGCTCCTTCTGCCAGCACAGGGATACTTCATGGCATGCTCCATAGACCAGGTTACATGCTTGTCACATGAATGTATTCAGGATCTGCTGGATACAATGTGGGGCTTGTGGCAATCTGCAAGCAGGGATTTGCAAGAAAAACGTCTCAGGGCAGACACTTCACCACCTCCAAATTCTTAGTAGAACCTCTGCTGAGGGATCACAGGAAAGGTTCTTGGTGGACATAAAGGGGTGTAGAAGAGGCTAGGTATAGGTGGAGGCCATGGGGGATCCCCACATACTATGATGCTGGTCCAGGGTGCAGTATCAGGCACAACCTCCAACCCAGCGGCCCATCCCCTGCCCTCCCAAAAGTGGCCTCATCAAAAATCACACATCTACTGATTGTTTAACTTAAATAGGGTGATTGTTTAACTTAAATAGGGTGATTGAACATCTTACTCATCTGGCTTGTACCGTAGTCATAAGTAATACTTGATTTATATTTTGGACCGCTGTGCTATGTTATGCAGGTTGTGCTGGGTTATGCTTGGTATGCAATGCTTTGCTGCATATATGAGTTAATGAGGGCTGTGTTATGCACTTTGTGCTTTGGTATGCAATGCTTTGCTGCATATATGAGTTAATGAGGGCTGTGTTATGCACTGTGTGCTGGGTTGTGCTTTGGTATGCAATGCTTTGCTGCATATATGAGTTAATGAGGGCTGTGTTATGCACTTTGTGCTGGGGTGTGCTTTGGTATGCAATGCTTTGCTGCATATATGAGTTAATGAGGGCTGTGTTATGCACTTTGTGCTGGGGTGTGCTTTGGTATGCAATGCTTTGCTGCATATATGAGTTAATGAGGGCTGTGTTATGCACTTTGTGCTGGGTTGTGCTTTGGTATGCAATGCTTTGCTGCATATATGAGTTAATGAGGGCTGTGTTATGCACTGTGTGCTGGGTTGTGCTTTGGTATGCAATGCTTTGCTGCATATATGAGTTAATGAGGGCTGTGATGTGCACTTTGTGCTGGGGTGTGCTTTGGTATGCAATGCTTTGCTGCATATATGAGTTAATGAGGGCTGTGTTATGCACTTTGTGCTGGGTTGTGCTTTGGTATGCAATGCTTTGCTGCATATATGAGTTAATGAGGGCTGTGTTATGCACTGTGTGCTGGGTTGTGCTTTGGTATGCAATGCCTTGCTGCATACATGAGTTAATGGGGGATGTGTTATGCACTTTGTGCTGGGTTGTGCTTTGGTATGCAATGCTTTGCTGCATACATGAGTTAATGGGGGATGTGTTATGCACTTTGTGCTGGGTTGTGCTTTGGTATGCAATGCTTTGCTGCATACATGAGTTAATGAGGGCTGCGTTATGCACTTTGTGCTGGGTTGTGCTTTGGTATGCAATGCTTTGCTGCATATATGAGTTAATGAGGGCTGCGTTATGCACTGTGTGCTGGGTTGTGCTTTGGTATGCAATGCTTTGCTGCATATATGAGTTAATGGGGGGCATTTCGGGGCTCTGGAAGAAGGTACATTTCGAGAAACAGAACTTGAGAAAATAATAACCTGGAAGCATTGTGCAGTAAAGTCGGAAGCAAAACAAAAAGATAAATATGGTCTCAAGAGAGTGCACCCCCAATTATCAGTCCACTAAAGAGAATGCTTTTGCAAGCATTTTGAATGCAATGTGATTTTTTAAACAAATTTAGTTCAGAACTGACATATGGTTTGCACTTTAGGATATACACATTTGAAACAAAAAAATAAGCATTTTGGGGACATTTGTTTTTCTCAATTCGATCGAAAAACATTTGTTTACGGGATCTTCAAAAGGCTCCAAAATGAGGGGCTATTAAAAACTCCTTGTAACATACTTCTGCATTCTTGTATCTACTGATTTATCCAGAGAAGGTTTCTGTTTCACTTGTAGGTGCCCATGAATTCTTATATACTGAAACTTCCAGGCTGTATCCTGCCGCATGGCAGAGTGGTGACCAGCAGGAATTAGCCTCGAACTAGAATCATAGCAGAGGGAATGGCCTAAGTTCACTCAACACTGACACGAGCTTGCTCTGCCCATCTCTTGGAATTGTCACCAGTCCCCTGAGAGAGTATCATTATAAAGTCGAACAGAACATACATACACATTTAAATATGCCCACACCTCTCAAGTGTGTTAAGTGTTTCCTTAATAAAGAATTCATAAAGAATATTTGGACCTCTTTTTTAGTGTGGGTAAAACTCACCGATTCTGAGCAATCCGATTGTTCTCCATCCCGTAAATTGTTGCGACCGAAGCTGCTTTTGGGGCCAGTTGGTGGACGTGGAGAAAACAACGGTAATGCGTCTTCCTCAAGTCTTTTTGGACGGTCCACCTAAAACATGGCAAGACTTTTTTTCAGCACTTCACATGGCAATAGTGACAATGATACATTAAATGAATCCTCTGCTATACAAAATGCTATTTTACTTCCTTTGACTAGTAGAATAGTTATCTCCCACTGACCCAATGAATTAGTCATTCTTCTGCACTGTGATGCACTCAATCATTTCTTTATTATGGGTCACTTTAACCTTTGTGTGATGTGAATTGTCCATCTGACACCTCTGTCATGAGCCACACTGGCTGCTGCCGCTGCCTTTCTCCCTATGCATTCATGCGCTTGGTTTGATATTCACTTTAGTTGCATACCTATTGATTCTGGACATTACCCTGGTCTGCCAGAATGAGCACTACATTATGGGAGTCTTTACGAGTTTGGTGGTATACGGTAAAAGTGGCAGTAACGGAATTACTGCCACATTTACCGTTCCACCGACTTATGATTTGGTGGTAATACCAGTGGCTGTAATTCCGCGACTACAGTTGGCATAAGTACCGTTGGTGGAAAAATACATTACCGTTGGCAGAATTACAGCACAGAACACGAAAGCTGTATTACCGTCACAATACAAGTTGGGACATGGCAGTAATACTGCCAAAATTGGGTGGAAATACAGCCAAAAACACAGAGTAGTTACATCCACCTTTGAGGTGGAGGTAAATGCAGACAGGTGCCACAAATGAAGCCACAGGTGAGTGCTACATAAGCTACTGCGACTTGCCGTTGCGACCCGAGATTCACAGCTTCTCACGCTGCACCTGGACCTAAAGAACCAGGAAAATCGGCACAGGGCGCAGAGCGGAGCAGTATACGCCATGGAAGGCGAGTGCCCATACCCTGGACTCCGACCTTTCAGCACTCTGTGACCATGCTGCACGGTATGTCACAGCCAACCTTTTCAATTGTGCTTGGACAGGTGCTGGAAGCTCTCCTGCGCCAAATGTCACGGTATATCTCTCTGCCCACCATCCCCTGAAGGCATGGTTTTATGCTGTGGTACACATGCCAAGTGTCATTGTAGCCCTGGACTGAACCCATGTGGCATTGGTGGCCCCCAGGCACTTGGAGCAGTGTAACGCAGATGGAAGTACTACCACTCACTGAACGTCCAGGTGACCTGCGATCCAGACCACCATGACACACTGCTGTGCAAGCTTCCCTTGTTCAACCCATAACGCCATGGTCCTACGCAATAGTACACTGCCTGGATACATGTAGAGGCACAGAGGACAACAGACGTGGATAGTGGGTGAGTTCAAGTGCCAGCACACAATGTCAATGTGCTGCATTACAGAAAATCAGAGTGAAGTGTTGGGGGCTGCATAGGCACTACAGCAAAATGCATGCACTGACAATGCATGCGATGTACATGCAGTACCTGCCCTCTTACCGCAAAAAATTATAGTCTACAACCCACAGGACTAGGGCATGACGGAAAATACTGTATGGATATGCATATGCACATTTGCACAACAGCCTACCAACACACACACAGGTACCACAATGGAACATGATACATCCCTAATAATTGGACCACAAAGTGCACAAAGTGCAGCATAGCACCAAAGAACAGTAACACTGGCAGTTATTCAGCCAGGTACTCCGCTACATGACACCATCATGGAAGTGACGCAGACACCAGGAACCCACTGAGGTTCAACTAACCAAACATCAGGGCACATGCATGATAGCAACGTACAGGCCCAAAACATGCACCATGTCATCTTGCCATAACAATCACAGTCCTTGAAAAAGGCAACTGCTGCCAGTGAGCTGGATGCATGGGGTAATATAATGCTAATACTGCTAGATTCCACACACACATACTGTGATAGCAAAGCCTTTGGTCAGGTGCGATGAGACTCATAAAATCACAGAATGTCCACCAATATGCTGTAGTAAATGGCAATAAATCCACAATGCACTGTGACTGACACCTTTGACCTTTCTCCTTGCAGGTGACTCTGGATACCCCCAGCTGCTGTGGCTTATGTTACCTGCACAGGATCCACAGACGCCACAGGAGGTGGCCTACAATGAGGCACACAGCAGGACCAGGCTCTGTACTAAGTGGAACTTCAGCCTTCGGAAAGCCTGTTTTTGCTGCCTACACCGTACCAGATGGTCACTCATGTACAGGCCTGAAAAGGTTGGCAAAGCTGTGCTGGTCTGTGCCATGCTGCACAATATGTACTTCAGGTAGACTGTCCATCTACCCCCCTGTAGGACATGCCACCCACTGAGGAGGCGGATACACTGCGTGTGGCTGACGCAGTTGCACGCAGTGGCCAGGATATATGATAGTTTATTTATATAGCGCCTATCCACAATGTGTTTCAAAGTACTTCAAGGCAAGGGAGGGAACAAGGGAAAATACGACGACATTCTTACAGGCCATGAACAGTAAGGATGTGAAATTAACTATCATACTCGGCCTGACGAGATTTCAGATAGTGCAAGAGCTAAGACATAGATAAGGAAGGGAGGGGGAGAGTGGGAAGGAAATGGAACAGACATGCGAATACCGTACTAGGCCTGGCGATATTTCTGGTAGAGCCAGAGAAAAACAAAAGGTGAGGGAGAGGGGTGCAGAAAGGGAGGGGAGGAACAAAACAGGCGACTATCGTACTAGGCCTGACAACGTTTCAGATAGTGCTGGAGGGAGGGGGGGGTCAGTAAGGGGATGGGGGAGCGACAGACGAGGTTGCCGTCATACTAGGTCCAGGGACAATTGTGATAGAGTAAGTACATAGAAGAAAGTAAGGGGCGGAGAGGAGGAGATAGGAAATGGGAGAGGGGAGGGGAGGAGAGAACAGAGTAAGCAGTCAAAAAGAGTGGAGAAGCAAGAGGGGAGAGCGAATACAATTGCACAAGTCAGTATTAACACATAATGTTGCAAGCTAGGATACAAGATGAAGATGGGAACCGCATGATTCATGGCCACCATGAGTACTAGATGCAAAGGAAGTCCAGCATGAGAGTTGAGAAAGGGTGACTCACTGTGAATCAAAGAAGTCCATAAGGAACAAGTTACTTACCTGTAACTGTTGTTCTCCAGCATGGGTCTGGCATGGATTCACATGCTCATGAATATTCCCCGTCGTCAGGCTGGGAATCCTCGGTAAAGAAAAAACCAGTATAAGTTTCGTTTCTGATCTGACTTTCGTAGTAATAACCAATCACTGGTCTCTGCGTCATACTGACCACAGCCAATGACTGCCCTCTACCTAAGCCCCGCCTCTGGCAGCCATCTTCAGATTTGGAAGCACGTGAAGTGGCAGTATGACCAAGTGAAGAGCCGCAGAGGGGTAGGCGGGAGGGTTCGCATGTGAATCCATGCCAGACCCATGCTGGAGAACAACAGTTACAGGTAAGTAACTTGTTCCTTCTCCAGCATGGGGTCTGGCATGGATTCACATGCTCATGAATAAAGAATACATAGCAGTACACACATGCACAACCACGGGAGGTGGCAAAGGCTCAACATTAAGCATTACATCAAACTCAACATTAAGCATCTTACCTCCTCACCAGGCTCACCTCAGGCGAACAGGTTGCGCAGCACTGCTTGGCCGACCCTGGACTCCTCCCTGGAATCCCGGTCGACGCAGTAGAACTTCGTGAAGGTGTGCGTCGACCTCCACGTAGCAGCCCTGCATATGTCCAGCAGGGGCACACCAGATAGGAACGCCGTGGTAGCTGCGATTGCTCTGGTGGAATGGGCTCTCAGACGGCCAGGCAGCGGTCGGTTTGCCAACCGGTGACAGTACATGATACAGCCGGAGAGCCATCTGGAAATGGAAGCCTTCGAGAGAGCCTTCCCCTGATTGACAGGTCCAAAGTTCACAAAGAGTTGTGACGTCTTCCGAAAGCACTTTGTGCGGTCCACGTAGAACTTCAGCGCTCTAGCCACATCCAGCGAGTGCAAAGTCCTCTCAGCCGGCGACGAAGGCGACGGGAAGAACACAGGCAACACCAAGGGTTCGTTGAGATGGAAGTCCGACGTTACCTTGGGCATGAAGGAGGGGTGCGTCCTGAGCACTACCCTCGTGCCGTGAAAAGTCAAGTACGGGGCCTTACAGGAAAGGGCCTGGATCTCTCCCACTCGTCGTGCGGAGGTGATGGCCACAAGGAACGCTGTTTTCCACGACAGAAATTTCAAAAGAGCCGAGTGCAGAGGCTCGAACGGAGGTCCCATGAGCTTGGTCAGCACCACGTTGAGCTCCCACGCCGGGGCCGGAGCCTTCACCGGTGGGAACGATCTGAACAGTCCCTTCATGAACTCCTTCACCAGACGATGAGACCACAAGGATGTCCGCCCCGTGGTTCTGGTGTATCGGGAGATCGCAGCAAGATGAATCTTGATGGACGCGTGTGCCAGTCCAGCTTTGGCTAGCGTCAGCAGGTACGGCAGTACTTGGGGAGCCGTAATCCGTAGAGGGTTAACCTTCTGTGCGTGGCACCAGACAGAAAACCTCTTCCATTTGTGTCCGTAGCATTTAAGAGTCGAGGACGCCCTGGCCTTTGCAAGAACCGCTCTGCAATCGGCCGGTATGTCGTATCCTCCAAACTCTAGCGCTGCAGGAGCCAGGCCTGCAAGTTCAGCGATTTCGGGTCGTGGTGGAGGATGGCGCCTCCTTCCCTGGAGAGTAGATCCGCGTCCACCGGCAGCTTGATTGGCGGGGACGCTGACAAGTCCAGAAGGTCCGGGAACCATATCTGCCTCGGCCACGCAGGTGCGACGAGGATCATCCTGCACCGTGACCTCTTGAGCTGGTTGACGAGCCGGATTAGCAGTGGCAAAGGAGGGAACGCGTAGAGGAACAGGCCCTCCCAGGGGAACGAGAAAGCTCGCCCATGCTCCTCGCCTGGGGAAACCTGCTGGCGAACCTCCGGCACTTGGAGTTCGTCACCGTCGCGAACAGGTCGATCTGGGGTGTGCCCCACCGTCGGAAGAGGCGATCCGCTAGATCCTGCCGTAGCTCCCACTCGTGGCACGAGCGCAGCTCCCTGCTGAGTGAGTCGGCAATGGTGTTTTTTATCCCTGCCAGATGAAACGGCACCAGAAATATCCTTTGGGCGACGGCCCAATGCCACAGGTCCTGCGCATCCTTGGACAGTGCTGGGGACCTGGTTCCGCCCTGTTTCCTGATGTAAAACATGGTGGTGGTGTTGTCTGTGAAGATCCTCACCACCTTTCCCTTGAGGGACGGGAGGAAGGACCTGAGGGCCCAAAACACTGCACGGAGCTCCAGGACGTTGATATGTAGGGATTTCTCCGTCGGGAGCCAAAGGCCTCTTGCGTGCAGATTTTCGGTGTGCGCTCCCCACCCTTCCAGGGAGGCATCCGTGGTCACTGTCTCTTGGTGGGCTGGGGTCTGGAAGTCCATGCCCACCGTCAAATGCGCGCGGGAGCCCCACCACCGGATCGCTCGTCGGAAACTCTCGTCGAGTGTGATCCTTTCCTCGAAGCTGCCCGTCGTTTGGATCCAGCGCGCGTCCAGGAACTCCTGCAACGGGCGCATCCGGAGCCTGCACATGGGAATGAGGTAGATGCAGGAAGACATCATTCCGAGGAGGGACTTGATGGACCTCACCTTGGCCGCGTCGGCCACCAACATCCGCTGCACCTTGCCCAGGATGGTCCTGGTCCTCTCCTCCGACGGGGAGGCCAGAAGGGACACTGTGTTGAGCCTCTCTCCCAGAAACAGAGCGTCTTGCGCGGGTACCAGGTGGGATTTGGCGTAGTTCACGGAGAATACCAGGTCCGTGAGAAGTTGGACGGTCCTTGCCGTGTGAACCACGGCGAGCTCCCTCGTCCTGGCTCGGATGAGCCAGTCGTCCAGGTAGGGGTAGACGTGGACCCCCTCGCGGCGCAGCTGCGCCGCCACCGGTGCGAGGCACTTGGTGAATACCCTGGGTGCCGACCGTAGTCCGAAGGGGAGGGCTTTGAACTGGTAATGACGCCCTTGGACCACAAACCTGAGGAATTTTCGGTGCCCCTTTAGGATGGGAATATGGAAGTAGGCATCCTCCAAATCCAACGATGACAGGAAGTCTCCTTCCTCCAGCTGACCCAGGACGTGCTGGAGGGTGACCATCCGGAACTTCTGCGCCTTGATGAACTTGTTCAGACGTCGCAGGTCCAGGATGGGGCGCCACCCCCCCGTCTTCTTCACGAGGAAGTATCTCGAGTAAACTCCGGAGCCCCAAAGCCTCTTTGGGACGAGTTCGATGGCGCCCTTCCTGAGCATCGCCTTTACCTCCAGGAGAAGTTGAGGGACGTGAAGTTCTTTCCTGGCCACGGGGGGGACGCGCGGACACCTTCTTTGAAACTCGAGCGCGTGGCCCCGGGCCAAGGCATCCAGCACCCAACGGTCGGTGGAGATGGACTCCCACACGCTGACGAAGCTCGCCAGCCGGCCTCCCACCGGGGTGCTTCGGTGGGGGCCCTACCCCACGGCCGGTTCAATCCTGCTTCGACGAGGCTTTGCCACCTTGACCTCCTTGGCGACGACGGCGGGGTCCGCTAGACTTGCCTCGTCCTCTGTAGGCCTCCTGAGACGACGAGCGGGCCGCTTGACGGTAGGTGGAGAAACCGCCGCCGGAACCTTTGGAGGCGCCCTTGCCTCCGCTGCTCCGAAAGGGCGTCCGTCGTTGTTGCAGAACTCCAAGGGCCCGGGCCGTCTCAGTGTCCGCTTTAATGGCCTGAAGGGAATCGTCCACTGTTTTCCCAAACAGGTTGTTCCCATCGAAGGGCAAGTCCAGGACTCTGGTCTGAACGTCTTGACGGAAGACGTTAGCCTTGAGCCATCCACGCCTCCTAAGGCAAACGCTGTTGCCCAACTGGCGGAACCCAGTGTCGGCGATGTCCGTCGCAACGGTAATGGCGTGGTCCGAAGCTACCTCACCTTCCTGCAGGATCTCCAGGGCGTCTGCCCTCTTGTCGTCCGGCAGGAAGTCCAGCAGGGGAGCCAGTTTGTACCAGAGCTCCCTGTCGTAGCGGGCCACGATAGCCAAGGCGTTGGCCACTTTAATCGTCGTCGCTGCAGACGAGATGACCCTGCGTCCCATACCGTCCAATTTCTTTCCCTCGCCGTCCAGTGGGGAAGTCGATGTGGAGGCCGCACCCCCCCCGCTTTCTTCCTGGCTGCCGCGGAGACAACGGAGTCCGGGGTAGGCTGCGCCCGGAGGCACAGGGGGGCCGCGTCCGGGACCCGGTACTTCTTATCGTACCGGTCTCTTCTAGCTGGCGTCGTGGAAGGGTTCTTGAGGAGGGTGAGGCCCTCATCCCAAATGTCGTCCAATAGAGGCACTGCGAGGACCGTCTTCCTCTTGGCCTCGCGCCGTTGATAAAGGAATCCTTCCTTTTTCTTCTCCTCAGGGCAGAGTTGGAAAAGCTTGGATGCCCTGGCAATCATGGAGTGGAACGATCCAATCTCGTCGGGTGGAGAAGCCCTGGTGGGAGGTGACGACGGTAGATCCTCGTTGTATACCTCGTCGTCCGTACCTGTCGCTGCCGTGTCAGTCCCCGTATCATCCCCTCGGGTGGACGGGGAGGAGGGCTGGACGGGGCGCGACGGTTGAAAAGGAGGTGGAGGGTGGATCCTTCTTTTCTTGGTAGGGGGAACACCAGAAGGTCCCGGTTCTGGGTCCCCCGACGGGAGAGGTTCCTCCGTCGGCAACGGTAGTCTCGTCCTTATCTCTGAGCATAAGGACTGTATAGCCAACAAAATGGCCGCCGAGTTGTCTTGCGGCGCTGGCAGAGGGGAATCCGACGGGCGATCAGGGGCCTCGTAGGTACCCTCGACGATGTCGTCGTCACCTGCGTCTGGATCCATCCCGACGGGCCGGTCTTCTTCCACGCCGAGGCCGTGGCTTAAGACCTCGACCAGCTCCTCCTCTGAGGTTGAAGCCGAATCTACGACGACGCCCTGCCCCCCCTTTTTCTTCCCCACGGGGGATTTCACGGGGGTCCTATCGATGGGCACAAAAGAGGATTCCCTCCGAGGTGGCAGGGAGACTCTGAGCCCCGAAGTCGCCACCACTGGTGTAACCTCCACAGGCTGAGCCAGGGCCGCCGCGACAGTTTCGATAGAGGGCTTGGCCGGATGGATTAAGGCCTTCACCACCTTAGGTGCGCTCACCGCCTTATCCTTGAGGGGGGGACACTACCTCGCTCCCCCTCCGCCTTCGAGCTCGACCGGGGCCTCTCCAGGAGCTTCGCCGGGTGCTCGGCCTTCCTCTTACCCGACCCAGAGCGTTGGCTCGTGGTTGATGGTACCGGGGAGGGTGCGCCCTGCCTGGCGCCCGTAGAGCCCGACCGTTCGGCGCTCCCGGCGCCAGTGGACTCGCGGTGCTTGGCCTTATGTTGGACCCCCGTCGCCGGGGCGTCCTCAAAGGTCTTAGAAGACCGCTCGGATTTCTTCCTCTTCTTCTCGCCGGACGGGCTCTTCCCTTCTAGCCAGTTGGCGAGACGTTGATGGCGGTCCTTCATGGTCCGCTCCGACATGTTGCCGCAAAACGCACAGTCCTTCTCCACGTGCGTCTTGTCCTCATGAAGGCAGTAAAGACAAAAAGAGTGTTCGTCCTCCTTGAAGACGTTCTGCAGCTGGCATCCAGGGCAGACCCTGAACAGCTTTCCGGGCGTCGAGCTTCCCTTCTCCTGGGCCATGACCGGGCCTGAGAAACTTCTGGAGTCCTCCAAAAGCGTAGCTCGACGAAATCTTCACCCTTGAGGGGCGCAGACGAATCCGACACGGGTCCCCGTTGATCGGATGGAGAGTCGGTGGAGCTTGAGGCTCTTTTGACCGAAAGAACGAATTTTTTGAGAAAAAACGTGAAAAAATAGCACTAACGCTCGAGAGCAATAGCACGAGGATCCCAACACATGAACGTGCGGTAAAAATCTGAAGATGGCTGCCAGAGGCGGGGCTTAGGTAGAGGGCAGTCATTGGCTGTGGTCAGTATGACGCAGAGACCAGTGATTGGTTATTACTACGAAAGTCAGATCAGAAACAAAACTGATACTGGTTTTTTCTTTACCGAGGATTCCCAGCCTGACGACGGGGAATATTCATGAGCATGTGAATCCATGCCAGACCCCATTCTGGAGAAAAGTAAAATCCAGCATTGGCCACAAGACAGTGATGGTGAAACCAGAATGCATCAGGACAGACTCCTGTGTGTGGGAAGAGGGGAGGGGCACAAGGGAACAACACGGGGGACCAGAGAGGATGGGGATGGCCTGTGGGGACAGAGGGTGTAAACGCATGTTGGTGCATGCTTACCTGCTGTTTTAGCAGGGGGTCAGACCCTCGATCCTCCTGGTCCGAACAGGTCCAAACAGGAATTGCCCTTTTCTTTGACTGCCCTTCACTTTGGACACACAGGCGAGAGACGCCCTTGATCCAAGAGTTAAGAGCAGGAAGGAAGAGGCAGGGCTAGGAAGGTGGGTGGTTCTTAGGCCAGGTGACCTAGATCCACTTACACCTGCTCCCCAGCTGCAAAGGAAAAGAGGCTGGAGGGCTCCTTAAGTAGGGAAAAGAGCCGCAAGCAGGAAGGCACGAGGTAGGCGCAGCTTGCTAAGTGATGAAAAAGAGCAGTAAGCAGGAAGGCACCAGGTGGGTGGGGCTTAGGCCAGGTGACCTAGATCCACTTACACCTGCTCCCCAGCTCCAAAGGAAAAGAGGCTGGAGGGCTCCTTAAGTAGGGAAAAGAGTGGCAAGCAGGAAGGCACCAGGTGGGCGGGGATTAGGCCAGGTGACCTAGATCCACTTACACCTGCTCCCCAGCTGCAAAGGAGGTCAGAGCTGGACGAATGGTTCATCAGGAACTCATGGACAATTGTTTCTGAGCACATTTCTTTCAACATGCCATGCACACCTATATATATTGTAACAGTAAGGATTAAACACATGTACACAAAAATGAATGTCCTGCCATTGCTTAAGGTAAAATAATGTTTCATGTGAAATTGTGCAGACACCCAACACACCAATCCTTCCCGCCCCACAACACCATCCCCAACACATCCTCCTCCACCCCACAAAATACCCAAGCCATCCCCCACAACACCATCCCCAACAAATCTTCCCCCACCCCCACAAAACACCCTTATCCTCCCCCACAAAACCATCCCCAGCACACCCTCCCCCACAAAACCATCTGCAACACACCCTCCCGCCAAAACACCATCCCCAACACACCTTTGTGCCTGACAACAAACATCAAATCACTTTCGGGGCCCCTTCCTCTTACTGGTGTCCACCAGCACCTTTGGGTTTAGCATGTGTGCTGAGAAATGCCTTGGGGTGCTGCCCAACAAGCCCTCTGGGGGGGTGAAAGAGCTGGATTCTCCAGACTCGGGCCCCCGGATGTGCTGCATGGTCAGCTGCATGTTGGCCTGCATGGCCTCGGTGAAGGCTGAGATGCCTTTGGTGAGCTCATGCTTCCTCTGACTATAGACTGTTAGGGCGGCAGACGATGCAGCTGTCTGATATCAGTCGTCGTCCATGGGCCTGACAATCCTGTGGGCGGCACCCTGGACACAATCCCAGATGGCCTGGTGGTGTAGGATCTTTGCATCTGCTAGCACCTTGTGATGAATCCTGCGGATCCCTCACTGAAACCCTCCCTAAAGACCCGGGGTGGTGAGGAGATCCCGTGGGATGAGACACAGGGCCTCATTGCGAGTTATGCCGGTAAGGGAAAAATGATGCCGGTATGTAAATACCGGCATCATTTAACGTTCCGTAGCATTCTGACCCACAAACCCGGTATTAACGGCACCGTTATTTACGGTACCGCTAATAGCGGCATAGGCGCGTACACGCGCCTCCTCAGGTAGTAAATACCGGCATGCCAGTAATAGGGGGCAATCACAACCCACGCAAACATGCAAATACCGGCATCGCGAACACGGTAATAACGGGCTGCATGATGCCGAAAAAACAGGCATCGCGGACCACCCGCAAACAGCAACCAAGATACAAGGCAGCTGCCATAGGTGCACACAATCCCCACAGGTGGAGTCAAAGGAGACTGTGCCAGTATGAACTGAGCACACCCACACACCACAACCCCCCCCACAGGTGTAGGCAATGCAGAGTGGCCCAGTACAAAAGGAGCACACCTACACACCACACCCCTTCCTACACCAAAATGCTACCACTAGCATTTGCAATCATGGCGCAGGAGGACATGCCTATACTGCTACAACTACAGCAACAACAGCAACAACAACAACAGCAACGACAACTACAGCAGCAAGAACAGGCAGCACAGAGGAGACGCAGGAGGAGAAGCAGGGTGAGACAGGCCCAGCAATTACCACCAGCGCAGCCACCAGTGCCTCGTAGGCAGCCACCAATCCCTCGCACCAGACCCAGCCCATTCAACCTAACCCCTGAGCAGATCCACACCCTGTACGGGTTGGACCGTGACACCATCACCACCATAGTGGACATGATACACAACGACATTGCCAGCACATACAAATACGCACTGCCATCCCCCCACTACTGAAGGTGGTGTCTGTGCTACACTTCCTGGCCACAGGCACCTACCAACACACAGTGGGCCAGCTGCATGGCATTTCACAACCACTATTCTCACGCATGCTGAACCAAGTGCTCGATGCCCTCCTGAAGCACGCAAGCACCCACATATCCCTACCACGGACCGGCCAGGAGATAGCCGAAACCAAAGTAAGCTTCCATGCACTGGCCAGCATGCCCAATTGTGTTGGTGCCATCGACTGCACCCATGTGGAAATGGTAGTCCCCCATGCCATAGAGGCGGTGTACCGCAATCGCAAGCAATACCACTCCATCAATGTGCAAATGGTATGTGACTCCAGCAAAATCATCACCCATTGCTGCGCCAGATTTCCTGGATCCACACATGATGCCATGGTACTGCGCAACTCCACGCTACCCCGTCATATGGAGCGACATGCTGGACCACGTGCCTGGCTGCTCGGTGAGTTGCACAACAGGCCCATGGCCATGCTGTGGGGTACTCATGTGTGCAGATGCAGAAGGGGGGGATAGTTCACCAGGGTGGGAAAGGGGGGGTAGTTTACCAGGGTGGGAAAGGTGGGGTTAAAAGTACACCTGGGTGGCAATAGTCAGTGAGTGGAGAATGAATGCAGAGCTAAGCACTCCTCACCTGACACAGCCAAACGGAAAATGACACATCACTGGGCCACATATCACAAATAATGCAAATGGATGACAACAAGTAAGAGGCACAACCGGGGCACCATGGTGATGGCAAGCAATGCATGACTGAATAGGATGGCAACTGTGCCAATGCGGCCAGTGTGACCATGCAAAGTAAAGAGTACACAGCATGAATTGGAGGCTAAACATTGTTGCTCTGCCACAGCACATCTGCCTCAGCATGCATGATTACACCCTGCATCATCTATTCAACCCCATCCAGTGTTCCACTCCTCTTTCCAGTATACATCCCATATAGGTGACTATTTGGTACACGTACAGGGACATGTGCATGCTCACACCTAATAGCTGCTGCCATGACCGTGCTCCCTGAAGGTGTCAGTTCAGAGTGACACACACCTATTTGTATCTGCTTGCAGGTGATGGAGGATATCCCTTGAGGCCGTGGCTACTTACCCTTGTGCGGAACCCGCAGAACAGCCATGAAGAGGAGTACAATCGTGTGCACACTCGTACCCGTGTCGTGATTGAGCAGACCTTTGGCCTGTTGAAGGTGCGGTTCCGCTGCCTAAGCAGGTCTGGTGGGGCACTCCTATATAGGCCTGAGAAAGTGGCAAAGATCACCATGGCCTGTGTCATGCTGCACAACATTTGCGTCCGAAGGAATGTACCACTGCCACCTGACATTGACATGCATGGCCCGGGTGAGGATGAAGGGGATGGAGACGGAGGCGAAGGAGCCCCCCTGCCAGTACGTGATGCACGGGACGGCCATGCTGTACGCCAAGCACTAATTGACTAATACTTTTAAGACACAGGGAGCATGAATGACTTTTGTCAGTCAGACACTGGGCCAATGTGAAAATGCACAAAGAGAATGTTGTAATTTTGAGACTGAACACCGTAACACATTAAATGGATGCACACCAAAAATGACAATGTCCAGCCATGGATTGTTCTCCAGAAAACTTGTGTATTATATGAAAGTGCAAAACTGTGCCCACTCCCCCTCCCACGATCCCCCAACAAACTCCCTCACCCACCCCACAGACCCCAGTGAACAGCCCAACAAACTCCCTCACCCACCCCACAGATCCCAGATGTCCCCATGTGTGCAACAAACAGTGTTGCCTTCAACAATCCTACTCCTCACATTTCTTCCATTTTTCAAAAAGTCACTTTTTGGCGACTTTCGGGTCTGGGGGTGCCATGGCCATGCACCGTGCACTCCTGCGCGTTAAGCGCACGGGGCTTGATTGGACAGAGGTGGAAGGTGTTGACGTGGTCGAGGTGTCAATTGTCAATCCTCTGTCAGACCCATGGTGTGGCTGCTGCACTTGCCTGATGTTGGCTAGTAGGGCCTCGGTCAGTGACCCCATGCACTGCCTGAATGCAGACGTGGACGCCTCCAATGGCCGTGGCTATGGCCTTCATGGCCTCATTACCGGCAAGGACCTGTTGCCGCATTATCTGCAGCATCTCGTCTTGACGGGCCTCCACCCTTGCCAGATGGACCTCAAAGGGGGTTTCTGTCGCAGGTGGAGGGCTGGGTGGTGGAGGGCTGGGTGGTGGAGGGCTGGGTGGCGGAGGGCTGGGTGGTGGCAGGCACCTGCGTGGGGCCCTCGTCCTGGGCATTGTCGTCCTCAAATATGCCGATGTCCGAGTCCCCTAGGTGGGAGTCATGGAGACATGGGTCATCCAGGCTCTCTGTCTCTGCAGGGAGGAGGGGGGGCCAATGGGTGTTGGGCTGGGCGATCCTGAAAATTCTTCGGCCTCTTCAACCACCTCTGTGGACAGGACGTCTGTGGTGGCCGGCGGTACAGCTGGAACTGTCGCAGCAGGTGCCCCCTGCAGAGATGATGCCTTGCGTGGCACACTGGGAGTGGTCAGAGGAAATTTTTTGAAGGAGGGGGTTGCGGTGTCCCTGGTCCCCTTGCTTGCACTGGATGTGCCTGGCCCCCTGTCCTGGGTTCCACCTTCCTCATCGGTGCCTGGGGGATAGAAGAGATGCAGGTCATCAGTGAGATTGCCAAATGGCAGCTGTGATTTGTGGCAGTGTTATATCTTGATACATTCAGGCATGATTTCATTTCTGTTGTGTGGCATTTGGTGTACTGAGGGGACATGTTGGCAATGATTGAATGGCTGGTGGCAATGGATTGTCTAGGTGTGGGGGGACATGGGCATGGATGGGTTTACAGATTTCACGCAGCATGCGTGTGGTGCAGGGGGTGGCAATCAATATTCTGTTGGTGAGTTGATGTTGCCTTGGGTATGGAAATTGCCTTGCCTATTCTGACTCCCACCTCACTTGTGTCACATCATGTTTTGTTATAGGTGGATGTGATGGTTCACTCACCTTCCTCTGTTGTAGTAGCTGTGGATTCTGGATTGATGAATCCACTTGCAATCTCCTCCCATGTGGTGAGCTTAACAGGGGAGTGTGTGCCACCGCCTGTCGCCATTGCGGCCCTCCGGTTCTCCGCAAGGATCTTCCGCACACGGAGGCGGAGGTCGTCCCAGCGCTTTCTGCAATCCCGGACACTCCTTGGGGTAACCCCCACTGCTGTTACCCTTTGCGCAACCTCCTGCCACACCTGTTTTTTATGCGTTTGGGCCGCATGCTTCAGGTCCGTGCTTCGGATAATGTCAGCATGCTGTTGTAGGGTGTCCGCTAGCATTGTCAATTCTGTATCTGAGAAGCACTGCTTCCTCTTCCTTTGTTTGCTTTGTTTGCTTTTTCCGGTGGCCTTTGACATCCTGGTTCTGTTTTGGCACTCAACAACACGGGTGTAGTGGTAGTAATGGAGGATGGCAATGGATTGTGTTTTTAAAGATGGCCGCCGGCCCATTTCCCGTTCCTGCGCGATGACGTAATTTCCGGGTCTGTTTTTTGCGAACACGGTAATACCATGGTGGTATTACCGTGCCGGTATTTACGGGTTAGTGTGAGGCGGTAGCGCAATGGGCGGGCCCTGCGATGCCGGTATAGGGGGCTTGGAGGCCCTTTACCGGCATGGCGGTGTTGCCACTACCGGCATGAGGGAACGCGCGTGCTTGCGCACTCGTAATGACCCGCTATTAGCGGGTTCATACGTGCACGGACCCGCTCATTCCGCCATGCCGGTAATAAACACGGTTTTACCGGCATACTCGTAATGAGGCCTACAGTATTTGTCCTTTGGAAGGGAGAATTTTTCAAGGCTCCCAAAACAGGTAATTGCTTATTGTCCTTTTAATGTATCTGAACCACATAGAAGATCTGTGGCGCAAGTACCATAAAACCTGAGCCAGCCTTACCAATAGAAAGACACTTCAAGGTATTTCAGGATAAACACCCTCCTTATTCCCAAAGGTATAATGTAAATTAATCTAGAAATAGTGCCTTAAGTAAATTCCTCTGTAACAACACATTTCAACGGTTCATCTTTAAATGGCTTTAAGGGAATACACCTACCCTTAAAATCAAGCAGTTAACTAAAATAACTAATTTTGTTGTTGGGGGGGCTATTAATCCCATAATCCCATGAGTACTGGGACGAAGAAGATGGCTGACAAGGCATGCTGTAGCAGTAGTCAGGCAATTAAGCCTAATAGTGTTAGTGCACTTAATTTCCTTCAAACATTTATCAATTTATACAGTCTTAAATCGCTAGTTAGACTAACTTACAGGTGCTCCTTGTTAAATCCGTGCTACCGGATCCAGTAAGTGAGAGACGAGTAAGTACCTCGAAAGGAAACGAGGTACAAACAAGGGTACACACTTCAGCTAAACAGTTGTTATAGTTCTTAGGTATTCACAACAAACTTAAAAGTGTTTTTTCACAAAATGTTTTATTTACAAGTTTCAAAATCAATAGAAATGTATAAAGGTTTAGACTGGTTTCTCATACGTCAATTATTTATACACAGCAATTACTGACATTACTCTGTATATAGTTCAACAATAAATTCCCTTCTTTACATTACCAAGTGTTAGATATAAGGCCAAATAATTCTTTTCATAAAACATATACATTTCAAAACATATAGCCGATTTAAGTATTAGTAATCCTGATATCTTGATAGGAGTTGTTAAGGTTTGTATGGACTGCGGTCCACCTATTTGCTACTACACGTTTCAGGCTCACTGGCCCTTCTTTAGGTATAGATATGGAACAAGTTACTTACCTGTAACTTTTGTTCTCCAGCATGGGTCTGGCATGAAACACTTGTGTATAGGCGCGTTATAAATGCCATATATCATATCATATCATATCATATCATATCATATCATATCATGCTCATGAATATTCCCTGTCAGGCTGGGAATCCTTGGTAAAGAAAAAATCAGTTTCAGTTTCACTTCTGAACTGTCTTTCTCCTAACAACCAATCACTGATCTCTGGGTCATACTGCCCCCAGCCAATGACTGCCCTCTACCTAAGCCCCTCCTCTGGCAGCCTACTTCAGATTTGGTAGCACATAAAGTGGCAGTAGGACCAAGAGAAGAGCCGCAGAGGGGTAGGCGGGAGGGTTTGCATGTGAATCCATGCCAGACCCATGCTGGAGAACAACAGTCACAAGTAAGTAACTTGTTCCTTCTCCAGCATGGGGTCTGGCATGGATTTACATGCTCATGAATAAAGAATACATAGCAGTACACACATGCACAACCACGGGAGGTGGCAAGGCTCAACATTAAGCAATTCAACATCAAGCATCTCTTACCTCCTCACCAGGCTCACCTTCAAGCGAACAGGTTGCGCAGCACTGCTTGGCCAACTCTGGACTCCTCCCTGGAATCCCGGTCGACGCAGTAGAATCTCGTGATGGTGTGTGTCGACCTCCACATAGCAGCCCTGCAGATGTCCAGCAGGGGCACACCAGACAGGAACGCCGTAGTTGCAGCAATCACTCTGGTCGAATGGGCTGTCGGAGGGCCAGGCAACGGTCGGTTTGCCAACCGGTGACAATGGATGATGCAGCCGGAGAGCCACCTAGAAATGGAAGCCTTGGAGAAGGCCTTCCATTGGTTCACAGGGCCAAAGTTCACGAACAGTTGTGATGTCTTCCAAAAAATATTTGTGCGGTCCACGTAGAACTTCAGCGCTCTAGCCACATCCAGTGAGTGCAAAGTCCTCTCAGCCGGCGACGAAAGCATTGGAAATTAAACAGGTAACACTAAAAGCATGTTTAGATGAAAGTCCAAGGGCACCTTGGGCATGAAGGAGGGGTGCGTCCGTAGCACTACCCTCGTTTTGTGAAAAGTTAAGTACAGAGGTTTACAGGAGAGGGCCTGGATCTCTCCTACTTGTCGTGCAGAGGTGATGGCTACAAGAAACGCTGTCTTCCATGATAAGAATTTCAGTGGCGCCGAATGCATAGGCTCGAACGGAGGACCCATGAGCATAGTCAGCCCCACATTGAGCTCCCACGCCGGGGCCGGACCTTCACCAGCGGGAACGAGCAGAAAAGTCCTTTCATGAACTCCTTGACCAGGCGGTGCGACCACAGCGACAACCACCCCCGAGTTCTGGTGTAGCAGGAGATAGCCGCCAGATGAATCTTGATGGAAGCGTGCACCAGTCCTGCTTTGGCCAGCGACGTCAAGTACAGCAGCACCTGCGGGGCCATAATCCGTAGAGGGTTTATCTTCTGTGCACGGCAACAGATGGTTAACCTCTTCCGCTTATGTCTGTAGCACATCAGTGTAGACAAAGCCCTGGCCTTGGCAAGTACCTCCTTGCAGTCCGCCGGGATCTCGTATCCTCCAAACTCTAGTGCTGCAGGAGCCAGGCCTGCAAGTTCAGTGACCCTGGGTCATGATGCAGGAACACTCCTTCTCTGGAGAGAAGATCTGCGACCATCGGAAGCTTGACTGGAGGGGACGCTGACAAGTCCAGAAGGTCCGGGTATCGTATCTGTCTCAGCCACACCAGTGCGATGAGGATCATCCTGCAACGGGAACGTCTGAGTTGATTGATGAGTTGCAGAAGCAACGGCAACGGAGGGAATGCATAGAGAAACAGGCTGTCCCAGGGGAAAGAGAACGTACCCCCCATGCTCCCCGGCTGGGGAAACCTGCTGGTGAAACTCCGGCACTTGGTGTTCGTCGCCGTCGCAAACAGATCGATGTGGGGAATGCCCAATTGTCTGAACAGAAGATCCACTTGATCCTGCCGAAGCTCCCACTCGTGGCACGAGTGCAGCTCCCTGCTGAGGGAGTCAGCAATGATGTTCTTCACTCCCGCCAGATGAAATGGGACGAGGAATATCCCCAGGGCCACAGCCCAGTGCCATAGGTCCTGTGCCTCTCTGGAGAGTGCCAGGGATCTGGTGCCCCCTCTGCTTCCGGAAGTAGAACATCGTGGTGGTGCTGTCCGTGAAGACCCGTACCACCTTGCCCTTGAGGGACGGAAGGAAAGACTTGAGGGACCAAAATAGTGCCGTAGCTCCAGAATGTTGCTATGTAACGACTTCTCCTCTGGCAGCCACAGGCCTCTTGCATGGAAATCTCTGGTGTGCGCGCCCCATCCTTCCAGGGAGGCATCTGTGGTGACCGTCTCCTGATGAGGTGGGGTCTAGAAGTCTGTGCCCGCCGACAGATGCGCGTGGACACCCCACCACTGTATCGCTCGACAAAACATCTCGTCGAGAGAGATCAAGTTTTCGAAGCTTCCCGATACCTGGATCCAACAGGAGTGGAGGTAATCTTGCAGTGGCTGCATCTGCAGCCTCAGTCGAATGAGGTATATGCATGACGACCTCATGCCGAGAAGGGATTTGATGGACCTCACCCTTGCGATCTTCAGGGTCAACAGCCGTTGCACCCTGCCCAGGATGGCCGCCATCCTCTCCTCCAATGGAAATGCCAGGCACAACACTGTGTTGAGTCGAGACCCCAGAAACAGTGCGTCTTGCGATGGCACCAAGCAAAACTTTGCATAGTTCACCGAGAACCCCAGCTCCATCAGCAGCTGGACGGTTTCCGCCGTGTGAGCAACGGCGATCTCCCTCGATTTCGCTCGGATGAGCCAGTCGTCCAGGTAGGGGTAAACATGGATCCCTCGTAGATGCAGTTGCACCGCCACTGGCCTAAGGCACTTGGTGAAGACCCTTGGCGCCGACTTTAGTCCGAAGGGAAGGGCCTTGAACTGATAGTGCTGCCCTTGATCCACGAAGCGCAAGAACTTGCGGTGTCCCATGTGGATGGGGATGTGAAAGTAAGCATCCTCCAAGTCCAACGACGACAGGAAAACCCCTTCTTCCAGCTGTCCTAGAACGTGCTGAAGGGTGACCATCCGGAACTTTGAGGATGTGATGTATTTGTTCAAGCGGCGGTGGTCCAGGATGGGCATCCAACCGCCCGTCTTCTTCTTGATGAGGAAGTACCAAGAGTACAGTCCAGAGCCCCAGAGCCTCGTTGGGACGAGTTCTACCGCGCCCTTCCTCAGCAGGGTCTGCACGTCCAGCAGAAGCTGAGCGACGTGGTTTTCTTGTCTGGCCACGGGTGGTATATGAGGACACTTCCGTTGAAATTCCAGAGTGTGTCCCTGGGCCAGCACATCCAGCACCCAATGGTCGGAAGATGGTCTTCCACACGCCGATGAAGTTCGCCAGCCGGCCTCGCACCAGGGGGCGCGGGTGGGGGCCCGACGTCCCAGCCGGTTCAGTCCTGCTTCGCCGTGGAGGACGCGCCTTGGGGACCTTGGCGACGACAGCGACCCCCTCCGGGCTTGCTGCGGCCCCTGTAGGCCTCATGGGTCAAAGAGTGGGACGGTTGCCGGTAGGATGACGCAAAGCCACCAAAGCCTTTGGAGGAACCCTGGGACTTTCCTCCGGAAGTTGGAAAGGACAGCCGTCACTGCTGAAGCATGCCCAAAATGCGCACTGTCTCCGTATCTGCCTTGATGGTCTGGAGAGACTCATCCACAGTCTTGCCAAACAAGTTATCCCCATCGAAGGGCATGTCTACACCTTGGACTGCACATCCTGACGGAAGTTAGTGGCCTTCAACCAGCCCCGCCAACGAAGGCACACGCTGTTGCCCATCTGGCGGAACCCCGAGTCAGCGATGTCTGTGGCTACCGCGATGGCATGGTCTGACGCCACCTCGCCTTCCTGCAGAATTTCCAGCGCTTTTGCTCTCTTGTCGTCGGGCACAAAGTCCAGGAGGGGAGCGATCTTGAGCCAGAGCTCCCTGTGGTAACGAGCCACAATGACCAGGGCGTTGGCATCCTTGATAGTCGTTGCTGCAGACAAGATGACTTGTCGTCCCATGGCATCCAGCTTCTTTCCCTCGCTGTCTGGGGGGGGGGATGTCGACACAGACGAACCCGCGACCTCTTCCTAGCCGCTGCCGAGACCACCGAATCCAGAGAAGGCTGTGATCTCAAGCACTTGGCTCCCTGTACTTTTTCTCGTACCGGTCCCTCTTTGCCGGGGCCGAGGACGGGTTCTTCATGAGGGACAGTCCCTCGTCCCAAATGTCGTCCAACAGCGGGATAGACAGCACGGTCTTCCTCTTAGCCTCCCGGCGCTGGTACAGGAAGCCCTCCTTTTCCTCTGGAGTCAGTTGGCACAACTCTGAGGCCCGTGATATCATGGTGTGAAATGAGCTAATCTCGTTGGGCAGCGAGGCTCTGGGCGGCGGAGACGGGAGATCCACTCTGCCGTCATCATCCATACCCGTGCCCTTCGTCGCCGTGTCCAGTTCCGTCTCGTCCCTCGGTGGGGGGGCGATATATGGTAAGGAGGCGGAGGGTGAACTCTCTTCTTCTTGTGCGGGAGTTCCCCCGACGGCCTAGGTGCCGTGGGGTCTCCCGCCGGTGACAGGGGCATCCTTGTCTGAATTTCTGAGCACAGAGTGTGTAGCGCCTGAAGAATGTCCACAGAGATGTCTGCCAGAGGCAGCAGTGGCTGCTGCGGTGGCTGTAGTGGAAGGGACGGTGGCAGAGGCGTAATGTCCTCCGGCTCCTGAACGCCCTGCTCTTCTTCGTTGGAGTCTCCGTCACTCTCCACATCTGCCTCGTCGGGGTCCCTCCCATAGGACCTGGCCTCGATGAATCTTTGGTCCAAGACCTTCCTAAGAACAACAAGCTCCTCCTCGGAGGAGATGTCCGTGCCCTCTAGGACTACCATTCCCCCCCCCTCTTCTTGATCAGGGGAGACGGTTTCGGGGAGATGACTGGCATAGTCTCTACAGGCTGAAAAGATGATTCCCTCCTGGCCGGCAGGGAAACTCTTGCTTTGGGGCCTGTGTCCTGTGAACCAGAGTCAACGGCATTCACCAGGGACGCCACCACTCCTTCAATGGAGGTTTTCGCCAGGTGAATCTGGGAGGCGTCAGCACCACGCTTCCCTTTGGCCTTCTCCATCGGAACCGACTGCGACTTCTCCAGAAGTTTACCTGGGTGCTCCGACTTCCTTTTCTTCGCCGAGCCAGACCGTTGGCTCGTGGTCGAAGTTGCCAGAGATGCTGTGCCCATGCTGGCCGCCGAGGAACCCGCAACCAACGGCGCTCCTGGTGTCCGCGGACTGACAATGCTTTGCCTTCTGTTGGGCCCCCGTCATCGGGGAGCCCTCAAAGGTCTTAGAAGACCGCTCAGATTTCTTCTTGTGGCTGGGTGACCGGGACTCACCCGACTGGAGCCACTAGATAAGCCGCTCGCAACAGTCTTTCATGGTGCGGGCAACCATGTCCTTGCAGAATGCACAGGCCTCCTCCATGTGCGTCTGGTCGGTGTGTAGACAGTAGAGGCACAGGGAGTACCCATCGTCCAGGAAAATGTTCGGTAGGCCGCATCCAGGGCCAATCCTGAACAGAGTCGTTAAGTCTCCTTTATCTTCAGCCATGTCCTACGCCTTCAAGAATCTTCTGGAATTCTCCAAGAAGGTAACTCGACAAAAAAAATCGCCTTTGAGGGGCGTAGAAAGTTCAGAAAAACGGGTCCCCATTAGTCAGATGAGGATCAATGGAGCTTGAGGCTCGATTGACCGAAAAAAAATAAGAGCAAACTCTTAGAAAAATCGCAAACGCAGTAAAAGGTCGAGAGCTATAGCACGAGGACTCCCAACACTTGAATGTGCAGTAAAAATCTGAAGATGGCTGCCAGAGGAGGGGCTTAGGTAGAGGGCAGTCATTGGCTGGGGCAGTATGACCCAGAGACCAGTGATTGGTTGTTAGGAGAAAGATAGTTTAGAAGTGAAACTGAAACCGATTGTGTCTTTACCGAGCAATCCCAGCCTGACGACACGGAATATTCATGAGCATGTGAATCCATGCCAGACCCCATGCTGGAGAACTGGAGTGGTGCTATTCTGTGAATATAATAAAGATAGATACTGTTTTAGTATAATTGATTAAAACACACTTTCATATTTCTTTGGAAAAAGGATTACCAAGTACTGCTGCACAAACCTGGAGTTACGGGCCTATCCGATGTCAGTGCGCTTCACTCTTCTAACTGTACCCAATTACCAATTACCAATTCTGTGGGTCAAAGGCCTCAATTACTACGATGTTGTTATTTACACAAAAGTGGTCTCCAGTCAGACAACTCCTATCAAGATATCAGGATTAGTAATACTTAAATCGCATATAGGTTTTGAAATGTATATGTATTATGAAGAAAATTATTTTGCCTTATATCTAACACTTGGTAATGCAAACAAGGGAATTTATTGTTGAACTGTATACAGAGTAATGTCAGTAATTGCTGTGTCTAAATAATTGACGTATGAGAAACCAGTCTAAATCTTTATACATTTATATTGATTTTGAAACTTGTATATAAAACATTTTGCGAAAAAACACTATTAAGTTTGTTGTGAATACTTAAGAACTATAACAACTGTTCAGCTGAAGTGTGTGCCCTTGTTTGTATCTAGTTTCCTTTCGAGGTACCTACTCTTCTCTCAATTAACCCTAATAGCCCACACCCGAAGGAACCCGAGAGGCATAAAAGGCTCCCCACAGTGCAGGCAATAGGGAGTAGCTGGAACTGTGGCTGGAGTGCCTGCTGTAGTAGCAGAGGCAGAACGATGAAGGTACAGTGTTGAGTACTGAAGCTATGGTGGAATCACAAAGTACTAAAGCTGTGCTGGCATATCCAGGTGTCAATAGATAAAAAATGTCATTAGTAAAAGTAGTACAAGTGAAGTACTGAGAATGTTCTCACAGTACACGTTCGTAGAAGGGAAGTTGTTGAAGTAGAAGCAGCAGTACTATGAAGTCATCCTGACATACCTACTGGGAATCCTAAGTTGTGAATAGTGACATAATAACTGTTAACCATTCTCCACCAACAGCACTTCAGTAGCAGCAGCACCATAGGTAGGGCAGGACCCTCACCTCCCTGCGCGGCCTGGAGAAGCGGCCAACGACAACGACAGCACCAGCTTCACCCCGGCATCATCTTAGCCTTTTGGGGTAAGAAGCACCACGACAGCAGCATCTGAATGACCACAGCCCCATTCTTCTGTCCAATATCGCCACCGCAATATCCTTTGTGTGTAAGGTTTAACGAGGAAGAATCATAAATGGCATCTGCAACGTTATTGTTTACATGTTGCTAGGATACCAAGACAACACGGATTGGCTGAGCTCCACTGAGCTCACGTTCATCCCCAGCTCGACGGAACCGGAAGGCACTAGCCGGCCTTCCCACCGAAGGCTGTCCACAAAAGGCCATCAGCTGCCTTAGCCTGCCCACTCTCCACCAACACCGCTTCAGTAGCAGCAGCCCCATCCCTACGTGGCCTGAAGAAGCGGCGGACAATGACGACAGCACCAACTTCACCCCGGCAACATTTTAGCCTTTTAGGGTAAGAGCACCACGACAGCAGCATTTGAATGACCTCAGCCCCACTGATATGTCCCATTGCCCCATGCTTCTGTCCAATATCGCCGCCGCAATATCCTTTGTGTGTAAAGTTTAACGAAGAAGAATCATAAAATGGCATCCGCAACGTTGTTGTTTACACGTTGCTAGGATACCAAGCCAACACGGATTGGCTGAGCTCCGCTGAGCTCCCATTCATCCCCAGATTGACGGAACCGGAAGGCGCAAGCCGGCCTTCCCACCGAAGGCCGTCCACAAAAGGCCATCGGCTGCCTTAGCCTGCCTTTGCCAGTAGAGCCGGAGGGATGGAGAAAAGGCCTGATCATACCGCCATATATCCACCGGTAAGAACCACTACTGATTTGTCAATAAATATTCACCTCCGGTAGTCTATTACGACAAGCTTGCTGAGTGCTGCAACTTTCGGACTATAGTTTTCATGCCTAGCCAGCCTGGCTGCGTTTGCGACCACGCACGATGCAACCTGCCTTAATGTTCATCTTGCTCTGAACTCAATGCTCACACCACGCACAGCGGTTTGGACATTGAACTACTGCCTGTGAGTAAATAGCAAACAAATCTGAAACTGTTCAGAACGCATGCGATAACCACACCTCGGTCTGCAGCATTAGATCTATCCACATCAGTCCACCTTGTCGTTTGCAATTGAAACCTGTTCTAGCATCCTATAGCAAATGTATGTGTATTACCCTTCTATGATATGCAATAGTCTATTCTCTTGAAATTCACTACTGCATTTGAATGTTATATTGACACTTCACGACTTGAATAAGCCTATATTTTGAATCTGCCCACTATAATTGAATGCATTTCTATTTGCCTATCTATGCCTCGAAACAGCCTAATCACACATGCACCAGTGATAACTAGCCTGCTACTGATTCTATGCACCCTGTGACTACATTGTGATTAATTTGTAACTGACTCTGTGCGCCTTGCGACCAGCCCACTATTGATGTGTTGCACCTTGTGATTTATCTGTAACTGACTCTGTGCACCCTGCGACCAGCCCACTATTGATGTGTTGCACCTTGTGATTTATCTGTAACTGACTCTGTGCAGCCTGCAACTAGCCCACTATTGATATGTTGCATCCTGCACTCCAGGTTCACTGCCTGAATCACCCCACTCTGTCTAGAAACTCCCTCTCTGAAACATGGCACCTACACTCCCATGCGCCTACAGTGTACCCCCAACACCTTTCTTTCCGGCACTACCCATAGGCAGTCCCAACCTAAGTCTTAACGTGGCCCTACATAGCAACCTGCCTAACCATACCAGCATCCTGCCCAAACCAACCCACAACACACAAACTCTCACACTCCCTATGCCTATCCACCTGAGAAATCAGAGACTAGGCTGCCACCATCTCTCAGACCCCACTAGAACGCACCCTGTAAAGCAGTCCCCCTACCAACCGTCAATAACTGCTACCCCTAAGTCTAATACGTCCAGCAATACTAATACTCTTAAGAGCATCAATGCAACAACCAAATCAGGGGACATCCAGAAAACACAGTTCCAATGTGCTCTTATCAACGCTCGCTCCCTGCCAGCACATGCCGCTGAGATTCATGATCTCATTACGGATCTAGTCTTGGACATACTAGCGATCACCGAGAACTGGATACATGAAGCTTCCGGTCCAGCCATCTGTCAAACCTTACCACCAGGGTACATCATCCTTCGCCAAGACAGAACCTCTAGCAAAGGAGGAGATGTCGCCCTAATTATCAAGGAAACCCTCAACGCTAGACAACTAAATACCACTGAGGCGGAGAAATTTTGACACACACACTATCAGCTAAATTATCTCCTTCACCTAATGACACCATAACAATACACATGGTCTACCGCCCACCAGGCCCAACTCTCGACTTCCAATCTAACATCACTCACATCTTACGGGACAACCTTGAAACAAATTCAAGAGTCATCTTACTAGGAGACCTTAACTTGGGTTTCAAGGACCCTAAAGACAAAAAAAAAAAACAAAGCCCTCACCAAAGGTCTCCAAGACTTAGGATTCACTAGTGAACGACCCAACACACACCAAAGGTCGTATATTAGACTGGATTGCAGGCCACAACTGTGCGGCCGGCATCAGCTCTAACACCCCCCCATCCATGAACTGACCACCATGTATTGCACTTCTTCATACCATCAAAAACAGGAGGAAATCCAAACCCACCCGCAACGATGGCAAGATCCAAAAAACTGCTTACTGCAGACAGGATACTCCCCCTCCTCGAAACCTCTACACTGGCCCATCCCACATCTAACGACCCAACCATACTAGTCGAGATCTACAACACCACTCTTAAAAATGTACTGGACGTTGTAATCCCACAAGAAAAGAAAAAAGGCAAACTTTCACTCCATGCTAACTCTTGGTTCACACAAGAACTCCAAGATGCCCGAACCACAAAACGAGCAGCATTAACCTCTTGGCAAACTAATCCCTCCACCACCACAAGAGACACTTACCTTACATTCGACAAACAATATTCAAAGGCCATCGCGAAAACCAAAGCTGCCACATACAACTCTAGAATTGAAAAAGCCAACTCACAATCCAAAGAGCTATTCGCCATCTACAATGAGCTGACAATCCCTCCCACCTCAACACAGCCTACTGAGAAAAACGAAGCATGGTGTAACAACATCCAACATGCTATGTTAGACAAAATGAAAACACTCCAGAACAAAATTAAAACTCAATACGACAAACTGCCTAAAACCAACCCTCCACCATCTAAACCCTCAGTCAACCAGCTAGCTGGAGACACTCTGCATAGCAAAAACACACCCAAACCCTTCGCATTTAGGGATGTAACAATCCCTGAAGTCCTCCTTATCATGAAACAGACCAAACCATCACTATGTAAAGGAGACATCTGCCCAGCCAACTTAGTCAAAGACTGTGCTACAGCCCTGGCCCCATTTGTCACTACCTTTATTAACGCCTCCTTCGCCACTAGCACCGTCACGCTCACCCTTAAAGAAGCCTGGGTTCGGCCTCTACTAAAAATACCTACCCTTGACCCGGACTCCCCAAACAACTACCGCCCAATCACCACTGTGCCATTCCTTTTGAAATTCTGCTCAAAGCTGCATATCTTCAGATCCAGGCCTACCTAGAAGCGCACAACATCCTGGGAAAAAGACAATCTGGCTTCTGCCCTCGGCATGGCACAGAGTCAGCCCTACTTGACCTGAAGAACCAACTACTCGAAGCCCTGGACAAAGGCAAGTCTTCACTCCCCCTACTCTTAGATCTCTCGGTGGCCTTTGACTTGGTTGACCACAAGATCCTATGTAAACATCTTACTGATACAGCCCACTTCTCCCAAGAAGCTACTGCTTGGATCACATAATTCCTGGATGGCCGAGCCATGAGAGTCTTTTCTGATCAGGCATCTGCCTCTCCATCACCCATCGGGCTTGGAGTCCCACAGGGTTCGTGCACCTCCCCTACCCTCTATAATCTATTCACTCTCCCCTTATTCAGCGAACTAGAAGATTTCGGCATAGCCTTTAGCAACTATGCCGACGACACACAAATTCTTCTCCCATTGGTAGGGAACTATGAGCAGGACCTCAAGCCCCTCCAAGATACATATGCGTGCATCCAGGCCTGGATGGCAGCCAATGGCCTATGTCTAAACGGGGAAAAAACAAATACTACTGGTCGGACCCAAAGAACCCCTAAAGAAACTGGACGACAAATACAGCTTCTTCAACATAGAGAACACTATCATTACTACCTCTGCTGCAGTGAAAACCCTTGGGATCTACCTTGACTCCACCCTATTAATGTATAGGCAAGCCCACGCCATGTCATCATCAGCAGCTCTCACTTCTAAAATCATAAATGCTGTGAAACCCTACCTATCACCAGAAAACTGCCTAAACATTGCAAGAGCCACTATCGGCGCAAAACTGGATTACTGCAACATCCTACTCCTGGGCACGTCCGCAAATGAAGTTAACAAACTGCAAACTACATAAAACAGCACCCTTAGAGCTGCCCTCAGCATCCCCAGGAGAGAGCACATCTCCCAGCAAGGAAAGATGCCCACTGCTACCGGTCAAAGAGCGCAAAACATTCAAAGCCCTCACAATCAAGCACAGATGCCTTGCCCAGATGCCTTGCCCAGAACGCACCAGCCTATCTAGCGGAAAGAATACACCAGGCCCCTGCTCATAGGCCGATACGTGATCAATACTCACACTGACTCGCAGTCCCAACATTCAACAGAGTTAAAGCTGGCGGAACCAGCTTTGAAGTACTAGCCCCTAAAGCTTGGAACTCACTTATGCTCAGTTTAAGAAATGAAGAATCTCTCACAACATTGGTGATGTTTTAGGAAGTGCAAAGTCCATATTTCACCAAGACGAAAAGATTTGCTATTGAACTTTGGTTAACAAAACTTTAACTTGACATTGAAACATCAAGAACTGACCTGAGACTATCTTACTAACATGCATTTCCCTGTCTCTTTTTGTTGAACGTTTGTTAGGGAGAATTCTCTCTTTAGGCTGAATCTGAATTTCCTAACCTAGTGAGTCCCCTAGCAGCTTTGCTGGATTTTTGGAGTTTGTTTTTTTCTCCTGCCAAGAGTGAGACTCTTTTTTTCCCACTCTTGGACATGATTGATGGTGTTCCTTTGACTGCTAATGTGTTTTATGGGCTATGGGGGCCTTTACTCCATAGGGTCTCATGTGTTTCATTCTATGTGTGTTACACAGCACCCTCTGTGCAGTAACACAGGGGTGTGAGTGACACCCCACCATAGACTCCATACCCTGGGACTGACTACTGTCTCCCAGGGCATGTAAAGTCACTATTGGGTTTACTAGTCCCAAATTATTAACAGAAACCAGCACAAACCATCATATTGTGGACGTACTGGTCGGGGCAATTCGATTGCCCCGGGGTCTGTTAGTCGAGGGGGCACGTCTCCGTCCTCCCTGATCGAGTTTTGGCTGGTGGCAGTGGATACTACTTTTTATATTCGACCACGAATATATTCCTATGGGATTTTCCCATTGTTCGAGGCTTACAACTTTAATTATTTAATTCTCATAGCCTCGAACATACCGCTGGTTTATTTATTTAATATTAATTCGCTGGTTGTTATTTTTTGCCAGGACTCTATTCTAAAATGGCGTTTGTGTTCTCTTCTGCGACTCCAACCCAAGTCGAGCCCTTTGTTCCACTTTTTGGCGGGCTTCTCCACAGAAGCCTCCAAAAGTGGTGCCACTCTGTCTGGGTACCACAAGGGGTCTGGGAGGGGGTTTAGGCACCCTGGACTGAGTTACCTTGGTAACACAAGTCGCACTCTTGTGTGATTGGCCCAAGTGGTGAGCCGGTCGACTCACCACTTAGCATGTTTGATTGACAGCTAGGCTGAGTGAATGGGGGTATGCTGCATAAAAGCAGGGCTTTGGGGACTGGAACTTCAGAAGTCGCCATAGGACCTGAGAATCTGACGAGGGAGAAGCTGAGCCGACCTACCACGACGACACCACCGGTGGAGCCCTGCGGAACCGACTCACCACTTCCCGACGACAGAGAAGATCTCCCGGCTGGAGAGGCTTCTTTCCCTGACTGGTGGGCACAACCAGTTTACCTTCTTCTCTTCGCACCCCAGACCGGCTTGTGGTCGAATTGCCCGTGCCAAGCACCCCGGCAACCGGATAGCCACTTACACTGGATCGCAAATAAAAGGACCGCTCCTTTTACCTGAGAACTCTGTGGCTGGCTTCTTCCCTGGCAGTGCAACGGACTCCTGACTTCCTCCCCGACGAGATCCTCTCTTCCCCCGGACGAAGCACCGACTTGCATCCGCTGCCAGGAACAACTGCCCCCGCTGGAGTATTCTCACCACTTTAAGGTACCGTGTCCGACAGGCCTCCCTTTCTAAAGATTGCTACAAGGTAATAATAACCCCTTAACCTTCTGGACTGGGCTGGCCGCCTTGACCCTCTAACTGGTCCCTTTCTTTGGTCCAACTCCTTTTTGAACCTTTACTGCAACCGTGTGACCTTGGACACATTTCGTTTTGATCCTCTTAAAGTGGATCCGGCCTACTGACTCTAAACTCACAGTGTTACTTTGCCTTCCTCTCTTGTTGTGGTCGTGAAAAAGTGTTGGGATCTGTTTCAATTTATTCTCTGCTTTTCTCTCCCTTTTAAAACGAATTATTAGAGTGCCATCTACGTTAAGCGCTCACCGCTGTCTGAAAATAAGTGGGGCTTTACTTTAGACTTGTCTAATATTCTTCTAAGGGAGTGTATATCTTTTAGTGATCGTGTTTTTGAATTGCTTACTATTAGTGCCTGTGTGTTTTTCTAGATGTGGTTTTAAATAAATAATGATATCTCTTTTACACCAAGCCCTGATCAGTGTCTACTTGTTCTACTATGTTCTTTTGACCTATTGTGAATACTCTGTATACTGCCTAACTCTTCTTGAGGGAATTCTGACTGCTCAGCCACAGCTACCAAGTGAATCTGTGTGGTACAGACTGCTACCAAGTGGGTTTACCGCCAAACACCTGTAGTCTTACATCTTTTGCAGTGTTCCCAGAGGGAACTGCACAGGTTTCTGCCTAACACTGGTGTACAGCGGTGGGATTTGTATTGAGTATACACTTTAGAGTGCTTTTTGAACACTTTAGGACAACTAACCACAGAGCGTAGCACTAAAAAGCTGATTTTCTAACTATGTCTGCTATGGAGAGTTATACCCTAGAATCATTGTCTGCCAAAACTGCTGATTGCTTAAAAGTATTGTGTAGACACAAGAATCTCTCTGAGAAGGGTAAGAAAATGGAACTTATAGAAAGATTGTTAGAAAACCAAAGTCTGGGTGGTACAGAGGAATCTACCCCCCAGCAAATGTAGAAAACAGTGATGGTATTGATCTGAATCAAAGTCTTGATAATGAGTCAGAAGAGGAATGTGAACCTAATGAAGTTAGCCACTCTGAGCCTCTGTCTGCCTTACCCACTGTACCTACTGGGCCTATACCAGGTCCTACATGTAACCCTGCTTATTTTGAACTTGAAAAAATGAAGCTTGAATTAGAATACAAATGTTTTATTGCTCAATCTGAAAGAAACCAAGAGCTAGAGTTCAGAAGAATAAATTCCCAGGCTGAGCAGAAGCAAGCTGAGTTAAGACTCAGAGAAATAGAGCTTAATCATGAACTAGAAATGAAAAAGTTGTCTGTGGAAAATGCTTCTCTCTCCTCTGGTTCCTCTAGGAGTTCCACTCCCAAAACACCCCGGATGCCTAAGGAATTAGTAAGTATGTATGAACCTAAGTTGGATGTGTTGGATTGGTTAAAAATGTTTGAGTATAATCATGGGCTCCAGGACATCACAGGGAATGAGTTACTTCCCTGCTTCTTCTCTAGGCTTCCCCCCTGTTGCAACTGATGTGGTAATGGAGTTGGGGGAGGTGGATAAGAAGGAATATGAATGTGTGAAGCTAGCTTTAATAGCTAGATTTGGGAAGACCCCTTCCCAGTACCTTAAGAGGTTTAGGACCCTCAAAAAGCATGATGGTACCCCTTGGGCTACCTGGGTGAGTGAAAGTTTGAAAAACTTAGAGGGATGGATTAAGGGTTTCAGAGTTAACACTTATGAAGGAATGAAGAATCTTGTAATGTTGGAGTCAATTTTGATGCCTGCTCTCCTGAGCTCAGACAGCACTTGGCTGATTCAAAGGAATTAGATTCCAGGAAGTTAGCTAAGGCTGCTGACTTGTGGGTTGCCAAAAGGGCCACTCACAAGGATTCTGGGGCTACTCAGAAAAAGGATGAGGGAAAACAGCCAAAAAAGGACTCCAAAGAGAATTCTAATAATTCCAATTCCGAAGAGGGCCCCAAACAAAACTAAAAGGGTAAGCCACAAGGGAAACCAAATCAGGCTAGTGTACCTCCTGGTGCCAAACCAGAAGGAGGTCAGAACAAGCCACTATTCCAGAAAGCATTTGGTAAATGCTTTGTTTGTGGCTCTACTGACCATGTGAAAGGAGATCCCAGATGTAAGAGTAAACCTTCAGGGGTCCAGGTTGTCTCCTTAGCCTTCGCTCCAGAGGAGGAAGTACAAATGGCAAGTGGAAACTTTCTATTGCTGGCTGATGAACCCATTGGAGTCTCAGCCAGTGTTTCTTTAGTGTCTCTGGGTTTGTGGGAACAACAGAACTTAGATGTCTATAATTCTATCCCAGATAATACTAAAGAGTATTATAAGGACAGTGTCCAGGTGAACGGTCAGGAGACTCCTGCCATTACGGACACTGGGGCCAGCATAACTGTGGAGGACAAATCGTTTTTTCAGGCTGAGGATGTTGCTAAGGCACCCAAACACCTCACCAAGTTAGCTGGAGGGCCTGTGCAGATGCTTCCCCAATTACCAGTTCTCATCCAGTGTAATGACATGACTGTGAAGATACCTGTAAGCATACAAAGTGAGGTGCCAAGAAGGATTCTGCTGGGTAATGACTTGAAAACTCTTGGAGTAGTGTCACATACCCCCAGACCTCCTAGTAAAAGGTTACAGGAGCTCACGAGACCTGCAAGGGAGAGAACCATGAGAGGTACTCTCAAGGAGATGATGAAGAAAGAGATCACTCCAGCTCCACTGGAGATGTCAGCTGCTGTCTCTATGAAACTAGAAGAAAAAGGGAAACCTAAAACTTCTAAAAAGAACCTTGCAGCCAGCACTCCAGTGCAGCCAACAAGGACTTCCCCTCGGTTGGCCACAGTTACACCCGTAACTCCCCCTCCAGCTAAGGCTGAGAGGGAGGTACAACCCTGTGTGGTTGAACTAGACTCTGAAGAAGAGCTAGTGGAAGGCCAGGAACTCATTGGAGATCTGGATCTTGTTGACCATCCTGAGCTTCAGTCTTTAGTGGGAGAAGGTGGACCCAACAGGGCAGACTTCAGTAAGGGACATAGAGAATGTCCAACTCTGGAAGGTCTTTGCCACCAGGCAGATGCTCAGGCTGAAGGGCAAGAGCCTGGGAAATATAGGTTACACTGGGAATATGGCCTCTTCTAAAGTGAACCAACAGAGTCTGCACCTGGGGACAACAAACGACTTGTAGTACCTCAAGAGAACAGACCACAGTTCTTGCAGTTGGCCCATGAGATTCATTTGGCTGGTCACTTGAGTTTCAAGAAGACTAAGGAAAGGCTCTCTCTCTACTTCTATTGGCCGAAGATGGGGGCTCAAGTAGATAAATACTGCAGGAGCTGCCACACCTGCCAGACTTCTGGTAAGGTTGGCTCCAAGAATGTGGCACCTTTAGTGCCTCTTCCTGTAGTGGGAGTCCCATTTGAGAGAGTAGGGATTGACATTGTTGGTCCCCTTGATCCTCCAACTTCCTCAGGCAACAGGTTTATACTTGTTGTAGTAAACCATGCTACTAGATACCCTGAGGCAATTCCTATGAGGACTGTTACAGCTCCGGCTGTGGCTAAGGCCCTCCTTGGTATTTTTACCAGGGTTGGGTTTCCTAAGGAAGTAATCTTTGACAGGGGGTTGACTTTTATGTCCCACTACATGAAAGCCATGTGGAAAACCTGCGGAGTTACTTACAAGTTCTCAACCGCATACCACCCTCAGACAAATGGACTGGTTGAAAGGTTCAACAGAACCATGAAGAGCATGATAGGTGCTTTAGAGGACCCCCATAAAAGAAAGTGGGACCTTCTACTGCCATGCCTTCTCTTTGCATATAGAGAAGTCCCTCAGGAGGGAGTAGGTTATTCTCCCTTTGAACTGCTTTATGGTCATCCGGTCAGACGTCCATTGGCCCTGATCAAGGAGGGGTTGGAGAGTGCTCCTTCCCCCAAGCCAGTCAGAGTGACTGACTATGTGATAGGTCTCTGGAGGAGAATGTCACAAATTATGGCAGAAGCAAGTGATAACTTGAAAGCTGGACAAGCATTGGTCAAGCACTGGCTTGACCAAAAGGCTAACATGGTCGAGTTTACTCAGGACCAGCTAGTTCTCGTTATGATTCCAACAAGGCAGAGGGCCTTGCAAGACAAATGGATGGGACCCTTCAAAGTTGTGGGTAAACTTGGAGAGGTCAACTATCTGGTGGACTTGGGCAATCCCAAGGAGGCTCCCACAGTCTTCCACACCAACAGACTAAAAGCATATGTCTCCAGACCTGATGTAGGAGCTTTGCTTCTAGCATCATCAGAGGAGGAAGAAGAGAGTGAAGCTCTTCCTGATCTCCTCAGAGGCTTACCTTTAGCCGAAAAGATTGAAGGAGTAAACCTCTCTTCAAATCTGACACCTGAGCAACAGGAAGAGTGCAAATCTATGTTAAATCAGTTTGCCTCTCTGTTCTCACTTTCACCAGCCTTGCCCCCTTGGGGACAGCATGACATACTCACTGGTGACTGTCTGCCAGTCAAAAGCAGAGGATATCCAATGTCAGAAAATGTAAAAACCCACATCAAAGGTGAGGTCAACAAGATGCTTGATCTCGGGGTAATAGAGCCCTCTACTAGTCCATGGTCTAGCCCAGTTGTGTTAGTACCAAAAGCAGGATCTAAAGAACTTAGATTCTGTGTGGATTACAGAGCTCTTAATGCAGTCAAAGACTGATGCCCACCCTTTGCCAAGGACAGATGAGTTGGTGGATAGACTTGGTGCAGCCAAGTTCCTCAGCACTTTTGACTTGACGTCAGGCTATTGGCAAATAGCCCTGACAGACCATGCCAAGGAGAAAACTGCATTTTCTACCCCAGTTGGCTTATACCAGTTTAAGGTTATGCCTTTTGGATTGAAAAATGCACCTGCTACTTTTCAAAGGATGGTAAACCAGGTTCTGAATGGGATGGAGGACTTCTGCATGGCATACTTGGATGACATAGCAGTGTTCAGCAATTCCTGGGAAGAACATGTGGACCACCCGAGATATGTTTTGCAAGCTCTTGGAAATGCCAATCTGACCTTAAAGGCAAGTAAATGCCAGATTGGACAGAGTAAAGTGGTCTACCTTGGACATGAGGTAGGAGGTGGAGAAATAAGGCCTTTGCCCAGTAAGATTGAAGCTGTGCAAAATTGGACAACACCTACTACCCAGACCCAGGTGAGAGCCTTCTTAGGTCTCACTGGGTATTACAGGAATTTAATTTAGAACTATGGGTCCATAGCTTCTCCACTGAATGGTATCCCCTCCCCTAAATTCCCTAAAAAAGTTAGGTAGAATGAGGAATGCAATCAGGCCTTTGAAACCCTGAAAAAGGCTCTTTGCCAAGCCCCAGTACTCAGAGCTCCTGACTATCACCAAACTTTCATTGTGCAAACAGATGCTTCAAATGTAGGAATAGGTGCAGTCCTCAATCAACTGGATGGGAAAGGTAGGGAGTACCCCATTTGCTTCATCAGTAGAAAACTGAAGGATCCTGAAACAAGGTGGGCAACCATTGAACGAGAGTGCTTTGCTATTGTGTGGGCTCTGAAGAAGTTTAGGCCATACTTGTATGGTTCTACTTTTGTCATTCAGACTGACCACCAACCCTTGAGATGGTTGATGCAAATGAAACGGGAAAACCCAAAACTATTGAGATGGTCAATCTGCCTGCAAGGGTTTGATTTCACCATTGAGCACAGGTCAGGATGTTACCACCAAAATGCTGATGGTCTCTGTAGGATGTATGTCATCGACTAGAGGTATGAGATTCATCCAGGAGTGGATTAAATCCTCCTGTCCCTTAGTCGGGGGGGGGCGAGTGTTAGGGAGAATTCTCTCTTTAGGCTGAATTTCCTAACCTAGTCAGTCCCCCAGCAGCTTTGCTGGATTTCTGGAGTTTGTTTTTTTCTACTGCCAAGAGAGAGACTCTTTTTGTCCCACTCTTGGACATGATTTATGGTGTTCCTTTGACTGCTAATGTGTTTTATGGGCTATGGGGTCCTTTACTCCAGAGGGTCTCAGGTGTTTCTTTCTATGTGTGTTACTCCGTGCAGTAACACAGGGGTGTCATAGTGACACCCCACCATAGACTCCATACCCGGGGACTGACTACTGTCTCCCAGGGCATGTAAAGTCACCATTGGCTATTAACAAAAACCAGCACAAACCATCATATTGTGGACGTACTGGTCGGGGCAATTCGATTGCCCGGGGTCTGTTAGTCAATGGGGCACGTCTCCATCCCCCCTGATCGAGTTTTGTCTGGTGGCAGTGGATACTACTTTTTATATTCAACCGCAAATATATTGCTATGGGATTTTCCCATTGTTCGAGGCTACCGACTTTAATTATTTAATTCTCATAGCCGCGATCATACCGCCCGTTTATTTATTTAATATTAATTCACCGGTTGGTATTTTTTTCCAGGACTCGATTCTAAAATGGCATTTGTGTTCTCTTCTGTGACTCCAACCCAACTTGAGCCCTTTGTTCCACTTTTTGGCGGGCTTCTCCACAGAAGCCTCCAAAAGTGGTGCCACTCTGTCTGGGTACCACAGGGGGTGTTTGGAGGGGGATTAGGCACCCTGGACTGAGTTACCTTGGTAACACAAGTCGCATTCTTGTGTGATTGGCCCAAGTGGTGAGCCGGCCTGCTCACCACTTAGCATGTTTGATTGACAGCTAGGCTGAGTGAATGGGGTATGGGGAATGGCATAAAAGCAGGGCTTTGGGGACTGGAACTTCAGAAGTCGCCACAGGACCTGTGAATCCGACGAGGGAGAAGCTGAGCCGACCTACCACGACGACACCACCGGTGGAGCCCTGCGGAACCGACTCACCACTTCCCGACAACAGAGAAGATCTCCCGGCTGGAGAGGCTTCTTCCCCTGAGTGGTGGGCACAACCAGTTTACCTTCTTCTCTTCACACCCCAGACCGGCTTGTGGTCGAATTGCCCGTGCCAAGCATCCCGGCAACCGGATAGCCACTTACCACTGGACCGCGAATAAAAGGACCGCTCCTTTTACCTGAGAACTCCGCGGCTGGTTTCTTCCCTGGCAGTGCAACGGACTCCTGTCTTCCTCCCCGACGAGATCCTCTCTTCCCCCGGACGAAGCAAGCACCGACTTGCATCCGCTGCCAGGAACAACTGCCCCCGCTGGAGTATTCTCACCACTTTAAGGTACCGTGTCCGACAGGCCTCCCTTTCTAAAGATTGCTACAAGGTAATAATAACCCCTTAACCTTCTGGACTGGGCTGGCTGCCTTGACCCTCTAACTGGTCCCTTTCTTTGGTCCAACTCCTTTTTGTACCTTTACAAGACTCTTGTGCACTGCAACCGTGTGACCTTGGACACATTTCATTTTGATCCTTTTAAAGTGGATCTGGCCTACTGACTCTAAACTCACAGTGTTACTTTGCCTTCCTCTCTTGTTGTGGTCGTGAAAAAGTGTTGGGATCTGTTTCAATTTATTCTCTGCTTTTCTCTCCCTTTTAAAACGAATTATTAGAGTGCCATCTACGTTAAGCGCGCACCGCTGTCTGAAAATAAGTGGGGCTTTACTTTAGACTTGTCTAATATTCTTCTAAGGGAGTGTATATCTTTTAGTGACCGTGTTTTTAAATTGCTTACTATTAGTGCCTGTGTGTTTTTCTAGATGTGGTTTTAAATAAATAATGATATCTCTTTTACACCAAGCCCTGATCAGTGTCTACTTGTTCTACTATGTTCTTTTGACCTATTGTGAATACTCTGTATACTGCCTAACTCTTCTTGAGGGAAGTTTGACTGCTCAGCCACAGCTACCAAGTAAATCTGTGTGGTACAGACTGCTACCAAGTGGGTTTACTGCCAAACACCTGTAGTCTTAAATCTTTTGCAGTGGTCCCCGAGGGAACTGCACAGGTTTCTGCCTAACAACGTTGGAGTTGAATTCACATTAAATCCTGGGGAAGGGACCTTGCCTAGGTTATTGAGAGGTTATCAAGAAACTGTGAGTGTTATTTGAATTACCATATATTTTCTTTTTATTTGACATTTATGTGTGAGGGACAGACAGATGTGGAGCAGGCTAGGGAGGGGCCGGCCAGAAGGAAGCTGTGTGCAGCAGAAGGGTGAAAGAGATGCTGGGGTCCTAGCGGGCCGTGCAAGGGTCGAGCCACCAGCAGTTCCCCTTGCCAGGTGTCCACAGCCGGAGGTGTGGGCACAGATCTCCCGATCGCTGCAGCAAGATTTGAGGACGGCGAGCGCTGCTCACTGAGGCGCCTGAGAAGCACACGCAGAGCGAAGGGAAGCTGGAGAGGAGAAACAAGACGCCCGGAGCGTTGGCCGCATACAAGTGAATGTAAAGAAGGGAACACTCATACCGGGGGGGCTGAAGGGGCTGGAAGCTGGCATATGTAAATGCATGAACGAACTGAAAACTATGAAAGTTGGTTTTTGAATGCCGAACAAGCTGCAAAGTGTTATTAGTACTTTTAAGAATGCAACCCGTATTACTGAATACCGAACTGAAGTTAGGATATGATAAGCATATGAAAATGCAGTACATGTGATGAGCACTTATGAATTAAGTGAAAGGCAAATGATGAGCACTTATGAATCAAGTGAAAACCAAGTGATGAACACTTATGAAGAATGTGAAAGTAAGGTGGTGGAAAAGGGTGAACACCAGGGAGTGAGTTGGCGGAGATACAAGTTGTGGCAAAGCCAAAATACTACCAATGAGAATCTGGTGGTTTACAATGCAAGTTGTGGCAAAGCCGAAAGACTGCCAAGAAGAATCTGAAATAAGTGTGAGCCTAAAGATACAAATGTGTGGAAAACACATTATGGCAAAGCCAAGAGACTGCCAAGGAGAATCGGAATTGAGTGTTGATTAATGACAGGTTCACACAGAGAGATAACCTATTTTGGCAAAAAAGCCTGAACAATACTGAAGCATAAGAAAGTGCCAAGGGTTATCAGTTGCATGCCCTGTAATGGGTAGACAGTGTGGTCCAACAACTGCATCTAGACCGAGTGACCCCTGCTTGGAAAGAGCCAAGGAAAGTCAAGATAAAGAAGCTGTAATGTATGGCAAGTTGTTAAAAGTAAATGAGAAAGAGCAATCTGTGCGAACTATTGATCATTACAAAGTTGAACTATAACTGATTTTGAGAGTCAAGAGATTTGAACTGATTGTTGTTTTGAAGCTGGAAGAGCTGACGTCTTGGGGAAGGGAATCCTGTGACTTTTTGAACTGTGTGACCTCTTAGGGAAAGGAACCTTGAGACCTGTTATAACTGTTTTGAACTTGGGGTAAGGGGAAGCTGTAAAGTAAGCCAGGAGCTGGATCAAGCTCTGAACTTCATTTGGAACACTATTTCCTTTGTTGCCGACATCCCTACACATTGTATATCTTTAGTTGTGAGGGCAAGTATAAATTTTGGACACAGACAGACCTTTGTGTTGAGCCTATTGACACAGACTTTCCTTATTTACTTTAAGTAGTGAAATCCCACCTTAACATAGGGCAAGTTATGCCTTACTCCATCCTGATGCCGTCACAATTGTCCGGGGGCTGAAGGGGTGTTCAGATTCACCAGATTAGTCTAGGCTGCTGGCTCAGGCTTCAGCTCCACCAACTTCCTCGATTCCCTCCAGGTCCAGGATAGAGCTGGCCTCCTCCTCCCAAGGGGTGAGCACAAGGCCCTCTGTGGTGCTGCCTCCAGTGGCAGTGACTCCTGCCAGTATTGTGACACGAGGTTGCACACCCTAACCTTGAGGTTGTTCCACCTCTTTCGGCAGTCCTCCCCATCCTGGGGGACGGTGCCCACAGCTGACACTTTCTGGCAGATGGATGCCCAGATGGCTGAGGTTTTCTTTTGGCAGCTGCCATCCAGTTGATCAGCATGTGCCACCTCTCCATCAGTGAGGACCTCCACCTCCCAGTCACTGAACTAGTGCTTTCTGAGCCTATGTTTGGCTCGGACTGGGACATGCTTCCTGTATCCTATTGCTGTGGGTGGCTACAGGAAGCAGTGGATTGAGATTGGATTGAGTTTTTAAAATGGGCGCTGCAATGTTTCCCGTTCCAGTGATGACGCCATTTCCGTCGGTGGTAATTGCACGGCCGTAATGGTAATTCTGCCGCATGCCAGCGGATTTACCATCGGGGAGACCTGTTTTGGCGGTAATTCCACTGGGCAGAGTTACTGTTTGTCGATGGGGTGTGTGCTCTCCCAACAGGTTGTAATGCAGTGGCAATTCAACCGGACACCACAGGGGTAACAGTAATTCCGCTGGCCAAAATTACTGCTGTATTGCCGCCCTGAACTCGTCATGACACCCTATCTCTTTTACAAAAATGTACACCAGCTGGTTAAAGCAAACTAAGAGTTCTCAAGCAAAGTTCATACCATTTCAAATGCTCCAAAACCAGGTAAACATTACTAATTTCAACCCTAATGAAAAAAGGTTACATCAAAAATACAACTACAATGTAACCCAACTGAATGTCTGTATTTAAGGGGGGAAAAGGACATGCTTAAAAGAAAGAATGCTTCCTAAAATTCCATTTGCAATCATAATGTTGCCTACTTCTTGTTAAAACAAAATGTTTTATAATGATAGCCCACCGATTAAGCTTTGTGAATAACTCAAGGAATCCTTTAGCATCAATACCCCACTCATACCCCATGGGTCTAAACAACATCATTAATGTTGTGTGCCCACTGAACTGGTGAAATCTGTTTGTATGCCCTTAATGTTTATTCAAAAGCCTGGATGGACTCTCCATTCCTCTGCTTGATTTCCCCATGGACACCTCTGCTTGATTTCCCCATGGACACATGTAAGATTCTGATATGCGGACCTCTTCTTCTAAGAAGTGTGTTGTAATACTGAATTTAAAATTTCAATAGCTCACTACTATTCCATTGTGTATCACAGTGACTCATGCTCTTTCAAGAATGGCAGAGGACCAAAAGAAATGGCTACATCTGGTAATGAGTTATCAAAATGTCAGAGGTTTTGCATCTCTACTGAAATATTCATTGTGCTGGACTATTTTTTCTAATTCTGATTAGAGACCAGAGAGCTGCTGCTATGCAGCCACAAAGCCAACTGCAGATTAAATACCTGCTTTAAGAATGGTTTTAGGGTTCTGTAAAGGTACTCATGCTGGCAAGACAGACAGAAGTGATCACAGTTCAAGGGTGTTTATTAAACTGTATAGCTAGGTTGGAAAAACACCTAATCTAAACCTAAATCTTAGATGGCAACAAGCTACAATCATCAAATAATAATAAGGCAGTCCTAGTGGCGTTTTGTCAAATAAAAGGGCCTATACTAAAAAAAAACGATTGCCAATCCTTACAATTAAATACCTTAACGAGTGTGGGATAGGGTTCACAAGAAAGAAAGAAGTGTTAAAAAATGATAAGTCAGGATGTGGTACCCGGGGTTCTACGTTCCCCATGTTTTAAGCACAGGACAGGGCGGGACTACGGAGCAGAGCACACGCTCGAGCTTTACCAGCACGAGACTACAGTTCTGTTCTCAAGTATCAGGATCTTTGGTGGTTAAGTCTTTTTTCTACAGAAAGTCTCTTGCCTCCGAGGATCTGCTTTGTTAAAAAAAAAAAAAGTTCCTTTCTGTATGCACGCGGGGTGATGACCTTTCACCCCCTACATCCCCCTCTCTCCCGGGCTCAGATCCACAAATATTTCCTAGCAATATCAGGACCTTCGTTGGTGAGGTTTCTTGCTTCCAAGGACATGAAAGGTTCAAAATAATAAACAAAAGTTCCTTTCTGATTGCACTTGGGGTGATGGTTCTTCACCCGTGGGTCAGACCCCTCTTGAATATCAGCCTCCCTCCATCGGGTTCACTATGGCTTGTATTCAAACTATTTTATCTGTTACATCCTCATGTTGGTGGGTGATGGCTTTTCACCCTTGTATCCCCCTCTGTTGGGCTTATACAGTTCTCGAATGCTCGCCTCCCACTGTCGGGTTCAGTACAGCTTGGTGGCCAAAACAATTTCACCTTTCACATTCACAAGTCTTAATGTCTTTTTAAACAACCTACTGTAGACATCCCTCTGTTGGGTTCACTGTTGTCATCACAATGTTCTTTGGGGCATCATGCCTCACCCCGTTTTGCAGGCATCCCTCCGTCGGGTTCACGTTTGCCAGTTTTGCAGTTCCTTTACCTTTTCACTATGTAGGATTCAATTCCCTTAGTTTTCCAACGGTTTGTCGGTCAAAGACTTTCGACTGTACAGAGGATTTTGCTAGGCCCCTGTACGACCACTTTGACCATTCTCTTTGCGGTTCTCCTAAGGCCTTCTGGTATCGGTAGTTTCAACAAATGGGGGGAGTTAACCAGAGTCTCTCGCATGAGCACCCATGTGGTGCCACACCCCTCCCCGGCTGGTTTTCACCTAAAATGTTAACAGTTCTTTGTACTTCCCTTAAGGTGCCATTTGCTACTTTTGTTCAACACAGTTTGGTTTCTTATCAGTTGTTCCCTTGACTCACCAGTTGTGATGAACCGCTTGGCTTTTCCTGTCTTTGGAGTCAAGGACGGTACCATGGTAGCAAGCATCTCTCCCTGTCCTGATTATCAGTGTAGGCGTTCTCCGTGTAACTTTGACATCTACTGCAACACACGCTAGCTATTGTTCGCAGTCTTATGATTCCTTTCTGGGAGCCTTCGCAGGTCTAGGTCAGAAAGGGCAAGGTCGCTTCTCTCCTTGTCTCCTCTTCGATTCTTGCCACTTTTCTCCTCCTCTTGAACTGCCGCCCTGGGATAGCTGTCTGTGCGGTTTGCCTTGCTCGTAGTGTGCTATAGTGCTTCACCTTTTATCCCTGTGGGGAAGGAAAAGGGCCGTCAGGGGTGTGCGATTCTGGTCAATTGCCTGATTTTGCTGGACCCTTGTGTTGGGACATGTCAGCTAAATGGCTCTGTCTTTAGTCTATTGTCTTCCATGGTGTGCGAAAGTGTTCTTGTCGGAAAAAGGGTGGGGTGGAGGGGGTAGAGTTTCTGAGTATCCTATGTGGTAGGATGAGGAAAACCTTTATAAGAAGGGGGATACCGTGTCTCACCTGTTGGTGTCCCACCTCCACTCCCGGAGGACCCCCCCATCCAGGTGATCCTCCTTCACTGGTCCACCCCCCAGGAACTGGATCCAATAGCGATGGCCGCGTCCTGGCTACCTGGATGACAGATCCCCTGGGACTAGTGACTGAGGAACCTTCAAGTTTCTCACAGTTCTAACCAAGTAGAGTTAGGAGTCCTCTTTTCTGTAAATCCCTGACAAGATTTTGAATTGCTTTGCTCCAATGAACCAACATTTCTAGTTCTGTTCCGTAGATGTTGTTCACTTCCTTGTCCATACTGCACTGATTAAAAGACGGTCAGCATGGTCAAATGTCACTTTTAGCAGATATCAGTTTAAAACAGGCTGCCCCATTTGCCACTGAAACTCTACAGTTTGCGATGGTCCATATATGTGAATAAGGCTCTTTTCAAAACCTTGCTGGTGAATACGTAAACAAGTTCCATGATAGAAGTATGTTTACAGTGCTCACTTTTTTTAAATATACATATTATTTCAGTGATTACACAGTTTGAAACTTCTATTCATAGCATTAAATCATAGGCAACCAATCATCAGATGTCTTTAAACAGTCCCAAGTAATTGATTGTGCCCACGCCTTATTAAACACTGTTATTTTGGATCACCACCATCCGGCCACTTGGGACATCTCACTGCGTTTTACTGCAGTGTTTTTATGGGGTTCCACATACCAAGAGTTTTACACCCCCTACGACCTTATGACCCCATCCTCAACGGAACCCTCTTTTTACCATGGAAAAATGCAGTGAAGTGTCCGACCGTAAAATAATCTGGCAAATAAAAATAGGACTGAGGAACAAGAAGGCTATGTGATTTGTTATATTTAAGGGGCCTCACTGCAAGATGCCCTGAGCTTCTCAGATATTTGCTTCTGCTACACCCAATTCTGAAAGCCTAAAACTAAAGAAAATTCCAAGCATTTCTGAGATGCCTATGAGAAAATTGCATTTGCACATGAGCATGACACACAATCTCGAAGCAGCTCCAGATTTTCTACAGTTGTAGGCTTTGAGAATATGCTAAGAGACATCTGAGATGCTCAGATCATCTCCTGATTTGCTCCAGTGCAAATGTTTGTGAATCGGTCCAAAGGTGGCAACATTGGTAAAAAGAAATAAGAACCCTATTAATCAGTAAAGATGTCTACAAATATTTGACCTTTTAATTTGGTAAGCATAGTTAACCTAGAATTGAGTAAAAGACATGCAAGAATGTTTCTACTAGAACAGGTGAATTATTCCCTCCCTTGGAACAGAAGTGCAAATTATACAACCTGCCACAGAACTAGACTGGTGACATCAGCATTTAATAATAGTGCATGTTGCCGATAAAGGGTAAACAAAGTAAAGGGCAAAATGAGGTGAACCACCCTTCAAATGTGAACCGGGGTGGGGGAAGGGGTAATCTAGACTGAATAAAAAGAAATTGGTTCCCATAAAAAATAATTACATTTCACAAGCACTAGAAAAAAGGAAAACAACCAAATCTGCGTTAAATACTTAAATTACCTAAACTCAGTGTGCATGGTCAAGAAAATGAAAGAACAACACGTAACAACTTATGCCTATGTAAACCCACCATAACTTTGCTGTTCACTTTACATGCTCCAATGTGTCAACCACAAGACCGTCAGACTACTGGACTGATGATCCTTCCTACGTGTAGAACCAGTATGCAGTTGACTGCCACCTTGAGAACTGTCTGTCGTGGGCTGAAGGAGCTATGTATAAATAAGCACTGCAACGTAAAACAGAACATTTTCTGGATCCAAAGGCTTGTCCTTCAGCTAATTTGTACACCCAGAACAATTTGCTCATGTGACTCTGTACTGGAGGTGAACCTTGAATGATGGCTATCGGGTGGTACTTTGGCATGTATGATTCATCTCACTTGGCTTATTCTACTTCACATTTCAAGCCTTTTTTTTTTAAACCCACCATAGCATTGTCTGTTATTTGCTGCACATTCATCAATGCTCCAACCACAAAGCTATCAGGATATATTGCACAGATGATCCCCAATAAGGGTGAAACCTGTATGAAGTTGTCTGCAGCATTGGGACATTTTTCTGGAACTAAAGTCTTGAATTTGGGCTAATTTGCTATGCATGTGGCTCTGAACTGGAGGTGAACATCCAGCGATGGATATTGGGTGGTGCAGCGGCATAGCATGGCATGTGTGAATTGGCTCCAATGGCTTACTCTACTTTCGTATAATTCAGGTTATTTAACAGATGGGAGATTATTTTGCTATTTTGAAGGCATATAAATGATAACCCTTACAATTAAGAATGTGCAATACAGGTTAGGAAAGATGCCAGAACATGAATATTAAAATGGAGTAACTGCAGGTTGTATGGAATGGTGGAAGATGCTAATATTAAGTGGATAAAACACAGAGTCAATATAAGGAGAATGAAGTATTGTGTATGTCAAAATAATCAAATGCTCACCACAAAAAGTAATTAATTGTCTTGGAGAGAGTTGTAGGCAAGACGGAAAGGGAGAGCTGTAGGCATATGAAGGCGTGCGAGGTCTCACAGTAAGTTATGCAGCCACTGAGGATTTTGGGACAAACAGGGGAATAGGTTGAGGTTGTGATTCTAAATAGAATTACAGTAGAATTCATAGAACCAAGTCTAAAGTATCTAATGGGAATTCAATATTTGTATATTCTTTATTTTGAGGTCAATATTCAGGTACTCTTAGCGTGCTACAAATTATTAAGCTATGGAGCCTATGAAACATAGGCACACACTCCTTGGAGAAATACGAATGCCCTGTTGTGAGAAACCTACAGAAAGAGAGGTAAACAAAGACTGTGAAGGCATCATGATGTAGACGCAGACAACTGAATTCAGGTTTTGGGCTATAAACTTTTATTCAACAAACAGCAGGTTGGAAAAATGCCTAATATACCCTATGTTAAAGTGAGATTTCCCTACCTAAATAAACTAAAGGATAGTCTGTGTCAGGAAGTCCAAAGTAAAAGTCTGTCTGTGTCCAAAACCTATGCTTGCCCTCAGAGCTATTTGTATACAATGGGCCTCATTACACGGATGGCGGTAAGGATTTACCGGTACCGGTAAAATACCGGTACCGGTAAATCCTTACCGCCTTACTACGAGGTCCCTTTGCGGGTTGGGGGATTTAACGCCTGCTTTTTGCAGGCGTTAAAAACCAACCCGCAAAGGGACCCAGGGAGCTAATTACAGTACCGCAATTTGCGGTACCGCAATTGGCGCCTTCCCCATTCCCATTATGCCCTATGGGGCAAAAATGGGAATGGGGAAGGGCAATGGTGGAAGGGGGAATTACCGCCCCGCCAACCTTGGAATGGGGCGGTAATTCCCCTTTCCGCCAAGGCGGTGCCGGTATTTTACCAGCATGAACCATGGCGCTAATAGCGCCATGGTTCTCCACCATCCGTGTAATGAGGCCCAATGTGTAGGGATGTCAGCATCAAAACAAGAAGTGTTTAAATAAATGTTCAGTGCTTCTTCCAGGTCGTAGTTTGGAAACGGTTTTCCCTGCCCCAAGGTTCAAGATAGTTCACAATGCAAGGGGGTTCCTTTTAGACACGCTTTCAAGTCTTTCTGCTTTTCCAAAACTCAGTTCTTTGTGATACTTTCCAGCTCCTCTGGTTTGGTTACCTCTCACCAATTTCACAAAGTACAGTTCCTTAACTTCAGTTCACCAAATGTCATTTATATTCAATTACAAACTTATTTGCTGGTATTTTAATTAGCTTTCCAACACGTATGTGACCTCGGTCTAGGTGAAGTTGTCGGGCCATACGGTCCACACATTGCAGGTCACGCAACCAAAACCACCTGTCTTGCTTCTTCTTCCTTGTATACATGTTGCCACCGTTTTTGCTCTATAGTGGTACTTGGGTTCTTCCCATTTCACATCCTCATGATGCTTTACATTTGCTTGTTTTGCCACTATTCTCATGTTGCACTTTCTTCTCTTACTATGGCTCTTGTCAATGCTTGTTCTGAGTTCAAACTTGACCGGCATTCATATCGCCCTAACGGTCTCACGCTCACTCACGAGCGACCCGACCTGTAGCAACCACAGTGCCCCGGAGTCACTCAGGCTTCTCTGACTCACTGGGTACACTGTCTCCAGGTGCTCTTCTCCGAACCGTCAGGCTCGCTGTGGATGTTGCTTCCCCTGGCTCTGTGGGCCTCTCATCCAGGCTCTCCGCCTCCTATGCTGTACAGAGAGTGAGTCTCTCTGACTCCAGTAGGTATGTAGACCAGCTCTACTACCAGTGACCTCTCAAATGCTCATGCCACGATCAGCTTCTGCTGCAACGACTCTGCAGCTCATAGGCGCTTCGGGAACACATCTCTCTGGCTTCACCTCCAGCTTCTGTAGCAAGCATTCCACTAATGATTCCCTTAGCCCCACCTGAGCTGGCCATTTATACTGTCCCCTTAGCTTCAGGTGTAGGTAATGTTCATTCATTACATAACAGTCTTGGTACTCGGCATCCCACTTCCTCGTCCCAGTACCAGAGTAGTGTTTATTAGGCACAGATTTTCGGGAAAACCATGGACGGGAATGACAACAGCCTATAAAGGCCTGGGAAATGGTGGACTCATTGTGAAAGAGGAAGGGGGGAGACTGCGTCTCACTGAAGGGTGGCTCATCCCCACTCCCCAAGTCTCCTCCACCCAAGTGAACCTCCCTCGCGTATCCACCCCCAGGGTCAGGGCCCAAAAGCGACAGCCTTTCCCTGGCCACATGGGGTTGGGGGGCATATTGGGGAAAGAAGTGAAGACACCCTCATATTCCTCAAAAGACTTACTGAGAAACCCTTTGCTAGTATTCTTTAGGTAAGAAGGGCAGACGTGGTATTTATGTTATGTTTTCTGTTTTTGTACAAGCACAGCCCAACTTACTCACGCCAAAAGACAGCTTGGTGCTAAAAAGACTTCGAGAGCTAAATGCAGCAGCTAGGAAGGAACTATCAGAATAACAGGGTTTTTAAGGACCGGCAAAACTGCAGATGATTGATGCATGAAATACAAACACAACATAAAATAGGCAAAAGATTAAAATACATTAAGCCTCATTACGAATGTGGTTGTATCTGGGCAGTAAATCTGCCCAGATACCACCAAACTGTATTACCATTACTGGCACTTGGTCCGGCAGTATTACCGCCAGATTACAAGTGGCAGTGGCGTTGTAAATCCCCATTTTGTTTGAGGCCCTACGACTCAATGGACTATTTTCGGCAGATTTACTGCAGCGGTAATTCCGCTGCAGTAATTCCACCGAAATTTGGCAGAAAGCTGGAGGATTTACCTCCAGTTCATAGCTGGAGGTGAATCCTCCAACTTTCCACCAAACCTATAATTGGGTGGTGCAGTAATGCAACGGTATATGGTAATAGGCCCATGTGGTCTAGGCAAAGGATGGTATGAACATCAAAAACGTATTACACAAATAATCTTAAGAGTGAAAACAGGAGCAACAAGAACACAAATGATTAGAAATGTTTAATATGGTTATTCTTAACGTTAGAATTTAGCCAGTTTATCTGAGGAGTCCAGTAAAGTTTCTGCAAGAATAGAAATAGCTTAGAAAATATTTATGATTCAGAATGAAGAGACGGGTCCAACCATAATATTACCTTTTGGTGGATGTGAGGACTTATATCTATGGAATATATGTTAATTGCGAACATTTGATTCATTCTACTGAGAAAAATACATGATCTAATACCCCTACCATGACAATCCCACCGCAAAACCTCAGACAAAAAATAGTAGTGTCCCCCAAAATCATCCTGAGCAGCCTGCAAGATAGCTTCTCGCTGTCTCCACCAATATGCCAATATCCCAGCAAATATTCCATTGTGCCCTGTATAAAACCATTTATAGTTATTTGAACTTTCCTCAATGTGCCACTTTGCAATTTTCATTCAACAAAGTTTGTTTTCTATATCCGTTCCCCTTTGACTCACCGGCTGCGATGAACGGCTTGGCTTTTCACTCTATCCAGAGTCAAGGTCGGTACCACGATAGGAGGCGCATCCCTCTGTCCTGCTTATCAGAATAGGCACGCTCTGTGTACCATTGACATTTGCTGCAACACATTTAAGCTATTGTTTGCAGTTGTATGTTTCCTTCTGCAGAGGCTTTGCAGGTCTGGATCGTAAAGGGCAAGGTTGCTTCTCTCCTTGTCGTCCCTTCGATACTCGCCACCTTTCTCTTCCTCTTGAACTGCTGTGCTTCGATAGATCCCTCGTTGTGTGGTCTGCCTTACTCGTACTGAGCTCTGGTGCTCCAAATTTTATCCCTGTGGGGAAGAGAAATGGCTGTCTGGTGTGTGCGATTCTGGTCAATTGCCCCATCTTCCTGACCCTTGTTTTGGGACATGTCAGGTGAACAGCTCTATAGTTAGTATGTTGTCTTTCGTGGTGTGCAAAAGTGTTTGTGTGGAAAAAGGGGGGCAGGGTTTTTTAATGTTTTACGTGGTAGGATGGGGAAAAGTTGTTGGAAGAAGGGGGATACTACGTCTCACCCGTCGGTGTGCCTCTTCCACTCCTCGAGGACCCCCCATCCAGGGGATCCTCCCTCACTGGTCCACCCCTAGGAACTGGATCCAATAGCGATGGCTGTGTCCTGGCCAACTGAATGAAAGATCCCCAGGGACTAGCTAGGGAAGACACCATCAGGTTGCTCACAAATGCCACATAGCCTGTAGGGGCCTACAAATCAAGTGGAGGCCCTCAGAATGTCTTGATTCACTGGCTTGGGGGCCTTGGGTTCCACACCAGCATCAGAATTTTTGGGTGGCGTAAAAGTAGCCCTCCAACAGGGACCGCCTGTAAAGGGGGAGAACAAATATCAGCGAGAGAGACTAATTCAGGGCTCCACACTGACAGGCACCAGAGCAGGCATGGGAGGACTGGCTCTGATGGTGTATCTTGAAGGCTGTAGCGGGGTTCCTTGGTACTCTGGGAGCCTGCCCTCTACCTGGTGAAAAGTCCAGCTTGCAGGATTTTGTCAGCCGGCCCAGCCAACTCAGGGATCGCAGGGAAGCCCCTCTCACATACATGAGCTGGGAGAAATCTTTACAAACATTTTAATATCATGCGGGGTCCAACCCCAAGCCGAGGGCGGTGTCACCAATATTTATTTTATTTATTTTTTACATTTATAAAGCGCGCAAAGCTGCCCTCGGGCATCGTGGCACTGTTACAAGCAAGGCTTACTTAGTTAAAGGAGAACAGCAAGAAAGACAGCCTGTCTGTGGTTTGTGGTTACATTGAGCCTAATACCAGACAGGTAGAGGTTTACGTGCAGTGTTACAGAGCATGGGACGGGGCTCTACAGTTCAAGGGTTACAAGAGAACCGGATACAATGTATGCTTTCAAGAATGCAAATAAGGGTGAGGAGAGATCGGGTGTAGTGTGAGCTAGTTGAAGAGCCTCGTTTTGAGGGCTTTGCGGAAGGACAGGTGCGAGGCCTCATTCCTTAGGGTATTTGGGAGGGCATTCCATTGTTTTGGGGCTATGAAAGACATGTCAATAGACATGGAGCATCAGTTGGCTACCAAAGGGGACATTGCTACTCTCATGGAAGAAATTTCGGGTATATGGTCGGACATAGGGCACCGGATTAACCTCATTGACAAATATAATCTCTCAATGACAGGGTGCAGGGTTTGGAAGAAAACCAATCATCGGTAGACATTTTGGTAACCTAGATTGATATGAGAATATCCAATCTGGAGAGACGTGAAGAAGAAGGGAAGCTGAAGATGGATGGTTTTGAGAATAGGGAAAGGAGGAACAATCTCTGCTTCTTTGGCTTTCCTGAAAAGGCGAAAAAGAGAGAGACATTGTGCAGGCTAAACATGAGGTCCTCCGGATCCTGCTTGACAAAGAGGCCACAGAGGAGATATGGCAGGTCCCATAAAGCAGGAGGAAGGAGTTGAGGTTACAAGTCTGTCCTGGCAAGACTCCACTACTAGTTGGAGAAAACAACCCTGTTGGAAAAGGCCAGAAGAGCAGGACCGATTGAGTATGGGCACACTAAAATATAAATATTTCAATATCTTTCAAGCTTCACTCTGACCAGGCGACGCCTATGTGCTCCACTCACCAGTTGGCTTAGGGAAACGGGGGTGAGATACTGCTGGGGATTCCCCTTGCCTAATTGAGCTAGGGGGCATGAAATACAACCTCATCAGTGAGGTTCACATAAGAGATATTTCATCCGAACTGATCGGGAGGAACTCTCCCCTCTCCCACTAAAGCGTTAATCACAACCAGTGAGCCACCTCAGCCAGGAAGCCGACATCAAGGGAAAGGAGGAGAATTCCAGGCTTTAGAAAGTTCAAGAATATTAACACCCGCTGTCAGTCAATAAATGAGTGGATGCCCAACTTCGATCTTGGTTTATTCAGGGGGTGGTAGGGGTGCTATTGGTCTGTGGGGTGGGTGGAAGGTTCTCATGGATACAATTCACACCTTTGATAAATTCTCTGGTCTCAAGATCAACTCCTCAACATCGGAGGTTCTCCCCCTGCTCCCATCGGGCTTGTCCCTGGTGTAGGGTTGTGGAAGGAGAGGACTGACACGCAGGTGGCACTTTTTGTATAAAGACTTATTTTCAACAAAAGAAGAAGAAACCCTACCTATCCCTAACTAAAGGAGGGGATTCCCTACATCAACAAAAACTCCCAATAAATTGGGCTCTTATTGAACTTGCATCTCCTGCAATTGTTTTAAACTCACAGTGTGCTCTAACCAATTCCCCTTCCATGCTCAAATCCAATCCCTACCTAAGCCTTATTTCTTCACTGTATATTCAAGGGTAACCTTTCAAGAAACAATTTGACAGTCGTTCATATGTGCAAATGAAATCTGTCCTGCTGCCTTGCAAGTCCACTTCTAGCAGGGCAAACATGCCCTGGAGATCTGAGCAGACAGTACCTGATGCTTATTGAAAGTACCACCGCCTTGGTAATTTAAATATGGCTTGTTGGAACACCCAAGACTTTCCTTCTTTTCTGTCAAACCCTTTTGGTAAGTCTGTCATAAAATCTAATGATATATTCTTTTTACAAGAAACTTGCGGCCGACCTACCGACAGCCTTGCTATTGGTTCTCAGTCCTTCATCAGCTTGGAACCATTCAATTAAGTCAGCTCGTATATTTCCCCCGTGCATTGGCATGACTCCTGTCCCATGGATTGGTTATGCTGATGACACCATTGTGATGGACCGTACGCCAATTGGGTTGCAGCGTTCCTTAGAGGCACGCTTGATATACGCTCGGCTCAACAATTTAAAAATAAACTAAAGTTTAAATTATTGATGGAAATATTTAAAATTATTCCCCTATTTACTTGGTTTATGGACAAAACCCCTCTTGATGTCGTCAAATGTTAGACATATTTAGGATTTCCTATTCACGACTCCCCATCCCGTGATTTTGTATGGCAAACTAGTTCGATGCAAGACATTGAAAAGATTGTTCCCTCTTAAACTTTCTATCCGCAAAATGGGCGGGAATAACGTTGATGGCCAAATTGCCATTTATCGTAAAAGCATTCTTCCCCTTCTGTGTGGAATGTCACTGTGGAACCCTTTGTGCCTGAGTAGAGTGTTGTGTGGTGTGGTGTGGTTGGGGTTCTAACCCAGGCAGTTGATGAAGATGTAGCCTGGGTGGTGGGAGCCAGTGGGTTCTCCACAACTATCTCTTTGGATGTCATCTAATTGTACCTGGTTAACTTCATGTACCTTGAAGCAATAAACCTGATGAACCATACAGCTTGTTAGGCGTGTTATTATGGAAACTGCTTCACAACAGTTTTTGATATCTGTAATAACAGTGACACTTTAGCAAAATCTAAACTATTTTTTGAATATAGTAAACAGAGTTTTCATTTTAACCTAGAACGTTTTTACTTAACTGAATTATATCCAGTACAGCTACGTCGTTTTATCACTTACATCTGATTGAATATCTTACCCACCTTTGTGCATACTGGTAGATGGACCAAGACTCCTAGAAGTGAGAAACTATGTAAATTGACCGTGGAACCATCCAATCACTTACTCACTCAATGTGAGTTATTGAAATCATATTACATGAAAAGTTACTATAATTCTATTGTAAATTTGTAGTCTATCGCAGTGATCAATTTTGGAGCACACTTATTGGGGCGGAGTCTATCGTTGTCATGGTTGTGGCATTCCAACTATGGAGGGAAGCCCACTATTTGATCAATACAGTATAGTGGTCTACGTTATTTTGTTTCATTTGACTAGTCCAGTTATCTCTTGTATATCAATTTTTTCTGGTCTTTCTCTTTAATAATATTAACTCAATGGAATTGTAAATTACCTATTTGGATTTTGTGTTTTTTTATTTTTTGGATGCATTTATAATATTTGATTAAGATGTTTTTACTTTTGCATTTTGGGTTGATATTGTATCATCATCTATTTTGTGTTCTTATTAATGTTTTTTATTTATGAAATGCGTAACATTTTTGTATTTTAACCAAAATACCCAATAAAAAAGAGAAAAAGCCGAAGGGAATGTCAGACTGTCCGAAAAATAAAAAGTACACTGTCCTGTGTTAAAATCCTACTTCTATCCCTTACACTTATAACATGCTGCAGGGTCCAATTGCACTTTGACACAACTCTTCAGGTTGCAATACTATAGAATGAGAGCAGCATTTAGGGGAAGTGGCTCTGTTTTCCAATGAACCAGCAGAGGACCCCATCCTCCATTATGCACCATTTCAGTTCTACCCTGTCCCCCATCCCGCTGCTGGTCTTCGGTTCTTCAGGAGGCTATATCCTCCAACATCAATGGATCCTATCCCCTTGCAGCTTGCCTGACCTTGCGTCCTTTTCTACTGCTCTCACTTCAACGGCTGACATACTGGCTCTTCTTAAGACAGTCATTCCTTGGGGTTGTCCCTCTGAGCCCTGGTTTTTGCCAGAGCCCACTGCTCTGCGGCTCCTTCAGAGACAGGCAGAACACAAGTGGCATATTTCTTACTGTCCTCTTGCACGCCTGGTGCTCCGTAAAGCCTCTGCTGCTTACCAAAGAGCCATTTTGATATCAAGTGTGCCTATTACACCTCACGGGTCAAATTGGCAGTTAACTCGCCTCGCAAATTGTTTAAATTGGTTCAGTCACTCTCGTCACCTCCTTTTCCAATTCTGTTTTGCCGTTCCAAGAACTATACCACTCTCCTTTTTTTCCACGATACGTTTGTGCATACTCTATCACAAGATCTCAAATTTAGGCTTACTGTCCACTAGCATGGTCATCTCTATAACCCTTCTCCTCGTTTATGTCCTGGTTTGGGATACATTTTGCAGCTTTGAGGCCACGGACATCATCATTGCCACCAAGGGTCTGAAATCAGCATCTCCCACTGATTTTATTCCACTTGCTGTTCTTAAGGGGGTGAATACCTCTATCGCACTACTCTGACCTTGGCAGCAAACACCTCTTTCTCTTGTAGCCGGGTCCCTTCTATTCTTAAGCACTCTTTGGTAATCCCCCTTCTTAAAAAATGAATTTGGTCCCTCTGCTTCTTTCTAACTTTCGCCCTATCTCTTTGCTCTCTTTCCCTATGAAATATCTAGAGTCTCTGGTTATACCTCTTCTGCATTCTTTTCTCGAGAACTCTGGGTTTCTCGATCCTTTTTAGTCAGTCTTTGTTGTGGATGACCTGGCCCAGATTGCTGATCTGGGTAGTGTCGGTGCAATGATATTATTCGACACAGTTGACCATACCTTCTTGGTCGACAGGATCGCCTCGGCAGGAATCGCTGGCTCAGTCCTTGACTGGTTTCGTTCTTTTCTCTCTGACTGCTTGCAATCTCTCTTTCTGTCTCCTTTTACTTCATCTGCTATGTCTATCACTTGTGGTGTACCTAAGGGTTCTGCCTTTTCTCCTCTTCTCTTTAATGTGTACATACAGCCTTTAGTTAAACGTATACACTTGTTTGGGTTTCAGTGTTATTCCTATGCAAATGACACTCAGATCCTGGTGCGCCTTGACCTATCCCTTCCTTCTACTGCATACTTATGCCCCTCATGCTTGTCTGCTGTCCATGTTTGGCTGACCAGCAACTGGTTTTGCCTTAACAGAGATAAAACTGAGTTGCTTCTGATTGGTTCAGCCATCGACACCACCCTTTGGTCTGCTGATTCCTGGCAGTCAGAGTTGTGTCCTTTGCCTGTCGCAAGCTTGGTTGTAAAGGACCTGGGGTGAAGCGCAGGTAAATGCAGTCTGCCAGGCTGTGCATTTCAAACTTCGGATTCTGCTGCGGCTCGGGTGGCCCTTTGGGCCCCATGCCTTGCCTCGGCTACCCTTCTCCTGGTCTTCTTCCGGTGGCTCATCAGGTCAATTTTAGGGCCTTGTGTATTGTCCATCGGGACTTTTACAAATCCGGGCCAGAGTATCTGCTTAATAAATGTTGTCCATACATTCCTACATGCTGCCTTCAATCCTCGGCAGCTTGTTGTTTATTTGTCCCTCACTTTAAACGATTCCGTATTGGTGGGCGCTCCTTTTCCGTTGCCGCTGCATAGCTCTGGAACGCTCTGCCTTTTTCACTTCACGATATGCAGGATCATCTGTCCTTTTGGCATATTCTCAAATCTCTCAATTTCTAACTCCTCTTTTTTTCCATGTTCAGCTGGTTCTGACAGCACCAAGATGCTCTAGCTGGTGTATGTTGCGCTTAAGAAATGGTTTAATATACGATAACCTGACATTCTTGCATGTATTGCTACCTCCCAGGGTTTGCCGATGAGCAGTGGTTACACTATATAACCTAATACAGACAGCTGTGCCTGCAAATTTAAGAAAACTGAGAAATGGGTAACCAATCTGGGAATAGATATTTCAGATGAAGAGTGGGGTAATATGTGTAGTCTGATAGGTAGTGTCTCACTTAACTCAAGATTTTGTATCCTACAATTTAAAGCACTACATAGACTACATGATACACCAACCGAAATGAAACATACTAGTAGAGATAATAGTGGACTGTGAGCTACGTGTAATGCTGACCTGGCCGACTATATCCATATAATTTGCACATGTCCTGCGCTACATTCCTTTTGGATAGGGGAATGTAACAGTCGCAGACACTATTTGGGTGGCGTTAGAACCTACTCCGCAATTATGCTTATTTGGTGCGTCGTATATGCTGCCTTTGTTTCAGCGTAGATTTGTGAATGTGTGCTGCCTGTTAGCAAAGCTTTGCATACTCAAGAGCTGGCCTTGCAAACTACCCCCTATGGTCGACAGATGGTTGACAGATGTCACATGGGCAAATGACAATGAAGAACTGTATGCTGCCACAATGCTGTGATCATCCAAACCCAAAGACATATGGGCAAACTACAGACGGTGATGACTCAGATGATTCCCTCAGAAAACCTGGCCTGAGAACCTTCTCATGTGGACAGCAAAAGGCAGACTCTTCCTGATTCTGACCCTAAGGGTGGAGTGCTGCGGGAGGATCACATGGGGGTGGGGTGGAAATCAGGTCAGGAGGAATGCGAAAACCCCTTTACTAACTTTCCCAGAGACTGTACTATATTAATGGCCTATTCTAAGATTGAACCTATCCAAGGAAAAGGTAACCTGAACATCGGGGACTTCAAGTCCCATAATGCCCAAAGTACTGGGACGAGGAAGAGGGATGTAGAGGCACTAGACTGCGAGGTGCAGTCTAGTGACTATAAATACCCAAACCTGAGAGGGACTGTTGAGTATAAAGGGCCCTCTCAGGTGCAAGCCATTAGGAGTAGTAGAAGGTGGAGTGCCCGCAGAGACTCCACATTGCAGTGGTAGCAGAAGAAGCAGAAAAGTAGAGCTGGCCGAACCACTGCTATTGCCAGAGCAGATGATTGTCCCGGGAGAGTCTCCAAGTTTAAAGGCCTTGCATGCAGAGGTTTTGCAGCGGGAAGCATTTCTGTGGAAAGCTTTCCCTCCTTTGGTGGTTATTATGCCGCTAGAATCCATTTGACCGAGAATCACAGAGACATACTAAACAAAGACCGCTTATTGAAAAACGTTATTTTGAGAAGCAAGAAAGTCTTCCTTACATTTAACACAGGACGCAATCGCTCAGCATTTTGATAAACAACATATACTGATGCTCTAAGGAAATTCCCTCCTGAAGAACTGTCTGATGTATATAAAACTGTCGAGCTGATACAAAGAAGCTAAAGTGGCACAGTAAGAGCTTTGGGAGCAGGCAAGGTGGTTATAATTATACTGACAAAGGTCAAAGTAATTGACAAAGCCAAAAGAGGGCAATATCACAAGAATCTAAAAAGAACTATTATTGCCAAAGCCAAGAGAGATAAATTCTAAAACCAGTTAATAAGAGCCATCAGCACCCTCAGCTGGGGCACCAGCCAATCAGATGGCTAGGAGCGCAGAATGATAACTTGGACTGCCGGTACGCGATCCCCCGTTCCAGCCCCTGGAACGGGGGATGAACGCCACAGAACTGCTAAAGCCAAAAGAGGGCTTTACTAAAACAAGCTAACAATACTTATCATTGCCAAAGCCAAGAGAGAGCAATTAAGAAGCGAGACCTAGTGTCAGAATGAGAAAGGGGCAATAGTTGGAAAAAACCTAATCAAGCATTGTCTAAGCCCAACAAGAAGCATGTGTGAGAGAAAGTCATTTCCGGCATTTGGTTGATGTAAGAGTGGGAAAACAAGAGTGGCAGGAGAGTAACCCTCAAAACAGCACCAATGTGTTTCATGTCTTCCCAGACACAAGTAGTCAATACTGAAGTTGTTGAATGTCAAAAGGCGTTGCTAAGTTGTTTGAAGCAAATTTTACCACGTGTAGTAGTGTTAGGAGTTTTAGTCCTTGCAGACGCATATTCCAGGGCAGGGACGTTGTAGTAGTAGACCTGGCAGGTTAGTGGACCAGGTAGAAGTCACTGAAATACTGTGTTGTGGTTAAAGTCTGGGAAGAAGAAGTGGCAAGATCACTAAAATATGTTGTTAACTGTTGTGGAATCATCCTGACAAATCATTATTGTTGATACAGATGAACTGTGGAAGTGTTTTCTGTTTTCTAAGAAGATGTGTTGAACTCTTTGCTACTAGTGGCAGATAAAAGACTTGTCTTTTTTGAACTGTTGGTCAAAATCCACGTGAGAGACTTTTGAAGTAAGAAGAACTTTATCACTTTGTTGCAATACAGAACTTTCCTAATTTTGAACTGTTGATTGAAAATCCTCCTTTGAATCTGGGGAAGGGGATCTCACCCAGGTTACAAGTAGAAACCGTTATCAGGTTTACGTTGAACATAACAGGTATTTCTATTATATTTGAACTCCCATATATTCCCTTTACAACTTTGTTGTATGTATAAGTGTGGGACAGATTCCTTTGCTACAGTGCTTCCTTTAGTTTATTTTGATAGGCAGGAAAAATCCTCTTCAGAGTAGGGATAGTGAGGTGTTTCTCACATTTTCTTGAGTTAATAAAATGGCATCCTATGAAATACCTTTAGTAAGTTGACGGCTTCACATTTCTGACCCATCACAAGACTCTACCTGTTAAAAAGATCTCCTATTGATGGACCTACCTAGTTGCTGAGGTCACTGTGTGGTCGACACTGCCTCTCTGGCTGTTCACTTTGAACTATTTGTGCACTCCCACAACAACTTGGGGTATGGGCTCTGTTTACAGGTGTTAATCTGCGTTTGTACTGTGCTAATATATGTATCGTCATTAATGCACCGTCCTTACTGTATATGATCTGTGTTAAGACATTGCAATGTTAGATATGTGTAATAATGAGTAGACAAGTGTTTAAATACATTGTTCTAAAAAAGAAACATGCTTTTAATCTGAATATTCTATTTTATTGAAAATAATGAAATCACTAAATTAAGGGTGGTCCCCTTACTTTAAAAGCTGGGGAAGTCCCCCACAATACTCCACATGAATAAAGGAAGCTTGTCTACAGAAAAGGAACACAGCCTGTCTGCCATTATCTCGCGAATGTTTACATTCACAAACAACCATACATATAAAAGCAAATCTGAATATCTATAATATACAAAAGAATAACATCCTCTCCAGTATAACCTCCCTGGCCACCTCTGTGAAGAATCATCATAAGGCAGCGTCAGGAAGAAGTTCAAAATGTACCTCTTGAACTATGATTATTTCCCCCACCCCCTGTGTCCACTCTCTGCTTCCCCTGTCTTACTGTAACTAGCGCCCTGATGCCCTCTGGCCTGGCACGCTTATATAAATGCCTAAAATAGATAAATAAAATAAACCATATAACTTGTCATTGACTGTCAGCTTCAAATAGATAAAAGCATTCTTAGAATACAATTTACAACAATACAATTCATTTGGTTTTCTCTGAAACAATAGACAAGTGTTGGAATCAGAGAAAACTGGTGACTTTACTTTTCTAGGCCTGATTCAACTCTAGAATGTTGGACACCATTGGTGTCTAGCTTGGACATATATGAAAGAACATGTGGTAGGATTGACTTGATTAGATATGTTCTGAGTATTTGGGTTCAAGGTAGATGCTTTTATTTTGGACTTTGAGTTGCTCATGTTTCATAGCAGGACCTTAATGGACCTTGTGTTTCCAAGGGATCACAATATTTCCCTCCTTGACTTTGGGTTTCTAGGAATTCACAGAAAGTCACAATGAGCTATGGGTTTCTCAGGATTTGCAACAGGTTCCTCCTGGGCCTTGGGTTGCTCGAGATTCACATCAGGTCCCTCCTGGACCTTGAGTTTCTTCAAGATTCAAAATAGGTCCCTCCTGGACTCATGTTGCTAAGAATTCACAGCCGGTTTCTTGTGGATCTTGGGGATTTTTCAGATTCACAATAGGTCCTTCTTAGACCTTTGGCTTCTAGGGATTCACAACAGGCCATTTCTGTGCCTTTGTTTCTCTCAGAGTTCTCAAGAGGTCGACCTTGGGTTTTCTCAGGATTCAGAGGATCTCTTTCCTGGACCATTGATTTTCTCTGAATTCACAAGAGGTTAATCCTGGTCCTTTGTTTGATTCTCTAAGCATGCTCAAGAGGTCTTTTCTGGACATTTGGTTGTTTTAGGATCCACATTAGAACTCTCTTGAACCTTTGGTTTCACTCAAGATTCACAACAGCATTAATAAGTATTCTCTCCTTATTAGGGTATGTTTTAGGCAGACAATATTTTGTCCCCCTGATGGCACCGGGGGATTTGGTTTAGCACAACCTTAGCAGAAACTATGCTTCTATTCGAAAACACAAACTGGTACATTGTACAAAGAAAAAGTCAAGGGAATTCAACATTTGCAGATAATTAAATTCTGCCAAGAAAATGTTGTTTTCTCTATTGAGAGGTGTACATTCTATGGATGTATTGCCTTTTCACTGTTCATGCAGAGTTACACAGTTAGAAAAATGTCAGTTCTCTCATTAGTTCACATACAAAGGAATGGTACTTTTAGTGCCATACAATGTTTAGTTGGAGCTTTCTTTTTTGGTATAGCAATACGGCCCTCTCCATACTCAGGTGAATGTCTTTGCTTTATACAATTGTTCACAAGGCATGAAATAGAAAAGCAGTCGACCTTTGCTGCCATACTTGCCTAGATATTATAGAAAAGCCGACGCATTTTGAAAATACTGACAAGATTTATTTTATTTCATCGTGTAGACCCATTTTGTCGTCTGCGTACCTAATTTGTGATATCACAACTACAGAGCGCCTGTACAATTGTTTTCTGTGCATTCTTCCTAGATAACCCTGTCTGTCATTTATATTTTGGCAATGTATATGTTACTTTAATGCTATATAAACTTGCAGCATAGAACTATGCAAGGCAGAGAAAAGCTATACCACCATATAATTGCAACTCAGAGTGACAGATGTGTCAAGCCTACTGGGTATATGGGACTCAAGCCCAGATTGTAAATCCAAAGGTGTCTCCGAAATACTAATAAAAGCCAATCAGGCATCTGAGTTCAGTGCCTTGGCTAACACCAATGCAGAGTCATCCTTTCCAATTGACTGGATTCTGTGTGTATATAAGTCTGTCCACACATTGAATGGAACACCTGCACACTGGGATTAGAGGATGCAGATAGGATTTATTGTCACAACACATGCGGGTGCAACTGATCACATTTGGGAAACGGCATGTGCTATGTATACCTTCCATTTAGTAGGAAAGAGGGAAAGTAATGCTAAAATATGTAGTATTTTACTTTTATTGAAAGATGTTTTCAGTTGAAACAAACTTTACTATAGTAACTATGCAAAAAGGAATGCCTAAGTAATACCATCAAGACACATACCATTAAATGCATGCTAATGCATGAATTATATAATTAAAACCCATAAATACTCAAATGAGTCAGAGAGGCCTCTAGACATTTTTCCATGCTCCATCAATCTCCTAATTTGAGATCTAGTTAAAATAATTCTCGCCTTTTTGGACAACAGGGAGGTATTATAGATAATGCTAAGCAACCGCCTCAATTCACTGCAAATAATATAACCTTGAGCTGTGATATTTTTACCTGTATAGTCATGATCTTCTCTCCTATTTTGTATTTCTTTTTATATCTTCTCTCTTTTGCATAGCTTGCATTAATTTTTGTTTCCACTTCCTGGGTCTTAAAACTAAACTACTTCACAGTCTTAATATTGCCTAGATAACCCCATAAAATGTGGCAATATGGCAAATCACATTGTTAAATAAATTGAATGGTAGGCATGAAAGGCCATAGAATAAATTGAGTTCTGCTAGTCATATTATCTGCTGTGAGGACATCTCAGAGTGAGACACAGATAACAGGTTCAAAGTTCAAAGCAAACAATTTTATTAACTCCAATATCAAGATGGAAAAACGCCTATCTTGCCCTATATTATGGTGTGATTTCCCTACCAAACCAAAACTAAGGGAAGTCAAAGTCCACAAATTCAAGTTAGGAATCTGTCTGTGTCCAAAACTTAGACGTGCCCTCACAACTAATCTTACACAATGTGTAGGGATGTCAACTATAAACACAATATTATATGTATTAATTGGCTCACAGTATATTCAAGTGTTTGGGAAAGCTTCCTTTCTTTTAGACTCTTCACCAGTGATGATTTCGTTTTATCTTTTATACAGCATTTGAATGAATGTACAGATTATATATATATATATATATACATATATATACATATACATATGATACATTACTCACCATAATCGTATTTCTGATGCTTGTATCTGCTTAGATCACATGCGACATCTAGTGGAGGCTGTGGAGTATTAGTTTGTTTTTCAAAACTCGAAAAAGGGCATCGACACATGCCGTGCCAGTAATACTATCCCTAGTGTGACATCCACTGTACCCATGATCCCTCACGCGTCTAGGACCCTCAGATTGTATTTTTTCTGACATGAGGTAGCATGAGGAGTAGCGCGAGTACAGATTATCCAAGCAGATAGATAGAAAGATAAGGCTACCAGCATCCATGCGCCTTCTCTCAGAGGGGAGGAAGGGTGGGTCGCATGTGAATCTAAGCAGATCAAGCATCAGAAATACGATTACAGTGAGTAATGTATCCCTTCTGAGGCTTGTGGAATCTGCTTAGATCACATGCTGTGCATAGATTAGCGGGCAGTGTTAGAAGAAGGAGGTGGGATGTGAGAAGGGTCATGAGCAAATAAATGTCTTAGACCGCTTGTCCCACTTGAGTATCTTTCTTGGAATGAGTGTCAATGCAGTAGTGCTGAGTAAAAGTATGAATAGAGCTCCAAGTAGCTGCTTTGCAAATGGTGTCGGGGGGGGGGTACATTTGCAATGAAAGCCAGAGTGGCCCCAATGCCTCTTGTAGAGTGGCCTCTTGGCGTGAAAGGCAGAGTTTTTTCATAATGGGAGTAACACAGCTGGATACAATTTATAATCCACTTAGAGATGGCACCTTTAGAGACGTGATCTCCCTCTCTGCCTGTAGCTACAGAGACAAACAGTTGGTCTGTTTTCCTTAGCGGCCTGGTCTTATCTACATAGTATAGGACCGCCCTACGCACATCCAGGGTGTGTAGTTTCACCTCAGCAGAGCTTTGAGGTTCTTGGAAGAAAGCCGGAAGCTCAATGGACTGGTTAACGTGGAATTTAGAAATAAACTTGGGTGAAAACCTAGGGTGTGTTCGTAAAACCAGTTTATCTTTATGAACAGTAAAGAAAGGATCCTGCACTGACAGAGCCTAAATTTCACTGACCCTTCTTATCGATGTAATGGCTACTAAGAAGGCAGTTTTATATGTCAGGTGTTTGAGACTGCTTTTATGCACGGGCTCAAATGGGGGGCCCATGAGTTTAGCCAGCACCACATTAAGGTCCCATCCTGGTGGTGGGTTAGAAATTGGAGGGTGGGGTCCTTTTACCCCTTCCATGAAGTCTTTAACCACTGTTATTACACCACGATACCCTGTTATGGGAGGTGGTGTATGCTGACAGAGCTGCCAGGTGTACCTTTAGTGAATTAAATACCAACCCTGCATCCAGCAGGTGGAGCATGTAGGTGACAATAGTGGAAGGAGTGCAATCAACTGGCACCAGATAACAAATCTTTTCCATGTGTCAAAATAACAGTGCCTAGTGTTGGGCTTCCTAGATTCCTTTAGGATGTCCATGCACCTCTGTGGTAAGGGAAGGTGTCCAAACTCTATGACTTCAGGAGCCCTGCTGCCAAGTTCATTGAGCTGGGTTGAGGATGCACTGTTTGACCTTGGTGCTGGGATAGTAGGTTGTACCAGCACGGGAGTCTGATGGGTTCGCACGCTGCTAGCATGCGCAGGTGTGGGAGCCACAGTTGTCTCGCCCACATGGGAGCAACTAGGAGGGCGTCATCGATTCTCTGTGCATCTTGTTGACCACCTTGCTCATTAGAGGAGTTGGTGGAAAAGCGTAAGCAAACCTCCATGACCAGTTCGTCCACAGGGCGTTCCCCCTTGGAGCCTGGCTGGGGAAACCTGGAGGCGAAGTCTGGGCATTGTCTGTTTTCGCGTGTGGCGAATAGGTCTATAGTGGGGAAACCCCACTGTGAGAAGATGTCTTCTACGACTTCTCTGTGTATAGACCACTCGTGTTCTCTTGGGAGAGGATCTCTGCTCAACACGTCTGCTAGTTAATTGAGATCCCCAGGAACATGTTGAGATGACAGGGAAATGTTCCGTCTGAGTGCCCATATCCAAATTTTCTGGCCAAGCTTGGACAGATTTGGCGAACAAGTCCCTCCCTGCTTGGTTAGGTAGAACATCGCTGTCATGCTGTCTGTTAAGATCTGCACTGACTGGTTCAACAGATGGGGCTCGAACGCTCGAAGCGCTCTGAATACTGCCAGAAGCTCTAGCAGATTGATATGATTATTGGCCACTGTGTGAGACCAGAGACCCTGAGCTGTGTGGTGAAGGAGGTATGCTCCCCACCCTGACAGGTTTGCATCTGTAGTGACTACAGCCTGTATTTCTGGATCATAAAAGGGTTTCCCATTTTGACAGGTTTTCTCTTGTCCACCAGTGAAGACTTTGTACCAGTGTTGGCGAAACGACCACTAGATCGTCCCACTGACCACTTGCCTGAGACCACTGTTTCGCCAACCATTCTTGCATGGGACGCATGCGCAGGTGCACGTGGGGGACCAGGTATATACATGACACCATCATGCCTAGCAAACTCATCGCTTTGCGCACCGTTATCTGGCGACCGGGCAGATAAAGAGGAATTTGCAGTAGTAGATTCTGAATTATTTCCTCCGATGGAAAGGCCAACCCCTCTTGAGTGTTTAGTACAGCTCCTAGGAACTGTTTAGAGGTGCTTGGCATCAGGCTTGATTTTTTCTCGTTTATGGAGAAACCCAATTCGAAGAGGAGGTCGATCGTTCTCTGAATGTTTTCACTGCAAATTACTGGGGTCTCCCCCGTGTTGAGCCAGTCATCCAGGTAAGGGTACACTGGGATTGCCTCTCTGCATAGGTGTGCCGCCACCACCGCCAGAACCTTGGTGAATACCCTCAGAGCCGAGGCTATACCGAATAGCAGCACCTTGAACTGGTAGTGCTGACCGTCCACCTTGAAGCACAAGAATCTTCTGTGTGCTGGGAACATGGAAATATGAAAATAGGCATCTTTCATGTCCAATGTTGCCATGTAATCCCCCCTTTTTCAGGAGGGGGGATTACCTCTTGGAGAGTAGTCATGCGAAACTTTTGGGGCTTGACATACTTGTTTGCAGGGCGTAAGTCTAAAACTGGGCGCATTGTCAGATCTTTTTTTGGCACAAGGAAATAAGTTGAATAAATACCCTTGTTTACCTGTTTGCCCGGGACGGGTTCGATCTTGTCCTTTTCTAGAAGAATGACGATCTCCTCGAGGAGGATCGTCTGGTGGTCCAAGGAATGTACTTTTTGTCGGGGGGGGTGGTTTCGGGGACGCTCGAGCAGTTCTATGCAGTATCCTGCGGACACTGTGGACAGCACCCATCTGTCTGATGTGATCCCTTCCCAAGCTTGGGTGAAGTTGGTAATGCGTCCCCCTACTGGAGATGCATGGGAAGGGACCCTGATCTCGGCGTCACTGTTTTGCGGGAGGCGTGCCGCCTCTGCTGGGACTGCCTCTTCCTTTAACACGGCCCCTCATTTCCAATTTTGTAACTCTGGGTAGACTGCTGGTTGTTACTCCATGATGTACCCTGCCCCTAAGAATAGTTGGCGCCTCTTTGTGAATTTTGGCCGCGTGGGCGACAAAAATTGCCATTCCCTCTTTGATTAGGGGGTTTGTTGGTCAACTGTCCCAGGGATTTCAGAGTCTCATACTCATCTTTGGCATTTTTAATGCATCCTCTACCGCCTTGCCAAACAGTAGATTAGGCTCCACCGGCATGTCGATTAAGGATGCTTGTGTCTCGGGTTTAAACCCTGACTGTCTTAACCAAGCATGCCTCTTAATGACAGTGCTCTCTGCTATAAGCCTGCCGGCGTTATCCGCGGCATAAAAGGTTGCCTTAAGGATGCAACCGGACACGGCTCTCCCCTCCAACGCAACCTGTGCCAACTGGCCCTTTAAAGGTTCCGGTGCGGAGTCGATAAGTGCAGCAACTTGCTCCCACTGGTGGCAGTTGTAATTAGCCAACAGGGTGGTGGAGTTGGCAATCCTTGCTTGGTAGGCGGAAGTGGAGGCTACCTTCCTTCCCAGCCCATAGATCTTGTTGCTCTCCTTGTCGGGGGGAGCCTCAGATGAAGATAGGGGTGTTCCCGCCCTCTTCCGGGTATTAGTCACTACCAGGGAGTCAGGTTTCAGTTGCCCCTTTATGTAAAGCGGGTCTGATTGGGCTGTCCTGAACACTTTTTCGATTCTGGGGTTTACTGCCCTGGTAAGGGTAGGATTGAGAAGGGAAGGATCAATTCTCCTTTGTATAGATTTAAGAATAGAGATGGCCTGGGCAATGGGTTTCTTTTCTCCTACTAGTTCCTCGGCAAAGTCCCTCTCCTCCTGTGCTCCCTGAGTGTCTATGCGGAAGTGTTCTGCCGCTCTAGACAAAACCTCATTTAGGAGAGGTTGGTTATCGATTGGGGAGTCGGTAACCTGAGGTTCTTTGCCTACTGGGGAGTCTATTCTGTAGACTTCTGGGTCATCTTCCTCCTCCTCTTGGTCCTCGTCAACCCGATAGTAGTCCACCCCAGTTTGGTCGTCCAACGTTACCAATTCTGGATCCTCATATTGTAGTGGATCGTCACTATACTGAGTGTATGGCTGTACGTAGAAAGGGTCAAGACCGAGTTTGCGTTGGTGCCTCAACTCGAGGTTTCTTACCAGGGGGTTGCGTGTCCCTAGACCCTGAGGGGGGAGTAGCCCCGTCAGGGGTATAGGAGAGGAAGTGATCTGGGTTCTTGGCATAGAAGTCTGCTAGGGATGACATTCTAGACATAACTCTGTCTATATCCTCACTGGACCATACTTTGGAGCTGGGGATTACCCTTTCCTGGGAGGGTTTCCCTGCTGTGGCCTGACTGGACCTATGGGCTTGTGCAGGGGTCTTGTCTAGCTGTATATCAGAAGACTTAGCACTGTCTTTATGTAGCAGAGGTGTAGCAGAAGGCTGAGATGTTTTCTTCTTCTGTTTTCCCCCCTCCCCTTGAGTGGAAGTGTGCTTCCCTGGCGTTTTCACCTTCTCTGAGCTTTTCGATGTCTGGCGCCGAGATTCGGGGGTAGAGTCCCTTTCCTTAGAGTAAGGACTATGGGATCCAGGAGCAGGCATCGAGCGGTCTGCTGACGCCGACTCCTGGAGTGCGGCCTGGGAATGGAGGTCGGGTTCGTCTTCCGACGATCAAACCTCCATAACTTTGGTGGGTGAGGCACCTTTGGCAACAGTGGATGGTTGTCTGGTGTCATGCGGCGATCTTGACTGTAAACGCCCAGAGGACACTGATTCAGTGGACCGTTCTTTGTGTGACTCTTTCCGAGAACTCGACACGCGCGTCGGGTCTCGGTTGGACTTCGAGTGTTTAGTGAAAGTGATGTGGGTAGCGCTCGTGTCGCCGGGTGTGTTCCCCATAGCTGCCCTGCCGGACAACCTTCCGAGGTCGGGGACTTGGGCTTGGCTGTCTTTCGACGCCACGTTGCCCTCACCGTCTGATAGTACGGCGTCGCTGCCATCACTGAAGGTGCCCTCCGCTTCCATGGCCTGTCGTTGCCTGGCGTGGTGGGCCCAACGTTTGGTCGAACGGTCCTTTAGAGTCTTAGCCTTGAACCGGCTACACGCTCTGCAGTTTGCCTCGGAGTGGTCCCTCGGCAAGCAGAGGTTACAGGTGGCTTGTCTGTCAACCCAAGGGTACTTGCGGTTGCACTTGGGGCAAAATTGGAAAGGGGTAACCTCCATACGCACCCTGTGGCAGTGGGCTAGTGTGTGCAGGAATATATATATAAATATATGTGAGTGTAGAGTATGTACCACCTCCCCACTCTCCCTACTTGAAGGGCCGAGGCCAGAGGCTTTCCAAGGCCAGGGCCGAGGCCACAGGCCTTCCGAGGCCCAAAATCCATCGTGCAGCTCCCGACGGTTGTTTTCTTCTCCGGGCCGGCGTCGAGCTTCGAAATTCAGTGACTCGACATGGGAATGGAAGAAACAGGGAAATATTATACTATTTGCAAAATTATGGCTAAAAGCCAGGGAACTCTGCGGAATGCTTCCAACTAGTATGGCGGAAAAAAAACAATCTGAGGGTCCTTGACCGTGAGGGAACATGGGTACAGTGGATGTCACACTAGGGATAGTATTACTGGCATGCCCTGTGTCGACACCCTTTTTCGAGTTTCGAAAAACAAAACGTAATACTCCACAGATGTCGGCCTATGCACAGCATGTGATCTAAGCAGATTCCACAAGCCTCAGAAATATATATATATATATATATATATATATATTGTTGAAACCCTTGTTTTCAGTTCGACATTCAAAGATGGTTAAAGGTTTCTCAGCAAATGATTCTGTTGTTATTTTCAAATGGTTTCACTGAAATAAGTCTTTGAAGTTTGCCTTTAAATGAGTCCAACGTTCATAGGCTTTCAACACTATGCTTTTGCACATGACCACTCTGTTACAAAGTATGCACTCCGCTTTATGAGTTAACAGGCTTTAATGTTCACTGCTTCATAAGGATTCTGATCAAAGACCTTCGATAACGTATCTTTCATTCACGCTACCACTCTGATACAAAATATCCTTATGTGCAGCTTCAAACACTCGCATACCGGGGTTCTGCTTATCTAGAAACTCACTAGTTACTGTAATGCAAGTTCCTGCAGTGTAGATCTTCCGGCCTTTTGGTCTTTACTTCAGGACTCTCCCACCTGCCCCTCAGGCACTCTTAGGTTGGCTTCTGTCCCAAGGAGAATGAGCACCTTGAGCAATAGAAAAAAGGGCAGCTTTCCAACATAGCTCCCTTTTCATGCTTCCCTCGATTCCACAGAGACCCAGCTCTCGGGCCACTCTTCCTTGAATCAAAAGCGTGAAGCACACAGACAGCTCCTTGCTGTCCCTTTTGGCCTCTCTGCTTCTGCTGTAAATTCACTACCACTGCTCCGGTCTAAACGTCCTCTCTGACTCTCATTAGGTGGGGCTTTTTATGCACCTGCAGCACTGTAACAGGCTGCAGGTGCGAGTTCATAATTAGCCATTATCAAGAGGGACATGCCTGACCTCCAGTGCTCTCAGCAGGCCTCTTCTTCATCTCAGTACCTAAGTGGTGAAAGCAACCAGTCTTTACTGCTCTTAGTTGTCTCGTCCAGGTTCAGTACTTTTCACAGTCATGTATGAAGAAACCAGGGGAGTTGGTTTGTAATACGCCATGAAGACGGGGGGGGTGGGGGGGGGGTGCTTTGGTTTGGTAATTTTTTAAGGAATAGGGGGGTTACCATGTCTCTCCGAAAGATATCCCAGTCCCCATAGACCATCCACCCAGGTGATCCTCCTTCACTTGTCCATCCCCAGGGTTGGGATCCAAAAGCTATGGCCTTTCCCTGGCCACCTGCATAGAGGATCCATGAGGAATATGAGGCAAAATACCCTCTGGTTCTCACACTGCACACGAGAGATGTCCTCAGATCCGACCCTTGACTTTAGCCGAGACAGTATCAGATGGTAATCCAACATATGCCCAAATGTAGAGATAGCTTTCCCTACATACAAATCAATTTAACCATGAGACTTTGAGATGGTCCTCAATCTATCTAGTGAACCTTTTTCATGTAAAGGGCTCAATTTGAAAGGAATCCCTGATACAAAAATCAAACCATCCGACCTAAGAGTTTTAATAAACGTAGCCTGTTGTTCAGATTCTCAATGATGGAGGTTTGGGAATGCTCCACCTCCCCAGCACCATGAATCAACACTACAAACTAGTGTTGCAGTTTCACTGCTGACCAGATCATATACATTGCTTTGTATGTTGTTTGCTTTGAGCGCTCTACTTGTGTCCTGCTTTTCAGGAAGCACTAGAGTGTCAAGAAACAGGTGTGATGCTAGAATCTTGCAAGGAATCTTTGAGAATTCCATACACAAATCTCCATTACAAATCAAATAACATGCAACATCATACGGTAAAACCATTGTGCAGTAACCATAAATGCCATGCAATTCTGCTTCAAGAATATATGTTTCAGTGCTTGAAGTAAAACTATTAATCACCTTAGTTTTCTGAATCCTTTCCTTTCGTGCAAAGTTTTCCAATTTCCTTTTTATTTCAATTTGATGATGACGCTGTGGTAAGAGAGAACGACAAGACTACGTTAGTTAAAAGAGTGAATGCAATGAGAGGAAAATACACAATTGTAGAAAGAGCAAAGTTTTCCCAGAACAAACATTAAAAATTAAGTGTATTTGGTGGCTTCAAATTCATGCGGTGAATTGTGAGCCTCTGTAACCAGGAAACAAACATATCATATTAGTTTGTGCATATTGTATTTAATGAGAGATCGATACTAGTGAACAATGGAATGTTCTGGAACAGTGTTTATGAGCCAATAGCGTCTTCCAAGAAATGTCTGAGGCAAATGGTTTAGCTGATACACAAAGGCAGAATTTAATGAACAGGCTAACAGGACAATACTGTGCTGCTTTTCAATGTAGTCTCCATTCATCAACTGGCATAGGCCAAGCATGAGTGGAAACATGAGTAGGAGAGAGACTACTGATAGCATGCAAGGGTAGACTGATTCACTGTCATGAAACCAGGCTTTCTAATAGAGCTGTCACACAGTACTTTGTAGCATTAAATTGGGAACAAGTAACACGTGAGATGTGCAGCACTATGAAATGGCAAAATTGCCGTGGCAAATGCCATATAAAACAGGTTCTTTATTAAACACAGTTAAATGTGACTATAGTGAATAGTTGGAATCTTTGAAGGAACATAACCAGCAACATCAAAAGTATAAAGGACAATACAATGGGAAGAGAAAACGGGTACCTCATTACCGGAGACTAAAATCATAGTACTTCAAACTGGACTTTGTATTTGTACTTTGACAGCAGTTCATGCTGATATTGTGCTATTCAACCCCAAAGCATATGCCAAAATGAAGAGCTCCCACATCCGTCAGCGTAATTTATTTGTTTAAAGGAACGTATCTGTCCCAAGCACTCTCTAAAATACTTTCGGTCTGGTTGAGCATCATATCCGCTTAGTCAAAAAAATAAGCAGGCCCTTCAAGCAGCTAATATGAGAGTGTGCACATGCTAAGAGCAAACTTTGCCAAGTTTCTGGAGAAAATCCCAAAGGGATGTCACGTTCAACCTGTACGATTTCATTAAGATGGTATCCCACAACTACAACCATGTTGTCCTCCATTCTTGCATTTGGACAATCATCTAGGCATGGAAGTAGCCCTGTTAGGTTTATTCTCATGCTGGTTAGTATTTTTGATTATTTCTACTCACTTAACCGTTTCTTTGTATTGTTATTTTTAAGTCTGTGTTCTATTTTATTTCCTGCTGTAAAAAAAACTAACTGTGTTATACATGAAATAATGCGTTCTTCCTACGAGTAGGTTATATACTCAATCTGTGCCAAACTAAGCAGACAGGCACCCTTAGGGAGCATTTCTCAGGATATACGTGTGGAAGTGGAGTCTTGCTCGTCGAAGTGGGACTACAATTCTGGATCTTTAAGGGCAGAGTGAAGGCAAGTGTTTTCGTGAGAGCAGTGAGGCGACCGTCTGTTCTCTTGGCGTCCCTACACAAGTTTCTCACTTCTTACCAGAAAGAGGAAACGGCTTCTACATAACACTGCGCTCCAAGCGGAGCGAAAGCAAGTGTTTTCGTGAGGCGACAGTCTGTTTTCCCGGCATCCCTACACAAGTCTTTTCTCACTATTTACCAGAAAGAGGAGCGGCTTCTACATAACACTCAGCTCCAAGCGGAGGAAGGCGAGTGCTTTCGTGTTTCTGTGGGACCAAGGGGCTGGGAGCTGAGCCCCATAGACCCCCTAGCAGCATCTATTCGATTGCGATGAGTTTGTGTGTCAGAGTGTTAAATTGAACTTTGAATTTGTGGCGAGGCATACTTCCTGCAACATTTTATCTGCCGGTGAGGTTTGCATATAAAGGCCCAGTAACCGCGGACTGCTGGGAAGTTTTCTTTCCATTGACCCGTAGAGTGTATGGCTGCCAGCTATCATTTCATCAAGGCATGAAAGGTAAACCTAAAAACAATACCAGGCACTACCAACTAAGGAGCTCGGTCCAATTACCAGCGGCCAATAATCTAGAGGAGCGTCCTTCACCGAGACTTGGTCTGGTGGGGGGGCCTAATATGCAAGGCAAAATCACCAAGTTTTCCCCTCAGAAAGGGAAACGACTATACAGCCAAATTGTTGCCTCAGAAGCTTCTGCTCAAAACAATTCTGCGATGGGTCCTTTGGAAGGCACAAACCAGGTTCTTGAAATACTGGGGATCGTTCTGTCACAAGTGGAAGCAAGCATACATCTGACTGAAGTTTGCCTCAGTTTGGAAAACAAAGTAAGATCAGCAGAGAATGGGTATGAGCGCCTCAGCATCTCTCCTGCACTCTTCAAAACGCAGATCCCGGAGGTGAATGTAATATCTGAGACTCTTTCCCCCCCATAACTTGTTGGAAGAAACCTCCTTTGTAGACAAAAAACTCCCCCTGTTGTCATTCAAGTGTGATAACACTTGCAGTCATGTGTCACCAGAAGGAGGTTCAAGCTCAATTGCAGCACTGAACATTGGGCCTCATTCCAAATATGGCGATAAGGGATAGCGGCCACCGGTAACGAGACCGGTGGCGGTATTCCCTTACCGCCATACTCCGAGTTCCCTCTGCGCCCTCGCCCTTAACGCCTGCTTTGAGCAGGTGTTAAAGTCGAGGGCGCAAAGGGGCCTCCAAGCCAATAACGGTGACCGTAATGAACGGTCACCGTTATTTGCATCTTCCCCATTCCCATTGAGCCCTATGGGGGCTCATTTGGGAATGGGGAAGAGCCTTGGTGAATGGGGAATTACCGCTCCGCCAACCTTGGAATGGGGCGGTGATTCCGCCATCCACCAAGGCATTGCCGTTCCGGGTACGGCGTCAACCAAGGCGTTAATAGCGCTATTGGTTAGCGCCGTACTCGGAATGAGGCCCATTGTATTACAGGCGTATATCAGACTGTATGACATAATTGCATTCGAGGTTAAAGCAAACGCCTCAGCCCGGACGGACATCAATAAACAATTCCTGGAGTATGCGCTCCTAGCGGCGAGGGACTTGGCTAAAGGGGTCTTATCAGAGACTCAGGCTGTACAGACGAGGTCTGGTGCATCAATCTGCAGGGGAACTAATACAGACGAGCAGGCCCTCCGGCCCTCGCTCAAACGAGTGAAAGTGCCAGAACTCACAACAATCTCCACTACACTCCGAGGGAGGAATACAACAACTACGAAGAAACCTAAAAACATCAAGAATGTCCCGAAAGAAAATAACAGGGGCTCTCGAAAGTTCTTGAGGCACATGTGGTTGTGCTCCTCCGGGAAAAAGAGGAAAACCAGCGGGCCGTGCCCGAGAGAGGCTCAGTCGGACTATGGAGTGGACATGAGCCTCATAACTCAGAGAGCACCGGGCCTCATGGAGCAGCCAACAGTGGATGCAGATAAATCCATCTTCGAGGTTGCAAACCTTGCAGCATCAGACAAAAACAAAAGGTGCCAGTAGAAAATCAAAAGCAAGAGAAGATCAAAAAATCAGTCTCTGAAGAAACCCAGGTCAAGCTACATAGGACCTCCGTACAAACAGCCGAAGAGTGGTCTCCTATCTAAGTCGGGAAAATCAAGGCTCACTGGGGGCAATCCTGACATGTATTCTAAGAACTTTCTAGATAACCGCAAGGACACCAAGAACCTAACAGTGTCCCTAGGGGAGCCAGAAAGCGTGCACAACCTCCATCCAGGCAGGGTTACAACAGTACCAGGGAATATGACCAATTATCTTTGAGTCTGTATTCGAAGAGGATAAGAACGTCCCACTAAACAGACAGGGCATACTAGCCCTACTTGCCTCGATACCCGTACTCAAGGATATTTCCTTGGCTGATATCCAATTTGTCCACTTGTTTGACCGCCATCAGCATGGGAATTGTGCAGTCTCCTTCCACTCCAAACTAGTGGAAACGATGGTCAGCCATTGCCAAGAAGACCTCCTCTTGAATGGCTTTGAGACTTATTATTCAAAAGACAGAGGAGGAGGCCCGAGATCAATCAAGGGAGGGTGAATCTGACCGTACAGTGCTTTTTTGACCCCAAACAGTGGAGGCAGGTTGACCAGGAAGGGTCCCAGAAGGCTGGGGATGGCTCTCCAGTGTGCTGCCAACACTCACAAGAGCCCATCCGTGGTTCATAGGAAGGGGATCTGGTAATTAGCAGTGGGAACTCAAGTGGCCACAATTCCTTCTTGAATACTGACCAGGCTGTTCTTTTTAAGGGGGCAGACATCTTCCTGCAGGAAACATGGCTTAGAGACACCCCCTCCTTTGATGGATATCTGACAATCTGTAGTAAGGCCAAAAAGGGTATCAAAAGGAAGACTGGAGGGGGGATTACTAGTGGCGGTAAAAAAGGAGATGGGGAGACAGCTCTGTCATCTCAATGTGTGTGGGGAGGGCCTACTATTTTCTAAGCTGTCCAGACTCTTCTAATAAACATCTATGTTAACCCTCTTTGGGATGACACTGACACGGTCCTGAATGTAATAGAAAATCCCTTACACGAGTGGAAATGGGAAGAGGGTGGGGGTCCCATTATTCTAGGAGGGTACTGTGAGAAACCTGAGGGTATTCTACCAAGCAGTCCTCGGGAATGCCTTGCTCAGGTGGCCAGGGGAGGGCTGGCGCTCTCAGATACCAACCCTGGGGGTTGATGAGTGAGGGAGGATCACCTGGGTAGGGGAGCCCCGGGTTATGCTCAGGGAAAGCCCCAGGTGAGACACAGTATTATGCCGAGGAAGAAGGAGAGGATAACTAGATCCCTGAAACCTTTGTAGGTTGTACCACATCTATCTGCCTTCCTCCGAATGAAGCTCCCCTATTAGAATCCCACAACCCACGCACCTCTGGTAAACCAATTAAAAACCTAAACCCTATCACAGTAGGAAACAACCTCTCTCAGAATCCTTGATTTCATGTTTCCCACCAGAATCATTCTTCTTCACGTTCCTCTGATAATTCATTCCCAAACACCCAATCTACCTTGACAAAGCACTACCGTTCCCACAATATCCTCTGTTCAGTTCACGATCCCGGCTATCCCTGTTTGCTTCATGAACTCTACCAATCCAGTCCCTCCGTTTGTCATTTTCTGAACTCATAGTCGAATGTGACCAACCACTACAGTTCCCACAAACCCTCATACTCATTTCACAAACCCTGCAAAAACCACCCTTCCAAGGTCACCTCAAACCTCTCGCACAAGGGTCATAATCCCATACAACACCTATTCCTCTATATATCCCATAGGATACTCTAACAATGTAACCCCCTCTCAATTTTCCAACACAAACACTTTGGAACACCACAGACAACGGACTAATATCCGAGCCGTTAACCTGTCCTGTCCCAATGAAACGTTCAGGCAAAGACAGGCAATTGACCAGAATCACACACACGCCTGATGGCCCATTCCCTTCCCACAGGGATAAAAGGTGGAGCACGAGAGCACAGGAGGAGCAAGGCAGACTGCACGGCGTGAGAGCTAACTCAGCACTGCAGTTCAAGAGGAGGAGAAAGACAATGCAGACCAAGAGGGTGACAAGGGGAGAAGCGACCCTGACCTTTCCAACCAAGGCCCGTGAAACATCTGCAGAAGGAATCGTAAGACTTCAAACAATAGCCAGCGTGTGTTGCAGAAGATGTCAATGGTACACAAGAACCTCCACCACTGATTACCAAGCCAGGGAGAGAAACTTGTCTCTATGGTACCAACCTTGACTCAAAGAGAAAGAAAGCCAAGCAGTTCATGACAGCCGGTAGGTCAAGGGGAGAGTCGATAAGAAACCGAACTGTGTTGAATGAAAATTGCAAACGGCTAATTGAACTTTGAAAGCTTAAAGAGCAATTGATGTAAAAAGGGGGAAAACCAGAAACAGAGGAGTCCGGCACCACGTGGAGGCTCACTTGGGAAGCTCTGGATGATTACCCAAGTATTGGAACTACCAGAACCAGAAGGCCCTGGAAAAGGCGAGAAGAGGAGTCGAAGTGGTCATACTGGGGTCTTGTAAAATCCTCTGTACAGTCGAAAGTCTTTGGCCGACAGATGATTGTGAAGTTAAGGGAAGTGAATCCTGTATCGTAAGAATTGGGGAAGTGAATCCCACATCGTAAGGGTTGATTGAGAAAGGTACGAGTGACAAGATTGGCAAGAGTGAACCCGAAGGAAGGATGCTGATAAAAGCAGGTGAAGTCTAAAGTCCCGAAATATAGTGGGTTGACAAGAATGAACTCGACCGAGGGATGTCCACAGTGAATTGTTTAGCAAAAGTTGGCAAGAGTGAACCAGGCAGAGGAATGCTAACAAAACAGGGGACGGCCTGAAGTCCCTATGAACAGTGTGTTGGCAGGAGTGAACCCGACAGAGGGATATCCACAGTGAACTGTTTTGCAAAAGTTGCCAAAAGTGAACCCGGCAGAGGGAGGCCGACAAAAAGGGGCGAAGCCTGAAGAATTGTTTAAAGGACATTAAGATGTGTGAATGCAAGGCGTATAGTAACAACAGGGGAAGTGGATTGTCCCCCTTTGCACTTGGATCCGAGCCCAGCAGAGGGAGATCCTGAAAGAAAGGCCTGAGCCCGATCGAGGGAAGCTTAGGGGTCCAATCCAGAAAGAGGGAGATCCAGGGGTAAAAGTCATCAAAGTCCATTCGGAAAGGAACTTTTTGTTTGTTTGTTTTGTTGAACAGATCAGGCACGTGAAGGCAAGAGACTATTATCGAAAAGAGACTTAACCATCTAAGAACCTGATAGCTGTATGGAACAGTCGGCTCGTGCTGGGAAGGCTCGAGTGTGTGCTGTGCTCAGAAGATTCACCTTGTCCTGTGCTCAAAACACGGGGAAGGGAGACCCCTCGCAATCACATCCCGACTTATTATTTGTGAACACTTCATTCTTTATTGAAAACCCTATCCCACACTCTTTCTGTAATTAGTTGTACGGATTTGGCAATATTTTTTTTTTTTTAGTGTAGGTCTTTTACTTTGACAAGACGCCACAAGGACTGCCTTATTTTGCCTTTGATGGTCGAAGCATGCTCCCATCTTAGATTTAAGTTTAGGTTAGGAGTTTCTCCACCCTGCATTTACAGTTTAATAAACACCCTTGAACTGTGATCACGTGTCTGTCTTTACTGTTGCCACCATGAGTTCCTTACAGGATTTAGGGCCTCATTACACGTAGTGCGGTAAGGGTTTACCTGTACTGGTAAGGGCACCGGTACCGGTAAACCCTTACTGCCTTACTACGAGGTCCCTTTCCGGGTTGGTACTTTAACAGCTGCTTTTTAGCAGGCGTTAAAAACCAACCCACAAAGGGACCAGGGTGCTAATTACGGTACCGCAATTTGCGGCACCGAAATTAGCGCCTTCCCCATTCCCATAGAGCCCTATGGGGCAAAAATGGGAATGGGGAAGGGCAATGGGAGAAGGGGGAATTACCGCCCCGCCATCCTTGGAATAGGGCGGTAATTCCCCTTTCCTCCAAGGCGGTGCCCGTATTTAACCGGCATGGACCAAGGTGCTAACAGCACCTTGGTCCACCGCCTACCGTGTAATGAGGCCCTTACTGTATGGAGACTCCCGATGAGTTTGTTGAGTTAGATGGGAGGAAACGGGGGGGCTAACCATCGGCATCTCAAGAAGCAACAATATTGGCAGGGAGTGGTCTCACTTCTTCTCCAACCTGATCAGGGATCAATCCCAAAAAGGCATTTCATCCTGGGCCAAAGCATTCACTCAACGATTGACTACATCTTTACTAAAAACATAGATGTCACAAGGCTGACAGATTTACAAATTCAAAAAATAAAAAAGGAGCGATCACTCTCTGCTCCGACTAACCGTGGCAGCGTTGGTCCCTTTGGATGCCAAAAAAACACTACCCTGGATTCCAAAAGGCACTAATTCGACACTTTAGTGCATGAGAGAAAATGCATTATACAAAAAGAAATTAGGAATGTAAACAAAACCTTTCTGGATAATAAGGTGATGATGGAAACACAAATTAGTTCCTACAACCAAAAACACAAACTCTGGTGCAGCCACCAGAAAATAGACAAAAATCTGTCCAACAATAGAGAGCTATTGGCTAAGCTAATGAAGAAAGGCACCTGAGGCATACGGTGGGCACTGAACAATAAAAAACAGACTTCAATCCGCGCTTCAGACGTCAGGTGTGGCATGGGTGAAGTTTTTTCAGAGAAAATTTAGTGGGGGCGGGGAGCTCTCCATAGGTGGTTCACAGGCAGCGGGTCAAGCTCCATCTTGGAAGACCAGATTTGATACGATAGGCCTAGAAATTATCATAGCCAATCTCAACAATTCACGGGCCACTGGCACAGATGGGGTGGCGAACGGGGTTTTAAAGAATAATTCCACTTTCCGGGCAAAAATTCTAGGGAATCTATTTGACCAAATCGCTACATCTGGTAAATGCCCAAACTCATGGCACCAATCTATATTGATCCCAATCTTTAAAAAGGGAGATAGGGGAGCGCCAGGGAGCTACCACCCTATCTTGCTTATTGATACTTCCTCTAAGGTCTTTGCCACCATGGTGTTACGAGAACCGAGGTCCTGTGTGGAGGTCACCCACCGCCTTCACCCGCTACAAACTGGATTCAGGAGGGGAGCGGGCACCCTACAGAGTGTTTTTCTATTACACGCTTGCCTCTCTGAGGTTGAAGGCAGTGGGCCCACTAACTTGTATTTAGCAGCCATAGATCGCTCCGCAGCATTCAACAACGTGGATCTTCAGCTATTTTGGAAGAAGCTGCCAAACTGGGGCACTGACCCAGGTCTCTTGGCAATGATCCAGATGCTGTATTCGAAAAATACCTGCAAAGTGAGGGTCAATAGCCCTTTCGAGATCTCTTTCAGTGGATAGGGGGGTCCGACAGGGGTGTGTGGTTGCTCCCACCCTTTTCAATCTCTATCTTACTGATTTGTGGGACAAAGCGAAGACATGGGGGGGTCTTTGCCCCTAGGTGGGGGCCTTTAAAAGTGGGCTGCATTGTGTATGCAGACAATATAGTGCTGATTGATTACACTCCTGCAGGACTGTGGCACTGTATTATGTGACTTATGACCTACCTTGCAAAGAATAACCTTACAGTTAATCCATCTAAATCGCATATGATGACTTGTAGCAATAGGAAAAATCTGATCAGCTACAGGGGTTAGCAAAGTGGCGTGTATCCAATATTTAGGATTTTCGGTCTCACAAACGGTAACACATAAATGAAGAAGGTGAAATGGAAGAGAAAGTGGGTGCCTGCTTGTCCTTGGCCAAAGCAGGCAAAAACAGGTTGTGCAAATGTTTTCTTACTCCCCTTAATCGATTTATACAGGGCTAAGATATCAGCAACTGTCCTGTATGGAGTAGAATTGACTTAAGGAAAGAGCAGAATGTTTGATGCTCTGGAAGCGAGGATTTTGAAGAGCGTTCTGGGGCTACCCTCCTCAGTCTCAGCTAGCCTTATCAGACTGGAGCTGGGTCTAGTGTCTTGGTGGGCGCAATTGATGAAACACAGCCTTACTCTGTTCTTTAAGATGTCTAGAGCAGAACACCCCCAGATGGACTTATATCTGAACTCCACTATGGGCAACAGAGTCAACCCCATCTTGTGCAAATTCAAGAAAAAATTTGTGGAATTCATGGATCAACTGGATCTCCAGGGACCGGTCTCTGACGCTCTGTTGAAATCTGAAATAATGAGATGGGACACCATAGCTGATCTTTGATACCTGGAACATCTAAAAAGTTACGGAGGGCATGAAGCTTGGTACCTGCCGACGACGGAGCTCAGACTGTACATCAAAAAATATCCATTGGTGAAGCTCAGAGACTGGTACTTATTTTATTTATTTATTACATTTGTTGTACGCCCAGACCCGGAGGTATCACGGCGTAGTTACAGACAATGGTAAATGCAATCTTAGTAATATAAAAGGAACATTAGGCACATAAAGTATAATACATACATTACATATACAATAAAAGTCAGTGGAATTTAGTATTGGTTGAATAACCAGGTTTTGAGCGTTTTTTTAAATTGTGGGTAGGACAGTTCATTCTTAATATTGATCAATGAATTAATAATATTAATCTTCAAATTTGGACTCAACTGCCTACCGACCTTCGAAGTGGTGGGACCCAAAATGGGGATTCCAGCAGTGCTCAGGCGCTGCAGATTATGCGGAGGGGAAATTGAGTCACTGCAACATTTGGTGATGCATTGCTGCAAAGTATTGGCAGAGATGATACTAACGTTCTTATCTTTCCTCGACTCCACATCACGTGTCATATCAGACGATCTATAATATAGACTTATGACAACTTCCCATCTGTCACTCGCGCTGGCCTTGATAAAGCTCCCGGTAGTAATCTTTGGAAGACTGGATGAAGTGACGGATACAGCGCAGCTTGAACCAGGTGTTCTGGCGGGAAGCGGGGAGATCGACAGTCTTAGTTGACTGTGGTGGGTAAAGCCACAAATGAATATTGGGAATTAAGCAGTGTATCTGCATTGCCTATAAGGAAATTGAATGAACTTGGCATTTGTATATTATGAAGTGTATTTAATTTTACTCTTTTCTTATCCATATAATAATATTATGTTAAAGTACTATGTGTACTAAAACATTTAATTTAAAAATAAATCTTTAACTAGAAGTGTGTCCTCATACCTTTACCACCGAATGCATCCAGAACAGGACTGCAAGACTTGTCCTTGGCCTCAAGCCCAGGGATCGTATCTCCCCAGGACTGAAATCTCGGCACTGGCTCCCAGTGGCTGCGAGGATCAAGTTCAAAACCCTATCCATTGTTCACAAGGCCTTCTAGGGCAAGGGGCCTCAATACCTTCAACTTTCTCTTTCTAAATATCTCCCTTCTCGACCTCTTCGCTCATCCGCCTCCAACTCCCTCAGGGTTAATCGCTTCTCCAAGATAAAAGTTGGTGGTAGATCTCTTTTTTCAGCTGGGGCCTCTCTCTGGAACAGCCCCCCTGCCTCCCTTAAATTTGAGGAGAAACATCTCTGGTTCCGGAAGCAGCTCAAAACCTTCCTCTTTGCTTTTGCTTTTTCTCCCCTCCCCTGCTGACCTCCTGGCTGTAACCGGAACTGCACTGGTTACCTGGGCACCCTCCGATCTCGGGCCCAGCTCCCTCCCCCGCCAGTCACACATGCCTGCACTGCCTGCCTTCCAACCTCCGCACTTGGGGACTGTTTCTGTATCCCTACAGTCCCACCACCATGCACTTGACACTTGATGTCTGCACTTACGTTTGCACTTGCCAGCTGCTGGCCGCTACTTGTACTTATTTTTATTATTCTAGTCCCATGTTCTGCACTGTCCCTTCCCCCATCCCATGCACTTGCGCGATCTGAATGACACCTGGCCTAGTAGGATCGTTGTATGTCCTCCCTTTGTTCCCCCTCCCTTGCCTCGTCGCTCCTTGAAGCACTTGTGTATAGGCGCGTTATAAATGCCATATCACATCATATCCTGTGACAAACACTGCTTCAGATTGCAATAAATAGTATATGATTCTTTAATCTGTTTTACCATACAAAAAAACTAAGCAATTTTGTTTGTGCATGTAACATATTACATTGAATATAATGCTTTCTATTTATTACGTGATACAAGGTCGGAAAGATGCTTTACACGAATATAACAGGCAATTTATGTTAAACACACAAAGTAAAGCAAAAGTAAAATAACCACTCACCATCTCTTATAATTCTAATTGTTCTTTTATAATGCACTTAATACCACAGACTGGTTTCTAAAATCTGGGTTGCATTGCGTTGTCTTCCTTCCAAGTCAAACGTGTTGCCCATGAGCTATCCCTACTCACCAAAACATGATATGTTTGAGTGTGGAAAGTTATAGCAACTTCAAGTAAAAGTTGTATTATATGCATAGCAAAGTCAAATGTGTGTTTTGATAAAAGTAGTGTTTTGTAAATCGCCTGTATCTCTAAAGTTCCATGGGTTTAAAAATCTTTGGGAATAGTGTGTTTGTTTAATGTAAACAGATCTGTTAAATCAGACCTTCGGGGAGGAAGGATAGCGCAGGGGGAGAAAGGATAGCTCAGGGGCAACGTGTTTGTCTTGAAATCGAGACAACGCGGCGCAATACAAGTTTGAATGCCGATTCCACGCTTAGAAACCACTAGCAAGTATAAAGTGTGTTATAAATGAACAATAAATACATAAAATAAAGCTCATTTGCTATAGGTGCATCTGAATCACATACAAGTCAATGTAAATTAGACAGCTTCTTGTCTAAGCAAAAATAGATGTTCCCATAAATATCTGGATCCAAAGTCTCACAGCTAAAAAATACACAAATTCAAAAACATGTAGTGTTCTTAGATTATGATCTACTTGCCGGACGGTTAAGGTTTAGAATGAATAGCTGACTGTCAGGAAAAGCTGGCCATACAGAATCTATTATTTCTGTTGTGCCCCCAAACTTTAAAAGCTTTCCATAGGTGCATACGGTTTTGAAAGCAAACTGCAACTGAACAAATATCAATTTGTTTTAGGTGGCATGAAAGGCAGGAAATAGAAAGGGGTCAAGAGGAATTGAAACTGAATCTCAGCTTGTTGTGATGACAACATTTGAAGGGAATTTAAACCTTCTTAGATTGTAGAGCCACATCCTTGTTTTTTTAGTAGGGTAGGGGGGCAAAATATAGCATTTTAAACACGTTTTGAAACTAAAACTAAACATCGCAACTTTGCAAATGTACATTCTAGAGAGAGTGACTAAATTGGTACACAATAATATGCGAGATATACAGAATCTATATTCCTAAAATTGTGGAATTGACTCCAAAAACGGGGACTAACACAGTCTACAACCACTTGTAATCTGGCAGTAAATCCACTGAACCAAGTGGCTGTAACAGAAATGAGGGACAATGTCCTTACCTGTTCTGTGCCTTGGAAACACAAACAAAAAGTGAGTGCATAAGACCCCAGATAAATTAGCCATTTTTCCTGAGGGTTAATTAAATTATAATTAGCATTTAAAAGTACTTATGGAGAAGCCATGTTTAAAAGTAAGCCACAGAAAAAAAATGTAATATAGCATAAAATATATAATCTTTGCGATTTATAATTGAAATTGAAACCCTAGGTATCATCATCCTGTTCTTGCTATTTGTGATCTCAGGGAGATTTAGACATCTCAAATTGAAATGTGGAGGACTTGGTGTCTATAATAGTCAACAATGTCACTGAAATGTTTTCTTTAATGAATACATGGAACTGAGGTGTTGTGAGGGTGAACCGGATTTCTCTCCCAGTACTCCAAAAGCAACAGAAATCTTCAGAAACTCAAGCTTTGACATTTATTTGCAACAAATCCAACATCATAGAAGAAGTGGCTTAGTATTGTTTATGCTTACGCTAAGAACAAATAGTTTGCTGTTGGCAGGGTCCAAAAATGCAGATTTAAATCAGCCGAACAATTGAAGCATGTTCTAAAGTAACAATATTTTTCTAATGCCAATACTTGTTAATTGTTTCAGAGAAAACTAATTCAATAGTTTTATTTTAAACTATTAACCGGTTCACCTTTTGATATCAGGGGGACGTGGTTGTAAGGGAGACATAATTCTCTAATGCAGGCAGTTAATTTTAATTTGTTTGTGTGTTGCCCATTTCAGCACAATTTCCTTTGCACAGAAATGTATGCAATGTGCATGCGTGTCAACATGATCATAGACAGGCAATCAGGGTCAGTGAAAAGCAGAAATGTGTAACATGTTTGTATGGTAAAATGTGCAAGCATACTATTGTAGGCCAATAGCATGAATGCACAGGTTCGTATTGGAATGCAAGAAGGTGGGTATTAGGGAACATTTCTCTAAAGGCAACTTTCCCTCTATATTTGTGGACCCCCCACCCCAAAAATGTTGCTTCGGTTTCAGCATCCTGACCTGGCATTTTTCAGTGCAGCACAGCCCTCATTTTTACGGGGAAACCGACACATCCTTCAAGCAGTCAGTACTGAGAAACTTTGTTTCTATTAGTCTTACGACTTTGTTGGCACTTTTCGTAATATTTTATCATTGCGCAAAGTACCTCACAGTGCCATGCAATGGTGTCCTTCTGTTTTCGGGCCATAGACATTCATTAAGGAATTTCTGGTCACAGGGCAATGTGCCTAGGAGTGGACTGGTGGCAGCAGAAGCCTTTTCATATATTTTAGTAACTTCTTACCTAGCCATACCGCACTTATCACGTATGGCTCATGACTGTGGCTAGTGTCCATCATGGCTGTGCCAGGAGGTCTTTTGTCTACTCGTTTGGCCATTTTGCCTGTTGGCCTTCCCCCTGTTCTTCATGACCCAGGACTTCCTTATTTGGGCATGCAATTGCTTTTGAGAGCCGCAGCGGTCCCTGAATGGACAACTGATGGCATGCATGAGGAGGGCAGGTCTTCTCACTGGCAGGCCGGGTTGCGAGCATTCGCCGGACTTGTGGATATGAGGTGTGGTCCTGAATGCAGACCAGCAGATCAGCAAAAGGTCAGAATCGACCTGTAGACAGAGCAAAGTATCCAGAAAAGCAGATTAGATCCAATGACTATCCGGAACCACATAGAAGAAGGTTGGCACCATGAACTCGCTGTTGTCCTGGTAGAGCCCTGCTTTGTGCTCAATCTCTGAAGACCTGCGAAGGTGCTTCCAAAACCTTAACGCCTCCTGGTTGCCCTGCAAAAGAGCTTGTTCGAAAGTGTTACTAGGTCATCCATTGGACGGTCGAGCTTGAACCTTGGCACCCATGCAGGAGCGTCGTTGCATTGTGTTTTTCCCTGAAACTTTGGGGAAACCTAGCTTGCACTACAAAGCACCTATTCCCCGAATGTGGTCGTTTTAGCTGCTTTGGGCCGTGAGAGAGAAGGTTGTGTCAGACCGCAAGACTTGGGTGCCCCCACATCACTGTGTGACAGTGTCGGTCGCTGAAGGTGGTTTTTCTGCGTTCCTTCGTATGCCCTGAGACCAGATGCATTAGTGATTTCTTTGTTCTTCAACCAAGATGAGAGATACAATTCCTGTTGTGAACCGGGCCCGCATCTGCACCCGCAAAGCCTGTGCACTTTGAAGCCAAATCAAGGGCGGGAAATCGAACTTCTGACAGCCCCCTCCAGACCTGCCAAGTTTGGACCAAAACTGAACTAGGGATGGAGAGTACTGAAACAATTTACCGCCCCTTGTTCATGCATTGCATTTTATGCACGCAGGATACCTTGTGGTCCTCTCTTTGGCTTGGGTAGCCTGCGCTTCCTAAAGCCCTTCAAAAGTTGAGAATAGTTTTGTTCATCATAGCAGATTCTCCCCTGAATCTTGCAACCTGTTTTCACTCTTCAGAATCCTGTCCCCAACTTTGCCAACTCCTTAGAAATTGTACTTTGTGACTTTACGCATGACACAACGCTTTTACGCGCACATCGAACATTGAGCACTACTCTCAATTCATCATATGGCTGGACTTATAAAGTTAGGGTTGTCCATCTCTGAGATTGTCCAGATTGCTTGCCCTTTTCCCTTACAGGAGTTTACACCTTTACCGCATTGACACCAGTTACTGTATATATTTTACAAAGTGTGCTGTTTGAGTGGTGTTTTTACTGTGCATTCATTTTTCACTTGTGTTTATTCTTGGGCCTAATGAATTGTACATTTGTGTAAACTACTGTATAAGGGTAATTCTTGGTGTCTAACTGTGTGTGCTCATCAAAGACCTTTGATCACCCCCACTCCTCCCGACACTTAGCCTTGACTGCTCTCCAAGCTACCGTGAATCGGTCTGGCTATCTTCTCAGAAGTGTCCCCTGTTTCACTAACAAGGGTGGGCTCCTACATTTCTGTTCATCAGAGCAGAGTTTAGAAATCCAATCTAACAGTGGGAGACCACATCGAAATATGTATTCGGCACAAGCACGACTGTTGTAAAGCAGGAGCATCCATTATCTGTTGTAAAGCAGGAGCATCCATTATGTTAGAATGATGCTGTGTGCCACAAGTGCCGTGGCATCCACCCAAAGAGTTAAGAAAACTCCGACTTGATGCTTCTCAATAAACCTATATTAACTCTAATAGAGCGATTTGTTGCAGCTACGCACAATCTCACAGGAAACTATGGAGTGCTCGATATATCTATTAAAATACATGTGAATAACAAGGCATTAAGAAACTGGAAGCAGCCACAGCTGTAATGTATACACGAAGTTCACCACGAAATTAGGGCAACGCTAATAGTTGCTGCCGGTCAAATAAATCGAACTGAAAAAATATGCATATACCAAGCATCTGTTTGTTCTTTTCTTATGGGGTTTAGGAATCTCTTGACGAAGGGTAGTGGGTTGGCTGAGAGTAGCTGTGTGGGTTGGAGGTCATTACATCTTAAAAATCGTTCCAGAAAATGTAAATGCTTAGTGGAAGGACGACAGACAATAGAACAATGAGACTGCAACAACTGCACTGTGGAGGATTCCAGTCATTAAATAGAAAATGGTATTTTTAACGCTTAATTTGCGATTATATTTATTTAGCCACAGCTCAATAGACTATAAAATACAGTCCCCCTGCAGTATGTCAACTGTACTCAGAGCCAATGACAAAACAATTACCAATGCAATAGAAAAGCCTGCTCATTTTTAAAGGAAAGAATGAAACAAATCACATTTGTTAAGAGTCAAGTGCATTAAGATGTAATTAGAGAAACTCAAGAGAATAGGCGAATAAATCTCCGTATTTATTATGGGAATAACTAAATGGATTAATTGCTTGTGCTACTTATTATTGTTTTATATTTAATTCATTGCTCAACCATGTGTTATAAAAACACAAGAAACTCATGGGAAATGGAAATTATTTTGTAATGGTACAAACATTTACTTGTTGACAATACGGAGTGTGGGTACTTTGGAGTTTATAGTATCTTTTGCAACTTATTTGTATACCAGTTTCCTATAGCTAATTCATATTTTGATGATCTACTGTTGTTTTATTTTCTCGCGCAAGGATTAAAACTTAGAATAACAATTGGAGCAGTGCAGAGCTTGTCAGTTAAATGTCTATATAATTACTGCTTTTCTCTATGCAGTGCAAAACTCCGTTCTTGATTGTGGAACAAATGCTATTTAACTTTGAGGACAAACTTGCTTGTGCGCGTGCCCAAAAAGAGCTGATTCATGGAATTACTTCCGCCGAAAAACGGGGTTGTGCGCCATTCTACCGCAAATCCCCATTTGTTAAACAGGGATTTGCGGGCAGAATGGCGCACAAATCCCCGTTTTTCAACGCAAATAATTCCATGAATCTTGTTATCGTAAGAATATACAAGCGTCCAACATTGCTCATAGTAGGTGGAGAGTGAGGGAGACGGTTTCCAGCATAACTCTTGTTTTATGTAACCTTTGGGGAAATTTCACAACATTCTTGATTATGGCAAAGCCAATAGTGGGACATTACCGTGGGCGTCTGTTTTTATTTTTGGGGTGCGGATGCATAAGTGGGTTATGATATGATATATTTTATTTATGCCCATACAAACGTGTATCAGAGCGCGACGAGGCAGTGGAGGGGAAAAAGGGTGGACAAAACAACGATCTTACTAGGCACAGTGACATTGAGAACGTGCAAGTGCAGGGGAGAGGGAAGGGGGAAATTACAAAGGGGAGGGGAGGAGTGGAAAGTGCTGAACATGTGATTGAAATAACAACAAATAGTGCTGCCAGCAGGTGGGGGGCATGAGAATAAGGCGCAGACAACAGGTGTCAAATAAGTGCAAGAAGGGGACTGTAGGGTTGCAGATACAGACCGAAGTGCAAGGGTTGCCAGGAGGCAGTGCAAGTGTGCAGCAGGGTAGGCAGGGATCTGGGCCCAAAATCAGAGGGTAGCCAGTTGCTGAGTGCCAAAGCAGAGAGAGAGATCAGCAGGGGAGAGGAAGAGCGAAGGCAGAGGCAAAGAGGAAGGTCTTGAGGTGCTTCCAGAACCGAAGATGGTCCTCCTCAAGCTTCATAGCGGCCAGGAGGCTGTTCCAGAAAGAGGCCCCCAGCCGAAGAAAGAGATCTATGCCCAACTCGTTGCTTGGAGAAGTGGCTGACCCTGAGAGAGTTGGAGGTGGAGGAGCGAAGGTATTTCCGAAAGAAGAGTTGAAGGTATTGGGGACCCAGGCCCCAGAAGGCCTTGTGGACAATGCAAAGGGTCTTGAAATTAATCCTTGCAGCCACTGGGAGCCAATGAAGAGATTTCAGGGCTGGAGAGATACAATCCCTGGATCAATTGCAAAGGGCAGAGAGTAGAGGCAGGAATATTTAGAAAGAGGCTGTTGCAGTGGTCCAGCCTCTAGTCTAGCCAACTTCCAGTGCAACAGAAGTTAATTTCTTGGATTTGAATATATACGTATCAAACAACCAACTCAAGACCAAAACCTACAGAAAAAAAACCAAGGCAAACTCAACACTGTTCGCCACAAGCTGTCATCACAATCCAGTGATCAATAATATTCCTAATGGAGAATATGTAAGAGCACGAAGGAATTGCACGGATCAAGAAGCCTTCGAAAAAGAGTGCCAGTTATTAACTACCAGGTTTGCAGCCAGAGGATATGGCAAGAAACCTATAGCCACATAACGAGAAAAAGCAAAAAAACTAAATTGAGAAAATACGTTGACTTCCAAAACAGAGGCAGGTGCAAAATCCGAAAAAATATGTTTTATCACTACATATTGTGCCAACAATGCAATTTTGAGGAACATTTTGAAGAGAAACTGGCACCTTCTAAAACTGGACCCACATCTTATTGAAGAAAGTCCATCTGCTATCTACAGACGAGCAAAAACAATTAAGAACATCCTAAGCCCTTCCATGCTCCCGGAAATAAGAACTACAAAATTCTCAACATGGCTACCACAACTACCAAGAGGTTTTAGAAAATGCAGCTCGTGTTCGATGTGCAAGCACGCTTTAGACAATACAGAAGTGTTCAAAGACAAGCATGGCATTACGCACAAGATCATGGATTTCGTCAATTACAAAACTAAATTTGTAATCTACTCCATTATATGCCAATGTGAAAAAATCTACATAGGAAGCACTATCAGAGAACTGAGAATAAGAATACGAGAGCATATCTCGTCCACTGGGAGTCAAGACACGAATTAACTACTAGCTCAACATTGGCAAAAAATCATCAGTGGAGCGACAAAAGACTTCTGAGATTTGTGGGTCTCAAAAAAGTTACACCTGGACCAAGAGGGGGGAATCAGGAATCAAAACTGAGACAAGAAGAAGCCAAATTGATTTGTAAATTCCGTTCAGTACAAAGAGGTCTGAATTCAGATAACGAGATGTCTTCTTTTTTATAAATTAATTTTGACTATATCAGACAACACTTTGAATTTTGTTTCAAGATATAGTGAGATGAACAAAAAAATAAGATACCAATTAAGAATTTCGAGTTATAATAATCAGCAGTATCCGTTACAAGACCAATGCCGAACAATGAAGCCACAAAATGTTCCAATGTTACCATATATTTGTTTAACTCTAAAATAGGGTGTCACAAGAATTATTGTGACCAGTACCAAATATCACTTACAATACTCAACATATATTCGTAAGTAATGAACTCTCAACTAATTAGGAGGCTTGCCAAATTCACGTGATACTTTTTCAAGTAATATCACATGTATTAGACTCATTATGTCATTTCAATAAGGTGTGTAAAGTTAGACTGGCGTAAAATCTATTAATTGGTTTAGAGCCACAAAATAGAAATTTAGTATCACCTTTGTGAGCGTCCCGCAGGTTGGGAAGCTCGCATTTCAGCCCAAAAAATGGTGGCCGGTGTAAACAGGAAAGTAGGAGCACCGGCAGTTGCTCGGCAACCGCATCAACAACAAAATGGTTCTGCTTCAATCCACGAGTTGAACGCGGACAGAAACACACGGACAAGAAAAGCTCAAGACAAGTACTTTTCAGGTAAACCTTAGTCATAGGCAGTCCAAATGTAACAGTATTCGAGCTGCATGAGAAACCACGTGCAATGTTTCTTGGAGATTCCCAATGACTGTGACCACACGCGCGTAAAGATTACTTGCGGATAATGTTAAAGTAGCGCATACAGGTTAGCGCATACGCAGACCTTAATTAAACTTCTATAATTTGCATAGAACCATTGCTTACCAACAATATCTGCACTTGCACCGCTTTTTAAGGAACCCACAGGTGGGGAAGCGGTAAGATGCGAGTCAATGTCAAAAAAACCTAAACTGATTAGCGTTCCAACAGACCTAAACTGAATTTCCTGAATTCGCATTGAATACTCGTCCATTAACAGTATCAGCGCTCACACTACCCTTTAAGTAACTTAACCCCGCAATGCTCATTTTACGGCAATTAGGTATTAGAATGAATGCAAATATTCAAAATGAATGGAAACACAGAACGTAAGACATTTTGCACATTAGGCAGAATAGGAACAATCCAAGCTAGGTGCTAACACATATTTTTCATATATCAGGTTGGGATTTAACCCATGACTTGGCACATACGCTGTAAGAATATTGTAAGGACAAGCAACACCATTTGGGTAAGCTCAAAACCTATATAGCTAAAAATAATATATCATAACGAAAGGAGATACAATGAGACGTGTCTAAATATTCATTAATGAAGATGTTTTCTCTTTTTTTTTCTTTCTTTCTCTCTCTCTCTCTCTCTATACCCTGAACCTCCCTACCCATTACCCCTCCCTCCATGTCAACTTAACCTTCGAAAAGGTAAATTTAATATTGTTGAATACAATGAATGGCAAATTTGCAAATATGTATTATTATCTTTTCAAATAACATAGGTGATTGTTTATGGTTTATGTCACGCAATTTACGGTTGATTTAATTTGTTTTCTTTATATATATCTTTGGTTTATGGATGTAACTATTTAAACCCTGATTTGAAAAAGACGGGGGTAACCGGTGAAACACGTGTCATCACATAGGGCAAAATGTCAACATCAATACAAAACTTATGATCACCAAGAATTGAGTCATTTTTTCTTAGTTTTTTGGCGCATGAATACAATTAAGAGTAACCACAGGTACAGTACCCTATATGAACGGCGTTGAGGAACCAGTTTACTCTGTTGTTATCATTCTTTCATGCGACTTTAAAACAAGTTTTTTCAATAACGAAGAGGGCGCTGAGGTACACTTTACAGTACCCTTGTGAAAGGTTCCTCAAGGATCAAGCAGCCTAGAAAGAACCACAGATCTAGAGACAGTGGGCTTCTGGGGGAAGGTGAGGAAAGGAAGAATAACTCTGGGAAGGTGCAGTTGATAGTTTGACTTCTTAGAGATGACGGAGATGTGTGGAGAAAGGGAGAGCATGGAGTCAAAGAGGACGCCAAGGTTCTTCGCTTCACAAGTGGGAGCAGGGAGAGGGCCAAAGGTGGCTGGCCAGAGGGTGATAGGAAAGGTGTGGGTGTACTGATGAGGAGGATCTCAGTCTTACTGGCATTTAGGCAGAGGACGTTGGTGACACACCTCTCCTGGATAGCAGACAGACAGTCAGAGATGAGAGAGGGAGAAGAGGTGGCAGAGGGGAGCCAGGAAACTAGCTGAGTGTCATCCCCATAGCACTGGAAATTTTAGCAGAGAGCAGCAATGCAATGGGCGAATGGTGCTGGATATTGGTTGAAAAGCCAGGGAGAGAGGTTAGACCCCTGGGGAACACCACAGTCAGAGAATGAGATAGAGGAAAGGAAGGACACAAGTTGGAACTGGGAAGGTTGGTTAGAAAGGAAGGTCAGCCAGGCCAGGACCTGATCAGTGATACCCAGGTTATCACAGAGTCGGTTGAGCAGGATGACACGGTTGCCCATGTCAAAGGCAGAAGAGAGATCAAGTAGGATGAGGACAATTGGGATATTAAAATCAATTTTGGAGAGCAGGTTTTCATGGATGTTCAGGAGAGCAGTTTCAGTGCTTCTGGCTGCTCTGAAGCCAGATTGATGGTCATGGAGACAGTCAATAATATCAGTGTGAAGATTAAGCTGGGAGATGGCCAGCTTTTCCAGGAGTTTGCCCAGGAAACGAGTGATAGAGATTGGGCGATAGGTAGCAAGAAGGGAGGGTCGGCAGTGGGTTTCTTGAGAAGAGGGTGCACAAGAGTGCTTCAGAGGGGTGGGGAAGGATCCAGAGGCGAAGGAGTGGTTACAGAAATCGGCTAGGACAAGAGCCAGGGTATCAATATGGTCCTTAATGGTTTTGGACGAAGAGGTCAGAACCTGTTTTTACTAGACTTTCATAGATCGGACTTGTCTGGAAATCTTGTCAGGGCAGATCAGAGGAAAGGAAGAGAAGGTGGGAGGAGAGGCATCTGCAGGGGGGGTTGGAGGTGGTTGGGAAAGAAGAGGGAAGAGGAGGTGAGGACGAGAGGGTGGACAGGATGTCCAGAGTTTTAGAGATGAAATGAGAGGCCAGGGCCGTGCATAGGGCTTGGGAGGGGACAGGAGAGGTAGAGACTGCAGCAAGATTGGGCAGCTTCTTCCAGATTTTAAAGAGTTCGGCCGAGTTGTTAGATGCCGCAGAGACGTGGGCTTGGATGTGAGCTCTCTTCTTAGTGCGGGCCGAGAGCCTGTACTGTCTTTGGAGCAGGCGGCAGGCCAGTTTGTCAGAGTATGCACAAGATGCCCGCCATTTCCTCTCAGCCACCCTACACATTTAAGGGTGACTAGGTCAGAGTCCTACCAAGAGTTGCACTTGGCTTTGGACTTCAAGCGGATCCTCATAACAGGGGAAAAGATATTGAGAGTGTCAGAGATAGCAGAGTGGGGCATTGAAAGGGCAGTGTCAGGATGGGAGTCAGCCAGAGGTGGTGGAGGGGGAGGGAAAGTGGTGGTGAAAGCCTCAACTGACACACGCTTCATGGGCCAGGTGACCGAGAAGGTAGGTGGCAGTGCTGGAGCAGGCTTGGCCTGCGGGGTAGAGAGGAAGAGATGGGAGGAAAGGAGAAAGTGATTGCTCCAGGAGAGAGAAGTGGAGAGAGGGTTAGACAGTGGGATGTCAGAGGAGATCAGAACATCCAGAGTCTGCCCTGCAGAGTGAGTTGGGCCAGAGGGAAGAATAGAAAGAGAGTGAGTCGCAGAGGTCACAAAAGAGTACAGAAGAGGGACAGGAGGCATCCAGGTGGATATTGAGGTCTGTCTCGAAGGAGGAAGAGTTGAGTGGTTGGAGCCAGGAGGGAGGAGGAGAGTTCAGCCCACTCAGAAGTCTGACCAGGTGGCTGATAGATGGAAGCAATGGTTGGAGAGTAGCCAGGAGAGAGAAGGAAAGCCTTCTGACAAGGCATTCGAATGAGGAGTAGGCCTGCGTAGGAATCACAGAGGCAGGAACCCACTCTGTGACGATCAAGGCTACACCACCACCGGAATGGTTGGATCTGGGCATGGAGAGGATCTTGTAGCCATCAGGGAGGAGAGTGTCAAAGATCATGACAGAGCTGGCCGTGAACCATGTCTCGGTGAGACCGGGTACATCGAGGTCAAGTTCTTCCAGGAGGTGGCAGATGTCAGAGGAGTGTTTGACAGCCGAGCATGAGTTGAGAGTGGCAATATGGAGAAGGTTGCTAGCCTTGAAAGACTTCCGGAGAGGGGTGTGCCCTGCAGAGGTGTAGAAGGAGCCCGAGAGGGGGCAGAGGAAGAGGGAGAAAAGGGCAAGGTATCCAAGGAGGAAGTAGAAGTGGGAGGCAAAGAAGCCAGATAGGGGAGAGAGGGCACAGCAGGAGAAGGAAGGACGTTGATGAGGGATGGGAAGCGTCTATCAAAGAGGAGGAGGTTGGCCTGAGGGCCTTGGGCCAAGACAATACCATTCAGGTAGACATTTATGATTAGCTTAGAGGAGTGGAAGGGGTCCAGGAGGGCCTTGCACCGGGTACCATCATTAATAGGTGAAGAAGAGCCTTTAAAGCCATTAAAGTCTCTGGAATTCTCTGGGCACCCAGTCGCCTCTAGCAATGTGCTGGTCTTACCAACCCACTTAACGAAGAAGCTGCCTCAGCAGTATGTAGAAAACACAACAGCATATAGTGCAGCTCTCATGGATGGGAAGTGACATACTGCTAGGTATATGTTTATTTTATTACTCTACTAAACTATGTACTATACTACAGAAAACCTATCGATCTAGTAGATATATATTGCATGTTCTGGGAGAGTGGAGGTGGATGGGTGGCCAGGCGGAGAACACTCCAGTGCTGCAGGTCAGCATGGGCAATCATTCTGAGTGGTTTTATTAGGTAAAAAGAAAAGAGAATGGCATTGTTGCTGCCTGCTACAAATCATCAGGTCTATCTCTATGAGCTGAATAGGGCTATGTTTGCTCACTGGGAAGGACACTCACTTCTTAAGTATCCAGAAGAGCTGGCAACCATAGACACATCTCCTAGGTACCAAGACCCAGGTGACCTGATTCCCACTGTTTCCTCTCCTAGTTAATTGTAGATCGATTGCTGATTATTGTCTTCCCTCCACTGTTAGATTCCCACTCCCTTGATTCTATGCTCCCTAACCTTATTCTTCCCCCTATGATTGTTAAGAGCTCCACTGCATCCCAAAGCTAGGTCTGCATTCAATATATACCATAATAATAATATAAATAATAAAAGACCCTCCAGAGGACTGTTCTGCAGTCTATAAAATTCCCAACCAGAAATGAACAGCAGACATAGCAAATACCTCTCTCCAATATAATGTCTTTACAATGGATCCTTTGGTACTCTCAATGGAGAGATTTGTTGTGATTTGTTATTAACGGCCTGTACACTGCCTACACTATTTCTGTTCTCTGCCTAACAAGCACTGGCAAAGCCAATCATGTTGGTGTTTGCATGTGTTTATTACATTTAACATTTATGGGTAAGAAATGCAGTAAATAATTGGGATCTACCCAGTTATTTCAAATGTGTAGGCAGAGGTGAGCATGGTAGGTCATGTGAGAACAGGGGTGATAAGTGGTAGGCAGGGGGGAGCTAAGGTGGGTGGTTTTGTAGGTGCAGACAGGGATGAGCTAGAGCATGTGGAAGTAGGGTGGGTACAATAAAAAGGAAGTACAGTGGATCGGCTTAGATAAAGAGGATATGAGTAGAGTGGAGGCCGAAGGCAGTGAGGTTGGATGGGTGGGGTATAAAGGGGTGAGATAAGGTGGGTGGGAAAGGGGGAATATATGGTAGGTAAGTTTAGAGCATGGTCGTGTAGAGTGGATTTACAGAAGGTGGGTGTATGGGTGTAGAGCGGGGTGAGGAAGGGTGGATGGATGTGGAGAGAAGGGTGAGGAAAGGTAGGTGGGTGGTAGGTAGAGAGAGGTAAGCAAGGGTAGGTGTGCTGTAGAGGGGTGAGGGAAGGCGGTGGGTGGGGCACAAAGGGGTGAGGGAGGGATGGTGGGTGGGTGTTGCATAGAGAGGGGTGAGGAAGGGTTGGTGGGCAGGGTGCAGAAAGGGGTAATGAAGGGTAGGGAGAGGGGTGCAGAGAGAGGTAAGGACAGGTGGGGGATTGGATATAGAGAAGGCTGAGGAAGGGTGGGTGGGATGTGGAGGGGTGAGGAAGGATGAGTGGAGTTTAGAGTAGGGTGATGAAGGGTGGGTGAGTGCGTAGAGGGTTGTGGAATGGTGGGTGTGGAAGGGATGAGAAAGGGTGGGTGGGGTGTGTTCAGAGGGATGTGGAGGGCGGTTGGATGAGGAAGGGTGGGCAGGGTGTGGAGAGGGGTGACGAAGGGCAGGCAGGTGGGGTGTGGAGAGGGGCATGCCAGGGTCTGTGGTGTGAAGAGAGGGGTGTGGAAGGGTGGGTGGTGTGTAGAGAGGGGTTAGGAAGGGTGGGTGCAGAATTGGAGTGTAGAGAGGGGTAAGGGAGAGCGAGTGTGTTGCTGTTTAGGGAGTGTTGAGGAAGGGTTGGTGGGGTGTAAAGAAGGGTGAGTGAGGTGGAATGGCGAAGGGTTGCAAGGTGGGGTGATCGCAGGAGTGGGGATGGGTGTATTGTATTGAATTGTTTTGTGGGTGTGTCGGTGAGGATTAGAGATTTCTGAGGAACATTGAGTGGTGTATATAGAGGGATGAGGAAGGGTTGGTGGGGATTGTAGATGGGTTTGGGGTGTAGAGAGGGGTTAGAAAGGTGGGTGGGTGTTGTGTAAAGATGGTTGTGGAAGAGAGCTGATGAGAGAAGAGTAGGTGAGGTGTAGAGAGAGTTGAGGAAGGGTGAGCAGGTGGGATATAGAGAGTGGTGAGGAAGGGGGGCTGTAGAAAAGGGTGAGGAAGGGTGGGTTGGGTTTAGAAGGGAGTGAGGAAGTGTAGATGGGCGTGGTGTAGAGATGGATGTTGAAGGGTTGTTGTAGGGTTGATGAATGGTGGGTGAAGGGATGTAGAGGGGGTACAAAAGGGTGAGTTGGAGGGGTGTAGACTGGGGTGAGGAAGGGTGGGTGGGTGCATTGTAGGGAGGTGTGAGGAAGGAAGTGTGGGGGTGGTTTCTAGAGAGGGGAGATGAAGAGGGGCGTGGTGTAGAAAGTGGCGTGGAGAGGTCGGTGGGCTGTAGAGAGCTGGGGTTTAGAGAGAGGTGTTAGGAAGAGTGGTTGGGGTGTGGAGAGGGGTAAGGAAGGGTGAGTGGGGTGCAGAGAGGAGAGGATGGATGGGGTGTATAGAGGGATGAGGAAGGGGTGGTTGGTAGTGTGAGGAAGAGGGGTGAGGAAGGGCTAGAAGGCGGGGTGTAGAGTGCAGTGAGAAAGGGTGGTGGTGTTACGCAGAATTATCCAGCATTGGATCTTCCATAGACATGCATGTAGATAGCCATTATGGCCTATGAGCCATTCTATTGTGTATTCCCTCCACCTCACTTTGGTCCTTTATGACCCCAACCAATGAGGTGGCAGGGCTTAAGCTCCGCCCAAGGCAGCCATCTTCAGATTTTGCACCGCAGTCTAATTGACACAGGGAATCCTCAAGCTCTGAGTTTTTTGGAATATCCTTCTATTTTCACAGTAGTTTATATTTCTATATACTCTACTACATTCCCCGGGCTAGGGGCTATCTCTACCGGTTTTTGGATTTTCAAAAAACTTTGTTTTGACCCAGAATTCGTCGAGTCAACTTTCTCTTCAAATGGCTGAACTTCAGCAAACCAAGAAACCTTCCCTGTTCAGGGATTGCACGAGGTGCAAGAGAAAGGTGGTTTACATGAAAGACCCACATGATCACTGTATATACTGTCTATATCCTCATGACATCCAGAAATGTCACATTTGCAAGTCTTTTTCAACTAATACCCTACAAGAAAGACATAGAAGACTTCTTCTGCATCTGGAAGCCAAGGAACTTTCTTCAGATGAGGAATCTGCAAAGACAGCTCCTGTTCACTCCAGCAAATCATCTGAGAAGCAAACTTCTAAAAGAAGGGCTTCTTCAGTGGAAAGTGGTTCCTCTCCCACTCCCAAGAGTAAAAGGAAGCTGGAAATTATACATTTCCTTCCTCCCCTGGACTCTACAAGCAATAAGATGAAGCATTCTACGGCAAAAACTACCTCCAGAGGTAAGGAGGAGTGGAGGAATTTGAAAAAATGGGGAGGGGGAGGGCAGTCGTCCACGGAGAAGCCGTCTACGAGCAGCAATAAAGATAGAGGCCCGTCGTCCACCAAGCCATCGACGAGACCCTCATCGATGACCACCACACGGCAAACCACTTCGTCCACGACTAAGTCCTCGTCGGCGAGTTTATCATCCACGAAGTAATCGTCGACGAAGGAAGCTCACCATTCATCCACGAAGCACTCGTCCACTAGGCATTCGTCCACAAAGCACTCATCGACGGATAAGGTACCGTCCACAAAATCTTCGTCCACGCATTCGTCAACGGATAAAGTCAAGCTACCGTCCCCGAAATCTTTGTCCACCGACCTACTGTCGATGAGGCCGTTGTCCACGAAATCTTCGACCACGGCTCCGTCAACGACACTGCAAGCTCATTTACCGACAGAGGATTTAGGACCCAAAACGCCCCTCGCTGATGCCACTGTTACACCATCCAATGAAGACAGTCTTCCTGAGTCTATAGAAGCGCTGCCTCATTTTTCAGACGCTAGACCTCTCGAACCTCAGGGAACACAATTATCTCTCTTAGGAGAAATGCCAGAGCTACCTGACGTCATCCTGCAGGAGGAGTTTGACACTGAGTTTGTTGAAGAACAGCATTGTCTTACACCTAAGGAACACAGTCCTCCTTGGCAACCTACTACAGAGCTGCCTGCTGATCCTTATGATCCCGGGCTCATGTTATCAATGCAAAGGATCATTGAGGAGTTCAACAGACGTCAAAATGAAAAAAGCCAGTTGGCTGTACCGAGGGAGCCAAACCCAGCGCAGAGGGATTTTTCACCTCGACAAAGCACGCCAAGACATTCGCCTTCCAGGAGTAGGCCACAGAAAAGGGTGCATTCACCAGAACCACCGCGCAGATCTAGGAGCAGGACATTCAGTGCTTCACCGACAAGGGTCCCTTCTCCAGCATCGTCACATAGAACAAGATCCCCAGTTAGAGATCCAACGATTGTACCATCCTCTGTTTCGGTCTCAGACTGACAGTAAGATCCTTTTAGAGAATGTTCTGACCCGGAAGAAGGCGAGATCACGCAGGAGTCTGATACTAGTGAATGGGACGAGTACATTTTCAAAAAGCCCAGGAAGAAAGATTCTCCGGGTGGCTCTTCACCACCAGATGATCTAGTCTCCTTTCATACTATCGTCGGCAAAGCCGCAGAATTGTTTCAGTTACAGGTCACATCGGAGGAGAAGAAGTTGGTGCTTTATGAGCACAGGGACAAGCGTAGGAGAACTGGTACAACCATTCCTCTCCTCAACACCATTTGGGAGTCCGGATCCAAGATACTGGCCACACCCTTATCCACTCCGGCTCTAGTTTCCAGGCCTGAGAAAAAATACAAGGCCCCTGAGTCTGCACCTCTTTGTCTATGAGGTCATACAAAACCGGACTCGGTCATCACAGTAGCAGCTAGGAAAAAGTTGGCCAATCCAGCATCAGCTCTATCAGCCCCACCGGACAAGGACAGTCGCAAACTAGAGGCGATGGGCAGGAAAGTATCTGCACCAGCATCGCTTACCATCAAAGCGGGCAACGCGCTGGCCATGACGGCGAAGTCTGACCACAAACTTTCGCTCCGCATGTCCAAGCTGACCAAACAGCTACCTATAGAACCTCAGGAGGAAGCCAGGTTGATTATCACTGACGGGGAAGCAGCTTCGGATCACATGATTGATGCAGCAGTCGATGTGGCGGAGTCAGGTTTCCGGCAGATGGCCAACGGCACAGTGCTGAGAAGGCAGGCATGGATGAAGGCTACCAATTTCAGACCTGAGGTCCAAGCTCAGATATTAGACATGCCCTTCGATGGTCAAGAACTCTTCGGGAAAAAGATTGATGACCACCTCAATAGAATCAAAACGGACATGCACTTGCCATCAGCTCTTTGAAAGATAAAGACAAAGATATCCAGTCTTTTTTTTAAATTTTTTTTTAAATTAAAAATATCATTGGTTTATATAATTAAACCTTACATTTATGTTTCAACAGAGAAAAGTACAAGTAAAAATAGTACTCAAAAAAGAAAAATCAAATTAAATCAATAATTGTATGTCTAGCCAAAATCGTATAACAGCTGTAATCATCCTTCTGTTATTTCCTGCTAATATTAACACCCAACGTTCGTCGGGATCTAGTATCCTTGTGGATTTTAGATATAATTGAACTATTGTGGTACGTTTTGGTGTGAGCGCAGTGCATATCATATGCAGATGGTGTATCGATTCTATAGAGTCTTTTTCCTTACAGAATCTACATGTATGGTCGCAGGGGATAGTTCGATTTCGCAGCCCGTTGATTTCATGTGTGGGTAAAATGTTCAATCTTAATCGGAGGTATAAGTCTCTGATAACCCGGTCAGGAAACATTTTGAGGTAGGGCGGTAGTTCATTAAGCGCTCTCATGTCATTTGTGCAGTTCAGGGTTAATTTATACTGATTTTTGATTTCTTGTGTCTTCATCCAGTCTAGTCTTGCTACCTGCAGTTTTGCTTTTTGTGGTCGGTTTAGGAGCATGTCCAGCGATATGTTGTTGGCGATCCTTTGTGCTTCGACAACATTTTTCCACTTGTTCAGAGCTGCAGCGTTGATGTTTGTAGAATTAGCATGTACTATATCCCATGCTGGAATGCAATCGGTGTTCAGGATTTTCCTTAGTAAGTCAAGTTGCTTCCATTTTATGATAGAGTTTAAAGACTGCAGACCTAGTTCAAATCTTATACGTGCCGCAGGGACAACATTGGGTAAGGAAAGAACCTTTGCCCAAAAGAATTGTTCTATTTCATTCCATGTGTGTTCAAGTAAATTGATCATGGTCTCGCCAACAAGAATTGCCACAGCTTTCTGTTTGTAATATAGAATAATTGGTTTAATTGAACATTTTCCAAATTTTCTGTGAATGATTAATGCTTGACGTGCCATTGATTTTGCTTTGGTTATGAGATGAGTTGCCCAAGGTTCTTCATTTGTCGACTGATTCATCCACATCCCTAGATATTTGAAGGATTTTACTTGGATGAGTCTTTCATTCTTCAAATAGAAAGTCGGTTTCTTGATCGTGGGGCTTATTCCAGCTGTAAGTGCCATAACTTTGTTTCTTTTTAATGTTAATTTCTAGTTCATTGGTTGTCATGTAGGTATCAATATTCTTCAGTGCTTGTTGTAGTCCTTTAGGAGTCTTGGAGAATAGCACAATATTGTCTGCGTATAACATTATGGGAAGCACTGTTGAATTCAATTTTGGTGGATTGGTTAGGGGAGAGGCTATAAAATCTTCGAGGTCTGAGGTGAAGAGGTTGTAGAGTGCTGCCGCCAAAGGGCAGCCTTGTTTCAGCCCATGCCAGGTTTTAATGGGTTGTGTTACCAGGCCGCCTTTGGAGAGTCTGATCCGTATTTCGGTGTTCGAGTACAAAAGTTTTATTGGTTCGAAGATGTTCGATGGGCAGCCCCATTATTAGCTTTGACCATAGCAAGTCTTGGTTAATTTTATCGAATGCTAAATGCAGGTCAATGAATGCAGCATAGGTCTGAGTTCTTGCTCTGCATGATTCATGTTTTAGCAAGTTGAGAAGGAATAAGTTGGTCGTCGTGACAAGATATTTAGTAAAGCCTGTCTGTCTTGTTGCTAGTCGATGTGTCCCTTTTGCCCATCTGGTAAGTTGTTGTTGAAGTATATTTGCACAGATCTTGCCCAAAGGGTCTAGCAGGGCAATAGGTCTGTAGTTTATAGGATCATTAGAAGGGCCTTGTTTATAAATGGGGACCAGAACTGCTTTTTGCCATGAGCAAGGTACGGTTTTTGTGTTATTGATTAGTGCCAAGATTTGAGCAAACATTTCAGCCCATATCTCCGGGTCTTTTTTGATGATGTAATTTGACAGGCCATCTGGCCCTGGAGCTCTTGATACATTTAATTTGATGATTGCTTCACTGATGTCGGTGGGAGCCCAGTCCAGTATCCAATTGGAGTTTTGAGGAATTAGTTCTAGTGACTTTCCGTTAGAGCGTTGTTAGTATAGTTGTTCGAAATGTGACTTCCAGGTTGCCTCTGAAACTTCAGAGATTTACTTATTACCCAGACCTAGTAACCGCAATATGTTTTCTGCATCGTTTTGTTCAATGATCATCTTGTTGTTTTTGGACCAATTTTAAAATTTTTGTTTAGCTTTTTTAATTTGTTGGTTTTGTGTTGAATCTGGCCCTTTTTTGATTTGTTTTATCAATTTTTTAAGTTCTTTTTTCTTAGCCGCTATTAAGGGATAATAGGCGTGTTTTGTGGTCCTGAGAGGTCATAATTTTCTTGTTATTAGGTTTTTGGTGAAAAGTATGTAGGATCCATTCATAATTCAGTTTCTTTGAGTCTTTCATTTGAGTGCTTCTGAATATATCCGGTAGTTGGTTAGTTTGCTTTTTAGTCAATCTTAGTCGGTTATTGGCATTGTTTATTTCTAGGTCTGGTAGATCTAAGTAGGTCGAATTAAGTCTTGGAGTCGGCCATGTTCTTATTAATATGTAGTGATCACTTGCTTCACTATAGATGTTTTCCACGCGTTGAATGGGAGACTGGCCCTCATTACGACCTTGGCGGAGGACCATGGTGCTATTAGCACCATGGTCCATGGCGCTAAGGGTGCAATTCCGCCATGGTGGTTGGCGGACTTACCGCCCCATTCCGACCTTGGCGGGGCGGTAAGTCCCCAATCCCCATTTACCCTTCCCCATTCCCATTTTTGCCCCATAGGGCATAATGGGAGTGGGGAAGGCGTTAATTACGCCACCGTAAATTACGGTGGCGTAATTAACAACATGGTCCCTTAGCGCCATGGATTTTAACACCTGCTAAAAGCAGGTGTTAAATCCGCCATGGCGCTAAGGGAACTCGTACTCAGGCGGTAAGGGTCGGCGATGTTTACGCCGGCGTAAACCCCTTACCGCCTGTGTCGTAATGAGGGCCACTGTATTGAGTTAGATCAATATATGTAATCAATAATCCCTCGACTCTGGGCTCTCGCCCATGTAGCTGCCGGGAGGTTAGTTTGTTGGTCGATTGCATCTAGTCATGTCATGCTTCTATGTGTCATCTCTTTGGTCCATCCTCTGGCACTGTGGTCAAGACTAAGAGTATCAAGTTATTGACCCAATTTAGAAAAAAAGATGCAAATTCAGATCTCCACAGACTATAAATTCAATGCCAGGATAGTTGAATGAAGCTTCATCCATTGCAGTAAAGAATTTATCTATGTATACATCATCTGGGACACTTTGGGGGTTTCAGTATGTATTAAGTACACATATATGTTGATTTTGGATATTTAATCGTTCAAATTTATTGATGGTTTCCGGCTCATGGGTACATTGTAAAATTATGGTGTGTATCCAGGCGTTAACAATTTCATGTTTAACTTCTTTTAGATGTGAGTCCATGCTAATTAGGATCAGAAGACCGGATTAATGTCATCCTTTGTGATTGGAGATAGCTGGGTTTATTAAAATATTGAATCCATCGCATACTGGTTTGTAGACCAGCCATGTCTCTTGTAGGCATTTCACATCTGCTGTTTTAAATTCCTGCCTGGTTTTGCTCAAATAGATGATGATGGCCTCTCGTATTCCATGAGCATACAGTTAATACAGTGCTGGTGTTGCAACTTGGATGCTAATGCCGATGCTGGAAAGTGGTTTTTGCATAGGAGTATGAATCATCTAGTATCCTCCTGATCGGATAGCAATGTGTCGGAAATTCTTGAGAAGCAGTTCTTCGATGGTCATGGGCCGGAGAGTCAGCGTACGTCCTTTGATTAAATGATATACTTGAGTTTGATGAATCGGTTGTTATCGTGATTTGTGAATACATTGATCGATCATCATGTGAGTTGTGTTCAATGCTTGGCGCTCTTTGATTAGTTTCAATTGTTCTCAGCCGGAATCCCAGAGCTTGCAAGGCGTCTACTTCGGACGAGATTATGCGCAGAATATTGTTACTACAGCAATGTAACCATATGGAGTCTAGCTTGTCTGGACTGATGAATTCAATCAGGTCAATATCTTTAGTTGTTACAACAGCGAGGCTGGGGATGGCATGTAGAAGACGAAGAACATTTGTTCGGTTGAGAACCAGTGTTTCTTCATTTCCGCAAGATCTTTCCAGCTTTAGTATGTTTTGAGGAGCAGGTTTCCTTGGATCTATGAATTCCGGTAATTTCGGTAGGGTCGGTTCTCTTTCTAATAGTGATTCCTCTGCTAGGGAGGTCTCGGAGATCAGTGAACAATCTAAATTTGTCACCTCACATGAATGCTGATCTTGACCAGCATTTTTGGAGGAGAGCTCCATCAAAGAAGATGAATGGTGGATTTCAGAACATGTTTGGTCATAACAGTCTATTACTAGTTGCGAAGATTCATTCAATTGAAGTTCGTTGTGGTTACTTGTATTTTGTTCTTGGTTTGAATATATCGAAAGGTTTATTAACAGATCCAATGTTATAGCATCTGTTTCAGTATCTTGAGAAATATCTGTGATCTCTAAGTTGTTGTTAAGCAGGGGTTTCTTGATAGCTGGTTTGCTAAGTGGTATAATCTGTTTGGCTGGAGGAAGCGTGAGATTTCGGAGAAAAGCTCTCGAGCCTCTTTGTTGTTTTGTTTTTTTTTGTCTTCGGTTTGGTGGGTTAGGTGGTGGGCGATTGGGGTCAAATATACTGTATGTGTCTTTTGCCCCTTCTCTTTGTTTGTTCTGGCCCAAATTTGTATGATCCATAGTTTTTCCGTTCAGGGAACAATTGATTATAACAGGGTTTCCGTGGGGTGGATAACTCTCACCAATGGAGTCAATAGTAGGCATTTTGCATTCATCTACTGTAATTATTATTGGCAGATTCTGTTTGTTGTGGTTGTTTACTGTCAGAAGTGGCGATATTGTAACTGGTGGAACAGTGGGTTGAGTTTCCATATTTTGCTGTGGGTGATGCTGTTGAACACCATCAGCATTCTTCATATTTACCCGCATGAGGTCGATCAGGGCATCTGTAAGATGCATTTTTTCGGCCCTATCCTTCCAAGCTATGTCTGCAAGGCGTTGCTGCCCCATCAGGGTTGCTTCAGCTTCTACTTTCAGTCTGGTTTCGAGATTTAGCATTAGCACTTCTTGAATCTTTTGTTTTGAAAATATAGAGGCACGGATTGTAGTTTGATCTTTAGCAACTTCCATTTGTGCTTCTTGAATCTTCATGTAGGGAATTAGTGCTTGCATACATACTGCAATAAGCATATTCTGCAGGTCAACCATCGTTGTAGCAACCGATTCTTGCGGGTTGAATTTGTCTGCATTATAGGGAGGGTTTCTGTTTTCTGTATTAGGATTAGGTGGTAGGTTATAGTAGAAACTGTCAGTAAGAGGTGTACTTGTTGTAGGATACTCTTGGTGTTTAGTTATATTGCGGATGAGAGGGCCTTGCTGTTTTGGTCTCGGCTCTGTGGGATTTCTTGACACCTTTTTCTTTTTTGCCTCTTGCAATTCCATTAGTGCCTCTATTTCTGTGAGATCAAGTGAAAGTCTCTGAAGACGTTTATCCGAGACTAGTTGGGAAAGTTCATGGTGTGTCTCTGGATTATGACGTTGATCATGAAGCGCCTTCCATTTTAATTTAGCAGCCTTCGCCCGCTCTTTCTGCGCAGATTCTTGTCCTGCACCTTCAGCTGCTATGTGGATTAATGGAGTGTGTACTGCCACAGTCTGCTCAGTACAGGTAGTTCTTAGCTGTTGAGTTTTATCTGAAGAATCTGTAATTGTCATTGTTGACATAACTGTGGTTTGAAGATTGTCTTTAATATCGGCTTGGATGGTTGTCTCCATTAAGGATTGTAATTGCGTCCGATGCCTCGTTTGTGGGCCCATCCGTGGAGAATGTTGTATTGTTTCCATTGTTGAGGCACACTTATACCCACGGTTATGCAGAACTAAGGAGTTCCGTGGCTTGCCGGGCTCGCTCGCAGTTTGCACTCAGATGTCAGTGTGACTCAAAGGAGCAAGCCTTTGGTCTTCACCCAGGTGCCAGTGGTTGCACCTTGGGAAAAGTAGGGCTGTTTTCCGCGGGATATTCAAGTATCCACTATTAAGTAGGAAAAAGCGGACCGTGTATTATGTGTGTAGCCCGCAGTCCCTGTATAGATATCTGTGAAGATCAAAGGTATAAACCCGCAGTCTCAACACAGATGTCGGCGGTTTAACTTGAGGGCGGAGATGTTATTTCTATTGATTGTTCAGAGTTCCGTAGTTCAGTGGAGTAATCCGCAGTCCCAGCACAGTGTCTGGGTGGATCAAAGGATAAACCCGCAGTCTCCACACCAGTATCAATGGCTGTACTTAAACGGTCCGTCCGAACAGCGCGGTAAGGAATGCGTTTCTTTATTATGAGATCGTTTGATATCTCACATAGAGCAGCGTGCCTCAATTACGTGCTGGTAGAGAAACAGCGGCGTGGGATGTGTGATAAGTTGCTATGCACTACTCACATGTGTTCATTTACCGTTGGTGTTTGTTGTGAGCATGTAATACGAAGACAGCGTTAGTAGCGTTAGTAGCGGACAGTCAATTTGCAAAGCGTCTTACCAGAGTTCAGTCGTACTAGTTGATCTTTCCGTATTTGCAAAGCGAGAGGGTTGAAACAACTGTTCAACCCGCCGAACACCGGCAAGCACCACTTGCCCTCCACTTTCGCTCCAGAAAGCGTTTAAGAAGTATTTCCTGACAGCAATGTCCCGCCTCCAGGCAGTTAAAGCGCTAGTCTCCTGATTAAGAAGAGGGGAGTTCCGACACCGGCAAACACCACTTGCCCTCCACTTTCCGGTCTTTTCATCCTTTTCGAGGTTCATCCTTGAAGTACAGAGGTTTTAACCACCTTTCCTACGGTCAGAAGTCGCAAGGTAGTTCATACCAGGACACCAAGTACCAGTCTTCCAATAAATACAGCCAGAGAGGGAGGCGGGGCTCCGCTCAAGGGAAGTCACAGAGCAAACAAAACTGACAGTCTAGCTCCTCCCCCTCAACATCACACCCCAGTGGGGGGAAGGGTGAGCCAGTTCTACCAAAGCTGGCAGTCAATAATATCAGACAAATGGGTGTTGCAGGTGGTCCACGAAGGACACACCTTGGAATTTGTAGACCAGCCTCCTTCCTTGCACCCGACTCCGCGCAAGGTGCATATGTTAAAACAAGTCATGGCCGAAATCCAGAAGTTGCTGCACAAAGCAGCAATAGAGCCAGTACCTTACTCTCTAAGGGGAAAGGGTTCCTACTCCCGCTTCTTCCTTGTCAAAAAGAAGAATGGTCAATGTCGACCCATTTTGGACCAGAGAGCGCTAAACAAATATATCAAGCGCATCAAATTCAAGGAGTGCTCCCTTGGTTAAACAGGCCCGATTTGTTGGTCACTCTAGACTTGGAGGACGCATACTTCCACGTACCAATCCACCAAGCACACAGAAAATTCCTCAGGTTCACTGTGGGCGATCTTCATTTTCAATTTCGAGTGCTCCCGTTCGGTCTGAAATCAGCACCAAGAGTGTTTACAAAATGCCTAGCACCAGTGGCTGCAAAACTCAGGAGGCCAGGAACAGAAGTCCTTCCATATCTGGATGACTGGTTTATAAGAGCAAGTTCCACCTCAAGCGCACGCTTGGCAGTTTCAAAGACAACAAATATCCTAAGAGAGTTAGGTTTCGCCATAAACAACGCAAAGTTCTGCCCAGTTCCCAGCAAGACATTTTCTTTCCTAAGGAGCCGAGCTCGACACCATTATTCCCAGAGTGAGACTGTTGGCAGAAAGAGCAACAGCAATTCTCTGCTTGACCTCGTGGTTCTTAGGGAGAGAAACGGCATTGGTGCGCTCTTACGAATCCCTCCTGAGCATTATCTCCTCATGTATATTCCTCATACCAAATTGCAGGCTTCGCATGAGGCCTGTTCGGGAGGCACTGGACCACCAATGGAAACAAGCTCTCAGCTCTAGGGAGGATATCGTCCAGTTTCCAACGACGCTGCACTAAGCTCTTCGATGGTGGAATGCTCCGCAGAACCTTTTACAAGGGATGCCGTTTCAGGCACCAACATCAACCCTTCTTTTGAGGATGGAGCGTCTCTTTCGGGCTGGGGCGCTCATCTTGCGGACCTACAAATCAAGGGTCAACCCAGGAGTCCCAACTCCACATCAATATGTTGGAACTCAGGGCCATACGGTGGGCACTGAAAGCTTTCCTTCCGCTAGTGGCAGGACAGGTACTCACTGTACAGAAAGACAACACAACCTCCATGCACTACACAAACAAGCAAGGAAGCACAAGGTCGGAGATCTTATCTCAAGAAGCTCAACTACTATGGGAATGGGCATTGCACCATGGAGTCCAAATCAAGGCGGAACACCTTCCAGGGGTGGACAATGTCCTAGCAGACAAACTAAGCAGAGACAACACGTCCTCGAGTGGGAGCTGGACGAGAAGGAAGCCCAACGGATCTTCGCCTTATCCACATCTCAATCTTTTTGCCAACAGGGCCAACAAGAAATGCAAAATGTTCGCCTCCAGATACCCAGAGAGCCAGTCAGTAGGAGACGCGTTCTCAGTGGATTGGACAGGGAAATTCCTATATGCCTTCCCCCCCCCCTTTCCCCTCATTCCCAGGATACTACGCAGACTGAAAGAACAGAGGTGTGCTATGATCCTAATTGCACCGCACTGGGCACGGCAAGTCTGGTACTCGACCCTACAGCACCTGCCCCGATGGCCCCAGATTTGCCTCAAAGCGCATCAGTATCTATACACTCAACAGAACCGCAGGATCCTCCATCACGATCCACTGAGCCTGTCTCTCAAGGCCTGGTTCCTGAGCAGCGAAAGCTGATGAATCTCAATCTGCCTACAGAGTGCTGGGACATAATCAGAGCCTCAAGGGCTCCTTCTACACGCATCACTTATACTAGGAAATGGACTCGTTTTTCCAAGTGGTGTGAGACATATGCTATTGATCCTCTCATCGCCTCGGTTGAGCAAGTACTTCCTTACTTTTTGCACTTAGCCAAAGCAGGTCTTTCACTGTCTTCAATCAAGGTCCATCTATCAGCCATTGCGGCATACACGACGGCCCCGGAGAAGCAGTCCTTACCCTCCCTTCCAGCCGTTAAGATCTTCCTTAAAGGGCTTTTGCGTACATACCTGCCTACGCCCACACCGGTTCCAACCTGGAGCTTGAACACTGTGCTAACAGCCCTCATGGAGCCTCCTTACGAGCCCATTCACACGTTCGCTAAACACTATTGCCTGGCTGAAGATGCCAACAAAGAAACTGCAGTTGGACAGGCAGTGCTCCGCCACCTCTTTGCATAAGGTAGGACCAGCCTCCTATTCCCACCTTTCCCTGAGTATGTAACCGTTGTGTTGCTGCATAGTAAAGATTTGATCAGAAATATGTTTTTTCTGTATTTATGCATATATGTATATTGATGGTGGCATGTTTTTAACTGCTTGGTATTCTATTCAAGCATCTGAATCTATGGAAGATCCGATGCTGGAGTTACTTACCTGTAACTGTATTTCTCCAGCATTGGTATCTTTCATAGATTCACATGTGCCCATCCGCCTCCCCTAAGAGGCTGCTCCTACGCTCAGCAACCATCATACTGTAATTCCTACGGTTCAAAATCTGAAGATGGCTGCCTTGGGGCGGAGCTTAAGCCCTGCCACCTCATTGGTTGGGGTCATAAAGGACCAAAGGTGGAGGGACTACACAATAGAATGGCTCATAGGCCATAATGCACTATGTACATGCATGTCTATGTAGCATTGTGTGTATATTAAAAAAAGTATTCATTATTTTATCACCAAGGTTTCCCGGTCTGACGACGGGGAATATTCAAGCATGTGAATCTATGAAAGATACCAATGCTGGAGAAATACAGTTACAGGTAAGTAACTAAGACTTATATTCAGTACCCTTTGGGAACACTACACACAATTAGTGTCATGATGCCTACCTCCAAGGAGCCAGGTCCGACCCAGCAACCCCAGAGGCAGGCATCATTTCCCCCAGGGGAGTGCCAGCGGGCCCAAGCTGGGGCCCTTTGGACGCAGTCCTGGCGCCTTAGGCGCCAGGCTCATGTTGGACCTCTGTCCTGGCGCCTTAGGCGCCAGGCTCATAAAGCTAGACATGTGTTCAAGTGTTTTAATGTGCACTTACCTGATGCAGACCATGCTGCCACATCCAGGCCCTCTTGATGCCTGAATAGGAACTACTTTACCTGTGGGACTACTTTCCACCCGGGTGTGGTCGGGGAAGGATACATACCTGATCGGAGGAAGGATACACACTTGGAACTTCTTCCAAAGCTATTTAAACCACACCCGATCAGCAACTCACGCTTCGCGTTGTTCTGCTCCTCGCAGCTGGACGCTCACCGTGTCAGCTCCTGCATCTGGACTTCAGCCACGCCTGTCAGCATCCTGGGTCACCTGCAAAGGGAGACAAGAGACCTACCAGCTTATCTGCACCACGGAGACATCACCGACGATCCTGAAAGGGAAGACATCATTTTTAAAAGCATTTCGTTACGATCGCTGCAGCGCTGCATTTCACTCACCTTTCCTGGGTTCCTCCATCTTCAGCAGCGATCATCCGGATACACAGCCACTTCCCAGAGCCTAGAGAGAAAGACAAGAATAAGAGGTGAGAGAAGGAAGGGAATAGGAAAAGCCCAGTTTCCTTCTAAGACTTACCTGTTGGGTCATTCCCATTTCATTTCGGGTCTTGCTGCTTCCAAGCAGGACCCCGGCCCCTATGGGGAAAAAAGACAAAGACATTAGATGAGCGAATGCAAAAACATCACCTGAGCGCTCATCTAGGACTTACCAGATCTTTACTGGAACTGCACGTTTCACTTCTGGTCGGCGCCATATTTCTGGCATTCCGAACCCCGGCCCCTATGGGGAAAAGACATCAACATCAGCGCTTTGTTGCAAGAAGTCTCCAAAGGAATCTTCATTCATCACCTGAAAAAAGACAATGAACATTATTATTTAAAGCTTGAACTTTTGAACTTGCAACAGAACTTTTACAGCGCCTTACCAGTATAATCAAGCTTACCTGAACTCCCATCCAACCTCAATCCAGTGAAGTAACTGGGTTCAACGCGCCCCTGCGTCAGAAGCAGGATGGAGAGCTCGTCCTTTCAGACCCTAAGGTGAGACTTCACGGGGAATCGTGGAAGGGTATCGTGGACGGTTGGAAGAAAGTGGGAGGCTTGAGCATAACTCAGTCAGTAGGTAATACTCCCTTTTCACGCACAGGGGAATATCCCTGCGAGCCGGAGAAGCCAGAGTAGAGGGCCCTTCCTGTCCATCTTCAGAGTCCTGCACTTCACCATTGAAGAAGCATCAACACTCGAAGCCAGACCTGCGCCTCCGTGGGAATCCGGTGAGCGTTACAATTAGGACTACAAGTGACAGTGCAAATTCACCTTTGGTACAAGCCTGTACTACACAGTAAAGTGGCAAGTATCAATAGTTATACAAAGGACAGCAATTACTATGATTCAAACAAACACTGACTCAAGGAGTAAAAGAATATACATTTATTTACACATCAGTTATTAAACATTTCACTATTAACAAGCAGTTGAAAAATCACGATACTAATACACTACACCACACCCAATAAATTCTGGACAACTTCACAATGAAGTGTGAGCAAAATGGCACTCCAGTAATAAAATGGGAGGGAAAGACAAAGTTAGACAAAATGTGAGCAGCACCAACAAGTAAGTAAGCAGGGCAATCTGGAAAAAGGAACTACAGTGAGGAAATCAAATCAAGAGGCCAGGGCCTGAGTCAATGGACCAAAGTCTTTGCAGAGGATCACACAGTTCAGGGTAGTTTGTGGTTAAGTCTTTGCCAAGAGTTCAGAACGAGGTTGGTTGGACGAAAAGTTACTTTAAAGAAAAGAGAAGGACAAGCCCTCGGATTGGTGAAAGATTTCACACACTTTCACTGCGGTCGGACGAAACAAACAACCCGGTTAGCACAGTACTTTTAGAGCAGAAGAATGCTGTAGCTGAGGCAGACATTCCTGGCAGGCATACTAGTATACACTGTTTAAACTTTTTTTGTAAACCTATGCCCCACTCTTATACATGAAGGCCACCACTCTGCATGTAATGTATAGGATGTCTATACAACTTGGGCACACCAGTTTCTAAGATTATCCAATGCCCTCATCTTCCTCAGGGTTAAATGATTTTCACATGCATCGAATTAGTTGGTGGGTCCGTACTCCCTAACACAGCCACTCCTCTGATCATTCCTCTAGATGTTATTATTTTTCTTTGCTGTTATGGAGTACTATATTCCATTGTCACCTGAAATAATCGACTAATCAGTGATCAATCGTGTTTAAAGTCGAAACACTAACTTCGCAGACGTGAATTTTGTGCATTTTAGAAGTCACCATGAACTACTAGAACTTCACAAGCCAGCCTATCCCAAAGGTACTTCACTACACCAATTATATTCTAACCGAAGGACGACCATCAAGTCGCACAGAGAATGCCACACCTGCTTTAGTTTGTAGCAATGTCTTCACTAACAAAGCAAGATCAACCATTCCTGTGATACTTTCGAGAGCCCACATGTCCAGGCGAGAGTACATCATCCTTACCTGGTTTCTTGCAGCAGCTAATTCTACGCAGAGCTTTCTTCATCTCAATAACTGTGGGAGCCAAGCATCTACCGGCCTAATCCAAGACTGTGGAACCATCCTGGCTGGAACCTTGCATTTGCACCCACTTGGAAGAATGTCTCACCAGAACAGATGCAAAGTGCAAAGGTAATTTATTTCACAAGGTCAACTCCCAAGTGCAAAAGACAATTAGACGTTTTCTTGAAAACATGTTATATCACCATAGACTTTAATGGGCCCTTAGAATAAACCTTTAATAAAGAGCTGTGATGTATATTGTTGATCATCTGTGAAATACATGTATAGCAGTATAAGCTGTTTTAACTGTCAATGTGGGATAGTGTACATTCATGGATAAGCTTGTATTTAACTGTCATGGTAAACATGTTTACCAGGTGCATTATTTCAGATGTGTATTTGTTTACCTTGTTGCTATGGGTATGTTCAGCATCAGCATAACATGCTATTGGGTTTCCTGGGAAACATGGAACCATCAAGGGTACCAATCAATTGTGTATATAAGGCTTGCTAAGTGTTCAGGTTTACCTTTTACAATCTGGACAGGAGGGCCTCCTTACAAGAATAAATACGTGTTTGAGGAACTTACTTTGGCTCCTGTGGATCCCTCCCATACTTCAACAGCCTTTTTGTTTCATAATATCCTTTAGACCAGTGGTATTAAAACTTTTCAATCCCTCCCTCCGCCATCCATTTTCCCCCAGAGTGTAAATATTGTTTTGGCGCCCCCCACCACTGGCCACCACCACCTAGGGGTGGGCTCCCGTAAGGGGCCTAAAAGATGCCCGAGGGGCATGGCTCTTTGAAATATAAGCAGATTTTCTAATTCTTACGTTTTCTATTAAAAGCAGTCACCTTAAGAGCATGCCCCCCAATCCCCCAGGACATCCTTCAGCCCCGCAGTTTGAATACCACTGCTTTAGGCAAATGAGTTAATATGTTGACCACTTGCTCTTATTTTCACCCTAAAATGTTAGTAGAATAGTGTTGATATCATTAAACACATCATGCATTCTCCACGCTTTCCACTGAAAGATGGCAGTTTAGCTCTTGTTCGAGAATGGCTGGATAAGAGTAACAGTGGTCAGTTCTAGAGAACTGAACAGATTTCTTCAGATTGTGCCATAACCTAATGGTTTATCATAGTGATTTTAGGAGGACATACTAAAATGTGGTTTATATCATAGATGCAAACTCAAACTTGCAGGAAGAATGAAGTATCAGGACCCAGAATGGTGGTCTTAGGTGTTGGGGAGATGTATAATTTGTCTGCCAACTCCCCTCTACCTGTGAGACCGCAGCACTTTTTGCTGGACTTCTTGACCTTTTCTTTGTTCTCCTGAATGAGGGAAGCTTTTTTCCCCTCACTTACTCTTTCTGCTCTGACCATGAAAACCCTGTTCATTGTGTGTATACTTTGATTTATGGAGTCTTGCTTTCCTCCATACTTTTTTTTAAGGCATCTGTGTTTTACTTTTGCAGCACACAGCACCTTTTGTGCAGTGTTGCTGGGAGCTCTTTGGGCTCTCCTTTTTATACTCTTATTTTCCTTAAGAACTACTGTTCAAGGTTAGGGGGATACTTAGCTTTTCCTTTTGTGAGATCAGCACACACCCTATGTGGAGTGCTGAGCGGTCACCTTGTATCCCCTTTCTCAATGCTCCTGTAATATTTCTGTTACAGTGACAGGCATACCCTTATGGCCGGTGGCAGGGGATGTGCTCTACCGACTTTTGTGCTATTTTGAACCCCCGGGATGTCTGCACAGAAGGGTCGCCTTGACCCAAAATGGTGGCTTCTTTCTTTTATGACCATTTCTTGTGTGCTCAAATTCCGGTGTATCTGCAAAGACAGTAAGCAGAGAAGGATCCCGAAATCCCGCTATCCTTTGTCTTCTGGTGTGCCTGAGAGAAACCCATTCCCATTGGGGTGATGGCTGTCCTAATTGGACAAACAAAACCACAAATAGAGTAGGTCACCTTGCCCTTTTATCACATTGATGTACACCAAAGTCTATTAATTACTTCAATACAGAAATGTAATCTAATCACAGACCCTCTTGCCTATTCTTTCCTTCTGATCATAGAAAAGATCTCATGTGTTTTTTAATGATCAAAAACAACATATCATTTGATTAATACATCTTTTAAATCATTGTTCACAAAACATCAAGTAAGAAATGTTAATCAACCTTATCCCAATAGATAGTACAACAATGTACAAGACAGTGTTAGAAATCACATAAAAGTGCAAGTGCATCAAAGTGCTATATAGAAGAAACTCTTACATCTGGCTTAAATGAGGAACATGAACAACACATAGCCAAAATATTTAATAACAAATAAGCGTACGTTCGGTCATGACAGATCAATGGATTCACATGGTGTCACAATGCCTGCCCCCAGACATCCGGAACAGATCCATCTATCCAGGGAACAGGCATCCATGAAGACCCAGGAATTCCCAAAACCCGGTCTCGGGGCTATATGGGTTCAGTCCTGGCGCCATCTTTAAGCTGTGCAGGTCATCCTGCAAAGAACTCACATACAGGCCATCATGAGGCCATGAAGGGACTACTTTCCTTTAGGAACTATTTTACTACTTGGGTGTGGTACTGGAACTCTTTACCTGGGAACTACTTTTTTGATGCTATTTAAACCACGCCCGAAGAGCAGCACACGCTTTGCGTTATTCTGCATCTCAGCAGCGTAAAGCTCACTGTGTCTGCAGTCCAGTATTCAGTCTACAGCTACACCCGTTTGTGTCCGGAGCAGATTCTAGAGAAAAGGAAAGAAGAAGAGAAGGTTAGAACAGGAAGATTCCCATTTGGTCATCATCTTCTCCTGGAGCAGCCGCACCTGTGAGAAAGGGATAACACATTTAAAACAACCGCGTCGCATTGCCAGCTGCAGCGCCGCGCCATACTCACATATCAGAGCATCTTCACGACCCAGCGCGGTGCCCGTTGAATTGTCGCTCGCAACATCAGCATCTGAAAAAACAAGAACAAACAAAAGGTGAGCGGGGTTCCGCCAAAGGCATTCACTTACTTACCGCAAGATACTTACTTGTCATATTACCGCTCGAGGCAGCGCTGGTCACCATTCTACGCTCGACATTTTCTCAAAACAATATTACTTGCTAAACAGTGCTTGGTGCAAACTGACTCTTCGCAAGGCGCTACCTTCATCCATCGAGGCGAACTCGCTCCTCGGACCACGCTGCATGGGGAAAGGTATGAAAGGAGCATGAGTGAATAAACAGACATTTGAACTCTAAAAGAACTATACATTTGGTTTACACACAACCTACCTCAGAGTCATTATTTGTCTGGAACTCTGCCAAATACCTTCGGATCAGTGAAGTAACTGAAGTTCTACGGGCCCCTGCACTCCAAACGCAGGATGGAGAGTTCATCCTTCCTAACTATAAGGTGAGACTTTACGAAGGGGAATACTAGAAGTTTTCGGGAAGATAGTGTTAGTGTTAACCCCTCTACCACGGGTGGCTAATTCCCTTTATTGCTTCTAGGAAAATCCTCTTGCGGGCCAGGCAGACGAAACTGAGTGGGCAAGTGCAGTCGATCATCACTTCGCTACGAGTCACACTGGTGGAGACCGCAGCAGTCCAGCTTCGTTTGGCGTCCCCGTGGAATCCAGGTGAGCGTGACACATGGATAGAAATTTTACAAGCTTCCACATTGATGATGCTATACAATTCATACGTCAACATTAACTATTTCAAGGTGTTGAAACCCATGTTAACCCTACTATGACCCAAGTGTCCCTAATTGGATGAGACCATACAGACATCAACCCAATGTCTCAACTTTAACAGATGTCAACACTTTGTATTTTGGCCCTATCCTGGGGAGTACACTCATCCTCAGTGTCCCCCAAGCTAATCTCAGGGGGACTTCCTAAGGATGCAATAAACAATTAAAATAGAAGTGAATTCCATGCACTTCTTGGATTGGAGACCTTCAATCCAGATGGAATCTTGCTAGGTGTTCCATAAACACACCAGGATTTTTTATTTGTTTGTTGACTTGTTTGGCCTTAATTTCTTTAGAGTGGCCTCCACATGTGGATGTTTTAGTACTTAAGTTCTTTTAATGTATCTTTTTTTCATTTCCTCATCACTTGTCTGAAGATGTGCGTTAATTGTGCACAGCCATGACTTAAGTTGTTGAAAATCCCAGAGGAAGTGGCCTAACCGTGCACGTTTACAAATAAGTACCAAGGTGGATAAAATTAGAACATGTTCTCACAGTCCGGCTATGCAGGTGCAAAAAGAGACATGTAGTGAAGCTGCAAACTTCAATAACTTAAGCATGAATTCCTGATAAAAAGGCGAGGCTACTGAGACAGAAGACAAGTCGACCTCTGGAACAGAAGAACCAATGAAGAAGACAACCAGAGATGCCTGCAACCCCTTCCAGCAACCGCGAAGAGACCACTGCGGTCCTGACCATGTTTTCAAATCGACAGAGGAGCTCCGAAGAGGATCACCCCTTACCTTTGGGTGGTGGGGCCAATTATCCATAAGACGACCTGCAAGATGTGCCATGCCCCGACGTGACCTTCCTGGGCTGCAAACAGCCAATACACCATTGAGTTCCATATCCAATTTCAGGAATCCCTCCCAAAAATCAGCAACCTGACAAAAAGAGTCATCACTCGTAACTTTAAAAAGTTCAAACCATCTGATCTTCAAGAGTGTGTGGTGGATATTATGACTAGCACCTCTGACTCGGCTGAGAACCTGGTTGCTGCCTATAACAACTTAATCACAGGACTACTAGACAGGATTGCTCTCCTTAAAACAAAGTCTGTCTGTGATAACGTGGGCCATCAAAACTGGTTCTCCCCAGAACTCACTATCCTAAAAAAGGGCAAAAGAAAACTGGAAACACAATGGCTAAAGAATCCCTCAGAGGCAAATAAATCTGCCTGGAAAAACCTTGAAAAATTTTACAAAATCACCATCTTTGTTACAAAAAATTTGTTACAAAAAAGAACATTTTCAATGAGCAAATCAAGAAAGCCTCTGACAGTTCTAAGAAACTGTTTGAGAATCTTAAATCCATAGAAATGCCCAGAGCCCTATCAATTCCATTTGCACCATCGCCTCAAGATTGTGTTAATGTGCAAACAGTCTTCGCCTCTAAAGTGGCGAAAGCACAGGATAAAATTTAAAAAGACATAACCGGCTCTCCTCCTATAACCAACTCTGCTGGCCGTCATTCTAAAAACAGGGAATTCCCTGAATTTAGGTTCTCTCCCATTTCCCTTGCGGACATGGAACGAACACTTGATACCATGCGCACATCATTCTTTCCGGAAAACGTTCCACATCCCAAACTTATTCTAGACCATAAAAAAGTCTTTGCCCCGTTCTTTACTCGACTGGCCAATGTGTCTTTTATGAAAACCACGATCCTGTGACCATAAAGTCCATCTCAATCACTCCCCTGGTTACAAAGCCTGGTCAGGATTTGAAGGATGCCCCCAACCTACAGCCCCTTAGAAAACTCCAACTTCCTTCTGAAGACTTTGGACAAAGTGGCCACCTCACAGCTTCAAACGTCCATAGAGGCAAACCTGATCCTTCATAGCAGACGATCAGGTTTTAGACCAGTACATATTACTGAGACGGCCCTCATCGACCTGAAGACACATATGCTGAGCATTCTTGATAAAGGAAAGACTGAACTTTTGGTCCTGCTTGATCTGTCGACAGCGTTCGACCTCTTAGACCATGAATGCTTGCTTGAAAGTCTGGGAGAGCTGGGTAACTGTACTAAGGACACAACTGACTGGGTCAAATACTTCTCATCACATCTCAAATGCTGGGTGGACTCTTAGTCCACTCCAGCACGCATCTGTTGTGGCGTCCCCCAGGGAGCATGTATGTCTCCGATCCTCAGTAACATCTACATTAGAGAAATCTGCACACTGCTAGAGGAAAAGGGGCTATTTTTCAGAAACGACGCATTTGACACATAGCTCGTCCTTGAGATTAGTGGAAACTACGAGACTGACAAGGTCAAGGTCGAACGCATATCATCTTGTGGAATTCTGGATGACAAACAACTGGCTCTGCCTTAACAGGAGCGAAACTGAATTACTAATCTTCTGTTCTAACCAAGCGAGATCCAACCTGCCCCTGGACTACAAAAGTTTCAAAATTCTGAATAGCGAGATTCACGTCCTAAAAAGGTTAAAAAGCTTGGTGCATACTTAAAGCCCTGACTCAGTGAAGAGATTCATGTCAATCAAACCTTTAAGAATTGTGCTTACCATCTCTGACTTCTACGCAAAATCTGCCTTTTCTCTGTGAGACGAACTGTGCCACGATAGCTAGGGCAACCATTTTATCTAGACTTCATTACTGTAATGCCCTGCTGATTGAAGCAAATAATTCATGTCTCCAAAAATGCAAAGTCATCCAAAAGGATGCTGTTCGCATTATTAAAGGTATCTCAAGGAGACATTATATTTCTGACCACAGGAGAAACCTACATAGGCTCCCAGTGCCTGCACAAATCCACTTTAAGGCGGCATTAGACAGGAGCAAAATCCAACCAGTTTCCAGCGCCCTCTAAAACATTCTTATTCAAGCAGAGGACCGGCTTTCTCCATCTTGTTCCCTTGATCACTAATTGTCCCATTTCTATATGTCCATCTATGGTGTGTTAATGTGCACACTGATGGCTGGGCTACCGGCGGGTTACAAATAAATAAAATAAATAAATGCCCAGGGACCTAAGACCAAACTGCAGTGCATCATCTTCCCGTGAACAAATCCTCCCAGAATTGGGGAGCTCCAGTTGGACCTCCAGAGACAAGACCCACCTCCTCAAAGCCCCCTCACCAGAGTGCAGGACCGAAGAACCAAGACAGATTGACCGAGCGGTAAATGTTCATATTTGGAGCCTGTGAAAATGCCACCAAAACTGCAGACCGATGTTGGAGCATGAAGAATCCTTTGCTGTGAGTCCTTTCTCCCGACTGCTGCTGCGACATCCCTTCCAGAGTCCCTTTGATCAACACGACCAAGGATCAGGAGACCGGATCCACCACTGCTGCACTGTGAAAGAATCCAGCTGCATCTTCTTCAAAACTCCTCAGGTACCGTGGGGCTTGTGGTGGTAAATATCTTGAGTCATTCTGTCGCTCCTTTGCTACTGGAATGCTGATTCCAGTGTTTGGGTGTTCGCCCATACCGTTCGCCCCGACCTAACGCTTGTGCACCCATAGGGAGCCTTTCCCAAGATCCCTGAAACATTTTTGACCCACAAAAGCATTTTACTAAACCTATAATAGGAGATCCCTCTGGAACTTGCCTTTTCTGCTGCTGTGCCTTACCAGCTTTACCTCCAATCTGACTTTGAAGATCTCATACCTAGATAGGTACGGACTGCTAACGCCTTGAGGCCTCTGAAAAGTATTGAACTGCTGTTGTTGGTGTTGAATAACCCTTTTCTGTTCCTACAACAGAACATTTTCTGAGTTGCTATAACAAGTGATTTTACTTACTATTGAACTGTGTTCATGATCTGTATATTTGCCTCCTATTGGTTTACTCACCTGGAGTATTGCTTTTGTTTTCTATTGTGTTGATTAGTTAAATTAGTACTTGCTTACCTTAATATAACTTTACCTTGTGTATATAAAAATAAAGATCTATCTTACTAGAACTACAGGTGTGTAAGAGTTTCTTTGAACCTACGTATTTTCTGAGTTCATTGTACTAACATACAGCTCACATCTCCCTCCTAAGATAACCTTGGCTGCTCTGCCATACTACCAAAACCTTAAGAAGTACAGACTTATACTATATTTTTATAAAGTCGTCCCCCAGGTCGACTTTAAGAAAACTCCCTTAACGCTGGGCACAGGAAGCAATGGGATACTGACTTCCAAACACAGGATATAATATTGCCTTGCTACAGTGGCGGTAAACAACAAAATCCACTAGACAGGCCAACAAATAGCCCTATTGTCTTCTCTCTTTGTAAAGTTTACAGTATAGCCCTCGGTAACCACAACAGTATTGTCCAGTGAACGGGCAGAAACTTTTCTAATTATTTTCAATGGCAGGGGATAGTAACACACCCAGCTCACACAATATGAGGTCATGAATAAGATGTGAAGTTGTTGTCAGACAATCACTTGAACAAGGCAGCTGGATTCACATTTCAGAGACAATGCATGCATGCCCGAAAACAAGCATGCTTTTGTTAGGCCAACGCTGTCAACCCTGAGTCTCATCTTCTACTGTATTTTTAAGGCTTTTCGTTTATCGAAAGCAGCGCTGCAGATGTCGAACAGACAGGTTTAAGGCATAAGTGGCAAGATCACGCCCTTTGTTGAAGTTAACATGTCCATGGCTCTCAGCAGTAGCGGCACGCATGTGCTAGAATCTCACAACCATCTCTAGCTAGAACACGGGTCTGCAACCTTTGGCTTTCAGATGTTTTCTCACTTCAATTCCCATGACATCTTGCTATTGGCTATGCTGGTTAGGGAGATTAGGAGTTGTAGTCCAAAACATATGGCGAGCCAAAGGTTGCAGAGCTCTGAACTAGAACCTTAAGAGTTACCGACCCATTTCAGATAAATACATTCATGCACACCGGTTCGAATTTCATTCGCAACGCGGCGCAACACAGGTTTGAAACCCGATCCTGCGCTTAGAAACCACTCGCTGGTATTAAGCGAGTTATAAATTAGGGTTGGTAACCCGGAGTTTCCTGGGTGGACCCATTCGTGGACCCCTTACACATTGTGCTCAGAGAGGCACAGCTCCACCTCACTGATGATGCCCAACAAGGCTGAAACATGTGTCTGGGCTTGCTGTTGGTGCTGGACTACCTTGTGGGCGGGACAAAGACTGATATGCAAATGGTTATTCCTCCTTTGTGAAAAGTGCAGTGAGCAAAAAGCGGTGGCTGCGGATTAAGTTATCATGCCATGTTCTTTCCAGAGACGGGCGCCTTCTACCTTTTTGTATTTGAACAATAAAATAAATAAATAGATTTTTCTGCACTCAAATTGATGACAATATGCAAATGAGTTGTCTTAACTGAGTTTTCTTCGGCTGTATTTTGCAACCTTTGAAGTGATGCACTGTTCCAACATAAACACTATTTACACTATCAAGGGAATGATAAACAATCCATAGAATTCGATAAAATACCATGTTTTTTCATTTTATCCGCTTTAACGTTTCGTTTTATGCCACACTCTCTCCTGCATAAAAGCAGTATAAAAATAGTTGTTATTATTACCCAAATTAACAGTACTCAGTTTATCAATCTGAGAATAAATAAAGAGCTGGGTATGCCCTGCCGTGATTCAATCCAGTGACTACACACAGATCTCTGCAGCGAGCGCTTAGCCCACTAAGCTATTTTGCCGGCTACTATCATAATATCGGGGCATGGGTGATTCATACATATACATACCGGCCCTCCTAGAGACCAGCACACTAAGACTCGAGCACACCACTCCTGTTTTGGTTTAAAGTGGAGAAATATATTCCTGCCAAGCTCTTGTGTGTGGCCATTGAACCTACCGTGAGTCCACTCCATCTTTCGTTAACACAGTTTATGAAATACTCCCTATGGCGCATTTCCACCCCAGTTATATTAATTTAAAAAAAGGAGCTCATGTGAAAGTCAGTTGAACTAATTTAATTTTCGTGAAGTGGTGTTTTTTACCCGGGTGGCACTAGAAGCTGGCCAGAAACAGTAGCCATGTAATCTCCGTTAGAGGCCTACTGGCATTTAGAAAGCAAGATACTGCCCGGTCACTGTCTGGAAAGAAACAGTCTGACGTTGTTTCAACTCTTTCAGGGTTCGAAGTTGCTTGGAGTCAGGAGCTATTAAGCTCCGGTCTCTACCCTGGGAGAGCCTGCTTAGCTTAAAACTAACAGTTACCAAGAGCTACTTTTGGCTCCCCAGGCCAACTAACGTCTTACAAACCTGCATATGTGTCATTAGCTTGGAGTGCTGGCGAATGTCAATAAAGTAGAATTAGGGCACATCTAAGACACATTTAGATATAATGGATCATACAAAACGGGCAAAATGTTAGGTCAAGGTTGCATTGCACTCGCTCCTGGTTTCCCAGACTGCCTACTGGGAGATGCCAGAGACCCGGGAGCCGGGGTTAGCTCCTAGTCCTCGAATCTGAATTTCAAGCCCTGTCTTTACTTCAATGGTAACTGAACTGAAAAGCGTGGAGGGGAAACCAGGAAGCCTTTCAGTGTTTTCTGAAGGCAGCAAGGGTCTGGGTGAGAGCAGTGAAATGCAAGTGAAATCTCTGGGAGGCAAGGAATCAGTAGCACAAGCAGGCATAAGTCAAGGACAGGAAGCAACCTCTAGACCCTTTAGAGCCATCCGCATCAACGAGCAGTTTAAGGAGATGGTACTTGTGGAGTAACTTTGACTCCACCAATATTTGTAACATACAACAACATGATTCATTTGAATAGTTACAGAATGGTTGCATGCTATTGAATTTACCTCCATATCAAGGACCTTGTGAAATATTGCTTGTGCTAAGCACTCCCTGATGTACTTCTGGTGATCTTTCCTCATTGCATTTAGTCTGTATTCCTTTTCAGAAACTATTCTTCCACTTCGTGTTACCTGCAATGAGCAAAGGCACAGATATTTAACAAAACATTAAGACATATTAAATGAAGAGACAGCAGAGCACATGTACACAGTTTTAATTTACGAAAGAACATGGCTTGCTGGAATGTTATACTGTCAAACTCTACAATCTTAGAATTACTGCAGGGATCTTATGCTGTATTCTATATTAAGATGAAATCAAGACAAAAATGAAACCCTACCAGCCCAACTCGTTGAAGATGTCTTCTTATTCTTGTGTTGTTGAAATATCCGGTCAAGTGCTTGTCAGTAAGGCTGTTGTAAGCTGCAAGAGGCCTGAAAAAAGGAATGTGCATTATTTTGAAGGTGTTCTCCTCATGAAAAGGTATGTTTATACATGTTTGAGTATCTGTATTGTTCTATAAAGTGTCACTAAGGAAAAGGCTACACAGGTCAATTTCTACCATTGGTTAAAGTCTCATTAGTAGCACTTACTGTTCACCCAAAGCAAAAGAAGCATTGGCAATGCCAACAGTTGGGGCTTTTGTGTATGCATGGAAAAGGCACCTGGTTAATATTTACACACAAGCCAAACTGTTGGCTTTGCCAATGCTTGTTTTTAGGCAGGACTTCAGTAAAGGACACGCATGGTGCTTATAAATCAAGTGGCTGAAGGTAGACCTGGTTGGCATTTCTATTACACCGGTTGCACGTTAACATCTGCAATTAAGTCATTCACTCTCAGAAGACTGCTTTGAAAAAACACTGGCAGCCACTTCGAATGCAAGCCCCGCCCACCTGGTACCTTCCTGCTTGCCACTCTTTTCACAATTTAGCAAGCCCCACCCACCTGGTGCCTTCCTGCTTCCTGCTCTTTTTCACCACTTAGCAAGCCACGTCCACCTGGTGCCTTCCTGCTTGCCTCTGTTTCCCTACTTAAGGTGCCCTCCAGTTTCTTTTCCTTTGCAGATGGGGAGCAGGTGCAAGTGGATCTAGGTCACCTGGCCTAAGCCCTGCCCACCTGGTGCCTTCCTGCCTGCCGCTCTTTTTCACCACTTAGCAAGCCCCGCCCACCTGGTGCCTTCCTGCTTCCCGCTCTTTTTCACCACTTAGCAAGCCACGCCCACCTGGTGCCTTCGTGCTTGCCGCTCTGTTTCCCTACTTAAGGAGCCCTCCAGCTTTTTTTCCCTTTGCAGATGGGGAGCAGGTGCAAGTGGATCTAGGTCACCTGGCCTAAGCCCCGCCCACCTGGTACCTTCCTGCCTGTTGCTCTTTTTCACCACTTAGCAAGCCCCGCCCACCTGGTGCCTTCCTTCACCATCACTGTCTTGTGGCCAATGCTGGAATTGACTTTTATGGACTTCATTCACGGTGCGTCAATCTTTCTCAACTCTCATGCTGGACTTCCTTTGCATCTTGTACTCATGGTGACCCTGAATCATGCTGTTCCCATCTTCATCTTGTATTCTGGCTTGCAACATTATGTGTTACTACTGACTTCTGCAATTGTATTCGCTCTCCACTCTTGCTTCTCCACTCTTTCTGACTGCTTACTCTCTTTTCTCTCCTCCTTTCCTTTCTCCCTTTTCCTATCTCCTCCCCTTACTTTCTTCTATGCACTTACTCTATCAGAATTGTCCCTGGACCTAATATGATAGCAACCTCGTCTGTTTCCTCCACCCTCCCATTACTGTTTTTTTCCTCCCCACCACCCCTCCAGCACTATCTGAAATTTCGTCAGGCCTAGTATGATAGTCGCTTGTTTTGTTCCTCCCCTCCCTTTCTGCACCCCTCTCCGTCACCTTTTGTTTTTCTCCGGCTCTACCAGAAATGTCATTAGGCCTAGTACTGTAGTCGCCTGTCTGTTTCCATTTCCTTCCCACTCTCCCCCTCCCTTCCTTATCTATGTTGCACTATCTGAAATGTCGTCAGGCCGAGTACGATAGTTAATTTTGCATCCTTACTGTTCATGGCCTGTAAGAATGTGGTTGTATTTTCACTTGTTCCCTCCCTTGCCTTGAAGCGCTTTGAAACACATTGTGTGTAGGCGCTATACAAATAAACGATCATATCATATCAGAGTTTGATGGTGAGGCTTCCTTAAAGCAAGTTCAAAGAAATTCCAAGAGGAGGTGTTTGGGAGAGGAAGGAACTTGGTGGGAATGGCTAAATGGAGTAGCATGGCCATGGGCAGTCAATGGGTAAACAAATAACCAAACACCTGCCAGCTTTGTGTCCCTCCTCATATTCCATTTCTCCCCATCCGTACTCTAATGCAATAGTTTTGGCTTATAATAGCCCAAACTAAATGGACATTCTTGGAGAAACTCACGCAATAGCAACACATATGTGTGTGCATTGTTACATGAATGATGATAGACGTACGCTAATTACCATGGCAGACAAGTTCCCCAATATTCCATAATTATGTAGGCCAATCATAATACTTCTTTCTAAAAAAGCAATGAGTGCACATTCTGGAAGCTACGATGGGTGAAATGTTCCACAGGAATTCCACATGAACTGGCAAATCCAATATTTGTGGCTTTGTTGAAGGGACCTCCTTTGACCACACCGTCGAGCACCAATATAAGGAGAGGCTAGGGGCGAGGCTTAATGGCTGAAGGAGCACCACCACGAAGAGAAGAGCAGCGTCTCTCCAAACTACCGCCTCTTTCATTGTGCAATGTCTCTTGCATGCCATCTCTCATATATCTATGAGAATTATTAAGCTCGGGTGAACTCCTTTGTCCAAACCCGAATCACCCGTCTATTGCCTAATTTGGTCAAATCTAGCTTTTCCGAATTTCTATTGGCTATTAGACAAGGAGATTTGCATGAGTCTGGGCTAAAACTGTATGATAAGGGAATGTGCATTTTGAATGTGTGGCTAATATTGTAGTCAGAGGCAGGAAGTTGCAAGAGCAGGTGAAGGAGAGGGAACAAACAAAACCTGCCTAGCTAGGGTAGAGGTACAAATAGCATTTAGTTGAAACATATGGCAGTTTTCCATTTGGGGCCGATTTGTTTGAGTATTCACGATCACCGTTGGAGCTAGGATTACTCCCTATGTTTAGATTCACATTGGGGACAGGCAACATTAATGCATGCAGTAATAATGCCATCCATCACCACCACAATCACCACCTGTTTTACTTCCAGTCGCAAGCAGGTGATTTTACTGGGTTTGAGTACTCATACCCTAAATTGGGCAGAATGGTTAAATAGGTGGTATTCACAAATACCACTTTTTTTCAACACAACCATCAGACTTTTAAAGAGGGTCCTAGATTTTCAAAAAAGAGTTTGAAGTCTAGGTGCAACCACTGGTGTAGCCGGGGCCCCTGCAACCCACCATGGTGTTTGGGCCCCCTGTGACACTAGGACCAGCGGGGGGACCCTGCCCCAGCCCTCACCCTGACATTAAATCAGGGTGAGGGCTGGGTGGGGAAACTGCAGGTGGCGCGGGCAGGAGATGCTCTGCCTCCAGCTCGATGCGCTTGCAGTCAGGAATCGGGACCCTGCTTCCTGTCTGTAAGCGCATGTGATCTGGAGTTTTTTAAAAATAAATGTGTATACAAGAGTGTGTACGTGAGTGCGTGTCTGTTATGATTGTGTTTGTAAGTATGTAATGGTATGTATGTATGTTTATGTGGGCGTGCAAGTGAATCCTAGGAATGCCCTTTGGTCTCTCATGGTTTTAGGCATGGTGGTATCTAGGACGGCTTTCACTTTTTCTTGTTAGGAATGGACACTGCTGTTCCCTACTAAGAAGCAGAGGTATTTCACGGCCGATTGAGCCAGCTTCCATTTGAATGGATTAGCAGCTAAGCCAACCTCTCTGAGGGTTCTCATAATAGTAGGAAGATGAAAAAGATGGTCTTCTCAAGTCTTACTATAAATGACTATGGGCCTCATTACGAGTTGGGCGCAAAGGGATACCGGGCACCGTTAAGGACATTGGTGCCGGTAATCCCTTTGCGCCCTATTCCGAGTTCCCTTAGCGGGTCCCTTCCTTAACGCCTGGTCTGACCAGGCATTAAGGACGGGACCCGTTAAGGGACTTTAGAGCTAATAACGGTACCGCAATTTGCGGTACCGTTATTAGCTACATCCCCATTCCCATTGAGCTCTATGGGGGCTGAAATGGGAATGGGGAATGGTTTTTTCAATGGGGACTTACCGGTCCCTCCAAAGTCGGAATGGACCGGTAAGTCCCCATTGAACCAGGTCGGACTCGGTACCGGTATTGGAGGTAGTCATGGTGCAAATAGCACCATGATTACCTCCATACTCTGAATGAGGCCCTATGTCATTAATATAGGCCTCACAGAAATCAGAGTAGGGCTGTAATATCCGGTCCATAAGCAGTTGAAAAGTGGCTGGGCCCCATGCAGGCCAAAAGTGAGTACTTTAAACTGGAATAGTCCAGGGCCGTCGAGAAAGCTGCCTTTTCCTTATCAGGTCCATGTACAGGGACCTGCCAATATCCCTTGGTTAAGTATAGGGTTGATAGGAATGTGGCACTTCCGAGTTTATCTATTAACTCATTGATGTGTGGCATAGAATATGCATCAAATGCAGAGATGGCGTTGACCTGCCTGAAGTCTATGCAAGACCTCCAAGAATTATCAGGTCCAGGTACCAACAAAACAGAGGGATCATGAATTTGCCTTCAGAGTAGTTTTCACTTCCTCAACCACTATTTGTTTTCGGGCTTCTGGGAGTCTATAGGGTTTTAAATGGACCACCTTTGCCTTTGGAGTTCTAATATAATGATACGTACCATTTACTATCCCTGGTTTCTCGCAGAATTCATCGGGGAATGCCATAACCAGGTTGTTGAACTCTTTTTGCTTCTGTCTAGGTAGTTCTTGGGAATAAGCACAGAATTGTCTATCACCTCCAGTACCAAACAAGACAGTATTGAAGCAGAAGCAGCGGAAGGATTTTCTTTCCACTCCTTTAAGAAATTTACATGGTAAAGGTGGGTCTTTTGCTTACTGTCAGGTTGGGCTATTTTATACGTACAGGTGCCTGTGTGCTCTAGTACCTCATATGGCCCATGTCACTTTGAGACAAGTTTATTTTCAGAGGTAGGTAAGAGGACTAATACCTTTTGTCCTACTGAAAAGGATCTTAAAATGTACCTTCTTGTCATAGGTGAACTTTTGTTGGGCTCAAGCTTTTTCCATGTGAGTGTAGACTAGATTTCAAACGAGTTTAATATGCTTTAGTAATTGGGTAGCTGTTTAGAGACGGGAATAGATGCCTCTTCCCTCTCTTTCCTGGCCTCCCGGAGCATGTCTAAGGCATCTTGTGGTTCTCTAGCCAGCTGGTGGATGCCTGAGGAGTCTTTCTTACTGCAAATAGGGCCCAGGGAATGAGGATATCCCAATCCTTACCATCCTTGTCTACCAATTTTCTCAAAATCATCTTCAGGGTTTTGTTAAATCTCTCTACCAATCTGTCCGATTGCGCGTGCTAAACCGAGGTTCTTAAAGTAGAAATATGTAGTGACTTCACCCATAAGTTTGCTGAAAAATTGGATCCTTGATCCGTTAGAATTTCCTGGGGGAAACCAACCCTTGAAAAGAATGATAATATGTGTTTTAAGATTTGTTCGGTTGCATTGTTCTGCATGGGGTACACCTCCCGGTATCGGGTAGCGTAATAAACGATTACGAGGACATATTTGTTACCCAGTCTAGAAATGTGTATTTGTCCAATGATATCCATTCCAATTTGGGATTGGGAGAAAGGGACTTCTATGATGGGTAAGGGGTTTAGAGGGGCAGGTAAGGAAATATGCGTGCTGATTTTCGGGCATATTTCACATGTCTGGATAAAGTTCTTTATGTCAGCCTGGATTCCTGGCCAATAGAATATTCCACTAATGCGAGCTTGGGTTTTAGATTGTTCTAAATGAGAATGTGCAATCTCTAGCACCATCTTACGATGGGTTTGGGAGATTACTAATTGAGTTTTACTTAGGCCTTCTCTGGAGGTTTCTTCTCTATATAGTAGTTCCTGTTTCAGTAAGAAAATAGGGCTACCCTTTTCTAGTCCTTCTCCCTAAGGAATCACTTGCAAGAAAGCCTCTGCAAGTGCTGGATCATTTCACTGGGCGAAGACTAGATCGGGAAGGATGGTAGGTGGTTCTTCTGTCTTTGCCTCAGTGATGGATGGTTCATCAGCCTCTCCAAAGCCTAAGCTACCTCTCTCAGTTTCTTCGGGTTCACTTTCTTCCTTAAACGGGAAAATGGAGCCTTCTCAAGAATTCTGTATGCAATTTTGGCCCCACAATGTATTTCAAATGGATTTTTGCCATGGTTCTGTAGGAGAACCTTTATGCCCCACCCCCCCGGAAGTTGGGATCTATGACGCCTGCTAGAACATCCAGACAAAACTTCCGGGCTAGGACAGATTTTGGGGCCAGTCTTATATAACAACCCTCAGGGGGTATTAGGACTAAGTCCATGGGAATCATCCCTCTTTTCCCTGGAGGGATAGTAGCTTCTATACTGCTGCAAATATCAAAGCCTGTGGATTCTTTCATGGCGGTAGAGGGATCCGAGTCTCTGTGACTAAGTTTCTGGTATTTTAGGGTCCCCCAATTTGTCTCAATTGAGTCGTATCCCACTCCTGACAACACATGTAAGGAAGGCATGGTGTCAAACATTGAAGACAGACAGAAGTGATCACCGTTCAAGGGTGTTTAATGAACTTCAATTGGTTGGTTGGGTGCCTATCTAAACCTAACTCTTAGGATGGGAGCAAGCTACGACCATCAAATAATAACACATTCCTAGTCAGATCTTTAATCTCACTTTCAACATTTTCCTCTTGATATCAATAATCAAAGAATTTCACATGTGCAATGGGTTTTGCTTAATCCATTGCATCAACATTTCCATTCACTTCACACAATGTTCTTACTGTCGTTCCTGCCTCTTCTTGGCTGGATACCTTACAGAGACCTTCGATTGAGCACCCACGTGGTGCCAGACCACTCTGTCACTGGTTACCTTGTGTCTTTCATCACACGCTTTTCAATCTCTTGCGCTCTTTATACAATGTTCCCGCTTGCATCCTTGACTTCAACACAGACTGTGAAGGGAATGGGGGGTAGAGTTTCTAAATATCTTATCTGGTAGGATGGCGTAAAGGTGTCATAAGGAGGGGGGATACCGCATCTCACCATCTCTCTATTTGAACTCATTACAGGGCTGCAAAAATTAGGGGACACCTTTCCAGGTCATCCATCCTGCTATATTCCCAAATAATAGATGAGAAACAGGATGATAGGATGAGTAGACAGCAGAAAATATAATTGATTCCCTTACTAATCTGTGCACAGCAACTCTGGGAGATCAGGCATTAGCTTAGACTGCCCGGTCCCTGATAATCGCACAGGCACCTACTGTCCACCGTAGAACATGCCAGTATCGAATGTGGTAATGCAGCCGGGAAGAAGTTCTGCGGTCCCTTTTCTTTCAGTGATGGGAGCGCAGACGGTCCCAAGGGATTGCAGCAAAAAATATTTTGCCTCTAATCCATACCCCGCCTGTGATGGGGTGAGGTACATCATATGGGTTAAACACTTCAGTCCTCCTAGTGCCAGCAAGTTCCGAGAGATGCAGTACGAGAAGAAGAACCTCTTTTGCACACCATCCATGTTCCTTGGACTTCAGGGAATTTACAAAATGTGGCTAAATAATTCCCTTATATACAGCAAGAGCATCAGCAGTTTATTGAAGAAATTCTCACTGTTATCCAGTGTTATTATCCAGCCTGGGCAAATATGAATCAGCTGATAAAATTGATAATGCCTCCTATAGTCAGGCAGAGACTAGTACAACATGCTAGTTTGCATGCAGTGAATCCAGGCACCAGCAATGCGCAAGAACAGACTAGGAATAGGTTGATCACTGCTACCCTTGTAGTGTGCTCCAGGAAAACAGACTTGGGCAATATAGGGAATTATAAGCTAAATATGGGTGAATCCCTTGAAGATTATTTAGACTGCTTATGTCTCTGAAGTGCACCAAAAAACTAAAAGCAATATGTATAGGATGGCAAATAAACCATTGTCGAAACTAATGCCAGCAGTGAAACATGGTGTGGCGTGCCAGGAACAAAAGAAAGAGAACATGGAGGACAAGCTCATCACTCTGCAATAGCAACATTTGCAAGTGCAGGGACAGGCACCATCTGGCAGAAGGGGACAGCTTTGAGGATGATTAGACAGTAGGGTAGGGACATGGCAGCGACATTATGTGGATCCAATGGAATGTAATTATTGCAAGCAGATGAGGCACTGGAAAAATGAATGCCCTTACAGAACACAGAAACAATTTCCTTTTTATTCAAGATGAAGGTCCCTTTCCCAACTCCCATCACTAGTGTGCAATGTTCTGTCCCAAATTCTAGTGCAGCAAGGTTAATTCTGAACAGGCCATTGCAGCCCAAAATCAAACAAGATCCCTTCTGCCTGAGAGATCACCTCACTACCTGTCCCCTGAGACAGGTAGATCAAGATGGTCCATATATTACTCCGAATTCAAGGGGCAATCTGTTTGATGCTTGTTGGACACTGGTGCTAGTAATTCCGCTATACTATGAGAATATTTTCCTGATATACCATTATTTTCAGAAACCATGAATTGATAGGGATATCTAAAATTCCGAAAGTACATAAAGTCTTTGTGCCCCTAATGGTTACTCTAGGTCGCATTACTGACACGCATGCATTCATCCTCAGTGCTTCTGATCTAGTTAACCTACTTGTTAGAGATTTGTGATGCAAACTGAATTGACCCATCTATTGTACATCAGACGGGGTGTCTGTGTGTGTCTAGTAAGAATACTGATGCTGTCTTAGCTGTACTCTAGGTTATGTCAGATAGGCCAGTGTTACTAGAAGCAGGAGGTTGGACACATCACCTGATTTACAAAAACCGATAAGCGCTGGGCCAGAATTCTTGTTGTCCATACATAATATTGAAGTGGGGTACATCCGAAATACAGAGCCAGTAAGAAGATTGATTGATCCATCCAAGAAGCTACCCCAAATTCCATAGTATCCCTTGCAACCCGAAGCTGAAGAGGGAATAGCCCTTGCCATAGAATCCCTCTTGAAGGAAGGAATTATCATTCATACCTTCAAGCCATGCAGTACCCCAATTCGTCCTGTGAAGAAGCCTGGTAAGAATACCTTCAGATTTGTGCAAGACCTAAGAACATTGAATTATGTTGTCATCTCTTCAGCTGCGATATTATCCTGTTTACTGCTACACATTTCACAGTAGTAGACTTGTGCACTGCTTTCTTCTTTTAAAACACATACCTACAGTCAATTCCTGTTCACATTTTCATTTAGAGGAATTCAGTACATGTGGATCAGGCTGCCCCATGGGTACACTCCGAGTCCCCCAACTTGTTTTCTCAGAAATTAAAGAAAGATCTAGATGATACTAATTTCCCTGAGAATTCTGCATTGGTGCAATCTGTTAGCAATTTGTCGTTCATTTCTCCTTCATATGAAGCCTGCACATTAGACACACAGGTTTGCCTGACTGTATTAACTAATAAAAGACACAAAGCATCCAAACAGAAGCTACCATTATGTGTGGAGAGAGTACATTATCTAGGGCATGGGATCATAATTGTACACTGAACTATCACCCATTCTAGGAAAGAATCTGTACACAAAATCTCAAAACCTCACACTGCTACAGAGATTAAAGCATGTTTGGGCATGGTGGGCTATTTCAGGCAAAGGAGTTCAGGATCTGCAGGCATAGTTAAACTGTTACTAAGCGAAGGCCAGTATGGTTGAACCTCTTTCAAGGACAGTAGAAGCCAAGGATGCCTTTGAAAGGATAAAGAGAATGTTAGTTGAAGCCGTAGCTTTAGGTTTGCCAGACTATAAGAGGAAGTTTACACTATACTCCTCAAGGAGGAATAAGAGAAAAAACCTTGTCAACAACCCAACAACCAAAACAACCAAACAACCCACCCGGAAAAGACCCAAACAGCCAACCTAACTGGAAAAAGAGACCCAAAATCAAACAAGAATTTAGCCTCTAACCAACAAGCCCGTACCGCAAAAATGCATTGTACCAGGAAAGACTGATGCAAAACTCGTAGCGAAAATAGAACTAACCAAATCGAGGAAGACCAACCATCTCAAACTATGCCACCTGACAGCCAACCAACACCAATAAACAGCACGCCACACTGCCCAATGGAAGAGAGGCACTTTGATGAAACAAGACTAAAATCACTCTACTTATTGCGTTACCTATCAACATATCCCCCCACTCGCACAACCAACCACCAACAAACAGCCTAAACACATAAGGAGGAATACTTAAAACACAAATACAGACATGAAATCCGCAGAAGCACAACTGAACTAAATGAACTCAGACCGTTCATCACAAAATATTTGCGAGACATAAAGAATACTTCCAAACTAAAGTAATCTCGTGGCCTGCTGATTGAATTTTGCATGGCCGACAAAGGACGCGGATTATAGTGTATTTGGTGAAACCGAACGTCACGGTGTAGATATGGACTACGAGTGGCCTAACATAAAGTGTACTGACTGATTGTTTGGATGCTTGCACTAAACTACACAAGTCAGTGCTTTTCAGCTGCCCGTACAATGAGGGTACAGAATGAATCATCATAATTATATGGCAGTCTACAATGAAGACACATCTACTTCCAACCGCAGAAAAAGTGAATAAATTGCTGCTTAGCACTCGAGAAGATCAGTTGTTCTCTATCTGATGGTGAAAAGAAAAGAAAGTTTACACAGCTTATGCGACCTGCTTGATGAACTTCCCCATGATGAAGTTCTTGTTAAATGTGCATTTATAAAAGTACCACGAAACATGTTGGGTTTATTCACCACTGTAAGAAAAACAGTGTAGTAGAATCAAGTACCAATGTTTGTTTAGAACCTAGTCGGTTTTACTGATAGGATTCGGCTAATTAGCATTTTTACTAGACAGCATTGTGTAAAAGCTTACGTGTGTCTCAGGTTGGTCTTTCGGAAGAAGAACTAATAGGTTACATGGTTATTTGTAATATTTGAAAAGTGAAAACATTGTTTTTGAATTGCACTTTATATCTTGCACTTTTGCACTTTCCTTATTGGTAATAATGAATGTAATGTGTATTGTTTTATATGTTTTTAAGGACAATTATGACAACTGAATAAAATTGTAATACATTTTTGTTTTTTACAAAAGAGAGTTATGTTAACGTAGTTCCATATAAGTTAGAAGACTACATTGTCTGACCTTTTTGGCCATAGAGATCACAACACCAAGGCCATGAGATTCCTTTAGTTTGGAAGTAGAACACAGGTTTTAATATGGGGACGAATCTCTGGGCCATTTAAGCTATCCCCATTGTCTTTCCTTTGGTTGCATTTTGTTTTAGACATAAATAATAAACACAAGCAGGCATAGGACCCCAAAGAAAATAAACCCAAAATGCAACCTTCTAGATCTACTTAACGAAGCAATAAAACCGAATGCAGAATCTAAAGGAAAACTGTATCAATACCAACTCAAATTACTAACCTAATTTTCAAAGGACAAACAAACCCCAGAAAACAAAAACATATACTGGAGCCTAATCAATGCTAGTTCCATTTCAAAACACACCACAGAGGTATACAAACTCCTAAGGGATGGAGGAACAGACATCCTATTCCCCACCAAAACCTGACTGACTCAAAACATCAAGGCAGTCACACACACATCCCTACCCAACACTTTCAAATTGAATAAACAGAGAAAGAAAAAGAGGAGGAGGTCTGACTGTTGCAAAGATCACCTGAAGATGACAAAACCACCACTAAACATCCCAAACTGTGAATCACACTTGTGGATGCCATCACCATCAAATATGACCATATGATCATATGATCATAATAGGAGATTTCAACATCTGGTTTGAAGAAGAAAACACAAACTCACCTAAAATACTAACAAATCAACTAGCAATGATGCATTTACAGCAATTAGTAAAGGGAGCAACACATCCAGCAGGGCACACCTTAGATGAGCCCTTTTGCAAAAGCAACCTGGCCACAACTGCACCCCCGATGCAGATCTGCTGAAGCGACCACCTCACAATACCCTTTGTGATCTACTTTACAACACGAATACTAATTAACCTCCCGAAATCCCTCCAATTTAGAAAAGGAACTGGAAATATATAAACATTATGGAACTAAACACCAGACTGTAATCCATGAAACGGTCAATCGCCATCTTGGACTCATCCAACATCGAAGAAAGAACTCAGACAATACAAAAATGGATTACAAAAACACTAGATGACATTGCACCGGAAAAAACATTTAACCCCTCACTAAAGAAAACATTGGCAAGATGGTTCAGATCCCACCTCAGAGCCCGAACAAAATTAACAAGAAACTAGAACAGGAAGGAAGGAAAAACGATAATCAACGGAAATAAATCACATACCAAAGACAGATACGACTATACAAAGGCGTAATAAATATTACAATAAACGTATCAGAAATGCAGGCAACACCCAGAAAGAGCCGTTCAACATCACAAGCTAAGAAATCTAAATGCCCCCAATAACATACCCACACCCTCACAAAAACGTTACGATGGCCTTGCAGGCCACTTCAAAAACAAAATCACAAACATCCAGCAAGTCAGCATGCCCAAAACCACCACCAACTCCCCTAACCAGCCAATGCCAGAAACACTACAAGACTAAATAAGTACTCACCAATTTCAACAGAAAAATTGATGACCCTAGTGAACAAAAGAAATAGAGCCTGCTCGCCAGCAGATCCTTGCATGCCAGACATGTACCAGAGCACATTCGCCCAAAAAAACCTGCAGAATACTTCTGCAACCACTTCAAACATTCACTAGCAACAGTAAATGTGCCACATGCCTTCAAATCGACATACATCAAGCCACTCCTTAAAGACCCATTGGGAAACATGGAAGGCCCAACTAACTACCGACCAACTTCAAACCTCCCGTACCTGGCAAAACTCATAGAAAGCTACATTTACAAACAAATCCTGAAACATGTAGAAAACAATCAGATACTAAGCAAGGCACAAGTCAGCTTCAGACCCATTAGAGGAATGGAAATAGCATTACTATCTATATCGGATGATCTAAAAACCAACACAGACTCCAATGTCAGATAAGCAATAATACTACTAGATCTATCAGCAGCCCTCAGTCCACCATGAAACACTCATCATAAGAGTCAAAGAAATAGTCAATCGGCAACACAGCGTTACTATGGCGAAAATCCTTCCTAGCAGAAAGAACAGAAACAACGTGGCTAAACCCCTTCAACTCAGCACACTGCAGAACAACCTGCAGAGTTCCACAAAGCTCCTCACTCTAAGCACTGCTCCTCAACACCTACAATACTCCTCTCATCAAAAGACATGGCCTCATTATGACATGACCCTGTCAGTCTGGAATTAATGTGCCGGTAATTCCGTTTACCTGCACGTTTCCAGACCGGCAGAGTACAAGTGTGCCAGTGGGTTTGCCTGATTTACCTCCAGCCAAGAGTTGGAGGTAAATCAGGCACCCCACCAGCAAAAAACACTCCATGGAATGGGCATTAGCATACTCTTCCTGGCACCTGTAATCTGCCGGTAATTCCGGTAGATCAGGTGCCAGTATCGATATTACTGTTTGGTGGTATCCCACTGGATTTACCGGCAGGATACCACCAAACCTATATGAGGGCCATGCTCTCACTTGCTATAACTATGCAAACGACACACAAATCAGCTGCAAAATGAACACTAGTGGACAAGACACAGCCCTTATCAACCGCCTCACAGAAATGAACCATTGGAGGAGTACAAAACAGAAATAATGAGCATGCCCAACAACTCGTCGAACCAACACCACATTCCATGGCCTACAAAATGGGAAAATGTACTTCCAAAGAGGTTAAAAACCTCAGGATATTAATGGACAACGGCTTAACACTCAAACCACAAGTCAATGCAGTAGTAAAGTGCTTCTTCCACTTACACACAATCAAGCGGATGCTACCTTTCTTCACCTTCCCTATAGAGCACTCGCCATCAACTCCCTCTTAATGTCAAGAATAGACTACACAAACAGCCTCTATCCCGGAATGCTGAACTACCTTACCAAAAGACTACAGCAAACAAAGAACACAGCAGCAAAACTACTCCTCAGACTCAGTAAGAGAGAACACATATCACTAGCACCGAGAACCCTACATTGACTACCAGTCAAAACAGACTTTTCTTCAAAACACTCTGCATAACTCACAGAGCAGTCCACAGCCAAGAAGAGGACTTCATACAGGTCAAAATCTCCATCTACAAACCGAACCAAACACTAAGGTCCAGCAACGACATTCGCCTCAAACCAATACAATACTCAAAGCAGAAATTTGGTGGATCAGCATTCTTCTGCATCTTGGCAAAACTTTGGAACTCAATCCAGAAGGAGATACGAACAACAGAAGACCATCTAATTTCCTGAATTGCTCGCATGGAGCCGCCATAAGATGACAGCCGCAAAGAGAAGTATCTCAAGAGGAGCAAGAGAGATCGGAGAGTTTGCGATGGTGCAAATACAGCCCGTGGAGTGTTTACCAGAGGCAATCTTTAAATGATTAATTAGGTTGATTAGAAAGAGGACCAGGACATGTCAATGGGCCACAACAAGGATGCAAACATTGGTGCACTCCAGATCATGTGGAAGCAGTGGATGAGACAAATTGTGTGCTGCTGAATGCTCATTCCAATTGTAATGTTACGGTTTTCTTCTGGGGAATCCAGGCAATTCTATGTTGTTTACCCCCTTTTCTTTGATGTGTCACTTGATAGTCTTATTACATTGTATCATGCGGACAGTATGCATGTACGAATATTTAGGAAACTAGAAGGAAAAAGTGAATGTCACAAGTTTGGGTAAGAGAGTGTGAGTGTGCGTGTGTGCGTGTGTGCGTGTGTGCGTGTGTGAGTGTGTGAGTGTGTGAGTGTGTGTTTTTTAATAAACATTTTATGTGACCAGGTCAGTAGTCTGACATTGCCAAGAGGGGATAGAAACCCTCTCAGCCTGGGGTGAGAGGCCTACCAGGGAGTAATCCAGTGCCAGTCCTAACGCAGAGGAAGACTGTGGCAGTTGAGAGGGCTCCAATTCCTGTTCCACCCAAGTGCCAGCTTGTTCATGTGCAGTACCGATTTGCATCACCTCATGCCTATGACGCCAAGTGCTGGCACAGTATTTTCCTGTCTTTTCATAAATACCCAGATAATGGGAGGAGAGTACCAGCAAAAAGAGTATACAACAGCATCCTACAATCCCACAGCATTTACATGTTCTTCTGCAGAAAGAGTCAGCGCAGAGAGAATTGGAAACCGGCACACCCACGAAAATCCTGGCGTGAGGAGAAGGACAGAAGCTGCAGGGGAAAGGCAACTAGTAGAGCGAGGGGCTGGAGCTCCTACGCTGCTCTCCGTTAGGCCGTGCACCGCACACCAACCATGGCCCACCCACAAAAGGAACCGGCACAGGTCCCCTAGATCACCGGGAACATCAACGCTACCAAAATGAACTCAATTTAGGGATGACCAGGCCAGACACCGCCAACACGAACTAGGACCGTTTTCAGAAGCCATTACAGTTCTGCAGCAAACCTTGCACAGAGAAAGGGGTCGGGGCTTAATGGGCCTTATAACGTTTTTCCTTTATGTAACACCTTCCGGGACGGCAGTGAGAGATTGGCTAGGGCCAGAGGATCAATCAGGAAGTTAGGAGTGGGTTAAAAGAAGCTACAGAAAACAGGTAGGTGTGGGTTGTTCAGGTGAAGTCAGAGGAGGTGGAGGTGGCAGAGACCAGCCAAAGGAAGGATGGTGGAGTGGATTGTGGAGGCGGCATTTGGTGCTTTAGAGGCATTGGTTAGTGAGTGCAGGTGGTACTGCATTGAGAGTGTGTGAAAGGGTAATGAGTGTGGTTAGGGTGGGAAGTTTAGAGAGTCAATGTGAAGCGTTTGTGTGAGTGAAAGGAGGGTGTATTAGTAGTAGTAGTGTGTGTAGGAGGGAGTAGTAGTGTGGAGGAGGGAGAAGTAGAGTGGAGGAGGGAGTAGTGTGGAGGAGGGAGAAGCAGTGTTGTGTAGAAGGTGGTAACATAAAATTGGGGAGGCGGGGTTTATAAGGTGTGAGAGATATTGGAGGGACAGTGGCAAAAGGGGTAGGGAGTTGACATATTAAGAGGCATGTGCAGTTGGAAGGACTGCACCTCAAAACACACTGACTGCCAAACATTTCTTTACTGAGTGCTCACATTTGGGACAAGCAATAATGATAACGCTCAGATGTTTTGTACATAGCTACGATTTTATTAAATCAGACTCTTTTTGGACCTATTGCTTAAATTCTAAGAACGAAAGGGTGCATATTGGCCTATTTAGGCTATGGGGAATCATAAACAAATTAATACCAAAGAACTAATGTATTGCTTATTTGGGTGCTAGAGAATGGGCTGTATCAAGATAGTAAGAAGTTATCCCAAGTGACTATTCGTTACCTCAGCTGTTAGGAGTATATTTTAGTATTGTTCTTAAATATGCAGCTCTTCGGCCAGCATTTTTTACTATTTATAATATTATATTTACTATGACATTTTAAACTATAATGAAAGCAACTCCAATTTATGTTAGAGGAGTTATTGATTGGCTGAGGGTGCACTGTTTTGAGAGGGTTTAGGACTGAACTGAGAACTGGTCAAGTATTTTAATTGTTTGGGTTGTCTAAATTGTATTAATTTTAGCCCATTTGTAGTTTAACTGTGTAAATGTCTGTCTTAACTGTAAAATTAAGGATTTATAATTGCTGTTGAAGGATTAAGTGTATGTCTTTTAAAATTGTATTTTGAAATGTTTGTAAAAGTTTTGAAAACGAAGTACAAATAAATAAATGAATACATTTTGTTAATAAGTACATTATAAATACCCAATAAATAAATAAGGAGGAGAGTAGTGAGAGAAGAACATCGGCCAGTGAGAGGAAGTGGAACATGTGGGCGAGACAGAAAGAAGCCCGACTTGGGCAGAGTGTCTGTAAAGCACACTCCAATACCCCCTTTAGAATTACAAGCCAATAGATAGTGTAGGGACAGCGTAGATAGTGCCCGCGAGAGTTTAGCTGCCTTCAGATCTTCCCCTCCAGCGGAAGTCAGAACCTAGACAACTTGAGTCCATATCAGTATTTACTAATCTGTGGGTAGGGACCATGGGTGAGGGAGGAGATGCTTTCCTAGATGGGATACAGAGAGAGTAGGGTCTGGCCATAGGACTGTTGGGCAGAATCACATGCAGTACACTTTGGGAACACTACATGCAATTAGGACTACAAGTGTAAGCACAATTACACCTTTGGTACAAGCCTGTACTACACAGTAACGTGGTAGCAGTGGCAGAGCAGCCAGACTTATCTCAAGAGTAAAGTGAGCAGTACAAGAGGTTGCACAAAAGGGCAGCAATCAGTGTTTCAAACAAACACTTACTCAAGGTTTCTTGGTAAAATAATATACATTTATTTACTCAGTTTGAAAACATTACACTAGCAAGAGCAGCTCAATATCACACACGAACAAACCACAAATACACAACCGGTAAGTAAATGAACAAGTTTAGCTCTCCTGAAGTGGGAGCAAAATGGTACTTCATATACTTTTAAAAGGGGTAAAGAGACAAGGTTATAACAATCAACAGCACAAACGCATTCATAGGCAGGGCAACGGATTTCAGCAAACTACAACCAGCAATTCATCTCATAGGCCTGGGCCAAAGTCAATGGTTCAGAGTCTTTGGATAGCACATTTCTGGTAGTAAAAGGTTAAGTCTTTGCCACAGAGTTTAGAAGAATTTGGCTAGGTGAAAAGTTTAACGAATGTTTAGGGTTGAGGAAAGTTTCAGGCACTTTCTCAGTGGCCGAAAAGATTTCCGGGCCGCGTTTGCACAGTACCTTGCGAGTGAAGAGGAGCTGTAGCTGAGGCAGTTGTTTCTGACAATTCGAGCAGATCTCGCTGTTCCTGAGCTTCAGTCGTGGGGACAAGGAGGATGTCGGGAGGTTCCTGCACTGCCCAGGGATAAGGCCAAAAGCTTAGCAAGACGTCAGTCTAAGGTGCGAGTGCCTTAAAGTCCACTAGCTGGTTTCCTTCCATCTGGCTATCCGGTTTTCAACAGCACTCTGATGAAAATTCGACCAGATGGGGACGGTGTCCAGGTGGCTTACGAGTTGGCTGTTCCCACCCAACTCAAGGGAAGAAGTTAACCTTGAAGGGCTTCTCTGTCGATGGAGTTTCAGGCAATTTGGACCTACAGCAGGGTTTCACCGGTTGTCCAGGAGTTGCAGCAGTCCTCTTCCTTCAGCTCGTCTTCAGTTCTTTCGTTCCAGTGGTCGACTCTGCTTTCCAAGTCCCAGAGACCTGCTTTTAAACAGTTTTCCCCCATTCATTCCAGCCTGGTTGTGACTCACATAGCAGGGTGGCTGTCCTTGCCGGACAGTCACCCTGCCAATCACACCGGAGTGCATTCAGGTCTATTAGGAGACTAAGCACATGGAGTTTCGGGCACCTCCCTCACATCCTGTCCACCCCAGACACTCAGGCACCAGAGGAGGGCTTCAGCACTGAAGCCCGCTAAAGGCAAACGAACAAAGGGACCAAACCTAGTTTGGCGCGCAGAGACACACACCTTAAGGACTTTTTACTAAAAGAAATGGCGAAAAAAGATGACCGGAGTCTGTTTTTACAGATAGGTCTGGGGCGCCATATTGAAAAACATGGCTGACCCGATTTTTAGCTACCGTTGTTAGCGGTCGGGAAAAATCATGGTAGTTGATCTAAACCACTGCCACCAGCCATTTAAAGTAGGAAAAGGTAACATTTGACTGTTACATGAGTGTTTTGACTCAGGGGAAGCTAGGCCACCCCTCCAGCACTCTATAGGAAGATAGTGTGTGCTGGGTCAGTAAATTTAAAAAGACTAGTAAAACCAATGTAACTTTACATGCTCTGGGAGACGGTAGTCAGTCCCAGAGAAGGTATTTAAACCTTGGGGAGTCTGAAAGACACCCCTGTGCCACTGCACTGAAGGTGCTGTGTGACACACAGAAAAAGATGATGCCCATGGAGTGGTTTTAAAACTCCATAACCAAAAGAACACAAAAGTAAAAATACATGGAAGAGTGGGAAAAAAGGCTTTCACTCTTCCCAGGTAAAAAAATCAAATCCTAGAAATCCAGCAAAGTTGCTAGAAAAGGTTAAGGAAATTAGCACATTTGGAGAATTCTCCATAACAAAGACCCATTGAAATCTTAATAAAACCCCTTGAACCATCTGTGAAACATAGTGTTTTTGAGCCATCCATGACATTTATCAACCAATAAAAAAGTAAATGTCAATACCTTAATAACTAGACGGATAATCAGTCATGGAGCAAATAGAAGTGAGAGTGTTATTTTATCAATCGTTTTTTGAGGGGCTATAAGTTACCAGAAAGCACCCCAGATATCTAGTGTATGGAAACGTTCTGCACAGTACTCCTAGCAACACCCGGAGCCTGCGAACGCACTTGCTGTGCACATATAGTTGGTACATTTATCACAGCGAACACCAGGATATGAAAGGTTAACTGGATACTTCAGTCTACCGTTTCGCATTGGGTGATTAAGCGGGTGCTATAGCAACAGTTTTATGGTAATTTCCCCACGTTGTGTTTGCTTTGTTTTTGATGGCGGTAGATTAAAGCCATTATGCCCGATATTGATTTACAGAATCACTTAGCATACTGTATGAGCAGAGGAAAAACGCCACATCCTCTTGTTTTATCGTCCTGATTAGAATGGAAATGATGATATTCTGAAACACAATTACAGCCTTTCAATAGGCAATTCTTTCCTTTCACAACAACACTGAATGTGATCAGGAGCGTCCAGGGAACTACCAAGGGGGTCTCCACATTCCCACTTCCTCCTTGTAAGTGGTGTGAGGTGTGTGCATTCATGTGTTGATTTCCGCATGGAATACTCTGCAGCAAAAAGGGAAGGAACAGAAAACAAGCATTGTCTGCCTAAGCCCCACGCCTACGGAACCTCCTCCCTGTCAGCATCAGACTCGCCCCCACGCTCTGACAATTCACTAAAGAACTTAGGACCCACCTCGTCCAAGAGTTCAAACAGTCTCTCCTCAACACCTAGGCTATCACATCATCCCTCGCGCTCCCTGGCTTCCCAGACGCTGCCCGCCCATCTCCTCCCCACCACCCTGTACAGCTGGACCCCTCCTCTGTATCCTACCCCTCTGTTCTGCTACCTCTAAAAAGCACTGCGTCATGCATCTGTAATGTTGTACACCTCTATAAAGCACTCCGTTGCTTCTAGAAGCTGGGACTGCATTCAATAAATACCACAAAAATAATAATAAAAGGCCCAAGCACTTGCATCCATAATTATAATAATATTAATAATAATAATTTTGCATTTATATAGTGCCACAAACCCTCATGTATCACAGCTTAAATGCTGTAAATGTTCAGAGGAGAATTGCCTAGCATTTCGGTGCTGGACTGCCCCAGGGCAGGACAAAGACTGATATGTTTGGGATATTTCTTCTCTGTGAAAGATAGTGAGCTAAAGACTCTGGGTAAGTCCCTCGTAACCAGGACTAATGTCTGGCAGAGGGACTCCCAGGACCCCCCCTTGTCAATTTGCATAATTAAGTAACTTTGGGTCTCATCGTAAATTACTAGGGGAATCCAGACGTGGACCCCTTGCGCACTTTTCTTAGAGAGGCACAGCTCCTCCCTACTGATGAGGTCCAACCAGACCGAAACACGTGTCTGGGGATGCTGTTGGTACTCTTGTTCAGAGGAGAATTGCTTAGCATTTCGGTGCTGGACTGCCCCAGGGCAGGACAAAGACTGATATGTTTGGGATATTTCTTCTCTGTGAAAGATAGTGAGCTAAAGACTCTGCGTAAGTCCCTCGTAACCAGGACTAATGTCTAGCAGAGGGACTCCCAGGACCCCCCCTTGTCAATTTGCCCACAATTGACTTTATTTTGTTTACGAAATATGCAGTGTCTTCAGTGAAGCTATGAGTGATGAGCCAAGTCTGGCCGTCATCCTGTTACACCTCCTTCCTCCTGCTTTCAATGGGAAGTCCTGTCTTTATATGTTTTGTCTTCTTGTGTTCCTGTGTGCCCTGATGCCAGAGGGTCGCCAGTGCTATATAAATGAATAAAAATAAAGAAAATAAAAGTACTCATTACACCATTCTTCTGCCTCCTCACAGACCTTACTCTACTCATTCATCCATCAACTTACATACCGATGTACTCAAACATTTACATAAGGACACATTTGACAAAAAGTGTCAATTACATTGAGTGGACCACATACGTGTGCAAATGTCATTGGCACTGTGAAGCACAAAAGAAGCATGTTAAACCCTGGTGAAAACAAGTTAACACACTTTTCTTGAACTTGGTAGGGAAAAGAAGTGTAAATGCCCCCCACAGGAGATGCTTGCAGGAGGCATTACAATGGATTCCTATGCCGTCTGCCTGTTTTTATCAGGCACTCAAAAGAGGTGGATTCCAGAGGAGTCTGATAGTTTTCTTTTTGTTGGAAAATGACATGCTGGCAAAAAACCATTCCGTTTTTTTTCAGGAAGAGCAGGAAAGGCAGGCAAAAACAATATTCCTGTTCCATGCCCTCACTCCACCTGCGAAAATATTGAAAATACTCTGAAACGCAAACATGTTTTTTAAAGCAGGTGAAACACTTTGATGCCTGATTTTAGCACCACTTGTTGTGCTGTGGTGCCTTACAAAATGAGCCCGATAAAGGGCTCCACAATTGTTAGGTAAGATTTGTACAATAATTATAAATCTTCCTGACCTGTGTCAACCCCAGACGTTTTGCTTTTACTGGTGATCTGTCCTTATCCTTCTGCTAGTGGGAACCTTTTCCACACTCACAGAATCTTTTACACTTTTTATGGGTGTCATTTTTAAGACTCTCCAATGTCTTATAAAAGTTATCCTCTTTTGACAGCTTTTTGGAAATAAGTGCCTATTGTTGTTGGGTTGCCATAGGAGCTACCCTTGTAACTTTCTCTGGATAACCTTGTGAGAACTACAGTTCCCAAGGGTAGAAAGGATGTCTGGATCCTTTTTACATTTTATTAAGTGACACCAGCACCCCCACCATACGTGGAGTGCTGGGGACATACATGTTACATTTAAAATGAGAAAGGGGATACTTAGTATGTTGCAACGACAAACTTACCTTTAATGGATGGTGGCAGTGAACCTTTGCCTTAATTCGGTGCACCACCACCTTTTGCACATAAAGATGTTGTTGCAATGTAGTGGTCTCCCAGGCAAAAAAGATGGATGTTGCCTTTACTCTTCCATTGGCTTAAACAGGTTTACATGACTGGTGTAGAGTATAGCGGCCATACCATATCAGCTGTTTATGTGCTCATTGCACAGAATAAAAAAGCCATCATGTCTCTGACACTGTGTGTGCTGCTAAGAAGGCAAGCGTAAAGCCCGCTCAGACTGTGTCATGCTCTAGCTACTACTTTAGTGTTGAGGTGCTCTGGGTGCTATGATGCAGAGTGATATGCATCTTATGTATGCCATTTCAATTGGGATTCAATGTACGTTTTTCCTTGTGTTAGGGTAGGGGGTATTGGGGGGTTGTGTGTGCAGCCCAATTCTTTTCAGTTTGGGCTTTTGCTAAAGTTCCACCTATAAGCCGAAACTATTGCATTGAAGTACAGAGATGATATGCGAGGAAGGACACACGGGTTGTGGGTGTTGTTTGGTTATTTACCCACCCAGTGACTGTCCATGGCCATGCTAATCCCTATGGCCATTCCCACCCACTACCTGTCCCTCCTTTCTCCAAAACAAATTCTCTTGAGATTTCTTTGAGCTCAGTCTATTAAGAGGTAACATCAAACGTCAGCCTAGACGTTCTATTCTCAAGCAGTCTGCTGTGATTTAATGTCTTAATTGCAGCTGTAATTGGCTACTGGTGTAATATAAATGTCTTATCCAAGTGTGTCTTTAGCCACTTGATTTATATCTCTTCAATGCACTGAGGGTCCTGTTAAAAACAAGCCATGACAAAGCCAAGAGTTTTGGCTTGAGTTATTAGATCAGCATTTGCCAAGTACTACCCAAATGTACCCAGGTAAGGACTCTTGTTTTCCAGCTGTTGCGATTTTATGGGCAGGTAGTACTATTATTTCAGTGCCTGGCAAATACCTATCCCATGCCTATAAAAACACCCAAACTGTTTGCTTAGCCAATTCTGGTTTAGTTTTATTACGTGGCAATAAGCACCACCAATAAGCCAAAACTATTGCATTAGAGTTGAGCTAGGGAGAAAAGGAATATGAAGAGGGACACAATCCTTGTAGGTGTTGTTTGGTTATCTTCCGCCCATTGATCACCCATGACCACTCCCAGCCACTTCCTGCCCCTCCTGCCTAAATCACAGCCTCCTGGAATCCCTCTGAGCTAGCTTTAACAAGCCTTACCATCACACTGTGTGCTTGAAGTGTCTGCCAGTGTTTTTTCAAAATAGTTAATGACGAGCTGTAAATATGCTACTGGTGTAATGGAAATGTCTTAACCTTTTAACTGCCATGGGATTTCCCCCCTCCACCCCCAGTGCCAAGGGCTTTATTGGTGATTTTGGTATTTCGCCATTCAATGCCTTCTAACGTTTTCTGTTTTATTAACCCCTTAAGTGTCATTACATCGTCCTTGGCACTTAGGAAGTCTGCCTTCAACCACTCGATTTAAACGCGCTATGCTGATGTCCTGTTAAAACAAGTACTGGCAAAGCTAATCGTCGTGGCTTGTATGTAACTATTATGCATTTTCCAGGCAATGCTATTATATGCCCAGGTACTCCCATCATTTTGCAGCTGCAACCATTGATGGTCTGTTATTACCATTATGGCAGTGCCTGGCAAATGCCTTTCCCATGCCTACACTAAAGCCACAACTATTCCCATTGCTTGTTTAGGTATGGCATGAACTCTGCCAGACGTCTTGCAGGTACGAATTGAAGGAACCCAATTCCAATGTTTTATGCTTGTCCGAGTGCATCCGAGCGAAAGCGGTTATTTATTTTTTTTATTAAAATGATATAGTTTCTTAGAAACGTTTCATTTAACCAACATTTCAGATTCATTCGTTACATTACTTAGTTGAGATTCAATTCATTAAATTAAATTTAATACATTTCGTAGGAACTGTACAATTTTGAAGATTAATTTCTTCTCATGTCCGTTCATGATTTTTCTCCATCTCTCTTCCGTAACCATTTCAGTTGCTGAGATTTTAAAGAATTCTCCAAATCTCTGTCTTTTTTCATTTAGTTCTGGAAAGATCATTGTCAAGTGATAAATTGTTTCATGTTCATTTGTTTTGCAAAACCTACAACACACTTCTTTTGTGTGCAGTTTTCTTGTCCAACTAAATATTCTCTAGTGGGGAGAATTTTGAGTCTCATTCTCATATATGTTGCTCTTATTTCTGGGTCTGAAAAAAATGTCAGATATAACGTTATCGTGTTTATGGCTCGAATTTCCGTCGAATTTCTGGAAAGCGGTTATAGGATTGGATATATCTTAAAAGGCAGAGAAAGCCGTAGAGTGTTGCCTGGAAGAGCTCCATTTGTCCAGCCTGCCTGGTACATTGATTTTGTTCACTGATGCACGTCATTTATATGTAATGTTATCTTGTAGAGGGGCAGGATGCTCCTGCTTGGCCGCGTATATCATACAAAGTCTCTGTTATGGGGTAAGCCATTGTGTATTACAGGGCTACTTTGTAAGCTTGGGGAGGGTTGAAGAACTCATTGGATGAGCTGAAAATGAATTGTCAAGAAATATTGCAAGGGGGGGTCCTATTATCAGTGCATTCAGTCTAAAGAATTTAAGTTGTAAAAAACAAACATCAGTTTTTATACTGAAGTGAAACAATTCAGAATTAATTGAAATTCCTCATTAAAAACATTCACATAATTTATAATATGGGATCCTGACAATGATTAATCCATTCCCCAATCTCAGTCATTCACTCCTGTGAGAGGGCAGAGGGTGAAGGGCACTTGTGGTCGTTTTCAATTTGGCAGTGCAGGATCTATTGCTGGAGTTTTCTGGTAGGAGCCCGGGTCCGGCTGTGTACTGCTAAAGACCCTTTGTTTGACATGTCAGGCTGGGGGTGGGTTCTACGGACATTTCTGAAAGATCGTTTAGGAACAGGTTTGCTTCTGTGCGCGATATTTGTAATTGCATGGGCATAATTATAAGGGGGGGGGCAGGGGGTTGTGTCCCCCAAACTTCTGTGGCATGGCTTTTTGTCCACCCCATCTTTTGGAGGGATGGCAGGGGAGCTGCAATCATCAATGATGTAATTGGAAAGCGCAAGCCCGGCTGGGGTGCCCAGCAGGGCTTGCGCTGTCTCAGTACATAATGCGGAGATGCTTGGCAGCCGCGCTGCAACACATGCATGGCTCAGTCCCTCACCCTAGCTGGCCTGACTGTCAGCAGCCAGGGTGCTGAACTGGGTGTTGCAGGGCTTGGCACTCTGCTGCCACGCTAGCAGCAGCACTTCCAGGGGCCGCGGCGCAGAGTATCGCTTTCCGGCTTTATATTTGTGCGACATACAGACAGGAACTAGGAGGCTCATTCAGCTTGCTGGTTTCTGTCTGGAGGTGTGTGAGTGTGAAGAGGTTGGTCGGTGTAACATGAGACGTGGCCCGGGCGGCATTTGAAAGTAGAGCAGAGGTACTTTTCTTTAAAATTATTTTTTATTGTGTTTGTGTATGTTTGTTGGGGGGGGGGCTGGGCTGCGGGCTGACCCTAGTGAGGGCGTGTGTCACATTGGGACAACGTGAGCAGAGCTCGCAGTACACATTAAGGCCCCAGGTATGAAGAAACACTGACCATAACAAATGGTGCATTCACTGTGGAAAGCCACAGCTCTGCGACGCCTCTAAAATTAGTCTTGCCACTTTTCAGATACTATTAAAGCACCACCATCCTAATTTCAAAATGAAGTTGGTGGAAGGTGTGCCCTCCCCAAGTAGAGTGGAAAGAGTCAAGCTGAGAAAACCTGTGACCCAAAACTGTCATACTCTTCAAATTCTGTGAAATGAATGTGAGTGCTATACACCTTCCATACATCGTGGACTTATGTTTAGAAGTTTTTTGCTCTAGGTGCGCAGAAGGAACCGTATGGGATTTTGTGTTAAAAGCACACTTTTAGAGGCCCTGTATAACTTTTCCCCCTGCTGCCAAAAATAATCTTCACCAGACTTGCAAAAAGGACGGTTTGGTGCAAATTAGTAAATGGGTATCATGGTTCAGGTTACAGGCCACCAAAAACTGCTTCACTTACCAAACTAAGGGGAGTATCCAGCATTGTAAGAGTGGCAGAGGGTGCAGGGGTGAGCAAAAAAATGCAGTGTGTGGATTTCCACATGGTCTCATTGATGCCCCCAAACTGCCCACCCCTGTGCTCCAATCTACCTTTTTGGTAACATTAGTGGAAGATGGCATTTTAACACACAACAAAAATAAAACTGCAGGATTATTCCAGATGCAGCAAACTCATCTATTAGAGCTCTGGCCAAGCCCTCTGAGGCAAAATACATGCAAACCTTCTAATTATTATATGGATTGCACCAACAGAAGTGACTTCACAGAAAAGGACATTGCAAGGCACATCATCAGTCCTTGATACTTGGAGGCACCATGGAAGTGACTTTAGAATAAGTTGCCATAAATAAGCCAGTGACTAATAACAGTGGTGCAAAATACTTAAATTGCACTATTTTTATATTATATGTGGAGCAACTCTATAGTCATTAAGCTTTTCCATTATAACACCATGATACATTAACATAAGTTCTGAAGTGACTCAGAGTCACTTGCAGAGCTGCAGATAAGGCACAATGTGATTAAATGATTTGCTCAGGGTCACACACTTGGTTAAATGGTGAAACTGGGATGTGGACAAATTAAGCGACCGCATATATCTTTCCAGGTTTAGTTGATATATATATATTTGTTAAGGTTTTGCTTTACATTTCATTTGTGCTTAAATAAATTATTTATATCAATGCCTTGGAAGCAAACCACATTACATAATAAACTAGCCTTTCATACTTACCTAACCATACACTATATACATTATCATAGAAATATGTTGAGCAATGGGAGTATGGCTTTAGTTTTATTCTCCCCATTCTGCATGCAAAGTCACAACAGCATCATATAGATTAATGGCTGCCTAACAAATCCCTCTTGAGTTTTAAAGCCATTGTCATTATTTTATAAAGCATGCAACATTAAGCACCCTTCTCTCTTCTGATCACTCCCACCCATTCACATTTCTAACAGGACAAAAGTTCCTGGGAACAGTAAACCCCCTCCCTCCCATCAGTGCCCAATGGTTCACATTGTAATGCTCTGTTGATACAGAGCAGCGTGAGGACCCTCTGCTCCCCAGAGTTCCTTGGGACATTATCCTGGCAGAGGGACACCTCTACCATTCGGAACGGGTAAGGTGTCCTGCTGCCAGGACAATGAGCGTGCCTACCAGTGGGACACCTTTGCTGTTGGGCGCCCTCTTTGATGTGCTAAACGGGACAAGTTTCCCAATGACAAATGTCCAGGTCTGGCTCTTAAAAGAGCCACGGGGGGGCAGCTTGACCGCCCCCCTGCCTCTCCCACTTGGTACTCCACTGCTTGGAGCCATTTGAACACAGGAAAACATACCTTAATTTTAATCAGTCAGAATCTTGTAGAAAAAATCTTTCAGCACCTACACATATAAGGTGCTGTGCAGAACCCAAGTTTGGAGATATATGAAATTTAAAAATTGATACCAAGTATACTTGCTCACCCAATGCACTGCATTAAACAGTGAGTTCTGCCTTTGAATGAAAGGAAAAATCAAGGGAATTGCTAACATTCCAGTGAATCTGTTCCTTTCGACCATGGCTTTATAGTTCAGCTAGGTCAAGTCAAATTAGCCCAACATTTCAGGGATCAGGGCATGATAAAGTTTAGTCTGCTCAATGGATGTTGCACCACTGTTTCCATGTGTTATTGTATATGTACATATAAATGTTGTGTGCATGTCAGTGAAGGTGCTGGGTGCATTTGTGTGTGAGTGAGAGTGTATGCAAGCATATGTGTGTTGACTTTTGTGTCGGAATGAATGATAAATAATGCATTGTTTGTGTGTTCTATTGGAATTAATTTTCTGAATGTTATGTTGTGTCACTGGGTGCATGGCGGGCCGGCTGAAGATGTGTTGGGGCCCAATAGAATTTTAAAGATAGGCCACCAGTCTTATGAAAGTTATAACAGAGCGTCAGCAATGGACTCTTATGGTGTAGAAGTCTAGTGTTATCCCTCAGGGATTTAGGTTGTTTGACCGAGGTACAAAATCATGGCGAAATTGACTAGTCATTTTCGCTGCGAATACGTTTTTACCTTGGTACAAAAAACCAAACCCATGTCCCCGCAAACCGCCAGTACACCAATAAACCCTCCCTACTTACCTTTTGTCCATCCACCGCCTTTCCTGTACCCTGCAGCGTCAGATCCATCCATCTATCGCATGTCGGATCGGACGCTGTAGGGCCCCTTTTTTCCCCCCACAACTGCCGAAGCCAAAAATACCAAACATGGGGACTGGGGGACACCCCCGCAACCCCAGCTCTTCATGTTCGGTATCTTCGGCTTCAAACTAATGGTGGTGACCGAATTCAGTCAAATCTACCATTCAACCAAATGTTATCGAACAATTTGGTCGAAGCGATCCCTAAGAGCCAATCAACCCCACTCCTGACCCCCCCCCCAACATTCTCAGCAAAGTTACTCCACTGTGTAATTGACTCACACAAATACACAGTTCATCAAAATGTGTGCACACTTGCTCATCAACAGGAGCACATGTCTCTGTGAGAAAGACCTTGGTCCACACACTGTGTGTCACAAACCCTGGAGGGTGTAAAGGGGGAATGCCCCCGAGTGCCCCAAGTTCTCCCTCCATTGACAAGAAAGTACCATTGAAGGCTAAGAGCAGACCCTCCGCAATCTCAGAAAGACATGTGTCTCCTAAACATATCCGTTGGGGGGCAGACAGATGGTACTGGAGACTCCAGGGTGGAAAAGGGCACACAACCTTAATAAAACAAATAGTTAGGAGGTTACAAGCACCTAGGGAGAAAATGAGACACTTGCTAAAACCCAATTCACAAGTCCATGCATGGAGTGGGAATCTCCGCTCGGAACGCGCCGGCTGGCCTATTCCTGTCATGGATGAACTCCTTTGGCAGAGAGAACATAAAGACTAAACAGACACTCATGCTTGGGGCACAATGACAGTATTTTGTTTACACTGGTGTGCGCTTTCACCTAGGTTTAAAGGGCCAATTCCCTATGACCCGTCTAATGGAATGCAGGCTTAAAACGCTTCCATGGTTCCCATGCCCGACTTTGACATGGTGGACCTGCGCATTGTCCATACTGACATACTCCCACTCCCCACAGAAATAGTCAAGGAGGAGGAGGGCATACACAGAAGTGGAAAAAGTGAGTCCACTGGGACATGGCCCATCAGAAACTCACAGCCCTAGTAAGGAGCAGGTCAGTGAATCAGATACATCACTGCCCTAATTACACAATCAGTTCACCATTTTAGAGTCATGAGAGTGTGGCAGCAGCATGAGCCAAAGGAGGAGGCAGTAGTGGACAGGAGTTATGGGGGTCAGGCCAGTTGGGTCTAGTTAGATAAGAAGCCATCCAGAGAGGGGCCAGTGTGAAAACAAACGTTAGAACAAGGAACCTGCTGAGGACAGGATGCAGAGAGGGTCAGGGGCCTGTCTTATAGTACCCCCTGACTTGCTTTGCCAACTCTTCCAGGGCTCTGTCTTCTAGGGGTGTTAAACAAATCAGGGATGCTACATCCCCAAGAGTAGGAGAGGCGAGTCTGGGACAATATATACCTTAAAGGTGCGCCTAAGTGGGTAGAGTGAGTGGGAAACTATATCCCCAGGACCAGTAAGGGACTGGAAAGAGGAGGGTGTTGGCATACAGAAAAGGTGACAGTTGCTAGGCTCTCTGCTCATCCTATACAACCACTTAGATAGCACTTTCGTAGGAGGTTCAAGAAACCATTCAGAAAATAACCCTATGGGCAATAGGGGTGAAACTATGGACCTTGCCAGGCAGAAACCCGAAAAGACCATGATGACCCCAACCAGACTTTGAGAACACAAGGATCAAGTCAATACCAAGGGTCCCCTCACCACCCTGGACGTGACATGGCCAAAACGTAGACAACGAACAATGACAGGGTTCGGAAGGCAGGACACCAACCCAGGATGCGTGTCCTGGGGTACTATATGTGTTGGTCATTGCTCTTGGTGTGAATACTCCGGAACCTTGAATGCTATATGCAGGATAGACACTGGACCAAAGGTCCTTCTAGAGTACGAGACTCACTTTATTGATTTGGCCTGTCCTGACACAGTTTGTTCTTAAAGACCTCCCTATTTTTGTGCTCTATAGAGAAACACCAAGGACCCACAAGATTTTACCTCACCATTCCTGTCTCAAAAACCTGAAAATGTTTATCCTGAGGCCTAAGCATTGCTCCAGATAACATTTGGAAGTGAGAGTATTTTACTCCCTATTTTTTAAAGTTGGGAGTAAAATAATTTTTTAGAGAGTAGAACTGTACGTCCAATTCCCAATGAGAGTATTTTATAAGCAAGTAAAATATTTTTACTGCAAAATGGAAATGTTTTTGTAATATTTATTTATTTGCACCCAGTTATTCATGCACATTAAAAGATACATGTTTCTTTCTTCCAATCCGGGAGTTAAAATAGTAATTTCTTCCTGTGGTACTACGTGCACTACTAGTCCAAACATATCCATAAAGCTGTGTGGGTGAAAGCAGGGGTGCAAGATGGAACAGGTCTTTTTCCTGTTTTTTGTTGTGAGTATTTGTACTCTCTATTTGTATTTATTGGGAGTATTTGCCAATTTTTTGTGAGTAACAGTGACCGATACACACCTTATCTGTAGTGCTGGACCTAAGACATGTGGCAAGTGGAAAGTGAAGGGAAAGCAAAGGTTACTGAAACGAAGAGTCTTCCCTGCTGTCCTGTTAGCCAGATCCGTTCATGTTGGCCGCATAAGGGAACCTGGCAGGAATACTGGATTCACTGAGCTTTTTTGTTTGCTTAGTTCTTACAGGGCAACCTTATTCAGTGTTAGTAGTAAGATCGGTGAAACCTGCATTCTGGCATCGAAGTATACTGTTCCTCTCTGTTTATGACATGTCACAAGATGTCAGAAAATACCCTTCTAGGGCAAATAATTTGAGCATAATCATCACAAGGAACATGCAATGGTTACAAACACGCACACCAGTCATAATTAAATGTACGTGGATCGCACAATACGTGCTCCAATCACAAAATGTGTACATAGGTCACAATACTTGCACACCAGTCTGTAACAAATGTTCAAGTAAAAATATGTACACAAATGTGTCATAAGATACAGATCACAATGCACAGACATAAACAGAATATGGGAAGTTGGGTCACTGCACACGGGTAACCACAAGATATAGGTGTAGATCACTGTGACAAGGACGAGTAGTGGCTAACCCGCCTACTCAGCCCACACTTCTACAAACCAAGAGTAATCCCAATCATAAAGGTAAAATGGGCACAGACAAGAGATATACCTCCTGGACTGAATGAAGGCTATACCCTTAGAAGGGTTCTGAATGTGAGATAGTAGCAAACCAGACAGCAAAATTAGAACAGTTTTAAAAATAAAGGGACATCCAATCAAGGTTCTATAACAATATAAATAAACTTTAGTTAAACAAATCAATTATAATATAAAACCCACCCCTGTAAAGGAAGACACACCAAGAGCAATTAGGATACTTTAGCAGGGAGGAAAAAAAGTCAATTATTGCAGTAATATCACTCAAAATAATATGTAATTTCAAAAACAAGATGCAGCAGGGGCCTTAACCATTCTCAAAGGCCCCAAGATTAGACCAGGGGACAGAGGCTCTTAATAGTACCCAATTCCAGTTCTTAGGCAGTTTGACAGGGTTGAACCAAGCTTCGAGAAGCGATGCTTGCTGATTGAACCAGTTTAGAAGGTGGTGAGCCACAGTGATCCTAACTGTGAGTCAGCAGTGAGTTGGGTTCAAGTGGAGGTCCATACGGTTCAAAGGTGGAGTCAACCAATACAGATTGATGGATCACCAAAAGCGGTTCAATGATCAAGCATGGTTCGAATGATGAGTACCGCTGGTTCGAGTCAATGAGGGATGTGATACTCCAGTAGTTCAAGTCAAGCTGAGATGCAAACTCTGGGCGATTCGATGCTTGGCTCGATGATACAGCACTTTGAAGTCGTCTGCAAGGTGCGCTGGTGCTCGAGCCAGACAGGTGACGAGACTCTGCTAGGGCGATGCAGCGTTGAGCCAGTTAGATGGAGGATCGAAGTTCAAAGGTGAATGCCAAAGTTAGTACCGCAGTTCTGGTGGTTTGAAAGCAGCAAACACATTTCAAATGAGGTACAATGTGCTTCAAGCAATGAGAAAAGGCGATCTGGCTGCTTTGGCCTTCTGGATGCTGACAGACCCACTGCAGGGGGCTGTAGTGCAAGTTGGGCTCTTTTCAGTCTCTGCTCTCCTGGAATGTTTACCAGAAGAAAGGTAGGCCTTGGTCCTCAGCAAAGTCATCCCTAATGTGCCGTGGGGATGGGTAAAGAGCAGAGTTTTCCTCTGTCTCGGAACACCTATCTTCTCCTGTGGCAGAGTGCTTTAGGATGGACTGCTCTCCCAAAAGGATCCAAATGAATTCTGCCTGATGCCCTTGAAGGTCTAAAAGTATATCAAAGAAAGTGTGGTAGACCGCTTCCTTTATAAGTAAAATGAAAGTGGATGAAAGCAAACCTGTTTTAAGGGCTCCAATCCCTGTCCCCGAGACAAGTGCCCCTTGCCTCCCAATGTCATATCCATTTGGCTTTCTTCTGCAGGAATTGGGGGGGAGGGGCAGGAAGGAAAGAAAAGCCCCCAGTAAAGCAAGATAGAGGAATCATTCATAAAGCACACTTGTGCTTCGAGTGTCCTAACTTCTCCTCTTCTCAGACTGCAGCTTCAAAGGCTCTCTGCAGTGAAACCACTAGTGTGAGGCAGGCCTTTCATATGGAACTGCCTCTTTGAAGCCAGGTTCCCAAGCAATGTCGAGGTGAGAGCTACTGGGCTTGGCTGGGAGGAGTTACTAACCCTCCCTGAGAGTCAATAGAGGCAGACGCGCTGTTTCTTGTCTCATTCAATGGAAGGCAGACAGTCCTGCGTGGAACCCACATAGCCTGTCATAGTAGGTTTGAACTCACAGGGTTGACACTTGTATGCTACAAATCAGATGTGGCTTGAATAATTATATGAACTACAAGTCTGAGCCACGATGCCAAAACCTAGGTATCGCTTATATTTCCAAATTATTCTTCAACCAGGCGAAAGTTTAGCATAACTGTTATGGTTTCGAAACAGAGGTGCAGAGTGAAATGCAACCTCTGTACTGCAGTAACTTTGCTATCGCAGCAGCTTTCAAACAAGGCACCTATGATATCTGAACCTGCTGCTTGCCACTGGAGAGCAGGAGCTGCCCATAAGGATAATGATTTTGGCCTGGAATGTAATGAATGGAAGGTTTGGTTAGCAGACCACCCTTTATGAGATGGATCACCTGCATCATTTTATCTATCTATATATAAAGTGAAAATGTGTGTGTTTACGGGTTTGTGGCTTCACGTATGTTCCCTATACAATTCCAGACAGTTCCACCAATCAGCAACACATTTTGCAAAGTCACCTGTTAGGACCCCCCTGGACATTAGTGGCTACATGACATCTGGACACCCCACCCCTTGTCCCGGATTTCAGCATAAAAGTGAAAATGTGTGGGCTTGTGGCTTCACTTATGTTCCTTATATAATTCCACACCGTTTCACCAATCTGCACCAAATGTTGCACAGTCACCTGTTAGTACCCTCCGGACAGTACTGGCTACATGACATCTGTACACCCCACCCCTTTCCCCGGATTTCAGCAAAAGTGAAAATGTGTGTGGGGGTGGGTGGCTTCGCATATGTTCCCTATACAATTCCACACTGTTTTAACAATCTGCACAAAGTTTTTCACGTACACATGAGCGAATGAAAGCCCGGGCAACGCCGGGTATATCAGCTAGTGATTAATAAAAATCAAACAGGCCTGGTCATTTACCAACTTGCCAGATGGCAATCCTTCACAATCACATTGTTCAAACATGGACCAAAATGTACACATATGGCGGTAATATATTGACAGGTATCGTAGTATGTAGACAAAGATCACAGTATGCACAAAGACCACAAGATATGTTCATGAATCACAAGAAGCTGACAGGTAATGCAGTGTGCCCACAGATAACATGATGTGTACAGTGGTCAAAATACAAGAACAGATGACAATAGTCAAACTCACGTGACAATGTGCACACAGACCACCACATGATGCATGCAGAATATCCACATCTAGCTGACAAAATGCAGGCATGGGTCACAGTGTGCACACTTTTCACACTGTATAGGCACAGATCACAGTTCATAAATAAGGACCCACTGATCATAATATGCACAAATTGGTCACAAGATTTCAGAAACACATCAGTGTATCACAATACACCCACGTGGGACACAATATACAAAGGCAAATCCGTTTGTAGTCTTGTGTCACAACATGCAAACACTGCAATAAGTATGCACAGATGGTTTATATGGGTTAATGTTCAGACAAAGATACAAATATAGATGTGTCATGTCATTCACGAGGGCAAGGGTAGCCTGTAACACTTACATACATGTCAACATGCCCCATTTTAATCAAGAGATGCTCATCCTGTCTTGTTTTTGTTGCTATTCTGAGGCCTATATTTCTGGATTTAGGATAGAGAAGCAGAACTTTATTTCCCAGAATTTAAAGAAAAAGTAGGGCTAAACAAGTTATTCCCAATCATATCCTGAATGAAATGCAGGTTATATGTTAGTCCCGGTGGCACAATCAGGGAGCAGGGAGACTTAATCAGTCACACAGGTAAATGTGTCTCAGGGCATGTGGATGTTTGAGGCTGTGATTTGAAAAATTACTGTGTGGTCCTTTCTATAAATATATTGAAGGTTTTATACCAAAGAGCATCAAGGATGTCATGAACCAGATGTTCCCGCCATCCTAAAAGACCTTAAGCCCTCTAATTGCAGAGGAGATGCCTGTCCTGCCACAATCATCAAGGACTGCTCTGACTTATTGACACCTCATTGTGGCCTTTATCGAAGCCTCGTTCGCGTCAGGACTTGTCCCCTGAGACCTTAAGGAAGTGTGGGTACGCTCCCTACTAAAATAAAACATGCTTCATCCCACAGCCTCTAACAACTACAGGCCCATATCTACTGTCCCGTTCCTAATAAAAATTGTGGACAAGGCTGCATACTTGCAAGTACAACAATTCCTTGAAAATAACCACATAGCTAGTTCTGAGGCCAACGCGCGGCGACGAAAAGCTACACTTTTTAGGTGGGATTCAAACCCGGGAAACTTAAGGAACCAAAATCAAATCCAACACAGAATCGCTACCATTGAAACCTATTCTAACACATAATATGCCCTGATTTGAAAAAGGCTCAGGAAGAGCCGAAACACGTGTCATGAAAAAGGGCTCTTCATAGGGAGATCTGTGATTCTTACAAACCTTTGTGAACCATAACATTTAAAATTGAAACTGAACTAAACATGTGTGGCGCAGTACATGTATGAAAGCAAAAAACCTAACCACATTTTAGGTCTTCGTCAATCTGGCTTCTGCCCCAGGTCATGGCACTGAATCAGCGCTGCTAGACCTAAAACATCGGATCAACGAGATCAGGAACGGCAGCAAGCCCGCCCTGCTCCTCCTGCTGGACTTATCAGCCGCATTTGATTTAGTAAATCACAAAATCCTGTGCTACCATCTCATGGCCTCGGCCGACTTCTCTAAAGAAGTTACAGCCTGGATCGCCTCTTTCTTAGAGGGTAGAGTCCTGAGATAGTTTGCAGAGCATGCAAGTGCAAATCCCTCCCCCATCCCCTGCGAAGTCCCGCAAGGCTCCTGCATCTCTCCCACACTCTACAACATCTTCACCAGGCCTCTGTTTGACATCCTGGACACCATTGGCGTAGCATACACCAATTACGCCGATGTCACACAAGTCCTCAGGCATTCACGAAGCAGACTCAGAAGGCCTTAATGTAGTGTACTCTACCATTCAAGCACAGATGGCGACAAACTGCCTTTGCCTCAATGGGGAGAAGACTGAAATCTTATTGGTAATGCCACCGGTGACACTAAAAAAACTCAAACAAAACTCCTCTTTCGACATAAATAAATTACATATCCGCAAGACCTGAGGGGTCTATCTAGACACCACACTTTCTATGTCACGCCAAGTCAGTGCCATAGCCTCCTCTGCAGCCTACTCCAAGAAATTACTCAATGTGGCCAAACCGTTTGTCTTCCGAGAGCTGCCGAACCATCGCCAGAGCCGTCATAGGCTCTAGGCTAGATTAATGTCCTCTTCAACGACACTGCAGAAAGAAAAAAAAACGACAGGTCATCCAAAATAATGCACTTCGAGCAGCCCTTAAACCATCAGGCAACATGTCCTACTGAAAACCCTAGCCATAACACACAAATGCCTGGCCAACACAGCCCCGATCTATCCATCACAGAAGATAGTCAGAGCAGATACCTATCACAGAAGATAGTCAGAGCAGATAATTCAGACCTACAAGATAACCTTATGCCACCGTCTCCTAGTTCCCAAAGTAAGGGGAGCTAAAGCAGGAGGTGCTAGCTTCCCCTTCATTCCGGCCCAGCAATGGAACTCCGTGCCACCCCCCGCACTCAGAGTGGAACCATCATACAAGGCATTCCGCAAAGCCATCACAACTTGAATGTTCATCTAACACCAACTGACGAGCTAAGACCAACTAGCAGCATTCTAACATCAACTGTAACTGTGTTGTATATGTCCTCCACCTGTAACAGTGCCACCATGCCCCCGAGCTGCTGTGCGCGTTATAAATTAATACAATAAATAAATCTATAAGAGCTATATACCTCTGAAAACTGTGCTCTACATTTCACTGTAGGTGTTTCCCACACTTTATTGTTAATGCCAGTTCAACCTTGTATGGGTCTGTGCCTCAGTGGACTAATGCAGCCACTAGAGGGGCCTGCGTTTGACCTCCTGATTACAGGTTCGAATCCTGGCAGTTCCAGTTAGCCCTTGAGTAGCATTGTGTTGAGTAACAAACATCTGTTATCTGTCAATAGCGCCAAGATGCCCCTCTGGGGGTGAACGTATGCGCTACAAATACACCTGTAAAGTTATGCCCTCAAGACTACACAGGTACTTGGATGGGGGGAAATGAGTTATCGTAAAGTTGTATCTTACACAAGGAGTTATCGAAAAAAGGCACGCCCTGGACGACCAGAGAGCATCTTGGTGATAGGAAAAAGCCAACAGCATTCCTTTTTGGTATCTCATACATACAAGCAAGTGACCCCATGTCATGCCAAACACTTTCTGTCAGTCTTAACTTTGCATCCAGTACTTTGTAGGCACATACTTGTAACGGGACAAATAAAGCTACAGAATACCAGCGAGCAAAGTTACAGTCAGGACTGATTGAAGGCCCAGTACCACACATACGTAACACCAGCAGCTATCGCATGGTGCATGCCGAAACGAGAATGCCCATACTTTTAAAGTGACTAATAAAACGACATGTACCAGCATGCTAAATTCAAGTCCAAAATGGATGAAGGTGTCATCAAGGTATGTGGCACTAGGCAGTTATATCCTGCATTCCAAATCACCAAACTGTCCTCTTTTGTCTTTAGAACGTAATTGAAAGGAGATGCAGGGCAACCAGTGATAGACTGTGGGTAAAATGCAGTGTACGTATGAGTTGGAAATAAAAAACTGTGGTCAGGGATAACACAAATATCAACAATATCATTAGGCTTTTTAAGTGTAATAGTTGCAATAATTCACTGGTTTCTAACAATCTATTTTAACAAAGCGCACTTTCAGACCAGGAGCGAAGGTTTCTTGGGGCTGCTGACGTATGTTTGTTACCCATATGCACAAGTTCTACATTTCATTAGTAGCCGAAAACTAGAAAAATGCTGTCAATGCCATGGTCACCATCAGTCACAAACCACATATCCACACTAACAATCAGTGCCTATGCCTGCATCCATTATGAGAACCTATTTTCAAACTCACTGACAATATTATTGTCCCCAATCACCTGTGATATTGCCCTTAGTAGCTGTCTGGTCCAACACACCATTTAGGGCAGTGCCCCCTTCACCATCAGGTCTGTGCTACCGCACATGAGGGAGAGGTGCAACATTAATAGGATTGAGTTGAGGGTGAGGTAGATGATTAATCAGGTATTTGGTTGGGAGGAGGTATATAATAAAACTAGGATTTAGTTGAAGGAGAGGAGAACATTGAAAAAAGACAGGCAATTGACTTGCGACTACTGGCTCCTACATCCCAGCGACCACTTGGCATGACAAACACACATAACATGTCTTGTCAAGTGAAAAGAAGAACATCCCTGAATTGTTTAGAGGAAGGCAGGAGATTGGATTCAGTGATTGTCACTCACACTTTCTTTGTATCATGAGGGAATACTAGTTGGTAATAGAATACGTTTTAGGCTTCTTTGCAGGCAGGAAGAGATTATATTTACTGGCTATACCTCTTTGGTGGAGGCAGGCGGAGATTGTATTCAGTGGCTGTACCACAGTGCACCATTGTGTGTGTGTGGCATATGTGATGAATCCAGGGTATCTGTCCCTTCTAACCAAGGAAGAGCCACCCCCTTTGAGGGTATGGTGAAGAGCCATCTCCGCAAGACTGACCCTAGGAGTTTGGGCAAGTGGGACCTCACTGGAAGTGAGTCCCCTTTAAGGGACAAGGACTCCCACTCCCATGGGGAACTCCCTATAACTAAGGCGTTATCTGCATACATGGGAAAAATTATTCAGCTATGGGACTCAAAGTAATACTGAAAGTGCCTTTGGATGTTTGGCTCAAGACAATGCTGGTCTTTCTGTGAGCTTGACAGCTGAACATAAACAATAAGCCCCTTTTTGGTCACCGAGTGAGAATAAAGGGATGATCACCTTTGAATGGCGAAGAAGCAATACGAAGAAACGAGCTGTTCATGTAAGCATGTCACTGAGAAGAGGAGCCGTGCTGCAAAGCAGAGCCGACTGTGGCACGAAAACAAGCTGGAGAAGTAGAGAGAATGCTGTCGACCAGGCACAGAGCCACGCAGAGTCGGAGAGGCCAAGGCAAAGGCTGAGCGGAGCCGGCCTTATCAGGAGGCGCACTCACATGGAGGATGTGGTGTATCCAGGGTCGGAAAAATGACACCAAGCCCAAACCACGGCGGAGGACCGAATCCTAAGCTCGCAAACAAGGGAGCAGAGAAACGCTAAGAGAAGTGGACTGCAAAACTCACTTGTATCCAGACAGAAACGCCAGAAAGCCGTGGGAAATACCAATGCACCCAAGCAGACGCCAGCTCATTGGATCACACCCCGTGACTTAGAAGATACCCAGGTTGCTCAAAGTGGAGTGGGCTGAGAGACTAGAGAGCAAAAGGGTGAGAAGGATTATCCTAACGCCATACTAGGGGCAAAAAGGCCCAGAGAGAGATAATGAAGCAAGTAACGCTAAGGGTTGCGGGAGCCTGAAGAACCTGAATATTGCAATCAGCCAAACAGCTCACAGAAACCATCGAGAACCAAGAGAAACATATGGAAAGATGGGCTACAAATACCCCTGGGCGATAAGTGACACGTTGGGACAGAGAAACCCTAGGGAGCCAGAGGGGCCCAATAAGAAAAATGAACAACTAGAATCAAGAGGAATACAAAGGCAAACTATACATATCCTAGTGGAGAGAAACCTACCCAAATGGTAGAGAGTGATTAAGGAGTTATCTCTCCACCTACGACAACTTGGACATTTGACCTTTTCAGGAACTTGAGACTTTACTTTGCAAACCTGAGCAACTTTAGGAACTTTAACAGGTGGTCATGAATTGTTAAAACAGGGTGAATTGTTTTCTAAGTATAAGCATTGGATCCTAAACCCGGAAATATTCCTGGAAGCCCTGAGAGAGATCAGGGTGAACAACTTCTAAGGCAGGAAAATCTGCTTAGTTTTTCTTTTATATTTTTTCGGCGTGGTAGTGCCCGTTTAGAGGATAGGTTTTGGACAGAGGCCCATTTTTGTTAATTTGACTATTGACGAGCACCTTAGTATAGTTTGTTTGGAAGGGAACTCCTTTCTTCATAATAGAGCTAGACAGGCATTTTTCCTTTAAGTTAAATAAAACCCTTTGATAAAATGTCCTCTGATCCGAGTCCTTCACCTGGCTTGCCACAAATGGTGTCAAAAGTGGGATTTGAGCACTGTGTCACAGGTTTGGCTCATGCCCTGAAGTCCATCGATTCGACACCAAAGATGTATTTGTCCCACTCTCCCTTAGATTTAAGGCAGCAGAACCCTGGTCGGTCAGAGACCTGTGATCACCCTAATGTTAAAGAAGGCAGTCTAGGCATCCCCTTCCACCTCTTGCCTTCCAAAGCCATTTTACCCATTCGGAAGAACGTAGAGGGGAATAATTATCAGATCTTTAGTCCCCATGATTACTGGATCCAAGGGAGAGATAAAGTTATCAATTACTTAGACAAGGGTATATATATTTATATATATATATATATATATATATATATATATATCCTTTTTTTCTTCACACTGATAGAATCAGGTAAAACTGAGCAGCACTCTTCATTTAGCCCAAAAAGTTAATCCGGACGTCCAATTTCACAATTAAAAAGTCATCTTTATTGGTGCCTTGCAGGACGGCACAAACATATTAAAAAGCCATTAACATAAGGCTCCCCCAAAGTGCAAAAAAGATGTGCGCGTTGGGAACGTTAACGCGTTTCGCGGCTTTCCCTGCCGCTTGGTCACAACAATTCGTTCCCTTAGAACCATAGAGTTTAAAAACAGTGATGCAGAGTGAGACGGCGCTCATTACTGCCGAAATGGAAGAGGGACTCTGATGAAAAGTACACCCATCCAGAGCAAGTCAGAGGCTGACATGTTTGACATATAAAAAACTGTATTGACTAAAACACAGTTAGATTGGAATTAATATTCTAACCCCCATAGATAATACATATGGGGATATTTTCTATAGGGAATTTAGACCAACTAGACATATGTGAGTTCCCCACAGTGGGCTTCTCATAACTTGCCCGTAACGGTGGGTGCCGATCATAGGAGACCCTCTATGCCATGTATGAGCTTCAACATCTTATAACTGTTGATCGCCCATCTCATGCACTACTATTGGTGAAACAGAGAAAGTGGTCAACAATATTAATTGACCCCATGATCGTCAGTTGAGAGAGTTCAACATTATAAAATGCCTAGTGCATAATCATTAAATGGTAGAGTGTCCACATTTCTGTATAGTGCACGGCGTGTAGATCTACACATTGAAACTACAAACTTTTGATCAAATGTGTTACTCAAGATGGCATGTACCACTCATTAATCTGATGCATAGAGCAGCTAAGTAATGCTCAAATTGAATTCATTGTTATCTAATACATAGTGCATGGGAGTGCGGCAAGAGGGGACTGTGTACATTAGGACAGGATGTTATCTTATCTACTCATCATCCCTCTAACACGGCAAGAAATTCCTCAAACACTGCATATCCTGTTAAAACAAACTCTAATGTGCATAAGTGTATGTAAAAAAGTGTATAAAATCGTGATCAGTGTAAACATAGTGGTGCACAGACAATCAACTATACCGTTAAAAACCTATATATGTATATGTGGTGACAAACAAGTTAAAATCATGTTAAAATGCAAACATTTAAGCGTCTCTCAGTTTCATCGGACTGTATAATTCCAGCAATTTGTTGTGTATCTCAATTCTCAATGTTTGCTGGAAGATTGTAAGTTGGAAAGAACCCAGAAAACCACAGGACATTGAACCATATGGGGGACAGAAAGGAGAGAAACTGAAGAATATATATATATATGACCCGACCTGCAAAAATCTTGGTGCAAGAATGGCATTATGATACTGCCCATTCTAGCCTGTGTAGGGTCATTGAAGTTTACCCTTCTGAATTATTCTTCCCAATCCATCGAGATCCAGAGAAAAGAGTTGGTGGGATATTTAATATACAAGGTTGTCCTGGAAAGCCCATCAAACCAGGGGGCTGGAGAGCGGTGTAGAGAGACCCGGAGGACAGGGCTTTGGGTGGGGGGGGGAACCCCAGAGAAATGTTTTTAACTCCCAATGATTTGGCAAGCAAGTCGGACCCTAACCTTTATAAAAATAGGGCAGGACTTCTCACCTCCAGGGAGAATCTACGGTCCTCGGAGCTCCAAATGCCCTGGGAATCCACTTCCCCAGTAGAGGAAAGAAACCCAGAAAATTCTGAACCTACACCCTATCTGTCTTCCCCACCAAATGTTTTTCTGTGGGGCGTGAAAGAGAGGAAGAACAACTTACCCCTGAGAATGTAACATACTGCTGAGAGGGGTCTAATACATACAAGCAGTTGGGGGAAATAGACCCAGAGGATATTCCAGAGGATAGTGGACTCTATAACGATACTCAAGATGAGGAAATCGGGGGTGGGGAGTTATATAAATCCACAACTGTCTCTTCCTCCAACAGGAGAGCACACATTTTATTTGTGCTGGGAATTCGGGCATCTCACGATATGTTATCCCCTAAATGTTTGGACTCTTTCCAAATCATCTGCCCAGAAAAAGTCCAGAAAAGAGTCTGCCTACCATGTCAGAAACTCTCAGGTTAGCTTTCACCACTGCCCTAAATAAACAGGCATTGATGGTAGCTCCTCCATCTTTAGCAAAAGAAGGTCCATCTAGGTCCATTTAATGCTTTCCCTAAGGGTAGGATGTTGCGAGGAAAAGGCAAAAATAAATATCTGTATGTGGGAAACCAAACCATCTATAGGGTCCCGCCACCATCCAACATTAGAAGGTTTTGGCCTATTTTGGTACAGGGAATAAAGGGAGTGCCAAACACCCTAGACCAGGGGTGCACAACTGTTTTTGGCAGAGGACTGAATGTACCTTACATGCTGCCTATAGTGGGCTGAAAAGTAAATGTGGGATGGGCGGGAGGCGGGGCGTGCGGGGGGTCCTTTTCAACCCCCAATTTTTATTAGACACATGGAAAGAGAATACCTTTTTGGAGGTGTACCGGTCTTTATTTGTATTTTAAACTTACATTTTGTAATACACATTTTCCATTCCACTTTTCTCATTTCTTTCTTAGAAAAAAGAGGTATTGGCACTAGAATAAATTTGCAAATCATACAGGATGAAAGACTGTGCTCAAACATTCCACAAGTTATGTTGGTTTAGATTTGGAAGGCACAAGCTCTGTCATTTTGCACAGCAACTGGCACGACTGTAAGTGATCAATGAACCATGAGTATTTCGGAGATGAACAGTGAAACAGACATACTTGATCAGTGAGAAACATTGCAGCGTTTCCCAGCTGTAAGTTTCTGAATCTCAAGCTACAATGATGATGTTCCTACATCCCAGCCTTGCGATCTTGTTTATGGCTGCTTTCGAGATGAGATATGTCCTTTCAGAAAACAACATCTATAGACCATATATTAGAAAATGGTATAGGTATATTGATGATGTGATTTTTCTTTGGAGGGGCAACATTGAGTCCCTACAAGATTTTTTGGCTATTTGAATTGCCAACATAATACCATCAAATTTACGATGTTGCACTCCAAATCGACAATCAATTTCCTTGATTTATGCATTAATGTAAAAGTAGGACATCTGGCCTGCTCCTTGCACAAAAAAACTACTGACAGAAACACCTTTTTACACTTTAAGAGCTTTCATCCAAGATCTCTTAAAGAGAATTTGCCGTTTAGCCAATTTCTCAGACTCCGCAGAAATTGTACAGAGACCGCTGATTATTATACACATGCCAACAAACTTGCCAGTGACCTCAAAGAACGAGGCTACCCGAAGAATTGGTGTCTCACTCCCTCAAAAGAGCGAGATTTACCCCCTGGGAAAACTTGCTGGAGCCCAGCCCGAGGGAACAAAACCAGAATCGCATAACGTTTCACAACTTATAGCACACAATCCTTTGCGATCAAGAAGACACTTTTGAAGTATTGGCCAATGGTGAGCAACTACCTACAAGATAAAGGCAAACCGTCATTTGCCTTCAAAATATCGAGAAATTTGAGAGACAAACTGGTGCATTCAACGAGCCACGGCAAGTCCAACACAAGTCTTAGAACTCTCAGACCATTGTTGGGACATTATCCTTGTGGAAATTGCCGTGCCTGTAAATTCAAAGAAAATGTCCTTTTTAAAATTCAGGAAAGAACATGGGACATACGTTTCTTATCTAATTGCAAAACATCGAATGTAATATACTGCATCCAGTGTCCATGTGGACTGAGGTATGTGGGCCAAACTACAAGACCAGTGCACACAAGGATCAATGAACATCGATCCAGGATTAGGTGCAAGAACCACCAAGCACCAATGGTGTCTCATTTTGTTGCTTTTGCACATACTCCTGATGACATCCAATGGTGGGTGTTAGATGTTGTGAAAAACAGCTCTAACCCGAAGAGAGCTCTTAATAGCAAAGAATCCAGATGGATCCATCGTCTTCAAACTCTTGACAAACTGAGAGGACTCAATGAAGAATCTCCCTCCTATGAATTTCCACAATGATCTTGGGCACGCTTTAATCTAGCTTTTTGTTATGCTGTCAGTGATCCTTGAAAACAAGGTCACTTTATTACACTTACATAGGGCTCTGCTAAAATCTCTTCAACATTTTGTTTTTTTTCCCCCAATAGGGTTTCAGAATCAAATTCCTTTGAATGGGGCCTATTTAGCGCCTTCCCACCTTCATTGATTAGACAATTTATTTAGCAGCACTGTTGCAGTACACAAGTCTTTTTAGACCCATATTTGCCCTTATGGCATTTATTACACTCTGACCACTAGAGGCCATTTGTTATTTTTATTTCATCTTCGCCCTGGTCTAGTGCCCACTTTGGAGATCCCGGCAGCCATCTCTTCACCTATGCTGGCTGATATATCAGCCAACCTATGAACCTTACTGACTTTCCCCTAGTTGTCACACATGAGGCATAGTTAAACTTATGGGACATATGGCTGTTTTTGAACAGCCAACAGCTATTTGAGGGCTATTAGCCTGCCAAACATCATGGTATACACTACCAAGATCTTATTTCGGTTAAGTTTTAGATTCTGATTACATCGTTTACTTGGAATATGGGCCCCTTGAGTACAGAGAAACCTTCTTGGGCAGGGTGCACTTTCCAACTTGGCCACTATCAAAATTTTGGCGCACTTTCCCCAACATGGACTATGTTCTCAGTCTTCTAAATACTATGACAACGTGGACTGCTTGCTGTACGTCATGCAACTCGATGCTCCTACACGAATAATTTCCAAAATCTTGGCGCACACTCAGGCTGCGCTGTTCACTCTGTACCACGGTAACGGGGTGACCTCTGTGCAGCACATTATTAAAGGGGCTGATTTATTTGGATTTCCAGAGCAATGACATGAGCTCTGTTACTTGAAGACTTGCATGTCTAATTATAGCGGAGGAAGTAACTCCGCTTTTTTGCAACTAGCTGGTGAGTATGTGCCTGCTGCCCTTTAACAATTTAAGTCTTTCTTTACAACTGCGGCTTGCACACAATAATAGTGCACTTCTAACACGCCTCCCGTTTTGTCTTTATCTTCGTTCCTAGACAGATTTATAAGAGCGAACAGCCAGCAGCCACAGAGACTAGAGTCAACATGAAAACACAGGGCCCTTTATGGCCATTATAGCAAGGTATTGCTTTTATTTATATGCTTTACCTTTTGATGCTAAATGCTGCATTCCCTCAAGGACTCTTAGAGGAAAGAGGAAAATAAATACACATATTGTGGCTTGGCTTTTGTCTTTTCTCAGGCACGTTGGAGCAGGTACAGACTACATCTGGTGTAGTGTACTTTGGTGCCGTCCAGTGAGTCGACACTTTTGCATTTGTATCTGGGCTTGCTGGAATTGTATTTCAGCGACTTACTTAAAACCCTATTTAAGGTAAAGTATTGCCCTTGTCTTTCGGGCACACTTTTTTAAGACCTCCCTTTCTTCCACCATCGAGGGCCCCTTGTTTTCAATGACTCACCTTATCTAGGCCAATTAGTGCCCACAGGGACAGTTTTTTTCCCTTTTTTTTTCTTTCTTCCTACTGAAACCATAAAGTGGCTGTCCTCTTAAATTATTCACTTTTTCATTTACTTTAATTTCTTTATTTTGGGTAAGGAGCAACATACTTTTTTTTTTCTTTTTTTCTTTTTTTTCTTTCTGAGCACAATTCTTCAGTGCATGTTGAATTACTTTACACTGGGATCGGGTGTGTATTCTTGCTCCCCCTTTCTGCTCCAGCGGCTGTATTGACTATCTGTTTGGATTTGGTCACTTTTGAATTATTTATTTGCTACAACCCTGGGATAGGAATTGGAATGTTTTTAGACATTGTCCAGCCATCGATGGGTGGTTTTTTAACTTTAAAATCCCCCCTTATTATTGTTATCTTTTTCCCTAGGGGTTAAAGTCTTACACATCTGACCTTTGGTCCTGAGGAAGGCGTTTTCTGTCTAAGTCTTCACGCCGAAGCGTATTTGACCATACCTGGCTGACCTTCTCCGGCCCCCAGAGGTGGCATCTGTGCCTGCATCTGCTAGGCCAGACCTTATACGTAGACCCGAGTAGTATTGTAAGCAGTGATTGGCAAGTGCAAATACATCAACCAAACTGACACTAGTCACTTGCCTTCAAACCCTACAAGGAATAATAATTGGACATTTTCCCTCCTTGGCACCCTTGAAATATAGATTTGAGGATTTCCACAACTGAAATTAGGGTAGAAACTAAGTAATCTTAGAATACTTCTTTAACATAGAAGAAGAATCTAATTTCTATGACGCTTAGCGTCTTTACCGAAAGGAAAGGTTTCTTCAGTTTATATTTATTTTTTTCTGTTTGTTTTTTCTAAATGTATAGCTCCCTTTTCTACTATTGATGCATGTTTTTCTGATTATTATTGTTTTGTATGGTGCATGATTTATTGAGATACTGTTGATTTTTTTGTCATATGTTTTGACCCTGATCCAAGAAAATAGTGTCTAACAGTTTGTGAAATGCCACAGAGGCTCATGTGTAAAAGATTGTCTTATGTTCTTTATTAAATAATGAAAAACAGCCTTGATGTATATGGTGAGATTTCACACCTAGTTAAGTGACGAAATCAAAGTAAATGATTTTTGACAACATCAGTTGCACTATTACACTTATGTATGATGTCAGTGTGTACAAATAGAGAATATTAGGACACCATCTGGAACTCAGGAATAGCATACCCAGTTAGCAGTGATCCTGTTGCGGAATGTTTTTGTGCAAAAGTTTCAATTTTTTGTTTGGTCAGAGAGAAAGAGGTGTGTATAGGTAATACATATACCGTATCACCAGTTTATAACCTGTGGGGACATATTTTGTTGGTTTTTCCTACACTCAGGATAGCATAGAGATGTAGGTCAGTGAATATTGTCCTTAGACTGGATTTATGTAGTTTCAGTTGTGAAAAAACTTGCTTACAAATGTAAGTACTGCCAAACATAGATACCATCGTTAATGCTTCTCGCAACAGATTGGGGAATTGAGCAGTGTTCAGAGACTGATAAAAGGCTAATAAAGGCATCTCTCTGTGCTTATTTTTGAGGGCACTACAGCAATGAAGTTCACACACTTCCAGTTGAAGTTCAGGTGGCACATTGTCAACATCAGCAGAGAAAGGGTCTGCAAAAAGTTGAAAAGAGGCTTGCTGTAATTTGAATTGTGTGAAACGATTCTCAAAAACATTTATTGCTCATTCAGGACCTTCACATGCCGATGCCATCCTACATACTTGTCATGGGGGGAAACCTCTGCACATGCAGGGAAGTGTACCAGCATCCCATTCTCCAGTTGAGCTGTCAGAAGTCTTAACTTTATTTCAAAGGCACAAACTGCCTCAAACAGATCAGATATTGCCCTGCTCTAAAGAACATTCCCCAGAGGTGCCTGTATGATAGCCCCTGCTCATTCTCCAGAGCTGCCTGTATGCTAGGCCCTGCTCTAAAGAACATTCTTCGGAGGTGCCTGTATGCTAGGCCCTGCTCTAAAGAACATTCTCCAGCAGTGCCTGTATGCTAGGGCCTGCTCTAAAGAACATTCTCCGGAGGTGCCTGTATGCTAGGCACTGCTCTAAAAAACATTCTCTGCAGGTGCCTGAATGCTAGTCCCTGCTCATTCTCCGGAGGTGCCTGTATGTTAGGCCCTGCTCTAAAGAATATTCTCTGCAGGTGCCTGTATGCTAGGCCCTGCTCATTCTCCGGAGGTGCCTGTATGCTAGGCCCTGCTTTTAGTTATTCTTTGACACAGGTGTGTGGCACGCTGTTACATAGGATGAGATTACATCTGCAGTGGAACTTGTTTTGCATGTCAAGCAGTGGTCCTGGAAATAGAATAGACCGCCTTAAACAACGTGTTATTGTTTTGAGCTTGGTTTTCTTGAATGCGGGTCAATATTGGTTTGTCACTGTGGGCTGTGTGAGGTTTTGACTTTGCATTGCACATGTGCCCAAATCAAATCACATGTGCCCCCAGTCGTTTACTTGACCTGGCTGGTGAGAAGACCTTGGTGACCTGGCCCAGTCAGACTGGGCACCAAGGGATTCCCACAGAGACAGTGCTCGCCTCATATGAACGAGGCTCCCACACAGGCAACCCAGTCCTCTTATGACAGAGACACCCACACAGGCAGCCCATGCCTCGTATGAACGAGGCACCCACATAGGCAGCCCTTGCCTTGTATGAACGAGGCACCCACATAGGCAGCCCTGGCCTCATATGAAAGAGGGTCCCACACAGGCATCCGTGGCCTCATATGAACGCCCTCGCCCGTGTGCCTTGGAGGCTTCTGTGGGCTCTACTTTACACACATACAGACATACAGACATACAGACCCACCCACCCCCATTTCAGCATACAGATCAACAAGCATACACCATGCATACATACCTGAAACCCCCACACCAGCATACAAACCAACAAGCATACATACACCCATACATACCCGAACCCCCACCTGTCATCTCAGTATACACTGCCCATACATACAAAAACAAACATACAGACAGACCCAACCCCCCCCAAACCCCCACATCTCAACATACACTGCCCATCCACACAAAAACAAAGATACAAACAGACCCAACACCCCCCACCCCCGCGTTTCAACATACACTGCCCATCCACACAAAAACAGACATAGAGACAGATCCGACACCCCCCCACCCCTGCATCTCAACATGTGCACAAACATACAGGCAGGACAGACCCGACACACACACAAACAAACTGTTAGGAAACCCCCACCCTCCCACCCCCTAACATATGTACTTACCGGACGTGCCCAAATCAAATCACATATGCCCCCAATCGGTTACTTGACCTGACTGGTGGGAAGCTGGAACACTGGCGATGTTTCTGGTACTACGGCTGGCGTGGCAAGGCTGATATGCCTTTCGGCATCAAGCCTTATTGACCACGCCAGCCGTAGTGCTGGCCCTCCATTGGTGCAGAACGCACGCACTACGTGACTCGTAGGAGCTACGTGGTGCGTGCGCGTGTGCACTGCGCCAATGAGGTTCAGTGTTTTGTCCAGCCCGGAAGACTAACAAAGACTTTTCCTAATGGAGGGCGGCCGATGCTGCTTGCAGGCCGCACTCCATTAGGAAAGTCTTTGTTGCGGGGGGGACCAGATAAAACAGCATGGTGGGCCGCAACTGGCCCGCGGGCCATAACTTGTGCACCTGTGCCCTAGACGAATAACATTGGGTTGGAGAGAACCACAAAAGGAGGAAGTTCAGTGTATCCACAGACACACCGAAACATATCTGCTGGTTAAAGTACCTATAACCATCTTGGGGAAAGGTCTTTACATACAAGCCACTGTAATAACTAGGCTACCTGCCCAACTAATCCTAGGTAGAGAGGTCCCACAATTCCATCAGTGGTTGTCACGTATTACCCAGAGGGCGGTTAAAACAAATTCACAGTTTTGATGCAGCAACAAATCCCCAGATAGTGAACCATAATGTGTTGGAGAAAGAGAGTAACCTTCATGAGTTTTGGAAGAGGATCATCTAATAAAAGAACAACAGCTTTGGTAGCGGGCCCTCCCATATAACAGGAGGGGTATGTGACAAATCTAGGGTATTTGTCCCTTCTCCTAAAAGGAGAGTCAACCCCTTTGAGACTGGGGACGTGAACAAGCTCCGCAAGACCCTCCCCCAGGGGTTTGGGCAAGAAGAACCTCACTGGGAGTGACTCCCCATTAGGTGACAAGGACTCCCATTCACACTATGAACTCCCTAGAACTAAGGCAGTATCTGCATATATTGGAATTCGAGAAACTGATGTTACATTCAGCTGTGGGACTCAAAGTAATACTGAAAGTGCCTTTGGATGTTTGGTTCAAGACAATGCTGGTCTTTCTGTGGGCTTGACAGCTGAACATAAACACACCTCTTTTTGGTCACAGAACGAGAATAAAGGCACAATCACCCTTGAATGGCAAGAAAAAGCAATACGCAGAGGCTGCAATTACTGCTGCTGCAGTCTGCATCTGCTCGCCATACAAATCTGCATGCATTACACACAGCATCTTATTTTGATGCTGCTAGTAATGCATTGGATTACTATGGAACCAGTACTATTTTTACACCTGCTAAAAGCAGACAGATCCTATGGAAACCCATTGAAAATGATGCCCACCATGCTTATATGGCAGGCAGCATTTACACAATGAGCACTTTGAAGTGCAAAAACAACGCATAAAGGCATAAAGTTAATGTCATCCAATCTTACACTTTAATAACAATGAAAAATGCATGGAGCTGCCCTGTTTGCAGGTCATCTCTGTAAAATTAACCAGGTGCTGGTAAATGACTTTTGCAGAGTTCTGAAGAAAGAGGGAAGTATATTCAGTGACTTTCAGTATGCTATTCAGGTGGCATTTCCTTGGGACAGTGGAGGAGCGACCATTTTTCAAGCCACCATGTCTGGATCTCCTAAAAGTGCCAAGCGAAGAGAGAGGCATCTAGAAGCTGTTCAGCCCAATGTTTCTGGGAGTGAAAGGAGAAAGGAGTTGCAGATTGCATCTACTGACAAGCCTGAAGAAACAACACACTGTGCACAGTTGCACTGTATGCTATATTCATGGTCTACTGCTCCACCACCACCCACATTCACTGATGAAGTCTGAGAATAATGATAATGATGACAAACAAGATGAAGGTGACCCATCCAAGTCCAACCCACAACACTTGATTTTGAAAACCAGTGATATCGCAAGGAGAATGAAGAGCATGACGCCCACAGTCATACAGACCAGAGGGAAAGAAAAAGCTACTCTTGTGCAGAATCTTTCTAGTGTTGAGCATGGTTGCATTTAGTTCCACACAACATTTGACTGTGAAAGAGCGCTCTGCAACTCAGTGTGATCCTCTTGCACAATTGGAAAGCCACGCCCACACCTCACCCAATATTTGGGGCTATCCCTTTGGCTCTGAGAGCGGTCACTTTATTTGGCGATTTCCTACCCTTTCTACCCTTTAGTCCAATGCATAGTCAGCCATCTACAAGAGGGGAGGGCGGTGCACATTGCAGGGCTTGGCAGGTGGTAGATGCAGTGCTCAATGGCTTGGAAAATAGCTTTATTCTTGTTGTATGCTTCCATGAAGGTTGTTGTGTAGTAGTTTGCTTTGACTGCAATGGTGAGCTCATGTGTGCTGCGAACTGAAGGACTCCGAGGGTGAGGCAGTCTTCCTGTTGATGGTATTTTCTCCAGATTCTTTCTTGCATGCAGAAGGCATGTGTGCTTTTGATCCTGTGTACCAAGGTGTGGAGGGGGTTGTATTTCTAATCAAAGTTTCAGTGATGCATTTGGGCTGGTGGTCTCAGTTAGGCTGTATGTGCTGAGGTGTCAGTTAATGTTCTTTGAGACATTAGATGATCAATACAAAGTAATGAGGTTTCCTTCCAGTACCTCCATGGGGATGTTCTTGAGGGAGAAGTTGGGTGTCTTGGATGGTTTGGGTTGGCCCTGGTGGTGGAGTGGTGTGTGGAGGAGCTGGATGCATATGGCTGTCTAGTCTGTCCAGCTCATAGGTAGATGAGGAAGACATATCATGGCTGGACCGGTGGTTAATATCAGGTTGAGGGTGATGCATTTGTGGTGGGTTGGTTCTGTGATGGGTTGCTTGATATCAATATTGTTGAGCAGTTCGACTAGAGCCCCTCTGTTCTTCTTGGTACCTTGATGTTCAGACAGTTTGAGGTCTTATAGGAATATTTGAGTTGTGCTGTTGACAGGTGCTGTTGTGATGAGGTGCTATGATCTTGAAGACCGGGTTGGTTTGGGGTATCTGTGTGATAAGGTAGCTGTCCATGCATGAGTGAGCAGGAACTGGCAAGTGAGGTGTTGCAAGGATGTTCCTGTGTGTGCGCGTGTGAAGGGTGTATGTCTGGGAGGTCCTGTGGATGATTGCAAGCACTCCTTATTTCTTCTCTTTGCAGTACTTGTGTTGGATGCTGCAGTCTGTGGAGATGGAGACATCTAGGATGTACGTGGTGTTCTGGGTGAGACATGTCTCTGTGATAAAGAGTGCATCTAGGCTGTGATTGGTGATGAGGTTGGCATTGTCGGTAACATGTACGAAAGCACATGGCTGACAGTGTTTCAATGCATACCTCAAACCCTCCAACCAAGCAAGACCCCAGTTATAGAAATACAACACACAGATCCATATGTATGGTTAGCGTGCGGTTGCTGTTATAGCATACCAGAGTGAAGTAATTTTGGTGTCCTCTTGCAAACTTTCCATGCAGCCCTTTCTTTTGTGTTTTCCCTCCTGCCTGCCAGCACGCTCCACAGTGAGAGAAAGGGAAAGAAGTAAAGATCAATCAAGAGAGAAGGAGAGGAAGAGAACAGAATGGACATATGGAGTGAGGAAAGAAGACAACATAGATGAAGTGATACACACGGTGGGGTAGACTGTGACTGAGATAATATGCCTGAGAAACAATCTGTCTAGGACAAAGAACTAGTAAAAGGACTAGAATAAAGGAGAAGGGCTAAGACCAGAGAGAAGTATGACATATGAAGGACTCGGAAGAAGAATAAGGACTAGAAAAATGGAGAACTAGGCAGAAGAATTGGTATGAAGCACTATAATGAAGGACTGGGATGAAGGACCGGGATGAATGAGTAGGACTAGAACTACAAAGAGGACTAGGACATAGAAGGACTATGACGAACAACTAGAATGAAGGACTTAGATGACGGGGAAGGACTAAGAGCTAGGAGGAGGGCTGGAAGAAGGTTGATGGTCTAGGATGAAATCAGAAGGAGTAGGAAAAAGGGCAAGGGAGAAGGAGTAGAACAAGGACTGGAATACAGAATGCAGGAGTAGGACAAAGAACAAGAAGGTTTATCCCTGGCTAGTCCGCGGGAATCTGTGTTCCAGGTGGCCAGGACGTGGCCATCGCTATTGGATCCAGTTGCTGGGGGTGAACCAGTGAGAGAGGATCACCTGGATGTGTGGGTCCTCGGGGAGTGGGAGTGGGACACCGACGGGCGTGACGCGGTATCCCCTTCCTTTATCAACTTTTTCCCATCCTCTCACGTTTTGACCTTATATACTATTTAGGGATTCGTTTTTGGTGCTCCTGTGTTGCACATCTGGTTTCCCCTCTGACTCCTCTCCCTCCTTTCACTTCATTACAGCTTTGGGTATCTCTTCACTGCTCTTCGTGTCCTCAATTAGATACATTTTCCTTGTTAAGCCCCCGATGCATTCTAGATTCCACAGCTGGTTGGTCTCCTTCCGCTATATTTGAACCACTTTTTCTTTATCACTGTTGTGACGATTCACTAGGTGTCGTTACTTCTTCCCAGGGGTGAGTCCCCTCCCACGAGGCTAGGGAAGTGAGGCCACTACGCAATTCAGCCCCTAAGGGTGGTTTTATGCAGGAGGACCTCATGTGGAGGAACTCCCACCTTGGGGAAAAGGACAGCCACCTAGGGTGCAGGCCTGTAAATCACAGCACCCCTAAACTAACCTCCACAAGACCTATAACACCTCCTCACAACCCCCTCTTCCTAGTGCATGCATGTTCTATCTTCAATCTGTACCCATTGCCTATGATGAGACAAAGCCGATGATAGAAAACAGAGAGAGGGCACTTGCATCAGGTACGGACACAAGGATGGTATACGGAAGACTCCATGGAACCAACACCACATTCCAGCCTTGTAATGAGGACAGTTCAATTCAGATACAATAGAAGCAAAGACAACCTAACCTTAGGGAGTAGGAGAAGCCGTCGTGAACATTTGCAAACCCGGGAAACCCAAACCTGGGAGAGTGAGATGAAGCAGCTGCAGCAGGTTCACTGGAGAAGGGAACCGACAGAGTTCTCTCCCGGCAAGGTCCTCATCGGTGAAGGTGCTGAGACTGAAAGGAGTTTGCAGGCGAAGGGAGCTATGAGACCCAAAAAGAGCAGACCTGCGAAAACGCAGAACATGGAAAACCTCAAGCCCCACTAGGCTAGCACTGAGCTACAGGAAAGAAAGGGAGCCAAGAGGTACAGTGGCTGGAGGAACCAACTGCAGCCGTTGGCCCAGGAACAACCAGCAACGTGAGAACTCTATGGAGATGGTAAGGGGCCCACAGTAGACCCAGTAGGGGGTTGCAAACCCAGAGTTGCATCAGGAGTGGTCTCCCACATACCAGTGGCACGCCAATTGCTTCTGGAGTTAAAGAAGCCCACAGTTGTGTCAGCAGTCATCTCCCTGGTATCAGTGACAAGCAAAGGGCTGAAAAAGAACAGTTGTGCATCAGGGGTAAACCCCTTCAGAGCGACACTTGGCAGGAAAGTAAATCAAGTTGTCAGAGTAAAGAAAGAGAACCAAGAGGGGTCTGGGAACCTAAGCAAAATTAAACAAAAATTTAAAAGAGGAGCTCCTCATTTCAGTGACCAGAGAGGTTCATGGGACACTGCAAGAGTCTTGAAAGAGGAACCAGACAGAATACTGCATCATAAAGAAGTAAGAGAAGGATATTAACCCTTGTCCAAAGTTTGTGTACATTGTGAGAGAATCACAGATACCAGGGGAAGGGAGTAATTTCCCTGTTAGTACCTACTGTATTGAAGTTTTGAGGTTTTGCGGAAACAGTATTATTCCCACTGGAACCAAATTGAACACTGTAAGAAAAGCCAGAGGAAGGGAGGCCTTTTTTGGAACTGTGTGATAACCAGTATCCAGGAGAAAGGAGTCATTCCCCCTGGAACCAGTTTTAAGATTGTACGAACAGCCGAAGGAAAGAGGGCATTCCTACTGGCCTTGTTCTGGAGTTGTATGATCACCAAGACCAGGGGAAGGGAGTCATTCCCCTGGTATCAGAGGAGACTTTCGTTTTAAGACACCAGGATAAGGAAATCATTTTCCTTGTGGGAGAACTTTACTTTTGTTTAAGACTTCAAGTTATAGTGAAAGGAGCAGGAGTAGGAGTAGGAGTAGGTTTTTGAACTAAGGCCCATGATATTCAGTTTACAGACATTCTGACCGACCCTTTAAACTTCAGTATGAGGCAACGCAATCCCTCTTAAAGTAGGGCTAGCCTAGTTTTTGAGTATAACAAAAGTGCATACCATCAACCATGACACATCCTGATCAGTTGCCTTCTTATATACCCTTATTATAGGGTGTCAGCAGTGGAATGTGACCCGATTCATAAAAATTGGGAAACCCTGAAATACTCCAAACCTAGTAACCAAGCCAATAGTCCCACTGTTGCTTCCAGTGAATGCATAGCGTTCGACCTGCATAGTAGTCAGGATATCTCCTTAGAAGCAGGAGAACGTCAATTAGTACCTACAGGATTGGTTCTGCCACGACCTGGCAACATCCGCCTTCTACTCTCTTCATCAACCAACTCTCTGCATCTCGTGCCCCTGCTTCGAGCCTCACACCAACATTCTATCACTTGAGGAAGGTCACAAGATGCAACAGTTCCCTTCTCTGGCAATCCTGTTAATTTTCAAGTAATTTGTTGGTCTTTAACTGGGACATCTACTCCATCCCAAAGGACCAAGGGGTGCCCACTATCTCATCCTGGGGTTAGCTCCCATGTTGGTCTGTCTACCGCTCTCCATTAAAAAAAAGCTATCGCCGCAAACCCATCTTCTATATTGGTACTTCAAATGCTCATTCTGTTAATAAAATGTTGAATCTCCTGAAAGACCGGAACATGGATTTCTTGGGGGTACACAGAAATATTGTTTACCAACAGTCGCACTACCCTGAATGATACACTTTTATCTGCTAATTATCAACTCCATGGGCCTCATTACGACCCAGGCGGTAAGTTACCGCCTGGGTCGTACCTTTACCACCATGGCGTAAACTATGTTTACGCCATGGTGGTTGGTGGACTTACCGCCCCATTCCGAGGTGAGTGGGGCGGTAAGTCCCCATTAACCCATTTACCCTTCCCCATTCCCATTTTTGCCCCATAGGGCATAATGGGAGTGGGGAAGGCGTTAATTACGCCACCGTAAATTACGGTGGCGTAATTAACAACAAGGTCCCTTAGCGCCATGGATTTTAACACCTGCTAAAAGCAGGTGTTAAAACCTCCATGGCGCTAAGGGACCTCGGAATCAGGCGGTAAGGGTCGGCGCTGTTTACGCCGCCGTAAACCCCTTACCGCCTGGGTCCTAATGAGGCCCCATGTAATGAATGAACAGAAGAAAGCTGGAAGTGGCGTTGCCCTCATCTCCTCTGCTTATTTCTCTTTCACCCCAATTGCTATTCCACTGGCTAAATCCTTTGAATGCTTAGCAAATGTTTACTGAACCTTAACACCACCTTCACAATAGTCACCATTTACAGGCCCCCTGGTTCTGCCTCCCTGTTCGTCAGTGAATGGCCTGACTGCATGGCTAACTCACAGACCACTTCCAGTACTATCCTCATTGTATGTGATCAGATTTAAATATCTGGCCCTATTGTTTTGGAAATACTACCATCTTTCTCTTCACCAATATGTGTGATGCTTTTTATGTTTCCATCAGTCCCACTGTTCCCCCTCACACACTCAATGCTGTTCTTACTTGGGGGTCCTTGCCTTTAGCTAACATCAATTTTAACTCATTATCCTGGTTAGACTAAGATCTGGCAAAGTCCCTACTCCTTACCTGGCTAAATGTAAGTTTGAACATCTCAGTGCACTGCGATGTTTAAGCACCTCTCACTTTGCTCAAATGTTGACTGCTCAGCCATTCCTTTATGCCTCCCTGATGAGGTTCTCCCTCACTTACAACTGGGTGCAGAATGTGCACTTGCCACTAGACATTGACAAGTGATAATTGACTCTTGGCGAGTAAGAAATGGTGTTCTGTATGCATGTCCAGAATTGAGGTGGAGAGTGACTTTTTATGGGTGGAATGTAGCTTGCAACTTGAAATTGTGTACCCTGCTTACACAATGTAATTCCCAGAACTCTTGAACTTCTGCCTCCCATCATTATCGAGAAGAAAAAACCCTGTTTAAAAGGAACAGTTGGTATGGAACCGATGTAGCTAGGTTAAATACATTTTTGTCAATGTTTGACAGTGTTAAAAAGCGCAGATTCTTTACTGCTTTTTCCCGCGCAAAACTCTCCTCCCTCAAGCAAACCCACCATCTACATTTGGTGGCAAGAAAAGAAGTAAAAAAAGTGCAGTAAAAAATCCCCAATGAAAAATGTTTGGTAAAAAGAATGGAAACCATTTAGCTAATGTGAAAAGAAAGAAACAAGCACACAAACATCTCTGGAGGAAGATAGGTTTGCACAAGATGAATGCTTTGAGGCTGGCAAGAGTCCACTCAATTTCCACAAAAAATAACTGGTGAACCAGAAGGAGGAGTCGGACAACTTAATGACATGTTCAAAAGGGATTTATGTATGTAGAAGTCAAAATGTGTTTGTGGCGAAGCGTTGTTCTTTATATAATTCCACACCGCACCACCAATCTGCACCAATTTTGCATAGTTACCTGTTAGCGCCTCGGACATTACTGGCTACATGACATTTGGACACCCCACCTCGTTCCCTGGATTTCAGCACAAGTCAAAATTTCTTTGTCGGTTTGTAGCTTGGCCAAGCGTTGTTCCTTATACAATTCCACACTGTTTCAACAATCTGCACCAACTTTTGCATAGTTACCTGTTAGACCCTCTGGACATTATTAGCTATATGACATTTAGACACCCAATCCCATTTCCCCAGATTTCAGCACCTTCACACATGAGACGGTTGCCTGAAATCAGCGAAACAACAATGTGGTCATAGAAGGACCGGTCCCGAAACGTGGAACAAAACTCGAGGTCCAGGCCCTAGGATGCACGGTTTCCAAGATATTTGCAGTGCAATAAACTGCACCATGCCAGGGTGAGGCGACAGGTGGGGAGAGAGCATAGAAGATCCCAGTATGCAGCAGCACATCAACAAACGCCCCAATGTCTACTCCAGGGTATGTCAGCCAGCCACTTGCGAGCAGTCAAAAGACCTGGACACAGAAGGTCTTTAACTGTCGAAATTGAACTGCATCCTTGTGTTGCCGAAGCCAGAGTGTGTGCTTTGCTTGAGTGACCCGCATTGCCCTGTGCTGAAAACGTTGGGAAAGAAGGCCCATGGCCCGAGCATACTGACATATTATTTTGAGAAGCACGTGTACACCACATGCAGTTAAAACCCTGTAAAAGGCATACCATAAGCACGTGAACAACCACGTACAGCTAAAAGGCATATGCATGTGTAGTGAAACGCCACGTGCGGCAGTTCAGACCAACGCACTAACTATAATACTTTTTTGCAGCATTTAAACTGCTCCTGCAACAGAGGACATCTTGATCACTTAAAGGAGACAACAGGGGGGCCACTGCAGGCAATTTACAACCTAAGCTAAGTGTTGCACAGGCTGGTTCGTTTTGCCATTGTATTTATGGAGCCACACTTTCAACTCTAAAAAGAGCTTTCAACCAGTTCCAGTTCAAATTGTGCGAAACATAAATTGTTTATGCCTGAACATATCAAAATTAATGTTCCTTGGCACGCTCATCCTTCCTACAATGCTTTTCTCCTGACCCACTACCACAGTTGCTGCTCAGACCCTTGCACCAGCAGCAGAAAATGTAAGCAGCATCTTTGATGGTTTACTCTCCTTCGCTCTCTTATGCTCTCCTTCCTTCAGGAAAGTGCATTATGATCTCCATCACATGAAAGGGACCCTACTCTTCCTCAAAATGTTAAGGGGACCTTGGCTCTAGTTCTTTGACACATCAAATATTGCAATAGTTCATACTTGGGCCTACTTTGGGCCTGACACACCAGTTGCAAGTGATCCAGGATAAGCTGTTAGGCTGATTCTTTGATTGAAGCCTAAAGACCATATAATGCCAACTCCCAAATCTGTGCACTGGTTACCTGGTTAGAGCAGGGGTTGTCTTTCAAATCTCTGTGCATTTTCCAGTGTGCTTACTGGGTAACGATTCCTGGATATATGCAGCAGAAGATCACCAAGTACTTCCCTACTAGGCTTTTAAGATCCTTCAACTCCTTCTCCCTAAGGCAGGCACACGTTAAGAAAAGAGATATGGTAGCCCGTGGCTGAGCACTGCAGGCTTCTCCCTACTTAACAATCACCCCGTTCACCTGGGGTCCTTGGATAATCATCCCCACTTCAGGAAACAGTTGAATACTCACTTTTTAAGATAGAATTTGATGACCAATAAAGATGGTGGACCTGGACTTAGTGCCACTTCGAAGATTCTGAATTCTTTCCCTACTCTGAGTTATGTGTTCAGGCACCTCAGAAAATCCATTATTATGGTAATAATAATAATCATGCAGAACCTCTCCTTGTGCTGGTTTTGGACAAATGACTTAGAGGAAATTGATGGTCCCTGGATGTTGACATTACATAGATGCCACCAATGGTTATGATATGATATGATAGGTAATTCAAAATGCGCTTAATACCCAGAGGTTTCTAAGCACGGACCCGGGGATCGAACCTGTGTTGCTCCGTGTCGTCTTGCTCCCAAGGCGAGCACTTTGCCCCTCAGCTATCCTCCCGAGATGATATGGCATATGATATGGCATTTATAACACGCTAGTACACAAGTGTTTCTAGGCCTGTGAGATCTTGTACGTAATATGCTAAGATATTGCACTACATGGGCTATCACGCTATTGGATTTTGTGTACTTGCATGTCCTTATTGGCATTGAAATGTCCTTTTAACTTGTCCTCGATGACATATGGACATTTAGCTATAGTGCACTTCTCCACTCTCATTTCAATCACAATAAATGTTTGGAATGTAAGAAGGCTTCCAAGATTCTTCCTCCCCATACCTTTTCCATCTTTCCACTTGGGCTGCAATGAAGCAACCGCATTTCAACTTGCACCTTACGAAATAACAACATTATCCAAGTTGCAAATAAGAATGTCGCCACCAATAATGAAAAGCTGTAATCTCTCTGAACTGCGACTGATATTGTCACAAACAAATCCATACACACAGATAACGCAATAATTCACAAAAAGACTCAAAGCTTGACACCCATTATCTGATATGCCTTCCACTGCTAACCCAGAGAGACAGCGCACTCCCAACACAGAGCATTACAGGTCCAGCAATGGCCATGACCTAAAAGGCCAATCTTTAGGGTTTCCTTCCACCAGGAGCAGCCAACCAGTCACCATCCTGATGTTTTGAGGACAACTCCTATGATCGATCGTGATGGGACCTGTAAGCCAAAGTATTTGGAGGTTGGCTACACAGTCTTTGACAAAACTCCTTTCTTCAAACAAAGCCAGGTCACACATGCAAACCTAACCTCCACGCCTTTTCCAAGTTTGCATAAGTGCCACCCATGTTTGTCTGCATCCCAGACCATTATTGAGCCCACAGGTCTAAGATGATGGCAATCAAACTGGGGAACCGATCACCCACTCAGAACATAGCCTCTACAAGAACACTCAAACAGTCCTTCAAGGGGTTATAGTTAACTCCATGTCAATGAAAGAACCATCCGAGTGTACCCACCCCAAAAGACCAGTCCACTCAAAACAGACAATGATTTGCCTACACCCCTTTCCATTACACAGCCCAACATTAAATCCATCATGCATGACTTAATCATTGCAATTCACTGAACTGCCTGGTAATTACTGAGACTCCAACGGATTTATGGTGGATAGACAGACCTAACTAGCAGGGGCTCCCATGAGCCGCATCATGTCTGCATTAAATGTCATCACAATGGGCCGCAAAGATCAAATCAAACTCCAGCGGGCAGAAGCAGCAGCCAGTGTTTTAATGGCTCTGATTTAGACTGACACAAATACCTTAGTGTGAGCACAATTACGGCTGTGTTCCCGTCCCCTCTGTATCGCCTAAGTATACAGTTGAATGAGGAGGACAACTAAAAAGTGCTTTTCACAATTTCAGCAAAATTAAATCCAAAAAATCATATTTGATGGTTGAGCTTGTCTCAAAAATCTTAATAAATTCAGTTGCAAGGATTTTTTCAAAGGAGACCCACTTAACAGTTTTCTACATCCTGCTATCTACAAACAGTCCTAATTTCAATTGTATTATGGTAATTTGGACTTTTGTTTCAATAAAACACAACTGGCCCTATGAGGCTTAACCAAGTTCTTGGATGGGACAAAATATTACCCAAAATCTCCCAACAGCACCTCAAATAAAACCTCTTTTAAAAAGGAGAAAATGGTCCCAATCAGTCATGACAGATCTGCTCATTAAAGGAAATGGAAGGCCTGGGGACTTCTTACATACAGAGAGGAGCCTCCCAATGCCATCGGGATCACTTGTACTAATGTTCCCTGTTGCAGACCAAGGGCACTTCCATATTTGCAATCTCTACCTGCGCAAACGTGAACCATCTCTCCACCCCAAGGGTTACTGCCATACAATCGTATACAATCTGTTTATACGTCTCAATCAAAGTCTGGGTAATAAGTGCATCATAGGTTGGGGAAACTTGACTTGACTAGGCCCAACATTAACTGGGATCTTTTATTCACTATCAGGGTACACCAACTACCTTGGGTGACTTGAATTCATTGCATAGAAGAAAAACAGTCTTGTGTAATCCTTTTACGGCCCTCTTATTAAAAAAAGAAATATTGTATTATATTGAAAACCGACGTCAAGAAAACACAGAGCTACAAATGTTATGTTGTTGTGATTTGCACTGCGCACTACTGCCATTTTCATGATCTCAAGGGGCGCCGTATGGGCTTTACATTGTGGCATATTATTGTAATTACTGGGACATTAAAATGTGTGACCAATACCTTTTGAAGTGATTTTGACAAATGTGCTTAAGATGCACCACATTTGTATGCTATTTTGTAAGGTATGCTTTACAGACATGGGGCCAGGGTAACCTATGTCATTGTCTACGATGGTCAGAAAAATAAATGTAGAATCAAACACCCCTACACAGTCACCAAATATTATGCTTCATTAAATGTACTGTCTAGCAGCCTTGGGGGAGATTTATTGGCAGCATTCAATAACCCGAAAATGATTTGCCCCATTCACAATGTCCAAGTAAGTTAAACATAGCCAACGCGCAAGTGATTTCTATTGCAACACATGTGCATTGTGCTCTGTAGCAACGCTGTTCTCGTTTCAAACTTAAAAATGTGCTTGTCAAATGCTTAGGGAGCTCAGCAGGATGCACAGTCACTCTTAATGACAGCGTAGACCATGTTACAAATGTGCATCTCTTTCACTATCTGAATAGTGGGAGCCATTATTGTTATTCACTTGTTGGTACACTCATGATCATTGCTTATCCATGTTTTATGGTTGAACAGAAATATGAATGAAAACGGGGAAGCTTGAGCCGGAAGGGAGATAATTTATTCACTATGTGTATACATAAATAAAAAGACCAATACGGATCTACTGCTCCCCAACAATCATCGGAAGGCAAGTGCTTAGGGAAGGATTTGCACATGTCTTTCCTGGAGCAAACTAGAGGTCCATGAGCATAGCAGATTTGCACAGATGGAAAAGAGTTAGCAAATAAATTAAGCGTATGACATGAAAAGGGCAAGTACTGATCTACTTACTACTCCTCGACACTCATTGGAAGGCGTTTGCATAGACTGCATAGACTTTTACTGCAGCAGGCTAGGAGATGTACACGGACATTTCAGATGTGCACTGCCACTCTCATACCTGATGCACACCCGATTAACACATTTGCTCAAAAGCATCGCAGATATGCTGTAGGAATCGCCGGATCTGCTCCAGTTTACAGTTTTGTAAATATCAAATAAAGAAGCAGATACAAATGTGCTGATCTCACAACATCACAGAGTATTCTATGTGAAAACATGTGGTAATACTACAAGGTCATGGGAGTCTGGTAATCAGGAGACAAAGCTATACTAGATGACTGGATGTTGGATTGAATGCATTTTTCTGAAAGCTACAAAAAATCCAATATAAAAGTGAAAACCGTAAATGTGAGAACAGCTGGTCGGGCTTTAATGACTAATGTGTTTTGGGTTTCTGGCCAGTTGTGGTTTGAGTTAGTTGTTTAGGCCTGTTATATATCCTATACAAATAATAAAATCATAATAAAAAATAAAAGTACTAATAATAAAAACAATTTAATTTGCCCAAAAACAATACGTTAAAAATACAAAGGCATGTGCTGCAGAGTGAAAGATAGTTCTGCTATTAATTCGCATATGCAACGATCACAAGAAAGAAACCTAGCGAGAAAGAGCAAAAGTTATGCGATATCCAGCTCTCACTGTCGCCCTTTCATTTTCGTGTGTACGCTTCCGTAGTACAGTACCACGGAAAGTAACTGAACCCGCCTGCCCAGAAGGCGACCTGCGTACCAGGGTAGAAGGCGCATCCCCGAGAGCAGTACAGCACTTACCCGGCATAATGGTGGCTCATGGTTGCAGAACGCTCTCGAATCCTTGAAGAAGACGGAAAGCGCAGCCGGGTGTCGAGCTCAGGAGAAGTATGATGGTGTTAAAGTTAGGGTGATTATCTGCGGCCGGCTTCTGCGTCTTAACGCATCAAATGGTCTCAGGGAGATCAAGCTGCAAGCCCTCAATCATCTCCTCCTGCTGCTGCTGCTGCTGCTGTACCAATGGCATTCCCGTTGCCATGGGGAGTCACGTGATGATGCTTTCCTTTCAAGAAGGCGGACTACAATGCGCCCGGCTAATGTGAGCGAACGCCACTGGTGCACTCTGAATCCACCCTCCTCTAGGATCCGGAGGGGGGCCGAGTCTATTGCTGAGCTGCGCTGTCTGTCAGGGTATGTTGGTGTTTCCCTGGCGCCTGTATCCACACAACAGCGAATGTGCCGCCTGCTCTACAAGAGCGACGTGCGAGTGAATGTTCAGCCACGGAGTGCTAGACTGCGAACCAACCTGGTATCTCTGAGGAACGAGCTTTGGCAAAACCAATAGTTTGGGAATTTGCGAATGCCCATTGCAGTGTGCATTTATAGGCACCAGTAGCAAGAGGAAGAGAGCAAGAATGCCAGAGAGTATGCAGGGCAAGAGAGTGAAAGAGCGAGAGAGGGGAATGCTGCTAACGAGGATGAGCAAAAGGAGGTGCGTGTGAGCGAGAAATATATAGATAGCGGGATGGGAAAAGAGTGTGTTGTGACAGGAAGGATTAGAGAGAAAGGGGGGTGCAGGGAAAGGTGAGAGTGAGACAGTGTGATGAGGATGCAGGCAAAGGTGCTACTGAGAGGGTGCGAGTGTGAGGGCGCAAGGTAGTTAGAAAAGGGAGGAGACATCTGGGAGACCGATTGGGAAACAGAACACGAGTGTGCGAAGTGAGTGGGTGTGAGGAGGGACAAGGGAGACAGTGTGTGGGCTGAGAGGGAGAAGAGTGAGGCGAGTGAGAGATGGTGCTAACCAGGCTGAGCAAGAGATGTGCACGAGAGTCTGAAAGCAGGAATGTAAGAGCGAGGGTGTGAGGAGGAAGGATGGTGCAGAAAGCTGGGTGCAAGAAAACTTGAGAGTAAGAGAGGTGTGATGAAGATGCATGCAAGGGTGCAGGTGAGAGTGAGTGTAATGGTTCTAATGAGAGGGTGAGGGTGCAAATGAGAGTCAGAGAAGAGAGGAGAAAGAGTGGAGATAGACAGGGAGAGAAGATTTCAGGAAAGAGATAGAGACTGAGTGGGAGGAGGGAGAGACAGTCTGTGAGGGTGAGAGAGAAAAGTGTGAGAGATGGCGCTAGCTTTCCTGTCCCCAGCTCAGTAAACAGTGTATAAGCCTTCACAGCCCCCAACTCGCTGCAGCACCAAAATGAGGGACACAGAGCTGTCGAAGTGTGATGCGTTTTCTTTATTATATCTATTCTCTCCCCCTCAAACAGCAAACTTCCCGAGCGCACGCACAAGCATGCACAGACCTGTTTCCGTGTGTGTAGCGTCTCAAGATTACTCTGGTCATGCCGGGTTACTGTGTCCTCGCTGGACACAACATCGCCCCCTTTCGGGCGAGACAAAATCATGTTACTCACAGTTGCCCTTACATTTCCTCAATCAGTATCAGCGGTCGTGTAATGCATCTCCTCGGTCTCATCGGCCTCTCCACGGGCTGGCCATTCTCTGTCACCACCTCCTCATCATTCTCAGCCCTTTCTCAGCGATGTTCCTCACTCGTTTTCTCATCCTCAACTTCCTTCTCTTCTTCTCGATAAAGCCTGAACTGTGACATGTTTTGTGCAATCCCTCTTTTCGTGCGATCCCTCTGCTCGGGATCGAGCTGTTACCATGGGCCCCTTTATTTGCGTGATGACTAAGTGACCAGGATCAAATCTTGACTCTGATTTCCTTTCCTGCTTTTGAAGAACCTTGTCCCTAGGTTGCAGGATTGATGACTGCACCCTGAGTTTTTCATCAGCATTTCTTTTTATCTCGAGTTTTCTGACTGCATCCTCAGCCTGTAGCATTGTAAGGTTGGTCTCCAGATGCTCTTCTCGGTGGGGCTATCTCGTCTTCAAATTTTGTTGGAACACTAACTCTGAGTGGCATCTCTCCATTGTCCCATATGGCGAGTTTGGGTAATCTCGGAGCATGCAGCACACTGCTTCGTTTAGTGACATCAGACTCAGCTCGTTTTGTTGCAGTACTTTTTTCAAACTCCCCATGAATTTCTCAATCATTCAGTTGGCTTGTGGCCTCATCGGCGTGATCTTCCGGTGCCGTATGCCCATGTGGCTCTTGAACCGAGCAAACTCCAGGCTGCTAAATGGAGGCCCATTGTCTGACTTCAGCATGCAGAGAACATGAGACTCCGTGCTAGACTCTCGAAATTGCATGAACCCACCCGCAGATCCCTGCCCTCTAGCAACATCAAAACCAACCTCAAGCAAACTGGCAAACCGTGTTATACCGGACAACCTTTACAACCTATTCCAACTCAATGTAATATCTTAAACACACCTAATAGGTCTACTACCCCACCTCTTCAAGCCACAGAGGTCACTAAAACCCCAACTATTGTGGGAGCACTCCTCAACGTGAGATCGCTTGTTGCCCATGCCCTAGACATTGCCGACATAATAATAGAAGGCAACCTTGATTTTCTCGCTGTCACTGAGACCTGGCTACATAATGCAGCAGGACCAGCGCTCATGCTAGCCATCCCTGATGGCTATACGATAGTTAGACACGACCGAGTAGGAGCTAGAGGTGGCGGCATTGCGATAATCTCTAAAATAAGCCTCTCTCTTAGACTAGTACCCACCCAATCGATTCACTCTTGTGAGACGCTATCGGCTAAACTCCAACTAAATAATAACCAAACCCTTATCATCCACCTCCTATATAGACCTCCTGGTCCATTAGGCACTTTCGAAGATGACCTCCACATCTTACTTACAAATAACCTTAAACCTTGCTCTCAATCGATCCTTCTTGGGGACTTTAACTTAGGCCTCCATGATACTACAGATACTAATGCTACACTGGTAGCCAATTCTATTCACTCACTCGGCTTAACTCAAAGAGTTGATAAGCCTACACATCTGAAGGGAAGAACCTTGGACTGGATAGCTGACTGTAACTGTACAACGTCTATCTCATCTATAATGCCCCTACCCTGGACAGACCATTCCCTGGTGTCCTTTAATTTAGTTACCGCCAGACCCAACCCCACGGCCCCCCCACCAGCACCTCCTTGCTTAACAAGAAATAAAAAATGCATCACCCTAGAGAAAGTAATCCCAGCTATATTACCAACCCTTAATGCGCTATCAGAGAACCTAAGCCCCAGTATCCTAGTGCAAGAATTTAACACCATCATGCTCACTACCTTAGACAAAGTGGCCCCTCTCAAGCTTAGACCGAGTAAGCCGAAAGCTCATCTAAACAAATGGTTTACTCCACAGTTAAAAGATCTACGTATCTTAAAAAGAAAGAGTGAAACCGCTTGGAGGCTTTGCCCATCAGCGGACAACAAAGCCAAACGTTCCACTCTCTCCTCACTGTATAAAAAAGAAGTCTGCCAGGCAAAACGTAATTCATATGATGACCGCATAGCGAAATCCAACTCCAGTATGAAAGAGCTCTTCTCGATTCTAAAGGAACTTGAGTCCCCCATTGCCATTCAGGACACCTGCACCAAGGACAAACCTTGGTGTACGGATATCCAGCAAGCCCTTACCAATAAAATCATCACACTCCAAAATAAAATCAAGCAAAAAAAAAATGCACTCAAAATTCAGGATCCGCCTCATACCAAGAACTCATTGGGGCATAGTAACACCTTCCACTTCTCCAAAATGACCACCCTGGAAGTAGAAAAAGTTATCCTGTCGCTTAAACCTTCAAACTGTAAAGGTGACATCTGCCCAGCACAGCTGATAAAAGACGCTGCCAGAGAATTATCCCCCTTTATTGCTAAACTGATCAACGCTTCCTTCGCTTCAGGTACGATCCCGGCCAACCTTAAACAGTCCTGGGTTCTCCCTCTCCTAAAGAAGCAGACATTAGACCCTCTCATCCCTACTAACTACCGCCCTATCACGACGGTACCGTTTCTCCTTAAGATTCTGGATAAAGCTGCCTATATCCAAATTCAAAGGCACCTGGAACTACACAACCTATTAGGAGAAAGACAATCGGGCTTCCGACCCCTACACGGAACAGAAACTGCCCTTATAGACTTGAAGTCCCAAATCGATGAGCTAAGAGACAAAGGGAGAACAGTACTCCTACTACTCCTGGACCTCTCAGCGGCCTTTGATTTGGTGGATCACAGAGTCCTCTGTAGCCACCTGGACTCCGCCGCTCATTTCTCGGCAGAAGCTATTGGATGGATCAAGTCTTTCCTGAGCGAGAGAACGATGCGAGTCTTCTCTCCCTCCGCGGAGGCAGATCCCACCCCGATCTCGTGTGGTGTCCCTCAGGGCTCCTGCGTATCCCCAACTTTATACAACATTTTCACCAAGCCATTGTTCGACGATCTGGATCATCTTGGTATCACCTATACTAACTACGCAGATGATACACAGATCCTCCTCCCGCTTTCTGGGGATCATGCTAAGGACACGGAATTGGTGAACAAGGTATACCTTATCATCCAGGCATGGATGGCCACTCACGGCCTTTGTCTAAACGATGATAAGACAGAGTTGATCATCTTAGGTACCCGAGCCAATATCAAAAAACTAGGACAGGAATTTGCCTCCTTCAACATAGACGGGAACATCATCCAAGTATCAAAGGATGTTAAAACCCTGGGATTCTATCTTGATTCTACCCTATCTTTTGACAAACAGCTAAAATCCCTTGCCTCCTCCACGGCCTACACGTGCAAACTGATTAGAGCCAGTAAACCTTTCCTCTCCAACAAGAGTTGTCTAATCCTGGCCAGAGCCTTAATTCTTTCCAGAGTAGATTATTGTAATGCCCTATACTCTGGAGCTAATAAAAAAATAACCCAGAGACTACAAACATTACAAAATAATGCCTTGAGAGCGGCACTAGGCATTAACAAACAGTCCCATATCTCGTCCACCAGACGACATCACAACTGGCTGTCTACAGAGAACAAAATAAAACTCAAGATGCTATCCTTGACCCACAAAGCCCTCAATAACTCTGTCCCTAGTTACTTGTCTGACAAACTCCATAGGAGAACATCTTCCAGACCCACCAGAGCTGGTAACTTCAACTGTTTGACAATACCGAACTTTAGACTGAACACTATCGGAGGAAACAGTTTCCCAGTAAAGGCGGCTAAAACTTGGAATTCTCTACCACAAGACCTGAGAGCAGACATGCCCTACTGTTGCTTCAGGAAAAAAGTTATTCAACTCCTCACCTCGACTGACCTTTGCTGACCGGGGGCTCCTACTTCCTACGAGCATCTTGACCCCCTTGAACTTGTATACTTTCTGTAATTACTGTATGCCTGATCTGTCTAACCCAATGTAATTTTAATGTACATTTTGCCACGATGTAACCTGTAAGTTTCGTATTTCCTTGCCACTGCGCCCTGTTACCCCTGGGTCTGGCGCGCATAAAAAGTGAATAAAACAAACAAACAAACATGCTGTCCAGTTCCGGGATTACTGTACTGGCTGATGCAGACAAGATCATTTGTATAAGGGGCCGGGAGAATTTGTCCATTAGCACCATCCAGTACTTCCCCCCTCCAAACAGTCCAAAAAAGTCAACCGCCACATGGGTCCATGGAGCTTCTGGCAGCTCTGACGTTCTGAGTGGTTCCCGATTTTTGGGCTTCAACTTGCACTGACATAGGTGAAATTTCTTTACAGTATTTTCTATCATTGAGTCGATCCCTAGGAACAACATGGTGTCTCTTATCTGCCATTTTGTGGCTAACATTCCTCGATGCCCTTCGTGTGCCAAGTGCACTGCTTGCTGTCGCAGGTCTGTAGGTATGATGACCTGCTTGCTCATGACAAGGCCATCAGCCGTGACTGACAGCTCATCCTTCACCTGTCTGAAGGCCTGCATTTCTAGCTACCATGCCTCTTGGTCTTCTTGTCTGGGTCCTAGTTCACTGTATCTTCATCTTTGCCATGTAATAAGCTCCTTCACCTTCTGCAGTATCCTGTCCCTCACAGCGTGATCTCTCACCATGCACACCGTGAGCGGCTTCGGGGGTCCTTGCTGAGTGAGGAAGTTGATATACTCCTCTGCCATGGGTGGGTCACAGTCTGGTTTCACAAGCGGATGCCGGGACATGAAATCGGCTGAATTGTACTGCTTTCCCGGCTTATGGACAATGGTGAAATTGATGTCCTGCAATCTGAAACCCCATCTTTCGATCCTGGGAGGCATCTTACACTGGGGATTTGCATAAATCGTGACTAACGCCTGGTGATCGGTCACTAATATGAATGGTTTTCCCCGTAGACACATCTGCAAATGCTTCTACGCCCAAACAACAGCAAATCCCCCTTTTTCTGGCCGTGAGTACTTTTTTTCGACCTCTATCAGGCTTTTGGATGCATACGACACAATGGCTCTGAGACTGTCCCTGCCGGATTTGTGCTGCTCAAGGATAGCTTGCGGACCTCCCGGGCTTGCATCCACTGTCAATTCAGTGCATTTGGCCGGGTCAAAATAGGCTCTGCACTCAGCAGAGCCAATATCTCTTTTGATCTGTGCGAACGCCCTTTTACATGCGTGATCCCACTGAAATTCGATCCCTTGCTTGGTAAGTTCTCTCAAAGGTGCGCTAATGGTAGAGAAGTCTTTCAGATATCTGCTGCAATAGCTGGCCATCCCCAAAAATGACTGTAAATCACTCACATCCTCTAGAGGCACAATATTTTCAATTGCAGTTACTTTCCCCGGATCAGGACTCAGCCCTTCTTGGAAGAACACATGTCTGAAGAATTTGAGATAATTTTTATGAAATGTGCACTTTTCAGCATTTAACGTCGGCCTCACTTGAGAGAGAGCTGTGTACACTTGATGTAGCGCCCGATCCTGTTATTCGAGATCAGCTCCAAACAGCAGAATATCGTCGCTGTAGTTGAAACAATTCTTCATGTGCCTAATCACCTTCCTAATGCTCTCCTGGAAAATTTCAGCAGCTGACGATATCCCAAAGCTTAGCTGCTTATGCCAAAATAAGCCTTCATGCATTGCAAAAGTGGTTATGTAACATCATTGTTCATCTATCTGTATCTGATGGTATCCCTGTAGATCAAGCTTCATAAATACGTTGGCTCTATTGAACATGCTGATCATGTCATCCAGATGCATGCCAGGATGCATGTCAGGATGCATGCCAGGATGTCGTTCTCGTTGAATGGCTCTGCTGGCCTGGCGCATGTCAACACTAGGGATGTAACGGTATAACGGTATACCGTTAAAGATACCGTGAACCACTCAATTGAACAATAATAACCGTCACATTGTTTATACCGGTATACCGTGTTTGGAAAGCTGCATAAAGCAAGTGCTGCGCAGTCTTGGTCTTGCATTGTTGGATGTGCCATCTGCCAAGTAGTTTCAGTTGGAGCAGTTTTTAATGCCATTCCATAAACTACACGTGCCTGACACAAAATCAATAAGTTAGCAATAGGAAGAATAAATACAGTGCCAAGAAGGAAAAGGGTTTACTTTGGGTTGGCGGCTTTGGGGTTTATATATTTATAATGTATAAGCGCCTTCAGACCATACCAATGGTATATAAGGCGCTATATAAATGCAAAATAACAATAACAACAATAACAATAATGTTTGCTGAACATATGACAATGGGGGATGTCCCTGGTTCTATCATTGAATTAATATATAATAAGTCACACTGCGAAATTCACTCATCTCTGTGGGTATTCTCTGCTGCCATACCAAAGGGTGACATGTCCTTGATTACTGAACACCTTTTGGCCCACAAGTAAACTAAAGGCTGTAACGTAAAGAGAGCATGTGTGCGTGTGTGAGTATGCGCACAAGCTTATACTACCATCAGCCTCCATTGATCTGGGGCATGCATGTTATAAATATGGCAACACGTTCATCTTCACCAGTAGCCAGTGGGGGAGCTAAAAGCCTAAATGACCACTTAAGAAAAGCTATTCAGTTTGCTTTGCCAGTCGCAGCAGGGCTCTCCCCCTCCTCCTCTCCACATGTGTTTGTGTTTGGTGGAAGCAAGGGGTGGCATTTCAGTGAAAAGTATGTTGAAAAGCCCAATTCTGGCTCTGGGTGCCTGGTTTTGTTTGTGATGATAAATCTGACAATTTATGACCTTTTAGAAAATATTTGTTAAGATTGGTTAACTCCACCTGCTATACCGCGATAACCATGATATACCGTCATTTTGCAAGAAGGTTATCGTACCGTCATAAAACTAATACCGTGACACCCCTAGTCAACACACAGGCAAATCTTTTTGAAAGACCCTTGTTTGGGCACTGCTACTACGTGCGAGACCCACTGGGTGGGACCACATGTCGGTTCTATAATTGCCTCCTTTAAAAGGCACTCAATCTCTTTCTCTACTGGTTCTCCCTTCAGGCACCCGATTACTTTGAATAGTTCTGGAAATCTTCGCATCACTGGGATTTTGTGCTGCATTGTGTACATCACGGCAGTGATCTTCATATCCAGGGCCGTGGATTGGCCTAGCAAGTTGTTTCCTGGCACTTCTCCTTGAAAAACATGCAGCTCTGCCATCGCCAGTCTCCCGTTGTAGTTTAGTTGTGTCAAAAACTTCCCATGGTTCTGAACTGGCACTCGGGTGGCCCACTGAAATACCTTCAGTTCCAATTATTCTAATTTCGGCAGATGTGCCACCTTGCGAAATTCCAATATGCACATGATATTCAGTGTGGCCCCAGTGTGAATGATAAACTTTGCAGGGTGTTGACCCACTTTAATGTTGATATCTCCTTCTGGGCAGTCGGTCATCCGATGTACATCCACATGGTGGTTTCTCTCTTGCTCTGGCGGAGGTGACAGTGATTGTCTGGTGATTTGCTGAACATGGCTGACCAAGGTCCTCATTACAAGTCTGGCAGTAACCCTGCCGATGCCAACGGTGGGTTGCCTTCAGACTTGTAATATTTTACTGGTGCCTGACTTCCCGGTGCCACCGGGATATTCCAACTCCGGCGGCCGAGGAAGTCAGGCGCCGATAAACTCTAAGCCCCATTCTCATAGAGTCCAACAGGTCTCTATGGGAGTGGGGACACAGAAGCACTGACACTGTTGCTAACGGTGCCGGTGCTTCTCTGACCAGTCTGCCTACCGTGGCCGCTGCACCTGGCAGGGTCAGACCTGTCGGACACATCGGCCACGGCAGACAGACAGAGTTTGCCAATCCAGAAACAAAAGTGCTGGTGTGCTTACCAGCACCCTTGTTTCCGGACCGGCAAACTTATAATGAGGCCCCAAGTCTCTTCTCGCATAAGTGTCTCTTCTGGGTCCTTGGGTGCATGAGTTGTGTTCTGCTCGAGTCCCTCAAGGACTGCCTCCTTGTCCCCTTTTCGCTGCGCATTGCACACTTTCGCCATGTGATTTACCCGCACCCTGTTGGCGCACTTCTGTCCAAACACAGGGCACCGGGTTCCTTCCTCATGGAGAAACGGCAAACCACACCTGTAACACTTTCCGGCAGTTCCTTATGTTCTCGGTGGGGCATTACCACTGCTGTAGTTTCTTCCACCTTGGCTGATCTAGTACACTTGTTCTTTCACTGGTCCCTTGTTAGTTTCCATCTGTGTGGCTTGTGAGTTTGCTCTCGCTTCTGTTCGTGCCATTTGTAGAATGGCGGCGAGGGGAAACGGTTCTCGGAGTAATTTCTTCCTGAAGGCGGATGACAATCACCCTCCCATTATCCTTAACCTGATGGCTTCATCATTCGAGAATTTCTGAAAATCGCAATGAGCCACCACCTTGCGCAATCAATTCACAAATGTGTCCATAGACTCACCAAACATTTGACAGGCCGTGTTGAAAGTGTGCCTTTCATGGTATATGTTGAGTTGAGTCGAAATACGTACATAGCTTCTCCTAGAGCCCCTGATAAGTCTTAACTTCATCAGGTGGGAACGTAGGTATGAGGTCTTCAACGTCGTCACTAACCAAGTTAATAAGCAATCTCCTGGGAAACCTTTCTGTGGCCTTTCATCATAGTAGTTCTCGAACCTTCGTAGCCATCTCTCCCATCTCTATCCCAGGGCTTGTTGATCTCCCATGTCGAAAGGGCATGTTCGACGAAATGCAGCTGTGCTGGGCCCTTCATCATCAGACGCATCGCTTGCTCGCCTCTGTCCCTCTCTCTCCTCACTCACCGACATTCTGCTATAATCAGGCACCCTCAATTGTGCACCTTATGGAGAGGTTTACAGGCATTCACCATTTGCTGTATTTCTCTGTATTGCTCTCTCCTTCCTTCTTTATGTGGGAAGGAAGTATCAAGATCCCATCTTCGTCATCAGTTTTCCTGTCCCCAGCTCAATAAAATGGTGTAAAGGCCTTCCCAGGCCCCAACGCGCTGCGGCACCAAAATGAGGGACACGGAGCTCTGGAAGTGATATGCGTTTTCTTTATTATATCTTTTCTCCCTGCCTCACACAGCGTACTTTCTTATTCCCTGTATTTGGTGTGACAAGACTACTCTCATCACGCTGTGTTAACAGTGTCCTTGCTGGACACCACACTAGCCAGGCTAGAAGAGGCTCTGAAAGCAGGATGGTAAGAGTGAGGGTGTGAGAGGAAGGATTGTAGGGAAAGAATGTGTGAAAGAAAAGGTGAGAGCAAGAGACAATGATGAGGGTGCATGCAAGAATGCTAGTAAGAGGGGGACAGTGTGAGGGGGGCTTTTATTCCCAACCTCCTTTCCCCTGTCAATGGTATCAGGCAGGTAGTTGGGGCAAGCAGGGTGGAGGCTTGGCAGGCCTAGCATAGGCACACAAAGAACCCATAACAAATCCCTCCTTTCATTCATTCCTAGTGTTTGTAGTAACTTCCTGGTTACCACTTCCTGTTGCCAAACAGGAAGGGCATGATAACTCATGAGCTCTCGAGTCTTTGGGTGTGGCTGGCTAAATAAGCCACACCCAAGATTCTTCCAGTGCTTTGTGTTGCTTATCGTGAGCTGTATCAGCAACACACTTGACGTGCTCTGGATCAGCCAGCATCTGCTTACCTGCTCCGGATCATCCTGTTTCTGCTTACCTCTTCCGGATCATCCTGCTTCTGCTTACCTGCTCCAGATCATCCTGCTTCTGCTTACCTGCTCCGGATCATTCAGCTTACCTGGTTCTTAATCCATGCCGCAGCTCTCTCCAGTCAAGAGGGGACTTCTACACCGGCACCTGCAAGAACAAAGAAGAACAGCGTTAACAAGCACACTTCAGTAATGCTGTGCATACTCACCGAATCTTCCCGCGCCGCTGAAATCCAGGGTAGTTGTACGAGCGCACAAACCCCTGTAAAAGAAAGAAGAGACATTAATTGCGCTCGCTCCAGTAACGCGGAAACTTATTTCACTGCGCTCTCTCTCTACGCTGTGCATACTTACCAAAAGCCTCCGTGCAAACTTACCTAACCACCAAGTCTCCAGTAGCACTGAACCCGGACTCGAGTCGCTAATACCACATAATTTCTCCTGCAAGGGAAAGGGAGAGACATTACCAGAAACGCTCGAATTAAAGGCGCTGCGCAAACCTACCAGCAGCTAGCTTCTACACACAGCGCTACTCACCCACAAAAATACCCGCAAACAAAGACAATACGGACAATTTTGGACACTCAACATTCTCCGCGCAACGTTCACTTGTGGGAAGGACTTTCTAGCCAGTGAAGAAACTGGCGCCTTGAACTCTCGGCCTCGCTGTGAAGGCATAAAACAGAGTTTGGCATCTGAACTCAGCCTACAGACATTGGCACCAATCACACGAGTGAATCGTGCCCCTGCGAATGCAGTATGGAGTGCACACCCTACTAAAGATCAAGGTATTCCTCCGGGTGAAACAGGGGAAGTGAAGACTCGGGGTCAGGGGAGGCTCGTCCATCGCTCCTGTAGAGACACAGGTGAGTGTGACATCCCCTCACAGCAATTAATTCAGGTTTGTGGGGCTAGTGTAATCATGCTGTGCGCTTAATAGCTTGTGTATGTTTGAACAAGTATTCAGCTGTAGAGTGGGGCTTCTCTAAACGTGTTACAAATACAAAATGTACGCACCTGTCCTTCGCCTCCATCTAAAAAGTAACAGCGATCCTTCCTTGTGGAATAATCTGTTTGCTCCAGGGCTTGAAAACGCTATAAACACCAATCTTCAGATTGCGTGCAATGGGCCTCATTCTGACCCTGCCAGGAAACCTAGCGGTAGAGCCGCCTCGATACCTGCATTTGGTACTTACCTTTTCCGGCACTCGACCAGGCCGCATTACGAGTGCCGGCGGGTCGTTGTTACTCTCCATTCATGGAGTCCGATAGGACTCCATGAGGTGCCGGTGGCGTTAATGATGGCTTTTTTTGCCGGTAGGGCACCTGGTTTACCTTCTGCTTTTAGCTGGAGGTAACCAAGGTTCTGCACTGTCAAAGCCGTAGTCGGGCAGTCCAGTAAAGTGCTGGTATCTGCGAATACCGGCACATTTATACCAGACCGCCCGACTTGGAATGAGGCCCAATGTTCCTTAGCTCGAACAATGTCCCAGTTGTCATGAGTAGGTGTATGAATGAGCTTTCCTATTCCACCCCATTCTTATATGAGCATGTAAATAATGGTTCCATACTTGACCGTAGTCGGTACAAGTCCAGGGTGTTGCTGCAAAACCACATTCAACAAATTGCACCAAAATAAAGTTTTGGGGAGGAGGCATTGATGGTGCTAAAGCGAGGACGCACTTAGAATATGTATACATCTTAAAGCTCTCGGCCGTGCAAATGTAAAGATGTGTCAAATAATGGTTTTGAAGCATTTTGATAAATTAACACAAACAGGAACAATTAACAGGAATCAGGGGAGGAACAAGTAGTAGTCGTGGCTAGAAGGCGCTCAGTCCGCTATTTCCTCAGAGGAACTGTGAAGAGGTTCAAACAGAACAATAATTATTAATAGTAAAAAGTAGAAAGATGGTGTCCAATGTTAAACAGCTTGGTCTCTTTCCACTTCTCATCTGAAAGGATGGAGGCCCACATTGATAACCCTCGAAAGTAAAAGGACGGTCAGGCAGTGGCTTGTGTACAGAGAATAAGAGGGAAGGCGGCAAAGGCAAAGCAATTAGGTCAAAGAAATCTCACCAATACAACCTCAATCCCTAAAACCCTTTCAGCAGCGCACAGTCGGGCTGCAAAATACACAAGTCTTCCAAAATGTAACAAAAACTAACATACTACTGTAGTCACTGTACGTCTCCAAATAAATTCAGTGGAATACATTCTCGTGCTGAAATCTAATATATTCACCAACTCTTTTCAAATGATTTAGGTCACGCCGCCCATCTTTCATGTTTAAGACGATACACACAGGCCTTATGCCGGGTTATGAAGAATATCACAGAATAAGCGCAACACTTAGAAACCACAAATGACAACAAGAGGGGTCTCTCAGAAACGTCACTCTAACAGCCCATGCATTAATAGATTAACAAACAAGCAAGTACATATTGCATGTTCATTGCACTCGAAATTTGACTGTCGAATGCAGTTTACTTTAATTATTTAAAACTGTCACCCCTGAGGGAGGCTGCATTCAATTTAGCCGGATTTATTGGCCATGATTTTCCACTGCGACAGCGTGACACTAGCGCGTGATACACATACCCCAAGAAAAGTAGGAAACTATGCTCAAACCCTATGGACAAAGTAAAATAAACATGTTGTGTTGCAAATGTTAAGCTTTGTAAACCGGAATAACCGTTTACTGCATTTTGGCCACGCTCAGTATTAGACATAAAAGTCAGGAAAATGTCATTGACCATATGAATGTGGAACAGAATCTGCGTATAAAACGGATCTCAGAAACCCAGGTCTCACACTGAACATGAGCATTACCCCACTGAGCTATGCTAATTTCCATTCAGCGTTACTTGTCTGTTAAAATGCAAAAAGACCAAGATCAGCCAATGAACAAATGAAAGTGCCACACCAAACAGTAACAGGCCATGGAGATATCAGAGTCTTTTAGAAGGTGGGCTATACCGGCATGCTAGCTAATCACCAGACTGAGCATCAAGGCAACGGGAAACAGTGAACTAAGGAAAGGGAAGCCTGGCTGGAGGAAAACATCACCACTGTCCAAAGCAAGTGATAGAAACTCTTGAAAAGGTACACTGTGACAGGGAATAGGGTAATGAAGCCATGCATTGACTGAGTGCAAGGGAATCAGCGGCCTAATGCTTAAGGGGATACAAAAGGGACAGGGAGCAAAGTCGTCCAGATGACTGTAAAGCAATGTGGGAGGTGTAGGGGGGAAGCACAATGAGAGCGGCGCTGGGAAAGGGGAAAACAGTGAGAGCATCTTTGGGAACGAAAAACTCATAGCGAGCAAAGGGATAGAAGGGAGCAGGGAAACAGCAGCCCATTGGTCAAGCATCGCCAGGAAAAAGGCATCTTAACCCATACTTACCCTCTAGTCGGCACTGTAGGGGTTGCAGCTCATGGTGCCCTGCCACGCCAAATTGCTTCTTTGTTAGTACGTTTCCCCTTTATTGTCAATTCCAGCTTAAATCATACTTGTGTGGGGCACCTCCACTCCTGTGCAGTGTAAAGTCTTGTAAACAGGATCAATTATTGAACTTCTTTTTAAGCATTACTCTTGCAAACTTAGCTGATCTGCAGCCTAGAGGAAGCTAGGAATTTTCCAGCAGCATGTGTGCTGCAGCAACCATGTGGCCCATCCAAGCAAACACCCACATTACAGAGCATACGAAGTGTAGAATGTTTAATTAAAAAGTGATTGCAGATTCATAAGATGCACTGCAGGGCTCGCAACCTTAAAGACTTTTGCACAAAAGCACAAGACTTTGTTGGTCTGAGAGAGACTAACAAACGCAGATTGGAGATCCAATCAAATCACTAACTGCATATTCAGTCAGGTACTAATTACAGCAGAAAGCACTAGACAACCACAAACAAGTAGATGAACATTTTGAGAGCCATTTTAGAACAAACATAACTATAACAGTAACTTGTTTATTTTTTAGTACAAAATACATTTAATGTAACATAACTAAAAAGATGCAGTAAATATTTTTTAAAGCATCAATCAAGTCAAAGAACTTTTTATTAACTTTAACACATGGCGGCCGCGATTTATGAAGTACAAATGGCTGACAAATTCACCATACAATACAAATGCAGGTAAAGAGTGCAAAAAGGTGTGTTGTTTGAGGGAAGATGGGTGGGAATGGGAGGAAAATCATATAGATTTGACTTGGAGATGGACGTCAAATTAGTGGGACGCATAGCCAAACAGCACAAATCCATCCTCTTATGTCATCTGCATTGAAAAGCATTAGAGAGCCTCATTCAAAGCCTCTATTTCAAAGCCTTTTGTTAAAGCTCTTATTTTAATGACAATAGTTTCAGTTTAAAGGTAACGCTTTCAGCGTCACCTAATAGCCACAACTAAAAATGATTAGTATGGAAAGCAGCACAAGCTGCAACCAGCGGTTTGGAGAAACTGCCAACAACGTTTACCGTCCGGTAGTTGTTCAGTGCACATGACACAGCCAAGTCCATGCCAAAAGGGCAGTAAAGCACAATCATTATTCCTGAAAGAACACGCTGGACGTCATCAAGAGTTTGGCGTACAACCTCTGGAACTACTGCCATACGCAACTAACGTTACTGCATGGGATAAGTATACAGGTGGAATCTGCATTATTTAGATTTGTTTGTGATGAATTGCCATCTGACAAGGGTGTGAAAGTCCTGGCTTTCATACTTTTATTAAGTAATAAAATGATGCAGGTAATTCCGTCTCTGAAAGGGAAATCTGCTAATCAGATGCCCCTGTTATCGGGTCTATGCCAAAAGGATTGTGTATACTTGTGTCCTGCTGCATCAGTATCCTGATTCACCTGCACTTCCGCTACTAGTGACACAGAGCAGGTTCAGAGGTCACAGGTGGCCTCTTGACAGCTGCAGTGGCATTTAAGTCTCTGCAGCGGAGGGGCTGCATTTAAAATATGCACCCTTATTGCAAAAACTACATAACTTCTGGAGATCCTGTCCTGATGGCATACTAAATGTTAGAGGAGTTTTCCTAAAGTCCACTTGGAGGTAAGACTCTATAAAACTATCCCTTGGTATACAGGTCCCCAACTTTTAGTATAAGTCTTTATTACCCAAAGGATCTGGTAGAATGGCAGAGCAACCAGGCTTATCTTAGGAGGAGGATGTGAGCTTTGGGTGAGTACACTGAACCCAGTCAATACAATAGTCCAAAGAAACTCTTATACACTGAAAGTTACATCAAAATATGTTAATTTTATATACACAAGGCAGATAAGTAAATAGTCTTCTAGACTAACCAATACACATAGGAATAATTCACAATACTTTTCAAAGGTGATTGCTTCAATTGTAGCTGCTGGCGATTACATTTGTTACAGAGGATGACACCAATGACAGTTCTACTGTATTACTAGTAGTGCCATGCCCTAGCATTGATTACAGAAAAATGTTAATTGCATCCAGGTAATAAAAATCACATCAGACAAAGTCGGTAGGAAGGAAAAGGAAAATGAGGGTTATTCACACTTTAGCAACAATTCCCTTTGTAGTAACCCTTTTCAAGGCTATCTAGCACTTTGGTAGTCCAATAACTATCCAAAAGTCAGTGTAGGAGTGGAACAAAAGTCTTATGTAGCAGCTGGAAAGGCAACGTTCGTCAGGATACTTTAGTCACTTAAGTAAAAATGCTTAGCAAATAAACACAATTATAAGGACCCTGCAAAGGACACCCTAAAGAACAACAGCTGTTAAGCCTGGACCAGAGGCAGATTTGTCCTCACAAAGATGTTGCACTGCAAATGGGTTGTAGGTCCCCTGGTATTCATTGTTTGCAGCCCTGGAAGTTCCCAGGACCTCAGGCGATGGCTCAATCTGCAGTTCTTCTTGGGTCTGGTTGGTCCCACCAGCCAAGGGGAAAGAATCGCCCTCTTTGGAGCTCCTCTGTCAATAAGAAAGCAGGGTAAAAACAGCAGTGGTCACTTTACTGTTACTGGAAGAGTCTGCAGGCATCTCTAGTTATCTTCAGCTTCAGATTTTCTGTTCCAGTGGTCGTCTTGCCTTCTGCCTCAGGAACCTCACCTTTTATTCGATTTTCCCATTCACTCCTCTGCAAACTCTCCCAGGAGTTTACAGAAAGGGGCGGTGGCTGTCCAATCAGGACAGCCAGCCTTCCAGTGGGAACTGGTTCCACCCAGGCACTCTGGCAGACAAAAGACAGGGGAGTGTTAAACTCCTCCCCTGCATCCTGCCTTCCTTCACAGACACACTGGAGCCTAGGCGGGGAGACCCAAGGATTCCCACCAAAGGCAAAACACACACACAGACCTCCGCCTCCCAGAATGGTAGAAGAAGGGCTAACAAAGGACATCCACATGAGAAATGGTGAGAAAAGAAAGGAGCCACCATGCTAGGACATGGGTGACCCTATTGTGCATAACTGAGATTGTGAAGTCAGTCTGTTGTAAAAGAATAGCAAATAGTTGGTAGAACACATCCAGTACCACCAGCCATTACTATAGGGTTGTCACTGTGACTAGAAAGTCCCAGCAGCAGAGAGACCGGGGATACTAGGTATCCCCTTAGCACTCCACATAAGGTGGGGTGTGCTAATCTATCACAGGTTGAAGTTTTAGGAGGGATACAAAGTACCCCTCTATCCTTAAGAACAATAGTTTTTAAGGATAGTCAAAGAATATTAAAGGAGAACCCAAGGGTTTCCAGCAACAATACACATAGGGTGCTGTGTGCTAAAAAAGTGTAACACAGGTGCTTTTCAGAGGTATGGGGGAAGTAGACTCCATAAGATAAGGTAATAGAAAAAGAACAGAGTTCCCAAAAAGTCAGAGCAAATAAGCATGTTTAAAAGGCTCACCTCATTTAGGATAGAAATAAAAGGTCCAGAAGTGCAGCAAAATATGCTGGAGGTCTGAACAGGAGAGAGGATTAAGCATAAAATGGATACATCTCTCTAACAGTAGACTGTAAATATAAGCCATACCTCAGGGTATGGTGGCCAACCATCTCTCAGAGCTATTCCAGCCACAATAACTTGATTGCGAATGTGTGTTAGCCCTGTGGGCCTGGTTCAGCTGTGGAACGATCATGTGTATTCCTCCCAGGCAAGCCCCTGGGGTGTTCAATGTGTACTGGGAGAATGGTCTCCTGTACTCTGAGCTCAATAATCCTGTAACAATGGGGTTGGCCAAGAGGATTATTGCAGCAATGTGGGGTGCGGCGGAATGTCAACCACACAGCTGGTGGACTGCTGAGGTGGAACAATCGATGTTTGTCTCTAGAGAGAAGTGTTTATAATGCAAGAGTCTGCCCCCAAACATTTAAGAAGGTCTGGGGTAAGTAGATGGGGAAGGGATGAGGAATACTGTGTTCTGCTTTTGTTTTCACCCAGTGCTTTTAAGACAATGATTTGGCACTCACCCAGACCTTATTTTGGCCACTATGTTTTTGATTCTTATGTTACCCTACTGATGTTGTCCAAGCAAGTAATGAAATATGTGTTGTTTTCTGTTATGCTTTCTACAAAAACAATAAAAGGTTATATTTTTTAAAAAAAAGAATCCTGTGGCAGAGGCCAACTGGAGTTTGGTGGTACCGCAAGGTCACAGGAGGTTTCTACTAGACTTGTCTCATGTCATTCCTTTGACATGTCATTCTTTTGATAGTTCAATTAGGCTCAAAAACGCCCCAGTTGGGTGTAACATTAAAGGAGTTTTTAAGGTCCTGTCAGATTTGCCAAGCATCCGGTAAGTCTTGTGGGGAAACAAAGGCCTCCCTAAATCCACTACCAGTGATTGGGGATCCTTTTCTGAAAATAGGCATGGACATTGTGGGTCCTTCGGATCCTCAAACCTCCTCAGGCAACCAGTACATTTTGTAGAAGCTGTACCCTTGAGAAGCATCACAGCCCCATTAGTGGCCAAGACGTTGATAGGGACATTCTCTTATGTGGAGTCCCCAAAGAAGTCATTTCCAACATGGGATCAAACTTCACATCTGCGTATATGAGGGCTGTGTGAAATGAATGTGGATTTACTTACAAGCCACAGCCTTTCACCCACAGAAAAATGGGCTTGTTGAGCGGTTCAACAAGATCCTGGCGAGAAAATTGGATATTCTCCTGCCATGCCTTTTGTTTGCCTACCAGAAGGTTCCACAGAGCGGTGCAGGGTTCAGTCCCTTTTAGCTCCTGTTTGTACATCATCTTAGGGGTCCACTAAGCCTGGTGTGAAAAGGATGGGAGGGCAATCCCCAATCTCCTTGCCATGACATAGCGGATTATGTGCTAGGCCTGAGATCCAAGATGACCAAGTAAGAGAACAGAGCACTCACAATCTGAAGGCCAGTGAGGAGCTCATGAAGCACTGGCATGACCAGATGGCCAAAGTGACAGAGTATACTCCAGAATAGATGGATTATTGAGCCTGTGAAATCCAGTGCCTTCATGATAAGTGGGTTGGGCCATATGTGTTGCTTCATAAAATCAGTGAGGTTACCTACCTCATTAACAGAAAGACTAGTGGTCTTTGTGTTAATGAGGTAGGTAACCTCACTGACACACAGGGTGATTCATGTCAACCGGCTAAAGCTTCATTATGGCCAAGATGACTTGGTGATGGCTCTCGTGATGGACGATGAGACTGAGGAGGAGACAGAAATCCTCCCATACTTGCTATATTCAGGGTCCACCGATGGGTCTCTCGAGGGAGTACAAATCTCCCCAGACCTGATTGAACAGCAATTGCGGGACTGCCAGCAGTTGTTGTGCCAGTACGCAAGTCTGTGCTCACTGACTCGAGGAAAAATGGATTGGTAAATTCAAGATATTGACACTGGAGACAGCATACGGGTGTAGCGCAGAATTCACTGGATGGTCGACAAGCTAAAGGACACCATCAAGGAGGAGGTCTCCAAGATGATGGACTCAGGGATGATTGAGCCATGGGCTAGCCCTGGGTACTGGTACCCAAGAAGTCCAGTAGTGGGAAAACTGAAGTCCACTTTTGTGTGGACTTACAGGGGGCTCAATTCTGTCACACAGACAGATGGAAACCCCATCCCTCAGGCAGATGAGCTGATTGGCCGGTTCGGCGGGGCCAAATTCATGTGTACCTTTGACCTCACGCCAGGCTATTGGCAGGTTGGCCTAACGGACAAAGCAAAAGAGAGGTTAGTATTCTCCACACCAGAAGGGCACTACTAGTTTACTGTGGTGCCCTTTGACTTAAAGAATGCCCCTGACACCTTTCAGAGGATGGTGAGTCAGGTCCTATCTGTGTTAGAGGACTTCATCATTGCCTAGCTTAATGACGTTGCTGTCTTCAGCCATACCTGGGAAGGCCATTTATATTATCCTACCTGAAACAGGTGAGTTAAGCCATAGAGAAGGCTAGCTTGACTAGCAAGGCATCACTGTGCCAGATAGCGCAGGGTAATGTTACTTAACGTGGGCATCAAGGGGTATGGGACTCTTTTCCCTCCTTTTTATGATGTAAACTCTAAGAAGATGCCAAAGACAGTCACTTGGACCTCTATCTACTAAGGCTCCTTTTGAGCTTGAAGGATGACTTGTGCCAGGCCCCGTGTTTTAAGATCCCAGATTATGGACACAGACAGCAGATGTAAAGTTCAAAATGAAATGGTTTATTAAATCAAATGTCAGGAGGGTTGAAGGCGTAACGTTTTTGTTTTTTTGGTGCACTATTTATTTAATTTATTGATATAGCTGACTAAGTCAAATTTTCAGTAATACCTTGTATACAAAAAATACAATGATCAAATTTACATATTTACAATATTAACACAAATTTAAGGAACAGAGAAAAATTGAAAAAGGGGAAAAATAAATAAAGAAGAAAAACAGAATTAGAATAAAACAAGGAACAAAAGAGTCTTCTCATTTAACGTTAAAATCACCCTTTTCAAGTGGGTAAGGCATCTCATTTTTCAAACTTCATCGCTTAATACTCGATTAAATACGTTGGATTTAAACTTCTCACAGTGATGATTGATTTAGAGTTCATAAATAAGTTGCTTCGGACCTCAGATTACTAAATTCACTATACTGATCATGCCAACACACATGGAGTCAGGGCATCACTATTTACAAGGAGTCAAGTTGCAAAGTTTTTAAGAAATTCATTGCGCCACAACGAAATGATGCCCACTGACCACAGAAGATCTCATGCCATAATGACTCAGGCGTCATACCACTGGAGTCCTTGAATAAGGGTTTTAGGCATTGCACCCTCAGAGGAATCAATTTTTCACAGATTACCAATAGATGTTTTAAGGTCTCATGGGTGCCTTTAGTAGAACAATAACGACAACAGTTTTCCTCTTTTCCTATCATTTTTCGTTTTGCCAGAACTTCTTTGGTATACCACAGATTAAATCTAATGCGCATGAAGCAGAGTCGGTGCTCAGGAGAGGGAGATTTGCTTAAATACATTTCAGGCTGACTGTATTTTTTTGGGCAAAGGGCTTACTCGCAAATCATGATATCTCATGCGCTTGTCCCTTGTAGACATCCAATCATGTTAAACTAACTTTGTTTTTGCTCACTTTGGATTTTCTAGTAACAATTCAAGGGTGATATCAGCACTTTCCAATGCCTGTTGCACTTTTGACCTTCATCTCTGTGTGAACACATCCCCTGATTCGCACATGTGCCAATTATGTCTTCCGATGACTGTGCAAGTTTACTTTTTCTAAACAGGGCCATTATATTCCAAGTATTTCTTATATGTAATGAGATCAAACCCAACTCATATCTTATCCACGCGCCAGGTATGCAAATTGGTAATTTTAATAAACGCCTCAAAAGTTTTGCTTGTAATCTATTCCAGACATCGCTGAAATATTGATTTTACTTTCTGCACCATTAATAAGTATTGGTGTCGTTTTCTGTAGGAAAAATTTGAGTACTGGACATATGGAAAATTTACTGTATATATTTAAAATTAACATGGCTTGTGAGAAAGATGTGGTGAGTTTACTCTCAAGGCATCTAATGAACACTTTTTCATCCTCGTGGGCCACCATCGTCACTCCCAGGTACATGTATTCAGAGATTTGTTCTAATTGTTTATTTTGTAGTGTCCACTTAAAGTTTTTTAATGAGCCTCTTTTTTTGCCAGCGCAAACCAGTACTTTAGTTTTATCTAGATTAATGGATAATAAATTTGCTTCCACATATATATCAAGGGCATGTAATAGGCGTTGCAGTCCCTGCAGAGTTTTAGACATTAAGACTAAATCATCAACGTAAAATAATACCGGGATGGCTCTAGACGCCAATCCTGGGGCATCAGAGATTACTTCTGTGAATGCTCTCTGTGCGTCAGCAATAAAGAAGTTAAAAAGTGCAGAGGAAATGATGCATCCTTGTTTTAAACCTCTGCGTTTCTCAATATAAGGGGACAGATTCCCTTCTAGATCTATTCTCACTTGCATCCTCGTGTTTGTATGTAGGGCTCGAATTAGGGAAATTAAATATGGTGGGCACATAGTACGTGTTAGTTTGTTGTATAACAATTCCCTGGATACTGAGTCGAATGCTACCTTTAGGTCCACAAAGGTGAAATTTAATGTTTGTCTTGTTGCCAGATGATATGTAGTAATGGCTTTGATTGTTAGCAAATTGATGACAGTGCCCATCCCCGGTATAAATCCTGTTTGACAAGGATCTCGTTGCGAGTTCAATTTCGTCCATGCATTAAAATATCTCAAGCTAAATCTTGAGAAGATCTTTCCTGAAGCGTCCAGAAGGGCGATCGGCCTATAGTCCTTAGGACAAGTCCGATCGCCCTTCTTGAATATGGGTATTACAACAGAACTACGCCAAGATTCTGGGATAGCATTAGTCCTAAGGACCGCCTGATAGATTCTATATAGGATCTTAACCCACATATGCGGGTGTTCCTTAAGCATGTAATTGCTCAGTCCATCCGGTCCAGGAGCTTGGGATCTGCTCAAACTCATAATATAATAAAGAATATCTTCTTCCGTGATTATCAATTTATTAAAGTTCGAGTAGGCAACTATTTCTTTGTCTTCACTGTGAAGTGGCACTTCATACATCTGCACAAAATGTGATACCCATTGATGTTTTAGTACTCCGTTGATTTGGACTTTATGAGCCGCAACATTCATGAGGGCCCAAATTCCGGTGCTATTTTTAGATTGAATGAATATCAGTTTGATATAGCACACTTCTGTATGAGCGTAACCAATTTGTGTATTTTCATTTTAGACCTTCGATGGTTTCTGCTTGTATTGCAATTGGCATGTGCATGGCCAGTTTTTTATCTTGGCGGAATCTGGCTTCCCACGCTTGTATGTTATTGTCAAAGGTATGTTTTGCATTTCGTCGGTTCTTTAACGGGAAGCTCACTTGTTGTTTATACATCTACAAAAGGGTGGTGTAATCTTCTCCACCCCATGTTGTATAATGTCTGATGCTTCCTAATCTGCTATTTAAGGATTCTAAGGAACGATCATCCCACCGAAAACGTGTTTTAGAATTATTGATACTCCCCAAAAATGGATATAAATTACCACAAGACTTTGCCTGGCCATCAATATATGACCACCACGATGTTAAAAGCTTGTGGTCACAATACATTTGTGTCTTTACCTAAAAATCTGATGTTCGGCTAAAAGTGAATCTGTCCATGAAGATGTAGTCAATGACAGACTCACTTTTGCTGCGCCGCTAGGTACTCTTGGGTGGATTGTCTGACTTGAACACTCCATTGAGCATGCAGAATAGGCAAGGGTTCATAAACTGTAACCACCTTTGACATGATTAATCTTTTTTGATATTCTCCAATGTGAAGCATTTTAAATTGAGATCACCCACCAATACTGTATTTGTAATTTCAGGATCCAAGATTACCATATCAAGAAATTGCTCGACGTCATGAAAAGATTTGTCATCAGCTATGGCAATAGGATTTCGATATATATTTAGAAACGCAATATAGCCTCCAAGATATATTATCTTGACCAGTTGCAAATAGATATTTGGGGCGGCCCAGGGAAAAAGTTCCAGTCCATCTTTCGATTTTACAGCTACCCGGAGCCCAGAGGATGGTCTTCCTCTAAGACCTGCCTTATCTGGCAAAAGCAAGATTTCGTGACCATCCCACATCGGCTGATCAGTCAGTGCAATTATACTAAAATCTGCAATAGTGGCTGCACTAGCTCCAAATATATGTGCTGAGCCTCCCGTGTTCCAACTTACCAATGAGACCATCCTCCCTATATTGACTTGTGCTAGTTATAGTCGTGAATTACACATGTTGTCTCTTTGGAAAGCATTTTCTCTTGTTAAACTCGGTTTATAGATTCTCTGAGTTCTAGTAGGACATTTATTTTGGCCCAATTCAGTTCGTTTCTGAGATGAAGATTTAAAGATCACTGACGGATCTTGAGCCAAGATAAACCCAAGCACAAATAGTTCAAGTTTGGCTTGCCACAAGAGATTTCGCACAACATTAGAGGGCACCCACACTCTTACTGTTGTGAGTATTACGTCATTCAAGAATTCAACTTGTTTGATGTCATGGGTCGTAATGTCCTGCAAGCTAAGTACATCTTTAAGAATAGCTAAAATGGATGTACGGTTTAGATCGTAAGAAGGAAAGGGAGCATCTCTGCATTTCATTATGAAACATTGTGTGTAGTCTTTAGTATTCAGACCCATATCCTTATTTTGTTCACTGACAGATTGTCACGAATGTATGTATTTTGATGGCAGCTTTTCTCGCATCTCGTTATGTTGTAGGGGAAAAATAGACCCTCTATTGGCAGTTGCTTTAGGGATATCAGGCGTCCTCCGCCTATTTCCTTCTTCCGCCACCCAGACCTTCTGTTGTCTCAAAAAGTCATCAAGATAATATTGAATCATTGTTTGAATATGGGGTAACATACTCTCTAATGAGTCTCTCTCTTTGGTGACTACATCTTCTCTCTGTGGCAATATTGCCTTAGTTACATTATGCATGGCGGATTCTTGTGAGAGTATTCTAGAAGCACTTTCATAGGCTTCGCTAACTGAGCTCTTAATTGGTTCATCTACAATCTTTATTTGCATTTCTTGGGTTTGACTATTGGGATCCGATGTTGCCTTTATTTCAGCGGCCATCATTACCGTAATCAAATTATCTAATGGTGCATTTTCAACATTTTTTTGTTAATACATGCCTTTCGTTGTTTCTTGGAATTTATTCTGATCCAGATCAAAATGTTTGTTGCCACCAGGCCAACATTCAACCCTCGAAAAATGCATGATCTACAATTGGGGGAGCTTCAACTACTTGAATTAAGGGGGTCACTTGTGGTAGCTTTGAAGTTTCCGCAATTGTATTGTCGCAGTTACCAACCTTCATAAGTGGTTTAATTTTAAACATATTAAATACTACCGGCTTGCTGGCTCCAATTTGGGGAGCTTTATCAATCGTCATTTCTGAAATTGTAGGCAAGCTAGTGGTGAAGACCTTTACAGGTTCAGTTATGGCAGGCAGAGCTATCACCCCTTCCGAAGTGCTCATTATCACGCAATCTTCCTGAGAAATTAAGGCGCTGTTCTTAATAGTGGGATTTGGCATTATTTGATCACATTTGCTCTCCACGGTCAAAACCTTTAGTTGCTCAATTGTCTCACTTGACTGTTTGACCGTGGATGCTTCTTTCATTATAAGGGACTTTTGATCAAAAGTATTCATCCATGTTATGATTTTGTCAACCTGTATAGCTTGTGTATTGATTTTGGTATCTAAAATCAAATAGCTTGACAAGTGACATCATAGTGGTATTCATAGCATTTATAGTAATTTCAATTAAAGATATTTGATTGCCATGTCCCATTTGGAGAAGAGGCCTGAGCTCCTCCACTACAGAAGGGCGCTGAACTCTACGCGGCGTTCGATGAATGTAGGACACTGAATTCGCTGACACATTATGTATCGATCGATCAAACATACTGTTTCAATGGTTCGTGGAGTTCCGAGGACTCAGTGATACAATAGAAATTGAGGAAAAGCACGCCGGAACACCAACAGAATCCTCTGCAGTTTGGTTCTACATTTTGGAACTTACATCAGCCAGTAATTTAGCAGACTCTTGAACTTTAGCGCCTAAATCAGTTACTGGCTTTGAACAATAAGAAGCCAAGTCTATTGCTATACTCTGCGTTGGAACTTGGGCCGACACCTCTACAATTACTTTTTCAAAGCACAGTAAAATTGCAGCCATATCACATGCAACGATTGCTTTCTGGGATAAGTTTTCATTTCTCAAGTTACTTAAATTACCAGTCAGTATAGCAGAATTAGCACTTGTTACCAACTGTGTGTCCATTATCGAGCTGTTAAATGGAGTTGGCTGAGTGTTGTCTATTACAATTGGAAGCACCAGTGCGTCCCCATTCTGTTGTTGCGTCTTAAGGTCGATAACCGGATCCACCTGCGTTCGTTCTCTGAACGTGCAGTAGTCACGGATATCTTCCATGACCATCTTACGGTCTAATACAAAAGATGTAACCCCTGCAAGTTTTTTTATGGTGGCAATTAAGGGCGATGGTTTAGCAGGATGGATCTCAGAGTAACGGAGGCACGCGTAATGGCGACGTGCTCTGGCATATTCATTTTGAGGGTATACAAACAATGGTTCATGCAAATGGATTCACTCAATATAGGACAGTTAATGAACAATTATCACCTCACTCACTCGCCCCTCTCCACCTTAGCCGCCACAACAGCCCTTTTCAAACATGGTTTTCGCGTATAAACGCTCCAAAAAATAATAAAAATGTATAAAAGGCTTTTCCAAATTTCTTCAATATTTCAACACAAGTTAAGTCAGAAAAAAGGAAAGGATGAGTAAATAAATCAAAATCGACATGCACATACAGTTAAATCAAAAAAGAAAGGAGCACCCGCAGTAACTGCAGGTAACTGCTCTTTCCAAAACTGCTCTTGCAAAAAGTGTGCACGCAAATGCACGTGCACTAACAGTATATGGAATCCTGGGAAGTAAAGGAGGAGCTTAGGGACTTTGAAGAAAAAAAAAAGAAAATAAATAAATAAATGTTCCCAAATGTTCGTGGCAAGGTGCTGCTTCAAAGTAAATCCACAGAAAGACCACAGTAAGGGCAATATATGCTAGCTAGAGTATCTCTGTAAAGAAGAGAAAACTCAATTAGAGTCAAGCAGAGAAGGATTTGAAACACAGTCTGCAAAGTCACACCTTTGTAGCAAGAGTACAGTAGCATTGCTTCAGGCAAGTTCCTGCAGGTAACTGCTCTTTCCAAAACTGCTCTTGCAAAATGTGTGTGCGCAAATGCGCGTGCACTAGCAGTATATGGAATCCTGGAAAGTAAAGGAGGAGCTTAGGGACTTTGAAGAATAAAAAAAAAACAATTTAAATAAATAAATAAATAAATAAATGTTCCCAAATGTTTGTGGCAAGGTGCAGTTCCAAAGTAAATCCACCGTAAGTCCACAGTAAGTGCAATATATGCTAACAAGAGTATCTCGTAGCGTTGCTTCAGACAGGCTCCTGCAGGTAACTGCTCTTTCCAAAACTGCTCTTTGCAAAATGCCTGCCTAACTTGCCCTATGCTAAGGTGGGAATTCCCTACCTGATCTAAACTAAGGAAAGTCTGAGTCAGAAAGTTTAATTTAAAAACCTGTCTGTGTCCAAAACCTATCCTTGCCCTCACAACTAAAGCTAAACAATGTGTATGGATGTCAATAAAGAAAGTAACAGTGATCAACACAAAGTTCTGAGCTTCTTCCAGCTCAAAGCTTCCTTTTCAGCTCTCTTTCCCCAAGATCAAGAAAGCTCAACAAAAGTCTTGAGATTACCCTTCCCAAGTTCAAACAGTTCCACAAATCCTCAGGGTTCCCTTCCCCAAGTTCAAGACAACACAGTTCCAAAGGAAAGGGTCTTTAGAGCTCCGTCCTCAAGACATCAATGCAGTTCATCAAGCCTCAGGGTTCCTTTCCCCAAGACTGCAACGTATCAACTTATTCTTTTTTTCAATATTTCAATGTTCAACACAACTCTAGGTTAACTAGACACTCCTTCTGGATTGCATTAACAATTCACTTAAAGTGCTTCTACTTGATTAATCTTTGTCTTTCACACTTGAGGGATCCCTAGTCTAGGCGCAGTTATCAGACCAGACGGTCCACCCATTACAGGTCACGCAACCAGGAACCTTAGACTCCTCAGCCCACACAGGTTTTCTATCATTTGCCCCTGTGTACAGATTCACACTTATTTATCTTCTTCCTGTCAGCCTCTTGGCTTTATGTGCAGTTTCACACATTCCTGGCTTCTCCTGGTTAGCCTCTTGGATTTGCCACCATGTGTTACACATCCTCTGCCAGTCTTTGGCCTTGCCGCACTGTATTCATGCACAAAGTTCACTTCGTGGTGGTTTCATTTCTTCTTCATCTTTCTGTCATACTCTTTACAGATGCTCTCTTATTTTGTATGTTACTTTCAAATGGGCACTTTCCCATTTATCTTTCATCAGAGAGTAGTATTGGCCATAAAGCTTTCATTCAGTTCAGTATTCATTATTTGCAAAATATCTCATTCTCAAGTGTTCCTTACTTGATTCAAAAGTGTCCAGCACATTAATCAGCACTATGTCCAGTTACTTTCAGATCACTCAGCATTCACAGATTACTTGTTTCAGTTTGTTCGGCATTCGTAGAGATGTGTCAGCATTAGCAGGGCTCTCTGGACAGAGTGTCCCCTGTATTGCACTCACCGATTGTGTGCGGCCGCTCTCTACTGCTTTGCCGGTCCTCTGTTCGATCCACCTGGATCCACAAGCTTCTCCTCACTCGCGGCTGCCACCGAGAGGTTCCCACGCTCTCCTGCTTGTCGCGGCAGCTGTGGGATTTGGGTGGAGCACAGCTCCTGCTGTGCTTATTGGCAACCAGCGCTCTGCTGGATAATTAGAGTCTCTTGCGCCCCGCACATGGGCTGGGTGTCTCTCTCCTTCTCCGGACTCACGCTGCTCCCACTTCTGGTTTCTCTGGCATGCTTCTCTCCAGCCCATTCTGTGCCCTGCTCCTCTCTCTTTACAGGGTGTGCAGCCCCACCTCTTATACTTCATCCAAGTGTTAAGGGCCCACAGGTGTGGGTCAGTAGGTGTAATTGCCTAACCTCTATGCAACCTATTTGTTAGAAGAAAAAAAACATTTATTAGACATGCCTGACCTTAGTGTTCTACAGGCATCTTCCTCGTCTCAACATTGAAATCTCTGCATTGGCTCCCAGTGGCTGCAAGGATGAAGTTCAAGACCCTCTGCAATGTCCACAAGGCCTTCTGGGGCCTCAAGACCTCCAACTCTCTCTTCATAAATACCTGCCGACTCAAGCTCTTCGCTCTTCCACCTCCAACTCTTTCAGGGTCAGTTGCTTCTCCAAGCAACGAGTTAGTGGTAGATCTCTTTCTTTGGCTGGGGCCTCCCTCTGGAACAGCCTCCCTGCCTCTCTGAAACTGGAGGAGAACCATCTCTGGTTCCGGAAGCACATCAAGACCTTCCTCTTTGCTTCTGCCTTCTCTCTTCCTCTCCCCTGCTGATTTCCTGGCTGATACTACAGTGGTCACTTCACTTGGCTACCCTCTAATTTCGGGCCCAGGTCCCTACCCGCCCAGTTGCACACCTGCACTACCTCCCGGCAACCCTTGCACCAGGGTCTGTATCTGTAAGACTACAGTCCCCCTACCTGCACATTTGGATACCTGCTGTCCCTAGAGGGTTGTATTCTTTCTGGCGTGAATGTAAACAGGGACTTGCCTTCATTAGCCGCTGGAATTTTTCCCCTCTATCTAGAAAAAACTATTTTGTTTGTATTGCATTGCTGTCTGTTTGAAAATTAGGCTTTTTTCCCCTCTCCTAGAGAAGTCGAATCTGCCTGTTTTTGCATTGCTGTTCTGTTTGAAAATTAAGCCTTTTCCCTCTTCTAGAGAAGCTGAATCTGCTTGTGTTTGCATTGCTGTTCTATTTGAAAATTAAGCATTTTACCCTCTTCTAGAAAAGTCAGATCTGCCTGTGTTTGCATTGCTGTTCTGTTTGAATATTAGGCCTTTTTCCTCTAGGATACCTAGGATTCTTTACGCCTGTGCAGAATTCTTGCTTCTAGGTGTCTTGCTTCTATTGTTCGCAGAAACGGAGTCCTATCCCTTTAGCCTAGACTATTGATTATACATTGTTGCTTACTGTGTTTTGTAGTTCAGCGTCATGTACTGCAGTTCTCCCCATCAACAATCCGCCCCCTCCTGCTCTCCGCAATCTCCTCTTTCATCTTTAACTCCAATTCTATCAGCTATCCTATCTCTCTTTCGAAGTCTGGCAGAATAAAGTTCAAGAAGGATCTCCTGGTCTCCAATCCAGGCCTGCCCATCGCTGACACCTATGTCACCGCTTCTTCCAGGCAGACTGCCACCGACATACTCTTTGTCATCCCCTCTCCGGACCTCTGGAATCCCCATATGTCTTAGTACTCTCCCCTTTCTCTTCCTCTCCCATTAATGGCGGCACCCACTGGGAAGCAGTCTTGGCACACTTCCATTCCTCTAGAGCCATCATTAATGTCTACCATAATGGTACTGTCATGGTTCAGGGCTCCTTGACTTGACACGCGTCTTCCGTCTCTCATTAACGTCCTCCCTTCTCCTGCCACTCCTTCTGCCACCCATTTGCCACCACCAACGGGTATACCACATTCCTCTACCCCTCCTCGGAAGACCTTTGAAAGTGTCAACCAGCTTCACTTAGCTACCCTCAACTCTCGCTCTGTGGTCAAACACTACTCTGACATCTGCCACCTCCTGGAAGAGCTCAACCTAGGCATCCTTGCTCTCACTGAGACTTGGCTCATGGTCAGCTCAGTCACAGGTTTTGACATTCTCCTTCCAGAGGGCTACAAGATCCTCTCTAAGCCCAGGCCTAACCTGTCCGGGGGCGGTGTGGCCCTGATCTTCCTTGAATGGGTCCCTGCTACTCTCATACCTATTCAGTCCTACTCCTCCTTTTGAATGCTTCGTCTGCAGGGTTGCTCTCTCTCCTAACCTCTCGCTGATCCTAGCCCTCATCTACGGGCCCCCTGGCCTAGTCTCCCTCTTCCTCTCATAGTGGACTGAACGCTCCTCTTCTCTCCTGGCCTCCACCTCCAAGCTTCTCCTCATTAGAGACTTCAATATTCACCTTGACTCCTTTGATGCTGCCTCTGGACTCTTCTGCAACCTCTGTGACTCTCTTTCCCTCTCCATCCTTCACTCCGGTCTGACGCTCTCATCTCTGCAGACATCCCCATCTCCAACCCTCTCACTGCTACTCTCTCCTGGTCAGATCATGCTCTCTTGTCCTCTCACCTGGACCACCTTGGTCCCCTGGGTAAGCCCCCACCCGCACTGCCGGTCTCCTTCTCCGTCATTCGACCTATGAATTGAGTGTCAGCTGCTGCTTTTGCCGTCACTTTCATTTCCCCTCCAACTCCTGCCACTGACTCTCACTCCGACACTTCCCTTACTAACATTCAACTCTCCATCTCCAACACTGGACATCCTTGTCCCTGTCATGAGGATCCGCATGAAGCCTTCCTCCAAGCGAAACTCCTGTTATGACTCCGACCTGGCCTCTCTGAAACGCAAGTGCAGAGCTGCTGAGCGGAAGTGCCAGGCTTCAAGCACATCCTCTGACAAACTGGCCTGCCGCCAGCTCCAAAGGCAATACATACTTTCCATCTGCTCGAAGAAGAGGGCCTATATCCCAGCCCGTATCTCCGGAGCCACTAACAACACGGCTGAACTTGCCAATCCTATTGCAGTCTCCACTTCTCCCCTGCCTTTCCTGGCTCTTTGCACTGGAATGGCTTCTCACTTCATTACTAAATCTCAGGACATCCTATCCTTACTCTCCTCTACACCTCTCCCATCCAATCTCCTGCTCTCAGGCCTTCCTTGGCCCCTCACCCCTTCCCTCATTCTCTCCTCTTTTTCTCCCATTTCACCTGATAAGGTCTCAAGAAAAGTCTGCTCTATGAAAGTCTCATCAAAACAGGTGCTCCCCTGCTCCTCTAGAACTATCAAGGACAACATTGCCTCCCTTGCTCCAGTGTTGGCGGATATCTACAAACTCTCCTTTGCCACTGGATCCTTCCCTTTACTCCTCAAGCGCTCACGTGTGCACCCTCTCCTCAAAAAGCCTTCTGCCGACCCTTCCTGTCTGGCTAACTACTGCCTTATCTCCATTGGTTTCAGCCAAGAAGACCGAGTTGTAAAGACCTACCCACCCAAAAGTCCTAAAGAAGGTACTACCAAAAGCTGACCTTCTAAAAGGTCGACTTTTAGTTGGGTAAGTCTTTTCAATTTGGTCTAGGGCTGCGGGGGCTGTGGGGGTGTCCCCCGCAATCACTGCTAATTATACTGTGAGCAGGGGGTGCAGGGGTGTCGCCTGCAGCTGTCCTGCAGTCCCCCCCCCAAAACAAAAGAACCCTGCTTACTATAGTGAGTGGGGTTGCAGAGGATACCCCCGCAGCTGACACAACAAATAAAAAAAGTAAAGGACCCTGCAGGGCCAGTTCCCGATCACAGAAGTGAAAGGGAACAGGCGTTGCAGGGACATAGCGAGACAGAGTGCAAGGCAAGTAGGGGGGTGGGTGGTGGTGGGGTGGGTTGGGATGTGTTGGGGGTGTGGGTAGATGTTTGGGTAAGTTGGCAATGTTCAGGGGAGAAAAGACCGAAGATTATTTAGAAAAAATAATCTTCTGTCTTTTCTCCCTCAAACATTTCCACTTCGGGCATTCAACCCAAAATCTCTCCATTACTCCTTTCCTGGGCAAAATCTTGGAGAAGCTGGCCATCTCCCAGCTTATCTACCACACTGAATCTGTTTGTTGTCTTGATGACCACCAGTCTGGCTTCAGAGCTGCCAGAGGCATGGAAACTCCTGTCCTGAGCACCCGTGAAGACTTGCTCTCTAATCTTGACTCCAACTCTTCCGTTCTCATCCTTCTTGAACTTCCTTTTATACGGTCAATCATGCAGCACTTATAAATTGTCTCTGTGATACCCTTCACAGACCTGGCTCTGAATTGGTTGACCTCTTTCCTCTTTGAGCGACCTTCCCAACTGGGCACTTTTCTCTCCTCCATCTCACTCTACTCCTGTGGTCTCCCTCAGTGTTCTGTCATTTCGCCATGGCTTTTTAACATCTACCTTGCTCTTCTAGCCCATTTGATCTCTGCTTTCTCTCTTAACTTCTAGTGTTATACGGATGACACTCAGCTCTCCTCCAAGCTTCCCTCCTCTGCCTCCTCTGCCTCCTCCTCTTCTTCTCTCATTCCTGAGTGTGGGCCTCATTAGGAGTTTGGAGGTAGCCATGCCCTGAATGGGGAAATACCGGGCCATTCCGACCTTGGAGGGCCCGGTATTTCCCCATTCAGGGAACCTGGACCCAGACTATCCCCATTCCCATTGAGCCCCCATAGGGCTCAATGGGAATGGGGAACATGCTAACAACGGGCCCGTTAATGACAGGCCCGTTGTTAGCATGCTGGCCCCCTCGCGGGACCCGCAAAGAACGTCTGGTAAAACCAGACATCCAGAGCGGGTCCCGTGAGGGGACCTCGTAATGAGGCGTTATGGGTTTAACGGCGTCGGCAGCATTACCAGCGACATTAAACCCGTTAAACCCATACCGCCACACTCCTAATGAGGCCCTGTCTGTCTTGTAAGGAACTCATGGAGACAACAGTAAAGACAGACACAAGTGATCACATTTCAAGGGTGTTTATTAAACTGTATGCAAGTTGGTAAAACACCTAATCTAAACCTAAATATAAGATCGGTGCAAGCATCGACCACCAAATGAAAATGAGGCAGTCCTAGTGGCGTTGTGTCAAAAGTAAAAAGGCCTATACTAAGAAACATATTGCCAAACCTTACAACTAATACAAAAAGGATGTGGGATGATTTTCAAGGAAAGAAAGAAATGTTCTTAAATAATATGTCAGGATTCAGAGGCTTGGATCTACCTTCCCCACGTTTTGTGCATGGGGTACAATGGGATCTTGGAGCACAGTACACACTCGAGCTTCGCCCAGCACAAGTCGAAAGTTCTGTTCCAGTTAAACAGGAGCCTCTTTGGCCAAGTCTCATTTCTCTTGAACGCCTTTTTCCTTTGAGGGCATGTTGTGTTCAAACAACAAAACAAAATTTCCTTCTACAAAACAAAAGTGTCTTTCCTTCTTTTGCTTTGGTGAGGATGCTTCACCCTTGGGTCCCTGCTTCTGGGCACTGACCCTTGTTCCTTGGTGTCTTGGGTGATCCCTCAGATCTCCCTCTTCTCGGTTTAGATCCTATAACAGTTCCTATCGATATTGAGGCCCTTGGGGTTGTGGTTTCCTGGTCCCATGAGCCTGATAGGATTATCAAGAAAAACAACAAACAAACACAAAGTTCTCATCTACGTATACCTCGGGTGATAGATTCACCCTTGGGTCCCCCCTCTTCTGGGCGCCGACCCTTCACAAAGTGTATTCCATAAATTGTTTAACAGTTCCTTTTCTCAATGAACTCTGGGTGGTAATGTTTCACCCTTGGGTCTCCCTCAGCCGGGCTCGGACCCCCACAATGACAAGTGGGATAATACTTCTCTTTGCCTTATACTGTCTCTTGGTTTCTCCCTCGGTCATGCTCAGACCCCAAATGAAAAGCGGGACAGTGCACATCTCCTTGTCTTCTTAATGTCTTTTCAAACAGTTCATAGTGGCCAGGTTCAGGTTTGTCAACACACTGTTTCTTGGGACTTTAGACTTTGCCCCCTTCTCATCAGCATACCTCTTCCGGGTTTACACTTGCCAACTTCACATTCACATTTGTTTGTGGGATTCACTTCCCTTGCTTTCTCAAGTTCATACATCAAAGGCTTTCGACTGTACATGGATTTTGCTTAACCTCGTCTATGACCACTTTGACCTAACTTGCCGGCTCTCCTACAGCCTTTTGTTTTCTGTAGTTTCAATCACACGGAATTGACCAGAGTCTCTCGGGTTAGCACCCGCCTGGTGCCAGTTTCCTCTGCAGCTGGTCTCCCCTCATCACTTCTACAGTTCTTTTGAACTTAGTTCATTTGGCCACTTAGCGACTTTCATTCACCACAGCTCGGTTCTTATCAGTTCTCCCCTTGACTCACTGGCTGTGATGAACCGCTTGGCATTCTTCTTTGCTAAAGTCCAGGCCGGTACCACAGTAGAAGGAGTTTCCCTCACTCCTGCTCATCATCATCGATACGCTCTGTTTACTGTTGACATCTGCTGCAGCACACTTGGGCTATTGTCCTCGGTCTTACGATTCCCTCTGCAGAGGTCCGCGGCTCTGCGTAAAAAAATAGCATGGTCTTGTCTCTCCTTGTCAGCCTCTCGATTGTCGCTGTCTTACTCCTCCCCTTAAACTGCGAGGCATGGGTAGCTGTCTCGTCGTGTGGTCTGCAGCTCGTACTGTGCTCTCTTCCTCCACCCTTTATCCCTGTGGGGAAAGAAAAGGGCCATCAGGTGTGCGTGATTCAGGTCAACTGCCTGACGCTGGGGTTGGGATATGGTAGGTAAACAGGTTTCACATTAGTCCGGTTTTGATTACAATTTGCAAAGGGTTAGTCCATTGTCTTCCATATCGGGAGAGAATGTTGGTATAGGAAAAGGGGGAGGGGGTACAGTTTCCAAGTGTTCTACGTGGTAGGTTGGGAAAAAGGTGTTAGATGGAATTATAGCTTTTGTACCAAGGTGTTTGTTAAAGTTAGAAGAATGAGACAAACGGGAATGACCAGGATTTCTATCTTGAAATAATCAAGGGGGATTGTGGGAATGGTAGTGTTTCATCTGAGAAGGGGGGGTACAGGGAATAATCAGAGGGATGGAGAATGAATGACTAGGAGTATTCGTGCAGGTACTGGGGTTTGGGACCTTAGAGGATTGGTTATGTACAGAGGGGTTGTTGGATCTGAATAAGGGAGGTCTTTTAGGTGAAAGGGAGTTTGAGTTGGTGCAACCTATAAAAGCTTCAGGAAGCTTGTCTTCCTCATCCCTTTCCTCAGCATAATACTGTGTCTCACCTTGGATATTCCCCCAAGCATAATGCCGGGTTCCCCTACGCAGGTGAAACAGTTGTGTATAGGCATGCTATAAATGTCATATCATATCAGGTAATCCTTCCCCACTTGTCCACCCCCAGGAACTGGATCCAACAGCGATGGCCGTGTCCTGGCCACCCGAATAAGGGATTCCTGAGGCTTATATCTAGGTGAATACCCACAGGTGTCTCACAGTAGTCTGCATAGGCCCTCTCCCTTCACCCTCCTCTCAGGCAAAAAGCCTTGGTGCCATCTTCAACTCATCTCTCTCCTTCTCGCCTCAGATCACAGACCTTGCGAAGAAGGCTCTATTTCAGCTGCGCCTCCACAGAGGCATTCTCCCTTTCCTCATCTTCCCCCAGCAACTCAATGGGCCTCATTACGAGAATGGAGATAATGAAAAAAGGAAGGTGGAATGGTAATAGCGGCATCATTAACGGGTCCGGGCATTCCAACCCGACAACCCGCCAATACCGGCACCGCCCGTACCGTGCCCCCTCATACCGGCATGTGCGTGTACACACGCCCCTTCGGGGAGCAAATACTGGCATGCTGTTAATAGGAGGACATCACAACCCACGCGGACATGCAAATACCGGCATCCTGAAGGCGGTAATCAGGGGCTGCACGATGCCGGCCATACGGGCATCGCGGACCACCCGCAAACAGCAATTAGCAATCAAGCCAATTGCCACATGTGCACACAATCACCACAGGTGGACTCAATGGCATCTGGCCCAGTATAGAAGGAGTACACCCACACACCACACCCCTTCCTACACCAAAATGCTACCACTAGCTGTTGCAATCATGGCGCTGGAGGACATGCCTATACTGCTACAACTACAGCAACAACAGCAACTACAAACACTACAGCAGCAAAACAGGCAGCACAGAGGAGACGCAGGAGGAGAAGGAGGGTGAGACAGGCCCAGCAATTACCACCAGTGCAGCCAGTAGTCCCTCGTAGGCAGCCGCCAATCCCTCGCATCAGACCCAGTCCATTCAATCTAACCCCTGACCAGATCCACACCCTGTACCGGTTGGACCGGGACACCATCACCACCATAGTGGCCATGATAGGCAACGACATTGCCAGCCTCATAGAAATACGCACTGCCATCCCCCTGCTACTAAAGGTGGTGTCTGTGCTCCACTTCCTGGCCACAGGCACCTACGAGCACACAGTGGGCCAGCTGCATGGCATTTCACAACCACTATTTTCACACATGCTGACCCAAGTGCTGGATGCCCTCCTGAAGCATGCTATCACACAAATATCCCTACCACGAACTGCCCAGGAGATAGCCGACCCCAAAGTAGGCTTCCATGCACTGGCAGGCAAGTCCAATTGTGTTGGTGCCCTGGACTGCACCCATGTAGAATTGGTAGTCCCCCATGCCGTAGAGCCGGTGTACCGCAATCGCAAGCAATACCACTCCATTAATGTGCAGATGGTATGTGACTCCAGCAAGATCATCACACATTGCTGCGCCCGATTTCCTGGATCAACACATGATGCTATGGTGCTGCTTAACTCCACGCTACCTTGTCACATGGAGCGACATGCTGAAACACATGCCTGGCTGCTTGGTGAATTGTCTGAGTGGGCCATGGCAGTGCAATGGGGTAGGGATGTGTTGCAATGCATATACCACCTGGGTGGGAATTTGGGGGGATGCATACCCCACCTGGGTGGGAATGGGGGGGATACATACCCCACCTGGGTGGGAATGGGGGGGATGCATACCCCACCTGGGTGGGAATGGACAGTGATTGGAGAATGCACGCAGAGCTAATGACACCTGATCAGAACCTCCCAACCCCAACATGACAAATCATTGACACACATCTGACCATTAAAGCATATCAATGACCACATGTTAGACGAACGACCTGACCACCATGTGTATGTCAAGCAATGCATGAATAAACAGGATCGCTACTGTGCCAATGTGGCTAGTGTGACCATGCACAGTGTAGAATATGCAACATAATTGGGAGGCTAAACATTGTCGGACAACCACAGTACATCTGCCTCATCATGCATCATCTCACCCTGCATCATCTATTGAACGCCATCCAGACTACCACACCTCATAGCAGTATAGGATGCATCTAGACAACATTTGTGCATACGTACAGGGACATGTGCATGTCCACACCAAATAGCTGCGGGCATGACTGTGCTTCCTGAAGGTGGCAGCTCAGAGTGACAAACACCTATTTGTATTTGCTTGCAGGTTATGGAGGAAATCCCTTGAGGCCGTAGCTACTTACCCCTGTGCGGAACCCGCAGAACAGCCATGAAGAGGAGTACAGTCGGGTTCACACCCGTTCCCGTGTTGTGATTGAGCAGACCTTTGGCCTGTTGAAGGCGCGGTTCCGCTACCTAAGCAGGTCTGGTGGAGCACTCCTTTATAGGCCTGAGAAGGTTGCAAAGATCACCATGGCCTGTGTCATGCTGCACAACATGTGCGTCCGGAGAAATGTACCACTGCCACCTGACATTGACATGCATGCACCGGGTGAGGATGATGAGGATGTAGACGGAGGTGAAGCAGCACCCCTGCCAATACGTGATGCACAGGATGGCCATGCAGTACGCCAATCACTGATTAACGAATACTTATGAACCACAGGGACTATGATAGACGTGTGTCAGTGACATTGGGTCCATGTGGACATGCTCACAGGGAATGTTGGGAGTTGGGCACTGAACACCGTCATACATTAAATAGATATACACGAAATGAACAATGTCCAGGCATTGAATGTTTTTTCTCACAACAGGTGTATTGGTTCAAACTGCTAATATGTGACAGCCCCCACCCCGCCCACCCCCAGTAAACTACAAACCCCCCCAGTGAACTACAACCCCCCCAGAGAACTACAAACCCCCCCAGAGAACTACAAACCCCCCCCAGTAAACTACAACCCCCCCCAGTGAACTACAAACCCCCCAGTAAACTACAACCCCCCCCGAGTGAACTCCCCCAAATGCTCCCATTCACCACCAACACCATGTGAGCCACTCCCAATGTCCTCCCACACTATTTGCGGGACTTCTTGCTTTGCTGTGGCTGTATTTCAGTGTGCCGCGCACTCCTTCTGGTAGGACGCACAGGGCTAATGGGGACAGAGGAAGAAGGTGTGGTGGCTAATGAAGAGTCGGTGGGAATTTACACGCCTGCTGCTAGTCGTGGACGCTGCATGTGCAGCAGGATTGATGTTAGTACCTGGGTGATAGCCCCAGACAGTCCCTCATCAGCACTGCCGAGGCATTGACTGCGGCTGTGTTGGCTTTAATGGCGGCTGTGGTCCCCGCTATGGCTGTGGCTATCTCCCGCCTGGTGTCCTTGCCATCTGCCATCTATTGCCACAGGAGCTCCAACATCAACTCCTGTCGGGCCTCCACCCTCACCAGCCGTGACTCAAGGCTGTTGGTGGGAGCAGGAGTGGTGGGTGGTGCTGTCACAGGGACTGCATCTGCAGTGCTGTCCTCGGTGAAGGGGCTCAGGTCAGAGTCGTGCAGGCAGGGATCAGCACTGCTGTAGGTGGGTGAAGGCTGAGTTTGGGGCAGGGAGGGTGGACACGGGGCTTGGGGTGCCTGGGCAAGCCACATTTGTGACTCCTTCCAGGTCCACATTGTCCTCAAAGTCATCTTCAGTGGTGGCCAGTGCTTCTAGGGCCTCCGCTTCCAATGGTTTGGGTGTGGGCAGCTGGGTGGCGATGGTGTCAGGCACACTGGCTGTAGGGGTGGGCTGCGAGGCTGACCCGGAGGTGGTGGTGTCGGTTGGCCTTCCCTGTGACTGGGATGTGGATGCCCTCGCGGTGGTGTCTTGGCTGGCATCTTCTCCATCGGTGCCTGAGGGGTAGAAGTGATGGTGTTACATGCCAGATGCATACTATGGTGCTGTGCAGTAGTTCATTAATAATGCATTCATGTCTTACAGGTGTGTCACACAGGGTAGTCTGAGGGGGCATTTTGGCATTTGCTGCATGGCAGGTGGCATGCCGTTGTATTGGGGTTTGTGTGATGTATCACATGGGCACGGTCCATGTGTGTTGGCTGTGTGTTGGTTATGGGATTGGCACTCAGCATGCATTTCTGTCTGGCAGGGTTTGGCCTTCCATCTGGACTTGCACATGTTCATGTGGGTGTTGGGACATGCATTGGCTTGCCTAGACTCTCTTCCACATCACTTGTGCGACTTCATGGTTTCCCCTACAGGGATCTGCAGTGTCACTCACCTCCTCCTGGTGATGTTGCCGCACCCATCTCCATCTCCCCAAATCCCTCGATGGACTCAGGATTTATAAAGGGCCTTCCCTATTCCTCCCAAGTGGTCAGTTTGGCTGGAGAGTGTGGACCTCCGCCTGTGGCCATGGCCTCCCTCCTGTTGCTCGCAAGGATGTTGCAGACCCTCAGGTGGAGGTCATCCCACCTCTTCCTGCAATCCTTGACACTCCGTGGTGTGGTTCCGACAGCGGAGTCCTTGCGGGCTACCTCCTGCCAGATGTCCTTCTTCCGCTGCTGCACCTCACGCTTCATGTTCTGTGATTTGATCACGTCAGCATGTGCGGCAAGGGAGTCCGCAAGCATGTTTAGTTCAGCGTCTGAAAAGCACTGTTTCCACAGGCGGGGGTGCTCTTACGGGTTGCCTTAGACATTGTGGTAGTTATGCCCCTGAGCTCTCCAGGAAACGACTGGTGGTTTGGGAGGATTGCAATGGATTGTGTTTTTAAAGATGGCCGCCGGCGCATTTCCCGTTCCGACGGGATGATGTTACTTCCGGGTCCGGTGTTACGAGCCCGGTATTAGCATGTTGTTATTACCGGGTCGGTATTAAGGGGTTCCTCCTAGGCGGCGGTATCAGCAGGTGCTGTGATGGCGCTATCGGGGGGTTGGAGGGCCTTTAGCGGCATGCCGGTATGGCCATTTCCGGCATGGGGGTTCGCATGTGCTTGCGCACTCGTAATCACCCGCTATTAGCGGCGTCATACGAGCACGGACCCGCTCGTACCTCCATGCCGGTAATGACCACGTTTTTACCGCGCTACTCGTAATGAGGCCCAATTTCTCCAGAGCTTATCCTTGGCCTCAAGCACAGGGACCACATCTCTCCAGCCCTAAAATCTCTCCATTGGCTCCCGGTTGCTGCTAGGACCAAGTCCAAAACCCTCTGCATCACCCACAAGGTGGGGCCTGGGACCCTGCTACATCCAACTGTCTCTCCCTAAATACCTCCCTTTGGTCTTCTAGCTCCAACTCTTTGCAGATCAGACACTTCTCCAAGCAGAGTGTGTGGGTAGATCTCTCTCCTCCGTAGGTGCCTCCCTCTGGAATAGCCTCCCTGCCTCTCTGACTTCAGCCAGATCCCCTTTAGTTCCAGAAGCTTCTGAAGACCTAATTTTGTCTTCCTTCATCCCTCTCCCCTCCCCTGCTAATGTCCCCTTTTGCCTCTTGACTGGCTGTCTGGTTCCTTCAGATTCTTATAGGTCACCATGCCCTCCTTGACCAGTCTACCCCTTGTGAGAAAGGAGAAGATGTCTCACCCGCTAGCCCCGGGCATCTGTCATCCAGGTGGCCAGGACACAGCCATTGCTTTTGGATTCAGTTCCTGGGGGTGGACCAGTGTGGGAGGATCACCTGGAGGAGGTGTCTTCGGAGAGTGGGACACCGGATGGTGAGACGCAGTATCCCCTTCCCTGTAACACCTTTTCCCCATCCTACCAGGTAGGATACTTAACTCAATCCCCCTCTACCCCCACCCCTTTCCCGACACAAACACTTTCTCATGGACAGCTCACTGTGAGAGAAAATGGACTAATACCCGAGCCATATACCTGACATATCCCAACGCAAGGGTCAGGCAGGGTCAGGCAATTACTGATAATTACACACACCTGACTTCCATCACACTTCCCCACATGGATGAAAGGAGGAGCACAAAAGCACACTCTGAGCAAGGTAAAACACATGAGGAAGCAGCAGTTCGAAGATGGCAGTTTAATACAACGAGAAAGACGGCAAGACCAGAGAGGGCTGCAAGGAGGGAAGTACCCTTGACCTTTTTGGAGAAAACCACTACTTTCACAAGCCCTCGAGAATAAGAAACCGAAGACTGAATAAACGCTGAAGAAAGGTGCATTGTGCGCAGAAGCTACCCGTGATCCTCCTGCATCGATAGACAAGGTGGGGAGGAGCGATTGCTGATGTGGTACTGTCATTGGCTCCTACAACAAAGCAGCGCCAACAAAGTCAGCACAGCCAGTGAAAAGGGGACACTGATAGTGGACCGGTTTGTGTAAGAATCAAGGTTTCAAGTGGCAACATTGTATGAAGAAATCTGAAAAGAACAATGTGAGTCATGTGTGATAAGCGATGCAAATATAATTGAACTTCCAAGGAGTGACTGAACTTTTGAAGCCAAGATAGATGCCATTAACAGAGTGGTCTGGCACCACGGGGGTGCTCATTCGAAGGTCTCTGGTAGGTACCCAAGTGAGAGTGTAAAATTGTGAACAGTAAAATCGAAGTTGTCCTGCAATGGGTCAAAAAAAACCTGTGCACATTTGAAAGTCTTTGATAGTTAATACGAACTGAAATTGGTCCGAGCCCGGCTGAGGGAGACTAATTGTGAAAAGGGATCTGAGCATGGCTGGGGGGGATCCATGGTGAACCGTGAGTCACCCGAGAAAAGATATTCGATAGGCGCTGGAGAGGAGGATCTGAGCTCAGAAGAGGGGGATCCAAAGTAAAAATTGTGGTGAAAAAGGAATCCGAGCCTGGCTGAGGGGGGATCCAGGGTGAAGAGTGAATCGCCCGACTTGAGTACTTGTAAAGGAACTTTTTATTTGTTTGGTACTTCAGGCCCTCAGAATCAAGAGACTTTGATAACTTAAGAGACTTGTTGGTAATGGAACTGTGTCCTCGTGCCGAATAAGCCAGAGAGTGTGCTATGCTCGGGTGAACTGGCTTGTCCTGTGCTGAAATCGTGGGGAAGGGAGGCCAACGGCTTAAACATCCTGACTTATCATTTTGTAAACATTACCCCACATTATTTGTAAATTAGTGGTAAAGATTGGCAATATGTTTTTGTAGTATAGGCTCTTTTATTTTGACAAGACTCTGCTAGGACTGCCTTACTATTATTTGATGGTCGTAGCTTGCTCCCATCGGTAGATTTAGGTTTAGATAGGCACTTATCACCCCTTTGCGAAAGTTCAATAAACACCCTTGAACTGGGATCACTTGTATCTGTCTTACTTTGAGACCATGCCTTCCTTACACCCTGTGCTTGGTCCCCCCTGACCTCTGCCTTCCTGTACTTGCTGTTACGGTTCGGGGCTCCTGCTGCCGAGTTCGGGCTCCAAAGCTCTGTGTTACATCTTTGTTTTCCCACAGAAACCGCTGTGTGGCTGCTCCATTCTTCAGGCATTGGCAATTGCCTTGGAGACAAGCCAAGGCATCCTTCTGTGCAAAAAAAAGCTATTGCCATGACTCCCACACGGAGAGCAAGTCATGTGATCGCAGCAGCTGTTTTCCGCCCTTGAAGAAAGCGTAAATGCCGCGCTAGCCAAGTGAGCGCTGCTTCTGTTTGTAGCTAATCAGCTACGACTTTGATTCTGTGTTTCCATCTGATCGTCCCTTCTCTCCACGGACCTCCCATGCCTGCTGATTTGGAACCATTTAAACTGCTGTTGCCAACCTTTGCCTGCATAGACAGACTCCGTAGCCTCTCCCCCGGTACCTGTTTGATCAGTGTGTTGTCAACCTCTGACTGCTCAACGGACTCTGTAGCCTCCTCCCAAGTACCTGTTTGATATTGTGTTTCAGACCCTGCTTTCCGTCCGGATCGCCGGTGTCTTCCTGTTGCAGAACGAACAATTACTGCTTGCATAACATTGACAATCATTTCATCCAATTCCAGTCATGCAATGCTGCACGCTCCTTACTTGCATTCATTACTGAATTCAGGATTAAGACTATCCATCTCCTGCCACCATGTAGACTTCTGCTGATTCCTGCTGAAAGGGCTCACTTCCTGTCACATACTGTTCTGGACTTAAACTACACACGCGCATAACCAACTACTGGAACTTGTAATAACTGTTCTACTGTTATGTGAACTCCGATTTTGGACCTTGTGCACTAAAAGACGCTCTGCTGAACCATGTATCATCCCGGTTCTAGTTCCACCCGGGTTTATTTACCCTACTCACGCCCTGTTTGTTGTTTTCTCCTTATCATTGTGGTTAACTGTCTACAGTCCTCCTGATCACCATTCTCCAAACCTTCTGTTCTCTCTTATTTGAACTTGTAAGACATTTTGTTACTCCGATCCCATATAACATAAACTACCCGTAGCTTCCTAGATTGATCTGGTGTTATTGTCTTGTTGTCCTTAGGAAACTTGTATTCAGACAGTCATTCATCCAAGCTTAATCCCGGAGGGGAATCAGGTGGTTATTAAGGTTGATATTGTAGTTAGGAATCCAAAACCCTTAACGCCAGTTAACCTATCTCTTTTTTCCTTCTATTCTGGTGCCGTAGTGATGTGTGTGTGTGCTCCCCGCTCTTTTATTTGATTTACCCCTCTGTCTGTTTAGTTCACACGGCAGAGGGGCGTATCATAGAAATGAGTTCCCTGAAGTGAGGAGGCCTGGGTTTAGGAAAACTCAGGAAAGACTGTCCTGACTGAGACCCAAGTGAATCGGCTTACCTCATCTCTCCATCCGTAACCAAGTTGGTGAGTGTTGGGTGTCCTGACCCACATTTGAGCTATCATGCTGCAACATTTGGTGCTGTGGGCTTAGAAAATCCAAGATGGCCAAAAAGCCAACATGTACGCCAGAATAGGAAAACTGTGCAGTACTGGCATGGAAAACATCATGATGGCCAGAACTTCCCAAAAAATGCACAGGGAAATGCATGAAGAATAGGCTGCCACCCATTTTTGCCTATGTTGTGAGCACAGGAGGGCACTGCCTAAAACCACCATTGGGCTACCCACACAGTAGCCTGAAACCATTGCAAAAGGGGCAATGCTGATTGCCAAAAGCAACCCACAACTATTGGGAATTCATTCCTTCAACAGGCACAAAATTATTTTACTGCAGAACCACACCAGTGCCATGTGCTGAACCTGGATAATATACTTCCATGTAAAATCTCTTGTTTGGAATGCATTCATTCAAGACTGATCCAAAAAATGGACGCAGTACTGATAAATACCTCAAGGCGGCGCTAGCGGTCTAAACTCTGACAGGGAAACTGCATGTCAGGAGTTGCAGGAGAGGCCTTTACATCAAAGGCTGGGAGTTAATTAAAATCTTAACCACATGCTGTTCCCAGAAGACAATCTGATTTGATTAACAGGCCAAAAGGCTGGGAAACCTCTCACTTCCAGAGATTCACACCAGGAGTTAGAATCTCACATGACCTCTTGATTGATAGAAGGCAGACTGGCTGGCAGCCTCCTGGAGACCACACAATAGGCTCTTGCACTTGAATAGAATATGTTGATTTTGACTGTTTCCTGTCAACAAAGGCCTGCCTGCCAGCAGAGGCATGGTTTCTGACCCACCCAAGTTTCTAGGAGGAGGAGACTAACGCTCTGAGAGCTGAATTGCAGTAAAAATACAGTTTATACAAATACTGATAACTCTTTGTAATCAAATGACAGGAATGTATAACTTTGAGAGCCTTAATTTAAAAAATGTACCTTCGATTTAAGCCCAAACTCCAATTTGTGTGATGTTCTGGGGCAAAACCCCGCTATTTATTGACACCACAGACACTGTATTTAAGCTAGAGATATGGGGATTTACTGGAGTAGGTATGGACAGCCTGTGTATATGTGTATAACTTTTAATGAAGAACCAAGGTTGCATAACCCGCTAAAATCGAAAATAAGTTGCCATTTTTGAATGCAAGCCCTCAGGAAGAGCAGATTTAGGACAGAGACTACCTCATGTGATAGGTAATATGTACATGCAATGACAAACCACTATGTATTTGAGAAATGTGTATTTTGATCAAATATAGATTTGTGTGCAATTTGACAGGGGAGTGTCCTTTCTGCAGGCCATATAATGACATCGCTTTGACACTCCACTTCTTTCCCCCAATCAAGAGAGAAAGGAAAGCCAAACCAATGATAAATTTAGAGAGGGGCTGGATTAGTGATGCTGCGCACACACCCACTTTCAAAACATATAAAAGGAACATTGAAACCCAGGTGGAGGGATTGAAATCCATTTGCTGCAACGCGCTCTGCCGGACCACACAACATCCAGAAGGCACCAGATCCAACACTTAGACTTTAAAACTCCAAAGAACTTGATCCAGAACTCAAAGTAAGGGCCTAAACCCACAGACTGAGAACTCTTCTGAGCAGGCCTCAGAATCCAGCAAACCTAACCAACTATCAACAGCCGGGCGAGCTGTTTGAATTCCCTGCCTAGAACATTGCCGGGACCGGTAGCAGTGTCCAGGAGCCGTGCAGATCAGCGCTGTGTCCTGAGAAAGCGGGACCAGGAGCCGTGCAGACCGGTGCTAGACCAGACCAGCAGAACCCAAGATCCAGGAGCAGTGCCGGTGACCCGGAAAGCAGAGCTGTACTCGGAACCGGAGACCAGATCGCTGTGAATTGCTGTGCGCAGTGACCGGATCCGTGACAAAGTCGCCTTCCTGTCCAAAATCTCTTGTGAGTACTCAGCAAAACTCAGAACATATCCCTTAGTTTAATATATTAATTATAGTTCCTCCGTAATCACGATTCACGCACTCGCGAATTTTACCTCGATTTGCGATTTGGCCTGTAAAAATCAGCAGCTTTTGCCTGAACTGCTAAAATTTCGTTTGCCTCCTAAGAACCATCCCTGAATCATTGCTAGAGTGAGCCTGAACTAATATTAACTAGATACCACTCACCCTGAACCTCCTGAAGGGAATTAAAAGCATTTTCAGCATATTTCTCACTGCATTGTCACCATATTCAAAGCATTTTGCCTGTGTTTCGAAACTCCTATCTGTTGTATAAGGTGCTGGGGGGCGGGAATTGAACTGAATTCTATTTGATTGCATTCCTAAGAACTTGCATAAAGGGGGGGTGAATTGTCCAAGAAAGTGATTATATTGTCTTTTGCTGAAATCCTATCAAGTTATTTTCTGTACTGCATTTTCATTCCACATTGCATCTATTTGAAATCATAAAAGTATTGTTGCTATCTTATCCATCCTATACCCACTCATCATTGATTATAAAGAAGTGTGCTAGTGCCAGACTATCCATTATTGATTACTGCTCAGATTAAGTGTGATATTCAATTATTAATTCATTATAAAAGTGTGATATATATATATACTGTTTAATTTTTTTTCAAATAAACCTTTTAAACTTGCAAAACAGATCTACTTCTTGGCTCAGTGGGGTCAGGGGGATTCTAGGAGAGGGGTGTTATACAGGGGTTGTCATCCAGAATATGAACCTGGACATAAAGATATATCAATAAGGGTTTTTCATTCAGTATCCCAGGCTAGGCATTGACTTGGCTGTAGTGCTGGATTGAATCTTCTTACAATTTGGGGGCTCGTCCGGGATATCTGGGTTAGATCTATCACTTGTGCAGCTTAATACAGTGTGCTAACTGACGGGATACATACATCCGGTCAGATCACCACGCTGTTTTACGCTTTAAAGCACTCTTCAAAGGGACACTCTAAGGAAAAGGTCTGTTTTGCAAAAATAAAACACTAATTTCTGTAAGTCAGGACAGAGATCAATCTCTAGAATGACGACCTTGGTAGACATCAAAATAGCGAGGGAGCACCTCTTACATAAGCTATTTGTGAGTGGTGAGTGGACTCACCAGGACCAAACGGTCTGGTTGCAGGCCATCCCGCAACAGGTCACTGAAACAGGGTCAGACATATGGAGAGATCAGGGTCCATTACATGTGACCCTGAGTGAACTATATATGGCTCCTAAAGCCAAAGATGAACACAATAAGATTGCCAGGATAGCGGCATACCTGTACCTATATATGGGAGACATGCAGGATAAATGTACTGAAAGCCAAGATCTGGCAAATAGGTGACAGATGGCGTTAGAGAAGGTCCAATCTGATCTGGACTCTTCTGAGCAGAGGCTGCTCAGGAGCCAGGAGTCAGAAAAGTACAGCAGACAGTACATCACTAAAATAAAGGAGGACATGGATGTGCTGCAACAGGAAAAGGCTGACCAGGATACCAGAATTCTGGCTTTGCAGAAGGAGCACCAAGACAGTTTGGACTCCTTACTGGAGTGCCAGAAAAAGCTGACAATTTCTTGACTATTTTTTGAAACCCCTGGCATCTCATACTGCGACTTATGTAGCAGATACTACAGATGCCATTAAACATCTTGAAAATTTACCTTTCAATCCAGAACATGAAATGTTAATTACTTTAGATGTAGAGTCACTGTACTCTAATATACCACAAGATGAATCTTTGACTGTTATCAAACAATTCTTGGACACCCGCACTGACTCTCAATATATACCTAGTGAATTTTTGATCCAGCTGCTGGAATTGGCACTCACTAAAAATTATTTTAGATTCAAGAATTCCTATTATGTACAGGTGAAGGGTACAGCAATGGGGGCATCTTTTGCCCCCAACTATGCTATCCTCTACATGTGGCAATTCGAGAAATCACTTATTTTACATGAGTCCAATCCATTTTTTTACAGCTATACGTCTATATAAAAGATACATAGATGACATTATCATGATTTGGGATACCACTAAAGGGGATTATACCACCTTTCTACCCTGGATTAATTCCCTTAATCCACATCTTAAATTTACTATGACTTCCAGCAACACCTCGCTCCCCTTTCTGGACTTAACAGTCAATACTGATGGTGAGCACATTTTTCTGGACTTATTCCGTAAAGCTACAGACCGCAATTCTATCTTGCGGTTTGATAGCTTTCATCCGAAAGCACTCAGAGAAAGTATCCCCTATGGGCAATTTCTAAGAGCAAGACGAAACTGTACTAAAGTAAGTGATTATTCTACTCAGGCTGATATCATCACTACCAGATTAAAAGCTAGAGGATATCCGGATCATTTACTCAGACAGGCTCGCAAGAGAGCTAGATATCAACATCGAGATATATTACTTACCAAACAGAATAAGCCAGACATTACTAATCAACGCATAGTCTGCGTAACTACTTTTAATTCATATCATAAGGATATCAAAAAGATGATTTATAAACATTGGCATCTTCTACAACTTAATAATCCAGAATTGGAACGACCTTTGTTTGCCTTCAAAAAAGGAAAAAACCTTAAAAACTGGTTGTCACAGGCAGATCGAGCCAAACCTATCTCCCGACAACCGACATTAACTACACAATGGGGTTTTCAACCCATTATGGGACATTTCCCGTGTGGGTTTTGCAATGCTTGCAAGTCTACTACAGCATGCTCTAAAATATGCCTTAATGATAAAGTCTGGTCCCTTAAACAACACACGACATGTAACTCCTCTAATGTGATCTATGTTATAGTTTGCCCTTGCAATAAATCTTACATAGGTAAGACAGCAAGACCTGTTAAAACGAGAATTTCGGAGCATAAATCAAGAATCCGGACGAACACCCACAATGCTCCACTAGTGGCTCACTTCTTAGAATTGAATCACAACTTTGATGATTTCAAGTGGTGGGCATTGGAACGAGTTTTGGGCACTGATCGTCTCAATACTGCTACAAGATTGGCACAGAGGGAACAGTGGTGGATGTATCAGACCGACAGCTACCACAGTGGACTTAACCATCAGGAAGAATGGCTCCAGTGTGTAACTTGAGTACTATGGTTCATTTGTTCACCATCAATTATAATTTAATGGCTTTCTTTTCCCCCCCTCTTTTTGTACTGTCTTCATCTGTACTTAGAGGATGGTTATCCACCATTCAATAGTGGGGTAGCTATGGATGGACATATATCATTCACACGCATCAGACAGTGATGCTGTAACAATTTAGAGAATTTTATCAATTGGTTTATCAATTGGTTTATCTGCTGTTTCTCTATTATCTTTTTGTGTCTAGCATTATGGCTGATCATTTGATGGCTTTTTTCCAATAATGGCACGCTATTGAAGGTGCATGCTTCATATCATTACTCTTGTGTGTGCTGCCCCTGTGGAGGGGATTAACTAATGAAGCACCGTTGCATGACTTTTTGTGGTGGGCAATATGCCTAATTAGAGAGATCACTTTAGCTTTACTATCGCTTCCGTTCCCTTTTTCAGTCTATTACTTATTTCCTTCGTTTCTTTTACTTCCCGGCATCGTTTCCGGTGATCTGGGGGCCTCGCTGCAATATTGGTATGATAATTGAGGTCTCTGCTATTAGGCGGCGTAAATATGCGCTTTTGCCCCTTTAAATCCACTAGACTAAAGGAAACTAAGTCACATGACAATTCGCGTCAGTCACGTGACAGGTTGAGGCGTTATTTCACCTAGCTAAGAGTCCTCCCTGAATTCGGAAGCAGCTGCTTTGAGCTGCGCTTCGTTACGGCGACTATCCTACACACGGAACCAGCGGTAGCAGCTATTTTTAGCTGCGCTTTGTTACGGCGGCCATTCTTGAATCCTCCTTGAATTTGGAAGCAGCTGCTTTGAGCTGCGCTTCGTTACGGCGATTATTCTGCACACGGAACCAGCGGTAGCAGCTATTTCGAGCTGCGTTTTGTTACGGCGGCCACCCTGCACAAGGAATCAGCGTGAGCAGCTGTTTTGAGCTACGTTTCGGTACGGCGGCCATCCTGCACACGGAACCGGCGTTACTTTGAGGAATCTGGCTCCATAACGGCGACAGCTCTGCGACCGCTCGTATTACGTCATATATGCCGACACGGTAAGATCGCTTCTATTTGGTCTGTATTTCTTTTCCTGTCGCTGCTTATGTGCCGAATTTATCGGATTCTGTTGCCTGTTCCCTAGTATTAACCAATGTAGGAAGAGATAAGGGAATGGGCTAGACTCCATTGTGGGTGCCCTTTCTCTCTTTTTTCCCCGATATATCTCCTAGAGTAGATTTGTACTACCTGAGGAGAATGAGATTTAGAGGCTTTTCCAGCATTGTATCTATTGCACTTATCATGTCTATTACTAATGCCGTTGAGACTGAGGGCCCATTTTTAGGAAGGAATGATATGTTTGAGCGCATGTGATTTTCTCATGGCTCCCTTCTATAACTCCTTCCCATTTTATTCCATGCTCATCTCTTTTCCTTACTTCTATGCAGGATCGGATCTGCACAGGATTACCGGTTGATGGGATGTTTTTTCCCCACTTAGCCTGAACTACTGTGCACCTGGACAAGATCCCAGGGGAGTGTCATCAAGAGAAATTTTATTTCTTCTCTCTACCCTGATGGCTATTTTTCGAAATACACCCAATGGGAATTTCTCCCTTCAAAGGTATTTATACATGTATGGGACTGCCGGGAAGTCTCTCACTCTGCATTTTAGCTTTATTGCCACCGGGATGATAGTGGATTCTCATATTGACTCTGGTTTCCCTCTCCCATGCCATGTTGGATTACACAAATTTCTTTGGTATATTCATGGCTTTGACATAGGGACTATAAGCCCCCCTGTTACTTTTTACTAATTTAATTGGGTTCCCCTTGTCTGATTTACGTACAGAGTATGGGGCATATCCTGGATTATTACTAAGGAACCTAGGATTATTCAACTGCATGGAGGATGCTACATGTGGGGTTGTTAGATCGGGTCAAGGAATGTTTTAATCAAAATAAAAAAAATTTTGTATACACACTTTTTGATTTATGTGTTGCCTTACATTTGCTTTTCCCTTTTTCTTTTCTCTCCCTTGGTCTTTTATATATCCATCTTCAATGCAACCCTTACTTCCGAACATCAACAAAAGGGAATTTATTGAACATCTGGGTGCATTGAGGAAGAACTAACTGAAGAAGATCGGATATATGGAATGAATTCAAAAGACACTATCTGTACTATGTGGCCCTAGAAAGTTATTGTTTGTACTAGGTGGCCCCAGACGGTTCTTGATTATTCAAATGTAGAGAATCTGTATGTTTAGATTTTAGAATTTATCACCTAATCTGCCCTGTCCTGAGGAAGACGATTGTCAAGCCTTCTCTCTCCTGCTACGATGAGAGATAGACAGCTTAGACATTGTTATTTGATCGTCGAAACTACCTATGTTCAGATACCAGTACAGCCCACAATACGTTTGGGAGCTGTACTAGGTACCGGTTGTAGACTATTTTGGTCAGATTGGAGACAAGCACAGGTTGCTGTTTGTTCTCTATAAAGAAATGTTGGGCTGGACTAAGGTACAACCCTTTTCATCTCGCAGAAAATATTGTTTATTGCTGATCTGCGTGACTTTGGTGTCCTACATAACTCTTTAAGCCTCACTAACTAACTCTTACATATATACAGAGATTAGTTATAATATATCCCCCTGGCGAAATACAATTTGGGGTTCAATTGAGGCTTTTTACTGTCTACGGAATTTATGCACTTTTGAACTAAGTTAGGCACATTGCACTTTTGCTTACATCCTAGGATGTTTAGTAAAATAATATGCACTTTAACTAGATATGTTTAGTATCAATTATATGTTTTTAAGCTGTTTTTAATTGTATGGCAATTGTATATGTGTTTATTAAAGATTGATTGAATATATCTCTATGATTCCTTGACCTGATCTGTCCCCATATTTAGCTCCCTCACAGTGCGCAGCTTATTCCATTGATTGATTCTATGGTTCTATTCCCATGAACTTCCTTTTTCCCCTCTGGTGGGTCTGTCTTAGAAAAAGCTGGAGCAACAGATCAATTTCAACAGGGCATGCACAGAGCAGGTAGCCACCCTGCAAATCCAACTAGACAGAGAAAAAGAGGAGAGCAATACATTGATTCTAAAAGACCTGGATACCCAGGCAGAGTTTGATGAAGAACGCCAGAAAGCTGGTGCCTTTCAAAGGCAGAGGGACGACCTGGCGTCACAAATGCAGGCTCTTGGTCAGGAAAGGGATACTTTAGGCCAGGAATTCTGCCACTTAAAAAGGAAAATGGAAGACAATCACCTGGCCCTCCAGGGACTGGGTGACCTCCAAAAAGAACACCAGAACTTGTTAGAGCACACCAGGAGGGTGGGGGATGCTCTGGCAAAAAAGGAGCAGGCCAATAGGGACACAGCTCAGGAGGTAAGCCTCCTGCAGCAAAGACTGGCCCAGTGCTCCAGGACCAATCGGGAGGCACAGAGAGAGAATGAGGCTCTCTGTCAGTACAATGATAGGCTCCAGCAACAGGTAGCGATGCAGGAGAGACTGATAGAGTCTAGTAAGGCCTTAACTGAGGAACTGAAAGCGCAGGCTCTTGCATTGCAACAGGGAACAGGGGCGGATAGAGATGAGGTTTGCTGGGAAAGAGAAACTCCTGAGCATAACCTCAGGAGCCCTAGTACCAGAGGCCTTCATCTCTCCCAGTCCCTGGACTCTGCCGCCCCCATGCTGCCTGGCGCACATGAGCACGGGGCCACAGGGATGGCAGATTACTATCCAGCTAAAAGTATGGGGCTCATAGGCCAGTACCACCCAGGAATGGAGGGGCGGTCATCCGGGTATGGGCACCCAAGCACAGTGCAATTTAGAGGGGAACCCCAGGGAAGTAGGCCCATTAAGGGCATCCTGAAAACTTCTGCCCAGTTAGGTCAGTGGGGTGGGTACCCATCAAATCCTGGCAGCAAGGAGGAATCTGAAGACTCCTCTGAACGGCGCAGGACACAGGAGACCAGGTCCCCACATTCTGCCAGCCATTCCCAGGCTCGCAGAATCCGGGAAAACCTAGAAGATCAGACAGGAACCTCACTGGGAGCAGTGCCTCTGAGTCAGAGGATGAATGGACCAGGGTTACCTGAACCAAAAAGGCCAATAAGGCAAAAAGGGCCTTGCTTAAGGACCCTTTGAAGCAAATAAAGGCAATAAGGAGTGTTATCACGCCTTATCATAAGAACGCCAAGTATTCCGTATGGGAACACTTGGAGCTCTATGAGCAAATGATGGAGACTTTCCATTTGAAGAACAGCAGTAGCTGCATCCAGTACGTCAAATGAACATTCTCCCCAGAATACTCCAGTTTCTTTGCGGGGCTGGAGGACCAAAATCATTTAAGATGGTCCACCTATAAGGCGGCCATCTTGAAACATTTTTCTGTTCACAGAAATCCTCAAGAGGCTCGCAAGGCAGCCTACAATTTGCAATGTGGGGAGGATCAGGCCCCACAAGAGTTTGTGTAAGAATTAAAACGTGCTTTTGCGCAGACCACCAGAAGGGTGCGCACGGATAGCAGAGAATTTATCAATACGTTTTTCCATGCCTTACCCAAATACATAATGACCCAGCTCGTGAGAGATTTTCATGAGAAAAGATCTTTAGACTGGGTCATTGAACAGGCTACCCGGATCTATGAGGTGCAGAAGCCTATCGAAAATAAAAATAACGCGCCGAAAAACCCCAAAACCAACAGCACCCCTGCTGCTGCCAAGGTGGCAGAGGTAAAGGTTGCCCCCATTTTAGATTTGGAGATGGGGGCCTAAAAACCTGCCTGCACCAAATAATTCACAGCCCAGAAGGCCCTCGGGCCAGTCACAGACAGGGAGTCGAGGAGGTAGTCCCACAAATGGGGTCCCCCGCTCCCCTGACTATGTAAGTCCCTGCTACAAGGGAAACCGAACAATCCTGGGTTATGTGTGGACTCCTCCAGCCCAAGGGGGGGGATCCAGCCAAGCACCTGACCCGGGGAACTTCCCTCCTAACTTCCCCCAGGAGGGCAGAAATTCTCCAAATCCTGGGCAGAACTTTTTCCCCAGGTATCCACCCAATTTCCAGCCCCAAAATCATCCATCCTTCTTTCCCCAATTCCCTGAGCCCAGACAACCTAATCCGGGAGAGGGGAGGCCAAGGGTGGAGGGGTACCAAAATCTTCCCAACCAGGGGTACTACCAGAGAAGGGATAGCTACCCTTCCCGGGATCAGCCCAGGGGAGAAAATAGAGCCCCGTATCAGCCTGAGCGGGTTTCACAACTTGAGCGCTAGGTCCAAAATATGGCACGAGATCTGGGTCACATACTGAGGGCTCAACAGAACCCTCAGATGAGCATGCCACCGCAGAATGCCCCAAACTCGGGACCTGGTGCTCCAGAACAATGACGGGGGCAGCACCCCGATAACCCACCGGTTCCCATGGAGGAGGCACAAGGGGAAGGGGGGTGTAAAGCCTTGGAGGAAGCTTCCTTCCCAACTTGTAAACAGCCACTGGAAAACCAGGAACCGGAAACAAAATCTCCTGCCCCTGAAAGCCTGCCTCCCAAGGAGCAGAGGGGGGGTAGGAGAAACAAAGGACCCAAACAGACCCACTTTGTGGAGGAGGTACAGGTCTTCCAAGTTGAGGGAGAGGGATCCTCAGAAGATCCTGGGAAAAGGATCTTCTCCTTCAGAGATGGGGGAACTCCTCCCAAGGAAAAATGGGTCCCAAGGGATGCCAATTCAGACTGGGGAGATGTGGAGACTGAGCTACCGCCGCCCATCATCTCATCCCAGAACCGACAATACCAAAATCCCCTGGTTCAAACCCATCCTGGTGACTGCCTCCAAAAAGGGGGGGGCGGCCCGGAACTGGAACCAGGGGAACCCACCATGGCTCTGATCTCCAGTTGCCAACTTTTTCTTTCAGATTCCCAAGACTCTCCACAGAATTCTGCCCAAATCTCTTCTCTAGCAATGTCCAAAACCAGAAAGTTAGCCCACCAGTTGTCCAAAAATGTGCATTATCTGTGCCCCCTTGAGGAGAAGGAGGGAAGACACTATGCCCCGGTACAAGTACAGGGGCAGGGTACAATTTTGGCACTGGTAGACACTGGATCACAAGCTACCCTTCTGTCCAAAAGGGCCTTTGAGGAACTAAATGCAGGAAGGGGGAAGAATTACCATATTCCTCTCACCTCTCTTCCTGGACAACTGCAGAACTTTGACGGGAAGGAAATTCCTGTCGAGGGGACTGCAGACTTGGACATTAAAATTGGGCGACACAGGGTGAAACACCCGGTAGTGACTCCAGAGGGCACCCCTTGTTTACTAGGGAATGACCTCCTGAGAAGGTTGTCACCCCTAATAGATTGTGTAAACAAGGTCCTCTGGACCCAGACTAGCCGACCAATAAAATTAAAACAGAGTGTCAACCATGTTAGTTTAAAAGGCACCTGCCACATGGTTGAACAAAAATCTGACCAAGTAGAATTTCACTTCCAGAACAACCAAACTCCAGACGTGACAGTAATAGCAGTAGGACAACAGACTGGTGATGGGGGGTCCTCTCTATTTCTGAAAATCAACCTTCCTTCCAGTTTAAGTTGGTATTCCACACTGGAAGGAAACACCCTGAAATTCTTTACTAATCCACAATCAGAAACTCCCACTCCTATCGTCCAGAAAGATGTGAAATCAGCTCAGAGCCTGGCTGATATTCAGCAAATTGGAGAGCAGTTGTTCAATCCTGTTCAGTTAAATGATGGGAAGGACTCTGTTCTCGCTCGAGTGTGTGTGAACAACGGTAAGAGCTTCATCAGCGAAGCCATGTTCCGCCAACTCCCAAAAGCTCCAGCCATTCCCACATTCAAACTGATAGACAAATGGGAAATGGACCTGGAAGCACCCAATTCCAAACATCTCCTGCCAAGCAGGTGTATGCTCAAAATCTCCATTGGCAACAAGAGCATAGTCCATAATTGTTGGGTCGTGTGAGACGTCACTGCCGCCTTTTACTTAGGCAGTGACATTCTCAATCGCTTTGCCATTAGTTTGGACCTAATAAACTTCAAAGCTTGGTCCCGATTAGCGGATAATCCCATGGGCTTTGATGATCCAGAAAAAGCATTTAGATCAGCTGAATTGCTACCTTATGCAGTTGAAATTCAGATCAAAGAGGAAGTCACCATCCCAGAAAGGACCGGACAATTTTCCCTGGAAGTGAAAGTTAAAAGAGGACAAAAATTGCAAAACCCTGATGCTTATATACATCTAAATGCTTCTCTCCAACAGAAAGGGTTGGGGGTAAACCCAACACCATTAGTCAACATAGAACATGACACCATTCCAATAGAGGTGGATAACAGCGACTTAAAGAGTATTACTCTAGCCGCAGGCACCATTATTGGAATGGCGGTTGATGACCGACATTTTTCCATTGATTTAGGAAATGAACTGTTAGGACCCAATCCCCAAGGACAGTTTTGACAGTGACAGTGATAATAATACAACACCAGACAGGATTTTTACCCGGCATGGGGGGAACTTCCTGGTGTACACTTCCTGCCCTTATTGTAAGGAAGATGTGACTTGTGACTTCAGGAGGGATGAGGTGATTTTCCAGGTACATGAGGGTTGCCTTTCCCACCTGAGGCCTCCAGTCCAAATCAGCACTCTGACCAGGGACTTCTCCACCCAGCTAGAGGAAGCCGCTGAGATAGCCAAACCAGAAGTCTTTCCAGGCTTCAGGCAGATGGTGGAAGAGAGAGGCAACCTAGCTGATGCCTGTGTGACTCTGGAACAGAAGCAAAAGTTGAAACAAGTTTTCTTGGATTTCCAAGATCTCTTTGCGTTAGACTCATATGACTGTGGTCGCACCGACATCCACACAACAACAATTCCCACGGACCCTGGAATGACTCCAGTGTTTGTGAAGCAATATCGTTTGCCTCTCGCATCCATGGAGTCCCTCACTGAAATAATTAACAACCTTGAGTCTCGGGGAATAATTTGTCCAATACATAGCACCTTCAATAATCCGGTGCTGGGAATATTGAAGCCAAACGGCCAGTGGAGACTCTGCGCCGACCTCAGGGAGCTCAACAAACGGGTCCATACTTCCCGATGGCCTCTGCCCTACATTGACCAAGGGCTGGCCCAGATCCAGGGGTCACAGGTATTCACTGCAATAGACCTGACCAATGGATACTGGACTGTGCCTGTCAGTAGGGAGGACCAATACAAGCTGGCTTTTACCTTTGGGGGCCAGAAGTACACATGGACCCGGACTCCCTTTGGATACCTCAACTCCGGCAATGAATTCAACATTTTCCTACACAAGGCCATGCCTGACCTGGGTGCAAGGGTTAACCTGGCTTATGTAGATGATGTCCTCATCAAAATTTCATCTGTGGAGGAACACATAGCGGAGATCCGTTATGTTCTGACCCAGTTGAGGGCCGCCGGAGCAAAACTTTCCTTTCAGAAAGCACAGTGGTGTAGAACCCGTGTTAATTTCTTGGGGCATGAGATTACTCCTCAGGGTCTCTGTCCCCAGGAAAAGAAAGTGGAAGCACTTCAGAAACTGAAAGACCCCACAACTCTGCGGGAACTAAGGAGCCTCCTTGGACTGACTAATTACAGCAGAAAGTTCATTGAGGGCTACGCAGAGATCACCAGACCCCTGATTCATCTCCTGAAGGGGGGGGTCAAGTGGGAATGGGGTCCAGAACAAGCCAAGGCAGTAAGACAACTCAAAAGAAGCCTCTCACAAGCGCCCTGCCTAGCTTACCCTGTCAGAAACAAGGACTTCTTCCTGGAGACAGGGTTCTCTAATACGTGCTTGACGGCAGTATTATACCAAAAGCATGACGAGGTCAATAAAGTAATCTCCTATGCGAGCAAAACTTTATCCTCTGTGGAGGAAAAATTCAACGATTGTGAAAAGGCACTCCTGGCAACGGTGTGGGCATTGAAGAATTACCTCCCGTTCATCCATGGGGAACACATCATAGTGGAGACTCCACACCAGCCTCTGCAATATCTCTAAAGTGACAGAATCCGGGCCGGAAATGTGAGTAATTCCCAAATTACTTCCTGGATTCTGTCAATGCAAGGCTTTCCTGTGGAGGTCAGATATGGCCAAAACAAGAAGAGTCCCCTCGCGCAAGGTCTGGCTGACTTGCATGATTGTGCCAGAGAAAACTCTCTCGAGGACGAAAGTCTAAAAATCAAGGACAACAGGGAGGCATACCTTCATTCCCCACACAAAGTCTTTGAAGAGGACAAGTGTGAGGGAATGCCCACTGTCTATGTGGATGGATGCTCTTACCATGTTGACAACAACGGGGAGAAAGAACTGGTGGCAGGGGTAGGGAATGCATGGGTGAATGAGTCCCCAGAACCCTCCGCTGGATACAAAATTGGTCCCCGAAGTAGTCAGGTGGCAGAATTGATGGCTGTGCATCAAGCCATCCTCACTGCTGTCCAACATCAACTCCACGAACTGATCATAATCACAGATTCTGATTATGTACGGAACGGGTTCGTGGAGCACCTGGTTAATTGGAAAACCAGAGGCATGTTATGTGCTAACAACAAACCCTTGAAACATGGGAAGTTGATCCAAAACATTGATGATCTGGTCACCTCGAATGAGATGACCATCTATTGGAAAAAGATCAAGGGTCATTCCAATGTAGAGAGACCAGACAAAACTGGAAATGACTTAGCTGATCAGCTGGCCAAAACCGGGGCAATCCAAGGGGATCTAATTGAGATTGAGTCCCTGTTGGGGGAAATCCAGGTCACTGCTATCACTACGTCCCAGACAAATGCTCACAATGATCTTTCAATTGCACAATGGAGTAAGGAGACCCCTGATGTTGATTTGATCACCGCTCAGAAGGGGGATCCAATAATTGGTAAATTTTACCAACACATTGAGGACCCTGAGAACTTTCCCCTGATGGATACCGATTACAACGGGAAAGAGGACCTTAGAGTGTTGATGAAATGTCCAAAAATGTTCCGGATCCAAGACGGTTTGTTGGTAAGGAAATCCCAAGCTGGCCATGATCAGTGGGTGGTTCCTACCTCCTTCCGAAGCCTGATGTTAAGTCAAGCCCATGATGCGGCTACCGCCGGTCATAGGGGGTTTCATCCAACACTTGAGATCTTAAGAGAGGTTGCCTACTGGCCACACATGGGCCAGGACCTCAACCAATATTTGAAGGGTTGTCTTGTGTGTGCACAATTTCAGCCAACATCCCTCACACACTGGGCGCCTCTCCAAAAGAGGGGAATGACACTCCCATGGTCAGATTTACGAATCGACTTTGTAGGCCCCGTGATTCGCTCCGCTAGGGGGAATAAGTACATGTTGACTGTGACATGCTTGTTTACCAAGTGGGTGGAATAAAAAAGTATATTGTGCCTCCTATTGTAATAAATATATTATATTGGCCTACACCAGCTGCCTTGATGATTAACCACATCTTTTCACGTTTTGGTCTACCTCAAAGGATTGAGTCAGACAGAGGTAGCCACTTCACCAGTGAAGTGATGACAAAGATGTGGGAGATACTGGGGGTCAAGAGTAAGCTACACATTGCTTACAGGCCAGCTTCTTCTGGAGCAGTGGAACGCTACAACCGGACAATTGTGAGCATCTTAAAAAAGTTTGTGGCAGATTCTGGGCCAAGTTGGGATATCCGATTACCTCTGGTCCTAATGGCCATCAGATCTACCCCTTCATCTGCAACCAAAATGTCACCATTTGAGTTGATGACTGGACTCAAGATGGTGCTTCCTCAGCATTTGCTCTACAGAACCCAAGAGCAAACGTTGATAAATGCCTCCACAACTCATGAGTATGTGGAGAATTTAAGGAAACACCTTCAGCATGCTTTTGCCTGTGCTCAGCGGAATCTAGAAAGATCAGCCGAGAGCATGAAGACCCACTATGATTTAAAAACTACCCGAAAGGAATATAAGGTGGGTGATCGGGCCTATCTATACAATTTCCAAAGGAACCAGGCCAAACAGCGAAAATTCTTGCCTACATGGAAGGGACCCTTTGAGATTATAGACAAGATCTCCCTGTGGCCTACAAGATCCGCATCCCCAAAGGCGGTTTGGCAGAGGGGGAAGACAAGTGGGTCCACATAAACCAGTTGAAGTGTTGCCATCCCAGGCACACTTTGCAGCAACTGGCGGAGTCCTCTGTAATCCCAGAGGGTACCGCTCCAGAGTAATTCAATTCCAACCCTAAAAGATCCTACATATAGCCTATCAAATTCTGTGTTTCTCGAGTTTATGTGTTCCTGTCGCTTAATTTTAAAAAATGTGCATGTTCATATCTGTTGAGTTCTAAAATATATATGCCACCCCACTATATCAATGGTGGGGGAGAAATGTCCATGAATAGGTATTGCCGCTCTTCCTTTGTCGTCCTAGGAGAAAGAAAACCTGGAGACTGGCCAAGGAGGACGATCCGGAGACCAGGAGCAGAGACCCGAGGGGCCCGGGGTACCGCCCAATCCTCCCATCAGGACCAGCAAGGAGAACTGATTGATCGACTGGAGGGAGGAAAAGATGCTGAACTGTGCCATTGCAGAATTGGAAGAAGATTATGCGGACATACCAAACGTGGGTCAAAACCTCCTGTGTACTCGACTCCCCATCGACTCAAATTCAAAGTGCAGTCGCGTGGGGGGGCTTTTGTTGGGTGTCCTGACCCACGTTTGAGCTATCATGCTGCAACATTTGGTGCTGTGGGCTTAGAAAATCCAAGATGGCCAAAAAGCCCACATGTATGCCAGAATAGGAAAACTGTGCAGTACTAGCATGGAAAACATCATGATGACCAGAACTTCCCAGAAAATGCACAGGGAAATGCATGAAGAATAGGCTGCCACCCATTTTTGCCTATGTTGTGAGCACAGGAGGGCACTGCCTAAAACCACCATTGGGCTACCCACACAGTAGCCTGAAACCATTGCAAAAGGGGCAATGCTGATTGCCAAAAGCAACCCACAACTATTGGGAATTCATTCCTTCAACGGGCACAAAATTATTTTACTGCTGAACCACACCAGTGCCATGTGCTGAACCTGGATAATATACTTCCATGTAAAATCTCTTGTTTGGAATGCATTCATTCAAGACTGATCCAAAAAATGGACGCAGTACCGATAAATACCTCAAGGCGGCGCTAGCGGTCTAAACTCTGACAGGGAAACTGCATGTCAGGAGTTGCAGGAGAGGCCTTTACATCAAAGGCTGGGAGTTGATTAAAATCTTAACCACATGCTGTTCCCAGAAGACAATCTGATTTGATTAACAGGCCAAAAGGCTGGGAAACCTCTCACCTCCAGAGATTCACACCAGGAGTTAGAATCTCACATGACCTGTTGATTGATAGAAGGCAGACTGGCTGGCAGCCTCCTGGAGACCACACAATAGGCTCCTGCACTTGAATAGAATATGTTGATTTTGACTGTTTCCTGTCAACAAAGGCCTGCCTGCCAGCAGAGGCATGGTTTCTGACCCACCCAAGTTTCTAGGAGGAGGAGACTAACGCTCTGAGAGCTGAATTGCAGTAAAAATACAGTTTATAAAAATACTGATAACTCTTTGTAATCAAATGACAGGAATGTATAACTTTGAGAGTCTTAATTTAAAAAATGTACCTTCGATTCAAGCCCAAACTCCAATTTGTGTGATGTTCTGGGGCAAAACCCCGCTATTTATTGACACCACAGACACTGGGCCTCATTACGACCCTGGCGGAGTGGGTTTACGCCAGCGTTATTCGCGGCGGACCCGTCCGCCCTACTACGAGTTCCCGTAGCGCCATGGAGCGTTTTCCGCCTGGTTTTTCCGGGCGGAGAAATCCATGGCGCTACGGGACCTTGTTGTTAATTACGCCACCGTATTTTACGGTGGCGTAATTAACGCCTTCCCCACTCCCATTATACCCTATGGGGCAAAAATGGGAATGGGGAAGGGTAAAATGGGGGATGGGGATTTACCGCCCCGCCAAGGTCGGAATGGGGCGGAAAATCCGCCAACCCCCATGGCGCTATCGGCAGCTTTCCGCCGTGCTCCATGGTGCATTTTGCACCGCGATTTCCGCCAGGGTCGTAATGAGGCCCACTGTATTTAAGATAGAGATATGGGAATTTACTGGAGTAGGTATGGACAGCCTGTGTATATGTGTATAACTTTTAATGAAGAACCAAGGTTGCATAACCCACTAAAATCGAAAATAAGTTGCAATTTTTGAATGCAAGCCCTCAGGAAGAGCAGATTTGGGAAAGAGACTACCTCATGTGATAGGTAATATGTACATGCAATGACAAACCACTATGTATTTGAGAAATGTGTATTTTGATCAAATATAGTTTTGTGTGCAATTTGACAGGGGAGTGTCCTTTCTGCAGGCTATATAATGACATCGCTCTGACACTCCACTTCTTTCCCCCAATCAAGAGAGAAAGGAAAGCTTGACCAATGATAAATTGAGAGAGGGGCTGGATTAGTGATGCTGCGCATACACCCCCTTTCAAAACATATAAAAGGAACATTGAAACCCAGGTGGAGGGATTGAAATCCATTTGCTGCAACGCGCTCTGCCGGACCACACAACATCCAGAAGGCACCAGATCCAACACTTAGACTTTAAAACTCCAAAGAACTTGATCCAGAAATCAAAGTAAGGGCCTAAACCCACAGACTGAGAACTCTTCTCAGCAGGCCTCAGCATCCAGCAAACCTAACCAACTATCAACAGCCGGGCGAGCTGTTTGAATTCCCTGCCTAGAACATTGCCGGGACCGGTAGCAGTGTCCAGGAGCCGTGCAGATCAGCGCTGTGTCCGGAGAAAGCGGGACCAGGAGCCGTGCAGACCGGTGCTAGACCAGACCAGCAGAACCCAAGATCCAGGAGCAGTGCCGGTGACCCAGAAAGCAGAGCTGTACTCGGAACCGGAGACCAGATCGCTGTGAAGTGCTGTGCGCAGTGACCGGATCCGTGACAAAGTCGCCTTTCTGTCCAAAATCTCTTGTGAGTACTCAGCAAAACTCAGAACATATCCCTTAGTTTAATATAATATAATTCAATCTATTTAACCTAAGTAGAACTGTCGCCTGTCATTTTTTAGCTGCAAGCTGTAACCTGTCGCTTTGAACTTTTAAAATTTCAAATCCGAAAAACACCCTTCACAAAATCGTTCATAACTCCGTAACCGTTTGTGCTAGGAACTTGATTTAACTTTCCTCTGAAAGCTTAGAATCTAGGCTTTCAGACGAACCTGGAACCGACCTTATAGTGCCTCCGTAATCACGATTCACGCACTCGTGAATTTTACAGCGATTTGCGATTTGGCCTGATTTCAGCCACCTGTAAAAATCAGCAGCTTTTGCCTGAAAAAAAATTGTTTGCCTCCTAAGAACCATCCCTGAATCATTGCTAGAGTGAGCCTGAACTAATATTAACTAGATACCACTCACCCTGAACCTCCTGAAGGGAATTAAAAGCATTTTCAGCATATTTCTCACTGCATTGTCACCATATTCAAAGCATTTTGCCTGTGTTTCGAAACTCCTATCTGTTGTATAAGGTGCTGGGGGGGAATTGAACTGAATTCTATTTGATTGCATTCCTAAGAACTGTGTGCTCTCATCTTCATCTCCTGACATTGCATACAGGGGGGGGTGAATTGTCCAAGAAAGTGATTACATTGTCTTTTGCTGAAATCCTATCAAGTTATTTTCTGTACTGCATTTTCATTCCACATTGCATCTATTTGAAACCATAAAAGTATTGTTGCTATCTTATCCATCCTATACCCACTCATCATTGATTATAAAGAAGTGTGCTAGTGCCAGACTATCCATTATTGATTACTGCTCAGATTAAGTGTGATATTCAATTATTAATTCATTATAAAAGTGTGATATATATATATACTGTTTATTTTTTTTTTCAAATAAACCTTTTAAACTTGCAAAACAGATCTACTTCTTGGCTCAGTGGGGTCAGGGGGATTCTAAGAGAGGGGTGCTATACAGGGGTTGTCATCCAGAATATGAACCTGGACATAAAGATATATCAATAAGGGTTTTTCATTCAGTATCCCAGGCTAGGCATTGACTTGGCTGTAGTGCTGGATTGAATCTTCTTACATGAGTAACATTTGCCCTACCGGGCCCCCTCCCGCTCTTTCCTGATCATAGAGGGAACAATGATTCGGGGAAGACAGGCTGTTTCTTAACAACTAAAAGGCAATATTCAGACCAATCCATGGTGGTTTGAAATGTTTAGTTACTAATCCATGATATTTGTTATCAAGGAAATCCTGCACTAGTGGTTTGTGGCGCTGCAGGGATCTTCTTAGATGAGCAGTGGGCTCACACCAAAGGAATACCTCTGATTTCCAAAACCGTGCAAGTTCCGGTTGAAGGGGTTGGGGGAAGCTCTCTCTCATCAGGACTCATCAAGGAACAAACTGAGGACGTTATCTTATCTATTTGTTCACATTCTGAGAAGCTGAGTTTTAATATTATTCAGGCAGTCTACTACCCCATTATACTAGGTTTGCCCTGGTTACGCCTTCACAATCCATACATCAACTGGACAGCAGGATCCCTTCATCTTGGATCAGACTATTGTGTGGATCATGGTCTTGCAGAGAATTTTGTGGGTATACAATCCCCCACTTTGGCGTCTCCTGAGGATAGTTCCTCTACTCCAATTGGCCTTATCTGTTCTTTACCTGACAGATACCAAGAGTACTCTGATGTGTTTTCTGAGTCCGAATTTAAAAAAAACGACCTCCTCACCGAAGAGACTATTGTGCCATTGACATAGAACCTGATAGACCAATTCCCTTTGGTAGGATGTATACCTTGTCTGAGGAAGCCCTTAAACAATACCTGCATACTAACTTACAGAACATACTCATTACCGAATCGAAGTCTCTGGCTGGTGCCTCTTTATTCATAAAAAGAATATGTCTGAACTACATCCTTGCATTGATCACTGCAGACTCAACAGAATCACTATTCCCAATAAATATCCAATGCCACTCATTCTGGACATTCTATAGTCAGTGAGAGGGGCTTCCATCTTTACTAAATTAGACTTAAGGGGTGTGTGTCACTTAATACGCATTTGTAAAAGTGATAAGTGGAAAACTGCCTTTGGCACCCCTTTTGGACACTATGAGTACAGAGTCATGCTGTTTGGTCTCTCAAACATCCCAGCAGTTTTCCAACGTTTTGTTGACCACATATTTCCTCACATCTTACTACACACCATGATAGTTTATTTAGAGAACATACTAATCTTTTCCAAAAATGCTACAAGAACATGAAAACCACGTGGCCTCAGTTCTTCAATGTCTGCGGGACAATCACCTCTTCGCAGAATTGCAAAAGCTTGCTTTTCGCCAAACCGGAAGTTTCATATTTGGGTTACCTTCTATCTTCTAAAGGTACCCAAATGGATCCTAATAAAGTATCGGCCATAATAGAAAGGCCTTCCCCGGCTTCTGGCAAGAGATACAAAGATTCTTGGGATTTTCAAATTTTTCACATCACGTTACCGCTTACCGCTCTATTGAAGAAAGGAAGACTATTTATTTGGAGTCCAGAATCCCTAGAGGCCTTTGTCAAATTGAAAACTGACTTTACTAACGCCCTGATATTCCAAATACCAGATTAAAATAAATAAATAATTGTGTAGACAGATGCCCCCAACAGCACCATTGGAGCAGTCTTTAAAGAAGACGATGAAACTAGGATGTAATTTCCTGTGGCTTACTTATCCAAGACACTATCTCCATCCGAAATAAACTAGACCATATTGCAGAAGGAATTATTGGCCATCAAGAAAGCATTTCAGGAATGGCAACATTTGTTAATAGGGTCCTGATTTCCTTTAGAAGTGAGAACAGACCACCACAATCTCAGGAACCTTTCCTTTTTTGTGACAAATTTTCTTGAAAAAATTATAACAGAAAAACAAAAGATGGGTGCCTCCTTTTCGGATATTGTATACAAATACCAACTGCAACAAGAAGGCGAACTACTATTCCATAGGAGAGTTCGTAACACCCTGGACCTTATCAACCAATATTTCTGGTGGGCTCAGATTTCCTGGATACCAAAGACTATATCACAGCTTGTACTGTTTGTCTACAAACCAAGACCCCATATCATCATTGATACGGATACTTGGCCCAACCAGTCTTACCCACCCAACCTTGGCAACAGATATTGACAAATTCTACTGTGGATATTCCTCCCTGTTCGGAACAGACCACCATCATGGTGACAGTAGACTTGTTTACCAAATTAGCTCATTTTCTTTCCATGCCTCAAGTCCCTTCTGCTGCATCAATGGCTTAACATTTTTACATACCATTTTCTGTTGGCGCAGACTTCCCACTACTATCATTTTAGACCGAGGTCCACAATACATCTCCAAATAATGGTCTATTGTCTGCAAGACATTAGGTATTCAGTGTTCACTCAGTTCGGGATTTCACCCACAGACAAATGGACAAACAGACAGCGCCTTAACCAATCATTGGAGCAAAACCTCTGTTGTTTTGTTTCAGCCTCGAAAGACAATTGGAGGGAATTGCTCCCCCTAGATGAGTTTGCATGTATTAACTCTCTTCATTCATCCATAGGGGTAAGCCAGTTTTAGTGCACATATGGATTCCACCCCTCTAGCTTCCTTATGTTTCACCATCCTCTTAGAAATTTCCAACAGCTATGATCACTGATATCCAGGAAGTACACAAGTGGGCACTTACAGCTCTCGCTTCATCTCAATCCAAATTCTAGAAGTATGCTGGTTTCAGATGTTTCAACAAACCCATTTTTCAAGCAGGTGATCTTTTTTGGCTTGGCTTTACAATTTTTACCTGAACGCTCAATCCCATCCAAACTGTCTCCCTGCTTCTTTGGACCATTCAAGATACTTTCTCCTGTGGTATCATTTGCTTATCATGTTCGCTTACCTGTGTCATGGTCTAGAATACACCCTGTGTTTCACGTTTCTCAGTTGAAACCACACATTCCAGATTGCTTCCTTTGCAATACAAGGGATAAACCTCCCCCTGTAGACACTGCCTCGGCTCGGAATATGAGGTTTCTGGACTTTTTTATTCCATGTACTATCATGGCAGATTACAGTATTTAATCGACTGGAAAGGTTATGGACCTTCCGGCCGTACATGGGAACCCGCTAATTCTGTACATGCTCCAACTCTTATCCAGCTAATTCATAGAACACATCCCTGGAAATCTGGTCCATTGCCCTCACCAGGGGGGCATACTTTCAGAAAACGTGGTGCAACCTGGTCAATATGGCACAAATGGAGACAAACTCTGGATTGCCTTGTACAGTCTGTTCCAACATGGCGTACTTCTAGGACTCGGGTTTCTACTAGACTTAACAGTCTAGTTTATTTCCAAGATGGAGGAACGCGTAGCGCACAGCGATTCCTATCTGAAGAAACAGATAAAGGACACTGAACGAAGGGTCCAGTGCATCGCTTCTTTCATGATCACTGACGCTCCCGTTATACTCATTCTTTCATTCCACTGTGCTCAAACTTCCTTGTCCTGCCTTAATCTTCATTCCTGCGCTTTTCCTACTCTGATATCCCTCACTAGCCAGCTACTGCCTCGTATTCATTTTCTGTTTCTGCCGGCTTACTGCCGCTCCATTTTTCTTCCGAGAGACTTCCTGTTTTCTTCATCTAGGAGCCGCTTTACTCTTGGACCTGCCTTTCCCTTGTTTGAGACTACTTCTTTAACTTTCAACCATTCATCAGTTGGACTTATTTAAATACTGCTGCTCATCTGGGTTGTATTCCCCTGCAGGGTTTCCCAGAGAGTAAACAACCTCCTGTTCCCTACCAGGGGCTGGATATTTTCCGGGATTCTTTCCATCTCTACTTAAAACTACACCCTACATCCCATCTGAATACTCTGCCTCAGGTCAGTGCTCACAAGTATTCATAACAACCTCCTACTGCACCTGATACACTGCCAGCTGTGCCAGCTCCACCTCCCCCTGCACCTGCTCTACTGCCAGCTGTGCCAACTCCATGTCCTCCTACTCCCGCACCACTGCCAGCTGTGCCAGCTCCACCTCTTCCTGCACTTGCTCCACTGCCAGCAGTGCCACTGCCAGCTGCCAGAAGACCTGTACCTGTGGTCAGTGGCCCCACTGTCCCTCCTGTGCCCTCCACGCCACCATGGGTACACCAGCCACCACAGCCGCCGGTACAGCACATCGGATGAGGAGGAGGACCACACCCTCTACCCAAGTCCATCATTCAGCCCAGCAACTCGGCACAGCCTCCCTCGTCCACCCATGCCCAACATCTGGGACATGGATGCGTGGCCCTGTGCAATGGAGGACTGGCACAGGGCCATGACAGACCAAGTACAATAGTAGCTCAACAAGCTGCTCCTGCTGCGCAAATGCATACAGGCCATCAGCCGCAGGAGCGCACAGGCCCAGGGATGCACCTCTCCTGCACTGATCATGCTGGCCCATGACGGTGTATGAGGGGAATGAGGGGGTCTCTGCTGTGGCTGAGTCCCCCTCTCACACCCTGCAGGTCACCCTTGAGAACCTGGCTGCCCAGGGGTCTGAGACTCTCTCTATCATCATCACCCGTGGGAGCTCACAGCAGGGCAGCCCAAGGCACCTCTCCCAGTGGATTTCTACCACACCTGGGTCATGCCAAGGGCCTTGTGATCAAGAGGAAGAAGAAATTACTCTTTGAGTGACACTATTGTGGTTGACATTATGACTTTTGGGTGTTTGGGGTCTGTGGGGAGGTTGAGGGGTGTGTGGGTACAGGGTGTATGTGGAGAGGAGTGGGGTGTATGCGGACATGGTCTGTGGGGAGTGGGAAGGGTGTGTGGAGAGTGGGGTGGGTGTGTGGGAACAGGGTGCAGGGAGAGGGGTCTGAGGACAGGGTGTGTGGGGAGGCAGAGGGGTGTGTGTGAGGGCAGGGTGTGTGGGGAGAGGGAGAGGTGTGTGTGGAAGCAGGGTGTGTGTGGGGTGTGAGAAACCAAAGGGTGTCTCACCTGCTGGTCCTCATGGACTTGTCATCCACGTGGCCAGGATACGGCCTTCACTTTTGGATCCAGTTCCTGGGGGTGGACCAGTGCGGGAGGATCACCTGGTTGAGGGGTCTTCAGGGAGTGGGGATGAGGTAACGAATTATGAGATGCAGTATTCCCCCCTTTTTTGTACATCTTACCCATCCTATTCTTTAGGATTCTCTGATGTCCCAGCCCCCCCTTTCTACACAAACACTGGGATGAGGAAGAGGGTGACTGAGAATAACAAGACTAACTCTTATACATCACACTGGACATGTCCCGCTAATCGGGTCAGGCAAAGTCAGACACTTGACTTTAAGTGCATACACCTGATACCAATTAGCTCTCCTCACATGGATAAAAGGTGGAACATAGAGACACACTCTGAGCAAGGTGGAACACAAGTAAGGGCAGAACTTCCGGAGTGAAGGCAAACCTACTGGAGCAGAGCGATGGACCAAGGGACAAGAGCAGCGGGTCAAGAAGGGCTGTGAAAGACACTTGGAGAAGGCCAGATCCCAAAGCAGATGGCTGCTTTGTGTTTCAAGGACGCCTCTGACCCTGCCGGCTGAACGGCTGAGTTGGGGAAGCGAGACCAAACCTGTGGTATTACCCCTGAAACGTGAATTGGACATCTGTAAAGATAGAAAGAAACGCACAATGCCGGTGAGTTGGCAAGCGACCTGAGAGACCGGTGTGTGGTAGGGAAAGATTGAAGTTGCAACATTATATCACAAGTGAAGGCTGCATGCGTGTGGATGAGACGTGAAGAAAAAGCAGACTTGGGAATGAACTTTTGAAGTAAAGATAGCTGTAAAACCAGCGATACTAACAGAGTGGTCAGACGAAAGGAAGTAGCCCACTCGAATGTCTCTGTGAAGGGTGAATTGTTTGTAGCGATAAAGTGAATGAACTGTAAAAGCGAAGTGATCAAAATTAACCTAAAGAGATGGGGAGAGTAAAAAACTGAATATTGAACTTTGAGTCAAAGTGGTCCTGCCTAAGTCTATAGAGAAAGCCATGCACATTCGAAAGTCTTCAACATCCGAAAACTGTCTGAGACCGACTGAGGGAGACCTGAAGTGTCATATGTTTGGGGAGTGGAGCGCCCTGCCAGTATTGTTGAACTTTTGTTGTGAAAGGTCTTATCCCAACAGAGGTGAACCAATGTGAACTTTTGTTTTGAAGAGGTCTGACCCCGACAGAGAACTGTCGTGAACTTTTTGTTGAACGCTGTTTGGAATACTGGAAAGAGAGACTTTGACGTGGGAGGCCAGGCGGGCCTCGATCCATGTTTTGAGCTATATTTGTGTTAAAAACCAGAACCAGACTGTGTCATTCTGCCTACGGGGCCTGCCTTACTCTGTGCTGACTAACATGGGGAGGAGATTTGATTCAGCCCCATTTATTCTTTATATTTGAACACTAATTTTCCTTTACATACATATCTCCTTTATGCATTTTTTGTACAAGAGAAAGGGCAGGCATTAGGTTTTGCTAGCATAGGCCATTTTGATTTGACGGACACACTAGGACTGTTTTATTTATTATTTGAGGGTCGAGACTACTCCCCTACTAGTTATAGGGCAAAGTAGGAGTTTTTCCAAACCCCAAATCTTTAATAAAGGTTTTACAAATTGTACATTTTGTGTCTGTTTCATACTTGTGATACCATGTCTTCCTCACAGGTGGCAGAGTGTGTGGGGAGGTGTGTGAGTGTGTGGACATGGTGTGTGGGGAAAGGGAGGTGGGGAGTTGGAGGGGGATGTGGGGACATGGTGTATGGGGAGGTGAGGAGGCACAGGGCAGTGCCATTTCAATATATAATAGTTTACACTGGAAGCAATGAGTGGACATTCATCATTTTGGTGCAAGTATTTATTATGTGCACGCATCATATGCAGTAAGGTGCAAGGGAAGTGCATAGTGAAAAGTGTACTCAGAAAATGTGTCAATGAGTTCTTGACAGGCCATTCTCCTATCCCTGGCATCCATGTGCACATGCCTGGGCCTGGCTGGTGCTGCATTGTCATCATCATTATCATCATCCTCTGGCGGAGGAATTGGGGGTAGGGGCCAGTAGCATCTGATGCAGATGCTATTCAACATTGCACAGGCCAGGACTATCTGCCCACCTTCTCTGTCCTGTACATGAGTGCACCCCCAGACCAGTGTAGGCATCTGAAACGTGCCTTCAAGAGCCTGAAGGTCCACTCGATGGTCGCCCTGGTCCTCACATGCGCCCTGTTGTATGCCATTCCCTCCTGCGTCAGGGGATCCCTCAGAAGGGTCATCAGTCATGGAAGCAGTGGGTAGCCAGAGTCGCTTGCACGCAGAAACGACACACGGTCAGCCTTATATTGCATGTAGCAGAACTGTGTAAATTAGCCATATATTACACTTAGCCTGTATGTGTTGGTTAGCCAACTCATGCATCTGGTCTAATGGTATAGCTGAGCCTTATGCTCATGCTGGCCCCTGAGACAGGCACTGTGTAGCATCTGTATTGTACAGGGTTATGCTCCCTGAGATGGATTGTTGGGTGTGGGAAACGTATTGCCACTAACTGACCATGGTGAGAACTCACCAGTATGCATACACACCCTCAAAGACTGCACTGAAAACAACCATGTCCCTACCGCAACACTGACTGCACTAACTCCACGACACCCGCAATGAGAACAAACCATACACAATCATGCATCAACACCACATGACGGCTATCAAGCACAACAGGCCCCAGCGTCCAGCGACCGGTTCAACAAAACTGAAGCTGCCAACAGCACATCAAAGCTCTCTTGCTTTTCTCCCTCTCAATCCCACTGACAATCCGCCCCAACACTACCTCCATTGCAGACCTGCCAGAGCACCAAGAGTCTACGCAAGTGGCAACAGTGCGCGGTACAAGACCCATTGACCAGTGGCTGGTGGTGAATTATTGGACTGGAGGAGCGTAAATCTTTCTCACTAAAAAGCAAAAGCAACCTACCAAGTGAGGATTCAGGGATTTGGGAGCATATTGATTTTTTTTAAATAATGGATTTAAATTGTGCACTTTATAGCACACATTTTTTTAAACACTGGGCAATAAGCAATGCAATTTACAATTGGTTCTTTAGGATAAGTTGAAAAACATCCAATTACTGAATGTCGCAAAGAGGAGCATTTTACAACACATTTTCATGTGTTTTTCCACATGATATGGCAGCATTGTCACTAAATCACACTTCATGATTCCTGTCCAGTGCCCGCAATATGTGCCAGTATTTTACCACCTTAAGTAGACATTGTATTGCTTGCTTTGCACATCTATGCCAGTATTGCCACTGTAAGAACATGTTCATGTTTTATGTTCCAATTTCTTTTTGTTCCCACTTTAAGAACATACCATGGTGGTTGTCCCCAGCATAGCAAAGTTCGCCACACTTGTAGTGGCTGTGAGTAATAATTCCCAGATTGTCACTTTAAGAACACTCTTTCGGTGACTGTGCCTAATAATGCCAGGAATGACACTAAGAAAATGCTCATTATGTTGCATGTACAGAACCAAATTTGAAATGTCTTCAATTGTTTGTCGTTTTTATGAAATTGGAGTACACAGAAGTCCCAGAAGAGGCCAACAGATGGTGCCATGCTGAAAACAGACTGCAAAATAAGTACTTATCGACTGTCAGTTTCTCTGAAAATGTGAGCTTACTGAGCTCGCAGCTAATTCTGCTGACCATGATGGAAGCTGGATGTGCTGGCATGTGGCACCTATAGGAAGTGGTCTCAGTGGAGAAGGGTGGACATGGCACAGATGTTAAAGAGGGTGATAGCGGTTAAGGGTACCAAACGTGAGTGGACCACTGATGATGGGGAATACTTGTCTTGAATAGGGGAATTCACGCTAATAGACAATAGGTGGAATTTGACAGTATATGTAAGGGCACTTGCAGTAATAGCGAGGGGGCATCATTGATGGTAAGTGACTTGGCACAGATAGCGAGGGCTTGTTTACTGCATACAAACTGCTATGTCAGCACAAACCACACCTAATCTGGAAAAAAGACTCTTAATACCTCCAAAATGCAATCCTTTTAATTTCATACTTGGGGCTTCACAAATCTGCATTACTTCAGAGCAGCAGTCCCTGTTCGTGATGGCGTTGCTTGATTGGTTACAGTAGTAAAAGCCCAAGAAAATCACAAGCCATTCTAGGTCTCAGTCACTCCAGCAAAATGGAACTCTTCCCAACCTGTGAAAACGCGTTCATAGTCCGAGAGTGTGAAATGCTGAAGGTTAAACTGGACCAGCGCTTTGAGGTCATACCAATGATACATAAGGCGCTATATAAATTCCAAGTAACATAACATAAAATAACGTAACATAACATTTTATTGTCATTTTACAATAGGCCTTTTTATTCCAAACATGACTCATTGGGTTTGCATGCGGAGTACTTTCCAATGGTAACCGTTCATGCCATAGGTCACCTCCATGTGCGACTTTGCATCTTACTTGCATCCAAAAGCAGAAACATAAAGGTAATCAAGCCATCCCTACATCAGATAAACACTCCTGCTGCTAGTAACGGTGCCTTCACCCCTCCAGTCAGGGCCATTTTAAGCACTTTTGGGGCCCTGGGCACAGACATCTTTGGGGCCCCCCTCCACCAAACCAAAGAAATGAAGTGATACAAATTAAGGATGTTTGCACCCTTTAAGTCGCCTTACCCTCTTCATTCTTGCTCTAATCAGAATGATAAACAAGGAGCATTTGAAGGCCAACATTAGCAGTCTACGAAGAGGTTACTTCTGTTCTAGTATAGATACAGGAGACTTTTTATCAATAACATCCAGGAAAGTATGCAGTCTGTTGTATTAATGCAGGACCGTATGTAAAATGTACATGTAATCCAGAATAGAGAACTCGCATTATCTGCTTTACAGAATGCAAACGTGCTCAAGCATTGATAGGGGAGACCAATTGCATGGAAGGCGAAAGCTACACATATCATAACATGGATAGTGGATGCAGATTAGAAGCTACCAGGATGGTGTCTGTATCCAGACACATTGAGATTAGAAGTGGGACTTTGTTTTCAAATAGTGTTGTCATTAGAGATCAAAGGAGCGTATGCCTGCAGTGTGCAATTTATCAATGCTCAGATTATAGTGTAGCAACGCTGTAGCCAGTGAAACCATGAGTGAGGCTTTTTTGAAGATCATATCCTGAAAAGGAAATCACTCTGCAGGGCTCACAATTTTGAAAGGTTTAGGGACAGGCAATTTTGAGAGGTTAGGCAATACAACATTAAATGAGATGCCCAGGATCACACATTGGTTAAGGTGTGAAGCTGTGATTTACACCAACTCTGCAATGTCTGCATTTGAACACTTTCTTTTACAGTTCTTACCATGAACTAAAATAATCTCATTTTATAAAACTGGCTCGGAAAGTACACAAATCACATTACCAAACATGACAATCTTTTTAAACTAAATATTACAGAAGGGTGGTACGCGAAATGGGAATGATTCTAGCTTCATTCTCTCCATCATCAAGGGAAGTTTATAAGTATCAGCATAACAATCGATGTGATTTAACAGATTTAATCTAGGGTTGTCTTTCATATTTTAAAGCATTAAATACTTCCAAAACACTGATTTGTGAAATTGTAATGTATAAATATGCAGAAAATCTTTTACTTTTACAAAAAAGCAAACCGTTTTTTGTGTCAAACGAGCAGACCTTAAAATATGCTTGCCCGAGGCCTGTGACATCTGATCCGCTCTCTTCTGTCTACCACCCCTTACACTCAAATGGCCTACATAAGAAAAAAGATCAACTAATGGCCAGTGGACAAAGTGGGCAGGAGGAGCAGTTGGGAGTGCTGTTTCTCTACTTTTTTTAAATTAAGATTTACTGTTCCTATACTTTTATTTTAAAAAGAAACCATTCTGGAATGGAAGTGTAGTAAGAAGTTGAAGCTTGCACTTAAGTGCACTGAACGTTCCTTTAAACAGCAGGCGCATTTGTTTGGGGGGTTATATTGCACATGGGACTGAGCTTGCGATGGGGTTTGTGAGGTGTGGGGGCAGACCAGCAGGGAACATAGTTCCACTATTTCTTTTCATACACTTCGACCACTGGTAATGGGCTAAACGATGCCACCAGCATGTGAGAAGGCAAACATCACAGAACACAGCACAGTAATGTAAGAGATATTACATGATTTGACCAGGATCACTGTATCATCTGCTGGCAAAGACAGGATACAACCATGAACACTTTGGTTCTACAGTCTTCAATTTGGATACTTATTCACCACTTGGTGTAAAGGTGTATGCACATAATTGGAGTTGATTGCCTAGGTTTTACAACACCCCATTTGAACAAACCAATTTCTAGACCTTCATCATTCAGATGACATGTTAGTTTGTATAGCAACTCCTATCTAGTGCAGGTACATTGCTGATAATAGCACCTGTTGTGTTGCAAAACCAAGTACATATGCAGGCAGGTTTATAAACTTCAAACATAGGAAAGGCTCAGCCTGCCTTGCTGGAATGTGCTATTCTAATCTTGCATATGAACACATATCTCTGAAATGAGTGCTAACTTCTGAACCATTATGGTACTCAATTTATCAATATGCATTTCAACTTTGGCTATTGCACATGATCAGCATAATTCCCTCAGGAAGGGAAGAATGCTACAGGTGTTCTGCCATAAGTAACACACATACTATGCTTACCACATTGAACACAGAAAGCATTACATAATGAATTGATCAAGCCAGAATGTACTTGTCAAAACAGAGAGGCAATGGGTTTAGAGCCTCAGCAGCGTGCCATAAAATATCCTGACCTGTGCTATTTAAGTCTGGTGAGCAATGGAATCTTACTTCTTTAGATCAGGCAGCCTTGTGAGGCCCCCATCCAATGTGGGGGCCCTGGGCAAGTGCCCCTTTTGCCCTCCCATAAAAACGTCTCTGCCTCCAGTGACACCCCCACGCAAGCACATGCAAATTTGTTCTACAGCCCAGAAATTTCTAGGGAACCCCCACATTTAGGCAAGCAGTGTTCTTGAAAATAATACCCAGGGAAGGTTTATGAGGAAAACATTGTGTGGAATTTCAGGGTTGCTTCTTTTTTTATTTACCCATGGTATATGTTTACATGAGGCTGGTAATGGGTGCAGCAGTGCCAGCTTGCACCAATGTCATGGGGAGCACCCTCTACAGTGCTGACGTTCATAATTTTAATATTAACTTTTTGTATTGTGTTGTTAATACAAGTTCATAATCCAAAATATTATGCAAGCATAGTGGATACAGTTGACATTAGTGTGTGCATCAACTTAGGTGGGTGGGTCAAATAATGCCAGAATCGGCACTTTCCGGACAAAATTGTGGGTGATGTACCCAATAATGACAGTACTCACTTTATAAGCACAGTCGTTGTTGACCTCACCAGGGATAGCACTCACTTTACATGATCTTTTACAAAAAATGATCTGTTTTTCGTTAGATCTCTGTTAGATTCGGTTTGATCAACTATTTATGACGTTAGATCTGCTACAAAGCAGGAGTTGTAAGCAATTCTTTAGTGGGGGGGGCTAACCCATAGCTAGCCCCTCAATCAATAAATGGACCAAAATGTATGTAATTTGTTAGTTATTCATTAAATCCGGTAGGATCAACCATTTTCAACATTAAATCCACTACAGAAAGGGAGTTATAAGCAATTATTTAGAGGGGGGCTAATCGGTAACCAGCCCCCCTCAATCAAAAAATTATCAAAATTGATGTCATTTTTTAGATATTCATTAGATCCGGTATGATCAACCATTTTCAATGTTAGATCTGCTACAGAACAGGCGTTATAAGCAATTATTTAGAGAGGGGAGCTAACCCGTAGTAAGCTAGTCACCCCATCCTCATTCAAAAATAGTACAAAAACGTATGTCATTTGTTAGATATTTGCTAGATCTGTAATGATCAACCATTTTCAAGGTTAAATTCACTACGGAACAGGATTTATAAGCCATTATTTAGAGGGTGGGCTAACCCATCGTGAGCTAGTTAGCCCCCCCTTAACCATAAATAATTTACAAAAATCGATGTCTTTGGTTAAATATTTGTTAGAGCCCGTATTATCAGGCATTTCTTTGTTAGATCACACACAGGTGCTGAAATATTTAGCTGTAAATGAGGGGTGATGGCCACTTCTCAACAAAATATTGGGAAAAAAGTCATTAATTTCTCTGCATATACGTTAGAACCGGTAATATTAACCATTTCTAACGTTAGATCCACAACAGAACAGGAGCTATGAACAATTATTTAAAGGGGGGCTATTCCAGAGCCAGCCCCCCTCAATCAAAAAATGTACAAAAATGTATGTCATTTGTTAGATATTCGTTAAATGCAGAATGATCAACCTTTTTCAACGTTAGATCCAGTACAGAACAGGAGTAATGAGCGAATATTTAGAAGGGGGTCTATCCCAAAGCCAGCCCACCCTCAATCAAAAAATTGACAAAACTGTATGTCATTTGTTAGATATTCCTTAGATCCGGTGTGATCAACCATTTTAAAAGTTAGATCTGCTACAGAGCAGGAGTTATAAGCAATTATTTAGAGGGGAGGCTAACCTGTAGTGATTTAGTTAGCCCCCCTCAACCAAGAAATGTACAAAAATGTATTATGTCATTGGTTATATATTCATTAGATCCAGTATGATCAGGATTTATTTTGGTTACATCTCACACAGGTGCAGAAATATTTGTCTGTAAAGGAGGGGGCTGCACCTCAACCCGCTGTTATGCTCACCTGGTATCCACGGGGACGCCACCCAGCCCTGGTAGGATGATTTGCACTCTCAAACCCTCTCCCGGTCCCTTGGTAAGGCTTCTGGTTAAAGATGGGTCTGCAATATAGGAGAGCTGGATTCAATACCGGATTGTCTTTATGTTTTTCCACCTCCCTTGCCCTCAACTCCTTCCTCCCCCCTTGGGACTTATCCTCACCTTAATATCGTAAAAGGTGGATTCTCCGTCCTGCTCCTCGTGGCAGGGGCACGTAGATGTGTGGGGCGAGCAGCGACCAAGTTACTTCACTGGTGCAAGCCCCCCTGTGGGAATCCAGGCCTGCTGCGACTCCGTAGGTTTGCTGCTTTACAGTCTTTATATGCAGTTCTTATGTTCCTCTTAGTAATAATAATAATGTCTTGCTTCTTTCCTTTTAGGATGGAAAGGTATTTTGGTGTTGTCATGCTGTTTGAAGATGAGCATGGGCCGGTAGGCGAAAGCGCGGTGTGCGCGATTCTGTCCGGTGAGTAATGCACGATGCGCGGCGCTGTTTCGCCTTTTATATTGCTAACCTGTGTCTTTTGTCTCCTTGCAGGTTGCGATGTTCCTCACCGAGCGCCGTAATGTTCCAGCAGTGATACTGACCAGGAGATGACTGCCCAGGTAAGAATTGTGTGGCTTTCTTCATTCGGGAGGAAACGTGAGTAAACGCTTACTAATGCTGTCTTTCTTTCTCCTCTTTCCAGGTTATGGTATTCCAGGATGCATGCAGTGCCGGATGATGGAGTTCGTACTGTCAGGTGTATTGACCCACGTTTGAGTCATTAAGCTGCAACATTTGGTTCTGTGGGCTTAGAAAATCCAAGATGGCCAAAAAGCCCACATGTGCGCCAGAATCCAGGAGAACTGCGCAGTTGGCACAAGACCACTCCAAAGATACAACCTTCTTGTGGGGGGGTTCCACATCACCACTCTACTGTACGGATGCCATCAAAACAATGTTAAGCAAGGGTCCTATTCTATCAAGCAAAATACCACTCTATTGAAATGCAGTAATTCAAGACAGATCCCAGAAATGGATGCAGTACCGACAAATTCCCCAAGGCGGCGCTAGCGGTCTAAACTCTGACAGGAGAACTGGATGACAAAGGGACCTGAGTCAACTGGACTTCAAAGGCCTGTTGGTTAATTAAAAAAATCTTAGCCACCTGCTGTTCCCAGAGGCCAAGAGGCTGGGAAACCTTAACACCTCAGAGATTCCCACACCAGGAGGCAGGATATCACATGACCCTGTTGATTGATTGAGGAGAGACTTCCAGGCAGCCTGCTGGAGCCCACACAAAAGGCTCTTTCTGTTGAATGGGGTATATTAATTTTGAGTGTTTCCTGTCAACAGCCAGCAAGGAGAGACATGTGATCACTGACCCACCCAGACTTCTGGAGGCGGACCCAAACACTTTGGGGAGTTAAATTGCAACACATATATATTTTATAGAAACAGTGATAACTTATTGTAACCAAATGACAGGAATGTACAACTTTGAGAGTCTTAGTTTGAAAAATGCCCTCACGATTTGAGTCCAAACTCCAATTTGTACCATGTTCTGGGGCAAAACCCCACTAATTATGAATATTGTAAGCTAGCGACATGGAAAGTTACTGGGATATATGTGGAAGGGAAATGTACCTTTGTATAATTTTTGATGAAAATCGCATATTGCACAACCCACTAAAATCGAAAATAAGTTGCCATTTTTGAATGCAAGCTCCTAGAAACGCCAGAGGCGGAACAGAGACTACCTTAAGCAAGGTGTAATATGTACATGTAATGTCAACCACTTGTGTACCTGGGAAATATGTATTTGAATCAAATATAAATTTGTGGGCAAATTGACCAGGGGAGGATCCTCTGACCCATAAACAGATCTCATCATGATGACAATCCATTTCCTTCCCCCAATCATGGGAGAGGGGAGAATTGGGCCAATGACAAGTAGAGAGGGGCAGGCTCAGTTATGCCATGCACACACCCACTTTCAAAACACATAAAAAGAGACTGCTGGGACAGGTAGAGAGATTCAATTCCATTTTCTGCGGGACGCTCTGCCGGGAGACTCCAGACTTCACATCCATCAATCTTCAGAGACCATAAATTTACTTCAGAACTTAAAGCAAGGGCCTACACCCACAAACTGAGCACTCTTCTCAGCAGGCCTCAGCATCCTTAAAATCATCTGCAAACTATTCCACAGCTGGGCGAGCTGTTTGAATTCTGTGCCAAGAACTTTTGCTGGAACCGCAGAGCTGACCCAGACCGCGGTGAGCAGAACCAGAGATCCGGATCGCTGTGAGCAGAACCGGTACCTGATTGACCCGCCGAGCAGACAGAACCGCCGCCGGACGTGTTGACCAGATCCGTGACGAGGCCTAGTTCAAATTTATATTGTGAGTACCTAGCAGAACTGTGCAGAACCAATCTCTTAGTTAAAATAATCAAATTCAAGCTATTTTAACCTAAGTAGAACTGCCTCCTAGAAATCGTGTCATCTGTCATTTTTAAAGCTGCACAACTGTCACCTGTCAATTCTGCAGCTGCAAGCTGTCACCTGTCATTTTGAGTTTTACTTTAAATCCGAAAATCTACCTTTATTAAATCGTCCGTATCTCTGGAACCTTTTGTCCTAGGAACCTAGAACCGACTTCCTACTCCCTATACTTTTTCCGCAATCGCGATTTACGCACTCGCGAAATTTACCGCGATTTGCGATTTTGGCTCAATTTCTCCACTTGTCAAAATAGCAGCTCCATTCTTTCCTTTGTTAAAATCCGTTTGCAACCTGGTAATAACTCATAGAGCATTGCTAAAGTGAGCCTGAACTAATACCAACAAGCATCTCTCACTCACCCTGAATCTCTAGAGGGAATTAAAATCAGTTAGCACATTTTCCCATCCATTGCCATCACATTTAAAAGCATTTTGGGCCTGTGTTTCAAACCTCTACCTGTTTTCTTCTAAGCTTGCTGGGGGTGAACTGCATTTCGTATTGCATTTTGTTGGGATTCTTGAAGACTGTGTGCTCTCCTTCCATTTCTTACATTGCATAGGGGGGGAGTGAATTGTCAAGGAAAAGTGATTACATTGGGCCTCATTACGACCCTGGCGGAAATCGTGGCGCCAAATGCACCATGGAGCACGGCGGAAAGCTGCCGATAGCGCCATGGGGGTTGGCGGATTTACCGCCCCATTCCGACCTTGGCGGGGCGGTAAATCCCCATTCCCCATTTTACCCTTCCCCATTCCCATTTTTGCCCCATAGGGTATAATGGGAGTGGGGAAGGCGTTAATTACGCCACCGTAAAATACGGTGGCGTAATTAACAACAAGGTCCCGTAGCGCCATGGATTTCTCCGCCCGGAAAAAACAGGCGGAAAACGCTCCATGGCGCTACGGGAACTCGTAGTGGGGCGGACGGGTCCGCCGCGAATACCGCTGGCGTAAACCCACTCCGCCAGGGTCGTAATGAGGCCCATTGTCTTTTGTTGAAGCCATATCAAGTTATCGTCTGTACTGCATTTCATTCATCATTGCGTTTCCTTGAACCATATAAAGCATTCTTTCCCACCTTATTCTTCTGTTCCTATTCATAAGTTACCTCTTGCTGATTACTGCTCATATTCACAAGTGTAATATCCATTATCAATTTATTTATTATTATTATTATTATTTATTAATGTGATACAGTTTTAAACAAATGTAAAAAACTTTACACATAATTTAACATCAAATATCTAAAAATATACAAAGTACAACACAGTAAGATACAATATGATTCCAAATCTTGATAAAATCCTTAATACAATTTCTGGGAAATTAATTCATATGGATTTGGATCGAGATCTAAAAGAGATGAGAAAACATCCTATTCTGATTCATACTAAAAATATTTCATACTTGCACAACGAAACAAAATATCATTTACCTAACGGGGAGAGACCCCCTTAAGTTTAATTTCATGAGAGCAGCTGCCACTCTCCAAACCTGATAAAGTGCTAAATGCAATTTAGGGTTATATGTGTTAACACATTGCTTCCAAAAGTCTGCTTGGCCCATATAGTCTGCATTGTGGACAAAATCGCCCAAATACTTATTGTATTCTATTCTCATCCTGCCGCAGCACGTCAACACGTGTTGAGCCGTCTCAGGTTCGGTAGGAAGATCACAGATCCTGCAGTATCTTTCTGCTAGGTTCAGCCCCAGTGCAGGGCCCTGAGTAGATAGAATCGGTAAGTAATTAAGGCGCATTAATAAGATAAACCGCCTCAAATGTTCCCATGGGCACTGATTTAGATAAAGTTGCGCCTTTCCATAAGTGTATAGTCTAAATAAAATAAAACTATAGCTTTTCAGGCTATTAAGATGTTTAAAATTGTTCTGCCAATCCCACAGATTAAGGCGATTGCGCATGCTGGTAATCAGGACTTCGTTATCCCGGCCCCATTCAGGTGCCCAGCTAATTTCTTCAGTCAGGGATCGAGTCTGATTTTCAAATTTGGCCTGTCTACCAGCCGCACAATCTTCCCTGATCGTCAGTAATAGTTTATTTGTAGGTTTATTATTGAGCTTAATATGGAATTCCATCCTCTTTCTTAATACCATGGATCTAAGGGAGAATATTCCCATCTCAAGCCTAATAATTGCCATGGGAATACACTGCGGAAGGCCGAGGATTTTCCTCCAAAACTTACCCTCTATCAGTTGTAACCATCCTAAGTTCATATTTATCAGTGGGTCTAAGCCATACGTCACCATAGGAGCCAGACATTGAATATATAGCTGACGTGCTGCCCAAATTGAAAATCCACATTGCTCTCGTGTGAATTTATAAACTAAAGCTGTAAGTTGAGCAGCTTTTGTTTTGCGCTCCTGGATGCAAGTGAAATAGTTTCCTATCAATTTATTTATAGAAGTGTGATATATATATATATATATATATATATATATATATATATATATATATATATATATATATATATATATATATATCACACTTCTATAAATAAATTGATAGGAAACTATTTCACTATATATATATATATACATTGTTTACATTTTCAAATAAACCTTTTAATTTGCAAAACAAACCTACTTCTCGGCTCAGTGGGGTCAGGGGGATTCTAAGAGGGGGGTGTTATACAAGGGTTGTCATCCAGAGTACTGAACTGGACATAAAAATACATCAATAAGGGTTTTCCTCAGCATCCCAGACTAGGCATTGACTTAGCTGTAGTGTTGATTGAATATCACTTACAAAAGTGGGGGCTCGGAGCCGGGATATTCTGGGTTAGGTTTACCACTTGTGCAGATTAATACAGTGTGCCAACTGACCAGATACACATATCCGGTTAGATCACCACGCTGTTTTACACTCTGAAAGCATCCCACAAAGGAACGCTCTAAGGAAACGGTCTGTTTTGCAAAATAAAATACAAACTTCTGTAAGTCAGGAAGGAACTCAAATTCCAGAATGACGACCTTGGTAGATATGAAAATAGCCAGAGAGCACTTCTTACATAAGCTATTTGTGAGAGGTGAGTGGACTCATCAGGACCAAATGGTCTGGTTGCAGGCAATCGCGCAACAGGTCACTGAAACAGGGTCAGATATATGGAGAGATCAGGGTCCATTACATGTGGCCCTGAGTGAATTATATATGGCTTCTAAGGCCAAAGATGAACACAATAAGATTGCCAGTATAGCGGCATATTTGTATCTATATATGGGAACCATGCAGGACAAATGTGCTGAAGGCCAAGATCTGGCAAATAGGCAACAGATGGCGTTAGAAAAGACCCAATCTGACCTGGTCTCTTCTGAGCAGAGGCTGCAGAGGAGCCAGGAGTCAGAAAATGATAGTAGGCAGTATATCATTAAAATAAAAGAGGACATGGATATACTGCAACAGGAAAAGACAGACCAGGATACCAGAATTCTGGCTTTGCAGAAGGAGCACCAAGACAGTTTGGACTCCTTACTGTAGAGCCAGAAAAAGCTGGAGCAACAGATCAATTTCAACAGGGCATGCACAGAGCAGGTAGCCACCCTGCAAATCCAACTAGACAGAGAGAAAGAGGAAAGCAATAAATTGATTTTGAAAGACCTGGATACCCAGGCAGAGTTTGATGAAGAACGCCAGAAAGCTGGTGCCTTTCAAAGGCAGAGGGACGACCTGGCGTCACAAATGCAGGCTCTTGGTCAGGAAAGGGATACCTTAGGCCAGGAAGTCTGCCATTTAAAAAGAAAAATTGAAGAAAATCACTTGGCCCTCCAGGGGCTGGGTGACCTCCAAAAAGAGCATCAGGGCTTGCTAGATCACCCCAGGAGGGTGGAGGAGGCTCTGGCAAGAAAGGATCAGGCCAGTAGGGATGGGACTGAGGAGGTAACCCTCCTGCAGCAGAGACTGGCCCAGTACTCCAGGACCAATCAGGAGGCACAGAGAGAAAATGAGGCTCTCTGTCAGCACAATGATAGGCTCCAGCAACAGGTAGCCATGCAGGAGAGACTGATAGAGTCTAGTAAGGCCTTAACTGAGGAACTGAAAGCGCAGGCTCTTGCATTGCAACAGGGAGCAGGTGTCATGATGCCTACCCCCAAGGAGCCAGACCGGGCCCAGCAACCCCAGAAGCAGACATCATGTTCCCGAGGGAAGTCCCAGCGGCCCCAGGTAGGGGCCCTTTGGACTCAGTCCTGGCGCCTTTGGCGCCAGGCTCATGTTGGCAACAGTCCAGGCGCCATAGGCGCCAGGCTCATAAAGGATGACTTTGTGTTAAGAAGTGCTTGGTGTGAACTTACCTGATGCAGACCGTGCTGCAACATCCGGGCCACCTAGAGGCCTGAATGGGACTATTTTACCTATGGGACTACTTTACCACACGGGTGTGGCCGGAGGAAGAATACATACCTTAGAGGAAGAATACATACCTGGAACTACTTTGAAGGCTATTTAAGCCACGCCCAAGCAGCAACTCACGCTTCGTGTTGTTCTGCACCTAGCAGCTGGACGCTCACCGTGTCTGCTCCTGCATCTGGACTCCAGCCACGCCCGACAGCATCCTGGAACACCTGTAAAGGGAGAAGAGAGGAGAACAGGAGAAAGAAGAGACATTACCTGCTTAATCCGCATTCCAGAGTCATCTCGCCGACGATCCTAAAGGGAAGACATTAATTTTTTAAAGCACATCGCATAGCTCACTGCAGCGCAGCATTCCACTCACCTTTACTAGGTGTCTTCTTGCCCATCAGCGACCATCTGGATCTTCCGCCGCATTTCAGCGCCTAAAGGAGAAAAAGACAAGAACAAAGGTGAGCTAGGGAAGAGAATAAGAAAGGCTTAATTTCTACCATAAGACTTACCTGTTGGGTCAATCCCTCTTCACTTCGGGTCAGTGCCGTTTCTTCAGCATTTCCGAACCCCGGCTCCTAAGGGGAAAAAGACATTAGCATTAGTGAGCGAATGCAAGGACATTAGCGGAACGCTCATCAAAGACTTATCTGATATTTATTGGGACATCTCTTCTCACTTCGGGTCGGCGCCATATCTTCGGCATTTCCGAACCCCGGCCCCTAAGGGGAAAAAGACACAAGCATTAGTGCATTAATGCAAGAACACTAGAGGAACCACTCATCAAAAACTCACCAGAAGTTTCCTTCGACGGTTCCATTCCCTAACTCGGAATCTTCATTCAGCACCTGAAATAGAGAAAACAGACAATGGTTATTTAAAGCTTGAACTTGCAACAGAATTCTTACGATACCTTACCGGAAAAGTCAAGCGAACTTGAACTCTCACCAATCCGAGATCCAGTGAAGTAACTGGATAACAACGCGCCCCTGCATCAGAAGCAGGATGGAGAGCTCGTCATTTCAGACCCTAAGGTAAGACTTCACGGGGAATCGCAGAAGGGTTTCGTGGAGGGTGAGAAGGGGAATGGGAGGCCTACGCATTATCCCGCAGATTGTTAATACTCCCTTTTCACACACAGAAGGATATTTCTACGAGCCAGACAAGCCAGATTTGGGGGTCCGGTCCATTCCATCTTCCGAGTCCTGCGCATTACCCTAGAAGAGGCCACAGCAATCCAAACCAGGCCAGCGCCTCCGTGGGAGTCAGGTGAGCGTTACAGAACGCGAAGCCTACCTACAATTTCCTACCCGGGCGCTATGGATACTTCCGAGACAGACCAGCTGGCCCAACTTTTGGGGGAATTACGGGCAGAAGTACATTCCGCCCGCCAGGAGACTAACGCTCTCAGGAGAGAACTGATCCTATCCAAGGAACGAACTGATGACCTTGCCAAACAGCTGTTGCAAGGTCAGGCAGGACAAACTCCGTTACCTGGTTCCGGGGGTAATCCCACTCCTGTGGTTTCGAATAACCCGGTACAAATCAATCTACCTGGAAATATGCCACTGGCCCCGCCTGAACGTTTTGCTGGGGACCCCAAGAAATATGCCGTTTTCATGAACCAATGTCGCTTACACTTTCTATGCAGACCTGGGGCCTTCCCTAATGACCAAACCAAGGTAGCTTTTGTATTATCTTATCTCAGCGGCTGTGCTGCCGATTGGTCTGTTCCTTTTCTAAGTCAAGATGACCCAATTCTCCAGGATTTTCAAGGCTTCCAGGCAAGCATGGAAAGATTATTCGCTCGACACTCCCAGGGACAGGCCCTGGACAACGAACTGCTATCCTTACGACAAGGTAACCAGGATCTCTTATCCTACATCGCCACCTTTAATAGGTTGATTGTGGAAACAGGGTGGCCAGAAAATAAAAGGATCACATTATTTCATCGAGGCCTGCGCGGAGAACTTAAAGACGTTCTAGCTCAAATTGTAAATCCGCCCCAAGCCTGCGTGGAATACATAGACTTTGTGGTCCAACTTGATCACAGACTTCAGAATAGAAAAGCAGATCGGTCTAAGTTTGAAACCCGAGTGTTGATCAAAACTCACGCTAACCCCAAGGGTACCGACGTTTCAGAACCTATGCAAATCGGTGGAGTTAAAGGACCGTTAACTCAGAAGGAACGAGAAAGAAGGCGGCAGAAGCAATTATGTCTTTATTGCGGGGCTTCTGGCCACTTTTTACGAGATTGTCCGGTAAAACCACCCAAGAAGGTGGTTGGAGCCACTGACAACAATCTAACGGAACCTGATTCGGGAAACGACCAAGCCCGACAAGCGTAGAGGTCCACTTGCCGAGCTTGAAAACAAACTCTTTGACCTCGCATTTCATCATGCCAATGGTCCTCGTGGATCCGAGACAGCCTCGGCGGTTGCATGCTATAAAGGCATACATCGACAGTGGAGCTATCGGAAACTATGTTGATCGTGAATTGGCCTCCAGGATTAATCTCCCTCTCCGTCTGAAAACCAACAAGGATGTCATTACCACAGTTGATGGAACCGAAATTGCCTCAGGGCCGGTAACACATTCTACTACAGAAATGACACTAGTGGGTCAGGATGGACATCGGGAAGCTATTGTGTTTGACGTAATCAAGGCCCCACAGTTTCAAGTAATTCTAGAAATTCCTTGGTTAGAAACACATAATCCTCGAATTGACTGGCGAGCAAAGAGAATAACCTTTCCTGATTGTACACAAACTTGCTATCCAAGAAATCCAAACATGGGCCTGGCCACAGTAACCTCCGCCACAATACAACTACCGCCTGAGTACCAAGAATTCCAAGACGTTTTCCAAAAAGAACAGGCCAACACGTTACCTCCCCACCGGTCGTACGAATGTCAAATCGATCTGGTACCCAATGCTCAACTGCCTTGTAGTAGGATCTATGCCCTTACTGAACCTGAGAATCTTCATTTGCGACAGTATTTAGATCAGTACCTTGCCAATGGTTTTATTCGCCCGTCAAAGTCTCCTGTTTCCTCAGCTCTGTTCTTCGTGCCGAAAAAAGAAGGCGACCTTAGAACTTGTATTGACTACCGCGCCCTAAATCAAATAACGATTAAGAATCGTTATCCTCTGCCCCTGATCCCTGAACTTCTCGACCAGGTAAAAGATGCTTGTATATACACCAAGTTAGATCTTCGGGGAGCTTATCACCTGGTGCGTGTAAAAGAAGGCGACGAATGGAAGACTGCTTTCCGCACCAAATATGGACTCTTCGAATACCAGGTGATGCCTTTCGGATTGTGCAACGCACCTGCGACATTCTGGTGTACTCCTCTTCGGAATCCGATCACAGAAAACATGTCAAGGCAGTTCTTGAGAAATTGCGCCAGCACAAACTATTTGCAAAACTCGAAAAATGTGTTTTTCATGCCACAGAAGTCGAGTTTCTTGGATTCATCCTGACTCCAAAGGGAGTCCGAATGGACTCACGAAAAGTGGACGCCATCCTCAAATGGCCATCTCCTAGCTCTGTGAAGGGTGTTCAGAGCATGCTTGGTTTTGCCAATTTTTATCGAAGATTTATCCCAGAATTTTCTCGGGTGGTTCAACCCATCACTGCACTCTTACGGAAAAATAAATGCTTCGAATGGACTAATGAGGCAGAACAGGCCTTTCAAGAACTAAAAACTAAATTCACCTCCGCACCTGTACTGAAACATCCGCGCCCAGATCTCCCTTACATTGTTGAAACCGACGCATCCAGCTTAGCCATGGGAGCTGTCCTGTCTCAAAGGGATCCTGTAACTAACCAATTGCACCCTGTAGCCTTTTGGTCCAGAAAATTCTCGGCTCCTGAAGTTAATTATGCAATCACCGACAAGGAGTTATTAGCTATTAAGTCCGCCTTCAAGGCTTGGCGTCATTACCTTCTCGGCGCAAGACACACCATCACAGTGATTACAGATCACAGAAATTTGCAATATTTAAAAACGGCCAAAGCTCAATCATCACGTCAACTCCGATGGGCTTTATTCTTTGCGGAGTTTGATTTTGTAATCACATACCGCCCTGGCTGCAAGAATGGCAAAGCGGATGCTTTATCCCGGATTGGGATGGGAGACACAAATTCAAGCTTAGAACCAGTACCGATTATACCTGAACAGAGAATTTTGGGGGTGACCTCTTTACAAACTATTGAGGACATTCAAACTAGAGTTAAACAACTTTTAGACCCTACAGCCTTGCAAGAATGGAGTCAAAAGGGTTCACACTTTTCCGTCAAGAATGATCTACCCTACTTCCAGGGGCGATTATTTCTGCCTCATAAGGAATTGCAAGAACTCGTTATTGCCCATTATCATGATACATTAATGGAAGGACATCCTGGTATTGCTAAAACTGAAGAAAAGATCAAAAGGCAATTCTGGTGGCCCTCCTGGCGAAAGGATATAAAATCCTTTGTGATGTCCTGCGGAGTTTGCGCCCAAAATAAAGGGCAAAAGAAAAGACCAGCCGGCCTTTTACAACCCTTGGACATCCCACCGGCACCTTGGCACACCTTGTCGCTGGACTTTATTACAGACCTGCCTCCTTGCTATGGATACAACACTATCCTGGTGATTGTGGACCTCTTCTCCAAAAATGGCGCATTTTATCCCATTAAAGGGGTTACCTTCAGCCTCCATCCTGGCCAAGGAATTTCTTGAGAATGTCTTTCGTTTACATGGTTTTCCATCCATACTGGTCTCTGATCGAGGAAGCCAATTTATTTCCCATTTTTGGAGAAAGTGTTGTCAACTGGCACAAATCGATATACGACTATCCACTAGTCACCACCCCCAGACCGATGGTCAAACCGAGAGAACAAACCAGACCCTTGAACAGTATCTTCGGTGTATGTTGCACCAATCTGAATGTAATTGGAAAGACATTCTTTGGATTGCAGAATATGCATATAACAATTCTGTACATTCTGGAACGGGACAAACCCCTTTTTATACCTTATATGGCCATCACCCCTGAACCTCTGACCTTGACTCCCCTCAAAGTCTTGAAATGCCTGCTGTAGATCATTTGCATTCCACGATAACTCGAGCCTTCAAAGAAGCAACGACTCATTTACAGCAAGCCAAGAAAAAGTACAAAGAAAATGCTGATTTACATCGTAGTGAAGCACCTCCGTACCAAATAGGGGACCAAGTGTGGCTAGCGACTAGACATTTACCACTCAAAGGACCGCGAACTTTCAATCCAAGATATGTAGGGTCCTACCCAATCAAAGCTATAATCAACCCGGTGGCCTTCAAACTCGATCTACCAGCTAACATGCGAATCCATCCCGTTTTTCACGTATCACTGTTAAAACCAGTACAACCTGGAACCAGACTGATTAAACCACCAGAACCAATTCAAGTAGATGGGGAGCTGGAATTCGAAGTTAAAGACATATTAGATTCCAAGGTGTCAAAGTCAAAACTCTTCTATTTAATTGATTGGAAAGGATATGGGCCTCAGGAAAGGTCTTGGGAAACAAGCGACCAGGTACATGCACCTCGGTTAATACAGAAATTCCACCGGAAATTCCCAAACAAACCGAAACCTCCGGAGAGAACAACCTTGGGAGGGGCCTTGGGAGGGGGTACTGTCATGATGCCTACCCCCAAGGAGCCAGACCGGGCCCAGCAACCCCAGAGGCAGACATTATGTTCCAGAGGGAAGTCCCAGGCTCATGTTGGACAACAGTCCAGGCGCCATAGGCGCCAGGCTCATAAAGGATGACCTTGTGTTAAGAAGCGCTTGGTGTGAACTTACCTGATGCAGACCGTGCTGCAACATCCAGGCCACCTAGAGGCCTGAATGGGACTATTTTACATATGGGACTACTTTACCACACGGGTGTGGCCGGAGGAAGAATACATACCTTAGAGGAAGAATACATACCTGGAACTACTTTGAAGGCTATTTAAGCCACGCCCAAGCAGCAACTCACGCTTCGCGTTGTTCTGCACCTAGCAGCTGGACGCTCACCGTGTCTGCTCCTGCATCCGGACTCCAGCCACGCCCGACAGCATCCTGGAAGACCTGTAAAGGGAGAAGAGAGGAGAACAGGAGAAAGAAGAGACATTACCTGCTTAATCCGCATTCCAGAGTCATCTCGCCGACGATCCTAAAGGGAAGACATTCATTTTTAAAAGCACATCGCATAGCTCGCTGCAGCGCAGCATTCCACTCACCTTTACTAGGCGCCTTCTTGCCCATCAGCGACCATCTGGATCTTCCGCCGCATTTCAGCGCCTAAAGGAGAAAAAGACAAGAACAAAGGTGAGCTAGGGAAGAGAATAAGAAAGGCTTAATTTCCACCATAAGACTTACCTGTTGGGTCAATCCCTCTTCACTTCGGGTCGGCGCCGTTTCTTCGGCATTTCCGAACCCCGGCCCCTAAGGGGAAAAAGACATTAGCATTAGTGAGCGAATGCAAGGACATTAGCGGAACGCTCATCAAAGACTTACCTGATATTTATTGGGACATCTCTTCTCACTTCGGGTCGGCGCCGTATCTTCGGCATTTCCGAACCCCGGCCCCTAAGGGGAAAAAGACACAAGCATTAGTGCATTAATCACCCTAAGGTGAGACTTCACGGGGAATCGCAGAAGGGTTTCGTGGAGGGTGAGAAGGGGAGTGGGAGGCCTACGCATTATCCCGCAGATTGTTAATACTCCCTTTTCACACACAGAAGGATATTTCTACGAGCCAGACAAGCCAGATTTGGGGGTCCGGTCCATTCCATCTTCCGAGTCCTGCGCCTCACCCTAGAAGAGGCCACAGCAATCCAAACCAGGCCAGCGCCTCCGTGGGAGTCAGGTGAGCGTTACAGCAGGGGCTGATAGAGACGGGGTTCGCTGGGAAAGGGAAACGCCAGAGCATAACCTCAGGAGCCCTGGTACCAGAGGCCTTCATCTCTCCCAGTCCCTGGACTCTGCCACCCCCATGTCCCCTGGCGCGCATGAGCACAGGGCCACAGGAATGGCAGATTACTATCCAGCCAAAAGTATGGGGCTCATAGGCCAGGACCACCCAGGAATGGAGGGGCGGGCATCCGGGTATGGGCACCCAAGCACAGTGCAATTTAGTGGGGAACCCCAGGAGAGTAGGCCCATTAAGAGCATCCTGAAAACCTCTGCCCAGTTAGGTCAGTGGGGGGGATACCCATCAAATCCTGGCAGCAAGGAGGGATCTGAAGACTCCTCTGAGCGTTACAGGACACAGGAGACCAGGTCCCCATATTCTGCCAGCCATTCCCAGGCTCGCAGAATCCGGGAAAACCTGGAAGATCAGACGGGCACCTCTGGGAGCAGTGCTTCGGAGTCAGAGGATGAATGGACCAGGGTGACCCGAACCAAAAAGGCCAATAAGGCAAAAAGGGCCTTGCTTAAGGACCCATTGAAACAAATAAAGGCAATAAGGAGTGTCATCATGCCTTATCATAAGAACGCCAAGTATTCTGTTTGGGAACACTTGGAGCTCTATGAGCAAATGATGGAGACTTTCCATTTGAAGGACAGCAGTAGCTGCATCCAGTACGTCAAATGGACATTCTCCCCTGAATACTCCAGTTTCTTTGCGGGACTGTAGGACCAAAACCATTCAAGATGGTCCACATATAGGGCGGCCATCTTGAAACATTTTTCTGTTCATAGAAATCCTCAAGAGGCTCGCAAGGCAGCCTACAATTTGCAATGTGGGGAGGATCAGGCCCCACAAGAATTTGTGCAAGAATTGAAGCGTGCCTTTGCGCAGACCACCAGAAGGGTGCTCACGGATAGCAGAGAATTTATCAATACGTTTTTCCATGCTTTACCAAAATACATAATGACCCAGCTCGTGAGAGATTTTCATGAGAAAAGATCTTCAGACTGGGTCATTGAGCAAGCCACCCGGATCTATGAGGTGCAGAAGCCCATAGAAAACAAAAGTAATGCGCAGAAAAGCCCCAAACCAACCAGCACCCCTGCTGCTGCCAAAGTGGCAAAGGTAAAGGTTGCCCCCGTTTTAGATTTGGAGATGGGGGGGCCTAAAAACCTGCCTGTGCCAAATAATTCACAGCCCAGAAGGCCGTCGGGCCAGTCACAGACAGGGAGTCGAGGAGGTAGTCCCACAAATGGGGTCCCTCGCTCCCCTGATTATGTAAGTCCCCGCTACAAGGGAAACCGACCCATCCTGGGTTATGTGTGGACTCCTCCAGCCCAAGGGGGGGATCCAGCCAAGCACCTAACCCAGGGAACTTCCCTCCCAACTTCCCAGAGGAGGGCAAAAATTCTCCAAATCCTGGGCAGAACTCTTTCCCCAGGTATCCACCCAATTTCCAGCCCCAAAATCATCCATCCTTCTTTCCCCAATTCCCTGAGCCCAGACAACCTAATCCGGGAGAGGGGAGGCCAAGGGTGGAGGGGTACCAAAATCTTCCCAACCAGGGGTACTACCAGAGAAGGGATAGCTACCCTTCCCGGGATCAGCCCAGGGGAGAAAATAGAGCCCCGTATCAGCCTGAGCAGGTTTCACAACTTGAGCGCCAGGTCCAAAATATGGCACGAGATCTGGGTCACATACTGAGGGCTCAACAGAACCCTCAGATGAGCATGCCACCGCAGAATGCCCCAAACTCTGGACCTGGTGCTCCAGAACAATGACGGGGGCAGCACCCCGATAACCCACCGGTTCCCAGGGAGGAGGCACAAGGGGAAGGGGGGTGTAAAGCCTTGGAGGAAGCTTCCTTCCTCACTTGTAAACAGCCCCTGCAAACCCAGGAACCGGAAACGACATCTCCTGCCCCTGGAAGTCTGCCTCCAAAGGAGCAGAGGGGGTTTAGGAGAAACAAAGTACCCAAACAGACCCAGTTTGTGGAGGAGGTACAGATCTTCCAATTTGAGGGAGAGGAATCCTCAGAGGATCCTGGGAAAAGTATCTTCTCCTTTAGAGATGGGGGAACTCCTCCCAAAGAAAAATGGGTCCCAAGGGATTCCAATCCAGACTGGGGAGATATGGAGACTGAGCTACCGCCGCCCATCATCTCATCCCAGAACCCACAATACCGAAATCCCCTGGTTCAAACCCATCCTGATGACTGCCTCCAAAAAGGGGGGGGTGGCCCAGAACCGGAACCAGAGGAACCAACAATGGCTCTGATCTCCAGTTGCCAACTTTTTCTTTCAGATTCCCAAGACTCTCCACAGAATTCTGCCCAATTCTCTCACCATGTCCAAAACCAGAAAATTAGCCCACCAGTTGTCCAAAAATGTGCATCATCTGTGCCCCCTTGAGGAGAAGGAGGGAAGATATTATGCCCCGGTACAAGTACAGGGGCAGGGTACAATTTCAGCACTGGTGGACACTGGATCTCAAGCTACCCTTCTGTCCAGAAGGGCCTTTGATGAACTAAATGCAGGAAGGGGAGAGAATTATCGTATTCCTCTCACCTCTCTTCCTGGACAACTCCAGAACTTTGACGGGAAGGAAATTCCCGTCGAGGGGACAGCAGATTTGGACATTAAAATTGGGCGACACAAGGTGAAACACCCTGTCATAGTAGTGACTACAGAGGGCACCCCTTGTTTACTAGGGAAAGACCTCCTGAGAAGGTTGTCACCCCTAATAGATTGTGTAAACAAGGTCTTCTGGACCCAAACTAGCCGACCAATAAAATTAAAACAGAGTGTCAACCATGTTAGTTTAAATGGCACCTGCCACATGGTTGAACAAAAATCTGACCAAGTAGAATTTCGCTTCCAGACAACCAAATTCCAGACGTGACAGTAATAGCAGTAGGACAACAGACTGGTGATGGGAGGTCCTCTCTATTTCTGAAAATCAACCTTCCTTCCAGTTTAAGGTGGTATTCCACACTGGAAGGAAATATGCTGAAATTCTTTACCAATCCACAATCAGACACTCCCACTCCTATAGTCCAGAAAGATGTGAAATCAGCTCAGAGCCTGGCTGATATTCATCAAATTGGAGAGCAGTTGTTCAATCCTGTTCAGTTAAATGATGGGAAGGACTCTGTTCTCGCTCGAGTGTGTGTGAACAACGGTAAGAGCTTCATCAGCGAAGCCATGTTCCGCCAACTCCCAAAAGATCCAGCCATTCCCACATTCAAACTGATAGACAAATGGGAAATGGATCTGGAAACACCCAATTCCAAACACCTCCTGCCAAGCAGGTGTATGCTCAAAATCTCCATTGGCAACAAGAGTATAGTCCATAATTGTTGGGTCGTGGGAGACGTCACTGCCGCCTTTTACTTAGGCAGTGACATTCTCAATCGCTTTGCCATTAGTTTGGACCTAATAAACTTCAAAGCTTGGTCCCGATTAGCGGATAATCCCATGGGCTTTGATGATCAAGAAAAAGCATTTAGGTCAGCTCAATTGCTGCCTTATGCAGTTGAAATTCAGGTTAAAGAGGAAGTCACCATCCCAGAAAGGACCCGACAATTCTCCCTGGAAGTGAAAGTTAAAAGAGGACAAAAATTGAAAAATCCTGATGCTTACATACATCTAAATGCTTCTCTCCAACAGCAAGGGTTGGGGGTAAAACCGACTCCAGTAGTCAACATAGAACATGACACCATTCCAATAGAGGGACTTAAAGAGTATTACTCTAGCTGCAGGCACCATTATTGGAATGGCGGTTGATGACCGACATTTTTCCATTGATCTAGGAAATGAACTGTTAGGACCAATCCCCAAGGACTGTTTTGACAGTGACAGTGATGACAACACAACACCAAACAGGACTTTCACCTGGCATGGGGGGAACTTCCTGGTGTACACTTCTTGCCCTTATGGTAAGGAAGATGTGACTTGTGACTTCAGAGGGGATGAGGTGATTTTCCAGGTCCATGAGGGCTGCCTTTCCCACCTGAAGCCTCCAGTCCAAATCAGCACTCTGACCAGGGACTTCTCCACCCACCTGGAGGAGGCCGCTGAGATAGCCAAACCAGAAGTCTTTCCAGGCTTCAGGCAGATGGTGGAAGAGAGGGTCAACCTAGCTGATGCCTGCGTGACTCTGGAACAGAAGCAAAAGTTGAAACAAGTTTTCTTGGATTTCCAAGATCTCTTTGCGGTAGACTCATATGACTGTGGTCGCACCGACATCCACACCACAACAATCCCACAGACCCTGGAATGACTCCAGTGTTTGTGAATGTCATGATCTCTGCTTCCAAAAGGTCAGGGTTTTCCCAACTCCCTTGGAAGCAGATCCATAACCCAGGTTCCGAGTGTCAACCAGTCCCAATTGGACCTTTTGGACCCAGTCCTGGCGCCAGTGGCACCAGGCTCATAAATATGCCCAGTCCCAGCGCTGGAAGCGCCGGGCTCATAATGCTTGGGTGGACTTACCTGCAGCAGACCATGCTGCTTACTTGCCTGCCAGTTGAGCCTCTGATCCTCTTCTGTTTGGAACTACTTTTCCTGTTGGGTGGGGCAGGAGCCACTCCCTAGATTCAGAACACTGGAACTCTTCTGGAAAGCAGGAACTCTTTTCTTACCTAGGCGTGGTTGTGGAAGGAGACACCTAAGCACTACAGGAGGCTATTTAAACCACACCCGATGGATGAATCTTGCTTTGCGTTATTCTGCATCCTCTGCAGCAGAACGCTCATCGTGTCTTCTGCATCTGATCCTGGGCCTAAGGAAAAAGGCTTACCATCCTGAATCCAGTCTTCAGCAACACCTATAAAGACAAGAAAGAACAGGTTAGCATTACGGTCTTCAGTGACAGCTCTTCACTTACCTGGTCCATCGGCTGTCACCAACGCCTCGTGCTGCATTCCGGCATCTGAAAGACAAAGGCTTACCTACTCTTCGTGCGCTCCGGAGGTCTTCACACTGCATTCCGGCATCTGAAAGACAAAAGCTTACCAACTCTTTGCACGCTCCGGAGGCCTTCGGCGCTGCATCCCGCATCTGAAAGACAAAACAAGGTGCGTTTAAAGACATTGGGGAACTTTAATACTCACGTGCCATTACTCCTTGCCACATCTAACCCAATGGGTATTCCGGCACCCTGCAGCCGCTCCGAAATTGTACCTGCAAAATAAAAAGACAGTTAGAGCGCATCGTGAAGCAGGCAACAAGCGCTTACTTACGTGCTTCCAGGCGCTTCTATTCATCACACGGGCTCCATCTTCAACTCACTTCAGCCCGTCATCCGCCATCGCCGGAACCCTGCAAAACAAGAGACATCATTACTAAAGACTTTAAAGACATTAGAATTACTCGAAACTTACCGTTCGTGCAGTAAACGACAGACAGCAGTCCTCTGAAGTCAAGAGGCCTGCTCCCCTTATCCAGTGAAGAAACTGGTTACAGCACCCTGCCCCGAGGCAGATGGAGAGCACATCGTTCACTTACCTAAGGTGAGAGCGTTAACCTTTGGGGTTCTACAGGAGAAGAGAAAGGGAAGAAGAGAGAGACATTCAATAACCCAGTTCCTTAATCCCATATTTTCTATCTGCAGACATCTTACCCTTCGAGTCAGACATACAGTGCACAGAGGTCCAGCCCAAAGAGCCAGCCGTGTGTTACACATCACCTTTGAAGATACAGTATACGCCCAGTCAAGACCGGCGCCTCTACGGGAATCAGGTGAGCGTTACAGAACGCAAAGCCTACCACAAAACTCCCGTCCAGGCGCTATGGAAACCTTGGATACCGACCAGCTAGCCCAGTTACTTGGGGAACTAAGGGCAGAAGTGCATGCAGCCCATCAGGAAACGAACGCTCTAAGAAGGGAACTGATTATTTCCAAGGAGCGAACAGATGATCTTGCTAGACAATTGCTACAGTCACAAGCCGGACAGACCCCGTTACCCGCATCTGGGGGAAATCTTCCTTCTACATCCTCTATGAATCCAGTGCAGATCAACCTACCTGGGAATGTACCTCTGGCTCCGCCCGAACAATTTTCTGGTGACCCAAAGAGGTTTGCAGTATTTATCAATCAGTGCCGGTTGCATTTCTTATGCCGGCCAGCAGCCTTTCCAACTGATCAAGCTAAAGTAGCTTTCGTGCTTTCGTACCTTAGTGGCAATGCGGCAGACTGGTCGATCCCTCTAGTAAATCAAGATGATCCGGTCCTCCATGATTTTCAAGCTTTTCAGCTCAGTATGGAAAAACTGTTCGCAAGACATTCACAGGGGCAGGCCTTGGACAATGAGCTTCTTTCGTTGCGACAAGGTAATCAAGACCTTTTGGCTTATATTGCGTCTTTCAACAGACTGATAGTGGAAACTCAATGGCCTGAGGACAAAAGGATTACGCTGTTTTATAGAGGTCTTCGTGGAGAGCTCAAAGATGTGTTAGCCCAAGTAGTGAATCCCCCACAAGATTGTTCGGACTATATAGACTTAGTCGTTCAAATAGATCACAGACTGCAGAACAGGAAGGCCGATCGTTCCAAGTTTGATGCTCGAGTATTTTCCAAACCGCCAACTCCTTCCAAAGGAGTAGACTCCGGGGAACCCATGCAAATAGGGGGTCTGAAAGGTCCTCTAACACAAAAGGAGCGGGAAAGGAGAAAACAGTTGCAATTATGCCTCTATTGCGGAAACTCAGGGCACTTTCTTCGAGACTGTCCGGTGAAACCTGCCAAGAAGGCAGTAGGAGCTGCAGTTACCCAAGTTACAAACTCTGAGCAGGGAAACGACCTCGCCCGACAAGAATAGAGGTCCTCTTGCCGAGCGTGAAAACCAGTTCCGTGACCTCGCATTTCGTGATACCTATGGTCCTCATTAGCCCTGATAATCCAAATCGATTACATGCAATTGAAGCTTACGTCGACAGCGGTGCCATCGGCAATTATGTGGATCATGAAATGGTTTTGAGGATGAATCTAACTCTTTGTCCCAAGGCTGTAAAGGACGTCATTACTACGGTGGATGGTACGGAGATAGCCTCCGGGCCAGTAACGCATACCACTCAAGAGGTGACGCTAGTAAGTCAAGATGGACACCATGAGAAGATCGTGTTCGATGTGATCAAGGCCCCTCAGTTTCAGATTATTCTAGGAATACCTTGGTTAGAGAAACACAATCCTCTGATCGATTGGCGAGCAAGAACGGTCCAGTTTCCAGAATGTGTCTCTACTTGTCAACCTCCACCTGGTGTTGCACTGGCAGCAATTTCTTCAGAGACTCCCCAGTTACCTTCCGAATACCTAGAATACCAAGATGTTTTCCGGAAGGATCAGGCTAACTCTCTACCTCCTCATAGGTCTTATGACTGCCAGATAGACCTGATACCTGGATCTACTCCTCCTTGTAGTAGAATTTATGCCCTCACCGAGCCTGAGAACCTTCACCTTCGACAATACCTGGATCAATACCTGGCAAATGGGTTTATTCGTCCTTCCAAGTCCCCTGCTTCTTCAGCTTTGTTCTTCGTTCCAAAAAAGGAAGGAGACCTTAGAACTTGTATAGATTATCGCTCCCTGAACCAGATCACCGTTAAGAATAGATATCCGTTACCTTTGATCCCTGAACTCCTGGACCAAGTCAGAAAAGCATGCATATATACAAAGCTGGATCTTAGAGGAGCTTACCACTTGGTACGAGTAAAAGAGGGCGATGAATGGAAGACGGCCTTCCGCACCAAGTATGGGCTATTTGAATATCAGGTCATGCCCTTCGGACTTTGCAATGCCCCGCCGCCTTTCAATATTTTATGAACGATGTCCTCAGAGAGCTCATAGACGTGTGTGTTGTTGTTTACATTGACGACATCCTCGTTTATTCTTCATCGGAATCTGAACATCGGAAACACGTGAAAATGGTCCTCGAAAGATTGCGTCAACACAAACTTTTCGCTAAATTGGAAAAATGTGTTTTCAACGTGACTGAAGTTGAATTCTTGGGATTCATATTGTCACCTGGCGGAGTGCGTATGGATTCAAAGAAGGTCGATGCAGTTCTCAAATGGCCATCACCGTCCTCCGTAAAAGGTGTGCAAAGCATGTTAGGCTTCGCTAACTTTTACCGCAGGTTTATCCCCGAATTCTCTCGAATAGTCCAGCCCATCACTGCCTTGTTAAAGAAAAACAAACGTTTTGAATGGTCTACCGAGGCGGAACAAGCTTTCCAGGATTTGAAGACTAAATTTATCTCTGCACCAATCTTAAAACACCCTCGCCCCGAACTCCCCTACATCGTGGAAACTGATGCTTCAAGCCTTGCCATGGGGGCAGTTCTATCACAAAAGGACCCGGTAACCAATCAGTTGCATCCCGTGGCATTTTGGTCCCGCAAATTCTCGCCTCCTGAAATCAATTACACGATTACTGACAAGGAACTTCTGGCTATCAAGTCTGCCTTTAAGGCTTGGCGGCATTATCTGCTGGGGGCCCGACACACCGTTACTGTGATTACGGATCACCGAAACCTGCAATATTTGAAAACCGCAAAAGCCCAATCCTCTAGACAACTCCGTTGGGCATTATTCTTTGCCGAGTTTGACTTCATAATTACCTATCGACCTGGTACAAAGAACGGTAAAGCTGATGCCCTTTCTCGGATGGGAGTGGAAGAACACTTGATCAACCCTAAACCTGTACCAATCATTCCCGAACAAAGAATTCTGGGTGTAATCGCCACAGAATCCATAGAGGAAGTTAAGGATAAAGCCAGGCAACTTGTAACTCCAGCAGACATACAGAATTGGCACCTGCAGGGAAAGGACTTTGCAGTAAAGGACAACTTATTGTATTTCCAAGAACGATTATACCTACCCAGCACAGATTTACAGAAAAAAGTAATCTCTTGTTATCACGATTCTTTAATGGAAGGACATCCCGGTATGGCCAAGACCTCAGAAAAGATCAAGCGCTACTTCTGGTGGCCGTCTTGGAAAAAAGATATCAGAGACTTTATAATGTCCTGTGGAGTATGCGCCCAAAACAAGAGTCAAAAGGAAAGACCAGCAGGCCTCTTACGCCCTATTGACATCCCACCTCGCCCTTGGCATACGCTTTCTATGGACTTCATCACCGATCTACCTCCATGCTCCGGATACAATACGATTCTAGTAATCGTGGACTTATTCTCCAAGATGGCGCATTTCATTCCGCTCAAAGGCTTGCCAACAGCAGCAACTCTGGCCCGAGAATTTCTCGAAAACATCGTCCGACTGCACGGTTTTCCTTCGGTTCTAATTTCGGATCGAGGTAGTCAATTTATTTCTCATTTTTGGCGAAGTTGCTGTCGGTCGGCTCAAATTGATGTGAGACTATCGACCAGTCACCACCCTCAGACCGACGGACAAACCGAGAGGACCAATCAAACTCTGGAACAGTATTTACGCTGCATGCTGCAACAAACTGAAAAAACTTGGAAAGACATCCTTTGGATAGCCGAATATGCCTACAATAACTCTGTCCATTCGGGAACTGGGAAAACCCCGTTTTTTCTTTTGTACGGCAGTCACCCTCGAACCTCGGAGTTGGATCCCCTCCAAGATCTTGAAACACCAGCAGTAGACTACCTGCATTCTACAATCACCCAAGCCTTTAAGGAAGCTGTTTCTCACCTTCAAAGGGCTAAAGAACAATACAAGAAAGGAGCAGATCAACATCGGAAGGAAGCCCCTCAATATCAAGTAGCGGATCAAGTCTGGTTATCCACCAAATATCTACCTCTAAAAGGGCCACGTACATTCAACCCAAGATACCTTGGTCCCTATTCCATCACTACCATAGTAAACCCAGTAGCGGTCAAGTTGGACTTGCCCCCGCACATGAAGATACATCCGGTCTTCCATGTCTCTCTATTAAAACCCGTGCAACCTCAAACCCGACTAACTAAATCTCCAAAACCTATCCTAGTTGATGGAGAACTCGAGTTTGAAGTCAAAAGCATTCTGGACTCCAAGATCTCCAAATCTAAACTATTTTACCTAATTGACTGGAAAGGCTACGGCCCCCAAGAGAGATCCTGGGAACCTGCTGAATATGTCCACGCTCCTCGCCTAATCAAAAGATTTCACCGAACATTTCCTGACAAGCCAAAACCCCCGGAGAAGCCCGGTTTGGGAGGGGCCTTGAGGGGGGGTACTGTCATGATCTCTGCTTCCAAAAGGTCAGGGTTTTCCCAACTCCCTTGGAAGCAGATCCATAACCCAGGTTCCGAGTGCCAACCAGTCCCAATTGGGACCTTTTGGACCCAGTCCTGGCGCCAGTGGCACCAGGCTCATAAATATGCCCAGTCCCAGCGCTGGAAGCGCCGGGCTCATAATGCTTGGGTGGACTTACCTGCAGCAGACCATGCTGCTTACTTGCCTGCCAGTTGAGCCTCTGATCCTCTTCTGTTTGGAACTGCTTTTCCTGTTGGGTGGGGCAGGAGCCACTCCCTAGATTCAGAACACTGGAACTCTTCTGGAAAGCAGGAACTCTTTTCTTACCTAGGCGTGGTTGTGGAAGGAGACACCTAAGCACGACAGGAGGCTATTTAAACCACACCCGATGGATGAATCTTGCTTTGCGTTATTCTGCATCCTCTGCAGCAGAACGCTCATCGTGTCTTCTGCATCTGATCCTGGGCCTAAGGAAAAAGGCTTACCATCCTGAATCCAGTCTTCAGCAACACCTATAAAGACAAGAAAGAACAGGTTAGCATCACGGTCTTCAGTGACAGCTCTTCACTTACCTGGTCCATCGGCTGTCACCAACGCCTCACGCTGCATTCCGGCATCTGAAAGACAAAGGCTTACCTACTCTTCGTGCGCTCCGGAGGTCTTCACACTGCATTCCGGCATCTGAAAGACAAAAGCTTACCAACTCTTCGCACGCTCCGGAGGCCTTCGGCGCTGCATCCCGCATCTGAAAGACAAAACAAGGTGCGTTTAAAGACATTGGGGAACTTTAATACTCACGTGCCATTACTCCTTGCCAAATCTAACCCAGTGGGTATTCCGGCACCCTGCAGCCGCTCCGAACTTGTACCTACAAAATAAAAAGACAGTTAGAGTGCATCGTGAAGCAGGCAACAAGCGCTTACTTACGTGCTTCCAGGCGCTTCTATTCATCACACGGGCTCCATCTTCAACTCACTTCAGCCCGTCATCCTCCATCGCCGGAACCCTGCAAAACAAGAGACATCATTACTAAAGACTTTAAAGACATTAGAATTACTCGAAACTTACCGTTCGTGCAGTAAACGACGGACAGCAGTCCTCTGAAGTCAAGAGGCCTGCTCCCCTTATCCAGTGAAGAAACTGGTTACAGCACCCTGCCCCGAGGCAGATGGAGAGCACAGCATTCACTTACCTAAGGTGAGAGCGTTAACCTTTGGGGTTCTACAGGAGAAGAGAAAGGGAAGAAGAGAGAGAGTAATTCAATAACCCAGTTCCTTAATCCCATATTTTCTATCTGCAGACATCTTACCCTTCGAGTCAGACATACAGTGCACAGAGGTCCAGCCCAAAGAGCCAGCCGTGTGTTACACATCACCTTTGAAGATACAGTATATGCCCAGTCAAGACCGGCGCCTCTACGGGAATCAGGTGAGCGTTACAGTGAAGCAATATCGTTTGCCTCTCGCATCCATGGAGTCCCTTACTGAAATAATTAAGAACCTTGAGTCCCGGGGAATAATCCATCCAGTACACAGCACCTTCAATAATCCGGTGCTGGGAATATTGAAGCCAAACTGCCAGTGGAGACTCTGCGCCGACCTTAGGGAGCTCAACAAACGGGTCCATACTTCCCGATGGCCTCTGCCCTACATTGACCAAGGGCTGGCCCAGATCCAGGGGTCACAGGTATTCACAGCAATAGACCTGACCAATGGATACTGGACCGTGCCTGTCAGTAGGGAGGACCAATACAAACTGGCTTTTACCTTTGGGGGCCAGCAGTACACATGGACCCGGACTCCCTTCGGATACCTCAACTCCGGCAATGAATTCAACATTTTCCTACATAAGACCATGCCCGACCTGGGTGCGAGGGGCAACCTGGCTTATGTAGATGATGTCCTCATCAAAAGTTCATCTGTGGGGGACACATAGCGGAGATCCGTTATGTTCTGACGCAGTTGAGGGCCGCCGGAGCAAAACTTTCCTTCCAGAAAGCACAGTGGTGTAGAACCCGTGTTAATTTCTTGGGGCATGAGATTACTCCTCAGGGTCTCTGTCCCCAAGAAAAGAAAGTGGAAGCACTTCAGAAACTGAAGGATCCCACAACTCTGCGGGAACTAATGAGCCTCCTTGGACTGACTAATTACAGCAGAAAGTTCATTGAAGGCTACGCAGAGATCACTAGACCCCTGATTCATCTCCTGAAGGGGGGGTCAAGTGGAATGGGGTCCAGAACAAGCCGAGGCAGTAAGACAACTCAAAAGAAGCCTCTCACAAGCGCCTTGCCTAGCTTACCCTGTCAGAAACAAGGAGTTCTTCCTGGAGACAAGGTTCTCTAATACGTGCTTGACGGCAGTATTGTACCAAAAGCATGACAAGGTCAATAAGGTAATCTCCTATGCGAGCAAAACTTTATCCTCTGTGGAGGAAAAATTCCACGATTGTGAGAAGGCACTCCTGGCAACGGTGTGGGCATTGAAGAATTACCGCCCGTTTATCCAGGATGAACACATCATAGTGGAGACTCCACACCAGCCTCTGCAATATCTCCAAAGTGACAGAATCCGGGCCGGAAATGTGAGTAATTCCCAAATTACTTCCTGGATTCTGTCAATTCAAGGCTTTCCTGTGGAGGTCAGATATGGCCAAAACAAGAAGAGTCCCCTCGCGCAAGGTCTGGCTGGCTTGCATGATTGTGCCAGAGAAAACTGTCTCGAGGACGAAAGTCTAAAAATCAAGGACAACATGGAGGCATACCTCAATTCCCCACACAAAGTCTTTGAAGAAGACAAGTGTGAGGGAATGCCCACTGTCTATGTGGATGGATGCTCTTACCATGTTGACAACAACGGGGAGAAAGAACTGGTGGCCGGCGTAGGGAATGCATGGGTGAAGGAGTTTCCAGAACCCTCCGCTGGGTACAAAACTGGTCCCCGAAGTAGTCAGGTGGCAGAATTGATGGCTGTGCATCAGACCATCCTCACTGCTGTCCAACATCAACTCCACGAACTGGTCATAATCACAGATTCGGATTATGTACGGAACGGGTTCGTGGAGCACCTGGTTAATTGGAAAACCAGAGGCATGTTATGTGCTAATAACAAACCCCTGAAACATGGGAAGCTAATCCAAAATATTGATGATCTGGACACATCGAATGGGATGACCATCTACTGGAAAAAGATCAAGGGTCAGTCCAAAGTAGAGGGACCAGACAAAACTGGAAATGACTTAGCTGATCAGCTGGCCAAAACCGGGGCCATCCAAGGGGATCTAATAGAAATAGAGTCCCTGTTGGGGGAAATCCAGGTCACTGCTATCACTAGGTCCCAGACCAATGCTCACAATGATCTTTCAACTGCACAATGGAGTAAGGAGACCCCTGATGCTGATTTGATTACAGCTCAGAAGGGGGATCCAATAATTGGTAAGTTTTACCAACACATTGAGGACCCTGAGAACTTTCCCCTGACGGATACCGATTACATTGGGAAAGAGGACCTAAGAGTGTTGATGAAATGTCCAAAGATGTTCCGAATCCAAGACGGTTTGTTGGTAAGGAAATCCCAAGCTGGCCATGATCAGTGGGTGGTTCCTACCTCATTCCGAAGCCTGATGTTAAGTCACGCCCATGATGCGGCCACCGCCGGTCATAGGGGGTTTCACACAACACTGGAAATCTTAAGAGAGGTTGCATACTGGCCACACATGGGGCAAGACCTCGACCAATACTTGAAGGGGTGTCTTGTGTGTGCACAATTTCAGCCATCATCCCTCACACACCGTGCACCTCTCCAAAAGAGGGGGATGACACTGCCATGGTCAGATTTGCAAATCGACTTTGTAGGCCCTGTAATTCGCTCGTCTAGAGGAAACAAGTACATGTTGACCGTTACATGCTTGTTTACCAAGTGGGTGGAATGTCTCCCAGCCCCAAACTGCAAGGCAGAAACAGCAGCTGCCCTGATGATTAACCACATCTTTTCCCGTTTTGGTCTACCTCAAAGGATTGAGTCAGACAGAGGTAGCCACTTCACCAGTGAAGTAATGACAAAGATGTGGGAGATACTGGGGGTTAAAAGGAAGCTACATATTGCTTACCGGCCAGCTTCTTCTGGAGCAGTGGAGAGATACAACCGAACCATTGTGAGCATATTAAAAAAGTTTGTGGCAGATTCTGGGCCAAGTTGGGATATCCGATTACCTCTGGTCCTAATGGCCATCAGATCTACCCCTTCATCTACAACTTAAATGTCACCATTTGAGTTGATGACCGGACGCAAGATGGTGCTTCCCCAGCATCTGCTCTACAGGACCCAAGAGCAGACACTGATAAATGCCTCCACAACTCATGAGTATGTGGAGAATTTAAGGAAACACCTTCAGCATGCTTTTGCCTATGCTCAGCGGAATCTAGAAAGATCAGCTGATAGCATGAAAACCCACTACGACCTGAAGACCACCAGGAAAGAATATACTGTGGGGGACCGGGTCTATCTATACAATTTCCAAAGGAACCAGGCCAAACAGCGAAAACATTTTCCTACATGGAAGGGACCGTTTGAAATTATAGACAAGATCTCCCCTGTAGCGTACAAGATCCGCATCCCCAAAGGCAGTTCGGCAGAGGGGGAAGACAAGTGGGTACATATAAATCAGTTAAAGTGTTGCCATCCCAGGCACACCCTGCAGCAACTGGAGGAGTCCTCTGCAATACCAGAGGGGGCCGCTCCAAAGAAAGTCAGTTCAAACTCTAAAATATTCCACATATCAAAAATATAGTAACGTAATGCAAATGTTCCCTGTTATATATTGTTTTTAAAATCAGACTGCAAAATGCATTCGGATGTATAAAATGTACATGTTCGCCACACCATTAATAGTGGTGGAAAAATGTCTAGGAATGTGTATTGCCGCTTTTGCTTTATCATCCTAGGAGAGAGGAAACCATGGTGACTGACCAAGGAGGACGACCGGGGACCGGGAGCAGAGACCCGAGGGGCCCGGGGTACCACCCAATATTCCCATCAGGACCGGCGAGGAGAACCGATCGATCCAACCGGATGGAGGAAAGGATGCTGAACTGTGCCATTTGCGGAATTGGAAGAAGATGATGCGGACATACCAGTGCGTGGGTCAAAACATTCTTCGCACCGACTCCCCCTCGACTCAAATTCAAAGTGCAGTCAGGTGGGGGGGCTTTGTCAGGTGTATTGACCCACGTTTGAGTCATTAAGCTGCAACATTTGGTGCTGTGGGCTTAGAAAATCCAAGATGGCCAAAAAGCCCACATGTGCGCCAGAATCCAGGAGAACTGCGCAGTTGGCACAAGACCACTCCAAAGATACAACCTTCTTGTGGGGGGTTCCACATCACCACTCTACTGTAAGGATGCCATCAAAACAATGTTAAGCAAGGGTCCTATTCTATCAAGCAAAAGACCACTCTATTGAAATGCAGTAATTCAAGACAGATCCCAAAAATGGATGCAGTACCGACAAATTCCCCAAGGCGGCGCTAGCGGTCTAAACTCTGACAGGAGAACTGGCTGACAAAGGGACCTGAGTCAACTGGACTTCAAAGGCCTGTTGGTTAATTAAAACAATCTTAGCCACCTGCTGTTCCCAGAGGCCAAGAGGCTGGGAAATCTTAACACCTCAGATATTCCCACATCAGGAGGCAGGATATCACATGACCCTGTTGATTGATTGAGGAGGGACTTCCAGGCAGCCTGCTCGAGCCCACACAAAAGGCTCTTTCTGTTGAATGGGGTATGTTAATTTTGAGTGTTTCCTGTCAACAGCCCTCTGCCAGCAAGGAGAGACATGTGATCACTGACCCACCCAGACTTCTGGAGGCGGAGCCAAACACTTTGGGGAGTTGAATTGCAACAAATATATATTTTATAGAAACTGTGATAACTTATTGTAACCAAATGACAGGAATGTACAACTTTGAGAGTCTTAGTTTGAAAAATGCCCTCACGATTTGAGTCCAAACTCCAATTTGTACCATGTTCTGGGGCAAAACCCCACTAATTATGAATATTGTAGACAATGTATGTAAGCTAGATACATGGAAAGTTACTGGGATATATGTGGAAGGGAAATGTACCTTTGTATAATTTTTGATGAAAATCCCATATTGCACAACCCACTAAAATCGAAAATAAGTTGCCATTTTTGAATGCAAGCTCCTAGAAACACCAGAGGCGGAACAGAGACTACCTTAAGCAAGGTGTAATATGTACATGTAATGTCAACCACTTGTGTACCTGGGAAATATGTATTTGAATCAAATATAGATTTGTGGGCAAATTGACCAGGGGAGGATCCTCTGACCCATAAACAGACCTCATCATGATGACAATCCATTTCCTTTCTCCAATCATGGGAGAGGGGAGAATTGGGCCAATGACAAGTAGAGAAGGGCAGGCTCCGTTATGCCACGCACACACCCACTTTCAAAACACATAAAAAGAGACTGCTGGGACAGGTAGAGAGATTCAATTCCATTTTCTGCGGGACGCTCTGCCGGGAGACTCCAGACTTCACATCCATCAATCTTCAGAGACCTGAAATTTACTTCAGAACTTAAAGCAAGGGCCTAAACCCACAAACTGAGAACTCTTCTCAGCAGGCCTCAGCATCCTTAAAATCATCTGCAAACTATTCCACAACCGGGCGAGCTGTTTGAATTCTGTGCCAAGCACTTTTGCCGGAACCGCAGAGCTGACCCAGACCGCTGTGAGCAGAACCAGAGATCTGGATCGCTGTGAGCAGAACCGGTGCCTGATTGACCCGCCGAGCAGACAGAACCGCCGCCGGACGTGTTGACCAGATCAGTGACGAGGCCTAATTCAAATTTATATTGTGAGTACCTAGCAGAACTGTGCAGAACCAATCTCTTAGTTAAAATAATCTAATTCAAGCTATTTTAACCTAAGTAGAACTGCCTCCTAGAAATCGTGTCATCTGTCATTTTTAAAGCTGCACAACTGTCACCTGTCAATTCTGCAGCTGCAAGCTGTCACCTGTCATTTTGAGTTTTACTTTAAATCCGAAAATCTACCTTTATTAAATTGTCCGTATCTCTGGAACCGTTTGTCCTAGGAACGAAATTCTAGGCTTTCCAACGAACCGACTTCCTACTCCCTATACTTTTCCGCAATCGTGATTTACGCACTCGCGAAATTTACCGCGATTTGCGATTTTGGCTCAATTTCTCCACTTGTCAAAATAGCAGCTCCATTCTTTCCTTTGTTAAAATCCGTTTGCAACCTGGTAATAACTCATAGAGAATTGCTAAAGTGAGCCTGAACTAATACCAACAAGCATCTCTCACTCACCCTGAATCTCTAGAGGGAATTAAAATCAGTTAGCACATTTTCCCATCCATTGCCATCACATTTAAAAGCATTTTGGGCCTGTGTTTCAAACCTCTACCTGTTTTCCTCTAAGCTTGCTGGGGGGGAACTGCATTTCGTATTGCATTTTGTTGGGATTCTTGAAGACTGTGTGCTCTCCTTCCATTTCTTACATTGCATAGGGGGGGAGTGAATTGTCAAGGAAAAGTGATTACATTGGCCCTCATTACGACCCTGGCGGAAAGGGGTTTACGCCGGCATAAACCATGGCGCACCTTTCCGCCTGAGTACGAGTTCCCGTAGCGCCATGGTGATTTTTACGCCTGCTTTTTGCAGGCGGAAAAATCCATGGCGCTACGGGACTTGTTGTTAATTACGCCACCGTAATTTACGGTGGCGTAATTAACGCCTTCCCCACTCCCATTATACCCTATGGGGCAAAAATGGGAATGGGGAAGGGTAAATGGGGATTGGGGACTTACCGCCCCGCCAAGGTCGGAATGGGGCGGTAAGTCCGCCAACCACCATGGCGGAGTTGGCAGCTTAGCGCCATGGACCATGGTGCAAATTGCACCATGGATCTCCGCCAGGGTCGTAATGAGGGCCATTGTCTTTTGTTGAAGCCATATCAAGTTATCTTCTGTACTGCATTTCATTCATCATTGCGTTTCCTTGAACCATATAAAGCATTCTTTCCCACCTTATTCTTCTGTTCCTATTCATAAGTTACCTCTTGCTGATTACTGCTCATATTCACAAGTATAATATCCATTATCAATTTATTTATAGAAGTGTGATATATATATACATTGTTTAAATTTTCAAATAAACCTTTTAATTTGCAAAACAAACCTACTTCTCGGCTCAGTGGGGTCAGGGGGATTCTAAGAGGGGGGTGTTATACAAGGGTTGTCATCCAGAGTACTGAACTGGACATAAAAATACATCAATAAGGGTTTTCCTCAGCATCCCAGACTGTAGTGTTGATTGAATATCGCTTACAGTACCTTCAGGTGAGTGGAACTGAAGTCAGTGATGGATTGAAGACATGGTACTGTTCCAGGTAAGTTTCGTAGTGTTCTTTCTCTCTCTGCAGTTCCTTGGTTTTAGGTAAACTGGCATCAAAGAACTGGACACGGTGAGCGTTACGCTGCCCACAGCAGAATAACGCAAAGCATGTTCTGCTGTTTGGGTGCGGTTTAAATAGTCTCAGGTAAAGTAGTCCAGGTAAAATAGTCCCAGGCTTGCCACACCCAAAAGACTAGACCGCATAGCTCAGTTCCTTGTAACTGAGCTATGTGTGTGCCTCCATGTTGGCAGAACCCCCCAAGTTAAATAGTCCCAAGTAAATAGTCCCATTCTAATGTTGGTCTTCATGATGGTCATGAGCCTGGTGCCAAAGGCGCCAGGACTGACTCCAAGAGAGTCTTGGATGAGGTTTAAGGCCTTTGACCTGGCCCTAACTTGAAGGCTGACTTGCCAGTGAGGACCAGGGGCAAGGGTCATGACAGCACTCCCCCCAAGGCCCCTCTCACGGTGGCACTTCTGCCTGGTCCTGGTTTGGCTGGGTAATTCGGATGGAATTTTTTAATTAAGCGAGGTGCATGGATGTATTCACTAGGTTCCCATGATCTGTCTTGAGGGCCGTATCCCTTCCAATCAACTAAGTAGTATAGTTTGGATCTGGTGTATTTTGAGTCTAGGATATCCTTTACTTCAAACTCTGGTTCTCTGTCAACTAATACTGGTTTTGGTGGTGTTGTAACCCGAGTACCGGGTTGTACCGGTTTCAGGAGTATGTTGATAAGTGAAACACAGGATGAATCTGCATAGTGGGTGGTAGGGCTAATTTAACTGCCACTGGATTTATTATGGATTCAATAGAATAAGGTTCCAGATATAGGGGACGAAAGGTCCAAGTCCCTTTTATAGACTCATATTTTGATGCTAACCAGAACTTGTCTCCAATTTGATAGTCGGGGGCTTTACTACGATGTTGGTCAGCAAATTTCTTTTGTCTGTTCTTGGCTTGGAGTAAATGTTCTGCTGCTTCTTTGAAGGCCTGGGAAATAGTCGTATGTAGGGTTTTAACCGCTGTCATTCCCAAAGGGGTTGGGAGGTCCAATTCTGAAGTATGTGGATGTCTACCATATATACTCTAGAAAGGGGGTTGTCCAGTGCTGGTGTGTAATGAATTATTATAGGCATATTCCGCTATCCATAACAAGTCCTTCCAATTTCTTTCTACTTGATGTAACATGCAAACTAAGTATTGCTTGAGGGTTTGGTTTGTTCTTTTTGTTTGGCCATCTGTTTGAGGATGGTGACTTGTGGATAGTCGAATGTCAATTTGGGCCATTGAACAGCATTTCCTCCAGAAGTTGGATACAAACTGACTACCTCGATCCGAGATCAAGACCAATGGAAAGCCATGTAGCCATACGATTTCCTCCAGGAATACATTTGCTAAATTGGATGCATTTGGAAGACCCTTAAAAGGAATAAAGTGTGCCATTTTAGTGAACAAGTCTACAACTACTAAGATGGTGTTGAATCCTTGACTGGGAGGTAGATCTGTAATGAAATCAAGGGACAGTGCGTGCCATGGTGCAGGAGGAATTTCCAATGGTTGGAGAAGGCCAGCTGGTTTCTGCTTTTGGGACTTGTTTTGTGCAAACACACCGCAAGATTGGATGAATTGTATGATGCCTTTACGCCATGTGGGCCACCAATAGGTTCATTTTACTTTAGCTAGAGTTTTGCAATTCCAGGATGACCTTCAATCAGGGAGTCGTGCTAACCTGAAATAACCTGCTCTTGTAAATCTTTACTTGACAAGTATAGACGGTTCCCAAAATATGGTAACTGGTCTTTAATGGTGTAATGTTCTCTTTGAGTACACCACTCTTGTGAGAAAGTGGGATCCATTAAGAGTTGGATCTTGTTTTGGAGTTCACCCTGTGTCAGTGTTGTCGTAAGACCCAGGAGTTTGTCTTCTTTAATGATGGCTACTGGATCTGGAGTTGTGTATACCTTTTCATCAACACCCATGCGGGACAAGGCATCACCCATTCCGTTTTGAACTCCTGGCCGGTAGGTGATCACATAGTCATATTCAGCGAAGAAAAGAGCCCACTGCAGTTGACGAGATGATTGAGCCTTTGTTGTTTTTAGGTATTGCAGGTTTCGATGATCAGTTATGACCGTGACAGTATGTCTAACACTAAGGAGATAGTGTTGCCATGCCTTGAAAGCTGATTTTATAGCCAAGAGTTCTTTGTGATAGCATAGTTGAGTTCGGGAGGTGAGAATTTTCGTGACCAGAAGGCCACAGGGTGTAACTGGCCAGGTCCTGGCTCCCTTTGTAAGAGAACAGATCCCATAGACATTCTAGAGGCATCTGTTTCAACTATATAAGGGAGGTCTGGGCCAGGATGCCGTATAACTGGAGCAGAAGTGAATTTTTTCTTAAGTTCTTGAAAGGCCTTCTCTACATCTTCGGTCCAATGGAACTTTTTATTGTTTTTTCTCAATAGTGATGTAATTGGATGCACTATTTGGGAAAAATCTGGGATGAATCAGCGGTAAAAGTTTGCAAAGCCCAACATACTCTAGATTCCTTTAAATGAAGTTGGTGACGGCCAGTTAAGAATGGCATCTACCTTGTGCCTATCCATTCTGATACCTTTTGGTGTGAGGATAAAACCAAGGAACTCCACTTCGGTGACATGAAAAGAGCATTTTTCAAGTTTAGCATACAGTTTATGTTGGCGGAGTTTAGTAAGGACGGAGCGGAAATGCCTGGCATGGTCTTCGTTTGTAGCAGAATACACTAAGATGTCATCAATGTAAACCAGGGCGCAAACGTCCATTAACTCCCGCAAAACATCATTCATAAAGTACTGGAATGCAGCAGGAGCGCTGCAAAGTCCAAAAGGCATTACCTGGTATTCATATAAGCCGTATTTGGTACAAAAGGCGGTTTTCCATTCGTCTCCTTTCTTCATTCGAACAAGATGGTACGCCCCCCTAAGGTCCAGTTTGGTATAGATTTGGGCGTCTTTGACTTGATCCAATAATTCGGAAATAAGGGGCAGTGGATAACATTTTTTTACTGTGATCTGGTTTAATACGTGATAGTCGATGCAAGTCCTCAAATCTCCTTCCTTCTTTGGTACGAAGAATAAGGGACTGGCTGCCAGTGATTAAGATGGGTGGATAAATCCATTTGCCAGGTACTGATCAAGATAAGATTTCAAATTGAGATTTTCTGGTTCAGTAAGTGCATAGATTCGACCACAAGGAATTTGCGCACCAGTTATGAGGTCGATCTAACAATCGTAGGGCCTGTGCGCTGGTCGAGTATTGGCTTGTTCTTTCTGGAACAGGTCTTGAAAATCTTGGTATTCATTTGGTAGAGTACTAGTCACACCTAGCACAATCGCTGCCGTACTGGGAGTAGGAGATGTACATAAGTCTGTTTTCCCCTTTTCTTGGTAATAACAGTTGCACGCACAATCATCGAAAAAGGCCAGCTTCTTGGCACACCAATCTATTAGAGGGTTGTGAGCTACCAACCATGGCATCCCTAAGATTAGTCGAAACTGAGGAGCTTTGAAGAGTGCGAATGCAATAGATTCTCGGTGTCCATCCTGGCACAGTAGGGTTAGTGCTGCTGTACATTGGGTTACCGGTCCGGAAGCTATTTCTGTCCCATCAACAGTAGTAACTGTTTCAGTAGTCGACTTAGAGCATAAGGGACGCCCCATCACTGCTGCCAGATCTTGGTCTACATAATTCCCAACTGCTCCGCTGTCTATGCATGCTTCAACAGCATGCATCAGAGACGGTTGTTGGTGATTGATCAAAATGACTGGTAATGCAAAGTTTGAGGTCTGTGGCTCATCCTTCTCGCTCGACAAGCGGACCTCTACGCTTGCCGGGCTTGGTAGTTTTCCGATTCCTTGTTATTATCTTCCTTCTCTGTGGCTCCACAGTTCTCCTTGGTGGTTTCACTGGACATTCTTTGAGGAAGTGGCCTGATTTTCCGCAATATAAGCATAATTGCTGTTGCCTTCTCTTGTCTCTTTCAGTTTTAGTTAAAGGGGGCCGTAAACCTCCGATTTGCATGGGCTCTACTGTGTTTTTCAATGTACGTGGAACATTATCCTTTGACCGGACATACACAGCTTGAGTGTCTAACCTTATCCGGTCCGCTTTTCGGTCTTGTAATATGTGATCTAATTGCACCACAAGGTTGATGAATTCTCCACAGTCTTTAGGTGGGTTAACCACTTGAGCAAGGACATCCTTTAGTTCCTCCTCGTAGACCCCGATTAAATAGTGTGGTCCTTTTTTCCTCAGGCCACCGAGCTTCAACGACTAGTCTGTTAAATGTTGCTATATATGTAAGCAAGTCTTGACTTCCTTGACGGAGTGACAAAGGTTTGTTGTCTAATGCTTGGCCTTGGGTATGACGAGCAAAGAGTTTTTCCATTTCCATCGGGAAACCCCCAAAGTCATGTAACAACGAGTTATCCTGACTTACCAATGGTACCGACCAATCCGCAGCACTGCCACTCGGATATGACAAGACAAAAGCAACCCACGCTTGGTCGTTTAGGAAAAGCCCCAGGTCTGCAAAGGAAATGAAGACGACACTGTTTCATGAACGTTCAGGTGGAGCTAAAGGAACTGCCCCAGGAAGGGTTATTTGTACTGGATTGGTGAAAGAAGTTGGTACAGATGCTTGCGGAATGTTACCAGGCAATGGGGTCTGTCATGCCTGTGATTGGAGCAATTGTCTACTTATTTAGTCGGTGCGATCCTTAGTAACAATCAAATCCCTCCTAAGAGCGTTGGTTTCTTGCCTGGCTGAATTTACTTCAGCGCATAATTGTCCCGACAACTGAACTAACTGGTCAGTCTCTGAAGTCTCCATGACGCCCAGGTGGATAATATTATTGAGGCTCTGCGTTCTGTTACGCTCACCTGGTATCCATGGGGACGCCACCCAGCCCTGGTTGGATGATTTGCACTCTCAAACCCTCTCCCGGTCCCTTGGTAAGCCCTCTGGTTAAAGATGCGTCTGCAATATAGGAGAGCTGGATTCAATACCAGATTGTCTTTATGTTTTCCCACCTCCCTTGGCCTCAACTCCTTCCTCCCCCTTGGGCCTTCTCCTCACTTTAATATCGTAAAAGGTGGATTCTCCATCCTGCTCCTCGTGGCAGGGGCGCATAGATGTGGGGGGTGAGCAGGGACCAAGTTACTTCACTGGTGCAAGCCCCCCTGTGGGAATCCAGGCCTGCTGCAACTCCTTAGGTATGCTGCTTTACAGTCTTTATATGGAGTTCTTATGCTCCTCTTAGTAATAATAATAATGTCCTGCTTCTTTCCTTTTAGGTATGGAAAGGTATTTTGGTGTTGTCATGCAGTTTGAAGATGAGCATGGGCTGGTAGGCAAAAGCGCGGTGTGCGCGATGCAGTCCGGTGAGTAATGCGTGATGCGCAGCGCTGTTTCGCCTTTTATATTGCTAACCTGTGTCTTTTCTCTCCTTGCAGGTTGCGATGTTCCTCGCCGAGCGCCGTAATGTTCCAGCAATGATACTAACCAGGAGATGACTACCCAGGTAAGAATTGTGTGGCTTTCTTCATTCGGGAGGAATTGTGAGTAAACGCTTACTAATGCTGTCTTTCTTTCTCCTCTTTCCAGGTTATGGTATTCCAGGATGCATTGGGTGCTGGATGATGGAGTTCATACCTTCAGGTGAGTGGATCTGAAGGCAGCGATGGATTGAAGACAGGATAGATACTGTTCCAGGTAAGTTTCGTAGTGTTCTTTCTCTCTCTGCAGGTCCTTGGTTTCAGGTAAGCTGGCATCAAAGAACTGGACACGGTGAGCGTTACGCTGCCCACAGTAGAATAACGCAAAGCATGTTCTGCTGTTTGGGGGCGGTTTAAATTGGCTCAGGTAAAGTAGTCCAGGTAAAGTAGTCCCAGGCCTGCCACACCCAAAGTAGTCCAGGTAAAGTAGTCCCAGGCCTGCCACACCCAAAAGACTAGAACGCATAGCTCAGTTCATTGTAACTGAGCTATGTGTGTGCCTCCATGTTGGCTGAACCCTCCCAAGTTAAATAGTCCCATGTAAATAGTCCCATTCTAATGTTGGTCTTCATGATGGTTATGATCCTGGCGCCAAAGGCACCAGGACTGACTCCAAGAGAGTCTTGGATAAGGTTTTAAGGCCTTTGACCTGGCCCTAACTGGAAGGCTGACTTGCCAGCGAGGGCAAGGGGCAAGGGTCATGACACCTCCTCAACAAAATGTTGTAAAAAAAGTCATTAATTTCAGTACATATTCATTAGATCCGGTAAGATCAACCATTTTTAACGTTAGCTCCACGACAGTGCGGAAGTTATAAGCTATTATTTAGAAGGGGGCTAATCCGTAGCCTGCTCCCCTCAATCAGAAAATGTACAAAAATGTATGTAATTTGTTAGATATTCATTAGATCCAGTATGATCAGCCATTTGCAATGTTAGATCCACTACAGAACATGAGTTATAAATAATTATTTAGAGGTGGGGGAGCTACCCAATAGTAAACTAGTCAACACCTCTATCAAAAAAAGTACAAAAATGTATGTCATTTGTTGGATATTTGTTAGATCTAGTTTGATCAACCATTTTCAACTTTCGATCCGCTACAGAACAGGTCTATAAGCAATTTAGAGGTTGGGAGGCTAACCCAGTAATCTAGTCCCCCCCCCTCTATCAAAATTTGCTAGATATTTATTGGATCCAGTATGATCAACCATTTTCAATGTTAGATCTATTACAGAACAGGCCAAAACAAGCTATAGACATCGGTTAACCTTAGCATTATTTTTCTAGTGACGAGGTTATAATATTCGATCCCTGGGTCCACGCTTAGAAACCTCTGGGTATTAAGCGCGTTATAAATAACCTATTATATCATATCATATCATATCATACATGTGTCCTTGCACAAGCATGGTATAGAATTATAGGTGCATGCAACAGGAGCGATGTGCCCAACTCCTCCACTATAGAAAAAAGTGAAATTACTTCTGTTGTTGCCTCAAGCACCCATGTTCCAGATGTATGATATTGGCATGATATTGGCATGCTTCCATCACACTGAGGTCATAAAACTGTGCCGGAACCATTTATGAGGGCAATTGCAATATGTGGGAAATGTGAAATCTGGGAGAGTCATGCATGAGGACATCTTGACACATATGTCCTCCACCATGACCACCTGACACCTGACACGCTGTTGCCACCGGACCAGCAATTTCCATCTCTACCACTCGCAAGTCATTGGTCTGAAGGCACTTCAACCTTTCTGCTGGAATTTCCTGGATTAAGTTGATGGTGTCATATTTAAAACCAATATTTTTCACTACTTTCTCCCAACAGCCAATTCCTACCATCATCACTCAGTGCAAACCATGCCGCTCACCAGCAACATCATGTACACTGCATCGCTGCAAACTCACCCATGTCACCATACACCCCATCACAACTCCATCATCTACCATTACACGGAAATTGATGCTTGCCTGTGTTCACTCAGCAATCTGGACGTTGCTACCATTGGCTCTTTCAAAAACCTATCCTGTCACTTCCTGCTCTCCCCCACAGACACAGTCACTTTTCATCTCATCTACAGACCACCCAAGCCCAACACCTCCTTCATTGAAGGGTTTACGGACTTAGTCACAAACCATGTCTCTCACACATGGCAACAACATCTTCCTCAGTGTCCTCAACATCCCTTGCAACCCAGCAACCAAATCAATGAAGAAATATCTCCCCTGTCTGCTTGACACACTGAACCTCAGACAGCACATGAAAGAACCAACTCACAGGAAAGGTAATATCCCCGACCTCATCATCACCACACTGCCCACGGCAAGGAAGGCATGGTATCAAAGTAAGACAGACACAAGTGATCACAGTTCAATGGTGTTTATTAAATTTTATCACAGGTGTGAAAAACACCTATCTAAATCTAAATCTAAGATAGTAGCAAACTATGACCGTCAAATAATAATAATACAGTCCTAGTGGCATCTAGTCAAATAAAAAGGGCCTATACTAAAACAAACTATTGCCAATCCTTCACGCTGTGCTACAAATAGTGTGGCATAATGGTCACAAAAAGAAAGAGGTGTTCACAAAATGATAAGTCAAGATGTTTAGACCATTGGCCTGCCTTCCCCATGTTTTCATCACGGGATAAGGCGGGTCACTCGAGCACAGCACACTCTGGGCTTCTTCAGCACAAGTTCACAGTTCCTTTTACCAACATCAGGGCCTTCTGTGACCAAGTCTCTTTTATACAAAGTCTCTTGCCTCAGAGGGCCTGACGTACCAGAAACAACATAAAAAGTTCCTTTCCAAATGTTCAAGTCAGGCCCTTCACTCTTCACCCTAGATCCACCTCAGGCGGGCTCAGATCCTATTTTCACAATTAGCTTCTAGCAGTCACGTTCAGATCAACTTCATTCGTAGGCACTCCTCGTTTGGGTTCACACTTGCCACAGCAATATCTTCTCGGCCGAGTTACTGTTCACCCAGGATCCCCCACTTCCGGGCTCAGACCCCATTTCCACAATTAGTCCCCCTCAACCGGGCTCAGACCAATTTCAGTTAGCAAACAATTGAAGACATTTAAATGTGCATGGGATTTAACTTAACCCACTGCAGGACCACTTTGATTTCCCAGTACAATAATTTTTACCTCGGGGGGTGGGGTACCACGCAGAGACCTACGAGTGATCACCCACGTGGTGCCAAACCACTCTGTATCTGGTACCTTGGTGTCATAAAGTTCAATTGTATACAAGTTCTCTTTCCTCATACAACCTTGAGCATAACACAGTCCATCTGTTATCAGTTTCTCTCACCGACTATGCTGAACTCACTGCAGTTGCTTTGCTGCCGGAGTCAAGGACAGTGCCCCAGTGGCAAACGCTTCTCCCCGCCTTGGCTATCAATGCGGAAGGGCCCTGTGTACCTTTGACACACACTACACCGTTCGTCAGCTGCAATTCCCGGTCTTATGTTTCTTTTCCTTGAGACTTCTTGAAAGTCACGGTCCTTTGTAGAAAAGGGCATGGGTAATTCCCTCCTTGTCACCCTCTCTGGTCTCGCCACCTTTCTCCTCGGTTTAAACTGCCATCTCAGAATTGCTGCTTCCTCATGCATTTGCCTTGCTCAGAGTGTGCTTTCGTGCTCCGCCTTTTATCCGTGTTGGGAAGTGTTTTGGAATTCAAGTGTGTGTAATTATCAGTAATTGCCTGACTCTGCCTGACCCTTGCATTGGGAAATGTCAGGTATGCGGCTCTGGTGTTATTCGGTTGTCGCTCACGATGAACTGCCCGTGAGAAAGTGTTTGTGTCGGGAAAAGTGGGTGCGGGGGTGAGTGTCTAGGTATCCTACCTGGTAGGATGAGGAAAAGGTGTTATAAGGAAGGGTATAGCGCGTCTCACCCTTCGGTGTCCCACTTCCACTCCCCCCCCCCGAAGACCTCCCTTTCAGGTGGCCTCTCGCATTGGTCCACCCCCAGGAACTGGATCCAATGTCCTGGCCACCTGAATGACAGAGCCCCCGAGGCTAGCAGGTGAGACACTTTCAGGTTTCTCATACCACCCTTCATCACAGCTCTCCTATTCCGTACGACTGGTCGGACCATCTAGCAATCCTCTTTCAGTCATATCACATCTCTCAAGCAAACCCACTGTAAACTAGGCAATCAAGCCTTCAGATCCTTCAAGAAATTCCCAGTGAAGGCTCACACAGAAGACCTCTAACACCGCCACCTCACATGGGCTAATGTCTCTCTGATGAATCAAGACTGCAACTCGCTTCTCCAAGAACTCAACACCACCCTCACGAACAACATCAACCACCATGCCTCAGTGAAATGGTGTACACTAAAACCTAAACATTCAGCACCCTGGTACACTCAGGCGCTCAGCCTCAACAAACGAATCATCAGAAAACAAGAAAGAAATTGGCGAAGAGCTTGCAGCGCATCCAACTTCGCTCTGCTCAAGGAACTCTGTGGTACACACAGGTGACTGATCAATACTGCCAAGGCCAACTACTACCAAAACACCATAGCCAAGGCCAACAATGAAAGCATAGCCCTCTTCAGATCCAACAAGCACTGCATCAACCTTCTGCCTAAACAACCCGTAGCACACTCCATTGAAAACTCCACTGCCATCAACTGTTCCTTCATCAGCAAGATCAGCATGATCCGCAAGCACAGAGACACCAATGCCAAAACTGATAGCATACCAGACAATCCATCTCACAGAACCACAACTACCTGGACAACTTTCAAGACATCAACTATGGAAGACCTCTCTGCCGCCTTAGCATCTCTCAAGGCCACATCGTTTATGGATGACATCCTCCCTGCCTCCTTACTCAAGAGCCTTCCGACTGAAGCGCTCCTCCCTTACCTGACAATCAACAGCTCCCTAACTAAAGGCACCTTCCCCTCGACGGACAAATCCTCCCACTTCTTAATAAACCAATACTGAACACTGATGATCTCAGTAACTACTGCCTCATTACCCATCTTCCCTTTCTAGGAAACACCCTTTAGAAAGCAGTAGCCACACAACTCCTCCAACATCGAAGCCAATAACCTCCTTTAGTCCTACCAATATGGCTTCAGACCCTGATGCAGTACAGAAATGGCTACCATCAAGGTGACCGACGATGCCCTTAAAATCCTTGATAATGGCCATCCTTGCCTCCTAGTTCTCCTTGACTTCTCAGCAGCATTTGCCACAGTAGACCACCAGACCCTCACCGACAATCTACATCGCCACATGGGGGTCAGCGGGATCATCCTCAGCTGGTTCAAATCCTACCTTGGGAACCACCAACAGTTAATACAAATGGATTCTTCCAACTCTACCCTTCACCTGTGGAGTCCTGCAAGGATCCATCCTGTCCCCGTTATCTTCAATCTTTACATGGACCGGCTCGGAACACTCCTCTCTACACACAACTTCCAAATTCACCAATATGCAGATGAAATGCAGATCTACCTCAAGATATCCTCCATTAAAGACATCTACAGGCTCAAGGCCTACCTCACATTGGTACTGATCCAGTCCTGGATGTTCAGTGCTTACCTGAAGCTCAACCCCTCCAAGAGTGAATTCCTACTGCTGACCAACAACACTGAACACCCTGACATCCAGACCTGGCTCTCAGCTCTGAACCTTGAGGGATTCACACCCCAGCTGGCACACTGTGCCAAGTCCCTTGGATGCAACATCAACAGACACCTTATATTCAAACAGCACATAGCAAGGAAGACACAAACGGCCTGGTACAAACTTTCTCTTCTGCAGAAAATCAAGCCCTTCATCCCAGAAAACAAATTCAGAGCTGCTGTCCAAGCTTTGGTCCTCTCCCACCTGGATGGTGGCAAGGCCCTTTTTTTCTAAGGCCTTCTGGCGACTACCCTGCCACCCCTGATATGTGTACTGCATGCTACGACTTGACTCATTAAAGGACTACACAAATGCAACCGCAACACCCCAACCCGCATCTAACTACACTGGCTCTCACTGCAAGCCCCGATCATCCTCAAATCATGTAGCATCATCTACAAGGCTGTCATGCTGAAGTCTCCAAGCTACCTCACTGAGAAGCCCAGCATCACTGGAGGGCTGTGCTCTACCAGAAGTAAGGAAATGTGCAGACTTGAATTACGACAGTGCAGGAAGGAAGGAACCAAAAGACAAGCCTTTCTGTCTACATGCCAAGACTCTGGAACCTCCTCCCCTCAACATCAGACTTGCCCCATAACCTCTACAGTTCAGGAAAGAGCTGAAGACCTTCCTCTTCGAGGAATGGCTCCTCCTTAACACACAGGTGCACACACCCTGCATTCCCCACCTTACCTCAGACTTGGTGATCTGTTCCCCGCTGTCTTCCCGCATGCTGCTTAATTGCCCACTCTTAGGTCCCTGCTCCTTATTTCACTGCTTCCCTCACTGTGTTCTTCCCCCTATGATTGTAAAGTGCTCCGTTGCTTCCCAAAGGTAGGTGCCCGTTCAATAAATATTCTAATAATAATAATAATTGCAGCCAGGAGGTTCGGAGTTGGGTGCTGACTGGGAAATATTCACTTTCCACATTGAACATATTCATCCACTTTCAGCACCACCACAACATCACCAGCGATGTCCCACCAGCAACAGCAACCACAGTCATAGAGACAGCCAAAAGTGCTGAATTCAAGATGACCACTGGCACAGCAGTGACTGACACCAGCACTTCTCAAAGTGCCTCTGCCATCATCCTGCAATAACCTGGAGTGATGATGACCAGCATGCTGGTGAGATCTGCTTTCATGTCCCTGGAGTTTCTACTATACTGGTGTGTGGGATCCCCATATGAACACACTGGTCTGTAGTCGTTCTTTGGCTACCTGCTTACGTCATGCTGGTTCTGTGGGTTCCTGTGTGGGTGTGGCAAGATGGTCCTTCAAAGTGTGATAGCTGTTTGCTGAGAGCACAGACGGAAGCAACACCCAGAATAGTTACGGGTCACCAGGCAATATGATAGGGCCATCAATAGCATGACCCAGAGGAAAGGGGAGTACCTTGAAAGGGCAGCAGCAGAGAAGAAGGCCTGCTGCAGGAGCAGTCTGACCAGTGCAGATGTCTGAGCTCATCATCAGAGGAGAAGCCATTAATCACTCTCTCTGAGTGGGAGGAAAGAGCAACTTGTTCGGTTCCCAGGGCTGGGAACCGAACAAGGGGAACATAAGGAGGGTCAGGGACCCGATACAAACTGAAGCTGATAATACATGGGTCAAGGACCCTAAGAGAAATATAACGACACAATAATTTGCCACATCAGTGGACACTTGGCAAGAGAGTAAGCCAGGTGTTCTCCAGAGCCACTACAAAGGGGTCTGGGACCCAAGATAACCACAGAGGCAAACCCAAAACAAATGGGTCAATGACCCAAAAGAAATACAAGAGCAAAGAAAAGAAAGCAGAAATACACTTTATAGAATATCCTATGTGGAACAGTACCTGACAGGAGAGTACACCAGGTCTGTACAGTTGGACATTGTTACGCTCCTGGTCTCTGCGGGGGCGCCTGACGCAGCTGGGCGTGGTCGTCTGCCAAGTATGCTTCTGGTCGCTCTGGCGGTCAGCTTCGGACTGAAAGGAGGCAGCTCCTACGACAAGTGAAAGAAATAAGGGTGTTTGTCCTTCTGGGGTATGACCCTCTCATCCCTCCGGAATTCTCTGCCTATTCCCTCTAGAGTGACTCTGACCTTGAGTGCGAGCTTGGTGGACTTTCCATCCTGCTTGTCTATGCAGGGGCGCAGTTGCTGGCGAAGTCTGAAGGACCTAGTTACATCACTGCTCCTTGAGGAGACTGTAGGTTTAGTCCAGACCGGCTGCGGCTAACCTATTATTTTGTATTGCAGGTGCAGTTCAAGGAACGGTGGATGATCAAGGAATCCAGGCAATGTTTCAGGACTTCCACCGGATTCTCAGGTAAGCAGAGATGTTAATGTTGTCTTGCTTTCTTCTTCCGTGCAGGTCGGTGGCTGGATCACGATAGGAGGTCGTGGAGCGCTGGAGCTGGACACAGTGAGCGTTACGCTGCTGGGATACAGAGCAACGCGAAGCATGGATTCAGGTTTGGGCGTGGCTTATATAGCCAGACTCATCCATGTGCTCAACCACACCCAATAAGCTAGACTTCACGGTCCAATCGGATAATAGGACGCTGAATTCCTGTCCTCCATGTTTGGTGCAAACTTCCATTAACCTCAATGATGAGCCTGGTGCCAAAGGCGCCAGAACTGAGACCAGGTCGCCCTGTTGAGATGTGTGGGGCCCCTTTTGGTTACTTGTTGGTACAATGTTCTCACTCTGGGTCGGGGGCAGGAGTGCAAATGGGTATCCTGAGTACTAACCATGACAGACATTGAATGAGAGTGAAGTAAGGATAGAGAACCCGCGAGATGAACACACCAGGGTCTGGGACTCATATGAGGTTGGTCAAGGCCCACAAGATCAAGGCACATCGGTCTGGGATCCATACAAGAGGACGAAACATTTTAAAGGGGCTGAGGCCCAAAGCAATTCGGGGAGAGCCCGAGGGGAATATAGAGGGATCTCTGACCCACACAGAAGAGAAAGGAAGAGTCGGGGAGAACTTGAGACAACCCAAAGGGATCTGGAATGCATGTGAAAGAGTACAAGATGTTGAAACAAGGGTTGAGGGTTTGCTTCTAAAGGAAGAGACATTTGCTGGAATTCTGAATGGCAGGATAACATACCAGACTTGGTGCTACAGTTTTGAATTGAAGACAAGAACAAGGGGAAGAGACTCCTCCATTTGATACTCAGGAACTATACTTAAATAATCACTCATTGTGTTTTCACACCACAAACTGAACTTTCAAGGGGCTGTATCCAGACCGAGGGAAGCCTCTCTCTGGATCAAGAAGACACCCAGTTTTTCTTAGTTAGTTTCGTGCAAGGGCTGGAAATAGGTTTGGACACAAGACGGTGGATATTTTATTTTACAAGACATCTTAACCGTGTTTTTGTTGAGGTAAGGCAACCCCTCATAGAAATAGGGTAAGATAGGTTTATCCTTTACTTTTATAATAAAAGTCTTTGCCACCAGGCATGCCACTACTGTGTCAGAATCATACTTCTGCACTCTTACAATAGTGATCTGCCCATCAGGACTTTCTCTCGTTCTCTTTCTTTGTTCTGAGTGGCGGCTTCCCCAGTGGAGCGCCAATGTCCTTCCTTTCTGTTTGACATGTTTTCTGTATTCTTTGCATGGTTTTCTTCATCTCAGTATAACACAAGTTTTCTTTCACAGGTACAATTAAAATATTTGGACTACAATAACAAATTCTGATTTATTCTTCATATCTTTATTCAGGAGATGTCCTTAAAGGTGTGTTAGTGATATGTAGCTCAGCGAGTTCCTCACAAGAACCAGCGTCCTTGTCCTCATAGGGGGAGTCTGTCCCGGTGAGGTCTTGCTTGACTCTAGCCCTAGAAAGGGTGTTGCATAGCAGGCTCTCACCCCTAGCCTCAGGGGGAAAGGCTGCCCCTTGGGGACACGTGAGAGAATCCCCCAATCCGTCACAATGGGGATGGAAAGTCTCCCTGCACAGGTAATTTCAGCAACCTCTAGTGTGATTGCCACCTTTCAGGTGTTGGACTCTTTACTGGTATCTCATGTTCAAGACCAGTATGGTCAGTCTGCAATCTCAGAGCCTGTAGCACCTCATATGCAGGATAAATACCCTAGTTGAATGCCTCGCGTACAGGCAGAAAACATAGCTGTCTGGCCCAAGCTAGCATAAGTTGTTGAAATACTCAGCATCTCTCCAGCAAGTGTCAAATTAGGGTGTTTTACAGATGCTGGGGGGATAGTGACAGACAAAAGAACATGTTTGTTGCTCTTTCCTCCCACTCACCCCCTTTCAAGTTTCAAGATGAGGGTGTCTCTGCCAGGGTAATGTGGCTAGTCTTGGTGTGTATGTATTTGCACGACAGATAGTATGAGAGAGTGTGAAACAGTGTGAGAGTGTGAATGTGTGAGAGCGTGCAAGAGAGTGTGAGGGTACCACAGAGACAGAGAGAGATCTTATCCTGTATCCATATGTGGTTCGGCCATGTTGCGCTTAGACTTCTTCTGGTGGGGTCCCAACACTACTCCTCACCCCGCCAATGGCATTTCTCTCTCCCTGTCAACTCTGCCCAGGAAAAAAAAGGAATTGGTTTCTTTTGGGTTGTGTGCAAGTGTGTGAGAGAGAGAGTTGGAAAAGAAAGTAGCAAAAAGAGAGCGCAAGATAAGTATGAGTGAGATACTTATCTTTTATGGATGTGTGGCTCTGCCACATTGCATTTGGTCTTCTTCTGGTGGGGCCTCCACAGCACCCCTCACTTCGACCCATCATCTCTCTCTCTCTTACAGATGACTGCAAGGCAGAAAGAATGCATTGTTTGTCTTCTGGTGTGTGTGTGTGTGTGTGTGTGGTTGTCCCTGACCCTCCTTATGTTCCCCTTGTTCGGTTCCCAGCCCTTCTCATGCACCCAGGCAGCACCTGTACCTTGTTTTCGGGTTCCTGCTGTGTGGAGTCCTGCTCAGGATACCTTGATTCTCTGGACAACCTTCCGATCTTCCTTTCTCAGCTCCCGCTGTGTTCCGTGTTCCTGCTGCGCAGCTTCCCTCTAAGAGGTGTTCCAAGTCTTCCACGTACTTGGTTCTTTTCTCCTTTCTCATGGTCTGCCTGTTCTTAGCAACCCCTTTAGAGACTGTGGCTCCACTCCACCATCATCCCGGTCTGCAGCTTCTACCTGTGTCTCTCCGTCTGCACATTCAAACTCTGTTCTCGGTTTCTCTGGGAGAGGCTAGAGGAATGTCTTAGTCCTTCTGCTAATGTCTAGTCATGTTAACTGTGAGAAACCTGAGGGTGTCTCACTGTCTGAACCCTGGGAATCCCTTTCTTAGGTGTCCAGGGCAAAGCCATCGCCCTTGGATTGAGACCCTGGGGCTGGACGAGTGCTGGAGGGTCACCTGAGTAAGGGGTCCCCGGGGGAGTAGGATAGGCACACCCGATGGCGAGACGCGATACACCCTTCCTTATAACACCTTTTACCATTCTACCCAGTAGGGTGTCTAGAAACTCAACCCCCCCCCTTTTCCAACAAGGGCACTTTGTCACAGGCAACTCACTGTGAACGACAATGAATTAACACCTCCCTACCTGACATTCCCTCTATTACCATACACCATTTCATAATCCATACCGCTACCCCAACCCCCACCCCAATACCAACAGATACCAAACTGGAAGTAAAACATAGGAGAACCAGGAGAAGGAAAGTACATATGCCACCCTGTGCGCTACAAAGACCCATGTGCACCCAACACTACATGCACCCTGTCCACCCTGAGGAAAACACACATGGGTTTTCCAGTATTCTTCAGAAAAACTACAAGTCCCATAATCCATCCACTCTGGTTTTCCCTAAAACCACTGGGACAAGGAGGAGAGAGATTAAGAGGATATGGATTACCCATATGAATCCCTGAGCCATTAATTCCATGTTGTCCTGCTAACGAGGACAGGCAGGGTCAGGCATTCCCTTCCAACCACTTACACCCGGATCCAATGACTGCTCCCAGGAACTAAAAAAGGCGAGGCAGGAAAGCACACTTTGAGTGGGTTGGGGATGCTGGAATCCGGAGGAAGACCAGAAGAGCTGCAGAGACCCTGGAAGAGGGGAAACCCACCCTGACACTGTGAGTCCAGGGGAGACTGCACTGTGGAGAGGGAGCTGTACCTCCAGAAGGCAATTCCAGGGGCAGCTGGGGTTGCCTGGCACTACCCACACCAAGACTCCTCCCCTGGACCAGTCAGGCGAGCCCAGGTCTCAGAGGGTCAGCAGAAAAGACCCTGACCTCAGAACATTATCTCCTTGTAGCTCCTGCAGCTCCCAATGCCAAATGCTGTTATGGGGAGCTGAGCAGTGGGAGCAAAATTCTGACAGTGCATTCTGGGACTAGAAGTCCCAAAACCCTTTTTGAAAACGGAATTGTAAGAGACTCGGGAAGTTGTTTTTGTGAAATTTGGAGTCTTGAGAGGGGTCTGAGCCCAGCAGAAGGAGATCCCTTGTGAACATTTGGAGAAGGGTCTGAGCCCGGCAGAGAGAGGCCCTTTGTGAACCTTTAAGAAGGGTTCGAGCCCGGCAGAGGGATACCCTTATGAACTTTGGGAGAAGTGTCTGACCCTGGAAGAGAGAGGCCCTTTTAAACCCTAAGTGTGGTCCGAGCCCAACAGAGGGAGACCCTTGTTAACTTTCTGAGTAAAACAGGTACCAGAGCTAGAGTGGTCTGGCGCCACGTTGGCGCTCATTCAAAGGTCTCTGACTGATACCCCTCTCCTGAATAAGAGAAGTAATAGAACTGAGATTGTTGAAACCACAAGAACATAGAGGCTCTAGGGAAGGCCAGTGTGAGGTGTCAAAGTGGTCATACTAGGGTCAAGCCAAACCCTTTTTACAGTCGTAAGTCTTTGACAGTTTGTAGGGCAAATGTGAACCCGACTGAGGAACGCCTGCAAATTCATTGTGATGATAGAACTGTGTGAAGCCTGACTGGGGGCTTTAGAGAAAGCCTGACTGGGGGCTGAAACCCAGACTTGGGTAAAGGGCAGAACCTAAGGAGTCTAGAATGACTTTTTGTTGAAATGTGAACTTTGGCAAATGTGAACCCGACAGAGTGATGCCAAGAGAAAGCTGGGGGAAGGGAACCCCTGCTTTCTCATCAGTTTTAGAAATTGTTATTTATGGAAAGCATGAACCCGACAGGGATGTCCACAGTGAGTTGTTGGTCTGAGCCCGACTGAGGGAGGCTGACGTTGAGAGAAGGATCGGAGCCCGGTTGAGGGGATCCTAAGATGAAGAGTAATTACATGACGTTAATGTTACCAGAAGGAACTGTTTGTTTTTCTTTTCTAGGACATATCCAGCCCTCTAAAGCAAGAGACTTTGCATGAAAGAGACTTGGACAAAGAGGGTCCTGATAAAGAGAAAAGGAACTGTAGCCACGAGTTGGAAAAGCCCAGGAGTGTGCTGTGCTCAAGAGTCCTGCCTTGTCCCACGCTTAAAACGTGGGGAAGGGAGACCCCGGACATAACATCCTGGCTTATTATTTTGTGAGCACATCTTTCTTTTCTTTTGAATACTATCCCACACTCTTTTGTAGCATAGCGGTAAGGATTGGCAATAGGTTTTCTTAGCATGTATTTGACTAGACTCCACTATTACTGTATTATTATGATTTGATAGTTGTAGCTTACTCCAATCATAGATTTAGGTTTAGATTAGGCATTTAACTCACCCATTTTACTGTTTAATAAACACCCTTGAACTGTGATCACTTGTGTCTGTCTTACGTTGATACCATGCCTTCCTTACATAACCAACAGGCAGTCTCGTGCAACTAGACTGCATTTTCTGGTTTCTATAGGCATTCCTCATTGATCCGCCATTCCACCTTGTCACAGTACTGAACTGATGATCATTATAGAGTTCCGTATCACTCTTGTTCGTCCCAGTATTTTCCTGGGACTTGGTTTCCTCATCTCTACATAGATAGAGGTGTGAGGTGCCATAAGGTATTAAGTGGGTTGAAAGAAAGGAGGGGACAGAAATAAAGGAGGGGAATACCGTGTTCTCCCAAGGTGATCGTCACTGGTCCCATGGAGGGCTTCCCTCCCCATGAGATCCACCCACTGAGTACCACCCCCAACAGAACTAACAGGTAGCAACCTCATCTCCCTGGCCTCATGGAAAGGGAATACTCCATGCAAGCAGTGACAATACCCTGGGATTAGTCATGCTATCCACTCTGGTGAAGAGTGTCACTAACCCCTGCCTCCAGTTTCATCATGTCCATGTGGCCACGGGTGGTTGACCATCAACACGCATTCCCCCGGCAACCATCCAAGCACCTTTCAGGGATTACCAGGGCATAGACAGGGGCCAGAGGCCCCTGCTCCCAGTGTGACTGTCAACTCGGTGGCACCAAAGGGTAGCAAGGTTCTGCAGTGATGTTGGTTACCACACAGCTCATCTTGCAACACTGACCAACATGTACAAGTTAGAGAGCCAAGCCAAAGCCTGTGGCACTATGGAGGTGAGGTCCGGTGTACACAGGCTGAAGTGTGATCCCATTGTACAGTGCATGCCACCAGTACCTCTTGTCCACTCTGTTGTGGAGGTGCTGCATGGGCGTTTGAGATAGGAACTGAGACATGGTGCACTATGCCTGGGCAGGGTGATGGCACAGGGTACTGTGGTGGAGGTCCATAGTGGTTCTGACATGCTAATCATTTGTCCGACATGGGTATAGGGTCAGATGAGTTATCAGGCATCTAGTGTCTGGATCCCTCTGATGTCTCACTCAGGATAGTTGCCACTTGGATACCCCAGTTTAATCTGATGAGGCAAATGATTAGAGGTCTTGGAGGCCAAACAACATCAACCCATTTTCATACACAATATGGCTGAGGAGGCAATAGAGCAAAGCTGCCATCTGTGTGATTATGACCTTCCATCCCCCTAAAACTGTGATGGTAATCCAGCACTGTGGTGCCTTGGATGGCCTGAGATAGCCAGCCTGTGTGCTGGTGCAAAGACTTGGTTGTGGTCACAAGTGGCCAACCTCTCACACCCGTCGTGCAACTCATGTTTGTGAGGAATGTGCGCTTGATGATGATGATTTGCAGACAACCTGATTGTGGGTGAAGTGTTTGTGAGTGGCAGAGCAGCTACCTTGCCGTAATATGTTTGTAGCTATACTCTGAGGCATGGTATCACCAATGGCGCTGCTACAGTGCTGGTACCACAAGGATCTCCATCCTTACTCCTCCTTCTGCACCACGGTGTGCACAGGAAACTCCCATGCACCCTTGGTGCCCCTGAGGGGATGTGGGATGAGCGTTGAGCAATGTTCTCCCTATCCAGTAAGGCTAGCAGACCATATGGGCATGGCCCAGCCAGCGGCGGATTGGTAGGATCCAACTCATGGGAGTCAGGGAAGGGCGGGTGGGCCTTGGTTGTGGATGGCAGCTGCAGCCCCTGACCCTGGATGGTGGCCTTAAGGTAGGCACAGTCTCATGGCTGCATAGTCATTCGGTAATGGGTGACTGTCCCAGGATATCCGGTTCTTCGACTGGGCCAAACCTGCAATATGGCCACAGTGGTCAGACCAGATAGCCTGAGTTACACCTGACACAGCTGTCTCCTACATTTGTCTGCAGCCAGGCTCCATGATAGTAGGTGTGATGTGTCTCCCTATGGGACAGATGTGTCTCATGGGAGCTGGATAGGCTCCTCCATGCTGGGATGTGTACCCAGAGAGGGTGGGGTCCAACAGGCCTGACAACAGAGGGAAAGGCTAAGCAAGCCCAGCATCTGGAGGCCCAGGTGGGTGCCGCGATCCAGTAGGTGTCCCAGGGAAATGCTACTGGGGATGGGCCAGGTGGTCAGGGGCAACAACAGGGCTCACAAAATCTCCTTGTCGGCTCACATATACATGCAGTGTGGGGAACCAACAGAAACAGGACTATGTGAAGAAGTCCTGCATGTGACAGGGTGACTTGGCAGCTACCGAGTGCCACCCCCAGCTGTCCAGGGCTCTGCCCTCAAGAACTTGCAGATTAACCCTCCAAAGAGGGCCGGGGCTCCCACCAGCTTCTCTGGGATCATTTGTGTTACCGCACTGTACGGCACAAGGACACCCCTCTCTGCCACTCCTGATTCAGGGATCAAAACCCAACTCCCTTTCATTCGGCTGAAGTCAATGTAGGCCATCGCCCGTCCCTTTGAACGGCGCTCGCCCATCTCTTGGAACTGGCTTACCCATGTTCAACTGCTGTTCACATGGAACCTTTCTCCACTTCAGCCTTCAAATTTCTTTTTTGAAATTTTGCCACCAAGATTTGCACCTGTGGCTGCTCCACCCAGGAGTCAGTGCGCACCACAGCGGTTCTGCTACTCACTGGGACTTTGCCCCGTGGCTCACAGCACTGCAGATGAGCACTGATGATGGCCTAGTATGAGGCTGACGCTCACCTCCCTCCATTTCAGGGCCAGGTCATTAAGCAGGTGAGTTGTTACTCACTCCTTAGCAGATTCCATCTCCCATGGCCACCGTCCTGCTGTCTATATCAACCAAGACCATTTCTGGGGTCTGATGAGCGTTGGCCTGGGTCACCTTAATCCAGCTTTAGATTCATCCTGCAGTGCCAGTTCGCTTTCCCAAAAGTGGCCTACTGTGCACTTGCATTCAATGCCTGGCTCCACACCAGTGATCCGGGCTTCTTGCCCATTTTAAGTTTGAGAATAGGTTGAGATACTATCGCCTCCAAGACCTCGGATAATTTGCTTTACCAGGTGAACGTGGGGTTTCCGAGTGCAAGCTCTCATGAGGGTAACTTCAGAGGGAACCACCTACTAGATGGTTCAATTAGTCTTTTTCCCTATATACAGGTCGAACAACCGCTTTGCACATCAGGAACGCTATGGACCTCCAACAGTGTTTCCTCTGGCTTTGCCCAGCCCAGGCATTGTTCACCATCTTTTGGGTCCTATCACACATGCTACTGACCCACTTCCCCAACAGAGCGGGGCAGGGGGGCCAGTGGTACACCCGCCACAACAGGATCCCACCTCAGCCGGTGTGCACCAGATTTCACCTTCATTGTACCAAGGGTTTGGTACTGGCCCCTGACTCGCAAACGTGTTTGACTCCTTGGTCTTGGTTTGAAGACAGGTTGGGTGGGTAACCAATATCAATGCAAACCCTTGGCATCCTTCATGGCCCTCCCTGGTCAACAGCACAACACGGTTGTGGCCCACTGAGGACAGTCTACCCCAGTCGATAGTTGCACTTGGATGGGGGGTCCCATCCCCCATCACTGACCCGGTGACCCCCAACACCTGAGAGCAACTGGGATGGTTGGTGGAGGAGGGCACCACAGTAGTCAATCTCCCTCAGCCCTGCGGACGTGGCGAGACTGCCTTATGGTACTTGTTGTCTATCGGTCTCATGTCCATATTTGAACTTACATGGAGTTTAACACCCACTTTGGCCTACATTCCCAAGCAACCCAACTCCGTGATGACTCGATCCCAGCATGCCAGGCGGGCCGATACTAGCCTCACCCTGCTGCCGGATGTGCATTCTGCACTGGGTTCTTCCCTCTTCACTTGCCATTTGTGAGGGAATCCTTTTTAGAATCTTTTCCTCTGCTTAGTAATATGCTTCACGTCAGTAGGTCGCCCTGTCTGATCTGGGGTCATGGTCGGGGAGCCAAAGCTTGGGCAACTGGCTACAGGGCTTGGGCTGATCGAGGGGGTTTGCCCCAGCCCCATGCCTCTGGCACAGCCGTGCGTGCGCTGTTCTGATCTGCACCAAGGAAGGCATATGAGGGGTTCGCCATCGGACGCAGTCACAAAGCCTGCACTCCAGGGCTATCCTACACAGGCAGACATGAGACAACCCAGACAGCGACAGGTTGCATTGCCAGCTGCGCCGGGTAGGGGAAGGTGCGTTGGGTCTTTAGGCCGCTGCCACCACCAACGAGGCACATTGAGTGCCTGGACCTCCCAACCCCAGGAGGTCGGTAAACAGGGAGGCCAGGATGCTCCAGCAACAATTCTCTGTGTCGGGTCCACGGATTCTGTTACAGTGCTGATCTGGGTCTGACCTCAGGGGGACAAAGGGAACGGGGTCCCTGCAACAGCCCCAGCCATGCACCCTGGGGGTGTCCCTGGGCTATTGACATTCAAGCGACCCTCAGACAGGTAGAGCCTCTGGAAGAATCCAGGGCCACAAGGTGCGCTTGAAGTGTTGATCAATGTATCCTGCAATTCACACTGATTTTCGCAGCTAACTGCATTCTTCATCGATGCGCGAGCCAAGTGATCCACCCCTAGGAGTCACAGGCAACTTTTTTTCTAAATATCGACCCAAAACTGCAAGTGCAGGAGGGCTGGGTGGAGACAGCACCGCCTGTCCCACCAAGCCGTGCAGCGAAACATCCAGATGTCCCATCTAGCTTCCCAACTTGGGAGTCAGCCCAGACCATTGCGGTTTTCAAAGGAACACAATCCTGATGCTCAGCCCCGGAAACCCATCCACCATATTCTGCAGCAGCACAACAGGGGTTTCCCACAGTGACGGGGGCAGGCAGCTCCATCGCTGGCCCACCTCTCATCCTTCCATGACCATGTCCTCCTGCTCCCCTTTTGGTGAGAAGGAGAGGAGGGCCAGGCAGTTTGGGGGTCGGGTGGGATCACAAGGGTCTTAAATCCCCAGACCAGCCGCACAGGGCCAAGCTCCAAGTACCTGGTCACAAGGGTGTGTCTCCCGCTGCACCGGTGAGCATGGCCATTGCGGTGGGCAGCCAGAACATCAACACCCACTGTGGAGTAGGCCTGGCTGCGCCATGGCTCTGAACTCGTCCAGCGTGGCAGGCCCACGTCCACCTGGGGTGGCATCCTTTGAGAACAGCCAGGTTTCCCTTGGCTCCAGGAGCCCCCACGAGCACCTGCCCATCAGACCAGCAGGTCAGAAAGAGGAGTGCACCTGACCTTCATGGCAGCTCCGGTGCCAGCGCAGAGAGGAGGAGGTCCACCTCAGGGCACCCTTGCTGGTGCATGGTTGGGGTTCTCCCAGCAGGTTAACCCAACCCTGCCAGACATTGCCATCCATCTGCTGGGTCGTGGACTACTCCGGTGGAACGGATCCTGCTAATTAACACCTTGTTCCCCACACGCCCCAGACACAGACCACTCCACTGGCAGACCATGCCACAAGGGGTGCCCCGGGCTACGGGTGTTGTAGTAATATATAGAGAGCATTATAATATTTAAAGTGCTTTAGAATACATAGCGCTTCTCTAAATGTGATAGCATTTTGTTGCCAGCAATAATCTGGCAAACACATATAGTCATTTTTATGTTGCCGGTATAACATGTGAATATGTGGTTGGTGGCATGCAAGGTACAGGATTCATAATGCAGCAAAAGCTCAATGTGAAACTGCAGAGAGAAAGTGCACCAATTTTGTTTTCTCTTTCTTCTCTTGAATACCTCATACATAGAAGACTACATCTTTTATCTATTACTAACTAACTTTAATTAACAATTATTAATCACTAATTCTAACTCGTTAACATTATAATGTAGGGTCTGTGTGCAAAATGAGGTGAAAAGATAATTTGTTTTTAAAAGTGCACTGGCATTTTTTTTTCTCTATTCTGTGTTCAGTTTGCAGAAAGCAGAAAGCCTGCATAGCAGAAAATAATAATAGGTACAGTTACTCCGTGAGCAAGGATTTCTTTGTTAGAAAAGTAGAGTGCTGTTGTAAAAATCCCTTTTAACATGATTGGAGGAAAGTGTCGGCAGATAAAACTATGTAAAAAGGGGCTGGAAAAAAAGTCTCTTGATGACAAGGGAGGAAAAAGAAAGTTAGTTCGTGCTGACTGGGCTCTGAGGGAAATGTGCCTGGTCACTCAGCTCTGGCTGGAGAACCCCTCGTTCTCGCCGCGCATTCCAAGCATCCAAGATTATAGGAGCAGTTTGTTGACTGGGACTGCTTTTCTGAGGGGAACAAGGACAAGGTTGTGTGGGAGAGATTCAAACAAATACCTCTGGTAAGCAGACACAGTTTAAGTGCGGTCACTGTGTGCTGTTGGATGAACGTCCGATCTAAAAATGTCATGTAGGCAGTGTAGCAAAGGAAATCCCCTGCATTTTAATTCGTCATTTTTATAATGTTAAAAAGTGATTCATATTTTTAAAAAGGCTTGTTTGCTCTGTCCCTGTTTTTTTTTTCTCTTCTTCTTTTGTTACAGATAATGGTGGAATGTACATGGTAAGATTTCAATTGTGAATTGTACTTGTCTGCAATATAATCAGTATATAAAAAGAAATTGTTTAGAGTCTTTTATTGCATTTGGGATTTTATTTGTGACACAGGGGAGATTCATTCTCTTTGGTAATACATTTGTCAATTTGCCTATGCAGATAGAATAACAAACAGAATAAGCAGTGATACAATAGGTGTGTGTGTGTCCTCCTTGCATGTTGTTTGGAGGGAATCTAATATAACACATAGATTACTGGAGGTCTATGAACCAGTAATGATGCCTACGGGCGCATAGATCACTGGTGTAGATAAGCCTGTGATACTGGCCACAGACTGTAGGTGGCACTCTATATAAAAGTGTCGGGTTCTCTTCTGTGTATAGGTCCAAGGACCTCTATAGATCACTAGGAGGTATTCTAATAGAAAGGAAGGTTTTGTTTATGATGGGGTTATAATGTAGGGAAGGAAACTATGCTCACCACTAAATACTGCAAACCATATACTACCACAAGATACTGTAAGTAATACATATTACTAGGTTCTCACTAAACTACCGCTCATCTTTTGGCGGTAAGAGAAATACTGCCAAACCCCAAATTTACACAAAATATCCTACAGTGTGCATGTCTAGGATGCAACAGCTGCTCCACCATTGATGATCCTTCGACAGGTTCACCTACAGAAACCTTGTTGTGACTTTTGCTTCCTCTGAATAATCAGGTTTGATCATCTTCTCGGCGCTCTACCAGGGCCGTCGCCAACCCCAGCAGGACCAATCCAGGGACTTCACTCAAACATACAATCATTTATAGTGATGGGCGGTGTGCACAAAGGGCAGGCAGTTTATCAACACAAGCTTATGATCTGCACTTACTGAGAATTCCTAGTACATGTGATATAATTGCAATCCCAATCCATATCACAAACACAGTGTAACGGGTTAGCCACACCTGTCGACAAAGGGTAAACACACGTCGATCCCTTCAGTGTGATGCATGTGCAGCTCCGGACATCTGACAGCATCACATATTTGTTATTATTCAATCTTGTGTGACTGAATGTCACTTGTCCCTCTAAGAAGTTGAACACCAACCACTGGGAGTCATGTAAGTAGTTGCCATGGAGGAGTCTCGTTCATTATGGGAATTACCCAGACAAATGGCTCCACCAAATTGGAACAGACATGCACCACCACCTACAGAATCAAGAAAGAGCTTTTAATCTGTCAATCCTTCCTGTGTATGGGCGGGGTGAGATTTGTCATGTATGGTTAAATTGAGCTGTAGGATCCACTGCTGGTGGTGCCCTTTCGTCTATTTCTTTCGGTTTCAGCTTTGCAGCTTTGCAACCATACTCCAGACTTTGGTTTCCCAGAGGGTGCTCAGCCAGTCATTGTGCTTACAGAGTAGATGGGGCATGCATTTACATGGTCCCAAGGAACGTGGACGGTCATTGCTTGGAACAACAGCTGAGGCCAGCTAAGCAGTCCAACCCTAGATGACCAAAGTGCATCAAATCAGTCCCGTGGAGTGCAGGGATGCACACAGGCAGGCCACCACGACACCCACTTGCATGTCAGCTGAGGTTCCTTTGTCGGCCAGGCACCCTGCAGACTGGAACACAGATGGCCTCTTGGAAAAGCACCATAGGCTTGTTTCCCCCCCACGGAGAGGTAGCAGGACACTCCTAGCAGGTCATGCTCTGATCTGACATTTCATGGGGGGTGGACCTTGGCCTGCTTGGAGGGGTACAGTGGTTTCAACATGAAGCCTGCCAACACAGTGGTTTCACCATGAAGCCCAGGTGGGGCAGCGAGAACCAAGTGGGGCACAGACAGGACCCCTACACACTGTCTACAGTACTCCAGGGGAGGGTAACTGTGCTGTCTTGTATTCTGTATACCCTGGGTGACAGAGGGGTATTCTGGCCAAAAGCATCCAGCCTCCTTATAGACCCAACTAGAATTTTTTTTTTTGAAGTGACAGCCCTCCGGACCTCCGGAGTAGGCTAGCCGTTCAACAGTGCAATACATTCCAATAGTCCTGGACAGGCAGGTTCTTGGGCCCCCTTGCCAAGGGGCAGCAGGACCCACTGGGCAGGGGACGCAGCGGACCGATATGCGAGCCAGGCGCACAAGGGTCTGGGATGAGGAGGGGCAGCACTGGCACTCTGGCCAGGGTGCATTTGAGCTTTTCCCTCCAGAAAGGGACCGGGACCCCCGCAGGGTGCACTGGGCCCACTGCTTGCCAGGCAAATGGTCGACCCATGTTCGAGGCAGGTGCTCAATGGAGGGGGCAGCACCCCAAGCCATCATGGAGCTCAGGCCAGGGCACAACACAGCTCTTCAAATGAGCCCCCTAAGCAGGCACGGTCCCTGGCCTCCTGCCACGGAACCACTCCCTCTGCGTGGCCCCAGGAGTGAACACCCAGGTGGTTGTGTGTTGCAGGAGGGGGCGGCTGCAGGGACCTTGGAAGAGCGAGCAACTGCTAAATGCATTAGACCTTTGCAGGGCTGGTGGCACACCCCAGGCACACAAAGGGCACTGCTCAGTAAACCATAGTTTACCTTTCTTCTGAGGCATTCTGCAAAGAGAGACGGTTGCTGCTATGTAAGGACACAGGGCTGTAGAATGCCTGCACGGCACACATCAGGCAAGCTAGGCTGGTTGTGGCATCTCCAGAGAAGTGCATTGCTATATATTCTCAAGGGAAATAGTTGCCAAGTGAGATGGACATTTTTCTTGAACTCAACTTGCACTTTTCTCAGTCTGTATGGAGATGATGGGCCTCATTACGACCCAGGCGTTAAGGGTTAACGCTGTCGTTAACCCTTAACGCCTATTCTGATTTTAACGGCTGCTCTTAGCAGCCGTTAAAATCCATGGCGCTAACCTGCCATGATGCTAATTACGCCATCGTAATTTACGGTGGCGTAATTAGCGCCTTCCCCACTCCCATTATGCCCTATCGGGCAAAAATGGGAATGGGGAAGGGAAAATGGGAAATGGGGATTTACCGCCCCACTCACCTTGGAATGGGGCGGTAAATCCGCCATCCACCATGGTGTAAACGTAGTTTACACCATGGTGGTAAAGTTGGCGCAATTAGCGCCTGGGTCGTAATGACCCCCGATGTGTTTTATGAGCTGTATTGTTAGCAGAAATTGGAGTAGCCACTCCACCTTTATATTAGGGTGAGACACACCTAGGGTGGGCAGTGCCATCCTCCAGGCATTTGTTCCTGCTTACATTATATACTGTGCCTTTCTAATATGCTCTTCTCCTGTGTGTTGTTGGGTGTCTCAGTGCACAATTGTTGGTGGTGAGCATGTCAAACTGCCAACAGCTTTCATTGATTCTGTTGTGTGCTTTTGTGTTAGCGGCACGGATACTGTTGTTTCCACTTGCTATGACTATGTCAGTGATTTGGGTACTTGATTTGATAGCTACGGACACACACAGTTTGCCTCTGCCAGACACACATTCTCAGGGTGTTATGGGCAAGGTGGATTAGCCCTGATTCATCATTGAAGGGCATCAGCGATGTGGCTTCACTTTGTGTGCTCCACAGGGGCTGCTATTCAGGTGAAGTAGGTTTGCATGATCTGATTGTGTGCATCCTGTCCCTGTGCCCTTTGGCCTGCCAAGGGGATGGATGGTGCTTATGGCTGAGGGCAATATTCCTCCTACCGCCCTACTGGTATGCCACGCTGCATGGTAACATTGTGCCGGACACAACATGTCACGATGATCTGGCATACCACTGGTAGGGCGTATAGCAATACCCAGCCAGCATGATCAAGGATGGCGGAAGCGTGACTTACGCATACCGAACGTACGCTCCACTATGGACGCAGTGGCTGTGTGCACTGTGTTATACCTTTCCTCACCTGGGGCGGCAGGATTCCTGAATGGTGTGAGCAGGAATGTATTTCCACTGTCCCCTGCAAAGGTGGAAATGGTTGTTTTTAGCATTGATTGCCATGGCCCGTTTTTCTGTGTGGCGTGTGATTGCTTGCATGTGCGTGGTAGTTAATACTCACTGATGAGCCAAGTATTGCCAGAACAGACAATTCTGCCACTTCTCCCCAACTGGAACCAACCCACACCTACCAAGACACCCAATATCTCCTTCAAAAATGTCCCCATGGAAGCACGGTAAAGAATTCTTAACACCTTGGCCTTCACGTCCGAACCCTCAAAGAATGTCAAATCCAAGCATAGTGCACTTTCTAACTGGCTCCACTAACATCCTTGTGCCACAGACACTTTGACTCAATACACATAAGCCCTTCACACCTCAGTACACTCAGGAATTAATCAACAACAGTCATTACATCCACACACAAGAAATGTTTGGGAGAAAATCCAACCCACAAGAAGAACTCATCACCCTGAGAACCAGCTGTTCAACATGCAGGAAACTCATCACCTCATCCAAATCAAATGATCGCACAAGGTATCCAACAAGACCAGAGCAACCCTACAAAGCATAAATCTCTTCATCACCCCTTTGACATACCCTGCAGAAATGCATTCCACTGACAAATGCAGCACCATCAACAAATTCTTTATGGACATGATAAAGCAACATATAGACAGCTATCCTGCCCATAGCAGCCCAAAAGATATGATGATAGATAAAATTCATGAATATTTTAGTAGATGCACAGAGCTTTGATTTAACCCCCCGTAATCCAACATATGATACGATTAGCGAGTTAAATGGACTACCACAAACCTCAATTTTATCAATTTTGTCCTGGAATATAGCAGGTACATGGGGTGAACTTACTAACAATGCAATTAAATCACTGCTAACCCGACATTAAATTATGTTATTACAGGAGACATGGGCTGCAGAGGATTTGGTGTTGGATGGATACTTTGCATACCAAACAAGGACAAAAGGCCAGGGAGATATTATGGAGGAATGGCCACTTTTTTAAGACTGTTCTAGAATGTATGGTAATAAATCACACAAGAAATAAGGCTGCCTTTATTCAAACGTTTGAATTAATTCCCCCACATGGCCAATATTGGAATTTAATAAATATGCATAACAGCCCACTAAAGCACCAAGCCTCACCGAAATAACTTACTATTATATGTGGAGGAGATCTAGAAATAAGGTTGGATAATGGACCCCCACAAGGCCTGTATGACCCGGCAGAAGACATAGCAATGGAATAGCAGAACCCCAAATGATTGACACCAGAGTTTGTGGTGAGGGTCTACAATTTGTAACTGGCTCATAGACAAGGGGATGTGATCACCCAATTGTTGAACAGAGGATGATTACCCAAGTGCCCTTAAATTTGGGAGTCAAAGAGATAGTTCAACAATTGATTATTTTCTGGTTACAATTAATTTATGGTGGACTATCAATCAGTTTCTGGTACTCCCTAACCTTTTAAGGACCATCACGCTCTAAATCTGAGGATGTTGTGGATCTCAAGAAACTCTGATAATATAATACCCCACATAGCCAATCTGGCATGCAGGGGCTTGAATATGGCATAAAAGACTCAAACGAGAAGCAATACATAAACCAATTATACATGAGAATATAATGAGCCCAAACCTTCCTCTTTGTTTAACCATGTTAAACAAAGATGTGGAGCCAAATAAAATCCTATGTACCTTTGTGACGCCTTTAACAAACATTGCTAAAGGATTCACGATCTAGCGACCAGCAAACCCCAATAAATCAAAAGATCAGGGGTGGTTCAATGATCAATGTAAAGCGGCCAAACAAGAGGTATTACACTGTTTAAAAAACAGGGATTCTATGCAGAGTCAAATAAAATCTGCTAGAGATATTTACAAACGAGCCATTCCAAACACGGAAATTAAGCTAGATAATAAATTCTGGAAGCAACAGAAATAAACACAAAACATTTTTGAGAAGCTGTCAACAAAGGCACGTTATAAAACAAAAAAAACATGGGGCCTGATCCCTGATCAATTATGGGTAGGTCACTTCCTAGAACTATGTAAAGATATAGGACATTTTGAGGAAATGCCACAGTTGTCTAATAGGGCCCTTTAACTGATACTAAGAATGTTGTGCCTGCATCACCACACAATTAACATTTACCTTCAATGAGGTGACTATAGCAGTAATGCTATAGGCCCATAACAGGTCCCCAGTTGCGAATGGCATATCAGCCGATTATTATCACAACAGACCTATGGGGGCCATCATTAGCAATAGTGTTTAATGCAATATTAACTACGAATTCCATTTCAGATATATGGAGAAGAGTGATTATTTTACCAATATATAAAAAAGGTAATAGAGGTAGCCTGAAAGCACACAGACCCAATTCCCTATTAAAAACTAGCTTTAAGATTTTTGGAAGGTTCTGGCAAAACATCTTGGAAAATTGGGTCAAAGATAAATCAATATCATCACCAATATAACTGGGATTCTACCCCTCATTAGGGACAATGAAACAAGGTCTAACTCTCTGCTTAGTGGCCACCCATTCTTTATTTGTCAAAAAGGAACCAGTATATCTGGTATCAGGTAATATTTTCGCCACCAGAAATATTGCGGTACATATGGTCGTCGGGAACGGTCATAGGCGATATTTTTGGTGGTGAAAATATTAGGAGCGGGGGTTGCGGGGGTGTCCCCCGCACATAAAAAAATGATGCGGGGGTTGCGGGGGTGTCCCCCGCAGGGTCCATGTGTTATTTTCACAGCAAAAATGCGGCGATATTTTTGCATCGCAATATTTTTGCCGCGAAAATATCACATGGAACCGTATATCTGGCGTTCATGGACCTAAGCACAGCCTTTGATAAACTTAACAGAGACAAACCCTGACATGTGCATATGTCCAATAATTGCCCTAAATCTTTGGTAGACACACTTAAGGTAATTCACACAAATAATGAGGCTTGCGTATGAAGTAGAATAGAAGGCCATTGCACACCCTGGTTCCTGATATGCTTGGGGGTTAGACAAGGGTGCGTTTTGGCCCCATTGTTATTTTCAATATACATTAATAATCTCCAAGAAGTATTACTAGAATGCAAAGCCGATGTCCCAAAATAGGTGAAAGGCCTGTAGCAGTATTAGCATATGCTGACGACACCGTCTCAATCACCTCACACCAAGAGCCCTTCAAATCCTAATTAACAACTACACCCAATATACGAACATCCTAGATCTACATCTGAAGTCAGTAAAATCTGCAATAATGGCTTTCTCATAAGGCAAGCATAAAAGGAAAATTCCAACAATGTGAAGCAAGGGCAATCCCATACCGTGCATGAAACATTTTGATTATTTAGGAATTTGCTTTTCAAATTCCCTTACCACTGATTCACAAAGTGAAAAACAAGTTGCCAGAATGAGGCAAATGTTAATTGTTGATAAAACCAGATCTAATAAATATCTATATAGATTTGTGTCAATTTGTGGATTGAGGGGGGCTGGCTACCTCTAAATAATTGCTTGCTTATAACTCCACTTCGGTAGCAGATCTAATGTTAAAAATGGTTGACCAAATAAATTTAACGAATATTTTTTGAAATTAATTAATTTTTTCCAAAATGTTGTTGAGTGATGTCCAGCCCCGTTCTCCTTTATGTTTTCGTACTTTTTGTGATTGAGGGGTGGGAGTGACTAGCTTACAATGGGTTAGTCCCCCTCTCTTAATAATTGCTTATAACTCCTGTTCTGTAGCAGATCTAACATTGAAAATGGTTGATCATACTGGATCTAAGTGATATATAACAAATAACATACATTTCAATCAATAATTTTTTGATTGAGAGGTCTGACTATGGGTTAGCCACCCCTGTAAATAACTGCTTATAAATCCTGTTCTGTAGCGGATCTAACAGTAAAAATGGTTGATCTTCCCGGATCTAATGAATATGTATTTGTATTGAAATTAATTACTTTTGTTCCAAAATGTTGTTGGGGCTGGGGGGTGGGGGGCAGCCCTATCCTTTGCAGCCAAATATTTCAGCACCTGTGTGTTATCCAAAAATAAATGTCTGATCATACCGAATATAACGAATATCTTACCAATGACATGGATTTTGTACATTTTTTGGTTGAGGGCGGGCTAACTAGCTCACTACGGGTTAGCCCCCCCCTCTAAATAATTGTCTATACATCTTGTTCTGTAGCAGATTTAATGCCGGATCAAATGAATATCTAACAAACGATTTACATTTTGACTCATTTTTTGATTGAGTGGGGCTAGCTACGGATTAGCCCCCTCCACTAAAGAATTGCTTGTAACTCCTTTTCTGTAGCAGATCTAACATCAAAAATGGTTGATCAAACCAGATCTGACGTAGATCTAATTAAACAGATAACCTTTTTTAAAAGATCATGAAAAGGGGAGGCTAAACCGGGTGAGGTGTTGTGGTGGCGGCTGTCATTAACAAGGCAGTATTACCTTTGTAACTACGCAGACCCAGTATCACTTTGCCCAATGCAGTACCTGCGTTGTGGGAAGAGATTTCTTTATGCTAGTGGATAAACATCATCAGGTACCACCGACCCTGTTCCCATGCTGCCATCCCACCTTCTAGCACCGGCCCACACACTCAGCATTCACAGTCCAATGCACATATATACATTATGGCTCTCCCTCACTCATACAAACACACTCCTATTTTTTGTGTGTCTTTGCCCTGAGGTTTATGCAGTTAATCTCCTCAGGTTCATGAAACATGTAAACAAAACCATGCCCAGGCATGGGGCATCTAGACTGCCCAAGAAAGGTCAGCACGTTCCTCTGCTACTCTTTGTTAGAGTGAGGGTGAACCTTTCTTGATAAGCAGCAATTAAAGGTAAATGTGTAGGATAAGATTTCTTGCTTGCAGCTGGCAGAAATCTTCTGGCAACTCCCCGACCATTCATGCCCACATACAAATGTTATTGCGTTCTTTTTCTCTCTCACAGAGAAGCATACACACATAACCCTTCACATGCACACATGCCCACATGCAGGATTTTTGTAAAACATACCAGTGCAGCAGATCGCTTCCAGTACCACACGCAATTTAACCTGTCAGCTGTCACATGATTACCAATAATGTTTTCAACACTTCCATGCTTGTCCCCATCTCTGCTGCCAACTCCAAAGCCACATGTTGACCCGGAAGGCCCACCCCTTAGGACTCGTTATAGAGCCTTAGCAGTCTGCAGTCAACCAGGGAACAATGTAACCTGCGAGTTTTACGCAGCCAGAGAAAGAGGCGGCAGGGCCGAACATCAGACGTACCTGTGGCTTCATAAAGGACTTGCCTACGAAATTAGGGCAGAACCTAGAGGCTTTCATATCTAAAACAAAAGGAAATATGCTCGTAGCGGGACGTGCCCCTGCCAAGCATCAGACTCTCTGCTAATGGCCACCATCCACCACAAAATGGTGCTTTGCCTGACTGTACCAGCAGCATCGCCATGGGGAAAAGGAAAATTGAAAGTTTTGACTTTAAAGCAAAACTTAAATCTCAATTTCCTTTGCAAACAAGGTGGGGCTTCTCCAATACGCCCAATGATACCAGCTGCCACTGCCATTGACTTTGATATTTACATGTGTGGGTAATGATGCTCAGCAGTGGTGTTGCCTGGTACAGCGGAATCTCAACGGTCATTCTGTGCATGCATGCCCCGTGTCTCACAAGGACAAACATCTCATGGCCCTAGATGGCCCGGTCTACTGATTCACTTGCTTTGGAGGGTGGCAGTGTTAAACTCTGGTACCTATAGTGCATTGCATGTGGATGTCCTTTTGAGTTTGTAATGGCCTGGTTAGTGACTGCTACATCCCAAGTCATATGTTACTCATGTGTGTTGTGTCCTGCCAATTGAGGCGTGTGCTGGTTGGTCCTGCATGTGCAGGGTGCTTGCTGGACATGCATTTGTGACATTCCCTACCTCCCCCTTTGCCTGTGCAGGACCATGGAGTCGTGGATCGATCCTGGGAACCGGGCACAGCCGTGCGTGATGGTCATGTCGGCGTCACAGGTGACCTGGACTTTGAGGGAATGGTACTGCTGCTGGTTCCTGCAGACCTCCTCTGAGGAGTAGGGGTACACCAGCTCTTTGTGCGTGCAGTCCAGTGCTGCCAACACATTGGGCATGCCTGCAATCTCATAGAAGCGGGCCTTGGTGTTGTTTACCTGTGCCTGGGTAGTTGGGAGGGCGATGTGCTGGCCCATATGGTGCAGGAGGGCCTCCAGTACCTTCACTATCACTCTGGAGAAGGCAGGCTGTGAAATGCCATGCAGCTGGCTGACAGAGTGCTGGAACGTGCCAGTGCACAGGAAGTGCGGGACCAACACCAGCTTTAAGAGAGGTGGTATGGCTGTCCTTTGGCTGATCCTGCTCCCAATGTCATCCTGGATGAGGGTCAGGAGGTCACGAGGGTCTCCCTGTCTAGGCGGTACAGGGTGTGAATCTGGCTGTCTGTGAGGGCCCAGGTTGTGCCCTTGTGAGAGGGATCATTGCATGCCTCCACCTCGCCACCGCCATCACCTGGATGCCCATCATCCTCCTCCTCCTCCTCTTCCTCCTTCTGTCCCTAGCCTCCTGTTGCCACTGCTGCTGCTCCAGCACCATCAGCTGCACATCAGCATCCAGAGCCTCCAGGTCCATGGCAGCGACAATGAGTGGCAGCATGGTTGTGTTGGGAAGTGTTCTTGGGGTAGGTGTGGTCCTTTAGTACTGTCTGTTCATGCTTGGATTTGATGCACCTATGGCCTTATTTACTCCACCTGGGTCCATTTACCGGCAGCTCTGGTGTGATGGTGTCTCCGGCATGGATTTGACAGTGATGCTGGCAAATATGTGCCTGTATTACCGGTAAGTCGCTGCTAATAATGTTGCCGGTAATACCATTCTGCTGGTATTACCAGTACATGTTTCCAGCATTGCCTGTATTTACATTGCCTGTGTTACCGGCACCGGTAATTCCGTGAGAAGTGTTACAGGTGCCAGTAATTCTGGCAAATGGGTTTCAAGTAACCTATACTATGCCGGTCCTGTAAAAGTGCTGGTACATGGTATACATGGTACATTGTATACCGGCAAACTTGTAATGAGCCCCATAGAGGGGGTCATTATGAGTTTGGCGATATATTACAAACAGTATGGTACGGTACAAAGGGCACAGGGTGCAGAGAGGAGGATGTTTGGGAGACACAATGGAAGGTGAGCACCCATACCAATGGTAAGGCCCTCACCCTGGACCCTCATTGACATCCAGCTGGTAACACTCTACTGGCTCAACAGGGTGACCATAGGTGAACTGCTCACCATAATCCAGGGGGACATTGAGAGCAGCATTAACATCAGGACAGCTGTGCCACCACTGCTAAAGCAAGTATCAGTCCTGCAATTCCTGGGAACTGCCACCTTCCAGCACTCCATGGCCATGCTGCACAGTATGTCGCAGCCAACATTTCCAATTGTGCTTGGACAGGTGCTGGAAGCCTTCCTGCGCCATGTGTCACAGTATATCTCTCTGCCCACCACCCCGGCACAGGAGCATGCCATGAAGGCTCAGTTTTATGCGGTGGCACTGTGAGAAACCAGAGGGTGTCTCACCCGCTAGTTCCTGGGGATCTCACTCTCTCAGGTGGCCATGGCACGGCCATCGCCTTTGGATCCTGACCCTGGGGTGGACCAGTGCTGGAGGATCACCTGGTTGAGGAGTCTTCAGTGAGTGGGGGCGGGGGGCTGTGAGGCAACCGATGGTGAGACGCGGTATTCCCCCCTATTTTGTTCAACTGACCCATCCTATTTTTTTTAGGATTCTCCGAGGTCCCAAATCACCCCTTTTTACACAAACGGTGGGCAGAGGGTGACTGAGAGTAACAACATTAACTTTCACACATTGTACTGACATGTCCCGCTAATCGGGTCAGGCAAAGTCAGGCACTACATTCTAAGTGCACACACCTGATAGCAATTAGCTCTCCTCACACAATGAAAAGGCAGAAACTAGAGACCCACAGTGAGCAAAGCAGAACATGAATGCGAGCAGGGCCTCTGGGAAGAAGGCAAACCAACTGGAGCAGAGCGACGGATCAAGGGACGAGAGCAGCAGGTAAAACAAACCAAGAGTTCACTACTGGAGGTCGTTCCATCCGATAGGCCACGAAAGACACATGGAGAAGGCCAGATCCCGCAAGCGAAGACTGTATTTTGTCTCAAGGACGCCAGCGACCCTCCCGGGTGAACGGCAGAGTTGGGGAGGCGAGGCCAAGCCTGTGGTACTAACATAGACTTATGAATTGGAAATCACAAAACTAAGAAAGAGACTCACACAGCCGGTGAGTTGGCAAGCGCCTGAGAGACCGGTGTGTGTTAAAGTTTGAAGTAGCAACATTATTTCGCAAGTGAAGGCTGCATGCGTGTGGATGCATGCCCCGTGTCTCACGAGGAAAGGCAGTCCTGTGAATGAACTATGAAGTAAGGACAACTGTGAAAACAGTGATACCAAGTAACAGAGTGGTCTGGCAAAAGGAAGTAGCCCACTCAAAAGTCTCAGTGAAAGGTACATTGTTTGAAGCGATAAAGCGAATGAACAGCAAAAATGAAGAGGGGGACCTGCGTGAACTGTGAGAAGGGTCTGAGCCCAACAGAGAGAGATCTTTGTGAACTTTTTGTTAAAACCTTATTTTTGAAGTCAGTAAAAGAGATTTTAACGTGGAAAGCCAGGCGGGCCATGATCCACGTTTTGGAACTGTTTATTGTGTTGGAAACCGGGCAAGAGTATGTTATCCTGCCTATAGAGAGAGCCTTACTTTGTGAGGTATAACGTGGGGAGGAAAGCTGGTCCAACCACATTTATTCTTTTGAACAGTGATTTTCCTTTAGATGCATTTCTCCTTTATACACTTTTTGTACAAGAAATAGGGCAGGAATTGGGTTTTGTTAGCATAGGCCATTTTGATTTAACAGACTCCACTAGGACTGTTATTTATTATTTGATGGTCGAGACTACTCCCATGTTAGTTATAGACCAAAGTAGGAGTTTCCCCGGCCCCAACAACTTCAATAAAGGTTTTACAAATTGTACCCATTGTGTCAGTGTCATACTTGTCCCTTCCCTACAGGCACACATGGCAAACATCATTGCAGCCCTGGACTGCACCTTTGTGGTGTTGGTGGCCCCCCAGGCACATCAAAACTGTACAGCAACAGGAAGTACTACTTCTCACTGAACATTCAGGTGACCTGCGATCCAGCCCTCTACATCACACACTGCTGTGCCCGCTTCCCTGGCTCCACCCACGATGCCATGGTCCAATGCAAGAGTACACTGCCTGGATACATGGATAGGCACAGAGGGCAATGGATGTAGATATTGGGTGTTATACAAGTGCCTTCACACAAATTTATCTTGCAGCACTACAGAAAAGCAATGTGAAAGTGGGGCAGGGGAGTGCATAGCCACAACAGACAGAAGCATGCCCGTTTAAGGCCCTGTAAATGCATGACCCACCCTCTCACCACACCAATAACAGCCTACAACCCACAGGACTTAGATAGGATGGACAATGCTGTAGTAAGTCACCAATGCATATTGCCTCAACAGGCTAGCAACACACACATGACTACAAGAATCACAATGCAACATTATAATTCCATAGTCATGGAACAACAAAGTTCAACACTGCACCAAAAGAATGCAACATTGACAGTAGTAATGCCATGTATTCAGGATACCATGTTTATGAAGCCATCATAGAATAGACCCAGAAAGCACAAACATGCAGAAATTCAACTGATCAAGCATCAAGGCGCATGCATGAGACCAAAGCACAGGGCCCGACACAGGCACCATGGCACTCTGCCATGCCTATCACAGACCAAGAAAGCGACAAGTGCTGGCCGTAAACTGTGTGCATGGTGTTATAAGACAGAGCAAATAGTTCATGACTCCACATGCAAGTACTGTTATAGTAAAACAGGTTGTGTGACAATACTCATAAAATCCATGCACAGAGTGTCTATCAACATGCCGTTGTAAAAGGCAACATATCCACAATGCACTGTAACTGACAAGTATGACCTTTGCCCTTGCAGGTGACCCAGCTACCATGTCTGATGTCACCCGGGCAGACTCCACAGATGCCACAGGAGGTGGCCTACAACCAGACACACGTCCAGACCAGGCACTGCATCAAGCAGACCTTTGGCCTGTTGAAGGCTCATTTCCGGTGCCTATACTGGACCGGAGAGTCCTGGGTACACAGGCCACAGTTGGTTGGATAAATATTTCTAGTCAGTGCCATGCTGCACAACATCTGGCTCAGGTGTAATGTCCCCCTGCCCCCGGATGAGGACATGCCACCTCCAGAAGACTACCTGCAGATGCAGTGCTGCCCCAGAGTGAGCAGGAGGAATGAAGGAATGGATGCCTGGTGTATCAATAACTAATATGCATTCATTACAGATCTCATCGAAAATCACATGCTGCTCACTGTTGTGCCATGTATAGAAGAAGACAGATTCCCACAAAATGAAATGCCCGAGAATTGCTTCCAGTTGATTTGTATTTAATACTCAAGTATTACAATCCCCAACACAATACCCTCCCCATGCCCGCATCCCTAACACAACCCCCTACCCACACCCTCACCCCCAACACAATACCCTACCCATACCCTAATCCCCAACACAATACCCTCCTCACAGGCTCATCCCCAGCACAATTCCCTCCCCACATCCTCATCCCCAACACAATACCCTAGCAGTATGTGTAACACATGTGTCCATTACTCCTCCTCTTGGCACCCTTTGTTGTGGGAGTAGCAGCATGAGAGTGCCTCGGTGACATGTTCACCACAGATCCCTCAGTAGTGTTGGCTAAAATGGAACTGCCGGTTCACTGCTGGACATGCTGAAGGGCGAGGGTGAAGGCCCTGGGGATGTTCTGATTGGTGGCCAACATTTGCGCACACAACATCTGTACCCTTCGGCCCATGAGGGTGGTACTTACAGTTGTTGCAGCACGCTGGCTCAGTCGGTCAAGGGCACTGGACACCTGCCTAGAGGCATGGAGCACCACATCATGCATTACCCCTGAGTCCGACTGTTGCCCCTCAGGCATGCGCTCTATCGAATTCTGCCGCCATTCCATCTATGTGAACCTCTCCCAGATGTCATCCATGGTGTGTTGTTGAACTGGCCTTGGTGAGGGATGGAGGTACGTTTCCTGGCTGCCAGACACCTGCTCACCAGGCACCTCATCATCATCTGGCTGTTATTCAGTGTCCTCCATATGGTGCCAAAGGAGGGCACAGCGAGAAGACCAGGGGTAGGGAGAAGACCACATGGGCAAGTGTTCAGTCAGAGGGGGATGATCCCTGGGACATCTATCTCACAGGGGCAGCTGGAGAGGAGGAGCCAGGGGTGTTAGTGTCATGTGCTGTTGTGACACCAGGGGTGGTGCTGATGTTGTGTTCTGTACCACTGCCACGACTGTGACAGGCGTGCCTGTGTCCCCAGAGGTGCTAGCAGCAGGGCCCTTGGACTAGGGCATCCTGGAGGTCTCCTTCTGGGGAATTTCCTCTCTGAGTGTTGCATGGCTTGCTCCCTTCCTTGTACATGGTGGTCCAGGTGTGCCGGACCCACTCGTGCCCTCCATGGGGAGTTTGGTGTCTTGTGCTCCTGTTGGGAGACAGAAAACAGTGAATCATTACCCATATTGTACGGTTGTAGGCGGTGCTCTAATGTAGTGTATGTAATGTACAATGGGGTCACAGTGACATACCACCCCATGGGGCCGTCTTTATGTGACAGGCAGTATGATGGATTAATGGCATCATGTTTAAGTGTGTATCTCAAGTGTTGAGTATGTGTTACTTGCCTGGCCTGTGTTGTCATGTACTTGACGGCTGTGCAAGTGGATGTGTACCAATGTAGTGCTGGCGCGTTGTTTCATGCATAGCCTCTTCTCCTGTCACATGAGAGATGCCCTGCTAGCTAAGGGAATGTTGTTGTGGTATTCGGTGGAAAGCACTCTTCACAGAGGCCTTACGGCTGTGTTGCTGTACCACAGTTGTTGGGTATGTCCTACATGAGGGGTACATCCTTGTGAATGGTGTACCTTTTGGGGGGGTTCATTCCTACTATGCCTTTTGATGTACTGTCCCAAGATGTTTCATGCACTATTTCTGCATTGGCTGGGTGACTGCACGTGTGTTTGTTGCCATTCCATTGTAGTTGTTGTGCATGTGGCCCATGATTCACTCATGCACCCATCAGGATTTTCCTGTACCCATGCCCTCCATGCCCACCATGTGGAGGATGCTTTTTGCCCTCTCCTCCCACGGTGTGAGCTGCAGTGGGGCCACAGTTCCTCCACCTGTGGCCGCTGTGTCCCTACGGTGGTTGGAGACGAGCATCCATACCCTGGCTCTTCGGTCATTCCAGCGCTTCCTAAACATGTCTTGCTCTGGTGTGGTCCATATTGCTCCTCTGCATGGGCCACCACCTCCTCTGCCAGCACAGTGATCTGACAGAGGAGAATTTTGGTTTTTGCAGGTGCATTTCTGCCACCTTTCCTTTGCCTGAGGATATGTTTGGGATGTGTTTTGGGCTTGGATGGCAATCCCTTAATGGTGATTTTGAGTGGATTGAGTTTTTTAAAATGTCCGCTGCTGTGCTTCCCATTACCGCGATGAGACTATTTTCGCTAGAGGTAATGCTGCCAGTGGAATACCTCCACATGTACGGCAGTAATGGTAATTCCACCAAATACGGGCAGAATTACCATTGTGGACTCCATTTCGGCAGTGGTTCCGCCGGACTGAATTACCGTTACTGCAAAATAGTCAAGAGATCAAATGGCAATTCAGAATGATGCAGGTTGCTTACTATGTGATGCTGAAACTGAAGATCTTATGCATTTCTTATTTTTTTTGCCCAGTTTACAAGTCAATCAACAATAAAATAGATTTTACATAATTTTAACTGTAGCTTGGAGTTTACTGCAATACTTACAATGTGCTTTTGAGTCTTAGGAAATCTTTAATGAATTGGATACTTTTTTTAGAGAGTTCGGTCAGGTCAGGGTTTGTTCCAGGGCGAGTCCTATGAGTCCAAAGTTATAGTTTTAGCTGTCTGCACGCTAGGTTTCAGTATATTGTGACCGTGGCAATAGATATAATTATTTTTTACCTTTTATCTGAGCCCAATAAGCAGTGCGTTAGCTATACTGGTTTCAACTAACTTTATTTAAATTTATAGAAAACCGTACCACATGTCAATTTCAAATGGCTTTTTTATTGAATCACCAATTGTGTCATCATTGGTTAGTTACCATACAGTATGTAGATTGGTTTCCAAATTTTCATGAAATGCTAGTTAATTGCACGCTCCATGTGGATAGGACGCAGAGAAAAACCGTATCCTGGAAAGCCCCCTTTTTCTAAGGGAACCAACTAATTGGTAACGAAGAATTTAAACAACTGGAATCGCAGCACTAAAAACAACCCTGAGAAGAATCTAACAAGACAAGCAAGTAGGCTTCTCTCCTGAGGAACCATGGATAGAAATCCATGGAGAAACACATGTTGAGAGAAGGGCACTAAGGGTGGCATCAATGATACTTATAAAAAAACCTATCTATGTAAAAATAACTGATGGGTTGTGCCAGTACCTTAGGCAACAAAGGAAAGTACCAATAAGAAATATGACAAAAAGGGTGTATATTCAAATATTTAAAAAGAAAGACAAACCAAATCAATGAAGACACAATTGAAGATGATAATGAGGATTTAATAATAAGGATGAAAGACAATTATGGATGCATGGTGACTTGTGAATTAACTAGCATTTCATGAAAATTTGGAAACCATCTACATACTGTATGGTGACTAACCAATGATGACACAATTGTGACTCAATAAAAAGCAAATTGAAATTGACATGTGGTACCGTTTTCTATGAATTGGATACTTGCCTTATGTTTTCGTTTAATCATTGTGTTTCCAATGATTTCGTTTATATTGTGTGTTTTATCTAAATTATTTGTACTTTGATGGATTATATTTTAAATCTGAATAAACTTATTTGATGGATTGATTGACTCTGATTACAAGACATGGTTTTAGAAGGGTTTATTCTAGTTAAGCTAAACAATAAACACTTTCCCTAACTCTGTAGCTCCAATCCATATGCTAATATGCTAGAATTCAATTTTAACCTGTACATTATCCCTATTACAAAAGAAACATCCTAATAACAAAACTAATCAAAGGAGACTTTGGCAGGGATGGCTGCTGGTTTCTGACCCCCCCCACCCCCATCCATGTCTTATTACAGGCCAACTTTCAAACAGCAGGCATTCCATCTTTTGCTGAAAGGTTGTCCTGGGATTCCAACCATTGTCTCCCACTATCCTTTTCCCACTCCGGGGTGCTTTCAGTCTTTCTCACTTCCACCAGGGAATTTCAGTCCCTCTCTTTTATGGTGCTTTCAGTCCTTCTCCTGACCCCCACTTTGGAATTTCAGTCTCTCTCTTTCCCTGCTCTGGGGTTTTGTTTCTTACTTTCTCCCCACTTAGTGTTTTGGTTTCTCTGCTCTCCCCAGTTTGTGGTTTAGCTTCTCCTCTTTCCCCACTCCAGGGTTTGATTTCTCCTTTTTCCCCACTCTGGGGTTCAGTATCTCTGCTTTCCTCACTCTGGGGTTCAGGTTCTCCCTAGTATCGGGTTCAGGTTCTCCCCTCTCTCCACTCCGGTGTTTACTTTCTCTTCTCTTACTTTCTCTTCTTTCCACACTCCTGGGCCAGGTTCTCTGCTCTTCCCACTCTGGCGTTCATATTTTCCTCTCTCCCCACTCTGGGTTTGCTTGTCCTTCTTTTTCCCACTACAGGGTTTGGGTTCTCTGCACTTACCACTCTGGGGTTTGCTTTCTCCTCTTACTCACTCTGGGGTTCAGGTTCTCTGCTCTCCTCACTCTGGGGTTTGCTTTCTCCTCTTTCCCCACTCCGGAGTTCAGGTTCTCTGCTCTCTCCACTTTGGGGTTTGCTTTCTCCTCTTTCCCCACTCCAGGGTTCAGATTCTCTGCTCTCCCCACTCTGAGGTTTATCTCTATTTTGCTCAATTGGTCATCCGCCTCCCTCTATTGTTGAGAAACTGCATGGTAATTTCTTATTGATACAAGTCTGCACGGGCAGAGTGGGTGCATAGAACAAGCGCATATAATACAATTAATGGTGTAGATAACAGGAAATAGGTCTAACGACGATTCTGTAGTTTTTCCAAGGGCAATGAGGCGCCACCATGCAAGGAGTGGAGACAAGGGAAAATCAGATAGAAGATCTTCAAGGCATGGTGCATTCAGATTGTGCAAGTGTGCAAGCAGGTGCAAAAGAGGGGAGGGGGCAACTGAAGGGGTAGGGGTATTGTACCAGGTGCACCCAGTCAGTCATAAGTTGGGGTAAGTGCTGAGAGATGCCACTCTCATAGGTCATTGACCAAGTGCAGTAACGATGAGGCAAGTGCAAGGCCCAGAGGCAAGTGTGAGAGGAGTGGCGAGGGTGCCAGTGACCTGTGAGACTCTGAGGTGCACCAGGCGGCTAGTCAGCAGGCGGCGTGTTAAAAGGAGGGAGAGAGGGATAGAGCAGAGAGAAAGGTTAGCAGGGTAGAGGGCGAGAGAAGGAAGAGAAGAAGAGGAATGTATTAAGAAGTTTCCAGAACTTAAGGAGATCAGGCTCAAAATGGAGTGCGGCAGTGAGGCTATTCCAGAGGGAGGCCCCTGCAGAGGATAAAGATCTCCCTCCAAATCTCTGCTTGGAGAATCGGCTCACTCGCAGAAGGTTGGAGGTAGATGAGCGGAGGACTCGGGAAGGACAGTATTTAGGTAGGCAACATTGAAGATAGGTAAGTCCCAGGCCCCAGAAAGCCTTGTGGACAAAGCAGAGGGTCTTGAACTTGATCCTTGCAGGCACAGGGAGCTAGTGGAGAGATTTCCGCGCCAGAGAGATGTCTTGCGGTTCTTTTCTGGATGAGTTGCAAAGGGTGCAGAGCAGAGGCAGGGAGGTTAAGAAAGAGGCTGTCCAGCTTTGAGAGATCCAGGGCTCTGGAGACAGTGACAGTGAGCTGCTGGGGGAAGGTGAGAAAAGGAAGAGTACCTCTGAGGAGGTGTAGCTGGTAGTTTAACTTTTTAGAGATGTACGAAATGTGAGTGGAGAAGGAGAGAGTGGAGTTGAAGGTGACCCCAAGGTTTTTTGCCTCACAGGTGGGGGTGGGCACAGGGCCAAGGGAGGACGGCCAGAGTAAGAGTGGGAAAGCGGGAGCAGGGATCCCAATGCGAACGATCACAGTCTAACTGGAATTGAGGCAGAGGTTGTTTGCAGCACATCATAACTGAATTGCAGACAGGCAGTCAGATATGAGTGAGGGAGAAGAGGTGGCTGAGGGTAGTATGAAGGAGAGTTGGGTGTCATCCGCTTAACACTGGAAGTTAGAGATGAAAGTGGCAATCACACGTGCAAGGGCAGTCATGCAGACATTGAAGAACCAGGGGGATAGGTTAGGACCCTGGTGAACGCCACGGGTTGAAAGAGTGGTAGTAGAGAGAAAGGACCCAAGTTCCACCTGGGATGGGCTTGTGGAAAAGAAGGAGGCTAACCACGCCAGAGCCTGACCTGTGATTCCCAGGGTGTCATGCAGACGTACGATCAGGATGTTGTGGTTTACCATGTCAAAGGCAGAGGACAGGTCCAGAAGAATGAGAACAGAGGGAGTGTTAGTGTAGAGATTTGAGAGCAAGTCTTCACGGGTGTTCAGAAGAGCAGTTTCCGTGCCTCCATGCTTGCACTCAGGTGGAGGCATTCCTCGGTAGGGCAGGCGTGCTTCAACCTTTCTTTGGCTGGCTCAGAACCACTTATGTGACTCTTCAGCTGGTTGCAGCTCCACACTTCTGAAACATCTGTCTTGCTTTGTAGCAGCTGCTCTGGACTGCTTCCACCTGGTGTCTGTAGGGTGCTGTTGTGCAACAATGGGCTGGGCGTCACACGGCTTTGCGCTTCCAGAGGATTATCAAGTCTATTCTTTCCTCCTGCCACACAGCAGCACTTGCGTGATGCTTCAAGTGGACCTCCTGTTGGGCTTCTTTCTCTGCTCTGTGGCACTTTCCTGCAGTGTCTCCAACCTCAGCACACTGCTGCTGGTGTGTTCTCTCAATTTCCATTCACACTTCCTTGGGGATGTATCCCTTAGTTAAACTCTGTGGGGTCTGCTGAGGCTCTTCAGGGTTTGGGTGTATCCTGGACACTCCTGCAGGGGGCTGGTTGGTTTGTCTGTAATTATTTGTGGCAGATTCGGCACTTCCAGGATCAGAAGCTAAGTCAGCCATGTCAACACAGAGTATATGGTTATTACAACCACCAGCCCCTCATACCCCATAAAGGTATGAACAAGAGGGAGGATGGCTGGTGTCCCTATCAGGGTCTCTGTCCCCTGAGGGGCACTCACCTCCAGGGGATCTTGCTTAGCGTGTCGCATAGATGGTGTTAAGCATAGCAGGCTGACCTCCCGAGTCCCAAAGGGGGTGGCTCTCCCTTGGCTAGAGGTGACAATATCCCTGGATTTGTCACATTAAGAACTCTGTCAATTCAAAGAGTTGCATACCTCTGCTGCAGATCACTGACCCTGCAAGGTCTTTTGGGCCAGGGAAGCCTTCTAATCTATGACACTGACATCTACTAATAGTAGACCCAGGTATTACTGGAGTGCCTGGAAGGCTGACAAAATTAAAAGTAATGAGACGAGGTGGCTCAAGAGAGTCATGAGGAATACCACAGAGCCTCTGACAACAAGAACTGACATTACACAAGGTCGGGACAAGCCCTTTAAAAAGTAAACTGAAGAAGGACTCAGCATATTGTAAGGCAGAAGTGAGGAGTCCACGTCAGCTACCTGGGAGGTTCAAACTGGGCAAAGGGAGAGAGAAGGATAGACGTCACCAAGCCGAAGCAGCAGAGGAGCCAGCAGGAAACCGACTCCTACCAGGACCACCAAAGGAGTGGCAGTCCCACCACTGTTATGAGGTGGACCACCGGATCCAAACAGATGCTGTTGCCATGTGAGGAGCGTAGAGGCGAGACATCTCTGACGCTGAAGCAGCAGACATCGAAGCTGCTTCCAAACCCGTGCATTGCCACTGAGCTATCCTCCCTTCATTATCAGCTTTATGCTAAATCCCCTCTCCTTGTGACACCCCCAGTACTTTTTGCTTGACTTCTTAACCTTTTCTTGTTCTCCTGAATGAGGGGAGTCTTTTTCCCCTCATTTATTCTGTGTGCTCTGCATATGCAAACCCTGTTCACATCATGTGCTACTTTATTTTATGAATACCTTTTTAAAGGCATCTGTGTTTCACTTTTGCAGCACAAAGCGCCCTATGTGCAGTGTTGCTGGGAACCCTTTGGGCTCCCCTTTTTATATTCTTTTATTTTCCTTAAGAACTACTGTTCTCAAGGTTAGAGGGATACCTTGTATTCTTCTGAGCTTTCCCTCTTAAGAGATCAGCACACAGCACCCTATGTGGTGTGCTGAGGGGTTACCTAGTATCACATTTCCCTCAGCTCCTGTAATATTTCTGTTACAGTAACAACCCTATAGTTATGGATGGTGGCAGTGGACATGTTATACCAACTTTTGTGCTAATGTTGATCGCAGGCTGTATTCAGAGCTGTGCCTATGTACAGGATGGTCACCTTTGTTACACTATGTTAGCTCCTTTCTTTTTTCGCCATTTTATGTGTGGGTGTTCTTTCTTGATCCTTCTTCTACCATCCTGGGAAGGGCTGGTCCCCATTTGAGTTTTGTCTTCGGCGGGAACTCTTTGTGTAACCCGCTGAGGCTCCAGTGTGTCTACGAGGAAATGAAGCATGGGAGGATCCCAAAACTCTGCTAGCCTTTGTGTTCTGTTGTGCCTGGAAGGAACCATTTCTGACTGGGGGGCTGGCTGCCTGTCTTGATTGGACAGTTACCCGCCCTTTCTGTAAACTTCAGGGAGAGTTTGAAGAGGATGAGTGTGTGGTTCCCTAGGCAGAAGGCAAGTCCACCACTGGAACAGAGGGTTTGAAGACGAAGATGACCCGAAATTCCTGCTGCCCTTACCAGCAACCGCGAAGAAACCACTGATGTCCTGACCCATTTTTGAAATGACCGAAGAAAACGATTCCTTCCTTTTGGCTGATGGGACCAACTAGCCATAAGATGACCTGCACAACAAGCCATCCCTGACATGCTGTGATCTTCCTGGGCTACAAACCACTAATACCGGGGGACCTCCGACCCAATTGCAGTGCATCATCTTCCCATGAACAAATCCTCCCAGAACTTTGGTGAGCTTTGGTGAGTGCCAGTTGGACCCCCAGATGCAATATCCCCCTCCTCAAAGTTCTCTCACCAGAGTGCAGGTCCGAAGAATCGAGGTGGATTGACCAGGCGGTAAACATTCATCCTTGGGGCCTGTAAAAAGGCAACAAAACTGCAGACTGATGTGGGAGTACAAAGAATTCTTTGCTGAGAGTCATTTCTCTCGACTGCTGCTGCAACATCTCTTCCAGGAGACTGGGTCCATCGCTGTTCCGCCGTGAAAGAATCTAGCTGCATTGTTTTCATCGCTCCTCAGGTACTGTGAGACTAGGGTAATTCTTTCTGCAAGCCATTTTGTCACTCCTGTGTTTCTGGAGTGCTGATTCCAGTGTTTGGGTGTTCACCCACACCAATCGCCCAGACCTAATGCTTGTGCGCATTTATGGAGCCTTTCCTAAGGTCCCTGAAAACGTTTTGACCTTCAAAAGCATCATACTTTCTTGTTTTGAAGGAATCCTTTGTAATTGTGTCTTTTCTGCTGCTATGCCTTACCCGTTGCCCCTCCAATCAGTGTTTGAAGAACTCATACCTAGATAGGGATAGACTACTGAAGCCTTGAGGCCATTGAAAAGTATTACAAGTCTTTTGAAAGTATTGAACTGCTATTGCTGCTAATGAATAACCCTTTTCATTCCTAAAACAGAACATTTTCTGGGGGCCTATAGCAAGTGATTTTACTTTCCATTGAACTGTGTTCATGAACTGAAGTATTGCTGATGTTTTCTATTGTATTGATTAGTTTAAATAGTACTTACCTGAAAATAGCTTTGTCTTGTGTATATATGCCTTGTATATATAAAATATACAAAATAAATGTCTATTTTATTATAACTACAAGTGTGTGAGGGTGTCTCTGGGCCTATGTATTTACTGAGCTCTGCCATCCTACCAAACCTTTGGTTAGTACATACGTATACTAACAGTTGTGGCCTGCATACTAAGGGATAGTTTTATGGAGTCTCCTCTGTAGGTTGCCTGTTGGAAAACTCCCCTAACAGTATCAAAGGCGGCAGAGAGGTCGGGTAAAATCATGCCGCCCAGGGCCTGCAGGTGCACAAGATCATTGACAGCACTCCCTCGGTGCCGTGGCCTAGTTGGAAACCGGACTGGGAGGGGTCAAAGAAGGAGGAATCCTCCAGAAAGGAACTGAGAAAGGGACCCACTAGAGATTCCAACAGCTTCATCAAAAGGAAGTAGAAAGATGGGGTGGAAATTTGAAGGAACAGAGGAATCCAAAGAGGGTTTCTTCAGTAGAGGGATAACTAAGGCATGCTTCAGAGTAGCAGGAATAAAGCCAGAACTAGCCTGAGTGACTAATTTAGCAATTAAGGGCATGGCTTCTTTCAACACAGAGAGAGGAACAGGATCAATAAGAGAGGAGGTCTTAAGCTTGGCCGTAGCAGTAATTATATCCTATAAAGTAAAAACAGGAAACGGGGACTACAGATGAGATAAATTGGACGTAATACATAATTTGGTAGTCTGTAACACCGAAGAGCAGATACCAGCCCAAATATTCGCAATTATTTCTATAAAGTACTCAGACAGGTAGTCACATAGAGACTGAAAGGATGAAATAGCCTCCAAAGGAGGAGAACAAAGTTCACTAGGTTGATTAGGAGAAACTTCAACCTGATACGCAAAATGGGTACACTTAGCTTCACAGATAGCTTTATGATAAGAAGAAGAAATTTGGCGCAGACACCTTAGTCAGAGGGCAATAGGTAGACCACTATTTCCCCTCATCCTGCTGCCGTTGTAGTTGGAGAGTTCAAAGGTGGTCATTAAACCATGGTTCTGACAAGCATGACCTAGGTTTAGAAGACTTGAGAGTGTCGAGATAATCAGCTGATGCTGTAAAAACCTGTGAAATACAATTCAAGTCAGGCATTCGAATGCTCTCATAATAAATTACCATCTGAGCCAAAATGTCAGCACCAGGAATTGTGCCCCAAGTACGCTGAGGGGAAAGAGAAATGTTTCAGCATAGGGCAGAGGGTTTAAGTTCCCATGAAAAGGGAATTATAAAGTGAACAGTCTAACCAACCCACAGTTGAGGTTAGACTGTGATGGATGGTTCAGGGGCAAAAATTAGATCAAAATATTGGCCCGCTGATGGGTGGGACCGATTACCAGCTGAGGAAGGGCAAGATCATTCATAGCAGAAATAAAGCAGCTAGCTAATAAATTAGATGGGTCATTGGGTTTAAGATTGAAATCACCAAGCAACCAGAGATTTGCAAAACAGGGCTGAAGGTCTGCGACTAGCTCTTAAAAAGCATTGCAGAACTCAGAATCAAAACGAGCAGGGTGATAAATAAGTAAAATGTGGATGTACATAGTGGGGGATAGGATAAAGCGTGACAAAAGAGTCTCCATTTTGATATCATGGCTAAGGGGCAGCACAATCCCAGTAAACCTAGATCTTAATAATATGGCAACCCCACCTCCGGGGTGGATAGCAGCACAGTCTATATAGAGGATATTAAAATCTGTAAGTAGAAATTGTACCACAGATGGGCCAGCAGAGTCACAGAGCCAGGTCTCTGTAATACAGGTAACGTCTGGGGAATTACCATTCTGAACTACCATTCTGAAGATGGAGCAAACATTCATCAAAAAACATTTCAGAGTAGAAGGTGAAAATGTCACAGCAACCCAACTGGGCTCCTTGGCTAAATAAAAGCCTGGGGAAGTCTGGTAGGTGAGGATGCTTTTTACCTACAGTGCCTAGGCTTCATCCACATATTACGCTCCAGCGACCCAGCCGAGCCACGGACGAGCACAGATGAGCTTGCCTTCAGTGCAGCAATGGCGCGCTGCAGGCACGTCCACTGAATGCCTGCTTACCTTTGTGCGTCAAAAACGTATGGGAGGGATGCAGTAGTAGCCAAAGTGCAAAAAAGACTTCCAAATCGGAACGCGTTACACAAATAAAGATTTTTTTTTAATTCACAAAATGATCTTGGATTAAGTAAAGGGGTTGTCATTATAACATAAAAAGGCCTTCCTAATAGTCACATTTTAATTTCTAAAAGTAATCACCAATATGTGCCATGATAAAAAAGAGCGTGCTAAGAAAAAGTAGCCTCCACAGGTGCCGCTGCGCATCGGCTCCTCCCTGCAAATATGTGTAGTCAATCATGTTGGTGAGTGACGTGGTAGTAGCCAGAGTGGAAGGAAGACTTCCAAATCGGAACGCGTTGCACAAACTATTTTTTTTTTAATTCACAAAATGATTTTGGATCAAGTAGAGAGGTTGTCATTATTACACAAAAAGGCCTGCCTAAAAGTCAAACTTTAATTTCTAAAAGGAAGCACTAGAATTTGCCATGAGACAAAATAACGTGCTAAGAAAAAGCACCCTCACCAGGTGCAGCTGTTACCCTCCCGTGTGATTTCCGGTACCCAGTGTGAGAAACCTAAGGGTGTTTCACTGTCTGAAACCCGGAGATCTCTTGCTCAGGTGGCCAGGGCACGGCCATCGCTCTTTGAGTGCGGAAGGGTCACCAGGGTGAGGGGTCCTCAGGGAATGTTGGTGAGACATCCGACAGCGAGATGTAGTATTCCCCCCTTTCCGACACACCCTACCTGACATTCATTACACCTGCATAGGGTGTTGTGAGTGCTATCTCATTAACCCCTCACTAATTCAACCTAGACCAAGACAAAAGAAAGGTATACGAGAACAAGGAAAGGGGAATTATGCATATTACCACGTCATTTACAACAAGTTGGCTGTCCCCCTTTTTCTGACAGCATTACCCATTTTTTCCACCATCCCTAGAAAAGACTACTACTCCAAAAAATCCTATCAAATGCATTTTACAGAAACCCATGGGATGACGAAGCAGAGAAAACGAGCTGTGAAGATTACCCGTAGGAATCAATGCTTCAGGGATTCCTATGGGCAGTCGCCATTTTGTCCCAATAATGAGGCCAGGCAAGGTCAGGCTTCCTACTACAACTTTTTCCACCTGAAATCTATCAAGATTCACAGTCACTATAAAAATCAGAACACACAAGCACACTTTGAGTGAACTGGGGATGCTGGATGGAGCACAGAGGCCAGGTAGAGATTTTGTGCTAAGGAGACCATGGAAGGCCTGGAGAATCTAGGACTGCCTAACTGCCGGGCCTGTGAGTACAGTGGAGGCTGCAGTGAAGCGAGGTAGTGCCAGCTCCAAGGAGCCAAACCTGGTGCAGCTGGGTTCACCTGGAAGTGCCCACACCAAAGCTCCTCCCCTGGGTGATCAGGAGGGCCCAGGCCTTTGAGGGGCAGGTGGTCGGACCCTGACCTCAACAAAACATCCCCTTCTCCTCTTGCTGCTCCCAAAACTGCCAGTGTGCCAAAAGGGGAGCTAGTGAAGTGGGAGCAAAATCAGAGAAAAGTGCCTTCTGGGACTTGGTCCAAAAACTGTGAATTTGACAAATCACAAGGGGTCTGAGCCCGGCTGAGGGAGGCCCATGTGGGAATTGTAAAAAGGGGGTCCGAAACCGACTGAGGGAGACCACTGAGCACAGAAAGCCAGATCCCACAATAGAAGACTGAATTGTGTTTCAAAGACGCCAGCGACCCTCCCGGGTGAACGGCAGAGTTGGGGAAGCAAGGCCAAATCTGTGGCACTAACCTTGACTAAAGAAACGCACACACCTGGTGAATTGGCAAGCAACCTGAGAGAACGGTGTGTGCTTGAAGAGAAAGATTGAAGTTTGCAACAATATATTGCAAGTGAAGGCTGAACGCGTGTGGACGAAGAAAGGCAGACCTGTGAATGAACTTTGAAGAGAAAACAGCTGTGAAATCAGCAGTACTGAGTGATGGCGTGGTCCAGCAAAAGGAAGTAGCCCACACAAAAGTCTCTGTGAAAGGTACATTGTTTGTATGCACTGCACTGCAAAAGTGAAGTAAGCCACATTTAACTCCTAGAGAACGAGAGAGCTGAACCTTGAACTTTTAGTCGAAGTGGTCCTGCAGAGGTCTGTATAGAAAGCCATGTACATCTGAAAGTCTTAGACATCCGAAAGCAGTCTGAGCCCGATTTAGGGAGACCCGAAGTGTAACACGCTTGGGGAAGAAAGCCCCCTTGCACGTTTGTTGAACTTTGCTCTGAAGAGGTCAGAGCCCGGCAGAGGCGGACTTATATGAAATGTGTTTCGAAGAGGTCTGAGCAGGGCAGAGGGGGACCCACGTGAACTGTGTTTTGAAGAAGTCTGAGACCGACAGAGGGGGGGGGGCCTACGTGAACATTTTGTTGAAACATTATTTGAAAGTGGAAAGAGAAAAACTTTAACGTGGAAGGCCAAGTGGGCCTCGATCCATGTTTTGGAACTGTATATAGTGCTGAAAGCCCAAGCCAGAGTGTGTCATCCTGCCTATAAGGACCGCCTTACTCCATGTGGTCCAAAGTGGGTCGGAGAGCTGACTCAACCATCTTGATCCTTTATGTTAGAACACTGTTTTACTTTACATATACTTGTTCCCATTGCACCCATTTATTGTAATACTATAAGGGCAGGCAATAGGTTTATTTAGTATAGGCCATTTTGTTTTGACTCAACTACGACTGTTTTATTTATTATTTGATGATAGAGTGTGCTCGCATCTTTAGAGAAAGGGACAGAAAGGAGTTTATCCAACCCTTTTTCTCAATTAACACCCTTGAACCTTATATCTTCTGTGTTTGTCTTCACTTGTTATACCATGCCTCCCTTACACCACTAATAGGAAATAGTGACACTGCATTGGCGTAAATAATCCCATATGCTGTCCCTCATCTAGCTCTGGTTTGGGCACTCCCAAAAGGCAGGAAGTAGGTTGTGGATTGGAAGCGTTCAGGTTTCTAGGTGCCTGTGCAAAAGCAGCTCTACTTCCCCTGACCTTCTGAGGTCTTGGCACGAGAGAGGCTTGAGGAAACCAGGAAAGAGAGTTGCAACTAGTCGTTTATCAAGGCCGAACTGAAAGAGAACGTTTACTATCATCTTGGGTCTGCTTCTCCATCTCCTCCAGTTTAAGGGCAAATCATTTCTATCCCAAAAATGTAAGCCGTGACAGAGGTGCATTTAGGAAGCTCAGCCAGAACGGATGCCTTGCTCCCCACAGTGGCTGCTGATGACAATGGGGCTGATCTCAAGGAATCATAGGCAATATCCAGCTACAGTTGAACCTGTCTTTACTTAATATGACATATTTCTGAGCAATCAGTACCCTCACCTGCTTCTTTCCAAATGGCAGAAAAATCATTCATTAGGTTCTGAGTGACATATGCTGTGTATGTAGAAGCTTTTATAGCAAAAGATGTGGAGGCATTAATCCATGTTAACTCAGTGTGCTCCTTCATGTCTACAAGGACTGCAGGGGCTGCATCCTTTCAGTCCACCAAAATATGCCCTGATAATGCAGGTAGTAGTGAGGCATGTGTTATGGTGAGTGGATAGTCAGTCTCAAAATTCTTTATGGGATAGAGTTTTGTGAGAAATCTAGCAACCCACGTCTTATCTAGCTCAATCCACTTTTTATGTAAATCCTTAATGATTTCAGGGAGTACAGGAAGACTTATCTTGTTAGGAATATTCAATTGTTTAATTTTAGCATCTACTTAACTGGAAGTCTCCCCTTCTTGAATATCCAGAGTGTGGCACACATATTCCATGACCTCATCTGTCATCTCCCTTGAAATATACTTATTTGCACCTTCTATCATGCCTGCCTTTTGCTCTCCCAGGGATTCATCTAACCACTCCTCAAGTACTGGTTTCTTGGGGAGGGGCTCACCGTCCACCGGGATCTGGTGAAAGCATTTTGTGAAGGCCATGTCAACAGTACTTTCCATCATGGCCTGAATCCATTCACCAGGGAGTTCAGGAGCAGGCGCAGGGAAGATGAAGAGCAATGAAGGCGCTTGTGTTTGTGATTCTAATGTCTGTAAGGGGATCTGGATCAACCCATTTCTTGCATTGCAGGTATAATACAGGCAAAATGTAAGCCCCATAACAGAGGTCTTCAGTGCACAGCATTACTCACCATATCGTCATTTTAAATGTCTACGACGTGGGAAGACGTGTTGCCTGGCAACTAGGCCATCAATCTGCGCATGATGTAATATGATGTCATTTATAACGCGCTGGTACACAAGTATTTCTAGGCGTGACAAGACAAAGGAGGGGAGACAGAAGGAAGACAAAAAAACAATTTTACAAGGCCTTGTGTCAGATTGTGCAAGTGCGATAACGTAGAGTGCAGGAGGGAAAGGGGGAAGCGCCAGGGAGTAGGAAAGGGGAAGTGGGGTAGAAATGCTCTGTTTAAGCCAGGGCTGCGTGGCTCTGGGTAAGTGCAAGGAGACAGAGGATTGTAGGATTACAGTTACAGCCCATAAGTGCGCAGTAGGCCCAGAGGCAGTGCAGGGGCAACTGGTCGTAAAGGTGCCTGGTACCCAGTTAGACTTTGAGGGCCTCATCACGAGTTGGACTCATCACGAGCCGCGGATTTGCCCCCAGCTCTTGCTGGGGGCAAATCTGCCAAGCCCATGATCTGGCGGACACTTAAATGCGGCGGTAATAGCACTACTGCCGCATTTAAGGGTTAACACCAGACTCGTGATGAGGCCCTGAGAGTAGCCAGGCCACCAGTCAGCGCAGTAGAGAGGTAGGTCAGCAGGGAGAGAGAGAAAGAACAGAGATGAAAAGGAACATCTTGAGCTGCTTCCTGAACTTCAGGTGCTCCAGCTCAAGTTTGAGAGGGGCAGGGAGGCCATTCCAGAGTGAGGCACCGGCAAAGGTGTTCTACCCCCCACTCTCTGCCTGGAGAAGCGTCTGACCATCAGAGAGTTAGAGGTGGCAGAGCGAAGAGCTCGAGAAGGAAGGTGTTTCGGAAGAGAAAACTGGATGAAGTGCAGGCCCTGGTCCCAGAAAGGCTTGTGGATGATGCAGAGGGTCTTGAACTTGATCCTTGCTGCCACTGGAAGCCAGTGGAGGTATTTCAGTGCTGGAGAGATACGGTCCCTGGGCTTGAGGCCAAGGACAAGTCTCGCAGTCCTGTTCTGAATTAGTTGGAGAGGGCAGAGAGTATAGGAAGGCAGATTGAGAAAGAGGCTGTTGCAGTAGTTCCGCCTAGAGAGAACCAGGGCTCTGGAGATAGTGAGCTTCTGGGGAAAAGTGAGGAAAGAAAGAATACCTCTGAGGAGGTGCAGCTGGTAGTGGGCCTTCTTGGCAAGGTCTGTGATGTGAGGAGAGAAGGAGAGAGTGGAGTCGAAGATGACACCAAGGTTTTTTACCTCACAGGAAGGCAGAGGAAGTGGGCCCAAGGATGGTGGCCAGAGTGAGAGAGGGAAAGCAGGAGCGGGGGTCCCAATGAGAAGGATCATTACTGGCATTAAGGCAGAGATCATTGGAGGCACACCAATCCTCAATCACTGACAGTCGGGAATGAGCGAGAGAGGAGGGGAGGCTAAATGGAGTCTCAAAGAGAGCAGAGTGTCATCCGCATAGCACTGAGAGTTAGAGTGGAAGGTAGAGCTAAGGTGGGCCAAAGGTGCCACGTAGTCATTGAAGAGCCAGAGTGAGAGTTTACAGCCCTGGGGGAACACCACATGCGGAGAGAGAGGTGGTGGAGAGAAAGGACCCAAGTGGACCTGGAAGGGTCGGTCCACGAGGAAGGACAGCCACTCCAGGGCCTGATCCATGATGCCCAGGTTCTAACAGAGTCGATTGATCAGCATGGTGTGGTCGACCGTGTCAAAAGCGGAGGAAAGGTCAAGGAGGATGAGGACAGAAGGAAGGCTGGAAACAAGATTAGATATCAGATCTTGAAGGGTGTTCAGGAGAGCAGTTTCCATACCTCTGGCTGCTCTGAAGCCATACTGATGGTCATGGAGATAGCCAACAGATTCACTGTGGAGAGTAAACTGGTAAATGACCAGCTTTTCCAGGAGTTTGCCCAGGAAAGGAATGATAGAGATTGGACAATAGTTTGCCAGACAGGTAGGATCAGCAGAAGGCTTTTTAAGGAGGTGGTGCACAAGGGAGTGCTTGAGGAGAGAGGGGAAAGTTCCATTGGCAAAGCAGTGATTGCAGAAATTGGCCATGGCTGGAGTGAGGGTGTCAATGTGGTCCTTGTTGGTTCTGGAGGAGCAGAGGGGCACCTGTTTGAATGACACTTTCATAGATCAGACTTGTCTGAGTTTATGGGGTACCTCAGGTTGCTTGTGTCTCCCTGTCTCTTTATAACATCTTCATGGTTCCTTTTTTTGACCTACTAGTGCACAATGGCATATTTGCTAACTACGCGGATGACACTCAGTGTGTCATCCCACTAACAGTGTCACACAGTGCAGATGAAAATAATATCAACAAGGTCTATGATATCATACAACTCTGGATGGTACAGAATGGCCTAGCTCTTAATAATGAAAAAAACGAACTTCTGGTGGTGGGAACAGACAATAAACTGGCTAAGTTAGGTCCATTGTTCAATTGTTTTACCATAGCAAACTGCAAGATAGAGGTGAAAAAGAAAGTTAAAACCTTAGGTATAATTTTAGATCAGAACGTGAATATGAAATCACAGGTGAGCAGTCTGCTATCTTCATCAACTTACTATATAAAGCTGCTTTCTCACCTCGGGCCGCTCATCTCGGAAAATAATGCTGAGATGACAGCTAGAGCTGTCATTGGTTCAAAGAGTGACTACTGTTGTAGTCTTCTCATTGGCATTCCACAATCAGAGAATAACCATTTGCAGGTTGTTCAGAATAGTGTCGTCAGGATGGGGAAGGGCCTTAAGTGGAAGGACCATGTGTCTGATGCCAGGCAGAGTTTGCAATGGTTCCCAGTGAAGGCAAGAGTTCAATTCAGAATGTTACTGATCACCCACAAATGTCACATGGGTCACATGCCATCCTACCTGATGGAGTCTGTAGTGGAGAAACTGAGGTCTCTTAAATCCAATAACACCAACCAATTGAGAACACTCCGCTGCAAATCCAGACCAGAAAAACCCTAAAGGGAGCATTTACTATAGCTACCCCAATAGCATGGAACTCTCTCCGACCGGACCTAAGAGATGTCAAGTCCACTGAAATCTTCAAAAAGAAATAAAAAATGCTTTTATTCTGTTAGTTCACCTAGCCGGCTAGCAGCTTCTCATTTTGGCTCTATTTTTGAGTACTAATGTACTCAACCATTCTTGTCTTGTTGCGTTTTGGCTTTGTTCTGTATGCGCCCTTAAGCCTGCGGGCACCTGGTGCGCGGTACAAATGTAAAGTCTAAAAACCTCGTCAGGTGTGGTCGGAGGGAAAGAGGAGAAAGAAGGAGGAGAGTGAGAAGCTGCCAGAGGGCGGCCGGGAGAGGAAGAGGAGAGAGATGACAGGATGTCCTGAGTTTTAATGGTGAAGTGAGAAGCCAAAGCCGTACAGAGGGCCTGGGAGGGAACAGGAGAGGTGGAGACTGAAGAAGGATTGGCCAGCTCCTTGCAGATTTCCACCATATTGTTAGAGGCTACAGAGATGCTGGCTTGGATGTGGGCTCTCTTCTTAGACAGGGAAGAGAGTCTGCATTGCCTTTGGAGCAGGTGGCTGGCCAGTTTGTCAGAGGATGTGTCCGATGCCCTCCAATTCCTCTCAGCCACCTTACACTTGCGTTTCAGGGTGGCGAGGTCGGAGTCATACCAAGAGTTGCACTTGGAGGTAGGCTTCAGATGGACTCTCATGACGAGGGCATCCGTGTGCCTGCTGTATTTTAACAGTGTCCTTCACATTAGGTCAGACTCTGTCCTACAGGGCAAACATACAGCCTGGAAGTTCACCCACTCTGCATGGTAACAATGATTTTAGTGGGCGCGTCTGCTCCACAGTCCCCCTTACCCACACCCATTCCCCCGAGATCGCTATGTGAATATCTTCCTGGGGGTGGGTCTTACGGTTCTGTTCAAGAACAGATAAAAAAATCAGGAAGTGCTGTACACTTATGCTAACTATAAAGTCCGGTCCCATAAGGGACAGGTCTTCCGTTCTATGTGATATTTCCACATTTTGAAGGCCGAACACAAAAAAGACTGATTTAGTTTGGCTGATTTTGTGTGGATTGCAAAATACCAAAATATCTCCCGCGCTGGAGGGATATCTAGTAAATCAGGTCCCCTCATTCTCCATCACTCACACAAATACCCTTTTACCCGCCACCACGCCCCCCCTTCCAGAGCACAAACATTCTCCCACCTCTCCCTCACAGACACTCACTCACACACACATCCAAACACACACAAAACATTTACCTAACTCCTGCGACTTCCCTCCCTAGGCCACGCCTGTCAGTCCCTGCGCGCACTAGTGCACGTCGCAGGGAGCAGGCACAACAGAATCAAGCCTTGTCGAGAGTAAGGTAAGTGACAGGGGGGTGGGCTCTGGTTATGGGCTTGGGGGAGGGTTAAGGGTGTTTCTCATGATCAGTTTAGAAAAACAGAATAACTGCTTTTATGCAGTCTTTCTAAAGCGATCGTGAGTGGGGACAAAAAAGTTATTGTTTTATGTCACTTAGTCTTTACATACGGTCATACAAAAACATGTTTTTCTTGTGAAGGGTCTGTCCACGGCCATCGGCACTCATTCATACTGGACTGGGACGACGAGGGACACGTGGCAAAGAGATCATGAAGATTACTGGTAAGTAATACAATTATGACCTCCATGCCCCATAATGCTGTCATGGAAATCTTCTGCAAGGAGGCGCCTTGTGCATTGGCCATGACAGGGCCATCTGTATGGTTGATCTCCCCTGGATGTTTTCTGGGAGCTGTTGGTTTGCTGCTACATAGCCCATGGTGATTACAGCCTGACTCTAGTGACTAATGTACACCACTGATGCATTACTGCCCAAACCAGCATCCCCAACAACCACCAGTAAATTGTGTGTCTTTTCTGAAGGCTTCTATCCTTTGTGTACTGTATGACTGTTCTTTTAATATCAAAACAGTACCACCCCACTTCTTCAAGTGAGGTGCGATTGCACAGCAGAGCCTTTTCTAGGCCCATCAAAAAGCTGGTGTCATTGCACCCAAAAACGTTGTTTTAAATTTCAAAAGATTCATGTCAATAGAGTTCAAATGGAGCCACGCAGAAAACTATTGGGCAATGTTAAATCCCAATTTTTTTCTAGACAGCGATTACCCCACTGACATTTCCCATTCCTTATCCTTATCACAATGCTTACAGAATGTGCTAAACTCTACCCAATGAGCTATTCTCAAAGATGATGCTGCCAACCCCTTGTGATAGCCATCTTGGAGAAATTATAATACTGATTATAACACACACTGCAGAGCTGGGAAGTTATTCTTTCAAACCATCCTACGAAATTAGCCCAGAGCTGATTGTGTTGCCTTTAGTACTGGATTGTCTCTGCCACCTGCGCTGACAGCGCTCCCTCTGCAACCCCTCTGCTCAATTTCAAGACAGAGCATTGTTTTTTACACCAGGGAGTCCCTGACCATCCGTTAGAGGAGGAGGCCATTTCGGAATCTTCCGGTCACTCTCTATCTAGAGCTCTAACAAAGTCAGGAGCCAGCTAGTGCTTGGCCGGTACAGTACCACCAAGACCACTACAGATCGTCTGTCCATGATATTCCTTATCACATTGGATTTCGTTGGATGGGGGAGGGCATATACTAGAGCCAACTACCACTGCAGACTGGATGAAAGTTGTGGATATATGGGAATGCAGGATTTTAATTCCTGAGACCATAGATTGTGCCTGTGTATGGACAGTATACCAGCTCCAGGTGGAGTGTGGCCCATGGTACCACAAACATACAAGACGCCATGAGGCCTTGCACATGAAATAGTGCTGTGGCTTATGCCTCCTTGTTTCCCTGTGTTTTGGACAACAGAGCATGAACACAAAGCCTTCTGTCTCCTGGGAGGAACACCTTCCCCTCTGTTGTGCAGAACAGTGCCCCTGATGTGGGCTTTACCCCCAGTAACTTTGACCTCTTGCCCTAAGATAAAGTAACTCCCCTTGAAAGTGAAGATTTACAAAATCCTTATCATCACCAAGGGGCTTCCTATCTTTTCACTCAATTTGTCTGATTTAGCTGAGGAGCTCCGCTCACAGAAGAGGAGTCTGTCCAGGATTAAATGTAAAATTTAGCTTGATCCAGCTGTCAAACAAATCGAAGGATTTGCTTGACTCAGTGAATCGGCTGTGCCTCTGCTTCCTGTAATTCATATACCATGCTTTCTATGCTTTCACTGCTATGGATCGGAGGAAGAAACTTAACCCTGGATATTTTACATTTGTTAATTTCATTGATAACACAATATATGCATTTTAGCTCAGACATTGGACTTTTCTGAAAGATTTGTAAGCATATCATGTTGTTGTTTAAAACAAACGAAAAGGGTATTTATAAAAAGAAAAAACAGTTTCCCTGTCTTTTGACCATCTTAAATACAACTAAACCCATCCAGGCTGATGCACTGTTCTTAACAAAAGATCTCCACCTTTCAGGAATACATTCTTCACAATAAAACCCTATACAACGATGTTGCAATTTTATTTCTAATTTCTTAGTTCATTGAAAACATTTCTGTTTCACATGATTTGATGAAGGGTGTAGTGTTGCACAAAAGTGGGCTGCCTTGTGTTATTTTTCAACAGGCAGGTCTAACCTGAATTATGCTGCTAACAGACTTTCAAATAGTTGAGTGTATTGGTTTCCATCAAAAATGAAATGCAGGCCTCTATTTGTGTGTCTTTAATATAGGTTATAGGACATCAAAACAAAATCCTAAAATTGCTACTTTTGTCTCTGTACTAATTTTAGTGTACCTGGTAATTGAATAGAGATACCCAATTGCTTCCTTTTATCGTCTTGAATAATGTAAATTATTAATTTATTTTAAGTAGGAAGTGTGTGTGCTCTAAGCAATAATTCTAAAGAATATCTTTTTAATTTGGCTTGATTACAACTTGTGATATCCATATCTTCAGTTGCAAGCAGCTCTACTCCGGTTGTCGATGTTTAGCTATTTAGCTTTCATCTTTAGCTTTTAGAAACCCGACCCCTAAAGATGGCTGCTGCCATTGTCTACAAAGCCAGCTCCATGGAAACCAGCAATACAAATATATTGACTGCCGCAAGTTCGGATTGCCTCCCCCAGCTTCATGGCTGCAGTCACATAAAAGAGCCTTTGCAGAGCTGGCAGGCAAAGCTTTGCTGTGAAGGCCTGATGGAAAGGCCTACAAGGTTCTCTGCAGCGCTTCTGCGAGCCCGGGAGGAACATCAGCAAGGTACATCACCACGATCATCACAAGGGACACCAGAAATCCGGCCTCGAAAGATGGCCGCCGCTGTTGTCTACAACGCCAGCTCCATGGAAACCAGCAATAAAAATGGATTCACAGCCTGCAGCCATATAAAAGAGCCTTTGCACAGCCGGCAGGCGAAGCTGTGCTACAAAGGTCTGATGGAAAGGTCTGCAAGGCTCTCTGCAGCTCTCCGCTGCTTGTCGCTGCGGACCCGCCCCAATACCGACAGCCTCCAATGAACGCACACCACAGGTAAGCCACTTGCCTCCCAACAATTCCTTGTATTCCCTCTGCATGGGCCCCATGAGTGCTCCTCCTGCCTCCTAAAGATCAGGCCATAAACTATCCCTCACTATACACTAGACTCACCAGCCTCCGAGCTTGCACACGCCCAAGGACCATGGAATCTACACCCTTGGCTACCTGCACCCGAAACACCTGGTTAAGCCGGAGAACCATAACTCCCACCCTTGGGTCCTCTGCTATGTGCTCCACGCCACTCCTAGCTCGCCGCAAGGCCTACACTCCATGCAACACTGTTGCCACCCTCTTCCACTCAGCAGGATACTTGTCGATCTGTAAGCAGACCATCCACACTGCTCCACACAGCAGCATGCCGCTGCCATCACTGGAGAAATCTTTTTTTTTTTATTTGTTTTATTAGTTTTTCAGTTACAAATAAAAACATTTAATCATCACTCAGATGCATAATGTCTGTTAGATTCCCGTACCCATACCCATCCTCCCTTTTGTGCCCGCCCTAACCCCAATTTAGAACAGTAATTTGTGTCACAACGCTACACTTTTGTGGTGTTGCAGATTCCTATGTCGATTCTTCTCGAAGTATGTGTTACGCTCACCTGGTCTCTGCAAAGGCGTTGGTGCACGGTTGCAGCCCTCCCGGGGGTGTGGTCGCTTGGGTCCAACTTCTCCTTCTGCGCTTAAGTGGTGACTGGTGGTAATAGGTGATGCTGCTCGGGACTGCTCCTGCGTGGAGAATAAGGGGCATGAGTATGCCAGCTTGTGCGCCTGATCCCCTTCCAGGCCCCTTCTCCCAAACCGTGGTACCCGTGGGATGCGCTCTCCCTGGAAAGCTCACCTGTTGAATAGTTTTGGTGAGCACTCCGTCCTGCTGCTTCTGACAGGGGAGCTTGTATGATCTGGACCGAGTTCCTTCACTGGTACCTTGCACGTGGTAGTCCAGTCCTGCTGTGACTTAGCCACTATACTTCAGGTAAGTGTTCCTGTTTGCCTTTGTCTTTCCTTGTCTCTTTTTGTTGTATTGTAATGTTCGATGTCTTGTATTGCTGTCCTTTCCACTTTTGATGTTTGCTCTTTTGCTTTCTTGCAGGTGATGTTGCCGGCCCGGCAGAAGCTGCGGAGCTCGAGGCGGCAGCCGTAGCGAACGAGGAACAAAGCTGCAGCGGTACAGTAGCTGGTAAATTGTTCACTAGGGGGCGTGCGGGGTTCAAATGCGGCGCGGCCCTAGGACAGATGTTCTAACCTTGCCTTTCTTCTTCTTCACAGGGTCCGAGTTCATGGATGCGCAGTGCTGCGGTGTCGGGATCAAGGTCACTGAATGTCAGGAGATGAGTCTGCAGATGAAGTGATGAAGCACCGGTTTCCTGGAGGTGAGTATGCAGGAGAACGCCTGGTAAAGGTAAGTAAACTGGTCCAAGCGGCCGTGAGCGTCACGTTGCATGTGAGTGCACAGTAACGCAAAGCACCCGCCTTAAGGTTTGAGCAGCTTATTCAGCTGAGCTTCTGAAGCCACGCTCACCAGGTTCAGCCTGCCTGCCACACCCTGCCACACCCGATGAGTCAGTACATGAAGACCAAGCCTAGGGAGCCACACCCGATGAGTCAGTACATGAGGATGTATCAGCCCCTGGAAAGTTCTTGTAAAATAAAAGCACTCCTGCACTGAAATAAAGTAAAAGCACTCCTGCACTGAAATAAAATGTTCCTGCTCACATCTCTATATGAGCCTGGTGCCGACTGAGTCCAGCCAGGGCCCCTGTGTTTATGGGTCCAAAAGGGACATAAGTGAGTCAAGTGACCCATTGCCCCATCACTAGATGGTATGGTTTTTGTGTTCTGGGGCCTATGGCCGTGACAGTATGGCAGTTGTTGGCAGCCTTTAGGTGTTGCCCTTCTCTCAGGTCTTCCGAACTTGCCGTCTGGCTGGGTGTTACATTCAAGGGGGTTTATCATCTGATGAGGTAAATAGTCCTTGTGTTATCGCATTCCATGTTTTAATGTCTGTGGAGCTTTCTGTTTTTCCTTTTCTCAGCACATCATACCACACCGCTGTTTCTGCCATTGACCACCTTTTCAGAACTTTCCACCATGTTTCCACTTTCGGTCCCTCTTTGGCCTTATAAATCATTGCTATCCGCCGCTTGGCTAATGCCCCTGCCAGGTCTATTATTCTTTTCATTGCTCTGTTTTTGTTTGGATATTTGTATAGTCTCAAGAGGCAAGCCTCAGATGTCCAGTCTTGGCTTTTTACTCCGTTCTTTCGTAGACCCTGTTCTATTTCTCACCAGTAGGTTCGGATGAATGGATAGAGCCAGAACATATGTCCCATGTCTGCTTTTGGCCAGAAAACCCCCATTTTTTACCCTTCAAAATGCACCTGAACAAAAATTAACCCTTTAAACCCCAAAAACATGCATTAGATGGACATTTTTTAGATGGAAACATTTCGATGGAATGGTATTAGATGGAATGGGTTTAGACAAATTGAATAGATATCAGTATGCTCTGTGGAATATGCAGAAATGCAGCTGCTTTAGTCTTGAGTTCCTAGATATCTTTTTGGGATATAGCATTGCTTTAGTCGATTGCTCTGTGATTTCTCTTCCTATTTCTATTTCCCATATCTGTTTTTCCTTTAGTTAGGTATTTGGGTACTTCTTCCAGGAGCATTTGATAACACAGTCGGGATACTATATGTCCTCCATCAGTTACATCGTATACTATATGTCCACCATCAGTTACATCGGATAATAGGCCCAGCACCGGGCGCTCAGTTTGTAGGATCATATGGGATGGCCATTTAGTCTTTAGTTGTCTGGCTAGACTTGCATAAGTTATGTATTGACCCTAGTATAATTAATGGGTTTCCACCAATACTTGGCATTCTAGTATCGTCCCTGTTGGGGCTAGGTCTCCTGTTGTAATCAGTCCCTTCTCTCCAAATGGGTCCTGCTATGCTTAAGGTGTTCTCCACTGGTTCCATTTAGAGCTGCTAGTGGTATCTGGGGGGAGTATGTTGCGTCCAATTTAAGCATTTTCTTCATTCCTTATCTGTAGCCCTAGGTGTAGGAATGTTGGGGGTAGTGTAATTCTATTTTTTCCCAGCCATAAAACGTCTTTGAGGTAGTGCAGGGTTACAGTAGCGCTCAGCAAGACATGTTCTATTGTCTCTGTGTCTGCTAGCCAGCTTGCTACATGTTGGAGTTGGCCTGCTAGATAGTATAGTTCAAAATGTGGGAGGCGCACTCCGCCTTCTGTATAGTCTGCGCATAGTATTTCTAAGGCTACTCCTTTCCGGCCTTTCCCCCATATGAAGCCGCTTAGTGTCGAATTCAGGTTTCTAAAAAAGGCCTTCAGTATGAGGTTTGGTACATTTATGAAGTGGTATAGTAGTCTTGGGAGGGCTATCATTTTCATTACCGAGATTCGTCCCATTACTGACAGGGGAAGTTTTTCCTAAGGTTTTATGGATGCTTCTGTTACGCTCATCTGGTATCCACGGGGATGCCACCCAGCCAGTTGGTGGTTGGTGCCCTTCTCTATGACTCCCTGGTGTGGTTCTCGGTGTCGATGGGATTCCGCCTGGAAATGAAGACTATATTAGGACTGGACGACCAAGGTAAGTTTTCCCCCACCTCCCTTGTGTTTTCAGTCCCTCTGGGTTCTCTTCTCACCTGGCTGTTGGAATTGCTGAGCTCTCCGTCCTGCTCTCTGGGCAGGGGCGCATTGTCTTTTGTGGGCGCGGGCAGTCCAGTTACTTCACTGACTGCGGCCCTTGTAGTGTCTTTCAGGTAGGTCTTATTGCGTTTGATGGCGTTGTTATTCTTGCATGCCTTTTTCTGTTCTAAAATGTCTCTTTTTATCTCCCTTAGGTGCGCGGAGTATCCGCTTGGAGAACTGGGTAGGCTGGTTCTCACCGGTAGATGATGGCGCACAATAGCGCTATGATGCGGTAAGGAGGCGCTTTGCGCAGCGCAGCAATGTCTTGTCCTCACTGACCTGTGCGTTTCTCTTTTTCGTAGGTTGCGGTGCGCTTTGTGGTTGTAATGTCTCTTTTACCTCCTTTAATAATGTCTTTCTCCCTTTTTTCAGGTCCTTCGGGCGGCAATCTCTTCAAACAGAGCTGCCCAGGAACTGCGAGCAGTGAAGGATGGAGATTACAGGTAAGATTCTGCTGCTAACGATGTTCTTTGTTTTCTGCCGGTCCGGAATTCGTCAGGCTCGTGAGAAAGCTGGACACGGTGAGCGTCACGTTGCTAGTAGCAAAGTAACGCGAAGCGTGTTATCTTGTTCGGGGGTGGTTTAAATAGCCACTGCAAAGTAGTCCAGGTAAAGTAGTCCCTAGGCCACCACACCCAAAACACTAGACCACATAGCTTGGTTCTAGGAATCATGTTGGCTGAAAGCCCTAAAAAGTAGTTCCACAAGCAGATGTCTATCTTTGTTTATGAGCCTGGCGCCAAAGGCGCCAGGACTGGCCCCAAGAGGGTCTGAGAAGTGGATGCCAGGCCTTATAAGCGATTTGAGACCTGATTCCACCTGGCCAATGGGCTTGCCAGTGGGGATCAGGGCTGAGGGTCGTGACAGCACTCCCCCCCAAAACCCCTCCCATGGTGTGTCTCCTGCCTGGTCCAGGTTTAGTTGGGAAGTTCTGGTAAAACTACTTGATTAGACGTGGTGCATGGATGTTCTCACTGGGTTCCCAGGACCTTTCTTGAGGCCCAAATCCCTTCCAGTCGACGGGATAATATAACTTGGCTCTAGAGTATTTTGAGTCCAGGATGCCTTTGACTTCGAATTCTGGTTCTCCGTCAATTAGTATGGGTTGAGGTGTTGTCTTGACTTGTGTACCGGGCTGCATTGGTTTTAAGAGGGATACATGGAATACCGGATGGATTTGTAGATTAGGTGGTAAGTCCAATTCAACTAATAATCGCCTGGATGGCATAGGGTCCCAAATATCGAGGATGGAAGGTCCGGTCCCTTTGATGGGTACATATTTGGCGGCTAACCAAACCTGGTCTCCCACTTGATAGTCTGGGGCCTTTTTCCAATGCTGGTCGGCGAAGGGCTTTTGTTTTTTTTTGGCATGAATGAGATGCTCCTTCGCCTTTCTGAACGCCTGAGTGATGGTTGTGTGAAGAGTCTTTACTGCAGGCATTTCCAAGTTGGCAGGAAGGTCGAGTTCTGAGGTACGTGGATGTCTGCCATACAGGGTGTAAAAAGGTGTTTGTCCCGTGCTAGAATGTACGGAGTTGTTATATGCGTACACAGCTACCCAAAGTAAGTCCTTACAATCTCTCAATCCATGGTGCAGCATGCACCGTAAATACTGCTCGAGGGTCTGGTTGGTCCTCTCGGTTTGGCCGTCCATTTGGGGGTGGTGACTGGTAGATAGCCGGACGTCAATTTGTGCCATTGTGCAACATTTTCTCCAAAAATTGGATACGAACTGGCTGCCTCGATCGGAGGCCAGAACTGATGGAAAACCATGTAGCTTGACAATGTTTTCCAGAAATACTTCTGCCAGGGTGGATGCCCTTGAGAGGACTAAAATGTGCCATCTTAGAGAACAAATCCACAACTACAGGAATGGTGTTAAAACCTTGACTCAGTGGCAGATCAGTGATAAAGTCAAGGGAAAGTGTCAGCCATGAAGCGGGAGGGATGTCCAGTTGTTGTAGGAGACCCGAGGGTTTCTGTTTCTGGGATTTATTTTGTGCACAGACGCCGCAGTACTGAACATACTGGACAGTGTCCTTACGCCAGGTAGGCCACCAAAAGTTCCTTTTCACCTTGGCTAAGGTTTTAGCGATTCTAGGATGTCCTTCGATCAGAGAGTCATGATAGCCTGAAATGATATGCTGTTGTAACTCCTTCTTGGGTACATATAGCCGGTCCTTAAAAAAGCATCCGGGCTCATTGACTATTGAATTTTGTTTTGTAATTCGGCTTGTGATAGGGTTGTTGTGATACCCAAAAGTTTGTCTTCTGGTATGATGGGTACTGGGTCTGGCGTTGTATACACCATTTCATCGATGCCCATCCGAGATAAGGTGTCAGCTTTCCCATTCTTGACCCCAGGTCGAAAGGTAATCACATAGTCATATTCGGCGAAGAAGAGGGCCCACCGTAACTGGCGTGAAGACTGGGCTTTGGCTGTTTTTAGATATTGTAGGTTCCGGTGATCTGTGATCACTGTAATGGTGTGTCTAGCTCCCAGAAGATAGTGTTGCCACGCCTTGAAAGTGGACTTGATGGCTAGGAGTTCTTTGTCCGTGATAGCGTAATTAATTTCCAGAGGTGAGAACCTTTTTCACCAGAAGGCCACAGGATGCAGCTGGCCAGTTTTTGGGTCCCTCTGTGAAAGGACCGCTCCCATTGCCATACTGGAAGCATCAGTTTCTACGATATAAGGTAGGTCTGGACGAGGGTGCCGCAGGATTGGAGTGGAGGTGAACCTTTGTTTCAGTTCCTGAAAGGCTCTTTCTGCTTCCTTGGTCCAAGCAAACTTTTTATTGCATTTTCGTAGCAGTACTGTGATTGGGTGCACAACCTGAGAGAAGTCTGGGATAAATCGGCAGTAAAAGTTCGCAAAACCTAGCATGCTCTGTATCCCCTTCAGAGATGTTGGTGATGGCCATTTTAGAATAGCGTCAACCTTATGTACGTCCATTCTGATGCCTTTCGGCGAAAGGATGAAACCAAGAAATTCTACTTCGGTGACGTGAAAAAAACATTTCTCCAGTTTTGCATATAAACGATGTTGGCGGAGCTTGCTGAGGACTGAACGAACGTGCCTGATGTGATCTTGTTATGAGGCTGAGTAGACCAAGATGTCATCCATGTACACTAAGGCGCAAACGTCAATCAGTTCTCTCCATACATCATTCATGAAATATTGAAACGCTGCGGGAGCATTGCATAAGCCAAAAGGCATGACTTGATATTCAAACAAGCCATATTTGGTACGGAAAGCGGTTTTCCACTCATCTCTGCTTCTGACCCGGACCAGGTGGTATGCTCCCCGAAGGTCTAATTTGGTATAGTTCTGGGCATCTTTGACTTGGTCTAGCATTTCCGGGATAAGAGGCAAGGGGTAGCAGTTCTTCACGGTTATCTGGTTTATTGCGCGGTAATCAATACAGGTCCTCAAGTCCCCTTCCTTTTTCGGTACAAAGAACAAAGGACTGGCTGCTGGGGACTTAGATGGACGGATAAATCCGTTTGCAAGGTACTGGTCCAAATAGGATTTCAGGTGAAGATTTTCTGGTTCGGTGAGAACGTAGATCCTGCCGCATGGGATTTGTGCCCCAGGAATAAAGTCAATTTGACAATCATAAGGCCTATGCGACGGCAATGTGTTAGCCTTGTCTTTTTGGAATACGTCCTGAAAGACAAAATATTAATCTGGCAGAGTATTAGTTACCCCTAGGGTAGAAGCTATAGTATTGGAAGTCTTGGAGATACAGGAGTCGGATTCTGTTTCAGGAGAGTAGCAAGCCGGGGAGCAGTTGCCAGAGAAGGTTAATTTCCGTGCCCGCCAGTCTATCAAAGGATTGTGAGCAACCAACCATGGCATCCCTAGTATCAACCGGAACTGAGGTGCCTTAATAAGATTGAACAAAATACACTCCCGATGTCCATCCTGCCACAGCAAGGTTACTGCAGCTGTGCACTGGGTTACTGGTCCGTAGGCGATTTAATTCCCATCCACGGTAGTCACCTTGTCCCTGGTAGACTTAGAACACAAAGGGAGCCCCATCTCTGCTGCCAACTCTTGATCTATATAGTTGCCAACTGCTCTGCTGTCGATGTATGCTTCTACGGCATGCATCTTTGACGATTGTTGGTGGTTTATTAAGATCACGGGTATCGCAAAGTGTGAGGTCAGTGGCTCATTCTCATCACTCGACAAACTGACCTCTACGGTTGCCGAGCTTGGTAGTTTTCCGATTCCTTAACTTCATCCTTTTCTGTGGTCCCGAGTGTCCTCCTTGGGGGTTTAACTGGGCAGTCTTTCAGAAAATGTCCTGGTTTTCCACAATACAAAGTTGCTGTTGTCTTCTTTTATCCCGTTCTTGTTTTGTTAATGGAGGTTGTATCCCTCCGATCTGCATGGGTTCTACAGCGTTGTCTGGCACCCGTGGTGCGTTGTCTCTAGGCCGAACATAAACTACTCGAGAGTCTGCTTTGGACCGGTCTGCTTTTCAGTCCTGCAACCGATGGTCTAGCTGCACGACCTGATTTATGAATTCGGTACAGTCTTGGGGGGATCAACTACCTGGGACAAGACGTCCTTTAATTCACCTCGTAAGCCTCGATGGAATAACATGGTTCTTTTGTTTTCTGGCCACCTGGCTGCAGCAATCAGTCTATTGAAAATCGCAATATATGTTAACAAGTCTTGGTTCCCCTGCCGGAGGGATAAGAGTTTGTTATCCACTGCTTGTTGCTGGGTATGGCAAGCAAACAGTTTTTCCATTTCTCTCTGGAACCCCCCATAGTCCTGTAACAATGGATCATTATGGGTCACCAACGGCACCGACCAATCCGCTGCACTTCCACTCAAGTATGATAGGATGAAAGCTACCTGAGCTTGGTCATTTGGAAATGTCCCAGGGCGACAAAGGAAATGAAGGCGACACTGATTTATGAATGCTGCATACTTCTGTGGGTCACCGGAAAACCTTTCTGGTGGTGACAGGGGAACTGTTCTAGGCAGCATGATCTGTACTGGTGTGGGGGTATAAGATGGTGAGATAGGATTTGCATCAGTGGATTTCCTCCAGGCAGAGGAGTCTGACCTGCCTGCGATTGCAAGAACTGTCTGCCGATTTTGTCGGTGCGCTCCTTGGTCACTATTGGGTCTCTTCGGAGTGCATTAGTCTCTTGTCGAGCTGAATGAACCTCAGCATGAAGGTCCCCCAACAATTGGGCCAATTGGTCGATTTCCGATGTTTCCATGGTGCCCAGGTGGATTATTTATGTGAGGCTTCGCGTTCTGTTACGCTCACCTGGTATCCACGGGGATGCCACCCAGCCAGTTGGTCGTTGGTGCCCTTCTCTATGATTCCCTGGTGTGGTTCTCGGTGTCAATGGATTCCGCCTGGAAATGAAGACTATATTAGGACTGCGCAGCGATGTCTTGTCCTCACTGACCTGTGCTTTTGTCTTTTTCGTAGGTCGCGGTGCGCTCCCAGCGCAGATGGAGTTCTGGAGCTATGCCGGTCGAAAATCAGCCAGCCAGGTAAGTCTCTAAGCGCTTTGTGGTTGTAATGTCTCTTTTACCTCCTTTAATAATGTCTTTCTCCCTTTTTTCAGGTCCTTCGATCCGTGCGGCAAACTCTTCAAATGGAGCTGCCCAGGAGCTGCGAGCAGTGAAGGATTGAGATTACAGGTAAGATTCTGCTGCTAACGATGTTCTTTGTTTTCTGCAGGTCCGGAATTCGTCAGGCTTGTGAGAAAGCTGGACACGGTGAGTTTCACGTTGCTAGTAGCAAAGTAACGCGAAGCGTGTTGTCTTGTTCGGGTGTGGTTTAAATAGCCACTGCAAAGTAGTCCAGGTAAAGTAGTCCCTAGGCCACCACACCCAAAACACTAGACCGCGACCGCATAGCTTGGTTCTAGGAATCAAGCTATGTGGATGCCTCCATGTTGGCTGAAAGCCCGAAAAGGTAGTTCCACAAGCAGATGTCTATCTTTGTTTATGAGCCTGGCACCAAAGGCCCCAGGACTGGCCCCAAGAGGGCCTGAGAAGTGTTTGCCAGGCCTTATAAGCGATCCGAGACCTGATTCCACCTGGCCAATGGGCTTGCCAGTTGGGATCAGGGCTGAGGGTCGTGACAGCTTCTAGGCCCTTTTTTGACCCAGTATGTTAGTGGTGTGGGTATTTTCGGTGTTGTGACATATATTTATGCCTAAGTAGCGGAACGTGTGCGGTTTCCACTGAAGTGCAAGGAGGGGAAGTCAATCTTCTGTTATGCCTGCCCATCCTGCCAGGGGGAAAAGACAAGATTTATTCTTGCTCATGAAGACTACTGATAGTTGTGCGAAGTTGTCTAGCACCTCTTGGTACGTCTCTAGGTTGTCTTCTGGATATTTCATATACAACACTATATCGTATGCATAGTCCTGTGTCTTTGAATGAGTCTCTCATGTAACTCGTCAGAGGCTATAGTGCCAGTATGTACAATAGGGGCAACACCGGGCAGCCTTGTTAAGTGCCTCTGCGGATCGGGAGAGGGTCTGAGATTCATTTACCTGTGCAGACTCTACGTATTGTGTAGACCAGGCATATCCATCTCATGAATCCTTGCCCTATCCTATAATGTTCTAGGGTGGCAAACAGTCATTCCCATCTCACAGAATAGAATGCCTTGATGGCATCTAATGCTGCTACTGCTCAGGTTCGATGTTGTGGCTCTGCCTGGGACATACCCTATCTGGTCTGGGTGGATCAGCGTAGTAATCACCCTTTTAAGCCGTTCTTCCAGTACCGCAGTAAGGATCTTGCTGTCTTGGTTCATCAATGCTATCGAGCAATAGGACTCACATAATCGTTTATCTTTCCCTGGTTTCAGGATAGAGAGTATTAATGCATGTTCCATCGTGTCTGGAAGAGCCCCTACCTCGTATGCCTCCTCTATAGTGTCTAGTAATTGTCGGGCTTGTAGATCAGTGCATTCTTTGTAAAATTCAAGCCCATCGTTACCTGGCGGTGTCCCAGTGGGTAGTGTTGGGTGTCCTGACCCACGTTTGAGCTATCATGCTGCAACATTTGGTGCTGTGGGCTTAGAAAATCCAAGATGGCCAAAAAGCCCACATGTACGCCAGAATAGGAAAACTATGTAGTACTGGCATGGAAAACATCATGATGGCCAGAACTTCCCAGAAAATGCACAGGGAAATGCATGAAGAATAGGCTGCCACCCCTTTTTGCCTAGGTTGTGAGCACAGGAGGGCACTGCCTAAAACCACCATTGGGCTACCCACACAGTAGCCTGAAACCATTGGGAATGGCAATGCTGATTGCCAAAAGCAACCTAGAACTGTGGGGAATTCATTTTCTTAAATCCCAAAAATGGTTGCATTACCAGTACTCACCACTATCAGAAAGCCGGTGTTTTAAAACCACCAGACTTTTGTGTAAAACTGAACAAATGAAACAAAACCAGACCAAGGAAAGACTTGCTAAGAGGTGGATACAATGTAAAACTATACTCTGAAATGACTTGAAGGAAGTAATTATTTAATGTGTATGTAAAAATCGTAATAGACTTAAACTGGGGGACACAAAGTGACATTTAGCTGAAACCTGGCTTAATGAAACTGAATTCTGCCTGACATCTACCCCCACAGGAGTTAAAACCTGCTCAGCCACTCTTCCCCTTACCAAAAGGAGTTGTCACCTCTCTGATTAGATTAGGGGTGGAGCAGCTACAGGGAGTTGAACAAAGGCCTGTCCTGGGCCCAGGCAGATGGTTTATTGGGGGGATCGTAAATGGCTTCCTTTTGAACAAAGCCCTTCCTTGACTCAGGCAGAAGTTATAATGAGGGGGGTCGTAAAGTGGCTTCCTCTTGGCAGAAATAGAGAGGGGCAGCCCCTCTGAGGACAGGCTGAGCTTAAAGAAAGTGGATAGACTGGTTTCTCCACCATGTGACCTGGGAAGACACACCCCTGTTGGCCAGAATATGATTTTAAGAAAGATGTATAACTCATGGTGCGGACTTGTCAAAATTATCTAAATGATACCATAATTCTTGTGATTTTTCTGGCCACATTTTAAGAGGTTTTAGGACCTGGTGGTATGATCTGGGGGGTTGCTAGTGGAAAATAGGGTCTCACTCCAAATGTCTGCATGTTAAAAATCTGACACTTCATCAATTAATGTCCACACTCCTTGCGCACATGTGTGTAAATTTGGGTAAATGTCCGATATTGCAAAACCAGTTAAAAAGTGCAAAATGTTGCCATATCTGAATGCAAGCCCCCAGGAAGAGCAGAGTTTGAACATAGTATACCTCATGTGATATGTGATGGGTGCATGTAATTTTAAACAACTGTGTATCTGTGCAATATGTATTTGAATCAAATATAGATTTGTGGGCAAAGTGACCACGGGAGGATCCTCTGACCCATAAAACCTACAGCATCACTCTGACTCACATTTCCTTCCCCCAATCAAAGCAGTGCGGAAAGCTTGACCAATGGGCAGTTGAGAGAGGGGCTGGCTTGTGATGCTGCACACACACCCACTTTCAAAGACATAAAAAGAGCCACTGGAAGCTAGAGAGGAGATTCAAATCCAGTTGCTGCAACGCGCTTTGCCGGACCACACCACATCCAGACTGATTCCAGCTACTGAGAACTCCTCTCAGCAGGCCTCAGCATCCAGCAAGTCATTTGCAACTACCCACAGCCGGGCGAACTGAGAACTCCTCTCAACAGAACTTTTGCCAGAAAGCAGTGGTATACACGGTAGTAGAGACATCCAGAAAGCAGAGCAAAAGATCCAGGAGCCAGCAGACCAGACCGTGTACCCGGAACCAGAGACCAGATTGTGAAGTGCTGTGCGCAGAGACCGTCCGGGGCGAGACCAGTGCCGCTAACCTGACAGATCCGTGACGAGGTATAGTGGAGAAGTGAGTGCACACCCAAATAGAGGAGATGTTTGAAAATATTATTTTGAAAACCACAAGGAGTGGTGTCGATACTTTTATGAGGTGCAGAGGAGGAAAAGAGGGTTTTGGCACAAAAACCCTATAGCAAATAAGAGCAAAGGAAGAGGACCCAAAGTTCGAGTCCTCCCGTCCCCTGCACACTCTTGGACTACGCAACAAAGGCGTAGATTCTTAAGAATATAGTTAGCAATATTCGTTCTTAAGCACTCTTTAGAGAATAGATTCTACAAAATTTATAATATCGAACAGAAGAACAATGGTTTCTACATTTTAGGTGTACAGGGATGAAGTGAACACCTATTTATTTATACATAAACAAATGTAGTAAAGACAGGAGAAATCGCATAACAACATTATAATGTCAACATAATCGAAAGTTGATGGAAATTCCACTCTCAATGGCTTGACGCGTTTCGAGGTGATACCTCTTCTTCAGAAGCCTCTGTGGATCTACTGTTCCCGTATTCCATTAATGTCTAGTGTTCGTCTCCTCTGTACCACAGCATTCTGGTTGCCTGTCCTGTGCGTGGCGCCAGCTTTCATTCATTGCCCTTTAGCTCGATCTCTATGATCTATAACTGATCCGGATCTCAAGGAATTCATTCAGTGCAGCTGGTCTTGGGCTCCAGGGACCCACGCCCTCTTGTGTGCAGCAGTCTGTTTCCCACAGCTTCGCCGTGTGCTCTCCACTCCAGTCTCGCTCCTTGACGAGGTCCAAATCTTCCAAAACATTTTGTGAGTACTTAGATCAGATTGTGACAGGAATAAGCTCTTAGTGTAAAATAATCTAATCTAAATATTTAACCTAAGTAGAACTGCCTTCTAACTGTCACCTGCCATTTGCAAAGCTGCATAGCTGTCATTTGTAATTTCTGCAGCTGTAAAGCTGTCACTTGCCACTCTGAGCTTTTAACTTTAAATCCGAAAAACGACCTTTACAAAATCGCTCATATCTCGGGAACCGTTTGGGCTAGAAACTTGCTGTAACTTTCCTCTGAAAGCTTAGAATCTCAGCTTGTCAAGGAACCTATAAACGACTTGCTACCCCTTATACTGCCGTAATCACGATTCACGCATTCGCGAATTTTGCCGCGATTTGCGATTTCAGCTGATTTCTCTCACGTGTGAAAAGCGGCAGCTTCCTTGCTTTACTTTGCCAAAAATTCGTTTAACCTGCTAGTTACTCCTAGAGCATTGTGAAAGTGATCCTGAACCCATATAAAGTAGCTATCACTCACCCTGAACCTCCTTAAGGGAATTAAAACCATTTTTAGCATATTCCTCACTTCATTGCCACCTCTCAAAGCACTTTTGCCTGTATTTCAAACTCATACCTGTTTTCTCTAAGCTTGCTGGGGTGAACTGAATTACATTTGATTGCATTTCTGAGAACTGTGTGCTTTCCTTCCATTTCCTTGCATTGTATAAAGGGGGGGAGTGAATTGCCAGAGAAAAGTGATTACATTGTTTTGTTGAAATCATATTGAGTATTTTCTGTACTGCATTTTCATTCAACATTCCATCCATCTGAACTTATATGAAGCATTCTCTACCGCCTTATTCTTCTGTTCCTATTCCCAAGTGTGCTACCTCATCCTTTATACTACTCCTGAGTAACCAAATCAGTTTACTAGTAGGACATTATTCATTGTTGATCACTGCTCATGTTCTTAAGTATGATATTAATTATTAATTTATCATAAACGTGTGATATATATATTTTGTTTAATTTTTCTCAAATAAACCTTTTAAACTTGCAAAACAGAACTACTTCTTGGCTCAGTGGGGTCAGGGGGAGAGGGGTGTTGTATAGGGTTAGTCATCCAGGACTTATGAACTGGACATAAAGATATATCAATAAGGGTTTCCATTCCGTACCCCAGACTAGGCATTGACTTAGCTGTAGTATTTAATTGGATCTTCTTACAGTAGTGAAGTGATAACTCCCTGTATCTCTTCTAAAGTGAGTGGGCTGTCTAGCTTTTCTCGTTGTTCTACCGTTAGTGTAGGTAATCCTATGTCTTCAAGAGTGTCGTTTATTTCCGTTTTCCTAGACTCCGGATTGTCTTCATATAGCTTGCTATAAACGTCTCTGAAGGTGTGGTTGATTTCTGTTTGTGATCGCCATATGTGTCCGCACTCATCTGCTATTTCCACAGCTTCCTCTCTGGTATCTGGGCCCCGGACTAGCCAGGCTAGGAGTCCGCTCCGCTTATCACCCTGACCATGTATTTTTTCAGTATATTTCGCAGAGCTAGTTACCTAGCTTTTCACACTGTTCTATACACATTCGACTTAGTGCCATAAGGGTCTTTTCTTTGTCCTCCTTTGGCGAGTGCTCCCTTTCCATTTTTTTAATCTCAGCTTCTACCATACCTGCCTACATTTGAAAATCAAAAACCCTGAGATGTATGCCCCACCCACAGCCACACAAGACTCCGCCCCTTTGCACACAGCTCTGCCCACACACCTCGGCCACATGTCAACATTTGCAGTTTGCACTTTATAGTGGAATCCAATACATTTAATTAAATTGGCTATTAATAACCACCCAAATTGCATAGGACGAAAGGCATATGCCTTCCAAAAAATCAATACACAAAAATAGCGTTTTTGAAAACGTTAGAATGTGTGCATGTTTTAAACTCCAAGAACCAATACAAGGGTTTTGTCTGGAACTTGCAGTACCGAAATTGGACATTTCACCTTAGTAGTTTGTCATGAGGTTATATAGTGCAGTGGTGACGTGTCCAGCCTGCAAACCTGATGGCTGTGGTTCAATCCCTGCGGTTTTTAATTCATTAATTCACTTTAGCTGGGGGAGGAGGGAGGCAGAGTCCACCCTCTGAAAAAAGTGGGTGGACTCAGTTCACCTGCAAGTTCCCTGTTCCCTCGACTTGAGCCCTGGCAAACTGGTCAAAAAGAATTAAAGCTGATTTTGCTTAAGCTTTCATACTTTTTGGCTAGTTTGCCTTATGTTTTAGCCGCCAATCAATTTAGGGCAACTAAATCATAAGGCAAACTGGCCAAAATGAATGAAAGCTTAAGCAAAATAAACACGGTAATACTGATTTCAGAATTCTACACTTATTTTGCTCAAGTCTGCTCCAGTTTGCCTTCTTATTGGCCGGCCCACACCTCCACCCGATTCAGCCAATCGGATGGAGGGTTGGACGGGACCTGCAGCGAAAACCCAGAGACTCTATGGTCTTCCCCGGAGACCCAGAGAGGAGGCTAAAAACCCAGAGTCTCCGGGGAAAAACCCTGAGGTTAGGAAGGTATGGCTTCTACCCCTGATATTTGGTTTTCCAGGACCTTTCACAACTCCACCTGCCGTAGCTATGGCGGCCCTTCGTATGACCACCTTAAAAGCTTCCCACACCGTTCGTGTATTTTCCACTGTTCCTAGGTTATGCTCGAAAAACTGTTCCGTTTGGATTCTTAGGTCTTCGATGAAACTGTCATCTCGCAAGGATTCTGCCCGGAGGCTCCATGTAGGGATTGGCGCCAGGCAGTCCGTAAGAGCCCATGCTACCATCATAGGTGAGTGGTCGGATAGGGGTCCTACCTTCATAGACCGCCTCCACTATTTTGCCCAGGTGTTCTTTCCCCCGTAAAAACATAGTCAATCCTTGTGTATACCTTGTGTACACTTGAAAAAAATGAGAATTCTTGTTTGTCTTGGTGGAGCCATCTCCATGTTTCTTGGAGTTCTAGGTCTCGTACAAATGTTACCAGCTCTCTGGAGGAGGGAGGGAGTGGTCGTAATGGATGTACTTATTTATCCAGAGTTGGATCTAGTACAAAATTAAAATCTCATCCCTAAAGCCAGTGGGTGCGTCTGTATGGAGACAGGATAGAATGATAGAGTGAATGCTAGAACACCACTGCATTTTGGTTGGGTGCATATGTATTGATTATGCAGAACTCTTTTCCATCTATGTATCCATGAGGCAATCCATATGAGTAACCCTCGCACGTAGTTGGAATATGTTGAGCCATACCCCTTACCCCTCCATTTGCTAAATAGATGCTTCTGTTTGTCGGGTGTCAGGTGAGTGTCCTGGAGCAGTGCAAATGGATGGCCTTTCTGCGCAAGTAGGCCATAACTCTCATCCTTTTAATGTAGTCATTCGAGCCACGTACATTGCACGGGATAGCTTTCAGAGTGTTAGCCATCTGATGTGAGTCAGTTGTGCTATGTCTCATGCCGCTTGATGAAGGGTTCATCGTATTGTGTTGCGTGTCACATTAGGGTACTTTTGTACGTTTTTGTATTTTGTTTTGGTCTCACGGCCATCTTTGATTTCACTATTGCGCTTTTTTACCTTGTTCCACTTTCTGCTCGATCGTGCTGCTACTCTCTTTTTAGGCTTCCTTTGCATCTGCGACCATCGGTTTTTCTGCAGCTTACTGTTTCTACAACCATCTTGTTCGCGGCCTAACTGCACTTGTGACTTTAACAACTGAACTATTACATAACATTTAACTTGGTGCCACCCAGCGTAGTTCCGTAGAGGACCTCCACCATATTCCCGTTGAGTCCGGGAAGTCGGTGGCCAAGTACTCTAAGGTACTCTTAGTTCATTGTAGGTTCAGGTATGGATCTCAATCTTCAGGTCAGTTGCAAAAGGGAATTCGGGATGGGGAGGGGTTCATGCCTCAGTGCACTGCTGTATACCAGGTCAGAGTTTCCGATTGGAGCACAGTAATCTTGAGATGTGGAGTTCCTGTTACATGTCCTCATTACTTTGTGCCTGCAGTGTCTGAAATTTGGCAGTTTCGGCTAATCGCCTTATTTATTATTGCTGCAGTTCAGATCTGTTCGCTCTTCCAGGACTCAGGGTTTGTTCTTGCATCCAGTCATTTGTTGCTTCTGGCGTTTTAAAAAAGAGCGACTTTCCTTTAAACAGTATTTTCAATTTTTGGGATAAAAGAGCATATATCTAATTCCTTGAGGAGCAGATCTTCAATATAATGTGTGGGGTCTCTCCCATCTGCACCCTCGGGCATCCAAAGTATTCTGATGTTGCTCCCCTGTCTTGTACCATTCTGAGTTTGACCTTCAGCTCCCGGACTGTCTCTTTTAGTTCCTTGGTCGTAGATACCGTCTCCTAAAGCTTCTGTTCCGTGTCACCGACTCTGCCGGAAAGGTTGCGCACATTCTGACATAATAGGCTTACATCACATTTTATCTCCCCGATGTGTGTCTCCATAGAGGTGCGCATCGCAGTTATTGGTTCTAGTATCCTGTTTTCATCAGGGTTTTGTTGGGTATTCACGTCTGTGTGTCCCTTTCATTCACCCTGTTCTGTGGGATCTATTCGTTCTTCATTTTTCTTTGTGGAGGTATCCATTGTTGCCTGTTTAGGTTGCGTCGTCATTTTCCTCCTCCCTTCCGGCATTTGGGATGCTTGGCTGCACTCTCTGATTTTGGGGTCTCTATTGTTTGCCTCTATTGCAGTTATTTTGTCTCTTGGGGGGGAATTGTCTGCTGTGCTTGCTTTTCGGGAGTCGTATGCACAACCTGGCACAATTATGGTGTAATTACATGCCCAGTCTCCTGGTGTCGGTCTTGCAATTTTGATGGTCTGAGGGGTGTCCGGCTCCTGCAGTCTTGTTTGCGGTCTCTTTTGTTGTTGTTCCAAGTGCTCTGTCAAACAAAAGGATAAAATAAAATAAAAACACGCCCCTTAGTGGTCTTTGGTGCTCGTGCAGACTACTTATGTGGTATTCAGATGTCCAGTGTTGCTTCTCCTTTTTGTTCCATAGCACTATCTTTGGGATCTCCTGAATGAGCACTTCCCTTCAGGTCTATGGTTTTGTAAATACTTGCCAGGTGGCTGGTGTCTCAGCTATATCCTGCTGCTATCTGGGCTGTGCTGCAATCCAGGGCTTTGCCTTGTTGCCTTTTTATTAGCCCCCAGCCTTGTTGTGTTTCTTAACTTGCTCTCTTTTCTTTATGGTTTATCCCCTTCCCTACGTTTTGCCAGCTATGTTTAGGCTCGCTATAGTATCCATAAGAAATTTAGGTGATGTGAGTTTTTACTCAAATGCGCCAACTTTTAAAGTTTGAGTTCGTTGCGGTGAGTATTCAAGTAAGGTTAACAAATTTAGAAGTACAAGAAGAAAAAGAAAAGGTCTTTAGTCCATTGATACTGTTCTGTAATGTTTTTTATTTAGAATTACACATGTTCCCATCACATGTATGATTCCATTTTCCAAGTGTTTACTTCACACTTAACACTTAACATTTCAATGAGTAAATTTTCATTTCCCACTCACTCTCAACACGTGTTTCCCCATTGCTAATTACAATGGTTCTTCAGGAGAGCAAACTTTGGTCCCAATTAGTTCCTTCATAAACACTTTCAGCGAAAGCCTCCTGCAGCACTCTGCTAGACTCCAGGACCAGGAAGGATGCTTCTAAAGAGGAAAATCAACAGAAAACACAGAATTTACAAATAATTATTAGCAGAGAGCCAGAATACAAAATACCATCTAAAAAGTACAATTAATGGATGAAATTGTTAAAAAGTTAAACTAACTTGGAAAAAGTGAATGCACCACTGAAAAAACATTACAGACATAAAAAAAAAACATCAAACTTTAAAAGTTGGCGCATTTGAGTAAAAACTCACATCACCTAAATTTCTTTTTGTTTCTGTGTAGCAGCCACACATGGATATGAGAACTACTCATGCAGACAACATTCAAAAATATAACTGAACATTTCGTGCTACAAAAAGCTGTCGCCAGGGAATAGCTTTTTTTGGTTGTAAATTTTTCTACAAACTCGCTATAGTATCTGCCTTCCTGTTAGTGGCCAGCAAAGGCCATGTGTGCTGTGCCTGGGAGTCTCGGAGTCTGTGTTTCTTTTCCTCGGTTTTTCCTCTGTCGTGCGCGCTTTGTTTCTTTATGGGCGGGGTTCAGGAGAGCGTCCAGGTCGCGATGCTCATCTGCTCTAAGGTGTATTATTTCTGAGAATCACAAGGCTTTCTGCCCGTCTGCCCCTCTTATTGCAGCTAGACTCTTATGAGTGGCGGGTGCTACTTCCCAGTCTTCCTCTGTTATGTACCAGCTTCGCTGTGTCACGCAGGGAGCCGGGTCGGTGTAAAGCTGCCTGCTGCTGACAGCGCTTCATCTCCGCGCAGTGCTTACTCTCTGCACTATGCAGGAATTTGTCTCTGCTGCGGCACCGCTTGGCTATTACCCGCTCCTCCGCCGCTGTCAGCACAGCTCCAGGGTCTCTTCCGTTCTGCTTGTGGGCTGCAACCCCAGGCCTCCAGATCACCAGCTGCCGGTCAGCGTTTCGCCCACACTCCCGATCATACGAAGCGTCTCAGCCCCATTTTGTGGGTTCTTTGTCGTATTTGCCTCAACCGCTCCTGTGGCTAATTCTTCTTTCTCTGCAGAAGTTGGTGCAGCGTACTGCTCACAGGCTGTTGAACAGTTAGGGAATGCTTTCTCTCCAATTTGTACTTTCTGCTGCACGTTGGATCCCTATGTTTCAGATCAAGCAGGAGATCTCTCAAGAGGCACATCAATTCCACATGCGAGTTGGCCACACCTCCTACTGGAGAAATCTTTAACCACATACTGCACATGCAGGCCCACCCCCTTGACTGCACCAGCCTCTACTAACCTGGCCACAAACATTAAGGTCCACAACCGCACTGCAACGGTGCTACCAGTGACAAATATCAATGATACGGCAACAATCAACTCTAATCATGCCTGCAGCACCATAGTCTTCCCAAGGACTCCCGTTACCCTCTCAATCCAGAGGCCTAAATTTGGGCGCACACCTCTGTTTCATGAAGCTGTGAGCTCCCCTTCTAGGCTAGATTTTAATAGCACCTTGCATTCTCTCATTGTCACCAGTATCCTGGCAATGCCCAATGCTGTGATCCTCACTATGTCGCCGCTTGGGATGTCAACACCTTGTCTGTGCCCAATGCTGCTAGCTCTCTGGTTATACCTAATGTTGCAAGCACGTCCAATGGTGCCAGCCTTCCATTGATGCCTAGTGGTGTTAACATGCCCACTGCTGCCAGCCTTCCATTGACGCCTATTGTTGTTAACATGCCCAATGCTGCCAGCCTTCCATTGCTTCCTAATGCTGTTATCATGCCTAATGGTGCTAGCCCTCCCATGGTACTTAATGATGTGAACATGCCTAATGTCGCTAGTACCCCGCTGATGCCTATTGTTGTGCACACCCATATGTTACATGATAATGCCTGCACTAGCCCTCAAAGGATGCCTAATGCTGTTGGGATGCGTAAAGCACTAGCCCTCCCATGATGCTTAATGATGTGAACTTGCCCAATGTTGCTAGTACCTTGCTGATGCATAATACTATGAGCACCCACAGGATGCTGACTGTTCTTAATGGCACCTTGCATCCATCCAATGCCACTGCCCCCCCATAACACCTACTGTTGTGAGCACCCCACCGTAGCTTAAAGAAGCCTCCACCCCCTTTCTCCCGGATGACAAAGCACCCCATACTGCTCGCGCCAGCATGACACATCACACCTCATACAGCTACCCCCTCATCAATGTATGCTCCCTCCCTGCACAAGGCCTTCGACATACACAACCTTATCACCACGCACTACCTTGATCTCCTAATGATCATCAAAACCTGGCTCCATTAAGCCTCTGTCCCAGCTCTAACTCTAGCACTCCCTTCAGGCTACACTATATTCAGGCAGGACCACACACACTCGGAAGGAGGGGGTGTTGCCCTGATAGCGAAAGAGTCCATCCCCATCAGAAAGATTGAAAGGACAGTGGAGTGTAATAGTGACAACCTACTCCTCAAACTTAACTCCTCTCTGAACTGTACCATAACCCTCCATATTGTCTATTGGCCCCCCGGACCCATAGCTGACTTCCAGGCAGCCTTGACACACCACCTGTCCGACAACCTAAAGAAATCAACAAAGGCCATCCTCCTAGGAGACCTCAGCCTCAAAGACCCCAAAGACTCTTCTGCCAAATCTCTTGACAACGCACTGGAACTCTTAGGCTTCAAACGCGCTATCACAGACCCCACCCATATCAAGGGCCACAATCTAGTCTGGTTAGCCCACCACAACTGCCCACTTACTACCAAGACTAACTCCCCCTCCACATGGACAGACCACCAAGTCATCCTATTTTACATTGTCACCCGCAAGAAAGTGCACCAGCTTGCTATACCTCTCCCACCTGCTCTCTCTAGGAGCTCCCGTCAACTCACCAAAGATAGGCTCCTACCCTACCTACTAGTGCCGGCATTCAGGCCCCTGTTCTCCAACGACCCAGGCATACTCGCACAAACATATAACACTACTATGAAACTAGCAGTGGAAGCCATTGCCCCTTTGATGTCTCGGAAATCCAACCCTACAAAACACACCAACACCTGGTTCTCCCCCGAGCTACAAGAACTCTGCTCCAAAAAACAGACAGCTCTATCCGTCTGGCAAGCAAATCACCTCAAAACAGCCAAGTTAGAGTTTTGCAAACCTGCCAGGGAATACAAAAAAGCAATCGTCCAAGCCAAAGCCACCTCTTTGGACGGATTCGGTACCGGTATTGGAGGTAGTCATGGCGCTAATAGCGCCATGAATATCTCCAAACTCGGAATGAGGCCCATAGTCTTCCTGATCCTGGCCCAAGCGGGTGGTGTGCTGCTGGAGGACAACATAGGAGGGGAAACAGGCCAGGAAGACTTGCAAACCCCCCTGTTTAACTTTTCCCTTAATCGCACACTTTTGTTGCCTATTTGCCAAACAACGGAAGTTTGAAAATCTCATGTTGTTGTAAAGGACTACAAGTCCCATTATCCCATAAGTACTAGGACGAGGAGAAGGACTGGAGAGTTATGCTGTAGCAGTAGTCAGGCAATTAAGCCTAACAGCCCACACCTGAAGAAACCTGGAAGACATAAAAGCCCCCCTAAGGTGCAGGCAATGAGAAGGAGTTGGAACTGTGACCGGAGTGCATACTGTACTAGCAGAGACAGAAAGAAGAAATGGTTTTAGCAATCCTAGCAGAAGTGGGACAACAAGAAGGATGCCAGAATGTGAATGCAGCAGATTTCACCTGATTGTTCTGAGAGGGTCCTGTTCCCCCAAACTCTGAAGTGCAGAGGCTGCACAGTGGAAGGCATGCAGGTAGGCTGCCTTTCCCTATTTGAGCCTAATTGCAGAGGTTGCTGTGCAAGAAACATGTCAGGGACCAAGGCGAGGAGCTGTTGTGAAGCCCTGGGTAGCAGGCGCGAGAGGGGCTCCTTCATTGTGTGGCCAGACCAGAGACACCTTTAACGAAGAATATTGTGGGGCCCAAGTAAAGCCAGAAGCAGTAGAAGTTTTGCAGCATGTGGAAAGAGGAACACAGAAGCTGGTGAGTCAAACCTGGCATTCTGATTCCTTGCATGATCATTGCTGGTAACAGTATTCAGCTCAATATTCACTTGGGTACAAGCAGAAGCGAGCTGAATTTATTTGTTGAGTCTTAACAAGGGGACAATGGAGAAGTGGCACTTGCTTGTGATCAGGTAATTCTCAAATCACTCGTATGAAGAGCAAATGCTGCAAAGCCCATGGTTAAACCCTTAAACCCTATCAACCTTTTGAAGAAGTGGTCACATGTCTCTCATTACACAGAACATACATTGCGAAAGACATTGTTGAACATTTAACTTTTGCAAAACTTATTAAGAAGTGGTCACGTGTGCATCATTTTGCTTTTCAGACTGAACTCTTCCTCTTTATTCATGCGAGCAATCAGAATTCATAAAAGAATTTCAGTTGTTAAACATTGTATCTGCAGTTGAAGAGAGAGCGAGCATTGCCCAAGCCAAGAGGCTTTCCCTATTAAGACTGAAAGCAGTCTTTCACAGATCCAGAAAGTCATCTAATCAATACTGTTGTCACGCCTGTGCCCCTTCATCTTGGTGTAAACACTACTCCTGTGCCAAACACGCCACAACGTTTGCGTTATGCATACAGAACGGCTAAACCATTCTACACTAAGTGGAGGTTCTTTGATACACTTCCTGGAAAGTAGTGCCGGCAGCTGATACGCCGTTAGAGTCACGTGTCTCTTTGGCACGTACTTAGCAGCACGTCGGCGTATGTTCGCTGCTTCTGATTGTTTGTTTTCAGGCTTGGTTCGAAGACCCGGTTCCTTTAAGTCATTCTTTACAACCCTTCACCAGCGTTCCAGATTACATCTATTCCAGTGAATTCACAGAGCGTAAATGGGTGGTTCATGTTCCTCGCCTTTCCATCTGAGCGAGGCATTATCAAGGAAGCGTTCCTCTGGCCATATCCTCACCACAACTTTTGCTGATTTCCACTGACACTTGCAACTTGCGAGTCCAAGCAAGGCATTCCCAAGTAAGTGTTCCTCTGGCGATATCCTAATCTCAACAATGGCTGAATTCTACGGACACTTGCCCATGGCGATTCCGAGTTAGGCGTTCTTAAGTAATTGTTCCTCTGGCGATATTCCAGTCGCACCTATTTGCTGACTGCCGACCTTTCAGTATTTGTTTCATAATCGTTGGCAGCTAAATTCCAGTATTCACCCATTGCACATCATTTCCTGGTCTGCTCAAGTCAGTTGAGGTGTGGGCTCATTCATTAGTTGTTTATTCCAAGGGCATTGGAACTGTTTTGCTACCCACGTTGGAACATTAAACCAGGTGTGGATTTACGTTCTTTTTCATTACTCTGAACTATTGTTGGAATACCAAAAGTGCACTGAACTATTGGGAAGCTAACCAGGGGTGCACCAACCCGACACTAGCACAGCCCTCATGCAGTTCGGGATTAGCTTCCTCACTAACCTTCCCCTTGTTTCCCAGTGGATTACCTGGATTCCTACATGGAAAAACATTTGGTTTCTGACTTCGCCAACAGGTTAGTGTGTGTTTAGAGGGGGTGTTATACAATTGTGATTGCTTGGAAAGCCTTCTGATAGTCTCCTTTTTTTCTTACAGCTGGGCATTTGTTTTGTGCTCCTTGCCCTTTCCATTGGTTATTCACTCTGCTGTATCTACATATCAGACAGAGACTTTCATCAATTGGAAGGTCTTATCTTGATCCCATTCTCATATCTCTGTGATAATCCATCAGTGATCGGATAGCAGAACTTCAAGCTGGTTGAGTGTACTCTCAAAACCCGTATTCTTTACTAAGGGATCCTTTGATTGATCAGGTGATTGTATACCTAAACAAGCATTTATGTCATGACAACTGTGAGCACATTAGAAGTTCAACCTTACCTAAGATACAAGTGTGCAAGCATTACCTGAAGGCAAGAGAGTGGAACCAAGGCTTCTGGGTAACTACTTTGGCTTACAGTCGGCAGAGAGGTGAAGGCAAAGTTGGGGAAGGGGAACCTGCTGCTGATAAAGATTATTTGAATTTGACACAACCTATATTGCCAAAGACTGTAATAGAACAAGAGAAGTGAGTCATAAAGGCAAACCTGAGTTGTTAGTGTGGCAGACAGACAAAAGAGGCAAAGAGGCTGCCCTTCTGAAGAGAGATATTCAGAGGAAGAGTCCCTTGCCTATTTGAAGGTGTTGAAGTACCTTAAAGTGAATCTTGTCAGAACCTGTCTTGAGTCACAAATTACTGAAGCTGTGGTGGTATATCTGATTGTCAGTTGATGTAAGACTTCAGTGGTACAAGTATAGAGGAATACTATGCGGCAAAAGAGAATGTCCTCATGGTAAACTCTAGCAGAAGTGAAGTTGTTGAAGTAGAGGTAGCAGCACTGTGGAGTCATCCTGACAAATATACCTATTGTGAATCCTAATCTGAATAGAAGAATAATTACTGTTAACCAAGATTCGTATTTCACTAACATTCTAGAAGTTGTATATTTATTTAACTGTACCAAGTCTTCTTGGTTAACTGAAAGTGGTGAAAAAGCATTGTGGCTGGGAATAACACTGATGCTATTCTGAGGAAGTGGAAAGTCTTTATTTCGCCAGGAAGAAGGGCTCTATTGTTGTTGGAGCTTTGGTTAACAAAACTTTATCTTACCATTGGCACTTCAAGAACTGTATTAAGTCTTGCCTATGCGGATGCTCTTCTTTTCTTTTGATGAACATTGGAGTTGATTTAACCTTGAATCCTGGGGAAGGGAGTTCACCCAGGTTACTGAAAAGGTTATGAAGAACCTGTGAATATCATTGTTTATGTTAATGAACGGTGGTCAGCGACCTGAATTTGAGACGGTAATTTCACGATTTGAATCGTGCCTTTGTACCTTGCTCGATTTTATCATCATGTGCGCTCCGTGCCTTTGACATGCGGCATTGTGTTGAAATGCATTTTACCCTGCCTGCTGATTCCATGCTTTGTTTGGTCTTTCAAGATGGCCGTACCTTTCTCTTGCTGAAAAATGCTGAAGTCTTTGCTTCCTGCTACTGGGCCAGCTCCCGTCCCCCCTTCACATTGGTTGCCTTTGGCCCTTAAGCCAATGGTTGCAACTGGGAGGCGGGAGCCGGCCACACCACCTAAGGTCCAGAACGAAGGCCCCTGTCTACTCCTCTCCACCACAGTACGCCGGATTGCCGCCCCCGTGAGTGTCTGTCTGCCCCTTGCCCCCCGTGTAGTGTCTGCCTGCTCCTTGCCCCCTGTGTAGTGTCTGTCTGCCCCTTGCCCCCCCTGTGTAGTATCTGTCTGCCCCTTTCCCTCCCTGTGTAGTGTCTGTCTGCCCCTTCCCCCCGTGAGTGACTGTGAGCACCCTTGCCCCTTGTGATTGACTGTTGGTGCCCCCCGCCGCCTTGCCCCCGTTAGGTCTGTGAACCCCCCTGCCCCCTTGAATTGCCTTCTGCCCCTCCCCCTCCACTACCCCCCTTCTTTGCAACTTTCCTACTCCTCTCCCCTCTTTCTTTCTCCCTCCTCTCATTCTTCCCCCCACTTAGTACTTACTCTTATCATTTGTTCCCGTGACTTCTGATGCAGCTTGTCTGTCTCTCCTCCTCCCCCCCTTGTCTCCTCCTTCCTCCCCTCACCCCCTGCTCTATTAATTTGCTGCTGGCAAATGTGTACTGTAGCGTGTCTGTTCATCTCCTTCTCCCCACTCATATCCCACTTGACCCCCCTCCCACCCCTCCTCCTGTTTACCTCTTGCACTACATCAATTGTCGTCAGGCATAGTAATGTTACTGCTTGTTTGGTCTCCTTCTTTCCCTTCCCTCTTTGCCTTATTTGTTCTATGCACTTGCACTATCTGAAATGTCGTCAGGCCTATTACGATAGTTATTTTTTCACATTCTGTACTGTTTCAAGGACTTTAATTGAATGTAACTGTATTTTCCTATGTTCCCTCCCTCCTTGAAGCGCTTTCAAACACATTGGCCCTCATTACGACCCTGGCGGAAAGTAACTGACCTGACCGCCATAGCGTAAGTAGCGTTTCCGCCATTGCACAACGGAGTAAAGTGCGGCTAATTCCGACCCATCGGGCACGAGCACTACGCCATGGCGGAAGTGCAAAGTCCGCGATGGCGGAAATGTCCCCAAAACGCCCCTCACCGCCGTCGTACGGCGCCCTAGGTGCAATTCCGCCACCGATCATAGCGGTCACCGTAATGAGCGGCAATCGGAAAATGCGGTGACCGTAAATATACGGAAACGGAAGTAAAAACATGGTCCCGGAACGGGAAACAGCACGCCGTACACCTATAAAATCAGAATTCCCACACAACCATTAAAAATACTACCCTGAGACACATCCCAACCCGTCATCCACCCTAGTGAAAACAATAAAAATGGGAAAAGTAGCGAAAAAAGCGTGCGACCGCAAGCGGCAGGTCCACTTCTCCCGTGAGGAACTCACCGTGCTCACAGAGACCCTCCAGGAGAATGCTGCCGTTGTCTTCTCGACGCAAATGACCAGGACGGCACTTGCGAACAAGAAGGCCATATGGGCCCTGGTGGCACAGCGGGTAAGTGCGGTGGGGACCGCACCCCGCAACCCACAGCAATGCAGAAAGCGATGGGACGACTTGCGGATACGCGTACGGAGCATACTATCTGCCAACCGGAACATTGCCACAGCTACCGGGGGAGGATCGGAATCACCCATCAAGTTGACCCCCTGGGAAGAAATCTGTGCCTCCACCATTGGAATGGAGAGTATAGAGGGAGTCGGAGGGATGGAGAAAGGAGTGCAGACATCCGAAGAATCAGGTAGGTGGGCCAAATAAAACAATGCTAAATCCACAATGTCCAATCATGTGAAGTACCATGTGTCCACATAGTGCAACAGAAACACATGTCCAGGAGAACGTCCACATACATTGGCCTGATAGCGCACTTTAAAAGTCACATTAAATACATAAATAATTAAAAATCCTAAAAACACCCTCTACACGTGCAGCAGGCACACCCTAACTGCAGGCTGCAAAACAACTGCATCCTCAATCCACACAAAAATGAAACCACCTCCAAGGCCCTGACCCAAATCACCCTCAGGTACCACCCCAATGCATGTGATACATTGCCATTCCAATTTCCACAGACCCATAAATAACGCTCGCCCTCCTTTACTCCACCACAGGGTCCGATTCAAACGACGAGCTCCAGGACACCCCTACCAGCACACCTGCAAAGAGGGCCAAGACCAACGGCCAAAGACCCTCCACCTCAGCTGCACGGATCAAGACACGGCAGCAGCACAAATCAAGTGGCAGCACACAGGAGGGGACTTCAACAGGCACCCCAGCAGCCAGCATGCCCACAACAGCAGCACCACAGGTCCCCCCAATGGATGTCACAGAAGGCACTGCTTCTGGTGGCAGCAGCACCATAGGTGACACTGCATTAATGGCAGCATGCTCCGACACAGAAAACGGTGATGTCGATGTAGGATCCATCCATGACCTGTCTCAATCCCCCTGTTTGTTTCATCCCGTACACCATGAGGATACCACGCAGGGGCACCCACAAGACGACGACTGGCCATCCCCCACAAGCCCTGTGGCAAGGCAACATGAGGTGATCAGCCCCTCTGTGACACCACCGCAAATGGCCATGGCCCAGCAGAGGCAACAGTCCCTCGACCAGGTGATCGTGCAACAGCAGCAACTGGCCACGCTCCTCAAGGACCATGCTGATGAATGTGGGGGTACTAAGGCAGCCATAGAAACATCTACTGAGACACTTAGGGCAGAAATGGAGAGAAGTACAGAGACACTAAGGGCACAAATGGAGAGAAGCACCGAGAGCCTGAGAGTACAAATGGAGAGAAGCACCGAGAGCCTGAGGGGGGAACTGCATGCGACGTCCAAAGACGTATGTGCTGAACTTGCCGCTGTGCGCCGTGTGCTCACTGAGCTCTCACAAACCCTTAGGGACATGCATGGACGTGAGCAGGCAGAGACATCATCCGTTGCAAGTTCCGTCCAGGGCAGCCCCCAACGTAGATCTGGGAGGAACCTGCGCTCCACAGGCAGGGGTGCCCCTGATACCCGGAGAGGAGGCTTGCAATAGCGTCTGCCCACTGACAATGAGCATCTTTGGACACTGGTGTTCGGGGGGGAGGTAGGAGGGTGGAGGGGGTGTGTTGGGCTTACTTGGGTGGCGGGTCGATGGGGTGTGTAACATAATTTCACATATGCTATAAACATTTCACAATCATCCAATGAGATGTGTGGACATTGATCTTTGTGTACGAGGCCTTTATAGGCGTACAGTCCATATTGTGCATGTTCCAGACACACACAGTGCCACAAGTCCCGTGTCCATGTATCAGCCACCAGGCGTGAGTGCTAGAAGCATGAATCTATGATAATCTGACGAATTTCACGGCCCTCCTGTGCCTCGCGGACTCCTTGAGGTGCTGCCACATCCCCACCCTCATCATGACCATCTTCAGGTGCTTGCAGTTCTGCGTCAGGGGGCATGGGCACATTTCTACGTACGCACATGTTGTGTAGCATGACACATGCCATGACCATCTTTGCAACCTTCTCATGGCGGTACAGGAGTGCCCCGCCAGACCTGCTGAGGCAGCGGAAACGACCCTTCAGTAGGCCGAATGCCTGTTCTATGACTACACGGGTACGTGAGTGGGCATGGTTGTAGTCCTCCTCATGCTGGTTCTGTGGGTTCCGGAGTGGTGTAAGGAGCCATCTCTTCAGTGGATACCCGGCATCACCTGTATGTGGACAATAAAGGATGTTTGTGGAATGACATTGCTACGTACGCACCCCCCCCCTTCCTGCCAGGTCATTGCTGCATCACATACCCCACATTATCATGCATGAAATGAGACTCACCGAGTAGCCAGGATCTGTTCCCTGCGTGTCGCTCCATGTAGCGTGGTATTGTAGAGTTCCTCAAGACCATAGAATCATGGGTTGATCCAGGAAATCGGGCACAACAATGTGTAATGATCCTGTTGGAGTCACACACCATTTGTACATTAAGAGAATGATATTGTTTTCGGTTGCGGTACTGGGCCTCCATGGCATGTGGGACAACCAATTCCACATGGGTGCAGTCGATGGCACCAATGCAACCCGGTATGCCGGCAAGTGCATGGAATCCCACTTTTGTGTTCGTAATTTCCTGCTCCGAGCGTGGTAGAGAGATGTAGTCGTCTGCGTGCTTCAGGAGGGCATCGAGCACTTGCAATAGTGTCCGTGACAGCAGTGGCTGTGAAATGCCATGCAACTGTCCGACTGTGTGCTGGTAGGTGCCTGTGGCCAGGAAGTGGAGTACAGACACCACCTTCAGTAGGGGTGGGATGGCGGTTGGGCTATCTATCATGCTGACAAGGTCAGCGTGTGTCATGTCCACAATGGCGGTTATGGTGTCCCGGTCCAAACGGTAGAGGGTGTGGATCTGCTCATCAGTGAGGTTGAACGGATGTGCTCGGAGGCGTGGGATTGCGGGCTGCCTGCGTGGTGGTAGTGGCTGTGCTGGTGGGCCTTGCTGGCCCTGCCTTGCCCTCCTCCTCCTCCTGCGTCTCCTCTGTGCGGCCGGTTGTTGTAGTAGTTGGTGTTCGTCTTCTTCTTGAAGTTGGAGTACTTGCAGTGCTATCAGGTCCCCCAGGGCCAACATCGCTAGTCCTGCCGGTAGCATTTTGGAGTGGGTGTGGTTGTGGGAGGGGGTTGGGTGTGCAATTTATGTGTTTTCAGGCTGTATAGCCTCCACCTGTGGTGATTCATTCCACCTGTGCAAGCTGCAATCCCCTTTGGGCGAGCACGTCCCGCACACAACGCTGCAATTCGACGCATGGCATCTTGCTATTACAATCATGTATTTAATCCCGATGGCAGTGAAATATTGGTTCATATGTTCATTCTGCTATGGTCCCATTGTTTGACATACTATCTTTGCAGTCGCGAACAAACTTGTGTAGGGTCAGTGGAATGTAGTACTCGATTAACGGTGGACCCTCATGCAGCACTGTACCGAGGTTCACCGACGGGCGGGGCGTCCCATTTGTGAGTGAAGCCAGTTGCCATTTTCACACACTGCCGCACTACATGGATGGATTTGTGATTTCAAGCGGTCACAGATGCCTTTTCGACGTGATGTTGCAAATGAGGAATTCGAAGGACAGCGCTTTCGGTTTTCAGCTAGCGGCGAGGAGACGCCCACAGGTCTGACTGCAGATATAAAGTTCTATTGTTTAATGTCTGTCGGACAGGGGCCATGGCGAGAATGCAATGATTGATATGAATAGTATGGGATGCGCAATAGCGTAGTGGACGATAAGGCCGGACGTTCCCAAATACATGTTACTTCACAACACTGGAATTCCGGGCTGGAGCACAGTGGATTTTGCAGACTGCATTACGCACAGACTCAATGGAAATTTCACATGTTATGTGAGTAAATGATCAGGCGTTTTCATACCGGGATGAGGGAATGATGTATGGATGCATGGACAGATGATTTAATAGAGAGTTTGCCATGTACATGGCTTTTTGGAATCTATCCACTTCCCCTGCGCTATGTGATGCAGGGCTGCCATAGTGGGACCATCGTCTATCTGCCCTTGTTGAACCCTCCCTGTCTCGACGCGCCTTCAAACACTTGTGTCTATGCACGTTACTAATCCCATCTAATGGATTCTGTTTTAACAGACGCATGCACACAAACACTCGTTTGTAATAGTGTTTTCACCTCGATTTATATAGTTATGATTCGCAAGTGATTTTTGGGTGGGAATAATCCTTTTGAGTGGGCTAGCATGCATATGGCTGTGGATTTAGTGTGATCATTGAAGTGAGTAATTCAAATGAAGTTCTGATGCCCATACTATTCTTTTTCATTTCATTTGGGTGACAGGTATCTCCTCCCCTTTTGCCGCTGCCATCTGTATGCCACTCCTGCAGATGGCTTTTACTCCCGACACCTGCTGCTTCGTGTTAATCAGTGGAGCACCATTACGATCTTATGGGACAATCGCCAATGGGCCACATGCCCTTACGCAGTTCTAGTGGCTAGGAGCAACATATCGACCTTTCAGCTGGACTAGTGCCTACCTAATGGGACGGCCCTGCGGTTCTAGGCGCTTCCATGTTGCCTTTTTGAACGTGAATGTAGCCCCTGTGTACCATGAAGGAACAGGGCGTCACACAAGAAGAAGCTGGTCATTTATTGCGGATGCAGCCCACAATAATGAAATATATTTTGGAGTTCATGACCTAATAGCTGTATGGGCTTGGTGATTTTGTTGTGCATTAAATTTTGATTATGATATTGACCGTGTAGCGTTATTCTTTGCAAGTAATGTAGCATATTCCTATTTGTGGAGCGATGTATTGTGAGAAGATCTGCATTGGGTTCCGGCTTCTGAGTATAGTTGCGTGGTACTGTACTGGGCGCGTTTGCCTACGAAGCCCAGTGAGGTCAGGGATAGGGGCTGCCATTATGACTGTTTTAATGATGTCATGCTCAGGGGCGGGGGATTAGCTTTTGTGTAACAGATGCCGGTCAGCCAGGTGGATTGGTGGAATGATGTGATTATCAGAATATGGCTGGTCACAGGTGCCTGTGTTTGCGTGCGTTTCTTGGAGGGAGACTGAGGTCATGTCCATTGGAATAGCTTCTGTATTCGTGCCATCTGTGCCCTGCAGCTCCCATTGGCCCCTCTTGAGATGAGCCTGGCTGCTCAGTCACTCTGCCAACTTGTGTGGTACATGCTTATGCTGATGGTTGGTTTGTTTACTGGCAGGAGTACAGGGCTGGTGCAGTCTCACTCAGGATACTGCTTTGAATGTTGCCTTACACTGGTGTCAGTCGATGGGGGGCCTGTTTTTGTTTGTCTCATATTTCAGTTCATGTTGCTGTACTTGAACCTTCACATGCCTGTGCTGCATCAGTACGGCAATGGTGCCATGGCAAATATGGATGGCCACTCACAAGGCACTTGGAGCCCCTACATTCATTTGTTCGTTGGCATGCATGGGTGACTTGTACATTTCACTGGTTGCATTGTGTGACTTCATTGCACCTACGAGGAGTTGTGCAATGTGGCCAGGGAGTGGTGTACAGGCACTCAGTAGGGCCTTTTACGGTTGGTTCGCAATGCCGTACTTCTCACCATGGCGGAATGGTACTTTCCGCCATGCTTGATGGCGTTAGGTAAATGTCCGCTAGGGTCAGAATTCGCGTACCGTTGCGCCATGGTGGTAATTACGGTTTCGCATGGCGCGCGTGCGCGTACTTGGTGCAGTTAGCGTTGGCGTTCACTACGGTGTCGCTAATGGCATCGTACTTTACGGTGACGGGTCATAATCGCACCGAGCGCTATTCGATGGCGGTATTGCATTTCCGCCATCGTTTTTCGATTTCCGCCAGGGTCGTAATGAGGGCCATTGTGTATAAGCGCTATATAAATAAACAATCAATCAATCAATCAATCAATTGAATTGCCATATAGTTTCTTTGTGTATTTGATGTTTAAGTGTGAGGGCCAGACATCGTGTGTTTGTGTTTCCCTTTAGTTTTGTTAGTCGGAAATCCTCATCGGAGTAGGGATAGTGAGGTGTTTAATATCATGTATACCTTAATAAAATGGCATGTTTGGAACAATCATCAAAAAGTTGTCTGCCTCGCATTGCCGATCCCTCACACTACACAGTTCTGTAATACATCACTGGACCTCGTCTTTCGGTTGTTGTGTTGCTCCTGTCTCAAGATAACCCTATGCCCCTTTATATTCTTTTTAAAGGGCTAATTAAATGTACTTTCAAGTGTGAATTGTAGAAACTTACATTAGCTCACCGGACACTTGGGTTGCTCCAGTGTGCATTTTGCTTTTGGGTCTGTTTGCTGTTGATTACCAGAAACTTCGCTTTATCTAATTGGGTTCTTATCCATGTTCAATCTGTTGGCCTGCGTGGTCTGATTGCTTCTTGTGCTTAGAGAAGGGACGTTTTTAAAAGTGTTTTTCGTGACTCTAAGTTACATCAAATTGCTGAATGACTTTTGGTCTTTTGTTTGACTGGAGGTCTTTCACAATAAATCAAACATAGTATGATATGCTAAATCATTATATAACACGCCTGTACACAAGTGTTTCTAGGCTGGATAATATTTTCAATTTTCTGAGCGCTTTAGCTACTTGGGGCCTTGTGTTGGCGCTATAGCAATGATATATGGGTACAACGTTCTTTCATCGCCGTACAATTCAAAGCCTGGCATTTAAACGTGAACATTATAATGAAAATGTTCATCGAATTTTTAGGGGGTGTGGGGAAGGTCAGATAAGGGTACGGAATAGGTAAGAATAGGTAAGGGAAGGGGTTTGCCCCCCTCAAAAGAAATCGATGAACATTTTCATTAGAATGTACACATTTAATTGCCAGGCGTTTAAATATACGACGATGAAATGACATAGAACCGATATATATACCTGCAGTGAACATACGTTTAGTATATAACTAACTATACAAACCCTACTTTCTAAACTGGTTCTTGACAATCTATACATGTAACTATGCATACTAAGTGTCATTTGTATGCTGTACATAATTATAATTATCCAGGTATCCTAAATATCCCTTCAGCGTGTCAAAACGCAGAATGTTGGGGTTTCAAAACCCATTTCTACAGTAGAAAAGACCTACTACAGGCCACTCTCCCAAAATCAGCTTTTGAAATCAAACAAAGGCATTTTGGAACAATACTAGGCTTTATATCCTAATACCACTACTCAAAATAAAGGAAAACACCAGAAAACAACTTGCTTGAAGCGTGCTAACCCATTCTAATGAGCAAACCCATTTCATGTGATGGCAATGAATGTCCCATAATACCTCCCTCCAAACGGTCAGCAGTAACTTGCGTTACATTACATTTGAAATGCGGAATTGTTGTTTGATGAAATGATGACATTCATTTCCTAAAACTGCAAGAGGGTAAGGCAAAATCCACTTGAAAATACTATGTGGAAAAACACATCTCATTTACCACATGCATGTTCTCAACAATAAACCCAAATGTTTTCTGTAGCATTTCACCACATTTGAGATCACATGTTCTTTAAATGTCTATTTGGCAACTGGTGTACATTCCAAGATCTAAAAAATCAAAAGCAGTCCCTTGAAAAAGAAACCACCCCTCATTATCTCTTTGTTTTCTATTAAACAGGAACCACTCAGCAGACAAGGGGAAAGAAAAATATGCGTCTTCTAATAGTCAAAGCTTTTTCTTGAAGCATTGGGCCTGCCAATCCTGCAATGAAACACATAAGCAAATAAACATGTATCTTCTCCATCTGCACCATATTTCCAGTCAGTCGAGAATCCTTCAGGGAAAGGTGGCCTAAAGACATGTCACATCTTTGTCTGTGGCATTGGGGAGTTTGGGAGGTGTAGTGTTGGGTGGGGGTCGGGAGCAGGTCAGTAAGAGAACTGATGTGGGGAAGGGAAGTTAGTGCTGGTGAAGATGGGAGAGAATGAAGAAGGTTATCCAGGCACCTCAAGTCCGCATCTTTCTTGGGGGACGCATTGCGTGCATAAGGGCTTCCACAGGGAGCAAATAAGACATTGGCGATGCATCAGGTCAGCCATGTAAGGCTGGTGTGAAGACGTCGGTAAGCACCACGCGTGCGGTGGTGACAGCACGTTCATCACGTTCAGGCAGTGTACTGCAGGCTGCTCCGGGGCCTCGAAGGGTCGGCGCAGAGAGCTTGCTCTGGAGGGATTGAAGGCCTCCTGCGCAGTCGGACTGGGGGATATGCCACATGTCAATGGCAGCAGTTAAAGCCCATTGCGAAACAACGGTCCTCCTGCCTGTTCAGGCGGCTGCCATTTTGGAGAGGAAGGCAGCAAGCTGGTGGCAAGGCCTGCTACCTGAGGGCAAGACTCTATGGCAGGTGGGTGGCCTAAGACCCTGTAGATGCCCTGCATTTAGCACAATCAGTCCGCCACTCCTATACTAACACCCACTCATATTGAACCACCAATTTGACCTACCTAAAGACACAGCCAGTCCTTTTCATCGATATGTCTGGCCATGACATTCCAGCCACAGTCCTTTGCATGCCCCCAGTACAGGCACAGCAGGGGGCCCATGAGTTCTTGGCATTGCAGCTATCAGGGGTATTTGATGTTACAGAAACCAGGGCCAGGGACCCTGACCTATGTGTGGGTGCCATGGGGCCCATGGATGATAATCAACAGCAATGTCTGTTGAAGCTAGCAGTGGGACCTGCAACTAGAGACATCATCGATGAACTGCCCGCAGATTCCATTGATACCATTCCGGGGTTGAAGGCCGCTCTCGCCACTTATTTCACACCACACACCAATGTGGGCTATGAGCACCACGTCTATCATACCACCAACAGCTAGAGGCCAAGACTTATGGACACATTTGTAATGAAATGGTACAGAAGTTAGTGGGGACATCTCACAAGACTCAAGGGTATCCGTTTTGCTACAGATGTGGGTAAAGAATTCATACACAAGGGCACATTCCTGGTAAAAGGGCAGCCTTGCTTGGCATGCAGGGGTGAAATCACTTTTAGTCTGTCTGCAGGATGTCCAGGAACCCGGTGAAAGGGAAAAGTGAATGAGACAGGGTAGCCAGGAACAAAGATCGTGCACTAGCTACTGCCTCAGCAGCATCGCAAGTAGTGGCACAGGCACATGGGAAAAACAGAGACAGGGAACGATGGAAGGACGACTCAGGAGAAGAAAAGAAGGCAAATGTTTGCAGACGCTATCACCATCTCTACATCAAGGCCAGTAAGAAGGTCAAGACGTCATGTTAGGTACTTAGTTGAGCAGCCACCTTCAGAAACAGAACTCAGCGTCTCGGAAGGCAAACAACGTTGCAAATGGTATCTGTACACCTTGGGTAACAAACAGACCACAGAGCATAGTTCTACACTGCCCATGCACCTAAATGAGAGGCAGATGGAATTGCTGGTGGACATGGGTGCCAAGTTAATGTCAGCAGTGAACAAATGTACCAAACCCTTCCAGAAGCGCACAGACTTTGCACGTCGGGTGGGTATCTGCTTGTACAGGTCCAAGTCCCTGCTACCCTTCAGAGGTCAGTTTGAGGCGAGATGCCGGTACAAGACACAAGAAAGGAGAATTTCAGTGCACGTGATATCGACGGCAAACAAGTGTGGGTGCATTCTGAGTTTTAAAACTGCCATCAATATTGGTCTCATACATGTACTCTTATAGATTGATGGCCACTAACTACATAGACACTGTGGACAAGATAGACAAACTGTACCCAACACTTTTCAAAGGCATTGGAAAACTGAAAAATAAGCAGATCAAACACCACATTGATGAAGAAGTCCCATCAGTAGCGCATCATTACCAAGGAATCCCCTTCAACATACAGCAACGAGTGGAGGGAGAGCTTCACAAATTGTTGGAGCAGCACATAATAGCCAGCAGTACAACCCACTCCATGGGTGTCACCCATCATGCCAGTGCCAAAGAAGGGTTCAGACGCCATCGGTCTGTGCGTGGACCAAACCAAGCCATCAAGAGGGAATGTAATTTGGCCCCCTGTACCACTGACATGAAACACTTATTGAATGGCGCCAAGGTATTCTCTAAGCTGGACCTCAACAAGGGCTACCATCAGCTGGTCCTAAGCCCAGAGAGCCGCTACATCACAACCTTCGTGACGCACCATGGCCTGTACAGGTACAAACACTTGAGTTTCGGTGTGTCGTTGGCAGCTGAGATATTTTAGGTAGAGATAAATAATGTGATAAAACACATTCCTAATTTCATCAATTATAGCAATGACATTCTGGTATTTGGCACTATCGTAGAGAAACTTCATGACACACTCTCAGGATATGCATGGCGCTGGAGGCAGCAAACATCACCCTCAACAGGGAAAAGTGTGATTTTAGGCAGGGCATCTTGTGTTTCTTTGGATACATCTTCTCAGAAAGTGAAATGCCACCAGATCCTGAGAAGGAGGCAGCTGTGATTCATTCTTTGCAGTCCTCACGAAAACCCTACCTAAAGTCTCCTCTCGGGTGGCCAAGAAAAGGTAGATTCATCCTGATCCTGACCCTGGGGGCATTGTTAGCCGGGAGATCACCTGGGAGGAGAAGGGCCCCAGGGAAACTGGAGGACTTCATGGGACGAGATGCGGTACAGGTCTACCTCTATGAAGGGAATATCATTAATGCCAGTCCATGTAATGGCATGTTGTGAAAGGGAACGGGAACTCCCTAGAGTTAATTATGACACTCATAGAAATAGGAAATCCTATGAGTCTTTGGAAAAGCATGCAGAGAGGTCTTTAAAAACTACCATTCTGAAGCTAGAAAATCCTCAATTCTCTGTAAAACCAAATATATATTTCTTTCAGTCTGATACTCCTTTGAGGAATATACTTAAGGAGAAAAGGGAACTTGGTTTGGAAAATACTGTTCAGAAAACTGACGCACACACCACCAGTGAGTTCATTGTCATATTGTGACCCCGGAGCACTCCGTGGTTAGCCATTGCCTGAACCCAGACTCGCTATTCAATACAGAACTAATGTAAAACAAATTACTGACTATGGCCCTCATTACGACCCTGGCGGAAATCGAAAAACGATGGCGGAAATGCAATACCGCCATCGAATAGCGCTCGGTGCGACTATGACCCGTCACCGCAAAGTACGATGCCATTAGCGACACCGTAGTGAACGCCAACGCTAACTGCACCAAGTACGCGCCTGCGCGCCATGCCAAACCGTAAATACCACCATGGCGCAAGGGTACGCGAATTCCGACCCTAGCGGACATGTACCTAACGCCATCAAGCACGGCGGAAAGTACCATTCCGCCATGGTGAGAAGTACGGCATCGCGAATCAACCGTAAACGGCCCCACTGAGTGCCTGTACACCGCTCCCTGGCCACATAGTACAACTCCCCGTAGGTGCAATGAAGTCACAATGCAACCAGTGAAATGTACAAGTCACCCATGCATGCCAACGAACAAAAGAATCTCAAGAGGGGCCAATGGGAGCCGCAGGGCACAGATGGCACGAATACAGAAGCCATTCCAATGGACATGACCACAGTCCCCCACCAAGAAACGCACGCAAACACAGGCACCTGTGACCAGCAATATTCCGAAAATCACATCATTCCACCAGTCCACCTGGCTGACCGGCATCTGTTACACAAAACCTAATCCCCCGCCCCTGAGCATGACATCATTCAAACAGTCATATTGGCAGCCCTCATCCCTGACCTCACTGGGCTTCGTAGGCAAACGCGCCCAGCACAGTACCACGAAACTATACTCCGAAGCTGGAACCCAATGCAGATCTCCTCACAATACATCGCTCCCCAAATAGGAATATGCCACATCACTTGCAAAGAAGAACGCTACACGGCCCACATCAGAATAGAAATTTAATGCACAACAAATTCACCAAGCCCATACAGCCATTAGGCCATGAACTCCAAAACACATTTCACCATTGTGGGCTGCATCCGCAAGAAATGACCAGCTACTTCTTGTGTGACGCCCTGTTCCTTCATGGTACACAGAGCCACATTCTCGTACGAAAAGGCAACATGGAAGCGCACAGAACCGCAGGGCCGTCCCAATGGGGAGGCACTAGTCCAGCTGAAAGGCCGAAATGTTGCTCCGAGCCACTAGTACTGCGTAAGGGCATGTGGCCCATTGGCGATCGTCCCATAAGATCGTAATGCTGCTCCACTGATTAACACGAAGCAGCAGGTGTCGGGAGTAAAAGCCATCTGCAGGAGTGGCATACAGATGGCAGTGGCAAAAGGGGAGGAGATACCTGTCAACCAAAAGAAAAGAAAAAGAACAGAATGGCCATCAGAACTACATTCGAACAACTCACTTCAATGATCACACTAAATCCACAGCCATATGCATGCTAGCCCACTCCAAAGGATCATCACCACCCCAAAACCACTTGCGACTCATAACTATCTATATCGAGGTGTAAACACCATCACAAACGAGTGTACCTGTGCATGCGTCTGTGAAAACAGAATCCATCAGATGGGATTGGTAACGTGCATGGACACAAGTGTCTGAGGGCGCGTCGAGACAGGGAGGGCTCAACAAGGCCAGATAGACGATGGTCCCACTATGGCAGCCCTGCATCACATAGCGCAGGGGAGGCGGACAGATTCCAAGAAGCCCTGTACATGGCAAACACTGTATCAAATCATCTGCCCATGCATCCATTCATCATTCCCTCATCCCGTAATGAAAACGCCTGTTTCCATACTCACATAACATGTGAGAATTCCATTGAGTCTGTGCGTTATGCAGCCTGCAAAATCCACTGTGCCCCAGCCCGTAATTCCAGTGTTGTGAAGTAACATGTATTTGGGAACGTCCGGCCTCATCGTCCACTTCGCTATTGCGCATCCCAAACTATTCAAATCAATCATGCATCCTCGCCATGGCCCCTGTCCCAAGGACATTGAACAATAGAACGTTATATTTGCAGTCAGACCTGTGGGCATCTCCTCACCGCTAGCTGATAACCGAAAGCGCCGCCCTTCGAATTCCTCATTTGCAACATCACGTCGAAAAGGCATCTGTGGCCGCTTGAAATCACAAATTAAACCATCTAGTGCGGCTGTGTGTGAAAATGGCAACTGCCTTCACTCACAAATGGGACGCCCCGCCCGTCGTTGCAACTCGGTACAGTGATGCATGAGGGTCCACCGTTACTCGAGTACTACGTTCCACTGACCCTTCACAAGTCTGTTCGCGACTGCAAAGATTGTATGTGAAACAATGGGACCATAGCCGAATGAACATATCAACCAATGTTACACGGCCATCGGGTACAAATACATGATTGCAATAGCAAGATGCCATTCCTCGAATTGCAGCGTTGTGTGCGGGACGTGCTCGGCCAAAGGGGAGAGCAGCTTGCACAGGTGGAATGAATCACCACAGGTGGAGGCCATACAGCCTGAAAACACATAAATTGCACACCCAGTCTCCTCCCACAACCACACCCACTCCGAAATGCTACCGGCAGGACTCGCGATGTTGGCCCTGGGGGACCTGATAGCACTGCAAGTACTCCAACTCCAAGAAGAAGACGAACACCAACTACAACCGGCCGCACGGAGGAGACGCAGGAGGAGGAGGAGGGCAAGGCAGGGCCAGCAAGGGCCGCCAGCACAGCCACTACCACCACGCAGGCAGCCCGCAATCCCACGCCTCCGAGCACATCCGTTCAACCTCACTGATGAGCAGATCCACACCTTCTACCGTTTGGACCGGGACACCATAGCCGCCATTGTGGACATGACACAGGCTGACCTTGTCAGCATGATAGATAGCCCAACCGCCATCCCACCCCTACTGAAGGTGGTGTCTGTACTCCACTTCCTGGCCACAGGCACCTACCAGCACACAGTCGGACCGTTGCATGGCATTTCTCAGCCACTGTTCTCACGGACACTATTGCAAGTGCTCGATGCCCTCCTGCAGCACGCAGACGACTTCATCTCTCTACCACGCTCGGAGCAGGAAATTACCAACACAAAAGTGGGATTCCATGCACTTGGCGGCATACCGGGTTGCCTTGGTGCCATCGACTGCACCCATGTGGAATTGGTCGTCCCACATGCCATGGAGGCCCAGTACCGCAACCGAAAACAATTTCATTCTCTGAATGTACAAATGGTGTGTGACTCCAACAGGATCATTACACATTGTTGTGCCCGATTCCCTGGATCAACCCATGATTCTATGGTCTTGAGGAACTCAACAATACCACGCTACATGGAGCGACACGCAGGGTACAGATCCTGGCTACTCGGTGAGTCTCATTTCATGCATGATGATGTGGGGTATGTGATGCGGCAATGACCTGGCAGGAAGGGGGGGGGGGTGCGTACGTAGAAATGGCATTCCACATAATTCGTTTATCGTCCACATACAGGTGATGCTGGATATCCACTGAAGAGATGGCTCCTCACACCAGTCCGGAACCCACGGGACCAGCATGAGGAGGACTACAACCATGCCCACTCACGTACCCGTGTAGTCATTGAACAGGCATTCGGCCTACTGAAGACTCGTTTCCGGTGCCTCAGCAGGTCTGGCGGGGCACTCCTGTACCGCCATGAGAAGGTTGCAAAGATGGTGATGGCATGTGTCATGCTACACAACATGTGCGTATGTAGAAATGTGCCCATGCCCCCTGACGCAGAACTGCAAGCACCTGAAGATGGTCATGATGAGGGTGGGGATGTGGCAGCACCTCAAGGAGTCCGCGAGGCACAGGAGGGCCGTGACATTCGTCAGCATCTCATTGATGCATGCTTCTAGCACTCACGCCTGGTGGCTGATACATGGACACGGGACTCGTGGCACTGTGTGTGTCTGGTACATGCACAATATGGACTGTACGCCTATGATGGCCTAGTACACAAAGATCATTGTCCACACATCTCATTGGTTGATCGTGCATTGTTTATGGCATATGTGATATCATGTTGAACACCCTATCGACCCGCCACCCAAGTGAGCCCAACACACCCCCTCCTACCTCCCCCCCGAACACCAGTGTCCAAAGATGCTCATTGTCAGTGGGCAGTCGCTATTGCAAGCCCCCTCTGCGGGTATCAGGGGCACCCCTGCCTGTGGAGCGCAGGTTCCTCCCAGATCTACGTTGGGGGCTGCCCTGGACGGAACTTGCAACGGATGATGTCTCTGCCTGCTCACGTCCATGCATGTCCCTAAGGGTTTGTGAGAGCTCAGTGAGCACACGGCGCACTGCGGCAAGTTCGGCACATACGTCTTTGGACGTCGCATGCAGTTCCCCCCTCAGGCTCTCGGTGCTTCTCTCCATTTGGACTCTCAGGCTCTCGGTGCTACTCTCCATTTGGACTCTCAGGCTCTCGGTGCTACTCTCCATTTGGACTCTCAGGCACTCGGTGCTACTCTCCATTTGTGCCCTTAGTGTCTCTGTACTTCTCTCCATTTCTGCCCTAAGTGTCTCAGTTGATGTTTCTATGTCTGCCTTAGTGCCCCCACATTCATCGGCATGGTCCTTGAGGAGCGTGGCCAGTTGCTGCTGTTGCACGATTAACTGGTCGAGGGACTGTTGCCTCTGCTGGGCCATGGCCATTTGCGGTGGTGTCACAGAGTGGCTGTTCGCCTCATGTTGCCCTGCCACAGGGCTTGTGGGGGATGGCCAGTCGTCGTCTTGTGGGTGCCCCTGCGTGGTATCCTCATGGTGTACGGGATGGGACAGACAGGGGGATTGGGACAGGTCATGGATGGATCTGACTTCGACATCCCCGTCTTCTGTGTCGGAGCATGCTGCCATTAATGGGGTGTCACCTATGGTGCTGCTGCCACCAGAGGCAGTGCCTTCTGTGGCATCCATTGGGGGGACCTGTGGTGCTGCTGTTGTGGGCATGCTGGCTGCTGGGGTGCCTGTTGATGTTCCCTCCTCTGTGCTGCCACCTGATTTGTGCTGCTGCCGTGTCTTGATGCGTGCAGCTGAGGTGGAGGGTCTTTGGCCGTTGGTCTTGGCCCTCTTTGCAGGTGTGCTGGTAGGGGTGTCCTGGAGCTCGTCGTTTGGATCGGACCCTGTGGTGGAGTAAAGGAGGGCGAGCGTTATTAATGGGTCTGTGGGAATTGGAATGGCAATGTATCACATGCATTGGGGTGGTACCTGAGGGTGATTTGGGTCGGGGCCTTGGAGGTGCTTTCATTTGTGTGTGGAGTGAGGGTGCAGTTGTTTGGCAGCCTGCAGTTAGGGTGTGCCTGCTGCACGTGTAGTGGGTGTTTTTGGGGTTTTTAATTATTTATGTATTTATTGTGAGTTTTAAAGTGCGCTATCAGGCCAATGTGTGTGGACGTTCTCCTGGACATGTGTTACTGTTGCACTATGTGGGCACGTGGTACTTCACATGATTGGACATTGTGGTTTTGGCATTGTTTTATTTGGGACACCTACCTGATTCTTCGGATGTCTGCACTCCTTTCTCCATCCCTCCGACTCCCTCTATGCTCTCCATTCCAATGGTGGAGGCACAGATTTCTTCCCAGGGGGTCAACTTGATGGGTGATTCCGATCCTCCCCCGGTGGCTGTGGCAATGTTGCGGTTGGCAGAAAGTATGCTACGGACGCGTATCCGCAGGTCGTCCCATCGCTTTCTGCATTGCTGTGGGTTGCGGGGTGCGGTCCCCACCTCACTTACCCGCTGTGCCACCAGGGCCCATATGGCCTTCTTGTTCGCAAGTGCCGTCCTGGTCATTTGCGTGGAGAAGACGGCGGCGTCATTCTCCTGGAGGGTCTCTGTAAGCACGGTGAGTTCCTCACGGGAGAAGTGGACCTGCCGCTTGCGGTCACACGCTTTCTTCGCTACTTTTCCCATTTTTCTTGGTTTCGCTAGGGTGGATGACGGGTTGGGATGTGTCTCAGGGTAGTGTTTTTAGTGGTTGTGTGGATTTTGTGGTTTTATAGGTGTACGGCGTGTTGTTTCCCGTTCCGGGCCCATGTTTTTACTTCCGTTTCCGTATATTTCCGGTCACCGTACTTTCCGGTTGGCGCTCACTGCGGTGTCCGCTAAGATGGGTGGCGGTATTGCACCTAGGGCGCCGTACGGTGGCGGTGTGGGCCGTTTTGGGGTCATTTCCGCCATCGCGGACTTTGCACTTCCGCCATGCCGTGGTGCTCGTGCCCGATGGGTCGGAATGGGCCGCACTTTGCTCCATCGTGCAATGGCGGAAACGCTATTTACGCTGTGGCGGTCCGGTCAGTCACTTTCCGCCAGGGTCGTAATGAGGGCCTATGACATGCACCAAGCTGATGTAAACCAAAGCAGTTGGCATACAGAGACTCCAAAGATCCCACCTGAAGGAGGTGATTACTAGATAGTGGGTGATAATAACAGCCAACCACACAAAGGGGCAATATTTTAAGAAGGGAATTCAAACCACCATTGCCAAAGCCAAAAGGGACACACACTAAGACAATTGACAAACAGCCAGGGTTGTCTAAGTCAAAAGAAGATAATCAAAGCTAACAGTGTGTATGAAGAATATTGCGCTGATGAAGAGAATGTTTTAACCCCACATAACCAAAGCCAAAGAAGTGTGAAGAAGAGGAAGAGTTGTTATCAGCATTTGGTTAATAATATAAAGATGGAACAAGATTGGCAGGATGGCGGCTCTTCTGATAAAAGTGGTTCAGGAAGATTTTTTTGTTTTTTAAACTCTATTCAAGCAGACAGGCATTCAGATAGGATGAAGGTCGCACTCTGCACACAATATATATAACAATAATTATCGTAATGGTTAATTTTGTACATTGATCCTTTGCAAACAGTATATCACATTGATTCTTCATACATTGTTAGACTGTGCTTTTCTCAGGTATTCATGAAAGGTAACCCATATGTTCTTAGGTGCTTTACGGCTGCAACTTGGATTTCCATTTTAGCAAGATGCATTTTTTTGCAAACATACAACTTATGTTATACAATATTTTGGCAGAAACCTTACCAAGTTCACCCAGCAGATATTTGAGGGATAGTAATGCAGGGGGGATTCCAATCATAAAGTGGAATATTCCTGCTATTTCCTGCCAGATTTGTTATATTCTCGGGCACGTCCAAAACATGTGGAGTGTCATCGTTCGGCATCCCTTGAGCGTATGGAGGCATATGGAGCATATGGAAGAGGTGGAAGCGATCAACGTTCTGACTCGCTTCATGTTGCAAACACAGAGCTCTGCTCGCCTTCCTTTTGGTAAGACGCTAGTTTTCCTTCTGTGCCCTGCCTATTGCCTTTCTCTCAGCTTCATCCTGCTCTCTTCCGCAGCTCCTGCGCAGCCACCCTCTTTCTTCCTGCTTGCCTGGCTGCTACCAATATCTGCTACTTAGGCTTTCCTTCCGCTGCCCCTGCTCTCTGCATCCTTGCTACATACGCTCCCTTTCTCCCGGACCTATCTGTATTTATCTCCAGTTTGAAGTTCCCTCTTCAACTCACAGCAGCATACCAGCATTCCGATTCTCGATTCTCAGACTCCACCCAACGGATCATCAACAAAGGGTTTTTACAGCTGCAGGCTTTTTCCCTTCGAATCAGCTGCTCCCAGAAGGCTGGTCCCTTGCCTTAGCTGTCACTACAGCGGGCACAGTGGCTACCTCTCGGGGTCGGCCATTCCTCTACACAGGTCGCAAGACATCTAAGAAAAAGACCTCCTCTACACCATCTGAAGAAAAACCAGAGTTCTTATCGGAAGAAGGAGAGAGCGATCTACTGGTTTTGGACAGTTTGCATACCTTGAAAGACAAACAGCCATGGCTACAGCTGAGCAAGTACAGGAGCCTATTGCGGCCGTATAAGGACTTTCTTTGGAACTCCAAGGAGTCAAGGCTGAGAACGCTGTTTTAAAGCAGCTGGGTACCTCTATTGACAACCATGCTTCTGGCCTTCTCCCCAAGGGTCTTGCCTCAGGCAAGTGTGATGGCTTGCCTAAAAAAACTCAAGGAGTTCATGGACGCCTGTATTGTTTACTTTACTTTTCGGACCAATACCTACTCCACCGATCAGGCGCTTGTGGGCTTTATGGTCTCCAATATGGTGGGCAATGCCCTTGCCTGGGTTACACCGCTGGTAACCTTGGTTAACCCATTGTTACTTGATTTCCAAACCTTCTTAACTCTCCTGAATCAGACGTTCGAGAGGTCGGAGGTGGTGTACTCTGCCTGCGAGTCCCTGTTCGATATTTGCCAGGGATAAAATTACTTTATGACTTACATCAATGATTTCAAGAGGATTGTGGCAGAGGCAGGTTGGCCTGAGGAGACCCAATATGTAATATTAAGGAGAGGATTGCAGGACGATCTAAAGGATGTGCTGGCTAGAGTCACATGCCCCACTATCTTTTCTGACTTGATAGCCTTGACTCTGCAGATTGACTATCGACTGCGGGAGAGAAGGGCTGAGCGGAAGAGACACTCAAACAAAACTCTTTCTAGACCTCCCCCTTCCTAACTCATCAGTCCTCAGGTGATTCCACAAAGGATGAACCCATTCAAATCGGCTCTACCCGAGGACTTCTACCCCAGGCCGAAAGGAGAAGGAGGCATTAAAACGGTCTATGCACGCACTGCGGGGCTGATAGCGACCTACTTTGGGACTGTCCTGAGGAACCACCAAGGAGGAAGGGAAACGAAAGACCCCGGTCCTACGAGAAACCCAGGACTGGGTTGATAAGAACGATTCCTTGTTAGTTACTCATACCTGTGATAAGGGGCAGGATTCTAGACTAGTAGTAGTCAGTGTTAACTTCCTTCTCCCACACAAGAAGAAAGAAGTATTGGTTCTGATCGATAGTGAGGCTGCTGGCAATTTCCTAGATGTTGATTGGGCCCAGAAAGAAGGTATACCCCGTCAAGCATGGAAGGAGAATCAAGCTGTAGAAGGTGTTGACGGAAGACCCCTAAACTCGGGTCCCTTTACCCTTAAATCGGTGGCCATGGTGGTAGCCATTTTTGACCACCAGGAGACAGTTTGTTTTGATCTCATATGAGCAGCCCATTTCCCTGTTATTTTTGGCATACCCTGGTTAAGGTTATACAACCCCTACATCAATTGGAGTCAGAACACACTGCAGTTTCAGTCCAGCTACTGTTCCTACCATTGCTTCCATTCTCCAGAGGTACGGAATATCATTGTCATGATGCCCGCTCCCGGGGAGCCGGTTCAAGCCCTGCGTCCCCGAAACCGGACATCCTGTCCCCAAGGAAGGACCCAGCAACCCCATACAGGGGCCCTTTGGACAGTGTCCTGGCGCCTATGGCGCCAGGCTCATAAAAGACATCAGTCCTGGCGCCAGGCTCGTTATAGATGTGCTTGGGTGCACTTACCTGATGCAGACCATGCTGCAGGATCCCGGCCTCCTTGAGGCCTGAAAGGAACTACTTTACCTGTGGGACTAATTTACCATCCGGGCGTGGTCGGGGAAGGATACATACCTGATTGGAGGAAGGATACATACTTGGAACTTCTTCCAAGGCTATTTAAAACCCACCCGAACAGCCACACGTGCTTCGCGTTGTTCTGCATCTAGCAGCTGGACGCTCACCGTGTCTCCTCCTGCATCCTGACTTCTGCCACGCCTGCCAGCATCCTGGATCACCTGCAAAGGAAGAGAAGAAGAGAACAGAAGAAGGAAAAGTCCTTACCTGCTAAAATCCACATCCCGGAGACATCTCGCCGACAATCCTGAAAAGGAAGACTTTTATTCAAAAGCTCATCGCGTCGATCGCTGCAGCGCCGCATTCCACTCACCTTTACTGGGCGCCTCCATGTTCAGCAGCGATCATCCGGATTCGTAGTCACGCCCCAGCGCCTAGGGAGAAAAAGACCAGAACAAAAGGTGAGTGAGAGAAGGGAATAAGGAAAGCTAAATCTCCATGTTAAGACTTACCTGTTGATTCATTCCCTCTTCATTTCGGGTCCGCGCCGCATCCTGGCATTTCCGGACCCCGGCCCCTAAGGGGAAAAAAAGAGACATCAGCGTTAATGAGCGAATGAAAAGACATTACCAAAAAACGCTCATTAAAGACTTACCTGATTTCTACAAGGATTTCACCTCTCATCTCGGGTCGGTGCCTGTTCCCCGGCATTCCGTACCCCGGCCCCTATGGGGAAAAAGACACTAGCATTAGTACATTAATGCATGGACACAAGGGGAACCTCTTATCAAAAAACTTACCTGGAAGCCAAGCAAGTGTGGTTCTCACCAATCTGAAAATCCAGTGAAGTAACTGGATACCAACGCGCCCCTGCATCAGAAGCAGGATGGAGAGCTCATCCTTCCAGACCCTAAGGTGAGACGCTACGAGGAATCACAGAAGGGTTTCGAGGAGGGTGAGAGGGGAAAGTGGGAGGCTGATTGCATTACCCCGCAGACAGTTAATCCCCTATTTTCCCCTACAGAAGGATACTTCTGCGAGCCAGACAAGCCAGATTTGGGGGCCCGGTCCATTCCGTCTTCCGAACCCTCCGCATCACCTTAGAAGAGGTCACAGCAGCGCGAACCAGGCCAGCGCCTCCATGGGAGTCAGGTGAGCGTTACAATCATAAAGTAGTGCACAATTGCTGAATCTCCTGTCGTAGGAGTCCACTGTGTACCAACCTGTTTAAATAGCTTCAAGGAGGTCTTTCTTGACCAGATCCCAAAGGTCTTGTCCCCACATCCACCAGAAAAACAGGCTTTGAAGGAATATTTGAGGACAACCTTCAGAAAGTTCTCATCAGACCCTCAAAGTTTCTGGCCAGGGCATCCTCATTATTTATCCCTAAGAAACATACCAATGAGCTCAGACCATGTATTGATTATCGCGGTCTGAATCAAGCCACCATAAGAGACCGATACCCCATGCCCCTCATCAGAGACATTCTCGAAGCCATTCAGGGATCAGTGGTGTTTACCAAGCTTGATCTCCGGGTGGGGCTACCAACTGTTAAGGATTAGACTGGGAGATGAAAGGAAGACTGCTTTTAGATCACCATATGGCCATTTCGAGTATCAGGGGCTGCCTTTTGGTCTGATTAACGCACCTGCCATATTTCAGCATTTCATGGACTGAATGTTTTCTGAGCTTCCCTATCAAACGGTCATAATTTACCTTAATGACATCCTGTTTTTTTCTAAATCACAGGAATATCATTGCAACCATGTGTCAGAAGTCCTGTACTGACTGCGGAAGAATCATCTGCTGGTAAAGCTGGAAAAAAGTCTGTTTGAGGTGTCTTTGGTGCCTTACCTGGGGTTCATTCTATCGGACAAGGGTATTGAGATGGGCCAACACAAGGTAGAGGCTGTACTGCAATGGCCGACTCCTTCTACGATGAAGGTCATGCAAAGGTTTTTAGGGCTAGTGAATTTCTGTCGCAAGTTTATCCCTAACTTCTCCTGGGTTGTCCTACCTATAACGGCCCTTCTCAAGAAAAACGTTCCTTTTTTTTAAAGTTCCGAGGCCGACATGGATTTCCATTTTCTCAAGGAGAAGTTCTGTACGCCGCAGATCCTCAAACAATCCGATCCATCACTTCCCTTCATCATCAAAATGGACACCTCTGGTGAACATGAACATCCCATCGCCTACTTGTTTAAAACCCTTAAACCATGTGAACTGAATTACTTGGTTATTGAGAAGGAGCTTCTGGCTATGAAGCAAGCCTGCACAGAATAACAACACCTGTTACAGGGATCCATGCACCCCTTGGAGATTAGGATCAACCACAGGAATCTTAAGGTCCTCCAACAAATGGATTGTGCCAATACCCGCCAATGCCCGCCAAGCCAGGGGGGCATTTTTCTTTGCCCAATATGATTTTGCGATTTCTCATATCCCAGGACCTGATAACCTTTTGGCAGATGGACTCATGCGAAAGTGGGTTACTCCTTCATCTAGAGTCCATACCTCAGAACCTCTTTTCCAAAGAGATGGTTTCTTGGGAGTAGTCAATACCTTTATGCAGGACATAAAGGCAGCCTCCAACGGTTTTCAGTATGACCCACTCAATCCTATATACCAGAAGATCAACAACCTCCTCTTCCACAAGAATCTGCTGGTGGTGCCCAAACTCTTTCTACAAACAAAGGTCCTCTCCTGGTGCCACGAAGGCAAGATGGCTCAACGATGTTAAGTAATTCGTCAGCTCATGTCCCACGTGTGCACAGTGCAAGCACAGTACCAGCAAACCTATTGGATTTTTAGAACAGAGTCCCACTCCCAATAGACTGTGGAGCCATATCTCTACGGATTTCGCAGTAGAATTGCCCCATTCAAGGGGTTGTTCCGCTATTATGGTTACTGTTGACACATACAGTAAGATCATTTTGCTCCTCTCTCAGGTTTGCCCATGACTTCAGAAACTGCCATAGTCTTTCTCAAAGAAATCTTTCGACTTCATAGTTTGCCTGATTCGGTGACGTCCTTCCGAGGCTCTCAATTCACCTCTAAATTCTAGAAGACTTTATGTGAACTCCTTGGTATTGAAAGAGCCCTCTCTTCTGGATATCATCCGCAATCCAATGGCCAAACTGAAAGACTTAACTATACCATGGAACAGTATTACTCACCACTGCTGAATTTGTCTACATTAACACTGTACATACCGCAATTGGTACGAGCCCATTTTATTGTACTTACGGACTCCATCCACGGTTTCTTCCTAAAACTGCTTTTGGCACCACCGCAGTTCCGTCCATAGATGCCCTCCTGGCAGTCCTTGCTCTAGCTCACAAAGAAGCGTTTGAAAATCTGAAAAGAGCCAGACATGGTTACAAGATACAAGCAGATTCACACAGGAAAAAGGTACCGGAATGGAATGTGGAAACCCAAGTCTGGCTTTCCACCAAATACCTGCCCAGATGGGTTCACCCCTCCAAACTATCCCCGAGGTATATCAGTCCCTCCGGGATCCTTACTCAGATCAACCCAGTGGCCTTTAGACTCAAGTTGCATCTTCTTTAAGCAGGATTCATCCAATTTTCCATTCATCCCTGTTGCGTACGAGTGTACAAGATCCCTACAACCCCAAGAAGAAGGCTTTTTGATCCTCATTTCCTCAGGAAACTGAGGAATATGAGGTAATAAAGATATGGAATTCACGGTACCGCAAGAGGTGTCTGCAATACTTAGTGCAATGGGAGGAATACCGCCTATCTGAAAACACCTGGGAGCCAGTTTCTTACATCAATGCTCCTCGTCTCATCGATAGATTCCATCGGCTTCATCCGGGTAAGCCTGGCACCCAAAGGCACAGAAGGGGGCATACTGTCATCGTTTGGCATCCCTGGAGCATATGGAAGAGGTGGAAGCTCCTCCGTTGACTTTCCCATTATGCTTCTGTTTCAACGCAATCAGCGTTCTAGCCTCCGGACGTTTCTCACACCCTCTTATGTGTGCATCAGCGGGCTCGCTTTGCGTTGCAAATCCTTTCTCCCCTGTTCATCGTGCTCTCTTCTGCAACTCCTGCACTGCCTCCCTCTTTCTTCCCTGCTTGTCTAGCTGCTACTACCATCTGCTACTTATGCTCTCCTTACGCTGCCCCTAGTCTCTGCATCCTTGCTTCTGTGTGGGAGTGAGGGGTAATTTAGGCCCCCTCATACATTCAGCATGATGTAAACCACTTGCTCATACAATAATGGGGGACGCCTCCATTGCTCGCATGCATGCTAACAGTGGCTGATGCGGGGTTGTTGTGCGGGACACTTGGGCTTCCATTTTGTGTACCCTCGACTCCATCTTTGGACTAGGCCTCACTGCGATAATACAAAGAAGCATCTCTCCCCTCTGCAGCGCCGCGCACATCGCGCTCCTGACCCCTGCCTTTTCTCACTGTGTCTGAAAGCCTGCAGCTCCATTTCTCACGGATGCGCCGGGGACAATTGAAACAAATATAAGAATGTAACATCTCACTCTTCCTCTGAGATCACTGTCCTGTGTGTGAACCGGCCCGAACCATGACTTAGCTCATTCATCTCCACAAACTTGCCTGTGCCCTCTTACCCCCACTGTTGGAAAATTACTGCCACTATAACCCTGTGCCCTCGTAAGGTATTCTCTTGATGTACCAGACGTGTGACCCTGCTGTGAAGCCCATCCCAGTGTGCCCCCAACTAAAATCAGACCTCTGTCACAGTATATTGCACCTTAGAACCTTAACAAATGTTAGCATGCCCCATGATTGCTTTGATGTACGCAGACCCACCCGATGATCGATGTTATCATGCAGACCAAGACCCCTAAGCCTGGTAACTCCATATAAGTCATGATGAATGATGCTCAGATTTTTATGCATGTATATTGATGATCATTGTTTATTATATGTCTAGTGGTAATTTTTTATGCTAGCTTAGTTAGTGTCTGCCCTGCCTTGCCGAGCCCTGATCCTCACCCCTCCTGGATGCTGGCAGCCAGACCACGTGATGCTCACCCTCCCGCCAATGGAGCAACCAATCCGGATGAAACAGCACCCACATTCACATATGTGACAATGTTATTTACCCAATCCCAAGCATTTGTAGTCCCATATAGTGTAATGTCAGTGATGACGCTTTTTCCCTTCTTAAGCCAATGTCTTTGTATTGTTTGCAAGAGTGCTCTCGGGCAGCAGAGTTCTCTGGATGCCAATTTGATATAAACAAAACCTAAATAGTTGCAACCTGTTCTCTTAGTCTCATTCTCCATTGGGGTGTGTCATATTTCTTTGTACTGCATGTGTAGACCGGGAGTGAGCCTTTACACTACATACGCTCCCTTTGTCCCCGACCTACCTGAATTTGTCTCCAGTTTGATGTTCACTCTTCAACTCACACCAGGATTCCGATTCTACATTCTCGGACTCCACCCAACGGATCATCAACAAAGGTTTTTTTCAGCTGCAGGCTTTTTCCCTTTGAATCGGCTGCTCCCGGAAGGCTTGTCCCTTGCATTAGCTGTAACTACAGCAGGCATAGTGGCTACCTCTTGAGTTCGGCCATTCTTCTACAAGGATCGCAAGACATCTAAGAAAAAGACCTCCTCTACTCCATCTGAAGAGGAACCAGAGTTCTCATCGGAGGAAGGTGAGAGCGATCTACCGGTTTTGGACATGGAGTGAGTCAGCCTGCTCACTCCCACTCAAGATCGTTGTATTAGAATTTGGAGTCACGGTCCAGATCATGCACAGTTTTTCTTACCGTTCCAAGTTTAGCTGCGTGTGTTTGTGTTCAAAGTTACTTGCAGGCCAGAGAGTTGTTTCATAGCAGGTTAATTAATGTGCGAGCCACAGAGGGGCCAAGTGATCTTCTGACCCCGCCTCGAAGTAAGTATTTGATTTATATACTTACATTTTAAATTTCTACTGACGGCACTGTCCATTAACATGCTGCGCAGTTGCTATTTATTTTATCCATAGCTGTATTGTTTTCATTCCTTCTTTTGATTTTCTTTGCTGCACACACTTTAATTTAAGTTTTTCATTGAAGTTATTCATTTTAAAAAATAACACTGAACTTGCTTCTCCCTGTGAAATTAAATAACAAGCTTGGAAGTTCTCTATCAAGGTTTGCGAGGCCCTTGGGCCACGAGATGCACAGAGGCCCACACAAAATGTAATTTGCAGCACATACAGACAGTGCATCAAAGAAAAGTATGTCACACAAATTGATATGAGTCTTTTTGTACTGGGGAGGCGATCATTGCACGTTACATAACAAGAAGTTGGGATGAGTAATCCATGAGACAAATATACTTTGTAATGTACAATATTAATGGTCATTATTATAATAACTGCTATTGAATATGGAACAATAACATGATTGAGGTGTTTTATGATTACTGGACAATGTGGAGTGAAGCAGTTCTAGGGACTTTTCACTTTAGCAGACTAGACACAATGGGCCTCATTACGACTATGGTGGTAGCCATGCTGTTAATTACCGGGGCATTTTTGCCCCGCCGGACCTGGTAATTGCCCATTGGCGGGTGCCGGTATTTATTACTCCCCATTCCCATTTGAGCCCGATAGGGGCGATAGAGCTCAATGGGAATGGGGATGCCGGTAGCGCCAGCACCGTTAATCACGGTGCCAGCGGTACCCGGTAGGTCTGTCGCGGGTGCCGTTCCGCATGGCAGGTCGGACCTGCCCGGCTGACAGGCACCCGAGGGCAGACCTCGTAGTTTGCCGGTCCGGTAACTATGGTACCGGCAAGCTTACCAGTACCATACTTACCGGACCGGCAAACTTATAATGAGGCCCAATGAGAGAAAACTATATGCCCAGATCAAACAATTAATTTCAGTGGTGAAACTTGGATTAGAAACTATTTTGCAGAGGGCGCTAGAGGGCCAACCAAGATGGCCGCCTTGGTCTGAGCTCCCACACAGCCCTGTATCAATCCTTCTTCATCATGTCGTGCACTGTGAATTCGAGCCTAACCAGACTCTCATCTGGCAGCCCACCTCCCTTTGCTATGACACTGTGAAATCTGGGGGTGAATCAGTGCCTCGGCGCCCCTAAACGGCCCCCTAAGCTCCAAGGCCGGGAGGACCAGGGAAACCCTGCGAGCCTTCAGACTGCATGAAGCAACCCCCAGCGCAAGCGAAGCCCGGAAGGCTTGAGTCACTCGGCCGCCCCAGGTCCCGGAAGCCGCGGCGGAGCAGCACACCAGAGACTCATAGTGGCATCGAAGGGCGGAGCGGGTGACTCTTCCCGCCCCAGACACCCCCGCCATGCTCACCCCGGCAACAACATCCACCCTAGTCTGTGGGAGAGCGTGTGGTGCGGCGGGACGGGCGCCAAGCTGTCCCCCCTCCTGCCGAGCCACCAGAGGCCTCAACCGCTGCCGGCTGACCCACGAAACACAAGTTCGGCGGCTCGGCACTGGATTCCGGGAGGGCCAGCCGCGGTCATGTCACCCCGTGCTACATCAAAATTCGGAAGGCACTGCGGAGCCCATTAACGATCGAGGGAGAGAGCCACACATCCTGCCTCCAATATAAGGTACGGCGAGAGAAGGGGGAACGTGGTCCCTGGGATAACGCATACGCACAAGGCTCCCCCCCATGCACACAGACTATCAGCAGAGGGGAAGCGGAGCGGGCATAGCGTGACGAGCTCCACCACGCCCGAACAATCCAGCATATCTACCACACCACCCTAGGGCGACCTGACGTGGCGGGAGAGGGACGAGAGACATCCGCGCCTCCACAAGGCTACAACGACCGCCCAGAAAGCAGACACACCGCAGGCGCTTGAACTAGCAGGCCTGGAGGGGCTCCACACTACACTGGGAGACCACCCCAGCATATGACTCCCCTTCCACCATCTGCAGAACGATACGAATTGCCACTACTCCATAGGAAAGCAGCGAAGCTCCCACACCACAGGGAAACATCATTTTTACCCCTGAGATATCGCCAAAACCACAGTCGCAATGGGAAAATCAGATAAGTCCCAACAGAAGCTAACCTTTGAAACAGGCGCAACCCGACAATCCCTAGGCTACAGGAAGAGACCGAGCTCCCATCAGGTTGTCCACGCCAAACAGATACAGAGAATAACCCCTCTGAAATCAAAGAACTCCTGCTAGATCTGAAGGTGGGCATAGGCAGTCTGAACACAAAAATGGATGGCCTCTCATCTAAGGTCGACCTCCTACAACATCGCATGGACACACACACAGAACGCCTAGACGAAGTCGAGCAACAGGTGTCTAACCTTGACGATAGCATAGCATCTCTATCGAGTAAAGTGTCCCAACTCGAAGCCCAAATGAATGTCACTAATGCCAGGTGTGAAGACCTAGAAGGGCGCTCAAGAAGAAGCAATATCAGAATTATTGGAGTGAGAGAACACCAGTCGCAGTTGAAAATGGAGGAATACGTGGAGTCCCTGTGCACATCCCTCTTCGGCCGAGAAACACTATCCCACCTGTTTACCGTAGAGAGAGCACACAGAATCCCATCCTCCAGACCTGCCCCAGGCACACCACCCAGGCCAATAATCGCAAAATTACTCAATTACAGGGACTGCGACACTTTCCTTTCTCTGGCCAGGGAGAAAGGTGAGCTGCTCCACGAAGGAGATAAAATACACTTTTACCCAGACTTTTCCCCAGTAGTCCAGACGCAGAGAAGATCCTTCGCCAACATCTGACAGAGGCTTAGAGACAATCAAATAGCCTAGTCTATGCTTTTCCCGGCACGCTCTGAGTGCAACATGGTGGGAAAGTCCACTTCTTCCAATCGCCAGAAGAAACAAATGCATTCCTAGACCGCGCAGGCTGCCCGATTTGAGTCCTAACCAAGCACGCCCACAGAGAGAAAGAAACCTTAGAAACCCCCATAAATGAAGAAAGCCAGAGGTGAGAAACACACAAGCTATTTACAACAAATTCACCAAAGCAAAGACTAAGTTTATACCACGGGGCAGGGATAATTGGGAAGCCCCTAGTGCCCCTTGCACAGCAACAGTTTGCCCAGTGGTTCTTTGTTAATGGGCAGGACATCAGGTGACGACCCGGCTATGCGAGAGCCCGCCATCTGTTCAAGTTTACAAACGGGTGAGTTGGGGGTTGCCCGTGAAAGGAAGGAATCAGGAAACGAGAGAGGGAAATGCGCTGTTAGTTTTACCTCCCCCACCGACCCTCTAATCCGCCAACCACCACTACTTCTCCTCCACCGAATGTCAAAGAATCATCCAGCAGGTGACCAAAGGCCAGGGCCATGGAATGCCACGACCCCGCTGGATGGTGTAAACGAGGTTGAAGGAAACATGCATTTTGAACATGTAATCCAAAGTCGCAAATTGGAACATTAGAGGGGGCAACCTCCCCTCTAAAACCAGGAAGATCCTACAATATATGAAAAGGCATGAGATTGACCAAGAAACGCACTTACTTCCCGGAAAAGAACACCTTTGGGCTTGGAACTGGGGTTGCCACAGCTACTTCTCCTCCTATTCGTCCTACTCCAGAGGGGTAGCAGTCCTAATCAGCAGGAGAACCAACTTCCGGCTAATACACATGGAAAAAGGCACCGAGGGCAGATCGCTTCTGGTATGTGGAATAGTGGCGGGCCAGAAAATTATCTTTGTCAACTCCTACGGCCCCAATGTAGACAGAGCTAATAACTTTGACTGGGTTCAGACCCACCTTTCTGCTCAGGACCCAGCAACTATAATTTGGGGAGGCGACCTGAACACGGCTCTAGACACAGCTAAAGACAGATCGAGGACCACGCCACAACCTAATTCCAAAGCCAGCTCCCAAATACAGGAAATCTGCAAAGCCTTTGACCTCATAGATGCTTGGAGAATCAAAAACTGGGATCAGCGAGACTACACCTTCCATTTGGCAGTGCATAATACCAGCTCCAGGATTGACTATCTATTTATATCAGTGAGAAGTCCATTGACATGCGGACCCTGCCAAATCTTAGCCAGAACCTTCTCCGACCACTCGCCGGTAACCCTTATCTGCACCCCAACTAGCCATCAGCCCCCCTACTGCATTGGCGGACCAAGTATTCACGTCTGAACTGAAAGAGGAGATCTCTGCATTCCTAGACATTAACAAAGGCTCAGTGTCCTCAATAAGCACGTTATGGGAATCGTTAAAATGTTTCATGAGAGGAATCTGCCTGGCTAAAGAAAACAGCATTCTTAAGCTAATCAGACGAGAACTGGCCACCTGTGAAGACAAACTAAAACTCCTCGAGCTCAGAAGTGTAAACACAAACGATTCAGGTTATCAAGCCGCCTTAAAAGAAGAACTGCAGAAGTTCAGATCCGCAGCAGAACGTGAAACAAAATTCCTGAATCGCAGCGCGCAAGTCCGCCAGTACGGCGAAGGTCAAAAACCAGAGCCCTCCTTGCTAATTTGATAAACGCAGACAGAAAACTAACAACAGTCGAAGGAATACGATCCAAACAAGGTGTGATGCTACACACCGACGAATGAATCGCAGAAGAATTCAGAACCTTCTACCAGGAGCTATATACTTCAAAAAAACGCAAACTCAGACGCCTTGAGCGAGTACCTAGAGGACACAGAACTCTACTGGGTAGAAGGGCAATTACGCGAACCCCTCAATGAGCACATCACACCAGATGAGATCATCGAGGCCATCAAAACCCTTCCAAATTCCAAAGCCCCTGGACCGGACGGCCTGACGGGCGAATTTTACAAGTCATTCACAACTACCCTAGCTCCCCTCCTCGCCATAGTATACAAAGAGGCGCTGACAAAAGGAGCTCTCCCACAGTCTACCTGCAAGGCCAATATAATCCTTCTACATAAACCAGGCAAACCGCCTATAGACTGCATATCATACCGACCCATCTCTCTGCTTAATCTCGACAACAAAATCTTGGCAAAGGTGCTCACAAACAGGCTGCTGCCACTGATGCCCGCTCTTGTGCTAGTGGATCAGGCTGGTTTCATACCCGGACGGAACACGACCTTCGGAATCAGGAGACTATTTGGCATCATCGAGGTCCTGAATCATTCCCACCAAGCAGTCGCAATTCTACTCGACGCTGAAAAGGCATTCTACTGGGTGGAGTGGCCTTTCTTTTTCGCAGTACTTACCCGGATGGGCCTAGGCGCCCGCTTTATCAAGCTGATATCCCTATTATACACCAACCCACAAGCCAGCATCATCGTGGGTTCTGCTAAATCGGCTCCCATAGAGCTGCAACGTGGCATCAAACAGGGGTGCCCGCTCTCAGCGCTAATGTTTGCACTAATAATGGAACCCCTAGCCGCCAATCTCCGAGAACAACAAACCCTCAGGGGACTCAACATAGGCCCACACAAGCTGATTATATCCCTATACGCAGATGACGTGGCACTATTCATACGCAACCCCGTCGAAAACCTAAACCCAGTCATGAGGGAAGTTATCAAATTCAGAGCAGTATCCGGTCTGAAAATTAATCAGACTAAATCCATCATATTCCCATTGACCCCAGCTACCAAGGCATTGGCTGATGACTTTCAATTTACATGGGAAACTTCCCGTGTTCGTTACCTGGGGATACAGATGTCACTAAGCTATCACAATATATTCCGAGACAACTACGAGGAAGTAGTGAAAGCCTTGCAGGAAAAAGTTACGCGATGGAAGTCACTGCCGCTGACCCTGTGAGGAAGAGCTTCACTAGTCAAAATGGTGATCCTGCCGAAGCACCTGTATTTATTCACCAACATACCTATTTTAGTACCCCAATCTTTCTTAAAGAAACTGAAGAGCATGGTCTTCGAGCTACTATGGGCGGGCAAACCAGCCAGGGTGGCATACTCAACACTGACCCTCCCGGTGTCCAGCTGAGGCCTAGCCCTTCCAGACCTGGAAAAATACTTCTGGGCAGCACAGGCACATTTCCTTAGCTTTTGGTACTCCACACATATGGTCAGACCACATCTTCAAATAGAACGGGCCCTGGCGACACCCAATTTGTTGAGAGCGGTCATTCCCAGCCAGCTTCCAGTGCCCAATAACACCATGAACATAGTACTCACAACATATAAGATCTGGAAGAGAATTGCCCAGAAATACGAGGTCCAAACATGATACTCACCCCTCCTGCCTGTCAAATTTATACCAGGAGTCCAACTGACGTCAGAGAAGGTCGTCTTCAAATGGGTGGAGAAGCTGCACATAAACACCCTGGGCGAACTATTCACTGAAGGCATTTTCTTAACTCCTCAGCAGGCAAAACTGAGAGGAGGCAACACCTTCCTGGACACATTTATCTACTTCAGAACCAGATACACACTACAAACATTATTTCCCACTTTTCCACGACAACCTCCAACATGGCAGCTCCTTCACATGGTAATCCAGGCACAAGGGGAAGGCAGACTGGTATCGAGCATCTACAAATCCATCATCACCGACACGACTCCTATCAACACCCGCGTGAAAGCAAGATGGGAAAAGTCCCTCCAAACAACCATTCCAGAGGAGGAATGGACATTCATCCTGAGACAAACTCAGAAAATAGCTCTCAACTCACGCTTTAAACTGATCCATTTTAATTATTTGCACCAGACCTACTTCACACCTGTGACAAAGAACAAACAGCAACCTGATGCATCTCCAAGATGTGAAAGATGTGGGTACCCCAAAGCCGACTTTGTCCACCTTGCATGGGACTGCCCCAAGCTGACTCCATTCTGAAACCAAGTTCTGGAGAGAAAAGCGGCTATAGTGGGAGAAGAGATACAACCCACCTCGACGGCGGCACTACTAGGGATGGCAAAACTACTCTCTCCGGCAATAAGGAAGCTTGCAGGTCTGCTACTAACTCTCGCCCGCAGGAGAGTCACCATGTCATGGGGTCGGGGGGCCCCTCCTACGATAGCCAATTGGCGCAAAGACATCCTATATTGCCAAGACGTGGAGTCAGACTTTGTCAAGACGCTGCCCCTACAAGCACGCCCACCGGATGTCTGGGGCCCAGTAGTATTATTCCTAATCAACAAAGCCGTCAAAATCACTCCTTCCCCATCAGGGGCCTAGAGCTCACAGGACACAAATCTGTAATCAACCCAACCTAAGGAACTCACATCGCGTAAGAACGACAAAGAGAGGAGAAAAACAGACCCATGGAGATAACAGATGGGAGGCGGAGCGGAGAAGAGAAGGGAGAGGTGAGGGGGGTTGGCGCACAGTTAATCCACCCTAATGTGGGTGAGAATGTTTGTATTGAGTTGAAAAACCTCAAAAATAAAGTTTCAAAAAAATATATATTTTGCAATTTAGGCACTTGACCATATATCTTCCAAGCTGCAGATATAAGAAATATGTTGTTTTTCCAGAATACTCTAGTTTGTGAAAAGTACACAATTCACAGCAAACCACGCTTATAATGTTTAAATCATTGTACAAATATGTTAAGCAAAGTAAGAAAAACATATTGATTGTAGCATTTATGTCCCTATGTTGGATGGAAGTCTACATGTGCCAGAATGCAATTCAGTGTGAAAAAGAGGCCTCTGGATTTTGTAAATGAGCTTTTAATACTTGGAATGCAACAACAGATAATGTGTGATAAGGCTAGCTGGTTGTAGAGGGATCTAGTTAGTAGGCCTTCCTTAATTGGACGGAATTACCAGCATAATTGTATTATTCATAAAAAATGTAAAACGCCAGGTCTTCTACACCTGGGGAAAGGTGACAGCCTGAGAAAGCAAATATGAGTAATTTTCCTTACTAAGGAAAATGTAGAGATTGCCTGTGTGGGAAAGAGACATATAATGGGAAGTAAAGTACATTGGACAATGCAAATACCTACTGCAAGGAATGAAAATGATCTCAGGGGAATGTGGCATTTTGGAAGGAACAGAAAGACTGAGCAGGAAGGTATGCATGTGCTCCCCCTTGATGCCGAACCCTGGTGAGGGTCTTGGGGACTTGCAAATGTAGAAGTGTACTAACTGGCTTTCTTTTTTTGGCATTGTGCTCTTTGGTGCTGAATTTATGGGGAGCTACATGGGCTCCTCTATAGGCACTTAACAATGATGGGGGCACCTTCATGAGTGGGAGCAATGAAGTTCTGTGTAGTGAGAGCACCCAGAGTATTATGAGGGGGAGCCGGGGCCGATCTTGGGAGACGCTGGTAGTAGAAAGGTTTGGAGATCTTTGGCCCTTCCTGGGGGCTGCAGGACCCTATCAAGTGCACAAGCAAGTGAAAGCTGATACATCAACCCCCTTTGTGCAGCAGGGAGGGCACACAGTGTGGAGGCTAGGTAGATCACTGGACATGGCAGGCAACTGCCAGAAACAAACCTAAGGAGACTTTTTCAAGCTCTGTGCTTATTCAGAGAGGGGGTCAGTGGTTCGGAAGAGGCGAGTCAGATAGAAGTGAGATCAGTAAGGATTCAGCGAGATTATGGAGCCATTACTGTGCTGCATGGAAGGATTGATACATTGGAGCACATTGCAAGGCATAAATTAGTTTTCTGAAATTGATTAGCAGAATTTGCTAATTAAAATATTATTGATTAGCAAACTAACCCATTTGGTTAGCAATGCTGCTATTTTTAAGGTCACTAGAAGCTATTTGTACCCAAGGCATAAAATGAGCATCAATACAGCATTTGTGTGTACCGCTGAAGTAAGACGTTACTGAAAGGAATTGGGCCTTGCAATTTTGTTAAAATTACGCAAAATCTGCGGGTCAAGTAACTTTGTTTACCTACTTGATCTAAGAGAAATGCACTCGATCCACGGATGACAACATATTTAAATGGCTTTCTGTAAAATGGTGCATGTCACCACAAACCCACTTTATTTTGTGCACACTGCTGCCACCGAGAGGTCAGCCATGAGCAGTGAAACATATTTGACATTTACTGCATGTTACAAAAAAGTTTCAAACTTCCCATCATAATATGTACTTGGAATATTGGAGAGAGCGAGTAGACTTTGTGAGCCCTGGATGACGGTCTGTAAAGTGCAAAAGTTAGCTGCATGAATGGACACAATTAAATTTATATGATGTTAATGTTAATGTTAAAGGATATTTGTACCATGCACTATCACCACCGGAGTGGTCCCCTGGCACTCTGGCGGCTCTGTAAAGAAAATGGGAAGGAGGGGGGTGAGTTAGTGGGAATAAGCTTGGAAAGTGCAAGAGAGCAGTGATGTGGTGTTGGCGGCCTCAGCCCAGTGGGTCTGTTGTCTGTGCTTGGGGTGTTTTACGGTCGGTAGTCCTCGTGTGCTGTTGTGCGAGGCTATGTGTGTGTTTTTTTTTGTAGTTGCAGTATAGTGAAGTTTGTGCGGATGATAAAAAGGGTCTGAAAACAGTTTGGCCAGCTATTTTGCGCCGGTGCTAATATATAATGCAATCAAAATCTTAGAGCAAAGCGACCTCCTGATGATAACTACAGTGTATGGTATTTTAGTAGATCTGTAGATGTACAGATTGGATGTAACCATCGGCCACTACTTTGCGTAAACATCCAGTTAGCTTTGTGTATTCATTATGTAAACAGAAAGAAAGTAAGACTAAGCAAAGTAGACGGTGTAGCAGGCAGAGAATTGGGCAAATTAGGTGGAATATTGTAGTTTGCTGCCATCTCACTTTCAGAATAGCTGGTATAAAGCAACAGGGTGATAAGATAGAATGTCAACGAGTATGGGAGAAGCACCAGTTGCACAGAGGCATGCAACCAGCAGGTTGCAGAACTAGATTTGCTATCTATCAAAAGCATTTGGTCGTGTTATCATATACATTCATCTATGTGATGCATCGTCCCCAACAACATGGAATATAGTTGACTTTTAGTTTTAGATACACTGACCTAAACTCTAATGTTGGAGACAGTGCAGTGTTTTATCATAGCAATATAGAAATTCTGCATAATGTAGCAACACGTTTTTAGGAATGGAATTGCATGACTGTCTTTAAAAAAAAAGAGCAGTTAACACATACTGGTCTTTGACAGACATGATATAGTTAGCTTCATAAAAAGTATCATCCCCATGATTGAAAAGGAAAAAACAATCTTGCCTACCACTTCCACACAGTCCTTTGACACTTACGAGTGGATGTGGAGTACTGCTGCTCTCTCTCTCGTTTAGCCCCTCTGAACTTGCAGTGAACAGAGGGTGGCGAGAGCCAGAGGGCAACAGAGAAATGCAGGGTGAGCTGTGCGTTCATTGAACAGGGTAACTTGAATAGCTAGCTTTGCTACACAAGTGTCAATTTAATTAGCAAACCTACAGAATTGCATAGCAAATGCTATGCAACACTGCTTATTGTATGCTGTGCACTGTGACGCTTGTTGCATCCAAACTGGAGTTTATGGAAGGCCATATAAAGAATAATGAAAAGGAAATTTGGAAAACAAGGCACAAGTGGAGGCTTTGGATGCTAGAGTAACTGGGCCAGAGGCTGTGGTTAGTAGTTGGGGAATATTAGAACTACAGCGATAGTGCATATAAGACTCCTCGACCAGAGACTTCCAGACACCCATACTGAAATTAAGGTTGGAAAAGCAGCAGCTAAAAGCAGCTCCTGGGTATCCCACATTAATCAGTGACCAGGAGTTACTACTGGGGAACGAGGTGCTAGTACATAGCATTCCACAAATCTAACTTCCACATAAGATGCAAATATTTAATTCTTCGACCATTTTTTATTACCCTTTAAGCTTTAAATGTTATATAGATGTGTCCTAATGTTTATTTATAGATTTTCCCAAACACAGAGAGTTAGAAACGTTTGTTTGTTAGGCATCAGTTGGCCTGGGGAGCCAAAAGTAGCTCCTGTAGTCAAGATAACCAGACTCTTCTACTCTACGAGCAGGGACTAAATAGCCCCCAGCTCCCCTTAATTTCGAAACTCTGCCATAGGAGAGCTGTAAACATTAGAGTGCTGGGAGTTCCTGTGACAATTTCTAAGTAATACCTATGTCCCAGATCTCAGCCCGGGCTGGCTGTGTACAGGAGGGGGAGATACCTCTGACCGGCCCATAGAATCGGAGCTCGCCCTCGAGTACTTTAAGCCGAGATAGCTGCAACTTGAGGTGGATGGGGTGCGGGATTCTCTTCTCCAACACCAATCAATAAGGACAACTTCAATGGTTTGGCAAAGGGGAGTCTGTTTAATGACAAGTACAAAAAATGGGGAAACATGGAGATCAACAATGATGAGATGGCCCGTCTCGCTTCAGCTCCCAACAATCTTCATTCAAACAGCAATAGTTATAGTCAAAATTCGTCATCATTGACGTGTAACACTCAAATGTTTGTCATGCAATTCTATTGGTTGGAAAAGGTAACTTAAGTATAGGTGATATATCTGTATATGGTAACAGAGAGTGAGGATTGGATAACTCTTATCGGGTGGGCATCTATGCTCTTCCCTCTTCATTACTCAAGCAAACGTCACTAAAGGCACGATGTCTCATTGGTTCTACCATCTATAGGACCTTAGATTATTTGGCCCACTGTGATTGGGCTGGCTACAACCTTAAGCATAAATCTCCATTTTAATTAGCAGCATGGAGAATGGTCACCCAGATGCAGTATGCCCCAAGATTCACCCTGCCTCCCTTCCATCAATCAGTACTTTAGGGCTATGTGTCAATTAGTTGGCTGAGGTTGGCCTCGAAACTGTAGCTTCTTCTCAGGAAAAGGTATGGTATCTACTGCTTTGGGTGACATCAGACGTTGGTACATCTTCGCGCTTGGCTGGTCACGTGTTAGCACACTGTGAATCGGATTTGTTTTCCTTCTATTTGTGCATTTAATTCTCCTTTTCGGCCACCACCTGCCTGGGCCCCCTTATCTCGAACTTAACGGGGCAGGCTGCTCTGCTCTTACGTTTCGATTCTCCGAAGTGACTGTCCGCCTCCCTCTCTTGAGTTGACCTCGATTTATCAGGCACGGCCTGCTCCTTGCTGAGTTTCGATTCTGCCGTCTCTCTTCTTGTTTTAGCTGGAATAAGAATCCTGGCCTGTTTGACCCTTAGTAACCTGGGTTAATTCTGCTTTTGTATAAAGTGGACTGCACTTATATAATGTGCTTTGTTGAGTTAGATATATAGTTGGCGCTTGCCGCTCTATTCTTCTACTAAGCATAGCAAGCTGCACTGTTTTCTTAGCTTCTTGCATTACAAGCCTACGTACAGGCGTTAGCTGGTTGAATACTTTCATCCTGCTTTACAGTTACGTTCCTTTATATTTCAACATTGTCTCTTCTTCTACGTCTGTGATATCCTTATCCATGGTGTTTTGTTTTTGTGTGTCATCTTTTGGTTGTCGTTCTTCATCTCTACGTCTGTCCGGGCCATTGTGACGTCATCATTCGTCTTCCATTAAAGCCTTTTGAGTTTCTTCTGGGAAAGTGTTTAAACAATCTTCATTTCTTGTCATTTGCTGGTATTGTTGTCTCAATGGACATCTTACTGCCCATGGTTGTCCGGTTATTGGCACTTCAATAGGTATTGCTCTTCTGATTGGTACTGGACAGAGCCCTAGTGTGGCTCTCTACTGGTTTATTTGCTCATCGTACGTCACATATCTCGGCGTGTATGTTTCTGGTACTTCAAAATGGGCGACTGGAGTGCAGGCCATATTTGGGACCTCCTCTACAGGTGTACTCGACTATGAGCCAGTTAATCTTCTCATGAATGGAGCTGTTTTCTGACTTTTGTCTTTTATTGTGGGGTTGCCTGTGTGCTTCCCATTGTGGTTTTGAAGAATGTTCAATAAAATAAATGTCAAAACACAGAAATAACTGGGTAATTGTGACCAACTGAGAGGGAATGAAAATGACTGTTTTAAGGAAGTGTGCTAGTCAAAGAAGAAAATGAAATGAATGAATGACTAGAATTGAATTATGACCATGATAGAAAAGGGGGAGAACCCTGAAAGATGAATTTGAATGAATAAAACATGTATGTAGCCCCCTTTGTTAGGATTAATTCCAAACCTTCCAGCCATTACCTCTTTTGTTTTCCTTAGGTTACAGACTTGCCCAATTTAAGTGTTCTGGTATGTTGTAGTTTTGCAAAGCTCTGCTTGGTGTGGCCTGTGTTGAAAATCAACCACAGCCATTTTTTTAACCATCCAGGCCTGCATGATCGGGTGAATGATTCTTTGACAAAGATCCTTGGTGTAAATGGACAGTCATCCTTTGGCTGAAATTATTTATCAAGTGACTCTTGTGTAGCAATAATCAGTGCATCTTGTGGCTGAGACAAGTTGCCAGCATCAGAAGCATCTATGGAAGGACTAGCAGCAGAGACAATAGTCGATGGATCTGTATCACTAATAGAAACCTCCATAACTGAGACAGGATGGTATGTTGCTGCCACAAGCTGCAGCGCTAGTTTCTAGCACATGCGAGGGGGAGCAGCTATGCTTGGTTGTTAGACGTGTGCTGGCTGCTGACTTTTAAAAATAATCAGATATCCTCTTTTGTGGCATTATATATTCTTAATGTTCTCTAATAATACGGTACATCTGAAGAGATCTAGAAGAGCATCCAAAAACGAAAGAATATGCCATCAGATATTTTCCACTTACATTGTGATCTTTCACTGTATAGATTAGATTTGCAGAATTAGAAATTAAGTTTGTATCCGCGTTGTTTGTTATGACCATGTAGCTATCTTTATGTAACGGAGAGAAGAACGCTGGGCTGGGACCTCAAAAGCACTGATTGGCAAGAATTGACCTTGTGCATGGCAGGCATCACAACAGTGTTGACACAAGTGGAATAGGGACATTTTTGCTGAGTGAGCCCAGCACTTGCACAGCACCTGACCTGACATTTCACTGTTTCTCTTCAGATGTACAGTGTTTCCTGTCATTATTGATGGGATAAGCTAAGGTTATGTATAGGAAGTACCAGTGGGTGTTTCTTTACTAGTGAACATGCCAATTTTTATTGTGTATAGAACAAAATAGAAAACATTAGATCAGAGTTGTCTTGAACTATTTATTTATTTTTTATAAGGTGCTTAATACCAGAGACCAGCCTCTAAGCACGGGGCCAGGATTTGAACCTGTGTTGCTCTGTGTTATCTTGCTTACAAGACAAATGCGCTGCCCCAGAGCTATCCTCTCAGCCCAATTATAAAATGTGATCCCCTACCAAACCCAATGCTGATACTGACCAGAACAATTCGATTGTTTCTCATTTTGCAGTTTGTTTTTCTAAAAAAAATACTGCACTGTCTAAACCATGCACATTGTTCCTAGTTGGCTTGTTAAAGACAATGCTAGACTCTTTAGTAATATCACCCTTTGTTTAGTAAATAAATCCTTACTGGATAATATGTAGAGCCTCCCTGACCCAGGCTCAGATTGCATGTGCCTCTTTAATTTTAACAGCAGCCCCCTGTATCTCCTTCTGAATGCAACCTTAATATTCCTTCATTCAAGTTGTATCCTATTAATCTTTACCTTGTTGTGAAATACTTTGTTGATTTCTATCATGGTTTGGGATAGAAAAGCTGAATACAGGGATAGTTGAGCCCCTGTTAAAGAGAATGGGCCTCATTACACGGTAGGCGGTAAACCATGGCGCTATTGGCGCCATGGTTCATGCCGGTAATTTACGGTACCGCCTTGGAGGAAAGGGCAATTACCGCCCTATTCCAAGGTTGGGAAGGCGGTAATTCCTCCTTCCTCCATTGCCCTTCCCCATTCCCATTTTTGCCCCATAGGGCATAATGGGAATGGGCAAGGCGCTAATTACGGTACCGCAAATTGCGGTACCGTAATTAGCTCCCTGGTCCCTTTGCGGGTTGGATTTTTAACGCCTGCAAAAATCAGGCGTTAAATTCCCCAACCCGCAAAGGGACCTCGTAGTAAGGCGGTAAGGATTTACCGGTACCGGTAAAATACTGGTACCGGTAAACCCTTACCACCTACCGTATAATGAGGCCCAATGTTTTCTCTTAGTCCATGTTTTGACATGGTTGACTACCCTCTTTCAGTGGATTGCCAGTTTGGGTGAAACAATTTTGGGGATATAGCTTGGTTTCAATGATTCCTAGAGGATTAAACCAAACAGATCAGCATGGGCGCAACATTCGCACCAGACATCGCAAACTTATATATGGACAGTGTTGAGACATTGTTCATATTCAACAAGAGCAACCCATTCAAAAAGTTCCCAAAGACCTGGCATTGATACATTGATGATGTTTTTTCAATCTGGACTGGAACCATAGAGGTATTGGAGCTGTTTAAGATTTGGCTCAACAATCTTACGATCAACAATCAAACGATCTGAAACTAGCACAGCCGACCAACTCCATGCCACTTAATGGCACACACCAGCACAAAATAACAGGTTCAGTTTCACTAAAATATATGTTCGAAAGGTAGAAAAAATCATTCTATCACTTAAACCCTCGAACTGCAAGGGTGATGTCTGCCCAGCACATATTATAAAAGATGCGGCCAGAGTCTTCTCCCCATTAATTTCTAAACTTGTTAACAGTTCTTTCTCAACTGGAATTGTCCCAGCCAACCTCAAACAATGCTGCGTTCTCCCACTTTTGAACAAGCAAACACTAGATCCACTCATCACCACTAACTACCGTCCTATCACAACAGCACCATTTCTCCTAAAAATCATGGACAAAGCTGTCTATATGCAGATACAAAAACACCTCGAGCTCCATAATCTGCTAGGGGTTAGACAATAAGGCTTCTGACCGCTACACGGGACAGAAACGGCGCTGATTGATCTAAAAACCCAAATCGATGAGTTGAGAGACAGTGGGAAGACTGCCCTTAAACTATTACTAGACCTCTCGGCGGCATTCGACCTGGTGGACCATAAGGTCCTCTGCAGGCATCTGGACTCAGCGGCCCACTTCTCCGCTGAAGCGGTTAGGTGGATAGAATCTTTCCTGAGCAACAGAACAATAAGAGTGTTCTCCCCGTCAGCAGAGGCTGACCCGTCCCCAATCACCTGTGGGGTGCCTCAGGGCTCCTGAGTGTCGCCCACCCCCTACAGCATATTCACCAAGCCGCTGTTCGACGATCTGAACCTTCTGGGTATCACCTACACTAACTATGCAGATGATGCACAGATTTTCATCCCGCTTTCTGGGGATCATGACATAGACGTGGCATTGGTGAATAGAATCTACCTCATCATTCAAGCATGGATGGCCACTCATGGCCTCTGCCTGAATGATGACAAGACAGAGTTGATCATTTTGGGTATCCCTTCCAATATCACCAAACTAGGTCCTGCATATACCTCATGCATCATTGACGGCAATAATATGTAAGTCTATAAGGAAGAAAAAACCTTGGGATTCTTTCTGGATGCAACTATGTCCTTCAATAGACAAGTGAAATCCCTGGCCTCTACTACATCATACACATGCAAATTGATAAGAGCGGGCAAGCCTTTCTTGTCAAACGACAACTGCGTTATTCTGGCCAGAGCACTAATCTTATCAAGACTAGATTACTGTAATGCCCTCTACTGCGGCACTAACAAAAACTAACATCCATAAACTCCAAATCTTACAAAGTAATGCCCTCTAAGCTGCATTAGGCATTAACAAAAGAGTACATATGACTTCCATTAGACGTCAACACAAATGGCTTTCCACACAAGACAAGACACAGCTAAAAATTGCATCCTTAACTCACAAAGCATTACATAATGCGGCCCCTATCGACAAACTGTCGAGAAGATCCTCCTCCAGGCTCACCAGAACGATCAATGCCAGTTGTCTTGTGGTACCCAGATTCAAATCCACCAAGATTGGTGGTAATAGCTTCCAGGTGAAGGCGGCTAAACTCTGGAACTCCCTACCTCACGAGTTAAGAGCTGACCAACCCTACCTTCATTTCAGAAAGAGCTACATCGCCTTTCTCAACCAACAGGCATGACTGCCTACGTGACTACTGCATGACCATCTGTAACTTATCACTCTACATGTCTGCCCTTGTAAATATGTTATCCTTTTTCTCTATTGAAAACCACGATTGTAAAACTCTGTATATACTTTGCAAATGCACCCACCTTTATGTCTTCCGTATTTACTATTATGTCACTGTGATTCTCACTATGTAACTTGTAAGCTTCGCACATTCTTTTGGCTGCGCCCTGCTACCTCTGGGTCTGGTGCGCATTTTAAATTCAATAAACAAATAAACAAACAAACAATCACGATCCATACCTAAAAATCACTATGGTATATGATATGGACACCCTAACTTTTCTAGATCTGACCATAAGAAAGAATGCAGCAGGCAAAATAGAAACAACATGGTTTTGAAAACCAACAAACAAAAACACTCTGCTTCACTTTGAGAACTACCATCCAGTCAATCTGAGAACTAATTGACCCTATGGTCAGTTCCTACGTATAAGGAGGAATTGCTCCTCATTACAGCAATATGAGGAACATGCAGAAGATCTGTCTGTACGTTTGAACCACAGAGGTTATCCACGTTAGGCGTTCAAGAATCCAAGGAAAAGAGCAAGGAACACACCGCAAGAACTATGCATCAGGAAACAAACCAAATCAACTCAGGAAAGAATAACCTGCGTTACAACATATTGCCCCATTAGCAATGCCATTAAGAAGAGCATTCTGTAAAACTGGCCTGTGGTGAACACACCAGACGTTAATCCGACCAAACCCAGGTTCGCTTTTAAGAAAACTAAACCAAATGCTAGTCCATACTTTTGAAGAATGGACCAAAATGAATGAGAAGCAGACTAATCTACGGGGTCTACCACCAGTTGTGGGACATTTCAAATGCGGCCAGTGTTCACTATGTGTGTGCTCACTAGCAATATGAAAACCATTGCCCTCAAAAATATACAGTGGGAGATTAAAGCATTCACAAACTGCAAAAGTACATGGGCAGTGTACGGGATCAAGTGGCCTACTGTATATAGGAAAGACAAAGAGGGAAGTCCGACAGTGGATATGTGAACACAGACCATGCCTGAAAAACAAAGTGGCAGATAAAATGCTTGTGGAGCACTATGTCAATAAACAACAAAGCCACCCATACCTTCAATGGTTTGTGATCCAGTCAAAGCCACAATGAGAGGGGGCGACATAGACCTGGACTCAGATAGTGAGAGCAAAAATTGATTAAAAAAAAATTGGTCAGTGTAAGGGACAGCCAACATACAAGTATAGAATGGTGCTTTTTTTTTCTGAATCAAAAAGTGAAGATCCATCACCGACTGAGACATAGTATGCAATACAACATGTAAGATGATCTGATCAGGATATATCAACCAGCACTGTGACTAGTTAAGAAACTGGGGATAACACACAAGTTATGCCCCCCCACCTGACACACAAGACATGCATGAGAGATCAGGTTACCCATAGTGCCAGAATGGTTTAGTGTCCATCATGAAGATCCACTATGTGAAGATATTACAATCTGACACTTGGTATGGATCAGCTTTAGGTTTGGGCGCTCCATGAGTGTCACTGCCTTTGCCATTTATAGCTTTTTTGAACTCAAACAACTAGGGATGTGGTCATTCTTAATTATCATCTTGAGAAATAGCATGTGTGTGACAAACAAGTATGAGAATAATGTTTTGTTGAGGTTACAAAATAAAAAAATAAAAAATCTGTGTTTGTTATAACAAAAATCCTGGGATCGTCACCCATAGCACTAATGTATTAAAACCACTAGGGATGTGGTCAATCATACATTATCACCTTGAGTAACAGCATAAAGTGTCTGGTGCGATATAAAATAAGCATGAGAAAAATATTTGTCTGTGAGGTAAAAATAAAACTTGGAAAGGGACATCGAAATCCCATGTGTATGCTCTATCTGATGTGACATTGATCATGAAACCACACGCTATCTAGAAATGACAAGTGAGAAAACGAAACACCAACACTACGCATGACATACACAAATGCCTGATGCAAAAATGGCCACTAAATTATACATTAGTTGTTTGTCAGTTTCCATTTCGATCACCATGGGTCAACAAAACACCAATCTGGAGTGGAGGAAGATATACGATCAAGCTGCATATTAATAATTGCTCCATGCTATTTATGTAAGTAAGCAGAGGAGCCGGGCAATAGTGAATGAAATAGGTAATGGAACGGATCAGTCTAAGCTAGAGGTTTGGGACTGACTCAGCAATGGCCAAACTATAAGATGATCTATTGCCGCCAAGGAGTTTTTTGTCCTTCTTTGATGTCCATTGTACGCGATAGCAGACGGGGAAGTCCACATTCGGAAACAGGAGATTAGTGGGCTTGAGTGAATCAATTGCAACAAGGATTAACTGAGGAGACGTTGCCGTTTACTATAGTGTTTCAGTAACCCATGTAAACTAATAAAGAAGTAAGTGTCCCGACAGGAAGAAGACTATGTGATATAACAATGCAAGAAATCACTGTACACTGTCTCATAAATAGCTGCTAAAGGAGGATCACCTCGTACCAAGTGTGTGAAACTTAAACCTAGTGTGGTATACTTGTGTGACTCTCTTCAGGAAACAGAGCCAACACAATGTGTTAATTAATAACACGCAATTGTATGTCTTCAGGATATCTCTCTGCCATGCAGGATCTAGGACATATTACACCAAATGCTTAGCATTTATACGAATTATACATATGTATTCTTTTTAACCAATAGTTCACTAATGGTAAACAAGTTTCTCAATAAACAGTTCATTATATACAATGCAACAAAGAAAACAACCGAAAGCAAAGTCAGGAAGTAGAAAAGCAAAAGAATAAGAAAAAGGAGAATTTAAAAGATCAGTACAGGAAGGCTGATATTCAGAACCAATTCTTCATTAGGCAATAATAAAATTGTCTAGCATATATAACATATGTGGTTTACAACATGTGAAGCTATGGGCCTTGACTGTACACTGCTCATCTCTCATTACATCTGTTTACTTATTTGTCTGGATATGAGAGATTATTCTGATGGCTAACCGAGTTATAGGAAAAAAGGAGAACCGTTTTCATTAGTTAAAGAATTCAGACTGCTGTTATTGGAAGGTCTCACTGATGGTTGAGTCATCTCGGGGTCTACGTAATGGTGCTGGTGTTAGTCCATAAACAGCGCACAACTCTTGCATAGCTGGTTAGTGATGCAGGGTTATTACTTTTTGGTGGTAAGGTGTAATGATGGCCTTCCTCAGGACAAAGAAAAATACGTAAGTTCAAAATGACCCCTGGGGAAGAAATGAAAAAGAGGGGAAGAGGTTATAACGCAAGAACCTTTTTTATGAAAGAGTTAGCTAGATGAATAAGAACGAGACTAACAAAGTCTTGCTCTCTAGACTAGACTTAGGAGGGGCTGAAAATGTGGATTAAAAATAATTGAACTCAGTTGGGAAAGAAGTTGTGAAGAAGTGCAACCTGTTCAAAAAAACGCTACCAGTCATGCATGTGAGTTAAAAGCAAAGGGGTTAAAAACAAATGTGAAGGCAATATGGCAGAGGGTGCATGTGGGGCTACATGCTGTTGCTTTGTGCCCTAGGATGTAACAGACAAATATTAAATTGCACGGACACCCCTACAAGTGGAGCCTTGAAGAGTGCATTAGTCTGCATATCCGAGCGAGGAAGAGGTATAGCAGCTGGCCCGAATGGTAATTTATATATAGGAATATAGGAGAACTCACAATGATGTTTGTTTAGACAATGTCCCACTCTTTGTAAGTGATGGGTAACCTCTAGGAGGTGGGGCTGCGTGGGGAGAGCCGCGTGCATGGGGTCAGTGTTACCTTCACCTGCAAGGACGTCTTGTGGCATCCCTGCATAGGAAAATATGTGTTGTTACCATGTTCAAGTATTACATATACAGAAGAGTCTCTCTTGGCTAGTGTCATTAAAGCCACTGAAACAGTGCTTACCTCAATAACAAGGTTGAGTAAGCAACGTGGAGGAGTCACTCATTTGCAACTATGGTGTGATGTGTGGATGCACTATGAGTGAGCATCCAACCATCCGAAAGTTGATGGGTAGTCTGTGCGTCCGTGAACTGAAACTGTATCATACGGCTGACTCAGTTTAAGAGATTGAGAAAAATGAGGAGGACCTGTTTGAGCAGAAGCGTGCAGTCTGTTTCACAAACTGTATGCGACCCTGCTGAAAGGGCTTCAGTAAAATGTGTGTCATTAAACACCCCACGATACAGCGGCGAGTAAGGTGGCCCCATTGGGTCACCACTACCACTCGGCAGCGTAGTAGAACGTACACACTGTTAAAGCATGTTTTTTAGTGATACTGATCCTTAAGTTAGGAAGAGTGGCAGAGCATACACGGGGTCCCAGAGACATTTAAGATACATGTTTAGAAGTAAATACATGATGAAAGCATGATTATTTTATATACAAACACTCGGTCAGCAAACAAAATAATGCCATGGTTTGTTTTACAGGCATAGACTATGTGGGATACTATGTGCTAGCGCTAGATTGTATCCAGCTACACTATTACAATGCTTAGGAGACAAAGGTTATCAACTAAGTATATATTGAAGTAACTTTTCATGTTGATTGCTACACAAAAAAATGACTGGGTATTAACCCTACTTATGATGTATCTGTGATTCTATGTATGAAGAAAATGCTGAACGTGAGAGCGGCTAAATAAATGAAATTCCCTTTCCTGTTAAGCATAGTGAACAAGGGCAGTAGTAAGCCCATTTAGCTTATTTTTAAACAGAGAGTGCTAATAGGCACTAGAATGGGTCATAAACCTGTGGTATTTTTATTTCACTATTTTTTAGGTAATACGGGTGGCATTTGGGTTAGAAGATTGAGGATCAGTGGAGGAATAATGAAGTTTTGTCCTGACGAAGGCCGTCCGGAAACTATCGGGGAAACCACATCAGTGATGGGGTTAGCCTTTGATTAACTGGCCGAAACACAGAGCATCGACACAACATCATTTGTGCATCCTTTGATAAAAAAGGAACAGGGATAATGGATACCAAGAATCCCACAGAGATTAAGAGAAGCAAAAAAGAGTGACACAGAGAACAGTATAAGGTTCTGTTTACATCTGGAACCCATAACAGCAGAGTGGCTGTATCGAAACACACTATCCCGGATTGTAAGGGAATGGAAACACCATCACAATTTTTTTCCTTTTTTTGCATCCGTTTTCTCTGACAATAGACGTTCGTGAACTAATTCAACATCTGTGGTATTTGTTTGTTTGATTTATAATAATTTCATGGTAAAAGAGAAAGCAGGGTACCTTACACTAACCCTTGATTGATGAAGTAAGACTATGACCTTTATTATGTATTGTTTATGATATGATTGGTTATTTATAACACGCTCAATACCCATAGGTTTCGAAGCGCGGACCCAGGGATCGAACCTGTGTTGCTCCGTGTTGCTTTGCTTCAAAGGCGAGCAGGTTGCCCCATAGCTATCCTTCCAAGATGTTATATGTGATCAAAAATTGCAGAGATGTTATATATGTTTTTTTAGAGAAAAAAACACTCTCCACACTGTAAATGCTTTGTATGTAAAAGACAGCACGGTCTGGGTCCGTGTATTGTGTGTGAACATAAGTGTCAGCATACATAATCTATAGTTGGCCTTAAGCTGTAAGGAACAGGAGAATGGGGTAGTCTGTGATTCTTGCTTATAATACTGGCCACCTGGATGACAGATCTCCCCCAGTTTCTCACACATCATACATGACAAAAGCTGAAAAGAGCAACGCAGCTGAAACATGGTCAGATTTATCAGCAGATAAACGTCTTAGTCAGACACTTCTAAGCTTTGGTCTGAAGATGCTTTCACATAGAGCGTGTGATAGCTACAACGCTGCAGATCAGCTAAATAGTTCGCCTGTACAGAGCATTAATATACTTTGGTTAAGTGTTGGACCAGCTAGTACTAGAAATCGAGTACTGAACCCTTTGAGTGAAATTCAGCAGTTAGCTGAAGCAGTACTGACAGTACAGAGATTCTGAAAACCAACTTGATTGATACATATTATCCCAACCGATCTGAAGTGTTGGAGGAACTTTGTTTATGTGAAGTAACACAACGCTACTCATATTGAAATATTGAAGCAAACAGTGACAAAGGATGGTTTAAAGTTCATGGTTGTCTAGTGCGACATGTGAAGTCAAGTCTCATTAACCACATGAAACTGTCTTGCCAAACTCCAGAGAAAAAGCAATTATTTTATTTTTGTCTTTTGCAGTTGTTCTTCCCATGGTGTGCAGAGAGTGATTTGCTTGGAAGTTTTGAAACATTTGAAGAATCATTATTTGTTAAATAAAAAGCTTAATTACATGTGCAATATTTGACCAGTACTTGGAGTTATGGGAGAAAGAACCTCATCAAGAACTTTTGGCAGCTGGATTGGCAAAAGAGACTCCTGCGTGAAGTCAAGATTCTGCAGCAGGAAGTCAAAATGCGCTTGGTGAGCCAATTATTCAAACTGATGTTGAGCTTGCCATGGAGGAAGTAGAAAGTGCAATGCAACAAAATTAAGTTGCAGATGCAAAGTGTGATGAAATAGTTAGTTATCTTATTGTGGAGCAAAAAGAAGTTTATTATAAAATTAAAGATTGGTTCTTACATGGTTTACAGCATGACAAGTGTGAATATTCATTTGTGGAATACAAACCTTTATTGTTGTATGTTGGTGGACAAGCAGGAACAGGTAAATCTTCTTTAATTCATGTTATAACTGTAATGGATTCCTCTTTCTCATGTATTGTAACTGCTCCAACAGCTTTAGCACATTTAATGTAGGAGGTGTTACTTTACATTGCCCGTTGATGTTACCAGTGGAGCATGACAACAAACAAGAGTATCGCAATCTTGTATCAAGTGCAGCAGAAGAAGTAGGAAAGGTTCTTAGAAAATCAAATACCTTGATTGTAGACGAAGTAAGTATGGTGTCTAACTTGATGCTAGCTTGTATTCACTTGCGAATGAGGTTTTGAAGACTGACTAGAACGTTTTTTTTGGAGGTAAACATGGACTTGTTTTTGGAGACTTGTCACAATAAACTCCTGTGAAAGGTCAACCAATTTTCAAAATGCTGCAATCTAAGTATACTCAAAAAAGTATAGGAAGTATTGGTAATTTTAACCTTTAGAATTGTTTAGAATTGCAGCAACGTTCCATTAATATGAGGCAATCTGCAGACTTAGAGAATGTAGAAATGCTTAATGAGATTCACATAGGTGTTTGTAACGCTCACCTGGTATCCACGGGGACGTCATTCAGCCTGTTCTGACCTCTTACGACCTCGAACCCTTCCCTGGAGTCTACTCGACTGGAGACTGGGCCTGAAACACAGGATTAGTACAGTTTAACTCCCTATTGTCTCTGTGTGCTTGAACCCCTTCTTCCCCGGGGTCCAACCCTTCCCTTTGATCCACAGTTCACCTTGTCTTCTTAGAAAGTGTGCTCTCTGTCCTGCTTTCAGCGCAGGGGCGCGTTGATTGATGCGGGCTCGTTGCTGCCTAGTTACTGCACTGTCAAGAGTCTGACAGGTAAGTATTATGAGTCTTTTGAACAGTTATCTAACTTCGTTTCTTTCCTTCCTTAGATGATGGCCGGCGTTTGGGGATGGCGACGTGCTGCTGAGATGAGTAGTGCTGAAGGTGAGTGAGAGCGCGATGCGCGATGCGACCCTTTCATATTTGTATTGAACTGGGTTCTTTTTCCGTGTCTTTTAGGTGCCGCGACGTTTTCAGCGTGGATGCCGGTTATGAAGAAGAAATGCTGTGAGTAAGCGCAGTATGCGGCGCCTCTAGATGTTTCCACGCTAACCTGGTGTGTCTTTTCCCTCTTGCAGATGGATGAGAAGTTCCAGAGACAGAGTTCCCCCAGAGCGACTGGGATTCAGGTAAGCGTTTGAAGCTCATACAGTCTTTAAAAATAAGCGAAGATTTGCTGAATGCTTACTAAGGCCTTTTTTCTGTTCTTTTCCCTTTCCCTTAGGAAACGGCGTGCCGGGATGGGAATGACTCAGCCGAAGATGCCGGCAGAACAGAAGAAGTGATGAATGATGGGCAGAAGCACCGCAAGGTAAGGCTGTTCCTAATGGTGTTCTTGTTCTTGCAGGAGCTGAGCGCAGAAGAAAGATGCAGGCCTACTGGAGACCGATCCGAACACGGTGAGTTTCACGCTGCAGGTGCAGAAAACACAAAGCATGTTTCTCAGCCTGGGCGTGGCTTAAATAGACTCTGGGTGTCCCAGGTGTCTCTGGGCTGAACCACACCCGAAAGACTAGACTGCACATTCAGTTCTGGGAACTGAAATATGTGGGGGCATCCATCTTGTCCCCATCAATGCACTACAAATCCAATCCCCAATGTTATCCTATGGGAGTGAGTGAGTCTGGTGCCACAAGCACTACGTCTGACTCCAAGTGGGTCTTTGGAGGGATGGAGAGGCCCTTGAGAGCCATGTAGGTGAGCATGGCCTGGGTCCAGCCTGACATCTTGGTGGGATGGGGACATGAGGGGCAGGAATCATGACAGTGTTCTTGGGAAAAATGTGAAAGCAGTCTGAAAGAGAAGACAGATTTCTACTTGAATGTAAGAATGTGTCTACTCAATGGAGCGATGGGAAGAGTGATTGCATTTCACACTTTTCCTCACAGTACAAATATTGAACATGTTGAAGATAAGTTTGATTGGATAGAAGGAACTCATTTGATTTCTCGGACCTCTGCAAGTTTCATGATTTTTAAGCATACCTTTGTGAAAAGAGCAGTTTCCATTGTGTTCTGCTTATGCAATAACTATTCATCAATCACAAGGGTTGACTTTAGAAGCATCACCTTTTGACATTGCTCATACAGTGTTTAAAGAAGGAATGTCATATGTAGCTTTGTCACGTGTGTAACATATAGAAGGTTTATTTTTAATAAAGTTTGATGAAAGAAAAGTGACAGCTGAAGTTTCTTGCATTGAAGAATATAATAGGTTGTGTGTACTGTATGCTCCTCACCTGATCCTTATACTTGTTCCTGCAAAGCACTCATCCAGGAAACATAAGGTGTCAGTAAAAGTACATTCAAATGAAAGCAGTCCTTTTAAGACTATAAAACAACAACATTTAAAAGAGTTGGAGAGTTGTTATTGTTGTTATTGTTATTTTGCATTTATATAGCGCCTTATATACCATTGGTATGGTCTGAAGGCGCTGGTAGGTTGAACGCCCTTGGGAACCGAGGTTCTGGTCAGTGGAGAGATTAGAGAGGGTCAAAGGTGCGTGTGCGCACCAGGTATGTGTGCAGCTGGTGTGGAATTTTTTGTGGTAGCTGCTTCCTAGCGATAGGTGTGGTGGTTGAGGAATCAGGAGTATGTGTTCGGTCTGGCGGGAGTTATCCAGACCGATTGAGGCAGCGTTAGACCTGACGAGAACGCTTGGCTGGGGGTGGGAAACCAGCAATGTTTATTTAGAGTGATGGGGAGTGAGCGGTGGATGTTGATATGAGAACAGTTATACCGAATGGTGTCATAGTATCTCTGTGTTCTACTTGAGTGGTGGTGTAAGGAGAGAGTAAGCGTGGGGTGTGAACTGAAGTATGTTCTTACAACGATTCCTTGCGTTCGACATCAAAGACTTCACATCACGCAATCCACAGGGGTCAGGTCCGGTCCGTGCGATGTGTTTTGTTTCTCATCTGCTCTTGTGCTCTATTCATCGGGTCAGCGGATTCATCCGTATAGCGTACTCCTCCATCTAGCATAATCATGCGTTCTGGTCCATTCATTCATTTGTTTCGTGCGTTCACCCGCTCCCCAGGCTCATCTGTTATGCACTCATTCGCATCAGATGCTCATCCGCCACTTTGTCAGTTCTGCATTCGTCAGCTCCGTTCACTCTTCCGTACAATGTACTTATCTGTTTTGTGTACTCGTTTTCTCGCTCTTATTTCTCGTTCGTTTGACGCATACGCGTTCTCTCGCCATACTCAGTCGCTTACTACACTCGGTCGCCCGACATACTCGGCTGCTTGCCATACTCAGCCGCTCGCAACATTCCGTCGTTCACTAGATTCAGCCGATAGCTGTATTCAGTCGTCCCCTAAGCTCCTCCGCGGTCCATGTTCATCCCCACATTACACTCGACCGTTTTCTACATTCATGTGCTCTCCAAATTCACTCAGTCGTATTCTACACTCATGTGTTCTCCACATTCATCTGTTCAGCACATTAATTGGCTCTTCGTATTCGTTCGTTCTGTACGCTCACCGTCCTTCCGCAGTCATCCGCCCTCCGCAGTCATCCGCCCTCCTGCAGTCATCCGACCTCCTGCAGTCATCCGACCTCCTGCAGTCATCCGCCCTCCGCAGTCATCCGCCCTCCGCAGTCATTTTCCACAGGCATCCGCACTCCACAGTCTTCCGCCATCCACACCCATCTTCCAAGGGCATTCGCCCTCCACAGTTATCCGCCCTCCACAGTCATACGCCCTCCACCGTCATCCGCCCTCCACTGTCATCCGCCCTCCACCGTCATCCGCCCTCCACCGTCATCCGCCCTCCACCGTCATCCACCCTCCGCAGTCATCCACCCTCCGCCGTCATCCGCTCTCCACTGACATCTGCTCTCCACTGACATCCGCCTTCCACAGACATCCGCCCTCCACAGTCATCTTCCACAGGCATCCACCTTCCAACAATCATCCGCCCTGCCCAGTCGTCCGCCCTCGACAGTCATCCGCCCTCACAGTCCTCTTCCACAGGCATACAACCTCCACAAGTATACACCCTCTACAGTTGACCGCCCTGCTCAGTTATCCGCCCTCCACAGTCATCCGTCCTCCACAGTCATCCGTCCTCCACAGTCATCCGTCCTCCACAGTCATCCGTCCTCCACAGTCATCCGTCCTCCACAGTCATCCGTCCTCCACAGTCGTTTGCCCCCCACGGTCGTCCGCTCTCCGCGGTCATCCGCCCTACGCGGTCATCCGCCCTACGCGGTCATCTGCCTTCCGCAGTAAACCGCCCTCCGCGTTGATCTACCCTCCACAGTCATCCGTACTCATCGTTCATCCGCTCTCCACAGTCATCCGCTCTCACCGTCATCCGCCCTCCACAGTCATCCGCCCTCCACAGTCACCGTCATCCGCCCACCACAGTCACCGTCATCTGCCCTCCACAGTCACCGTCATCCACCCTCCACAGACATCTGCCCTCCACAGTCATTCGCCCTCCACAATCAACTGTCAGCAGCGTTCATCTTCTACTCGCATTCCATTCGTCGGAACTCAGTCGGTCTCCCACTTCAGGCCTCTCACCCTCCACATTCCTCGGCTTTCCACATTCTTCCGTTCTCCATACCCTGTCGCTCCCCCAATCAGTCGCTGCTACTTTTCCTTACTCATTACGCGCATCTGCTTTCCACGTTCTTCTGCTCTTTGTTTTCTCTTCGCTCAACAAGCTCCTTCGCTCTGCAGGCTCTTCCATTCTCCACCTTCCTCCACTTTTTACCCATGGCCGCTCTCCATACTCGGACCGCTTTCTACAGTCAATTGGTTTACACACTCATCCGTTACCTCTATTGATTTTGCTCGTATTATTCATCGGGTCTCCAGACCCAAACGTCTTCTAGACGTACTTGTCAACCGCTTCCATCCTCCAATTCATTTATACTTGTCTAGTTTCGTCTTTATTCATTCGCCCTTTTCATTCATCCGTTCAACACACTCATCGGCTTTCCAAGCTCGTCCACGCTCTATATATTTTTTTTTTTTTCCAGTGATCAATTCGTGTTGTTGACTTCACTGTTTAGATCTACATTGCTCGTTTTGATTTCATTTTGTGAATATTTGATACAATCGGTTTTTGTTATTGCTTTAGGTGCTTCGCTGGGTCGGTGTTATTTTGATGATGCTAGAACGGAGTCTGTTGGGTTTAGGGAAAGAGCCAGGTTTTCAGTAGTTTGCGGAAAGCTGTTAGCTCCTCGGTTAGCCTGATGTGGGGTGGGAGAGAGTTCCACAGGGTTGGGGCTAGGGCTGAGAATGATGCTCCGCCTAACCTGACTGAGTTAGTCTTAGGAATTACTAGGAGGCCGGCTGTGCTTGATCTGAGGGTGCGAGTGGGGTGATAAGCTATTAGCTTTTCTTGAAGGTATTGCGGTCCAGTTTTATGTACTGCTCGATGGGTGAGGCATAAGGTTTTGAAAGCTACCCTACGGGCTACTGGAAGCCAGTGCAGTGTCTTGAGGGCTGGGGATACGTGGTCTCTTGGACCAAGCGAAAGTAACACTTTGGCCGCCGCGTTTTGTGTTCTTTGAAGTTTGTTCATTTGGTAGGCATGGATTCCGAGGTATAGGGGGTTGCCGTAATCGAGCCGTGAGATGACGATTGATTGTACCGCAGAGACTCTGTTAGGAAATGATAGATATGGAAAGATGCGCCTAAGGTTTTTGAGGTGGTAGTGGCAGGACTTTGAGACATTGTTGACTTGGCGCGAGAGTGTTAGGTCAGAGTCTAGGGTGCATCCAAGATTTTTCACAGTGTTGGAGGGTATCGGTGAGTTGCCCATGGCGGTTGGCCAGGGTAGGGGGTGAGGGAGAAGATCTGGGTTGCCGCATATCATGATTTCTGTTTTGGAGGGGTTTAGCAGGAGGTGGTTTAGGGTCATCCATCGTTCAATGTTAAGGAGGCAGGTTGCCAGGTCTGGTCGTTAGTTAGGATTCGTGTTCAAGAGTTTTAGAATTAGTTGTGTGTCATCGGCGTAATTGTAACATAGGATGTTGTGTGCACAAATTATCGGTGGGAGGGTGGTCAGGTAGAGATTGAAGAGGAGGGCAGATAGACACGCTCCTTGTGGGACTCCTGTGTTGACTGGTCGTGCTTGGGAGGTATAGTTGGAGAGTGTCGTTACTTGGTGCCTGTCCTTGAGGAAAGAGGCTATCCATTTGAGGGCGGTTCCACGTATTCCTAGGGAGTGGAGGCGATCAAGGAGTATTGAGTGATTGATCGTGTCAAAGGCGGCTGATAGGTCGAGGAGGATTAGAGCGGCGCATCCCGCGGCGTCAGCAGTCATTTTAAGGTCGTCCCAGATAGAAGTTAGGGTGGTTTCAGTTCCGTGACAAGTTCTGAAGCCTGATTGGGCGGGGTCTAGGAGTTTGTTGGCTTCAACAAAGGCGTTAAGTTGAGAGTGGGCGGTTCGATCAATGAGTTTGGCGAGGAACCTGGTGTTTGATATGGGGCGGTAGTTTTTGGGCTCGAGCGGATCGAGCGAGGGTTTTTTTATCAGGGGTTTGACGTGCGCCAGTTTGAATGCGTCTGGAAAGGTACCGGAAGTGAGGGAAGCATTTATGATAGATCTTGCGTGTTCTCCTGCGCAGGTGGAGGCAAAGATTTCTTTAAGGGTAGTGGCTGGGCACGGATCCAGTGGTGATCCGGATGGTTTGCGGGCAGATAGGAGTTTGAGAAACTGTTCTGTTGTTAATGGACTGAAGGAATCGAACGTTGGTTGCGTGGGGGTTGCAGCTGATGGATTGGGTGGTACGGGCTGAGGATTGTCTGGTGGCTGTAAGAGTGCTAGTTTGGAGGTTAGAGTATTTGTCCTTTCTATAGCCGTGGAGTAGAAGTGGAGGGAGAGTGAGTCGCAGAGTGATTGTGATGCAGTCGGGATGGTTGTGTTACAAGCTGGATTGGTGAATTCGGAGATAATTTTGTGGAGTTCTTTACTTGGGTTTTTGGAGTTTAGGATTCGGGAGTTGTAGTGGGCCTTTTTTGTTTTCCGGATTTCGGCTTTGTACCGATACAGGTGTCGGGCCAAGGTGGTCCTGCTCTCATGGGTTTTCTCTTTATGCCATTTGCGTTCTAGTTGATTGTATAGTCGTTTAGTGGTCTTCAGCTCAGGAGTGAACCATCTGGGGAAAGGGCCACGGCGGGTTGATGGTTTGTAGGACGGGGTGAGGCGCATCAGAGATGCGCTAAGCCAAGAATCAAGGGCCTCAGGGGTGAGATGGTTGTTGAGAGGGCAGGATGGTGGTGGGGACTGGAGGAGAGCCTCGGCTAAGTCTGGGGTGATTATTAGTTTCTTCCAGCATTTGCCTATATTCGGAGGTTCGGATATGAGTAGGGGGAGGGGTTCGGGTGAGTGGATGGTGAAGGGGAGAATGAAGTGATCAGACCAGATGATAGGGGTGGGCGGCATTAGCTGAATCAGGTTGTTGGAGCTAAAGATGGCATCGAGAGTGTGTCCTTTATAGTGGGTTGGTCCGTTTATGTAGGGTTGGAGGTTAATTGCATCTAATCCGTCAATCAGGGAGTATGTCATAGGGTTGGTGGGGATGTCAAGCCATATGTTGAAGTCTCCAAGAAGGGTGAGGTTGGGATGGTTTAGTTGGAGGGTGGCAATAGAGTCGCAAAGGTTATTTGCGAAGTGTCTATCGTAGCCTGGGGGCCTGTAGATTATTAGGAAGCTATGTGAGAGCGATGGGGAGAGGGATAGTTTAACAAGGAGAGATTCGCAGGATGGAATGGAGGGTTGGTTATCGATGATTGAGGCGCGGAGGAGAGATTTGTAGACAAGTGCTACCCCTCCTCCCCTGGACGGACGGTTCAGTGGGATGAGGGAGTAGTTGGGGGGAAAGGCTTCATTGGCGATTGGGCCGAAGTCGTCAGAGAACCAGGTTTCGGTGATGAAAACTAGGTCTGGTTTGTCAGAGGTGAGGAGGTCAAAGATGGCATGTCTGTTTTTTGCTATTGATCGGGCGTTAAATAGGATGCAGTTCATAACGGCAGTCGGGGATGATCTTTGTGGTGGAGGGGGAGGGTGCACTGGTGGAGAGTTTGGGGGGGGGGTAGGTTGGGTGGTGATAGATGGGAATAGTGGGCGAGCAGAGAGATTGGCAGGCTTCGGGAGGGGTTGGGAGGCTGCGTGTGATATGATGGACGGGTTTTGGAAGGGGGATTTGAGGGAGGGATGTTGCCGGTTAGGAGTTTCAGTTGCAGCTGATGAGAAATCGAGGGAGAGGGGTTTCAGGCGGGGGGAAGCCACGGGGAGAGGGGGGATTGTAGGATAGATGTGATTGGTCGAGATAGGGGGGGTGAGGAGTGCTGTGAGATTGAGGGGGACCAAGAACGTTTCCTCTTTAGTTTCCTTGCTGCGACTGGTGTGTGGGAGAGGGTGGGGGGGTCGGAGGGTGATTGGGAGGCAGCTTCGGTTCTTGCTAGGGCTAGTCGTGCAGTTTTTAGGGAGGGGAAGGGGTGAGGTCGAGAGGGGATGATGGCAGGGGTATAAGGGGAGGGCGGGAGTCGGGTGATTGCAGGGTGGGGTGTGTCAGGTATGATAGAGAGGGGAGCGAGTATGGGTAATGCAGGTGGGTCGGGGGTGGGGTTCAGGGGATGAGTGGTCTTGGGGTGGGTGGCTCGCCATCGTGCCCCCCTTGCTTGGTGTTTGGATAGGGGAAAAGCAGGGGGTGCGAGAGAGGGAGGGGGGGTTTGGGAGAGGTGGGAAGGGACGGAAGACAGATCGGAGATGGTGTTTCTGACTGATCCTGGTGGAGTGGGTGCACTCATGATTGGTGCGAGTTTTATGATTGGTTTAGGAGGGTTTTCTGATTGTAGTTCTAAGGTCGGTGGTGACACGCTTTTAGGCACACTTCTGGGTTCAACTGTTCAAACCTGAGATCCTTCCTACAACATGGGATGTGACATCCAACTCCCCCCCACTCCAGATCGGAGACCCCTCCCACAGCATGAGATTTTCAGAGAGGATTTAGGGCGCAGCTTCTAATTGCAATTTTGGGGAACAATTTTAAATCCTAGTTTCTTAGAGAGGCTATTGAGGCAGCTTCAGAATACAATTGGAAATATTTCTAAATGCAGTTTTCTTAGAGAGGCTAATTGGCACAGCGCCTAAATGCAGTTAGGTTTAGGATTCTTAATGGAATTGGGGACACTTCTAAATGCAGTTTTGTTCAGGGAGGCTATTGGGTGCAACACCTAAATGCAGTTGGGAGCACTTTTAAATGCAGTTGTTATTAACTGGTATTAGGAATATTTCTAAAATGCTACTTTCCACAGAGAGGCTATTGGGCGCAACACCTAAATGTAATTTGGAGGCACTATTAATACAGTTGTGGACACTACTAAATGGTGTTGGGAACACTTCTAAGATGCAACTTTCCTCAGAGAGGCTATTGGGCGCAACACCTAGACGCAATTGGGAACATTATTAAATGTAATTGAGGACACTTCTGGATGCAATTTTTATTAGAGAGGCTAATGGGCGTAACTTCAGATTGCAGTTGGGATCACTTACTAAATGCAATTGGGATTAGGTGAGCGGCTATTCCAAGAGCAATTGGGAACACTTCTAAATGCAACTTTCCTGCGGGAGGCTATTGGGCGCAGCTTCAGGATGCAATTTGGAACATAGCTAGATGCAATTGTGAATACTTCTAAATGCAACTTTCCTCAGAGAGGCTAATGGGCACAATACCTGAATGCAATTGGGAACACTATTAAATACAGTTGGGCACACTATTGAATGTACTTGGTAATACTTCTAATTGCAATTTTCCTCAGAGAGGCTGTTGGGCGCAGCTCCTGAGTGCAATTGGGAACACTTCTAATCCAATTTTTCCTAAGAGAGGCTAGTGGGCACTATACCAAGTGCAGTTGGGAACACTTCTAAATGCAATGCAATTTTCTTCAGAGAGGTTATTGGACGCAATACGTAAATGTAATTGGGAACACTTCTAGATGCAACTTTCTTCAGAGAGGCTATTGGTCACAATACCTAAATGCACTTGGGAACACTTCTAAATGCAATTTTCCTCAGGGAGGCTATTGGGCGCAACACTTAAATGTAATTGGGAACACTTCTAATCCAATTTTCCCTAGAGAGGCTATTGGGCACAATATCAAATGCAATTGGGAACACTTCTGAATGGAATTTTCCTCAGAGAGGCTATTGGGCGCAAATCCTGAATGCAATTGGGAACATTTCTAATCCAATTTTTCCTAAGAGAGGCTAGTGGGCACAATATCAAGTGCAGTTGGGAACACTTCTAAATGCAATGCAATTTTCTTCAGAGAGGTTATTTGATGCAATACGTAAATGTAATTGGGAACACTTCTAGATGCAACTTTCTTCAGAGAGGCTATTGGTCACAATACCTAAATGCACTTGGGAACACTTCTAAATGCAATTTTCCTCAGGGAGGCTATTGGGCGCAACACTTAAATGTAATTGGGAACACTTCTAATCCAATTTTCCCTAGAGAGGCTATTGGGCACAATATCAAATGCAATTGGGAACACTTCTGAATGGAATTTTCCTCAGAGAGGCTATTGGGCGCAAATCCTGAATGCAATTGGGAACATTTCTAATCCAATTTTTCCTAAGAGAGGCTAGTGGGCACTATATCAAGTGCAGTTGGGAACACTTCTAAATGCAATGCAATTTTCTTCAGAGAGGTTATTGGACGCAATACGTAAATGTAATTGGGAACACTTCTAGATGCAACTTTCTTCAGGGAGGCTATTGGTCACAATACCTAAATGCACTTGGGAACACTTCTAAATGCAATTTTCCTCAGGGAGGCTATTGGGCGCAACACTTAAATGTAATTGGGGACACTTCTAATCCAATTTTCCCTCGAGAGGCTATTGCGCACAATATCAAATGCAATTGGGAGCACTTCTGAATCCAATTTTCCTAAGAGAGGCTATTGGGCACAGCACCTAAATACAATCGGGGACACTTCTAAATGGAATTTTCCTTAGAGAGGCTATTGGGCACAATACCAAATGCAGTTGGGAACACTTCTAAATGCAACTTTCTTCAGAGAGGCTATTGGGCACAGCACCTAAATACAATCGGGGACACTTCTAAATGGAATTTTCCTTAGAGAGGCTATTGGGCACAACATCTAAATGCAGTTGGGAACGCTTCTAAATGTGAATTTTCCTCAGAGAGGCTATTGGGCGCAACATTTAATTGTACTTGGGAACACTTCTGAATGCAATTTTCCTCAGAGAGGCTATTGGGCGCAATTCCTGAATGCAATTGGGAACCTTTCAAATCCAATTTTCCTAAGAGAGTCTAGTGGGCACAATATCAAATGAAGTTGAGAACACTTCTAAATGCAATGCAATTTTCCTCAGAGAGGTTGTTGGACGCAATACGTAAATGCAATTGGGAATACTTCTAGATGCAACTTTCTTCAGAGAGGCTATTGGGCACAACACCTAAATGCAAATGGGGACACTTCTAAAAGCAATTTTCCTTAGAGAGGCTAATGGGCACAGCTTCTAAATACACACTTAGGCAAAAGGGTAAAACGCTTCTAAAATGCAATTTTTACATGCAGGGGGCAGAGTTTCTGAATACAAATATACTGGATTTACAGTGGTGATGCTTTTTTAGTTGGACGGTAGGGTAGTAAGGTGTGAAATATTTGCTTCTGGTCCCGCCCTTTCCGCACTTACTTGATGTTTTCTTCTTGCTTCTCCTGCTGATACCTGCAGATACAACCTGGAGCCGTCTCTGTAGGAGCCGTCCTTTGCCTCAGGTCCTTAGCCGATGGGGGCTGCCGGGCAGAGGGCTGCCCTGGACGGAGCAGTGATGAAGGGAGGGATGGGCGGGTCGGGGGCTGGGCTAGGGAGGGGCTGGGAGGCGGGCGGGTGAAACAGATTGCGGAAGGGAGAGGCAGGGAAACACGGGGAAACGCGGGGCCGGGGGGGGGGGAGAAATTACAAAATATACGCGGCAAGGGTCGCGGAGGGGGGCGCACTCACCTGCTCCTCAGATGGAAAGAGGAGTAGGTGCAGTGGCTCGGGTCGCTAGACCCAGCAAGGCCAGACTTGGTGACCAATCAGGGGTGGGGGGCGGGCTGGGAGGCGGGCGGGTGAAACAGATTGCGGAAGGGAGAGGCAGGGAAACACGGGGAAACGCGGGGCCGGGGGGGGGAGAAAATACAAAATATACGCGGCAAGGGTCGCGGAGGGGGGCGCACTCACCTGCTCCTCAGATGGAAAGAGGAGTAGGTGCAGTGGCTCGGGTCGCTAGACCCAGCAAGGCCAGACTTGGTGACCAATCAGGGGTGGGGGGCGGGCTGGGAGGCGGGCGGGTGAAACAGATTGCGGAAGGGAGAGGCAGGGAAACACGGGGAAACGCGGGGCCGGGGGGGGGAGAAAATACAAAATGTACGCGGCAAGGGTCGCGGAGGGGGGCGCACTCACCTGCTCCTCAGATGGAAAGAGGAGTAGGTGCAGTGGCTCGGGTCGCTAGACCCAGCAAGGCCAGACTTGGTGACCAATCAGGGGTGGGGGGCGGGCTGGGAGGCGGGCGGGTGAAACAGATTGCGGAAGGGAGAGGCAGGGAAACACGGGGAAACGCGGGGCCGGGGGGGGGAGAAAATACAAAATATACGCGGCAAGGGTCGCGGAGGGGGGCGCACTCACCTGCTCCTCAGATGGAAAGAGGAGTAGGTGCAGTGGCTCGGGTCGCTAGACCCAGCAAGGCCAGACTTGGTGACCAATCAGGGGTGGGGGGCGGGCTGGGAGGCGGGCGGGTGAAACAGATTGCGGAAGGGAGAGGCAGGGAAACACGGGGAAACGCGGGGCCGGGGGGGGGAGAAAATACAAAATATACGCGGCAAGGGTCGCGGAGGGGGGCGCACTCACCTGCTCCTCAGATGGAAAGAGGAGTAGGTGCAGTGGCTCGGGTCGCTAGACCCAGCAAGGCCAGACTTGGTGACCAATCAGGGGTGGGGGGCAGGCTGGGAGGCGGGCGGGTGAAACAGATTGCGGAAGGGAGAGGCAGGGAAACACGGGGAAACGCGGGGCCGGGGGGGGGAGAAAATACAAAATATACGCGGCAAGGGTCGCGGAGGGGGGCGCACTCACCTGCTCCTCAGATGGAAAGAGGAGTAGGTGCAGTGGCTCGGGTCGCTAGACCCAGCAAGGCCAGACTTGGTGACCAATCAGGGGTGGGGGGCGGGCTGGGAGGCGGGCGGGTGAAACAGATTGCGGAAGGGAGAGGCAGGGAAACACGGGGAAACGCGGGGCCGGGGGGGGGAGAAAATACAAAATATACGCGGCAAGGGTCGCGGAGGGGGGCGCACTCACCTGCTCCTCAGATGGAAAGAGGAGTAGGTGCAGTGGCTCGGGTCGCTAGACCCAGCAAGGCCAGACTTGGTGACCAATCAGGGGTGGGGGGCGGGCTGGGAGGCGGGCGGGTGAAACAGATTGCGGAAGGGAGAGGCAGGGAAACACGGGGAAACGCGGGGCCGGGGGGGGGAGAAAATACAAAATATACGCGGCAAGGGTCGCGGAGGGGGGCGCACTCACCTGCTCCTCAGATGGAAAGAGGAGTAGGTGCAGTGGCTCGGGTCGCTAGACCCAGCAAGGCCAGACTTGGTGACCAATCAGGGGTGGGGGGCGGGCTGGGAGGCGGGCGGGTGAAACAGATTGCGGAAGGGAGAGGCAGGGAAACACGGGGAAACGCGGGGCCGGGGGGGGGGAGAAAATACAAAATATACGCGGCAAGGGTCGCGGAGGGGGGCGCACTCACCTGCTCCTCAGATGGAAAGAGGAGTAGGTGCAGTGGCTCGGGTCGCTAGACCCAGCAAGGCCAGACTTGGTGACCAATCAGGGGTGGGGGGCGGGCTGGGAGGCGGGCGGGTGAAACAGATTGCGGAAGGGAGAGGCAGGGAAACACGGGGAAACGCGGGGCCGGGGGGGGGAGAAAATACAAAATATACGCGGCAATGGTCGCGGAGGGGGGCGCACTCACCTGCTCCTCAGATGGAAAGTTCAACTATAACATACTCTCATTGCAGATTATGTGATGAAACAGGAGTTGAAGGCTATTGTAATGCAGCATTGTGTATGTTGTTTCAAATGATCCCGTTGATGCAAAAAATAGCTTCCACAGCTATGGATTCTTCATTTCTAAAACTATCGAGATGAAAAACCACACAGTTTACATTCAGCAATGTCAATCAGAAATGTAGTAGATGTTGTAAGTGTAAATCAACAATTTTCTCAAAATTCACAGGAAGATAGTCAAGAACTTTTAATGACTGTCTTTGAATTATTAGTGAAGGAAACTGTTAGTGTAGATAGGTATGTAGGAATTAGTTACGAGTGGAATCATACGTGTCCAAAATGTAAGAAAGGTTATTCTACTCCAGATCGCTGTGAAAGATGTGTGTATCTGCATGTGCTTAATCAGAAAATGTTACACTTTTCTGATCTTGTAACTAAAGCATTTCATGACATGCAATGCAGTGGCTGTGGTTGCAAGTTACAATCAACACTGCAAAATCTAGTTTTTAATAAGTATGTATTGATTATGTTTCAAAGATACAACATAGATGGTAGGAAAATTAACATGTCAATAATGAATTTTGTAAATAGTCAAATTTCTGTTAGTAAGAAAACGTTTAAAATGTGTGCAATTATTTATCATAAGGGGGCATCCATTGAATCTGGATATTTCATGACATGGGTGCGTACAGAAGTAGATTGGCTTGTTTGTAATGACTCTATAGTCACACATCAAGCTAGATTGTCAAAGGGTTTAAAGAATGCTTACTTAATGTTGTTAAAAGCAACGTTTTAAAATATATGTGTAATATTCTTTGTGAATATAAACATACAAAATAAAAATGTGAAATAGAAAAATAGGCTAATAAGTGTTTTATGTAAGGTAGGAGATTGTTACTGAAAACAATTCTAAATAAATGTAGAGGTAATATTGTGAAGATTATATCATTTAGAAGAGAAAATAGCTTTAAGCTATCTCCTAGTTTTGCTTTATTGTGTAAAACACTGTATTATAATGTGTACAAGTGCCAGGTTACATAAATTGTTCCATGTACATTATTTTGAGTGTGAGTGAGTGTAGAAGCTGAGGACTGGTTACATATGAAACAAGTACATAGTAGGTTGTAGATACAACAATGTATAGTGCTATTAAAATACAAATTCAAAATAACGTACTGAACAGGTTAGTTTGGTAAATGTAGAAATATGTTCTATGTGCATTGTGGAGTTTTTAGAAACGTCGGAAAATCTATTCAGTCATTAAAAAATGTATGTTCTTTAATTTTGTACGGTAGGTTTAAGTTGTGATTAGTTTCTAAGGTGTGTAGGTGGACAGAAAAAGGACACATACCAAATTGTAAAAGAAGTTAAGAAATACTAATGTAGATATAATTTGTATAAGTTAGAATACATTATGGTGTAGTTTTTAACACTATGTAGCATTATTCATGCAAAAATAAGTGTATAAAAAATGAGTTTTCAAATTTTTTGAAATATGTCCTGTATAATCTGAAATGTCATTATGAACTTCTTATGTGTGTAGATAGCCAAACAAAGGACACACACAGATTATATAAGAAGTATGGAGATTACATTTGTAAGGTTATTAGTGTCATTTTTTCTAAGTATTAATATCTTTGATCACAGTAGATTTTATTGTCTACTTATTATTTATAATATCGGTATGACTATAATTTAATTTAAAAATATGAATACTTGAAATAATGTTACAGTGTTGGCATGTCTTCATTTATTTCTTTGTATAACTGAAGACATGGTTATTCTATATGTCTTGGTTTCCTGGTGAAGGTTGCATAAACTAATCTTCAAAATGTGGGATAAAGTATTGTTTGTATAGTGTCGTAACATTTGTATATTGTACTTAAATGCATTTATTAGTGTACGAACTATAGATGTTGTAGGCAATTCTTTTTTGAATTTGCTGATGCGAAAACTGGTTCATAACAACTTAACTGTTGAATATTTAAAATAGCAGAACAGAGCGGTGTTTTTCTCCAATGAGAAGTTTTTTTCCTCTACAGAATGATTAATGAATGCAACTTCAATCAGCATTCTTTTAGTATCATTATGAGAAAAAACATATAAATAATTTCGTATTTATTTTGTGTCACTACATGAAAACTCTGGTGGTAATAGTGTCCGTTGTTAATGGTATTTAACATTAATAACATCAATATGAAGTATATTTCATTTTCTTTAACAGATCAAATATGAAAGAAAGAGTCAAGCATCTATTAAGGTATTTGGTAAGAGTTTTGATAAATATATATGTGTAATGCACATATGTGCACAAACAAATATGTATATATATATATTTTACATTTCTAGCTGCGCGTATGGTATTAGCCAGTGAATAGTGGGAGTGCTTTTATGCGGAAAGGTGAACAACAGCTGGAGTGGTTTTACCTGTGCATAACTAACTCTATTAAACATGGTTACAGGCAAGAAATGGCAATTTTGAGTTCTGGAACTGCATAAAATACATTGCAATAGATATTTGAAGTCTATGTTCAATTTTATCTATTTTTGTAACATAAACGTAGCCTTAAAAGGACCGTTTTGGGGGATGAAAAGAGGGGGGTGTGATAGGGAAGGAGAATACATAAGGGATGAAACATGTAACAAAGGGAATTAAAGTAAAATCCAACATATATATTTTTTGTGAATTACTTTTGTTTATATTTTTTAAGAGAAAATGGGGGAAAAATTGCCACTTAAAACAAAAGAAACCTAAGCATGATAGGTAGCCTGACGTTGGCCTATTATCTGCAGCCATTGCTCAATTGTGGAATCCCCTGGACTGCCCATTTGCAGCATCTTTTACACATGACTTTCATCATACTTAGATCGGGTGTCAGTAAAATAGGAATCCGTGTTGTGGATACCGCTGTCGATGTAGATGGTGCATTTCCAGTTGGCATTGGTGATGCACTTTTTTGAGGCAGGTTCTGCAGGTGCTGCTGATGTTTGTCTGTGCAAGGAACGGGTCCCATGCATCTTTCTTTTGTGGTGTTCATGGGCTTTCCGGTAATCATCGTCAACGTCATCCCAGTGGACTTGCACCAGATGGTTTATCATTACTGATATCCCTAGACTTTGAGACGGGATATCGGAAGGTCCACAGCATAGAGTTTTGTTACAAAAGGTACACAGTACGTCCTCCACCTCTTCTCACAAACAGTGTTCAATTACTTCGAAGAAGCGCCAACTGTCCGCAGTTTTTTTCATAACAGTTTGCCTCTTCCTTGGTGGTGAAGGATTCGGAACCCAAATGATGATGTCATCATCACTGCTCCTGTTCACCTGGTTAGACATGTGCTCACTGCTCCTATTCTCGTTGTCAGACATGTTGGTAGGTCCAACCGAGGAGGAAAACATAAAAGAATAAAAATGATAACACGAAAAAAACAATGCTGCAAAAAATGAAAACGTTTAAAAAAAATGAAAACAATAAACTAAAGAAAAAAATAGACAAGACAAACACATCACCAGACAAAGGAAAAGGGATTAGAGGATAATTGGGTGAAAATTATGAAGAGTTGAAAGAGTACAGTGCCAAAAGTGCTTGCAGTTACTCAGAAACCTTTTCACTATCAAGTACAAAAACCAATGATTAGTGTAAAGTGGGGTGATTATTTGCGGCTATAGACTGCCGCTCTGTCTGATTGGACAGACTTGCATGCGTGGGTGCTGTCATACAGTGGGGGCGTAGCTGTGTCAATAGAGTTCAACATGTGATTGGTTGGCTCGTTGATGCGTATAAAGACCACGTGCAGACGCAGAGTCTCAGTGCGCATTGTGATTGACTGATGCATTACGCACGGGTTGCATCGAACGGCATGAGCGTGCTCGCGTCGATATGTATTGGCGTCTGATTGGATAGTTTGTTGAAGCGTATAGGAGTGACATGTAAGTGGGGAACCGCAGTGCGCGGTTTGATTGGCTGAAATATTATGCACGAAGATGCATAGCCGCATTGAAGGATTTTGATGTTCTATTGGCTCATTTTGTACATGCAGGTTTACCCCCTTTGCCCAGTCTTTGCTCTATGCATCCACGTAAATATACTTGGTAGGCGCGGCTACATGCTTTTTAAATATATATATGCATTTTACTGTGACTTATGCACTTTAGAGAGATCATTGCACTTTATCGTGTTTTTTGCATCATGCACTTTAAGGGCTGATTTAGCACTTATGCCATTACATCTGGAACTGGGAAAAGCATATTAACTGATTGCATTTGTATGATTTACGAATTATGCTAATGTCCATTTTATTCCTAATGGGTCTGTTATCCAAGCTAAACTAGATGTCCAAATGCATGCAAAGTGTTGAAAAATATGTGGTCGGCTACAAGGGGCTTCATTGACACGTGCTTCACCTGTGGCAGTCCATGGCGGGCAAACGGGGTAACTAATACACATGAAACTCTGCATCAGATCCCTATTAAGGATAACCTACAGGGACCTAACAGATACATTAGGTGGTAGTGTTATGCATTTGCATCCATGCTACAATTGCGTTTTGAAATAGTCAAAGATGTCCACCATGGGTCTGTGCTAAGGAGGCTGTAGTTTCCAATGGAGTCCCTCTTTTATTTCGGCTAAAATGGTGGCCGGATGCTCTACACCATGTTGTTTAAAACTCTGTGGTTTGATGGGAACGCATTGTTGTGACCAAGCGGTGAGGCAAGCCGCGAAAACGCGTTAACGTTAACGCGCACGGACACTTTGGGAGAGCCAAATTGTGATGGCTTTTAAATTTTTGTGCCACTTTGTAAGGCATCAATAAAGATTATTATTATTCTTGAACGCTGGTGTCCAGACTTCGCAAATGTTTGTGATGTGAAGAGTGCTACTCACCCTGCCTGATGTCATCAGTTCTTTGAAGATATATATATATATATATATATATATATATATATATATATATATATATATATATATATATATATGCATCTATATGGGCAGTTGTGTTGTAAATATGTATTTTTAAATATAACTATGCATGAGCAGTACACATGAATGTAAGTATTTTATAAAAGTCTTTGTCAAATTGCCATTTATTTTTCAATTTACACATAGCAAAGTGTTTTGCTTAGTATAATTGTTTTTATTTTTTATATTTATATATATTTAATGTAATATACTACACAAGCAATGAAAAAACTAGTTGTAGGGACGTTAAGGTGACAACTTAATGCAAAAGAAACCTGGAACTTCAGCTAAAGCCACCTTAACTGCGTGCCCCCTGTTGCGCAAACTATGACCACAATGATGACATCACAGAACACATCATTGATGACATCAATAATTATATTACAACAGTAACTTGCATTAAGCATGGGCTTCAGCCATGGTCAGTGTGCATGGCCAAATATATTTTAACACATGAATGGGTACTAGCCATGGCCTTCCATTATGGAGAGTGGTCACAACCTTCACCCATGTGCACTGAATATTTTAAAACGCTAACAAGCTACAACCCATAGATTCTGGCCTTTACCAGTGGATGCAGCTTTTAACAGTGTCCACTGTATATTATAGACATTGAACAGGCACTAGCCATAGACTTTAGCACAATACTGGCCAGTGGCCACAATCTTTGACTGTGCACACTATATATTCTAACATATAAATGGGCCACTAGCCATGGCCTTTGACCTGCAGCAGTCTGCACATCTTTTGGCCATGTCCAGTGTACATTTTTTAAATAAAAAATGAAATAAGCAATGGCCTTCGCATGTGCCCACTGTGTATTACACAACACTAACCAGTCACTAGCCATGGTCTTCAAAACAATACTAGCCAGTGGCAACGGCCTTTGGCTGTGCCGACTGTATATGCTGACATATTAATAGACACTAGATACGGCCTTTAGCCATGGCCACTGACTACAGCTTTCAACACTGCCTACTGTATACAGTGACAGGATACTAGGCATGGCTTTAACCATGCACATTGATATTTGTAACACTAACTGACCACTACCTATGGCCTTTAGTGCTGGCCACTGACCCCAACCTTTGTCATGGCCAAGTATACGGACTAAATTGCTATTAAGGTAATCAAAGTTTTCATGAGCTAACTTATACATTATGTCATGTCTAATTCCATTATTGAGGTAATATACAATGCAATCAGTGTTTTCACCTTTAATGGCATCAGTGATGTGATTTGTAATGTCATATTTGTTCTCATAAAACATGTTATATGTGATGTCATCATTGTGGTCATAGTCTGCGCAACAAGGGGCGCGAAGTTAAGGTGGCTTTAGCTGAATTTCCAGGGCTGTGTTGCTTTAAGTTCTCACCTTATTGTCCCTTCAACTAAAGTTTTTTCCTTGATTTATATATGGTTTACATAGCCTGCGGTAGCGGCCATGTTGTTATGGTTAAGTTGCACAACACTTTTTGGGCAGCTTTTAACTTTGTCCCCCCGCCCCAGATGAATCCTGACAAAACTTTGAAAAAGGGTATATGGCGCTGTCAGATTGTTTCTGCAAAGTTTGGTGAGGTTTTGTACGGGGGGGGACTTATAGGGGGAGTCTCAAAATGTGTGGTTTTTCCCATAGATGCAATGGAAAAATTATTTTGTTCATGCCTACAGCCCAAACTGCTGGATGGATTTTCAACAATTTTGTGGCAGGAGTGGTGGCTTGGTCCCGAAAAGCATGCTTTTTAAAATTTGGTGTAAATCTGTCCAGTAGTTCTTTATAAAATGGCCAAAAAGTAGGTAAACCAAATTTGTAATATCTGGGTTCAGTCCATGGACCCACTTCCCTGTTCGGTCCGCGGGTGGGCCTCCAATCGGACCAGAGGACAGCTCCGCGGACATCGGATACTCCCGCTGATGGATGGTGAAAAGCGTGAGGTGCATATTGTTGGAAACGCCCGCAATGTTGGATTTGCTGACAGTGCCTGTTGTCCGCCAACACTGCAGTGTAAACATATTAAAAAACACAACATTGCATTTGTCCAACTAATGAAACAATCTCTGGGGCGGTGAGAGGTGATGAGGATAGGATGGAATATGGCCTTAAAAAGCCCAAAAAACAGCTGGGTTTTCAACTCCGAGGTCCGTGAACAGTTCGGATGTCTGGGGCAGTCCTGTGATGTTCGTGAACATCTGAGATGTTCGGGGACATCTATGCTTATTTCTTAATTCCAGGGTTGGCGATAAGCAGTTTTTGGATGGCTTATAACTTTGTTGCCGTTTGACAAATGTGGACAAAGATTTTCAGAAAGGTTATAGACCCAATCTTAAATGTTTGTGCAAAGTCTGAATGCGGGGGCTAAATTTTATGACTATTTTATGTAAGTACATTTTGACACTTTTCAAAAAATTTAACATGGGCAGGTTTTCAGCAAACTTGTGCAAGGAACATTGGCAAGGACCTGAAAGCATGGTTTTGCAAATGTGTCAGTGTTTTATTTTTTAAAAAGTGTCATATTGTAGGTACATAAAATAGTGATATACCTTTGGTGACTGAAGTATAGCCAAAGGCCATGACCCGGACAATCTGGCTACTGGCCTTAACCACGAGGGACCAGCACTGGGGTTAAAGTGGGCATGGCCACCAGGGACCGGCTATGTGGTAAGGTTTTTCGAAAATTTGGATAGGTTTGAATGGGAAAAGAAAATCTGCTTGTGGGTACAGATTGAAATGCTGGATGGGATTGCAGCAAATATGCACGAGGAGGGTCAGCAAGAACTTCAAAGCATGGTTTTGCAAATATGTCCTTTGTTTTATTTTTTGGAAAGTGTGAAAATGTAAGTACACAACAGAGTGATATAACATTGGTGTCTGGGCAATGGGCCTGGCTGCAGCAAGGAGAAATGTGTACTGTAATTTGCTTATTGTGGCGTGGGGCATGGCCAAAGTGGTAGGTTTGAATGCCAACAGTTATTCTGGTCGCAGTTACATCCTGAAGTGGTGGATTAAATTACAACAAACCTGCGCAACAAGCATTAGTAAGGATCTGAAAGCATGTTTTTGGAAATATGCCTCGTGTTTTCTTTTTCCAAAGTGTAAGAATGTAAGTAGAAAAACTAGTGATATACATTTGGTGTCTGGGTAGTGGGCCTGGCCCTCTGCAAATGCAAATCTGTACTCTGATTTGCTTATTGGGGAATGCGGCATGGCCAATGGATTTGGAGACTGGCCATGGCTGCAAGCCATGAGCACTGGCTGGTTACATTATTAGGGTAGGGTGGACACTGAGCTAGGATGCAGGGTAGGTGCAGTGAATAATAGGGGTGCTTTGGTTGGGCTGGGGTCACGGTTGAGCCTTATGCCTTATGCAATTGAACAATGATTTGCATCTCCAGCACGTGTTGCTGATAAAAACAGACATAAGTATGTGTTGCAAAAAATATGTTTCTTAAAGGCGGTTTATAGTTCTTTGACAAGAGGAATTATTAATTTATGTACAATGATGTAACACCGTGAAACATTTTCGCTTATAAAACAGATATTAAACTGGTAGAAGAAAAACATGTAGTTAAAGGGATGTTACAGTTAAGATGGTGTGGAGGTGCCATTCGGGTCTTTAAATGATCCATAGCCTGGAAAGGGGACTGTGGAGGCCGTGGATAGTTATAAAGGTCCATGAATTATGGTCCTTATTATATGCTAGTGAAAAGTATTTGGGACAGGTCCTTTTATATTTTTCTCTAGTATACAATTGTCTATTATTCCCATTAGCATAACACAAACACCCATCCATGCAGTAACCAGAACTGACCCTGCTTAGCTTCAAAGCAAAGAAAGAGCAAGACTATTTCTCCAAGTGGTCTTGTAAATTTGGCTCATTTATCAGGCAACATGGCCTTAGGGGGCTGGCCCCTTCCTCACTTTGAAGTTAAGCAGGGTCTGCCCTGGTTACTGCATGGATGGGAGACTTGGATGGCTATCATGTCATTGGCCATGGCCACACGCTGCTTCTGTGATGAAGTTTGCTTTGAGATGTCAAAAGCTTTATGTTGCAAACTCACTCGATAGGCCCTCTCCAACTCCCAAAGTTTACTTGGTGCCATATAGGCACCCCCCCACCTCTAACCTGATGGCATTTGCATCTTTTTTGACCTGCAAATGGCTTTTACCTACATTTTATTTTCCAATAACTTCGGCTATAACCTTGAATATCTCTCATATTGAGAGAAAAACAAGATGGTGGCTGTTTTATTTATAAAAACACCCCATTTTGGGTAAATCCCTGAGATATAGCTATCTACTTTTGAGAAGGGGGCACCCCTTTCTCCATCAAATATTAAAATAACTACTGCACTAAATAACCCCAAACCAAGCATCGATCGCGAGTTAACACTTCATGCCCAAGTTCCTTTGGACCTGGTCCAAATCCATACACTGGTTTCAGATGTGCGCTTTGGCAAAAATTGATCTTGTTTGTCTATGGAAAAATTAATAGGGAGTAGGCCGCAACTTTGGAAAAAGATTTTTTTTGTCTTCTTAATAACTTTTTTTATTATTAACGGATCTTTAGGAAACTTTGCAGTGGGGGCTGGGGGGCATGTGTCCCTTATCACTTTAAAAATTTCAATCACACCGTTACTGGAATCAAAAATTATTTTAAGTGGTTCCTATACGAGTCTGACTTATCTTAACTATATGGAGGCTATCGTCGCCCTATAATACACTACATAAACATTTTAATGATTTTTCCCTCCACCCTTGTGTCTGCATCTTTATTTCCCTCAGGTGACAAGCATGCAGCTCACACGAGCCAGGTCGAAATTGGGCCAGGGGCTACACATGTGTTATGCTCTGATAATAGACACACAAAATGAAGCACACTAAGTACATCACACTCTGGGATGGTGCGTCATCAAACAACATTGTTATTCATCACCACCACAACCCCTATTCATCACCAGAACACTACAGTTTAATCTTCAGACACTGAGCTAATATTATCAATGGACCCATAGAAACGCGTATACCGCCACAGCTAAGGCTGCCCTGTCTGCTGAGACACAGCAGGTCATCCTCAGCTCAACTGTGATCTGCTGCTGACTTTGATGATCTTGTTGCTGTGGTTGCCATAGCCAAAAGTAACAGTATCTAGCCTTAGATGACTGTTTTATTGTGCTTTTCCATTTTAATGAGCAACAGAGAGACCTCTCATGTGGTTAGAGACAATAGCACTAGCATCACCAAACAGCCTCTGAATGCACCCTAGCTGGGCACATCTTAGGATGTCTCAGTGGTTACACAGACACATGTTAGCCACACAGACTGCTTGGAGAACCAACACTCCAGGGTGTCATCGTTATTAACAATCTGGCATGTATTGCTCAAATATGCATTCACCATCTATGTAGATGTAGGCCCGCTACAGCTACCTGTTACTCTCCCAAAAACATACACATCGAAGAATTCAGAATCTGAAAGCAGGTCCCAAAGAGGTGTATGTGTAAGAGTTACACACATTCCATCAGGTGTCCCTGCACCTGAATCAGTTGCAATGCAGAGGCAACTACCAGATGAAGTCAGACTTCTTATTGGTAGTTGTCGTTGTTAACTAATGCCTGTCTGTCAAGCCACTGCTCTTCAAGCAAGCAAGCTCTGAAAGCCTCTCAAGTGGAGTCTTGCACATTCCAACTAGCTCTTCTGTATGTGTTTTTCTACTGCCCACAGTCTGGAATGCAGCCTCTTTAATCTTAAAATAGTGGTGAACGAGTGATGCCAAATGATACTCAATGTTTCCTTTCATGTGTTTTATATGCGGGTAATTCTGAAAGATTACCAGAAGTTCTTTCAACCCACTGTGCAACCTATGACTCGCCCGTGGTATCATGTTCCCTTGCTCTTCGACTGTTTTATTTTGAGCAAGCAGATCAATGAAAGCAATGATAATGTGTTATTTATAGAACGCTTACTCCTGAGTTCTTTACAGAGAGCAAATTTACATGAAATATCATCCAACCGACATTTATCGACCGTGAAAGGATGAATTGGCCTTGCCAGGATTCAAAGGTACGACCTGCAGATCACACATAGATCGCAACAGCAAGCACTCAACCCGTGGAGCTATCTTACCGGCTTCATGAAATAACTCAATCAGTGACACAGACCTTTAGCTCTCATGCTGTGTGGCTTCCTCAAAAAGCTGTAGCAAACAGCAGACACTGAGTCGGACTGAAGAAGGCCCCTTACAATGCTCAACTTTGACTGTAGCTGTAGCCACTCAGAGCTGGACAAGCATATGCATGTTCAGCTGATGTTGTACTGGACATGCAACACACTAAAAGCAGTTACATACTTCTCTCACTGTAAGATAGGATGAAATGAGAGCAGGTCTTGTGTGGCACAGCAAGCATATCACAAACAGAGAAGCAATCGCTGACAAAAAGTGTCACCACAAGGCAGAGAACACATGGCGCATGAATTGAGCTCTAAAGCCGTACTGCAACAATGACATTGGAGTTAGCCACTATGCTACCATCTCCATACCAGATGTCGGCTCCTGTCTGTTTCCTACCATCAAAACCAAAGTGCCTTGTTGGTGGCCATCATGCCACTGCTCAGATGACTTTCCTTACGGCCCATAACAGAGGATGTGGATCCAATGACCCGTTACAGATTGTCTACATATCCATAGTGAAGTGGAATTTCGAACCATCTGATCGGTCGAATCGGTGGAAGGCGTTTCTCACAGCAAGAGGTACGGCATCATAACATGTAGGTACAGCCTTGTGTGAATGTAAGGCCCAATGGTAATTTACAAGCGAGCACGAGCATTTGCCAGCAGTTCTCTGAAACCTTTGTTTTAATTAAAGGTGTATACGGAAGATCTACTGCCAACATCATTGGTATGTAGTACACGAATGATGCGCAGTGCGTAATACCTTAAAGAGCCTCAGATAGACTCCTCCTACTTGTTCATACCCCACAGGGTGGCATCCAGCGATAAGTGCTGCTGGCTCAATATGGGATACACCACTAATGATACGGTTGGAGGTTTCACTTCCAAATTTTCCTCCCACTCTCTGTGAAACCATCTCGCACACATTCTGCTGCACACTAGGAAAGATGATCGTGCCAGCACTTAGCAATAACTTAACAAAACCATCCATGCAGCATGCTTAATAGCAATTGCAACAGACTGTGCTCATGGGGCAGTAGAGTCTCTTCTATATCAACAATCTCTCATGCGCCATACCACGCTGGTGTAGAGAAACAGAATAACGTTTAAGTCAGGGTAAAATGAACCTCACAAATGAATGAGTCACAATGAGACAGCATACAGTTAAGAACCTCAGGTAGAAGACAGAAACAGAGGTGGGTCAAAGGTATTTAGGATTCCGAGTAGCCATATTATAGACCAGGGTACAACACTGCACACAAAGTAGGTTAGTAGGATGGTAGTTACCAATGTGTGTGCCGGCATCTTGCACAAATGTGGGTGAGGAATGAGCACATTCTCATCTTGCCTTTAGCTACGAGAGAGTGCACCCCGGAGGTCTCCAGCAGTGGCATAAAGCAGGTTCAAGGGTATTTTGTGAAACACTAATTGCTGCTGGGATGCCAAGTTACTTTGACGCTATCAGACATGGAAAGGGCATGGCGTTAGAGTAACCACAGCGAGAAGGTGGAGCTGTAGAAAGGTCCCGCCATCTTGCTTTTTGTCAGAGCACTCTTCCTTTTCCTGTCCCCTCTATTTTCTGTAAGCAAGGTACTCTGAGTCCAATGTCATAAAGTAAAGGGCACTTGTTATAACAACAGGGATTGGACCTGTTATATCAGGCTTGCTTTGTACCAATCCTCTGTGGCATTTTGCCATTAAAATGAGAAGGGCACCCCCTCATTCTCTGATTCATTCTTGGACTCTAAGAAATGGAAGAACAATTCATCTGGACCACTGTTGGGGCACAATCCTAAAGCCTTCTGCCAGGGAGGTGAAAAAAGAAGGAATCCAAGGCAGAGGAGTGCTCAGTCCCATAAACATCCCCTGGCAAATGTGGGGGTAAACTGCTGTGGACCACTGCCTCTATGCTTGCAGTGGCACTGGAAGAATGATCCTGCTCTGCATATTAGGGAACTCCTGCAGGTGCCAGCCAAGCTCCCTGGAGTGGGAGTGCAGCAGTTGGACTCAACTTGTCCTGGAGCCCCTGGTTCAGATGCAATCAGGTATCACCACCTCAATATATCGTCGAGCCACTTCAGCCGTGTTTGACGCTTTTTTGAGCTAACACAGCATCCGCGGTGGTGTTTTTGGAACTTCCCGAACTTTGAACTGCTCACTACCTTCTTCGAGTCATCTTAATCCGGTCTCGTAACAGTGAAGAACACTACTGCCTGGACTAAAGCACCAGCACAACACTGTGGAAGTATTCAATTACTGCATCACGAGCAGTGCATTGATGCAATAGAATCTTGTCTTGACCCGACTCAAACCACTGGAAGCCATCATGTCCCCCGGCGACTCGATCCAGAGGAAGCATTGTTTTGACAGAACTCGACCACCGACTTGAACCTATTGGGACCCACCAACTTGCAACCTCTCGAGCACTGTCTCACACTGTCTTGCACCATCTGGAGTGCCGACCCGAACCATGCAGAGCCCTCTCTCAAGAAGATCCCAATGCCAACTCTCAGCTGGATCAGCATGACTAGCCCTAACCCAACGATGCTCGACTGCAGGAAAGCGATTGGAAGACTGGCTCAAAGCTGTTGAGCACCCAGGACAAAGACATAAGGTAATGTGAAGATGCTCTCTTCCACAGTCCACTTTTGCCACCACCGTGACTTTGCACCATCCTGTTCTGTTGTTTTTTTTATACAAATGACCTTCTTGAAGATTGACATAGTGCCAATTGAGTGCTTGAGCACCCCTTGCTCATCTACCCAGAGTGCTATTGCACAACAGCTCACATGTTCCCTTTCTTTACAGGGGTGGCTATTGCTTATGTTTTTCGTGAGTTGCCATTTTATCGTTTAATTAAAAATATATATTGTTATAGAAGCGTGATTGGACATCCTTTTATTTTGGAGGCTTTGTATGATTGCTGTTTGCATTGCTACCATTGTCAGCTCACACCCCTCCTGAAGATATGGCCTGTGCTACCACACAAAGCAAAGGAGGTATACCTTTCGGCTGTGCCTGTTTCACCTTTATGATTGGGATCACTGCTGGGTTAGTAGTAGTGCGGGGCTAAGCAGGCGATTTCACCTCGATGCATTACTGTACTCGGCACAGCAGTAGACATTTTGAAACAAACATGAGGCTGACAAATTGTCTTTCAACACCTTTTTCACATTTTCTTTGTAATGTTATGATTAGGGGTTTTATGATATTTGACCTACTTGTACATTTTTCAGGCTATATGCTGTCACAAAAGCCCCTATAAACAAAGCCAACAGTGGAATAATTATTAATGCTACAAGAATGTGCCAGCAGCAGAAGGCAAAGCATGACTGGTGAAGGGTAGACACAAACACAAGCTTTAAATTTGATTTTTGCATTGGTTTACAAAATAACATGCTGTGAAGCTAAGCCAGGCATATTACAAGGGTCTACATTTGAACATTCAATTATGCAATTTTTTTTGATTCTTTTGTGTTTAGTGCTAATATGCTGTTTTCAAGTACGTGGAGACACTACTGCATATTACAACGTTTAAACAGGCCACCATTTGTGGCTTTTGTATAGGCGTGGGATAGGCATTTGTCAGTCACTGCCATAATGGTGTTGCCTAACTATAAGATGGCAACAGCCAGAAAATGACGTGATTACCTGGGCATATGACAACAGTGCCTGGCAAATGCCTATCCGTTTTTGCACTATGCCCATGCCAAAACTGTGGCTTTGGCAATGCCCATTTTCTTTTACAGGACTTCAGTGCAAAGAGCAGATATAAATCAAGTGTCTGAAGGCACACATAGTGAAGATATTTGTATTATTTTCTTGAAAAGTAACATCAACTGGCAAGCAATCACAACATCAACAGGCTCATATTTTCTTACTTTCAGTAAATTACCAGCATGTTGATCAATTACATTTTCATAAAACATGTTTATGAACATCTCAATGGTATTTTGTTTCTCAGAGACTCTATATCCAAGGGAATTATTTTAGTTCCTCTGATCTATTGCTCCAAGAAAGAAAAGTATGTTTTGCCTGTATGTGGGGTGTAGTGTTCCCTAGCAACCAAAAGTATAAATTGCAGAATTTTATTTAAACACTTTTATGTAACAACAACATAAGATAAGGTCTTATCTAACTAATACCGCCTCTCCAATTGTGCAGTTTTTCATCTCACAGTCTACCAATATCACGTCTCCACACATTAGATGGTCTCCTTTAAAAACAATTGTCAATGTTTCACCAAAATTGCTTAAGCTTTTCTTCCATACATCATTGTAGATTGTTATATGAACTTGAAGCTGTGAAAACAGCATAGTGCTTATTGTGTGAATTGTATGTTTCTTTACGTCAGTTAAAGAGCCTTGTTTTAGCTTGACTATTCCATACTTGCTTATCACTTAGCTTACCTTCTTAGTTTTATGCAGTGTCTCGTGGGGTGGTGGCCGCATCTGTAATGGTGATCTTGTTAGATGCCTGTGGTTGCCACTTTGTTTTCTTTTAATACAACAACCTCCTTCTGTTCATGGACAGCGAAAGGGGGCATTCAGCTACAATGTTTCTAAGTTCTAGTTTGGCCATCATAGTAACGACTACCCTGTCTAAATACATGGATTATATGTTAAATTACATGCCTCATTCATCTTTTTATTTGATATCATAAACATCTGTATTCGGTCTCATTCGTTCTTAGAAATGTGTATTTATTATGATTGGATATTCATTCTAACTTGTTCTGCCTTGCAGCAATTTTCATTCCTCTACCTACACAAATGTGGTCTCCACATGAGTACAAACATATTTCTCAATAAGTTAAAACATGTTTAAATAATAACCTTGAAGTGTTTACTAGTATTCCATGTAATTCTCCACAGTTTAATGTGCACACTAATCATTTTTGTTATCAAACTCACTTGTATGCATACTTCACCTTTTTGTTCATACTTTTGATTATGCACATTACAACAGTGTAAGACTTCTCATGCTTGTGAGAAATCTGATGATATTTTCACTCCTACTTCCCTTGAATCCTCTGCTCAGGTGGCCACGGAAAGGTCATCGCTCTTTGATCCCGACCCGGGGGCGGCGACGCGAGGGAGAATCACCTGCATGGAGGGTCTTTGGGGATTGGGAATGGGGTACACACAGATGAGTCATGGTATCCCCCTTTTCCTGTTCAGGACCAACCTAACCCTCCCCTGACCTTTATGGGTTACTATAAAGCTGGTACCCTCATTTCCAAGATATGACAATTGACAGTACTGGGACGAGGAAGAGGCAACTAAAAGTAGTGAAAACGACCATGTCACCACTCTTGTACTGGGACAAAGAAGATGTCTTCAGAGTGTTGTAAGAGTCAGGCATGTCCCCTTCATCAAAGTCGGGAAGACCCAATTGAGAGAGCACTTCTGCAACCTGTTAATTGGTTGCAGGTGTATAAAATGAGAGGGGAAAATAGCAAAGAGAGCAACAAGGAGGCTTGTGTGGGAGAGACCAGCAGGGGACCCTTGTTAAGAGGAGGCAGTCGTGGTGGGACCGGAGAAGGAACCAGGATGCCCGCATATATCACAGAGGACTTGCGGGACCCAGAGCAAGTGGGCTGTGTGATTGCCGTCGATATGGGAGCCTCTGTAATAGAGAGCAGGCAGCAGTAACTGCTGCTAGAAAGCTAGGAGGAGAGTGGACGCTGGCCGTGTCCGTGAAGAGGCATTCAGAACGCCGGCATGCTGGAGAAACACCAGGCAGATGAGCTTGTCTCATAGTGGTGGACTTCCCAGCTTCAGAAGTGCAGAGAAAGTAGTGGGAGCCACCAAGAGGAGACACCTGAAGCGGGTGAGTGTCGGGGAGGGCACTCGAGCCCCAGACGCTCCTATCGGATCGAAATTAAGTAACGGTGCGTAACATTAAATGAAACAAATGCGTAATGAATGCCAAATTGAATAGAGACTTTAAATTAAGCAAAACAATTGCCTTTCGAACACCGAACTGAATGGAAACTTCAAATTAAGCAAAACAAATACATATAGAATACCGAACTGAATGGAAACTTTAAATTAAGCAAAATGAGTACATATTGAATACTGAACATATTGAACAATGAATTGAGTGAAATCTTGAAACTAAACATATTTTTTATTTTTATTTTTTTATTTTACTTGATTCAATTTACAAGAAATGTTTACAAGAAAAAGTTTTTACACATCCCTCCTCCATTAGTAAAAGTCCTCCTTTTTACTGAAGGTGTTGTCGTGTCCAGATAAAACATCGACTTTCAGACAAGTTAACAAGTCGCAATCCGGGAAGAAAATAATGAACTAAAAGAAAATAGAAAAGACCGAACCATCCTCTGGGTCCACTTAATTAGCCAAAGTAAAGGTGGAAAGTGGAGGGAAAGGAAAACAATAGAGAAGGTATATGTGTCAGGAATCGAGGGTGGAAGCTGTGGGATCGATGGACGCTCTAGTCCTCACCCATCATGGCTGCCTCCACTATAAATCTAGGCCCCGCCTCCAGCTCGGCGCGTTGTATCTGTGTATTGCCTACACTTCTACCAGCGCTCAGAGTTGCTCGTAACTTTCTTTCCGAGTTTTCCTTCACGCTCTCGTTTTCGGCGTGAGCTTGTTATTTTCTCCTGTGTCCCTCTCCCCTTTCTGTGCGCTCTGTGTTTTTGTTCTACGTGGTTTTCGTAACCGACTATCTGTGTTCTGCCTTTCTGGCTCGCGACCCCATTCGCGCTCCGCTTCTTGCTTACCTTCCTGTTTACTTTTTCTCCGCTTGCGAAACCCTTCGCACTCTGCTCCTCGCTCTGCCTTCCTGATTCCTTTTTCTCCGCTCGCGATCCCTTTCGCGTTCAGCTTCTTGCTTACCTTCCTGTTTACTTTTTCTCCGCTTGCGAAACCCTTCGCACTCTGCTCCTCGCTCTGCCTTCCTGATTCCTTTTTCTCCGCTCGCGATCCCTTTCGCGTTCAGCTTCTTGCTTACCTTCCTGTTTACTTTTTCTCTGCTTGCGAAACCCTTCGCACTCTGCTCCTCACTCTGACTTCCTGATTCCATTTTCTCCGCTCGCGATCCCTTTCGCGTTCAGCTTCTTGCTTACCTTCCTGTTTACTTTTTCTCCGCTTGCAAAACCCTTCGCACTCTGCTCCTCGCTCTGCCTTCCTGATTCCTTTTTCTCCGCTCGCAATCCCTTTCGCACTCAGCTTCTTGCTTACCTTTCTGTTTACTTTTTCTCCGCTTGCGAAACCCTTCTCATTCTGCTCCTCGTTGGTACCTTCCTGTACCTTATACCGCTTGCGGCTCCTATCAGCTTCTGTGTCCGAGGCATCTGGCACTCCAGGCATTCTACAGTGTCCTGACTTTGGAGAAAGCCCTCGCTTTTCAATCCATCATTCCTGAATCTTCATCATCTCAGCCTGGGAGAACCTGCCTTATACCTTGCCTTAGGAACCACTCCTCACCTTGCCTGCAGATCTTCATTCAAGGGTTTTTTCTGCCGTTCCGAATTTTTCCCTTGGTCACCGAGGCTGGCCCACTGGGAGCCCCCCACGGCAGGTTTCCACTACTGCCAAGGTGGCCTCCGGAGGGGCCAAACCTTACTTGCACGATAAGAAGGTTAGAACACCTAAGGATCTTATCTCTACCAAGAAGAAGGAACGTCCCGGAATCCGGACTACGGTAAAGGACTCAGTATCAGAAGATTCAGGTGAGGAGAAGGGGGAGGTGGAGCCTAAGTCTGATAGCATACAACGCCCAACTACAAACATGGCATCTTTGGAACAATACCAGGAACTCGTAGCGGCTATACAGAACCTGACAGCTGAACTACAATCCGTAAGGGCTGAAAACATAGTCCTTTGCCAACAAGTAGTATTGCGTCGAGATGACCACGGAGACCTACCCACGATGCCTCTCTCATTCGGCAAGTATGATGGTCATCAAGGAGGTCTCAAGGATTTCCTGGACGCCTGTAAAGTATACTTCACATTCAGGCCTCATGCATATGAGACTAGCCGTGCCAAGGTCGGATTCATAATTGCCAATCTCTCTGGGAATGCCTTATCATGGGCAACTCCACTGGTCTCCAATGATGATCCATCCCTGAATGTCTACGATCAGTTTGTGACAGCCTTTAAGGGTAGATTTGATAGACCTGAGGTTCTATACTCCTCATTAGAAGCCATTCTTGATGTCCGTCAAGGAAATACATACGTGCAAACATATATCTCACGCTTCCTCAGACTGGCTGCAAAGGCGGACTGGCCTGACTCGGCTCAACAGACGATCTTCAGAAGAGGACTTCAGGACGAGATCAAGGATGAGCTTGCGAGGATAGCCAGACCACAGTCATTTCGTGACTTGATGACGTTGTCCCTCCAGATCAAGTTCAGGCTGCATGAACGCAGACAAGAAAGGAGACGCCCACGGGGAACCTCACAGACGATAGGCCTGCCCTCCCAGACTCCAGTCCAGAGACCGATATCGTCCACCGAAGAGTCAATGCAGATCGGAGCAGCTCGTGGACCTCTGACTCCTGAAGAAAGGAGACGGCGCCGAGAGGCGGGATTGTGCATGTATTGTGGATCCTCTAAACACCTGTTGAGAAACTGTCCAGAAGTTCCTCCTAGGAAGAAGGAAAACTTCCACCCCCGGGCTGCTGCAAGGGAAGTCTCGGGGGACCTGCCAGTTACCCTTGCAACCACTCAAGAACCCTAGAAGAGGGCGAAGACAATAGTTTAATGGTTTTCAAGGTCCACGTGAAGTTATCGGAAGCGACATCAGTAGAGGTACTGGCAATGTTGGATTGTGGTGCCGCGGGTAACTTCATGGACCTTAACTGGGCTAAGGAGAACCTAGTCTCTACCAGACCCAAGTCCAGACCCATACCTGTTGAGGGTGTTGATGGTGTACCTCTTTCTTCGGGTCCTATCCTGTGGGAGTCGATTCCATTGCAGATTAGAGTGGGCAATCACCAAGAACTCCTGGTATTCGACCAGATACGTGCAGCACATTTTCCTTTAGTTCTGGGAATACCTTGGTTGAGGAGACATAATCCTCTTATCGATTGGTCTGCCAACAAGGTGTGCTTCGACTCCCAATTCTGCAAATCAAACTGTCTGATTACTACTGCGGCTATGGTGGTGACTGGAGAAGGTTCCGAAGCTCCCGGCTCCTTAATCGTAGCAACAGTTCCGCCCCAATACCATGAATACACCGAAGTTTTTCTGGATACTCTCCCCAAGCAGCTACCCCCACACCGGGCAGAGGACTGCTCTATCGACCTGGTGCCTGATTCTATCGTGCCTTTCGGAAGGATGTATCCCCTGTCGATTCCGGAACGAAGGGCCCTCAGAGAATATCTGGACGCTAATTTAAAGAACGGGCTGATTCAGGAATCCAAGTCATCCTGCGGTGCATCATTGTTTTTTATCCCCAAGAAGGATTCGGATGAGTTGCGCCCATGCATAGACTTCAGAGGACTTAATAAGATCACTATAAGGGATAGGTACCCCATGCCCCTGATACGAGACATCCTGGAGGCGGTTCAAGGGGCTAGGTATTTCACCAAGTTAGATCTAAGAGGGGCCTATCACCTCCTTAGGATCAAGGAGGGGGATGAATGGAAGACCGCCTTTCGCACTCCGTTCGGCTTGTACGAGTATAGAGTCATGCCGTTCGGTCTTGTCAATGCTCCGGCAGTTTTCCAGAGGTATATGGAAAAGGTGTTTGCTGACATGTTATACCTATCAGTGGTGGTCTACCTAGACGACATCCTCGTCTACTCCAAATCCCTTGATGAACACAGAGCACAGGTCAATAAGGTGTTGAGAAGACTCCTTATCCATCGATTGTTGGTCAAGCCCGAAAAATGTCAGTTTGAAGCCACTTCTGTGTCCTGCCTTGGGTTCATCCTTTCTCATGAAGGGATCGAAATGGACCCAAGAAAGGTTAAGGCCATTCACGATTGGAAGGAACCCGGAAACATAAAGGAGCTACAGAGTTTTCTGGGTTTAGCCAATTTTTATCGGCGTTTCATCCCCAACTTCTCACAAACTGTGCTCCCCCTTACCTCTCTACTTAAGAAGGGAGTACGGTTTTCTTTTGAAGGAGAACCTCAGAAGGCTTTCCAACTCCTTAAAGAAAGATTCTCCATGGCTCCCATCCTGATCCAACCTGACCAGACAAGACGGTTCATCATGGAAACTGACGCCTCCATTGGAGCAGTGGGAGCTATACTCCTACAAGAATCTGAGGACGATCTTGAGCATCCTGTAGCTTATTTTTCCAAGACCTTAACATGTAGCGAACGGAACTATTCCGTATTGGAAAGAGAGCTACTAGCCATCAAGTTAGCTTGTCAGGAATGGCGTCATCTCCTACAGGAAGCTGCTCATAGCTTCTTGATTCGCACCGATCACAGAAATCTCAGGGTACTCCAGCAGATGGAATGCACCAATGCCCGTCATGCCCGATGGGCCTATTTCTTTCTACAGTATGACTTTGTGATAACTTACATTCCTGGGACGGAGAACAAGAAGGCTGATGCCTTATCTCGAAGTAAGGGGGAAGTGTCAGGATTATATCAAGGGCATGACTTTGTTCTCCCCAAGCTCAGGATTTTGGCCTCCACGACTACTTTTCTCAAGGAGCTTATACCCCTGTATCAGAGTTGCCCAGAGCTCGCGCCTACTATCACCAAAGGGAAGGATGGATTGTATTACCATGAGGAGGCGCTTTATGTTCCCACCAAGAAGCTTCAAAGAATGGTTCTTTCCTGGTGCCATGACTTACCCTTGACAGGTCATCCTGGCATCAGAAAGACATATGACTTATTAAGTAGGGGTTTCTGGTGGCCAACGCTAAGAAAGGACGTGAGTCAATACGTCTCTACTTGCTCTGTTTGTGCTGCAAACAAGTATCAGACGGGTAGGCCAATGGGTATGTTGCAACAGCCTCCTCTAGCTAATAGCCCCTGGGAACATATTTCCATGGATTACATTGTGGATCTTCCGGTGTCTTCTGGTATGACTGTAATTATGGTCACTTGTGACTCCTACAGCAAGTTGGCACACTTTTCAGCTTTTCAGCAACTGCCTTCGGCTTCAGAGACAGCTGCCGTCTTCCTCCGTGACGTAGTCCGCCTGCATGGTTTGCCTAGGACTATAGTCTCTGATCGTGGTTCCCAATTCACCTCAAAATTCTGGGCCACTCTCTGTCGGGTTCTGGGAATCCATAGGGCTCTCTCCTCGGGCTATCACCCCCAAAGCAACGGCCAAACTGAAAGACTCAATGCCAGCTTGGAACAGTACCTTAGGTGCTTCTGTAGTCCACAGCAAGAAAGGTGGTTTGAATTTCTCTCCCAGGCCGAGTTTGCTTATAACAATGCAATTCACACCACCATACAGATGAGTCCGTTCGTTTGTACACACGGTTTCAACCCACACCATCTACCCTGGGTTAATACACGATCGACCGAGGTTCCGGCCTTAGATGAGGCTCTCAGAGATCTGCACGAGGTAAAGGAGACAGCCAAGAAAGCTCATCTAGCCAGCCAGGAGGCCCAGAAGAAGTGGGCAGACAGGAGCAGACGGTCTAACCCCGACTGGAAGGTGGGACAATTGGTATGGCTGTCAACCAGATTTCTTCCCAGATGGATTCACAAGGGGAAGTTTTCTTCTAGATTTCTAGGACCCTTTCCCATTGTTCAACAGATCAATCCGGTGGCTTTCAAACTTAAACTCCCGGATTCCCTCAAGAGGATTCACCCTGTCTTTCACACTTCTCTTCTCAAGGCGTACAAGGAAGACCCATTTCAGAGGCCTGTTCATAAGGGACGCCCTAAGGTTGATCCTGCCCCGGACGAGTACGAGGTGGCTCGTTTGATCGATTCCCGGTATCGTAAGGGCAGGTTAAAGTACCTGGTACATTGGAGGGGCTATCCTAAGGAGGAGAGAACCTGGGAGCCTGACTACCACATACATGCTCCTTATCTTGTGAAAAGGTTCCATCGTTTTCAGCCAGGCAAGCCGGGCGGACCCCCAAGGAAGAGGGGGTATACTGTCAGGAATCGAGGGTGGAAGCTGTGGGATCGATGGACGCTCTAGTCCTCACCCATCATGGCTGCCTCCACTATAAATCTAGGCCCCGCCTCCAGCTCGGCGCGTTGTATCTGTGTATTGCCTACACTGCTACCAGCGCTCAGAGTTGCTCGTAACTTTCTTTCCGAGTTTTCCTTCACGCTCTTGTTTTCGGCGTGAGCTTGTTATTTTCTCCTGTGTCCCTCTCCCCTTTCTGTGCGCTCTGTGTTTTTGTTCTACGTGGTTTTCGTAACCGACTATCTGTGTTCTGCCTTTCTCGCTTGCGACCCCTTTCGCGCTCCGCTTCTTGCTTACCTTCCTGTTTACTTTTTCTCTGCTTGTGAAACCCTTTGCACTCTGCTCCTCGCTCTGCCTTCCTGATTCCTTTTTCTCCGCTCGCGATCCCTTTCGCGTTCAGCTTCTTGCTTACCTTCCTGTTTACTTTTTCTCCGCTTGTGAAACCCTTCGCACTCTGCTCCTCGCTCTGCCTTCCTGATTCCTTTTTCTCCACTCGCGATCCCTTTCGCGTTCAGCTTCTTGCTTACCTTCCTGTTTACTTTTTCTCCGCTTGCGAAACCCTTCGCACTCTGCTCCTCGCTGTGCCTTCCTGATTCCTTTTTCTCCGCTCGCGATCCCTTTCGCGTTCAGCTTCTTGATACCTTCCTGTTTACTTTTTCTCCGCTTGCGAAACCCTTCGCACTCTGCTCCTCGCTCTGCCTTCCTGATTCCTTTTTCTCCGCTCGCGATCCCTTTTGCGTTCAGCTTCTTGCTTACCTTCCTGTTTACTTTTTCTCCGCTTGCGAAACCCTTTGCACTCTGCTCCTCGCTCTGCCTTCCTGATTCCTTTTTCTCCGCTCGCAATCCCTTTCGCACTCAGCTTCTTGCTTACCTTTCTGTTTACTTTTTCTCCGCTTGTGAAACCCTTCTCTTTCTGCTCCTCGTTGTTACCTTCCTGTACCTTATACCGCTTGCGGCTCCTATCAGCTTCTGTGTCTGAGGCATCTGGCACTCCAGGCATTCTACAGTGTCCTGACTTTGGAGAAAGCCCTCGCTTTTCAATCCATCATTCCTGAATCTTCATCATCTCAGCCTGGGAGAACCTGCCTTATACCTTGCCTTAGGAACCACTCCTCACCTTGCCTGCAGATCTTCATTCAAGGGTTTTTTCTGCCGTTCCGGCTTTTTCCACTACTGCCAAGGTGGCCTCCGGAGGGGCCAGACCTTACTTGCACGGTAAGAAGGTTAGAACACCTAAGGATCTTATCTCTACCAAGAAGAAGGAACGTCCCCGAATCCGGACTACGGTAAAGGACTCAGTATCAGAAGATTCAGGTGAGGAGAAGGGGGAGGTGGAGCCTATGTCTGACAATATGCCAGAATCCTACTGTATGTCCGCGAACTCATAAAGCAATGTCAAAAGGTTCTTCCTTTTCAGTTTCTGTCCTGAAACTTTAGGTTCGTAAAGAACTGGGAGACTGCTATCACGTAGGAGGTGTTGTCTCCCTCAATTAGGCAGCACCACCAGTCATCTTCACCACAAGTTCGCAGGTCTGTGAATATGTGGCCAATGTGAGGAGTTCTTAGCGTTGTCAGTCCCTTGCATGACAGGAAAAGATGTCTAATTTTCTCCTGTTTTTCTTTGCTTCTACGAAAACGACAGGAATTGTCCGTTGTTAACTTTCTTATGGCTCTGATCTCGTTGGTCAGCAGTAGATTCAATCGAATTCGTAGAAAGGTATTTCTCAGGGTCTTATTAGGGAATTTTGTCATGTATGTTGGTAGTTCATTTAATCCCTTTGCTGTCGGTGGCAGGAGAGTTATCAGTTTGCTTCTTGACCTTAGAGAAGTTGTCTGGTTCCAGTCCCATTCGCTCAGTTTTTGTTTAGATTCAACAAGGTTTTGAATAAGTTCCTCTTCTGAGCTGGTTATTTCTTCCAAAATGTTCTGATTTTTTTTAACCCACTTCGCCAGTAGATTACTTTCTTTCCCCTTGATTTCAGTGTGGATGATAGTCATCACATTTGTTCAATTGCTAATGATTATTTTCCTGTAGAGCATCATCGTATTTCTAACAAACATGGATTGTATTGATTGGAGGCACAGTTCGTTGCATATCGATGATACTGGTGTTGGCGCTGGAAAATTCAACGTTTCTCTCCAAAAGAGACCTTCTAGACGTTGCCAAAAGGCTGCTGGGAGCATCGGCAATGCGTCTGCACCATAGATTAGAGAAGGTATCACCTTTCCCTTGTAAAATTGAACAAGCAGTGTTATTGGGAAACGGCAGTACTTTCTATCTTTTGCTCTTGCCTGTAGTGTTAGTTTCTTTGCTCTTTCCATCAGGTGGATTTGCATGGGACTTTCTTGTTTGTTGTTACTTAGAATACCCTGCAGATATTTAAATTCTTTGACCTGTTCAATCTTGTCACCTTCCAAGGTCCAACAAAAGGCCTCCTGTCGTTTCGTTTGTTTTTCCATGATCATAACCTTTGTTTTTGCCTTGTTAATTTCAAGATTTTTTTTTTAATGTAAACCATCAGTTCATTTAATTGACGCTGCAACCCGATTGGGGTATAATCCAACAGAATTAAATAATCTGCATAAAGGAGTCTTGCGATCGTTGTCTCGCCTACAGTTGGAGGGAATGATCGGACCCTCAGTTCAGAATCTTAAATGTCCCACAGATAAGAGTTAAACAGAGTAGGTGTGAGAGGGCACCCCTGTTTTACTCCTCTGGCAGTTGGAATTTGGTCTGACAGCATACCCCCTCGGTTTAAGCGGACACTTACTGATGTATCTTGATGAAGGGCTCTGATTGGCCCTAATATACTTTCTGGGCAGTTCCGTGCTGTTAATTTCTCCCACAATATTTCCTGGTTGACCTGGTCCAAAGCCTGGACCAGGTCAACATATGCAAGATACATTTTAGGGCTGCGTGGAACTTACCACAGAAAGCACTTCTCAGTCCTCAGCTGCCCCCTGCTCCTGCCGCGAACGCTGCTCCAACACGCTTCCTGGAGGAGGCGTGGCAACATCGGCACGTGACCCTATCACGTGACTCGGGCCGGCCTTCAAAGGACAGAGGCTGCCGCCCGCTCAGTGCGTGGAACTTACCACAGAAAGCACTTCTCAGTCCTCAGCTGCCCCCTGCTCCTGCCACGAACGCTGCTCCAACACGCTTCCTGGAGGAGGCGTGGCAACATCGGCACGTGACCCTATCACGTGACTCGGGCCGGCCTTCAAAGGACAGAGGCTGCCGCCCGCTCAGTGCGTGGAACTTACCACAGAAAGCACTTCTCAGTCCTCAGCTGCCCCCTGCTCCTGCCGCGAACGCTGCTCCAACACGCTTCCTGGAGGAGGCGTGGCAACATCGGCACGTGACCCTATCACGTGACTTGGGCCGGCCTTCAAAGGACAGAGGCTGCCGCCCGCTCAGTGCGTGGAACTTACCACAGAAAGCACTTCTCAGTCCTCAGCTGCCCCCTGCTCCTGCCGCGAACGCTGCTCCAACACGCTTCCTGGAGGAGGCGTGGCAACATCGGCACGTGACCCTATCACGTGACTCGGGCCGGCCTTCTAAGGACAGAGGCTGCCACCCGCTCAGTGCGTGGAACTTACCACAGAAAGCACTTCTCAGTCCTCAGCTGCCCCCTGCTCCTGCCGCGAACGCTGCTCCAACACGCTTCCTGGAGGAGGCGTGGCAACATCGGCACGTGACCCTATCACGTGACTCGGGCCGGCCTTCAAAGGACAGAGGCTACCACCCTTGCGGCGTTAAGCCCGTCAGGAGTAAAGCCCAGTGACTGTTAAGCGACTGTTAGGCACTGGTGGCCTCATTTTACGTACTGTTGCCGAGTCGCTACAAACAATGACTTTATCGGCAGACGGCCCCCAGACCCGAAAGAAATCCTTACAGCAACGGCGCTCTACAAATCCTTGGTCTATGATGAAAGCTGCAGTCGGCCCAAAGGTAAGCAACGCTACTGGACGTGCACTTATGGCTACAAATGAGCTACTACCAATAGAAGCTAGCAGCTCTCCAAAGCCCCTAGTCTTGCTGTCTCTCGAAGAGCAATGCGCGCAAACTGATGCCTTAACTCCACCTGTATTGCTCACAGTTCCATCCCATGCCTTAGCAACACAGGCAGATAATCCCGATCCATCGAGACTCCTCACTATCAATTTGGAATGCAATCCAGCTCCGAATGATGAAATCTCACTTGTCAATGAAACAGACATATCAGCAAACAGAGTGAGCAAGGTGGACTCACCGAACTCAGTGAACGTTCTAGGCGACATTCCGGCACCTCGGTTCGATGTTAAGACATCTGATACATTAAGAACGACGCAACCGGCTATAATGGCATCTACATCCTTTCATAACAACAACTTCATGAATGCTGCTGGTCTCTCTACAGACAAAGGTCTCTTGTCACATTTAGTGACCGATGAAGAACTGTTAACAATCCCGATTCTTGAGTCGGGAAACCTTGCGATGAACGATTTACTTCCCAAACAAGCTCTGTACAAAAAACGACCTTCTACGCCAACTGTGAGGCTGACTTGTCGCCCCACAGTCAATGACATTCTGTTACAGAAGGGAAGCACTTGTCACTTTCCGGCTCAGTCGAGCGGCCCCAAGAGCGCATTGGTCAGCACCGAAAATCCAATGATGGCCCCTGCTAATACCTCACGTTTCTTGGCCACAACCATTCCAATTAATTCCCAAATTGATCCTCCCACTTTAAAAATAGCAGGTCGTACTACTCTAGGAGCAGCCTTCGAATGCACCGAACTTGATAACGATAGCGCTTTGGCATGTCAAGCTCCAGATGTTGGTCGCTCTTCCATCTCGAGTGCAAACGACCAGCTCAGCGACGTTCAGCCATTTAGCACCCCTCAGCCACCGGTACCAGCATTCAATCCACCCCCCATTCCATGCGATCGGAGTGCGATTGCTCGTGCTAGTCGTCTACAAAGAGTCGCCGAACTTAAGGCAAAACGTACTTCCATCATACCTCCTGTATGTGAAAACTCAACGCTGAATGCAAGTACTCCACACCCAAGGCCATCTCAGTTTAGCGAAGAAGTTCATCCGACGATTTCTGCAAAAATATTTAACACTTTTAACCCGCATTACAACTTGGACAATTCTGTTGGCTCCTTGTCCCTTCATGACTCTGCACCTCAATCGCATTTCACCCGAAACGCTTTCTCAGATACACAACAACGTCTTAGCTGCCTCAGCTGTTGCCTTAGCTCCATTCACTAAAATTTTTGAATCATTGATAGGATCAATAAGTGACCAAGGTGCAGCCATTTCCAACCTAACGGCAAAACTCGATAAACTTGAACACTTTTCGTGCTTCCTTCAAGCCCAAATGACATCAAATGCTGAAAATGCGGTGCGATGGGAAGACAGGTTGAGCGATCTCGCTGCTCGTCATCACTGTCAAAACGATTCTTTAATGGAAGGCTTGTTGGACGTCGTGAAATGGATGCGAAAAAACACAATCTTTGCCTCCCGAGACCCTAGCAAGAAACAAGAAAATTCATCAAGATTCCCCCATTCTCAAGTATCGACCGTACCTGCGACACTTGGAAAAGACCCACCGCAGTCGGATCCAACAATGAGCCTTCCGGCTCTCTCCCATGACACTTCGGTCTCAAACTCGAAAACGCAGGAATTAGTCCCGCAAAAGAAGCAGTCTCACAACAAAAGAAATCTCGTCACAAGGACAAGTACCGGCACAAACCTCCACATCAGTGAATTCATTCAATATATTCAAAGGGCCAGCAAAAACAATCATTACAAGCGTCGAAACTAATCTGAAAAAGCCTGCCGGACAGCAGACAGAGCTCCTCAACAAAAAAAACACACAACCTAAACAAAAACAACAGCAAATCAAAAAAAAATTTATAAGGAATCTAACAACCCCCAAGAAGACAAGTCTGTTCACTCGGCATGTTCATACAACGACTTTAATAAAACCTACAAACAATGCACCATCAAGATCTATAGGTGCCAGACTGAGTCCCTCAAGGACCTCAACAAAACGACGGCGCATAGCCTCCAACGATGCTTCCACTGGAAATGGTTCTCAAGATTCTTTCGTTGACCTATGTGATCTATCGACTTACTCAGCTGATCTTGAGAATTCCATCAATGCTTCTCTTGTAGCTCCAGCTGTAATATCAACTGGGCCACCAATGAGGGAGAAGCTAGAGGCAAATAAAACTTCGAAGATCGCACAATCAAGGACTAATGCCAGACAAATCTCACCCTCAATAAAGAGGAAAGCACAACAAACATTAATTTGTAGGCTAAATCCCAAACACACGTCGAATCAGCTAAAATTGGGCTTGCCTCCAGTTCAGCGCGCTCCTGGTCCTGCCAATTTTGAGTCTCAAACTAGCAAGTGGAAACTCCGTCTCCAAAATATCCATTCAGACGACAACGAAGTTAACCTAAATAGAGGAAACATTCTAAAACTGTTCGCATGTATACCACCACTGCGAGCCATCTCATCAGATGACATCATAATTGTGGAATATATAACAGAAGCATCTTCCGACCAAGTGATTCTCCACATTTCATCGACGGCGGTAAAAAACATGATACTTCAAGCAAACGAAGATCTCCTGCTTTACGGCTTTGATCTCACCCTCGAACCGCTTACTATGAGAGGCGTTTCATCTTTCAAGGCAAATCGTGACCATGAAGCAAGTCACTGCACCGCCAGGCGTCAGGCCCTGCGCCAATCTCTAGTCCCATCACCCGACATTTTAGACGCTGCCACGCATCAGTCATTTGAAAGAAGAGCCAACAACGCAAAACGATTCCCAAATGGTCCGCGCAAATAACAATGAGCCAACGTCAAACAACAAGAACTAATTCTACTGTCATGGAACACGAGGGGATTCACGCACTTGTTTAACACTTTTCAAGAACCTTTGGTGAATGTGTTTGTGTTATGTCTACAGGAAACGTGGCTACGGGATCCCCCGACTCGCGATGGATTCATCACGCTGATGAATCCAGCTAGAAAGAACCCAAAGGGTCGACCATTTGCGGGCTTGTTAACACTTTTGAAAATCCAGAACTGGTGGTCGCTCGTTGTCTCCACGAACCCTAACCCATTCGTGCAAAGCACTTTGATCAAACTCTCATTAAGAGCCATCGTCTCCAATCTTCTAATAATAAATGGATACTGGAATCCCGCCATGATTTCATCAACATCTTTTATTCAGTCAGTATTGAATGAAATAGATCACACCTTTGTAGAACACAACAATGTTTCTGTACTCATCTGCGGCGACCTCAACTGCAGTTGGTTTAAATATGATCCACTCACCAAACTAAACGTCCGGCTTCCGGATCTTGAAGTAGCTCAGCGAGGCCAAATTTGGTCAAAGGAACTTCTGGAACGCAACTGCCAGATGCTAAATGGAACAACAAAGGGTGACTCTCCTGCAAATCCGACGTGGCATAGCATGGCTCGAACAAACACGCTCGACTATATTTGGGCCTCGGCGGATCTCTTCCACAAGGTCTCTTCTCTTAAAGTGCAGCCGATGTCATCTAGCGATCATAACCTGCTGCGGCTTGTTTGGCATGAAGAACTCTGTAAAACGCCAGACAAATACTCTTTTCAATTACAAACAAATGCAGCAGGCAATCGATTAGTAATCAATGGATCTGCCATCGTTAATTTATGCCACAGCGTAAACGAACTCGAGACAGTAGAATATACACATCTGCTGATGGACCACACTCAAATAATTTCCAATTCAAGAACGTTCGGATCACTGCCGAAACATCTATATAGTTCTGAAATTGCACTGGCAAAAAAACTACTAAGGAAAGATCTCAGGCAAATTAAAAGAGAGCCGTGCGATCTACGTTGTAAGGCAATGAAGATCAAGAACCGACGACAAGATTATCGAAATTGGCTAAGATCACACTCAACCATCATCGATCAAGGTCGAGCAGAAACGATGTTAAAACTCCTTGTGCAGAAAAATACCCGTGAAATCTGGGCCATCCTGAATAAGGGCCGCTCCAAATCATCCCCAGCAATATCTAATGAAATCACCAGCGATAAATGGCGCAAATACTTCACCTTAATGTACGAAAAACCTGAGTCTGAAGACCCCCGGCAGCCTGATGTGACACTCTCTACTTGGGACATCATACCTTCTTGCAAAGAGATTGAACATGCAATCTCCAAGCTGAAAAACTCAAGAGCTGCTGGTCCGGACCAAATATCAAATCTCATGCTCAAAAAACACAGCGTACACTGGGCGAAATTTATTTACGAGCTGTTTTGTCAGATTACAAGCTGTAAGAAACTGCCTTCCTCCTGGTGCAGGGCGATTGTAGTTCCGATATATAAGAAGGGATGTCGAGCCGATCCTACTAACTATCGCCCGATCGCCCTCCTAGATACTATTGGGAAAGTATTCGGCTCCTTTTTGCGCCAACAGCTGGTGAATTGGGCAATCTCAACAGGAAAACTTGACTGTCGCCAAACAGGGTTCACGAAAAACGTGGGAACTGATGTGAATCTGACAATATTAACATTCTTAAAGTTGTCAGCGATGGAGGCGAAAAAAAGAATCTTCCTGGCGTTTGTCGATCTGCGACAAGCATTTGACGCCATAAATAGGACCAAACTGTGGGCAAAACTACGTCTGTGGCATTGTCCAGAGCATTTGTTAGAGCCCATCATCGCCTTGCACTCCAACATGTCCATCCAAGTTAGAGTCAATTCACAAGGCGATCTTACAGATCCAATAAGAACATTTAAAGGCGTCAAACAAGGCTGCCCCCTCGCAGCAGACCTTTTTAAACTCTTTATAGCTGATTTACCCGAGTGGCTAAAGTCTGTCCATTGTTTTCCACCCAAGTTAAACGGAACCTTCATTAATCACCTGGTTTATGCTGACGACATAGTGTTGGTTGATCAAACCCAAATTGGCCTTCAACATCTTCTTCTTCGCCTGCATGAGTTTTTAACCTTCAACGAGCTCTATTTAAATGCAGAGAAAACAAAAATCATGTGCATCGGCCAAGGTAGGTCAAAAAAAGACAGGTCTTTCCAATGGCACATAGAAAAAAAAGTGCTAAATGTAGTCAAGTCTATCCGCTACCTTGGAGTAATGGTCAACGACTCGGTCTGCGAAGCTGCATGGACCAGTGATCTGATGGACAAAATAAAGATCCTGAGTCTCCAAGCTGCCAAAATAAACATTGACTACGGGAAATTTTCTATCACTCCCGTAGTAACGTTCTATCTTCAAAAAGTAATTCCAACTATTACTTTTGGCGGCGAAGCAGCCTTGAATATCAATCACAAACTATGATGCCAATTGGAGGGAAAGTTTTGGAGACGTGTCCTGAGCCTCCCGAATCATATCTCCATGTCAGCTTTGAGATATGAGCTAGCTTTGAATTCCATGTATATGACAATTGTCTGGAAATCTCTATCTACTCTGCGCAAAATACTACTCAGCTCTACCATCCCGGCATACAACATCTTTAAGCCGGGGCTGGGATCCACCGACAATGTCCTCATTCACACATGGAAGCTCAAACTAAATTCTATTATGGCTGACGCAGGCATATCGGAGGAAGAGCTAGTCAAGCGCCCACAACACGCCAAGAAGAAGCTAGCGGAATGGGATTGGATCACAACCTACAATACCCGCCTAGCCCTTAAATCAACCCTGCCCACTTCCAGAAGTCAAGTTAAACTGAATTGTCAACCAAAATATCTCACGAACTGTCCGTCTCGCCACCACAGGGCACAATTCCTAAGGCTGCGATTGAACGCTCTAAATACTAATGAGATGCTCTGGAGGCAAAAGAATAAAGAAACAGCAAACAACAATTACTGCCGCTTTTGCGAAACCACAGAAGTTGAATCTCTAAAGCACCTAGCTATATTGTGCCCAATGCTGACAGATCTCCGTGAGGTGCATCTAAATGAACTTAAAACACAATCTGAGGAGCCTGATGATTGGTGGGATAACGCAACAGCAGGTCACAACATCAAGCTCTCTTGCAACCTCATCAACTTCTTTGATGAAGCCCTAAAGTCAGTACCCAACTGAAGGCCGCCAGTATCTGAAAGATCTGCCTCCTCGGTGGTCGCCCTTTCCGGTAACTGTGTTACCCTAAAGTACAACACCTATTGTTAAATTTAACTAAGACTATCCAAGGAGGAGATGGAAGATTCTGAATTTTCTTTCTTTTGGAAATGTAACAAAAACATGATATGAAATATCAAGTTGAAGTTTTACAATAAAATAAAAAAAAAAAAAAATTTTTTAGGGCTGCCTTCAAGGATCTTGTCCTTTAGGGTATTCTATAAGAGAATGTTTGGTGATGTTCCTGCGTCTTTAATGAATCCAGATTGAAGGGGATCTTCATACCCAGTGGTTCTTGCCCATTTTTTAAAGTTGTCTAGTGAAAGTGACGCAAAGACTTTCCCGATAACGTCTAATAGTGCTATCGGGCAATCGTTTTTGGCTTGGTCTCTTGGGCCGCTTTTATAAATAGGGACAATTGCTGTTGGCCACGAGCTGGGTATAGCTCTTTCATTCATGCATTTAGTTATTACTTCATGAATAAACTCTGCGCATTCTAGCGGATGTTCCTTGAGATGAACATTTGTAATGCCATCAGGGCCGGGGGCCCTAGAGCTGTTGAAATGGGATACTTTATTTTTTATGTCTTCCAAATCCCAGTTTGCAGTCCATGGATTGTTAAGATCTGTCAGGTTAACAGAGATCTCATCTCTGGGTTTCTGGAATAGAGTGGTAAAGTAATCAGTCTGGGCTCTTTCTCCCACATAGTTGTTTAAAGGGTTGTTCTGGTTGCAAGATGTGGCTCTGATTAAGCTCCAGAATTCTCTGGATTTTCTACTGCACACTATCTTTAACATTGCAGCGGTATCAGCCTGATATAAAATATCTCTTTGGAACCGCAACCAGCTCTTGTAGGTCTTTGTTGCAGCTATTGCCTGTTCTATATGCACACATGAATTAGACATTTTCGCCAGCCATTTTCTCTTTCTTCGTTTTTTCCTCTCTGTTAATAAGAGTTTGTTAAATTCGTGTTCATGAATTTTTTACCACTGTTATACCAGCTTTTTTTTTTGTTTCGTAAATTGTAATAAGTGGTTGGTAATCAATAGCACATTTCGTGCCTGCTTCTTGTTTTTTTTTACAGATGACACTGCAGGTACCATTCAGTTCCACAATTGAATTTGCAGTCAATCTGAATTTGGTGCCTCCTTTGAAAGCCTCCACCTCTGCAGCCATTCTGGATCTGATATCCCGAATACAGGTCCTCGTTACCTTCAGGAAGTTATGGTCGTGTTATTTGTTCTAATAATCTCGAAATCAATCACGTTCTCCAACATCTCTCGAGACAAATATGTGGTCGAAATGAGCTCTTTGATTATTTCTTTCCCAGGTTGGGATTACGAGATTAGATTTGGGTACTGATGTTTGTATGTTTTGTAAGTCCCAAGTGGCCATCATAGATGTCCATAGATGTCCGCGGACCATATTCAGTGGGACATTTTTTATGAGTTCCCTTGAAGAGTGTTATTTGCCATTTCCAGTTAATCTTCTTTTGTGATTGCAGCGGGATTCCAGTATGAGTTTATCAGAATCACGGCGTCACCCTTATCTTTTTTGTTTTCTGAGTGTTGCTGGGTCCAGTTCAGGAGAGACACTTGGAAGTGGATGTCCGTTGTCAATGGTTTTATATATTGAAGTTCCATTCCAGATCTGATGGCAGTCAGCAGGCCTGATGAAGGACGACCTCTTCTGCCTTGGACTGCCGGTAAGAGATGGATTTCAAAACCATCCAGGAGTGGCTTTTTGGTGAGCCATGTCTCCTGGAGACATAAGATGTTAAATGCTCCCAAATAGATATCACTTGGTTCCAGGAGGTGACCATATCCTCTGTTATGAACGTTTTGAACTTGGGGTCTCCCCACCTTCCTGTCAACTCTTTAACTTTCCTTTCGTATGTACATAACCGGAGCTCTTTTCTCTATGGACCACCCCTCCTCCTGTTCGACAATCGAGCAGGTTGTATCCCATCATTTGGAAACTTTACTGATCTGCAATCAGCATGGTTCGACTTATTGGAGATGGAATATGTAGGTACACACAATCCCTTTTGCCAGTGGTACTAAATTCCATAATGTTAATGTCCTCGGAGCGGATCTGCCTTCGATTTGGAATACAATGGATCAAGGCCATTGTGTTTTTTATGTTCAAGATCAGCTTGTCATGTACCTCTCCTACACGTTCCAGTTTGAAGGTCCTCTCGCTGACCAGCTTTTTATTGTAAGAAATGTAAGTATCCTTATCGTTTTCGAGGTTTTGACTGCGTCCTTCTTTAGAATTCCAGTTAGTTCTGGTTTTGGCTTGGTTTTTCGTCCTGAACTCAGATTCCTGAATGTTGGGTTTTGGTCTTTCTTCGGGCTAAGTTGGCTTAGTGTGCCTTCTCTGTGGGGATGGTCTGCCCTTATAATTTGAAGTGTGAGGAGATGGCCTTTTGCCCGGAAATCCCTTTCCTCCACTGCTCTTTCCGATGGATGCTTACTGTCCATGTTTCTTGAAAGTGAGGACCTTAGTGCTTTCTCTCGTCTGTCTTTTAACGTCAATCATTTTTCCGATTGTCTGGTGATATTTCCTTACTCGATCTCCCCACCTTGTGTGGTAATTGCACGAGATCTGATTCTGAGTTTTCCACTGACTACTCTGACAATTCCATGAGATCTATACTGGGTTCAGCGTCCTCGATCACAATTTGTTGTTTGTCTAATGGAGCAATCTGACGTGGGTTCTCTGGGTAACTCAACTCCGGGACAACATTGTTCAAGGGGTGCTTGAGAAAGCAGTGTTCCCTAGACTTAAGGAACAATCTGGGAAGGAAAACACAGATAGGGGAACTCAAGGCATTGGGGAGGTTGTTGAGACACCCTATGATCCACCCAACCCTGAACCCAGAAAAGGCAAAGAGGAAGAGCGAAAGACACTACCCAACTTAGCCTTTGCCCAAAGAAATTATCCCTTGTTATCTGAAGCCATTTTGCAAGTGATATCAGAACCAGACGGTTGTGAGAAAGGAGGACCTTTTTTCTTTCTAAAACATGGGCTTATTTACAGTTGAGATACCATTTCAGAGGGCCGGGTAAAAACCAAATTGGGGATCCCTGAGAAATAGCCCCTTCACAAATGACGGGAGGCCATCTGGGGCAAACCAAAACTCAAGAGAAACAAAAAGGCCTGTTGTTGCCAACGGGGCTACCTCCCTGCACTTCTCGTTGGACATAGCCCAGAGTTACCCTGCAATGGCATGGAAGATACGATTGCACTGTAACACAATTTCAAAATAATTTAAAGCATTCAGCATATAATTGAGAAATAATTCTCTATCTAGTAATCAACCAATGTTCGACCTCAATTGAATAAAACAGGTATTTTTAATGACAGTTTAAAGATAAGCAGGTCAAATAAAGCTTTTAGGGGTATTCCCAGCCATTCCCTATGCTGTGGAATCCCAAAAACAAATCAATTACTAACCCACGGGTTTATACTGACAAAGTTGACGAAGTCAGAAAAAATATGAGGACAGTTAAACTATTAAAACATAGGATAACAACTTTTTGATACATTGCAACCCCAGTTGAGTGGATGTTCTATTGTAAATATTCAAACACAGTTGACAAACAAATTTTACAATGGATTGTAAATCCCAATTTGTCCACATCAACTCAAAACGTTGTAGAAACAACTAATGCCAATGCGTTCCAAACACAATGTTCATCATCAGGGCGTTTGAGTGAAGTGTTCCATATTCAATTGTTTGTCCTGTGAATGTAACCTGTGAGTGTTTTAGTAACTGTGTTTAGTGTTATAACCGTACTCTGATTAAATAAGAACAGAGAGGTATACTAACCTTCATCCTTGAATAGTTGCTGAAAAGTTGGGCATATACCTAATAAAACAATAAATGTGTCCAGGGGCCTCATTACGAGGTTGGAGGTCAGTAACGGTCCTTACCGGCATGGAGCAATTACCGTGTCTGTGTAGTAAAGAGCCCACTAATAGCAGGCCATTACGAGTTCGCGGGCACGAGCTTTACGGCATGCCGGTAAGGACATTACTGCCATGCCACTAAATACCCAAAATGGCCCTTAGCGGCATCAAGGGAAGCACTACCTCCATCCATGGATCCGGCATTAGCAGTGACTGCTAATAGCGGTGACCATAAATAAGCGGAACCGGAAGTAGCGTCATCGCACAGGAACGGGAAAGAGCACGGCGGCCATCTTTAAAAACACAATCCATTGCCATCCTCAGCACCCAGGACCTGCATCAGCACTACAGCTGCTATCAGAATGCCCAAGGCGATGAAGAAAGGAGCTGCGCACCAGCGCAAGGTCTGCTTTTCGGTGGAGGAGCTAAATATGCTCGCCGACACTCTAGCTGCAAATGCAGAGGTTGTGTTCGTGCAAGACATGTGGCGGGCCGCCCAGATAAGAAAGAGGGAGATCTGGGAGGAGGTGGCACGCAAAGTCAGTGCAGTGGGTACCACCCCCTGCACCGTAAAGGACGTGCGCAAGCGCTGGGATGACCTGCGCCTCTGTGTCCAGAGCATACACACAGCCAATCGGAGCCAGGGCATGGGAACAGGTGGCGGAGGAGGGTCCCCGATCAAGATGACACACTGGGAGGAGACATGTGCCAGCACAATAGGCATAGAGACAATTGAGGGAGTGGGTGAAATGGAGCGTGGTGTGCCGTCATCGGCTGATGGAGGTGAGTGTCCACACAAAACACTGTAATGCAAAGCATGACGATGTTCCCCAAATGTGACACTGAAATGAGGCAATGCATGTGGCATCACACACATTTAGACAACCCTACCCATAGGCTTTCCACATCCACATCACATCCCCATGCATGCAGCCCCTCATACATGTGTCACCCAGACGTATGCCTGTAAGACCCACCTATATGGCAAGCAACCTGTATGTCACAACTCAAAGTCCAAATGCATAGAACTGCAGCAATACCAACATATGCATGATGCACGTAGAACCATCACCAATTCTGTCCCTCTCTTGGTCCCCCACAGGCTCACAATCTGATAGTGAGGAACAGGACTCCGCAGCACAGGCGAAAGCCACACAGGATGACACGTCAACAAGGCGTGAAAGGGGTACTGACAATGGAATAGCACCCACACCTGTTTCTCCCACAACAGCGGAGCGAGTAGCAGAAGGCTCACAATCTGCTGCCAACAGTTCAGTTGGATAAGCAGCTGCCACAGCACTCCTGTCGGATGTAGAGGGAACATGCCTAACACCCGTAGGACAGGGCACACCCATCCCGCAGCTGTCACCCCACCGTCAGCCCACACCCCACATCCGATGCCAGCAGCCATGAGCTGTCTGGTGGAGAGTCATTGGCAGGGAGATGGAGCCCCAGGGAGAGCTCACCTGTTGGCGGACCCATGCCGGAAGCTATGCCAACATCAATCAAAGGCAGGGACAGAGACCAGGGAATCAGCCTCATCCAACAGCGCCAGGAGGAGCTCACTGCGCTGGTTAGGCAGCTTGTGAGCGAGGGAGCAAGGGTGCCCGGGCGAGGGAGGAGTAGCATGAATACGCTACGGGCATAAAACTGGCAATCGAATCCAGTACAACACGCATTTGCGATGAGTTGGCAGCTGTGAGGCAGGTCCTCAGCCGCATCGCGGATGCAGTGGAGAGCCAGCGTCCCGCACATGAACAGGAGCAACCAGGCACCTCCTCCTCTGGCAGCTCCAGGCAGACCAGCCCAATACGCAGGTCCGCGCGGACCTTCCTCCGGCCAGACATGCAACCACCCAATGCTGGAAGAGGACAAGGGAAGTAGGGGCAGCCTGTTATTGGTGACTCTTGCGGACAAATGCTGCACTGAAGTGCACGCCATGTGCGGGGGAGTAGTGGCGGGAGGGGGGAGAGGGTGTTTGGGGGAATTGTGGTGGGAGGGGGGAGAGGGTGTTTGGGGGAGTAGTGAGGGGAGGGGGGAGAGGGTGTTTGGGGGAGAAGTGGTGGGAGGGGGGAGAGGGTGTTTGGGGGAGTTGTGGCGGGAGGGGGGAGAGGGTGTTTGGGGTGGAGGGTTCATGCATTTCCTATTCACTTTATGGTTAATACACCCGTTGTGTCAAGAAAAACACATAACTGGACATTGGTTATTGTGAATGTGTGCTTTATTGGTGAAGAGTGCACAGTGTCCATGTCCCACCAACACCCAGTGCCCTGAGTCCCACATCCATTGCACCATCCATGTGTATTAGAAATATTGGTCTATCAGATTCTGGCGCACAGCACATCCCTCCTGACGTGCAACTTCATCTTCTTCTTCCTCCTCAGCCTCACCAGGCGGTTGCAGTTCAATGTCAGGGGGCAGAGGCACGTTCCGTCTGATGCACATGTTGTGCAGCATGACACATGCCATGATGATCTTGGCCACCTTCTCATGCCCGTACAGGATTGCCCCAACCGACCTGCTGCAGCATCAAAAACATGCCTTCAAAAGGCCAAAGGTCTGCTCAATCAGCACTCGGGTACGGGTATGTGCACGATTGTAGTCCTCTTTGTGCCTGTTCTGCGGGTTACAGACAGGGGTAAGGAGCCACCTCTTCAAGGGATAGCCAGCATCACCTCATCAAATGTAACCTGTACTTATCACACACAAGCCTGCATTGATTTCTTGCTCACATCCACAGATCCCTGCAAGAATGGAGATATTCAAGGTAACTAAAATGTGTCAATTCACATTATTCACAGGTGTGTGTCGCATCGTCTAGTTGATGCAGGAGTGTCCTATTCCGTTCTAGTGTTCATGCACTGTGGTTGCCTACGGCAGTTGTTGACATGATCTAGGTGATGTGTAGTCAATCGTATGGTTTGATCCTGTCACCGTTGGTAACAGACTCTTGATGATCTGCCATTTTGCGCTTGATGTCTACATGCTGGCATGCTGCACTTATGTGGTGGTGTGCCAGTGACATTCTATGTATTGGCTTCATGTGATTCCTTTGTACGCACTCGTGGATGCATGTCCGTTGTGATGCTATTCAGCAGTCATTTAGATTGGGCATACTGTCATCATGTCACTGCATTGCATTGCAGAGGGTATGGTCTGATTATGTGCAGTGTACATGTGGATGGATATGGTATGGGTGCTGTACTGGCTTGTTGTTATTGTTGTGCAGTTTACGTCTTGCTTATTGGTTTCAGGTGTCAGGTACAGTCTGGGCTGGCTTGGGTCACAGTGTATTACAGTATGGGCATTGTTCAGTCTCTCAACTAATACCACCCAGGTGAAGTATGCATCCGCCCCCCCCCCCAATCTCACCCAGGTGAAGTATGCATCGCCCCCCCCAATCTCACCGAGGTGAAGTATGCATCTCTCCCCCCCAATCTCACCCAGGTGAAGTATGCATCTCCCCCCAATCTCTCCCAGGTGAAGTATTCATCTCTCCCCCCCCAATATCACCCAGGTGAAGTATGCATCTCTCCCCCCCAATCTCACCCAGGTGAAGTATGCATCTCTCCCCTTCACACTGCCATGTGCTTGCCCTGCAAATCACCAAGTAGCCAGGAACGTTGTCCGGCATGTCGCTCCATGTAGCGTGGTATCATGGAGTTCCGCAGGACCATTGAATTATGGGTTGATCCGGGATATCGGGCACAACAATGTGTAATGATCTTGTTTGAGTCACATACCATTTGCACGTTGATGGAGTGGTATAGCTTATGGTTGCGGTACACTACCTCCATGGCATGTGGGACCACCAATTCCACATGGGTGCAGTCGAGGGCACTGATGCAATTTGGGATGCCTGCCAGTGCATGGAAGCCAATTTTGGTGTTGGACATCTCATGCGAGGTCCGTGGTAGGGATATGTGGTCACTTGTGTGCTTGAGGAGGGCATCGAGCACTTGGATTAGCGTGCGTGAGAATAATGGTTGTGATATGCCATGCATCTGCCCTACCGTGTGCTGGTAGGTGCCTGTGGCCAGGAAGTGGAGCACAGACACTACCGTCAGTAGAGGGGGGATGGCGGTACGGATGTCTATGAGGCTGGCGATGTCGTTGTGTATCATGTCCATAATGGTGGTGATGGTGTCCCGGTCCAGACGGTACAGGGTGTGGATCTGCTCAGGGGTTAGGTTGAATGGACTGGCTCTGATGGGAGGTATTGGGGGCTGCCTGTGTGGTACAACTGCCTGCACTGGTGGGGCATGCTGTGCCTGTCTCACCCTCCTTCTCCTCCTGCGTCTCCTCTGTGCTGCCTGTTGTTGTTGTTGCTGTTGTAGCAATGGCAACATGTCCTCCAGCCCCAGTATAGCTACTAGTATTGGAATCATTTTGGTGTGGGAAGGGGTGTGGTGTGCTCCTTTTGTGCTGGCCCAGTGTACATTGACTCCACCTGTGCTGATTGTGTGCACCTGTGGCAGTTGAGAACACTGCACATGGCAGTTTACGGGTGGTTCGCGATGCCGGTATTGCCGCCATGCCGGTTTCCACTTGTAGCGCCTTCTTCATGCCGGTATTTGCATGTCAACCTGACTTGTGATGTCCTCCTGTTTATGCCATGCTGGTATTGCCGACATTAAGGGTCGCGTGCCGCGCCCATGCCGCTATTAGCGGCACCGTTATTTACGGTGCCGCTAATAGCGGGTTGGCAGGTCAGAATGGCCCGGACCGTTAAGCGATGCCAGTAATCCTTTACCTGCATCGTTTTTCCCTTACCTCCAACCTCGTAATGAGGCCCCATGTCATGCAAATGAGCAAACTAATATTGATTGCAGCAAACATAGCCCTGGAAGTTGTAGGGTCTTCAGAGGGTTCGGTAATAAATGGGAAGAGGTTTCTCACTTAGACCATGGGTGAGTCTCAAACGTACGGCTGTACGACTGGAAATGCTCTGGTTTTCAAAAAGGCTTGCAGTGCTAAAAGTAACACAGTGACAAGCAGTGTTTCAGCTATACAGGGATGCATTCAATGTCTTAAGTGATCACATATGTATATCTGCCGTGTCAAATTATTAATACAAAAGTAATTCTAGCTACTTTGAGAATAGTACGGGGACCCTTGTATGCAAGATATTACCATATATGACTTGCGTGACTAACATGGCGTTGTCGAGTGCCTTTGCGGAGAAATATATATGTGGATCTAGTGTCCCAGTTATATAAGCAACCTGGGCTATAAAATAGAAGATCTACATGCCCTTAGAGCAACGTGATAATTCAACAAGCTTACCTCAATGCAGTATCAGGACACCGAGAGAGCAAACACATCTCATCGGGTTCCAAAGACTTTTATTGTAACCTAAGTAACCACGCGCATGCGTGGAGCCATTCACTAAACCTGTCGACCATCTTGGTGTGAGACCGATGCTGAATGGTAGTCATGACAACCTCTGCAACCTAAACATGTCAATCCGCCACCTCATTGTGCTTAGAACGCTAAAATAAAAGCGTATTAGGTAAAAAATATGCCACATGTCAAACGGCCATGAGTGCAAAAGAGAGAGGGAACCCAAGTGCATACACGGCCCCTCCAGCGCACCCCAGGTCGTGTGATCCAGTAGAGGCTTGATACATTGTCGACAACGTGTGCTACATGTGCAACCTGATGTGAGCCCCCGAAAGGGATAATGTAAGTGCTTGTAACACGACCTGGAGTGCGGTGAAGAGGGGGGAAACCGGACAACAGTCACTGGTCCCTCCAGGCACCCCAGGTCATCAAATCAAGAGAAATCTAAGTGCTTTTATGCGATGCGACAAGCGTATGGTCAATCTACTGGCTCATGTAAACACAATTAGAGGGCACTGTGTATAAGTGTAGTGTGAGGCATAAACCTCGCAGGGATCATCCGTTAGCAATATATAGTGTCACCATGATTATACCTTGCAGAAGTAATCCGCTAACAATCTGTTAATTCAGCCATTAACGCATCTCAGTTTGGTGCATATCAATACAAACAAACCATGGTTCTGAATGACTATTCATTGTTTCTCTCGTGGGTTACAGCCCACTCACAATCTTGTGACCAAAATGGAGTATTTTGCCAAAATACAAGACAGCCTTGGTCATCAATGCGTTCTTGGCCACTATCTCATGGGCTGCAGCCCACTCACAATCTATTCTTTCTTAGGGACCACCAAGGTGTTTCAAACAAAGCACATTAAATCAAAGTCACTATTCATGCCCTCAAGGTGCAAGGAGTCTAATCTGTCTATCCAGACTATCTCTCTTTATTGTAATTTCATCAGAAGGTTGCCCACCCCCCTCAGGTCCTACGCTAATCTGTTCAAGGATTACACACTTCAATTGCGCTACTGTATGCCAATGTTCTTTAAGTGTGTGGCTACTGGGGATTTCGTGCTCTGTGTCCTAATATTGGACTTTGCTCTGTCCATCTGAGCCTAGCCTTTCGGGTAGTTATCCCGACGTAGAACAGTCCACAAGGGCATTTTACCACGTATACCACATTGGTGGAACCGCAAGTGCATGAGTGTTTCAATTCAATGAATCTTCCAGAGTATGGGTGAGCAATCTTAGGTCCAGTGATGATATTCCCACAATGTTGGCAATTATGGCAAGGTAAAGTGCCACAGTATACTGTATTGGCTGTCTGTGCTTCCATTAGTTCAGCTTTGATCAGGCTGTTACGTAGAGATTTGCTGTTCCTATAAGCAAAAGTTGGTACGCGAGGGAACAGATTTTGTAATTGAGGATCTATTTGTAGGATGAACCAGCTCTTCTTAATTATATTCTTTATTTTATTGCTCTGTATCGAGTGAGTCGTTATATACACTAGTTGTTGCTCAGGTCTTTTCGGTTTTGGCTCCAATAAGGTGTCACGTTGGATAGCCTCGTCGGATAGCCTCCACTTTAGTGGCTATCATACTGATCGTGGCTTGCTTATAGCCTCTTTCCAGAAATGTGGCTTCCAATGTCTTGGACTGACGTCTGTATTCCTCCATGTCAGAAATATTTCTTCTGTATTTCAGAAATTGACTGAGCGGTACACTGTCCAGAGTTTGCTTTGGATGGAAGCTTGTGGCCAAGAGCAGGCTGTTCCTGTCCGTTGGTTTTGTGTATATTCTAGTGTTTAGACGATCATTCTTCCAGTATATCTGTACGTCCAGAAAGTTAATGTTGGTAGAACTGGTCTGGGTAGTGAATTTAATTGGTGTATTCATGTTGTTCATCATAGTGAAGTAATCTTCCAATTCTTCCTTGGGACCTGTCCGGATCCCGAACACATCATCTATATAACGTACATACATGGACAGGTGTCTTAACCAACAAGGGGAATTCAGAACATGTTCTGTCTCTAAGTTTAGCATGAAGGCATTGGCATAGGTAGGTGCCATAGCTGCTCCCATACTGGTACCTAATAACTAAAAATATAATTTGTCCATGAACTTGAAGAAAACGTACATCTTGAAGTAGTGTCAGAAAGTGTGTGGTATCCTTGACATATGTAGTACTATCTTGTATTAAGGGTTGCAGAACCTGATTTGGTATTACGCCAATGGTTCTAGAATACTGTCAGTTGCTGCAATGATGGGACGGCCTGGTGGTTTCTGCAAACTTTTATGTATTTTTGGGAGTATGTACATCACCGGCATGATTGTATGTTATTTAAGCAGAAATGCATGTGTTTTCCCACAAACGAAAACTCAAGCACATATAACAACCCGAGAACTATTGGCCCGGGATTCACACTGACATTAAAACCTTTGTTTTAATTAAAACCCTTAGATGGGACTAGGAGCTTTTCTGTCACAAAACTATGATGGTTTTGAACACCCAATTCTATACATCAGCAGAAAGCTCTTTCCCAGACAGAAAAAATATTCAGTCATTCAGTTAGAGGCATCGGCAATCAAATGGGCAGTGATTCACCTAAAGTATTATCTTCTGGGTCATCGATTCCATCTAATAACAGACCACTTTCCTCTAATTTGGATCAGTCAGAGTAAAGAATCCAACCATCGGGTAATGCAGTGGTTCTTGGACCTTCAGCCGTATTGCTTCACAGTTGAAGACCGGAAGGGTAGAGAGCAAGCAAACGTAGAATTCCTCTCCTGGTTTCCCTGTGAAGCACCCCTGTCCAACCCGCTTTGGGGAAGGATATGGGAGAAACCGGAGGATATACTCACTCCTACTCCCTTTGGATTCTCTGCTCTGGTGGCCAGGAAAAGGCCATCAATCTTGGATCCTGACCCTGGGGGTGGTGAAGTGAGGGAGTGATTGGGAGTGGGGTACACATAGATGAGACATGGTATCCCCCATTTTCCTCTTGAGGATCAACTTAACCCTCTCTCGACCTTTATGGGTTACTATAAAGCTGTTCCCCTTATTTCCCCACATATGACACTTGACAGTACGAGGAAGAGGCAACTAAGAGTAGTGAAGACTATACCATTTCACCACTCAATCACTGGGATGAAGGAGATGCCTGCAAAGGGTTGTAAGAGTCAGGCATGTCCCCTTAAATCAAGGTCCAATTGAGAGAGCACACCTGCAACCTGTTAATTGGTGGCAGGTGTATAAAATGAGAGGCACAGAACGCTAAAGAGAGCAACAGGGAGGCCTGTCGGAGAGAGACCAGCAGGGGACCCTTGTTAAGAGGAGGCAGCCGTGGTGGGACTGGAGAAGGAGCCAGGACGCCCACATATTTCCTTGCCGGCCGCAGACCAAGTGGGCCATGTGATTGCTTCAGGTCTGGGAGACTCCGTAATAGAGAGCAGGCAGCAGGAGCTGCGAGAAAGTCAGGAGGAGAGAGGACGCTGCCCGCATCTGAAGAAGCATTCAGGTTGCTGACATGCTGAGGAAAACACCTGGCAGATGAGCTGGGTTCGTAGCAATGGACTTCCCAGCTTCAGAAGTGTAGAGGAAGCAGTGGGAGCCGGCTAGAGGAGACGCCTGAAGCTGGTGAGTGTCAGGGACGGCACTCGAGCATCGGAGCGCTCCTATCCAACCATAATTAAGTAACAATCCGTGCAATTAAAGGAAACAAATGCATTATGAATGCCAAACTGAATGTAAACTTTAAATTAAGCAAAACAAATGCCTATTGAATACCAAACTGAATGGACACTTTAAATTAAGCAAAACAAATGCCTATTGAATACAGAACTCAATACAACCTTCAAATTAAGCAAAACAAATACATATTGAATACCAAACAGAATGGAAACTTTAAATTAAGCAACTTGAGTACATATTGAATACTGAACACATTGAACAACGAATTGAGTGAAATCTTGAAACTACGCATATTAAACATGAATTGGAATAAAACCGTATGGGCAAAGCAAACAACAGAGAACTGCCCAAGTGCCCTTGTGAAAATGAATTGCAGAAAAGGGCGGAAGTGTGAAGGAGCGCCATAAAAGGCGGGATATGAACAAAAGAAAAACAAAGTGAACTTTTATGAGTGAATGCAGTGCAGCAAGGCCAAAGACTGGCAAGAGATGTGTGACACATGGTGGGAAAGTCATGCGGCTGACGAAAGGGAAGCCAGAAGAGTATACAGCAGCACAGAAAGTCAAAAGGCTGATAAAGAGAAAGTGATTTGGTCTACAGGAGCCAGTGCCAAAGAACCTGTGTAGGCTGAAGAACCCAGGGATCCTGCTTGCGTGCCCTGTGATGGGTGGACTGTGTGGTCTGACAAATGTGCCTAGACCCGTGAGCCCCAAATGCTGAAAACAAAGACTTGAAAAACAAATCAATTAAAGCACTGTAAATGAACTGGTAAGACAAAACAGAAGGATGGTCAAGTGGACTCTAAGGTGTGTAAAACCTTTTGAAGAGACTGAAGCAAGTATAAGTGGTGAAGAAAAAGCCTTCAAGAAGAGAACACAGAGACTTGAGTACTACATGTATTGTCTTGAGAATGGAGCTTCAATATAGTGTGTTTTTTAACTGTGTTGCCTGGAACTTGAGGAAGGGAACCCCAAGGATTGTTTGGAACTGTATTTCCTTGAACCTAAGAAAGGTAATCTTGACTCTTTTGTGGAACTTTTTTACACTTGGGGTAGGGGGGCTGAAAGAGAGCTGGAACAAGCACTCTTTCAACACTATTTCTTGTATTATTGACATCTCTATGCATTGTTTAGCTTTAGTCGTGAGGGCAAGTATAGGTTTTGGACACAGACAGACTTTTAAGTTGAACTCTTTGACTCAGACATTTCTTAGTTTCATTCAGGTAGGGAAACCCCACCTTCGCATAGGGCAAGTTGGGCCTTCTAACATCCTGACATTTGATTTAATAAAGTAACTTATTTTGATCTGTTGTCTGGGTCTTGCTTCATGATGCCTTCACATGCTGCAAAATGTTTGTTTAATATGTGTCAATGTACAAAAGAATATATCGTTCATGATACATGTTTAAACCGTCTTTAGTCTAACTGAAATAAAAAATATGTTTAGCTTCCTTTTGTCTCAGTATAGCTTCCCAGTTTGCACCAATGTTTCGATCCCAAAGAATCTTAACTCTTCCATCGATTCTTCCTAATGTTCTATTGCCCAATGTGCTGCCATTGGCTGTCTCATATCTTTCATTTTGATTTCTCTTGCATATTCATAAATCCAGTACTTAGTGGTCCTTTTGTGCTTCCTATGTACGTTTCTTTGCAAATACATGTAATTCCATACATTACAAAGTTACTCATACAACTGATACATTTTTTAATACTCTTATTGTTTGTGTCTGTAAACTCCACTTTGTTTTTGTCAGCAAACTTGCATTGACTACAATTCCCACACTTAAAAAAAAAAACAAAATTTGGAATGTTTGAAATAAATTCAAAAAATTCCAATAGAGTGTGAACTGGTTGTGTGGTTGTTGATGTCACTTTCATAAAAATGCTTTTGTTTGCATTGTGCTTGTGGAAGCATAATTTTAGTAACACTGTTGCAGCACCCACATTTTATTTTCGAAAATAAGTTGTTGATAGTATAAAAACATTAACTAGCTCAGAAAGGACCGTAGTATCATTTTCCTACAAAGTTTAGAATACGTTATTTTTATTAAACCCATAGCACATTTACATCTACAAAGATTCCATGTGCCCTCAGCAGGGTGCTTTCAAAGAATAGTGGCACACTAAAGTTTAATGTTGCCGCTTGATAGAGTAAGCTCAAAGAGATCCCAGGAGGAGGTGTTTTCTGCGGGGTGGCTCAGGTAGTGAGTGGGAATGGCCATATGGATTAGGATGACTTTCAGCAGTCAGTGGGTGGGTAAATAACCAAACAACATTCACAAACTGTTGTGTCCCTTCTCACAGCCATCTTCCTCCTGGCTGTACCAAAAGAACAGCAGAAATATGGAGGTCAGTGGAGCATGGAACATGTTGGGAGGGACATAGGCACACAGGAAGGCAACACGGGTGAGAAAAGAAGAACATAGCATTGCAAAGAAACATGCTAAATCAGGGCACTAACCCAGCAGGCCCTGCAATAGTTCTGCTGATGTGCAAAAGCTTTTTGTAGCCAAACCAAAAATTGACCAACCCAGTATTAAAGTTATGACTATAAATACGAGTTGAGACATGATGGTCAGCTCGAGGTGGTGAGTTTAAATATGCAATTCTGAAGGATCAAAATTATAGACCAATTTAGAATCATATAATGTATAAATCATAAGTAAAAGCTTTGAATTACAATCTCAGGCTATGGTTGGAGGTTTGCCATTTTGAGTGCCAGTTTCAAAAGGGATTTTTTTTTTAAATTGCGTTTCAGAATTGCCTTTGCATTTCACATCGACAGCTTTTGAATCCAAAAAATTCAAAAGCCAGAGCCTGGAATTTCTAATCTCCTCTACCACTTTGGCGTTCATGCCTGCAATCACATCCATCAGGATAATATGTCCTTTTTTGACCAATTAAATGGCGCAATTCTTTCTCTCGTATGTGACAAACAGCTGCCTCGAAATCAGCAATGGCTGCTCCATCAGGGATCGTAGGTGGCGGCTGCATGCATTCGGCCGTCTCCTTCCAGCGCAGTGCTTATGGTCTGGCAGCACAAAGTAAAAAATCAAAAATAGAATGTGAATCGGTCTCTCACAGTCAGGCAGTAGCACCAATGTGCAAACCTTTAATACCACTAGGTTTTTATCTTCCATCACATCAAACAGTCTATCATTTTCTTTCCTCGTCAAGGGCAAGCTCACTTTGACAGAGGGGCCAACAGCAGTGCTCTCACTGACACGTTAAAAGTATATTATCCAGAAGATGCATTTCCGTGAACTCTGTATACACTGCTATTTGTCCTTCTTGTTTCTGATGCGCCACTTATCAGGTTAAGTGCTTCAATCAAAGATAATGGCAACGGGTCTCTTTCAGGAGCAGATGGAAAGGTTGCTCTGCACAGCAGTGGAAATCAAAGTTCCAGAGAGGTTTAACCACTAAACTGATGAAATGAAGGACATCCGGAAGAGGGAATATGATCACACCCACGCATGTGCAGAGGATTCAACACTCATTGAGTTAAATGTGCTCATTTACTCTACGGAATGCAGATCACTATTCCTACTAAATTGCAAATGTGTGATACCTGTCTAGCAGTTAATTGCGCGTTCACATTCGCTGTGCTTTCAATGGTTTGAATGACAACATGTAAGAAAGTCATTTTCAATCTCCGTTGGTGTCAAGCGAAATCCCGGCCTTGCTTCCGTACTTAGGGCTGCGACCCTTAAGAGCGAACAACCGAGATTACAGCTACAGGGGGAACTAGGGGCGTGTGCTGTTTTTTGCTCAATGCACCGCGATTAAAATCTGCCAGCGAATGAAGGAGAATGCAGCTAAATATTAACAGGGTAATTCATAGAATTTCGCAGAAAAGTGTCGCAAGCGGCTGGCGCAGAGTGTCCGCGTGCGATTGTGTGCGCCAGGAACGTGCGCTAAAACCGATTTCCGCGCACAGCGTATTCATGGATTTTAGGCTCCCAAACCAGCCGTGGCGCAGAGAATCGCAGCGACCCTGCAGCAGCGCCAGTAACGCCCTCGCGCAAGGAAAAGCCATCAAAATCGCTAAATCATCGCAAAGGGCTGCGCTAACCCTGGACCAGTTCACCGGCCTGGCAAACAGCAAACGCCAAGCGGGGAACGTGTATTTCAGGGGTGCGCGGGAAGTTCCACACGCGATTGGCCCAGTGCGAGCAGGGTACGTTTATTTCAGGGGTGCGTGGGAAGTTCCACACGCGATTGGCCCCGTGCAAGCAGGGTACGTGTATTTCAGGGGTGCGCGGGAAGTTCCACACGTGATTTCATCAGGGTACGTGTATTTCAGGGGTGCGCGGGAAGTTCCACACGCGATTGGCCCAGTGCGAAGCAGGGTACGTGTATTTCAGGGGTGCGCGGGAAGTTCCACACGCGATTTCAGCAGGGTACGTGTATTCCAGGGGTGCGCGGGAAGTTCCACACGCGATTTCAGCAGGGTACGTGTATTTCAGGGGTGCGCGGGAAGTTCCTCACGCGATTGGCCCAGTGCGAGCAGGGTACGTGTATTCCATGGGTGCGCGGGAAGTTCCACATGTGATTCCAGTCCAGCAGGGTACGTGTATTTCAGGGGTGCGCGGGAAGTTCCACACGTGATTTCATCAGGGTACGTGTATTTCAGGGGTGCGCGGGAAGTTCCACACGCGATTGGCCCAGTGCGAGCAGGGTACGTGTATTTCAGGGGTGCGCGGGAAGTTCCACACGCGATTTCAGCAGGGTACGTGTATTCCAGGGGTGTGCGGGAAGTTCCACACGCGATTTCAGCAGGGTACGTGTATTTCAGGGGTGCGCTGGAAGTTCCACACGCGATTGGGCCCGTGCGAGCAGGATACGTGTATTGCAGGGGTGCGCGGGAAGTTCCACACGCGATTTCATCAGGGTACGTGTATTTCAGGGGTGCGCGGCAAGTTCCACACGCGATCGGCCCCGTGCGAGCAGGGTACGTGTATTCCAGGGATGCGCGGGAAGTTCCACACGCGATTTCAGCAGGGTATGTGAATTCCAGGGGTTCTGGGGAGTACTACACGTGAATTGGCCGTGTGGGTCCTCCCAGGTGTACGCTCGACAACCTCCACGGCCGCTGCAGGCAGCCCACACCACGGGGGACTACCCTGCACCCCTGCTCATGTCCCGCAGGCAGCCCATCCACCATGGGCATGCCCCGCAGCCAACCCACATGTCACCTTGCACTACTGATCAACAATGCATGTCTCCCACCACCCCCACCCCCCACCAGTGCAGGGGCAGCCTCCACCAGGCCCCCACTCATGTCTCCCACCACCCCCACCCCCCACCAGTGCAGGGACACCCTCCACCAGGCCCCCACTCATGTCTCCCACCACCCCCACCCCCCACCATCCAGGGGCACCCTCCACCAGGCCCCCACTCATGTCTCCCACCACCCCCACCCCCCAGCAGTGCAGGGGCACCCTCCACCAGGCCCCCACTCATGTCTACCACCACCCCCACCCCTCAGCCACCATGGGCAGCCCCCACCAGGCCCCCACTCATGTCTCCCACCACCTCCACCCCCCAGCAGTGCAGGGGCAGCCTCCACCAGGCCCCCACCCATGTCTCCCACCACCCCCACCCCCCAGCCACCATGGCCAGCCCCCACCATGCCCCCACTCATGTCTCCCACCACCCCCACCCCCCAGCCACCATGGGCATCCCCCACCAGGCCCCCACTCATGTCTCCCACCACCCCCACCCCCCAGCAGTGCAGGGGCACCCTCCACCAGGCCCCCACTCATGTCTCCCACCACCCCCACCCCCCACCATCCAGGGGCACCCTCCACCAGGCCCCCACTCATGTCTCCCACCACCCCCACCCCCCAGGGGCACCCTCCACCAGGCCCCCACTCATGTCTCCCACCACCCCCACCCCCCACCAGTGCAGGGGCACCCTCCACCAGGCCCCCACTCATGTCTTCCACCACCCCCACCCCCCACCATCCAGGGGCAGCCCCCACCAGGCCCCCACTCATGTCTCCCACCACCTCCACCCCCCAGCAGTGCAGGGGCAGCCTCCACCAGGCCCCCACCCATGTCTACCACCACCCCCACCCCCCAGCCACCATGGCCAGCCCCCACCATGCCCCCACTCATGTCTCCCACCACCCCCACCCCCCTGCCACCATCGGCAGCCCCCACCAGGCCCCCACTCATGTCTCCCACCACCCCCACCCCCCAGCAGTGCAGGGGCACCCTCCACCAGGCCCCCACCCATGTCTCCCAGCACCCCCACCCCCCAGCAGTGCAGGGGCAGCACCACCAGGCCCCCACTCATGTCCCCCTGCACCCCCACCCCCCAGCATCTAGGCGCACCCTCCACCAGGCCCCCACCCATGTCTTCCACCACCCCCACCCCCCAGCAGGGCAGGGGCAGCCTCCACCAGGCCCCCACTCATGTCTCCCACCACCCCCACCCCCCAGCCACCAGGGGCACCCTCCACCAGGCCCCCACTCATGTCTCCCACCACCCCCACCCTCCAGCAGTGCAGGGGCAGCCTCCACCAGGCCCCCACTCATGTCTCCCACCACCCCCACCCCCCAGCAGTGCAGGGGCACCCTCCACCAGGCCCCCACTCATGTCTCCCACCACCCCCACCCCCCACCATCCAGGGGCACCCTCCACCAGGCCCCCACTCATGTCTCCCACCACCCCCACCCCCCAGCCACCAGGGGCACCCTCCACCAGGCCCCCACTCATGTCTCCCACCACCCCCACCCCCCAGCAGTGCAGGGACACCCTCCACCAGGCCCCCACTCATGTCTCCCACCACCCCCACCCCCCACCATCCAGGGGCACCCTCCACCAGGCCCCCACTCATGTCTCCCACCACCCCCACCCCCCAGCAGTGCAGGGGCACCCTCCACCAGGCCCCCACTCATGTCTCCCACCACCCCCACCCCCCAGCAGTGCAGGGGCAGCCTCCACCAGGCCCCCACTCATGTCTACCACCACCCCCACCCCCCAGCCACCATGGGCAGCCCCCACCAGGCCCCCACTCATGTCTCCCACCACCCCCACCCCCCAGCCACCAGGGGCACCCTCCACCAGGCCCCCACTCATGTCTCCCACCACCCCCACCCCCCAGCAGTGCAGGGGCCCCCTCCACCAGGCCCCCACTCATGTCTACCACCTCCCCCAACCCCCCAGCCACCATGGGCAGCCCCCACCAGGCCCCCACTCATGTCTCCCACCACCCCACCCCCCAAAAGTGCAGGGGCAGCCTCCACCAGGCCCCCACCCATGTCTCCCACCACCCCCACCCCCAAGCCACCATGGCCAGCCCCCACCAGGCCCCCACTCATGTCTCCCACCACCCCCACCCCCCACCACCCAGGGGCACCCTCCACCAGGCCCCCACTCATGTCTCCCACCACCCCCACCCCCCACCATCCAGGGGCACCCTCCACCAGGCCCCCACTCATGTCTCCCACCACCCCCACCCCCCAGCAGTGCAGGGGCACCCTCCACCAGGCCCCCACTCATGTCTCCCACCACCCCCACCCCCCAGCCACCAGGGGCACCCTCCACCAGGCCCCCACTCATGTCCCCCTGCACCCCCACCCCCCAGCATCCAGGGGCACCCTCCACCAGGCCCCCACCCATGTCTCCCACCACCCCCACCCCCCAGCAGTGCAGGGGCAGCACCACCAGGCCCCCACTCATGTCCCCCTGCACCCCCACCCCCAGAGCTCTCAACTCACCCGCTTTTGGCGGGTGTCACCCGCCTTGCAAAGGGCTGACTCACCCGCCAAGCCTCCTGCACGCCCATTCATTTCAATGGGCGTCTCACCCCCACTCATGTCTCCCACCACCCCCACCCCCCAGCAGTGCAGGGGCACCCTCCACCAGGCCCCCACTCATGTCTACCACCCACCCCCACCCCCCAGCAGTGCAGGGGCACCCTCCACCAGGCCCCCACTCATGTCTCCCACCACCCCCACCCCCCAGCCACCAGGGGCACCCTCCACCAGGCCCCCACTCATGTCTCCCACCACCCCCACCCCCCAGCCACCAGGGGCACCCTCCACCAGGCCCCCACTCATGTCTCCCACCACCCCCACCCCCAGCAGTGCAGGGGCAGCACCACCAGGCCCCCACTCATGTCTCCCACCACCCCCACCCCCCAGCATCCAGGGGCACCCTCCACCAGGTCCTCACAATCCCCAATCATGTGCGTTATGGACAGCCTCCACAGCCAAAAAGCCCTACCAAGTAACCCATTCACCCACATGGAAATGGAAATTACATGTTACACCCCCAATGTTCATGAAGCTAATGAACCCATGTCCGTCACACACAATGGTTGCAATTGAATGGGAAAACACCCAACATGACATGCATGAAACCAATGAGATGATACCTGTAACGCTCACCTGATTCTCGCAGAGGCGCCGGTCTTGACTGGGCGACTACCGTATCTTCAAAGGTGATGTGTAGCACCCGGTTGGCTCTTTGGGCTGGACCTCTGTGCACTGTATGCCTGACGTGTAGAGTAAGATGTCTGCAGATAGAAAATATGGGGTTAATGAACTGGGGTTATTGGGGTGTCCCTATCTCTTTCCTCTTCTCCTCTCCTGTAGACCCCCAAAGGTTAACGCTCTCACCTTAGGTAAGTGAATGCCGAGCTCTCCATCTGCCTCGGGGCAGGGTGCTGTAACCAGTTTCTTCACTGGATAGGTAGCGCAGGCCTCTTGACTTCAGAGGACTGCTGTCCGTCGTTTACTGCACGAACGGTAAGTTTCGAGTCATTCAAATGTCTTTAAAGTCTTTAGTAATGATGTCTCTTGTTTTGCAGGGTTCCGGCGATGGCGGATGACGGGCTGAAGTGAGTTGAAGATGGAGCCCGTGTGATGAATAGAAGCGCCTGGAAGCACGTAAGTAAGCGCTTGTTGCCTGCTTCACTATGCGCTCTAACTGTCTTTTTATTTTGCAGGTACGAGTTCGGAGCGGCTGCAGGGTGCCGGAATACCCACTGGATTAGAGGTGGAAAGGAGTAATGGCACGTGAGTATTAAAGTTCCCCAATGTCTTTAAACGCACCTTGTTTTGTCTTTCAGATGCGGGATGCAGCGCCGAAGGCCTCCGGAGCGTGCGAAGAGTTGGTAAACTTTTGTCTTTCAGATGCCGGAATGCAGTGTGAAGACCTCCAGAGCGCACGAAGAGTAGGTAAGCCTTTGCCTTTCAGATGCCGGAATGCTAACCTGTTCTTTCTTGTCTTTATAGGTGTTGCTGAAGACTGGATTCAGGATGGTAAGCCTTTGCCTTTCAGATGCCGGAATGCTAACCTGTTCTTTCTTGTCTTTATAGGTGTTGCTGAAGACTGGATTCAGGATGGTAAGCCTTTTTCCTTAGGCCCAGGACCGGATGCAGAAGACACGATGAGCGTTCTGCTGCAGAGGTTGCAGAATAACGCAAAGCAAGATTCATCCACCGGGTGTGGTTTAAATAGCCTCCTGTAGTGCTTAGGTGTCTCCTTCCACAGCCACGCATAAGTAAGAAAAGAGTTCCTGGTAAGAAAAGAGTTCCTGCCTTCCAGAAGAGTTCCAGTGTTTTGAATCTAGGGAGTGGCTCCAGCCCCACCCAACAGGAAAAGTAGTTCCAAACAGAAGAGGATCAGAGGCTCAACTGGCAGGCAAGTAAGCAGCATGGTCTGCTGAAGGTAAGTCCACCCAAGCATTATGAGCCCGGCGCTTCCAGCGCTGGGACTGGGCATATTTATGAGCCTGGTGCCACTGGCGCCAGGACTGGGTCCAAAAGGTCCCAATTGGGACTGGTTGGCACTCGGAACCTGGGTTATGGATCTGCTTCCAAGGGAGTTGGGAAAACACCCAACATGACATGCATGAAACCAATGAGATGATACCACACAGTGAAGTATGAAAACAAAATTGTATTGAAAAAAAGAAAGAATGCTAAAGAAATGAAACAAACTACAATGGGAATGAGAAAAAATAAGCTGCATGTCCGTATAAAAAAAAAAACAGCAAATCCTAATCCAAAAAAATGTCGTCCAAAGTCAAAAGTAAAAAAATATCTATCCAATTAAGAACTATGTAAAAAACTTCCAAGGGTCCATGAGCCCAACTGAACAAAGGAAACCTACAAAAAAACCTAACTAAAATGCAACTATATACAAAAAGTGGAGCAGTGTCCGTCGACTCCAAATCATAAGAACAAACAAAGGAAACCTAAAACTAAAGAACTATATACAAAGGCGGCGGGCAAGTCCAGCGGCTCACTCCGTGGTGTTCCGGGCCAGGGCATCATCGAACTCCTGTTCGATGTCCCGGAGGCGGTCCAGTTCCATGGCCCTGAGGGTCCGCAGGGACGACGCCGTGTCCTCCTCCAACCCCCTGCGGATTACCTCGAGGCACTCGGCCCGCCTCAGGGCCCTCCGCATGGAGTTCTCCGCCCTGACCATTGTGAGCCGTGCCTCTTCCGCCCGCCGCCGCTCCGCACCTATGGCGTGACCCAACCGCTGCCACACGGAAGACACTCTCTGTCCTGGGTCCTCCTGCCCTCCGGCCGATGCCTGCCCCTCCGATGTCGAAGGCCCCGAGCCTTCATGGCTCCCACCATGTTGCTGCTGCTGCTCTGCCTCTGCCCGTGCACTGCCTCCTGCTGCCTGCACATCCTCCGCCGGCTGGGGTGCAGTTGTTGATGTGGCCACCCCTGCTGGACGTCCGACTCCCGACTGTGGCAGGGATGCCTCCTCCACCAGCCTGGCTGCACTGTCAGAGGCAGCTCCACAGGGCACCCAGGTGACTGATGGGTGGGAAGATGGCACAGAGGACGACTGGCGCATAGGGGGTCCAGTTGAGGAGGGGGTCGGAGCAAGCCCCATCAGACGGAGGAATCCGGTCTGGGTGACCTGTCCCAGCAGGCTGACGTGGTCAACGAGCCATTCGAGATGACGTGCAGTCTCTCCATGAAAAGACTGCAGGTCACCTCGCATGGCCCGTTGACGCAACGCCACACCAGCCAGGACAGGCTCGACCTGGATAGCCACGTCCGCAGGCAGAGGAAGGCCAGTTGACGTCAGCTCATCCCCTGCCTGAAAACGGGTCTGGACGTAGGCATCCCTGCTGGTGCAAGATGATGCAGGGACAGGATCGGGGACAGGATTGCACACAGGCACCTCCGCGGCGGCCTGTGCTGCCTCCTGTCCCTGGTCCTGTACTGCACCACTAGCACCAGTGGGATCCCCACCTCCAGACCCCGTCTCTGGTGCTTGCACGGCCTCCTCCTCCACCAAACCCCCCACCAACCTGTATGACTCCGTGCCATCTTCCCCTGTTGGGCCCTGTGGGGTCCCAGCTGCCCCTTCTGCTGCCGAGGAGTCCATTTCCAACCTCCGCCTCTTGGACCTCCCCCCGGCAGCTGCGGCCTGGGACGCGGCACCGGACTCCTCACTCCCCGACGAGATGACAACACGGGAGGGGAGCCGGGCCTTGCGTCTCCGGCTGGCGGTGGGATCCCCGCCGCTGTGCTCCACAGCACCTTCTCCGCCCTCTTCATCAGTTGACGCTGCAGACAGGGAGAAACAAAACACAGGCATCAGGGCACTGTACAATGGACACATACACACATGACAGTTGCACATGAGTGGCATTGGCAAACCTCAGACATGTCATCACAATCCCCAACACACATGTCCTTGCAACTCGCACACATGAGCCATACCACAGCCATATCGCAACTGCCACCACCATCCCTACACATACAACAGCATGAGCAGCCAAAGGTGAGACAGACATCACATGCAACACAGGAAGTGCACCACACATGTACACACACCACCACACTTGCATGCATGTGTACACCTCTTCCAGGTGTCGCACTGTTCAGACGGGCATCCATGTCACATCTGCCAATCAGGCTTCCACATACCGCTGTCACATGCATCCATGTTGCATCACTGTTGCACCCTTGTCAAATACACACACATGCACATGTACACAGTGCTCATACATGCAGCCGAAAACAACATACATGCGTGACATCACGGACATGTCTACTTACATACACATTCATCCAAACATGTGTGCACACACAACTGCATTTGGCATGGAAGCCTACACACACAAGCACCATCCATGTCTCACACATTACAGCCCTCGCATGTGTCAGCCCCACGGCCCTGTACACCCCCACCCATACTCGACCCCATACAAACAGATGTGCAACCTGCACACTACCGAATAATCACCACACGCACTGCTCACAATCAGGATGCATGTACACTCACCGCTCGACTCCAGACGGGTCTGCTTCTCCAGGACCTGGACGTGGAGCGCTCGGGATATGCGTTCCAGGACCCTCATCTGTTCTTCCGACAAGTGGCCCCGGCGCCCCTTGGCATCCGCTGCCTTCAAGAGGCGCCGGGCCTTGTTCAGGGTCCTGGACCTGAAGTCCTCCCAGCGCTTCCTGACATGTTGTAAGTCGCGGACTGCCACCCCCTCCGCGTTGATGGCAGTCACGATGTCAGTCCAGATCCGAGTCCGTCCTTCCTTGTCGGCGCGGGAACTTCCGAAGAGGGCATCATACTGCCCCAGGACTTGCTCCACCAGGACACCAACTTCGGTGGCACTGAAGCTGGTGCCCCTCTGCCTCTCTGGCCGGGGGTTGTCAGTGGTCACAGATAGTGTTTGCCCCGACATGACAACCGCAGAGGCAGGAGTGGGTGGGCAACTGGGTCCTGGGGCTGGGCTGTGGAGCGATGGAATCCCAGTCGGGAGTCTTCGGTTCCAGCAGGGGTGGTCACAGCAACAGCACCCCTGGCTGATGTGCAGGCAGCAAATGGCAGTGCACGTGGGCAGCAGGCAGTCAGGCAGCAGCAGATGGCAGGTGGGAGCATGCTCGGGGCTCTGAGGGGCAGTAGTTGGGCCTTCTGGGCAGGAGCGTGGTCTTCCGTGTGCATACGCGTGGCCAGCTTGATACGGAGTGATTTGGCACGTGAAAAGTCTGCACGTCAGCGTGAAATTCGAGGAAAGGCCCTTAGCGCGTAAGCGCGTCAGCACGCATACGCGAATCTATTGGACCAAAGGCCCTCAGCGCGTAAGCGCGTCTGTGACGTGACCCGCACGGGTGTTTCCCACACAGCACGTGATGACAGAGCACACGTGGAAAGACTGCACGTCAGAGTGTCATCGCGTGTAATTGGACAGCACGTCAGAGTGTCATCGCGTGTAATTGGACAAAAGTGCGCGTACACGTGATTGGCCTATGTACGTGTATATCAGGGGTGCGCGGGCACTTACACACGCAAGTACGTCAGCGCACCTGTATCCCGGGGTGCGCGGGCATTTCCACACGCTATTGGACTGGGTACTGGATTTCAGGGGTGCGCGGGTCACACGCTCGCCTACAACACGCGCAACGCATACATTTGCGCGCTAACAAAATAACAAGCTCAGACCCAGGATGAACATACCGTTCCTAGCAGCAGTGGGCGTGGGCTACCAAAGGAGGAGGAGGAGGATAGTCAGGGCCAGAATATTCACACCCAGAACCAGCCTTTTCGGGATGCCTGATGACCAGGTGCATGGGAGGTACAGGTTTCCACCACACATTATACTGGACCTGGTGAGTGAGTGGGAGGATGACCTCACATCACCCACCCTGTGCTCCCAAGCACTCAGCCCCCTGGAGAAGGTCCTCAATGTACTGCACTTCTTAGCCACTGGATCATTTCAGCGGACAAGTGCCATTGTGGGTGGGGTATCACAGGCCACCCAGTCACGCTGCCTACACCAGGTCTTGAACATCATCACTGCATGCCCATCAGTCTTGCGGTTCCTATAGATGTGCTCTGATGCCCTGGGGGGACGTAGAGCCACATGGGTGCAGTCGATGGCACCTAGCACTTTGGGGAATCGTGCCACACCGTAAAAATCCAGGGCGGCAGCATGCCTTTCTGCAGGTGTTCTGGGCAGGTATATATTGTTCACACATGTCCCTGTGCAATTGGACCATTTCGGACTGGCAGCTCCAGGTGAAAAATCTGACCTGTTTGAATTAGAAAAGCTATTACATGCGGGAACTGGACTGAATGAATAGGTGCTGCCCTCCTCTCCATCTTCACTCAATAGCAATGGTACATTGTGGCTCTACGTCCCCCCAGGGCATCAGAGCACATCTATAGGAACCGCAAGCACTGGCATTCCATCAACGTGCAGGTAGTATGTAATGCCAAGGGAATCATCACCTCAGTATATGCCAACTATCCCGGGCCAACCCACGACAGCTTCATTTACCGAATGTCCACCCTAAGCCGGGACCTAGAAGCTGGGCGGCATGGCGATACATGGCTGCTTGGTGAGTATGAATGCCACTGCACATGCATGCATGTCAGATACTGAGCAAGGTCACAACCCCACCAATGATACCAATCACCACCTCCACAGGGGACAGTGCCTACCCTCTCAGCCCCCACATGATGACGCCAATTCGGAACCCCACCACGCCACCCCAGGTAAGATATAACACAGCCCACATTACAACCCGGGGCATAGTGGAGCGCACATTCGGAGTGCTAAAGTCACGCTTTCGCTCCCTTGACCGTTCTGGCGGGCAGCTGTTGTACGCTCCCCCAGTAGTGTGCAGGATCATAGTGGCAGCATGTGTCCTGCACAACGTTGCAACACGCCGGGGCCTGGCCGTGGACATGGTGGTGGCCCCACATCCCCAACCACATGCACAGCCTCTGCGCATGGGAGGGGAAAGGGCACGGGGGGAGGCAGCCCGTACACAGCTAGTGGCTAATTACTTCACATAGAAATCACACCCCTGTGGAGTGCACACTGCCCTGGCACATTCCATCTGACAATCAATGATGACTCAACCTGACACTGATCCTGAATGTCTGGAGAATGAACCGTGAAAACCATATCAGCCTGAGATTGTTCACCTGGAAGTGTCACAATGTGTGCATCCCTACCCACACAGACACCACCAATGCAGTTTTGTGAAGTAACACATTCAAGCAGCTAAAATGAATACCCACTTGCAAAATGCAACAAGAGGACAGTGCCATGTCAGCCAACCCATCCCCAGCACCGCCACACGACACACCGTGCCATGTCATGCTATTTGCAGGTAAACAAAGTAATCCCCACAACATGACACTAGTGTCACAATGTAGAGTGTCCCTAATTGAAACTTGCAACACCTGAAATGCTCACAGTAATGCAGGACCAACAACAAACTTGAGCAGGTACTACCATTAACATGACATCACAAATGTTATATATTAGTAGTCTCACCACCTGGAAATGCCTGCACTCCCACCACTACCAACTGTGCAGTGTTGGCGCCATGTAGAGTTGTAGGTGCACTGCTGCCAACATGGACCCCATCTCCAAACTAGAGGGCCTTGTGTAGACATGAGGAAGGGACCTGCAAATTGGGGGGTAGACACAGATGATGAGTTACACATCAATGCAACATGCAGTGTACAACACAACAGCAATATGCACTAGGAATGTATACACAGTATTGACTAGACTACCCACACATGTAGTGGGAGTCCAATGTCACCATGTACGTCAATGTCACTTGGGCACACCCTTTGCAAGCCCATGGAAACTGGAAGCAGGAGGGGTGTGTGTGACTCAAACCCAAGCATCTGAACCAAATACATGACAAGCCTGCATGTGCCCAGCCACAATGCAGCGTATGCCCACAGGAACCACGGAAGCCAACAAATTGTCCCAAAAAAATTGGGAAAAAATTAATTAAAAATAAAAATAAAAATAAAAATAAAATAAAATCAAAAATGGCCATTGATGGGCCCGGGGGGGTAGGGGAGGCCACCCAGGAGGTCTGAGGACAGGGTGCACACCAGAACCCACCTGTGTGGACCCTGGGGAAAAAAAACACCTCTATGGGCTCATGGCCCACACGGCTACCCTATTGTGGGAGTATCACTGCTGTCGCTATTATCACCCTGTGCAGCTGCATCCGGAGGTGGTTGCACTATGGGAGGCAGCCCACGCAAGGCCCTAGTCTGCTCCTCCATGGCTGCAAGCATGCGGGTGTGGTAGGTCTGGTTCTGGAGGATGAGTGTGCGGAGGTCCCCATGCAACAACTCACGGGATGCCCGGACCTCCGCCCTCGTTGCCTGCATCTCAGCTGAGAGCGTACGGGTGAGACGCTCCAGCTGCTGTTCTGTCCTTTGGTGTGTTGAAGCCTCAAGCTCAACAAGAGTCATCCTGAGGTGAAGGAGCTCCTGCCTCAGGGCTTCCCTGTGGCCCTGGGACTCTATGGAGATGGCCTCCTGCAGAGTCGCCAGTGCCGCCCGCCTGTCCCTGTTGGACCCCAACATGTCCTCCCTGTGTGACTGGCAGATGGAGTCGGTTGCCTGCTGTAGTCGCTCCATCAGCCTTTCAGGGGGGACAATGGAAGTGGCCACCCTTTCCATGGCCTGAGCCATCATCTCGGATGATGCTGCCTGTTGGGTTGCCATACCGTAAATGGATTGCTCCCATGCGGTATTGCCAGGTGGCGTACGGCCACCACGTCGGCGGGCACCACACCTGTCTGGGGCAAGGCGAACTGCGCCTTGCTGTGCCGGCACTGCCTGAGGCTGCAGGACTGCATTCCCCCTCTGATCTGCTGGCCCAGGAACAGGATCAGATGTCGCAGAGTGTGACCCTGCATCCGTAACCACCAAAGGCGTAGCTGCCAACACTGACATCCCCATTGAGGGTTCTGACCCTGGTGCAGGTGGGTGGGACAGAACAGAATCCCTCCCTGGAACACTCACCTGCGACGGCACGTAGGTCTCATCCGAATCAACACCTGAGTACAGCTCGGGGGAGGTGCAGCCAGAGACACCCCTTGAGAGCACGACCTGCAGCAGTTGTGGGTTCTCACCCACCACCACACCACATCCCTCACTGGTGGTTGGTCGGCCCTCGGACCCCTCCTGGGTCTGCACCATCTCCACAACCCCAGCAGTATCAGGTGCGTCTTCCCCTGCAAAGACATAAAAACAAAGAAATGGAAACAGGCATTAGCACCATGGCACACAATGAGGGCTGAGAAGCAAGAGAACCAGTACTTGATTGACACATGTCCCACATGACTAAAACCCTCCCATGCATGCACCCTCACTGCATATGAAGGGCAGGCAAATGGCACACACTGATGACACCAAGATGGAAGATGAACACATTTTCTGCATGCTGCCTGGCAGTGGCATCACACATTGGCCTGTGATTGCCAGGTGAAACACACATGCCATCACACAGATGGCATGTACCATTGCTATTGAGTGAAGATGGAGAGGAGGGCAGCACCTATTCATTTAGTCCAGTTCCCGCATGTAATAGCTTTTCTAATTCAAACAGGTCAGATTTTTCACCTGGAGCTGCCAGTCCGAAATGGTCCAATTGCACAGGGACATGTGTGAACAAATGATATCCAGGTAACAAAGTCACTCCACTTTACCATAGCCATGTCAGACATGTGACTAGAGGACTGCGAAATGCCTAGTAAAAGTGGTGGAATGCAAACAATCTGACTGAATGAACAGTGAAAAATAAGCAACAATGTTGTGGCAAGGTGACACTTCAAGGGCAACTGGCGTGCAGTTGGGCTAGATGTCTACTGTTGGCAGAAGGGATACTGCTATGGCCAAATGCAGCTGCGCAGGATGTATTGCATGAAGCACATGGCTGACCCATACGACTCAGGCGCACACACTCTCACCTGGCACACAAACAGAAGCCCTCACACACACCATGCACATGGATGACACACACATGCATGTGCACTCACCAGACAATGCCTCTTAATCAGGCAGATCTCCCACGCCTTGGATCTGTTCCTCCGTGATGTAGGTCCCAGTGACTGACTCATGTGGAGTGAGTTCCATGTCTACTACTGGAGACCCACCTCCAGTCACTAGAGTTGCGGCATGACTTGAGGCCAGCTTACTCTTTGCCCTGCGCTTTAGGTCATTCCAGCGCTTATAGCAATCATTGGCTGTGCGCCTCACGATTCCAAGGGCACTTACGATGTCCGCAACGGTCTGCCAGTGTGCCTGGCGTTGTGCAGGTGTAGGTCTTGGATCCTGCAACAATGACCATCTTGTTGTCATGTGCGGACACATACTCGACAAGTGCATTCAGTTCGTCATCCGTGAAGCCGGGCTTCCTCGACGGGCCGGACTGTGTAGTCGTGTCTGGGGCATCAGCCTGTGCCGGACGAGCACTCTTCCTCTTCCGCTTGGAAGGTGGTGGTGATCCTGAGTGTCCTGCGCCGCTCTGGACACTAGGGGCAGGAGCCCTGGTGGACTCTGTGGGATTGCACACTCAGCATGGGAGTTGGTGCAGGCATTGGCTCAAGTGTGATGGTGTCAGGGGGAATGTCAGCAGGATGGACTAGGACCGACACTGTCCTGGCTGGGTGTGTGAGGGCTGGGGTGGATGGAGCCGCAGCTGCCCCTGCAGCCTCTCCGCCCTGCCTACTTGGGGCAGCAGATGACCTTTCTGCCCCAGATGCACGTGGCATGGTGACATCAACGTGCACCAGCACACGTGTCATAGGCCTGCTGACCTGGAAGTCAGCCATGGAGTCAGCCAGGTCTGGTGCCACAATGGGCTGGTCCAACAAGGGCTGAGCATGGATGGTGTCAGCCACATCAGCCTCAACGGGAGGGCGGGGGGGATTATGGGTGCCCTTGACTGGTCCTCCACACATGGGGGGACAGGCTCACCCTGCAAGTAACGACCACGTCCCCTACCGGATCCACCACGGCCACCACTTGTGGCTCTTCCACCTTTGCCACCCTTACGGAATCCTCGCCTCCCAGCCATGGCACTGATGTAAATGTGCGTATGGGAGTGGCTGTAAACTATTGTCCTGGGCAATTGGGGGTCAAAGGGGTTGGGTACCAGATGGTAATTGTACCCTAGTGCTCTTGCAAGGCTGAATGTAACCCCTGGGGAAAGATGACGGGTCACGCTACGCACAGGAGCCCCAAAAAAGGGAGATGACGTGCACGCAACCCCTCCTAGACCACATGTGCAGAAAGAAAAAGCTGCACTACGCTGTGGCACCCAGTAACACAAGAATGAACGTATGTGTGTCACACGCAGCCTAGAATGACCTCTGAAGGGGTAGGCTACACACGGGGCAAGCACAGATGTTAGATACGTGCGTGACTCACCGTCTGCCAGGTAAAAGAGCAAGAAAAAGGAGCGCGTTTGGTTGGCAACACCCCCGCCAAAAGAAGATTTGTACGCTGTCTGAGGAGACAGGACAACAGTAGAAGGGAACACTGTTTGAGGGAACAGGCCCAGGTAAACCAGTAAAAGAGAAAAAAGAGAAAAAGCTGTCAGAGGTAACAGGGAATACGAACTTGAAACGCTGTGAAGTAAATCGCGTGTGAAACGACAAGAAGTACAGAATTCACCCACTCGCTCTCCACGAAAAGCACGTACAAGGAAATGGTGTTCTACACGTACCTTTTATACAGGCCCACACGTCCAGCGTCACTTACGCGGCGTGTACGCGCTAGGGCCATTTCCACCAATTACACGCTTTGTCACTTCTGCGTGTAGGGCCATTTCCACCAATTACACGCTTTGTCACTGCCGTGTGTACGCGCTAGGCCCATTCCCACCAATTACACGCGATGGCACTCTGACGTGCTGTCCAATTACACGCGATGACACTCTGACGTGCAGTCTTTCCACGTGTGCTCTGTCATCACGTGCTGTGTGGGAAACACCCGTGCGGGTCACGTCACAGACGCGCTTACGCGCTGAGGGCCTTTGGTCCAATAGATTCGCGTATGCGTGCTGATGCGCTTACGCGCTAAGGGCCTTTCCTCGAATTTCACGCTGACGTGCAGACTTTTCACGTGCCAAATCACTCCGTATCAAGCTGGCCACGCGTATGCACACGGAAGACCACGCTCCTGCCCAGAAGGCCGAACTACTGCCCCCCAGAGCCCCGAGCACGCTCCCACCTGCCATCTGCTGCTGCCTGCTGCCCACGTGCACTGCCATTTGCTGCCTGCACATCAGCCAGGGGTGCTGTTGCTGTGACCACCCCTGCTGGAACCGAAGACTCCAGACTGGGATTCCATCGCTCCACAGCCCAGCCCCAGGACCCAGTTGCCCACCCACTCCTGCCTCTGGGGTTGTCATGTCGGGGCAAACACCATCTGTGACCACTGACAACCCCCGGCCAGAGAGGCAGAGGGGCACCAGCTTCAGTGCCACCGAAGTTGGTGTCCTGGTGGAGCAAGTCCTGGGGCAGTATGATGCCCTCTTCGGAAGTTCCCGCGCCGACAAGGAAGGACGGACTCGGATCTGGACTGACATCGTGACTGCCATCAACGCGGAGGGGGTGGCAGTCCGCGACTTACAACATGTCAGGAAGCGCTGGGAGGACTACAGGTCCAGGACCCTGAACAAGGCCCGGCACCTCTTGAAGGCAGCGGATGCCAAGGGGCGCCGGGGCCACTTGTCGGAAGAACAGATGAGGGTCCTGGAACGCATATCCCCAGCGCTCCACGTCCAGGTCCTGGAGAAGCAGACCCGTCTGGAGTCGAGCAGTGAGTGTACATGCATCCTGATTGTGAGCAGTGCGTGTGGTGATTATTCGGTAGTGTGCAGGTTGCACATCTGTTTGTATGGGGTCGAGTATGGGTGGGGGTGTACAGGGCCGTGGGGCTGACACATGCGAGGGCTGTAATGTGTGAGACATGGATGGTGCTTGTGTGTGTAGGCTTGCATGCCAAATGCAGTTGTGTGTGCACACATGTTTGGATGAATGTGTATGTAAGTAGACGTGTCCGTGATGTCACGCATGTATGTTGTTTTCGGCTGCATGTATGAGCACTGTGTACATGTGCATGTGTGTGTATTTGACAAGGGTGCAACAGTGATGCAACATGGATGCATGTGACAGCGGTATGTGGAAGCCTGATTGGCAGATGTGACATGGATGCCCGTCTGAACAGTGCGACACTTGGCAGAGGTGTACACATGCATGCAAGTTTGGTGGTGTGTGTACATGTGTGGTGCACTTCCTGTGTTGCATGTGATGTCTGGCTCACCTTTGGCTGCTCATGCTGTTGTATGTGTAGGGATGGTGGTGGCAGTTGCGATATGGCTGTGGTATGGCTCATGTGTGCGAGTTGCAATGACATGTGTGTTGGGGATTGTGATGACATGTCTGAGGTTTGCCAATGCCACTCATGTGCAACTGTCATGTGTGTATGTGTCCATTGTACAGTGCCCTGATGCCTGTGTTTTGTTTCTCCCTGTCTGCAGCGTCAACTGATGAAGAGGGCGGAGAAGGTGCTGTGGAGCACAGCGGCGGGGATCCCACCGCCAGCCGGAGACGCAAGGACCGGCTCCCCTCCCATGTTGTCATCTCGTCGGGGAGTGAGGAGTCCGGTGCCGCGTCCCAGGCCGCAGCTGCCGGGGGGAGGTCCAAGAGGCGGAGGTTGGAGTAGGACTCCTCGGCAGCAGAAGGGGCAGCTGAGACCCCACAGGGCCCAACAGGGGAAGATGGCACGGAGTCATCCAGGTTGATGGGGGGTTTGGTGGAGGAGGAGGCCGTGCAAGCACCAGAGACGGGGTATGGAGGTGGGGATCCCACTGGTGCTAGTGGTGCAGTACAGGACCAGGGACAGGAGGCAGCACAGGCCGCCGCGGAGGTGCCTGTGTGCAATCCTGTCCCCGATCCTGTCCCTGCATCATCTTGCACCAGCAGGGATGCCTACGTCCAGACCCGTTTTCAGGCAGGGGATGAGCTGACGTCAACTGGCCTTCCTCTGCCTGCAGACGTGGCTATCCAGGTCCGGGTTGAGCCTGTCCTGGCTGGTGTGGCGTTGCGTCAACGGGCCATGCGAGGTGACCTGCAGTCTTTTCATGGAGAGACTGCACGTCATCTCGAATGGCTCGTTGACCACGTCAGCCTGCTGGGACAGGTCACCCAGACCGGATTCCTCCGTCTGATGGGGCTTGCTCCGACCCCCTCCTCAACTGGACCCCCTACGCGCCAGTCGTCCTCTGTGCCATCTTCCCACCCATCAGTCACCTGGGTGCCCTGTGGAGCTGCCTCTGACAGTGTGGCCAGGCTGGTGGAGGAGGCATCCCTGCCACAGTCGGGAGTCGGACATCCAGCAGGGGTGGCCACATCAACAACTGCACCCCAGCCGGCGGAGGATGTGCAGGCAGCAGGAGGCAGTGCACGGGCAGAGGCAGAGCAGCAGCAGCAACATGGTGGGAGCCATGAAGGCTCGGGGCCTTCGACATCGGAGGGGCAGGCATCGGCCGGAGGGCAGGAGGACCCAAGACAGAGAGTGTCTTCCGTGTGGCAGCGGTTGGGCCACGCCATAGGTGCGGAGCGGCGGCGGGCGGAAGAGGCGCGGCTCACAATGGTCAGGGCGGAGAACTTCATGCGGAGGGCCCTGAGGCGGGCCGAGTGCCTCGAGGCAATCCGCAGGGGGTTGGAGGAGGACAAGGCGTCGTCCCTGCGGACCCTCGGGGCCATGGAACTGAACCGCCTCCGGGACATCGAACAGGAGTTCGATGATGCCCTGGCCCGGAACACCACGGAGTGAGCCGCTGGACTTGCCCGCCGCCTTTGTATATAGTTCTTTAGTTTTAGGTTTCCTTTGTTTGTTCTTATGATTTGGAGTCGACGGACACTGCTCCACTTTTTGTATATAGTTGCATTTTAGTTAGGTTTTTTTGTAGGTTTCCTTTGTTCAGTTGGGCTCATGGACCCTTGGAAGTTTTTTACATAGTTCTTAATTGGATAGATATTTTTTTACATTTGACTTTGGACGACATTTTATTGGATTAGGATTTGCTGTTTTTTTTTTTATACGGACATGCAGCTTATTTTTTCTCATTCCCATTGTAGTTTGTTTCATTTCTTTAGCATTCTTTCTTTTTTTCAATACTATTTTGTTTTCATACTTCACTGTGTGGTATCATCTCATTGGTTTCATGCATGTCATGTTGGGTGTTTTCCCATTCAATTGCAACCATTGTGTGTGACGGACATGGGTTCATTAGCTTCATGAACTTTGGGGGTGTAACATGTAATTTCCATTTCCATGTGGGTGAATGGGTTACTTGGTAGGGCTTTTTGGCTGTGGAGGCTGACCATAACGCATATGATTGGGGATTGTGAGGACCTGGTGGAGGGTGCCCCTGGATGCTGGGGGGTGGGGGTGCAGGGGGACATGAGTGGGGGCCTGGTGGTGCTGCCCCTGCACTGCTGGGGGGTGGGGGTGGTGGGAGACATGAGTGGGGGCCTGGTGGAGGGTGCCCCTGCACTGCTGGGGGGTAGGGGTGGTGGGAGACATGAGTGGGGGCCTGGTGGAGGGTGCCCCTGCACTACTGGGGGGTGGGGGTGGTGGGAGACATGAGTGGGGGCCTGGTGGAGGGTGCCCCTGGATGGTGGGGGGTGGGGGTGGTGGGAGACATGAGTGGGGGCCTGGTGGAGGGTGCCCCTGCACTGCTGGGGGGTGGGGGTGGTGGGAGACATGAGTGGGGGCCTGGTGGAGTGTGCCCCTGGTGGCTGGGGGGTGGGGGTGGTGGGAGACATGAGTGGGGGCCTGGTGGAGGGTGCCCCTGGATGGTGGGGGGTGGGGGTGGTGGGAGACATGAGTGGGGGCCTGGTGGAGGGTGCCCCTGCACTGCTGGGGGGTGGGGGTGGTGGGAGACATGAGTGGGGGCCTGGTGGAGGCTGCCCCTGGTGGCTGGGGGGTGGGGGTGGTGGGAGACATGAGTGGGGGCCTGGTGGAGGGTGCCCCTGGTGGCTGGGGGGTGGGGGTGGTGGGAGACATGAGTGGGGGCCTGGTGGAGGGTGCCCCTGGTGGCTGGCGGGTGGGGGTGGTGGGAGACATGAGTGGGGGCCTGGTGGCTGGGGGGTGGGGGTGGTGGGAGACATGAGTGGGGGCCTGGTGGAGGCTGCCCCTGGTGGCTGGGGGGTGGGGGTGGTGGGAGACATGAGTGGGGGCCTGGTGGAGGCTGCCCCTGAACTGCTGGGGGGGGGGGTGATAGGGGACATGAGTGGGGGCCTGGTGGAGGGTGCCCCTGGTGGCTGGGGGGTGGGGGTGGTGGGAGACATGAGTGGGGGCCTGGTGGAGGGTGCCCCTGGTGGCTGGGGGGTGGGGGTGGTGGGAGACATGAGTGGGGGCCTGGTGGAGGCTGCCCCTGCACTGCTGGGGGGTGGGGGTGGTGGGAGACATGGGTGGGGGCCTGGTGGAGGGTGCCCCTGGATGCTGGGGGGTGGGGGTGCAAGGGGACATGAGTGGGGGCCTGGTGGTGCTGCCCCTGCACTGCTGGGGGGGTGGAGGTGGTGGGAGACATGAGTGGGGGCCTGGTGGAGGGTGCCCCTGGTGGCTGGGGGGTGGGGGTGGTGGTAGACATGAGTGGGGGCCTGGTGGAGGCTGCCCCTGCACTGCTGGGGGGGTGGGATTGGTGGGAGACATGAGTGGGGGCCTGGTGGAGGCTGCCCCTGCACTGCTGGGGGGTGGGGGTGGTGGGAGACATGAGTGGGGGCCTGGTGGAGGGTGCCCCTGGTGGCTGGGGGGTGGGGGTGGTGGGAGACATGAGTGGGGGCCTGGTGGGGGCTGCCCATGGTGGCTGGGGGGGTGGGAGTGGTGGGAGACATGAGTGGGGGCCTGGTGGGGGCTGCCCATGGTGGCTGGGGGGTGGGGGTGGTGGTAGACATGCGTGGGGGCCTGGTGGAGGCTGCCCCTGCACTGCTGGGGGGTGGGAGACATGAGTGGGGGCCTGGTGGAGGGTGCCCCTGCACTGCTGGGGGGTGGGGGTGGTGGGAGACATGAGTGGGGGCCTGGTGGAGGGTGCCCCTGGTGGCTGGGGGGGTGGGAGTGGTGGGAGACATGAGTGGGGGCCTGGTGGGGGCTGCCCATGGTGGCTGGGGGGTGGGGGTGGTGGTAGACATGCGTGGGGGCCTGGTGGAGGCTGCCCCTGCACTGCTGGGGGGTGGGAGACATGAGTGGGGGCCTGGTGGAGGGTGCCCCTGCACTGCTGGGGGGTGGGGGTGGTGGGAGACATGAGTGGGGGCCTGGTGGAGGGTGCCCCTGGTGGCTGGGGGGTGGGGTGGTGGGAGACATGAGTGGGGGCCTGGGGGAGGGTGCCCCTGGTGGCTGGGGTGTGGGGGTGGTGGGAGACATGAGTGGGGGCCTGGTGGAGGGTGCCCCTGCACTGCTGGGGGGTGGGGGTGGTGGGAGACATGAGTGGGGGCCTGGTGGAGGGTGCCCCTGGATGGTGGGGGGTGGGGGTGGTGGGAGACATGAGTGGGGGCCTGGTGGAGGGTGCCCCTGCACTGCTGGGGGGTGGGGGTGGTGGGAGACATGAGTGGGGGCCTGGTGGAGTGTGCCCCTGGTGGCTGGGGGGTGGGGGTGGTGGGAGACATGAGTGGGGGCCTGGTGGAGGGTGCCCCTGGATGGTGGGGGGTGGGGGTGGTGGGAGACATGAGTGGGGGCCTGGTGGAGGGTGCCCCTGCACTGCTGGGGGGTGGGGGTGGTGGGAGACATGAGTGGGGGCCTGGTGGAGGCTGCCCCTGGTGGCTGGGGGGTGGGGGTGGTGGGAGACATGAGTGGGGGCCTGGTGGAGGGTGCCCCTGGATGGTGGGGGGTGGGGGTGGTGGGAGACATGAGTGGGGGCCTGGTGGAGGGTTCCCCTGCACTGCTGGGGGGTGGGGGTGGTGGGAGACATGAGTGGGGGCCTGGTGGAGGCTGCCCCTGGTGGCTGGGGGGTGGGGGTGGTGGGAGACATGAGTGGGGGCCTGGTGGAGGGTGCCCCTGGTGGCTGGGGGGTGGGGGTGGTGGGAGACATGAGTGGGGGCCTGGTGGAGGGTGCCCCTGGTGGCTGGCGGGTGGGGGTGGTGGGAGACATGAGTGGGGGCCTGGTGGCTGGGGGGTGGGGGTGGTGGGAGACATGAGTGGGGGCCTGGTGGAGGCTGCCCCTGGTGGCTGGGGGGTGGGGGTGGTGGGAGACATGAGTGGGGGCCTGGTGGAGGCTGCCCCTGAACTGCTGGGGGGGGGGTGATAGGGGACATGAGTGGGGGCCTGGTGGAGGGTGCCCCTGGTGGCTGGGGGGTGGGGGTGGTGGGAGACATGAGTGGGGGCCTGGTGGAGGGTGCCCCTGGTGGCTGGGGGGTGGGGGTGGTGGGAGACATGAGTGGGGGCCTGGTGGAGGCTGCCCCTGCACTGCTGGGGGGTGGGGGTGGTGGGAGACATGGGTGGGGGCCTGGTGGAGGGTGCCCCTGGATGCTGGGGGGTGGGGGTGCAAGGGGACATGAGTGGGGGCCTGGTGGTGCTGCCCCTGCACTGCTGGGGGGTGGAGGTGGTGGGAGACATGAGTGGGGGCCTGGTGGAGGGTGCCCCTGGTGGCTGGGGGGTGGGGGTGGTGGTAGACATGAGTGGGGGCCTGGTGGAGGCTGCCCCTGCACTGCTGGGGGGGTGGGAGTGGTGGGAGACATGAGTGGGGGCCTGGTGGAGGCTGCCCCTGCACTGCTGGGGGGTGGGGGTGGTGGGAGACATGAGTGGGGGCCTGGTGGAGGGTGCCCCTGGTGGCTGGGGGGTGGGGGTGGTGGGAGACATGAGTGGGGGCCTGGTGGGGGCTGCCCATGGTGGCTGGGGGGTGGGGGTGGTGGTAGACATGCGTGGGGGCCTGGTGGAGGCTGCCCCTGCACTGCTGGGGGGTGGGAGACATGAGTGGGGGCCTGGTGGAGGGTGCCCCTGCACTGCTGGGGGGTGGGGGTGGTGGGAGACATGAGTGGGGGCCTGGTGGAGGGTGCCCCTGGTGGCTGGGGGGTGGGGTGGTGGGAGACATGAGTGAGGGCCTGGGGGAGGGTGCCCCTGGTGGCTGGGGTGTGGGGGTGGTGGGAGACATGAGTGGGGGCCTGGTGGAGGGTGCCCCTGCACTGCTGGGGGGTGGGGGTGGTGGGAGACATGAGTGGGGGCCTGGTGGAGGGTGCCCCTGGATGGTGGGGGGTGGGGGTGGTGGGAGACATGAGTGGGGGCCTGGTGGAGGGTGCCCCTGCACTGCTGGGGGGTGGGGGTGGTGGGAGACATGAGTGGGGGCCTGGTGGAGTGTGCCCCTGGTGGCTGGGGGGTGGGGGTGGTGGGAGACATGAGTGGGGGCCTGGTGGAGGGTGCCCCTGGATGGTGGGGGGTGGGGGTGGTGGGAGACATGAGTGGGGGCCTGGTGGAGGGTGCCCCTGCACTGCTGGGGGGTGGGGGTGGTGGGAGACATGAGTGGGGGCCTGGTGGAGGCTGCCCCTGGTGGCTGGGGGGTGGGGGTGGTGGGAGACATGAGTGGGGGCCTGGTGGAGGGTGCCCCTGGTGGCTGGGGGGTGGGGGTGGTGGGAGACATGAGTGGGGGCCTGGTGGAGGGTGCCCCTGGTGGCTGGGGGGTGGGGGTGCTGGGAGACATGAGTGGGGGCCTGGTGGCTGGGGGGTGGGGGTGGTGGGAGACATGAGTGGGGGCCTGGTGGAGGCTGCCCCTGGTGGCTGGGGGGTGGGGGTAGTGGGAGACATGAGTGGGGGCCTGGTGGAGGCTGCCCCTGAACTGCTGGGGGGTGGGGGTGATAGGGGACATGAGTTGGGGCCTGGTGGAGGGTGCCCCTGGTGGCTGGGGGGTGGGGGTGGTGGGAGACATGAGTGGGGGCCTGGTGGAGGGTGCCCCTGGTGGCTGGGGGGTGGGGGTGGTGGGAGACATGAGTGGGGGCCTGGTGGAGGCTGCCCCTGCACTGCTGGGGGGTGGGGGTGGTGGGAGACATGGGTGGGGGCCTGGTGGAGGGTGCCCCTGGATGCTGGGGGGTGGGGGTGTAGGGGGACATGAGTGGGGGCCTGGTGGTGCTGCCCCTGCACTGCTGGGGGGTGGAGGTGGTGGGAGACATGAGTGGGGGCCTGGTGGAGGGTGCCCCTGGTGGCTGGGGGTGGGGGTGGTGGAAGACATGAGTGGGGGCCTGGTGGAGGCTGCCCCTGCACTGCTGGGGGGGTGGGAGTGGTGGGAGACATGAGTGGGGGCCTGGTGGAGGCTGCCCCTGCACTGCTGGGGGGTGGGGGTGGTGGGAGACATGAGTGGGGGCCTGGTGGAGGGTGCCCCTGGTGGCTGGGGGGTGGGGGTGGTGGGAGACATGAGTGGGGGCCTGGTGGGGGCTGCCCATGGTGGCTGGGGGGTGGGGGTGGTGTTAGACATGCGTGGGGGCCTGGTGGAGGCTGCCCCTGCACTGCTGGGGGGTGGGAGACATGAGTGGGGGCCTGGTGGAGGGTGCCCCTGCACTGCTGGGGGGTGGGGGTGGTGGGAGACATGAGTGGGGGCCTGGTGGAGGGTGCCCCTGGTGGCTGGGGGGTGGGGTGGTGGGAGACATGATTGGGGGCCTGGGGGAGGGTGCCCCTGGTGGCTGGGGTGTGGGGGTGGTGGGAGACATGAGTGGGGACCTGGTGGAGGCTGCCCCTGGTGGCTGGGGGGTGGGGGTGGTGGGAGACATGATTGGGGGCCTGGTGGAGGGTGCCCCTGGTGGCTGGGGGGTGGGGGTGGTGGGAGACATGAGTGGGGGCCTGGTGGAGGGTGCCCCTGGTGGCTGGGGGGTGGGGGTGGTGGGAGACATGAGTGGGGGCCTGGTGGAGGGTGCCCCTGCACTGCTGGGGGGTGGGGGTGGTGGGAGACATGAGTGGGGGCCTGGTGGAGGGTGCCCCTGGTGGCTGGGGGGTGGGGGTGGTGGGAGACATGAGTGGGGGCCTGGTGGAGGGTGCCCCTGGTGGCTGGGGGGTGGGGGTGGTGGGAGACATGAGTGGGGGCCTGGTGGAGGGTGCCCCTGGTGGCTGCGGGGTGGGGGTGGTGGGAGACATGAGTGGGGGCCTGGTGGAGGCTGCCCCTGCACTGCTGGGGGGTGGGGGTGGTGGGAGACATGGGTGGGGGCCTGGTGGAGGGTGCCCCTGGATGCTGGGGGGTGGGGTGCAGGGGGACATGAGTGGGGGCCTGGTGGTGCTGCCCCTGCACTGCTGGGGGGTGGGGGTGGTGGTAGACATGAGTGGGGGCCTGGTGGAGGATGCCCCTGGTGGCTGGGGGGTGGGGGTGGTGGTAGACATGAGTGGGGGCCTGGTGGAGGCTGCCCCTGCACTGCTGGGGGGTGGGGGTGGTGGGAGACATGAGTGGGGGCCTGGTGGAGGGTGCCCCTGGTGGCTGGGGGGTGGGGGTGGTGGGAGACATGAGTGGGGGCTTGGTGGGGGCTGCCCATGGTGGCTGGGGGGTGGGGGTGGTGGTAGACATGAGTGGGGGCCTGGTGGAGGCTGCCCCTGCACTGCTGGGGGGTGGGGGTGGTGGGAGACATGAGTGGGGGCCTGGTGGAGGGTGCCCCTGCACTGCTGGGGGGTGGGGGTGGTGGGAGACATGAGTGGGGGCCTGGTGGAGGGTGCCCCTGGATGGTGGGGGGTGGGGGTGGTGGGAGACATGAGTAGGGGCCTGGTGGAGGGTGCCCCTGCACTGCTGGGGGGTGGGGGTGGTCGGAGACATGAGTGGGGGCCTGGTGGAGGGTGCCCCTGGTGACTGGGGGTGGTGGGAAACATGAGTGGGGGCCTGGTGGAGGGTGCCCCTGGATGGTGGGGGGTGGGGGTGGTGGGAGACATGAGTGGGGGCCTGGTGGAGGGTGCCCCTGCACTGCTGGGGGGTGGGGGTGGTGGGAGACATGAGTGGGGGCCTGGTGGAGGCTGCCCCTGCACTGCTGGGGGGTGGGGGTGGTGGGAGACATGAGTGGGGGCCTGGTGGAGGGTGCCCCTGGTGGCTGGGGGGTGGGGGTGGTGGGAGACATGAGTGGGGGCCTGGTGGAGGCTGCCCCTGCACTGCTGGGGGGTGGGGGTGGTGGGAGACATGAGTGGGGGCCTGGTGGAGGGTGCCCCTGGTGGCTGGGGGGTGGGGGTGGTGGGAGACATGAGTGGGGGCCTGGTGGAGGGTGCCCCTGGTGGCTGGGGGGTGGGGGTGGTGGGAGACATGAGTGGGGGCCTGGTGGCTGGAGGGTGGGGGTGGTGGGAGACATGAGTGGGGGCCTGGTGGAGGCTGCCCCTGGTGGCTGGGGGGTGGGGTGGTGGGAGACATGAGTGGGGGCCTGGTGGAGGCTGCCCCTGCACTGCTGGGGGGTGGGGGTGATAGGGGACATGAGTGGGGGCCTGGTGGGGGCTGGCCATGGTCGCTGGGGGGTGGGGGTGGTGGGAGACATGCATTGTTGATCAGTAGTGCAAGGTGACATGTGGGTTGGCTGGGGGGCATGCCCATGGTGGATGGGCTGCCTGCGGGACATGAGCAGGGGTGCAGGGTAGTCCCCTGTGGTGTGGGCTGCCTGCAGGGGCCGTGGAGGTTGTGGAGCGTACACCTGGGAGGACCCACACGGCCAATTCACGTGTAGTACTCCCCAGAACCCCTGAAATACACATACCCTGCTGAAATCGCGTGTGGAACTTCCCGCGCACCCCTGAAATACACGTACCCTGCTGAAATCGCGTGTGGAACTTCCCGCGCACCCCTGAAATACACGTACCCTGCTGAAATCGCGTGTGGAACTTCCCGCGCACCCCTGAAATACACGTACCCTGCTCGCACTGGGCCAATCGCGTGTGGAACTTCCCGCGCACCCCTGAAATACACGTACCCTGCTGAAATCGCGTGTGGAACTTCCCGCGCACCTCTGGAATACACATACCCTGCTGAAATCGCATGTGGAACTTCCCGCGCACCCCTGAAATACACATACCCTGCTGAAATCGTGTGTGGAACTTCCCGCGCACCCATGGAATACACGTACCCTGCTCGCACTGGGCCAATCGCGTGTGGAACTTCCCGCGCACCCCTGAAATACACGTACCCTGCCGAAATCGCGTGTGAGACTTCCCGCGCACCCCGGTATACACGCACACGTATTTTTTGTCAGCGGGTGTCCGTGTTTGTGGGTACCCCTTTGCACGTCATTTGTCCTGGAGGGCCACAGTATAGGACATTCATCATGGCTGTATATAGGTGCTATTTGTTGGCGCACCTTTTGGCGCACATTTCTTCCAGGCGCAGAGACGCTACCGCCTGCTTTCTTGTGGCGGTCGTGTTTGTGCCTGTGCGCTGGTTTGAGCGTGCGCTTTTTTGCCCTATTCTATTCCATGAATACGTGTTGTAGGCGAGCGTGTGGGCGTTCCGCGCACTTGTACCCTGTACTTCCCCCGTGACGCCCACGTTTTGGCAAGTTGTTCCCCATTCCGAGTGTTACGCCCCGTGTTCCGCCTACTTTTGTTGCGTGCGCCGCGCTATGTGCGATTTTTGCTGTGGCCTGTGCGATTTTCGCTGTGACCTGGGGCACGCAGTTAGATGGCCTGTGCGCCAACGTGCGCCGCGCACTTTTGTATCGCACATCCGATGGTTTTCTCGCGCACGGCCTTCCATGAATCGATGTGAGCTGCTTTTCGTGCGATTTTCGCACTTGCACTGCGATTTTCGCTATTCCACTGCGATTCGCACGTTTTTGCCCACTTGCGCCGCGCTAATTATTCCATGAATCGGCCTGTAAATTAGCCACTAGATGGCGCACATCGTCAATGCTTCGGCGGGAAGACGCCCATTATGAACTCGTACATCTCAACATTTTTAGTAACCAGAGTGGATGATAGAAAGTTGATTTTGTTTTGTGGGTCTAAGCCCATAAACATCTATATCCAGGTAAAGCGGTTAGTAGGTGAGTGAACTGACCCCATGGTGGGTGACACTTGCCAAAAGTGTGTTAACGGAGAGGTATGTGAGCTCGTACACCTTTCACGTGGAGAGCCAGCGCAAGGGGCGATCAAGTGGTGCGGTCACACAGGGGCGTGACAAATAAAGGGCCCGCCAGCTCACACAATGTAAAGTGTCAGACTCTTAGTGAATGACAGAGGCGTGGTGCCAGTGTCTATTCAAGAATCACGCCGCGCAATGCGTAGCCCTAAACACTTAGTCAAGAACAGCAGGGGCCACATCCGAATTCTGTTGTTCAACTTGCTTTTCTCTTTGGCATTTGTTTTCATTCAGATCGCTATGCTTTGTCAGGTGAAATGTATGATGTATTGGTTTCTAATCAGCCTTCTGCTTTGCAGTAGGATGGAAATGGCACACACCTGCTGCTACCTGTCCCCAGCAGTGCTGTCAGAAGGTTGGTTTGGGTAGGGGAGGCACAGTGTGGAACTATTGCAGTAGCAGTGTTCACGCCATTGGACATTTGTAAACATATATTTGTGCTTCGCATTTTCTTGATAATCCAGCTCTGGGGTGATCAACCTCCACCCAGTGAAAAATGTTGTGGGACTATCTGGCTAACTACACAATTAATTTAATAACTTTTTGTCGAACTGGTAAACTACACGTGTATAGCACACAGTACAAAAATAGGCTTTCTAGGTGCGGAACCCATTGGCAATCCATGCACAGATATCCAGAGCACCAGCCTAGATCACAGATCAAAGTGAAACGTTGGGTGGCACACAGTTATCTTGAAGTAAGACCATCTCCAGACTGGAGACTGGACTGGCTATCAAGGAGTAAACTAGGAAACAGTCCTTCTCATGCTATGAAAAAAGGGCTCTTGAACTACATTACATGGGGCAATCCAGTCTGCTCTAAATTTACCTCAGTTTAGGAAAGAACTAAAGACCTGGCTCGTCCAACAGCACCTCATTGTAACCTAGATATTGTGCACTCCCCTATCGTTAGATTTTACTGTAATCATTTTTAGCGTTTACTAGATGATTTGTTCAAATTCTCACTAGCAATGTTTTGGTCTATGGGCTGTTCAGCGTTCCATTGGTAACGAACTATGTTTGCGCTATAAAATAATAAAAGAGAATGACTAATCGCCCACACTAACGTGAGAAGGGGGTTTAGATTCTATTAAAGACAAGGAGGCGAGTATTATGTATTACAATCTTTACTCTGAAACCACAGCAGCAAAGAAAATGTTTTACAAACAAAAAAGTTTAATAAACAGAACTAAATAGAGTTCAATGTCAATGTAATGGTGGACTCCCCAATCCATCATGGAGGACAGGTCACGCCCTGCAGGAGTCCCTTGAGCAGGGACCCTCCTCTATATAGGTCCTTTACTCCAATCCCAACTCCTCTTTCTGTAGCTGTCTTGAACCAGACGTCCACTGCACCGACCAGATGATAAATTATGAAGACAAAATCCAGTGAAGATCCCGGATCACGCACTCTCTACATCTTGTAACTGTGAACAATGTTCCTGAACAGAACATCTCATCCCGAAGCTGTAAGAACAACAAAGAAGGTTGGGTGGATGGGAAGAACAACAGACCAAAGAATGTTTTCTCTTGAAACACCTGTGCATGGGCATGCTATAATCATATCAAGGGAGGGAGGGTGGGATAATACTCGCCTCCTTGTCTTTAATAGAATCGAAACCCCCTTCTCACGTTAGTGTGGGGGATTAGTCATTCTATGGCAAGACAGGAGGCTTGTATTATGCAAGTTTGAAGCCCTTGCATCATACTAATTACAACATGATCAATACAATAATGACAATACCATAATAATAGGAGAAGAAGGCCCTCATTACGACCCAGGCGGTAAGGGGTTTACGCCGGCGTAAACTTTGCCGACCCTTACCGCCTGAGTACGAGTTCCCGTAGCGCCATGGCGGATTTAACACCTGCTTTTAGCAGGTGTTAAAATCCATGGCGCTAAGGGACCTTGTTGTTAATTACGCCACCGTAATTTACGGTGGCGTAATTAACGCCTTCCCCACTCCCATTATGCCCTATGGGGCAAAAATGGGAATGGGGAAGGGTAAATGGGGATTGGGGACTTACCGCCCCGCCAAGGTCGGAATGGGGCGGTAAGTCCGCCAACCACCATGGCGGAGTTGGCAACTTAGCGCCATGGACCATGGTGCTAATAGCACCATGGTTCTCCGCCAAGGTCGTAATGAGGGCTGAAGTGTTTTAAACGTTTCTATTTTGACCAATCAACTGATTGCAAAATGCATTCCCCCAGGCTAAGCAGCCCCAATAACTGTCCTGTAAGGTATAGCAGTCCTAACTGCAAAGCACTAGGAAGATGTGCCAATTCTGGCGTTCCTCACATGCCACCAAAACCAACTGGTTTAAAAGAGGGGGAGGGGCGGGGGGAATACCAGACAAATATCTCCCTATAATCATAGGCAGGAAAAGAGCATAAGAGTAATAAGCTCCTTTGTCATCAACATCAAACATTTAAATCACTTAAAGTCATACCCTCTTATGGTAATCTAGACAGTAGGGGTGAAAGCTTTGTTGGATTCATCACATGTGTTGAAGAAAGAAGTCATATTAGAAACAAGACATATCCCATGACTACCCTGGAGAAACAGAGCTGGAAAGGTAAAACCTCATTAGAAGGCCCAAACGGGAGTCAAGGGGACACCCTATAAACCTGTTATAGGACAGCCTAGCTCAGGGGAAGCTAAAATGCAATAGACTTGAGGACCTTGTGTACCCAGAAGAGTGTACCCCAAGTCCTGTCCTTAAGTACAATATTGTCTACAGTCATATGTAACACCTGATACCAGCAAACCTTCCTAAACCCTAGAAAAGTCTTACATCTTCTGGCGGCAGAGGCGAGATGGAAGAGTGGGGCCACACCTGAGACCCAGCAGAAAGGTGCTAAATAACATCCTGACTAAAAGATAGCCCAGCCATGGGACGCTGATGACAAAGAGATATTCTTGAAAACCCCAGGAAGAGTTAACTTCGCCAAGCTGTAAAGCCGGAGACCCTCAGACCTCCTGAACCCCTGAAAAAGTACTCTGCTACCATGACCATGGGGATATACTTACATAAACCTGACCCTTAAGAGACAAACTTAGCAAAGAGAAATTTATCTTACATCCAAACGTTCCCATCATAACAATGCCTGATCTCCCTGCTAGAAGCGCCAGGTGCTTGGACCTATCCCTCCCCGAGGGTTGATAAATCCCCTAGGGGAACATAAACTAACCGAAGGAGGACCCACTAAATTCCGAAGTCTTGAGAAACACTCTAGACTGCAAAGAAAACTGATCACTAAACAGTTAATATGAAGGTTCATTACGGAGGAGAACTTACCTTCGCCTTAGTAAATCTGAACTAACTAGACAACCCCAGCACACTGCGCTGGCACTTTATTGCAGAACAATCTCCAGAGGGAACCAAAAGGTCTATCTGCCATGCAGACAGCTAAGTGAACCCAGTCACTAATGAAGTGTCTCCTTGCCCTTGAGCAATCGCACTGACAGACACTTACAGGGATGGCTAATGCTGAGTCCCTGAAATGCCCTGTGATAGAGGGGCCGTAATAACTTGGATGGAAGATGAGCACCACTCCCAGACCCCTCTATTCTACTGAGGGATATTGTCAAATGGCCAGTGCGCGCTCTGTACTGGTCAAGAACAAGAAACTCCTGTTAAAGGAAAACACAGGAAAACCTCAGGTGTACCTCCCAAAGATGTAACTTTATGGTGCAACCCCCCTAAATGGTGTTGGGGAAAAAAGGGGGGGGACTGTTGGGCACTGACCTAGGGATAACTATTGGCTCAGTAATGTAAAGGCTGTGAAGGAATACTGGGACCACCGTCCTTTCAAGATTGAGGCTTGGGCCTCTGTATGCATGCAAGGCTGACTGGCCTCTCTGGAGATCAGGGGAAAGAAAAAAGAAACACATTGCACATAGTAAAATAAAAATAAAATAAAATAGCACTTATACAGTGTTACAACCCCTCAGGCATCTGAGCATTGCTAATTATTATTATCCATGGTGTGTGGGGTGTGGTGTTCATTTATTGACCTCGGAAGAATTACATGTTTATTCTGACCCTTCCAGGCAGTCAGCAGGCTCTGGGCAGATACCAAAGCAAACACTCTATTCGCTGCGCTTAAGGGTAAAGAAAGAAAATAAACAGCCACTTATGAACTGCAACGAGAACAACTCCCTTGAGGCCAAAACTGGACTTGTACTCCTCGAGCAGAGGAGACATTTTATACACCGCTAGACCTATTAGCGTGAACAGACAAAGCCCTGGGAGGAAAGGTATGGGGGTGTGCTCCAAAATGTTATTATCTGGTAACCTTTCCCTCTGATGCCAGCAAGTATTTCCTAAACACTGAAACAGGGTCAGAAACCCCGGGAGCTCAGCGTTGTCTTGCTAACAAGACAAAACAGTTACCTTTGAGCAAACCTTGTCCCTGCTAATAGATAAAACTGTATTGATCAATACACTATCTGGACAATAGTAAGGGAAATCACGCCACCCTTTAAGGAGTGGAATTGGTGTTGCCGAGCAGGCAAACCCCTCTGCACATCAAGTACTGGAGCTCTTGCCCATCAATAGAGATAACACAATCAGGGCAATAGTAAGGGAAGTCACGCCACCCTTTAGGAGTGGAATTGGTGTTGCCGAGCAGGCGAACCCATCTGCACAACAACCTCTGCAGCTCTTCCCGCCAATCAGGATAACACTATCGGGACAATAGTAAGAGAAATCACGCCACCCTTTAAGGAGTGGAATTGGTGTTGCTGAGCAGGCAAACCCATCTGCACCTCAAGCTCTGCAGCTATTGCACGTTAATAGGGATATTAGTGGTTATTTCTCTCTCCAGCCAGTATATTATTTCCAATTATTTGTATAAGAAAAGATTAACTGAACTGCCTAAGGAAGCGAAAGGACTGAGTTGTCCTGTAACTAACTAATGTATAGAATCTACTAAAAGACTAGGGTTAGCGCCTGAGTGATGGCTAGAAAGGAAGGTAGGGCCCCCGTAAGCACTGTTACCGACCTCACCAAACACTCTTTTCTTTGAAGTATTAAATAAATAATTAATAAATAAATAATACCAAGTAATCCTTTCCTGGGAAGAGGGGTTACGCCCGAACAGGTACCCAAACTCTGATCCCCTATAAAAGGTTAATGCTTACTGAGTCATCCAGGCTACTGCCAACCAGAAACGCTAATGTGCTGCACACATAGCTTACAATATTGTTTAAAAGAGGAATACACTGAGCAAGTGCACCTCAACTGCTCACCCTAGCAGGGTGTGGAACCAGTAGTACCCGAGGGGCAACCTCACACCAGAAAGCAGGCAAAGCCTGCCACCGAGCAGGTTATGCTACGCCTTCAGAGAAGGCAGTCACCTAAGTCATAAGCAGCGCTTAAACAAAGCTGCAGATCAGGCTCTAGAGCGGACGGGACATTGCCACGATATATCTGCAAAATATCCTTATTTAAATAACAAAAATAAAAAGTATTAATTTTTAAATATATATATAAATGAATACATATAAATAAAGAAATAAATATGTACTTGACAAGGCAGGAATCAAACCCAGGTCTCCCTGCATTGTAAACATGCAGCCCTGCCAATGAGCTATCCTGCTTCTGTAGTGAAACAGAAGCTTTTACTATATTTCAATACACCGTCACTGACAAGAGGCATATGGGCCCATGCGCACTCAACAGCCCATAGCCACCTGCAATTCCCAAGTGTCCGCTTTCTGAAACACACACAGAGGCCCGAGCGCAGGACCACACAGGGCAGACAAGCCCACTAATTTACAACACCTGGACCGGCGGCCTGCCTTTGAAAAACAACGAGGCTTGTGACCATAAAGAGCTTCATCAATGAGTCTAACAACAATCTTCAATACCCCAGAGTCTCCTAAATCAAGGAGGCTCTCACATGTGACCGCATGGTCAGGCACCAGCAAAGAGGCCCGAGCGCACACAGGGCAGGCAAGCCTATTAATGTACAAAGTTATTTTAAAACAACAACAAGGCTTGTGTCATAAATCTCTTAGTGAAAGTGGCCCGCGTGTGCCGGATCTGAAGCAGAATCTTCCATTAGAACGTTGCGCGCGGGATTAAATACTTTTGAAATGGACTTTAAAAAAAAAAATGTCGGAGCATCCCACAGACACGACTCTAATGCTGCTCATTATAGCCCCCTGCAACGTTACAGTGCCTTCACTACTGAGGTACAAATTCGGTTTTACATCATAGGGCATTTCCTTTCCTGAGAATGAACTATCCCAGTCAGGAAAAGGATAAAATATAAAACGCGCTTAATAGCAGAAGTATACAAACGCTCGCTGCCATTGTTTACCAAACAACATATTAACAAAAGCAACTGCTGAACGTGGCCTCCAGAAACAATTATTAACAAATACATTTAAATGTAATGAAATTTAATTTACACAATTTAAGGCCCTAATGTACTATGAAGGCCTACTACTGACTAACATGCAAGACACAACTAAAAGGAGTGACTTAGCTGTGGTGTCAGCAGCGAAGAAAGAGGAGTTGGGATTGGAGTAAAGGACTTATATTGAGAAGGGTCCCTGCTCATTGGACTCCTGCAGGGCGTGACCTATCCTTCATGATGGATTGGGGAGTACCCCCATTACATTGACATTGAACTCTATTTAGTTCTGTTTATTAAACTTTTTTGTTTATAAAACATTTTCTTTGCTTCTGTGGTTTCAGAGTAAAGATTGTAATGCATAATAGAGCCTCCTGTCTTGCCATAAAATCACAATAGTGATTCTTTTTCCTTCGAGACCACCATTAAGCCGATGCTTTGAAAATGATCTTCTGATGTAACCATTCAACCAAGACATAGCAAAGAAACACACTGAGGGAAATAACCAATTATAAAAGACTAACCTTAGCCTACCAATTAATTAAAATTTGAATCCTGTTTGGAAGCACTGCCTTGTTCCCAGTGTTTTAGAGAAGGGAAATAGACAAAGTAATTTACATTGGTAGGACTATGTTGATTAGAGTGGTGCTACAGCGTGAAATACTGCTCTCCTTCACAGGAACATATTCCAATGAGTGAAATATATGCAAAGTTAGCGATGAAGAATTATATGAAGGTGGTTTATTTCAAAATAATTTAGTTGGGGTTATAAGCATGTCTGCCAGGGCTTCTACTTCAGCAAAGTATATTCTATTTAAGCGTGTAAATCTACAATGAAAAGCAAAACCAAATACAATCTATAGCCTGGCATCACTTGTAAAGTGTAAATATGAAATAACAATGCATCGTAATGCAAAAACCATAATAAAAAAAAATACTTAGTAAACAGTTAAAATATTTGTGAGATAACCCACTAGTACTGGTGAATCTAAAATTAAATGTGTGTGATGGGTAGCCATTATCATGCTCAATGTTGTTTGATGTCGTATTTGATGCTAGTGTAAATGTACAATAATGATGCGCTAAATACCACCACATGTACCATAACAGATGAATTGACAAGCGGACCAGCGGACTGTGTTAAGTCATTATTCTTATTGCTTGTCAAGGCTAACTGATACTAAGAAAAATCAGGTTTTAGTGTATGGCAGAGTGAGTAATAAGAAGTGTAATAGCTATCATTGATTTAAAAGTCGTAAGTAGTCAAGACTCCCATGATGAGGCCAGTTTCTCAGATGGCTGTCAACAATATTTGGAAACTGAGAAAGGACTCCCTCTAGTTTATAGCAAGGGATTGAGTATCGTTTGTATGCAGGACAACATGTTCACCTGGACATGACAGTTTATGTGCTAAGCAAGTTCAATGTAGTAAACCTAATCTCTGTGATTATTTACAAATATAGTTCAGTTTGGCCAGAAATTGTATTGGCCCAATCGATCGGGCATGTATTTCTGAGCATTCATCGTTCATTCTTAAAAAACTTTCCAATGCAACTTACCCACGTTTTTCTCACTTTAACACATGGAAAATTGACGGGTCGGGTACTGCCATCTTGTGCTACTTTTATCCATTGGTCCATCTCCCTATGTTCAAGTGCCCTTGCAGCACTTATTTGGATCACCCGCCCCTAATGCTGACATTACTAGATGCTCACAATGAGCTCCACCTATTTTAATGACGTTAGTGGGCAGTGTAGCCAAAAGTAGCCTGTCATCACCAACGTCATAACGTTATCTAACGCGGAACCAGGAACATAAACACAGACATCCAAAACAGACAAAAACATTTATTTCTTTTTACAAAAATGATAAAAACTGTTTATTTTGAAAAAAACAACAATAGTCGGGAGCGTAACAAGCCCTTTTAATTTTGGCATGACGCTGAAAAGAGGTAATTAAGTCCACGGAAAAGTGGGTAACTTTTTCCAATGTTGATAATAGCAGCAAACATCGCATGGTTCACAATTTGTAGTTTTACTGTGAATGGTGATCTTATAAAACCGATTTTGTTCATCTATCTATTAATCCCATTCTTCACAGAAAGTTATTATTTTACATCAGCGATTTTCGGTCATCGCACATGGCGTTCCATTACATAGAACAAATGGGTGGTTTCAATTAGAAATGCAACACTTACACATCTGCACGTTTTATAACCTATAGGCTGCCCTGTTGCTCATTGTTGATGCAACCGCGAAAGGACATATTGGTGTCTGGCGATTGTCCCAGATAATTGTTATGACCAATGCGTTGTTGATGCGTTGTTGATGATTATTGTCCAATTGCGGTTGAAGAAGCTATCCGCCGGTATACTGTACCCATGGCATGTGCACACAAGAATAATATAACTATGTAAAAATGAGAATGAAAAAATATATTTCAGTACCCACTTTATAATTGAATACACACAGTACATATGTTTGTTATATACACACTACACAGAACACATATATACACAGTACATATATAAGGTTATGTATACAGTACATATATAAACATTAAATATGTATGGTAACTATCAATTTAAGTTACAATGAATACACACAGTGTCTATTCTTTGCGTAAAATTGAACATTCATCTGTAACAATGTTAATCATGTAGCATACAGCACATCTTCACTTGCATAAATATTATTTAAATCTTTCCTTATATTGTTTTGTGTAGTTCCGTTCCCCCTCTGTGACGGATGACAAACCGCTTCGAAAGACAGATCTCAGTGGCAGAAACTTAACATTCTTACGTTAGCTTTCAATATAGTGAATCTTATCAATTCTTTGTGGCTATTCGACACATTTTGTCTTTCAAAATGATAGAGTGGTGTATTCAAGGACAAGTAACAATGGGAACCTTCATCTAGCATTCACTGCATGCAGAGTGAGTTTCGATTTTGGGAACACATGCCACAAAAATGCACAATATTAATGGCACTCAGTGCAGTGAAAAACAATGGAATATTTCAAGTATACCACATCAGAAAATATTTACTTCCCTTTTAACGTATCCACTCGCCTGGTCCCACAACATTTACGAATTGTTTCAAAGAGGACCCTAGGCGAGGTGCGGACATGCTCGGATGTACCTATATATCAATAGGGCGATGCTGGGAAGATTTGCTAAATTAATAGTGTTTTGGCCAGTTTTTTTTTTCTTAGAGTTTGCCACTTCTTTGCTAAAATAAACAGAATTTGAATACACATTAGGAAAACAGGCTTTTGCATCTTGAGCACAACACAAGGACTTCGGCAATTCGGTCAGTTAGTTAGATAATTTCACTGTTGGGACTACACAAGCTATTTCTACAGTACTATAATCACCTAGTACCAAAAACAGGATAAGTATGTATTGCTGTGAGCTAAGTAGCTATTCGCTACCCACCATCTATGCCGATTTAAAAACTCACAAACTCATACTGAGATGGTTAAATCATGAAAGACAGGGTCCTACTAGGCCTTGTGTCATTCGGACCGTGCCAGTGCAGTAACAAGAAGTGCAGGGGGAAGGGAGATGGTGGCGGGGTGTAGGTCGGGACAGAAGGGAAAATTCTAGGGTGGGGGTGATGTGCGGGACAAGAGGAGGTATACTAGTGCATGGGGGAGGGAGAGGAAGGGAGAAGAAGAGGGCCAATGGGGGCAGGCAAGTGCTAAGGGGAGGCCAGGTGGGCAAGTGCCAGGGGAAACAGGGAGTGAGGACCACATGCTAAGCACAAGGACAGGGGTGCACCAGGCTTTGTAGGTATTCATACCCCACTAGGCTTGCCAGGGTAAAGGGGCCATGAAGGGCAAGTGCAGGTTGCAGGGAGCCAGAGGGGGACAGGAAGACATTGTGCTGGGGTATACTGGGCGATGAAGGCTTGGTGCCCTGTGGAGCTCAAAAGGGATCAGGCAGCCAGTCAATGTGACAGATGGGGGTGAAGGAAGAAGAGAAAAGGTGGATCTTGAGAAGCTTCTGGACCTTTAGAAGATCAGGCAGAAGCATGAGAGGGGCAGGGAGGCCATTAAAGAGGGAAGCTGCTGCCGAGGAAAGAGATGTACCCCACACTCTCTGCTTGGAATAGCATCTGATCTACAGAGAATTGCAGTTATGTGGCCGAAGGTCTCTAAGCTGGAGGTATTTAGGCAAAGAGTCAGATGAAGTGGAATTTCTGGCACCAGAAAGCCTTGTGGATGATGCAGAGGGTGTTCAACTTGATCCTCGCAGCCCCCGGGTAGCCAGTGGACATATTTTTGGCCTTGAGAGATGCAGTCCCTGGGCTTGAGGCCAAGGATAAGTCTCACAGTCATATTCTGGATTAGTTGAAGGGGGTGAAGGGAGGATTTAAGTAAATTGAGGAAGAGGCTGTTGCAGTGGTCCAGCCTGGAGAGGACATGAGATCTGGAGACATTGAGTTTATGTATGTCTGCTGCCCCGATTTTCTGCTTACATTTCTCAAGTATTGTGAGTTCATTACCTACGGGGCTCAAACCTAGGATTGGATAAGCAGGACTTAAAGGCACTGCCTGGGTATCCAGCAGTAAGTGCCCACCAGGATCTACCAGTAGGGATCAAGGTGCTTGTTTATAAAATTACATTAGTTTGCCTGGGGAGCCCAAATTAGGTCAGGTAACTGTTGATTTTAAGCTCACCAGTCTCTTCTACATTTGATTTGAGTCACATACTTGAAATAATCAGATTGACATTTATTGTTGTTAATTGTTGTACTATAAATCAATTATATTGATGGAAATAAATACAAAAATCAAAGAAAAATAGAACAAATGACATACTATATCATTCATTGTACATTTCAAACACTGGGCAAAAGTTTGAAACCGCCTTTATTAAACACTGTGAAGTGAGCCACACATCATTTGAATCTTGAAGGCCACCTTTCAACAAGTTCAAGTTTGGAAGGGCAACCCACATTTGCAATGTTCCGTGGCATAACCTGTGCACTGGAAACAACATCTGAGTGAATTCCATGTGTTTGCATGGCCAGCACATTCAATGTCAGATCTTTTACAATTTCAAAATCCATCTGCTGGAAGATTGGCTTTGCCCAGAGGCGTTTCTGGGGGGGGGCTAAGGGGGCTATAGCCCTTGGTCTTTTGGTTGTAGCCCCGGATAGAATCTCAGGAGCTACAATCAAAAGGCTAGCTAGCCCCCAGTCCCGACAGTTCCAGCATTAGAGTAGCCCCGGGTCTTTTTCAGACCTAGCCACCCCCTTGGCTTTGTCACTCACCGTTTGCTTCTTTTGGTGAACTCCTGTAGTTTTTGTTGGTTCCTTTCCAACATTCACATTGTGTGTAAGTACAGCCAGTCTTGTTCTGGCCTCCATACCGTCTATGCCAAAATTCAACCTTTTAGGCCTGTACTTTAGGCACATGTTATGGAACACCTCCAAATCTTCAGAGTGGCAGAACTTGTGAGTCCCCTCAAGTCTCTTGAAAGCATTTTGTTGTACAAAATCGTCTCAAGTGCTGTGTGAGGAGGGGAGCCTGGAACCAACCACCTTTCCTTATGATCCTGCTCCTTGCTCAATGGTTCATGTGCACATTGTGGAAATGTTAGTTTTCATTGCAAGAGTGTATGTTAGAACAATGGTGCATCAATGAATTACATTTTTCAAGCAGAATATCTACAGATCCTTCGCAAGTTTTTGGGCTCCATCAAATATGGTTGCTGATGGACTGTGACCAATTTAAAATGTTTTCTGTGGCCTTTTTCATTTCCACAGCTGTCATTTTAATTCAAAATTGATTTTGCGATGTGCCATACATCATATTGATGCTTTATGTCTGGGAACTGATCTTGCATGGCCTTGTCTATTGAAACGTGCCTGTCAGTGGCCATCAGGTCTATTTGCATTCCTCTGGATTGCAGAAGTTTAGTGGATTTAATGAAACCATATTTTGGCATCTGAAGATGTACATTCAGATACTTGCACGATGACTGAACTCACAATTTCTTTTGTGTCCATGTCTTGGAAGTGGTAAGTGCAGTATTTAGCAGAAAAATCAGGGATGTCACACTGTCTATCACCAGCAAGCCAGAGCCTTTTTTGAGAGCGAAAGCATTGTCCATTGACATCTGTTTGAGTGTTCATGCCTGGCTAATAGTGGGCAACAAGAAATCCTTCTGATATTTGTAGTACTGGGTTTTTGAAAGGAACTCGAGTCCCACGAAGTTAGAAAAGCTTGAAATCGTACTGTACGTTGATCCACTAAACAACAAAGCAGATGAACAAAGTACATTTCCAGCAGGCGCTTTTCCAAATATAGATTGAGCAGACCATGAAAATGAGTTATGATCTTCAGGTTGATGCCTTTGACCACACGAGTAAACTTCACCAATGACTCCCCACATATCCTCCTATGCAATTTATGATCACATTTAATAATTTACATAATCTTGATCAGGCAGCAGTCGGATACAATGTATTTTGGTTCTTTTAATAGCCTATCTTCCAGAGGTGCAGTGGTTTGCAATCCCATAGTGGTGGATAAGTCCTCATCACTACAAAGAGTGAAGACCACATCACAAGCACAATCATCAATCAGTAGCGAAGATGCTTCAGTTATTTCTGTGTGTGATATTTCTGATTGGTCCACATGTATGGGGGAAACAGAGAACATTTTCTGTTTCTTAAATAGCATTTATTTAGAGGGTATGGATTGTGTGAGCGGTTCTGCAAGCAATTTTGAAATATCCTCTGTGTTCTTTGTTTGTTCTGGGTGACGTTCTGTGCTATAACAATGATCCAGGGTTACTTTCCATGGTTCACTGCTGACATTCAATTCAAGTTTTTGCCCGCTGGACATCTGCATCACGACACTCAATCTTGCAAGGACCATGTTGAACCTTAAACTGTAGCTGCTCGCAAATGACAAAGGATTGGCAAGTGGCATCATTAGTTTGTGTGGTTGTTTGACTCTTTATGCTTCTATTCTTCCTAGGCCTCTAATTGAAGAGAAAAACATGCTTCATTATATGCACACATTCAGAATATATGAATTACTACATTAACATGTAATATCAATTAAATAACTGATAACAAAGGATTTTGAAAAATAATAAGTTGTTTATGTACCTTTGTTTTCCTAATTTTCCGAGAAACATTCAAATTGGATTTTCTGACCGCCACACCGAGCTGAAAAAAAGCTATTTGATATTGTATAAACATTGAAATTTGATATTCCACTTAAATAATCATACATACATATATACATATACAACAAAACGTCACTATGGAAAACATCAAAACATATTAAATATTACATCATAGGCAAAATGGATAACTGATATTTTACCATGTCTTATGTATACCTCTTGTCCATTTGTCTCTTCAATTTCGACCACTTAAGTAGTACATTCCCCGAACATCATAAATTCAAAGAACATTGATTAAATTATTAAACAATCTAATGCCAACATCTTTGATCTCACAAAGTATATCTTGAGAGTTGATTTAATGATTATCAGTTGAACTATGTAAAAAGTATAACACTTTTTACATGTAACATTTCCAAAAGGCATATTTGAAAACTGTACCTGATAACCTTCAGAGATGTTGCAGGGAGTTGGTTCGAGAACATCCTGCAATACATATGGATTACATTGTGGCCCTTTAATCTGTTGTAATATAATTTTGTTTCACTGATTCCACTTTTTGCTAAGCAGCTAAAGTTTATAAACAAAACCTTACTCCATTCATATATTCAATCGGTCTACGTTATTGCGGGACAAATTAAATCTTTCTGAAGGTTTACTTTTATTGTTGCATGTGTTTCTGCGATAAATACATCAAGGTTGTTGATCTAATAGTTTGCAATTTGCTGACAGCTGTGCAAATTATTTAAAAAAAGAATGTCTTAAATATAAAAAGGATATTGTTAATCAACAACTATTGGTATAAATAAAACAATTATCACTACTCATACCTCATCCTCCAGACCGGTTGCAGTAGAAGAATAATACATTGTTGAAGTTCCAGACTCTGCCTATATAACATTAATTGTAATAATAAAGTTGTAACATATAAAAAAGAAATACATGTAATAGATGGTCAATATTGACAAAGAAGCCTACAAGCATGTTTGTATGAAAAGCTAACATTATCCTCTATATGCTATAATTTGAACTTGAACAAATACATATTTTGTATAGTAGCATCTGAAGGAATATTCTAAAACAATTACTTGAAAGGTGAGTGAGGAGTTTGTTGACCCTGGAAAAGTAGTCTATGTAGCATGACAGTTCTTCAATCGATGTATATATTCATACCATTATTCAATAGAAAATGGACATTAGCTTTTTAATTTACACCACATCAAAAATGATTTAAAAGGTTTGTGTACAAGTTGCTTGGCCTCACCATTAGGTTGTTGGACGTGTCTGTTGTTTCCTCCATGATACCGGTCTGTAATTCCATCAGTGCGGACTATGCAAAGCCAGACATGGTAATAAAAAAAATGGACCTATTTTGAAAGGATGTGATGTGAGTGCATGTGTAGAAAGGCTCCAATTGCACCGAACTGTTTGAGTATCTCTAAAGTAGGGATACACAAACTAATCTAAAGTTCAAAATGTACAAACCACAGTACATTGTGTCACGAAGGAAACTTTGTAATAAAATATCATTGGGAATATTCAACAAAAAATGAAAACCGTTCATTATGTTACCTATTCACAGACTATTTCAATACATTGGTGGGCATGCATGAGACATATTATACTGGCAAATTTAGAAAATGGTATAATACATTTCCAAATCGAGGGTTCACTACTCACCAGGTTTAGCGTGTGCTGAAATTTAGTTGGAACTGCATTTGGAAGTAATTTGCGATGGAGCCTGGGGCGACTCTTTTTAGTGTACTGTGATTGTTTGTACATAGCTACTGAGAAGTGCATGCTGAGGTGCCTTCCAGTCAACCAAGACATCCTTGGCTCTGCTTTCAATTTTGGACACTAGAAATCCGCAGCTCAAGCTCAAGAGCCATTTTCTTATTACATTTAAATCCTTTTCCTTTTGAAATACATGCAGGACTGCACTCTGACTTTTAGCATGGCTGTTATCAGTGTAACCCAAAATGATACAAGAAGGCATTGTTCGGATGTCCCTATGATCTGTTAAAGAAATATAAATAAATATTACTATTAAATAATATTTTTTATTTGTTTATTGTGATATGGTCCAAAATTTTGACTTTACCCAAAAATGTAAGACGTATACCACATAAAACATGACACATAATACATAATAAAACATAATAAAACATAAAACATAACAAGCTGTAATGATAATAAACAGAATAATAATAGGATAAAACATAAAACACAGAACATAATAATATATAATACAAAACAATGGGGGGTCTGGGAATCCCTCTACTAGCACGAACACAGCCCAATGACCTGTTCTTGGGTGAATAACCCCTGGGGGAGACTCTACCAAGTCTTTAGCTCACTGTCCCTTTCACAGAGAAGAACTGTCCCCACATATCAGCCTTTGTCCTGCCCTGGGGCAGTCCTGCGCCGAAATGCTAGGCAATTCTCCTCTGAACAAGAGTACCAAAAGTAACCCTATACATGTGTTTCAGCTTTGTTGGGCATCATCAGTGAGGTGAAACTGTGCCTCTCTAAGAACAGTGAGCAAGGGGTCCATGTCTGGATCGCCCTGGTAATTTAGGTTGAGACCCAAAGTTACTTTATGCAAAACAATGGGGGGTCTGGGAATCTCTCTACCAGCACAAACACAGCCTAATGACCTGTTCTTAGGTGAATAACCCCTGGGAGAGACTCTACCAAGTCTTTAGCTCACTGATCCTTTCACAGAGAAGAAATGTCCCTGCATATCAGCCTTTGTCCTGTCCTGGGTCAGTCCAGCGCCGAAATGCTAGGCAATTCTCCTCTGAACATGAGTACCAACAGTAACCCCATACACGTGTTTCAGCCTTGTTGGGCATCATCAGTGAGGTGAAACTGTGCCTCTCTAAGAACAGTGAGCAAGGGGTCCACGTCTGGATTGCCCTGGTAACTTAGGGTGAGACCCAAAGTTACTTTATGCAAAACAATGGGTGGTCTGGGAATCTCTCTACCAGCACGAACACAGCCCAATGACCTGTTCTTGGGTGAATAACCCCTGGGCGAGACTCTACCAAGTCTTTAGCTCACTGTCCCTTTCACAGAGAAGACATTTCCCCACATATTAGCCTTTGTCCTGCCCTGGGGCAGTCCAGCGCCGAAATGCTAGGCAATTCTCCTCTATAATATATAATGATGATAATAATGCCACACAATGTCAATATCAATACAGTTTGTAAAAGGGAGAATTCATTTCGAATTAGCACAACCAAGACAGGACCATAAATGCTTTAATCAGTTAATAGAATCTTAGCATGTGTCCATACCCTATATGGTTCTATGTCCTTTCATTGTCAGGCATTTCAAAGCCTGCAATTTAAACGTGTCTGAAAGTTCACCAAAATCCCCCCTCCTGCACCTATTTTTTAACTATACCTGACCCCCCTCAACCACTTATCTGCCCTTTCCCACCCCCCAAAAAACACATTTAATGAACTTTTGTGCATGTTAAATTGCAGGCTTTCAAATGCCTGGTGATGAATGGATGCCGTACCCACTATATAGGGCCAACTGTACTGCAATGGTTTTGGAATTGAGCCAGTAGTCCCAAAATGAGTCCCCAGTGATCGCCTCATATCTGTGTACCAATTTGTCATACATACACAAACACTGACCCTAATTTGGAGCTTTGGGTAAAAACTGTTTATTTTGAAAAAAACAACAATAGTCGGGAGCGTAACAAGCCCTTTTAATTTTGGCATGACGCTGAAAAGAGGTAATTAAGTCCACGGAAAAGTGGGTAACTTTTTCCAATGTTGATAATAGCAGCAAACATCGCATGGTTCACAATTTGTAGTTTTACTGTGAATGGTGATCTTATAAAACCGATTTTGTTCATCTATCTATTAATCCCATTCTTCACAGAAAGTTATTATTTTACATCAGCGATTTTCGGTCATCGCACATGGCGTTCCATTACATAGAACAAATGGGTGGTTTCAATTAGAAATGCAACACTTACACATCTGCACGTTTTATAACCTATAGGCTGCCCTGTTGCTCATTGTTGATGCAACCGCGAAAGGACATATTGGTGTCTGGCGATTGTCCCAGATAATTGTTATGACCAATGCGTTATTGATGCGTTGTTGATGATTATTGTCCAATTGCGGTTGAAGAAGCTATCCGCCGGTATACTGTACCCATGGCATGTGCACACAAGAATAATATAACTATGTAAAAATGAGAATGAAAAAATATATTTCAGTACCCACTTTATAATTGAATACACACAGTACATATGTTTGTTATATACACACTACACAGAACACATATATACACAGTACATATATAAGGTTATGTATACAGTACATATATAAACATTAAATATGTATGGTAACTATCAATTTAAGTTACAATGAATACACACAGTGTCTATTCTTTGCGTAAAATTGAACATTCATCTGTAACAATGTTAATCATGTAGCATACAGCACATCTTCACTTGCATAAATATTATTTAAATCTTTCCTTATATTGTTTTGTGTAGTTCCGTTCCCCCTCTGTGACGGATGACAAACCGCTTCGAAAGACAGATCTCAGTGGCAGAAACTTAACATTCTTACGTTAGCTTTCAATATAGTGAATCTTATCAATTCTTTGTGGCTATTCGACACATTTTGTCTTTCAAAATGATAGAGTGGTGTATTCAAGGACAAGTAACAATGGGAACCTTCATCTAGCATTCACTGCATGCAGAGTGAGTTTCGATTTTGGGAACACATGCCACAAAAATGCACAATATTAATGGCACTCAGTGCAGTGAAAAACAATGGAATATTTCAAGTATACCACATCAGAAAATATTTACTTCCCTTTTAACGTATCCACTCGCCTGGTCCCACAACATTTACGAATTGTTTCAAAGAGGACCCTAGGCGAGGTGCGGACATGCTCGGATGTACCTATATATCAATAGGGCGATGCTGGGAAGATTTGCTAAATTAATAGTGTTTTGGCCAGTTTTTTTTTTCTTAGAGTTTGCCACTTCTTTGCTAAAATAAACAGAATTTGAATACACATTAGGAAAACAGGCTTTTGCATCTTGAGCACAACACAAGGACTTCGGCAATTCGGTCAGTTAGTTAGATAATTTCACTGTTGGGACTACACAAGCTATTTCTACAGTACTATAATCACCTAGTACCAAAAACAGGATAAGTATGTATTGCTGTGAGCTAAGTAGCTATTCGCTACCCACCATCTATGCCGATTTAAAAACTCACAAACTCATACTGAGATGGTTAAATCATGAAAGACAGGGTCCTACTAGGCCTTGTGTCATTCGGACCGTGCAAGTGCAGTAACAAGAAGTGCAGGGGGAAGGGAGATGGTGGCGGGGTGTAGGTCGGGACAGAAGGGAAAATTCTAGGGTGGGGGTGAGGTGCGGGACAAGAGGAGGTATACTAGTGCATGGGGGAGGGAGAGGAAGGGAGAAGAAGAGGGCCAATGGGGGCAGGCAAGTGCTAAGGGGAGGCCAGGTGGGCAAGTGCCAGGGGAAACAGGGAGTGAGGACCACATGCTAAGCACAAGGACAGGGGTGCACCAGGCTTTGTAGGTATTCATACCCCACTAGGCTTGTCAGGGTAAAGGGGCCATGAAGGGCAAGTGCAGGTTGCAGGGAGCCAGAGGGGGACAGGAAGACATTGTGCTGGGGTATACTGGGCGATGAAGGCTTGGTGCCCTGTGGAGCTCAAAAGGGATCAGGCAGCCAGTCAATGTGACAGATGGGGGTGAAGGAAGAAGAGAAAAGGTGGATCTTGAGAAGCTTCTGGACCTTTAGAAGATCAGGCAGAAGCATGAGAGGGGCAGGGAGGCCATTAAAGAGGGAAGCTGCTGCCGAGGAAAGAGATGTACCCCACACTCTCTGCTTGGAATAGCATCTGATCTACAGAGAATTGCAGTTATGTGGCCGAAGGTCTCTAAGCTGGAGGTATTTAGGCAAAGAGTCAGATGAAGTGGAATTTCTGGCACCAGAAAGCCTTGTGGATGATGCAGAGGGTGTTCAACTTGATCCTCGCAGCCCCCGGGTAGCCAGTGGACATATTTTTGGCCTTGAGAGATGCAGTCCCTGGGCTTGAGGCCAAGGATAAGTCTCACAGTCATATTCTGGATTAGTTGAAGGGGGTGAAGGGAGGATTTAAGTAAATTGAGGAAGAGGCTGTTGCAGTGGTCCAGCCTGGAGAGGACATGAGATCTGGAGACATTGAGTTTATGTATGTCTGCTGCCCCGATTTTCTGCTTACATTTCTCAAGTATTGTGAGTTCATTACCTACGGGGCTCAAACCTAGGATTGGATAAGCAGGACTTAAAGGCACTGCCTGGGTATCCAGCAGTAAGTGCCCACCAGGATCTACCAGTAGGGATCAAGGTGCTTGTTTATAAAATTACATTAGTTTGCCTGGGGAGCCCAAATTAGGTCAGGTAACTGTTGATTTTAAGCTCACCAGTCTCTTCTACATTTGATTTGAGTCACATACTTGAAATAATCAGATTGACATTTATTGTTGTTAATTGTTGTACTATAAATCAATTATATTGATGGAAATAAATACAAAAATCAAAGAAAAATAGAACAAATGACATACTATATCATTCATTGTACATTTCAAACACTGGGCAAAAGTTTGAAACCGCCTTTATTAAACACTGTGAAGTGAGCCACACATCATTTGAATCTTGAAGGCCACCTTTCAACAAGTTCAAGTTTGGAAGGGCAACCCACATTTGCAATGTTCCGTGGCATAACCTGTGCACTGGAAACAACATCTGAGTGAATTCCATGTGTTTGCATGGCCAGCACATTCAATGTCAGATCTTTTACAATTTCAAAATCCATCTGCTGGAAGATTGGCTTTGCCCAGAGGCGTTTCTGGGGGGGGGCTAAGGGGGCTATAGCCCTTGGTCTTTTGGTTGTAGCCCCGGATAGAATCTCAGGAGCTACAATCAAAAGGCTAGCTAGCCCCCAGTCCCGACAGTTCCAGCATTAGAGTAGCCCCGGGTCTTTTTCAGACCTAGCCACCCCCTTGGCTTTGTCACTCACCGTTTGCTTCTTTTGGTGAACTCCTGTAGTTTTTGTTGGTTCCTTTCCAACATTCACATTGTGTGTAAGTACAGCCAGTCTTGTTCTGGCCTCCATACCGTCTATGCCAAAATTCAACCTTTTAGGCCTGTACTTTAGGCACATGTTATGGAACACCTCCAAATCTTCAGAGTGGCAGAACTTGTGAGTCCCCTCAAGTCTCTTGAAAGCATTTTGTTGTACAAAATCGTCTCAAGTGCTGTGTGAGGAGGGGAGCCTGGAACCAACCACCTTTCCTTATGATCCTGCTCCTTGCTCAATGGTTCATGTGCACATTGTGGAAATGTTAGTTTTCATTGCAAGAGTGTATGTTAGAACAATGGTGCATCAATGAATTACATTTTTCAAGCAGAATATCTACAGATCCTTCGCAAGTTTTTGGGCTCCATCAAATATGGTTGCTGATGGACTGTGACCAATTTAAAATGTTTTCTGTGGCCTTTTTCATTTCCACAGCTGTCATTTTAATTCAAAATTGATTTTGCGATGTGCCATACATCATATTGATGCTTTATGTCTGGGAACTGATCTTGCATGGCCTTGTCTATTGAAACGTGCCTGTCAGTGGCCATCAGGTCTATTTGCATTCCTCTGGATTGCAGAAGTTTAGTGGATTTAATGAAACCATATTTTGGCATCTGAAGATGTACATTCAGATACTTGCACGATGACTGAACTCACAATTTCTTTTGTGTCCATGTCTTGGAAGTGGTAAGTGCAGTATTTAGCAGAAAAATCAGGGATGTCACACTGTCTATCACCAGCAAGCCAGAGCCTTTTTTGAGAGCGAAAGCATTGTCCATTGACATCTGTTTGAGTGTTCATGCCTGGCTAATAGTGGGCAACAAGAAATCCTTCTGATATTTGTAGTACTGGGTTTTTGAAAGGAACTCGAGTCCCACGAAGTTAGAAAAGCTTGAAATCGTACTGTACGTTGATCCACTAAACAACAAAGCAGATGAACAAAGTACATTTCCAGCAGGCGCTTTTCCAAATATAGATTGAGCAGACCATGAAAATGAGTTATGATCTTCAGGTTGATGCCTTTGACCACACGAGTAAACTTCACCAATGACTCCCCACATATCCTCCTATGCAATTTATGATCACATTTAATAATTTACATAATCTTGATCAGGCAGCAGTCGGATACAATGTATTTTGGTTCTTTTAATAGCCTATCTTCCAGAGGTGCAGTGGTTTGCAATCCCATAGTGGTGGATAAGTCCTCATCACTACAAAGAGTGAAGACCACATCACAAGCACAATCATCAATCAGTAGCGAAGATGCTTCAGTTATTTCTGTGTGTGATATTTCTGATTGGTCCACATGTATGGGGGAAACAGAGAACATTTTCTGTTTCTTAAATAGCATTTATTTAGAGGGTATGGATTGTGTGAGCGGTTCTGCAAGCAATTTTGAAATATCCTCTGTGTTCTTTGTTTGTTCTGGGTGACGTTCTGTGCTATAACAATGATCCAGGGTTACTTTCCATGGTTCACTGCTGACATTCAATTCAAGTTTTTGCCCGCTGGACATCTGCATCACGACACTCAATCTTGCAAGGACCATGTTGAACCTTAAACTGTAGCTGCTCGCAAATGACAAAGGATTGGCAAGTGGCATCATTAGTTTGTGTGGTTGTTTGACTCTTTATGCTTCTATTCTTCCTAGGCCTCTAATTGAAGAGAAAAACATGCTTCATTATATGCACACATTCAGAATATATGAATTACTACATTAACATGTAATATCAATTAAATAACTGATAACAAAGGATTTTGAAAAATAATAAGTTGTTTATGTACCTTTGTTTTCCTAATTTTCCGAGAAACATTCAAATTGGATTTTCTGACCGCCACACCGAGCTGAAAAAAAGCTATTTGATATTGTATAAACATTGAAATTTGATATTCCACTTAAATAATCATACATACATATATACATATACAACAAAACGTCACTATGGAAAACATCAAAACATATTAAATATTACATCATAGGCAAAATGGATAACTGATATTTTACCATGTCTTATGTATACCTCTTGTCCATTTGTCTCTTCAATTTCGACCACTTAAGTAGTACATTCCCCGAACATCATAAATTCAAAGAACATTGATTAAATTATTAAACAATCTAATGCCAACATCTTTGATCTCACAAAGTATATCTTGAGAGTTGATTTAATGATTATCAGTTGAACTATGTAAAAAGTATAACACTTTTTACATGTAACATTTCCAAAAGGCATATTTGAAAACTGTACCTGATAACCTTCAGAGATGTTGCAGGGAGTTGGTTCGAGAACATCCTGCAATACATATGGATTACATTGTGGCCCTTTAATCTGTTGTAATATAATTTTGTTTCACTGATTCCACTTTTTGCTAAGCAGCTAAAGTTTATAAACAAAACCTTACTCCATTCATATATTCAATCGGTCTACGTTATTGCGGGACAAATTAAATCTTTCTGAAGGTTTACTTTTATTGTTGCATGTGTTTCTGCGATAAATACATCAAGGTTGTTGATCTAATAGTTTGCAATTTGCTGACAGCTGTGCAAATTATTTAAAAAAAGAATGTCTTAAATATAAAAAGGATATTGTTAATCAACAACTATTGGTATAAATAAAACAATTATCACTACTCATACCTCATCCTCCAGACCGGTTGCAGTAGAAGAATAATACATTGTTGAAGTTCCAGACTCTGCCTATATAACATTAATTGTAATAATAAAGTTGTAACATATAAAAAAGAAATACATGTAATAGATGGTCAATATTGACAAAGAAGCCTACAAGCATGTTTGTATGAAAAGCTAACATTATCCTCTATATGCTATAATTTGAACTTGAACAAATACATATTTTGTATAGTAGCATCTGAAGGAATATTCTAAAACAATTACTTGAAAGGTGAGTGAGGAGTTTGTTGACCCTGGAAAAGTAGTCTATGTAGCATGACAGTTCTTCAATCGATGTATATATTCATACCATTATTCAATAGAAAATGGACATTAGCTTTTTAATTTACACCACATCAAAAATGATTTAAAAGGTTTGTGTACAAGTTGCTTGGCCTCACCATTAGGTTGTTGGACGTGTCTGTTGTTTCCTCCATGATACCGGTCTGTAATTCCATCAGTGCGGACTATGCAAAGCCAGACATGGTAATAAAAAAAATGGACCTATTTTGAAAGGATGTGATGTGAGTGCATGTGTAGAAAGGCTCCAATTGCACCGAACTGTTTGAGTATCTCTAAAGTAGGGATACACAAACTAATCTAAAGTTCAAAATGTACAAACCACAGTACATTGTGTCACGAAGGAAACTTTGTAATAAAATATCATTGGGAATATTCAACAAAAAATGAAAACCGTTCATTATGTTACCTATTCACAGACTATTTCAATACATTGGTGGGCATGCATGAGACATATTATACTGGCAAATTTAGAAAATGGTATAATACATTTCCAAATCGAGGGTTCACTACTCACCAGGTTTAGCGTGTGCTGAAATTTAGTTGGAACTGCATTTGGAAGTAATTTGCGATGGAGCCTGGGGCGACTCTTTTTAGTGTACTGTGATTGTTTGTACATAGCTACTGAGAAGTGCATGCTGAGGTGCCTTCCAGTCAACCAAGACATCCTTGGCTCTGCTTTCAATTTTGGACACTAGAAATCCGCAGCTCAAGCTCAAGAGCCATTTTCTTATTACATTTAAATCCTTTTCCTTTTGAAATACATGCAGGACTGCACTCTGACTTTTAGCATGGCTGTTATCAGTGTAACCCAAAATGATACAAGAAGGCATTGTTCGGATGTCCCTATGATCTGTTAAAGAAATATAAATAAATATTACTATTAAATAATATTTTTTATTTGTTTATTGTGATATGGTCCAAAATTTTGACTTTACCCAAAAATGTAAGACGTATACCACATAAAACATGACACATAATACATAATAAAACATAATAAAACATAAAACATAACAAGCTGTAATGATAATAAACAGAATAATAATAGGATAAAACACAGAACATAATAATATATAATACAAAACAATGGGGGGTCTGGGAATCCCTCTACTAGCACGAACACAGCCCAATGACCTGTTCTTGGGTGAATAACCCCTGGGGGAGACTCTACCAAGTCTTTAGCTCACTGTCCCTTTCACAGAGAAGAACTGTCCCCACATATCAGCCTTTGTCCTGCCCTGGGGCAGTCCTGCGCCGAAATGCTAGGCAATTCTCCTCTGAACAAGAGTACCAAAAGTAACCCTATACATGTGTTTCAGCTTTGTTGGGCATCATCAGTGAGGTGAAACTGTGCCTCTCTAAGAACAGTGAGCAAGGGGTCCATGTCTGGATCGCCCTGGTAATTTAGGTTGAGACCCAAAGTTACTTTATGCAAAACAATGGGGGGTCTGGGAATCTCTCTACCAGCACAAACACAGCCTAATGACCTGTTCTTAGGTGAATAACCCCTGGGAGAGACTCTACCAAGTCTTTAGCTCACTGATCCTTTCACAGAGAAGAAATGTCCCCGCATATCAGCCTTTGTCCTGTCCTGGGTCAGTCCAGCGCCGAAATGCTAGGCAATTCTCCTCTGAACATGAGTACCAACAGTAACCCCATACACGTGTTTCAGCCTTGTTGGGCATCATCAGTGAGGTGAAACTGTGCCTCTCTAAGAACAGTGAGCAAGGGGTCCACGTCTGGATTGCCCTGGTAACTTAGGGTGAGACCCAAAGTTACTTTATGCAAAACAATGGGTGGTCTGGGAATCTCTCTACCAGCACGAACACAGCCCAATGACCTGTTCTTGGGTGAATAACCCCTGGGCGAGACTCTACCAAGTCTTTAGCTCACTGTCCCTTTCACAGAGAAGACATTTCCCCACATATTAGCCTTTGTCCTGCCCTGGGGCAGTCCAGCGCCGAAATGCTAGGCAATTCTCCTCTATAATATATAATGATGATAATAATGCCACACAATGTCAATATCAATACAGTTTGTAAAAGGGAGAATTCATTTCGAATTAGCACAACCAAGACAGGACCATAAATGCTTTAATCAGTTAATAGAATCTTAGCATGTGTCCATACCCTATATGGTTCTATGTCCTTTCATTGTCAGGCATTTCAAAGCCTGCAATTTAAACGTGTCTGAAAGTTCACCAAAATCCCCCCTCCTGCACCTATTTTTTAACTATACCTGACCCCCCTCAACCACTTATCTGCCCTTTCCCACCCCCCAAAAAACACATTTAATGAACTTTTGTGCATGTTAAATTGCAGGCTTTCAAATGCCTGGTGATGAATGGATGCCGTACCCACTATATAGGGCCAACTGTACTGCAATGGTTTTGGAATTGAGCCAGTAGTCCCAAAATGAGTCCCCAGTGATCGCCTCATATCTGTGTACCAATTTGTCATACATACACAAACACTGACCCTAATTTGGAGCTTTGGGTAAAAACTGTTTATTTTGAAAAAAACAACAATAGTCGGGAGCGTAACAAGCCCTTTTAATTTTGGCATGACGCTGAAAAGAGGTAATTAAGTCCACGGAAAAGTGGGTAACTTTTTCCAATGTTGATAATAGCAGCAAACATCGCATGGTTCACAATTTGTAGTTTTACTGTGAATGGTGATCTTATAAAACCGATTTTGTTCATCTATCTATTAATCCCATTCTTCACAGAAAGTTATTATTTTACATCAGCGATTTTCGGTCATCGCACATGGCGTTCCATTACATAGAACAAATGGGTGGTTTCAATTAGAAATGCAACACTTACACATCTGCACGTTTTATAACCTATAGGCTGCCCTGTTGCTCATTGTTGATGCAACCGCGAAAGGACATATTGGTGTCTGGCGATTGTCCCAGATAATTGTTATGACCAATGCGTTGTTGATGCGTTGTTGATGATTATTGTCCAATTGCGGTTGAAGAAGCTATCCGCCGGTATACTGTACCCATGGCATGTGCACACAAGAATAATATAACTATGTAAAAATGAGAATGAAAAAATATATTTCAGTACCCACTTTATAATTGAATACACACAGTACATATGTTTGTTATATACACACTACACAGAACACATATATACACAGTACATATATAAGGTTATGTATACAGTACATATATAAACATTAAATATGTATGGTAACTATCAATTTAAGTTACAATGAATACACACAGTGTCTATTCTTTGCGTAAAATTGAACATTCATCTGTAACAATGTTAATCATGTAGCATACAGCACATCTTCACTTGCATAAATATTATTTAAATCTTTCCTTATATTGTTTTGTGTAGTTCCGTTCCCCCTCTGTGACGGATGACAAACCGCTTCGAAAGACAGATCTCAGTGGCAGAAACTTAACATTCTTACGTTAGCTTTCAATATAGTGAATCTTATCAATTCTTTGTGGCTATTCGACACATTTTGTCTTTCAAAATGATAGAGTGGTGTATTCAAGGACAAGTAACAATGGGAACCTTCATCTAGCATTCACTGCATGCAGAGTGAGTTTCGATTTTGGGAACACATGCCACAAAAATGCACAATATTAATGGCACTCAGTGCAGTGAAAAACAATGGAATATTTCAAGTATACCACATCAGAAAATATTTACTTCCCTTTTAACGTATCCACTCGCCTGGTCCCACAACATTTACGAATTGTTTCAAAGAGGACCCTAGGCGAGGTGCGGACATGCTCGGATGTACCTATATATCAATAGGGCGATGCTGGGAAGATTTGCTAAATTAATAGTGTTTTGGCCAGTTTTTTTTTTCTTAGAGTTTGCCACTTCTTTGCTAAAATAAACAGAATTTGAATACACATTAGGAAAACAGGCTTTTGCATCTTGAGCACAACACAAGGACTTCGGCAATTCGGTCAGTTAGTTAGATAATTTCACTGTTGGGACTACACAAGCTATTTCTACAGTACTATAATCACCTAGTACCAAAAACAGGATAAGTATGTATTGCTGTGAGCTAAGTAGCTATTCGCTACCCACCATCTATGCCGATTTAAAAACTCACAAACTCATACTGAGATGGTTAAATCATGAAAGACAGGGTCCTACTAGGCCTTGTGTCATTCGGACCGTGCAAGTGCAGTAACAAGAAGTGCAGGGGGAAGGGAGATGGTGGCGGGGTGTAGGTCGGGACAGAAGGGAAAATTCTAGGGTGGGGGTGAGGTGCGGGACAAGAGGAGGTATACTAGTGCATGGGGGAGGGAGAGGAAGGGAGAAGAAGAGGGCCAATGGGGGCAGGCAAGTGCTAAGGGGAGGCCAGGTGGGCAAGTGCCAGGGGAAACAGGGAGTGAGGACCACATGCTAAGCACAAGGACAGGGGTGCACCAGGCTTTGTAGGTATTCATACCCCACTAGGCTTGTCAGGGTAAAGGGGCCATGAAGGGCAAGTGCAGGTTGCAGGGAGCCAGAGGGGGACAGGAAGACATTGTGCTGGGGTATACTGGGCGATGAAGGCTTGGTGCCCTGTGGAGCTCAAAAGGGATCAGGCAGCCAGTCAATGTGACAGATGGGGGTGAAGGAAGAAGAGAAAAGGTGGATCTTGAGAAGCTTCTGGACCTTTAGAAGATCAGGCAGAAGCATGAGAGGGGCAGGGAGGCCATTAAAGAGGGAAGCTGCTGCCGAGGAAAGAGATGTACCCCACACTCTCTGCTTGGAATAGCATCTGATCTACAGAGAATTGCAGTTATGTGGCCGAAGGTCTCTAAGCTGGAGGTATTTAGGCAAAGAGTCAGATGAAGTGGAATTTCTGGCACCAGAAAGCCTTGTGGATGATGCAGAGGGTGTTCAACTTGATCCTCGCAGCCCCCGGGTAGCCAGTGGACATATTTTTGGCCTTGAGAGATGCAGTCCCTGGGCTTGAGGCCAAGGATAAGTCTCACAGTCATATTCTGGATTAGTTGAAGGGGGTGAAGGGAGGATTTAAGTAAATTGAGGAAGAGGCTGTTGCAGTGGTCCAGCCTGGAGAGGACATGAGATCTGGAGACATTGAGTTTATGTATGTCTGCTGCCCCGATTTTCTGCTTACATTTCTCAAGTATTGTGAGTTCATTACCTACGGGGCTCAAACCTAGGATTGGATAAGCAGGACTTAAAGGCACTGCCTGGGTATCCAGCAGTAAGTGCCCACCAGGATCTACCAGTAGGGATCAAGGTGCTTGTTTATAAAATTACATTAGTTTGCCTGGGGAGCCCAAATTAGGTCAGGTAACTGTTGATTTTAAGCTCACCAGTCTCTTCTACATTTGATTTGAGTCACATACTTGAAATAATCAGATTGACATTTATTGTTGTTAATTGTTGTACTATAAATCAATTATATTGATGGAAATAAATACAAAAATCAAAGAAAAATAGAACAAATGACATACTATATCATTCATTGTACATTTCAAACACTGGGCAAAAGTTTGAAACCGCCTTTATTAAACACTGTGAAGTGAGCCACACATCATTTGAATCTTGAAGGCCACCTTTCAACAAGTTCAAGTTTGGAAGGGCAACCCACATTTGCAATGTTCCGTGGCATAACCTGTGCACTGGAAACAACATCTGAGTGAATTCCATGTGTTTGCATGGCCAGCACATTCAATGTCAGATCTTTTACAATTTCAAAATCCATCTGCTGGAAGATTGGCTTTGCCCAGAGGCGTTTCTGGGGGGGGGCTAAGGGGGCTATAGCCCTTGGTCTTTTGGTTGTAGCCCCGGATAGAATCTCAGGAGCTACAATCAAAAGGCTAGCTAGCCCCCAGTCCCGACAGTTCCAGCATTAGAGTAGCCCCGGGTCTTTTTCAGACCTAGCCACCCCCTTGGCTTTGTCACTCACCGTTTGCTTCTTTTGGTGAACTCCTGTAGTTTTTGTTGGTTCCTTTCCAACATTCACATTGTGTGTAAGTACAGCCAGTCTTGTTCTGGCCTCCATACCGTCTATGCCAAAATTCAACCTTTTAGGCCTGTACTTTAGGCACATGTTATGGAACACCTCCAAATCTTCAGAGTGGCAGAACTTGTGAGTCCCCTCAAGTCTCTTGAAAGCATTTTGTTGTACAAAATCGTCTCAAGTGCTGTGTGAGGAGGGGAGCCTGGAACCAACCACCTTTCCTTATGATCCTGCTCCTTGCTCAATGGTTCATGTGCACATTGTGGAAATGTTAGTTTTCATTGCAAGAGTGTATGTTAGAACAATGGTGCATCAATGAATTACATTTTTCAAGCAGAATATCTACAGATCCTTCGCAAGTTTTTGGGCTCCATCAAATATGGTTGCTGATGGACTGTGACCAATTTAAAATGTTTTCTGTGGCCTTTTTCATTTCCACAGCTGTCATTTTAATTCAAAATTGATTTTGCGATGTGCCATACATCATATTGATGCTTTATGTCTGGGAACTGATCTTGCATGGCCTTGTCTATTGAAACGTGCCTGTCAGTGGCCATCAGGTCTATTTGCATTCCTCTGGATTGCAGAAGTTTAGTGGATTTAATGAAACCATATTTTGGCATCTGAAGATGTACATTCAGATACTTGCACGATGACTGAACTCACAATTTCTTTTGTGTCCATATCTTGGAAGTGGTAAGTGCAGTATTTAGCAGAAAAATCAGGGATGTCACACTGTCTATCACCAGCAAGCCAGAGCCTTTTTTGAGAGCGAAAGCATTGTCCATTGACATCTGTTTGAGTGTTCATGCCTGGCTAATAGTGGGCAACAAGAAATCCTTCTGATATTTGTAGTACTGGGTTTTTGAAAGGAACTCGAGTCCCACGAAGTTAGAAAAGCTTGAAATCGTACTGTACGTTGATCCACTAAACAACAAAGCAGATGAACAAAGTACATTTCCAGCAGGCGCTTTTCCAAATATAGATTGAGCAGACCATGAAAATGAGTTATGATCTTCAGGTTGATGCCTTTGACCACACGAGTAAACTTCACCAATGACTCCCCACATATCCTCCTATGCAATTTATGATCACATTTAATAATTTACATAATCTTGATCAGGCAGCAGTCGGATACAATGTATTTTGGTTCTTTTAATAGCCTATCTTCCAGAGGTGCAGTGGTTTGCAATCCCATAGTGGTGGATAAGTCCTCATCACTACAAAGAGTGAAGACCACATCACAAGCACAATCATCAATCAGTAGCGAAGATGCTTCAGTTATTTCTGTGTGTGATATTTCTGATTGGTCCACATGTATGGGGGAAACAGAGAACATTTTCTGTTTCTTAAATAGCATTTATTTAGAGGGTATGGATTGTGTGAGCGGTTCTGCAAGCAATTTTGAAATATCCTCTGTGTTCTTTGTTTGTTCTGGGTGACGTTCTGTGCTATAACAATGATCCAGGGTTACTTTCCATGGTTCACTGCTGACATTCAATTCAAGTTTTTGCCCGCTGGACATCTGCATCACGACACTCAATCTTGCAAGGACCATGTTGAACCTTAAACTGTAGCTGCTCGCAAATGACAAAGGATTGGCAAGTGGCATCATTAGTTTGTGTGGTTGTTTGACTCTTTATGCTTCTATTCTTCCTAGGCCTCTAATTGAAGAGAAAAACATGCTTCATTATATGCACACATTCAGAATATATGAATTACTACATTAACATGTAATATCAATTAAATAACTGATAACAAAGGATTTTGAAAAATAATAAGTTGTTTATGTACCTTTGTTTTCCTAATTTTCCGAGAAACATTCAAATTGGATTTTCTGACCGCCACACCGAGCTGAAAAAAAGCTATTTGATATTGTATAAACATTGAAATTTGATATTCCACTTAAATAATCATACATACATATATACATATACAACAAAACGTCACTATGGAAAACATCAAAACATATTAAATATTACATCATAGGCAAAATGGATAACTGATATTTTACCATGTCTTATGTATACCTCTTGTCCATTTGTCTCTTCAATTTCGACCACTTAAGTAGTACATTCCCCGAACATCATAAATTCAAAGAACATTGATTAAATTATTAAACAATCTAATGCCAACATCTTTGATCTCACAAAGTATATCTTGAGAGTTGATTTAATGATTATCAGTTGAACTATGTAAAAAGTATAACACTTTTTACATGTAACATTTCCAAAAGGCATATTTGAAAACTGTACCTGATAACCTTCAGAGATGTTGCAGGGAGTTGGTTCGAGAACATCCTGCAATACATATGGATTACATTGTGGCCCTTTAATCTGTTGTAATATAATTTTGTTTCACTGATTCCACTTTTTGCTAAGCAGCTAAAGTTTATAAACAAAACCTTACTCCATTCATATATTCAATCGGTCTACGTTATTGCGGGACAAATTAAATCTTTCTGAAGGTTTACTTTTATTGTTGCATGTGTTTCTGCGATAAATACATCAAGGTTGTTGATCTAATAGTTTGCAATTTGCTGACAGCTGTGCAAATTATTTAAAAAAAGAATGTCTTAAATATAAAAAGGATATTGTTAATCAACAACTATTGGTATAAATAAAACAATTATCACTACTCATACCTCATCCTCCAGACCGGTTGCAGTAGAAGAATAATACATTGTTGAAGTTCCAGACTCTGCCTATATAACATTAATTGTAATAATAAAGTTGTAACATATAAAAAAGTAATACATGTAATAGATGGTCAATATTGACAAAGAAGCCTACAAGCATGTTTGTATGAAAAGCTAACATTATCCTCTATATGCTATAATTTGAACTTGAACAAATACATATTTTGTATAGTAGCATCTGAAGGAATATTCTAAAACAATTACTTGAAAGGTGAGTGAGGAGTTTGTTGACCCTGGAAAAGTAGTCTATGTAGCATGACAGTTCTTCAATCGATGTATATATTCATACCATTATTCAATAGAAAATGGACATTAGCTTTTTAATTTACACCACATCAAAAATGATTTAAAAGGTTTGTGTACAAGTTGCTTGGCCTCACCATTAGGTTGTTGGACGTGTCTGTTGTTTCCTCCATGATACCGGTCTGTAATTCCATCAGTGCGGACTATGCAAAGCCAGACATGGTAATAAAAAAAATGGACCTATTTTGAAAGGATGTGATGTGAGTGCATGTGTAGAAAGGCTCCAATTGCACCGAACTGTTTGAGTATCTCTAAAGTAGGGATACACAAACTAATCTAAAGTTCAAAATGTACAAACCACAGTACATTGTGTCACGAAGGAAACTTTGTAATAAAATATCATTGGGAATATTCAACAAAAAATGAAAACCGTTCATTATGTTACCTATTCACAGACTATTTCAATACATTGGTGGGCATGCATGAGACATATTATACTGGCAAATTTAGAAAATGGTATAATACATTTCCAAATCAAGGGTTCACTACTCACCAGGTTTAGCGTGTGCTGAAATTTAGTTGGAACTGCATTTGGAAGTAATTTGCGATGGAGCCTGGGGCGACTCTTTTTAGTGTACTGTGATTGTTTGTACATAGCTACTGAGAAGTGCATGCTGAGGTGCCTTCCAGTCAACCAAGACATCCTTGGCTCTGCTTTCAATTTTGGACACTAGAAATCCGCAGCTCAAGCTCAAGAGCCATTTTCTTATTACATTTAAATCCTTTTCCTTTTGAAATACATGCAGGACTGCACTCTGACTTTTAGCATGGCTGTTATCAGTGTAACCCAAAATGATACAAGAAGGCATTGTTCGGATGTCCCTATGATCTGTTAAAGAAATATAAATAAATATTACTATTAAATAATATTTTTTATTTGTTTATTGTGATATGGTCCAAAATTTTGACTTTACCCAAAAATGTAAGACGTATACCACATAAAACATGACACATAATACATAATAAAACATAATAAAACATAAAACATAATAAGCTGTAATGATAATAAACAGAATAATAATAGGATAAAACATAAAACACAGAACATAATAATATATAATACAAAACAATGGGGGGTCTGGGAATCCCTCTACTAGCACGAACACAGCCCAATGACCTGTTCTTGGGTGAATAACCCCTGGGGGAGACTCTACCAAGTCTTAAGCTCACTGTCCCTTTCACAGAGAAGAACTGTCCCCACATATCAGCCTTTGTCCTGCCCTGGGGCAGTCCTGCGCCGAAATGCTAGGCAATTCTCCTCTGAACAAGAGTACCAAAAGTAACCCTATACATGTGTTTCAGCTTTGTTGGGCATCATCAGTGAGGTGAAACTGTGCCTCTCTAAGAACAGTGAGCAAGGGGTCCATGTCTGGATCGCCCTGGTAATTTAGGTTGAGACCCAAAGTTACTTTATGCAAAACAATGGGGGGTCTGGGAATCTCTCTACCAGCACAAACACAGCCTAATGACCTGTTCTTAGGTGAATAACCCCTGGGAGAGACTCTACCAAGTCTTTAGCTCACTGATCCTTTCACAGAGAAGAAATGTCCCCGCATATCAGCCTTTGTCCTGTCCTGGGTCAGTCCAGCGCCGAAATGCTAGGCAATTCTCCTCTGAACATGAGTACCAACAGTAACCCCATACACGTGTTTCAGCCTTGTTGGGCATCATCAGTGAGGTGAAACTGTGCCTCTCTAAGAACAGTGAGCAAGGGGTCCACGTCTGGATTGCCCTGGTAACTTAGGGTGAGACCCAAAGTTACTTTATGCAAAACAATGGGTGGTCTGGGAATCTCTCTACCAGCACGAACACAGCCCAATGACCTGTTCTTGGGTGAATAACCCCTGGGAGAGACTCTACCAAGTCTTTAGCTCACTGTCCCTTTCACAGAGAAGACATTTCCCCACATATTAGCCTTTGTCCTGCCCTGGGGCAGTCCAGCGCCGAAATGCTAGGCAATTCTCCTCTATAATATATAATGATGATAATAATGCCACACAATGTCAATATCAATACAGTTTGTAAAAGGGAGAATTCATTTCGAATTAGCACAACCAAGACAGGACCATAAATGCTTTAATCAGTTAATAGAATCTTAGCATGTGTCCATACCCTATATGGTTCTATGTCCTTTCATTGTCAGGCATTTCAAAGCCTGCAATTTAAACGTGTCTGAAAGTTCACCAAAATCCCCCCTCCTGCACCTATTTTTTAACTATACCTGACCCCCCTCAACCACTTATCTGCCCTTTCCCACCCCCCAAAAAACACATTTAATGAACTTTTGTGCATGTTAAATTGCAGGCTTTCAAATGCCTGGTGATGAATGGATGCCGTACCCACTATATAGGGCCAACTGTACTGCAATGGTTTTGGAATTGAGCCAGTAGTCCCAAAATGAGTCCCCAGTGATCGCCTCATATCTGTGTACCAATTTGTCATACATACACAAACACTGACCCTAATTTGGAGCTTTGGGTAAGGACATGTCTAGCAGATTCTTTGGATCCTGGGCAACCACAGATTCGACAGATCATGTATCCTTGGGCCACCCCCAACCGAGGACCCCTGACAGCAAGTACCGGGAGTTGGTTTACTCGCAGCCTTAAAATGAATTGCCTTACTTCAGTAGCCGGGCATAACAACAAATAAGGTTTGGTCTTCCGGAATCTATGCACCACGTGGGATATTACCACATGTCCCTTAAACTAGGTGGTCATAATTTGCATACCAATCCCATCTTATGCTCAAAAGATTTTTTCTGATGGATGAATGGCCTTTCCTTCCTTTTAACATAAGACCAGTTGATCTCTTCAAAGAGGGTTTCATACAGCTGTTTAAAGTTGAGCCCTCATGGGTGCCTCTCAGAATCGTAATTACGTACAGCCAATACAAGCAGCATGCCTTCAGGTAAAATATATCACCCGCGCGCAATGTCATGCCCCTCAGAGAAATCATAATATTACTATTAAAAACATGAACTACGAGAGATTACATTTGGAAACAATAGTCTGTGATTTATTTGTTAATTACAAAGATAAAATGCGTCAGACGGTTGATACTGGTGTAGACTTTTTTAATAAAAATAAAATGAGAATAGTGAAGTGGGAGAATGGAAGACCAGGCTCCCGTCCTTCACCTCTCGTGCTTGGCCTAAAGGGTCACGACCCAGACACCCGCCACGAGAAGAGTTTGTCCATCTACCAGACGACCAGATACCCTGGTACAGGAACATACGGATGTGTCCATCTGCCTGCCCAGCAGCCCGCACTGGCCATGCCGACACCTGCGGCACGGACCAACTAGACTAAAATCTACACGTCGTTAGAGATGCCATGACGACCTAGCCAACGGTAAGCACACCTGTGCAAATATATACACTGGACACTCCTGCACCAATCTACACGAAGAATATACCCAGTGCTATGACGTAGGCGACAGGCATACTCACGGACGTGCATCTTTATTATTTTCTACATAGGCTTTCAAAATGCAGAAACGCAAGACGCGTCATGAACTCATCTAAAAAGCTTGCTCACGCTTCTCTTAAAACCAGTTGCCACCATGAGAAATATAATGAAGACACGATACTGGTCATGAAACTATATGGTACTGTAACCTAAAGCACCTGTGCACCAGACGGACCCACTCATACACTAGGCCTAAGTAGGCCGCAAGCAAGAGCTCCCGTGGACATTAACAAAACAAGAGTCAGGTTGCTGATCCTGCAGAATGAGCCCGGCGAAGCAACCAGCCAAGGTCGCAATGTTGCAAACCTGCATTCCAAGAGAAAATCATCAAGGGCACGATGTTGCAACCTTGCACGCCGCGCACCAACGTTAAAGTCACACCTGCAAATTAAACTAGACACACAGTGGAAAAACAATATTAATTGTGCAGAATTCTGCCTCAAACACGGTCCCTCCTCACGTGACCAAGCCGAACCTGACGAGATGCCAAGCCCAGGAGAAAAGAGGCATCTGGATCCCTCGTTACGAGACACAGGCAGATACACTTGAAAGGCTCAATGGACATCTGCGACAGTGGGAGCGGTCAGCCTTCCAGCTATGAATAAATCCTCACATTGTCTGCACGTACCCATAGTGAAACATTGTTGCAAATTGCAGGTACACCGAGAGCTGGGAACAGCGGTGGTCCCAGGCTGGGAAGCTCACGGGCGCATCAATCAGAACATGGGGCTCTTATCACTGACGCCAGTAATATTAACCAATCATTAGGAGTCTTCATGTAACAATTCTCATGTATCTAAATGTAGGGACAACCCAGATATATCACCTGACTAACCTTCATCCACTCACATTATTCTCTATACGTATGCTATACTAACCCTACCACTCGAGCAACCAATTAAGAGTGGCGATAGGTTTTTTGTTAACTTTTTTAAAGTGACGCAAGTAGCGCGTCATAATACAGTAAAAAGGGCCTGCGAGCCCCACGATTGTGTGTGTGTCAGGACGAACGCGTACGCTCCTTGACCCATCCCTGCCGTTTTTGTCTAATAAACAGCAGAGTCACCTTGCTTCTTGCGTGTGTCTCATACTCTATCTCATCTGGGATATACGGGAGGAGTTGGGGCCTCCCTGCCAGGAGGTCTGCGGACGGCCCGGCCGACCCAGGCAGAATTTCCCCCCGACAATAGGTTGTACATAGAGTAAAAAGCAATAGAAAGTGGCCAAGCAGAGAACATTGACACTACAGAAAACTAAACTAAAAGTTGACTAAACGTTACTTAGAATAACAGATGAGCCGATTGAGCAAGCAAGGTAAAAAGTGGAGAGCTGGCGATATCTGTTGTCGATTTCGCAGAGGTTTTCTTGGTAACTTCTAAAGTGTTTATAAAGGATTACAGAAGTTGGTGTGTATGTGAATGTCTGACGTGTTCGTTGATACCCACCAGGCCTCGATGTCAATGTTTGACCTCCTGAATCCCGGCAGTGCAGCCCCCTTGCAAGCATGCACCCACAGGTGTGAACTGCCATTAATAGCGGAGGAGGATGGATGTGGATGAGGCGAGTGCAATAGGCCCGGAACACAGTCAATGGACACAGACATTTGTGGATTGCTGGGACAGGGTCTTCAAAGGAGAGTCTGGAGACACTGGGTCTAAGGCGGTCATGTGGATAAGGGTGCCCATGCAAAAGAACCCATTCTCCCAGGTGCAAACTTCCATTGATAGCTGAGGGGTGATGGGTGTGGATGAAGGGAGTGCAACAGGCCTGTAAACTTGTCAAAGCACGCCAATCTTTCACAATACTCTTAGATGTTTGAACATGCTGCAGACTTACAAAAAATGTCTAAGAACTGTTAGGTTAGCTAATATTTTTTTTTTTATTTAGTTTGTTAAAGTGGATGTCAATGACACTACAAATTATACTGCTACGGTCGAGGTACTGCCTGTCTAAATCCACAGTATTGTCTGCGGTCACTGGGGAATTCATCACGAATGGCTCGAAGCACTCGGGCAGGTATTACTCATCAAACGCGAAATCACAGTCTTCCATGAATCCACCATGCAAAGGCAAGTTATGCCACAAGGCTGTACTATCTGTGATTTGAGATAAGGAAACAGTTTACTTGAATGAACCCAATAAATGCATTTTTTTTGTTTGCACTTGTAAAATGTATGGCATTGTCATGCTATAAATAGTACTCTTTCATGCAAAGTACTGACAGTACTTGTGATTTCCAGTAGGGATCAATTAGAAATGTGAACGCAAATTCCAGCAAAAACAGTTTAGGAGATACTTCCAAGTGAAAGAAACATAATTGTTTGGACTATAAATGTAAAGATGAACACTTTTGTTTCAGATCATGAGTAATGTATTCAATTTACAGAAAAATTATTTGGTCAGTGATCCTTCAAAGTTATATTGATGAAGGGGAACAACATATTATGTTATCTGTCTCAGTCGTCAAACACACAACACTTGTTTGCACTTGTAAAATGTATGGCATTGTCATGCTATAAATAGTACTCTTTCATGCAAAGTACTGACAGTACTTGTGATTTCCAGTAGGGATCAATTAGAAATGTGAACGCAAATTCCAGCAAAAATAGTTTAGGAGATACTTCCAAGTGAAAGAAACATAATTGTTTGGACTATAAATGTAAAGATGAACACTTTTGTTTCAGATCATGAGTAATGTATTCAATTTACAGAAAAATTATTTGGTCAGTGATCCTTCAAAGTTATATTGATGAACGGGAACAACATATTATGTTATCTGTCTCAGTCGTCAAACACACAACATATATAGAGTGAACTTACTTGGAATACGAGGTGGAACCGTAGCTCGAAGTTCATGCATAAGGACCATCATCATTCGCAACACGGATCCTGTAAGGAAGGGGGCCCTGAAGTCATGCCACTCGGTAAAGTATTGCAGTGGTGTGTCTTCTTCAGCAATGCAGGCCAAGCAGCCAGAGTTTTCTCTGCAACAGCAGTTCTCCAACACAGCATGCATAAGCTCACAACAATGGCAGGTACACCAGGTGGCCACGTGTTCCAGGTGACTGTGTTCAGGCTCTGGCGATTGATCCTCATGACCTTCATCTGATTCCACATCGTCTCGAGTTTTTTTACTTTCAAGGATTTCCTCTTCTGAATATTCGGGCTCGTACAGGTAGGGCTGAATTGTTTCCATAGTTCCTGAATAGTGAAGAAGCACAGAATCAACATTGATTTAAATAAAAACGTTTCTGATTGCATAAAGTGAAGAAAAAAGTGTCCCCATTAACATTGAATGTCAAGGAAAGACATGTGGAGAAACAGCCATGTTCCAAAAAGAAATTGTGAAAAGACCAGATTAATGGGCTCAAACTTTAAAAGTTTGTAAGGACGCATGTTTAAATATGTTTTGGTAAAGACATTGGTACATAATATCAGTAATGAAAAGCAAATACTAATATATTTCATTTTAGGCAGTGTAAGTACCTATTCTCAGTGCGTAGCACTTGGCAGATAGCTGAACAGAGCAGAAACAAGTCAGGGAAGCTTCAAATGAAATACACTGATACGAAGGAAAAAGAAACTCCAACGTTGTATGATCATAAAGGGTTTGTTTACTATTGTTGGGGAAAGAGGCGTTTTGGCATTACCATGGAGACACATCAATAGATTACGCACAGAGGATGTTGACATGAGACGTGCATTGTTGTTGTGAAATGGGGCGTGAGCGTCTAGTGATGTCAGCATTAGGGGCGGGTGATCCGAATTAGTGCTGCAAGGGCACTTGAATTTAGGACGATGGATCAACGGATAAGATTGGCACAAGATGGTGGTACCCGACCTGTCGATTTTGCATGTATTAAAGTGAGAAAAACTCAGGTAAGTTGCATTGGAAAGTTTTTTAAGAATGAACAATGAATGCTCAGAAATACATGCCTGATCGATTGGGCCAATAACATTTCTGACCGAACTACCCCTTCAAGTTTATAATCTAAGATGTCCCCTAGCAAAGGACATGTGTGACATTAAAAAACGGATGATTCTCATATTAAATTGAATTGATATTTTATTTCTATTGCGCTCATACAAGTGTTTCAGAGTGCGACAAGGCAAGGGAGGGGAACTGAGGAGAACAAAACAACGATTTTACTAGGCCCAGTGACATTTAGAACGCACAAGTGCATAGGAGAGGGAGAGGGGAAAAGTGCATGGAAGGGGGAGAAGTGGAAAGTGTGGAGCAAAAGAGAAACAGATAAATAATAATAAATAAATAAATAATAAAGGCAACAAACAGTGGTAGTGCAGCCAGCAAGTGGCATGTGCGGCGTGTAAGGCAGTAGACAGGGTAGGTCTGATAAGTACAGGAAGAAAAAAAAGGGGGGACTGTATGGGTACAGATACAGACCCCAGTGCAAGGGGTGGCCTGGAGGCAGTGCGAGAGGGTGGCAGGGTGAGCAGGTACTTGGGCCCAGAGGACAGAGGGTGGCCAGGTGCACATTGCTGAGAGACAGCAGATCAGCAGGGGACAGGGGGTGAAGGCAGAAGCAAAGAGGAAGGACTTGAGGTGCTTTTGGAAGCAGAGATGGTTCTCCTCCAGTTTTAGAGTGGCAGGGAGGCTGTTCCAGAGGGAGGCCCCAGCCGAAGACAGCAATCTACCCCCAATAGAACATAATTGTTTTTAAATGAGTGACATCTTTGGATAGAGAGCATCAGAGTTAAGAAGCTGAGATTGTGTGTATACAATTCTGTTTCATTCCGTCTATACTTAAAATAACATGTTATCGTGAATGTCCATGTGTTATAATGGAAATATGCATTGGCTAATACACAGCGTATAATAAATGATGCGCCTCGATAGTGAAGATAAGTATATGTGTGAAATGTATATCATGTAAGCCAGCCCAGAATATTTGAGTGCAGTGTTTCTATTGTCAACATTGGATATTCCCCCAGTGTGTGGACAGTAAGGTATGAAGCTAGCAAACCAGTTGACGGAGATCAAAATTAAATATTGATGAATACATCTAGAATATTATTGTTAAATAAATGTATGAAAAAAATATATACACAAAGCTACACAGTCGGCATTAAGGCAGCATTGTTATTGCAGGCTTGTTGATGTCAGTAATACAAAATGGTTGAAATCGTACTTAATTTCCTAACACATGGTATAAATCTCCCCAATGTTTTGTTGATTTTGTGTATGGTGATGGATTAGTTATATCGGAAAGTCAAGATGTCTTTGTCCTTATTAAGGCCAAAAGCAGTTGCATATAGGCATTGATTGCATAAATGTTCTCTTTGTATTACAGGTTACATGTGGTTGCCTACTATGGGATTTGGTTTAAAATGTTCAATGCCTCTGAAGTAGATGATGGTAAGCCAATCAGGGAGACCTAATTCTGCCAGTGAAAGGCCAGTGGGTATTTGTAATCCAGGTGTTTGACCGCTCTGCTTAGTTCCATTCTGTGACGATTGATCCTGCAGATTGTACTATTTATATAAATGTTAGAGCAGATACAGATGACAATGTAAATATAAAACACTTTCTGACAGCTCAAGAAACTAGTGATTTTATATGTCCTGTTAAATTGAAAAACGCTAGTTTTGTGTAATACATAGGGGCACACTTTAGGCTATGGTGCATGTGATTATTATATAGTAGAAAGAGTACTAGGAAGTACATCGTCCGAATATAGGAAATTCCATTGTTTGACCTGATAATGCTGCTATGTTGACTTAGTTGTAAGAACCCATATTTCAAATTCTTGTTTTAGTCCAATTGTCTTGTGATATGGAGCACACTGGATCCATTCTAGATTTGTAGCATGCTCTTTTCAGAGTCCCATCTCACAAATCTTTCCCAATCTTTTTGATCACCTGGAAGCTTGACCCTCCTCTACTTCACACTCTTAAGTATCAATACAATTCCTTTGAATGAAAATTAAATCACCATAGGGGATGTTCAGAATAGTTTTTGCAGGCTGGACACATGGCACATGTAATATTACCTTTGCAGCTGTAGGCTTACGATATACGTTTGTATGAACCTTCCATTGCTGTTGTAAAGTTCCACATCAATGTTAACAGAGGTCAATAGCACTGCATGCAATGATAAACTGTATGATGTATGAAGTGCCATGAAGTCATTTTATATAGTTCTCTAGTTGAGAGGTGGAATTTTTGTTTGCAAATCCAGATTGCTCCATTGATATGTCAACCACAAAATTGAACATTCTGTCTGGCAGATATTTGTTTTATCTCTTGTTGTTATGTCATTACACTTGTGTACCTGCGCCATGGTTACATAGAAAGTTTAGAGAGAATCCAGGAGAAGAGTTCCAGACAAACAGTTGAAGGTGGAAAAGAGTGGTGGAAGGCCTGGAGAAGGGGCTTATGCATGTCACTTAATAAAGGAAGACTGCATTTCAGTCAGATGACTAGTGTGAGGAGGAGTTTGAATTCATAAAAGCTGAGATCAATCTAGCAAAATCACAATGCCAATTTGCCAAAGGAGATGAAACGATTATCACCACTGATGCAAGTGATACTGGATTAGTGGTGGTGCTGTCCCAAAGAGAGTTTTGAAGGGAGCCGAGCGCAAGTATTCCATTATACAGAAGGAGGCCTTGGGGGGTATATGAGAAGTAGAAAGATTTAGAAGATATGTGTGGCGGCAACACTTTGCAATAAGAATGGATCACAGACCGCTGAACGCAGTGTTTGAAAACAAGGGGACAGAAAAGGTAACAGGGAGCCTTGCCATTTGGGTAACGCGCATGCAATGCCACGACTTCAAAGTAGGGATAGTATCTGTTAAGTGAAATGTGTTTGCTGGTTACCTGTCAAGGTTGTGTGTTGAAGAGAAATGCAGGAGTGAGGAAGTGGGGTGGAACAAACAAGTTTATGACACGCACAATGATAATATAGGAAGGCGTGAGTGGGAAGCTGAGGGTGAGAATGAGCCATGTGTCACGGAGGTGAAGGAGTACATGAGAGGTAAGAGGCCCAGAAAAGCCAGGTTGCATCAGGAACAGAAACATTTTGGGAAGGGAGAGATGAGCTTAGTGTGGAGAACAATTTGCTGTATCGTTCAGAAAGTGTCATGATCCCAAATGGGTTGAGGGCCATTGGAATAACAAAAACGAAAGAGGTACTAAAAGCAGATTACTGGTGGCCAGGATTTAATAAGTATGCAGAGGACAGGCTTAAGACATGTGGGAACTGTAACAAATCAAGGAAGGGATTGAAGGGAAGAGAGCAACCATTGGTTATTCCGAGCAGCCGAGGTGTGTGTGGGAAGAATTGGCAATTGATATTCTAGGTCCCATGAGAAAGTGATCCCAAACAAGGGTATGTGTTGGTACTAGTGGATCTGTTTTCAAGGTGAAAGTGGTGAGGAAGATTACTTTGAGGAGTGTGGAGAAGTTTTCCAGGATTGAATTTGCTAGGGGGGATTCCAAGTAGTAATTTAACTGTCAATGGACCCCAATTTGTTGGGGAGGAGATTCATGGAGAAGCACAGGATTAAGCACAAGAGAAATGCTCTATATCATCTGCAAACGTATGGTGTGGCGGAGGAGGTGAATACATGTCTCATGGAAGGGGTACGTGTGGCGGAAGGAAGCATGAACCGTTGGAAGGAGGAGATGCCGGAAACAGTCAAGGCACTCAGACATATGCCACATGCGACAAGTGTTATACCATTTCAGTTCATGTGGTGAAGGAAGGCAAATGTGAGGGTGGGTGTTCCATAGCTAAAAAGGTCTGAGGCAAAGCACTTTGATGAGAGTGAGATTGGGATTAGAACAATGTGCACAAAGGGGAAGGTTAAGGAGAGGTATGATTCAGAGAGGAGAAATTATGAGGGTGAAGCTGGAGAGGGTGAAGAACAAGAAGGGTATTACGTATGGTCCTCAGGAGAGGACCAAGGAAGTATTGAGGGGCCCAGTGAGGCTGGAAAGTGGACAAGTGTGGAACCCGAGAAGAGTTGTTAAGATGTGATATCTGTGAAGTTGGTTAATATGGTATGCTAAAGTTAATGTGTACATTGTTATAACTTAGAAAAGATAAAAGTCAAGTATGCTGGCCTTGTGTAAGGAATGGAGATGTGTTGTATCTCTTGTTAGTATGCAAGTACACTTGTGTACATGCTCCATGGTTATATAGAATGTTGAAAGAGAATCCAGGAGAAGCATTCCAGAGAAACAGTTGAAGGCGAAGAAGAGTGGTGAGATGCATGGAGCAGGAACTTATGCATGTTACTCAATAAAGTAAGTAACAAAAACCTTACCTGACTATAGATATTATTTGCAACATATCACCTTCATCAAGTACATGCATATGTTTTGACACACTCAAACGGGATCTGTATGACTAGAGGCTAGACTACACAAGTATGGCATTGACTGCGCTTTCAAATACAGAATCCAAAAGAACTGGAGTTCTCACCTTTAAGCCTAGCTTTGATAGACGTTTTGAGCAAATTCTCTCCAAAACGTCTGAGACAGGATAAAAAGATAGTCCACTCTAATGTGGAAAAATTGCTGCAATATCTGGAAATATTTTCCACCTGTGAAGGATCCTCGGGTTTGACTTATTGTTGATTTATTGTGAAGGAGCTATTTGTTAAGAGCAAGTCGGAAAACATGTGTTTGTGTCAGTGCAAATCAGCTCAACATTTATCCATTTATTTATTTAAAATGTTTATAGAGTGCAAACAAGGCTCTGGTGCATTGAAGTGCTCTATAAGATAAAACATACATGGATAGTTGTAAGAACAAATACATTGTCTAAAAAATCTAGATATAAAGCTGGAAGTATAACAACAAAGAACAAACCGGTAGGTTAAAACAGTAACAGATACCTCATCTTGGCCATCTATACAATTTACTTAAAAAGAGATTTCCACAGCCACGCTTTCAACGATTTCCTACATTTAAGACAATGGGCCTCATGCTGAGTTTGCCAGCCCAGAAATAAGGGTTCTGGTGAGCTCACCAGCACCCTTATTTCCGGACCTGCCTGCCAGGCACATCGGTCACGGTAGGCAAAGCTGTCATGGAAGCACCAGCATCATTAAAAACGGTGCCAGTGCTTCCATGTCCCCACTCCCATAGAGTCTTATGGGACTCTATGGGAATGGGGATTAACAAAATAACTGGCGCCTGACTTACCTGCCGCTGGACTTGTAATAGCCCAGTGGCACCGGGAAGTCAGGCACCGGTAATTTTGTACAGGTCTGCCGGGCAACCCGCCGGTAGCACCAGCAGGGTTACCGCTGGACCCAAAATGAGCCCCAATGTGTGATTGTGTAACTTTACGCAAATTGGGAGGGAGATCATTCCAGCTGGAGACAGCAGCATCAGAAAAGGATCTTTTCATTGAAGAAACAGATCTTAATTTAGCGACTTCCAAACAAAATTCGGCCCCAAAGGCCTCTGGAACCTCCGGATATCTGCTATTTATTTGTGTTTTAAAGAACTGCTTACCAGTGATACAGATTAATGTAAACAGAATCTGAGTGTTTAAGGTTAACCAGTGAAGGGAAATTAAGACAGGGTAAAGTGATTGAATTTCCTGGCTCAAGAGTCCAGTCAACCAACAGCATGGAAAACAGCCCTCAATTGTGCCAGGGGAGATTGAGAGAGAGCAATCAAATTTGAGTTTCCAAAGTCAGTAAGAGACAGGACCAGACACTGCACTAGTAACCTAAAGTGCATATTGGACAAAAAAAGGTTTCACAGATTGTAAAGCCAGTAGGTGTAAATTAGTGGCTTTGACCATCATATTACCATGTGGAATGAGAGACAGATTGGAGTCTAACATAAACCCAAAGAGATGTGGCTGGATTTCAAAATTCAGTAGAGACCCCAAGGATGTTAGCCTCAGCAAACCATTTAAAAAAGGAGAATGGATAGTGGGAGCGAGAAAACAAAAAGATATAACATTTTGTTTGTATTCACCTTCAGGAAAGGAGAAGCTATCCATGCTTCAATATCCAGCTGCAAGTCACTTACCGTATCAACCCGGAGATACAACTGTGCATTATCAGCGTTCTGATGCATGGGTACTCTGTATTACAGAATCTGAGCATTTAAGGGTAACCAGTGAAAGGAAATTAAGATAGGGGTAAAGTGATCAAATTTCCTGGCTCTAGAGTCCAGTCGAGCAACAGCTTGAAGGCCAATGGTTCCATCTATAAATTAAAAAGCATGGTTGATAAAAATGGAGCCTTGAGGAACCCCAAAAGGGGCTGGAAAAAATTCATAGCGGGCTTAGCCCATAACTACCATGGGCTCTCTTGACTTTAGATAAGACCAGGGCCAGGCATGAATTATACTTTTGATCCCCAATCGATGGGACAAAATCTACAAAAGAACCTCACAATCAATGGTATTGAATACGGATGATACATTAAGTAAAACTAAGAAACAAGAGCCTTCAACATCCAGCACACTAAAAACATCAAAGATCTGCAATGTTGCCGTCTCAGTACTGCATACTGCTCGAAATGGATCATGCATGTTTTGGTCAAATATTCAATTATTCAATTGTTCAGCGACCACTCTTTCCAGGAATTTACCCAAAAGGGCAAAGTTGTTTTTGGTTGATTGTTGTACAAGCAGTCAATGTTCAAAGGAGCCCTCCTTTGGAGCCCTCCTGACCTAAGCGCGCCCACCTGGTGCCTTCCTGGTTGTCACTCTTTTTCCCTTCCTAAGGAGCCCTCCTGACCTAATCCCCATCCACCTGGTCCCTTCCTGGTTGCCGCTCTTTTTCCCTACTTAAGGAGCCCTCCTGGCCTAAGCCCCGCCTACCTAGTGCCTTCCTGGTTGCCGCTCTTTTTCCATACTTAAGGAGCCCTCCAGCCTCTTTTTCTTTGCAGATCGGGATCAGGTACAAGTGGATCTAGGTCATCTAGTCTAAGCCCCACCCACCTGGTGCCTTCCTGTTTGCTGCTCTTTTTTACCTTCTTAAGGAGCCCTCCTGGCCTAAGCCCCACCCACCTGGTGAGTTCCTGGTTGCCGCTCTTTCTCCCTACTTAAGGAGCCTTCCAGTCTCTTTTCCTTTGCAGATGGGGAGCAGGCGCAAGCGGATCTAGGTCACCTGGCCTTTGCACTGCATACCTGCTGCCTTCCTGGTTGCTGATATTTTTCCCTTCTTAAGGAGCCCTCCTGCTCTAAGCCCTGTCCACCTGGTCCCTTAATGGTTGCCATTCTTTTTCACTACTTACAGAGTCATCCAGTCTCTTTTCTTTTGCAGATGGGGAGCAGGTGCAAGTGGATCTAGGTTACCTAGCCTAAGCCCTGCCCACCTGGTACCTTCTTGTTTGCTGCTCTTTTTCCCTTCTTAAGGAGATGCCCTGGCCTAAGCCCCGCATAACTAGTGCCTTCCTGGTTGCTGCTCTTTTTCCCTACTTAAGCAGCCCTCCAGCCTCTTTTCCTTTGTAGATGGGGAGCAGTTGCAAGTGGATCTAGGTTACCTGGCCTAAGCCCTGCCCACCTGGTGCCTTCCTGTTTGCTGCTCTTTTTCCCTTCTTAAGGAGTCCTCCTTGCCTAAGCCCCACCCATGTGGTGAGTTCCTGGTTGCCGCTCTTTTTCCCTGCTTAAGGAACCCTCCAGCCTCTTTTCCTTTGCAGATGGAGAGCAGGTCACCTGGCCTAAGCCCTGCGTACCTGGTGCCTTCCTGGTTGCTGATATTTTTCTCTTCTTAAGGAACCCTCCTACTCTAAGCCCCGTCCATCTGGTCCCTTACTGGTTGCCATTCTTTTTCACTACTTAAGGAGCCATCCAGCCTCTTTTCTTTTGCAGATGGGGAGCAGGTGCAAGTGGATCTAGGTCACCTGGCATAAGCACCACCCACCTTCTTAGCCGTGCCTTTTCCTTTGTGCTCTTAACTATTAGGTCAAGGGCGTCACTCGCCCGGGCATCCGAAGCAAAGGGCAGATGCAAAAAGGGCAATTGCTGTTTGGACCTGCTCGGACCAGGAGGACCCAGGACCCAAACCCCTGCCCAGACAGCAGGTAAGCATGCACCAACATGTGTTTACTCCATCTGTCCACACAGGCCATCCCCACCATCATCAGGCAATGACAACGTCAACTTCTCCGGTGCTGGGGTGAGGACAGGTGCTCCGTGGCACAGTAAGTCATGCATTTGTACAAGTTATATTCTTGCGCTGCAGCGTGTGTTTGTGGTTCGCTCGCAGCGGCTCCTCCCTGACTGGAAGGTCCCTCTCAACTCCCTATCGTGTGTGCCTCATGCCCCCCCTTCTCCAGCCCCCTGCACCCATGTGCCCCCTTTGCTCTTCCTCATGGACTGCTTTGTTTTGCTTTGTATTGCTTTGTGTTCTGCTGCATTGTTCCTTCTTCTAGGTTTACATTTGTCGACTGTTTTTTTCTTTTGTATTTTGTTCTGTGTTCTGCTGTGCTCCACCCTCCTCTTAGTTCTCTTTTTAATTACTGCTCTGTTCCTGATGCCCTGGTAACCTGATTTGCATACCGGACTGCCTTGTTTTCTGCCTGCTCTTCCATCTGAGTTCTTGTCTACCTAGTCAATCGTCCACTATTGTCTTGTCCCTTTATGTCTGATCTGCTTGCATGCCTCTTTGTGACCTCCCCTAGTGTTCCCCTCTCCTCTTCCCCCACCTACTCTATAGTGCTCTCTGTTTCAACCTATCTTCTCAAACTGCTTCTCTAGTGAGTATTCTGCTCTCCTCAATAACTCTGGTAGGAAGAAGTTCAAAAAGGATATCCTGGTCTCGAAACCAGGCCTCCCTATCACTGACACCGATACCAGTGCTTCCTCCAGAAAGACCCTCACCAGCATCCTCTTAGTCATTCCCTCACCAGACTTATGGACTCTGTGCTCTCTCCTTCCTCTTCTCACATTAATGGTGGCACCAGGTGGGAGGCCTTCCTGGCCCCCTTCCACTCCTCTAAGGTTATCATTAATTTCTACCTGAATGGCACCATCAGGCCAACCTTCTCCTCTTTGATAGACGCTTCCCGCATCTCATCAATTTCCTTTCTTTTCCTGCTGTCCCTTCTTTGGCTTCCTTGCCTCACGCCTCAGCCTCCTACTTGGCTACCTTGCCCTCTTCCCCTTCCTCTTCTGCCCCTCCTTGGGCTCCTTCTATACCTCCGCTGGGCATACCTCTGATTTGTACACCTCCCAGAAAGTCTTTCAAGGTTGGCAACTTTCTCCATATTGCCACTCTCAACTCTCGCTCAGCTGTCAAACACTCCTCTGACATCTGCAGCCTCCTGGAAGAACTTGATCTCAATGGCTTCGGTTTCATCGAGACATGGTTCACGGCCAGCTCTGTCACAAGCTTTGACACTATGCTCCCTGATGGCTACAAGATCCTCTCTGGGCTTGAAACAACCGTTCCGGAGGGGGTGTAGCCTTGATCTTTCCGGAGTGTATTCCTGCCTCTTTCATTCCTATGCAGACCTACTCCTCTTTCGAATGCATTGTCTGCAGGCGCTCTCTCTCTCATGGCCCTCTCTTACCGTGGCTACTATCTATCATCCACCTGGTCAGATCACCTCCTTCCTCTCTGAGTGGGCGGACCACTCCTTCTCCCTCCTGGCCTCGACCACTCAACTCCTCTTTCTTGGAGACTTTAACATCCACCTGGACTCTTTCGCAACCTCTGCGACTCTTTCTCACTCTCTCTCTCTTTCTATTCTCCCCTCTGGCCCGACTCACTCTGCAGGGCACACTCTGGATGTTCCAATCTCCCCATACCTCCCCCTCTCTATCTCCCTCACCACTCCTCTCTCCTGGAGTGATCACTTTCTCCTTTCCTCCCATCTTTCCCTCTCTACCCCTCAGACCAAGCCAACTCCAGCAATGCCACCTACCTTCTTTGTTATCCGACCAATGAAGTGTGTGTGAGTTGAGGCTTTCACCGTCACTTTCTCTCCTCTTCCTCCTCCTCTGGCTGACTCACATCCTGACACAGCCCTTTCCATGCTCCACTCTTCTATCTCTGAAACTCTTGATGCTCTTGCCCCTGTCATGAGGATCCGCTCAAAGCCCAAAGCCAAGTGCAACTCCTGGTATGACTCTGACCCCGTCACCCTTAAACGCAAGCGCAGGGTGGCTGAGAGGCAATGGCTATCTTCCTGCGCATCCTCTGACTAACTGGCCTGCTGCCTGCTCCAAAGGCAATACCGGCTCTCTGTCTGCACTAAGAAGAGAGCCCATATCCAAGCCCGCATCTCTGCGGCATCTAACAACTCTGCCAAACTCTTTAAAATCTGCAAGGAGCTGGCCAATCCTGCTGCAATCTCTACCTCTCATGTCCCCTCCCAGGCCCTCTACATGGCCCTGGCTTCTTATTTCATCTCTAAAACTCAGGACATCCGTCCACACTCTCATCCTCTCCTCCTCCCTCTACTCGCCCCTCTACCAACAGCCCCCCTGTGGCCACCTCACCTCCCTCTTTCTCTTCCTTTCCTCTGTTCTCCCCTGACAAGGTTTCTAGACAAGTCTGATCTATGAAAGTCTCGTCAAAACAGGTTCTTCCCTGTTCTTCCAAAACCATCAAGGACCACATTGACACCCTCGATCCTGCCCTGGCTGACATCTGCAACCACTCCTTCGCCACTGGAGCATTCCCTTCCCCCTTGAAACACTCTCTTGTGCACCCTCTTCTCAAGAAACCCTCAGCCGACCCCTCCTGCTCAGCTAACTATAACCCAATCTCCATCACTCCTTTCCTGGGCAAACTGCTGGAAAAGCTGGCAATATCCCAGCTTAATCTTCACACTGAATCTGTTGGTTGTCTCCATGACCATCCGTCTGACTGCAGAGCAGCCAGAAGCACAGAAACTGCTCTCCTGAACATCCATGAAGACCTGCTTTCTAACCTGGATTCTAATCTCCCCTCTATCCTCAGCTTATTCGATCTCGCTTCTGCCTTTGACATGGTCAACCATGCCATCCTGCTCAATCGTTTCTGTGAAGACCTGGGTACCACCGATCAGGCCCTGGCCTGGCTGACTTTGTTACTCCCAGATCGACCCTCCCAGGTCCAACTTGGGTCCTTTCTTTCCTCTATCTCACTATCTACCTGTAGTGTTGCCCAAGGGTCTTACCTCTCTCCCTGGCTTTTCAAGCAATACCCGGCACCTCTCGCCCACTGCATTGCTGCACTCTGCTCCAACTTTCAGTGCTATGCAAATGACACTCAGCTCGTTTTCAGGCTCCCATCTGCCACCTCTTCTCCTTCTCTTATCCCTGACTGTCTGTATGCTATCCAGGGTTGGTGTGCCACCAATTATCTTCACCTTAATGCCAGTAGGACAGAGATTCTCCTCATCCCCACACCTGCACCCCCCTTTCCTGTCACTCTCTGGTCAGCCGCCCTTGGCTCTCTTCCTGCTCCCACCTGTGAGGCCAAGAACCTTGAGGTCATCTTTGACTCAACACTCTCCTTTTCTCCTCACATCTCTGATGTCTCTAAGATGTCAAACTACCAACTGCACCTCCTCAGAGGTGCTCTTCATTTCCTTTCCTTCCCCCAGAAGCTCACTGTCTCTAGAGCTCTGGTTCTCTCTAGGCTAGACTACTGCAACAGCCGGTTTCTAAATCTGCTAGTCTCTACTCTCTCTCCTCTGCCCTCTGCAACTCATCCAAAACAGCACTGCAAGACTCGTCTTTGGCCTCAAGCCCAGGGATCGTATCTCTCCAGCACTGAAATCTCAGCATTGGCTCCCAGTGGCTGCAAGGATTAGGTTCAATACTCTCTGCATTGTCCACAAGGACTTTTGGGGCCTGGGTTCTCAATACCTCCAACTCTCTCTTCGTAAATACCTTCCTACTCGAGCTCTTCGCTCCTCCACCTCCAGCTTCCTCAGAGTCAGTCGATTCTCCCAGCAACAAGTTGGTGGTAGATCTCTTTCTTTGGCTGGGGCCTCTCCTTCTGGAACAGCCTCCCTGCCTCTCTGAAACTCGAGGAGAACCATCTGCGGTTCCAGAAGCACTTCAAGACCTTCCTCTTTGCTTCTGCCTTCTCTCTTCAACACCCCTGCTGATTTCTTGTCTGATACCGCACTAGTCACCTGGCTACCCTCTGATTTCGGGCCCAGGTCCAAACCCGCCCAGTTGCACACCCGCACTGCCTCCCAGCAACCCTTGGACTTGGGTCTGCATCTGTAACCCTACAGTCCCCCTACTTGAACTTTTGGTCACCTGCTGTCTGCACTTACCCTTGGACCTGCCACCTGCTGACCGCACTTCATGTTATTGTTTTGATCCCATGTACAGCACTACCCCCTCCCTGGCATTTTTCCCCTCCCACCTCCCCTGCACTTGCGTGATCTCAATGTCACTTAGCCTTGTAAGATCGTTGTCTCTGTCCTCCCTCTGTTTCCCCTTCCTTGTCTCGTCGCGCCTTGAAACACTTGTGTATAGACATGTTACAAATGCCATATCAGATCATATCAAATATCTTTTTTATTTTTTATAATGGGCAGACATGTTCTGTTTTCAGAGAATCAAGGAAGCATCCTGTATCAAGAGAAAGATGTACAAGCTGCAGGAAAAAAGGAAGAAAAATCCCCAAATTGTCCTTGATTTTTTGGAGCACAACAAGGGTCATCAGAAAAGTAGGTAGGCTTAATGACATCAGTCATTTACGTTTTGTCGATCCAAAATCGGAAGAGTAGGCGATAACTGGGGAATACCATTTCAAATCTCTACAATCTTGTTTGAAAAGAATATAGCACACTCTGGACTATTTAGATTTAATATAGCAGATTGCTTGAACAAAAGTGGATTTTTAATCACCTTCAGCAGGGCAAAAAGAGCTTTGGGTTGGTTTGCAGCAGATCCAATAGCGAAGTGGTAATACTAAAATGTAGCTTTAGAGAGACTCTCAGAATAACTGTGGGAAGCTTGTTTTAAATGTCATAGATTATCAACTGTTTTAACATTGAGATAAATATTAACATAATGCTGTCATGCCAAAGTGATGAGTTGCATGTTAGTTTCATCCTCCAGTTTTTGCTGTGCTTCTTTGAAAGAATTGCACCAGTCCATAAGAACTATACTGCACCGTTTTACTTCTTCCACCATCAGTGATCCATTCATCTCTGTAGTGATTTCAGAAAATCTTGCCCAAATGTTCTTAAGTTAACAATGCTTGTGTTTTAAGATCTTTGATATTTATAACAGTGATGATCATGTTGTTCAAGCTCCCACAGTCACAGCTTTAAAGAAGGCACTATCATGCTGTCTCTGGAAATGATCTATCCAGGACATATTTGGAGTTCACAGTTTGTGGCAATTGATTTTTTGGAGCACAACAAGGGTCATCAGAAAAGTAGGTAGGTTTAATGACATCAGTCATTTACGTTTTGTCGATCCAAAATCGGAAGAGTAGGCGATAACTGGGGAATACCATTTCAAATCTCTACAATCTTGTTTGTAAAGAATATAGCACACTCTGGACTATTTAGATTTAATATAGCAGATTGCTTGAACAAAAGTGGATTTTTAACCACCTTCAGCAGGGCAAAAAGAGCTTTGGGTTGGTTTGCAGCAGATCCAATAGCGAAGTGGTAATACTAAAATGTAGCTTTCGAGAGACTCTCAGAATAACTGTGGAAAGCTTGTTTTAAATGTCATAGATTATCAACTGTTTTAACATTGAGATAAATATTAACATAATGCTGTCATGCCAAAGTGATGAGTTGCATGTTAGTTTCATCCTCCAGTTTTTGCTGTGCTTCTTTGAAAGAATTGCACCAGTCCATAAGAACTATACTGCACCGTTTTACTTCTTCCACCACCAGTGATCCATTCATCTCTGTAGTGATTTCAGAAAATCTTGCCCAAATCTTCTTAAGTTAACAATGGTTGTGTTTTAAGATCTTTGATATTTATAACAGTGATGATCATGTTGTTCAAGCGCCCATAGTCACAGCTTTAAAGAAGGCACTATCATGCTGTCTCTGGAAATGATCTATCCAGGACATATTTGGAGTTCACAGTTTGTGGCAATTGTAAATATTACATGCGATGTCTATTGCCAAATAACTGTTGAATGTTGTAGTCATATGTGGGCCATTGAGGAACAGGAATAACTGCATATCCTCAATACCTGAACATTCTGATATTGGTTCAGGATCACTGTTGATGAGTTCTTCTGTGGATTGAGCAACATGATTTCTTTTAAATATAATTTTCTTTGTTTATGTGTAAAGTTTCACTTGAATTCTTGTGATTCTGCTGCTGTGCTAAGGGAAACAAAGAGATCTTTGTAGTGTAATCATAATTATTATAATAATCCTGTAAAAAAACTTTGTTGAAGGGACGTTATGGTTCCAAGTAAACCCGAAAAACCCCTGAAATTCGTAAGTTATGGTAAGCTAACCAACCATAACTCGTGCCACCACCGTGCACTGCTAAGACTAACACCCAGGACATCAAAGATGACATCATAAATGTCATTGATGACATCACTGATGACATCACATGTCTGGCTCCCTCTTTTTTCCGTTACTGATATATCTAGGCCAGTAACAGTCAGGAACTAAAAATTCACTATACTATAATACAAAGTACTATCTTTGTAGACTTATACTTCAAATATGTTCTTACAGTAATTCACTTAGTGTCCACTCAAATCATATGAAACATATACAAAGGAGAAAGGAGAAAACACAGACTTGGAAGGCAGCAATGCCTTTTATGCATGAAGATGATTAGTACGGTTATCAACACTGTCTTATAGTTCTGTTGTTTTTTTATTACTGTACTTTCCCTGAATATGCTCATATTTGTATACATTGCACGTACACTACTTTCATTAGGGTCTAGTCACAATATGTGATAGTTATACATAGGGAAGTAGTAGCTTTGAAGCAGAGCAATCATTTCTGTACATGAAGATAATCAGTTATGTTATGAAAATTGTCGGGTAATACTGCTGTTTTTTGTTTACATCACTTTCCCTGTATATGCTCTATTTGTATGTGTTGTTGTCTTTTTGTGTTTTGTGTGCAGTAATGCAATAATGTAGTAATTGGGTTTTATTAGCTATCTATTACATGTTTCACATTACGTAAAACTCTAATAAAAAAGCAGTTATCATTTCAGTATTCAACATGGCAAGATTATGAATATTGCACCTTCATCATGTATGCTGCACACACGGCTTATGTTTCTGCATGAATAGCTTAGTATACTGGATAGAACTTCATAATAGAATGCTATTTATATCAACGCATTCCTTAATGCACTAATTAGCCCCTTATATTTATTCCAATGATCCTTGACACTTTTTTGTCAACATTACAATAAGAATCCCTTCTACAGAGTTTTCATGAAAAGTAAATGCACATGTGATGTCATCAGTGATGTCATCAATGACATTTGTGATGTCATCTTTGATGGCCTGGGTGTTAGTTTTAGCAGTGCACGGTGGTGGCGCGAGTTATGATTGGTTAGCTTACCATAACTTACGAATTTCAGGGGTTTTTCAGTTTTACTTGGAACCATAACGTCCCTTTAACAAGGTTTTTTTACTGAATTTCATAGGTTTTTAGTAGCACAACTTAACCATAATATCCCTGACTTTATATACATGTAACATAGAACATATTGAACCCCCAGCCAGTGATTTTGATGTCCGCGGACTGTGCATATGTCCGCGGATGGACGCTGACAACAGCAATACTACCCAAAAACTCAGGGGGTATCTTGAATTATTATATTGTGCCATATGAACAGTGCACAAATTCAAAAACCAGCACACAAACACATTATATGTAGTAATATATAAGAAATAGAACCTATATTTCTAACACATCAACCATCCATTTAAATACCATATGTACTAAATGGAATATACCAAAATTAAAAGAAGATAACCTTCAACATAATTACCTCACAGAAACTGCACAACTAGGAGCAACAGTAGATCTACAGACCAGTAAGAACACAATTTACCAGAAGCTAGTAAGTGTACTTCATTTTTCTTATATATTTCTAAAATGTCTGTATTAGATACAATAAAAGTGATATATTTTTTTTTTTTTACAGAAATGTCCAGTACTTTGGAGTGGCTTGAGAAGAATTTCCCACGTGAGGAAATGTCTGAAGATATTGATTCTAATGGTAGACACTTCTCTATATAACCAAATTAATAAGCATTACTTTATGTACACAGACCATACAAACATTGAAAATAGTACACCAAAAGATACATTGGATAACACTCTCCAGTGCATGGAAGAAAAAATTGACATGCTCATGGCAAATTTCAACCATTTGAAGATCTTTATAGAGGACCACATAAAAGGAAATATTAAATATCATTGTCCCACATGTACCTGTCCCCCCTCTTCATATCCCAGTCAATTATCCCCAAACCTCTCTACGAACAAAAACGTTTTGATGAGGCTTCATCCCTTCATCTCCTCCTATCCATCCTCTTGAAACCCCCAATTCCCCTATGTTTGTATCAGTTTCTGCTTCCCCTTCTCTTTCATAAATTGTACATCTATATATAATAAAACAAAAATATTATGTGTCTTAATTCAGTCATTTTTTCATTTTATTTTTTAAAAGGTCAGTTAGCGTGTCTGCGGACAGTGCGGGTGTCCGGAATGTCCACAATTAACCAAAATGGGGGTGTCCTAAGGACACTATACCTGTCCGTACTATTCGCAGGCAAGTTACAAATGTTCTAAGAACACACTCTGTGTCCGAGATGTCTGTAAAACCCAAAATGGAGGTGTCCTAAGGACACTATGCCTGTCCCTACGGTTCGCAGGCAAGTTGAAACTGTTCTAAGCACACAATCAGTATCCAGGATGTCCGTAAAAGCCAAAATGGAGGTGTCTTAAGGACAATATACCTGGCCGTACTGTTCGCAGGCAAGTTGAAACTGTTCTAAGAACACAATCGGTGTCCGGGATGTCCATAAAACCCAAAATGGAGGTGTCCTAAGGACACTATACCTGTCCGTACTGTTCGCAAGCAAAATGGAACTGTTCTGAGAACACGCGCGGTGTCCGGGATGTCCGTAATTAACCAAAATGGAAGTGTCCTAAGGACACTATACCTGTCCGTATTGTTCGTAGGCAAATGGGAACTGTACTAAGAACACAATTGGTGCCCGAGTTGTCCGCATATAGGTAAAACAGGGGTGTTCTAAGGACACTTTACCTGTCCGTACTGCCTAAAGAACATTTACGCACATGCGCACCACACCCGTAACTTTTCCGAACATTGCGCATGTCCGTAACTGTTTGCGTCACTTGTGTTGCACTTTTAATTAATTTCAGGACCCAAACACTGTTTCCCGTTCATTTGATGTCCTGCAGACACCAATCCCCTTCGCGGACATGTTCGCGACGCCATCATGTGACCGCACCCACGCTGATCGTGTGTTCGGAATTGCGGACACAGTTCGGGTCCCCAAACATTTTTAAAGTGCATTTTCAGGCTATCCACAGTATTTTATAGTAAACATTCACCATAGCATATGTCGCAGACAATCACCCTGACTCGCTACATACTTTTTGGAACTTTTTGAGCCTTTTTGGGATGTTCTATCTGTCCGCGGACAGTGCGGGTGTCCGCGGAGCGCTCACACGAACCTCTATAAAAGGCCACACCCCAGAGCTCATCCTCATTGTGCTTTTGGCTATTTGACAAAGCATTGTCTACTTTGGCTGGTATTTTGCTGCCAATCTTCAGATTTTTCTGAAACCTGATGGTATCCATGGCTCCTCTACTGCCACCTGGTGCTACATCTGCTTCAGCAACACCCCCACCTCCTCCACCACCACCTCCCCAAGGGCCTGAAGAGGATGACGAGGATGAGGTAGTGGAAGTCCCTACTACCAGCACTCGCCTTGAGTCTTGGGTGTGGCGGTTATTTACCATACATGGTAACGTACCTAAGGCACGTGCGAACAAAGTCACCTGCAACAAGTGCAAAATGGTGCTGAGTCACGGGAGGCTTGGTTCGTACAGCTTTGGTATGATTACTATGAAGCGACACCTGTGGTTGTTCCACAGTGGGGCCGTTCGCAAGGTTGTACCTTGCGAGCAATGTCGTAGGTTGAGTTCCTCTACTTCATCCTCCGTTTACTCTCCTCTCACCACAAGAGCCACTCCTGTGGGAGAGTGCATCCCTCCAGCTGCCTCACAGGCCATTCACAATGCTGATGACCCTTACCTTTCTAGGGTCACAGTTTTGTGTATGTACTGCGACGCAGTACTCTGCAGGGGGGAGAGACTTCGAAGTGCTTTCGAGACTACGGTCTCGGAGCACGAGAAGACCAGCCCACTACCTAAGTAAGGCCCAACCTACATCTTCCTCTCCCCACCCACCCTTTCTTATCCTCGTGGTTGGTGCCCCCCCTTACCCTCCTTTCCCCTCCTCTCCTAGTGTGTTGTGTATAAAAACCCCAAAAAAATTTAAAACAACAAAAAACTTTTCAGATCAGCCTTTCACAGTCAAAAAATAGAAGTGGCAAATAAATTGAGCAGGCTCCTGTGCATTTTTTTTAGAGGTCCATGGACAGTTCGCGAACATCAAAAATGTTGGGGTGCTGCCCTATCAAAATTATTGCACTTTTATCTGGGAGGAACTGATGGCTCTGAAAAGAGCCTTTTGGTGGTGTTTTTTTCTATTTGAAAAACTTGAAATAATCAACACCTACTGCAAAAAAGATGGCTGTAATTGCACAAAAGGACACAATGCATTTTGTACATTTCTCAGAAAAATCTGATTACCAGCATAAGTAAAATGGACTCCATCTCTACGAAAAATGTATGTGATACGAAACATAATATTTTCATTGTGAAAAGAGGACATGCCAACATCTATTAGAAAGGCACAAACAGCCTTATTAACATTGCGCCTCGCTTTCTCCATTTGTGGACCAAATGAAGAAGAACGCAGCCACATTTGTCTCTGCGCAATACGAGAAAATATTACTTGGGAATTTGGAAACATTTCCATGCCTTCCCAAGTCCTTCTTTCATCGCAAATTGCAAAGAAATTCCTGACACATGTCCCAAACTGTTCCCTCCACAATGAATTATAATTGTTTGGATGATGCCCTGTCTGCAAACTAGCACAGAGAGGTAGCAAGTCTAGTCACTTCATTCCGCGCACTCCATGCCAGTGCACTTCCACATGAGCCAATCCAAGATCTGCCGCTACTCCACAGTGTTGTGCATGCACCTCCAACCAATGTATCCATGAGTCCTCCAAAATCCACACAATTTGCTTTCTGAAACACACAGCCATAGCTAACTGTTCTTCTCTCAGAAAAAGACTTTCTGACAAACTCTCTCCTTAAAGAACACACACACTAAACTTTACTAAGCAATCAATTGCTCTGCTCACTCTCATTTACATGCCTCTCCACCCCAAAATCCCTGTATGTAATACGTGTTGTCAGCGGACTACTGCCATGTCCGCGGACATATTGTAACATGGACAGTCCTTCTACCATTTCCACTTCAGCTCTGTGTATTCCCTCATTGGATACAGCTAACCAGTCACACAGCCATCCACCAATCATATCCACAAACTTTACAGCTAACTGCATCATCAGAGTTCAGCACTTCAAATGTACTGTTGATCACTCTGAGTATAAGTCTCATATCATTGGAAAGCACCTACAACAAAAACTGTGTCTTCAAGATGTCTACTTGCAGCTGCATACATATCCACATGCATGAATAATACAAACTACATGTATGCATATTTTCTGCACAGTACATGTACAACTCTTATAAATGCATATAAACAGAGTAACTGACACTTAAACTGTATAACCTATAAAATGAATTTACTGTCATTTTTACCATCTGATATAATCAACTGTCACTTCCAAACCTGTCTACTATCTATTTCTTTTTACACACACACCTGTAATATTAGAAGATGGGTGAAATAACAATATAATAGTGGAAAAACACTTAGTAGTGTATTATAAAATTATACACAGCCAGTAAAAGGTCATGCATCTTGATACACTCACACATATAAATACTATAATTGAAAAGCTCCCAGCTGCACTAACTCCAATACCTGTAAATCACATCCTTCTGCTTTATTACCCACACCTTCACAAATGCATACATTCCATGCTTTTCTATACAGTTTCTGCCATTTACCTTACAAAAATTGCAAAATAAATATATCATTATTTCTTCTTTCTCCTAACATCCTATAACACAGCTTTAAAAGAACAAGTGAGTTTCATACACTTACTATTCTACTCATTTGTAAAGCATGTTGAACTAACATATTGTAAATGAAATATGAAAGCTGAACATAGTCAAATGAAACTGCATGCATACACTATGTTCAAATATCAAACAAGAATACTACTACAAAAACATAAATATGAATCTCTCAATTAACATCACTGCTATAAACACACAAAATTACTAACGTCTTTCTTTTACAATTGCAGTGAAGACCACTCTCCTGGAAAACAACATCTGAACTACAAACACCAACTACAAAGAAACCTGCTCATTCCACAAAAAAAGGGTAAGTACAATCGTACCAAACTTTCTCTGCCTAGCCTTTAAATCTCTCCACAATCTTACTCTCCCTTATGTCTCCTCTCTCCTCTCTTTCTACACTCCCTCCCACTCCCTTCACTCTGCTGGCCACTTTCTTCTCACTGTTCCTCATTCCCCTTATACCACACCCCATTTACGCTCCTTTCATCTCCTAGCCCCTCTGCACTGGAACGCCTTACCTCTCTCACTCCACTCTATTTCTGCCTTTTCCTTATTCTAAACTTTACTCAAATCTCTCCTTCTCCATTCCCCAACATGAAACCCCTCTCACCTTCTTAACCCTCCTCTATCCTCATTTCCTTAATCATCTCCCTCCCCATCCCTCTCCCCCCCATTCTCACCTTTAACCCCATCCGTTTCCCTCCTTCTCCTCATCCGCACCCTTCGCTTTCACTTCTGCTACACTACTCACCTTCTTCCCTTCACTTTAATTGGTCTACTTACTGTTTTCTTGGTCTGATTCTCAATTTAAATTTGTTTCCACTGTTACTATTATAATTTTACTTGTTATATTTATCATCTTGTTATTAAAATATATTACTCAAACACACTGTGCAAGTGATTCATGTAATTTGTGCACCAAAAAAATGAACCCACAAATCACCATATAATAAACAGGGATTAGCATGCAGAATGGCAGACAAATCTCAGTTTTTCAGAGCATAATAACATAACTCAGCCCCTAGAATATTAGTATTACAAAACAAAGAATAGTTTTAATTTTATACCATTTGATTTACTATTAGTGCTTATCCTCACCACTAGCTCACTTTTTACTATCATCTGAACCGCAGTATAGTAACACACAAATAGAAGAGTAGCCTTCCCAACTAATTGCAGTTGCCCAATGCACAATCACACACCACCAGATACATCTTTACAATCATACTCAAACATTCATGCATACAGCACACATACATTGCACAACAGCCCACCCATGCCTTCTATTTTTTTGTTTCAACAGACCCCACAGAATGCCTACCAGAAAGCAAGTCCGTAGAAAGCAATGCAGAAATAGAGCACATAAAAATAAAATTGTCCAAAATAAGCATCCATCTTTAGCAGAGTTTGTACAAAAAGTTCAAACAAAACAGCAAAGACAGTCATTTAACAAAACAATCTTCCAGTACAGAAACTTTGCCTCCTCTATCAAAATGTAAAAGGAAACAGAAAATGATTAACAGAAATACAGGTACCTATAAATCTTGATATAGCAGGAAGTAACCATACCAAAAAAAGTATATTAACAAAAATGTTCCGCCACAGAGTCCTTCAGAATCTGATAAAATCAGGAGACAAATCATGCACAACCATTAGAAACTACCATATAAAATTAATCTTAGAAGCTTTGATAGACAGTGCAATCCTTTTCAAAAGAAAACTATTTATTTTAGTGTTAAACAGAATGAAACCACTAACAAAACTAACTACTAAATTACAAAAAAAGCTTCTCAATAAACGGAATGTCAACAAAAATAACTTCTTAAATATCTGTGGAGGTGAATGGAGTCACACAACAAGCACAGAACCACATTTCAATGAAGAAGCATATAAACAAAATCAAACAAACACAATGGCCATCCATAGAAGTGGACGAGGTTATGAAAAACTTAATAATACCATAATGGAATAAGAAATACTGCTTACAAAAATATCTCCAAAGAACTCAGAATCAATTCTCCATTTGACTGAACCAGAACATCCAGTATACAAATGGCCATGCACGTCAATGTGTAACATTGCCAAAAAATCTTTCAAATCTTTACGCCAGTTCCTCAATCAATATGTGAAAGGCAAAGACAAAATCAAAATAAAACTGCTGCAAAATATAGATACTTGTCCAGTGCGCAAATACACAGGACTGCAAGGACATTCATTGGCCTGCATTTTAGGACCTATTTGCAAAAGCAGCTTCCATCATATCAAAATGATATCAACACATCATTCAACCATAAGAAATCTAGTCTATAAATTGTACTATGCTAAAAGTCCTGCTTTAGCACTAGCCAATTTAAATGACAATCTTCTACATGGTACAGCCAAAGACCTATTCGAAGAAATCAACCATATCCAGAGTAAATATTTTGGAAGTGAAAACCATTTTACAAAATGCAGTAGCTTTACAACAGACTAGCAACAATTCTGCACATGGCAACCTTCTACTACACACATACAAAAAAGAAATACTAAAATTCAAAAGTACATCCGCTGAAATACCAAACTATGTGTGGGTGTGTTGCCGCAGAACTTTTTATAAAAATAACACAAAAACTATAGACATAACATGCAAAATAGAAGACAATGAAGATTCCAAATGGTTTGAATTAGCTCTCTACCTTATAGCAGAAAACAAATACGAAATAATAACTGACCCCTTAACAGTTTGCAGTTACTGCACTACAAAACTTGACAACAATCAAACTCCTTCACGTGCTATCACAAATAATTTGGAATTATTCCCACTACCAAAACCCCTGCAACAACTCAATTTATATTAGAGCATCATAATTCAAACAGTACACCCATTCCAAGCAATAATACGCTTTCAACCAAAAACAGCAAAATTACCTCCCTCTGAATTGGTGAAAGGCATTCGCGGCAAAGTAGTATATTTACCATTAGATCTAAAAGAAAATGTGCACACGCTGGGAGTGCAACATCCAATAGAACAATCTTTAATTGTCATAGTAAATGGTGTACCTACAAAAGACAAAGAAATTTGGCAACAACTGGTAGATTTACAGAAAGTTAGACCAGTCTTGCAATATCTAAAAGACAATAATGAATACTACAAAGAAATAAATATTGAGGAAAACTTAAGAGAAACAACTGAAATAATACAAGAGTCACCAGAAACTGGTCAATTTGAACTTCTAGATCCTGCTACAATATCCAATATTTTAGACCATTATACAATTCATCCATTACACTCTAAAGACACCATAGATGATGCACTAGGAACGTACCAAATGTGACAAACAAAAGGAACACCAATCAGCATATGGGAAAAAAGTATAGAAGCACATGCTTTTCCTTTACTCTTTCCTACTGGCAAAGGAGGGAGGTACGATGATAGACCCACTCAGATAACAGCATCAGCATACCGCTCATTACAAATGTATTCTGAATATCCCAGATTTAGACAAAATGTGGAATACATATTCCACCTACTCTTTGAAAGTGAACTAGCAACTCTATGTTACGGAGTTGCACATACATTAAAATCAGGAACCCACTTTCAAAATATGTCAGCTACGCAATTACTACACAAAGTGCAAGAAAAAGATGAAGTTTTACAATCAAGCATTACAAATCTGTTAGCAAACATGTGTGGTACGAAAGAGTACTGGTTACGACGTCACGGAGATGTACGTTGCATGATAAGAAACCTTGACTCACCAACTTGGTTTGTTACATTAAGTTGTGCAGGATATGCATGGGAAGATCTACATGATTTCCTACACATATCAAACAAAAACAAAACAAACATAGACATACTAACACCTGGAGTACTTTGATCTCTAGATCCTGTTAATATTTTAAGATATTTCCATCACCGCTTCATTGCTATGCTACACTTTATTTGTAATAAAACTGTTCTTCCCCTTGGAGAAGTGCAACACTTCTTTTGGAGAAAAGAATACCAAGCCAGAGGAGCACCACATATCCACATGCTTTTATGGATTAAAGATGCTCCTAAATTCGGTCAAGACAGTGATGCCACTGTGTTACAGTTTATCAAAAAATATGTCACTCGTGAAATTCCATCAAAAGCAACATGATCTTCATGCACAAATTGTACAATTTCAAACACACAAATGTGGCAAATATTGTTGTCGCAAATAAAAAAACAAAGGGAAATACTACACCAAATGCCGTTTTGGTTTCCCTAGACCGGTTACAGAAACAGGTAAAGTGAACAACTTCAGGTCTTCAGTTAGACTTTAGTGTTAAAGGTAAATCACCTAAAAATACATATTACATAAAAAGAACAGAAGAAGCTAAATATATCAATGATTACAATGCAATCATTGCCCTATTGTGGAATGCAAACATAGATGTGCAGTACATTGCAGACAATTCCACTGCAGTTGCATGATATGTTACAGCCTACTTAACAAAAGAAGATAAAACAGAGCTTCAAGACCTCTGCAATGACCTGTCATCAGACAAAACACTGGGCCTCATTCTGAGTATGGCGGTAAGGGATAGCGGCCACGGTAACGAGACCGGTGGCGGTATTCCCTTACCGCCATACTCCGAGTTCCCTCTGCGCCCTCGCCCTTAACGCCTGCTTTGAGCAGGTGTTAAAGTCGAGGGCGCAAAGGGGCCTCCAAGCCAATAACAGTGACCGTAATGAACGGTCACCGTTATTTGCATCTTCCCCATTCCCATTGAGCCCTATGGGGGCTCATTTGGGAATGGGGAAGAGCCTTGGTGAATGGGGAATTACCGCCCCGCCAACCTTGGAATGGGGCGGTGATTCCGCCATCCACCAAGGCGCTGCCGGTCTGGGTACGGCGTCAACCAAGGCGTTAATAGCGCCATTGGTTAGCGCCATACTCGGAATGAGGCCCACTGTATCAGAAATTGTACAGCTTGGGCATAAAAATGCTCTCCCATAGAGAATGTGGCTGCTATGAAGCTGCAGATCGTTTAACCGGTACTGCTTTGTATGGAAAATCTGAAAATATAGTGAAAATATGGTCCTGCTAAATCTAGAAAAAGAGTTCTCAAATCATATGATGACATAGAAACAATAGCCAAAAATTATCCGAACAGCCAAGACATTTTAAAAAACAATTTAATAGACACATACTACCGAAACAGAAGTACTACTTTGGAAACCATGTGTCTATACCACATAGCTCAAAACTTCACATACAAAAATAATATAAAACCAGATAAAAAAAAGGTTGATACAGAGTGACAAATTGTGAAGGCAGCTTAGTAAAACTTACCAAAGTTTAATTAATCATATCAAATTGTCATTAAAAACTCCTCAACAGAAAGAACTATATTACTTGTCCCTGCTACAACTCTTTAAACCATGGAGAAAAGAAGAAAAGTTACTAGATAACTGTGACTCCTATGAAGACACTTTCAAAGCAAATGAAAGCACTATCACTAATGTAAACTTTACACAGTACAAAACAATGTTGCAAAATGAACAGCAACACGAAGAAGAACTCCAGGCTCAACTAGATAAGAACACTTCTGACAGTAGTCAACCTTCTGTAAAAGGAAGCCAAGAACCACTGGCACAGCCACTAATGGCAAATGAGGCAGAATTAGCTATGACAGAAGTAGAAAACGCCATGTGTCAGTATGAATATACAGAAGACTTAAGTACACTACAATCAAAACTAAACAATGAGCAGCGTAGCATTTTTCAAGAAGTAACAAAAGAAATTGCACATGGTGTACAACATGAAAATAAAGAATGTACCTGTCAAAATTACAAACCTATAATATTATATGTTAGTGGTGAAGCTGGTTTAGGCAAAACATTCTTAATCAAAATCATCAGCAAGTTCCTTCAACAATTGACAAACAACAGCCCCCACAGGTTTAGCTGCCTACAACATAGGGGGTGTAATTGTACATAAATTACTACTCATACCAGTAGAACACCAAAAGAAATTTGAATATTACAGACTTTCTACAGAAGATGCAATGGAACTATGCAGTGTAAAACAATTGGAAATGCTACTAATAGATGAAGTGAGCATGGTCTCCAACCTAATTTTGGCTTTGATTCACCTCAGATTACAAGAAGTACTTAAAACAAACTATGAAGAGCTCTTTGCAGGAAAACACATTATTGTTTTCGGTAATCTTCTTCAATTGACACCAGTGAAAGGTGATCCAATTTTTAAAAACTTAGGACACAAACTCTGCCGGAACACTATTGGTAGCATAGGAAATGTCAACCTTTTGCAAGATTTCCAATACAGAGAATTAACAGAAAACATGCAACAATCTACAGACCTCACCTACGTCAACATTTTAAAAAGTATTAGATTTGGTTTACTATCTCAAGAAGCACAAGCAATATTAAAAACCAGGCACATCCATGCACTTTATGGGCATGACTCATGCTTGTTATGGAACAATTAGCACACAATAATATCAATTGTATGGCCTTATTGCCAACTCTTGTAAGCTGTTCCAAATTCAATGAAACAATGTTGAAAAAAGAAATGCAACCAATAATTGAAATTTCTGCAACAGACAAACTGGACATACATGGTAGGACACTACCCATGTGTGAACAAGCCACAACAAGACTAAATACCTTAGGAAATTCTATCTCCAGCACAGCTGGTTTGGAAAAAATATTAAAATTATCCTTAAACTGTAGAGTAATGCTTAAATGTAACCTTGACATGGAGCAAGGACTAGTTAATGGAGCACTGGGTACAGTTGTTGGCTTTCAAACATACCCACGTTACAATAACATTCAGTTTGTCAATATTCTCTTTGACAAACTTTCAGAAATAAAAAGGATAGGCCGCTCAACAGCTCGATTCCTTCTCTTCAAAGACATGTATGTACGTAGAGAACGATTTTCTCTAACTCTAGCATACGCAGTCACCATTCATAAATCACAAGGTCTTACCCTAGACAAAGCATTGATAGAAATTAGTAACACAGTCTTTAAAGAAGGCATGAGCTATGTAGCACTATCACGCTTACGTACACTTGACGGTCTATTTCTAATCAACATTGATGCAAATAAAGTAAACGCTGATATTCCTTGCATTTTAGAATACAATAGACTACGTTCTCTATACACCCCCATCTAAAAACATATACTGTTCCACAAAAAAGAAAACGCTGTAAAAGAAAAATAATTTTAACAGAAATGCAACAGGATCTCACTGCAAATCCTCCAAAGAGACAAAAAGAAACAAATACTTCATCAATTACCACAACCAAAGAAGAACCTATTACTCAAAGTAACTCAGGTACTTCTTCAAAGAAGCAACAAACACTCCAAAAAAATTACTTGGACACAGACCTATCTGGTCCATTCAAATTTTCAAATATAACTGGTGTAAGTTGCTACGCAAATGTAGCAATGAATATTCTATTTCAATTACCGCCAATTGATGAGAAAATTTACTTACACAGTACAGACTAATTGTGTTTGCAAATGTTAGTACTTCATAGAAATGCAAAAAACAATCCTGACAACACGTATAGTGTTCATGGAATAAGACAAGAATTAGACTACTGTGCTGGAATGGTGAAATTCACTATAAACTCACAAGAAGATCCACAAGAATTTCTAATGTACTTACTGCAAGTACTGGAAAACAAAAACATACATGCAGTCTCTGCAACAATGTGACACAGGAACAAATCCCTAATGAACGCTTTGTGTATGTATCCATACCTAATTGTGAATCCATTCCATTTCAGCAACTTGTACAAAATGCAAACCATGGTAGAGTATGTACTACCTGCAATTCAGATAATCGATCCACCATACTAATACAAACACATAGTAAATACATAATACTAATGCTTCTATGTTACAATGCAGATGGTACCAAAAACAACTGCAAACTGACTGGATTCACACATGGTCAAGTATCACTTGGTAAGAAAACCTTCACAACAATAGGTATAATCTACCACGCAGGAGCCACAACAATGCAGGTCACTACACTGCATATATTAAAAAGAAATGTGGTTGGTTCGAATGTAATGACAGTACCATTACTCTAAAGCAAAGATTACCAGCAAATCTTACAAACGCTTATTTAATATTCTTAAAACCAAAATTTAATAACTAATCTGTACTTAAACATTAACAAAACTTCAATAAAACAAACTATAAACAGTTAGAATACGCCAACAGGTATCTAACTGTCCCAATATTATGCAACAACCAAACAAATAAATCAATACTACTAAATTATAACAAAGAATACGCCAACAGATAGAACATTAACCAGAAACAACAAGTGAACTCTGAAAACAAACAAACAAATAGACTGTGCCATAACAAAAAAAGGTTTTTTTAATCCGACATGGATTTTTTTTTCCACAGACCCAATGATTAGAAAAACAAACACAGTAACTGAGCAAATAGCACAGTACACTGGTTTGTAATCTACTAAATATGAGGGTCAAAATGAATAAACAATGTCTATTATTCAATGCTATAAGTCCTTACAAACTAACAATACTAACATGATCTTTTCTTTTATCACAGAAATTGACAAAGAATATATGTACTGCAGTTACCAAACCAAACATTAAGTATACTACAATAAGTATAACTCATAAATACTGCTCCATAACACAACCACTGCAGCATATCACACCCATGCTCCATAACACAACCACCACATACACCCAAGACTCTAGGCCCTCACCACAACCACCATATGCACTCAAGACTCTAGGCCACAACCACCAAATGCACCCAAGACTCTAGGCTTTCCCACAACCACCCCAGCATATAACACCCATAGATCACACCCATGTTTGATTCTATGGGTGTGATCTATGGGTGTGATATGCTGCAGTGGTTGTGGCCAGGGCCTAGAGTCTTGGGTGCATGGCCGACCATGCCATATAGCCTTTTTAATGTCCGCGGACACCATCCGTGTTCTTAGAACAGTTTCAACTTGACTACGAACAGTACGGACAGGTACAGTGTCCTTAGAACACCTCCTTTTTTGTTTTTTTACAGACAGCCCGGACACCATGTGTGTTCTTAGAACAGTTTCAACCTGCCTACGAACAGTACGGACAGGTGCAGTGTCCTTAGGACACCTCCATATTTTTTTTTTTACGGACGTCCCGGACACTGTGTATGTTCGTAAAACAGTATCACCTTGCCTGCCAACAGTACGGACAGGTACAGTGTCCTTAGGACATCCCCATATGCGTCGATTATGGACATCGAGGACAGTGCGGCTGTCCGCGGACAAAACAAACACAACAGCGGTGCTTACCACCTACATAGATACAATATTTGAACCATCTCTTACTCCCCCACCATCCCCAAACAGACTTACAGACCAACACACTTGCCAAAATTGTATTTCCCCACCATTTGTCACTGCGCTGTCCGTAGATACAAGATGGCGGGCGTTTCCAAAAATCTGACACATGCCACGCTCTCCACCATCCAATCAGCGGACACGTCGCATGTCCGCGGACATTACGCAAGCCGATTAGCCAAGCAGGACACTGTCTGCGGAGTGAACAGGGAAGTGTGTCCGCGGACCGAACATAGATATCACTATTTTTTTTACCTACTTTTTGGTCATTTAAAAAAAAAAAGTACTGGACGGATTTTCACCAAATTTACAAAAGCACATTTTCGGGACCAAGTCGCTGCTCCTGCTGCAAATTTGGTGAAAATCTGTCCAGCGGTTTGAGCTGTAGGCGTGAGCAAAGTTTTTTCCCCATTCAGTCTATGGGAAAAAAATACATTTTGGGATCCCTCCTATAACTTTCCCCCCCCCCTAGACCAAACCTCACCAAACTTTGCAAAAGAAATCAGAGTGGGCCAAATACCTTTTCTGCAAAGTCTGGCGAGGATTCATCCAGGGAGAACAAAGTTATAAGCTGCCCAAAAAGTGCTCTTCCTAGGGAAACAGCAACTTAACCATAACTACACGGCCACTACCGGGGCCGTGTAATAATCTTTAGTGCGATTTAGCTCAAAGAGCTTTACACAAGTAATGATAATACTGTCATATACATTGCAATCAAGCTAAAAGCAGTTGGCTAAAACACTAAAATCCCTATAGATTCAACAATTAATTGTAATAGAATATTCATCATAACAGTATCAGTGTTAGCTGTAAATGGCTCAATTTCATAAAGACAACCAGACAACAAAATAGACAACCAAAACAGACATTCATACATACCCTCCCAAAACCTTCATATCCTCAAGTAGCTAACCAAGTAGGTAAATCCTCCCATTTCCCATTGCTCTGCTACAGCAGAGTAGATTCAGTCATGCAGTTGGGGCGGGGGTGGTGCCTTTTTAGTTTAAGCCATAAGTGCTAAACGTCCTTTTACATGTTTCCATACATGATACAGTGCCAATTGGGCAGCCGTAGATTGTACAATTAAACAGTATGACCAGAAGTTTTCAATTTTTATAGATTCATACAAATGTACAAAATCACCCAGGTTACACAAATACACTTGGCCCAATTTCACGCACTCTGTAAGAATGTGTTTAACTGATTCAGACACGTGTTGTCACCTACATATGCAACAAAACCGCGCTCTGTAGTTTAGTCCCAGATGTGCACCGTGAACAGATAGCACTGGTAGTTCATTTATTCTTAGGAGAACGAAGAAACGTCTTACTTCAGGGTCAGGACATATTAGTAAGTATGGTTGCGGTTTCAAATATGTGTGGGATACCCTGGCTAAAACCTCCCAACTTTTAAATTTCTCTAGGTGGGAGGTTCTCAACTGATCCAGAAATCCTGGCACTCACCTTGAACAAAGCCATCAAGGCAGCAGTAGGAGATATCGCACCACTCAAACTACGTAAACCCACACCTACAGGACACACCAATGCCTGGTTTACCATTGACCTCTTGGCATTGTCAACCAAGAAACGAGCAGCACTAATATTCTGGCAATCCACCCAAAACCGATAAAGCAAAACTTGACTTCAAAAGTATTTCCAAAGATTACAAACAAACCATCATTAAAGCTAAAGCCACCTTCGTTGAATCCAGAATCAAAGAAGCACAATCCCACACCAAAGAGATATTCGACATCTTTAGGGACCTAAAAACCCCTACACCCGTACCAAAAAACATTAACAAAGACAAAACCTGGTGTAAAGGAATCCAATCAGCCATGCTTAATAAAATAAACACACTCCAAACCAAAATTGAATCATCTAGACAAACACTGAAGACCACACCCACAGGGACCCCTGCACTCCCTTATCCTTCAATAAAATGAAAGAAAAGGACATGATTAATATCATGAAATCCATTAAGCCATCCAAGTGCAAAGGAGACACATGCCCAGCCAGTATCATCAAAGAATGCACCAGCACACTCGCACCCTTCCTTACAGCTTTTGTTAATGCTTCATTTGCCACTGGCAAAGTCCCCACCTGCCTCAAAGAGGCATGGGTACGCCCACTTATAAAAAAAATTACTCTGGACCCATCATCTCCCAATAACTACAGGCCCAACACCACGGTGCCCTTTCTGCTCAAAATACTAGACAAAGCAGCATACTTCCAGGTGCAATAATTAATTGAAGACAACAAACTCATTGGGGTACGCCAATCAGACTTTCGCCCAGGACATGGGACAGAAACGGCACTACTGGACCTAAAAAAACAGATGAATGAGGCTAGGGATGCCGGCAAACCGGCTCTCCTCCTCCTTTTAGATCTCTCAGCTGCATTTGACCTTGTTGATCACAAGGTCTTATGCCACCACTTAACCACCACAGCCAAATTCTCACCAGAAGCCACCGCATGGATATAATCCTCCCTGCAAGGAACAACCATGCAAGTCTTCACGGACTCTACCTCGGCCTCATCCACCATCATTCTGTGCGGTGTACCGCAAGGGTCGTGCATCTCATCCACCCTCTACAACATTTTAACGCGCCTCCTCTTCTTCATTCTAGATGCACTGGGTATCTCATATACCAATTACGCCGACGATACCCAGATCCTCCTTACCTTAACAGGAGACTATGACACTGACTCCATGACCCTAAACGACATTTACAACACAATCCAAACCTGGATGGCTGTAAATGGACTATGACCACAAAAGTGATGGGTGGAAGGTTTTGAACAATTCTGTACCACTGGCAATGCTCTGGGCAGCCTTCCACACCACAGTTTTTTAGCCCTTCTGCGCCATTGCAAAAGGGGTCCAGCCATATGCAAATCAGTCAGGTACTGCCACCAATGGTAGCAGCCCAACCCGAACTGCTAGGCCAGGTCCCCTCTGCACGGAAACACAAGCAAACCCATGTTTCGGCCTTGTTGGGCCTTCTCGGTGAGGTGGAGCTTGGTTCCCTATGGTGCAGCCAGCAAGGGACCCACGTCTGGGCATACCCTCTCTGACATAGTGAGACAAACTGTGACCACAAAAGTGATGGGTGGAAGGTCACTGATGAGGCCCAACAAGGCTGAAACATGTTTGGGGATGTTTGTGGTCTCGTACAGAATGGATGTGACCTAGCAGTTTGGACTGGACCGCCCATTTTGGAGTGGGACCAAGCCTGATTAGCACATGGTCTTTCCCCTTCTGTAATGGCTTGGCAGCCGAAGAACGATGGTGTGGAGGGTTGCCCAGAGCAATGCCAGAGGTTAAGATTCATTGTAAACCTTCCAGCCATCACCTCTTTGTTTTTGCTTTGTCACCCCGAGTGGGACGGGTCTTTCCCCTTCTGTAATGGCTTGGCAGGCAAAGAAAGATGGTGAGGAGGGTTGCCCAGAGCAATGCCAGAGGTTAAGATTCATTCTAAACCTTCCAGCCATCACCTCTTTGTTTTGTAAATTGACAATGCCTGAACTCAGACAAAACAGAGCTACTCCTAGTTGGCACCAGCGATACACTCAGGAACCTAGACCCCAAGTTCAGCCACTTCAGCATCAACAATATCGAATCCCAGTTGCCAGAGCAGTAAAAACTCAGGGACTTTACCTTGACTCTAAACTATCAATGACCAGGCAGGTCAATGCTATCACTTCTGTGGCAGCCTACCACGCTAAACTCATGACAGCAGCCAGACCATTCCTATCTAAAGAAAACTCCATTACCATCGCACGAGCCATGACTGGATCAAGATTGGACTACTGTAATGTCCTCTTCTTAGGAACCTCTACTAAAAACTTGGTCATTACAGGTCATTCAAAATAATGCCCTACGAGCAGCCCTAGGCATCCCTAAAAGACAGCACATCACAGATGCAAGGAAAGAAGCACACTGGCTTCCTATCAAACAGAGAGTTATATTCAAAGCCCTTGCACTGACACACAAATGTATTCAACAAACCGCTCCCACCTACCTCTCTGAAAAAGTCCACCCCATCTTCACAACCAGACCTACTACAACACCTTATGTGAACATGCTCACAGTGCCCAAATTTAAGAGAGCTCGAGCTGGTGGCACCAGCTTTCCCTATCTAGCAGCTACCCAATGGAACACGTTGTCACCCACACTCACCTAGCTTTCAAAAAAGCTGTCAAAACATTGGATTTCACATAACCATGCCACACCACAGCTACCTAACCTACACCTGCCTAAATACATAATGTAATGTACTGTTTCACCTAAATGCATAATGTACTGTATTGTTCCTGTAACTAAGTGTAACTACAATTAACAGCGCCACGATGCCTAGGGGCTGCCTTGTGTGCTATATAAATGTAAAAATAAATAAATAAATACCAATGAGGCAAATAGCTTCCCGGTGACGTCCAGCATGGACAGCCGTCTGTAGTTGTTCACCTCCAACCAATCTCATGTTCTTGTTTACCGGTACAAATACCGAATGCTGCTGTGAGGGTGGCACTGAGGGCTCTTTGCAGACTCGGGCAAACAATATTAATGGAACCTTCACCCAGTTTTCCGGGTAGGTCTTCAGAATCTCATTTGTGAGGCCGTTCAGGCTGGGGGAATCTCAAGGCCTTCAATTTCACAATTGCGTCTTGGATCCCTTCAGACTCAACGGTAAAACCCAAGGTTCACTTGGATCCCTGTGCACAAGCATGGAGGTAGGGGCTAGACATTTCTTAAGCGCACCCTATGTGCCCTGCAATGGGATTTATTAGCTTTTTCTCTGTTACGTCCTTAGGCCATGTCAGCATCTCCCATATTTTATGATAATCCCTTGTTTTGAAAAATACAAATGCATTTTTCCCAGGATTTTGTAATCTTGCTTGCTTTATGTATTTTTAGCCAGTGTCTATAGTTTTTTATGATTGTTGCTGTTTCATTGACTGCTGATTTAGGCAGCTCACCACCTTTAGACCTGGCTTTGATCTTTCTAATTGCCCTCCTTTTACAACTTTTGGCGTTTTAAATCTCAATGTCAAAATTCTGTTGGTTTCTCACCCCACTGTCTACCGCCGGTGCAAAGTCATTCCGAGCCACCTTGTGTGCAATATTGCTCAACCAAGTTTCAATCTTGTATGCTTTCATGCCCTTTAACATACGCCAGTCAAAACTTCCAAAGTAAAAAACCAAAGTACACAATTTATCAATATTGGTATACGACCATCTAAGGCAGTTTCCCGCTGTGTTTGCATTTAGTCCTCCACACAATTGTGTTCGGATTTCACCTTCCCCCAGGTTTAACTCCAAAGATAATAAAGCATGATCACTATGTTTATTTGTGGCAACATTCAAAATAAATAGAACAGATTCTAGCAGGGGATTGCTACCACTAAAGTAGTCCAATGTAGATTTTTTGTTACCACTGTGCCATGTGGTTTAGCAGTGTCAACTAGTCCCATTCAGCTAGATATGATAACCATTGAGCACCACGATAGTTAGGTTTTGGCAATTGCATGGTGATTTTTGCTTTAAGATTTTTATAATTTGTATCACTTTTCTTATCCACACATCTTGCATTCCAATCCCCACATATCAACACAGGGTCGTCAGCTATCAGTTCCCACCACTGTATTAGAATAGTGTTCAGATAATCAGTTATTGCTTCAGAGACCAGAACGCCCGGGGGGTTGTATATGTTGGCAATCAGCAGACGTTTACACAACCCATCTTGAACACATTTGACTTCAACTGCCAATACATTCCCATCCCCAAATCTCGAGGCAAGATCAGTGTAGAGACAATAATGTTCTTTATACCACTCAGTAAAACACCTTTTGGCCTTTGTTGAAGGCCCTTTAATGAAATTTCCAAGGCCTTATGAATGATTGTATCCCATGTCCCCCCCCCCCCCTTCTTGGAGCGCTTTGAAGCACTCGTTTTGTGTATATGCGCTTTATAAATAAACAATACAAATTCAAATACAGCATATTCACCAGACTCCAGACCAGCCCGAACACACTGTGCACACAGCGCACTCTGCGTGTGTTGCAGTATTAGTATCTCCCTCCAGGCAGGCTAGTCATAGAGAGTGCAGAAAGACTCCAATGTAGGAAAGCCAGCAGCAGCCTGCAGCGTGTTCACCAGACTCCAGACCAGCCAAAACAAACTGTGCACACCCAGTGTAATTATACCTGTGGATTAGTAGATGATAAAGTAGATATTAGTGGCTCACAGGCTCTGATTTCGATGTCTTGAGGAACATATCTGCATGCCAGTCTTTTTTGGTGTCTGGAGTTTATTTTCGAAAAGCATTGGCACAGAGATCTACAGCATATTACAGCGTATTTGGGAATATCTTCAAAGGGAGCACTGTGTCATTATCAGAGGCGTTGCTAGGGGGGGCTTATGGGGCTATAGCACCGGGTCTTTTGGTTGTAGCCCCGGATAGAATCTCAGGGGCTACAACCAGAAGGCTACCTAGCCCTGAGTCCCGACAGTCCTGACATTAACGTAGCCCCGGATCTTTGCCAGACCTGGCAACACGCCTGCTCAGTATTCCACCAGTGATGATCTTCACACGCTTCGTCTTCTTGAAAATAGAAAAGAAGCACAGCATGCAGAGTCTTACCATAATATGAGCCAATTCAAATGGTAGGATGGGTTAGTAATTCAAGGTCCTGATAGGAGAGTGGTGTTCATAAATGCTTAACACCTTAGATAAAATAACCTGTCTTTATAATTTCAGCAAACAGTGCTTTCAAATTCAGGCCTAATTGAAATAGCACTTATAGGTTATGAATCTTGCTCACAAGGAGGGGGCACATCCGATTATTAATTGGGAAGATGTATTCTCACTGGGCCAACTTCATATGGCCACGAATCTCATTATTAAGACCGATTATCCTATTACAAGAGCTCCCTTAAAAGCTATAATAGCCCCTGGACAAATTAAACTTGAACCACCAAATACTCAGTGATAGATTTGAAATAAATCGAGTTGATCACAGGAGTAAACAAGAACTGACAATGCCATTGTTGCTGGGTGACGAATAAGCATTCTCTAGCTATAGTTAGTGGAATCATTTCCCCAGTTATGCACACCAGTCACGAGCTACTGCCATCATCGGCCCTGCAAGTAGAATAGATGGTCTGGGAATGTATACGAAGTGCTTTGGTATATGCCAGGTATTGCTAACATATGTCAGCCACAGTAGTCACATCATTTCATAGTTTTGTTAATTAAAATCTATGGTTCTTAAAAAGGTGTGAGTTATTGCCATCAAAACATCCGGTACTTGCAGTGTTGTAATGCAATTCCCAGGAAGTCAGAGCAATGTCAAGACTATTCATGGTTAGCATAGTCGTGGCAGGTTCTTTTAACTCCAGATGGCAAAGCAGTACCATATTCCATTATGTCAAATTGGCAAGAAAATACCAGGATCATGTATGCCTATTTAGTTTAGAAGTGCACGATTCCATTATGCCAAATTAGGATAGCCCAATTAGCACATGAATGCCACATAACACAGCAAGTCCATATTTCATTGTGCCCAGTTAGTACTCAAAGAACAGATTCTATATGTTTGTGGTGCTAGGAAAAGTATGTATTGTATTGTTTATTATTTATATTACGCACCCCACCCTGAGGTATCTGGGCGCATTACAAGAATATGCATGTTCATGGTTACAGAATAAATAGTACATACAGTAAAAATAGAGAGTAAATATACACACAGTACAATGAGTACATACAAGTATGCTGCTTACACAAAACCGAAACTACATACATGAGCATGAGGTAAGAGCGCAATGACACACTTGAGCTGGTAGGGTATATACATACTGCAGCATAGTGCTACAGCTAACAGGCTACAGAAGGGGAGGTATATACAAGTGGGTGCAGGAAGGCGATAATGCCTAGGCTGGTGTATTTCTGGTGATCAGCCAGAGTTTGGTGTCTTTTCTGAATTTGTGGAAGGGTTGCTCAGTACGTAGTATCGGGAGGAGGGATTTCCACAGTTGGGCGGCCAGCACCAGGAAGCTGCTGCCTCCCACTCTTTGTTTTGTAGCTAGGCACCCTTAGGAGGCCAGAGTTTGTTGACTTGGTAGTCCTGGAAGGGTTGTGTTTGACAAATATTTCAGCCAGGTATTGGGAGGCAGCGTTGTTAAGGCATTTATAGGTGAGAGATGCTGTTTTGAATTGGATTCTTTCTTGGATAGAGAGCCAGTTGTTGTTACGTCTAATTGCAGAGATGTGCTGCCGTCTGGGGATGCTCAATGCTGTTCTAAGGGCGTTGTTCTGCAGGATTTGGAGTTTGTTGGTAATAGATGTGCTCCTAGATAAAGGCCGTTACAATAGTCGATCGTGGATAAAGCTAGCGCCCGTGCTAGGGTCATACAGCTATCCGAGGCTAGGAAGGGTTTGCACAAGTGGATCAGTTTGCAGATGTAGGCAGTGGATGAGGCGGTAGCACTAATCTGTCTGTGCATACTCAGGGAGGAATCCAGGAAGAAACCCAGCATTTTAACCTTGTTAGCCACCTTTTTGTCATTGCCGTCTATGTTGAAAGAGCAGCATAGGTTGCTCAATTTGTTCGTGTTGGCAGGGGAGGCTAATAAGAGTAACTCAGTCTTCTCATCATTCAGACAGAGTCCATGAGTGGCCATCCAAGCCTTAATGATGAGATACATTGTGTTGACATGGGCTAGGTCTGACAGAGGCAGGAGGATCTGGGTGTCATCTACATAGTTGGTGTAGGTGACACCCAGATGGTTCAGATCGTCAAACGTAGGTTTGGTGAACGCATTCTATAAGGTCGGCGAAACACAAGAACCTCGCGGAACACCGCAGGTGATGGGAATGGGGTCAGCTGCAGCAGAGGCAGAGAATACTCTCATAGTGCAGTGGTTAAGGAATGATTGGATCCAGGCTGTTGCTTCTGTTGAAAAGTGAGCCACAGTAGATAAATGTCTACATAATACCTTATGATCAACCAGATCATAGGCAGCTGACAGATCCAACAGGAGCAAGAGAGCAGATTTACCTTTGTCCTTCAAGTCAACGATTTGTATCTTTAGGTCAATCAGGGCAATTTCTGTCCCATGTTGGGGCCTGAATCCCGATTGTCTAAGTCTGAGTAGTGGTGCTGGCGGCAGAACACGTGTGTGCAATCAGCGCAATGTTGGGGTTGGCTTTTGTGTGCACACCAATGGTGGTGTGTGTGTGTATGCATTGCTGGGGGAGGTGTATGTGCAGGGCTAGTTAGTGTGAGGGCACAGAAATGAGAGACAGGCACAAAGTTGCAATATTTTCATCAGCAGACATCTTTAACAAAATAAAAAGGTTGGATAAAGACCTCTCTGTCTCTATCCTTAAGAGAGTTTCCCTACTTAGAAAACTAAAACTAAAGATCAGTCTGTGTCTCGTCGTCAAAATATTTAAACTGTCCTTGTGTCCAAAACATACTACTTTGACCCTCACACTAGAAATGAACAACTAAGGGTGTAAGGAAATGTCTCTCACTTAGGTTTGGCAAAACGTGTTCACAATTAAAGCAAGTCAATAAATCCAACAAATATAGTATGTTCCAAGGAGAAATCCTTGGATCCAGAGGGTTGTTCCCTTCCCCTGGATAATTTAGGTAGGATGGGAACAGTGTCTCTTTCAAACAACAGTTTCATAAGGATGGCCTCCTGGCATACTGCCCCTTTCAGAAATCCTTTAGTAGATTCTTTAGATCCCTGGTATACTCTCCTGCCAGGTATATTTCAACATTTTTAAAATTCGTATTTAGAGTGGATTGCCTGGTGTACTCCCCTGACAGAAATCCCTTTCTGGGGTCGTGCAGATACCCTGGTATATAAATGTTCACTACCTGATGTACTCCTTTCACCAGGACCTCTTCTCTGGGTTCACTGTCTTTTTGTATAGCACAGGTGTATTACTTCACTGTGCTTATACTTCATTGGCTTTAGGTACTTCTTGTTCCAACGTTCCACACATTGATATCTCATACATGGAGATTTGTTCAAGTTCTGTCTTTTAATTTCTTTATTAGTATTCATTTGCTTGGTGTAACACTTGCTCCAACTGTCCCCACATTGATATCTCATACACAGGGACTTGTTCAAGTTCAGTCTTTTCCATTTTCTTGGTCGGTATTCAAATATTCATATCGGCTTACATGCCTCACGTACGCCCTGGGGTCCCCAATGGCCCTGGGAGACTCACCAGTGACTGGCAATGTTCCCGACCCAAGGCACAATGCAGCAGTGAAGCTTCCTCTCTGGGACCGTATTTCTTACACTGCAGATCTCCTAGCTCTCATGGCAGCTCTGCGTTCACCCGCCAGTAAGACTGCTGCTTCTCGGCACAACTGCATTCCCGGTAGCTCTGCTGCGGCTGCCGGCTCTCTGACGGTTCTCCCATGGTGCCTGCTATGCCTCTCGTGGCCATGCGCCATGCCGGTATGTAACACTTTCAAGCTGCTGTTTGGAAGTGCCTGCCTTCTCCAGCACTGTCCGTTACTGTCCTGCTGACCTCTCCCTCGATTCTATTTACTTCTCCAGTTCTCTTTTCCTGAATGCAGACACCATTTTAAAATGTCCTGCACACTCATTTGGAGTTTTAGAATTTTGTAAAAATGCTTGCAGGCCTGTGGGCCTTGATCCTCGATCCCCTGTGTCCCCTTCCTGGTTTCCCCTCTCCTTCCCGGCCCGCCCTCCCCCTCCCATTGGCCACTTGGCTTCCATTGCATGGGTCTAGCAACCCAATAGCAGCCACCTGCTCCCATTTCCATCTGGGAAGCAGGTGAGTGCTGCCTCCGGATTGTTGCTCCATTTGGAGTTTTAAATTGTGAAAAATGCTTGCAGGCCCGTGGGCCTTGATCCTCGATCCACTGTGTCCCCTTCCTGGTTCCCCTCTCCCTCCCACCTCCCCCTCCCATTGGACACTTGGCTTCCATTGCCTGGGTCTAGCAACCCGATAGCAGCCACCTGCTCTCATTTCCATCTGGGAAGCAGGTGAGTGCTGCCTCCGTTTTTTTTGCTCCATTTGGAGTTTTAAATTGTAAAAAATGCTTGCAGGCCTGTGGGCCTTGATCCTCGATCCCCTGTGTCCCCCTCCTGGTTGCCCCTCTCCCTCCCGGCCTGCCCTCCCCCTCCCATTGGCCACTTGGCTTCCATTGCATGGGTCTAGTAACCCGATAGCAGCCACCTGCTCTCATTTCCATCTGGTAAGCAGGTGAGTGCTGCCTCCGTTTTTTTTGCTCCATTTGGAGTTTTAAATTGTGAAAAATGCTTGCAGGCCCGTGGGCCTTGATCCTCGATCCACTGTGTCCCCTTCCTGGTTCCCCTCTCCCTCCCGCCTTCCTGCCCGCCCTCCCCCTCACATTGGCCACTTGGCTTCCATTGCCTGGGTCTAGCAACCTGATAGCAGCCTCCTGCTCCCATTTCCATCTGGGAAGCAGGTGAGTACTGCCTCTGTTTTTTGCTCCATTTGGTGTTTTAAATTGTCCTTTTGGAGTTTTAAATTGTTTAAAAGTGCTGGCAGGCCTGGGGGCCTTGATCCTCGATCCCCTGTGTCCCCTTCCTAGTTTCCCCTCTCCCTCCCGGCCCGCCCTCCCCTCCCATTGGCCACTTGGCTTCCATTGCATGGGTCTAGCAACAAGATAGCAGCCACCTGCTCCCATTTCCATCTGGGAAGCAGGTGAGTGCTGCCTCTGTTTTTTTGCTCCATTTGTAGTTTTAAATTGTGTAAAAATGCTTGCAGGCCTGTGGGCCTTGATCCTCGATCCCTGTGTCCCCTTCCTGGTTCCCCTCTCCCTCCCGCCTCCTGCCCGCCCTCCCCCTCCCATTGGCAACTTGGCTTCCATTGCATGGGTCCAGCAACCCGATAGCAGCCACCTGCTCCCATGTCCATCTGGGAAGCAGGTGAGTGCTGCCTCCTTTTTTTGCTCCATTTGGAGTTTTAAATTGGGAAAAATGCTTGCAGGCCCGTGGGCGTTGATCCTCGATACCCTGTGTCCCCTTCCTGGTTCCCCTCTCCCTCCCGCCTCCCTGCCCGCCCTCCCCCTCCCATTGGCCACTTGGCTTCCATTGCCTGGGTCTAGCAACCTGATAGCAGCCACCTGCTCCCATTTCCATCTGGGAAGCAGGTGAGTGCTGCCTCCGGTTTTTTGCTCCATTTGGAGTTTTTAATTGTGTAAAAATGCTTGCAGGCCTGTGGGCCTTGATCCTCGATCCCCTGTGTCCCCGTACTGGTTTCCCCTCTCCCTCCCTCCCGCCTCCGCGATACTATGACACCATTCGGTATAGCTGTTCTCATACCATCACTTGCCTCATACTGCCCATCATCCTAACTAAACACAGCTGATTACGCACCCTCCAGCCTAGGCGTTCTCCTCAGGCCTAACACAGCCAAAATCTGTCTGGATAACAACGTGCCAGAACGGACACATACTCTTGATCTCCCAACCACCACACCTACCGCTAAGAAGCAGCTATCACACAAATACCTCACCTGCTGCACACATATCCGGTGCTCACATGCACCTTATGACTCTCTCTCTCTACTGACTTGAACTTCGGTTCCCGAGGGCGTTCAACCTACCAGCGCCTTCAGACCATACCAATGGTACATAAGGTACTATATAAATGCAAAATAACATAACATAACATAACTCAGACTTCATTACAACTAGTCTGCATGTTTAGCTTGTTGTTTCCTTCAATCCACATGAACTCCCTCCTCTTTCTCGTCCCAGTACTTGAGGTTTTATGAGAGTTGTAGTGCAGAGGATTTCTGGGACTTCTAAAGTGATATTGTTTAGGATTTTTGTTTATAACAAAAACATCAGAGACATGAGATGTTAGTTGTGTGTTATGTGTATATGAGGTATAAATGGTATTCTGCCCTGAGTGTTTTGTAGGACCTAGCAGTTCGGGCTGGACTGCCCCTCTTGGGGTAGGACCAAGCCTGATTTGCATATGATTTTTCCCCTTCTGTAATGGCTTGGCAGGCTGAAAAACAATGGTCTGGAGGGTTGCCCAGAGCTGTGCCAGTGTTTATGATTCATTGAAAACCTTCCAGCCATCATCTTTTTGTTTTGCTAATATTACACAAACATATCATGGCCATCGGAGCAATAAGTGAGACTCTCTGCCAGTGGCCACCTGTGCAGAACAACCACACCCTTAGGCAGCAAACCTCAAAAGCAGTGGAATCATAATGTATTACATTATTATGTCACCCCTCCTCATTCAACTGCAGAGGAAGGGTTTATACTTTCATAAAATGGATGTACTGCAGCGTGAAACCTCATGCATAGGGTCGCCTTTGGGTTACTCATGGAAGCATATATATTTTTAAAGTAAAACTGGGCACGTTGTGCTATGCACAACATATAGAGATCAGAATTACTGTATGTGAGGGCCGCCAGGGGGCGCACAGATGGAAGTCTCCTGACTGCGCTCCTCCATCACCCAGGGCCCTATAAAGTAGGTGTGCCCCCACTTATGGCCCCCACAGAGTTGATATGGCGCCTGAGGAGGGCGGCTGAACTGACAGGCTTCATTTAGTCCAACGTCTGGAGGAAATCAGTTCAATGGAAGTGGAGAACCAGCACTCTGTTGGAAAGGCAGTTAACTGAAAGTAAACTGGGAAGGCCATGGGCGGTTGCTGTCTGCGCGGGGACTGGCTTAAAGGCAAAGGAAGTGCTCCGTTGACCCAGCGCTGAGGTGGGTTTCTCAGCTCCCACCCCCCTTCCAGACCGGAGAGAGTAGAAACTGAGAGGGAGGCCCGTGTGCTCCTCTGACATACAGGGTCGTTGACGGCGCTCCGTCACCACGTGGTGCATCCGCACCAGAGAGACCCTGCCCAACTTGTGAGACTCTAAGAGGGGCATCAAGGAACATCTGTGGCCTGTCTGGGACACCGACAAGGGAAGCAAAGTCTGCGTGCGCCAGAGCTCCCTAGACAGAGCCGCGGTTTCCAGCGGTTCCCAACATAGGAGGCCTGAACTGCAAGGGATGAGCCCAGGCTGCAATGAGTAATGAGGCTGACATTTGGGGAACGGAGAGGGCTGCCTGGGAGGTGAGGGCCCCCAGAATTGGGGCGTGTGCCCACCTCACCGGCTCTGGTCCCAAGGACCATATGAGTTTAGTATGGAGGCGGCAGATGGTGTGCAGTGCTGGGGCACAGTGACTCCCCTTTGGCCCGGGTTCCCACTGGTGGAAGTGTCCCACGCCGAGGGTCAAGCTGACCAACAAGCTCTAGGGAAGTGGTATGGTATGGTATTGTTTATTTATATAGCGCCGATACATAGGCAAGTGTTTCAAGGTGCTCAAGGAGGGTGGGAACACGGGGAAAAAACAACAGTCGCTCAGAGCCCTTGAAAATTTGAGACGATAACAGTCTGCACAGGCAGAGAAAGTGCATAAAATACATTTAACCGTATGGGATACAGCAAATAGGCCTGACAACAATTCTACAATTTTAACAGTACTATTAGGGATGAAGACAGGGGAGAAACAGACAGACTATCTTCAGGCTTGGTGCATACAGATCGTGCAAGGGCACAGAGGGTCACAGGGAGAGGAGGATCAAGTGCACCCAGTTGGTTGAGACTGGAGTAAGTGCAGGGAGAGCCACTCTCTTGGTTTAATTTCTCAGTGCATTGAGTGTAGGTGGGGTGTAGGGCCCTGAGTCAAGTGTGAGAGAGGACTGGCAGGGTGACGGGGACCAGTGCGACTCTGAGGTACACCAGGCGGCCAGTCAGCATGCTGTAAGGAATAGGAGGGAGAGAGGGAAAAGACAGAACTAGGTTAGCAGGATAGCAGGAGAGAGAAGGAAGAGGAGAAGGAAGAGGAAAGTCTTGAGGAGTTTCCAGAATTTTAGGAGGTGCGCTCAAGACATAGGGCGGCAAGGAGGCTATTCCAGAGGGCGGCACCTGCTGAGGATAATGATCTCCCACCAAATCTCTGCTTGGAGAACCGGCTCACTCGCAGAAGGTTGGAGGTAGATGAGCGGAGGGCTAGTGAGGGACAGTATTTAGGTAGGCAGCGTTGAAGGTAGGTGGGTCCCAGGACCCAGAAAGCCTTGTGAACAATGCAAAGGGTATTTAATTTGATCCTTGCAGCCACGGGGAGCCAGTGGAGGGATTTCAGCACCAGAGGGATGCAGTCCTTGGGCTTGAGGCCAAAATAAGTCTCACGGTTCTGTTCTGGATGAGTTACAGAGGGCGCAGGGCAGAAGAAGGCAAGTTGAGGAAGAGGCTATTGCAATAGTCCAGCCTGGAGAGAACCAGGGCTCTGGAGACAATGAGCCTCTGGGGGAAACTGAGAAAGGGTACAGTACCTCTGAGGAGGTGTAGCTGATAGACTTTTTAGAGATGTCTAAAATGTGAGAGGATAAGGAGAGAGTGGGATCAAAGATAATCCCAAGGTTTCTTGCTTCGCAGGGGGGTGCAGGTGCAGGGCCAAGGGACCCCGGCCAGAGTGAAAGTGGGAAAGCGGGAGCAGGCGTCCCAATGCGAATGATCTCAGTCTTCGTGGTGTTGAGGCAGAGGTTGTTTGCAGCACACCATGACTGAACAGCGGACAGACAGTCAGATATGAGCGAGGAGGAGGCGGCTTAGGGTAGCCTGAAAGGTAGTTGTGTGTCATCCGGATAGCACTGGAAGTTAGAGGTGAAGGTGGCAATGACCTGTGCCAGGGCAGCCATATAGACATTGAAGAACCAGGGGGATAGGTTAGATCTCTGGGGAACACCACAGGTTGAGAGAGTGATAGTCGAGTGGAAGACTCAGAGTTACACCTGGGATGGGTGGTCGGAGATGAAGGAGGTTAACCATGCCAGAGCCTGATCTGTGATTCCCAAGGTGTCATGGAGATGTGCAATCAGGATGTTGTGGTTAACCGTGTCGAAGCAGAGGTGGGGTCAAAGAGAATGAGGATAGATGGGGTGTTAGTGTCAATATTTGAGAGCAGGACTTCACGGGTGTTCATAAGAGCAGTTTCCGTGCCTCTGGATGCTCTAAAGCCATATTGATGGTCATGGAAGCCACCAATAGAATCAGTGTGTAGGGCCAGCTGAGAGATAGCCAGTTTCTCCATGAGTTTGCCCAGGAAGAGAGTGATGGAGATAGGGCGATAGTTTGCCGGAATGGAGGGGGCAGCAGGGGGTTTTCTGAGCCGAGGGTGCACAAGGAGTGCTTCGGTGCAGTTGGGAAAACTCCAGTGGAGAAGGAGAAATTGCAGAGATCAGCGAAGGCTGGGGCGAGGGAATCGATATTGTCTTTAATGGGTTTTGAGGGGCAGGGGTCCACCTGTTTAGATGAAGCCTTCATAGATCAGACCTGTTGACCCCATCCAGTGTGACAGGTGAGAGAGAAGAGAGGGTAAGTGGAGGGGGGTGCCAAGGGAGTCCACAGTGTTGGTATATGCTGTGGTGTGGAAAGGATGTCTTGTTTTATTATGGTGAAGTGTGCAGCCAGGGCCGAACAAAGGTCCCGGGTGGGTGTGACAAAAGAAGATGCAGCTGCAGGATTCGCCAGCTCCTTGCAGACTTTGAAGAGTTCGGCCTCGTTGCTTGACGCCGCAGAGATGCAGGCTTGAATAGAGACTCTTTTTCTTTGTCTGGATACAGAGTCGATAGGGGAGAGAGGGGAGGGCCCCCAGGCCCCCAGGACTGGGGCGTGTGCCTGCCTAGCTGGACCTGGACTCAAAGGTTTGAGAAATTAGGGGAGGCACTGTGAGGCTGCACTTTGTCCCTGTGCTATTAGATTTTTTTAAACCCCAGAGCTTCTGATGCCTAGGAGTCAATAAAGGTTAGTTATAAACATTACACATTTCAGGAAAGCAATAAATGCAACATGTGGTAGCATGTGGTGGTTATTAGACGAAGAGTAGTGTCTTGACCGCTTTGTGGAAGGTGAAGTAACAAATCGATGGTCGATCGGACCCGGACAGCTGCGGTCTCCATCAATGTGATGCGTAGTGCAGAGATGACTGTCTAGACTGGCCCGCCTAGTCTTGTCTGCTGGACCCGAAGAAGTATTTTCCTGCAAGTGGAGACAGGGATTAACCACCTGTGGGTTTTAATGATGGCCTCCCAACTGTTCTCACTCTCCCCCACTAATCACCTCCGATATCCCCTTAGCAACCTCACCTTATGCTCGTAAAAGATGAGCTCTCCATCCTGCGTGTCTTGCAGGGGCGTGTAGATACCAGTTACTTCACTGGTTTGAAGGTGTTGGGAGAGTTCCGGTAAGTATTGACTCTGAAGTCCCTGGCGGGATTGGTAAGTATCAAGTTCAAAGAGTTCAATGTGCCCGATGTTCACTCTTGTCCCCTTCCTTCCTTAAGTTGCAACTGAGTTTGTGAGAAGAAGGTCTCCTAGCTGCTGCTGGCATTCAGGTAAGAGTCTGTGTTACCCAACGCTGTCCGGTAACTATTGCATGCGTTAACGTGTTGTTTTTCTCCCTTTTTACATATGCGGCATATGAAAATGTGGAGAGTTATGGAATAATACTGCCGGTAGTAAATCAGGTAAGTCTATGGTGGTAAGAGGTTGTATTTGTTGATTCCCTTGGCTCACCCTGTTTTTCTTGTGTCCCCTAGGTGCCGGATTACGGTGAAGAAATGATGGAGACAGTGCCGGATCGAAAGATGCTGTGAGAACTGGTGAGTTTGGCGCCGTGCTGGAGCTGGCGAAGCGACGCGTGCAGGACTGATATACTTTCCAGGCCCGGAGATGAAATGGTTCCGGAATTAGGTGAGGAATTTGAAATAAGTTTGTTTTCTAACCTTGTCCTTTTCTTCTTCTTTATTCTAGGAGCTCCGGATTCGAGGCGGGTGTGGCAGAAGACTGGATGCTGGCTGCAGGCACGCGGGCATGGCAGAAGACTGGATGCTGGCTGCAGGCACGGTGAGCGTCACGCTGCTGGATGCAGAATAACGCGAACCATGTGCTGCTGTTCGGGTGTGGTTTAAATAGCCTCCAAAGTAGTTCCAGGTAAGAAGTTCCCTAGAGCCACGCCCGAGTAAAAAATAGTCCCTGTAACAAAATAGTCCCATCCAGGCCTCATGTAGGCTTGGACTCTTTTGCAGCATGGTCTGCATCAGGTAAGTAAAGTCTATGAGCCTGGCGCCTAAGGCGCCAGGACTGAACCCAGACAGCCCCTAGCCGGGGCTGCTGAGGTTTAAACAAATGTCTGGATGCCTGCTCCTGGAGCTGAGAGCCTTGGTCCTGATGCCCCGGGGTAGGCATCATGACAGCACTCCCCCCCAAGGCCCCTCCTAAAGTTGTTCTTCCCCCTGGCCCCGGTTTGTCTGGGAAGTTCCGATGGAATCTTTTCACCAACCGAGGTGCATGAACGTGGTCGCTAGGCTCCCATGATCTTTCTTGTGGTCCATAGCCCTTCCAATCGATCAAATAAAAAAGTTTTGATTTAATCATCTTGGAGTCCAGGATATTTTTTACCTCAAATTCAGGTTCTCCATCTATCAAGATGGGGTCAAGTGGTTTGGCTAATCTTGTCCCTGGTTGAACTGGTTTTAGAAGTGAAACATGAAAGACAGGATGAATTCGCATACTAGAGGGTAATTCCAATTTGACGGCCACCGGGTTGATAATGGCCTTAATGGTGTAAGGTCCCAAATATCTAGGATTAAAAGTCTGAGTTTCCTTCAGAGGTATATGTTTTGTAGCCATCCAAACTTGATCCCCAATCTGGTATTGTGGAGTTTCACTTCTATGTTGATCAGCATTTTTCTTGTATTTCTCTTTTGCTTGTTTCAAATGTTCTGTGGCTTCCTTAAAGGCTTGTGTAATAGTAGAGTGCAAATGACTAACTGCGGGCATGTCTAAGTGCTGAGGCGAATCGAGTTCTGAGGTTCCAGTATGATGTCCATATATGGTATAAAAAGGGCTTTGTCCGGTTCCTGAATGTACAGAGTTATTGTATGCGTACTCGGAAATCCAATAAATATCTTTCGAATTGCTTTCGGTCTGATGTAGCATGCAGCGTAGGTACTGTTCAAGGGTCTGGTTGGTCCTTTCTGTCTGACCATCGGTCTGGGGATGGTGACTTGTTGATAGCCTCACGTCGATTTGTGCTAGTTGACAACATTTCTTCCAAAAATGTGAGATAAATTGACTACCTCGGTAGAAACCAATACGGAAGGGAATCCTTGTAATCGAACAATGTTTTCGAGGAACTCCTTGGCCAGAATCGAAGCAGAAGGTAACCCCTTTAAAGGAATAAAGTGGGCCATCTTGGAAAAAAGATCCACAATAACTAGGATGGTGTTAAATCCATTACATGGAGGTAGATCTGTAATAAAGTCTAAAGACAAGGTGTGCCATGGTGTAGGTGGAATATCCAAAGGTTGTAAAAGGCCAGCGGGTTTTTTCTTCTGGCTTTTGTTTTGGGCGCAAATGCCACAAGACATCACAAATGACTTTACATCTTTTCGACAAGTGGGCCACCAGAACTGTCTCTTAATTTTCGCTTCAGTTTTTGCGATACCTGGGTGCCCTTACATCAGGGTGTCATGGTAATTGGAGATGACTAGTTCTTGTATTTCCTTGTGTGGTAGAAATAGTCGTCCTTGATAGTAAAGTAGGTCATTGATGACTGAGTAGTCCGGGCCTTTCTTTACCCAGTCCTGCAGGGTTGCTGGATCGAAGAGTTGTTGGATTTTTGAATAAATATCTTCTAGTGTCTGTAGAGTAGTTATGCCAAGAATTCTTGGCTCAGGAATTATTGGCACCGATTCCGGGTTTGCATATGCTTCTCCCATCCCTATTCGGGATAAGGCATCTGCTTTGCCATTTTTGCAGCCTGGTCGATAAGTGATCACAAAATCGAATTCGGCAAAGAACAATGCCCATCGAAGTTGTCGCGATGATTGGGATTTGGCTGTTTTTAAATACTGCAGGTTTCGGTGATCGGTGATTACGGTAATAGTATGCCTGGCACCAAGAAGATAGTGCCGCCAAGCCTTAAAGGCGGATTTGATGGCTAATAGCTCTTTATCGCTAACTGCATAGTTTAACTCAGGTGCTGAGAACTTTCTGGACCAAAACGCTACTGGGTGAAGTTGACCAGTTTCAGGATCCTTCTGGGACAGGACAGCTCCCATGGCTAAACTGGATGCATCAGTTTCTACTATGTATGGAAGCTCAGAGTGTGGATGCTTTAAGACAGGTGCTGATATGAATTTTGCTTTCAGCTCTTGGAAGGCCTTTTCAGCCTCTTCGGTCCACAAGAAGCGTTTGTTTTTTCGCAAAAGTGCTGTGATGGGGTGTACAACATGGGAGAAGTCCGGAATGAATCTATGGTAGAAATTAGCAAATCCGAGCATGCTTTGTACCCCTTTGACTGAACTGGGTGATGGCCACTTGAGAATTGCGTCCACCTTTCGAGAGTCCATTCGGACTCCTTTTGGAGTCAGGATAAATCCAAGAAATTCAACTTCCGTAGCATGAAAAACAAATTTTTCCAATTTTGCATATAACTTGTGCTGGCGTAGTTTCTCAAGGACTGCATGCACGTGCTTAACATGGTCTGATTCTGAGGAGGAGTACACTAGAATATCATCTATTTATACGACGACACAGACGTCAATGAGTTCTCGAAGGACATCGTTCATAAAATACTGGAAGGCTGCTGGTGCATTGCACAACCCAAGGGCATCATCTGATATTCGAATAATCCGTACTTGGTGCGAAAGGCAGTCTTCCATTCGTCCCCTTTCTTGCACGTACCAGATGATATGCCCCTCGGAGATCTAACTTAGTGTAGATACAAGCATCCTTTACTTGGTCTAGTAATTCAGGGATCAGAGGCAATGGGTATCGGTTTTTTACCGTAATCTGATTTAATGCGCGGTAATCTATGCACGTTCTAAGGTCACCTTCCTTTTTTGGCACAAAGAATAAAGCTGAGGATGCAGGAGACTTGGAAGGACGAATAAAGCCATTAGCAAGGTATTGGTCCAAGTATTGCCGTAGGTGACGATTTTCAGGTTCCGTGAGGGCATAAATACTACTGCATGGGGGTTGTGCACCGGGTAGGAGGTCGATTTGACAATCGTATGATCTGTGAGGAGGTAATGTATTGGCCTGTTCTTTTTGAAAAACATCCTGAAATTCTTGGTATTCCTGAGGTAACTGCACGATTGGGTTAACGACTGTAGCCAGGCCTTTGTTCAAAGTTTTCTCCGGGTAACAGGTGTGTGCACAATCCGGGAAGGTTATTCTCTTCTCTCGCCAATCTATACAAGGATTATGTGTTTCCAACCATGGCATCCCCAGTATTATCTGGATCTGTGGGGCTTTGATTAGATCAAACACAATAGTCTCTCAATGCCCATCTTGACTCAACAGTGTCATCTCTGTAGTGGAATGAGTTACAGGCCCGGAGGCAATCTCAGTTCCATCAACTGTGGTGATGACATCCGAAGTGGTCTTTTTGCAAAGATGTAGATTCATCCTTGACACCAATTCGTGGTCCATATAGTTTCCTACGGCCCCGCTATCTATGTATGCCCTTACTGCATTCATACGTGATGGCTGCCTGGGATCAAGTAGGACCATAGGGATGATCAGATGCAAGGTCTGATTGTCCTTCTTTAAGCTCGGCAAGCGGACTTCTACGCTTGTCGGGCGCGGTCGTTTCCCGAATCAGGCTCTATGTGGCTTTTATCAGCAACTCCTACCACCTGCTTGGGTGGTTTTTTAGGGCAATCCCGTAGAAAATGTCCTGAGGTTCCACAGTACAGACACAACTGCATCTGTCGTCTTCTTTCTCTTTCCCTTTGAGTTAAGGGTCCTTTAACCCCCCCGATCTGCATAGGTTCAGATGCATCTGTTCCTTTGGGGGCAACGTTGGGTTTAACCAATACCCGGTTCTCGAACTTAGCTCGATCAGTCTTAAGGTTCTGAAGTCGGTGGTCTAGCTGGACCACTAAGTCTATAAATTCTGTGCAATCCTGAGGTGGGTTCACAACTTGAGCCAAGACATCTTTGAGTTCTCCTCGAAGTCCACGATGAAACAATGTAATTCGTTTTTCCTCCGGCCACCCGGTTTCCACCACCAACCTATTGAAGGTTGCAATATAGGTTAGCAGATCCTGGTTACCTTGTCGTAAGGATAAAAGTTTGTTGTCCAGGGCTTGACCCAGTGAGTATCTGGCGAATAGTTTTTCCATGCTCCTTTGAAAACCCTGAAAATCCCGGAGAAGAGGATCATCCTGGTTGACTAATGGAATGGACCAATCCGCTGCGCTGCCACTAAGATATGACAATACAAAGGCTACTTTGGCTTGGTCATTTAGAAAGGCTCCCGGTCTGCATAAAAAGTGCAAGCAGCATTGGTTCATAAACACGGCAAACCTTTTGGGGTCCCCAGCAAAGTGTTCAGGTGGAGCTAACGGAATATTTCCTGGTAAAACCCCTTGCACAGGATTTCTTGATGAAACGGGGGTTGGGTGTCCCTCATATCCAGGTAGGGGCGTTTGTCCAGCTTGGTTTTGCAGTAGTTGCCTAGCCACATCATCCGTGCACTCCTTTGAGACAATCAGTTCTCTCCTGTGGGCTTTAGTCTCTTGGCGAGCGGCATGTACTTCCACCCTAAGTTCCCCCAATAATTGGGCCAGTTGGTCGGTTTACGAGGTTTCCATAACACCCGGGTGGGTATTTGTAGAGAGGCTTTGCGTTCTGTTACGCTCACCTGGACCCCACAGGGGTGTCGATCGAACCCGGACAGCTGCGGTCTCCTTCAACGTGATGCGTAGTGCAGAGATGACTGTCTGGACTGGCCCGCCTAGTCTTGTCTGCTGGACCCGAAGAAGTATTTTCCTGCAAGTGGAGACAGGGATTAACCACCTGTGGGTTTTAGTGATGGCCTCCCAACTGTTCTCACTCTCACCCACTAATTAGCTCTGATATCCCCTTAGTAACCTCACCTTATGTTCGTAAAAGATGAGCTCTCCATCCTGCGTGTCTTGCAGGGGCGCGTAGATACCAGTTACTTCACTGGTTTGAAGGTGTTGGGAGAGTTCCGGTAAGTATTGACTCTGAAGTCCCTGGCGGGATTGGTAAGTATCAAGTTCAAAGAGTTCAATGTGCCCGATGTTCACTCTTGTCCCCTTCCTTCCTTAAGTTGCAACTGAGTTCGTGAGAAGAAGGTCTCGTAGCTGCTGCTGGCGTTCAGGTAAGAATCTGTGTTACCCAACGCTGTCCGGTAACTATTGCACGTGTTAACGTGTTGTTTTTCTCCCTCTTTACAGATGCGGCATATGAAAATGTGGAGAGTTATGGAATAATACCGCCAGTGGTAAATCAGGTAAGTCTATGGTGGTAAGAGGTTGTATTTGTTGATTCCCTTGGCTCACCTTGTTTTTCTTGTGTCGCCTAGGTGCCGGATTACGGTGAAGAAATTATGGAGACAGTGCCGGATCGAAAGATGCTGTGAGAACTGGTGAGTATGGCGTCGTGCTGGAGCTGGCGAAGCGACGCATGCAGGACTGATGCACTTTCCAGGTCTGGAGATGAAATGGTTCCGGAATTAGGTGAGGAATTTGAAATAAGTTTGTTTTCTAACCTTGTCCTTTTCTTCTTCTTTATTCTAGGAGCTCCGGGTTCGAGGCGGGTGTGGCAGAAGACTGGATGCTGGCTGCAGGCACGCGGGCGTGGCAGAAGACTGGATGCTGGCTGCGGGCACGGTGAGCGTCACGCTGCTGGATGCAGAATAACGCGAACCATGTGCTGCTGTTCGTATGTGGTTTAAATAGCCTCCAAAGTAGTTCCAGGTAAGAAGTTCCCTAGAGCCACGCCCGAGTAAAAAATAGTCTGTGTAACAAAATAGTCCCATCCAGGCCTCATGTAGGCTTGGACTCTTTTGCAGCATGGTCTGCATCAGGTAAGTAAAGTCTATGAGCCTGGCGCCTATGGCGCCAGGACTGATTTCTATGATGAGGCTGGCGCCTAAGGCGCCAGGACTGAACCCAGACAGCCGCTAGCCGGGGCTGCTGAGGTTTAAACAAATGTCTGGATGCCTGCTCCCAGAGCTGAGGGCCTTGGTCCTGATGCCCGGGGGTAGGCATCATGACAGCCTGGCGGAGTCCACAGGGGTCGGGGGACATACCTGTGGAGAATTGCCTGGCCCAGCAAACCTGAATGGGCCCTGGGGAACTCGCCTCCCTCTACTACTTGCTCTGAGGGCTGCTCGCTATGCTGCTAGGCGTCACCCTGCCGGGACCTTCTCATTGACCCCTCTCCCGTGTCAGTTTGTGTGCACGGGGGGTCCTGCTCCAGAGTGGAGGCCCTCTTTGGCACATTGTGGTATGGAGCCCAGATCTCGGTTTGCTGAAATTGCATACCAGGGCTGGATCGAAGGCGCAGACAGCAACAAGGGTGGGACTCGAAGTCAAGAAAGACAGATGTCGACACGCTAATGGAGGAAATCCAGGCCATGAGGGCCGTCATTGGGGGTAAAGTTGACAAGATCAACGTCAGACTCAACAAAACGGATGAGAGGCTACAAGAGGTGGAACATAACCAATCCTCCCTGGATACTTTGTAGACCCTATATTTAAATCTTAGGGCACCTGGCTAGGTCCCGATTTACCCAGGTGGGTATACGTTTCATAAACAAAATAATCAGGATGGGGAGATCCAAAACAGAGGCACAGAAGTGCTAAATGTGAATGTTTATTATATACTCACACAGGAAGTAGTAGGTAACTCCACAATTTACTTTACATTCCTTCCGATAAGCACGGAAGATAGTAGAAAGACACGAACAAGGTTGGTTATGCAGTGGTGACACGAATAGGTGTAGGCCTCTGGAATATAGAGGTCAACACTACATTTAGATACATGTTTCCTCTTATATCGAGGGGGTATAAGAACCCGCTGTTACAAAAAAACAGAAAGTGCACACAACATTCATTGAATTTTGGCAGGTGTAGGGTAGTGATGCAGTTGTGACACGTATCTTGTTCGTGTCTTTCTACTATCTTCCGTGCTTATCGGAAGGAATGTAAAGTAAATTGTGGAGTTACCTACTACTTCCTGTGTGAGTATATAATAAACATTCACATTTAGCACTTCTGTGCCTCTGTTTTGGATCTCCCCATCCTGAATACTTTGTAGACCCTAATGGTTATAAGGATGAATGAACTGGAGAGAAGGGAAGACGAGATGGTGTTAATAATTGATGATTTGCGAATCGCGAGAGGAGAAAAAACCTCTTTGGAGTCCCAGAAAAGGACGGGGAGATGGAAAAAGATCTCAGGAGAATGATGCATGAGATTACAAAACTCCTCTTCGAGGATGACTCGATCGATGAAACGAAAATCGAGAGGGTCCATAGAGCCGTCGGTCCATCCGTAGGCCTGGGATCGGCTCTGGTGCGCTTCCACAACTACCCAGATAGGCTCAAGATGTTGGACAAAGCGAAGGCCAGGGGGCAGGTGTTGCTGGGTATGGCGAGAATTGCTATCTTTCAGGACCTTTTCTCCCTGACACTCACAAAAAGGCAGTTTTGTCTACCCTTGACAATGTGGCGGAATGGGAAAGGTGTATGATATAGATGGGGATTCCTGTTCTCAATTTCCTTCGAGCTCGAGGGGCAGAAGTACAGGCTTGTGACAGAGGAAGAAATAAACAGAGTCATAAGGGAATTACTGGCCTCTGGCAAACATCAGAGGGGAGGGGCGGGCACAGTCTGTACTTTAAATGTAAATGTGCTCTAAGGTTTGCTCAGGGGGTTTAGAAAATGGCTAAAAGCGTTTGGTTTGTAATGTGTTTGTTGAGGTTTGGGGGCTGGGGTGGTTGCACCCGAGATTGAGGTGCCTAGGGCTGAGGCCTGGGTTTCGGGCTTGTTTGGTGGTTTGGCCTCACCTAGTGATGGTAACTGGGAGGGGCGGAGCACTGCAGGGGGGAGGGAAGAGTAGGGAGGAGAAGGGAAGGGAGGGTTCAGGGGATTTAGGTTAGACATGATGGGTCTTCTGTTATGTTCACCAGTGTAATTGAGCTTTTCACTGTGCGGGGGTTTGCTTTTTTTTAGAGATTCACTTTGGACACAGGATTTGGTCTTGGCTGAGAGAGGTGGAGTCAGGAGGTGTAACAGTCTGTGTGTATGTACATTGAATGTTAAGGGGCTCAACGCCCCCATCAAGAGGTCTTTGGTTGCTAGAGAATTTATGAGGTCTGGGATTGATGTCTTATTCCTCCTGGAAACTAGGTATCAGAGGGGTGATGAATGAAGGATCCTGTGTGGCCTCATTGTTAGGTGAATACTGGTGGTCAGGAATGTCTAGAAAAGGAGAGGTAGGGATTCTGGTCCTTATAGGACTCTGGAAGGAAGTGATAAAGGTGTGGTCGGATGCGGAAGGGAGGGCTGTGTTGATCTCGGGCCTGATCAATAAAGTAAGGTTTATCTTTGCAACAATATATGCCTTGAATCAGGTTCAAAAGAGATTCCTGCAAAGAACCTTAGAGAAAGTAATGGGCGAGGGTCAGGAGCATCTTATACTTGGCTGTGATTTCAATTTTTGGGTGGATGTGAGTATGGATAGGCAGGGTAAACATGTGGGGGAACAGAACCTCAGAAACAAATAGATGTGGAGCTCAGAACATCCATATAGTTGTATGGGCTGAGGGACCTATGGCAGTACTTTGACCCACATGTGAGGGGATTCACTTTCGACTCTGCTCCACACGGTACTCTCACAAAATAGATTACTTGTATATCACAAGGGACCTATGGGAAGCAATGAGGGATTCAGGGATTCACCCGGTTTCCTGGTCGGACCATGACATGGTGTCAGTAGACATTAATTGGGGAGGTCTGTGCCCTACAAACTCTAAATGGAGGTGCAATGAGTCGAAGTACCCGTTGTTCAAACAAGAAATGTAGAATAGAATCAAAGAATTCTTTGCCATCAATGACACGGGCGAGGTGAGAAAGGGGATTGTATGGCACGTGGCGAAGGCCAAATGGAGGGTTTTGTTGATTAGAGAGGGGGCCTGTAAAGGAGGGAACGTATGCTCATAGAGAAAGGGCTAAGGGAAAAAATAGGAGCCCTGGAAAGGCTCGCTCAGTCATCACCCACATATTTTTAAGGTGAGGGGCCTGAGAGAGGAATTGAAATTGCTAGACAGTCCGCAATATACAGTTTCTGAAAAAGACATTTTATGAGAAAGGTGATAAGGCAGATGCTGTTCTAGTCGCAGGGTTACGGGGACAACAGGCTAAGAGATGGATCACGGAGGTGGAGAGAAGGGGAGAGACACGGTAGGGCACAGTTGAAGGGATCCGTGCAGCATTTGCCTCATTCTATGAGGTTCTATACAGGAGTGAGGATTGGACTGTCAAGGCATGGTATCAAAGTAAGACAGACACAAGTGATCACAGTTCAAGGGTGTTTAATAAACTGTAAAAATGGGTGAGATAAACACCTAATCTAAACCTAAATCTAAGATGGGAGCAAGCTACGACCATCAAATAACAATAATACTGTCCAAGTGGAGTCTAGTCAAATAAAAAGGGCCTGTACTAAAAAAAAATGATTGACAATCCTTACCACTATGCTACAAAATAGTGTGGGATAATGTTCACAACAAAAGAAAGAAGTGTTCACAAAATGAAAGTCAGGAAGTTATGGCCGGGGCCTCCCTTCCCCACGTTTTTAGCACAGGATAAGGCAGGAAGCTTGAGCACAGAACACTCCTAGGCTTGTCGGCACAAGGTTACAGTTCCTTTTCTCAATATCAGGCCCTTCTGTGTCCAAGTCTCTTTCAAGCAAAGTCTCTTTCTTCAAAGGGCCTGATATGCCATTAACAACAAAACAAAAGTTCCTTTTGCTAATCTTCACGTCGGGTGATTGCTCTTCGCCCTTGGATCCCCCTCATCCAGGCTCCGATCCTTCTCTCAGCGTTCAGTCGAACTCAGACCAACCACTCACTGTGGACATCCCTCAGTCGGGTTCACATTGGCTCTCACAATGTGCACGGGTGTTTAATGCTCACCCTAATTCGCAATCATCCCTCAGTCGGGTTCACATTTGCTAAAACACACAGTTCACTTTGCTTAGCTTTACCACAATGCGGGATTCACTTCCCTTAGCTTTCTCCTTTGTATCCCTCTGTCGGGCTCACCTTGCCATTTTAGCATAGTTCAACAGAAAGTCATTTTAGACCCCTTAGGTTCTTCACTTACCTAAGTCCGGGTCTTAAGTCCGGGTCTTAGCTCCCAGGCTGGCTTTCCCTTAAGCCCCCAGTCAGGCTTTCCCTAAACCTCCAGTCAGGCTTCAGACAATTCTATCACCACAAGGTTCTCGGGTGTGTTACTGTTCACCCTAATTTGAAGGCATCCCTCAGTCGGCTTCACATTTGCCCCAGTAACACAGTTCACTTTGCTTCCACAATGTGTCAGAGACTTTCGACTGTACAAGGGGTTTGGCTTGACCCTCGTATGACCACTTTGACACCTCCCGCCAGCCTCCTCTAAGGCCTCTGGGTACTTGTAGTTTCAATAATCTTAGTTCAATACTCTCCTTGTTCAGGAGAGGGGCACCAGCCAGAGACCTTTGAATGAGTGCCCATGTGGTGCCAGACCATTCTATCTCTGGTGCCAATTGCACTCACAACGTTCCCAAGGGTCTCCCTCTGACAGGTTCGGACCCTGCTCCCAAAATTTCTATACAAAAGTCCACAACGGGCCTCCCTCTGCCGGGCTTGGAATGCTCACAATCTTCTCACCAAGAATGCTTCCCTCAGTCGGGCTCAAGCCTGCTTTCAAAGTTCACAATTCACAAAAAGGGTTCTGGGACTTCTAGTCCCAGAATGCACTGTCAGGATTTTGCTCCCCCTCTCCGCTGCCCAAAATGGCATTTCCGAGCATTGGGATCGGCAGGGGATAATGTTCTGAGGTCAGGGTCTCTTCTGCTGATCCTCAGAGACCTGGGTTCGCCTGACTGGCCCAGGGGAGGAGTCTTTCTGTGGGTAATGCCAGGCAATCCCAGCTGCCCCTGGTCAAGCCTTCTGGAGGTACTGCTCCCTCTCCACAGTACAGTCTCTCCTGGACTCACAGGGCCAGTGTCAGGGCGGTTTTCTCCTCCTCCTGGTCTCCCAGGGTCTCTGCAGCTCTTCTAGTCCTCTTTTGGCTTTGTGCACTTTCTAGCATCCCCAACTCACTCAAAATGTGCTCTCCTGCTCTGCCTTTTATACTTCCTGGGAGTAGTGATTGAATCCAGGTGTGAGTGGTTGGTCGGGAAGGCCTGCCCTACCTGTCCTCGCTAGCGGGACAGCATGGCGGTCGTCCATAGGAGTTAATTGCACAGGGATTCCTATGGGTAATCCGTATGCTTTCTTGTTGCTTCTTCTTCTTTGCAGTATTTGAAGGACAGAGTGAATGAAGGGTATTCTGGGAAATGCAACGAGTTGAAGATTTTAGGAGAAAATCAGCTGGATATTTAAATAAGGTTTTTCAACAAATGAACTGGGATTATGGGGTTTATAATGTTCAACTGAAGAGGGGGGAAGGTTTTTGTGAGAAAGGGGTCAACAGATGTGCCGTCGTAGATGAATGTGTTTTCTCCTGCCTTTTCTTAAAGGGAAGTACTGGTGTAGGATGGTACTGTGGTGGCAATATCCCATAAAGATGCAGGGGTTGTCAGGTAGGGTGTATCACAGAAAAGGGGATACCACGTCTTGCCCGAGGGTGTTCCTTCTGCAGTCACCAAGGACCCCTTGCTCAGGCCACCCCAGTGTCGGGATCCAAGCAGGATGGCCCTCTGCTGGCTACCTCAACAAAGGATCCCCGAAGTCTACCAGTGAGAACACCCTCAGGTTTCTCAAATTAATGAATATCTGGAAGGGGCCCACCTCCCATCCTTATCGGAGGTCGAATTAGGGGCCATGTATGCCCCAATTACTGGTGAGGCGGTTCATAGAACTGGTGGACATGCTGGGCAAAAGGTGTAAGTGGCTTGGGCACACAGAGGGACATGCACATCTTGTCACGCACGCTTTGCTCACTTACCCATCTGCTGGGAGTTGGTGGCTTTACCAGCAGTGGAAACAGTTAATGGGGTCCCATGGCATATCCGGTGACTGTCTCTTTGTCGTATTACTTGGCCCCTTGTTGTCCATCGTCTCAGCGGTCATGACCCTCACACTGCTTGTACAGCATCACCGGTTGCCATGGTGCAACATCGCGGTCTGACGACCTTGCTGTGACCGTGACCGTGATATCCATGTTTAAACCCCTGCAGATGTGAGGGGTCCAGAATGAGAGGTCGACAAAAGTTGTAATATTTTTAACATCAGACATTTATATTAAAATAAGGGGGTTGGTCCATCTCCTAAAGAGAGTTTCCCTACCTAGGAAACTAAAAATCAGTCTGTGTCTTGTCAAAAGACTTTGGGAGGGAAAGAAAGAGGTAAACATGGTACAATTCTTCTGACAGATTTTAGTTGGGGGAAACCTGGAATCAGAATTGCCATAAGCCAAAAGACATTGTGAGAGAAGTAAAAGGCAAGATTTCTTCAGTTCTCCTGACATGAGATGTCAGTTAGGGGACATCTGGAATAAGCATTGCCAAGAGCCAAGAGAGATTGAAAGAACGGTTGACAGGCAGAGCTTGAACAAACCCTCATATATTAAATGCCTGCATGGGGGAAGGGGGAATCGGTACGAGTAACCACTGAAGTCAACATGTTGTGTTATTGAAGAGGTATGATTGTGTGATACCTAAAGTGGAGGAATGATTGCAAAAAGACCTGATAAGAGTATCAGGTAATGATCCTTTTTTGGAAAGTGATACCTGGCAGAAGAGTATATCAGGAGATCTGTATAAGTGAAAAAGGAGACATCCCTGGCAGGAGCGTAAACCAGGATATCAAGAGTTTTTCAGTTAAGGAAGTTGAGAAATTCCTGGCAGGGGAGTATACCAGGAAAGGAACAATTGTATAAAGGAGAAACATTCAAATTTTTCTCATTTGTGTTTAGTCAGCCAAAGACTTTTCCTAACTCATGATGGAAAATATATAAAAAGAGTACATTTATCAATATTGTTTAGTCAACAAGAGACTTTTCACTATTTATGATATAAAATACATTAACAAAAGTACATTAAACATCAATATCACCAGGAAATCCACATACATACTAATAATAATATACCTTCATTGACAATTATTACACAATGATAGATTCAGCATTCTCACAATAATGGAGAGATATTATTATAAACTGTGTTCTATGAAAGAGACATTTGGTTTTGCCATCCTGAGAGAAGTGTTCTATGAAAGAGACATTTAATTTTGCTATTCTAAGAAAAGTATTCTGTGGGGAAGATAAGTGTTTTTCTATTCTGACAACAGTATTCTATAGATGAGACATTTCCTTTGCCAAAGAAGACGCTTTGTGGAAAAGACCATTTTCATTCATTTGACAGACATTATTACAACAATATATTTCCAACAGGCTTCCTGAATTGGTTCAGGGGAAGGGAGCCAACTCTTGAATACAAGGATTGCTTTTATTGGAATTACCTATTTTGAACTTTCACATTATAATTTGTTGGGTTGAAATCCGAGACATTCACCTTGCACATATCTGTATAGGCTAGTGTGAGGGTCAAATATATTTGGACACAAGGTCAACTTGCTTTAGTTTTAGTTTCATAGCTAGGGACATTCCTATTAGGATAGGCACTTATAGGCCTTTATCCCACCCTTTTTATTTTAATACAAATGACAAATGTTGAGAGCCCTACAACTTTGTGTCTGTCTCTCATTACTGACCCCTAACAATATCCACAGAGAGTCAGACGGAGGAGGACCGTTGGCTTAAGAGTTCACAGAGGCAGGAATCAAAGAGACAGATCCTAGGGCCGGATGAAGGAAAGGAAAGGATCAGCAACTTAGCTCCAAAACTGAGAAATGTTGTGAAACACTGAGTTACAGATATACTAGGTAATATACCGTTGTTGGTGTCAGACGCAGACAAAGAACATTGCGTGATGACGTTGTGCATCCTGATTCAGAGGCTACAAGGAAATGTAGTTTTTGCCAAGACGGCAATGCTACACATCTTTCCCGTACCAATTCTCCACTGCTGGTTAAGGGATAAGGCATGTTGCACTCCATACGGAGTGATATGTGTCTGGTTACAAATAGCTGAGTCTTGATACTCTGGGCCTAGAATAGGCCTCTGCAGCAGCCGCAGCAAAGGCTTGATCTTTACCATATTTGGCATCCTCTATGGCTCAACCCTAGGCTTCTGCAGCTCTAACAGCAGCAGAAGAGGCCTACCCTGAGGGCAGACATGCATCCTGCCTCGCCTCTTGTCTTGCTGCCTGTATGTCCCCTATCAAATCTTCCCTAGGCTAGTTATAGTTAACTGACTCCAATTCTTGGTGGACAGTCTCCATTGACTGACGACTTTCCTCCAGGATAAACCCAAATGAGTAACAGGCACCCACAATGTCCCTCCGATTGTACTCTCCCCATTTCTGGGAGGCTTCAGTGGTTGGCACGCTCTCCAATTGTTTGAGGAGGACAGTTCGAGCCATGGGTGCAAGAGCAATGAATAGAGGAAGAGGGACAGGGAGTATGGATGGATGATTCCGGTAGGGGGGGATTTATTAGTCCACGGAGGAGGGCCAGCAAACTCCCTGCCTGATCTGTGAAGGTTTTACCACTACAGGGGTAGTGGTATTGTCACCAACACCAAAATGTCCCCAACCCTCAGTAACTAGATGTGTGTTTGGGCCTCATTGACTTTTTCCATAATGGTGACCTGGGTGGAGCTGTCCTTGTCACCAGGTCCAGCCAGTTGTCTTGTTGTGGTGATGGTGGACTGCGACTTGCTGGTGTGACCTGTTGGTGGGATGGTGTCCATCGGAGCCTCAGAGATCTCCCCAAAGTCTGGGCCAGGATCACTTGCCCCATCCATGGGCTCTTTATTATCACCATAATCATTCCCATCACCGTTGTTGTCACCTGTGTCTTCATAGTCCCATGTGGGTGAGAGTACAAAGTCAGTGGGCGCAGTACATGGCACTGCAGGGACTTGTCATCAAAGTATGCATGTATGTATTTTTTATATTTTTTTATTGTCATTTAGTTTAATTAAAAAAACTTTTACGCATTTCAGTTTTCCGCACTTCTCATTCAATGTTCATCTATTGTCTCTTGGATTTCATACCATAACAGTCTTATTCCAAGTGTTCCAAAGTTTTCCATTAGGGTTTAATTTCCTTTCAACCCATTAGGGTATAATTCTACTGAGTGATCTCTTCTTGTTAGATTTTCTTGTTCTTTCATTAGTTGGTCTTGCAGGTTTATTCCTGCACATACAAATCGTGAGTTTCTTCCTTGTAGGAAATCATTCCACCACTCTTTGTTCGTTTTGGTTGTAAATCATTCTAGATACTTATTTAAGAATTGCGCCCTGTCCTCATTCACGTCTGTGCAGAATAGTAGCAGATGTTTTACAGTTTCCAATTTTCCAGAATCTACAGCGTCCATTATTCACACCCCGATGTTCTCGGGTATGTCGATATTAATTTGTCAGATATATGTTTAGTCTTATTTGTAGCATCTTCTCCCAGTGATACTTACTGGGAAGTTTGCTTTTTTTTGTGTTTCATAGGCTAGCTTTGTCGCTCGTGTGTTTATCCAGTCTTCTCTCTTTAACTTTTCCTTTACTTTCTGGGGGTTCTCAATTAGTTCTTCTATTGATGAGTCTAGGTGTTCTCAGTGTAGACTCCATTTTTCCTTCCAACTGTTCAATAACACAGCACTTTTTCCTTTTGCATTTGTTGTAGGAATTTTACAGCCAATCACTGGCTCGTTCAATGTGATTTTCCTCAATAAGTCGAGTAACTTCCATCGCATTACCGAGTATAAAGATTGTAGGCCTAGCTCTGCTCTTAAGGTGACTATAGGAAGACATCTGGGTAATTTTCAAAATGGGTTTCCAGAACCTACTTTCTAGCCTTGCCCAAATCTTCCATGACAAGTTGACACCTGCTTATCCTCCATACACGATAATAGGTGTCACTTTCTGGATATAGTAGGACCGCTGTGAGAATTTCCCAAATCGTCCATTCAGTATAGCATTATAGCTCCTTGTGAGCATAACATTTTTACTTTTAGATGAAGCTCTTTTTCCCACGTTTGTTCGGCAATTGACTGGTTGAATTTTATACCCAGGTAATGGATTTCTTTGACCATTTCCAGTTTTTCTTGCCCAATTATTCACCTGAAGGTTTTCACACACGTCTTGCGGTTTCCTCCAATCGTCATAATTTTGGATATGTTGGTGTTTATGACAAGGTCGTTAATCTGCATATATACTTGGAGTTTGTCCAGTAGATGCTGTAAGCCAATCTGCGTCTGGTCTACCAGGACCAGGTCGTTGACATAAGATCATATTGATATATCGATGTTGTTAATTTTAGGAGGGTAGTGTTTTGTTTGTCTCAGTGCATCTGGAAGATCTGCAATATATAGCTTATTGAGGGTCGCTGCAAGTGGGCAATCTTGCTTAACATGTCTTTTGGTATTGATCGCTGCAGTTAGGGATCCTTTGTTGTTCATTCTTACTCGCGTTGTTGTGTTCTCGTGTAGGGCTTTGATGGGTTGCAGGATCTCTTCGGGCCAGTTTCCAGTTCTGTCATTTCAGCCATAGTTTTTGTCAGTTCACCCCATCAAATGCTTACCATAAGTCTATAAAAGCTAGATGTAGTTTGCCTTTTGATGTATGTATTAGGTCTGCATTCCATTGGCCTATACGGCCTATCTTGCACTTCAAAGTGTGTTGCTGGACTAACCCGATACCCAGGAGTAGAAAGATAATTGTGTGGCCTTCAGGAATGACTGGGGCCTCTTATAGACAGTAAATGGGAACATTGACATCCAATGAGTAAACAGTCTAAGCACACCTGGTATGAGGAGTTATTGTGCACAGGACATGCCAGCTGCAGACTTCTGATTTCACTGTACATGGGGTGACAATGTAGGTAAAGATTTTATTTTGATTCACAACCCTGCTCTAAACCTATCACACAAGTCCCTTTACTAAAAGAAAGAAAGAAGTCCAAAAAGATGCATGCAAGGACAGTGTACAAAAAGTACAGCCACCGTCTGTTTAGAAACCTATCTAGCTTCATCCTATTCCTACCATTAAAAAGTAACAGAACTATTAATAAAATGACTAAGGGCTTGCTGCCGGTTGAACAGCCCCTGACCGTACTGGACCTTTTGTTCTCTCAACCTGGCTTGGGGTATGAGGACTCGCTCTTCATCTTTGGCTGTATGGTGGTTCGGACTCTCTTGGACCTTTTGTTACCTCACCCTTGTTTGAGGTATGCAACCTCTAGCCCGGTCTCATGCTGTATTGTGTCTTGGTCCCGCTAAGACCTTTTATTCTCACACCCAAGCTTGGAGCCTCTCCGGACAAGCCTGGCTTCCTCATGGGTCCCCGAGCATGCCTGTCTTGTGGTGGGGATGCGATTTCTTCTGGTCTTGTCGAGTCCATATGATCTTATTGGGAGGGGCAGTTTTCAACTTGTCCATGAGATTGGCTGCTATAGTTGAAACTTTGTGAGGAACCAGTGGTAGTACCCGGCTAATTCCAGGAACAGAGTTCCCTCTTGGTTTTAGGTGGGGTTGTTCCTGTAACAGCCTTCACTTTTTCAGATTGGGGTTGGACCGGAACATTCCCCACAAAGTAGCCAAGGTACTTTACTGCAATCCGGGTGATATGGCATTGCTTGGGGTTGGCCCAAAGACTAGCCTTCCGTAGTGCTCTGATTGTTCTGTACAAGAGGAATTCTACTGCAGTGAATGAAAATATGATCTTGGCACACCCCTGCAAAGATGGAACGGAGCCAAAGGTTCTAATTGTCAGGATCCGAGTTGCCCACGTAGTGTAGTGGACGAATTCTTCCACCTGATGTGCCCCTCTGGTGTTGCAATCATACAACCAGAGCAGCTAATCAGAGGAAAGAAGGATACCAGATGAGATCCGTGTGTTGCACTAGGAGACTGCTTCCAGAGGATCAGTGTCGTAGAAGTCGATGTCGGGAAGGCAAGACGGGATGCGTAGGACAGGAACACACAGTGAACCTACAAGCGAAGTGCGAGGTTTAATCACAATGTGCATATGCAGGACAACCACTCTTTAGGGAACCCAGACAATAGTTAGCAATGGTATACAGTTAGACGAGATGCATAAAAGATAGTACCAGTCAATGCAAGTCTAGGCCCCCTCCCCTTATCCAAGGCTAAATCAAATAAACAAGAAAACCCCTTACGGGTTTACCGGAGTAAAGTCCGTGCAGTCTTTGAAAGTTCCAATCAGAGAGGGAAGGGACAGGTCCGGTCTCCAGAGGAAAAAAACACAGCCTAACCCGACGGCACGAGGACGCCTAAGTACACTGAGGCAGTCTCTAGTCCGTGTACAAAAGTCAGTGTTCCGAAATATCCCAGAAAACTCAGGTATCCAAAGTTCATAAATCCCAAATTCCGCAGATGAAGACACTGTTCAGAAATGGACGAGATCGAAGAGCGGAGCAACAAGAGGGGCAGAAGCAAGGCAGTTCCGTTAGCTTTCCAGGGTCATAACACAGATGCAGCAGGCGCGTAGCAAGGGGCAATCCAAGGCGAAAATCCAATAAACGGTCCGGGTCAAAGCACAAGAGTTCCAGAAGCAAGGAGAGGAAAAACCAGGGCAAGGAAACAAGGAAAAACACAAGCAACTTTCGTAACACTACTAATACAAATCAGAAGCACTGGGCAACAAGTGGGAGGTGCTTAAATACAGGTCATGTGATAACGCTACGTGCTACTCGACGTTGACGATACCAGGAACAGGAAAGGACGGGACGCCAACGTTGCCATGCCAACTTCCAGGCACCTGGCTGCAGCGTTCTTAAAGGGCTATACGCGTATGGTCGTGGACCGATCGTACGCGTGGACATGACAGTATCCTCCCTCAAAGGAACCCTCACCCGCCGGGCGGACCAAAAACATGCCAGAAGAAGGGGGGCATGGATGTTTTCCATAGGTTCCCAGGTACGATCCTCCGGACCGTACCCTTTCCGATCGATCAGATAGAGGCGTCTGCCCCGTCGAACTTTAGTATCCAAGATCGCTGCCACTTCGTATTCATCTGACCCCTGTACCTTAATAGGCAGAGGTCGCAAAGGCAGTCTGGCCGCTGGGTGACATGGTTTTACCAAGGATACGTGAAACACTGGGTGTATTTTCCATGTAGCAGGAAGATCCAAGCGGATAGCGGCTGGATTAATAACTTGTAAAACCTTGTAGGGGCCCACAAACCGAGGCAGCAGGGTTTTCCGGCCTTGAATGTGAAGGTTTTTTGCAGATAACCACACCTTCATGCCCGGAAGATACTCCGGGGCTGGGGCACGGCGTGCATCAGCATGCTTTTTGGTTCGGAGTTGGGCCTGCAGTAGCTGTTTTCTAACAAAGACATGATTGTCTGATAGTTTTCGCAGGCATCCAAAGGCCGCAGGATTGTGTGGAAGCAGATCAGTAATACTAGGCAAGGAGTGAGGATGTTGTCCATAAAGGGCAAAGAAGGGGACAAGCGTGTCGTGGCATGTAGTGAATTGTTATAGGCGAATTCTGCCATAGGGAGAACAGACACCCACGTATCCTGACGTGGAAAGGTAATGTCGGGGGGGAAATTTCTGCCGGGGTCGGCCGGGCCGTCCGCAGACCTCCGGGCAGGGAGGCCCCAACTCCTCCCGTATATCCCAAAAGAGATAGAGTATGAGACACACGCAAGAAGCAAGGTGACTCTGCTGTTTATTAGATAAAACGGCAGGGATGGGTCAAGGAGCATACGCGTCCGTCCTGACACACACACAATCGTGGGGCTCGCAGGCCCTTTTTACCTTAGTATGATGCGCTACTTGCGTCATCTTACAAAGTTTAATAAAAAACCTATTTCCACTCTGGATTGGTTACTCGAGTGGTAGGGTTAGTATAGCGCACATATAGAGAACGGTGTTAGTGGCTGAGGGTTAGTCAGGTGGGATACCTGGGCTGTCCCTTCAATTTGATACATGAAAATTGTTACATGAAGACCTCTGAGGATTGGTCAATGTGAATGGCGTCAGTGATAAGAACCCCATGTTCTAATTGGTCCGCTCGCGAGCCTCCCAGTCTGGGACTATCGTTGTTCCCAGCTCGCGGTGCACCTGTCATTTGCAACAATGTTTTAATATGGGTAGGTGTAAACAATGTGAGGATTTATTCATATGTTGGGAGGTCGACTAGTCCCACTGCTGCAGATGTCCAATGAGTCTTTTAATTGTATCTGCCTGTGTCTTGAAACGTGGGATTCAGGCGACTCCTTCCTTCTGGGCTTGGCATCTTGTCAGGTTTGGCTTTGTCACGTGAGGTGGGACCGTGTTTGAGGCAAAATTCAACACAATTAATATTGTTTTTCCTACTGTGTGCCTGGTTTATCTTGCAGGTGCGACCTTGGCGTTGGCTTGCAGCGTGCGAGATTGCAACATCGTGCCCTTGGCGGGGTGCCTTCGCCGGGCTCATTTTGCAGGGTCAGCAACCCAGTTCTTGCTCATTCAATGTTCATGGAAGCTTTTGCCTGCGGCCTACTTGGGCCTGGTGCATAGGTGGAACCGTTTAATGCAGGGCGCTTTAGGTTACGGTATCATATTGCTTTATCCTCAGTATCGTGTCCCTGTTATATTCTTCATTATGGTACCTGGCTCTTAGAAGAAGCGTGAGCAAGCCTTTTTATATAAGTTCATGATGCGTCTTGCGTTTCTGCATTTTGAGAGCCTATGTGGAAAATAATAAAGATCCGTGAGTATGTCTGTCGCCTACGTCATAGCACTGAGTATATTCTTCGTGTAGATTGGTGCGGGAGTGTCCGGTGTGATTATTTGCACAAGTGTGCTGACCGTTGGCTAGGTCGTCATGGCATCTCTAAAGACGTGTAGGTTTAGTCGAGTTGATCCGTGCCGCAGGTGTCGGCATGGACAGGGCGGGCTGCTGGGCAGGCAGATGGTCACATCCGTATGTTCCTGTACCAGGGTATTTGGTCGTCCGGTAGATAGGCAAACTCTTCTCGTGGCGGGTGTCTGGGCCGTGATCCTCTAGGCCAAGCGCGAGAGGGGAAGGGCGGGAGCCTGGTCTTCCATTCTCCCACTTCAGTCCCCCCTCTGGTCGACTTGTCGACCACAAACATATCCTTTTCGTTATCTCCTCTTACTCTCCATATCTTAGTTATTCCTCCTAAATGTCCATAGTGGTTAACATGATCTTCAAATGACCAATACATATATTCGCAGGTTCCTCCAGGAGTACAGTATACCCATTTCCCTATGTAGCTCCTGGGGTTTCTTGGGTTCTCGAGCTTCACAGATGGTGGGTCCAGGTGGTTGGTGATGATCTGGTTGCGCAACTTCTCTCTCTCTTTTATTATTGTGCCTGTGTGTTGGCCGTCATCTGTTGGCATCAAGAGGTGTATACCAACCATTTCGATCATCTTGTCTGTGGTGCGTGCCTTTCGGGCTTTCCAAAATCTTATTATGATCAGTGTAGCTCCAGCCAGAATAGTGCATCCAACTATAATCTTTAGTCCATCTGACAGCCACGATGGCATCCATGACCATAATATTGAAAACCAGCTCTCATCCTTTTTCACACCTTTACTTTCATCCATCATTTTTGAGTGCATCTGGGCCAATTGTGATACAGCTTCCGTGAGTGTACCATTGTCAGCATCGTTAGCAGGAATGAATGTGCAGCATGATTGTCCTATCTTTGCCCAAACTCCTCCTTCCATTGCTGTGAGGAGGTCCAGTACATATCTGTTCTGTAGTGCAACCATTCTTACTGCTCGCAATTCCTCTTTTATTGCATTGAATCCATTTACTGTAGAGTTGATTGTCATCATTAGTTCCCACCTAGTTATCTGGAGCCATTTTGCGTTTGCGTAAGCCTGCAGTCCAGGATGTATTATTGAGGAGAAGAACATAGCTGCTCTGCTGAATAGTCTGTGTTCCGGCGGTATTGAGGTCAGTGCTGTTTCCGACCTTCCCCACAGGTAATTTCCTTTCAGAGGTTCTCCTTGTCTTTTCCTTCTGTTGAGGACAGTGTTGTTGCTGTTGCGTCTGTTCTCTGGTCCTTTCCGAGGCTGTGCAGATCTCTTCTTCCTTTTGTTTCCTTCATCCATCTTGGGGAAATTCGCCATATTCACATGCTTCTGGGGTACCACTAGTGATGGTACATTAATGTGTACTATAGTGCATACACCATTCCACAAAGGGGGCAGTGTGTGATACGCCTTGTCTCCACAGGCCCAGTAATGGTCCATTACTACTGCTGTTCCTGCTCCTCCCTCAGGTAACTCCATCACACTTTCACAGTTGGTATTGTATCCTACATCCACCTCTCCTTTATGTTGGTAGCATACCTTAGGCGCAGTTAAAGGCAGTATTGTTATTGGGTCTTCATCCTTCTCCATCCACGTGAGCATGGGTACGTACTTGATCCAAGTCATCCAACATCTATGGTTATGTCCATCAATAGTTGAAATATTTTCTCTTGTTACCATGTTGCTGCCAACCACTCCTATGTCCCATTTGTTGTCCATGTACACCTTCCCTGTTATTATCATCAGTGGTCTTTCCCAACATCCGTTTTTACCAGGGGCTTCAGTGGCGTACCAATCACATGGTAGGTACTGCAGTGTTACCTTCTTTGTTTCTCCTTTTTCAGGACCACTTGTTATGTATCTGAATCCTTCAGCATGTAAACTGCTCTTGTGGTAACTCAAATAAGTCTTGAGGAAGTTGTTTTCATATGGATATGTATCTCGTGTTTTCCACACCAGATGCACCACTGTCCCTTGAAATCTTCCTTTCGTCTGGAACAGTGCCAGGTATATTATACATCGTGCTATTTTTCCATCTATCTCCGTAGCAACAAATGTTCGAGACGCGCTCATAGCGTATGGAATCAATGAGCAAACGTAGCAGCTGTCTCCTGTTGTCTGCTTCCCTATTTTGGTCATGTGTTGGTACCACATGTTGTTAGAGACGTGTGCTGAATCTTGTACATAGTTGTCAATGCCTTTGTTATCTGAGTATGTGCCGCGTTTAACTCTATTTTCATGGTGCAGGGTTTTACTAGTACCACCTGACATAACACCTGTTGCAGCTGGGGGTGGGGGTATATTAGGTTTGGGTACAGCAATAATATCAATAGCATAGCTGTACTGCCATACAGAGGCAGCCAAGAATCCGGTGATCATTAAAATCCCTAACAATTTTATTACAAATGCTAATTTCACCGGCATTTTGCTCTTACCTTGCTGCAGTCCGGCAGCTTATTCTTGCGACGTTACAGTTGCCCGCCTGAAAGTTCTTAATATGCTTGTTAATAAGGTTAGTTGTTGTTATTAAGCTCTCCCTATCAAGTAGTCATTCAGTGCCCAGGCGAAGAGCTGTTCCCACGCCAATCTAAGCGATCTATCTCTTAGGGCAGGCAAGTATGGTTGGAGGTGGGGCATTGAATGTTCTATGGCCAAGAGGAATGCTGTGTAGTAGACACGTACCCTCCTTCCTTTCAGGTACGTTGGCCGTTTTATTTCATATACAAATTGGTGTGACAATTCTTCCAGGTAATTATCGTCTGAGGGTACCATCTACTCCTGGGCAGTGAATTAGTTAGTTATCTACTTTCTTAACAGTACAATAATACGCTTTACCTGCATGTGCGAGAGAAAAGAAAGAGAACATTCAGGTGTTTACATGTGTATATGTGCAAAAATAGTGTCCTTCAGTTCAATTGTTACTACAGTGGGCAGGGGGTTTGGGGTTCAGCTGGCGGAAGTCTCTTTACCCTTTGATCGTGTAACCATGGGGTGAGCGGTATGGGGATCACCCCTCTGTTTTCTAATAGTTGTCTCTGGGGAATCTGGGGGGTGGCAGGGTATAGGGACACTTAGGTCGTTAGTTGTGGTGGAAGTCCCTTCCTCCGTTGGTGACGCTGTCGTTGTTCTTCCAGTGGCCTTGTCGGTGGCGCTGGGGTGGGTCTGGAGTTTGTAGATCTTTACGTCGTGTAGGTGGTTCCAGGCACGCTTGTTCTGTAGGTTTACTGCTCTCGTTGATACCTCCTCTACCAGATGGGGGCCAGTGAATCGTGGACTGTTCCACTTCCTGTTGAAATTGCGAAGTAGTACGTGGTCACCTTTAGCAACTTTACACAGTCTTTCCTTTTCCAATTCTTTATCCACGTCTTCTTGTTGATTGCTGTTAGACCCGCCCCGCGTGCGCTCGAGCTGTTGAGACACAAACACTACACTAGTAATCAAAGAAGACACATATTGGTACATTTCATCACCAAGAACACTCGCAGTACTCTCGTGGTCGGTAAATGCTCTTGATGTTGGCGTTAGGGGAAGGCGCATTTGACGTCCGGTAACCACCTCGTGAGGGGTGAGGTGGTGGTCGGACCCTGGTCTATTCCTTAGCTCAAATAGGGCTAATGGAAGGCAATACAGCCAACTCTTCTTTGTTGTTTGCTGTATCTTTGCAATTGCCTCCTTTAATAGGCCATTGAGGCGTTCACATATACCGTTGGCCTGTGGGTGGTATGCACATGCAAATTTATGCTTGATGTTCAGCAAGGATGTGATGTGCTGGAACATTTCGTTTGCAAAATGTGGGCCATTGTCTGACCTTAACACCTCGCACACTCCCCACCTGGGGAAGACCTCCCTCACTAGGAATTTAGCTGCTCTAAATGCATCTGGGTGTGAACAGGGCCCTGCTTCAATCCACCTCGAGAATGGGCATACTACTACAATCATATACCTATTTCCTTGACATACGTTGATCATATCAACATAGTCAATATAGAGATGCCGGAAAGGTCCCTCTGGCCGGGGTATAGTACCTCTTATCACCTTCAGAGTGTGGCCGGCCGTAAACTGTTGACATGTGAGACAATTGCTGATAAAATTTGACACATGAGAATTTAACTCGGGGCAGAACCAGTCTTCCCTAATTCGTGCTGCAATTACTTCCTTGCCTGTGTGGGATGGGTGATGTAGTTGGCTCAGGGCGGTGTTCAATAGTGCCAGTGGTATTACAATCTTTCCAGTGTCACCCTGGAGCCATAGTGCGTCGGTTGGTGACATTGTGCATCCTCTTTTTAGCCATATTTCTTTTTCAGCCATTGGTGCAGCCGCTTGTAGCTCCATAATCTGTGTGGCTGGGAGATGGGTGTACCCTTCTCTTATCAACATCTCCTTAGCCATTCCCCTCCCTCTCAACCTCTGTGACTCTGGGGGGTTCCATATCTCACCAAAGTATGCAGCATACTTTGCATGTGCGTCTGCTGCTGCATTCCCTTTTGAGATGTGGTCTTCACCATTGGTGTGTGCGGTGCATTTTACTAAAGCTAATTCTTGGGGGTCATTTATTACTTCAATTAGTTCAGCCAATAGGAGGGCATGTTGCACTGGAGTGCCATCAGCTCTCCTAAACCCTCTTCTTCTCCATTTCGACAGCCCTGAGTGGACAGTGGATGTAACATACGCGCTGTCGGAGTATATGGTCACTCGTTTGTCAAAGCTTTCCTTCAACGCCAAGATCAGTGCAACTAATTCTGCTGCTTGAGCGGAGTAATGCTGTGGTAATTGTACACATTTCATGGCCACACACACCGGTACCTCCATCATTTTTACCACTGCTGCCCCAGTCCTCCTTATACCATCCCTTTGGTCGATAGTTGATGACCCATCAATGAACAGGAGCTCACCTCCCTCTAGTGCGTTTTCTTCAACCTTTCTAGTACATGAGTACATGTCAGTTATTTGCGTACAATCGTGGGCATAATCTCCTTCCTCAAGTACTTCTGCCAGGAACCTTGCAGGGTTGACAGTGCTACATCTAACAATTGATAGTTCAGCTCTGGATAGGATGATATCATACCCTGATGCCCTCTGCGTGGTTAGGGTGGACTTAGGTTTATTCAATATTGCAAATAGTGCATGTTCCACAAACAGTGTAGTTGGGCACCCCATGGTTATTGCTGATGCCTTTTCTACCGCAAAAGCAGCTGCGGCGAGACCTTGTTCGCAAGGGAAATGACCTAACATCACAGGATCTAAGTGGCCGCTGTAAAATGCTACTGGTTTGTAGCCCATGCTTGTTTTTTGAGCCAACACTGCTTTCATTACTGTTGAGTCACAATGTGAAAATATAAAAAATTGTCGCTCATAGTCTGGGGATGCCAGTACCGGAGCAGTTGATATTGCATCTTTCAATTCGTCAAAAGCCTCTTTCGTTTCCATCGTCCACCCCAGCTTTTTCTCCCCTTTATTGGCTTCCTTTAACCCCTCAAGCAGGTGTCCTATGTATGAACTGTAATCAAATACCCATGCTCTACAGTAGTTGCACAGCCCCAGGAACTGCTGCAGTTCCCTCACTGTTTGTGGTACTGGAGTGTTTGAAATGGCCTGTGCTCTTTGTGGTGCAATCTTTCTTCCATGTTGGGATATAAACTGACCAATGTACAGTACCTGTTCTTGACAGTACTGTAGCTTTTCCATGTCTACCTTGTAACCTTTCTCAGCCAATATTGTCAACATCTTTAAAGAGTCCTCCCTGCATGTTCTTTCGTTTGTACTGCAAATTATTATGCCATCCACATACTGCAACACTGTGCTTTCCACTTCAATGTTACCCAAATCCATCTGTATTACTCTGTTGAAAATTGAGGGTGACTCGCAATACCCTTGTGGCAATCTGGTGTGCTTCCACTTTGTGTTTCTGTAAGTGAAGCTTGTCAGATCTTGTGAGTCTGGGTGCAATGGTATTGAGAAAAAAGCATTTTTAAGGTCGATAACTGTAAATCGTGATGCTTCTGCTGGAATGCCACACAATATTGTGGCCGGGTTTGCTGCTATGGGATATTCTGCTTCTACTATGTTGTTCAAGGGCCTGAGATCCTGTATGAAGCGCCAAGACCCCCCTTTAGCCTTGCGCACTGGGTATACAGCCGTGTTACATGGTGATTCTGAGGGGACCAATATGCCATTATTTATAAGGGCCATTATGGTTTCATATATGCCCTCATCTGCCTCTTTTGATAGTGGGTACTGTTTCACTCTGGGGAGTATTGCACCTTTTTTCAATTTTATCCTTACTCCCCCTATACTTTTTATGCACCCCACGTCATAGGGGCTAGTAGTCCACAATGATGTGGGTACCTTTGACATATCCTCCTTAAAGAAGGGGACTGGGGTGCATGCGGGTGCCTCAAGTGCCATTGCAATTTTCTGTGCTACTTGTTTGTAAGCCACTCTTAGCCATATTTCCACACTCATCATAAACACCATTTCACCTTCCTCCTTTTCTTCTGAGAATAGCTCCTCATCTGACACCTGGGTGAGCCTACATCCTTCTGCTAGTGCTATCACTGCCCTCCATGCTCTTCCTTCTCTGTCTTGGGCATGTACAGCAATGTAATCAGCTGTTGCTATAATGCTCTCAATGTCCACTGGAACCACCTTTCCTTCTGGTTCATTAACAGGTGTTTCTGGTCTGAACATATAGGCTGCTGGCCTCCTCCATATTTTTCCTTCTATCCCTGGCATCCATGCAAACGCCATATCTGTCCCGTACTGGAATAGTTCGCCATCAACTGGCTCCGCCCTAATCGCTGTCTGTCCGCAGTATGCTTGCATAATCTGTCGTGCTGTGAGCATGTTAATCCCTGGAGTAGAGCAAATTATGCCGTCCTCAGTAAAGGAGATCGTCATATTCAACCTGTTCATTATGTCTCTCCCCAGTATATTTACTGGTGAGGCACTATAATATAGAAGTGGAACTGACAGGTCATAATCTCCAATAGATAAGGAAATGTTATCAGTAAAAGGAACCAACCCTCTAGCCCCAGAGAATCCTTGGGTGTTCATGGCTTCGCCTGACATCTTAAATTTACCTTCCCTTATGCAAGACCGGGTCGCCCCGGTGTCAACAAGGAATGATAATTTTTTGTCACCTATCGTTACCTCTATGCATGGTTCCTCCGCACTATTAGGTGTTACTGACAGGATGGGACACACCAAGGCCGTCTGTGGGCTGTCCTATTGAGGGTACAACGATTGGCCATTTCCTGTGTAAGGGTTGTGTCCCAAAACCGTCACCCTACCCAGTTGTGTTTGTTGTGCTTGAGGTTGTTGTGTTATCGCTACCTGTTGTTGTGGCAGTGAATATGTCTGTGGCTGTTGTGTTATTAGTTGTTGCTGTTCATTTCCCTGTTGCAACGTCTGCTGTTGCTGTATGCCCTGCTGTTCCTGTGAGGGCCTTAGTTGTCCCTGTTCACTCCATGATGGTGTTCCTGGTCAAACTCTACACGTGCGTGACATGTGCCCTAATATTCCACAACTCCAACACACCGGTGGTTCCCTACTCTGCCATGGAAAGCTCCCTGTGTTGTCCTGGTATACTGGTTGCCCTGTGGGGTAGGAATTTCTAAGTCCTCCCACCTGCTGTTGGGTGTTATATCCGTATCCTCTCCCTCTCATAAGTCCTCCTCTCCCCCTGTTATAATTATAATACCCAGCTCCTTGCACTGGGTATCCTCCTCCCATGTTGGTCGTGTACGGTTGGAGTGGCGGCACCTGTTGTGTTATAGTCTGTGAAGGTGGTATTTGGGAGGAATCTTGTGCAGCCACTACTTGTGTGGGGCTTTGGATCATTGTTGTAGGCGTAGTTATTAGTGCCCCTTCCATTGTGTATTTAGTAAGCTTTTTCTGTACTAGTTTAGCCTCTTCCGTTTTCCTGTCCTCTTCCTTTTGTTTCATTTTTCCTTGCCATGTCCTGCAATGATGCACTATAGTCAGTTGTATTTCTGGCCATGCTTTTGCTTCCATTCCCACTACTTTCTTTAGTTGTTTCTGAACTCCTTCTGGGAGCCCTTGTACTAATATATGATAAAATATTGCTGGTGTTTTGTCCCATTGTTCTCTAGTTTCCATGCGCCACTTCTCTTGGATTTCCTGGATATAATCAACAGGATCTTCGTTCTCACGCATCTTGCGGGAGGTAATTGCTCCTATGTCTGATGTGTCTGGGTACTGTACCCTCAGTGCCTGCCATAGTGCATGTCTGCAGTTTGCGAATGGTGCCCCATCATGCGATGTATTTGTTATTGTTACCCCAGGGAATCCCGCTCTCTTCCAAATGTCATCCGCTGCATCCCCTAATATCGATATTAGAAGGCCCTTTACATCTCCTACTGCCAGTTTCTGTCCTGCGGTGTGTTTTTCCATTTCATATATCCACTTACCCGCACCTCCACTTAATGATGGGAGCCTGCATTTTATATTTTCTTTGTCTGTATGCTTCCAAGGGACATACTGTGGCCTAACCCCTCCTCTCTCCAGAAGTGGCATTAAGTTATGTCTCGTTTTACCCTTTGTGTTCCATAAGATCGAGTCCTCACATCCTTCCTCCTCTTCCCTTTCTTCTACATCGTCAATTTCATCCGTATTTCCCCTGCTCGTAACTCTTTCTTCTCCATCTTTTCCCCTTCCTCCATCATTTCCTGTATTTAATGTGGGCATGTGTATTCGTCTTTCCTGCCTGCGTCTAGGGAGGTCCCTAAGCCGACATGCATAGGGTGTCAGTTCGTCTGTGAAGGGCGCAAGTTTTATTGTGCGTAACGAGCGTGAGGTGGTTGAGCATGTAGGGTGCGATAGGAGAGGGCGTGACGGGGACGGTGCGGCCTCATGTGTCTGTCTTTCCGCTATTCCTTGCTCTCCCTCCTCACTTCTCTCCAGCTCATCCTTTCTCCTACGGATCCATGGTGAGTCTGTATTGGTCCGGGTGATGTATAGTTTATCTAGGCTTTCCCTTTCACTGTTTCTTCATTCCCTCTCCACTCCTTCTTCTTCCTCACTACAAAAGTCAGTCATAAACGGCACCCCCCACTCAGTCTTTTTCCCCTTGATTGTCACTGTTTGTAAGTCTATTCGGTCCAGTTCTCCTTTTTCTCCTTTATCAACCGCTCCCCTTTGCGCTGATGTTGTTGCTACTTCTGTGTCTCTATATACATCCCCCCATACTTCACTCTCCCTTCTCCTATCTTCTCTTTCTCCTTCATTTCTCTCCTCCATCTCCCTACCATTTTCCTCTCTTTTCCTTTTTAATTCCTCCATTACTTCACTACTCATCTGTTCCAGTATTCTTTCATCCTCTTTCTTCCTTTCCCGTTTCACCCTTTCCCTTTCTAAGATACTCTCTATCACCCTCCCTTCTTTGTATTTCTTAGTCGTTTCTGATAGTAATCTCCTCTTCCACATTGCCATTTCTCTTTCTTTCTCTTCTTCTTCCCTTTTCTTTTCTCGCAGCACTACTCTTGATACCCTTTCTGCTGCTGCTTTTACCCTTTCAGCTTCTCTCCTTTGCTCCTCAGTTCGTTCCCTTATTTTTTCCAATTCGTTCTTACCTTCTTTCCTTTTCCTCGCTCTCTCTTTTTCCTCCCTCTCGAGCTGTTTGATCAATTCATTCTGCTCATCCCTTAACTCTGCTAGTCTTTCCTCCAAAATGTCTTCCTTTTGTCATAACAGCTCTTCCCCCCTCATTTCACTCTCCCTGGTATTATCCTCGTCTGTTTTCCTTATTACCTCCTTCTCTTCTCCTGTTAATGAACCTCGTAATTTTAATAGTATCTGTTCAGCTACCCACTCATCATTTCCTACTTCCACAGTTTGTTCTTCTCCAGTCCTCCCCTCCCCTGCTGGCATCTTCCTATGAGCCACATATGGTGGAGGGCTGTATGCCGGGTTCGAGTACCCTACCTCAACAAAGGATCCCCGAAGTCTACCAGTGAGAACACCCTCAGGTTTCTCAAATTAATGAATATCTGGAAGGGGCCCACCTCCCATCCTTATCGGAGGTCGAATTAGGGGCCATGTATGCCCCAATTACTGGTGAGGCGGTTCATAGAACTGGTGGACATGCTGGGCAAAAGGTGTAAGTGGCTTGGGCACACAGAGGGACATGCACATCTTGTCACGCACGCTTTGCTCACTTACCCATCTGCTGGGAGTTGGTGGCTTTACCAGCAGTGGAAACAGTTAATGGGGTCCCATGGCATATCCGGTGACTGTCTCTTTGTCGTATTACTTGGCCCCTTGTTGTCCATCGTCTCAGCGGTCATGACCCTCACACTGCTTGTACAGCATCACCGGTTGCCATGGTGCAACATCGCGGTCTGACGACCTTGCTGTGACCGTGACCGTGATATCCATGTTTAAACCCCTGCAGATGTGAGGGGTCCAGAATGAGAGGTCGACAAAAGTTGTAATATTTTTAACATCAGACATTTATATTAAAATAAGGGGGTTGGTCCATCTCCTAAAGAGAGTTTCCCTACCTAGGAAACTAAAAATCAGTCTGTGTCTTGTCAAAAGACTTTGGGAGGGAAAGAAAGAGGTAAACATGGTACAATTCTTCTGACAGATTTTAGTTGGGGGAAACCTGGAATCAGAATTGCCATAAGCCAAAAGACATTGTGAGAGAAGTAAAAGGCAAGATTTCTTCAGTTCTCCTGACATGAGATGTCAGTTAGGGGACATCTGGAATAAGCATTGCCAAGAGCCAAGAGATATTGAAAGAACGGTTGACAGGCAGAGCTTGAACAAACCCTCATATATTAAATGCCTGCATGGGGGAAGGGGGAATCGGTACGAGTAACCACTGAAGTCAACATGTTGTGTTATTGAAGAGGTATGATTGTGTGATACCTAAAGTGGAGGAATGATTGCAAAAAGACCTGATAAGAGTATCAGGTAATGATCCTTTTTTGGAAAGTGATACCTGGCAGAAGAGTATATCAGGAGATCTGTATAAGTGAAAAAGGAGACATCCCTGGCAGGAGCGTAAACCAGGATATCAAGAGTTTTTCAGTTAAGGAAGTTGAGAAATTCCTGGCAGGGGAGTATACCAGGAAAGGAACAATTGTATAAAGGAGAAACATTCAAATTTTTCTCATTTGTGTTTAGTCAGCCAAAGACTTTTCCTAACTCATGATGGAAAATATATAAAAAGAGTACATTTATCAATATTGTTTAGTCAACAAGAGACTTTTCACTATTTATGATATAAAATACATTAACAAAAGTACATTAAACATCAATATCACCAGGAAATCCACATACATACTAATAATAATATACCTTCATTGACAATTATTACACAATGATAGATTCAGCATTCTCACAATAATGGAGAGATATTATTATAAGCTGTGTTCTATGAAAGAGACATTTGGTTTTGCCATCCTGAGAGAAGTGTTCTATGAAAGAGACATTTAATTTTGCTATTCTAAGAAAAGTATTCTGTGGGGAAGATAAGTGTTTTTCTATTCTGACAACAGTATTCTATAGATGAGACATTTCCTTTGCCAAAGAAGACGCTTTGTGGAAAAGACCATTTTCATTCATTTGACAGACATTATTACAACAATATATTTCCAACAGGCTTCCTGAATTGGTTCAGGGGAAGGGAGCCAACTCTTGAATACAAGGATTGCTTTTATTGGAATTACCTATTTTGAACTTTCACATTATAATTTGTTGGGTTGAAATCCGAGACATTCACCTTGCACATATCTGTATAGGCTAGTGTGAGGGTCAAATATATTTGGACACAAGGTCAACTTGCTTTAGTTTTAGTTTCATAGCTAGGGACATTCCTATTAGGATAGGCACTTATAGGCCTTTATCCCACCCTTTTTATTTTAATACAAATGACAAATGTTGAGAGCCCTACAACTTTGTGTCTGTCTCTCATTTCTGACCCCTAACAATATCCACAGAGAGTCAGACGGAGGAGGACCGTTGGCTTAAGAGTTCACAGAGGCAGGAATCAAAGAGACAGATCCTACAGGCCGGATGAAGGAAAGGAAAGGATCAGCAACTTAGCTCCAAAACTGAGAAATGTTGTGAAACACTGAGTTACAGATATACTAGGTAATATACCGTTGTTGGTGTCAGACGCAGACAAAGAACATTGCGTGATGACGTTGTGCATCCTGATTCAGAGGCTACAAGGAAATGTAGTTTTTGCCAAGACGGCAATGCTACACATCTTTCCCGTACCAATTCTCCACTGCTGGTTAAGGGATAAGGCATGTTGCACTCCATACGGAGTGATATGTGTCTGGTTACAAATAGCTGAGTCTTGATACTCTGGGCCTAGAATAGGCCTCTGCAGCAGCCGCAGCAAAGGCTTGATCTTTACCATATTTGGCATCCTCTATGGCTCAACCCTAGGCTTCTGCAGCTCTAACAGCAGCAGAAGAGGCCTACCCTGAGGGCAGACATGCATCCTGCCTCGCCTCTTGTCTTGCTGCCTGTATGTCCCCTATCAAATCTTCCCTAGGCTAGTTATAGTTAACTGACTCCAATTCTTGGTGGACAGTCTCCATTGACTGACGACTTTCCTCCAGGATAAACCCAAATGAGTAACAGGCACCCACAATGTCCCTCCGATTGTACTCTCCCCATTTCTGGGAGGCTTCAGTGGTTGGCACGCTCTCCAATTGTTTGAGGAGGACAGTTCGAGCCATGGGTGCAAGAGCAATGAATAGAGGAAGAGGGACAGGGAGTATGGATGGATGATTCCGGGAGGGGGGGATTTATTAGTCCACGGAGGAGGGCCAGCAAACTCCCTGCCTGATCTGTGAAGGTTTTACCACTACAGGGGTAGTGGTATTGTCACCAACACCAAAATGTCCCCAACCCTCAGTAACTAGATGTGTGTTTGGGCCTCATTGACTTTTTCCATAATGGTGACCTGGGTGGAGCTGTCCTTGTCACCAGGTCCAGCCAGTTGTCTTGTTGTGGTGATGGTGGACTGCGACTTGCTGGTGTGACCTGTTGGTGGGATGGTGTCCATCGGAGCCTCAGAGATCTCCCCAAAGTCTGGGCCAGGATCACTTGCCCCATCCATGGGCTCTTTATTATCACCATAATCATTCCCATCACCGTTGTTGTCACCTGTGTCTTCATAGTCCCATGTGGGTGAGAGTACAAAGTCAGTGGGCGCAGTACATGGCACTGCAGGGACTTGTCATCAAAGTATGCATGTATGTATTTTTTATATTTTTTTATTGTCATTTAGTTTAATTAAAAAAACTTTTACGCATTTCAGTTTTCCGCACTTCTCATTCAATGTTCATCTATTGTCTCTTGGATTTCATACCATAACAGTCTTATTCCAAGTGTTCCAAAGTTTTCCATTAGGGTTTAATTTCCTTTCAACCCATTAGGGTATAATTCTACTGAGTGATCTCTTCTTGTTAGATTTTCTTGTTCTTTCATTAGTTGGTCTTGCAGGTTTATTCCTGCACATACAAATCGTGAGTTTCTTCCTTGTAGGAAATCATTCCACCACTCTTTGTTCGTTTTGGTTGTAAATCATTCTAGATACTTATTTAAGAATTGCACCCTGTCCTCATTCACGTCTGTGCAGAATAGTAGCAGATGTTTTACAGTTTCCAATTTTCCAGAATCTACAGCGTCCATTATTCACACCCCGATGTTCTCGGGTATGTCGATATTAATTTGTCAGATATATGTTTAGTCTTATTTGTAGCATCTTCTCCCAGTGATACTTACTGGGAAGTTTGCTTTTTTTTGTGTTTCATAGGCTAGCTTTGTCGCTCGTGTGTTTATCCAGTCTTCTCTCTTTAACTTTTCCTTTACTTTCTGGGGGTTCTCAATTAGTTCTTCTATTGATGAGTCTAGGTGTTCTCAGTGTAGACTCCATTTTTCCTTCCAACTGTTCAATAACACAGCACTTTTTCCTTTTGCATTTGTTGTAGGAATTTTACAGCCAATCACTGGCTCGTTCAATGTGATTTTCCTCAATAAGTCGAGTAACTTCCATCGCATTACCGAGTATAAAGATTGTAGGCCTAGCTCTGCTCTTAAGGTGACTATAGGAAGACATCTGGGTAATTTTCAAAATGGGTTTCCAGAACCTACTTTCTAGCCTTGCCCAAATCTTCCATGACAAGTTGACACCTGCTTATCCTCCATACACGATAATAGGTGTCACTTTCTGGATATAGTAGGACCGCTGTGAGAATTTCCCAAATCGTCCATTCAGTATAGCATTATAGCTCCTTGTGAGCATAACATTTTTACTTTTAGATGAAGCTCTTTTTCCCACGTTTGTTCGGCAATTGACTGGTTGAATTTTATACCCAGGTAATGGATTTCTTTGACCATTTCCAGTTTTTCTTGCCCAATTATTCACCTGAAGGTTTTCACACACGTCTTGCGGTTTCCTCCAATCGTCATAATTTTGGATATGTTGGTGTTTATGACAAGGTCGTTAATCTGCATATATACTTGGAGTTTGTCCAGTAGATGCTGTAAGCCAATCTGCGTCTGGTCTACCAGGACCAGGTCGTTGACATAAGATCATATTGATATATCGATGTTGTTAATTTTAGGAGGGTAGTGTTTTGTTTGTCTCAGTGCATCTGGAAGATCTGCAATATATAGCTTATTGAGGGTCGCTGCAAGTGGGCAATCTTGCTTAACATGTCTTTTGGTATTGATCGCTGCAGTTAGGGATCCTTTGTTGTTCATTCTTACTCGCGTTGTTGTGTTCTCGTGTAGGGCTTTGATGGGTTGCAGGATCTCTTCGGGCCAGTTTCCAGTTCTGTCATTTCAGCCATAGTTTTTGTCAGTTCACCCCATCAAATGCTTACCATAAGTCTATAAAAGCTAGATGTAGTTTGCCTTTTGATGTATGTATTAGGTCTGCATTCCATTGGCCTATACGGCCTATCTTGCACTTCAAAGTGTGTTGCTGGACTAACCCGATACCCAGGAGTAGAAAGATAATTGTGTGGCCTTCAGGAATGACTGGGGCCTCTTATAGACAGTAAATGGGAACATTGACATCCAATGAGTAAACAGTCTAAGCACACCTGGTATGAGGAGTTATTGTGCACAGGACATGCCAGCTGCAGACTTCTGATTTCACTGTACATGGGGTGACAATGTAGGTAAAGATTTTATTTTGATTCACAACCCTGCTCTAAACCTATCACACAAGTCCCTTTACTAAAAGAAAGAAAGAAGTCCAAAAAGATGCATGCAAGGACAGTGTACAAAAAGTACAGCCACCGTCTGTTTAGAAACCTATCTAGCTTCATCCTATTCCTACCATTAAAAAGTAACAGAACTATTAATAAAATGACTAAGGGCTTGCTGCCGGTTGAACAGCCCCTGACCGTACTGGACCTTTTGTTCTCTCAACCTGGCTTGGGGTATGAGGACTCGCTCTTCATCTTTGGCTGTATGGTGGTTCGGACTCTCTTGGACCTTTTGTTACCTCACCCTTGTTTGAGGTATGCAACCTCTAGCCCGGTCTCATGCTGTATTGTGTCTTGGTCCCGCTAAGACCTTTTATTCTCACACCCAAGCTTGGAGCCTCTCCGGACAAGCCTGGCTTCCTCATGGGTCCCCGAGCATGCCTGTCTTGTGGTGGGGATGCGATTTCTTCTGGTCTTGTCGAGTCCATATGATCTTATTGGGAGGGGCAGTTTTCAACTTGTCCATGAGATTGGCTGCTATAGTTGAAACTTTGTGAGGAACCAGTGGTAGTACCCGGCTAATTCCAGGAACAGAGTTCCCTCTTGGTTTTAGGTGGGGTTGTTCCTGTAACAGCCTTCACTTTTTCAGATTGGGGTTGGACCGGAACATTCCCCACAAAGTAGCCAAGGTACTTTACTGCAATCCGGGTGATATGGCATTGCTTGGGGTTGGCCCAAAGACTAGCCTTCCGTAGTGCTCTGATTGTTCTGTACAAGAGGAATTCTACTGCAGTGAATGAAAATATGATCTTGGCACACCCCTGCAAAGATGGAACGGAGCCAAAGGTTCTAATTGTCAGGATCCGAGTTGCCCACGTAGTGTAGTGGACGAATTCTTCCACCTGATGTGCCCCTCTGGTGTTGCAATCATACAACCAGAGCAGCTAATCAGAGGAAAGAAGGATACCAGATGAGATCCGTGTGTTGCACTAGGAGACTGCTTCCAGAGGATCAGTGTCGTAGAAGTCGATGTCGGGAAGGCAAGACGGGATGCGTAGGACAGGAACACACAGTGAACCTACAAGCGAAGTGCGAGGTTTAATCACAATGTGCATATGCAGGACAACCACTCTTTAGGGAACCCAGACAATAGTTAGCAATGGTATACAGTTAGACGAGATGCATAAAAGATAGTACCAGTCAATGCAAGTCTAGGCCCCCTCCCCTTATCCAAGGCTAAATCAAATAAACAAGAAAACCCCTTACGGGTTTACCGGAGTAAAGTCCGTGCAGTCTTTGAAAGTTCCAATCAGAGAGGGAAGGGACAGGTCCGGTCTCCAGAGGAAAAAAACACAGCCTAACCCGACGGCACGAGGACGCCTAAGTACACTGAGGCAGTCTCTAGTCCGTGTACAAAAGTCAGTGTTCCGAAATATCCCAGAAAACTCAGGTATCCAAAGTTCATAAATCCCAAATTCCGCAGATGAAGACACTGTTCAGAAATGGACGAGATCGAAGAGCGGAGCAACAAGAGGGGCAGAAGCAAGGCAGTTCCGTTAGCTTTCCAGGGTCATAACACAGATGCAGCAGGCGCGTAGCAAGGGGCAATCCAAGGCGAAAATCCAATAAACGGTCCGGGTCAAAGCACAAGAGTTCCAGAAGCAAGGAGAGGAAAAACCAGGGCAAGGAAACAAGGAAAAACACAAGCAACTTTCGTAACACTACTAATACAAATCAGAAGCACTGGGCAACAAGTGGGAGGTGCTTAAATACAGGTCATGTGATAACGCTACGTGCTACTTGACGTTGACGATACCAGGAACAGGAAAGGACGGGACGCCAACGTTGCCATGCCAACTTCCAGGCACCTGGCTGCAGCGTTCTTAAAGGGCTATACGCGTATGGTCGTGGACCGATCGTACGCGTGGACATGACAGTATCCTCCCTCAAAGGAACCCTCACCCGCCGGGCGGACCAAAAACATGCCAGAAGAAGGGGGGCATAGATGTTTTCCATAGGTTCCCAGGTACGATCCTCCGGACCGTACCCTTTCCGATCGATCAGATAGAGGCGTCTGCCCCGTCGAACTTTAGTATCCAAGATCGCTGCCACTTCGTATTCATCTGACCCCTGTACCTTAATAGGCAGAGGTCGCAAAGGCAGTCTGGCCGCTGGGTGACATGGTTTTACCAAGGATACGTGAAACACTGGGTGTATTTTCCATGTAGCAGGAAGATCCAAGCGGATAGCGGCTGGATTGATAACTTGTAAAACCTTGTAGGGGCCCACAAACCGAGGCAGCAGGGTTTTCCGGCCTTGAATGTGAAGGTTTTTTGCAGATAACCACACCTTCATGCCCGGAAGATACTCCGGGGCTGGGGCACGGCGTGCATCAGCATGCTTTTTGGTTCGGAGTTGGGCCTGCAGTAGCTGTTTTCTAACAAAGACATGATTGTCTGATAGTTTTCGCAGGCATCCAAAGGCCGCAGGATTGTGTGGAAGCAGATCAGTAATACTAGGCAAGGAGTGAGGATGTTGTCCATAAAGGGCAAAGAAGGGGACAAGCGTGTCGTGGCATGTAGTGAATTGTTATAGGCGAATTCTGCCATAGGGAGAACAGACACCCACGTATCCTGACGTGGAAAGGTAATGTCGGGGGGGAAATTTCTGCCGGGGTCGGCCGGGCCGTCCGCAGACCTCCGGGCAGGGAGGCCCCAACTCCTCCCGTATATCCCAAAAGAGATAGAGTATGAGACACACGCAAGAAGCAAGGTGACTCTGCTGTTTATTAGATAAAACGGCAGGGATGGGTCAAGGAGCATACGCGTCCGTCCTGACACACACACAATCGTGGGGCTCGCAGGCCCTTTTTACCTTAGTATGACGCGCTACTTGCGTCATCTTACAAAGTTTAATAAAAAACCTATTTCCACTCTGGATTGGTTACTCGAGTGGTAGGGTTAGTATAGCGCACATATAGAGAACGGTGTTAGTGGCTGAGGGTTAGTCAGGTGGGATACCTGGGCTGTCCCTTCAATTTGATACATGAAAATTGTTACATGAAGACCTCTGAGGATTGGTCAATGTGAATGGCGTCAGTGATAAGAACCCCATGTTCTAATTGGTCCGCTCGCGAGCCTCCCAGTCTGGGACTATCGTTGTTCCCAGCTCGCGGTGCACCTGTCATTTGCAACAATGTTTTAATATGGGTAGGTGTAAACAATGTGAGGATTTATTCATATGTTGGGAGGTCGACTAGTCCCACTGCTGCAGATGTCCAATGAGTCTTTTAATTGTATCTGCCTGTGTCTTGAAACGTGGGATTCAGGCGTCTCCTTCCTTCTGGGCTTGGCATCTTGTCAGGTTTGGCTTTGTCACGTGAGGTGGGACCGTGTTTGAGGCAAAATTCAACACAATTAATATTGTTTTTCCTACTGTGTGCCTGGTTTATCTTGCAGGTGCGACCTTGGCGTTGGCTTGCAGCGTGCGAGATTGCAACATCGTGCCCTTGGCGGGGTGCCTTCGCCGGGCTCATTTTGCAGGGTCAGCAACCCAGTTCTTGCTCATTCAATGTTCATGGAAGCTTTTGCCTGCGGCCTACTTGGGCCTGGTGCATAGGTGGAACCGTTTAATGCAGGGCGCTTTAGGTTACGGTATCATATTGCTTTATCCTCAGTATCGTGTCCCTGTTATATTCTTCATTATGGTACATGGCTCTTAGAAGAAGCGTGAGCAAGCCTTTTTATATAAGTTCATGATGCGTCTTGCGTTTCTGCATTTTGAGAGCCTATGTGGAAAATAATAATGATCCGTGAGTATGTCTGTCGCCTACGTCATAGCACTGAGTATATTCTTCGTGTAGATTGGTGCGGGAGTGTCCGGTGTGATTATTTGCACAAGTGTGCTGACCGTTGGCTAGGTCGTCATGGCATCTCTAAAGACGTGTAGGTTTAGTCGAGTTGATCCGTGCCGCAGGTGTCGGCATGGACAGGGCGGGCTGCTGGGCAGGCAGATGGTCACATCCGTATGTTCCTGTACCAGGGTATTTGGTCGTCCGGTAGATAGGCAAACTCTTCTCGTGGCGGGTGTCTGGGCCGTGATCCTCTAGGCCAAGCGCGAGAGGGGAAGGGCGGGAGCCTGGTCTTCCATTCTCCCACTTCAGTCCCCCCTCTGGTCGACTTGTCGACCACAAACATATCCTTTTCGTTATCTCCTCTTACTCTCCATATCTTAGTTATTCCTCCTAAATGTCCATAGTGGTTAACATGATCTTCAAATGACCAATACATATATTCGCAGGTTCCTCCAGGAGTACAGTATACCCATTTCCCTATGTAGCTCCTGGGGTTTCTTGGGTTCTCGAGCTTCACAGATGGTGGGTCCAGGTGGTTGGTGATGATCTGGTTGCGCAACTTCTCTCTCTCTTTTATTATTGTGCCTGTGTGTTGGCCGTCATCTGTTGGCATCAAGAGGTGTATACCAACCATTTCGATCATCTCGTCTGTGGTGCGTGCCTTTCGGGCTTTCCAAAATCTTATTATGATCAGTGTAGCTCCAGCCAGAATAGTGCATCCAACTATAATCTTTAGTCCATCTGACAGCCACGATGGCATCCATGACCATAATATTGAAAACCAGCTCTCATCCTTTTTCACACCTTTACTTTCATCCATCATTTTTGAGTGCATCTGGGCCAATTGTGATACAGCTTCCGTGAGTGTACCATTGTCAGCATCGTTAGCAGGAATGAATGTGCAGCATGATTGTCCTATCTTTGCGCAAACTCCTCCTTCCATTGCTGTGAGGAGGTCCAGTACATATCTGTTCTGTAGTGCAACCATTCTTACTGCTCGCAATTCCTCTTTTATTGCATTGAATCCATTTACTGTAGAGTTGATTGTCATCATTAGTTCCCACCTAGTTATCTGGAGCCATTTTGCGTTTGCGTAAGCCTGCAGTCCAGGATGTATTATTGAGGAGAAGAACATAGCTGCTCTGCTGAATAGTCTGTGTTCCGGCGGTTTTGAGGTCAGTGCTGTTTCCGACCTTCCCCACAGGTAATTTCCTTTCAGAGGTTCTCCTTGTCTTTTCCTTCTGTTGAGGACAGTGTTGTTGCCGTTGCGTCTGTTCTCTGGTCCTTTCCGAGGCTGTGCAGATCTCTTCTTCCTTTTGTTTCCTTCATCCATCTTGGGGAAATTCGCCATATTCACATGCTTCTGGGGTACCACTAGTGATGGTACATTAACGTGTACTATAGTGCATACACCATTCCACAAAGGGGGCAGTGTGTGATACGCCTTGTCTCCACAGGCCCAGTAATGGTCCATTACTACTGCTATTCCTGCTCCTCCCTCAGGTAACTCCATCACACTTTCACAGTTGGTATTGTATCCTACATCCACCTCTCCTTTATGTTGGTAGCATACCTTAGGCGCAGTTAAAGGCAGTATTGTTATTGGGTCTTCATCCTTCTCCATCCACGTGAGCATGGGTACGTACTTGATCCAAGTCATCCAACATCTATGGTTATGTCCATCAATAGTTGAAATATTTTCTCTTGTTACCATGTTGCTGCCAACCACTCCTATGTCCCATTTGTTGTCCATGTACACCTTCCCTGTTATTATCATCAGTGGTCTTTCCCAACATCCGTTTTTACCAGGGGCTTCAGTGGCGTACCAATCACATGGTAGGTACTGCAGTGTTACCTTCTTTGTTTCTCCTTTTTCAGGACCACTTGTTATGTATCTGAATCCTTCACCATGTAAACTGCTCTTGTGGTAACTCAAATAAGTCTTGAGGAAGTTGTTTTCATATGGATATGTATCTCGTGTTTTCCACACCAGATGCACCACTGTCCCTTGAAATCTTCCTTTCGTCTGGAACAGTGCCAGGTATATTATACATCGTGCTATTTTTCCATCTATCTCCGTAGCAACAAATGTTCGAGACGCGCTCATAGCGTATGGAATCAATGAGCAAACGTAGCAGCTGTCTCCTGTTGTCTGCTTCCCTATTTTGGTCATGTGTTGGTACCACATGTTGTTAGAGACGTGTGCTGAATCTTGTACATAGTTGTCAATGCCTTTGTTATCTGAGTATGTGCCGCGTTTAACTCTATTTTCATGGTGCAGGGTTTTACTAGTACCACCTGACATAACACCTGTTGCAGCTGGAGGTGGGGGTATATTAGGTTTGGGTACAGCAATAATATCAATAGCATAGCTGTACTGCCATACAGAGGCAGCCAAGAATCCGGTGATCATTAAAATCCCTAACAATTTTATTACAAATGCTAATTTCACCGGCATTTTGCTCTTACCTTGCTGCAGTCCGGCAGCTTATTCTTGCGACGTTACAGTTGCCCGCCTGAAAGTTCTTAATATGCTTGTTAATAAGGTTAGTTGTTGTTATTAAGCTCTCCCTATCAAGTAGTCATTCAGTGCCCAGGCGAAGAGCTGTTCCCACGCCAATCTAAGCGATCTATCTCTTAGGGCAGGCAAGTATGGTTGGAGGTGGGGCATTGAATGTTCTATGGCCAAGAGGAATGCTGTGTAGTAGACACGTACCCTCCTTCCTTTCAGGTACGTTGGCCGTTTTATTTCATATACAAATTGGTGTGACAATTCTTCCAGGTAATTATCATCTGAGGGTACCATCTACTCCTGGGCAGTGAATTAGTTAGTTATCTACTTACTTAACAGTACAATAATACGCTTTACCTGCATGTGCGAGAGAAAAGAAAGAGAACATTCAGGTGTTTACATGTGTATATGTGCAAAAATAGTGTCCTTCAGTTCAATTGTTACTACAGTGGGCAGGGGGTTTGGGGTTCAGCTGGCGGAAGTCTCTTTACCCTTTGATCGTGTAACCATGGGGTGAGCGGTATGGGGATCAATCCTCTGTTTTCTAATAGTTGTCTCTGGGGAATCTGGGGGGTGGCAGGGTATAGGGACACTTAGGTCGTTAGTTGTGGTGGAAGTCCCTTCCTCCGTTGGTGACGCTGTCGTTGTTCTTCCAGTGGCCTTGTCGGTGGCGCTGGGGTGGGTCTGGAGTTTGTAGATCTTTACGTCGTGTAGGTGGTTCCAGGCACGCTTGTCCTGTAGGTTTACTGCTCTCGTTGATACCTCCTCTACCAGATGGGGGTCAGTGAATCGTGGACTGTTCCACTTCCTGTTGAAATTGCGAAGTAGTACGTGGTCACCTTTAGCAACTTTACACAGTCTTTCCTTTTCCAATTCTTTATCCACGTCTTCTTGTTGATTGCTGTTAGACCCGCCCGCGTGCGCTCGAGCTGTTGAGACACAAACACTACACTAGTAATCAAAGAAGACACATATTGGTACATTTCATCACCAAGAACACTCGCAGTACTCTCGTGGTCGGTAAATGCTCTTGATGTTGGCGTTAGGGGAAGGCGCATTTGACGTCCGGTAACCACCTCGTGAGGGGTGAGGTGGTGGTCGGACCCTGGTCTATTCCTTAGCTCAAATAGGGCTAATGGAAGGCAATACAGCCAACTCTTCTTTGTTGTTTGCTGTATCTTTGCAATTGCCTCCTTTAATAGGCCATTGAGGCGTTCACATATACCGTTGGCCTGTGGGTGGTATGCACATGCAAATTTATGCTTGATGTTCAGCAAGGATGTGATGTGCTGGAACATTTCGTTTGCGAAATGTGGGCCATTGTCTGACCTTAACACCTCGCACACTCCCCACCTGGGGAAGACCTCCCTCACTAGGAATTTAGCTGCTCTAAATGCATCTGGGTGTGAACAGGGCCCTGCTTCAATCCACCTCGAGAATGGGCATACTACTACAATCATATACCTATTTCCTTGACATACGTTGATCATATCAACATAGTCAATATGGAGATGCCGGAAAGGTCCCTCTGGCCCGGGTATAGTACCTCTTATCACCTTCAGAGTGTGGCCGGCCGTAAACTGTTGACATGTGAGACAATTGCTGATAAAATTTGACACATGAGAATTTAACTTGGGGCAGAACCAGTCTTCCCTAATTCGTGCTGCAATTACTTCCTTGCCTGTGTGGGCTGGGTGATGTAGTTGGCTCAGGGCGGTGTTCAATAGTGCCAGTGGTATTACAATCTTTCCAGTGTCACCCTGGAGCCATAGTGCGTCGGTTGGTGACATTGTGCATCCTCTTTTTAGCCATATTTCTTTTTCAGCCATTGGTGCAGCCGCTTGTAGCTCCATAATCTGTGTGGCTGGGAGATGGGTGTACCCTTCTCTTATCAACATCTCCTTAGCCATTCCCCTCCCTCTCAACCTCTGTGACTCTGGGGGGTTCCATATCTCACCAAAGTATGCAGCATACTTCGCATGTGCGTCTGCTGCTGCATTCCCTTTTGAGATGTGGTCTTCACCATTGGTGTGTGCGGTGCATTTTACTAAAGCTAATTCTTGGGGGTCATTTATTACTTCAATTAGTTCAGCCAATAGGAGGGCATGTTGCACTGGAGTGCCATCAGCTCTCCTAAACCCTCTTCTTCTCCATTTCGACAGCCCTGAGTGGACAGTGGATGTAACATACGCGCTGTCGGAGTATATGGTCACTCGTTTGTCAAAGCTTTCCTTCAACGCCAAGATCAGTGCAACTAATTCTGCTGCTTGAGCGGAGTAATGCTGTGGTAATTGTACACATTTCATGGCCACACACACCGGTACCTCCATCATTTTTACCACTGCTGCCCCAGTCCTCCTTATACCATCCCTTTGGTCGATAGTTGATGACCCATCAATGAACAGGAGCTCACCTCCCTCTAGTGCGTTTTCTTCAACCTTTCTAGTACATGAGTACATGTCAGTTATTTGCGTACAATCGTGGGCATAATCTCCTTCCTCAAGTACTTCTGCCAGGAACCTTGCAGGGTTGACAGTGCTACATCTAACAATTGATAGTTCAGCTCTGGATAGGATGATATCATACCCTGATGCCCTCTGCGTGGTTAGGGTGGACTTAGGTTTATTCAATATTGCAAATAGTGCATGTTCCACAAACAGTGTAGTTGGGCACCCCATGGTTATTGCTGATGCCTTTTCTACCGCAAAAGCAGCTGCGGCGAGACCTTGTTCGCAAGGGAAATGACCTAACATCAGAGGATCTAAGTGGCCGCTGTAAAATGCTACTGGTTTGTAGCCCATGCTTGTTTTTTGAGCCAACATTGCTTTCATTACTGTTGAGTCACAATGTGAAAATATAAAAAATTGTCGCTCATAGTCTGGGGATGCCAGTACCGGAGCAGTTGATATTGCATCTTTCAATTCGTCAAAAGCCTCTTTCGTTTCCATCGTCCACCCCAGCTTTTTCTCCCCTTTATTGGCTTCCTTTAACCCCTCAAGCAGGTGTCCTATGTATGAACTGTAATCAAATACCCATGCTCTACAGTAGTTGCACAGCCCCAGGAACTGCTGCAGTTCCCTCACTGTTTGTGGTACTGGAGTGTTTGAAATGGCCTGTGCTCTTTGTGGTGCAATCTTTCTTCCATGTTGGGATATAAACTGACCAATGTACAGTACCTGTTCTTGACAGTACTGTAGCTTTTCCATGTCTACCTTGTAACCTTTCTCAGCCAATATTGTCAACATCTTTAAAGAGTCCTCCCTGCATGTTCTTTCGTTTGTACTGCAAATTATTATGTCATCCACATACTGCAACACTGTGCTTTCCACTTCAATGTTACCCAAATCCATCTGTATTACTCTGTTGAAAATTGAGGGTGACTCGCAATACCCTTGTGGCAATCTGGTGTGCTTCCACTTTGTGTTTCTGTAAGTGAAGCTTGTCAGATCTTGTGAGTCTGGGTGCAATGGTATTGAGAAAAAAGCATTTTTAAGGTCGATAACTGTAAATCGTGATGCTTCTGCTGGAATGCCACACAATATTGTGGCCGGGTTTGCTGCTATGGGATATTCTGCTTCTACTATGTTGTTCAAGGGCCTGAGATCCTGTATGAAGCGCCAAGACCCCCCTTTAGCCTTGCGCACTGGGTATACAGCCGTGTTACATGGTGATTCTGAGGGGACCAATATGCCATTATTTATAAGGGCCATTATGGTTTCATATATGCCCTCATCTGCCTCTTTTGATAGTGGGTACTGTTTCACTCTGGGGAGTATTGCACCTTTTTTCAATTTTATCCTTACTCCCCCTATACTTTTTATGCACCCCACGTCATAGGGGCTAGTAGTCCACAATGATGTGGGTACCTTTGACATATCCTCCTTAAAGAAGGGGACTGGGGTGCATGCGGGTGCCTCAAGTGCCATTGCAATTTTCTGTGCTACTTGTTTGTAAGCCACTCTTAGCCATATTTCCACACTCATCATAAACACCATTTCACCTTCCTCCTTTTCTTCTGAGAATAGCTCCTCATCTGACACCTGGGTGAGCCTACATCCTTCTGCTAGTGCTATCACTGCCCTCCATGCTCTTCCTTCTCTGTCTTGGGCATGTACAGCAATGTAATCAGCTGTTGCTATAATGCTCTCATTGTCCACTGGAACCACCTTTCCTTCTGGTTCATTAACAGGTGTTTCTGGTCTGAACATATAGGCTGCTGGCCTCCTCCATATTTTTCCTTCTATCCCTGGCATCCATGCAAACGCCATATCTGTCCCGTACTGGAATAGTTCGCCATCAACTGGCTCCGCCCTAATCGCTGTCTGTCCGCAGTATGCTTGCATAATCTGTCGTGCTGTGAGCATGTTAATCCCTGGAGTAGAGCAAATTATGCCGTCCTCAGTAAAGGAGATCGTCATATTCAACCTGTCCATTATGTCTCTCCCCAGTATATTTACTGGTGAGGCACTATAATATAGAAGTGGAACTGACAGGTCATAATCTCCAATAGATAAGGGAATGTTATCAGTAAAAGGAACCAACCCTCTAGCCCCAGAGAATCCTTGGGTGTTCATGGCTTCGCCTGACATCTTAAATTTACCTTCCCTTATGCAAGACCGGGTCGCCCCGGTGTCAACAAGGAATGATAATTTTTTGTCACCTATCGTTACCTCTATGCGTGGTTCCTCCGCACTATTAGGTGTTACTGACAGGATGGGACACACCAAGGCCGTCTGTGGGCTGTCCTATTGAGGGTACAACGATTGGCCATTTCCTGTGTAAGGGTTGTGTCCCAAAACCGTCACCCTACCCAGTTGTGTTTGTTGTGCTTGAGGTTGTTGTGTTATCGCTACCTGTTGTTGTGGCAGTGAATATGTCTGTGGCTGTTGTTGTGTTATTAGTTGTTGCTGTTCATTTCCCTGTTGCAACGTCTGCTGTTGCTGTATGCCCTGCTGTTCCTGTGAGGGCCTTAGTTGTCCCTGTTCACTCCATGATGGTGTTCCTGGTCTAACTCTACACGTGCGTGACATGTGCCCTAATAATCCACAACTCCAACACACCGGTGGTTCCCTACTCTGCCATGGAAAGCTCCCTGTGTTGTCCTGGTATACTGGTTGCCCTGTGGGGTAGGAATTTCTAAGTCCTCCCACCTGCTGTTGGGTGTTATATCCGTATCCTCTCCCTCTCATAAGTCCTCCTCTCCCCCTGTTATAATTATAATACCCAGCTCCTTGCACTGGGTATCCTCCTCCCATGTTGGTCGTGTACGGTTGGAGTGGCGGCACCTGTTGTGTTACAGTCTGTGAAGGTGGTATTTGGGAGGAATCTTGTGCAGCCACTACTTGTGTGGGGCTTTGGATCATTGTTGTAGGCGTAGTTATTAGTGCCCCTTCCATTGTGTATTTAGTAAGCTTTTTCTGTACTAGTTTAGCCTCTTCCGTTTTCCTGTCCTCTTCCTTTTGTTTCATTTTTCCTTGCCATGTCCTGCAATGATGCACTATAGTCAGTTGTATTTCTGGCCATGCTTTTGCTTCCATTCCCACTACTTTCTTTAGTTGTTTCTGAACTCCTTCTGGGAGCCCTTGTACTAATATATGATAAAATATTGCTGGTGTTTTGTCCCATTGTTCTCTAGTTTCCATGCGCCACTTCTCTTGGATTTCCTGGATATAATCAACAGGATCTTCGTTCTCACGCATCTTGCGGGAGGTAATTGCTCCTATGTCTGATGTGTCTGGGTACTGTACCCTCAGTGCCTGCCATAGTGCATGTCTGCAGTTTGCGAATGGTGCCCCATCATGCGATGTGTTTGTTATTGTTACCCCAGGGAATCCCGCTCTCTTCCAAATGTCATCCGCTGCATCCCCTAATATCGATATTAGAAGGCCCTTTACATCTCCTACTGCCAGTTTCTGTCCTGCGGTGTGTTTTTCCATTTCATATATCCACTTACCCGCACCTCCACTTAATGATGGGAGCCTGCATTTTATATTTTCTTTGTCTGTATGCTTCCAAGGGACATACTGTGGCCTAACCCCTCCTCTCTCCAGAAGTGGCATTAAGTTATGTCTCGTTTTACCCTTTGTGTTCCATAAGATCGAGTCCTCACATCCTTCCTCCTCTTCCCTTTCTTCTACATCGTCAATTTCATCCGTATTTCCCCTGCTCGTAACTCTTTCTTCTCCATCTTTTCCCCTTCCTCCATCATTTCCTGTATTTAATGTGGGCATGTGTATTCGTCTTTCCTGCCTGCGTCTAGGGAGGTCCCTAAGCCGACATGCATAGGGTGTCAGTTCGTCTGTGAAGGGCGCAAGTTTTATTGTGCGTAACGAGCGTGAGGTGGTTGAGCATGTAGGGTGCGATAGGAGAGGGCGTGACGGGGACGGTGCGGCCTCATGTGTCTGTCTTTCCGCTATTCCTTGCTCTCCCTCCTCACTTCTCTCCAGCTCATCCTTTCTCCTACGGATCCATGGTGAGTCTGTATTGGTCCGGGTGATGTATAGTTTATCTAGGCTTTCCCTTTCACTGTTTCTTCATTCCCTCTCCACTCCTTCTTCTTCCTCACTACAAAAGTCAGTCATAAACGGCACCCCCCACGCAGTCTTTTTCCCCTTGATTGTCACTGTTTGTAAGTCTATTCGGTCCAGTTCTCCTTTTTCTCCTTTATCAACCACTCCCCTTTGCGCTGATGTTGTTGCTACTTCTGTGTCTCTATATACATCCCCCCATACTTCACTCTCCCTTCTCCTATCTTCTCTTTCTCCTTCATTTCTCTCCTCCATCTCCCTACCATTTTCCTCTCTTTTCCTTTTTAATTCCTCCATTACTTCACTACTCATCTGTTCCAGTATTCTTTCATCCTCTTTCTTCCTTTCCCGTTTCACCCTTTCCCTTTCTAAGATACTCTCTATCACCCTCCCTTCTTCGTATTTCTTAGTCGTTTCTGATAGTAATCTCCTCTTCCACATTGCCATTTCTCTTTCTTTCTCTTCTTCTTCCCTTTTCTTTTCTCGCAGCACTACTCTTGATACCCTTTCTGCTGCTGCTTTTACCCTTTCAGCTTCTCTCCTTTGCTCCTCAGTTCGTTCCCTTATTTTTTCCAATTCGTTCTTACCTTCTTTCCTTTTCCTCGCTCTCTCTTTTTCCTCCCTCTCGAGCTGTTTGACCAATTCATTCTGCTCATCCCTTAACTCTGCTAGTCTTTCCTCCAAAATGTCTTCCTTTTGTCGTAACAGCTCTTCCCCCCTCATTTCACTCTCCCTGGTATTATCCTCGTCTGTTTTCCTTATTACCTCCTTCTCTTCTCCTGTTAATGAACCTCGTAATTTTAATAGTATCTGTTCAGCTACCCACTCATCATTTCCTACTTCCACAGTTTGTTCTTCTCCAGTCCTCCCCTCCCCTGCTGGCATCTTCCTATGAGCCACATATGGTGGAGGGCTGTATGCCGGGTTCGAGTACCCCTCAGCCGCCCTTAACTGACCTCTTCCTATTTCTCCTAACTCCCTTAAAGGGTACAACCCCCCTCCCTCTGTTTTCACTCCCTTTGCTAGGGGTATATCGTTGTTTGGTTCCTTTTTTATTTCATCTGATGTATTATTCTTTTTTCCTCCCTCTTGTCCGTTCCCCGTGTTCTTTGGGTCTTCACTCCCCTTTTTCCCATCCTCTCCTTCCTCCTTAATCTCTTTTTCTTCCGGTATTTCCCCCACAGTGAACATTCCATTTGGTCCTGGCCGGGACCCTTGGAACATCCTCCATAAGTTAAACACCTCCACGTGGTTTGCCAACTTCTTCCCTTTGTATGTATTGTGCAGATGGTTTAATAGTGAATGTTGGGCATATGGATCGAAGCTACCATTAGGCGGCCATGGTGTTATCATTTTGTTGTCCGTCCCCTGTGTCCATTCTATGCTATACTTGATCAGTTTCTCCCTATGGGGTGACAGTGTTGTACATATGTGTTGTAGTGGGGTAGTGAGGGTGTTCCCCCACCCTCCCGATCCTGTCCCGTGTGACATAGTAGCGCTCCACTTGTTACCCTTCCCCTATTTGGTAGCGGTTATCTCACTAGCAGTTTACAATATACAGCCTTATATCGTTACCTGGCCCCGTAAGTTTGGGGACTTGCGATAGTCCGCTGAGGAAAATTATTAAAATATAGTATTTACATTTATATATTTTCTTCTGTCTTTCTTCCTTTACACGACACCCTTACGGCCCCCTGCGGCCGAGGCGCACGTAGCCCCCTGCGGCTGCGTACCCCTTATGACGTCCTTATACAGTCGTCCTATTTTCACTTGCTCCTCCTCCTTCTTCTACACTTGCCGTGGCCGGCGTTCTCCGTGCACAGCCACGTCCCCCGTTTCACCTTTCCCCGATCAACTCATTTACCGTTTATCTCCGTTTCTACTCCCTTACCACAGTTCTCTTCCCCACCACTCTCAGAAAGTAAGATGCCTTGTGCTCGGGATATCCTATGAAAGCCCTACTGGTGACGTCACCGATCTCTTCGAGCTACTGGTAAGTTCTTCATATATTCTTTAAGTTCAAAATACACTTGCAATCTACCCCCGTTAACCTCACAGCTGTCTTCCTGTCACTCCTGGAACAAGGTAATCAATAATATAATCGGACTGCGCACGCTGCGTCGCCTCGCGTGTGATACGCCCCTCGACAGGAGGGCTTAACCAGCCAATTATCTTCCATATTGGGCAACTAACTAGCTACCGCCTACAGGGAAACGTCATCTACCTATCGAGTTTCTTGCTCGAACAATAGGGATCCTCATCTACTCATTGATCAATAAATGCCAAATCGTAGGAAACCACACACACACCCACCCTTACACGTAGTCGCGACCTAGGCCAATCAGTGTCTACGAGCGGCCGCACGTGATGTTTTCGTGCTCCACCCCCCTCTCCCGCGCAACGTAGCCGAGTGCTCTCGCACTTGTTCGGCTACCATTCATTCCATTGCCAGCACTAAATTGCCGAACCTTCGCCGCGCACCTGTGCAACACCTCCCCCCTCCCTCACAATTTCACATTGCTCGTTGTGCGTGGCATGCTCACCAAGTTTTTCTTGATGCGGGGCCGCTCGACTGCGTGCACCCCTCCAAGCGGCTCGCCACCTCCCCTCGTCTGGACCACGTCTGGACACTCGCCAACCGCGGGCGGGATACTTCTCAACCGGCCCCCGAGGGCCAATATCCGGATTGCGCTGTCCGGTCTTCTCGCAGTTCCGCGATGGTCCTGTAGTCCTCAGAAGGGGGCAACGGCAGAGGGGGCCGCGCCGCCGGGCCTCCTCGCAACGGGATTACCTGGAAAAAAGTAAAAATAAAAAAGCAGATCTTAAACAGATCTCAGCAGTGCCTCCAACTTGTCGGGGGGGAAAATTCTGCCGGGGTCGGCCGGGCCATCCGCAGACCTCCGGGCAGGGAGGCCCCAACTCCTCCAGTATATCCCAAAAGAGATAGAGTATGAGACACACGCAAGAAGCAAGGTGACTCTGCTGTTTATTAGACAAAACGGCAGGGATGGGTCAAGGAGCGTACGCGTCCGTCCTGACACACACACAATCGTGGGGCTCGCAGGCCCTTTTTACCTTAGTATGACGCGCTACTTGCGTCATCTTACAAAGTTTAATAAAAAACCTATTTCCACTCTGGATTGGTTACTCGAGTGGTAGGGTTAGTATAGCGCACATATAGAGAACGGTGTTAGTGGCTGAGGGTTAGTCAGGTGGGATACCTGGGCTGTCCCTTCAATTTGATACATGAAAATTGTTACATGAAGACCTCTGAGGATTGGTCAATGTGAATGGCGTCAGTGATAAGAACCCCATGTTCTAATTGGTCCGCTCGCGAGCCTCCCAGTCTGGGACTATCTTTGTTCCCAGCTCGCGGTGCACCTGTCATTTGCAACAATGTTTTAATATGGGTAGGTGTAAACAATGTGAGGATTTATTCATATGTTGGGAGGTCGACTACTCCCACTGCTGCAGATGTCCAATGAGTCTTTTAATTGTATCTGCCTGTGTCTTGAAACGTGGGATTCAGGCGTCTCCTTCCTTCTGGGCTTGGCATCTTGTCAGGTTTGGCTTTGTCACGTGAGGTGGGACCGTGTTTGAGGCAAAATTCAACACAATTAATATTGTTTTTCCTACTGTGTGCCTGGTTTATCTTGCAGGTGCGACCTTGGCGTTGGCTTGCAGCGTGCGAGATTGCAACATCGTGCCCTTGGCGGGGTGCCTTCGCCGGTCTCATTTTGCAGGGTCAGCAACCCAGTTCTTGCTCATTCAATGTTCATGGAAGCTTTTGCCTGTGGCCTACTTGGGCCTGGTGCATAGGTGGAACCGTTTAATGCAGGGCGCTTTAGGTTACGGTATCATATTGCTTTATCCTCAGTATCGTGTCCCCGTTATATTCTTCATTATGGTACATGGCTCTTAGAAGAAGCGTGAGCAAGCCTTTTTATATAAATTCATGATGCGTCTTGCGTTTCTGCATTTTGAGAGCCTATGTGGAAAATAATAAAGATGCACGTCCGTGAGTATGTCTGTCGCCTACGTCATAGCACTGAGTATATTCTTCGTGTAGATTGGTGCGGGAGTGTCCGGTGTGTATATTTGCACAAGTGTGCTGACCGTTGGCTAGGTCGTCATGGCATCTCTAAAGACGTGTAGGTTTAGTCGAGTTGATCCGTGCCGCAGGTGTCGGCATGGACAGGGTGGGCTGCTGGGCAGGCAGATGGACACATCCGTATGTTCCTGTACCAGGGTATTTGGTCGTCCGGTAGATAGGCAAACTCTTCTAGTGGCGGGTGCCTGGGCCGTGATCCTCTAGGCCAAGCGCGAGAGGGGAAGGGCAGGAGCCTGGTCTTCCATTCTCCCACTTCAGTAAGGCAACGTAGATACTGTTCCATGGTGGCGTTTAACCGCTCGGTTTGTCCATCAGTCTGGGGATGGTAAGCGCTGGAATATCTGCCATCAATACCCAAGGACATGGTCAAGGCTTTCCAGAAACGGGAGGTGAATTGGGACCCGCGGTCCGTAATTATTACTGAAGGCAGACCAAATAATCGAAACACGTTCCTTAAGAACAGTTCAGCCAGTGTTGGAGCGGTTGGTACACCACGACAGGGTACAAAAAGTGCCATTTTGGAGAAATAGTCGATAACGACCCAGATAGTGTCATACCCCTCGACAAATGGAAGTTCCACAACAAAATCCATAGAAATCATTTTCCAGGGAGTGTCGGGTAAAGGCATAGGTTGCAACAAACCCACAGGTTTACCACGTTGATGCTTGCACTGAGCACACACAGCACAGGAGGCTACATAGTTCTTAATGTCCTGAGCCATAGAAGGCCACCAGCACCATCTTCTCAAAAGGTCTAGGGTTTTCTGCATTCCCGGATGCGCAGCCAAAGCAGAGTCGTGGCACCATTGCAAGGCTGTATTCCGTGTGTCTAAATCAGGTAGATAGAGCTTTCCCTGTTTGTATGGCAAAGAACAAATGATCTCCAATCCGTGGGCGGAGACTTCTGAAGGACTGGTAGAGACCCATTTCTGGATCGATGCCTTTAGGTAGGGACGTAAAGTATACCCGCACACTACTTGATTCGGTAACAACAGCGCCCCCTGAAGATTGGATGGTTCGGAATCTCCATGGAGACGAGAGAGGGCATCGGCCTTGGAATTTAAAGATCCTGGACGATAAGTAATGGTAAAATTGAACATGGCAAAAAACTCGTGCCATCGAGCATGGCCTGCCGTTGTACATTTCACTGATTGAAGGGCTAAGAGCTTCCGGGGTCAGTGAACACTTGAACCGGTTCAGGGGTGCCCAGGAGATGATGTCTCCATACCATAAAGGCATCCCTAACGGCCAAAAGTTCCCTCTCAGTGATAGTATAGTTTCTCTCATAGGGTGTGAGTTTTCTGGAATGGTAGGCAACCGGGTGCAAACCGGCGGTCTCCGAGCAATGTTGTGATACGATTGCTCCTAAGGCAATGTTGGAAGCATCGGCTTCCACGATGAATGACAGGGATGGGTTTGGATGCTGGAGCACTGGTGCCGAAGTGAAAGCGGATTTCAAGGTTTCGAAGGCCTGTTGGGCCTCCTGATTCCACTTAAACTCGCGCTTGCTGCTGGTTAATTCTGTAAGCGGAGACACAATAGCAGAGAACCCATGGACAAAACGCTGATAAAAATTTGCAAACCCTAGAAATGATTGCAGGGCTTTTCGTGTGTTAGTGCAGGGCCAATCCAATATGGCCGCTACTTTGGACCGACTCATCTGTAACCCCTGGCTAGTGATATTATAGCCTAGGAATTCCACTTCAGACACATGAAACATGCACTTATCCAATTTGGCGTATTTGTTATTCTCTCTTAATCTTTGGAGCACACTAGAAACATGAGTGACATGAGTGGAGATAGATGGCGAGTAAATCAATATGTCGTCTAAATAAACGACTAGGTACTGGTCCAACATGTCGTGAAAAACCTCATTGATGAAATATTGGAAGGTTGCCGGAGCGTTACAGAGGCCAAATGGCATGACGCAGTACTCAAAAAGACCATACTTGGTCTTGAAGGCGGTCTTCCACTCGTCACCCTGACGTATACGCACCAAATTATATGCCCCCCTCAAATCCAGTTTAGTGAAGAGCTTAGCTGAACCCAATTGGTCTAATAAGACCGAAATCAAAGGAATGGGGTATTGATTTCGGACAGTGACCGCATTTAGTTCCCTGTAGTCGATACATGGGCGGAGATCCCCTTCTCTTTTGGGGACGAAGAACATAGGGGAGGCAGCAGGTGAACGTGAAGGTCGAATGAAGCCAGACTTCAAGGACTTCTCAATGTAATCCTTCAAGATTAAATCCTCCTTTGGGGTCAGGGAATAAATACGCCCGGACGGAATCTTGGCTCCAGGGACAAGCTCAATTGGGCAGTCATAAGGCCGGTGCGGTGGAAGCACATCCGCCCCGCGGACGTCAAAGACGTCCCAATATTCCTTATACATAGGAGGAAGTACAGTGTTAGTAACCGCCCCTACGGTATGAACATTTTCTGAGAGTATCTGACTCGGACTGACCGTGTTTAAGTGGGTTGTTAAACAATTGTTTCCACAATAGTCTAAGAAGAAACTAATCTCTCCGGAATGCCAATCCACAGAGGGGTTGTGCAACGTCAACCAAGGTAAACCTAGAATAATCTTGAACTGTGGTGCAGCTATTAAATCGAACGCTATAACCTCCTGATGGCCACACTCCGTAGTCATAACGAGATCAGTCGTACGTTCTGTTACCAGACCTGATATTAACGAGGAACCATCAACTGCGTTCACCTCTTCAGGACATGATTTGGGAACCACTGGTAAACCCAGTTTCTTAGCATAAGAAGCATCCACATAGTTTCCTGTAGCCCCTGAATCCAAAATCACCACCACATCAAGTTTCTCAAGTTCAACAGCCGAAAGAGAAACCGACAAGCAGTAGGGGCTATATAACGTGGGACCAACAGAGGAACCACCCGGCGTCTGGATCCCTTCAGTCACCGGGTTTCGGCATTTCCTGTTTCTTGGTGGGCTTTTTAAGACATTCTCGCAGCAAATGATCTGATGATCCACAATAGTAACATAAACCATTCTTCCTCCGATGTTCCCTGACTTCGGCGGATAAGGGGGCCCTGACTGCCCCTATCTGCACGGCTTTGTGGATCCAGGAGCAGGTAGAGGGGTTGCAGGGACAACTGGAGGTATCCCTCTCTTTTCTCCCTTCCTAGCTGCCTGTCGAGAATCGATCTGGAGAACCAAATCCAACAGTTCATTGAAAGCTGTGGGTACTACGGGAACGGTAGCTAGAGTTTCCTTAAGGGAGTCTGATAGGCCTTTATAAAACAAAGAGGCCTTCTTCTCTTGAGGCCACCCTGTCTCTGCCACAAGCTGATTGAACTTGGCTAAATACGATAATAGGGACATGTTCCCCTGCTGAAGGCCAAGTAGTTCCAGATCAGTAGTCTGTGTGGCATAACGTGTGTCAAATAGCATCGATCAAAGCATCACAGTTATAGAGAAGATGGCTCCCTTCCTCCAATAACGGATTTGCCCAAGCAGCTGCCGTTCCCCCCAAGTGAGACAACAGAAATGCTGCCTTAGTAGGGGAATCCGGGAAGGAGGCAGGGCGGCACAGAAAGTGCAGCCTACACTGATTCAAAAAGGTTCGGAAAGCCTTGTGGTCACCATTGAAGCGTTCCGGTGGGGCTAAGGGAAACTGAGCGGTCATATAAACAGGTCCAGTGCCCTGTTGTGGAGGCACCACACCCGAGCCGGAAGCGATGGCGGGGGCGGGGGCTTCGGCCCCAAGGGGTTGAAAACCTGCTTGCAACTCATCTATGCGACGTTGCGTAGCTGTATGAGCCACCGTCATATCATTACGCAAATCTGCCACTAGTTGCATAATAGTGGCCAATGCCTCATTGGTATCCTTAGTAAGGCTTCTGATTATGTCAGGATCCGAGTTGCCCACGTAGTGTAGTGGACGAATTCTTCCACCTGATGTGCCCCGCTGGTGTTGCAATCAGACAACCAGAGCAGCTAATCAGAGGAAAGAAGGATACCAGATGAGATCCGTGTGTTGCACTAGGAGACTGCTTCCAGAGTATCAGTGTCGTAGAAGCCGATGTCGGGAAGGCAAGACGGGATGCGTAGGACAGGAACACACAGTGAACCTACAAGCGAAGTGTGAGGTTTAATCACAATGTGCATATGCAGGACAACCACTCTTTAGGGAACCCAGACAATAGTTTGCAATGGTATACAGTTAGACGAGATGCATAAAAGATAGTACCAGTCAATACAAGTCTAGGCCCCCTCCCCTTATCAAAGGCTAAATCAAATAAACAAGAAAACCCCTTACGGGCTTACCGGAGTAAGGTCCGTGCAGTCTTTGAAAGTTCCAATCAGAGAGGCAAGGGACAGGTCCGGTCTCCAGAGGAAAAAAACACAGCCTAACCCGACGGCACGAGGACGCCTAAGTACACTGAGGCAGTCTCTAGTCCGTGTACAAAAGTCAGTGTTCCGAAATATCCCAGAAAACTCAGGTATCCAAAGTTCATAAATCCCAAATTCCGCAGATGAAGACACTGTTCAGAAATGGACGAGATCGAAGAGCGGAGCAACAAGAGGGGCAGAAGCAAGGCAGTTCCGTTAGCTTTCCATGGTCATAACACAGATGCAGCAGGCGCGTAGCAAGGGGAAATCCAAGGCGAAAATCCAATAAACGGTCCGGGTCAAAGCACAAGAGTTCCAGAAGCAAGGAGAGGAAAAACCAGGGCAAGGAAACAAGGAAAAACACAAGCAACTTTCGTAACGCTACTAATACAAATCAGAAGCACTGGGCAACAAGTGGGAGGTACTTAAATACAGGTCATGTGATAACGCTACGTGCTACTCGACGTTGACGATACCAGGAACAGGAAAGGACGGGACGCCAACGTTGCCATGCCAACTTCCAGGCACCTGGCTGCAGCGTTCTTAAAGGGCTATACGCGTATGGTCGTGGACCGATCGTACGCGTGGACATGACACTAATCCATCAGCCGTTGGAACATGGCTGGAACTCTGTGGCACCCGAGTAGGAGCACAGTGAATTGGAATACCCCTGCATAGTGCAAAACACAGTTTTCTCCTTGTTAGAGGTATTCAAGGAAACCTGCCAATAACCTCTGGTCAAGTCCAGCATGGTATTAAACTTGACCTTCCCTAACTACTCAATCAGTTAATATATTAATGGCATGCGGTAATTACCAAAGATGAAGAGTGCATTCACGGTTCAAAAATCAATACTTAAACCCTATGATTAGTCTGGCTTAGCTACTTGTACAATTGTGGATGACCAAGGTCGTTCAGAGGGCTCATTAACTCCTACTTTTACGATTTTTGGTATCTCCTCTTCAATGATCTTCCACTGGGCTTCTGTATTGGGTATGGTTCCAGGTTGATCAACTACCCAGGTAATGTAATTATGGAAAACGTTTTTAACTCTCCCGGGTTCATCAGAAAAAGCCTTGGGGAACTGGGACAACAGATCCTGAAGGTCTTGTTGCTTCGTTGGGTGATGGTTCCCTGGGATTCCGCTATTGCTATTCTTATTCCCCATCAAAGACTGGCCATGGTTACCAAGCTTTTCTCTACGGGATCTATCCTCCAGATCTTGAGAAGGTTCACATGATATATTTGGGTCTTTTGCCTTCAGTCAGGTTGGGCTAGGTCAGGTTGGGCTTGGTCACTTAGATACCATGATAATTCCTGAGGTGGGTAACAACACTAATACCTGATCCCCTAAGGCAAAAGATCTGATGACCGCCTGTGGGTCATATACATCCTTCTGATATTCATGGGGTCAGGAAAGGGAACTACAGAAAATCCCTAAAACTGCTTTCATGTGGTCTTCTAGCTGTTTTGCAGCCTAATATATCAGCGGTGGAGCTTCTTCCCTTTATTCCCAGGTTTCCCTTAATATGTTGAAGACATTCCTGAGATCTCGACCATATAAGATTTAAAATTGGGAGCATTCCAAAGGGGTTTGGGGAGTTTTCCTGATGGCAAATAGGGCCATGGGTATCACCAGATCCCAATTTTCACCGTCAGTCTCAACCAATTTCTTTTTTATTTACTTGAAGTGCTCCCCAGTCCATCCATCTGAGGGTGGTATACGGAGGTCCTCAATGTATGGGTGTACAGTACCGCCTTTACTTCCTTGATTGGTTTGTACATAAAGGTGGTACCTTGGTTGGTTAGAATTTCTTTTAGGATGCCCACAAGACAAAAGAAAGGGATTAGGTGTTTGAGTATGTTTTGTGCCATATTTAATTACATGGGAAACTACTCTGGATAGTGGGTGGCATGTACTTATTTACCAATTTTAATTGTTCAAGTGGGCCCACTATACCCATACTATTCCTAGTAAATGGAACCTTGATAGTGGGCAAGGATTGCAAGGGGGCTCAAGCAAGTGGTTGAAATCCTTTGGCAAATCTCACAAATGGTCACATATGTCTTAACATCTGCATATAAGCCGGACCAATAAAATGTGCTCAGGACTTGGTCACGGGGTTTAGTCGCTCCCTGTTGTCCCATTGTGAGCTGAAAATGGGCCATCTTCATGACCGCCCTTCAGTGGCACCTAGGGATTACGTTGATGTCAATAAGTGCCATCCCTCTCAATATATCCTTGATAGAGTAGGCCACCTGAGAAAAAAAAATATGGGCCCGCTTTGGTCTACTTTGGTATTTTCAGTGACAACCTTCTCAAAGGCTTCTGCCAGATTCTGCTCATTCCTTTGTGCAGATGCCAAGTTGTGTAGGGTGGGAGTGCCGTCAGTGGAAAAGGAAGGGGATAGTTTTTAATAGGCCTGCCCAAAGCCTAAGTTGCCTCTGTAGGTATAAGAGAGTAGGTCTACCTCTTGTATGACTGGGGCTAAGATCTGTTCCAAGATTCCTGGCGTATGGATTCTCCCTTTTTCACCAGGTATGGTTGTGCCCCTGGATTATGCACTAACACCTGAATGTCTGCCCAGTTGTCTGGGTCTATGACTCTGGCAGCTATATCTAGTGAGTATTTGCAGGCTAACCCTGACTTTTCAGCCAGTCTCAGAAAGCGGCCATGGGCAGGGCCGATATTCAGACCTGTAGGAACCAACTCCCTCTCTTGGCTTGGTATAGTAATGTTCTTTAGGCTAAATAAGTCGAGGCCAATCGATTGGGATGTGGCCCTTTCAAGTAGGCATGCTTTGGGAATTGGTCACCTCATTAGCATGGGTCTCAAGTTTGTGTCAGTTTGTTCACAACCTACTTCTGACACCACTTGTGATAAGCCAGAATACTAACTGTCCATACTAATGTTATAAAAAGTCAAGATTCTTTTTTTAAATGTATTTAATGTCTGCTTTATTGCAAACCTTTTATATTTTACATTTCCATCACAAAATCATAAAATAGATGACCAATCAACACTTTGCCCAATCCAGACACAACTTTAAAAAAAGGAGAAACTTCCTGCACATAACATCATCCTGTTACGTTTAATCCTTAAAAATGTATTCCACAAATGTCATGACTGCAAGGGCCCTACTTAGTTTATCACCAATTAAGAACATATCCCACCACTCTTGGGCAGACAAGGACAAAGTCTGATTCATAGAGAATTCCAAAAAGCGAGTCCTCACTTCTGTTAATGCTCTACAAACAACCACCAAGTGATTTAATGATTCCGTAACACCCTTTTCCCCGCAGTATCTGCAGTTAGAATCCATCTCTGATATCTGACCCCAAGAGAGTTGTACCTCTCTGGTTGGGCAGATATTTATTATAGAAAGTCAAGATTCTATTAAAAACTTGGAAGCAAAGGATTATGCGCTCACTACTTTTTTTCTCAAGCAGCATATAAAACCATCAACATTAAACAAACTATATTTCCCACGTAAACAAGTCTTTTTGTAGTCCATTTATGACCGAATTTTGTCCATGTGACTATTTTATCCATTCCTTTCACATTGAGCCCATAACCTTGGCTCCCTTGCTCTTTCTTTCCTCTTTCTTTGTCTGTCTTGAAACTGTAATTTATGCGCCCCATACGATTGACGCCAACACGTAAACAGTCTTTTTTCTGCCTTCGTCAGGATCCCTCTGCCTTATTTTCAGTTCCTGCCAGAATAAACAGAACAAAGCTGAAGCTAACCAAAAAAGGGGGAGCAATCGCTTGGCCAAAGACCTTTACCATAAACATTGTTCAATAAAACATTACTTCAACAGATCAATCATCATGCAGCGATTGACAGGGCGGGATAATCCTTTGTCTCTGTGTATTTAATAGAATCTTGACTTTCTTTAATGTTAGTATGGAAAATCAGTATTCTATGTCAAGACCAGAGGATCGGATCATGTTTGTTCAAAGCGTACTCGCCACCAACAAAGACATTTTATATGATATGATAGGTTATTTATAATGCGCTTAATACCCAGAGGTTTCTAAGTGCGAACCTGGGGATCTAACCTGTGTTGCTCCGTGTCGTCTTGCTTCCAAGGTGAGCACGTTGCCCCTGAGCTATCCTCCCATTATCAATTGGTCGACAGTAAAAGTCTTTAAAAAAGTTGACTCCTTTGATCAATCCGTCGCTTTTAATATGGCCTCCAACCGTGCTCCTACGGTATAAGCTTTTGATTCCATTGCACCCCTAACTGAATGAGCCCCGTAGGCTCTGATGTCAATGCCTGCCTGTTGCATACTCCATCTTACCCACCTGGCTATGGCTGCCGGAGTTACTGCTGTAAAAGGTCTCCATAATGTGATAAGCAGCTGCAGCACCCCTGCTGGTCTAAGAGTAGCTGTCACTGATTCGTAAGTCCTCAGACAAAGCACTGGGCATAGCCTGGGTTGATCGACATAGATTTAATAACTGTCTTAGTTCTCATATTAACATAAAACGTAACCCCCTGAGGGAGTAAATGATTTCCGATCCACTTTTAATGCTCTGCCGTCCAAAACCCTTTTACAAGATATGAGGCAAAGGAGTGTGGAAAGCTTCCCTCGATACCTTACTCCTCTGAGGACTCTGCAAACTAACGGATGTTCCCCTATTGAGATTCCTTCTACTTTAGGGTGCCACCACACCTACAGGTATTAATTGTCCTGTATGCCTTTCCCTGGCCCGCCAGCGCCACCAGATAATTCACTACATGAATTATATTCACTCCAGTGGGATGCATGTTCCTTGCCATACACCAGCTACTCCATTTTAACAAAGCTGATCCATAGGTTTTCCCGGTGCCTGGCGCCCATGCTTCTTCAATTAATCTCTCAGCATCTCCCGAAAGACCTGGCATCTGCCAGACTCCCCGTAAAATTGCCCATGCCAACAATCTCAGGCTCCCTCCACTAACGGGTGAATTTAGCCTGTTGGTGCCTGGATTATCGTTCAGAATTGCGTTATTATCAGTGGTTTGTCGAATGACATCTCATGAAGGTCCGGGAACCATACCTGACTCCAACAGTCTGGCGTCACCAACACTACTGTTGCCTGTTGCCTTCTTACTTGTGCTAGCATTCTCAGAATCATGGTGAATGGCAGGAAAGCATATTCCCTCTCCAGACGCCACGTCTGGAGAAAAGCGCCTGTCGCCTCTGCAGCTGGAACTGGTCTCCAGCTGTTCAGTCTGGACGCAAACACGTCTGTCCTGCATGGACCCCTCAAACTCATTAGAGTCCGAAATACTTCTCTGTTCAGTTGCCAATCACTGGCATCTCTCAAATATCTTGAGGTGAAGTCTGCCACTTGATTCTACAGACCTGGGAGATACTCTGCCATGACGCTGACCCTGTTCTGAAGGAACGTGTGCCAAAAGTCCTTTGCTAGCTCTGCTAGCATTATGGACTTCGTTCCACTTAGTCTGTTTATTATCTTACTGCAGAAATATTGTCCATCTTCAGTAACAAGCAGAAATTTGCTCCGTCTTGCGTCCAACAGTTCACTGCAAAGGACCCCGCCATTAGTTCTAGATAATTGATATGGAGCTCCAACTTCCTTTCTGAGTAACTGCCTCCCATTGTCATCTCCCTGCAATAGGCTCCCCATCCCCACCAGCTGGCATCTAATTCTATCACGAGGTCTGGGGATGAGCCAAATATTGCTCTTTCATTCTGGGCCTCCAGGTGTTGGAACCACCACCACAGTGCCGTTTTCACCACCGATGATATCAGAATCTTCTGTTCGCAAGATAATCCTAGTTGGAGGTGTTGAATTATTAGTCATTGCAGTCCTCTGAAGTGAAGGGACCCCCGGGAAAATTGCCTGAATGGAGGAAGCCAGTCTCCCTATCAGCCTGGCTAACTCCCTCAGTGAAATGACCTCCCTTGCTGGAATTGTCCTGATCTCCTTCTTGATCGTATTTACCTTTGATACCAGTAAACTGAGGGTAACTGCTTTCGTGTGTCTATCACAAACCATAGAAACTCTATCAATTGGGCTGGGATCAACTACGACTTCTCACAGTTTATAAAAAATCCCAAACACTTTAACATGTCTGTTGTTGTTCTCACCAGTTGTTCTGATATTTCTTGTTCTGGTACATCTGACAGAAAACGTCTAGATAAACTATCAGCCTGATGCCTCGGTCTCACAGATGACTGACCACCAGTTTTATCAGCTTGAAAACCAAGGGGCTGATGTCAGTCTGAATGGGAGGCTTGTAAACTCCCACCTCTGGCCTCGCAAGAAAAATAGAAGAAATCACTGGTGTTCTCTCCCGACTGGAATTGTCAGGTAAGCATGCCTGAGATCTATCCGCACTTGCCAGTCTCGTGCTTGTAAAACGTCTCTTAATAAAGGGATCCCTTCCATCTTGAAATGTCTGTAGATAGTGAACGCGTTTAGGTTTCTTAAATGTATCACTGGTCTGGTTTTCCGTCTGCACTTTACTATGAACGTATTGCTAATAAAAACGGCCTGGGGACTGATGTCTGTGCAATAGCATTTTTTCGTTCTAAATCGGCAATCTCTTTGTCTAGCATCTCCTCGTCTTCCCTGCTGAACATGATAGGCCTTGGCCAGACAGTTTGAATTGGGTCCTGCCAGAAATCTAGATGGAATCCCTATACTGTCTGTTTGGCCCATGCATCTCCTGATAACTCTTTCCACTTCTCCATGAACAGCGCCATCCTCCCTCCTACATCTGGAGTCACTGTCCCTGCTCGCAGTGTTGCAGCGCTCTGACCTAGACTCATCTGTAATTGTTTGTTGACCTCTGTTGCTGGCTCTCCAACCTCTTCCTCTACCCGAAGAAGGGGTTCGGTTTGCGCTCTTCCTGCTCTCTCCAGCTGTTTTTGCTACCCAAGTTGGGCCTGTAGGTCGAATAGCGGCTGGCTGAGTGACCACAGCCCCTAGCAGCCCTTCCGAAAACCCTACTTTCAAAAACCCTCTTCAAAGAGGCTTGTGGTTTGCTGCATATGTATTGGCAAATGTTGCCCTCTCTTTACTGAAAGCATCCCTGAAGAGCTTTCATTTTGTGGCTGTTGCTGATTCGAATGACGCCAATTCTCCCATCTTGGGGTCATTTCTTACTAAGATAGACCTCCTCTTCTTGGTAATTAAAGCGCTGTTGGTGTTGCCTAGTAAACATATCGCCCATTATGCCCATCCGGCCAGGATTTCTAGTTTGACTTTTTGGTCTGGTTGCGTTGCCTCCTCTGCCATTTGCCATATCGTGGTCAATGGCCCCAGGATGTCCAATACCTTATCTTGGCACCATCTCCAGGATCTGTCTATGCCTCTCTTCATGTCTCTGCAATATCTTCCCATGAAGGAAAGCATCTTTTCCTCTATTTCAGGCATCTCTGCCACCCTGTCTGGTACGTATGGTCTAGGGCGTTTCGCCCTGAGTTTATTCCAGGCCTCTTTTGATACAGGATTTCGTATCCTCTTCTTGATATAATTTGCAGTATTTGTGGGGGGTTCCCACTCTTCCAACCTGGGATGGATAAGGGAGTCTGGTTCGAACACTTCGCCCATCCCTCTTCCTCCCTTTGTTTTTTCATTTTATTGGCAGTCTTTCCCTTGAGCGAAGGGCTAGGTGATGATACCTCTCTTTCCTCTGAGCTTTCTTTGGACGTTTCATCCCAGTCCCCATCGTCCTGTTCCTCTGAACTGGACTCATTATTATAATATCTGCCCTTTGTCTCCCACAACCTCACTCTTCTACTACTTCTCCTTTGAGGAGAGCCTTGGGGGCGTCTGGCTGCTGCTGGCTTTGCGGGCGTTCTTTCTTCCCTTCTTGACCACCATGACCTCTGTTTGGGGCCTTCCCTCTCAGAGTTTGAATATGCTGAGAGAAAGCAATTAAGTCTTTCAACAAGTTCCTGCCCCAAGTCATTTGCCCCAAGTCTGTACCCAGTACTCTCTGTACTGCTTTCCCCAAGCTGGGCTCTGCCCTCTTTCATGGCTGCTATGGGGCGCTCGCTGAATTCTTCACTGGAGCTATCTATTTAAACAAAATGCTGGTGTGGGTCTCTGCAGGTGTCTTGGGTCTGCCCTCGTCAAACACACAGCTTTCAGTGGGTCTGGGTCGGCAGTTTGCACTCAGGTTTTCTTGGGTCTGCACCCATCTGTAATTATGATTCAATATATATGGTAAACGTATATATGACTGCCTCCTTCAACTGTTGACACTGCAAGTGTTGTTTTATTCTGACAGATTAATGGGCCTCATTACAACTCAGGCGGTAAGGGGTTTACGGCGCCGTAAACAGCGCCGACCCTTACCGCCTGAGTACGAGGTCCCTTAGCGCCATGGAGCTTTTAACACCTGCTTTTAGCAGGTGTTAAAATCCATGGCGCTAAGGGACCATGGAGTTAATTACGCCACCGTAATTTACGGTGGCGTAATTAACGCCTTCCCCACTCCCATTATGCCCTATGGGGCAAAAATGGGAATGGGGAAGGGTAAATGGGGATTGGGGACTTACCGCCCCGCCAAGGTTGGAATGGGGCGGTAAGTCCGCCAACCACCATGGCGTAAACGTAGTTTACGCCATGGTGGTAAAGTCACGGCCCAGGCGGTAACTTACCGCCTGGGTCGTAATGAGGCCCATAGTCTTCCGCCAGTAGATGACGTAGCTCCTCTCACTCTGATGAGCTCATTTCAGCGATGAGGGCTTCAATATCTGATCACTACCGTGATTGTGTAGCCTGCACGCTCCGGTTGTCACGCTATCAGTGTTCCACATAGCAAAGATGCTTCTATAACCTTTTATTCAGCGACCTGCTGTTCCTGTGCACTGCGTGGGGCATGCATGGAAGTGACACCACGCAGCGCTGGAATTACTATCCCGATGCGCTGCAGTGTCTTCCGTTAGAGAGCACCCTCGATTAATGCGCACCCTGCAGGCACCGGAACCTCAGCGGCAGGTCGTGCCTGCCCCATCTAACGGAAATGGTCCGTCACCAACCGTGCTCTCTAACCGGTAGGTGTGCACGGACCTCGCCTAAATATGTTCAAATCAGTTAAACCACAGTCACACACACACACACACACACGTATTAAATAATAATGAAAGTGTGACATAACTGATGCACGAGCATCAAAGAAAGCAGAAAGAAAGAGCAAAGGAGCCAGGGTTATGGGCTCAATGTGAAAGGATTGGATTAAATAGCCACACAAACAAAATTCAACCTATCATAAACAGACTACAAAAAGGCTGGTTTTCGTGGGAAATGTAGTTTTTTGTATCAGTTTATGTTTAATGTTGATTGTTTTATATGCTGATTGAGAAAAGTAAAGAGAAGAGCGAGCATAATCCAAGCCTCCGGTCTTGACATAGAATTGAGGGACGCACAACTCATTGTGATGTGGTGCAAAACCCTGCTTTAAACTTATCGCTCTAGTCCTATTCTAAAAGAAGGAAAAAAGTCTAAAAGGGTGCATACCATGACATCATAAAAAAGTAAAGCTGTCCACTGTCTAGAATATTGACTCCTCAATAGTCGTAACACCAATTTACAATTTACCCACCAATCAGATAAAGTTGAAGTAACTTTTCTGATCTCTTAATGAAACATGACCATAGTAAGATTTACATCACTTTTGTTCAAAAAAGTGACTGACCGGAAAATCTTACTGTTCAGCAGCTAACATCCTAGTGTGGTCAGGGAGAATTTACCCTACACTCAGTTTCTTAGGGTTAGTAGGAACTGCTCTTCCAGAGATGACTACAACAGACAGGACAATGCCCTAATTAGATGGTTGAGGGATAGAGGATATCCACACAAATTGCTAAAACATGCGGCAAAGTGGGCCTGTTTTGCAAATAGAGGAGCCCCATTATCTTCTCAGTCTAACCCTGACACAGACAACAGATTGGTCTGTGCCACTACATTCTCTCACAACACCTCCCCGATCAAAAGACATGTGAGACAATACTGGGCATAGTTCGTAGTACTGGGTGTGCTACCCAGTCCCCTCTGTTTTTATTGAAAAGTGGGCAAAATATTAATGATAATCTAGTGCATTCCCAGGAACATTACTATTTCCGAGTGTTGGAATCTGCCAAATAACCCAGTGGTTGGCCACTTTCCTTGTGGTAACTCTAGGGTTTGCAAATTCAGTTTGACCACTACTACTTTCAACCACCAGAAAATACACTGGCCCATCAGAACCCACCGTAATTGCAATTTAAAGAACTTGGTCTATAAGGTTCAATGTCCATGCCATAAGTTATATATCAGGATGACCATGAGGAAGGTGCCCACTTGCACATGCAAGCATCAATTAAGGCTACAGAACCTAACCCCTGCTCCTTTGTTCCAACATTTCACAGACTATGGGCACACCGACCAAAACATACATCTGGATGGTCATCGACCATGTTAGTCCTGATCCTAATAACTTTAACATCTCCAATCATTTGCTCAGGCTTGAGCAATGATGGATTATTAAACTGAAGACATACGAGTCCGGCCTCAATGAAGAGATCCCTTGAGCTGCTCTAATTTGAGAAATGTCTTCAGCTTCTATCCAATCAGTGTAGATATGATGCTTGAACTAAGTGGCAGATTTGCAAACACCTTTGGTGTGGGCATGTTCGTGATGGACCTTTGTCTATCACAGAGATTCAATAATTACAACTGTGACTTGTTTAGGTGGGTCTTCTAGTGATTTGGATTCCCTTTTTTTCATACCAGCGTTGCGGGAGATCGCCCTTCACAGTTCCAACCCTTGTTGGGATAGTCTAATATCAACACCAGGTCACCATTGCAAGATGACCGCCATGGTTGTCGTCTACTTTATCCATCTGTGGGGGTCACGCAGGCACATCTAGTCAATCACGTGTTCATGTCACGTGCAAAAAGCCACCACTCCTTACTGAATTAGTGGGTGCATAGAGGCCTGCGAGTTGGCGTCCTTATCCAGTTGCAGCTCGTACTCTACTATTCAAGTGAGCAGGCTACTGTTGTCTCCTGAGAGAAGTTAAGTGACCTGGTAAGAATAATTGGAGGCTGTATGGACGTTTTCTCATCTGCGGTTTCCTCTTTTTAGAACAAACGTACATTGAAGCATGCAAGTGGCTTGATTCGCTGTTGTCATGTGGCTGCAGTGAATGTTTTACCATAGGGTACATTCCTTAATTTTGAATTACTTTACATATTTATAAGAATACACAACAACATAGATCTAGTGATCCTGATAGGCTTTTTGAGACTGCAAGAATGTATTTATTCATTCACGGTTTACTTTCTGCAGAATTAATAGAGATGGAAGGCTGTGAGAAACTCAAATTCACCTGTAGTATGGCATTCACCAAAGCCAGATGGGGCACTTCGGTGAATGCCATACTACAGGTGAATTATAGCTGTTTGATCCTTTCACATTTTTCTGGAGGGTCTTTAATATAGACGGTTTGAACCCTAGAGGCCCTTTTACTCAAGGTAACATGTCATACTTATGGATGGGACGGAGAATAACTTCTCAAATAACGCAAAAAAAACGGACTGAGGAAGTTGGCAAATAACACTGTTTTAATGTCATTTGTCTAAATCAGGGAGTACAACGGACATCAACGGACGTCGCAAAGCATGATCTCAATATGTTTCATTAAAAAATCTCATTTATATACTAAATGTTCATCATACATGACGTCATACTATGTGGGAAACTTAGAAAACTTATGGGAGATTGTGGTTGGCTCTAAGGGGGCGTCTAAGTATAATTTCTATATAGGATAGGATCATGATTGGGGCTCTATAGTCAGGTGGGCACTCATGCCCTCTCTTAGTGCAAGTCATCTTCAACAGTAATTGGAAATACAATACTTAATTGGCTCTCAAACTATAAGGCTCCTTGTTATACAGCCCTCCATAATTGGTTGCCACGCTTGTACCCTTCTGGAACTTTTGATGCTCTAGCAGACCGAAAGCTGGTACCCCAGGTGCTAGTGAGTGAACTTATTGTATCTCCCCACGCACTCAGCATGCCATCTCTCATCACTCATGCCATATGACATTCGCATTGTCTTTGAACTCGGCCTAGTAGTAGCTTCTCATCTCTGGGAATATAAGGGAGTGTAACCACTCGCTATCTTCAATCTGGTGAACCATGCACCTCATCTATTTTCATCATCAGATCACGTGATCAGAGACCGTGAATCTGCTCGTATTCTAGCATTTAATAGTCTTTAATAAAGAAACTTGGCACTCATGGTGTTCTCTCTGTGCAACTTAACAAGGGATGCCTCTGCTTCTCATGTTTTACTGTTCTTCGCAGCTGATAATAAGTTTTTGGCTGCTTCCTTGGCTGCTTCCAGTCTTTGACACCAAATCAGTCAGCCTTTTTAGCCTTGCTTCAAATTCAAGCCTATTCTTTGCTGCGACAAACAACTTTCAATCCGTCTTCTTTCATGGAGACTTATTTACTAAATTATATCATCGAATGTCCAGAACTCTATATACATATATGTTGGCTGCACTGCCTACAGTCTATATACTACGTATAGCCAGCCTTATGAATACTTGTACTACTTGCGTTACAGAATTTGTACAATTGTAAAATGGCTTGTGTTTTCTACAGTGCTCTCCACACATGCAATCTTCATTCCGCTCATGAAAGTCTTCTTGATTCCTTGCTTCGCCATCAGATTTTATATCACCTATACTTTTCTTCTTTGATCATCCTTCCCAGTGTGTCACTCTCTTCCTTCCGTGACGTCACCAGTTTCTTCTTTTCACATCTTCACACTTCTTCAGGCGCTCCTCTCAGTAGACTATCAGTCTTTCGGGGGTATTTCTCATAGGGTCTTCTCAATGGATACCTTGTCTCGAAGACTCTTCGTGGTATGGGCACCATTACTGGTGTTGAATATGTCGCAATTTCCGGTTTCCAGCATATAGGCAAAATAGGGGCGGGACTTCCTGTAGAGGCATTTTGCTGCTCCTCTACACTCCCCCCCCCTCTGGTCGATTCATCGACCACTCCTTCACCAGTTTCCACATCTCAGCATTCATTCTTGAAAAAGTGCTTCTTTGGAGTCCACATTTTCATTATTCCCTTCAGGGATCCTGCTGATTTTACATGTTCATCAACACTGCAGGTCATATGGCTACATCGGCCATTCGGATTACAGTACATCCATCGTAGCACATACTTCCTCTGGTTTCTTGAATGCAGGAACTACGTTCCCTCTGGTGCTAAGATACTGGCCTGTATGAAGTCTCTGATTTCTTCATTTGTTAATTCCTTGGGCCCACACCCTGATTCAACATCTATCATGATCTTTATTCCTATAGCTTTCTTTGCTGTCTTTTTACACTGTATAATCATTATCCTAATTACACAGAATCCAAACATCAACACAAATATAGCTCCCAAAAGGGAGGGGCGTGGCTAAGCGGCCATGCGGTGAGGAGCACGAAAGGGAAGCTCCCGAATGATCCTGATTTAATCCGTTTTTAAAACTGACTTACTCAGCTGGAAAGTTTACCGACGGGCATAGGAAGATCTACCGACCATCCGATCCAAGCCCTGAGGAGAACCGGACTAGGGAACGAGGCAAAAAAGGGTAGCAAATACGCGGAGCACCGAAAGCAAGATGGCGGCCCGCTAATACACAACCAACGGCCCAGAGACTCAGAGCGGGAGACTACGAGAGGCTGCCGGTCGGCGCTGCGAACCCGGGAAGGAAGGAAGAGGGGCCGCGGCAGGGCGGTTGAGGAGGAGACGGCGCCGCGAGAGCCGGATAAGCCCCCTGGTAGCGGGTGCCGGGGCTCCGCGGAACGGCAACAGTGAGCGCCTGGGGAGAGGAGAGCGGCTGCGACAGGACGCGGTTGCAAGAAGGCGGCGACGAGGGAGCGCAACAAGCTCCGTAAGCCGAGGAGGACCCGTGCCGAGGACAGCGTTACCTCCAGCCCCCGCCGGCCTTACTAGCATGGAGAGGGGACCCAAGGAAGATCGAGAGCCGGGGACCCAGGAGAGAGCAGAGGGGCGAGACGGCCCGCCGCTGGACCACCCCAGGGCACTGGAGAGACCCAACAGCTAGCAGGTGAGGAGAGCGCCAGTAGGCCCGCACGGCACCCGGGGGGGCGTGCAGAAGCACCCGACAACACAGGGAACCCCTGGCAGAGACACAAAGGGTGCACATAGACTGCCCTAGCACAACGGACAGAACCCATAACCCTCCGGGAAAGTGGCAACGACCCCGAGTTCGGAAACCGGAGGAAGAGGGGCAGGAGGAGAATAGGGGGAACGTAGCAAGCCGAGAGGAACCGGCTGCCGGCAGCCCCCATCCAACTAGAACCTGACCCCACACGGACCCGGGGTACAAGCCAAAGATAACGGACAAGAAGCAGTGCAGTACCCAAGGCCCGCACAGCGAGTATGCCCAATAAGAAGGTGGAGGGGAAAACGAAACAAGTCATCATGGATAACTTTGCCAAAGCACCAGACAATAGCCAGCTGAATTCATCGCAGGCAGCATTGATGGAGGCCAACACCCCGCACCCACCAGTCAGAGGTAAAGATGGGCAAATCCTAGAGGCAATCGCCACCCTACAGGCGACGCTTGAGAAGAAAATGGACACAGCCATAGGGGCCCTGAAGGCATCTCTGGAACAAAAATTGGACACAGTCATGGTGGACGTAGGCCTCCTTCGCCAGGACGCGAGAAACCTGGCGGACAGAGTGACAACAGCGGAGCAGCAGGTACAGCAGAACACAGCGGACTCCGCCACCACGAGGACCCAATTGACGGAGGTACTCCAGAGAGTCAAGATCCTGGAAAGGAGAGCAGAAGACGCAGAAGGGAGGGCAAGGAGAAATAACATCCGCATAATCGGGGTTCCGGAAGGAGAGGAAGGGAACGACCCCACGGAATATATCGAGAACATGCTCCTACAGGAGGTTGGAGCTGGAACACTGTCCCAAGGCTTTGTGGTGGAACGGGCACACAGAGCACTGATGCGGAGACCCCAGCCGGGTGCCCCTCCCAGAGCCATGATCGTCAAAATCATGAACTTTAAGGACAGAGAAAAGATACTGGCGTTCTCGAGGGGGGGAGGGGAGATTATCAGGAATTCATCCAAGATTACTATATATCCGGACTACACAATTACGGTCCAAAAACAAAGAGCGCAGTTTGGCCCCACAAAGGAACGCCTCAGGAAAGCAGAGATACGATACATGCTTCTGTTTCCGGCTAAATTGAAGGTGATACACAAGGGGAAGACACACTTCTTCGAGTCCACGGAAGAGGCAAATACGTGGATGGACGCCCAAGGAATCCCCCAACTGGAGCAGCGAAACTATAACAGAGGCAGAGCCCAGCCCGGGCGAGAGATCCGCAGATAGTTAGAATCAAGGAAGCCAAGTATCAAACAAATGAGAAGTCAGGAACAGGAAAATAAATATGAAGGGAGCGACCAACCCTAACAAACCGCACCAGCCTAGTAAAACGCACCCCCAAGAAGTGTGATAGAGAGTTCAGATGCCAGTTCTAAGGCATCACGCTGCAGCGAGCCGGCCTCATCCAGAGGAGCAAGGCAAGAGAAGCGGCGAGGCCCGAGCAGGGGGAGGGTGGCTGGGCGTTAGTTTTTTAGTTACAGTTTGGGTTATTGATAGACAAGAAGAATTGGAAGATGGCATTGAATGGTCAAAGACTATGATGGGGAAATATCAGCACACAGTGACTGGAGCGAACCACAACAAGGATCCAGGAGACAGGGCCTTCAAGAGGAGAAGAGAGCGAGCCCCACGCGGGTGACCCCGGTCAGCAGCAGTGAACACGGAAGCAGGGAAATGGGCAATCAAACAGGGCCATGGAACGATGAGGCCAAGACTACAAACACCCATGAGCCGGGATGAGCTAACAATAGCAACATGGAATGTGAGAGGCCTTAACGCGTACGTTAAGAGACTGCGAGTCTACGCCTGGCTGAACAAAATGAAGGTCAAGATAGCAATGCTCCAAGAAACGCACCTGACAAGAGAGAAGCAGTCCAAGATCGATCAAAAATGGGGAGGGCAAGTGTATAGTGCCACATATTCCAACTATGCAAGAGGGGTACTGATTTGGATCGCCCCGGGAGTTCCATTCCAACTCATTAAAAAGGAGATCGACCAAGAAGGAAGAACGGTGATAGTGCATGGATTGCTGGAGAATAGGGAAGTGTGTCTAGTTAACACTTATGCTCCAAATCACGACACGAGAGAGTACTTCAGAAAACCGACACCTAAACTAGCCCAGTACAGAGACACAACGTTCATCTCGGCCGGGGAATTCAACTGCGCCCTGAACCGGCTCCTGGACCGATCGGATGATAAACTTAAGAGGCCAGCGCCACCCGCCAAGGAACTGCAGAGGGCACTAGATCACCTGAAGCTGGCGGACGTCTGGAGACAGGTACATGGGCGAGAAGAGAGTACACACACTACAGCGCACCCCACGGAACATTTACACGGATAGATTACATAATCACGGGCACTGAATCACTACACGAATTCACAGGAATTAGCATTAAAGCCCGAACGCTTTCAGACCACGCTCCAATACTGACAACATGGGCACACACACAGGGGAGAGCCCCAATACCAACGTGGCGACTCCGGGCAGAAGCTCTGGATGAGGGAGAATTCCAAGAACACCTACAGGGGGCAATAGATGATTACTTTGAACACAATACAGGGAGTGTGGAGAGTAACGCCATGCTCTGGGATGTGTTCAAGGTGGTATTAAGGGGGGCAGCGATCGGCAAAATGGGTGGTTTAAAGGGAGCGGCCATAGCAGAACTCAATGACCTAGAAAAGCAGATAGAAATAGAAGAACAGAGGGCACAGGCAGCGGGGGAGGAGCCGGAGGAACTGATGGAGTTGAGAACGGGGTGCATAGAACTCTGGGAGAAGCTGGGACGGTTGAATTATGGGAGGTATTTACAAAGGTTACATGCAGAAGGGGACAAACCCAGTAGGCTCCTCGCCTGGCTCACTAGGCAAGAAAATAAGAGGGAGCCCATTACAGTGTTAGAAGATGAGACAGGGGAGGAGGTTAGGGGCCAAGAGCACATTAATCATTTATTTGCGGAGTTCTACGAGGAACTATACGCCCCCAACCCAGAGGTAGACCCTGAGGACATAACCAATGCATTAGCAGAAATAAGTTTGCCAAAGTTAACAGAGGAGCAGGCCCAAATGCTTGATGCCCCACTCACAGAGGAAGAGATAGCGGGTATAAAAGCAATACTCCCTACAGGCAAGTCCCTGGGCCCGGACGGACTCCCAGGAGAGTTCTATAAAAAAATCAAAGACACTATCACCCCAGGGTTATTGGAGACATATCAAGATGCATATGAAAGTGCACGATTACCGGCTAGCATGTCAGAGTCAATTATTGTCCCGATCCTTAAGCCAGGGAAACTGCCCATCAGGTGCACGGCATATAGGCCAATTTCCCTTATAAACCAGGACGTTAAGATACTAACGGCGGTTTTAGCTCACCGTCTGAAGTAGGTGATCCCCACATTGATACATCCTGATCAAACAGGTTACGTTCCTGGACGAAACACATCATGGAACCTCCGTAGACTACACCACGTGATAGACAGAACGAACCAGGGATGGGGAGAATGTGCGATAGAGTCTCTTGATGCAGTAAAAGCATTCGATTCGGTGAATTGGGGGTGGATGATGAGGGTCCTTGCCCACTTCGGCATTGGCGAAGGGTTCCTCAGATGGATCAGGCTACTGTATAGTGAGCCCAGAGCCAGGGTTAAGACAGGGAGATATATCTCAAAGGAATGGAGGATCTATAGAGGAACGAAACAAGGATGCCCAGTATCACCAATGTTATATATCTTGGCCCTGGAACCACTGGCGGTCTTCCTTAGAGCAGAATACGGAGACACAGGGATTGAGGTGGACGGGGTGCTCCACCAAATTTCGCTGTACGCGGACGATATGTTATTGTTCGTAGAAAACCCCCGCACTAACCTGCCCTGCCTCTTGGAAGCAATAGGAGCATACACCAGACTCTCAGGTATAGCAATAAATAAAGAGAAGTCACTGATCTTCCCCCTGGCGAATCTGAGACGGGCCCCCCCGGAGGGACTCTCAGAGGTGGGCCTAGCGTGGGCGCCACAATCCTTCAAATATTTGGGGATAGAGGTCCACCATGACATTGCAGACTCTCACCGACATAATACACAAGCAGCCCTGGACACAACACGAAAATGCATGGCCTTCTGGAGAACACTCCCATTGGGGATGATAGGCAGGGCCGCTCTCTTGAAAATGGTAGTACTTCCACGCCTGTTATACTTTTTCACCAACATCCCATATAGCATTCCTAGGACCTTCTTCACAAACCTAAACACAATAGCAAGGAACTAATTATGGGCAGGGGGGAGAAACAGGGTTGCAATGAGGACTCTACAGAGAGACTATGAGGGAGGAGGCATTCGACTGCCGGACTTTGAAAGGTATTATCTGGCTGGGCAGTTACAATTTGTGGTCAAATGGCTAGGGGAGGATGAAACAATGGACAAAACTAACTTCCAGCCCGCACTGAAAACACATTACCTGAGGGAAATACTGTGGCTGGACAAACCCCTGCTCAGGACTTTACCGTACATGCTTAATCTCGCAGTGAGATTGTGGAGGAGAGCATGGAAACTGCAGGGGACGAAGGACCCCTACTCAGCACAAATACCCTTGGCGGGCCTGGTGAGCACGGCCATGAGTTTGCTGGCAGCGTTCCGAACACAATGGGAAGCCAAAGGTGTAGCGCAAATCGGAGATATGAGAAGAGAAGGGAGATGGGCAGACTTCCAAGAGATGATGGAAGAATACGATATACATGAGGGCCAATTCATCCTGTATAACAGACTAATCCTCAGAATTAAAGATAGATGGCCAGAATGGGAAGACCAAGAAGAACCAGCAGGTGCATTGGATATGTGGTATGACATTTCAGAGGGGACACACACGACCTCCAGACTATACGAGCAAATGCTGAGACCCCACACAGAACAAGAGTTGCATATAAAACAAAGTTGGGAAGAAGAACTCCATAGGCCACTCAGTGACCATGAATGGAACAGGGTGCTGAGATACCCAAAAACAGTGTCCAGGAACGCAAGGTTCAAACAAGCCCAGTTGTACGTGACACACAGGGCGTACCTCACACCTAAGAGGATGAACGTGATACGCGGAGGCGACCCCAGCGGGTGCCCACGGTGCTCGGCCGAGGAGGCAGACATGGTGCACATGTTTTGGACATGCCCGGTGGTACAGACGTTCTGGGAAGGCATCAGGATTAAAATAGCGAAGAGCGGCCTTCAGATACAGACGGAGCACCCCGAATGGTACCTGCTGGGCCTCTTCCCACGAGGAGGCAGGGACAGAGTGCATCTAGCAAAAATGAAAGACTTGATATGCATATTAGCCAAAAGAAGGATAGCAATGTCCTGGAAATCTAGAGAAGGCCCGACCATAGAAGCATGGTGGGCGGACCTCCGAAAGTGGACACTAGCAGAGACTGCGGTGTGGATCAGAGCAGTGCAGAGAGGGGAGGGGGAAACGGCTGGAAAAATAGCAGCATGGAACTCCCTAGTGCAGAATCTATTTGGACGAGAAGAAGAGGAAACTGACGAGGAGGATCCGGAGGAAGCTGGGGGATACCGGAGCACCCAGGACAGGGAGACACAAGGGATGGAAGAATAGACAACATCGCATGGATACCGAGGCAGCCAGTAAAAGCGGCCACAGGCAGAGAAGACAAAGCTGTTGGACACTTCAGGATGATGACCCCATGGCAGAATTTGCCGGAAAGCCAAAATGCCAGTTGAAGTTTGTATGTTTGTATGTATTATGTATATATGTTGTTAATTGGAAAATAAAAGAAATTAAAAAAAAAAAAAAGCTTGAAGATATTCGCCATCCATTGTGGAACCCACAAGAAGATGGACAGTAACCAGCTGTCATCTGCAACATCTTCTGTCTCGTCTTCCATTTTGTTGTGCAGATTCATCAACAACGTTATGGCCTCCATCAAGGTCCCATTCTCGTCATCATGAGAAGGTGTGAACATGCAACATGATAGCCCGATCCTGGCACAAACACCTCCATCCGTTGCTGTGATCATGTCAAGGACGTATCTATTCTGGAGGGTCATTAGTCTTATGGCCTCTGTTCTTCCTTGATACCATTATGGTAGTATTGATAGTCTGCAAGAGTTCCCATCTGGTAATCTGTAGCCATTTGGCATAGGCGATGGTATGGATCTCAGGCATAAAGATAGTTGTAAAGACTGCTGCAGTTTGACTGAAAAACCTGTGCTCATATGGAATACCATTGAAGGCTTCTATTGATTTAGCAGAGAAATAGTTCTCCCTCTTGGTTCGATTGAGAAATTCAAGTGATTGCCTCCTCCTCAAAGGGGCATCTGCTTTTGGAAATTAGCCAATATTGAGGTCACTCTTCGGAATCACTAATGCTGGAACATGTATAAGTACTATGGAGCATGTCCCTGCCCAATCCTTGGGCAGCTTCATATAAGCCCTGGATCCACAAGCCCAATATCGGTCCATCAGGACGGCTGTCCCTGCTCCCATTCTGATTACGTTGATTGTAGTCTTGCAGCCTTTAGTTCTCCCCACATAATTCTTCCCCTTTCTTTGGAAGGATAATGTCACATGTATCAATGGAACCACCATCATCGGGCCTGATTCATCTTCTACCCATGTCAACAGTCTGGCGTGGTTAGCCCAAGACTTTTAACAAGCACCATTCACTCTCTGCACTTCGGCAAATATTTTGACTTCAACAGATGAGCTGTGCAGGACGTTAAGCCTCCTTCCCATCCCTTTGTGGATTTCACTTGTCCATAAACTAAAACTTGTGTTTGTTCCCAACATCCAGGCCATCCCGCTATTTCAGTCTTATCAGGGCAATTCAGTCTCTTCATCTTTGCAACTACCACCTCTTCATGTTGTCTCTCAGAATTAGTAAGCATCTTGCTTTTCCACGCAGGTTCCTTTTCCATCGGTGTAGTCTTAATATAATCATCCTGAAACGGAAATGACCATTTTGACCTCCATCGCAAGGTGGCCCAGCTTCCTTGAAACTGGGCATGTGTCATGCATGTTGCAAGATTAACGAGACATCTGGCATCGTATTCCGGAATTTCTCTAGAAATTAATTTTGATGTTGCAACCATGGCATAAGGGATGAGTGCGCAGACATAGCAACTTTCTTTGGATGTTTTCTCAGCCACCTTGTTCATGTGCTGATACCACATGTCAGTACCCAAGTGCGCTGTACTGTCTAGATAGGTGTTAATCTCATCATTATCTTCTGCATTTCTCTTACTTATCACTATTACCAAATCAGTGCTTAATAAGTAATTGTGAAGTACATCACAAAGAGTTCTTTCTCTGGGGAGAACCATAGGAATCTCCACCTTAATGGAAGTCAATACATCAAAAGCAGTATTTATAGTTGGAGGAATCACAGTAGTCCCTATCTCAACGGGACCATTAGTAAAATAGAGAAAGCTACACAGAAGAACCAGAAAGACACTGAGTAAAGTGACACATGCATATATCATAAACCAACATATGAATCTCCACCATTTGCAATATTCTGGATTTAGTTGGGCTTGCTCATTCTCTGAAATTGTACCATTTTCAAGATTCCTCATTATGCCTGTGTGCTATTTTAATGAAGGAAAAACCTTTTTAATCAGGCAATTCGGGTATATCAGGTAACTGCAGCATCTGTTCAATTATCTCCATGAGCAGCCTCCTTATCGCAGGGCCATTTTTAGGATAATGCAGAAAAATAGGTATGCTAACACTACGCCCAACAATAGCAGGATAAGCTCGAAGTATATATACAAAAACACCAAGTAAGATCCTATGGGCATCGTCGTTTGTCAAAACCATGGGGTCAACCAAATAATTGCATTGTACGAAAAGAATCATCGTATTGCTCACGCTTCTAATTCCTTATTAGGTGGTGCCACTCAAACATATCCACAATATATCAATAACTTTCTAAAGTTCATTTTCAGAGAACTCTGTGGCTCAACAAATGAGTTTGCACTTCTGCTTAAATATCTTTAAAGAGTGTCTGGTAGAACCACAGTCAAAGTGCAAATCTGCACTTATTGATTAATCTGTTGGTTTATCGTCCTTCTTCCTCATCATCGATTGAGTCTGCACATGCTGAAATTCTTCTTGTCTTGCTTCTGAATCGATCGTTAGGGGTGTGTCGGCCTCTCCAATGTAGACTTTAACATCGCTGAGGTGAATCCATGCCCTTCTACCTTGGACTTTTACTGCAGAGGGAGTAATGTCTTCCACAACAAACAGACAACAAATCTAGGCTCACACCACTTTTGAGTAAAGTTCTGGATCAGAACCGTATCACCAATGAACAACTTAGGCGGTGATAATAATTTTAAAAACGTTGGCTGCTGAATGGTCTTCATCTGTGTTCTGAGACCCACCCCCCTGGCGCTTGAGTTGATCTGAAATGACAGAGATACTAGCGGTCAAGCATGTTAAGTACTCATTTAATTAATTTCCTAACAGTTTTGCAGAACTCTGGGCATAACATCTGCTCCTCGATGGAGGAGTCAAAGGCATTCTCATTTGTCTCCCTGTTACTAGTTTGCGGGGTGTGAGGTGATTGTCCGAACCAGGTTGATTCCTTAGGGTATATAACGATAGGGGCAGGCAATATCAGTGTCAATTTCAATTTTAGGAGGCCGTTGAGTCTCTCAGATATTTCATTTGCTTGCAGGTGATAAGCAGAAGAAAACGTATGTTTGATGATCAATAACAATCCTATTTGTTCAAATATTTCATTAACAAAATGTGGGCCATTATCGGATCTCAGCACTTCACACACTACCCATCTTGGAAAGACTTCACGTTCTAAAAATTTCGCTGTGCAAGTGGCAGCAGTGTGAGTACAAGGACCGGCTTCGATCCACCTGGAGAAGGGACACACCACCACTATCAGATACCTATGTCCACTACATACTTGCAGCATGTCAACATAATCAATATGTAAATGCTGGAAAGGACCATTCGTTTGAGGAATCACTCCTCTATTCATTCGCAGTGTATGCCCAGCAGTACATTTTTGACATACGATGCAATTTACTACATAAAATACAACATGTTCTAACAGGTTCGGTACGAACCAGTCTTCTGTACTAGCTGCAACAAGACTCTCCCTAGTTACATGGGCAGGGTAGTGCAGCTGTTCAAGCGCTACCTTTAATAATGCTACTGGCATCACCGGCTTTCCGGTACTGTCCTGTCGCCAGAATGCTTCTGGGGGGATAAAGAACACCCCCTTTGTTTCCATAATTCTTTCTCTTCCTGTGGTGCACTACCTTGGATTTTCATCAACTGAGCTCTTGATAAATGGTTAAATCCTTCCTTTCCCACCATAATCTTAACCACTTTTTCCTTAACATCTGGATCATCAAAACTTGAAATATCTGGTGCATACGCAGCCCTTTTGGCTTCTGCGGCTTTGTTCCCGCAAGAAATAAAATCAGTTTGTTTAGCATGTGCTGCACGTATAACTATCGCTGTGGCTACTGGGAGTTTTAGGGGGTAATTCATAGAATTTAGCGCACAAGTGGCGCACGCGGCTGGCGCACAGTGTGCGTGTGCGAATCTCTGCGCCAGCCGCGTGCGCTAAAATCCATTTCCGCGCACAGCGTATTCATGGATTTTAGCTACCAAAACCAGCCGTGGCGCAGAGTGGCGCATCGACCCTGCAGCAGCGCCAGTTACGCCCCCAAGAACGCCCCTCGCGCAGGGAAAAGCCATCAAAATCCCCAATCCAGCGCAAAGGGCTGTGCTAACCCTGTACCAGCACGGCAAGCGGGGTATGTGTATTACTGGGGTTTGCGGGAAGTTTCACACGCGATTGGCCCTGTGCGAGCAGGGTACGTGTATTACTGGGGTTCGCATGAAGTTTCACACGCGATTTCAGCAGGGTACGTGTATTTCGGGGGTGCGCGGGAAGTTTCACACGCGATAGGCCCTGTGCGAGTGGGTTACGTGTATTTTGGGGGTGCGCTGGAAGTTTCACATGCAATTTCAGCAGGGTACGTGTATTTCAGGGGTGCGCGGGAAGTTTTACATGCCATTTCAGCAGGGTACGTGTATTTCAGGGGTGCGCGGGAAGTTTTACACGCGATTGGCCTGGGTACGTCTATTTCAGGGGTGCGCGGGAAGTTTCACACGCGATAGGCCCTGTGCGAGTGGGTTACGTGTATTTTGGGGGTGCACGGGAAGTTTCACACGCGATTTCAGCAGGGTACATGTATTTTAGGGGTGCGCGGGAAGTTTCACATGCAATTTCAGCAGGGTACGTGTATTTCAGGGGTGCGCGTGAAGTTTTACATGCCATTTCAGCAGGGTACGTGTATTTCAGGGGTGCGCGGGAAGTTTTACACACGATTTCAGCAGGGTACATATATTTCGGGGGTGCGCGGGAAGTTTTACACGCAATTTCAGCAGGGTATGTGTATTTCAGGGGTGCACAGGAAGTTTTACATGCGATTTCAGCAGAGTACGTGTATTTCAGCGGTGCGTGGGAAGTTTTACACGCCATTTCAGCAGGGTACGTGTATTTCAGGGGTGCGCGGGAAGTTTTACACGCGATTGGCCGGGGTACGTGTATTTCAGGGGTGCGCGGGAAGTTTCACACGCGATTGGCCGGGGTACGTGTATTTCAGGGGTGCGCGGGAAGTTTCACACGCGATTTCAGCAGGGTACGTGTATTTCAGGGGTGCGCGTGAAGTTTTACATGCCATTTCAGCAGGGTACATGTATTTCAGGGGTGCGCGGGAAGTTTTACACGCAATTGGCCTGGGTACGTGTATTTCAGGGGTGTGCGGGAAGCTTTACACGCGATTTCAGCAGGGTACGTGTATTTCAGGGGTGCGCAGGAAGTTTTACATGCGATTTCAGCAGGGTACGTGTATGTCAGGGGTGCACGGGAAGTTTTACACGCGATTTCAGCAGGGTACGTGTATTTCATGGGTGCGCGGGAAGTTTTACACGTGATTTCAGCAGGGTACATGTATTTCAGGGGTGCGCAGGAAGTTTTACATGCGATTTCAGCAGAGTATGTGTATTTCAGGGGTGCGCGGGAAGTTTTACACGCCATTTCAGCAGGGTACGTGTATTTCAGGGGTGCACGGGAAGTTTTACACGCGATTGGCCTGGGTACGTCTATTTCAGGGGTGCGCGGGAAGTTTCACACGCGATAGGCCCTGTGCGAGTGGGTTACGTGTATTTTGGGGGTGCACGGGAAGTTTCACACGCGATTTCAGCAGGGTACATGTATTTTAGGGGTGCGCGGGAAGTTTCACATGCAATTTCAGCAGGGTACATGTATTTCAGGGGTGCGCGTGAAGTTTTACATGCCATTTCAGCAGGGTACGTGTATTTCAGGGGTGCGCGGGAAGTTTTACACACGATTTCAGCAGGGTACATATATTTCGGGGGTGCGCGGGAAGTTTTACACGCAATTTCAGCAGGGTATGTGTATTTCAGGGGTGCACAGGAAGTTTTACATGCGATTTCAGCAGAGTACGTGTATTTCAGCGGTGCGTGGGAAGTTTTACACGCCATTTCAGCAGGGTACGTGTATTTCAGGGGTGCGCGGGAAGTTTTACACGCGATTGGCCGGGGTACGTGTATTTCAGGGGTGCGCGGGAAGTTTCACACGCGATTGGCCGGGGTACGTGTATTTCAGGGGTGCGCGGGAAGTTTCACACGCGATTTCAGCAGGGTACGTGTATTTCAGGGGTGCGCGTGAAGTTTTACATGCCATTTCAGCAGGGTACATGTATTTCAGGGGTGCGCGGGAAGTTTTACACGCAATTGGCCTGGGTACGTGTATTTCAGGGGTGTGCGGGAAGTTTTACACGCGATTTCAGCAGGGTACGTGTATTTCAGGGGTGCGCAGGAAGTTTTACATGCGATTTCAGCAGGGTACGTGTATGTCAGGGGTGCACGGAAGTTTTACACGCGATTTCAGCAGGGTACGTGTATTTCATGGGTGCGCGGGAAGTTTTACACGTGATTTCAGCAGGGTACATGTATTTCAGGGGTGCGCAGGAAGTTTTACATGCGATTTCAGCAGAGTATGTGTATTTCAGGGGTGCGCGGGAAGTTTTACACGCCATTTCAGCAGGGTACGTGTATTTCAGGGGTGCACGGGAAGTTTTACACGCGATTGGCCTGGGCACGTGTATTTCAGGGGTGTGCGCGAAATTTCACACGCGATTTCAGCAGGGTACGTGTATTTCAGGGGTGCGCGGGAAGTTTCACACGCGATTTCAGCAGGGTACGTTTATTTCAGGGGTGCGCGGGAAGTTTTACATGCAATTTCAGCAGGGTATGTGTATTTCAGGGGTGCGCGGGAAGTTGTACACGCAATTGGCCTGGGTACGTGTATTTCAGGGGTGCACGGAAAGTTTCACACGCGATTTCAGCAGGGTACGTTTATTTCAGGGGTGCGCGGGAAGTTTTACATGCCATTTCAGCAGGGTATGTGTATTTCAGGGGTGCACGGGAAGTTTTACACGCGATTACAGCACGGTACGTGTATTTCAGGGGTGCGCAGGAAGTTTTACAAGCGATTTTGCTGTCAGAGCGGGGAACGCATATTTTGGGGGTGCGCGGGGAGTCCTACACGTGAATTTGCAGTGTGGGTCCTCCCAGGTCTCCCCTCTACCCCCTCCACGGCCCCTGCAGGCAGCACACACCACAGGGGACTACCCTGCACCCCTGGTCATGTCCCCCTGCACCCCCACTCCCCCAGCATTGACAGGCACCTGCCAGCAGGCCCGACACATGTCCCCCAGCACCCCCACCCCCAGTAGTCAGGGGCACCTGCCAGCAGGCTCCCACTCATGTCCCCCTGCACCCCCACCCCCCAGCAGTGAGGGACTCCTGCCAGAAGGCCCCGACACATGTCCCCCAGCACCCCCACCCCCCAGCAGTGAGGGGCACCTGCCAGCAGGCCCCCACTCATTTCCCCCTGCACCCCACCCCCCAGCAGTGAGGGACACCTGCCAGCAGGCCCCGACACATGTCCCCCAGCACCCCCACCCCTCAGCAGTGAGGGGCACCTGCCAGCAGGCCCCAACTCATGTCCCCCTGCACCCCACCCCCCAGCAGTGAGGGACACCTGCCAGCAGGCCCCGACACATGTCCCCCAGCACCGCCACCCCCCCCAGCAGTCAGGGGCACCTGCCAGCAGGCCCCCACTCATTTCCCCCTGCACCCCCACCCCCCCCCAGCATTGACAGGCACCTGCCAGCAGGCCCCGACACATGTCCCCCAGCACCCCCACCCCCCCAGCAGTCAGGGGCACCTGCCAGCAGGCCCCCCACTCATTTCCCCCTGCACCCCCACCCCCCCAGCATTCACAGGCACCTACCAGCAGGCCCGACACATGTTCCCCAGCACCACCACCCCCCAGCATTGACAGGCACCTGCCAGCAGGCCCCGACACATGTCCCCCAGCACCCCCACCCCCTAGCAGTCAGGGGCATCTGCCAGCAGGCCCCCACTCATGTCCCCCTACACCCCCCAGCATTGACAGGCACCTGCCAGCAGGCCCCGAGACATGTCCCCCAGCACCCCCAGCCCCCCAGCATTGACAGGCACCTGCCAGCAGGCCCCCACTCATGTCCCCCTGCACCCCCACCCCCCCAGCATTGACATGCACCTGCCAGCAGGCCCTGCCATATGTCCCCCAGCACCCCTACCCCCCCAGCATTGACAGGCACTTGCCAGCAGGCCCGACACATGTCCCCCAGCACCACCACCCCCCAGCATTGACAGGCACCTGCCAGCAGGCCCCGACACATGTCCCCCAGCACCCCCACCCCCCAGCAGTCAGGGGCACCTGCCAGCAGGCCCCCACTCATGTCCCCCTACACCCCCACCCCCCAGCATTGACAGGCACCTGCCAGCAGGCCCCGAGACATGTCCCCCAGCACCCCCAGCATTGACAGGCACCTGCCAGCAGGCCCCCACTCATGTCCCCCTGCACCCCCACCCCCCCAGCATTGACATGCACCTGCCAGCAGGCCCTGCCACATGTCCCCCAGCACCCCCACCCACCCAGCATTGACATGCACCTGCCAGCAGGCCCTGGCACATGTCCCCCAGCACCCCCACCCCCCAGCAGTCAGGGGCACCTGCCAGCAGGCCCCCACTCATTTCCCCCTGCAGCCCCACCCCCCCAGCATTGACAGGCACCTGCCAGCAGGCCATGACACATGTCCCCCAGCACCCCCACCCCCCAGCAGTCAGGGGCACCTGCCAGCAGGCCCCGACACATGTCCCCCAGCCAACGGGTTATCACAATCTAGATCCCTGGCTCTTATGGCCACCCAAATCCCACCCCACGCCACCCCAGTCCAAACACCCAACCAAGCTTTACATTCACTCCAAATTGAAATCCCCATTACATGATAGATCACAAATAAGCAGTATGCGCATGAGTACAAGTCTGTCTGACCCACACAATGGCAACACATGACTGAGAAAACCCACATTGTGACATGCATGAAACCAATGAGAGAAGACCACACATTGAAGTAAGAAACAAAAATGTATTCAAGTCAAAATGAAGGAAATGAAATCAAAACACACAATAATGCCACTAATAATCAAAATGCAGCATGTCCCAAAAAATGATAAATAAATGAAATGCAAATCCAAAATAATCCAAATGAAAATGTGTCCAAAGTCACCATCCAAGAAAGCAAATCCAAAGTGAAAGAAAAGCGTAATATCCATTGCTCCATGGTGAAGAAAAAAAAGATGAAGGAGAAAAATCCACTGTAAAACTATGTACAAATAGCAAATCCAGGGTCCATGAGCCCAACGACATAAATGAAACCTACAATGAAACCAACCTAATTACTAACTATATACAAAAATGTGGGGCATAGTCCATGCGCCCCAAATGAAAGAAAAAAGAAATGAAACTTAACACTAATGAACTATATACAATGGCGGCGGACAAGTCCAACGGCTCACTTGTTGATGTCATGGGCCAGGGCATCATCAAACTCCTGTTCAATGTCTTGGAGGCGGGCCTGTTCTCTGGCCCCGAGGTCTCACAGGGATAACCCCATGTCCACCTCCAACTCCCTGCAAATTCCCTCGAGGCACTCAGCCCGCCTCAGCGCCCTGCGCATGGAGTTCTCCGCCCTGACCATTGTGAGCCGTGCCTCCTCCGCCCGCCGCCGCTCCGCACCTATTTGCTGGCCCAACCGCTGCCACACGGAAGACACTCCCATTCCAGGGTCCTCCTGCCCTGCGGCCGATGCCTGCCCCTCTGATGTAGATGGCCCCGAGCCATGATGCCTCCCACGTTGAGCCTGCCGCTGTCTCCGACGCAACTGCCTCTGCCAGCACGACAGCATCCAGGCTGATGGAATCCACCAACGCCGTCGTGCACGTGCCCTGCCTGATGATTTCGGCACATCCTCCATCTGCTGGGGTCCAGTTGCTGTGGTGTCCACCCCTGCTGGACCTCCGACTCCCGACTGTGGCAGGGATGGGATCCCCACCGAGCTGGCTGCGTTGGTCAGGGCAGGTCCAGAGGGGGCCCTGGTTGCATCTGGGCCGGAAGACGGCATGAAGAACGACTGGCGCATAGTCTCCACAGAGGAGGAGAGGGCCGCCAGAGTGGCCGGCACATGTACAAAACCCCCGACCATGGACACTCCCAACTGGGCCACGTCGGCACGCTGCTCTTCGTGATGACGTGCGTGCTCGCCCCGGCAAGCATGCACGTTATCACGAATGTCACGCGTGCGCAACGCGACGGCAATCAGGACCTTCTCCATATGGCCAGGGGTCCCCTCGTCCGCATGGTAGAGGAGTGTCAGATGACATGGACATCCCCCCTACCTGCGGACGGGCCTGGGATGGGGCATCCCTGCTGGTGCATGGTGGTGCAGTCACAGTGTCAGGGACAGTGACATGCACAGGCCCCTCCACGGCGACCTGTGTTGCCTCCTGCCCCTGCCCCTGGACTGTACCACTTGCACCAGTGGTACCACCCCCACCAGGCCCCATGTGCGGCTCAGTAGCGGCCTCCTCCTCCTCTGTGGAAACCACCAACCTGGATGGCTCCACACCGTCTTCCGCCATTGCAAGCCCCTGTGGGGGCTCACCCACCCCTTCCGCTGCAGCCGTAGTGGCAGACGCAGCACCAGTCCCCTCGGTCCCGGACGATGTTAAATTCTGGGAGGGTGACTCAGCCTTGCGTCGCCGGCTGGTGGGGGCATCCCTGCCGCTTTGCTCCACAGCGCCGCCTCCGGCCTCTTCATCACTTGCCGCTGTGTAGAGGGAGACATAGAACACAAGCATCAGGGTACTGTACAATGGTCCCCTAGACAGGAAGCAATAGCAGATGAGTGGCACTGTCAAACATCACTTCCATCATGTCCCTCCACAACACATGGGTCAGTGCAGGCAAAACACATGCAGTAACAGGCATGGCGCAAGCAATGAACATTAGCATACATGTCCAAGGGACTCTTGAAACATACAATGCTAGTTTGAAACTCACATGCATCATGGGTCATGCCTATCACATGCACACACTTCACCGTAGTTTCATCCATCTGGCCTTGTACACCCCAGACACAGTGGATACAAGGATGAGAAGGCTGCATCAGTGAATCTGAACATGTCACAGACATGTGTCATGCATCCATGGCATTTACAAGTCACAGACACGCAAGTCAGACACACAGACATGGACACCATACATGTCCATGACCGCAGCACCCATCTCTCACACCCCATCCATGTCCAATAACAGAGACAGGCATGCATTAATGTGTGCATTCCGCATGCTGCTCCGCATGTTGCATTGTAACACATGCACCTACCATGTGGTTCACACATTACTGGTCTCACATGCATGACCATGATGTCCCTGCACACACACATACGTATATGGGCTATGTCAGACATACAGGCAAGTATCAGACAACCAGCACCCTCCAACCTGCCCTGTCTCACACAGCAATGCTTGGCCACTTACCGCTCAACTCCAGACGGATCTGCCTCTGAAGGATCTGGGCGTGGAGCGCTGGGGCTACGCGTTCCAGGACCCTCATCTGGATGGTACTCATGCTGCCACGGCCCCCCTTCACGAGGTGCCGGGCCTTTACGAGGGTACTGGACCTCAAGTCCTCCCAGCGCTTCTTGACTTGCTTGATGTTGCGGGTTGCCACCCCCTCCGCGTTGATGGTAACCACAAAGTCGTCCCAGATCCTATCCCGTCCCTCCTTGTTGGCGCGTGATGTTCCGAAGAGGGCATCATAATGCCCCAGGGCATGCTCCACCAGGACACAAACTTCCTTCTGACTGAAGCTGGTGGCCCTCTGCCCCTCTGGCTGGGGGTCGCCAGTGGTCTCAGATGGTGTTTGCCCCGACATGGCGACCCCCGAGGCAGGCGTGGGTGGGCAACTGGGTCCTGGGGCTGGGCTGTGGAGTGATGGTATCCCAGTCGGGAGTCTTCTGTTCCAGCAGGGGTGAACACAGCAACTGGACCCCTGCACCAAATAGCAGGGCACGTGGGCAGCAGGCAGTCAGGCAGCAGCAGATGGCAGGTGGGAGCGTGCTCGGGGCACTGGCGGCAGGAAAATGGCCTTCAGGGCAGGAGCGTGGTCTTCCGTGTGTTTTCGCGTGGCCAGCTTGATACGGAGTGATTTGGCACCTGAAAAAATTGCACGTCAGCGTGTAATTCGAGGAAAGGCCCTTAGCGCGAGAGCGCGTCAGGGATTTCATTGGTCCAACAGCCCTTTGCGTGTAAGTGCTTCTGTGACGTGACGCACGCGGGCATGTGCAGGCGTTTCCCCCGTGACGTGGGCATAGTGGATTATCGTGCGCGCGAAAACAATACACGTTCCCGTGTGAATGCGTGTAATCCGAGGAAAGGGCCTACAGGCGTAAGTGATGTGACACACGCAGGCGTTTCACTCAGCATGGGTTAAAGGTGAGCGGGGCCAGCACTTCGCTGTACGTGCCTTTCGTGGAGACCGATGTGTGTTGCTGCTTCGTGTTGTTTCGCACGCCACCACAACTTCACAGCTATCAAGGACGTATCTCTTCTTTTGGCGGGGGTATTGACTACGCATGTTTTTCTGCATCGTGCTAGTCAGATGGTGAGTCACGCATGCTATTTTTCCCACTGCGGGTGCCCCTGTGTATCGCACCGTTTTTGATGTCATAGTAGCCTGCATGTCCCACGCGTACTTGTTTTTCGTGTTACTGGGTGCCACCGCGTACTGCGGGAGGTTGATTCCACGCACGTAGGCTGCAGGGTTGCGTGCACGGTTTTCCAGCAGTTTTGGGGTGCCTGAGCGTTGCGTGACCCGTCACTACATCACCGGGGTCACATACAGCCTTGCAGGTGCAGGGGGGCTGTTAACATCTTGCTTCCCACCCCCTTCACCCCAATTGCCCAGGTCAATTGTGGTGTACACCTCCCATTGGCACTACTCCATCTGTGCCGGCACTACTACATCTGTGCCATGGTTGGGAGGACACCAAAGGTGAGGGGCGCCTCAGCTGGGCGTCCTCCTCGTGGCGGGCGTGGTCAGGGACGTGGCTGGGGTGACCAGGGAGTAGGGGGACTCCAGGGTGTCCAGGGCAGCCGCAGAGGGGGAAGAGGCAGGGGTGCGCCACTTGAGGACGATGTCGTGCCATGTGTCGGTGCAGTCATGCCACCACCCCCTGTGGTTCCGGGAGATGCAGCTTCTGCATCTGGCACTGGTGCCTGTGTGACCCGGCAGTCCGTTCCATTGACTGCCATAGGCCCAAGGGTAGTGGTAGCTGCAGGTGCAGCTGTGGACACCGCCACCCAGGCTAAGGGTCTGCCAGCGCAGCCTGCGTTGGCACTTGAGGAGCCCTTGGAAGATTTCCAACAGGCCAGGAGGGAAACCGTAGGGGCACGCAGGGCTGCCCTGACCAAGACACGTGTCCCTGGGGCAGTTATGTCATCTGCTGCCCCAAACAGCCAGGTGTTGGCAAGTGCAGGGGCAGATGCACCCAACAACACCCCGGTTGTGAGTCTGCCAACCAGGACAGTTGCGGTCAATGACCCTGCCACAGCGGATGTTGCTGCGCAGGGTCCATTAGAGGGCACCCAGCTGCCACTGACAGAAGTCAGGCCTTTGGTCGTCCCTCCACCTGCCACTCCCTTGGCTCAATCCACCAAACCCACTGGCCATACTGGTCAGGGCGGCATTAGCCAGCCAGGGTCTGAGCCACAATCCAAGAGGAGGAAGGTTGCACCTGCAGCACAGGCTGGGACCCCACACACAGCCACGACCTCCTGCACGTCGAGAAAGAAGCCTTTCTGCAACCAGGAACTGGACTTCCTCGTGGGCTACGTGCGGGGCCACAGCCGTGACATGCTAGTGGGTGCCAATAGTCAGACTACGGCTGTCCAACGTGATACCCACTGGAAGCATGTGGCGGAACATGTCAGTGCATTCGGCCATGAGGTGCGCACGGCGCAAGAGTGCAGAAAGCGTTGGAATGACATCAAACGCAGCGCTAAGGCTAAGCGTGCCTCAAATTACAACTTGACTCTGGTGACTGGCGGTGGGCCTGCACCAGAGGAGGACGTCCTCACTCCGCATGAGTCACTCGTTGCGGAGTTCATACCATCTGAATCGTTCGAAGGAGTGGGAGAGATGCCGGACTTTGATGCCCAGTCAAGTGAGTGTTGATGTGTGTTTGTTGAGGACGTGTGTGTTTTACTTGTAGGATGTGTTGTGCATGATTGCCACTACATGTGACGTGTACATGGCGCGGATGTGCAAGTAATGCAATGCTTCCGTGATGCATGTCTACTCTGTTGGATGGTGGACGTGTGGAGCAGATAGGGACTGTCCGCATCAGCACTATTGCACACTACTCACCTGCTGGTTACCAGTATGCCCCTCCGGTCCATCTTCCAGCTCACTGGCCCTTCTGCATGTAGCGTGGGGTGACCTTCCTCTCAGCCCAGGCACGATGTCATAGCATGACTGACATGCATGTGTCCTCTGCCTGCATGCGGGTACTCCATGTAGGCATGCTCCCTTGCCCCTCCACCCCCCGCTCTGCACCCCAATTCCACCTTTGCACTCGTCTGCTTCAATATTGCCGTTGGGTACTTCCCTGTTAATGCGTCCTGTGTACATGCTAACTTCCCGCAACCAATCTGCCAGACATATGCTGTGTGGTACAGCCTTAGTACTTGATGCAGCGTATCTCACTTGTACTGTGTAGAGGTCAGATGCCCCGCAGGGACATGAGTGCCCATTCATGCTCCATGTGCATTGCACGCATGCCCCTATGTGTCCTTGACTGGATGATCACTGTAATACAAGTCCTGGGTGACATACATTGCATGGCATTTCATCAGCCTTCCCATGTCAACTGTGGCTCAGTGCTGCGTTGCACACATGTTTAGGGTCTGGCAATCTGGGTGGGTCACAGGCCTCAGCCTGTTTAATGGCCAATGACTCTGTCCAACTGGTGTAGTGTCTTCTTCACACGTGGGTGGCCTCCAGACGTTTTATCATGTGTCCTGCTTACTGTCCCATCATCATTTGCAGTGTTGTCACTTGACTCACATGAAGCTGTTGATGCTAGTCAACACTGCCTGTCAATACCCAGGTCTATGGTCAGCCTTTTGATACCATGCTAGGCATCCCTGCTTTTGCACTTGGGTGGAGGGGTGCTTTGCTTGTAGATATGCTACCCATTCAATGCACATTGCATGTGATGCCTGAAGTTGACCTTGCACTGCCTTCACATTTTCTGAAACACACCATGAAGTACTTGTACATGTAGGTAGTGAGAAACATACACATTGGCTTCCCTGCATAGACCCACTTCAATGCAAACTGCCACCTTTCAACAGGTCTGATCACAGAAGCAATTCCAAGTTCACCGAGCATGCATGCCAGGTTCTATGTTGTGTGTCACATGTCTGCCTGATGTTGTCGGTGTGTGTGTGTGTTGTGTGCTTCTGAAATGTGTAGTGACCTTTTTTCTCTATATTTTTCAGATGATGACGCAATGGAGCCGGAGGATGGTGTTGTCATGCCAGGCACAGGGTTGGTATCACTACATCAACCCGGCACAAGTGGGGGTCGTGGGGTGGCAGGCCACGAAAACCCCCAAGTGCTACAGGCCATCTTGTCTCTGGCTGCCTATGAGTCCAGCCCTGATGACGACTCTGACGTCCATGTCGAGTTGGATGAGTATCAGGTCCATGTGTCAGGGGTGAGTGATTCTGATGTGGACACTCCTCTGTCCGCGACACCTGCACTGAGGGGTCAGACAGTCTTGGAACCTCCACCCGTGGTGGATCGGGACGCAGGGTCACCCTCCACACCAGTCACTGATGTGCCTGGGACATCACGTCGACGGGGGCATGTAGACGTGCAGCCGCGGGCGGTGCCAACACAACGAGGACACCCGGTTCGTGGGTCCCGCAGGGGTCAAGCCCAGCAACGCGGTCGCCGCGTGCAACCACTGTATACTGAGTGGGAGCAAGACATGACTGCCAATTCAGAACGGCAGGGGGCAGCAATGGAAAACATCGCTGAGAGCATGGAGCGTGTGGCCCGATCCATGCTCCCCCCCGCTAGGCAGGTGCTTCTCCAGCAGCAGGCAGCACGGTCCACGGCCCGCTCGCTCAGGCTAGGCATGGCGGCCTCAGACAGGGCACGCCAGGCTGAAATGTCATCTCTGCGTCAAGCAATTGCTGCTCACGCAGAGGCACAGATGGAGGCCCTGAGGGAGGAGTATGCTTCCCTCAGATCCACTCTGGGTGTCCTTCTGATGTCCCAGAGGGAGCGGTCAGAGGAGAGGTTTGCACAGCTTGAGCGTACCATCTCGGCTGAGCTACAGGCTTGCCGGTAGGTGCAGCGGTTGTCCAGCCAGGCCTTGCAGGAGGAACTCCGTGTTACACGTGCTACCTTGCAAGAGGAAGCACGTGTATCATGGGCGGTTCTGCATGCAGACCTACAAGTCATCGCCACACAGAACCAGGCTCACCTGTCCGGCAGACTTGCTGCCGACGAGGGGCAAGCTGCGGCTAGGCGTGGCCAGGCTACTGTGCCACGTCCTCCTTTCCAGGATGAGCCAGACTCGGACGACCATCTGTCTCCCACATAGGTCGGGCTGTGCAGGCGTTGAGCCCATGGAGGTTTTTTATTTTGGCTCAGCATCATCACATGTGGGTGTTGAGCAGCACCCTGTACCTCCTCCCTCCTGGCCCCCCCCCGGGTCGTATGTGGCCATTTTTGATTTTTCTTTTAGTTTAGTTAGTTACGTTTCTATTTGATAGTTAGTTTAATTAGGTAATGTAGGTTTTTCATAGTTAGTGTAATTAGTTAATATAGTTTAAAATTGCTTGTCTATTGTGCTTTCATGTGACAGTGTGGTTGCTTTGTGGCTTTTGAAAGCATCCACTGTCTGTTCCAGCTGGGCCCTTCAGGCTTGTCTTGTGTATGTGTTTGCTGCTTGGGGTCCTTGACTCACATATGCCATCCTGCTTCCCTTATCCATGGGCTCGCAAGGATGGTCGGTGTAACAGCCTATTACACAAGGGCTTTGGACTGTCATATCTGTGGCATGTCTGCTGCTGTGGAACTTGTGTTAACACCCCTAGTGGGGATGATTGGGGTGTTATTGACCACTGTTCTGCTTTTGCTAGATGGGGTGTTTCATGATTCATGTGTACATTCATTGCTATGCATTGTGTAGTATGTTTCTTATCTTTACTGTACGTGTGGTTGTTACAATTCATGCCGTAGATAGTGTGTTCCACACTTTGGCTGTGAAAGACGGACTGATGGTGTGATTTCTGATGTACGTCTCTGACATGGTCCAGTGATGTGATGCCTGAAGAGACACACACAGATGAATCTAATGCATTAATCATGTGTTTCATGCCCTTTCTGCAGGGGGATGAGCCTCCAGACCACCTTTGCCAGCAGACATGGGCCATTGGACGTCTGGAATCTGGACATGTTTGGTGGGGCCCACATGCACATTTGTGCGCAAGCAGAGGCACAGGGATTGCAATCATACATCCTAAAACTGCTGACGTGTTTCAAGGGACTCCAGGCAAGGTGAGCAGCACAGGGTGGCCACAACACAGCAAACCTTCCACCAGGCCAGTTGCACATGCATGCTTAGTAGCAGCACTGAGGGTGAGCTTGGACAAATATTGGTGTTGAAAAGCACAATACAGCTCAGATGTGTTGGTGGACTCATGGCTAGTTGATTGTAAGGTTGTCTGGGGCACCTGCAGGGGCAGTGGCACATTCCCTCCGTTCCACCATGGTCCATTGAGGCACTTGTATCACCCATGTAGCGTTCCGAGACATGGAAAGAAGCAGCTCACAGGGACAGACAGCAAGGGACAGACTCGGGTGCAGTGCATTTCATTTCCATGTAGAATTTGAAACATGCAATGCCTACTTTATTTGGGTCATGGTGGAACACAACTTGTTCTGAAGTCATACCTTGCTGTATGCGTCTGTCTGCTTACCCAGGGAACATTGCATGTTGTGTGATTCGTGACACATTGGTGTTCCATTTGCCACGCACCCACCGGCGCCTGACTTACTGCATTGACTGTGTATGAACCATCACAGGGGTAATGTTACGTATGGGTACGAAGCATCCACACCAGATTGTCTGTTTGTAGAGTAGTTTGTTACTTTGGGGCATATTTGGTGGTGTGTTTGTGTGTCATGGGCATGCACAGATTTTTAACTGTGGCTCTCTTTGCAGCATTGAACTGCTCCTGTTACCAGACCTGAGAGTGCGCAGGCAGGAGGCCAGCACTCACCCCAGAGATAAGTTTCTCTTTGACTTCCATTTCAGTGAATTGCTGCTATGTGCATGATGAACAAGTTTTGGTATGATTGTGTATGTGTTAATGTGAGTACTACATTCTTGGCCATTCCCTACTTTCCCCTGTCAATCCTACTCCCCTCTCCTGCCCCTCATTCCGGTTATCCAGTATGCCAACGCCTGCCCCGACTGCATATACCTGACCCTCCTTCCCCACCAGGGTCTCAGAGGCCTGTGTGAGTTTGACCTTGCAGCCACCCAGACCACGGTGGGGGTGGTTGGTTTGTGCCACTCCTGCGCCTGTACACGAGAGCAGTGACAGTACACATCCGTTTGTGGTGCATCATTCTATGTTATGTACCACACATGGTACACATCCTGTTGTGACATTGTTTTACTGTGCTATCTTGGTTGTTACGTCATTGTGGTAGTACTCGGCCTTTGTGAGGTACTGCTACTTCAAGTCATCTACTGGAGGATGTTCTGTTTAGTTTTCCTGCCTGCAGGCTTTTTGCTTGGCTTTTGTGTTGGCCTGCTTTGAGTTCTCTTGGATGTAGTGTTTTTGTAAATCAAGGTGGACTCTGTGGGTGCAGGCAACTTTTTACACAGAAGGTGGGAGATGGTGACAAAGGGGAAGGGTGATCCTGTGGCCAGGTGAAATTCAAGGATGAAGGCTCCATAACCCCGGTGCAGTTGTTCAGTGGGTCATGGTGATTTGTGAGGGAGGGTGGTGCTTTGTTGGTGATAGTTGCCTTGCCCTGCAGTGTAATGGGCACCCTGACATTGTAATTGTGGTATCCTATGTACATGATGTGTTCTGCTAATCAATGCATGTTCATTTGTTGTGTTTACCTTTCAGGTGTGAGGGGATAGTTGTGGTTTGACATGCTGGGGTGTACACATGGTGAATGTTCACATGTGATGTGTAGAGGACACTGATGGTCACTTAATTGCACATGCATATGTTGAGTGCATGTCCCTACTGACCCACACACTCGCACTATAATGCACTACATGTACAACCACCCTTCCATGTCCACGTGTACGCTCTGTTTTCCTTCTGGTGCCCACTGTGTCCCTGCAGCACATGTCCTATGACCAATTGTGGATCCTTTACATGCCTAATTTGCTTTTTGATGTGGTTTGTTGCTTAGATGTGATGCTCAGGGTGTGCATCACACGCAATGGCTGTTAACTGTGCTGTGCACTGAGCAGTGTGTTGCAGGAGGTGGACACGGCACACAGAATCTGCAGTGTTGATTTTGCAATGCACAATGTGCATGTAGACAGGCATTCATTTTTATGTTACAACTTCGACTTTTGGAATGCATTTGGGTATGACATTTTGGGTGGGAGGTTGTTGGTCAGTCATTTCATCTGATTCCATGTCAGGCATCATTGTCTGATGCCAATTTACATTTTTCACATGGCAATGTGTACCTTATTGGTACTGTGTTGGTGTATGGCTATTGTTTGCCATGTCATGTTGTGCTTTGGGAGGGTTTGAGTGACATACCAGTGATAGTCATGGCCTGTTTTGCAGGTGTGTGTGATTCACACCTTGCATGTGTGCCTTTTGGTCACACAGGATTGCTTGTGTTTAGGTAGCTAGGGATGCACACAATGTGGCACTTCCATGGCAACAATCTCAGGGTGGTAAGGTTGTGACAGTTGACTGTCTCTTTGTCATCATCGATTGTCACCTGGTAGGTGCCAGGCCTGTGTGCACTCCGCAGGGGTGAGAGTTTAGGTGAAAAATGTGTCCACAAGCTGGGTCTGGGCTGCCTCGCCACGTGCCCTATCCCCACCCAAGGGCAGTGCCTGTGCCTGTGGTTGGGGATGTGCGGGCACCACCATGTCCACCGGTACGCCCTGCCGTGTTGCAACATTGTGCAGGACACATGCTGCCACAATGATCATGCACACTACTGGGGGTGCATAGAGTAACTGCCCACCAGAGCGGTCAAGGGAGCAGAAGCATGACTTGAGCACTCCGAATGTGCGCTCCACTATGGCCCTGGTTGCAATATGGGCCGCGTTGTATCTTACCTGGGGTGGTGTGGTGGCTTTCCGGATTGGCGTCATCATGTGGTTGCTCAGAGGGTAGGCACTGTCCCCTGGAGAGGTGATAATGGTTGTGATTATTGGGGTGTGTGTATTTGTGTGTGTGTGTGTGACATGCATGCATGTGCAAGGGCATTTGTACTCACCTAGGAGCCATGTGTCGCCATGCTGCCCAGCTTCCAGGGCCCGGCTCAGGGCGGACATTCTGTATACGAAACTGTCATGGGTGGAGCCAGGGTGATGATTCCCTTTGCATCGCATACCAACTGTACATTGATGGAATGCCAGTGCTTGCGGTTTCGGCAGATGTGCTCAGTGGCCCTAGGTGGATGTAGGGCCACATGGGTGCAATCTATGGCACCAAGAACTTTGGGGAAGTGTGCCACCCTGTAAAAGTCCAGGACAGCGGCCTGCCTTTCTGCGGGTGTTCTGGGCATGTATATGTGCCTGCGGACTGAGGGACGCACTGTCATGATTGCCAAGACCTGGTGTAGGCAGCGTGACTGCGTAGCCTATGAGACCCCCCCCCACTATGGCAGTAGTCCGCTGAAATGACCCAGTGGCCATAAAATGCAGGACATTGAGCACCTTCTCCAAGGGGCTCAATGCTTGGGACCAAAGGGTGGGGGATCTAAGGTCATCTTCCCACTACCTGACGAGGTCTAGATTGATACAGGGTGGAAACCTATACCTGCCATAGACCTGGTCGTCAGGCATCCCAAAAAGGCTTGTCCGTGGTGAAAAAATGCGTGCCCTGGCTATTCTCCTCCTCCTGCGACAAATGGGGAATTCATTGTAGCTGTATATACGTGTTTGTTGTTTGCGCACACTTTTATACTGTGCGCGGGGACGCTTCCGCCTGCCTTTGTGTGGCAGATGCATTCACGCCTGTGTGCGTCTTTTGCCGTGCACGGGTTTCCCGTATTCGTATCCATGAATACGGGTTGTTCGCGTGCGTGTGGGTGTTCCGTGTAGTTCCCTGAAGTACTTCCTGAGTTACGCCTTCTTTTTCACGCGTTATTCCCCATTCCACGTGTTACGCCCACTGTTCCACCTACTTTTGTTGTGTGCGCTGCGCTATGTGCGCTTTTGCTGTGCACGTAGCGCACGCTGTTTGATGACGTGTGTGCCCGCGTGTGACATGCACCGATTTGGCGCACAACCAGTGGGAAACAAGCACAGCGCCTTCCTTGAATCGCACGCGTGCATGTGCGCTTGCTTTCTCACGCTTGCGCCACCTTGGCCTGCTTGCGCTGGGATTTTTGGCGCACGTTTGTTCCATGAATCGGCCCCTTAGTGCCTTAATAAGCCTGTCCAATAATGATACGTTCTGCACTGGAATGTCGTTCGCTCGGGGTTAGCCCCTCCTTTTCCAACGTGCTAGTCCTGCATGCACAGTTGACGTCACATACAAACCATGTCAGAGGGCAAAACTACTATGCTCATGCTTTTGGACCTCTCTGCCCCGTTTGATCTTGTGGATCACGCTATCTTGGCAGAGAGATTGTGGACATCTGCACATTTTCATGAACCAGCGGTGGAGTCGCTGAAACCTTTCCTTTCGGATCGCAGAGCTAGGGCATTTTCTGATAATGATATATGATATGGCATTTATAACGTGCCTATACACAAGTGTTTCAAGGCGCGACGAGGCAAGAGAGGGGAACGGAGGGGAAAAACAGACAACAATCTTACTAGGCCAGGTGACATTGAGATTGTGCAAGTGCAGGAGAGGTGGGGAAAGATAACAGTGCGAGGGGGAGTGGAAGTGCAGTATATAGGGTAGACAGTAAATAAGTAGAAATAAATAGGAAGAATAAATAAGAAGTGTGGTTAGCTGATGGCAGGTGCAACGGTAAGTGCAGACATCATGTGTCAAGTGCAGGTAGGGGGCTGTAGGGATACAGAAACAGCCCCAGAGTGCAAGGGTTGACACGGGGCAGTGCAGGTGTGCAACTGGCAGGGAGGGGACCTGGATCGAAGAACAGAAGGTAGCCAGCAGACCAGTGCAGTTTCAGTCAGGAGTTCAACAGGGGAGAGGTGGAGAGAAAGCAGAAGCAAAGAGGAAGGTCTTGATGTGCTTTCAGAACCGGAGAAGGTTCCCCTCAATATTCAGAGAGGCAGGAAGCTGTTCCAGAGGTCCCAGCCAAAGAAATATCTACCACCAACTCGTTGCTAGGAGAAGCGACTGACTCTGAGGGAGTTGGAGGCGGATGAGCAAAGAGCTCGAGAAGGAAGATATTTAGGAAGAGAGAGTTGAAGGTATTGAGGCCCCAGGCTCCAGAAGGCCTTGTGGCAATGCTGAGGAGTTCACTGTCTTATGCGGAGTCCCACAGGGCTCATGCGCCGCACCCAACCTTTTTAACATCTTTATGATACCATTATTTGAGCATCTAGATAAACTTTGTGTGGTGTGCGCAAACTATGAGGATGATACACAGTGGGCCTCATTACGAGTCCGACGGTAACCGCGGCGGTAAAACCGCCTGGTTACCACCGGACTCGTATTACCATTCCGTCTCCGTGATTCCCGGAATTACCGGGGCATTACAACCCCGGTTTTCCGGGAATCACGGAGGCGGAATGGTGTTAATCCCCATTCCCATTGAGTCCTGTGGGACTCAATGGGAATGGGGATCATGGAAACACCGGCAGCATCTCGTAATGCTGCCGGTGTTTCCTCGTCCGCCTGCAGGCGGGCAGTGTTAAACCCGCCAGGTCAGACCTGGCGGGAACATCACCTCCCGCCTGCAGGAGTTGTGATCACCCGGCATGGAAACAACGGTGATGGCGGGTTTACCGCCACCGTTGTTTCCATACCGGGCGATTTGTAATGAGGCCCAGTGTCTTGTGCCCATGAATGGTGATTACGCACATTATTCTGTATCGCTTAATGCCATCTACGAAATCTTCCAACCATGGATGCAGGTAAATAATCTGGCCCTTAATAGTTCAAAGACTGAATATATGATACTGGACACTGCATCGCACTTGAAGAAGCCTAATGCAAAATATTTATCTTTTAAAATCGCAGATTGTCATATTAACACCCAGAAAAAGGTCAAGACACTTAGTATGTTCTTGGATCAGAAGTTGACTATGAAAAACCAGCTTAACTATCTTGTCTCCAGCACATGTTATCATCTGAAGCTCTTAGCTCAGCTGCGGCCCTTTCTGTCACCCGTAAATTGACGGAGCCAAGATTGATTATTGCTCCAGTCTATTGCTTGGTATTTCCAAGCAGGATTTGACCCGGTTACAGGTGATCCAGAATAACGCTTTGTGTATCGTGGCAAGGCTGCAAAGGAGAAACCACGTTATTACGGCTACGAGAGCCTTACATTGGCTCCCCATTTGTAGCCATATCACCTACCGCGTGATGTGTATCACACATAATTGTATCTCAGGGCAAGCCCCCAAGTATCTAGCCAGTCGCATTTCTTGCCTAATGGGCGTAGAGTGCTGAGGTGAACTCTGTCTAATAATCTGACTCTGCGTATCTGCATGACCTTTCTTCTCCATGTTTTACTTCCCGCGGATATCTTTCTGTTGTGTATTTGTTTTGTCTTGTGCATGCGATTATGCCTCCAGGCTTGTTACCAGCGCATTACAAATAAGATAAATAAATAAATAAATAAACTGTATATCGTCACTTCCTGTCCTTCGTGTTTTTCAAGCACTGCAATAAGCGCCACTTGTGCTGAAAAGTGAGATGTAGTGTTGCACTTGACACAACTTCAAATTTACCATTTGCTCTGTTCCTTACTACAGCTGTGCCAGAATGCCTTTTCCCACTTGTCTGATCAATTTTCAAAGAACCATGAATAAAGAGAATCTCCCCTCCTGACAGAGCATTTTATTTAATGCAGGGTATGCTGTCGTACAAGTCCTCATAGTTCGCGCAAGCATGCTCATGCTTATCCTCTACCACTGGCTCAGCTACAAATGTTGCAGTGTTCACTATTTTACATCTGACCATTTTAATCGCTGGATTAGATGTGATAACGTCTTACATAGAAGCCCTCTGAGATGTCAATGTACCCTAAGGTTTCTTCAAAATAGCAAATAAAGCATGATCTACAAAACGTGTCATGGAATAACCCATCACGATGCTTGCAGACTACTCAATTATGAATGCGGCGGCTGCCAATGATGGTTCGCATGGTAAATGCCCTTTCATTACTGGGTCTAACATCCCACTGTAATATGCCAGAGGTTTGTACCCCAATGTAGTTCTCTCTACTAGCACTGCCGTCATAACTGTCCCATCAGTGTGTGAAAATAAAAATAATTTGTCAGCGTAATTGGGAATCCTTAAAGATGGAGCTGTGTAAATTGCCTTCTTCAGCTCTTCACATCCTTCCTCTCCTTCCTCAGTCCATTCTATTTTCTCCTTATTCACCTCTGCTTTCTTTAAAGCCTTCAACAAGGGTTTTATGTATTAGCTATAATAAAATACCTACGCTCTCACATAATTACATAGTCCCAAGAATCATTGCATCTGCTTTACTGTGTGAGGTTTTGCAGTTTTCATAATTGCTTTATTTCTTTCAGGTGTCACTTTTTCCCTTCATTTGAGATTAACTGGCCTATATTCAATATTCTTCTTGACAATACTGTAACTTTTCCTTGTCTACCTTGTATCCCTTGTCTTCAAGGATAGTCATTAGCTGAATCGAGTCTTGTCTACGCTCATCTTCTGTCATGCTACAAATCAGAATATCCCTGTACTTTTTAAATCAATATTGCCAAGGTCCATCTGCAGGACTCTCTTAAAGATCGATGGGGACTCACAGTACCCTTGAGGCAGGCTAGTATGTTTCAGACGGATCTGACGAAATGAGAATGAAGTCAAGTCTTGTGAGTCTTTGTGCAACAGGATTGAGAAAAATGCATTTTTCAAGTCAATCAATGTGAAATATCGCACTTCTACTGGGATACTACATAGTATTGTCGCCGGATTTGGAACTAAAGAAAATGCAGCCTCTACAATATGGTTAATCAGTCTCATGTCTTGTATGAATCTCAAAGACCCCCCTTTTAATTTCTTCAAAGAGTACACCACCGTATTACACGATGACTCTAACGGTACCAGAATACCTTGCTTAATTAATGCTGATATAGTTTCAAAAATGGCCTCTTCTGCCTCTCGGGAGATTGGGTATTGTCTAACTCAAGGTAAAATAATTCCTGGTTTCAGCTTTATTTTAACCTGTCCCACTCCCTTTAATAGGCCTACATCATAAGGGCCTGTAGTCCATAAAACACTTGGCTCCTTCTCCAAGTCTTCATCAAAAAATGCTGGGCGCTGTCGCATTATTGCCATGTACTGTGGGATCTGTCTTTTCTCTATTCTGATCCAATACGTAATGCTCATTTCAAATATTACTTCATCATCTGTTGAATCATCTTTAAACATGTAATCATCAGTACCGTCAATTAATCTGCACTCCTCCCCAATGGCAATTATTGTTCTCCATGGTCTACCCTCATCATCTGTACCTTCGAGCATCGCCATTTCCCCTCATAGGGGATAGTCTGTTACCACTCTTCGTCCATAGGTATCTGAGGTCTGAACAAGAATTCATTAGGTATCCTCATAGTCCTTCCCACTAAACCAGGTAGCCATGTTAACAGAATGTTAACAGAATGCTCACCCCATAAAGAAAAGCTTGTGGTTCCATCGGCACACCTCGCAGGGCCATTTGCCCTGTAAATGCCAATATAAACTCGCCCACATTCATGTAGTGTATCCCAGGAGTGGAGCATCTATACTTCCATCAGTGAAAGAAATCGTCATATTAAGCTTTGTCATTAAGTCTCTCCCCGGATTATTAACTGGTGTCTGCCGTGAATACAACAGTGGAACAAACATGTCCCACTCTCCTATAGAGACTGGTAATACATCAGTAAAAGGAACTCGACGTGTAGCTCCAGAGAATCCATGAGCATTCATGGTATTTCCCGACATTGGGTATTTTCCCTCTTGTATACATGAACGAGAAGCCCCAGTGTCAACTAAAAATGAAAAGGATTTGCCTCTTATCGTCACATCAACCCTTGGTTCCTCTTGGGGGTCTGGTGTCACTGATAGTACTGAACACATCAAGTCGCCCTGTGAGCTGTCCTATTGTGGATACATACATACCCCTGTACCTGTGAAAGGATTCCCTCCTACCACTGTAACACTGTGTCAATAACTGTCCTGTTTTTGCGTTCTGCTGTATCTGCATGGGGGCATGCTGAGACTGCCCTTGCAGTGGGTTCAATGGTGCTTGCTGTGATCGCTGCGGTTGCTGTATTTACTGCACCTGTGGTGCTTCTGCCTGATACACTCTCTGATCCTGGGTAAATCCATTCATAGCCTTTGAGCTATATGCTGGAGCGTAAGCTGTCCACCCTCCTGAGTATCTCTATATACCCTTGGCTTCCACATGTGCTCTCAATGTGTCCTGTCATTCCACACAAATCTTCCTTGCACATTCTGATTCTCATTCTGCCCGTTCTGAATCCCACTTTGAATGTTCTGAAATCCACCTCTTCCCCTGTAACCCATGCCTCTGCCTCAAGGTATAAACCCACTTCCTCCTTGACTCATCGTGCACTGACTATTCACCTGCAATGTGTCCACTGCTTGCTGTACTTCTAGCTCTTCTCCGCTAGTCAATACCGCCCCCTCTATGGCATATTTTACCGTTTTTACTTGATAACTTAGCTTCCTCAATCTTTCTAGCATTGCCCTTTTTATTCTTCTCTTGTGCCAGTCGACAGTGATGCACTATAGTGAACTGTATTTCAGGCCATGTTTTTGCTTTCATCCCCACTAATTTCTTAAACTGCCTTTGTACACCTAAACGGCTCAGGCAATCCCTGACACAAAATGTGGAAAAATACTGCCACTGTTTTACTCCACGGCTCGCACATATCAAGAGATCAATGCTCTTGAATGTCTTGGATATAAACAAGTGGATCTTCATCTTCTTTCATCTTTCGTGTCATAATCGCACCCATATCGGATACATCAGGATATTGCACTCTAAGGGCTCTCCAAACATCTGCCCTACAGTTATTAAATGGCGCTCCATTGTGTGCCTTGTTCTGTCCAATGACACTTGAATAGCCTGCTCTCGTCCAAATGTCATCTGCTCTTTCCCCAAGAATAGCTGCTAGGAAATCCTTGATATACCCTATTGCTAACATATTTCCTCTGGTCATTTTAGCCAATTTCCAGCACCCGCCGTCAAACTGGGGAGTTTGCACCTTATATAATCCTTGTCCATCTGAGGCCATGGAATATACTGTGGTCTCGCCCCTCCCTTCTCCATTAGCGGAAACTGCGTAAACCCTTTTCCACAATCCGCTCCCATTGTCTGCCTATTCATAGGAGGAACAATAGTTCCCGATCGCCTTCTTCCTGGCAGGGACCTTAACTGATTTACATATAGCGGGCATTCCCCCCCTCACTATTATGATCGTCCTTTAGAGTGCTCTAGACATGCTATAGGATCTGGCGTCCAATCCTTAGGTTGTTCTGAATTGGACCAGCTTACTTCCTTGTCTATCTGTAAGCATCCCTCTGGGGCACACATACTCCTTCCCTCCCCACTGAAGGGTTCTCTTTCTTCATCTGACATGTCTAGTCCCCAACTCGTGTGGCTCTCCTCTCTTTCACCCTTGTCTAAGGTTAACATGCTTAGAGACAGGGCTCTATGCTCATAGCAAAATGAGCTTCCCTCTTCACATCGTGGTTGGGAGACTATTATTCGATCTCCCTTTCCTCGGCTTCCTGAGTCACTTCTTTCTCTTAGATACTGATACGCTTTATCGATCCTATCTCCGATGCTCCCTATATTGAAATCCTCATCTAATGTAACCTTAGATGACCCAGACGTTGCTCCCTGTAACGGGAGGAAGTCTTCTATATCACTCCATTGTATCATTGGACTTGGCCCCATTAATTCATTCTGAATGCAATCAATCTCACGTAGTCGCTGTCTCCTCTTTCGCGCTAATTTTTCATCTACTTCTCCTTGCTTTCTTGCTTCTCATCTAACTATTTCTTCTTCCCTTCTCATTTCCTCCTTTCCCCTGCTCTTTTTTCTTCCTCTTTTGTTCATCTCTGTATCATCTTATCTCTCAATTGCTGCACTTCCTCTTCTTCTCTCTTCCTATCCTGTCTATCCCGTTCTTCCGTTACTCTCTGCCTGTTATCATACTTCCTTTGTTCTTCTGACCTTCTTCTTTGTTTTGTTGCTCCTCTTGATACAGTTGTTCTTGCCGGGGTCGGCTCTTCCTTTTCTGCTCATCTTTGTTTAATCTCTTTTCTCGCTCCCTTCTTTTCTATCTTGCTTGTCTCGATCTTCCCATTGACTAACTTCCTCAATGCTTTTTCCATCTAGTTTAAGCAATATCTGTCCTCCCATCCACTCGTTCTGTACAAGCTTTAGCTCGTCAGCTTTATCCTTTTCTCCTTTCCATCTCTTAATTTCTTGTTCTATATCTGTTGATAAATTTGGTCGCTCGCCTTTCTCTTCCCTATTTTGTAAGACCTTAAATGTCTCCCCTTTTCTCTTGGTCTCTTCTGGACTATCGTCACTGCTATAAGCAGGCGGTTCATATATTGGATTACTCTACCCGGTCACCGCTTTCAGTTCCTTCAATGGATACAATCCTCTGCTTTCTGTAATGTCGCTTTTTACTTCAAGCGAGGCAAGGGGATCAGAAGGCTCAGCACCTTCCTTTTTACACTGATTAAGCATCCAATCCTCAGGGGGCGGATCCTCGCTCTCTTCCAGATACATTTTCCAAACCTCTAAAATAGCTAACCTCATCTCCAATTTCTTCCCCGTGTACGCAGCGTGCAAGTATGTGGTCATGTGTTGCAATACCGCTTTTCCAGAGATCCCCCTTGTGGCCATGGCATGAACATCTTATCTGCCGTGCCTTTCACCCATTCTGCACTATACGGTTTGAGTTTGGGCATGTGTTTTGGCAGGGTTTTACACATGTGCATCAAAGGAGTGACATCTTCCACTGTGACAAGTCTCAATTGACTGTCAATACTTACCGGTGCTTTTACAAAAATACGTTTATAAAAACAACAAATATGAGCGCGCTCCAACAAATCGCTGCTCATAACCCTCTATTTTCCAATAGTCTCAATCTATCTTTAGGCCGGTACTGACAACTTCTCTAGAAATATACTATATTTTCTCAACCTTTTCTTAATATTCTTTTCTCTTTTGTTGCTCATTCGACACTACAACACAATATAAATACAAACAGACAGACTAGTCGACTCTTCACATTTATCCTCCACGCTTTTTCCTTATCTCTGCCCCTAAATATACCCTGACAGGGGTTTAAGTCATTATCTTACAGGGATCTATCCTCTGCGTAGCTTGGATTACTTCGACTGAAGCGTATAACAACTTCTTCTGAAATTCCTTTGAACCAGGACTTTCTCAGGCTTATCTCCTTATCTCTTATCTATATACACAAAAAACACCACTTATTACTTTCTTACTCTATTTCTTAAATCCCCCATTACTTTTTTAAACTATCACAATCCCATCTACTCAATTTGACATTCCCCTTTGTCTACTCACAATTTGTTCTTTCAGCTCACGACCTTCGGTATCGACTCCCCTCTCCAATCAACCACTTTCACCTTCCGTCTGCTCAGCGCCTGTGGAAACCAGGAGGGATTTCATGAAAGAGGGTCCCATCACACCTGTATCGATCTTTTGTCAAGAATTCATTATCGGTCGCTCTTTACAGGAAACCTTGCGATCTTCCAGCTAGATGGCGGAGGTCACTCGATCATCCAAAGCGCTAGAGTATATAGGTCGTTGGGTCTTGACGTCAACCTTCCGACATGCTACCACGTGAATCCTAGAATCCCTTTTACTCAAGGTAACATGTCGTACTTATGGATGGGAAGGAGAATAACTTCTCAAACTACGCAAAAAAGACGGACTCAGAAAGTTGTCAAATAAAACTGTTTTAATGTCAATTGTCTAAAACAGGCAGTACAACGGATATCAACGGATACCTCAAAGCATGATCTCAATTTGTTTCATTAAAAAATCACATTTATATACTAAATGTTCGTCATACGTGACGTCATACTATGTGGCAAACTAAGAAAACCGACGGGAGATGGTATTTGGCTCCAAGGGGACGTCCAAGTATAATTTCTATATAGGATAGGATCGTGATTGGGTCTCTATAGTCAGCTGGGCACTCATGCTCTCCCTTAGTGCAAGTCATAGTGGAAGTCATCTTCAACAGTAATTAGAATCACAACACTTCATTGGCTATCAAACTATAAGGCTCCTTGTTATACACCCCTCTGTAATTGGTTAGCACGCTTGTACCCTTCTGGAACATTCAATGCTCTAGCAGCACGTAAGCTGGTACCCCAGGTACTGGTGGGTGAACTTGACCGTACCTCCCCACCCAATTAGCCTGCCATCACTCATGCCGTCTGCCATTCACATTGTCTTTGAACTCAGCCTTGTAGTAGCTTCTCGTATCTGGGAATAAAAGGGAATGCAACTACTCGCTATCTTCAATCTGGTGCACCATACTCCCCGTCTATTTTCATCCTCGGCTTAAGAAATCAGAAACCGTGAATTTTCTCGTATTCTAGCATTTAATAGTCTTTAATGAAGAAACATGGTACTCATGGTGTTCTCTCGGTTCCATGTAATAATGTCCCTGTGAAAAAGTCGTCAGGTTCTGGTGACTTTTTCCTGGATATCAAGATTCTTTACCCACATTTTCTAGGAGGGTATAATATATATTATAACCTCCAGTCCTAGAATATTTGGGGAAAGTGTTTGATAGCCTGGAGGGTGCATCATTAATTCATTTCTGAAAAATTTCCCAACCTGTCGACTTTTTTCCTGGGGACATTATTACCGGATACCGTTCTCTCTTTTGCAACTTAACAAGGGATGCCTCAGCTTCTCACGTTCTACTTTTCTTCGCAGCTGATAACCAGTTCTTGGCTGCTTTTAGTCTTTGACACCAAGCCAGTCAGACTTTTTAGCCTTGCTTCGAATTTGAGCCTATTCTTTGATGCGACACACATAACTTTCAATACGTCTTCTTTCATGGAGACTCGTTTACTAAGTTATATAATTGAATGTCCAGAGCTCTATATACATATATGTTGGTGGCACCGCCTGCAGTCTATATACTACCTATAGCTAGCCTTATGACTACTTGGATTACTTGCGTTACAGCATCTGTACAATTGTAGAACGGATTGTGTTTTCTCCAGTGCTCGTCACATGTGTAATCTTCATTCCGATCATGAAAGTCTTCTCGATTCCTTACTTTGCCATCAGATTCTCTATCACCTATACATTTTCTTCTGTGATCATCCTTCCCAGTGCGTCACTCGTCTTTCTGTGACGTCACCAGTTTCTTCTTTTCACATCTTCACACTTCAGGCGCTCCTCTCAGGAGACCATCAGTCTTTCGGGGGTATTTCTCATAGGGTCTTCTCAACGATACCTTGGGCCTCATTACGACCCTGGCGGTAAGGGGTTTACGCCAGCGTTAGCTGCGCCGACCCCTTACCGCCAATTACGAGGTCCCTTAGCGCCATGGCGCTTTTAACACCTGCTTTTAGCAGGTGTTAAAATCCATGGCGCTAAGGGACCATGGAGTTAATTACGCCACCGTAATTTACGGTGGCGTACTTAACGCCTTCCCCACTCCCATTATGCCCTATGGGGCAAAAATGGGAATGGGGAAGTGTAAATGGGGATTGGGGACTTACCGCCCCGCCGACCTCGGAATGGGGCGGTAAGTCCGCCAACCACCATGGCGTAAACGTAGTTTACGCCATGGTGGTAAAGTCACGGCCCAGGCGGTAACTTACCGCCTGGGTCGTAATGAGGCCCCTTGTCTCAAAGACTCTTCGTGGTATGGGTACCATTACTGGCATTGCATGTGTCGCAATTCCCGGTTTCCAGTTTATAGGCAAAATAGGGGTGGGACTTCCTGTAGAGGCATTCAGCTGCTTCTCTTCAGGTTATATGGAGTTAATATCTGCTTTGAGGACCAATATTTCGTCTTTTTTTCAGATGTCCACCCTGCGCCCCGGTGGCGATCAGTGATTTAAAGGGATGACTCCAAAGGTTGACAATACATTCTTTGAAACACAGAATGGTTTATGTGTGTAATATCGGAAGTCATTTTTGGCACAAAGTACTCTGAGTGGGGTGTTGGGGTGTTTATAGGACCTTTATACTCTCAGAAATGTTCACTATGATGAAATATTGCATTTTAACAGATTGTGTATTGTCACGATCTGATCATCTCCGCTTGAGCACACACGCCCTGAAGAAGCTTTGACCCATAAACTGTCTGGCCCCTGTTAAGCCGAAACTTGAGTAGGCGAGTGCTAATTAGTCCTAACTTCCCTATAACTAGATTTTTAGGGATAGGGTCAAATACTTGAAGTATAGATGTGTTACCTTATATCTTTTGAGTCAAGACATGTATGTTTGATCACATTTTTTGTTGTTCTTTTTATTGAATCCTGTTCTACTTGATTTTACTTGACATTGTTTTGCAATTGATGCCGACCTTTGCCAAAAAAGTTTATCACCCTAGGATTAGCTCATTAAGTCAACAGGAACTTTTTCCATTGTTGTGCTTGTCTGATCCCACTTTTTGGTCCCTGTTTAAATTATCTAGTGGGTTATCTCTTGTGTTTTGTAGAAACCTATCTAGCCTTATCCTAATCCTACCAGTACAAAGTAACAGAACTATAAATAAAATGAGTAATGGCTTCTTGCCTGGTTTGCTGGCTTCTGGCCTACACTGGATTGTCCCAATTTCATATCAGGTAAAGTTTCTGAGGCTTAAGCCCTTTCACAAGTCTAACAAACAAACATTCCCAAGGCTCCTGCCCGTGGCAAAAGGGAAAACCATTGTCTCTAGGCATTCCTGCCTGGCAATGTCTCTATTTCAGTTCTGTCTTCAGGAAAGTCTCTTTCGGTGACCAGGTCTCTCCTGGTTTGGTGTGCAACCCCTTTGGTTCCCACCCCTCCCTGGGGTTCCAGTTTGTATGTCTTTTTGCAGGGTTGTCTATCATTCAGCCCCACTTGAAATGGTTACTCTCTTGAGCTGTCTCTGGCTCTTCTGGCTCTATGGGCTCTCAGACCCTTTTACTGTTTCCTGTTCCTCCTACAGTGTTCAGGTTATCGTTCCGTCTTCGGCTGTGTGGTGGTACAGCCCCTCTTTGACTTTTTGTTCTCTCACCTGTTTTTGTGATGTGTATCCTCCCGTCCAGTGTCTCAGGCTGTATGGTGACTGGGTCCCTCTCAGACCTTCTGTTCTCTCACACTGGCCTGGGGACTCTCCGGACCGACCTGCCCTCCTCCCAGCTGCCCGTGCGTACCATGTACCCATTTTATGGTGGGGACGTTTCTTCCTTTCAGTCCGCCATATCCTTGCACAGCCCTTGGTTTTTCCCACCAGGCTCTGGTGGTCGTGTCACTTCTTGTATGGCGGGGACGAGCTATTTGAGCTCCGGTACTGGCAGTAGGGAACAGCAATCCTTGGGCTTCCACGATCTCTAGCACTCCACACCGTACATGGGATGTCTCCCTAACTTTGCCTCAAAGGGGGATGGACCAATTTCTGCATCTTGGCTCTGCAGGCTGGTGAGCAGCACTTCAGCTTGCTCTCTCATTCCTCTTTGTGTCAGTGGTGTGTGGCTTTTATATCAGTTTCTGAAAAGAAATGAAGCAATCCATTTGTTTTGTGATGGCAACAGCACCAGGTCAGAAACCAAGCCAGGTAAGCTAATCTGAAAATGATTTGTTAAAATCTCTAAATATCCAATGAAGACATTGGTTTACAAGGGATAGGGGAGTATGACATATCGCTGCTAAGGCATCGCCTGTTCTCTAAGGGGGTGGGGAGTTTCCCCCTTTGGATCTGTCTTGCCATGTTCACTATGGGGTATGTAGCTTAGTCCAAAAAGGGGTGAGCCTCTCTCCCTTGTGGAGAGGGGACGAATTCCCTGGATTCGCCACACAATACAAAATATTTTTTTGTTGTATTTATTGGTTATTTATAATGCAACTGTACACAAGTGTTTTCGAGGTTCAAAAAGGCAAGAGGGGAGGGAGGAGGGGCAGGGAGGACAAAAAAGTAGCAATCCTAATAGGCCTTTCCGACATTCAGAATGTGCAAGTGCAGTAACGAAAAGTGCAAGGGTGGAGGTGAGTAGGGGAAATGGAGGACAGGGTGGAGGGCCCTAGGGGTCCTCAAGCAAGTGTGAAGTAAGGGGCTGGAATGTTTCCAAGTGTGCAGGCCAGCCAGACAAGGGCGGGAGGAGGAGCCCATAAGGGAAAGTGCAGGATGTGGTGGCGTCAGGGGAGACCAAGTGCAGGAGTAGACTGGGCAATGGGGGCCTGGAGTCCTGTATTACTCTGAAGGGAACCAGGGCATCCGTCTAGGGCATACAGGGATATTGGCAGGGCAGGGGGAGGAGAAAGGAAGAAGAGGAAAGGATGGTATTGAGGAATTTCCGTAAATTAGAGATCCAGCTCAAGTCTGAGAGGTGAAGAGAGTCTATTCTAGAGGGAGGCACCTGCGGAGGAGAGAGATCTACCTACCCCACTCTCTGCTTGGCAAAGCGTCTAATCTGAAGAGAGTTAGAGCTAGACGAGTGAAGGTATATGTTGGTACAGTTACAGAATCATGCTCTTGGGTCAGGTGGTATTGTATTATATTCATGGAGTAAACAAGACTATCATTTCCATCAAAGATGACATACATAGGAATCAATGCAGACAGGGTTGGACTTGAAACCACAAGAGGCCCTGGAAATAATTTTCAAAGTGGCCCCATATTACACACTTTCAGCAAGCCCATCCATTTTCCTAAAAGACAATTTTGATATAAAATAGGTTGCCACACAGAAGAGGCACAGGGTGCAAAGGCCTACTGTGAAATCTACAGTTCCCTATAGGCCATTCCATCCCTGAATGCAGACCACAGAGGCGGTCCCTAGGTAGGGTGGACAAGGGCAAGCTGCTGAGTGGGAAGGTAACATGCATAAACATAGAATGGGGACACAGTTACACACAGACATGAATGCCCTAAAAAAAGAGAGCCTGGCACCATTATGGTACACATGGATAGAATCAGTGCCTAACTCTGGAATGATCATGGTAGGGTCAGGTAAGCACCAGTGTGGTGCACTATGAGGATGTTAGCAGCCTGTTTCCTATATAACAACAACAGTCATAGCCTTTCTTTGATAATGAAGGGGAGGGCATATCAGAAGAAGCGGGTCAGCAACAAAAAGGTGTGACATCAGAAGAAAACAGGGGGGCAATGAATGGAGCGGTTAAGAGAAGGGGATCTCACAATGTGATGGTGAGAGTGGAGGGTAATGCAGTCATCTAGCTAGTGAGGGGCAAGGTAAGGTGCAGGAACTTAAGGAGAGAGCCATCCAGCGTGATGAGGTGGTTAAAGATCTGAGGTGGTGGAAGATCTTGTTAGGTTGTCAAGTGTATGTGTAGTCAACTTCTGAAACATTTGGAGGGGAGAGAAGGAGTGGAGGGAAGACCACATCTAGGCTGGAACGTTAGTCCACTTTACTTAAAACAAAGGTTCAGCTGAGGGTTTTACTAGACGGAAAAGTGAGATGTGACTTGTTTTTCATTATGCTGATGAGGTTGCTCCTGTCTGCAGTGTTTGTTGCCATGATAGTTGGAGTCTATGGTCACTGTTAGAGAGGACCCCAAGGTTGCAAGCCTTAGGGGAGGAAGTGAAGTGGTTGGGAGTGAAGGAGATGGGAGACAGGAGAGTGGGGTTGATACTGACAGTGAGAAAAATGACTTCTGTTTTGGTTGAATTCAGCTTTAGTCAATCAATGAAGGATAGCAATGAGGCAGTAGGTACGTTCTACGGGGGCAGGGGATGAGAAAGGGATAGTAGAAGAGGATATGGATGTTATCAGCAGAGTTTAGCCAGGAGGAGGAATAGTGGGCGAATAGGAGTGGTCATAGGACTGAACTTTGAGGGACTCCAAAAGGCAGAAGCGCCAGAGAGAAAGTATAAAAGTTCCATGCAGTGGGGAACCAATGGTCGGAGGGGTAGAGATACAGCCAGGTGAGTATGAAGTCCTTTGAGTCCAGAGAGGGAAGAGTCAGAAATAGGGATGGTCAATATTGACAAAGGCTCAATGAGATGAAGTAGGGTGACAATGGAGGGCAGGCAAGAGTAGTTGGACATTTAGAGACATAAGTGAAAGTCGTTTCTGCAACATGTTTGCTCCTGAAGCCTGATTGAAAGGGGTCACAGAGTAAGTGGTCTTGAAGGTAGCCAACAACAGTTTGGACAACTCTGTCAAGGATTTTGTAGTGATGGGACAGGGTGGAGGCAGCCCAATAGAAAAAGGATTGTTGGGATCAGCTGAGTGTCTCTTGATTATGGGGAGGACAATGGGTAGTTCATAGTTGGTTGGGAATATTGCAGTTGTGAGATTGTGAGATAGAGCTTGAAACAAGAGGAGAGGTTGGAGATGATGGTGGGTGCAGGGTGCTTGAAAATGTATGGCGTGACGGGGTCGATGGGAGCACAGGATGGATTAGCTGATGATAGAATGGATAATATCCTGGTGGGAGAGTTGGGAAGAAAGTGGGATGGTGAGGAGAGTGTAGGGGTAGTGGGAGCTGGAGCAAAAGAGAGAGGAGAGAGTAATAGAAGAGTCAACAGTGTATCACATATATTAATGATATTCTAGGGCAAGTAAGAAGAAAAGGGGCTTATTTAGAGGTTGTCAGATTTGAAAATCCACCAGCTTTCCACTGGTGGAATGAATACTATTTAAAGCTATCACTCCAACAGCTTTATGCTGGGTTTCCGTTGGCAGAAAACTTTCTTAAAATCTGCCGTTCCCCATTGTAATGCATGGAGACTGGCAGATTATCCACTGGTGGAAGCCCAGTGTCAAGTGCTATATTCTGCCGGTGCATATCTGAATATGCCACACTCTAAATAAGTCCTTCATCTCTGGGCTCTCTCACTGGAACACCAGCAGACACATTTTCATGGTTGCTCAAGTAAGACGTTTATTTACGCTCCCTAGTGCTGTATGACAATTGGCATCACTTAATTGTTTAATTACCTCATGCTTCCCCCGCGGTAATTTACTATGTGCTTTTATATGGTGGACTTATATTTGTTGTTAAATATGGTTACTCGCACGTAATGTTAATTCTAATTATTCTGTTGTTTGCACATAGGTTATTTTCCGTGATTTAATTGTTGCAGTTTTCTTATTTCAGCTTTTCCGCACTTGCGAGGCCATTTGAGGTACGCATTTTAGTTTTCCCCTTTGGTTTCTTTTACTTTTCTAATTAATTTGTTATTTATAGCCTTGATTCTTCCTCTTGCAGAACTATATTCTGGCATTGTCCATTTCATTGTGAAGTCCTCTAAATTGAATTTAAGGTAATTTAGTTGTTTTAATTCTGGGTCTATGTGATAAGCCTTATTTTGGCACAATTTCATGTACCATTTTGTCTTCGATTGCGCTGCTTTATCTACGTACTTACCTTGAATTATGTCACATTGCTTTTTTTACATGCTCTTTCCGGCTTTCCAACATTCTTCAATCAAACTAATTCTACAATTCGGGGTATTTAATCTGCTTTTCAATATTATGCATGTTTATTGTGTTCCCACATTCTTTAATTTTAATTTTTGTGCAAATTTTTGTTATGCATTTTGCCAAACTACCTCTCACCTGCCCCTGTGTGTTTTACCTGTACCCCCCTTTTTTCAAATTTCTCAATTGTTTCAATTTTGTTTGCGTGCTCAATATAATGTATTTTTTTTTTTTTTTTTTTTAAAGAATTTTTTATTTTGAAAAATAAACAATACAAACCAAACTTGCAGTATTTTTTACAATAAACTTGTGAATATCAATTAACGCTCATTACTGCTCCCCAAATCCCCCCCCCCTCAAGAGCTTATTTGCATTTCTAGTTCTGTATCCGCTGCGTGTGGCTGGGTATCGCTTCCTTCCGAAGCTGCAGGATCCACTACTGTGCCAAACAGTCCTGTTATTAACATTCTCCAAGCCATCAGGTTACCTACATCTTCCTCCCCGCAATTGCTACATGCCTCCTGCCACACCACCGTTTCAGCCTCCGCCCATTTTTGCAAGTCCCGCCACCATACCTCTACCCGTGGCTTGTGGCATTGCTTCCAGCCCATGGCTATCCTTCGTTTAGCAAGCACATATGCCAGGTCCCTCAGTTTCCCAAGGTGTTTAGTGTTCCGTGGTCTGCGAAACCCTCCCAACAGGCAGGCCCAGGCAGTATCTATATTGAGCGGGACCCCTTTATCCGCTAGTTTCCATGCCACTTCCCCCCAAAAAGCTTCAATCACTGGGCAAGACCAGAACATGTGTGTCATATCAGCGTCTTCCTCATCGCATTTTGGGCATGCTTGTCTTCCTGCGTTTGCAAACTTAGATATTCTGTTCGGGGTCACATAGGCTCTATGCGTTATGTATAACTGTATCTGCTGCAATCTAGCATTTCTGGACACTTTCTTGTGGTATCCTATGGCACGTTCCCACATTCCATCGGTCATCTGTGCCCCCACCTCCGCTTCCCAGTCCAGCCTCAGATCAGTCAAATCCTTCCCCACCCGGGTCATCACCATCTCATATAGTCTAGAGATCTCGTGCCCTCCCTCCGATATGTCATATATTGTTCCCATTAGAACGTCTGGCTCTTCCGCCAGTACAGTCTCTGGCCAGGTTTTGCGAATAGTCTGCACTAGCCTAAGATACGTGACATATTGGCCTCCATGCAAGCCTGTCTCTTCTCCCAGGTCTTCGAAATCTTTAATAGCCCCTTCTTGCCATATGTCTCCCAATGTGGCCAGCCCAACCAATTCCCAATAGGTCCTGATTATCATCCTGAGCTGGTTGTCTCCCCTAGCCAAGGCAACCAGTGGCACCTGTAGGGAACACGGGCACGGGTTCTCCATCAGTTGGCACACTCTGTGCCACATCTTCCACCCAAGCAACAGCATACCCGGGCGTTCTTTCATTTCAAGTCTAGGAACCCAGATAATCTCTTTTAGGTAAAACGGGGTGCAGTCCTGCCCAAACAGCCTAGATTCAGGAGTTTCTTCATCAGAGAGCCATTGGTTACATATTGCAACTGACTGGCTACATAATAGGCCTCAAAATTCGGCAGCTTAATGCCCCCTCTATCATGGAAGTTCTGTAGCTTCCATAGCGCCACTCTATTGCGAGTGCCGTGCCACAGGAAGTCCCTACACATGCTGTTCAGTTTGACAAAAAACTTTTTGGGTATCAGATATGGTATATTACTGAAGAAATGTAACAGCCTAGGCAGGACCACCATTTTGAGCATCGCCCCCCATCCCATAATCGCCAGCGGCATCTTCTCCCAAAACTTCATATTTGTGCGGATTTTTTTCACAGCCACCTCAGTGTTATGCAAGTGTTCCCCCTCCACAGTATGATACACATCTATTCCGAGGTAGTGGAAGGAATCAGCCACCCAAGGTACGGACAACACTGGCAGCCGTTCCAGAGGGACTCCTATGTAGCTCCCCAATGGGAACATGCTCGATTTTTGGGGGTTCACCGCTATGCCGGACAGTTCTGCATACTTTTCCATGACCTCTAGAATATACTGAAGATTTTCTTCCGGATATTTCAAATACAGTAGCAAATCGTCAGCATATAAGGATATTAGGTGTTTCTCTCCCCCTGCTTCAATACCGACCATGTCATATTGTTGTCTGAGGTACACTGCCAGGGGCTCTAGGGCCAGAATGTATAACATTGGGGACCAGGGGCACCCTTGTCTGGTGCCTCTACTGAGTTGCCACCTCGCAGATATCACCGATCCTGTGCGTACTCTGGCCAGTGGTTCACTGTACAACAATTTCGCCCACCTAACATAGCCCGGCCCCATCCCGTATTCTTCCAGGGCCGCCAGCAACCATGGCCACCTCACTGAATCAAAAGCCTTGACTGCATCTAGGGACACCACCGCCATTTCCCCATCGCTTCTGTTTCCCTCTTCAATCACCCGGTGGAGTGGCCTGTGGTTGTGGGTTATATTTCTGTTGGGGACATAACCTGTCTGATCCGGGTGTATCAGTTTACTGATGACCCTTCGTAGCCTATTATCCAGGACCGCCGTCAAGATCTTGCTGTCCTGGTTCCACATTGACAACGGCCTATAGGAGCCGCAGCAATGCCCTGGCTTGTTGGGCTTGGGGAGCGGCACGATTAGTGCTTCTCTGAGCGTGTCCGGTAGCCGACCCTTCTCAAAAGGCTCATTGAGCATCTCTAGCATAGGGGGGAGTACTTCTGCTTTATATATTTTGTAAAACTCGCCCGGGAATCCGTCTGTACCCGGGGTCTTGCAGGTGGGCAGCTGTTTTACCACCTCCTCTAAGTCCTCCAGGGTAATCGGTGCGTCTAGTTCCTCCCTTTCTTCATCACTAATCTTAGGTAATTCCATGTCTTTTAGTGTTTCTCTAATCTCCACCTGATTGTCCCCTCCCCTGTCCTCATATAATGTTCTATAATAGTCCAAGAATGCCTCGTTGACTCCTTCCTGGGTGTCAACCACCTCCCCGTCCTCTCTGGTTATTATCCTAATCGGGAGCCTGGGGGTTTCGCTCTTATATAACCACGCCAACAAGCGGCCAGTTTTATCCCCACCTGCATGTTGCCTCTCGACATACTTTTTGTAGTTAAGGTTGCAGAGCCTTTCCCAAAGCTCCGCACACCTCTGCTGCAACTCGAGTACAAGTTCCGCATCCCCTCCTGCCCTGTTGCTTTCGCGCTCCAGTTTCTCTTCCGCTTCCTCTAGTTCTGTTAGGACCCCACCCTGTAGGCCTTTAGACTTAGCAATAGCAGCACCCCTCAACACCACCTTAAAGGCCTCCCAGAGTGTGCACGCTGAATCTACGCTGCCTGTGTTCACCTCAAAGTACTGTGAGATCGCATCCCTGATGTCTTCCCTGAAAACTGGGTCTCTGAGCGCCTCCGCCCGGAGGCGCCACGTCGGTATCCGCACCCTGGGGCGGCAGTGCTGCCAGGTCAGCACCAGAGGTGAGTGGTCCGACAGGACCCTCGCTCTATATTCTATTTGGGTGGTCTCTATCATCACATCTGGCGTGGCAAAAAAATAATCCAGCCTCGTGTGCAGGTGCTGCGGAGCTGAGTAGTGCGAGTACTGTGTTTCATTAGGGTGTTTCAGTCTCCAAACATCCGCCAGCCCAAAGTCATCTAGTAATGTCTGTAATACCCTGGCCGCTGGGGTGGGCCGATCAATCTTCCCATCAGATCTGTCTGCCTTTGGGTCGAGCACACAGTTAAAGTCCCCTCCCCAGATAACCGCTCCCCCCACACACGCGCCCAGATGAGTACATAGGGTTCTAAAATACGTAGCAGTGTTTTGGTTGAGGGCATATGTATTTATAATGCACACCTCTTTATTCTCTACCAAGGCCTTCAATATGACCAACCTACCCTCCGTGTCCACCACCTCTTGTGTGAGTTGGAGCGGAACGTGCGGTGCCACCCAGACCAGCACTCCCCTAGCGTAGGCAGAGTACGGAGAGCCCACTACAGTGCCTCTCCACTTCTTCCCCACCAGTTCCAATTTTTGCTGGGTCAGATGTGTTTCTTGCAACAGCGCAATATCAATCCTCTGTCTTTTTAGGTACATCATGACTTTGTTCCTTTTTAAGTAGCTGTTAAGTCCCCTGACATTCCATGTTACGATCTTAAGGTCTCCCATGGCTCATGAGTGTCTTCCTGCCTCCCATGTTGCGACTCCCCTTTGCCCACGTGATACAGATACAGCCCTCCATTTTTGCTTGTAGCTTCTCGTACCAGCTCAAACTCCCCATAACTATGTACACAATAAATCCCCAACTTCCCTCCCCTCCCCCCACCCGTCCCTTCCCCAACATCACACACCCCAACTGCTGCCCAGCTCCATCCTCGGAGCTCAGGCACCCCCAAATCTAGCCCTGCAAGCACCGAACGATGCACAGAGCTCAGTAGGGTGAAGTCGCCCTAATGGCCACTTAATTAAAACTGTTGTGGGTTAGAGAGAATCGCTCCGTAAGGCTCCCGTTAAGTCAACATTAACCACAGTGCTTATGACAAATAGTGCAATAGTCTGACCTTCTCTACTGAAGGCTGCGCAAGCGACTATATTCAAGTCCCACGTGCCGCGCCATCTTGCGGCACCTTCTTCATGCATCACTTATCTCTTCCGAGCTCTTTCTCCGTACGAACTTCTGACTCCTGGGGACATCCTTGCGCATCGAGCCATCCCATGGCATCCTCCGGGGTCTCAAAAAACAAAGTTTTATGTTTATGAATGACTTTCAATTTTGCCGGATACAGTAACATATATTTGTGGCCCGCTTCTCTCAATCTCCGCTTTACCGTCCCAAAGTTCATGTGGCTACGCTGCACAGACAGGGTGTAGTCTGGGTAAGCCGTGATGTTTGCCGCTCCTCGTGTGATCGTTCCTCCCTTACGAAAGTGTTCCAATATCCTCTCCCGGTCACGGTAATTAAGAATTTTGGCTATCACAGGCCTAGGCGGGTTCCCCGGTGGCGGCCTCCTTGTTAGGGCTCTGTGTGCCCTTTCCACTGCAAATCCTTGGGATAGGGCTCCTCCGGGTATCTCTTGCAGTAGCATGGATTCAATGAATTCCGTGGGATTGTGGCCCTCCAATCCCTCCGGCAGGCCCACGATGCGGATGTTGTTTCGTCGGGCTTGTCCTTCCGCCTCCTCCGCTCTGCTCTCCAAGTTGCCCACTCTTTGTATCAGGGCGTGCAGTTCGGCTTTATGGGAGGCGCATTCCGCAGTGTTCGGGCTGACTTCCTTCTCAAGGGACTCTGTGCGCTCCGCCAAGGCCCTGACATCCTGTCGGAGTAGGTTAACGTCCTCCTGCACCTCTCCAACCTTGAGGTCCAGTGCCGTTTTTAGTTCAGTGATGGCTAGTTCGAGCTTAGATTCCCAGGCCGCCCTTAGGTCCGCAATCGCAGCCAGGATTTCTTGGTTGGCGCCCGAAGTCGTCATGCCGCTTGCAGGCAGCTTGTCCCTGCTCTTGGTAATGTCTTGACCCGGGGACGTCTTAGCAAAGTCGTCTAAGGTGGGCTGTTTCGCCTTCGGCCTCACCGTTCTATTCGACATGACCCAGGGGACCTGTAGTTTGCACAAGTGACAAATGTGCACTCAGTGCGCCCCTTTCGCTGGGTCACTGTGCGGCCTGCTTCTTCCTTTGTTCCGGACCTTGGTCGGCCATTTTGTATCGTCTTTCGTCTCCGGTGCTCCTTATCTCTTCCGCACCGATCTCTGCCGCCGTCCCTCCTGCACCATCCAGAAGTTCACCACGCGTAGCCCAATCATTCACACACCGGCATGTGTATTTTCAGCGATCGACGGCCCGTCTTCACGCACTTTTTTGCCCGGATCATTGCAGGATGTCGGGAGCTCCTCCAGAACGCGTCCTCCTACATGGCCCTCGTAGCCACGCCCCCTCAATATAATTTTGTTATTAATCTATGTGACTTAAGCCTCAGATGAAGAGCTGTCTAAGGCTCGAAATACGTGTCAGGCTTCTTTTCTTACGCTCCGAATAAATTCTTTGGAAATCATCCTTCAATTTCCTTGGCGCAGAGAGACTGGGACCTTTCGTGTTTTCATTGACTTTTACCAGTGGTTTTGTATAGCCAGTACAACCACACCTCCCAGACACCTGCTGCCTTGGAGTATCCGCTCGACTTTTGTGATACACAAGCGCTGTGGATTAGTGACTTTTTTCTGCCAACTGTAGTTCTTTTGCATATCTGAATATGCCACACTCTAAATAAGCCCCAAACTGTTTAGTGGCAAGAGAAGACAGTGGGTCAGTGAGAGATTGCATGGGGTGAGAGCGGCATTTATCCATTGGTGAGGGTGAGGCTGAGAGGGAGTAAAGAACAATTCAGTATAATGTTTTTCATAGGAGGTAGCAAGTAGAGAATTTAGTTTGGAAAGGAGGCGTTGATGGAGTGAGCAAGTAGGGTAGAGAGGGCATGAAGAGGGACTCAATTTGGTGTATGTATGGTGCCTTGGAGGAGTGTTTGAATTTACTTTTGGTGAGGGGTAGCAGAGGTAGGGTGTAGCAGAGGGGTAAATGGACATAATGGTCTGATAGGGCGGAATCCAAATGTAATTGTTGGTCTTTTGTTAATGCTTAGAGGTTGAGGTTGCCCAGTGTGACCAGGAGGGCATCCATTAATATTTTATAGCTGACTAGGTTGAGTTCCGCATAAAGAGGTTCAAGGTGCCAGGTGCATGACAGATGACAGGGGTGTACTGAAAGACAGGAGTGTGGGAGTAATGCCAGTCATGGAAAGAGGAGCTAATGGAGTGTCCTTGCTGATTAGGAGCGCACAACCACCTTCTTTACTGAGTCAGGGACAGTATGAAAAGGTGAAGGCGTTGGTATTGAGGGCAGCTAGAGTTGCAGCGTAATGAAGTGAGATCCATGTCTCAGTGATGGCCATCACACCGCTATTAGATTGGTAGGTGTTGGAGTGCTCTTTGAGGAAAAACTGTTGTTATAGATACATTAGGCCTCATTGCTGTGGCTCAGGATGAGGTCAGTGGCGGAGCAGGAATGTGAGGAGCTAGAAGGAGGATTAGATGATATGAAATAGACAGTTTAGATGGGCATGCAATTGTCAATTTGTCTGGGGAAGTACTGGGCAGCAAACCATTTGTAGGGAGAGTGGAGGATGTGAATTGGGAGGGATGGGGAATGGGATATGGGAATGGGAAGTGGAGCATTGGGATACGTGAGGCTGTTAGAGAAAGGGAGGCAGAGGATAGTAGGTAGGAGAAGTGGGGTAGGCTGACACATGGTGAGTAGGGACCAGCGGAAAAGAATGGTAAGTGTGAGAAACCTGAAGGTGTCTTCCTAGCTAGTCCCTGGGGATCTGTCATCCAGGTGGCCAGCACACGGCCATCGCTATTGGATCCAGTTCCTGAGGGTGAACCAGTAAGAGAGAATCGTCTGGATGGGGGGTCCTCCGGAGTGGGAGTGGGACACTGATGGGTGATAGGCGGTATCCCCCTTCTTTCAACACCTTTTCCCCATCCTACCACTTAGGACATTACAAAACAATGCCCCTTTTCCTACATGAACACTTTTGCACAACATAAAGACAACAGACTAACACCAGAGCCATTTACCTGACATGTCCAGATACAAGGGTCAGGCAAAGTCAGGCAATTGACCAGAATCAGACACACCCGATGGCCCTTTCCATTCCCCACAGGGATAAAAGGTGGCGCACAGGAGCACAGTATGAGCAAGGCAGACCGCACAATGAAACAGCTAATCAAGCACAGCAGTTCAAGAGAAGCAGAAAGGCAGCGAGAATCGAGAGGGTAACAAGGAGAGAAGCAACCTTGCCCTTTAAGTCCTAGGCCCGCAAAACCTCCCTGGAAGGAATTGTAAGACCGCAAACAATAGCTAATGTGTGTTGCAGCAGATGTCAACAGTACACTGAGCATGCCTACGCTGATGAGCAGGATGGATAGAGACACCTGCAACCGTGGTACCGGCCTTGACTCCAGGAACAAGGAAAGCCAAGCGGTCCATCACAGCCGGTAAGTCGAGGGGAAACCGGTAAGAAACCGAACTGTGTTCAATGAAATTCGCAAAGTGGCATATTGAGAATAGTTCAGAGAACTGTGAAATTGTATTGGGAAGACTAGCTGCAGAGGGATCCGGCATCACGTGGGTGCTTACTCGAGAGACTCTGGTTACTCCCATCTTTGTTGAAACTGCAAATACTAGAAGGCCTTGGGAAGGCCGCAAAAGAACGGTCAAGGTGGTCATACAGAGGTCAAAGCTAAATCCCTGTAGAGTCGAATGTCTTTGACCGACAAACTGTTGAGAACGTAAGGGAAGTAAATCCCACATCAAGATAAAGGAATAGTAAAGTGGCAAAAGTGAACATGGTAGAGGGATGCCGATGAAGAGGGGCGAAGTCTAAAGTCCAAAGAAACAGTGTGTTGACAAAAGTGAACCCGGCAGAGGGATGTCCACGGAGAACTGTTTAAAAAGACATTAAGAATCGTGAATGTTAGGAAATCCATAGTGATCCCGGCGCAGTGAGGCTGAGATTCTAGAGGGGTCCGCACCCGGAAGAGGGGGACCAAGGGGTGAGAAATCATCACCCTAAGTGCTACAAGTGATAACACTTTTATCCTGTTAATTGGAAAGCATCAAGTCTTCAAAGGCAAGAGACTTTTATTGAAAAGAGGCTTAACCATTGAAGAACCTGATAGCGGATACGAAACTGTCGGCTCATGCGGGGAGAGCTCGAGTGTGTGCTGTGCTCACGAGACCCACCTTGTCCCGTGCTAAAAAAGTGGGAAAGGGAGACCCCTGGCAATCACATCTGGACTTATTATTTGTAAACACTTCTTTCTTTATTGAAACTCTTATCCCACACTCTTTCTATATTTATTTGTAAGGATTGGCAATAGGTTTTTCTTAGAATAGGCCAAAAGGACTGTCTTATTTTTCATTTGATGGTCGAAGCTTGCTCCCATCTTAGCTTTAGATTAGACATTTTTCCAACCTGCATACTGTTTAAATAAACACCCTTGAATAGTGACCACTTGTGTCTGTCTATACTGTTGCCACCATGAGCTCCTTACTTAAGTAGGCGTGGGAATGTAATAATGGGGTCATTAAGTGGATTCGATATGCTTACAAGGAGGATCAAATGACTTTCGTGTCCATGAGGAAACTGAACAGGTGTGTTTGATGGTGGTCTTAATAATGTAGTGATTTAATCATTGCTGCTATTGGCTCTGGCAGCACTGTTTTAACCACAGTGCACCATAGAGACATTGAAGTGGGGTCAGGTGTGCCGATTTACTGATGTTAAGCCTTGCAGTCGTCATCTGCTCATGTGCAGAGGCAAGTGGGAGTATGAGAATAGAGGAACACAACATGAACATGTGTTGGGGGAACATACACTGGTTACATCAAATGTCTTGTGCTATGACGACATGATTTGGTGTTGTCGTGAAGGCTTCTGCACATTTGTAACCCAGGCTACACTCAAATCAGGTCATTGTTTATTGTCATTGTGATGTATTGCCATCTGGTGAGGATGTAGAAGCCCTGGCATTTTTTTATTTTATTAAAGTAATAAAATAATATGGGTCATTCCATTACAGGATTGTAAATCTGCTAATCAAATTCCCCTTACATAAACTACGTGCCAAAGGCATAGTGTACCCTTGTGCCCTGCTGCATCAGTATCCTGATATGCAGCGTCTGCTCTCTAGTGCCACTGAGCAGGTTCAGAGATCACAGGTGCCCATCTGACAGTTGCAGTGACAGCCAAGTCTCTTCACCACAAGGGCTGCTTTTAAGATTGCACCTCTGTTCCAGAAAGTACACCTCTAAGAGAATGCTATCCTGGTGGCACGTTAAACTGTAAACATAACCCATGCCGAAGTTTGAGGTATGTAGGCTACCATCTCTCATAATTATCCAAGCCACATCAATTTGATATTACATGTGTCGGTCCTCTGAGTCCAGGTCAGCTGTGAAAGGATAATATGACTTTTACCCAAAGAGAGTCACTCCACAGGAAGCTGTCTTGGTAACAAGAATCAAAGGACACCTATTCACAAAACGAGTAGTGTCACACCAGGTACTGCATACCAAAAGGGCCTTTGATTCTATTAAGTAGAGAAAGGGGAGGGTTATTGTAGACTGGGGGAGCTCTTGACAGTTGGAGGAAAGTTCCATCATCTTGTTTCTCTTTACCTCTACGTCTCCTTCCTTCCCCCTTCACTTCCAGTAGCACAATGCATTTTGGGGGCCATGTCAGAAGGCAAAGCCCATTAGCTCCAAGAACAGGGTTTGGACCCTTAAAGTAGGCTTCCCTTTGTCAGATCACCTGTAGGCCTTTACCTTTAAAAGAAGGGGTCCTCCGCTCCTTCTAAGATTCAATTCGGAACACACACCTAAACATTAATTGGACCTCTGTTGGGTGAAAAGTGAGTGGCCAAGGAAGAGGCAAACTCTATCCCCTAATCATTAGGGGTGACCTGTAACAAGACCTGACACTCTTCCAGCCACAACAGTACCCAGGACTTCACCTTGCTGAAGAATGCATGCAGTTGTGTGCCAGCCTCCTCCATGAACGAGGGCCCATCTTGTCGTGGAGACCTTGGAGTAGGACTAAACGCACCTGAGAACAAGCACAAGCAGGATACCTGTGTTTTCAATGCCAAACTATATCGAACTGTGATTTGAACTAAGTCCACCCAGTCAAATCAATAGGTCCCTCTAGTGCTGCCTCAGTTGATCTGTGAACGGCATATTGCATCTTTTGAACCAGTCTGACACCACACCACACATGCTATACACATTGTTGCCTCGGCTCAAACAAGTAGCCATCACCGCGACTCGGCTTAACTAAAATCAACTGGTTGGCTTACGCCGATGACGTGGTGATACTGGATCATTCCCAGGTGGGCCTGCAGAGACTGCTGAGTGCTTTGGAAAAGTATGCCCAAAAAAACGATCTGAAGAATAATCCAGATAAATAGAGGATTCTTATTTTCAAGGATCCAAAAAAAATAGTGAGGACCTGCTCATGGGAAATGGACCATCGAAGTACAAAAATTATGTAAATTACTAAATCATATCCAACAAAAATCAGAAACGCTCCATTTAAAAACTATCAAATTGGGGGCCCAGACGAAGAGGACAAACATGAAATATTGTAAATTCTCTATATTGTCCATGGTAAAATTCTATCTAGGAAAGGTGGTCCCTACAATTCTTTTCAGTATGGACACAAATCCCCTTGCAATGAAGGTTAACTTGGATGTGATGGAATCAAAACTCTGGAAAAATCACTGTCCCTTCCAAATTGTGTACCCATTGTTGCTTTAAGATATGAGTTGGGTCTTTTGTCCTTGAGATCCTGGCTTGAGTGGAAATGGATCTCCTTGTACAGGTCCCTACTGGTTCCTCTTAAGGGTTCCCTGTACGAGGATTTGTCTGCTATGCAATACAAACTGTTTTTTGGGAAAATTGAAGCTAAAATGTGTGGAACCGTTGGATAATGTAGATTGTACATTGGACATGGTGATGCAAAATCCGATGAAAGTGAAAGAGCGGCTGAAAATGGGGGATTTGGCGAATACAGGAGATAAGATGAAGATGACAAAATTGTCACAATCTTTTTCTATTACGGGGAAAAAAAGAACGATTTTGCCCACATACCTAAGAAAATACCCAGATCCAAGCTCTACGACCTATTTTTAAGGTTTAGGCTTAATTTACTCACGACTAGGGAAATTCAATCAGCCAGAGGTATAGTTTCACTTGATGATAAATGTTTGAATTACGAGATCAATGAAACCCAAACACTGAAACATCTAATTTCTAAATGTACAGGCACAAGGGAGTTGAGAGTCGCCAGGTTAAGAAGATTTGTCCATGATATTAACTGGTTAGATACAGAGGAATTTTGGTCCAGAGCTTCATCCGGGCATGACATTTTCCTAACTGCAGAAACTGTAAGACTGTTACGAGATCTAAAATTAGATGGTCACTGAGAAAAGAACTTGGCCGATAGGTGTCATTGTATTTTTCCTCTCCATTCCTGATTTTCTTTTTGCTCTTTCCATTTTGTGGAATTTGATGTGAATGTATGATTTTTAATACTGTGTGTTATTTTTATAGAATATGTGTAAAAAGTCAAAAATTATGGCTAATGCACAATAAAATAAAATAAAAAAAATAAAAATAAACAAGTAGCAACCGCTGCATCCACACCATTCTGATAATTCTTTGAACTGCCATCATCTTTGTTGACAATCTTCTATGACAGTCGACCAGACCCAGAGGGGCCCATCAAACTGTAACCTTCAAACACTGCATTGAATCACCCACCTTGGGTGATGGAGCTCGGATATCTCACCAGCCTCTTCACAGCCATCCTGATAGGCCAATAACCTCGCAATCTGCACTTTGCTGACGGTCTCTTCTGCCCGCACAGAACCTCAGTTCAGCACTGTTGCATCGCAAACAGTGCAACCACCTGTCTGGCTTGAACCAATCGATCATTTGCCAGATCTCATCTTAAACCACTGGAAGCATTGCATCACGCATCGACCCGATCCAGTGGGGACAGCATGCCTCGAAATGGACATTGCATTGCCACCTTGTCAAACTGGGCCTCGGAGCATCAGGTTCACAGTTTTGAACCATCACCAGACCTCGACTCAAACTGCTGGAGTATGGCCCACTGACCCCAACCTTTAAACAGAGCCTGGTGAGATATCCGAGCTCCATCACCACACTTGAACTGCTCTGAGATACCGTTTTGAACCAGCTCAACACCAGATCCACAGTTAGGGTTACACAATCTGCTGCAGCAGAACTTCGCTTGATCGGTACACACAGCACCAAGAAGCCTGGTTTAATTCTGTTGAACTGCCAAGAACTGCAGAAAGATATTATTGACTAATAACTGCCCCCATGGTCTGGTCAAGAAAAGACTTGGAGAAATTCCTGCAGCGTATCAATCCACACCCTGCTCACGGAACTTCTTGCCACACGCAGATGTGTGATCACCACTGCCAAGGAAAATTACTACCAAAACAACATAACCAAGACCAACAATGAAAGCAGAGCTGTATTCAAAGCAATGAACTACTTTATCAACCCTCTGCCCGACCCACCCATACAGTACTCCATCAAAAAATCCAGCACCATCAACTCTTTCTTCATCAACAAGATCAGCATGATCAGCCAACACGTGGACACCAATGCCACAACTGACAGCATACTGCACATCCCATCGCACAAAACCACAACTTTCAAGACACTTTGGATTGGAAGACCTCACTGCCACCCTAGCATCCTGCAAGGCCAAAGCATATGCAGATGACATCCTCCCTGCCTTCTGTGAGAAACCTGAAGGTGTCTCCCCAACTAGTCCCAGTGGATCTGTCATCCAGGTGGCCAGCACATGGCCATTGCTACTGGATTTAGTTCCTGGGGGTGGACCAGTAAGGGAGGATCACCTGGATGGGGGTGCTCAGGGAGTGGAAGTGGGACACCGACGGTGAGACACTGTATCCCCTTCTTCTAACACCTTTTGCCCAACATTCTATGTAGAATACTCTGAAACTCTACCCCCCATTTTCCAACACAAACACTTTCACACACCATGAAAGACAACAGACTAACACCAAAGCTGTTTATCTGACATGTCTCAATACAGGGGTCAGGCAAAGTCAGGCAATTGACCAAACACACACACCCGAGAGCCTTTTTCCTTCCCCACAGGGATAAAAGGTGGAGCACGAGAGTACAGGGAAAGCACGGTAGACGGCACGACAAAACAGGTATCCAAGCACGGCAGTTCAAGAGGAGAAGAAAGGCGATGAGAACCGAAAGGGTGACAAGGAGAGACGCAACCTTGCCCTTTCCGATTCAGACCCGCAAAGCCTCCCTGAAAGGAATGATAAGACTGCAAACAGTAGCCAGCGGGTGTTTCAGCAGATGGCAATGGTACACGGAGTACGCCTACATTGATAATCAGAACAGGGAGAGACGCTTGCTACCTTGATACCGGCTTTGACCTCAGAGACAAGAAAAGTCAAGCAGTTTATCACAGCCAGTAAGACGAGGGGAGAGCCAATAAGAAACCGAGTTGCAAAGGGCAAATTAAGAAAAGTTAAAAGAACTGTTAAAATTAAGGGAAAACCAGCTGTAGAGGGGCCGGCACCACGTGGGTGCTCATTCAAGAGACTCTGGTTGATCCCGCGTTTGTTGAAATTACTAATACCAGAAGGCCCTAGGAGAGCCCGAAGGTGTCATGATGCCCGCTCCCGGGGAGCCGGTTCAAGCCCGGCGTCCCCGAAAGCGGACATCCAGTCCCCAAGGAAGGACCCAGCAACCCCATATAGGGGCCCTTTGGACAGTGTCCTGGCGCCTATGGCGCCAGGCTCATAAAAGACATCAGTCCTGGTGCCATAGGCGCCAGGCTCATTATGGGAATGCTTGGGTGCACTTACCTGATGCAGACCATGCTGCAGGATCCCGGCCTCCTTGAGGCCTGAAAGGAACTACTTTACCTGTGGGACTAATTTACCATCCGGGTGTGGTCGGGGAAGGATACATACCTGATTGGAGGAAGGATACATACCTGGAACTTCTTCCAAGGCTATTTAAACCCCACCCGAACAGCCACACGTGCTTCGCGTTGTTCTGCATCTAGCAGCTGGACGCTCACCGTGTCTGCTCCTGCATCCTGACTTCTGCTACGCCTGCCAGCATCCTGGATCACCTGCAAAGGAAGAGAAGAAGAGAACAGAAGAAGGAAAAGTCCTTACCTGCTAGATCCGCATCCCGGAGACATCTCGCCGACAATCCTGAAAAGGAAGACTTTAATTTAAAAGCTCATCGCGTCGTCGCTGCAGCGCCGCATTCCACTCACCTTTACAGGGTGCCTCCATGTTCAGCAGCGATCATCCGGATTCGCAATCACGCCCCAGCGCCTAGGGAGAAAAAGACCAGAACAAAAGGTGAGAGATAGAAGGGAATAAGGAAAGCTAAATCTCCATGTTAAGACTTACCTGTTGATTCATTCCCTCTTCATTTCGGGTCCGCGCCGCATCCTGGCATTTCCGGACCCCGGCCCCTAAGGGGAAAAAGAGACATCAGCGTTAATGAGCGAATGAAAAGACATTGCCAAAAAACGCTCATTAAAGACTTACCTGATTTCTACAAGGAGTTCACCTCTCATCTCGGGTCGGTGCCTGTTCCCCGGCATTCCGTACCCCGGCCCCTATGGGGAAAAAGACACTAGCATTAGTACATTAATGCATGGACACAAGGGGAACCTCTTATCAAAAAACTTACCTGGAAGCCAAGCAAGTTTGGTTCTCACCAATCCGAAAATCCAGTGAAGTAACTGGATACCAACGTGCCCCTGCATCAGAAGCAGGATGGAGAGCTCGTCCTTCCAGACCCTAAGGTGAGACGCTACGAGAAATCACAGAAGGGTTTCAAGGAGAGTGAGTGGGGAAAGTGGGAGGCCGATTGCATTACCCCTCAGACAGTTAATCCCCTATTTTTGCCTACAGAAGGATACTTCTGCGAGCCAGACAAGCCAGATTTGGGGGCCCGGTCCAGTCCGTCTTCCGAACCCTGCGCACCACCTTAGAAGAGGTTACAGCAGCGCGAACCAGGCCAGCGCCTCCGTGGGAGTCAGGTGAGCGTTACAGAACGCGAAGCCTTCCTACAAATTCCCACCCTGGCGCTATGGAAAGTTCTGAGACTGATCAGTTGGCCCAATTACTGGGGGAATTACGGGCCGAAGTACATGCCGCTCGTCAAGAGACCAATGCCCTCAGGAGGAAATTAATAATATCAAAGGAAAGAACTGATGACCTGGCCAGACAGCTTTTGCAAGGTCAAGCTGGGCAAGCTCCTCTACCCGGTTCCGGAGGGAACCCCGCTCCCGGAGGGAACCCCGCTCCTGTGGTTTCCAGTAACCCTGTGCAGATTAATCTACCTGGAATCATTCCGCTGGCCCCACCCGAACGCTTTGCTGGGGACCCCAAACGATTCGTCGTATTCATGAATCAGTGTCGTTTGCACTTCCTATGCAGACCTGGGGCCTTCCCTAATGATCAGACCAAGGTAGCCTTTGTATTGTCATATCTCAGCGGCTGCGCTGCCGATTGGTCAGTTCCACTGGTTACTCAAGATGACCCGATTCTCTGTGATTTTCAAAGGTCTCAAGCAAGCATGGAAAGGTTATTTGCTCGACACTCTCAGGGGCAGGCTCTGGATGACGAACTTCTATCCCTGCGACAGGGCAATCAGGACCTCCTATCCTATATTGCAAACTTTAATAGACTAATTGTGGAAACGGGATGGCCAGAGGATAAAAGAGTCACATTGTTTTATCGAGGCCTTCGCTGAGAACTTAAAGATGTCTTGGCCCAAGTTGTAAATCCGCCCCAAGAATGCACAGAGTATATAGACTTAGTGGTCCAATTGGATCACAGACTTCAAAACAGAAAAGCAGATCGGTCCAGGTTTGAGACCCGGGTGTTGGTCAAGACCCATGTCAATCCCAAGGGAGTTGATGTCTCTGAGCCTATGCAAATTCGAGGGGTTAAAGGACCCTTAACTCAAAAGGAACGTGAAAGGAGGCGGCAGTTAAAATGATGTCTTTATTGTGGGAATTCTGGACACTTTCTATGAGATTGCCTGGCAAAACCGCCCCGAAAGGCGGTAGGAGCCGCTGATAAAAACCATGAAGACTCTGTTTCGGGAAACGACTCCGCCCGACAAGTGTAGGGGTCCGCTTGCCGAGCTTGAAAACTAACTCTCAGACCTCGCATTTCATTGTGCCAATGGTTCTCGTAGATCCAGAGCAGCCTAATCGGTTGCATGAAATAAAGGCATACATCGATAGTGGGGCTATTGGAAACTATGTGGATCGTGAATTGGTCTCTAGGATTAACCTCCCTCTCCGTCCTAAAACCAGCAAAGATGTCATCACCACAGTCGATGGAACTGAAATTGCCTCTGGACCGGTAACACATTCCACTACTGAGGTGACTCTTATTGGTCCCGACGGCCATCGGGAGGGTGTTGTGTTTGATGTAATCAAGGCTCCACAGTTTCAGGTTATTCTTGGAATCCCTTGGTTAGAGACGCATAATCCTCAAATTGATTGGCGAGCTAAGAGAATAACCTTCCCGGATTGTACACAAACCTGCTACCCAGAAAACCTGAAGATTAATCTAGCATCTGTAACCTCTGCCTCCATGCAACTACCTCTGGAATACCAAGACTTTCAGGACGTCTTCCAAAAGGAACAGGCCAACACGTTACCTCCTCACAGATCGCACGTTTGCCAAATAGATCTGGTGCCCGGTGCACAACCCCCTTGTAGCAGGATTTATGCCCTTACCGAACCTGAGAATCTGCATTTGAGACAATATTTGGATCAATACCTAGCTAATGGTTTTATTCGCCCGTCAAAGTCCCCGGCATCCTCAGCTTTGTTCTTCGTGCCCAAAAAAGAAAGCGACCTTAGAACTTGTATCGATTACCGTGCATTGAACCAGATAACGGTTAAAAACCGTTATCCTCTGCCTCTGATCCCTGAACTCCTTGACCAGGTGAAGGACGCTTGCATATACACCAAGTTAGATCTCCGGGGGGCTTATCATCTGGTACGAGTTAAAGAAGGCGACGAATGGAAAACTGCCTTCCGTACTAAATACGGATTATTCGAGTACCAGGTGATGCCTTTCGGATTGTGTAACGCGCCGGCTGCCTTCCAATACTTCATGAATGATGTCCTTCGGGAACTCATCGATGTTTGTGTTGTCGTATATATCGATGACATTCTGGTGTACTCCTCTTCGGAATCTGATCACAGAAAACACGTCAGGGCAGTACTTGAAAAACTGCGCCAACACAAACTATTTGCTAAATTGGAGAAATGTGTTTTCCATACCACAGAAGTCGAGTTTCTAGGCTTCATCCTGACACCCAAAGGAGTCCGAATGGACTCAAGAAAAGTGGATGCCATCCTCAAATGGCCATCACCTAGCTCTGTAAAAGGGATTCAAAGCATGCTCGGCTTTGCCAATTTCTATCACAGGTTTATCCCGGAATTTTCACGCGTGGTACAACCCATTACTGCACTCTTGAGGAAAAATAAACGTTTTGAATGGTCTGAAGAAGCCGAGCAGGCCTTTCAGGATTTAAAAGCTAAGTTTACCTCTGCACCTATATTGAAACACCCGCGTCCAGATCGCCCTTATGTTGTCGAGACTGACGCATCCAGCCTAGCCATGGGAGCTGTCCTGTCCCAAAGAGTTCCCGAAACCAACCAACTGCATCCCGTAGCATTTTGGTCCAGAAAATTCTCGGCACCCGAGGTTAATTATGCAATCACGGACAAAGAACTGTTAGCCATTAAGTCCGCTTTTAAAGCCTGGCGGCATTATCTGCTTGGCGCTCGACATACCATCACAGTGATCACTGATCACCGGAATTTACAGTATTTGAAAACCGCCAAGGCTCAGTCATCACGGCAGCTCCGATGGGCTTTGTTTTTCGCTGAATTTGATTTCGTGATTACCTATCGACCTGGCTGCAAGAATGGCAAAGCAGACGCCTTATCCCGAATTGGAATGGGAGAATCTGATACAAACTCAGAACCAGTACCAATAATTCCCGAACAGAGGATTCTAGGCATGACTTTGTTACAGACGGTTGAAGACATTCAAGCCAGAGTGAAACAACTCCTGGACCCTACAACCTTACACGAATTGATACAAAAGGGATCAGACTTTACCATAGATAATGGTTTACCTTATTTCCAAGGACGCTTATTCCTGCCACATAAGGAAATACACGAACTAGTTATTTCCGGTTATCATGATACATTAATAGAGGGACACCCCGGTATTGCCAAGACAGAGGAAAAGGTGAAAAGAACAATTTTGGTGGCCCTTTTGGCGAAAAGATGTTAAATCTTTTGTGATGTCCTGTGGTGTTTGCGCCCAAAATAAAAGTCAAAAGAAAAGACCAGCCGGTCTCCTTCAACCTCTAGACATACCACCAGCACCCTGGCACACCCTATCAATGGATTTTATTACGGACCTGCCTCCTTGTTCGGGGTACAATACTATTCTGGTAATTGTGGATTTGTTTTCCAAAATGGCCCACTTTATTCCTTTGAAAGGTTTACCTTCAGCTTCTGTCCTAGCCAAAGAATTCCTCGAAAATATTGTTCGGCTACATGGATTCCCATCTATACTAATCTCTGACCGGGGAAGCCAATTCATTTCCCACTTCTGGCGCAAATGTTGTCAAATGGCGCAGATCGACGTAAGATGATCGACCAGTCACCACCCTCAGACCGATGGTCAGACCGAGAGGACAAATCAGTCCCTTGAACAGTACTTACGGTGTATGTTACAGCAATCTGAAAGCAACTGGAAAGACATTCTTTGGATAGCCGAATACGCATATAATAATTCGGTACACTCTGGAACTGGCCACAGTCCTTTTTATACTTTGTTTGGGCATCACCCTCGAACCTCAAACCTTGACTCACCTCAGAACCTCGGAATGCCTGCAGTATAACATCTGCATTCTACAATCACCCAAGCCTTCAAAGAGGCAACTACGTATTTACAACAAGCCAAGAGAAAATACAAGGAGAATGCTGATCTACATCGGAGTGAAGCACCTCCGTATCAGATTGGGGATCGAGTGTGGTTAGCTACCAGACATTTACCACTCAAAGGGCCTCGAACTTTTAACCCAAAATATCTGGGACCTTATTCTATTACGGCAATAATTAACCCAGTGGCTGTTAAACTTGATTTACCAGCTAGTATGCGAATTCACCCTGTTTTTCATGTGTCACTTCTGAAACCAGTGGTACCCGGAACCCGACTACTCAAACCTCCAGAACCTATTCTAATAGATGGGGAGCCCGAATTCGAAGTGAAGAACATTTTAGACTCAAAAATGTTTAGGTCAAAACTGTTCTACCTAATTGATTGGAAGGGGTACGGACCTCAGGAGAGGTCGTGGGAACCCAGCGACCATGTGCATGCACCTCGATTAGTCAGGAAATTCCACCGACTCTTCCCAGACAAACCAAAACCCCCGGAGGGAACAACCTTGGGAGGGGCCTTGGGGGGGGAGTGCTTGATGCCCGCTCCCCGAGAGCCGGTTCAAGCCCGGCGTCCCCGAAAGCGGACATCCAGTCCCCAAGGAAGGACCCAGCAACCCCATATAGGGGCCCTTTGGACAGTGTCCTGGCGCCTATGGCGCCAGGCTCATAAAAGACATCAGTCCTGGCGCCATAGGCACCAGGCTCATTATGGGAATGCTTGGGTGCACTTACCTGATGCAGACCATGCTGCAGGATCCCGGCCTCCTTGAGGCCTGAAAGGAACTACTTTACCTGTGGGACTAATTTACCATCCGGGCGTGGTCGGGGAAGGGTACATACCTGATTGGAGGAAGGATACATACCTGGAACTTCTTCCAAGGCTATTTAAACCCCACCCGAACAGCCACACGTGCTTCGCGTTGTTCTGCATCTAGCAGCTGGACGCTCACCGTGTCTGCTCCTGCATCCTGACTTCTGCCACGCCTGCCAGCATCCTGGATGACCTGCAAAGGAAGAGAAGAAGAGAACAGAAGAAGGAAAAGTCCTTACCTGCTAGACCCGCATCCCGGAGACATCTCGCCGACAATCCTGAAAAGGAAGACTTTAATTTAAAAGCTCATTGCGTCGATCGCTGCAGCGCCGCATTCAACTCACCTTTACAGGGCGCCTCCATGTTCAGCAGCGATCATCCGGATTTGCAGTCACGCCCCAGCGCCTAGGGAGAAAAAGACCAGATCAAAAGGTGAGAGAGAGAAGGGAATAAGGAAAGCTAAATCTCCATGTTAAGACTTACCTGTTGATTCATTCCCTCTTCATTTCGGGTCCGCGCCGCATCCTGGCATTTCCGGACCCCGGCCCCTAAGGGGAAAAAGAGACATCAGCGTTAATGAGAGAATGAAAAGACATTGCCAAAAAACGCTCATTAAAGACTTACCTGATTTCTACAAGGATTTCACCTCTCATCTCGGGTCGGTGCCTGTTCCCCGGCATTCCGTACCCCGGCCCCTATGGGGAAAAAGACACTAGCATTAGTACATTAATGCATGGACACAAGGGGAACCTCTTATCAAAAAACTTACCTGGAAGCCAAGCAAGTTTGGTTCTCACCAATCCCAACATCCAGTGAAGTAACTGGATACCAACGCGCCCCTGCATCAGAAGCAGGATGGAGAACTCGTCCTTCCAGGCCCCAAGGTGAGACTCTACGAGAAATCACAGAAGGGTTTCAAGGAGGGTAAGAGGGGAAAGTGGGAGGCTGATTGCATTACCCCGCAGACAGTTAATCCCCTATTTTCGCCTACAGAAGGATACTTCTGCGAGCCAGACAAGCCAGATTTGGGAGCCCGGTCCAGTCCGTCTTCCGAACCCTGCGCATCACCAAGGTCAAAGTGGTCATACAGGGGTCTCGCAAAACACCCTGTACAGTCGAAAGTCTTTGAGCTGCATGTAATTGGGAAGCTAAGGGAGATGAAACCAGCATAGTTAGAAAAGAGAAAGAACTGTGTGATTGGCAAAAGGTGGCAATGGTGAACCCGACAGAGGGATGCCGATGGAAAGGGGCGAAGTCTGAAGTCCCAATGAACAGTTTGTTGACAAGAGTGAACCCGACAGAGGCATGTCCACAGTGAACTGTTTAAAAAGACATTAAGATTTGTGAATACGAAAGGTGAAATAGTTTTGGACACCAAGACATAGTAAACCCAACAGATGGAGGTTGCTATTCGAGAAGGGTCTGAGCCCGGAAGAGGGGGATACAGGGGTGAAAAGCCAGCACCCCATTGACAAGTGAATGTATCAGAGAAATCTTTTGAATACAAGCCAGAGTGAACCTGGCAGAGGGAGGCTGATATTCGAAAGGGGTCTAAGCCTGCAAGAGGGGGACTCAGGGGTGGAGAACTATCACCTGAAGTGCAATCAAAAGGAACATTTCTTTGTTATTTTGAACCTATCAGGCCCTCCGAAGCGAGAAATGTAGCCACCGAAGGTCCTGATATCGCTAGGAACTTTTTGTGGGTCTGAGCCCGGAAGACGGGGACCCAGGGGTGTAAAGTCAACACCCACCGTACATATGGAAAGGAACTTTTTGTTTATTAAATTTGAACACATCAGGTCCTCGGAGGCAAGAGACCTTTTGTTGAAAAGAGACATAACTACCAAAGGTCCTGATAGCTGAAAACTTTACTGTCGTCCCGTGCTGGGAAAGCTCGAGAGTGTGCTCTGCTCAGGAGTACCGCCTTGTCCTGTGTGCAAAACGTGGGGAAGGGAGACCCCCGGCTATCACATCCTGACTTCTAATTTGTGAACACTTTTTTCTTTCTTGTGAATCTTATCCCACACTTTTTTGTATTTAGTTGTAAGAATTGGCAATAGATTTGTTTTTAGTATAGGCCTTTATATTTGACAAGACGCCACTAGGACTGCCTAATAATGATTTGATGGCCGTAGCTCCCTCCCATCTTAGATTTAGGTTTAGATTATGCATATACAGTTTAATAAAGACCCTTGACTGTGATCACTTGTGTCTGTCTTTACTGTTGTCTTTACTGTTGCCACCATGAGTTCCTTACACTCAGTACACAAGGCCCTTCCGACTGAAGCACTCCTTCGTTACCTGACAAAACATCAAACATCAAACATCAACAGCTGCCTTATTCAAGGTACCTTCTCCTCGACCCTCAAGAGTGACCAACTCTACCCATCACCTGTGGAGTCCCACAAGGATCCATCCTCTCCCCCGTGATTTTCAATATTTACATGGAACCACTAAGAGCCCTCCCTGCTTCACACAACATCCTTATCCACCAATACGCTTACGATGCACAGCTCTACCACCCATCGAACACATACACATGCTCAAGGCCTGCCTCTCATTGATCCAGTTGTGGATGCTTACCTGAAGCTCAACCCCTCCAAGACTGAATTCCTTCTCATTACCAACAACACCAAACAACCTGAAATCTAGACCTGGCTCTCTGATTTGCATTTTGAGGGCTTCACACCCCATCTGGTGACCTGTGCCAAGTCCCTTGGGTTCAACGTGGACAGGAACCTCTCCTAACAGCACATAGCAAGGAAGACACAAACAGCTTGGTACCAACTTTCTCTCCTGTGGGCAATCAAGTCCTTTGTCCCAGAAAACAACTTCAGATCTGCAGTCGACGCCTTGGTCCTCTCCCACCTGGATGGTGGCAATGCCCTTTTGGAAGTCCTGTTGGCAATTACCCTGGCACCCCTGAGATGTGTCCTGCATGCTGCAGCATGACTCATCAAAGGACTCCACAAATTCAACCAGATAACCCTGACCCTCATCAAACTGCATTTGCTCGCTCTGCAAGCCAGTATCATCTTCAATTGCTGCTGTATCATCTACAAGGCTGTCACCCTGAAGTCCCCAAGCTACCTCACTGAGAAACTCGGCATTTCTGGAGGCCTACGATCCACCAGAATTAAGGACATGAGCAGATTTTAACTCTGCCGGTGCAAGAAGGAAAAAACCAGAAGACAGACTTTCTCGGTCTACACTCCTAAAACTCTGGAACCTCATCCCCATAAATATCAGACTCATCCCCTCGCTTAGACAGTTTAGGAAGAAGCTGAAGACCCTCATATTCAAGCAATGGCTTCTCCCCAACACCTAGGCCCACACATCCTCCACTCCCCCACCCTACCTGATCCCCACTGTTTGGTTCTCTGGTTGCTTGTAAATCCTCTGATGACAAATTGCCCACATATCCTCCCCAAATGTTAGCTCCCCACTCCCTTGCTTCTCTGCTCCCGTCACCTTGTTCTTCCCCCCCATAACTGTAAAGTCCTCCATTTCTTCTCAAAGCTCGAACCACACTCAAAATATACCCTAATTTGTTATTAACAGTAATAACAAAAAGCATATATTTTTATAGACACATGATTGGACGTTGCTTTATTTTGGACTGTTATACTAAGCTTTTCAGGTTGCTACTGAATCACATTCACACCCCTCTTGAGAGAATAACCTTCCCTCTGTCCATGTTAACACAAAAGCAAAATGATTTATATCTCTTAACTGTGCCTGTTTTACCTTTATGATTGGGGATCACTCTTGTTTTGTAGCAGTTTTAGGGCTGAGTAGGTCCCTTAGCCACTACTTACCCTTGTACACCTGTGGGTGAAAGTAATTTTACAAGTCTGCCAGTATATATTAAAAGTGGCAGTAACTGTATTACTGCCACTTTTACTGTTCTGCCAAATTAGGAGGCGATGGTATTGCCGTCCGTGGTAATATCGCCAACAGTAATACCGTTGGCAGAATCAATTCTGATGGTATTAATGCTGATGGAATTACTGCCAAAATTTCAAAATGGTATGACTGCCATATTAAATGTTGGGATATGGCGGCAATACGGTTGTAACTGGGTGCACAGCATATCCCAGCCCACATTTTGAAATGTGCTTGTGCAGGTGCTTGAAGCACTGCTGTACCATGCCTGTAAAGACTGTATTTCTGCCACCTAAACAGTTTGGGTAGAGGCACAGAACACCCCAGCAAAGGTGCTATGTATGGTAGCAATGGACGAGCAACCAGGCTGATGCAGGCTGGTTCTTAAGCACAGTGAATCACCAAGCTCCCGCAAAGGAATAACCACACACTAGGTTATGTGCTAGCACAGTTCTATGATATAAAAAAAGGTTCAAGTAAATATATACATCAACAAATAACACACTTTGCACTCCGGTAATACTATCCGAATAATAGTAAATATATACACATCTATATGGTACCACAATATACTTTAGACTTAATTTAGAATGCACCAACAGATTACAGTTATTAAAAAGCATAGGAATCATAAAGCATTTGGCATAGATATTTCTGTAGAAAGGCAGGTTAGATTAGGGACATTAGCAGAATGCTTTCTTTCAAAATTGGTTGGCAATACTGTGTGAGGATCCCCACCTGGGCAACCTGTAAGTGAAACATTAAGGTGCACTTTATCTTGTATATTACAGCCCAGTCCAAATATGTTCAATAATGCTCTGCTTCTTTTTCTACAGGATCCACTACCCGCAAAGTACCTTGGAAGCCACAAGAGAACAGGATCCAAGATGATTTCTGAGGATGGAAGATACTCTTCCTCGTCACAGTACCTTTGGTGCCTTGGCAGGTGAAGTGGTGGGGTTCATTGGCCTTATTCAACTAGACCCCTTGAGGTTGGACCCCCTATGAAAGAAGGAATTACTGGTATGTTGATGGCGAGAAGAAGAAAGGAACTAAGCAGTGTTGGAAAGGCAGCCCATTTGGTCTTCGCTGTGGTCTCAATTAGCGGGTCGTTACTCTGGCTGTGGATGTTGCACAAGGGTAAAACTTGCTGCGGACCTCAACAAGACCTGGCTGAAGATAAGACCCTTGATGGCCTTGGATGACTTTTGGAGGTAACAGGTGCGGTGGCAGAAGTAGGTGTCAGGATTTCACAGTTTACTGACTTTTGGTTCTTCGGTGCTGCAGCCACAGCACAGACCTCAGGAAGGCTTCTGGCAACCTGGGCACAACCACTGGCCTGGACTGTGGACCCTCACCAAGTCTGGACACTGGGGATGTCTTCTTCGGATATTGGTGGCAGGAAACCCACCTATGGACACTCCACTGCAGGCACCTGCACTGGACCCTGCACATTTTATGGCGTGGAAAAGTGGACAGATGTCGTGGCAGGGATGCCCCTTGAAGGATTCCTCAAAGATATGGAACTTTTGCAGCTCCGGGTGCCAAGCAGCACTATGTCAGTGTACCCCTTCTTCTGGGCAATACCCAGCAACTTGGCTTCCAGCGGTCACAAACACTTCTCCGGACCCTCGGTGACACAAATGAACGTCTTGGCTTCAAGAGGTTTAGGCACTCCTCTTCTGGAACCATGAAAAGCCCTTCTCGGGATGACAGGCGCACAGGACTGGCTTCCAGGACATATCGGGTGAAGAGCAGCAGATGCATGATGTTCCCTGCTTGGGAAGAAGCCACCTATCCAGGTCCTCTTTGGTTCAGTCCTTGAGTCAGCACAGCAGCTTTCAGAATGCTTGAAGATGTGCAGCCGCAGACTTCTTCCTCTAGCTGGACTCCAGGATGCAAGCTTAAGAGGACTTCAGCTTCAGACCCTTGTTACAGCTTCTGATAAGGAGGTTCATTCAGGCTGAGCCAGCCAATCACACACAAGTGCATTCACGCAGGCAGCACCTAATCAGGCTCACAGGCATTCAGGCTATTCACCAGAAGCCAGACACCCACAACACAGGATATGGATTGGGGCTACTTCCCAGCATTTCAGTGCACTACACAGCATTCATTCCAGTTTCAGTCAGGGCTGGCTCAGGCATGGTGTCACATAATCAAAACCAGACACCCACAACACAGAATGCATATTGACTACTGACTCTACTCAGGTAGGCTGCACCCCCAGGGTGTGCCCATAACAAGCTGTCATTGCCAAGGCTGCAGTCAGTCTGGCCAGAGCCAGCCCCAGAGCCATGTACGGTACTTCCACCCAACAACCATTCAGGGGAAGGGAGCAGAGCCAGGTCTTCTCAGTACTTTGAGAAACAAGGGGGTAAGGCAAAGGAAATAAAATGCCATCAGTGGCTTTCTTGCCTTTGTGTAGGAATCCATTGATTCCTATGGTAGGGCCTGGGTATCCCAAAAATGTCACAAAAACTTCACATTAGCATATAGCTGCCGCCAGCCCATATGTGCTCTGTGGGCAACATCACATGCCCAAAAACATACACTAGGTGTAGAGGGTTGTACCCATACCCATGGGCGCCCTATGTGTATCCCATGGGTACTGTTTACCAAGGACAAAATGAAGACCTGCACTGCCAGGGGTCCAGACTGGACTCCTGAGCAGAAAATAAGCAGAACACAAAGAATAAGGAGGTATAGGACAATGAGGCCCTGTCCCTCCAATGCATTTCCAGAATCACACACCTGGCAGAGGAGAACACCATGAAGGTACATTTCCATGAAGCAGCACACATGCCCACACGCATGCAGAGTTGATGGCACCCCAGGCATCAGATGAGTTATACTGCAACATGAAGCAGTGCCACTCCCTGAATGTCCAGGTCACCTGTGATCCAACACTCCTCATTACACACTGCTGTGCCCACTTCCCTGGTTCCACCCATGGTGCCATGGTCCTGCAGAACAGCACACTGCCTGGATACATGGAGAGGCGCAGAGGGTAATGTACGTGGACATTGGGTGAGTACCATCACACAGACTATACTCGCAGCACAAGTGCAATACCATATGAGGACGGAACGCCGCAACTGAAGGATGCATGCCCTGTCAAGGCCATGTACATGCATGAACTGCCCTCTCACCCCGCACATGACAGACTACAACCCACAGGACTAGGACATGAGTGACAATGCTGCAGTAAATCGACAATGCATATTCGCCCAACAGGCTAGCAACACATACATTGGACTACAAGAAGCACAATGCAACATCACACATCCCTATACATGGAACAACAAGCTTCAGCACTGCAACAAAGGAATGCAACACTGGCAGCAGTAATGCCATGTACTTGGGTGACCATGGATGTGAAGCCATCATGGAATAGATGCAGGCAACCTGCACAAGTACAATAAACACCTATCAGAGCAACAAACAAGCCCAACACATTAGCACCATGGCACGCTGCCCTGTCAATCGTAGACGCTGAAAGCAACGAGTAGTGGCTGTGAGCTGTGTCCATAATGTTCCATGACAGAGCAAATATACCCAGAGTGAATGTCTGCATATGCAAGTACTGGCATAGGAAATCATGTTGTGTGATAATACTTGTGAAATTCTCTCTCACCATGCCTTTGTAATGGGCAACGCATCCACAATGCTCTGTGACTGACAACTATGGCCTTTGCCCTTGCAGCTGATTCTGGATACCCCCAGCTACCATGGCACACGTCTGGACCAGGCTCCGTATCAATGGGAACTTTGGCCTGTTGAAGGTTCGTCTCTAATGACTACACAGGTCTCGAGAGGCCGTAATATACAGGCCAGGGAACGTCAGACAAATTGTCCTTGCCTGTGCCATGCTGCACAACATTTTCCTCAGGCAAAATGTTCCGCTGCCCCCTCATAAGGACATTCCACCCGCAGAAGAGGAGGGCTCACTACCTGTGGCTGCTGTACTGCCACACAGTGAGCGGGAAGAAGATAGGGACGGGGATAGGGATGGACGTCTGGTTTTACAAGAACTGATTGACAATTTCTTTTGAGGCTAATTGACATGCACTTGCAGAGCACCTCTGTATACAGTCACATTATTAAACACTTTCACACAATAAGGAATGTCCTAGCATTGCTTTAAGTGAAAAATTACTTAATGTACAAATGTAAATAAAAACTCCCAAAAGACCATCCGCAAGATACCTACCCTCCCCAAAAACCCTCCCAAACACCATCCCCAAAACACTTCCCTCCTCCCCAACAACCCTCCCAAAACACCTCCCCACTCCCCAAAAGCCCTCCTAAAACACCATTCCCAAAACACCTCCCAGTCTCCAAAAACCCTCCCAAAATACCATCCACAAAATACCCTTGCAGTGTCACTCAGTTGGCAGTTATGTCTGGTGCCTCTTAGGCATGGAGGCCTTATCCAGCACCTTGGGAGTCAGGTGGTGCTGTGGGCTGAAGCAAAGGTAGCAGGAGTCCATATCCTGCTCCTCCCCCTCATCGGTAGTGCGGAAGCTGCCCGTGCTATGATGGTGTTGGGGCTGCACTACCTGTGATGACGAGGAGGCGGTGCTGATGCCCTGACAAATGGAGCCAGAGCAGGTACTGCAGCTGTGTGGATTGTCATAGGTGCCGGCTGTGGTGTAGCTGTGGCAGCTTCAATGGAAACCATGCTACCTGCATGGCTGGTGGAGGGGCCACTGAGCACCGCTGTGAGGATGGCTTTATCCTCCGGACCTGCTGGTGGTTTCTCTGCGGTGGAATGTGGAGGCTTTTCTGCCTTGCTCAGCAGCCTACTCCCATTGCCTACAGGTCTGGCCTGTGCAAGGGTGGAAATGGATGGTGTAGCAAAAGTAGAGGGCCTGGCCTCTTCACTATCCATGGACTATGTACCATTTTGGAACTGCAATGGCAATGCTGTCAATCATCTTGCAGACATGTCAGTGGGCTTGCAAAACACTCATGCATCATTGTGTGTGTTCTACATAAGCATATATTGTTTGAATGGCATGGGTGGTATTAGGACAATGAGTGCTGACATTACTAGGTGGAGGTAGATGTGGGATATATTTACCCACTCAGCCGTACCCCCTTCCATAACCAAGCTGCACTTCAGCAGATGCAGCAAAATGGCTGCACTGGCTCCTGTGAGCACCATTGCCTCACACCAAAACTATGTTTTTCATCTACAAAAGATGGCTGCACAATCTTGCCAAGCACATATTGGGCAGGATGGAACAAGCAGGCACACTGAGAAAGCTTGCCAGTGTGTTCTTACATGTACAAAAGAAGGGGAGTGGCAAAGCAGCGCTGCGTTGCTGCAAACCCAAAGTTCCCATTGAAAAAGGGAAATATTTACATTTAAAAATGATGCCGCTCTGATGATCTTTTCCCTCTGTTACTCATCACAATACTTGTATTAATGAGACTGTGTCATGCCCCTCCACATTCACATTGTGCTCTAAGCAGACAAGAGCAGTATTCCTGAATGACAGGCTGTTGTACAGAACTCAAGAAATCAAAAGAAGCTTTACTTCAGCTACACAGGAAACGCTTTACTTTTTGGCTACAAAATATGAATGCGTCAAAAAGGCCCTGGCTTTCTGGCCCTATGTCAATTTCGGTGCATCTGTGTTTTAACCCATTGCTGCATACAAGAAGCTAAATATGGCTACCAAACAATAGGGGAATTCAGATGGATGAGAAAAATTAAATTTGCAAACAAATGTAGTCACCACACGTTTAAAATTCAATTTTGTAAACTGAGAAAAATACTTTAAAGTGTATGTTGGATAAGGCACTGCCCTTATCTAGCAATGTGAAGGGGTTTTGTGCTGTGAAACAGACATGGGAGATCTTATTCAACAGGCTATTTTTGCAACAGAAATGTGCAGGAATGTAAAAAGTTAACAGTTTTAATGTAATTTTGTGGGTTCTAATTTAAGACTTTGTAGCCTTCACTGCCATATAGGGAACAGAAATGGCAGAGAATTGGGTATTCCACGGAAAGTGTACATGATCCCGATGTAAAAATCAATACTGATATTCCTGATGATAATCCATACACACGTGAAAGTTATAGAATTTTAGGCCGAATATTGCACACTAAAAATGACAAAAAATTGGTAAAACGGTGAAACAATGTCTTACAAATTGTAGAGTTGGACTGGCATGTTCTGCATAACATATGTAACCTGCTTATGTAATTTGTTAAGATGCCCCAACTGTACAAATGTGCCATTTATGTCAAAACTGGACTTTAGCTAAAGTAACTGTGGGAGGTTCTGGACATTGTAAAATTCACATAATAAATCTGACATCATGCCCTTGAAATCCAACCAGCTGGGAGGAAGGCGGTTACTATCTCCCCTGACCAATCCAGTTGTATAGAGGCGTGCTTAGCTAAGCCTGCTCTGCCATATAATTCTATGATGTCACCATGCTCTATGAAAAGGGTGGCTGGCGAAACTCTAGACAGACTCTTTCCTGAATTTCCTGCGCATGCGTTCGTTATCTTCTACATTCATCTTGCCTGATTTCCAGATCCCGCTGCAAAGCCAAAGCATAGCTGATTCCAGAATCCACTGCAAGGACAAAGCATTGCTGACCATCCCAGCAAGGCCTCAATCCAGAGATCCCACTAAAAAAATCCCAATAACCAAAGGTAAAAGCTTTGATGTTCTTTTGGGAAGCATCCTGAAACCAGACTGGCTTTTTGCCCACTAACTGCATGCCGGCTGCAACTCTGCCATCCAGCTGTCCTGATTATCCGGTGAGCAGACAGGCCCAGCTGTTGTTCTGCTAGGAGAGTCCGCCGCTACCTGGTGACCCAAGCCCTGGAGTCCAGAACCCGGTTGACTGTTCATAATCCCAAAGTTAAGAGCGGACTGTGAGTATCCCACATCCCATAACACATACTCTACCCTATCTTGACTTTTGTCTTTGTTCCACTCTATAAGCAACTCTATCCATACCCTGATAACTTGTATAGACTGTTCTAATTCTCTATGGACCCTGTTCCGGTTTCTAATGTTAGCGCAATTCTCTCCTTCACCTTATCTCGTAACTCATTAGTGATATTTGGAGTAATTTAAATTAATTCCCACATAGATCAGAACATGGCGAGAAAAGGTTGACGTTGCAAATCAATCTTGGAACGTACTGTGGATTTCTTTAACAATATAGTATAAATAATTTAGTTTAAAGGCATGGTCTAGTAAAAAATGTTATTGTCCCTACGGGTCGGCCATGTTTTTTTAAGCCTAAGTGCCTCGATTTCAGAAAACTTTCCTAGGGACCTTACCTGAGTTTTCGTCCATTAAACGCACGCGAAAACAAGCACCAGGGCGCCGCCATTTTCTGATAATCCTATCTTTTCCCCCATCGCCTTGGCTGACCTGCTTTTGCGGCACTAAATTAATTCCCCCGCCCCTGAGCCTGACATTATCAAAACATTCATATTCCCCACCTCTCTCCGTGACGTTACTGTGCTGCTTAGGCAAACGCGCCCAGTCGTCTTCTACGCGACTTCACACAGAACCCGGAAACCAACACAGACCATCTCACAACACAGCGTGCCACAATTCGGAATATGAAACTGTTCTTTAAAATCAAACAGCATCACGGTACATTAGTTAAAGTACATTTATTTTACATTAAATGTTTAGAGAATATTCAGCAATTGCCATATGAACTCCGAAAGCCATTTATTTTCTTTTATCTGTATCCGCCTTGGTACACAGGGTGTTGCTTTTCGTTAAAAGAAGCACTTTGGAAGCACGGTGAACCGCAAGGCTGTTCCATCAACTTAGCACTAGTGCATCGTAAAGGTTGATATGTTGCTTCTAGCCACTAGTACAGCGTAAGGGCATGTGGGCCCTTGGCGATCGTCCCATAAAATTGTCAGTGTGCTCCAGTTGTTCACACGAAGCTCAGGTGTCTACTGTAAAAGCCATCTGCTGGTGTCTCAAACCGATGGCAGTAGCAGAAGGGGAGCAAATACCTGTTATGAAAACAAAAAAATTATAATTAGTCTCGCCAGCCGATCTTCATTAATATTACTTATTTTATTTATTACAGCCGATCAGAAACTATTTGCTTGCAATGATAGTTCAATGGAGTATGTTTGGCTCTAAAATCAATGCGAAAAGTAACGAAATAAATCGAGGCCAACACACAATGATAAACGACAGTTAGTCTACATGCGTGAGGAATGATATGATATATAATATGGCAGTTGTAACGCGCCTATACTCAAGTGTTTCTAGGCGCGACGAGGCAGGTGGGGAACAAGGGCAGACAGACAACGATCCTACTAGGCCAGGTGTCTTTCTGATCTCGCATGGGGAAGGGGGGAGGAGGGGAAAAAGTGCTGTACATGGTTAGTTGAATACAAATTAAATAATAGGGCCAGCTGGTGGCAAGTGCAAGGTAAATGCCGGGAGAAGGGGCTGAAGGATACAGAGACAGTCCCGTAGTGCAGGTAGGCAGTGCAGGGAAAAGTGGCTGGGCCAAGGACCGAGATCGGTTTGACCAGCGGATCTGCATGCCCATTTGCCCACTAAGAGCACGTTTTCCTTGCTTTTCCTAGCTCTTCATTCATTCATTTATTCATGCATCCATCCATTAAATCTTCATTCCGGTATAAAAGCGTGTAAAGATTTACTTACATTATATTTGAAATTTCCATTGTGTCTCTTCGTAATGCAGTCTGTAAAACGGACCATGCTCTTGACAACGATTTTTCGTATACTGAACTAAAATGAAACTCGGTCTAGTTTCTGAATTTTCTGCCTTATCGTGTCTTACGTTATTGCGCACCCCCTTCAAATGTAGTTCTTTCGGCATGGTACCTGTCTCAAGGTCAAAAAACGATAGACCCTTATACTTCCAGTGCGACTTGTGGGCCTCATCTGGGCGCGAGCTGAAAATCAAAGCCGCTGTCCTTCGCATTCTTTATTTGCAACATCACGTAGTATAGGCATCTGTGAGAACTTGAAGTTTAGAATCCGTCTATGTAGTGCGCCTCAATGTGCAAAGGCGAACTGGCTTCTCTCCCAAATGCCACGGCCCACTTGGCTGGCGCATTCTAAGTGCCCCAATTTTGTCCCCGTTGTCTGCGAGCTTTGCAGCCCAAATTGAGACATTTAATTTTTGGCGGAAGGTCAGGGAAAGTATAAAATACCACAGGAGTTGAGTTAAAAGTGAGATTTATTGTTTGTTTGTTTGTTTTATTATTTGCAATACGCAAGCCTCCCCTCCGTTAACCGTGCGCAGCATTTACATTTGCATTAGATGAGCCATGAGAAAAATATATACATACATACACATATATGAGGTGAATAGAGAGAATTCAAAGATGACACCCAGCTTGTTCGCCACCCATGATGGTGAAGGTAGGGGTTAGGTTTACAGGTACACTGTACAATAACATTTATTTACAAAAAGACAATCGTATTGCAATTATTTAAACCGGGATTTGTACTTCACAATCAGCTGTGCTTCGGGTGGGCATGGCACAGTCGCAATGTTCGGTGGCAATGGATCACTGCTCTGCACAGAAACGTCCAAAATTCCATATCTGTGCTTCTCTAACACAGCAACAATAAGGCCTTTCACAAAGTCGAACTGCATTTCATCATAGACTGGTTTGATCACCCATTGCTTACTTCATTTTGAAAACACCTTAGTGTAGCGAGGCATCCTTACTTTACCCCTAGTCTTAGATTGTTCACGTCCGACATTGCTGTTATGGGCCAAGACCGCTAGTAGAGTGCGATGTTTCATGCCCCGAAAGCTAAAATGCAAGCGCTTTGGCCTGTACTTTAGGCACATATTGCGGAACACCTCCAAATCTCCTGTGTGACAGAATTCTGTCAGTACTCTCAAATCTCTTGATAGAGTTTTGTCGAAAACAATCTTCTCAATGGCTTTGTGTGTCGGTGAAGATGGAATCAACCACTTCTTCTTCCGTGCCTCCTCTGGGGACAAAGGGCCATGTTCACATTGGTGGAAATGTTGATTTGCTGTCCAGCGGTGAACGTTGGTACAGTGGTGCATCAGTGACTGCCATTTTTCAAGTAGTATTTCCACTGACACTTCACAAGTTTTTGAGCTCCACCAAAGATAGTTGGTGATAGAATGTGACCACTGCAAAATACTTTCAAAACCTTTTTTTTCCCTGCAGCCGAGATTTTCTTATTGATTGATTTAGCAAGATGCCATACGTCAAATTGATGTTTAATATGTGGGAACTGCTCTCTCATTGTCTTGGCAATTGAAACGTGTCTATCCATGGCTATGAGGTCGATGTGCATTCCCCTGGATTGTAGATATTCCACTGATTTTATAAATCCTAGTTTCTCCATGGCCACTGACGATGTACATTGTGTTACCTGCACGACCACCGAACTCACAATTTTCTTACTATCCATGTCCTGAAAGTGGTAGGTGCAGTACTTGGCAGAAAATCCAGGGCTGTCGCACTGTCCATCGCCGGCTAGCCTGAATCGTTTGCTTTCGAATGTACTTGCTAGAGACAATTGTTCAATTTTCCAAGCATCACTAATGGCCGGAAACAGATAATCACGTTGGTATATGTAGTACAGCGCTTTAGAAATGAAATGGAGTACCACAAACTGAAAGAAAGCCTCTAACTTTCTAAAACTGGAGCCACTAAAAAGTGATGCAGCTGCACACAGTAGATTGCCTGCTGGCATTTTCCCCAGCATCGGTTGTGCAGACCATGAGAACCTATGATTTAATCTACAGGCGGCATTTATTTTGACGTTACTGCCTTTTATTTGACGAGTCACATTAATCAATGGCTTCCCACATACTTTCCCTCTAATGGAATGCACACATTTCAGCATACTTATAATTTCCATCAAACAACTGTCGAATACAATGTATTTGCTCTCTTTCATTAGACTGTCATCCTGTGTCAACGTTGTTTCGGCCTGTGACGTTGTGGAGATTTCAACACATTGGAAAGTAATATCGCTGATATCAAGTTCTGATGCGTCTATGGATGCTGCGGCTGGTTCATTCTCTGTCATTTGGAAATCTATTACTTCAACATTGATGGGAGAACACAACAATGTCGACAGGTTTTTTGGTGGCAAATTTTTGGCGGGTGTAGATTGTGTGAATTGATCTGCAACTACTTCAGAGCTATCTTCAATACATTCAATAACATCTTCTTGTGGTGGTGCTGCCGCACTATAGCTATGGTCCAATGCAACTTTGCTGTAGTCTCCAAACACAGTTAATTCATGTTCTGGCCATTGGACATGAGCATCTCGAGCCTGAACACGCCTCGCCTCAATTAATAGTTCCTCCATAGTGTACACGGTCTGGCAAGCCACATCTCTCATTCGCTTCACTGTCTGTGTATGTATAGTTCTGACACCCACGGGTAACTGGAGGAGAGATTGGAAAAGGGATGTTCAGTTTAAACACAAGATGGAGTGTAGTAGAATTGACTGGAAAGAAACATAAAACAGTCCCCAGCACAAATATTTTTTTAAAGTTATGAACTGTTTGTAACTAACCTTTTTTTGGGTTTTTTTCTTTGCAACTTTTTTGACTCGACCTTCAACATCTGCACGCTGTAGCTCCGATTCGTTTCCGCATGTCCTCCCTTCCTCTTGCGCTGCAACGACTATATTTTCTGTATCCGCATAGACAGCACGGAATGAGGCTCCATCGTCTCCCTGAAACATAGTACTTTCATTACTATGTATAAAAATATTGTTAGCATAAAACACACTTGAGGACGAACACACAGGTACATCTCAATAGCCAAACACGATTTAAACATTGTGTACAACAATCAAACGACAAGTATTCGACCAGTGATGATCTATTTCGATCGAACTGTCAGTATCCATACCTCTGGCTCTGCATGGACTGCCATGAATGGTTGTAGTGGAGAGGAGGCATCCGCATCTCCCTGAAACACAGTACTTGCATTAGTATGCTTTTCAATATTGGAAACACAACACACACTTGGGGTCGACGGCACAGGTACATATAAAGAGATAACCACAAATGATGCATTGTCCAAAAGAATCAAGGAAAATCTAAATATGATCACATTTCATCGACTTATTTCTCTGATTCCTTTACATCTGCATCATCTAAATGAGATGTTGTGATTGTGGTGGAAGCTCCGTCGTCTCCCTGAAACACAGTACTTGGATTAGTATGGTTTTCAATATTGGAAACATAACACACACTTGGGGTCGAACGCACAGGTACATATAAAGAGATAACCACAAATGATGCATTGTCCAAAAGAATCAAGGAAAATCTAAATATGATCACATTTCATCGACTTATTTCTCCGATTTATTTACATCTGCATCATCTAAATTGGATGTTGTGATTGTAGTGGAAGCTTTGTTGTCTCCCTGAAACACAGCACTTGCGTTAATAGGGAAGAAAGTATAGCAAATGGAATCACGTTATATGATCACGCATGATGGAGCTGTCATTATCCATACCTCGTGCTGCTGAAGAATATCTATGGATGTTGCAAATGTAGTGCGCACTTCCGAAAGCTGTTGCGCCGATTCGTATACGCATGGTCCCGCTTCCACTTCCCCTGGAATTACTTGAATGTCAGGCTCTGCATCAAGTGCAGGGGTTGACGCTCCATCAACTGCCTGAAACATAGTACTTGCATTAGTGAGGATTACAATAGTGAAAACATAACACACACCTGGGGTCGACAGCACAGGTACATATCAACGGCTAACCACGAATGAAACATTGTGTAGAACAATCAAACGACAAGAATTCCAGCTCTGATGATGACGCTCGATGGAGCTGTCAGTATCCATACCTGTAACGCTCACCTGATTCTCGCAGAGGCGCCGGTCTTGTCTGGGCGACTACCGTATCTTCAAAGGTGATGTGTAGCACCCGGTTGGCTCTTTGGGCTGGACCTCTGTGCACTGTATGCCTGACTTCAAGAGTAAGATGTCTGCAGACAGAAAATATGGGATTAATGAACTGGGGTTATTGGGGTGTCCCTATCTCTTCCCTTTTTTGCTCTCCTGTAGACCCCCAAAGGTTAACGCTCTCACCTTAGGTAAGTGAATGCCGAGCTCTCCATCTGCCTCGGGGCAGGGTGCTGTAACCAGTTTCTTCACTGGATCGGTAGCGCAGGCCTCTTGACTTCAGAGGACTGCTGTCCGTCGTTTACTGCACGAACGGTAAGTTTCGAGTAATTCTATTGTCTTTAAAGTCTTTAGCAATGATGTCTCTTGTTTTGCAGGTTCCGGCGATGGCGGATGACGGGCTGAAGTGAGTTGAAGATGGAGTCCGTATGATGAATAGAAGCGCCTGGAAGCACGTAAGTAAGCGCTTGTTGCCTGCTTCACGATGCGCTCTAACTGTCTTTTATTTTGCAGGTACGAGTTCGGAGCGGCTGCAGGGTGCCGGAATACCCACTGGGGTTGATGTGGAAAGGGGTAATGGCACGTGAGTATCAAAGTTCCCCAATGTCTTTAAACGCACCTTGTTTTGTCTTTCAGATGCAGGATGCAGCGCCGAAGGCCTCCGGAGCGTGCGAAGAGTCGGTAAGCTTTTGTCTTTCAGATGCCGGAATGCAGTGTGAAGACCTCCGGAGCGCACGAAGAGTAGGTAAGCCTTTGTCTTTCAGATGCCGGAATGCTAACCTGTTCTTTCTTGTCTTTATAGGTGCTGCTGAAGACTGGATTCAGGATGGTAAGCCTTTTTTCTTAGGCCCAGGATCCGATGCAGAAGACACGATGAGCATTCTGCTGCAGAGGATGCAGAATAACGCAAAGCAAGATTCATCCACCGGGTGTGGTTTAAATAGCCTCCTGTAGTGCTTAGGTGTCTCCTTCCACAGCCACGCCTAGGTAAGAAAAGAGTTCCTGCTTTCCAGAAGAGTTCCAGTGTTCTGAATCTAGGGAGTGGCTCCTGCCCCACCCAACAGGAAAAGTAGTTCCAAACAGAAGAGGATCAGAGGCTCAGCTGGCAGGCAAGTAAGCAGCATGGTCTGCTGCAGGTAAGTCCACCCAAGCATTATGAGCCCGGCACTTCCAGCGCTGGGACTGGGCACATTTATGAGCCTGGTGCCACTGGCGCCAGGACTGGGTCCAAAAGGTCCCAATTGGGACTGGTTGGCCCTCGGAACCTGGGTTATGGATCTGCTTCCAAGGGAGTTGGGAAAACCCTGACCTTTTGGAAGCAGAGATCATGACAATACCTCCTGCTGGTGAAGAACATCTAGAAATGTTGTAGATGTGGCGGACGCTTCAGCATCTCCCTGAAAGACAGTACTTGCATTAGTATGGATAACACTAATTATAACTGAAAACAAACACCAGTGGACGTTAACTAAGATGTATATCAATTGGAAAGCACTAACCAAACATTCGGTAAAATAATTACACGATAAAATAAAACTATTACTTGACATGCGTCTGTAGCGGATCAGCCTAGTAAGATTACCTGATACGCGCTAGAAGTGGTTGATAACTGCGACCACGTCAAGGATGTAGAATGTTCTTGCTTCAGATTCAAGGGATAGTCAAGAAGTTGTAAAGGTAAATTAATGATTGATAATGAAATGCCAATATTAAAAATAGCCATGTAAGGCGACAGAATACTTGAAAAATGCTCAATACAGCACAGTTCCCTGTTCCCATATATATGCATTGCGTTTGTGGGTTATGAAATTGAAAAAGAATATATTGATAAATGTCATTATTCAAAAAACTATACACTCATATCAATATCGAAATTATTACAAGGGATAGATAACCTACAATATCAATTAATCCGTTCGGATACCTACACACTACCGCAAGACCTAAAGCTAAATCTGGACACTTGACTCACTGGTGGCAGAATGTGGACGAATAGAGTGGGAATAGCGTTTTCGAGCAATTTCCGTGTCGTTCGCCGTTTATTCTTCTTTGTTACCCAAGATGTTGTGTACATGTCCAAGGAAAAGTGCCGGCTGCAGATGCGGTATCGATCACCCCTCTTGTCCTGTAAGACTTGTTGGACTCTACTTTCCAGCTCATCCAGTGGATATCCGCAATGTCTGACCCATTCTCTTATTCGATCAACAGTTTTCGGGAATACATGCATTTTAGTGCCTTCAGATTTCGCATGGGTCTTCAAAGGGCAACCGCTAATCGAACAGGCAGGCATTGTTGATAAATCTGAAAAGTAAATATCGACATTATTATACAATCTTCAAGAATAAAGATTTGATACAAAAGTAAATGAATCATACAATGATCAATGCAAGGTTTGTTTTGGTCGCAGGAACTATACCAGTTCATTATGTGTGGCTTAGTATTTGCATAAGTTGCAGAAAGGTATAAATGATGTGACTAAAAACTGAACATGTGACTCATCCCTTGGATGTTCTGTATTGCACGAGAAGGAAACATGCTTACATTATAGACTGGACCCCCGAAGGATGCAATTTGATGACAATAGACACAGATGAAAATAAATAGATCTATTGATAGCATAACAATGGAAACTCAAGTCAATAGCAATGAGACCAATGAACCTAGCACTATTGTGTACTCAACTTGCAAATAGATAGAAATTAAAAAATCTGCGAAATATGACTAGGATACATGGCCTTACCTTGACCAACAAACAGCTGGATTCAGCAAGCAGAGCAGTATGTTGCAGGAGAATAGGTGGGTGGCCACAGGTAGCACACTGATGGGTTTGCTCTAAGCGGTCACAGAAGTTAACGGATAGCACGACGACGAGCAGATTAGCTTAGATCTCAGTGGTTGCCAGGTAACACGTTCAGGAGTTGACTTGCAAAGCACAAAGATGTTCTCATGAGACATATCAAGTGGTTTATAAAGTATTAGAAACAGGGGTGTATTTGTGAATGAATGACGTATGTATGTCGTGGTCTTAGGGGGGCGGCATGCTTCAAGGGGGGGTCTGAGGAGGCCATGTGACCGATGGCCCCTTGGCGTGGGATACCTTTTGAAGTGTACATGTAGTTTGGCACCTTGGCCTTTCTCGCCCCTGACAGCCCCCCATGCCAGCGTGCATCCACTGGCGCGAACCGCCTTTGATAGAGGGTGGGTGGGATGGATGGGCCTGGGGCGTGAAGATAAGGCACAGGAAGACTGCTGAATGGAGACACACTTATGTGGATTGCAGGGGGGCAGCCTGCTTCAAGGGGAGACCTGGCTGGAGACACGGGGTCTGAGGAGGCCATGTGACCGATGGCCCCTTGGCGTGGGATACCTTTTGAAGTGTACATGTAGTTTGGCACCTTGGCCTTTCGCGCCCCTGACAGCCCCCCATGCCAGCGCGCATCCACTGGCGCGAACCGCCTTTGATAGAGGGTGGGTGGGATGGATGGGCCTGGGGCGTGCAGATAAGGCACAGGAAGACTGCTGAATGGAGACACACTTATGTGGATTGCACGGGGGCGGCCTGCTTCAAGGGGAGGCCTGGCTGGAGACACGGGGTCTGAGGAGGCCATGTGACCGATGGCCCCTTGGCGTGGGATACCTTTTGAAGTGTACATGTAGTTTGGCACCTTGGCCTTTCGCGCCCTTGACAGCCCCCATGCCAGCGCGCATCCACTGGCGCGAACCGCCTTTGATAGAGGGTGGGTGGGATGGGTGGGCCTGGGGCATGCAGATAAGGTACAGGAAGACTGCTGAATGGAGACACACTTATGTGGATTGCAGGGGGGCGGCCTGCTTCAAGGGGAGGCCTGGCTGGAGACGCGGGGTCTGAGGAGGCCATGTGACCAATGGCCCCTTGGCGTGGGATTCCTTTTGAAGTGTACATGTAGTTTGGCACCTTGGCCTTTCGCGCCCCTGACAGCCCTCCATGCCAGTGCTCATCCACTGGCGTGAACCGCCTTTATATCAATATATAGTATATCGTCTTTATGTCAATGATAGTATATCATTGCTTATCAATAACAAATGCCACATACCGGAGCTTCTTGTGAGCACAGACCCACACTTCAACCGGTGTATTATAGTGGTCAAGACCCTAAGGCCTGTATAATCCAATGGTAATTGTTAGTATAGATATATGTGTGACTTTTATAGAGACATAACCCACTGAAAGACTTTGAACAAGTGTTATTTAGTGCATGCATTATCGAGAATATGTTATGTTAGCTTAGATAGATAGTGACCACCCTGCTTCACAGCGACCAGACCTTTACCCATTCGGAGCACAGATGTCTGACGTCCATCCTTGAATGGAGACACACTTGATTCATTTAAAAAATCGAAACAACCGTTGTTAAAATATATGTGGTGTTTTATTTTGTATCTTATTTTCATGACACAAAAATACAAGACTTTAAAGATTATACAGGTCAGGTTGCAGCACAGCGAGAGAAAATCCCCTGTACTGACCGCTGTCACTCGGGAACATTTCTCTAATGGCACGAACGGCACAGGCGGGTATCACTCTTCGAACGCGGTGTCGAAGCCTCCTGTGGAGCCACCATGTAAAGGAACGATAGGCCACCAGCCTGTACCACCTGTGAAAAGGAATGAAACAAACTGTTTTTAAATGACCAAGATAAGTTTAATAAACGTTTGTTGTCAATGACAATTCTTGTAACTAATGGCATTCTGCACGGACAAATGCTATCTAGACAATGCACACTATTGAACGACTTACATGCGTTACAATGATATGTAGATGTAATTTTGGATATAGTAGAAGAACATGAAATAGGAGTGGCATGACAAGCAGAGTATACTTACTTGTTACTCGGATTACGAGGACGAACAGTTGCGCGAAGTTTGTGCATAAGCACCATCATTATTCTCAACACGGCCCGTGTGAGGCAGGCTGCCCTGAAGTCTGGCAGCTCGGTGATGCATTGTGGTCGTGGCTCGCCTTCCGAAATGTAGGCCAGGCATCCCGAGTTTTCTCGGCAGCAGCAGTTCTCGTCCTCAGTTGGCATTAGCTTGCACCGATTGCATGTACACCAGGTGGAGACGCCGTCCATTCGACTAGGCCCAGGCTCTTCATCTGTTGATTCGTCCTGCCAACTGCCGTCCGAATCCCCATCGTTTTCGCGTGCTTCCCTTTCCAGTAGTTCCTCCTCGGTATACTCGGGCTCGTACATGTAGGGCATTATTGTAGCCATTGTGTGTTAAACAAACTAAAATAATTTATAGTGGTGGTACTGGTATCTGTTCACACGGGCTACAAGCGGCGAAGGTAGCTGACCAGAGCACTGAAACGAGTCACAGAATACTCAAAGTAACACAGAGAGAGGAATGGAATCGAAAATCTGCTGCTGTGTGTTGTGAAACGGTCTGTTTATACTTATTGAGGAAAGAGGCGTCCTGCCATTTCCATGGCGAAGCGTCATTAGCTGAAGCGCAGTGAATGTTGACACAAGACGTGCTTTGGCGTTGGGAAATGGGCGGTACGAGTCTGCTGATGACAGGCTCAGGGGCGGGGGAATTGATTTAGTGTCGCAAAAGCAGGTCAGCCAGGGCGATAGGGGAAAAGATAGGATTATCAGAAAATGGCGGCTCCCTGGTGCTTGTTTTCGCGTGCGTTTAATGGACGAAAACTCGGGTAAGGTCCATAGGAAAGTTTTCTAAAATCGAGCCACTTAGGCTTAAAAAAACACGGCCGACCCGTACGGACAATAAAAGATTTTACTAGACCATGCCTTCAAGCTAAATTTGCCTTTCATTTTTAAAACCGATTTTCTCTTTGAACTGCTCAATTTTCCTAAACACGAACCTCATTCTACCTTCAAAATCTCTCTCAATTCTCCAGCTATAGCACTCCTTTCACTTCTGTATTGTCCCTGTGCTATGCATCTATCCCCCTGCCCAAAAACCGCATTCCGATTCAGGTTTTTTTCACCTGTTTTCTGAAGAAAAAAAAGTTTTTGCATTTAAAACTGCAAACCAGAAACAATGCAACTTTTCCATGTGTGAATTTGACTGCACTGGGTTTTCAATTTCAATCTATTTTCTGAACTGTATGCTTTTGTGATACCTTGCCTGATGGTTGATAGTGAGATAACATCCCTAATACTGTGATAAAACATATGTATATCATTATTTAACACTCATATAATTAATTATTTTTCAAAATCCGAGTGTCATTTTAGGCCTTTGCAAAGGTTTTCTGCCTCTTATTGTGAGGAAGGTAGGATTTTGATTCTGTTTGCTGCCTCTTATCCCTGACTACCTGCTGCTTCTTTCTATCCATTTGATTATTGGTGGGTTGAGGGAACATTGGAGGGGGAAACCGTAACTTGAGTGCTATCTATCCTAATTCAAAAAGTGCTCCCACGTGTGCTTTGGATATGGTCTACTATGAAGGTTAACAAAGTGCATTTCTTCTATTTCCATTGTCATTATCACCCCATTGGTGATTGCCACCCAATATTCACATTTGTGTGATTTTTGTGAATTTTCAAAATAAATAAATATTGTATTTTCACCAACCGGCCTAGGTCATGGTCCATCATGACCCGGGGTATTTATAAAAGGGGTGTGAGATGGGTTGGATACCGGCTCAATTTTGATCCGTTGAAATTAAAGCCAAAACATTCCTATTGAGCACAACATCCCAGGCTAAGACCAAGTGTCCTGATCCAGTGTGTGACGCCCGATTGGAATCCTTAACATAGTGCCAGCTGAGGGTGCACATGGTGCATGCATGGTCACGTTGCCTGTGGCCTGCCCAGGTCGCTTGTTGTTCTGGGTGCACTGGGGCTTCACTTGCCAACATTATTATTATTATGGTATTTATCGAGCGTGGTCCTAGCTTCAAGAAGCTGCGGAGCGCTTTACAGCGGTATGCACCAATAGAGATGCATAACGGAGCACTTTACAGAGGTATACAACAGGACAGATATACAGTGGGGTGAGTGGGATACAGAGGGGCACAGAGGAGGGGTAGGACTGTACCAGGTGGTGGGGAGGAGAGGGGCAGGCAGTGTCTAGCGAGTCAGGTGGCGCAAGGTGCAATGTGATGGCCTAGGTGTTGAGGCAGAGGGATTCCTTGAAGATTCCATCAACTGTCATGGCACAGATGGCCACTTCGCATATTTCCATGTGTTGGCATGCACATTTCACCCACAGTGCATGTGGATTACTACATGTACCTGCCTCCCCAGGCACATGCATGTACTTACTGTGCATTTGCTGTGATTGCCCTATGTTTGCCCATTCGCTAGCCCATTTTGCTCATCTATGCCAGAGGACGCATGCTGTTGGCCAATGCATTCACATATACGTGGAGTCTGATACTCACCACCATCGCTGTGGCTTCCTTCTCCCGCCTCTGTGCTCCCAGTCCCCTCAATGCCATCCATGTGGAGGATGATCGTGGCAGCACTCTACCTCCTATGGCGTGATATTAGGCTGCAGACCCTTGACTTCAGGTTGTTCCAACTTATATGCCAGTCCTCTGCATCATGTGGAATGGTTCCCACAGAACCTCACCTTGTCCTGGATGAATGTCCATATAGCAGCCTTCCTCTGTGCAGAGGTCTTCCGATACCTGCTGCCAAACAGCTCCTCTGCATGCTGCACTACCTCCTCTGCTAGCGTGTTGAGCTCCCTCTCCAAGTACTTAGGCTTGCACAGCCTCAGATCAGGGAGGGAAGCATTTCTCTTATCCTGTGACATGATGATCTGCCTAGTATAGTATCTAGATGGCAACCGGAAATGGGAGATCCAGAGTGAATTGAGTTTTTAAAGATAGCTGTTGCCATGCTTCCCGGTGGAGTTATTTCTGCTGGCGGTAATACTTTCAGGCAGTAATACCGCTGAGTGTGCTGGTGGTAATGGCAATGCCATTGAATCTGGGCTGCATTACCGCAGATGACCATTGTTGGCAGTAATACCGCAGGACGGTATTAACGTTACCTCTGGGGGGGTTGTGCATGTGCCCTTGAGTTCATGATACAGCAGTAATTCCACCTATCATTGCGGCGGCAACGGTAATAGAGCTGGGGCAGAATTCTGAAGGTATTTGCACCAGACTTGTAATGATCTCCAGTGTACTCACTTTTGGCCCCAGTCTCGACACGAATTCTCTCAAGCACACTGACATTGATGAAGGTGAGTGCAGCTTCTGCAACGGCCACAGCTCCAGAGATGGAAGTGGCATGCCAGCCACTCTCTGTGGCGCTTTGATACCAGATTCCAGACATGCCCACATAGGCCTTGATTGTGCATCTGTATCTGCAGTATGGTCCGTTAGATTTTGTTTTTGTATTAGAAGAACAGTACCATATATTACTCACAAGCTAAGGGGATGGGTTGCGTCTTTCAGGACATGCCTGTTATGTTCACGTGACCGTGCACGGTGATGCAATAATAAACGGGACAACATCGCCCCTGACGGGGAGTCAGTCAGCAAACAGGCACCAAGCAGAGTGAATATGTGTTTGTTGCAGAGCGCAATCCCATGCCTCTAGCTCTCCCAGTCCCCTGCAACACGAGCCGGAGAGCGGGAGCACCCTAACAATGCCCACATAGGTCTAAATAGCACTTCTGTATCTCTATCACCTTGCAAGGTTTTATTGCCATCGCATTCAACTTTTGGCTTACTGCAGAAAAACCCAGACTTGCTTATAGTGGAAAAGGTTGCTTTAATGTAACAGGCCAAAGCTTACAAATAACCACTTACCTGGCTCCATGGCCTTACAAACTAACAAAATATTTTAAACAACCAATTAATAATTCAACACTTTCATTTTCCCCAACAATTAAATAATTAAACAGTTCCACTTCCCCCCTAACTATCCCTTGGTCCCTACCATCTCCTTACCACTTCTCAAGTCGTCCCGCTTTCTCCCCAGGGCCATACCCCTCCAGGTTCAATACCTGTTCCTCTGGGGTAGCCTGTTTGTGCAAACAGCACCACCCCCATCCTTTCCTGCGCCAATCCCCCATTGTGATTCCCTCCCCCCACATCTAAAGGGGCCATGCCCCCGGCACCAGAAAAACCCTCCCCCGAGGTGTTCTTTCTGCCCCACCCCCCATTACTTTCTACTTCCAACTCTTTACCATATCTCTCACCAACCAGATCAATTCTGACAGATAATAAGTATTTCCAAAAAATGACAAATGGACACCATCCTCTCTAAACATCATGAAGCCTTCATAAACGATTTATTTGTGGTCCAAAACCTGTACCGCCGCCGAGGCACAACATTTTACCATCTCTCTGTTTATCCCCTTCCTTGCCCGCTCTATCGCTCCCTCACTTCTCGCCTCTTCCCTAACTCTTCCTTTAAACAATGCACCTAGTCCCACGTAGGCCCCCTTTCTCCTCTATCCTATTACTCTCCTGCTCACCCTTCCCTCACATTCCTACTATAGCCCTGTGTTGCCCACCCTGCACCGGGGGCCCATGTGCACCCCGTCCATGCTGTCCACTCCATATAAATCTTCCAGCTCCTTGCGTTCATTACCCCATGTTACCCACCTGAACCCGGGGCCCTAGTGCACCCCCGTTCATGCAGACCCTTTTCTTCATTACTCCTCTCTACCACTGCACCAGGGGCCAAACCTGCGCCCCGTCCTTGCAGTCCAATCCATATAACTTACTCTTCCAGCACCTTGTTTCGTTACCTCATTTTTCCCCACCTGCACCAGGGGCCCTAGTGCACCCCCGTCCATGCAGTCCCATCTCATCACTTCCCCCGGGTACACCAGGGGCGTTCCCGCACCCCCGTCCATGCAGTCACCTCTCTTCATTCCCCCCAGCTGCACCAAAGTTCAAATGAGCCAAGTTCCTCCTGTGCTGTCCTGTGCCCTGTCTCATGCAAACCGGGGCTACTACTGCACGCTCAAAGTTGCGATATCCTCTTAACCTCCGTCAGTCTCTCCATATTTACTCTATGCTGCTAATAACCCTCACCCGTCCCCTAAAGCTTGCTCGCCTTGTCGTGCGGCAAGCGTGAGGGCTTCGCCACCGTTGTCCATGCCCTCCAAACAACGGCCACCACCCCTTAACATTTTCCACAGATACATCCCCCCTGCGGCCCTCCCGCCGCCCTATCTAAACGTCTTCCTCCTCAACCCTCTCCTACCCCCTTGGGATCGCCCCCAAATCCTCTGCACCCGCCCCCTCCTATTCCGATAAACTAAGCCCGACCTACATGCCCCCCCACTTTAACTGGCATGCAGTACTTCCCCCCCACCTCCTTGCCCCGCTCCTCGCCCTGTCCCACTGTCCCCTGGCTGACAATATGTAATCGGATGCCTACCCGCACACCTGCTGCACTCGTGTTTAAATTTGCACATCCTCCTCGTGCAGCCTTCTTTATTGAAAGCCCAGCATGCTGCTGAGGGCTGACCCCTGCCTCCTTCCTCTGGGGTGGGGTGACCAAGAAAAGGCCGGTAAGGCACGGGTAAGCCGCTTGCCGTGCGTACGGTTGGAGCTGGCCTCGTCTGCGCCATCCATTTCAACCAGAGATCCATATCTATCTCCCCCCAGACCGCCTGACTGTCCAACGCCAACCTTGCTCTAAAGTCGTCATAACGCACCCAAGCGAAGCCCCCAAAACTTGTAAATGCCTTCCTAATCACATCCATGTATTTTAGTAGGGCCATGCATTGCTCAGGAAATTTCTCGCAATAGACACTGGCATAAATAATAAATGCCGACGTCCAATTTTCAATTGTCACTGGGACCCTTGAGTTCTCCTCTTCCATAGAACCCTCCTTTGCTCTCACTTCCCTATGAAGCAGCTTAAAAACATCCACAAATTCCCCTGCCTGAATCTTATCCTTAGTCGATGTCATCAAGTGCGCACCCAAAGGTTTCGTGATACCCATGTATGGTAGCGTTTTCTCCTTGCCCTTCACTTCAACCTCTTTTTCTTTCGAAACCTGTACCTTTAGCGCCAATGGCTCAACCACCTTGTCCGTTTGTACATCCACCGAGCAATTTCGCTTTTCACCGACCAAGGCTCCAATAGCCTGCACACCAATCTCTTTCCTTACCCCTTGCAAACCAGACCCTTCATTCCCTGCCCCCGTTCTCGTGTCCCCCCTCTGCCATGCAGTTGACCAGTCTCTTTCCCGCTCACCTCTTTCCAACCTGCCATCGCCCATCTGCCGTCTGGCCTCCACTCCGGTGCTCCTCAACTCTTTTCTTACTGGGCTCCTACTGCAGGGACAAAACTTGTCAGCAGTCTCACCCAGCCAATTGTTCCCCGACCTCTTGCCTCCAATCCGCTTGCTCCTGTCTTTCACAATCCCACCTACAACCCCTTCCCTCTTTCCTCCCTCCCCTTATAGTCCTATAACCTTCATCCTCCCAATTCCCCACATAATCCTGCATTCCAACTTCATCACCCCTGAAATACCATTGCTGATGCGAGCTCATGCTCAGGTTGAGTAGATCTTCTTCTTGTGAGCCCGGGGCGTCCGCACCGCCACTCCTTTGGCGTATTCTCGGCAGGGCCACAGAAACCCCTTCCTGGTCCTCTTCTCTCGGGCGAGGTGTGCTCTCCTCCACCCTGTGGTCTTCATCGCTAGGGGCCGTGCTGCGCCCTCTACACTGTCCTCGCGCCGACCGAGGAGGGGCCGTTCCTAAACCCTCTCCATACTCATCCTCTGGAACAGCGGGGGCTGCGCTGCGCCCTTCGCCCAAACTCCTCCTAGCCGGGGGGGCCGTTCCACGCCCCTCCCTAACCTCACTAATTATGAAATGCTAATGGAACTTACCTTTACTGTACTATATAAAGAATGACAATGTATTTTATGAATTATATATGATACACCAAACAATGTATTAAGTGCCTTGACAAAGCCCAGGAAAGGGCAAAACACAAGCACATGCCTCCTAGTGGAGAAAATGTTGGCACAAGTTCACAAAAGAATGTTATTTTGTGAAGAGTTTTTCTTTTGTGATGAATGTTAAACAATTGAATTAAAACAAACCAATTTGTATTCACTAAACAATGTGCACTCAATAATCATTGCAGGATTGAAACTTGTGAAGAGTGTGCACATGAATGCGCACAGGCCTACATAGAAAACCCTCTTCTTTTTACCCAATAGACCAACAGGTGAATGTCGGTCTCTATGTAGCAATGCAGCCACTGACCTCCAACTAACTTGGATCAGTCAGGAATTAAATAAACAGAAAAAGACAAAGCAATATAAACGGAATAATAGTGGGTAGAGCACACAGACTGATATATTAATATTATGATAAACGAGTACCAACACAGGTTGGATGATATTGTATGGATATTTATTCTATATAAAGCGCTTAAGTGTCAGTGCTATATAATAACTTACCGTTATCATTTGGCCTTGGACATCTGCTTGCATTCACAGTGATTTGGTAATATGGGCCTATACACACTGATATAAACGATACATATGGTGCTCCATTCTTGTATGAAATGTATATCTCATTACAGTGATGTGATATCCTAACCATATTTTTCGTAGTGTTCTAAGGAACAATGCTATGTGATGACACTTCCTGTTTTGTCAAGGGGTGGAGGGTCTTGTTCCCTGCTTCCTTTGATGTCACTTTGGAGTGGGAGTCAAATGACATCACTTCCTGTGATGTCATCAGAGGTTAAGGTTAGTGTGATGTCACTTCGGCTAACCCTGGCATTTTGGTGAAAGGACGTCCCTGCTGGGGGGCGCCAGGTGTAGCGGCAGTTTGTTGGGCTTTTCGGGTTCCTACGGTCTTCGCCGTTGGTCTGAGCTGCTCTTAGAATCTCCCTGCTCCGAGATTTGGTTTCAAAGCCAACACTTCCGGAAGCAGAAATGGCATGTGTCATCCTCAAAGTATGGTGTTATAGCAAGGCATTTATGTCTGACTATCGCCATATGTTCTAGGAACTTTCAGTTCACATTGGACGTTTTTGAAGCAAAATGTGAAGTACACACCTTGCGTTCTGATCGGCAGACACCGTGGCCATCCCCAGAGCACAATTACCGTGGTTTGGTACAAGATGTACTCCTCACGCACGCAGGACAACATGCCCAGTTCATGCTCTGATGCACTTGAAAAGCTGAAAGCGATGCACCTGAATAAGAACTGGGAAGCTTAACAGAAGGTATAGGACTAGAAAAAAATGCATCAGGTAAACTTCACTGCACCCCTAGAGTAATAATACACACGGAGGAGACTGCAGATTTAAATGGACGCAGAATCTGAAAGTCCAACTAAGCATGTTATTTTAGTATCACAGAGAAGAAATAACCATTTGCATATCAGTCCCACCCACAAGGGCAGTCCAGCACTAAATGCTAGGCTACACTTGTGGTTGAACCTAGGTAACCCAGGATCATCCAGAGGTGAACCCTTTGCTCGCAGTGGCTCAGCTTCACCTCATAGAGGAGACCCAACAAGGCTGAAACAAGTGTCTGGGGTTGCTGTTCGTCAGTGGTCGAAGTGCACGAAAAGAAGTAGTGGAACTATGTTCCCTACTGGCCTGCACTGCTCCCCACAAACCCCATCGCCATGCACCCTCCCACGCACAATACAAAGCCCAAAAAACATGCACCTGCTGTTTAGGGGAATGCTAAGTACAATGCACTGAAAGTGCAAGTTTCAGCATCTTCCTACACTTTCATTTAAAAACTCAACCATTTCGGAATGTGTCCTTTTTAAAATAAAAGTATAGGAACAATAAAACTTAATTAAGAGAAGTAGAGGAGCACCGCTCCCGACCGCTCCAGCCCACTTCGATCACTGCTGTTGGTACTCTTTTCCAGGGGAGAACTGCGTAGAATTTCGGTTAGACTGCGCTTGTAGGTGGGACCAGACTAATATGCAAGTGACTATTTCTCCTCTGTGAAGCACGCAGTGAGCTAAAACATGGTTGTAAACCCTCCTTGGTGGAAGAAATTCCACAGAACAGGGTATTTGACCCACGTTCATTCTCAGCAGAGGGGCTCCCACACTCCCTTTAAATGTTACTTTAGTATTTAAAATTTCATCCTGTGCTACGTTTTTTCAAAAAAATGATTACTGGAAGTATGCGCACCAAAAATGGCAGTAGTGCTGCTGTATGGATGCATATGTTTGAGTTTAACTGTTGCATTTATTTTTTAATGACTGTCCTGCTAGTCTTTAAAATAATTGTAGCATATTTGTTTTTTTTAAATTATTATTGTGATATAGCCAAATCTATGACTCAACACAAAGACACAAGAACATTACAATAATAAAATAATGAATTTTTACAATGTCATATATATGCACAATATTACAAAATCACAACAAACAGTTCCACACTTAAAAGGAAATAAATCCCAAACTGCGCAAATCCTGTAGTACTTCAATCGATAAGTGTCTCTCACGAGCTGCTATAAGTCTTTCCCAAAAAGCGTTTGTAACCATTTTACATTATCAACAGACCTTCCCAAATGAATTAATCAAAGATCCTTTGTACCCCTACACACAATTAATAAATGAAACAGAGATTGCACTTCTCATTGCAGAGGCTACATTTGGGGCTTTTCCATAAATCGACTGAATTTCCTCTGTTCTCACCAGATTCAGCCAGGCTCTAATACACTCTATGTGCAACCTTGTGCTAGGGATACATGTTAGATAGTTTCATAAGAAACCATACGGTTTTTCATCATTGGATAATGATCTAAAAGTACTTAAGCCCAGGATTTGTGTAGTCATTTGGATGTAATCATTACGAGACAGTGCCAACTTCACCGCCATAGGGTTTTCCACGAATTCCCCATCAGATTGATCGCATTGCTACAATAATCTACTCACATATTCACTCAATTGCACCAATACCTTATTGGTACACCGCTCCATCTCTGCATATATTTCCCTATATAGCGAATTCATATCTTAGACTCACTATGTGGAAGCCCAAAGGGATTCCTAACACTACCTTCAATACGTGACCAATTAACCCTCTGCGAGCAGGGCACTGTATCTAACCCATACAGCACACAGCAGAGAGGCAATTATCTTTGCTTTATCAAATTTTATGGAAAGACTTATCGAGAACTTGCAATAAGTGTGGTGGATTCTTTTCATTTGAGCCACAAGAGGCATCAGTTGAGGGTCTAAGTCAGCTTCTAGATTGTATCGCGTTTGTGCAGGGCATAGCTTGATTTCCAGGCACATTAGTTCTTTTGCAAATGGAATTGATTGGTTAAGAAGCTGCCATTTTTAACTGGGCAGGTTCTTACGAGAACTTGAAAATCATGATATGCGATTTAGCCGGATTCACTTGAAGATCATTCACTTCCACATAAGTTCCAAAAAGCTGTTAAGAGGCACTGTAATCCTCTAGGCCAACAGGACCATATCATCAGCATACACAATCCAACACAGAGGCTGTGAGCCGATGTTAGGACTTGCAAGAAATCCATTCATATCCGCCAAGTAAAGATTAAAGAGGCAGGTGGCAAGCCTGCACCCTTGTCTTACACCTCTTTTGGCAGGAATTTCACTTGACAATGCAACCTGAGTATTTAATATGATTAGCATAGTTGCACCTGCATGCAGGATTCTCAAAATGCCCAATAGATACCTCAGGATTCCCCACAATTTCTATCTGCTTACTGTGTCAAATGCTTTTGATAGGTCTAGCCAGGCACCATATTGATTTATTTATTTGTATTTTTAAAGCGCTCACACAGCCTGTGGGCATCGAGGTGCTGTTACAGGAATAAGTCTCTTAGTTGTGTATTTATAACGCACTTAGGGGCCGATTCATGGAACAAATGTGCGCCGAAAATCTCAGCGAAGGCTGGCGCAAGCGTGAAAAAGCAAGCGCACGTGCACGCGTGCGTTTCAAGGGAGGGCCTGCGCGTGTTTTCCCCTGGATGTGCGCCAAATCCATGCATGGCGCACATGGGCGCACACGTCATTGCAACATCCCGAAGGCCGTGCGCGACGCGCACAGGGAATGCTAACAATGTTGGTGCACAAACCAAAAAGGGAGCGGGACACGGGGCGTAACACGTGGAATGGCGAATAACGCGTGAAAAATAAGGCGTAACTGGGGAAGAACTTCAGGGAAATAGACGGAACGCCCACACGCACGCGAACAACACGTATGCATGGAATCGAATACGGGAAACACGCGCACGCTAAAAAACGTGCACAGGCGTCAACACGTCCGCCACAGGAAGGCAGGCGTAAGCATCCCCGTGCACAGTATAAAAGTGCGCGCAAACAACAAACACTTATATACAGCTACAATGAATGCACCATTTGTCGCAGCACTGATCGTGGGACTCCGCAGGAGGAGGAGAATAGCCAGGGCCCACATTTTTTCTCCCGGACCTGCCTTTTTGGGATACCTGACAACCAGATCTATGGCAGGTATAGGTTTCCACCTGGTATCATCCTAGACCTGGTCAGGGAGTGGGAAGATGACCTTACATCCCCCACCCTGTGCTCCCAAGCATTGAGCCCCTTGGAGAAGGTGATCAATGTCCTGCATTTTTTGGCCACTGGGTCATTTCAGCGGACTACTGCCATAGTGGGGGGGTCTCACAGGCCACGCATTCACACTGCCTACACCAGGTGTTGGCAATCATGACTGCGTGCCCCTCAGTCCGCAGGCACATATACATGCCCAGAACACCCGCAGAAAGGCAGGCCGTGGTCCAGGACTTTTACAGGGTGGCACACTTCCCCAAAGTGCTTGGTGCTATAGATTGCACCCATGTGGCCCTACGTCCACCTAGGGCAACTGAGCACATCTATCGAAACCGCAAGCACTGGCATTCCATCAATGTGCAGGTCGTATGCGATGCAAAGGGAATCATCACCTCTGTCTATGCAAACTACCCTGGCTCCACCCATGACAGTTTCATATACAGAATTTCCGCCCTGAGCCGGGCCCTGGAAGCTGGGCAGCATGGCAACACATGGCTCCTAGGTGAGTACAAATGCCCGTGCACATGCATGCATGTCACACACAGACAAATACACAAACCCTAATAATCACAACCATTATCACCACCCCAGGGGACAGTGCCTACCCTCTGAACAACCACATGATGACGTCAATCCAGAACCCCACCACACCATCCCAGGTAAGATACAACGCTGCCCATATTGCAACCAGGGGTATAGTGGAGCGCACATTTGGAGTGCTCAAGTCACGCTTCCACTCCCTTGACCGCTCTGGCGGGCAGCTACTATATGCCCCCCGAGTAGTGTGCAGGATCATTGTGGCAGCATATGTCCTGCACAATGTTGCAACACGGCAGGGTATACCGGTGGACATGATGGTGCCCCTACATCTCCAACCACAGGCACAGGCGCTGCCCATGGGAGGGGATAGGGCACGTGGCGAGGCAGCCCGGACCCAGCTTGTGGCCACATTTTTCCCCTAAACTCCCACCCCTGCGGAGTGCACACATGCCTGGCACATACCAGGTGACAATCGATGATGACAAAGAGACAGTCAACTGTCACAACCTTACCACCCTGCGAATGTTGCCATGGAAGTGCTACATTGTGTGCATCCCTAGCTACTTAAACCTAAACAATCCTGTGTGACCAAAAGGAACACATGCAAGGTGTGTATCACATACCCCCGCAAAACAGCCCATGACAATCCCTGGTATGTCACCCAAACCCTCCCAACCCCCATCATCCTTGTCTGTCACACCATGACATGGCAAGCAATACCTAAAGGCCAACACATGACCAATAAGATCCGAAGTGACATGTGATAAATGGAAAGTGGCTCCAGACAATGACGCCTGACATGGAATCACATGAAATCACTGACCAACAACCTCCCACACATACCAAGTCATACAAATTTCACCAGTCGTAGCATAAACATAACACAGAATGCACATTGGGCAAGGCAAAATCCCTACTCCTGAACCCGTGTGCTGTGTGTGTCTCCTGCAACACACTGCTCAGCAGACAGCACAGTGAGCAGCCATTGTGTCTGAGATACACCTTGAGCATCACATGAAAAGGACACATTTAAAAAATAACCAATTGATGCACGTACAGGATCCCCAAATGGCCATAGATCATGTGCTGCAGGGACACAGCGGGCCCCAGAAGGCAATCTGTGTGTACCAGTGGCCATGGAAGGGTGGTTGTACATGTGGTGGATCATCGTGCAACTGTTTGTGTCAGTAGGGACATGCACTCAATACATGCATGTGAAATGAAGTGATCCTCAGTGTCCTGTACACATCACATGTGAACGTTGCCCATGTGTACACCCCAGCATGTCAAACCACACCAATCCCCTCACACCTGAAAAGTAAAGACAACACAGGAACAGGCATTCACCAGCAGAACACATAATGTACATAGTACCCCACAATTACAATGTCAGAGTACCCAAAACACTGTAGCCGAAGCCAACTGTCCAACAACAAAAGGCCCTCCCTCCTTCACACATCCCCATGACCTACTGAACAACTGTGTCTGGGGTATGTAGCCTTCTTCCTTCAAGTATACCTGGCCACAGCATCACCCTACCCCTTGGTCTCCATGTTCCACCTTGTGTGTAAAAAGGGTCCATCCCCCTCAGAGGCCACCTTGACTGGCAAAAAAAACAAATCGCAGAGAACTCCAAGGAGCCAAACCCACAAACCATGGAGAAAGCCTGTAGACAACCAAAAATTCTGGAAGAGTCTCCAGTAGATGGCTTGAAGTAGCAGAAAATGTCCAAGCACAATGATAAAACAACCAAGGTAGTCCAGTTCAACAATACCACAACAGGATGGGTACCATGTTCGGTACAAAATATACAATGATGATGCACCAACTGATGGGTAGTGTCACAGCTCCGGTGCCCAGGCGCAGGAGTGGCACAAACCAACCACCCCCACTGTGGTAGGGGCAGCTGGGTGACTAACATGTGATTAGGGTGCAAGTGTGGTGGTGAGGACAGTCCCTGTCTGCTCTACATGTCCACTATCCTGCACAGAAGGCACGTATCAAAGAGGCATTGCATTACTTGCACATGAGAACCATGTACACATGACATGCTGTGGCAGTCAAGCACAACACATCACACAAGCAAAACACACATGTGGTCGACCAACAGGCAACAGCACTCACTGGACAGGGCATCAAAGTCCGGCATCTCTCCCACTCCTTCGACCAATTCTGTTGGTATGAACTCTGCAACGAGTGCCTCGTGCGGAGTGAGGTCATCCTCCTCAGGTGGTGGCCCACCGCCAGTCACCAGAGTCATGTTGTAATTAGAGGCACGCTTTGCATTTGCGCTACATTTGAGGTCATTCCAACGCTTTTTGCACTCTTGCGCTGTGCGCACCTCATGGCCAAATGCACTCACATCATCCGCAACTTGCTTCCAGTGGGTATTACGATGGGCAGCCGTAGTTTGACAATTCGGCCCCACTAGCATGTTACGGTTGTGTTCCCTCACGTAGTCCACGAGGAAGTCCAGTTTCTGCTTGCAGAAAGGCTTTTTCCTCGACATGCCGGAGGCCGTAGCTGTGTCTGGGGTCCAAGCCTCTACTGCTGGTGCAACCTTCCTCCTCTTGGAAGCTGGTCCGGACCCTGGCTGGCAAATGCCACCCTGATCAGTATGGGCAGTGGTGCTGGTGGATTGAGCTGAGGGAGTGGCAGGTGGAACATGGAGTGAACCCCTGACTTGTGTCAGTGGCTGCTGGGTGCCCTGGAATGGACCCTGCGCAGCAACATCCGCTGTGCCAGGGTCATTGACCGGGACTGTCCTCGTTGGTAGACTCACAACCGAGGTCATGTCGGCTGCATCTGCCCCTGCACTTGCCAACACCCGGCTGGTCGGGGCTTCAGATGCCATTGCTGCCCCAGGGACACGTGCCCCGGTCAGGGCAGCCCTGCGTGCACCTACGGTGTGCCTCCTGACCACCTGGAATTCTTCCCTGGACTCTTCAAGTGCCAACGCAGCATGCGCTGGCAGACCCTGAGCCTGGGTGGTGGTGTCCACAGCTGCACCTGCAGCTACCACTAGCCTTGGGCCCGTGGCAGTCGATGAAACAGACTGCCGGGTTACATGAGCGCCAGTGTCAGATGCAAGAACTGCATCTCCTGGCGCCGCAGGGGGTGGTGGCATGACAGCATAAACATGTGGCACAACATCGTACCGAGCTGCCGCACCCCTGCCTCTTCCCCTCTGCAGCCACTCTGGAAACCCTGGAGTCCCCCTACTCCCTGGTCCCCCCGGCCATGTCCCTGACCACGCCCACCATGTGGAGTACACCCAGCTGAGGCGCCCCTCACCTTACGTGGCCTCCTAACCATGGCACAGATGGAGTAGTGTCGACACAGATGGAGTAGTGCCAATGGGAGGTGTACACAACAATTGTCCTGGGCAATTGGGGTGAAGGTGGTGGGATACAAGATGTTAACAGCACCCCTGCACCTACAAGGCTGTAGGTGACCCCGGTGATGAAGTGACGGGTCATGAAACGCTCAGGCACCCCAAAACTGCTGTAAAACCGTACACGCAACCCCCGGTAGCCCATGTGTGTGGAATTAAACTCCTGCAGTACGCGGTGGCACCCAGGGACACGAAAAACAGGTACGCGTGGGACACGCAGGTTACTATGACCTCGAAAACGGGTACGCGATACACAGGGGCACCCGCAGTGGGAAAAATAGCATGCACGATTCACCGTCAGACTAGCGTGATAATGAAAAACACACATAGCCAACACCCCCGCCAAAAAATAGATTGATCTGCTGTGAAGTTGTGATGGCGCGCGAAACAACACAAAGTAGTAACACACACGTCAGTGTCCACGAAAGGCACATACAGCAAACTGCCGGGACATGCTCACCTTTACCCCTTGCTGAGGGACACACACGCGCATCACTTCTCTTATGCGCGTAGGCCCTTTCCTCGGATCACAGGCATTCACACGCAGACGTGTCTTTTTTTCACGTGCTGATTCACTATGCACCCGTCACGAGGGGAACGCCCATGCGTGTAACGTCACAGACACGCTTAAACGCTAGGGGCCTTTCCTCGAATTACACGCTGACGTGCAGTTTTTTCACATGCCAAATCACTCCGTATCAAGCTGGCCACGCGACAACACACGGAAGACCATGCTCCTGCCCAGAAGGCCATTTTCCTGCCCCCCAGAGCCCCAAGCAGCCTCCCATGTGCCATCTGCTGCTGCCTGCCTCCCTGCTGCCACCGTGCCCTGCCATTTGGTGCCTGCACATCTGCCACCTGCAGGGGTCCAGTTGCTGTGACCACCCCTGCTGGAACAGAAGACTCCCGACTGGTGTTCCATCACTCCACAGCCCAGCCCCAGGACCCAGTTGCCCACCGACACCTGCCTCGGGGGTTGCCATGTCCGACAACACCTTCTGGCACCAGTGGCAACCCCCAGCCAGAGAGGCAGAGGGCTGCCAGCTTCACTTCCGAAGAAGTTGTCATCCTGGTGGAGCGAGTCCTGGGGCAGTATGATGCCTTCTTCACACCATTGCGCGCCGACAAGGAAGGACGGAGGAGGATCTGGACGGACATAGTGGGTGCCATCAATGCGGAGGGGGTGGCACCCCGCGACCTGAGACACGTCCAGAAGCGCTGGGAGGACTACAAGTCCAGAACCAGCAGATGAGGGTCCTGGAGCGTATTCGCCCAGTGCTTCGCCACCAGATCCTCAGGATGCAGGCCCGTCTGGAGTCGAGCGGTAAGTGGCCATGCATTGCTGTGTGAAACAGGGCATGTTGCAGTGTGCTGGTAGTCAGCTACTCGCCTGCATGTGTGACATTGGCCATGTATGGATGTGTGTGTGCAGGGACATCATGGTGCTGCATGTGAGACCAGTCATGCGTGAACCACATGAATGGTGCATGTGTTCCAATGCTACATGCGGGGTAACATGCGGAATGCACACATGAATGCATGCCTGTCTCGGTTGTTGGACATGGATGGGGTGTCAGAGATGGGTGCTGCTTTCAAGGATATGTATGGTGTACATGTCTATGTGTCTGAGTAGCGTGTGTGTCACTGAGGCAGCCTAGTCATCCTTGTTTCCACTGTGTCTGGGGTGTACGAGGCCAGATGGATGAAACTACGGTGAAGTGTGTGCATGTGTGTGCATGTGATCAGTATGAGCCATGATGCATGTGAGTTTCGAACCACCATTGTATGTTTCAACAGTTCTTTGGACATGAATGCAAATGTTCTTTGCATGTGCCATGCCTGTTACTGCATGTGTGTTGCCTGCACTGACCCATGTGTTGTCGAGGTACATGATGGAAGTGACGTTTGACAGTGCCACTCATGTGCTATTGCTTCCATCTAGGGGACTATTGTACAGTACCCTGATGTTTGTGTTCTATGTCTCCCTCTACACAGCGGCGAGTGAAGAAGAGGGCAGAGGCGGCGCTGTGGAGCAAAGCAGCGGGGATGCCTCCACCGACCGGTGATGCAAGGCCCAGTCACCCTCCCAGGAATTACCATCATCCGGGAGCGAGGGGACTGGTGCCGCGGCTGACACTACGGCTGCAGCGGAAGGGGTGGGTAAGCCCCCACAGGTGCTTGCAATGGCGGAAGACAGTGTGGAGCCATCCAGATTGGTGGTTTCCACAGAGGAGGAGTAGGCCGCTACTGAGCCGCACATGGGGCCTGGTGGGGGTGGTACCACTGGTGCAAGTGGTGCAGTCCAGGTGCAGGGGCAGGAGGCAGCACAGGTCACCGTGGAGGGGCCTGTGCATGTCACTGTCCGTGACACTGTGACTGCACCACCATGCACCAGCAGGGATGCCCCATCCCAGGCCCGTCCGCAGGTAGGGTGGAGGTCCATGCCATCTGACACTCCTACCTGCCGACGAGGGGACCCGTGACCGTATGGAGACCGTCCTGATTGGTGTCGCGTTGATCACACGTGACATTCGTGATGACGTGCGTGCTTCCTGGGGGGAGCACGCACATTATCACAAAGAGCTGCGTGCCAACGTGGCGAAGTTGGGAGGGCCCTTGGTCGGGGGTTTCGTACATGTGTCGAGCACTCTGGCGGCCCTCTCCTCCTCTGTGGAGACTATGCGCCAGTCGTTCTCCATGCCGTCTTCCGGCCCAGATGCCACCAGGGCCCCCTGTGGACCTGCCTTGACCAACGCAGCCAGCTCGGTGGAGATCCCATCCATGCCACAGTCGGGAGTCGGAGGTCCAGCAGGGGTGGACACCCCAGCAACTGGACCCCAGCAGTTGAAGGATGTGCCGGCAGCATCGGGCAGGGCACGTGCAGGACGGCGCCAGTGGATTCCATCAGCCAGGATGCCATCGTGCTGGCAGAGGCAGTTGCGTTGGAGGCAGCGGCAGGCTCAACATGGGAGGCATCATGGCTCGGGCCCATCAACATCAGAGGGGCAGGCATTGGCCGGAGGGCAGGAGGACCCTGGAATGAGAGTGTATTCCATGTGGCAGCGGTTGGGCCAGCATATAGATGCGGAGTGGCGGTGGGCGGAGGAGGCACGGCTCACTATTGTCAGGGCGGAGAACGCCATGCGCATGGCGCTGAGGCGGGCTGAGTGCCTCGAGGGAATTTGCAGGGAGTTGGAGGTGGACATGCCGTTATCCCTGCAAGACCTCAGGGTCAGGGAACAGGCCCGTCTCCAGGACGTTGAACAGGAGTTCGATGATGCCCTGCCCCAGGAAATCAACTAGTGAGCCGTAGGACTTGCCCGCCGCCATTGTATTGAGTTAGTTAGTGTTAGGTTTCATTTATGTTTTTTTTTAATTTGGGGCACTTGGACTATGCCCCACCTTCTTGTAGATAGTTCTTTATTAGGTTGTCTTTTGGTAGGTTTCATTTCAATAGTTGGGCTCATGGACCCTGGATTTGTTATTTGTATATAGTTGAACAGTGGATTTATCATCATTTTTTTTTTATTTCACCATGGAGCAATGGATTTTACTTATTTCTTTCACTTTGGATTTGCTTTGTGGACGGAGACTTTGGACACATTTTCATTTGGATTTATTTGGATTCTGATTTCCTATATTTTTTTTCATTTTGGGACATGCTGCATTTTATTTCTTTTTTCCATTCTTGTGTGTTTTAATTTGATTCACTTCATTTTGTGTCCAATACATTTTTGTTTCATACTTCAATGTGGTGTATTCTCTCATTGGTTTCATGCATGTCACGATGTGGGTTTTCACATTCAATGGCACCCATTGTGTGTGTGTGACGGACATGTGTTGATGTACATACTTGCCATTTGGGTTGTATCATGTAATGGGCATTTCAATGTGGGGTAGATGTAATACTTGGTTGGTTCTTTGGGCAGGGGTGGCGTGCGGTGGGATTTGGGTGGCCATAAGGGCCATGATTGTGGATCATGATGACGTGTTGGGGGGGGACATGAGTCGGGGCCTGCTGGCAGGTGCCTGTCACTGCTGGGTGGGTGGGGGTGCAGGGGGACATGAGTCAGGGCCTGCTGGCAGGTGCCCGTCACTGCTGGGTGGGTGGGGTTGCAGGGGGCATGAGTTGAGGCCTGCTGGCAGGTGCCCGTCACTGCTGGGTGGGTGGGGGTGCAGGGGGGCATGAGTTGAGGCCTGCTGGCAGGTGCCTGTCACTGCTGGGTGGGTGGGGGTGCAGGGGGACATGAGTCGGTGCTCACTAGTGCATGGTGACATGTGGGCTGGCTGGGGGGCATGCCCAGAGTGGATGGGCTACCTGCAGGGCATGGCCAGGGTGGATGGGCTGTCTGCGGGGCATGGTCAGGGGTGCAGGGTAGTCCCCTGTGGTGTGAGCTGTCTGCAGGGCCTGGGGAGGGAGGAGAGGGCACACCTGGGAGGACCCACACTGCTAATTCGCGTGTGAAACTCCCTGCGCACCCCTCAGAATACATATACCCCTCTTGCGCTAGAGTAATTGCATGTGGAACTCCCCGCACACCCCTCAGAATACATGTACCCCTCTCGCGCTAGAGAAATCACGTGTGAAACTCCTTGCGCACCCCCAGAAATACATGTACCCCGCTCGCCCAGTGAAATCGCGTGTGAAACTCCCCGTGCACCCCCAGAAATACACGTACCCCGCTCGCCCAGCAAAATCGCGTGTGAAACTCTCCGCGCACCCCCAGAAATACACATACCCCACTCGCCCAGCAAAATCGCGTGTGAAACTCCCCGCGCACCTCCAGAAATACACGCACCCTGCTCGCCCAGCAAAATCGCATGTGAAAATTGCCGCGCAGCCCCTGAAATACACGTACCCCGCTCGCCCAGCGAAATCGTCTGTGAAACTCCCCGCGCACCCCTCAGAATACACGTACCACGCTCGCCCAGCGAAATCGAGTGTGAAACTCCCTGCTCACCCCCAGAAATACACGTACCCCGCTCGCCGAGCGAAATCACATGTGAAACTCCCCGCGCAACCCTCAGAATACACGTACCCCGCTCGCCCAGCGAACTCACGTGTGGAACTCACCACGCACCCCAGGAACACACGCATGCAGCCCATCCACCCTCAACGTTGCCCACAGGCAGCCCATCACCCCAGTGCATGCCCCACTGGCTGCCCACACCACAGGGTGGAGTTTTACATGCGATTTCGCTAACGCGAGAGGGGTACGTATATTCTGAGGAGTGCGCTGGAGTTTTATACGCGATTTCGCTTGCGCGAGAGGGGCACGTTTATTCTGAGGGGTGCGCGGGGAGTTTGCCACCTGTTTTCGTGGTTGGGGGCTGTATGCTGGTCCACTGGCCTTTGCGCCATGTACTGGATTTGTTCGCTGTTCATAGCTCACGGGGCAGGGTTGGGGGCGTAACTGGCGCAGCTGCAGTGTCGCTGCAGCACTCTGCGCCACTGCTGGTTTTGAATGTTAAAATCCATGAATATGCTGTGCGCTGAAATGGGTTTTGGCGCACACGGCTGGTGCAGACTGCCGCACACGCACACTGTGCGGCAGCTGCGTGCGCCACTTGTGCGCCGAATTCTATGAATTACCCCTTTAATACCCAGAGGTTTCTAAGTGCGGACCCGGGGATCGAAACTTTGTTGCTTCGTATGGTCTTGTTTCCAAGCCGAGTACGTTGCCTCTGAGCTATCCTCCTGGACGGTCTTATTCTTACCCAATTGAGGGATAATCGACATTATCAACCCATTCAAGGAAGTCGACAATCCCTTTCGGAAGCCTGTTTGTAATTTTGACAGAATTCCTTTAAATGTCTCAGCACTACAACAGCAAAACTTAACTCTTTCCCTCCACTTCTAGAAGGGTGATTGGGCGATAGTTTGCCGGATCAGCCCTATCGCCCTTCTTGTAGACTGAAACTATGATTGCTGTTTTCCAAGAAATGGGGATGGATGTTGTCCTTAACACTTCCAAAAAGAGAGCCCTCATGATAATAGCCCATAATTCCACATTTGATTTAAATATTTTGTAAGCCCATTCGGGCCTGGTGCTCGTGATGAAGAGGATTTTTTTTAAATGAGATCCTCACCTATACATAGCTGCCAAATTCCATTTGAAATTTGGGTAATCTCACTCTGGTACACTTATAAATTGTCCCCAAATAATTGCACCCTCTAACATCAGAGATCACATTACTTTGTAACTGCGACTGATTCCAAAAATTGCTAGTATTTTGAGTCACCAAGACTTTTAACATCTTCTCCCCATCTCTTTGATGACGTGGATATTTTTGTGCACATGACCAATTCTTATAATTAGTGTGAAGTTTCTTTAACTCTTCCCGATACACCCCCTGAAAACTAACCTTATTCTTAAGGTTTCTGATATCTTTCCTAAGTACTCTCTTCTTCACCCACGTTTCTTCATCAAATAAATGGCAATGACGTTGGAGAGTGCCCTGATCTAATGGACTAGGTTGATACATATCCCATAAAAAAAAAATCACAAAACCCAAAGGGCCACACACTGTGACCAGTTCCTCATCAGAAGTCTCATTCACTGGTGTCATCAAGTTTTCATTCAAGATATTTCTATTTGGTCTAAACTTCAACACATGATTCTTACCATTACTAACAGTCACATACAATTTCTTTACTGGACTACTTCTAGTATGTCCAAGGTTGAGCGTTGCTGACAGCCTGTTGTGGTCACTCAAGCCCTTGTCCTGGACCTGAAACTGTGAGCAATAACTAAACCAGTCCTCCCAGAGAAACATACAATCTAAGGTTGCACTTGAAAGACCTTGTGACCGTGTGAAGGCTGGTGGGACATCCCCCTTAACACTTCCATTCAACATCTTTAAATTCCAGCTTTCCAGGAAACCTCCCAATTTCAAACCATTAACTGCACGTTTTTTTGCATAACTTCATCCGCCCCTGCCTCTTTACTTCAAAACACTGAGAATTCAAATCACCAGATATCAAAATATCTGCCATTCCATATACGATGTTAATTCTTGATAACAGTTCTGAAAAGGATTCCAAGAACTCACTTAAGTTTGAATCAGCGCGGTTTCAGTTAGCGTTTATTACCACTAGCTCCAACGGGGAAACCATTCCATTTCATTTAAGGAGAGAAGGCCAGCAGGCCTATCCTTGAGGTAGGATTAACTCTAAAGAAGTGCCCCTAGCGGCATGAATAGAAGTCATAAGGCCTCATGCTGGTCTACCCAGCTTCCCCGTAGTAGCCAATTGTTCCACCGTTACAAAACCATCTACTTTCACCTTATTTATGAGCCAGGTCTCTTGTAACATGATTAAATCATATTTGCCAAAAATATCTTCCCTCACCCATTTAACTTTAAAGGAACCAGAACCCTGTGTATTCCAACTCAGAACGCTCCAATCACATTTTACTAAAGTGACACTTCACTCCTCCTCATCTGCTCAAAGACCTGAGTAATAATTTCTGGTAACTTCCCCCACAAATTAGGATTTATCTCCAATGAAGCATTGTCCCTATCAAGGCCTCTTGAATTTGTTATTGTAGACCACGCTAGAGGTGGTCCAGATAAATGTAGACACCCATTACCTTCCAACTTGTTCTCCCCAATTTCCATGGGCTGTTCACAACTTACAATTTCTTGCATGGATACTTCAAAGCCCTACTTATTCAATTCAGTCGCAGACGCCACAAGAGTTTCTGCCCCACTCTAGATTTCAACCAAAACGCCATGATATAAGTACAATTATGATGCGGAAAACGCACAAATTCAATATCATTTATTGAGAAAAAATATCAATCCAGTAGCTTCTTCAGAACAGTAATAATAGCTCTTCGATTTAAGAACTTAAAATCCTTCCCTCTTTTCTTTTAGACTGATGCAAGTGAACCCTTAGAATAGCAAAAGTTTGCAAATCAAACAGAGGGCTATTTGTTTTATTAGGCAGTCTTTCAGTTGGGTTCCCCACCATTCATAGGTTGCTGGTAATTGGTTTGCGTATCCTCCCAAGGCCTTCCCTGCAGTACATTAGTCTCTCCACTAGGCATCCTTTTAACGCAGCGATTATCCTGGCTGTCCCTGGTCGTTCTTATCAATGTTTGTGGAACACAAGGCATATTTCCCCACAAAAAATCTGTTCCAGTTGTTTTCTTCCTATCTCTATTTTCTCAGTTTGGGTTCCCCCTGTTGCTTTCCTGGTCAAACTGGCTGAGTTTTGCAGAGAGTTGCTACAGATGGCAACTTTTTTCGATTGACCCTCACATGTTGTAGTTGTTAAATCCTAAAATGTTTTACATCTGTACAAAATTGGCACCAAAACCTCTGTAGCACTCGGAAACTCTCTGTGGGATGCCATTGAAACTTTATCAATACATATGGCCAGTGCAGACGAGTTACGACAGATTCTAATTTGATCAGGCTCTGCAGGGTTCCCTATGCTAATTTGTTGAGCCCTTTCTTTCCTAGCAGCCGTCTTCAATCACTTCTTTGTCAGTTTATCAACCCCATTACTAGGGAAATTCAAGGCACTCAAGAAACTCGCCTTACCAGAATTCTTTATTTTTTCTCCCTTGTTATTCTTTGATTATAGTTCTCTTCTGGACACTTCTTTAACTTGATTTTCATTGTTATTATTATTCTTTCTTTTCTGCTTTTTCCATCCAATATAGCAAATCAGCAGTGGTATATTACCCTCCTCCGGTGATTCACCTTGCAGGGTGGACACATTGCTCCTCAGACATAATCTACCTGTGCCATCCTTCTGAATGCCTCCATTACGGATTCAGATATAGGCATTTCATCCAGAGTGTCACTCACTCTGTTCACCAACGTGGGACACCCTATCACCTCTACTTCACCTTCAGTTTGTTGTTTCGGGACCCTTCGATCACGCATTTCGATGAAGGAACTGTGAACTTCTAGCCAGGCCTCTCATACCACACGTGCACTCGCACACCAATGAATATGCAGGAGACGGGAGCTCTCTCTCGCAACGTCTTGTGGACGGGCTGTTTCTCATGCCCATTACTGCACAACCTGACAGTAACCTTCCAAATGCCTAAAGGAATCCACAGTTCTATGCAATTCCGACAAACCAATCTCTTATGTTATGTTACTTTGCATTTATATAGCACCTTATGTACCATAGGTATGGTCTGAGGGCGCTGGTAGGTTGAACGCCCTTGGGAACCAGAGTTCAGGTCAGTAGAGAGAGTGGAGAGAGTCAAAGGTGCGTGTGAGCACCGGATATGTGTGCAGATGGTGTGGCATTTGTGTAATAGCTGCTTCTTAGCGGTAGGTGTGGTGGTTGAGAGATCAGGAGTATGTGTTCGTTCTGGCAGGATTTATCCAGACCGAATGTGGCTGCGTTAGGCCTGAGGCGAACGCCTAGCTGCGGTTTGTGTAACCAGCAGTGTTGGGGAGTATGCGGCAGATGTTAGTATGAGAACAGTTATACCGAATGGTGCCATAGTATCTCTGTGTTCTAGTTGAATGGTGGTGTAAAGAAGATAGTAAGCGTGGTGATGTGATATGATGTGTTACATGCTCTTTCAAACGTTCCATGCACTCCGAAACATTCCATGTAAGTCACGCAATTCTATGCACTCCAGTCCGCTCCATGCACTCCAGTCTGCTCCATGTACTCCAGTCCGCCCCACGCACTCCAGTCCGCTCCACACACTCCAGTCCACTCCACGCACTCCAATCCGCTCCACACATTCAAATCTGCTCTACACACGCCACTCCGTACCACACACTCCAATCCGTTCCACGCACTCCAATCCGTTCCATGCACTCTAATCCGTTTCATGCATTCCAATCCATTTCATGCATTCCAATCTGTTCTATTTACTGCGATCTGTTCCGTGTATTCTATGTTGTTTTATGCACTTCATTCACATATTTCACCCGTACATCTACATACTTCATTCGTTCCATCCATATTTTTCACACGTTCCATCCACATACGTCACCCGTTCCATCCACATAAGTCACCCGTTTCATCCACATACGTCGCCCGTTCCATCCACATACGTCGCCCGTTCCATCCACATACGTCGCCCGTTCCATCCACATACGTCGCCCGTTTCATCGACATACGTCACCCGTTCTGTCCACTCTATGCATTCAGCGGCTCTACATACTCATCCGCTCTACGCAATCATCTGCACTACACATTCTTTCGCTCTAGGCACTCATCCGCTCTACATGCACTCTGCACTCACCCTTTCTAGGCACTCATCCGTTCTAGACACTCTTCCGCTATATGCAACTCTTCCACTCTATGCAACTCATCCGCTCTATGCAACTCGTCCGCACTAGGCAACTCGTCCGCTCTAGTCACTCGTCCGCTCTAGGCACTCGTCTGCTTTATGCCCTTGCATGCTCTACGTATTCACCGGCTCTACTCACTCACCCGCTCTACGCACTCACCCGCTCTATGCACTCACACGCACTCCTTTCTTACACATTAATTCGCTCATACGCACTTGTCTGCTCCATACACTCGTCGGCTCTACCCACTAGTCTGTTCTACGCAATCATCCGCTCCATACACTCCTCCATTCTTACACACTCCTTCGCTCTGTACACTCATCCGCTCTACGCAACTCATCCGCTCTATGCAACTCGTCCGCACTAGGCAACGCGTCCGCTCTAGGCACTCGCCCGCTCTAGGCACACGTCCGCTTTATGCCCTCGCACGCTCTACGTAGTCACCTGCTCTACTCACTCACCCGCTCTACACACTCATCTGCTCAACGCAATCATCCGTTCAGCGCATTCATCCGTTCCACACATTCCTCCGTTTGAGGAATGAAGCTATCCATTTAAGAGTGGTTCCACAAATTCCTAGGGAGTGGAGGCGGTCAAGGAGGATTGAGTGATTGATTGTCTTGAAGGCAGCGGATAGGTCAAGAAGGATTAATGCGGCGCATCCCACGGTGTCTGCTGTCATTTTAAGGTAATCCCAGATTGAGGTTAGAGTGGTTTCAGTTCTGTCACGGGCTCCGAAACCTGATTGTGCGGGGTCTAGGAGATTGTTGGCTTCGACAAAGGCATTTAGTTGGGAGTAGGCGGTTTGGTCAATGAGTTTGGCAAGGAACCTGGTGTTTGAGATGGGGCGGTAGTTTTTGGGCTCGAGAGGGTCAAGGGAAGATTTTTTTATTAGAGGTTTGACATGAACCATTTTGAATGCGTCCGGAAAGATACCCGAGGAAAGGGAGTCATTTATGATGGATCTTGCGTGTTCTCCTGCGCAGGTGGAAGCAAAAATGTCTTTGAGGGTTGTGGCCAGGCAAGGGTCTAGCGGAGAGCTGGATGGTTTGCAGGCAGATAGAAGTTTGAGAAATTGGTCTGGTGATATTGGACTAAAGGATTTGAACGTTGGTTGCGTAGTGGTCACAGGCAGTGGGTTGGCCGGTATGGGGGGAGGGTTGCCTGGTGGATGTAAGAGAGCCAGTTTGGTGGTTAGAACATTTGTTCTTTCGAGAGTCGTGGTGTAAAAGTGGAGGGAGAGAGAGTCGCACAGCGATTGTGAGGTGGTCGGGACGGTCATAGTGCATGCCGGTTTGGTGAATTTGGAGATAATTTTGTGAAGTTCTTTGCTGGGGTTTTTGCAGTTTAGGATTCGGGAGATTATCCTCATCCTTAAATTCCATCTGCCAAATCTGGAGGCTGAACGCCTTGCAGGGGTGAAAGAGAGAGATCTGGTCTACATGACCAGGAGGGTTCGGAGGCTTGTCACAATGGAAAGACATTTTATTTTTTAAAAAATCACATTGTTCACCACGCACATGTTATTTGCTGTTCTTCTAACTGGTGAAGTAAGCTCTTCATAGGGCTCTGCCATATCTATATCGCCTTCGCTCCACCTCTTCCTGGCCTTAAAGCATTAATTTTTTTAATGTTCTTTGCCGTAAATGTATGCTCCTGCACCACCCCCCACCCCGTCTCCCAACCCACCCACGAGGTTTGCATCTGTTGAATCAAGCATGGTTAAGCTGGCGCCTCAGATTTAACGTTTTGTGTGAACGAGCCAGACCCTCCTGCGAACACCAATTCAATTGACAGGAGTCGGGTGCCATCATACTTGGCAGCTCCAGCCTACTTGCTGACAAACTCTTTCCCGCTGAGGGGCAAACCTCTTGCCAGGGCCCATTCTCCAATTCTGGCATCTACTTCGTAGATTATAAATGTTCGCCCAGCACCCAGCTTTAGTATTGCTGAGCATTTTACTTATTTGTATTGTCACCCCACGCCCGCAGATTAATAGCTATTACTTATATTTTCAAGGCAGTCCTCCTTTCGGTTGCTGCGACCTCCTATTTTACTGGGTAAACAACAAGGCAAAGAGACTATAGAAGCACACTGACTCTTACAGCGGTACACTTAGCAAAGACACTTGCCAAAGCACATTATTGGAGGACCCCAGAAAAATGAATTGGAATATCTCAATATTGTCCGTCAGTAAAAATACCACAAGAACTGTATAATAAGCTATCATAGTTTCATTTATTGGGCTGAGAAATGGGCATTTTTTTTAATTCAAATTTTGATTCAGAACGTAAACATAAAATAACATCAAAGTGTGTCTTCACACAAACATTTCCAGGGACTTGCCCAAAGCACAAATAAAAACAAAGAGAGGCATCATCTTACAATTATGTATAGAGTCATATTCAAGTTACACCCACCCCTCAATGATATTGCACCTCATTTTCACAGAGGCAAAGGAAAGAAAAACAGGTCAAGTAGAAACAATAAAAGATTAAAAAGAAAAGAAAAATAGCTTAAAAACACAAGACCTCTGAAAAGATTTTTTACTTTTTCTGCTACCCCCTCCCTCCACCCCCTCCGCAAACCCCTACGCCCCAGCAAGGGAACCAACCATGTTCAAAAACCCTAAGTTAACCAAATCCTCAAAGAAAACCATTACCTTTGTGTTGAACGTTAATACTTTGTGAATTTCGTGTTGCTATCAAAAGACCATGGAACTCTACGGGGTCTATAATAAATGTCACATACTCACATATCCACAGCACAAATAACCAAGGCCATCATTGACAGGAAGCTCATGTTCACACAGATGAATGAAGCCTAAAAATATCAAACCCCTCCCTGGGCCTGGGAGGACCCCGCAGAGGATAGCAGCCTCTGATGTTCGTTGTAGGTCAAGAACGGGAACCATTCCATTTCTCTGTAAGATTCAGATAAAGTCTGTGTGAAGCTCTCCATGTCATAAATATTGTATGCTTAACGCAACCATTCCTCATGCGTGGGAGGGTGAGGCCGTTTCCAATATTTCGTTTTATATTCCGTGGCGGGCAAACATAAATTGACCACCACATGAGTGGTTTTAATATAGATCTCGCCATTATCAGACGATCAAAACACAAAAGGAGCAATAAAGAAGTCAAAGCCCTCTCAATCACATCTACGGCCTTCACCCAAGCCAATACCTCCTTCCAGAAAGTCTTCATGGCTGGACACTCCCACCAGGCCTGCCAATAGGTGCCAACATTACCACACCCCCACCAACACAGAGGGCTAGAGCCTAGGAACATCTTAGAGAGCCTTTCCGGTGTGAACTGCCAACGTTGCAATAATCTGTAGCCATGCATCTTATATTGCATAGCTATCGCTGTCGACCAAAGATAGATGTATGTATGGCCAGTGTTCCCTGCCCTCTGGAAAAGGTATATTGCGTGCCCAATGCTGCCTGGCCCTCTCAGGATGTTTATTGCCTGTTCCCAACAAAGCTGAATATTACTTCGATACCAGACCACTAGAACTCACTTGGCAGTTATGCACCTGTTCAAAAGCCATCAAGGAATGACTTCAAAGATTATTCCAGGAACAATCTGTAGTAAACCCTTTTAATTGTAAATATATCAAATTGGACAGTAGGCCCTCACCCAGTAACTCGTCCAAAAAAAGGTTTGGGAAGAAAGGAGCCCTCCTTTCAGAATTGACCCACTTGTACCAAACCTTTCTCGTAGCATAACTGAGACCGCAGTGGTTTGTGGATCTTATCTCATATCTGGGTAGCCGAAAGACAACTCAAGGGGGAAAGCCAGATTGTTATTCCTTGCAGCAATTTGGTTTTCCTCCATAATTTCCAATCAGTAGCTAGCACTGGATGTTTCCTAACTCTGTGAGAGATGATTTCCAGGTACCCACAACCATTCCCCTATCGGGACTGGAGCCATCAAATCATTCGCTAGGGAAACCCATTGCTTTTCTCTAGTCCTTCGAAGGTGATCCAATAGCACCCTTAGTTGGGCTGCCCTGTAGTAGTTCCATAAATCCGGAAAATCAACCCACCCCATCTTTTGGCTGTATCAATGTGGTATAAGCTACTCGTGTCTTTGCCGCATTTCACAAGAGCTTGAAATAGAAACAATAACCTAGGGAGGATATTTATTTTAATGATAGTTAGATGGCCCGCCCAAGAGAAAACCAAATTTGCCCATCTTGCCAGTTCCGATCTAATAGTGGCCATTAGTGGGGATAAGTGGGGATAATTAGAACTGTACAAGTGCGCCAAATCCCTAGTTATCCCAAGTTAACGCAGTCCCTCTGACTGCAATTGAAAACCGCTCTGGGCTATGCAACTAGAAAGTGTGGGTGAGGGGTCTATCAGAGGCAACATCTTTGACTTCCCGTCATTTAATTTAAAACCCGAACAAACACCATATGTCCCTAGCACATCTTTTAACCCTGTCAGAGAAGTCTCTGACTTTTTGACGTACATCAACATATCGTCAACAAAGAGTGCTAATTTATAATCCCTCCCCTGTCTTACAAGCCCACACGTTTTCTCACCCCTACAAATCCTATCTGCAAGTGGCCAGGGTCAAAGCAAAGAGCAAGGGAGACAGGGGAGCCTGTCTGGTGCCTCTCTGCAAAGGGAATATAAATCAGATGAAAGACCGTTTATTGACACCTGTGCTCAAGGGGTGTTGTACAGAGCCATAACACCTTCAAACCAGTGAAACTCAAACCTCATCTTGACCAAGACCACCCCAAGAAAAGACAATTTGACACGGTCCAAGGTCTTTTCTGTATCAAAGTGAAACTAAAAGCAGGCCCTTGTCAGCAGGTTCGATGAAAGCAATCAAATCACATGTTTTAAGAATGTTATCCTCCCCCAGTCTACCTCGCACAAAACCCACCTGGTCACTGTGTACCAACGTTGGCAATAATTTACCCAGGCGCTCCGCTAAGACACTAGAGTAGATCTTTGCATCTACATTCAAAAGAGATATCAGGTGGTATGAGGCACAATCAAGCCTATCTCTGCCTTTTTTTGGAATCACAACAATTTTGGCTTGTGTAAAAGACTCAGGTACCAATTCCCCATTCATTATACTATTAAAAAGTGAGGAGAGAAATGATGCTAAATCCCTTATGAAATGCCCCTGTAAAGCCATCTGTGCCCGGGGCCGAACCCAACTACACTCTAGCAGTAGCTTGCGAAACCTCCTGGTGTTCTATTGATGCATTCAGAATGGCCAGATCAATCATCCCCACTCTGGGAAGGCGAACCTCAGTGAGATATTCCTCAATTACGTGTGCTTTGACAGAGGCTTCGCTAGTGTACAAAGTCCTATAATATTGAGCGAACCTCTGGACAATGCATTCAGGATATGTCAACCTATCGTCCTGAGGGGTGCTTATTTCTGTGACCTACCTATCTGCCTCTGGCCTACAGAGCCTTGCAGCCAATAAGGTGTGTGCTTTATCCCGTTTCCTAACGAATCTCTGTTTCAAACATCTAAGTTCAAACAATGCTGCACCCCTCCAGATACTGTTAAATTCATGCCTAAGGTCTACGATCGCTTTCCAGTTCTCCTCATCAGATAGGCTATCATACAGAGTGTTTTCTCGGGATCTGGTTTGTTCCCTCAACTTTGCCTCTCGCAAGGCCCGAGTCCTCTTCTTTTCAGACGCTCCTGCTATTATCAGACCACGAAAGGTCGCCTTCGCCGCCTCCCAAACCATATGCTTATTAACCCTCCCCAGTATCATTAATTTAAAAAAACTGATGAATTTCTTCCTGCAACTTATCACGAGACATCATGTCTTTAAACAAGGCATCATTGCAAGTTCAACATTTATCAGTGAAATGGACGATAACTCACACCTATAGTTGCCAAAGACATATCATGGTCCATCTATGCCACCACTCTGATAGAGATTAGATTAGATTAGATTAGGGATTTGTAATGCGCATATCCCTTAGAACCAAGCAGTAAACTGCATCTAGGCGCATATGCTAAAATCCTTTGCTCACATCAGGACACAGTCACAGGACCCATCAATCACTGGAACAGATGATATATTCTGCAGTTCTGCTGGAAGTGCATTCTAGAGTTGGGGTCCCCTGATGGAGAAGCATCAGTATCCCCGGGAGAGGCATTTAGACAGAGGGACAGCCAGGAAGTTTTTCCTAGAGGAGCACAGAGTACACGCTGGCGGGTAGATCTTAATCTTTGAAATCAGATATCTCGGTGCAGTTCCTTGGATGCACCTGTAAAATCAGACATAGCAGTCAAAATTCGATTCTTTGCTGCACTGGCAACCAGTGCAATTTCTGACAGTACTTGGAGATGGAAACTCTTTTTGGAACATTGAACACTAATTGAACGGCAGCATTTTGAGCTGCCTGGAGTCATTGCAGTTGACAGTCCAAGGCTCCAAGTAGCAGTGTGCCGCAGTAGTCCAATCTTGAGTTTAACATTGTACCTACAATCAATGCACAATCTGATTCGGAGACCAGAGTTACGATATGTTTCAAGAGTCGGATTTGAAAGTAGACAGATTTCACTACCTCAGAGACATGGGCATTACCTCCCAAAGATGCTTGCCAAATACAGCCCAAGTTCTTAACCTTATGCAAGAAGGATGTGGCTGAGCCAAACACGTCTGGACAAGGGGTGGAGGCATGGTATTGGCCAAGAAGATTCTTTGGTACAAATACTATAACCTCAGTTTTGGTGGGATTTAACTGAAGCGTGCTTTCCACCCAGTCTATTATAGCTTCCGCACAAGCCAGGACACGCTCGGTTGCTTCTGGTGCTGATTTTAGTCTGACATATATTTGCATGTCATCTGCATATGAATGGCATTTCAGGTTAAACCTAGAGAAGATGTCCATCACTGTCCTGAGATAGATATTTAACAATATCGTTGACAATGATGATCCCTGTGGAACTCCACACAATACTGGGAGAGCTTCTGAGTAGTAACCTCCCAACTTGACTACTTGAGTCCGATCTTTCAAAAAGAAAGAGAACCATTTCAAGGCTGCCGACAAATCCAGCATGATCAACATACTCAGATCCCCTTCCTCAGCGGCCCTCAGGATATCATCCCAAACAGCCAGTAGTGGTGTTTCAGTCCTGTGACCGGGCCTGAAACCAGACTGGAAGGTGCCAAGGATGGAATGTTCCTCTAAGTGGCTCTGCTGATGCGTGGTAACAATCTTTCCCAAGACCTTAGCGGTCCAGGTTACACCTGCAATTGGGTGATAATTACTCGTGTCCTGGTGATTCAAAGTAGATTTAACAAGGGTGTGAGCACAGATTTCATTAGATCTTGAGGTACAAATCCCTGTGCTAAGGATAAGTCCACAAATTCTGTCCTGAAACCACTGAGATGGGAGGCATGTTTCAATGTCAGATATGCTGGGATCGGATCATAGTCCTGATTTGTGGGTTAAAGGTGTAAGATCAAATCTTCAATCATTTTAGAATTAACCAAGGAGAAGGAGGGGATTTAGGAGATAAGTCTCCTTTGAGGGTCTTGAATTTTATTTGCGGCCACAACGATGTTAGTTTGAGAGTCCAGTTGCTTGCATTATGAGGTTTATTTTTTCATTGAAAAACTCAAATTCATTTGCTAGAGCATGAGAAAAGGGGTGCACAGATAAGACACAGGTTGGTGACGTGAGGCTCCCATCAAGGTGAAAAGATCCTTTGAACTATTGTTAGAGGAATTGATCTGATCTTGAAGGAACTGAGATTTTGCAGAAATAATCCCTGTTTATAGGTTGCCAGTGCCACTTTGACACTTTGATGGGACGGCATGTCTAAGTTTCAACCATATTTTTCGTTTCTTTCTGCAGATCCTTTTAAATTCCTTTAGGGAGTTTGTAAACCAGGGGTTATTTGTATTCTTTTTTTTTATTCTATGCTTTCAAAGGTGCTCTTGCATCGCAGCATTCCTTAACATTGATAAATTAAGCTGGTAAAATTTGTCGCAGTCGTTTACCAAGGACAATGACAGGAATTTGGAAGCTAAATGTGATCCTGCGCGATAGGACAGAGTTAGATAATGGGCCCGACAGTGGGCCTGCTAGATCGAGCAGGATGTAGAAAGTCACCATAAAATGGTCTGACCAGGTAACTACTTTATTTTCCCTACGGAAGATATTCAGACCCCTGGATAGAACAATATCCAGACAATGACCCTGGTTGTGTGAGGCTGATGACCTGAGAAAAGATAGGTCATGAGCTATTGATATTTCCCTCAACCGTAACCAGTCTATATTAGTGGAATCATTACACCATACATTAAAATCATCCAAGATCATCAGTTTGGAGCATTGTACGGCTTCTCAAGCCAGGTATTGTTCCAATTTATTAAAGAAAGGGCCAGTGGGGTCCAGATGTCGATAACATAAAAGTACCCGCATGGCGGTATTAGCTGAGGTTTAGAAAGTTCAAGCAAGTGCCTGAACATCATTATCCCATTACAGACCCTGAAAATTACTTATAATAAAAGTCGTTTTACAAACAACCCCACCATCTCACTTGGTGTCCCTGTTTTTGAAATTTATTGAGAAGCCAAGTGGGACCAGTAAGTGAAACTGTCAAACCAAGCTTCTGTGATAAGAAGGCAGTCTAAACTGCATGAGGTAATTAATGCAGGGCCACAGCATTCTTTACTGCAGACCTAAAGTTGATCAAGGCACCCTGCAATTTCTAGGAGGCGGTGTATGCCACATCTTTTTTTAAATGTTGTGGGACCTTCAAGGTTAACAATGCCCAGCCCTCTAAGTTTGTTGAGAGTGTGTAGACCGAGGAATCATGTGTTATCCCTCAGTTGTAGCAAGGTGTCATGTGCATACATTTTGGTCATATGCTAACAGGTTAGGTTTATAGATGATATTTCCACTTTTACCTTGCAACCAAATTGGGGGTGAGAGCTAAGAGATTTGCGACTCTGACCGCCACGCTAGCAGGAGTGGCTTGCAACTAATTAAGGAGTGGAGTTGGCAGATGGTTGTGCCGACCGTCGATCAGCTTGAACAGGCCAAACAGGCTTCGTGACAGCGCTTCGTGCAGACTCAGGTCAGTTATAGCCTGTGTCGCCCTACAAACGTGTCAGCAAATGTACACGAACGCTGAGGCTGCTGCACATGTACTCTCCAGCAGTGCAACAGCGAAACAGACTGCCCACCCAAATAAACTAATTTGCTTAATTGTTTCAAGGATAAGATTGCCTTAAATGACAGTTAAAATATTTCTACACATTTATGCACGTTACATTTAAAAAGTTAAAACACACGTTTTCAAATTCAGCAAAGATAGTGGTCAGAACAGAGCGCAGGTAGCTTCAACAACAGGATCCTATTATATCATGGGCCCTACTCGAGTCCAAAAGTATGTAGTCGATCCGTGTATAGGTCTTATGTGGTACCGGGTAAAAGGTGTGTGATTTAAGTTCTGGGTGCAAAAACCCAAACGTGTCAGTTAAGTGGTAAGTAACAAAAAGGTCACCCAGTGACTGTCCAACTCCTTGGGTTGGCTGCGTTGCTCCCTCCCTCAAGAAAAACCAATTCCTCAAATAATCTGCTAGCGCATTAAGATCACCACTACAGATCATAATCGCCCTGGTTCATCACTCAAGCAGGGAAAATGACTTTTCGCAAAAATGCGAGCTGTTGTTGATTGGGGGCGTATAACCCACACATAATTACTTCAACAGCATTCAACCTTCCCCTAATGGCCAAAATGTTCCCCCCTACCCCCTCATTGCTCTGTAATAATTGGAAGCCAAGTGACTCTTTAAACAAAATCCCCACACCAACCTTTCGTTCCAGACCAGATAGCCAAACCACCTCCCTAATACCATTACCTCTGATGGAAAACTCTTCACCCTTTCTAAATTTCGTTTCCTGGATAAACAATATCTGAAAAGACGACTGCCGAAACTCCCTAACGGCATGGGCCTCTTTTGCAAAGAATTAAACCCCTTAACATCCGGGGTCCCAGCCCTCAATGAGGCTGCGCTTGCCATAACTGTTCACAAATAAAAGCAACTCAGAAAAGAAAGCAATACAAAATCCCCATCACAACCAGAGCATTCCATTTCAACACAGTACAACAATGGTAATCTCTGCCATTAACAAGAAAACATGGCCCAAACAAGCCAGTTAATTTCTACAAGTCCTCTCCCTAACCTCCACCCACCCCCTGAGACCTCTCCCTGCAAGGCCCCAAATCCCACCACCCCCAATTATGGAGACAACCCTATGTAACTAGAGCCACACAAATAGGACCCTTCCATCCTCCGAAGATGATCGAGCAACATATAACACAAACTAAATCAGAACCCCTGCACGACCCTGCATCCGGGGTATATTAGAGAAACGAAATACTAAAGATCCAAAAAGTAAACAAGAAACAATTCCTTCAGCGAATTACCCAGCGTCACCAACCAGTTATCACCATAACCTAAGTATCAATACCAATTCCCAAGAACCAAATCAGAAAATTACACATCACTAGGCATAAAACTCTCAAGGAGTGTTACAATTTGCATAACTTCCTGGAGCCCCTACATCTTCTTCTTTGTGGCAGTGGTTGACAAATGCTGGCAGTTGAGGGTGGACCCTTCAGTGAGGGAACCTCCTCCTCTATACACACTATCAAAAACAAGATCCCAAAGGTCAGACCGGTCAAGCGGAGAGGCCAATAGCTGTCGCACGGATTGTTCCAAAGAGGACGCCGATTCACCTTGGTTTTCTTTTAGGCTCATAATTCGCAGGTTACATCTCCTCTTCCTATTCTCAAGGTCATCGATTTTTGTTGCCAAGTCGATCTCTCTAGATTCCAGGTCCTGAAGCCTCGAATTTATCTTCATATCTACTAAGTCAATGGAGAGATGATCGTTTTCAAGAGCCTCCAGTCTGTCCTCCAGCGTTCCCACTCTCCCCTTCAATTCCTTGACTGAGGCCAGGAACTTACTCCTCATTGATTTTATTTCCTCCAATCACAACTGATATCTGCCTTGGTGGACCCTTTCTCCGAGCCATCAGATGGCTCACAAGGAACCTCCATAATCCTGGAGTGCCTGACACAAGATTGCAGAACACTCAAAGTTGTGGTGTGTGGGGGGTAACCCAGGCCAGAATAATCACAAACCACTGCGTTAAGTAAAACCCTGGCTCCTGGCAACAGCAAAGGTTCCAAATGCCACTTAAAGGTAAACCCCCAATCAAGGAGCACTTGTTGCACTGTAGCTTCAGAAAAGTGTCCAGAGAGTTCAGTGCACTGAAGTGCTTGACGCCGCTGCTGTGAAAAAAATGGAACTTAATCCCTGTATCACCTTTAAGGGGGGAGTTGGCTGCTTACAGATGGGACAGCCTAAGAGCACCTTTGGAAAAACATATGAGACTCAACAGCAATAGGCCTGAACATTCCTAAAAGGCTGTATCAGATCTCAGAAGTGCTGCGTGTGTAGAAGCTGCCAGAATTCCCCATATAGTGGTGCAAAGACCCGCTGCAATGTTTTAATAATCAGAAATCCTCACATGCTCTCAAATTCTGCTTTGATAGCTCATCTCTGTGGAGCTTCAATACAAACCTACGACGCTTGCCGGGAAACCGAGTCTAGCAACTAGTAGGACAGAACGTCCTCCAACAGTGAGCAATCTCCTCTGCTCACGGACCCTGAAGCAATAGCAGTGTGGAAAGGCACATCTGCAGGTGATGGTGGCGTCCACGCTGCGGCTCCGATCACACCAAAAGCAGAAGAAATCTCTCATGGCAGCTGCTCTAACCCATAGCTCTCAACCTTTTGTGGCCCGTGAGCCGTGTTGGGGGCCTGGATCACCAGGCCAACACCCGCTCTGTAATCAGTCTATAAAAAAATATATATATATTTTTAAAAAATACAGGGCAGGTGGACCGTAGGGGAACACCGGATTAACATACCCTTGGTGGCGGGCCGCAGGGGGCACCCTGTGGCCACCGGAGCCGCTCACGTTCCCTGGCTGGGGGCACCCAGCTCACTGCAGCCCCGGTTCTGGGGGTGCCCAGGACGGGGTCGCACACACATTGCTGTGGTCACACGCCAGAGACAGTTCGTGGGGACGGTGTTGCCCAGCAGGGGCACCGCCTCAATACTGGGCCACGCAAACAGGGCCTCAGCACGCTGCGCTGCAACAGCAATGTGCACAGAGACAAAGGACGCTGGAGTCAGCCTCGGATCGACTGACGAGCCGGAAATGGCGCGTCCCTTTTATTAGGTGGGTCACATGTTTGATACCATGTGACCAAAGCACAAGTCCTGGGAGCTACCATGCTCCCAGGAGGGGTGACATGCAACAGGTGGGTGAAAGCTCATTGATTCCTATGGGCGTGTAGGGAGCTTGGCGGGTGAGAGAGTTGCCTAAGATGTCTAGCCAAGCCAATGTCAGTAACGTGCTTCCGCATCCCGGCTCTGCAGGCCACACAGAAGCTGCACGCCATAGGCATAAAGGCAGATCTCCAGTTGCAGGCCACGTAGGAAGCCCAGGAAGAGCTTAAAATCCTCCAGAGGACCTCACACACATTTCCACACCTGAAAGTACAAACACAGGGTCTGCAAGGGTAAATCTCTTCCATCTTCGTCAGCTGGCGAAAGGAGACCACAGGTTAACCAGCCATGTCGCCTATGCCCCCTGGTGGTCTCTGGCAAATGGGTTTTTGATTAAAGCATAAAAAGTTCAAACTAGCTTTAAAATGGAAATCAATTTTATACCATCATCAACATTTCGAAAAACAATCCCACTGCTCTCTTGTGTTGTACAACTATTAAAATTATTTATTTGTGAAAGCTGATGTACTATTCAAAACCATATCGTATTTCGTATATTACTTAATTTGTAAAATGTAACTCTTAATATTGGTCCCACTGTCACATATTGTGGTGACATTGTTGCAGAGTCACGTGAGTCAACACTCGTTTCAAGCCAGGGATCTTCCTCAGTATTCCTAGCTATTTACCATACAATGAATATTTGGGAGGTGTTCTGGCTCAGCGTAACCTAGCACAAATAGCTAGATCATCTAGCACAGAGTATCCTAGCATGAATAGCTGAGAGATGAACTGGCACAGTGTCACGCCCTATGAGTATCTCAAAACTCCTTCCTGATCATGGAAGCCGAAGTTTCTGATTCATGAAATAACAGGTAATTCGAGTCAGCAAATGGGCGGAAGAGGGTTAGGGAGAAGTTGTGGATAGGTAGGGAGAGTTTAGGAACACCAGAGAAATGTTTAGGGAAGGCTGGTCGGAAAGAACATGGGGGAAGTTAGGATAGGAACATACAACACATATCTGCTGAGCGCTACCCTTGTAGGCCCCTTGTTGCATAGACAACTCTGCTCCACCACTGCTAGATGTGTTTAGGTATACCTGACCGTAACATAAGACGTGCCCTTCCTTAATCAAGGACACCCCCTACTCCTAGTTCCACCTTTCTTAGCTTAGAGTTGACAACACCATGGTAGTGCACTTTCTGAATCTTAAGCAGAACAGCCACAAACAGTAAGCACATTTAGAAAAGCACATGGAACAAAGTAGTGCGTGACCTTAACCGGATACCAGTTGCATAGCACACAGTATAACAAACATGGAGGCAAGAATAAAAAATGTAAAATGTGCACTTCCCTTTACACAATTAGCATTCTTGGGAATGGAATTCAGCAAGGACATACAAACATGAAGTGTTAGGCATAGCCACAATGACACAAGCACATATAAGCGTTTAAATTGCCCTTTTGGAGTGTGTGGTTGGAACATTCATGTTGCCAGTCCCACCCAACTTCTTAAACTTAGTTAATTCCTTGTATCACACTGGTTAACACCATGGCCCCATAGTAAACACCATAGTTTTGTACTTGAATGAGGCCTCCAGAGTCTTTCGGGAACATCCACAGGCGAAGAAATGCCGGCGTTGAACGCCAAGCGGCCTGTAAACCACCAGTTACTCCTTCATACCAACAAGCGCAGTGGGTGACGTAGAGCGAGGGGAAAAAGCCCTTCCGTGTCTCCCTCCGAGTGTTGCTGCCACAGTGCCTATCGCACTCCACTCCTCACCATCCAATTGACGCTGCACCTGACCCTTCCAGCCCGTGCCCACAATCACTAGCAAGCAGCATGGGCTGGGGAGGGGATAATAATAATAATTTAGCATGTATATAGCGCTACAAACCCTCAGGTATCTGAGCGCTGCTTATGATTACCCACGGCGTGTGGTGCTCATTTATTGACCTCGGAAGGATGAAAGGCTGAGTTTGGCCCCGCCGGGATTCGAACCTGCGTTAGCAGGCTCTGCACGGGTATCAAAGCGAGCGCTCTACTCGCTGTGCCACTTGACCGGCATAATCAAGGCCTCCACCATAGCATGCTAGGCACGTGCTCCAGAAGTTCATTATGGGAGTTGTGATCCAGAGCGGTCCAGGTTCCCAACATACCACATCTCCAGGGCTTATTAGCCTGTGTGTTGTGACTCCGGCCCCAATATTCTCCATACCCAGCTCCAGCAACCCATTTCCTCACACACGGGGTACCCTAACATCATTCAGAGAAGAGTGTGATCTACACAATCATGCATTTCATCAGTTCTTGCAACTACGACACGCTTTGGGTGGGTATTTGAGACTTAAAAGACAGCCCATATGTGCTTACCTTGGAGACATAGAGCTAGATTCGTAAAACGAACTCAAATGAATAAAACGCAGAGGATGTGCTTTTTTCATTTGCGCTAGTTTTCGAATTGTGCAGGTCACCTTATTCCAAAGCAATAAATATGCTGGCCAGCCCAATTGAATACATCTGTGTTAGAGTACATTTCGACGCTAATGCATTACACACGTCCAGCACCCACGTTGGTGCTAGGAGTGCATGGCACATTGTGAAGTGCTAAAAAAGGAAAGAAACATTTGTATTTCTGTTTAAGGGATGGAAGTGCAAGTGGCAAAGAAGCAGTTCAGACCTTTCTACACAGCCCATGGGACTGCCTGCGATTGAGAGACTTCTTGGTGGTGAATTGGTGATATGCGCGCAGGCACTTCAGGGAGGAGATTGAACTTTCTCCCAAGATGGTAGTACTGGGGATCATCAACAACTCGATGCACCTCGTTACATCAGACTTTGTGTCAGTTTGGTTCTAGTTGTGATGTGGCAAGACATAGGATCCCAGTGAAAAGAGGGATTAAACAACACCTGGCTGCTGAATGTGTAGTCTGCACAAATTGGGGATAAAATCATCTAGGGTGTACGGAGGCAATATTATAACATGGATTAGAACTGTGGCATCCATGATCGGGTTTGATCTATTATCAATGCCATTATACCCTTTCGCCTACCCCCATGACACCCTTCCCCCATAACCATAAAGGGGATACATGACCTTGTGCCAAACTAGCTCTACCTCTACTAGGAATTTGGCCTCATTATGAGTCCAGCGGTAACCCTGATGGTGCTTCCGGCGGTTGCCGCCAGACTCGTAATATTTACCAGCACCTCGCCTCCTGGTGCCACCGGGACATTATAGTCCTCTCGGACCGGGAACCTAGGTGCCAGAAAATGTTAGTCCCTATTCCGGTGGAGTCCAATACAGGGATGGATTCACAAAAGCACTGACACAGTTACTAACGGTGCCGGTGCTTCCGTGATCAGTCTGCCTACCGGGGTCCCACTGCGCCCAGCAGGATCTGACCTGTCAGGCACAGCGGCCCCGCCAGGCAGACTCGGAGTGTGGCGGACTGGAATCAAGGGTGCTGGTAAACTTACCAGCACCCTTGTTTCCGGATCGCCACACTCATAATGAGGGCCATTGATTCGGTAAAAAATTGTGTTGACCTGGCAGTTGCAACCACACTGCAGCTAACACTGCCACCTGCCTGTGATTATGTATAGTGTGGTTCTTAATTGATTTAACTCAAATTCTATGAACATTTACAAAAACACAAAAAAGTTTATTTAGCTTAAAGAAATGGTCTCTTAATCACATGACTCAATAATACTATGACAATTTTATTTTATTGTTTAAAGCACGGACCTAGCTCGAGATCAGCAGAGCCCTGTGCATGGTGTGGGTAGCTAGCTTTTGTGCAGGAGTACTATCAGTTGCGGTCTGTGTGTCGCTCTCTGTATCCAATCCAACACACTTTAGTGCAATCTTCTATCTATATCTATATAAACAAAAATGTAAATGTTAGTTTGTTCAAAATCTTAAATCTCCGAAAGTTCATCACCAATTGCTTTGAAATTTTGACACAACGTTGCATTCGGATATGCGCGTGTTTTTATGTACCTATATCATACAGATGTCACACCTGTGACAGGTAAAAACATGCTTTTTTCAAGAAACAGCAGCATCTGTTGGACGTAAAAGCAACACACGCTATACTAAAACATGCTTTTCTTGAAAAACACCATCATGTGTTGGATGTAAAAGCAACACACACTATACTAAGCATTGTGAAATGAAACATATTAGAAACGTGCGCTTTCTGTTTTCTTTCTTTCTTTTCCACTGAACCAGACTGGTTAAATTGTAGGGAGGGGGGTAGTTGGCTGTAAGGAGAGAGGGTGGGTGGGTGGGTGGGGTTAGGGAGAGAGGCGGGGTGGGTGGGGTTAGGGAGAGAGAGGGGGTGGGTGGTTGTCGGGTGTAGGGCTGCACAGACAATGGAACAACAAAAAATATTGTATACCCACAAGCATTGTGAAATTAAACATATTCGAAACGTGCACTTTCTCTTTTCTTTCTTTTCCAATTAACAGCAACGCGTGGCCGGGTACAGCTAGTACTAAGAATATAAATAGTTACGTTTTCAAATTTTGTGGTCTCATCATCCAACTGGAGCTTGTACCCACAGACACAATGTGCTCCTACTATTGTTGATGTTCTATGTTATTTGACTGAAGGTCATTTGTATTAACCAGTCCACCGTCATGGATAAAATAATACCACTCTTCTATAGGCTTGATTTACAAGTATTGACCAATCTAATAGTTCAGTTTTGTGTTGTTCATTTCATTTTAAATTCATATGCATGCATTTGTGTCAACCCAATAAAGAGCAGGCCCACCCTAAAGAGTATGCATGCTCAAGAGCTGTACATCAGGTGACTATATTATGTGAGCTGTTGGTCTCTGCTTACTTCTTATAGTTGTAGCATTTTAATTGGCTGCTGAGGCAGCAAGCATGCAGCTCACACAGTTTGCTACAGAGGCTCATAACATGTGTTTGCTCTCTATAACATCCAGCATGGAATCCTCAACCATGCCTATTGTAAAATACATTTTCAAGACCAATTATGGCCAAAAAAGGGTGTAGCCCATAACAATCCATTTATTAAAGGGATGAAGGCAACAGGAGCTTGCCCACTGGTTCCTCCTGGCAACCCCTGCCACCCCCCACCCCTGTGGCCTGAGTGCCCGTCCAACATCAATCACTGCTGTGACTCGCGGCCTTCTATATCTTCATGGTGGCCCCCTTATTCACCATCGCCCCATTTCTTCCTCTTTTTGGACGGCACCATGGATCCCTGCTCCAAGCCTACAACCCCCTCTCCCTCTCTGGCTACTCGAAGCCCACTCCCTTCCATGCCTTCTAGAATCAAAGGAACTCCAGCAAGTAACACCCTGCTGTGAGGTTGGATTTGATATGTCAGTACTGCCCCTGTAGCACTGTTCCCAGGCAACTGCCTAGTGGACATGTCTATGCCCTGGGGGGAAGGTGTAACCCATCCTGCTGAATAATCAAAGGGAAGCATCCTGGCTATTGTTCCACATAGCAGCTGTGAAGACAGCCTGATCAACAATAAACATCAGTCCTATCATATTTAAGCTCCGCTCACAAAGCTGACACTGGTGTGATATCAAATTGATGTGGTTGTACAATTGTGTGCTTAGCAGTCATCATGCCACAACCAGGCATGGTGTATTTTTAAAGATTTATGTTCCATCATATAAAGCACACAAATATCAGAATTTAGATCAGAGGTGCAGACAGGTAAAATGCCACCTCTGTCTGCAGGGACATTGTGTCTCAACAGCCGTCTTGGATGCACAGGTGCCCTTTGAACATGCTCTGTTCTACTAAAGAGCTTCTACTGTAGCTGCCACTAAACTGGTTACAGAAAGGCACGTGTGTGCACTATAATTTTGGCATGAAGCATTTTGAAAGGAGTTCTGATTGGCAGACCGCCCTTTTTTGTGTTTTTTTAATAATGTGTATTAATTAAATATATGACATGATAAGTCATTTATAACGTGCCTGTACACAAGTGTTTCTACGTGCAAATGAATTTTCACATATATACAAAAGGAAAAGGAAAAAAATGTGATATGACTTTAAAACATAGGGCCTCATTACGAGTCCGGCGGTAACCGTGGCGGTAAAACCACCTGGTTACCGCCGGACTCGTATTACCATTACGCCTCCGTGATTCCCGGAATTACCGGGGCATTACAACCCCGGTTTTCCAGGAATCACGGAGGCAGAATGGTGTTAATCCCCACTCCCATCGAGTCCTATGGGACTCGAAGGGAATGGGGATCATGGAAACACCGGCAGCATCTCGTAATGCTGCCGGTGTTTCCTCAGCCGCCTGCAGGCGGCCGGTGTTAAACCCGCCAGGTCAGACCTGGCGGGAATATCACCTCCCGCCTGCAGGAGTCAGGATCAGGCGGTCTGGAAACAACGGTGGTGGCGGGTTTACCGCCACCGTTATTTCCGGACTGCCTGAGTTATAATAAGGCCCATAATCACTTAACATCAAAATTATTCACTTTCTTAACCAGTACTCGGGTTATGTACAGTTTCATATTTGTACAACATAATAAAACCCAAACAATTAAACATTTTTGTATTTTCATGCTTAAAAATTATCCATGACCAGGGGACAGTCTTTGCTAGAATTCTTCCGTATTCAATCATTCTACTTTGTTTGCAAAATGTTCTAAATTTAATTTAATTGTAATTGTTTTTTATAATGCACTTAATACCCGAGTTCGGTTTCTAAACGTGGATCCGGATTTGAACCTCTGTTGCTCTGCGTGATCTTGCTTCCAAGAACAGCACGTTGCCCCAGTGCTATCCTTCGTTCACTAAATAGAGGATCCTCACTTCCTCTGTCGCAGGGCACTCAATCAAGATGTTTCTTAGTGCTTGCCCTACCCCTTTTTTACATAATATGCGGTTAGTTACCTGTTTTGTGATCTTTATCCTGAGCGGACAATATTTCTCCTGTTGGTAACAAATTTAAACAAAGTCTCAAGAATTCGGTTTTCCATCTCAAATTTGGATATTTCTGCAAATATGCTGGAAGAGTACCCCAGAGTTTATCCAAAAGTGAGAACCTGTTGTGAAGTTTGTAACTACGCATGGTGCCAATCGTCGATACCCAGTCTGTTCTCACGATTGCTCTCTTTACTTCAGCTGGGTTATCTAACAACTCCTCTGCAGTTCTAGCACAATTGGACAGGATTGCCATCACTTTACCCTGCAGCCGAGATAGGTAATAGCTGGAGCCCTCCTCCTATTAAAGAGCAAAAATGAGCAAGGTCATGAGATACCTGGCTGATGAACAAAGGGTGAACACAAACCTATGGGGGTTACACCTTGGTAAGTGTGTACACGTTACTGTGAATGACTTCAGACAAAAATGTATCAGGACAGTTTCGAGTACTGCAGTCAGATTTTTAATAAAACTGCAGTTTACGTGTTTGTAGATACACTTAATTGAGAGTAACACAACATACAACAGTATTTACACATGTTAAAGGTATAGTAACCAGTTTGTGATTGACAAATTTCAAATATTTGTAACGTCTTTTCAATGCTTAGACATCCACTGAGCGGTCCTTGGGAAGGAGACCAGTGGATTTAGTGAGGTGATAGCATGTAATAGTCAGCACATATACATCAAAACAATGTGGGGTTGAACAAGGACAAAGCAGACAATATAACAGTCAACATGACGGTGTTTCGGCCAGTAAGTGAGCTTGGATGGGCTCTGATGGTGTGGCCTTCATCAGGACGAGATATTCCAAAGCGGGAAGTATCTTGTGAGGTCTGTTGAGATAAACAGACGAGGTGTTATAGGGGTGGGCACATTCGTGGGTATCTAGCACAGGTAGAGGTATCAATACATGAAGGACCGGTGCTTACCGGAACTTGGGAGCGCAGTGGCTCAGGGAGTAGCAGTGTCAGGAGTACACTGGAGGATTTTCGAGGTCCTAGAGGTGGCCGTTCCTGTGAAAGTAGGAAGGACATGGAGGCTGTGTTAAGCCATATGGAGTGGTGGAGCAACTAAGGGTAAAAAAGGGGTAAGAATAAGCTTACCTTGAGGGCCTGTTGCAGCGCAAAATATGGGTAGAACAGGTTGGTGTGATGAGTATGCAAAGTCAACCGCAAGGGTGAGGGGCTACGGAAAAAAGGACACACAGGGCTAAGATTGCAAGCCTCGGAGTATATCAAGTGTCATGGTGCATGTGAGGGTTGGTGAGGCGTGCAGGTCACAAACGGCCACAGATAAAGTATGGTGGATAAAATCACAAATGGATAACATAACATGTGTGTTCCATGTGGAAGGCGGTCTGAGCATGACTTATAAATAGACAGAAACGTCTGTGAAGCTAAAATTACAACCTTAATGGCCAGGCGGCGGATTAGCGGGATTACCCGTGCAGGGTGTCATGCTGGGCGATGAAGGTATAAAATGGAGGTGGGGTCCCGTTCTTAAGTGAGACATGCAGCTGCGAAATAGGTGCGCGAGATCACATAGCTGCAATGGTTGCATGCGTGTGTGCTCACCTGGGGTTGAAGGAAGGATGAGCGCTGCAGATCAAGCTGTCAGCGGTCGCGGTCCCTGTCTGCGCACGGAGTGAGCTGGGGAGTGGACTGTGATAAAATGGGGTGGGCGGCCATGATGAGGTGCGCGAGGTCGGGGTGCCCGTGGGGATGCCTGACCGGAAAAGGCGCTAGATGCTAAAGGCAAAAATAAAAAGGCAAAACAAAACACTCAGCCATGGGGGAGCATACTAGTGTGTACGCATCCGCATACAAGGAAGCGTGGCTCAGGTAGTTAATCCATGTCTAGGCAGGTGGGCGGGGGACACCTCACTGGCAGGCTAGGATGCTGATTGGTCAGCGTCAATGGTGTGGTGGTAATGGTGCCCAGAGCTGCTAAAGAGGGGTAAAAAAATGGTATGGATGATGTAAGCATACCAACATGTTTAGGTGACACATATCATGATACATATTTGCAGGAAATGCCCCATTGATAGTTGTTATGTTTAGTAGTGACACAGAAAAAAGCACATATTAACCAAATGGGGTGGTGTTTACAGAGTCCAGCGGTGCCACATAAAGTCAATTAGGGGTGGAAGCATTGTCCCAGTTACAGGAAGTGTTTCCACTCTACACAGATGTTTAAAACTGACCTGACAGAATTTAATTTGTGCACCCATTTCTGTTCTAAACGGGTTAGGATTCTGTCGACGTCTCCCCCTCTGATGGTGGCAGAAGCATTTTGTATTACCACCCATTTGAGGTCCATATTGGTGTGATTTTTCTTGACAAAATGATCTACAAGGGGTTTGTCAGGTACTTTGTTTTTTATGCACGAGCGGTGCTCGCATATCCTGGTCTTAACTGGTCTCATGGTTTTGCCCACATAAATTAGTCCACACGGGCAGGTTATAGCATATATGACCTGTTTCGTATTGCAATTGGTATGGTCCTGCAGAGTCCAATTGATGTCATTATGTTGAATATTTTGGTAGTCTCTGTGAATTGGCAGACAGTACATTTGCCACACCGGTAGTGGCCTTGTACGGGTGGAAGATTCCATAGAGTGCTGGTAGACTTGGTGGGCTTGATGAAGGTGTGTGCCAAGGATTCTTTGATGTTCCGGTTTTTCTTGAAGGCAAACAGTGGGACTTTTTGTAGTGATCCTACGTTTCTGATGATGGGCCAGTGTTGTTTGACAGTCTTTTTGATGATGTCACTGAGTGGGCTGAACGTGGTGACGCATACCAGTCTGTCAAGTTCCTTTTTGGTTGTTTTGGTGAGACATATAGTGCGGTCGGTGTTGGCGGCCCGCTTCTTGGTGTTTTTTTTTTCCTGGGGTATCCCCTGTCGGCGAGCCTAGTTTGGAGGTCAGTGGCATGTCTGTCAAAAGAGGTGCGTTCGGTGCAGTTTCTTCTGATGAGAAGGAATTGTCCGTACAGTAAATTGTACTTCATGCTTTCCGGGTGGTAGCTGTTGAAATGAAGCAAGGTGTTCCTATCGGTGGCTTTGGGAAACAGTTCTGGTTGAGATGGTTGCCAGATCTATAGATGTGTAGATCTAGAAATTCGATCCTATGGAAATCTCAATGTATGGTGAATCTGATGTGCTGGTTGCGCTGGTTGAGCCATCCAGGGAAAGTTGCCTTTCCAGATGAGAAGAACGTCGTCGATATATCTCTTCCATAAGATGATGTTCTGCTGGTAGGGATTGTGCGCTGACAAGATGTGTTCTGTTTCATAATGGGCCATGTATAGGTTTGCTATGTCAGGAGCGAACGTAGCGCCCATGCTGACCCCTTTGATCTGTATATACAATTGGTCTCGGAACAGGAAAATGTTTTTGGTCATGGCCAATCTGACACACTCCAAGATGAACTCAGTGGTGACTGCCGTGATGTTGCTTCTGGTGTCGAGAAAAAGTTTCAGTACTTCCAAGATTTCTAGCTGGGGTATCGATGTATATAGAGCTTCCACATCCAAGGTGGCCAGGATGTATTCAGGTTTCATGTCAATCTCATTCAACATAAGGATGGTATCTGTGCTCTCCTTTAGATAGGAGTCCATTCCTTTGATGAAGGGTTTGAGAAAAAAGTCGGTATAGACCGAAAGGGGTTCAAGTATAGAATCAAAAGCGGAGACAATGGCTCTCTCGGGTGGATTGGTGAGGTTTTTGTGGACCTTGGGTAGTATGTAGAAGGCTGGGATGCGCGGGTGGTTTTTGTTGAAAAATCGTTGTTCCTCGTCGCATATCCAGGATTCTTGTAGAGCGTGGTTGGTCAGGCTCAAAATTTGTTCCTGCAGTTCTTTGGTGAGATCTCTGTGTAGAAGTGCGTATGCATTGATGTCGCTTAACAGACGTAAGCATTCCGTGTCGTAGTCTGTGGTGTTGGAGATGACAATACTCCCGCCTTTGTCGGCCGGTTTGATTGTGATGGCGTGATTGGCTTTAAGTGAGGAGAGGGCCTTTCTTTCTTCTGTGGAGAGGTTGTCCGGAAAGAAATTCCTTTTAGAGAGACCTTTCCGGATCGCGTTGGTTACCATTTTCTCGTAAGTAGCAAATTCACAGGGGATAGTGTGCGGTGGTGGCATGAATGTGGATTTTATTTTTAATCCTGTGGTGTTTTCTTTATCCTTTTCCGGGGGGTTGGATCCAGATGGTGAATGTTCGGGTACATATACCTCAAAGAAATATTTGAGACGACTGTTGCGAAAAAAGTGTTTGAGTTCGACCTCTGTGTCCAATGCTTGGGCCTTGGCCGCCGGAACAAATGATAGTCCCTTTTCCAGAAGGTTTATTTCTGCGGTCGTCATTGTGTGGTTGGATAAGTTGAAGATTGGAATCCTCTCTGCTGTTGTCCTTGGTTGTTGTACCACTGTCGGGTGCGCATTTGTTGTCCCTGTTGGGCCGGTCTCCTCTTCGGGCATCCTCGTTGCATGCCTCTGGGAAAAAAAGGTTGCTGTGAGTGCTGTTGATTACCTTGGCCTCCACTGGCACTTCCGCTCCTGTAGGACGAACTGCCTGAAAAAGTGACGCCGCAATTTCTTCTGTTATAGGTACCTTGTTGCTGGATTTCTATGTAATAGTTCTCTCGGAGGTAAGGGTACGTTTTGTCCTCGGCATAGTTTTGTAGGTCCTTCTTGAAATTTTGTGCTGCCTTTCTTTCGACAGTGATGGCTTTGAATTTGTCGATTTCGGTCTCAAGCTTCTCCAGTTTTAGTCTGGCGTCTTTGATGGTGGCGTCCTCTTGGATTTTCTTTTCCATTTCCATGAGTTTGGTTCCTTGTTTTTTACATTCTTCATCAGCCGTGTCGATGACAAGGAGCAGCCAATTGCAGCTGCATTTATTACCGACCCCGCTGAAGTTTTTGTTGAATTTGGGGTTATCGGTAAAAACACGGTCGTGTTGACTGTTATATTGTCTGCGTTGTCCTTGTTCAACCCCACATTGTTTTGATGTATATGTGCTGATAAACATTTCAGAGTACAGCCTGTGTCTGTGGGCTTTTTGCAACCATTCCCTACTCTACAGGAAATCCTTGCAACTTCCTAAAACAAAGAAAGAAAGAATCCAGACAATACGACACCATCTCCACCATCAATCTTCATCATGGAGAATGTCAACATCTTGTCATACTCAGATGATTACTTTAAAAAACTTCTGGGTACCACCTCTACCCTCAGGAACCCAGAAGGCATACTCATCCTCGGCCTTGCTAAAGATGAATTCGAAAATATTAATCAAAAGAAGAAGAAACTGATCTGTACCGAAATGCATGGTAAATTCATGCTAGAATATCTCAAAGTAGGCATAATACCAGAGGGTTTACAAGTGAGAAATATACCACGTGTTTTTACCGATAACCCCAAATTCAACCACGTTCAGCCCACTCAGTGACTCAGTGACCTCATCAAAAAGACCGTCAAACAACACTGGCCCATCATCAGAACCGTAGGATCACTACAAAAAGTCCCACTGTTTGCCTTCTAGAAAAACCGGAACATCAAAGAATCCTTGGTACACACCTTCATCGAGCCCACCAAGTCTACCAGCACTCTATGGAATCTTCCACCGTACAAGGCTACTACCGGTGTGGCAAATGTACCGTCTGCCAATTCACAGAGACTACCAAAATATTCAAACATAATGACATCAATTTGACTGTGCAGGACCATACCAATTGCAATACGAAACAGGTCATAGGCTATAACCTGCCCGTGTGGACTCATTTATGTGGGCAAAACCATGAGACCAGTTAAGACCAGGATATGCAAGCACCGCTTGTGCATAAAGAGACCAGTTAAGACCAGGATATGCAAGCACCGCTTGTGCATAAAAAACAAAGTACCTGACAAACCCCTTGTAGATCATTTTGTCAAGAAAAATCACACCAATATGGACCTCAAATGGGTGGTAATACAGAAGGTTTCTGCCACCATAAGATGGGGAGACCTCGACAGAATCCTAACCCGTTTAGAACAGAAAATGGGTGCACAAATTAAATTCTGTCAGGTCAGGTTTAAACATCTGTGTAGAGTGGAAACACTTCCTGTAACTGAGACAATGCTTCCACCCCTAACTGACTTTATGTGGCACCGCCACCCCATTTGGTTAATATGTGCTTTTTTTTGTGTCACTACTAAACATAACCACTATCAATGGGGCATTTCCTGCAAATATGTATCATGACATGTGTCACCTAAACTTGTTGGTATGCTTACATCATCCATACCATTTTTTTACCCCTCTTTAGCAGCTCTGGGCACCATTACCACCACACCCTTGATGCAGACCAATCAGCATCCTAGCCTGGCAGGGAGGCATCCCCCGCCCGCCTGCCTAGACATGGATTAACTACCTGAGCCACGCTTCCTTGTATGCGGATGCGTACACACTAGTATGTTCCCCCATGGCTGATTTTTTTGTTTTGCCTTTTTATTTTTGCCTTTGGCACCTAGCGCCTTTTCCGGTCAGGCATCCCCATGGGCACCCCGGCCTCGCGCACCTCATTATGGCCGCCCACCCCATTTAATCACAGTCTGCTCCCCAGCTCACTCCGTGTGCAGCCAGGGACCGTGACCGCTGACAGCTTGATCTGTAGCGCTCATCCTTCCTTCAACCCCAGGTGAGCACATGCGCATGCAACCACTGCAGCTATGTGATCTCGTGCACCTATTTCTCGGCTGCATGTCTCACTTAAGAATGGGAGCCCAGCCTCCATTTTATACCTTCATCGCCCAGCATGACACCCTGCATGGGCAATCCCGCTAATCCGCCGCCTGGCCGTGAAGGTTGATATTTTAGCTTTACGGACGTTTCTGTCCATTCATAAGTCATGCTCAAACCGCCTTCCACATGGAACACACATGTTATGTTATCCATTTGTGATTTTATCCGCCATAATTTATCTGTGGCCGTTTGTGACCTACATGCCTCACCAACCCTCACGTGCACCATGACACTTGATATACTCCGAGGCTTGCAATCTTAGCCCCGTGTGTCCTTTTTTCCGCAGCCCCTCACGCTTGCGGTTGACTTTGCGTACTCATCACGCCAGCCTGTTCTACCCATATTTTGCGCGGCAACAGGCCCTCGAGGTAAGCTTATTCTTCCCCCTTTTTTACCCTTAGTTGCTCCACCACTCCATATGACTTAACACAGCCTCCATGTCCTTCCTACTTCCACAGGAACGGCCACCTCTAGGACCTTGAAAATCCTCCAGTGTACTCCTGACACTGCTACTCCTGAGCCACTGCGCTCCCAAGTTCCGGTAAGCACCGGTCCTTCATGTATTGATACCTCTACCTGTGTAGATACCCACGAATGTGCCCACCCCTATAACACCTCGTCTGTTTATCTCAACAGACCTCACAAGATACTTCCCGCTTTGGAATATCTCGTCCTGATGAAGGCCACACCATCAGAGCCCATCCAAGCTCACTTACTGGCCGAAACACCATCGTGTTGACTGTTATATTGTCTGTGTTGTCCTTGTTCAACCCCACATTGTTTTGATGTATATGTGCTGATTATTACATGCTATCACCTCACTAAATCCACTGGTCTCCTTCCCAAGGACCGCTCAGTGGATGTGTAAGCATTGAAAAGACGTTACAGATATTTGAAATTTATCACTCACAAACTGGTTACTATACCTTTAAAATGTATAAATACTGTTGTATCTTGTGTTACTCTCAATTAAGTGTATCTACAAACACGTAAACTGCAGTTTTATTAAAAATCTGACTGCAGTACTCAAAACTGTCCTGATACATTTTTGCCAGAAGTCATTCACAGTAACGTGTACACACTTACCAAGGTGTAACCCCCATAGGTCTATGTTCACCCTTCGTTCATCAGCCAGGTATCTCATGACCTTGCTCATTTTTTCTCTTTAATACGTGAATATCCACCTGGGTAGAGCAAGGCATCAACCAGGTGCCCTTTTTGATAAACATTTGGAGCCCTCCTCCAACATTGATTTAACATCTTCATACAAGGTGTTTTTAAATGGAGCCAAAACAGATCGGTACAATTGCACCAGCGCCCAGTCCAGACTAAGGCTGAGCGAGCTCAAGCAGAGTTCATATTTTAGGGTTGACGTTGGGAGTAACAGTGGAAGATTTAAAACTTTCTTCCAGAGCCTAACTTTGAGTCTTACGCAATTCAACTTCCATGCTTGAGGCTCCACGTCCATCCCATATAGTTGAGTTGGAATTACTTTCACCCTATAGAAATTAAGGGGACAATGGAAAATCTACAGTATTTGTCCTTCAATCTCTTCATCTGGCAAGTTAACTGATTGAGTTTCCCCTTTACTCTGTCCTCTACAGCTGAGATATTAGGATGGGAGGTCATTTTAACTCATAGGTATGTGACTTCTTTGGTCTGCTTTATTGGCTGGTCATTGAGAGAATACTTGGCACAGCCTGCTTTTTTTGTTCGATTACTGAATCGTATGATGTTTGATTGAGACAGATTAATAAGAAGGTTATTACTGTCAACATAAAATGCCAGGGAAGTTAATTAAGGTTGGAGGCCATGCAGGGTATAGTCCAAGAGCAGGATGTCATCTGTGTAGGCAATCCAACATACTCTTAGTTTCCCCACCTTCGGTTTAGCAAAAAAGGCCTTTTTATATAATATCACATTCAAATCTGACAGATAGAAGTTAGAGACAAGGGGCAAGGATGCATTCCTGCCTCAGACCTCTTTTCGTACACATGGGCTTGGTGAAATGGCCCTGGTCATTAAGTCTTACCTGAATGGTTGAGTTCTTGTGGAGATGTATTATTGATAAGAGCCCTATTGGTATCCCCAATTGTCTTCATTTGTTCCATAGGCGCCCTCTATTGATGGTGTCAAAAGCTTTTGACAGGTCCACTACAGCGCCATAAATGGGGCGGGGATAGCCAGCTTTCCATGAAACGCATCTAGAACGGCGATCGGGCGATAGTTGGCAAGATCTGCCTGATCGCCCTTCTTGTAAATTGGAATTATGATAGCTGTTTTCCACCTCATTCGGCACCGTTTCGATCAGAGTAGATTATTGAACAGTACCAGTGGAATCAGTGACCATACAGCTATGTTAGACTTGCAGATTGTGTTTTTTAGGCCATTAGGCCCAGCCACTCTTGAGGTTGAGGGAGTCTTTATTAAACTCGCAATATCTTCTCTGTTCAAATTTAATGACCAAGCACCATTATCATTCCACTCACCGTCTACACCTGCCGGGTTCTTATATAGTTCTCTGAAATTATTCTACCAGATGTTCTCATTCACTGAGTTACTCTGTAGGGCTTGTATCCGACTCTCCTGATTTATTAATGCCCAAAAATTTCTCAAATTCTTTGATACTAACATGCCCAACATAAACTTGCCCATCTTTGGTGCTTCAAATATCTACTTGACTTGGCCCAATTCCTATATTCCGAACAAGCTTCTTCTTTTCCCTTAATATTTCTTTTTTTACTGAGTGCCCCGTATTAAGGGCCCTGATGATTCTTTCATTTTCTTGTGTTATGGTTGATTTACAAGTAAAAGTTTGAGTTAAAAGAATTAAACGTATACAAAAGAAAATGTAAACTACATAAAGCATGACATATAATTTTATCAATGCATACTTAAAATTATTTAAAATAGTAGATTGATTGTTATCACGCGCTTCTTTGCACGAAGTCCACAGAGAATCAGACAAAAGATGTGTTCATGAAAGAAGCATTATAACTGAACATTTACCCTAAAATAATTCATAATTAATAAGATAAAATGAAGTTAGCATGCTTTGCACAGTTAATCACAGAAATGTTCAAGCTTTATATTACTCACACTGAGTATGGACAATTCCTTTCCAATTTCAAGTGAATTAAAAAAGTCAGTTGCAGCAAATGTGACAGTTATGTTTCCCATTAAATATACTTTCCCATAGCATACTGGATGAAACGTATTGAAAATCCTGATATCATTATTCGAGATATTTTTTACAGAGTTGTAATTGTTACGCTCACCTGGTATCCACGGGGATGCCACCCAGCCCTGGTTGGATGATTTGCACTCTCAAACCCTCTCCCGGTCCCTTGGTAAGGCCTCTGGTTAAAGATGGGTCTGCAATATAGGAGAGCTGGGTTCAATACCAGATAATCTTTATGTTTTCCCACCTCCCATGGCCTCAACTCCTTCCTCCCCCTTGTGCCCTATCCTCACCTTAATATTGTAAAAGGTGGATTCTCCGTCCTGCTCCTCGTGGCAGGGGCACGTAGATGTGGGGGGCGAGCAGCGACAAAGTTACTTCACTGGTGCAAGCCCCCCCCCCCTGTGGGAATCCAGGCCTGCTGCGACTCCGTAGGTTTGTTGCTCTACAGTCTTTATATGCAGTTCTTATGTTCCTCTTAGTTCGAATAATAATGTCTTGCTTCTTTCCTTTTGGGTATGGAAAGGTATTTTGGTGTTGTCATGCAGTTTGACGATGAGCATGGGCCGGTAGGCGAAAGCACGGTGTGCGCGATGCGCGGGGCTGTTTCGCCTTTTATACTGCTAACCTGTGTCTTTTCTCTCCTTGCAGGTTGCGATGTTCCTTGTAACTGAGCTATGTGTGTGCCTCCATGTTGGCTGAACCACCCCAAGTTAAATAGTCCCAAGTAAATAGTCCCATTCTAATGTTGGTCTTCATGATGGTTATGAGCCTGGCGCCAAAGGCACGAGGACTGACTCCAAGAGAGTCTTGGATGAGGTTTTAAGGCCTTTGACATGGCCCTAACTGGAAGGCTGACTTGCCAGTGAGGACCAGGGGCAAGGGTCATGACCGTAATAAGGCGCTACAGGGGACCACTATGTGTCTAAGTGTCTCAGTTTCATTTGAATGTTTACAATATCTACATGTTCAAGGTATGTGATGATTTAGTCCTTCTTCCTAGATCTCATGATTTGACCAAAGATTTAGTCTAAAACGCAAGAACATTGTTCTGTTCTTTGGACAAGGACATTTTTGTAAGTATGGTTCCGGATTATTCAAACTCTTATTTTCAAAATTATTTTCCTCGAAAAGGTTATATTGCATAAATTGCTGTCTAGTGCATAGCCAATTGTGAAGCCACAGTTTTTTTTAGCATGATTAGAGTCATTTATTAGAAGTTCTTTCGAAATACCTGCTACTAACAGAGGTTTGAATATGCTGTTTCCACACAATTATATTCTTCACATTGCCATTTTCTTTAGCTGAATAGCCAAATTCTCTAATAATTACCCTTTTACCTTATTCGTAATGCATTTTTTATCGATGTTACACAATTTCTATGCGCTAAGAGGCAGTAACCAAATTCATGGCGCAGTATAAACATAGGCACGCTGTGGGGTAATGCCAAAAACTCCCCTCCAGAAGTAGCCTTCTTGCCCAGTCCAGTAGGCCATACCAGATCAAGTTCTGGTTTGTGCTCCATAGGTAAGTACCGGCATTACCTTTTGTTTGTAAAATTGAATCACTGATTGATAAGTGAATTTTCCATATTTTTTGTGAATTATTGTAGCTTGAGTAGCAGCTGTGTGTACTTTCTTTTTGCATTGTTTAATATAAGGGTAGTCAGTTGGATGGTTGTTTATGCTCAGACCCAGATAACAATATTCATTCATTATTTCCACTTTGCTCCCATAAAGATGGCAATTGTATTTCTTTTTTTTTTATCTGCTGTTTAGACATGCAAATTAATATTTTTGTTTTCTCCAAATTGATGCTGGGAGTGTTCTTAGTGACATAATTGTCAAGAGCCGAAAGAAGATTTTGCAAACCCTTATGGGTTTTAGAGATCAAAACTAAATCATCCACATACAAGAGCCACGGTAATGTTTCTTGTCCTAATTTCTGTGGATCTGAGATTACTGCTGTAGATGTTGACCAATATCTGCTATAGAAACATTAAACAAGGATGATGTTAGGATACATTGATGTTTTAACCCTCGATAAGTTGGAATGGACTCAGATAAACTACCGTCCGGAGACAAACTAACTTGAACCGTGGTATTCATATGAAATGGAGAGAGCAGGGCTCAAATGTAAGGAGGGAATTTAGCTTTTGAAAGTTTGTCAATCAACTTGCTTCTTGAGACAGAATCAAAGGCAGCACGGAAGTCAACAAAAGCCATTTACAACAGTTGCTTCATATGTTGCCCATCACTTTTGAGAATCCACAGTATTAACATGTTAACCGAAATCCCCTAACCTGGTATGAATCCTGTTTGTTATGCATCAAATAGCTTGCTTTCTTGGACCCATGCTGTCAAGTCTCTCAACAACAATCTCACAAAGATCTTGCCTGGAAAATCTAATAGGGTGATAGGTCGATAATGGTAGGACAATCACTATCACCTTTCTTAAATATGGGGACAATTAATGATCTCGTCTAGGTTGGGGGAATTAGTATTTGTATAATGACCCTAGTAAAGAAGGTGCATAATACTAAAGTCCTTTCATCCAGATGGTCTTAAGCATTTGGTTAGTGAGGCCATCAGGACCAGGGGCACGAGAGGTACTTCATTTTTGTATCTGCTGCAGTATGTCATCCTGATCAAAGAGCAGATTGTCATTAGTAGTCCAATCACATACATTCAGTAACTCTTGATTATAATCTGCGTAAAAACTCTGAGTTAATCTGATGGGTGGTATGTCCAACATGATAAGAGGAATTTAATAGTTTCAAATTTGGGCACTGTTTTTGGTTGCTATAGGATTTTAACCAATCCTTGAAGTTAGTTTTTACAGTCCTGCAAAATTTGCACCTAGCAGGCATAGGCAAGCCAACCAGACATCTCAGCTCTCTATGCATTTCTGTTTTTATGTTATCTATTTCTTGATCAAAGAGATATTTATGCTGTTAATTCGACCTTTGATTCAGAGATGGTTGTACTTTCAATATACCCATGGCAGCGAAATAAAAGCCATCAATTTTTTTATGAGCTCTTGATTCAAATGACATGGGGGGGTTTCACAAGAGCAATATTCTATATCTATCAGAGAAGGCGCCGACCATCGTATTCCTTTGTGTCCACTTGAGATCTCCAGGTTCAATGCATAATAATCTGCAGCATGTGGGGATCGGATGATGTTCCATTTCATAGCCAAGAGATCAGGGTCACTGTTTGTCTGGGGAATTACTTGCAAATCGGTAACGATACTTAATATGCTTTGTTGCAGACAATATAATCAATTATGGCAGATTGGGTTCCATATTTCCAAGTTGGATTTGGTGGAATATCACTTCTGAGAGACCAATTTAGTGTAATAAATTGTCTCTCATCCATGATTTCAAGCCACCTTTGATTAAACTCATTTATAACAGGAATAGCACCACCAAAACAATGTATGTTTAGGTCACCCACTATTATATTATATACAATTGTTGTATCCTGCAATATTAGGTCCAACATTTGATGTAAGTGTTGGATAAAAACTGATTCCAATATGCCAACATGGTTCCAATACAGAATGACAACAGCCAGATTTAGTGTTGGAGCTTTAACGTTTACCAATTGCATAAATGCACTTGATCAAGCCCATGGTTCCAGTATTAAACCTGATTTCATACTAACAACAACCATTAGTCCTGCAGAGGGTCTACCACAATCGTGAGTCTGAGCGGGTAGAAGGGTTAATGTATAGCCATGCCACACGTAGGAGAGTCAATAAGCCATGTTTCCTGCAATAAGACTATATCAAAGTCAAGGACAGGATTGTATTCACGACAAAGGAGGTGGTTAAATCCCCTGATATTCCATGATGCCAAGGCTACATTAGTGAGTTGAGGCAACATAGGTTGCTATTCTTGACTCGCTAGGGTCTCTGAACGTTTTGCTTTCCCTAGATAGTGTTTCATGCATGAATACTCCATGACAACTTCACGCCTTGTTTGAAGGGCATCTCTCATAGATGTAACCTTTTACATTGTGTACGCATCCAAATCTTTAGAAATGCAGTGGCCCTCATTACAACCCTGGCGTAGGACCATGGTGCTATTAGCACCATGGTCCATGCCGGATTCCGCCATGGTGGATGGCGGATTTACCGCCCCATTCCAAGGTTGGCGGGGCGGTAAATCCCCATTCACCATTGCCCCTTCCCCATTCCCATTTTTGCCCCATAGGGCTCAATGGGGATGGGGAAGGCGCTAATTACGGCACCGTAAATTACGGTGCCGTAATTAGCACCAAGGTCGCTTAGCGCCTTGGACTTTAACGCCTGCAAATAGCAGGTGTTAAAGTGTGAATCTGGCGTTAAGGGTTTAACGGCGCCGCAGCCTTTTACGGCGCCGTTAACCCCTTAACGCCAGGGTTGTAATGAGGCCCAGTGAGTATGGTTATTCTGGTTTATAAAGACGTCCTCTTTGCATGAATGATCTTGGTTTAAGAGGAAGCCCATATGGTATAGATCTGTTTAGCACAATTCCTGATGGAATCCATAATCTGACTTGCGTGGCATCCGACTCTTGTGGGAACTCAACTTGGGATATGTCTGAAGAACAAAGGTGTTCTAGAGATTGAATATAACTGAAGATGGCAAGTAAACTAGATCTATTCAGAGTATAAATGGGAAAATCCCCACCTCTACATTGTAGCAGAAGAGAGTGTTATTTCTGATACAGCAAAGACACATTTTTTTTGTGTTGCCAAGTATGTTTTTTGGTGTTTGAAAATTCGAATTTGTAGTTAGTGACTTGGCCTTGATGTTATTACGAGAGGTTTCAAAAGAGTCACCTTTCAGGGGTCTGTGTGGCAGGCCTATGCGCATAGTAATCGGAATCGGACACGGATTGTTGAGTGGTTCATAATTCATCACAAGCATTGTGGTAAATTTGGTGGAGTCGATTGACTTGTCCTCTGCCAGCAATTTCTGCACTTTTGCCATTTTTGCATATTTTTTCATGATTATTTCCGTTTTGTTGCTGCTTCTTTGGCATATACATAGATTTAATAAAATTATGTGACCTCACTTGGGAGGATTTAGGCAAAGGCTTTTGATTTTTAGATTGTTTAGTGAGTAACCATGGTTGTCTGATAGCCTTACAGGCTGATTCATGGAATTAATGTGTGCCGAAAATTCCGGCGCAGAGGTGCCAAAACGTGCGATTCGCAGTAAAAATGTGAAAATCGCAGTGCAACTGCGAAAATCGCAGGGAAACCAGCGCACATCGATTCATGGAAGTCTGTGCGCGAGAAAAATATTGGATGTGCGCTGAAAAAGTGCGTGGCGCACGCCGGCGCACAGGCCATCCAACGGCGTGCGCCATGGCCGCTGCGAAACCGCACATAGCGCGGCGCACATTACAAAAGTAGGCGGAACACGGGGCGTAACACTCGGAATGGGGAACAACCCGCGAAAATATGGGCGTCACGGGGGAAGTATAGGAGGCAAGTGCGCAGAACGCCCGCACGCTCGCCTACAACTCGTATTCATGGAATCGAAAAGGGCAAACCAGCGCAAGGTCAAAGACGCGCACAGGGCCAAACAAGTACGCCACCAGAAAGCAGGCGGTAGCGTCCCTGCGCCTGAAATAAATGTGCGCCAAAATGTGCGCTAACAAAAAGCACCCATATACAACTATGATGAATGATCCATACTGTGGCCGTCTAGGACAAATGAGGTGCAAAGGGGTACCGACAAACACGGCCACCCGCTGTGTGAAAAATATTGTGTGCGTGTATTACGGTGTTCGCGAGAAGTTCCACACGCGACTGGTCTGTGCACGTGTATTCCGGGGTGCGCGGGAAGTTTCACACGCGAATTTGCAGGGTACGTGTATTTCGGTGTGCGCGTGAAGTTCCACACGCAATTTCAGCAGGGTACGTGTACTCCGGGTGCGCTCGAAATTCCACACGCGAATCCAGCAGCCTACATGTATTTCGGGGGTGCCGGGGAGTCCCACTCGTGAATTGGCCGTGTGGGTCCTCCCAGCTGTTCCCTTGTTAGGCGGAAACCTGTGCAGTTCCCTCTGGGACCACTGCAAAAGATTTAGGACTACAGGTGTTTGGCAGTAAACCCACTTGGTAGCAGTCTGTACCACACAGATTCACTTGGTAGCTGTGGCTGAGCAGTCAGACTTCCCTCAAGAAGAGTTATGCAGTATGTGGAGTATACGAAATACGGCAATCCTCACAGTAGAACAAGTAAACACGGAACAAGGCTTCGGTGTAAAGATATAAAGGTATTTATTTCTAACAACACATCTATATAAAACACTCTGGAACTAATACGGCAAACAACTCCAATTACAATTACAATACGAAGAACAAGATCAATCCCCCTAACAATGGTTCGACAAGTCTAGGTTTTCCAGCATCACTTATTTGCAGACAGAGGTGTATGCTTTACCCTAGATGGCACTCTAGTATTCGTTAGGACGGGAGAGAAAAATAAGGCAGGTTATGAAATCAATACGGTTCCAATACTTTACGGACAAATGCAAGGCAAGAAGACAAGAACCACTGTAGATCATAAAGTTCAGAGGCCAGGCCCACTCGGAGAGAGGCAAGGCGGTATGTCCCAAAAAGTATCTTCGTGGAAATGCGTTCGAGTCTTTGTAGCAAATTGTTATCGGCAGATTGGACCAGTTCAGGACAACACGCTAGAGAAAGCTTGGAGGCGACCCTATGGAGAGGCGAGGATTAAGACACCTCACTCTATCCGGCAACAAGGGAAGCCAGGCGGACACAGTACCTTGATTGTGGAGAGACAGCTCCGGCGGGGGCAGTTGTTCCTGGTGGTGGATGCACGTCCGGTCTTTGCCAAGAGAAGAGATGATCTCGTCGTCGAAGGAAAGTTGAAGATCGTTGCACCACCAGGGAAGAGACCAGCCGCGGAGTGCTCCGTCACAAGGCACCACCTTTTGGTCGCGGTACAGGGGTCGTGGCTATCCGGTTGCCGAGGTGCTCTGCACGGGCAATTCGACCACTGCGTCCTGAGGCGAAGAAAAAGCAAAGGGGACTGGTTGTACCCACCAGTCAGGGGAAGAGACTCTCTAGCAGGGAGATCTCCTCTGTCGTCGGGAAGTGGTGAATCGGTTCAGCAGGGCTCCACCGGAGGTGTAGTCGTTGCAGGTCGGCTCAGCTTTACCCTCGTCGGATTCTTAGGTCCTGTGGCGACTTCTGAAGATCCAGTCCCAAAAGCCCTGCTTTTATGCAGAAAACCCCCATTCATTCAGCCTAGCTGTCAATCAAAACACGCTAAGTGGTGAGCGGGGAGGCTCACCACTTGGGCCAATCACACCAGAGTGTGGCCGGAGTTGGCAAGGCAACTCGGTCCAGGGTGCCTAAACCCCCTCCCACACCCCTGTGGTAACCCAGAAAGAATGGCACCACTTTGGAGAGTCTCTGTACAGAAGCCCGCCAAAAGTGGAACAAAGGGCTCAACCTTTGGTTTAGGAGTCACAGAGACGAACACAGACACCATTTTAAAAAGCCGAGTTCTGGCAGAAATTACCATCCGATAGACTTATTTAAGATAAGTAGACCGGTGGTATGTTAGATATTAACAAGAAAAAGTATCAATCTCCAACAATGGGACAAATCCCATAGGGTAACATTCGGGGTCGAATATAACAAGTAGTTTCCACTGCCACCAGCCAAAACTCGACAAGAGGGGACGGGACAGTGCCCCCTCGAATAAGAGACCCATGAGTAATCGCATTACCCCTACTAGTACGTCCACAATAGGATGGTTTGTACTAGTTCTGTTAGTAAATTTAGGTCTAGTAAAGCTAATGGTGACTTTACATGCCCGGGGAGACAGTAGTCAGTCCCCGGGTATGTAGTCTATGATGGAGGTCCGCTAGGACGCCCCAGTGCTACGGCAGGGAGGGTGCGGTGTAACACACATAGCAAAACATATGAGACCCTATGGAGTAAAGGACCCCATAGCCCATAGAACACATTGACATCTCAAGGAATTACACACATTCATGTCCAAGAGTGGGAGAAAAAGAGTCTCACTCTTGGCAGGATGGAAAAAACAAACTCCAGAAATCCAGCAAAGTTGCTGGGGGACTCACTAGGTTAGGAAATTCAGCGTAAACAGAGAATTCTCCCTAACACTCTACCCACACCCCCAGACTAAGGGACAGGAGGATTTAATCCACTCCTGGATGAATCTCATACCTCTAGTCGATGACATACATCCTAGAGAGACCATCAGCATTTTGGTGGTGACACCCTGACCTGTGCTCAATGGTGAAATCAAACCCTTGCAGGCAGATCGACCATCTCAATAGTTTTGGGTTTTCCCCTTTCATTTGCATTAACCATCTCAAGGGTTGGTGGTCAGTCTGAATGACAAAAGTAGAATCATACAAGTACGGCCTAAACTTCTTCAGAGCCCACACGATAGCAAAGCACTCTCTTTCGATTGTTGCCCACCTTGTTTCAGGATCCTTCAGCTTGCGGCTGATGAAGCAAACGGGGTGCTCCCTACCATTCCCATCCAGTTGACTGAGTACGGCACCTAGCCCTACATTTGAAGCATCTGTCTGCACAATGAAGTGTTGGCGGTAATCAGGAGCTCTGAGTACTGGGGCTTGGCAAAGAGCCTTTTTCAGGTTTTCAAAAGCCTGATTGCACTCCTCGTTCCATCTAACCTTTTTAGGAAATTTGGGCGAGGAGATGACATTCAGTGGAGAAGCTATGGTCCCATAGTTCTCTATGAAATTCCTGTAGTACCCAGTGAGGCCTAGGAAGGCTCTCACTTGGGTTTGAGTAGTAGGTGTTGTCCAATTTTGCACAGCTTCAATCTTACTGAGCAAAGGCCTTATTTCTCCACCTCCTACCTCATGTCCAAGATAGACTACCTTACTCTGTCCAATTTGGCATTTACTCGCCTTTATGGTCAGATTGGCTCGTCCAAGCGCCTGCAAAACATCTCTCAGGTGTGTTACATGTTCTTCCCAGGAATTGCTGAACACTGCTATGTCATCCAAGTATGCCATGCAGAAGTCCTCCATCCCATTCAGAACCTGGTTTACCATTCGTTGAAACGTAGCAGGTGCATTTTTCAATCCGAAAGGCATTACCTTAAACTGGTATAAGCCAACGGGGGTAGAAAATGCAGTTTTCTCCTTGGCATGGTCGGTCAGGGCTATTTGCCAATAGCCTGACGTCAAGTCAAATGTGCTGAGGAACTTGGCGGCGCCAAGTTTACCACCAACTCATCTGTTCTTGGCAAAGGGTGGGCATCAGTCTTGGTGAGTGCATTAAGAGCTCTATAATCCACGCAGAATCTAAGCTCTTTAGATCCGGCCTTTGGTACTAACACAACTGCGCTAGACCATGGACTAGTAGAGGGCTCTATTACCCCGAGATCGAGCATCTTGCTGACTTCACCTTTGATGTGGGTTTGTACGTTCTCTGACATTCGGTATCCTCTGCTTTTGACTGGCAGACAGTCACCAGTGAGTATGTCATGCTGGCCCCAAGGGGTCAAGCCTGGTGAAAGCGAGAACAGAGAGGCAAACTGATTCAACATGGATTTGCACTCTTCTTGTTGCTCGGGTGTCAGATTTGAAGAGAGATTTACTCCTTCAACTGTTTCGTCCAAAGGTAAGCCTCTGAGGATATCCGGAAGAGCTTCACTCTCTTCTTCTTCCTCGGATGATGCTAGAAGCAATGCTCCTACATCCGGTCTTGAGACATACGCTTTGTGTCGGTTGGTGTGAAAGACTGTCGGAGCCTCCTTGGGATTGCCCAAGTCCACCAGATAGTTGACCTCTCCGAGTTTACACACAACTCTGAAGGGTCCCATCCATTTGTCTTGCAAGGCCCTCTGCCTTGTTGGGATCATAAAGAGAACGAGCTGGTCTTGAGCGAACTCAACCATGTTAGCCTTTTGATCGTGCCAGTGCTTGACCAATGCTTGTCCAGCTTTCGAGTTATCGCTTGCTTCCGTCATCATGTGCGACATTCTCCTCCGGAGACCTATCACGTAGTCAGTCACTCTGACTGGCTTGGGGGAAGGAGCACTCTCCAACCCCTCCTTAATCAGGGCCAATGGACCTCTGACCGGATGACCATAAAGAAGCTCGAAGGGAGAGTCACCTACTCCCTCCTGAGGGACTTCTCTATAAGCAAAGAGAAGGCATGGCAGTTGAAGGTCCCACTTACGCTTAAGGGGTTCCTCTAAAGCACCTATCATGCTCTTCATGGTTCGGTTGAACCGTTCTACCAACCCATTGGTTTGTGGGTGGTAAGCTGTTGAGAACTTGTAAGTAACTCCACAGGTTTTCCACATGGCTTTCATGTAGTGGGACATAAAGTTTGACCCTCTGTCAGAGATTACTTCCTTAGGAAACCCGACCCTATTAAAAATACCAAGGAGGGCCTTAACCACAGCCGGAGCTGTAACAGTCCTCATAGGAATTGCCTCAGGATACCTAGTAGCATGGTCTACTACAACAAGTATAAACCTGTTGCCTGAGGAGGTTGGAGGATCAAGGGGATCAACAATGTCAATCCCTACTCTCTCAAATGGGACTCCCACAACTGGGAGAGGCACTAAAGGTGCCACATTCTTGGAGCCAACCTTACCAGAGGTCTGGCAGTTTCCACTTCGGCCACCATCTTTGGCCAATAGAAGTAGAGAGAGAGCCTTTCTTTAGTCTTCTTGAAACTCAAGTGACCAGCCAAAGGAATCTCGTGGGCTAACTGCAAGAACTGTGGTCTGTTCTCTTGGGGTACTACAAGTCGTTGGTAGTCTCCAGGTGCAGACTCGGTCGGTTCACTGTAGAAGAGGCCATCTTCCCAGTGCAACCTGTATTTCCCAGGCTCTTGCCCTTCAGCCTGAGCTTCTGCCTGGTGGCGAAGACCTTCCAGAGTTGGACATTCTCTCTGTCCCTTACTGAAGTCTGCCCTGCTGGGTCCACCTTCTGCCAGTAAAGACTGCAGCTCAGGATGGTCAACAGGATCCAGATCTCCAATGAGTTCCTGGCCTTCCATTAGCTCTTCCTCAGAGTATAATTCTACCACACAGGGTTGTACCTCCCTCTCAGCCTCGGCTGGAGGTGGAGTTACGGGTGTAACTTCGGACAACCGCGGGGAAGTCCTCGTTGGCTGCACTGAAATGCTGGCTGCTGGTTTCAGGGTAGAAGTTTTAGGTTTCCCTTTCGCTTCTGATTTCTTCGAGACAGCTGCCGACAATTCCAGTGGAGCAGGAGTGATTTCTTTCTTAATCATCTCCTGGAGAGTACCGCGCATGGTCCTCTCTCTTGCGGGTCTGGTTAGCTCCTGTAACAGTTTACTAGGAGGTCTGGGAGTATGCGATACAACTCTGAGAGTTTTCAAATCGTTACCCAACAGTACGCGTCCTGGCACCTCACTCTGTATGCTGACAGGTATCTTCACAGTCATGTCGTTACACTGGATGAGAACTGGTAATTGGGGAAGCATCTGCACAGGCCCTCCAGCTAACTTGGTGAGGCGTTTGGGTGCCTTAGCAACATCCTCAGCCTGAAAAAATGATTTATCCACCACAGTTATGCTGGCTCCAGTGTCCCTAATGGCAGGAGTCTCCTGACCATCCACCTGGGGATAGAATTATAGACATCTAAATTCTGTTGTTCCCACAACCCCAGAGATACTAAAGAAACGCTGGCTGAGACTCCGATGGGTTCATCAGCTAGCAGTAGAAAGTTTCCACTTGCCATTTGGACTTCCTCCTCTGGAGCGAAGGCTAAGGAGACAAGCTGGACCCCTGAAGGTTTACCCTTACATCTGGGATCTCCTTTCACGTGGTCAGTCGAGCCACAAACAAAGCATTTACCAAATGCTTTCTGGAATGGCGGCTTGTTCTGGCCTCCTTCCGGTTTGGCACCAGAAGACACACTTTTCTGCTGCGGTTTTCCCTTTGGCTTACCCTTCTGGTTTTGTTTGGGGCCCTCTTTGGAATTTGGGTTATTCGAATTCTCTTTTGAGTCTTTTTTAGGCTGTTTTCCCTCGTCCTTTTTCTGAGTTGCCCCAGAATCCTTGTGAGTGGCCCTGTTGGCAACCCACAAGTCAGCAGCCTTAGCCAGCTTCCGGGAATCCAATTCCTTGGAATCAGCTAAGTGCTGTCTGAGCTCAGGAGAACAGGCATCATAAATAGACTCCAACATAAAAAGATTCTTCATACCCTCATAAGTGTTCACTTTGTAACCCTTAATCCATCCCTCTAAGTTTTATAACCCTTCACTCACCCAGGTAGCCCAAGGGGTACCATCATGCTTTTTGAGGGTTCTAAACCTCTTAAGATACTGGGAAGGGGTCTTCCCGAATCTAGCTATCAAAGGTAGTTTCACACTTTCGTAATCCGTCTTATCCGCCTCCCCCAACTCCATTACCACATCAGTCGCAACAGGGGGGAGCCTAGAGAACAACCAGGGAAGTAAATCATTCCCGGTGATGTCCTGGAGCCCATGATTGTATTCAAACAGTTTCAACCAATCCAACACATCCAATCTCGGTTCATACATACCCACTAATTCCTTCGGCATCCGGGGTCTTTTGGGACTGGAGCTTCTAGAGGAACCAGAGGAGAGAGAAGCATTTTCCACAGACAACTTTTTCATCTCTAACTCGTGATTAAGTTCTATTTCCCTGAGTCTTAACTCAGCTTGCTTCTGCTCAGCCTGGGCATTTATCCGTCTGAACTCGAGCTCTTGGTTTCATTCAGATTGAGCCAAGAACCGTTTGTATTCTAATTTGAGCTTCATTTTTTCAAGTTCAAAATAAGCAGGGTTACATGTGGGACCTGGTATGGGCCCTGTAGGTACAGCTGGTAAGGCAGGTAGAGGAGCAGGGAGACAGTTTCGTTAGCCTCTCCTTCCTCTTCAGCCTCTTCATCACTATCATCAGAATTATGATTTAGATCAACACCATCACTGTTATCTACATTTGCTGGAGAAATTGGTTCCTCTGAACCAGTACCCAGACTTTGGTTCGCCAGCAATCTCTCTATTAGTTCTAACTTCTTGCCCCTCACAGGAAGATTCTCTTGACTACAGAGAGCTTGTAAACTCTCAGTATTTTCACCTGACAAGGACTCTTGACTGTAAGCTTCCATAGTAGACATGTTTTTGAAAGTTGCTTTTTAGTGCTAAGCTTTGTGGTTGGTTATCCTAAAGTGTCGAAAAGCAAACTAAACTGTATACTCAATACAAATCCCACCGCTGTACACCAGTGTTAGGCGGAAACCTGTGCAGTTCCCTCTGGGACCACTGCAAAAGATTTAGGACTACAGGTGTTTGGCAGTAAACTCACTTGGTAGCAGTCTGTACCACACAGATTCACTTGGTAGCTGTGGCTGAGCAGTCAGACTTCCCTCAAGAAGAGTTAGGTAGTATGTGGAGCATACAAAATAGGGCAATCCTCACAGTAGAACAAGTAAACACGGAACAAGGCTTCGGTGTAAAGATATAAAGGTATTTATTTCTAACGACACATCTATATAAAACACTCTGGCACTAATACGGCAAACAACTCCAATTACAATTACTATACGAAGAACAAGATCAATCCCCCTAACAATGGTTCTACAAGTCTAGGTTTTCCAGCATCACTTATTTGCAGACAGAGGTGTATGCTTTACCCTAGATGGCACTCTAGTATTCGTTAGGACGGGAGAGAAAAATAAGGCAGGTTATGAAATCAACACGGTTCCAATACTTTAGGAGAAATGCAAGGCAAGAAGACAAGAACCACTGTAGATCATAAAGTTCAGAGGCCAGGCCCACTCGGAGAGAGGCAAGGCGGTATGTCCCAAAAAGAATCTTAGTGGAAATGCGTTCGAGTCTTTGTAGCAAATTGTTATCGGCAGATTGGACCAGTTCAGAACATCACGCTAGAGAAAGCTTGGAGGCGACCCTATGGAGAGGCGAGGATTAAGACACCTCACTCTATCCGGCAACAAGGGAAGCCAGGCGGACACAGTACCTTGATTGTGGAGAGACAGCTCCGGCGGGGGCAGTTGTTCCTGGTGGTGGATGCACGTCCGGTCTTTGCCAAGAGAAGAGATGATCTCGTCGTTGAAGGAAAGTTGAAGATCGTTGCACCACCAGGGAAGAGACCAGCCGCGGAGTGCTCCATCACAAGGCACCACCTTTTGGTCGCGGTACAGGGGTAGTGGCTATCCGGTTGCCGAGGTGCTCTGCATGGGCAATTCGACCACTGCGTCCTGAGGCGAAGAAAAAGCAGAGGGGACTGGTTGTTCTCACCAGTCAGGGGAAGAGACTCTCTCGCAGGGAGATCTCCTCTGTCGTCGGGAAGTGGTGAGTCGGTTCAGCAGGGCTCCACTGGAGGTGTCGTCGTTGCAGGTCGGCTCAGCATTACCCTCGTCGGATTCTTAGGTCCTGTGGCGACTTCTGAAGATCCAGTCCCAAAAGCCCTGCTTTTATGCAGAAAACCCCCATTCATTCAGCCTAGCTGTCAATCAAAACACGCTAAGTGGTGAGCGGGGAGGCTCACCACTTGGGCCAATCACACCAGAGTGCGACCGGAGTTGGCAAGGCAACTCGGTCCAGGGTGCCTAAACCCCCTCCCGCACCCCTCTGGTAACCCAGACAGAATGGCACCACTTTGGAGGGTCTCTGTACAGAAGCCCGCCAAAAGTGGAACAAAGGGCTCAACCTTTGGTTTAGGAGTCACAGAGACGAACACAGAAGCCATTTTAAAAAAGCCGAGTTCTGGCAGAAAATACCATCCGATAGACTTATTTAAGATAAGTAGACCGGTGGTATGTTAGAGATTAACGAGAAAAAGTATCAATCTCCAACAATGGGACGAATCCCATAGGGTTACATTCGGGGTCGAATATAACAAGTAGTTTCCAATACCACCAGCCAAAACTCAACGAGGGGGGACGGGACAGTGCCCCCTCAAATAACAGACCCAGGAGTAATCGCATTACCCCTACTAGTACGTCCACAATAGGATAGTTTGTACTAGTTCTGTTAGTAAATTTAGGTCTAGTAAAGCCAATGGTGACTTTACATGCCCGGGGAGACAGTAGTCAGTCCCCGGGTATGGAGTCTATGATGGAGGTCCGCTAGGACGCCCCAGTGCTATGGCACGGAGGGTGCGGTGTAACACACATAGCAAAACATATGAGACCCTATGGAGTAAAGGACCCCATAGCCCATAGAACACATTGACATCTCAAGGTATTACACACATTCATGTCCAAGAGTGGGAGAAAAAGAGTCTCACTCTTGGCGGGATGGAAAAAACGAACTCCAGAAATCCAGCAAAGCTGCTGGGGGTCTCACTAGGTTAGGAAATTCAGCCTAAACAGAGAATTCTCCCTAACATCCCTCTACACCCTCCACGGCCCCTGCAGGCGGCCCACACCACAGGGGACTACCCTGCACCCCTGCACATGTCCCGCAGGCAGCCCATCCACCATGGCCATGCCCCCCAGCCAACCCACATGTTACCTTGCACCACTGCCCACCAATGCAAGTCTCCCAGCACCCCCACCCCCCCAGCATCCAGGGGCACCCTCCACCAGGCCCCCACTCCTGTCTCCCAACACCCACCCCCCCAGCACTGTAGGGCACCCTTCACCAGGCCCCCACTCCTGTCCCCCTGCACCCCCACCCCCCTGCATCCAGGGGCACCCTCCACCAGGCCCCCACTCCTGTCTTCCTGCACCCCCACCCCCCAGCACTGTAGGGCACCCTCCACCATGCCCCCACTCCTGTCTCCCAGCACCCCCACCCCCCAGCAGTGCAGGGCACCCTCCACCAGGCCCCCACTCCTGTCCCCCTGCGCCCCCACCCACCAGCAGTCAGGGGCACCCTCCACCAGGCCCCCACTCATGTCCAACTCATGTCCCCCTGCACCCCCACCTCCCTGCATCCAGGGGCACCTTCCACCAGGCCCCCACTCCTGTCTCCCTGCACCCCCACCCCCCAGCACTGTAGGGCACCCTCCACCAGGCCCCCACTCCTGTCTCCCTGCACCCCCACCCCCCAGCACTGTAGGGCACCCTCCACCATGCCCCCACTCCTGCTCCCAGCACCCCCACCCCCCAGCAGTGCAGGGCACCCTCCACCAGGCCCCCACTCCTGTCCCCCTGCACCCCCACCCACCAGCAGTCAGGGGCAAACTCCACCAGGCCCCCACTCCTGTCCCCCTGCACACCCACCCACCAGCAGTCAGGGGCACCCTCCACCAGGCCCCCACTCATGTCCAACTCATGGCCCGCTGCACCCCCACCCCCCAGCACTGTAGGGCACCCTCCACCAGGCCCCCACTCATGTCACCCACCCCCCCCACCCCCCAGCAGTGCGATTTTCCCGGGTACGTGTATTCCAGGGGTGCGTGTATAGTCTTACACACGATTTCACCAGGGTATGTGTATTATGGGTCCGCGTGAACTTCCACACGCGATATCAGCAGGTTACGTGTATTACGGGGTTCGGGGGAAGTTCCACACGCGATTGCCCTGAGTACGTGTATTTCGGGGTGCGCGGGAAGTTTCACACGCGAATTTGCAGGGTACGTGTATTTCGGTGTGCGCGTGAAGTTCCACACGCAATTTCAGCAGGGTACGTGTACTCCGGGTGCGCGGGAAATTCCACACGCAAATCCAGCAGCCTACGTGTATTTCGGGGGTGCCGGGGAGTCCCACACGTGAATTGGCCGTGTGGGTCCTCCCAGCTGGTCCCTCTACACCCTCCACGGCCCCTGCAGGCGGTCCACACCACAGGGGACTACCCTGCACCCCTGCACATGTCCCGCAGGCAGCCCATCCACCATGGCCATGCCCCCCAGACAACCCACATGTCACCTTGCACGACTGCCCACCAACGCATGTCTCCCAGCACCCCCACTCCCCAGCAGTGCAGGGCACCCTCCACCAGGCCCCCACTCCTGTCCCCCTGCGCCCCCACCCACCAGCAGTCAGTGGCACCCTCCACCAGGCCCCCACTCATGTCCAACTCATGTCCCCCTACGCCCCCACCCCCAGCACTGTAGGGTACCCTCCACCAGGCCCCCACTCCTGTCTCCCTGCACCCCCACCCCAGCACTGTGGGGCACCCTCCATCAGGCCCCCACTCATGTCTCTCACCCCCTCCACCCCCCAGCAGTGTGATTTGCCTGGGTACATGTATTCCAGGGGTGCGCGGGTAGTCTTACATGTAATTTCACCAGGGTACGTGTATTATGGGTCAGCGTGAACTTCCGCACGCGATCTCAGCAGGGTACGTGTATTTTGGTGTGCACGTGAAGTTCCACACGCGACTGGACCTATGAGAGTGGGGTATGTGTATTCCAGGGGTGGGCGGGAATATTTAGTCGCGACTGTGCCTGGGAGAGCGTGTTACGTGTATTCCTGGGGTGGGCGGGAAGATTTACACGGTCGCCTACAACGCGCCAAAAAAAAGGTCCAATCCGAAAAAACACATATGCCAGCATGAAGCAGGTGCACGTCCCGCGCAGCATAAAAGAGTGCGCAAATAACAAACAAGCTCAGACGCCAGGATGAATATACCGTTCCTAGCAGCAGTGGCTATGGGATACTGCAGGAGGAGGAGAAGGATAGTCAGGTCCAGAATCTTCACACCCAGAACCAGCCTATTTGGTATGCTTATTGACCAGGTGTATGGGAGGTACAGGTTTCCACCACACATAATACTCAACCTGGTCAGTGAGTGGGAGGATGACCTCATAGCACCCACCCTGTGCTCCCAAGCACTCAGCCCCCTGGAGAAGGTCCTCAATGTACTGTACTTCTTGGCTACCGGGTCATTTCAGCAGACAAGTGCCATAGTGGGGGGGGGTGTCACAGGCCACGCAGTGACGGTGCCTATACCAGGTGTTGGCCATCATCACTGCACGCCCATCAGTCCGCAGGCACATACCTGCCCAGAACACCTGTAGAAAGGCAGGCTGTTAGCCAGGATTTCTACAGGGTGGCACAATTCCCCAAACTGCTAGGTGCCATTGATTGCATCCATGTGGCTCTACGTCCCCCCAGGGTATCTGAGCACATCTATAGAAACCGCAAGCAGTGGCACTCCATCAACGTCCAGGTAGTATGTGATGCCAAGGGAATCATCACCTCAGTATATGCCAACTATCCAGGGTCCACCCACGACAGCTTCATTTACAGGATGTCAACCCCAAACCGGGACATGGAAGCTGGGCGGCATGGCGATGCATGGCTGCTTGGTGAGTATAAATGCCACAGCACATGCATGCATGATAGATACAGAGTAATGTCAATACCCCACTAATGATTCCCATCACCACCTCCCCAGGGCAAAGTGCCTACCCTCTGAGCACCCACATGATGACGCCAATTCGGAACCCCATCACGCCTCCCGAGGTAAGATACAACACAGCCCACATTGCAACACGGGGCATAGTGGAGCGCACATTCGGAGTGCTCAAGTCACGCTTTCGCTCCCTTGACCGTTCTGGCGGGCAGCTGTTATACGCTCCCCCAGTAGTGTGCAGGATAATAGTGGCAGCATGTGTCCTGCACAATGTTGCAACACACCAGGGCCTGGCTGTGGACATGGTGGTGCCCCCACATCCCCAACCACATGCACGCCCGCTGCGCATGGGAGGGGAAAGGGCACGGAGTGAGGCAGCCCGTACGCAGCTGGTGGCTAATTACTTCACATAGAAATCACACCCCTGTGGGGTGCACACAGCCCTGGCACATACCATCTGACAATCAATGATGACTCAATCTGACAATTATGATGAATTAAGGGACAGTCAACTGTCAGAACCATAGCAGCCTGAGATTGTTCATCTGGAAGTGTCACAATGTGTGCATGCCTACCTACACAAACACCACCAATGCAGTTTCATCAAAAGACACACTTCCATGCAGCAAAAATGAATACCCACTTGCAAAATACAACATGAGAACAGTGCCATGTCACCTAACCCCTCCCCGGCACCGCCACACAAAACACCATGGCATGTCATGCTATGTGAGAGCAAACAAATTAATCCCCACAACATGACCCAAGTGTCACAAACTACAGTGTCCCTAATGGAAACTGGACACACATGAAATGCTCACAGTAATGCAGGACCAACAACAGATTACCAAATACTTACCAATAATACTAATCACCTACACAACCTCCAACCTACCATAACATGACAGTACGGACTTAAAAAATTGGTAGCCTCACTACCTGATAATGCCAGCACTTCGAACACTTCCAACTGTACAGTGTTAGCGCCACGCAAAAGTGTAGGTGCACTGCTTACAACATGGACTCCATTTCCAAAGTAGACCGCCTTTTGAAGGCATGGCAAATGGACCTGCAAATTGGGAGGATGAGATGGATGCAGAGGCACATATCAATACACCATGCAGTGTACAATACAACTGCAATATGCACTAGGAATGTATACACAGTATTGACTACAGACTGCCCACACATCAAATGGGAGTCCAACGTCACCATGTAAGTCAATGTCACTTGGGCACAACCAAGCCCATGGAAACGGGAAGCAGGAGGGGTGTGTGTCACACAAACCCAAGCATCTGACCCAAATTCAGGACAAGCCTGCATGTGCCCAGCCACATTACAGCGTATGCCCACTGGAGCCACACAAAGCAACACACTGTCCAAAAAATCAAAAATCAAAAATCAAAAATGGCCATGAATGGGCCCGGGGCGGTGGGGGAGGCCACCCAGGAGGTCCGAGGACAGGGTGCACACCAAAACCCACCTGTGTGGATCTTGCAAAAAAAAAAAACTCCTCCATGTGCTCATGGCCTGCACGGCTACCCTATTGTGGGAGAATCACTGCTGTCGCTCTCCTCACCCTCTGCAGCTGCATCAGGAGGTGGTGGCACTATGGGAGGCAGCCCACGCAAAGCCCTAGTCTGGTCCTCCATGGCAGCAAGCATGCGGGTGTGGAAGGTCTGGTTCTGGAGGATAATTGTGCAGAGGTCCCCATGAAACAACTCAAGGGATGCCCGGACCTCCTCCCTAGTTGCCTGCATCTCAGCTGAGAGTGTATGTGTGAGCCGCTCCAGCTGCTGTTCTGTCCTCGTGTTAGCTGAAGCCTCAAGCTCAACCAGAGTTACCCTGAGCTGACGGTGTTCCACCCCCAGGGCTTCCCTGTGGCCCTGGGACTCAATAGAAATGGCTTCCCGCAGAGTCTCCAGTGCCGCCCGCCTGTCCCTGTTGGACGCCAACATGTCCTCCCTGTGTGACTGGCTAATGGAGTCTGTTGCCTGCTGTAGTGGTTCAATCAGCCTTTCTATCCATGGCCTGAGCCATCATCTCAGTTGATGCTGCCTGTTGGTTTGCCATACTGTATATGGATTGCTCCCATGCAGTATAGCCAGGTGGCGTACGGCCACCGCGTCGGCCGGCACCACACCTGTCTGGGGCAAGGCGAACTGCGCCTTGCTGTGCCGGCACTGCCTGAGGCTGCAGGACTGCATTCCCCCTCTGATCTGCTGGCCCAGGAACAGGATCAGATGTAGAGGAGTGTGACCCTGCATCCGTAACCACCAAAGGCGGACCAACCAACACTGACATCCCCATTGAGGGTTCTACCCCTGGTGCAGGTGGCTTGGACAGTACAGAATCCCTCCCAGAAACACTTACCTCCGACAGCACATAGGTCTCATCATCCGAATCGACACCTGAATAGAGCTCGGGGGAGGTGCACCCAGAGACACCCCTTGAGATGATGGTCTGCAGCAAGTGTGGGTTCTCACCCACCACCACACCCTGTCCCTCACTGGTGCCCGGTCGGGCCAGAGACCCCTCCTAGGTCTGCACCATCTCCATAACCCCAGCAGTATCAAGTGCGTCATCCCCTGCAAAGACATGAAAGAAAAGAAATGGGAACAGGCATTAGCACCATGGCACACAATTAGGGCTGAGAAGCAACAGAAACAGTACTTCATTGACACATGTCCCACATGACTATAACCCTCCCATGCATGCACTGTCACTGCGTATGAAGGGGAGGCAAATGGCACACATTGATGAAACCAAGATGGAAGACCAACACATTTGATGCATGCTGGCTAGCAGTGCCATCACACATTAGCCTGTGATTGGCATGTCCAATACACATACATGACACATGTCATCACACAGATGGCATGTACCCTAGCCATGTCAAACATGTGACAATAGGACTGAGAAATCCCTAGTGAAAGTGTTGGAATGCAGACAATCTGCCTGAATGAACACAGAATAATATGCAACTATGTTGTGGCAAGATGACACTTCAAAGGCAACTGGCGTGAGGTTGGGCTGAATGTCTACTGTTGCCAGAATGGATACTGCAGCACCCAAATCCTGGTGCGCAGAATTATTGGATGAAGCACATGGGTGACCCAAACCACTCAGGCACACACCCCCTCACCTAGCACTCAATCAGAAGCACTCACACACACACCATGCACATGGATGACACACACATGCATGTGCACTCACCGGACAATGCCTCGTAATCTGGCAGGTCTCCCACGCCTTGGATCTGTTCCTCCGTGACTTAGGTCCCAGCCACATACTCATGTGGAGTTAGTTCTATATCCTCTGCTGGAGACCCACCTCCAGTCACTAGAGTTGCAGCATGACTTGAGGCCAGCTTTTTCTTTGCCCTGCGCTTCAGGTCATTCCAGCGCTTGTAGCAATCATTAGCTGTGCGCCTCACAAATCCAAGGGCACTTATGAGTTCCGCGATGGTCTGCCAGTGTGCCTGACGTTGTGCAGGTGTGGTCTTGCATCCTGCAGTAATCACCATTTCGCGGTCATGTGCGGACACATACTCCACAAGTGCATCAAGTTCGGCCTGATTGAAGCTGGGCTTCCTTGGTGGGCCGGACTGTGTAGCCGTGTCTGGGGCATCAGCCTGTACTGGACGAGCACTCTTCCTCTTCCGCTTGGAAGGTGGTGGTGATACTGAGTGTCCTACGCCGCTCTGGACACTAGGGGCAGGAGCCCCGGTGGACTGTGGACTAGGAGTGTGGGAATGAACACTCACCATGGGACTTGGTGCAGGCATTAGCTGAAGTGTGATCTAGTCAGGGGGAACGTCAGCAGGATGGACTAGGACCGACACTGTCCTGGCTGGGAGACTCAGAGCTGGGGTGGATGGAGCCGCAGCTGCCCCTGCAGCCTCCCCACCCTGCCTACTCGGGGCAGCAGATGACATAGCTGCCCCTGATCCACATGGGCTGGTGACACCAACGTGCACTGCCACATGTAGCCTAGACCTGCTGACCTGGAAGTCATCCATGGAATCACCCTGTGCCAGGTCTGGTGCCACAATGGGCTGGTCCAACAAGGGCTGAGCAGGGATGGTGTCAGCCACGTTACCCTCAACCGGGGGGGGGCATGGGTGTCCCTGACTGGTCACCCACACATGGGGGAGTAGGGGCACCCTGCAAGTCCCGGCCACGTCCCCTACCGTATCCACCACGGCCACCTCTTGTGGCTCGCCCACCTTTGCCACCCTTACCGCGTGCTCGCCTCCCAACCATGGCACTGATGTTGTTGTGCGTATGGGAGTTGCAGTAAACTATTGTCCTGGGCAATTGGGGGTCAAAGGGGTTGGGTACTCGATGGAATTCGTACCCTAGTGCTCTAGCAAGGCTGTATGTGACCCCTGGGGGAAGATGACGGGTCACGCAACGCACAGGCACCCCAAAAAAGGGAGATATGTACACGCAACCCCTCCTAGACCACGTGCGTGGAAAAATAAACCTGCACTACGCTGTGGCACCCAGAAACACAAAAATGAACGTATGCGTGTCACACGCAGCCTAGACTGACCTCTGAAGGGGTAGGCAACACACTGGGCAAGCACAGATGTCAAATACGTGCGCGACTCACTCTCTGCCAAGAAATATTGCGTGAAAAATATGCGCGTGTGCCCGTTGGCAACACCCCCGCCAAAAGAAGAATTGTACGCTGTCTGAGGAGACAGGACAACAGGAGAAGTGAATGCTGTTTGAGGAAACAGGCCCAGGAAAAAGACAAAAAGAGAAAAAGCGGTCAGAGGTAACAGGGAGTACGAACTTGGAACGCCGTGAAGTAAATCGTGTGTGAACCGACAAGAAGTTCAGATTTCACCCACTCGCTCTCCACGAAAAGCATGTACAAGGAAATGGCGTTCTACATGTACCTTTTAAACATGCCCACACGTCCAGCGTCACTTCCGCGTGTACGCACTAAGACCCTATCCTCCAATTACACAAGCTGACACTCTGACGTGCAGTCATAGGGAAACGCCCGCGCACGCACGTCACAGATGCGCATACGCGCTGATGCCCTTTCCACCAATTGCACGCTATGACACTCTGACGTGCTTATTTTTTCTACGCGCCATGGAAAACTCATGTGTGCGTAACATCATAGACGCGCCTACACGCTGGGGGCCTTTGGGCCAATGAATTTGTGTACGTGTGCTGACGCGCTTACGCGCTAAGGCCCTTTTCTCGAATTACACGCAGACGTGCTCGATTTTCACGTGCCAAATCACTCCGTATCAAGCTGGCCACGCGTAAGCACACAGAAGACCACGCTCCTGCCCAGAAGGCTGAATTACTGCCCCCCAGAGACCCGAGCACGCTCCCACCTGCCATCTGCTGCTGCCTGATTGCCTACTGCCCACATGCCCTGCCATTTGCTGCCTGCACATCAGCCAGGGGTGCTGTTGGTGTGACCACCCCTGCTGGAACCGAAGACTCCCGACTGGGATTCCATCGCTCCACAGACCAGCCCCAGGACCCAGTTGCCCACCCACTCCTGCCTCTGGGGTTGTCATGTCGGGCACTGCAACATCTGACACCACTGGCAACCCCCAGCCAGAGAGGCAGAGGGCCACCACCTTCACTGCCACTGAAGTTGGTGTCCTGGTGGAGCAAGTCCTGGGGCAGTATGATGCCCTCTTCGGAAGTTTGCGCGCCGACAACCAACAAGGAAGGACGGACTCGGATCTGGACGGACATCGTGACTGCCATAAACGCGGAGGGGGTGGCAGTCCGACTATTCCATCATGTCAAGAAGCGCTGGGAGGACTTCAGGTCCAGGACCCTCAACAAGGCCCGGCGCCTCTTGAAGGCAGCGGATGCTAAGGGGCGCCGGGGCCACTTGTCTGACGATCAGATGAGGGTCCTGGAACGCATATCCCCAGCGCTCCACGTCCAGGTCCTTGAGAGGCAGACCCATCTGGAGTCGAGCGGTAAGTGTACATGCATCATGATTGTAAACTGTGCAAGTGGTGGTGTGCCAGTAGTATGCAGGTTGCACATGTGTATTTATGGGGCCAAGTACGGGGGGGGTGTACAGGGCCGTGAGGCTAACACATGCGAGGGCTCTCATGTGTGAGACATGGATGGTGCTTGTGTGTGTAGGCTTGCATGCCAAATGCAGATGTGTGGGCACACATGTTTGGATGAATGTGTATGTAAGTAGGCATGTTCGTGATGTCACACCTGGATGTTGGTTTCAGCTGCATGTATCAGCACTGTGTACATGTGCATGTGTGTGTATTTGACAAGGGGGCAACAGTGATGCAACATGGATGCATGTGACAGCGGGATGTGGAAGCCAGATTGGCAGATGTGACATGGATGCCAATCTGAACACTGCAACAGTTGGCAGAGGCATACACATGCATGCAAGTGTGGTGGTGTGTGTGCATGTGTAGTGCACTCCCTGTGTTGCATGTGATGTCTGGCTCACCTTTGCCTGCTCATGCTGTTGTATGTGTATGGATGGTGCTGCCTGTTGCAATATGGCTGTGTATGGCTCATGTGTGCGAGTTGAAATGACATGTGTGTTGGCGAATGTGATGCCATGTCTGAGGTTTCCAAATGCCACTCATGTACAACTGTCATGTGTGTATGTGTCCATTGTACAGTGCCCTGATGCCTGCGTTTTATTTCTCCCTGTCTGCAGTGTCAACTGATGAAGAGGGCGGAGAAGGTGCTGTGGAGCACAGCGGCAGGGATTGCACCGCCAGCCGGAGACACAAGGCCCGGCTCCCCTCCCAGGTTGTCATCTCGTCGGGGAGTGAGGAGTCCGGTGCCGCGTCCCAGGCCGCAGCTGCCGGGGGGAGGTCCAAGAGGCGGAGGTCAGAGTTGGACTCCTCGGCAGCAGAAGGGGCAGCTGGGACCCCACAGGGCCCAACGGGGGAAGATGGCACGGAGTCATCCAGGTTGGTGGGGTGTTTGGTGGAGGAGGAGGCCGTGCAAGCGACAGAGACGGGGTCTGGAGGTGGGGATTCCACTGGTGCTAGTGGTGCAGGACCAGGGACAGGAGGCAGCAAAGGCCACCACGGAGGTGCCTGTGTGCAATCCTGTCCCTAATCCTGTCACTGCATCAACTTGCACCAGCAGGGATGCCTACGTCCAGAACCGTTTTCAGGCAGGGGATGAGCTTACAACAACTGGCCTTCCTCTGCCTGCGGACGTGGCTATCCAGGTACGGGTTGAGCCTGTCCTGACTGGTGTGGCGTTGCGTCAACAGGCCATGCGAGGTGACCTGCAGTCTTTTCATGTGGAAACTGCACGTCATCTCGAATGCCTCGTTGACCGTGTCGGCCTACTGGGACAGATCACCCAGGCCGGATTCCTCCTTTTGCTGGAGCTTGTTCCGACCCCCTCCTCAACTGAACACCCTATTTGCCAGTCGTCCTCCGTGCCATCTTTCCACCCATTTGTCACCTGGGTGCCCTGTGGAGATGCCTCTGACGGTGCGGCCAGGCTGGTGGAGGACACATCCCTGTCACAGTCGGGAGTCGGACGTCCAGCAGGGGTGGCCACATCAACGACTGCACCCCGGCCGGTAGAGGATGTGCAGGCAGCAGGAGCCAGGGCACGGGCACAGGCACAGCAGCAACGAGGTGGGAGCCATGATGGCTCGGGGCCTTCGACATCGGAGGGGCAGGCATCGGCCGGGGGGCAGGAGGACCCAGGACGGGAAGTGTCTTCCATGTGGCAGTGGTTGGGCCACGCCATAGATGCGGAGCGGCAGCGGGCAGAAGAGGCACGGCTCATGATGGTCAGGGCGGAGAACTCCATGCGGAGGGCCCTGAGGCGGGCCGAGTGCCTCGAGACAATCCGCAGGGAGTTGGAGGAGAACATGTTGTCGGCCCTGCAGACTCTCGGGGCCATGGAGGAGGACCGCCTCCGGGACATTGAGCAGGAGTTCGATGATGCCCTGGCCCGGAACATCCAGAAGTGAGCCGTCGGACTAGCCCGCTGCCCTTGTAAATAGTTCTTTAGTGTTAAGTTTCCTTTTGGTTTTGTTTTGTTTTGGGGCGCTTGGACAATGCCCCAACTTCTTGTATATAGTTCTTCATTAGGTAGTATTTTATTTTGTAGGTTTCATTTAAAGGATTGGGCACATGGACCCTGGATGTTCACCTTGTACATAGTTTGACAATGGATTTGGAATTTTAAATTATTTTTTTTTTCACATGGATCAATGGTTTTTTTCTTATTTTGGAACATTGGATTTATTTTCTCACACTGACACTTTGGAGACTTGCTTTTGGATTGCCTTTCATTTGGATTTCATGCATCTTTTTCATTTATTGGACATGCTTGATTTCATTTATTATTTCCATTTTCCTCTGTTCCATTTCATTGCCTTACTTTTCTGTTTAATACATTATAATTGTGTACTTCAATGTGTGGTATTCTCTTTTTGGTTTCATGCATGTCACAATGTGTGTTCTATCATTCACATGCTGTCATTGTGTGGGTTTGACGGATATGTGTTGATGTGCAGGCTAGCCATTTGGGATGGTTCATGTGCTGGTGATTTCTTTGGCGGGTGGATGGCATACCTGGTGGTGTGTTCGGACTGGGGTGGCGTAGGCAGTGTATTGAGTGCGCATGGGGGCCATGATTATGGATCATCATGAGGTGTTGGGGGGACATGTATGGGGGCCTGGTGGAGGCTGCCCCACAGTTCTGGGGGGTGGGGGTGCTGGGAGACATGAGTGGGGGCATGGTGGAGGGTGCCCCTGGATGCTGGAGGGTGGGGGTGGTGCAGGGGGACATGAGTGGAGGCCTGCTGGCAGGTGTCCCACAGTGGTGGGGTGTGGGGGTGCTGGGAGACATGCGTTGTTGATCAGTGGTGCAGGGTGACATGTGGCTTGGCTGGGGGGCATGCCCATGGTGGATGGGCTGCCTGCGGGACATGAGCAGGGGTGCAGGGTAGTCCCCTGTGGCGTGGGCTGCCTGCAGGGGCCATGGAGGGTGTAGAGGGAACACCTGGGAGGTCCCACACGGCCAAATCACGTAGTACTCCCCGCGCACCCCTGAAATACACGTACCCTGCTGAATTCACGTGTGAGACTTCCCGCGCAGCCCTGGAACACACGTACCCAGGACAATCACTTGTGGAACTTCCCGCGCACCCCAGTAATACATGTACCTCGCTCACACAAGGGCCAATCGCGTGTAAAACTTCCCGCGCACCCCAGTAATACACGTACCCCACTCGCACAAGGGCCAATCGCGTGTGAAACTTCCCACGCACCCCAGTAATACACGTACCCCGCTCGCACAAGGGCCAATCGCGTGTGAAACTTCCCGTGCACCCCAGTGATACACGTACCCCGCTCGCACAAGGGCCAATCGCGTGTGAAACTTCCCGCGCACCACAGTAATACACGTACCCTGCTGGAATTGCGTGTAAAACTTCCCGCGCACCCCAGTAATACACGTACCCCGCTCGCACAAGGGCCAATCGCGTGTGAAACTTCCCGCGCACCCCAGTAATACACGTACCCCGCTCGCACAAGGGCCAATCGCGTGTGAAACTTCCCGTGCACCCCAGTGATACACGTATCCCGCTCGCACAAAGGCCAATCGCGTGTGAAACTTCCCGCGCACCACAGTAATACACGTACCCTGCTGAATTTGCATGTGAAACTTCCCGCGCACCCCTGAAAGACATGTACCCTGCTGAATTCGCGTGTGAAACTTCACGTGCACCCCTGAAATACACGTACCCTGCTGAATTTGCGTGTGGTACTTCCCGCGCACCCCTGTAATACACGTACCCAGGACAATCGCGTGTGGAACTTCCCGCGCACCCCTGAAAGACACGTACCCTGCTGAATTCGCGTGTGAAACTTCCTGCGCACCCCTGAAAGACACGTACCCTGCTGAATTCGCGTGTGAAACTTCCCACTCACCCCTAAATGATGTGCAAAGGGGTACGCCACAAACACGGACACCCGCTGTGTAAATAATAGCATGTGCGTGTATTTCGTTGGTGCGCGGAAAGTTTAACACACGATCAGGCATGGGGGAGCGTGGTACATGTATTTCAGGGGCTCGCGGGTTGTTTAACATGCAATCGGGCATGGGGGAGCATGGTACGTGTATTACAGGGGCTCGCAGGTTGTTTAACACGCGATCGGGCATGGGGGAGCAGGGTACCACTCACCGTCTGCCTTGCGTGTAGAAGAACGCGTACCCAACACCCACCCGCTGTGAAGTAATGGCATATGAACCCCAACGTCTGCATAACACACGCACCGCACACCAATTCAAGACGACGCAAGGCACGTTCTGAGCAATGGAAATCCATGTGGGATCTTCAAGCCCTGCCAGGGCAACGCCCGTGGGCGATACATCACTGACACGCTTACGCGCTAAGGGCCTTTGGTCCAATGGAATCGCGTATGCGTGCTGACGCGCTTACGCGATAAGGGCCTGTCCTCGAATTACACGCTGACGTGCAGAATTTTCACGTGCCAAATCACTCTGTATCAAGCTGGCCACACGTAAGCACACAGAAGACCATGCTCCTGCCCAAAAGGCTGGATTACTGCCCCCCAAAACCCCGAGCAGCCTCCCACGAGCCATCTGCTGCTGCCTGCCTGCCTGCCTGCTGCCACCGCGCCCTGCCATTTGGTGCCTGCACATCAGCCATCTGCAGGTGTCCAGTTGCTGTGTCCACCCCTGCTGGAACTGAAGACTCCCGACTGGGATACCATCGCTCCACAGCCCAGCCCCAGGACCCAGTTACTCACCCACGCCTGCCTCGGGGGTCGCCATGTCGGGGCAAACACCATCCGAGACCACTGGCGACCCCCAGCCAGAGGGGCAGAGGGGCACCAGCTTCAGTCAGAAGGAAGTTGGTGTCCTGGTGGAGCTTGTCCTGGGGCATTATGATGCCCTCTTCGGATCATCACGCGCTGACAAGGAAGGACGGTTGGACATGAGTGGGGGCCTGGTGGGGGGCGCCCCTGGATGCTGGGGGGTGGGGGTGCAGGGTGACATGAGTGGGGGCCTGGTGGAGGGTGCCCCTGGATGCTGGGGGGTGGGGGTGCTGGGAGACATGTGTGGGGGCATGGTGCAGGGTGCCCTGCACTGCTGGGGGGTGGGGGTGCAGGGAGACATGTGTGGGGGCCTGATTGAGGGTGCCCCTGAATGCTGGGGGGCAGGGGTGCAGGGGGACATGAGTTGGATATAAGTGGGGGCCTGCTGGCAGGTGCCCCACAGTGCTGGGGGGTGGGGATGCTGGGAGACATGCGTTGTTGATCAGTAGTGCAAGGTGACATGTGGCTTGGCTGGGGGGCATGCCCATGGTGGATGGGCTGCCTGCGGGACATGAGCAGGGGTGCCGGGTAGTCCCCTGTGGGGTGGGCTGCCTGCAGGGGCCGTGGAGGGTGTAGAGGGAACACCTGGGAGGACCCACACGGCCAAATCACGTGTAGTACTCCCCGCGCACCCCTGAAATACACGTACCCTGCTGAATTCGCGTGTGAGACTTCCTGCGCACCCCTGGCACACACGTACCCAGGACAATCGCGTGTGGAACGTCCCGCGCACCCCAGTAATACATGTACCCCGCTCGCACAAGGGCCAATCGCGTGTAAATCTTCCCGCGCACCCCAGTAATACACGTACCCCACTCGCACAAGGGCCAATCGCGTGTGAAACTTCCCGTGCACCCCAGTGATACACATACCCCGCTCGCACAAGGGCCAATCGCGTGTGAAACTTCCCGTGCACCCCAGTGATACATGTACCCCGCTCGCACAAGGGCCAATCACGTGTGAAACTTCCAGCGCACCACAGTAATACACGTACCCTGCTGGAATTGCGTGTGAAACTTCCCGCGCACCCCAGTAATACACGTACCCTGCTGAAGTCGCGTGTGAAACTTCCCGCGCTCCCCAGTTATACACGTACCCTGCTCGCACAGGGCCAATCGCGTGTGATACTTCCCGCGCAGCCCAGTAATACATGGACCCCGCTTGGCGTTTGCTGTTTGGCAGCCCTGTAAACTGGTCCAGGGTTAGCGCAGACATTTGCGATGATTTGGGGATTTTGATGGATTTTCCTTGCGCGAGGGCGTTCTTGGGGGCGTAACTGGCACTGCTGCACGGTCGCTGCGCCACTCTGCGCCACGGCTGGTTTTGGGGGCTAAAATCCATGAATACGCTGTGCGATGAAATGGATTTTATCGCACGCGGCTGGCGCAGTGTATCGCACGGGGACACTGTGCGCCAGCCGCGTGCGCCACTTTTGTGCGAAATTCTATGAATTACCCTGTTAGTGTTTGTAAAAAATATTAAACTGTTGGCAAGAGGAATTAAGCGTTTTAGGCTTAAGAGCTTGCACAGCGTCTTGCAATAAAACACGTTTCCTTTGTGGGAGCTCAAATTATTTTTCAGTGCTGTTATGAGAGGAACGTCTCTCCCGTTCGTCCTTATTAGCTTCTACTGAAGTTCGAGCACCATCGGGTAAAGTGTTTTTTATAATCGAGCACATGGGAGGCAGGGCAGGCAAAAGACATGGCAAAATTTCCTGGGGCTCTATTGACAGAACACTCTTGTGTGCATCCTTTGTTTTCATTTACTTCTTTTGGGTCTTGCTTAATCGAAGATAGGGGCACAGAGGCGTTGGGACATAGAGATGATCCCGACGGCTCTATGATCAAAACACTATCTTTCCTACATTGTTTTTTTTCGTTCGTCTCTTTAGGCATGGTGTGTTCGAGGCAGTCGACTAATTATGCATTCAAAAGTGTGATAAGCAAGTCATTTTTCAAAAAGTTTTTCCTACAAGGATTCATATAATATGGTAAATTAAGCCAATGCTGCATTCATCACTCCCAATGTGACTTCCAAGAATAGAAGTGGTGATTGTTTGGGAAAAGGTGAGCAACGGAGTGTGAAATGGGTAAAGGAGATTGACAAAGGTGAGGAAGGTGAAGACGTGTTTGAAAACAAAATAGGTGAATGTGATAAAGGAGAAGGCAAGGTAATGTCTTGAGTCAGGTGAACACGAGTATCCGCACGACTTTTGGCAGGGAGAAATAATTCAGAGAAACAAACCACATCCCTGCGATCAGGCGTTCACGCAGCAGTCGAAGCCCCAAGTTCAATGACATTAGCTTGACTTACAACCCCTTGATTCAGTGTTAATTGAACCTGCTTCATAGGGAAAAATGTGCAATTCTATGACAAGACTGGAGGCGAGCATTATGCTTCATCTTCACTTTATTCTACTCTTCACAGCAGTTCAACAAACACAATAAAACTCTTGAAAAGTGTCCAACAACAAAACTTTTCTCTTAACACACTACAAAAACCATGAGCCTCTGCAGTCCAAGCTCCTTCAGTCAGCCACAACCCACTTCCTGTGCATGGGCTCCTCCTCTTCTTTTACTGCTCTTCAAGCAGATAAGTACCATATTTTTACTCTCCGTGTGTCTGTGGGGATTGACTGGAGAGAGTGGTTATTGGGACAGCTAATAGCTTTACCAGTACAGGGTTGTGGCTAATAGGCGAGCATAGGTTGTTTCTGCCTCTATAGGCAGTATTCAGAGAGTACGCGCGGGCGGCGCGTCAGGCACGGTAGGTGTTTGGTGTTAGGGTACGGCGACCTTGTCGCAGGGTCCCACAGGTGAGTAGCGTTCCCGAGGGGACGCAGTTGAGTAGGCTCGCGAGGCGGCGACCCCGTGTCGCATTACCGGCACTTCGGGGGTGCGGCCGGCCTCGCGAGCGTCGCTGCGAGCTCATTGCTGCTCGCGCAACGGCCCCCTCCTTCGGAGGGGAGGAGCCAGCACACGCGAGCGCGGGACGCGCCGATCGCAGCGAGAGCCCCCACCCGCGGGTGGGCGGAACTACGCTCGGGAGGATGAGCGAATAGCGCTCCCGCGAGCGAGCCCCCACCCGCGGGTGGGAGGAGCCAATCGCGAGATCTGCCTCGCGCGGAAGCCGATCGTCGTTTCGAAGCGACAGTATTGAGGGAAAGGCTTCGAGAGGGAGAGATCACAGCTTTAGCTGTAACACATTAAGCGATCCCTCGGTCGCAGCGCTTCAGAACAACAGCTGAGTGAGATCAGCTGGAGGAGAGGGGCAGTGAGAAGCCCTGCACACAGGAAAGACAGCGCAATGAAGCGAGGTCTCGCAGCTGGCCAGAAGGCAAAGGAGGTCGGTGCAGCCACAAAAAAGAAAAGAAAAAAAAAAATATTCTATAGCAGTGCATCTAAGGGAGCAGGGGCGTGCTAAGACACCTGTGGCAGGTATTTTGGGCACAGATCACAACAGCATAATGTCGGAGTTCGAGTGGAGCGAGGAGGAACAGAATGAGGACCTCGCTGCCAGCTTTAAGAAAGTGCTGGGTACCTCCCTAGTAGATGCAGTGGCGGAAGGGGTCAGGCCCCCGCAGAAGAGACTGGAGTCGTTGGAAGCGTGGCTATCCCAACCCAGTACAAGCACCAAGACCTGGAAAAGCACGCCCGCAGAACCCTCAGAAGAGGGGAGTAAGGGGAGTAAGACAGCCCTTAAGAGAAAATTCTCTGACGACCCCCGGGGCTCTTTGGAAGGGGCAGAAGACAAGGCCCCAGAGGTGGTTGACGCGTTTGCGAAGTTGAAGGAGGCTTATATGCAGCGTCAAACAGTGCCACACCTCTTGACCCCATCTCCAGGGGAAGAAAACGCTGGAGAAGACCCTAGCTCGGAAGAAGAGCTGGTAGAGGATCGGACCTCGCAGGGAGACGAGGAAGTCGCAGAAGACGACTGGGCCATCCCGAGCGGGTGAAAGAAGGTACGAAAAGAGAAACATCTCCTGGAGCCCCAGGACGATATGTTCGACCCAGACAGTATCCGCAACCCAAGGTCCTCCGAATGGCAGCCATGTCCCCGGGTGACGCAATATATGGCAGCGAGATTGCGCAAGGTGCTAGATAAAGAAGTAAGACAGCGCCTTCGGGCTGAGTGTCCACGCCCGGACCTTCCAGGAAAGGTAGCTGAGGCCTCCGAACTCGACCCAAAGATGTTGACCTTTGTTTCGAAATCAGTCAAGGACCCGCGCAAGGGCATCGATAGATCCTGGAGAAGCTGCCAGGAAAAAGTTTTGGACCTGGCCGGCCCGCTGGCGAAGATTATGGACCTCGCAGAGAGGGCAAAGGATACCGGGGAAGAGGTGGACCCCGAGGCTCTCGCCGGCTGGGCCCAGAGGGCAGTCTGCCTTCTTGGGAACGCTAACTGCGCCATTGCGTCAGAGCGGCGGAGAGGTCTCCTTCTGAAGATAGACTCTAAGCTTAGTGATTTGGCTTCTTATGAAGCGTGAGAAGGAGCTCAGGGTCTCCTGTTTGGTGAGACATTTGGGAAGGAGATGGGACGCTTTGTCGGAACGTATGCGTCCTTAGAGAAGGCCCAGGCATCGATCCGCAGGATCTTCCCGAGTAGAGTTTTTGGCGGGACCGGCCGTTTCAGGGGTCGAGCAGCCGGTCGCGGCCAAGGGGGAAGAAGATCCCAAACATCCAGAGCCCAGTACTGGGAGAACAAGGGCCAAGACACCTTTTTCCCGTCCAGAGGGAGGTTCCCGAGAGGATGCAGATCCAGAGGATCAGGGCGAGGCCAAGGTTTTACACCAGGTGAGAGCGAAGGAGTATCCCCCCGTAGGGGGGAGGATGCGCATGTTTTTGGAGAATTGGTGCACGCTTTCAAGCGATTCCTGGGTATTGCAGACCGTCAGAGGTTTGCTCTTAGATTTTGTAGAAAACCCAGTACAGTTCAGCAGACCCCAGAGGCAGAAGTTGGCGCAAGCAGAGCAAGCATGCTTAGACAGCGAGTTAGCGCAATTAGTGCGCAAGCGAGCGATAGAGAAGTGCGAGTCAGCTCCAAGGTTTGTGAGCAACATGTTCCTGGTCCGCAGGAAGGAGAAAGTGCGACCAGTTATAAATCTCAAAGAGCTCAACGGATGGATTGTATACCGACATTTCAAGATGGAGGGTATCCATCAGCTAAGGGACTCCCTGAGAGAGGGAGACTGGTTGACGCGTCTCGACTTGAAGGACGCATACCTGACAATCCCAGTTCTCAAGGAGTACAGATCATTCCTAGCTTTTCACTGGCAGGGGCAGTTCTGGCAATTCAAGACGATGCCATTCGGTCTTGCATCAGCTCCTTGGGCTTTCACGAAGCTGATGAAGCCGGTAGCGGCGGCAATCAGAGAGAAGGGAGTGAGGATGATCATTTATCTGGACGATCTCTTACTCTTAGCAGAGGATCGGGCGGTGCTGGTTTATCAGACACAGTGGGTGCAGGACCTTCTGGGATCACTAGGGTTTCTGGTGAATACAGAGAAGTCTGACACCACGCCAGCACAAAGGTTAGATTTCCTGGGGTTTGTGCTAGATACCAGGAAATCGACGCTAGAACTCCCACCTCGAAAGATAAAAGATATCAAGAGGGAGATCAGGGCATGCTTAGAGAAGCAGCAGGTATCACTCAGGACTTTGGCGCGGATAGTGGGGTTGCTGGCAGCATCTATCCAGGCCATATTTCCGGGCCCGTTGCATTACAGAGCGCTGCAGAGGTTGAAGATCAGACACCTCCAGCAGGGGTTGAAGTATCATCAGTCGGTACCCCTAGATTCGGAATCCATTACGGAACTAGAATGGTGGTTGAGGAATATGGACGCCTGGAATGGGCGAGCCATATTCGGAGACAGTCCGGATCTGATCGTAGAATCAGATGCCAGCCGGAAGGGCTGGGGAGCCAGATGTGGGTCTTTACAGACCGGAGGCAAGTGGAGCGAAGAGGAACTTCGCCTTCATATAAATTGTCTGGAGCTCCTAGCGGGTTCGTTTGCGATCAAGGTATTCACGAGAGACAGAGTAAAATCTTGTGTCCTGTTGAAGATGGACAACATATCGGCTGAACGATATATCAACCACCTAGGGGGGACAAGGTCCAAGATGTTAGCGGAGCTAGCAAAGGATTTGTGGCACTTCTGCCTAGAATCGAAGACGTCAGTGACAGCAGAATATCTACCAGGCGCCCTGAATTCGGTGGCGGACTGGAACTCGCGGTATCTGACGGACTCCAGCGACTTGAGACTAGGTCCAGTAGTCTTTCGAGAATTGAACGCGAGATGGGGCCCGGTGCACATAGACCTATTTGCCTCCCGGCTCAACGCTCAGACAAGGAATTACTTCAGCTGGAGGTTAGACCCAGGAGCACAAGGAACAGATGCCTTCCTGCAGGAGTGGTCCGGAGGCACACACTACGCTTTCCCTCCCTTTGTAATGCTGAACAGAGTTCTAGCGAAATGTCGGAGGGAGAAGGCGGAGCTCGTGATAGTTGTGCCCGGGTGGAAGTCCCAGGTATGGTTCCCGACGCTCATGGAGTTAGTGACGGACATACCCAGGGTACTACCAGAAGGAGAGCGACTACTCACGGACCCAGTTGGGTCATCTCATCCTCAGAGTGAGAGGGACACTCCCGTTAGTCGCGTGCAGAATATCAGGAGACGCTGGGCGCTGCCAGGAATTTTGAAGCAAGCTGCGGAGCTTATCGCTGAATCCTGGGCGCCATCCACTAGGAGGAGCTATGACGCAGCTTGGGCTAGGTGGTCCAGCTGGTGTAAGAACAGAGGTGTTCATCCCATTTCAGCGCCTGTAGTGGAAATTTTGAACTTCTTAGCGCATTTGTTGCAGGACGGAAGAGCCTTCCGTACTATAGGGGTATACAGATCGGCCATTTCAGCAGGCCATTTGCCGATTGAAGGAGCGCCGGCAGGAGAATACCCGGCAGTAGTAAGGCTCATTAGAGGAGCAAAGTTTAAAGTGCCACCGGAGCCCAGATATAGCTCAACGTGGGACGTAGCGGTAGTGCTACGATTACTAGCGGATTGGCCATCAGATAGGTATCTCTCACTCAAGCAGCTATCAGGCAAGCTAGCTATGCTATTGTGCTTGGTATCCTGCAAACGAGTGTCGGACGTGAGAGCGTTGGAGGTGTCCAGGAGGTCGTTCGGGCCGGAGGGAGTGACTTTCTCGATAGTGAAGAGAACTAAGACAGGGACCACCTCGGTACATTATCCCTATTTTCCGAGTAATGTGAAATGGTGCGTTGCACGTTGCATTAAGGAATACGAGAGCAGGACGGCGGAATATAGAGCAGTAGGTACCACGCAGCTTCTGATAGCTGGTAGGAAGCCTTTTCACGCAGTAACTACTGCAACTATCGCGAGATGGGTCAAAGAGATTATGCAGGCTGCAGGAGTGAATGTGAGCATGTATGGAGCTCATTCTGTGAGAGGGGCAATGGCCTCGAGAGCCATAAGGGCCGGTGTATCTTTAAGGGAAATGATGTTAGCAGCAGACTGGTCGTGTGAACGCACGTTTAAAGAGTTTTATTTTAAACCAACAGAGAATGTAGCAGTTACGGTGTTGGGGAGCTTTGAACAAGCATAATGCTCGCCTCCAGTCTTGTCATAGAATGTAGATTACCCCTGCTAGCTGCGCAGGGAGTATTAATTCTATTAAAGACTAGGAGGCGAGCATTAAATTCCCACCCGAGTATTGTTCTGTCGATTTACATTTGTATTGCTCTTATGATAGTAAATACAACACGTAGACACCACCCTAAAGACTTTCTATTTGTTTTGATTATTAGGGGAAGACCAGAAGAGTAACTGAAGACAAAGGAATCTAGAAGGCCGAGTTTTTCGGCAGTTGAGTTATCAAGTTAATGAAGGCTTCGTGTCGTTAGCGAGGAACAGTTATGGAAGTTATATGGACATTCAGAGCAAGTAAAAGCAGAGGAGGAGCCCATGCACAGGAAGTGGGTTGTGGCTGACTGAAGGAGCTTGGACTGCAGAGGCTCATGGACTTTGTAGTGTGTTAAGAGAAAAGTTTTGTTGTTGGACACTTTTCAAGAGTTTTATTGTGTTTGTTGAACTGCTGTGAAGAGTAGAATAAAGTGAAGATGAAGCATAATGCTCGCCTCCTAGTCTTTAATAGAATTAATACTCCCTGCGCAGCAAGCAGGGGTAATCTACATTGTTCTAATTCATCTCTTTAGGGGAGGGCAATTGCGCAAAACAAGCAGGTACTATAGTGGTATTACTATGATGAACCTGCACCACAACAGGAAACCCGCCTAGATAGTCTTCCCGCATGCACATTATTTCATTTGATGACCGAGGTGCTACCAATCGGGGAAGTGGTTGCATGACTAGGCCAGACAGGACAGCCGAAGTTGTGAAACAGATTCAAAGTTAGGTAGAATGTCTTTTGAAATAGATTCAACAGGTTTAATAAAATATAGTTATGCTGGGATAAGAAGCTTATTGTAGTAATTTGACTGAAAAATCAGTGCCGCGTCTGTGGTTACAGAGTCAGCGAGTTAAATTAATATAGTATCAAAAATATCAGCAGCTGAATGCCTCTCGGCTAGTTCCATACTATGTTGGCTCTGTACTGCCAAGGAACTCACTAAATTTGTTTTAACTCTACAGAAGCCTTGTATATCCTTGATCCTGGAGTTCGATTGCTTGCCCGAGCGGACAGGAAGTTGACAAGAAGTCTGCTTCAGGCACAGATTACTGGTCAATTGTTTACCCATGTTTGCATTTCTTAGCTGCGGGGCATGAGAATTCGGCATATGGGATTTTAGAGTATATACATGATACATGCTCAGGTGATTCATGGCCACAGGAAAACCAAAATACTAGGGTGAGTTACTCTTACAGTTTCGTCAGCAATATGAACACTGTAAAAATACAACCGACTTACAATTATAACAGTATATAACAAATAGACCTTCAGTTTGAATAAAAGGTGTAAAGAAAGCTCACCAACTCAACTGCCAACTGCACTCAAAGCACTTGAACAAATGCGCGCCCAGGGTTTAAATTGACGAGTGACTGTGGGGGCGGAGTTTAGGAGCAGCGATAAGTAAACAGTTCAAGGAACACCACTGTAACAGTTCAAATGGGCGTTTATAGTAGTCCACAAGAGTGCAGTATCTTGTTGGAACCCATTCACTGGAGAGTCCTTTCTGCTGCCAACTGTACGCAAAGCACTCAAACAAATGCAAACATTTCTCATGGCCCTTTTCCCGTCCATGTTTCGTGGTCGAAGGAATATTTATGGTTAACGCTAATTTTATTCTCGAGCTATATGGGCTTATCCTGTTCACAGATGAAATCAAGAAAGTTGGAGCGGGAACATACAACGTAAAGCCGTTCTCGCGACATCAGGGTTACTATCTCGCTCAGATTTTCATTCAGTGTATGACCTCCCGCCAGTGCCTTAAGTGGCACTGCAAATCGAGCCGGGGCTCATTGAGGGGGCGTGGCCTAACAGCAGGGGCCTTGATGGCCCGTTAGGCCACGCCCCCTTGACGAGCCCTGGCTCAATGGGCTACTGCCAGGCAGCCTTTTGTAGAGATTAGCACCCTCTCCCCTATGGGGGAAAGGGTGCTGATCTCTGCATTTATATTCTATAGGCTTGCCTGGCAGGGGACAACACCTCCCTATTCCGCCTTAATGGTGGTGCTGCCCCTCGCCAGCTGCGGAGGGGCAGCGTCACCATCAAGGCTGAAAGGGTGAGGCCACTGGAAGCAGAGGCCTTTTTCCTTAAGACTAAAAAGCTTCAGTATTTAGAAAACAAGGCCTCTGCTTCCAGCGGCCTCACGTTTTCTCCATAATGGTGGCGCCGGCCCACGTGCATCACTTGATTAAAGGGATGCCTCGCAGGTGCGGCGCCACCATTGTGGCTGAAAGGCATTTTTTTCTGAAGCCTGAAGCTCTCGCACACGAGCGAGAGCTTCAGGCTGTAGAAAAAAATGCCTTTTCGTGTGGTGGCCGGGGCTGCCAGGAGAGATTAGTGGGCCCTGGCAGGGCCCCGCCTCAAAACGAAAATTCGGAGCCTGCCGGGGCCCAGCCCCGGCAGGCCCCGGCCCACTTAAAGCCCTGCCTCCCGCTCTATAAACTATGATAGTCTGTTGCCCCCTAGATTAACCACTAGCTTTTTCTGCATAGCTATCTCAGTTCTTGATTCCACCAGACGAAATTGTGCAGTTACCATATTATGGTCGCTATTAGTGGTCGAGCTCGATTGGCCACTTTTCCATGTGGCGATTACCCTAGATACTTCCATTGCCCACAACTGGGTTCCACTCATTAATATAGTTCACCCATTTGTTTGCATTGTATCAGGCCACTACAAAGGGTGCTTGAGGTCCATTGTGGGGAAAAGCTCATTTACCACGGGGGAAGCAATTGCAAATGAAATGTATTTGTGGGTATTTCATTTTCATTTTTGAATCACAGGGAATGCCATGTGAAAACTCAGTTCATTGCACATTTGTATTTTGCATACATTCTAATTCCTTATAAAGCACAAGATAAAGGGAAGCCAGCCTCTGTCTGTTTATTATGTGTTCTAATTACTTGTGATAGCAAACAGACAGATGTGAAACAGGTGGTATTTTCATTTTACCGCATGTGGCAAAATGCAAAACAAAACTGGTCACTGAAATGGGACAATTAAATAGGCTGGTTATATGAATAACAGTGTTTAGGTGTTTTGAAATTGTGATTTAGTATGCACCAGGTCTGATTTTGGCTTACCTCTCATGATCCAGATATAAGAATAATACAAGAAGTCCTATATATTTGGGGCTTACCATAATACCACAAAATGTCCCATCAGGCTCACCAAACTACCACAAAATACCCTCACATATTTACGGTGCATTGGTCTGGAAGCGGTAATGCAATTACTGGTCGTGGCCTTGCATAACAGCCATATTATGTGCTCAATCTTTGGCCTAGAGTGCATTGTGAGAGAAGTGACAGCAACTGTGCTGTGTGCACAAACATTTTTTTTAAATGTTTTTATTATTGTGGTTTTGGCAGCTGGATTTTCTGAATTATCTTCTTACCTCGAAACAAAACTCTTTGCCTTTGCTACATGGTCATGTCAAAATCTGGTAACCTGGAAAGGCAGGATTAGTACTGAAGTGGTGAAAGAAGCCCCCAAAGAGATTTTTGAAGAGGGAAGTATTTTACAAACGTGTCTTCTTAGACTGTTTAAAGCAACAGAATGGAAACAAGAAATTTACTTGATTATTAGGTTATGCGCAAAGTTGTGCTTTTCGCTACATCAGTTTACACAACTGCAGGGAAAATATTCCCATATCATTGCTGAGTTACAGTGTAGTTTAGATGCAAAACGTGAACGAGTGAAACAGATGAAAGATTTAAAACAGAGAGCTGGACATGGAACATGAAGCCAAATGTAACGATCTTGATGCACTGTTGGCTCAGAGGGACAAACAATTTGCTGAGAGTGAGGAGGAATTAATTAATTTGAAAACTGTGTTAGATGTTACATTGTACGAAAAGATAGAGATGTGGCAATATCAGAAATTCAGACACACAGAAGGATAGCAGTGAAAAAGATAAGGAATTGCATACAATGGAAGGTGAAATATTTAGACTATTAGATGAAAATAAAGGCAAAACCAAAACAGTTGATCATTACCAGGCACAAATCAATGAGTTGCAAAGGGTAATTGCTAAAGTGAGGAATGAGAATTCTGCTCTTTGTCATGAAGCACAGCAGCTCCATGCATAGTGTAGAGAAATGAAACAGCAAATCTCAAGTTTTGAATCTCAGGAAAAACGACAGGGCACCATGTTCACTGAAACTGGATTTAATCACACCCCTAGTCAGGGAAGCTTGCCAGCATCTGTCCACCTGACAAGGCCTGGCTATGGTCCATAGTTTGAGGTAGACCCACCCACAACTGCTCATCCACAAGAGAACAGGGGTGGGGGTCAAAATGAGACGGCATATAATGAACCATGTAGTGCCTTAAAGATAATGAAATCTGTCATGGCTTTAATCAAACCATTCAAAAAAGGGGGAGATGGCTGCATTGCAGATCATCTCAAAGCTGTATCCGACATCTTTAAGATGCTTCAGATTCCTAGGGAACAATATGGGCCGTATTTTCACCTCACATTAGACTCTGCCAATGCCACTCAAGGCATAAATGAGCAGAAACATGTGTCATGGGAAGACTTTGAAAAAGAGAGAAGGCATCAATTTTCACCCTATCAATCTATACAACAAGCCAAATGAATCCCCTCGCCAATTCTTTCAAAACCTAAAGAGAGCATTCTCACATTTTGATGCAACATTTAATCCTCCCTCGGTAGAGTTCAAAACTTCTTACTTTTATGGGCTTCAGAAAAATATTGTATCTCAGTTAATCTTTTAATTTTACAGGGAAAAACCATTAGATTGGATCATTGAACAGGCAACCAAGATCTATGAGATAATATTTAATGAGACAGAAGCAACAGCCAAGAGTAAAGAAACCGAATAAAAAACTAAAGAATCCACACAAGCAATTCTAGAGGTTAAGTCAGTAAGGATGCCACTACAAACAGCCCAAACTCAGGCAATGAATGACAACACATAATGAAAGGGGCATGGCTCCACAGAGAACACCACCCAAGCTCCTGTGTTCCAATCCATAGATCCCAGTAATAGAAGCTCATACATTAGTCCCCAGTATCTTGGTTTTGCTCCAAATGTGGGATTTCGCCATCATATGCTAGGGCTAAATAACAACCAGAATCAGATGTACAATGGGGCATTTCAGACATTAGGGGCCCAGAGTAGATATGACCCTAACACAATGGTGTATGTCCATCAGGAAAGACCAAGGTATGTGAATAGCTTAATTGAAAATGGAAATCAACACAGGGAACAATTCCCACCACATGAAAAACATGAATTATGCACCCGGCCAATATTGTCAATCCCCCACCACAGGTTGACCATGGTCAAAGGAATGTCACCCCACCTTCCCCACCTCCTGTGTCATGGGAAGTCAGGGAAAACACAAACAGAAATCAATTTCATGAAAGGTAACAGAACTGGCCTAATCAGGGTGAATTCAATCATTACTGACCTAGACCACAAAGGGATGAGTTCAGAGACATGGAAAGGTTCCAGTGTTTGGAGGCTTGGGTGAGAATGTTGTCTGGGCAGATAGGGAAACTATGTGCAGTGCAAAAACAGCAACCAAATGAAAGTGCAGAAGGTCATAGGAGTGATCTTCCGTGCAGTGACAACAAGTGACTAATTAGTTATTTCTGCCGTAATGAGAACTCAGATGCCCATGAATTACCTTTGAGTGAAAACACTGAGTTATCTAGCGATTTAAAACCAAGAAAATGAATGAATGAAAGTGAGACAGGGAACAGTAACACACACAAAAAGGGAGTATGGTTCAACTTAGATTCAGGAGTGTTAAAATGAGGAGCAGGAAATAAGAAATGAAAGGAAAAACCTAAAGATCAGCGTAATAGATGGCAATTTAAGAAGAATATGCAACATGAAAATGAAATACTTGCCGTCAAACAAATAATGGTGTGTGGCAAAATTAATAATTGCAGGGCTAATGGTACGCTGAATGGCTCAGCAATGATAAATGAAAAGTCAGAATAAACTGACAGTCTTTCCTTACTTAATAACCTGACCACTGTTCATGAATTCACAGAAAAAAAAAATCCCCAAAAGACAGGCGCAGGTCAGTCACCTGAAGAGTGTTTTGAGCCACAAATATTCCAAGACACATGAATAACAGGCACCGTGAAAAGTGTAAGTAAGTGCCACACACCAAGAACTGACATGCTGATACATGACAAAACATTGCAAAAACAGATTCACTAGGTTCCAGAATGGACGTAAGTGGAAAGGACACTACAGGAATGGGGAATGAACAATAGTGGTCTCAAGTCAGAGGGGTAGTCAGTGGCTACACTTCAATAGACAATTTAAAAAGAAATGAGCCTAGAAAAAATCCAGAGTGGACTAAGAAAAGCAAGCCCTGAGATCAGTAACAATTCACACTTTCTATGTATACTAGAAGAATGTGAGGACAGGTATTATGCTCCTTTCACTATTGACAAGACATGTAATGCATTTTCAATGATTGGCACAGGTGCCCAAGCAACAATAATGACAAGGGAACTAATGCAAAGCATACATGAGGGGAGATCTCGACAAAACTGTTCAAAGTTGAAACCAAGTGAAGGCCCTGTGCACAATTTCAATGGGGAGAAAATGCCTGTGGACAGTGTTATTGAGGTTCGCATAAAGATAGAGAGGGATATAATGAGACAGGAAGTGTTGGTCACACCCATTAATGAGATACCATTCCTCTTGGGAACAAATTGCCTGAAGAGGCTGTCAAACCTCAATGAGGGCGTGAATGGAGTGTTGTGGTCCATGGCCAAAAAAAATTCATCCTAAGAAAATCACGTCTCAGAGCAACAGCGTGAGAGAATTCCACACCATTGCTAAATCGGAAAATGCAGTGGAAGTATATCTTCAGAATGGCAGTGTTCCTAGTGTCACTGTCATTCTCATGTGTTAGGATGAAACATGTGGAGAAAATGAGAAACAATCTTTGGAGATTTACTTGGATCCCAAGAACTTTTGGCAGACACAAATAGATGAAAACACATTGCATTTCTATCTAAAGGAGGAAATTAGCAAACCAAGTATTGCTGCAGAGTTAGATCAGGAAAAATACATTTCACCAATTGCAGAGATACACATGGGAGAAGGGCAGTCATATATCCCTATCCTTGTAAATGGACATCCTGAAACAATTGAAGCCACTTTCGCAGTAGAGCACATTCTTGGGCTGGATGACTCTGAATTGGGGCAAATAATTGTGGGAAGATGCATAATAAAGATTACAATTGGCTCTAAGAGCATTCATCACAATGTTTGGATTGTAAGCAGAAACCAACATATTCTATTTGGGAAATGACATCATGCACAGAATGTGTATGGTGTAAGATTTCTTAAATAAAAACGTCTGGTCTAGATTGGGTGGAGCTGCACCTGAATTTGAAAACAAAAGGCAAGCTTAAGTGCCCAAATTATGCCATATTCAATTGAGCTTCAAGTAAAGAAGGATGTTACTATTCCTGCATTTACCAGACAGTTTGCAATGGCATTAAAACACATAAAGTGACAACAGAGGAAAGGGCCCGATGAGTTTGTGTGCCTCGATGAATCCATGAAACAGCAAGGGCTAGAATGCGAATATACACCATTGGTAGTTATTGGGGATGGACCTAATTGTATAGTGGTGGATAATAAAGGGTGCCAGGACATTCATTTGGAAGAAAATACAGCATTAGGAATGGGATTGCAGGAATCTTGCTACATTGCTCATTTGCGCAACCCAGTGATTGGGAAAATCCCTGGAAGCTATGCAACTTCACAAGGTGATTTTTAGGATTCAGTCTGCATACCTCTATGAGCCAAATTAAGTGATATGCACAGGATAATTGTGTCCTATTTGAAATGTGCGAATCTGAAAGAGAAAAGCAGCAAGGTAAATCACAGTAAATTGTAGTGGAGGTCAATATCCCAAAATATCTGAGGGTGGTGGCTCACCAAAGAGACTGCCACACAATTTGGGGAAAGTACAGAGGTTCCTCCTTTGGAGGATTTCACAGAATTTTCTGAAATGTTTGAGGAACAGATTCAAGCGGCAGATGCTTGCACAAATGAAGGAGAGATCAGTTGAGGAAAATATTTATGGAGTTCAAAGAGGTTTTTGCCAAAGATGCCTATATATTTATTTTGTAAAGCGCCTAAGCCCAGAAGCATCAAGGCGCTGTTTCAACTAGTTACTTGAAACATCATCTTAGAAGAGCAACAATCAGGCTAGAACAGACAAATACAGGGGCTAAATGCTGGTTAATACCAACCAAGGATTTGAAGGCGCGTGTGCTATCCTAAGGACGGATTAAGCAAACAGCCAAGTTTTCAAAGCCTTACGGAGGTCCCAGTAGGAGTACTCTGCTCTTATTTTCAGGGGGAGGGAGTTCCAGAGGTTCACTGCCACTGTTTGTAAGCTTACTCCACCTCCTTTGGCCCTTTTCGCTTTCAGAGGGATCAGGTGATGAGCATGGAAGGATCTTAGTGGTCTGTTTGTCTTGGGCCTTCAATTACCTGAAAAAGGTATTGCAGAGCTGAGTTACTCAAACATTTATGGGTGATAGAATTTTGAAAACGATCCTTGCCCTAATTGGCATCCAGAGAACCTTCTGTCTGGTCTCTGTGAAGTACTCTCTTTGTGAAATGTTCAGTGCTGCCTGAAGAGCATTGTTCTGGATTGTCTGTAGTTTGTTGATTTTCAGTTTAGACGTCCCAGTGAAAAGGCATTTGCAATACTGCAACCTTGCACCTGTGATGGCTCTGGCAAGTCAGGCAGCTCTCTGGGGACCGGAATTGTCTGGCTGCATTGATGAGCTTGGCCGTGTATGCTGCCGATGAGGCCACAGTGCTCACTTGTTTAGCGAGGGAGGGAGAGGCATCCAAGCGACACCAATTGCTTTTACAGAGGCTGAAACCGGATACAGATTCTATCTATGGTGAAGGTGGTGAATTGGGGCTCTGTTTTTTTAGCATATGCGGTGGGCCGACCAGCAGGATCTCCGTCTTGTCATTCAAGAAGAGGTGTTTAGTTGCCATCCAGGCCTGGATTATGGAGTAGATTTTATTGACAGTATGGGAGTCTTCTTTTGTAGCAGCCTGACAGGGGTATGAGGATTTTGGTCTCACCGGCATAGTTGGTATTTGAGATACAAATGTCATCCAGGAGGTCAAATGTGGGTTTGGTAAAAATGTTGTAAATGGAAGGGGAGACGCAGGAACCTTGTGGAACACTGCACAAAATGGGGATAAGTGGGGCATTCGGAGTTTCTGAAAAAACCATCATGACCAGTCTTCTTGGAAGGAGGCTATCCAGGCAGAGGCTTTTTGAGAGCGGATCTAGTGAGGTGGTAGCACAGGGTTTTGTGGTCTACTAGGTCGAAGGCGGCCAATAGGTCTAGTAGGAGGTGAAGAGCTGGTTTGCCGTCGTCTCTGAAGGAATCTAGTTGGATCTTGAGGTCTAATAGCGCAGATTTCGTGCCGTGGCCTGGTCGGAAGCCTGATTGCAGTGTCCCTAAAATGTGATTTGTGTCCAGGTAGATCTGCATCTGGCTATAGGCAGCTCTATCCGGGGTGTTTAGCAAGAATGGTACTGTAGTGATCAGGCTGTAGTGGTTTGGTATACCTGTGACTAGAAGGGATTTCTTCAACAGAGGCAGGTCCCAGGATTCTTTTAAGCTGGCCGGGACCAAACTTTAGGAGAATTAATCATTAATACATTTTGAAATGAAGGCAATTAGATCGTCTGAGCATTCTTTCATGGTGGTCGCTGAGCAGATATCCCCTTTATATCTTGTTGGTTTGAGATTTTTGAGGATTTTTGCCATTTCTAGTTCTGAGATTGCTCTGAATTAGAATGGGGGTACAGTGTGAACTTTGTGAGGGAAGGGAGGTTATGAAGGCATGTTGAGACCAGTTTCTTTTCTATTTTTGTTGTAGTAAGACTATTTTGGAGCATATGGCATTCTAGATACTGGCGCACTAGGTCTTGTCTTCATCTATGGTGGTAGGGGGAGTGGCTGGGGACTCTAATTCTCTGAAAATGTCTTGGGCATTGGAACTGGCTTTAGCTATTCTAGCGTTATAAATTACCGCTTTGGCTGCCATAATTGCTTGTTTATATTCTTGTGCAATCTTGTTAAAAGCCCTTTTAGGGATTTCTGTGGGGTTTTCCTTCCAGATGGCTTCCGCCTGTCTCTTTTTGGCCCTCAAGGCTTGGAGATCTGTGGTGAACCATGGGTTAGAGTGGCTTGCCAGTTTGGACTTTCTTGGTAAGAGAGGGAAAACTGTATTTACTGCTATGGTTAGGGTGCTTGCATAGATATCTGCTAGTACTTGTGGGTCAGAGGTGTCTGGGAGACCCCAACCTAAGGCATGAGAGGAAGGGAGATATGGACTCTTTAGAAATGTTCATTGAACTGTGAGCCATGGAGGGTGGTAACGAGTGCCGGGTGGTGACGCTTGTTTTAGCGACGGGAAGCTAACGGCCAGGATGTGATGGTGAGACCATGGACAAGATGCGTTGGCTGTGATGGAGATCTGGCTATTCAGGTCTGCAACCCAATCCAAAGTTCTGGTTTGGTTGTGGGTTGGGGAGGATACGCAGTGCTTAAAACCAAGGTCAGAGAGAGCCTCACCTACTGCTGTAGCTCCTGAATCAGCCGGGTCAAGGAAACCAAGATTGAAGTCCCCCAAAAGAATTACTCTTGGAGTTGGCTTAATATATTTGCCTGTGATGTGTATGAGGTCTTCTTTGAACGTGGCTATTGGGCCCAGCTGACAATAGATAATGTGCAGGGAAATGGAGTCTGAGGGGGAGGTTGCAAGTTTAATGGCAAAGCATTCATAGTAAATATCTGTAGAATGACTGGATTCCTTATAAATGAGGGAAACACCTTCACCTCTCGTCTCCAGTCTATCACACCTACGTATTGTGTAACCCTCCAGGAGGGCTAACAATAGAGCTGGGTCTTGGTGGAGACAGGTTTCTGTAATGGCTAACAAGTCAAGTTATCGGGTGGTGATCAGGTCATGGATCTCTAAGTTGTGTGCGGGGAGTGACTTCACATTGATAAGGGCACTGTGTAGCATATGGTCTTGTTGAACTCTAGGTGTGGGTGTTGTGGGTATGGAATGCAGCTTAGGAGCCATGGTCTTAGTACTTGACCAGGCTGTAATTTTAGAACCTGTAACTGAGGTCTGCATGTCATGTGTACTGGTTGTCATAATGGGGGGAGGCCGTAAAGTGTAGGTATGGGGGACAGCCGTCATTTTGTTTGGTGGCAACTGTTAGTACAGGGCTCCTGGCTAGTTGGAAGCTTGCTAGTCTGCTTGGCATAAGAAGTGACCATTGAGGTTTTAGGGGTTTGCCTACTGCGGGATCTTGCACTCAGGCAGCTGTTCCTCCTTTGAATTGACACTGGGAGGTGAGTGGGAGTTCATTTCATTGTTCTAGTGCCTAATCTAGTGTTACTTGCTGAGGTACTGACAATCCCGGGTCGTGACAATGGTGTCAGGGCCTGAATATTTTGTTGGCTCTTAATTTACATGCTGGGGGGCAGGGAAGCACATAAAGTGGAAGGAGAAGGGGGTTCAGTGGGGTCGTCTGAGTTTGTACCTAATGTGATCCCCATCGAACCTGCATAAACAGTGTTTGCACTAGCCAGTGTCCCCCCTCTGGACCGTATGTTACTCCTTGTGAGAGGAAGGGGGGGTTGAACAGGGGATGGGGGAGTGAGTAGGGCAAAGTAGGTGGGCCAGGCCATCTCTAAATACAACATAAGCGCCTGCAGTACATTGTCGTATGCCAGGCTCAACTTTTAACTTGGAGTTCATGCAAATTAGTATTGTCTGCAGAAATCGGTGAGGTCGCAGGTTGCCACAGTAAAAGGCGGAGAACTGAAGGGAGCTTCATTGGCCTTAGTGAGTTGGCTCCGCCTTCCAGCTCCGGTGTGGGCTTGATATGGAAGCAGCATCTGGATAAATGGGAGCATTGGCTTGGGCAAGGTGCGTTTCTCGTAGCATAATGTACTAGGGTGGTGGCCATCATCCAAGTGGTGGATCGCCTACATGGCAAGAAGCGGGTTCCTGCTCCTGCAGCCCCTGTAGTCCCAAAGCAATCTGGGTGTGCAGCAGAGCAGAGCAGAGCTGCACAGAGATTCGTAGGCCTATGCTCGCTGCCTTTGTGAGTCAGCTCCGCCTTCCGGCTGCGGTGTGGGCTTGATATAGAAGCAGCATCTGGTCAATGAGAGCATTGGATTGGGCAAGGTATGACTGTGGGCTGAGTGATTTGCATGTTGCCACACTACCAGAAGGATATGGAAGGCAGCCAGTATTTGTGCAGCAATAAAAGTTACCCCTGGTATTCCAGGAGTTCCTGGAAGAAATAATAAATACGTTTCAATCTAAAGGCATCATTAGGCCTATTCATAGTACTTCGAATACTCCCATATTAGGTGTGCTAAAGCCCAAAAGGTGTTTGTGTGCAGACTTAAGAGAATTAAACAAGAGGGTACCTGTTTCAAGGTGGCCCCTTACATTCATTGATCAAGGGCTTGTACAGGTTCAAGGGTCAAATGTGTTTGCCACTTTGGATCTTATAGCTGGGCACTGGTGTGTGCCACTAGCTGAAGATATACAAAATCGGTTTGCCTTTTATTTTAATTGATTACAATATGCATGGTCCCGGACCCCCTTGGCTATATCAATAGTAGGGGTGAGTTTGGGATATTCATGAGCAAGGCACTCCCAGATGCAGCTGAGAGAGGAACCATAGTTTATGTGGATGATGTGATAATCAAGAATGAAGGCTTAAAAAGTCACTCCACTGACATTAGACATGTGCTCGGTCAGTTACAAAAAAAAGGCTGAGGCAAAATTATCTTTACAGAAAGCACAGTGGTGCAGAAAGAGGGTAAACGTTCTAGTCCACAAAGTGCCAGAACATGGGGTAAACCCGCAAAAGAAAAAAGTGGCAGCAGTTCAGAAACTAAAAGATCCCACTAACCTGAACAGTCGAAAGAGTTTGCTAGGAATGACAAGTTACACCAGGAAATGTATTGAACATTATGCAGAGATTACACAGACTTTTAACCAATTTACTGAAATAGGGAGTACCCTGGAAATGGGAAAAGGAACAAAGTAAGGCAGTGGCCAAGTTAAACAACTGTTTGATAAAAGTGAAAGTGCCATGTTTAGCATATCCAATAAAAAATAAAAAAAGATTTCTTCGTAGAAATAGGATTCACAAATAAATGTATGTCAGCAATACTATACCAAAAACATGATGCAAACAACAAAACCATTGCATATGCCAGCAAGGCATTGTCATAGTTAGAGACTAAATTTAGTGAATGGGAAAAGTCAATTTCTATTTTTTTTATTTTACTTTACTTGTAACATTTAGTTTGGTTACAAACTTTAATTACAAGAATCAAATCGTCAAAACAGTTTCCTTTCCAAAATCATAAAGAAAAAAACAACAAACTGAAAGGGCAAAGTAAATTAAAAAAGCAACCATCATAAAGCAGTCAAGCTACTAGACCAAAAGCAAGTCCAACAATATACATAAATCCTCATCTTTCCGTAATGTCATTTTACTTTCACTATGGTGTTTGTTGCCATTGGCAGATTCTTCTATAAAAAATCAACCACAGCACATGTTAACGGGACGTGGCTACTAGATAACAGATAGAACCACCACTCCTCCATGTTTCCGTTAATAGGAGCATATTTCCCCAAATACAAAGATCTAGAATTAGATAGTTCACGACATTCCATGATCAGATGCTTGATCTAGACTCGACTGCAGAATTACAGAACCTACACCACTTGTCGTTGGTATCTTTATCGCGTCTGTACCACAAAATCTCTTGTTTTGTACACGATCAGCCAAAGTCTTAAGAAATGATTGCGATGAAAACGTAAAGGGAATTTAGTTAGATATTTCGGTAAACAATCTAGACTGTTAGCTGCTATTTCCATGTATAAAGAAGTTTTCAATTCACGCTTCCTTTCGTTATTTTGCAGCCAATTCCATAATCTTAGTTTTATTTTGCTATTTGGGGGGTAGACATGACTGTTTCCCATTTTATCTCTGCACTGTCCAAGATATATTTTATTTTGGATGCCCATATTAATAGAATTCCTGAGTAAGGAAATGCTGAAGATGAAGCCAGTATTTGATATGCTGGGGCTTAGTCAATCAAAGACATTTTTCTCAGGGCGGTAATCAATCGCCATAAGACTGTGCCATACACAGAGTCAAGTCCAAGCTAATCGAGATCATGGACACGTTAGATGGCAGCCTAAAAACCTGTCTCCAAAAGAGACTTTCGAGAGCAGTCCACATTTGGGTCCCAGGTTGCAACCTGCTTCTGCACCGAATGTGATAGATGGAATCACTTTTTGGAGATAGAAGGTTAAAAATGGTTGTATTGAAAATATGCTGTATTCGGCATGTAGCTTAGAGCCTTGAAGTGTGAATGTAGTCATCCGAACTTTCAAGTCTACTACCCAGTCTCTTTCTCTAATAGAGTTGTTAAATTGTATGCCCAAATAACGGATAGAGGGAACCAATTCAATAGGTGTGCCATCAATTAACCACTTAAAATTCTTGTCTTTATGTTTCTTTGGTCTGCCCATTACAAGAATCTTGGTCTTTCATGTATTAATTTCAGGCTCATTGTCTTTTGAATATGCCTGGAGCTTGGTTAATAGTTGCTGTAGGCCAATTGGTCTAGAGTCCAATAGGACTACGTCGTCGGCATATATTGCCCAGCTGATCAAATGCCCATTTATTTTCAGCAGAAAACAGTGAGCTTTCTTTAGAACGTCGGAGACATCAGAGATGAACAGCTTAAAGAGGAGTGCTGCCAAAGGGGAACCCTTTTTAACTCCTTTATTGGTCGTAATTTCATCTGATAACTCACCCAATTGATTGGTTCGTACTCCGATTGATGTGTTCTCATGCAGTGCCATTATTGGATGAATCAATGAAAATGGACAAGACCAATGGGATAACTTTTTCCATAGTTTGTCTCGATTAATGGTGTCGAAAGCTTGTCTCATATCAACGAAGGCAAGAAATAATTTTTTTTTTCCCTTGATGGCCTCTAATTTTAATATACTGAGTATCAAAAGATTTACTACTGTTCCCACACCTTTTGTAAACCCAATCTGGCGATTGTCCATTACACCAGCATTTCTCGCCCAAGCTGAAAGTTTTTGTTGCAAAAAAGTAGCGAAATTCTTTCCCATTATGTCCAGCAAGGCAATCGTGCGATAGATTGCCGGATCATCCCTATTGCCTTTTTAAAAAATTGGAATGATTATCACTGTTTTCCACGAGTTTGGAAGCTGCATCGTGTTTGCAATTAGTTTAAATAACTCTTCTATGAATCTTGCCCATTGATCTTTCTTTGATTTTAACATCACATTAGTTAAGCCATCTGGGCCTGCTGCATGAGAATTTTTCAATTGAGTACTCATCAATGCAATGTCTTCGGCCGATTCAATAACATCCCATTTAATGATCTAAAGGACGCGTTTGCTTTCTGGAATCTTGCCATTTGAGAAAACTGTTGGTGCCAGGTAGCTTTAGAGATTCCATGTGTGAATTTTGCATCTTGGAACATGGTCTTATTATTTATTATGCTCCATATTTCCTTTGACTGATTTGATTGATGGCACATTATCAATTTTAAGATTTATTCCGCTCGATCCTGATCTCTAGATATAGCAGAGCTTTTGAGCCAATACGGTACTTCATCTTTCGCTGTCTGATGGAATATGCAGGGTTCGGACTCACCTTTTTCTTTAGCTGTCGTATATCTTTGTGCATTTGCCTCTTTTGTGGACTCACTGCTTCACTAAATACATGGAGCTTCTAGTATTAACATAGTCTCGAATATGTGGACTTCATTTTGAATTGTGTGAGAGGTGAGGCATAATTTTTTTTGCTCTGAGTTGGAACAAGAGCTGATAGCATGCTTTCTCTTAAAGTGTTAATTTGGCATCCGTTTATTTTTAATCCATTGGCTCCTTGATTAATCTTGAGGGGTAGGGAATAATTCACATCTGGAATCTTTCTTGACATTAGCTATGTTAATACCAGGATATTATGGTCACTATACAATGTTTCTTGAAGCTTGAAGTGTTCAATTTTTGACCACAATGTGTTTGAGATCCAAATGTAGTCAGTGATTCTTCTACTTGTCTCGCACTGCCAGGTGTAGTTTGGGGAAATATCACCTTTTGTCCTACCGTTCAACATTTCACAGTTCCTTGATGTTAGTGCTGCTTTGAATAGCTGGCCTCTGCATACCTGAAGGGATTGACTGTTCGTTTTTGTGCTTATGAGTTGTTTATTGTTATCAAACCAAGAAAGGTTCAAATCTCTGCATAAGATTACAGTCAGGTCGGTGTATTTTAACATGCAGGAATCAATCAAAGCAGTAACTGAATGTATGAACTTTGGCAACGAGATTATCGTTGGATTCCATTATGTGTTCATTATCAGCAGTTGTTTCGTGTTTTTACGATCACTGCCATCGAACTGGAGCACTGTGCCTTGAACAAAAGAACAAGTTACTGCTTATCTTGTAACGTTCTTTTGATGGGATGTTCCTCCAACGTATTCCTTATCTTTGATAGATTACATCCCAGCTTGCTGGCCTCGGAAATTTTTTCAGTAGAGGGCGCTGCGCATCGACGTCCGTCGAGTTGGTTTCGCTCGACAGCCTCCGCCTCGGCGCCAACGTCATTGTGCGTATAAATAACTCACGCAGCATCCTTTGCTCAGTTCCGTTTTGAAGCTTGTAATTAGCTGTGCATGAATTGGTTATTGACCTTGAAGGAACGTAAGCTGCAACTACAAGGGAAGTTTTACTGCGGGGATGGATGGGAGGGGCGATAAGGAATACATTGCAGGAACATCCCATCGTAAGAACATTACAAGGTAAGAAGTAACTTGTTCTTCGAAGGGATTGTGTCCTCCGACGTATTGTCACGACCATCGCCCAAAACCCCCTGTGGCAAACCCTTTGGCCAGGTGGAGTCAGGACTCGGGCCTCTAGAGCCTGGCATCCTCTTCAAAAGCCCTCATGGGGCAAGTCCAGGCGCCTATGGCGCCAGGCTCATACACCATAAAAAACAATGTGCTTGGGAACTACATTATTGTATTGTCAGCCAACATGGAAGCATCCACATAGCTTGGTTCGTAAGAACCAAGCTATGCGGTCTAATGTTTTGGGTGTGGTAGCCTAGGGACTACTTTACCTGGACTATTTTGTTGGGGCTATTTAAACCACACCCGAGCAAGACAACACGCTTTGTGTTACTTTGCAGCTTGCAACGTGACGCTCACCGTGTCCAGCTATTCCCTCGAACCTCGGAGAAGCAGAACCTGCAAGGAGACAAAAGGAACATCATTAGCAGCAGCATCTTACCTGCAGTCTTCATCTTTAAACATTTGCAGCTACTGAGAACAGCTTCCTCGAATCTGCACGCCTCCCGGACAGAACGACCTGAAAGAGGAAGATAGAGGCAACATTAAAGAAATCAGTAGAGACATTTACAAATTACGAACTGCTCAAAAGGCTAACCTGGCTGGCACCATTCCGGACATTCCACTCGAGCTGAAGAACACTGCGACCTACAAGGAAGGAAAACACAGGTTAGCAAAGGCAAGACTTTGCAGCGCTGCACATAGTGCTTACTTACCGCATCATAGCGCTCTTAATGCGTCATCATTTACCAGCGGGACTCAACCAAGCCAGTTAGCGCGCTGAAGCTCTGCATACCTAAGGGAGAAAAAAGAGACATTTTAAACAAAGAAAGGCATGCAGGATAGCAAAAAAACTAAAGAATAGCAATAAGACCTACCTGAACAATAACAAACGGGCCGGCGTCAGTGAAGTAACTGGACCGCACTCGCCCATGAAAGACAACGCGCCCCTGCAAAGAAGGCAAGACGGAGAGCACGCCTAACTCTACCACAAGGTTAGGAGAGGGCGCCAGAGGGACTGAAATCATATGGGGGTGGAGGGAGGATACTTACCCCAGTCGGTCAGTCTTGAACACAGTCCTCCTGTATTTTCAGGCAGAACCTTCCCCGCTGACCAATCGGGGCAAAGCTGAGAAGCATACCATCGAGTAACCCGTCTGGGTGGCTTCCCTGTGGATACCAGGTGAGCGTAACACGTATTCTTTATCTTTGATAGACTCCCATAGCAGTGGTGTAAAAGAGGAGGTTGGAGTATAATTGGAATATTTCCCTTTAAGAATGAACAGAATGTAACACAGTTTTGCCAAATCTTGTCTCCTGGCTAGAGGAGGAATCCAGACTGTAGAATTTTGTAAAGGTATGTGCGGACGACCATGTGACAGCCGCACATATGTCCCGAATCGGTACCCCTCTTTGGAGAGCCGAAGAGGCTGCGATACCCCTGGTTGAATGAGCCCTAAGATGTTGAGGGGGTTCTTTCCCTGCCAATTTGTATCATTCTAGAATGGTTAAAATAATCCATCTTGAAATTGTCTGTTTTGTGATTGGCAATCCTAATTTGTGTCCTGCATAACCTACAAACAGTTGGTCTTTTTGCCTTATCCTAGCAAGTCTGTTGATATAAAAACTCAAGGCACGCCTTGGATCCAGCCTATGTAACCTCTCTTCCTCTTTCCCTGGGTGGGGAGGAGGATAGAATGAAGGTAAAGTTATTTTCTGAGTAATGTGGAATTCAGAGACCACCCTTGGGAGGAAATTAGGCTTCACTTGTAAGACAACCTTGTCTTTGTGAAAGATTGTATGAGGAGGTTTGCAAGATAGAGCTTGTAATTCGCTCACTCTTCTGGCAGATGTTAGAGCCACTAGGAAGACTGTTTTAAGAGTGAGAAATCTTAATGAACAAGAATGGAGTGGTTCAAAAGGAGTACCCATCAGAACATTTTAAACTAGATTTAGGTCCCACAATGGAACTTGGAAAGGTTTTGGCGGATAAACATTAGTTAACCCTTTCAGAAATTGGATTACCAGGGGTAATTTGAAATATGAAGGCTCCTCCGCATTGCGCTTAAAGATTGACAGCGCTGCGAGGTAGCCCTTGATCGTACCAACTTGAAGACCTGATATTCGCCAAATAGAGTAAGAAAGATAACACCATTGGTGTACTGCATGAAAAGGGTTCGATATTCTTTTCTCTACACCAGCTGCAAAATGTGTTCCAACGGCAGTGGTATAAAGTCTTTGTTGCTGACCTTCTAGCTGAAAGCAACACCTCCATGACGTCATCCGGGAGATCCCAATCCTTGTATCTCAACCTTTCAGAAACCAAGCGTGAAGGTTGAGGGTTCTAATGTCTGGATGGAGAACCTGACCTCCCTTCTGCGAGAGAAGATCCTCTCTTTGCGGAAGACAAAATCAGAGGGCAGGTGGACATGTCTAGAAGGTCTGGGTACCACGTTCTCCTGGCCCAATCCGGAGCAATTAGGATCATAGTCTTCCAGAATCTTCTCAACCTCCTGATCATTTGTGGAATGACAGGGACTGGTGGAAATGCGTACAGAAGTGGAAACTCCCATTCTACTATGAACGCGTCCCCTAGAGCTCCTCTCGGGGTAAATTCCCTTGAACAGAACTGATCGCACTTCCTGTTTTTACTGGTGGCAAACAGATCCACTTGAGGGGTTCCCCAAAGGGTGAAGATCTCTTGAAGGACTTCCTGAGCTAGCTCCCACTCGTGGGAGACTGTGCTCTGCCTGCTCAGAGTGTCCGCCGTCAAGTTATTCTCTCCGGCTAAGTGAACTGCCGATAGAGAGATTCCTTCCTGAATTGCCCAAAACCAGAGCTGCATTGGCTCTCTGCACAGTGGCAGTGATCCTACGCCTCATCTTTTGTTCAGGTACTGCATGGCCACTCTGTTGTCCGTCATTATCAGGACATTCTTCCCCTGTACTGATGGCAGAAAAGCCTTCAGCTCTAGTCTGATTGCTCTCAGCTCCAACAGGTTGATGTAGTCTGGATTCTGATGGAGACCAACGACCGCTGATGGTCAAGTCGTTGGCATGGGCTCCCCACCCTGTGAGTGAGGCATCCGTGACTACTGTTTTCTCAGGCCATGGTTGCCAAAACTGTTCTCCTTTCAAAATGTTCTCCCGACAGGCCCACCACTGAAGGTCTCGAGCCACTCTGCCTGGGTCTTGAAGGAGATCTGTCATTCTTCCTGAGAATTGCGACCATTGGGTTCTTAGCGCCCACTGGAGAGATTTAATTCTCAGGCGAGCCTCTGGCACTAGGAAGATGCAGGATGCCATGAGGCCTAGCAACCTCAAAAAAGTCGAAGGCTGGAAGAAGTTGGGCATTTTGAAACTTGGTGACCCTCTGCAGAATATCTTGAGCCCTCACCTCTGGTGGTGAGGCTTTCCCCAGGGAAGTGTCCAGGACCGCTCCAATGAACTGGAGTCTCTGTGATGGTATCATCTGTGACTTCTTTAAGATGAGGGAGACGCCCAGCTTGTGATGGAAGAGGCAGGCATAATCTAGTTGGATCTGAGCTTGTTCTGACGATACTGCTCTGATCAACCAATCGTCTAGGTAGGGGTAGACATGGATCCCTTCCCTCCTTAGACTCGCAGCCACTACCAACATTAGCTTGGTGAAGACCCTCGGGCGGAGGTCAGCCCAAATGGCAGAACTCGAAATTGATAGTGAGTTGCCAATTGCGAACCTCAGGGATTTCCTGTGTTTGAGATGGATTGGCACATGGAAATAAGCATCATGAAGGTCTAGAGATACCAACCAGTCCTGAAGCTGGATGGCCTGAAGGATCTGAGAAAGAGTTACCATTTTGAACTTGTCTTTCCTGAGGAATTTGTTCAATTCTCGTAAATCCAAGATGGGTCTCAGTACTCCGTCCTTCTTTGGTACTAGGAAGTAGGGGGAATACCAAACCTTGTTCCTCTCCGCTACAGGTACCGGTTCTATGGCACCTTTCTCTAGCAGGTCTACAATGTCCTGCATAAGGAGCGGGTCTGGAAACTTCAAAGAGTTGTTCCCCAGTGGATGACTCTGAGGGGTGTGTAGAAAGGGCAGACAGTAACCTTGGGCGACTGTCTCCAATGCCCAAGCATCTGACGTAATAGCCTGCCATTCTGCCAGATGTTGAGTTAACCTGCCCCCTACTGGTGTCTTGTGAGGGGAGACCTCAGAGGGGTTTAGAAGCGGCTGACGCAGATGCCGAGCGTAAAGTGGCACCTGCTGCTGCGTTTTTTGTACCTTTAACCCATCCACCATGGGTGAATCGTTTCTGGACCCTTTGAGCTGGCTGTCCTCTGCCTTTTCTGAATGCGGAGTAAAAGCGAAAGGACCTACCCCTCGAGGAGGTTCCTGAGGGGCAATTCGGAGTCTGTCGGATTGCAGCCCCAAGAGATTTCACTGCTGCCTTGGATGTTTGTAACTTCTCCAGGCTGTCATCAGCCTTCTTACCAAATAAAGAAGTGCTGTGAAAGGGCATGTTCAAAAGTCTGGCTTGTACATCTGGAGCAAAACCAGACTTCCGCAACCACGCAAATCTGCAGATTGTGGTACTTGCTGCCATGGCCCTGCTGATACTGTCAGCAGAGTCAATGCCTGTTTGAAGGGACTCGCACATTGCATCTTTTCCATCCTTGATGATGTTTAAAAATGCTTCCCTTTCTTCTTCTTCTGGGAGACAGTCAGCCGCAGATGAAGCACACTCCCAAAGTGTATGGCTGAATCTTTCAAGCGTGCAAGTGGCGTTAATAGATTTAAGCGCCATGCTACATGCCGAAAAGACTTTTTCTGACATAGCATCAAATCTTTTATCATCCCTGTCCTGTGGAATAGTAGGGTATGCAGATCTACTATTTGATGAAGTTGCTGCTTGTACAACCAAACTATCTGGAGTTGGATGTTTGCTCAAATATTCAGGATCTGTAGCAGATACCCTGTATTTAGCAGACAGTTTCTTGTTAACTGCAGGGATAACTTCAGGAGTTTCCCAATTTGTAGAGATTTTTCTTTGCAAAGCAGTATGAAAAGGAACAACAGGATCTTCCTGTGGATCTTTATCTAAAATATCAGTAAGGTCATCCTGCTGAAAAGAAGGTGTAGGTGTAGACCACCCCATGAATTCTATTATTCTGGCCATCAGAACCATATAAGGGGTCTCAGCATGCTCCCCAGGGTCTGGCTTAGCAAACTCTACTTCTGGAGAAGTATCTAAACCACTTGCCTCATGTAAGGAGTCTTGAAGGTCTTTGAACCGGTTCTCTTCAGAGATAAATTCCTCTGGTATGGGTGTTGTGGTCCTTTGTAAATCAAAAGGACTCTCATGGTCGGAATCCTTCCCTTCCTCATATATAGAGGACAGGCTCTAAAGTAGTCAGACCTAGGATATGGTTTAAAACCCATTTCTAGAGCAGAATGGGCCAAATTGGTTGTCACCGGTTGAGAAAACATAGAAGTTGTCGACGTGGAAGTCAAAGGCTTCGACAAACCCGAAAAGGGCGTTGAAAAAGTTTGAAGAGACCTCGATGTACTCGAGAGGATCGGAATCCTACTCGGAGTCGAAATTGTCGACGGCATCATCAACGTCATGGTCGAAGTCCTCGACACCTCTACTGTCTGAGATGTAGTGACAGTTGTAGGTCTGTCTTTTATCGGAGTCGACAGTGGCGTCGAAGACGGCGTCGACGCAACCGATTTATGCATCGATGGGCCCTTCGACAAAGGCGTCGATGACGCGGTCTTACTGCCTTTGCTCGAGGGTTCATGACGCTCTCGGGTAGTTTCTTTCGCCGGGTGCAGCGACTCGTGGCGTTTTGATTTTTCGGGTCTTATCACCTTTAGACGTCTCCGAGGGGGCCACTTTCTCGAAGATGCTAAGCATTTTCTTACGGAATTCCTCCCACTTAGCTGGAGAGCTGTGTTTCGTGGGGCAGGTGAACCTTTCCGGGTAGACAGAAGAAGACGAAGAGGGAGATCTACAACGCCTCTTCTTAGAGTGTTTCAATCTCGAAGACTGATGGGAACCGCTTCGAGACCTTGAACGGGAATGTTTCTTGTGATGACGAGGAGACAAATGTCTTGCCTCTGCCGAAGAAACTTTCGAGGGAGTAGAAGTCTTACCTCTTTCTAGCTTCCCCTTACGCTCCTTAAAGGCTTTCGCCGTCATGGACATACAGTCCTCGCATTCCGAACAGTGATGCTCCGATCCCAGGCAACACAGACAGATCCTGTGAGGATCAGTCAATGACATTTTCTTCCCACAGTCACGACACTTTTTGAAGCCGGACCGTTGTGTCGATGGTTCGGATGAAGAAGCCATCGAATTACGATGATATCTTCGAAAAATAAGCTGAATCTTCTTGAAGAAAGAACTGAGCAACACGGTTCTGAGGCCCACGAAGCGCGGAAAAATGGAACTGAACAACGGACACTGCGCAAGTCTATTTATATGCACAATGACATCGGCGCCGAGACAGAGGCTGTCGAGGGACACCAACTCGAGGGACGTTGACGCGCAGCGCCCTCTACTGAAAAAAATTCCGAGGCCAGCAAGCTGGGATGTAATCCATCAAAGATAAGGAATATGTCTGAGAACACAATCCCTTCAAAAGATTAGGATTGGATTTTTGCACTATGTTCCAACCGTTGGCATTATTTACCATTGTGAGCAACCCAGAAAAAGGCCTGCCAAATTGATTTTTTCCTGCGGGGTATAGTAAGACAGAGTAGCCGTCTCTCAAAGGTGCCTCCCGCAGCCAGGTCTCTTGAAGACAAATTGCGAAGTTGTCATCCAATGTCAGTTGACAATTCTGGAATAAATGTACGAATCCTCTTGTGTTCCAAGATAACAGGACACATGGGACCTCACTACTATGCAATGATGGTTAAGTTGATCAAGGTTTCCCATAGGTCACTGACTTTGTGGCTAAATTCGTAAGATCTTTCTGAGAGTCTTGAAGGGTGTCTCTATCTTTTATTCTGAGCTGATTTCTCAGAATAGCTCTTTTTATTTCATTTGTTGTCCTTGTCTTGCAACTCAACTTCGACCCTTCTTGGAATTATGAATGCTGGTCTTTCTGAACACTCAGGTCAAAGCCATATATGAGAAGCTCTTCCTTTGCCGCCAACAATGTGTTTTCGACTGCTTGAGAACTAATGTGTAAATACACTTTATCAGAGCAGTCTTCCGTTATATATTCAACGATAGCAATGTCTTCCGATTTAATCCTTCTCAGTGAAGGAAAGTTATGAAGAAGATGCATTATATTGCTACAGTTCAAGTTTACTTCGTTCTCATCTGGAAAAATATTTTCTACTCGAATTTTCCAAGTTTTTGAAGACTTATCAATGTTCTGCGCAGGGCGATCTTTAAGATTAAGATTATTTTGTTTGTGCCATTGCGCTGCAGTCATTTCTGGATTTAAAGTCGTTGACTGTGTTTTAACTGATGTGTTTGCTTTTTCAAAAATTTTGGGCTGGTCGGTTTTGTTACCAAAACCAAGGGTTTAGGATCCTGTATTCACAGACCCCGTAACTTTGGCCATCAGCTGTTTGAGGCTTGAACGTCCTTTTTTTGGTGGTGCAAATCATGCCAGATGCACCGCATTTCCAGTGAGTAGGGACATCTGGTTCATCTTCTGACTCGATTGAATAAGTTGAATAAGTTGAAAACTCACATAGATCAATTGAGCTTTCTGTCGAGCCCACTGAGCACTCTTCGGAGTCTATCCTTCTTTGTTTATTTGAAGTTTTTTGAGTCTTCAATGGAGATTTTTGTCCAACTTTGGTTCTCGATTCACATAATGGTTTTCTTTTTAATTAATCTGATGTTTGTATGTTAGGATTCCTGGTAAAGAGACTTAACTTCTGTGGTGATAAGTTTCTTACAAACCATCTTCTTTGTGTTTTTTTTTCGCCTTGGTTTTCCTTGACTTAGTTTGATTTTAAGGTCTATGAATTGTGTTTTGCACACTGCAGGAGCTCTGTTTGATTATTAAAGTTTTAGCTGGACCGGATAAAATTTCAAAAGTGTTTATCCTGGCTTTAGAAGCCGGCACTTGCAGATGTGTATCCTGTTTATTTGGGCTTGCCTCTGGGTTATTTTGTTGCAAAATTGGCCCAATTTGATCTGGTTGAGCGTTAACAAGAGGTGGCGGCTGTAAATCACCTGTCAAAATGGAGTCCAGAATTTCAACAGCTGCTGTGTCGACAGCTCTCTCTCCCTTATCTTTGTCTTTCACTTCCTTGCCTGAGTTTTTTGTATGTATGCCTGATGTTAAATGAGCATCATGACGATTTACCGACAGATTTGGCTGAGGGATATATGTTTCTGGGCTAGTTCTTTGAATTCAATAGAAGTAATTCATACATTCTAAAATGGCGTCCATTAGAACTGCTTTATCAGAATGCTCCTTCATAGCTAAATCACCCAATCGATGTTGCCATTGGAAGGAAATAACTGATTCTCTTTCTAATTTTTGTTGCAATAGAACATTGGTCTGCTCAATTGTTGCTAATTTTGCTGATATTTTTTAGCAGCTGAGTACTTTGATCCTTCATAGTCTCACTTAGGGTCTCAAAGTTTCACAAAGGGAATTAGTGCTAGGGAAGTCACTGCAAACACATTGTTATTTATCTGGATCCCTGCTGCGACAGATAAGTTTGCTTTGTCATTGTTACTTTGTGAAATATCTTGGGTTTTCGCACTATTCGATGTTGATAGGAGTCTTGACTCGCCGGTCTGCACTTTTATGTCGTTTGAGTCTTTATTTCGAAGATTGAGACCTGTGTTCTTCAAAGTCTTGCACTTCGTTGTTAAGGCAACTGGAGTCTTTGTATTGTTATTTAACAAGGAACCTTTCCATTGCAGTGTGCTTGTCCGTTCTAAATGCAATGCTTGATCCAATGACAACGGAGAAGTGGATCTGTTGCATTTGGTTCTATTTGTCGCTTAAATTGCTGTTGCTGTTTTCTCGGGTTGGGCAGAGACAAAACTATTAATAAGTTTGTCTTTCACCGCCTGAAAATCCGCTGTTAGCCGTTCAGTTATCCGGGCTTCACGACCGGCTAAATCAACTCCACTTATAGCGATTGGATTGACTTGCTTGTCGTTGCCTTTTGCCTTTACAGGCCCAATTGAATGATTTGCGGCCAGCGGAGTTAACTTCGCAGTTGGTGTATGTCGATTTATTTCACTCACGGGTGGAACAAATATAAAGTCACTACGTTCTGCAGTACCAGTTGGAATTTGAAGTGCTAGTAATTCGATGACTAACATCGAAGGGAGAATGGAATGAGGCCGTGTCAACTTCCACGAAGATTATATTTTCCAGATCGGCTGGTTTATTACAGTGGGAGGCCTCAGCATTGGGATCACAGCGCAACATGTGGATTTTATTTACCAGAGCCTCCATGCTCTCCTTAGTCATTGTTGGAAGCAATTCCGTGGCTATGAAGTGTTTATCTGCCTCTCTCAGTTTGTCCTTCGCTAACGATAAGGCAGACACTCGCCCCTGGGGGAGCATAGATGACAACATGGGTGTCAATGATAGTGAAGGGGTTTTTGCTGCAGCTGGAAACAAAGTTCTTACCTCTACTGCGGTCTCTACTGCTGCCGGTAATGGCACCATTTCCGTCGCCGCACCTAGTGCCAAGGACCGTGTTGTGGTTGTGTCAGTTTCAGCAGCAGCAAGAGCAGCAACTTCCACATTACTTACTAGTTCCGTACGACGAGCATAAAGAGTTTGTTGCTGTGTCTGTGGTCCGTTTGCAGTCATTGTTTGCCACTGATCCTCTGCTGACGAGGCGGACTGGGGCAGACTGGGACTCACACTCAGGCTCCATGCCAGCTGACACCTTTTAAGGTGGAGTTCAGAATTAAAGAGCCAGTCGCACCAAAAGAAAACAGAGTTCACAATCCACGAGTCACGTTGCGGTAGCTCCTCTATCCTTGATAGACTGGGGAAGACTGGGACTCACGCTCGGACTCCGCATGGCGCTCCCTGCCAGCTGACACCTTTTAAGGTGGAGTTCAGAATTAAAGAGCCAGTCACACCAAAATACAACAGAGTTCACAATCCACGAGTCACGTCGCTGCAGCAACTCTATCCTTGATAGACTGGGGCAGACTGGGACTCACATTCAAACTTTGCGTGAGTCCCAGTCTGCCCCAGTCACTTTTGACCAGTGTCTGGCCTATACAAAATGTCCGTCCCATTATTCAAGGGGAGCGGGTAATTGTCAAAACAAATCACCAGCCTCTACAATTCTAGCAAAGCAAAAGGATCAGATCAGGGAATTTGGCCCAGTCAAGAATTATTTCATGGACGTTAGCATTGCAGGGATTTCCAGTGGAAGTGAGATATGGACAGAACAAAAAGAGCCCAGTTGCTCAAGGGATAGCAGATTTGCATGACTGTGCAGCTGTCTGTGTGCCTAAAGACACGGAGCTAGAAACACATGTAAATTAATTTGAGCAATCCCCACACAAGGCTTTCAATCCAGAAATGTGCAGGGATCTCCCAACTGTTTATGTAGATGGATGTGCAGATCACATGGGAGAGGATTCTGAAAAAGAAAGTGGCAAGAATAGGGAACATATGGATTAAATGCGATGGCATCCCAAGAGTAAGAATGAGGTTAGCACCCAAAAGCAATCAAGTTGCAGAAGTGGCTGCCATTTATAAGGCACGGTCTACAACAGTAATAGTTTTGTGGAATATTCACTGAGGTGGAAATGGAGAGGAATGCTCACATATACCAGGAAACCACTCAAACATGGAAACATTATCCAAGCCATAGACAAACTTGTCTCAGAAAGTGACCTGATCAACCTTTGGAGGAAGATTTGTGGTCATATGAAAACACTAGGGGAAGACAAGGAAGGAAATAACAAGACAGATCAATTAGCCAAAATTGGAGCTGTGATGGGGGGAGTTGTTTCCTATTGAGAACCTGTTGGGTGAAATCCACGTGGATGCGATAACATGCTCCAAAACTCAGGGAATAGTTGAACAGCCTGTGGCTCAGTTGAGCTTTGAAACTCCTGTTCAAGACTTCATTAAGGCACAGAAAGTTCTTATTCTAGGCCCATTTTATAACCACTTGCTAGATGCAGAGAAAAATCCTTTGACTGGGGAGGATTGCAAAGGGAAAGAAGAACCTAGGGTGTTGTAAAAAAACAAAAAGAGACTTGGTTTACAAGATGGACTGATGACTCGTGAATCCGTGTCAAGCCAAATCCAATGGATGGTTCCTTTGCCATTTTGGGGATTGAAGTTGCATCATGCCCACAATGCCATAACTGCAGGCCACAGAGGTTCCCAGAAAACTTTGGAAATGTTAAAAGATGATGCCTATCGCCCACACATGTCCCAGGATGTACATCTCTATACAAGGGGATGTTTGGTGTACGCACAGTTACAAACTGCTTCGCCAAACCACAGGGCACTGTTAATGAAAAGAGGTCTGACACTCCCATGGTCAGATTTACAAATAGATGTCATTGGGCCCGTTCAAAGGTCAACACGGAGAAACAGTATTTGTTGACGGTCACTTGTTTGATGTCCAAGTGGGTGGAATGCATTCCACTCCCTGACTGTAGTGCGCAAACGGCAGCCACTTTGCTGGTTAATCTTATTTTTTCAATATTTGGTTTACCTCAGAATAGAATCAGACCGTAGAAGCCATTTTACTAGTGCAGGGATGACAAAAATGTGGTCTATCTTGTGTGTAAAAACAAAGCTGCACATTTCATACAAGCCCTCTTCTTCTGGGGGTGTGGAACATTGCAACAGGCAATTGTTGATACATTAAAGAAGTTTGTAGCCAAGGCATTTGGGATTTGCAACTCCCTCTGGTGCTAATGGGTATTAGGTCAACACCATCTAGATCAACACATCTCAGCACACATGAGATTTTGACAGGCAGGGAAATGGCTTTTCCACAACACCTGCTTTACAGGACAAATGAGCAGGTCTTGGTCAATGAAGCCATAATTCACAAATAGTTGGAGGAGCTGAGAAAGCACTTGCATCATGCTTTTACATTTGCACAGTGAAATTTGGAAAAAAAGCAGCTGACTTTGCAAAATCATACTATGACAAGGAAACATCTGTGAGAGAATATGAGGTAGACGACCAGGTATATAAATGTGACTTAGGGAAAGGTAAACACAAAGATGCAAACATCCTCGCATCATGCCATGGGCCATTTATGATTGTAGATAAGGTTTCAACTGTGGTCTACCGAATTGTTATAAAGGAGGGAGAGTTAACTGTGGAACAATTTGTTCATGTTAATCAAATTAAACCGAGATTAGAACAGTTTAGAGAAGCCAAAAGAGAATGAAAAGTGTAGTTAGATCCTGAAAATGAAGCAATTTTATCTTATGGAGATTCACCATAGCAGGAAAGGTAAGTATGAATAATATACAAAAACATATCAAGTTGAAGTGTAAACAACAGGGGGGGTAAAAAGAGAAGATACATCAGGTGAGTAACTGTGAATACCTTTTAAAATGTATATGAAAAAAATGGGGGATAAAAAACAGGTGAGCAAATAAATGGAAATATGAATACAAGGTGTATAAAAAAAAAGAAAATAACAGTATATATAGGAAAATTAGTAAAAAGGTCAGGATTTCCAGATTGGCGTTTTGTTTAATTTGTAAGTGTTACAGGTTGATGTATAATTAAAATAGCAGGTTGAATGGATGTTGATTCTTTATAGAAATGTTTAATTTGTTTCTATTGTTCCTTGGTTGAATTGGATTTTGTTATGTCTAACCTATACATTTGCCCCCAGTCAAGCATCCAAGGAGATACAGTTACTGTATGATGTCCATTTGGGAGCCATATGTTTATTTCCAGGTAGTTGAAAAAAGAAAAAACGAGGGGTTTTGTTGTCATGCATTTTCCATGCATGAACTAGGCTTATTTATAGGTTGTCGTGAAACGTTGGTGTTTGATACAGATTATATATTTGTATGTATTATATTTACCATGGATAATCCACATCTTTATTTCAGGTAGACTCCAAAAGAAAAGGGTAATGAATGAATTTGATGTTCTTGGTCCTTTATCGGTCCATTTCTGCTTCCGAAAATAACTGCTTCCCCCGCCAGCATTCTGGGAGTTGGAGGCAGCCGGATTCTGTGGCGATGCTGCCGGATGAACGGGAGTCCCTGGGAAAAAAAAACTTGAGCAAAAAAGGGGGGAAGAATATAGTGACCCCTGAAGCGGCTGGGACACAGGCATTCTTTAGGCCCAATCTGAGCGAGTTGGCTTTTACAAACTACTTATCTTTATCTGGCCCAAAAGACAGCTTTCTCCGGGGCCGTTTTCCCACTTTATTGCAGGGTCACTCTTAATAACATTGAACATTGGAAGCAAGTTATTTTCAAATGAGACATTGGGCCTCATTACGAGGTAGGTGGTAAGGGATTACCGGCACCGGTAAGGACACCGGTGCCGGTAATCCCTTACCACCCTATTCCGAGGTCCCTTAGTGGGTCCCTTCCTTAATGCCTGGTTTTACCAGGTGTTATGGATGGGACTCTTTAAGGGACTTCAGAGCTAATAACGGTACCGCAATTTGCGGTACCGTTGTTAGCTCCATCCCCATTCCCATTGAGCCCTACGGGGGCTTGAATGGGAATTGGGAATGGTTCCCGGAATGGGCACTTACCGGGTCCTCCAAGGTTGGAATGACGCGGTAAGTCCCTATTTCGGGAACACGGACCCGGAATGTGGTAAGGGGGTAGCCATGGTGCTAACAGCACCATGGCTACCTCCTACCTTGTAATGAGGCCCATTGACTTCAACATTTCAATTTCTAGGGTTGGACTGATGCAACCATCAATGGAGTAGGTATTGTGGGTAAAAATGCCTTTAAAGGTGTTTTATTTTCTCTTTAGCGAAAGGACTTGGCATCTCTAGTGTATTGATAAATATTCAACAAAAATCACTAGAAAAAAAAGAAAAAGACAAAAACAAAAAGACGTGATCAAAATATAATAAACCTTCTGTTATATCTGAGGCCTGCTGCATATCCGGTGAATATAAACGCATGAGAAATGGCTGTCTACGTTTATAAATGCAAAGCTACTTTTCCAGCCTGCCACTGCCTGTAGAATGCACTTATCAAAAGTCCTTGAAATATAGCATTTGCTTTGAGCAGCCCCTGAACACAACTACACACGTTTGTTATGTAGGACAAGATTCACCAGCCTACAACTGCCTGTAAAATATTCTTGTTAAAAAAACATTCATTCACCACATGCACCTCACATTACTGGGATTTTATCAAAAGCACATTTATTTGTGTGTGCTCTCTGTGAGGCACGGCTGGAATTCCCTCTCTACCCAGCAGAGGATCTTCTTGCACCGTCCGACTGGAACATTTCTTTATCTGCTTCTCTCCCCTCTCGGCATGGATGAACTCAGCAGAGCCAGCCCACGCAGACACACTCAGCAAAATACAGCACACTTTGAGCCAGTGCCAGAGAGCCAACAAGTGAAAAAATCCCCCTCCTCTCGCTGATATCCCTTTTGAAATCCTCTCTGTGACCTGCCCATAAATGTGTGTGGGCCTACATAAGGTGTAAGAAAATGCCTGCCTCTGACAGTGATGTTGTGTGCCAATCAACACCACCTCCCTTTGAGTAACCAACCCACTAGAAGGTTCCAGAGAGCCACGTGTTCATCCTGTACCTTTCACTGTGATTCAGGCAGCAGCCAACGGATGCAAATGTCTACATTTCTGCAGTGGTTTTCTGCTATGAAAATGAACAATGAGCTTGCTTTGAGCAAAACGGGCTCCGCATTCCTCAGTTCACATCTTAAAGCAGCATTCATTCTGCATGTTTATTCTTTTTTTAAATGATCCAACTTGTCATCAGTATTTTGCACAACAGGGCTATGAACTGAGTTGCCTTGAATATTAGTAATGGGATAGGTTAGAGTTTTGAGGTTATCAGTAGGATTAGTACATTCGTTTTATGCTTCATTGCAGCACAGTTCATATTCCCATGGTGTGGTGCTAACTCAAAATACCAGCTTTTATGTCATGCCAAATTCAAACCCACTGTTTACCTTGTATTTTTCTATGCACTCACAATACTGATTTACACCAGATTCAGTCCAGAGTCTCACACCCAAGTCTCTTACTCTTGTTGTCAAATGGGATCAGTTTTCAGTTTTTTTGTGAAATGCTGATCTGGCTAAAGTTCAGATGCTCCTTTTTTCCTAAATGCCTCGCCCCCTTTTGTTTATGCTGTGCTGGGGACCTGACCAAAGAGTCACTGCAGAAACAAAGCAATCCCTACTACAGTTCTATTCACATGTGTGATTTTGAACAAAGATTTAAAACAAATGTTATACTTAAATTTCAGACTGTTATGCGCCAAGTCATCCATGAATACTCATAACCTCAGATGTGAAGCAAGTGGTATTTTCATTTTAATGGATATGGTAAAATGCAAAACAAAACTGGTCACTGTGAATTGGGACAATTAAAGACACTGGTTATATGAATAACAGTATTCAGGTGTCCTGGTGAATATATTCTGGGTTACCACCAAAGTGCTATTGTAGATAAAATACCGCGAAACAATGAAATTGTGATTTAGTGCACACCAGGTCTGGTTTTGGCTTACCACTCATGATCGCAATATAAGAATAATACAGGTATTCCTGTATATATGGGGCTCACCAAATTACCACAAAATAACCCCATCAGGCTCATCAAAATACCCTAACCCGTCTCCCTATTATGCAAGTTGTCAGAACTCAGGTTGAGTTTATGTCAGACCTGGCCTATGGCCTATGACAGGGTCAAGGTGTCCGAAGAAGTCCATGGGCTCCATTATAGCAGGAAAGAGGTTCTTGCACATCAAACACTGGCAGACTTTACATGAGAAGAATATAGCAATGAGAATTCCATTTCAAGGCAGACACGCATGCAGGGAAGCTCATAAGGAAAGGGGATCCGAGACCAAAGTCCCCCCTCAACAAACACCAAGCGGACCAAAGAGAGTGTAGGAGCTGGTTAGAGCTTCTATCAATGCCCCAACACTGGGCAGAAGTTCAGTTTGGATGAATCTCTCCCGCAAAACAGCAGAAGTCATGATGCTATGCCAGTGGGAGATAGCCATCAACATTTCTGGAACCAATGGACTGGGCTTTTGGGAGACACCTGGGTCAACAAGCGAGTCTACTGGGGATACAAGATAGAGTTTTCAGGAGAGTTCCCTCAAAAAAGAGAGAGTCTGGCATTATATCATGTCCTGGTGTCTAAACAATCAGGCAAAGACCTGAACCTCAATGTGAAGACACAGCACTTCAAAATGGAATGCCTCCAGAGTATTATATTTCAAGTGCAGGAGAAACACTTCATAGTGTTGCTGGCCCTGCAGGATGCCCATTTCCACATTCTAATTTCAAAACCTCCATCAATTCCTGATATTTGCAAAAATCAAGGACCATTTTCAGTTCACATCACTCTCTTTGGTCGAAATCAGTGCCACGAGTCTTCACAAAGGACATGGGACTAGTTTTTGCTGCACTTAATCTCCAATTGATCAAAGAGTTTCTCTAATCGATGACTGTCTTAAAGCACACTTGAAAGATGTCCTGCCTGAGCACATGGAATCACAATGTCTCTCTGTCTGTAGGGAGAGTGAGAGCACTTGGGGCCCTCTAGCCAAACAGTCCAAATCCCAGCTCCAACCATTACAGGGAACATAATTGGAGAAAGGTTCTGGACAGCAACCCTGTGCTACTTCCGATCATCAGAGCAATCAAGCTTCAATTGACACTACGGCACCATGTCCGCCTGATATTAACACAACCTTTACTTTCTAGTCACCTTCTCCTTCAGGAAACACCTCCACTAAATCTACACCTCCTCCTCCAGACATTTTCCACCTTCTACTGCTCCCCACGCCTCCTTCCCCTTCCCATCCCCTTCACTTCCAGACTATACTCTTCCACTGTCGTTGCAACACACTCAAAAATCCTCCAACTGCCAGCCCCTAATTGCTCAAATAACCCACAATGCTGGACTGAAGTTGCTGTCTCATATAGGGCAAGTCACCATCCCTTGGATGGGTAACTGTTTGGGGGCCTGCAGAGGTTGAGCCCAGCGATTTGAGGGCATGTATTGACTACAGTTCCTAGCTTCCTCTGTGTAAGTGGCTATTTTGCAATCAATGTATGTGTATGGCAGGCAGAGAACGATTACAGTATAAATCTGGGACAAACCGGCGAACATTTATCAACCAAATAAGTAGAACCTTGAGAGAACTGGTTGTTCTTCCAGTCATATTCAGGTTTCCAGTGGCATTTAATTTGATTTGGGCTGTTTGCAGGTTTTTATTTTGCTTACCGGTTCACAGGACCCATGAAAGGTGTGTTTGCAGTTTGTGGGTGGCCACTGGGAGAGTGCTACTGACCTCATCAAAGTGCAGGGAGGGGATTTTGGAGTGCCAGGTGGGGAAGGGTTTCTAAGAGTGTCTTACATGTGCCTGGCCCCTGCCCTGAGATACATACCAAGGGAAACTGGCCTGTGGAATTTCCCCCATCCCACTCGAATGCCCATCATCCACTTGACTTGCTTGGGATGCACCCAGCCCCCTGAGCAACTCTCTGCTAAGTCAATTAGGGTCTTCCTCACACATCTCTGTCACTTAACTTTTACACCGGGATGATGGGGTTTACGCTAAGGTAGTCACGCTGCGCTTTCATGGTGGACCACCAAAAGAAACGTAGGAGTGAAGTACATGACCCTTTGGTTAGTATCTTTGGCTCTCGCTAGCCATGTTAAATGTGCAGTCTAGCGTGTACTTTCGCCCGAACCCCTGACCAACTCTCATGGTGATCTGCAAAGTCAGGAAGGGAACTTCCCAACACATCGCTCCCTCTTAACATTTACCCCAGGATCATTAATCAATTCGGTATATCCTTTGGTTCTCGCCAGCCATGTTAAATGCGCTAGGTCTAGCGTGTACCTTGCCCTGCCAAATACATTTTTTAAGCCTCTTCAGCCCATCGGTTGGTTTGTCACCCCAATTCTATGGTGACAATGCTTATCTTGGGCTACTAATGAACTGGATGGGCTGTTCTCGCTACTTTAATTATTTTTAAACATGCGACAACACCAAAACTTTCTCATATCTAAAGCAACAATTTGGAGGATTAATGAGAATTATTGAAGGGGTGGATGACATAAAATGGGATTCAACTGACCAGAGGCATTCTGGTTAGCTTCAGCACATTGCATCCGGTCACACTTTGAGAATTTCAATTAATCTATTTGGGGTACAGCGATAGTGGAGATATTTTGTATAAACTGTAATACCCACAAGACCAGGAAGTCATGTTGCTCTATTTTTGGGGTTGTAAATGTCCTGAAGGCTCTACCATTCCAGTTGGAAGTTGAACAGTTTACCTTGCCCATCTGAAAGCCTAGGTATTTCACTGAGGACAAGGTCAGGAGAGATTTTGCTAGGTTAGCTGTGAGCCTGGCTTCCATAAAACTGACAGCGTCCTGGTTGGCCTAGGTGTGTCTGTAGATTACAATGTTGTCAGTGTATGCGCCCAAGTAGCCCTGATATGATGGGGCTGGAACATCTAATCCATCACTTGTTGAAAGCAAGCAGGCACGTCACATTGTAAACAGCATTACTGTGAACTACATCAAACTCAATGTTATGACAAAGGCAGTTTTCTATCCATCTTCTGGCACTCACAGGATTTACCAGTGTCCTTACATCTGATCCAGAGCAGAGATGCATTTGCTGATCTAATGGGTTCAAACATCTCATCTACCAGGCATGGGGGTAAGCATCGGACTGAGATTTCATTGACCTTGCCATATTGGTATAGAAACACCAGATTCCATTGTGTTCAACCAGAATAATGGTTAGGCTTGGGGGGCGTGGCCAGCAACCATGCAGTAAGGTTCAGTGTCTTGTGAGTTCCCCCCGGATCCTTTGACAAAGTAGCTTCAGATTGCCCGATTTTACATTTAAGGGCAGTGACTTGGGTCAGAAAGTGGCCTGACCTAAATGGTAGTGAATTCGCCACCAAAATCGGCAGTTGTTGAGAGCAGCGACATGGAATCAGAGCAGCCCAAGTTCCCACAATGGCAGCCACGTTCTGTTACTGGGCTGCCTAGGACTCCCTGAGGCAGTCAACAGCAACAAACAGGGACTGGTGTGCGCTGTGGAGGGTGTGCATGTCCGTGAGGAGATACCGGCTATTCGCTGGCTGCAGCAACAAAGATGCTGAGGGGCCTTTATACACCGCCACCCGCGAGGCCTCGCTTGCGGAGACGGAGGGCGTGTTGCATTGCAGCACAGCAGTTGAGTTGCACGTCAGGGGTTTGTGTCCCCGGCTGTGAGGAGAGTCCATGATGCAGGCTGGGGTTGCTGGAGTGTGGCGCATGGGTGCACACCATACATCGGCTGAGACGGATGAGAGCAGCATCTATCTCGCCTTACAAGGACGACGCCCAGGGAACTTAGTGGAGAGTGGCCCACAGAGTGCATTGAAGTGGAGTTGGGTGTCTATTCCCCTGATACTGATTGAGCCTTGCTGGGAAAGAGACCCAAGTGAAGTGGGGAGCCCCTGACGGGTCGGCATTCAGCTGGCAAAAAGTGTACATCCAGCTAATTTTGCAGGCGGCCTGGCCCTGCGGACGTTGGGCAGCAGGCAGTCTTGGAGCACTGCAGTTACTTGCACACGCTGGGGACAAGGACATTGGATAGCTAGCGGACATCTACCAGGAGCGCAGCGAGTGAACTTGCCTGCCGTTAGGTGGTTGTTGCCTCCACGAGGGAGGGCTCTGCTGTAGCCTGCGACATAGATCCCACTGGACTCAGTGACACAAACGCGGTACGCAAGTGACTTCAGTGACCGACTAGCTGCATTGTGCTTGGTGGAGTGCGCCCCTGCCATGTACACATATGCCTGATAAACATCACCAGAGCACAAGTAAGCAGACAATGATGGACGCCTATGATCAGAAGGATTGAACAGGTGCATAGAAACTTTCTACGGCCATGGAGGGTGGTGGACGCACTACGTCGTTGGGCCAGCAAGAGGGGAATCACATCCTTGCGGCTATTGCTTCCTTGAAGTTCTGTCTAGAATAAAAAGTAGATGCAGTTATGGTGGATGTGGGAATGTTGCGGCAGGATGTGCGGTCGTTGTCTGACCGGATTGGGACAGTAGAAACACGGGTGCATGAAAACGCATCCAGCATCACTGCTGCACAGGTGCAGATGTCTGAACTGATGAATAGAGTGAGTGTTCTGGAGCGCCAGGCAGAAGATTGAGGGTCGGGCCCGGAGGAACAACATCAGAATCCTTAGGCTGCCCAAATGGAAATAAGTCAACAACCCAACCACCTATTCTGTAAATTGACGCAGGGCTTGACGGTTGAGAGGGCACACAGGTTGCTGGCCCTGAGACCACCCCTGGGTGCCCCCCCTCTCCGGAGAACCTTGTTTGCAAGGATCATGAACTTTAAAGATGGAGAACAAATCCTGGCCTTTTGTAGGGCAGGGGGGAGCATTGTGTGTGCATCAGCAAAGCTAGCGATTTATCCTGACTATACTATGCCGGTGCAGAAGTGCAGGGCTATGCTTGGCCCCACTAAAGAACGACTGCGTAGAGCAAACATCCAATACATGCTCATATATCGGGCTAAACTCAAGGTGCTCCCCAATGTCTGGTCCCACTTTTTTTTTTTAAGGATACCACCACAGCATACTCTTGGATGGACGCAATGGGTATCGCACAGCTCCCGGATAGAGGGAACAACACCTTGTAATGCTGCGAAGCTGGAAAGTGGCGGATACTGCCTTCATATCAATGGCACAGGGCAATGCCTGTGTTTCAATGTGCAGGAGGTGCCTGCTTAGAGTCCTTGGAACCTCTGTAGGTGTGGGCGGCCGCCTGCATCAGACGCTGGGACACCTCGACAGACTATTTCTAATGCGCGTTTTATGGCATCAAGCTGCTGTGTGCTGCCCTCGGGGTGGAGGCGGGGGGGGCAGAAGAAGCAGTTGGGGGTCGATTTTGATATATGCCACTGGGCCTTTGGTTCATGGGTTGGGAGATGAGGTGAGGTTGGATTTTCCCTGGTTTCTTTTGTTCAGTTTCTTTTCTGGAAGAGTGGTTGCACTTGTTCTTACTGGGTTTCAGTTCTTTGGGCAGGATGGGAGGGCAGAGCACAACGGGTCCAGACGGTCTGGTGGGAAGCACCTTCTGGTACAAACACTGCAATGCACACCAATGGCATCTGTGACAAACCTGAGGGTCTTCTCACTCCTATTCCCCCTGGATCCTCTTCTCATGTGGCCAGGGGACGGCAGTCTCTGTTGGATCCAGAACTGGTGGTGGACAAGTGGAGGAGGATCACCTTGGTGGAGGGTGCTTGGGGATTGGGAGTGATGTATCCACAGGCAAGATGCAGTATACCCACGGGACAATAGGAGGAGGAAGTCCCAGAAGCCTTTAAGGGATAAGCATATTCCCTCATCCCTAATCCAGGTCGCATTGTCCCCAACTCAAGTCCAATTATCCATGACCCAAGTGGGAGGAGGAGAGGAAAAGAGTTAATTATCTAAAATTGGGTGAGAAGAAAAATCAAAATCAGACTTTGACATTAACATACATATCTTCTACCAATCTACACCACAGGGAATACTATTAAGACCCATGCTTGTATAACAGAACATCAGGGATATGGAATACTCTACCAAAATGGGAAGCCACCCCATTCAATAAAAGCAAGGTTAGAGTATTCCCCTATCTCTCCTGTCTATCCCCTAACAATATTCCAGTAAATAGATCTAACCCCCAATCCCAATTAAACCCCTCTCTCCCCCTCCATTTCCAACTAATACTGGTAAGAATAAGCAACAGAGAGTAGTGAGGATTACCTGTGAGAAAGAATTTGAGAAACAAACAAAGAGAAGACTGCTACCAACTACCATTAGGTTCTCCCACTAATAGGCATTTAACAATGACCACTCATACCCGACTCCACTTGACTCTAAAAGGTGTGGTTTTGTGCAAGCAGCAGAGCGAGCTGGAGATGCAGTGTGGAGCACTGGAGCCAAGCACCAGAAGGAAGCAGTGGGAAAGACCAGGAGAACCTGAAGATCGGAGTGCTGAGACGCTGACACGGTATGCCAGAGAGGGTGTAGAATGGCTAAAGAGCCGTGTCTCCAAGGAGCTGGAGTGAAGTACTGAACTGCAGGCTTCTGGCCGTGTTCAAGGAATTGCTCATTCCCTTGCGACATGTGCCGGTCCAAAGGGTATCAGACGGGCAGGTGGCGAGACCCTGACCTCAACCTAAGCAACTAGAGGAAGAACGCTTGCCAGCGCTGCGCTTACTGGTGAATTTCATGAGAAAAGGAAGCGATAAACTTGGTACCGTGGGGGTTGCTGGAGCAGAATTGAAACGTTGTTGCAAGGGGCATGAAAAGAAAGAAATATAAAGGAAAGCTAATTGCAAGCGTTATGAAAGGAAAGAAGACAAAGGAAAGCAAGGTTTAATGCACTAGAGGTGCAGAGTTAAAAGGAGAAATTAACTTTAAAAGTGAAGGGCTCTAGAGGTGCAGAGACAAAAAAAAGAAGGGAATTGAAAGAAATACAGAAAGGGTGAGAGCAACCCAAAAAAGAGAAGGGTATGAGCGACCCGAAAAGCAGAAAAGGGTGTGAGTGAGCGCGATAAAGAGGAAAGAGTGTGCAAGAGGCACAGTAAAGTGAAACAGAGCAAGAAACAGGTGCAAGTGTGCCCAAAGAAGAAAGTATGAAAGGCATGGAAAGTGTGAAAGTGGAGCAGGAAACCCCAACAAAGCAAAGTTAAGAGAATTGTGAAAGTAGAAGAAAAGGAGAGGGTTATTTCTAAGAGTGGCCGCGCTAAGGAGGAACAAAGAGCCTGGCATTCTCAAAAGTCTCCGATACTGCCTCTGAAAGAACTGTGAATTAAGAAAGGCACATCGTGACAAACCGAGCTTGTTTTGTTGCACCAAAGGGGCCTAAACTTGGGGAAGGGATCCCTGAGACTTACAGAGTTATTAGAAACTGAACAGCGTCAGAGGTGCCTACACTTGGGGAAGGGAACCCTGAGAGACCTACAAAGCTGAATACATATGTTGGGGGAAGTGGGGGGGAATGCTGTTTTGCGGCTTATAAAATGGCCGCTGCCTGAGAGGCTCCTGCATCTGCACCAAAATCCTGCTAAAAATCCTCTGCTCTCTGGCCCTGCTCACCCTCCGGAGCCCGCAGGCATAAACGAGAAATTCAGGGGCATCTTTTGGGCCAGACATCGCCCCCGACTGCGAACTGGAAGTGCGGAACGGGACTCTGACCCGAGACGGCCTCCTCGTGGTCGTTGGAGACTAGGCGGGGAGGGGCAGACCCCCTGCACCTGAGTGCGGTCTGTGTCTCATGGCTATCCCTCTCAACATCGATCACCCCTACTTGCAGAGGTCGGAGCCCAGAAGGGAGAAGTGAGTGATGAGACCGCTCCTCAGGGCACCGCTAATTCCCTAGTGCCTAGGAGACAACTCTGGAGATCCGAGGAGTGAGCTGAGCCTCCCGGGCCCCTGCCCAGATGGTGATTGGGTGGAGCTGCCCATGGGGCTTGTCCCATGCACCAAGGGGAGACCCAGCGAGGGACACACCGCGGAGCATACAACTCCAGACTACCACAGAACGTGTCACTTCTCCAACAAGAACTTGAGACAACGACCTTACCTCTCCTTGCAGCAGCTCGTAACAAAGCTTTGAAACGTGGCTGGGAGCAGTGTCCTACTGCTGATCCCCGGTCACTGGACTACTACATTAACTGGACTACTGCATTACCCCTAAACCCCTGAGGATGATCGCTGGGAGTGCTCAGTGCGGAGCGGGAGGAAGACGACGAATAGCCCCTGAACCTCTGATCCAGAGAGGAGCGGATGCGCACCCTGTTGCGTCCATGGAGAGGCCTGCGCTTGCTGCCTGCACCGGGCTGACAGCGACCAAGGGGAGCCTTGTGAAGAGGCGGCCACCCGCGGAGGAGAGAGATTCACTGAAACAACGGTCATCACCTGGCATAAACCCCCCGTGGAGCCGGTCTCTGCTGACCGTGTCTAGGGGTGCTCTGAAGCGGGAGCACAAGTGGAGCTCGCCCGAAACCACATTGGCTCCGATGCAACACACGAGGCACCCCTTACAATACTGAGGGCAGACCACGGACTGTGATCTATGGTGTCAGCCGGGAACATAGCAATCCACTGGTGAGTGGCAGATAGCAATATTTATATGCTCCTGCAAACACAATCCTAACACCGGCACCTTGCTAATGAGGATTCGCTCATTGTGCCTGGTGCCTAGATACGCCAGGAAACTGCCCTCTGCATCACTCAGCGGGAATCGCCTGGCTGAATTGCCACAAGGCCTGAATCCACTGGCCCCTGGGATAAACCCACGCACTGCCCACCAAGGCTTCAGTGGCACCACACCAGGCGTCCGCAACGGGGCCTGCGGCGGTCTGAAATTGCACCTCAGCTTGATCACTCACAGTGATAGGGAGGTTCTCCAGTGCCAGGCGGTGCCACCAGCTACTACCATTCTCCCAGAACACGATGAGGAATTCTACACTGTGCAAAACGTGGGCGATGTGGGTCCCTCAACACGCTTCCCGTGTGTACACAGCTACTCACGCTGATCTGTAAAGAGTGTAGCTCAGAGAGAACGCTGAACTAAAAGACTCCCGGAGCCTGGCTACCCCTTAAACTCGATCACTAGGCGCCGGATCGTACTGGTAATTCTTACCAGCCCTGCCATAACTGGAGAACAAAAGGAAGCCGGCCCGGTGGGGGACTTACCCGCGGAAGCAGGAGACAGCAGCTGTGGTAAACAATGACCCTTCTGACGGGACTAGACCCTTTGGGCTGCCCCTGAGGTCCTCTCAACTCTTACAAGCAGGGCAGCACAATACAAGTGGTGACATCCGGAGAACTGCAGGCATTGGGGGCGCCCCGGCCGGCCCGACTAATTACTGGCAAAGGTACGGCTGCCCACAACTGGTCTATACCTCATTGACATCAGATTGTGATCAGAATCACACTCTGGCAGGAAGAGGTGAGTTGCCCATCTATGGCGTAACATGTAACCCTGGGTTTCAAAGCGCAAAATGATTTGGATGGTAATTGTCAATATATTATATATCATGCATAAGGGAAGGTAGATTGTGAACAGATGAGTTTTCTGGCAGAAGGACCATAGCAGCGATTGGAGGTTGTCATGTATGTGCAATAATTAATTGAGAGCAGCTTGCCTCGTGCGGATTGCCAATGTAATCTGCAAGGAGAGGACAAAGATTGTGCTCCTTTCAAATCCAGGAAAATAATTCAGTGTCATGAAATATGCTCCCTGGGCATAAGGTTCGATGTGGGCAGCCTTGAAACAATGGGCAGAGGGTCCCTGGAGCATTTCATTCACCATGGAGTGTTACCCCAACAATGGAAAAAAAACACAGGAAACTATTGTAATAATCGTGAGTACAGGCGAGTGGAAATTCGCTTATCCCCCCAGAGGGAGGAGGGCACCACTTCCAGTAACCTTGCTAGGTACAATATCCATATCCTTGTAGTCCGTTTGGGACGCTAATAAGAGGCAGAGTCAGAGTTCAAGGTCTGGCTCGTAAATCACCTTAAGACCCTCACATGGGAAGTAGTTAAGTATAGAAATGTGTCTGGTGCCACAAGGGTGCCTACCAGGGAGGATGAGGACTAGAGGAGTGTGTGAACATACAAGCACACTATCAAAAGAAATAGACCAAAATGGCCACCATCTGCAAGGAGTGGCAGCCCCATTCATTGATGACCGTTGCCATGGCATAACTGCTGAACCCATATGCATGCATTAGTAATGGCCGAACCCCAAACCCTCGGCCATAATGATAGGCTCACAACTTGTATCAAGTGTTGGCAATAAAAGGCCGTAGGATTTTATTGTACAGATATGGGTTATGGCAATAACAATATCACATATCATGAGGTTACCCCCTCGGACCCGTGCCGCCACACACGGGTAGGTTGCCGGCTGACCGTGTTCCCCCAAGAGTATGCCCTACAGACAGCCCCTGTGAGCAAGTGTATTGATTTCCCGAAAGAAATGCTCCATGCCCTGGCTAGACAGATGGGTGCCGTCGTGGAGAAAAAGGTCTGGGTTGCCTAGTGTAATGCCTGGGTATTTTATGAAACCCAGTCCTCTTGTCATACAGAATCTCTCTATCGTCCTGTTCAGTTTTCTTCTGGATATGTCTATAGATTTGTAGCAGTTGGCCCCTAACCATTTCTTTCTTGGTAAGATGGCTGAGAAGTATATTTCAGTACCCCTCCAGTTGTGCGAAATGCCTGCTAGGGAGGAGCAGATTTCTTCGCATAGGATGCGTCTAGCTGTGTTGACTAGGTCATTGCCCCCTAGATGGATGATCAGGAATTCTGGGGGGGTCCCTGTATGTCACCAGTTCTGCTAGTGTTACGTGGACGTCAGCCCAACGTAGGCCTCTGTATCCCCACCATGAAGTAATGGTGTTTCTGAAAGGTGGCCTTTCTTTAGTCTCTTCTGCCCATCTGCCTGTCCTGAAAACGAATGAGTGGCCAACTATCCATGCTGATCGCAGTGTGGTCCTCGATTCGCCTGTTTCTGTGGTGGTGGGAGGTAGGGAAAAGAAAGAAAATTTTAGGGCGGATGGCTATATACATTTTGGTCTGATATATCTTTTATAACACTCTGACTTCCATCCCCCTATGTTTTTTAGTAGCTGCAGTGCTAAACCTCCTTGCCATGCGGCAGTTTGTTTGTTTGTTTGTTTATTTTATTTGTATGGCGCTCCAAACCCAGAGGTAGAAGGGCGCGTAAGAATTTGGTTACAGCATTGAGAAGTATCTTTGTGTTGCATACTTTGTACAAGTTTATAATATATACATATATATACACAGTGGTCAATAAACAGAACATATGCAGTACGTACAATATACAATTTTCAGAATAAATACAGTGTCTAAGCCAGTTACCGCACGGGTCTAGAGTTAGTGGTGTTATTCTTTGTTTAGCAGCCAGCTGATGACCTGCTTCCTAAAGATCTGGAAGGATTCGACAGTTTTGATGTTAAGCGGTAGGGAGTTCCAGAGTTGGGGGGCAAGCACTGTGAAGCTTACCCCTCCAGCTCTTTTTTGGTGGAACCTGGGCACGAATAGGCAAAGAGTGTTGGAGGATCTGGTGGCAGGTTTCAGGGTGAGTTTATTAGCTAGATAAGGTGGTGCTAGGTGATTGTGGGCTTTGTACGTGAGGCAGATGGTTTTTAAATCAATTTTTTGGCGTATGGATAGCCATTTGCAGGCTTTCCTAGTAGCAGAGATATGCTCTTGTCTGGGAATGTTGAGGGCTGCGCGCAAGGCGCTATTTTGTATTACCTGCAATTTGTTGAGTACGGATTGATTAGCACCTAGGTACAGGCTGTTGCAGTAATCCAGTTTGGATTGTATTAGGGCCCTGGCAAGGGTGAGGCAGCTGTTGGGTGATAGGAGGGGTCTGCTGGCCCTAATGAGCTTGCCGGTATAGGCAGCGGCTGAGGCGGTCATATTGGTGTGTTTGCTAAGGTTGGTGTTGGCATCTAGATAGAAACCAAGGGTTTTTACACTTTTGGCTATGGGAATGGAATGACCATCGATGGTGATGTTATTATAGCTAGGGTCAAGTTTAGTTAGAGCATTGGGGGAGCCGACGATTAGGAGCTCCGTCTTCTCATCATTCAGGCAGAGACCATGGGAGGCCATCCATGCCTGAATGATGGAGAATATTTTGTTGATCCGGCGGAGTCTTCTTGGTAATTACCAGAGATAGTGAGAAGTATCTGGGTGTCATCTGCGTAGCTTGTGTAGGTGACACCCAGATGGTCCAGTTGGTCAAATAGAGGCTTTGTAAATATGTTGTACAAAGTGGGGGATACACAGTAACCTTGTGGGACCCCACATGTGATGGGGTCTGCTGCAGCTGTAGTGGAAAAGACTCGTATGGTTCTGTTTGCCAGGAAGGATTGTATCCATGTGATGGCAGGGGAGGAGAAGTGGGCTGCGGTGTCAAGGTGATTACAGAGGACTTCATGGCTGACCAGGTCAAAGGCCGCTGAGAGGTCTAGGAGGAGTAGGATTGCGGCATTGCCTTTGTCTTTAATTTCATCAATCTGGCTTTTGAGATCAACAAGGGCGGTTTCAGTTCCGTGTTGAGGTCTGAAGCCAGATTGACGTATTCCTAGCAGTTAGTTGGATTCTAGGTATTCCTGAATTTGGATGTAGGCGACTCTGTCCAGGATTTTCAGTAGGAAGGGGACTGTGGTGATGGGCCTGTAGTTTGTGGCTGGGTCGAGGGATTGTTTTTTCAGGAGGGAGAACCCATGATTGTTTTAAGTTGCTGGGGATAGAGCTATTGGTGAAGGATAGGTCGATGAGTTTGGTGATGAAGGGGGAGAGCTCTCTGGCTGCATCTTTTATGATCTGAGCCGGGCAGCTGTCTCCTTTACAGTTAGAGGGTATCAGGGAGGTGATGATTTTTTGAACTTCCGGGATGGTGACTTTTTTGAACGAAAAGCCTGCGCTAGTGTTGTTAGGTGTGGGTAGGCTAAGGTTGGTGACATTATTGTTGAAGAGTTGTTGCCGTTTGTCTTCGATTTTAGTTTGGAGTCCTAAAATGTTATTGTTGAGGGCGTTCTGGATGTTGGTGCACCAGGATTTGTCTTTCAGGCAGGTTTCTGGAGGTGAAATAGGGTTTTCTAGTTCCTTCAGAATTTTGAATAATTCTTTAGTGGAGGATCCTGCCTGAGTGATCCTGGTGTTGTATGTATCTTTTTTGGTCCGGATTATCTCGCTTTTGTAAAGTGAGGATAAGTTAGTGAAGTTGGATTTGTTTTCCGCAGTGGGGTTAGTCTTCCAGGTGTTGTGTGCCTTAGCTTTCTCTTTCCTGTGTAGTTTGAGCTCAGGGGTGTACCACGAGTTCAGATGAGCTTTGGGTTTAACTTTGCGTATTTTCAAGGGGCAACGGTGTCCATTGCTCTGGCCATGGAATCATTGAAGGTGTCGATCAGCAGGTTTAAGTCAGCGTTAGCTGGGAGAGCATTGAGGGTAGGTAAGACCAGTGGTAGTAGGGCTTCAGCAGTGATGTTGCGTTTATTCCTGGTGGGGCATGCTGGTGCCATGGGGTGCTTATTGTACATACATATACAGTGGTGGCACCTAACCTGAAGGAATGAGTGGCGAAATGTTTGGGATCCCACCCTGCTCTGCTGATTGCTTTTATCAGCACTCCTTTAAATTGGTAGCGGCTTAGGGCCGATGCAACCTTGTGGATTAAAAAACTCCCCCCCACTTTGAGTCGTTGTGCGTAATAGAGGTTGGTGATGCAAACTGGGCAGTTTGTTGCTTCATCGATGCAACAAATATTGATGCTTCTTTTTGCACCCGTTTTCGACTGTTGCATTTCTATGTTAACACTCTCCTGCCTCACCCTGATTTCCATGACGCCCAGGCCATTTGTGGCCTTGGTGCTGGAAGCGATGAGTTCTCCTACCCGGAAAGCCCCAAAGTAGGCTAGGAAAAAGGCTGTTTTAAATAACATTATCTCGTATGGCTGCCAACATATGGCTTCCAAATGGCTTGCTATCTGCACCAGTTTGCTGAAATCAAGGGGTCGGCGGGTGTCCACTTGCGGACCCTCTATTCTGCCCCATCCCTTCATTGCATAAGAGATGAGGGCGTTCTGTGTGGGGTCTGAATAGCCCCATATTTTTGTGAAGTATGAAATTGCCACCAGGTGTCTTTTAGCCCAATCCCTTTTGAAACCTTGTTCCCGAGCCCACTTTAAAAATACTTCTATATCTTTAATCGTTATTAGTTCTACGTGGTTTAAACCTGTGGCCTTAAATACTGTTTGCAAACAATTAATGTACTGTGTTGCAGTGGTGCTTGCCACCGCCCTCTCTGCCATCTCCGTTAGGAAGCCTGTGAGGTTGTTGGCACCCATTGTTGATATGCCTGATTCTTGTTGGGCATCCCGGCCTGGGCTCTCTGGTGCCGGCATTGATGCCAATGTGTTGCTGGCACCCCTTTTAGAGGTGCCTGCTTTGTATTGGTCATCCTGGCCTGCACTCTCTGGTGCTGGCGTTGATGCCAATGTGTTGTTAGCACCCGTTTTAGAGGGGCCTGCTTTGTATTGGTCATCCCAGCCTGCACTCTCTGGTGCTGGCGTTGATGCCAATGTGTTGTTGGCACCCGTTTTAGAGGTGCCTGATTTTCGTTGGGCATCCTGGCCTGTGCTCTCTGGCGTTGATGCCGTTATTCTTGTCTTCCCATTATTGCCCAGCATTCTTCTGGTATTGGCGTCATCTGTTCTTGGGCATGCAACGCTAGCTCTCGGAATCTTGTCCACTGGAAACGAGATAAGGCATCAGCAATGTTATTATCTGCCCCTGAAATGTGCTTCGCTTTGAGTACAACGTTTACTTGTAGTGTGACTGTTGTAATGGCTCCTAATACTTTTAGTACTAAAGGGCATTTCGTTGACCTTCTGTTTATGGAGCCCACTACAGCCATGTTATCGCACCAGATCAAAAGTTCCGTATTCGCTAGTCACCTGCCCCAGATGTGTAATGTTAGCCAGATGGGGAATATTTCTAGTAGGGTGATGTTTCTTGTCCACCCTGCTGCTTGCCATGAATTGGGCCAGTGTCCTGCCACCCATTCGGAGTCTAGTATGGCTCCAAACCCCTTGCTCCCAGTTGCGTCGGTGTATAGGACCCTGTTTGACCGGGTATTTAAAGGCGTTCGCCAAAGTAAAGACCCGTTAAAATCTCTGAGGAATTTTCCCCATGTTTCCAGGTCTTGTTTCACCTCTCTGCCTAGCCGGATATGCAAGTGTGGTTTGGTGAGCGATTTGATTTTGAACTCCAGGCTTCTGGAAAATATCCTTCCTTGAGGTATTATTTTGGATGAAAAATTGAGGCTGCCTGCTAAGGATTGTATTTCCTTTACAGTCCCCTTTTCCCTCATTATCAGGTTTTGTATTTTAGCCAGGAGTTGTGATATTTTTGTTTTGGGGATTCTGCAGAGCCCCTTTGCCGAGTCTATTTCGATGCCGACAAAAATTATGTTTGTGTCTGGTTTGGTGGTTTTTTCCCCTCGCTAGGGGAACTTCTCACTGTGTGGCCATGTGCTCCAGTTTTGCTAAAGCCCGGCCGCATTCCTCGGAGTTTGGTGGCCCTATGACCATAAAATCGTCTAGGTAATGCACTATTTTAGTCCCTGGTCTCTGCTTTAGGAAAGCCCGTTAAAAAAAGGAACTGAATTGCTCAAATAGTGCACAGGATACTGCGCACCCCATGGGGAGGCATCTATCTACGTAGAATTTGTTGTTAAAAGTGAAACCTAGCCACTGCTGTGACTCTGGGTGGACTGGCAAGAGTCTGAAAGCAGATTCTATGTCCAGCTTAGCCATCAAGGCGTTTCTGCAGTACTCTTGTATGAGCCTTACCACCTCTTGCAAATGCATGTAAGATACAGCGGATTCTGTGTGTGGGATGCCGTCGTTTAAAGACTGGCCTTTAGGGTAGGAGAGGTGATGGATTGGTCTCATTTTTCTGGGTTCTTTTTTTGGGGACCAGGCCTAGAGGAGATATTAAATAGTCCTTTAAAGGCATGGCGTCCCAGGGACCTGCTACCCTGCCCGGTTGCAGTTCTTTCTTGATTTTGGTTTCTACTATCTGAGGGTTGTCCCTGGCTGATTTTAGGTTCATCGGGGTGTATTGTGACCCAGTTCCCTTAAATGGGATGAAAAAACCTTTGGTGAAGCCCTGCCATAGTATCCTGTTGGTTTCCTTGTCTGGGTAGCTGTTTAGGGCTTCCCTAAAATTGCCCGGAATGATGGGCGTTCGTCCTGGTTCTAAAATTAGGATATCATTCTTTCTTGGCTGGTAGTCTGTTGCAATTGCTTGCTGCATGGTCGCTGTTGGTTTGTGCAGGCGTGTTTGTACCAGCATTCTTTGCCCCATGTACACTGGTTTTTCCCAAAATTTCTGCATGGGATGTTGGATTTGACAGCCTGCTGTTTGTTCTGGCGGTGGGCATTATTTTTAGCCGCCCAAGGCTGGTTCCTTCGAAAGGGCTGCTCCCCTTTTTTGGATTTATCATTGTCATGGGATTTGCTTACTTGCAAATTTTTGCTATTTTTGGAGGAAGAATGCATGGTATCTTCTTCCTGGGGAGGTTCGGCGTTGAGGGTGTATAAATCGTTCTGGACTTCATCCCACTCAATGGCCGGCCTTTCTGACATGCTCCTCCTAAATCTGATGTCGTATGCAAGCCATGTCTTCCCCCTCTGTGTTACTTTTACTTCCTTTATTTTATCAACGTATGCCCAGATCTTCCTACCATCCATGGGGAATTTTTCTTCATATATTGTTGCTAAAATAGCAAAGGCCTGTAACCAGTTGTCCCAGTTTTGTTCGACCTGGGCGTTTCTGGCAATCGCTTTTTCTTCTATTTTTTTGGGGTCTCAAAGCGTCTTTCCCTTTGCGCTGGGCTTCTATTAGGGAAAAGATTTCTATGAATTCTTTGGCCCATATGGCTTCTTTGATTGTGGTATCAATGTTCCATGCCAGGCATCTTTTGTATCTATTTAATATCTCTGTTTGGAAAGATTTCATTTTTTGGTCTAATTGTGCATTACAGATAGTTACAATGTCAGTTGTATTGCTGCCGGGTGTCCCTGTCGCGCCCATGCTTTTAGGGCACCTGCTGAATCTGTTGCTGGAGTTGTGGAGGCTGTTGTATTTATAACTGTGGGCGCTATTGGCAACTGCTGTACTTGTTGTGGCGGAATTGCTGTAGGTAGTGTTACAGGTGGGTTGACAACCATTATTGTAGGTTCTAATGCGATGGTAGGGTTTGAGGCCCCAGGTTCCCTTGTGGGCGGTGCCTGTTTTCCCCTTATTTCTAGTATGTTCAAATAGGTATAAACAGTCCCTATAATAACATCCTACTCTACTGACAGGGATATCAATATGTATAATACAATAAAGAGTAAGATAACACGTCTTGTTTTACTTACATCCAAACCCCTTTTACACAGGAACTCTATAAGGTTTTCCGGCATCACTAGTCCTGACAAAATGGACCGTCTGCTATGATTGATTAAAAAATGTGTATAACAAATTTTTATTCAAATAATTCGAACTGAATTTAAACATAAAACACTACCCTCACCTAACACAGTGTACTAAACACTAAAAAACAGTTACTAAAACATGAAATACAAAATTCACTTATTTGCATGACACAAAAGATATCACATAACATAACACAAAAAAATCTCAATGTGTCTCTAAAACAACAACCATCCCAACATGTTTCTGTTCTTCACTGCCCAGTTCGGGCGAACATTCTTCAGGGGAAATTTTTTTTAAAAAAGCATCCACTAATCTCTTCAACACCGTGCTGAATGGGTAGATTTTTTTTAAAAAAGCATCCACTAATCTCTTCAACACCGTGCTGAATGGGTAGATTCAAACTTCTATACAGGCAAAGGAAGGAAAGAACCTCCGAGCCTGTAAGAGTAAAAGGAAAAACTAATGAGTTCCAAAAAGAGGGAAAGGAAGTACTACAAAATGTAGAAAAAGAACATGGCATAGACGTTATGCCACACTCACACGGGTCCCAACAGGGCACCCACAAATTTACCTTTAAATGGTGAAACTTCAAAGCGCGTCACAGGATGACAAATTCGCTGGTTTCTCGCCAAATGAGAGACCACTACTTCACAAAAGCGTCATAGTCCGCTAAAGTATCGCCACACCTAAATGAGACAGAACCAATACACAGAGACCACATGCTCTGTTATATCCAGAAAGGGACTTCAAAATGCAATTACACATGAAAACAGGGCTCCAAATATCATAAAATAAATTACCTTCACAGATGTAGGGATCAAGACTGTAACAAGCAAAGCAGCAATCAACGTGTTTGCAAAGGAGAAATCCACACAGTCAAGCCGTAAAGTATCAATCTGGAAAACAATGGATGCATGGCAATGAACACCATATGTCTGGCATCACCCTTCAACATGTACCGATGGGAGTGCTTTTATTTCACCCTCGTGATTAAGACTAAGTGCCCGTACAATATATAGAATGCAGAAAAAACTTCCATGCTGTCCATCCTACACAACGTGGGAAACCCATGGCAAAAGATAACCAAACTACCCCACGCGTACAGGAAGGGAATGTACCGGCAGTGGGAAAATTATCACACACAGAACCACAATGCTAATGACTCACCTGTACACTCAGAGGGATTAAATCACTCTAATGGCAGCTTCCAAACGCACACAGCCAACACTGAATTCAGTGAAACCAAAAACTGCTGCACACTAACAGTACGTCTATGGTCGTGCGGCAACACAAAGGAAGGACTACACTACTCAGTGTAGGAAGAAAAGTCCATCAAAAGGAAGGGCCATGTTGGAACGGACCCGGCAACATAGAAAAAGGACTACACTACTCAGTGTTGGAAAAAAAGTCCATCAAAGGGAAGGGCCATATTGGAACGGACCTGAAGCCTACTGGTGTAGAACAGATTAGTGGACACCACGAGCACTAAACAGGTGTTTTTTTTAAAACAATGATATGCTGGCACCAACACAATATGGTATATGCATCTCACACTGTCAAAAATCATACTTGGCTGACCAAATGCCAATCAATGCTTTCGTTGAGACCTAGCACATTACTCTGTAATTTAAAAATAATTTTTTGCTCTACATTCAATAATTTTCGATCCGTTTCAATTTTGGTATGTCCATGCACCTTTTTCAAAATCAGCCATGTCAAATCATTAAAACCATGTTTCTTTTCAATAAAGTGTTTGACAAGGGGAGCAGTAATCACCTGGTTTTTGAGACAGCTGCGATGTTCCACCATTCAAACTTTACATTGCCTATTCATTTTTCCCACATAATGTAGGCCACACGGGCAAGTGATTAAATATACAACATTGGCTGTGTTACAATTTGTCATTTCACTGAAGACCCACTTTACATCAGGTAGAATTTGCAATACTCTAGTTTCTTTTGTTTGTCCACACATGCTGCAATTCCCACATGGAAAATGTCCTTACATTTCATGCATACCCCAGTCTCGTTTGTCTAACCTGTGGAGTTCGCATTTCTGTCACATCATTTCTGATTAGAATATTCCGTAGATTCTGACTTTTTCTAAACGCCACTAAAGGAGGCAACACTTCTTTACCACAATAGACTTTCTTCCAAGTTTTCATCACAATGGTTTTGATTTTATAGGACAAATTCGAAAAGGTGTTAACAAAAACAGTGCCAATCTTTTTAGTAGTCTTGTTATTTTTCTCCAGCAATGCCTCGCGATTGTTATTGTAGGCTCTTTTTGAAGCATTTCTTATTACTCTAGACGGATAACCCTTGGCCAACAGTTTGTTAGTCAATACATCCCCACTTTGAGCAAAATCATCTTTTAGACTACTGTTACGCTTCAGCCTCAAAAATTGTCCGAATGGCAAATTATTCTTTAAATGTTTGGCATGATGGCTGTTGAAGTGTAATAAAGAGTTCCTATCAGTGGTCTTATTGTAGGGCTTCACTTTCAAAAAACCATTGTGATGAAAAATGGTAATGTCTAAAAAATGGGTCTCCAAATCACATATAGACCCAGTAAATTTCAAAAACCGGTTTTGTTGGTTGAGCCATGTCACAAAACTATCAGCCTCTTCTCTTGAGCCATCCCATACAATCAGTATATCATCTATATACCTCAGCCACTTCCTCAAATGATGGATAAAGGGGTTGGTGGCTGGGTATATCACTGCTTTTTCAAAATACTCGACGTAGAGATTAGCTAAATTAGGAGCCATGGCAGCACCCATAGCAGTACCCTCAATCTGTTGAAAAAAAGTACCTTGAAATTGAAAAAAGTTTTGGGTCAAGGCAAACTCCGTACACCACAAAATAAATGCATTGCTCACAGGATGACCATCCTCTCTATTCATCAACACTTCTTCAACCACCTCTAGTGTGGCTCTTTGGGGTATCACAGTGTACAAAGATTGAATATCCAAGCCTATCAGTAGAGAATGGCCCGGAATAAACTCTATGCTTTCTATTTTGTTAATAGCATCAGTGGTGTCTCTTAAATAACTTTTCATTTTCAAAACAGATGGTCTTAGATAAAAGTCTGCAAATTTGGACAAGGGTTTCAAAATTGAATTACCACCAGATACTATGGGTCTGCCAGGGGGATCAACAAGTCTCTTATGTACTTTGGCCAAGATGTAAAAAAACAGGTACCCTTCCGTGATCCCTAATTAGAAATTCACATTCCTGCTTACTGATCATTTCAGCGTCAAACGCTGAAGTCACCTTTTCTTTGATAATATTCATAAGTTTAGCAGAGGGGTCATTAGCAAGTCTCAAATAGCTCACATTATCTGATAGTAGTCTTTCACATTCTCTTACATAATCACTACGATTCATCAACACAATAGCTCCTCCCTTATCCGCTTGTCTGATAATCAAGTTATTATCTTTTGCTAACTTTAGTGCCGATGCTTTTTGTAGCCTACTAAAGTTAGAGTTGCGAGACTTTTCACTGGATTCTAACTTGAGAACCTCTGCCAAAACCTGTCTTTCAAAGACAATGGATTCGGCGGTATGGGAATGACTAGGAGCACAGAACGTAGATGCATTACGCAACCCACTGAAATTGTTGCTGACATATCCTTCATGTTCACTGAAGTATTCGTTCAGACGTACTTTGCGCATAAACGCAAAAGACTCTGTTCTAAATTCAAAAGGATCATGTGATTTAGTAATGACAAAGCTCAGACCCTTATTAAGGGTACTTTCCTCTTCCGGGGAGAGGACATGAGAAGACAAATTTATCACCATTGATTCCTTGTACGACTCCTTGTCCTGACCTGGTTGTCCCAGTCTTCCCCTTATTTCTACCAGTAGTTGCTGTAATTCCGCTACATTCTCGCATAGGTTTGACAATTTTTTGGTACCTTTTCTGGCGCCTTCGGATACTTTTCTCCTTTTTAAATGGTGGAGAAACCTCCTGCGTGGATGGGCTGGTAATTCCTTCCCTGGGTAGGCTGTACATGTTTTCTCTAATCCATGCCCATCTGTAGTGCTCTGCCGCTTCAATGGCTGCTAGCAATTGTGGTGATTTGGAATTCTGCACCGGTGTTGGGGGTGCCCGTGCTTTTCGTTTGGGCCCCATGTTCTTCTATGCCTGCTATAGAAAAAGGAAAAAGGTTTTATCAAGGAGTTAAACTGTTGTTATCGGCGAGTTCTTTGCGCCTGTTCTATTTGTTGCCCGTGCTGGGTAACTGTTGACTGGTGCCTTCTTGACCGGGTTGAGAAAATTGGGCAGCCCCCAGGCTTGATTTACTGGATTTAAGTAATTGGTTTCGCTTGTGAGGTCGCCCTGCAATATTACAGAAATTATTTTGTATCTGCAATATTTGGGCCCGCCGAGCTTGAAACTGTGTTCGCCAGCTCTGCGTGGCTGTCAAGAAAAAACGAGCTCCCGGCTCGCCGTGCTACCAAGCTGGCTTGTGACTCTGCCCGAGTTTAAAACTGGCTTGTGTTATCTTGCCCTGCCTGCCTTATAACACGGGGGTTCCGGTCCACTGCAATAAAATGCATCTCTTCCGGTACATAAATGTCTATTTTTCCTCCCTCGTAGCCCCAGCGCGGTGGCTCAGCTGTAAATTGTTGGCACGGTCGCCGTCCGCGCCGTGCTGTTCGAGTGCCTCTCTCTCCTTCGTTCGCACTGGTTTTGGGGATGATTCCGCAGCACGCGTCTTTGTTTGTTTTGTTTTGGACATGCTCGCCGCTCGCTTTTCCCTCTATGCCGAAAATGTTGAGGTTGACTGCGTCCACGCTGGCCGTTCGGTTGCCGCTTCTTCCTTCGTTAAGGCTGCATTGCAATTGCTTTGAACAGTACAATGTTCAGGAAGGAAAAAAGACACTGCAATGCACAGCGAACTTCAAGAATTGCTAAAGAAGAAGATTTGGAAGACACGGAGTAAACAGTGAACCTCCTGTTTGCTTGGGTCTCCGTTCAGGGTCCACAAACAGATTGTGTTTACTCTGAGCATGCTGCTCTCATTTATAGGACCCAGGGAGGCCCTGGGTCTTTGTTGTGTATGTGGTGGGGGCTGCTGTTGTCGCAGCCCCCGGCCGGATAGCCGACTGTCTGACCCCTGGTGGGGGCAGATCTTTTGAACCTGGGCCCTGCCTGACGGTGGTTTTCCTTATGGCGTTTAGCACCATGATGTTTTGGAGGAAGGGTGAGATGACTGTTCGCACCTTACCCTTCTGTGGCTTTTGTGCTGCCGAGACTGTGTCTCTGTAGCTGGGGGGCGGAGAGGAGCAGGCACGGGGATGATGGGGCTGCCCCTCTCCCAGCTGCCGATGGTAACAGCAGTTACCCTGCCTCGCTTGTGGGATGCCCATGCAGCATTGACCAGCATTGGAAGCGTCTTAGGATGGACGAAGGGAGCCTGACCGGTTCTCCGATCTGAGGCCCCATTGGACCAGATTGAAACCGCTGGAGGCTCATAACTCTAATGCACACATAGCAGTTTATGATAACCCCACAACAGGCCGGCGCTGCACTGAGAGCTGTGCTTGTCTAGACAGGTCGCCAAATGTGCAGAACCAGGTCTTGTGAGCAGTAAGCCATAACAAGAGTTCCCTAACTGACAGCAAATTCGGGTAAGAGCAGTTCCGAGCCAGCACTTGTCAGGACATAGAATGATTCTAGGTTCATTCCTTTTGTTTTTAGGTAAAAGGAAATGGAGTGATGTGGACACCCACAAGAGTTCAGTGAGGCGCAATAAATCAAGGTAGAATAGATTTTTTGGAGAATAATGTGAACAATGACAAAGGATACTGACATATCTTTATGATTATTATTTTGTCTTGTAGGGCATTGTGAATACCTGAAATACTGCACTGTTTAGTCACAATGATGTACATAAATGCAAAACAATCTAATGTGTTATGTTATAGGTTGAAAATGTTGCTTAAAAACATGACAAAACACACTATTTGTTGTTTGATAAAAGGCGAAATTTGATATGCGATGAAACAGACATACTATACAAAATCCACCTTTAATTCAATTGACAGTGTTCAACATAACAAAACCAGAATTGTAAAAATCAGTTTGAGCGAGTATTCATTTGGTAATTTGGGATTTTGTATTTCTTTCAAATACACACAGGAAGAGGTTATTCCTCCTTGGATAGAGTGCACCCTGGATAACTTGTCATCAACTGGCTCATTTTTCAGGATATGGGCTAACCACGCTAGAGTTTGGTGAGGAATATCGAAGCTCGATGGCCGGTTTTTCCTATGGGAATTGAGGCAGACTGAGCATTGTAGTCTATGTATGATGTAGTGGAGTTTCCCAATTGTATCAATTACTTCTGCATAGGCACAGGCATAGGGATAGGGGCGTGGGGGTACGTGCACAGTGGGAGGTGGATCTGGATAGACCACTTACTGACACTGAATGGGCTTGCGCATTGGGGTACATTAAGAGGGTTTCCAGGAACTCTAGATTCAAGCAAGCTTATCCAACTGTAGGTCACGCATAGGGCCTACATGAGCCCCTCATAGGATTTCTAGGTTTGAGGGGGCGGGGACGCTGGGCTGGCCGCAACGTGAGCAGAAGGTTACTTATTTTTGTACGTTTTAGTCCTGCCCAGTCATTGGCAGATTTTGGCAGGGGATGATGGACAGAGCGGCTGCGGTTGGCATACAGATGTACACCTGGCCAGTAGAGGCCCTCTTGCTTGGCCTATATCCAAATTGGAGGAAGCACACCGCACACATTACATGTATGAAAGACCGTGTCTGTGTATTGGCTAATGGACAGATCCCTGTGTCATGAAAACTGGCTGGGGTTCCCAGTATTGAGGCCTGGGGGGCAGACTTAGAGAGGTGGGCCTTCGCTGAGTCAGCTGCCTAGCGTAAAGCGGTGTACAGGGGGATGAGAGAAGGGAGTACAGACGTTGAGGCCTGGGATGGAATGTTTCCACCGTCTGATGTACGTCCCCCGTAAGCGCGCCCTTTAGTGGTTGTCACGGTCTTGGCGGGAGGATAGTGTTGCCTGAGGTGGGGCTCCGGAGGTTTGAGGAGGCCCCTGAGGGGTGATCTGGTGAGGCCCAATTGAGAGTGAGGCTGCATCCGTGTGAATACTAGGTGGCCATGGGGACGCTTGGGGATTCATTGCGCTAATGTGATTACGGATAGCCCACTGACTGCAACTATGCACGCGGGTGTCCCACGGCCAGTAGACCCGCTGGTTAGAAGCCGAGATGGCCTATGCTGCAGGGGTCAAGGGGGAGTATACCTGGGCAAGTCCCTGTGCTTCGGTTGATGTGTCAATGCTGTCACCACTGGAAGTCCTCAGATTATGTTAACTTTATTGGGACATGGAACTTCACCTGGCAGCATTTCCCTGAGCCCTAGACGATGGTGCACTTGCACTCCGGGATGGGCCTGTGCGTTGATGTGCGCCTTAAGGGTGGCTAACAGGGTGGATGAGGTGGTGATTTGGGTAACTTGGGTGGGTCGGACTTGTGTGCGGGTTATTGTATTCATTGTGTGGCACTTGCTTGGGGGTAATGGGGTTGTGCTCCATTTCCTAAAATGCCAATAAAAACGTTGGAAAAAAAAAAAAAAGAAAAAATGGTTAAGCTTAAAACTGCAGGGTTTTCATGACACCAAGCTTGAGCATCTTCTGGACTTTTTAATCCACATCTTTTGGATGTGCCTCAAGTAGGCAGTACGGAAGTAGTCCCACTGATATTCCAGGCAAAGCCTTGACCTGGTGGTGGAAGCAATGTTTTTTGCTCAGCCGGTCACAAAATACATCTTAGATGTCCTGTAGATCACCTTGGAGATCCCCTTTCTGGGTGGCCAGGAAGTCTTCACTGATCAGTTCTGTCAGGGCCATGGGCCATCAAGGAGGGCAGCTCCAGTTTTCACCAGTCTGTAGGGCAGTTTCAAGGAACACATGACTGATCGTTCACTGGTCACCTGACAGCAACCTGTAGTAAATGTGATCACTGAGTACTTGGGTGATTTCATAGGGACCTTACCAGTGGGCCAGATGTTTTTTTAAACCAAGCTGGGTAACAATTCTAGCACCTGGTCGCCAACTTTGAACCATTTCAAATGGGTAGGATGGACAGAGGTGGTAGAAGGAGAATGTCAGAACGCGGTAGGAAAAGAAGGTACAGAGAGGGGTAAGACAGATACTAAGAAAGAGGTAGGAGAAAGACTAGAGGAGGTAGGGGAAGGACAGAAGGGGCGAGGCTGCCAAGCAATAGTGCAGGTAACCCAGGATGAAAACGTACAGGAGGCTAACAAAGCCATAGATAAGAAAAGAAATGTTTGAGTGGGCATGTTTGGGAGTTGGAAAGATGGGGGCAGGAGGTACGATCATGTGGCATGGCATTGGGGAGGGTAAGAGAAGGGCAGGACTAGTGAGATGAGTAGGGAGAAGTCCAGGCAACACTCTGGCAGGTAGAGTACAAGGCCCTCATGACCTCATTAATAGGTTCCATCTCCCTGTGTACAAGAAGCTAAACCTCTAACTTAGATTCCTCTAAAAGACCCAAATGATAGCTACACGTGCGTTAAGACGTGGAGGTGCTGTAACCAAGCCGGTGAACAAAGTAGAGGCGAGATAGACCACAAGAAGAAGAATGAAAGCAATCCTGAGAATAAGCCTGGGATTTGATGGGAGAGTAGGAGACTCTAAGAGAAAAGTAGAAGAAGTGTTTGGGAACCCTGTAAGCTTGATACAGCCAGTGACAAGAGAAGAAACGTTTGGGAACCCTGAATCTGCAACTACTTAACAGAGAAAATAAGGTTTTGGGAGGAAACCAAGGCAAGGGAGTCCACTCACTGAAGAGAAAAGGGAATTGGGGAAGAAAGACTTCTACATTGTATTCAAAGATTAGTATTACTTGACACTCTGTTCATATTTTTCAATAAAGACACTGTTAAAAAGCTACTTCTGTCTGGCTGGTTTGTTGATTCGGGTCACCTGCCTGAGGTTATAAAGGTCTAGGTTGATAGCAAAGGCGGTGAGGGATGTCCTCGGACATGGGTCAAGCCTATATTTTGCAAGTTAAAATTCCCCGACATGGCTGACTCAGCCCTTGAGCCTTCCGCGGTCCACACATGGAGTATCATTACATTGGCAAATATTAACAGCCATTGTTACAGCACTTAGAAGCAGAAGGAATCAATAATGAGGCACGATAAATTGCCTGTTATTAACCTACATTCCATTTCAAACAAAAAGAAATGTAACTATTACAACAATAGCGGGCAGAAATTGAGTCATCTATTGAGAGGAACCGGAGGTCAACCCCACTTCCTTTCCTCCTGTATCCTCCTCATGGGTGGCCATGAAAAGGCCATCACTATTGGATCCTGACGCTAGGGGTGTATACGATATATATAATAAGTCATTTATAACGCACCTGTACACAAGTGTTTTTAGGCTCAACATAACAAGGAAGGGAGGACAGGAGGAGGACAAAAACGATTTTACCAGGCCTTGTGTCATTCAGATCGTGCAAGTAGGGGCGGGGGAATGAAAGGGAGGACAGCCTAGGTGGAGATGTGGTGAGCAGACGTCCTTAGGCGAGACACGGTATGCCCCATTTCCTTTTCATAACAAACCCTCTATGCCTCAAGCCTTTGTAGGCTATTGTCAGCTCTTTCCCGGTTCTTCCCTTAAAACCTTCCGCAAGAGACACCAGTTCGACACTGGGACAAGGAAGAGAGAAACTAGAAAGAAACATACACATTTTGTTAATACATACACATATCAGCCTCAGCTATGTACTGGATAAGGAGGAGGACAGCAAGAGTAAGGCAGGACTACCGTTCTAATGGTGAGTAGTCTAGTCTTTTCGGGACTCAATATGGTGGCAGGAGCTTTAAAAACCAACATCCTTTTGTAAATGGGGTTAGCTGTGAAAGCAGGGCTGCGGACTTCTGGGTGCAGGCTGACCTCACTGGAACAGCAGTGTGCCAAGCGGAGCGCTCAAGACATGTTCAAGGATGCAGAGTTTATGCAGCATGAAGCGAAGCTGAAGAACGTGATGAACGCTGAAAGCCAGTGGCAGACCACAAGAGTGGACAAGCATGACCGAGTAAAGCGGTAGTAAGGGTCCTGAGGCAGGTGGAGCATCGCTCGGTGAACAGAGCCACGGGAAGCCACTGGAAGAAAGAGCGAGGTACCACATGGGAAAGAGAACTCGTGGCGGCAGAGGACCTCGCAGAAGAGCTGTAAGATCTGATCGGTGAGTGTACCAAGAAGGGGGAACAGCGGGCTGGCAGGCGCATATGCATAGCAGGCACTGAACATGGGATACCAAATTAAATTAAATTAAAGCAAATATAAGTACTTTTGAACACTGAAAAAAGTGAAAGCAAATAGAAGTACTCTTGAATATCGAACAGAGCGGATGCACGTTTTGAGCATTCTTGAACATTGATCAGAGTGAAAGAACGTTTGTGAAATCTGCAGGATACACAGAACTCCTTTACACACGAAAACAAGCATTGTCAACAGACTTTATGTCATGAGGAAACAAGCATTGGCAAAAGCCAGGAGAATGCAATCAAGTTTGACAAAGGCAGATTGGTCAAACATGCTACAATACTGTGTCAGGAGTGTGTGACACAGGTGAATGAATCAAGCATCACTGTCAAGTTAAAGCAGTTGCATAGAGTTGATGGAAAAGCAACCACAAAGAGGTATTGGTTGCGTGACCTGTAATGGGTGGACCGTGTGGTCCGACAACTGCCCCTAGACCGAGTAAACCCCTGTATGGAAAAGCAACGGAAAGCACCTATAACAAAGGTTATGTTTCACAACCTCTAACTTGTTTTTGAAGTTAAGAAACTGAAATGCTTATATGAAGTAGTGAAAAATACCAATATCCTAAGAGCTAGGAATTATTGCAGGGAATTGCGTTATTTTGAAAAGCTGGAAGATTCAAACTCTTGGGGAAGGGAACCCCGGTGCCTTTTGAAGTTGGGGAAGGGAAGCTGATTACAAGCCAATAGCTGGAAGAAGCTCTGAACATTACTTTGAACACTGTTTAATGTGTTGACATCCCTACACATTGTATACAGTTCAACATGAGGGAAGTATAGGTTTTGAACACAGACAGACTTTTGCTTTGGACTTCCTGACACAGACTATCCTTATTTTAATTTAGGTAGGGAAATCACACCTTAGCATAGGGCACGTTAGGCCTAATTCAACCCTGCATTTTGAGTTAATAAAACTTTGTGGACCAAAACTTGAACCTATTGTCTGTCTGCTTCATGATGCCTTCACAGTATGTTAAAGTAAAAGATGATTCCGGTGAGCAGTGCATCCAAATGTACCAAGTAGGGCTGTTTTTATTGTGAAATGTGCAAACAATATCAACTCTAACTGATGGGCATGAACTCTTAGTAAAATAACACAAAACTGTAGTACATTTTATTTGAAAACTATTTCACATGACCAAAACCATTTTCCCAAACGCTCCAGTGCCGTTTATAATATCTTCATGAGCTTGGGAGGCTTTCTCCAATGGATACTCTGGGCCAACAACTGGCTTTAACCATCCTGCCTCCATGCCGGCAAAAAGGGCGGCAGCACATTCTTCTCTCTCCCCCTAAAGTGGACAAGCACAAACCTGGTCATACTTCATTACATGGAGTTCATACCGTGATTATAAACAGTATTGTACATTGCAAAATACTGTAAAAATAAAAACATTGCAAATATATTTATAACCAGCCAATATTTCCAACAATAAAATGTGTTAAACAATCAATGGAACACTTCTTTATTATTGAGGCCGAACTTAGCTTACAAGCATACATTAGTTCCTACAACATAGCATTTATAATCAGCATACAATTTAGGGGAGGTGGTAATAGTTACGATTTACAGTGCTGGAAGAGGGTGTGGGGCGGAATTGGGGCGGGCTGTAATGGGTGGTTATCAAGTGAGATACTGGGCTGGGAGGAGTCAAAAGTGGTGCATCTTCAGGGTATGAAGCAGGTGCTCTTTTGAAGATCCTCTCCATTTCTTTTCTGAAGTGGGGCCGAGACTGGTGATGAATATGAGGTTCCAATGTCATGGAAGCAGCCCTACAGATAAGAGGTGTTATCGGCCACTTTACTACAAGAAATAGGCAGATACTCAAAACAAAAAATAGCTTTCACCCACAGAGCGCCAGGGATTGGTTTGTACCAGTAGTACACGTACCACATGAAGAAACTACTATTATTATTACTGCCTGATGGGAATTAGTAAACCTGCACTGGTCACCTGGCTACCCTCTGATTTGGGCCCAGGTCCCTGCCCGCCCAGTTAAACACCTGCACTGCCACCCGGCAACCCTTGCACTTGTCTGTATCTGGAACCCTATAGTCCACCTACCTGCACTTTTGGACACCCGCTGTCTGCACTTACCCTTGCACCTGCCACCTGCTGGCCGCACTTCGTTATTGTTTTGATGCCATGTGCAGCACTGCCCTCCCTATCCCCCTGGCACTTTGCTTAAGTGCAGGGGAGTGGGGAGCAGCAATCTCAATGAGCCTTGGCCTAGTAAGATCGTGATCTGTCCTCCTTCTGTTCCCCCTTTCTTTCCTCGTCGCGCCTTGAAACACTTGTGTACAGGCACGTTACAAAGGCCATATCATAACCTGTATCCTTTATGTGCATGAATAACTAGATGCAAAGAAATCATTACAAATAAATTCCGTTTTCTAGTTAAAACATTGTGACCCTCATATACAATACTCCCATTGGAAAATGGATTTACGTTTTTACTCCCCAAAACATAATTTTACTGCCAACTTTTAAAAAGAGGGAGTAAAATAGTCCCACTTCCAAATCTTATCTGGAGCACTGCATGGAAGAATCATTAAAACAGGTTACACTCGAGTGAATTAGACCCTAATGCAGTTCTGATTAAGAGGTCACTTTCGGGAACAGGATTTACTGAAGGCTTTCTGAAACACCTGATCGGACACAGACTACATTAGAACTGGGCACTGTCCTTTTTCAGTAAACCTTAAAAGATGGCAGGAGTGGAATATATATATTTTACAAGGGCAAGGTACAGGGGAGTGGGTGTCTTAAGAGGGGTAATATCAGAGGATCTTGCATAATGGCACCAATGAAGCAGAACGATAGAGGTTTAACGCTTCTCCCGTAAATCTAGAGGTCAACGCCTGCACAGTTCATGTACAAACTGCTTGGTTTGGCAGTCCAGATCTTCCTAAATAGCTGCATTAAACCAACAGGCAATTTCAAAACTAAAAAGAAAACCAGACAGTAGGGAGAATATTTAGAAGCAATTAAGAGACTCAGCAACAAGAGTGCAGTCGTGTTTTGCACATTGCGTGCTGCATAACCGGCTGCGATGCTGAAGTCAGATCCTTTAGAATAATTTCGATCTACCGTTTGAATGTTTACCTCGCTACATTTCACCTGTGCCCACATCTACCTCATGGCTTCTCACATAAGGCTCAGGGCTGCTGGCGTTGCAGTTCTCCACACTGAAACTGGTCTTTCTGCAGTTCCCATAAGCTTCCCTTGGTGGCAGGGCACTTCCATTTCTGTTTTTCACTTCACCTCATTCACAAAGAGCACGTTCACATTGAGTACCATCGGACAAGAAAGGGGGACAATCCAATATCAGTCACATGAGTTTGTCAAGGGCAGCACAAAAGCAAGTCTGTTGGCGTTATCCATGCCCTTAAGGGATAATTTGCCTCCTTCTGTTCCCATCACATTGACTCAGGAACAATGTGATTGCAAACAGTCCAACATATAGAGAAATGTTCCAACACCACAGTATCTACAGGTTTCACTCTTAAATATCATGCAGTCGTTAAAGGCACACCCCATTTTTGTGTAAAAACCCACTCTTTACGGTCACCTACCACCACCTTCTGTGAAAGGCGATTGCTTCCTCATTAATGCATGCTCTCAAAGCAAACAAAATGCAAATCTAACTCATTTCAATGAAAGAATAACCATCTGTGCAATGCAGATGGTCACAGTTGGGTACAGTGCACGTTTCTACCAACCGCCACCCTATACTTCCTAGTAACATCATGCGCCTTGAGATCCAAATCAAACCTCAGACAACTGTGTTTGTAATAGCAGAACCTAATTATGGACATCCACAGGTCATGCTTTTAAGAGATGTCAACCTATGGTTTGAAAATGAGAGCATCTCCACATCGGGAAATATATAATCAACTTGCTTACACGCATAGCTGAGCTTTTCCCTATAACATTACCTTACCAGTGGCAACTGGGGAAAGATTAGTTTGCTCCCACGTATAAGTAGTAAAAGAATGTTCAGCTACTCCTTTACCAACATCAATTTCTAAGAAAACGATGAATTAACAATGGATAACACATTAGAACAGATTTTTTTATCATGGCTAGCAAAGAGTCTCAACCAACGTGGAGCCATCTGATTAAAGTCATATTAATTCTATTTTTTGACAAAGGGATAACTAAAGCACAGCATGAGTTGTGTGACAAAGTTGGATGACCACAATGGTACTCGGAACCAGAAGGGTCTCTGGAGTTCAGAGTCAAAGCTGCAAGTCCATCCCTAGCTCTGTGCACCTACTTCAGTGATGTTAGGTCTATCGCCGAGGAATCGGTTATCCCTGTATCATTTGAACTCTGGGTTAATCCCTATGTAGAAATAGAAGAAAGCCAATCCTAAACTTCGAACTACAGACTTTGCCCAATCTGGAAGGATAATTCTGAAGGTCATAGAGCTACTACTGGAACCCAAGTTCCTCAGAGACCCAAATATGATAATACCCCTGAGAAGATCAGGTTGTGCATGAGAGCGAAGCGGTGGAAGAGAAGTGTACAATCAAATACCAGTATTGGGAGCCAGAAGAAAGCTGCATTCATCTGACCTGTGCTTGAGCCTGACAGAGAAGGTGCTCTGTTGAGACTTCATCACAAACCTGAAACAGAACACACAATGGCAGATCTTACATGCAAATAAGAGGCCAGCAAGAGTAGCAACCAGAAGCAGTGTGGGTGCCCGAGGAAGCAGAGGATTCCAACAAGACACAGAAAAACATGAGCAGAGCCATCAAATGGATCAGTGCAGAGCAATAGAAAAGGCAGATTTCCCATTGGACTAAAAAACGGCCACCGGACATTTTAACACTTCAGGAAAATGTGGGCTGGTGGGAGGGTGAACAATTATATCAAATAGTCAATCCACGGACTCCTTTAAGAGATACCATGGATGGCCAATCATTACACAAGCAAAGCAAACTACTATACAGCACTCATCACAGAATCAAATAAGAGAAGGGAGATCTTCGAAGCTGCATAGCACTACATCAACCCCTCGGCAGGACCATACAATGCTGTAATCCACTTAAATGCAGAGCTAGCAATGTGACAAAGACTACTAGAGGATGGGTAGTGGATAAACCACCTATTCAGCACTCACTTCTACAAACAAATGCTCCCAATCAAAGATGAAACAGGCACAGCAAAGTGATATACCTCTGAAGCCTTTTGTGGTAAACGTCTACATAAGCTAGCACCCAAATACCTCTCGGATAAAAGTCTTGGGCAAGCACTCCAACAGGCCCACGTGCTCATCCTACAAACACCGCCTCACAACCCCACGATTCAAACTGCAGAATGCCAGAGGCAGTAGCTTCCCAGTGGTAGCAGCCAAACAATGGAACTTACCAGCAGCGCTAAGGTCTGAAACCTCCTACTGGACCTTCCGAAAACATCTCAAAACGTGCCTCTTTACTCAGGAACTACAAAAATAACCCCCTGCTACCCTCTCTAAACCTTCAACTTACAAATCCATACTGCACCTTACATCCGTTTGTGGAACACTCCACCTCACTGGTGGAGGACTTTGGAAAGGCCTGCTCTCCTAAAAGAGGTCCAGATTAACTATTCTTGAAGTCCAGGAATGAATCAAAGAAAGGGGAGGGGTTTAACCTCGTCCTTATGAAGGGAACAAGCTACAGGGAATTGGTTAAGTGCAAGTGCAATCCTTGTTACGGTAAGAATTGTACCTTTTCGCATCATACCCAAAGTGCTTTGCTGTGCTGAACGTGTAGGGGATCGGAAGGAAAGGGAATCCCACAGAAAACCAAGATGGAGTGATCCTCTGCTGGATAGCCTACATCTGCCCCCTTCTCCAAACCTGCACTTCAAATGCCCTTTGGTGTGCAACCCCCATATTGTGAGGTCAGCCTTTGTTATGGAATTGCTCTTTGAGGCCAGGCTCCCAAGAGAGCGCCTGATGTGAGTCACTGGGCCTGGCGCAGAGGAGTTACCAAACCTCCTAGACGGTCAAAAGAGGCAGGTATCATGCAATTTGTCCCATTCCCAGGAATGCAGATAATCAGGCTGGAATGCACATTGCCTCTCATAGCTGGTCTGCGCTCACAACATTGTCACTGGCATGCTACAAATCTGTTGCGTCTTTAATAATTCTGTGAACTATCACCCACTATACCAAAACCTAGATTTGGCTTCTATTTCCAGATTATGGTTTTGGAACAGAGAGGCAGACTTAAATCTGTAAACTCTGAACCTGCTCTGTACCACAGAAGAGCAGGACCTGCAGATCAGAGAGCCAGTTTAGCAGACCTCCATTTACGAGCTGTATTACCTACATGGATTTATATTTAATACAAAAATCAAAAGGCCAGGGTTTCCCATCCCATACCAGATAGCAATTCTTCAAAACAACTGCACAGACCAAATAAGGCAACTCAGTGACAGTTTCAAACACAAAAAAGGACCACCCACATCTCACACTTATAGATTTCATGACAATTACTCCAGAAAACCTGATGAACGCTCACATCCCTCAACCCTACCTCTCAACCTCCTATATATACGGATATTTTCCTCTCCTCCATTGTGGGTATCAATCACTGGGGAAGCATTGACAGCACTACTGAATGTTGTCATCGCATCCTTTATACAAGGCTCCTTTCCAGATTCACTGAAAATGGGACATTCTTACCCTTTCCTGAAGAAACCCACACTTCACCTGGATGACCTGGCCAACTATCGGCCATCACGTATCTCCCCTTCATCGGAAAGGTGATCAGGAAATCCTTTACCATCAAGGTGCATGAAAGGATACCTCAGTACAATCTCACCTAGGACTACCAATCTGCACTATAACCACATTGCGGCACAGAGATTGCCACCATACAAGTTAACAATGCTCTCCCCATCCTAGACACAGACGACCCCTGCCACCTTCAAAACAGTTGAAGCCCTCAACATCCTTTCAACACAAATGGACTTCAGAGTAACAGCCCTGCCATGGTTCACCTATCTCTCGAACAGACTCCAACTCATCCAGATAAGCCCCCAACTTAATTCAGCACCCCTAGTGACCTGCAGAATTCCACAGGGCTCCAACCGGTCCATTTATCTTCGACTTCTACATGGAACCTCAAGCCAACACAGCTACACCATTATGCCGATGGCATGCAGCTTTATTGAACGATCAATTGCTTCAGCAATATCCATTGACCCAAGCATTATTTGTCCCTCACTGAAGCCTGGATATAAAGCCCCTAACCGAAGCTCAACCTGACAAAGACCAAATTCATTCTCCTAGGAAACCCCACCAAACATTCCAAGTGTAGAATTAGCTGAAGGATATAAACTCAATGGATTAATGCCTCTAATCTCATGCAATTGAACATTTCCCTTCGACTGGGCCCTCTCATTTAAAACAAAAATCATAGTAATATTGCACACTCCACCGCAAATAATCAACTATTCCTACACACCCAGATTTCAAGAACGGTTGCCGTAGCCCATAGTCATATCACACGTGGACAGAGGTAATGCCTTATTCAAACGAGACCCAGATGCCCACGCAAGACAAGGCCGCAGTGTTGAGAAACGAAGGTTTGCAGGAGACGTTGCCCGATTTACACGTAACGAGTTTGTTATGTGCAAGCTACAGAGCCTATAAAATCCGAGGTTCTGACCCACTGCGGCAAAGCAAGTGCAGGGCAAGGCCGCAGTGTTGAGCAACGCAGGTGTTTGGCGACAAAGGGGTCTGTGGTGCAGACCGTGAGTGCGGACAATTCACCATCCTGTCTGCGGCCACCAGGTAAGAAGCTGGGGATTTTTCTTGCCGGTTCTGTGCTTCTTAGCCCTTACACTGCGCCACGTCTATGTCGCCCCTCCCCTGCAAACTACGCCCCTGCTTGGTGCTCCCCTTTCCCCTGCGAGTCCTACCTTACTGTCCCCCTCCCACACCTCCTGAGCTCTCCTCCCGCTGTTCCTTCTCATCACCCCTGCACCCTCTCCCTGTGCGCCTCTCGCATTCTTTAAATCGCATACCCTTCCATGTCCCTCTATCACTCCCTGCTACGCGCTTGCCCTCTCTTCCCCTTCCTCGCATTGCTCGAGCTTCACCTCCCCTTCCTGCGCGGGCCCCAAGCAAGCTAGGATTGCGCTGACTCAGCACGTGCTGTGCTCCCCCCCCCCCCCGACTGTGTGTTCCCTCACAATCTTTGATCATGACCGCCTCCGTGCCATCTCCTTCCCACGCGCTCCCGACTTGCAGTGGTCCCTCGCCAATCCCGCAGTCGTGCGTGCTCTAGCTCCCTCTCCATCCGTGGCTATCCTCGCGTTCTGCGCATTCCTCTGAACTTCCGTCATAGTCATGCATCCTACAGCCCTTGTTCCTCGGTCACGCTTAAGCCTGTGTGTCCTTGCCCACGTGGTTCCTCCACCAGACTGTGGAGTATTTTTATCCACGCCACTGCACCACACTGCACCCCTTTGCCAATGGGGAAAGGAAATTGCCAAGAATGGAGGCAATAACCCCAGTGTGCACTAAGTCTGTAAAATTGCGCAGAGTTCATAACCCACCAAAAGAGCTGCACGCCCTGCCAAATAGCCTGGCAAAGTGGTGTAAAAAGCAGGAATCACTGCCGTCATCTGTCATCAGTGCTGCCATCTGTCATCTGTCACTGGAAACAAGCCCACAGAATGGCTAAAATTCGAAAATGCCCCTAAACACAGTTCCCTAATCAAGGGCAACCTTCAAGGTGCTATTTTGGTGCTAAATTCAGTTATGTTCCCCAGTGAATGATTGAAAGGAGAGTGTGCTGGAAACATGGATCCTCAAGGCAGTCCGAGGAATCCAGGCATTACAGCCTGACAGCTGCCTAAAGAAATGGACTGTAAAAACTTAGCTTAAATGTATTTCTTTGTACTGAAAAGTTGCACAATCCACTATTTCAAGTATGTTGGTGAAGGGCTAATTCTTTTAAAATGGTTAAATCCTTTATACTTATACTTATATTTTATATGTGAACTGAAAAAATGTTAATGTCCAAGAGCCCAGTCTGAAGCCAATCCACATGTGAATTCTGATCCGATAGGGCCTGGTCTGGGAAAACTGACATCTCCGTGTAGCACTCCCTTGACAATGGGTAGGCTAATGGCGGTTAATGGGTCACGCATAATCCCAGCAAGCCACTCAAAGGGATTCCATTAGACATTCGTCTGCTGACTGACCAAAGCACATGCTGAGAATTGGCCTCTGCAAGGAGGAGCAGAATGTGGGGGAGGTTTCTCAGTGAACTTCAAAGGACTGGCCATCTGCTCACTTTGGGAAGCAAGACAAAAAAAACCTGGATTGGATTTTGAATGGAAATTACTTGTTTTTGCGTCAGAACTTTATGACATTTAACATGACAGCCAAAATAAGTAGACAAGTGAAAAATACAAACTTATAAACCTGAACTCATGCTAGACAGTTGATGTGGTAGGAGTTTTTACTACATAAGGAACCAAAGATACACTTAAACACTGATTGTAGCAAAACTATTAATGTTGCAAGCTTAAAATTGTATGTACACGATCCACTGATCAGTGCCCAGAGGTGTATCGAATTAGAAATGATGAATCCAAAGTGTTCTGGGTAAAATTGACAAAAATCTGTAAAATTACCATTACAGCTCTCACAAACATGGAAATTGGATGTAAATGTAGACAATCAAATGTGAAAAATATTTGTCTCATTTTATGAGGGTACATAATGGTAGAAATTGATTTGTGTAAAAGTACGTTTTGGGTAAAAATCCAGGTGGGAGTTCCCAAATCCTATCATAAGATAACAGCCCTGTTTAAGTTGCCAACCAAAACGGAGAGCACGCCTGTAGCCACTCACAGATAGGGGGGTGTGTTCTGAAGTTCTGCCCATGCCACAAAATGTGTAATGGATAAATATAGAAGGGGCACTACACATAGGACTCAGGCTACAAGACTCTATACTCTGCTTCCAGAACACCCTGCTTCCAGAACCCATCCAGATGCCCGCGCATCACCTTATTCCAGAACTCTTCATTTTGTAGGTGACTCCAGAATTTTTTGAGATATCCAGATTTCCTTGCAGAATCCAGACTCTAGCATTGCAAAATTATTGCTAGACTGACCCAATTGCAAAAATCCCAAACCTGAAGGAATTTAATTTTAATTCAGCTTGGCTGGCTAGCATTAGGCTTGCCAGCTGAAAACTTGTATCTGGTTATCTACCGCTTCCAGTCACCAGAAGGGGCCCTTCCAAATCCAGTCTGAGGTGCAGTCCAAACTTGACCAGAATCGCGCCGCTGACCCAAATCCCTCTAGAGGTGCCTGTTTGCCGGTGGACCTGCCCAATCCATGACCAGAACTGACAGTCCAATTTGATAACGTATTCTGTGAGTATTAATAGGAAGAAAAGTGAACCTAATATATCTGCATTGTCTGATCCCTATCTCAAACCCATCCCATCTCCAATTCAGAAGCATCGTCTTGCTAGAACTATTTTTGCGATGATTTCTTTTCTCATCTGAAGAAGTAGAGTATCCACAGTAGACGGGTTACGCTGATCACGCGTGGCATTCTCTTTTTCATAGACATAATCTATTGTAATCAACCCATCTGTATTTTCAAAGTGCATTTCTGTTTTCCATTCTCGCGCCTCTTTTGCAAAAACATCTTACTAAGACCTCTATAACTACCTCCGTTTTTATGATAGAAACGAAATTCCCCCGTTATAGCGAATATCGCGCAGGGAAAAGTTTGCCGCGAATTACGATTCTGAAAGGTTTTTACACGTGTGAATTAGCTTTAAACTGCTTCCAACTTGGACTTTGAGATTTCAAATGCTTTCTTTGGACTAAATCATTGTTTGTGATTGTGTGCAACTGTACAAAGCGGCTCCCATAGGAATGTATAATTAAGTGTTTTTGACCACATTTGGTGTTTTTGCTCAGTCAATTCTAAAGACAATTTCAAAGCCATTGTGACAGCTGAAAAGTTAATTCCGTTTTTCTCTTGTGTTTGAAGGGGGAAGGTGTGAGTGATATTCTGTTTGATTTGTGCTATTCCTGAATACCTGCTCTCTCCTCACATCTATTTAATTGCCTATTGGGGGGTTAAGGGGTGTTGCAGGGGGAACCTCTAACCATAGTGCCATCTATACCAAACCAACACAAAAGTATTATTTTCTGTGCTGCATTTGTTTTATGCTCATTCCTTGATTCTCAGTGTATTAAAGATACTATTAAGTGTTCTATCACCCCATTGGTGATTGTTGTTTACCTATTAAAATATATTGTGATTACATTTTAAATACATAAATAAATAAATACTTACCTTTGCAAACTAGCTTGATTCCTGGTTCAGTGTGACTGGGGGTGCGGGGCGGGGAAGGGGTCCTCAGGAGAAGTGTGTGATACGAGTGGTATATCGTTCAGAATATTGAATTTATAGATACAAATAAATAAGGGCTTCAATTCCGCACTACATGCTGGGCAAGACTTGGGGGTGTGCCGGATTGAAATCACTTACAAGACTGCGTGGAGTCCAGAGGTCCAGGAAAGCAAGCTGGGTGAAGGATAAAGAGCACATTTTTCATCCAACCTTAGGGATGCCCACTTTGTGTTTTCCGCTGGGTCCATTGAGAAGCATTGGCATGCATCTGTGGAAACAGGACTTTACTGCAGAGAGGATGGTGAGGCCAGCATCTTTTATAATTTAATCCGTTGTGGTGTTGGGGGATTTTGGTACCAATACATCACATGATGCAGCAAGCAGACCAGTGCATTGTGATGAATCTGGTCGATATCCTCACTCCTTTCCCTGAAGCAGCTTCTTCCTATGTGGCCAGGGGCCGTCAGCTGATACTACTTGATCCTAACCTTGGGACGGCTAAATGAGGGAGAACCATCTGGAGGAAGTATATCTCGGGGACATTGTGAGGTATGGTTAGAGGAAACCAAATATCCCCCACCCCCTTTTCTTTTAGGATGTTCCCTCGATTCACCAAACTCATATTGTCATAACCCATCCCAACCTTTTAGTGGATCTATTTACATTTTTCCCAGGATACCAGTAGGAGCCACATGCTAGCTACTGACATAAGAAAGAACAGGAGTAGGGAAGGTTATTCCTAGTGAAACTCGGTATTCATTTCCCCAATACCATTTCAGAGGAAGACCCATAACTACTGACATGAGCAAGAGACTAGGAATAAAGCACAGCCTTTAATTCTAAAATACCGGGAAAGAGGAAAATCCATGGCCACTGACACGAGGAAGAGTAGTGATGATTACTGGGACCAAGTATCAAGTGCAATGATCTAGTTGTTAGATAAGAAATAGCAGAGCCGGGAAGTTTAAATCCAACCGAAACACAGCTGAAGTAGGTCAAGGCAGTGACAGGAAGGAGCAGAGCGAGCTACAGACGGAGGCTTTTTCTGCCAGTCGGGAACGCTGCCAAATACCACATAGAGGAAAGACACGGTGTGGCAAACAGAAGAGAATCTAATGCAACCTCTGGACGGTGGGAAGGAGGAGCCAAACTTTGCGAAATCATCTGCATACAATGCAAGTACCACCTTAAGGTCAAACAGCCCAAGACCTCTGTCCGCATGATTTTCTCGAAGGATAGCAGCAAGAGATTCAATAGCTAAGGCAAATAATATTGGGTAAAGTGGACAGTGCTGACCCATGCCCCTAGTAAGATTGACATGCTCCACAGTGACTCCATTAGCATACATCTGAGACAGTGGGTTTGGAACAATAATGATACTAACTATGTAATAGGAGACCACGCCCATCCTAGTAAGCACTTCCATCATAAAGGACAATTCAATCGATTCAAATGCTTTTTCAGCACCTAAAAAGGCAGAGATGTCCGGAATCTCAGGATCAACAACTGCCATTATGCTAAACAGCTTTCTAAGGTTGTGGGAAGTAGCGCAGCCAGGCACAAAAACAGACTGGTCATCTTTAAATATAGTCGGTAGGTGAGGGAGAATTCTGCAGGCCTTATCAAAAATCTTATTGGCCAGAATCAACATTGACATGGGTCGAAAGGACTTAGGATCTTGAGGATCCTTATTGGCAGTACTAGAATTCTAGCTTCATTAGTTGTGAGGGGGGAATTTGTCCCATTCCTGGGCTGCTTCATATATTTCCAGCAGCTCCAGAGGCAGCACATCTGCAAATTCTTTGTAGAATTCAGCTCTCAGTCCATCAGGACTTCCCCGATTGCAGCTCCCTAACTGCGACTCATTTCATTTATCGTTATGGGGGCATTTAATGACTGAATTCCTGCTTCTATCATTACCACTCAGAACTACTCCTCTTTTGAATGCCTCGTCTGTAGGCTCCCTCTCACTCTCTCCCCTACCCATTCTCTTACTGTGGCTACCATCTACCTGCCTCCTGGTCAAATCTCCTCATTTCTCTCAGAGTGGGCGGACCTCTCCTCCTCCCTCTTGGCCTCTACCACTCAACTTCTCCTCGGTGATCTCAATATCCATTTAGACTCTCCTTGTTCCTCCTCTGTACTGTTCTGTGACCTCTGCGACTCCCTGTCGATCCTCCCCTCTGGCCTGACTCACTCTGCAGGGTGTCTTGATCTCCTCTGACCTCCCACTCTCCATCCCTCCGACCACTCCCTCCTCTCATCTCTCCTTCTCCCCCCCCCCCCCAAGCCAAGCCTACCCCAACACTGCCCCCTACCTTCTCAGACATCCGGCCTATGAAGCGCAGGTCAGTTGAGGCTTTCCCGCCACCTTCTCTCCCTATACCCCACCTCCACCTCTGGCTGTCTCACATCCAGACAGCCCTATCTCTGTTCTACTCTTCAATTTCTGATACTCTTGATGCTCTTGCCCCTGTCATGAGGATCTCTTTGAAGTCCAAAGCCAAGTGTAATTCCTGGTATGATTTTGACCTAGCTACACTTAAACGTAAGTGTAGGGTAGCCGAGAGGAAATGGAGGGCTTATTGTTCACCCTCTGACAAACTGGCCTGTTGCCTGCTCCAAAGGCAATACAGACTCTGTCCTCACCAAGAAGAGAGATGCTGCAGAGACACAGCTTTAATGTGGACTAACAACTCGGACGAACTCTTTAAAATCTGCAAGGAGTTGGCCAACCCTGCTGCAGTCTCTATCCCTCCTGTTGCCTCCCAGGCTCTTTGTAATGCCCTTGCCTCTCACTTTATCTCAAAAACCCAGGACATCCCGTCCACCCTCTCAACCTCTCCCCCTCCTTTCCCCTCTCTGTCTGTACTTGCTGACCCTCCTTCAGCTACCCCCGACCCTCCTTCACGTCCTTTCCTCTTTTCTCCCCTGATGAGGTTGCTAGACAAGTCCGATCTATGAAAGCCTCGTCAAAACAGGTTCATCCCTGTTCCTCTAAAACCATCAAGGACCACATTGACACCCATCGCTCCGGCCCTTGCTGAATTTTGCAACCACTCCATTGCCTCAGGATCCTTCCCCTCCCCTCTGATGCACTCCCTTGTGCATCCTCTTCACAAGAAACCCACAGCTGACCCTTCTTTTCCTGCTAACTATCGCCCAATTTCCATTACTCCTTTTCTGGGCAAACTCTTGGAAAAGTTGGCCATCTCAGCTTAACCTTCATTCCAATTCTGTTGGCTGTCTCCATGACCACCAGTCTGGCTTCAGAGCTGCCAGAAGCACAGAAACTCCTCTTCTGAACATCTGTGAAGATCTGCTCTCCAACCTTGACCCTAACATTCCCTCTTTACTCATCCTCCTCGATCTCTCTTCTGCCTTCAACACGGTCAAACATACCATCCTGCTCAACAGTCTCCCTGATAACCTGGGTATCACTGCTGGCTGACCTCTTTCCTCCCTGATCAAACCTCCCAGGTCCAACTTGGGTCCTTCGTATCATATATCTTCCCCTATAGCTGTAGTGTTCCCCAGTGGTCTAACCTCTCGCCCTGGCTTTTCAACCAATACCTGGCAACTCTGCCCACTGCATTGACATTTCCTGCTTGCTCAAATTTCCAGTGCTACGCTGATGACATCTCATTTTCAGGCTACCCATGGCCACCTCCTCTCCCCCTCTCATCTCTGATTGCCTAACTGCCATTCAAGATTGGTGTGCCGCAAATGATCTTTGTCTGAATGCCAGCAAGACGGAGATCCTCCTCATCGGCACTCCTTCACCATCCTTTCCCCACTCTCTGGCCGGCCTCCCTTGGCCATCCTCCTACCCCCACCCGCGAGGCTAAGAACCACAGGGTCATCTTTGACTCAACACTTTCCTTCTCCGCCCACTTCTCTGATGTCTAAAAAAAGTCAAACTTCCTACTGCACCTCCTCAGAGGTACTCTGCCTTTCCTCTCCTTCCCCCAGAAGCTCATGGTCTCCTAAGATCTGGTTCTCTCTAGGTTGGACTATTGTAACAGCCCCTTTCTAAATCTACCTGCCTCTACTCTCTGCCCTCTGCAACTAATCCAGAACAGGACAGGGAGACTTGTCCATGGCCTCAAGCCCCGGGATCGTATCTCTCCAGCTCTGAAATCTCTCCATTGGCTCCCAGTGGATGCAAGGATTCAATTCAAAACCCTCTGCATTGTCCACAAGGCTTTCTGGGGCCTAGGTCCAAAATACCTTCAGCTATCCCTCCACAAATACCTCCCCTCTCGAGCTCTTTGCTCCTCTACCTCCAACGCCCTCAGGGTACGTCGTTTTTCAAAGAAACAGGCTGTGGGTAGATCTCCGTCTTCGTCTGGGGCCTCCCTCTGGAACAGCCTCCCTGACACTCTAAAACCTGAGGAGAACCATCTCAAGTTCCGGAAGCACCTCAAGACCTCTTTTCTTCCACCTTTGCTTCCCCTCTCCCCTGCTGATCAGTTCTCTCTTGGCACCGTGCACCTGGCCACCCTCTGTCCTCCAGGCCCAGGTACCTCTCGCACTGCCTCCGGGCCACCCCTTGCACTGGGGTCTGTATCTGCACCCAAACAGTCCCCCCCCCTTTTCTTTCTTCCTGAACTTATCAGACCTACCCTGCCTGCTGCCCTAAACCCAGCACTTGCCAATTGCTGGCTGCACTACCACCGCTTATTGCCTTTATTATTTATTGATTATTTTTTATCTGTTTCTCCTTTGCTCTGCACTTTCCACTTCTCCCCCGTTCCTTTCATTTTTCCGCTCCCCCTCTCCCATGCACTTGCACGTTCTCAATGTCACTGGGCATAGTAAGATCGTCGTTTTGTTCTCCCCTGTTCCCCTCCCTTGCCTTGTTGTGCTCTCAAACACTTGTGTACGAGCGCAATAGAAATAAAATATCAATATCCCTTTGCCCATTACTCAGCCATATCAAAGTGGTCCTGTCTAGGTATGCTCCCAATTGGGGCCTGGTTTTGTCAAGCTTGGACGAATAGAAGGGTGAATATTAGTGAAAAATACTAAGTTGATATCCTTGGCACTAAATATATATGCGCCAGCGTATCCACTATGGAGGCCATCACTGTGGGGGCCTTCTTCCACTTAATCAAGTGGGCTAACATCTTGTCAGGTATATCGGTATATATTAATGTCTCGCCATTGGTTTGCAGGCACACAGTTTATACTCACTTTCCGCCAAATATCAATTATGAATCTCTAATATAGTAGTTAACGAGTTAGTAGCAGCATGGGTATCGTACAGGGATTTTAAGTCTGTTTCACATTCATTTAATTTCCCGCGGATCAATGTCAAGATCCCAGATACCTACGCAGCAACATTTACCTTGACGCATGCCTTAAAAGCTTCACAAACCACAGCATAATCTTCTACTGATGACTTGTTGGCTCCAAAATAATGTATAATTTCATCATTTACTTCAGTTCTGAATACCAAGTCCATCAGGGATTCAGGTTTCAATCACCATGTGGTCGCTCAAGGGGTCCCACGCTGCATCCAGACCTCCATTAGAACCGGACCATGATCAGACAGCGTTCTATGTAAAATGTCACATTTAACTTTTCTATTCATGATACTTCTAGAACCAAGCCATATCAATCTGTGGTTAAGAGTTACGGGCTGTGGAATTAAATGTATAATTACTCATATTTGAAGGTAAAGCACGCCAGACATCCACCACACCCAATGCCTCGCAAATTGTTTCCCCTGCTTTAGGATGACCTCTAATTAGCTGCGAGGATCGGTTCAGTCTGTCGCATAACGTAACATAGTCCCCTCCAATTAGTACCTCATGATAAACCTACATCATGCATCTTTTTAACAGACCCTGAAAATAGACCGGATCATCCATATTCAGAGCATACATTTTCCAGATAACTGTCAATCCCACCTAAGCAACCGACCACAATGACGTACCTCCCCTCCGTATCAACCACTACTTCTCGGAACTTAGTTTAACGCATCATAGACAACACCCCCCTTGCGTAGGTGGAATAGCTGGAATTGGTGAGATGCATCTCCTGTAATAGAATTATATTAGTGTCATGCCTACAAATATAAGGGAACAGTTTGCGAGACTTAATGGGATTATTTAACCCACAAACATTCCATGTGATATATTCAACTGTAACCGGTCTCTTCAATGTACTACTCCTAGAAATTCAGTTAGTCCATTATGATTGATTGGGATATAACGTAGGTACCTGAAGGCCGGGTTACTGACACTTGATAAAAATTTGGTACTAAGAACCTCAGGGTTCACACAGCGATAAACAATGGCAATTTCAGTTTTACACCTCTGCCTCCCATCCACACCGGCATCCCAAATGTACCAGTGGAACACCTATATCCAAGCAGAACCTGATAAAACAAACCCTTTTCCCTCGCCGTTTTAAGAAACAGGTCTCTGTCACAGAAATTAAGATTTTTGCAATTATATGCTGCAGAGGGAGACGGAAGACAGTCTAAGCCCCAAGGATCTGTGAGCTCTTTCGATCTGGAAGTGGGAGCAGAAAACAAGATAACCTAGGATAGCAGGCAAATTATTTTCCAGGAAGAGTTTCAAAGGACCCATCGTGGTTGAATTCAGAAAGGCCAAGTATCCGGATATTATTCCGTCTGGAGCGGTTTTCAAGGTAGTAATTTCTGGCCTGAGTCACCTTGAGTTCCTTCTGAAGTCTCTTCACTGCAGTTTCTAGTTCCTGGATTGAGTCCGCCGATTTGGATATTTTGTTCAGCTTTAGACATCCCAACGCACAATTTATCTATCTTAATACTGGAGGAGTCCATTTTAGCAGACAGTCAATTTTGTCACATCTGCACCCGATCCCTTCCTGGAGACTGTGAAAAGCCAATTCAATAGGATCTACTGGGTCTCTGTCGGCTACGTCACCGCCTGCAAAACTTTCCCTGTGGAATGTCCAATTGTCCACTGTTGACATTCTGGTGTAACCGTCTAAATTAGACTGCTTTTTGGATGAGGCAGCTTTGTTCACCATCATTACCAGCATGAATGAGCTAGCTATCTAGCTCTACCAAGAACTACCAGCTTAAGTACTGCGGGACACCAGCACGTGAAGTGGCACAGGCCACAGATCTTCAAGGTGCACCTACAACATTGACCAGCAACAGGCCAAAATTGACGTTCAGGTTAACCAGTAAGAATTATGGAAGGGTACAGACCACACTGCACAATGTTGATCCGACACCTATAGATCTGCAGTCCGCATCCCAGCAAAAGCACACTGCCTCTGGGACAAAGAAAACACCCATGTCAATATCTCAAAGTCCCCTAGCCACATAGAGCACAGCTGGAGACTGAGAGCAACCAATAATTTCTCTGATTAATTCAACCCTGTATGGTGAACACCAAACATGAACAGTAGATGGAAAGCCATTGAAATGCACAATACATACCACACACTTAGGGGGGAGGGGGCAGATGGCGCTGATATGACCCCCTACCATACCATAAGTGGTGTAAATCGCATTGATCAATCAAGGTACGTATTTAAAGTGTCCCACCTCGGAAATCCACCACGCAGTCTTGAAATAAGTTGTCACAGTTCCAACTGTTCCCTCCAGACGAGGCAGCAGGTCAGTGCGCAGGAATAGTGGCCTAGGATGATGTCCCCAATAACGCCCAAGCAGGGGTTTCGCTGCATACAGCGGCATTGTGATTCGTACACTGCCGGCCTCCTCTACAATACCATCAAGCCCCGCAATGCTTGCACCGCCTGAGGTCGAGCAGCAATCAGAGTCGCACTCTGGTGTGGTGCGATTCAGCGCACCAACGTGACGGTGCTGCGTCAAACCACCCTCGCTGCCATCAGGCATCGGGCTCTGGGGAGAGAAGCCAGCATTCGGCAGCCCAGGGCCAGAATGGCACACACACTCCGCAATCAATCTAAACTAGCTCCTGTGGGTATCCAGGTCGCAGTGAAGGGCCTCACAGCAACCCAGCAGTGTTCAAGGAGGAGAAATGTAAAGGTTATTTAGAGCGGGCGCAGGAGTTCTACATGTTGGCGGCCATCTTGACAGCTGCGCAACAACACACACCCCACCCCAAGGCATCCTTTTTAATTAATATTCATCTTAGTTGGGACCTAACAAAATTGCAAGATTTCACGTAACATGGTATAAATATTGACATCACTTTTTTGCTTTTAACTTCTCAATGCTCGGTTTGATTTAAAAAGCGAAAAGTGATTTTGATTCAGCAAAGCATTCCTCATAATATATGAATACTCATGATATATTAATATATATATATATATGGAATTAATACATTTACATATTTCCAAAACTTTCTCCTATGACATGCTGTTGGTACATTATGCCCGTCTGTGGATTCAGGAACCTTGTGTAGTTTGTGACAGGGTGGTCCACCACAAAGAATCACGCTGACTCTCAGAATAATTCCAAGGGTGTCTATTTAAAATAATAGATGGGATTGACATCTTCATTGACATCTTTGGGTAAAAGTAACTGGGCCAAGCGGGGTGGGTAGTTTGGCGCTAGGGAAGGCCCTCTCACTATGGTCTACACAGCCTTATCCACCCTCCCTAACCCAGACGTCCCTAATGGGGTTGTTAGTAGCGCTGGTATCGCTACTCCTCCTCCCCCCTCCAATCACCTCCCATCTGTCTTTCACTTCCTGGGCTTCACATTTATTCACTAAATTGTTGGTTATCCGACTCCCTAGGGACCTTTTAACTTTCCATCTCCTGCCTCACTTAGTCTCAGGGAGTAATAAATGGTGCCTTGTTTCGCCCAGTGTCACGCTAACTCCTTTCAGACCCTCTTATACCCGACTTCACTATAGTGGTCCCTCCAACTATTCTCCTCCCACCACGCCACTATCCCTCCAATTTCTAACTCTGCCTTTCCACCTCCACCCTTCGATCTTACTTCCTTTCTTACTCCTGTTCTTAATAGTGCTCGTACCTCCAACTATCGCTCTACCATCGTTAGCTCCTTTTCCCTCATTCCTCGCACTCTTCCTTGCCTCTTGCTATTCTTCTGGTTTCAATCTCCATTTCACTCTACACCTGTAGTAATTTGTATTCTCCCACTCACTGCCGCTCTTCCCACTCACCATCTATTAATATTCATACTTAGTTTGAGCAGCAATCTCCTCATTTCCTTTACCTCCCACTACTACCATCAGTCTGGTTATCTCTCTACTCACTAGTGCACACTACCATCCTCCATCCTCTTCTTCCCACTGCCACTCTGCTACCCATTTCTATCACTCGCTACTGCACGACTCCTGCTGCCTACTGTTCTTACTCCCAACTATCACTACTACCTCTGCCACTACTACAATTACACACTACTTCTACTCTAACTCTACTACTCACTCTCTACTCACACACAAACACCCTACAGACCCCCTCTTTAATAATGACCTCTTCACTACTTTCACTCTCGCCCCCTCTGGTCTCTTGGACATTCTCCACTGCGTCCTGTCCTCACTTAACTATGTCACTTACATACCCCACCCACACCCAGGACTGGACAACTTACTTTGGCAAATAGCTTACCGGGCTTCAAGGGGTGGGTCTTGGGGTGGCTTCTTAAGGGCTTTTATACTCCAGCCCCTTCCTGCTGCATTCCTCCCAATTCCCCGACAGTTGGCTGAAGGAAACTTCTGCTCCCGTGCGTCTAAGTCTGGGGTCGGACCTACTTTCAATTCACAATTCCCTGTTAGGCTTGCGTTTTTTAATTTTGTTTAAAGAAAGCCTTGTAAAATATCGGTGGTGGGCTAGTGGTGGCTCTTTGTGGGTATAGGCTCCAGCAGGCAGTCTGCTGGAGCCTGCCGGTGTTTTTTTTTTTTTAAATTTCTTTTATTGATTTTATGCAAACAAAACAACGAAAACCAAACAAGCAGCATAATCATAATAGTTCAATTACACATCGAGTTATCGTAGTCACTGCTCCCATTATCCCTCCCTCCCCCGTGAGCCTATTTGTCGATCTCTTTCAATGTTTGGCACATGCGGCCGGGTTTCGTTCTCTTCGGAGTCTGTTGGATTTGATTTTACTCCAAACAATTCTGTTATTAGCGTTTTCCAGGCCAACAGGGTGCCCGCCTCCCCCTTATCAGCCCAGCTACTCGCATCTTGCCATGCCACCGTTTCAGCCTCCGCCCATTTCTGCAAGTCCTTCCACCAGACATCCACCTTAGGTTTGTGGCATTTCTTCCACCCCATGGCGATCCTACGTTTTACAAGCACATATGCCAGATTTCTCAGTTTCTCAATATGTTTGAGTTTTCAGTGGCCTAGGGAACCCGCCCAGTAAGCAGGCCCAAGCTGTGTCTGTGACAAGAGTAACCCCTTTATCAGCCAGTTTCTGCGCCACTTCTCCCCAGTAGCACCTAATGATCGGGCACAACCAAAACATATGTGTCATGTCAGCGTTTTCCAGGTTACATTTAGGACACACTTGTATTCCAGCGTTTCGGAACTTAGATATCCTCAAGGGGGTCATGTATGCCCTATGCGTTACATACAGCTGAATTTGTTTTAATCTGGCATTTCTAGACACTTTTTTGTGGTAACCCAGGGCACGCTTCCATACCCCATTCTCCATCTGGGCCCCCACTTCTACCTCCCAGTCCAGTCTCAGATGCGTCAAATCTTTCCCCACCTTAGCCATCACCATCTCATACAGTCTCGAGATCTCATGACCCCCTTCGGATATATCATACATTGTTTCCAAAACTGCATCTGGTTCTTCTATCAAAACTGTCTCTGGCCAGGTGTTCTTAAACATCCGCACCAATCTAATGTACGTGACATATTGACCCGTGTGTAGCTCCGCCTCTTCGTTGAGTTCTATAAACTCCTTAATGGATCCCTCTTGCCAAACATCGCCTAGCGTTGCCAGCCCCACCGATTCCCAGTAGGTCCTAACAATCGCCCTCAGCTGATCGTCCCCTCCTGTCAAAGCAACCAGCGGTATCTGCGGGAGGCACGGGTATGGGACTTCCATCAAGCGACAAGCCCTACGCCAAATTTTCCATCCAAGCCTCAACATCTCAGGACGCCCCCTCATTTCAGTTTCGGACAGCCAGATCATTTCTTTCAAATAAAACGGGGCGCAGTCCTGTCCAAGCACCCTGTGCTCAGGGGTCACTTCATCAGAAAGCCACTTAGCCACATATTGTAACTGTCCCGCCAAATAATAAACCTCAAAATGGGGCAGTCTGATACCTCCTTTTTCATAAAAGTTCTGCAGTTTCGAAAAAGCCACTCTATTTCGGGTACCGTGCCACAGGAAATCCCTTCACATGCTGTTCAATTTAGTGAAAAACTTCTTGGGTATTATGTATGGGATATTACTAAAGTAATGCAGGCGCCTGGGCAGGACTACCATCTTGAGCATGGCCCCCCACCCCATCATCGCCAAGGGCAATCTTGCCCAGAACTGCATACTGTTTCTAATTTTCTCGACGGCTACTTCCGTATTGTATCTGTGTTCATCTTGCACCGTGTGATATACATCTATGCCCAAATAGCAAAAAGAGCTAGTTGCCCATGGTACCTGTAGCACCGGCTGTCCATCTACAGGGATCCCCTTATAGCTACATAGCGGGAATATGACAGACTTTTGGGGGTTCACCGAGATGCCCGACAACTCTGCATACCTTTCCATCACTTCAAGTATGTATAAGAGATTTTCTTCTGGGTATTGCAAGTACAGCAACAAATCGTCCGCGTACAAGGATATCAAGTGTCGTTCCCCTCCTACCTCAATGCCAATCGCCTCATACTGTGCCCTAAGGCAGATTGCCAGAGGCTCCAGGGCCAAGATGTAAAGCATCGGGGACCAGGGGCACCCTTGTCTGGTGCCTCTGCCAAGTTGCCATCTTTCGGATATAACCGCTCCAGTTCGGACCCTGGCAAGCGGCTCACTATACAACATCTTGGCCCATCTGATATAGCACAGCCCCATTCCATACCTTTCCAAAGCAGCCAATAGCCATGACCACTTGACCGAATCAAAAGCTTTAACTGCATCTAGAGACACTATCGCCATCTCACCCTCATTCTTACTACCCCATTCGACCACCCGGTGAAGTCGCCTATGGTTGTGTGTTATGTTTCTGCTCGGGACATAACCCGTTTGATCAGGATGTATGAGTCTACCAATCACTTTCTGCAATCGATTTGCTAGGACAGCCATGAGAATCTTGCTGTCCTGATTTAGCATCGACAGAGGCCTGTAGGAACCACATCTATGCTCCGGTTTATTGGGCTTGGGCAGCGGTATTATGATCGCCTCTCTGAGTGATTCCGGCAACCGTCCTATCTCAAACGCTTCATTGAGCATGTCCAGCATTGGGGGGAGGATTTCCTCTCTGTATACTTTATAGAATTCGCTGGGGAACCCATCTGCCCCTGGGGTCTTACAGTTAGGCAACTGCTTCACAACTTCTTCTAACTCCTCCAACGTGATTGGCTCATCTAACTCCTCCCTCTCTTCGTCGGTTATCTTGGGCAGCCCTATGTCTTCTAACGTTTCGATTATCTTGCACTGGTCACCTATCTCATCATCTCCATACAGCACTCTGTAATATTCCACAAATTCTTTGATAACCCCCTCTTGCATGGCCACCTCATCTCCGTCCTCCCTGATAATGGTCCTAATCGGAGGCCTAGGGGTCTCGCTTTTGTATAGCCAGGCCAAAAGGCGGCCTGTCTTGTCTCCCCCCGCGTGCTATCTCTCAATATATTTCCTATAATTGAGATTGCAGAGTCTTTCCCAATGCCCTGCACATTGTTGCTGTAGTTGGAGTACCAGCTCCGTGTCTACGTCATCGCTCTTCAATGCTGTTTCTAGCTCAGTTTCCGCCCTCTGTAGGTCAGCCAAGACCCCACCCTGTAACCCTCTTGACTTAGCAATGGCCGCCCCCCGCATCACCACCTCAAAAGCTTCCCATAGTGTTCCCGCAGAATCAACACTCCCAGTATTCTCTTCAAAGAAGTTAGTAATCTCTTCCCTTATGTCTTCTCTAAACACTGGATCTTTGAGCGCCTCCGCTCGGAGGCGCCATGTAGGGATCTTCGCCCTCGGGGGGCAATATTGCCATCCGAGGATCAGGGGCGAATGATCCGAGAGGACCCTGCCTTATATTCGATTTGAGTAATCTCAGACATCACATCTGCTGTAGCAAAGACGTAATCGAGCCTAGTGTGCAGTTGGCGCGGGGCTGAATATTGCGAGTATTGCCTCTCAGTGGGATGTTTCACCCTCCACGCATCTGTAAAGCCAAAATCAGTTAGCAGCATCTGCAACGCTCTCGCCGCTGGGCTAGGCGTACCCACCCTGTCATCTGATCTGTCCACCACAGGATCCAACACAAAATTAAAGTCCCCACCCCAGATCACTGCGCTCCCTATACACGTACTAAGATTGGTACACGGGTTCTTAAATATGCTGAAGTGTTTTGGTTGGGGGCATACATGTTTATTATGAATACCTCCCTGCTCTCCACCAGCCCCCGCAGTATAGCCATCCTTCCATCCATTTCAACCACCTCTTGTATCGATTTGAACAGGACATGCGGTGCCACCCAGATTAACACCCCCCCGGGCATATGCAGAGTATGGCAAACCCACTACGGTCCTTCTCCACTTTCTCTTAACTAGGTCCAACTTTTCTCGCGTCAAGTACGTCTCCTGTAGTAATGCGATGTCTATTTTCTGCCTTTTCAGATACATCATGATTTTGTTTCTTTTCAGGTAGCTGTTAAGGCCCCTGACGTTCCACGTTATTATACTGAGGTCCCCCATAGGTTGTTAATAAGCACCCTCCCGATCCTCCGTCGATTACGCCCCTTCATGCGCCGCAAGTACAACATACTGATTCCTCCAAATAGGCTCGAAACAAAACTTAAACTCCCCATAACCACACACACACTCAACTTCCCATCCCCCAACCTTCTTCCCGCCCACCCCTCCCCCAACAATACCCTCCCAAACCGTTGCCCAGCTCCATTCCTGGATCTCAGGCACCCCCACATCTAGCCCTGCCTAGCGCAAGCTTCTACTCAGGGCTCAGTAGGGTAAAGCCGCCCTAATGGCCACTGAAACTAATAATCTATTGGGGTAGTCGTCCGCGCTCTGTTGCTCCTTTCAATAAACATTACACATACAATTGCCAAACCGTTACCAATTACAGTTACACTCACTATATTCCAGTCCAAATCGAGCACCAGGCTCAGATTGTGTACAAAGTTCAGTTAGTTACAGTTTCTCTATACCATCAGGGTCCTCCTCCTTACTAAGTCTTCATTCGGTATGATCCTGCCGGTCACGATCCGCTTCTTGTTCCGGGCAACCCTGCAGGTCCAGCCATGTGACAACATCCTCAGGGGTATCAAAAAATAGCGCTTTATTCTTATGTAGCACTTTCAATCGTGCCGGATACAGAAGCATGTATTTGATTCCTGCTTCCCTCAGCCTCCTTTTGACGGCTACGTAACTGTATCTCTGCCTCTGCACCAGTATCGTGTAGTCCGGGTAGGCTGTGATGTTGGTGGATGCTCCATCGTGCTGCCCTTACGAAAATATTCGAGGATCTTTTCTCTGTCCCTGTAATTCAGGATCCTCGTGATGATCGGTCTTGGCGGGGCCCCTGGCCGGGGTTTCCTCATTAGGGCGCGGTGCGCCCTCTCCACCATGAATCCCTGTGAAAGATTCCCGGCTCCGATCCCTTGTAGGATCATGTTTTCAATGTAGTTTGTGGGGTCTTGGCCTTCTTCTCCCTCCGGAAGGCCAACCACGCAAATGTTGTTTCTCCTCGCCCTTCCTTCCACCTCTTCCGCATGATTTTCCAGGTTGGCAACCTGTTTTAAGACATGGATCTCCTACGCATTACTTGTGCTAAGATCAGTGTTAATCTTCACCCCACTTTCCAGACCGCTGGTCCTTTCTGCAAGTGCCCTAACATCTTGACGTAGCAGGGCGAGCTCTGTACCTACAGCATCAATCTTATTCTCTAGAGCTGTGCGTAGGTCGGCCATTGCCAAGTCCCATAGCCTCTAGGATCTGGTGCTTGTCCCCTTCGGTGGCATCCTCCGCAGGGGTCACGACCGTGCTCTGCACCGATGTTGAGGGGGTCTGTTGCGTTTTCGTGAAAGTCTCCATCGTGGGTTGCCTGGTCTTGACTCTCAACCCTTTCGCCGACATGGCGCTTCCCTCCACTCCTGTACACCTCCACCTTAGTGCTGCTGTTGCACTGACCTCGGTCCGACCATGGTCCGGCTTCCAGGTCTCCTAACTCACATTCAAGATGGCACTTCGAATTGTCTTGCGGATGGGCTATGGCCTCACACTCCGCATTCAACTTCCGTAGGCCTTGTCACCCAAGCGTCCAATGTTATCTCCTCCTGCAGTCAGATCGCCGAGGCTCCATTAGCGTATGCCAGGCCGGGCACTCTCATGGTGCTAGTTCGACCACTCCGCCATATCTCCCTATTGTATTTTCCTCCAGGCAATTTACCGCAGCTGTGTCCCGCAGTTCCGGGGAATCAGTTTTGTTTCTTCTCGGAGGCCTCTCCCTTGTTAGCCGCCATCTTGGTGCCGAAGCGGCCACACAGTCGCACCGACAAAAACATGTATATCTCACGATTCTCGGGGACTATGAACTTCTCCAGCAAGCTTCACCTGGCGTGCACCTTCCGACGCCTGATCCTCTAAGTTCTAGGCGCTCGTTGCAGTTTCAGCAGGTAACTTGGCAAAAATAGAGTCGGATCATCAGGAGCTCCTCACGCAGCACGTCCTATTCCATGGCCAGTTAGCCACGCCCCCCCGAGCCTGCCGGTGTTGTGGTTGATGCAGCACCCCCCCCCTTTTTTTTTTTAAGACCCCTACCGCGTCCTCTGGCCAGATTTGTTGCGTTAGTGCCACCCCTTGAAAGGCAACCCTCTGGATGCGGCAGGGCTCATCCTGGCCCTGCCACCAGCGTCCACTGCTTCCCTGGTCAGCTGGCCCACTCCAACTGCAGCCTGGAGGCCACCATCACTGCAGGCAAGGAGGAGTGGGAAGGGGGCCTGTCTGCATTGAGGCACCCATGTTGGGTTGCTCCGCACCTCCCCTTATCCCCACTCCCTTGACAGGGCCAAAATATATATCTCAATAATGGGATAAGTTCATAGCAGAAATTAGTAGAGAAAAATGGATTTGAATCCAAATCGGATCAGAGCATCGGGGGGCGGGGGGTACATCCCATTGTAACATGATTAAAAATACATTGGAATCATTCAAATAAAGGGGAGGATATTTGTGAATGCCAGTATCTGAAGAGAGCCAATGATAAGACCCAAACCAATGTGAAATTAATGCATCAAATGATGATACATGGGTGAAATTTAGCAGCTATTTAAGGCCAAGAACATGGACAATAGGAAGAGTACTTGGAAAATCTGCAGAGGATGGACTTTATTCGATCAGAAGTGCTGAGTGTGATTCTACCTTGGTTGTAGCAGATAGAAATGTCCCTAAAAATACCTTCTCCAGAGGGAGACTAATGTAAAAAAAGGCACAAAATGGAACTATGTTTTACGAGAGGTACTCTGAAAGCATGGGATGGACAGAGACTAAGGCTTAGCTGGAAAAGATTGCATGAAGCTGTTTATGTCCTTAGCCGACTTGTGCCTTTAAAGGCCTAACCAAAAGTAGAGTAGAACAATCCCTGTGAATGAAATACATGTCCATAGAACTAATTAAACCCCCGATAGCAATTGAAACTCCTTAAGAGGAATCATTTACCAGCTAGGCCAGAAAATAAAAGCACTGGGCTTTAAGGGAAACATTGGGGGAGTGTACTTAAAAATCAAAGGCAATAGAATTTTGAATGTGAAGTGCATGCATAGAATTCCACGACAGCGGCTAGTGTAGGTGATTATTTTGTTTTTTCCTCTCAGTTACTTTTTATTGAAGGCTTGAAACAACAGCGTCTCACGACTGCAATGAAAGAAGTCTTAGATGGCGGTGACTCGAGAAGAGGGTTAAATTAAAGAAGACATATACATACCGAAGTAGATGACATTTCCGCAGAGATTACTGACCAACTTAACAGACCCGGTAAGTCCAGCACTATAGTGATTGTGTGCTTTACACCGCATAAAGCGTTTTTGCTGTTTTCTGCTTTGGCAAGTGAACAAGACAAGGGGGTTCATGAATTTGTGGGGAACATACCGTACAAACGAAGGTGGTAAAAATGGTTTCCTCCACCAAAACTGGTTGACGATAAAGACGGATGTATGAGAGATTGCCATACACCGTTTGGGTAAACGTGGTTTAGATTTGCTGACAGTGAAGGCTTTGCTCACTTATTTTCTCTTGCCAGCTCATTCTTTAATACACGAGAAGAAGCAAGGGGGACATAATTGATAGATGCTGAGGTAAGGATAACCCGGCAGCCTTACCCCTAATGTGGAGGAATTTCCCCCCCCCCCCTCCTTTTGTTTTTTGGCATTGTGGAAAGTCACTAATTACTTTTCTAAGACTAGGCCCAACACCATTTTAAAGCTATTTTTGAGTGAGATGTTCTATAAATCAGGCGGATTGAGTACAGAGTGTACTCTTTCTATCCTTCCTTTAGACAGGCGGCCCATCACATCTTTCTAGGGTCAGCACACGACCTCGGAAGGGAAAGTTAGTAAATTTTTAAGGCACATTTACCTAGGGTTTCCAGGTTTGACAAATAGATTGGTCTTTTCTCTCTTCATAATGTTCTCATGATGTTATTTGGGCATCAGAGAGAAAACTGTTTTTGCCCAATATGCCTCTGGGTTTGTAATTGAAACAAGAATAACCATCTTGATTCATGAGACTTTGGTAAGCAAAACGTACCGCAAACACTCAAAGTATGAACCTAGGTTAACTTTCCCACACCCAAACGACATCCCATTTGAAATAATGAAAATCAGATACAGGAAACATTTTCCAAATGTCATCTTTTACCCCAGACCACACCCCCCACAAAAAGCTAAATGATGCTGGTGACAGCAGGCAACTATAATACCGGGTGGTAATGTGTCTGTCCATGGTTCATTGCCATTTTCATTCAAATCTCGGGTCCTTGTTGAGCACATCCTCCTCCAAACTGGCCTGCCGTCTGCTCCAAAGACAATACAGACTCTCCATCCTGTCCAAGAAGAGAGTCTACATCCAAGCCTGCATCTCTGCGCCTCCAACACAGCTGAACTCTTTAGAACAGAACAGAATCCACGTCGGAGACCAGGAGCAGGAGCTCCCCTCAGCGTTGCTACAGTAGCAGCACACGTACGCATATAGGCCATCCGGACTCGGGTAACCCCTATTGGTTTTTACCTACTTTGTCCTTTGAGACAGCTTTCGCCAAATCTACCTCATCATAAGTGGTCCGATGTTACATTGACTTCCATCTGAAGCCCAGTGAATACCACCCATATTTGTAGCAGCTTTACTGTGTAATTTTAACCTGGTGCCTTATTTGTTCTTCGCGGTGATCAGTCCAAGATGGCCGACGCTGGCATAATCACATCTTCTTCCTTTGTTGTGCTTGTGTAACCCATTGGCTCACATCAGACTCTTGTAGCCTATCGGAGCGCGCCGGCAGGCAAAGCCAGCACACCCCAAGGTTCACACTGAGGCTCCTGAGTGAGCTGACCGAGCAGAAAGAGCAACGTGCTACGTTACCAGACCCCGACTCCCATCCCTCGTATCGTCCTGCCTTACACCCATGGTGAGAATCTAGCATCTGTTACTGTGACCCGCATTTCACCCCTCTCTCCTGCTTCACTACCGCTCCCGTTTTCTCAACACCTTCACCACCCTGTCCTTCGCTACCTTTCAGAACCTTGTGCAAACTTCTTTTTCAAACTTCTACCAAATCACTGCCTAAGTATTATGTATTACCATCGTCAGCAACTGCTTCCTGCTTTGTCCTCATGACATATGGCCCTGTATTTTAACCATAATGACGCATTAGAGAAATAATATGCATTGCCTCAACACTCAGCACTCTTCTCGGTCCTATGCTACATTGGTTCAAGCTCATACTCAGTAACGAGCGCAATGCCACACTCGTGCTAATTTGTGGCAGCACCGACCTAACAGCTTGCTATTGCCTGCAACCTCCTACGGCAGACTATGTTAACTGTCTAGGCTTTATCCAAACTATACTGCATATCCGTGCTTGCTCATATCTGTGCTCAGCTACGTTCAGTTTCACCTCAGAGATTGTGTTGCCAACCTGCGCCGCTAATTTCTGCTTGTGCAGTCTACCTCTGTATCTGCCAAACCGAATGAAAACTATGAACTTATATAATGCACATCAGCTAAACATGTTAACTCATGTCACGCCCTTACAAACTGCATAATCAAATTGCCTTAGCCAAACGTGTTCACCCCTGCGCACAAAACCTGCCGAAGTACATACCTTTACTACTGGTTGTTACCATTGCTTTACACCCGCCTAGTTAACCTTTTTGGGCCCCAATTCTACTGCTGTTACTGTTTCTGCATTAGCACTGCCGGCTTAGTCCCGCCTACTACTGTATGGGCCTCCTCTCTCACTGTATGCTAGCAATATTTTGTCTAGTATTGTAGAATTACATGTCTTGCCTTGCTAGTTACTGTATGCTAGTAATACTTTGCCCAGTATTGTAAAATTACATGCCTTGCCTCACCAGTCACTGTATGTCTGTAATTCTATGCTTTGCCTAGTAGAATCACTTGCCTCGCCTTGCTAGTCACTCTATGCTAGTAATACTTTGCCCAGTATTGTAGGTTCACATGCCTTGCTTCGCTAGCCACTATAGCACGGCCCACCCAGTGTACAACTGCCCAATAGGTCTGCTACTGTGCTTCCTTTACCCTAGATTTGTCAAACTGCCCACGCACATTATAACACTACGCGCAGTATTAGTCCGAATGGCCTATCCATGCAGTGTACTTCTCATAAATGCAACTCTTCTCCCAATTTACCTCATCTTCAATCCCACCTACTCTCCACCCCCTACAATGATCAACATCCCCCAGCCGTTTGAGTCCACTTACCCCAGAGGAATGGATCCTATGCTTTGCCTCGCCACCTACACCACTGGTCCCTTGTTCACTCACCATGAGGAATGCAAGACTAGGCTCCCGCTTCTGTCATAAGTTACTAAGATCCAGCACGTCCCAGGTCCCAACCTGTCCTGCCACTGCACAGATACATGTAACAGCATACTTGCTCCCCACTCCACCTAAAGACAAAGGAGCCCTTATCAATGCTCGCTCACAAGCAGCCCAAGCACTTGATATTGCTGACTTAATCATCACTAACCAATTAGACTTTCTGGCCATTTCTGAAACGTGGCTTAACCCAGCTACAGGCCCATCTCTAGCGTTAGCCCTCCCAGACAACTATTCCACCATTAGAGCTGACAGAATATCTGGGAAAGGAGGCGGCAGCGCCTTTATAGCCAAAACCCACCACGGCGAGAGTTCTCCAGCACCCCACAACCATCAGCTGAGCTACTCTCAGTCAAACTACCACTCTCACCCATTTGTACCTTACATCTCATCGATCAGCCTCCCGACCCCATCTCAACTTTTAATGAAGACATTGCGACCCTTCTCACACAAAACACCAAACCTGGTTCCCAGATGATCCTGTTAGGAGACCTGAACTTATGTCTTCATGACTCAAGATAAGAATGCCACTGCCCTTGAGAATACCCCATCACAACTTGGCTTCAATCTCTATCACTGAACCCACCCATGACAAAAGGTAGAAATTTGGATTGGCCGGCTGACCTCAACTGTTCCACCACTATACTCAACAATGAACCACGCGCATGGTCCGACCACCACTGCATCACCTTCGCCATACGGGGAAAAAACGTACCCCAATCCTGGCGCAACTACTCCTTCTCCCATGCTGTCTACGAACAAGAGTAATTTAACACTGGATCACCTACTGCCCTTGCTGCAGCCCATCGCCAATCTACCACCGAGTGCTGACCACGACACTGCCATCCTATTCAAAAGGTATAATACGACAATGGAACAAGCTATTTTCCCCACTAAAACTTCAAAAGGCCAAACCTACTTCCCACCTAAACAAATGGTTTACTGCCAACCTAAAAACGCTCCGCAATGAAAAAAGAGCAGCTGAAACCTTTTGGAGAAAGTCCCTCTCCACCTCTAACAAAGAGGATTTTGTAACTGCGGCTACATCCTACAAAGCAGCCATTATCAGAAACAAAAAAGAAACCTATAACGAAAGAATCCAAAACGCCAAGTCTAGCACTAAGGAACTTTTCACTATTCTCAGGGAACTTGAGTCACCGGCTCCTCCTACCGAACCATGCTTGAAAGACACTGCTTGGTGTGCCAATATTCAGAAGGCCCTGTCAGATAAAATAGCTCTATTACAGGCTAAAATTGAAACAAAAAAAATAACCTACCCTCTAGCGCAAATGTCACTCAAACCTCCAACCACCAAACCTCCACTATGCACCCTTTCCACTTCTCCTCGGTTTCCATCAAAAAAGTTGAAAACATCACCCTGGGGATAAAACCATCCAACTGTCAGGGTGACCTACGCCCAGCCTCGATCATCAAGGATGGAGCAAGAGAACTAGCACCTTTCATAACTACTATGATAAACTCCTTCAAAAATTGCTCAGTTCCTGGTAACCTCAAAGCAGCATGGGTCATAACGCTTCTTAAGAAAAAAGAAACAATCTTGACCCTAACATCCCTACCAATTATAGGCCAATCACCACTGTACCCTTTCTCTTAGAAATTCTAGACCGTGCTACCTACATCCAAATCCAAAAACACCTGGAAGACAACAATCTTCTAGGCCTCAGACAGTCCGGATTCAGACCAAGACACGGCCCTGAGACGCCTCTTTTAGATCTTAAAATACAGATTGATGAACTGAACGATAAGGACAACCTGGCCATCCTCCTTTTAGATCTTTCAGAAGCCTTCGACCTGGTCAACCATAAAATCCTGACTAAATACCTCACCTCCCTCACAAATGTGACACATCCCAACAGCGGAGAGTGCAGGAGCCCTCTTTGCCTCATGCTGGTGCAGTGAATCCACCCAGAACAGGAGTCCAGCTCCAGGCACGGACTACCCCTATGGCGTAGACTCGTGAATCCAGCATCCGAGTCCACAACTTCTCCAGCACCCGAATTGTCGACTGATTTCAGCATGTCCTGCATTGGGTGGGACCGGATATGGTAATTGTTGGTGCCCATAACTTCAAATTACTGCCTAATCACCCATCTTACATGTTGCCTCGCTGCACCGAGCCACTGAACGATTTTAAAATGGCCGGCACAACGCGACATGGAAACGAGGCTGTTTGCCTCCGTTGCTAAGCTACTGGCTTTCATATCAGCCAATAGCGTCGACAATAAGGCGGAAGCCGACCTTGCGGACAAGGCAGAGGAAAAGGCCCCGTTTGCCTCGGGGTGACTAGGCTACCATAACTACCACCCTGATTCCTGCGCCATCTTCTAGTCTTAAGGTACTATGCTATGCTCTGCTGCCCATTGCCTCCTGCTCCAACTCCGCCCAGCCCATCGTATCAGTAATTGTACAACCTTGCCTTACTTGATTCGTTCCTACCAGACCCACACCCATCCTACGACACCTCCGATGACCATCTGCAAATTACAAATGCCATGGTCACCCCCTCTACAGCCAACTATCTACTGCCAGATCTGCTTACCGCGTAAAGGACATTACAAACCAGTTAACATTGGCCCTCACTGATCATACATTCAACCTGATCTTTTACTGAATGCGCCACGGCCGTACTTTGCAATACTGGCTCCTACTAGACAATCATTCAGCACATGTCAATGGCTCCGTGCTGCTTAAGATGTAAGCCTACCATCAACTGCCACTGTCCACAATACCCAGGTTACTAATTGTCTAATGTTAATATGTATACTTTAAATGCTACCTAAATGTATATTGCAAAATGACATAACGTGTATCTGTGCATGCTGCCGCCATCATTGATACCATTTGCTTATGACACCATGCACTGTTCACTATTATTGTTTATTGGTTAATGTGGTTCTGGTATATCTTTGTATACTGCCGCCGACCACTGAGATCTGTTGTCTACGACACTTTGCATGGCTCACTGTTATTGGCTACTGGTATACTTAATGCGTCACCGTTATCCCCACAGCCGCCATCTGTCTACTGCCAAAATATAGACTTATAAATGCTAATGCAAAATGTATACTGTATAATGTTGCCCCTGCCCCGGCCTATACTGACCCTCTCTGAATACATTATCAAATGCAGCAATATCCCCAATATTTGCCCATTGCTTAACTGCATTACTGGTACTCCTCATTGATATTAACTAACTGGAACATTTGTAGAAACCTCTACTGAGTCGCCTTGCCGGGCTCTGCCCACCGCTGTACTACAGTACCTGATCACTTTGTGGCAATCCAGGACTATGCATGCCCCCATTAGAAACCTAGGGTTGGTGAGCATCCTCACCCTGATCTCTCTTTAGAGGTAGCCTTCTTCTAAGTTCACCCCCACCTAATAGCTACAACTTGTATCCCCACACACTCTTGAGACACACCACCAAGGCCAAACACCCTAACCTTGATCATCACATCACAGCTACTAACTTTATGTCACCCTTGAACCTACCTATGAGGATCAAGCCTACTTCATTCCTGCCACCGATGAAATCATTGCACACCACACTCATGCTCAGAACCCTCACACTGCCAATAGCAAGTGTTACAAATAATCCCCCATTGGTAACTCAGCGCCCGCCACCTGATATACTCCATCTTAATAAGACCCCTAGCTTCCCCATCACACCGATGCACAAGCAACCATGCCCTCCTAAGAGCAGAAATTCAAGGCTTGGCAGCAGGTTGGGTAAATCCTATAAGACACCTCCTGTCCCACCGCCCACTAACAATTCTAAATGCACACCTATAACCAAGCCTAAATACTCGAAGACCAGACTGGCCGCGGCCACTCCCATACCCTCTGCCCATAACAACAACTCTAAGGTTATCCAAGGAGCTATGATAAATGCTAGGTCCCTAGTTTCCCATGCAGTGAACATCGCTAATCTTATCCTAGAAAAGAACCTGGATTTACTTGCAATAACCAATACCTGGTTACATGCAGCAGCAGGATCATCCCTCCTGGCCACCCCAAATAACTATACAGTCCTCAGAGCTGACAGAGATGCCGCCAGAGGAGGTGGAGTGGCTTTCATAGCCAAAACTACTTTGGGACTTCGAGCTGTATCACACACTCCAACCAACTCCTATGAAATGTTGACTAGCAAACTCCCTTTTACTAACTCCAAAACTATAACAATGATTCTAATCTACAGACCGCCTGGTCCATTGGGCTCTTTTGAGGAAAAAATTCTATGTACTCATATCCGCCAACACAAAACCCTCCTCACAAATCCTTTTATTAGGTGACCTTAATCTAGGTTTCAATGATCCGACTGACACTCATGCCACCTCCATTGCCAACTCCTTAGTGGAACTTGGCCTTACTCAAAGAGTCCTTCTCCTCACCCATGACAAACGGGGAATCCCCGACTGGATAGCAATTTCAGAACTACCATCACCTCTATTGAGCCTCAACCTTGGACCGACCATTCCCTCCTGTCATTTAACCTTGAAGATTGTACATTCCTAACATGGACCACCTCACTGCACCATCCATGCCCAACAGAAATAAAAATAATATTACTGCAGATAAACTGTTGCCTCGCCTCCAACCTCTACTTAGGCCCCCCCCCTCTTTGCCTCTGCCAACCCCTCAGACTTGGTGGACCTTTACAACCAAAGCTACCACGGCCCTAGACAGCATTGCCCCGCTAAAAATATGCAAAAACACACCTCAATTCGCGGTACACCACGAATCTGAAAGCCCTAAGGAAAGAAAAAGAAATGCGAAACATCATGGAGAAATAACCCCTCCCCAGACAACAAAGATATCTTGCTCAAAATCTTAGCCAGGCATAAAGAAGAAATTCTGACAGCTAAAAGAGAAACCTATAATAACAGAATAGAAAAGGGTACTTCTAGCTTCAGGAGAGATTCAAGTACTCTATCTTAAGAGAACTTGAATCTCCCGTCCCCTCAACGGATAACTGTATTAAGGATAAAACCTGGTGCACCAAAATTCAAGAAGCCTTAATAAGCAAAATCACTCTTTTGCAAAAGAAAATAGCAGCTAAAAAACAGACCCTGACTCCACAACAGTCCACGATCAAACCTACCCCCCACCCTGCCGAAACCACTCCAGCGCTTCAAATTCACCCCAGTATACACCCAAGAAGTAATCAACATGATTGCTTCACTCAAACCCTCAACTGACTCATGCCCTGCCTCTGCCATCAAAGATATAGCCAAAGAATTAGCCCCCTTCATAACCACCCTCATCAATGCCTCCTTTTGCACAGGCACTGTCCCAACTAATCTAAAGAACTCATGGGTACTCCCATTACTACATTTTTTTAAAAAAGAATAAACGCACTTGACCTCAGCGTCCCCACAACTTTCCGTCCTACCACCAAAGTACCTTTCCTCCTTAAAATCATTGACAAGGCTGCCAACAACCAAATTCATAAATTACATGGACTCCGACAATCTGGATTTAGGCCCCAACATGGGACAGAAACTCACCCGATCGATCTGAAAATCCAGATTGATGACTTAAAATCTGTCCTCTTGCTTTTGTTGGACTGGTCAGCCGCCTTTGATCTGGTTGATCACAAGGTGCTTTGTAGACACTTATCCACTGCGGCTCACTTTTCAACAGAAGCAACAGCATGAATCCAACCTTTCCTCAACAATAGATCCAGGAGTCTCTTTTCTGCCTCTGCAGCAGCTGACCCTATCCCCATCACATGTGGTGTTTCACAAGGTTCATGTGTATCACCTACCATGTACAATGTGTTCACCAAACCCCCGTTTGATGAACTGGACCGTCTGGGCGTCACCTACACTACCTATGGAAAAGACACCATATCCTCCTACCTCTATCAGGAGACTAGGACACGGACCTTGCCACTGTCAACAAAATCTACCTCATCATTCAGGCATGGATGGCCACTCACTGCCTCTGCCTGAATGATGAGAAGATCGAATTACTCCAGTTAGCCTCCCCTACCACCCTGAAGAAATTGAGCAACCTTTACCGATCTTTCAACATTGATGGTAATGATATTAAAGTGGCCAATGAAGTTAAAACTGTGGGCTTTTTCCTAGGATCTTGCGTATCACCTATGCTTTATAATATATTTACCAAGCTCCTCTTTGACCGTCTTGAGCATCTGGGTGTCACCTATGTGGGATATACTTACCCACTCCGCAGTACTCCCATCCATCACCAAGCTGTGCTTCAGCAAAACAGCAAAATGGCTGCGCTGGCTCCTTTGAGCACCACTGCCTCACACCAAAACTGTGTTTTGCAGCTACAAAAAGATGGCTGCACCAAAGTTCCAGGCACGTATTGGGCAGGATGGAACAAGGGGGCACACTGAGAAAGCCTGCCACTGTGTTTCTTACATGTACAAAGGAAGGGAAGTGAAAAAAACAGCGTTGCTTTGCTGCATGCCCAAAATTTCTCTTTGAAAAAGGGACATTTTTACATTTAAAAATGACGCTGCTCGGATGCTCTTTTCCTCCGATTCCTCATCACACTACTTTTATTAATGCGACCCTGTCATGCCCATCCACATTCACATTGTGCTCCAGCAGACAAGAGCTGTTGTTCAGATCTGAAGAAATCAAAAGAAGCTTTACTTCAGCTACACAGGAAACGCTTTACTTTTGGGATACAAAATGTCAAAGATCAATGCGTCAAAGAGGCCCTGGCTTTCTGGGCGTAGGTCAATTTCAGTGCATCTGTGTTTAATCAAATTGCTGCATACAAGAAACTAACTATGGCTACAAAACAATGTGGAAATTCAAATGAAAGAGTAAAACCGAATTTGAAAGGAAAATGCCAGCAGTCACCACATGTTTAAATGTACTTTTGCAAACAAGAAAAAATACTTAAAGTGTATGTTGGATAAGGCCCTACCCTTATCCAGCAATGTGAAGGGGTTTGTGCTGTGAAACACATATGGGAGATTTTATTCAACAGGCTTTATTCTGATTCACCACAAAAATAAATAAAATAAGGAATGCAATTGCATTGGCTACATGGGGGAAATCAACCCCAAACAGGTTTCTGCTTGGGGGTTGCTAGCAACAGAAGGCCCCTCACAGTAAATGCCAGAACACACAAGTGCCAATTTCTACCTTGGCAGACTTTTGTCTGGGCTAAGGCCTCTTACAATAGACGTTCTGGGACACCGACCTGTGAAGTGGAGGGGGACAAACCTTTAATCAAAATGGGAAACCCCCTCCCCACACTGTGCTGAATCGACAGTTGGCGGTAGCTGAAGAGAAAAAAAATGGTCCAGTGAAGGACAAAGGCCAGCCCATTTGTTTCAAAAGACTTATTAAGAAACTTTGAAGACGGTTATTTTTGCAACGGAAATTCACAGAAATGTAAAGAGTTAACAGTTTTAATGTAATTTTGTGGGTTTTAATTTAAGACGTTGTAGCCTTCACTACCAACTTGGGAACAGAAATGGCAGAGAATTTGGTATTCCAAGCAAAGTGTACATAATGCCAATGTGAAATTCAATACTGACATGCCTAATGATAATCCATACACATGTATAAAGTTATAGAATTTTAGGCCGAATATTTCACACAAAAAATGACCAAACATTAGAAAGCTGAAACAATGTCTTACAAACTGGAGAGTTGAACTGGCATACTCTGCATAGAATATGTAACTTGCTTATGTAATTTTTTCTAATGCCACAACTGTACAAATGTGCCATTTATGGCAAAAATGGATTTTAGCTAAAGTAACTGTGGACGGTTCTGGACATTGTAAAACTTGCATCATAAATCTGACACCATGCTCTTGAAATCCAACCAGCTGAGAGGAAGGTGGTAACTATCACCCCTGACCAATCCAGTTGTTTAGGGGCATAATCGGCCTAAGCCTGCCCTACCATATTCTATGATGTCACCATGCTCTATAAAAATGGTAGATGACAGAACTCCAAACAGACTCTTTCCTGAATTTCCTGTGCCTGCGTTCCTGATCTTCTACATTCATCTTGCCAGATCCCAGATTCCACTGCAAGGCCAAAACATAGCGGATTCCACTGCAAGGCCAAAGCAAACCGGATTCCACTGCAAGGCCAAAGCATTGCTGATTTTATCCCAGCAAGGCCTCAATTTAAAAATCCCACTAAAAATCCCAATAACCAAGGGGAAAAGATGTGGTATTCTTTTGGGAAGCATCCTGAGACCAGACCGGCTTTTTACCCACTAACTGCATGCCCGCTGCAACCCTGCCATCCTGCTGTACCTGTTATCCAGTGACCAGACAGGCCCAGCTCTTGTCCTGCTAGAAGAGTCCACTGCTACCTGGTGTCCCGAGCCCTGGAGTCCAGCACCCGGTTGACTGTGCCGAATCCCAAATTTAAGAGCAGACTGCGAGTATCCCCCACCCCATCACACAGTCTACCCCATCTTGACTTTTGTCTTTGTTCCACTCTCTAAGCAACCCTATCAATATCATGATAACTTGTCCAACTGTCAGAATTCTCTGTGCATCTTATCCTTGATCTCCAAGCGTTAGTGCCACATTTCTCTTCATCCTGTTCGGGGAGAAGGTTAACCAAGGGTAGTTCAGTAGTTTTTATTGTAATTATCACCCCATTGGTGATTGCTGCCCAATATTAAAATGTGTGTGATTTTTGTGAATTTTAAAATAAATAAATATTGTATTTTCACCAACCGTCCTGGCTCATGGTCCATTGTGACCCGGGGTATTTGTAAAAGGGGGTGTGAAATGGGTCACGTACCGGCTCAATTTGAATCAGTTGAAATTAAAGAAAAAGCATTCCTGTTGAGTGCCACATCCCAGGATAAGACCAAGTTTCCTGGTCCGGTGTGTGATGCCCGATTGGAATCCTTAACACTTACACTAATTATGCGGATGATGCCCAGATCCTCATCACTCACACTTGGTGCTACATCAAAGACACCAAAATGATCAACGACATCCATCTAGAGATCCAAGCTTGGATGGCCACCCATAATCTTTGTCTAAACGACAAGACCGAACTACTGATTATCGGTTCCCAAGCTCGTTCAAACAAATTAAACAAATGCTACTCTGCTTTTATCTTCGATGGGGGAAAACCATACAAGTTTCCATTGAAGTCAGAACGCTTGGGGTCTACTTGGACCCTACTCTTTCGCTAAAAAAAACAAGTGAATATGACAGCCTCATCCACGGCCTATACCAACAAACTCATTAACGCTTGCAAACCTTTCTTATCCACCAACAGCTGATTACACTATTGAGAGCACTGATACTCTCGAAGTTGGATTATTGAAATACCCTAGTCCTTGGGTCCTCCGCACATAACAAACTTAAAGTTCTGCAGAACAATGCTTTAAGATCACTTTGGCTACCCATACATGACAGAATTACACTATGTTCGCTAGTCATCACCCACAAGTGTCTCTCCAATTCAGCCCCGAAATATCGTCAGTCAAATTCTCTAGACATCAGTCTAATAGACCTACCAGATCCAACTACCTCAACCAACTCACTATCCGCAAATACATCCTAAAAACGGCAGGAGGCGCCAGCTTCCCAGTGCTAGCGGCCAAATGTTGGAACTCCCTAAGCCCCCGACATCAGAGCAGAAGCTTTGTTTTGGTCTTTCAGAGCCAAGACAAAATACTGGCTCTTCACCCAAACACACACCTAACATAGCTCACTCGCAATTGCACACTTTGCTATGCATGTAACACCTGTATACTTAGTGTAAATATGAATATTGCTGAATCTTGCCTCTTTTGTAAAAACCTGCTGTTATTTTAAATATGACTATTGATGAATCCTGTAACTATGTAAATACTTATTGTCACCGTTTGTGAGGTGATCTGTAACACACCTGGCACCTAAGCTTAAGCGCCCAGATACCCTTGGGTTGGGTGCGCTATACAAGTAAATTAACTAAAATCTGCAAGGAGCTAGCCAATCCTGCTGCAGTCTCCACCTTCCGGGTTCTCTACCAGGCTCTCTGTACGGCTCTGGCTGCTCACTTCATCACTAAAGCTCAGGACATCCTGTCCTCGCTCTCCTCTTCCTCTCCTTCAACCTCTTGCGAGAACCTGGGCATCACAGATCTGGCCTTGGAGTGGATGACCTACTTCCTCTTGGAGTGGCTATCCCAGGTCCAACTCGGATCCTTTCTCTCCGCCAACTCAGTCTTCACATGTGGTGTCCCCCAGGGCACTAACCTCTCTCACTGTCTCTTTAATGTCTACTTGGCCCCTTTGGCCCAACTGATCTCTACTTTATCCTCTCACTTTGTATTACCCAGCTCTCTTTCAGGCTCTCCTCAGCCACCTCTTCTCTCTTTCACTCATTCCAGACCGTCTTTCTGCATTCCCTGCTCATGCTGCCCCCCACTCACTCTGGTTGCCATCCTTAGGCCCTCATCCTGCACCTTCCTGTGAGGCAAAATCCTTGGTGTAATATTCGTCTACGCTCTACCCTTCTCTCCTCACATCTGACCTCGCTACGAAGTCCCACTACCAGCTGCAACTCCTCAAGAGGTATTCTTCCTTTTCTCACTTTCCCCCAGAAGCTCACCATCGCCAAAGCCCTGGTTCACTCTAGGCTGGACTATTGCAACAGCCTCTTTATCAGTCGGCCTTCTTCTACTCTCCGCCCTCTGTAACTAATCCAGAATAGGACTACAAGACTTATCCTTGGCCTCAAGCCCAGGGACTGTATCACTAAAGCACTGAAATCCCTCCACTGGTTCCCCGTGGCTGCAAGGATCAAGTTCAAGACCCTCTGCATCCTCCACAAGGCTTTCTGGGGCCCAGCCCCACACTATATCCAAATCTCTCTTCCAAAATACCTCCCTTCTCGAGCCCTTCGCTCAACTAGCTCCAACTATCAGAGGGTCAGACGCTTTGCAAGGCAAAGAGTGGGGGGTAGATGAGCCAGACCACCTGAAGTTCCGGAAGCAGCTGAAGACCTTCCTATTCTCCTCTGCTTTCGCCCTCTCCCTCCCACTGCTAACCTACCTGTCTGCCGCACTGACTGGTTGCCTGGCTACCCTCTCATCCTGGAGGAGCCTAGTACCCATTACGTTCAGTCTCCCCTGCACTGCCTCTGGGCCACCGTGCACTTAGGGGCTGTTACCTCTATAGTCCCCTGCATCCTTCCACTTAACCAGAGCTGTGCTGCCCTGTATGCACTTACTCAGAGCATTGCTGTCTTTATAGCACTTCCCCTCCTTTGCCATCTCCCTTGGAACTACTTCTCCCCTCTTCATCCCCCCCCTGCACTTTGGCTCCGTCACACTTGCACGATCTGAATGTCACAAGGCCTAGTAAGACCATTGTATTGTCCTAGCTCTATCTTCCCTCCCTTGTCTTGCAGTGCTTAGAAACACTTATGTACAGGCGCGTTCTAAATGACTTATATCATACTATGTAAAATCTTTTTTGGCCTCTACTTCCATATTGTTGGCATCATAGCATTGCAGAAATGACCACCATTCCATTTCCAAGTATGTTGGAGTGTCAAGTAATACTGCTGTGAGATTTTCCATGTCAAAAATCTCTTGCTTTTCTAATCCATTCACGCTGGGTGCGGCGTTAGGGCACTTCCAGTGCATAAAACAGATACACTCTTGCAGCAAGTAGCAGATTACGCAACATGTCAGAATTATGAAATGATCCCCATTCTCTGCCCCAAAACGAATCAGCAAGGGGTTCAAATATCTCACGAGATCATCAAGCACTCCTATCCATGTCAAGATGTCCTTCCAGTAAACCTGGGTCAAGGGGCACCTCTGCTACACATGCCAGAATGTGTCTACCTCATCACAACCTCTCCAACAGAGCAGATGTACATTTAGAAAATATTTTGGCATGTTTATACAGATGAAATTGCCATCTGTGCAGCAGTTTGTATGCATTTTAACTTGTACTGTATGGCTATAGATGATTTCAATCCTCCCTTATATAGAAATGTCCATAGCCCCCATGGACTCTATCCATATGCTTTTCCCACTGAGAGTTTCTTGTCCGAGTTCCGCTCTTTAACAGGGCTCTACATGATTTTGAAATCAAAACCTTTACATTTGCTTGTGTACGGTTTGTCCAAACCCCATAAGGTCCCTACACAGGAACTCCAACTACTTCATGTCTGTAATAACCACCTTCAGTTGAGGATACAAAAGAAAACTACAGTGACTGATGCCAAACAAGTCTTGCAGCCTTTCTTTACTTAAAAGAGAAAAGTAAATCCATAACTGGCTCGCCCGCACTAAGCCTGGCTCATACCAATGCTGTAATCTTAATGGCTCCTGAATTAGACCCCCGACTGATGGGGCCCAAATACATCTGAAGGGGGAGGGCGAGGTAAATACTCCCTCCGTATTCGACCTCTTGCTCCACTTATCCCAAAGTATTTTCATCATGAGTTGATTTTGCACTCTTGGCGAGCAGATTGATTGGGACCCTGAGCCATTCCCCCAAAGTGACTGGTGACAGTACTGCATTTTCCAAGTCTACCTGCGGTTTATCTTTGTCATTCCTTTAGTGGTCCACCATAATCCTCAGTTGTGCTGCTCTATATTATTGTTCCAGATTGAGAAGACCTTCTCCCCCTTCCTACCTCAGCCGCACAAGTGCGGTGTCTGATTTTTGTAGTTCCAAAGAAAATCTTTAAGTACTTTCGTAACCTCTTCACAGAAAGTAGGCATTTGGAAAAGAGGCCTTCGAAATACGTTCACCTTTATTGTATTTCATCTCCCAGTTCAGAACAATACTAGCGGGTCAGGATTCCTTACATTCTTTCCCAGAAACCCGCGTAGTTGGCCTCTGAGTTCCTCTAGGGACTTGGTAATGTGTACTGCCAGATAACTTATTTTAACTTCTTCCACCTAGAGCTATGGGGCAGGGTTTTAATGGGAGGGCTTCCGAATTGGGTAGGTTCATTTTGAATCCAAAGAGTTCTGCATATTCGCCCAGAAGCCTTAGTAGCCACAGTTCAAATCTCATGGGATCTGTAATATAGACCAGTACGCCATCAGTGAAAATTGATAGTTTATAGTCTCAACTCTATTTCCTCAATTCCTTTGACATTATCTGCTTCCCGGATTGCAGCTGATAAGGGCTCCATCACCAGGGCTAACATAAAACGGGAGTGAGAGGACACCCCTGTTTTGTACCTCTTTGTTCACCCCGACCACCCCCCTAGGTTTTGCATAAAGCACTGCCACTCCTTTCCCCCACCACCAACCAAATCCCATCCTTGAAAGAGCTGAGAATAAGAATTGCCAGTTAACCTGGTTGAAGACCTTTTTGGCGTCAAGTGTCAATTGGAACAGGTCGATACTATTGTCATTGGACTATGGCATAGACAAATGAATCAGGGGCCCGCCCCCCCTGAAAACCTGAGTTATATAACTTACACATCAAGGGTACCAGGACATCTTCATACTTATGGAAGAATGTTTGAGGGAAACAATCTGCTCCTGGTGCTGTGCCGGCTTTCAGTTTACAGATTGCCCTCTGAGAATGTTATCTTGTTAGCCGTTTCCCTCCCATCTTTTAAATATAGTGATTTATAACAGCCAAATCGGTGCGTTAGTCCTTCTGGGAGGACAGGGATTATCCCATTTTCGTTCATTATTTTAAAGCAGCCCTGTCTGCTCTCTGGGTTCTCAAAGGGCCAGCAAGGAGTTGCAGCAGTGCTGTGGATGCCGAGCGGGCCGGGATCGAGGAGGAGTCAAGGCGGTGGCGGAGACACATGCTACGCCCAGATCCTGGAGAGAAGGCAAGACTAAACACTGCCTGGGACGACTAAACACCGACCTGAAACTTAAGGAGACACACCGACCGGAGGGTTCCGGAGCCACTGGTACACACTGGCTCTGTAGCACTGCACCCCTCCTCCAACCCTTCTCCAGTGAGGCAGCCACGACACCTCTCCTTTGCTACCTGCGGGACTATGAACAAGAGAATACGGGGGAACCATAGCACGTGCCCTATCCAGCCCTAGGCACAGCAAAAAGGAGGCCACTAGCAATAGACTACCCACGAAGTGCACGCACCAAGACCCTGGGGACAAGAGGAAACTGATTGCTGAGTGGACCAACTAAACACTGACCTGAAACTTAAGGTGCCGGAGATTGCCCGAATCGCTGCAGCGCGCCGATTCTGCACAACTGCACTCCTCCTCTAATCCGCACTGGCAAAGCAGCCACAACGCCTCTCTGCCGCTGCCCGCAGGATGATGCGCGGTGAAGTTACGTAGGCGCCATAACATGCGCGCTCTTCGGATTTCAGCACAGCAATCAAGAGGTCCAGGCATTGGTGTACTCACAGCCTGGCCCTGTCCTTCCTGTTAAAGGACTATCATCAAAGTGCACACTGCCCCCCACTGCCGAGAGCGAGAAAACCTACCGGATTGACCATTTCTCCCTTACTTATGACCCGTGGAGGCACGAAGGGATGGAAAAAGGACCCCATGGGCGCCTATGCCAATATAACGACTCCAAGTTGAAAGCCCTGTATGCTCACAATAGCCACCCCCGCACGCAACAGCTGCCACAACCACTGACATGTACCCCTATATGGCTGCAATGCAGGCCGGTTTTGCGGAAGTAAATACCAAGCTGAATGACATTGGCACCACCATATCATCGCTAAAAGATTAGCTCCAGATAGAAAGCGGACGGATTACCACAGCTGAAAACCGGGTGGGGACACTTGAGGATACAGTCACCACACAAGGAAAAGACATTGAAGACATCAAAAGAGACATCAGAGCTGTCTGTGTGAAGTGTGATGACTTAGAGTCACGGTCACGCCATAAACATTAGGGTGGTGGGCATGGCGGAGAGATCCCTAAATGTCCCCATCCATGGAAACTTTCATGGAGGAGGTCTTACGCTCCCTGTTCCCAGATGCACAGTTTTCTGTTCAGTTTTTAGTGGAGAGGGCACACAGATCCCTTGTCCCACTCCCCAAACCTGGAGCTCCCAAACACACAATTAAAGCCTGCCTACTTAATTACTGAGATCACAACCTGATTCTCCAGTTATCACATGAAAAAGGTACCCTACAATACGACTTAGCCAGAATCCACATATATTCAGACTTCGACTGGCGTTCAAATTGCTAGGAGAAATTTTGACCAAGTCAAGTGTGCCCTACAGGAGAGAAAAATTCCATATGCCATTATGTACCGGCTAAACTCAGGATACAGCATGCTGGCAGAGCCCATTTTTTAAAATCACAGGAAAGACGCAGCAACCTACACTGAACAGAACATTCTGATGCCACCCTATGAGCCTTCACACATCCTACATGTTTGCCATGGGCCCCCTCCATACCCTTGAGCCAGCTTCTAAAGTCATGCCACAGAAAGGCCCTTTGTGTTAGATTTCACTACATTGTGCAGAGCACGTTATTCAATTGTTCCAATGTTCTTGGATGGGTTCGCACGTTGCCTCCCAACGCTTAAGAAAGGCATAGTTAGGGTAAGGTATACACGGTCTAGTTCTGGGGACGGTGAGGATGGGGGCTTGGGGAAGGAAGTTGGGTGTTAGAAAATATAGAAAGTGAGTCAATCATGGTTTATTCTTACTTACCATCACACGGTATTGCTGATCACGATGTTATTAACTATGAATGATGAATCCGGTCGGACAACCGATAAGACTAATCACATGGAATGTTCAAGGGCTAAACAACCCCACCAAGGCTTGGGAAATTCTCGCATATGCCAAAAGACACAACACACAGATCCTGATGTGATAAGAAACTCACGCGCTAGCCAGAGTGGTGGAATCATTTGCCCGCTCTGGGGGCCCTCAAAGATTGGGCACAACCTACTTGTCACAATCCAGGGGAGTGATTACTCTTATTCATCATTCAGTAGGGTTCTGAATTTCTAAATCAAATATTGACCCACTGGGCAGATATGTCATTATCTGGGGGGAAATGTGTGGTCAACCCACAGTCCTCATCAAAAGCTATGGCCTGAACGTTGACACTCTGACTTCTACCTGAGGATAGTAGAACTAATATCCCCATTGGACAACACTAGGGTGATGTGGGGCAGGTCTTTAACACTATACTCAACCCACTAGTGGACAGAACCTCCAGGAGTTCCGACCAAGGTAGCCCACGCTATTATTCAGTACATGAACTAATTACCCCTCAGAAGCCAGGCATGAGATACACCCCTGGGACGAGGAATATACCTTCCACTCCTCAGTTCATGACTCCGGCTCACGCATCGACTTTTGGTTATGCACTCCTTACTGTCTCATTCACGATGAACTGCTCTATATTCTCACCGCACTATCTCAGATCATTCCCCTGTGTTACTCGAGATCTGTCCGGAACAGCCAGTCCATGGACCCAGTCTAAGGAGAATGCCCCCCGCCCTCCTTCATGATACCACACTATTAATCCCCCTGCGGGTGGAGCTGCAAGAGATCTAACAAAATGAGGGATTGATGGGCTCCATTTCAGTGGTATGGAATCTTTCAAGGTTTGGATACGTTGCCATATACTCTCCTTGACTCATGGATCCCGTCCCACTGTACGCCAAGACCTGTGTCAGACAGAGACCCGGTTGCAGACACTTGAGAACACATACGCCCTAGCAGCCAAAGAGACGCCACTAGCCCTAATTCAATCAGAACTGAATGAGTTCCACAGACTAGCAGACAGTGAGAGCCTATACATCACCATGCCCACCAGGACCAGGAGGTACGGGGAAGGGGACAAAGCCAGGAAATCACTTGCTAGATTGGTTAAATCTGAAATACAACCGATAAACAGTGTGTGCGGGGGGGAGGGGGTGAAATTCATGTACGGGAAAATGCAATTAAGTGTTTAGTGAATTTTACTCAGTATATGCGAATGCTGATACAGTTTCAGAGAGGGACCTAGCTAACTATATTGATTCAGTCCCATTTCCCCAGATAGCCTACCAGTCTTGCCCCTAAATTCCAGGCATTATGGGAAAAGGCTATCTCGGTTGGGACTCTTCCCTCCCCCCCGCCAATCGCTGTGCAAGGCAGTTATCTCAGTGCTGCTCAAGATTAACAAGCCCCCACAGGAGGCCTTGCCCTATCGCCCATTCTCCATAATTAATTCAGATGCAAAGGTTTTTGCCAAGGCCCTTGCGAACTGATTGATGCCCCACATGAACTACCAGGTACATTCTGGTCAATCTGGCTTTATTCCCACCAGATTCACATCCCTAAATTTACATAGGTTCTTCGCCATCATTTTCCAATTGGACCCCAAGACCAAAAGTGATTGCAGCCTCCCTTGGTGCTGAGAAAGCGTTTCTCGCTATCCTGGAACTATATCGTTCACTGTACGAGATTGCTTTGGGTTTGGGCCTCAATTCCTGAGTTACATCCGACTACTATACAATACCCAACCGCCAGGGTCAGAACAAATCACACCCCTCCACCCCCCAAATTCCCTTTAGGTAGAGGCGTAGAGGCACACGGCAGGGATGTCCTCGTCACCCCCGCCCCCTTATATTTTCTTTCAATATTGAATTCATGGCAGCACTTATACGACTTAAACACTCACATCGGAGTGTTAGGATAAATGGCCCTCACAACTGATCTCATATGCTGATGATACGCTATTATACATCAGGGACCCCGAGATCAATTTGGCTCCCATTATGAGAGATATAACCGAATTCTCCAAGTATTCCGGCTACAGGATGAACACTTCTAAATCAGAAATAATACCACTTACCCCCGGTTCTGCTCGAATAGGCTCCATAATGGGATTCCGTTCATCCGCGATCTCGGCCAGTTACCTAGGGGTGATAGTAGCTACCAACCCCCCACCCCCCAACACTTTTTTCCTCCAACTATGAACCAATTATGATTCAACTGGAAACTAAGTTCAATATCAACCTGTGGCCGCATATCACTAATGAAAACGATAGTCTTACCCACATTGTTAGACCAATTAATAATATACTTATATGGCCGGGGAGAACCTTCTTTAATAAACTACGATTAATTGTCTGAGCATTTCTCTGGAACAACGGGGCGATCAGAATGAGCTGGGTGAAAATGACAGAACCATTCAATACTGGTGGCCTCACGGGAAAGGCCTTTGAACTTTATTATAATGCAGCCCAAGCCCAATATGTAGATACTGGTTTGCAAATACAGACAAACATGCAGATATATGGGTCGAATATGCTGCCTTCCCCAATGACATCTGATCAGTTATATTTGCAAATCGCTACACTGACACCACATCTATCGACCCCGTGGCATGTACTATCCCGAGTTATCACCCACAATTGTCTCAGCACTATGGAAAACTTGGGATCCCCAGGGTCAGCTAACACTAGGGGACATGTTCTTGGACAAGTTGGGGAACGGTCCCTCAAAGGTGCTACTATACCATAGGATGAGAGCGGCATTTCAACATTTCTGGCCATCATTACCAACTGAGCCAATAGCACACCAATTCATACAAGCCATCATGTTACCAAACTGTATTCAATGCGGCATATCGACATTATATAAAACACAAGTTAATAGCCCCCTCAGGTAACCACATGAAAGCCAAATGATATATTTTATTTATAGCGCACCCATACACAAGTGTTTCAAGGCGCGAAGAAGCAAGGGAGGACAAGACAACTATCTTACTATACATTGAGATTGTGCAAGTGCAGGGGAGAGGGAGGGAGGGAAGAAGGGGCAGTGGAGGAGTGTAAAGTGCAGAACACGGGATCAAAACAAAAGCAAGTAGTGCAGCCAGCAGGTGACAAGTGCAAGAGATAAGCAGAGACAATGGGTGTCAAGTAAGTGCAGATATGGGGACTGTAGGGTTGCAGATACAGACCCAAGTGCACGGGTTGCCAGGAGGCAGTGCAGGTATGCAACTGGGTGGGCAGGGACCTGGACCCGAAATCAGAGGGTAGCCAGGTGCCCAGTGCAGTAACAGACAGATCAGCAGAGGAGAGGAAGAGAGAATGCAGAAGCAAAGAGGAAGGTCTTGAGGTGCTTACGGAACCGGAGATGGTTCTCCTTATATTTCAGAGAGGCAGGGAGGCTGTTCCAGAGGGAGGCCCCAGCCAAAGAATGAGATCTACCCGCATCTCATTGCTTGGAGAAGCGACTGACCCTGAGGGAGTTGGAGGAGCGAAGAGCTTGACTAGGAAGGTATTTCCAAAGGGAGAGTTGAAGGTATTGCGGCCCCAGAATGCCTTGTGGACAATGCAGAGGGTCTTGAAGGTAATCCTTGCAGCCATAGGGAGCCAACTGAGAGATTTCTTGCAGTCTTATTGTGGATGAGTTGTAGAGGGCGGAGAGTAGAAGCAGGCAGATTTAGAAAGAGGCCGTTTCAGTAGTCCAGCCAAGAGGGAACCGGAGCTCTAGAGATAGTGAGCTTGTGGGGGAGGTGAGGAAAGGAAGAATACCTAGGAGGAGGTGCAGTTGGTAGTTTGACTTCTTAGAGACGTCAGAGAAGTGAGTAGAAAAAGAAAGCGTGGAGTCGAAGATGACCCTGAGGTTCTTAGCCTCACAGGTGGGAGCAGGAAGAGGGCATACGAAAAGCAACCTAGGATTGATGATAGATGATGCACAATGGACCAGAAAACACCAACTTGCTAAGGTGGTGTCCCTCAACGCAAACCTTAGACTGATCCAGTTTAAAATGTTGGATCACCTACACCTCACTCCTCAAAAAAATAGAGACATGCTCCCCAGCCCAGTCACCTACATGCCCAAAATGCCACACGGACATGGCAGATTTTATTTCTTATGTACTGGGCATGCCCACAGATACTTGAATTTTGGGAAGCGGTAGCAGTCTCCCTTAAGTGATATTTTAGACATCTCCGCTAAGCCACTGAAATACCTACTTGGGGATATTGAGAAGAAAATTTTATTAGCCTATGCAAGTTCAGGGACAATGTGACTGAAAGTATCATTGGTAAAGGGGCTCAGTTGGCCTGGATAACCCGAGAAGCCTTCAATACTTTGAACCAAGAAAGAGAGAAATCCATTGTGTTAGCCGCAAACCCCTCATTGTGGGGGGGGGGGAAAGACTACACAACTTTGAGGGGAAGGAGATGTCAGTGGACGGGGTTATTGAAGTAGAAATCAAAATAGGGTGACAGCAATTCACCCATCCAATGATAAACGTGGCACCCCAGGGCATACCGGTCTTAATGGGGAACAATTTACTTCAAAGGCTTTAATCTTTGATAAATTGCGTGATCAAGGTGCTCTGGACTCAAACTTGCAGCCCGATCAAATTAAAAAGAAACGCCAACGTCACTTTAAAAGTGTACTTTTTACCTGATTGAAAAAAATCCGGACTGTGTGGAAATCCATTTGCAAAATGCTCAAGTCCTAGAAATCACTATATATGGAACAAGTAGCTCCTGTTCTCCATCATGGTATCTTTCATATATTCACATGCTTATGAGTATTGCCCATCATCAGGCTGGGAATCCTGGGTAACAAAGCAGTTTTGGTTTCAATTTAAAACTGCTTGGACTTGTATAGCCCATTGCGGTCACTTTGGGTCACAACGCCTTAGCCAATGACTGGGGTACTCCTTAGGTCCACTCCTGGTGGCCATCTTCCTGGGGGTGGATCAGTGCGGGAGGATCACCTGGATGAGGGGTCTTCGGGAGTGGGACACCGGATGGTGAGACGCAGTATCCCCTTCCTTGTAACACATTTTCCCCATCCTACCAGGTAGAATACTAAGGAACTCGACCCCCTCCCCCTTTTCCTGGCACAAACACTTTTTCACGGACAGCTCACCATGGGCGAAAACGAACTAACAGCAGAGCCATATACCTGACATGTCCCAATACCATGGTCAGGCAATTACATTACACACACTGGGCCTCATTACGACCCAGGCGGTAAATTACCGCCTGGGCCGTGACTTTACCACCATGGCGTAAACTACGTTTACGCCATGGTGGTTGGCGGACTTACCGCCCCATTCCGACCTTGGCGGGGCGGTAAGTCCCCAATCCCCATTTACCCTTCCCCATTCCCATTTTTGCCCCATAGGGCATAATGGGAGTGGGGAAGGCGTTAATTACGCCACCGTAAATTACGGTGGCGTAATTAACTCCATGGTCCCTTAGCGCCATGGATTTTAACACCTGCTAAAAGCAGGTGTTAAAAGCGCCATGGCGCTAAGGGACCTCGTACTCAGGCGGTAAGGGTCGGCGCTGTTAACGCTGCCGTTAACCCCTTACCGCCTGGGTCGTAATGAGGCCCACACACTTGATTTCCATCACACTTCCCCACACCGATAAAAGGCGGAACACACAAGCACACTCTGAGCAAGGCAAAGCATGGGAGGAAGCAGCAGCTCCAAGGTGACAGTTTAATATGAGGAGCAAGACAGCAAGACCAGAAAGGGTTGCAAGGAGGGAAGTGCCCTTGACCATTTCAGACCGTTACTTTTGTGAACCTTGGAAAATAAGAAACCCAAGACCTGGGACTAAAGTTGAAGAAAGCTGCGTTGTGTATCGGAGGTACCTGGGGCTCTCCTACATCGATAACCAAAGCTGTAGGAGTGTTGATTTTGCGGCATGAAATGGCAAATTTTTGCAGCGCAAACCTTCATTTTTGGTGGCATTTTTGCAGCACAATTTTTATTGACTGGAGGGTGCAAGATTGGTACATTGCAGGAAAGAGGCTGTGTGTAAGGCTACAAGAGTGCCAGGGTGTCAATATATGTATCTTTTATATCAAATAGGAAGAATCCTCGATGTCTCTGGCTTGGCAGAACAGTGTTTGTTTTGGCTATGTTTTTTGGTTTAATGTGCATGCCCATTTAATATTATTAACGTGATTAATCATTATCAGTTGTAATGCTGAAAAAAATTCCCCTTCTATGTTCCCAAATCCCGCAAACACCCACACAACTATCACCGAACACACCTCACACGTCTCACCAATTCCCCATCTCAACTTGTATTTTTGAACCTCACCCTCAGTCATACACATACTCACATGCTCCGTCACACTGCTAAGTCACAATTTGCGCTCTCTAGTCCCTGCCAAATTCCAAATCATACTCCCAACTCACACCGTACGCTCACCAATTCCTCCCACAGTATACAGTCCTTCATTCTTGCATGCTACTTCTGCATTTTCCATCCTTTCTGCCATTCTATCACATTCTTCCCTCATCCTTTCTCCCTATTTGCAGCCCACTACTACCCCTGAGCCCACGTTCCTTCCACTTTCTGTACCCGCTCTCTCTGATTTCGGTCCCACCGCATCCGCTCTGCTCTCTTGCCCATTGCTTCCCCCTCTGACCTACTGCTCTCCCTCTGAACTCCCTTCGCTTTCTTGCCTACCACGCCACAGCTCACCCATCACGGCCCTCTCACTCCTTTCCCTTACATATTGTGACCATTTTTCAATTTTTGAAGAAAACTGTAGATTTTGTCCTAAAAAAATGGGGCATCTAAAAATAGAGCAGAAGATGTGCTGTTTTTAGATAAGCCATTTTTGGAAATGAGCAGGCCACCTTAATCTCAAAAGGTGACCTGCGCATTTCTACGGGGCTGAGCTGTAGCGCAAATGATGCGCTGGCCAGCCACCTTGAATACGTTTGTGTTGGAAACACTCTCCCAACAATGGTCTACAGGTTACCTGTGAATTTCACTGTGACTGGCCCTTAAGGGTCCTGGCACTGTAAAATGCAACCCCAAAAAACCAAAAAAAATAAATAAACACATTTATATCCCATTTGGGGAACAGAAATGCAAGTGAGACAGCAGCTGTCGCACTTAAAAAAAAATGTTTTAAAAAAACATTTTGAAGTATTGCATGATATAGGGTCAGTAAATACCCTGTAAAGCAGTGGCACACCTCGTGCACGTATTTAAAGTGGGTGCATAAAGAGGTCTAAAATTTCTGCACATTTTAAAGAGCATCTTGCTTGTCAATTTGGGATGCGCTTTTAAATGCGCAGAAATGCCCCCTGATTTGCGCAAAGGGGTGAAAAAGGACATCTGAATGGGTGCATATAAGAAGCGTCCATTCAGATATCCTTTGTGGATCGGACTACTTTTTTTTTTTTGCTCAAATGATGTAATGTGCTTGAGCATTTCATTTCTTGAGTCCAAAAAATAGGAGTTGAGCTCCATTGACCCTTCAGTTTTTTAAAAAAAAGATATATTTTTTCAAAAACAGACATTTGTGTTTTTTTTTGCAAAAACAGTTTTTGCGCTTTTTTGCAAAACTGGCCGTTTTTCCTAGCATTTTGTGGGATCGCAAAATCGCTATAAACTGGAGGGTCTGAAGCAACGCCAATAAAGACAGCACAGCAGGTGGGTTGGAGAGGCCAATACCAGACCAGCCACTGTGTTAGAACCAAGGTTGCAAGCAGCAAGAAGGTATGAAGAAATCTAAAGGGAACTATGTGTGAAACGTATGTGACGAGTGACGCAAATATAATTGGAAACCCATTGAGTGACTGAACTGGTTGACAATTGTGAAAAGGGAATTTTGAGATCAAAGTGGTCCTGCAACGTGTCAAGCTAAACCCTGTGCACATCTGAAAGTCTTTGATAGTTTAATGTGAACTTAAATTGGTCTGAACCTGGCTGAGGGAGACTAATAGTGTAAGAGGAAGGATCTGAGCCCAGCTGACAGGGATCCGGGTTGAACCGCGAGTCACCAGAGAAAGAATATTCTCTGAACATTGTAAAAAGGGGTATCGGAGCACGGAAGAGGAGGATCCACAATAACTTTCGCGATATAAAAAGGGATCTGAACCCGGCTGAGGGGGATCCAGGGTGAACCACCTGAGAGGAAAGGAACTTTGTGTTTTGTTTTGGTACATTAGGCCCTCTTCAAGAGACTTTGATGAATAGAGAGATTTAAGAACAGAAGGCCCTGATGTTGGTAATGGAACTTTACTTTGACTTTACTTTATTTGTATCGCACAGCAATGGACCCGGAGGCATGATGGCGCCGACATAACAAAAATAGAATAGACAAAACACATAAACAAATAGTCAAAGCCAGGGGAAAGTCTCAGCTGTGCAGCGGCTAAAATTAAACAGCCAAGTTTTTAACTTTTTCTTAAATGGCTCGAGTTTCAGTTCAAGCCTGAGGTCCAACGGGAGACCATTCCATGCAGCTGGTGCTGCCACTGAAAAAGCTCCCTTTTCAGCCTTTCTGGATCTGCTTCAGGGGATGTCTAGCATGTTAGAATTATTAGATCTGAGAGTACTAGTGGGGGTCCTGGTCGTGATCAGTTCTCTCAAGTAGCAAGGCAGAGTCCCCTGTAGACACTTAAAGGTGATCATGAGGAGGCAAAAACAAATTCTCGCCTCCACTGGGAGCCAATGCAGGGCTCCTCTGGCTGCAGAGACGTGATTATGTCTCGCTAGACCCATTACCACCCTCACAGCCCCGTTCTGAACCCCTTGGAGACGGATGGTGTCAGCTTTGCCAGTCAGGAGGCTACAGCAGTAATCCATTTTAGCGCCAACAATGGCTCTGGCTAAGGTTTCTGCGTTGTCCTGCGAGATGAGGGGACACATGTGGGCGAAGAGTCGCAGGTAGTAGACAGCTCCTGAGATGACACTACCCACGTGGGCCTTCATGGAAAGGTGCTGATCTAGGGTAACACCTAGGGATTTAACTTTCTTAGACCTGTTAATCTTCACGTCGCCGGGTTGAAAACCCCCATATGCTAACCCCCCAGCTTAGGGAAGGTACAAGGGGACCCCACAACCATAAGCTCAGTCTTGGACCTGTTGAGAGCCAGGCCATTTAAAGCCATTCAATTATCTTTACATTTATAGGCATTATTAAGCCTGGCTCGGTCTTCCGCGTGGGAGCCTGACAGCGGGATAATGCACAGAGTATAATCAGCAAAATTAGTAAACCATATCCCTTCCTGCTCCAACATGGCACAAAAGGGGGCAGTGAAAATATTATAATAACAGGGGGAAAGACTTGTTCCCTGGTGGACCCCATATTCAGACAGCATTGCAGTCGCCTCAGCAGTCTCAGAGCAGACACTGCTTTCCCGATTGTGGAGAAAAGAGGCAACCCAACGGGAAGCTGCTGGGGAAAAGAAAGTCACTTCTTCGAGTCTGGAGACCAACAAAGTGTGGTCTACCAGGTCGAGCGGCAATGAGATCCAGGAGCATGAGCATGGAAGCGAGGCCTTTGTCAGTACGTGCGAGAAGTCTAGATTTTAGTTCAAGCAGTGCCGTTTCAGTGCTGTGGCCAGCTCTAAAACCCGATTGTCTACTGTTTAAGATGGAGGAATTATTAAGGTGAAGGGCTGCCTGTTTGTACGCAACCCTGTCCAAAATCTTCAACAGGAAGGAAGTGTTTGTGATGGGCCTGTAATTCAAAGGATCTCCCTTTGGGAGATCAGTTGTTTTTAAAAATAAAGGGGTCACACAAGACCGTTTCAAACCGTCCGGCACAATGCACTCCCTGAATAAGGCATTTACAAAATGGTGTATTGCTGCAAGGAGGGCGGGAGGACAGTTTTTGATAATTACGGCGGAGTACGGGTCCCCCTTACAGCTGGTAGTCTTGAGGTGAGCCACAACCTCTGCCAGCACCTCCAAAGAAATCGGGGAAAAAAGAAAATTCAGGAACTGTAGGGCATCTTTTAAATCCCTCAGAGCTAATTAAAGTGTTCTCATTTGAGGCAACTTGTTTCCTGAGAATGTTGGCCTTAATACCCTTTAACATCATACCCATGGCATCCTGGATACCCTGGCACCAGGCCGTGTCTGAGGTAGACTCTTGCTCCTTCAGGATCTTAAAAAGTTCTTTAGTCTCTGACTTGGCAGAGAGGATTCTGTCGTTAACAAAATTCTTTTTTGCTTCCAGTAAAGCACCTTTATAGGCTCTGACAGCCCCTTTGTGTACAATAAGGAGACTGGAGGGTAAAGGATTACCTTTCCAGCTGCGTCCTCGTGCCAAACAAGCCAGAGTGTGTGCTTGGCTCGAGTGAACTGCCATCTCCTGTGCTGAAAACGAGCAGAAAGGAGGCCAACGGCTGAACATTCTGACATATTTTGAGAACACTTCTTTTTTATGAACACTACCCCCATGCTATTTGTATTTAGCGGTAAGGATTGGCAATAGATTTTGTTTTAGTATAGGCCCATTTATTTTGACGAGACTCCATTAGGACTGCATTATTATTATTTGATGGTCTTAGCTTGCTCCCATCTGTAGATTTAGGATTAGATAGGCGTTTATCACACTCTTGTTAAAGTTCAATAAACACCCTTGAACTGTGGTCATTTGTGTGTCTTACTGTTGAAACCATGCCTTCCTTACACGGGACAGCATACATCTTCAACACTCAGCAAGTTAATACAAAATAGTTGCTTTAATACCCAGAAAGCATCATCTATGATGTCATAACATCATCACATTTTGCAAAACCTACTGGGAACAGGGATTGGTTAATGGGTTTAGCTACATATAGATTGTATAGGGGTTAAACATTTTATTGGAACCACCACTAGATTTAGAACGTAAAAAATACATAATTTCTAAGATAAATAATTGGTTGGCATACTGATGGGGGCCTGACACTGGGGCTTTCGATAAGTTGGCTTCTTGCTAGCCAGCCTTGGACACTTGGCAGGTCGTCAACCAGATGGGCAGTCGGGAGAGAGAGCGAGAGAGAGAGAGAGAGAGAGAGAGAGAGAGAGAGAGAGAGAGAGAGAGAGAGAGAGAGAGAGAGAGAGAGAGAGAGACAGAGACAGAGAGAGACAGAGACAGAGAGAGACAGAGACAGAGGTGTCCATGGACTACCATCCCCCATTTCTAGACAATGGGAATGGGCAATCTCTTTGTACTTGATTTTGTGTTGGAGGCTCCTGTCCATGTGTGCTTCTAGGGAGCATTGCAGGTGTACGATCTGTTTTGGTCTCTAATGACTAGCCAGTGTTTTTCAGCCATGGATCACATGTTAGGAGTCCATGCATGAAGTCGAATTACCTTCTATTTATTGAGATTTTAGCGAATATTAACATGCGTCGTATTTTCTACATCCACCAGGGACACAAGTTATTTTTCATGGGGTCTTTTCGCTTGTTATTTTACTGCACCTTGCTAACAAAGACTGGTTGTATTCTTATAAGACTTATTCTGCTTGGGTCTTGGGAACGGCTAACTTGTGCCTTGGTTCTGCCATTCTCATCCTCCCTTATTTCACTGTAATCTTGGCACTAATTGTCAGCTACCGTCTGAGCGGACCTGTATTCCTGTGGATTTAGCTCTGAGTCGCCCACACCCTCCCGTCCCCCCTGGGACGTGAGGCCTATGCCCATTCTGGATCATGCTGCAGCTTTCATTTTTCTTTTAAGAAGATGGCTGCCCAATTTTGTTTCTGTGTTAGCGAGTTATATTAGTACATAGCTCATTTTGCATTCAACATATACATTGGTCATGATAGCGTTCTTCATGTCTTTGGATGCAATGTTAATATTCTTCATGTATAAATGCATATATTGCCTAGTGTGCGCGTTCTTCATGTGGAGTGCATGTGGGCTTTATGTCCAATGCATGTGCTTGTTACTGTTACAACAGTTATTTAAATGCTTTTGCCATCTTCAGCTGAGATTGTCTCCACGTCCTGCTGTACCTTCCTGGGATAAGGGTGGTGCGGTTGTCTCAGTAACATTTGTGCAGTACTGGGGGCAGGCAGAAGCTATAGATGATTCATTCATCTGCCTACCAACAAATTGTTCCTTCTCCAGCATTGGATCTTTCATGGATGCAAATGCTTTATGAATAAGATGACATAGAAGCACATATACATATACATATACACAACCAATGGGCAGCAGTACAGCTCTACAGAAGCAATGAACTCACCAGTGGAACACTCACCTCAAGCCAATAGGTTGCGAAGTACTGCTTGTCCAATACAGACTTTTGTGAAGGTGTGGGCTGACTGCCACGTAGCAGCCCTGCAGATGTGGAGCAGGGGAACACCAGACAAGAATGTCATAGAAGAAGCCACGTCTCTGGTGGTATGGGTCCTTGGAAGTGGCCGGTTTGCGATTCAAAAATGCAGCCTGGCGGCCACCTATACCTGGAAGCCTTGGCATAGGGCTTTACCTTGTTCAACAGGTCCAAATGTCACAAAGAGTGGTGAAGTTCTGCAAAATGCTTTCATACGTGCAATATAAAACTTTGAAGAACAGACAACATCCCGCAAAGGCAACACCCTCTCCGCCGGAGAGGTGGGAGAGCCAAAAGAACATTGCAAGACCAGTGGTTCGTATAGGTGGAACGATGATGGAACCTTCAGCATTAATGAAGGATGAGTGTGCAACACCACCCTAGAGCAATGAAGACAAATAAGGCATCTCTCCAACACGTCTGGCCGATGTAATGTCACCAGTCTTCCATGAGAGAAACTTCAAAGGAGTCCAATGTAGAGGCTCAAAAGGCCGGGACATTAACTTGGAGAGGTGCTTAAGGCCGGTGCTGGTGCCTTTACTGGAGGGAATGTATGGAACACACCCTTTAAAAACTGCTTCACTAGCCTATGAGACCACAGGGAAGGTAGTGATCGCTGGAAGATGGACTTTAATGGATGCCCAAACCAGTCCTCCTTGCGCCAGTGATAGAAGATATGGCAGTACCACACCATATAGTGAAATGCTTCCACTCGTGCTTGAGGCAGGAGAGGGTGGACAAAGCTCTAGCCTTTGCTAGAATTCTTCTGTATACTAAAGGCAATGCGGAGTGTCAAAATGCTAGGTCTGCAGGAGCCAAACCGTCAACTTCAGGGATGCTGGGTTGTTGTGTAGAAAAGGATCCTCCTTCTCTGGAGAGAAGATCTGGGAAGAGGAGGCTGTCTGATGCAGGGTGCTACCGACAGATGAAGGTCAGAATACCAATTTGGCACAGCCAAGCTGGGGCCATGCAAATCATCCTGCACTGGCTCTGATTGAGTACATTGATCACATGCAGAAGAGGCGGGATCGGAGGGTATGTGTACAGGAACCAACCCTCCCAGGAAATGGAGAAAGCAACCCCCAAGGCTTCTCGCTTGAGGATACATGCTGGCAAACTTGGCACCCTTGGAGTTGTCCACTTTGGTGAACAAGTCAAACTTTGGGTGCCCCCACCTTAAGGAAAAATTAAGAACTCGATCTTGACAGAGTTCCCATTTCTTGCATGAATGTTTCGGATCCCCGCCAGGTGAAATGGAATAAGGAACATGACCTGGGACAGAGCCCAGGGCCACAGTGTCTGTGCTTCCTTGGGCAAAATAGGAGAGTGGGAACCTTCCTGCTTCCTGATGTAGAACATTGTGGTTGTGTTTTCCGAAGATGAAAACCACTTTGCCCAGGAGCTGGGGTTGAAATGACCAGAAGGCCCAGAGCACAGCTCGGAGCTCCAACACATTGACGTGCAGTACCTTGTCGTCCTGTTGCCAGAGACCCCTTGCATAAAATGTTCCAGAGCCTGCTGCCTGACCTTCCGTTACCTGATGCGTCAGTGGATGACACGGACCGCCTCGCATGAGGTGCTGGCGACGGTTCCACCAATGCAGAGTTCGGCTAAATGCTGGGTTGAGCGTGATCTTGTTGTCATTCCAGGACCACAGCAACCATTTCCACCTGGCATCCAAGAACTCCTGGAGAGGCCTCATATGCAGTCTGCAGTGAGGCACTAACGGGATGCATGAGCACATCATCCCCAGTAGTGAGTGAACTGTAGTCAGCTGGAAAGAGGACAGCTGCAGATTCCTGCGGAGTATGGTCTTGACCCTCTCTTGCGAGGGGATAGCCAGGCACTGTAGCAGGTCCAATTGTGAGCCCAGGAACAGAGCGTTCTGAGACAGCAACAAGGATGCCTTTGGAAAGTTGATGGAGAATACCAGCAAAGTCAGGCGCTAGATGGTCTGCTCGGTGTGCTGCAGGGATAACGGACGAGCCTGCACGTGGATCAACCAGTCGTCCAGGTAAGGGAAACATCGATTCCTGCATGGAGCAGATGGCCTGCTACCGGTACTAGGCACTTGGTGAATACCCTTGGAGAAGACTTTAGCCCGAATGGCAAAGATTTGAACTAGTAGTGCTGCTCCTGCTCTGCAAAGCGAAGGAAGGGCTTGTGCTTCCGATCGATGGGAATGTGGAAGTATACATCCTCCAAATCAAGGGACCAAAGAAAATCTCCTTGCTCCAGATGTTCCAGCACCTGCTGAATTGTGACCATGTGGAACTTCTGCGATTTGAGGAACTTGTTAAATTCCCTACGGTCCAGGATGGGTCGCCACCCACCAGACGTTTCTCACCAGGAAATACCTGGAGTACACTCTAGAGCCCCAGAGGTGCGATGGAATGGTTTTCTATGGCCCCTTTTGTATAAGGGACTGAACCTCCTGTAGGAGGAGGCTTAGGTGCTGCTCCGGTCTTCATATTGGCAGAATGGAGGGGCATGTCTTGAAATTCCAGTGTGTGACTCTGCCGGACGATGTTCAGCACCCATTTGCTGGTGGTGATGTTGAGCCACTATTCAAAAAACTATGAAAGCCGGCCTCCCACAGGGGTGCCAAAGTGGAGCTCGGGGCCCGGCGCTGGTCAGGCCTGCTTTGGGGTTTGCATGCGAGTGGAAGCACACGTCATTGTTGTGTACTTTTATAGGCTTGCAACCGCCCTGTGTATTCCTCTTGAGAGCTGGTCGGGAAGGTTGACAACAGGCAGGTCGATAATCTCTAGAGGTTCTGGAGAATATGTCCTTACTGGAACGAAAGGACTGCCTACTCTGTTGCAGGGTACCCAGGGAACGAGCAGTGTCTGGGTCCATTGTGATGGCTAAAAGCATCTCGTTGACTTTCTTCCCAAAGAGGTCTACCCCATCAAAGGGCATGTCCATTACCTTAGACTGCATTAGGAGGTTAACTAACCCCCAAGCATCTTGGGTCTGAGTTTATAACAAAATTGAACTTTGCTCCTCATTTATGAAATAACGGTAGCATACTGAGGGAGCTCAGAGATTGTGTTTTTTAACAATGTTGTTTGTCTATGTTTTTAAGCATTATTTAATGTTTTAAATCATGGTGTTATTGTTGTTTTATATGTTGTAGCACTGATGAAGCCTTTGAATAAGTCTGCTAATCCTGAAGAAGACATTGACCAATGGTTCTGTAAAATCTGGCCAATTGATGTGAAGTCGAAACTATACAAAAGGAAATCCAATGATGAGGAATACTACTAGAATAATAATCTTCGATACTTATAGTTGATACATAATTGTGGACTGTCAAAGTAGGAATATTACTACTGTAAAAGTTATTTAGAATGTCTCTATACAAACTAGATTTGATTGTGAAGATCAATGGTAGAATGGTGTGTTAGTGATATACACGTAGGAGAAATGTCTACACAAAAATGCGCTATCTACACACAAAAAAACTTTTGTTCACAAAAGAAATATCTTCATTGGAAATGAATTGTCTTATAATTGTTCAAAAATTATGTTTTTTATGAAATTGTAACAGAATAATATGATATATTTTTAATAAGAACACGCTCTCTGATCCTCAGCATGCGCTTGAATTTTTCTGCACATGGGGCATCCTCTCCGTTTAGTATATATTGAACTCGCCCCAGATGCCCATGTAGGGGTCCCCACCTTTGTTTTTGGCATTACCTTAGACTGCACATCAGACGAATGTTTGTGGCTTTCAACCACTTGTGGCTCCCCAGAAGCGCTCCGTTACCCATCTCCTTAGCGCAGCAAAGCCAGAGACTCCTCCTGCTTAGCATCAGTCAGGAAATCAAATATTGGACCCATCTGGTACCATAATTCTGTGACGTACCTGGAGAGGATAGTTAAGGAATTGGCTGCCTTAATGGTGACTGTGGTACACACTTTCCGAAAGCGTCCAGCAGCTTGCTGTCCTTGTCTGGGGGCACTATGCAAGTGGAGGACAGGTTTACTGACCTTTTTCTTGCTGCAGTGGACATCACAGAATTGGGACCCGGCTCAGTGCGAAGACACTAAGGAGGGGAGCTTGTGACCTATATTTTTTGTCCAGTCGGTCCTTCTGTGGCGGTGCCGAGGAAGGGTTCCTCATAACCAGTAGACCATCCTCCCAGATGTCGTCAAGCATTTGGATGGCTACCACCGATTTCCTTGAGGCTTCCCGCCTTTGAAATGGGAACCATTCCTTCAGCTGTTCCTCAGGAACAATGTCAAGAAGCTTCACAGCTTGTGTTAACAGAGCATGAAAAGAGCCTTTTTCGAAGGCATGTCTGGTGGCTCCCCATCCATTGTGACCAAGTCGTCATACTCGTCAGTGTCTCTAGATGCATCTGTATCTGAACCAGTATCTATGTTTGTGAGGGTAGCCACAGGGCCAGCAGACAATTGAGAAGCTGGAGTTGGTCTCAGAGGGCAGGGTGGTGGAGCCACTGCATCACGTGTCTGCCTGCTACTGGGAGCACCTTGAGGGGTTGGAAAAAGCAGCCAGTGCTGTAGTTAAGTGACTAAAGTCTGCAAAGTAGACAGAATGTCTAGCAACAGGTGCCTGGGTATTGGAGTTCCCACGGTAACTGTAGGCACAGCCACTTTCGGAATAGGTGGACGAACAGGCTTGTGAGGAGCTGGCAGAATTGGATCTGGTTCATCCTCTTATTTCTTCCTGCACACAGAAGAAAGCCTCCAGATGCCCTTCATCTCCTGAGAAAACACCGTCTTGCAATAGTTGAGCAGGTGGTGCTGCTTCAGTTGACCTAGGTAGCAGTGTGAAAAGCTGTTGTGCTTAGTAGGTTGTGGCAGAAAGGAGGCATCTCTGTCCACACGTGTGCTCCATAGGAACGTAACGAACACTGATGCTTGTGGAGTCCACAAAGTAGTTGTAGATGCCAAAAGGTGTTGATGCTGGCCTTGAGGACAGAGCAATTCTGGCGATCGTGGACAGACAAGTCATCTGCGAGGAGCCAGATTTCACCTTATGGACCGTCAAGGAGGTCGTGGATGGGACCATCGTAGACTAGGTCATGGACTAAGTAATTGGCGTCAACAAGGATTTATCCATTTGGCTCGTCGACTGCATTTGGCTAGTCGATGGGGTCGTCGATGTCGTAGTGGCAGTCGACAGAGGCAGAGTAGGCAGCATGCTTCGTAGCCGTGGTCGTAAGCGATGCCACTGTAGACTGTGCCGTTGACATGAACATGGTCGACAGGGGTAGCGGAAGCATGCGATGCAGGACCCTATTTAGGTTTCTTCCCCAGGGAAGTGTCCCCATGGGACCACAACCACTTTGTCCATTCTGCAGGTCTGCCAAGCCTAACAGAGGCATGACTTCGGATGGAGGCTGAGTCAGAGGCCCTTGCACTCTCCACCAGTCAAGCCACCAACCTTCTATGGTGATCCTTACGAGTTTTCGTGGTGAAGGACTGGCAAAAGGAGCAGGTGTCCACATCGTGGTCCGGGTGCAGGAAATTAATGCAATTTCCGTGTCTTTCCATAGCTCACTGCTTGGCTTACCCTATAAGAAAATCTTATTTCCCGGAAAAAGATTTTTTTGACACCTATCTTATAACAGAAACAGAACTAGGTTAATAATAAGGTTGATCATATGCAAGTAAAACATTATCACCTGTCACAATTTTTAATGAATGTGAGAAATCATTCCTGGCAACGGTATGGGCCTTGAAAAACTACCGCTGTTGAACTGTGGTAAACAAGTTATAATTGAGACCTTGCACCAGCTTCTGCGATATTTGCAAAGCAGCCAAATATGAACTGGGAGTGCCACTAATTCAAGGATAACTTCCTCAATTTCGAAACCTGTATTAGCAGATTTTCATGACTGCATCAAGGATAACCGTATACAAGAGGAAGATGAAGATTTTAAAAACAGCAATAATATAAAGGCATATCTAGTTTCTCCTCAGAGGGTGTATGCAGAAAACACAGATCACAAAATGCCCATGTTTTCTGTAGCGGGATGTTCCTACTGTATTACAGAAAACAAGGAGGAATTACTCTGTGGCATCCGCAATGCTTGGATAAATGACATCCCTGAGCTGTGAAATTGATCCCTGGAGTAGTCAAGAGGCAGAACTCATGGCCATATATGAAGCTGTCCTTACTCCCATAGGCCATTAACTCTAGGAATCATTTCTGATTAAGATTATGTCTTAAATTGATTTGAACACTTGATTAAGTGGAAAGTCAGGGGTATGATGTGTGTGAACAACAAACCCTTGAAACACTTGGAAGTTAATTCAACTATAGGTGATTCTGTGACGACAGTGTTCTGAAAAAAGATAAAAAAAAGGACACTTGAAAGATTAATGGCTACCACAAGACAGGAAATTATTTGGAAGATAAAGCTCTCAAAGGGAATTACATTGATGGATGTGGAACATCAGAGAAATTCAAATAACCGCAGTGACTCGACATCAAACTCATGCCAAAAGTGTGCTTTAACTATTCAGTGGAGTAAAGATGCTCCAGATCTTGGTTTAATTACTTCTCAGAAATAACCAGACTTTTCCAATTATTGGGAAATGTTATCAATACCTACAAGATCCAGAGAACTTCCCCCTATGTGAACAGGATCATCAGTGAAAGGAAGACCTTTGAGTCTTAATGATGTTTCAGAAAAAGTGTAATGTGCAAGTTGCACTCTTGCTCAGGAACTACCATTCTGGTTACCATCAGTGGGTCGTACAAACCTAATTATGAAGCATAGCGTTAAATCATGCCCATGATGCAACAACGGCTGCTCATCAGGGTGTTAGAAATGATGAAGATCCTATGCGAGGTTGGTCATTGGCCACACAGGAGTCAGGATCTAAAGATGTCTGGGATACGCTCAATTACAACAGAGTTCTCCCACTCCCCGTGCTCCTCTACAAAAAGGAGGAATCACATTACTATGGGACCCATATTCTTGGACTGCTGACTTTTTCTGCTTGAAGCAACAAGTATATGTTCACCATTCTTAGCCTGTGTACCAAATGTGTTGAATGTCTCCCAGCCTGTTAGGGAGAATTCTCTGTTTAGGCTGAATTTCCTAACCTAGTGAGTCCCCCAGCAGCTTTGCTGGATTTCTGGAGTTGTTTTTTTCCATCCTGCCAAGAGTGAGACTCCTTTTCCTCCCACTCTTGGACATGAATGTGTGTAATTCCTTTGAATATCAATGTGTTCTATGGGCTATTGGGTCTTTTACTCCATAGGGTCTCATATGTTTTTTCTATGTGTGTTACACCGCACCCTACGTGCCGTAACACTGGGGCGTCCTAGCGGACTTCCACCATAGACTCCATACCCGGGAACTGACTACTGTCTCCCCGGGCATGTAAAGTCACCATTGGCTTTACTAGACCTAAATTTACTAACAGAACTAGTAAAAACCATCTTATTGTGGACGTACTAGTAGGGGTAATTCGATTACTCCTGGATCTGTTACTCAAGGGGGCACTGTCCCGTCCCCCACCCCCCCCCCCGTCGAGTTTTGGCTGGTGGCAGTGGAAACTACTTGTTATGTTCGACCCCGAACATAACCCTATGGGATTCGTCCCATTGTTAGAGATTGATACTTTTCCTCGTTAATTTCTAACGTACCACCGGTCTACTTATCTTAAATAAGTTTATCGGATGGTATTTTCTGCCAGAACTCGGTTTTTAAAATGGCGTCTGTGTTCGTCTCTGTGACTCCTAAACCAAAGGTTGAGCCCTTTGTTCCGCTTTTGGCAGGCCTCTGTGCAGAGACCCTCCAAAGTGGTGCCATTCTGTCTGGGTTACCACAGGGGTATGGGAGGGGGTTTAGGCACCCTGGACCGAGTTGCCTTGCCAACTCCGGTCGCACTCTGGTGTGATTGGCCCAAGTGGTGAGCCTCCCCGCTCACCACTTAGCATGTGTTGATTGACAGCTAGGCTGAATGAATGGGGGTTTTCTGCATAAAAGCAGGGCTTTTGGGACTGGATCTTCAGAAGTCGCCACAGGACCTAAGAATCCGACGAGGGTAACGCTGAGCCGACCTGCACGACGACACCTCCGGTGGAGCCCTGCGGAACCGACTCACCACTTCCCGATGACAGAGGAGATCTCCCTGCCGGAGAGTCTCTTCCCCTGACTGGTGGGGATAACCAGTCCCCTTTGCTTTTTCTTCGCCTCAGGACGCAGTGGTCGAATTGCTCGTGCAGAGCACCTCAGCAACCGGATAGGCACTACCCCTGTACCGCGACCAAAAGGTGGTGCCTTGTGACGGAGCACCCCGCGGCTTGTCTCTTCCCTGGTGGTGCACCGGACTTCACTTTTCTTCGACGACGAGATCATCTCTACTCTTGGCAAAGACCCGACGTGCATCCACCACCAGGAACAACTGCCCCCGCCGGAGCTGTCTCTCCACAAACAAGGTACCGTGTCCGCCTGGCTTCCCTTTCGATCGGTTCGAGTGAGGTGTCTTAATCCTCTCCTTTCCGTTGGGTCGCCTCCAAGCTTTCTCACGTATTGTTCTGAACTGGTTCAATCTGCCGATAACAATTTGCTACAAAGACTCGAACGCATTTCCCCTTGAGACTTTTTGGGACATATCGCCTTGCCTCTCTCCGAGTGGGCCTGGCCTCTGAACTTTATGATCTATTGTGGTTCTTGCCTTCCTGCCTTGCATTTTACCCGTGAAGTATTGAACTGTGTTGATTTCATAACCTGCCTATTTTTCTCTCTCGTCCTAACTAATATTAGAGTGCCATCTAGGTTGAGGCATACACCTCTGTCTGCAAATAAGTGATGCTGGTAGAACCTAGACTTGTCGAAATATTGTTAGAGGGATTGATCGTTTCTTCTTCGTAGAGTAATTGTGATTTATTTGTTTGCCGTGATAGTGCCGTAGTGTTTTTGATAGATGTTTCGTTATAAATAAATACCTTAATATCTTTACACTGAGTCTCGTTGCGTGTTTGCTTGTCTTACTGTGAAGAATTGTCCTATATTGTATACTCCACATACTGCTTAACTCTTCTTGAGGGAAGTCTGACTGCTCAGCCACAGCTACCAAGTGAATCTGTGTGGTACAGACTGCTACCAAGTGGGTTCACCGCCAAACGCCTGTAGTCCTAAATCTTTTGCAGTGGTCCCAGAGGGAACTGCACAGGTTTCCGCCTAACACAGCCCCAACCTTTAAGGTAGCAACTGCTGCCACTTTATTGATGAACCATATCTTTTCTTTATTTTGGCCTTGCTCAAAGGATTGAGTCCAACCAGGATAGTCCTTTTACCAGTGAGGTGATGACTAAGCTGTGGTAAAATCGAAGAGTACAAAGGAAGCTACATATCGCCTACAACAATGAATCCAGCGAGGGGTAAAGCGATACAACAAATCTGTGGGAATTCTAAGGAAGTTTGTGGTGGACTCTAGAGTTAGGACTTGTGACTACCCATGGTTCTGATGGCTCTGAAACCTACCGCTTCTTCAGCTACCCAAAGTCCCCTTTTTAACTCATAACTGGTAGGAAAATGGTATTGACTCAAAATCTGTTATACCAAACACAAGAACAGACATTGACCAATGACTCAACCACTCATGAATACGTAGAAAATATTTGCAAACACCTTCAACATGCATTTCCTATGCTCAATGAAACCTGGCAAAGTCTGCATCAAGTATGAAAACCTATTACGATTTCAAGACCTCAAAGAGGGAATATGAAATAGGAGACAGAGTTCATTTCTTTAATTTCTGGAGGAACCAATGTAAGGTGTGGACGTTTCCGCCTTGCTGGTGATGGTCTCTTGAAATTACAGCAAAGATAATGGAGTTGCCTACAAGATAAACATCCAAAAAAGTGATCAGAGAATGTTGGATACACAAAAAACTGCCAAAAACCTTGTCATCCTTGCTCAATTCTTAACCAGTTAGAGGGACCATAAAACCCCACAGATGAGGGAACCACTGCAAAAAAGTGTAAACTATTGACATTATAACGTTAAGTAAGGCTGTTTAAGTGAAAGGATGCATGCTTGTATATTATTGTTAAATAATAAATTGGCACAGGAATCAAAAATAGAAGAGGACATCTAAATATCCTTTGTGTGTTATTTTATATTGAACCATCCTTTCCAATTTCCCAAGTTAAATAACTAGAAGTTAATTCCTGCCAGGAAGACGAAGAGGGAGAAGAAGAAACCCAATTCCCCCAATGAAGAATTCAATGTGGGATAGTAAGAAGGAGCGAGAGAGGAGATGAAGAAACGAGGAATGAAAAGATACAATTATATTTCAGTACTTTTGTTAAAAAAAGTGTTTTGCTATGTTGTGAAAAAAAGAAGGGCAATAAGGGCAAACATTTTATTACACCTGCCTATGAGGTCTTTCCTGGGGGAACATCAGCACAGGGATGGAGGACATGTAAAATATTATTTAAGGCGAATGGAGCACACATTCGCTAAACATAATGTGTTTTGCAGATTGTTCACCTCTATAATGTACCTTTCCCAAAGCAATAGGTGTAAGCCAATGTAAATGCCAACAGTTTTTCTTTTTACACAACCTATTACATATGATTAAGGAGTAACTAATCCATTGAGCTGAGCTGCGCACACAAGTCGACATTCAAAGCATATGCTCATCTTAATAAAATACAGGCAAACGCATCCTAGAAAACTCTGTTCTGTGAGATAGGAACAGTTTATGTACTGGTATCTCCCCAGTTTTTTTTTTTAGCTGAGGCGTTATTTTCAGGATACAAAAAAAATCAAACACTAAGTTCCTGCAGACTCTCAACCCTTTTGACTTACGGATCATTCATACATTACCACAAATGCAAGTCTGTTTTTATGGCATGGATCTCAAGAGACCCAGAACAGTTTGTTTATATTTAGCTTGTTTGGGGCTAGCAATGCACAAATGCAAAAATTAAACTGCAAGGTTTCATGCGACATGGAAAAAATAATGAAATCCCTTTTTGCTCCTAGCTTCTCAATTTTCTGTTTGATTGAAAAAACAAAAAACTGGGATGCAGCAAGGCATTCATCATAATACAAATAAAAGCATAAGCATGATATATTAATATATATGAATAAATATACATCTTTCCATAGCTTTCTCATATGACATACTATTGGCACATGTCGCAGGTCTATGGATTCATGAATCTCGTGCAGTTTCAAACATTTATATCTCAATAAAGGGATAGATTCATAGTAGAAATGATGAAAAAACATTGATTGAATACAAATCCAACCAGAACCCCGGAATAAAGACGAGCCCCTCATGGTCACATGATCAAATACATTGGACCAATCTAAATAAAGGAAAGGGTAACTGGGATTGTCAGTATCTGAAGAAAAGCAATGACAAGAGCAGACCAATGCATCAAATGATGATGCATGACTAACATTTTGTAGCTAGTTAAGCCCAAACACAGAATAGGCAGAGTGCTCGGAAAATCTGCAGAGAAAAGGGCTTGTCCAACCAGAGAGGTGCTGAGTGGGATTCTGCCTTGGTTTTAGCTGATGGGAACTCCCCTAAAAAGACCTTTCCCGAAAGGAGAATGATGCAGAAGCCTTTCCCAAAACAGAACCAGATTTCTTGATAGGGTTTTGCGAAAGCAGCAGATTACTGAGTTTACCTGGTGGAGATGGCTTGGAGCGGTTAATGTCCCTACCTGCCCTGTGACTTTAAAAGAAAAACCAAAAGTCTGTCCATATAATAATCCCTGTACATTAATGTCCCTAGAACAAGTTAAACCCCTTAAAGCAATTGAAACTCTTTCAGGGGAATCCTTTACCAGCTACTCCAGAAAATAAAGGCAAACATTGGGAAGTATATGAAGAAACAGAATGCCATAGAATGTCATGTGTAAAATGCACATACAGGATTCTCTCACATTGACCAAATACATTAATCTGCCGATTTTCACAGGCATAATATGCTTTACTGGATTTGTGAAATGGCGAATAACATTCAAAAGGACAGTATTCAACCTTCTGTCCATTGGAAATCATAGCACGTAAAAGAGCCCTCGAAAAATCAAAGCTTCTATTCTAAACCCAAATCTGTTTTTCACATACATGCTCAGACTAGGAATCAACCATATATTGTATTCAGAGTAGGACTGTTTTGAGAAGAATCCAGTCATAATTGAACGCAATCTATGGTATATTATTTTTCTGTAAATAAGTGGCCTCTACTTGTTTGCAAAAAAAATAATTTTTATATATATAATACATTACTCACCGTAATCGTATTTCTGATGCTTGTATCTGCTTAGATTCACATGCTGTGCATAGGCCGACATCTAGTGGAAGCTGCGGAGTATTACAGTTTGTTTTTCGAAACTCAAAAATGGGCGTCGACACAGGGCGTGCCAGTAATACTATCCCTAGTGTGACGTCCACTGTACCCAAGATCCCTCACGCGTCTAGGATCCTCAGATTGTATTTTTTCTGACATGAGGTAGCATGAGGAGTAGCGCGAGTACAGATAATCCAAGCAGATAGACAGAAAGGTAAGACTACAAGCAATCATGCGCCTTCTCTCGGAGGGGAGGAAGGGTGGGTCGCATGTGAATCTAAGCAGATACAAGCAACAGAAATACGATAACGGTGAGTAATGTATCCCTTCTGAGGCTTGTGGAATCTGCTTAGATCACATGCTGTGCAGAGATTAGCGAGCAGTACCAGAAGGAGGTGGGATGTGAGAAGGGTCATGAGCAAATAAGTGTCTTAGAACCGCTTGTCCCACTTGTGTATCTGCCTTGGAATGAGTGTCAATGCAGTAATGCTGAGTAAAAGTGTGAATAGAGCTCCAAGTAGCTGCTTTGCAAATGGTGTCAAGGGGAACATTTGCAATGAAAGCCAGAGTGGCCCCAATGCCTCTAGTAGAGTGGGCTCTTGGCGTAAAAGGCAGAGTCTTTTCAGAGAGTGAGTAACAGCTGGATACAGTTTATAATCCACTTCGAGATGGCACCTTTAGAGACGCGATCCCCCTCTCTGCCTGTAGCTACGGAGACAAACAGTTGATCTGTTTTCCTTAGCGGTCTTGTTTTATTTACATAGTAGAGGACCGCCCTATGCACATCTAGGGTGTGTAGTTTCACCTCAGCAGAGCTTTGCGGGTTCTGGAAGAAAGCCGGAAGCTCTATGGACTGGTTTACATGGAATTTTGATTTAAATTTAGGTGAGAACCTAGGGTGTGTACGTAAAACCAGTTTGTCTTTATGGATAGTAAAGAAGGGATCCTGCACTGACAGAGCCTGAATTTCACTGACCCTTCTTATAGAAGTAATAGCTACTAAGAAGGCCGTTTTATAAGTCAGGTGTTTGAGACTGCTTTTATGCATGGGTTCGAAAGGGGGGCCCATGAGCTTGGCTAGCACCACATTAAGGTCCCACCCTGGAGGTGGGTTTGAAATAGGAGGGTGAAGTCTCTTTACTCCTTCCATGAAGGCTTTAACTACTGGTACTTTCCACCACAACACCTTGCTATGGGAAGTGGTGTAAGCCGAGAGGGCTGCCAGGTGTACTTTCAGTGAGTTAAAAACCAATCCTGCATCTAGCAGGTGGAGCATGTATGTAACAATGTTGGAAGGAGTGCAATCAACCGGGTTGATTTGTCTACTTTGGCACCAGACAACGAACCTCTTCCACTTGACAAAGTAACAGTGCCTTGTGTTTGGTTTCCTAGATTCCTTTAGGATGTCCATACACCTCTGTGGCAAATTGAGATGTCCAAACTCTATGACCTCAGGAGCCATGCTGCCAGGTTCATTGAGTTGGGTTGCTGGTTCACTGTTTGACCTTGGTGCTGGGACAGTAGGTTTTACCAGGCTGGAAGTTTGATGGGCTCGCACACCGCCATCCTGCGTAGGTGTGGGAACCACGGTTGTCTTGCCCACATGGGAGCAACTAGGACGAGCGTCATCGATTCCTTGTTCATCTTGTTCACCGCTTTGCACTTGTGCACTGACAGGTTTAGTAGATGGGGCTCGAACGCCTGAAGCGCTCTGAATACTGCCAGAAGCTCTAGCAGGTTGATGTGGTTCTTGGCCACTGAGTGAGACCAGAGACCCTGTGCTGTGTGGTGGAGATGGTGAGCTCCCCACCCCGTCAGACATGCATCTGTAGTGACTACTGCCTGTACTTTGGGATCGTAAAAGGGTTTCCCCTTTGCGAGATTCTCTCTTGTCCACCAGTGGAGGCTTTGTATCAGTGTTGGCGAAACGACCACTAGATCGTCCCACTGACCACTTGCCTGAGACCACTGTTTCGACAACCATTCCTGCATGGGACGCATGCGCAGACGCGCGTGGGGGACCAGGTAAATGCATGACGCCATCATGCCCAGTAACCGCATTGCTTTGCGTACCGTTATTTGTTGACCGGACTGATCATGCGGAATTTGCAGTAGTATATTCCGAATTCTTTCTTCTGAATGAAAGGTCAACCCCTCCTGGGTATCCAGGATTGCTCCTAGGAATTGTTTTGAGGTGCTTGGCACTAGGCTTGACTTCTTCTCGTTGATTGAGAAGCCTAATTCGTGGAGGAGGTTGATAGTCCTTTGAATGTTTGCCCTGCAAATTCCTGGGGTTTCCCCCGTTATGAGCCAGTCGTCCAGATAAGGGTACACTGGGATTGCCTCCCTGCGTAGGTGTGCAGCTGCCACCGCCAGTACCTTGGTGAATACCCTTGGTGCTGAAGCTATCCCAAAGGGCAGTACCTTGAATTGGTATTGGCGACTGTCCACCTTGAAGCGCAAGTACTTTGTGCGCTGGGAACATGGAAATATGAAAATAAGCATCTTTCATATCCAAGGTTGCCATGTAATCCCCCTTTTTTAGGAGGGGGATTACCTCTTGTAGCGTGGTCATACGAAATTTTTGGGGCTTGACATACTTGTTGGCAGGCCGTAAATCCAATACTGGGCGCATTGTCAAGTCTTTCTTGGCACAAGGAAGTAAGTTGAATAAATACCCTTGTTTACCTGGTGTCCCGGGACGAGTTCTATCGCGTCCTTTTGTAGAAGAATGGCGATCTCCTCGAGGAGAATCTTCTGATGTTCTAGGGAGTGTACTTTTTGTCGTGGAGGATGGTTCCGGGGACGCTGCAGTAGTTCTATACAGCACCCTGTGCATACTGTTGACAGCACCCATCTGTCTGATGTGATCCCTTCCCAAGCCTGGGTGAAGTTTGAAATGCGTCCCCGTACTGGGGTAGCATGAGAAGGGACCCTGAACTGAGCGTCACTGCTTTGGTGGAGGCGTGCCGCCTCCCTTGCTGGGGCTGCCTCTGCCTTTACCACGACCTCTCCCATTACCTCTGCCGTAACCCTGGGTAGACTGTTGGTTGTTGTTCCACTGTGTACCCTGCCCCTGGGAATAGTTAGATCCTCTCTGGGAATTTTGGCCGCGTGGGCGACGAAAATTACTATTCCCTCTCTGGTTGGGGGGTTTATTGGTTAACTGGCCAAGGGATTTGAGTGTCTCGTATTCGTCCCTGGCATTTTTCAGTGCGTCCTCGACCGCTTTCCCAAACAACAGATCGGCTTCCACCGGTTTGTCCAACAATGACGCCTGAGTTTCTGTCTTAAAACCAGACTGCCGTAACCACGCATGTCTCTTGATAACAGTACCTTCTGCTATCAATCTGCCTGCGTTGTCCGCGGCTTCGAAGGTTGCTTTCAAAATGCAACCAGACACGGCTCTACCCTCTGCGGAAATCCGAGCTAATTGGCCCTTTAACGGTTCCGGAGCAGAGGCTATGAGAGCCGGGACTTCTTCCCACTGATGGCAGTTGTAGCTGGCCAACAGGGTGGTGGAGTTAGCAATCCTTGCTTGATAGGCGGACGTTGAGGCTACCTTCCTGCCGAAACCGTATAGTTTTTTGCTCTCCTTGTCGGGAGGAGCTTCTGACGAAGACAAGGGTGTTCCAGCCCTCTTACGAGTGTTGGTAACAACTAGGGAGTCTGGCTTCAGATGTCCTCTTATGTATAGAGGGTCAGACTGAGCTGCCCTGAAAAGTTTTTCAACCCTGGGATTGACTGCTCTGGTGAGGTTTGGGTTCACCAGTGACGGATCTATTCTCCGCTGAATGGATTTAAGGATAGGGATGGTCTGGGCAACCGGCCTCCTTTCTCCCACTAACTCTTCTGCAAAGTCCCTTTCCTCCTGTACACCCTGGGTGTCAATGTGAAAATGTTCTGCTGCGCCAGCGAGAACCTCATTTAGGAGGGGCTGGTTATCGACCGGGGAGTCGGTAACCGGGGCTTCGTTCTCTACCGGGGAATCTACTCTGTATGTTTCGGGTCATCCTCTTCTTCCTGGTCCTCATCATCCCCATAGTATCCCGTCCCGGTTTGCTCTTCTATCATATCGAACTCTTGGTCTCCACCAAAGGAAGCCTCTCCTTGATACCAAGAGTATGGTGTTACGTAAGGTTGTACCTCGAAGGGTTCAGACCTCATCGGGCTTTCAAACCGGGCCTTCTTACTCGGGGGGATAGGATCAGTAGAGCCTGAGGGTGTGGCCCCTTGTGGATCATACGAGAGGAAATGTTCAGGATTTTTATCATAAAAATCAGCCAAAGAGGACATTCTTGACATGACTCTCTATGTCTTCACAAGACCATTTTTTGGACCTGGGAATGACTTTCTCAGCAAGTCTATGGGATTTATCCTGAGTAGCCTTGCTGGTTGTGGACCTATCAGCAGACCTGGACTTGTCTGTCTGTTTAGGGGGGTTGGGTTGTCTCGCAGGTGTGGAAGAAAGTACAGGTAGTTTCTTCTGCTGTTTTCCCCCCTCCCCGTGCGTAGAAAAATGTTTTCCCTGTCCCTTAGTGGCTCCGGAGTTCTTCGACGCCTGGCGTCGAGGATCGGGAGAGGTGTCCCTGTCCTTCGAGCGTGGGGCCTCGCTGGTTTTAATTGCGGGCTCCGCCTCCCGGAGCGCGGCCTGGGGGTGGAAGTCGTCTTCGTCTTCCGACGATCGAACTTCTGTTAGCCTAGGGAGCGAGGCACTCTTGGCAAGAGTGGATGATTGCCTGGCGTCATGCGGCGATCTCGATCGAGAGCGCCCAGAGGACACCGAGTCGGACCGTTCTGTCTGTGCCTCTTTCCGAGGACTCGACGTCGTTGAGTCTCGGTTGGACTTAGTGTGTTTAGTGTGTGTAGTATGTGAAGCGCTTGCGTCGCCGGGGGTCTTCCCCATAGCCGCCCTGCCGGACGACCTTCCGAGGTCGGGGACCTGCGCTCGGCTGTCTTTCGACGCCGTAATGCCCTCGCCGTCCGAAAGTACGGCGTTGCTGCCATCGCTGAAGGCGCCCTCCGCTGCCATGGCCGCCTGCCTGGCGTGGTGGGCCCAACGCTTCGTCGAACTGTCCTTAAGTGTCTTAGGTTTAAACCTACTACACGCTCTGCAGTTCGCTTCAAGGTGGTCCCTCTGCAAGCAGAGATTGCACGTGGCGTGCCTGTCGACCCAAGGGTATTTGCGGTTGCACTTGGGGCAGAATTGAAAAGGGGTACGTACCCTCCATACGCACCTTGAGGCAGCGGGCTGTTAAGTGTAGGAAATATATAAGGTGTACCTATATACCAAGAGTGTAGAGTATGTACCAACCCCCACTCTCCCTACTTGCAGGGCCGAGGCCAGCGGCCTACCAGGCCCTGGCCGAGGCCAGCGGCCTTCCGAGGCCCAAATCCGTCGTGCAGCAGCCGACGGTCGATTTCTTCTCCAGCCGGCGTCGAGTGTCGAAGTTCGACGTTGGGGTGGGGAAGGATGTCAATAGATTAATAATATTTTATAATTTTAGCAAAAGTATGGCTAAGGCCAGGGGACTCCGCAAGATGCTTCCGACCAGTATGGCGGAAAAAAACAATCTTAGGATCCTAGACGCGTGAGGGATCTTGGGTACAGTGGACGTCACACTAGGGATAGTATTACTGGCACGCCCTGTGTCGACGCCCATTTTCGAGTTTCGAAAAACAAACTGTAATACTCCGCAGCTTCCACTAGATGTCGGCCTATGCACAGCATGTGATGTAAGCAGATTCCACAAGCCTCAGAGAGATATATATATATATATATATATATAATAAAAAGTATGGGCGATTCCCCTGCATACAGTTGCAGTTGCAGAACCACCTTTGGGTTGGAATTAATATTTTCAAAAAAACAGAATATTAAGATTAAAACAGCCTTGCCGCACAAACACACGTTCGATACAGTTGTCCGGCGATTCCGACGATACCACTGCACCATAATGTAGACTTTCGGCATGTCCTTCTGGGCCGTACCCCTATGCTGTGTAAAGGGAGAACAAATCATCCATGAGAAAGGAAACTGGTGTATGGCAGAGAACAAGGTCCCATCGGTTGCATGCTCCTGCTGTCTTCCCCATACACGTTACAGATGAGAAAGGGCAGACTACAGCAGCATTGTCCGTTTCATGGAAACAGGGCATTCACTCAAAAATCAAGGTTTTAAATAATTGTATTTCAAATTATCACATGGATAATTGCTGACCACCTTTGAGCCAATCAGAGTGATTGTAATGCAGCAAAAGCCATAGTTGACTTCCGAGCATTCCGATTCCAATTCCATGAGCAAACACGGAAATGGAGAACATTTCTCGACATATTTCTTTCAGTAAGAGACTCATTTGCGAGACCTTTTTTCACTGCACCTTCAACGAGACATGCGATATCCAATTTAACGAACCCAGTTGAAAGCTAAAACATGGGAAACTGTGTAGAGAAATCTAACTTTTACACCAATACATACTTAAGTTAAACCAGTTCAATTAAACATGTGTATGAATGAAAATGCTTACCTAAAAATCCATGTTCCGTTTCACTCGGTCTCTTCAATAATTTCCTCCGTCCGATCCCGTCCCTGTTCCCACCCACGCCCTCATCGCCACCATGCATGAAGTAAGCGCAGTGGCTCCACACACCATGCGTATTGCTGTGGCTGCATCTGCGAGGACCCAACTCCCACACACAAAACGAACCGCCCCAACAGTTATTTTCTCGCTTTACAGGTGCAGCACCAGAATGGGGCCGACGGCCATGAATACTATGCACATACAATAAAAGAAACCCTTGGAACATGATTTGAATAAAGGCGGGAAACGAACATTTTAATAAATTTAACTAAATCGTGATTTTCTTAAAGATACAAATGTTAATTCGAATACATCAAAATAACTGGGAATTGGGTAAGAGAGGTGGAAATGTGTGAAACAGCCCAACAAGAAATAGCTTAACATGAAAACCGATAGCATAGTTTAATAAGACTGTTGAGCCCCATCTTCGGTTTGAGGAGGTAAAGAATTACTGAAAAGAGAAATAACGACGCTTTCAAAAGTAATTTTGCATGTATCCTATATGAACACTGGGTGGCGCTGTCACACTATAAATGGCGTGGCGAAAGGCCTGGAGAGACAAACTTGCGACAACACAACTTTAGTCGAGACCTACAATACCCTGATGAAAAAAGAGCAAGGACATCTTCGCCACTACTCCATGCCTCACTTTTGTAAAAAGAATTAATATGCTCATTATGCGCAGCACACGGAATAATTCGAAATCACTTTTCTTCAGTTAATTTTATTGACGGAATTGTACTCAATTGAATGATTGGAACTCCGGGATGGTCGGCGTGCTGAGGGGCGGAGAGGGGAATAATTTGGGCTGCCCAGAATCTCGAACGCTGGCATCAAAGTGCATTTTGGTAACTGAAGACTGATCACCGATTTGGCAAATAGATACGAGGTAGGGTGTGGTACACATGCCAGCCAGCAGTCTCAATACTGGCGCAAATAGTAAAATGTCTGCGACGAACATGCAGAATAAACTCCTTTGGACTACTTCAACATTCGGGATTACGCGGTTTTAGCGAGCAAAGGGTCGGTTCCAGGCAGTCCGTACATCAGTTGCACACCAGAGCTGCCTTCACGCGTACACGCAGTTCGGGGCAGATCGCTGGGGGGTTGGGATTTTGCCTCCCTGGAATGGTACTCTGGTAAGACATTCTTTGACAGAGCGCAATTCCTTCGTGGTCTGGCCCACTTCCTTCCTGGGGTATTTGGGTTGATACAAGTACTTTTACTGATGAAAATAAATATGGAGAGAATACAGACGTCCAAGTCTTTTTTTTTTTAATATTCGAATTCCAGCGAGATTTACGGATTTGAAAGAGTATAGCCATCCCTGCTGTGCCCGTCACTCATGAAACAATACTCATGTGAGTAACTTCCTTGCAGCGACGGCGTCCCCGAATCGAGGCCGCATTCTGTAATTAGCTTTCAAGGAAGGAGACAAGGCACGCATACGATCTTTCAGCACTTTAGGGGGCTGGTACACAGCCAAGGGGGGCCTTGAAATTCCCCTGGTGCCGACACTCCTCGGCCCCATTGCCTTGCCTTAAAAGTCACGCCAAGGTGAAGAGTGCGAACACTGCTCCTTCTCAGGGATCACGCGAGTCCATATATACAATCAAATCGTCAGTGTCAGACATTTGGAGTAAGATTATATGGTTTCTAATATTGTAACCAGAACATATTTAGAGAGTACACTAGATTTTTGCAACATTATACAATGTCTTGTAATTATATGAAATGATGGGTTATTCATAATGCGCTTAATACCCAGAGGTTTCTAAGCGCGGCCCGCGGATCGAACCTGTGTTGCTCTGTGTCGTCTTGCTTCCAAGGCAAGCACGTTGCCTTTGAGCTATCCTCCCCAGACTGAAAGGATTTCAGAAGAATCACGTATTTCCGTCAAAAGAACTGAGGGATTCGAACCTAATTTTTGATACACGATATGGCATTTATAAGCGCCAATACACAAGTGTTTCAAGGCACAAGGGTTTCATTTTCATATCTGAATAATTAATTTTTTTGACGTCTACTCCTTTAGTTGTATAAGGTTTTAATGGTTCCTGACCTACTTCGACATTACCTGAAATATTGTTTTGCCAGTCTTTAGGACCCCCTTTGGATTTCCCATCTCACTTAATGCCCCAGGTGTTCCACGAGAACACCTGGCTTGGAACTAGACCATGAGGATCTGGCAGTATGGGAAGAAAGGAGAACTGGCACCCGTGTGCCCCTGTAATTACTGCGAGCAAACACCTTTGGCGGCTAGTCGAAATATCAACAAGTATTTCCGTTAGAAAACATAAGGGAAAGAGCACAGAGATGCCTTGGCTTCATTATGCAGTCACAGCAGTCCAGAACACATCCAACTTGCATCCACACCCTTCATTCAGCTCTTTTCAGTACGCTCGTGCACCGTCACGTGCACCCCAGTTGTCAATACTCTGCCATTAATTTCCCAACATACATTTCCTTGTAGGTTGAGGAGTCCGCTTTCCTGAAATATTCATCATTTTCATCTGTACGGGACTTCCTCACTTTGCTTGCAGTGTGTGTAGTCAAGTTGTGAAGAATTAGGTTCTAAAGCACCTAATAATACGCACAGGCACTGCACCAAATTCAGTCAAGTCTGCAGTATTTCCCATCACACCTTTCAGTGTGATCCGAAATCATGCGTCTCAGCGAGGAGCACCCAACCCTTATTTCTTCTCCAGCCAGTAACTGCTGGGTGGAAGAAAAAGACATGGTCACGCTCATTGCTGGGTATTGCTGTGGTCACATTATACTTCCTGCGCCCCTCTCACTTTTGCTCATTTTTTCTCCCGGATCCTAGATACTGGATTACACGCCTCATCTCCCTCCCCGAACCCCCTCCCCCCCCGACTATCTGCTCTGCTCCCTCTTTTCACATCTTTAGCTCCCACCTACAAACACATCTTTTGCTTCTCTCTAATAACTAATCCTATTATTTTCTGCAGACATTGTGTTGCCACCTATACTAATTGTTTTATGCGCCATGTCCATTAATTCCTGTACAGCGCTTTGGTGAAAGCGCTTTACAAAAAGAACATAACATGGGAACTCCAAGTGATTTAGTAATAGTGGTGAACTGCAGTTAATTTGTGAAGCAGTTCTGGGCTCGGGTGCAATGAGGGTGGGAGGGTGCTTTGAGAGAAGATGCATTTAGTCTTCATGCTGCTTTATTTAGGCACTTGCCATCCTGGCCTGTAAGAGGGGGAGACATGCTTCACTTTATCGGGTTGGGATCATTAATACAGATTACCTTCAGGTAGAGCTGCACATCAAAAGCACATAGGTGCATATAGAGGTTATGGTTGGTCAAGAAGATCACATGGTGTCTTTGTGTACAATTACGGGTGACCGGTGTGAGGGTGCATCCAAGGGGAAATGTGCAGGTTACGCAGGGACTAGGGGAGCTGCTGGCATCCATCTGGATACATTGGTATCTGCTAAACAGGTAGGACACAGACCTGCAAAGTCTGTGTGGTCAAAGACGGCCAAGATATTGAGTAGGTCCCAGAGACACAGGCCTATTTTGTCCATGATGTCCCAAACATTGCAGATGACCTCAATGATGCCATTCTCAGTGGTGCATGCTTGGGGGCAGATTAGAACTCCTGTAGGAGGTTTTGTTGGGAGGCTGAAATAGAAAGAGGTAATTGGGCTGCTTGGCTTCCGATCAATCACCTTTCACAGTGGCGAGTGTTAGAAAGAACTCTCATAAATGTGCTAATTCCTCTCTACCTTAGAAACACACAGCTCTTTTGCTGACCTTTGGGACTTTGTACTTTCAATTCGGTTTGTTTTCTGTGTTTGTTTCTTTTGATTATGGAGTTTTAGACAACTCCATAGGCATCATCTTTTCATGTGTGTTACACAGCACCCTCAGTGCAGTGACACAGGGAAGCCTTTTAGGCTGTCCCAATGTTTAAATACCTTCTCTGGGATAAACTGTTTCCCAGAGAATGTAAAGTTAAATTGACTTTACTAGTCTTTTTAAATTCGTAGACCCAGCACACACTATCTTACAATAGAGCGCTTCAGGGGTTACCTAGTATCCCCTAGGTCTAGAAACTCAGGTAGCGGTCAAATGCTACCCTTTCCTGTCAAATGCTACCCTTTCCTATCGAAATGGCTGGTGGCAGTGGTTTTACAATGAACTACCATGATTGGTCCCGACGGCGAACACCGGTAGCTAAAAATCACGGGAGCCATGTTTTTCAAGATGGCGCCTTAAGCCCCTTTGTTTAAATGGGTCCTGGTCTTTTTTGTCCATTTCTTTTTGGAAAGGTCCTTCTAGTGTTTCTCTCTGCGCGCCAAACCAGGTTTGGTCCATTTGTTTCCATGCCTGTGGTGGGCTTCAGGACTGAAGACGCCTCTGGCATCTGAGTGTCTGGGGTGGGCAGGAAGTGAGGTAGGTGCCTGAAACTCCCTGTGCTTAGTCTCCTAGGAGACCCAAATGCACTCTGGCGTGATTGGCTGGCTGACTGTCTGGCAAGGACAGCCACTCTGCTGGGTGAGTGGCAGCTAGGCTCGAATGAATGGGGAAAAAGCAGCAAAAGACAGCACTAGCTACCCACCTCAACCACACATCAGTTGTAGGTAACCTACTCAACAAATCATATTAAATATAATTAAATTACTTATTCTACCAAAGGCATGATAAAAAACATTTTAATTCATATATCACATAAAAAAGCATAAAACACTAATAATTGCGAGCGTTGATTGAAGAACAACACAGGGAACAAGAAAATGAAAGTGCATTTTATAGTTACGTGATGTTAGTAACAGTGACTTAAGCCATGTACAGATTTTTATAAAACATGGGTTTAACAGCAGCGACACTTGAATATGTTTCTGGGGCAAGGAACAGCATTCCAGTAGACTCAATTTTACTTCAAGAACTGAAATCCGTTTATTTTTGTCAAATTTTAGTGTGGTCATTTGTTGTTTATTGTGCTTTCACCATGTGTTTAATGTTGGGTAATGTTCATTTCAGAACATTTTTTATGAGTATTTTATTCAGTCATGATCTTTATTAAAATATTTTTTTTAGTTTTGGGTACATCTTGTGAATACTTAGTCTATTTTTTCTGGACTATAAGTATAGGGAGGTTTTCAACCACATACCTGGTTGGGTATAGATCAGTGAAACTTAACTTTGGAAATAAGTTGTCGTGCTCTTCCTCCTTTGTGTACAAATATGATTAATTCAAAACCTTCCAGCCATCACCTTTTGCTTCAATTTTTATGGACATGTATTTACTACCTAGCAAAGCGACAGACATGTTATGGTTTGGTTAATATACGATCAAACCAAACGCTTAGTGCCATGAGACCTTGTGGTGTGCATCAAAACCATAACTGATTTCTATTTAAGTGGATCTTAAATAATCGTTTAAAAATGTGTTTTAATGTTAAACATTCAACATATAATGGACTTAACCCAACTATGGAAACGATTATCATTAAAATGTTTTCGTTAGTTTTTTTGAAAGGCATAGCAAAGTAACAATGTCATCAGATCCCAGCAGTCACAGATCACAAGAATTGAGTGCAGTAAGAAACATCAATCCCTGCCCCACACCCAGAATATATATGGATTACGTGTTGTGCAAGAACTAGGGTAACTATTAAGATTCCCCTTCTGTCAACCCAAGAGACCCATCCCATCCGCCCTAGCAAACTGGGTTCAACACTTATACAATCTCCGAACCCCACCATATCTCGCGATTCCCATTGTCTTCAAATGTTCTCACATGTAGAGGCACATCCTCCATTAGGAAATGTCACTTCATCTTAAAGCCGGACTGTCCATACCTCCTTTCTTCCTGGATATTGCCCCCGAGCAACGCAATGTCCTGATTTGCCACGGTGAAACCTATGCCATATGTCCCCAGCAGGATTAGGTTGGGGCTAGGCTGGACTGCCCAGACCACCACTCAGGACAGTTCACAATTGTCAGTGTGCCAGTATGTCCCCGATAACAGAAATACCTGTAGAAAAACTCAACAGTGGCCTGTTTACATTTCAGATATCTACCATCTCGGCTCATTGGAAGCAACACTTGCCGTACACTAAAAATGCCACACAGAAACCAGCTTGCAAAACCTTACCGTGGTTTGACTAAATAGCGAAGTGCCAATGATGCTGGATTCTTTCACCATGGTGTCTCTGGGGTTGATATCGGTAGAGCCCCTGGAGCCCACAATCTGTTGTAGAACACAAAGTCACAACATCAATTTAAAATCACAAGAAAATAAATAAAAACTCAGCCCAGTGCTCGCTTCATGTCTTTTCAAAACAGAATACAATACGCACTTCCCTTCCCACCTGTCCCATCTATACCCCATCAACATATTACTGCCCCATCTTTTCAACCAGAGAAAAAGACTCAAAATCATGGCCTTGGAAACATACAGTGAATTCCCGACTTCACACTCACCCCTTCACCACCCCCACCAACTAAATCTGCCTAATCTCCGGGTTTAGCCCAGGTACTACAAATGTTTACACTGATGTCCAGGAAAGCGCGTGGACTCTCCAGGATTTCCACAGCCCCAGCAACTCTGCCACTCCTCCATATGATTGGCTACAAACAGACCGCTAGCATCTAATCACATGGAGGTGCGTGGGTAGAGACAGTGTATGATGCGCAACTCCCGCCCATATCTGGAATCCTCTGATGGTCATCGCCCCATCAAAGACTGAGCCTTCTCTCTGACCTTTATCATGGAGGCCCGAGGACCTCCCGAAAGAGACTGCATCACCCCCATTCTTGCCAGAATCGGCGACACGCAAGTCACCAGTCTTGCGTCGGAATCATAGCGCAGCCTCCGTGCCCACCAGGACGTGCCTACTACAGCCTGAAATTTTGCTGTCCAAAGAAAATAATGTCCACAAGAATATTAAACTTCAATTACTAACGACAAAAAAAACATTTTGTTTTAATGTTGCACTTTATCAATCATTTGTACCCAGTGCAAACTACACACTGCAAATGTATTTTTAACATCTGGTACTTCTGACCAATTTTACAGGCCCCAACCACACAACAGTGCAGTGTTGGACTTTATTTTTTACATGTGAGGGGCAAGATGGTGGAGTTTTGTAAATTGTTGGGTGGAGTCTTGTAGCTATGGGCGCGTCATTGGGTAATGTGAATCGCAGGGTTATTGATAAAGGCCGCCTGCCACCATTGGCCAATGTTATGTAGAGACCGTAGATAAATACAATGCTCTTCCTTATATTTTGAGAAGCTGCTCAATCATTAATATTGTGTGACTGAAGTGGTGGAGGGTCATTCATAGGGTGAACATGGACTAACTAGTTCCTTCAGTGTAACTGCACAGGACTAAAAAAGTGGGGTACTGCCAACCATGAGCCACATGATAAATACTTACAATTACTCTTCCCCCACGTGACAGAAGTTGAAGATCATTGCTAAGGTTAACGTTCGATAGCATTTCTATTATCATATTAACTCCTTGGTCGCCAGTAGATTCCTGAAAGAAAGAAATGCATACATAACTAACTGGAATTGAAATCACAGTAAACTGGCAGTGCTCTGAAGGGTCATCATCAGCAATGGAGGGGGGTGCCATGCAATACATAGTGCTGGTAGTTGCTCAGCATGAGTATGCTGAAGTCACGATGCAGAGTAATATGTAAACGTTGGAGAAACAGTAGTAGGCATACCAGAAGGTGGCCATTACACAACAACTGGATGTAGCACAACACGTCAGCCAATCTGAACAGCCATCAATACGTTTTGTACTACAGCTTCCATTGACTGTGCTGGCTAGGGATTATGGGAGTTGGAAGTCCAGAAACAGCTGGAGGGCCACAGAATGGGTACCCATGCAACAGAGCATCTAACAGGGTCTTTCCCAGTCTGAACCATTTAAAGGGAGTCCTGAAATCAATGTATTCATTCTCCGATATAGTCCCTGCTCTCTGGATTTTACTTGTTTTGGTCTGCCCTCTACTATCGATCGCGTTCCAGCTTCGAAGCTCCCTAACCTTGGTTAACTCCTCATGTTCTTTTTCTTCGATCGAAAGATGCCAGAAAAAGTCCAATTCATCCGCTAATCTCAATCTTCTCTCCTCTCTGTTCGTCCGATGTTATTTCTAAGCTTGATGCCAAAATAGTAATCTTATTTCAGTCAAGGTCTTTCCCCTCCTGCTCAAAGTTTGCTGAATCACATTAATTCTCCTTCCGTACGAGATCCTGTATCTTCTTCCTCCCCATGTTTGTTTGTTTATCTGATAATGCGCTCGAAGCCCTTGGGCAGCTGGGCGCAACAATACAAGTAGACTCGAAACTTAGTTACAGTGCCTGACACAGGCTATTATAAAACAGAGGTAACTTACAACAAATGATACAAGTGATACAGTACATATAGGATCAAGATGGGTAAGCATGGAAGAATACCGTCTTAACATATGTATAGCATGATCAGCTAGATAAGGGTGAATATCGTTACATATCATTGTTGTGCAGCCATTTGAGAGCGTTACATCTACATCTAGTGTAGGGTAATGGGCGTCTGAGGTCAGGTGGGAGTATGTGTCACACTGCTGAGACCGTGGAAGTTATGGGCAAGATGGAGGCGCTATTAGGTCCCAACAGTCTGTCTGTGAGCGGTCCAGTCTTTTTGTTGCTGCTGCATTTAAGGAAGCCACGCCCCCTGCGAGTCGCGTTGCAACTCGCTATGCTGACTTTCGATTTGTGCCTACTACAGTTCCTGACATACCGAGCTCCTCTTTTGCTTTCTCGGTTAATCTCCGCGGCCCTTCGCCTTCTCGTTAGGCGACGGCCGTTCTCTCTTGCTTTTCCTTTCCTTTCCCCTTATCTGGTCCTCGGTTCCAGCCTAGCTTCTCCCCCGTAGTACCCTCTACCTCGCTCGGCTGGTACCTGTCTTCCCCGTCGGCGAGGTTCCGGTTTTCCGGTTCCCTGTGGCTCGGGGTCTTTTCCGTCTTCCCTCGGTCTTGCCATCCCTCTCTTTCACCCCCTCTTTCATTCGCGCACTCTCACATTCACTCGCTCTCTCATTCATACTCTCTAGCATTCACTCGCTCTCTCATTCATACTCTCTCGCATTCACTCTCTCTTACTCTCACAGACTCACTACTGCTCTCTATTGCTCACACGTTTTCTCTCTCTCTCTCTCTCTCTCCCCATTCCTTTACCTGTCTACCAAAACAATTTACCTCCGTCTGCAGTCTTCTGTGCCTATGTTTGATCCTTCGGAAGCATAGTAGTTCTCCTTTGTGGCTCCACACTCCATCGCCTCTCCCAGGGCTCCTTCATCCATGCCAAGGAATCACAGTCCGGTAGCTGTCATCCATTGGAGTATCAACTGGACATTCGCCTCAAGACTTTAAAAGCCTCTGGATCCGCAATTCCTCCAATCTATCCTCGCCTGCAGCCTCACAGGGTTTTTTCTGCCTTACTGGCTTTTTCCCTGTTTTGGGAGGGGCGGACTCCCCAGGGTTCACCTGACGGTTTATTCCAATAACGGTCAAGGTGGCCTCCGGAGGAGACCGTCCCTATCTCTTCGAACGCAAGAAGGGGAAAGGACTCCTTAAGAAGAAGGATACTGAAGAGGAGAGAACCCCGAAAGACCGGAGGAGAAGACAGAAAGTCGCCAGTCACAGTGAAGATCAAGGTGAGGAGACTCCTGGGGAAGGCACTGTGGGAAGTGGCTGTGACAGTATGTTCCATGATTGTGCAGCTCTAACAGGGAAGCTAGATCCCCCCCCCTGCTGTGGTAAATTTGAATCTCGGGACTTCAAGTAAGAAGGTGTTGGCAGATCTCGTCTGTCGGTTTGAGGGCCTCCAGTTGATTCCTTCGGCTAGGTAGGGGGGTGCTTGATTGTTGAGGCATTTGGATGTGAGAGAAATAGTTTTAAGGAGGATTCTGTCCTTTATCTTTAGCCAGTGGGCCTCAGTCCGGTGTTTGGAGATATGCTCTCTACGTGGGATATTCAAAGCAGCTCTTAGGGCACTATTTTGTAATCTCTGGAGTTTGTCAATGACTGACTTATTTGCACCTGAGTATAGGGCGTTGCAATAGTCCAGTCTGAACATGACAAGGGCATTGGCCAAGGTGAGGCAGCTGGCACTGGACAGGAATGGTCTGACAGCACGGATGAGTTTACACGTGTAAGTGGTTGTAGAGGCGAGGGAGTTCACTTGCTTTTTAAGGGTGAGAGCCGAGTCGAGGTAAAGACCTAGAGTTTTAACCTCTCGCATAACCTTAACAGTATTATTGTCGATGTTAAATGAGGCATAGTCCGGGGTGAGTTTAGTTAGGTTAAGGTCTGATCCGAGGAGCAGGATTTCAGTTTTATCGTCGTTCAGGCAGAGGCCATGGGTGGCCATCCATGCCTGAATGAGGATGTATATTTTATTCACCATAGCCATGTCCACTTCATAGTTGTCCGAAAGGGGTATGAGGATCTGGGTGTCATCTGCATAATTTGTGTAGGTGACACCCAGTCTGTCCAACTTGTCGAACAATGGCTTGGTGAAAATGTTGTACATAGTGGGTGAGACACAGGAGCCCTGTGGGACTCCACATATAATTTGGATGGGATCGGCACAGGTAGAGGTGGAAAAGACTCTCATGGTCCGGTTGGCTAGAAAGGATTGGACCCATGCCATAGCTTCCCCTGTGAAATTGGCAGCGAGCTTGAGGTGGTTGCATAAAACTGCATGATCCACCAAATCAAAAGCTGCTGACAAGTTCAGTAGGAATAGCAGCGCTGTTTTCCCACTATCCTTGAATTCCTCAATTTTAGTTTTAAGATCTATCAAGGCTGTTTCAGTGCCATTGAGAGGGCGGAAGCCCGATTGGCGCGAGCCTAGTAGATGGTTAGCTTCTAAGTAATCTTGAATTTGGAGATAGGCTACTCTATCGATGATTTAGGAAAGGTACAGTGGTGATAGGCCTATAATTAGTTGGGATGGATGGATCAAGGGTTTGTTTCTTAAGAAGGGGGAGGACCCAGGATTCTTTTAGGTTAGCTGGCACTGTGTTGGATGTGAAAGAGGAGTTAATGAGCTTCGAGATAAACAGGGCTAAATCTCTGGCTGCGTCCTTTATTATTTGAGCTGGGCAACTGTCGCCCTTACAGTTGGAAGGATTCAGTGAGAGGATAACCTTTTCAGTGTCGATGATGGAGATAGGTTTGAAGCTAAAAGGGGGGATAGTATTAGGTTCAGTCACTAGAGGTGCTTGTTGATCAGTAGGAGAGAGGGCGTCCTTTTTATTAGTTATTTTAAGCTGGAGGGTGGAAATTTTATTCGATAGGGCGTTTTGTATGTTAGTGCACCATATGTCCTTGGGGACCGTGTCAGTTGGTTGGATGGGGGATTCCATTTCCCGGAGGATGGCAAAAAGTTCCTTGGTATTAGATTTGGCATTAGTAATTCAGTCATTGAATAATTTTTTTTTTGTATTGATAATTTCTGTCTTTTAATATTTGGTGAATTGGTTTAAGTTAACTTTGTTGTCGTCAGTAGGCGAATTGCCCAGATAGTTTGGAGTTTTCGTTTCAGCTTTCAAAGGTCCTTAAGTTGGGGTGTGAACTAAGCATTAAGGTGGGCTTCTTGTTTAGCTTTGCGTAGTTTGGGTGGTGCAATAGTACCTAGTGCATGAGACGGGAATAGTTTCTTACCTGTAACTCCATTTCTCCAGCATTGGTATCTTTCATGGATTCACATGCTTAGAATATTCCCCGTCGTCAGACTGGGACCCCTCGGTACACATATATAGCCTTTTCCAATAGGAAAACTTCCGACACTTTTGTGTCCTATCTACGTCCTTTTAGGACCCGCCTACGCATGCTCCGTAGGCCGTCCCCGTATAAGAGGCCCGCCCCCGCGGTTCCCCTTCAGATTTCGGCCCCTCCAAAGTAGGAAGGGTTAAATTTATCCATTAAATACATTACATTCCGGGGAGGTTGGCGGGCGCATGTGAATCCATGAAAGATACCAATGCTGGAGAAATGGAGTTACAGGTAAGAAACTATTCCCTTCTCCAGCATTGGATCTTTCATGGATTCACATGCTTAGAATAGATTGTATATCCGTAACACTTGAGACGGTGGTGAGAATGTAATGTAATATACCCTCAACATACTACACAATGCATATGTACAGTAGGAATAAGTTACCTCATATAACCTTACCCACATAAAATAAACTGTCATTAAAAAGGTAGACAACAGATTCTCCACAGCGTGGAGCTTACCTTACTGAAACAGATGGCGCAGGACAGCTCTTCCCATCTGCACCTCGTCCGCATGCTGCCTGGCAAGGCAGCAGTGGCGGGTAAACGTGTGGGGCACTGACCATGCCGCAGCTTGGCATATGTCCGTCAACGGAATTCCTGCCCACAAAGCTGTTGAGGAGGACATCGATCTTGTAGAATGGGCTCTAGGATGTCCTTGCAGTGGCCTTCCGGCCTTAGAGTGACAAAACGCAATCGTCGATGAGACCCATCGAGCCAATCCTTGTTTAGAGATTGCTTTTCCTCTCGTCGACGGACCATACGCGACGAACAGTTGTCTAGTAGACCTGAATTCCTGTGTACGTTGTAGGTAAAATTTCAGAGCCCTCTTAACGTTCAGGGTATGAAGAGCTTTTTCTGCTGCCGATGATGGTGTGGCGAAGAAAGTAGGGAGAACAATGGACGAGTGTTTGTGATACACTGTCGGAATTTAGGTATGGCGGGTCTACGACCAGCGCTTGCAGTTCCGAGATTCTTCTAGCTGATGTGATAGCAATCAAGAATGCCAACTTCCACGAAATGAATTTTATGTCGGACGTGGCCATAGGCTCAAAAGGCGGTTTCATTAAGCCTGCCAACACTGTGTTGAGACTCCAAGTCGGGGGGTAACGTTTTTCCGGGGGAAAAGCTCGAAATAAACCCCTCATGAAGTGTTTTACAAGTCTGTCGCTAAATAGAGGAGACTGCCTTTTCCTTGTGAACCTCGAGATGGCCGCCAGGTGCACCTTTATCGATGTGAAGGATAATCCCCTCTCCGCTAAGAGGAGCAGGTAAGGTAGAACTTGTTCCGGCGTCACCGACAACGGTTGTAGGCCCTGTTGTCCCCTACACCATTCACAGAACCTCCGCCACTTATAGGAGTAGGATTTGTTTGTAGAAGGGGCTCTAGCCGCTTGCAGAATTTTTTGACAATCCTCCGAAATGTCTAAAGCACCGAACTCCGAAAAGTCAGGAGCCAGGCTGTAAGGTTGAGACTGTCCGGGTCGTGATGCCACACCGTGCCTTTTTCCCGGGATAGTAGGTTCAGGGCTTTGGGAAACCCTAAGGGATGTTCCAGCGACAGGTGAAGCAGGTCGGAGAACCACGGTTGCCTTGGCCAGTATGGTGTCACTAGAATTACCCGGCAATTGTATCTGCGTATCCACTGTATTGTCCTCCGTATGAGGGGGAACGGGGGAAAAGCATAGAGGAACATGTCCGTCCATCGGAAGGAGAATGCCTCCCCCCTGGAGCCCTCTTGAGGCCATCTGCTTGCGAATTGCTCGCATTTCTTGTTGTCTTTGGTCGCGAAGGCGTCCAGAGGGGGGTGACCCCATTTCTCGAACACTTTCCTCAGGTGAACTGTGTCCATTTCCACTCGTGTATCTGGGCCATGCTTCTGCTGAGGGAGTCTGCTTGGGAGTTCCTCACTCCTGGAAGGTGATGAGCCACGACAGAGATTTCGTGCTTTAATGCCCAATGCCATGTTTTCTGGGCTTCTATGGAAAGAGTTCTTGATCGCATCCCTCCTTGTTTCCTCAGATAAAACATGGCCGTTGTATTGTCGGTCAGTATTCGTACTCGCGAGCCCTTGATGTGTGGTAGGAATGCCTTCAAGGCCCATCGTACTGCTCTGAGCTCTAACACGTTTATGTGTAGGAGTGACTCCGTTGGAGACCAGCGACCTTGCGTTTGGAGAGCACCCATGTGAGCTCCCCATCCGGTTAGGGACGCATCCGTGACTATGGTTCACTGAAACTCCGGCTTCTGTAGGGGTATGCCGTTGTTCAGATTGTGGAAACTTTGCCACCACTGAGGGGTTCGAAGCAGCTTGTCGTCGTCGATGGTTATCTTGTCTGACCACGATCCTTGAGCCTGCGTCCATCGGTCCGCGAGGAATTCCTGGACTGGCCTCATGAATAGGCAACAGTTTTCCACCAGATGGATGCAGGATGCCATGGCCCCTAGGACCGAAACGTATTTTCTCACTGAGATCTTGGCGTTTCGCCGTAGTCGGCATGCTTGTTGATTGAGTCTTGAGGTTCTGTCGAGAGAAGGTTTCACTAGCCCTGACTGGGTCTCGAACTGTGCCCCCAGGAATACCAGCGATCTCGATGGCTGCAGAGAGGATTTTTCGAAGTTTATGGCGAATTCCAGCTGTTGTAGAAGCTGAATGGTGGCTTGTAAACTTGTGTTGGTCGACGCTGGGGAGGATCCCCTTACCAGCCAGTCGTCGAGGTATGGGTATACATGGTGGCCTTGCTTCCTTAGCCAGGCCGCTACTGGAGCCAGGCATTTCGTGAACGTTCTGGGGGAGGTCTTGAGCCCAAAAGGAAGAACCGTGAATTGGTAGTGAGTCCGCCCTATTACAAATCTTAGGAATTTCCTGTGTTTCCGACACATTGGAATATGGAAATACGCGTCCTGTAAATCCAGGGACGCTAGAAAATCCCCCTCTTGAACGGCGCGGATCACTTCCTGCAGAGTGAGCATCTTGAATTTTAGGCTCTTTAAAGACTTGTTGAGATCGCGTAAGTCTAAAATGGGACGCCATTTGCCGTTCGGCTTTTTTACAACGAAATATCTTGAGTAGACTCCTTGACCTCTCTGTGATGTTGGAACTAATTCTATCACGCCCTTTGCTAACATGACTGTTACCTCTTGTTGCAGTATCTTCAGATGGGAATGAGCGGTGAACGCAGGTGGAATTTGCGGAGGGCTGTGTTTGAATTGTAGAGAGTGTCCGTTTCTTATAGTATCCAGCACCCATTGATCCGTCGTTATTCGTTCCCATTCGTCGACATATGCTGAAACTCTTCCCCCCAGAACGGTGTGTTGTATGTCACTGCTGATCTTTATTTTGCTTGTCTCTCGACGACGACAGATATGATGGTCTTTTCCTGGAAGTCTGGAAGTTCCGGCGACGGTTTGCCGTTTGGGAGGCACGTCTGTATCCCTGGGAGGGGTAAGCTGATCTGCCAAAGGATCTGTCTCCAGATGCAGAGAATCTTGAATTACCTGAAGCCCCTCTAAAGGGACGAAAAGACTTGTAGTTTCTGCCACTCTGGAGAGCACCCAATGAACGTGCCGTGTCCGAGTCCTCTTTCATTCCCTTTAGGGCTTCGTCCACCTTCTCACCGAAAAGAAGGTCTCCCTCAAAGGGCATATCTAAAACTTTTTTATTTTACTTCTGGCCTGAAGTAGGTACACTTAAGCCATGACTGTTGACGTAACACAACCCCATTATTGACTTGTTTGAAGCCTGACTCAGCGAGGTCCACTGCGATGTTTATTGCGTGATTTGAGGCTTCCTCACCTTCTCGGACGAGTAACATCGCTGCCTTCCTATGCTCTTCCAGTAGATGATCAAGCAACGGAGCTAGCCTGTGCCACATCTCCCTATCGTATCTGGCAACAATTGCCAGAGAGTTTGCGGCCTTTACTGTGGTCGCTCCTACGGATAGCACTTTTTTGAAAAAGGCATCTTGGCGTCTCGCTTCGTTCTCAGGAGGAGTCGTGCACTTGTGCTGGGCCTTCGCCTTCCTCGCCGCTGCCGCCGACACCACCGAGTCTGGCGTTGGTTGGGAGGATAAACACTTGGGGGTAGACTCTGGAGCCTTAAACTTTTTTTCCAGGCGTCCTTTCACTGCCGGCTCTGAAAACGGGTGACACATTGTCTGCAACCCCTCCTTCCATACATGGTCTAGTATTGGTATCCAAAACACAGACCTCCTTCTCTTACCCATGTGGTCGAACAAAAAACAGTCCTTTTTCTGTTCTTCCTGGGACAAACCAAATTCTTTGCATGCCTTCTCCGTCATAGAATGGAATGACGCAATGTCGTCCGAGGGGACGGGTGAGCTGGGCTTCTAGGGGTTTCCAACTCCACCTCTGACTCCCAGGTTGGATCCCTGGAGGGGGATGATGAGATATCCGACATGGCTCCCCTGTCAGACTCCGAATCTGGCAGCTCACCTTCCTCTTGTGCCAGTGCTGAGATTGGCGTGCGTAGGTTGACGGGACGGGCCCGGCTCGTCGACGGGTGACTGTGGCAGGTTTGCCTGAGGTAGTCTCTGGTCCAACGACTAACAATGACTGAAGCGTGGACAGAATTTCCAACGACAAAACAGATTGAGGATTGAGGAGAGGGGCAGATACCGGTATAACGGATCCCCTCGTCGACGACTTGTCAGCCACTCGTAGCCCTAGGTCTGCTGGGCCAGCTATTCTCTCATTCTCGTCCTCCGAGGACAGCAACACTGCCTGTTCCTGTAGTAAAGTATCCGGGGGGATCGGATCAAAAACTTCAGGCCTCCAGGCCTCCTGTAGAACCCCTGTCGACGGGGCCATCGTCGACGTCGTTGTGACGGTGGATGCCACCTGCGTAAGTGGCAGGGTGGGGGCCGATGACTGGGCCGCCGTCGACGACGGTGACTTAGCAGGTGGTTTTGGCGGTCCCGCCTTTTCCACACTTGGCTTGCTTTTACTCGACTCTCGACTCGTGGTCGATCTACGATGATCGCCCGAGGAGGATTTCTTTTCATGCTTTTTTGATGAAGATGATTTCTTTGACGAGGAGTCTCTAGTTGAGTGACTTCCAGACGACTCTTTTTCCGTCAGTCGAGATTTCTTCGCCGGTGGTTCCGACAACGCGGGGGCGGGCCTCTTATACGGGGACGGCCTACGGAGCATGCGTAGGCGGGTCCTAAAAGGACGTAGATAGGACACAAACGTGTCTGAAGTTTTCCTATTGGAAAAGGCTATATATGTGTACCTAGGGGTCCCAGTCTGACGACGGGGAATATTCTAAGCATGTGAATCCATGAAAGATCCAATGCTGGAGAAATAGCTTTATTAAAGGTGTCTACTAGGGTGTCTGGGTCAGTATTGTTCTCCAGGCCATTGATAGTAGGCAGGAGGAGGGGGATGAGTTTTTCTGTAGCAATGTCTTTTTTACTTCTGGTGGGGAGTGGTGGTATCATTTTGATAATTTTAGGGCTGAGGAGGTCAAGTGTGGCAGTGAAATTTATTAGATAGTGGTCGGTCCATGGTTGAGGGATGATGTCAGTAATGACTATGTTGCAGTTAAGTTCAGACACCCAGTCAAGGGTTCTACCTTTAACATGTGTGGGAGTGAGGACTTTTTGGGTAAGGCCGTGGTCGTTTAGGATAGCTGTTATAGAGAGGGCATTTTTATTATCTGGCCCATTGAAGCCAATGTTAAAGTCGTCCAGCAACAGCGTTTGCGAGTGATTTTGGGTATTGTTAGCTATGAGGGTGGTAAGGTCATCTTCGAAGGTTCCCAAGGGACCTGGGGGCCTATAGATCAAGTGAATAGTTAGCGTGCGGTTATTAGAGAGTTGCAATTTTGCTGAGAGTACTTCGCAAGAAGCACAGGGAGGTGAGGTGGTGAGTCTGATAGGCAAAGTAGTTTTAGCGATGATGGCTAGGCCACCGCCTTTAGCATTGGGTCTATCTACTCTGTTGATCTGGTAATTGTCAGGTACGGCTAGCATCAGGGAGGGTCATGCTGCCTCGTGGAGCCAAGTTTCTGTTACGTCAAGGAGGTCGATGCTGTTGTTGTTTAGTATGTCAGCAATTTCAGTTGCATGGGCTACCATGGATCTGGCGTTGATAAGGGATCCAGTAAGTGATAAACTATTCTTAGGAATAGGATAGCTTGCAGATTTATCTGTGTGCTTGTTTTGACTCGGGTGTTTCTTTTTATGAAAGTGAGTGGGATTCGGGGTCGGAGTTGAGGGTTTCGTGGCTTGAGTTTGCTTATCCAAATGCGTCTGTATAGTTGGGGATCTAACAGTATTGTTTGCGCTATTTCTTTTGGGCTCATAAATGCAAGGTAGTCTTGCCCTAAGTCTCAGGTTTCTGTCTGTGGGGGGGCTAGTGCTGTAGGTAGCAAAGGCCATGATTTAGTTAGAAGGGTCAGGTTTCTACACATGGTAGTTAGAGTAGTTAAATGGTTCAAGTTACTTCCCTTACTTCGCTAGGATGTCTGGCTAGGGTGTCGCAATATAGATTGCGGGTGGCTAGTTATAGCCAGGGGTTCATCTATCCTGGATCATGATATTCAAGAATCACAATATGAACTAGAATGCATGACTTCAGAGTAGTTAGCAACGTGCAAGGCAGGCGACCCAAGGGTCTTAAATAGGTAACAGGATGCAGTGGCAAGCTACCAAGGGGTCTCAGATAGGTCACAGGGTGCAATGGTAGGCGACCAAAAGGGTCTCAAAAAGGTCACAGGGTATAGTTGTAGCAATGCAGCAGTCTAGGCAGTACTGGGTGAATGAGTGGGCACATTCATAGCAGAGGTACAAAAGGCAAAGCAGATACCAGGCTTGCAGCAAATGTGGGCATATCAGGCAAAGAGCAATGCAACATACATGGGGCACCAATCAGTAGTGAGGCACAGCAGGTTAGGTTATGCAAGTACACTACACTTACATCAAGTAATGAGCAGTGCAGAGTACACAAGGCACCATTCAAAAGTGTGGCACGTCAAACTGGCATTGCACCTCGAGCATTATCAGGCAGAAGAGCGATGTAGCATACATGTGGAGCACATCAGAATATGTGCGCAGCAGGTTTGGATAATGCAGGAGGTAGGCAGACTAACTCAAGAATCGCGCACATTAGTCTGAGGCAGGAGCAATAAGGGAGCATAGCAGGTAAAGCATAGGCAGTATGGCAGGTGTTAAACAGGGGTGCTGCAGGTGAGCACGTTGGTAGCAAACTGGGGGCGAGCACTATAGACGGTAAGGCGAGCGCTGTATCTCAGAGTCAATAAAGTACATTAAAGGTGGTGCAGGTAGCGTGGATTATCTTCCATTGCAGGTGGTCAAGCACTGCTGGTTGAGTTAGCTGGAGAGGCACTTGAGGCAAGATGAATTGCAGATGTTTTTGGGCATAAGGACGTCACCTGGCTGCGCTCTGTCAGCTCAGTCAGGGGGATGGCCTTCTCTCTGGGCCTTCCTCCCCGATACTCATTGATTTAGTTGTTTTTTACTGAGACGGTCCCCAAACTACGCTCTGCCACATCTACCTTCTACTGTTCCTAGGGAAACAGCAGCTCCACAGTCTACATCTGATCTTCCACTGTTTCTTCCTCTTCTCTCTTTTCGGAGTCTGATACTGTTCGCTACTGGTCTAACACTCACCCTATTTCCTCTTCTCTTGATATGGTTTCTTCTTCTTCCTTTATTCCTCATCTACTCCATTTCTGACTCCCCTCCTCAATACCTCCCTTTTTACCTCTGTTTTCCCTACTGGCTTTAAGCATGCAGAAATTCTTCCCATCTTGAAAAGGCCTTCTCTGGACCCTTCTCTTTCTTCACTCAGCCTCTACTTGTCTAAAGTACTTGAATGTGTAGTCTGCACCAAAGTCTCCACTTACCTGGATTACCCTCTCATCTCTCAATTTAGAAGATACTTTTGTCATTTTATATTTGTTGTGTACATGTTTAAATAAACTGTATTCACAAATAAAACAAAACCTAATTTATTTAGAAGTCTGGGTTTCTTCTTCACCATACCACTGAAACAGCTCTTCTCTGTGTAGCCAACGCGCTTCTCTCTGGTTGTCCTTCTAAACATTCAACAATCCTGATTCTTCTTGACCGGCCAGCTGCATTCATCAACACATTTGGTCATCCTACCCTTCTTTCCCATTTGCGTTTTTCCGGTTCAGTCCTTTAACGGTTTCACGCTTATCTTTCTAACCTTTCTTTGTCCTTCTCTTGGGCTGATAAACTGTCTTCTACTTGACATTATGGTAAACCTCATCTTATTTTACACATGCCTCTTATTATAAACTCCTTCAATCTATCTTGCTACTTCTGAGTCGATAATTCACAAATCATATATATATATATATATATATATATATATATATCTCACCGTAATCGTATTTCTGATGCTTGTATCTGCTTAGATAACATGCTGTGCATAGATTAGCGAGCAGTATTAGAAGAAGGAGGTGGGATGTGAGTAGGGTCCTGAGCAAACAGATGTCTTAGAATCGCTTGTCCCATTTCGGTATCAGTCTTGGAATGAGTGTCAATGCAGTAGTGCTGAGTAAAAGTGTGAATAGAGCTCCAAGTAGCTGCTTTGCAAATGGTGTCAAGGGGTACATTTGCAAAGAAAGCTAGAGTGGCCCAAATTCCTCTTGTAGAGTGGGCTCTAGGCGTAAAAGGCGAAGGACTGGTTCACGTGGAATTTTGAAATAAACTTAGGCGAGAACCTAGGGTGTGTACGTAGAACCAGTTTATCCTTATGAACAGTAAAGAAAGGATCCTGCACTGACAGAGCCTGAATTTCACCGACCCTTCTTATGGATGTAATGGCTACTAAGAAGGCAGTTTTATAGGTCAGGTCTTTGAGACTGGCTTTATGCATGGGTTCAAATGGTGGGCCCATGAGCTTAGCAAGCACCACATTAAGGTCCCAACCCGTGGTGGGTTAGAGATTGGAGGGTGGAGTCTCTTTACCCCTTCCATGAAGGCCTTCACCGCTGGTACTTTCCACCACGAAACCTTGCTGTGGGAAGTGGTGTAGGCAGATATCGCTGCCAGATGTACCTTGAGTGAGTTGAATACAAGGCCTGCGTCCAGCAGGTGGAGCATGTTGTTAGGGAGAATTCTCTTATAAGGCTAATTTCCCAAACCTAGTGAGTCCCCCAGCAGCTTTGCTGGATTTTTGGGGTTTGTTTTTTCTCCTGCTAAGAGTGAGACTCTTTTCCTCCCACTCTTAGGCATGATTTGAGTGTCTTTGACTCTGTGTGTGCTTATGGACTACGGGGTTTCCTTTCTACTCCATAGGGGATCATCTATTTTTTTTATGTGTGTGTTACACAGAACTCTCAGTGCAGTAACACAGGGGTGTCATAGTGACCCCCAAGCATAGACTCCATACCCTCGGACTGACTACTGTCTCCCAAAGCATGTAAAGTAAACCATTGACTTTACTAGTCCTAAATTGTGAACAGAACCAGTACATACCATCCTATTGTGGAAGTACTGGAAGGGGTTAATTATATTGCCCCTGGGTCTGTTCAAGAGGGCACTGTCCAGTACCCGTCGAGTTTCTGGCTGGTGGCAGTGGTTACCACGCAAAATATTCCACCACAATATTCTCTATGGGATTTTCCCATTGATTTTAAACGCACCACTTTTTGGTGCAATGTTAAAGATACCGCCGGTTTATTTATTTAATATGAAATCCCTGGTTGGGTCTTTTTGCCAGAACTCTTTTCTAAAATGGCGTTTGTGTCCGTCTCTGTAACTCTGACCAAGGTCGAGGCCTTTTTTCCACTATTTTGGCGGGCTTCTCCACAGAAGCCCTCCAAATGGTGCCACTATGTCTGGGTTCCACAGGAGAGGTGGAGGGGGGAATTGGCACCCTGGACTGAGTTGCCTCGGCAACCCAAGTCGCACTCTACTCTGATGGGCCCAGTGGTGAGCCGCCCGGCTCACCACTTAGCATGTGTGATTGACAGCTGGGCTGATGAATGGGGGTTTTTCTGCATACAAGCAGGGGCTTTGGGACTGGAACTTCAGAAGTCGCCACAGGAGCTAAGAATCCGAAGAGGGAAGAAGCTGAGCCATCTGCAACGACGACACCACCGGTGAAGCCCTGCTGCAACAACCTCACCACTTTCACGACGACAACAGAAGATCTTCTGCTGGACGAGTCTTCTTCCTCTGAACTGGTGGGACCAACCAGTTCGCCCTTTTCGCCTTCCAAAGACGTCTCTTGGTCGAATCGCCCGTGCCAAGCACCCCGGCAGCCGGATAGCCAAGCTTCACCACTTTGACCGCGAATAAAAGGAACGCTCCTTTCATTGACGAACTCCGCGGCTGGTTTCATCCCTGTGCAGTGCAACGACTCCACATTTCCTCCTCGACAAGATCCTCTCTCCCCCTGGTCGAAACAACGAACTGCAACCACTGCTAGGAACAACTGCCACCGCTGGAGCTTCCTCTCTGTTTAAGGTACTGTGTCCTGCCTGGCCTTCCTTTCTTCGGTTTGCCCAAGGTGACCCTTAAATCCTTGGCTTGCCAACTGGGTTGGCCCCAGACCTAACTTTACCTTCTTGAATCACCCCAACCTCTTTTGAACATTCTGCTAAGACTTTTTCGTGCATTTTTAACCGTGTGATCCTGGGCACATTTCGCTCTGCTCCCTTTAAAGTGGGCCTGGCCTATGAACTTTGGCTCTGCAGCATTTAATGCCTTTATTGTCTTGCTGAGACCTCCTAAAAGTGTTGGGACCTATTTTATTTCAATGCTCTGTCTTTTTCTCTCCCTTTAACTGAACTATTAGAGTGCCATCAGGTTATGGGCTCACCTCTGTTTAACAAATCGTGGTGTTGTAATTCTGACTTGTCTAATAGTTATTAAGGGAGGTGTGTATACTTTACCCGACTGTGTTTTAACTTGCTTTTGATTTACAGTGCTAGTATATTGCCTAAAGTGTGTTTTAAATAAATAATTATATACTTTTTATACAAAGCTCTGGTCAGTGTTTGTTTGCTCTAGTGTGTTTTTAGCCCTATTGCGTATACTCTATATACTGCCCTCCTCTTTTTTAGAGAAGTCTGACTGCTCAGCCACAGCTACCAGGTAAATCCGGGTGGTGCAGACTGCTACCAATTGGGTTCACTGCTTACACCTGTAGTCTTAATCTTTTTGCAGTGTTCCTCAAGGGAACTGCACAGGATTCTGCCTAACACATGTAGGTGACAATATTGGAAGGAGTACAATCAACTGGGTTGAATTGCTTATTCTGGCACCAGACAACAAATCTTTTCCATTTATCAAAGTAACAGTACCTTGTGTTCGGTTTCCTAGATTCCTTTAGGATATCCATCCATCTCTGTGGTAAATTGAGATGTCCAAACTCTATGACCTTAGGAGCCATGCTGCCGGGTTCATTGAGTTAGGCTGTGGGTGTACCGTTTGTCCTTGGTGCTGGGATAGTAGGTTGTGCCAGCACGGGAGTCTGATGGGTTCGCACACGGCTAGTTTGCGTAGGTGTGGGAACCACGGTTGCCTCGCCCACATGGGAGCAACTAGGATAAGTTTCGTTGATTCCCTGTACATCTTGTTGACCACCTTCCTCATAAGGGGGGTTGGTGGAAAAGCTTAGGCAAACATCCCTGACCAATCCATCCCTAGGGCGTTCCCCATGGAGTGTGGCTGTGGAAACCTGGATGCAAATCCTGTACATTGTTTTCGCTTGTGGCGAATAGGTCTGTAGTGGGGAAACCCCACCATGAGAAGATGTCTTCTACGACTTCTCTCTTTAGCGACCACTCATGTTCTTGTGGGAGAGGATCTCGACTCAAGGCGTCTGCTAGAGAATTGAGATCCCCTGGATCATGTTGCGATGAAAGGTAAATGTTCCGTCTGAGTGCCCATTTCCAAATTTTCTGGGCAAGCTTGGACAGATTTGGCGAACGAGTCCCTTCCTGCTTGTTTAGGTAGAACATTGCAGTTGTGCTGTCCGTTAGGATCTGCACTGACAGGTTTAACAGGTGGGGCTCGAACGCTTGAAGCGCTCTGAATACTGCCAGAAGTTCTAGCAGATTGATATGATTCTTGGCCACTGAGTGAGACCAGAGACCCTGCGCTGTGTAGTGAAGGAGGTGTACTCCCCACCCCGATAGGGATGCGTCTGTAGTGACTACAGCTTGAACCTCTGGATCGTAAAAGGCTTTCCCCCTTGACAGATTCTCTCTTGTCAACCCGTGAAGACTTTGTACTAGTGTTGGAGAAACGACCAGTAGATCGTCCCACTGACCACTTGCCTGAGACCACTGTTTGCCAACCATTCTTGCATGGGACGCATGCGCAGGCGCGCGTGGGGACCATGTAAATACATGACCCCATCATGCCTAGCAAACGCATCGTTTTGCATACCGTTATCTGGCGACCGGACTGATCTTGAGGAATCTGCAGTAGTATGTTCCGAATTCTTTCCTCTGATGGAAAGGCCAACTCTTGAGTGTTTAGTACAGCTCCTAGGAACTGTTTGGAGGTGCTTGGTTTTTTTTTCTCTTCTCGTTTATGGAGAAACACAATTCGAAGACGAGGTCGATCGTTCTTTGAATGTTTGAACTGCAAATTGCTGGGGTCTCCCCCGTGATGAGCCAGTCGTCCAGGTAAGGATACACTGGGATTGCCTCCCTGCGTCGGTGTGCCGCCACCACTGTCAGAACCTTGGTGAATACCCTTGGAGCTGAGGCTATACCGAAGGGCAGCACCTTGAACTGGTAGTGCAGACTGTCCACCTTGAAGCGCAAGAATCTTCTGTGCGCTGGGAACATGGAAATATGAAAATAGGCATCTTTCATGTCCAGTGTTGCCATGTAATCCCCCTTTTTTAGGAGGGGGATTACCTCTTGGAGAGTAGTCATGCGAAATTTTTGGGGCTTGACATACTTGTTTGCAGGGCGTAAGTCTAAGACTGGGCGCATTGTTAGATCTTTTTTTGGCACAAGGAAGTAAGTTGAATAAATACCCTTGTTTACCTGTTTTCCCGGGAAGAGTTTGATCGCGTCCTTTTCTAGAAGATTGACGATCTCCTCAAGGAGGATCTTCTGGTGGTCTAGGGAATGTACCTTTTGTCGCGGAGGGTGGTTTCGGGGACACTCATGCAGTTCTATGCAGTATCATGCGGACACTGTGGACAGCACCCATCTGTCTGATGTGATCCCTTCCCAAGCTTGGGTGAAGTTGGTAATGCGTCCTCCTACTGGAGATGCGTGGGAAGGGACCCTGATCTCGGCATCACTACTTTGGGGGAGGCGTGCTGCCTCTGCTGGGGCGGCCTCTACCCTTACCATGACCCCTTTTGTTACCCCTGTTGTAACTCTGGGTAGACTGCTGGTTATTACCCCATGGTGTGCTCTGCCCCTGAGAATAGTTGGAGCCTCTGAGAATTTTGGCCGCGTGGGCAACGAAAATTGCCATTCCCTCTTTGATTAGGGGGGTTTGTTGGTCAACTGTCCCAGGGACTTTAGAGTCTCATACTCATCTTTGGCATTTTTTAAAGCGTCCTCTACCGCATGGCAAACAGTAGATCAAGCTCCACCGGCTTGTCTATTAAGGATGCTTGTGTCTCGGGTTCAAACCCTGACTGCCTTAACCAAGCAGGCCTTCTAATAACAGTGCTCTCTGCTATTAGCCTGCCGGCATTATCCACGGAATCAAAGGTTGCCTTAAGGATGCAACCAGACACAGCCCTCCCCTCCGACGCAACCTGTGCCAACTGACTCTTTAAAGGTTCCGGGGCGAAGTCGATGAGTGCAGCCACTTGTTCCCATTGGTGGCAGTTGTAACTAGCCAGCAGAGTGGTGGAGTTGGCAATCCTTGCCTGGTAGGCGGAAGTGGTGGCTACCTTCCTTCCCAACCCGTAGATCTTTTTGCTCTCCTTGTCAGGGGGAGCCTCAGACGATGATAGGGGCGTTCCCGCCCTCTTTCGGGTATTTGTGACTACCAGGGAGTCCGGTTTCAGTTGCCCCCTTATATACAGCGGGTCTGACTGGGCTGCCCTGAACAACTTTTCGATCCTGGGGTTTATTGCCCTGGTGAGGTTGGGATTAAGAAGGGAAGGATCAATCCTCCTTTGTATAGATTTGAGAATAGGGATGGCCTGGGCAATGGGTCTCTTTTCTCCCATTAATTCCTCTGCGAAGTCCCTTTCCTCCTGTGCTCCCTGCGTATCTATGCGGAAGTGTTCTGCCGCTTTGGATAAAACCTCGTTTAGTAGAGGTTGATTGTCTACTGGAGAGTCGGTAACCGGAGGTTCCTGGACTACTGGGGAGTCTACTCTGTAGACTTCTGGGTTATCTTCGTCCTCGTCATCCCCATAGTAGTCCGCCCCAGTTGGGTCATCCAACGCTGCCAATTCTGGATCCTCATCTTGTAGTGGATCCTCTTATACTGAGAGTATGGCTGTATGTAAAAAGGGTCAGAAGACAGACTTTGTGTTGCCTCAACTCAAGGTTTTTTACCAGGGGGTTGCGGGTCCCTAGACCCTGAGGGAGTAGCCCCATCCGGGGTATACGAGAGGAAGTGCTCTGGATTCTTGGAATAGAAGTCTGCTAGGGATGACATTCTGGACATAACTCTGTCTATGTCCTCACTGGACCATTGTTTAGAGCTGGGAATTACCCTTTCTTGGGGGCGTTTCTCTGCAATCTCTTGACTGGACCTATGGGCTTGTGCAGGGGTCTTAGAATGTTTAACAGAGGACTTGGAGCTGTCCTTAGGTATCTGTGGTGTAGAAGAAGGTTGGAAAGGATTCTTCTGCTGTTTTCCCCCCTCCCCGTGAGTGGAAGAGTGTTTCCCTGGGGTTTTCACCTTTTCCGAGCTTTTCGACGTCTGGCGTCGAGATTCGGTGGTAGTGTCCCCTTCTGTAGATTGAGTATGTCGGGACACGGGCGTAGGCGTCGAGCGGTCTGCTGACGCAGACTCCTGGAGTGTGGCCTGTGGATGGAGGTTGGCTTAAACTTCGGACGATCGAACCTCCATTACTTTAGTAAGTGAGGCACTCTTGGCAACTGTGGATGGATGCCTGGTGTCATGGGGCGATCTTGATTGAGAACGCCCAGAGGACACCGATTCAGTGGACCGTTCTCTGTGTGCTTCTTTCCTAGAACTCGACGTGCGCGTCGAGTCTCGGTTGGACTTCGAGTGCTTAGGGGAAGTGGTGTGGGTAGCGCTCGTGTTGCTGGGTGTTTTCCCAATAGCTGCCCTGCCGGACAACCTTCCGAGGTCGGGGACTTGCGCTTGGCTGTCTTTCGACGCCACGTTGCCCTCGCCGTCCGATAGTACAGCGTCACTGCCATCACAGAAGGCGCCCTCCGCTTCCATGGCCTCTCGTTGCCTGGTGTGGTGGGCCCAACGTTTGATCGAACGGTCCTTTAAAGTTTTAGCCTTGAACCGGCTACACGCTCTGCAATTCGTCTCGGGGTGGTCCCTCGGCAGGCAGAGGTTACAGGTGGCGTGTCTGTCAACCCAAGGGTACTTGCGGCTGTACTTGTGGCAAAATTGGAACGGGGTACCCTCCATACGCACCCTGTGGCAGCGGGCTAGTGTGTAGGAATATATATATGAAAATATATGTGAGTGAAGAGTATGTGCCACCCCCCACTCTCCCTACTTGTACAGGGCCGAGGCCCAAAGTCTGTTGTGTAGTTCGACGGCAGTTTTCTTCTCATGGGTATTGAAGAAAACGGGGAAATATATATTTAGCAAATTATGGCTAAAGCCAGGGAACTCCGCGGGATGCTTCTGACAAGTATGGCGGAGAAAAACAATCTGAGGGTCCTACATGCGTGAGGGATCATGGGTACAGTGGACGTCACACTAGGGATAGTATTACTGGCACGCCTTGTGTCGATGCCCATTTTCGAAAAACAAACTGTAATCCTCTGCAGCTTCCACTAGATGTCAGCCTATGCACAGCATGTGATCTAAGCAGATTCCACAGCCTCAGAAATATATATTATATATATATATAACATGGCCACGGTAGTTATGGTTAAGTTGCTGTTTCCATAGGAAGAGCACTTTTTGGGCGGCTCATAACTTCGCTCTCCCTGGACGAATCCTCACCAAACTTTGCAAAAAAAAGTATCTCTCCCTCCCCCAAAACCCCCGCTCATGCCCCGTGTGTGTCTCCCCCCCGCCCACCCCCCGCTCATGCCCCGTGTGTGTCTCTCCGCTTCCCCCCCAGCTCCCGCTCATGCCCCGTGTCTGTCTCATGTTGCCCCCCACCCCCCCGCTCATGCCCCGTATCTATCTCCTGTTCCCCCTACCCGCTCATGCCCCGTGTCGCTCTTGTTGCTCCCCACCCCCGCTCATGTCCCATGTCTGTTCTCCCCACCCCCCGCTCATGCCCAGTGTCCCAGTCTCCTGTTCCCCCCACCCCCCGCTCATGCCCCGTGTCCCCGTCTCCTGTTCCCCCCACCCCCCGCTCATGCCCCGTGTCCCCATCTCCTGTTGCCCCCCACCCCTGCTCATGCCCCGTGTCCCTGGTTGCCCCCCACCCCCCGCTCACGCCCCCTGTCTGTCTCCTGTTCTCCCCACCCCCCGCTCATGCTCCGTGTCTGTCTCCAGTTCCCCCCACCCCCCGCTCATGCCCCGTGTCTGTCTCCCGTTACCCCCCACCCCCCACTCATGCCCCGTGTCTGTCTCTTGTACCCCTCCACCCCCCGCTCATGCCCCGTGTCTCTCTCCAGTTGCCCCCACCCGCTCATGCCCCGTGTCTCTCTCCTGTACCCCCCACCCCCGCTCATGCCCTGTGTCTCTCTCCTGTTGCCCCCCACTCCCCCGCTCATGCCCCATGTCTTTCTGTTCCCCCCACCCCCCGCTCATGCCCCGTGTCTGTCTCCGGTTGCCCCCACCCATGCCCCGTGTCTGTCTCCTGTTCTCCCCACCCTCCGCTCATGCCCCGTGTCTGTCTCCTGTTGACCCCACCCCCAGCTCATACCCTGTGTCTCCCTCGTGTTCCCCCCACCGCTCATGCCCCATGTTTCCTTCCTTTTCCCCCCACCCCCTGCTCATGCCCCGCTTGTACCCTGTTCCCTCTCAACCCCCGCTCATGCCCATGTGTCTCCCCTGTTCCCCCCCAGGGGCAGGCGCCCCGGTGTAGGAAAGAAAATCTTTTTTTTTTTTAACCACCCGGTGTTCCCACTTTGTGGACATAAGATGTTAGTGGTCTTCATCTATTGAAAAGGATGTTATGGTGATGTTGCACTAATAAAAACCTTTAAAATTTAGTTAAAAAAAAAAAATGTTACAGGGACGTTATGGTTAAGTTGCACTAATAAAAACCTATGAAATTCAATGAAAAAAACGTTGTCAAAGGGACGTTATGGTTCCAAGTAAAACCGAAAAACCCTTGAAATTCGCCAGTTATGGTAAGCTAAGCAACCATAACTCGCGCCACCACCGTGCACTGCTAAAACTAACACCCAGGACATCAAAGATGACATCACATGTCTGGTTCACTCTTTTTTCTTTTGCTGACATATCTAGGCCACATGGTTTTCTTCAGTAACAGTCAGAAACTAAAAATGTTATTTTATTTGTAGACGGATCCTTCAAGTAGGTTCTTAAAGTAATTGTCTTAGAGTCCAGTCACATCATATGAAACATACGGGAAGACACAAGCTTGAAAGACAGCAATCCTTTTTGTGCATAAAGATAATCAATTGATTTATGAGCACTTTGATAGTTCTGTTTTTTTTAATGGCTGTACTTTCCCTGTATATGGTCATATTTGTATGCATTGTACTCACACTACTTTCCTTAGGGTCCAATCACATCAAGTGATACATATACCTAGGGTAAATAGCAGCTTTGAAACAGAGCAATCATTTATTTGCATGAAAATAATCAGTTAAATTATGAATTGTTTCTGCTACTACTTGTGCTTTTTTGCTAACTTCACTTTCCCTGTATATACCCATATTGGTATGTGTTCTTGTGTCTTTGTGTTTTGTCTATAGTAATGCAAATATGTAATACATGTGTTTTATTAGCTACCTATTACATATTTCACAGTACACAAAAATCTATTAAGAAAACAATTATCATTTCATTATTCAACATATTAACATTACGAATATTATACCTTCATCTTGTACACTGCACACAATGTTATGTTTCTGTATGAGTAGCTTAGTATACTAGATAGAACCCCATAATAGAATGCTATTTATATCAATGCATCGTTCAATGCACTAATTAGGGTATGATATTTATTGCAATGATCCTTGACACTTGTTTCACAACATTATAATAAGAATCCCTTGTACAGACTTTTCATGAAAGGTAAATGCACATGTGATGTCATCAGTGATGTGATCAATGACATTTGTGATGTCATCTTTGATGTCCTGGGTGTTAGTCTTAGCAGTGCACGGTGGTGGCGCGAGTTATGGTTGCTTAGCTTACCATAACTGGCGAATTTCAAGGGTTTTTCGGTTTTACTTGGAACCATAACGTCCCTTTGACAAAGTTTTTTCACTGAATATATATATGTATATACATATGTGTCCTTACCGGTTTTAACTATTCCAACTCCTCTACCAACATCTCTTTTTCCACCCACTGCTATTTCTCTCATGATCTGCTCGCAACCTTGGAGTAATTTTCAACTGCACCCTTCACTACACATCTCTAGCATCTCTCGATTACGCCGTTTCCAACTTCATGACATCCACAAAGCTCTTCCTTTTCTTTCTTGCTACCAAACTTATCTCAACACGTCTCAACTACTGTTCTGCTCTATTAATAGCCCATCAACTTGCTCCTTTCTGCTTTTGCTCCAACTCTGCCATTGATAGGCTCCTCAGTCTCTCTACTCCTACGTCTATTTCTTTTTCCATTGGGTCCATCTACTGGCTTCCCATCGAATCCTGCCTTCTTTTATATTTTCTATGCATGGTCTTTAAATGCATTCATAACTTGGCTCCATCTCATATGTCCTCTCGTCTAAATCAATGTTCCAGCTCATATCATATGTTCTCAGATTCTTTCTCCCGTCAGTTCCTAAACCTCGCTGTGCGCAATCGCTTTTCTGCTCACTTTCATTTCTCGCACCTAAACATTGAACTCCGATCCCCTTACTTTTCTTCATTTTGCTCTAGTCGTAAAGCTCATCTGCACTCCTGTTATAATTGATGTGTTGCATGGATTTGTGTTAGGATTCTCTCACAATATTGTACTGCTCAGTCTTTGCATAACGCGTTGGTGAAAGCGCTTTATACTTTACTCAGTCAAACACAAACACAATCCACAGCCTCTGGATTTGGGTGTCTGTGTTTTGAAACACTTCTGTGCTGCGTGTGGGAAGGGTACAGCATAAAGGCATTAGCACAGACACTTGATCTTTCGAGAATGCCACACCCACAGGATGCAGTCTTTTCCTACATTTGTTTGCACGTAGATTTAAAAAGAAAATGTGGTCCTCTGTGCTTTCACCGTAACCATAGTGCTTTGGCATACAGCGCTTAATAGATATAAAATAAATATGAATGCAAAATGTGATTTATACATTTACTCACATTGAGAATGGGGGGAGACTTAATTTATTGCCAAATAAGAGAAAATCTGACAGGAAAAGCAGAAGATTGGCTTCTCCGTAACATAGATATCAGTAACAGCGTTTGGAGTCGGATCATCCCATAGGCTTTCTCATCAGGTCTGCTCGGTCAGGGCTATGTTTTGACCATGAGGAAGATGGTCAGGTTTGACTTTCCTGCATTTTATTGGACCATCATGTGCTCACTTAAAACATTCTTGTGGTCATTCCTTAGGCCCCGCCACTGTATTCATGCTTTCACATTTAGAAGCAATTGTATAGGGGGATTACAACAAATACTTAAATAAAATGATTAGTATCCTCGACACCCCCCTCCCTTGTGCACATCAATGACAATTGACATGAAGTGTCCCACCAAGTTACCTTCCAATGAGGGCTTATAAGACTGCATTCAAATACACCCTTAGTAAAGACAGTTTTCCCAGAGCTACAGAATGCTTTACAGGACAGCTATTTTTATTCCTTTTACTAAAGAAGGTCAAGGCTTCAACCTTTGTATTTGTAAAAGCCCAATGTTGACCATTGGTACCCCACTCGGCTCTTGGTAGGTCAAGAGGGGTCCGTGGTAGGTCCCGCATTACTCTGCTATCCGCTGGTTTTGTTTTATTGCTTATAGTGTGGACTTTCATCAAGAGCAGCAGAGTTCTTTAACTGGGAGGTTACCAACTCTAGGCTTGGCATTTCTTTAAATAAAAAATAAAAACATCTTTGTGTTTCATTACTGAGCATACAGAGCAAGTAATACCTTGCAAATCTCCGCTGAAGTTACAAACTTTGTCAACTAAACCCTGCGACTTAAAGATGCCTGTGCGCCATTTCATAACGTTGTTCTCTAACACATTTTACTGCATACGGATTTCATGTGTACCTTACTACCAATATATAAACAGTTAAATATTATGATTTTGTCACTTTGGACACACAGCTTATATTTTATCCAGATAGTTGCTGCTGATCACAAATAAACATTGGCGTGTTCTCGAGCCGAGTTGCTTCCAATGATTACAAGAAGGCATTATATTGTTGGGGAAATTGACAGAAATAAAAAACGTGTACCATACAGAGTAAAATGCATCATCGTGTGCCCCCCGTTGGTGTGCAGCACTACGATTTTCACTTTCTTCTGTTGCCCACCCGGTCAACTCCTTCAGCCATAATTCGAAGGCAGGAGCCCCCTTGTATTTCCAATGCCGTACTATCAATCGCTTCAATAGTACAATGCCACGATTTATTTAGTGGTTAGTTTGCCTTTTCTGCACCTGGGTACCATTAACAGCCACTACTTCGGGGACATTTCCCAGCTGGTTATTTTGGTGCGATATTCCAGTACCTTGCACCAGAGTTCTCAAATGGTTCTGCATTCCCATACAATTTGTAGACAGTGTGTGTTTGGGTGCAGGCATCTGGGACACGCAGTGCTCAACTCTGGGGCAAACATGTGGACTAGATATAGGGACATATACATCCTTTGCAAGTACTTGAAGTGTACCGGTTTAAAACGTGCATTTATTAATGCATCTGAGCGCACATTCTTGCCCATCAAGTTCCGATACAATTTCGCCTAAACCTGATTCCAACTTCTCTGCTTTTACGTTCCACTTCACTAATTTTCGGCTTGAGTGCTTGACATACCACGTATATCCTTTTGACACCCCTCCGTAGCCCTTCAAGCGCAATGACTGCATTGTGTCTTGGCGGTATAGCAGAAAACCAGCTCGGGTCCTTCTCACAGTTGCCAGGGTCGCTGCATAAATCAATAATGGCAGTGCTTTGCAATCTCTACATAGGGATTCCATGGTTTCACATCCTTTTCTGACCCAGGATTCTCCAACGGATGCAGGTAGGGAGCCTTAAAACAAGCAGTTTGCTCGCAATGGAATGTCCTCTGAAAATAGCGAGGCAGAGGATTGGTTTGGTGCCAAAGTGGACCAAACACTGTATGGTTCTTACTGGAATCGGAAGTCTTGCAGCTGTGCTGTCAGCTGCCCATAGAACATTGAGCAACGCATCTGGTAATGCTACATTACAAATCAATTATTCCAGTAGATCTAAAGAGGCTTCATCCCACCACTCAATTACATGTTGCAGTTGAGCCACGCGGTAGTAGCCAAACAAGTCAGTCGCACCCAGCCTGCCAAGAGTAGGGCAACTATAACTCACTCAAGGCTATGAAGTTATTGTCGCACCCTTCTAGAATAATTGATGAAGAAGACTATCAAGAGCTATAAACAATGTTTCGGCATCTTTGTGAGATAACGTGAAACAAGTGCAAGAATTTGGGGAGTATTAACATTTTAGACTCCGATAGCCTCCCTATTAGCCTAGAAATCTACTGTCTTCAAAAATGTAGTGCATAGTGGTTACACGTGGTCCTGGTATACCCAGCAAAAGCACTATTCATCACTACCCCAAGGTATTTAAAGGGTCCAGTAGTCACTTGTAATGACAACACATCCAGCCCCTTTGCAGTGCAGCCTTTCAGTGGATACAGTATAGACTTCTGGCAATTCATTTGGAGTCCTGCCACAAGGCCAAATAACTGCATCTCTTCTGGGACAGGGACCGCTTGTTCCCTAGCATATAACACGTCATCAACATAAAGGGACGCCACATGCAGAAACCCTGCAACAAGTAACTTTGTCTGCGAAGGTTCTTCTCAATCTGCATGCAAGGGGTTGGACTATCAGTGGAAATATCAATGGCGATAGCATGTACCTTTGCTTGGTGCCCCTTCCAATCTGAAAGGATTCGGTTAGTCTTGACCCTTGCCATTACTGTTATACAACAATTGCAGCCACTTCAGGAACTGAGGTCTGAAGCCAAATTGTACCAATGATAAAATGCATATATTCTTAAACCACTTCTTAAACTACTAAGTCGAAGGCCTTCTCTGCATCCAGACTTGCAACCCCAGGTCAGAACCAGAAAAAGCCTCTGCAGATGTCATACAGTATTGCTGCCAGGGATAAAGCCAGCTTGATTCTCTGACCAAACCAGCAATAACGCCCGCTAGTCTTCAAGACTTTGCTGAGTATTTATTATTTTTTTCGACGTATTTGTATTGGCATTTTAAATGTAGTGACGCCCGCTACTCCTGGAGTATGCAATTCTGTGCCAAAAATGAGCCCTCCCCCAAAACAAAAATATGTTACTGTCCATGTGCTCAAAAGGGAGTACAGTCATTTGCTTGAAGCAGCTACCATCAATATTTCGGGTTAAGGAAGAACAGTTCCATCTGCCATGTTGCCTCTCATCCTAGGACCATTCCAGTGTTGTCAGAGATCAGTTTCGTCAACACTCTAGGAGCCATCTAGGTTGCCACCCCTCTGCTAGACAATGAGAATGCAGAGTAATACAACTGGCCTTTCTACCTGCATCTCAGCTTTTCGGCTTTGTTAGGTGGGTTTCCTGTAGCATCGCTATTTTCACTTGTTTAGTGCACAGTTAAGCCCCCACTTATTTTATTAACCACATTGTTAATGCCCCTCAAGCTTCATGTTATTAAATCAATTCTGCAAGTCATTCATCATCTGATTGCATCTACTGTGCCATGGATGTCTTACCAAAAACATGTTCTTGCATTGCAACAAACAACCCAAGATTAATTGCATCCTGGAACCCTATCCCAATTTGAGTACTCCTACCCCGACCTGAGGCGCAGCGATAACTGCAGCTGCTCCTCAAGAGTAGTTGGAGCAGTGCAATCCCACCCCTCCAAAAGAGTATAACTTTAACCTACTTCCTCTTCATATACTGTGGTGCAAGGAGCCTGAAAGCACACCGGATGAAAAACATAGATGTGTCCTGCACCAGTTAAGGGCATGCCAATGGTACATCTACCAAAATCAGACCACTGCTCCTCCTCCTATTTGTACTGTTAATAAAAAAAAAGCTTACATAGGACTCAAAACAATTGACACTGTGGCAATGTTGTGGATCTGTTCAGTAATATGCCACATCTAATCATTAGTTGTTAGAATCAATGTCGCTTGTGAGCGGAATATCCATGCAAGTCAACACATTTTCAGGGCTGTTAAACAACTGTTTGCTGTCAATGATAAACCTTAAACCTTAACCGAGCTGACAGGAGTAGCACATCCTGTATCCTCCGTTGCCGCACTATTGCCATGACACCTAATGTCTGCTGCTGTTTCTGGGAGGCTATATCGTAATCTGGGTAAAAAGATAGGCGAGTCCCCATTGTGAAGAATGTCTCCTTTTTCATGTGCCGCCATGATGAGCTGGACCTCATATCTTGATATCCTAGCACTTTAAAGATGAGCATACAAGGCGGCGGCCAAGGCACTGGACGCTGCGACAGGGATCAGTGCTCTGCCCATTATCACATTCTTGAGGTATTCCACCTCTGGGAAGAGTGAGGGAACAAAGCCCTCTATGAAGCCCTTTTCCATATTTTTAGCCAAACCCAGCAGACGCACATTATTGCGATGCAAGCTATCCCCCTATTCTGTTGACTTCTTAACTGTGGCGAGGTCCATGGAATTCATGGTACATTGTCTTAAGCAGAGGTTCTGCATTCGTTTTCCATCCTGCACTCCCACAACTTGTCCATGTCTTGCCCTGCAACTTGTCCAGGTCCAATGCTGTGTTGCCTAAACTAGTTTATTTGCACAGATAGCTGCTTGCTCCCTTCTAGTATTAAGCTACGGAGATCATGGTTTGGGATTGCCACCTTCACCCGAGACAACCACGCCTCCAGGTCCTCACGGAGAGCCCTTTGGATGTAAAGCTATGTACAATTGTCTTTGGCCTGTATGAGCACAGTCTCGCATGCCTGCTTGTGCAGTTTCTTAATGTATGATGTGGTAGCCACGTAATCGTCTATACCTCCTGTGTTGTGCAGGTCCAGCCATTATAGGCAATATTACTATACTTCGCTCTCCTGTACTTGCTTTGAACTGTATATTGGAGCAACTGCAAGTTTTACTGTATTCCAATAGGACTGTGGACCGGCTGCATCCAAGCACAGTGAGCAATCTAGACTTTTAGCATGCCTAGCGGCAGGGCCACACAATGCTTACTCACCTGTGAACTGGCACCCACAGGCCCCGGAGTGCCACCACTAGTGCCTGGAATCATTGCCCTCTGAGAAGCACCACAGAGCTGCGTTCCGTGGGACACAGCAAGGGCCCCCAGGAGGCATCAGCAAATATGCATGGCTCAGTGATCCCATACAAACTCGGACACTCAGCAGCAAGAGCCCAGCAGTGATGATGCAGGCTGTCTGGTGCCTGTGATCCGCTGCCTACTGCCCTACTCCTGCCCCTTCTTCAGTGCCTCATCAACCCTCATTGGGGTCCGGTGCGCTGCTGCACCTTCTATGGACAGCAATCTTTGGGCGAGCAGTTAATATTTCTTAATTCTTTGTGTTTTTAGGAGGATTACGAATTTTTAAGCACATGAGGAGAGGTCCCGAGCAGTTAGTGGCCGCCGGCTTGGCATTTTATACAGTAGTGCAGTACTGTTAGCGCAGTTTGCCATGAACAGATATGCAGCAGTGCAGTACTGTGAACGAATTTGTCTTCTACTGATGTTTAGCAGTCTGTTTTCTTTTTTAAAGCGCAAAACAGTTCACTACCTTTTTGCATAGATATAGAATCAGGTCATACCTTGTACGGATGGATGTCACGTTAAGCTATATTACCAAGCATTTATACAGTGCCAATCAGGATTACAATAGAGAAGAACAGATAATGGAGGGTCAAAGAAGCATGGGAAATTATCAAATCCACAGGGCTCGAACAAAGTCCCTTACTATATTGTAAGGATAGAAGGGTAATCCTCATCTTAAAATGTGGCCAGGTTACCTTGGCCAATGCCACGTAATAGCATAAACAGATTGAGCGTCTAAAGGATATGTCATACTGGTGAAGAACCCGAACCCAGGTGTTACAGGCGAGCGTTTATTGCTGCTCATGTATAGAAATGATGGTACTGCATGGTTGATAGGATGTGTGCTATGGAAGACTATGCATGCATCCTCATACATTTAGTTCATCAATAAGCACAAATACAACTGTAATACATCAAAACATATAAACAAGGAAACACTGTCAAAGGACAAACAAAGCAAAATAAAGGTAGCTTGAGTTTTGTAGAGATTCATTATAAAGCCATGGATTTTTTTCTTCATTACCTTAATTTTAGTGATGTAATCAGTCTCTCTGTGATTAAACACTTCATGTGCTCCACTTTCCAAAACAATTTTCTGCCCCGCCTCCGTTCCTGCTGTGCCGAAAACCTTTAAACCATACGCTCGGGCAATCTGACACGTAGCTATGCCGACCTAAACAAACACGGACAATAATGATTTTACAACTTGGTTTAAGTCACTTGTACTTAGGTCCGATTACATTAAAAGTAAAGTGTACGGTCTTGGCAGGATTCCAACTTTCATTAACGAGTTTACAGATATTTCACAGATCATGTAGAAACTCGTAAACACCACACCCAGCAAATGCTGAACATCAGCATGGCAGGTTCCCATGAATGCAGCCTTTCCACATGTAGATCATACAATGAGCAGTGCTAGTGAACTAACTATTCCATATATTGGGGGTCTTCACGAGAGTGCAGCACATTTTTGTAAGTGATTCCATTAATACTACTCTTTTGGCAATATCTGAAATGCAGCCAGTTTACCTCACTGCTTAGTTTCGAGGATTTACGACCAGCAAAGTTCTGGAGGTAAATGGCCCAATTGAAGATCAAAAAGGGGCAGATTATCCACTGGTGCAATTACCACCCAGGTAATTCCACCAAAACCCGCAGTCCAATGGCCTCCAAACATCAGTATTAACAATCCTATGCTACCACTCATAAATCGGGTGGTAAATTAACAAGACCGATCTGCGGCAAAGATAAAGGTTTTGCAGGATTTCCAGGTAACTATCATAATATTACCATGAAACCTAGAATGAGACCCAATGTCCAGCTTGAAGTCTAATTATTTCGCTTTTATTTACAGTATGAACTCTTGGAAGTGCCTCTCAATGTATAGTAGATGGCAGGTCAGATTGTTCTCCAAAATCAGGGTGCTTCACTTAATGAAAAATTAAAAAAAGACTGAACACTGCACTGATTAGGACTGGAGTATTATGAAGAAGGCCGCTGTGTGATAATCAGTGCCACTTTCTGCAGATTAAATATGTCCTAGCATACAACAGGTGGTATGTAAGGAAGGGGTTGTGGGTGGTAACAGAAACCAATAGGTGAGCGGGAGGGTGGATAGTGATGCAATGATGAGGTGTAGTCAAGTTTTGGGGTGCTGGCAATGGATTAATTGAAAATTAGTGATCCCCTATTTTTGGTTTTGGAGCATTTTGGTGGCAGAGCCACCAAAATAATCGTCAGCACCTTTCTACATATAAGAGAGAGTGTAAAGTGGTGCCAGAACACTGAAAATGCTTTGGTATGATCTGCCGACATAGTAAATGTTATTTCTTGTTCCATTACGTTGATGTAATCCAATAGTGGTTTAACTCATTTTTACCCAATCAAGAGTACTGTACCATGTCACGTGCCTGTGTCACTTTGTGCAGTGATCTTTCTTTTAGCAGCCAGAGGGAGTTGGGCGATATTTGGGCTACTTTCCTGTGCCGCCCCTCCACCCCCACAGGGCTACAAGTAGGTTTCCCTTTCTGGACACTGTTACCATAGAACCGTTTATTTTTCAGAGAGGAGCAGTACCAATGACAACATGCAGATGTCATAAGAAATCTCAATGTGATTTCTTATGAGAACATTGGTTTGTTGTCATGTCTCTCCTCCCACCCCTTGAGCGGTTGCGCCACCGCACCCGCCTCCCCCATTTGCACCGTCAATCCTTCCTTCAAATGTTGTACAATGCGCTCCTGTGTACCTTTGCTGGCCTACATTTCATCTACTGGATTTTTCCATTCTAACTCGTGTTGCCATTAATTTCTTGTTCCTCCCCGCACAGTGCTTCCCTCAACTCACGTTCCCAGCCCTTCATTCCCTCCCATGCTGCCATTTATTGCTCCCTGTGCGGCCATTACTCATGCCTTCCCTCCATGCTAAATGTAAAATGCAATAAATAATTGCAACACCAAAACCATTGGCTTTGTCAATGTTTGTTTGAAGGTGTCTTGGGTTGGACACAGGTTTCGGTAAGCGAGGTGGAGATAGTGGGAGTTCAACTGGGCAGTTCTGTTAATATGCTTTTAAACTGCGACAAATAATCACAACCATAGTAGTTTCAGAGCACCTAGGCTTGTCTATAGGTTGGGGTATTGTGCCACCTATCATGGGTATCCAGACCTTAGTCTCTGGAAGGAAAATTAGCAAGGGGCTGATAAAGGGATGGGAGAGAGGGAAAATATGCTACAAAGGAAGGGAAGGATGAAACAGGATCTGAGCGTTTTGGGATACCATAGGTGAATGTCGGTTCTGTTGGGTAGATCATAGTAATAACATGCATTGGCAAAGCCAGCTGTTTGGCCTTTTTCACAGGTATGGGGTAGGCACCAGCTAGGCACTGAATAGTATTAAATTCCCATCAGCTCACAAAAGCTGGGAAATTGAGTGATTACTTCAGCATATGATGGCAGTGCCTAGCAAATTCCTATCTAATATTTCAAGTCAAAACCATTAGCTTTGTCATTTCGACAGGATTTCAGTTCATGGAAGAAATATATATCAAGTGGCTGAAAGCACATTAGGTTAAAACATTTTTTATTACACCAGTAGCCATTTACAGCTGGAAATAAGCCATTACCTCTCAGAAGACTGATCAGGATTAACACTTGCCGGCTTGAAGTTGCTTCTTAATAGAGCGAGCTCGAAGAGATCCCAGGAGAATGTGCTTTGGGAGGAGATGGGCAGCGAGTGTGTTGGAATGGCTATAGGGATTAGTATGAACATGGGCAGTTTAATAGGTGGGTAAATAACCAAACATGAACAAGCTGTGTGTCCCACTTCACATCATCACCCCAACCCTTCCTTTAATGCAATAGTTTTGGCTTACACGTGTCCCTTAAACCCCACCTAATAGCACCAATTCACAATGCATTAAGAAGGTCTGATCTGAAGTGGTAGGATAATTGGATTGCGTTTTCAAAGCAGAATTTAAGAAAAGGACGTTAGTACATATGTAGAACTATAGATGGGTAGCTATGTATATTCCAACTAAGGGTTCCGAATGGCATGCAAGGCAACGAGAGCAAACCACTAGTTTACTATTGAGTTACTCGGAAGCCAGATGTGAAATGTGCCCCGTAACCAAAAGCTACTGCTCTAGAATTATTTTATAATGTATGCCGCCCCCGGGAGAAGACACTCCATGAAGGGATGAGGACAATATGAGACATGCTATATAGGCCGAGGATCCATATCAGGCTATCAGATACCCAAGAGAAATGAAAACACCCAGAAGTGGTGAACCAGAAATGAAAGACCCAATGAGTGGGTACCAGAATACTACGAGAAAAAGAATCACCCGGGAGCGGTGAGCCTGAAACAAACATCCTGTGCAGTGGCGAGAGCCACCAGAGAACCAATAGGTTTGAAGAACCCGAGAGCCCAGTTTGCGATGAGAAATCAAGCTACTCCTAAATGGTGGGAAACCATAACCAGGTACAGTTACCAGTAAAATCAGAAGGTCCAGGCAGGACCAAGAAACTCCATTGCTTCAAAGGAGTTGAAACACCCCGGAGGGGTGAGTCGGAGACACTAGCGCCAAAAATAGACAGGTTGTGGTGTAAAGATGATCCCATTTTACTGACTGATGCCCACCCGTTCCTAGAGGTGGAGAATTGAATCAGTCATCAAGAGGGCTTCCATCTGTCTGTGTTTCAGCCACAAAGAAAATCATATGTGAGTAATCTCTAAAGGGAATACCATTTGGAGGGAGTGATACTATAAAAAGGGAATTAGATTAAAATTTGGCCCTGTTATTTGTACGTAGTGAGGGGCAGAGGTTTAGAATTTGACTGTGCACGCGGGAAAATAAATACATATTTCACAAGCGTATGTGCTTCTGGAATTATAGTTCAATGAAATAGTACCCATGGTCTGTATATATTGAGATTTACGGACCCCTGCTCTGTGCATTGCGCCAGCTTAGAAAAGGGAAGGATATCTCATGGATACCTAGAAAAATAAAGTAAAATCACTTCCTAAATACGCCATCGAGCAGACTACTGTTAAAACCAAGTGTTCCAGACAAAAGGGAGGGTGATTATTCGCTACGCATTCTCTCACTGTTTAAAGTTTCCAATTGAAAGTGAGAAAGGTATGCTTTTACACAATCAATAGAAACAGCACTGAAGGGATCTAGCCACCATACATGTTGAACATACATTTACTTTTTACAAACCATTTACATAGCTGAAGGTGCAGTAGTTTGGTGCAATGGAGATTAAAATGCTTTTGAAATTCTGACATGTCTATTGAGTAAGGGGGCTGGTATTTCTAACAAATGGGAAGTTGTAAAAATTGGATAGGCAGGGATAGGTTACACTAATTTGTTGTTTTTCACAGATGAAACATTCCTCCTGGACTCTCATGCATTCAATCCATGGTGCCTTCGTGCTTAGAATAAATTAAATGCATACATACCTATGGTGATGTGTGTGTTATAAAGGTTTCCATTTCCAGAAGGGTAGCATTGAAAACTGACATGACTATATCATTGGGTTTTAATGAAGAAACAATTTGTTTATCTTTAAACTGATTCAATGATTTCTATTTTGTTAATAAATATACCAACTGTGCAACCCTGTGTGTTTTGTGTCCCAAAAGGGGAGGGAAGCTGTAAGTAATCAAGTTTAATACATTGTGAGTCCCAGATTCATACAAAACACTTGATTAAATAAAGGAAAATTGTGCGTGCCTGGTTAGGGGTGGGTTGAAAGATCCCCTGCATCGGATGTTTCCCGAATCAAACATCCTACAGATGCACGAGGAACTAGGGGGTGAGGAGCGTCTGGCAATCCCAGAAGATTTGATGGCTTAAACATCCAGGCATAGATTGACATTTTACCATGGGCAATCTCTACAGTGTTAATTTGGGCACTGCCACATTTGGGGGCAGAGAGAGATCACGAGATGAATGGGCATAAAGATTAAGGTTTTTGCATAACAGAGTAGGGCATCAATAAAGCTGAACCAAGCTTAGTGCCAGGTGATAGCTGTTTGGCTGCAAGTGATTCTACTCCTTTTGGAAAAGGAAACATAGGTATTAGCAGAGCTATGCTTTTTGGGGCTCTGCCTCCCTTACCCGACAGTGTTTAAAAACTCACCGGCGGTGCACCAGAAGAGTGTTTGGTGAATCGGAGACACGGATAGAGGTAGGTGGGCAAACAACTTGTCGGGAGACACTGTTTTCACTGAGTATCTATCACTCCTATATCCTTTTGTTTTACTGAGCACCGCTTTATCCGTCAATAGTGGGGTGGATGCGCTCACTTGTAATCGAAAGGTGAAATTCATTGAAAGTGTGAGCGAGCACAATGACAAACAAAAACAATAAAAAAGAGCCATAAGCAATCAGCAATGTTGAGCAAAAGTGGTGAAGAACCTACTACGAAAGCAGTAGCTAGCCAAGGACAGGAGGCAGGGGAGTCTGGATGAAAGCTCAAGAGTAAAATCACAACATATTTTCTGAAAGCTGTGAATGTTAATACACAAGAAAACACGGACAGGGTAAAGTGATGGAAATCCATGATTCGGTGCAAACGGGATATTGATAACAATTCGCTTCTGAATCAGTGTCATTCCTCTCCGGACGCAGATCACTGCACAGGATGTCCAGCCGCGAATATAAGACTTAGTTCCACAACATGATTATATGCAAATTCCACTAATGAACAAACTAGAGTGGTGAATCATCTTTCAAAATATTAGCGGCTATCTCCACTGTTTAATTTGCCCTCAAAATTCTCCTAAATCTTGGAGATAGTTTAAATTAATAAACAACCAGGGAGCCACACTGCTCAAGATTGAAAATATATTTTCAACACCTAGCGGGCTCGGAAATTCCGAATACAAACAAGAACGTTGTGTGAAATCAAATGACCCCAGGCGGAGGGAGTTGACTCTTGAAGGATCAGAATTGGCACATAATACAAAAACCAACGACCAACAGGTAGAGGGAGAAATCTCAGATAATGATGAAATCTATTTTAGCAGGAAGCAGAGACGTCTAATTAAAAAGACAACGCAAACGAACGGGGAAAAACTAAATAATGGAGAAAAAAATCCAAAGCAGACATTTTTAATAAATCACTCTTATCTATAGGAGCACGAAGAAGGGTAAATAAATGGATGAGCCTTAAGAGAAGGCGAGCAGAGAAAAACGTGGGTATGCTAACCAGCTGGATAGTGAGCAAACAAAGTGGCACACAAACCATTAAAACAGTGTGTGGAAACGAGGATACTTTGCTATCAGACACTGATTGAGAGATGCTCGACACCAGAACCTAAAGTGAATACCCACAATAAACTGAACAAGAAAGGCATTCCAAAGCAAGCAGGGTGATCGAGAATAACAAGATATTGATAGATATGCTAACTCTGGCTATTTCAAGCATATGCTCTAATATAGTTGACTAACCAATTCATAGATCAGTATTCCTTAATTTGCTTCAGCAAATTCTACTGTTAAGAGTATTGAGCTCCACAGATGTGGAATACATGGAACGAACTGAAGGCACGCCTAGGACTACCACTCATGGTCACTGCAGCACACAGGAAATGTCGGATTTAATTAGAAACTAAAAGTGCAACATTTCTGAAATTGGTCTTTGTAATAAATGTGGAGCTGAATCATAAAGGAGGAAGTAAAAGAAAAATGAATAAAATCTCCTAACGAGAATAGGTTACAGAAAAAAACTACCCGACAGAGAAGGGGGGGGGGACCACTTCAATGACATACAATGGTGGATATGGCGAATGCAAATTATGCCAGAAGCTGCACTTAAAAGTGAATTGAACTTCTAACATGGAATACTCATGGTTTTAATAATCTGTTGGTACGGTCTGGCTCTTTAGAGTTGCTAGAATCTGTGCATATCTTTACGTTACAAAAGCCTGGATGGTGGGACATTTGAAGGTTATACAATAATTCAAAATAAGGGGTTGAAGGGTCTTTTGGGCCGTCTGTCAGGGGACTAGTATCTAGAATCCAGCATTGTATTATGGCAAGAGAAATTAAGCTTCGGGCTGATCAGAAAAATTTCTCAGCAACTGAAATATTAACTGCCGCACTAATAGGGATAAGGAGAATCCTCTTGTTTAATGTGTACGACTCCCCGGGAAGAAAAAAAAAACAGAATTTATATTTTCAAGCATAACAGACTGTTTTCACTTGGAGTTCTGAAACATGACAGCATTATATTGTCTGGTGACTTAAATGCTTATTGTAGGGATATTAGTGAATTGTGCAGGAATAAATGAGTGATTACACACTCTAAAATAATATAGCAAAGGATGAATAGGGCCGGTAAACGATGGTCAGCCTGAGAGATTGTGATCCGCTTATGCTTAGTGTCTGAACACTGGGGGCAGGGGTCTGCTGGGGGGGGGGGGGGTGAATTAGTTTTGGAAGCCTGGCACTGTGGAGAGAAAAGTGCCACCATTGATTTCATATACAGCTCATATGAATTAAATTACTCATGCTAGAAATGTTAATCTACTGAATAATGAAAATAGTGATCAGCGACCTAAAGCGTTGCGATTAAATTTGCCGGTTGAAAAAACAAATGTCCCTTTTAAAGCTGGCACAACGGTTAATAGTGGTAAAAACCGGATTAGTTGGTCAGAGCAGAATCTTGACAGGATGAGTAAGTTTATTCATCAAAAGGGTGACCTAATATCACCCAGTTAATTGTTAAAACTCCTTATGAAATTGAAGAAAGGATCGGTAAATTAACAGGTGGCAAAAGTAAAAATCCATACTTCATTCAATGAAAAACGGCGCTACATCCACCAGGCAGTACAATAAAGGAATAGTTAGTGCGAAACGTAAGCTGAGGCTAAACATTAGGACCATATGTCATTAAAAGAGAGCTAGGGACGAAAGTGCAGAGCCAAAAATACATGGATACGAATTGGCTCAAACACAATAAACGCTCTATAAAGAATAGGCAGTGGCAAAACATGCTAAGAATTCTAGTTGGCTGTAAAATAAAATTAATCTGGCAGGCTCTGGGACTACATAAGGGCCACCCGAAAAAGAGCAGCATCTCAATGGATGATATACATCAGAAAAACGTTTTATGATGGGCGTGATCAAGGACTGGTTGAGCAAGTCTGTACGGCAGCTCCATTTGTGCTGGAATAGGATATAGATCTTTTGCTAATTCGAAATCTTAAGAGATCGAGAGCGATGGGCCCAAATGGGCTAGCAAGTATTGAATTAAAAAAGGGCGTGGCTACATGGCTACGTGAACAGACGTGCTCTGGAGGAGCTCCCACTGATCCGCCACCGATCCTCGCAGAAAAAGAGGGATTTTGCAAAACTAGCAACATCGAAGCTCACCCATGAATACATGAATGCCTGGCGTGTGCATCGAGCGCTGGAGCGGGCTGAATAGAGGAAGACCTGAGGAGCAATGGCCATCCGTAGCAGCTGGGGACTCGGGCATGAAGATGGCCAAGATGGCGGCCGGAGACAAAGGAACAGTCACTGGCCATAAGACTGCGGTCGCCCGTGGAAGCGGGTAATGCAGCTGCCGCACCCGTCGGACCTGTGAAAACAAGAATAGACCCGGGCTTGCCCGCCCACATGGATCAGGCTGGAGACGGCCCGTTGGGTTGAGGGGAGACAGAGAACCCCTGCCTGCGGCGCCGGGCCGCCCCGAGGGAGAGAGCGTGCCCCTCGCAGTCGCAGAAAGCTGAGTAGAGGACAACCGGCGCTGTGCGCCCAGCGCTGCGGGCGTGAGCCTGAGGGGCAAGGACACCTGCAGACCGCCGCTGGGCGAGTTGCAGAATAGGGGGGAGTGCCGTCCCCCACGGAGACACGGGCTGCCAGGCATACGAAGCTGGAGCCGGCGTGGAGCGGCCGCGGCGGAGTCCGAGTGCGGCTGCCCTGGAGAGAGCTTTGGTTGGCGCTGCTGAAGTCAGGCGCACCGGAGTGCCTGAGGTGGAGGCCCCCAGTCCCCCAAGTGCTGAAGACCTAGTCCGATGGACTAGTGGAGACATCCCCGGCCCCAGAAAGCGTGCGTGGGCACACCCATGGCAGCAGTGCAGCTGCATGTGGTAACGTGAAGGGTAGAGCAATACGGGCTGCCGGGTATACGAAACTGGAGCCGGCGTGGTGCGGCCGCGGCGAAATCCGGGAGCGGCTGCCTTGGAGAGCGCTTCGGTTGGCGCTGCTGAAGTCGGGCGCACCGGAGCGCCTGAGGCGGAGGCCCCCAGTCCCTCAAGGGCTGCAGACCTAGTCGGACGGACTAGCGGAGACATCCCCAGCCCCAGAAAGCGTGCGTGGGCACACCCCTGGCAGTAGGGCAGCTGCATGTGGCAACGTGAATGGCAGAATATGGGGGGTCAATTCGCCTGGGCCAGGAAATAATAGCTGTGATACCGTGGCTGGGGAGGCTTACATGGAGACGGAGCCCCGGCGCCGAGGACAGGGTAAAAGACAGAGCCCAGACATTGGAGGACCCTGGCATCCACTTAATGAGGCTGAATAAAACGGCCCACTTTGTGACATATGGAGCACCCCGATGGGCAAATGGGGAGTAGCTAGTGCCTCAGCGAAAACAGGCGCGGAGATCGCCTTTGCGAACCAGTTTGCCGGGAGGCCCAGCTGGGCCCCAGCGCAGAAGTGAACGGACCCGGCGGCCCTGCCCGTCCTCCTGTGCCCAGAAGAAACACAGTGGAGACTCGCGGATAAGACTGTACGAGACCTGGTACGTGGGAGGACACAGCCCATTCCAGGGAAGCAAAGGGCAGCTGGTACATACTCTGGGCACGGCTGTGGGGGGCCCTGCATACAGCGCATACGGCAGCAGCAGGCTGTGAAGCACCACGTGGTGTACAGGACTGGTCTCAGGTGGGTCAATAGACCCCAACAAAGAGCAGACACCACACAGTCTGCAGCAGAGAAGGAGGATATAGAATATAACCCGGGGACAGCGAGCTGAACTGGAGAGGCACCAAGGTGAAGCCTAAGCACTCAAGACAACGAGCGGAGAGATAAGCGCACGTCTGGATCGCGGAGGGTGACTTGTGACCACGCAGACATTGGTGTGGGGGGAAGCACAACAGGCTTCTGCCCAGTCGACATAGCAGGATGTCCTCCAAGGTGGTAAGGCCCAGAATCAAGCAGCCCACGATGGAGGCCTATGCCAAGTCACCCCCGGGCGCGGAGGGGGGCAAAAGTAAGGAGACCCCTGCGGCAGAGGCGGAAACACCCGGTACGATCCAGGAGATGTTAGCAGCGATTGCTGATTTAAAAGTTGCCTGGGAGACGAAACTGGGCCTGGCTATGAAAGAGCTGCAGGGGGGCCTGGACCTCAAGATCGGAGCGGTCCAAGAAGAGGTGAAACTGCTGAGGCAGGATGTGCGGACGATCGCAGAGCGCACTGGGGCCTTGGAGAAGGAGATGGCCCCGACCACGGAGGCGTGCGCCGCACATGCTGAGGAGCTCCATGCCCTTGGGCAACGGGTGGGCAATCTGGAGGACAGAGCAGAGCAAGCAGAGGGTCGTGCCAGGCGGAATAACATCCATATAGTGGGTCTGCCGGAAGGAACGGAAGGGTCAAACCCCACAGAATACGTGGAAACCTTGCTCCTACAGGAGATAACGGGCGGGGTGCTGACCCAGGGGTTCGCGGTTGAAAGAGCGCACAGGGCCCTGACAAGGAGACTGGCCCCAGGAGCCCCCCCGCGGCCGATGATCGCTAAGATCCTAAACTATCGGGATCGGGAGAAGATTCTCGAATTTTTCCGGAAGGGAGGAACGATTGAGAGGGGGTCAGCAAAGATCACGGCATACCCGGACTACACGCTGCTCGTACAGCGCAGTAGAATGAACTTTGGGTCGGTAAAAAGAAGGCTGAGGGAAGCAGGCCTCCGCTACATGTTGCTTTATCCAGCCAAGCTGAAGGTGTTTTACAAGAACAGATCCCTCTTCTTCGAGACTCCATCAGAGGCGATGGACTGGCTGGATATGCAGGGCCGGCCTCAGGAACCGGATGCCCAAATGGAAGCTGCGGAAGATAAGTAGCATGTTGCTGTGGCGCCCAGGGTGTCATAGCTAAGACATAGGGACTTGAATATAGAGTTGCACTGTGCTTGTGGGGAGTGAGCCATAGCATTAGCTGGTTGGATCCGTTGGATGCACCTTTCCTAAAACATAACAGGGAGCTCCTGGGAGACACCTCTTGACCCCAATAGTTGTATATTTAGTTAGGTCACTGTTAGATCGGTGACGCTCGCGGGGTCCTAGTCCTCGGATACGAGACAGGACCAGACGCGGGTGGGCCTGAGATCCAGGAGCTGGGCATTTGTTGGGGTAGGGCAGGGTGGGGGGTGGGGTAGGGTGTGTGCTGTGTTGTGTAGTTGGGGGAACAGGGAGGGGGGGGAATTGTTGAAAGAGGGAAGGGGGAAAAGTCGGTAAACGAAGCAACGAAGGGAGCATTGAGGGGATTGGTGGGTTGGGAACTGACCGAGTAGATGGCATCGGGTAATCTCCGAATTGTGACCTGGAATGTATGGGGCCTCAATAGTTATCTGAAACGAAATAAAGTGATGCAGTACTTAAAGAGGATGCGCATTGACATAGCCCTGCTACAGGAGACTCATCTCACTAAGGAAAGATTGGAAGTGGTTAGGAGAAAATGGAGGGGAAATGTTGTAGGGGCTACGTACTCTGCGTACGCTAGAGGAGTTATCACCTGGGTGGCACCGCATGTGCCGTTTCAGGTGCTTGGCTCAACGATCGATCCGGAAGGCAGAATGGTGGTGGTAACGGGGCTCCTGGAAAACAGGGAAGTGCAAATTATAAATCTGTACGCCCCCAACCATAACACGGCGGCCTATTCTGGGTCCCTTTATGGTAAACTTGACCCCCTAGCTGGGGGGGCGGTGGTGTGGGGAGGGGACTTCAATTGCACCCTGAATCCCAGAATGGACAGGCCAGCTGACAAGGCGGGGAAAACGGCGCCGGCGGCCAAAGCGCTCGGGACATTGCTGAATGACCTGGGCCTGGAGGACGTGTGGAGAAGGCTGCATCCTACGGACAGGCAGTACTCGCACTACGCAGCACCGCATGACTTGTTTACGAGGCTAGATTATGTGTTCGTAGCGGCTGAGATAGCGGGAGAAATGGTAGGAGTGGAATACAAGGGTTGGGTTTTATCTGACCACTCGCCTTTGGTGGTGGAGTGGCGACACCAGCCCCCCAGATCGCGAATCCCAACGTGGAGACTTAGGGCAGAGGCACTGCAAGATGATGGGTTCCGAGAGGATCTGAGAGATGCCATCGAGGAATACTTTGATATAAACACGAGCAGCGTACGCTCGATGGGGACGCTGTGGGAGGCATTTAAGGTGGTGGTACGAGGAGTAGCCATTTCCAAATCTAAAGGGCTCCTAAGGGGTATTGAAAAGGAACTTCAGGAAACGGAAAGGAAGCTGGAGGGCCTCATATGACATGAGGACACTGCCCGTGATAATAGAACAAAGATCAAGGACCTACAGTTAACCTGCTGCGCACTCTGGGATAGGTTGTGTAGATTAAATTACAAGAAATACACGGCGAGGCTACATGCAGGGGGCGACAAGCCGGGCAGACTGCTGGCCTGGCTGTATAAGAGTGAGATGCCCCGATCAGTGATCAGGGAGATTAGGGATGAGGGAGGTCGCATTTGCAATACCCAAGAAGGGGTAAGTGAGGAGTTTCTTAAATTTTATAGACATTTTTATGAGGATACGGGGGAGGATATGGGCCAAGACGTACTGGACACATTAGCGGATATAGAGCTGCCCATCCTGGACGACTTGGAACGCGCGGAGTTGGACGCTCCTGTTACCTTGGATGAGTTGGAGGTGGTGATTCAGAATCTGCCCACGTGTAAGGCGCCCGGATCGGATGGGTTGCCTAGTGAGTTTTATAAGACATACAAGCAGGAGCTGCTATAGCCACTGCTCGCCATGTTCAACGAGGCCTATGAGCAGGGGGAACTTCCATTGCCCCTCCGCGAAGCTGTGATCATCCCACTCCTGAAACCGGGCAAGCCGGCCGTGGAGTGTGGGTCCTACAGACCTCTGTCTATGCTCAACCAGGACAGTAAAATACTTACGGCAGTGCTGGCTAACAGGCTGAAGAGGGTGATAAGTAAGCTGATACACTCGGATCAGACGGGCTATGTCCCAGGCAGGAACATCACTGACAACCATAGGAGGCTCCATCACATCATTGACCAAACTGAGGATGATATGGGCGAGCTGGATATCGTGTCGCTTGATGCGGTTAAAGCCTTTGATTCGGTACGGTGGCCGTGGCTGAAAGCAGCCCTGAGGGGATACGGAATGGGACCTGGATACATCAGGTGGGTCCAGCTGTTGTACAGCACCCCGATGGCCAGAGTCAAAACAGGGTCCATAGTCTCAGATATTTGGCAACTCAGCAGGGGAACCAGACAGGGATGCCCCTGGTCGCCCATGTTATACATATTGGCATTAGAACCGCTGGCAATATGCCTGCGGCAACAATACGGGGAGGTGGGTATTAGCACAATAAGCGGTAGACACCTGGTATCACTGTATGCGGATGACATGCTCCTTTATCTGCGCTATCCGGAAGAAAACCTGTGTTGGAGGTGATGGAACATGACGCCACCTTCTCGGGCATATCGGTGAACCCTAAAAAGTCCAGTTTGTTTCCCCTGGGCAGATATAAGAATGTCCCGCTGCAGAGGCTGCCTATCCTGCCAATACCATGGCAGATTGAGATATTCAGGTATCTAGGAGTAGATATTTACCACGAGATCGAGGCGGAGCACAAACATAACACAGAGAAAGCAATAGAGGGGGTCAAGAACAGCATGGTGTTTTGGTCTAGATTGCCCCTGACTATGATGGGGAGAGCGGCCTTGCTCAAGATGGTGGTCCTGCCTAGACTCTTGCATTTCTTTGTGAATATCCCGTTTTTGATTCCCAGGAGCCTATTTGTGAAACTTCATAGTGTGTGTGTGTAGGAGCTTCGTGTGGGGTAACTCCAGAAACCGGTGGCCCTGTGGAAACTCCAGAACCCGTTTGATAAGGGGGGGTATAGGCCTGCCAAATTTTGAACTATATTATCTGGCGGGACAGCTGCTGTATGTGGCCAGGTGGCTGTCGGATAAAGATTCGGCGGAAGCCAGGCTTTTACGGGGAGACCCAGCCCCATATTTTTTGAGAGAAGTGGTGTGGTTGCGAAAGAATAAACTGGTGGGATGGGGGCGGATATTGAGGCTGGGCTGGGAGGTCTGGCATAGAACATGGAGAATGATGGGTGATTCGGAGCCGCTTTCCCAGCAGGCCCCATTGGTGGTGCTGTGTGGAAACGACTCAACTATTTGAGGCGGTCTGTAGATACTGAGAACCGGTAGGCTTGGCCACCCTTGGGGACATATGGCAAGAAGGGGAGGCATTGGACTTTACAGAGGTTGCAGGAAGAGACAGGGGTACATAGAGGCCAATATATAACCTACGCCAGGCTCATGAAACGGGTTAGAGAGAGATGGCCCGAGACAGCGCTAGCTGATGACCCTGATGCCTCCCTAGAAAGCATGTATGATGTTTCGGAGGGCGGGCACGAAATATCAAGGATATACGAACTCCTGAGAGCGAAGACTGGGAGGGAGCTGCTCCAATTGAGACAGGATTGGGAGGAAGAGGTGGGTGGACCCATGACAGATGGGCATTGGGAGAGAGCCCAGAGGTACCATAAAAAGGTGTCCCGGAACGCGAGACTCCCACAACTTCAACTGTATGTTACCCATAGGGCATACATGACCCCTGAGAAAATTGCAAGGTTTGGAAGCTCGGTCACGCAGAAATGCCCTAGATGCTGGGAGGTGGTTGCGGGGCTGCTACACATGTTTTGGGCTTGTCCGGAGGTGCACAGATTTTGTGAGGAGGTCAAAATGAAACTGGCTGTTGGGGGAGTAGTGTTGGTAGTGGGATCGGCCTGGTCATGCATGCTTGGGATTTTTCCTAGACCCCGGGACTCAAAGCATATAAGCAAGATGAGGGATTTAGCTTATGTCCTGGCCAAACGTAGGATTGCTATGGGCTGGAAAGCAGCCCATAGACCCAGGGTGGAACTATGGTGGGCGGACCTCTTAAAATGGGCGGAAGCGGAATCCGTAGTTTGGTTTGAAGCGGTCACTAGGGGGGGGCGAGGAGGAAGTAGGGCCCCTGCTGGCCTGGCGGCTACTGGTGGCCTCCATGGCAACTCCTCACCAAGGTAATATAGAATCGGATGACTCAGATGATGAGCGCACAAGCACTGCGCTACCTGATGATGCTCCTGCGGATGACACGAGTGAACCGACTCTAGTTTGATGCGGGGTGGGGGGAGGGTGGGGAATTACACTGTGGAATGTGATGGTTTAATGATGCTTTTACGTACAGAAACAGTTGTAATGTGTGGTGTTTTGTTTGCTTTTGAAAATAAAAATAAATTAAAAAAAAAAAAGTATTGAATTAAAAATGCATCCCGAACAATGTTCTTCCCCTATTGATGATCTTATATGGGAACTTATACGCTTCAGGTATTATTCCCCAATCATGGAAGAGCTTGCAACTAATACCTGTGTTTAAGAAGGGCTCTAGTTAATTGCCTCTTATCCATGCTGGACTTCACAGGAAAAATCTTTGGACTGCTTCCATTAGCAGTTGCAAACATGGGTGGACAATGAACATATACGAGGGATGTTCCAGATTGGTTTTAAAGGCGGTTCTTCGACTATCCACAATATACTGTTAGTGAACACGCTTTTTAAAAGAGCTAAATGTAGTGATTCCCCTTCGATAAACATAATGTATGTGGACCTTTCGGGCGCATTTGACACAGTTTTAAGAGAAAAGCTGTGGATGAAATTGCAAAAAATGGGTGTGTCGTCTTGGCTGATTGAAGCAATAAGATATCTGCACGCACAAACATATGTGCAGATCCAAATGGACGGTGATGGTGCGGGCACCCCCCCTATACTACCTAACTGTGGGCTCAAGCAGGGATGTTTTCTCGCGTCGCTGCTGTTCAACCTATATGTGAGCGACTTGGCTGAACAGCTGGCAAGAGGTCACTGCTATCTACCGAAATAGGGGGCGAACATGTGAACTGGCTGTCCTACGCAGACAATATTTGACCAAACATATGTAGGTCTGTGTAGGGCAGCCATGGAACTCCAGAGACATGTTATGTCTAATGGATTGGTGTTGAATGTCGAAAAGACTAAATATATATGTGTTATGGGAAAGGATTTAAAAGTCAGCCTTTGATTTTAGCTGAAGAGAAAATTGAGAGGGTCTTAAGTAGCTGGGAATCGAGATGGACATGGGAAATTATGAAGAAATAAAAAATGCAAAGAAAAGAGAACCCATGATACAAGCAATACTGATAAGAAAATGTGTTAGTAATACAGCTGGATCCAGTTATGTTGGAATCATAAAACTCTATAAACAGAGTTTTTGCCCGATGGTGTTATATGGGTTAGAAATAACACTAATGAATCAATCATTTTGATTGGTTGAACAAGTGAGGGCACATTTTGGAGGTCAGTATTGGGACTACCTAGCTGTACCCAGATTGAATTGTTGCGGGGTAGAGACTTGATTCTATGATTTTCCAGGTTCTGAGACGACGAGGTATACTATCGATAAAATCATTAAAAGACCCTCAGTGCACATTATTAAAGTTCTTGGTTCATAACATGGGCAAATAAAATGATAGAAGAGGGCATTATAGATGGCAAACAATCGTTTGATCAAGGGTACAAGGGTGAGTAGAGGCTAAAATGCCCACTCAGCCCGTACACTGCTACAAACCAAGAGCCAACCGAATCATAAAGTTAAAACAGGCACAGTTAAGAGACATATCTCCTTTGTCTTTTGTGATAACGTGAGCCGCGGGGAGGCAATGACCTTAAGAGGGGTGTAAATCTGATTCAGTAGCGACTCAAATAGCAAAACATAATAAATAGTCCAAAATAAAGGGAATGTCAAATCAAGGTCCTATAAAAATAGATCTGCTTTAATAAAAACACACCTGTTGAATAACTGAATAGCAGAACACTACCTAAAACCCACCCTTAAGGAAAGGACAGAGAATAAGCAACAAGGTGGGGGTAGCACTGTCATCTTCAACAAGGCTGTCCTCCCTATCATCCCCAGAGGTAGTGTCCTCCAAAAATGCATGGCCTTCCCTATTTTGTCCAGGGCCACCTGTGTATTACCCTTATGTGACTCTTTAGTGTCATGGTATATGTCCACTCCTAAATATCTAAAAGTACGTGGGGTCCATGTGAGGCCTAAATCTGGTAACCGGTCTGGTGCCTCAGCTCTCCGGCCCGCCAAGGGGAACAAGGATTTTCCCTTGTTGATGGTAATTCCCGACAGCCTGCTAAATGCTCCCAGGGCTTCAAGCAGGTCCGGCAAGTGCGTCTGCGGGTTCTGGACATAAAGCAGCATATCGTCTGCATAGATTGATATTTGGTGTACCTCCCCATCTATCACTATTCCGGTGTCCTTGTACTCCGCCCTTAGGAAGGCTGCAAATGGTTCCAGGGCCAAGATATACAACATCGGGGACAGCGGGCATCCTTGCTTCGTACCCCGTGCTATGCTCCACTCCTCTGAAACGTGTCTGCCCATCTTCACCCTCGACTTTGGATCCTTGTATAAAAGCTTAACCCAACATAGGAGCCCTTCACCTATCCCAAAGTGGATGAGCACTCCCATAAGCCAATCCCAGTTCACTGAGTCAAATGCCTTTATGGCATCCATCGATTCCACTGCGCTTTCCCCCCCCTCTTGCTGGTTCGTGTTGTCTATGGCGTAGTGGAGTCAGCGGAGATTCCATGTTGTATTCCTTGCCGGTATGTACCCAGTTTGGTCTGGGTGCACCAGCGTGGGTATGACCCTTTTGAGCCGGTTGGCCAGAGTCGCTGTAAGAATCTTGGTTTATCAAGGAGATTGGTCTGTAGGACCCACACTCCAAAGGCGATTTCCCTTGTTTTAGTATTGGTACTATTACGGATTCTGATATGCTACTCGGAAGTCTCCATCTCTCGTATGCTTCCACTAGTGTCTACAGCAGCCTGGGGGCAAGGGTGTCCTTGAATTTCTTGTAGAATTCATCTGGTAGCCAGTCGGGCCCCGGGGATTTACCGGTTGGGAGCTGGGCTATGACCGCCGACAGCTCTTCCACTGTGAGGAGCATATCTAACATCCGGGCCTGTTCCTCTGTTAGTCTGGGAAGTGCAATTTCCACCAGAGCATCAGCTATATCTCCCTCTTCTGCCTCCTGGACACGGGAATATAGTTTCTCGTAGAATCTCGAGAAAACAGTGTTAATACTTTCCTGGGTCCTGAGCACCTCTGCTCTTTCATCTACGATTGCGTTTAAATCAGCTCTCGTTTGCCCTCTTGCCTGGTTAGCCATGCCAGGAGCCTGCTGGGCTTGTCCCCTTCTGCGTATAGCCTATGTATGTATTTCCCGTAATCCAGCTTCCCCAGCCTCTCCCAAATTGCCATACACTGCTGTTTCATGGTAGTGAGATCTCCCGGTTCTGTCCCCCTCTCGCCTGCTCGTGCTTCCATTCTTTCAATCTCCCTTTCTATTCCCTCTAGTTCAGCCAAAACCTCCCCTGAGGCCTCCCGCCTTCCCTATCGCCACTACTCGTACCACCACCTTGAGTGCCTCCCAGACCGTTACGGCGCTATCCACACTCCCCACGTTATGCACAAAATAGTAGTCTATCGTGCTCTGGATCTGCTCCCATCCAACAATGCTTCCGCCCTCAGTCTCCATGTGAGTATGGGGCTCTCCTGTATATGTGTGCCCATGTCATCCCCATCGGTGCATGGTCGGATAGTGTTCGTGTATGAATGTGTGCCCTGGTAAATTCTCCCAATTTCCCCTTTCCCGTGAACAGAACAGATAATCTATTCAAGTGAATGTCTCGTGCGTGGGCGCTATAGTGAGTTTATGACCTACTGCCCACATGTACCTTTCTCCAGACGTCCTCTAGCTCGAGCTGCTCCAGTATCTTCTGTAGCACCCTGGCCGGTGGTGCCAATTGCTTATGCTTGGTGTTTGACCTGTCCAGCCCGGGGCCCAGTAAAGTCACCAGCCCAAATGATCGCCACGTGCCTGTATGGGGCTAGTCGGGCATAAGGGTCCTGAAAAAAAAAAAGTTGCATCGTGGTTGGGAGCGTACGTGTTCACTAGGCACACCTCCCGTTTTCCAGCATACCCTGTATGATCAGGACTCTGCCCTCCACGTCCCTTTCTTGTTTTAAAAGTTGGAACGGAATCCCCAGAGCAATCCATGTCAGCACTCCTCTTGAGTAGTTCAGAGTACTGAGCTGTAGACCTGGCCTCCCCATTTCTTTGCCTTATTTAACCAGGCGTAGTCCCTCAGCCTCTTTACGTATGCGCTTAATCACCGACATTCTATGTGACTACATTTAATGCTTCCTGGCCCATGTATTTTCTGTATCTGATGGCCCGTTCATTCCCATGGGCTCATGAGTTGTTCGTCCAATGTCTGTTGCTTCCGGGCCTGCCCTCATTTTCCCCAGCCCATTGGGATGGTGATGGTCTTTCCCTTCCCTGGTGTCGTCCTCCCGTATCTGTTCTGTGCAGGCCCTCATCCCTGGTGTGTCTCTCTGGTTCTCTGTATTCGGGCACAGCTCTGCGCTCTCTCTCCCTTCTCCTCTGCTGTGTCCTGCTTATTTCATGTTGTTCCCCTCCTCTAGTGCCTTCTCCTAACCTAACCAACCATGCAACTCTTTTAAAAAAGGTGCTCCCCTCCATCCTGTGGGTGCACTCATTGCGGTGTGGTGCCTTGAAATTAGCATCATAAATTCTGTTCTTCTGTGGGGTCGCTTCTGTGGGACTTGGCAGCCTGCTTCACGTCTTACTAACTGCTGGTTCGAGTCTCTGAACTATTACTCATTTATCGGGTGTACTTTTTCTTGGGTCATCAAGAGGGGGGGTTTGGTCGGGGAAGGGTCCTGTAGTCCCACTCACCCCTCTCAATTGCGGGTTCCCTTGCTGGTCCATCCATTCTTGGGACTGTCGTAGTCTCAAAAAAGTATAGCTCGCCGTTATGTAGCACTTTCAATTTGGCCGTGTATAGCAGCATGAAATCGTACCTTGGCGCCCGGCGGCGCTCCTTTGTTGGCCAAAAAAATTGTACTCTGCGCTTTTGCACTTGTGCCGTATAGTCTGGGTACATAGTTATTCTAGCAGCATTTCTTGTTATGACCCCACCCTCTCTTAAAAATCCCTGCTCCCACTTCTTGAAGCAGTAGGTTCTCTATATATCCTGTGGGGTTCCGGCCTTCTTCACCCTCCGGCAGGCCCACTATGCGCACGTTATTGCGTCTGGCCCTTCCTTCAGCATCTTCCGCCCTCTGCTCTAGGGTTCGTATTCGGTCTAGCACCTCTGTTTGGCTCTGGGTGGCGGTCTTGTTTGCTGTATTAGTCTGCACCTGCTGTTCTGCCATGCCGACCCTTTAACAGGTTCCTCACATCTTGCCGTAGGAAGCCCAGATCAACTATCACTGCATCCATTTTGAATTAGAGTGAAGTTTTCAGCGCCACTATGGCTTCCAGAACACGTCCCTCTTCTTTTCCCTTCTCAGTCTGTGCAGTTTCCATTGTGCTGGAGCCAGCTTCTGGTGCCTCCGCCTGGAGCGCTTTTGTTTTCCGGGCAAACGCCTCCATGCTTGTTTGTTTACCCTTCCCCCCCATTTCTGCATGTCTGTATTGTGTGGGGGCCTCGTCTCTTGCGTCGGGCCCCAGTCTTTCCTCCTTCCCGCCACTGGGCCTCTCGGCCTAGTTTATTTGTGCCTTTGTCCGTGTCTCTAATGCAGGGCTCTCTCTTTTCCTGCTTGCGGAGGATTAATCATGGGCACGTGGACCTTGGCCGCCCACGTAATATTAGTTTAATGCCTTGCACTGCCACCTCGTGCTCGTATCGCCGGTGGCTGCCTCCAGTTCTGCAAGGCGAGGCCCCGTGTTCCAGCGCATCTGTGGGTCAACCCACCTTGTCCACATCGACCACCGTCGTGAGTTGGGAGCTACTGCGCCCTGGCAAAGTTATACTCTTTCGTGTCTCCCTTAGCTAGGACTTACTTCAGGCTAGTGTGCTAAGGACTCGCCTCCAAGTGCTGTCCCACGGCCAGTGTCAGTGTTCGTTATGGTCCCTGGTATGCGTAAGCTCTGGCTTTGCGTTATTTAAGTCTCTACCAGCTCTTTCCTCAGTTGCCACCGGTTCCCAGTGTCTTCCCCAAGATGTGCTTGTGGACCGTGGAGGTTGATGGGTTATGCCCTCCCACATACCAATTATGGATTGTTCATAAGCTTTTCTCACCCTGATTTGGGAGGCCCCCAAAGGTATGAAATAGGTTTGTGCACCTCTGCCCGTCTCCTGCCGTCACCTGTTCTCGCCCCGTTCCAGGTCAGCCGGCGGGACGACTATTCACACCGATGATAGTGTGTCCGATGTGTTCCTCCGGGCCTCGGTTCCTGGCTATGGCCTACAGCTCTACCGTGAATATGCAGAGGCTACTGGGGGACCCGCCATGTCATAGCTGCTATGGTGTCTTTATTCTGGTGCCTCCTCGTTTCCTGGGGTCGGACTCTGGCTTCTCAGGGTGCGCCCAGCATGCAGATGTGTGCTTGTGAGGCTGCAGGCCTCTTCTCCCTTGTGCTTTCTTCCAATTTGGCCTGGCATGGTCTGTGCGTCTGCTCCGGAGCAGCCAGAGGTGGTCCCCGGCTGAGCCCTCCCTTGCGGCTTCCGGTAGGCCCACCTCACAGGGCCACAGATCTTCCTCCAGTGCCCGGAAGGCTTGCCTCTATGTGGCGTCCTTCGGCGAGGACCAGTGTCAATTACGGTCCTGGGTTTCCATAAACTGTGGCCTCTTATTTATTTATTAGGTTCCCGTCGGCCAGTTTCACCATTGTCCCTGGCTTCCAGCATCTTCCCCGGGATGAGTTTATGGGCCGTGTGGGTGGATGGGTTGTGCACTCCTACGTAACAGTTAATTATTCATAAGCTTTCCTCCCCCTGGTTCCCGGGGGCCCTCTGGTATGGAGTCCGCCTGTGGGCCTCAGCCTGTGTGCCTCAGTCTGCCATCCGCCGCAATTTGCACCCACCCAGCTCCGGGTCCCGGTTCTCGCTATGGCCCTGCAGCTCCTCTGTGTATTTGCTGGTGGCTAACGGCAGACCCGTCGTGTCGTAATTGCTGTAGGGTTCCCATGCGGATGCCTCCTTTTCCTGGCGTCTTGTGGTCCAACCGGCCTCTCAGGGTGAGCCCAGCACCTTGTTACGTTCTCATGAGGTAGGTGGCAGGCCCCTTCTTCCACGTACATCCCTTCCATTTGGCACGGCCTGTGTGCCTGCTCCGGAGCTGCCAGGGGTTGCTCTCCCTGCGCTCCGGCACTGCTCTCCCTCGCGCCCTCTGGTAGGCTCACCGCTGCAAGCCCACTCTCCCACAAACGTCTCTGGTGCTCTCTGGTTGCTTCCGCTGCTTGGGAGCTTTTGATGGCAGCGCTCCTTACCTGGGCAGATAGGTCTCCCGCGTGACTGCGTTGCCTGCTGTTTTGTCCGTTCCAGTTTGGCCCACGTGGCGGCTGTGTCCCCAATTGCAGTCCCAGGGTGGTGTTGGCCTCTCGAGTCGGTCCCTGCACTGATCGCCTGATGATGGCGTTTCACTCGTGCGCCTCTCTGCCAATTTTTGTGCAGATATTCAGCGGTTTACTCCATCTGACAGGATCTAACAGCGGATCATGCGGGAGCTCCTCAATTTTCGCTCAACGCATGGCCGCCAAGCCACGCCCACCTGCTTGTTGTTTCACTTTCCGTAATTTCCACTCTGCTTTGGCAGACTTCCAAGTTCTCTGTAGCGTTTTCGGGCTAGCTCGCGCTTACGCGGTGTACCTTGGCTGCCTGCTTCGTCTCAGTACTTAGGTGGTTGTGGGAAGTGAAGTAGGAATTGAAGTCCACTGATATTCACTGAGGATTAGGTGGCAGTGGGAATTGCAGGCCATTGATGGTTTCTGATGTATAATATTTGGAGGGTCTTTTCAAAAAATATTCCACATGGAAGATCAGCTCTACCTGAAGGAGGACTAGTAAGGAATTGAGCAACAGGGGCCGGGTGGGGGGTCTTGGTCATGGAAATGTGGGGGATACCGCATCTCATCCAATGAAGCCAGGATATCTCCCTGGCAGCCGTCTCCTCCCATGTGATCTCCCCCCATATAGCCAACCCCAGGGTCAGGATCAGGTAGAGACTGCTGTCTCTAGCCACATGGAAGGAGGCTACCGCTGGGGAATCAGTGATGACTCCATCAGAGTCATCACAACAGTCAGAGAAACAAGATGGTGGAAACCTCCCTCAACTGTTCAGAGTTTTCCTGGTCTACACTTACCTGCCCCTTTCCTTCTCAATAAGATCAAAGGCCTTCACATTAAGTAGCACCCTGGTGCGAGGCCAAGCCTTTTGTGTAAGGGTATGCCATTTGATTCATGTTTCCAGGCCAGCTTTTTGTGGAGTGGCTGTCCCTGGGAAAGGGTGCTGCCTGCCCTTACTAAGGAAGACAAATGCTACATTCCTGCCAGTAGGGAAAGATCCAGCCTGTCAGGGGAGAATACACATACCCTTTCCACAGCTGAACTGGGCTCAAACATGTGCAATATCGAATTGGACGTGAATGCAATAATTAGGAGCAGTGCCATGTACCATGCCCTAACTCCGGCCTGGCTTATTTTTAGAGTTTGCATTATTGGGTAGGTATGTTGGACCATAAAGTACCATTCTCGCTTTAAGATTTATTACTAAATCATTGCAAGGGACACTTGACAATTTCAGGAGTATAACTGGCTGATAATAGGTAACTGAATAGACCCATGTAGCACCCTCCAGTGACAAGGTGACAAGAACAATTTAAGGCTAAGTTCAAATGCATTAGTACTGTCAAACATGTGCATGCTTTCCTGATATTTGAACAATAACTTTCCTATGAACCGAACCCCAGTGGTGTTGGGTGCCTGAGAAGCCCAGCAACATTTCTTCCTCAACTCCACACACCATCATTATATCCCCATGACCCAATGTTTCTCTTTTCGTGGGCCTGTAAAATAACATTCTCATCTCAGATATCGTTCGCTTGTTTAATCACTCCGATAGTTTAACCACCATCTTCATTACAAATCTGCGTGTGAGGGCACTTCCACTTTGTAAAGACTGGAGGGGTGTGTCTGTACTCCTGCGCTCTATATGGCAGAGGAGAGGCACAGAGGACCCCAGCCAAGATTCCTATAGGGTAGCGCTGGTCGAGCAATCGAGGCCTAGCTTCTCAGGAGGTGATGCGGGCTGGTTCTACAGTGTAGTCCCCAAGCACCCACAAAGGAATGTCCGCACACTGTATGGTTTAAAACACAGTCTTTATATTATTAATTATTCAAGGTTATGTACAATATCACGATATCTCACTTTGTACTCTGTTATCTATAATGGCAAATCTATACAGTTCTACATGGTACCACAGTTACTATTAGATCTCTTTAAAGTGCATCAACGGTACGGTTAAATGTCACACAAATCAGTTCGTAAAGGAAACCAACAAAAGATATCAGAGGAAAACAGTTGGTTAGAACAATTGGCCGAACACAGGCCCCTACCTCTGGGCACAGTTCTGTGTGGAGATCCCCCCCCACCTGGGCAACCTGTAGAATAAAGATATATCACAAGCCCAGTCCATAAATTGTTCACAAGAGTCTTTCCAATAGTTCTGCAACCCCAAAGTACCTGACGTTGTAGCGTTCCTCGTCGGGGAAGTGCCCTCCCTTTAAGGCAGGAGTCACTGGTTGTCGAGCATCTGGCGAAGAAAAGGGTGAACTACGGCGGTGAAGTGGCAGCTTCTTTCCTAGCGGTGCTCGTCGACGGGGAAGCATAAACGTCCTGCAAGGACGAGGAGTGCAGGGCACGTCGATGTCGATAGTTCTGGACCGCAAAGAGTTTGAAGAACTGTGGCCCAGCAAGGGCATCGAGTCATCAGCGTCTGTTGTCTTTGGGTGGCGGGAAACCCACCGGCAGAAGCTCCTCGGAGCATCGACGGCCTGGCCTTCTCCGACAGGATAAGGCAGGTGGTGGTGCAGACGAGCAGGTCCGTGAATCAAAAGTTCTTAGGCAACGGGAGCATGGGGGCTCCGGTCGGTGATGGTGGCGGACAACAGTCCAGGCGCTTCTCTTTAGGAATCCGCGGCAGTCCCAGTTTCCGGTCGGCAGCCTTTCGTAGGTCTGTCTATTAGGGAGCTTTGGCAAAGATCAGCTGGTGCACAATGGTGCCTCGTAGCTCGGGAAGAGGGTGCCTTACCAGGTTCTCTCTGGGTCAGTCCTTGGAGACACAGCAGCTTTCAGATTGATGAACAGCAACAGCAAGTCTTCTCTTCCAGTGGGGCTTCAAGGTCAAGCTTCAGTTTCACTCCAGTTACTCTTCATAGTTTGGTCTTCAGCTTCTGAACACGGTTCCTAGCAGTGAGAGATCTCCAGATATACTGTTGATCTCCCATTCATTCTGCTGGGTCACACTCAAGCAGCCAATCACTTCGAAGGGCATTCAGCAGCCAGTCAGCCAATCAGGCGCACAGTGCATTCAGACAATTCTTCTCCATCCAGACACTCACAACCTAGAATGTGGATGCAGTCAAGTACCACGCCATTCAACACTACACACTGCCTTCATACCAGTTTCGGGCAGTGTTAGGCAGAATCCTGTGTAGTTCCCTAAGGGAGCACTACACAAGATTAGGACTACAGGTCAGAGCAATAAATCCCCCTTGGCATCAGTCTGTACCACAAAGATTTAGTTGGTAGCTGTGGCTGAGCAGTCAGACTTATCTCAAGAGGAAGATTAGCAGTATTCAGGGTTTATACAATAGGCCCACTAGACTATGGCACAAGAAAACTCTGACCAAAGCTTTGTATTTAAAAAGTGTGTATATATATATATATATATTTTATAAACTTCTAATAAAAACACATGTATCACAGACATCAAGCAAGTTAAATTAAGTCAAAGGAAAAATATACACACTCCCAGGTTAAATTGTAGACCAAGAGAACCAGCGTGAAAACTGAGCAAAATGGCACAGTGACAACTACACAAAAGGGATCCTCTAACAATTCCTCACAAGGGAGGGAAAGCACAAGTTATATAGAAATATGTTCTTACACACCCTAGCAACACTTCCCATCAGTTTGTGGACCAGTTTAAGCAAGACAGTGCATCAGTATAGGCAATACTTAAATGAAAACTGAGCAAAATGGCATTTCACAAGGTTTAAGATTGGGAGGGAAAGGGTAGTTAAAAGAAATAGGTGCACCACAGTTCGATTTGAGAATCAATCTAAAGAAGGCAGATCTAACTAATGTGACCAGAGTCAGTAGGCCTGTGCCAAAGTCAGTTGGTACAGGGCAAGGGCCCAGGAGCAAAATGTTCTTGTAGCTGCAGTCGAGTCTTTGGTTAACGAAGTGGAAAAGGCGGATGCAGACGTTGAAAAGACAATGTTAAGAGAGAGGGGCGGCCAACCCAACAGGTAGGTAAAGGATTTAAAACACCTTTAGTGCTACTACGAAGTAAGGGCTGCCTGGCGGAACAATGTACCTTAAAATGAAGAAGTGGCTCCTGCGGTGGCGGTTGTTCCCGGTAGTTCCTGCAGTTCGGGTGATCCAGCAGAGGAAGAGAGTCTCGTTGTGGCGAAAGGTTAGAGTTACTGCACTACCCAGGGATGAAACCAGCCGCGGTGCTGCCCGACGAATAAAAGGTACACTCCTTTAAATCGCAGTTTGGGTGGACTGGTGCCTGGCTATCCGGCCTCATAGTACAGGGTACAGGAGATTCGACCAAGGCAGGTCCGGGAACTGGTGGGTTGACCCCACCAGTTCAAGGGAAGAAGGCTCTTGCAGGTGAAGATCTTCTCTCGTTGTGTGGAGAAAAGTGGTGAGACGCTGCAGCAGGGCTTCACTGGTGGTTCAGTCGTTGCAGAGGTCTTTGGCTTCTCTCCTCTTCGGCTTCTTAGTTCCAGTGGCGACGTCTTGCTCTTCCAGTCCTCAGGACCCTGCTTTTATGCAAAAAGATCCCCATTCATACAGCCTAGCTGTCACTCACACAGTGGAGTAGTCATCTTGGCGGGAGACCCTCCAGCCTATCAGGATGGAGCGCGACATGGGTTGCTGAGGCAACCCTGTCCAGGGGTCCTACTCCCCCACCCAAACAATGGACCCAACCCAGACTCAGTGGCGCCGAAAGGAGGGCTTCTCGGCAGAAGCCTGCCAAAAGGACGAACAAAGGATCCCCGACTTGGGTTAGGAGTTTAGAGGGAGACACGAGAAAGAAGTTATATTTAAAGTTCTGGCAATAAAAACCTACCGGAGTAAAGTTAATATAAAAATACAACGGCGGTATGTTAGAGGCCGTCAGAAAAAGTGGTAGCCTCGCACAATGGGAAAATCCCATAGGGAAATAGTTGAGGTCCAATATTTACGGTAGTAACCACTGCCAACAGCCAGAAACTTTTGAGAGAGGGACTGTACGGTACCCTCTCGAAAATGAACATAGGGGAAAAACTATTAAGCACTTCCAGTACCTCCATAGTAAGATGGGTTGTACTAGTTTAGTTCATTGGATTTGACTAGTAAAGTCAATGGGGACTTTACATGCCCTGGGAGACAGTAGTCAGTCCCAGGGTATGGAGTCTATGTTTGGGGGTCGCTACGACACCCCTGTGTCACTGCACAGAGGGTGCTGTGTAACACACGCGAATAAAGATGGTTCCTATGGGGTTGAGAAAGATCCCATAGGCATTAAACACAAAAATAGCCTAGAACACACATAGCAAAAACGCCTAAGAGTGGGAAAAAGAGTCTCACTCTTAGCAGGTAAAAAAAAAAAAAAACTTCAAATCCAGCAAAGCTGCTGTGGGACTCTATAAGTAAGGGGAAATTAGCCATAGAATGAGAATTCTCCCTAACAGGCAGGGCTGTCTCAGTCATTGTGTCAAACACCAGATACCAGACATTCACAACAAGTGTAGATTCGTCACACACTCCATTCACCCAGGTCCCACCTGTTGGGTGTCTTGACCCACGTTTGAGCTATCATGCTGCAACATTTGGTGCTGTGGACTTAGAAAATCCAAGATGGCCAAAAAGCCCACATGTGCGCCAGAATCTAGGAGAACCACGCAGTTTGTGCACACTAAAATGGTTGCCTAACTTGCCACCCACCAGTGCGAGCAGGATGGGCCGGGGTGCCATGAGTGAAATGTGTGCCAAAGGAAAAACCACACTTTAAAATCACCTTTTGTTTCTCTGAATGCCAGCTCAAAATGCCTATTTTCAAACATTGCAACACATTCAAAAATCGCACTGAACACCAGCGGACATCTGGCAGAATGAAGTATGTGTGCATACTAAATCTGGGAAGTTGAAGAGCCCCAAAACAATGTTCATAACAAGACTGGCTGAGTTCTGCAGGTCTGCAGCAGCCTAACTGAAACTGGATTTAAAACTACCAAAAATCGAAAATGTTTAAATTAACTGAGTGACCTACTTCGAGTGTCACATAGTTTGTCACTGTTGAAATGTCATAGTTTTGAACTTAGAATCAGCATTCTAGCTGCATATGTAAAAATTGTCTCGACTTAAACTGGGGAACAAAAAAAAGTGACATTTTAATCTGAAACCTGGCTTAATGAAACTGAATTCTGCCTGACATCTACCCCCACATGAGTTAAAACCTGCTCAGCCACTCTTCCCCTTGCCAAAAGGAGTTGTCACCTCTCTGATTAGATTAGGCGTGGAGTAGCTACAGGGAGTTGAACAAAGGCTGTCCTGGGCCCAGGCAGATGGTTTATTAGGGGGACCGTAAAATAGCTTCCTCTTGGCAGAAGCTGGGAGGGGCAGGGTCTCTGAGCTTGGCAGAAACTGGATAAACTGGTTTCTACACCATGTGACCTGAAAAGACACACCCCTGTTGGCCAGAATATGATTTTAAGAAAGATGTATAACTCACAGTGCGGACTTATCAAAATTATTTAAATGATACCATAATTCTTGTGATTTTTCTGTGCACGTTTTAAGACGCGTTGGGAATTTGTGTGATGTTCTGGGGCAAAACCCCGCTATTTATTGACACCACATACTCTGTGTTTAAGCTAGAGATATGAGAATTTACTGGAGTAGGTATGGACAGCCTGTGTATATGTGTATAACTTTTAATGAAGAACCAAGGTTGTATAACCCACTAAAATCGAAAATGTTGCCGTTTCTGAATGCAAGCCCTCAGGAAGAGCAGATTTGGGACATAGACTACCTCATGTGATAGGTAATAGGTACATGCAATGACAAACCACTATGTATTTGAGAAATGTGTATTTTGATCAAATATAGATTTGTGGGCAAACTGACCAGGGGAGGATCCTCTGACCCATAAAACCTACAGCATCACTCTGACTCAGTTCCTTCCCCAATCATGGGAGAGGGGAGAATTGGGCAAGTTGAAAGAGGGGCTGGCTAGTGATGCTGCACACACATCCACTTTCAAAAGACATAAAAAGAGCCACTGGAAGCTAGAGAGGAGATTCAATTCCATTTGCTGCAACGCGCTCTGCCGGACCATACAACATCCAGAAGATACCAGATTCAACACTTAGACTTTAAAACTCCAAAGAACTTGATTCAGACTCAAAGCAAGGGCCTAAACCCAAAAACTGAGAACTCTTCTCAGTAGGCCTCAGCATCCAGCAAACCTAACAGCGGTAGCAGCATCCAGGAGCCGTGCAGATCAGCGCTGGGTCCAGAGAAAGCTGTGCAGAAAGATCCAGAAGCAGTGCTGTACCCAGAGAAAGCAGAGGAGTATCCAGAACCAGAGGCCAGAGATCCAGAGTGACCCAGACCGCTGTTAGCAGAGCTGACCCAGATCACTGACGTGCCGAGACCAGAACCGGAGTCCAGTCCAAAACCTGACCAGATCCGTGGGAAGGCCTAATTCAAAAATATATTGTGAGTACCTAGCAGAACTGTGCAGAACCAATCTCTTAGTTAAAATAATATAATTCAATCTATTTTAATCTAACCAGAACTGCCTCCTAACTGTCACCTGTCATTTGCAAAGCTGTCACCTGTCATTTTCTAGCTGCAAGCTGTAACCTGTCGCTTTGAACTTTTAAAATTTCAAATCCGAAAAACTACCTTTATTTAATCGACCGTATCTCTGGAACCGTTTGGGCTAGGAACTTGGTTTAACTTTCGGTACTTCCTACTCCTTATACTTTCTCCGTAATCACGATTCTCGCACCCGCGGATTTTGCCGCGATTTGCGATTTGGCCCGATTTCTTTACTTGTAAAAAGATAGCTGCGTTTGCCTGAACTACTAAATTTCGTTTGCCTCCTAAGAACCATCCCTGAATCATTGCTAGAGTGAGCCTGAACTCATTAACTAGATACCACTCACCCTGAACCTCCTGAAGGCAATTAAAAGCATTTCCAGCATATTTCTCACTGCATTGTCACCATATTCAAAGCACTTTTGCCTGTATTTCAAACTCATACCTGTTTTCTCTAAGCTTGCTGGGGTGAACTGAATTACATTTGATTGCATTTCTGAGAACTGTGTGCTTTCCTTCCATTTCCTTGCATTGCATAAAGGGGGGGGGAGTGAATTGCCAGAGAAAAGTGATTACATTGTCTTTTGCTGAAACCCTATCAAGTTATTTTCTGTACTGCATTTTCATTCCACCTTGCATCCATTTGAAACCATAAAAGTATTGTTGCTATCGTATCCATCCTATAACCACTCATCATTGATTATAAAGAAGTGTGCTAGTGCCAGACTATCCATTATTGTTAACTGCTCACGTTCTGAAGTGTAATATTAATTATTAATTTATTATAAAGTGTGATATATATATATATATATACACATTGTTTACATTCTCAAATAAACCGTTTAAACTTGCAAAACAGAACTACTTCTTGGCTCAGTGGGGTCAGGGGGATTCCAAGAGAACTCCAGAACTCATGAACTGGACATAAAGATATATCAATAAGGGTTTCCATTCAGTATCCCAGACTAGGCATTGACTTAGCTGTAGTGCTGGATTGAATCCTCTTACACTCCCACAGGTGTACCCACAACATACGGTCGGTGGGAAGGCTCCAGCCAGTCTGGTCGCCACTTCCCCACACTAACATATATGGAACTTCCACCCAACAGCCAGTCAGGGTGAAGGACAGAGTCAGGGCTTCCCGGGAGTTCAGTAGGATCAAGGTAACAGGCGATGGAGGGCAAGAGGCCACAGGGGCCATCTTGTCTGCATCAGGAATCTACCGATTCCAATGACAGGACCTGGGCATCCCAAAATGGAGGACGCTCAGGGCACCAGTCAGTTCAGCACGGAGCTGCCACCAGCCCGTACCCTGCTCTGTGGGCCACACACAGGTGTCCAAAAACATACACTAGGGCAGTGGTATTCAAACTGTGGGGCATGGCACCGTGGGGGGCCACGAGAGCCCAGAATGAAATGTAAAAAAAATAAAATAATAATAATGTTTTTTCTTAGATCAGAAGAAATGGCCAGGGGCAGTGGCAGGTCACATGGTCGGGTTGAAGCACAACACTGTCTCAGGCACCAATGAAAAAGTGGCACGCAGTTATTCATTAACAGACTGTTTCAACAGTACCCAAGGGGGTGCATTGTGTTAAAATGTAAGTACACTGATATTTATAGAATATTTATTCAGCAACAATGGTCAGAATTACAAACTGCATAGTGAAGTAACTCAAACTGGCCCACATTTGCCAAAAAGGTGGCCCATTTTGACTCACACACACTAGCATTTTGTATTTTTGGTACAGGCATTGCCCTATAGGCCAGTCCGAGCCTGGCGGCTCATCCATAATGGCAAGGGGCGCCCACCAAGTGGCCCCCTCACCCATTATGGAGGAGCTAAGGAGCAAAACAATGAGCTCTCCCTCCGCTGCTTTTTCCAGCTGAGGGGGTGCTCCTGGGCTGGCTGAACTGTCAAAGGGAAACCATATTTCCCTTTGACAGTTCAGTTCATCCCCAGCCACACATGCTCACTGAGCCATGCAAGGCTGGGGAGTTTTGCTTTGCCAGCATTGCATAGCTCATTGGAAATGCTGGCTGGGGCACTGCATGTTTGTATGTGCGCGGGGGAGCTCCTGCCCTGCCTCGCACATACGGAAAGAGCAGCCTGGAACAGGGCGTTTCAGCACCCACATGCAGGCCAATGCAGAAGGTATTTTTCATTTTTTTTTAATTGAAACCTGTGTATGGATGCGTGAATGCTTGTGATGTGTGAGTGTATTGTGATGGATGCTCGTGTGAATGATAGAGTGATTGCTGTATGAATGTGTGTGTTAGTTTGTTTTGGTCCCTTGAGCTGATTTTGGCAAGTGTTGGATAGAGCAGGGGGGAGCGGAGGGAGGAGGGTTGTACAACAAAGACATTTTAAAAATGCTTAAATGCCTTAGTTGCACAATCCCCCTACCCACCTGCCAAAATCAGCTCTCCTTCTGAGGTGCTGTGGAGCCCAGGGGACATGAATGGTATTTTTTTTTACTGGATTTCTATCACAGATGTCCATTCAAAAATGGATGGTATATTTTTGCTGGACATCCATCATAGATATCCGGTAAAACATGTCATGCCTGCCCCCTGTACCCCCCTAGCAGCAATTTCAAACTGTTTGGATATTTACCCATTTTTTTTAAAGAATGCTCTACAGTGCAACACTTTAACCCATTATTTTATAAAAAAAATTCAGGGGGGAAATCCCCCGTTTGGTTCGGACTCCCTCACTGTGCTCAGTCGCTATGGCATTTTTGGGGGAAATAGTTATGCCACTCCACTTAAAAAATTAATGAGCCGCCACTGGCTCTCGGTCTGTGTTGGGAACGGGATGGGGGGAGCCCAGGGACTGTGGTGGGAGCAGGATGGGCGGGAACCATGGGATAGTGGTGGGAGCAGGGTGGGGAGAGCCCAGGGTGTGTGATGGTGTGGGGAGAGCCCAGGGACTGGGGTGAGGGAGCCCAGCAACTGTGATGGGGCTATACTGGGAGTAGGGTGCAGTGACAGTGCGCAATACATACTGTCCATTTGGCATTTTGTGAGGGGGCCCGGCCTGCCCAAATTTTGCTCAGGGGGGACCCAGGCCAAACGTTTTTGAAGACCACTGGCCGATTGGATTTACAATGGGAGGCAACTTCTTTGATTGGCATGCTCGTCAGAGTCTCATACAAAACAATCCAGTGTGCTCACACATTTCGCAGCCATCTCTATTATAAAAAAAAAACACCAACACAGAGGGGCAGGGCAGGGCAGTCACGAACAATTTATTGTTTGCTCAGGGGGGCCTTGGCATAAAAAGTTTGAAGACCACTGCACTAGGGGCACAGGGTTGTACCCCCACCCATGGGTGCCACAACGGTATCCCATGGGTCTGTACACCAAGCCAAGAGAGAGCTGCACCGCCAGGAGTCCTGCAGGAACTCCTGCGTGGAAGACACAACAGAACACACAAAAAGCAATAAAGGACAAGGATACGGAGGCCCTGTCCCTCCGATGCATTTCCAGTATCACACACGTGACAGCCACACATGAGATGCAGATCTACCATGACCTGCCCACCCAAAATAGAAACATGCTGCACAACCATCATCCCTTCTAAAGCAGATACAACCATATGCTGCTCTATTATAAACTGTTCACATCCATTGTTTTGCTGTGCTGTGCTTTTTGCACATCACATACAGTTTTGTTTCCTGTTCTTCTCTTGCCCAAACAGATGTCTATGTATATACGGTCATCCCTGTTCCATCTATGATTTTTGTCCATGGTTTTATAGACGATGGTATGCCCATGGATCATTATGTCCATTGTCACTGTCTATGTAACAAGGGTATAGATTCACAGGCACGTTTCGGTTGTCCACGGTTTCACGGATAAACGGAGCTGACCATGTAAGTACATGGTCATTACTGTTTGGTCTGCCACAGTTATTTTGGTCTATTGTCCATCTATGACTGACAGTAATTACGGCCATCGTCCCCCAGTCCATGTAATGGAATATACAAGGACTCGTAACCAGAACTGTCAATTGTCAGACATGGTTAGCCTTGATTATGTTCAATGCAACAGGACCATGATTTGGCCATTTGAATTTGTATTTCTATTTTATTGAATTTACATAGCGTTTTCATCAAAGTGCTGTATATTATAAAAATGTTTCAATAAGTAAATTACAATAAAGTTAAAATATTATTGCATTGAAAGAGAATGAAAGTGTTGTTGGAAACGTAGATGAAAGGTAGACTGAGAAAAAAAAAAACTAAGAGAGGTAATGGGTTACAGTGCTTAGAAACCAGAAGCAAGAAATAACTAATGTGAGATTGAGCAGGAGGTGGTTTAGGTACTGCAAGAAAAAGTGAGATTGGTAAGGAAGTGATCACTAAGGTCTATGAGAGAAACAAGGCAAGAGAGATATAGAAGAGCTAGACCATCAATACACTCTAATTCAATGCAAATAAAATGAAAAAGAAGACCATCTAAGGGAAGCAAGTCAGGCACGGATAGGATCACTGGGAGAAAGTAAAAAATATACACCAATAGAACAATTGTAAATCAATCTAAGAGGGGTCAATCGGTAAGCAGTGAGGGCGGCTAAATGAGCAGAGCAATAGCCAAGACTAGAAAATAAATGTACAGTGTGTGACGGGGTGAGAGGCCTGAGCCGGTCAGGGGAGACCTAGGAACCCGCCCGAACTGGGACAGGAGGCTACTTCGGTATAAAGCAGAGATAGCCCTGTCCCAAAGGTGTGTAGAGGCAGTTGCGGGTGGAGGGGTTCAGTCTTTAACCACATCTCATGTGATTGAAGGTTAATACTGCTACCACCTTCTGTCACACAATACATCCAGTACTGTTACTGGACAGTTTTCTCTTTGGTTTTTCAGAACTCCAAGGACCAGAATCCCCAGCAGCAGCAAACAAGCTGAACAGCCAGTGAGACGAAAACACTGCTCACAACATGGCCAGCACATCCTCACAAGAAAACTGTTTCCGGGTCACCAACAGTTTGCAGCGACAAAAGAAAAGCAAAACTCCAGACTCACAGGAAGCAGAGAAACGATCACAGATTGCAAACAAATCCATGCTGGACAAGGGGGATGTAGAGGGTTTTTTAAAGCTTTTCACCTGTGTAACCGAGCCCCTGGGGAAAGGGTAGAAACAGATTGGCCAACAGAATCAGGCGAGTGCTGGAACCAATGGAAGGTGGGGTGTGTGGGATAAGAATCAGCTGAGAGCCGTATATAAAGGAGTGAATGGAAGGCGGAGTGTGGGTTGTATGAGTGAGGTGTAGGATGGTGGAATAAGAGACCAGAGAGGACCGACAGTGGGGTGAGTCCTGAAGAATTGGTGACAGAGTTGGAGCAGCCGGCATGTGAGATATTGATTGTGTGGGAGAGCGGGGGGATATAGCGTAGTGGGTAGAGTGAGAGGGGGCGGTTGCTGGGAGAGCGTAAGGATAGCAGAGAAGGGCACAAGGGGGAAGGGTGTAGGAGAGAAGTACGGGGTGAGAATAGGGAGAGCAAGTGTATCAGGAGGGTGAGCAGGGCACCATATCTGCGAGGAGGGAAGGAGCTGAGATGAGAGGACAGAAGGAGGGTTGAGATTTGTAGAGTGAGGGGAGTGAGAATTGCAGAGTGAGCAGGAGAGAGAGTGACAGGGTAAGGAGGGGCGAGAGGAGTGGAGCAAAGAGGAAATGGGGTGAGTGAAGATCACTGGAAAACTAGGTGAGCGGGACGGAAGGAGAGAGGGGTGGGAACCGAGAGGGGGTATAGGAACAGTGTAGGAGAGGGAGGCAAGAGGATTAGTAACACCAGGGAGAGGCATGAGACAAGGGAACAGAGTTGGCAAGTTTTCTTTAGATAGCAGGAAGTTACTAATATCTAAAAAACATCATCCTGGGGATGAGGTAAGCCAGGGATATGGGGGAGGGTACCCGCAGGTGGAGAGGGAGCCAGACGTCCAGTAGACCAATCCCCTGCACCCTAATCACAAAACCAAGAAGTAGAATAGCTTTTATTGTTCTAATAAAACACATGAACTGCCTTCAAGCTGCTGTGGATTATTAAAACCAACTAATCCAGACGTTTAATCCCATGAAATGAGCGAAAAGGGTAACCTGGACAAGAAAACAATAACTCAGTTTTGGAGGAACGAAGATAGGGAAAATGGGTAGACGTACAGGACAAAATAGCAAGACGACAGGCAGAAAGTGTCTGAAGATGAAGTGAGCCATGCACATGCAACTATGATTCCGTGCATCTCTATATTTTATTGAGAAATAATTCAATGAGCTTTAATGTTTGAAGCAAAAAGTTTATTTAAGCAAAACAACCTCGATGGGTGTGGGCTTCACCGGTTCACAATTACATTTGCCTTCCCAGACTACAACCCCAATTGTCTAAAAAAAAGTGCAAACCATCTGCATAAAAACTGTGCACTGAAGCTGCCACCTTGGGGTCATCTTTCTACCTCTCGCAACCACCACCCCTTAAATATACCCTTAAATATACCTAGGCCAAGTCGAGCGAGTGTTCAAAAAAGAACCCACAGATCACCGCGTAATGAGAGAACTAAGAGGCAGTGCATGTTGTGCCTAGTTCCTATAAGGCACACTAAAAACCTTTACACCAAGACAGGGGTACTGCTACCTCCTCATATGTTGCTGTAGCCCCTGAATGCCAGAAATAAAGAGGCCAGAGTGATTTGTGAAGTCCCATTTGAGTATAAGGCTAGCACAGAAATGGTCATGTCAGACATGAGGCCTATTGAACCAAAAACAGGCCTAAATCTCAGGAAGGAAAGTGGGCTTCAATCCCAAAGTGCGAAGCTATGCACAATGCATTTCAGCAAGGAAAAGAAAGACATGTGGCTGACAATGTATTTTACTAAATCCATGGAGAGCTGCACTTTTAGATAGCAGTGTGTGCATTACCTTCAGTGTAATACCAGATTGTGCTCCAGTCACCTCAAGTGAAACCGAGTTCATTGCAATTATTAAAAGAACTTTATTTTTCCTCATCCAAATGACAGTATGCCAAGAGAAGTGCTCACTGGACTTTCAGAGTGTGAACATGGTTTTCTCATATAACTTACCTGTACATATGGACAATCCAGAAATATTAATGTATTTTGCAACTGTAAGTTTAAAGAAGTAGGTTACACATGGATATAAGGCCCAAGTGCCTTATTAAATGTCATGTAAAATGTATTGTGTGTATGTTTTAAAACCATTGCTTGCAGAATTTTACTTCCAGCCGGTCATTTCTCCTAAAGATTAAACTTAAACCTTCAAGAAACCTTCAAGACCTTACCTCTGCTGGCCTTGGAGAGGGAGGTCTGGTTGTCAATCATCAATCAAGGCCACTGCTTAAAAATATAGAAAGAAATACCCTGCCTAGATTTAAACCACGGTGGAAACAGATACTGCCATGCCTGTACTTTCAGCAGAAGTGACCTTGAGGTCACACTTCCCATAAAATGTCCATTAGAGTTGCAGCCAGGGCCATTACAGGCCATGAAGGGAAAGGCGAAGATAATCACATGCTCAAGGGAAAATGAAATCGAATAAAAAAAACTGGCATTTAGTTAATAGAAGAATACATATTATTGCATAAAAGGGGCAGCGTATACGCCACAATGGTCATTCCAGACTTGTATTAAAGGTGACAGTAACCCCCTTTGAACCATGCCAAAACTATTTGTTTAATAAACATAACTAAGGTTATTAATGAAAATTGTATTTGGGCCTTTTCTTGATTCCAAGAGATTTGAAAATTGGTGTGAGGGTGAAGGACAAAATTAACATAGGAACTATGAAGTGGCATATTTTTACTGATACGGCTCCTGGGTAAATGAAGAAAAACTGTAGCCCTGCATAGGAAGGGTGTGCCCACTTCAGACTAGCATCACCTGATTTGCCTTAAAAATAAAATGTAGTTCTTAAAAATGTATCCATGCATGGAAAGATTTGAAGAATTAAAAAGGTACTTGCCATGTTGATAGATTTTCAGAGTTTTGAACATTTCAGTTTGGGATGACTAAGCCTTCTCCTCCCACAGCTTTCCTAACTCACACCCCTCATCTCCTTGTCCTATTAGCACACAGGTTGGAGGTGGGTAGAGAAAACCAACCAATCCCTTTTGTGGGAATCATGACACGTTTGTGATACATTTGCCCTCTAAGTAAACCAGTTTGCATTAGAACTGGGTTTTCATAGTGTGGATATACAGTCTGCTAACGCAAATTGTAAGCAGAAACAGCCAACACAGTTCCTTAACAAATGTGTCAACTTAGAAAGTGGAAATCATTTTTAGTTGGTATAACAGCTAGAAAAGTGCTGCAAGGCTACAAATTAGAAAGTACGTTCCTTTCCACATCTTTTAAGTGATAAACGCAGCACTCCATCTTATGGCATACAGGTTTCAAATAACTGATAAGCACATGAACCTGGTGGTAGCTGCACAGTCTCTTATAACTAGAGACTATGTGAAGTAATGGTGTTTTTAGGCTCACACATCACGCTGGAGTCAGGAGGCAAGTTCACTCCTGACTGTGAGCACAGGTATGTTAGATGACAGAAATACTGGAACATCTACCCCAGCCAGCACAGCAACTCCCACGGTCACTGTAGAAACCCCTAGAACTCTGTCCCACCAACACTCCAGGTTCCATGTGACCTCATCATCCTGCATTCACACACAGATTCCCATGCAACATCACCATCCTGCAACCACGCCCAGATGACATTACAACACTTCTCCCTCCCCAATAAACAACACACTGAGAAAGTCCACAACAGTACCAACAATTTCTTACACAATCCATGTGTGGCCAGCACGCAGACCAATTAAGATCAACCACACAACTCCCCGACCTGTGCATGCCAATCAACCCACACCACAATACCAACTGTTAGGGAGAATTCTCATTTATGGCTAATTTCCTTCACCTAGCAAGTCCCTCAGCAGCTTTGCTGGATTTCTGGAGTTTATTTTTTGCACCTGGTAAGAGTGTGAGCCTTTTTCCCACTGTGTTTTGCCATGAGTATTTCTACTGTTTGTGTGATCTTCTGCTCCGGAGCACACCGCTCCATTAGCCCACCTTTTGGTGCGTCTTACACAGCACCCTCAGTGCAGTAACACAGGGTTGTCTCTAAGACTTCCCAATGACTCCATTTTTCTGGGGCTAACTACTGTCCCCCAGAAACATGTAAAGTTGCCATTAACTTTATATAGTCACTTTAAATTACAGACCCAGTACACCCCATCTTACATGGAGTACTGGAAAGGGTTAATTCCTACCACTTTCTGTCTGTGCCTCTTTGAGCTATGTTTTGCTCTCTTAACATTAAGACTTGGCTGGTGGCAGTGGTATCTACCCTAACTTTTCTACCGCAATTATACTATATAAACGTGGTACTGTTTTAGGCTATTATAGTAGCCTCGAACAGAATCCCGCTTGACCAAATACTCAATCTTTTGGCTCCGGTCGGGTTTATTCACCATTTCTTTTTGTTAAAGTCCTTCTTGTGTTTTACTTTCCATGGCAAACCAGGTTTGCCTTCTTTGTTCACCGTCTTCTGGCGGGCTTCTCCGAAGAAGCCCTCCTTTGTCGCGTGGGTGTCTAGGTGGGCTGAATGTGAGGGAGGGGTGTAGTCACCCCATGCACAGGGTCTCCTTGGAGACCCAAGTCACACTCTGTGTCCATTGGCCTGAGGGGTTGTCCGGGCTGGACAACCCCCCTGCTGTGCGATTGACAGCCAGGCTGTGTGAATGAGAGATTTTCGCATAAAAGGCAGGACCCTTGGGCTGGAAGTCAGAGTTGCCACTGGAACTGCAAGGAACTGAAGAGAAGCGGAGAAGAAGACGGCTGCTGCAACTACCGAGTCCCGGTGAAGCCCTGCTGCAGTCCTGAGCCATCTATCCTTCATCGACAAGAGAAGATCCAGTCCGGAGTCTTCTTCCCTTGAGCCTGGTGGGATCAACCAGCTCACCTTCCTTCCACAGGCAGAGGATCCTCTTCTTGGTCGAAATCGCTACACACCGCTGTAGTGGTCCAGATAGCCACCTGAAGAGCCTCTCCTGTTTTAAAGGAGCACACCTTTTATTCACTGTTGCTTTGCTGCTGCTGGCTTCATCCCTGGGTAGTGCAGATCGCTCCAGATGTCCTCCTTGTCCCCACGACTGAAGCTTCAGGAACCGCAAGTCTGCAGGAAACTACCAGGAACAACTGCTGTGGCACCAGCTCTTCTTCAAACGAATAAGGTACTGTGTCCGACTTCGAGGAACTAGGGTGAACCCGTTTCTCCTCACCGAAGGCTTGTCCTCATCTTCCTTCACTCTTATAACTTTTGCTTCCTCTTTTTACAATATTTAAGTACTCATGGCAATCTCGAATCGTGAACTGTGCTAACCTTGTGATCCTCGATAACAGGACCCCTGTCCCATTGACACTGGTGCAGGCCTATTGACTTTTATCTTCGTGTTAGAAAGTGCTTCTCGATTCTATCTGCCTTGACAAAAGTTTTGCCTATGATTTTTGACCCAAACTCTCTTGTGTTAATTCATGTGCTAAGTGTGTTTGACTACGGTAACATTTCTTCTCGCGGATACGCGTCTCTTTCGTAAGACCAAACTGTCATTACTGTCAAAAAGTGATTGCATAACAACTTCTGGTAACGTTTTTGTTTCACAACACCGGTCTGTCACATCCAAAGGTACTTACCTTGAATTGTTCTGCACAAAGTGAATTGGTTGTGTGTAGTGTATTTTAGGTGTGGTTTTAATTTAATAGAGGTGAAGGTTTTTGAAAACAGATGGTCTAGAAATAAAACATACTTTTACTTTCTAACCAAAACCTTGAGTCAGTGTTTGCTTGAGTCACAGTAATTGTAGTCCTTTGTGTAATCTCTACTACTGCTCATTTACTCTTGAGATAAGTCTGGCTGCTCCGCTACTGCTACTCCTTTAACAGTGTAGCACAGGTCTGTACCAAAGGTGAACTTGTATTACCACTTGTAGTCTTAATTGTGTGTAGTGGTCCCTAAGGGCACTGCACAGGATTCTGCCTAACACCAACACACCGTAAAAGTCACACACACGCATGATGATCCCATTAAAACCTGCAATGCTATGACCTTGATAGCAACAACAAAACCTGATAACACGAATGACGAAACAAACCTGAACATGCCCAAGCTCCAGAGAATAATCTTGAAGACTGCAACTGGTATGCCTAGATGTGAAAACCAACACCATGGCAAAGCAAACATGAAAACGCACAAGCGCCAAGAAAAACAGATAACTGGAATGCCAAGATGAAATCACCAACTCCAAAGGAAAAGTCCAAAAGCAAATGGAATCCAAACTCCAGCTAACTACCCACTGGAAACGCCAGAAGCCCAAAGTCCAGCTCCAACCACCAACTGGAAACACGTCCCAAACACATCAACCTATTGGAACTAAAAACTCACTAACTCCATTGAAACCAACAGCTCACCAACACCACTCCCTCCTTTAACATCCCACCAACACAAATACAAATTCCAACCCACCAGGAAAACCCCACGATGAGTCCCCCAGTAAGCAGGCAAATAACAGAACATGAAAAATGCTAAGTACAACACACCAAAACAAGTCCATGACCCGAGCCTGACATCTGGCAAAGAAGATAGAGGAGACATTGCTGATGCAAAGCACAAAATAATACCAACCCATTAGCACCTCACAGCATAAACAATCAATACCAAAAATACCAACTCAACAGCCCGTCACTGCAAAAACACCCAGGACCCACCCGGCCATCCTGAACCCCGGCAGCACCTCACTGCAACAAACTCTCAGAACTCACCCAGCAATTTTGAAATAAGCAAAATCCACCAAGGGAAAGTCCCCTACAAACAAATCAAAAGACATAAAACATGCAACTACATGAAATATGCTATGCCCAAAACACGAAACAAACACTCCAATATGGAGTTCCAGAGCTTGTGTAACTCGGCACCCACATGTCCAATTGTAAGTCCCAAAACATTCCCGTGCACTTCCGCACCCATGCGTCTTGAAAAGTAACGGCAATGTCACAAATACCCGTACCACAAGTAAAATACAAGTACAAATGTGCTAAGAGTCTCATTACACCCCCGCTCCCACAAGTCAGGCAGGAAAACCCCTGCAGAATCTAAAAGTTCCCTCAGACCCTAAACTGCATCCTAAACAGAAAAGGCCACAACATGAACACAAAACACACAAACCAAATTACAGGCCTTACACTAACAATAGCCCACAATCCTACCCACTGAGCAAGAACTATTATTCCCGAGGCCACAACACTAAACACACTAAGCAAAAGAATATAGGCCTCCCCTAACGCCCCATTCCTCATCGATAATGTTGAGATCTTCAAGCTGCATGTAGAAATTCCATAGGCCTGGATCCAACTCTACCAGATTGTCCACAAACCTTTTGCAGGGTGGGCAAATATGACCCCAGTGTAGAGCCTTCCCCCTGCACACAACAAACTCCTGGATAACATCATCCTGGCCCACCACACGGCAAGTCTTTGCTGTCCTCAGTCCCCCGACAGTGCCTCTTGCCCCTCAACGCTAATAACGAAATACCTTCTTTGGAAAACCCAGGCATAGGCCAGACCTCCGTGTCCGGACCGGTCTCCATCCTCCTCATCAGCAGCAGCAGCGGCGGCATGCCCCATGGCTACTTGCCATGCACTCAAGACCCCCCCCCAAAGTCTCTGCGGTGCGCCGTCTCTGAAGTTCCAGGGACCCTTGACATGCCGCACCACATCCAGCGTGTTAGGGAGAATTCTCAAGAATGTGCTCATTTCCCTTACCTTTTGAGACCCCCCAGCTACTTTGCAGGATTTTTAGGATTTGATTTTTTTATCTGGGAAGAGTGAGCCTTTTTTCCCCCTACACTTCCATGTATTTTGATGTGCGTTTTACTTGTGTGTTCTTTGGATATGGAGTTTTAAAACTCCATAGGCATCATCTTTTTCTGTGTGTCACACAGCACCCTCAGTGCAGTGGCGGAGGGATGTCGTTCAGACTACCCAAGGTTTAAATACCTTCTCTGGGACTGACTACCAAGTTAAATTGACTTTACTAGTCTTTTTAAATTTACAGTCACATCACACACTATCTTCCTATAGAGTGCTGGAGGGGTTGCCTAGCTTCTCCCCCCCCCCCCCCCCCCCCCGAGTCTAAACACTCATGTAACAGTCAAATGTTACCCTTTCCTACTTGAACTGGCTGGTGGCAGCTAAAATCGGCTCAGCCATGTTTTCCAATATGGAACCCAAGACCTATCTGTAAAAACAGATTCCGGTCACTTTTTTCGCCGTTTCTTTTTGTACAGGTCCTTTGTGTGTTGGTCTCTGTGCGCTGCTTCTGCGTCTTCTGGCACCTAATTGCGCGGCCTGCCAGCTGACTCCAGTCAACCAGCCCAGGCAACATTCTGCCTGATGAGCAACACCTTCTCTGCTGGTCCTGCGCCAATTTGCCTGGACCATAAGCCCAGACAGTCCCTCAAGGCCGCCACGCCTGGGCTTTGGACAGCTGCTGCTCCTGCACCAACCTGCCTGCAGGATCCTCCAGACCAACTCCTTCTGGCCATCAAGGAACTGGCACCTTCCTGGATGGACCTCCAGACTCAGCATGGTGTGTGTGAGCCTGATAACCCATTACTTCACCGTGCTAAAGTAAATATAAGGTGCTATCTAATTCAAAAGATAGATAGTGTGGTTAATGAGGCAATAAAGTTAATTTGCCAAACCAGAAAATGCTGCTAAAGCAGATTTGTATGCATCAGTTGAACTTGCTTTTTTTATGGATAGGTGAAAGATATCTGTGGCAAAGTTCCTGCTGTTGAAGTCTATACCCAAAGTACAGGGGCATGCTGCTAGCAGGGAATCATTATGCATCTCAATGGAGAAATCAACACCTCCTTCCAGTGTGGAAGGGGTGCTAGCTGCCTTCGGGGTGCCTGGGAATTGTGGACTTCTATGAAAATTGCAAGGCAAAGCAGGGCTTGGCTCAACAGGGATAATTACCACAGACTTTTTTTTGCCCCATTGCCCCTCCACCGCCGCATTTTCCCCCCACCCCCCTCTACTTCCTGCAGATTGAGGATTCTGCTCGGTATACACTGACAAAGGAGGTTGTAATGGTTATACTGGATGTGACTGACACCTGGCAAGGGGCTTGAAAAGGAACCAGTCCCCTGCCAGGGTTTTGCCATATAAATAGTGGGTTTCTCTCACTTTGGTGAATCCTCTTTAGGACAGAGAAAGAATCAACATTGAACCCTATGTACGCTAATGCTGCTCAAAGTCCCTTGCATAGGGTAAACGCAAGACTGGCTGGAGCGTGCCAAGACTCACCCCTTCAACACCTCTGATGGACAAGAGGTGACTGCTGGAAGAAAAGTCTGCCCGCTACTACAGACTACTGGTACCCCCAACAAACACTGAACAGGACTGTGGCACGTCCTCTGCAAGTCGTTTTCGAGAGGGCATGGTTTTCTTCAGGGAAATGACCCACGGTGTGCTACAAGCCCAGAAGGTGCTGCCTTTGGTAATGAGTGTCAAATTCAGCATCGTACTGATTTGGGGCAGCATAGAACCCACTGAGCATGAGTTGAAATGGTGTTATGGGGCTTGCTCTTTTTGGACCCATAAGCCCTCCGTTCCTTCGAGCTCTGCATTGCATCACCGAGCTGTCTGGTGAAACCAGACAAGCCTTCAGATAAAAGCCAATTGCCGTTAATCAAGCCGGTTTGAACTCGCTTCAATTTTGAGATGCGCCTAGCGCCACATAACTTTGACTCGACCCATTGGAAAAGCAGCGATGTGCTGAAACGGGTAGAAGCCACTGATAAGGCAAGGTTCTGGCCCTTTAGCCTACTTGTCTCAGCCCCTAGAGATGGTCAAGTCACCTTTCCCTGCCTTTCAAAGACAAAAAAATTATAATTTTGCATTTAACCAGTTTTCTACATTTATGCCTGCCTTTTTCAATCCAGTCATTTAATACCCAGAGTGAACAGCATATATAGAAGTCTGCATTAATCTGTGTGTCTACTTTGGAGGAGTGGAATTATTTAGTGTTTTAATCAATTGTCTGTGCTTTAGTAAAGTATGTATATTTTATAAGAACCCTTTGTGAACACTTATTTTGGTACAACTACTATTTGGTGGCTTCCATACTGGTCCACATATCCCCGGCGAGCATAGCCTGCTCAGAGCCCATATTGGCTTAAGAGGATGCATTCAGCACGGGACACGCGAAGAAAAAAAAAAAAAAAAAAAGAAATTCTGTTTTGTTGTAGTGAGGCCATGTGGAGAATTACCTCCCTGATGTGTGCCTGGCTGGGAAGGCGAATAAAAGGAAGAAAAGGAATACTGGTCTGTGGGTTTATTTTTTACAAGGTTTTAGAGCACATTCTTGAGGAGATGTGACAGGAATGCTTAGCGTTTCAGAATGATTGTGTTCTGCATAGAAGACTACATTATATGTAACACACACAGATACATACACATGATCTACCATAATCGTAATTCTGATGCTTATGTCTACTAATATTCACATGCTTTGCATAGGGTGCCATCTAGCGGTACATGCAGAGTAGTGCATGACTTGTTTTCGAAAGTAATTATATATTTATAAAAGTGAACATTTGTGGGTTTGCGGCTTGGCGAAGCATTGTTCCTTACACAATTAAACACTGTTTCACCAATCTGCACTAAATTGTGCATGGTTACCTGTTAGTACCCTCCGAACATCGCTGGCTACATGACATGTGGACACCCCACCCCATGTCCTGGATTTCAGCACCTTCACACGTGCAGGGCCGGCCTTAAGGGCAGAAGTGCCCTGGGCGAATTGGCGCCCCTCCTCGCCCACCACGCCCCCCTGGTTAACAGGGGGCAGTGCAGAAGGGGGCAGGGCCAGGAGCGGCCACTTTATTTATTTATTTATTATTATTTTTTTTTACCTCCTCTCTCAGGCAAGGAGGTTAAATAGGGCGCGTTAGCACCCCATTGCCATTGAAAGAGCCCGCCGCCGCGAGTCATTCAATGACAATGAGGCGCCTGTCATGCCTTCTGCCACCACGCCAGCTCGGGGGAGCCCTTGAAAGACTCCCCGGAGCTGGCATGGTGGGGGGCTAATGGCACCTTTTCTTGTGAAAAGTGCCCACGGCGGTGGGGCGCATTTAAATGCACCCGCCGCCGTGGGCACAATTTAAAGTAAAAGGCCGCCTGCTGCGCCTTTTCCCACAACGCCAGGTCGGGGGAGCCCTTGAAAGACTCCCCCTGAGCTGGAGTGGCGGGGGCAAAAGGAGCCCTGGGGGGTGTGACACTCCGGGTGGTCGCCTGGCTCGCCCCCCCCTAGTGCCGGCTCTGCACACGTGAGATGGTTGCCTGAAATCTGCGAAACATCAATGTGCTCATAGAAGGACCGGTCCACAACCCTAGAATGCACGGTTTCTGTGACATCTGAACCGAATGCACCGCAACGTACTGCACCACACCATGGTGAGGCAACAGATGGGGAGGGTGCACAGTAGGTCCAAGTATGCAGTAGCACACCAACTCTCACCTCCCACCAGCGTCTGCTCTGGGGTATGTCAGCCAACAACACCCGCCCATTTTCAGTGCAGTTTACTTCAGAGGGCAAAGCACATCAGGCGATAAGCGAATTGGAAAAGCGAACAACAGGATCGTTGATTTTCAACAATTGATGAGTGTTGTCATGTCCGTCTACAGAACGGGTACTTCTTAAGAGTTGAGATTATATATGTATATATATTGTATAAGGTGGTGGTTGTATAATTACTAGATTGCAACCAACCATCGTTTTTGCTGCTGTGTACAGATAAATACTGACCATTGCAGGGGGAGTATGGATAATAAATTAAACTTAGGAATGTACCAGTAAGTGAATGAGATTTGTGCGATTTATCTCATGGTTGCGTGGCGCATTGATGTGTATTACGTGAATGGCGTGTAGTGTGCGAGGATTGCGATATACTTACAATTCATTTTGTTTCATTTTCAATGTTGATACATACTAATTCTTTCAAGGAATATTTATTGAAAATAAATATTTATTGGTTCACAACACATGCTGTGTTGTGAACCAATAAACCACCGTAGAGGTGCGAGTGAAATGTTTTGAAAGTAGTAGTTGATGGGAACAAAATGTTTTGGTTTGCTGCCTTTTAGGTAGCGGTCATTGCCATGAGCAGTATTTTTATGGTGAGACATTAATCATTGAAGAACGTTTTTGAAGCTTTGATGCCCGGTTTAATGTAATAGAACTGTTAAGCACTAAATGTGTAGGAGGTTTGTGCATAAAAACAGCGTGCATTGAAATATTTAGGCACTAATCATGCATGAGTTTTAAGCAGGAAAAAGTGAGTTTTGAATTTTTAAGAACTGAACGTGCAGGAGTTTTTTATGCATAAGAAGTGAGAAGTTTAAGTATTTAGGCACTAATGGTGGAGAAGCTTTTATGAGCAGGTAGAGTGAGAATGTATGTGCTAAAATTAAATGCAATTAAAATAAATGAAATGCAAAAAGTATTGTGTACAGAAAAATCTAGCTGGTAGATTGCATTCATGCAGTATTGTACTATGTATTATCAACTTATTTTTTTCACAACTTACATGTTAACATGGGAGTAATTAACCCGTGTTTGCTTGTGTCATAATGTACTGCTTCTATGCGGTTGTGTTTGTTTAATGTGATCTTTATGTTTGGGTGTCGCTTTTCTATCCATTGCAATCTTTTAATTGTTGTCAAGGGAGATGTCAGATGCTTGGCAAGCTGATATGCATGGCCTATGGTTTCACATCTTCCACAGGTTTTGGCTGCTGGCGATTGTCTTATGTTGTTTTAGAGAGGTTGTTTTGCAGATGTCCAGTTTGACAGAATTTCTGTCTAGTAGAGTGGTCGCTCTGTAACTGTGAGCGAAGATTGCGCTTGGGTGTGGCAGGCCGGCCCGGATAAAAGGGGCGTACGGTTAGCTGGTTGCGAGTGTGTAGATGTTTGCCCTCCATAAGGACAGGTTTGCGTTTGGGTGTGGCATGCCCAGAGAAAAGGAGTTCATGCTTTCATTGTGGGTTGTGAGTGAAGTAATGAATGCTCTTGAATGGAGCAAGCCTGTGCACGGGTGTGGCAGGCATTATGTTAGAATACAAGGAATACTGTTTAGGCATTGTACGGATTTATCTGGGTTGACGAGGGGCGAGTGCTAGACACTTTTGGATATTTTATGGGAGGGGAGAAGTGTAGTATCTTGCTTGCCTGATACATGCTTGCGGAATGTGTAATGGAACATGGAACATAAGGATCGCCATATTCTAGGTGGGACGGTCCGAAGGGACCTTACACCTTCACCTGGCGGAAGCGAACACCTTGCTTTCCTGTTTAATCACTTACCCTGTAACTATTACAATACTTTCTTTTTGTACTCACCTGGGCCCTGCGTTTGTGTTTTTATAAAGAAGATCATGCTGTAGTTACTCAGGACACAGTTAATGACTCCGGAGTCCGCAGGTACACCTAAATAACGCTTATATTGCTTGCAGTTCCAAGTTCCAGTTACTCTTACAGGCATGCTGGCGAAGACACTCGCCAGTCCTTCAGGCACTCCTCCTAGCTCCGGTCTGACTTTCATGGAATCATGCACACATCACATTCACCCAACATGATCTAAGCTGTCATTCATGCACATACAAGAACATTCTACCAGATGCAGGCAAGCAGGCCCAGTGCCAACATTCACGCTACATAACACCCTCCTCCATCTCTTCCACAACACACACATCAAAAGGCACATCCAGGATAGAAAAATCACACAAACATATTCACAGCAGGACGACAAAACACAACATGGCACATTATTATCACATCATCCTAAGAGGAAGAAAACAAACATCAATTCCTGCCCTAGCCTGCTGGTCAGCCACACTCGAACCCATGAGGTCAAACGCAGGAGAGAAAGACCAACACAAAACCACATTCCTTACAATCGCCCGAGGGGACGCCGCATGAAGCGGGTGGGCTCAACTAATCGGCCTCTTAGTATTTGTACCTCAGCAGAAACTATCCAAACAACCTTTTTCTATTTCAGTACTGGTCTAATTCCATTTTAAATCGCTTCATTAATGATTATGAAAGAGATATGTGCGCGAGGCGGCACCCTGCAATGGGATAGTGAAAAGCCGCCGATTGGGGATTTTTGTTAGTCCCCATTAGAGATCTCGCCACATTGATTGTGGACTAATCAGTTACACAAAGGGCACAGTGTGGCTCTATAAGACTGAGAAATAACGATGAATTGTCATCGATGATTACCCAGCAGGGGTGTTGCCAGGCCTGGAAAAGACCCGGGGCTACGCTAATGTCAGAACTGTCGGGACTGGGGGCTAGCTAGCCTTTTGGTTGTAACTCCTGAGATTCTATCCGGGGCTACAACCAAAAGATCAGGGGCTATAGCCCCCTTAGCGCCCCCCCCCCTAGCAACGCCTCTGTTACCCAGTAAGTACCTATTGGTTAAAGTATAAAATGAAGCGATTTAAAATGGAAGTAGACCAGTACCGAAATTGAACAATCACAATAGTGAAATGCAGACAACTGCTCCAGTCCTTCTCTGCTTCGCACGCTTCAGTCGTGGTCACCCTTTGAGTACTGTGCGACCTGCTGCAAAGCCTCACTGAGGTTGCGATAGACCCCGAAGGCACGTTTGAGTATAACCTAGTGCAGGTAAAGGGTGCCGGGAACAGGGGAGCACCGGGACATCGTGCGGGGAACTCGCAGTGCCGAGTACCATAATCATATATTTGAAAAGCTAAATCCTCAATTGGAAGCATTGGGATTGGAATCCAAATGTCTGAGGAGGAAAAATAGAACACAACAGCAAAGATAAGAAAATAAGAGCGTTTGGCGAATCCACTGGATATGGCAAAGCTGATCATTCTGTGACTGCAGAGAAACTGAAGACAGCATTTAAAGACTATGATGTTACTTGGTCCGATGACAAAAAATGAACTTTGTAGGGCAAACCAGTCCATAATGCTATAAGGGTCTGTGTCCTTTGTGGCTAAATAGTGCATTTCACTTATGTTTGTGGTTCGTATCTTACTTAATTGGACTATTATTTATCAGTTATTCAAAATTCCGTTGTGCCGAAAAGGAAATACTTTCGAAAGTCTAGCAGAAAGTTCTCTTCCAAGGTAGAACTGTTACTCTTTTAAAATGTTTTACCATAATTACGTATGTTCCCTTTACTAAAAGTTTATTAATACGGTATAATGATATACAACCCTTACTATGTTTACGTTTTTAAACCTACAGTGCTTCTTTAGAACAGCTTTTCTATAATCAAAAAGCCTGCAAAACATTACTTTCCTCTCCCCAGGAGGTAACGCATTTATTAAAATAAGTAAAGCAATGTAATTGTTGACATTGTATTGTAAGTGCATGATTGTGTGCTTGAAATATATTATTGGCCTGGAACTGCAACCACACAATGATTTATATGATATTGACAATTCTTTTGTTGAAAAATATTAATATTAAATTATTCTGTCAAATTAAAAATAATTGCCTTTACAAAAAAAAAAAGTGAAATGCAGTGGTTTTATATTCGCAGGCGAAGTAAGAGATTCAAAGGAATCAGAAGAGTCTAGCAACGGAAGCTGTGACTTAACCATTACATCTGGACCTCCCCCATTAGTTAATTTGGAGGCGAGTCAGATAGGGCAATAATTGAAGAATTGTGTGTTGTGCAACATTAAATGTATTTTGAAATAATGAGAGGATGACAGAGGGCGTTATTTTTTGACGCTTTTTTTTATTTTACTGTTGTAGATGCACCTTTGTGCATATGAAGGAAAGTACATTTGTTTTTTCGTCCTGAAGAAGGTTGCATTAATAAGAGGACACTACTGGTGATGTTCTATTGTAGCAACTGAAACACGTGTTGACGTAAAGAGCTGTTGGAACAACTACATACAGACTGTTACCTAGAATAAAGAAAGGGACCCAAACACTATACAAAATGTATAAGAATAGATAATGACAGATGGTTTATTGTTTTATGTATAAAACCAAGACATATTGTGTGACAAAGTAAGTATAAATGTGAATTAATACAAATAAAAAAGTGAGCAAACTTGTGCACTCTTATGATCTGTTGATTTCATGATAATTTTAGAGGTACACATTTTTTCTAATAAAAAGATGATGAAAAGAATGCTTTAAAATATAAATTAAGCGTTGAGTGTTGTGTTGTCATCCTTCATCCACTGGTCTATGTGTTCTATTTTTTTCTGTGTTATTGCCCTAAGGACCAGGGATTCGGTACAGGTGCCCCCTATTTTTTTGACATTACTCAGCATCACACCACATGTTAGGAAAATGGATAACCAAATTAGAATTTCAGATATAAAAAGGAACCCTGAAGACACATACCTCCTCATGACACGTATGTACATCTTAATATTAAAATGTGCATGTTGAAAACCACCACACTCTACTAAAGTACGAGCTTATTGGGCGTCACCATTTTGTGGTCATGTACAGGAGAATAGGATTCCTTCAATGGATCATTGCTTTTACTACAGGACCACAACACATATCCACTCGTCCTCATAAGACACTGGCCCTTAATACAAGAGCCTAGACCTAGCCTCTTCAAGCACTGTAAGTGATGGGAAGCAAAATACTGATGAATGCAAAGCTGCTTCCAAACGTGCCACAACCAATTCATATTTCCCCCGCAGCCCCCTCAAAGTCCAAACCTGACACAAATTATTCATGGCATCCAAAACCTGGTTTGCAGCCTGACCCACGGCTGTAAAACATTCATCCCAATAATGGAACTTGCATTGCAAAGCTGTATTCACGCCAGTGCAAGCCAAAGACTATAAACCTCTATTCTGTGACAGTCAACGTTCGTGACCTACAGTTATTCGACGTCTGACGTCAACAGCCCGGGCAGCTTCCCGGTCTTCAATTCTTGGCCGCCAGTGCTGGCATGGCATTCACTTTACATCCCTTGAAACACCATTTTACGGTACAGGCGCATTATAAATACCCGATAAATACATACATCCCGGGGGCCATGAAGCTCTTCTCGCAAAACGCATTCGCGGGATGGCGTGACCAACGTACGTCAATGTAGGTTTAAATCAGAATCAACACATGCTATCACGGACGTAACTCACGATCCACCTCGCGTCAGTCAGTCAGACTTTACATTTAGGTGCAAGTGTGTTTCACCTTCATGAACAGATCACGGATGCTTAGTGCTTGGCTGATTGTAGTGATTAAAAGTGATTGCCCTCCCCCTGTACTACTGCTCAGCAACAGTCATTCCGTCACAATGGGAATCAGCAGTGGCAGAGCACGTGGAGTGCATCTGGTAATCCTCTTTACCAGTAAAGTGGCTCCACAAATACCAGCCAAGTGCAAACAAGGAGTTAACTCATGGTTGTGCCCCTCATCTACAATGGCACAGTATCGGCAGCAATGGCCTTGAATGACATTTTAGAATCCATTCCTCCCTAGTCTCTTAAGTGGTTAAGAAATGCAGTGAGGTAGTAATGAACCGCTACAGCCCCAGCTCCTCACAATTCCCCAGACACCCCACCAAAGCCATAAAACCTATGCCTGTACCATTACATCTTTGAGGGCATGGGAGGCACCGACTGAAAGGACGGCGCAGCAGAGGAGCCAGGGCAAAGGTTGGAAACAAGGACTTCTATCAAGACATCGAGTACAAGCATGAAGATAGATCATGTTGCATGAGTGGGCCGCAGAGGATGACCCTGTAACAAGCATACTTACTCCGACAGGTCACTCACAGATGGCTGGGGCATTCGACCTGTAAAACCAGATCTGGCTGGGTGTGGGAACAAACCCATTTTTAAGTATTCTAAATGGGCATTATGGCTTTTAGCCAAGGGGAAACATGATGTAGGGGGGGGGGGGGAGGGGGTCGGTGTCACAAGAGGCGTTCATGTAGATGCATTTAGTGTATGATGTACATCTCTCATGTAACGTATGCCCAAACCCAAGGGAAACGGAAATCCTTATATGCAGCAAGCTAAACACTACAATCATCCCGAGGGTCAGGCCTAGCATCCTGAACTCTCCCCAAAAGAGCTTTTGCAGTACAAAACCCCTTGGCATCATTTGACAGCGATTTCCCTTTAAACAAAATATATCCGCAACTGTGAGTCATTGACATCACATGCCCGATGCAGAGCATTTCCAGTTTTGGGGATTAACCACAAGCACGGCATTCCTAGGCTAGAAACCTACCGCAGATTCGGCCTGTCCTTAAAACACAACAATAATCCACTTGAAGGTTTACCCGACGATAAGCCTTCTCTACCAACGTCAGAAACGTCCATTTATACAGCCTTTTGAGTCCTCAAAAATGTGCTCGTCTTTGAAGATTCTGTTGGGTGACTGATTCACCCACGTCCTTCATTGCCCCTCCCCTTTCGCTGAAAGCCTTGAAGTTTATATAAAAATAGCCAAATAAATACCACACCGGACATGGAAGAAATCTTTTCGTATGAGAATTTAAACAAGACATGGAGACCAAGGGAGGGATTGGCGCCAGGCTCAAAAGAAACATAAATTATGTATCTGTCTCGAACGTAGGCCAACACTCTACTAAACCTGTAAAGAACAAATTGGACTTGGCTCTAGATAATTAGGACCCGGGGGCAAGGGAGATGTCAGGGGTCACATCAGCCTATCAGGAAGCTCTGAACGCTGGCTTTATCTTGTTGTAAATCCAGTGTTTGTAGCCTCCTCAGAATCAGAAGGACACCATCTTTCCAGCCGGGCAGCAGATGAGCACTCCCGTGCCGCTTACTCCCATCCACCCCAAATTCTGCCCCCTCCACCAACCCTACCCCACTTACCTGAAGCCACTTTGAACACTCAGGCAATAGCCACCATGGAAAGGAAGAAGGGGTAACATCTACTCTTATCCCTCGATCATGGCCGCCATCTTGGTTTGTATTTTTTTAGGTTGAGACATTTTTTTAGGTTGAGAAGTAGCAACTGTGCAGTTCCTCAACCTCAAAAAATTAAACGATTAGCTTCTTGGTAAGCCTGCTGGGATGCTAAGAAATAAATAACCCCTCCGGGTGGGGGCATTACCCAGTTGGGTAATGGCCCAGGACTCCTAAAGGCTGACATGGTAATTACACCACTCACTAGGGTTTATATTTCTCAAATTGTTTACCTTTGTGTGCATTCCAGTCTCCGATAACACTTAGATGTGATGCTATGAACAAACATTTTCACAGTCAGGACACATGGTACAACACGCTTTAAAAGTCAATTAGGCTGATTTAAGAGCATTTGCAAAAACTGGAGAAAAAAAAAAGGGAAATTAATTCATGTTTAAGTTTGTCTTATTTACACTATGTGCTGTGTTCCGTAGTTTATGCATATTGCTTAGTCTCCACAGCTAGCCCAATAAAGTACTTCAAAAGAGATGCTCACCTAAACATTTAGTTGGTTGGCAGAAATGAAAATACTGAAGGTTACCCCCCTGTAGTGACTGCTGTAGACCTAGTCTATAGTCTCCTTGCCAGAGTATTATTGGATATCTGGCAACCCTTGATAGATACCAGAGTGCACACACAGCACAGCCTTTAAAGGCTGAAAGCATACTCTAAGGAGGCAGAATGCTAAAGTGCCTCCTCTAGCCACACGCAGTTGAGCCCACTCACAAATTATTCTCGGAATAATGAACTCTATGGAGACGGGGTGCATTTCTGTTGTGGAGATGCAGAGGTTACTATGGTGGGGAAACAGGATAATGAATTGGGACTAAATTCGTCACTATGGCGAGTAACTAACTTACTCTTAGGTCCCGTATAATTTCATCGATTGGAGGGTCTGAACCTTGGCTCCAACTCTGTGCAACTCACTCCCTCACATTCGACACACCCAAGACTAAATGGCCTTCCATAAAGCTCTAAAAACCTGGCCTTTTCCATAAACCAGGATTAGGACCGCCTAGGGCCACCAAAAAAATAAATAAAAACACCAAAACTCTAGAATCATGCGCTCAATGACATTAAATGGGAAAGTAATTATTCACTTCCAACCAGTGAATCTACCTCAGAATACCGCTACCGCAAAATATGAGGACCATCACTGCCAGCTCATCCAGAAACAGAAAGTAACCAGGAAAAGTGGGATCCTAAGAGTAAACCATCCACCCAGACAATCACCTCTCTTACTACTATGCTCACTCTCCACTTTACACCAACAAACAATAGAGTGCATCTTTACTCCCAATCAATTTCAGCCTAGCTGCACACATACGAACAATCCTCCATTAACACCTCAACAACCTGTTAGAGTGCAGCAATACACCACGAAAAAAAATAATAACTAAAAATCGGCCTAGCTGCACACAAACTTCCTTCACAGGGCTAATGCCGCTAGAATGCAGTCTCAGACCAGCCACCAGACTGCACATATTCAACTGATCTCTCACTACCACAACACCTAGTGTGACAATGACTCACCAAGAACACAGCAAGGATCCTGTTCGACACTGATGCTCCCTCTATTTATTCTTTGGAATCTGTAGAAGTGAAAGACCTTCCAAATGATGTACCTCACTAGCTGATAGTAACCAGAGCTAGATGAGTATCACTGGAAAGGGCGAAGAATCCACCAATACACAGGAAATGACCAGGCGGAAAACAGCAGATCAAAATTTCTGGGTCGACTGGTGTTCAATTCCTCGTCTTCTCCTGGGAAGGCAAGATCGCCAGATTCAATATATGGAACAATAAGACAACTGTCACCACCACCCTTAAGTGCCCCTAAGATGCTTACTACCCTGATATGTCCCCTTACCGTAGGGATAAGCGAAAAAGTCCCAGATGATCCAGAAGGAAGTCCAGTAAAGCGCAAACAGAGTAGGGAAGGTTAGTAATACCCGTACAACACGAGGCATGCACTAGAGTCAATTAGCAAGGTGGGCACAGAAAAGTGGGCAGAGCTTCAGGAAACAAAATGCTAATCAAAAGCACCAGACGCCCGCCGTCACACTCTTTAAATAACATAACGAGACGCATTCTCATCACGGGACGGCCCTTGACAACAGCGTCCGGACGGGGAGTGCCGCGTCTCAGAAACACACTGCGTCTCCAGGAGCATGGGCAGGTATGACAAAGAGCGATCTAATCAACAACACAATGTATTCTCAGAGAAACCAGGACGAGTGAAGGGCCCCATCACTACATTAGAACACCGAAGGGTAAAGTGGTTCATCTGAAAGCATATAGACTCCCAGAAGCCCGTAAACAGATAGTGGTTGAGGAAGTGAATAAAATGTTAAAGCGAATATTAAATCGTACCCTCTTCAAGCCCATGGTCCTCCCCTATTGTATTTGTCACCAAACCTGACCATTCCTGAGGTTTTGCATAGGTTTCCGGCAAGTCAATGCCATTTCCGACTTCGATGCCTATCCCATGCCATGCAACGATGACCTAATTGATAAACTCGGAAACTCCACTTTCTATCAACCCAAGACTTAACAAAAGGGCACTGGCAGGTCCCAGTGTATGGGCCCGATAAGGAAAAAGACAGCTTTCTTGACGCCCCTAAGACTGTTTCAGTTCAAAGTCTTCCTTTCGGCTTACATGGGTCTCCAGCCACTTTCCAACGACTTATGGAAAAACTATTACAGCCCTACTCTGATTTCTGTGGAGCGTATATTGACAATATCTTCATTTATAGTAAGACTTGGGAAGACCACCTTTTCCATCTCTTTATTAATATGAGAGCCCGCAGAGAAGCTGGCCCAACTCCCAATCCAACCAAATGCAAACTGGCCCAATCAGCTGTGAAATAGCTTGGCTTCTTTGTAGGGAATAGTAGTGTGCAAACTCAACGCAAGAAAGTGAAGGCCGTCCTAGATACCCCTACACCTAAAACTAAAAGAGATTGCAGAGCATTCCTAGGGTTAATTGGCTATTACTGTAGATTTATCCCAAACAACTCGGACAGGGCAGCTAGGCTGACAGACAAAGAACGCCGAACCCCAGAAAATTCATTGGACTGACGAGGATCATATATGTTACAACAACCTAAAACAAACCCTGTGCCAGAACACGATCCTAAAGGTAATAGATTTCTCAAAAGAATATGTATTGCAAACAGGCGCCTCCCTTACAGAGCTATGGGCAGCCTTATCACAAATTTTCAACGGATTGGAACATCCCATCTTGTTTACGAGTTGCAAACTTTTCCCACGTGAACAGTTTTTACAATGTGCTGGGATTGGAGGCCCTTGCCATCAAGTGGGCCATTATCCACCTTAGATACTACCTCCTAGGAAGAAAGTTCACACTTGTCACAGACCATTGTCCACTAGTTTGGATAAGCCAATGGAAAGACTCCAACCCTCGATCATTGGGATGGTTCTGAACCTGCAACCCAACCATACAGTTTCACTTTGGAGCACCGAAAAGGTAAAGAACAAGGGAATGTGGATTTCCTCTCTCAGTTCGCCTGTGAAACAGATGCAGCTACATCGCATGGGGGAAGGGTATGTGAGAAACCTAGTGGTGCCTTACCCGCTAGTCCCACAGGGATCTGTCCTCCAGGTGGCCAGGACATGGCCATCGCTTTTGGATCCAGTTCGTGGGGTTGGACCAGTGCAGGAGGATCACCTGGAAGAGCGGTCGTCGGAGAGTGAAAGTGGGGCACCAGATGGTGAGACGTGGTATCCCCTTCCCTGTATCACTCCCCCCCCCCCATCTACCAGGTAGGATACCTAGCAATTCACCCCCCCACCCACTCCCCTTTCCAGACACAAACTCTTTCTCACAGACAGTTGACCGTGAGCGATAACCGACTAACACCGGAGCCATATACGTAGATGTCCCAATACTATGGTCAGGCAATTACAATTACACACACCTGACTTCCATCACACTCCCCCCCCCCCCACACGGATAAAGCATGAAAGCATACTCCGTGCGAGGAAACAGCAGATCCAAGATGGCAGTTTAATACAAGGACAAAGGCGAGATCAGAGAGGGTTGCAAGTAGGGAAGTGCCCTTTCACAAACCTTGGCAAGTAAGCCGCCTAAGACCGGGAACTAAAGCTGAACAAACCTGCACTGTGCATCAAAGTTACCCAGGGCTCTCCCACGTCGATAACCACGGCAGGGGGGAGCGATTACCACTGTGGTACTGTCCTCCTTGGCTCCTACAACAAAGCAGCACCAGTAAAGACAGTACAGCCGGTGAGTCGGACAGACCAATACCAAACCAGCTTGCATTTGAACCAAGATTGCAAGTGGCAACATTGTATGAAGAAGTCCAAAGAGGATAGTGTGTGAAACACACATGATGAGCGACACAAATATATTTGGAAACCAAAGGACTGAACTTTGTGGTGCCAAGTGAGATACCGTATACAGAGTGGTCCGGTGCCACGTGGGTGCTCATTCGAAGGTCTCTGCTATGTATCCAACTAAATGGTGACTGTATTGTAAAACGGAAGTTTGTATCAAAGTGGCCCTGCAACGGGTCAAGCTAAATCCTGTGCACATTTGAAAGTCTTCGATAAACCAAGATGATTGGTCCGAGCCCGGCTGAGGGAGAACAACTGAAAAGGGGAAGGACCTAATCCCAGAAGAGGGGGATCCGGGGTGAACCACGAATCACACAAGAAACTAATATTCTCTGAACTTTGTAATCATAGGGATCTGAGCCCAGAAGAGGGGGATCCGCACTAACGATCGCAAAAAAAGAACAGGATCTGAGCTTGGCTGAGGGGGATCCAGCACCCGAGTTGAATACTTGTAAGAAGAAAAGAACTATCTTAATTTTGTGTACATCAGGCCCTCTGATTCAAGAGACTTTGATGAGAAAAGAGACTTGGGCACAGAAGGCCCTGTTGCTGGAAATCACTGTACGTCACGTCAAAGAAGCCAGAGTGTGTGCTTTGCTCGAGTGAACCGCCTTTCCCAGTGTTGAAAACGTGTTTAAGGGAGGCAAACGGCCCAAACATCCCGACATATCATTTTGTGAACACTTTCCTTCTCCATCAACATTACCTTATATTATTTGTAAATTAGCGGTAATGATTGGCAATAGTTTTTCTTTTAGTATATCCCCTTTTATTTTGACACTAGGACTGCATTATTATTATTTGATGGTCTTACCTTAGGTTTCGATAGTTGTTTATCACATCCTTGTGAAAGTTTAACAACCTTGAACTGTGGCCTCTTGTGTCTGTCTTACTGTTGATACCAGGCCTTCCTTACATTTCTCAACTTAGTCTTATTTGGTTTTGATTGGAGCACTTTCCATCAATGTTTGGTGATGTACACACACTTTGTGAATTTGCATCACAAAGAAAAATGATTCATTACAAAAAGGTCAAATCAAAATTTCCCTAGTAAGGAATGCAAAAGAAGATCACATATGCAACAATAAACAAATATATGACTAGTTAAGATTGTGTAATTCACGATTAAGGAAAAAAAGGTTTCTCCTCCTTTTATGATCAATAGTAGTGATTTAAACTTGTCCATCAATCCTAGTATCAACATGATAGATAAGATCAGCGGTTCATATTCGAGTATGAACAAGGCAGGCCTTTATTCAAGCTTTTTTGCAAGAAATTGACGTATCACAAAGCGCATTGAGGCCATACAAATGGGGAAAGGGCGCTATATAAATAACCAATACATCATCCCATTCTATGTATACAAACTTGGGGAGCTTTTCTAAACGCACTCTTAAACCTCTGCGACTATTATCCTTAAATAACAGCTTAAACGTGTTGCAATGATGTGTGTAGAAAACGAAGACCCAGAGTTCCCCCACTTCGTTTGTTGAAAGTGAAATTAGAAAATTCAACACGCATCCATTACTGCGCCACAAGAAATATTGTTCGAGACCAGTTTAGTTTGATTTTTTTATATAAAGCATGGTTTCGTATGCTTTTTTATTTTTGGTTGTAGCCCATGTTGATGACACGTGTTTCGGCACTCATTTGCCTTTCTCAAATCTGGGCAATAACGTCCAATCTTTGGTGTTCATGATCTCACTAATAACGTGTGTAGAGCATAAAGAGTCCCGTCAGACTCATGGACGCCTAGTAGGACACAACGCTTGATGCCGGTACTGTGACTTTGCAGGACATACTGTTCTGATCTTGGTGGTCAGCCTTGATGGTCCTGCAGCTATAAACTACCTCCGTCCCCAAGTACCGCTCAAGCAGGTATAGAATACTGCCCTGGCAATCTTTGAGGCCACAGGTGTGGAGTGGCGCCGTCAGTCTGATACCGGGAACACCGGAAGGACCCCTGAGTGCTGTAAAGCAAAGGTTAGGATCAGGTATACTTTGAAAGGAATGGCAGTGCAAGCAAACAAGGTAAAATGACAAAGCTTACCCCGTGGATGGTAGAACTGGTGGGAAACCTGAATGGGCAGCAAGGGAAGGCAAACAGCAGGCTGGGATGTACTGCAGTTCCTCCAACCCACACCTGCAGCAAGAACGTGACCAGTTAGTGAGCCAGTCCAAGGTCCAGGTAGTGTGCACAATAGTTAGTGAACCCCAAGTGGTTCAGGAGGCAAAAGCGTGATAAACAGGAATTGTGTGGTTCGTAGTTCGCCAAGACAAAAGGGTAATCCAGAGCAGTACCAGGGCCAGAAAGGGAAGTCAAGAGTTCCAAGGGTCCAGAAGATACGTCGAGTCCAGAGGAAAATCCAATACAAGTCCAAAGCAACGTTCCGTTGTCGCGATCCAAACTGTAGCAAGAAGAGATAAGTAACGCCGAGCAGGTCTCTGGTAGAAACAGCTGTGAAGCGCTGAGCGTTTCCTCTCGGCTCCTTTTGAGATGGAAATTGAGGTCACGTGACAGGGCACGTGACCGCACAGGAGCGTCACGTGAGGCCGGACGCCAGCAGTGATTGGTGTTGCCCAGTCGGCAGACGAAGAACCCGTGACTAATCACGTGATCGCCTGAGCGAGACGCGATCGGGTTCTCCAGTGCGCGGGAGCTGGAGCCGACGGCCCCGGAGCCGTCGGGCATGGACAAGACGCCAGGGCAAGCGCCAACACGGAAATGGGCGGAAGGAGGTGGTCCTGCCCCCTCTGACATCCCGCCTGCAGTGTCTTCCCGTTGGTGTGGGTGGTGGGTATGAGAACGGATGGTGTCGTGGTGTCGGGTAAGTGTCGGAAGGAGGGCAAGATTGAGGACGTGACAGAGCCCCCCCCCCCCAAAGGCCCACGACCGCGTGGGCTCGAAGGGTTGTCACAGTGAAAACGGGCCAACAAACGGGGGGCATGAACATCACGGGAAGCAACCCACGACCGGTCCTCAGGGCCGTAACCCAACCAGTCCACCAAATACTGCAGGACACCCCTGTGGACACGAGAACCCAAAACAGCCCAGACCTCAAACACATCGGGAGAAGAGACAGGGGCAGGAGGAGACACCAACCGGGTAGGGCCAAGGCAAGGCTTAAGGAGAGAAACGTGGAAAACTGGGTGGATCCGCCAAGCGGAGGGCACCGCCAGACGCAACGCCACCGGGTTCAGAACCTTGACTACTCTGTAAGGACCCACAAAACGATCAACAGCTTGCGGCAGCCAGGGATATGTAGGTGGCGAGTGGACAACCAAACCCGATCCCCCACCCCGTAAACGGGCGGAGCAGCCCTTTTTTTTTTCAGCAGCCGCTTTCATGGAAGCCTGTGCTTCACGTAAGTGGACCAAGGTATGGGCATGGACCGATATGATGTCTCGGGCACAAGCCGAGGCGGCGGGGGTGTCGGAAGAGGAAAAGTCTGGAATGGGGAGAGTACGAGGATGCTGACCGTAGAGTGCAAAGAAAGGTGAGTACCCGGTAGCCGAGTGCAGAGCATTGTTGTAGGCAAACTCCGCGAGTTGTAGCAGATTGAGCCATGTGTCCTGGTATTGCAGCGTCAGGCAGCGCAGATACTGTTCCAAAGTTTGGTTGACCCTTTCGGTCTGTCCGTCACTCTCCGGGTGATACGAAGAGGAAAAGCGAGCATCAATGCCCAACAGAGCGGTTAGGGCCCGCCAAAAGCGGGAGGTGAATTGGGAACCACGATCAGATACCAACACATGGGGCAATCCAAAGAGACAGAATACATGCTTGAAGAAATGCTTGGCCAAGGCAGGGGCTGAAGGTATTCCCTTGCACGGTATGAAACATGCTAACTTGGTGTATGAGTCGACTATGACCCAAATAGTGTCAAACCCATGAGTGCGAGGGAGATCGGTGACTAGGTCCATGGAGATCGTATGCCAAGGTCGCGGAGGTATCGGGAGAGGAAGGAGAAGACCCAAAGGCCGACCCCTGCGCGATTTGCCCTGGGCACACACCGCACAGGTATTAACATAGTCTCGTACGTCACGCTTCATCGTAGGCCACCAGCACCAACGCTTAAGGAGGTCTAAGGTGCGAAGTTGTCCAGGGTGACCGTTGATGGCGGCGTCGTGGGACCAGGCCAGCGCTTGATTCTGGGTTTCACTTGTGGGTAGAAGGAGTTTCCCCCCCCCCCCCCGTGTACGAAAGGCAGCCCGTCTTGCATGACCAGGTCCCATTCCGCTAGTGATTGCGGGTACTGGGAAGCCCATTGTCGGATAGTGGATAACAAGGAGGGAGTCGGTGTGCATATACAGACTACGTGATTTTTTTCCCAACAAGGCGTCCGGAAAAGAGGGAAGGGTCTCACCCCCAGGCGAACGGGACAGGGCATCGGCTTTGCCGTGTCCAACACTGGGCCTGTGTTTGACCACGAAATCATACGCGGTAAGAAGAGATGCCACCGAACCTGGCGACTGTTTGTGCATTTCAAGGAAGCAAGGTCCTGGAGATTTTTGTGATCAGAGAACACTACGGTCTGGTATTTGGCACCTAGGAGGTGGTGTCTCCAAACCTGTAGCGCATCCTTAATAGCCAGCAGTACTTTTTCTGTAACCGTGTAGTGCAGTTTGGTAGTCGTGAACTTACGTGAGTGGAACGCTACTGGATGCAAACGGTTGGTGGTAGGACAGGACTGGGACAACACCGCACCTAATGCATAGGAAGAGGCATCTGCTTCGAGAATAAACGGAAGGTCGGGGTCAGGGTGCTGTAATACCGGAGTGGTGGTGAACAGGGTTTTCAGTGTATCGAAAGCGGATTGCTGAGCCATGGACCAGACATAGGGGACAGAAGGGCTAGTGAGTGCAGTGAGTGGAGCCGCAACAGAAGAAAACCCTGATATGAATCTCCGATAAAAGTTTGCGAACCCCAGGAATGATTGCAGCTGCTTGAGGTTGGTCGGAATCGGCCATTCATCGATCGCCCGAACCTTGGTTTGGTTCATAGATAGCCCCTTGGGCGTGATATGGAACCCCAGGAATTCGACTTGATTGGTATGGAACGAACATTTCTCGGGTTTGGCATAAAGAGCGTTGTTTTGTAGTCGCGACAACACTTCCCTGACATGTGTGATGTGTTCATCAAGGGAGGCGGAGAAAACCAGTATGTCGTCTAAGTAAACTACCACATAAGTGTTCAAGATATCATTGAATATGTCGTCCATGAAGTGCTGAAAGGTAGCCGGGGCATTGCATAGACCAAAAGGCATGACGGTGTACTCGAATAGGCCTTGTCGTGAGCAAAAGGCCGTTTTCCATTCATCACCGTCACGCATGCGTATAAGATTGTATGCCCCGCGGAGGTCTAGTTTGGTGTATATCGTAGCATGGGTGAGCTTGTCCAGCAACGGAGCGATCAGAGGTATGGGGTAGCGGTTCTTCACTGTGACGGCATTCAAGTGCCTATAATCGACGCAGGGGCGGAGGTCCCCTTCCTTCTTCGGAACGAAGAATATAAGACTTGCAGCCGGAGAGGTCGATGGGCGAATATGACCTAGCCGTAAAGCCTGTTGGATATACTCCTGCAAGGTCCATTCTTCCATCTAGGTCAGGGAGTAGATACGACCCTTCGGGACAGATGCGCCAGGAATCAGATCGATGGGACAGTCGTAAGGTCGGTGCGGGGGTAGGCCCTCTGCAGACCTCTTGTCGAATACCGCCTGGAAATCGTGGTAAACCGAGGGTATCCCACCCGTGACAGCCCCTACCGTGTGTGTATCGCGGTGGTCAGTACTGTCCTCTATAGCCAAAAATACGACGCTTCCCAGGATTCCCGCGGGACTGGAAACCTGAGGCGTTGCCAGTAGGCAGTAGTATTGACATGTTTCGGATTCAAATGAGACGTGACCCGTCCCCCAGTTGATGAGGGGATTGTGCAACCTTAGCCAAGGAATGCCTAGAATCACCCCAAACTGAGGGGTGGCAATGAGATCGTCTCCTTGTGGTTTTCCTGAATGATCAGCTCCAATGGAGCTGTCTGTTGCAGGATCGGACCAGAAGCAAGAGACGTACCATCCACCGCCTGGACCGGTTCGGGACATTTCTGCGTGACCAAAGGCAGGTTAAGTGAACTGGCCAAGGCTATGTCGATGAAGCAACCTGTAGCACCTGAATCTATCACTATTGACACTACATGGGAACCCGTAGCGTGGTTAAAAAATGCCTGAACTATCACGGGTCGCACAGGACGGAAAGTAGGTTCAGAGGTATTCCGTATAGGACTCGCTCCCACCTCTGATCTTAGGGGCGAGCCTTCGGAAAACCCGGGTTTCTGGTTTTTGGGCGGCGAGGACACTCTTTTACGAAATGCCCGTTGAGACCGCAGTAGAAACAGGCATTGTCCGTTCTCCTGCGCTCTCGTTCGACATGTGAGATGGGGCTGCGGATCCCGCCTATCTGCATGGGTTCAGGAGTAGCATTGACCGTGGATGGGGATGGGAACGAGGATGATCCTTCCCCCGTCGCTCCGATCGTCTGGCATCGACTTGTAACGTTAAGTCCACCAAATCAGCATAAACTGTGGGAAGCGTAGGCACTACAGATAAAGCATCTTTCATGACCCCAGATAAACCCCGGTAATACACCACAGCCTTTTTATTTTCTGGCCAGGAGGTCTCAGCAGACAGCTGATTGAACCTGGTGATGTACTCTATGAGGGTTGAACGACCCTGCGTGAGATCCAGGAGTTCCATGTCCCTAGACTGTGCTTTGTACCTAGTGTTGAATACTTTTGCCATCTCTTGGGTCAATATCTCAAAGTCGTACAAAGCAGGGTGGTTGTTTTCCAGCAATGGATTGGCCCATGTGGCGGCTACCCCGGATAGATGGGAGGGAAGAAAGGCTGCTTTTGATACGGAATCAGGGAAAGCCTGAGGACGACACAGGAAATGCAGCCTACAGTGATTGATGAAGGTGCGGTATTTCTTTGGGTCGCCCTGGTATCTTTCGGGAGCTGCCAAGGGAAAAGGGTTTTGGATCACCACAGGGGCGGCCGGGAAGGAAGAGGGTATGACAGGAGGTGGGTTTTGGGGAGGAGTGGTTTCATCAAACTCAGCATCTGCGGGTAATGGGTGGCGTGCACTTAGCACCGTGTCGAGGCGGTGGTGTAATGCAGTAGTGGCAGCGGTCATATCAGCGCGTAGGGTTGCAGTAGCGGTTGCCATCTTGGCCCTGAGTGCTGTCACTGCCTGCATTAAAGCCGTCACAGGGTCCCCGGCTGAGGTATCCATAGCTGGATGACCACGAGGCTCCACAGTCTGTTCTGATCTTGGTGGTCAGCCTTGATGGTCGTGCAGCTATAAACTACCTGCGTCCCCAAGTACCGCTCGAGCAGGTATAGAATACTGCCCTAGCAATCTTTGAGGCCACAGATGTGGAGTGGCGCCGTCAGTCTGATACCGGGAACACCGGAAGGACCCCTGAGTGCTGTAAAGCAAAGGTTAGGATCAGGTATACTTTGAAAGGAATGGCAGTGCAAGCAAACAAGGTAAAATGACAAAGCTTACCCCGTGGATGGTAGAACTGGTGGGAAACCTGAATGGGCAGCAAGGGAAGGCAAACAGCAGGCTGGGATGTACTGCAGTTCCTCCAACCCACACCTGCAGCAAGAACGTGACCAGTTAGTGAGCCAGTCCAAGGTCCAGGTAGTGTGCACAATAGTTAGTGAACCCCAAGTGGTTCAGGAGGCAAAAGCGTGATAAACAGGAATTGTGTGGTTCGTAGTTCGCCAAGACAAAAGGGTAATCCAGAGCAGTACCAGGGCCAGAAAGGGAAGTCAAGAGTTCCAAGGGTCCAGAAGATACGTAGAGTCCAGAGGAAAATCCAATACAAGTCCAAAGCAACGTTCCGTGGTCGAGATCCAAACTGTAGCAAGAAGAGATAAGTAACGCCGAGCAGGTCTCTGGTAGAAACAGCTGTGAAGCGCTGAGCATTTCCTCTCGGCTCCTTTTGAGATGGAAATTGAGGTCACGTGACAGGGCACGTGACCGCACAGGAGCGTCACGTGAGGCCGGACGCCAGCAGTGATTGGTGTTGCCCAGTGTGTGACTAATCACGTGATCGCCTGAGCGAGACGTCTATGAGTCTGACGGGACTCCTTATGCTCTACACACGTTATTAGTGAGATCATGAACACCAAAGATTGAAAGTTATTGCCCAGATTTGAGAAAGGCAAATGAGTGCCGAAACACGTGTCATCAACATGGGCTACAACCAAAAAAAAAAAGCATATGAAACAATGCTTTATATAAAAAAATCAAACTAAACTGGTCTCGAACAATATTTCTTGTGGCGCAGTAATGGATGCGTGTGGAATTTTCTAATCATCCCATTCTAACCTGCCACCCAGGATATCCTGTACAACCTCCCCCAAAACTCACCATCTCTTCCATCCCTCCAGCTGCTACCTAGCCTACTCCAGAACAATGAAATTATTTCATACATTGCTGTAGTCCTACATTGTTGCCAGTCCACGCCAATCAGCATGTGACCATATATATATCAGATTCACCTCAATCCCATCATCAACTTCTGGTCTTATCTTCCTCAAGCGAGGGGCATAAGGCCACCACCCCACAACGTATATCAGTTCAAGAAGAAGGCTCCATTGTTGGGACTGGATATAACCAGCTCAGTACAAATATGGTGGCCGTGTGGCCCTATGGCCTTGACACAGTCCCACCCTGCCTCCATAGGGTCCCGAAAGTCCTGAACCTAGCACTCTCAACAGTGCATCTGCCACCATGGTCTCTGAAAACAAGCACTGGCAACAGCCAAAAGTCAAGGGAATACACTCAACCAAATGCCACTAAGATTGAAAGAAACATTTGAGAAATCTCTAGCCTGGTGGAATGGGGGCGTCAGAAACATAAAATAGAAAGCATCAGGATATGCCAAAAATCTTATTCATTATATTCATTTAATCTCCTCGTGTCCTGTTGAAATAGGAAATACTATTATATTCATGACGTCTCCTTCCTAATCAATCACTGACGCTAGAAACAGCTATTCCTACATCTGGGATTACACAAAGTGGGTTGGTCAAATTCAAATGGACAGTTCTTTGTATTGTGCATACAAGTTTGTGTGTGAAGAGAAGTAATATACAAATTGGATTTTCAAATGCATCCAAGTAACAATAAAAGTTGTCAAAAATGTAGACTACTGGCGTTTAACATATTTGCAAACATTTATTAAAAATAAACACTGCATTCCAACTAACAAACACTGTTTCAAGACTTACCCCTCCACTGGCACCATGCACCAACACGCTTTCACCTGCTTTGGCATGGCCTCTAAAAACAAGGGAACAAATATTGTGAAAACGAAAATGTGGCCGATTTCTTGCTTTTTTGGCCATCCATGACTAATGCATTAGGATGGCACAATGCATAGTAATTTCACACAAACACATACCGTACTCTTGCATCTCGTCATCATACATTCTCCATACAAACCTATATATGGAGCCCTTAAAGGAATGGTTCGGTCAAAAAATGTTATTGCCCCTACAGGTCGGCCATGTGTTTTTAAGCCTAAGTCGCTCGATTTTAGAAAAATTTCCTATGGACTTAACCCGAGTTTTCGTCCATTAAATGCACGCAAAAACAGGTATCAGGGAGCTGCCATTTTGTGATAATCCTATCATTTCCCCCATCGCCCTGGCTGACATGCTTTTGCGGCACTAAATCATATCCCCCGCCCCTGTGCCTGACATTATCAAAACATTCATATTCCCCGCCTCTCTCCGTGACGTTTCTGTGCTGCGTAGGCAAACGCGCCCAGTCGTCTTCTACGCGACTTCACACAGAACCCGGAAACCAACACAGATCAGCTCACAACACAGCACGCCACAATTCGGAATATGAAACTGTACTTTAAAATCAAACAGCAACACAGTAAATTTGGTAAAGTACATTTATTTGACATTAAATGTTTATAGAACATTCAACAATTGCCATATGAACTCCGAAAGTCATTTATTTTCTTTTATCTCTATCCGCAAATCCGTAAAAGTTTGTGAGTCACGCGCTGTTCCTTTATGGTACACAGGGTGTTGGTTTTCGTTCAAAGAAGCACTTTTGTCATACGTTGAACCGCAAGGCTGTTCCATCAAGTAGGCACTAGGCCAGCATAAAGGTTGATATGTTGCTTCTAGCCGCTAGTACCACGTAAGGGCATATGGGCCCTTGGCGATCGTCCCATAAGATCATCAGAATGGTGCAGTTGTTTACATTAAGCTGCAGCTGGCGGTTAAAAAAAAACATCTGCCGGTGTCTGAAACTGGTGGCAGTGGCAAAAGGGAAGGATATACCTGTTTTGAAAACATAAAATGTATAATTAGTCTCGCCATCCGATCCTTATTAATATTATTCATTTTATTTATTACGGCCGAGCTGAAACTATTTGCTTTCAAGGATAGTGCAATGGAGTATGTTTGGCTGTAAAATCAATGCGAAAACTAACGAAATAAATCAAGGTTAGTACACAATGAGAAACCACTTTTTGTCTACATGCGTGTGGAATGTGGACCTGCATGCCCATGTGCCCGCTACAAGGACGATCCCACAAACGTTTTCAAAGCTCTTCATTCATTTATTCATGCATCGATTCATTAATTCTTCATGCCGGTATAAAAGCGTCTAAAGAGTTACTTACATTATATTTGCAATTTCCATTGTGTCTCTGCGTAATGCAGTCCGTAAATCCCACTGTGCTCTTGACAACGATTTTTCGTATACTGAACTAACATGAAACTCGGTCTAGTTTCAGAATTTTCTGCCTTATCGTCTTACGTTATTGCACCCCCAGACCCCCTTCAAATGAAGTTCGTTCGGCATGGTCCCTGTCTGTCAAGGTCAAAAAACAATAGAACCTTATACTGCCAGTGCGAGTTGTGGGCCTCTTCAGGGCGCGAGCTGAAAATCAAATCCGCTGACCTTCACTAGAAATGAGTATACATTCTTTCTTTGAAACATCCCGTAGTAAAGCCATCTGTGAGAACTTGAAGTTTCAAATCCATCTATGTAGTGCGCCTCAATGTGCAAATGCGAACTGGCTTCTCTCCCATCTGCAACGGCTCGCTGTAAGGCCCCTAAATTTGTCCTCATTGTCTGCGAGCTTTGAAGCCCTAAAGAACCAGAACTATTGAGACTTTTAATTTTTTGGGGAAGGTCAGGAAAAGTATAAAGTACCCGAGGAGTTGAGTTGAAAGTGAGATTTATTGTTTGTTTTATTATTTGCAATACGCAAGCCTCCCCTCGGTTAACAGTGCCCAGCATTTAGAAGAGATTGCGAAAATTAGTTACATCAACAAAAATATATACATACACATATAGACAAGGTCAGCAATATGAGGTGAATAGAGCGAGAATTCAAAGATGACACCCAGGTTGTTCGGCACCCAGGATGGTGAAGGTAGGGGTTAGGGTTAGCGTACTTTGTATGCACACTGTACAATAACATTTATTTACAAAAAGACAATCGTATTACAATTATTTAAACCGGGATTTGTACTTCACAACCAGCTCTCCTTTGGGTGGACATGGCACAGTGGCAATGTTGGGTGGCAATGGATCAGTGCTCTGCACAGAAACGTTCAAAATTCCTTACCTGTGCTTCTCTACTACAGCAACAATAAGGCTTTTGACAAAGTCGAACTCCATTTCCTCATAGACTGGTTTGATCACCCGTTGCTTACTTCTTTTTGAAAAGGCCTTAGTATAGAGGCATCCTTACATCACCTGTAGTCCTAGATTGTTCACGGCCGAGATTCTCGTTATGGGCCAAGACCGCTAGTAGAGTCCTAGGTCTCATGCCCTGTATGCTGAAATGCAAGCGCTTTGGCCTGTACTTTAGGCACATATTGTGGAACACCTCCAAACCTCCTGTGTGACAGAATTCTGTCAGTCCCCTCAAATCTCTTGATAGAGTTTTATCGAAAACAATCTTCCCAATGGCTTTGTGCGTCTGTGAAGATGGATTCAACCACTTCTTCTTCTGTGCCTCCACTGGGGACAAAGGGCCATGTTCACATTGGTGGAAATGTAGATTTTCTGACCAGCGGTGCACGTTGGTACAGTGGTGCATCAGTGACCGCCATTTTTCAAGTAGTATTTCCACTGACCCTTCACAAGTTTTGGAGCTCCACCAAAGATGGTTGCCGATAGACTGGGACCACTCTGAAATACTTTCCAAACCTTTTTTTTCCCCTGCAGCCGAGATTTTCTTATTGATTGATTTAGCAAGATGCCATGCGTCAAATTGATGTTTAATATGTGGGAACTGCTCTCTCATTGTCTTGGCAATTGAAACGTGTCTGTCCGTGGCTATGAGGTCGATGTGCATTCCCCTCGATTGCAGATATTCCACTGATTTTATAAATCCTAGTTTCTCCATGGCCACTGAGGATGTACATTGTGTTACCTGCACGACCACCAAACTCACAATTTTCTTACTATCCATGTCCTGAAAGTGGTAGGTGCAGTACTTGGCAGAAAATCCAGGGCTGTCGCACTGTCCATCGCCGGCTAGCCTGAATCGTTTGCCTTTCGAATGTACTTGCTAGAGACAATTGTTCAATTTTCCAAGCATCACTAATGGCCGGAAACAGATATTCATGTTGGTATTTGTAGTACTGCGTTTTTTAAATGAAATGGAGTCCCACAAACTGAAAGAAAGACTCCAACTTTCTAAAACTGGACCCACTAAAAAGTGAGGCAGCTGCACACAGTAGATTGCCTGCTGGCAGTTTCCCCAGCATCGGTTGTGCAGCCCATGAGAACCTATGATTTAATCTACAGGCGGCATGTATTTTGACGTTACTGCCTTGTTTTTGACGAGTCACATGAATCAATGTCTTCCCACATACTTTCCCTCTAACTGAATGCCCACATTTCAGCATACTTATAATATTCATCAAACAACTGTCGAATACTATGTATTTGCCCTCTTTCATTAGACTGTCATCCTGCGTCAAAGTTGTTTCGGCCTGTGACGTTGAGGACATATCACCACATTTGAAAGAAATAACGCTGCTATTAAGTTCTGATGCGTTGGTGAATGCTGCTGCTGGTTCATTCTCTGTCATTTCAACATCTGCTACTTCAACATTGATGGGAGAACACAACAATGTCGACAGCTTTTTGGGTGGCAATTTTTTGGCGGGTGTAGATTGTGTGAATTCATCTGCGACTACTTCAGAGCCATCTTCAATACATTCAGTATCATCTTTTTGTGGTGGTGCGGTCGCACTGTAGCAATGGTCCTTTACAACTTTAACTGGATTCTCCGGACACATTAATTTCATGTTCTGGCCATTGGACATGAGCATCTCTAGTCTCAACACGCGGCGTCTGAATTAATAGTTCCTCCATAGTGTAAATGTTCTGGCAAGCACCATCTCTCATTCGATTCACTGTCTGTGTATGTATAGTTCGGACACACACGGGTAACTACAGGATAGATTGGAAAAGGGATGTTCAGTTTAAAACACAAGATAAAGTATAGTACAATTGACTCGAAAAAAAACAAAATAGTCCCCAGCACAAAAAAAATTCGAAAGTTATGAACTGTTTGTAACTAACCGTATTTTTGTTTTTCTTTGCAAATTTTTTTGACTCGACCTTCAACATCTGCACGCTGTTGCTCCGATACGTATCCGCATGTCTCTCCTTCCTCTTGCGCTGCAACGACTATATTTTCGGTATCCGCATGGACAGCACGGAATGAGGCTCCATCGACTCCCTGAAACATAGTATTTTCATTACTGTGTATCAAAATATTGTTAGCATAAAACACACGTGAGGACGAACACACATGTACATCTCAATAGCCAAACACGATTTAAACATTGTGTGGAACAATCAAACGACAAGTATTCGAGCTCTGATGACCTAGTTCGATGGAGCTGTCAATATCCATACCTCTGGCCCTGCATGGACTCCCACGAATGATTGTATTGAAGAGGAGGCATCAGCAACTCCCTGAAACACAGTACTTGCGTTAGTATGGTTTTCAATATTGTAAACATAACACACACTTGGGGTCGACGGCACATGTACATCTAAAGAGATAACCACAAATGTTGCATTGTCTAAAAGAATCAAGGAATATTTAAATATGATCAGATTTAATCAACTTATTTCTCCGATTTCATTACATCTGCATCATCTAAATGGGATCTTGTGATTGTAGTGGAAGCTCCATCGTCTCCCTGAAATACAGTACTTGCGTTAATAGGGAAGAAAGTATAGCAAATGTAATCACGTTATATGATCACGCGCGATGGAGCTGTCAGTATCCATACCTCGTGCTGCTGAAGAATATCTAGGGCTGTTGTCAATGTGGTGCGCACTTCCGAAAGCTGTTGCGCCGATTCGTAGCTGCATGGTCCCGCTTCCACTGGAATTACTTGAATGTCAGGCTCTGCATCAACTGCGTGGGTTGACGATTCAACAACTGCCTGAAACATAGTATTTGCATTAGTAAGGATTGCAATATTGAAAACACAACACACGCTTGGGGTCGACCGCACAGGTACATTTCAACAGCTAACCACGAATGAAACATGGTGTAGACCAATCAAACGGCAAGTGTTCCAGTCCTGACGGTCACGGTCGATGGAGCCGTCAGTATCCATACCTCGTGCTGTTGAAGAACATCTAGGGCTGTTGTCAATGTGTTGGACGCTTCAGCATCTCCCTGAAAGACAGTACTTGCATTAGTATGGATAACACTAATTATAACTGAAAACAAACACCAGGGAACGATAACAAAGGTGTATATCAATTGGAAAGCACTAACCAAACAATTGGTAAAATAATCACACGATACATAAAAACTATTACTTGACATGCATAAAACAAGTCTGTAGTGGAATAGCCAAGTATGATTACCTGATACGCGCTAGAAGTGGTTGATAACTGCGAGCACGTGACGGAAGTAGAATGTTCTTGCATCAGATTCAAGGGATAGTCAAGAAGTTGTAAAGGTAAATTATTGTTTGATAATGAAATGCCAATATATAAAATTGCCATGTAAGGAGACAGAATACTTGAGTAATGCGCAATATAGCACAGTTGCCTGTGCCCATATATAGATTTCGTTTGTGCGTTATGAAATCTAAAAATAATATATTGATAAATGTCATTATTCAAAAAGCTATACACTCATATCAATGTCGAGAGTATTACAAATTGGAAACAACACCTAAAATATCAATGAATCCATTCGGCTACCTACACACTACCGCAAGGCCTAAAGCTAAAAACGGACACTTGACTCACCAGTGGCAGATTGTGGACGAATAGAGTTGGAATAGCGTTTGCAAGCAATTTTCGTGTCGATCGTCGTTTATTCTTCTTTGTTACCCAAGATGTGGTGTACATGTTCGAGGGAAAGTGCCGGCTGCAGATGCGGTATTGTTCACCGCTCTTGTCCTCAAAGACTTGTTGGACTCTACTTTCCAGTTCATCCAGTGGATATCCGCAATGTCTGACCCATTCTCTTATTCGATCAACAGTTTTCGGGAAAACATGCATTGTAGTGCCTTCAGATTTAGCATGGGTCTTCGAAGGGCAACCGCTAATCGAACAGGCAGGCACTGTTGAAAATTCTGAACATTAAATATCAAGATTATTATAAAACCTTGATGAATAAAAATGTCATAAAAAAGTAAATGAACCATACCATGCTCAATGCAAGGTTTGTTTTGGTCGCCGGAACCATACCAGTTCATCATGTGCGGCTTAGTATTTGCATAAGTTACAGACATTTTTTAAATTATGTGACTAAACTCTGAACATGTGACTCGTCCCTTGGATGGTCTGTCATGCACGAAAAGGAAACATGCTTACATTATAGACAGGACCCCCGAAGGATGCCATTCGATGACAATTGACACAGATGAAAATAAATAGATCTATTGATAGCATAACAATTGAAACTCAAGTCAATAGCAATGAGACCAATGACCACAGCTCTATTGGGTACTGTAATAGCAAATAGATTGAAATGCAAAAATGACCGAAATATGACTAGGATACATGGCCTTACCTTGACCAACAAACAGTTGGATTCAGCAGGCCGAGCAGTATGTTGCAGGAGAACAGGTAGATGGCCACAGGTAGCACACTGACGAGTTTGCTTGAAGCGGTCACAGATAGCACGGCGACGAGCAGATTAGCATAGATCTCAGAGCTTCTCAGGTAGAAGGTTCAGGAGTTGACTTGCAAAGCACAAAGATGTTCTCATGAGACATATCAAGTGGTTTATAAAGTATTAGAAACAGGTGTGTGTTTGTGAATGAATGACGTGTGTATGTCGTGGTATTATGTTTATTGCAGGGGTGCGGCCTGCCTGGGGGAGGCCTGCCTGGAGACACAGGGTCTGAGGAGGCCATGTGAGCGATGGCCCCTGGGCGTGGGATACCTTTTGAAGTGTACATGCTGTTTGGCACCTTGGCCGTTAGCGCCCCTTACAGCCCCCCATGTCAGCGCTCATCCCCGGGTGCGAACCGCCTTTGATAGAGGGGGTGGGATGGATGGGCCTGGGGTGTGCAGGCAAGTGTGTGGGAGCGGGGGCCATCAGGCCCCTCTCATCCTTTACTTCTCAGTAGAAACTCATGCCTCCAGTAGTGGGTTCGCCCCTTCACCTTATGTGATGTTAACTTTGGATGACATTCGCGTAGATGGGAACACTGAGCAGGACACGGGGCATCCATTTTTGTACCCTCTTTCCACTCCATCTTGGTGACCAGGCCTCACTGCGATAGTACAGCGCACAGAGCACATGGCCCACACCCTCGTTCCCAATCTGACTGGAAAACTCCAGAGGTATTTGCAACAGCTAATAAATGTAACGCATCACTCTCTGAGATCATGGTCCTGCATGTGAACCGGCCTGAACCAAGCACATAGCTCGTTCATCTCCACAAACGTTTCCTTGCCCACGCACCCTCGCCAGTGGAAACTTCCTGCCATTCTGACCCTGTGTCCCTGCAAGGTATTCTCTTCATGTGCCAGACCACTGACCACGCCATGATGCCCACCTAGCAGATCCTCAACTAACATTAGACCCCTACTGCAGTATATCGTTGCCTATCAATAACAAACGCCACATACCGGAGATTCTTGTGAGCACAGACCCACACTTCAAACAGTGCATTATGGTGGTCAAGACCCTTGACCTAAGGCCTGTATAATCCAATGTTAATTGATAGTATAGATATATGTGTGACTTTTATAGAGACATGACCGACTGAAAGACTTTGAACAAGTGTTATTTAGTGCATGCAATATTGATAATATATTATGTTAGCTTAGATAGTGACCACCCCGCTTCACAGCAACCTGAACTTCACCCTTTCTGAGCACAGATGTCTGACGTCCATCCTTGAATGGAGACACACTTGATTCATTTAAAAAAATCGAAACAACCGTTAAAATATATGTGGTGTTTTATTTTGTATCTTATTTTGATGACACAAAAATACAAAACTTTACACATTGTACAGTTCAGGTTGCAGCACAGCGAGAGAAAATCCCCTGTATGGACCACTGTCACTCGGGAACGTTTCTCTTATGGCACGAACGGCACAGGCGGGTATCACTCTTCGAACGGGTGTCCAAGCCTCCCGTGAAGCCACCATGTAAAGGAACGATAGGCCACCAGCCTGTACCACCTGTGAAAAGGAATGAAACAAACTGTTTTTAAATGACCAAGATAAGTTTAATAAACGCTTGTTGTCAATGACAATTCTTGTAACTAATGGCATTCTGCTCGGACAAATGCTATCTAGACACTGCACACTATTGAACGACTTTCTTGCGTTACAATGATATGTATATGTAATTTTTGATATAGTAGAAGACCATGAAATAGGAGTGGCATGACAAGCAGAGTATACTTACTCGTTACTCGGATTACGAGGACGAACAGTTGCGCGAAGTTCGTACATAAGCACCATCATTATCCTCAACACGGACCGTGTGAGGTCTGGCAGCTCGGTGATGCATTGCGGTCGTGGCTCGCCTTCCGAAATGTAGGCCACGCATCCCGAGTTTTCACAGCAGCAGCAGTTCTCGTCCTCGGTTGGCATTAGCTTGCACCGATTGCATGTGCACCAGGTGGAAACACTGTCCATGCGACTAGGTCCAGGCTCTTCAGCTGTTGAATCGTCCTCCCAACTGCCGTCCGAAGACCCATCGTTTTCACATGTTTCCCTTTCCAGTAGTTCCTCCTCGGTATACTCGGGCTCGTACATGTAGGGCATTATTGTAGCCATTGGGTGTTAAACTAAAATAATTGATAGCGGTGGTACTGGTATCTGTTCACAAGGGCTACAAGCAACAAAGGTAGCCGACCAGAGCACAGAAACGAGTCACAGAATACTCAAAGTAACACAGAGAGAGGAATGGAATCGAAAATCTGCTGATGTGTGTTGTGAAACGGTCTGTTTTTATTGAGGAAAGAGGCGTCCTGCCATTTCCATGGCGACACGTCATTAGCTCAAGGGTAGCGAATGTCGACACGAGACGTGCTTTGGCGTTGTGAAATGGGCGGTACGTGTCTGCTGATGACAGGCTCAGGGGCGGGGGATATGATTTAGTGCCGCAAAAGCAGGTCAGCCAGGGCGATAGGGGAAATTATACGATTACCACAAAATGGCAGCTCCCTAATGCCTGTTTTCGCGTGCGTTTAATGGACGAAAACTTGGGTAAGGTCCATAGGAATTTTTTCTAAAAATCGAGCGACTCGAGCAATCAACTTTTTTGACCGAACCATTCCTTTCAGTTTATGCCTAGTATTGTTAAACTCCTCAAGATGTAATAGTGTAGGCAAGGCAGTGATATAAAATAGAGATACAAAGTATTTAATCAAATCAAAATTAATGTTTCTATTTCACAGATGCATGCCTTCATTACATCCTCCTACACGTTTGGCCCTTGTGCGATTCCGAAGCAGGCTTCTGGTGCTGAATACTTTCTTGAGCATTACAGAAAGCAAGGAGCACTGATACGCCTACAAAGCTAAAGAGACCATAAAAAACTGAGCCATAGTTTGGCCGATGGAATTTTTACTGAAAAAAACCTTAAAATATAGAGGGAGGGGGCCAAGGGTATATACACCGTCAGGAATGTGCTGGGGTAGGGTTATACCCACAGGGAAGGGGGTTTGGGGTGGACCCCCCCACCCAAAATAGAAAACAAAATGTCATTGAGTTTGTCAAAGCCTGTGCATAAATTGCACCGTTTGCCTGCGACAGTTCCCGGGTGCTTAGGAAAGGACTGGCTACACCGCCTTTCATTGACTGTTCGCCAGAGGCCCTGCATACGTCAGCTGCTTGGCTGTTCAGCGGGTCGGCTTATGGCAGAAGTAATTCAGGTAATTCAGTGGTGTTGAATACAGTATGGCTGGTTGTTCCTGTCCATCGTTCTAAGGCACACATTCGGAGCGTTCTATTTCTTCTAGTTTTGGGTGCAACGGTAAAAAAGAAAGGCCTCTTTCAACAAGGACGCGCTACCTGTGGCAATAACAAATATTCAGCGAGTGTCAGCGCTCTTATTCTTGAAGTTAATGATTTAATAGATCCCTTGATGCCTGCGAGAATGCCAATTCCATGCCTAGAACTACTGTGGACATACCAAACCAGCCTACTAAATCAGAAGACACTGTTATGCGATTGCCTTCCTTTCTTCTTAACGGAAGTCCAGCACTAGATAATTGTACAGGGACAACACACAGTCAGTAGAACAAGTTACTCTCTTACCTGGTAACGTTCTTTCGATGGGAGGGTCCGACGACGTATTCCATATCTTTGACAGTAATCACCACAGCTGTGCTGCTTCGGAAAATTTTCTGCGACGATGACGTTGATGCGCCGTCCCAGAGGACATCCTCCGACGGCCAACGTCACCCGATGTGATAAGTAGGACGCACGACGCCCGTAGCCTCAGTTGTAGTTTTTTCCCCCCAGAACGTGTGACACCAGTCTGCTGCCAGTCAGACACACAAGGCCTTGCGGAAACGTAAGCTGCAATCGCATAAGAAATTCTGCAGCGGGGAAGGTAGGGATGGAGCAATATGGAATACGTCGTCAGACTTTCCCATCGAAAGAACGTTACCAGGTAAGAGAGTAACTTGTTCTTCGAGGGGATTGGGTCCTCCGACGTATTCCATATCTTTGACAGACTCCCAAAGCAAGGAGGTGGGGAAAGAATTTAGAATACAAATTTAGCATACCCAATCAAATTGCGGAATAAAGGACTGCCTTGCCAAAGGCCAGATCCTGTCCTCGGATGGAATCGAGGGAGTAGTGACGTACAAAAGTATGTACAGAAGCCCAGGTGGCTGCATCACAGATGTTACGAATAGGAACACCCCTCTGCAGGGCAGTAGATGCAGCCATACCCCTGGTAGAATGGGCCCGCAAGCCAGCCGGTGGATCCTTTCCCGCCAAGCGGTAACACTCGCCAAAATAATCCAACGAGACAAAGTCTGTTTCGTCACAGCTTGTCCCAAACGCTTTCCAGCGTAACCAATGAAGAGTTGATCGTCCACTCTGACCCGGGACATGCGTGACATATAAAAGCTCAACGCTCTCCTAGGATCAAGCCTATGGAGCCTCTCCTCTTCCTTACCAGGATGTGGAGGAGGATAGAATGCTGGAAGAACAACCTTCTGGCCCAAATGAAATTCCGAAACCACCTTCGGAAGAAAGGAAGCACGAACTCGAAGGACAACCCTGTCCTTATGAAACATAGTGAAGGGTGGCTTAACTGAAAGTGCCTGTAACTCACTCACTCTGCGAGCGGATGTAACCGCAACCAAAAACACAGTTTTCAGAGTTAACAGTCTCAAAGGGCAAGAATACAAAGGCTCAAACGGAGCACCCACAAGAAACTTAAGAACAAGATGCAAATCCCAACCTGGCACCACAAAAGGTGACGGAGGAAACACATTAGTGAGCCCTTTCAAAAACTGGGAAATTAAAGGAATCTTAAAATAGGAACCTTCTTCGGACGAGCGCTTAAATATGGACAGCGCCGCCAGGTAACCTTTAATGGTCCTCACTTGCAAGCCCCTGTGGGCCAAAGAAAGCAAAAAAGACAGAACCGTGTGAATGTCAGATTCAAAAGGATCCACATTCTTAACTCTGCATCAGTCGCAGAATTTACGCCAACGGCAACGGTACAGAGACTTTGTTGCCGGCCGTCTTGCCGAGAGCAACACGACTTCAGGGAGGTCCCAATCCTTATACCTCAACCTTTCAGAAGCCAAGTGTGAAGGTTGAGGGATCTGACCTCTGGATGGAGAACCTGACCCCCCCCCCCGTGAGAGCAGATGTAGGAAGACGACGTGGAGGGCAGATGGACAAGTCGAGAAAGTCTGGGTACCACGTTCTCCGGGCCCACGCCGGAGCAATGAGGATCATCCGGAAACCGAACCTCTGCAGTACTTGCGGGATGACGGGGACTGGAGGAAACGCGTACAGCAGTGGGAATGACCGCTCCACCACAAACGCGTCTCCTAAGGCTCCTTTTGGAGGAAACTCCCGCGAGCAGAACCTTTTGCACTTCCGGTTGACACTGGAGGCGAAGAGATCCACTTGAGGGGTCCCCCAAAGGGCGAAGATCTCCAGGTGAATCTCCTGAGCCAGCTCCCACTCGTGAGAGATCGTGCTCTGCCTGCTCAGAGCATCCGCCGTCTCGTTGTCGTCTCCAGCCAGATGAACAGCCGAGATCGAAACGTCCTGCTGGATGGCCCAGGACTCGAGCTGCATCGCCTCCCTGCACAGAGGAAGTGACCCTGCCCCCCCCCTTTTTGTTGAGGTTTTGCATGGCCACCGTGTTGTCCGTTAGAATCAGGACACACTTTCCTCGCACAGTCGGCAGAAAAGCCTTCAGGGCTAGCCTGACGGCCCTCAGCTCCAACAGATTGATATGGAGTCTGGACTCCGACGGAGACCAACGACCGCTGACTGTCAACTCGTTGGCATGAGCTCCCCATCCCGTGAGGGATGCGTCCGTCACTATCGTCACCTCTGGCCAGGGCAGCCAAAATGGGGGCCCCCCCTTCATCAGATTGCCTTCGACGGCCCACCACAGAAGGTCCTGGGCGACCGAGGGCGGCACCTGAACAGGGTCCGACATCCTGCCGGAGGACGGAGACCACTGGAGCTTGAGTGCCCATTGCAAAGATCTCATCCGCAACCTGGCCTCTGGCGCCAGAAGAATGCAGGATACAATGAGGCCGAGCAGTCTCAAGAACTCGGATGCTTGGAGAGTCTGGGCAAGTTGAAACTTGTGCACCATGTGCTGAATGTGAAGAGCCCTCACCTGAGGAGGAAAACACAGCCCCAGGGATGTGTCGAGCACTGCTCCGATGTACTGGAGCCGTTGTGTTGGCGTCAAATCGGACTTCTTTAAATTGAGGGAGAAGCCCAGCTTGTGAAGGGAGTGGCAGGTGATGGACAGATGATCCAAGACTTCCTCTGGAGAGCTCCCCCTGATCAACCAATCGTCCAGGTAGGGGTAGACGTGAATCCCCACTTTCCTGAGATGTGCTGCCACCACCACCATGAGCTTGGTGAAAACCCTCGGGGCGGAGGTCAATCCGAACGGCAGGACCCGAAACTGAAAGTGCGAGTCGCCAACCGCGAACCTCAGGTACTTCTTGTGCTTGGGATGGATCGGCACATGGAAATAAGCGTTGTTGAGGTCGAGAGACACCAACCAATCCTGAAGGTGAAGGGCCTGGAGGACTTGAGAGAGAGTAACCATCTTGAACTTGTCCTTCCTGAGGAGTTTGTTCAAACCGTGCAAGTCCATGATGGGTCTCAATCCCCAGTCTTTCTTCGAAATCAAAAAATAAGGGGAATACCATCCCTTGTTCCTCTCCGCTACAGGCACCAGTTCTATGGAGCCTTTCTACAGCAGGGCTTGAATTTCCTGCGCAAGGAGTGGATCCGGACTCTTCAAAGAGAGGTTCCCAGGTGGTGTCGTGAGGCCTCTGCCGAAAGGGAAGACAGTAGCCGTGGGTTATGATCTCCAGAACCCACACATCTGAAGTAATGGCACGCCACTCTACAAAATGCTGCGCCAGCCTTCCCCCAACCGGCAAACCATGGGACCTGGCCTCATGACTGAGGTAGCGGCTGCGGCGTTGCCTGAGGGTAAAGAGGCAACTGCCCGAGCGGCCTTGGCACCTCGAGTACCCTGTTTTCCACCTCTGGCACTCTTACGGTGGCCTCTTTGACTGACAGCTCCTCTCGCTTTACTGAAGGATGAGTAATAGCAAAAGGAACCTCCCCTAGGACGAAAAGGCGGAGGTTGTCAAACTGCAGCGCCCAACGACTTCGCTGCAGCTTTGGAGGTCTGCAACCTCTCAAGGCTCTCGTCCGCCTTGCTGCCAAAAAGATGTTCACCGTCAAAGGGCATGTTGAGGAGCCGGGACTGCACATCAGGAGCGAACCCCGACTTCTGCAACCACGCAAACCTGCGCATTACGGTGCTCGCCGCCATGGACCGGCTGACACAATCTGCCATGTCCAAACCCGACTGAACGGCCTCACACATGGCATCCTTGCCATCCTGAACCATAGCAAGGAAACCATACCGTTCGTCCCCTTCGATAATATGTTCAGCCGCTAATGCAACACAGTTCCACAGAGTGTGTGTGAAACGAGACAAGGCACATACGGAGTTGAAGCGCCATACCCCCTGAAGAAAACACTTTCTTCGCCCAGCCATCAAAACGTTTGTCGTCCCTATCCAGAGGGATGGTAGGATACGACGCCTGCTTTGCCGGGGCCGTAGCCGCCTGCACCACCAAACTCTCCGGAGTGGGGTGCCTGGACAAGTAGCAGGGGTCGCTACTGGCTGGACGGTATTTTTCGCGACAAAGACTTGCCCACTGCCGGGAGACTCTCCGGAGCAGTCCAAGCCGCCGCCACCCTTCTCTACAGAGCCATATGAAACGGCAGTACCGGGTCAATGGGGGGGGGACCAAGATCGAGGATGTCCGTGAGATCATCCTGAACAAACTCCCCTGGGGGAGCCAACCATCCCAAGTACTCGGTGACCCGAGACATAAGGCGCCGGTACGAAGAATCGGCATGAGTGCCAGGCTCAGGCCTACAAAACACCTCCGGAGAGGTGTCCAGTCCACTGGCATCATGCAGTGACTGCCTCAGGTCATCAAATTGGCTATGGCCCGAGAGAAGCTCATCCAGCACCGTAACCGGAACCAAGCCCTCATCAGAGCCCTCATCACCCTCTGAAATGTACTCCAGGCGGTGAGAGGAAGACACCTGGGGACCAAAGCAATGCCCGACCTTAGCCAGAGCCTTTCCAGGGGCTACCCCCGTACCACAGGACCCCTCGGACACCACTGCCTCGAAAGGCGTCGAGGGCGCCGAACGAGTCGGCGCCGAGAGAATAGGCGTCGACGTCAGCCACAGCGCCGCCAACATCGGTGGCGTTGACACAGGCCTCGAAGCCAGAGCTCCGAGCGTGTCCTTCGACGACATAGGCGTCAACGTCTTCCTCGAAGACTGCACAGGATCACGTGGTCTCGAGCGCGTCGAGGACCGGGACCTGGAACGGGCATGGCGAGAACGCTTACCCTTGTCCGAGCGGGACCTCTCCTGCGAACCGTGCCGACCACTGGAGCCCGAAGGTGTGCGAGCGGCGTCTCTCGACCGATCACGACCGACCCCACTCGGAGGCGTGGACGGACCTGTGCCCTGCGATTCGAGAATCGCTAACAAATTCTTCCCGAAGGAAGCCCATTCCTCCGGTGTCGTTTGCAAGGTGGGATAAGCGACCCGCCGATGGGCAGAGTCCTCGGAAGAGGACGGGGAAGGCGACCGATGTGAGCGCTCCTGGGAACGCCTCGAAGAGGCAGAGGAGTGGCGAGACCGACTCCTGGAAGGAGACCCACTGGACCTCCAACATCCGACGATGACGCGGAGAGTCGCCTCTCGAATCATCCATCGAAAGCCCTGCAGACCTCGACTTCCGGGCTTTAGACACCCTACCTACCGACAACAACTTCTTGCGCTCCCGCAAGGCCTTGGCCGTGAGCGACTGACAGTCGACACAGTTGTCCGTGTCGTGGGCCTCCCCGAGGCACCAGAGGCAGGCATCGTGCGAGTCCGTTACCGACATCTTGGACCCACAGTCCCCGCATTTCTTGAAACCCGGACGCAGGGTTGAAGACGAGGTAGACATCGTCACAAACAGGCTTTTCACAAAAACCGAACAGGTTCAAGAACCGAGAAGAATATAACAGAACTCCAAAGAGTCGAGGCGTACCGAGATTCACGAAGCGAAAACGTTAGCGGGAAAAACAGAACGGAGGCTACGGGCGTTGTGTGTCCTACTTATCACATCGGGTGACGTCGGCCGTCGGAGGTCGTCCTCGGGACAGCACATCGACATCATCGACGCAGACGCCGAGAATTTTGGAAGCAGCACAGCTATGGCGATTACTGTCAATGATATGGAATACGTCGGAGGACCTAATCCCCTCGAATAAACCATTTATAAGCTTTCAAAATTGAATCATCCAATTCAACAAGGTGTACATGTATTTGCCTTACTGGTTGAAATTCACTCTGAGCCTAGGCCTATGGAATTCCCAGGCGCTCCAATACCTCTGCTCGCCTGCCCTACACTGTGCCCCGGATAGGGCCGCCCGTCGAAGCATGCATGCACCACGGTGCCATTGCTGGGCTGGAGGAGCTGCCGGATTGCTGGGGCCCAATCCTGTGAGAGGCCCCACAACGCCCTGATCAAGGACAGACACTACCTTGCGCAGCCGAAGTAAGGATCTTACATTCTAATTCCCTCCTGGAGAACACCATAAAGGTGCAGCTTCCCCCTCAGCCTGAGACACAGCTATGACCAAAGGTGGGGGGGGGTGGTAAAATGCTCCATCAACATGTATACTAAATCTGCCCCCAAGAAGCCGGGGGTGAAGGAGGGTGAAGGAGGATGCTGTTGCCGGTCCTCCCTTTGCTACACTTGGTGAACCTAATGAAATACAGCGATCAATGGGCTACATGCGGTAGGGATACACCACCCTCAACACCAAGCTTGATGACATGAGCGGCGCAATCAGCGCCATAAAGGCCCCCATGGAAAGGACTGACACTCGGGTCACTGAGGCGGAGCCCAGAATTGGGATAGCTGAGGACATCACCTCACGCAGAGCCGACGTAACCTCACTCACCAAGCAGGTGCAGGCAGTCAGCAGGAAAAATGAAGATTTGGAGTCCCGCTCCCGGCGCAAAAACCTGTGCATAATCGAGGTGCCGGAAGACAACATCAAAGGCCCCGTGGAAGACTTTGTAGAGCGCACCCTCCTCTAACTGCTGGACAGCCCTAAACTGTCACCTCAGTTCGCGATAGAACACGCTCACCGCTCGCTGATCTTAAAACCCAAACCAGGGGCACCGCCCTGACCGACTATTGCCCAAGGGCTAAAACTACCGCGACAGCATACTGCTACTGCGAAAGGAGACCTGCTACTGAGGTCTAACAGAATTCATCTCTAGCCTGATTTCTCCATCACTGTACAGCAGGAGAGGAAGTCCTGTATGGGAGTGAAGAGGAGACTCCGTGACCTGGGAGTAAAATATAAAATGCTGTTCCCAGCCAAACTAAGGATCGAATACTCTGAGAAAGTTTACTTTTTACGATTCCTGAGAATTCCAGCTCTCGGTCAGATAACGGATACACATTTGGTCAGGGCACCGACACAGGACATGATATATCCTTTATAATGCTGGGGTCCACTCCTGGACGGTTACCAGGAGCCCTCCTGCGGAAGGTCTGCCCACTTAGCACTGTGCACATCATACTTGTTGTTATAATGCTCATGGTGTGTTGACAGGCGGGCTGCAAGCAGTCCCCCTAGGCAAAATTGCAATTGTTGTTGGTCTCTTTGGTATGGGGTGTTCACTCCCCTGACTGGGAAGGGGGTGGGGAGGTTGAGGGAAGTTAAATTGGAAAAGCTTGACACATGTGGCGCAGTGTCGGGCAGGAGTCCACCCTTTGAAGATTTCTTTGCAAGGTGCTTTACATTGGCCCTCGCAGGGCACATGACCTATTGCTTGCAATGGTCGGATGACGGCTGAGGCTCTTATATCTATATGCTGGAATGTAAGAGGCATGGACAATCATGTTGAAATGGGGAAGTTACAGTTATATGTTGAACGGCACAAGGCCCGCATTCTGTTCCTACAAACACGCTTTAGCTGCGGGCTGCGATGCGTTTGCCAGGAGCTTGGGCTCACAGCGGTTCTACACACGCTATTCCACCCACAGGTAGGGGCCATGAACCTTATTCATAAAATCACTTCAATACGCACAAAAAGCTGAAAATGTTGACCCCCCACCCCCTTTGGGCGCTATGTTTTGTTACACGGCATACTGTCTGGTCTAGAGGTGGTCAGACTGAACATATATGGGCCCAATGTAGACAACTCCGATTTCTATTCTCAGGTAATAGATCCATTGGCAACGTATCCTCTCGTGCACATTCTCTGGGGTGGGGACTTTAACACCACTGTTGATCTTGACCTAGACAGATCTGGCAACAGGGCCCGGCAACTGTCTAGGGCTGCTCGGGCTATTTTTGGGGGGCAAGCCAGGCTAGGGGCAGAAGACACCTGGAGACTGTTGCATCCCCAGTTCCGCGAATTCTCCTTTTATTCAACCGTGCATGACTCACACTCCAGGATCGATAGGTGGCTAGTATCTGGGACACTAACAAGCAGGAAGGTGGGAGCAGATATACTGCCTAGGACATACTCTGACCATTCCCTGGTTACCCTGACCTTGGATTGGGGTAAGACTTATGTCACGGGACACTGTTGGAGGCTTAAGCCACAGGCGCTTCTGGACCCGGTGTTTGAGGCTGAGCTGGGGGAAATGCATTGATGCTTATTTTGAAATGAATGCGGGAATGGTAGATTCCCTGGCTAATCCGTGGGACGTCTTCAAGGCCTATATACGCGGTATGGCTCTGGCCAAAGAATCTGGGATTGTTCAAGCCATTCGTCAGAGCGTCCGGGACAGCAAAGCCTCCCTCAATTCATTTAAAGCACAATACGCAGCTAACCCAGTCGACATCACCCACTCACAATCAAGACTGAACATGATAGTTTCAGAACCTACGCTTACAGGGAGCGCAAGTTCCTGGACAGCTCTGGGGCTGCGAGGCAATACGGTGAGGGGGAACGTCCTGGTAGACTCTTGGCCAGGGTTGTGCGGCAAGAGGAGGGGTGGGGGGATACCACCATATCCCACTCATTATGGACACTGCTGAAATACTGGTCCACACGTCTCCGGAGGGGAACAAGGTGTTCCTATCTTTTTACTCAGTGCTCTATGCCAATAATGACAATGTGTCCAACCCAGACATACGCACGTTCTTAGTGGGGCTCCAACTTTCGACACTCTGAAAAGGCCAAAGACACCCAAGAATCCCCCATGAGCACTGAGGATATACTGCGAACCATCAAGGCCCTACCCTCTGGCAAAGTCCCTGGCCCGGACAGCCCAACCATGGATTTTTACAAATGTTATAAATCCAGTCTGGTGCACTGGGTGATTGCTTTGTGGGAATAATTCTGCTCCAGATAGTTGCTGCCCCCTGTACGCAGGGATTCAGTGATCACCATTCTCCTTAAGACCGTCAAACCCGCCACGCAATGCGGCTCATAATGCCCACTCATCAATAGTGATATTAAAATATTTGCAAAAGTAAAGGCCCTCCGACTTTCCCCCTGTATGCCGTACCTTGTTCACAAGGACCAGTCTGGGTTTGTGCCTGGCCAATCTACGGCCCTTTTCCCGAGGCACATGTTCAATATCCCGGCTCGGGTGGACCAATGGGTGAGAGCGGTGGTAGCGACGGTGGACATCCAGAAGGCCATAGATTCCCGTTTCCTGGCGCTTCCTCTGGGCAGTGCGTGAAAAATGCATCTTCGGCCCCGTTCAGATTGTGGATATGGCTGCTTTACACACTACCCATGGCCAAGGTATGCACTAACGGCCTGCTCTCATCCTCTTTTTAGCCCTGCAGGTAGACTAGACAGGGTTGCCCATTTTCCCCACTCATCTTTGCAGTAGGTATGGTGCCACTGGCTGTCCAGGTAGGCCAAAAGAACGCGCACAGAGGGGTCAGGCTCTCAGGCTCACCCGAGATCATCTCTCTATATGCAGAAAATGAATTTCTGTACGTCAGGGACCGCGAGGTGAATCTCGCTCCCATCATGCGAGCTGTCCACCGGTTCAGGATTCACGCTGGACTCCAGGTCTAAACTGTTCCCTTTCACAGACACCACTGCTCCCCCGCATGACCTCATGGGGTTTGCTAGGTCTCCCTCTGAGGTCAAATATCTTGGGGGTCATAGTCATGAGACACCAGGCATTACTATGCAACCGAAGCTCTATCTACAACAACCAGCGTAAAAGCTCCGCTCTTGGGCAAAATTGCCTTTAACGCTTGCTGGGCGTGTGGCACTCCTCAAAATGGTTGTACTGCCACAATTGTTATATTGCTTTTTGAATGTTCCTATATGGCCTGGTGTAGCGCTGGTCCAGAAACTTTGAAGGTGGCTATAGATGGCCTCCTCTGGCACTTTGAGGTATACTGGTTGGCGGCCCAAGCACAATATGCAGCTTTCTGGTTCAAGGTTGATCCACCTCTGGGCTCCTTTGTAGAGTGGCGTGACTTGCCAAGACATCCCGATAGGCAGTCCTCCCAGTGGCTGCAATATGCAGGACTATGCTGTGCGATCAAGCAGTCATGGAAGGAGTTTCCCACCTTGCCCCCAGATGAACCACTCAAGACCCTGATAATGGGAGGCATGCCTAACTCTAGGAGGGTGTCCAGATTGTACGGCCTGCTACATGAACGGGCAAACAAACCACTGTCCAAGCTGCGCAGCGCTTGGGGATGAGGATCTGGGTATTTAATTGATGAGGTCTGGGAGGCGATGTGCATGCAGACTAGGGTGGTTTCCCTTAATTCTAGGTTCTGACTAATTAAATTTAAGGTATTGCACAGTTTCCACTACACCACATCCAGATTGCACCTGTCTCGTGAACACTCCCCCACTCTACCCCAGATGCTGCAGGCTATTTGCACATGGTCTGGGCTTGCCCCAGGATTACAGTGTTTTGGGCCAGGATATGTTCTGCTGCGTCTGAGATACTGAATTGTGCTATTGTGCTGCGTCCAATGAACTGCCTTTTCCATGAGTTTTCATCACTCCAGCGTGCCCAACGCAAACTTGCTAGCCTTTGTATGGTGCTTGCTGTGCACTGCATATTACTGTTACGGTTCAGACCCTATGCCCTCAACCTGCAACAATGGCTTTGAGACGTTGCTTGGGCATCAGATCTTGGGGAACGTTGGGGCTCACTACAGCAGCCCTCTGGGCATCTGGCCCCCTTTTCTGATCGTGCAAGTGCAAGGGAAAGGGGAGGGAAGAAGTACCGGGGGGCTGCGGGGGGGTTGTATTGAGAAGTGCAGGATAAAGGAAAAAGGAAACAAGTAGTGCAGACAAGTGTCTAATAAAGCAGGAGAGGGGACTAGGGTTACGGATACAGACCACAAGTGCAGGGGGTGCCAAGAGAAAGTACAGGTAGTGCATTTATTTATTTTATTAATCTTTTTACATTTATAGAGCGCGCTGCAGCCCGCAGGCATCGAGGCGCTAAACATGAAAGTGTACGTAAGTGGAAACATAGAGAACATGAGTTACTTAGTTGCAGAATCAGAACATAGTTACATGTGCCGTTGGCATGCAGGCCGAAGTCAAGCAGGAGGGTCAGACAAACAGCCTGGTTTTGATGGCTTTGCAGAAGGCTAGGTGAGAGTCAATCGCCCCGAGATGCGTAGGAAGGGAATTCCAGTGTGACGCTGCTAAAGCTGGGGAGCTGGTGCCGCCTGCACGAACTCTGCACGTCTTAGGGATTGAAATCAGGTTGGTGTAGTCAAATCAGGAAGGCCTAGAGGAGGTTGGTCGGGATATTCTTTGGGCGAGGTAAGGGGGAGCAAGGTCATGGAGACATTTGTGGGTGAGGGAGAGGATTTTAAAGATGATTCTCTGCTTAATGGGCAGCCAGTGGGTCTCCCTTCTAAGCTCAGAGATGTGATCCTTCTTGGATAAACCTGTGGCGGCCCTAAGGGCGTTGTTATGGGCGAGTTGAAGCTTGGCAATATTTTTATTGGAGGTCCCACAAAGGAGAGCATTGCAATAATCCAACCTGGATCCTATCAAGGCCCTGGCAATGGGGAGTCCAATCTGAGATGATAGGAAGGGTCTTGCTGCATTGATCAGTTTAGAGTAGTATGCAGAGGACTATGCTATGGCATGGACTTGCCTGTCCATGGTGAGATTGGAGTCGAGATAAATTCCAAGAGTCTTGACTGTTTGGGCCACAGCAATAGGTATGTTGTCGATAGTGAAGGAGCCATATTTTTTTTATCAAGTTTACCCAGAGTGGTTGGTGATCCAATAAGTAAGAGCTTGGTCTTGTCACTATTAAGACATAACTTCATTTACTCCACCACCCAAGCCTGGATGGCAGAAAACTGGTTGAGGGTGTTCTTGTCCATGTCGTACCTGAGAGCGGGATGAGCACTTGGGTGTCATTGGCATAATTGGTGTACTAGATGCCCAGGGCGTCAAGGAGATTGAAAAGCGGCCGTGAGAACAGGTTTTAGAGGGTGGGCGCTATGCAGGAGCCCTGGGGGAATCCGCATTTTATGTGACTGGGGGAGGTGCATGCTGAGTCAGAGAAGACTTTCATAGCCCTTTCCTGTAAGAAAGAGATGATCCAAGCGCATGCCTTGGGGGAGAAGTTGGCTGCTATTGAGAGGTGGTGGCAGAGAGTGTTGTGGTCCACAAGGTCGAATGCAGCCGATAGATCGAGGAGCAGCAGGAGTGCTGGTTTGCCAGCGTCTCGGATGTTGTCCATTTGATTTTTCAAGTCGAGGAGAGCCGTTTCCGTCCCGTGTCGAGGTCTGAATCTAGACTGCCGAAGGCCTAAAAGGCGGTGGTCCTCGAACAGTTTTTGGACTCGCCGATAGGCCGCTTTGTCCAGTATTTTCAGTAGAAAGGGGACAGTGGTGATAGGCCTATAGTTCCCTGGTACCGATGGGTCAAGGGAGGGTTTTTTGACGAGCGGACAAACCCAGGCTTCCTTCAGATCAGTCAGAACATGGCCAGCCTGATATTAAGCATTTATGAAAGCCGTGAGGAAGGGTGCAAGGGTGGGGCCACAGTCTTTGACTAGTTGAGCAGGGCAGACGTCACCTGCAAATTGAGTGTTTGATGGTTTTTAGGAGCGTGATGAGCTCAGGTTCAGTAATGTCCTTGAAGTCGAATAGCGGGGAGGAGTTGTTTTTTGTCTCCTTGAGTGTGTTATTATTCTGCTTGACAATTGGGAAGGTTAGGGCTTTTTGGTGTGCCTGGAATTTAGTTTGCAGAGTGTTTAGTTTATTAAGCATGGCAGATTGGATGTTGTTGCATCATTCTTTATCTTTCACTATGTTGGAGGGTGGGGTGGATGGAGTTTCAAGTTCCCTGAAAATGGTGAAGATTTCTTTACTTCTGGATTTGGCGTTGGCAATCCTGGGGAAGGAGTTTGCTTTGGCGAGGATAATGACTGATTTGTACCCTTTAGAGATGGTCTTAAAGGCACATTTGGTATCGCCATTAGGTTTGTTTTTCCAGGCTGAAAGGTGCAGCTCGCTTCTTGGCCCAGAGCTCGAGAAGCTCTTGGGAGAACCATGTGTTAGTGTGCTTGGCTTGCTTTGCTTTTCTGAGGGTGAGGGGGGCGATGGCATCAACTGCTTGAGTGATAGTCAGTTTAAAGGCGTTTGCAAGAGTGTCAGGGTCTGCTGAGAAAGGGGCCTGGAGAGCTGGTACATCAAGGAGGGGAGTGATCCTTTCTACAGTTAGATGACGGGAGCTTCTAGCGAGGGCTACAGGAAGAGAGGAGGTGGGCTTGGGGGGCCCTCTGGAGGTGCTTAGGTCAAATTGAATGAGGTGATGGTCTGTTCAAGGGATGGGAGAATTATCGGTAATTAGTACTGGGCAGTTGTGGTGGGAGACCCAATCTAGGGAGCATCCTTTAGTGTGGGTGGGCCCAGAGATGGTTTACGAGAACCCCAGTGTGTCGAGGGCTTTATTCAGAGTGGCAGCGTGAATGTTGTTAGGATCGGTGAGGCCTAGATTGAGGTCACCTGTGAGCAGAACTTTGGATTTTTTCTTAAGATTTGTTGAGAGTGCTTGGATGAGGGATTCCTGGAATTCAGTGATCGGGCCATGGGGTCGATAGACAATGTGGAGGGCCAAGGTTAGGTTAGGTTAGGTGAGAGATTCATTTTAAGAGGAAGGTAGTCACAGCTGTGGCAGAGTTCACCTTCTATCCTCCTAATAGCAAGGTTTTCTTTGGAGAGGAGGGCTACTCCCCCACCCCTGACAAGGGGGTCGGTCTTGCCTGTAGATGGTGTATCTGTCCGGGATGGCCAGAGAGAGCGCAGGGCCTGAGGTATCATTCAACCAGGATTCCGTAATAAGGAGGTCAATGTGGTTGTTGAGGATTAGGTCATGGATGTCCCAAGGCGTGTGCCGGGACTGAGCATGCATTAATTAAGGCACACTTAAGGGTGGTGGCCAGTAAGGCAATGGGGGCAGCAGGCACAGGCATAGTAGATACAGTGGGGACACGAGGCATAGGCATAGTCATAGCAGTGGGGACACTACTAGGCATACACATTGCAGTGGGGGCACTAGGCATCATCTTTGCAGTGGGGGCACAAGGTATCATCAATGCAGTGGGGGCAGCAGGCACAGGCATAATAGATACAGTGGGTGCACTAGGCATCATCATTGCAGTGGGGGCACTATGCATAAACATTGCAGTGGGGGCACTAGGCATCAACTTTGAAGTGGGGCACTAGGCATAACATTTCAGTTGGGGCAACAGGCGCAGGTATAGTCACAAGAGGTGCGGTTGTTATTTTGGAGGCGTGGGACTCAACCTCCGGTGTATGCATATATGCATTGGAGCGAGATGGAGAGCCTGATGTAGGCTGCTGAGTTCGCCGTTCTGGGTTAGGGTCATTGTATGTAGATCCAGTCGAGCAGACGGTGGGGCTGGCCGAGGAGATAGTCCAAGACCTGCACCCAAGACGCTTGTTGCAAGTGTTAGTACTAGGTATGTAGGTGGGCGGGGCTAGTTGAGTGCGTGAGCAGAGGCGTGCGTTACGGGCAGAGTGAATAGCGGGATTATGAGATAAGGATGGAAGGCAGCTGAAAGGCTTACCTTGTTGACGGTACCAGGGTGCTTCGTCTAGCGCCGCCGAGCAGCAGAGAGCTGCAGAAAGTGGCAAAGGCCTTGTCCTCTGGCCTTTGCCTTCATGCGGCTTTGCCCGGCGGCGGACCTCCTCTCTCTCTTTAAAGCGGGAGAGGGGCTGCGGGCCAAGGCGCGCAGGTCAGCTGACTCGGCTCCGGCTGTGAATGCACTGGTTGCTGTGGTGATGAGACACGGCTCCTTCCTTATGTGTACTGCGGCAGAGGCCGCGTTAATCATGATGGCGGCGGGTGCAGGGATTTTTCTCACCGGTGGCTGCTGCAGGCTCCAGCCTGTTCGGGCTCCTGGTTATTTCTCTCGCAGCAGAGCTGCGGAGAGTGGCAAAGGCCTTGTCCTCTGGCCTTTGCCTTGGATCAAACGAGAGATCAGATCATCAGGGTAGAGGAAGAGAGAAAGCAGGAGCAAAGAGTAAGGTATTGAGGTGCTTCCTGAACCAGAGATGGTTCTTTTCAAGTCTCAGAGAGGCAGGGAGACTGATCCAGAGGGAGGCACCAGCTGAAAAAAGATCTTCCCCCAACTCGTTGCTTGGAGAAGCGACTGACCCTCAAGGAGTTGGAGGTGTGGCAGGCCAAAGTAGGAAGATATCTCGGTAGAGAGAGTTAGAGGTATTGCAGTCCCCAGCCCCAGAAAGCCTTGCGGACGATGCAGAGGGTCTTGAACTTGATCCTTGCCACCACTGGGAGCCAATGAAGAAATGTCAGTTCTGGTGGGATACAATCCCTGGGCTTGAGGACAAGTCTCGCAGTCCTGTTCTGGATGAGTTGTAGAGGCTGGAGAGTAGAGGCAGGTAGATTTAGAAAGGCTGATGCAGTAGTCCAGCCTAGAGAGAACCAGAGCTCTAGAGAAGGTGAGCTTCTGGGGGAAATTGAGAAAAGGAATAATACCTCCAAGGAGGTGCAGCTGGTAGTTTGACTTCTTAGAGACGTCAGAGATGTGAGAGAAGGAGAGTGTGGAGTCGAAGACGACCCAGAGTTTGTTAACCTCACAGGTAGGAGCAGGAAGAGAACCCAGGGTGGGCGACCAGAGAGTGAGAGGAAAGGAGGAAGCTGGTGATCCTATGAGGAGGATCTCCGTCTTACTGGCATTAAGGCAGAGCTCATTGGCGGCACACCACTCCTGGATTGCGGACAGACAATCCGGGAAGAGAGAGGGAGAACAGGCGGCTCAGGTGAACCTGGAAGAGAGCCAAGTATCATCTGCATAGCACTGGAAGTTGGAGCAGAGCAGCTATGTGGTGGGCTAGAGGTGCCAGGTATTGGTTGAACAGCCAAGGAGAAAAATTAGACCCCTGGGAAACACCAAAGGTAGAGAGAGAAAGGACCCATGTTGGACCTGGGAGGGTCGGATAGAGAGAAACAAGGTCTGCCAGGCCAGGGCCTGATCAGTGATACCCAGGTTATCAAGGAGCCGGTTGAGCAGGATGGCATGGTTGACAGTATTAAAAGCAGAAGAGAGATCGAGGAGGATAAGAACAGAAGGATGGTTAGTATCAAAGCTTGAGAGCAAGTATTCACAGATGTTCAGGAGAGCAGTTCCCATGCTTCTGGCCGCTCTGAAGCCAGATTGATGTTAATGGAGACAACCAACCGATTCATTGTGAAGGTTAAGCTGTGAGATGGACAGCATTTGCAAGAGTTTGGCCAGACAAGAAGAAATGGAGATCGGGCGACTGGAGGGATCGGCCGAGGGTTTCTTAAGAAGCAGGTGCACAAGGGAGTGCTTCAGGGGGCAGGGGAAGGTTCCAGTGGCGAAAGAGTGGTTGCAGAAGTCAGCAAAGGCTGGAGCAAGGGTGTCAGTGTGGTCCATGATGGTTTTGGATGAACAAGGAAGAACCTGTTTTGACAAGACTTTCATATATCGGACTTGTCTAGAGATATTGTCAGGGGTGAAGGGTTCTAGGTCATTTCATGGCCAGCCATTTATACGACTGGTATTTTTACGAATAGATTTTTCCCAAAAAAAGTCATTGAAATGCCCCCCTTACCAACCCAAACCCACCTATTTTTAAACTATTCCAGACAACCCCCCCCCCCCCCCCAAGTGTACTTGTTAAAAAAATAATAATAAACAGTCGCAAATACCACTGTCGATGAAACAACGGTATACCGGGTGAACAAGGAAAGGAAGGGAAGGGAGGTGGAGAGGCAGCCATAAGAAGGCCAGAAAAAGAAAGGGTGGTGGACAGGATGTCTGGAGTTTTAGAAATGAGAGGCCAAGGCTGTGCAGAGGGCCTGGCCGGGAACAGGAGAGGTAGAGACTGGAGCAGGATTGGCCAGCTCCTTGCAGATTTTAAAGACTTCGGCCGAGTTGTTAGATGCCGCAGAGACGCAGGCGTGGATGTGTGCTCTCTTTTTAATGTGGACAGAGAGTCGGTACTGGCAGGCCAGTTTGTCAGAGGATGCACAAATGCCCCTCAGCCACCCTACACTTGCATTTGAGGGTGATGAGGTCTGAGTCGTACCAAGAGTTTCACTTGGCTTTGGGTCTCAAACGGATCCACCTGACAGGGGCAAGTACATTGAGATTATCAGAGATGGAACAGTGGAGGTTAGAAAGGGCTGTATCAGATGTGAGTTAGCCAGAGGGGGAGAGAAAGTGGCGGCGAAAGCCTCAACTGTGACATGCTTCATGGGTTGGATGATCGAGAAGGTGGGTGGCAGTGCTTGAGTTGGCTCGGCCTGTAGGGGGGAAGAGAGAGAGAGAGAGAAAGAAAAAGAGAGAGAGAGAGAGAAAGAAAAAAGAGAGAAAGAAAAAGAGAGAGAGAAAGAAAAAGAAAGAGAAAAGAACGTGGTCACTAAACGAGAGAGGAATGGTGAGAGGGTTAGAGAGGGGGAGGTCACAACATCCAAGGTGTGCCCTGCAGAGTGAGCAGGCCAGTGGGAAGACTAGAGAGAAAAAGAATCAGAAAGAGTGCAGAGGAAGGACAGGAAGCAGCTAAGTGGACATTGAGGTCTCAGAGGAGGAGCAGCTGAGTGGTAGAGGCAACGAGGGAGGAGGAGAGGTCCGCCCCCTGGAGTGGAAGGAGGTTACCTGGCCAGGATAGTAGCCACAGTAACAGCGGCCAGGAGAGAGAGAGAGAGAGAGAGAGAGAGAGAGAGCCTGCATACCAGGCATTCGAATGAGGAGTAGTCCTGCATAGGAATGATAGAGGCAGGGATCCACCCCCGGGAAGATCAATGCTACACCCCCACCGGGACGTGTGGTTCTGAGCACAGAGAGGTTCTTGTAACCATCCAGGAGGAGAGTGTCAAAACTTGTTACAGATCTGGCCGTGGACCACGTCTCGGTCAGACCTAGAATATCAAGGTTGAGTTCTTCCAGGAGACGGCAGATGTCGGAGGAGTGTTTGACAGCTGAGCATGAATTGAGCGTGGCAAAGTGGAGGCAGTTGCCACCTTTGAGACTTCCATGGACGGGTAAAGGTCTGAGGTACATTCTGCAGAAGGAGACTGAGGGTGGGCAGAGGAGGAAGGAGGAGAGGGCAAGGTAGCCAAGGAGGAGGATGAAGACGTGGCAGAGGAGGGAGGCAACAGGGCAGGCAGAGAAGCAGCCAAAGGGGTGGCAGAGGGTGGAGGCAGAGGAGCCAGAGAAGGGAAAGAAGGGCCAGCAGGAGAAAAAAGGAAGTTGATGAGGAGCGGGAAGCATCTATCAAAAAGGAGGAGGTTGGCCTGAGGGCCTTGGACCAAGACGGTGCCCTTTAGGTAAACATTAATAAAGGTCTTAGAGGAGTGGAAGGGGGCCAGGAGGGCCTCCCACTGGGTGGCACCATTAATGGGAGAGGAGGAAAAAGGAGAGCGCACAGAGAACATATGTGGGGCCCATAGGTCTGGCGAAGGAACGACAAAGAGGATGTCAGTGAGGCTCTGTCTGGAGGAAGCGCTAGTCTAGGTATCAGCGATAGAGAGGCCTGGGTTGGAGACCAGGATATACCTTTTGAACTTCTTCCAAACCCCCCCCACCCCCGTGTCCTCATCCTACTTGATCTCTCTGATCTCTCTTCTGCCTTTGACACCATCAACCATGCCATTCTACTCAACTGTCTCTGTGATAACCTGGGTCAGGACCTGGCTTGGCTAACTTCTTTCCTCTCCGACCAACCCTCCCAGGTCCAACTTGGGTATTTCCTATCTATCTCTACCTGTGGTGTTCTCCAGGGGTCTAACCTCTCTCCCTGGCTGTTCAATCAATACCTGGCACTTCTTGCCGACCGCATTGCCTCTCTCTGCACAAACTTTCAGTGCTATGCTTATGACACTCAACTCATTTTCAGACTCCCTTCAGTCACCTCTTCTTCCCTTATCTCCGACTGCTATCCGGGAATGGTGTGCCGCTAATGATCTCTGCCTTAAAGCCACCAAGACAGATTCTCCTCATCTGCACTTCTGCTCACTCCTTTCCTGTTACTCTCTGGCCGGCCTCTCTTGGCCCTCTTCCTACTCCCACCTGTGAAGCCAGAAATCTCAGGTAATCTTCGACTCCACACGCTCTCCTCACATCTCTGACATCTCCAAGTAGTAACACTACCAGCGGCACCTCCTCAGAGGTATTCTTCGTTTCCTCTCCTTCCCCCAGAAGCTCACCGTCACCAGAGCTCTGGTTCTCTCTTAGCTGGACTACTGCAACAGCCTCTTTCTAAATCTGCCTGCCTCTACTCTCTGCCCTATGCAACTCATCCCGAACAAGACTGCGAGACTTGTGCTTGGCCTCAAGCCCAGGGATCATATCTCTCCAGGACTGAAATCTCTGAACTGGCTCCCAGTGGCTGCGAGGATGAAGTTCAAACCCCTCTGCATTGTCCACAAGTCCTTCTGGGGCCTCAATAGCTTCAACTCTCTCTTCCTAAATATCTTCCTTCTCGAGCTCTTCGCCCATCGCCTACAACTCCCTCGGGGTCAGTCGCTTCCAAGCAACGAGTTGGGGAAGATCTCTTTCTTCAGCTGGGGCCTCCCTCTGGAACAGCCTCCCTGCCTCTATGAAACTTGAGGAGAACCATCTCCGGTTCCGGAAGCACCTCAAGACCTTCCTCTTTGCTTCTGCTTTCTCTCCTCTCCCCTGCGGAACTCCTGGCTGAAACTGAACTGGTCACCTGGCTACCCTCTGTTCTCGGGTCCAGGTCCCCTCCCTCCAGTTGCATATCTGCACTGCCCCCCTGGCAACCCTTGCACCCGGGGCTGTTTCTGTAGCCCTACAGCCCACTATCAGCACTTGACACCTGATCCGGCATTGACCTTTGCCCCTGCAACCAGCTGGCTGCACTTCATATTTTTATTTATTTTACGGTTTATCCTATGTACTGCACTTGCCCATCCCCTTCCCCCTTGCACTTTTCCCCCTCTTCCCCTCCCCTGCACTTGCGCGATCTCAATGTCACCTGGCCTAGTAGGATCGTTGTCTTTGTCTACCGTCTGTTCTCCTCCCTTGCCTCGTTGCGCCTTGAAACACTTGTGTATACGCACATTTGATACAGGCTGTCCTGGGGAAGAAAGGAGCACAACCGGGTGCATTAAGGAATGTAGTAGGGTAGAGATGCTTTTTGAAGGCCATCTGAGGGTAGATGGCAAACCAATATAAAAGGAATGATGGTTTTTAATGGAGAAGAAAATGTCTATTACAATAAATTTTTACCCACGACTGAGTGTGAAAGGTGGAGCCAACATATCTGGAAAGTAAGGAGGTGGTGATGAGGTTTAAAAGTGTGGTCTAAGTGGTGACTTGAAAATGTCCACAACGTCACAGGAATACATAAAGAAGTGTGTGATGGGAGAAGGTGTAAAAACTGGGGGGGTCCCATGCCTAGTACATGCATAGCAGAGAGGTCTTCATGTTGGGACCAAAATCTACATTTTAGTTACCATTTCAGTATTGCTGGAACAGGGGCAATTTTCTCTGCGCCCTCCACATGTACTGCAAATACCCCAACCAAATAAATAAAAAATGATAAATGTGTCTAACATTGTCCTTTTTTGCCGATTTGTAAACCTGTTAAGAGTTTCTTTAAGGGGAGTCGCTGTCAGACCTATTAAGAACTCATGGATTTCCCAGTGGAATCTATGGGAAGATGGCATAACTGCATGGTTCAATTAAATCGTTGAACCCAATACGTTCGGTGCTTGGATGGTGACAGAGAGCATGCACAGTGCATACAACTTTGTGGAATTCATTCAGTAGCTCTTTAACTGTGTTCCTCACTGGACCTTCAGCCATTTCGTCCTTTGTGGTTGAAATCCTGATCTACGCCGCTGACTGGAAACATTACATTCCTCCCACCTACCTGAACCTGAATGGCAGGCTGGCAGTGTATTTTTCTTTTAGTTTCCGAACTTCCCTGCATGATCCAATTCAGCAGAGATTCCTGCGACAGGACTGCTCTTTGGATTCGGGTTCCTCTTCAGTTAGTCTACCACGGTCATCAGGGAATACGATATCAGCAAACCCGGTTTCGTCCCCTGCCTTATACACTAAGCATTAGCGCCCATTCTAGCTGTTACTTAAGTAATGGAGGTCAATGTATTGTCATTGTTTCAGAGGCTCTAGTTTAGCCAGGATGATGGCTCCCAGCACTAAGGTACTAAGCTTATGTTACTTGTGTCACCATTCTCTGCTGCATGTGAGTATGGACAAATCAAACATTCCATTGGATCCTCCCCACCCAGGGGTAATACCGTGAACAAGCTGGAAGGGCCCTTGAAGTCAGAGCGCAGGGTCTTGTGCAGTTTTTCGGTTTATTGATGAAGCTATTAGTGCGCATTTAAATAAAGGTCTAAGATAAGTACCTGCCTTAGTCCTTACTGCATGACCTGAATACCTACAAAACATCAAAAGTGAAAATGTGGTTTCCTAATGGCATACATATCGCCAAAGTGCAACCTCTACATAAACCAGAGAACTGTGCATCGCGCTTCTGCCTCTAGGAGAACATGCTCCCAACAAGAACATTTTCTTCCCCTTAAAACACCATCACCGGTCAAGCCAAGCGTTCAGAGAGAATGCAAAGAATTCATTGAATGATGAAAAGCTCATACTTTAAATATTTGTCCAAAAACATTCCAAGACAAAGGGAAACTTTGACTAGGACTTTAAGTCTGGTCATGTCCTAAATCTTTTCCTTACTTGGAACAACCACCATACATGTTAAAAGGATATCCTAAACCTCAGGCCCCCACTGGTTGTTACCCTATATATTTCCACTTGGGTTATAAGTGCTTTTTTTTTTAATGTAAAAGTCCTAATAGGTAAACCCCTATTTTTGTAAAAATCAGTTTTCTGGACATTATGTTTGTAAGTGCTTGAATCTGGGGAAATCACATATACTGTTTCATGCAACACCAACACTGAAGGGCCAGCCTTATAGGCAATCTATCAAATGTTTGACCATAGAGGTCACACATACACTTGGTCACACATACACTTGGTTCCTTCACACAAGTTAACAAATGACCCCAGATTTTACAGTGAGTGCTACAAAAAGGAGGAGCTTAAGCCGGCTCTCTCCTTGTTTGGGGACCCGATAAAGAATGGTGTTGTTATTCCATAAAACGACCTTCCTACTTACATGGATTTCATACAAAGAATTCCAAGTCTGACAATTGGGCATAATTATTAGCAACTATGAAAGGTCCAATGGTGAAGAACTGCAGACACCGCTTCTCCCAATCTCCCCTCCTGCTCAGGCAACAAGGGCCACCATCAAGACGACATCCATGCTTTGTCGCAACCATTTGTCAGATGCTCTCAGCTATTGCCAGATCACCAGCCATGAATTTTGAGTAACGTGTGTTTTGCCTCATTGCATCTGTAAAAATTATATGTACTTTGATCTGTTACAAGTTAATGGTCCTCCACCCAGCTATGATAGAGAAAACAGGGCATCCTTTTACAATTCAGTCACTGTTGATGCAGATGCAAGCTGAACAGACCATTCTAAAACATTCCCATTAGGAGATCTCCCTCTACCAGGTCCCGGTTTAACACTCAATTTCTGGATCAGTCAATCCAGTATTGGTCTGTTACAATTCCAAGTAATATTTTAAGGCATGAGAGAGAGATCACAGAAGCAAAAAGGAAAAATGATAATGATGATGATGGAAACCTTTATATTATTGGGAATTAGACTGAAAAGGTTTGCATTCCAAAATGTTGTATCCCACCAGACCACCAGATATTCATATTCGTTTTAGTCCCACCCCCCAAAAGTGGAAGTCCATGTTGATCCGCTAGCTTGCATCACTTCTACATGGCGATATGCACAACAGCAGACAGGTTGGCTCCATTAGGAGTCCGTACTGTGCTGCTTGGGATCAGAGCAGGAGTGGAATGGGAACCAAAAGTGACCCTGGAATGTTTTTCAAAGTGGCCTCTAAATTCAAGCATGCGAGTGCACGTAGCGAGCAGTTTCAACCACTCTAAGCAGAGTTGGGGGCAGAGGTGTTGCCCAACAGGAACATTTGGATAAATGGATCCAAACAGCAACTGTTAGACCACATTGGTCTTGAGATTAAAACGCAGTAACATTTTTTTTTCTTAACAAAACACATACTCCAACATTTATAACAAAAACCTTGCTTTAAAAGGAATGTGTGAAACGAGAAGTGACGTAGGTGGTCGCCTGACTGGGAGAGAGGGTAAGGAGAGCAGAGAACCCGGGTTGCCAAACCAAAGAGGCACGTGGTGTAGAGGTACACATGCAAATCCCCAGAGTTCCCTGTAAGCCAGTCCACCACTAGATCCGAGGCACAGAAAGCGCAGAACCCGTGACTGGACATACCCACATGACTTTAAGGTGATTTACGGAAGCTGAACAGGGGGAAAATGGGAGATTTTACCCAACTACATTTCGTCGAAGGAGAATGGTTTAAGGGAGGGCTGTAGGAATTCCCCTTCCTCCCCCCCACCCGCATACGTATGTGGCCAAATCAACCTGTCAACAAAAAGAAAAATCCAATGAATTCTCCTTCGAGGAAATGTATTCGAGCAAATCACCCTAAACCTCAACAGGTGACATGCAAAGAACTGAATTAATCAGGACAACTTGCACTTCCTCGTGGCAGCCTTCCACCCATCGATTCTAATCTGTGGCATTGCCTCTAAAATATGAAAAATAATCTTGGTCCCAGCCTAATAGAACTGTCTTCTATTCATGAATGCATAACATGCAATAATTGTTATATACAAAACTTATTTTTTCTATGTTGTCATCCGATTTATTTCAAAATCTGAAAACATGTTTAACTCTTACTTGTAGAATAGGGCTCTATATGCAGTAAAATACGGAATTGCAATCGATGCTCCTTGCTTATAGTCCAGTTGTTCAGGCAGGGGGAAAACGGTGTCCATGGATGCAACAGTATATTCCGCGTAGCCACCTGTTAGAGTAGCAGAAGTAAACACTCGGTCTCCCTCCTGTAAAAGGATAACATAGATTTATGCTGCATAGGTGGCGGCTGGCATCAGCATGCAAGGTCTGTTTTTTACAGTCATGAATAGTATCATTTATATCTATTTTATGCAAGCATCTTCGGTGGTGATAGTGCGTGGTACAAATACCCTTTAACATTAACATATAGTAGAAACAAAATAAAAGGCTATGCAAGTTTTTGTATTTCTGGAAGAGTTGGGACGTCATTTTGAACCAAAATAACTTGCATAGGACATAAGAGCGAATGATGAGGCAATTCATGGGGGAGAGTTGAGTGAAGCGGGTGGAGAAAGCGAGAGACCAGAGATAGCGACAAGAGGCGAGACATAAATAGGATAAACATACAGGGCCTAGTGCCATTATCTAGGTTTGTATAATATACACATTTACAAACTCGACGGATACTATGAGAGTGGGGTTTCGGGAAGCAGTATGAAGGGAATAGAGGGGGGGGGGGGGGCAATAGGAGATGCACTCTTGTAGGCTAGTAAGTGGGTTTTAAACAGTTCCATTAAGGGGATGGCTTGGGGAAGAGCATACCAATGGAGTGGGACTGGTGAAGAGAAGGAGCAGAAGCCGGGGGTGGTAATGGGAGGTGGAGCACAGCCAGGTTGAGGAGAGCAGATCTCGGAGAAGTGGTATGACCAATGATTTGAAGGCAAGAGGTAAAAGTGAGGTGGGGGAACTGGGTATGTTATAGGTCATGCCTGTGGCACAGAAAATTTGTTTAGAGGGCCTGAGAGTAGAAGGGTCGAACAAATAGCAGTAGTCCTGTTTATGGTGTTCGGGGTAGAGACTACAGTCCAGAAAGTGGAGTGCAAAGATGAGATTTATTGTTCATAATTAAGCAAATTGGGAGAAAGTGTTACTTTCCGTAATGAGAGATTCCGTGTGTATTTGCTAGCGGGCGGGGAAGTTTCAAGGCTCTGCCCATCACCAGAGACATGGTAAACCAAACACCACCTACATGGGGAAGAAAAACACCATGCCACTTCCCTCACAAAGTAATACAAAGTCCTCCTCTCAGCCAGGACAAAGAAATTGAAAGCTCCCCCACCCGCCCTCTACCAATTCAGCAGCAGGGCTTATGTACCGTTAAAATTGACGTGGACCTTAAAGCCACACTGGTAACACAAACTACAACAATCAACTAGCCGTTTCCCACCACCCTCTGAGTCTCCAATGCACCTTCTCTCCTCACCTTTTCCTCCCCTCCATTCCCCTTCCTTGAACTTCCACAATATTATTTGCCACATGCTGCTTTCGGACCATTCTTCTAGATCTGCCCCCCCCCCCTTTTATAGGGACCTACCCCCGGAGGACTGTGTCGATGGATGGATCATCATTCATAAACCGGGATCAGTGTATTTGAACTCTTAGACCGTCTTCTGATCGAGTTGAGAGCTCTACCTCCTCCGTCCACACATCCGCAAGGTAAGCCGATACTTGAGGACAGTGCAATTTTGGAATGGTTGTTCTCGCTTGCGCCTCATCTCTGTGGAGTGAAGCTGCACTCCCCTTGAGTGTCTGGTTCATGAGTCTCTGTTCTCACAGGTGTTCATTTCTTGGTGCATGGCCTCACAAACACTAGTTGGGTAAGCTACATTCTTTCTTCCTTCTAACAGAGGCATGTTGTCCCACAGCAGTGCCTCTGAAGTTTCCCAGGGCCTCAGTAATTGAGTTGCACTTACTCTGGTGCCTTAAATAGATAGGGATCATTGGTGGTGTCCAGCAACAAGCCCCTGTTAAACTACTGGTGAAGGGTAGGATCAGGGGATTTTCCCCCATACCACACACAGGCTTCACATCACTTTTAGCTGGTTGGGTTACCTGGCCCCTTTGTTGACCTTTAGAGCCACAATTGGGGAACTTAAGTGACACCACACCCCTTTGCTGTACCCATCCTGCTCCACCACACGCCTATACCCTCCTTCCCCCCCACCACTAGGTTCAACAAAGACAAAGCAAAGTACCCAATTGCGAAAGTATTTGGCATTTCCATTCTCTGAGCATAACGCAGAGACACCGTTCTGATCAACGCCTTTTCATAAAATTAAATTGCATGATCCTTTGTCCAGTTTTGGCATAGGAACTTTATCATATTTGACATTATTACACCCCTCCCTTAATTCATTCCATTGGGGATCATGCCTTTCTCTCAAGGTCGAAAAACAATTGAATCTTATACGGTGTGCAATGCGTGGGTTTGCTGAGAGCGCAAGCAAAAAAAAAAAAAATCAATAAAAAAAAAAATCAAAGCTGCTGACCTTCACTCAGAATTAACATACATTCTTAGTTTGCAACATCTTGTCTCGGCGAAACCATGAGAAAGGGACTTGTGAGGCATTGGCACAGGAGGAAAAACGTGGGGGCTGTCAGTGCTCGCTGTTCTTGGCGCTGCTGAGGGCTAGGGGAATCTTCGCTATGACAGAATGCGGCCTAGTTCAAAGTTGTAGTCGAGGGTACAGAAAACGGAGTCCAAGTGTGTCTAGCATTAGCCCCACCTCTGCATATGTCAGGGTCTTCTTCCCCATGGCAGCAGAAGGGCAAAGGATATACCCCCCACGAGTGCAAGAGCAGGGTGTCACTTTCGCGTATAATGTATGGGGGCGGGGGCTCAACCGACCCACTCCTTCCTTACATTAGCAACAACCCCCGACACATGCCTCCATGAATATATTGGTCAGAGTGCAGCTATTTCTCACCAACAACCCACTTTGATCAGTGAATGTCCCACAGTAGGTTGACAAAACTGGGAAGTGTGAAAGCACAGCGTTACATTGTATGGCATTCATAAAAATGGAACTTGTTGAAAAACAAAAATTGACAAAGAGGATAGATTTCAAAAGACAAATTGGATGCTTTATTTGGACACTTCATAAAAACATTGTTGATCCAAAAAAATAAATAAATAAAAAAAGAGATGGTAATCATTTGAACCTGGAAGTGAACTGTTCCACGAGCTCCGCTTCAGGTGGACAGGGCATGTTGGCAATGTATGTGTACTCTGAACAAAATTGTGCGCGAGTCCGTGAGTATGTAACTCCAAGTCAATCATAATAATATCTTTCACAAAATCGAATTCCATTTCCTCACACACTGGATTGACCACCCATTTTTTCCTTGTTTTCGTAAAGGCCATTGTTTAGCGAAGCATCCCAAAGTTTCCCGAAGTCCTCGATTGATCACGCCCTACATTCTCGTTATGCGTGAATACCGCTAGTAATGTCCTAAATTTCATACCGTCTATGCCGAAATGCAATCTCTTTGGCCTCTACTTTAGGCACATGTTGTGGAACACCTCCAAATCTCCTGTGTGACAGAATTCTGCAAGTCCCTTCAGATCTCTTGATAGAGTTTTATCAAACACAATCTTCTCAAAGGCTTTGTGTGGAGGTAAAGATGGAATCAACCACTTCTAATTCCGTTCATGCTCCGGCGCCAAAGGGCCATGTGCACATGGTGAAAATGTTGGTTTTCTGTCCAAGAGTGAACGTTGGAACAGTGGTGCATTAGTGACCGCCATTTCTCTAGTAGAATTTCCACAGACCCATCACAAGTTTTGGAGCTCCAAAGTTGGTTGCTGAAAGACTGGGACCACTGTAAAATATTTTCACAACCTTTTTTTTCCCCCTGCTGCTGAGATTTTTTTTATTGATGGATATGGCAATGTGCCATACATCAAATTGCTGGCGAATATTTGGGAACTGCCCTCGCATTGTCTTGGCTATTGAAACGTGGCTGTCCGTGGCGATGAGGTCGATTTGCATTCTCCTCGATCGGAGATCTTCCAATGATTTTATAAAACCAATTTTCTCCATGGCCACTGAGGATTTACATTCGGACACCTGCACGACCACCAAACTCAATTATTTTACTTTCCATGTCCTGAAAAGGGTATGTGCAGTACTTTGCTGAAAATCTGGGGCTGTCACACTGTCCATCGCCAGCTAGCCTGAACCGTTTTTCGGAGAATGTACTTTGAATAGACATTTATTCAATTTTCCAAGCTTCACTAATGGCAGGGAATAGATATGGACGTTGATATTTATAGCACTGCGTTTACGTTTTAGAAATGAAATGGAGTTCCACAAATTCACAGAAACTGGACAACTTACTGAAACTACACCCACTGAAAAGTAAAGCAGCTGCACACAGTAGACACAGTAGATTCCCAGCTGGCAGTTTCCCCAGCATTGGTTAAGCGTACCATGAACATTTTTTCATCGAGCATTTCACAGGTGGCATATATTTTGAGGTTACTGCCTTGTGATACACGAGTCACATTCACCAATGGCTTCCCACATACTTCCCCTCTCACTGAATGCATACATTTCAGCATCATTATAATCTCCATCATAATTATAATCTCCATCAAGCAGCTGTCAAATACAATGTATAAATGCTGTTTCTGACTGAACTGTGGTCGACATATCAGCCAAACTGGAGATACTGTATTCGAGATCTTAGTCTAGTTCCTCGGTCAATTGTATTGATGCTTCAGTCTCTGTCATTTCAGTATCTGTTACTTGAACATGAATCATAGAAAACTTCAATGTCGATTGGTTTTTGGGTGGCTTTTGTTTGGCAGGTGTCAATTGTCATGTGGTCTGCGACTAATTGAAAGGAACCTTCATTACATTCAGTTTCATCTTCATCTGGTGGAGGAGTGGTATTGTAGTAATGGTCCAAAAACACGTTGCTGGCTTCGCCAGTCACATTTAAATTCATTTTCTGGCCATTGTGCAAAAGCATCTGGAGTCGGCTTATTGATTTGAACACGCTGCGCCTCAAATAATAGTTGTTCCAAGGTGAAATCAGTTTGGCAAGCAGCATCTCCGATTTCTGTCGCTGTCTGTGTCTGTATAGTTCGTACACCATCAGGCAACTAGAAGACAGGTTTGAAAAACATGTTCAATGTAAATCCAACATACAGTATTGGACAAATTAAATTGTAAAAAATGCATGTGAAGGCACGAGCACAAAACAATGTTTGAAAATGAAATTGTTTGTAACTTAACGTATCTTTCTTGCTTTTCTGTGAAACCTTCTTCTTTACGACAGCACCAGCTAGCTGGTCCACCGACTCAGAACCTCGTGCCTCCTCTTCTATATCCAGATCTTGTATACATCCCTAGAAAAGAGTATCCATTAAAAAAATAAGTCATTCATATTTGAAATCAAATTATTCCATCTCGTTAACGCCTTACCCAGATTCCCTCGTACACGTCATTTAGTCAAAATAAACATTTCAAATTTCACCTAATTGATGGATAGATGACTGTGCGAAACATACCGATTTAAATGATGCACTCAAGCAATTTGCAAAAGCTGCTCGTTTATAATAATGTCACTGTCTGATCTAGGCCCTACTTTCTTTCATTCGAGGGAACTGCCAGTACGCGTACCTCTTGCTCCTGATCAACTAGGAGGGATGATGTAATTGTAGTAGAAGTATCAGCATCTCCCTCTAACAGTACTTTTTTTTAGCATGGATGAAAAAATTTAAATTGAACACACATAAAATGACACAATGATACATATCAATAAAGAAACCATGAATGAAACATTGTGTAAACGAACAACATAAGTAAATATGATCAGATTATCTCAAATTCCATGCATAAAACAATTCCAGAACTGAATAGCTAAATAAGACTACCTGATACGCGCTTGAGGTTGTTGTTGGCGCCAGGCATGACATGGATGCAGATTCTTCCTCCTGCATATTCAGTGCATGGTCATTGAGTTGTAAAGGGAAAATTTTATTTGATTTAGAAATGCTAATCTTAAAAATTGGCATGTAAGGAGACCGATTACGAAAAAAATATGCTCATTTCAAAGGGCACTATATCATAGTTATCTGTGCCCATAAATCGTTTTCTATGATGCTCCTTAAAGGACAGATGTTTAGCAAAATGGGGTTTAGTTATAAAGCAATACAATCTTGTGAACAAGTATTATAAGGGACATTTTACACCTAAAACGCCAATCCGTCCATTTAATTACATGTTCACTACCCCAAGGGCTACAGCTAAATCCGGAACTGTGACTCACCTGATGCGGCCTGTGCATGAAGAGAGTCGGAATTGCATTTGGGAGCAATTTACAAGTCATTCCAAGTCGATTCTTTGTGTACTTGGATTGGTCGTACATATTCGTGGCAAATTGCAGACTGCAGACGCGTTATCGATCACCCCTCGTGTCCTCCAAGACATTATGGGCTCCACTTTCAAGTTCTTCCGGCGCAATCCGCAATATCTGACCCATTCTCTTATTTGATCTATATTCCTCGGGAATACATGCATTGTAGTGCCTTTAGATTTGTTGTGGGTCTTAGAAGGGCAACCGAAAACTGTACATGCAGGCATTGTTGGAAATTCTGTAAAAAATAAAAAAAAACATTATTAATGTTCAAAAATGACTTTGCATAGAAGCGTGAGAAAGACAGAATTACACCATACATTTTTTCTATGCAAGCTATGTTTTGGTCACCGAAGCAAAACCAGTGTAGCGTAGCCAGCTGTATTATAGGATAACTTTCATAAACAATTCATTGAGATGACGAAAATCATAACATATCGAGCATCAAAAGGAAACATGCTTATACAGTCTGCGAAGGATGCAAATCTATCCCAATTGACACTGATGACAATTGATATATCGATAACATAACAAATTAAACTCAAGTCAATGGCAATGAGATGAATGAACATAACACTACCGTGTACGTTTGTTCGAAATATATAGAAACTTAGAGATCAAGGAGATATGATTAGGTGACCTGCCCTTACCTTGACCAGCAAACAGTTAGATTCTGCAACCAGGGTACTTAGTGGTAGGAGAACAGGGAGATGGCCACAGGTAGCATGACGACAAGCTGACTCGCAGTGGTCACAGACGTTCTCAGTTAGCACGTTCACGAGTTGACTTGCAGTGCTCAAAGATGTTCTGATGTTAAATATCAAGTGGTTTATAAAGAATTAGAAAAGAGCGTGTGTATGTGAATGAAGTGTATATGGTGTGGTCTTATGTGGCTAGCAGGGGTGCGGCCTGCTTCAGGGAGCATGCCTGGAGACACGGGGTCTGGCTAGGCCATGTGTACAATGGGCCCTGGGTGCAAGATACCTTTGAAGTGTACATGGTGTTTGGCACCTAGGCCGTACCCACCCCTGCCAGCCCCCTTTGGCAGCGCACATCCACTGGTGCAAACTGCCTTTGATAATGGAGGGGGGGGGTGGATGGGCATGAGGCGTGCGGGTCAAGGGCCGGAACACTGCTGAATGGAGACACTTGAATCACTGAAAAATTGAAAGAACCATTGATGATAGTTCCATTGTGTTATATTTTGTTGCTGATTTTGATGGAACAAATTTACTACACATTATAAAGTTCTGGTTGCAGCACAGTGAAAGGAAAATCCCCTGTACCGACCGCTGTCACTCAGGAAAGTTTCTCTAATGGCACGAACGGCACAGGCGGGTATTACTCGTCGAACGCGGTGTCCAAGCCTCCCATGAAGCCACCATGTAAACGAACAATAGTCCACCAGCCTGTACCACCTGAGAAAGATAGAAACTGTTTTTAAATTAACAAGATAAGTGTATTAAACCTTAGTTGCCAATGACAATTCTTGTATCCAATGGCATTGTTGCCAGTACAAATGTTCCCTAGACACTGTACCATATTGAACGTCTATGTATTCCATTACATTTGGGACACAAAGAAACATTGCTTCATGGCTGTACATGACAAACATAAGGAGACCACTATGATTTCCCCAAATTTAGAGTGATGTATAGAATTCCAAGACTACATTAGTTTGGCAATGATAGATCAAAGTTCGACAATATAGGAGACAACCATGAAATGATAGTGCCTTAAGTGACATCACAACTAGAGTACACTTACTCGTTGCTTGGATTGCGAAGGCGAACTGTTGCGAAGTTCGTGCATAAGCACTTTCAGAATCCTCAACACAGTCGGTGTGAGGCAGGTTGCCCTGAAGTCTGGCAGCTCGGTAACGCATTGCGGCCGTGTCTCGCCTTCCGTTATGTAGGACAAGCATCCAGAGTTTCTCGGCGGCAGCAGTTCTCCTCCTCGGTTGGCATTAGCGCGCACCGATTTCAGGTACACCAGGTGGAAACGCCGTCCATGAGACTAGGCTCAGTCTCTTGATCTGTTGAATTGTCCTCTCAACTGTCGTCTGAAGCCCCATCGTTTGCGCATCTTTCTCTTTCTAGTAATTCCTCCTCGGAATACTCCGGTTCGTGCTGGTAGGACTGTATTGTTGCCATCATGTGGAGAAAAAAAAAAAATGGATAGAAATGGTACTAGTAACTGTTCGCACAGGCTACAAGCAATGAAGGTAGCTGACCAGAGCACAGAAACGAGGCACAGAATACTAACTTTTTTTTTTTTTAAAAAGACAGTGGAAGGAATGGAAAAGCAAATCTGATGTCTGTTGAGAAGCGGTCTGTTTATACTTATTGAGGAAAGAGGCGACCTGCCATTTCCATGGAGACACGTCATTAGCTGAAACGCAGAGAATGTTGACACGAAACGTGCATTGGCGTTGTGAAATGGGCGGTACGCATCTAGTGATCTCAGCCTGAGGGGCGGGGGATATGATTTAGTTCCGCCAGGGCAGTCCACCTTGGATGCGGCAAGTGATCAGATTAATTCAAAATGGCCGACCCCTGCTGCATGATTTTGTATGTGTAAAAGTGAGGAAAACTATGCTAAGGTGCATTTGAAATGTTTGTGCGATCGATCAACGTATACTTAAAAACACATACCCAAACCCCAGGGACAATAATATTTCACAGCGCACTATTCCTTTAATACATAGAGGAATACATTTACAAAACCAAGAACAGAGAAGAGAAGTGCTGGAGAAAATTTCAACAACAAGATACCAAGTAAAAACCCTCTTCACTGCATGCAGGATCCTCACATACAAAGCTAAAGCAAACTACTACACAACAATCTTTACAGAAGCATCAAATATATGCAGCGTGAGGTTCCAAGATGTGAATCACAGCATCAACTCCCTGCCACACCACCCAATACAAGAGTCCAAAGACAATATAGTGCCATCACCAGTTTCTTACAGAAAAGATAAGGCGACACAGACGTCCAAGCCATACTCGCCGGCAACATACAAAGATGAAACAAATTCATGACAGTTACTCCAAGTGACATGACCGGCACTCTCACAGCCCTCAAGCCCATTGGGACTTCCTTCTCTCCCTACCTCCCTGCCTTCCTGCCTCCCTCTCGCTCTCCTCCATAGTGTGGGTCATCACAGGAGAAGCACTTACATTTCTCAATATCAATGAATGCATCTTACAAGGCACCATCTCAGAACAAGTAAAAACTAGACCAATCCTTCCTCTGACGGGATTTACACTCTACTCCCAGCGACATGGGCAACTATTGCCCTACCACACATCTACCCTTCCTCTGCAAAGTGATTGAGCAAAAAGGCTCTATTCAGCTGCAGAAAGGCTCTATTCAGATGCATGACACGATCATGCAGCTACAGGAATATCAATCTGGATGCAGCACAGAGCAGGGGTTGAAATTATAATTCATGAAGCAGAGCTGGAAGTAACTTCCGGGTGTCAGGAGTTTCCTCTGACAAAGTTACCCATTGCAATCCAGTAGCCATTAAAGTTCAGTTTTATACATTTGCTCTCAGGATGCTGTAGATTTAAAGGGCGACTTAAAAAAACATTAGCAGCACAAGATTAAAGAGAATTTTACTTCTGTACAGCGATTTAAACATGGAAGATGCACATGTTTAGGAATCTTCACTTTGGTGTGTGTGAAAGATGGAAGTTGTTTTTCCACCCAAACTGTAGCCTAAACCTAAAAATGTGCAAGCCATAAACTCGGCTTTCCATTGCTAGGTGCTGACGGTTTATATTGATTTCTTTCATGTTGCTTTACATTTCTTTCCTTTCAGTTTTTTTATCTCATTGCAACCTCATTTAATCATTACCTACTTTGACACTACATGCTCAGCTCTGACTTCATCTCTGCTTCTGTTAATGCATCAATCTCCAGTGCCGTCTCTTTACTGCCACAATTTTGTTTCTGCTGACATCTTTATCTTTGATGCCACTTCTGCCTCCTCTCTGCCTCAAGCCCTATGTGCTGCTGCAGAACGAGGAGCTTATAAATTGTGTGCTGTAAATCCAACTTCCACATTAGATGCAATTTATAACTTTGTGTTCTTGCATATGACAACGGCTCCATATACAATTTTGCAGTTGGAATATTTGACCTTATATTCTGGTTGTAAATGATATTTTAGGGAGTAGAAATGTAATCCCCATTCCCATATGCAAGGGTACAGTGGATTCTCTACAGGAAAGTGGCACTGCTAAACAAATTCTTTCCACATATGTTCTCCTAAAAAGGGTACTGCATGATCACTGCAAATCACACTGGACACATGAATTCTTCACATGTGCACAGTTTCTAAACATCCCAGCAGCTGAAATGTGAATTGGCTACTTTTCAGAGAACAATATCATGCACGATGAAAACGAAGACCCTTAGTAATTTCCAGGAAACAAAGATTAGATGCACGAGTTGCGAGAATACACAGGTTTAAAAAAAGAAGAACAACAGCCAGGAGGTCAGTCTCGTGAGACAGGAAGACTGAAGCCCTCATCGGGCTACAGTATTTAGACACAAACCACAAAATTAGAATAAAATTGCATACAATTTAAACATTTGTAAGTACATTCTAAGTATCCCATTGGCTCCTGCATATATAAAACCTACACCAGCAGACATTGCCCTATTCCAATTGGTTAGTTAATTTCCCTATTCTCATTTGTTAGTACAAAAACAGGTTATATTTGGATGCACATCCCCCCCCTCAGTCCGCAGACAAGCCAATTATGTGCAGTCAGTGCAAAGAGCGAAAACTGCCATCCCCAGCAAAAAAACGAAATACAAGGACATTCTCTTCCGTTTGACCAGATAACTTGGCATCCCGAGTTACTCCCGGCACATGCAGCATGCTCTTGTGAAAGCCCGTCCACGTTACCATCGTACACTTTTCTGGCTATGCCAAGGCCGAAAACCATGATTGCAAAGTGTGTTTGACTCCCTTGGGTAAGATTTCATGAGACTGTGCATCAGAGGTCTAACTTTTAGAATAATAGCTAATATTTTTGCTGTCTGACCATCCAGCAACGTACATTGGCAGCTTGAGGGCTCTCTTGGATGCGGCAGAATCAAATCCCAATTGCAACATGGTAGAGACACTAAAGCAAAATGGCTGAATACTCAGAGGCCTAACTCATAATGCAATGGTTAATGAATGTGCTGCTAACTCACTCTGCCACGTACAAAACAAGGTCCAATTCATTGATAATGACAAAAACACTCATGTCAATACACATTCTCTTAACTTGTACTTTCTCTTACGTTGAGGACGTTGCACCTCTATATTAACAACTTGAAATGTGCATATGCTGGTGCCGAGAGGCAGCCTCTCACTATTCCCACTAAGGAAATGCTTTTGTACCAGTGCTGCCTATTAATGGACCTTACTTTCCCAATCAAATATGTCCCAGGGAGTGACATGGCACTCCCCCATTGCCCAATTTCTGGGCTGTACGAAACGCAAATGCTCGGAAAAACCAAATAGCCCGGAAATTGGCCACAGGAGAAGACTAGCCATTCCACGGGGCTCGCTGAGCTGGCTCAGCTGTTTTCTAAGACTTGCTCCTGCCTAGCAGCGATTGCTGGGATCTAGCCAAATCTCCAGCAACCACTCCAGGCAGATTGCCTTGGTTTTCTTTTTTCTTTAAAAAGGCACATACTAGCTTTGTAGACCATGCCCTTAGGCCATACCATGAGTTATTGTCCCTGAAGACCTTGTTAAATGCCCTCGCTGTACTCGAGCCTTTCGCTTGGATTTAGGGCCCATACATCCTGGGAAGGCCCTTGGACGAGGTCTATAAAGATCAATTAGAAGCTAAAAGAAAGTATGGTAAGGAATTACAAACAGGGGTCTAAAGTTAAGTTAATATTTAGCAGGACAAATTCTCCAGCTAATTTCGTGATCTACAAAATGGAAACCAGTTTTTGGTGGTCAAATCTGCAACAAGAGTGGTAGTCATCTGCCAATTGGCAAGTGTTTTTGGACCACAGGCAGGTGCCCTCCAAAGGATTTATTGTTAGCTTGTCTGCAGATAAAGTTATGCTACGTTTCACATTGGCCTTTTTTCTGTTAAAGACTGGAATCCTCTAACTGGTAAACTAAGCCAACCTATTAAAATGATATTCATGAATCTGGTGGCAGAGAAGCGGACTCTTTTCAACTTAGGAATAGTGCTAAAGGAGAGATAAAACAATACCTTATTTAAAGAAAGCGTGAGTGATTCATGTTATAAACAGTGTGAGGAACCAGAGTGGTTCCTCACTTCTTTTCTCCCCTGCATCCTCCTCTCGGGAAGCCAGGGAAAGGCCATCGCTTTTGGATCCTGATGCTAGGAGTAGATATGCGAGGGAGAATCACCTGGAAGGAGGGAACATGGGGAGTGGGACGAGGACGTCCTTAGGTGAGACATGGTATCCCCACATTTCCTTTTCATAATGAACCCTCCATCCCCCAAGCCTTCATAGGCTTTTGTCAGTATTTTCCCTGGTCTTACCCAAAAACATTCCCCAAAAAACAACAATACTCTACTGGGACGAGGAAGAGACCAACTAAAACACATCCTCATTTTAGTAATGAGCGCGCACACACAGACCTCAACTGGGTACTGAGACGAGGAGGAGGAGGAGGACAGCAAGAGTGAGGCAGGACTACTGCTTCAGCAATGAGCGGTCTAATCATTTTTGGTCCAATCATGATGGCGGGAACTTTAAAAAGGCGGAATCCTTACAGAAATTGAGGCAGAAGCAGCAGCTGGGAAAGCAACTCCAGATCAGCGCTGTGGCAGGAGTAATGCTCAAGACCCGTGCAACAATGCAGAGTTTGTGCAGCAGGAAGCAAAGTTACGGCACGCCAGAGGCTGGTAGCAGACCGTGAGAGGAAGACCGCCGTGACAGAGTGAAGCGGTTGCAAGAGTCCGGTCTGGCAGCTTAGGAGCACCGGAGAGCAATGGAGAGCCACTGGGTGAAAGAAGCCCGACAGGAAGGCAAGAACCTGTGGCGGCAGAGGACCTCGTAATGCTGCAAGCTACGACTGGCGAGTGTGAAGGGAAACTTGGCTGGCAGGCCAATACGCAAACTGAATTAATGAACATTGTTTCGAATAACGAACAAAGTACTTTTGAATTCCGAACGAGTTGAAAAGCATTACAAGTACTTTTGAATACCAAACTAAAGGAAAGGTATAAGTACGTATAAGGTACTGAACAGAGCAAAAGCAAGCTTTGAGCTCTCGTGAATATTGAGTGGAGGGAATGAAAGGTGGTGAATTTGGCACATATCACAAACTGTATAATCTGAGGCACAAGTATTGGCTAGGTTGAGAGAATATCAAGAAGTATATGGTATGAGAGACCAAGTATGGGCAACAGCCAAATGAGTACAAGGCACTACATGTTCTGCAGGTCAAGGAACTGCATGGAAGAAAAACCAAGAGGCAGGAGAGAAAAGGCAAATTATGCTTGATGGCCAACCAAGCCACGGTACAGTGTCAAGAGAGTGTGACAAGGCATGAATCAAGCATAACTGTCAAATTGAAGTAGTGGCACATAATTTAAGGAAAGCGGCTAAGAAGGGGGTATCAGTTTCATGATCTGTAATGGGTGGACTATGTGGTCCGACAACTGCGCCTGGACCGAGTGCCCATGTATGGAAAAGCCACTGAAAGTATCCATTCAAAAAAAGTTGTGTTTCACAAAAACCTCTTATACGATTTCTGAAGTTAAGAACCTGAGCTGAAGATCTTGAACCGCCTATGTGAACTAGTGAAAAGTACAAACAACAAGAGAGCTCGGATGTGGCCCACGGAACTGTATTGGTTTTGAAAAGCTGGAAGATTTGAACTTTTGGGAAAGGGAACCCCAGTGCTTAGTGAACTAATTTGAACTTGAGGAAGGGGAAGCTGATTACATGCCAAGAGCTGGAAGAAGCTCTAAAACTTTATTTTTAAACACTACTCATGTTAATGCTACACCCCTACACATTGTATAGAGTTAGTTGGAAGGGCAAGTATAGTTTTTGGACAAAGGCAGTAATTTGATTTGGATTTCCTGACAGACTATCCTTAAAAAATCCCACCTTAGCATAGGGCAAGTTAGGCCTTAATCCATCCTACCTTTTAAGTTAAAAACTCTTTTGAGAACCAAACTTGAACCGGTTGTGTGGTCTTACTCATGATGCCTTCACAACAGACAAAACTGAAACAGTCATCCTTCCACTGTGACAATCCACTTCGATATAGAGATGGCGCAAAAGCCACTAGCCATTGGTTAGTGAAATTCGACTTTTGGCAAGTAAGAGATGGTGTCCTGTGTACATGTATAAAATTGAGGTGGCAAGGGAATTTGTGGTTGGCTAGTAGCTTGCAACTTGGATTTATGCCCTGACAGATAAAGGAGCATCTGCAGCTGCCCTACAACATGTAATCATCTACACCCAGGGCACCCATTGCACTCTGGGTGGGAATCCTGAACCTCTCCAATGTGGGGATTCGGCAAGACAAAAGGAAATGCTGAAAAGGAGGTGATTAATATAGGAGACTCTTTGATGTGGGACAAACCGGGATGAGGCGGTGGGGGGGTCCGGGCAATCCAAGATGGCAGAAAGCTGCAGCAAGAACACTTTGGCTATTTTAGTTCGGATTGTACATCACTTCCTTCTTAACATTAATTCCTGCACATCTAGGACCCCAAGTATTACACAGCAGAGTAGGGAAAAGCTGTAACACAAGACTTGAACAGGGACCAATCTCCGGTTAGGATTTCACTACATAAGGGGTGAAACCCCCAATCTAGTGAATATTCTTTTGGACTCATCCATGAATAGGAGAATGTTCCATGCATAATTCCTGTTGGAGTTACAGCTGCCGAAAGTCCCCTGTTCAGGGTGAAAACAAGATTTCTAAGAGGGCTCTTAGCTCTCTCCCCAACCACTTTTGGGGTACAATAGAAGGGACTGCTGGAAGGCAAGCTAGTCTAACATTGAAGACTGGGGTAAAGTTGGCTGGCATGTCCTTTATCTCTAGGGCTGGTATGAGACCTCATGCTTAAGTTTCCTAAAATGCACCTTTATTCAAAAGTCCTAGCCAGATCTCTTCAAGATCCTTTTCAACTACATATCTCGAACAGACAGCAAGAGTCACACAATAACCGGGATGGTTCTGCAAGGCACTATATCCAGTCATCTTCAAGCTCTACAGGATAGCTCTGGTCAAACGTTACTGATATTAAGATGCACCAAGATGATATGCAGCTTAACCCAAAGACCAAATGCATCAATGGCATCCACTGACTCAAGAACCATTATTTCTCATCACACCTGGATTACCAGAGCCTGCTTGTCGCTCAGCCAGACAGGTTGAATTAATTCTCCTGTGAAACTCCACCAAGTCCAGAATTCGCAGACAGAATCTCAGATGCTACTTTGGTTCCTCTGAAAACTGTCCAACACGCTGCAGTATGCTTCTTCACAGATTTGACCACATACCCCTCATCCTCAAGGAGCTGCATTTGCAACCCTTGAAGAATACGTCATGGTCAAGAAAGCCTGCATCTCCTACAAAGCAAGAGCAATGCAAACACCACTCCACCTGGCCAAGAAACGTCCTCCACAGAGGTCAAATCACTACTAGGAGGCACAATGGTACCAGATTGGAAAACACCCCGACAGTGAAGAACCGAGGATACATGCTTTTTCCAGCTATGCGCCTTGTCTCTGGATCAAGTTACTACGGCGGATGAGACCAGCCCCCTTGGTCTTACACTTCTGGATGTTCGTTAAGACCCTACTCCACTCAGTCCTATTTTTCCACCTCAAGATTCCCCTGTTTTATGCTGCCATACGCCTCCCAGCAACGGTTGCTATCCTTGCACTTTCTGTAACCCCATGGGTGCATCCTCTATTTATAGCGCTGTAGTGCTTCCAAGACAACATTGCACTTTAACCCTGGGTGTGTATGGGATTCATAAAGATCCCACAACCTCATGCCTGTATCAAAAAAGGCTGTCAAGAGTAAAAAAATAAATAAATAAAAAAGAAATGCTGTGTTTGATGTCATAGAAACCAGGATAACATTTCAGTTTAGAAGTAGAGACAAATGTCCAGAATTTCAAGAGCAGACAACACAACACATCTTCACGGTATACTGCGCCAGAACAGACTACAAAAAACTGACCTGCATTCCAGACCCCCCCCTTTATAGCCCAGAATCAGGGGATGAATATGAAACCTAACAAGAACCCATAGTGTTATGGGACATAGGAAGAAGAGGGCCTCATCCCATTGAGTTAATTCAAACCTCTAAATAACAGTCAGTCGTCGACACAGAGGACCATTCGAAAGATCACATGATGGCCGACGCTGAAGGGCTTACCAAGCCCTACTCCCTTTCAGAACTCCTCCTCGAATGCCTTCAAATGTCCATTTAGCACATTCAGGTCCATGCTGGTGTACATCACGTGCTTACAAAAGTCCTTGGCACAGAAAACTGGAATAAACCCGTTTTTGAGTTACAATCCACGCAAGACAAATAAACACAACATGAACATTAAACGAGCACCAAGAGTTAGTCAATTTAAATTGTAATTGAAATGAGTTTGCTGGAAACGGAAACAGTCAGTTTAGGGAGAAAACAGAACATCCCTGGCATTGAATCAATTGTGCTTGTAGTGTAACCGAGTGAAAAGCATAAGAAATTAATCTGCACCCTCAAGGATAGAGCTTTATTTTGTTAAAGTTCACCATCAAGTCAAGTAGTAAATACAATATGAGACAAGAACATGATCACTCCAACTAAGAAACTGTTTCTTGCATGCATTACGGCCTACACATAAGAACTTTCTTCACAGTCCTCTTCAAGTCTCCTTCACTCTCCCACTTTGACTGTTTCCTTCCCATTTCCCCCCACTATCGCTACTATAAAGTTTTTCAAAAAGGAGTTTAGTCTAGATTTTGAAAAGCACACAGAGGACCGTTGGGGAGAAGTAGCGCAAAATAGCTATAAAAGAAATGATAAAATAAAAATCAGAAACAGAAATGTCCGATTTTTGAACGCCATGTGAAAAGGAGGCTGGTGTTCGCAACACAGTTCATGGCATTACAGCCTGCGATTTACTTTGTTTTGTGGTAAAATATCTCAGTTTAGTCAACTCACACCACAGAGATCTGCCTGTATGCCTGTAACTTGCATGGCACAGGTATACATACAGGAACACCAAAGTAACCGTTTATTGATCTGAAGTCCATAAATGGAGAAGCAGGACATTACCTCAAGTAACAATTCAGTATGTAGTCTGCTCCCAATTAAATAGTGACCACAACACCATACATATCATACCTTGAAATTAGTCACACCATTTCCCACAGCTTCAATGATTCCAGCGACATCAGTCCCAGGGGTGTATGGCAATTCTGCCTTTCTAGCATAGGTACCAGCACGTATGTATGTCTCCACTGGGTTCACGCCACACGCATGAACTTTTATGAGAACCTGTAACGAGATTAGATTGCGTTACTATTATGCATACTGGTTAATTGGATTACACCATGGCAAACCATATTAAAAAAGAAAAAAAAATATCAATTCTGAGACTGTTTTAATAATTATCGGCCAATCAGTGATTTCACATTTCCCCCTTCAGTGGGGCGTAAATTACCAATTCTTGTACAGAATACGTATCATGACTTCTGCCACAGTAACCATAATCAAGCTCCTTCCTAATCTCCACTAAGATCCTTCCTTGAATTGACCACATTTTATCCAATGCAAACATCTTTGGCAAAGGTATTCATTGACAAAGAAACATACGTAAATTGGAAATCTAACCATCGCCGCCTCAACTGCTGGTAGTGGCATTAAAAGGTCTCATAAATAACTAATTATGTCTCTACGTTAGGTGGGCGCAGGAGCGAGCACGAAATGCAAATGGGTCTTGAAAGTTAGACCTCAACCCTTGCTAAAATTGTGATTAACAGCCTGAATTTATAATTTCACTTTCTTCCTGATTTGCGGAGTGATTTTGGTCAGATGCTAGCATTGCTGTGGCCCATTCCTCAACTCAGGGGAAGAAATGCTGTATTATAGTTTGTTGTTTAAACTGGGCAAACCCACCTAGATTGAGAAGTGGATGAAGTTACAAGTTGGTAACTGGACCCAGGTGTGATAAGGTCCTGGTAAGGGGAACACAACTTATGTCCCAAGAATAGGAGTTCCTCCTCCCTCACTTTTAGGAACTCATATGGCTCCCTCCCATTAGTTATGAAGGGGGCTCCTCCACGTGCAAAATAGACACCATTATATACTGCAATACTAAGGCATTCTGCTAACAAAAGCCCATCAAGAGGGAGAATACCTCGAGTTTGGCCCAGGTATAGCCCCCTGCAAGCATTTAGCAGTAGCTTGAGAGAAGAGGCTTTGCTAAGGGGGACGGGGGGGTGCTGAGGGGACTATAGCTCCAGGTCTTTTTCATTGTAGCCCCGGATAAAAGCTCAGGGGCTACAACCGAAATGCTAGCTAGCCCAGAGTCCCAACATTAGTGTAGCCCCAGATCTTTTCCAGAATTAGCAACACCCCTGCTTGACAGACTGACAACAGACTTGGAGCTGGTTTGCAGGGTATAGTCAGTGCTTTCGAAGCCAGCTATGCTACATAGTGAGAGAAGGTTGCAGCATTGCTCTTTTAGAGAGTTGGTTTTAACCACACACAAAAAATAAACAAACCTGCAATTGTTTCTTTTTTTAAATTTTATTTCTTTTTTTTAAATTGTATTGTCGTTTGGTTAAACCATAACCTTTGCACAATGATAAAGTATTTCAAGTAAGAATCACTCAACATTAAAATTCATGAAAAATGTTCATACAAAATTCAATAGAAACACCAATAAATAGGAATGATGCTAGCACCATTCTAAAGCTTTACGTCACCTTCAAACAGCTCATAAAATCAACAACTCCCAAAACGATTGAAGTGGAAGCTCCCAACTAGCAGGAATCCCAAAGGTTCTCACAATCAAGCGAAACACCAGGCTACACAAATTTACTTAAAAGATGCAATACGCTTACCAAGAAGGGAGGAACATTAGACCAAGCAATGTTTTAGGGTTTAACTCTTCACAATTATGTATTTTGATGCTGCCTTGCCATGTGGATTTCCACAGACTACCACGGCATTACATTGGTGGTTATGGTCAGACCGATTCAGGGTGCGAGCCTAGATGTTTTCACAGTTATTCCTTCACAAACTCCTGAACGACAATTGCGTTTGTTCATTAAAGTGATGTTCTAGAGCAACTACATGACACCTCACACGTGATACTAAAATACATGTATAAGGGCTAAATGTTTGCTTTGGCCGAGTTTTCCTAAAGGTTACCGTGCGTGAAATGGTTATATTGTTACGTCTGTGTTTTGGGCACCAGAAATCAGAGTGCCTGCCACCTCAAATCCAGATTATCTGTTTAGAAGAAAACGCTGGGTACGTTCCCTTCCTAACATGCGCAGTGTTATTTTTTTTGTAAACTCTAGAATTTCCACAAAATATATTACAACCATGCATTGATTCCAAAGAATAAATGATTACAGTTAAAATACAAAAAGAAAACAAAACATATGCAACAAACAAAGCAAAACAAAACATATGCAACAAACAAAGCAAAGTAAAGAACCAACATATTAATTCTAAATCGAAATACCAAGCTAAGATTCTCTAAAGTACCACGAAACAATACAGATCAACAATAGAACAAAACAAATCAGGACAAAGGACAATATATAAAAACACACTCCCACATCCCAACCCACCATTACAAATAAATAAAGAAAATGCCATAAAACTCATACCATGACATAAAATCATCCACTCCCATAAAAATCCTTGAAAGGTCCCCAAATTTCTTCATATACTGTTTCTTTTTACTGCCTATAAAATAAGCATTTCTCATACCTTGAAAGAATCTTCATATCACATAACCAACCCTCCACAAGAGGTTTCTTCCTCGTTTTTCAGACCCTCAACACCTGTCTGACAGCTACCAGTAAGCATTTATTAATCCAATTTCTAGTTACATAAGCAATACTGCGCCCACATCTTGGAGATAGCAGAAGCACAGATAAAGGGTTCCGAGGAAAATTCATAGTCCAAATCGCATCAATCCTAACACCTCTTTCCAATATTCCTTCACCTTATCACAGTACCACAACATGTGCAACAGAGAACCCTTCGCCTTCCGACACCCCCAGCAATCATCATCTTCCATCAATCCCAGATCATACATACGAAGCGGTTAAATAAATCCTACCCAACACCCTTTGATGAATATAACGTAAGTTTAAGTCAATTTTCGCCTTAATCGGGACCTTCCAGATTTGTTCCCACTCTTCCACCAAAATATCATTGCCCAACTGTTCAGACCAATTTATTCTCAATTTCTCCCATGAGGCCAACGAAGCACTCTCCAAAGGTATAAAATTCATGATATCCGACACTTTCTGTTGCGTCACAGCAAACAATTCAGATATCTCCGGCTTCTGCACATAACTTGAACCTAACCTCTGTCACCGCTCAGAAAGCAAATCCTTCAATAATCTATTGCTCAGTTCATATTTATTACTCAGAACATCAAAGGAAACCATCTCATCATTATTCCAGACATCTTCAATACACCTCTATTACTCCAACTTCTCCAATGTAACATTTTATTATTAACCTGCAAACCAAGATTATACCATAAAGAAGCTTCTTTATACATATGCAGCCCTTGACCATTATCTGTTATCAACGAGACCAATGCATCCTTTGTAACAGCAATTGATTTCAGATTCAATGCCTGTCGAGGTTATTTTCCCAGAAAGTATAAACGCTTCACATTGTATGGATTCAACATTTCTCTCTCAATTCGAACCCACCAAGGCGCTAAGTCCAAATCATCATTTGAGAAAATAAACAATTTTTTAAGTAAGAATCCTTTACAATAGTTCCCCAGGATAGGATAACCAAACCCACCATCACAACCTTTCGAGTCATAATATAATGTGGGATCTTAGCACTTTTCCCAACACCCCACATAAATTCTTGGAAGACTATCAATACACCCTTATATTTTCTTCGTGAACTGCAGTGGAATTGATTGTATGATATATAAAACCTTAGAAAGCAGCATCATTTTAATTGCATTAACTTTTGCCCAGATACTTAAGATAGTATAACGCCACTTCCTAATGTCCCTTTGGAGAACCTCTATAATTGTATTCACATTATACTCAACCAGCTTATTTACATCCCAAACCAGATAAATACCTAGATACCTTTCCCATTCACAATCCCATCCCAATAACCGATCAAAATTAAGAGTAACACTCGGTGGAAAAACTACCATTTTCCCCCCAATTGATTTTATAACCGGACAACTTTCATACCTCCTCAATCATATTCTTCAAAATAGGCCCACCTTCCCTCGGTTTATTCAGCATTACCACCACATCATCCGCATATGCCAAATTTCCCCACCCCCTACAAATAACCCTTTAATTTCAATATTCTGTCTGATATAGGCCAACAAGGGCTCCAGAACCAAATTAAAAAGGAAACGGAGACAAAGGACAGCCTTCTCTTAAACCTCTTAATAATCGAAAGGGATCAGAAACCCCCCCCATTCACCCATACCCTGGCCGACAAATCCGATTGCAGAGCCCCAATAGCATTGATAAATAGTGGCCCAAATCCCATCTTCACAAGAGTATAATTTAGAAATGACCAATTAACTCTGTCAAAAGCCTTTTCGGCATCCAAAAAAATGAACAAAGTCTCACTAACTGTAGATTACGGCAAATGCATAATATCTATAAAGAGTCCTAATATTGTCATATCATTGTCTTTGTCTCATAAAACCCACCTGTGCCCCATCAATCAGTCCTCCCATGTGTTTATCTAGCCTATTCGCCAATATCTAGTAATGGGATAGGGCGATAATTGCAGCAATGAGCCGCATCCGTCCCTGGTTTTGGAACAACTGCTACAACAGCTTCCCTCATTGACGGACACAAAATACCTTCCATCAAGAATCGATTATACAACTCACACAATTCCGGTGCTAGCTGCACATCAAAACATTTATAAAATTCAGTAGACAACTCATCTATACCTGGAGATTTTCCATCTTGTAAACCACCAATTGCTAACAGTACTTCTGATACAGCAATAGGTGCGTCAAGCAAAGTTCTGCCTTCCTCAGACAAAGTTGGAACATAAATTATTCCAAAAAATGAATCTAGATCTTGCAATTGTGGGGTAAGCTTATCAGTGTATAATTCTGTATAAAATAATCGAAAGCATTCACCCATCTCTTTACTCGTTACCACCACCCCCTTCAGTGCCCATCTATTTCACGCACATTTGACCTTTCCAAAAAAACCCTGTTTGTTTGCCAACAGTTCCCCCCCGATCTCCTCGTTCCCAATACCTTTGTCTCATATAAAACAAACCTTTCTCCAACATGCGCAGTGTTATAAAGACACATGCCTTACTAGAGCCATGAAACGGTAACCACCTGCTTTTGTTCGAAGTTTTATCTATGCATTCATCCGGTTATGTACAAAGGTCTACCAGGCATGTTAATTAATCAAATGAATTAACATACATTACAAGCATTGTTATGTGGCACCTTTTGGTGAGGAGGTGGACAGAACGCTGTGTTGCCTGGTTCCCAGATCATTACATTACATGATCTGCAATTGTATCCTGGACAGTAGGGTGCAGGAAAACACAGCTTCACTGTGCTGAACATCAGATTGAAGTTCTTTATTAACGGATGGTTTCCATTACTGTTTAACATTCTCGATTTCCTGGGAAGGATTTAAAGGGGTGGGTTGGGTGGTGGGTGGAGGGTTTATCTACCAGATCCAATTGTTTGGCTATAGTTTGCCATGATGTAATTCTTAACTTCACTGTCTCGCTGCACCAGTGCACTAGAGCTTTTCTACAGAATTAAACGGAGGTGATGTTCCGTGCCCCTCTCTTGTTACCAGGGGTTAGTGTCAGTAGGCCCCAGTACCCCTCTGCGTGATAAGGTGCATTTCCGTAATTTCTCCACAGAAACCAAAAAGAGGCTTACAAAAACTACAACAGTGCAATGACAGCATTACAAAATCCAAGATTACTCAAACAACAGTTTAGCTTATGGTGGTGAGGTTTTACTTTAGTAAAGCGCCAAAACATCATGAACATGCATGCTTGTGAAAAAAAAAAAAAGAAAAATATAAAAGAAAAATGATCCACATCGACAATACACAGATATGTGCATCAAGCTGCATTCTGTGTCTGGAGACAATGTATTCAATTTCCGATTCGTAATGCAAGAATAATGAATTCCGACAACTGCTGGGATCGGACTGTGGTGCACCTTATTATTCAGAACCAATTCATGTATGTCTAAGTAATCATGTCGACCTGATTGTCTTCTGGAGTGGGCACTGAAACATCTGACTGGAGTTGAAGTACATCAGGTCCGCCAAATTCAAGAACCCGGATCGCCCGCATCAGCATTCTGGAAGTTGCCATGTAGCTACAATAGAAGAAAGATATTACAAGAGAACATCTTCTCCATCACAAATGTATTTCAAAAATAATCATGTTTTATTATCTTTATAGCTCAAACGAACTATATCATAATACAAAAAGACAGTACATATAAAATATAATTTAAAACAATACATATGAACTAATTTAGATACTCAATTCAGTTTAGTTAACTAAAGAGGAAGAAGAAGAGTCCACACACACCCTCCACCCAGGTAATCCTCAGTCGCTGGTCCACCCCCAGGATCAGGATCCAAGAGCGATAGCTATTCCCTGGCCACCTGTGCAGAGGATCCACAGGGAATAGGAGTGAGAACACCCTCTGGTTTCTCACAGAACATATTAATATCCTTAGATTCAAGTCGGCCATACAGATGGGTCTGGTTCACATGTCGACGTACATATCCATTGCCAAAGACATGGTGATGAAGCTATACCCAAATCTATTCCAAGATAGAAATAAACAAATAAAACTACATATAAATGAAGATATCAAACTGCAATATTACAGAGAAATCCCCTCTCAACATACAATCTCAGGTGGAGGACGAAATAAAGTCACTATTAAAACAAGCAATAATAGAACATGTAAAGGGCCAATGCTGTGGGTGTCCCCTATAGTGCTGGTACCCAAAAGAGAATCCGAGGGATGCATTTTTGTATGGACATGCACACCCCGAACCAAGCAATTGAGGGGGAGAGACAGCTGTCCCCAAGAATGACTGACATGATGCACCTATTGCACGGATCCACTGTATTCTCAAAATTGCATTTGAACAAACGTTATCACCAACTAGAGGTGCATCCACATTCCCAATACATAACAACCTTCACCACTCATATTGGGTTGTTCAGATCCAAACATAGCTTTGGGGTTTCATCCACGGCTGAGATATTTCAAAACAAAATCAATAATGTCATACACCACATTCGTGTGTTCGGGACGACTCAAGAAGGTCATGATGATAAAACCGACGGGTTTGCTTGGCCCTACAAGATGCGCATTTGACACAATGTGGTGAAATGTGAATTTAGCAAGTTCTCATATAAATTCTTTGGACATAAATTCTTGATTAACAGACTCAGCCCGATCCAGAGGAAATCGAGGCCCTTGTATCAACAGTGGTCCTGATTAACACATCTGCAGTAAGATCTTTCCTGGGTATGGTCAGTTACTGCATCAGATATAGGAAGAATTTTGCATCCATCAGCAGGCAGTTGAGACTCCTTACGACAACAGGACGCAAGTTCCAATGGTCATCTGCCTGTGAAGAAGCATTGCGGTCCATCAAGGGGCATATATCGACTGCTGCCTGCATGGCGTACTAAGACCCAGATCTGCACACTGAACTCCCTGTAGATGCCAGTCAAGTAGGCCTGGGTGCCATCTTGGCACAACACAAACCTGGCGCTTTACCACAACAAATAGTGTCCTATGCCAGCCTCAGGCATGGCCTTGCCATTATATATATATATATATATAAAAAATAATAATCTGACGATTCATATACTGGACAGCACAAGGTTCGGATATTGGCTAACTCCTGTAACTTATTTAAATGCAACTTCCCATGATTCCCTCGAGTATTAAAGATGCACTCTCATGTCGCTACATATGCAAATGCTGGGCCACCACAAATCCTAGGGCTGGGAATAAGATTCCCAGAGAATATCTGGGAATACGATTAATGGAAAAACGGCAAGAAAGACACCACTTTCTGCTGGAAACGAGTAAGTACATGATCCTTCACCGAGAGAGCACCTGTTGCAGCAGTTCATTTTCTGGCATAAATCAGGGTAAACATCCTTTTTGTGTGTCTCAGTTTTAATAGCCCGTGGGGGTTATCGTTACTTGTTGTCACTAAAGATATTGCACTAGAATGTGTACGCACATCCACGGTGCCACACTGCTCCTGTATCTCCTTATAGTCATGCATAGAAAAGAAGGCTGAGTTGTAATTTTTCAGATTGATTAAAGAACGGCTTTAATGCAGTGCGCCAGTATTAGGAGTAAAGGCACTGGTTTCTGCTCTTCCTGACAGAAAGTATGCGTGATTTAATGCCACTTCCAGTAGATCTGGAGCCAATACTCGAGGGCATTTCTGTCCCCGTTTTTATCATTCCGAGGAAGGTCACTTTTTCCTTCATGCGCCAAGCCAGAGTACTTGCTCTCGGCCACATTCACTCAGTTAATCCTGGCCGGCACCATTGATAATTGGCTTTTATAGTGGGCAACTGAGTAGTGGGGTCTGCAAACACAAGCCAATTGGACAAAAAGAGACATTTCCCCATTAGGCGCTAAATACTTAACACATACAGAATACATGGTTCGTATGAGCGAATACCTAGCCTGAACCACCCAAAGGAACACATTTTTTAATCGAAGTCCAGAGCAGATTCACTCATCGAAGCTTGTCTGGTCCTATGCAGACCCCTTTTCTTTACAAAAAACGATCAAAATTCTAACTGAAAGAGTCAGGATTGTTAACTCTTCCTAAGACATACAATGCCTTGCAACTGTACTGTTGTGCCAACGTTCCGAAAATAAAAGAATGGTTAGGCAAAAGTTAAACTGTCTGCGAAAGACTGCATGTAAGAGGACCGTTCTTAGGTATTAGGTCTATGAGGACACTTTCAATAACACAACCGTATTTACACACCAATGTCTATAAACTGCTTGATAACCACATTTACATTGTGTGCAACAGATATGTAACGTTTACGTAAGGTCAAAAGATTGACCCGCGGGAGATCCTGGAAATATTTGCTTGCCCTGCTAGTTCACTGACCTCCTCCCCAGAGTAAGTTCCAATCTAGGGCCTCACTGGTGATGAAACTGTAATGTGACCTTGCCAGTCCATACGACTGCCAGGTCAGTGTGCTCAAATGGTGCTCTGTAGTCTTTTCCCCTTCCGAGCAAGTCCTCCTGCTCAGCTTGTGGTTTGACTCATATACCGGTGGCCTCTCTTTAATATCTTTAGTCAGCTACATGTAGTTGCACCCATTTGACCTTTTTTAGGGAAAAGAAGACTTGCTGCCTGCAGGTCCCATAAATTCAGTGAGACCTCAGGGTTCGGAATTGCCAGGAGCTGGGAACTATTTAGCTCTTGGTTGTAGGCAAGGGGAGCCTGGTTAGCTTGAAGCCATCACCTACCAGGTGCTACTTTTGACTTATGAGTCAAGAGGTGCCAAACAAATCTAACTACGTAAATTTAACTATGTATGTTTGTGAATGTATAAAAGGATGATAAAGAACACACTTAAGGGACATTTATGGCATATTGGATAACATGAAATGGACAAAAGGTTTGTTTGCATCTTGCACAAACTTAGATTTACTGCACACTCAGAACTAGCTCCTGGTTCCCCAGAGGTAGCTCAATGTCATAACCAGGTGGGCAGATACCCAGGAGCTGATTTTTGCTACTAGTCAACAAATCCCAATTTCAATCCCTGGACCTGTAACCATGGAAACTGATATAGTGACAATCAAAAGATGAGCCACTGACAAAAAAGGTATGGCACTCATCAGGGCATCCCCGAGACGTCATGTTGGAAGCTCACACTAACCATGTCCGGATATGCCCAGGTGCATGAAAGGGTGTCTGGGATTCAGTTATGCATCACAAACCTGTGCATTTGCAAGGAAAGAAGCTCCAGGTGGTTTAAATGTGAGCAACCATCCCCGATCAGCTTGCATCCAAATATTTGAACATTGCAGTGTACAGAATAGGAAGATGGATGTGCAGCCAGCTTCAAGAGTGCTTTAAAGATAGAGATTTCTGCACCATGCCTCTGTCAATAGCTTCGACTCATCCCGAAACAGCTATGTACTCACCCAAGCAAGCCACCAGAAAGCTCTGATATGGCATTTCGTCCGAAACTGCTACCAACAGCAAAGCGCTGCTGGGCCCTGCACAACTCAGACTTCTTCACAAGACCGACGTGTTCACTTCCCTTGACTCAGCTGTCTTACTTGCCTCCAGGACTCCTTGTTCCCGTAAAAGCACCTCTGTTGGAACCTGAGGGACTAATCTTGTGACTGCAGCACTTAATCTGCCAAAAGAACAGATAGTAGCTGGCCAAGAACTCCCAGCTACTGAGTCAGCAGAACCATACCAAGACTTTGCTTTGACGCGTGTGGGTGGGTGGAAATCTCTGACTACATGCTCTGCACCTTGGTTGTTGAACTACAACTTCATACCGTTATTGTTACTGTAAAGTATTCTCCTGGACTTTGACCCATAGGGTAAACACTGGGTTTAAGCTGTGTCTAAACAAGACTTCCATAGCCCTCAACTCACACGGTTTTGGTTGGTGCCACCTGCATCCCAATCAGCTGACTCACCCACAAGCCTGCTATACGCACATTCACTTCGATGACTCTCCCACGCCAAAAAAAAATAAGAATATCGGGTGTTATCACCCACCTTGGTGACACAAAATGTTGCGAGCTATGGCCTTCTGCTGAAATGGCAACTACATTTCACCGTAACTGCAGAGTTTTCCTATTGATTTGACAACACTGATTAACACGAAGTTTATTTTGGTTGTACGAAAATAAATTTTAAAAAAAATGAAAGCTTGCCAAAAATTGCATGTTACACAGTTCCTTTTCCCCAAATTCCCCCCCCCCCCCCCCCCCCCGGACGGGTTAGCATGGGAGAGTGGCATCAAAAGAGAGCCCAGGCAACCTAGGTGTGGCTCAGTCTCTCTTTTCACTGTAAAAACAGCTTAGGAAAATCCTCCTAACATTATGTCCTCGGCAAAAATATCCTTGCTAATAAAATGGAAGCAACTTTTAGTTAAAAATAATACATTTCACACTAAAATAACGTGTATGGAAGTGCACAGTAGACCTTGTGCATATGATATGAAGAGAGATCTATGGCATTAGTAAATGTAAATAGACCTTAATAATAAAAAATAAAAAACACGACACACACACACACACACACACACACACACACACCCCCCACCCCCCCCCCCACTTGACTTTATCTCAGATGAAAATCCTGACATCATCATCACCGAGACCTGGTTTGCAGATGACTACGAACCTATTGCACTCTAGGCATTTCATGCCCCCAGATGCAACCTGATTGTTCAGAACAGAACCAGAAAGAGGAAGGTTCCATGTTCAATCATTGCCCATTTTCTTCTTGCAGCACTTTTTGTGGAAAAATATCACTGTTTTGTTTTATTTGGGTCTTTACTGCGTCATTTATTCCCCATACTCCACCCTACCCTACCACTTATATTCCTCCTCTCCCCCATGATGATCATTTTCAGCAAAGAAAGTTTGTTCAAAAGTCCTGCAAAAAAAAATAAAACGGGTGATAAATGTCGTATCAAGAGGAGGGGGGCTAGCCATCCTACACAAACTCCAGATTCCCGTTCTACTTAAACACCTTAGCCTGCAGCACAGATTATGAACGCTGCTTGCAAAATTCCAACTCTTCGCTGCTCTCTCCCACGGCTTTCTACTCATATACAGATCCCCTGGCTACAACAGGAACTTCACAGACTCTTAGTGACACACTACAAGTACCTTCATTCAGCATCCTGCTCTCACCACATTAGGAGACTTCAACATCTGGTCTGACTCCCCGTAAGGCCAGATGACACACTCCCTCACAAATCTGAGCTCTCAACTCATTACACTCCCCACTCATATTGCACCCTCGATGAGGTTTTCAGCACCACTAAACTCATATCTCCACTCGAATTCCCACCCCCAAATCTGGATTAATGACTCTGCAATCTTCTCCCTGCCGACCTCACCTCACGCACCCTCCCAGGTCCATGTCCCGTCATCGCTAACCGCCGTCCACCTCACCCCACTCTGGAATTAAGTCATCATCACCCTGGATCTAGACAATTCCCTCCCAGTACTCCCTCTCCAAAAACGCCATCCCTCCATCAACCTCTTTTGATCACTGGCTCTCCAGCACCCTCACCTCCTCACTCCAACAAAATGGATTTCTCAAGTACCAGGCAAAATGGTGCACCAACCACCTCAAATCTATCAAACCTATCAAGCGCAGACTTGCCAACCCCACCCCCCAAAACAAGACCTGCCCTTGCAAGACTGACAACGGCCTACTGGTCAGAAAAGAAAAAGGTAAAAATATGGGAACACAATCTTGAATTCTCCCAATCCAAGCAAGGAACTGGACATAATCATATCTGAATTCAAGTTGCAAATTTGCTGAACCCTCCCCATCCCAATTCCGAAGCCCTATGCAACGCCTTGTCTGAACACTTAAACAACATCGCTATAGATACCAAGTTTAATTCTTTCTAAAATAGCAACAATGCCCCTACCCATTTGTCCCCAGTCTCAATTCACTCCTGATGCCAACCTTCTCCACCATCTCACACCAGGAGGTCCTCACTCTCTTAGCGCAAAGCCGCCCGTCCAGCTCTCCTGGGGAGCCATGCCCGCCCGCACTCATCAACCTGTGCAGGCAGCATTGCACGGTCAATCCTTCACCTCTGGAATCTTCCTGAAAGCCTTCAAAACCTTCTATATCAAACCCCTCTTCAAAAAACCCACACTCGACCCACTCATTCCCCAGAACTACCAGCCCATTTTCAACACGCGCTTCATCGCCAAACTCCTACACTGCACAGCATTCAAGCAGCTCTGCCTCTTCACAGAAGCCAACAACCTCCTTGACACAGCCCAATCAGGCTTCAGATTCCTCAGAGGAACCGAGTCCCCCCTGGTGTCCGTTTGGGATGTCTTTAAAAGACCAGCAGAGACAGAAGGATGCGCAGCGCTCATCCTTCTTGACCTCTCGGTCGCATTCGAAACCATTGAAAATACCATAATCCCAGACACGCTGCACTCCTAGGAATCAAGGACACCGATCTCACATGGATCTGCTGAATCTCAAATCGCTCGCAAATCATGCTCCTCCCCCTTTCACCTCCATCTCTAGCCCAGTGTCAAACAGGGTTCATTGATAATATCTATCTTAGTCCCCTGCCTGCACTAATTCACTCGCATAACCTCATCTGTTACAACTATGCAGAGGACACTCAGAACATCCTCAAAATCCCCAAAATGCCAGGTGTCACCCGTCTCTTATCTTGCCTTTCCGATAGTAACCAATGGATGACGAGCAACAACCTTCTCCTAAATCCTATAAAAACAGAAATATGAGTATGCAGCAAAAAAGTCTTCCTCCCCCAGCCTATCCACTGACCTCACTCTACAGGTCCCACCCCCCCAAACCTTCCACTTCGGTGAAAAATCTCAGATACACGCTGGACTCTAATGTATCCCTCTCCCAACACATCAAATCAGTATCCACAACTTGCTTCTTCCACCTACGCATCCTCAGGCGAATCTTCCCATACCTCCTACCCACACCGAATTCTTTCTTCATCCAAGCTCCTACTATCTGGAACTCTCTCCCTCTCCACATCTGCTGCATTGACAACCACCTCGCATTCAGAAAGGGCCTCAAAACTTGGCTATAACCTAACAACCTGAATCCCCCCCCCCTCTGCAGTCCCACGACTTTCCTCCCACATAAGCACTGGATTCAGACTCACTGAAACATCAACAAGTCATGTTGCAGCGGATGCTAGCTGCTTTTGCAGCGGCCCGCCCTGCTAGACTCAGCCCCAACCCACATCAGCCCCACGGACTGCCTTTGCTCTAACAGGTAAGCTCTGGTTACCAGACAGCACCTGACAATCTGACGAGGCCATGTGTGCAGAAATGTTTTGCAAATATATTTTCCTTACATTCAAACGTTTCTTGACAGCTGGGCAGGTCTTGAAATATGCACCAAGGTTCACATTCTAACTCCCGTCTTGGGTTAATATTGCACCAGCAACGCTAACTCCTGCCCTATCGAATATCAAAAAGGGCTTGCCCAAACACTCAGAATGCTGGACTAGATACATCACTGGAGTTAGCAAATGAGACGTGCCTAGTTGGATTGCAGGGATAGGATATGTTGAGCACTTAGATGGATTGTCACATCTAATATCAAAGGGGTTTGCTCAAGCACTCAGAATGCTTGATTAGATAGTTCAATGAAGGTAGTAAATGAGGTGCGCCTTGTTGGATTTTGGAGAAAGAATAAGTTATGCACCTAGATGGATTTTTGAGGGTTATAATGGTGACACACTAAGATGGCTCTTGGGAATACGAAACGTGACACACTGAAATGTTTTTGGGGGTGGGAAATATATTATAGGTCATATGTAAGATCCTTACAATACCAGCAAGGACATGCCATAGGGCTGGACCAAGACACGTGGGTGGCCTGGCATTACATCTAATTAACACATGTGCTTCACTTAGAGCATTATGCCTACAAGGTTACTTGTTGACAATCCCCTTTGCACTTATAACAGCTTAGGTTAGCCATTGGAACACACAATGGTGACATGCTGGTGTCGTTAACATCGTGCTCATTAGTTCACTTGGTTAGAGTCAGTAGAATGTGGAAGACATGCAGTAGCTATGTCTGTTTAAATTTACTTATTGCACTCAGAGAACCCCATTAGCCTTGTTCATTCCATGGTAGCATGTCTGAACCTACTAGAAGATGATCTAGGACAACCAGCCTATCGCCCTGGCAGACACAGGGGTGGCCGGTCCATAGTGCCAGAAAAAAAAAAATAATACTGCCCCCCCCAAAAAAAAAAAAAAAATCCGAAAATCAGACACAGCGCCATCGAAGATAAACTCTTTAGGAGTTTCAGGTATGTATAAATGCACCACTTCTGTGGACATATGCCACAGGGACGGCTTCCAATCCAGGAATGCAACTACAGATATGAAAAATTCGGTCTAGTTAGCCAAATAACTTTTCGCACTGAAACATCAGACTTACTTCAACACCTCTGCCATTAGAATACAGTGACAACCTATGACAAATTCGGTCTAGCTGGGTACACATCAAGTCTCCTGCAGTAGCCCTCTGTCATGACCACCCTCAGCAGTCTCCCACCACCTGACCTCTTGGGATGCTTATTGGAACCTAGCTGGCCCTCCTAAATCCTAATTTTGGCCAAATGCACGCACGCATCTAAGTCTCCTCTTAGAATTGTTTCCCATACCTGGACTTCGGTCCACAACAGCGTTTCTACCACAAAGCGTATTGAGGCCATACAAATGGGAAAAGGTACTATATTAAATCACTGCAATACAATAAATGCCAAGGCATGCAAATCATCTAACTTTGGTATTACAGTTGCAATGCTGACAACTGGCACTAGCACCTCAGAACATTTGTATTCCAGGACTGAGTCAGTTAATTGATCACCAAATCAGTTAATTGATCACTCAACTCAAATATTAGAGGCTTGGAAAAGAATTTGAACAAATGTTACATATGTTGATCACCGTACAATGTGTTATATAAAACCATAGCGCTGCATACTAACTTCGCTTGTACAACACTTGCAGCTATTTTCGAGTCTTAAGCCATACCTGTGCTAGCTGGTGAGAGTGACGGTCCTTCAGTCGCACTTGCAGCAGTCTGCGAGTGAACTTCAAACCCTACAGTTACAGCCCCGCCCCCCGCGGCGGAGGCGGCTCCAGAGCCTCCAACCAGCAGTGTAACGGGGGAACACCAAGGCCAACCTATTTCAGAGAGAGTGAGGAAAGAGACATAGAGAAAGGACAACTTGAACCCCGCCCCCCCCCTCCACATAAACACGTATCCGCCAAGAAAAACGTTTAGCTTAAAAATGCGAAGGATTCATTTAAGAATGCTGATGGGTGTTTACGATGTATGTTCCATATTTGCATAACTATTTCCTTATGGATTTATGTGTTGCCCCCGGATCCTGGTGGCTGTTACCGTTTTCCATTTAAACATGGCCGCACCGTATTCGGCTACAATACAGCCTGGGAATTTTAATAAAGTAATTCACACTGACTCCGTGTAAGGTCGATATTTCTTTATTTATCACTCCAGCATTGTCTTAAAGTGAGAATGCTGCTGACCAATTTAAAAATAGTTTCAGCCCTGCCTCAGTAGATGTTATCAATGCCGCTATTTCACGTGTAGCCTTTTCCCTTTGTTATGTGGGCTTGAGCTTGCTTCAGGTTGTTTTTTACTACGAACGTTGCATATATTGTGTCTTTACGCCTGAAAGGTTTGTGTAGCCCAATAATTATTCCTCTAAAACTAGCCGCTAGTTTACATGTTTATCCCCCTGTTCTCTTCTATATTATCGACGCATACGTATGCTTTCCGTTTCCACAGCATGAACCTTTCAGAAGAGTTCATGAAATGGAAGCAGCAATGTTTAAACAAAGTCGATTTCAGTAAGAAAGGTAGCGTGGATACAGACATAGCGCACATCGTGCAGCGCCTGAATGCTGAGGACCACTTTTTTACCACCAGCTCCTGCTCAGGACGGATAATCCTTGTCGATACACCGGTGAGTGCAGATGCAGCATGGTCCTCATATTTTTAGTTTGTCCTGGTGCCACCTATAAGACGAAACTATCGCATTAGAGTACAGATAGGGAGAAATGGCATATTAGGAGGGACACAGCTTGTAGGTGTTGTTTGCTTATTTGCCCACCCGCCACCATTTCCTAACAAGGCAACCAGAATAGAAAAGACCTCCCCTTTACATTAAGCCACCTAACAAACCCGAGAACGTACACTCGTCAAATAGGAGTCACTTTCCACCCCTTAACCCCACCTGGCCATATATATAACAACTCCCAGGAAGAGAGATTGGAATATTTTACCTCTTATCTCAGGTCGGAGATGAGCTGAAATTCATCTTAATTTTTCCTGTGCTCCCGTAGAGATAAATAGGGGAGAGGTAGTAGGGAACCTCGTATACGAGAGTTTGGGGGAGCCTCTATCAACAAAAAAAACTAAATACCCTGATTCTCCCCAGAAGGATTATCCTGACAGATTTGAAAAGAAATAAGAGAAGATTCCTCACCCTGAGAGGGATCGATTCCTGAAATTGACACCCTTGTCAGAGAAAGGGGTATGGTCCAAACAACCACACCTCTCTATCAAGGTATCAGATCCCTCATGGCAGGAATTAGAAGTCCTTGTGAAAAACTCCGGACCTCGACTGCAGCTGCTACTCTCCGCGTTCCGCTCCATCCAGGACTGCTCTTGCAGTCGCCCTCGGACCGCCTTACCTCAACCCAGGATTTCTGGAATCTTCCGGACCTCGACGGCGGCTGCGACTCACCACCTTCTGCGGCTCTCCATCCAGGACCTGTGCAGTTGCTTTAGGGCCGTCACATTGACCCAGACAATTCATCAAGTGAACGTTGAACTCTAGGTTACCTGCCATAGACAGTGTGGCGTCTGTAGGAGCCCATCCTTACCTCCACGAGACCCGCACCTCTAGGAAACGCGGGCTGCTAGATCCAACAGGAAAGAAGCCTATCAAGCCTAAGCAGGTGAGCCCTCAAACCAGTCGTGGCAGTTTGACACGCCCACCATCTGACAAGGCAGCAGAGATGGATCCTACCATGCAGGATCTCTTGCGAGGCATGCAGGAACTCTCCAAGGAAGTGCATAATCTTAAGGCAGAAAACACTGAAAATATTTCAATAGAAAAAATCATCCCAGCTATCCTTCCAACCTTAAACGCATTACCAGACAATCTAGACCCCAACACATTAGTCCACGAATATAACAAAATCATGTTATCCACCATGGACAAAATTGCCCCACTCAAACTTCGCACCAGCAAGCCAAAAACCCATTTAAACAAATGGTATACACCCGAACTCAAAGCCCTCCGCCTAAAAAAGCGAAAATGTGAAGCTGATTGGAAACTATGCCCCTCCAGTGAAAAGAAAGCCATCCTTGACACAATTTTGCGTCATTACAAAGCTGAAATCTGCTTAGCCAAACGGAATTCCTATAACATCCGCATTGCCAATGCCAATTCAAGTATGAAGGAGCTCTTTTCCATACTGAAGGAACTTGAGTCACCCATTGCTACACCCGACACCTGCACTAAGAACCAGACCTGGTGCACAGACATCCAACAAGCACTAGCAAATAAAATAAACACCTTACAAAACAAAATTCAACTAAAAAAAGATTCCCTTAACCTCACTAACCCTCCCATACCTCCACCCATTACCTCACCAAGTACACACATCAACTCGTTCACCTTCTCTAAAACCACCGCCCTGGAGGTTGAGAAAATCATCCTTTCCCTTAAACCATCAAACTGTAAAGGCGATATCTGCCCCGCACACATAATGCAGCCAGAGACCTGTCGCCCTTTATCTCTAAACTCATTAACGCCTCTTTCTCCTCAGGTAGCATCCCCGCCAACTTAAAACAATCTTGGGTGCTCCCCCTCCTCAAAAAACAAACGCTTGATCCCCTCATCCCCACTAACTACCGACCCATCACCACGGTACCCTTCCTACTGAAAATCTTGGACAAAGTCGCCTATGTCCAGATTCAAAAATACCTAGAACTGCACAAGTTACTAGGCTCCAGACAATCAGGTTTCCGCCCACTACACGGCACGGAAACAGCCCTCATTGATCTGAAAACCCAAATTGATGATCTGAGGGACAAGGGCAAGACAGCACTCCTCCTCTTACTTGACCTCTCCGCGGCTTTCGACCTCGTCGACCACAAGGTCCTCTGCAAACACCTTGACTCAGCTGCTCACTTCTCCCCAGAAGCTATCAAATGGATTGAATCCTTTCTGAGCGAGAGAACCATGAGAGTCTTCTCCCCTTCAGCAGCAGCAGACCCCTCTCCTATTACTTGTGGAGTCCCGCAGGGCTCATGCGTCTCCCCTACACTATATAACATCTTCACCAAACCCCTGTTTGACGATCTGGACCATCTGGGTGTCACCTACACTAACTATGCTGATGACACTCAGATTCTCCTCCCACTTTCAGGGGATCACAGTAAGGACAGAGAGTTGGTGAATAGGGTATATCTCATCATTCAGGCATGGATGGCATCGCATGGCCTATGCCTGAATGATGACAAGACAGAGCTCATCATCTTAGGTTCCCCCGCTAATATCAACAAACTAGGCCTTGATTATGCCGAATTCAACATAGATGGCAATCTCATTAGAGTATCCAGGGAAGTAAAAACCCTCGGCTTTTATCTAGATGCCACTATGTCATTCAATAAACAGGTCAACTCACTAGCATCCACCACTGCGTACACCTGCAAATTAATAAGGGCAGGCAGACCATTCCTATCCAATGACAGCTGCTTGATCCTGGCAAGAGCACTCATACTATCTAGGCTCGATTATTGTAATGCCCTCTATAGTGGCGCTAACAAAGTCATTATCCACAGGCTTCAAATCCTACAAAATAATGCCTTGAGAGCTGCCCTCGGCATTAATAAGAGAGATCATATCTCTTCCACCAGACGCCAACAGAAATGGCTCTCCACAGACAACAAAATCAAACTAAAGTTGGCCTCCCTAACCCATAAAGCCCTCAACAATGCCGCCCCCAGCTACCTGATGGACAAGGTAAAGAGAAAGTCCTCCATCCGACAAACAAGAACTATCTATTCCAACCGCCTGATAATTCCCAGATTCAAACTCTCCACCATTGGTGGGAACAGTTTCCCGGTGAAAGCTGCCATGCTCTGGAATTCTCTGCCACACAACCTAAGAGCTGACCAACCATATCTACACTTTAGAAGACACCTCATCAGTCACCTTAACTCCAATAACCCTAGTATGTAGCTGCACTCTCTATACCTAGGCACAGATAGTGATACCTTGTTCGCGACTTCGCCCTCGCCTCTAACAGCCCTTACAGCACACATCTGTACACTTACCTCCTGTATAGATATTGACCTTTTATGTATGAAGATCTGTATACATTTCCATACCTGCTATTCCTATAATCCTGAATATTTTTTCTCAGGAGTACCCGCCTCTAACAGCCCTGTACATATTTGTATATTTGTATATTTACCCCTGCATAGATATTGACTTTGTATGTATGAAGACTTGTACATTTTTTATTCTGTAATTATGATTATCTCTTTCACTACCTCAAACTGTATATTTCTGCAACATTGTAAGCTTCGAATTATCTTCTGCCTGCGCCCTGTTGCCCCTGGGTAAGGTGCGCCATACAAATAAATAAACAAACAAACAAACTGCCCTGAACCAGCTGGTCCTATCCCGAGATTCGGCGCTATCGGGATAGCGCTTCCACTAGTGGAGTAGTAGATCAGTACGATGGTTCCCCTAAAATGCTCCATTCGTTCCTGGACTCCTGTCTGGTACACTTCAGGTTTAAGCCATACTACCTTTCCACCACCAGAACTAAGGTGGGGTTTGTCATAGCCCATCTTACTGGCAATGCCCTGGCCTAGGCTACACCACTGGTCTCAGCAGGAGATCCCTTGTTGGACAATTATGACAGGTTTATCAAGGCCTTCAAAGAGATGTTTGATTGCCCTGACCAGGTGTATACTGCACAGGAAAGGCTGCTGGAGTTCCGCCAAGGATCTCAGGATATGTTATCCTATGTTACCAGATTTAAACAACTTGCCACGGAAGCTGATTCGTCTAACAAGGTGTGCTTTACCTTGTTTTGTTGTGGCCTCAACAATGACGTAAAGGATGAGCTAGCCAGAATTGCCTGTCCAAGTTTATTCCAGGCCCTTCTGGATTTGTCCCTGCAAATTGACTTCAGAATCCAAGAAAGAAAGGCAGAGAAAAAGAGAACGCGAAACTCCCCTCCCAAGATCTCTCCGTTTGCTCCTACCACAAAGGAAAAGCCTCTTGCTGAGCCCGAACCCATGCAATTGGGAGCAATAAGAGGCCCTATTTCAAGTCAGGAGAAAAGCTGCAGATTTGACAGTGGGTTGTGCATGTACTGTGCCTCAGACAAACATCTGGTTAGGAATTGTCCCATAGCACCACCCAGGCATTCGGGAAACGCAGGCTCCCGATCCTGAATGGAGCCCAGCTTCGGGAGACCAAGGACCGCTCCATCCCTCCTATCCTGGATCCTTCATCAAGATGCAACCTGGTAGTCCTTGAAGTTACTCTACTCCCCTCCATCAGAACACCACAGACTGTTCTGGCCTTGGTTGACTGTGGCGCTATGGGTATATTTATGGACGACCAGTGGGCACTCAGGCATGATATACCCAGAGAACAAAAGGATATCATTCAGACAGTACAGGGGATTGATGGCTCCCGGGATTGATGGCTCCCCCTTGTCCTCGGGACCTATCACCCAACAAACCAGGAAAATCACGCTTTCAATCCAAAACCACCAAGAAAGCATACAGTTCGACATACTCAGAGCCGCACTGTATCCAGTGGTCCTAGGTATGCCCTGGTTAAAGAAGCATAATCCATACATCAACTAGTCTGCAGGCTCCTTATTTTTGGGCTCTGAATATTTCCTATCACACTGTTTTGACTTCTGTCACCAATCCAGACGTATCCAAGGTCGACCAAAGGATTCATTCTTCTCTTTCCATCTCCAATATCAATCATGTACCTGAGATCTACCAGCAGTTCTGACGTTTTTTCCTCTGCCATTGTTCAAACCCTGCCTCCACATCGGCCTAAAGACTGCGCCATCGATACAGAGGAAAATGCTATAATTCCCTTTGGCAGGATGTTTATTCTATCAGAACCTGAAAAAAAGGCCCTAAGAGAATATTTGGATACCAACCTTGCTAACGGCACAATTCGTCCTTTCAAGTCCCCCGCAGCGGCATCTTTCTTTTTTGTACCCAGGAAAGACACAAAGGAGCTACGATCCTGTCTAGATTACAGGGGTCTAAACCAATGTACCCGGAAGGACAGATACCCTGTAACACTGATATCTGACATCTTGGAAGCACTCAGAGGCACTGTGATTTTTACCTAGTTAGACTTGAGAGGAGCCTACCATCTGGTACGAATAAGGGAAGGCGATGAATGGAAGACCGCCTTTCGAACACCATTTGGACACTTTGAGTATCTGGTCATGCCTTTTGGAATTGCCAACGCCTCGGCTGTGTTCCAGCTGTTTATGGATAGGATATTTCGGATATGCTATTCCTCTCTGTTATTGTGTATTTGGATGACATTCTGGTGTACTCCAGGAACCCTACACAGCATCAAGATCATGTCACTGCCGTGCTACAACGACTCAGATAACATCACTTATTAGCCAAACCAGAGAAATGCACATTCCATGTTTCAACGGTACGTTACCTAGGATTTGTTTTGAATGCCCAAGGGGTGGCTATGGACCCTGCCAAGATCAAAGCCATCACTTCCTGGCCAGTGCCCTGCTCAGTAAAACAAGTCCAATCCTTCCTGGGCCTTGCAAACTTTTACAGGAAGTTCATACCTTCCTTTTCAGCCATTGTTCAACCAATCGTGAATCTACTTAAGAAGAACACCCCTTTTATTGGACCTCTTCTCAAGAAGCCGCCTTTGTAAAACTGAAGGAAATGTTCACTCATGAACCCATCTTGATACAGCCTGACGTTACAAGGCCCTTTCTGGTGGAGACAGAGACCTCTGAATATGCAATAGGAGCGGTGTTGAAACAACAAGCCCAAGATGAGCTCGAACATCCTCTGGCTTACATATCTCGGACCTTGCTCCCATGTGAAATACACTATTCACTTCTAAAAAAAGAACTGCTTGCCATTCGCCAAACCTTTAAAGACTGGCGTCATCTCCTCCTGGGTGCTACTCATCCCGTACATGTGCGAACAGATCACAGGAATCTACAAGTCCTTCAATCCATGGAGTGCTGGAACAGTCGACCAGCACGATGGGCCTTTTTCTTTGCTCAATACCAATTCCAGATATCCCACATTCCAGGGAGCTCAAATGTCATTGCAGATCCCTTGTCCAGACGTCCTGACTACCCTACTCAGGAAAGACCCTCCCTGCGTAAAATGTTTCCCAGCACGGTGTTCATCGCTCAAGCATCTGACATCTTGGAGTCCATTAAGAACGAGACTACAACCTCGGACCTTTGGAAGGACTTCCAAGAACACAATTCATGGGGTCTTAAGTTCAAGAATGGATTCCTTTTTTGGGAATCCCAACTAGTTATACCTACCCAGTCACTACAGGAGCGCATTTTACACCTATGCCATGACACCTATTACTCTTGACAGCGTGGGGTCGGCGGTACCCTTCTTTCCATTCAAAGAAACTTGTGGTGGCCCAAGATGCTGAAAGATGTTCAAATGTATGTCCGGGCATGTGCTGTCTGCAACCAGAACGAGACTGATAGCAAAAAACCTGCAGGACTACTTCTCCAACCAGCTCCTCCTTCCCGACCCTGGAAAGCCATAGCTACGGATTTCATCGTTGATCTTCCCCCTTCCAGGGGATATACAGTTATAATGGTAACCATCGATCTCCTCTCTCACATGGCTCACTTTACGCCATTGTCTAAATTGCCTTTGACTCCAGAAATGGCCGGACCCTTTGTAAAATATATTTTCTGTCTTCATGGGCTACCATCCAAAATCATCTCTGATCGTGGACCTCAGTACATCTCCAAGTTTTGGAAAAACCTCTGTAAGGTGTCAGGAATTCAACAAACGCTTTCATCCGCATACCATCCCCAGACCAACGGCATTACAGAAAGGGTAAACCAGACCCTTGAACAGTACCTACGCTGCTTTTCCACCAAGTTTCAGGGCGACTGGTCAGTTCTCATACCAGTCGCAGAATTTGCTTACAATAACTCTGAACACTCATCGATAAAGACCAGTCCATTCTTTTGCAACCTAGGTTTTCATCCTTCCATACTTCCTTCAGTCCTGCCTTCTCCAAGTCCTGTTCCTTCTGTTGATTCCTAGACTGCTCAGTTGGTTTCAGTTCATCAAGAAGCGCTGAACCATCTATCTCAGGCTAGGGAAAACGGAAGAAGATTTGCAAACTCCAAGAGACACCCTGCTCCAGACTATGATGTTGGGGACAAGGTCTGGTTATCCTCCCAATATTTACCCAGACACCTAAGACCAAACAAGCTGGCACCCCGCTACTACGGTCCCATCATTCTATCTAAGAAAATCAATCCAGCGGCCTATCAACTACGATTGCCTGCAACATGGAAGATAATCCATCCTGTCTTCCATACTTCTCTGCTAAAACCTTATCTCCGCTCTACCAAGAATGCCCCCCGTTCCCCTCCTCTACTAGTCCAGGGTCAAATTGAGTATGAAGTCTCCCAAATTTGCGATTCCAGGTACAGAAGGGGACGATTACAATACTTGGAATGGAAAGGTTATCCACCCAGTGATCGTACCTGGGAACCGGTCTCCAACCTCAATGCCCCCAGACTGGTGCAACAATTCCATCGATTACATCCTGGCAAACCTGGGGGTACGAGGCTTCGGAGGGGGCATACTGTCATGAAATCGCACTACCGCCCCCTTTGAACCTCCTGGTCCGTTGAACAACATGCCAGAACACGCCTCACACCCTCTCAACATGGCGGATGCTGCTCCTTGATCAGCGGTATAGTTTCTAGCGTGCCTAGATAAGCGCCATGCCCCTGCGGTTCTGCGCGTCTCATGCGCTCTCAATTCCTTGCTCGAGTGTAGTTCCTCGCGCTCGCTCCTAGGAATTTCCTTCATCTCTTGTGCCGTCCTGGTTTTCAGCGACCACTTTCCGCGGCTCTTCATCCAGGACGGCTATCGCGGTTTCCCTCAGACCGCCTTACCTTACCCAGGATTTCTGGAATCCTCCGGACCTCGACTGCGGCAGCTACTCTCCGCGTTCCGCGGCTCTCCATCCAGGACTGCTCTTGCGGTCGCCGTGGCCGCCTTACCTTTACACAGGATTTCCAGAATCCTCCGGACCTCTACTGCGGCTGCAACTCTCCACGTTCCGTGGCTCTCCATCCAGGACTGCTCGCGCGGTCGCCCTCGGACCGCCTTACCTCAACCCAGGATTTCCGGAATCTTCCAGACCTCGACGGCGGCTGCGACTCGCCACCTTCCATGGCTCTCCATCCAGGACTTGTGCAGTTGCTATAGGGCCGTCACATCGACCCAGACAATTCATCAAGTGAACGTTGAACTCTAGGTTACCTGCCATAGACAGTGTGGTGTCTGAAGGAGCCCGTCCTTACCTCCACAAGACCCACACCTCCAGGAAACGCGGGCTGCCACATCCAACAAGAAAGAAGCCTATGAAGCCTAAACAGGTGAGCCCTCAAACCAGTCGTGACAAGCAGTGAGAATCGGGAAGTCTTGGAAGACGAGATGCCAGACGAACCAACAATGGAGACAAATGAGGGGGAAAAATAGCGAATAGTGACACCCCAGAATTCTTTCTTTGCCACCTGAACACTGAAGAAAGAAGAGTAATTTTCTGTAAAATCTACTACCTCTATAGATGAGTCATAATCCTCTCAATTAGAACAGTGTTACTTTTGTGGAGATTGGGAACATAGTTTAAAGTCCTGTCCTATAATTTGCAAAGAAGAATGAATACAGGCCCAATTGAACGAGGGAATAGAAATCACAACCATAATGAAATCCTTGTATGATTTTCCAATCCTAGAAAATCCCTCTTTAAGATACCTATCTCTCGCTAAGACCAGACTTGATCCGTTAGGGGAAGGGTTGAAACCCTCTTGTGAACATTCTCATTTAGAACAAGAGTAAGAAGAGGAATCGCGTTTCCTAGAGTATAATCAAGAACATCAGGTTACTTTCTCCTGACCTTGGCCAATGCTAGACGGTTAGCATCTTCTATCTATGGGCTATTACAGCAAGTGCCTGCCCGGGATCCACTGAAATGTAGAGGCCAATGTGAACACGACACTGGGGGGTGCTATCAGTGTTAAAGAGTAGGCAGCGCTGTGGGAGAGATCGCACAGGGGGGCATTCAACACCGACTCCAGATGATCCAGCTCAGGACGCTGCATAGGGTATACTTAGCACCTGCTCGCCATGTTCTGTTTGACTAAGCGTAACAGATGTCCGCAATGTCAAGCGCACTCAGCTGATTTCTTCCATATGCTGTGGTCGTGTCCTGGGCTCTGAGAGTTCTGGGGGAGTGTGACGGGCGTCCTCTTGGAAATGCTGGATTATGTTGTGCCTGATGATTTGCTGGGCTGCATGTTTCGGTGGCTCCCGGGGGTCCCAGTGCCTGGTCGAAAATGTCTTACTACCAGTATGATTCTGGCCAGGAAATGTGTACTGATGCGCTGGACTAGCTGGTCCCCACCTACTATCACGGCATGGCTGGATAGCCTGGTTAGGCTGGACGCCCTGGATAAAGAATACAGACACCTGTGTGGGCCACAAACTAGGCCAAAAAACCTTTGAGGCCCCCTTGTGGCCTACCTTGTGCCGCAATGCCTGATCACGGCCACCGATTACACTATGCTCCCGGAGTGATGACTGTGATTCCCACCTTCCCGCCTCTGCCTATAAGGAATATTGCTGGGTGTAATCTTGTAATGCATATGGTCTAACCGTGCCCTACAATTGATGTAACGGTTGTTTGAGTAAGACGTGAATCTTCTTCAATAAATAAAGTTAAAAAAGAAGATTTGGGGAAAAAGCAAAAAAGTGAAAGCAGCCCATGGTCCAGGAGCTGCCTTAGCATGGAATTAGTAAATCCATTTGGCCCAGGTGAACGGGAGGGGTTCAAACTTATTACGATTTGAAGTCTAGGGGAAAGGAGAAACCCCCTAATATTGGAACACTATTTCTTGAACCTTATTTTGAGTCCTATCTTTAAGGACGGACTGGCTGAGAAGATTTTGATATACACTATTTTGTATGAGCAAGATTAATCTTACACCATTTTGTTAGTTAATAGAGTGAGGCATAGAAATAGGTTTTTGGGGCGTGACTGGGAGAGACTTTTACTTTTCAGACATCCTGCCATCTTCAATAGTTTTTTTGGAAACAGGTAACCCCTCTTGGATTTAGGGATAGAGACCTTTATCACAACCCGTTTTGATCAATAAAGTCTTTACCCAGAAACATGTCATCCTTGTGTCCGAGTCCTACTTCTGGTACCTCAAATTAGCTTTGACTTGGATGTCAAAGTTAGGAATTCTGTAGTCCGTTGCCAAGCTGTTGAGCAGTCTATCTTGGTGTCCAGTCAAAGTATCGAAATAAAAGGATTGATTGACCTTTTTTCGAATCCAAAAGGATCGGAAAAAAAAGGGTCGAATTCTTTTTTATTTATTTATATATTTTTTTAGTTTTGTATGTAAAAAAAGTTTTTTTTAAAAAGAGAAAATGGTGGGTTAGGGGAACCCCCCCATTAAAAAAAATAAAGACAAAAAAAGAAAAAAAATTCGACCCTTTTTTTCGATCCTTTTGGCATTCAATCCTTTTTGTTTTCGAATATGTGACCTAGAACCGTCTATCTTCAGTACCTGTGATCGTTTGTTGTTTTCAAACTATCACATAATCGTGTAATTGGATGTTACTTGTTGAATGTAATTGCGTGTTGAGTATTCCTTTTTTTTTCACCCTTAGAGTTCAAATAGCTTTGAAGTGCAGAAGCAGAACTGTTCCTGGCTTTTTGTCACACACCAGAAATGCAAAAAAGATGACGTGGTAAGAAATTTGATCCAGTCGTTTCTCGAAGGATGCTTGCTAGGAATCTTTCAACACAGATTCATTTTCATATTCCTTCTGGAAGTTGCAATGTACATTATTCAGATCATGATTACAAAATTACATTTGTTAGGGCATTTTTTTGATCCATAACTAATGGACAATGTAACAGTGTCTACCTGAAGAATAGCTCAAGGAAAATGCATTTGTCTTGAAAGCAAGACAAAGCAGGGCAACACAGGTTTGAATCCCGTCCTGTGCTCTGGTAGTAAACCATGATAAAAGATTAATAATTCATTGACTTAATTACCTTATGTGCACTAAGACAAGTTTTCATACCATGACTGTAGTTTTGTGATCAATCCTTGTGTTTGTGAGTGTTGCTTGATGTCTGGTAACATCAGACATAATCTATTGCCTTGTATATGCAAATACTGTAAATTATTTTGAAGATTTTCTCCCCATGCGGGATTGACTTTCGAGGCGACGACTCCTAATATCTGGTGCTGCAGGACCTCTCCAGAGACAGCTCTGCCTAGTGTTGCAATTCCTATTCTGCTAGTAAAGTGTCTTTGGGATTTGTGAATATCTTTGTGGTTACTTGGCTACTAATATCTATGAATCTTTCTTCTGTTACCAGATTAATTGCCAAGAAGTCGTTCTACTTAATCATTACGTTAACTACTGATGAACTATTTCTTGTATCATCTTGTTTCTCTTTAATTTCAAATTTCTAAAACTTAAAAAAATACTTCTATATGCCAAACATGTGTTTCAAGCATCCCTCTTCATCTGGGCTTGCCATTTATATTTTTTAAGGTGTCAGTTGTAAAGTGTTAGTTTTCATTGTTTTCCGGTCAATAGCGTTATGTGTCTATGTATCGTCTGATTATAAAAGGGCATTATAATATGGCTCCTATTCACTTTTTTTTCATCAGGTTTGTTAATGCCTTTCTTTCTGTTTATCCACTGTGATGAAACCCGGGAATTGGTCCCCTCGCCCTAAGGGGGAGACACCCTCTTTGGAACTATGGAGGGGAGCCTGTTTAAACTGAACACCTCTTAGGGGACTGGGCAAGCGGTGTCCCACTGGGGGTTATTAACCCCACCACCCCCTTAGAGGACAGGGAATCCCCAGAAAGGGATATAAATTATCCTTCCGTATCTCAAGATTCCAATATCTTTGTTAGCCAAATGGAAGTTAAACTGTGTGATAACTTGAAACTTTCTGTGAGAACAGTTGGTTTGTTTTCTTACCCTCTGTATTCACCATCCTCACCGGGAATAAAAGAACAATTGTTATTCACCCGCCTAGGACTGGGACAGATAAAGAGCCAATCAGATTTGAAGAGGAGAGAAGCCTACTGAGCAACTGAAGCCCGGACACCACCTTCTGAGAAGTGTGGCAGGAAAGATAGAGCGTATGCCAGACAAGGCGGACACAGCCGCGGGTGAGCCCCTGGAACGCTCACAGGCCCTGCTGGGGCAAAAAGCAGAAACATCTGGCCCATGAGAGTGTTGAGAAGTGCAAGCCGCCTGAGAAGTGGCCGACAGGCCGAACCCCTGCCGGTAGCCAGCGGCAAGAGAGGGATAACTTCCCAATACGGCACACCAGGGGTAAGCCGAAGCAACAGTGCTCCATCGGCTGAACTCACCGACTCTCCTGAGGTGCACCACCAGGAGATCAGAGTTATGGGATCACTTCAGGGAACCGGAAGGAATGCATAGACGCTCAACGAGACCCCAAGGCGCGGTGAGAGAAACCAGACCCCAAGGCACGGTGAGAGAAACCCAGACCCCAAGGCGCCATGAGAGGAGCAGGACCCCAAAGCAGGGTAAAAACCAGGAATTGCCCAGGTGGAGAGAACTCCAGGAGCTCTCTTTGTAAGGAACCCAATGAGAACATTCAGAGTGGGGACAGGTGCCGGAATTCCTCAAGTGAGAAAGAGAACACGAGACATTTAGTGTACTTACTTGAACTGTGCCAAGGAGAGAGAGAATTGAAGAGACACTCTGTGTACTTGCTTGGGCTGTGCTTGGGGATCAGGAGCCCCTATGAGAAAGATACATCAGGGTGGGGGTCAGAAAACAGCCACTGTTCTTTTGCTTGAGCTTGGGCCCCAAGTGTATTGTATTGTTTATTCATTTATAGAACGCGCCGGGCTTCTGGGCGCTTAAACAAATTTAGGTTACAGGTACATAAGGAAACAGATAAACAGTGAGCAATTTACTGATTACAGGCATATAAAATGTGCAGGAAGAGATACAGCAATATACATTTATACAGTTCGTGGGTGAGGACATCAGTGGTCACTAGCGTGCAACCATTGTTTAACATTGGTCTTGAAGGAAAGGAGGGAATGTGAAGCTCGTATGGAGTCTGGTATTGAGTTCCAGAGTTGTGCTGCCAGGACTAGGAAGCTGGATCCTCCTGTTTGACGTTGGGGAGTCTAATACTATTAGACTGCACCTTTCTAATAGGACGTTCAGATGTGTGTTTGGTGAATCTTTCCGTTAGGTAAACAGGTGCCTTGTTATTGAGGCATTTGTATGTCCGGTTTAGTGTTTTGAACTTAATTCTGTCTTTGATGGCTATCCAGTTGGTGGAACATCTATCGTTGGAGATATGCTGACCTTTAGGGATGCCTAAAGCAGTTCTTAGAGCATTATTTTGGAGGGTTTGGAGTTTGTTAGTATTGTCATTACTAGTGCCCAAGTAGAGTGCTTTGCAGTAATCCAATTTAGATAGGATTAGTGCTCGTGCAATCGTAATGCAGCGATCAGTGGTCGGAAATGGTTTACATGCATAAATCAATTTACATGTGTAGCTGGTTGCAGAGGCTGTAGCATTTACTTGCTTGTTGAGGTTTAGTGCTGAATCCAGGTAAAAACCTTCAGGTAAAAACCTTCCTTGGCGACTTTAATCTTGATACTGTCAAAAGTGATGAAATTGTATTGGTGAGGGTGTTTGCTCAGTCTTTTTGGGGAGCCTATGATTAAGAGTTCAGTCTTTTCGTCATTAATACAAAGACCGTGGCTGACCACCCAGGTTTGTATGATTTGGTACATTTTATTGTTGAGTCCTACATCCTTGTCGTAGTCTCACTGAATAGGGATGAGGATCTGGGTGTCGTCAGCATAATTAGTGTATGAGACACCCAGATTGTCGAGTATGTCAAAGACAGGCTTTGTAAATATATTATACAAAGTGGGAGAGACGCATGACCCCTGTGGTACACCACATGTGATGGGTACTGGGTCTGCTGATGAGGGCGAGAAGACTCGTATAGTTCTGTTTTCTAAGAAGAAATGTATCCAAGTAGAGGCCTCTTTGGAGAAGTTGGCGGCCGATTTGAGGTGGTTGCATAAGACTTTATGGTCAACCAAATCAAATGCGGCAGAGAGGTCTAATAGTAGGAGAATAGAGATTTCACCTTTGTCTTTTCGGTCACCCAGTTGGTTCTTGAGATCGAGAAGGGTCGTATCAGTTCCATGTCTTGGTCGGAAACCAGATTGTCGGGTTCCTAATAGGTTATTGATCTCCAGATAGGATTGAATCTGGAGGTAGGCGGCTCTGCCTAGGATTTTAAGGAGAAACAATACTTTTGTTAAATGCCTATATTTCCTTTGTAGTGGTATGGACAGAACTTCGGTTGGCATAGAATTGTTTGACAGAGGACTTTCTTCTTTGGTTAGACATCCTGATGAGCACCCTTTTATGTTTTCCTTTCTAGAATGGGCAGAGAATATATGATATGATTATTTATATTGCGCTCATACACAAGTGTTTAAAGGAGAGTTCCAGGACTTTTTTTTTATTGTCCCTACGGTTCGGCCATGTGTTTTTAAGCATAACTCGGTAGATCGTAGAAAACTTTCCTATGGACCTTACCCGACTTTTCGTCCATTAACGCACTCGAAATCAGCCGCCATTTTATGATAATCCTATCATTTCCCCCCATCGCCCTGGCTCACCTGCTTTTGCGGCACTAAATCAAATCCCCCGCCCCTGAAACAGACTTTATCAAAACATTCATATTCCCCGCCTCTATCCGTGACGTGACTGTGCTGCGTAGGCAAACGCACCCAGGCATCTTCTACGCGACTCCACACAGAACCCGGAAATCAACACAGATCAGCTCACAACACAGCGCGCCACAATTCGGAATATGAAACTGTACTTTTAAATCAAACCGCAAGATTGTAAATTTGGTAAAGTAAATTTATTTGACATCAAATGTTTAGAGAATATTCAGCGATTTGCATTTTTATTTGCTCACGTTCCAAAAAGTTCGTTTTGAGGCACGCGATGTTCCTTTGCTGTACACAGGGTCTTAGATCATCTCACAATACAGCGCCACAATTCGGAATATGAAACTGTGGTTTAAAAGCAAACTGCAAGATTGTACATTTGGCAAAGTACATTTATTGGACATCAAATTTTTAGAGAATATTCAGCGATTTGCATTTTTCTTTGCTCTCGATCCAAAATAGTTCGTCTTGAGGCAAGCGATGTTCGTGTGCAGTACACAGGGTGTTGGTTTACGATAAAATAAGCTCTTCGGTCGCACTGATAATCGCATGGCTGTTCCAACAACGAGGCACTAGGCCACCACAACGGTCTGTATGTTGCATCTAGCCGTTAGTACCGCGTAAGGGCATACTTGTACTTGGCGATCGTCCCACAAAATGGTCAGGGTGCTAACGTTGTTCACGCGGAGAAGCAATTGGCGATTATAGAAGCCATCCGCCGGTGTCTGGTACTCGTGACACAGACAATAATGGATGAAGTACCTGTTTGAAAAACATAAAAAATGAAATTAGTCTCACCATCAGATCTTTATTAAAATTATTCATTTTATATATTAGGTCGGGAAATTATTTCATAGCTAGGACAGTGCAACTGGGTTTTATACGTCAAGGGGGGGCTGTAGGATACTGAGACAGTCCCCCAGTGCAGGGGTTGACAGGGAGTGCAGGTGGAGAGTGGAAGGGCCCAGGGCCGAGATCGCAGACAGTGGACCAGTTGTAGCAGGGGAGAGGGAGAGAGAAAGCAGAAGCAAAGAGGAAGGTTTTGAGGTGCTTCCGTAAAAGGAGACGGTTCTAGTGCGCGGTAAGCTACTGTATAGTAATTAAATTGCGGTATAAACTCATCTAAAGAGTTACTTACATTATATTTGCATTTTCCATTGTGTCTGTGCGTAGGGCAGCCCCGAAATACCACTCCTTCTATGCCGACGTTATTTCTTCTAATGAACGAACATGAAATGGCTTTCGTTTCTGAAATTATATTCATTATCGTTTCTTACGTGGTCCCGGCCTGTCAAGGTCAAATAACAATAGAACCTTATACTGAGTCGTGGGCCATTCTGGCACCCGAGAAAAAATCAAAGCAGCTGACCTTCACTTTGAACGAGCGCACATTCCTAGTTAGCTACATTCAGTGTAAGGCCATCTCACAGGACTTGAAATTTACACTCCATCTTTGCATTTTGTCTGCGTGCTTTGCAGCCCCACAGAACCATAAATACGGAGACATTCTATATTTTTTGAAAAATGATATATATTACTGTTTGGTTTAATTTAATGCGCAAATGAACAAGGTTGGATAGATACACATATTCAATGGGCCTGCGACATGAGGAGACTCGAGAGAACAGACAATCAAATTACAATCATTTAAACCGTGATGTGTATTTCTCAATGAGCTCTTCTTTAGGTGGACATGGAACAGAGGCAATGTTGGGTGGCAATGCAGTTGTCCCCTGCACAGGTTCGTTCACAACTCCATTTATGTGCCTATCTAGGACGTCAACAATAAGTGTCTCAATAAACTCATATTGCATATCCTCAAACACTGGTTTGATCACCCATTGTTTACTTCTTTTAGTGAAGGCCTTATTGTAGCGAAGCGTCCCTAAAGTTCCGGTCGTCCTACTTTGTTGACGGCCAACATTATGGTTATGTGTCAAGACCGCTAGAAGAGTCCGATTTATCATGCCCTCCATGCCAAAATGCAATCGTTTTGGCCTGTACTTTAGGCACATATTGTGGAACACCTCCAAATCTCCTGTGTGGCAGAATTCCGTGAGTCCCCTCAAAGCTTTTGTTATAGTTTTATCAAATACAATCTTTTCAATGGCTTTGTGAGTGGGTGATGAAGGAATCAACCACTTCTTCTTCCGTGCCTCCTCTGTGGACAAATGGCCATGTTCACAATTGTGGAAATGTTGGTTCGTGTTCCATCGGTGAACGTTTGTACAGTGTGGCATTACTGACCGCCATTTTTCCAGTAGAATTTCCAACGACCCTCCACATGTTTTTGAGCTCCACCAAAGATGGTTGCTGATTGACTTGGACCACTGTGAAATACCTTGCATATCTTTTTTTTTACCTGCAGCCGACAATTTTTTATTGATTGTTTTTGCAAGATGCCAAACGTCAAATTGGTGATTTATATTTTTGTACTGTTCTCTCATTGTCTTGGCAATTGAAACGTGTCTGTCCGTGGCTATCAGGTCGATCACCATTCCCCGCGATTGTAGTTCTTGCAATGATGCTACAAAGCCAACTTTCTCCATGGCCACTGAGGATGTACTTTGTGACACCTGCACGACCACCGAACTCACAATTTTCTTACTTTCCATGTCCTGAAAGTGGTAGGTGCAGTACTTGGCTGAAAATCCTGGGCTGTCGCACTGTCCATCACCGGCTAGCCTGAACCGTTTGCCCGCGAATGTACTATCAATAGACATTTTTTCCATTCTCCAAGCTTTGCTAATGGCTGGAAATAGATAATCGGTTTGGTATTTGTAGAACTGAGTTTTCGCAATGAAATGGATTCCCACAAACTGAAAGAAAGACTCTAATTTTTTAAAACTTGAACCACTAAAAAGTGCAGCCGCTGCACAAAGTAGATTGCCTGCTGGCAGTTGTCCCAGCATAGGTTGTGCAGACCATGAGAAAGGATGATATTTTGTACAGGTGGCATGTATTTTAAGGTTAGTGCCTCGAATTGCACGAGTCACATTAATCAATGGCTCCCCACATACTTCCCCACCAACCGAATGCCCACATTTCATCCGAATAATAATATCAATCAAACAACTATCGAATACAATGAATTTGGCCTCTTTCCTTATACTGTCACTCTGCATCCCAGCTGGTTCGGCCTGTAACGTTGAGGACATGTCACTCACATGAAAGGTAGAATCTCTGATATCGTCTTCCGCTATGTTCAGTGATATTGATGGTGTTTCATTGTCGTCCACTTCATTCTCTTCCATTGCAACATCTGTTCCTTCTCCGGCGATGGGTGAATAAAACAATTTCTTCAACTTTCTCGCGGTCTTAGTTTTCGCGGGTGTGGATTCTGTGAATTGATCTCCGACTGCATCCGAACTACCAGGAGGACATCCACTATCAATGGCTGGTGGTGGTATAGCTCCGTTGTCAATCACTTCATATTCTTCCCATTGGCACGATGCATCTCCAGTCTCAAGTCCCTGCCAAAAGGTTTGACAAGCAACATCTCTCGTTCGCTTCACTGTCTGTGTAGATCTAGTTCGTACACCCACTCGCAACTAGAGGACAGATTGGAAAAGGGATGTTCAGTTTAAACACAACTTACAGTATTGAACTATTAACAGTGAAAAACAACATACTATAGTGACCAGGACACTAACCTTCTTTTGCTTTCTTTTCTTTGAAACTTTCTTGCCTCGAACTTCAACATCCGGACGCTGTTGCTCCGACTCGTGTGTGCATGTCTCCACTTCCTCTTGCGCTGCAACGACTATATTTTCCTGATAAGCACATCCATCACGCACTGACGCTCCATCGACTCCCTGAAACATAGAACTTTCATTAGTATGTATAATAATATCGAAAACACAAAATGTACTTGGGGACCAATACCCACGTACATCTCAATAGCAAAACACGAATGGACGCTTTGTGTAGAACATTCAAACGACAATTATTCACACATTGTTGATCTAGTTAGATGGAACTGTCAAGATCCATACCTCGGGCTCCTCATAGACTTCCATTGATGATATTATTGAAGATGATGCTTCAGTGACTCCCTGAAACACAGTAATTGCATTAGTATGGTTTTCTATTTTGATAAAAAGAACAGAAACTTTGTGCAGGCGTGAACGGCTCATCTAAATAGACCTGCACAAACGATCAGTTGTCTAAAATAAATAATGGATATGTAAATATGATTCGATTTGCTCGATCGTTGGAAGTGTCACCACCCAGAGATCTGCATCAACTACTAGGGGTGATGTTCTTGTAGAAGAAGCTCCGTCATCTCCCTGAAACATAGTACTTGCGTTAATAAAGAAGGAAGTATAGCGGATGTAATCACGTCATATGATTTCGCTTGATCGAACTGTCAGTATCCATACCTCGAAATGCATAAGAACATCAAGGGACGATGTAACTGCGGTGCACACTTCTGCAAGCTGTTGCGCCGACCCGTAACTGCACGCTCCCCCTTCTTCTTGGACTAATGCTCCATCGACTCCCTGAAACATAGGACTTTCATTAGTAATGAACACAATATTGAAAAAAGAAGACACATAGGAGGGCGACGACAGAAGGACATATCAATGGCTAAAAACGAAAGAAACATTGTGTGTAACAATCACGCTACAAGAATGCAAGATCTGATGATCTCCATCGATGGAACTGTCCTGAAACGTACCTCGAGCATCTGAGTGACATCAACGGTAGTCGTCAATACGTTGGACTCCTCAGCATCTCCCTGAAAGACAGTACTTGCATTATTTTGGATAACAATAATTATAACTGAAAACAAAGACTAGAGGACGAGTACAAGGGTGTACCATTAGGTAAAATAATTACACGATAAATTAAAACTATTGATTTACATGCCTAAAACAAGTCAGTGGCAGAATAGCCAAGTAAGATTACCCGATAGGCGCTTGAAGTGGCTGATGACTGCAATAACGACACGGATGGAGAATCTTCCGCCTTCATATTGAGTGGATACATAAATGGGGAAATTATTGTTAGCTAATGCTACACACTACCGCAAGGCCGAGAGATAAATACATAAACTTGACTCACCAGTGGAGGGATGTGGACAAATAGAGTGGGAATAGCGGTTGCGAGCAATTTTCGCCTCGCTCGCGGTGTGTTCTTCTTTATTAGCAATGATGTGGAGTACATGTCTGAGCTAAAGTGCCTGCTGCAGATGCGGTATCGATCACCCCTCTTGTCCGCAAAGACTTCTAGGACTCTACTTTCAAGCTCAGACGGTGGATATCCGCAATATCGGACCCATTCTCTTATCTGATCTATTGTCTTAGGGAAAACATGCATTATAATACCTTCAGATTTATTATGGGTCTTTGAAGGGCAACCGCCAATGGAACAGGCAGGCATTGTGGAAAGTTCTGAAAAGTAAAGATCAACAATTCTCTATGAATACCAATGTGTTAAAAAATTAAATGACACATAAAAGGTTCAACGCAAGGTTCGTTTTGGTTCTTGGAACTATACACGTTATTCACATGCGGATAAGTATTTGAATAACTTTAAAAAAATTGAAAAATAATTTGACTAAACTCAGAACATGTGACTAGTTACTTGCATGTACTGTCTTGAACGAAAAGAAATTGCACGCAAAATGATTATGGTACATGGCCTTACCTTGACGAACAAACAGTTAGATGCAGGGATCAGAGTAGTTTCTTGTCGTAGAACAGGGAGCAGTTCACAGGTTGCAAACTGACGAGTTTCCTCGAAGTGGTCACGGAAGTTCACAGAGACGAAGAGCAGATAACCAGCACCTTCACGGGTTGACTAGCAAAGCGCAAAGTAGTTCTCATTAGAAATATGAAGTGGGTTATAAAGAATTCGAAACAGGGGTGTGTTTGTGAATGAATGACGTGTATATGTCGTGGCATTATGCGGTTTGCAGGGGGCCGTCCAGCGTGAGGGGGGATGCTTGGCAGGAGACACGGGGTCTGGAGGTAGACATGGGAACAACAACCCATGCTCTATAGACCACTTTGAAGTGTACATGGTCTTTGGCACCTCTTGGCCTTTATTGCTCCCTGACAGCTCCACTTGCCAGCACAAGTACCCCGGTGCGAACTGCCTTTGATAGGGCGGGGGGGTGGATTGGGGCGGTGGTCGTGCAGACAAGACACAGGAAGACTCGTGAATGGAGACACACTTATGTGGATTGCAGGGGGCCGTCCAGCGTGAGGGGGGATGCTTGGCAGGAGACACGGTGTCTGGAGGTAGACATGGGAACAACAACCCATGCTCTATGGACCACTTTGAAGTGTACATGGTCTTTGGCACCTCTTGGCCTTTATCGCTCCCCGACAGCTCCACTTGCCAGCACAAGTACCCCGGTGCGAACTGCCTTTGATAGGGCGGGGGGGTGGATTGGGGCGGTGGTCGTGCAGACAAGACTCGTTTGCCGCAGGGCCTCACCAAGGAGAGGCCATCTAACTGCATGTAAGAGGCAGGCTGCAGGATCTAATACTTGGAAGGCAGGGGGGTGAGTTTATAAATACCTCACCCTCCCAGGAGAATATATGGGTGCAGTTCACCCTGGAGACCCTGGATGCCTAGGCAGTTAGTCAGCAGCAGGCTGGCCTGTGGTGGCAAGGCGGCACGGGCCAGAGGGGGTCATCTCTGTACCCGGTGCCCAAAAGGATGATTTATTATGATCAACCATATTGATTATTTACCTATAACCATGTTTTGTATCAATAAAATTCAACGGCCTTTTATTGCCAACGCTTGAACAAAGTGGTGTGGTAAGTATTTTTGGGGGAGGAGGCAAGGCCGGGAGGCTTGATGCCAACCCGCAAAATAACATATGTATGTCTGCTGCATATGGGTTCAACGGTTATGTGGATTGAAGGTGGGCGGCCAGCGTGAGGGAGGATGCTGGCCGGAGACATGTGGTGTGACAAGACAAGGCACAGGAAGACTATTCAATGGAGACACACTAGATTCATTTAAAAAATCAAAACAACCATTGTTAAAATATATGTTGGGTTTTATTTTAGATCTTAATTTCAATTGAACATAAATAATAAACATTACACATTGTAAAGTTCCGGTTGCAGCACATCCAGGGAAAATCCGCGGTATTGTCCACTGTCGCTGGGGAAATGTTGTCTAATGGCAAGTACCGCACAGGCAGGTATTACTCTCCGAACGCGGTGTCCGAGCCTCCCGTGAAGCCGCCAAGTGAAGCAACGATAGGCCACCAGCCTGCACCACCTGTGAAAAACAAAGATGCAAACTGTATTAAAATGACAAAACTTTCTTATCACTGTCGATTCAGGTAAAAAATGTCATTCTGCTTTGAAAAAAATTCTATCTAGAAAATGCACAATATGGAACCAGTTTACATGCATTCAAATGATATGTAAATGTAATTTTATATGTGGGAGACGACCATGACATAGTAGTGGCATCACTGACATCAAAACCAGAGTATACTTACTCGTTACTCGGATTACGCGGACGAACAGTGCCGCGAAGTTCGTGCATAAGCACCATCATCATCCTCAACACGGTCCGTGAGAGGCAGGCTTCCCTGAACTCTGGCAGCTCGGTGATGCATTGCGGACTTGGCTCGCCTTCTGAAATGTAGGCCAAGCACCCGGAATTTTCACGGCAGCAGCAGTTCTCCTCCTCAGTTGGCATTAGCTCGCACCGATTGCACGTGCACCAGGTGGAGACGCCGTCCATGCGACATGGTCCAGGCTCTTCATCCGTTGACTGGTCCTCCCAACTGCCGTCCGAATCCCCATCGTTTTCGCGTGCTTGCCTTTCCAGTAGTTCTTCCTCGGTGTACTCGGGCTCGTACATATACGGCATTATTGTAGCCATTGTGTGGTAAAGAAAGTAAAATAATTTACAGAGATGGTACAGGTGTTCACAAGGCCTAGAAGCAGCGAAGGTAGCTGACCAGAGCACAGAAACGAGTCACAGAATACTCAAAGTAACACAGAGAGAGGAATGGAATCGAAAATCTGCTGCTGTGTGTTGTGAAACGGTGTGTTTATACTTATTGAGGAAAGAGGCGTCCTGCCATTTCCATGGCGACACTTCATTAGCTGAGGCGCAGCGATTGTTGACACGAAACGTGCTTTGGCGTTGGCAAATGGGCGGTACGCGTCTGCTGATGTCAGGCTCAGGGGCGGGGGATTTGATTTAGTGCCGCAAAAGCAGGTGAGCCAGGGCGATGGGGGGAAATGATAGGATTATCATAAAATGGCGGCTGATTTCGAGTGCGTTAATGGACGAAAAGTCGGTTAAGGTCCATAGGAAAGTTTTCTACGATCTACCGAGTTATGCTTAAAAACACATGGCCGAACCGTAGGGACAATAAAAAAAAAAAGTCCCGGAACTCTCCTTTAAGAGAGCGACCAAGCAAAGGGAGGGGAGCAAGGGATAACAAAATAAACAACGATCTTACTAGGCCCAGTGACATTAAGAATGCGCAAGTGCATGGAAAAAGGGGAAAATGTGTGGAAGGGGGAGAAGTGGAAAGTGCGGAACAGAGGAGAGAACAGAATAAAAGATAAGTGCAGTAAATAAATTAAGGTAGTGAAAAGTGGAAGTGCAGCCAGCAAGTGGCAAGTGCAAGATTAGTCAGATAGTGTATATCTGATAAGTGCAGAAGAAGAGTGGGGGACTGTATGGGTACAGACACATAATCCCAGTGCAAGGGGTGGCCCTGAGTCAGTGCTGGAGGTAGGCAGAGTGAGCAGGTACCTGGGCCCCAAGGACAGAGGGTGTACAGGTGCACAGTGCCGAGAGAGAAAAACAGGTCAGCAGGGGAGAAGAGGGGCAAAGGCGGAAGCGAAGAGGAAGGTCTTGAGGTGCTTCTGGAACCGGAGATGGTTATCCTCAAGTTTCATGGTGGCCGGGAGGCTGTGCCAAAGGGAGGCCGAAGCCAGAGATCTGCCCTCCGCTCGTTTCTTTGGAAAACGACTGACCCTGAGGGAGTTAGAGGTAGAGGAGCGAAGGGCTCGAGAGGGCAGGTATTTGCAGAGGGATAGCTGAAGGTATTTTGGACCCAGGCCCCAGAAAGCCTTGTAGCCAATGCAGAGGGATTTAAATGTAATCCTTGCATCGACTGGGAGCCAATGAAGGGATTTCAGAGCTGGAGAGATACGATCCCAGAGCTTGAGGCCAAGGACAAGTCTTGCTGTCCTGTTCTGGATTAGTTGTAGAGGGCGGAGAGTGGAGGCTGGTAGATTTAGAAAGAGGCTGTTACAGTAGTCCAACCTTGTGAGAACCAGAGCTTGGGATACAGTGAGCTTCTGAGGGAAGGAGGGGAAAGGCAGAGTACCTCTAAGGAAGTGCAGTAAGAAGTTTGACTTTTTAGAGACGTCAGAGATGTGTGCAGAGAAGGCAAGTGTTGAGTCAAAGATGACCCTGAGATTCTTAGCCTTGCAGGTAGGGGTAGGAGGAGGGCCTCTAGGAACATGTGGGTATCTGTTACACATAGGCTTTGGACCATTCAGTCCAGACCGAAGCCTTTCTCATATAAAATGCGCACTTTGCATCGGGCTTCCCCGGTTTGGCGGTTGCTGGGGAAACCCAAGCAGTGTAAACACCACGTGACGCATCACATGACTCCTTGACTACGGCTAACCAACGTGGAATCAATAGCCACGCCCTCCTTCAGGATAAATGGGTTTTAGGAAGCGAGTTCGGCACTTCTAATTAGCGTTATCTCTTCACCCCGTTCCGTCCTGTTTGCTGACTGCTACTCCCTGGCTACCCGACTTCGGAACTCCTGACCCGACCTTTCTACTGGATAATCTTTGTCTGCCTTTGATTCTGTCTCTGCCTGTTGCTGACCCGGAACGTGTTTTCTTTTGACTCTGCAGTTTCCTTCTTGGATTCTGTCCTCTCGTGCATTCCTTTGCACCATCCCTGGATAGTTCCTCTCTGTTTCATTCCGGATTTATTCTGCCTGTGTATTTCACCGCATCAACTCCTGGAATCATCTTCGTGACCGCGACCGCGGTGTGTTGGGGTTTCTTCTTCCTCGTTACTGGGAGCACCCCTTGCCCTACAAACACCGGATTACAGCCAAGCGGCTTGCCTGTGACTCTCACTTAAATAACTGTTCCTGACCCAGTCTACGAACCTTCCAGCACATTGGTATTCAGTTACCTTTATTATTTTCAATTGTGAATCACGCCAAAGCCTTTTGATGTGAACTTTATCGGTCTAACTACCATTATTTTAACCCTGGATTATTGTTTCATTTGGAACTAACAATAGGATTGGATTCCTGTGCAGTACTGAACGCTCTGCTGCCTATTGCACCACCCTGGAACTAGTTGCGTCCCTCGTTCCGCCCGGGAAGTTAACTCATACTAATCCTTCCTCTTTATTATTTTCTCCTGTCGTTGTTGTTCTTTTTTGGAGTTTACTACTCTTCCTGAAGGGTAAGACTTGTTATATTTACTTTGCTTATAATCCATATTGGTATACACAGCTGGCTAAATTGTTTGTCCTCTCCTTTAGGATCCCTCTATAGGCACCGTCACCCCCCTTCCCCCCCAGGTAGTTATTGTACTTAGAGTTCTGTTTCACTTTGGCTTACTTACCATTGCACTTACCATTGCACTAAATCCTTGTCATTCCTTTTCAGATTGGTGTGGCGGTGTGGGTATCCCGCTCTTTTGGGTAATCCACCGCCCTGTCTGTCTGGTATATACAACAGGGTGGTATATTGGCAAAAAGAGCTACCTCGGTTAGAGGGAGTCCAGCCTGAGTTTCCCTTTTTCTTACAGGGTTGTCTCAGCAGTGACTGAAGAGTCCTGGATAGCTTCTTCTCCTCATCGCCCCGGCCTGTCTGTACGGTGGTGAGTAACAGTATCAGTCAGCAAAATGGGATCAGCATTCCTCCACAGCCTTCTATTTCTTTCACTGAAGAAAGCGTGGGGCTTTAACTCCTGGTAGGCCTCACTTAGTGTGTGCTTATAAGTCCAATAGGAGAGTAATCTATTTCTTCTCCTCCTGTTGTTATCACTTCTTCTTTCTATCCTCTCCATCAGTCAGTGAGTGAGCGAGTGAGTCTTTCAGTGTCTCTCCTGGGTGTGTTGAATCCTTTTTGAGGTTTGTACACTAATCTAATTGGTCAATGTATGTGACAAGACAGTTTTCCGAACGTGACATCACAGTAGACATAGATCGCAGAGCCTGTGAAGTTCAGGGCGGCTCCAAACTGGAGCAGGAAATGTTGGAAGCCCAACATGTAAGAGGAGCAGAAAGCCAGGAAGGCTTGCGTGGAGAGCTTGGTGTGACCGCGGAGGAATCGTGGTGGGCAGGTTGCCCTCTCAACGACGCCGACACCACCAGAGGGAGGAAGCAACTCCTGAATCAATTACCCAAAGCAGCATCGAAAAACCAGGAGGCAGGAACACATATGAAGCAGATGTCGCACAAAGCAAACCGAGAAGCAAACGGAAGGAAGGAGATTTCCAGTACCTGCAGGCACTGGAGATGTTTCGTTACAACACAGAAGGTAATGGGGAGAACAGGAATTCCAGGGAGCCAAAAGGGAATCGGTATAGCCTCGGAGAAACTCATCCCAGTATCCATGACCAAAGAGTGGAAAACAAGCTAATAATTACAAACTGTGATAAAAAGAAGCACAGAGAGTAAGAGGAGTCGAAATTGAGTATTACTGCCCTGGGGAAAAAGGGAAAATCACCCAACAGCCAAGAAACAAAGAGTGGAATATAACAGAGAAAGGCACTTGTGTAGTGAAAACCTGAGGGGTCCCTAGGATAAATCTAATGCAAGAACATTTAGAGTCTTCTTAGAAAGAAGGAGACCTACAAGAGCAAGGAAAAGCCCTATACAAGAGAGCAAGACTACCAATCCCTTAAGGGAGTTACATGAGTTAATACAGAGGATAACAAAAGACTATTTACGGCTAGTATATTAACCAGAACTTTAACATAAGAGAAGATCGGTGCAAATGCACAACCACCAGGAGAAGGGAGTAATTCTCCTAACCGTGGTTGATTATAATTGTGGTAGGATCAGTTAGGTTAGCTTTGGACAGCAGACTGATTCTTTTGGACATTGATTCACGACTGATGAGCACTTTAGTTAGCAATGTAGGTAGGTAACACCCCATTTTGATAGGGAAAGATAGGCCTTCTTTTTTTGTTAATATAAAGTCAAAATGTCCTCCGTGTCTGTGTCCTCCTTCTGATTCACCACAATTGCCAGATTCTGAAATGTTATTTTCCACACATATGACCCTTTACTTCTCTTGCAACTTAAACAAAGAAATTCTCAACATAATAGCACGAATGGGTACTGAATTATAGATTTATCTATTGAACTCACTTCTATATTTATATTCAAATTGCTTTCCCATCTCAAAGCAACAGGCTTATCACTGCGGATGCTAGAATATATGACCCACTGCTGTGTGCCATTTCTTTGCAACAAAATAGAAATTCGACTTAATTGCAGAATTCAAAACTCACATTAGAAAAATCATTGTTCCTTCACCAAATGGAGCATCTCAAGATGAGCGCTTTAAAAAAAAGAATAATTTTGCTGGGACAACCCATTGCAGAATTATGGGTGAAATAGTAAGTCCCTATGTAACTTTAAAAAGACTGATTTTTTTTTTCCTTTATACATATTCCAGTCAATAAGCGAGCATCTTGTCTATTTAGTTCTTTCACTGTTAGTTCAGGGCTAGAAGTATAGTATTTGAGCCAGAGGCCTGGCAGCGATAAGGCCTATTGAATTCCTCAGGGGTTTATTACTTTTGTCCTGCCGCTCTTGGACTGTGCCCGTGTCTGGTAGATTTTCAAATAACACTTTATTTTTCCAGGTATCAATATTCCTACATTCAAGAGGAAATCTCAGATTAAGAAGCACATATCCGCTGGTCAAGCTGAATTCTCATTATTTAATCATTATCTTAAGCCCATCATACACAGAGGCAGCCCATAAAAACCCAGCCTATGGATTGATTGCATTTTCAGCCTCTTAGTGAGTTAGTTGCTGTTTAAAGACATTGAAACTCATCAATGCAAGAAAAGCCACAATGAACCTGAAGGAGGGAGGCAAACGTCTAAAAGGGGTCCGAGCCCGAAAGAGGGAGATCCGGGGTGGAAAGTTGTCACATAATGTGCATTGAAAAGGAACTGTTTCATTGATTTGTTGAATACGATTTGGTGAAGGATCTGTGCCCTGAAGAGGGGGACCCAAGGATGAAGCTGTCACCCAAAGTATATGTGGAACAGAACTTTGTGTTTGTTTGTTGAATGCATCAGGCCCTCGAAGGCAAGAGACTTTTATTGAAAGGACACTTAACCGCGAAGAACCTGATGGTGGCTACGGAACTGTAAGCTTGTGCTGAGAGGGATCGAGTCTGTGCTGTGCTCCAAAGTCCCACCTTGTCCTGTACTAGAAAAAGGGGGGGGGGGTAGGGAGACAACTGGAAATCACATCCCGACTTATTATTTGTGAACACGTCTTTCTTTATTGAAAATGCTATCCCACACTCCTCAGTAATTAGTTGTACGGAATTGGCAATAGGTGTTTCTTTGTATAGGCACTTTTGTTTTGACACAACGCCACAAGGACTGCCTTATTTTCATTTGATGGTCGACGCATGCTCCATCTTAGATTTCGGTTTAGGTTAGGCGTTTTTCCACCATGCATTTCTAATAAACAACCTTGAACTGTGATCACGTGTCTCTTTACTGTTTCCACTACGAGTTCCTTACAGTAGAGAAATGCCTCCTAGATTAGGGACAGTGAGGCATTTTCCAACCCCTTTATTATTTAATAAAGGTTTATCGCAAACGTCATGAGTCCTCTGTGTCTCATTCCTGGTTCCTCACAAGATCACATTGTGTACTCTTGTAAAACGTATCTAAAAATCAAAAATATAAGCCATACTTATTATTCTGTTCCATGTGATGTTATTGAATTATGAATAATTAAATGTTACCAGAAAAAATTATATATATTTTTGTTTAAATTGTGCCCTCCCCCAAAATAAACACTGTTTCCCCATGCTTGTAACCTCATCCTGAACCAGCTCCACACCTTTTAACCCTTTACCCCCAACCCTTACATATTTTGTAACATTCTATTTGTTTATATTTTCGGTAACATCACTGGGTACCATTATTAATCATGTCTTTGCTCTAACAAATAAACTCTAGCACTTTAAATATTCAATCGTCGACACCCTACCCACCACAAACCAACTCGTAGCATTGTCAATTGAGCAAGAAAATGGCCTAATTTTACAAATAACATACAGACCATTGTTAGGCAGAATCCACTGCAATTCCCTTGGGGAGCAATACAGCAGATTAAGACTACAGGTATATGCAATAAATTCCCTTTGGTATCAGTCTATACCACAAAGATTTAGTTGGTAGCTGTGGCTGAGCAGTCAGACCTATCTCAAGAGGAAGATGAGCAGTATTCAGGGTTTACACATTAGGACTATAGCACTATGGTATAAGGAAATACTGACCAAAGCTTTCATTAACAAACCTATATATTTATTTTACACACTTCTAGTTCAACACATAAATCACAGTTGTCAAAGTAAGTTAAAACAGTCAAGAAAAGTATACACAACTCCCTATTTAAATTATAGACCAGTTTGAGCAAGACTGAAAACTGAGCAAAATGGCACCAGGTCAACCAAGCAAAAATGGCACTCTAGTAATTTCTCAAAAGGGAGGGAAAGGACAAGTTATACAGAATTAACCTCTTAGACACACAAGCAACACTTCCCAAGTGGCTTGTGAACAAGTTAGGCAAGGTAGCACTTTAGCATTAGTCAAATATAGGTGAAAACCGAGCAAAATGGCACTTCAGCAATACTTAAGTGGGAAGCAAGAGTGGTTAAAGAGTTGTTGGTGCACCAACACAGTTGAGTGTGAAAAGCAATCTAGTGAAGGCAGTTGTAACAGGTTTAGCCAAAGTCAATAGGCCTGTGCCAGAGTTAGTGGTACAGGGCAATGTGCCCAGGATCAAACTGTTCTAGTCACTGCAGTCAAGTCTTTGCTTTAACGATTCAAAAGGAGGGTGCAGAAGGTAAAAGATAATGTTAGTCGTTAGGGGCGGCCAACCCTGGAGGTAGTTAAAGGATTTCAAACGCCTCTAGCAGTACCCCTCGAAACGGGAGGCCTGGCGGAACAACGTACCTAAAAAAGTGGACACTGCTCCTGCGGTGACGGTGGTTCCTGGCAGTTCCTGCAGTTTTTGTTGTCCAGCAGAGGAAGAGAGGATCTCGTGGAGGAAGGTTCGAGTTACTGCACTGCCCAGGGAAGAAGCAATCCGCCATGATGCAAAACGGATTAAAAGGTACGCTCCTTCAAATCGCGGTTGTGGTGGACGGGTGCCTGGCTATCTGGTCTCCGAGTGCAGGGCACTGGCGATTCGACCAAGGCAGGTCTTGGAAGGTGAACTGGTTGGCCCCACCAGCTCAAGGAAAGAAGACTCTTGCAGAGGAAGATCTTCTCAAGTCGTTGGAGAAAAGTGGTGAGGATCTGCAGCAGGGCTTCACCGGTGGTTCAGTCGTTGCAGATGTCTTCAGCTTCTCTCCTCTTCGGTTTCTTAGTTCCAGTGGTGACGTCTTGTCCTCCAGTCCTCAGGACCCTGCTTTTATTCAGCAAGACCCCCCAGCCTATCAGGGGAGAGTGCGACTTGGGTTGCGTAGGCAACCCTGTCCAGGGTGCCTAGTCCCCCTCCCACACATCCTGTCTACCCCAGACTAAGTGGCGCTGAGAGGAGGGCTTCTGTGCAGAAGCCCGCCAAAAGGACGAACAAAGGATCCCCGACCTGGGTTAGGATTTCAGAGAAAGATGCGAGAAAGAAATATTATCAAAGATCTGGCAAAAAAAAAAAAAACGCCGGATTAAAGTTAATATTAAAATAAACCGGCGGTATGTTAGAGGCTGTCAGTAAAAGTGGTAGCCTCGATCAATGGGAAAATTCCAGAGGAAAATATTCACGGTCGAATATTTACAGTAGAAACCACTGCCACCAGCCAGAAACCTTTGAGAGAGGGACCGTACGGTACCCCCTCGAAAATGAACACTAGGGAAAAACTATTAACCCTTCCCGGTACTACCATAGTAAGATGGTTTGTACTGGTTTTGTTCATAAGGATTGACTAGTAAAGTCAATGGGGACTTTACATGCCCTAGGAGACAGTAGTCAGTCCCAGGGTATGGAGTCTATGTTTGGGGGTCGCTATGACACCCCGTTGGTACGGCACGAGGGTGCTGTGTACCACACATGTAAAAAGATGAGTCCTATGATGGTGAGAAAAACCGCATAGTCCATAAGCACACACGATAGCCTAAAACACACACTAGCAATTTGTCTAAGAGTGGGAAAAAAAGGTCTCGCTCTTAGCAGGAGAAAATAATGAACCCCTCAAATCAAGCAAAGCTGCTGGGGTACTCTATAGGTAAGGGAAATTAGCATTTTAAGAGAATTCTCCCTAACAACCGTTCATAAGAGTGGGGAATGATTAGAACCCAATAGATGGGTTAAGGACTTAATGAACAAAGATGAAATTCCACATCCGTCTTTTACCAATACTTTTTCAAGTTACCTATAGATTATAGCATTTCCTAACATTTTTCCAAATTCATGTGAAATTTATGTGAGTGCTGCAATGTTTTCAGATAGTTATTGTTTAACACCATTCCATTTATCACCGCTCCAGTACATAGCTTACGTAAAACATCAATATCAAGTTTGCACAATGATTTATGTAACCCAAGAATAATCAAATGCATCTTCAAATATATATATATTTTTTCTGCAAACAAGATGTAAACACTTTGTGTCATGACCAAGTGAATTAAGCAGTCACTAGTAGAATTTGGGTCTGTGATCCTGTACACATGAGCAAATGCCTCTTCCCAAAACTCAGCAACTCTATCACAAGTGCAGAGCAGGTGTTACAAAGAACCCTTAGGCTTGTGTTGGGTGCTGCTAAGACCACTCTCTGCAAATCCTCATTTAGCATGTCACCAGATGTAAATATTCAATTTTCTTCTGTTGCTATCGTCTTAGCCACCAAAAGATGAGCAAATCAACAGTTTTCCCCAGAGTTCTATTAAGTTATACTTCATCCGCCCAGAAAGTGTTTATTATTCCATCATTCAGAAAGGAGGAGATTGAAAACGGGTATGAGGAGGACCATAAAACAGATTGCAATCTATGCTTTTGACTCAAATGTTTTTTGAGTTGTGCACTTTGCCAAACTTCACACATTCTAGTCCTTCGTGACAACTTTAAATGAGTGAATTACACTCTGTGAACAATCTTAGTACTGGTACTTAATTGTGAAAAGATGTTTGTACATGTACCTCACCGGGCCGTGGTAAATTCCTAATATGCCAGACTTACCTTAGCGCCTGGTCTGGCAGCATTGTCTTGATGAGGCTCTTGCATGTGTGCCTGTGCATTTCTCCACTTGGTTTATATAACAGCGAGTTTAAACTCCACCTGATGAGCTATTGCAAAGATGATTGTATTGAACTTTTCAGGTTAAATATAACGGGAGCTGCGTGATATGGAGGTCATTGTAATTTAGTAGTCGACCTGCCATCTTTGCATACCTGCCAACTAAAGCAGTTGATTCGAGACCTGAAATGATCAGGGTAATCCGATGAGGCAATAATGGCAGAGAAAGTGTACCCTGGAAGATGTAGAGGTTAAGCTATGCTCTTTGCAACATTGGTGATGTGTGATTTAAAGGGCAGTTTAGCATCATACACAATGCCCAGGTTGTGTGCCCTTTATAATGGAATAGGAGGTTAGTGAAGGAAATATAGACATGACACAAAATCAGGTGAGTTAAGTAAGAGCTGGGCCGATATTACTTCTCTCCAAAGACCAAAGCACACACCGCACCAAGGATCGATTCACAGTTTGAAGAGACAGAAATAGTTTTAAAGAAAAGAGGCACTAATCAGAAAATCGATGTTAAAAGAGCTTTTATCATTTATTTTTCTTTGTACCAATGTAACGTTGTATATAAATATAATTAATGCCATTTAAAGAAACACCTGACTTTGCTTTGGCTCTCCCTACACACACATAGTACCGTAAGAAAGAAGCCTGACATTTCGCCTAAGGCAAGCTTGAGCCTTAATTAGCTCTCCCACTTCCTCCATGGGGATGGCCAGTCTGGTTAACCCAACCTCCACCATACATTGGGGCACTCTGCGCGCCTTTTGTCACAGGCTCAAGGAAGAATCCTTTTGTACTCCTCAGTCTGAGTGGTGTCCTCTTTGCCCTCCCTTTCTCAACCTTGTCTAGGGTGGGGGCTTGGGACACCTTGTAGCGGCAGTGCATCATGGGCATCGGAGAACCCTGTTGAGTTTTTTTTTATTTTTAAGAATATCCTCCCACCTCTTTGCAAGTGTACCCATGCTGCCCGGATTCATTGCCTGCAACAAGTAGACCATCAATGAAGATGTGATGAACTCTGGGCGAAGTTGATGCCCCAAGCTAGGGGAAATGCGTTACAAAGGAGGACTTGGGGGAAACCACATATGATTTCAATGGTAACTGTTAAGATGGATATCCAAAATCAACCCTGGGGTGGATTGTAAGATGCCAACCTATTATGGTGAACAGGAAAGGCACTGAATTCCAGCCAAACCCCATCAGGGTAGGTAGCAGAGAAACAATACTAAGAATGAGGATGGGTGTGAGAGTGGTCTATGGCTGCAATGAGACACACACACAGTACTCCAATAATTTCAGCAACATTCAGGACAAAGAAGTACAATAATATATAATGATTTATTCGGCCTTTAAAATGCACACTAAGCAATGAAACCTAGGTATGTATTGTCACACAACTACTATGAAATACATATATACATTCACTCTTGAAGGTTCCAAGAAGAACCTTCACACTTTATCCAAAAGACAGTTAAGCAATAGTTAGAAGTTATTTATTTCAATATTTAAAAACACCACAGACCCAATGGCCTCAGAGCGCTAACAAACATAAGACAAGATATAAGCTAACACAAACCAGAAAAGGGTATGGCGGTTCCACTAAGTCAACTACCAGTTCCAAATTGGATGAGCCATTGAGAAGATCTTTGCAGATGCTTAGAAAGAGTGGAAGATTGCTTCCCACCCCACAAGCGCACAGTCTCTTTTATTCCGAGAATATCACTTGCTTATTTCAATCCTCCTAAGTACTTTAAGGTCAGAAGTTCTTATAGCTCCAGTTCTCTGGTGTAGCTATGCACACTCTTTTGTTTCGTAGTGCCTCCTATGGTTCGTTCCCTACTGGCTCCTCTACATTGGTAATAATACAATTTATTTAATCAAGGCATAAAATAAGCAGTGTCGCAGTGTAATTTGCTTTGTAATTCTATACGTTTGCTAATTAAATTGCCACCTGTGTAGCAAAGCTAGCTATTTAAGTTGGCATGCTCAATGAAAGCACAGATCACACAGCATTCTTCTCTTGCCTTCAGAGCTCTCTCCTCCCTCGATTCTCTGTTGACTTCAAATTCAAAGGGGCTAACGGAGAAAGAGTGCAGCAGTAATCATCCCTTTCACTCATGTGCCAAAACGCCTGTATGCGAGTGCTATGCACATTCTTTTCCAAATAATTGCAAACCAGAAATAATTTGGGATAATACTGTTAAGCCAACTGTATCCTGTCTGCCAAAGACCAGTATGTGTTAGTTATTTCTTTTTAAAAAGCTTTCAATTCCTTTTCTATAAATGTAATTGGTTACATAATGCATAATTACAGTAAAACACTGCATCTTCTCCATGCTTTACAGTTAAGTGTATCTAAATCTCAGTGTCAACTAGATTTCATTTTGGTGGGGAATTTACATGACCCCACAGCCAAATGCTTTGAAGGCAAACCTAGTTATGTGGCCTGCTGGTTACATATCACTTGCAACTGGTGCGCAAACCATAAGCTGATCCCATATTCCTTGACATTCTATCTTACCATATTGCTTTATACCCGCTACCCTGAAAGTGAGATGGCCGCAAACTACAATATTCTGCCTAGTTTGCCCAGTTCTCTGCCTGCTACGCCATCCACACTGCTTAGTCTTTTACATAATGAATACACAAAGCTAACTTGATATCTACTTAAAGTAGTGATCAATAGTTTAATCCAGTCTGTACATCTATAGATCCACTGCAAACAGTACACTGTAGTTGGCCTCCAGAACTCACTTTGCTCTATGATTATGATTGCATTATTTATTTGCACCTACAGTAGAGCGAGCTGGTCAAACTGTTTTCCGAGCCTTTTATCATATCTATTTATTTGTGTCCATTCATGCGGCTAACCTTTTTACAGACACTCATCCAGGGCTTGCAAAGTATTTTCGCCCACTTGCATAGTCGAGTAGATTTAGAGAAGGGACGGTACCATTTGCAGGGGATGTTGGAAACATTTAAATACACTTTTTTGACATTTACTGCAAACAAAGTAAAGTTTAACTGTGTATGGCTGGCCTCTAGGTGGTAGCAGTGTGCCAAACTAAAGTGGGTTTGTGGTGACATGCACCATTTTACAGAAAGTGAATTTAAATTTGTTGTCCGTTGCCATGGGTCTAGTACATGTCTCTTCAGTAGAGTGAGTAAACCAAGTTACTAAATCTGCAGGTCTAGCGTAATTTTAAAGAATTTGCAAGGCCCGACTTATCTGACTAATGTCTTACTTCAGCAGGAACACAAAACGGCTGTATTGTTGCTAATTTTTTATCTTGGGTACAAGTATCTTCTGGTGGCATTAAAAACATTAGTACAAAATTGCTAATCAAATGGGGTTGTTTGCTAATCAAGAAAGAATTAAGTAGCAAACTCTGCTAATCAATTTTTGTAAACTAAATTATGCCTTGTTTTATCCATAACAAACCCTCTTAAAGGAATAGTGCACTCAAAAATATTAAGGGCTTAAAAGATGGGCAATAATACAATAAAATAAACATCTTTTTAATTAAAGTTCCTATGTAAAATGTTTCACAAATAATGTTTAAGCCCCTTTAAAATCAAGCACTAGGAGGTGTCCATTTTGTGAAACAAAAGCCACCTGTTGGTAACTTTTATTACATCGGCGGCTTTTGCTTCATTAGTGAGACGCAGAAAATGCAGGCAGGAAGGCTGCTGCCTGGTAAGTGCTTTTACTTTAAATATTTTATTATATTTTTTAATTAAAAAACGAAAGTAACCGCATGTATAAATACATTGTATTTATACATGCGGTTACTTTGGTTTTGAGTCTCCTGGGCCCCCCCGGCCTGGGGGAGACCGGTAGACTCAAAACGAAAGCCGCTGCATGTTTAAATAAAAGCACTTACCAGGCAGCAGCCTGCTTTCTCTGCTCTCTGCGTCTCACTAATGAAGCAAAAGCTGCTGCTGTAATAAGTTACAAGCAGGTAGCTTTTGTTTCATTAGTGCCGCAAGGACCGAGATTAACTCAAGCACAGGAGGCTTGTCCATTTCACAAAATGGACGCCTCCTAGTGCTTGATTTTAAAGGTGTTTAAATGTTATTGGTGAAACATTTTACATAGGAACTTTAATTAAAAAGATGTTTATCATTTCTTTTGTATTATTGCACATCTTTCAATCCCATAAAATGTTTGAGCACACTATTCCTTTAAGCTTTTATCCACATTCATAGGCATATGAGTTTTATTGACACACAGGCTCCACTTAATACAAGATTTTCTTTCAGAGTTGGCAGGTCGGGCAGGGCCTAGAAATGCTCTGCTGGCTCCCTGGCTGAGACCAGGTTTGTATTGAAGCTTGGGGGTCAGAAATGACGACCAGCATTTTTGGCTGTTTTTTCCTCCAGACGATGAGCACTATTTATCCATGCTAGTTCCATCTGACAAAGTCTATCCACGGTACCTGGGCCATCCTTGCCCCTACTACATTCCAGTAAGTGTGTAGTGGCCACAGATCCACCAGATCTTTGGGATGATTGTGTTATACAACAGTCAAATTCTGCTGGAGCTAAGGGCAACGCTGGACCAGAAGCAGAACAACCTAACTGAAGCAGGTGTTCCTCGGTTTCCTTACTTACTGCCGCCCGACTACTGCTGTCATTCTGGACAGTTGGACAGAACTGATCTATCCTGTCAAGATTCTGATCAGTTTGACGCAAATGTATCGCCATATCAGGGTTACATTGAAGAACACACTTATCCAATGATTCCACCCATAGGCAAAAAATCTGGGAAATTTCTACAATGATTGAGCTCTGGTGTAATAATGTCCTTACATGTTACCATTGCTTAAGACTCATTTGCTCAATTGGCTCAGTTTGCTCGTCATCCATCCCCAAGTGACCCACAGGAGGCTGTAAATGGGCCTCCAGAGTAGCTTTCTCCACCCTTTTTTTTCCATTGGGGGTTGTGTTGACAAAGCTAAGACTAAGCAATCGGACATTCCAGCTTGATTTCAAGTTTCTATGTCCCCTAATGAGCACACATGATCTTCATGGTTCTCTATATCCAGCTCTACACTTGACATTGGGATGCCCGTAATTAGGCTAGGTTCAACATGATTGGAGGTGCCTGCTTGATGTTTCCTCCACGCACTTCTTGGCAGGACCTCAAATACTACTATTGGGTTTTGGGGACGCAAATGGCATACCATGCTCTGAGAGAGCCAGTTCCAAAATCCCAGGTTTAGGATCCTCTTGAGAAAACCCCTTTTTTGGCCTTAGACCAGAAAACCTTGGCTGAGAAGTCAGAGAGGCTATCGTAACTGACAATCCAGGTGTCGTTTTAAAGGAATGGGCTCTAGTAATGGGCATTTTAAGTACTCTGAGAGAGGCTTACCCAGTAGCACACTTATCCGGCCAGTAATATGGCCAATTCTCACACAACAACAACAATGACCGCAACAACTGTGTGATGTGACTCTACTTTCTCCACCCCAATCACTGGGAGTCGCCCACTACAACCACAGCAGGCGAAGGTAGAGAAGAAACAGGGGCGCAGCTAGGTAAAGCTAAATTGACACGTCCTGGCAACACAGTACTCTATACCCCTTCCAGTCGACGTTCGGCTTATCACTTGATCTCAGCCTTCCCTTTCCCTCTTACCACTGTGTGTCATACGACGGCTCTGAACCTCCCAGCTCCGGCACCAAATAATTCAAGCAGTTCTGGTGTTTGGGAGGACAAAGACAGTATTGCGTACCCCAATGAAAATGGGGGCAGAATATGTCTCGCCATTAAATCCCTGTTCAGATCTGCATGGAGCTCCACTTTCTTTCTGCGTCACTGCATGTGGCCTCAGGACTCGAAAGAGAAAGATTGAGGAAAGGACCTTGCAGCGTCTATGCGTGATTGTCTGGCCGCTCCAGAGACTAGGGTCTGGCCGCCTCCAACAATCTTTTAACAACTGTATGTAATAAAGTCAGTGAGAAGATTAAAAAAGCATTTAATTCAAAACAAGCACATTGCAGGTAAGTGATGAGATTCAGAAAAACACTGAAGAAACACTTAGGAGCAACCTTAGAATAATTCCCTAATACTTAGTAAGTCTAGCCCTGAGATGGAATGGGGCCTAGTACCCCATCAGTTCCTAAAGTTCTACTGTAGCATTCGGTGTCTGTCATATTTAGAAGGTCAAATATAAAGTAAGAGTTGTAGTTGAGAGAGTGGTCAGCAGACAGACGGTGTGTGGTCTGCTGGATCTTTGAGGATTAACTAAATAAAAAAGAAACCTAATGGAAAATTGAGGCTGTGCATTGATTTCAGGTCACTGAACAGATGTATAGTGCTAGATAGACATCCCTTGCTGACATCCCTCCAACAAAACTGCTTTCATGTCAGCATCCGCCATTTACAAAGCGGCCATCCTACCTGCCAAAAAAGCTACCTCCGATTCCAGAATGCCAAATCTAGTACAAAGGAACTGTTCAGCATATTAAAGGCGCTCGAATCCACTGCACCATCCACCCAAGACTGCAACAAAAACGCAGAATGGTGTACCAGGATTCAGCAAGCCCTCGCAGATAAAATTACCCTACTCCAAAACAAGATCAAAGTTAAAAAGGCAAGCCTCATCACGGGCCCACAGCCCACCCATCCTGACCCAGTTAAAATATCTCACTCTTGCACCCCTTTTTCCTTCTTGCAAGTATCTCCTAAGGAAGTTGAAGACATCATAAAAAGCCTAAAACCATCCCACTGCCAAGATATCTGACCTGCCACCATCATTAAGGATGGAGCAAAAAATCTAGCCCCTTTCATCACCACTCTGATAAATTCCTCATTCTTTTCCAATCAGGTACCCAACAACCTCAAGGAAGCTTGGGTTATGCTGCTACTAAAAAAAAAACCTAACCTCGACCCTAATGTCTCCACTAATTACTGGCCAATCACCACCATTCCATTCCTCCTAAAAACTCTGGATCGTGTGGCTTATCTGCAAATCTAGAGACATTTGGAGGATAACGATCTTCTAGGACTTGGACAATCAGGTTTCAGACCCAGACGTGGAACTGAGACAGCCTTCCTAGACCTAAAGATCCAAATGGACGAGGCGAAGGACAAAGGCAAGCTAGCAATTCTCCTACTACTTGACCTATCCGCAGCCTTCGACCTCGTTAATCACCAAATTCTCACCAAACACCTTACCACAGCGGCAGCATTCTCCACTGATGCATTCTTCCGGTTTAATAGGAAGGGTTAAATCCTTCCTATTAAACCGGACCACAAGAGTCTTCTCCCCCTCGGCCTCAGCAGACCCAACTCCGACTGCCTGGACAACTTGGGTGTCGTCTACACTAACTATGCAGACAACACTCAAGTGCTCATCCCCCTCACTGGATGCTACGACCACGATCCAAACTACTAAACAATATCTATCTTGAAATCCAAGCCTGGATGGCTACCAACAGTCTTTGTCTCAATGATGATAAGACCGAGTTAATGATCATGGGTACTCGGGCACGTCTGAATAAACTCCAATCCAGATTTTCCTCTTTCGTCATTAATGGCAATACAATCAACGTCTCCAAAGAGATAAAAACAGTGTGTGTATACCTTGATTCAACTCTATCTCTCAAAAAACAGGTCTGCAGTGTTGCGTCCTCCACGGCCTACACTAGTAAATTGATCTATAGCTGCAAATCTTATGTATCCAAAAGTAGCTGCTTAACGCTGGCTAGAGCACTTGCTCTACCGAAAATGGATTACTGCAACACACTATTCCTCGGCTCCTCTGAATATAACTTAAACAAACTCCAGGTACTTCAGAACAACTCCCTGAGACCAGCACTTAGTCTTCCCGGGTCCTGCCACATCTCCACACACCGACATAACGCCAACTGGCTACCCATCCATGACAGAATCACTTTACGCACCTTGGCCATCACACACACAGGCCTCACAAACTCGGCCCCAAAATACTTGGCAGACAAAATTTGCAAACACCAACCCACATGCACCACCAGATATCTCAATCCCATAACCTAGTGGTTCCAAGATGCAACCTAAAAACAGCCGTACGAGCTAGCTTCCCCTTACAAGCTGCCAAATGTTGGAATTCTATCCCCATCCCTCTCAGACAGGAACCCTCCTTCCTCACCTTTAAAGCCAGTATAAAAAACTGGCTGTGTAACAAGCCGGCTCAGTAAGATGTACTCACCAGACTAACTGATCATCATTTATGCTATGGGCCAGCCTCCTGAGTAGTTGCTACTGTGTAGCCACTACTTTACATTAACTCTTGTATCTCACTTTCTGACCCACCTGTAACCAGAGTCCGTATTGTCGATGAAGGGGATCGCAAGGAGTGAAGTGCCCTTGACCTTTTCGACGAGGAACCGTCACTTTCACGAAACCTCAAGAATAGAAAGCATAAGACCAGGAAACCAGGCTGAAGAATCCTGCATTAGTACCCTGGGCCCTTTCGTGTCCATTAACAAAGTAGGGAGAATCGCCTGCTGCCGTGGTGCTGTCCTTGGCTCCTACAACAAAGCAGTGGCAGTGAAATCAACACAGCCGGTGAGTTGGGGAGACTGATACCAGACCAGACTGTGTTGAAGCCAAGGTTGCAAGCAGCAACATTGTATGGTGAGCGCTGAAGCGAACAGTGTATGAAACACATGTGATGACCAACTTGAGTAAAATTTAACAACAGATGAGTGATTGAACTTTGAAACCAAGATACGATACCTTTGACAGAGTGGTCCGGCACCACTGCATGCTCATTCGAAGGTCTCTGTAAGGTATCCAACTGAAAGATAAGAGTGGCAAAGAACTGTGCATCGAAGTGGTCCTGTGACGGGTCAAGCAAAATCCTGTGCACAATTGAAAGTCTTCAATGTTGATACTACGAAGCAAGTTGATGACAGAATAGATGAAGTTGGTCAGAGCCCGGACGAGGGAGATCAACGGAAAGCCTTTTGGGGAAAGCAAGTTTGTTAAAGTGAATTAAATTAGTCCAAGCCTGTCGGTGGGAGACTGATTAAACATTGTGTTAAAACTGATGTGAGCCTGGCTGAGCGGGATCCGGCTTGAACTGCGAATCACTAGAGAAATTGGATACATGACAATCCTCCGAACATTATTCTAAAGGGGGATCCAAGGTTAATAGTGCATCACCTGAGAAATTGAGTAAGTGTGAAATCCTGAGAGCAAAAGAACATATTATTTGTTTGTCGCATCAGGCCCTCTGAAAGAAGAGACTTTGAAGGGCAAAGAGACTTGGGCACGGAAGACCCTGATGCTAATGTTTGAACTGCACCCTCGTTGCAGAAGCCAGAGACTGTGCTAAGCTCCCACACTATTTGTAATTGGAGCTAAGGGTTGATGATATGGTTTTTAGTATAGGCCCTTTTATTTTTACAAGACACAACTAGGACTGCGTTATTATTATTTGATGGTCGCAGCTTGCTCCCATCTTTAGATTTAGGATTAGATAGGCGTTTATCAAACCCTTTCTTGGAAGTTCAATAACACAGTTGAACTGTGGTCACTTGTGGCTGTCTTACTGTTGATACCATGCCTTCCTTACACCTTGAAGAATGAACGGGTATGGTTCAGGGGTAAGAGACATACCGAAGAGGGAGTGTCGACAGCCGCATTTTCTGAGTATGTAAAGTGAGTAAGAGAACATGTAACGTGAAGTATACAGTATATTGTTGCCATTTTACCTGTATTTCAATTTGAACACTATTGATGTGTTATGCAAATTTATTGTTAGAGAATATGTACATGGTAAAAAAAAATGTAGAAGTGTAGGTTTTCTGTATAAGGAAGAGAGGTGTGAGGTGTGTCACATCTGTGTTTGGCCTATTTAAAATGTAGAATGTAAAGTTAGTGTTGCAGTTGAGAGGGTGGTCAGCAGAAGGAAGGCGAATGGTATGGTGGGGCTTTGAGGATTAACTAAATGAAGACGTTTTGGAACATACAGAGTCTTCCTTACTTTATATACTTTTCAGGTAGGTTTACTATTGAATTGGATGGTGCCAGTGGCTGCGATTAAGGGTTCCAAATGTTACTAGAAGTTCAGTTAAGTAGCTCTCTCAGGCCCATTACACTAAGGGAGTATTAGGAGGGGATCTAGGACTAGAGCACCACAGATCAAGAGAAAGATGGGGCTGTGTAACCCTATGGAGGATAGGGGGAAAAGAAACCGGCATTTCAACTTAGCCCTCTTACTCCGATTGTCCCAGAAACCACTTCAGGGGCTCCAAAATCCATTTGGGGCACATCCTTCTGGTTGAGGGAGTCCCAAGGGTCGTGGCTTCAGAGGTTGTTTTCTGATTCAGGATTTAGTTTCGGTCAGTCGCGGTTTCTGTACTACGATTCCAGAGACTGGCCAGCTGGTCACCTGGCCACGAAAGGGCGAAGGCTTCTGCAGAGCAGGTGACTTCAGGAGGCCACCAAGGAGCATAGACGATGGCGGCGACAGGCGATATTCGATTGACGGATATCGGGACTAGCATGCTAAAAATGCAGGGGCAGGCATCTTACAGTGCACATGTTGAAGAACCTCCTAGTTCCAAGGATGCACTTGGTATGGCGACAGCTGCAATGAAGTAGCCCAGGAGAGAGTTGGTCAGTACACCTGATGATCCAGGGACACTTTTGAGGGCTCAGTAGGCCCGCATCCTTGAGCAGGTGTAGAGACTGGTTCTTCCCACTGGTTCAGGGGTTGAAGCTCTATCGATGGTCTTGCGATCAAGATAGAGAAGCAGGGTTTCACCAACACTTGATTGGAGTTAATGCTCATCAGATGCAATCGCCATCCTCTGGTCTTCAACTGACTGCAAGTCTTCGTATGAGTCTTGGCTACAATTATGTTCTCTCGAATGCCTGCAAGCATCCACCTTTTATCCAGTATTTGGACTGGAGTCTCAACCAGCTTCACCAATGGTACGGATCTGGACCAATGAAACTGGTAGTGATACTGGCACTCAATCTATCCTGCAACAGACACTTGGGGGGGTGTCAGATGTGGACTGGGACCAGACAGTCCCAGCCCCCACATCTGGATAAACACAGACTGCCCCTTTACAAAGTATCCTAACCTCATTTCACTGTAATGTGAGCAGTTTTAAAAATACAAGAAATCCATTAAGGGATACATAGTGTCCCAGTACTGATAATCCTATGGACTTATCAATTTCCCCCCAAAAACGAGTACAATGCAAGGGAAGTAAAAGAGAAGGCTTGAATTGCCTCCAAAAAGTGATGGCGGCATTCCAAACAAAGGAAAAAAATGGTGTTCCATAAAAGTCTGAGAGGAAAGAAGCAAAAAGAAACCTGTTCCTAACAGTACCCCACCCTGGGCTCTAGAGAAAAAAGGGGCAATGTGCACCCCAAAGTAGTCAGTTGTGGTTCCTAAAAATACCCCACCCTGGGACCTAGGGGGAAAAAAAGGGGCAATGTGCACCCAAAGTAATAAGAGGCAAAGGAAAACACACCCACATGCACCCCTTGTGTCATAACAACCACCCTCACCCAGCCAGGACATCATAGCCTCCTCCACACTAAGCAGCAGTACATGAAAATGCAGATCACCTATTTGGTCTTCCAACCACACTGGAAACACCATTTACATTTCCCAATGAAAAGGAAAGTAAATAGCTTCCAGAAATTCAAAGTTAAGCCTTTGTACCTGGAAAAAAGAGTCTGCAAACCAGGGAGAAAGGGAAACCAGTTGCTCACTAAACAAATGATCAAAGCTCTTGAAAGATTTCGAAGATGAGCACCAGCTCTTTCAATGCCCTCCCTCCCAGGCCTCCAGATAAGGTGCGTACTAGGATTTTTTACTCATGAAAATCTTATAAATACGAAAGCTTTATTATTTTCCTGTGTACATTTACATACAAGTTTAGAGCAGAGGGCAGTGCAAAGGTCAGGTTACTTGACAGAAACCAGAAGGCTTCTTTTGATTTGTATCTACATGGGTGTAATTGCAAGCCATGCATAAACACCTCTGAAACAGAATGTATTTCTCTGAAGCCTTTTAAAAAAGGAAACTGCACACTGTGATAATAGGAATTGTTTATTTCCATTCAGCGTCTTCTATGTTGCTGCTCATGGAGCAAACAGAAGCACTGTGTGTATTTATTTTCCTAGCAGGATTATATAAAGATGGAAAACAAAGTTGTAATTGAGAATTAATATTTTGTAAGAAACTATGCTTTTTTTTACAGTGAAAGCAAACCAGTATTGCACAATTGTATTTTCCAAGAGTTCCTGTGCTGTGTGCATAATCATGCAGAGGCAGATCATTTTTACACTTATAATTTAATTAACACTCTAATTATAAAAATAGTGTGTAAAATGATGACTATGCGCAGTCTAGTTTACATCCATTCAGTCTTGCAGTTAATGTGGCACATTACTATAAGTGGTCAGTGGCAGCAGAGTCTTTGGTCAAGGGTGAATGATTGTCATTACACCAATCACAGGTGTTCCAGCCTCTCTTATCTACAAGAATTCAAACATCCAAAACCTGATTTTCCAGGAAGTGCAAGCGCTGAAAGTTACATTTGTAATTGAAATAGAAACTCAGCAAAACCTGTCCCTGTGATAATCCAGCTAGGTATTTAACTTTATGTTGCACATCATACATGGTTCGTCCAACCCCAAGGCACTGTGATTATTATACCTCAGTCGATGCTCAGTTAACCGTCCTTTGACGGATGTTAGCCAATAAGATAGCTCAGCCGGTTGAGCACTCGTTGCTGCGATCTGTGCGTGATCTGTAGGTTTGAATCCTGGCAAGGCCAACTCATCCTTTCAAGGTCGATAAAGGAGTGCCAACTTCGGTTTGGTGATAATTTTGATTAATATGTTCTATGTACAGCGCTTTGCCAAAAACACTATGTAAATAACAATTTGACCATGAGATTAGTAATAGAATTTACCATGGAGTCCTTGCCTTCCTGCACTGTTGGATCATAGCCTCGACATACCATTAGGTAGTAATAGGTCCAGGAAATGAGGACTTTCATTAAACATCAAAAGACAATTCTGCTATCAAACCTCAAAACACACAATACAATTCATGCTTGCTTCACTATGTAATTGGCTAGGTTTTTGTGTTTTCAACATTTAAATATAAATAGGAGAGCTAGAATGGCCAGACCTTAGAGAAATAATGAAAGGTGTATTCTGTCAAAATGCAGAAAGCTGCTGCGTTGTCATGATTTCCATACAGTTTTTGCACATGTTGGCAGGATGTTACATACATTTTACTCTCTTGCAAAGGAGAAAAGTCATTTTTACTCTCTTAAAATCACATTTACTCTCAAAGTTTAAAAACAGGGAGTAAAATACTCCCACCTCCAAAATCTTATCTGGAGCAGTGGCACCCACCCCATAAGTTCTGAACTACAACGCCTCTCTCTCAATCAGATCACTGCACAGAACTATATGATCAACCCTTCCAATGAGGGAGAAAATATCTGGTCCTTGTAGAATAAGAGGAACAGTTTCATAGGAAAGCTGGTGGATGGACTGGGAGAGCTCCGAAGTCTGAGGCTGGGAGAGTCTGAGAGAAATGGAGGATAGTCCGACCCATGTGGAGAATCATATCCTGGAAGAGACAGTGTCGCGATCCACTCAGCTTCCACCACTAAGGTGGCATCCTGGGGGGGCCTCGCCCATACCAGGCCTAAAGCCTCTAGTACACCAATTTGTAAGTGTTCGAATGCACACCAGCTGATTAATAAATATTTTAGGAACTCTTAAACAATTAACTTAAGCTGCCCTGACGCATAGGAGGAACTCACCATTTCTGCGTTTTGTGAAGTAGATTCCCTTCAGCAGGAGATGATCTTTAACATTTGTCAATTAATGAAAAGTAAGAGATGTCACTGTTTTCTATCAAAAAGAATTTGGATTCACAGCAAGTGGACACTGTTTAGACCTGATTCTTTCACGAGGGATTCATTTACAAGGTGTAGATATTGAACCGATGAGGCTGTCAGAAGATTTTATGGTCCAATTTACCTGGACCAAAGAACTGAATACAGTAAGAAGTAATATATTCTCCATGTCAGAACCCCGTCGCCGAAAGAAAGACCTGGACTGTATCTGATATCGATCTTTTGAGTCACATACCTACTACACATGACGCTGAAGGGGTGTGGACACCTATACAAAACTGATGTGACCACTACAAGTAGTCTGTGACACTATTACACCAATAAAAACCTACATACATCGAGAAAAAGGGAGCAGTGGTTTGATGACCTACTAACGTGCTGCCAGACGTTTCATAGAAAAACTGAAAAAAAAGTGGCTTAAGACCTGAGCCATCACAGTTACCTTAATAGCCAAGTATGCTTTACAAAAATATAAAGATGAGATTGTGCAGGTAAAAGCACAGTCTGCAAAAACAAATAAACCTAGCAGTTACTAGTCCTAAGGAATTATTTAGGACTGTTAGGACCCTCCCCAACCCAGGCTGTATAAACTCTAGCATGCCCCCCACCCCAGATGATGGCTAACGGTTTTAACATATTTTTTCTCAATAGAATTGAGTAGATCAGAATTTATATCGATGGCCATTTGAATATGACCCCCTTAAGTGAGTCGGATCCTATAGTAGAGAAAAAGACTCATCTAACTGAGTTCAATTTCACACCGGTTGGAAGAGAAACCATTAAAGAGTTACTCTCCCACCTTAAGCCCACTAATCTCACATATGACCCAATTCCAGCATATTTGGTAAAATAGGCACTGAGTGAACCTATTCAGATGTTTGTAAATGGCTCACTAGACCAAAGCTTTGTGCCAGAGGAGCTGAAAAATCTTATCTGACAACTTTGTTAAAACAAAAAAATGACTTTGGATCCTAAGGTCTTGGCCAGCTACTGCCCTATTGCAGGGCTTTTATGGCCAACAAAAATCCTTGAGAAAGTTTTAACTAATTCAGGATCACCTGGAAGCTAACAATATTTTAGATGGCCACCAGTCTGGCTTTAGGCAGGGACATAAAGGTCTGGGACGATGTACTCGAAAATGCTGACAAGGGGGAAATCGGCATGCTATTCATGCTTCACTTGTCGGCAGCTTTCGACACTGTGGACTACAATATACTTCGCTCTAGGTTAACCTCTGTGGCACAGGTATCAGAAAAAGCAATGATGTGGTTTAACTGTTCTTACTAACCGATTCCAACAAGTTAAGACAGGCCAGTATGTTTCTGAAATGCTAACAGGACCTTGTCGAGTACCGCAGGGGTCATCATTGTCACCTTTAATATTTCATTTATATATTCGTCCACTGTTAAAAATCTTTGCATAGTTTGATCTTCAGTATCATTCCTATGCAGATGATACCCATATCTATGCAAGTTTAAAACAACTGTTGGAGGCAATAGAGCGCATTCTGAAGTGTGCGGAAAGAATTTGTCTGTGGATGCTTGAAAACAAACTTCCGCTGACTCCAACTAATACTGAAATTATTATATTTGGCTCAAAAAATAAATGGGCAAATATTTTTCCTATACTTCCCTATCCAACTCTCTTTGGAATTGCTTCCAAATTTACTGACTCTGTGAAGAATCTAGGATGCATCTGGTAATCCAACTTGGATTGCAATTTACAGGTGTACCAGATTATTAAATCTGTATACTTCCAATTAAGACTCTAAAACCCATACTCTCCCTGATAGCTGAGCATGGCTGGCCGGCGGTGGTAGGCATCCTGGTCAATGCCAGACTGGACTATTGCAATGTGATTTTGGTGGGCAGTCCTAAATATCCCCTACAGCGCCTTGCAGTGGCCCAGAATTAAGCAATACGCCTGATTTTCTCCTTACCTTGGAAATCGCCAGTTTCTGAATACTGCAGAAGTCTTCATTGCTGCTGGTCCAGCAGCGGATCCAATCCAAGCTACTGTTTGTTGTCTTTAGGTGCATTCATGGCCTGGCGCTACCATACCTAACATCAGAAATTAAGACCTATAACCCTACACGCTACTTGCGATCCGTGGATCAAGGTTTTCTGTTGATCCCACCCTCTAAAATCACTCGCTGGGGTGATAGACGTTTTTCGGTGGCCGCCCTACGGGCCTGGAACTTACTTCCATCTCACCTACGACAGATTGAATCCCTGGCTGTTTTTAGTAAGAAACGGAAAACATATTTGTTCGTATAAATCTAAAATGCTTTGCACTATACTGTTCTATTTCCTTTTTTTGGACATGATCTGTGTCTAGATGCCGTTTGCTCCTTGGTTCCTTGCGCAATATAAATTTCAAATTCAACCAATTCAATTCAGCAAACATGCCATTCATAGAACTAAAATTCCAGGAAGCTGTAGATTCAATTTTAAAGAGAATAACCATATAAACCTGGTATAATATATCCTCAATGTAGTTCAAGTATATTATATCACAAAGCATATATTGTCATTCCCTCATGTTGCACATCAGTTATTCTAAATCATAACCAGAGAATGTGGCTTACTCGATCTTTTTTTTATTTGTATTTAGTTCCAATTAACTTTTAAACAAATAGTTAATGCAGTTACATTAATAAATAATCCAATTATATTAGTACATCCAATAAGACACATACATAACATAATAATAAGTAGCACATTGCTACACAAATTAAATACATTAAGGTAAAATCTACCATTGGGTTATGTCACCCGTAGCGTCTCCTAGACTACTTCAGCGACAGGTACTACAAGATGGGGAACAATACAATGCCAAAGACGATAAAGTGCTAAATGCATATATTCAGCGTCAGTATTCAGGCAGTAGCACCAGAACTCCCTGGATTTAATTAAATCATAATAATTTATTTAATTTATTTAACATTTATAAAGCGCTCACACAGCCCACAGGCATCGAGGCGCTGTTACAGGAATTGTTTGTTTTTCTTAGTTGTGTAATTGTGTTGTTTTTTTTTTTGTCTTAGTTACGTATTTATAACGCGCTTAAACACCCAGAGGTTTCTAAGCGCGGACCCGGGGATCGAACCCGTTGTTGCTTCGTGTCGTCTTGCTTCCAAGACGCGCACGCTGCCGCTGAGCTATCCTCCCGGGACATAATGGACGTAAGGACCCAGTATATACATGTATTTAGGCCCCAATACCACACATTCAGTGAATAAATGCTTCACTGTTTCCAGTTTGTGCGTAACATTACACAGTCTGCATTATCTTCGCGTTGGAAGGAGATGTGAGCCTATTACTGACAATACCAGGAGCTGATTCACCTGGAGATTCTGAGTATTAGATCTTGGACCATATGGAAAGGTTCTTTAAAAGATATTTTTGAGGTTTCACGTATTTGTGTAGCGTTGTAAACATACACATAGTTTTTTAATGTAGATAAATGCTGATAGATCTTAATCCAGTCCCAATGGAGTATCCTTTTCTTAAACACTTTTTGTACAATCACTAGATCAGTGTCTTAAGTTTAATACACGATCCCACTCCAATACATCATGTATTGCTTCCCAACACCCTTAGAATCGTTATGGCCTTCGACTCCCAGTATTACCAGCATATGAATTTCTGGTTTTAAACGAGTTTCAAAAAACCGGTCACCTCTTTTTTTCAATACCTGTGTCCTCAATGAAGTGATCCCCATTTCTAGTCTTAAGTACTCAATTGAAGTTGCATGAGGCAGTTTAAAGATGCTATCCACCTTCCTGCCGTTCAAACTAGGCGGACAGAAGGCATTGTCCTGTATTTTGTCTGGTGAGTCAGCCAAATGGAGATTGAAGAGCAGGAGGGCCAGCACACAACCTTGCTTGACCCCCCCCCCCTACTCGAATCTATCTGTCCGGACATCAGTCCTGCATCATCTAATTGCACACAGACCCTATTATAGTGTGGAGCTGCAGAATCACTTCAAACAACCACTGAGGGCAGCCCCACCCTCTTAGCTTGTCCCATAACTTAGGGCGAATAACCGAATCAAATGAGGTACAAAAGTAAAAATGCCACATATAGGGATGGGCTACCACGTGTCACCACCCTCCCCATCAGGCCACCGAGCACTCTGATGTTGTAAGTAGTTGAGGCTCCTGTGCGGAAACGCATCTGGAAGTCGTCTATATTCTCTTGATCCACCCATTTCTGTAAGGCCTTCAGGACAAATGATGCAAAGAGCTTCCCAATTACGTCTAGAAGAGATGGGCAACTGCCAGAAAATTATAGATTACTATCACTCTTTTTGTGAAGTGGGATTAAGATAGCATGTTTCCAAGAGTCTGGGATCTTATGCCCACTGCAAACTTGATCAAATAATGCTTTGAAGATCATTGCTCGACCATTCATGCTTGATGCTCTTGTATTTTTCAGTTTTCCAATTGCCAAGATAATATAATCACAGACCATCTCCAGAAGCCAACCCTGTCTCCCACAACCTATGGATTTCCTTTATGGGGTTCAAGGTATTGATTTTAGACTCCCCCTTCGCCGCAGAGAGCAGCTGCCATATAGATTAGAAACAAGATCCTCCCAGACCCCCAAGTGTTTTCGGATGATGCAGAGGCCTGCATGTGTGCAGTAGGTGCTCGGGAGATTACAGGGGGGGAGCTGGGTGTCGGCAAGATATATGGTTGAGGGAGGGTGGTGCATGTTTCGGCTTCCGAGTACCTTGGGAATCGAACACCATCTTGGATAGTAGCAGCCATATTGAAATTGAGACATATAGGTTGTAGCTTGAGCACCGGTGAGAAAGGCCAGAGCTGCAGAGTTTCATAGACCTTCATTGTCTCTAGTTGCCAGCATTCATATCCCAGAAGGAATGCGCCCTGCAAGGCCACAAGGGGGTTGAGAGCTCTCGGGGGTGGGGAGGAAGCGATCCCACAAGGAGGGTACGAGCCTCTGACCTTCCCCGTCTCAGCTCTAAGTAATAGCGCCCAGATGCCCCGTCCCAAGATCCTCAGCATTCCAAGGTACCAGTTAGTCCCAGACCACTGACCATAAAACGGTTAGGCCACCCAATCGTTCAGAAAAGATCCGAAAGCAGGGACCAGTGGCCTTCACCATAGGTTACGTGATTTGTGCTGCAAGGGGAAAAACAAATCTAAAACGAGGGTGGGGGAGCTTTGGACGGGCGCCGAAGTGTCTGGAATCAAGCTGTAGTTTGTTAGATATGACCTCGAAATATCCTCTTAGCTCTTGTCTGCAGTACCAGGTGCACATTAGGTTAGAGATGGAGCATGTTTTGTTTTTCTCAGCATAATGTCCAATTAATTGTAGCTTCATGCCTGATGACGCAAAAGGAGGAACCCACGTGGAAGAAGATGGACAGACAGGGCTGGGACCAATGGCCTGGCATCCCTTATGGAGCAGGTAGCCTATAGGGTCTCACCAACCAGCTATTTGGATTCGTACATTATGCAATTTACTTCACTGATGACATAGTGTGCCCTCATGAAGTGTTGCCTATACTGATTTTGCCAGAAAGTTCTGTGGCAAAAGAGTGCTTTGCTGGTGCATCTCTATTTATGTGGAAATTAACCTTGTTCTCCTTGCCAGAGGTGTGGTCAGCCTTTTTCCTTAGTGGGTTGTATTTTTTCTGGTGTGAGCTTTGAGGGGTTTCTCTACAGCACAATAAGGATCAATAAAAGGATATGCTGAAAAACCACAGACAAGAAAAGTTAATGAATAAGAGAACACCAAGAAAAATGCCCAAAGAAAAGAGCAAGCCCAATAACCCAATTAAAGAACTTAAGAGTTTGATCCAAGAAGTTACAAGAGACTATTTGCGGATCACCGTGTATACTAAAAGGACTGCCACTAGAAGTACCTCCAGGAAAGGGGAGTTATTCTTCCAACCTTGATTATTTTTCATAGTGGCAGGGTCAGAAAAGGATAGTTTTGGACAGCAGACTTTTTTTGTTTTGAACATTTCACGACTGACGAGCACCTTAGTTCTTAGCATAGGCAGTGAATCACCTATAGTGATGGGCATTATCCTCTTCTTTAATAAAATATTAGACAACATGTCCTAAGTGAGTCTGTATCCTCCTTCTGACTTGCCACAGAAGATACCCTATACCTACAGAGTTGAAGGCTGGAGAAAGCACAACCTTGAAGCACATAATGAAAGACGAGAAATAAAGCTGTTCAGTGAGAAAGATAAGAGGAGGCAGCCTCACAAATCAAATCCTTGACAAGAACAATCTAAAAGGAAACTAAGATGGATCCAAATCAGGAAAGCCTGAAGTAAGACTGGGAAGAGTCTATAAGTGATAACAAGAGAGCGAGGAACTATTTGAAGGAAAGATATTCTAAATATAGGGCCACAGAAAGCACGAGACCAAGAGTATTCTTCAAGAGCGGATTACAGATACTAACCGAGAAAGTTATGTGATGAATTATCTGTAACAAAGAGACTAACCGAAGAGAAGAAGAGAGCACGGAAAGAAAATACTTTCTCTTGGCCTGTTTAGTTTAGTTGTATATAGTGGTAAGGTCAGGTAGTTGGTTTGGACGAAGTACATTTTTACTTTCGATTTCCTGACAACAGACGAGCACCTTTTACTTCCTTCAGATGGATAGGGTGTTCCTCTAGCACAGGGAAAGTTAGGCGTTATTTTAATTTCAATAAAGATAGTCTAGAATGCCATCAGCATATATGGCTCCTGTTTCCGACCCCGCCACAAGTGATAACTTTAATGAATCCCTTACTGTTGAGTTGGATTTCCAAAATCAACCCTGCGTATGACCTATTACGGTGGACCAAAAGTCATATCTCTATATTTTTGGGCTGAATGGCGATATACAATATGTATCTCAGTATTGTTTGTGGGTTAAATGCTCCGTTGTAAGCCGCCAACTACATGTTGGATGTCACAAACACCTTTTATTTATGACATTGACCAAAATAAAGTGCAAATACAGGGTTCCTCTTCCTGTTTAAGAATACACACAGCTGTGTAAATATCAAAATTTAAATGAAAAATTGTAGTATATGTAATAATGCATATATATGTATAGATCTCAATGTTAATGATATTGTCCCATCCTATAAATAAATGTTTGAAAATGTATCGATATAGCTCCAAAACTCAATATATCTCTGAGCCCTAGGTAGCAGAGGGGCAAGGATTAGAGTTAGGAGAGTTGTGAGAGTGGTATAGGGCTACAATGAGTCCACACAATACAACACCAGTAATTCCAATTAGACTTGTACACAAATGTACAATTTATTAGGCCTATACACACTAAGCAATTGAAACCACTTGGCAAATATTTTCACCCACTTGCTATACTATAAATCATATGTATACATTTTCCTTTAGTAGAAGATAGAAATCATTTGATTCTATAACCAGTGTAAAAAACATGTAAGTACTCAGATGCATAAAATACAGCAGACACACCTTAGAGTAACCATAAAACCGTTCCCTAACAGTTAAGCCCAGCCCTAAGATGGTTTGGTGGCCATTGCCCTCAAAACATCTGTTCCAAAGTTATAGTTTTCAGGAAAATGTACCATGTTATTGGCTGATGCCAGTAGTTATTCAAAGTTAAAAAAGATGAGGAAAGTTCAGGTAAGTAACTCGCTCAATCCCAATACACTGGGATGGGATAGGCCAAGGAACGGATCCTTGACCTGGTCACCACCAAAGTCAGGAAAGAGTCCGATAGGGACAGGACTTTACATCTATGTAACCCCATAGGGAACAGGGTTGTGAAAGAACGGGTATGAACTTACCCTTTCACTCCAGTTTCTCCAAATAGCACTGCTTAGGTTCCGGATTCCATTGGGGACCTTTTCTTTTGTGCTTGGTGCCGTTAAGGGAGGCCTAGGGATCGCAGATGGAGCGGTCACTTTTGGCATTGTGATGTCACCACGGGTGGTCGAGGTACTTGAATTTTGGTTCCATGCACCTTCCAGCAGAACTCCCTTATAAAGGAAAGATAAAGGCTTCTGCTGAGCAGGTGACCTCGGGACATCTCCAATGAGTGATGAAGATGGATTGCAATGGGTGACACCATAGTTAGGCGATGACAGGAGATCTTCATTGGACGAACAAAGGAGCAAGGCCCTGCATGACTTGTGTTAATGCAAGAAGGCTGCAAATGCTGCCAGTCCACCGGTTCTTCCAGGTACTCTTCCAAAGATTCAGAAGGCATGGATCCTCGAGCAAGAGTCCAGACTGGCATTACATCGGTCCGGGAGTTGAAGCACCGACAAAGGCCTTTTTGAGATCAGGACTGAGAAGCAGCTTCGCTGGGACTTCACTGCAAATGGTGCTGGTCAGCGGAAGAAGTCGTTGTCAGCAACTGCCCTCTCTGGTCCACCATTGGTAAGGATCTGCACCATTCAAATTAGTAGTAGCTATTCAAACATGGTTAGTCACTGACTATCTGCCCAGCAACAGACATCCTGGCACCTGGATGTGTGCTGGGAAAAGCCAGTCTGGGCTGGGACACTTCCAAAAGGCTTAGGACGGCTAGGTCCTTGAGAAGTCATTGAGACTAGTTGGTCCCACTAGTCCAAGGGCTGAAACAGCACGTGGGGGTCTTCAGAGATCAGTGTGATGAATTGGTAGATGGAATCCTTCTCATGTGGCCAGGGAAAGGCAGATGCTTTCTGATCCTGACCCTGCGGGTGTTAGCTGGGAGGAGCACATGGAAGGGGAAAACAGGTCAGGAGAAAGGGGTGACCCCCCTTAGATAACTTTCCCCAAGAACCCAATCTCCTAATCGCTAATTGTAAAATAGAAGCTGTTAAAAGAACTAACTGTTGCGATAGGAGCTTCAAGTCCCAGAATTCCCAGAGTACTGGGACAAAGAAGAGGGATGCAGAGGCATAGAGTTGCAAAATGCATCCCATTGGAATTAATGACCAACACCTGCGGCTGGCTGGGAGGCATAAAAGCCCCCTCTCAGGTGCAAGCCAAGAGAAAGGGATTAAGATCAAGGGGGAAGAAAGTGGGATGGCCGAAGCAGGAGAGCATTAGTAGTAGCCGGTGGAGGAGTGTTTCACTCTCCACGAAGCAGCAGAAATCGTGGAAGGGCCAGGACGCCGGGACCAGAGAGGCGAGGGAAGCTGATGGTAGCCCTGAGAGAGGCACGTGGAGTCAAGATTTCGGCTGCAGAGGTTGCGCTGGGGGAACCTCGGTGGCAGAGGTCACGCAGCAGAAAACGCACCTGTTTGTGACTTTTCCCCAACGTGCTGTGTTCGCGGTGGCAGATGAGCACCAGATCACTGGGGGAGCCGCAAGGGCTGAGACGTGGGAAGCCGTGCTGGAGAGGTTGCCACGCCATGCCTGAGAGGTCAACGAGACGGACTGGGAGCAGTGAGATACCCAGACGTGCACACCACCAGCGAGTTCCCTTTTGAGATGTGACCCCAGAGTGCTCTGTTGTTACTCGTTGCCTGAACCCAGACTCATTATTGAATACCGACCTGATGTAAAACAGATTACTGAATCTAACATTTACCAAACTGATATAAACAGAAGCAGTTGGCAGACAGAAAGTCCAAAGATTTCATCTGAAGGAAGTACTTGCTATATCGTGGGGGATAAGAACAGCCAACCACACAAAGTGGCAATATATAATGAAGAGAACCCAAAATATAATTGCCAAAGCCAAACGGGATACACACTAAGGCAATTCACAAACATCCAGGGTTACCTAAGTCAAGAGAAGATAACTGATGATAAAAAAAAGTGTATGAGGGAGATTGCCCAGATGTATAGAACCCACATTGCCAAAACCAAAGAATTGTGAAGAAGAGGAAGAGTTATAATCACCATTTGGTTAATAATTAAATGGTGGAAAAAGATTGACAGGAGGGCTGACCTTCTGGTACAAGAGGTTCAGGAGGAAGGAAGCATTGCCCGTCTTGTGTGTAACAAACACTTGGGTGTAATAAATAGCACCAGTTTAATTCTTGTCCCCTGAAGAGAATCCTAAATCTAATGTTGTGAAGCAGAAGACATTGTTAAAACCTTTAATGTTGTCCCTTACCACAGAAGTACTTAGAGGTAGCAGTTGGGCCTGGCAAGGGAGTATACCAGGTCTTAGAACTTTATGCTATGGGGTTCTGTTCAGGCAGGAGCATATACCAGTTCAATGAACTGCAGTTGATTGTCTTGGCTGGCAGGAGAGTATACCAGACCGAGAGCATTCGTTCTGTTCTGGCAAGAACGTACACAAACAAACTGTTGTACAAAAAGCTCATAAAGTACTATGGTGGGGTAAAGGTTATAACGAAGTTGAAGTGATGCCAAAACAGCTTGACGGTAACATTTTTTTTGAAGCTAATGGTGTTTAGAAATATACCTAATTGATGCCTGTTTTGATTAAGCAGTACTGAAGTTGAAGTGGTGGTAAAACATCCTGACAAAGACATTTGCTTTGGGCTTAATGAAGTTACAAACTATTAATTGTTTATAATAAGAAGCTGTTTCAAGACGTTGAATACAAGTGGAAAGAGGAAAGTGTTAATAAGCCATTGTGAACTATCCTTGAAATCCAAGTTGGAACTTTGGGTTTGCAAGTTGGATTAGGAAAAGAACTGAAGTAGAACCTGCTGTCATGATACAGGATTTCTTTATACTTTTTGAATATTTAAAGAAAGACCTGCTTGAATCTGGGGAGGGGAGATTCACCCATTTTATCAGAAGAAGCAGCTATTGTGTTGTGACCTATATTGATGTGTTTGCTGTTGTTAAACTGCCATATAATTCCTTATTGATTTGGTGTGTGTATAAGTGTGAGGGGCAGAAACCTTTTGTTTTCCTTTACTTTATTTTAGGCAGGGAAATCATCATCAGGGTAGGGATAGTGAGGCGTTTATCCAGCCTTTTGATTGAATAAAATGGCATTTGTTGAAACACTTTGATCAAGTTGTCCACCTCACATTTCTGACCCCTCACATCAGGCAGTCCAACAGGGCTTCTCTGTTTCAGATGCAGGAAGAGACGCCAGGGAGTCTACTTCGGATCTTCAGTCCTCTGTTCGTCTATGAGGATTTCTTGGTTCCAAAGCTGATCTGTACAAATTGCTGGTAGGAGTCCTCTTCTTATTCAAAATTCAGGTTGTAAGGAAGTCCAAGCCCACCAACGGCAAAGATCTGCATCATTCAAACAGCCAGTAGTTGTGTAATTAGGGACAACTACTAGTTTCACTCATGCCCCACACCTAGAGACTCTGGCACCATGATATGGAATGGGACCAGACAGTCAAACCTCCTTCCTTGGCCACACACAAGCACAACACTAGCCCACGAAAGCAGTTTTCCTGGGCATGTGCATGACCTTATATGGGATTTACTGACCTGGCAAGGCAGGAAGAAGGCAAAACTACAGTATGGCCAAAGAACAAGCGGAAATTTTGTGATCCTTCCATTTTGGGCCACGATCTACGTTTAGTAGCTATATGCAGTAAACGCGAGTGTGCACACTAAAAATAATGCTGCCACCAGCTTGTCTTTAAGCAACCAAAAATTACAAGTGTAAAAAGCTAGGGTGATGAAAAGTGTCCCCAGTTCAAATGGCCGCCTGCATTGCTGTGCCGGTTGCCTAGCAACCTTCCCGAGCTGCCATGGCCCGTGATTGGCCTAATCTGCCCATATTTTGCAAGCGTCATCGCCGGATGGCGAGAGCCGGCCCTTCCTGTCAAAGGCCTGCCTAAATAAGGCCAGCGCCTGTCTCCTGCCTGTCCACTGCCGCATCGGAGCCGCAAGGAGGCTCCCGACATCACACCCGCACTAGCTAAACGGGTATGAAGCCCTTATTCATCTCTCCACTTTGGAAAAATTCTCCCTTGTTCACCTGACTGTAGTCAACTGTCGACCACTTAGACTCCTCACTTCCGCTCTTTTTGATGTGCATTCCGCGCATAGCCCATCTCTGACTGCTGCACAGCACCCTACGCCCTACATTGGGTGGCACCAGCCTCATCAAAACGTTATTTCCACTAAAACTGTACTCGATGCCATGAGTACACATCCATACGATCTCGCTGTCTAGCCTACCAGTCTGCAATTGGGTGCAACTGCCTCATTGTGCCCTAATTTGCTCTGCATTAAGCCTCGCTATTGTACAATCCATCTATGCCAACACTTAATAACTATGTTCACTAGCCTTCACTGTACTAGCACATACTTATGACTCGCATCATTGTATGTTGCTACTCTAAAGCCGCATCGAGCCTACAACTGACTGCCACTTTGAATGTTACATCTAGCCTATACATGCCTGCCAGTTTGAATGTTGCATCTAGCCTACACCTGCCTGCCACTCTGAATGTTGCATCTAGCCTATACCTGCCTGCCACTTTGAATGTTGCATCTAGCCTACACCTGCCTGCCACTTTGAATGTTGCATCTAGCCTACACCTGCCTGCCACTTTGAATGCTGCATCTAGCCCATACCTGCCTGCCACTTTGAATGTGGCATTTAGCCTACATTTCCCTGCTACTTTGAATGTTGCATTTAGCCTACACCCGCGTGCCACTTTGAATGCTGCAAATGTCGCACTAGCCTATACCTTCTTTCGTATAACACTACTCCACTCTGTGCGGACCCCTCTCACCATTATCATTGTATGACATCACTTGTAACCTTCATTGCTCTGTTGTTCACCTTTGTTCTACCAGCACCCCCTTACATGCTCTCACTCACCCACATCTACTGATAACACAGCCTACCGATAGTGTTACTACTTACTTCTCCCACTGTCAGCCACTGCTCCCACCTTGCCTCATTATGGGATGCCCTTTGCCACTTGCTACCGAGTACAATAACAACGCTGCTGATACTAATCAGTACCTCAATGACCCTGTGCTCTGGCTGGAACACTTCGCTAGGAAACCTACTCCCAATCAACCTTGCTCCCTCTCTATCAGAAACAAGAGACTAGGTTCGAGATTCTGTCACCTAAACAATAGCATTAACAACCTTAATCGTACCAGTCCTAAGCCTCCTTCCCTCAATTTCAGCATGCCCTCTCCTAACACTAATCTCGTAACTTCTGCCCCAGCAGCCAAAACTTCACAGATCAAGGGCACCCTCATCAACGCCAGATCTCTTACCGCCCACACACTAGACATCGCTGATCTTATCATGACCCAAGAGCTTGACTTTATTGCAATATCTGAGACTTGGTTAAATGCAGCCTCGGGACCTGCACTGTCCTTGGCTATACCTCCAGATTATTGCATCACTCGATGTGATCGCAACACCACTCGAGCTAGAGGGGGGGGAGTTGCCTTCATTCATAAAAGTTCACTTAACTTAAGAGTGGTACCCAATGCCAACTTTTGAGTCCGCGGAATCACTTTCGGTCAAATTGCTGATAACGCCTAACCAAATTGCCACCCTTCATCTCATTTACAGACCTCCTGGACCAGCATCCTCCTTCACAGACGAGACGTGCACCTTACCTCTTGATAAATCTAAATCCAACTCGCAAATCATTCTCCTAGGAGACCTCAACTTGGGACATGGTGACCGTAATGACCCCACCGCCATCGACCTTGCCAATACCTTAACCGACTTCAGTTTCACTCATTACATTCAAGACCCTACACACACCAAAGGGAGGACACTTGATTGGCTAGCTGGCACTAATTGCAACATTAACGTACTCTCCAATACGCCTTGCGTATGGTCCGATCACCATATTATCTAATTTAATTTCGAAGCAGCCCCACACACTCTCCCAACGATGGCGCCAGCCCTCCCCACGAGAAATAAGAGACATAACCAGAGAGAAACTTCTCCCTCTGCTACTCCCCTCCCTCAAGAAAGTTACCAACTCATGCTCGGATACCACAATCCTAGTGGACACATACAATCATGCTATGCTCTGAGCTTTAAATTCAATCGCTCCTATTAAACTTAGGAAACCCAAACCACATGCACATCTTAACTCGTGGTTTACTCCTCAGTTAAGAGTGCTCCGCAAAGCTAACCGCTGCGTGGAAAATCGCTGAAGAAGTCATCAGTCGGATGCTCACAAGGATGATCCCATCCTAGTCTCCTTGAACTATAAAGATGCTATCTTCCATGCTAAAAAGGAGTCCTTCAACAATCGCATCATGCAAGCAGACTCATACTAAAGAACTATTCAAGATCCTAAAGAAACTTGAATCACCCGACACCTGTATTAAAGACAGTAAATGGTGTGCAAATATTCAGTCAGCACTACTGAACAAAATTTCATCACTTGAATCCAAAATTAAAGACAAACAAAACTACTTGAAGTCTGACAATCGTCCCACTACCTCAGTAATGGCTGTCCCCTTGGCCACACCCAACATCCAGCCTTTTGCCTTCTCGCCCCTTGCCATCCCCGAGGTGGAAGACCTCATCAATAAAATCAAACCATCTAATTGTCAAGGTGATTCCTGCCCGGCTACTATTATCAAGGATTCCGCTCATGACTTTGCCCCGTTCATCACGGCCTTTATTAACTCGTGCTTTAAACGGGCATTGTTTCTGACAACCTTAAGGATGCATGGGTGATCCCACTGCTTAAAAAAACCATCCTTAGACCCAAGCATACCTACTAACTATAGACCTATAACCACCGTCCCTTTCATGCTTAAAATACTAGACTGTGCTGCATACCTGCAGATTCAGGACTATTTGGAATCTAACAATCTCCTTGGCTTAAGACAATCTGGCTTCCGCCCCAGGCATGGGACTGAAACGGCTCTGATAGATCTGAAACCCAAATTCAAGTCTTGAAAGACAACGGGAAATTAGCCTTGCTATTACTCCTTGATCTCTCTGCGGCCTTTGATTTGGTCAATCACCAAATCTTATGCCAACACCTCTGCTCTGCTGCCCAGTTTTCAGATTCAGCCACTGCATGGATCAATTCCTTTCTGTGCAATCGATCCGTGAGGGTCTTCTCCCCCTCAGCAGCTGCTGACCCTGCTTCAATTCATTGTGGTGTCCCACAAGGTTCTTGCTTGTCACCTACACTATACATTGTGTTCACTAAACCGCTCTTTGATGTGCTTGATTATTTGGGTGTCTCTTACACAAATTATGCTGACGACACCCAGATACTCATCCCCATCACTGGCGACTACACAGTTGACACCAAGGCTTTGAACGACGTGTATCTCGTCATCCAGGCCTGAATGGCCCAACATGAACTTTGCCTTAATGATGACAAGACGGAGCTCCTTATCCTGGGCTCCACTCCACGTCTTAATAAATTAGAACACTCCTATCAGTCTTTCATCATTGACGGCAACGTTATCAAGGTATCCAAGGACACCAAAACGTTAGGTATTTATCTAGATTCCTCCCTGTCACGACAAACTAACGCAGTCAGATCAGCTTCGGCATATACTTGCAAACTTATTGCAGCCTGCAGACCTTTTCTGACTACACCTAATAGCATCACCTTAGCCAGAACCCTCATCATGTCTAAACTTGACTACTGCAGTGCCCTCTATTTGGGGACTAGTCAGGCAAACCTGAATAAATTGCAAATCACACAGAATAATGCCATCAGAGCGGCATTAAACATTCCTAGAAAACAAAACATCTCTGAATTCAGACGCAGTCTTCATTGGCTCCCAGTCAAGCAGATAATTTCTCTGAAAACTCTTACCCTTACCCACAAATGCTTGACCAACAAGCCCCCCCCCCCCACCTATCTAACTGTCTTTCTTTCCACACATCCACCCAACCACAAAGAATTGCTCAGACACACAGTCTGTTTTGGCTTCCAAGCTGTGGAACTCTCTCCCCACTACCATTAGATCTGAGGCTTCATTTAATTCCTTCAAACAGAAAACAAAATCTTGCTCATTGCTCATATTTAACCGTGTCCTTGAATCCAGTAAGCGCCCATAGTTACCTGTCGACTGTTTAGCTCTTTGGTCCTTCTAACCTACTGTAATTTATATAAAAGTCTTGCTTAATTTATGTTGTTGCCTTGATAACGTTCTCTTGCTCATTTTGACTCTGTTACACTCTGAGCCTAACGGACACATCATTGTATGAACCTGTAATTGTTTTGAGCGTAACCCAAGCTCATGTCTTTGCATAACTATGTACCTCCTGTTAAGTCTTCGCGCCCTTATGCCTCTGGGCCCGGCGCGCGTTACAAATAAATCAAATACAAATACTGCATTGTAAGATGTGCGCAATATTAAAAAGTCCCAGAATGCAAAAGGTAAACATAGTTTCCCAGTACTGATAGCTGAAGGACTGATCAGTTAGCCCATAACAAATGAGCAAAAGTCGGGGGAAGTGTGAAGCTGAAGGCTCTACTTCTGTTTCGGTCTATGTTACCTACAATATGTGACCTAATCACATTTGATTGAATATATTTGGCGAGTTTTAAAAAAAGTTTTATTGCATTTACAGTTTACAAAAAACCATACACAACAAAATACATACAAAAGAGAATAAAATACCATTCAACAAATAACATTCTAAAATCTGAAGGAAAAGAAAGCAGAAAACATTTACCTTCCAAAACTAAATTATTCTTATTCAACTCAGAAATAAGAAATATAAGAAAACGATTCAAAGATAAAACCAAAGAAATAGCAGAGCCCCATATACGACACCAAAACACATTTCTAGATGCCTCTGAACAGTCAATTGTGTTATCCATGAAAAACCTAGTTCGTTCTTTAACAAAAAATGTACACTCTACTACCAAGTGTTTCAAGGTCTCGCAGGTTTAACTAACCCCACAGAACCTACATTCCTTGTCCAATTCAGTTAACCCCTCCTGCATATTCATGCTGTTCCAGCTTTTAACTTTCTCAAAAGCAGGTAGTTGGTTTAACCTAAAACGCATAAAGTTCATGTGGATTACAGCACAGGGAAAATGTTGAACATGTAGAGGCAGGTATTCCCTATTAACTATAAACCTAGAGTATTCCACAAAACCTTTATACGAGTCAATACAATCAACCGTCTCAGCCCAATCGGACCCAAACAGAGACTTTTTAATATGCCCCGGTCTGAGAATCAAATCCTCTTCAGATGCATAAATATAGACCAACACAGAACACATCCGTTTGTTAAACTTTCTCAATAATGGTACAGATCCTGCTAACATGACAACCTAAAGATTCTCATACAGGGAATTTTTAGGCGTAGCGATTATTCTTTTAAAAAGAGAGACAACTGTCTCCAAACAAACCTAGCCTCTAATGATACCAGACAAAACTCGTGTCTAATGATGGCATTTGGAATAGCCATAGAGAGACCAAGTACATTCTTCCATAGTACTCCCTGGATAGTATTCGAAAGGTCAACCATATTTTGAGAGCATAGGTAAAGTCTGTAGAGAATAATAGCCTCAAATTTGGCCAAGCAGTATTCTCTAAGGGGAATGAGGGAAAATGTACATACTTTCTGCTTTAAGAATTTCATATGAGCAGTAAGCTTCTTTGCTTTGTCATTCAGAATAGATTTCCAATGTTCAGTACTGACCCTATTAGCCAAATAATGCCCGAGGTAAACTACGGTCTTGACCTGCTCAACAGTATCGGTTCCCATAGTCCAAGCATATTGTCTATCCTTTTTTCTTTTCGATAATAACAGGACTTTGATTTTGAGGCATTAGGAAACAAATTGTTTTCCACTGCATATTCATAGAAAAGCTGCATCTTAACTCTAAGACCTCGCAGAGTTCTGTCTAACAGTATGAAGTCGTCCGTATAGGCCATCCACTCCAACCTAACACTCCCCAACCTCGCTGGTGCAATGGAGGGACCCTGCCATAATCCCTCAGCATCGCACGTATAGAGGTTGAAGAGTGTAGGGGCCAGAGTACACCTTTGCTTAACACCTGTTAAGGTAGGTATCTCAGGAGAGAGAACACAATCTTCAGATAATCGTACACAGATGGAGGTTTTGGAGTGCAGCAAGGCAATCAGATGGACCAGTTTACGGGGAATGCCCAAAGAAAGCATTTTGTACCAAAGCCTAGATCTTATCACCCCATCGAAGGCACTAGTCATGTCCAAAGATGCCAAAAACACACCCCCAGCATGGGAATGATGGATGTAATGTCTAAGATGGGAAAGAATAGCCATATTTAGTGAAGTACCAAGCTCAACATGAAACCCTACTTGAAACATGCTCAAAAGGTTATGTTCCCTGATAACACAATTGAGGTCCCTTAACAGCAGAATGGAAAAAACCTTACTGGTAGCATAAGTTAGAGCTATAGAATGGTAATTGGACAAGTCAAATTGATCACCCCGTTTAAAAATAGGTACAATAATAGATTTAGACCAAGAAACCGGCACTGTATGAAAAAAATATGGTGAACATGGATTTTAACAGCTCGACCCAAAGTCCAGGATCCTCTTTAAGAACAAAGGGGGGAATACCATCTGGGCCAGGTGCCCTAGGTGGCTTCAGGTGAGCAATCGCCCAAGCTATATCCGCCTTATTCCAATTACAGATACCCTTCACAGGTGAACCCAAATCAAATTATGCAAAGCTCCAAAGGCCTCCTCAGGTAAGGCATATTTCTTGGTATAAAAAGATACCCAGGAAGCAGAATCTATGGGGCAATCCAAACTCCCTTTCACATTCCCCAAAAGCCTGTTAACAGTCGACCAGAATATTTGACCTTTTTGTCGGTCTGCAATGCGGGGTGAGACCCCCGCAAACCCCCCCACTTCCCCTCAACCTAATGTATACCCTTACCCACCCTGTATATATATTTAATTACATTTGACTGAAGAAAAGGTCAAATAAATTCTACCAAATGTTTTTAGGTCAATTATGCTAATCACTTTATTTCCCCTCAAAAAGTCAGAACAAGTTCAAAAACAAAGCAAAAAGTGTGGGTGTCCTTATAGACTATGGGGTGGGGGAGAATTTGCCAAAGAACACTTTCATAACAATGTAACCAACAAGCCACTAATTAAAAAGTACAAAGTATCCCTTTGACTACACTTTAGGGTGATGTGTTCAGTTGTAAAAATACATCAAATCCATACAGAGGCACAGTCTCTCAGTACTAATAGCATTACTGCTTGGATTCCATGTCTGTCAGGGCGTGGTTTCCGCAGAGCTCACCTTCAGATTTTTCTGGTTTAGGTGGTTTCGTTGCTATCCTCCCTCCTCCAGGTCGTTCTACTGCTTCATAGATGAGGAATCCATGCGATGAAGGAGCCCATTAGAAGAACAAATTACTTAACTCTCTGTAATGTTCTTTCTGATGGACGGATTCCTTATCCCCCTCACTAAATGCCCCTCTGGGGTTAGCTAGCGCACCTTATTTCTGCGGTCCCTCAGTGAAAGAGTGCTATGGAAAAAAGGTGGAACTGAGGTCTCGCAGCGCAGCGGCTAATATAAATACTGATCCCGACGTCCTGTCTGACGCAGGGCAGTAGAGGCGTTGGGCAGAGAATCGTGCTGTACCCCTTGGCTGCGAAAAGTTTCCGAACAGCAGCTTGCACTGGGAGATGGATATCATAGATAAGGAATCTGTGGAAAGAGCGTTCATCAGAAAGAACATTACTGAGAGATAAGTAATTTGTTTCTGTCTCCAATTGTGCAATAAAGGAATTGTTTCATTTATTTAAATATGCCAGACATTTTAGTTGAGCCATTTTGATTAGCATTACATATACATTTTTGAAGTCTTTGTGTGAGTGTTGACCTTCTCATGCCGTCTGATCTTTAATATAACAAAATGGATCAAGTGGCATTGAGGCAGCATTGCTATCCCACTAAATCCGGCCTTTTTGGACATACACTTGGATTCCGATGAATGCATGTTTTTAGCAACAGAATAGTTGCTGTGCAACTATCTGGTCTGGCTCAAAATATTTTAGACTAGAGTATTAGAAAATATTTGGGGTCTGAGTCACGTGACTGTTCTTGTGGGGGGCAGAAGGGGTTAGACCTTTCTTTCCTTTTGCTCTCTCCACTTGCACAGAGCCTGGTGCGCCTTCTACTGCTCATTTTTGGAATGGCATTGCAAGGCTTTGGACTGTGCCTGATCACCACATGTTTGTGCTTACAATTGCCAAGTTTCTCTGGAATTTGTTTTGTATTCTTTTCCCTTTTCATTTACATATATGAGAAATAATGTGTTAATTACTTATGTCTATTGCATCCCTCTTCTTGCAGGTTGAAAGTATAAAAACCATAAATGAAGTTAAGTAGTAAAAAAATATATATATATTTTTCTATATTTCTTTTGCTTAACATTCTCTCGTTGGAAGTAGCATATTGTCTCATTTCACTTTACCCATCCAAAATTCACAAATATACTATTCATTCAATGCAGCCCCCAAGTTCTAATGTCAAAGAATGCAGGTTTCCGGTTTCTGATGCAAGTTCAGGAAAAACGATTATGAAATTGTTTGTAATTCTGCATCTGTATATTTCTTTTATTTCCTGGGTTTAAGATTTTCAGTTGAGAAATACCAAGCCCTTGGTTGAGGATTGGTTAGATGGCTTAATAACTCTTTCTGCATCCAGCTAGGTATTGTAATATTTTGTTCTTTCTAGCCGATGTATTGTTGTCCTACTTTACATTACATTTCCATAATTGCCCATTTATCTTTAGATTGCAGCTCTTCAGAAAGCCAATGGTGATGCTGTATTCAAATTTGAAGCTTTTGTACTCCACGTGCAATGCCAGCTCTTAGAAGATGCACAGCTACTAGTAAGAACATGTATACATATTTTACAGTGTTAAAACATTGTACAGTAATAAAACAGTAAAGTGTTGCTGTCTGCAACGTATTTCCTGATGTCCTTTTAAGGATGCGGTTGGATCAGAGTGAGTTCTCTTATGTATCAAGTTTCTTTTTAGTTATAATTAATTGGTTTCGATGAAATGTTTTCCCCATAAAGCCCAAAGCCAAAGAAGCTCCTTGTGCTCAGGAGGCCCATCGTGAAGAAACCAGTGTTCATATTATGCGAATATATATTCAGTAAAAAAAAAACTTTGTTAAAGGGACATTATGGTTAAGTAGCGCTACTAAAAACCTATGCAATTCAGTAAAAATCTTTTGTTAAAGGGACTTAATGGTTCCAAGTAATACCGAAAAAACCCTGAAATTCGCCAGTTATGGTAAGCTAAGCAACCATAACTCGCGCCACCACTGTGCATTGCTAAGACTAACACCCAGGACATCAAAGATGACATCACAAATGTCATTGATGACATCAATGATGACATCACATGTCTGACTAGCTCTTTTTTCCTTTAGTGATATATCTTGGCCAGTAATTAGTTAGGAACAAAGAAATCAAAAAGTACTATATTTGTAGACGTATACTTCAAATATGTTCTTACAATAATTCACTTAGGGCCCACTCACAGCATATGAAACATATACAAATAAAATAAAAATACACACTTAAAAGATAGCAATGCTTTCTGTGTATGAAGACCATCAGTAAGGTTTAACTACGTTTTTTTTACTGAATTTCATAGGTTTTTAGTAGCGCAACTTAACCATAACCTCCCTTTATCAAAGTTTGTTTTACTGAATACACATCTATATAGTGTGAATTTGATAGATGTTTACTAGGATTCGCTTGCATTATATATATGTAACATAGAACATGCCGAACCCCCTGCTAGTGGTAGTACTAGTAATAATAAATAAGAAGTCGAACCTATATATGTAACACATCAACCATCCATTTAAATACCATATGTACTAAAATGGAATCTACCAAAACATAAAAGATATGTTTACAACATAATTACCTCACAGAAACTGCACAGATAGGAGCAACAACAGAACTACACAACAGTAAGAACACAACTTACCAGAAACTAGTAAGTAAACTTAATTTTTCTTATATATTTCTAAACTTTCTTTATTTGGTACACTAAAAGTAATATATTCTTTTTTACACAGAAATGTCCAGTACTTTGGAATGACTTGAGGAAAATTTCCCACGTGAGGAAATGTCTGAAGACAGTGATACTAATGGTAGACACTTCTCTATATAATCAAATTAATAAACATGTCCACTTAACATATATATTTTTTTAACAGACCATTCAAACATTGAAAATAATACACTAAAAGAGACATTAGAAAATACTCTGCAGCGCTAAGAACAAAAAATGGACATGCTTATGGAAAATTTAAATCTTTTGAAACATTTTGTGGAGGACCACATAAAATAAAAAATTAAATATCATTGTCCCACATGCATCTGTTCCCCCTCTCCGTGTCCCAGTAACTATCCCCAAACCCTCAACACCAAGAAATACGTTTTGTTGAGACTTCCATCCCTTCATCCCCTCCCATCCATCCTCTCCAATCCCCTAATTCCCCTGTATTTGTGTCAGTTTCTGCTCCCCCGTCTCTTTCATAAATTTTATATCTGTATATAATAAATATTGTGTGTTTTAATTCAGTCCCTTGCCCTATTTTTTTTAAAAATGCATTTAAGGTGTCCGCGGACAGCGCGCCTGTCTGGGATGTCCGTAATTAGCAAAATGGGGATTGTCTTAAGGACACTATACCTGTCCGTACTGTCCGCAAGCAAAATGGACCTGTTCTTAGAACACATTTGGTGTCAGGAATGTCCATAATAAACCAAAATGGAGGTGTCCTAAGGACACTATACCTGTCCGTAGTGTCCGTAAGCAACATGGAACTGTTCTTAGAACACACCCGGTTGTCCGGAATGTTGGCATTTAACCCAAATGGGATTGTGAGGACACTATACCTGTCTGTAGAACATCTACGCACATGCGCACCATACCCAGAAGTCCTACGAACATTGCGTCTGTCCGTAACTGTCCGTCTCACTTGTGTCGCACTTTTAATTAGTTGGAGGACCCAAACACTGTAAGTAGACACTGTCCGGGTCTCCGAACATTTTAAAAGTACTTTTTCAGACAATCCAAAGTATTTCACAGTAAATGTTCACCATTTCACATGTCCCAGACAATGATCCTGGCTTTCTACATACTTTTTGGAACTTTTTGAGCCTTTTTGGGGTGTTACATCTGTCCGCGACAGAGCGGGTGTCCGCGAAGTGCGCACCTGCACCCCTATAAAAGGCCACACCCCAGAGCTCATCTTCATTCAGTCTTTATACTATTGAAGATTGACCTGCTTTTGCTGCCTTTGCTGTTGCATCTTCACACCTGATGGCATCCATGACTGCTGTTCTTCCAGCTGGTGCTGCTTCTGCCTCAGCACCACCCTCACCCCTCCACCACCAACACCTCCCCAAGGGCCGGCAGAGGGGAACAGGTGTCAGGATGTAGAGGAGGAGGATGAAGAGGGTGAGGTAGTGGAAGTCCCTATTAGCAGCACTCGCTGTGAGTCTTGGGTGTGGCGGTTGTTTACCATTCATGGTGACATACCAAAAGCATGTGCGAACAAGGTCACCTGCAACCAATTCAAAATGGTGCTGAGTCATGGGAGGCCTGGTTCGTACAGCTTTGGTACGAAATCCATGAAGCAACACCTAAGGTCGTTCCACTGTGGGGCCATTCGCAAATTTGTATCTTGTGATCAACATAGTAGGTTGAGTTCCTCTACCACATACTCCGTTTCCGCTCCTCTCACCACAAGAGACACTCCTGTGGGAGAGCGCATCCCTCCAGCTGTCTCGCAGGCCATTCACGATGCTGTTGACCCTTACCTTTCGAGGGTCACAATATTGTATATGTACTGCGACGCAGTACTCTGCAGGGGGAGAATCTTCAAAGTGCTTTCGAGACTGCGGTCAAGGAGCATGAGAAGGTCTGCTACCTACCTAAATAAGGCCCACCCAACATATTCCTCTCTCCACCTGCCCTTTCTTATCCCCGTGGTTGGTGTCCCTTCCTTACCCTCCTTTCTATGTGTGTCGTGTATAAAATAAATAAATAAAAAACAAATAAAAAAATATATAAAACAACAAAAACCAAAATAAAAAAGGCTCTTTTCAGAGCCGCCTTTCACAGTTTAAAAATAGAAGTGGCAAATAAATGGAAACAATTACTTGGGAATTTGGAAACCTATCCATGACCTTCCCAAGTCCTTCTTTCATTGCAAATTGCAAAGAAATTCCAGACACATGTCCTAAACTGTTCCCTCCACAATGAATTATAATTATGTCTGGATGATGCTGTGTCTCCAAAGTAGCACAGAGAGGTACCAGGTCCAGCCACTTCATTCCATGCACTCCATGCCAGTGTACTTCCACATGAGGGAATCCAAGATCTGTAGCTACTCCACAGCGTTCTGCATGCACCTCCAACCAATGTATCCATGAGTCGCCCAAAATCCAGATAATCTGTTTTCTGAAACACACAGCCATAGCGATCTGTTCTTCTCTCAGGAAAAAGACTTTCTGACAAATTCGTTCCTTACACAACACACCCAGTAAACTTACTGACCAATCCCTTGCTCTACTCATTCTCATTTGCATGCCTCTCCACCCCAAAATCCCTGTATGTAATACGCGCTGTCTGCGGACTACCGCCATGTCCGCGGACATATTAAAAATCCGAGCGTAGTGAATGTAAATTTAAATAGTGTGCCCCATTTCCCCTTTGGGGTTGGCTCTGAAAAGAGCCTTTTTTTTTTCTTTTTTTTTTTTGCAGATGCTTGACAGACGCCGGTTTTTGTATTTTTTTTTTTCTTACTTTACTCCTCAAATTTTCACATAACCTTCTCCAAAAGCAACCCTTACATTCCAAAACAGAATGGCATTTCCCATAAAAGATAAGTAAATGCCAGCTTCTTTAAAATAAACAGCATTACTGGAATCAATATTCTCATTATTACAGAAGAACATTCCAGCTCTAAGCCTGAAAGCACACATGCCTCGGTTGATTGCACACCTAGCAATGTTTTGCTGAGGACAAAAAAACAGAACTATTGTCCCATATTGCCCTAGGTACTACTCCAGTAAAAAATACTTTGGCATTTGGAAGGATGTTCATTACTGCTTGAACCAAGTGTTCCAAATCTGCCAACAAAGTAGGGGCACTGACATAGCCCAAATGGAAAGCACCATAGTGCAAAACTACCACATGGGAACTGTTCATCCTGCCCATTTCTTCACAAACTTGTACAATTCCCTGTACATTGCAATCAGGCACAGTGCCCCACACCACCTCCACTCCTTTAACATCAAAATTGTTTGCCACATGCCTGCATTGAGCATACTGCTGTAAACCATGCACAAACATAACTCCACGCACCAACACCCTGACTTTCTCCACCTCTGCCATCTTCCCTACACACAGTCTCTCTCAACACAAATCCACTCTCAACATCTGATTGGTTGATACCTACAGTCCCCTTTCCATGCTGGATTTGCTGGAAAACCCTGGATGTGGCACGCCCTGTCCGACCGCTTGGCTGTCTGCGGACCGCGTAACTCTTAGACAGCCCTTCTACCCTTTCCACTTCACTCTCTCTGCCATTCCCTCATTGGATACAGCTAAGCAGTCACACAACCATCCACCAATCACATCCAAGACCTCTACATCTAACTCCATCGTCAGAGTTCAGCACTTCAAATGTACCGTTGATCACTCGGAGTACAAGTCTCATATCATTTGAAAGCACCTACTAAAACAACTACTGTACAAGTTTCCAAGATTTCTACTTACAGCTTCATGCATATCCACATGCATGAATACAAACTACAGGTGTGCATATTTTCTGCACAGTACATGTACAACTCTTATGAATGCATATAAACAGAGTAACTGCCACTTAACCTGTATAACCTATAAAATGAACTTACTGTCATTTTTCCCATCTGCTATAATCAACTGTCACTTCCAAACCTATCTTGCTATCTAATTCTTTTTAAACACACAGCTATCTAAAAACGTATAATGTTAGAAGATGAGAGAAATAACAGTATAATTGTAGAAAAACACTTAGTGTATTATAAAATTACACACAGCCAGGATAAGTCATGCATCTTCATACACTCACACAGATAGACACTATCATTGAAAAGCTCCCAGCTGAAATAAGACCACTGCCTGTAAATCACATCCTTCTGCTTTATTACCCACACCTTCACAAAAGCATACATTCCATACTTTTCTATACAGTTTCTCCCATTTACCTTATAAAAATTGCAAAATAAGTATATCATTATTTCTTCTTTCTCCTAACATTCAGTAACACAGCCTTAAGAAACCAAGTGAGTTTCATACTTAGTATTCTACTCGTTTACAAAGCATGTTGAACTAACATATTGTAAGTAAAATATAAAGGTTGCACATAGTCAAAGGAAACTGCATACACACACTATGTTCAGATATCAAACAGGAATAATACTACAAAAACATAAACATCAATGTCTAAATGCAGTGAAGACCACTCTCCTGAAAAGCAGCAGCATCTGAAGTACAAACAACAACTCAGAAGAAACCTGCTCATTCCACACAAAAAGTGTGATACTGCCAAAATATTCTTACTGTTACTCAAACACACTGTGGGGTTGATTCATGTAATTTGTGCGCCAAAAAACTGAGATTTGTGCACCATTCTGCCCAGAAATCCCCATTTGTTAAACAGGGATTAGTAGGTAGAATGGCCCAGAAACTCCGCCCCTAGAATGTTAGTATTACAGAACAAAGAACTGTTTTAATTCTATACCATTAGATTTAGTATTAGTGCTTCTCCTCACCAATAGCTTACTTTCTACTGTCATCTTACCCCCAGTATAGTAACACACAAATACAAGAATAGCCTTCCCAACTAGTTGTAGCCCAATCGCACACCACCACATACATCCTTACCATCATGCTCAGACACTCATGCACGCAGCACACATACATTGCAGAACAGCCCAACCCATACCTTCTTTTTTTTTTCAACAGACCCCAAATAATGGCTACCAAAAAGCAAGTCTGTAGAAAGCAACGCAGAAGTAGAGCAAATTAAAATAAGTGTCCAAGATAAGCATCCAACTCTAGCAGAATTTGTACAAAAAGTTCAAACAAAACAGCTAATGCAGTCATTAAGCGAAACAAAATGAGCTTCCAGTACAGAAACTTTGCCTCCTCTATCAAAAGGTAAAACTAAACAGAAAGTGATTAACAAGAATTCAGCTACCACTACTGCTAACACTGCTCCTATAAATCTTGATGTAGTGGCATGTAACCATACCAAAAAAAGTATTTTAGAAAAAAGGTTCCGCCACAGAGTCCATCAGAATCTTATAAAACCAGAGTAATCATGCACAACCCTTAAAACCTTAGAAGCTTTGATAGACAGTGCAATCCTTCTCAAAAGGAAGTTATTTATTTTAGTGTTAAACAGAATGAAACCACTAACAAAACTAACTACTAAATTAGAAAAAAGACTTCTCAATAAACGGAATGTCAACAAAAATAACTTATTAAATATCTGTGGAGGTGAATGGAGTCACACCACGAGCACAGAACCATATTTCAATGAAGAAACATAAACACAAAAGCAAACAAACACAATTGCCATACATAGCAGTGGACGAGGTAATGAAAAACTTAATACCTTAATGCAACAAGAAATATTGCTTACAAAAATATCCCCAGAAAACTCAGTATCACCTCTCCATTCGACTGAACCAGAACGTCCAGTATACAAATGGCCATGCACGTGAATGTGTAACATTGCCAAAAATCTTTAAAATCTTTACCCCAGTTCCTCAATCAGTATGTGAAAGCCAAAGACAAAATCAAAATGAAACTACTACAAAATATGGATACCTGTCCAGTGCACAAATACACAGGGCTACAAGGACACTCATATTTCAATTGATATCAACACATCATTCAACTATAAGAAATCTAGTATATAAACTGTACTATGCTAAAAGCCCTGCTTTAGCACTAGCCAATTTAAATAACTATCTTCTTCATGGTACAGCCAAAGACCTACTCGAAGAAATAGAGCATATCCAGAGAAAATATTTTGGAAGTGAAAGCCACTTTCAAAATGCAATAGCTTTACAACAGACTGGCAACAATTGTACAGATGGCAACCTTCTACTACACACATACAAAAAAGAAATACTAAAATTTAAAAGTACATCCGCTGACCGTGTGTGTGTGTTGCCGCAGAACTTTCTAAGTAACACAAAAACTGTAGACGTAACATACAAAATAGAAGACGATGAAGATTCCAAATGGTTTGAATTAGCTCTCTACCTTATAGCAGAAAACAAATACGAAATAACTGACACCTTAATACTTTGCAGTTACTGCACTACAAAACTTGACAACAACCAAACTCCTTCACGTGCTATCACATATAACTTGATTATTCCCACTACCAAAACCCCTGCAACAACTCAATTTATATGAGAGCATCATAATTGAAACAGTGCACCCATTTCAAGCAATAATACGCCTTCAACCAAAAACAGCTAAATTACCTCCCTCTGAATTAGTGAAAGGCATTTGTGGCAAAGTAGTATCTTTAACATTAGATCTGAAAGAAAATGTGCACACTCTGGGAGTGCAACGTCCAATAGAGCAATCTTTAATTGTCTTAGTAAATGGTGTACCTACAAAAGACAAATTTGGCAACAACTCATAGACTTACATAAAGTTAGACAAGCCTTGCAATATCTAAAAGACAATAATGAATACTACAAAGAAATGAATATTGAAGAAAACTTGAGGGAAACCACTGAAATAATTCAAGAGTGACCAGAAACTCCATTACACTCTGACACCATCGATGATGCACTAGAAACGTACCAAATGCGACAAACCTAAGGATCACCAATCAGCATATGGGAAAAAAAGTATAGAAGCACAAGCTTTTCCTCTACTCTTTCCTACTGGGAAAGGAGGAAGGTACGATGATTGACCCATTCAGATAACGGCATCAGAATACCGCTCGTTACGAATGTATTCTGAAGATCACAGATTTAGAGAAAATGTAGAATACATATTCCACCTACTCTTTTTGAAAGTGAACTAGCAACTGTGTTACGGAGTTGCACACACATTGCAATCGGGTCCCACTTTCAAAATATGTCAGCTACGCAACTGCTTCAAAAAGTGCAAGAAAAAGATGAGGTTTTACAATCAAGCATTACAAATCTGTTAGCAAACATGAGTGGTACTAAAGAGTACTGGTTCCGACATCACGGAGATGCACGTTGTATGATAATAAACCTTGGCCCACCCACTTGGTTTGTTACATTAAGTTGTGCAGAATATGCATGGGAAGATTTACATGATTTCCTACGCATATCAAACAAAAACAAAACAAACATAGATATACTAACACCTGGAGAACTTTGCTCTCTAAATTCTGTTAATGTTTCAAGATATTTCCATCATCGCTTCATTGCTAGGCTACACTTTATTTGTAATAAAACTGTTCTTCCCCTCGGAGAAGTGCAACACTTCTTTTGGAGGAAAGAACACCAAGCCCGAGGAGCACCACATATCCACATGCTTTTATGGATTAAAGATGCTCCTAAATTTGGTCAAGACAGTGATGCCACTGTTTTACAGTTTATCGAAAAATATGTCACTTGTGAAATTCCATCAGAACCAACAAATAGTGATCTTAATGCACAAATTGTACATTTTCAAAGACACAAATGTGGGAAATATTGGGGAAATATTGTCGTCGCAAATACAAAAACAAAGGGAAATACTACACCAAATGCCGCTTTCGTTTCCCTAGGCCAGTTACAGAAACAGGTGAAGTGAACAACTTCATGTCTTCAGTTAGACATTGTGTTAAAGGTAAATCACCTAAGAACACATTACATAAAAAGAACAGAAGAAGCAAAATATATCAATGATTACAATGCAATCATTGCCCTCTTATGGAATGCAAACATAGATGTGCAGTACATTGCAGACAATTCCACTGCAGTTGCACAATATGTTACAGCCTACTTAACCAAAGCAGAAAAAACAGAGCTTCAAGACCTCTGGAATGACCTATCATCGGACAAAACACTGTCTCGGAAATTGTACAGCTTAGGCATAAAAATACTCTCTCATAGAAAATGTGGCTGCTATGAAGCTGCAGATTGTTTAACCGGTACTGCTTTGTATGGAAAATCAGAAAATATAGTATGTCTAAGTCTTGGTCCTGCTAAATCTAGAAAAAGAGTTCTTAAATCATACGACATAGAAACAATAGCCAAAAATGATCCCAACAGCCAAGACATTTTGAAAAACAATTTACTAGACACATACTACCCAAAGAGGAGTTCCACTTTGGAAACCATGTGTGTTTACAACATAGCCCAAAACGTCACATACAAAAATAATATAAACCCAATAAAAATAAAGGTAGATACAGAGTGACAAATTGTGAAGGCAGTTTAGTGAAACTTGCCAAACAAAGCTTAATTAATCATATCAAATTGTCATTATATTACATGTCCCTGCTACAACCTTTTAAACCATGGAGAAACAAAGAAGAGATACTAGATATCTATGACTCCTTTGAAGACTCTTTCAAAGCAAATGAAAGCCCTATAACCGATGTAAACTTTACACAGTACAAAACAATGTTGCACAATGAACAGCAACACGAAGAACTGCAGACCCAACTAGATAAGCACACTCCCGACAGTAGTCTTCCTTCTGTAACAGGAAGCCAAGAACCACTGGGACAGCCACTAATAGCAAATGAGGCAGAATTAGCTATGATAGAAGTAGAAAACGCCATGTGTCACTATGAAGAAGATACCGAAGCCTTAACTGTACTACAATCAAAACTGAACAAAGAGCAGCATACCATTTTTCAAGAAGTAACAAAAGAAATTGCACATGGTGTACAACATGAAAATAAAGAATGTACCTGCCAAAATTACAAACCCATACTACTATACGTCAGTGGTGAAGCTGGTGCAGGCAAAACATTCCTAATCAAAATCATCAGCAAGTTCCTTCAACAGTTGACAGACAAAAAACTGTCAGCTGTTGTAACTGCCCCCACAGTTTTAGCTGCCTACAAGATAGGCGGTGTCACTTTACATTGATTACTACTCCTTCCAGTAGAACACCAAAACAAATTAGAATATTAACAACTTTCTACAGAAGCTGCAATGGAACTACGCAGAGTGTTAAAACAAAGGAAAATGCTACTAATAGAAGAAGTGAGCATGGTCTCCAACCTAATGTTGGCTTTGATTCACCTCAGATTACAAAAAGTACTCAAAACAAACTAAGAAGAGCTCTTTGGAGGAAAACACATTATTGTTTTCGGAGATCTTCTTCAATTGACACCAGTGAAAGGTGAACCTATTTTTAAAACCTTATGACGCAAACTCTGCCGTAAACCTGTTGGCAGCATAGGAAATGTTAACCTTTGGCAACATTTCCAATACAGAGAATTAACAGAAAACATGCGCCAGTCTGCAGACCTCACCTACGCCAACATTTTAAAAAGTATTAGAGTTGGTTTACTGTCTCAAGAAGCTCGAGCAATATTAAAAACCTGGCACATCCATGCACTATATGGCCATAACTCATGTGCTACTGATGTCATGGAACAATTGGCACACAAAAATGTCAATTGTATGTCCTTGATGCCAACTCTTGCAAGCTGTTCCAAATTCAATGAAACAATGTTGAAAAAAGAAATGCAACCAATAATTGAAATTTGCTCCACAGACAAACTGGACGTACGTGGTATGACACTACCCATGTGTCAACAAGCCACACAACAAGACTAAATACCTTAGAAAGCTCCATCTCCAACACAGCTGGTTTGGAGAAAATATTAAAATTATCTTTAAACTGTAGAGTAATGCTTAAACGTAAAATTGACATGGAGCAAGGACTAGTTGATGGAGCACTTGGTACAGCTGTTGGCTTTCAAACATACCCACGTGACGACAACATTCATTTTTTTTTTTTTTTTTTTTTTTATTGGTTTATTCAAACAAAAACAATACAAACAAAACACACAGTGCAAATATGAACAGCTCAATTGTTCTTTGCTTAATTTTGGTCACTGCTCCCCTCCTCCCTCCCACCCACCCTTATGAGCCTATTTACTCGACTTTCTCTGTATCTGCCTCCTGTGGTTGGGTCTCACTTTCCGTGGATTCTGTCAGATCCTCTATCGTTCCAAACAATTCCGCCATTAATGATTTCCATGCCATAAGGGTTCCCGCCTCCTCCTCTCCCCCTACAATGTTTGCCTCTTGCCATACCATGGTTTCTGCCTCTGCCCATTTCTGAAACTCCTTCCACCACACCTCCACCCGTGGCCTGTGGCATGCATTCCATCCCATGGCGATCCTTCTTTTTGAAAGCACATACGCTAGATATTTCAAGTTACTAACATGCTTAAGTTTCGGCGATCTAGGGAACCCCGCAGCAAGCATGCCCAAGCTGTATCAATAACAATTGTGACCCCCTTTTCCGCTAGTTTCTGTGCTACTTCACCCCAAAGGCGCTCAATTACTGGGCATGACCAAAACATGTGTACCATGCCAGCATTTTCTTCGTCGCATTTGGGACATGCTTGTCTTCCAGCCTTTTCAAACCTAGATATCCTCTGGGGTGTCATGTATGCCCTGTGCGTGATATATAGTTGTATCTGTTTTAATCTCGCATCTCTTGACACCTTCTTGTGGTACCCCAGGGCCCGTTCCCACATCCCGTCCTTTATCGAAGTTCCTACTTCCGCTTCCCAGTCTAGTCTTAGTTGTATTAACTCCTTCCCAACCTTGAACATCATCATCTCGTACAGTCTAGAGATCTCGTGCCCTCACCCTCTGTCATATCTTAAATTGTATCTATGCTAGCATCTGGTTCTTCTTCCAGTACCGTTTCGGGCCATGTTCTTCTAATTCTCTGCTCTATTCTGTGATACGTGATATACTGGCCCGTGTGTACCCCCATTTCCTCCCCCAGCACTTCAAAATCTATGATAGTCCCCTCTTGCCAGATATCTCCCATCGTCACTAACCCCACCGACTCCCAGTGGTTCCTGATTATCATCCTCAGTTGCTTATCTTGCCCTTGCCAGTGCAACTAGTGGTACCTGCGGGGAGCATGGGAATGGATTTTCCATCATCTGGCATGCCTGGGCCACATCTTCCACCCCTGCATCATCATTTTAGGGCGCTCTTCCATTTCTGTCTTGGGCAGCCAGATCATCTCTTTTAAATAAAACTGGGCACAATCCTGTCCAAACAACCTGGATTCGGGGGTCTGTTCATCTGAGAGCCATTTGGCAATATATTGCAGCTGGCTCGCTACATAATAAACCTCCTAATTAGGCAGTTTTATCCTCCCTCTTTCATAAAAGTTCTGCAGTTTCCATAGTGCCACCCTATTCCAAGTACCATGCCACAGGAAATCTCTACACATGCTGTTCAGTTTAGTGAAGAACTTCTTGGGTATCAGGTATGGAATATTCCCAAAATAATGTAGGAGCCTAGGTAGAACCACCATCTTAAGCATTGCCCCTCGTCCCATCATTGCTAGGGGCAACCTCACCCAGAATTGCATACACTTCTCGATTTTCTCAATGGCTACCTCCGTATTGTGCCTGTGCTCCTCTTCCACTGTGTGGTACACATCTATCCCAAGGTACCGGAAAGTACTAACCGCCCATGGTGTTTGTAGCACCAGCAACCGCTCCACAGGGATCCCCTTATACCTGCCTAGCAGGAAAATACTGGATTTTTGAGGATTCACAGCTATACCAGACAACCCCGCATATCTCTCCATCACTTCCAGGATGTACTGGAGATTTTCTTCCGGGTGTCTCAAGTACAGCAGCAAGTCATCTGCATATAAGGAGATCAAGTGTTGTTCCCCTCCTATCTCGATACCTATAGTATCATATTGTTGTCTACGGTATATTGCTAGGGGTTCCAGGGCTAGTATATAGAGCATTGGGGACCATGGGCACCCCTGTCTGGTGCCTCTACTAAGTTGCCATCTTTCAGATATCACCGATCCTGTTTTGACCCTTGCCAGCGGTTCACTATATAGCATTTTCGCCCACCTTATGTATCCAGGCCCCATACCATAGCCTGCCAGGGCCGCCAGCAGCCATGACCACTTAACCGAATCGAAAGCCTTTATCGCGTCCAAGGACACAATTGCCATTTCGCCTTCATTCTTACTTACCCCTTCAACAGCCCGTTGGAGCCTTCTATGATTATGAGTTATATTTGTGTTCGGGACATAGCACGTCTGGTCGGGGTGTATTAGTTTGCCAATAACTCTCCGCACTCTGTTTGCCAAGACAGCCGTCAATGTCTTGCTGTCTTGGTTCAACATGGACACAGGTCTGTAGGAGCCACAGTTATGCCCAGGCTTGTTGGGTTTGGCAAGCAGTATTATGATCGCTTCCCTAAGTGGCTCCGGCAGCCGTCCCACCTCAAACGCTTCATTTAACATTTCTACCATTGGGGGGAGCACTTCCTCCCTATATACATTATAAAATTCACTTGGGAGCCCGTCCGCCTCTGCGGTCTTACTAGTAGGCAATTGCCTCACCACTGCTCCCAACTCCGCCAAAGTAATTGGTGCATCTAGCTCCTCTCTTTCCTCAACACTTATCGTGGGCAGTCCTATGCCCTCCAGTGTTTCTGTTATCTCCCCATGACTACTTCCCTCCTTATCTCCATATAGTAACTTATAATAATCTGCAAACTCCTGATTAACTCCCTCTTGGGTGTCCGCTACACTACCATCTTCTCTCGTTATAGTTCTAATCGTGGGTCTAGGAGTTTCGCTCTTATACAACCATGGCAAAAGCCCTCCTGTTTCATCCCCTCCCGAATGCTGCCTCTCTATATATTGTTTATAGTTGAGGTTGCACAGTCTTTCCCATTGCTCCGCACATTTCTGCTGCAGTTTAAGTATCAGCTTCATGCCACTCTCCGTGTTACCTCCTCTCTTCAATGCCTTTTCCAGTTCCTTTTTTGTTTCTTGTAGGTCAGCCAAGATACCACCTTGCAGGCCCTTTGATTTTGCTATGGTTACACCTCGCACCACCACCTTAAAGGCTTCCCATAATATGCTCGCCGAGTCCACACTACCCATATTTGTCTTAAAGTAGTTTATAATCTCCTTCCTTATATCTTCTCTAAAAAAGGGGTCCTTAAGTGCCACTGCCCAGAGGTGCCATGTCGGAATCCTTGCTCTTGGGGGGCAGTATTGTCATCCGAGAACCAGCGGCGAGTGGTCCGAGAGGACCCTCGCTTTATATTCTACCTGAGTAATCTCAGTTATTACCTCAGACATAGCAAAGACGTAGTCCAGTCTCGTATGTATCTGCTGCGGGGCAGAATAGTGCGAGTATTGCCTTTCTTGGGGGTGTCTCGTTCTCCACACATCTGCCAGACCAAAGTCGTCCAGTTGCAGTAGTGTCTGCAATGCTTTAGCCACTGGGACGGGTCTATCAATCTTTCCATCTGATCTATCCACCCTGGGGGTTTAATACACAGTTTAAATCCCCACCCCAGATCACCGCGCTCCCCATACACATGCTAAGGTTAGTACACAGGGTTCTGAAATATGCTGCTGTATTCTGATTGGGGGCGTATGTATTTACAATGTTTATCTCCCTATTCTCCACCAATCCCCTCAGTATGACCATCCTCCCATCTGTTTCCGCCTTTTCCTGCAACAGTTGAAACGGGACATGCAGCGCCACCCAAATGAGCACTCCTCTAGCATAAGCAGAATATGTCGAGCCCGCCACCACTGCTTTCCATTTCTTCGCAACCATCTCCATCTTTTCCCGTGTCAGGTGAGTCTCCTGCAATAAGGCAACGTCTATCTTTTGTCTACGCAGGTACAACATAACCTTGTTCCTCTTTAGATAACTATTAAGGTCCCCTGACATTCCACGTAATTAATTTAAGGTCCCCCATGGCTCACTAGAATTCCCTTCCCCCTCCCATTGGTGCAGTCCAGATCACACTTCCATCTCCGTCTATATAGGCTTGTTCTCCCTTTCAAACTTCCCCTAACTACAAACACCCCTTCTCTTCTCCCTCCCCCCTCCCTTCCCTTCCCCAACTTCCCCCCCCAACTGTTGCCCAGCTCCATCCCTGGATCTCAGGCACCCCCGCAGCTAGCTCTTTCTGGCAATAGCCTGTGCTCGAAGCTCAGCAGGGTGAGGTCGCCCTAATGGCTATCCTGCTATTTCTACTACCACTTGGGGGATAAGGTGCCGCTCCTATATGCTACAATTCCGTTACGTACTGCTATCCAATTTGCTCATATATTTAATATTCTATATTTCGGTCTATTACACACCAGCGGAATCGGGATGTCCTGACTTGGCTACAACACTACCAATCTCTACACATCTATCAATGTCTCTATCAAGTCTCTACTGGGATACCTCGCCGTGTGATATGCAGTATGCATAGTGTCTTAGTCACTTATCTTTCTCTCCTTGGGCCCGTTCCGCCTCTTGTTCCGGGCAGCCCTGTAGGTCCAGCCATTCAGCAGCTTCTTCTGGGGTATCAAAGAAGAACATTCTGCTTTTGTGCAACACTTTCAATCTTGCAGGGTACAGAAGCATGTATTTGATGACAGCCGTGCGCAGCCTCCTCTTCACCGCAACATAGCTATACTTCTGCCTCTGGACCAGCATTGTATAGTCAGGATTAGCTGTAATAGTAGCTGAGGCTCTTTCAATCGTTCCCCCTTTTCTGAAGTACTCTAAAATCTTCTCACGATCTTTATAGTTCAGTATCTTGGCGATTATTGCGCGGGGAGGGGCTCCAGGCTTTGGTTTCCTCATGAGGGCTTTGTGCGCCCGCTCCACCGTGAATCCCTGTGAGAGTTTATCGGCCCCTATTTCCTGCAGGATCATATTCTCCACATAATATGTAGGGTCCTGGCCTTCTTCTCCTTCCGGCAGACCGACCACACGAATGTTATTCCGTCGCGCCCTTCCTTCGGCCTCCTCTGTGCGATTCTCCAGGTTAGCCACTTGCTGCTTTAGTATGTGGACTTCCTTTGCATTATCAGTACTGGTGGTTGTGTTAGTTTGAACCGCACTTTCCAGGCTGCTCGTTCTGTCTGCCAGCGCCCTGACATCTTGTCGCAGCAGGTTGACGTCTATCCCCACCGCGTCTTTCTTGGCCTCCAAGGAGGTTCTTAGATCCGCCATTGCTATCCCCCAAGAGTCTCTTAGTTCCGTCATGGCCATCAATATCTGGTGGTTTTCAGTCCCCTGGAAGCTTTCAGTTGGTATACTTGCGCCCGCGTGCGTCGACACCGCTGGAGACTGCTGTGACTTGACAAACGTGTCCATCATGGCTTGTTTGCTTTTGCCCTTGACCACTCTCCCCGCCATCTTGTGGTCTGAATCCCCGATTACTTTTTGGTGCGGCAGCTCTATCTCTCTATCACGCTGTGCCGCCAATCAGTCACTCCAGGCCCAGGTCGTTATCTTTGGTGTGCCCGTACAGGTTCATGTGCACTGAGCTTGTCTTTGGGTGGGTTAGGTCTTCCCACGTTTGTAGTTGGCTTTGCTGTTTAGTCTGAAACTGCACTATTCCGGAGTACTTCTCCCAGTGTGACTTGCCCTGTGGTGATAGTTCCAGCCAGGTGACCTTGGTTTGCTTGAAAATGCTCCTCAGGTGGCTGCAGCCTTGGGCTCAGGGGATTGCCACTGTGCATTTGGGGCTTCACCTCTTTTTAAACGCTCCCGCACCCTGCCAACATTCAGTGCGAGAGCCTTTCCTCCATGGGCAGTTTAACCCAGTATTGGCCGTGTGTGGCAAGGGGCTCCTCGTTGTGCTGCCCGCGCCGTTGTGCTTCCACCAATATGCCTGTAGCTCTTCGTATGAGTTATTACAGCATTCGAGTACACCCACCGTGTAGAGACAATGTTCAGCCAGCCACTCCGCTCCTTTGTGCCGCTCGATCTGACTCCCGATGTATCGCTTAATTCAGCAAGCCTTAATCCAACAGTCCTGCTTGCGTATGTGCCTTCATGTATTTCGGGGGTGCCCGACATGCATGCATGGGGCCTTTGTTCTTTCCTAACACTGTGCCCGGCAGCAGCTCCCCGCACGGGTCATCTGCCTTCTCTAGGCTCTTGATCTGCAGCCCCCGTGTCTCCACAGTACCCCCACACGCGGGCGGTAAGAAGCCGCCCACCCGACAGTCCTATGCGGCTGGGGGGGCCGCGCGGGCTCCAGACACCGGTCTCCACTAATCCTCTTATGCGACCGCTGCACTTGCAGCCTGGGTCTGCCCGTCTCTCTGTGCCCCACATGGCTACACTCGACCTCGCCGCCACTCTTCACACACCATTCCCAGTGCAAGGTCCGCGCAACCTCCCAGAGACAATGTTTCCTTATTCGTCTCGCGCTAAAGTCTTTTCGGCTGATCTTGCTATTGCGGCTCCACCTCCTTTTGTTCTCTGCCATTTTAGACACTTTGTTTCAGTGCTGCTGACTGCTCACATGTCAGTTTCACCCCTGCTGCTCTCACAATCCGTTCAATTTTGCAGTCGAACATGCATCATATTCACACGCTCGTGCTTATATTCTTGAAGCTGGTTGTTCATTTTAAAAGCATGTTTTTGCGATGGAGCGGCTCTCTTAGGCACGTCCTATGTCATGGCTAGTTAGCCACGCCCCCCCGTGACAACAACATTCAGTTTGTCAATATTCTCTGACAAACTATCAGAAGTAAAAAGGATAGGACGCTCAACAGCTCGATTCCTTCTTTTCAAACACATGTATGTACAAAGAGAACAATTTTCTCTAACTCTAGCATACGCTGTCCCCATTCACAAATCACAAGGTCTTACCGTAGATAAAGCATTGATAGATATTGGGAAAACAGTCTTTAAAGAAAGCATGAGCTACGTAGCACCATCACGCTTGCGTACACTTGACGGTCTATTTCTAATAAACTTTGATGCAAGTAAAGTAAATGCTGATATTCCTTGCATTTTAGAATACAATAGACTACGTTCACTATACACCCCCCATCTAAAAACCTATTCTGTTCCACAAAAAGCAAAACGTTGTAAAAGAAAACTACTTCAAACAGAAATGCAACAGGATCTCACTTCAAATCCTCCAAAGAGAATAAAAGAAGCTAATACTTCATCAATTACTACAACCAAAGAATAATGTACTACTCAAAGTAACTCTGGTACTTCTTCAAAGAAGCAACACACACTCCGAAGAAATGACTTGGACACAGAACTATCTGGTCCATTCATATTTTCAAATATAATTGGTGGAAATTGCTACACAAATGTAGCAATAAATATTCTATTTCAATTGCCACCAATTGTTGACAACATTTACTTACACAATACAGACCAATTGTGTTTGCAAATGTTAGTCCTTCATAGAAATGCAAGCAACAATCCTGACAACACATATAGTGTTCATGGAATAAGACAATAATTGGACTACTGTGCTGGAATAGTGAAATTCACTATAAACTCACAAGAAGAGCCACAAGCATTTCTAATGTACTTACTACAAGTACTGGAAAACAAAAACATATCTATAAATGAAATCTTCCAAATTTCATACATGTGGATACATACATGCACTCTGTGCAACAATATGGCACAGGAACAAATCCCTAATGAACGTTTTGTGTATGTATCCATACCTAACTGTGAATCCGTTCCATTTCAGCAACTTGTACAAAATGCAAACCATGGCAGATTATGTACTACCTGCAATTCAGATAATCGCTCCACCTTACAAATACAAACACATAGTAAATGCGTAATACTAATGGTTTTATGTTACAATGCAGATGGTACCAAAAACAACTGCAAGCTGACTGGATTCACACATGGTCAAGTATCACTTGGTAAGAAAACCTTCACAACTATAGGTATAATCTACCATGCATGAGCCACAACCAATGCAGGTCACTACACTGCATATATAAAGAAGAATTGTGGATGGTTCGAATGTAATGATAGTACCAGTACTCTAATGCAAAGATTACCAGCAAATCTTATAAACGCATATTTAATATTAAAACCAAAATGTAATAACTAATCTGTGTATAAACATTAATAAAACTTCAATTAGAAAACTATAAATGGTTACAATACGCCAACAGGTATCTAACTGCCCCAATATTTTGCAACAACCAAACAACTTGAGAATATAAATAAAAAAACTATAACCAGTTACAATTCGACAATAAGTATCTTACAATCTGCAACGAGCCAACAGATAGAACATTAGCCAGAAACAACAAGTAAACACTGAAAACAAAGAAAAGTACTGTACCATAACAAAAAGTTTTTTTTTAATCCAACATGGAATTTTTTTTCCCACAGACGCATTGATTTAAGCAACAAACACAGAAACTGAGCAAATTGCACAGTACACTGGTTTGTAAACTACTAAATATGAGGGTTGAAATAAAGCAGAAATGTATATTATGCAATGTAATAAGTCTTTATAGACTACCTACACTAACATGATCTTTTCTTTTATCACAAAAATTTGAAAAAGAATATCTGCTCCAGTTACCCACGTCATGAAAAAATATATCCAATTACAAAAAAATCAAACAGTAAGTATATTATAATAAACACAACTCATAAATATTGCTCCATAACAAAACCATTGAAGCAAACATCTAACCATACACCACAATACAAAATGTTTACTTCCATGGATATGTTATACTGCAGTGCTTGTTACCAAACTCTACAATCTTAATGACATGATGTAGCCAAAACTTCACATACAAACTATACAAATCAAACACTACACAAACTGTAGATTTGCAAATATTTGATAGATGTTTGAGTCTATGGGTGTGATATGCTCGGACATGTCCAACACATCAGGGGTGCATGCCCCCTAAACAGAATTTAGCATTTGACCCATCTCTTACTCCCCCACCCTCCCCAAGCACTCTTACACACCAACACGCTTGCCAAAGTTGTATTTCTTCCCAGTTCGTCGCCGCGCTGTCCGCGGATGTCCACGGATCCAAGATGGCGGGCGCATCGAATCAATACGATGCACCTCACGCTTCATTCCAGCCAATCAGCGAACACGTTGCATGTCCGCGGACATGACTCACGCCGATTAGCCAATCGGTGTCCTGTCCGCGGGGCAAACAGGGAAGTGTGTCCGCGGAAAGAACATCGATATCACTCATTTTTTGTGACCTACTTTTTGTTGTTTTAATAAAAAACTACTGTACGGATTTATTTTCACCAAATTTACAAAAGCACGCTTTCGGGACCAAGCCGCCACTCCTGACGCAAATTTGGTGAAAATCCGTCCAGCGGTTTGGGCTGTAGGCGTGAGCAAAGTTTTTTTCCCCATTCAGTCTATTGGGACCCCCCCGACAACCTTGCCCCCCCTGGACCAAACCTCACCAAACTTTGCAAAAATATTCTGAGTGGCGCATTGCAAAGTCTGGTGAGGATTCGTCCAGGGAGAGCAAAGTTATAAGCCGCCCAAAAAGTGCTCTTCCTATGGGATTAGCAACTTAACCATAACTACATAGCCACTACCGTGGCTGTGAGATATATATACATACATTTTTTGTTATTATGCATATTCTTGTCGGTGGAGGATGTGCCCTCAACATGCTGCCACTGGTCATTACCTTCCGACCAGTATCTACAACATCGATCCAGTAACTCGACCAAGATGGCCACCGGAGCGTTTCTGCACTTTGCATGGACTCCCTGGCCTGGCCAGAAGCACCAGCCAGCCTGCTGCAATCCACTTGGTGGAGCCCCGCCGCAAATGGGAGGCCGGCTTCAAGCCATCCCTGTTGCAAGGCCCTGGTTTAAATCCCAGCAACCAGTGTTACCAACTTGGCGACTTTCTCGCTATATTTAGCGAGAAAGTATGGCCCCTAGCGACTTTTTGTTAAAAAAGCAGCTAGCGAGAAATCTAGCTACTTTTTTCTATTGGTTTGGAGACTTCCGTGATTTATGCAAGTTTCCAAACAATAGAAAAAAGTGTTGTCATTCGCCAGTGTAATGCAGAAACACACTGTGAACCTAAAAGGGAGGACTGGTTATGTAGACACACATGATTAGCCAAAGTTCCAAAAGGCTGTAAAACGGGGAAGAGTTAAAATTACGTTTAGAGAAGGCTTGAGCCATGGCTAATTAACAAAACAATAATGAAAACTGGAACTTGGGGCCATCTATAACCGGCCTTCACCAACCACTTTTCATGGGTCTGCTTTTAAACAGCGCATGCGCAGTCAAAGTAGGCAATTATGCAAATTAGGCAATTAAGTCATTTGGCTATTTCTGGCGCCTTCTAGTGCTACCAATAGCTACTTTCCTCACTGAGGAGTTGGCAACACTGCCAGCAACTGTCTTCCTGGGATGCCGCAGACAGACGTAAAACATGCACACTCAGCATAGACCTTACTGAGCGTTTGTTACTACTCTATGTGCCTGAACTAGCCCTTGTTAACCTACCGATTCTACCCTAACGGCTTGCGCCTTTCCTGCACTTAACTAAGAATTGTAACTTTTCGCCGCCACCAAATGCCCTTAACTGTGGCATGCTGCTTCAACATGACCGAAACGGAACCACTTTTTGTCTTCAATCACAATGGTTTGCATCTTCTTAACCTTCATGACAGCCCCACACAGCTACGCCCCTACTTGCTAGCAACCCCCTATTCCAAATGGGACTCACCGTAACTGGCGCTGGATCTGTTCTCTATTTATATCTACAGATTGTTTCCTCCGGTAGACTGTCAGTGGCTCACATACCTTACCACTGCAATCTCTAGGCTGATTCCCTGCTTCCAGCGATGGGTCACCCTTGTGAACAGACTAGGTACTTTTGATCCTGCCATTATACATCCTATGCCGCTTATGCTCCTATCAAAATGAGTTTCTGCTCCTTACACAGTGCCTAGAGCCTACGTTTACTTTTGCACTAACCACATAACTGGACAAAACCACAACTTGCCTCCCTGTAACTACATATCCTGGTGTAGCCGCCTCGCAACATGAGGCCGGGCACTCCAAATTATGCTGCAGACTATACCGTACCTTACCCTCTTGGATATTGTTTGTCATGTCCTGCAGTCACCGCCTAACATGAGGTCATCTTTCCCAGTTTGCGCTTCTGCCTACACTGAATTTTACCCATTTATAATTGCATACCTTGATGCAGCCTCATAAGGTGTGGCTTTTCAATTTATGCACATTAAGTATGTTTTTTTCTCCCTTTTTTACCTACTTGTTACTGCATGTCTTGATATAACCGCCTTGCACCATGAGGTTAGGCTTTCCAACTTGTGCACATGCCTTTACTGACTGTAATTTACCCACATGTTAATGCATGTCTTGATGTAGCCGCCTTGCACCATGAGGTTAGGCTTTCCAATTTGTGCACTTGCCTTTATTCTATTTTACCTACGTGTTAATGCACGTCCTGATGTAGCCGCCTTGCCACAAGAGGTCAGACATTCCAACTGCGCACTTGCCTTATCTGTATTTTACCTACGTGTGAATGCATGTCTTGATGCAGCCTTCTTGCAACATGAGGTTGGCTTTCCAATTTGTGTAACCGGATATTAGTGCTCTTTTAATTTATTGTAACCACCTTCTTAAGTTGAAGTGCCTATATACCTCAGGGTTCGGTGCGCTATACAAATGCCTAAATAAATTAATAAAAACATATGGTGAGAGAGTGGCAATATGCATAATATGCTCTAATTGTTCTGCCACTGAACCCTACCCAACTGCTCCTAAATGGATGTAGGTTCCTGAAAAGCCACTTATGGGTAACTCCGGCAAAGCTGAAGACTTAACTTTGACAGTGATGCTAGGGGATGCAAGTGTCTCTATCACAATTGCAATACAGTTAAAAAATAAAGAACATTGGATCCATATGAGAGTATTCATAACAAGGACTGATTCCAATGTTGGGCTGCAGAAAAAAAAATGTGGGGTAACATCTAAGTTCAGTGTAGATTGTTGCTGTTTTGCCATGCAAATCTATAGGAAATTTAAAAAAAGTGAAAAAAATGTTAAGGGGCCTATATCACAAGAGTCAGGCTCAGCTCTGGAGCTGTACTCGGGGGCTAAAGTTACCCCTGGATTTAAAAGAAATTCTGGATCCCACTAATGAAGCAAAAGCTGCTGTAATAAAAGCTACCAGCAGGTGGCTTTTGCTTCATTAGTGCAGCAAGGGCAGAGATTAACACAAACACAGGAGGCTCATCCATTTCACAAAATGGAGGCCTCCTAGTGCTTGAAATTAAAGGGGTTTAGACATTATTTGTGCATAATTTTACATAGGAACTTGCTTTAAAAAAATGTAATATATGTTTTTTGTTACCGCCCATCTTTTAAGACAATCACATTTTTGAGCGCCCTATTCCTGATTTTTGAACATTGTCAGCTAAGTACTTTAAGAAAACAATCCAAAAAGGAGATGAGGTATTTAAGAAAAGACTGTAATGAATTAACATTGATTACCACTCGCGCCACAAACCCATATAGAGAAGAGTTGAATGGAGGATAACACAGGCGCAACGTGCTTGTCTTGGAAGCAATCCCACGCAGAGCACCAGAGGTTTGAATCCCAGATCTGCGCTTAGAAACCCAACTCTGGTATTAAACGCATTATGAAAAAAAACAACTAAATTAAATAGACCTTGTCAAAGAAGTTTTAAGCCTATGTGATTTTAGATAGGAGGAAGGAAAATAGTAAAACAATTCTTAAATCAAGCCTAAATGGGACACGCAACAGTACATGATTACAGTCTTGTGAGGGCCAATTTAACCCAATATAAAACATGTAACCACAATGTGCTACAGTAACACCATTTTCTACAATGGAAAAAAGTGAGCTGCAGTGATTTATCATACTGAAATGTATATAAAATCATTAGCTTCTTCTATAATTCTCCAATTCTTCAGGAGACCATGACAAAATACCCATGTCAACAAAAGTATGTTTCTGAAGTAACTTTCTAAAAATGTCCAAAGGTTTCTCTTACGAATCAATGGCATGAATCTAGTAAGCTTTGATTATGATAAAAAGTTAGCAATATTCTAATTCTTGACCACTGGTGCAGCAGGAAGGGCAACTAGCCAGCTGGGGAGGACTGTGCCCAAGAAGAGTTGCAGGCATACGTTTGTGAACTCGCCAATTGGAGGGAAGGAAAAAAGCAGGAAGCAAATTTGAGTGGGCACCACAGGGATATTGCATTTTTCTGGTGTTATCAAAGGTCTCTGGTGTAATGAGTCTCTCTTTAGGAAGTTAGATCCTATATACAGGAGCTGGCTGAAAAAGGCCTGGAGACACCCACACCCAGAAAAACAGCAAGAGTAAAAGATTAGGTAAAATACCCAATCATACAGCTACTCTCTGAAATCCCAAACTGGGTTTTGTGTTAGTTGTAATTTTACTATGTACAATTTTACTATGTACAGTTCCTGTGACCCAATCTTGGAAAAAATTCGAAAGTCAAATATAAAATGGTTTTTCAATGTTGATTTTATCCATCAAGTAAAGTTTTTTAAAGAAAGGAGTGACAAGTAGCCACTAATAACGTTCTTCGTGAGGATGAGTTTGCCATAAGTCACTCTATCCGTAGACTTATATTGTGCCAATCCATTTCGGAATACAACCAATTCCTTCATCAGGGCAAGTCTAAAACATAACATTTAAATGCAATTGTGCCAACCATCCCATGGTTAATATCCATATATAATAATAAATCCCATATTTAGAAAAACGTAAGTATGTAAACATCAACATGAACAGTCATCATCCAAATAGTTGAAAAAATATGAAGGTAAACACATACCCGACAATGTAATGAGCAGGATCAGTAGGCAGGTCAAAAAATAAAAGAAGCAAATCAGATCAGTACAAAGGTAAGTAAAGTCGTCCTATAACAAAATGGAGGGAATTGGGTCCATTACCTGATGTAGGTGAGTAATGGCGAAATCTATGTTTCAGAGGCCAGGCTGCTTCACCGCGTGCGGCGAGCAGGTGCTGTAAATAGTAAAGTAAATATATATGAAGGACCTATCCAAAATGTAGCTAATCGCTTAAAGTAAGAACAAACGTGGATTGTAGCTTACCCTATGTAGACAACGGTGCAGAGAAGTTCTCTCTGCGTCTGCCGAAAGCAGACTGTCCTTGTTGCATCGGCGCGTTGCCGAGCAACCTGGTTTTATAAGACACGTGATTAAAGACAGAATGTCCTCCTTGCATCGGCGGGTTGCCGAGCAACCTGGTTGTGTAAGACACGTGATCACGGCTTCACGATGAAGAGCGCGAGCCACGATCCGTGTCTGTGAACAGGTCAATGAGCTTGAATATGATAAAAATACCTAATTTGAGGACCTCCTGGGTTAGTAATGATTAGAGTCATCACCTAAAAAACAAAAAGGAATTGGTAGTCTGTCGTCCATGGACATAGAAAAAATACTAAGAGTGAATGGTCAAAACTGAATAGGCTCAATCGGATGGCAGTAATGGCTGTTTCATGAACACCTCAGATGAGGCTGTGTTGTTATGAACGTGCCTAAATTGGATAAATAGAGCCTAGGGAGCAACCCTTTGGCTGTATCTTATATTGACAGTATGTGCCTTAATGCCGCTAGTGGTGTCGTCCAGGCAGACGGCACCTCGAGTCCTGGAGGAGAACTCCAGGATGCGCAGCATGCAGGACATTTTTAACATGGGAAACATCTCTTATTCATATACACATATTAAACTAAAACACTTTCGAGTGACCCTCAACATTCAGGTCATATGTGTACTGGTGTCAATTCAAACCAAACGATGCAAAATACAATAAGAGAAAACAATTAGAGAAAACAATTAGAGAAAACGGTGAAAATTGATCTCCTCATTTAATCTATTGGGTGCCATACTGCCAAGTTCGTCACTCCAATATGTCTCTCTGCGATTCAAACGTTGGCATAAATCCTCATGAGGGCTATTCTTGGTTAGAACTTCCAAAATCACGAATTTTATTTGTGACACGTTATGTCCATTGGCCATCCAATGCCGTGCCACGGCTGAATTGGTGTTTGCATTGCGAATACAGGATCGGTGTTCGCCCCACCTCAACTTGGCTGTTCGGGTTGACTGTCCCACATAAAATTTCCCACAAGGGCATTTAATGCCATAGATGATATTACTATTGTCACATGTGGAAAAAGTCTTTAGCATAATCTTCTGCCCCGTCCTTGGATGGTTAATGGAGTTCCCTTTAATAACAAAGTTACAGTTGACACACTGTAAACAAGGAAAAGTCGTAACTGGCAAACCCGCCTCTGGCTCCAGTGTGTCTGGCAGGGGCAGGAAGTAATGGAGGTGCCCTAAACTCCCTTTGCATAATCTAGGTGACAGGAATGCACTCTTAGGTGATTGGCTGGCTGGCTGTCCTTGGAGGACAGCCACCCTGCTGTGTGAGTGAGTGACAGCTAGGCTGCGAATGAATGGGAGAAACCTGCATAAAATGAAAGGTTTTTTGCTTGGAAGGCAGAGTCGACCACTGTAACGAAGGAATCCAAAGAAAAGCTTAGAAGAGACGCCTGCTGCAACTCTTGGACCGTTGGTTTGCCCAGTGAAGCCCTGCTGCTGTGCTGAAGCTCCAAATTCGCCTCCACTAGAGGGGCTCTGCAACGGACCACTTCTCCCCTTGGGTTGGTGGGACCAATCAACCCCAAAGCGAACTTGTCTGGACATCCTCTCGGAGCTGGCTGTACTTCCATTGCTGCTGCAGGAACTAATTTCCAGGGAGAGGAACACCAGATCGAGTGTCTTGTTTTTAAGTCAGACCCGAGCTCCAGGAAGATCCTCCGGACTCCCATGAAGCAGGACTGCCCGAGCCTGAGCCACCTCAACAGAGTGCTGCACTCCAGATGCGAGGAAAGTCCATCAAGGCATCTGAGAACTGCAGTGGTGCTATTTGCGAGAGACGCAAGGAGCTGAAACCGCGAAGTGCTGATGATCTGAAGTTTACCCATTGCTGCCGCTGACTTGCCATTTGTATTGCAGTAGTCCCCATACGTCCTCCCTCTTGTCCCCACTAACACTAAGGGGACTAACCTCTTGTTGTGCAGCCTTGCTAGTTCTCTATTGAGACTTGTCTTGGTTGCCCTTTTGCAGAGTTGCTTGCAGCTTTGCCCCTCACAAGCCTAAACAGCTTGTGGCTCTTCAGTAATTTCATTTCTACAAACCTTTTTAAAAACATTGTGCAAGACTTTTACTTACCTGCAAGAAGACCTTGAGCGCCCCAAGACTTTGCTCAATTAACATTGCCTGTCGTGGCTCCCCGAGAGACTGTTCTTACCGCTGACTTTGTGCCTTTACCTTTCCTCCTGGAAAGGGTTCATTTACTTTGCATTGGAGGGGTCAAAAAGTACCTAGCATTTAATGATTTATTTTATTTGTTAACCTTTGTTTTATTCTCATATCTATTCTTTTGCACCAAACTCAGTATTGCTCTAAATGTGCCAGTGATAAATCAATGTCCACAGTGTCCTAGCTATTTAAGTCACCTGAAGGTGTAGGAAGTGTCTGTGTGCCAACCCCAATGGGTATCATCTGATTTAGAGAAACTAACAGTGTGTTTTGAAGTATATTTTAAGTGTTACATGTTTTGCTCCCTTCTAAGGAATGCTTATACAACTGACTGTTAAATTAATAATTGTTTAATAAAGAAACATTGAGTCTAAGTGTTTATTTGAGTAACTGTCACTGTGAAACTCTGTTACAACCCTACAGCTCACATTGACCCCTCTTGAGATCAGCCTGGCTGCTCAGTCACTCTACCAACTTGTGTAGTACATGCTTATACCAAAGGTTGGGTTCCCTATTGCCAAGAGCTCAAGGTTGGAGCAGTCTCCCACAGGGTACTGCATATAATCTTTCCTAACAACGCTTTTGGTATCAAGTGCAAAGCCCAAACTGTTGGCTTTGCCAATGCTTGTTTCTGTTTGGATTGTGTTTCTAGTAGTTTTTTCTTTATCATTTGAAATGTAGGAAAACTTTGTCCCGAAATTCCAACGTTCTGCTTGTGTCACGGGGAACTTGAGAGCTCTATAGCACTGCTTCTTTAACAGTGTTGTCACTTTATATTAAATACTATGAAATACTGCTAGCAAAATATCTGTTTTGTAATATTTAAATGTGTTTACCTGTTTCTTTTAAAGCACTCTGTAGCCATCAATTCTGGATTCAGAAACTCCGGAATTACTGTTGGTAAAAAAGGAAAGATTGTGATGGTAAGTTGAGTTTATCTCTAGTTTGAACAATGTCAATTATCTATGAAATCTGCTCTGTCATTATTGCATGGTACAATATCGCATTTTTCGTTTTCTTTTCACTTTCAACCCACTAACCATTACAAAAAGGGTGTTTTAATTGACTACATGTAGCCTGGCAAATGATTAATTATCTGATATGTGTTTCGTACAAAATACTCTGAATTATTATATATAATTATGTTGTGTGAAAGTTAGAAGGTTGTTTCACTGCAATATGTGATCGCAGCCATTAACAATAAAGTCCTAGATTCTACAGTGTTCACCGGAGCAGCAACAGCTTGAGCAGGCGGCTCCTGCCCACCACCCTGACTGATCCATTGGGCCTTTGAAACATACTACATAGACTCTACAATGTCAGGCAAAAAGACGATTTAGACCCCCGAGAACCCCTACTCCAAAAATCCCAAACAACTCCTGGAAGTTTTAGATGCTACTGGGGATCCACCCAGTACCTCGATGTCTTTTCCCTCCTGAAACTAGTTGCTAGTGATGTTGTGGACGTTAAAACTACTCTCTTTGACCTGTCTGTTAAGGTTCACAATTTGGAGAGATGAGTTGTGGATGTTGAGGCAACAACTTCAAATCTGGAGGGGGAAGCCTCTGGCAGCTACAAAGCCTACAAAGACCTGAAGGAAGAATTTACCAGGCTGCACTAGAGTAATACACAAATTGAGATGTTGGTGAGGAACAACAACCTGCGCCTTTTGGGGATACCTGAAAAACTGGATGACGACCTAGTTGATCTCACTTTCCAAGTATTGAAAGACTGCTTGCGACTTACAGAAAAGTGATATTGATCTGGCATTAAGGGCTGGTAGAATGGATACCAGCAGGCCAACTGAAATCATTACCTTTTGTTAATAATTCAGTGAAGGAGGACATCCTACAACTATCCAGACGAGCGGGACCCCTGACCTGGCATGGAAATGTGGCTCAACTGTAACCTGATGTCCCTAAGGAAGTGGCTGCCAAACGAAGAGCTTGTGAAGCAAAACGCCTAGCCAGAGATTTCCCTCTTGAAACCAGCATCACTAAATCAGCTGTTTTCTGATGGTGTGCGGATTACACAGGACCCTGCACAGGCGTTTGACTGGCTTCTGAGATGCCCTGCTCTTGCCCTGCTCTAGCAACAACAACAAACTGACCCAGCATGGTTCATCACAGGAGTTTTGTCAAAAAAAAAAAAAAAAAAAAAAAAAAAAAATATATATATATATATATATATATATATATATATATATATATATATATATATATATATATATATATATATATACGCACACACACACACACCCACCCCCCTTGCTGAGCCCAACATTTTGTTTCCTTACTCCCCCTGGGTGCCAGACACATTTGTCTTACCAGCATTTGCTTTGTGTGTGTTTGCTTCCTTTTGTCAGTTTCGTTTTTCATGGTGGGCTGGCCCAACGAAGGTCTCTAGTGTTTCTCTTCCGGGCACGTCTCCTAATGATTGCAATGAAATGCATCTTTTTGGAGCTCCGGTTACGTGTGGCATCGTTATTTCGGGTGTGAGTGAGTGTAAAACCCATTGAAATCGTTTACATTTTAATAGTGCCTCATCTTAAAACAAATCTAGAATGTATTGGACAGTACGCTGTACGAGTACATTGTACAGTGAAAGCGTGACCATATCAGTGTTATGAATCTAAGCCGCACTATTGAACTTCTATCACAGTGCAATGGTTCCTCGCAGGGACGTCATTTCACCAAAATGCCAGGGGTAGCGGAAGTGACATCACAGTGCCACGCCCCCAAGAGTGACATCACGGGAAGTGATGTCATTTGACCACACCCCCACGGGAAGTGATGTCATGTGACCACGCCCCCCCCCCCCCCCACATGACATCACACATGACATCACAGGAAGTGTTTCATACAAGAATGGATCATCATATGTAGCAGTGTCAAGGTCCATGTTGCCACGTCAAGTGTATGAACCCCAATCCCCTCTTTATGTGGATCTGCCCTGTTATTTCAACCGGACTACATTCTGGGGGGACAGGGACGGATAGGCGGGCATGGGTATAGGGGAAAGCCATGATAAAAGGGGAGAGGGAGAATATTTCACCAGAAAACATGTATGGCATCCTTCAGATTTTAATGATTCTTCTTCTTGTGTTATTTTGGCTGCCAAAAGATTAGTTCAAAATGTGTTCAAGGCATACAGTGCATTACTGAGTGATACGAACTTCAGTACCAAAAGCCTCATCAGTCCTGTCCCCATATTTTATGGGGGAAAAAATCCTGGCTGCATTTTGCATTACTCCCACACTCACCAACACTCTTTATATGCCTAGGTTTCTGTTCCTACATGTTCATTGTCCTCCACACCCCGCACCTCTCCATAATGGTACAGATTCCAACAATTAGTACTATTGTATAGATTTTGGGATAATGCCCAACAATTGCTCTTCCTTCACTCTGATCATAAGACTTCAAATGTAGTTTCTTACCAGATTGAGCAGAACAGTGGCTTGACAGACGTGCCGGTGCTGCTGTTTCAATGGCATGAAAGGTGAAGATTCTGACTCGAAGGCAGGTTGTTGCTTAGGTGACTGGAAACCAGAGGAGAGGTCTGTGAGTGTTCAGTGGCAAGAGATCAAGAAGACACAGAACTCTGGTAGTGGAGCTGCAGGTGTTTGGCAGAGAAGAGGCTGCAAGTGTGGCAGGTGCTGTTTTGAGGTCACAGAACTCTGGTAGTGGAGCTGCAGATGTTTGGCAGAGAAGAGGCTGCAAGTATGGCAGGTGCTGTTTTGAGGTCACAGAACTCTGGTAGTGGAGCTGCAGGTGTTTGGCAGAGAAGAGGCTGCAAGTATGGCAGGTGCTGTTTTGAGGTCACAGAACTCTGCTAGTGGAGCTGCAGGTGTTTGGCAGAGAAGAGGTTGCACGTATGGCAGGTGCTGTTTTGAGGTCACAGAATACTGGCTGTGATGCCGATGGTGCCGGGCTGGTTTTCACAGAGGACACTGACTGGGTGTGTCTCATCATTGCTTGTGTGACTACAAATCAAGGATACGGTGCTGGCATTGTGAAGACAGAACTGTAGCTGTGGGGCAGCTGGTGACTGGCTTAAAGGAAGTTGCTGCTTAGATGGCTCATCATTGCTTCACATGATCTATCAAAGACAAAATGTAATAAAATAGTTGATTATAAAACACTCCCTCGTCCCACAAAGCCTGAGTTCATATTTTCTCTATCCTGACAACACACACAGGTCCAGTCCCAGATTTGTCTCGTGGAGCGGGGACAAACTGGATTCTGTAATGGTGCAGTGTGGCGACTCCACAGAGACAGTAGAGGGGGAAAGCGCAAATATCGGGACGTGTATTATTTGGTGACAATCACTGTATTATTCGCTGCCCTGCAGTAAAGACCAGTGGGTAGTTTCCCACCTGAACACAAGCTAACCCCCTCGGCCACGCAATAAAGGGGACACACACACAGAAATCATCTGCTACTTGTTGGGGCAGTCTGGAGGGGCTCCTGCTGGTGGTGTTTTAAACTGTTGCTTGGTCTTTCATTGTTATCCAGCCGGGCCTGCCCCACATAAAATCAAAAGTCTATTGCAAGCAGTGAAAGACAGGGAAACTTAAATGAAACAAACCACACAAGTGGAAGTTGAGCCAGCTAGGAGTCAAACAGGGGTGATAACTTGTGTCTGAGAGAGCTCATTCTAAAGGGGTAACAACCCCCTGTATGTGGGATAAGGCTCAATTTGGCCCATGGCCCCTCACTGCTGAATGAGTGAGCAGGTTTTAAGACTTTGCTGATTCTGCTATCCTAAAGGCTCGAGCCTTCTATCCCTTTCCCCATCATGGCTTCCAACATCCTGAGCGGCAGCTTATGGACAGCAGGCAGCTCGGGACATGCCTGTTGCCAATTGAATGGGAGAGTGTCATGAACCCACATTGGTGGTGAAGACGCACCCAACATACAGAACACAATGGTATAGTGTTGCAGTCCTGCTGAGAAATAACAATTTGGTCTTTATAAATGTAAACCAGAATGGCTGAGATGTACACGCACTGTGCTGTTAAAAATAAAGCAGCTGTGGTGGGTGGAAGTGCTGCTTCGGTGGCATCAAGAGTATACAATTCCCTGCGGGGTATTGTTGGTAATTTCCTATTGAAGTATAGCAGCCCTACTGAGAAGTGCCATTAAAAGTGAAGCTGTCCAGTAGGCTGGATTAGTGCTGCCCCATAAAAGGTGTAGCAGCCTCTGTGAGAAGTGGCAGTACTGTCCCAATGGTGAGAAATATAGTATTTTCACATTAACTATGCTTAAGCACTTTGGGTTATTGAATAGTGCTGCTACATTCTGAGTAATTCCATCCCTTTAAATATATTAGCTTTTGTATAACTACAACAGTGTTGAGTTATTCTGATGATGATGTTAGACTTGCTCAATAGTTCTGGTTCTGTATCATTAAATGTACTTCAGATCTTCAGAGTCTCGAGAGGATAGCTCAGGGGCAACGTGCTCGCCTTGGAAGCAAGATGACATGGAGCAACACAGGTTCGATCCCTCGGTCCGCGCAACAAAGGTTCGATCCCTCGGTCCGCGCTTAGAAACCTCTGGGTATTAAGCTTGTTATAAATAACCTATCATATCAAACAGTCTCATTTGCCCTCTACCTGCACCTCATTTCGCAGATGTAATGCAAGAAGGGTGCCAAAAAGATTTTTAGAAATTGAGGGACAGACTTGCTTTGCATCTGTGCCTCCATTTCTAAAAATCGTTAGATCCCAACCATCGGCAGTACCCGTCTCACCTGTTCCTGACCCTCACCCGCACCCCTCTCACCTCACCTGACCCACATCCTCGCCAGCCCCCCGCTCACCTGATCCCCACCATTGCAGAAACCCCTCATCTGCCCTGATCCACATCCTCGCACGGAACCCCTCTCACCTGATCCCCACCCTCGCCAGTCCACCCATCAACTGATCCCCACCCCCTCTCACCTTATCCCCACAATCGCAGGTATCCCTCATCTGCCCTGCATACGGGCGCTCCCACAAATAAACTGCAAAGGAGGATCTAATGTGGGTGATTATCCAAATTAAACTTCACTATCTTCAGGGCAAAGGCATCATTTACAGAGCAGGTCCTTGCAGGTCAGAGGTTGACTGACAATGATGCACTTTCAAAGCCAGCAGTGCAGTTGTTCCAGCCTGTCAGTTCCGGGATTTGAGCACTGTTGCTTTCTTCCCAAGGCCCAGCACTATAGGCTGTGGCTGCCAGGTGTGGAATTTCAGCGACCTTTCCAGTGTTGTTGTGATAGCCGTTCTTTATCGCCCTATAGTTCCACCCTCTTTGACAGTGGCAGCACAAAACAGGTTGATGGCCAGTAAACATAAATGCATTTGCCATTTTCTGATCACTGACACGCCAGCACATTCCCTTTAGTTCAAGTCCAAATCTTGTATGTGCCTTTCAACTTTCACACCTTTGCCCACTTCTCATGCCCTTTCGTATCAGCCCGCAGACCGAGGTCAGGACATTTACCCCCGGTGTCTTCGGCTCGGACACAAATCCCCTTTCTATTGGAAGCAACCCTTGCTTGGGCCGTGCATGGACCGCACTGTAAATAACACGCGGCGTGCGTTGCTCTCAGTATATAAAGTAGGACGGCTTTCATACCTTGAAAGACAATGAACACACCATGTTTATGAAAAAGAAGCGCGAAAAGCGCTTATGAATGTAAATACTGTCAAAGAAATTAAAGTGATGCAATACATATTTGATTTCTTTGCATGTTATATATACCAGGGTGAAAGCAGCGCACGTTTGCATATGAACTTAAAAAAAATAGTAACGAGTGTTCATGACACGCGCGCACACACAATGTTTATGTATCTTGGCAGCGTGCGCGATATGGAATAAAGCACCTCAGTGCCTATACATTGCGAGTATACCACATGGCCCCTCCTGCCATCCATGCTAGCTACGTTAACCCGTGCGCTCCCAAGCATTTAATTTGTTTCTCGATCCGGGAGTGCAGTTCAGAAAGCGATAGCGAATCTGCCCCAACGATGCTTACCGGAAACAGCTACAGCAGAGGTGCCTGGGCCTAATTCACATGGGTGTTTTATAATGGTGCAGTCCCGTTGGAAAACCCTTGGTGAATCAGGCCCTTACAGAGCAGCAGCTTTTCTCCGGTTCTGTGTGATTACTGCTAGATAAAGTGGCAGCTCATTATTGATGACTGGAGTCATGCAGCAGGGACAGGGGCACCAGAGGTCGCGAGGGCACATGGCCACCTGGACGGCAGAGACTCTGCCATGCCGGGGGCCGTGTGCCCTCGCCTGTGGCGTCGCCGCCGGGTCCTGGAGCTGTGCCCTGCAGTAAGCAGGCTATAAATAAAAACGAAAGAAATCCACCCAGCACTGCAGCAGCGCGCACCGAGTGCCGACGGTGGCAGTGCTGCAACGGCGGCCCGCCCGCCACCCACACACACACACACACACGACGACACCGCCTTGACCCACCAGTACTCACCAAGTCGCTGCAGTTGGCCTAGCCTGGCCTTCTTCAGTGGAGTGAGTAGGGCACGGGTCACTGGATGGACTGGAGCAGCAGGAGCTGATCAGGGAGCAAGCACACGTGTTTACACATGCGCAACTAAATCAAAATGGAGGACCACAAGAGTCGCAGCATGCTGTGGCCACGCCCCCTCCTCCTCTGATTGGTCGATGGCCAGAGGTCGCAAGAGATTGACAGAGGTCGCTGGCCAATCGGCAGCGGTCGCTCTTGCGACCTCTGGCGACCCCCAAATGACGTCCCTGGTTCCTCGCTGATAGTCTCGTGTCCTTGTTGAGCTTGTCAATTGCAGTGAGAACACTGAGTAACTTTCCGTTTGTATTTTTGGAAAGGGTGAACGTCTAATCGAGTATTTGTTAAAAAATGACTCCAATAGAAGACCGTGCCAAAGTAATAGTATTGCAAAAACAAATTAATTATTTTATTCAGACAAATTTGCCCTTGTAGAAGACACGTGTTTCGGCCGTACATAAGGCCTTTCTCAAATCAGGGCACTAATATTGGTCATTCACGCAAACGTATGCGTTTGTTTTCCAAATTAAATTGTTGATAATAATATATGAAATTCAATTGATTTAAAGGACCCATTTCAACAAAACAAACCATATTTGCATACAATAGTAAGTGTAATCAAGTTAAGCTAAATCAAACAATAATCAATTTGAAGCCCATGTGAATTCATAAGAAGCAAAGTGGGATGGGCATCAACTTGATTGTTGTTTGATTTGGCTTAACTTTATTACAATCCTGTTAAACGTGCAGGTATTGTCTTGTGATATAGCCATGCTTCAGGAATCCTATCTTGTAGATGCTGAAGCTATTAAACTTGGGCAAGGCTGGGTGGGCCAAACATACTTCTCGAATTACACAGCAAACAAGAGAGGGGTTTCTATATTGTTTAGAAAGAACTTGCCTATGCAGGTCCTCTCTAACAAATCAGATTCAGAAGGTATAATTGTATAGGTGAAGATTAAAATCCAGGACACCATATCTCTTTTATGCTGTGTGTATGCCCCTAGTACTGCTGACCCCCTTTTTTCATGAACTGGCACAACACATTCAAGACAGCCAGGTGAACTGTTTGATGGGGGGGTGGGGGTTGACTTCAATCTTGTAGTGGACCCGATGCTTGACAGCTCAAATGATGCAAATTGTAGGATACCAAGGAGGAGTTGGCAGGCATTGAGCAATTTGATCAAATTCCACCTTTCTGATATATGGTGCCTTGAACATCCAATGTAAATGGATTAGTTTTCACTCCGCAAGCCATGATGTATATTAAAGAATTGATTTCTTTCTTACTTCCAGGCGTATGACCCCCAAGCTGTTATGACTCAGGCATTGGTCTCATTGGGATTACAGACCACAAACCAGTGTCGATGCGCATCTAACCTTCATGCGGAGGATGAATATCTCGGTCTTACATAATGAGCAGACATTGGAAGAGATCGTAAAGGAAATTGATAGTTTTAGTGACATAAATAAGACAAATTAGGTCTCTATTTTCTCTGTCATGCTATATGCGAGGTACCTGATATCGAAGACCAGCCGGTACAGGAAAGAGAAGGATGAAGACGCTTAATGCAGAGGCAAAGCTTTTCGAACGTCGCTGTGTTGACAACAAAGACCAAGAAGTACGAGCAGAACTAAGAAAGAAGAAATAGGAGATGAAGAATATCCTCTCGAATAGAGCAAAGTATGCATTGTTCAGGAGCAAGATCAATTATTTTGAAAATGGCGAAAGCAGGGAGATTAGTTGCATACAGGTTGAAGATGGAGGAAAGCGCAAGGACAATTGCGGCAGTGAGGGATAACTCTTATTGCACAAAGATATTAATAACGGATTCAAAGAATTTTATGAACACTTATACGAGTCCGAAACAAAGTGCGAACCAGCATTAATTGCAAACTTTCTGAGCACGATTCAAGTTCTCAAACTATCAAAGGGCCTTGTAACTCCGTTAGAAGCCGAGATCTCTGTAGAGGACATCCAGTTTGCAATCTCAGGATTAAATGGCAACAAAACGCCTGGAGTAGATGGTCTCCCGGTTGAGTTCTACTGGATAACGCCAGAAAGTGGTCTCAAACTGCTGCGTGATGTGTATTCTGCATCATTTGAGAAGGGAATGTTACCTACCTCCATGAGACATACACGAGTGACAGTTCTGTTGAAGGATATGTCACTGAGGTGTGAAAGCTACAGACCAATTGGTCTAAGTTCAAGTGTACTCCCTGATGGATTAGCCTCTGAGTCGTTTCAACTGAAAAGAGGGACAAGGCAGGGTTGCCCTCTTTCACCATTATTGTTTATCTTAGCAATGAGGGCCAACAGAAATAGAAGTGGAATTGGAAGTGTTGAATGTTCTTGCAAGCTCTGGCTTCATGAAAATGATCTGTTGGTGTTTGTGCTTGACCCTGATTTAGATATGTCCTATCTGATGGAGGACATCCGCAGGTTCTGGATACGAGATCAATTGGTGCAAGTCCGAGATTCTCCCGATCACCAGATCATGCATGCATCATATGTTTGACAACATGGAATTTACTTGGTGCGCAGAATGGATAAAGTACTTAGGAATTTGGATCAGCCCAGAAGTGGAAACATTGCCCAAAATTAACTTCAATTGCCTAATATCAAGGCTAAGAGCAGACATTGATCGAAGGTCACTTCTGAAACTCTCGCTTTGGGGCAAGGTTAATTGTTTTAAGATGAACATGGCCCCAAGAATAAATTATATCCTTTCCATGCTCCCACTAAAAACATCCAAACAAATATTTAAGGAGCTTGATGCACTAATGCAGAAATGTCTGTGGGATGGCAAGCATCCTAGACTAGCATTGAGGAAAATGCAACTACCATCAAAGCAGGGTGGTTTGAATTTACTAAACCTTTTTGAATACCACTTAGCATTCAAAATTTGACATTTGCGTCATATGGTGGAGTCTGAGCCAGACAAGTGGACAGAGTTCGAATCCAACCGGGTGTTTCAACTGGAACACCAAGCATTGAGATCTACGATGTCCAAGAGATCATGCCAGCTGAGCCCTCTTACTGTCTTTGTGTGAATGCTGGCACTCCCTATCCAAACACATGAATTGTGACCCATTTCTTTTCCCTGATGCATCAATCTGACTAAATCCTTCAATAACCAAACAAAGGAAAGTGTTGTTCTGGCCATCCTGGTACCTGGGAGGAATCTGATACATCAAAGACCTGCTTGAGAACAGTGCTTGAATCACTTTTGCAAGGTTACGGAGGAAGTTTATTTTGAACGATTGCAGCTATGCCGAATATAGGCAACTAACGGTCTAACTTCTGCTAAGCGTGAGTCCACACAACAGAATTGCAAGCAAAGTGAGGCCTGGTTAACGCTGGAACGCTGTGCCCGAGCAAGTCATCCTGCGGCCACTATGTATAATGTCCTAGCATCCAAACAAGAGGGGGCATCAGATCTTGCAATTGTCTGGGCTGATGAACTACGACAGGAAATTAGTCCTGAATTTTGGCAGAGATTCTGTTACAATGTTCACTTTTCAAGCATGGACTGGGGCCTCACAGATTGTTACTTCTTAGGACATATTGGTCACCAAAAAGAATGTTCAGAAGAGGTCTCTCGGATAATGATCTATGTAATCGATCGTTAGGCACTTTTAAGTCACTTGCTTTGGTCTTACGCAAAAAACAAAGATTTCTGGGAGGGTTTGTGTGAGAGGATAGACCTAGTGTTGCAGGGCTCTATTCTGAGAAAGACTTCACTTCCGATTCTCAGGGATGTCACCCAATTGCAAGACCTATAATTTCCAAAGAAATCGTAGGTGTTAAGAGGCTGCATGCTTTCCAAAAAATCTTTTTTCTTCTTCATGGAAAGCCACCCCCAACAGCCTCACCATTGATGATTGGATGGAGAAACTGCGGACTGTCCACGTATGAGAAGGCGATTATTAAATACAGAGGAGAATCTGATAAATTCAATGATCTCTGGGGCCTTTTCCTGGAGTGCTATGGTTAAATGATATGTTGTTTTATTTTTGCCTCATGAAATATGTATATTCTGAAGGCTTCCTGAAATGTATCGTCAATGATTTGGTTGCGTTGCTGTTTCTACAATTGCATCCTGTCTGATGGACTGTGGGTATGATATTGATACAAATTGCTGTGTGTTGTTTGTTTTTCTTTTTTTTTTCTTTTCTCTTCTTTTCCACTTTGCGACCAATAACGATTCCCAACATGTATAGAATTCTCAACAAGTTTGCATAGTTATATTGTCTGTTATTTTTGTATTACTTTTGTACATGCATGTGAAGATGCATATTGGTGTTAAATAAAAAACCTGGAACAATAAAATCCTAATCCACTCCTGGCTTATCCTTTCATGTGACTACAGCATTGTTCCTGCCTCATGCAGGTCTCCTTAGATTCAAGGGGCAGAGGGAAGGTCAATTGCCTTTCCAAGCCTGAAGCAGCACCGCTCCCTGCCAGTGCAGCAACTGCACGCTGGTCAGTTTGACAGAACCACACCACCACTAGCCCCAGTTTTCTGCAGAACGGGTTCCAAAGCTTTATAAAACCAACAGGCTTTGGTGATCCTGCAGTGTCGTGGAGCTGCAGCGGTAGCGAGGAGGTGGTGGAATTGGCATGTGGTTCTAGTAGTAGGAAGCCAGCTGTCAATTAGCAGAAGCAAGTACAATGGTGTGGTATTGTGACCATAGTAAGAATCACTTGGCAAAAGTATGTTCTGCTGTATACTGCTTTATTCACTCAGGTGCTAGTGTTGTCTCTGATTAGGTGTATTTAGCATGCAATCGTGTATCAGGCTTGGACTGACATGGCCGAACCAAAAACATAAAATACTTCTGTGGGCCAGTTATTTTGGGTCAAAGTGGGGCACTTTTTTGGCCAAAGTGGGCCAGTTTGATGAGTTACTTAACTATGCTGCTAATAGTTTTCACCAGTTTAGCTGAATAAATATTCTTTAAAATGTACAATTTGCATCACATTTTATCAAAAATCTCCCCCTTGGGTACTATTCAAACAGCGTCATAAAAGGAATCATCGTGCTGCTCACCTCGTCATTCCGCTCCATACCGGAAACGTTTGTTTATTTCCGAAAAGAGCAGAATATCACATTCCCCCCTTCTTCAAAGTGTCTTTGTATTATGTTCATATGATAGCCTTTGTACTTGTCCGGGAGCCTCACAGCCATGAGGTGGCATTGAACGTGGGCTCACTTTCTCTAGTGCTTGTTTTCGTAGGCCTGGTGGTCTCCTTCACTGTACTCAACACTTCATCCCTTCTCGTACGTTCGATTTCTCATGTCCGCGTCTTGTTCCATTTCCATGGGTGTTGTGGTAGTTGTTGTTGATATCTTCCACTTCAGTTGTGGTTTTTGCTACTTTCTCTTTATTGCATTTTACCAGGGTTATAGTCTGCTACTCTGTCTAAGTGACTGGGTCCGGTTTCAATCATTCGAAGGGGTTGCCTCTACTTGGACCAATTTATAGAGGTTTTTGTGAATCAACCTGATCTTTGCTAAGCCTCCTTTTTCCACAGTGAGTATTTAGACTGTTCTTCTGCTGTTGTGCCAATCCTTTTTTTTTTCCAAGAGCCTTTGAGTTGCGCCATAGCAGAGAGTGGTCTGAAATGTCTTCCTTAATGTTGAATAGGCAGAGCCAGGATCTACAATAGCTTGTGATTTGGAAGGGAGAAAGTCTAAAGGTTGAATTGGAAGTGAGGCGATTGATTGGTTGCCATCACTTCAAGAGCAATCTTAAGCTATTGCCAATTGCATGCTCCCCTCTATGAATCAATTCGTTCTCTCCACTCACATGTTGCCACCTTGCATTGCTTTATGTTCCAGCGTAGCAGAATTTCTGCATTTCAAGAGTGGGGAGGTGTATGCCATTGCTGGTCACTATTTGTTTGGGTATTCCTACAGGATAGAATGCTCTTTTCAATACTGCTATTACTTTGATTCAGGTGATTTTAGAAACAAAGTGTAGTTCAGTCCATTTAAGCAAAAGTTCCACCAGCACTATACCGTGTCGGCAGTTAATCACTAGATTGTATAAAGGTCCTTTGAAATCCAACCCAATTTTTTCTGCAATGAGTTTGGGCTTTTACGCTGGTGAGAGGAGCTTGATGAACGTGTAACCTCTTGCCACTGTACGCACACACATTGCATTGAATTGGGACTTGCTCATTTTATTGGTCCATTTGGGGTGAGCAATGGTACTCTTATTCTCCTCTTTTGTAGGGTAATTCCCACATCTCTTTGCTGGACTTTCTCGATTACTGTTAAATGGAGTTTTTGAAGGGTGAATTGCCTTCTCTCCATTGAATAGTATGTCTTCTATAAGCGTTAGTTCTGGGGCGATTTTCCAGACTGGTCGAAGTTACCCAGGAACTGCTCCCATCCGGCCACCCCTCCTTTACGCAATGCTTAAAAAAGAGAATCTTAGCTTTGTCTTGTCTCAGCATTTTTCAATTCTGTTTTGGAAATGCTGTTCATGTCGTTGATTGAGATATCTTTAATTGAGGTCACAATGCATTCATCTTCATTTTACTCCTTGAATGAAAGCCTGGAAATACAACTGACTGGATTGTTTTTCCAGTCAGGGATATATTAAATATGAAATGTGTATTCATGCAGTTTCGCTGCTAACCGTGATATCCCGGCTGTGGATGATTTGATTTCCTCAAGATTGAGGAGATTTATGAGGGGATTATGGCCGGTCATAATGAAGAACTTCGTTCCCCAGATGCATGTCCTATAATTATTAGCAGATCACACACAGGCCATTGGTCTTTCTCAGTGGCCGCATATTTTTTCTCATCAGGTGATTTCTCTTTCGATGAAAATGCAACCATTTGCTCCCCGTCACTGTTATTTTGGGTCAGGGTTGCACCGAGTCCCACAAGCACAGGTGTGTCATAATCTACGTGCTTCACGTTGGATCAGAAGATTGTAGACATGGTGCATCTGTAATACGTTCTTTAATGTTTCTGATTGGCCGGCCAGAGGTATACCCAGAGGCTCTCTCCTTGAGCAGCTGCCACATGGATTTGGTGCGAACGGAGAAGGCAGGGCCAAACATACTATTGCTGTTTATCCCGATTGAAAATTTGGGTGCTTCGTTGATGGCTTTAAGGAGAACAATTTTCATATTAATTCCTTTGTTGGTGACTGTTTAGCCTGTGTATTATACTGCCATTGACCTGAATTTTCATTTCACTTTCTTGAGCCATCCACCTGTTTCTTGTTATTTAATAATCAGATCTGTCGTATTCTTTCCATGACAAAATGTAATCTTGGAAATAATGCACGTTGTCAGTCCCTTTTAGTATCTGATCCCATTAACTCTGAAATATCAAAGCTGCAGATGTTATGCCGAATGACATGCGTGTCTATTGCAATGTGCCATAGGGAGTTATAAACGCTGTGAGATGCCTAGATGACTACTTGTGTAATCGTACCTGCTGGTATTTGGCACTAATGTCCAGCTTTGAGAAAGTATTAGCATATTGCATCAGTAATGCACTGCAACGATAGCGGCCTGTCACCACCTCTAGGTTTACACTGCAGAAAACGATGCATACCCTGAGCCAATCGGTACCATCAGGCTAAGCCATTCTGATGTCTCTTTGGCTCAACTGTGCCTCTGATTTGTGATTTCTAATGTTCTAGCCGTGCTTGTCCAGCTATAAACTGCACTGGGCAGACTGTGTGGCTGATTGGTACGGCGTTAGACTTTAGTTAGATGCAATGGACATATACTTTCATGCAGCGCAAGTCTTCAGAGTGAGAAATATTTATTTGTGTAACTTCTTTTCTTCAAAGTAACCCATGTCTGCAACTGCCAATACTAGCCCTTCTCAGCTAAATGATATCTAATTATGATTGGTCATCCCGACCTAATACAGCTTGCCCCTGCTTTGTGTATCCTATCTTTTTATTTACTTTTGTTCCGAGCAATACTAAACTGCATGTTTTGTCTTCTAAAAGTTCATACTTGAATATAGCCATATAGCGTGGGTTCTACTTTCTCTCCACGTACTTGTGCTTATTATCTTATTTTACCATTTGCTTGTTTATGTTGATGTTAGATGACCAGGTCTGAGACGGCCATTAGTTCATTCTCTACTCAGTCGATCTTTGCCACTGTGCGGTTTGAGGCTTCTCCCGATGACCACAGTTAGGTTCTTGTCTACGGAGGAGCTATCTTCGTATCGGGGATGTGGCATGTTGATGCTCGTCATTTTCTTGTTCTTTTGCCTACACACTTCTGTAAAATGTCTCATTGTGCTACATACGGTGTAAATATTTTGTCTGGTTGGATACAAAGGATCATTTGCCAAATGCCGGTAACTGCTCTAGCGTCTCATTCCTTAAAATGGTGCACGTGGTACCATTTCAGAGTTCCTGTTCCTATTATGTCTTTTATGTTCATTTTTCATTTGGTGTGAGTTGATATCTGATGTGCTCTGTGTATTTACTTGTTCTCTTCTTCAATTTGCAGTTTATTCTGCCATTCTTGCTATTTGTATAGATTTCTCTACTGGCAACTCTTTCGCTAGTATGTACTTACCTTGTACATTTTTGTTGGAGATGTGTTACTATCATCATGTCTCTCACCTTGTCTTCAGCACTTTCACCAAATTGGGCACTCCTGCTAACTCACAAAGATGTATGACACAGTCATCTGCAGATTCTGCTTGCCCCCTGCTCCTTGTGTAGAGGTTATTTTGAAGGAGTACTATATTTCTTTTTGTTTTCATGCCAGCAAATATTCTTTGACCTTCTACAACTGCATTGATAAGGATAGCCTTTTTTCTTCATGCAGCATATGCTTTGCCAACAGTAGCCTCGAGATACGTTTCAAATACTGGTGTCCATGGAGTAAATGGAATGGGGGGTTTACCATGCGACGGTAAAACGGGAGATTGTAAAGTTGCTACTTACATGGTGGTTCCACAAGCTGTAGCATATTTCGTATCCTGCCACTCGTTGCCAGTTTTGGTGATGTGACCATCGTAATAAAGTCTTGACAACTAAAGTTATGCTGGAAATTCCTTTATACATCTTCGTGTGGAAATTCCTTTATACATCTTCGTGTAAGCATTCTCTTTTGTTCTTTCCAGCTTTCAATTCTACTCTGCAAGCGGAGGAAGGGCAGGGAGCAAGGACTTTGTTCCTTGCTTCATGCTGTCCGTCTTTGTTATTCTGTGCCTTCGTGCAAACACGTGCTTTCTTTTTGAAGGATGGCAGCTATTTGGATTTCGAACGAGGTGGCAAATAGAGGCAGGATGTAGGTATATTTGTTTGGGAGGAGGACAAACGAGGGAGGTTAGGATGACAGGATAGAGAGGGAAACACTCTGATGAAGAAGGCAACACCACACAAACCGAAGTGCTGATGAGCACAAAAGCAGGTGTCTGTATCTCTGCTCTGGGAATCTTTAAAAGAGTGGATCTTAAATGATACCGCTATAAGTCCTTTCCAATGTCGACGTACTATTTATTTGGTATTGCAATAGTCTAAGGGCTTAAAAAAAGTCGAACCTTTTTTTTTCTAAATAAGAATTTATTTTTTGTCAAATGTAGTGGGATCCACCTTATAGTCCCTATCCCTCTTCTTTACTACCACTTTTCAGTACTTTTGTCATTAACTTTCCCTTTCCATTTCATTTCTAATCTGAGATTTGTTCCTTTTCGATTTCCTTAATCCTAGTACCTTTCACTTAACTCATTCTTTTTTTGTATCAGACTTTTGTCTTTGCGTTTTTGCCTGGTTGACCTTTAGCAGCCGCTCCGCTCTTTAGGTAAAATCTCTTTAAGATTTCCACCTTTTTAACCTGCTAGCATAACAAGAAGGGTAAGCACCTTTTCCCAAAGAGGGACATGTTAAGCAGCTGTCATTTTAAAGAGCTGTGCAAACCTTCAATTTATAGAGCACTTTATCCAAGCAACAACCAACTATTTAAAGAGAGGGAGGTTCACGCTTGTCTGTCTATGATCCCTTAAAGTCAGCTATCCATTCTAACATTTAGATAAATATCTCTCTGGGCTGGTGATCACACAAAGAGCAGGATTACTTTCAGAGGCACTTGGACTTCTAACAAGCCTCAGTGTCTCTTAGACTAGTACCAATCTGGTCCCAAGAGTCATGCAGTCTTTGTTCTTATTTAAAGTACCACATTGGGGGCCCTTTTCCCTGGTTACTGTGTGTATGTCACACTGGTTACAGCATTATTACATACTATTATATGCTATCTGTGGCTAGTGGAAAGTCCTAAACTGCACCTCTGGTGAGCGGGCCTGGAATTTTTTACATTTGTCTTGACTGGTTAACTTGAGGTTTTCACTGATGATACCTCATCATGGACGTTAATCCTTTATTTGCATTTGAGAGTCCCTTATCCTCTCAGGACTAGGGTGACCCAAGTTAACCGAGTGTCCTTAGACCAAGGGTTGTATGGGCTCCACTGACAGATTATCATGTGACATTTTATTCCGATAAAGTGTCCTGTAGCATGTGTACGCTACTAACAGGAACGGCTGCATAAAATCCTTTTCTGAGAGGCCTAACATTGTCTGGCAAGAGTAAATGGGACATGGCAGGAATGGATCACAAATGTTGCAATATGTAGTTGTTACATCTAATCCCTCTAATGAATGAGGAGTGCAGAGTCAAGACTAGATCTCGACAAATGACCAGATGGTGTCTGGATTCCATGTTGAAATCCACTTCTGAGTGAAATCCTGGGAAGATACAGTGGGAAGTGTATATTTGATGATCTCAATGGATTGGATGCCATCCTGTGATTAGAAGCTGAATGGCCATGCAAAATCCCAATTAAACCGGAGGTTCTGAATGTGTATCTTTGTCTATCAGTGGAAGTGGTACCTCCATTGATAGAATAAGAAGCCGACCCACGGCGGAATATGTGAAAGCTCAGGCAGACTGCACCATTCTGTAATAACCTCTATCTATGGAATGTTTCTACTTCATAATTAATTATTTTTACAAAGAAATATTTTTGATCTAATATACCCTACCATGACAATCCAACTCCATAATCTGGGACAAGAAACCTGTTGTATTTAATCTGAATATTCTGTTTTATTGAAAACAAAACATCAAATAATGAAAGGTGGCCCCCTAACATTTAATGCCTGGGAAGCCACCCACAGTATGTCACTTCACACAAACATCCATATGTATAAAATAAAATAGGAATGATGTTTCTAGACAAAAGAATACAAATCCTCTCCAATGTACACACAAAATTGACATTGGCTCTTTGATTCCAAAAGACAAAACCATGCTTAGAAACAGAACGATTCTCTTAGTTTTGGACATCGGAGAGAAATGTTGGCTTACCATGACTTTCTTGATCTAGTGCTGATTCAACTCTAAAATATTGCTATTGGTGTCTAACTTGAGCGTAAATACAAGAATGTTTCATGGGGTTGACTAGGTTATTATTATTGTAAAGGCTTGCGGTCAGGAATATTTTTTATTTTTTTACTGCTGGAGAGGAATGCCTAACTCCCTCACCATCGAGTGATCCTGCCCATCCTAATTCTTGACATATTTGTTCAAATGTTCTGGGATTATTGTACTCGCATCTGGATTGTCTTTCAAAAGCCTAGGACAGGTAAAGAGGGACACCAACCATTTCTAGGCACCTCTGTCAGGCAAGATTTTCCTTTCAGTATCTCCACCTTCTCCCAAAATCCCTCTCGGGCTATCTGGTTCTTTCTTAGGAAACACACCTGTATTCAGTTCTCTTTGGAAAAGCTGTATGGAGAATTTCCATTATCTATTTCCAGTTGGAACCCCAATTTGCTTTTATCCTGTTGTGTGGACTCTCTTCCCTTGCTGCCTTCACAGAAACTCTCCCGTTTTCCTATGTGTTTGACTTTAAATACCCAGCAAACTCCACCATGTAGCATCATTAGTCTCGCAGCAATTTTGAAGTGCACAGAGGCTGTTGTATTCACATCAACGAGTATCCTCCTCTTTGATTCAACTGGCCCATTGAATTCTCTATATTGTAAGGGTATGTGTTAGCTATGAAGTAGCCCTTTGCTTAATTCCTATATGGACATGCAGCATTATTAAGAATTATATATTCAGATTCAGAAGAATATTCTTAGTTTGTAGGCATCCTTTATGTGTTTGTAACTGCATGCATAACAGTTATTAAAATCATTTATTCATAGATTGTAATCTATCATTTTTGAAATGCATGTGATTTCCCCCGAATTCCGCTCAGTTCAGATCCATTTCCGATTTTCAAATCAGACAAAGGGATCAAGCACTAGAGACTGTCTTATATTTCCCATTTGTCACTTTAAAACACATAGTTTCTGTACACATATACTGTGCAATACAGCTTAAATTACATGTTGCTAGGGTCTTGGTATCAGCAGAAAACATCTGCTGTTAGGAACAAAAGACCATTTTAATAGGCTGCTTTTAATGAATTGTACACACACATTACATGAGGTCTTATTGCTCTGCTAGGTCAGAGATTAGGGTCTGGTCAAAGCCTTTGTTGTTAAGAATACACTTGCAAAGACACTAAACCTGCTGACCTTCCAAACCGTTTAAAAATAATGATAGAGCCATGACAATCATGAATTTAGAATGCATTTTGACTTCTTTTTTGTATTTTGTACACATCTTTGTCTTGTATGCATGTGTCCAATAACCTCTTTAATGTATGGGTCACATTGTTGGAAAATGGCGCCTGCACATTCCTTGTCTCAAGAACCTGAGCTCTGCACAAACATGCAGTTTATGTGAAAATAAACTCTCAGCTTTAGGTTTGCAATGCACAACAGCTCCATGCGATATATTGTTTCCCATGTAACAGAAAGGTGCTATTTACCATGTCTTCATTTACAGTGACAATTAATACATTGTTATGTTCAGGAATATACTAAGCCTCTCATGCTTTACAATCTATGTTCTGTCCATCATTCCCTTGCAGAGCACTAAAAGGTCAGTTTACTATATAATCCATGCAACTTGGCAGCAGAAAATCCTTTGCATTAGCTCATTTCCTTTATTTTAATGCACCATGTAGGATTTTTATGTTTATCTTTAATTGCATAATATTGCAGAGTAAAGCCATTATGAATTCACATTACATTCAATCAGATAATTTCTTATAATTTCAAGGATCATTTTTGTGGCTTAACTCTGCCAGTGTGTGTACACATCAGCCTTCAGTGACCTTCATAAGTCTAGCAAGCTCTCCATAACATCTGGCCTGAGACGCCTGGCTGTAACCGTTGTGTGAATCCTGACTTGTGGAGAGGACACCAGTCATTTGAGAGCTAAGACATCCAGCAGCATCTGTGACTTGTGGTTGGAACACGCATTTTATGAGGATCTGCATCAACAATCTGTTCCTGGAGCAATTCCATTACAGCTCCTGAAACAGCAGTGTGGCCCGTTGCACTTTTGAGTGATAAATGGAGCTTCTGTAAACGGCTACTTTAGTCACAGGAAAAAACTTCAAAGGCTTCCTTGGTGAAACATTGTTACAGCAGTAGCTAGAAACATTCTGAATGTTGGCTAAGGTATCTTCAAAAATAATTATACTGCAAAATTCTATACTGTAGCATTGGGTTGGTTCAGGCCATTCGGCCCACCTGAATATTTACATTAGACTGGTTTTATGAGAACTAGCTTACCTGTTGACTTGTAGTACATGGCATTTTTCAGAACACTACCATCGCTGTTTTGGGACTTTTATCAAAGAAGTGGGTTGAAACTCTGTATATGTTATTATCAGTATTGGGTATTCACAGCATTGCACAAGTTTACACTTATAGGTGTTCCAGCACCCTTTGCCCTCTTTTTCTTCAGTGTCTCTGTCACAATGTCACCACCACAAGCTCTGACGGAGACTGTGTATGTTGATAAGGCTCATCAGCCCAGCCAGTAACCTCTGACAGCCTCGACTAGAGAAGGCAGAGGTTCCTGGAAGGGATGGTGGGCAGGGGGTAGACACGATGCATAAAGAAGGAAGGATATAGAGAGACATTAGAAGGGAACCCAACCACCACCCCTTTCTTTCCCCAGGAGTATGGAGTACCTGTAGTAGGCCCAGGAGGAATCTTTGAGCCAGAAAGCAGAAGAGGTCAGGTACCACGCCCAACACCCATGAAAAATTGAGCAAACAATACGAAGGACCTCCTGAAGGAATGAGGACGAAGCTAAGGGTATAAAATCCAAAAGTACCAGTAGGATGTTCATCAATCAAAATGCCAGTAGTAATCCAGGCAATCTAGCAAGGTATCCGAAGAGGCAGTTTGTTGGGCAAGCAAGGTCTGGCAACAGGTAAGCAAAGTCTCAGGTGCATAGAGAGAGGCACCTCAACACAGAACTCACTGGAGCATTGTTAAGCACCTGACCTCATTAATCATAATAATTTCGCATTTATATAGCGCTACGAACCCTCAGATATCTGAGCGCTGCTTATTATTACCCACGGTGTGTGGTGCTCATTTATCGGCCTCAGAAGGATGAAAGGCTGAGTTTGGCCATGCCGGGATTCGAACCTGCGTTAGAAAGCTCTGCACGGATGTCAAAGCGAGCGCTCTACTCGCTGTGCCACTTGATCATTGCTTCTCCTCCTTTCATTGTTCCATGATATAGTGTGCCTTTGCCCGTCACGTGACACAGCGTTGCATTCAAAGGCTGTATGCAGGCTTGCGCTTGGGAGATTTAGTGCGGAGGGGGCGCTTCCAGGGCAGGCGCCAGCTCCGACCACAGCAGTGTGCCAGTCCTGTGAATGCTGTGGACCATTCACCTCCTGATAGTCTCTCCCTGTGGTCTCAACCTTAGGGTATTCCTGCAACCTTATTCCCTGTTATTCTTGTGATCTCCTACTCCGTTCCTAAGTTTGGGTTTCGGGGTTTCTTAGACCTTTTTTCCTTTGCTTTGGCTGGGATCCAACCATTCCCTGTTTGGCTTGCAGGTCCTATAGCCATTGCTGAGCTGTAAGTAATAGTGGAGGTTCTCTTCATTTTGAAGAGCGCCCCCTGGGTTTGCCTTCCCCAGTTTCCACATACGAGTTCAAGAGGACTTTGCCATCTCCATTTCTAAGTGTGCTGTCTTCTTTTCTCTGCCTCACCTCTCTTCACCTGTTCTGGTCCTGCTCATCTCGATGCTGCGCCACTTGCTCGTTCCTCGTCCTCGTTCTATTTTAGGCTTACCCTTTCAAACCAGGTTTTCAACCCTAATCTCTGCATTGTGCTAAGCATGTCTTCTTGTTCCTTCCTGATCCTGCTATCTATGACCTGGATAGCCTCTCTTATTACTGACTCTTCTCTCCAATCTTCTGATGTTTTGAAATGAAACTCCACAGGACGTCTCCAACCCTTCTTTTCCGGATGTCTCCACCCAACCTCCTGGTTTCTCAAACCAACCTCCTCCTGGTTTCTCAATCTAACATTTTCCTGGTATCTTCAAACTCCTCCTCTGTTCCTCCAAACTCCTTTCTCGCTTACTAGCTTGCTCCAAACTCTTGCCGGCAGCTCCCATTGCAAACACTCGCATGTTCCTGTTTTGACACCTAGGTTTATATAATGGGTCAGTCCCTCCCCAAGACTTGTTGTCTGGTAATGGTTTGCCGCTGCATCCTCTGATTATCTCTGGGCCAGGATTGTTCCCTCAAAGCTTTTCTGCCCATGCCGGTTTTAGGATGCTTGTTTCTGGTATTGCTGGGTGCAGGCCAAATGCGGATTCAAAAGGTTGGCCTACCATCTTTGATTCTGGTTGTGCGTCTGATCATGCATGAATAAGCACACCAATGGTTTCAGTGGATCCATGACCTCAATGGATAGCGACGAGGGTGGCTTCACAGCAAGTGTGTGTGTGTGTGTGTGTGTGTGTGTGTGGGTGGGTGTGTGTGGTTTCTCCGCACATGCTTGGCCAAATGAGGTGACCGACCAGAGGATCTTCCCTAACCCGGCCCCATCATCTACTAGCTTGGGTAGGCTTATGCCCCTATAGCAAGAAACGGGACTTGGCCACACTAGTCACAGTTGATAAATGCCATTCAAAGACCCTTTCTTCTTTCGCACCAATATAATATGCACACAACCTACCTGAGGCCATCCTATCCAGCACACAGCACTCCACAATTGGCAGATTTTAATGTATGCTTATCCTCTGAGGCAATGCAACAGTCATCTATAGTTACCAGTGCCTCCTTTACAGCTTTTGACCATAAGTTTGCCTCAGACCTTTCTTTTTTTAAAACATCTGCAGGGATAGGTCCATATATATCGCCTTCATTGTTGGACCTGTAAGGAAGGCATGGTATCAAACAGTAAGACAGACACAAGTGATCACTGTTCAAGGGGGTTCATTAAACTTCAACAGGGTTCGAAAAGCACCTATCTAATCCTAAATCTAAAGATGGGAGAAAGCTACAACCATCAAATAACCCAGTCCTAGTAGAGTTTTGTCAAACTAAAATGGCGTATGCTAATAAAACTATTGCCAATCCTTACCTCTAAATACAAATAGTGCGGGAAACAATGTTTATGCAAAAGAAAAGTGTTCCAGGAATGATATCTCAGGATATCTGAGATGTTAGCTCCCTGTCCCCACGTTTTCAGCACGGGACAAGGTGGCACACTTGAGGTTAGCACACTCTCTGGCTTCTTTAGCACGAGGATGCAGTTCAAAACCTCAGCATCAGGGCCTTCTGTGCCAAAGTCTCTTTGCCATTCAAAGTCTCTTATTTCAGAGGGCCTGATGTGACAAACAAACATTAAAGTTCCTTCCTTCTTAGGATTTCACATGTACGCAATTTCTCAGGTGATTCACTATTCACCTCGGGTCCACTTCCGCTAGGCCCAGACCAACTTTATCACAATGTCCTCAGGACTTTCACGTATCCAATTTCTCGGGTGGTTCACTGTTCACCCTGGGTGCCCCTCTGTCGGGCTCAGTCCGACTTTAACACAAAACCTTCAATTAGTCTCCCTCAGCCAGGCTCGGACCATTGTATCTACTTTAATGCAAGCTTTCTTTACTGGATCAACATCAAAGACTTTCGAACGTGCACAGGATTTTGTTTGACCCGTCGCAGGCCCACTTCAATTTACAACTTTCACTTTTGCCACTTCTCAGCTGGATACTTTACAAAGACCTTTGATTGAGCATGCACCGGTGCAGGACCACTGTCAAAGGTATTGTATCTTGGTTTCAAAGTTCAATCACTCTTCAGCAGTTCAACTTTACTTGCGTCTTTTATCACACGTGTTTCAAACAATGTTCGTTCCAGCGCTCTTCATACAATGTTGCTGCTTGTAGCCTTAGCTTCAACACAGATCGGTCTTGTCTCGGTCTCCCCAACTGACCGGCTGTGTTGATTTCACTGATGCTGCTTTGTTATTGGAGTCAAGGACGGTACCACAGCAGCTGATGATTCTCCCCACCGTGATTACTGACGCAGGAGGGCCCTGGGTATCTCCGAGACACAACGCATAATTCTTCAGCTTGGTTTCCTGGTCTTAGCTTTCTATTTTCGAGGATTCTGGAAAGTAACGGTTCCTTCTCTAAAAGGTCAAGGGAATTTCCCTCCTGGTGATCCCCTTCTGTTTTGCTGTAGTTTAGCTACCGTCCCAAAACTGCTGTTTCCTCATGTGCTTTGCCTCGCTCAGAGTGTGCTCCCGTGCTCTGCCTTTTATCTGTGTGAGGATGCTTAATGGGAGTCATGTGTGTGTGATTGTCAGTAATTGCCTGACCTCGTCTGACTATTGTATTGGGACACGTCCGGTATACTGCTCGGGTGTTAGTCTGTTTTCTCCCATAGCGGGCTGTCTGTGAAAGTGTTTGTGTTATAAAAGGGCGGGGGTAGAGTTCCTAGGTATCCTACGTGGTAGGATGGGGTAAAGGTGTTACAGGGAAGGGGATACCGCGTCTCACCATCCGGTCTCCCACTCCCCGAAGACCCAGGTGATCCTTCTGTACTGGTCCACCCCCAGGAACTGGATCCAAAAGCAATGGCCCTGTCCTGGCCACCTGGATGACAGATCCCTGGGGACTAGTGGGTGAGACACCTTCTGGTTTCTCACAGACCATATTCCTACTCCCTATTACTTCTGCACCATGTACTGCAAAAGTTAACGCCTTTGCAGTGTAAACCTGGATCACTTTCTTAATGATAGAGCCCCTGAGAAGTCTAGTGTGCTTGAACATCGCATTTGCTGCCTGCTTCAGAGATGCCCAAGCCCTTTCTTTCTGTACTGGCCAGTGACAAGGCAGTAAAACATCTCAATCCTAATTCATACTTGTCATAAAGGTATCAAGAGAGATTCTAGGGACTTTGACCTGATGCATATTCAAATCTGAAGTTAGATGTGTCGGAAAGGCTATTAGCCTTTCATATACAGTCCTGAAGAGACAGTCCCAGGGATGGCCCTTTTGACCCCTTGGCGACTGTCAACTCGCACGATGAAGAATGAAAGGTGTAACTCGCTGTTTGGCCCGTCACCGACTGCACCAATGTATCACAGATATGACAAAAGATATTCTCTCAGACAGCCATTCAAACCGTATCCAGTTGATTGTTGGATCGATCAGGTCGACTGAAAATAAAGCCAGGTATTGATGATGTCATTAGAGACATCACGACATAGCCGCGTTAGCCATAAAGTAAATATGCATCACTGCATGAAGCTACACAAACATGCACTAGTTTATTGCTTGTAGACATGAAAAACATGCTTATAACTCCTGTAGATAGGGGACAAATACATTTACATAATGCTAAGAACCTTTCTTTTCTTTTGCCAAAGGGAAACCCCAAGATGCAGAGTATACGTGGAGCAAGCTTACATATGCTTTATTGCAACTAACCATAAGAAGCCATAAACACATGTAGGGAACCTACAGGGTGACCAAAGTGAATCAGGTTGGAATACATGGAAGGGGAGATAGGATCCCTACAGCACGAGGCGCAGAGCTGGTGTTCACAACCAAAGACAAGGGCGGGTGGAAAGTTCCTGGTTCCCAAGACAGCAAGCCACCTGCAAGAAGTCAGAATAAAATCCTCATAATTGCAGACAAAGGGTCTTCGTTTTCCGGTCCCTTCACACGTGACCCAGCAGAGCAGGAAAATATTTACTCGTGGTGGAAAGAGAAGCTTTTCCCAGCGAGACAGAGTGGAATGATACAAGTGTTGCCCACCAAAACTGCAACCTGCAGGCACTCTCTCAGACTTGGGTGATCAGACAAGTGGTAAAAATATGGGACATACAGTCCTCCATATTCGTTCCCATCACCTTGAAAATGTACACTGAGCTCGGTGGTCAGACAGGGTCCCAGGCCTGGAAGTACCCGCTCTAGCCAATCCAGAAGCTCCATTTGTAAGGTGGTATAAAATGTTGCACGGGCCAATGGTCTTCCTGCGACCCTGCAGCAGTGTAGTTTGAAACAGTTAGGTGAAGTCTCAGGCGGAGCCACTTGATATTACTTATCAACGCCATTTATCAAGTCATCCAGGCCTGGATGGCGCAGCACGAACTGTGCTTAAATGATGAGAAAACTGAGCTCCTCATCTTAGGCTCACCCAATAAACTCAGTAAACTTGACTCCTCATTCAAATCCTTTACCATCAATGGCAACTCCATCAAAGTGGCCAAGGACACCAAGACACTAGGTATGTACCTTGATTCCACCCTCTCCTTAACTAGACAAATCAATGCAGTCTCATCAGCAGCATCCTACACATGCAAGCTCATCACAGCCTGCCGCCCCTTTCTGTCCCCAGCCAACTGCACTGCCCTAGCCAGGACTTGGTCCTTTCCAAAATAGACTACTGCAATACCCTCTATCTAGGCACCAACCAATGCAATATCAGAAAACTCCAAATTATCCAAAATAATGCTATTAGAGAGGCCCTTAACTTCCCGAGGACCTCACACATTTCAGAATACAGACGAAACCTCCACTGGCTCTCAGTTACCCAAAGAATCTCCCTTGAAGCTCTGGCACTCGCACACAAAAGTATCTCAAACCAAGCCCCCAGTTACCTCTCCAACAGGTGCACTTCTCACTCAGCTGCGAGACCCCTCAGAAGCACACACGCCAACTGCCTTGTCATCCCACGCTTCAATCTACAAAAATCTGTAGGTCGCAGTTTCCCTGTCCTTGCAGCCAAGCTATGGAACACACTACCCAACCCACTCAGAGCTGAACCCTTGTTCCCTGCCTTCAAGCGTAAGGCCAAAGCTTGGCTGTCTACCCTTGACTAGGCATGACCTTGACTGGAACATTCATCACAGCATCAGAATCTGTTTCTTGCATTATATCCTGCCTGTGTATTTCGCTCAGCCTGTGTAACCTGCATACCATAGATTATGTATCATGTATATTTTGTATATTCTTAATGTAAATATTGTCTCTGTAACCTGCCTGTAACTAAATAATGTGCCCGGTTGCCCTCGGGCCTTGTGCGCTATACAAATAAAATACAAATACAAAATATGGAATTCCTATATGTAGCTGGACCAAACTGACCTATGAGGACATCCCGTAGGCTTTTGTGGTGGACCCGATTCTTTTCACCTCACACATGCTTAAAAACGTGGGACACAGACTAGGGAGCTGAGAGAATGCTGTAGAATGTTTTTCCTGTATGATCCCTGTCTGTTTTGGATAATAAACACAGTATATTTTGCCCCATGGCTGAGTCTTCTGTTCTTGTGGTGGGGAGTCTTTGATGGGCCTATGTTCCTCTGCTAACAATGTGGACGAATGCCGTGATGTCCAACCGCAACCCCCTAACAGTCCTCTTCTGAACATATGGTTTTCTATGGTCTCTGATGAAACCTGCATTTTTAATTATCCCTTTTCTCGCTGTACTGATTTAGATATTTGTCCTGCATATATTTTAGGCATCTCTGCAGAGTACCAACCTGTTAATGCATATTCTCAAATGTACTTGCTTTCAACATGTATAACATTATTTCGAATGGATTGTGTCCTCCCATGTATTCCTCATCTTAGATAGATATATCCTTACCTTCAGCTTTGCTGCTTCGGGAAAAAATGTTCTCTATCCACCAGAGGGCGCATCACTCGAGACTGCGATGTCCAAGTCCCTCAGCGGCATCCGTCAAGCGCCGACATCATCCGCTGTATAAATGCTGCGAGCGTGCCCGTTGGCCTCATTTTCGTTTTTCCGTTCGCTTCGCTTCAGATTGAATAACGGTGCTTCAGTTCGTAAGAATGTAGTCTTCATCTAATCCTTCCACACCGAAGACTGGATTCAAGAAATGACAGAAATGTGGGAGAAAGATGTCGCTGACTGATCCCCATCGGAATTGCCTCTGGTGCCTTGGTTCTGACCACAGTATAGACGAGTGCGGTTCCTGTCAGTTGATGACCCATAGAGCCTTAAAGGAACAGAGAGGTAAACTGGCGGTGGGGGAGGAATCCTCGAAGTTTTCTTCGAGAGGGAGAAAAGACTCGGCTGAGTCTTCATCAAAACCTCACAAAACATCTAGGTCGAGGAGTAGATCCAGGAAGAAGTCTTCTTCTTCCTCCAAAAAGGCGAAGAAAAGACGACACCGGTCTCCCTCTTCCTCGACGTCATCTGAGGAAATCATTACATGTCAGTCAAAACATGATTCCCCAAGAAAGTGGGAAGCGTTCAGAGCATCTATGCTAAAGATTTTTGAGAATGCGGCCCAGACCCCCTTAAAAAAGTCTAGCGAAGACCATGCCCCTACTCATAAAAAAAGTGACGGGAAGATCTAAGATGAGAAAATCCGACAAAAAATCGTCAAGGGTGTCGTCCAGGGAATCTTCTCCGACGCCTCATAAAAAACACTTACCAGTGCAAAAGTCGGAGGTGGAACTAAGAAAATGGCGTCGGACTCTCATACGCCATCAAAGTCCTCGCCTAAAACGTCCTCAAAGCCTCTAACGAAGGCGGTCGAGCACAAGGTGTCGACAACCCATCCCAAAACGATTACGTCAATTGCACAGTCGACAGTGTCGAAGGCTCCTTCAATGGGGTTGACAATTCCTTTGAAGATTATCTCGATGATAGTGAAGGTGAGGACTACAACATCGACGCCATCGACCCTTTTGTCGACATCTTCGTTCACTCCAATTACAAAATCAACACCTGTGTCGAAGTCTATGCTACCTGAAAAGGTATTTCATCCAGAAAATAGACATGATTTCTTTAGAACCATGTCTTCTATATATGAAGGAGATTCATCAGCGGAAGATGATGTTTCACCTGCTGGTGCGAAATTTGGTACAAAACAAGTCCCTGAGGAGTTAATTGACCCTCAGTCTAAGATGCAAGACTTCTATGAGTGCTTGCAGTCAGCAAGTGGTCTGGATACATCTCCAGACTATGAATTTGAAAAGCCTGACCCGGCTGAGCATGCTGATGCGGGATATATTTAATTGATGAACAGGGTAACTGAATTAATGGAATGGAGTAGAAATTCACCTGTCTATCAGGAGGATGATATGACTGACATCCTTTCTGTGGAACCTCAGCAAGACCCCATACTTCCTTTTCATGTAGCCTTACAAAGGAGGGTTAACACTGCATGGGAAAACCCTGAATCTATTCCGGCAATAAATAAATAAATGTGTCAAAATATAGGCTCTGTTCCTCAGATCCTGAATATTTGAGTAAACAACAATCACCTGAAAGTCTTGTAGTTCAGGCAGCTACTTCTACTAGAAATGCTGCATATCCTACAATTCCCCCAGATAGGGATGATAAAAAGATTGATGCATGGTTCCAAAATATATTTACGTCGGGGAGCATGGCTTTAAAATCTACAAATGTTACTTGCACCCTTTCAAGATTTACATATACCTTGTGGGACTGTATGACAGCGGCAGCTGAACACATCTCTGAAGGTGAGGAACGTTAAGGGCTCCTGTCCTTTCAAAGAAACGAGCTGCGGGTAGATATCTGTCTTCGGCTGGGGCCTCACTCTGGAACAGCCTCCCTGCTACTCTAAAACTTGAGGAGAACCATCTCCGGTTCCGGAAGCACCTCAAGACCTTCTCTTTTCTTCTGCCTTCGCTCCCCCTCTCCCCTGCTGATCTGTTCTCTCTTGGCACCGTGCACCTGGCCACCCTCTGTCTTCCGGGCCCAGGTACCTGCTCACCCTGCCACCCTCCCGCACTGCCTCCGGGCCACCCCTTGCACTGGGGTCTCCCGCACTGCACCCCTTTTTTCTTCCTGCACTTATCAGACCTACCCTGTCTGCTGCCTTAAACCTAGCACTTGCCAATTGCTGACTGCAATAAAACAGTTTGTTGCCTTCATTATTTATTTATTGTTATTCATCTGTTTCTCTTCTGCTTCGCACTTTCCACTTCTCCCCCCTTCCATGCACTTTTCCCCTCTCCCATGCACTTGCGCGTTCCCAATGTCACTGGGCCTAGTAAGACCGCTGTTTTGTTCTCCCTTGCCTTGTCGCACTCTGAAACACTTGTGTACGAGTGCGATAGAAATAAAATATCAATATCATAGTAAGGGATGGAAAGGAGGCTTCAGGGGAATGCCTTTAATCAGGTTTGGACACAGCTGACAGTATCAGTAGGTCCATGGCATCTAGTACGGTGCTACGCAGATTTGTGTGGCTGAGGAAGTCAGGTTTTGCACCGGATGTGCAATTCAGGCTTCTCAATATGCCATTTGATGGCTCGATGTTGTTTGGCAGTAAGGCGGATGAAAGTTTGGAGAAGCTGCAGACCTCCAAAACAGTGGCAAAATCGCTCAGTGCCGCTATACGACAACCTCAACAACGCCCCTACACAGGCTCTTCTTCCTGGAGGGGTCGTCCCTTTCGATTGTATTCCTCATTTGGAAAAGGAAGGGGACAGGCCAGTCAAAGAGAACAAAGGACATTTCCTTGGGGCGAGGGAAAGGTACTAGATCTGCTCCAGCAACGGCAACTGTTCCTCCAGCCGCTGCTGCCGCAAAACCACTCTGAGGTTTTGATCCACAGGACCCCGGTGGGAGGCAGGATCACACAGCATCTGGAAGAATGGCGGCATTACTTTAGATGCTTGGGCATTGGAAACAGTATCCCATGGTTCCTGCCTTCCGTTTCAAAAGAAACCTCAATCACCCTCCGGGACACAACTCTGTCAAACTTCCAGACCTGCTCCTGTTGCAGGAAGTCTTAACCCTGCTACAGAAAGGTGCAATAGAACATGTACCTGTAGCGGAGAGGAACAAGGGTTGGTATTCCCCATGTTTCCTCATACCAAAGAAGGACGGAGGATTAAGACCCATCTTGGACTTGAGGAGCTTGAACAAGTTCCTCAGGAAGGACAAGTTCAAGAAGGCTTGTAAAAAATGAGAAAATTTGCAACCAATAAAGCTTTCCCCTGGGGATTGCTTTTTATGTTGTTTATTGACTGTAGATAATGATATTGTCTGCACAAGTAGTTCTCAAATCCTTGTGTGGTTGCTGCACAGTTATTGGTCTAAAAAATGGAAATTGAAATGAGAAATAAATTTAACTCCAGTGCTCCAACTTTAGACATTTTGAAATTTGTTTTGGTGAGTCAATTAAAACTTGTAGTTTTTCAAATTATAAATCCAGTTCTTGGTTCAAAATAAGAAAACTTCATTCCATATTTAACATTATTTTTTCAAAGGTTCTTTAATTCCCTTTCTTTTAGGTACAGGTGTTACCATCACACCTTATTGTTAGATAATTAATACGAGTATCTGTTTTTTTCAATCAGAATGTCAATCGTTCCCACTCCAAATGTCAGTTATTCTCGACACGTGTTTCCCATTGTAGCTCACAATGGTTCATCAGGAGAAATAATTAATCCCTTTTGAATACTTTAGTAGCAAGTTTTTAGTTCCTTAAAGTTGTCCAGTTTGATTTAGTTGGTAATATGTCATTGTTGCCTGCAAACGTTAATTTTCCCACTTTTTATTTTTGATTTGTTTAAGAATCTTCTTATCTTCTTATTTTAATGGTCCAAACATGATAAGCAATTCTTCCTGTTCGCCTTGATAAGCTGCCGGTTGCTTTCGCCTGTTCAAGATGGCCACACTTTCTCAGATCCTTCAGGCTCTCCAACTCCAAGACTGGTTGGTATCATTGGACCTTGAGGATGCTTACTTCCATGTGCCAATACATCTCAAACACAGGAAGTACCTGAGGTTCGCGGTTGGCAATTCTCACTATCAGTTTTGAGTTCTGCATTTCGGGTTGACCTCCGCCCCGAGAGTTTTCACCAAGTTGATGGCGGTGGTGGCTAAGAGTCTCCGGAGAGGGTGGGTTCACGTCTAAATCTACCTGGATGATTGGATGATCAAACATCTGTCCAAGACCTGCCACTTCCTTCAAAATAGGCTTTTCTCTGAACTTAAAGTCAAACATGATACCATCACAGAAACTCCAGTTTATCGGAGCAGTCCTGGATACTTGTTCGGGCAAAGCCTCGCCTCCCGAAGAGGGAGCTCACCACATTCTGCAGATGGTAACAAAATTCCAGAATGCCCAGTATCTACAGGCCTTCGATTTTCTCAGGTTCCTCGGTCTTGTGGCATCCTGCATTTTTCTGGTGCCAGAAGCCAGATTGAGAATGAGATCCCTTCAATGGGCCATCAGGACTCAATGGTCCCAATTTTCAGAGGAAATGTCAGATCTTTTGCAAGTTTCACAGGATCTTCAATGGTGGGCTTGCAGGGAGCATATCCTGAGGGGAGAATCTTTTTGGCAACTGTGGCCGGAGATGATAGTAGTGACGGACGCCTCACTCACAGGGTGGGGAGCTCACACCAACGAGTTGACAATCAGCGGTCGTTGGTCTCCATCGGAGTCCAAACTACACATCAACCTATTGGAGCTGAGGGCAATCAGACTAGGGCTGAAAGCCTTCCTGCCCTCTATACAGGGAAAGAAGGTCCTGATAATGACAGACAATACAGTGGCCATGTACTACCTCAACAAGAGAGGACGAGTAGGGTCACCACCACTGTGCAGAGAAGCAATGCAGCTCTGGTTCTGGGCAAGGGATCTCTGTCGGCACTTCATCTAGCCGGAGAGCAAAACACAGCTGCGGACGCTCTCAGCAGGCAGAGCACAGTGTCCCACGAGTGGGCACTAGCTCAGGAAGTCTTTCAAGAGATCTTCGCCCTTTCGGAACCCCGCAAGTGGATCTGTTCAAGACCAGTGTCAACAGGAAGTGCAAACCTTACTGCTCAAGGGAATTTCCTCCAAGAGGAGCTCTAGGGGACGCGTTTGTAGTGGACTGGGAATTTCCACTTCTGTATGTGTTTCCTCCAGTCCATGTGATCCCTCAAGCAATCAGGAGGTTGAGAAAGTTCAGGAAAACCATGATCCTAATTGCTCTGGATTGGGCCAGGAGAACGTGGTACCCAGACCTTCTGGACATGTCCATCTGCCCTCCAATACGTCTTCCAAAAAGAGAGGATCTTTTCTCACAAGAGGAAGGTCACGTTCTCCTTCCAGAGGTCAAGACACTCAACCTTCATGCATGGATTCTGAGAGGCTGAGATACAAGGATTGGGACCTTCCAGATGACATCATGGAGATCTTGCTTTCGGTCAGAAGGCCAGCATCTAAATCTCCTTACCGGTGTTGTTGGAACAAGTTCAGTAACTGGTGCAGAGATAAGAATATGGACCCGTTTCAGTGTAATATTCCCACAATATTGTCTTTTCTGTTATACTTGGCTAATCTGGGGTTCCAAGTTGGCACGATAAAGGGTTATTTAGCAGCGCTATCAATTTTCAAGCGCTCCTCAAAGGAACAATCATATTTCAAAATACCTTTTTTAATAACACAATTCTTAAAAGATCTAAATAATGTATTTACTCCAATACCTTTTCAAGTACCTGTGTGGGACATAAACTTGGTACTAAAGTTCCTCACATGCATTCCATTTGAACCTTTAAATTCTTGTCCTTTAAGGCTCCTTACTTTAAAAACAATACGTCTTGTGGCAATTACATCAGCCCACAGGGTGAGTCGCAGGTCCTCACACCATCTTTTATAAAGATACAGTTGTCCTTAAGGTTAAACTCTCTCTTTTGCCAAACATTTTCTCAGATTTTCACCTGTCACAATAAATAACACTGCCTGCTTTTTACCCTCCTCCTCACGCAAGTAAGGAAGAGGAAAGGCTAGATAGATTAGACCCTAGAAGGGCTCTCAGCTTCTATATTTCAAGATTGGCAGGATTATGTCAGTGTGACCAACTTTCTGTGGGATACACTGGCCATAAATTGGGACTGGCAGTGACTAAGCAAACATTATCTAGATGGATCATTTTGGTGGTTCCATGTCACTTCATCGTGGGATGTTTTTTTTGGAGTTTTTTACTGCGATTATTTTTAATCTTTTTAATGAAAAATACCATAGAATTTTTATTTTTACATTTTTGGGGGGTTCCCTACCAAACCCCGCATTCCCTTTAAATGTTTAGGTATTGCCTTACACCAACACCCCATATATATAATTTCTAACCCCCCCCCCTAAAAATTTTGATGGGGTTTTCGTAGAAAAATTTGTGGCAAAAAAACCTGCGAACAAACATCCCACGATTAAAGGACGCTGAAACAATTTTGGCTATTACTGAATGTTATAGATTGGCTGGGAAAAATCCTCCAGATGGGCTGAGGGCTCATTCAACCATGGGCATGGCGACTTCAACAGCACTTCAAAGGGATGTCCCAGTGCAAGATATTTGTGCAGCAGCCACATGGTCATCCATGCACACGTTTATAAAACACAATGCTCTAGATTCGACATCTTCACAAGGAGGTCTTTTTGCTAAATCAGTACTTCATTCTGTACATGACTAATATTTCTGTACTCCCACCTCCGATACAAAACTACTTTGGGAGTCTAACATGAGGAATACTACGGAGGACACAATCCATTCGAAGAACAAGTTACTTACCAACTGTAACGTTCTTTTGATTGGATGTTCCTCCCACGTATTCCTCATCGACCCTCTCAGCCTACCCCACAGTACAGTTTACGTGGTTTACACTCAAAATTCCTTTAAGGCTTGGGTCAAAAGAGGCATGCCATTAACTACAATCAATTGGCTACAATACACGAAAAAACAGAACTGAGGCCAATGGGCGTGCTCGAGGCATTTATACAGCAGATGACCTCTGCGCTCGACGGATGCCGCCTACGGACATCGATGCCGCAGCCTCGAGTGGAGTGTCCTCTGGTGGAGAGAGATATTTTTTCCAAAGCAACACAGCTGAAGGTAAGGATATATCTATCTAAAATGAGGAATACGTGGGAGGAACATCCAATCGAAAGAACGTTATAGTTGGTAAGTAACTTGTTCATTTTAACTATAGCTATTGCTTGATGTTATTTTTATTTGAGTTGCCCTTTTGCTGCTGAAACAGCTGCCCAAAGTGAACCGCTGACAAATGAGAACAAAGCTTACTTAGTGAGGGATTTCTTGAGTCAGATCAATCTCTGGAAAGATTAATTTCAAGACTTTGACGTTCTTAGCTTGAAGCTAAATGATTGTCTATATTCTGTCATCCAGTGCTAATAGAGTGTAGTGGAAGGCCACTAAAACTGACGCTAAGAAAGTTTGTTTTCATGGGTGATATGGTTGAAAAGCAAAGTGTTGAAATTAATCTTGGTGGCTCTACATCTACTGTAGCTCATTTCACATCACACTCACTTTGGCTCATGCATCCACGCTTTAATCACTGATACAAACACATTCTGAGGGGACATGGCGCAGTCCAAAATGCTCCGCTATGGGGCTACGACTTGATCAAGTATTTGCTTTTATTACTGTCCAAAGTTCTTTAAACCATAGAACATGCTTCTTTCTGGTTCCTCTTGGAAATATATCGGACAGTAATTGCAAACATATTAATGTTATTGATGTCTATCATTTTCTTTTTTATAAGGCTGTTCGCAGCACCCATTGCTTGGAGGTTCCACTGTGTAGAAAAGGGACGTTGCTGGTAAATGAAGACTATATTGACTATCTTGTACAAGCTGCCAACTTGAAGATGGAGGAAAACAAACATAGAATTGACAGGTAGTGTATGATAATTGCTCTGTTATTTGCTTTGAGGGGCTGAGTCATAATATTAGGAAGTTGGGAAAGACTGAGTCTGTTCTATGCCTTAGTTGGAAGAAATTGGTTTCATCACCCTGATTCTAGATGCCAACATATTCTCGTAGTGTTGGTTATGTTGATTTTACCAGAGTAACTATCATGTCAAACTGATTTTGAATAAGTGCAATTTTTTGCCCAATGTACACATTGGTATCCTCTGCTGTGGTTTACATCCTCATAACGCTGTGCTCCCTTTTTACCATGGACATTTTCAGTGTGTGCTATTGATACTCCTAGATTTCTGCCCATATTGAAAGACCATGAAATGGGTGATCAGAAAAAAAGGTATACTAAGAAAAGACTTTCAATATGCTGTTTGTCAAGATAATTCATTGTTGTGGGTTCCACCAAGTAGGCTACTCAATGGCTTAAGAGGATTCGTTCTGAAGAGGTAGATTGGATATTGTGCGAACAAGAGCTAATACCACTGTCTTTGACATCTTTACTGTTGTGGAAATGGGTAGGTGAGAAGCGAGTAAGAGGCAGGGATGCGTCTGAGAACCTCCCTTTAGCATGGTACTTTCCATCAACATAACATATGGCTATTTTCCAAGGGGTGCTCATCACAAATGGAACTCTACTGTAATGTCACGTCTTGAGGTGAGGCAGCAAGAGACTTCAGAGTTGAGCCGAGCCAGGGTGTCGGGCGTGTCTTCAAACATGATCTGGCAAAGACCCATACGTAGCGGCCTGCCTCCCCACACCACTCAACCTAAACATACATGGTGTCTTGCTGCCCCCAATCACAACACAAGACCCATACCTGACATCCTGCACAACACAATCCTATTTGTGGCATCCCAATTTTGAAAAATATGGCATAATGAGATTTGCCCAGGATGACACACTTCCGAAGACTGAGTTTGAGCCCAGTGTGCACTTTTGGATACTTTGCCGCATATTTTACTGAGCATGAACCTACCCCTGGGAAGCTACAGAGCTCTGTACATCAGTAGGATTTACATGCATACATTAGATGGTGACCGTGTATAATGATGAGCCGGATGGGATGGTGATGAATGTGAAAGGCATTATTTAGATGACACTCTGAGGAGCTCTGGGTTGCACCCCCACATATCTCCAGGTTAGTACTTCTTCCTCCAGCAGCACCAGCTGTACACTGACCATATAGTCGACAGAATGTAGAGACTCAGCTGCATGCAATTTCTGTTTGCATCATCTCCGTTCATTATATTGGGAATGGGGTAGTGGAGAGAGGAGGAAAAAAGGGAACAACCAGGATGGAAAGGAAAACAAGTCTGCAGCAAACATTACGAAACAAATTCTGATTCACAAAAAGGATGCTTAATCTCTCTCCCACTCTTGCATCTTTTGATATATATTGCAGTATTATTCATGTTGCTTGTTATTCATCTTGTCTAGCGCTTCTATGCCTCCGTGCCTGTGTTCATGCGCTTTATAAATAAATTAAAAAATAAAGAAATGTCAATGCATGCTGCCAGGACAATCGTGACCAGAATCCACCTTGACCACATAATCACTTGGCCACCGTTCTCTAGTTACTAGTACTGGATGATTACCAAACCCAATCCAAACTTTTGGAACATGTTCAGGCTCCCTCACGCATACATCTTCAGTGGGCACTGTGTATGGTAAGACTCGTACTTGACGTAAGAATTTTTAACTCTGAAAAATAAATCACATTTCGACTTTGAGCACAAAATTCTGGCCCGCCATGAAGGGTAAATATGGGTTCCTCGCCGCTGCCCTCTTTGCACAAAAAGCTCCACCGCAGTAGTTGAATATGGGAGAAATCCTTAGACGCACAAAGCTTCTTAGAGGATCTCCTTCCAATTTGGAAAGCTTGCAGGGAATAGTTGAGTGATGCCTTAGAGTGGCCTATTCATCCCTTTAACTAGGCCATTTCCACAGGGATGATCGAAAAGCAGTGCAATAGAAAATTATGTTGTTGTCAGTCACTCATCAGTTATAATTTCATCCAGTGTCCCTTTCCTGGTCAAAATCGTAGCAAGCAATAGGCTTTTCCTCCCCTCATGACCAAGGTCCACTTTGTTGGCACCCAAGGTCTACAACTGGCCAACCATTTCCATGGCCACCTTTTGACCAACATTTCCCTGGAACCTCCACTGTTTATAGGGGTTGAGTCATAGTCTGCTTGATTTTGTTGCTTTTTGCAAATAGCCCAAAATCTCTAACAATTTCCTCAATGTAAGAATACATTCCTGGTCACTAGTAGTTCTCCTGTACTCTTCTCTCTGTCATACTGCTGCCTAAGTGTCCCTTGTAGCAAGTTCCATGACTGTTCTCTTTAGCTATTTTGTGGGATTTGTCTTCCTTTTTATCAGTACACCCCATTGACTAACTGAAAGTTCATTAAACTATTCTTTGTATGAGAGCAGGTCTTGACGGCTCCTACCTAATCATCTGTGATACCCTTCCATAGCACCTGTTCTTCCTCATCCCATAAAATGCACCTTACCCAATCACCTTCTCTAATTGCTCGATTGATGTTAGCTATCATACAGTTGTCAAAGCAACAAGACCATTGTTCAGTCTCGTCCTCATCATTTTCACTCATCATCCAAGACATAAAGTCCACAACTGCATGACTGACCTCTGACGTAATATACTCGCATTGATTTCCAAAATCTCCACCACCTACCCGCAAATGCGTTTAGAGGCTGTGGACAGGCCTTTTGTTCCAAGCACGTGTATTAAAGATTTTTCGTCCATTTTGATGATTATAGGCAGGCCTCAAATGAGAATTTTAAAATGGTTGAGGCACCAGAACACTGATAGTACCTAGCTTTCATCTGCTGAATATTTGTTTCGGCTCTCTTTGGCACTCTCCTAATGAACGCTGTGTTAAACTGTCTTTTTTCTTGCTATTTGATGAGGACAAGCACAAATCCCTTTTTACTGGATTGTAAAGGAGTGTGGGAGCCCCTCTACTGAGAACAAACATGGGTCAAATACCCTGTTCTGGAATTTGTTCCACTCTGGAGGGTCTACAACCACATTTTAACTCACTGCACCCTTCACAGAGGAAAAATATATTTCTACGTCAGTCTTAGTACCACCCACAAGGGCAGTCCAGCATCGGAATTCTAGCCAATTCTCCTCTGAACAAGAGTACCATCAGCAATCCCAGACACCTTTTTCCTGTAGGCCACTGTAACGAATGTCCCAGCATTTGTGTCCACTTCCTGAGTATCTCAGGTATACACAAAGTTTTTGCTGCAAAGTCCTTAACAAACTGGGAATAATTTTCCACTGGGTCAAAAATAGAGTGGAGTTGATCCTTATCCACCATTGTGGGCAATCCTAAAATTGTGTAAACAAGTTTCTTTTTAGGCTTAATTCCACTCTTGAGTTAGTGCAACCATGGTACATCACCTGTACTTTGAAACAGTACTTAATCAAACTTTAAAGTGAGTCCCTTTGCTATGTTGATTTTCACAATACATAGCCTGGCACTGTTATTTCAAGTAATTCCCTGTAATCAAAATGTTATTTTGTAAACAGTATACTTCTTTCATGCCTTCAAATAACTCCCAGTGGGGGGCGTGGCTTGGACGGCCATGGAGTAGGACGTCCTTTCCTGTATGGCTCCAGAGGATCCGACAAATTATCGGTGAAAACTACTTTTAAAAATGGTTTACAAGTTCCAGGATTAGCTCTGCAGGTGTCGGAATGTGTGCTCTGTACACAGTGTAAGGATCAGGTGAATCGTGTACGGAGTTTGGAAGAAATCACTCGATTAAGGATGCGGCCGCTGGATACATTGTATCCCAAAATGGCCGCCAACAAAGGAATCTTCGCAGATACAACCGGAGCGGCTGAATAAGGCTGGCAGCCGAATGAAGTGACGGACTCTGGCTTGCGGGAACAACTTGGAGCTCCTGAGACTGCAATCCAAGCGATTGAAAGGAAAAGCGCCGGCCTACGTCGCGGTCTTTGGCGAAGGCGGGCCGGCCCTGAAGGAGCGGGTCCCACGGCAGTGAAAACGCGAGACCCGGGACTGACACACTGTGTTGGGTAACCCTCGATTGCACGCAGCTGGTGCTAAAGCGGCGCACGCGTGCGCGTCCACAAATCAGGCGAACCGCACAACCCCGCGCAGCGCCGCCGACACGAATGGGCTGGCTGCATCTGTAATGTAAAGTGCACGGGACGTTCCCCGGCACAGTTTAATGATCGGAAGACTGCAGAGATAAGCGGCATAGAGTGAACGACTGCTGCTCAGGGATCATAAAGTGGCTGACAATAGGGGGAAAGGTTGCTTGGTAGTGCAGATTACCTGGAGACACAGGGAAAGAACATTGAACTGGCTCCAATGTAGGGTTCTTGTGCTCCTGGCGGCAAGGAGTAATATAACAATGAGAGCTGGTGGCACTCTGGGGGACAGACAATATGCAGATGACCTATGAGAAGCTAAAGAGGTAAACAGTGGATGCCACCACATAAAAACATGCCGTGTGGGTCGAGTTCAGACGGATGTGTATGCAGATGGGGAAGAGAAGAATATAAAGCGCCTGGAAGCCGGGGATTGCGTCAAAGGAAAGTGTGGTCTCCAGGACGCGGTGAGACACTCTGAAACGTGGGAGGACGCAACCCACTCTGATAAGGAGCCCAGCAAACATAAGTTCACGTTGGGGCTTTACTGGGATAATTGCCTCAGACCTGAATAGACGCACTGGTGTCGAATCAACACAGAGGAGTAGAACTGCCACATCTGAGACCAGGTAACCTCAGGCGCCTCACTGAGGCCGCACGATGACAGGGCGAGGAGCAGTGAGCAAGAATAAGAACAAGCAAACCACAATGGAAGCATTCGCCAAAAGCCAACAATCTCCTGTGGCCATAGCGCCCAAAGGCGTGATAGCACCAGCAGAGAGCACCACGGCGACTGAAAATCATCAGATACTGGCGGCCATTGCAGAGCTGAGAGACTCATGGGGGATAGCGATGTCAGACCTGCGCACTTCCCTGGAGGCCAAAATAGATGCAGTAGGCATAGAAGTCACCCTGCTGAGGCAAGATGTCAGGGGGTTGGCGGAGAGAACTAGCAGCCTGGAGAGAGCGGTGAAAATCAACACGGACACTTAACACAAACAACGCAAACAACAGGTAGCTAACCTGGAGAATCGGGCGGAGGAAGCAGAAGGGAGAGCAAGAAGGAACAACATCTGTGTGGTAGGCCTGCTGGAGGGGGAGGAAGGACAAGATCCGACAGACTACGTTGAGAACCTCCTCTTACAAGAAATAGGGGCCGAAAAACGATCGCAAGGATTTGCTGTGGAGCGCGCACACAGAGCCCTCATGAGAAAGCCGAGGCCTGGGGCCCCTCCCCGGGCGATAATTGCAAAAATACTGAACTATAAAGATTGCGAGAAGATACTGGAGCACTTTCGAAAGGGGGGGAACGATTGAAAGGGCTTCAAGCATCATCACGGCGTATCCTGACTATACAATGCTGGTCTAGAGGCAAAGGTACAGTTATGTGGCAATCAAAAGGATACTATGCATGGCTGGGATAAAATGCATGCTTCTGTACCCCGCAAAATTGAAGGTGGTGAATAAGAGCAAAATGTTTTTTTTTTTTTTTTGATACTCCAGAGGAAGCAACGTCATGGCTGGACCTGCAGGGCTGCCCGGAACGAGACAAGGAGCAGGCTCAAAAGGAACACGATAAGTGACTAGTACGCTGTTTGCATACTGATATGGCGCAGAGCGAGAGCCCCCAGCAATGCCTAGGATAATGATTGAGATTAAGGGGTGCGGTTGAGTAAGGTGGATATCCGGCTGGGATATCATTGACTGTAACGAATTTGGGGAACTGGAATATAGCAGCAAGTATATATACGTAAATAGGGTAGCAATGTGTAGTTGACCTGGAGTAAAACAGGAGCGGCACGGCGGAAACATCCTACCCCCTGAATTATAGTTGTAGTAGCAGTAGGTTAGCCTATAGGGCGGCCTCACCCTGCGGAGCTTCGAGTACAGGCGAGAGCCGGAAAGAGCTAGATGCGGGGGTGCCTGAGATCCAGGGATGGAACTGGGCAACAGTTAAGGGGAGGGATGTTGGGAAAGGGACGGGAGGTGGGAGGGGGGAGGAACGTGGAGTTTGGGGTGTTTTTTGTTAAAGGGAGTTTAAATTGGGGAACAAGCCTATATAGACTGGAGAGGGACGTCGAGTTAGACTGCACCTTTGGGAGGAGGAATGGAAATCGAACTGGCCATGGGAGACCTTAAAATAGTTACATGAAACGTACGAGGGCTCAATAATTACTTAAAGAGGAATAAAGTTATGTTGTACCTGCGTAGGCAAAAAATAGATATTGCGCTGCTGCAAGAAACCCACCATTACAAGGGAGAGAATGGATGTGATTGCTGGGAAGTGGAAGGGTGTGTTGGTGGGCTCATCATATTCCGCTTATGCCAGGGGTGTGCTTATCTGGGTGGCGCCACATGTACCTTTCCAGTGATTGCAAGTGTTAGCTGAGACAGATGGGAGGATGGTTATACTGAGAGGACTGGTGGAAAATAAGGAGATAAGTATAGTCAACACGTATGCCCCGAACCAGAACACAGCGGCATACATCAGGACTTTGTGTACTAATCTGAGCATGTGTGTGGGAAGCGCGATGATCTGGGGAGGGGACTTCAACTGCATACTGAACCCAAGGGTAGACGGATCGGATGGGAAGATGGATAGACCTGCCCCTGCCGCCAAAGCGTTGCAGACATTGCTGAGTGACTTTGGCTTGGAGGACGCATGGAGAGTGAGACACCCCCAGGAGAGGCAATACTCACATTATTCTGCCCCACAGCAGTTATTCACTAGGTTGGACTATGTCTTCACTACACCTGAAATGATAGCGGAGATTACACAAATAGAATATAAAGCTAGGGTCCTTTCGGACCACTCGCCCTTGATTCTCGGATGTCAATATGCCCCCCGAGAGCGAGGATCCCGACATGGCGCCTACGAGCGGAAGCATTGAGAGACGCCTTCTTTAGGGAGGACTTGAGAGAGGAGATTGTAAATTATTTTGAGACGAAAACGTGTGGATTCGGCAGGAACACTATGGGAGGCCTTTAATGTGGTAATGAGGGGAGTAGCCATAGCAAAATCAAAGAACCTACAAGGTGGGATTTTAGCCGATCTACAGGAGACGGAGATGAAACTAGAAGAGGCTTTGAAGGGCGAAGAGGATACAGCAGAGAAGTTAGAAGTGATACTCATGTTACAGCAAAAATGCGTGGAATGTTGAGATAGATTGTGCAACCTCAATTATAAAAAATATGTAGAGAGACAGCATGCGGGAGGGGATAAACCAGGAAGACTCTTGGCGTGGCTATATAAGAGCGAGATCCCCAGAGTTACAATCAGAACTGTAGAGAGAGAGACGATGGTAGCGTAGCGGATACCCAAGAGGGAGTTAATCAAGCATTTGCAGACTATTATAAGGTATTATATGGAGACGGTGGTGTGAGCAGTCGCACTATGATAAGAGAAGCGTTGGAGGACATAGGATTGCCCAAGATAAGTGAAGAAGAGAAAGAGGAGCTAGATGCACCAATTACTTTAGAAGAGCTAGGTGAGGTGGTGAGGCAGTTGCCCACTAGCAAAACCCCGGGGGCGGATGGACTTCCAAGCGAGTTTTATAGAGTATACATGGAGGAGGTCCTTCCCCCACTGTTAGAAATGTTGAATGAAGCGTTTGAGACGGGAAATTTACCAGAGTCACTGAGAGAAGCAATCATAATACCGCTTCCCAAACCTAATAAGCCTGGGCACAGCTGCAGCTCCTATAGACCCTTGTCCATGCTGAATCAAGACAGCAAGATATTGACTGCTGTCTTAGCTAATAGATTGAAGAGGGTGATTGGCAGACTAATTCACCCTGACCAAACGGGTTATGTCCCAAATAGAAACATCACCAGTAACCATAGACGACTTCAGAGAATTGAGAGCGGCAGCGAAAACGATGGTGAAATGGCAATTGTGTCCTTGGACGCAATAAAGGCCTTTGACTCAGTTAAATGGCCATGGCTGCTCGAGGCTCTGGAGTGCTATGGGTTGGGGCGGGGATATGTACGATGGGCAAAAATATTGTATAGCAAACCACTGGCTAGAGTTAAGACAGGATCAGTGATATCGGGAAGGTGGCAGCTCAGCAGGGGCACCAGGCCTACATACTGGCCCTAGAACCTCTAGCAATATATTTGAGACAACAATATGACACCATAGTTATCGAGGTGAAAGGGGAGCAACATTTGGTCTCCCTATACGCAGATGACGTGCTACTGTACTTGCGACACCCGGAAGAAAATCTCCAGTACATTCTAGAAGTGATGGAGAGATACGCAGGGCTGTCCGGTATAGCGGTGAACCCCCAGAAGTCCAGCATGTTCCCATTAGGGGGGTATATGGGGATGACATCGGAGCGCTTGCCCGTGTTGCAAGTGCCATGGGCAGTCAGCACGTTTCGGTACTTGGAAATAGACATATACCACACAGTGGAAGAGGAGCATAGGTGCAACACAGAGGTAGCCATTAAAAAAATCGAGAAGTGCTTGCAATTCTGGGTTAAGCTACCCTTGGCAATGATGGGGCGGGGAGCAGTGCTCAAGATGGTGGTTCTGCCTAGGCTCTTGCACTACTTTGGAAATATACCATACTTGATCCCTAAGAAGTTTTTCATTAAACTGAATAGCATGTGCAGGGATTTCCTATGGCATGGCACGCGGAACAGAGTGGCGCTGTGGAAACTGAGAATTTCCACGACAAAGGAGGGATAAAATTGCCCAACTATGAAGTGTACTATGTAGCAAGCCAGCTGAAATATGTTGCTAAATGGCTCTCTGATGAAGAGACCTCTGAATCCAGGCTGTTTGGATGTGACTGTGCACCATTTTATTTGAAAGAGATGATGTGGGTACCCAAGGCGGAAATGGTAGGGCGCCCTAAGATGATGCTATTGGGGTGGAAGATGTGGCGTAAGGCTTGCCAGATGATGGAGAACCTGTCCCCCTGCTCGCCGCAGGGGGACAGGTTGCATTAACGGGAACAGATGTACAGCTAAGAAGGATAATTAGAAACCACTGGGAACCTGTTGGGGTAGCAACAATGGGCGACTTTTGGCGGGAGGGCTCCAGTATTACTTTTGAGGGGCTGCGGGAAGAAACTGGGTTGCACAAGGGACAGTATATTACATACTATAGAATGGTGCAGAGAATCAAGAAAATATGGCCCAAAACTGTGCTGGAGGAGGAGCCAGATGCCATCATATACATGATATACGATATAGCGGAAGGGGGCCATGAGATATCCAGAATATATGAGATGTTGATGTCCAAAGTGGGGAAGGAGGTCACGCAGTTGAGATCAGAGTGGGAAACGGAAGTTGGAGCCCCGATGGAGGACGGGATGTGGGAAAGGGCGCAGGGACATCATAAGAAAGTATCTAGAAATGTGAGACTGAAACAGATATTACACACAGGGCGTATGACGCCCCGCAGGATATCGAGGTTTGTGAATGTGGGACGGCAGGCATGCCCTAAGTGCGATAAGGAAAACGCGGGCATGGTGCATATGTTCTGGTCATGCCCGGTCATTGAACGCTTCTGGAGCGAAGTAAGAGAAACTGGAAAAAAAGGGGGTCCAGCTGGAAGTGGACACGGTGTGGGCCTGTCTGCTGAGGGGGGTTCCCAAGATCACAAAAGCTTAGGCATGTGGGTAAATTGAAAGATCTGGTTTATGTGCTTGCTAAAAGAAGAATTGCCATGGGGTGGAAGACTTGCCATAAACCAAGAGTGGAGGTGTGGTGGAGAGATTTGCAGAAATGGGCAGAGGCAGAAACCATGTTATGGCAAGAAACGAGCAATGCAAGGGGGAAGGAGGAGACTGAGTCCCTGATGGCCTGGAAATCACTGATAGCCGAACTGATAGACGAACTGTTTGGGTCAATACTAGACCCGGCAGAACCTGTAGTAGGGGAGACCGTACCACAGGATGCAGAAACAGAATGTGCAAAGTTATAGACTCGTAAAGGGGGGTGGGATAAGGGAAGCAGGGGTTAGTAATTAAGAAGTATGTTGACACTGTTGATATATGCACTGCCTGTTTGGTTTGAATTGTTTGTTGAATTAATTAATTAATAAAAAAATGTTAACAAAAAATAAAATAACTCCCAGTGGTGTGCCAAATGAAGTTAGGTTTTCGGAATCTTCACATAGCTGTACTAGAGTTGTAGACTTGAGATCAGCACACATCCTGTTGGTGTTGTCCATTTTGCATATAATCACTGTCTATGAAAGCCAATCAAATGAGACTAAGTTCAATTATTCTTTCTTAGACAGCTGCCCAAGTTCCTTTTCTAATTAATCGTTGATGCCTACTGGTCTGGCTTTAGGAGTGATTGGTTTGGCTCATCTGTTAAGGATGATCATATGCTAAAAACCTTTTTGCAACCTGATATGGCTATAATACCTCTGATGGAAGAATGCTCAGCTCTTCAGCATCCTGGACAATAAGTATGGTACAGGCCTCCCCTCGATGCAGCTTTTGCTAAAGGGCAGCCTGGTTTTCCCATCCCACTACACGGGCTCAATTCTCTGCACCATTCAATGTATAAACTGCATCTTTTCCTTGGAAGTCTAACATGACCCATTTGCATGAGTCACTTTCCATATCCACTGGGATTGATGTGGGTTTTCTGTAGGACTATGCCTTTGTTCAAGAAAATCTTTTCATGTGCTCCATGATCTAAAGGTGTTTAGAGAAACTGAGTACAACAGCATTTTGGCTGGTGTGCAGTCAATCTTTTCAAAGTCCAATGGTCCCAGTTTCCTTGCACCAAACACTGCTTGGATAAAATACTCTTCCTGAAAATTTAGTTTATGCACAGTTCTGATTTTTGTTCGTTGATCCATGCGGCACAGATGCATATAGTGTCCTCTGTTGGCACCTTGGAGGCATTTCATTTTAAGTGCAGGACATTCTCTTTCTTCATTACTTTGACTTTCTCAACTTCAATGCCCTTATTTGTTGTACCGTGTTTCTTAGGGATTCTGACTTTTTTGCAACTTTCCATTGTTGTTTCCCTCTGTTTGAATACTTAAGGTGTGTTATGTTTACCCACTTTACCTTTCTGTACAGGTCATACTTCTCTTTTTTTAATCTGAGCTGCAAGCTGATTGTTCTTTATTTCATAGTAGTTCTCATTGCCTCCCTGGACCTTCTTGATGCACTTTGAGCCCATCTCCACAGATCAGGCTAAGTCAGTGGCTTCCCTTAAACCGGGATTCTTCACCCATCATAGCTTCTTTTGAATATTGTGGTCTAATCTGTTCATTATTAGGTTGTCTCAAGATTGTTTTCTGCTGTCTATAAATTGGCATGTGGCATTAGAAACTCTGGGGCCAGCAATGTAATTGTCAACAGATTTTCTCCTTTCATTGTTCTCTTGAGAACAACTGATCTCTCTCTAGGATGGCTTTAATCCCAAAGTGTTCCCTGAGTTTTGTTATTGCTGCTGCATCTTTTTTCGTGTTGGTTCCTCCACTTTAGCTGTTTGTAACGCTCACCTGATTCCCACGGAGGCGCAGGTCTGGCTTCGAGTGCTGATGCTTCTTCAATGGTGAAGCCCAGGACTCTGAAGATGGACAGGAAGGGCCCTCTACTCTGGCTTCTTCGGCTCGCAGGAATATTCCCCTGTGCGTGAAAAGGGAGTATTACCTACTGACTGAGTTATGCTCAAGCCTCCCACTCTCTTCCAACCCTCCACAATACCCTTCCACGATTCCCCGTGAAGTCTCATCTTAGGGTCTGAAAGGACAACGCGAAGCGTGAGTTGCTGATCGGGTGTGGTTTAAATAGCTTTGGAAGAAGTTCCAAGTGTGTATCCTTCCACCGATCAGGTATGTATCCTTCCCCGACCACACCCGGGTGGAAAGTAGTCCCACAGGTAAAGTAGTTCCTATTCAGGCCTCAAGAGGGCCTGGATGTGGCAGCATGGTCTGCATCAGGTAAGTGCACATTAAAACACTTGAACACATGTCTAGCTTTATGAGCCTGGCGCCTAAGGCGCCAGGACAGAGGTCCAACATGAGCCTGGCGCCTAAGGCGCCAGGACTGAGCCCAAAGGGCCCCAGCTTGGGCCCGCTGGCACTCCCCTGGGGGAAATGATGCCTGCCTCTGGGGTTGCTGGGTCGGACCTGGCTCCTTGGAGGTAGGCATCATGACAGTACCCCCCCTCAAGGCCCCTCCCAAGGTTCTTCCCTCCGGGGGTTTGGGTTTGTTCGGAAATCTCTGGTGAAACCGTTGTACTAATCGAGGTGCGTGGACATGGTTACTAGGCTCCCACGATCTCTCCTGAGGTCCATATCCCTTCCAGTCAACAAGATAGAAGAGTTTCGACTTTACCACCTTGGAGTCTAAAATGTCTTTAACTTCGAATTCTAATTCCCCTTCAATTTGAACTGGATCTGGAGGCTTGGACAATCGGGTGCCTGGTTGTACTGGCTTCAAAAGTGATGCATGAAAAACTGGATGAATACGCATGTTGGACAGTAGATCCAGTTTAAAGGCCACTGGGTTGATTATAGCTTTGATGGGATAAGGTCCTATGAATCTGGGATTGAAGGTTCGCGGGCCCTTGAGGGGTAAATGTTTAGTTGCTAGCCATACCTGGTCTCCTACTTGGTAAGGAGGAGTTTTACTTCGGTGCATTTATACTTTTTCTTGGCTTGCTGTAAATGAGTTGCAGCTTCTTTGAAGGCTCGGGTTATTGTGGAATGCAGATGATTTACTGCGGGCATTTCCAGGATCAGAGGTGGATCTAGATCAGAGGTCCGAGGATGGTGACCATACAAAGTATAAAAGGGGGTTTGTCCGGTTCCAGAATGCACTGAATTGTTGTATGCATATTCTGCAATCCAAAGGATGTCTTTCCAATTTAACTCGGATTGGTGTAACATGCACCGAAGATATTGCTCGAGAGTCTGATTGGTTCTCTCGGTTTGTCCGTCGGTCTGGGGGTGGTGGCTGGTGGATAACCGCACATCTATTTGTGCTAGTTGGCAACACTTCTTCCAAAAATGTGAGATAAATTGACTTCCACGATCCGAGACTAAAATGGAAGGGAAACCATGTATGCAAACTATATTCTCCAGGAATTCCTTGGCCAAGGTGGAAGCTGAAGGCAAACCCTTTAAAGGGATAAAGTGGGCCATTTTGGAGAATAGGTCCACAATTACAAGGATTGTGTTGTAACCAGCACAAGGAGGCAGATCTGTTATAAAGTCCATTGACAGGATGTGCCATGGTGCCGGTGGAATATCCAAGGGTTGAAGTAGGCCGGCTGGCCTTTTCTTTTGAGCCTTGTTTTGGGCGCAAATTCCACAAGACAGTACAAAAGACTTTGTCTTTTCTCCAAGAAGGCCACCAGAAGTGGCGTTTGATTTTTTCCTCCGTTTTAGCGATACCAGGGTGTCCTTCCATTAAAGATTCATGATGATGGGCAATAATAAGTTCTTGCAATTCTTTACTTGGCAGAAACAACCGCTCCTGGAAGTAGGGTAAGTCATCCTTAACGGTGTAATGAGGACCCTTTTGACTCCATTCCAGTAAGGTTGAAGAGTCTAGAAGTTGTTTTACTTGCGTTTGGATATCCTCAATAGATTGCAATGAAGTTAAGCCTAAGATTCTTTGCTCAGGTATGATGGGCACAGGTTCTAAGCTCGAATTAGGTTCTTCCATGCCAATCCGGGATAAGGCGTCTGCTTTTCCATTCTTGCAGCCAGGGCGATAGGTAATTACAAAATCAAATTCTGCAAAGAATAGAGCCCATCGGAGTTGTCGTGAAGATTGAGCTTTGGCCGTCTTTAAATACTGTAAGTTTCTGTGGTCCGTAATTACGGTGATGGTGTGTCTTGCCCCAAGAAGGTAGTGACGCCAAGCCTTGAAAGCAGATTTGATGGCCAGTAACTCTTTATCGGTAATTGCGTAGTTGATTTCAGGAGGAGAAATTTTTCTGGACCAAAAGGCCACTGGGTGTAGTTGGTTAGTTTTTGGGTCTCTTTGCGACAGGACAGCTCCCATGGCCGAACTCGAAGCATCGGTTTCCACTATGTACGGGAGATCTGGGTGCGGGTGCTTCAATACAGGTGCAGAGGTGAATTTGGTTTTCAGGTCCTGGAAGGCTTGTTCGGCCTCAAGAGTCCATTCGAAGCGTTTGTTTTTCTTTAGGAGAGCGGTGATGGGTTGGACTGTTCGGGAAAATTCTGGGATGAATCTTCGATAGAAATTGGCAAAGCCGAGCATGCTCTGAACTCCCTTTGCCGAGCTTGGAGATGGTCATTTGAGGATGGCGTCCACCTTTCGTGAGTCCATTCGGACTCCTTGAGGTGTCAGGATGAATCCGAGAAACTCAACTTCTGTGGTATGAAAAACGCATTTTTTCGAGTTTTGCAAATAGTCTGTGCTGGCGCAGTTTCTCAAGAACTGCCCTAACATGTTTTCTGTGATCAGATTCTGAAGAAGAGTACACCAGGATGTCGTCAATGTAAACAATGACGCAGATATCGATAAGTTCCCGAAGAACATCATTCATAAAATACTGAAAGGCGGCAGGTGCATTGCACAAACCGAAGGGCATCACCTGATATTCGAAGAGCCCAAATTTGGTGCGGAATGCAGTCTTCCATTCGTCGCCGCCTTTTATGCGCACCAGGTGATAAGCTCCTCGGAGATCTAACTTGGTGTACACACAAGCGTCTTTCACCTGGTCGATAAGCTCAGGGATCAAGGGCAGAGGATAACGATTCTTAATCGTTATTTGATTTAGGGCGCGATAGTCTATACACGTTCTAAGGTCGCCTTCTTTTTTTGGCACGAAGAAAAGAGCTGAAGAGACAGGAGACTTGGACGGGCGAATAAAACCATTGGCTAGGTACTGATCTAAATACTGACGCAAATGCAGGTTCTCAGGTTCCGTAAGAGCATAAATCCTACTACAAGTTAGTTGAGCATTGGGTACCAGATCGATCTGGCAATCATAAGACCGATGGGGAGGTAACGTGTTAGCCTGTTCTTTCTGAAAAACGTCTTGGAATTCTTGGTATTCTGACGGTAGCTGTACAGGGGTGGAAGTTGCTGTGGCTAGACCCATAGCTGGATTTCTTGGATAACAAGTTGGTTCACAATCAGGAAAACTTATCTTCTTTGCTCGCCAGTCGATTCTGGGATTATGTGTTTCTAACCAAGGAATTCCAAGAATTACTTGAAATTGTGGGGCCTTGATCACATCAAACACAATTGCTTCCCGATGTCCATCCTGACCCACCAGTGTCACTTCAACAGTGGAATGCGTTACAGGCCCTGAGGCTATTTCGGTTCCATCTACTGTAGTAATGACATCTTGGGTTACTTTCAGGCGGAGAGGAAGCTTAATCCTGGAAGCCAATTCACGGTCTATGTAATTTCCAATAGCTCCACTGTCGATGTATGCTTTTATAGCATGCAACTGCTGAGGCTGTTTTGGGTCCACGAGCAGCATTGGCATGACGAAATGCGAGGTCAAAGAGTTAGTTTTCAAGCTCGGCAAGCGGACCCCTACGCTTGCCGGGCTAGGTCGTTTCCCGAATCAGGTGTCTCTAATTCATTATCAGTAGCTCCAACCACCTTCTTAAGTGGTTTAACTGGACAATTTCGAAGAAAGTGACCGGAAGTCCCGCAATACAGACAAAGTTGCATTTGCCGCCTTCTCTCTCGTTCTTTCTGCGTTAAAGGTCCTTTAACACCACCGATTTGCATAGGTTCAGATACGTCAGTACTCTTGGAGGCAGCGTGGGTTTTGATCGGTGCTCGGTTTTCATACTTGAACCGATCTGCTTTTCTATTTTGAAGTCTGTGATCAAGTTGAACCACCAAGTCAATGTAGTCTGCGCAGACCTGGGGTGGGTTTACTATCTCAGCTAGAACATCCTTAAGCTCTCCGCGCAGGCCTCGATGAAACAATGTGATCCTTTTGCTTTCTGGCCATCCAGTTTCCACAACCAGTCTGTTAAAGGTGGCTATGTAGGACAGAAGATCCTGATTACCTTGTCGTAAGGATAGCAGTTCGTTATCAAGGGCCTGTCCTTGTGAGTGTCGAGCGAACAATCTTTCCATGCTGGCCTGGAAGCCCTGAAACTTCTGGAGAATGGGATCATCCTGATTTACCAATGGAATAGACCAATCGGCAGCACTGCCACTGAGGTAAGATAGTACAAAGGCTACCTTGGTCTGGTCGTTAGGGAAGGCTCCGGGTCTGCATAGAAAGTGTAAACGACATTGGTTCATAAAGACGGCATATTTCTTGGGATCCCCCGCAAAATGTTCAGGCGGGGCCAAAGGCATGTGTCCAGGTAGATTAATTTGTACCGGGCTACTCAAACCCATTGGTGTGGAAATGTCTCCGGAATTAGGTAAAGGAGTGTGCCCTGCCTGGGCCTGTAATAACCTTTTGGCTAGGTTATCAGTTCTTTCCTTAGATAAGATCAGTTCTCTTTTGAGTGCGTTAGTCTCCTGGCGGGCTGAGTGCACCTCTGCCCGTAATTCCCCCAAAAGCTGGGCCAGCTGGTCAGTCTCGGAAGTCTCCATAGCACCCGGGTGGGAAATTGTGGGTAGGCTTCGCGTTCTGTAACGCTCACCTGATTCCCACGGAGGCGCAGGTCTGGCTTCGAGTGCTGATGCTTCTTCAATGGTGAAGCGCAGGACTCTGAAGATGGACAGGAAGGGCCCTCTACTCTGGCTTCTTCGGCTCGCAGGAATATTCCCCTGTGCGTGAAAAGGGAGTATTACCTACTGACTGAGTTATGCTCAAGCCTCCCACTCTCTTCCAACCCTCCACAATACCCTTCCACGATTCCCCGTGAAGTCTCACCTTAGGGTCTGAAAGGACGAGCTCTCCATCCTGCTTCTGACGCAGGGGCGCGTTGAACCCAGTTACTTCACTGGATTGAGGTTGGATGGGAGTTCAGGTAAGCTTGATTATACTGGTAAGGCGCTGTAAAAGTTCTGTTGCAAGTTCAAAAGTTCAAGCTTTAAATAATAATGTTCATTGTCTTTTTTCAGGTGATGAATGAAGATTCCTTTGGAGACTTCTTGCAACAAAGCGCTGATGTTGATGTCTTTTCCCCATAGGGGCCGGGGTTTGGAATGCCGGAGATATGGTGCCGACTCGAAGTGAAACGTGCAGTTCCAGTAAAGATCTGTTAAGTCCTAGATGAGCGCTCGGGTAATGTTTTTGCATTCGCTCATCTAATGTCTTTGTCTTTTTTCCCCATAGGGGCCGGGGTCCTGCTTGGAAGCAGCAAGACCCGAAATTAAATGGGAATGACCCAACAGGTAAGTCTTAGAAGGAAACTGAGCTTTTCCTATTCCCTTCCTTCTCTCACCTCTTATTCTTGTCTTTTTCTCTAGGCTCTGGGAAGTGGCTGTGTATCCGAATGATCGCTGCTGAAGATGGAGGAACCCAGGAAAGGTGAGTGAAATGCAGCGCTGCAGCGATCGTGACGAAATGCTTTTAAAAATGATGTCTTCCCTTTCAGGATCGTCGGTGATGTCTCCGTGGTGCAGATTAGCTGGTAGGTCTCTCGTCTCCCTTTGCAGGTGACCCAGGATGCTGACAGGCGTGGCTGAAGTCCAGATGCAGGAGCTGACACGGTGAGCGTCCAGCTGCGAGGAGCAGAACAACGCGAAGCGTGAGTTGCTGATCGGGTGTGGTTTAAATAGCTTTGGAAGAAGTTCCAAGTGTGTATCCTTCCTCCGATCAGGTATGTATCCTTCCCCGACCACACCAGGGTGGAAAGTAGTCCCACAGGTAAAGTAGTTCCTATTCAGGCCTCAAGAGGGCCTGGATGTGGCAGCATGGTCTGCATCAGGTAAGTGCACATTAAAACACTTGAACACATGTCTAGCTTTATGAGCCTGGCGCCTAAGGCGCCAGGACAGAGGTCCAACATGAGCCTGGCGCCTAAGGCACCAGGACTGAGTCCAAAGGGCCCCAGCTTGGGCCCGCTGGCACTCCCCTGGGGGAAATGATGCCTGCCTCTGGGGTTGCTGGGTCGGACCTGGCTCCTTAGAGGTAGGCATCATGACACTGTTGCCCACTTCCTCACTTAGTCTGGAATGATGTGGAATAATCCTATTCTGAACCCTAAGCAGTGGAGCTTTGCTGCCTCCTTTTGGTCATCTTTCCTCTTTGCATCCCTTATGCATATTTTAAGTGTTTCCTGCAAGGGTTTCTGGGGGTAATCGGTTCCCTAGGTTGTGGTAAAAATGTAGTGCATGAAAATATGTTCTTCATGCTTGGGGCACTGGTGAGTTAGAACTCCAATCAGCATGGAACAAATGTGAATGTATGGTCAATGCAGTCTTGAGTGATTGTGGTTGAGGCTATTCAGTGTGGGATTTAATAGTTTTCATTCCTCATTGTCTCTAAAAGACTTCTGTTCTTATCAGAGTTCTGTGTCCATTTCTTTTTGGCAGTAGTCACCTCATCCTACTGAACAAGGAACCTTCTTAGTTCCAACTATCCTTCCCCGGTTCTGTGACCTTATAACATCTGTGCTTGCTTTCTTTCCTGTTCTCAATCCCAGCTTTGTGACTTCCCAATAAAGCTGGGATTGGTTCACCTCTTTTCTTAGGGTACTGTGTTGTGACCTCACAATAGGCTGGAATGATGTTTTATACTGAGTGTGTTACTTGTTTGATGAAATGTCCTATTTTCTAGTGTTGAGGGTTACCCAAAAAATGTATTCGAAGGGATTGTGTCCTCCGACGTATTCCTCATCTTAGATATCTCCTTCCAGCTCTGCTGGCCTCGGAAAATGTTTTCTCTCTAGAGGGCCCTGCGCGTCGACGTCCTTCGAGTCGATGTCCCTCGACAGCCGCCGTATCGACGCCGACGTCATCCTGGCTATAAAGGCCGCGCGCAGTGCCCGTTGCTCAGTTCCGTTTTTCCGCGCGTACTCAGTGCCTCGGAATACCGTTGCTCAGTTTTGTCAGGTTAAACCTATTTACCTAGAGTTATTCGATCCGTACTCGATGGCTTCTTCATCGGAACCAACAACTCCTCGATCCGGCTTCAAAAAATGCAGAGATTGTGGGAAAAAGATGTCACTGACTGACCCTCACAGAGTATGTCCATGACAGCTAAGGCCCTGAAGGAGCGTAGGGGGAAGCTGGAGAAAGGTAAGACTTTTAAAGCTTCTTCTTCGTCGACGAAGTCGAGACATTCGTCTCCTCGTCACCATTCGCGCTCCAGATCTCGGAGTGGGTCTCATCACTCCTCGAGATCGAAGCACTCGAAGAGGAGACGTCGAAGATCACCTTCTCCGTCTTCCTCTTCCTCTGTTTCGCCAAAGAGAATCCCGTGCCCCACGAAACATAGTTCCCTGGCTGAATGGGAGGAATTCCGCAAAAATATGATGAGCGTCTTCGAGAAAGCGGCCTCGACCCCCTCGAAGACTGCCGAGAGCGATGCTCTGGTCGAAAGACTCGAAGGTCAAAAACGCCACGAGTCGCAGTACCCGGCGAAGGAAACCTCTCGAGCGCGTCACGAACCCTCGAGCAGGACTATGACCTCCAAACCTTCCTCGAAGGTTCCGTCGACGAAAGTTCCGTCGAGGTCGATGTCTTCGACGCCGTTGTCGAAGGGACCTTCAACACACGAGTCTGTCGACTCGACGCCAGCTTCGACACCGGTGTCGACGCCAAGAAAAGTCACGGTTACGACACACCCAGTGTCTATCCCCAGGTCCTCGACGTCGATGGCTTTGAGATTGTCGAGTAGAATCCCAATTCTGTCGAGGTCTTCGAGGCCTCTGCCTTTGTTTTCGATGCCACGCTCAAAGCCTTCAACGTCGACGACATTGACGTTTTCGAGGCCGATTATGACAAGTTCGGCACCCTCTGCCTTGGAAATGGGGTTTACACTCTTTGAGTTCAGAACAATTGAGAACTATGTCCTCAATATTGGAAGAGGGTGAATTGTCTGAACAGGAAGACACATTTGAGTTGCAGGGACCTGTAACCCCAATTAGAGAGGAATTTTCCTCTGAAGAACGCAGGTTAAAGGATCTTCATGATTCCTTACATGAGGCAAGTGGGTTAGACACCTCCCCTGAGGTGGAGTTTGCTAGGCCAGACCCGGGGGAACATGCTGAAACCCCCTATAGAGCCTTAATGGCCAGGATCACAGAGTTTATGGGGTGGTCTGCACCTTCACAATCTTTCCAACAAGATGACCTCACGGATATTCTTGACAAAGGCCCACAGGAGGATCCTGTGGTGCCTTTTCATAAAGCTCTTCAGAGGAAGATCATGACAAACTGGAAAACCCCAGATGTCGTACCAGCAGTAAATAAAAAACTGTCTACAAAGTACAGGGTATCCTCTACAGACCCGGAGTTTTTGTCTAAACACCCATCCCCAGAAAGTCTGGTGGTACAGGCAGCATCCTCTACCGATGTCAAGACGGCTTATCCTACCGTCCCACAGGACAGGGACGATAAAAAATATGATGCTATGGCAAAGAAAGTCTTTTCGACATGTAGCATGGCGTTAAAATCTGTTAATGCTACTTGCACCCTTGCTAGATTCAGCCATACACTTTGGGAGTGTGCTTCTACAGCGGCTGACTGCATCCCGGAGGGAGAAGAAAGGGATGCGTTCCTGAATATTATACAGGACGGTAAAGACGCTATGTGCGAATCCCTCCAGACGGGCATTGATTCGGCTGACAGTATCAGCAGAGCAATGGCGGCAAGTACAACAACCAGGAGATTCGCATGGTTGAGAAAGTCTGGTTTTGCCCCAGATGTGCAAGCCAGGCTCTTGAACATGCCATTCGATGGCTCTTCTTTGTTCGGGAAAAAGGCGGATGACAGTTTAGAGAAACTGCAAACTTCAAAAGCAGCAGCAAAATCCCTAGGAGCTGCAATCCGTCGGACACCTATTCGTCCCACAGGAACCTCTGCGAGGGGCAAGTCCTTTCGCTTCTACTCCGCATTCGGAAGAGGTAGAGGACGACCGGCTCAAAGGGGACAAAGAAGAACTACCCGAGGTGGACGAGGTAGATATTCAAAAGACGCAGCAACAGCAGGTGCCTCTTTACCATCGGCATCTGCATCAGCCGCCCCAAAACCACTCTGAGGACTTCCCTCACAGGACACCTGTAGGAGGCAGGTTGACTCAACATCTGGCGGTATGGCAGGCTATCACGTCAGATGCTTGGGCATTGGAAACAGTTGCCCAAGGTTACTGCCTACCTTTCCTACGTATACCTCAGAGTCATCCACCGGGGATCAGCTCTCAGAAAGCTCCAGATCCGCTCCTCTTGCAGGAAATTTTAGACCTGCTAGAGAAAGGTGCCATAGAACCGGTACCTGTAGCGGAGAGGAACAAGGGCTGGTACTCCCCTTACTTTCTCATTCCGAAGAAAGACGGAGGACTGAGACCCATCTTGGACTTGCGAGAATTGAACACATTCCTCAGGAAAGACAAATTCAAGATGGTCACTCTTTCTCAGATCCTCCATGCCCTTCAGTTCCAGGACTGGTTGGTATCGCTGGACCTTCAGGACGCTTATTTCCATGTGCCTATCCATCTCAAACACAGGAAATACCTGAGGTTCGCAATTGGCAACTCTCACTATCAATTTCGAGTGCTGCCATTTGGGCTGACCTCCGCCCCGAGGGTCTTCACCAAGTTAATGTCGGTAGTGGCGGCAAGTCTAAGGAGGGAAGGGATTCACGTCTACCCCTTCCTGGACGATTGGTTGATCAGGGCTGTTTGAACAAGCTCAGATCCAGCTAAATCACGTGTGCCACTCCCTTCACAGACTGGGCTTCTCCCTCAATTTAAAGAAGTCACAAATGATACCATCGCAGAGACTCCAGTTCATAGGAGCGATCCTGGACACTTCCCTGGGAAAAGCCTCGCCACCAGAGGTGAGGGCTCAAGATATTCTACAGATGGTTACCAAGTTACAATATGCCCAACGTCTCCCAGCCTTCGACTTTTTGAGGTTGCTAGGCCTCATGGCATCCTGCATTTTCCTAGTGCCAGAGGCTCGCCTGAGAATGAGATCCCTCCAGTGGGCACTGAGGACTCAGTGGTCACAATTCTCAGGGAGAATGACAGATTTTCTTCAGGTTCCCGACAGAGTAGCTCGAGACCTTCAGTGGTGGGCCTGTTAGGAGAACATTCTGAAAGGAGAACAGTTTTGGCAACCCTGGCCGGAGATAACAGTAGTCACGGATGCCTCACTCACGGGGTGGGGAGCCCACGCCAACGACTTGACCATCAGCGGTCGTTGGTCTCCATCGGAGTCCAGACTACGTATCAACCTGTTAGAGCTGAGAGCCATCAGACTTGCGCTGAAGGCGTTCCTGCCAGCTGTACAAGGGAAAAACGTCCTGATAATGACGGACAACACGGTGGCCATGCATTACCTCAACAAAAGAGGAGGCGTAGGATCACTACCCCTGTGCAGAGAGGCGATGCAGCTCTGGTTTTGGGCAATCCAAGAAGGAATCTCTCTATCGGCAGTTCACCTAGCCGGAGAGAAGAACTTGACAGCGGACGCTCTGAGCAGGCAGAGCACAGTCTCCCACGAGTGGGAGCTAGCTCAGGAAGTCCTTCAAGAGATCTTCGCCCTTTGGGGAACCCCTCAGGTAGATCTGTTCGCCACCAGCCTCAACAGGAAATGCGATCTGTTCTGCTCAAGGGAATTTCCCCCGAGAGGAGCTCTGGGAGACGCGTTCATAGTGGACTGGGAGTTTCCGCTTCTGTACGCGTTCCCACCGGTCCCTGTCATTCCTCAAATGATCAGGAGGTTGAGAAGATTCCGGAGAACCATGATCCTAATTGCCCCGGATTGGGCCAGGAGAACGTGGTACCCGGACCTTCTAGACTTGTCCATCTGCCCTCCAATTCGACTTCCACTCAGAGAGAACCTACTCTCACAGAAGGGAGGTCAGGTTCTCCATCCAGACATCAAAACCCTCAACCTTCACGCTTGGCTTCTGAAAGGCTGAGGTACAAGGATTGGGACCTCCCTGATGATGTTATGGAGGTGTTGCTTTCGGCAAGGAGGCCAGCAACAAAGTCTTTATACCGCTGCCGTTGGAACAGATTTTGCAGCTGGTGTAGAGAACAGAATATCGACCCTTTTTCATGTGGTACACCAATGGTTTTGTCCTTCCTACTATATTTGGCACATTCAGGCCTTCAAGTTGGCACCATTAAGGGCTATCTCGCAGCGCTATCCATCTTTAAGCGCACTGCGGAAGAACCATCCTATTTCAAGTTACCCTTGGTAATACAATTTCTTAAGGGGTTAACCAATGTTTATCCCCCAAGACCATTCCAAGTTCCCCTATGGGATTTAAACTTAGTCCTAACTTTCCTGATGGGCACACCTTTCGAACCACTCCATTCTTGTTCGTTAAGATTCCTTACCCTTAAAACTGTTTTATTAATAGCACTTACATCTGCTAGAAGGGTGAGCGAATTACAAGCTCTTTCTTGTAAACCCCCTCACACTATCTTTCACAAAGACAAAGTTGTCCTGCAAGTGAAGCCTAATTTCCTCCCAAAGGTGGTTTCTGAATTCCATATCACTCAGAAGATTACCCTACCATCTTTCTATCCTCCTCCTCACCCGGGGAAAGAGGAAGAGAGGTTACACAGGCTAGACCCTAGAAGGGCTTTAAGTTTTTACATCAGTAGACTAGCCAGGATAAGACAGGCAGACCAGCTGTTTGTAGGTTACACAGGTCACAAGCTGGGGTTACCAATAACTAAGCAGACCATTTCCAGATGGATCATTCTAGCCATTCTGGAATGTTATAAATTGGCAGGAAAAGAGCCCCCTCAAAACCTTAGGGCTCATTCGACCAGAGGTATTGCAGCTTCATCGGCCCTCAAAAGAGGTGTGCCGGTTAAAGACATCTGTGCGGCCGCTACATGGTCGTCTATCCATACCTTTACACGATTTTACAATTTGGATTCCTCCTCCAGTCAAGAGACTAGGTTTGGAAGAGCTGTACTGCATTCTATTCATCAATAGAAGACAGCATGAAGTCAGTACTCCCTCCTCCAATAATAGAATACTGCTATGGGAGCATATCTAAGATGAGGAATACGTCGGAGGACACAATCCCTTCGAAGAACAAGTTACTTCTTACCTTGTAACGTTCTTTCGACGGGATGTTCCTCTGACGTATTCCTCATCGACCCTCCCATCCATCCCCACAGTTCTACTTCCCTTGTTTTTGCAGCTTACGCTCCTTCAGGGTGATTAATTTAGTCCAGAAAGCATTATTGTGGGCTACAAAACGGAACTGAGCAACGGGCGCTGCGCGTGGCCTTTATAGCCAGGATGACGTCGGCGTCGATACGGCGGCTGTCGAGGGACATCGACTCGAAGGACGTCCACGTGCAGCGCCCTCTAGAGAGAAAAAATTTTCCGAGGCCAGCAGAGCTGGAAGGAGATATCTAAGATGAGGAATACGTCCGAGGAACATCCCGTCGAAAGAACGTTACAAGGTAAGAAGTAACTTGTTCTTCTCACCTTTTCCGAACTTCTGCTCATTATCCTCAAGCTATAGTTTTCCTTTAGAGTTCTGTGTCGATAATTGTTCAATTCTGCAATTGCACCGGAAAAACGACTTCTGATGCTTGTTAATCTGCTTAGAATCACATGCTGTGCATATAGTCCGACATCCATTGGTAACTGCGGAGTATTGCATTTTCTCTTTCGAGAAGCGAAAGGGGATGTCGACATGGTCGTGCCTGTAACACTATCGTGACGTGTAGTGTACCCAAAATCCCTCACGCATCGAGGTCCCTGAAATAGTTTTTTTCCGCCCAGTTAACTGGTCGCCTTATGCGGTTTCTTCAAGAGACATTGCTGTATTGTTATATTTATCGACCTTTGGTCGTTTTATCTTATGTTACTGTCCCTTCTCTCGACGGCTGTTTCCTGATCTCTGGCTGAAGCCTGCTACTACGGAACTTCGACGGCAGTTGATCCGGTCGGCGCTGCCGACTCCGTGGCCGGGGCTTCTGCCCGGCCTACACAGTAGGCAGAGTGGTGTCGGGGTGGACATTTCCTTTTTAAGAATGCCTTTCCCTTTCCGCTCTCTTTGTTCCCTTGGTCTTGTCGTCGCTGTGTTATTCCTGCACTATGAACAGGACTCTATTTAGATTTTGTCCTTCATGCAAGGCAAAATTCCGGTGGAAAGACAAACACCTGAAGTGTAATAGGTGTCTTCCCCTTAAACACAACAAGGCGGCGTGTAAGCTCCTGTGTCTCAAGACCCTAAATGAGCGTTGTGTTAAGCGGTTGGCGGCTTACGGAATGTTGCAGGCCGAGAGTAGGTCCCCCCGCCACCGCAACCGCCGAGTGTGACGAAGGGCTTAGTGACGACCAGGGCTCCAATTCGGAGGCCATTGACCTCACGGTGGAGCGCTCTCACTTCGCGTCGACTGTCCCTAGCCCCACTAGGCACGACGTGAGTCTTGCTATGGGGACTGTACATCCCAGCGACAAGGACACTCATTCTTCCAACACTAAAGACACAACCCCCGATCTGTCTTCGACGAAATAGTCAAAGCGTTCCATAGCGCCAACGGGCACACCGGATAGTTCGGCAGTGCCCGCTGATCCTCATGATCGTCAGCCCTCCCCGCAACCGCAGGTGCGGCATGCGTCCGGGCATTCTAAATCAAAGGGCGCTACCACCAATGTTCAAGTGACCGTCAAGGCGTATCAGAAGAAGGCGCTGACGCCCCACAAAGCCCCGGTTATGCCAAAAATAACCGTGCAACCCATGGGCCAGTCCAAACACATTCCTGTTACACCAAGTATTACCGAAAGCCTCGCTAAGATCGTTTTGGTGGCAAATCAAGGAGAACGGTCGAAGGACTTATCAAAACTTAAGGATATACCTAAGGACTCGTCGAAACCTAAAGATAGCCCTAAGGACACGTCCGAAGATACGCCACAACCATCGGAACCTAGAAAAGACTTCAGAGAGCCGTGTGTCTCTTTCTTCGACATTAAACAAAAAATCTCTGCGTTCTAGAGAAGATCAGCTAGAAGAGCCTTTTCTACCCCTGGATTCCCCTGGCTCCTCATTATGGACCAGGGAGAAGTTTGAGGGGTGTATGAATACGTTAGAGAGATTTGTGGATTTCTCAGAGAAGTTCACACCCAAAAGGACTCAAGAGGAGAACTTTTTTACTCCTGTGGCAAAATTTCAAAAGACCTTTCATTCCTTTCAGGACAAAGAGTCTTATGACTTCACTGATGATGAGATCCCTACATACCAATTTAATCAAGATGAATTGAATACCCCTTTGGGTGATCCCATTGACCCCACAGAGGATTGGGAAGACGGCAAGCCAGTCGACCCTCAGCCTTGGGCATCACCTACTCCAGCACCCGAACTTGACCCCTGTGCATGGATTCCCCCCCTACCACACCTGCTTGACAGGCCTTCCAGATTGCTACTCGGGAAGCTGTACCAGAGGCTGATTTTGTCGAGGACATCTTAAAAAAAAAAAAAAAAAAAGCCGCCAGCCAAGCTATTCCACTGCTGAATTCAATCAAAAACGTTTTGCTCCTTCATTGTTGACACCTGCCCTAACAAGGGCTGTAAATCCTGTTTCACCCTTCTCCTTCCGATACCCTCTACATCAGGGGACATGCTACTCCAGATTCCCTGGTGGTAACCACAACCAGAAAAAGGGCGGGGGTCCCCCTGTCCACAGGGGAACCACCCCCTGACATGGAGTGCAAAAGGTTATACGCACTGGGGAAAAGAGTCACAACTGCTGCAGCATTTTCCACTTGCATAGCTAACACCACTTTGTTGGCTAGCTATTCAGACGTACAATGGAATATGCTACAGGAGGGCCTTCAAGAAGTCCCTGAACCGCTGCGGGCTCCCCTGTTTTCCATTGTAGCTGAGGGCAAACAAGTTAATCACAGTATTCTCAAAAATAATTTGGATGCTGCAGAATCGGCTGGCAGGACCTTAGCTCAAGGGACCCTCTTAAAGAGGCATGCCTGGTTACGAGACTCTGGTTTCAAACCAGAAACCCAATCTTCATTGATAAATAAGCCGGTGGGGGAGACCAACTTATTTGGGAAAGCTGTTGATGAGGTGCTTGAAACAGCTAAGAAGGAACACAACCCTCTCAAGACCCTTGATCAAATCTCCCAGAGGCCTTCCCAAAGAAGAAGGGGGCGGTTTTCGATGTTCCTTTCGTTGCCAATCTCGCTCCCCTCACAACCAATATGGCTCTGGAAATGACTGGCCCTCGCCTCAGGGTACCAGCTACGCCACCTTGTATCCCCCAAGAGGTCGACGTGAAAAGGAAGGGACCGGAATTCCACCCCTAGAGGCTCCCCGGCCTCAGGGAGAAAGGACCAGCAGATCTGTGTCCCCTCCCATGCCTCGCAGGTCGGGGGCCGGATAACATCATTTCTTCAAGCATGGGGGGGGGGACAACAGACCAGTGGGTACTCAAGACCGTCGCCCACGGGTACTGCATAAAATTCTGCCGGACCCCCCAATTCAGACCTCCACGATTAAGACGCCAGAACACATCCGCATACTGCTGCAAGAGGTCGAGAACCTGCAGGAAAAGGGGCCATAGAAGTCATACCTCTTCCATAGGTAAACGAGGGTATTTATTCAGTGTTCTTCTCTGTACCCAAAAATGATCTCACTATGCGTCCTGTACTAGATTTGCGCCCAGCGATCAAATTTGTCAAACCTCAAAAGTTTTGTATGGTCACTCTGCAGGAAGTAATTCTCCTGCTCACACAGGGAGACTACATGGCAACATTGGAAATGAAAGATGCATACTTTCATATTTCAATGTTGCCAGCGCACAGAAAATACCTCTGATTCATGATGGAAGACAAACAATATCAGTTCAAAGTACAACCCTTCGGCACTGCCTCAGCACCGAGGGTTTTTACAAAGGTACTGGCAGTGGCAGCTGCACACCTGTGCAGGCTATCCATCCCAGTTTATCCTTACCTCGACGACTGGCTCATAACAGGGGATTCCTACGGAACATGCCTGTCAAACACTTAAAAGACGATAGACCTCTTATTCAGCCTGGGGTTCTCCATCAACAAGGAGAAATCCAGCTTGGACCCCAGTCAAGTCGAGCAGTTCCTAGGGGCTCTAATTCAAACAAAGGATGGCCTGGTCTTCCCCTCCAATGAGAGGGTCCAGAACATGTTTCAAATCCCTCAATATGTAGCCAGTCGGGAGATGACGGTGCGCAAGGCCATGCGACTGTTAGGAATGATGTCCTGCATTTATTCGGTTTCTCATGCGCTGTTGCGCATGCGTCCAATGCAAGAGTGGCTCAACAGCTAGTGGTGTCAGACCAGCGGACAATGGGACGATCTAGTGGTTGTCTTGCCAGCCCTCGTTCTCTCTTTGTAGTGGTGGTCGAGGGTGTTGGGGAGAATTCTCTCTTTAGGTTGAATTTCCTAACCTAGTGAGTCCCCCAGCAGCTTTGCTGGATTTCTGGAGTTTGTTTTTTTCTCCTGCCAAGAGTGAGACTCTTTTTCTCCCACTCTTGGACCTGATCTATGGTGTTCCTTTGACTGTTTATGTGTTTTATGGGCTAAGGGGTCCTTTACTCCATAGGGCCTCATGTGTTTTTACTATATGTGTTACACAGCACCCTCCGTGCAGTGACACAGGGGTGTCATAGTGACACCCCACCATAGACTCCATACCCTGGGACTGACTACTGTCTCCCAGGGCATGTAAAGTCACCATTGGCTTTACTAGTCCCAGATTATTAACAGAAACCGGTACAAACCATCATATTGTGGACATACTGGTCGGGGCAATTCGATTGCCCCAGGGTCTGTTAGTCGAGGGGGCACGTCTCCGTCCCACCTGATCGAGTTTTGGCTGGTGGCAGTGGATACTACTTTTTATAGTCGACCACGAATATATCCCTATGGGATTTTCCCATTGTTCGAGGCTACCAACTTTAATTATTTAATTCTCATAGCCTCGAGCATACCACCGGTTTATTTATTTAATATTAATTCGCCGGTTGGAATTTTTTGCCAGGACTCGATTCTAAAATGGCATTTGTGTTCTCTTCTGTGACTCCAACCCAAGTCGAGCCCTTTGTTCCACTTTTTGGCGGGCTTCTCCACAGAAGCCTCCAAAAGTGTTGCCACTCTGTCTGGGTACCACAGGGGGAGTGGGAGGGGGTTTAGGCACCCTGGACTGAGTTACCTTGGTAACTCAAGTCGCACTCTTGTGTGATTGGCCCAAGTGGTGAGCCGGCCGGCTCACCACTTAGCATGTTTGATTGACAGCTAGGCTGAGTAAATGGGGGTGTGCTGCATAAAAGCAGGGCTTTGGGGACTGGAACTTCAGAAGTCGCCACAGGACCTGAGAATCCGACGAGGGAGAAGGTGAGCCGACCTACCACGACAACACCACCGGTGGAGCCCTACGGAACCGACTCACCACTTCCCAACGACAGAGAAGATCTCCCGGCTGGAGAGGCTTCTTCCCCTGACTGGTGGGCACAACCAGTTTACCTTCTTTTCTTCGCATCCCAGGACATCTTGTGGTCGAATTGCCCGTGCCAAGCACCCCGGCAACCGGATAGCCACTTGCCACTGGACCGCGAATAAAAGGACCGCTCCTTTTACCTGAGTTCTCCGCAGCTGGTTTCTTCCCTGGCAGTGCAACAGACTCCTGTCTTCCTCCCCGACGAGATCCTCTCTTCCCCCGGACGAAGCACCGACTTGCATCCGCTGCCAGGAACAACTGCCCCCGCTGGAGTATTCTCACCACTTTAAGGTACCGTGTCCGCCAGGCCTCCTTTTTCTAAAGATTGCTACAAGGTAATAATAATCCCTTAACCTTCTGGACTGGGCTGGCCACCTTGACCATCTAACTGGTCCCTTTCTTTGGTCCAACTATTTCTGAACCTTTTCAAGACTTTTGTGCACTTCAACCGTGTGACCTTGGACACATTTCGTTCTGATCCTCTTAAAGTGGATCCGGCCTTCTGAACTCTAACTTCACGGTTTTACTGTGCCTTCCTCTCTTGTTGTGTTCTTGTGAAAGTGTTGGGATCTGTTTCAAATTATACTCTGATTTTCTCTCCCTTTTAAAACGAATTATTAGAGTGCCATCTGCGTTAAGCGCTCACCGCTGTCTGAAAATAAGTGGGGCTTTTTCTTTAGACTTGTCTAATATTCTTTTAAGGGAGTGTATATCTTTTAGTGACTGTGTTTTTGAACTGCTTAACATTAGTGCCTGTGTGTTTTACTAGATGTGGTTTTAAATAAATAATTATATCTCTTTTACACCAATCCCTGGTCAGTGTTTACTTGTTCTACTATGTTCTTTTGACCTATTGTGAATACTCTGTATACTGCCTAACTCTTCTTGAGGGAAGTCTGACTGCTCAGCCAGAGCTACCAAGTGGTATCTGTGTGGTACAGACTGCTACCAAGTGGGTTTACTGCCAAACACCTGTAGTCTTAAATCTTTTGCAGTGGTCCCAGAGGGAACTGCACAGGTTTCTGCCTAACAGAGGGGAAAACCTCTTGAAGGGAAAGTCCATCACCACCCCCGCAGTAGAAGCCACTCTCAGGACAGATGCATCTTTCACAGGGTGGGGGGCTCACCTGCTTCAGCAGACGGCGCACAGCGTTTGGTCCCCAGAAGTAGCATCCAATCACATAAATCTGTTGGAGCTGTTAGCAATATTCAAAGCTCTGAAAGCCTTTCAACCACAGCTGCAGGGAAAGACGGTCCTGATCCTTACAGACAGCACCATGGCCATGTACTATCTGAACAAACAATGGGGCACTCACTCTCCAGGGCTGTCCGAACTATCCCAGAACATTTGGAAATGGGCTCTCAAACACAACATGTTCCTGTTTTCACAACATGTTCCAGGTGAACTCAATCTTCTGACAGACATACTCAGCAGAGATTTCCCGCTACCCATGGAGTACGACTGGTGATTACACAAAGACATCGTCTCCAACATTTTTGCAGAATGGGGCTTCTCAGAGATCGACCTGTTCGCAACTCTGGAGAGCACTCAATGCCAAGATTACGCCTCCAGATACCCTCAGAACCGTTCCAAGGAGAACGGTCTCTGGATCAAATGGTCAGGGAAATTTGTTTATGCTTTTCCCCCCAACTCAACAAGATCGTGCACAAGATGATCCAGGAACCAGTCACTATGATATTGGTGGAGATGTCTCTCTCTCCCCTAGTGAAACTACCTTGCCCATACAACATGTTATCTCAGGACAGGGAAGAAACACTTCACCCATGCCCGCAAACTCTGAAGTTAGTGGCCTTGCTCCAGAGGTTATAGAGGTCGGGCACCTCCAACTCCCTCAGAGATGCATGGACATATTTGGAGAGGCTAGGAAACCTAATACCTGATATTGCTACTCCAGTAAGTGGAAGCGCTTTGTCATCTGGTGCAATTCCAAGAGCATCAATCCCATTGACTGCTCTCCTACCCACATTGTATTGTACCTGACTAATTTACTAGACTCAGGCCTGGTTTTTAACTCACTAAAGGTTCACTTAGATGCTCTTTCAACCTATACTACGTCACAACAGAAGGTGTCGTGGTGGAAGATGGCAGTTATTAATTTACTCCCTTTCATGGAGGGAGTAAAAATAATTCACCCCCCCCCATTTCTAACCCGGCTCCCGGATGGGACCTAAATGTGGTATTGACTAGAATTATGGGGTCTCGTTTCGAGCCCATGCATAAAGCAAGTCTTAAGGTTCTTACCTAAAAGACTGCCTTCTAGTTTTTCGTTTCAGTGGCAGCGGGTAGAGAGGGAGACCCTGTCTCCAAATGTACTATGTCAAGGTGCATTGTCAAATGCATCACAATCTGCTACACGCTTGCTAAGAGAGAGCTTCCCTTCAAGCCTAGAGCACACTCTACTGGGGGCACAGGGGCTTCCATAGCATTCATCGCAAATGTTCCCCTAGAGTCCATTTGCAAAGCGGCAACCTGGAGTTCTGTACACACCTTTACAAAATACTATTGCCTAGACACTCACTCTAGGTCTGATTCACAAGTGGGACAAGCAGTACTAAGACATCTTTTCACTAGTGTTCCTTCTCACAACCCACCTCCAACTCCGAGTACTGCTTGCTAGTCTATGCACAGCATGGGATTCTAAGCAGATTACCAAGCATCATAAAACATGCATTACTTACCGTAAAAGCATTTCTGATGATTGTATCGCTTAGATTCACATGATCCCACCCTTCCTCCCCGCTCGGATGGAAGGAACATAGACGTCTACTGCTTTTTTTCTCTCTTTTCTGTACTCACTCACGATAGTCATAAGGCTCCTTCATGGCAGAAAAAATACAATCAGAGGGACATCGACACGTGAGGGATTTTGGGTACAGTACACATCACGTTGGGGATAGTGTAACAGGACGCCCAAGTCGACGTCCCCTTTCGATTCTCGAAAGACAAGATGCAATACTCTGCGGTTACCACTGGATGTCAGACTATATGCACAGCATGTGAATCTAAGCAGATAAATCATCAGAAATGCTTTTATGTTAAGTAATGCATGTCATATCCCATGAGGCTTCTCTCGTAGCTGTAGTCCATGAGCACCAGTGGAACTGCAAGATGTCCATATGTTTGTCTGTGCCTCCAGGATATTTACATTATGCTTCCATTCCACTGAGTGCATATACAAATAATAATAATTTGCATTTTATAGCCATGCCTCCAGATAAAGTGCGTCCCAGGCCTTTTTACGCATGGAAATCCGTAAATATGACAGCTTTATTATTTTTCTATGTGCATTACACATGGGTTTAGAGCAGAGGGCAGTGGAAAGGTCAGGTTACTTGACAGAAACCAGAAAGCTTCTTTTGATTTTTATCTACATGGATGTAATTGCAAGCCACCTCCTGAAACAGAATGTATTTCTCTGAAGCCTTTCAAAAAAAGAAACCACACACTGTGATAAAACAAAGGGTTTTGTTCCATTCAGCTTTAGAAGCACTGTGCATATTTTCCTAGAATTTTAGGATTGTATAATTAATAAGATGGAAAACTGAGTTGCAATTGAGAATTATTTTTTTGTAGCAAAGTGTGCTTTTTTTACGGTGAAAGCAAACAAGTATTGCACAATTGTATTTTTCAGAGTTCCAGTGCTATATGCATAATCATGCGGAGGCAGATCATTTTTACACTTATAATTTAATTTACACTCAAATTATAAAAACAGTGTATAAAATGATGACTATGCACAGTATAGTTTACATACATTCAACCTTGCAGTCAATGGGGTACATTACTATGAATGGTCAGTGGCAGCAGAGTCTTTGCTCAAGGGTGAGTGATTGCCATTACACCAATCACAAGTGTTCTAGCCTCTCAAATCTTTAAGACTACAATTGAAAGATCCAAAAGCGCTGTGAAAAAACAAACAAAGGAAAGTTACATTGGTAATTGAAATAGAAACTCAGCAAAACCTGTCCCTGTGGTAATCCAGATAGGTATTTAACTTTATATAGCGCTTCATAAATGGTTGGTCCAACATCTAGTTACTGTGATTATTATATGCATTATCTGAAGGTTGCAGGTTCGAATCCCTGCAAGGCCAACTCAGCCTTTCATCCTATTGAGGTCGATATAGGAGTACCGACTTTGGTTTGGTGATAATTTCGATAAATATGTTCTATGTACAGCGCTTTTCCAAAAGCGCTATATAAATAACCATTTGACCATTAGATTAGATATGATATGGAATTTAGCATGGAGTCCGTGCCTCCCTGCACTGTTGTATCATAACATTGGCATACCATTAGGTAGTAATAACTCCAGGAAATTAGGACTTTCATTAAACATCAACAGACAATTCTGCTATCGAACCTCAAAACACACAATACAATTTATGTTTGCTTTAATATGTAATTGGCTAGGTTTTTGTGTTTTCAACATTTAAATGCATACAGGAGAGATCAGAAGGCCATACCTTAGAGAAATAATGAAAGGTGTATTCTGTCACAATGCAGAAAGCTGCCGCATAGTAAGGATTTCCATATAGTTTTTGCACACGTCGGCTGGATGTTGCATACATTTTACACTCTTGCAAAGGAGAAAAATCATTTTTACTCTCTTAAAATCACATTTACTCTCAAAGTTTAAAAATAGGGAGTAAAATACTCCCTCCTCAAAATCTTATCTGGAGCCCTGTATATAGCGCTACAAACTGTCAGGCATCTGGGCGCTGCTTATTATTACCCACAGATTACCCACAGTGTGTGGTGCTCATTTATCGACCGCAGAATGATAAAAGGTTAGGTTTGGCCGTGCCGGGATTCGAACCTTCGTCGGCAAGCTCTGCACAGATGTCAAAGCGAGCGCTCTATTCTACTCGCTATGCTATCTGACCGGCTAAATATATGATAGGCGAATCGGCCAGTGTAAGCTGTGATCGTTCACCACTTGTTTGTTTTCAGATGTCCAAGATGGGTGCATTCTAGGCCAGTGCTACTGCTCCTCAACACGCTCTGGGAGAGTACTTATTGTCACTTTTAATACATCACACCCAGAGCAGTACATGATCATGCATGAACTACAGCACTGCTTTGGCCCATCTCTTTTGTGCTTGCTGTTGCTGTCCTTCATCCTTCACACTCCTGTGCACACGGGCCACAGGGTGCCTGCGCAAATTGTCGCCAATATGTAATGAAGAACCAGCACTATTTAGTGGTCACGATAAAAGGGTTTATTAGCTTTCACCCTATAGAGCTGTGTGTTGGCCCTTCTATGGTATCTTTGACCACAGGATGTGGTCAGCCAGCATGCAGGAAACAGGCAGGACAAGGTAAGTAAAAAACAGAAGGTGTACTTTATTGTTTCAGGTAAAGGTAGGAAGTTGAACAGGAGAGCATGGAGTATACATCCTTCTATTCCAAGCTCCCATCCTGAAGTCCCCCAACCGTCACTCATACAATCTCAGGAACCCTCCAACCCAAGTTCCTTCAGGCATTCCAATCATGCACACCCTTCATGTACTCAAGACAGCACAAGGACGCAGGAACCACACATCTCCTATACTAATAAAACCAACAAACAAGCTTAGCACACAACCAATGCACAAACAGGCTACGTTACAGCCAATAATGAACCATGCCTCCTCCTGGCCTGGTCTGCCACACCAAGACCTTCGGCCTGCCATGCTTGAGCGCAAACCTGCACAAATGTAGTAGGGCAAACCTAATCACACTCCCAACCATCACAATAAATGCAACTTCCTCCTGCCCTGGTCTCCCTCCCCAGGACGTCAGGTCTACCACACTTGAGCACAACCTCGCTCGACATTAAGAGATCCATCTATACTTGGTCCTGAAGAACATGGAAACAACAAGCCAAAATGCAACCACAACTACATCTCCCTAAGGAACGAACAAATGAAAGGATAGGTAAGTGTCTCGCAACACAAAGAGCACACTTAAACGCAAGGGAGCAGCACGTTAATCACACAAACACAGGTGACTAATCCCACATTCACGCTGAAACCTCACCTATCACCCAAACACAGGTTAGTCACTCCCATGTTCAGGTGAGACTCCATATTCCTGAAATGATTAACATCCGTACGCATGCTATCATTAGCTGGCTAAACGCTTGTGTACACACTCCTTAACAACTTTAAAATACAACCTGTTACTCATGCCACTACTACTGCCTTATTGTCCCAATTCTCGCTGACCATATACAACTCTCCTAGTGGCATATTTGCACTCCAAACTAATGTGCACCACGTGCCTCCAATACTCCACAACACTTATTTGCTCCTTGTGTCACAAATCCTGCACAAAAAGTGCTAGAACGCCCTTCAATCTACAACTGCATAACACTTATCTGCTCCTCGGTTCACACCCTTGCACAATAAGCATTAGAACGTCCTGCAACATGCAACTCCAAGGCACCTACTTACTCCTGGTGTTGTTAACTACTGTACCAAAATTAACTTCACTACATCATGACAACTACTACCTTTAGTTTCACACAACTCCTGCATAAGAAGCACATGAACTTCGAAACTCCTGCACAACCGTGCTGAAAACCCAAAATTCCTACTCAACGAATATATTAACATCGGCTTCCAGCAGATAAAATGCTACTACAACTCCTGCATGAAAAGAGCAGTTAGAAGTGATGCCTACTGCCAGAGACCACAATAAACTCCCGCACAACAAGTGCATTAACATCAAACCTGTGCACAGAACATGCTACTTCAACTCCTGCATGAGAAATGCAACTACCAGTGATGCCTACTACCAGAGACCAAATATACACCTCCAAATCGCTCATGAGTGACCAATCAGCTACACTAATTACATACAACACTCACACACAATAACAGACTTCCGACTTTGCACCTTGCTTCACTCCACAATTTCAATCATAACATAAGATTAACATGTAATTCAAGGTTTCCAAGGAGTAGTGGTGATCAGGCACTGCTCTCCATACCCTCAGAATAACATATCCCAGTATTATAAACTGTTGACAGATCAGTCCCAAATGATGTGAAGTGGGATGGGGAAACTTACCACCCCCCGCGCCCTCTTACGAAATTCATGACAAGGAAGGAGGTCAGGAAACACCCATTCTATTACGGACCGATTACCTATGATTGACAAGTATGTCGAGAGATACTGCCTCAGCCAGCCCTACAGACCAGGTGCGGTACGGATTTACCCCAGCGTGAATGAGGAGCCACATGCCATGCTCAACGACACCTCTATTGACAGCCTGGACTAGGCACCAAGGAGCCATGTTGCTGACGTTTGAGAAACCACGACATAGCGTTAGACCTGAAGCACACGTGCCATCTGCACTTTGGGACATAAACACACACTCAAACACATGAAGAACACGAGCGTACAGTTCTATAGTTAGAGGACAGATCACATGCATACTGTCATTGCTTTTATTATTTTGCCATTAGCAAAACGCAGAAACCGCAAGAAGCAAGAGATCCCGAGCAAAGCTTGCAGATGTTTACATGCGACTAACCCTATGGAACTACTAGAGCGCCCATGGTACCTGACAGAACCAAGTGTAACTAACCTATGGAAATGTAGAATAGCATGGACACTGTAGAAACCGCATTATAAGGTTTAGGGAAATGACAGCAGGCTCCAGGCCTCAGGACAAGAGACTAGCTGAGTTGATTCAGGTTGGACAGAGAGCACGACGTGTGGGACAGAACCTGCTGCCTAGGCCAAGAGATACGGATGACATTCCAATCCCCAAATGACAAAGGGAAAGGGAGTTGGAAAAGATCGAAATACAGAGAGGCAGCAGAGCAGGAAAACACAAGTTAGCCGAGTGGGAGAAGAGGAAGTTGCAGCTGGATAGATAGCAAGGGAACGAACACGCGTGGAGGACGCCGATCGAGCAATAAGGGTGGTGAAGACACAAGTAACCCCAGACAGGGGAGGCGATAGACTCGAGGAGGACAGACAAACAGAATCAGACAGAACCAGGTCCCAAAGCAGGAGCACGATGTACAAGGAAGGAGCAGTCCTGGTGGGGGGGGGAGCAGATATTACTTAAGAGACATCGACCTCAGCATGAAACCTAACACAGACTTGACATCGAGGAGAATGAGTTTTGCAGGCGAATTCTGTAGTAATATGGACACAGGTTCTGACAATGAGGACTAGTACAGTGGGGACGAGAAGGGGGAGCAATTTCAATCAGTCAAAGGGGACCGCGACAGACAAGCGAGTGTCGTGGGAGTTTAGGATGCACACAGGGGAGAAGAAAGGGGCCGCTTGAATGAGCACCCATGACTGACAACCAACTTCAACACACAACAGGACACCACTACATATATTGATAGGCTCAGAGACCTCCTAAGACGAAGGAAAGGGAAACTGCAAAGGCATGTTCAAGGGGACGGATGATGAGAAGGTATGACAACAGTAGGCGAGTAGCCATACAAGAACGAATAGATGTATCCACAGGCATCGAGAGCTGGGGGGCTGACAAATCAGACTGGCTGAAGGACGCATGAGGAGGAGGATGCAGCGTACAAACAGATGCCCTTATTAGAGAGAGGAGGGGTGCAACCTCATTATGTACCATGGAAGCACACAGACACGGAGAACGTGAAGTGTAGATTGCCATTGTTGAGTGCAGGGGCTGGGAAGTGGATTTATGAAATGGAGAAAATGACAGCTGGCCATAGGCTAGCATTTGGAGACATAAAGGGGCTCTTAGTATTGATTTTATGAGATACCTCTGATGACTTATAGAAAAGGGTAGGGTTTGTGGGGGTGACACAAAACACAGCACACGACGGTACGCCATTTGCAAACTGCAGGGCAGCAGCATGGCAAGCACTGAGGACACACTACCCAGACACGTCAGACATTGGGGCGATTACATCACGGAAAATGAGGGAAGATGAAGATCCGGTGCAGTACATTCAGGAGATTCAAGAGCTTTGGCGCCTGGAAACTCGAGAGCCTTGGGACAAAACAGTAGCAATATTCTATCACATACTAGTACAGGGGCTACCAGAGCCAGTTCAGAAGAGTTTAAGGAAACTATTAGGAACGGAGGCGAAGGGATGGCCAGAGATGCAACCTATGATAGTGCATCACTGTAGGCTGTGGCAGGAGAAGGTTAAGAAAAGGGCAGAGGACAGGAAGACGGATGAAGCGAAACTAGTACAGAAAAAAAGTATCGAAGTATGCGATGGAAGGGGCAGTCGTAACCATCCCCACCCCACAGGTACTGCAGCCACAGCAGCAGCCGCAACCACAGCAGTTTGCACCGCCATCGGAGGAGGGTTCATGGGGCGAGGTGGCCCACTGCAAGGGTTCAGAGGAAGAGGGGCCAACGGAGAGGGCGTGGCTTCGGTCACAGTTACACCACAACCAAGGGGGTTTCCCCACAGGGGTTCCAAGGGTAAGGTAGGGAGTCACCACAGTGTTGGACTTGTGGGCAGACAGGACACATTTCAAGAGTGTGTAGATACAGGGGGATGCAGAAGAAATGGGGATGTCAGGTCCAGCAGCTCTATCAAGGGGATCAGGACGGTTAGTATGCTGAGGATCAGTGTCACATTCACCTGTGTCTCTGCAGGAGCGATGGACGGGCCTCCCTTGACCCAGAGTCTTCACTTCCCCTGTTTCACCGGAGGAATACCTGTCAAATACAAGGTGTACACTCAGACCTGTATGCACCCGATTCCCCTGGGCCCTTCCATTCTCTTTACTGTGTGCTGTGATGTCCCCCTATGGGTTTACCTTGATCTTTAGTAGGGTGTGCACTCCATCCTGCATTTGCAGGGGCACGATTCACTCATGTGATTGGTGCCAATGTCTGTAGGCTGAGCTCAGATGGCAAATGCTTTTTTATGCCTTCACAGAGAGGCCGAGAGTTCAAGGCGCCAGTTTCTTCACTGGCTAGAAAGTCCTTCCCACAAGTGAACGTTGCACGGAGAATGTTGTGTCCAAAATTGTCAGTATTGTCTTTGCTGTTTTTTTTGTGGGCGAGTAGTGCTGCGTGTAGAAGGTTGCTGCTGATAGGTTTGTGCAGTGCCTTCAATTCAAGCACGCCTGGTAATGTCTCTCCCTTTCCCTTGCAGGAGAAATTATGTGGTATTAGCGCCTCGAGACCGGGTTCAGCCCTACTGGAGACTTGGTGGTTAGGTAAGTTTGCACGGAGGCTTTTGGTAAGTATGCACCGCGTAGAGAGAGAGAGAGCGCAGTGAAATAAGTGTCCGCGTTATTGGAGCGAGTGCAATAAATAATGTCTTCTTTCTTACCGGGGTTTGTGCAATGGTGCAACTAACCTGGTTTCCAGCGTCGCAGGAGGATTTGGTGAGTATGTGCAGCGTTACTGATGTGTGCGTGTTAATGCTGTTCTTCTTTGTTCTTAAAGGTGCCGGTGTAGCAGTGCCCTCTTAACTGGAGATAGCTGCAGGGTGGAGTAAGAACCAGGTAAGCTGAAGCTGAATGATCCGGAGCGGGTAAGCAGAAGCGGGAGGATCCGGAGCAGGTAAGCAGAAGAGGGAGGATCCGGAGCAGGTAAGCAGAAGCAGGATGATCCGGAGCAGGTAAGAAGCAGGATGATCCGGAGCAAGTAAGCAGATGCTGGCCGATCCAGAGCACGGTAAGTGTGTTGCTGATACAGCTCACATTAAGCAACACAAAGCACTGGAAGAATCTTGGGTGTGGCTTATATAGCCAGCCACACCCAAACACTAGAGAGCTCTTGAGTTATCATGCACTTCCTGTTTGGCAACAGGAAGTGGTAACCAGGAAGGTACTACAAACACTAGGAATGAACGAAAGGAGGGATTTGTAATGGGTTCTTTGTGTGCCTATGCCAGGCCTGCCAAGCCTCCACCCAGCTTGACCCAACTACCTGCCAGATACCCATGACAATCAGCAACAAGGACAGATGCAGGAAACATATTAACAGATGCCACAGCCACAAACACAAGCACCACAAGCACAAGTGCAATCACAGATGACAGCACCAGTACCACAGTATTTACAAGCACCACAATTCGAGGGAACACACAGAAACTAGTACAGATACAGAACAATGTGCACCATCATACATGGACTCAGTGGCAACAGTCCCCATCAGGCAACTGGGGGGAGTTGCCATGGTAGGGAACAGCCCCTTTACAGGGAATGGAATGTTTCTGTACCCTCAATCGGACAGCCCACATATTAACTTGATGTGTCCCATCCTGTCGATCACACCGAACCCTGCGGAGGAACCTTGCATAGGGGTGGCAATAGGTGACAAACCTTTATCTTTCTTGTTGACACGGGGGCGACTAGGTCCTGCATTAGGGATGGGGCATTTACATTGTCAGGCAATGCCATGAACACTCAAGGATTCTATGGGGCTCAGGAAGTGGTTCCTTTTGCAGACAATATCTCACTTTCTATAGGAGATCACAATCTATCGCTATCTTTGCTTTACTCTCGACAGACACCTGTAAACCTACTGGGACGAGACATTATCAGCAGACTGAACAGGACAATCTCATTCACAGACAAGGGAATAGTGTGCCCCACACCAGGAATACACATGCTTAATGTAAGACAGATTGTTCAAGCATATTGTGGACACACGGGACAAAGGGGGAGGGGGCAGTGGACCCTGAGATGTTCCATTATGGAACTGACATTGCCAGTGCATAGCTTTCAGGAATTGCAGGGAAAATGTGGTGAGTTCCACACAAGTACTTCTTCAGTCCTATGTTACCAATGGACGAGGAAGAGGGTACCATAATGCCCATTGAAATGGGAGGCCGTGGTTGCAAGAGAGGACTGGATTGCAGTACATGGGATGGATGATACAGGACGGGCATGGAGAGTAGTGATCGCAGTGGCAGAGGGATGCAGGTTGACCACAGTGACAGATGAAGAGCTTTTCAGGGAAGAGAGACTAGAAATAGAGATGATGTTCGAAATGAGTGTGACATGCACATTGGTTACACATGCACTACAGGGAAGTACCACAGAGAATGGCAATGGCGCTGGAGGAGGACATGGTCAAGGTACCCAGCACCCTATGGACCACAAGTCCATATGACATGGGATGCATGAAGAGCATAGGGGAAGTGAAGATCAAGATGAAGCCAGGAGCAATTTTACCAAGAGTAAAGCAGTACATCATAACCAAAGAAGCAGATGAGGGCATTTATGAAAGATTAATGGCCCTGATTGAGAAAGGCATTCTTGTACAATCAGAATCCCCATTTAACACTGCAGTGTATCCAGTGCTCAAGGCAACTGGGGTGGTGTCATGATCTCTGCTTCCAAAAGATCAGGACTTGCCCGACTCCCTTGGCAGCAGACCCATAACCCCGGTTCCGAGTGCCAGCCAGTCTCAATTGGGACCTTTTGGACCCTGTCCTGGCGCCAGTGGCACCAGGCTCATAAAGATGCCCAGTCCCAGCTCTGGAAGCGCCGGGCTCATAATGCTTGGGTGGACTTACCTGCAGCAGACCATGCTGCTTACTTAACTGCCAGTTGAACCCCTGATCCTCTTCTGTTTGGGACTACTTTTCCTGTTGGGTGGGGCAGGAGCCACTCCCTAGGTTCAGAACACTGGAACTCTTCTGGAAAGCAGGAACTCTTTTCTTACCTAGGCGTGGCTGTGGAAGGAGACACCTAAGCACTACAGGAGGCTATTTAAACCACACCCGATGGATGAATCTTGCTTTGTGTTATTCTGCATTCTCTGCAGCAGAACGCTCATCATGTCTTCTGCTTCTGATCCTGGGCCTAAGGGAACAAAGGCTTACCATCCTGGAATCCAGTCTTCAGCAGCACCTGTAAAGACAAAGAAAGAACAGGTTAGCACTACGGTCTTCAGTGGCAGCGCATCTCTTACCTGGTCCATCGGCTGTCACCAACGCCTCGCGCTGCATTCCGGCATCTGAAAGACAAAAGAAGGTGCGTTTAAAGACATTGGGCAACTTTATTACTCACGTGCCATTACTCCTTCCCACGCCGAATCCAGTGGGTATTCCAGCACCCTTCAGCTTCTCTAAAGCTCCGAACCTGTACCTGCAAGATAAAAGGGACAGTTAGTGTGCATCGTGAAGCAGGCTACAAGCGCCTACTTACGTGCTTCCAGGCGCTTCTATTCCTCACGCGGGTTCGATCCTCAACTCTCATCAGCCCGCCATCCACCATCGCCGGAACCCTGCAAAACAAGAGATATCATTACAAAAGACTTTTAAGACATTTGAAGTGCCCAGAACTTACCGTTCGTGCAGTTAACGACGGACAGCAGTCCTCTGAGGTCAAGAGGCCTGCACCCTTATCCAGTGAAGAAACTGGTTACGGCACCCTGCCCCGAGGCAGATGGAGAGCTCGGCGTTCACTTACCCAAGACATCTTACTCTTCAAGTCAGACATACAGTGCACAGAGGTCCAGCCCAAAGAGCCAACCGTGTGTTACACATCACCTTTGAAGATACGGCATTCACCCAGTCAAGACCGGCGCCTCTGCGGGAATCAGGTGAGCGTTTCATTTGAACTGTGTTGTGCCCTAATGGTCGCCCAGTCCACATTTGAACTGTGTTGTGCCTTATGGTCGCCCCAGACCACATTTGAACTGTATTGTGCCCTATGGTCGCCCAGTCCACATTTGAACTGTGTTGTGCCTTATGGTCGCCCCAGACCACATTTGAACTGTATTGTGCCCTATGGTCGCCCAGTCCACATTTGAACTGTGTTGTGCCTTATGGTCGCCCCTGACCACATTTGAACTGTATTGTGCCCTATGGTCGCCCAGTCCACATTTGAACTGTGTTGTGCCTTATGGTCGCCCCAGACCACATTTGAACTGTATTGTGCCCTATGGTCGCCCAGTCCACATTTGAACTGTGTTGTGCCTTATGGTCGCCCCTGACCACATTTGAACTGTGTTGTGCCCTATGGTCGCCCCTGTCCACATTTGAACTGTATTGTGCCCTATGGTCGCCCCTGACCACATTTGAACTGTGTTGTGCCTTATGGTCGCCCCTGACCACTCTTGAACTGTGTTGTGCCTTATGGTCGCCCCCAGACCATATTTGAACTGTGTTGTGCCCTTTGGTCACCCCCAGTCTATATTTGAACTGTGCTGTGCCCTATGGTCGCCTAGACTACACTGCCTGTCCCTGACTGCATTCAACCTGTCTCTGATTGCATTTAGCCTACATATGATTGCTCCGTCTAGCCTAGAGTTACCCGACTCTTGCAAACCAACAGCCTAAAACCAGGCCACAATGATACTAACTTTTATTTACCTGTCAGCCTTTTGGACCACAATGCCTAAAGTAAACCACTTTCCGAGGCCCACACTACAGGGCATACCGCCTGTAGATGAAGGACTCTTAACTCCCCCCCTAGAGCCCAGCCATCTACTTTCACACTCATTTATTACCCACCAATCACTAACACACCTTCCCTGTGACATCGCAAATAGAAACGCAAAACTACGCTCAAGACTACCTAAAATTTACGAACCATTAGCTAGACTCAATACCTCCTGCAATAGAAGTAACGCTAACATCCGAAACACTCCTCCTGTAAAAACTGACCTCCATCGCAACAACCGCCTAAATAAGCAGCCCAACACTAACAATAGCATACCAAAAAAGAAAAGCAATGCCACCCAGCCCACAGTAAAGCCGAACATCCAACTGAAGTGCGCCCTTATTAATGCCAGGTCACTAATAGCACACGCTACCGAAATTGCGGATCTCATTCAAATAGGAGATTATGACATCTTCGCCATAACAGAAACTTGGCTGCACCAAGCTGCAGGACCTGCCCTAATGCTTGCCTTACCCCATAATTACACCATACTTAGAGAAGACAGAGTCAACTCTCGAGGAGGTGGCCTAGCTATTATTGCTAAAAATAATCTCTCCCTAAAAACTGATTCAAGTTCAACAACCAACTCCTGCGAATCATTAACTGCTAAACTCCTCGCATCTCCTTCTCAAACTATTACTATTCACCTTATCTATAGACCACCTGGCCCTATTGGCACGTTCGAGGAGGACATTTCCACAATCCTCTCAAACAACCTAAAAACTTCATCCCAAGCTATCCTTCTGGGTGACCTAAACCTAGGCTACAATGACCCTAAAGACCTGCAAGCAACCAATATCACTAATGTCATCTCAGAACTAGGCTTCTCCCAAAAAATCCTACAACCCACACACGAAAAAGGCTGTATACTTGACTGGGTTGCTGACTATAACTGCAATACAACGATTGTCGATATCACCTCACAAATCAGGACTGATCATGCACTGATAACTTTCCTCCTAAATGTTAACTTGGCCCTACCTATTGAAAATGCGCTGGCTCCCCCCTTGCCAACCAGAAACAAAAAACGTACAACTACAGAAAAACTGCTACCACTCATCCTCCCTAGATTAAACTCTCTACCTGAATCATTGGACACCTCATCACTAGTAAATGAATTCAACTCTTCTATGGCTACAGCTCTAGATACTATTGCCCCACTGAAACTGAGAAAGAGCAAGCCCAGAGCCCACCTAAACACCTGGTTTACTCCTCACCTTAAATCTCTAAGACTTGAAAAACGTAAATGCGAATCTGCTTGGCGACTAACCCCAACAGAGACAAATAAAATTACACTCATCAATGCCTCCAAGATCTACAAAAATGAAATAAAGAAAGCAAAAAGAGATAACTTCAACAACAGAATACTGCAGGCCAAATCTGGAACGAAAGAACTATTCCTTATACTAAAGGAACTAGAAAACCCCATTCCTGTCCAAGATAATTGTGACAAAAATAAAATATGGTGCTCGAACATCCAAAAAGCACTAAATGACAAAATTGCCACACTCCAAACAAAAATTGAGATAAAAAAACAGAATATTCCACCCTCAACTAACCCAAGAGGCAAACCACCAATCAGCACTAAACTAGACTATAAATTTAACTTCTCGAAAGTAACTATACTCGAAACTGAAAAGATAATACTTTCACTTAAGCCATCCAATTGCCGAGGCGACCTATGCCCAGCCCAACTAATAAAGGACGCGGCCAGAGACCTCTCCCCTTTCATTTCTAAGCTTATCAATGCCTCCTTTGCTTCAGGCACCATACCAGATAACCTCAAGCAATCCTGGGTCCTCCCTCTCCTAAAAAAACAAACACTGGACCCATCCATCCCGACTAACTACAGGCCTATCACAACGGTACCCTTCCTATTAAAAATCCTAGACAGGGTAGCCTACCTACAGATCCAAAAACATTTGGAGTTGCACCACCTCTTAGGCACAAGACAATCAGGCTTCAGACCCCAGCACGGAACTGAAACCGCGCTCATCGATCTTAAAACTCAGGTTGATGAGCTGAGAGACTCTGGAAAGATGGCCCTACTCCTCTTACTGGACCTCTCTGCAGCCTTCGACCTGGTGGATCATGATGTGCTCTGCACCCACCTTGAAACAGCTGCCTATTTCTCCACACATGCCATCGCATGGATTAAATCATTCCTAACCGGTAGAACTATGAGAGTTTTCTCTACTTCTGCTGCTGCTGACCCTGTATCCATCAAATGTGGAGTCCCACAAGGTTCTTGTGTCTCCCCCACTATGTACAACGTCTTCACGAAGCCCTTGTTCGATGATCTAGATGATCTGGGTGTTACCTACACTAACTATGCGGATGACACCCAGATTCTCATACCACTTTCAGGGGATTATGAACAAGATTTGGCCTTGGTGAACAAGACTTATCTCATCATTCAGGCATGGATGGCCACCCACGGGCTATGCCTGAATGATGACAAAACTGAACTTATCATACTGGGGAACAAACAAAACATCAATAGATCAAAAGAAGAATACTCTTCCTTCGTCATAGACGGCAATATTATCAAGGTCGCAAAAGAAGTAAAAACATTAGGGTTTTACCTTGATTCCCACCTCTCCCTAACCAAACAGGTGAGCGCAATGGCATCCAGTACCGCATATACCTGCAAGCTGATTAGAGCCGCAAAACCATACCTATCCACTGCCAACTGCCTAACCCTTGCTCGAGCATTAGTGCTGTCGAAATTGGACTATTGCAACGCACTATACTTAGGGGCCAATAAACATACGTTGCAAAAAATTCAAACACTTCAGAACAATGCTCTTAGAGCTGCCTTAGGAATTCCAAGAAGGGAGCATATTTCAGAAGCTAGAAGACAATCCAACTGGCTCTCCACAGTGGACAAAATCAAACTCAAGACAGCTTCTCTAACTTTCAAAAGTATCAACCATCTAGCACCCAAATACCTAGCCGCTAGATTCAACAGAAAAATCTCCACCAGACCCACCAGAGAAGCATACTCCAACCAGTTAGTGATCCCCCCATTTAAACTAAGTACGGCCGGAGGAAACAGCTTCCCGGTCAAAGCTGCCCAGCTTTGGAACTCCCTCCCGCCCGGCCTGAGATCTACCCAATCCTACGCCCTCTTCAGATCTAACTGCATCAACTGGATCAAAGAAAATGACCGATAGTCCCGCCCTACACCAATATAACTACTGTCCTACAGTCGTACTATGCACATAATTAAATACTCTCTATCTTCCTACTGCATATTTCCTGTATATATTATGCTATATGTCTATATTATGCACAATGTATATTCTCCCTATTGTCCTGCATTATGTAATTTCTACTATGTATAACTACCATCTGTAAGCATGCGTAACCTGTAAAGTTTAAAGTATCCTTGAACAACGCGCCCGGTTACCCTCTGGTTTGGTGCGCGCTATAAATAATAAACAAACAAACAAACAAATACAGAACACAAAGCCTACCGCAAAACTCCCACCCAGGCGCTATGGAAACCTCGGATACCGACCAGCTAGCCCAGTTACTTGGGGATCTAAGAGCCGAAGTGCATGCAGCATGTCAGGAAACGAATGCTCTAAGAAGGGAACTGATTATTTCCAAGGAGCGAACAGACGATCTCGCTAGACAATTGCTACAGTCACAAGCCGGACAAACTCCGTTACCCGCATCAGGGGCAAATCTTCCTTCAACATCCTCTATGAACCCAGTGCAGATCAACCTACCTGGGAATGTACCTCTGGCTCCGCCCGAACGATTTTCTGGTGACCCAAAGAGGTTTGCAGTATTTATTAATCAGTGCCGGTTGCACTTCTTATGCCGGCCAGCAGCCTTTCCAACTGATCAAGCTAAGGTAGCTTTCGTGCTTTCGTACCTTAGTGGCAATGCGGCAGACTGGTCGATCCCTCTAGTTAATCAAGATGATCCGGTTCTCCATGATTTTCAAGCTTTTCAGCTCAGTATGGAAAAACTGTTTGCAAGACATTCACAGGGGCAGGCCTTGGACAATGAGCTCCTTTCATTACGACAGGGTAATCAAGACCTTTTGGCTTATATTGCGTCTTTCAACAGACTGATAGTGGAAACTCGATGGCCTGAGGACAAAAGGATTACGCTGTTTTATAGAGGTCTACGTGGAGAGCTCAAAGATGTGTTAGCCCACGTAGTGAATCCCCCGCAAGACTGTTCGGACTATATTGACTTAGTCGTTCAAATTGACCACAGACTGCAGAACAGGAAGGCCGATCGTTCCAAGTTTGATGCTCGAGTATTTTCCAAACCACCAACTCCTACCAAAGGAGTAGACTCCGGGGAACCCATGCAAATAGGGGGCCTGAAAGGACCACTAACACAAAAGGAGCGGTAAAGGAGAAAACAGCTGCAATTATGCCTCTATTGTGGAAACTCGGGGCACTTTCTTCGAGACTGTCCGGTGAAACCAGCCAAGAAGGCAGTAGGAGCTGCAGTTACCAGGGTCACAAACTCTGAGCAGGGAAACAACCTCGCCCGACAAGAATAGAGGTCCTCTTGCCGAACGTTAAAACCAGTTCAGTGACCTCGCATTTCGTGATACCTATGGTCCTCATTAGCCCTGAACATCCAGATCGATTACATGCGATTGAAGCTTACGTCGACAGCGGTGCCATCGGCAATTATGTGGATCATGACATGGTTTTGAGGATGAATCTGACTCTTTGTCCAAAGGCTGTAAAGAACGTCATTACTACGGTGGATGGTACGGAGATAGCCTCCGGACCAGTAACGCATACCACCCAAGAAGTGACGCTAGTAAGTCAAGATGGACACCATGAGAAGATCGTGTTCGATGTGATCAAGGCCCCTCAGTTCCAGATTATTCTAGGAATTCCTTGGTTAGAGAAGCACAATCCTCAGATCGATTGGCGAGCAAGAACGGTTCAGTTTCCAGAATGTGTCTCTACTTGTCACCCTCGACCTGGTGTTGCACTGGCAGCAATTTCCTCGGAGGCTCCCCAGTTACCTCCTGAATACCTAGAATTCCAAGATGTTTTCCGGAAGGATCAGGCTAACTCTCTACCTCCTCATAGGTCTTATGACTGCCAGATAGACCTGATACCTAGATCTACTCCTCCTTGTAGTAGAATTTATGCCCTCACCGAGCCTGAGAATCTTCACCTCCGACAATACCTGGATCAATACCTAGCGAATGGGTTTATTCGTCCTTCCAAGTCCCCTGCTTCCTCAGCTTTGTTCTTCGTTCCAAAAAAAGAAGGGGACCTTAGAACTTGTATAGATTATCGCGCCCTGAACCAGATCACCGTTAAGAATAGATATCCGTTACCTTTGATCCCTGAACTCCTGGACCAAGTCAGAAAAGCATGCATATATACAAAGCTGGATCTTAGAGGAGCCTACCACTTGGTACGAGTAAAAGAGGGCGATGAATGGAAGACGGCCTTCCGCACCAAGTATGGGCTATTTGAATATCAGGTCATGCCCTTCGGACTTTGCAATGCCCCGGCCGCCTTTCAATATTTTATGAACGATGTCCTCAGAGAGCTCATAGATGTGTGTGTTGTTGTTTACATTGACGACATCCTCGTTTATTCTTCATCGGAAACTGAACATCGGAAACACGTGAAAATGGTCCTCGAGAGATTGCGTCAACACAAACTTTTCGCTAAGTTGGAAAAATGTGTTTTCAACGTGACTGAAGTTGAATTCTTGGGATTCATATTATCACCTAGCAGAGTGCGTATGGATTCAAAGAAGGTCGATGCAATTCTCAAATGGCCATCGCCATCCTCCGTAAAAGGTGTTCAAAGCATGTTAGGCTTCGCTAACTTTTACCGCAGGTTTATCCCCGAATTCTCTCGAATAGTCCAGCCCATCAACGCCTTGTTAAAGAAAAACAAACGTTTTGAATGGTCTACCGAGGCGGAACAAGCTTTCCAGAATTTGAAGACTAGATTTATCTCTGCACCGATCTTAAAACATCCTCGCCCAGAACTCCCCTACATCGTTGAAACTGATGCTTCGAGCCTTGCCATGGGGGCAGTTCTATCACAAAAGGACCCAGTAACCAATCAGTTGCATCCCGTGGCATTTTGGTCCCGCAAATTCTCGCCTCCTGAAATCAATTACACTATTACTGATAAGGAACTTCTAGCTATCAAGTCCGCCTTTAAGGCTTGGTGGCATTATCTTCTGGGGGCCCGACACACCGTTACTGTGATTACAGATCACTGAAACCTGCAATATTTGAAAACCGCAAAAGCTCAATCCTCTAGGCAACTCCGTTGGGCACTATTCTTTGCCGAGTTTGACTTCATAATTACCTATCGACCTGGTACAAAAAACGGTAAAGCTGATGCCCTTTCTCGGATGGGAGTGGAAGAACATTTGATCAATCCTAAACCTGTACCTATCATTCCCGAACAAAGAATTCTAGGTGTAATCGCCACACAATCCATAGAGGAAGTTAAGGATAAAGCCAGGCTACTGGTAACTCCAGCAGACATACAGAATTGGCATCTGCAGGGAAAGGACTTTACGGTGAAGGACAACCTATTATATTTCCAAGAACCGTTATACCTGCCCAGCACAGATTTACAGAAAAAGGTAATCTCTTGTTATCACGATTCTTTAATGGAAGGACATCCCGGTATGACCAAGACCTCGGAAAAGATCAAGCGCTACTTCTGGTGGCCGTCTTGGAAAAAAGATATCAGAGACTTTATAATGTCCTGTGGAGTATGCGCCCAAAACAAGAGTCAAAAGGAAAAACCAGCCGGCCTCTTACGCCCTATTGACATCCCGCCTCGCCCTTGGCATACGCTTTCTATGGACTTCATCACCGATCTACCTCCATGCTCCGGATACAATACGATCCTAGTAATCGTGGACCTATTCTCCAAGATGGCGCATTTCATTCCACTCAAAGGCTTACCAACAGCATCAACTCTGGCCCGAGAATTTCTCGAAAACATCGTCCAACTGCACGGTTTTCCTTCAGTTCTGATTTCGGATCGAGGTAGTCAATTTGTTTCTCATTTTTGGCGAAGTTGCTGTCGGTCGGCTCAAATTGATGTGAGACTTTCGACCAGCCACCACCCTCAAACCGACGGACAAACCGAGAGGACCAATCAAACTCTGGAACAGTATTTGCGCTGCATGCTACAACAAACTGAAAAAACTTGGAAAGATATCCTTTGGATAGCCGAATATGCCTACAATAACTCTGTCCACTCGGGAACTGGGAAGACCCCGTTTTTTCTTTTATACGGTAGTCACCCTCGAACCTCAGAGTTGGATCCACTCCAAGATCTTGGAACACCAGCAGTAGACCACCTGCATTCTACAATCACCCAAGCCTTTAAGGAAGCCGTTTCTCACCTTCAAAGGGCTAAAGAACAATACAAGAAAGGAGCAGACCAACATCGGAAGGAAGCCCCCCAATATCAAGTAGGAGATCAAGTCTGGTTATCCACCAAATATCTACCTCTAAAAGGACCACGCACATTCAACCCAAGATACCTTGGTCCCTATTCCATCACTACCATAGTAAATCCAGTAGCGGTCAAGTTGGAATTGCCCCCTCACATGAAGATACATCCGGTCTTCCACGTCTCTCTATTAAAACCCGTGCAACCTCAAACCCGACTAACTACATCTCCAAAACCTATTCTAGTTGATGGAGAACTCGAGTTTGAAGTCAAAAGCATCCTGGATTCCAAGATCTCCAAATCTAAACTATTTTACCTGATTGACTGGAAAGGCTACGGTCCCCAAGAAAGATCCTGGGAACCTGCAGAATATGTCCACGCGCCTCGTCTAATCAAAAGATTTCATCGAACATTTCCTAACAAGCCCAAACCCCCAGAGAAGCCCGGTTTGGGAGGGGCCTTGAGGGGGGGTGCTGTCATGATCTCTGCTTCCAAAAGATCAGGACTTGCCCGACTCCCTTGGAAGCAGACCCATAACCCCGGTTCCGAGTGCCAGCCAGTCCCAATTGGGACCTTTTGGACCCTGTCCTGGCGCCAGTGGCACCAGGCTCATAAAGATGCCCAGTCCCAGCGCTGGAAGCGCCGGGCTCATAATGCTTGGGTGGACTTACCTGCAGCAGACCATGCTGCTTACTTACCTGCCAGTTGAACCCCTGATACTCTTCTGTTTGGGACTACTTTTCCTGTTGGGTGGGGCAGGAGCCACTCCCTAGGTTCAGAACACTGGAACTCTTCTGGAAAGCAGGAACTCTTTTCTTACCTAGGCGTGGCTGTGGAAGGAGACACCTAAGCACTACAGGAGGCTATTTAAACCACACCCGATGGATGAATCTTGCTTTGTGTTATTCTGCATTCTCTGCAGCAGAACGCTCATCATGTCTTCTGCTTCTGATCCTGGGCCTAAGGGAACAAAGGCTTACCATCCTGGAATCCAGTCTTCAGCAGCACCTGTAAAGACAAAGAAAGAACAGGTTAGCACTACGGTCTTCAGTGGCAGCGCATCTCTTACCTGGTCCATCGGCTGTCACCAACGCCTCGCGCTGCATTCCGACATCTGAAAGACAAAGGCTTACCTACTCTTCGCACGCTCCGGAGGCCTTCGGCGCTGCATCCCGCATCTGAAAGACAAAAGAAGGTGCGTTTAAAGACATTGGGCAACTTTATTACTCACGTGCCATTACTCCTTCCCACGCCGAATCCAGTGGGTATTCCAGCACCCTTCAGCTTCTCTAAAGCTCCGAACTTGTACCTGCAAGATAAAAGGGACAGTTAGTGCGCATCGTGAAGCAGGCTACAAGCGCTTACTTACGTGCTTCCAGGCGCTTCTATTCCTCACGCGGGTTCGATCCTCAACTCTCATCAGCCCGCCATCCGCCATCGCCGGAACCCTGCAAAACAAGAGATATCATTACAAAAGACTTTTAAGACATTTGAAGTGCCCAGAACTTACCGTTCGTGCAGTTAACGACGGACAGCAGTCCTCTGAGGTCAAGAGGCCTGCACCCTTATCCAGTGAAGAAACTGGTTACGGCACCCTGCCCCGAGGCAGATGGAGAGCTCGGCGTTCACTTACCTAAGACATCTTACTCTTCAAGTCAGACATACAGTGCACAGAGGTCCAGCCCAAAGAGCCAACCGTGTGTTACACATCACCTTTGAAGATACAGCATTCACCCAGTCAAGACCGGCGCCTCTGCGGGAATCAGGTGAGCGTTACAGGTGGGGTCATGACGTTTCAGGCAGGATTTAAGGCCTCTTAACCACATTGTAGAAGCAGAGTATCCTCTAGTTGCCAATCCACGACAATACTATGCAATATTCTGACGGAAGCTGCCTGTTTCACGGTCATTGATTTGAAGAATGCATTCTTCTTTGTGCCATTACACCCAGACTCACAAGACTTGACCAGCTGTATAGAAACCAGAAGTGGAAAAACAACTAATTCGCCACAGGGGCACTGCGAGTCACCATCTATCTTTAACATAGTGTTTCAGATGGACTTGAGCAACATACAGATGGAGAGCACAGTGTTGCAATATGTAGATGACATTCTGATTTGCAGCACGACAGAAGAGTGTCGGAAGGTGTCAGGCTCCACGTTTCCAGGCGCAGGAGTGGCATGAACCAACCACCCCCACTGCAGTCTTGGTGCCTGTAAGACTAGGCTTACATAGGCCTCCGCGACCCCAGTTGGGAAGGAGGGTTAGGAACACGTTGGTTGGATGGGTATGGGTGATGAGGGTAACCGGGAAGAGGGTTAGGAAGAGGTAGTGGATGCGTTGGGGATTATAGGGTAAGGTTAGCAACAATACTAAAACATGATCAGGCACCCACATGGATACATTCCCCACAGTATTTCAACAAACATAAACACAGGTTAACTAGTAAGGCACTTAGCTCTGGTTGTGAGTGCTGGCCTGCCTGCGCACTCTTTGGTCCGGTAACAGGATTGGTTCAAATGCTGCAAAGACAGCTTGCATTAGTGATTGCACATTGTTCCGCGCGTGGCTCACAGAAGAGCATGCAGCTGTACATGCAGCTATGACGGGTAAACCGCCAGGTGTAAGGGTTCATGCAAAGCAGGATTAATTTGCGTGCAAAATTAGGCATCTATCCCCCCAGGTGCTAGTATTTGCACTCATGCAGTGTTCTATAGTCAGCTGCACGTGGCCTTTCACATACGGGTCGGTTTTCAGGCCGCACGTGGCAGAAACATGCAGCTATGAGGGATTAACCGCACGTGGCGTTTAATGCAGTGTGATTTGTTGGCCACCTGTGGCTTTAATGCATCCTGTCGCTCGGGACTATTCATGCATGCGGGGTGATGCTCACTGCGTTCTGTGACAGTCTCTAATGTGGTTTGCCGATGTGGTTCCTTAAGCACAAGCCCAGTGCTTTTGCTTGCGCATGCACGTGCCACTCTCAGCATGGCCTGAAAACTGTAGTTCACGGCCCAGAGGCTCCTCGGAAACATAGTCCGGAGGGCCTTTCTCCTGCAATGAGGGCAAAAAATCCTTCTATAAGGCTGGAATGTTTTTCCTTACTTCTGCTTTGTGTGTTTTCTTTGCTTCCCTTGCCTGGGTCCTTTTGTGGTTGCCCCTTTAATCCACCACCACACTTAACCCACATGCACTCATACTCTGTGCCCTGAAAGAAGGACTCGGGACACATGCTGACTGTGTTAGCTGACAAGGGGTAAAAGTTGGACAAGGCCAAACTACAGTACTGTCAGAAGGAGGTGCTATACATTGGACAGACAATATCCCAACATGGCCAACAGATCCCTCCAGAGAGATCAGAGACAATACACAAGACACCTCTGCGCACGACAGTGAGAGAAATGCAACAGTTCTTAGGGTTGTGCAACTACTGCAGAGCAATGGGTCTTTGACTACAGCACATACACGAAGCCCCTATTTGGCGCACTAAAGTAAGCACAGAAAGGAGACCAGACACTGACCTGGACCTCTGAGATGACTGAGGCATTTGAGGAACTGAAGGAAGCAATAAGCAGAGCACCTGTGCTAGGGATACCAGACGACAAAAAGGAATTTTTCGTATTTGCTCACACCACCGGTGTAGTGATGAAGGCAGTACTGACACAGAAGAAAAGCCTGGCGCACAAGCCAACAGCCAACTACAGTGGGCAACTTAACCCAGTAATGAGGGGAAACTACCCATGCGAACAAGCTTTGGCAGCTGCCGCATTTGCAGTCGAGAAATCAGCAGCAGTAACAATGTGGTGCACCACCACTCTTTACGTGGAGCACTCCCTCTTTGCTATACTGCAGAAGCCAAAGAGCACACTGACTACTCAGGTTATGAGGTGATAATATCAAATGTAGGACTGAAGAGATGCAGGACAGTTAACCTAGCAACCTTCTTGGCAGATGTCCTAGAGGTAGGAGACTATACACACGACTGCACAGCGAACATAGAGATGTTCATTGGCTCTCGCAAAGTAGACGAGCGGGACGTGCTTTACATTGACGGTTCTTCAACAATTGATCAGACAGATGGGGTCAGGCATAATGGGACTTCAGTAGTAAGACTGAAGACTATGGACAGCGAGCAGCGTTGAGAAAGGAGCACTGGTCCAAGGCCGCTAGACTCAGACAGCAACAAGTATGCAACAATGTGCTGCAAGTGTTGCGCCAATCAGGAGAGCACTCTCATAAGCTAAGGTGGTGTACACAAGTTACAGTGCAGAGACACAGTCGTTTTCCTTACCTTGAAGAGGTACACAGAGAGCTGAGAACCCTTGTGGGTTTCAGGCCTGGGGAACGTCTGCTCTAGCTGATCACACTTTAGTACCCTAGGGGTGGGTAGCAATGGGCAAGAAACAATGGTAAGCCCACCACATTGCAACATTGTTATAGATAGCAACTTGGGGATGCCTTAGGCCAGCCACCTGACATGCGAGGGCCAGTAGAGTAACATATATATAATCCACTATAGGTATTACTCTATACCCAATCCTGTGGTCCGATAGCTTTTCTGGAGAAGGGCCCAGGTTGTGAAGTCATGCAGACAACATAGCGGTAAAACAGAATATCACCTTTGCGCTGAACCACTCTGAGGCCTTTGCCTCCACTTGCCTCTTACCTAATCGTTGTGATTGATATCACTATGCCCATGTACAGCGCACCATCCCTGTGATTGAGGACACTATACCTATGTACTAAGCCACCCACAGTGTACCTAATCATGCATCTAATTGTACTGCCCTCCTCAGTGATGACACCATGCTTATGTACAGAGCCACCCTCCACGCACCTATTCATACACCTAATCGTTATACTTCTTTGAGTGATGACACCATGCCCACTCCTATCCACACAACCAACACCAGTGCCAACACCATCACCTGCCGCGCACCTGCTAATACTGTCAACAGGTTCGCAATCCCAGCCCCTGACACCTCACTGCAAATACTTCTCCTACAATATCAGAAAAACTGCCCACCATTAGCACAAATGTGACCTCCCTGTGTTGTGCACTGATGAATACGCTCTCGCTACCTGCACATGCTCTAGACTTTCACAGCCTCCTTGCAACTAAAAACTTTGACATACTGGCGCTCACAGAAACATGGCTGCACACTGCCTCAGGCCCTGCCCTATCCCTATCCTTAACTGTACCTGAAGGCTTCTCTATCCTTAGGAAGGATAGAACAAAGTCCAAAGGTACCACACGCCAAGTTGTCCACCGACTGCTCGCACAGCCAGACTCCTTTCTTGCAGCCCTCCAGAGCCCACCCCAATGTCGGGTTAAAACCTAAATTTAAACTTTCAGAGAATTGCAATTTCAATTGGCGTTTGCAGCATAAGGTTGGCGTGATACCATAGTGCAGATTTACAGAGTCCCCAGATGGCAGCACTGGACTGCACCAGACTGCACAGCTTCTCCCTCCCCTTATGTCCTCTGTTTCTTGTGACTCCAAGGAATGCGCACTATATAAGGTCCAGCCAGCTCCCAAACCATAATAGACCTGGGGCAGGGAATGCCAACAGCTTGAGGAGCTGCCATAGTCCGTTTCTCCCCCCATGCCCTTCCTGTCTACCAAGATTGAGGAGGAAAGCGGAGAATACCCACTTGACACGATCTGTGTATCCTTGTATGTTATTGAATTGCAATCAGACTACGTCAATTCTGCAAATTTGTTATAAGCAGAACGCAGCCACAGACACAGTGTGCATGGAGTGTTGAGAAGAACCACAGTACTAGTGCTGGTACGCGTTGCAAATGTAAAGCGAGGAGAAATATGCAACTCTGGTGAAATGCCCCAGGAAAAGGTTGGTGACACAGATATGCCACAGAAATATTAGGGCACACTCACCCTGCGGCTGCCGCACCTCAGAAATCACCAGAAAACTGAAGTAGCTCTATAGCTCTAGCTCTGGGGCCTGGGGCCTGTCTTTGTAAATCACAGCAGTCGCCCCCACGCCATGCCTCTAGGGGTCTAGAGGTCCGGGGTCACAGTTACAGCCGGTCTCTCATCTGCTCCTTTCTCTGTGCTCTGTATTCAGGGATAAGCCTTGGAGGGAGGGAGAGAGGGAGAGAGGGAGATATATATATGCCCCTCCCCCAGTTTTCCAGCTTCGCTCGCTCAGTCTCCCCAAACAGGAAAACACCAGGGAAACGGACTGCCTCGCAGTCCGCTTCACTTGAAGCTGTTTGTTTAAAAAGCGGCAGCAGGTATGATGCGGTGTACTTCTCCTCCTCTCCCGGCAACAGCAGGGAAACGTCCCGCCTCCCTGTTCGCCTATGTATATGGATCTGTCCTCTATCTGCAGGACTGTGTTCTTTGTGTATTCGAATGTGTGTTTGTGTAATGCTGTGCAGGGCTTCGAGTGTGCTTCATGACTAATGCTGCTAGCTTGTGGTGTCACTAATGACCTCGGCATTGTGGCTTCTTGGTGCTTAATCAATACTGTGCATTAGGGTATTTCCATCCATGATCTCTGTTGTCTCCCTTATCCATGAAAGAATGTGTACTGGATTAGGTCTGTATGGCTGAGTAAGGGGGTATCTTTCAGCATACGCGTCAACAAATGGTGCACTTGGGGTTTGTCCGAAAGAGGATGAGTAGCATCGAGCGTTCCTAGTGCGTCGGCATGTCATATTCCTGGGGGCGAGGAGAGGCATCCCTGCGACCCTCTCTTCAATAGCACCCAAAAAGGTGTTTTTTTTATATATATATATCTAAGCGCACGCGGGTGTAAAATTCGTTGCTTGTGTGTGTCTCTGCCAATCGTTGTTTGCCTTTACGTTTCTTTTCTCAATTATTACACTGATGTTGAAGTTCGTAAACCATATTATACAATTAAAACATTGTAAATATGTTTTGCCATTTGACGTCCCTGTATTACTGACCCCCAGAAAGAGCGCCTGCATCTTGAGCTGCTATTTACTCCATGTGCGAGTATGTGAGGTATGGGTTTGGGCCAGGACTGGTCATTTTGGGGACGTGCCGGACTGACTGCATATGGGTGATTTCTCCTTGGTAATGGCAGATCCAAGCTCAAGGCACAGTGCCAGTGAGCTGTCCATATGCAGTTGCTGGCGCTTTCACATCTCACTTTAGAAATCGGTTTATTCACTATGCCCCCATTTTTTAAATTCAAATATTTACATCAACTGGCTAATCTATGTTGGAATTGCAAATGCGTTGTTCATTTTTACTGCAGTATGTCTGTCCATAATTAATTTCTACTAAATGCAACTCACACGGTATGGAATAAATCCACAATTTTAATTGTTTAAAAAGCTCTGTTGGGATTGGAAATGCTTTTAATTAGTTATGTTATATTGGGTATTTGTATCTTGCCTGCTTGCAACTGGCCGCAGCTTATTAGCGGTATAGTATTCGGTAGCCCTTTAGATCACTAAGAAACATATGTACTTTTCTGGTTATTTTGGATTAATCGTGCTGAAATATGTGTGATTTTGACAGGGTGTGATTGCCTCCCCCGCCACCCGCACCCCCCTGGTCAAGGTCAGACTCACTCACTACATTGTATAATTACATTATGTCCCACCACTTATTTTTCTTTTTTTTACAATTACATTTTTATTCTTGTATTATCGATATCTTTCAATATGCCACAAGAATCATGATATGATATGGCATTTGTAACTCGCCTATACACAAGTGTTTCAAGGCGCGACGAGGCAGGGAGGGGGAACAAAGGGAAGACAGACAACGATCCTACTAGGCCAGGTGTCAGTCAGATCGCGCAAGTGCATGGGTAGAGGGAAGGGAAAAGTGCAAGGGGAAAGGGAGGGGGGAAAGTGCAGTACATGGTAAGTAGAATAATAATAAATAATATGGCCAGCTAGTGGCAAGTGCAAGGTAAGTGCAGAACAAGTGCTGGGAAGGGGGCTGAAGGGATACAGAGACAGTCCCGCAGTCCAGGGGTTGTCGGTGCAAGTGGAGAGTGGCTGGTCCAAGGACCGAGATTGGTGAGAGTGGCCCAGTTGCAGATTCAGTGCAGTTTCAGTCAAGAATTAGCAGGGGAGAGGGGGAGAGAAAGCAGAAGCAAAGAGGAAGGTTTTGAGGTGCTTCCGGAACCGGAGATGGTTCTCCTCAAGTTTAAGGGAGGCAGGAAGGCTGTTCTAGAGGGAGGCCCCTGCCGCGGAGAGAGATCTACCCCCAACTCGTTGCTTGGAGAAGCGGCTGACCCTGAGGGAGTTGGAGGCGGATGAGCGAAGAGCTCAAGAAGGAAGATATTTAGGAAAAGAGAGTTGAAGGTATTTAGGCCCCAGGCCCCAGAAGGCCTTGTGGACAATGCAGAGTGTTTTAAACTGAATCCTCGCAGCCACTGGGAGCCAGTGTAGAGATTTCAGTCCTGGAGAGATACGGTCCCTGGGCTTGAGGCCAAGGACAAGTCTAGCAGTCCTGTTCTGGAAAAGTTGCAGAGGGCGGAGTGTAGAGGCAGGCAGATTTAGATAGGGGCTGTTACAGTAGTCCAGCTTCCAGAGAACCAGGGCTCGGGAGACAGTGAGCTTCTGGGGGAAGGAGAGGAAAGGAAGAATACCTCTGAGGAGGTGCAGCTGGTAGTGTGACTTCTTAGAGACGTCAGATATGTGAGGAGAGAAGGAGAGTGTGGAGTCGAAGGTGACCCCGAGGTTTTTTGACTTGCAGGTAGGAGCAGGAAGAGGGCCAAGAGAGGCCGGCCAGAGAGCTGCAAGGAAGGAGGGAGTGGGTGTGCCGATGAGTAGAATCTCAGTCTTACTGGCATTAAGGCAGAGGTCATTGGCGGCACACCATTCCTGGATAGCAGACAGACAGTCAGAGATGAGGGAAGGAGAGGAGGCGGCCGAGGGTAGCCTGAAAATGAGCTGGGTATCATCCGCATAGCACTGAACGTTGGGGCAGAGAGCGGCGATGCGATGGGCAAGGAGTGCCAGATACTGGTTGAACAGCCAGGTAGAGAAAAAGATGTCAGAGAGGAAGGATCCAAGTTGGACCTGGGAGGGTCAATTGGAGAGGAAAGAGGTCAGCCACGCCAGAGCCTGACCAGTGATACCCAGGTTATCGCTGAGACTGTTGAGCAGGATGGCATGGTTGACAGTATCAAAGGCAGAAGAGAGATCGAGCAAAATGAGAACACACGGAGAGTTGGAGTCAAGGTTCGAGAGCAGGTCCTCACGGATGTTCAGGAAAGCAGTTTCCGTGCTTCTGGCAGCTCTGAAGCCAGACTGATGGTCATGAAGACAACCCACAGATTCAGCGTGGAGATTAAGCTGGGAGATGGCCAGTTTCTCCAGGAGCTTGCCCAGGAAGGGAGTGATGGAGATTGGGCGATAGTTAGCCAGGCAGGGGGGGTCGGAAGAGGGTTTCTTAAGAAGAGGGTGCACATGGGAGTGTTTAAGGGGGGGATGGGAAGACTCCAGAGGCGAAGGAGTGGCTGCAAAAGTCAGCCAGGGCAGGAGCCAGGGAGTCGATGTGGTCCTTGATAGTTTTGGAGTAACAGGGGTGAACCTGTTTTGACGAGACTTTCATAGATCAGACTTTTCTGGAAACCTCATCAGCAGAGAAAAGGGGAAAGGCAGAGAAGGAGGGAGGAGGGTTGGCTGCAGAAGGGCCAGAGGAAGTGCAGGGAATAGAGGGAGGGAGGTGATAGGAGGAGAGTGAGGACAGGATGTCCTGAGTTTTAGAGATGAAGTGAGAGGCCAGTGCCGTGCAGAGGGCCTGGGAGGGGGCAGGAGAGGTAGAGACTGCAGCAGGGTTGGCCAGCTCCTTGCAGATTTTAAAGAGTTTGGCCGAATTGTTAGATGCCGCAGAGATGCGGGCTTGGATAAGGGCTCTCTTCTTGGTGAGAACAGAGAGCCGGTATTGCTTTTGGAGCAGGCGGCAGGCCAGTTTGTCAGAGGATGAACATGAAGCGCGCCATTTCCTCTCTGCCACCCTGCACTTACGTTTTAGGGTGACGAGACCGAGTCATACCAGGAGTTACATTTGGATTTGGGCTTCAGGCGGATTCTCATGACAGGGGCAAGGATATCAAGAGTATCGGATATAGCAGAGTGGAGCGTGGAGAGGGCTGTGTCAGGGTGGGAGTCAGCCGAAGGGGGAGGGGGGAGAGAGAAGGTGGCAGCGAAAGCCTCAACTGACACGCGCTTCATGGGTCGGATGACCGAGAAGGTGGGTGGCAATGATGGAAGTGGATTTGCCTGTCGGGTAGGGAGGGTGAGGTGGGAGGATAGAAGAAAGTGATGACTCCAGGAGAGAGGAGTGGAGAGAGGGACAGAGAGGGGAAGGTCAGAAGAGATCAGGGCATCAAGAGTGTGCCCTGCAGAATGAGTCGGCCCAGACAGGAGAATAGAGTGAGAGGGAGTCGCAGAGGGTGCGAAAGGGTCCAGAGGGGGGACAGGAGGCATCCAGGTGGATGTTGAAGTCTCCAAGAAAGAGGAGTTGAGTGGTTGAGGACAGGAGTGAGGAGGAGAGGTCCGCCCACTCGGAGAGGAAGGAGGAAATTTGACCAGTTGGCCGATAGATAGTAGCCACGGTAAGGGAATGGCTAGGAGAGAGAGAGAGAGTCGGCAGACAAGGCATTCAAAAGAGGAGTAAGTCTGCATTGGAATGACAGTGGCAGGAATCCACTCAGGGAAGATAAGGGCCACACCCCCCCAGCAAGGTTGGGCCTGGGCACAGAGAGGATCTTGTAACCGTCAGGTAGGAGTGTGTCAAAGCTGGTGACAGAGCTGGCCGTGAACCATGTCTCAGTGAGACCGAGGACATCAAGGTCCAGTTCCTCAAGAAGGCGACAGATGTCAGAAGAATGTTTGACGGCAGAGCGAGAGTTAAGAGTGGCAATGTGGAGAAGGTTGCCATCCTTGAAGGACTTCCGGGGAGGGGTACAGATTTGAGGAGGTACGCCCTGTGAAGGTGAAGGAGCAGCACAAGAGGGGGCAGGGAGGGAGGGTGGAGGCAAGGTAGCCGAGGACAGATGAGGGGGGACAGCGGGAGAGGAAAGGAAGTTGATGAGGCGCGGGAAGCGTCTATCAAAGAGGTGGAGGTTGGCCTGAGGGCCTTGGACCAAGACGGTCCCATTTGTGTAGACATTAATGATGGCCTTAGAGTGGAAGGAGGCCAAGAGGACATCCCAACGGGTGCCACCATTAATGGGAGAAGAGGAGACCGGAGAGAGCACAGAGACCATATGATGGGTCCATAGGTCAGGAGAAGGCACGAAGAAGAGGATGTCAGTGAGGTTTTCCTTGGAGGAGGCACTGGTGTAGGTGTCTGCAATAGGGAGGCCTGGGTTGGAGACCAGGAGGTCCTTTTTAAACTTTTTCCTACCAGATTTAGTGAGGAGAGCTGGATAATCATTGGAGAAGCAGTTAGAGAAGATAGGTGAAATAGAGAGCACCATGGAATAGGAGGGGGGGGAGACAGACGAGAGCAGGGGACAGGGAGTGAGCAGCAGCCCTAGTTAACACAATTCAGAACAGCAGTAAACACAGTAAATGCGTGTCAGATACCCAGTGGAGAGGCCACCTAAGTATGAGAATCCTGCGACGGGAGAAAAAAGCCCTAGGATACCACAATTTGCAGAGCACAGTGAAGTGAGGGCACCATGCGAATGAAGTACACAGGTGTAGGTGAGATGGGCTAGGGAGCAGGTGGAGCTAACAAGAAGACTGGCTTCTAGCATCCCGTGCGGACACCTGCAGACACAGTGGGAGCCGCCCTTTGCCTAAGGGGCCCTTAGCCGAGGGGGGCTGCCGGGCAGGGGGCTGCCCAGGGAGGAGGGTTAAGGCAGGAGGAGAGGAAGGGGAGGGGGGTGTGGGCTCACAGGGAGGCGGGAAGAAGGGAGAGGAGGACCAAGAAGTGGCTGCAGGGGGAGGGGACAGGGGGCAGCACAGCGCGCACGGAGCGCAACAAATTCAAATCAAACAAACAGTCCCTGATTATAAATTTAAACACACTCACTGGAAAGCCCACTGGAAATGGCAGGGCAGACTTCACACTGGCCACACAGGGCTACGGGCGACCGCTCGATCCCGCTCAATAATAACAGATGTACAATCACAACATTCTTTCCCTGTCCCAATAACAACAGCATAACATAGCAATATATCATCATTAACGGATATCATTCCCCCCACCCTCCAGGTCTAAACAACCTAATACAATCTATATCTTCAGTTTCACAAGTGTTTCACAAGTGTTCTAGTCCTCTTCGTCTGCTAGCATGCCTATCAATTTTAATCGTACTGGAATGTAGAGCCTATTCAGATCCTTGAACGCATACTCTAAAAAGGGTGCTCAAATCTTGCAGAATCTTTTAGTTCATCATGGATGATTACTGTAAAGGTTTCCATACTCTCCCACACCATGGGGGACCACTGTATTATTGAGGGGGGCCCCTGCTTCAACCACTGTTGGGTTATACATCTTTGTGCGCATATAATCCAGTTAGCACATAGTATGCTCGCCTTTCCCCTAATTCTAGCTTCCTCTGTTGCAGGAATGTTAAGTAACGCTAAAGCCATATCTAGCTTAACCCTGTACCCTAAGATCTCATCAAGTTTCGACTGCTAGAAGTGTTGTGGGTTTGGACACCCCCACCATATGTGCCCAGTTGTCTTTTCCATCCCACAATTCCGCCAGGACATTGGCGATATCCATCCATTCATTATGTTCAGCTACCTCGGCTTGTAATGCCATCTGTGGAAGATTTTAAATTGCAATTCTTGGGTCTGTACACTTGTAAAGTGCCTAAAACTCCTTTGCTGCCAAGTCGCATTTTTTTGTCAGATGAGAGACGCGCCTATTCATGTTTCTCTCCCAACTGCTCCTTACTTTCATCCACGAGGACATTGAAGAGGAGGGAGACGACGGCTCATGGCCTAGTTCTCTTTGTCCGCCTGCCCAGCCGAGGGACATTTCCTTGGATATTCTGTCGACTCTACACACCTTGGTTTCAGAGATCCAGATGAGGATGCCTCTGGCTCCAGTACCTGTGGTCCCCCAGGTCCCCAATCGGCCTCTGGCGAAGAAGAGGAAGCATCATCCCATGCCCCCATTTCAATCTCCGCCACTACGTCGGGTTCCTTCTCCCCCAGCAGACCCAGACACGGGTACAACCCATACTTGTTGTCTTCGGTCCCTCGGACAGCGAGGGGAAGAGGATGGCACCATGGGGAAGAAGGTGTGATGGTGCGTTAGCTTCGGCCCTTCACCAGGTGAAGGGACGCCTGCGGCGCTGGCAGAATGCAGTGCTGGGTAGGGTTCCTCCCAAGATGGCGCTACGTTGTTCTTGTGGCGTTTCAGCTATGCGGCCAGTACATATTCAGCAAGCCACGCCTCCAACACTAGGGGGTGTATTTCCGTTCTGGCAAACTACGCAGCTTTGCGTTGCTACTCTCCATTTGTGGCCGCGCACAGTAAGTGCATTCTAACGTTCACCTTCTACAGGTATCCTACACTTTTAGTGCTTGGTGCTTGTTGCGATCTTATTAGGTACATATCCTTCTTTTCTCTCTTACGGTCTCTAGCAACACCTCCGACAACACAGAACACTTTCCCAAGGACATTGCGCTCTCAACTGCAGGCGGTACATCCCGGCCCAGTGGGTAGGTGGAGATGGCGATTGGGCTCACAGTTCAAGGGTAAGGAAATTTCTCTCACATACTGACGATTAGCCTTTTTCTTAGGCCCTGTGCACAGTCACAGCTGAGCTCCCGCGGGACTCTTCCAGAAAGCATCGGCAGTGCTCTTCTGATTTCTCTCTCGACACTTACGTGTCCCAAACACAGTACGTAGACCTAACACGGGGAGGGGTGCTCACACCATCCACTATTGCCTATCCTTAACACTTAAGGGCACTCTTTGTTGGCTCTTTGCGGGACAAGACTTCAACTCCTGCTCCTCCCTCTTAGGTACCAGCAGAGCTTCATAGTCTGAGTAACACCCTTCTTCCTGTGTTTGATCAGAAGAATCTCAGATTCTAGGTCCCAGGATTCTTATCTAAAGCATTATTTACCTTGCAGCCGGATACTCGGAACCGTTGCAAAGGAAACTCCACGTCAGGATTCACGGCCTTCACCGGATGCCCAGATCCTTCACTCCCTAGCAGCAGCCCAACTAAGGGTTTGCTTCCCTGCAAGGGTTTCCCTGGAAACCTCCCTCTGTTCATGTCACATACCTGAGCACAAGAGGTGATTAGGTGAGCACTCCTTACTTCTAGCCGCACCGCCTGGATCAGGTCAGTGACACCCAATATCCTGATTTCTGTCTGTATTAAAGTCCTTCTTGAAATTATTGGATGAGTCTAATCCAGGCATAACAGAAGGTGATTTACACAGCATCGTCCACTATCAAGGCAGCCATTGCACTGGCGATGCTGGCCAGGTACGACAGAGTTCTGGTACAAGCTGGGGCCTATTCTTGAGTTCCTCCCTGACGATAAGAAGATGGAGGCAATCGCTCTCTTCAGGAAGGAAAAAGGTGTCTGATCACATCCTCACCGTGGCATTAGACATCGCTGACAAATGGGTTCCGGCAAATGGGGAACAATGTCTGCCTTCGTCGCCAAGGCTGGTTGAAGACCACAAATTTCCGTCAGGAAGTCCAGGTGAAGTTGCTGGACATGCCCTTCGATGGAGAGAACCTATTTGGAAAGGTCATCGACAAGTCTCTCCAGGCCATCAAAACGGATACGGAGACAGCCCGGTCCGTGGGCACTCTCCAGCAGCACTGATCTTCTTTTCGCTCCTCCAGGCGAAAGTCGAATAGTCTTCAAAAGATTTCTCCACATCGTACCATCAACTTTCCGGATCTACAACTCAAGAAGCCTACAGGCCCACGGTAGCGTAGGACAGCCTCGCCGTCGCCGCAGGGCAGGACACCGGTGCTGAAACAAGCCTGTACCGACTGGGACGTCGGGCCCACACTCGCGCTCCTCGGTGGGAGGCTGGCTAGCGAAGTTCATCAGTGAGTGGAGAAAGATCACCACCGACAGATGGGTGCTGGACGCTCTCGCCCAAGGACACACCCTGGAGTTTCAACACAGGTGTCCGCGGATCCCACCGGTTGCCCGGCAGGAGCAGCACATCCCTCAGCTCCTGGAGGAGGTATGGGTCCATGCTGCGAAAAGGGGCGATAGAGCTAGTTCTCAAACGGCTCCGGGGCTCTGGAGCATATTCCAGTTACTTTCTGGTCAGGAAGAAGACTGGGGGCTGGAGGCCCTTCTAGACCTACGACGTCTCAACATATATCTAAAGTCCCAAAAGTTCAGGATGGTCATGTTTCAACACATGCTCCGCCAACTGGAAAAAGGAGACTTCTTGACGTCGTTGGACCTGTAGGATGTCTTTTTCTTGTGAATGGGGACGTGGAAACTTTTAAGGTTTCTACGCATCGTAGTGCAGTGACAGCACTACCAGTTCAAGGCTCTACCTTTCAGCTTGAAGTCGTCCCCCAGGGTGTTCACAAAGTGCCTGACTCCGGTGGCGACCCATCTGCATCTACAGGGCATACACGTATAGCCGTACCTGGATGACTGGTAGATTTGCACCTGCTCGAGGGAGCTAGCCGATGGGCACACAGAGATGAACATCCATTACTGACGAATCTGGGATTATCTGTCAACTTTCCAAAGTCCTGCTTAACGCCATCAGAGAGCGCTCTGTTCCTAGGTGCCAGACTCAATACAGTGTCTTTCCTGGTGTCACCCTCTGAGGGGAGGCTAGCAGCCATCCAAGGGAAGGTGCAACGGCTGTCGTCGACGAAGACGACCACGGTGCGGGCCATCAAGTCATTACTGGGCGTAATGTCGTCCTGCATATACCTCGTCTTGCTCTGTAGGTGCAAATGCGGCTCCTTTAGGAATTCCTGGATGCATGCTAGATTCAAGTGTCTGGAAGCCTCGGTCTAGATTCCTCTTGACGACGAGTTCCGTCGGGCGATAGGATGGTGGGGCATCCGCTCCAACATTGCCCAGGGCACAGGATTACAAAACCTCCCATACAAGGAAACCGTCACCACGGATGCTTCCCTGGAGTGCTGGGGAAGCCATCACTGGGCATCTGCATGCCAGAGGCCTGTGGCTGCCGGAGCAGAAGGATCTCTATAGCAACATTCTGGAGCTACGGCAGTGTTGTGTGCCCTCAAGTCGTTCTTTCTGTCTCTGAAGGCAAGGTGGTGAGGATCTTCATGGACAGCACCACCACCATGTTATCCATCAGGAAGTAGGGGGGCACCTGATCCCTGGTGCTCTCCAAGGAAGCACAGGACTTGTGGCACTGGGCCTTCGGACATGGGATGTTCCTCGTCCCGCTTCACCTGGCAGGAGTCGAGAACACCTTTACAAACTTCCTCAGCAGACAGCTGCGCTCCTGCCACCAGTGGCAACTTCAGCAGGATCAGGTGGACTGCCTCTTCGTCAATTGGGGCAGCCCCCAGGTTGATCTATTTGCTACGGCGGCGAACTCCAAATTCCAGACTTTTGCCAGCAGATTCCACCAACTGAGGACCCTGGGGGCGCGTTCTCCTTCCTGTCTGAAGGGCTGTTTCTGTACGTGTTTCCCCCGTTCCGTGTTATCATCACACCCAGACAGTGTCAATGCGAGGCCGAGGCAGATTTGGTACCCGGACCTTCTCAGCTTGTCAGCGTCGCTTCCGGTCAAGCTGCCAGTGGTTCTGGATCTTCTCACCAGAAAAGGAGGTGCAATCCTGCATCACGACCCAGGATCGCTGAACCTGAGGGCTTGGATAATGCAGCACTAGAGTTTGGAAGGTATGAGTTGCCGGCGGACTGCAGGGAGGTCCTCTCCAAAGCTAGGGCGTTGTCGACTTTAAAGTACTACGGTCACTCACAAGTTGGATGTGTTTCGCTATGTGGTGCCGGTCACAGAAGATTACCCCTTTTGAGGGTCACGGCCCCACAGATCCTGCCATACTTGCTATCCTTGGCCATGGCCGGACTGGCACACACCTCCATCAAGGTACATCTGGTGGCTATCTCCCGCTACACCAGGTCACCAGGAAGATCTTCGCTTTGGTCCCACTTACTCGTCAAGGAGTTTCTCAAAGGACTTTTCAGATCTTTGCTGCCGGTGAAGGCCCCTGCCCTGGCGTGGGAACTCAGCGTGGTTCTAATGAGGCTCATGGTGGGGCCCCTTATCGAGCCTCTGCATCTGGCACGCTTATGTGTCTGTTGTGGAAAACGCCTTTCCTTGTGGCCATCACCTCTTCCCGAAGGGTAGGTGAGATCCAGGCCCTATCCTGTAAGCGACCGTACCTGACTTTCCATGAAACGAGGGTGGTGCTACGTACGCACCCCTCCTTCATGCCGAAGGCTCCATCAGGATTCCACCTCAACAAGGCTTTTGCGTTCCCTGTTTTTTTCACAAAGTCTTTGTTGCCAGCGGAAAAGGCCTTACACTTGCTGGACGCTGCTCATGCCCTGAAGTTCTACGTGACACGCACAAAGAGTTTTCGGAAGACTTCACAGCTGTTCGTGATCTTTGGTCCTGTGAACCATGGGAAGGCCTTGTCCAAGGCTTCCATTTCAAAATGGCTCTCCGGCTGCATCATGCACTGTCATCAGTTGGCTAACCCACCGCTGCACGACCATCCGAGAGCCCACTCCACCAGAGCGATCATTGCGAGAATGGCGTTCCTGTCTTGGGTGCCCCTTCTCGACATCTGCAGGGCTGCTACGTGGAGGACCACGCACACCTTCATGAAAGTCTACTGCGTCAACAGGGGTTCAAGGGAGGAGTCCAGAGTCGGCCAAGCAGTGCTACACCACCTGTTTGCTTGAGGCGAGTCTGTTCCAGGGGTAAGTGTAATTGCTTCTGTTGAGCCTTGCCACCTCCCGTGGTTCTGTAATGTTGTACTGCTATGTATTCATTATTCTTGGCTATTGTGAATCCGTGCCAGACCCCATGCTGGAGAAGGTTGAAGTTACTTACCTGTAACTATTGTTCTCCAGCATGTGTCTGGCATGGATTCACCCCCTTTGCGGCTCCTCTTGGTTATACTGATATTTTACGTGCTTACCAAATCTGAAGATGGCTGCCAGAGGAGGGGCTTAGATAAAGGACCGTCATTGGATGGGGCAGTATGACCCAGAGGACAGTTATTGGTTTAGAGGAGAAATACAGTTTGTAAGTGAAAGTGGAACGTTTTTTTCTTTTACCGAGGATGCCAATCCTGACGACTGGGAATATTCATGAGCATGTTAATCCATGCCAGACCCATGCTGGAGAACAACAGTTACAGGTAACTAACTTGAACCTTTGAAGCCCGATACCCTGCAAGGATTTCTGGTCCATCACCATCATTATTACATCACCAGTGAAAAGCCCAATTCTGTGTTGTGAACCAGCCCATTTAACCCCTTGTATCATTTGATTGCTTCTTATTTTATATGCAAACGGTTCAATAACTATGGCAAAGAGAAGGGGGAGACAAAGAATACCCTTGCTTGTTCCATCTAAGTATGTAAAACTGTTTGGTTAGCTTTCCATTCACCCTCAACCTTGCTTCTGGAAAATTGTAATTAGCCTTTATCATCTAAGAAATACAGACCCACCCCCATCTTTTGTAGCACCCTAAACATGAGCGCCCAATTTACTTGATCAAATGCCAGATCCCAACCCTATTTGATTTGTCTACAATATGGAGCACCTTTCTGATGTTCTCAAAGGAGTTCCTTCCCTGAATAAACCCATATTGGTCCTGGTTTACCAGCAGTGGCCTCGCTACTTCCAGTCTGGCGGCCAGGACTCTAGTGTACAGCTTACACCAATATTAATGAGCGATTGGCCTGTACGATGAGCTGAATTGAAGGTTCTTGCCAGGTTTCAGGATTAAGGTTATATGCGCCATTTCCATGGAAGGGAAAGTCTTCTTAAACTCATTAAACAAGTCAGCTAAGCGAACAACAAGCTAAGTATGCACTCAATTGATACACTCAATTGATGACTGAAAATTTTATAAAATACGACTATGAAACCGTCGGCTCCCAGACTTTTGTGGCGCTTCAACCTGTTAATTGTTTGCTGTACTTCTTCCCTTGTTATTTGGACCTCTAAGTATTCCACCAGCTCTTCTGCTAAATAATCGTCCTGTTCCCTTGGGTCCCGTGATCCCTTTTCATATAAATATGCAAATAACTCTTTTCAGCACTCTTCGGTTGCCGCCTTCCGTCACTAGTACCCGCATTACTACACCTTCCAGGCCCTTTAATGTTCTCTGTTCCCTGGTTTTAAGCTGCCTTGCCAACATCATGCCCACTTTATTTCAATGCTCATAGAAGGCCTGTTTACTCATTGGGAGGGTGCTCTCAGTGGATCTATTAATCAGCTGCTCCAATTGCCCCATTGCTTGCTCTAACCACCTAGCTATTTTCTTGGTGCCCAGTTCTTCATGTTCAGCTTCTAGCGTCCTTATTTCCTTCTCCAGTTCGCTCTCTGTTCCCGAGCTGCGCCTTTGCTGGCGCAGCCTCCGACACGTCACTCTTATGCACCGCAGGCATAACCGGCCTGCGTCAGCGCGAAGAGTGATGTTAGCTTGTTACAGAGCCTTGCAATAGTGTTTGGGGGTCCAGTTCTACTAGAATAAAAAAAAAATATTAAATTTAGCTGTCACTTTATTTGATTTTATGTGTTTTGCTGTTATCCTTTCGGGAGAATCTATTTTAGCTACTGATGTTTGCACTTTGTAAGTTAGCTGTTATTAACTCTTATTGAACCATTTTAAAAGTATAGTTTTACTGCGAACTCCTCCCATGGCACACCAGGATTTCATTCTGCAGCTGCGCCTTTGCTGGCGCGCCATCCGTTGCGTCAGTCCTACGTGCCAAAAGCATACCAGGTCCAAATTAGCGCAAATCGCTGTCGCAAAACCTATTTAGGACTGTTTGCAGCCTCTGACGGCTGTCGGCCACAAACGTTGCTGGTTTGGCGCTGGATTCTTGCTTTTAATGCTGCTTTTAATTTAGACTTCTATTTTTTACTGGAGTTGCGGCAAACATGACTGGCTTTCAGTATGAAACCCAACCTTGCGGGATTTGATCAACAATGAGGGTAAGCGTACTCTTTGAACCCTTAATTAAGCATGTGATTTAGGGATTTCAAATAGCATATTGGGTGAAAATCAGACTCCATTTTCTGTTTTAAATGGGTCAATAAAGGTCACCCTGGTTAATGCCAGGTCTGCAATCGCCCATTTTACTGAAATATATGACTTTATTGAGGAACACAAGATTGATATTTTATTTGTAAAGGACTCGGACAGCTCTCAAGCATCCATCCATAATATGATTAGATATGGGTTTTTAATACAATCTGTTAATTGTGATGATATGAGAGGTGGAGGTATAGCAGTGATTTATAAGTCTTCACTGCAAATCTCCCATTTAGATTCACTAGACTGGAATGGAGTGTCGCAAGTAGGCCAGTTGGTCATCTGGACCCCCCACAATTCCTCACTGAAAGACCTCTGGGTTCCGCTAATGCCTTTTTATAACAGATGGATTTGTTTCTTTCCACATCTGGGAGTAAATACAGAAGAATTCTATTTTTAGGTGATTTCAATGTATGGCTAGACATTGTCTACCTTGGATGCCAAGGAATTGTGGGGAATCCTTGATAGCCATGTCTTATCCTCAATTACCACTTCTCCCTCTCATATTAAAGGGCACTGTCTCGATATTCTATTGTTTAGGGGGAACAGTGTGACCTTGACCGAAATGTTATCAGTTCATTGGTCAGACCATTTTGCTTGGATGTTCCTGCTGAGGCAAGATGTTGCGAAGCAATCCTTGCACAATGGCTGATCAACAGTGTTAGCCCACATAACAAAGGATTTCCCTAATATTTCTGGAATGGGTCTTAAGCTAGCATTAGCAACTATCAAACCCTACCCAGATTTTAATCCAATTGCGGAAACACTGTAGAATTGCAGAGCAGAAGTGGAGAGAAGTTACAGAACTGCAGATGGGAATATTAGGGCGAAAGACGCATTGAAGTGTAAGCAGGCGATTTTCAGAGCAAAATCTGCCTACATCCATGAGAAAATTGATGCTGCAAAAAAACATCCTAGAGAGCTTTTCGCAGTCATCTCAAAGTTATGTTACCCAAGTGCACTCTTGTCATGACCTCTGCTGCCAAAAGATCAGGACTTGCCCGACTCCCTTGGAAGCAGACCCATAACCCCGGTTCCGAGTGCCAGCCAGTCCCAATTGGGACCTTTTGGACCCTGTCCTGGCGCCAGTGGCACCAGGCTCATAAAGATGCCCAGTCCCAGCGCTGGAAGCGCCGGGCTCATAATGCTTGGGTGGACTTACCTGCAGCAGACCATGCTGCTTACTTACCTGCCAGTTGAACCCCTGATCCTCTTCTGTTTGGGACTACTTTTCCTGTGGGGTGGGGCAGGAGCCACTCCCTAGGTTCAGAACACTGGAACTCTTCTGGAAAGCAGGAACTCTTTTCTTACCTAGGCGTGGCTGTGGAAGGAGACACCTAAGCACTACAGGAGGCTATTTAAACCACACCCGATGGATGAATCTTGCTTTGCGTTATTCTGCATTCTCTGCAGCAGAACGCTCATCGTGTCTTCTGCTTCTGATCCTGGGCCTAAGGGAACAAAGGCTTACCATCCTGGAATCCAGTCTTCAGCAGCACCTGTAAAGACAAAGAAAGAACAGGTTAGCACTACGGTCTTCAGTGGCAGCGCATCTCTTACCTGGTCCATCGGCTGTCACCAACGCCTCGCGCTGCATTCTGGCATCTGAAAGACAAAGGCTTACCAGCTCTTCGCACGCTCCGGAGGCCTTCGGCGCTGCATCCCGCATCTGAAAGACAAAAGAAGGTGCGTTTAAAGACATTGGGCAACTTTATTACTCACGTGCCATTACTCCTTTCCACGCTGAATCCAGTGGGTATTCCAGCAGCCTTTAGCTTCTCTAAAGCTCCGAACTTGTACCTGCAAGATAAAAGGGACAGTTAGTGCGCATCGTGAAGCAGGCTACAAGCGCTTACTTACGTGCTTCCAGGCGCTTCTATTCCTCACGCGGGTTCGATCCTCAACTCTCATCAGCCCGCCATCCGCCATCGCCGGAACCCTGCAAAACAAGAGATATCATTACAAAAGACTTTTAAGACATTTGAAGTGCCCAGAACTTACCGTTCGTGCAGTTAACGACGGACATCAGTCCTCAGAGGTCAAGAGGCCTGCACCCTTATCCAGTGAAGAAACTGGTTACGGCACCCTGCCCCGAGGCAGATGGAGAGCTCGGCGTTCACTTACCTAAGGTGAGGGCGTTAACCTTTGGGGTTCTACAGGAGAAGAGAAAGGGAAGAGGAGAGAGGCACCCAATAACCCCAGTTCATTAATCCCATATTTTCTATCTGCAGACATCTTACTCTTCGAGTCAGACATACAGTGCACAGAGGTCCAGCCCAAAGAGCCAACCGTGTGTTACACATCACCTTTGAAGATACGGCATTCACCCAGTCAAGACCGGCGCCTCTGCGGGAATCAGGTGAGCGTTACAACTCTTTCCATTATCGAGCCTTCATTAATGCAGGCTAATCTATTTAGTACTTTAAGAAAAAGGAAAAATAGAAACTATTCAGCGTAACATTTTGTTGAGCCTTCATTCCTCCTCAGCTTTAGGCCTAAAACAGATAGGGCATATCTGTTTAGTAGAATCAATTGCTTCCCAAAGTATAGTACCATTTGACTTTGTCCTGGTATCAGAGGACGAAGTACACTCACTTATTGCTCTGCTTAAGTCAAGCAACAATCTCTTATTCCCATTTGGCTCTGGAGATTACTCCATTCATGACAGTTTTTATAAATGCATCTCTTCAGCCAGGGCATAGTGCCCTTGGACCTTAAGCTATTGTTACCTCCCTACTAAAAAACCACAATGCAGAACTATCTACCTATTGCAGGCCTCCCATGGCCAGGTGAACTGCTTGAGAAAGTGGTCACCAGCCAACTCCAGGGCTACGTATTGACGGAGTCTTTGCTCGACCCATTTCAGCCTGGTTTTAGACCCAAGGTTGGGACTGAGACCTCTTTGCTGGCAGTACAGGAGATTTTGCTGGAATCCGCGGACAGAGGAGATCTTTCATTATTGGTAATGTTGGATCTCTTTGCTGCTTTTGACATGATCAACCATTCAATACTGCTTTAGCCACCTGAGAGAAATTGGCAAAAGTCTCTGAAAATGCTATGACATTGTTTGGCACGTTTCTTTCAGACCGATGCCAGCAGGTTAAATTGGGGAGTTTCAGATCCGGTTCATCTAGGCTGTGTAGTACCAAAGGGATCTTCCCTGTCCCCTTACTTCCAACCATTGATGAACATCCTGCAGAGTCATTGGATTAATTTTCATTCTTATGCCAATGACATCCAGGTGTTCATCAAAACAGGAAATATTGATGAAATGTTCCTTAGGATCAACCAGTGTCTCAACGAAGTCAGTCTTTGGATGTTGGAAAATCAGTTGCAACTTAATACGGCCAAGACCGAGGTTGCCCTCTTTGGACCGAAACACCTTCTCGCTGCAGGGAAGTGTCCCCAAAACCCATGTTTTCTGGGGGTGGAACTTAAATTTGCTTTGGAAATAATAGAATCTTGGTTGTATATGGCAAGACAACCTTGACGGTGAAAGCCAGGTCAGTGCCAGGTCCAAGCAGTATTCTCTGCTTTTGTTAGAACAAGTTCTGCCATTGATCTCAGACGATGACCACGCTGTTGCAGTGTGCTCTTTAATAAATTCACTTTTGGACTACTGCAATAGCCTTGTCGCTGAAATTCCAGCTAAGCAGCGTCCAAGACTGCAAAGGGCACAGAATGCAGCCGTCCGATTGGGTCTGTCAACTGAGCGGGTCTGCCCATGTCTCACTGCTGGTCCCTTCACTGGCTGGCAGTGGAAGAAAGAATAAAGTTTAAGGTGGCCTGCTTGAACGTTTCACCCTGTCTGGCTTAGTTGGTATGAACCGATTAGGAAGTTATGCTCTGGGGATCAATTGTTGCTGAAATTTCCTTGATCCTGTTGCGTTACAAGGGGAGACAGGTTTGCGGTTTATGGTCCCATGTTATGGTACAGTATTCCCTGAGAAAGTAGAGCCCTAGAATCCATCTATCAGTTTCGAAGAGCCCTTAAAACCTTCTTCTTAAAATAGGGCAAATTTGGCCCGCCTCCATATATGTTTTCAGTTGACTGGCCCCCATGCTGTTTTTTTGACCCGGCTTTTCTATTTCTATAGATCATCTGCACCTCTATACAATTCAGTTCGTCTTTGTGCGCGTTTATAAATTCCTCAAATTAAATCAAAACTCTGCCCTTGCCCTGGCTCCTTAGCAGTCTCAATCAGGAAATTCTTAATGTGAACAATAAATCCATCCCACCTTTCCCCCTCTGAATATCTGTGGGTCTTTCACTGCGTTCATGTAATTGGACAATTCCCTCTCTGAGATTCCTAGTCCCCTTTCCCATAGAAGGTAATCTTCTAAACGCCATCCCCTCTGCCCTTGTTGAGTTTTCTCTTCTAACCATTTCAGGGATGTCGGTGCATGATCTGAGATGGTCACAGATCCTATCTGGGCTCCCTGCATCGCAGTGACGACTCTTGGTGTAGAAAATATATAGTTGATCCTAGAGTACGTCTTCTGTATATGAGAGTTAAATGTACAATCCTTCTGTCGGGAGTTCCATGTCCTCCAAGTGTCTATCAGACCCACCTCCTCGATCCGTTGTCTTAACCTTTTGGGCAGTCTTCCCATCGCATGTTCCCCTGATTCCTCCCGATCTATCAAGGTGTGCATCTAATGCCAAGTTAAAATCTCCCGCTGTTACCCATTCCTCTTCCCCAAACAATTCCAAGTCGTGTAAGAATGCCTCTAGGAACCTTTACTGCCTTTAATTGGGTGCATAGTGTGACACAAAGGTGTACTTTTGGCCATCTATTCTCCCATTCACTATCACGTACCTCCCACCTGTGTCCCTTTTTAACAGTGCAGTCCTCCAATTTTAGGGTCAAGTGCAACAAAATCGCCATCCCTTGTTTAGTCCCTGCGTGTGCTTTATATTGCACCGGGTATCCCCTTTCTCTCATCCTCAAATCGTCGTGTTGCGCCATGAAAACCCTTTTGCTATATAGGCACATTATAAATACCCAATCAAATAAAAATCCCCCCTCTGAAGATGGGTTTCTTGCAAACAGACCACTTGATCCCCTCTTCTGCATACTGCCCTCCTCACACTCAACCTTTATTTGGACTGTTCAACCCTAGTACATTCCACAATTCTAACTTAAGCATTGTTCCCTTAAAGAGCTCTTCTTGTATTCACCTTTTACAATCTACACATAGAATAGTAAGGCATGCTTTCTTACCAGAACTGTTATCCATTGTCACGGGTACTATAGCTTGGTGGCAACATGCTCGTCTTGGGAGCAAGATGACGCAGAGTGACACAGGTTCGAATCCTGGGTTCGTACTTAGACACCTCTTCGTTATTAAGTGCATTTAAAAAAAAACTATTATTATATAATCTCCCTTTTTTAATATACCTGCTCCCTCCCTTTTCCCCGTTGGTGTGCCTTGAACAATCATCCAGGTTCTTGATGTGTCATCTGCAGACTATTAGCTACGGCTCTCCAGCCCTATCACCTTCAAACCCCTGTTCAATTACATAACTGGTAGGCTGCTCCTCCTGAACCAATCCCCTTCATTTTCTTTCTTCTATTGCTTCAGGGAACACCAGTCATGAGCAGCCACTGTCTGTTTTTTGCACCCCTCCTGTCTGTCTTTCACTCTCATTCACTCCTGTTTCAGAAGAGCACATGTCCAGGATTTCCATCCCTTTTTCCAAACTGGTGATGATTTTTACTTTGTTCCCCAGTTTGACTTGTAATCATGTCGGGAAGAGCCAGCAATACTTCAAATTCCTCCTGATGAGTTCCTCTGTGATGGACTTAAAGCCCTTCTTTTGAAAAGAGTCACCTGAACTCGATCATCATACTGTAGGACTGCACTCCCTCTAATTTGCACCCTTTCCACCTGGCGACACCCATGATATTTGCTTTGTCCTTAAAATTATGGATTTTTACTAAGAGGTCTTTTGGGCGTGCCCCTGGGCCCGGCATTTATTTGCCCACTCTGTGCACTCTCTATTTTTATCTGTGGACAATGTTCATCTTCCAGCAGTCCGTTAAATAGTTCATTTACACATTTAGATCTGTCCCTTCTAATGGATTGTGTCCTCCCATGTATTGCTCATCTTATGATATTCGTATCCCAGCTCTGCTGTTTTGGTAAAACTTTTCACCAGCGGTCAGTGTGTTCGAGGCCACAGAGTCATAGTCCCTTGAGAGCGTAGATGTCATCTGCTGTATAAAGGGCTCGAGCAGCACCCGTTACCTCGGTTCCGTAACTGCGGATCGTGTTACGAACGGCGCATCAGAATTTTCCTCGACAATGTCCTCATCATCTACTCCCACCACACCCAAGACAGGTTTTAAAAAATGTCAGGAGTGTGGTAGGAAAATGTTGATAACCGACCACCATAGGAATTGCCTCTGGTGCCTCAGCCCAGACCATCGGGTTGACAAGTGTGGTTCCTGCCAGGCCATGTCCAATAAGGCTCTTAGAGAACGTAGAGGTAAGCTGGTGATGGGGGAGGAAACCTATAAGTCTTTCAAAAGACAAAAAGATTCGGATGAATCTATTCGAAAATCTCAACATGAGTCGAGGAGGAGATCAAAGAGTCGCTCATGGAAATCCTCCTCGTCTTCAACTAAAAAGTCAAGAAAGCAACGTCACAGTTCTTCTTCCTCCTCTTCCTCTTCTGAGAGGAAAGTAACTTGCCCATCAAAGCACGATTCCCCAGAAAAATGGGAGGTCTTTAGGGCTTTGATGCTTAAAATATTTGAGAAAGCGACCCAGACCCCCTCGAAGTTGCTGCGTGGTGCAACTCTAAAAGTGACAGAGGGAAATCAAAATCTAAACAAGCGAGAGCCGAAAAAGAGTCGAGAGTGTCAAGGGAAAGTTCCCCGTCGCCCCATACTAAGTCAAAACCTACGGTGCATAAATCGGTAGTAGCGGAATCGACATCGGTGTCGAAACTCGACTCGACACAGTCGACGACTACTGCGTCGAAAGCGCTGATGAAAGTGGTGTCAACACCTTTAACTCTATCGAAGCCTTCTTCGACAGCATTGAAGCCGCCTTCAAAAACATCGAAGCCAGCGTAGTCTTTATCGAGGCAATCATTAATCTCGATACCCAAGTCGACGCCATTACCCATGCCTAAATCGATACCACCCTCTTTATCTGGATGTCAGTTCAGTGGAGTTAGGTTTGGATCCAGGGAGGTCCCTGAAGAGCTAGTGGACCCGAATTCCAAACTAACAGATCCTTGACTGACTCCAAAATGCAACTGGCGTAGACACTTCACCTGAAGTGGATTTTGAAAGACCAGACCCCACAGATCATGCTGATCCTAGTTATAGGAATCTTATGGGAAGGGTCATTGATTTTATGGGTTGGAGGGCAGCTTCCCCAGATTTCGACCAGGATGACATGACAGACATCTTGAGCGAAGGTCCTCTAAAAGATCCTGTTCTTCCATTCCATAAAGCACTTCAGAAGAGGGTGATGGTAAATTGGAATACTCCTGATTCTATTTCTGGAAATTTGTACCAAAATACAGGCTATCGTTATCAGATCCGGAATATCTATCTAAACATCCCTCCCCTGAAAGTCTAGAGGTTCAAGCTGCAACCTCCACTAGGCAATAAGCTTACCCTTCAATACCACCAGACAGGGATGATAAAAAAGTTGATGCTTGATCCCGGAACGTTTTTACATTGGGCAGCTTGGCCCTTAAATCAACTAATGTCACTTGCACTTTAGCAAGATTTACATATACTCTGTGGGACTACATGACATCAGCGGCTGAATGCTTCCCGGAAGGTGAGGAACAGGATGGTTTCCTGGCTATAGTAAAAGATGGTACGGAGGCTATGGAGGAATGCCTTCAGTTAGGACTGGACACTGCAGATAGTGTAAGCAGGTCCATGGCATCTAGCACGGTCCTACGCAGGTTTGCATGGCTAAGGAAATCTGGCTTTGCACCTGATGTACAGTCTAGATGACTTAATATGCCCTTTGATGGCTTGAGGTTGTTTGGTAGCAAGGCGGACGAGAAGCTGCAGACCTCAAAAGCAGCAGCAAAATCACTTAGCGCTGCTATAAAACAGCCTCAACAACACTCTTACGCAGGCTCATCTTCCTGGAAGAGTCGCCCCTTTCGCTTCTACTCCTCTTTTGGAAAAGGGAGGGGGCAGGCCCGTCAGAGAGGTCAACAGAGAAAACCCTTTCGTGGTGGAAAAGGGAAAGGTGCTAGATCAGCCACAGCAGCGGCTACTGCCTCCCCAGCCACTGCTGCAAAGCCACTTTGAGGTCTTCACCCACAAAACCCTGGTGGGAGGCAGAATCACTTGGTATCTGGACGAATGGCAGGGCATTAGGTCAGATGCCTGGGCACTAGAGCCTTCCTTTTCATCAAAGACCTCAAGATCATCCACCGGGAGCCAACTCTGTAAAAATTCCAGACCCGCTCCTTGTGCAGGAGATTTTAACCCTGCTAGAGAAAGGTGCAATAGAACATGTACCTGTAGCGGAGAGGTATAAGGGTTGGTACTCCCCTTATTTTCTCATCCCCAAAAAGGACGGAGGATTGATACCCATCTTGGACTTAAGAAACTTGAACAAGTTCCTCAGGCAGGACAAGTTCAAGATGGTGACCCTTTCTCAAATCCTTCAGGCTCTTCAGCTTCATGACTGGCTGGTTCATTGGACCTTCAGGATGCTTACTTTCATGTGCCAATCCATCTCAAGCACAGAAAGTACCTGAGGTTCGCAGTTGGTGGTTCTCATTATTAGTTTTGGGTTCTACCATTTGGGCTGACCTCCGCCCTGAGGGTTTTCACCAAACTGATGGCGATGGTGGCAGCGAGTATCGGAAGAAGGGGGATTCACGTCTACCCTTATCTGGACGATTGGCTAATTAGGGCCAGTTCATCCGAATGAGCCCAAGAACATCTGGCCTTGACCTGCCACTTCTTACACAGCCTGGGCTTCTCCCTCAATTACAAGAAGTCACAAATGATTCCAAGCCAAAGACTCCAATTCATCGGAGCAGTCCTGGACACTTCCTCAGGGAAAGCCTCGCCTCGCAGATGGTAACGAAGTTTCAAAATGCCCAACATCTACCGGCATTCAACTTTCTAAGGTTGCTAGGCCTCATGGCATCCTGCATTCTTCTGGTGCCAGAGGCCAGATTGAGGATGAGATCCCTTCAATGGGCCCTCAGGACTCAATGGTCCCAATTTTCGGGGGAGATGTCACATCTTCTGCAAGTCTCATCCAAGGTGGCTCAAGATCTCGTATGGTGGGCTTGCAAGGAGAATATCCTCAAGGTGGAACCTTTTTGGCAACCATGGCCGGAGATAAACGGTAGTGACGGTTGCCTCACTCACGGGGTGGGGAGCCTACACCAACGATCTGACGATCAGTGGTCGTTGGTCTCCATTGGAGTCCAAACTGCACATCAACCTTTTGGAGCTGAGGGCAATCAGAGTGGCGCTGAAGGCCTTTCTGCCCTCTGTACAAGGAAAGAATGTTGTAATAATGATGGACAACGCAGTGGCCATGTACTACCTCAACAAAAGAGGAGGCGTAGGATCACCCCCACTGTGCAGAGAGGCAATGCAGCTCTGGTTCTGGGCAATGCAAGAAGGAATCTCTCTATCGGCAGTTCATCTAGCCGGAGAGTTGAACACAGCGGCGGACGCTCTGAGCAGGCAGAGCAGTCTCCCACGAATTGGAGCTAGCTGAGGAAGTATCATGGGCATCAGACAGGTAGTTAGGGCAAGCTGGTTGGAGGCTTGGCAGGCCTGGCGTAGGCACACAAAGAACCCATAACAAATCCCTACTTTTATTCCTTACTAGTGTTTGTAGTAACTTCTTGGTTACCACTTCCTGTTGTCAAACAGGAAGTGCATTATAACTCATGAGCTCTCTAGTGTTTGGGTGTGGCTAGCTATATAAGCCACACCCAATATTCTTCCAGTGCTTCGGGTTCCTTACTGTGAGCTGTATCAGCAACACACTTGCCATGCTCTGGATCATCCTGCTTCTGCTTACCTGCTCCGGATCATCCTGCTTCTATTTACCTGCTCCAGATCATCCTGCTTCTGCTTACCCGCTCCGGATCATTCAGCTTCAGCTTACCTGGTTCTTACTCCACGCCGCAGCTATCTCCAGTCAAGAGGGGACTTCTACACCGGCACCTGTAAAGACAAAGAAGAACAGCGTTAACAAGCGCACATCAGTAACGCTGCGCATACTCACCGAATCTTCCCACGACGCTGGAATCCAGGTTAGTTGTACGAGCGCACAAACCCCTGTAAAAGAAGAGACATTATTCATTTTGCTCGCTCCAATAACGCGGACACTTATTTCACTGCGCTCTCTCTCTATGCGGTGCATACTTACCAAAAGCCTCCGTGCAAACTTACCTAACCACCAAGTCTCCAGTAGCGCTGAACCCAGACTCGAGACGCTAATACCACATAATTTCTCCTGCAAGGGAAAGGTAGAGACATTACCAGGGGCGCTCGAATTGAAGGCGCTACGCAAACCTACCAGCAGCTAGCTTCTACACGCAGCGCTACTCGCCCACAAAAATACCGGCAAACAAAGACAATACAGACAATTTTGGATACTCAACATTCTCCGCGCAACGTTCACTTGTGGGAAGGACTTTCTAGCCAGTGAAGAAACTGGCGCCTTGAACTCTCAGCCTCTCTGTGAAGGCATAAAACAGCATTTGACATCTGAACTCAGCCTACAGACATTGGCACCAATTGCATGAGTGAATCGTGCCCCTGCGAATGCAGGATGGAGTGCACACCCTACTAAAGATCAAGGTATTCCTCCGTGTGGAACAGGGAAGTGAAGACTCTGGGTCAAGGGAGGCTAGTCCATCGCTCCTGCAGAGACACAGGTGAGTGTGACAGAAGTCCTTCAAGAGATCTTCACCCTTTGGGGAACCCCTCAAGTGGATCTGTTAGCAACCAGTGCCATCCAGAAGTGCGAACTGTACTGCACAAAGGAATTTCCCCCGAGAGGAGCTCTAGGGGACGCGTTTGTAGTGGACTGGGTATTTCCACTCCTTTACGTGTTCCCTCCTGTCCCCGTGATTCATCAGAGTTTGAGAAAGTTCGGGAAAACCATGATTTTAATTGCCCCGGTTTGGGCCAGGAGGATGTGGTACCCGGACCTTCTGGACATGTCCATCTGCCCTCCAATCTGTCTTTCACAAAGAGAGGATCTTCTCTCGCAAGAGGAAGGTCGTGTTCTCCATCCAGGGGTCAAAACACCCAGCCTTCACACATGGTTTCTGAGAGGCTGAGATATAAGGATTGGGACCTCCCGGATGATGTAATGGAGATTTTGCTTTCGGACCAGTTTCTTTGGAACAAGTTCAGTAACTGATTAGATTGGATAAGAATGTGGATCCAGTCCTTTGTAATACTCCAACAGTACTTTCTTTCTCTTACACTTAGCCAATTTGGCGCTCCAAGTTGGGACTATAAAACAATATTTGGCAGCGCTATCTATCTTTAAGCGTTCCTCGGAAGAGGGGTCCTATTTTAAAATGCCCTTAGTAATTCAATTCTTGAAAGGGCTAACAAATGTGTACCCCCTGACACCTTTTCAGGTGCCTATTTGGGATTTGTGTGCCCCTTTTCGAACCTTTACATTCTTGCCCATTAAGACTTCTCACTCTTAAAACAATTCTGTTAGTGGCTATAACATCAGCCCGCAGGGTGAGTTGCAGGCACTGTCTTGTAAGCCTCCTCACACCATTTTCTATAGGGACAAGGTTATTCTAAAAGTCAAACCATCTTTCTTGCCTAAAATAGTTTCTGATTTTCATTTGTGACAAAAAATTACCTTGCCTTCTTTTTATCCTCCGCCTCACACTAGTAAGGAAGAGGAAAGGTTGCATAGACTGGACCCAAAAAGGGCTCTCAGTTTCTACATTTCCAGATTGGCAAATCTTCGACAATGTGACCAACTATTTGTTGGGTATACTGGACACAAATTGGGCCTTGCAATGTTTGAACAAACTCTCCAGATGGATAATTCTAGCAATTGCTGGATGCTATAAATTAGCTGGGAAAGAGCCTCCAGATGGATTAAGGGCTTGTTCAACCAGAGGCATGGCAACTTCCACGGCTCTTCAGAGGAGTGTCCCGCTGCAGGATATTTGTGCTGCGGCCACCTGGTCGTCAATGCACACCTTTGTAAAGCATTACTGCTTGGACTCTACTTCATATGAAGGAGGACTATTTGCAAAAGCTGTCCTTCGTTCAGTCCATAATTAAAATTTCTAGTACTCCCACCTCCAAAAATGTTACTTACCAACTGTAATGTTCTTTCGATTGGATGTTCCTCCCACGTATTCCTCATCCACCCTCCCAACCTACCCCTCTGTACAGTTTACGCCAGTTGCACTCGAACCTCCTTAAGAGCCTGAGGACTTAAAGCCTGATCAGCTGATGCGACCTTGAACACCGTAAAAACAGAACTGAGGTAACTGGTGCTGCTCGAGCCCTTTATACAGCGGATGACGTCTACATTCGATGGCGGCTCTCGAGGGACTACGACTCGGCGTCCTCGAACACTGCGCCCTTCGTGAATTTTTTTCCTGAAGCAGCAGGGCTGGGATACGAATATCATAAGATGAGGAATACGTGGGAGGAACATCCAATCGAAAGAACGTTACAGTTTGTAAGTAACTTGTCCTTCTACGCCCTTCAAGTCCTTGATCCAGATTTTATCCCTCCTTGAACATTTTTCAAGTCCTCGCATTTCTCTTCCAGCATGGATATCCTCTCTTCCGTCATTTGTGCTTGCTGCGAGAACTCTGGGACTTTCTCTAGTACCTCCCTTCCCAAGTTTCCCTTCTATGATCACCACTCTGTTTCCCAGGTCATATATATCCCTCCTGTTAGCTGCAGGGTCTTCCTTGATAATCGCCGCTTCTGCCTTAACCGTTCCAGTAATGTCGCCTTTAAACACTGCATCCAGATATTATTTTGTAAGCGACATCATCAGATCTCCACTTCCTGCCTGTACCGGGAAACGATTTAATTGCCTTGCGCTGCTAGTCGACTCCACCGGCCTCGGATCTTTTCCCTTGACAGCCTGGCCTTGTTTCTTTGGTCCCATCTACTTTCCGGCGGAGTGAGGCAGGTATGTTGAGCTGTGTTGGGACTCTGTTCCCATATTCGTGTGGCTACATTGAGGAGCGCTACAAGGACCGGAGTCTTTCTACCTTGTCTATTGATTTTGCTCTGGGAAAATACAGCTAGCCTGCCCACTCGCTGAGCGACGCAGAGTGAGGCAGGAGTGGTGAGCTGTGTTGCGCTCGGATCGCGGATCTCGGCTATAGTCCCCCTGGCTGCTGACCTCATCTGCTATTTCTACTGCGCAGGACCTCCACCTGTTTGGTGCATGCTGATTGCTGAAGGTGAGCCCTGCCTTGTGGTCAATAGCGACCATTATGCAGTATTTGTTTGTGGTTTTACATACTGTGGCAAAGCGCACATTCTTCCAACCTGCGACTCTGTGTTCCTGTTTTAAACAAACTAATTTTAGTATTTTATTTATCTGCCTTCCTTCCCTCACTCCTCTTAGTCTCTTATCTCTAACTTTGCAGTTTTTGCAATTGCCATATCTCCCACGCACTTGAAATCCTCTCGACATGCTGGGTAAAGCACAGCATTGTTCTAAGACACTGGAAAGCCGCATTGAAAAACCTGCTGGAGCAAATGCAAGCGTACCCTAATTGGATGTGGTTGGAGGGTGTGGTGTGACTCCTGTGACAGATATGGAGGCTCATTTAGGTTGAAAAGTCACTATTGAGACATATTATCCAGCAAAACTGCCGGTTCTCTCTGATCCACTACCAACAGCTGTGGAAGTTAATCACTTTCCGCTCTACTACGGAGGTTAAGGCCATTTAACCGACTTTCCCCAGCTTATCCATTCAGCCATCCACTAAGCTGGGAGCCTCTTTCCCTTCGTAAATCAAGATCCGCCCTTCCTTTGTGGCCAGGTAGCCTCCTCACTGGGCTATGTCTACATCCAAACCGTGAGTCCTCTTGGGCTGACCTAGTCTTCGGCCCTCGCTGAGCAGCGGCCCTCAGTGGGACTCTCATGGAGAACTGCCCACGCCTCCTCGGGTACCTTCTCCCTCCTTGGGCCTTGTCCATCACTTCTCGTCCCACCTCCTCTTGTCCACCAGTGGCGCCTCCTGTCGCTCTCCAGAGCGTTGTTTTTGGCCTAGTAGCACTCTCCACGCCACTGAGCCTCCCCTGCTGGATCCCCTCACATGTTCAGATCTCCTATTTGTAGTCCCTGGTGCTCCGCTGCCAAAGATTTCAAGCTTCACACTCTCTGCAATCTGCTCCATGACGTTGTGGTCGCATGCTGCACTGCACCATCCATCCGCTCGACACGGCCTCTACTCACTCGCTGCAGGCCGCTGCAGCACCTACTCCTCCATGCCTCACCTCCCTGCTGGATCCCTGCACTGGATCTTCTGTGGTGCTCCAACTCCCAGGTTCTTCCCCAGAGTCACTTTTCCACTCCAAGGATGATCTCTTCTTAGCCGCCCGTCCACCAGCCCTCTACTTAAGATTGGCTGACTCCTCGCCTGATCCCGTCGCATGGTTATTGAGACTCTGCAGCCGCCATTGTTGCTATGCCGCTCTGCCCTTCTCGGAGCTCACAGACATGGATGGAGGTATACTTTCCACTCTGAGCCTGCTACTACGGCACTTGCTGCCACACTTCTTCAGTTGCAACAAGGGGTATTCCGCTCTATTTTGCTCATTTCCCCCCCCCCTCCCCACCCCTCGGGGTCCGAGAGCCTTGCAAAGCATGTCTGTTCAGCTTGCTATCTGAGCCATGCCTCCATCCCACCACTTTTTAAGCCCACTAGCTTACCCCCCCACCCCCCTGTCAAGTTTGGTAGCCCAACAACCAGCAGCAAGCAACTGTATGGCTAATGTGGCAAACGGGGAGCTCCCCAGCTGCTGCTTTAAATACAATTTCTTAACCCACAGCAAGTCTTTGGCTTTCCTGTCCAAAGGCATTTCTTTGGCTTATATAATTTCATAAAGTATTACCTAGAACTGTTGGATGGATGTTCACACTTTGGAGTAGCACTGTTGAGTATGGGCCCTTTAGGAACGTGCACATATAATAGATGGGTTCATACAGAATAACTCCCGAGCGTACTCAGGAAGATGTCAAAGTACTGTTTTATGATAATTATCTAAAACCGGGAGTACACAACGAACATCAACGGATGGACGCTCAGTCTCTCTCGATCTTTACACAAAACATGGTATTTATATCAAAAATACATCAGAGGTGACATCATACTAAGTGGCAATAATGAAAAACCTATCAAGGGTCGGGATTGGCTAAGAGGGACATCGAAGTATGCTTTTCTATAGAAGTTAGGATTGTGATTGGCTGTTCCGCTATCAGGTGGACAACATATGCATACCTCTAAAACGTGTCATCTTCAGAAACATTAGATACACATTTTCTTATTGGTCCTCAAGCTATAAGGTCCTTCATTATATGGACTGCCACAATTGGCTGTCACGCGTGTGCCATGTCTGGAATATTCGGTTCATTTAGCAGCATGTAAGCCCAAACCCCGGTGCAAGTAGATGGGTTATGACACTACCTCCCCACCCAATTATCACAGCATCTCATCACCCACGCCTTGTGCCTTGAAGATTGTCTTTGTACTTGACCTTGCAAAGGTATCCTTGCCTTTGAGAATGCACAGGAGTGAGGGCACTCACTATCATGCCTAGGACTCCAAGTTCAAACCCTATTTTCATCCTTGGCCCATGTGACAGGAGACCACGATTTGGTCCATTTTGCACATTTTAATTGCTCTAAATGAATTTAACTTGGCAGTCTTGGTGTTCTTTCTTTGCACCATAACATGGGATGATTCATCCTCCTCATGTTCTCTCATTTCCAGAATAGTTAGCTCACCTTGGCTGCTTCAGTCTTTACTCCAGGCTTCTATGATGACTTGGTCTACCTTGCATTTCGGCATCTGTACAATTATTTAACGGTTGATTTACTGCAGCACTTTGTGCACAAGTAATCTTCTTCTTTGTATTTAAAAGCTTTACTTCGTCATTAGTTTCTTTAGGATCTATACATTCTCTTCAATCAGTATTTTGAGATGTACATACTTTTTGGGACGTCACTAGCTTCTTTTCTTTGCTCTTTCTCATGTTCCTTCAGCGAGTTCCTCCCTTAGGTTGTCATCACTTCAGGGATACATTTTGTAGGGTTGTCTCAACGGTTATCATCTTTCGAACACATGCTGCGGTTTTTGGCACAACAGCTGGTGTCAAACACGGCACAGTCTCAGGTCTCCAACACATAGGAGGAAGAGGGCGGGTCTCCTGCAGAGGTATACAGCTGCTCCTCTACATTTCCCCCCTCTGGTCGAGTCCTCGACCACCTCCTTGTTTTTTTTTCATCCTGGTGTTTTCTCGTTAAGTGTTTCTTAGGTATCCATATTTTTATCACTGCCCTCAGGGTGCCTTCTGATTTGACATGCTCATCTACACTCCAGGTCATGTAGTTACATTGTCCATTCAGGGTACAATAGACCCATCGTCCCATGTACTTATTATGATTCTTTGGATACAGTAACTTGGTTCCCTCAGGTGCTACAATGCTAGCCTCTATATATTTTCTTATGGCATCATCAGGCAGCTCCTTGCCGCTTGTTTCATTTTTTACATCAATCATGATCTTCATTCCTACTACTTTCTTTGCCGTTTTTTTGCATTGGGCAAACATCATCCTCGCTATACAGAATCCAAACATTACTAGCACCAGCATTACTCCAAGAGTCTTGAATAGATTCTCCAAACCCAGAGGAATCCATGAAAACAAGGAGGTAAACCAACCGTCATCTTCTCTGTCCTATGTCTCTTCCATCTTGGTATGCAGGTCTGTCAACGTCGATATGGCTTCTGTCAAGCTCCTATTCTGACCATTGTGAGAAGGTATGAATGTGCAACATGTAAGGAAGGAGGGGGTCGGTTTGCCCCCCATACATTCGACACAAAAGGGACCACCTGTTCTTGCAATAGTGGGGGGACGCCTTCCTTGCCCTTCTGTGGCCTCAGTGGACGAGTCCCTGGCACATACAGAAGCGGGGCTATTGCAAGTTACATTTGAACTCCATTTTGTTTATCCCAGACTCAATCTTTGTACTAGCCTGCATTCTGGCATCTGTGAAGCCTTCTCTCCGCTCAGCAGTCCCACGCACAGCGAGCACTGACAGCCCCCACCTTTTTCCTCCCGTGCCTGTGCCACCCAAGCCCATTTCTCACGGATGCTCAGGCGCGAATTGTTGCAAGCAAACCGTGTATTCTTTTCATCCTTCCTCTGAGATCACTGCCCTGCGTGTGACTGAGCCAAACCATGACTTGTGGCCCATCTAGCTCAACAATCCTGCTCCTGCACCTCTCACCCCCACTGTTGGAAAGTTACTGCCTGCTCAACCCTGTGCTCCTCCAGCCCTCTTTTGATGTAGCAGAAGTGTGACTCTTCCTTGCTGACCACCCCAGATTGCCCCCAATAAAACAAATCTCCTGTTGTTATTTATTTATTTATTTATTTGGGCTAGCTGAAACATATCAACCTTTCAAAAACAAAATTCGTAGAATAAAAGAAAAAATTGATAAATATGTACAGCAATGACACAAATATTACATCGCTCAATTATTGTCATTAATTGCACAGTTTACAGAGTTTAAGCAAACACAAAAACAAGAAAATGCAGATAAAACACTGATTTGGTTTATGGACTACATTGTGATGGAAATATTGCATCAAGAAAATGAACTATGGCAATTTTTACAACCATTCTTTGATTGGTAAAGATGGTTTGCCAAATAAGAGTGGAGTCTAATGGACGAAAGATGCAGATGACATTTTTTAAATGTAGATTGCGTTCCTTTACCAAGGCTGGGCAGTCCACGATCAGATGTTGAAGGGTTTCCTTGAAAGGAGCATTACCACAGAACCTGCAAAAACTCTGGTCGCCTCGAAGTTGATCTTGTCTTGCCAATACTACTGCCCGTGGCCAGAGATTGAGCCTGAATCGCAGAAATGTATAGCGAAGGTGTGGAGCAGGGCACTTAGCTAAGTAATCGGCCATATGTCGGAGTTGTTTATGGCCAAAGGGAGCTCTATTGAAGTCATGCAAGGTTATGCATTTGGTGCGGTTACAGATCCAATCATAGTCGCGCAATTTATTTTTAGCCCGCTGAGGATTTTGTAAGAGGAGGTCCAAGGATATGGAGGCATCAGATAAGGCATCCAATATGCTGTTCCTCCACCTGGTAGGGAAGTAGAGGTCAGACTCAAGTAGGTAATGGGCTACTACGCTGAGTGTGTTATTTAAGTCCTAAGAGGTATTTACGCAAAAAGAGGCAATTTTCCATAAAACGTGTACATAGAGGGAAAGAGAACCCCATTTGTGATGTAGAATAGAGAGAGGTGAGCAATTTGGTAATCTTGGGACCAAATCGACCTTCTAGACGATCCCAGAATGGTTGTTCTCGAGGAATTCTGGCTTCAATACCATAGAGTAGAATTGGAACCACTTTCTGCTGATAGGATATGACATGTTTGCAAGTGAATTTGCCAAATTTATACAAAAGAATCTTGGCCTGTGAAATTAGCAAGACCAATTTCAGATCTAAAGAGTGGTCAAGAAAAGTATCCGACAGCACACTGGTGAAAGGTACTCCCAGATATCTATATTGAGAAACAACCTTAAGTTCGACATGATGTAATTTTCCACTTGAAACTGGTACTGGTTTGACGCGATGAAGAGCCATTACAGACAAGTATTTGCGTTTTGTCAGTATTAATGACCATGTTATTATCATGGGCATATGTGGCCAGGCCATCCAGAAGATTTTGAAGACCCTTAGGGGTCTGAGAGAGTAGAACAAGGTCATCCGCGTATATCAGCCATATAAGGCTTTGAAGGCCCAATCTGGGGGCATCTGACAAAACAGTGGTGAAAGTGTTAGCTATGTCAAGAATAAAGAGGTTAAACGGAATGGAGGCCAGAATGCATCCCTGTTTGAGACCACGTTGAGTTGGAAAAATAGATGACAAAAGACCTTCTACTGAGAAGTCTCACTTGCATGGTTGTGTTTGTGTGCAACAATTCAATTAGGGTTAACAAAGAACTAGGGCATTTGTATTGAGAGAGTTTTGCAAACATTAAAGAGTGATCAATAGAATCGAACACCACTCGGAAATCCACAAAGCTAGATATAGTGGTTGTTTCCGAGTGGCGTAAGATGATTTGAGCAGATTCAGAGCAATCAAGTTTGGTAGAGTCCCGTGGCCAGCTACAAATCCCAATTGGAATGGGTTTTGCATGTTTGAAAAAAGGGACCATTTGTTAAGATCTCGTAAAATAAGACGGGAGAAGAGCTTGGCCGGCGCATCCAATAATGCTATTGGACGGTAGCTTGCTGGTTTGCATCTATCACCCTTATAAATTGGAAGGACTATTGAGTGCCTCCAAGTTTGGGGCATTGATTGAGAGTGCACAACCTGACAGAAGGTAGTATACAGCACTGTAGACCATAATTCAGGATGTTGTTTAAAATGATGGTTTGACAGACCATCTAGGCCCGGAGCTCGGGACCGACTTGCCTTGGGGATGAAGAATAGAATATCATCCTTGTCAAATTCTAGCTGGAAACAAGAGGCTATTGCATTGTTACAAAAAGGCTTAGAAGTGACAGGAAGAGCATAAAGATTGGAATAGTATGAGACGCATTCTTGTTCAGAAACTCCTTGCGATTGAAAAACAACCTGAGGTCCTGTCAGCGTGGTGTTCATGGCTGGCCAGATTGTGGCAATGTTTTTTGTAGACAAGGCACTCAACATATGAGCTCCATAATGTTGATATAGATGACTTTTGGCTACGAAGCCAATTTTTGTACCTTGTTTTAAGCTGGGTCAAGATGATTCCCCAAGATCTAGCCGGTAGGAGCAAGGCTACGCGTCTTTGACGGCGATATGTTTTCCGTTCTTTTATATTTTGAGTGAAACTATGCAGCTTAGGGATGGATTTGACTTGATGGCGTGAATTTGGTTGGAACATTTGTATTAAATCACAATATGCAAAAGTATGGACAAATTCACCCCTGTTCACTTTATCAGCTGTAATCATTAAATGGTGATTAAACGGGAGCAAAGAAGACTCTGACCAGCGTAATCAGTTGCAGCTAGGATTAACAAGGAGATCATGCTTATATTGATTCTGAATATTGGATGTAACCTCATGTTCTACAGTCCAAGTCATTTGCAACGTGTTGTGGTCGCTTAAGGTTGTGGAGAGGACCCGAAAATCAAGAACCTGGGAGATTAGACATGAATCGGTATAAATAAAATCCATGATAGCTGAGCTCTTGCCACTGTGCCAGGTGGGACAGCGCGGTATGTCAGCGCCAAAGGAGCCATTGAGCATCTGCAAAGTACGAGTTTCAATAAAATGGCGCCACTTGGCTAGCCTTCCCACACAGGTGGGGGGGGGGGATTTGATTTCAGACAGTGTAGATTCAAATCTCCAGCGATTATGATTTTTGAGATTTTGGGATCTAGGGATATACAATCCATGATTACATTTAGATCTTTGAGAAAGCGTTCATCTGAAATCCCTATTGGGTTCTAGTAAACGTTAATCAAAGCATAAGTTGTCCCAGTTATATGTAGTTTAATCATCTGCATAAAGGCATTCGGAGTAGACCAAGAATGCGCGATTGTTTCTTATCTGCGATGAGAAGGCCTGAGGATGGACGAACTCACAAACCCTTAAGTGCAGGGTTCAAATACATATCATGGGTGTCCCAAAGTGGGATGGTTATGAGCCAACTCTCCTGTAATCGGATCACGTCATGAGAATTGAAATCCAAACTAGGGTTGTTCGCTAGGTACTTGAAGCCTCGAGAATTCTAACTGAGTAAGGAAAAAGAAGGTTCAAACTGTTTGCTGTCTAGTTATCGCTGGGCACCCACACACTTGCACACACAATCTGAGGCGGTTGAGATGGATAAAGAACGTGCAGCTGAAGGGTGTATTGAGCTCGAGACAGCAGTCGAAACAGAAGGAATGAACAGGTTAATGGGGGCAGTATTTGGAGACGAGGGAAGCGAGGTGCCAGCTAAAAGGATGAAACCCATAGAGAAAAGTTGTGATTTGGCAAGCCATATAGTATTTTGCACCAACCTGGACTTCATCCATAGCTAGACAGACGATAATAGATTTTGTTGCGGAAATTCAATTAACTCAATATCAAAAGAAGCTATGTCTTCAAGAGCAGGAATGTCCGAGAAATGTTCCATAATGGACTTTCGATTCAGGTCAAATTGCGTGTAAAGCAATGGTCTGCAAGAGAGTAACAAGGAGAAGGGGTCCGGGCGGTTGGTTGGACGGATGGAACGTTTGTTGAGATGACCATTCATGGAGACATTGGACATGAATTTGGCTTGGGGAGGGTTTCGAGTAACATTATTGCTTCTAAGAGCTGACTCAATTAGTTGCAGAATTTCAGGAGTGAGAGCTGAAGAAATAACTGGACTATCTTGAGGGGTTGCAGTCAGGTCAGAGGAACATAGAGTTGACCGAGATAACTCGTAAGGCAAAGTATTACTGCCTGTGAGAGCAATAGTACGTAGATTTGTTTTTTTGAGCAGGAGTCAGAGGAACAGCTTTCACAGCAGGAAGAGATGTTACAAGATAGAGGGGCAAGCTCTGTGGCAAAGCTTACACGTGGAATGGAGGCACTGGCAGCCGGGTCCACGTGGATGTTATTGGGGATCACAGGTGGAACAAGTGGTCGTTGGGTCGGTTGAGAAGCCATGTATAGGTCAACTGCTTTACGAATTTCTTCTCGGAAGAGGTCAGTGGAAGTTGTATCCTGCATGGGAACTTCCGAAGCTAGATGGGATTTAGCAATGAGTATTTGCGATGTTCTGTCGGGGCGAACTGGCCTTGGGTTAGCAGCAGTTGAGGGATCACCCGAGATCAGGGAGGGGTCCTTGTCTGCTAAAGAGGCCAATGAGGCTGCGGCCACTAATGTCCAGTGGGGGGTAGGGTGGAATAAACAAATTAGGTTTGTTGGCAATGAGCATCTTTTTGTCATGCGCCAATTTTGCATATTTCTGAGTAACCGCTTGAAGGGCGGCAGACAAAGCCCTTTTTGGTTTGGCAATAGATTTTAAGAATTGTTTGGATTTAGAAGATGTATATAGAAAAAATGACACAAAAACAGCTACCCGCCTACACACGTGTTAGGTGTGTCTAGTTGCAACAAGTGCTACCTGTCACATCTGTTAATTGATAACGACAGAACCAATAGAGATAAACATCTTTTAATTTATGAATACAAAACACTCAATAAGATTTATGTTAAAAAAGACAAAAAATGCATTTTGTTTCTACATAACTGTTAGGCAGAAACCTGTGCAGTTCCCTTTGGGAACACTGCAAAAGATTTAGGACTACAGGTGTTGGCAGTAAACCCACTTGGTAGCAGTTTGTACCACCCAGATGTACCTGGTAGCTGTGGCTGAGCAGTCAGACTTCCCTCAAGAAGAGTTAGGCAGTATGCGAAGTATACACAATAGGCACTCGGACACAATAATACAAGCAAACACTGACCAGAGCTTTGGTATCAAAGTATATAATTATTTATTTAAAAACACACTGTTTGAAACACTCCAGCACTCTTATTGTAAAACACTCTAAACACAGTTACTATTATAACATATACAACCCTTATTCCTTATCAGATAAGTCTTAGTTAACACCACTTATTTCCATACAGAGGTGAGCGCTTAACTATAGATGGCACTCCAATAAGTTTATGAAGAAGGGAGGGAAAAAGACAGAATATGGAAAGGTACACCACTCTAAGATTTAGGAACACTATTAGCAAGGCAGAAGAGCAAAAGTCATTTGTGAGCCAAAGTCAATAGGCTGGGCCCACTCTTAGAGAGAGCAGAGCACAAATGTGCCCAAGATCACACAGTTACACTAGGCTTAGAAAGTCTTGCAGAGAGTTCGAAAAGAGGTTAGAGAGGCTCAGAAAAGTTTAGCCAGGGTGTCCCAGGCTAACCCAGGTTCGAAAGCCGGGGCAAAATCTACCCCGTACAGTCGGTGGCAAGGGAAGCCAGGCGGGACACGGTACCTTAAGTGGGAATGATCCTCCAGCGGTGGCAGTTGTTCCTGGCAGCGGGTGCAAGTCTCGTCGTCGTCCAGGGGAAGAGAAGATCTCGACTTGGAGGAAAGATGAAGGTCTTTGCACTGCCAGAGAAGAAACCAGCCGCAGAGTTTTCCGGTTAAAGGTATTACCCTTTATTTCGCGGTCGTGGTAAAACGTGATATTCCGGTTGCTGGGGTGCTTGGCACAGGCAAGGCGGCCACGAGATCCGTCGGGAAGGCGAAAAGACAGTGAAACTGGTTATCCCCACCAGTCAAAGGAAGAAGACTCTCCGGCGGGAGATCTCCTCTGTCGTTGGGAAAAGTGGTGAGACGGTCCAGCAGGGCTCCACCGGTGGTGTCGTCGTGGCAGGTCGGCTCAGCTTCTCCCTCGTCGGATTCTTAGGTCCTGTGGCGACTTCTGAAGTTCCAGTCCCCAAAGCCCTGCTTTTATGCAGAAAACCCCCATTCACTCAGCCTAGCTGTCACTCAAACATGCTAAGTGGTGAGCCGGCCGGCTCACCACTTGGGCCAATCAGGACGGAGTGTGACTTGAGTTGTCTAGGCAACTCAGTCCAGGGTGCCTAAATCCCCCTCCACCCCTCCTAAGTACCCCAGACAGAGTGGCACCACTTTGGAGGGCTTCTGTGGAGAAGCCCGCCAAAATGTGGAACAAAGGGCTCGACTTGGGTTGGAGTTACAGAAGAGAACACAAACGCCATTTTAGAACCGAGTTTTGGCAAAAAATACCAATCGGAGAATTAATAATAATTAAGTAAACCGGCGGTATGTTCGAGGCTATCGTAATTAAATAAATAAAGGTAGTAGCCTCGAACAATGGGAAAACCCCATAGAGAAATATTCGCGGTTGAATATAAAAAGTAGTATCCACTGCCACCAGCCAAAACTCGATCAGGGGGGACGGATACGTGCCCCCTCGACTAACAGACCCCGGGGCAATCGAATTGCCCCAGCCAGTACGTCCACAATATGATGGTTTGTACTGGTTCTGTTCAGAATTCAAGGCTAGTAAAGTCAATGGTGACTTTACATGCCCTGGGAGACAGTAGTCGGTCCCAGGGTATGGAGTCTATACTGGGGGGTCACTATGACACCCCTGTGTTACTGCACTGAGGGTGCTGTGTAACACACATCACAAAAACACATGAAGCCCTATGGAGTAAAAGACCCTATAGCCCATTAAACACATCTCGAGTCAAAGGAACACACTCAAACCATGTCCAGGAGTGAGGGTAAAAGAGTCTCACTCTTGGCAGGAGAAAAAAAATAAACCCCAAAAATCCAGCAAAGCTGCTGGGGGACTCACTAGGTTAGGAAATTCAGCCTAAACAGAGAATTCTCCCTAACAATAACATCACATAAAAAACATATAGTGAAGGTCAATGTTTCCAACCAAAAACAACTTCTTTGAACTCGATACATTCATCATATAATGGTGGTGTTTGTGAGGTTAGTAAGAATGTGAAATGAACATCTAGTTATTTCATGAAACCTCAAATTACAATTAACTAGCCCTTGACTCTGTCGACACCATAAAGTGTGTTTCTGGGTCTTAGCAATATTTATTTGAACAGAAAAAACACTCTGTACCCGGTTTAAAGATGCTATAAAATGTGTGCTGGACCCGTCTTCAGGACTTTGTATAAAAATATCCGAGGTTGGATATCAAAGATAGTTCATTGGTTGATGCCCTTCACAAATGGCAATCTAAAAACCAAAATGAAAAAAACGTGTTGGTGACATAATAAAAGAATCCAATCAGAGTGTGGCTATTGGTGTGCACATGCAACAATTTTCACTAACCTTTCAAATACTTGGTCGACGTGTGTGGCCTCGTGTTAGGTATGAATGTGGACGAAATTCAGTTGTCCCGACTGTGAGTTTTCATAGTTATTAGAGCTGAAGCAAAAACATTTTTTAATAAAAGAACTTAGGAAGTGTGTATTTCCAAATCTTTTTAACTTTGTTCATTATATGCTCATATAGTTATCCATCTATTGCATCTTGATAGAAAATCTATTTATCATATACAGGCCCCCAGGAAACACGGAAAGTGTCTGTGTACTTTTTGGCAAAAGGAACATCTTAATTTTAGCCGAGATGTATATTACAAAAGTGACATATTTGCTTATTTGAGCTGAATGTAGCAATGTAGCAATTGTGTAACAAACAGTCCATGCTGTTTTTAAATGAATAAGTACCTTTTAAATGGAGCGGACTTTGCTTTAATTAGCTTCGGCCAACCGCTAATGTATTAGCGCGTCCCTTATCCGATAATGGCAGACAGTAATGATTGCCCAATCAATATACGGCTAGAAAAAGTCTGAAAAAGGCCTATTTTCAGGCGTTATGCAGGCACAATGTTGCATGTAGTTACCTTTGTTAAATGATGTTGATAATCGATGTCCGGCACTGTTGTTTCTTCTCGGGAGTTTCAAGTTGCCGGATGTGGTCGCACTCGCGTTTTGAGAAACTGGACCCGCGTTGGACTAGGGCTTTATTTTAATGCGTCCGCCATCTTGAAGTAAAAAATGACGGGCGCAACTGAAAGGAGGCTAAATGTGTCTGTCACATTAAAGTGAACAGACACAGCCGAACAATGGCCTATTTCAAACACATAGAAACAAGGATTTTTGCCAACTGTAATTTATTTGCAAATGTATGAACATATTTGCTGAAGGAGTATTAGAGCCTGCGTAATGGAAAAATGCTGACATAAATCGAATGCGTTTTTGCTCAGATGAGCAATTAAGTCACCTATTTGTAATGAAGTAAAACAATTTTTGAAAAGTCATTAAGGGAGCAATAGCTTCCCAAAAGAATCCTAAATTGACGTTTTTGAACAACTGGGCATGTGATGGCCCAAGTCATGCGTATTTTTTGTATTTGACCCTGGGTTTAGAAGATGCTATTTTAATACCTTTTTTGAAATTTTTAGTTTTAGGTTGCTGGTTGAGGACTGACTTGGCAGCATCAGGAGTAGGTTTTATTGCTTGGAAGAACGAATACGCAGGTTTGGTTGGGCTAGACCGGTGAGGACAAGTGTTGTCCATATTATTTGAAGGTTTGGAAGTAGTTTCTACAGGTAGCGCAGAACGTGTGATATCATAAATGATATTGGTAAATTGAGGTAGAGTCGGAAATTCATTGTGGGCATCTGTGGAAGAAAAAGCATTAGTAACTTCAGACACAGGCATGGAGGTTTGGCAAGCGACTGAAATGGAGCCAGAGATTGAGCTGGAGACAACAGGTGAATTACATGGAACAGGTTTGGTGTTAAGGCAAAAAGTGTTTTGCCAGAGAACAATTTGATCCAATTTTATGGCTTGAGACGTTAGTTTGGCATTTAGGATATCAAAAAGTCTAGTCCTTGATTGTATAGCCGAATTGCTTGCTGTGAGCGTGATAGCCAACAAATTTGGACTTGGCTCTGTTTTTGGCGAACTAAAGTGAATGGAAGGTTCACATGGTTTTCGCGGTGTCGGAGTGACATAAGAGACCGCTAGTGCCGAATTTGCATTAGAGGAATTCAAAAATAGGTCAGGAGACCTAGATAAATTGGTAAAGGAGTCATGGACTGAAAAGCACGAGTCGTTTAGATCCAAGTCAATCACCGGCATATCCAAATGTCGTGAAGAGTCAGAGTTAATGCTACCCATCTGATTGTGAGCAGTTGGTAAATTATTTAAAAGAGCACTATCTGTAATCGATTTGTTGAAACAATCTGACTGAGAAACAACAGGTGTCAAAGAGAATGCAGATTGCGAGGTGTTCGCTGATGATTGCAATAAACAAGAGTTTGTGGTAGTCTGTTAGAACCAAGCAGGGTATAACAGAGCCAGGCAAATTTGTTTTTGATGGTGCGGCTAGACTGGAAAAGGAATCAGAAGAGATGGTACACAGAACCACTTCCTTGCAAAAGGTGGGAATGTCCTTATTTGATTTGCCTTTGTCCGTTGATAGTGTGAGTTTTTTTGCAGAGCGGAAGCGCAGAGTAGAACATGACCGCGGCAGGCTTTTCAATTTCTCAGAAGCAATGGGCATTCCAAGATGGGCATTCCCCAAGATGAGTGCAGGAGGAGGCATCCCGGTACGTAGAGTGAAAACTCCTTGATGCATGAGCAGAGTCCAAGAGTGGGGTCCAAAAACAGAAAGTTATTGCATAGTGTCTCTGTGGCACTCGGCTGGTGTGTCAAAACACTTAGTTGAGCAAACAAAAGATAAGTGATTAAACTGCAACAGATCAGCCAAGAAGCTAGAAAAATAAAGAAGCTGCCGGACCGCCACAGCGCGACAAGCGCAGCAAAGCGGCCAAGCGGGCCTTCACGGGACTTGCTCCGGTGCACGCAAGTTCCCAGCTGATGTAAACAGAGCCTGAGTAATAATAGAAATAATAAGTCAAACGAAGGTTATATCTGTTAAGTTTGCACTAAAAGTGCTAAATGCAGAGTCACTTCTATAACAGTTCACCTTCTGGGGGCTGTAGGTGTATCTTTAGCAATCCTTTGGAATCCAGTGAAATGAGATGTAGCAGCCGGGGCAAGAAGTCGCAGCCAAGCGGGACTTCACGGGACTTGCTCGGGTGCATGCGCCCAGTGCGCGCGCGTGTAGTTTTATAGCAAGTTCCCAGCTGATGTAAACAGAGCCTTCTGGGAGCTGTAGTTGTAACTTTAGCAATCCTTTGGAATCCAGTGAAATGAGATGTAGCAGCCGAGGCAAGAAGTTGCGGCCAAGCGGGACTTCACGGGACTTGCTCTCCTGTCGTTATACATTATGCCCTAAACCAACACATATCAATCCATCCCCTCTCGCTCTGATGTGCCAGACCCGACAACTGTTAATCTCACCGCCAGCAAGTCACCCGGAGGGCAAGACCCCCACACCCTTCACCTTGCCAATGATCTGAAGCGGGATAATGTAAATACATGTGTACAATTTATAGGCCACTCTTAATACCAAAGGGTTAGGTTGTGAGTTATTATTTACTGCATGTCTTGTGTTAGCATGTAGATTAGTTGGGCAGTACCAGCCTCCTCTCCCGGACCCAACCCGATCTTCACCTCGCATGGACCGGCCCAGCTGAACCACATGAGATCCGCCACCCCGCCAAGCTGCCAGCAAATCTTGTGGATCCTGCCCCTATAGTGATATACTAGGACCCATTCCTTCACCAATCAAAATGTAACTTGTAAACTGTATGGAAAACGTCATCTATGACGTTGTAACCTTTTAAAATGCTTTGTATCTGTATTAGAGTGCTCTCGAGGCAGCAGAGTTCTCTGGATGCTGAATTCTGCATTACAACTTTGTTGTATCTCACAGCCAATCTCCTGGTCTCATTCCCTACTGGGACGTGTCCTTTTATTCTGAATTTCTAATTGCAATGTGAGGAATGACCATCTTCAAACATGATGGCACGATTTTGGCGCAAACTCCTCTTTCCATCGCTGTGATCATATCAAGGACATATGTATTCTGGAGAGTCATCAATCGTATGGCTCTCACCTCTTCTTTAGTGGCATTGAATCCCTTTATGGTAACATTGATTGTGTGCAGAAGCTCCCATCTGATGATTTGCAACCATTTGACGTTTGTCACTGTCTGAATTCCAAGCATGAATATAGTTGTCATTATCGTAGCAGTCTTACTGAATAACTTGTGCTCTTCAGGAATAGTTTTGTACGCTGTTATTGTTTTGGCTGAGAAGTAATTTTCTCTTTTCGTCCATGGGAGTTCAAATGATCTTTTTCTCAAATAGTCATCTACTTTTGAAAATTCACCAATATTTAGATCACTCTGAGGAATCACTGATGCTGGAACATTGATGAGCACTACGGAACACACTCCGCCCCAATCCTTGGGCAATTTCATATAGGCTCTAGATCCACAAGCTCAATATCGATCCATAAGGACATTTGTTCCTTCTCTCATTCCAGGAACGTCAATTGTGGTTTTGCATTCTTTGTTACATCCCAAATGGTTCGTTCCATGTCTTCGGAAACATAGTGTTGCATTAACCATTGGGATTAAAACTACTGTGCCTGATTCTTCTTCTACACATGTCGGTAGCTTGGAGTCCTTGGCCCATGACTTTAAGCATCCATCATTCACTTTCTGCACTTCTTGTATGTAGTCTGTTTTCAGCAGATGAGCTGCACAGGACATCATCCCTTCATGGTATGCACTCATCCATAGATCAATTGTTGTGTTTGTTCCCAACATCTAGGCGATCCTGCTATTTCTGTCACATCAGCAAAGTTCCTTCTCTTCATTTCTTCAATGATTACTTCATCCTGTCCTGTAGCATGATGCACAAGAATTTTGTCTGTCCATCCAGGCTCATTCGCCATTCGTATGGTCTTGATGTAGCCATCCTGGTAGGGAAACCACCATCTTGATCTCATCACAAGGTCGCCCAGCTTCCTTGGAACTGTCCTTGAGTAATACATGCTGCAAGATGGCTGAGGCATTTCGCATTGTATGCTGAAACCTCCTTAGAAATGGAAGTCCTTAATGTATTCATAGCATAGGGATTGAGAGAGCAGACATAGCAACTCTCATCAGATGCTCTTTCCCCCACGTTTTTCATGTGTTGATACCACATGTTATTCCCCAGGTCAGCTGAATTATCTAGATACGTCATTATCGTCCTCTACATCTTTTATGTCTCTTAACATGCCCCTAGAGATCAAGGAAATCGTCATCATTCATACTCCTAGTGGGGAGAATAATAGGCACGCTTTCTCCAATAGAACCATTAAGATGAAAGACACTGTGAAAAATAAGGAACATAAAGACAACGAGAACAATCATGCAAATATAGATTATGCATAGAAATCTGGGCACCCATTTCTCGTGCCATCCTACTGCTTACTGAACTCCTTCTCTCTCTATAATCGTGCCGTTTTCTTCATTAATCATTTTTAATACAATCATTGAATTCCTTTGACATTTGTTACTTTACAATTTGTTCAATAATAGCAATGGGGAGTATTCTCATTACTGGACCATTTTTAGGATTCTGTAAAAAAGTGTGAATTTTAACATCTTTCCTAACAAGAGCAGGGTAAGATTGAAGTATGAACACAAAGATAGCAACCACAAGCCAATGAATGTCACTATTGGCAGGTAGCATGTATTTTTATCACGATATTCTCCACAAAATGAATCTGGATATTGATCTCTCTTCAAATTTCTGATTAAGAACTGACCTTTAATCATAATTCTGATGCATTATTCACTTCAATATATTTCTAAAAGTTCAATACACCCGCTCGAATTTCTCTGCAAGTCCTTGCACTTCCTGCTAAAATAAATAAGGAATGTCTATTGAATTCCAGTCCAAATAAAATGTGTTTAATCCCTTGTTGCTTTATCATCCTTTTTCTTAGTCATCGATCGGGTCTGCACATGCAGAAATTCTTATTGTCTTGAATCTGGATCAGCAACGATGGGAGGGAGGGTCTTGGCCTTTATAAATCTATATGTCGTTCTGATGCAACCAAGCTTGTCTTGCCGATAACTTAACAGCTGAAGGGGACACTTCCTCATGCCACTTCTGGGTGAAGTTTTTGATCAGGATCAGGTCCCCAACATATAACTTAGGTGGTGGTAATAGTTCACTCAAATTGGTCGCCGAATTATCTTCTCCGTGTTCCTAGACCTTCCCCTGCCCCCGCTGCTTGATTTGATCTGAAATGAAAGAAATACTGCTAGCCATACATGTCAAATAATCGTGCATCTCATCACCTAGAGGTTTGGCTAAACTCTGGGCATCAATCCTGATTCTAGACAGATGTGTAAGGGGTGTTCTCATTCAACGCCCTGTTACTACCTCGTGCAGGGTGAGGTGGTGGTCCGAACCTTGCTGATTCCAAAGGGCATATAAGGCCAGGGGTAGGCAATACAGCCATCCCTTTTTCAAGGTCAATTTAATCTTGGCAATCCTCTCTTTGAGGAGGCCGTTGAGTCTCTCACATGTCCCTTTCCGTTGTGGTTGATATGTAGAAGAGAACTTGTGCTTTATACTTAATAAAATCCCTAGTTGTTCGAATAGCTCATTGACGAAAGGTGGCCCATTATCAGATCTTAGTACTTCACATGCACCCCACCTCAGGAAAACTGTGTGCACTAAAAACATTGATGAGCAAGTGGCATCAGGGTTTGCACACAGACCCGCTTCGATCAACCTAGAGAAGGGGCACACCACCACTAATAGATACCTATATCCATTACATGTTTGTAGCATATCGACATAGCCGATATGTAAATGTTGAAACGGACCATTCGGTCGAGGTATTAATGCTCTAATCGTTCTCAGTGTATGTCCAGCAGTAAACTTTTGACACATGATGCAATTCACCATAAACAGTGCGACGAGTTGCAACAAATTAGGAATGAACCAGTCTTCTGCAATATTGGCAACAGACTTTCTCTAGTTACTTGTGCGGGGTAATGCAGCTGTTCAAGAGCAACTTTTAATAAAGTTACTGGCATCACTGCCTTTCCAGTCCTTTCCTGTCACCATAAAGCTTCCACGGGGGATAAAGAACACCCCCTTCACTTCCACAGTTCTTGCTCTTCCTGTGGTGCACTTCTCTGAATCTCTGTTAATTGGGATATTGACAGCATATTAAACCCTTCCTGTACTAACATGGATGTGGTTGAATTTTCTTTAATATCCTCAATATCAAAACTCGAAATTTCTAAAGAATATGCAACCCTTTTGGCTTCTCTGTCTGCGGCTTTGTTCCTGCAAGAGATAAGTTTGTTCGTTTAGTATGCGCTGCACATTTTACGACTGATATGGCCAGTGGGAGTTGTAGTGCCTTAATAAGCCTATTCAATAAAGACACATGTTGCACTGTCGAGCCGTCTGCGCGCAGATAGACCCTCCTTTTCCAAAGTGACAATCCTGCGTGTCACATAGGCGGAGTCACTGTACGCCGTCACTTCCTGCCCTTCATGTTTCTCAAGTGCGACAATAAGCGCTACTAATTCTGCTGCTTGCACTAAGAAATGAGATGGTAGCCTTGCACTCGCCACACCACCATGAATTCTACATTTAATCTGTGTCTTACTACTGCAGCACCTGAATGCCTTTCCCCACTAGTTTCGTCAATTTTCGAAGAAACATCAGTAAAAAGAAACTCCCCTCCTGTCAAAGCATTCTCTTTCACACAGGGCATATCATCATAAAATTCAACATAATTGGCACAGTCATGCATATGATCACCTTCTACTGGCTCAGCTATGAACGTGGCTGGGTTCACCATCTTACAATTTTAATCGTAGGGTTGGAAATCATTACCTCGTAAACTGAAGCTCTTTGCCATTTTAGAGAAACCCATGGGCATATTGACATCCCAAACGAGGCATGCTCCACGTAAAGGGTCATAGAACAGCTCATGACAATACTTGTGGACTGCTCAATTGCAAACACGGTTGCCACCAAAGATTGTTTGCAAGGGAAGTGTCCTCTCATAACTGGGTCTAAAATCCCACTGTAATATGCCAAAGGTTTATACACTAATGCGGTACTTTGTGTAAGTACTGCTATCATGACTGTCCCATTTGTGTGCGAAAACAAATACAACTCCTCGCCATAATTGAAAACCCTAAAACAGGGACTATATACATTGCTTTTTTCAACTCCTCAATTCCTTCCTACATTTCTTCCGTCCATTCTATTTTTGTTTTACCAACTTGTGCTTTCTGGAATGCTTGCAGAAGTGGCTTTGTGTATGTGCTGTAATCCAACACCCAGGCTCTAGTTGCATAAACCCAGAAACTTCTGCATTTGTTTCACTGTGTTCGGTTTTGGTGTTTTCATAATTGCCTGAGCCCTTTCAGGTGTCTTTCTTTCCTTTGTTATGGTGGTCCCCCAGGCAGGCAGATCTGTGCTAGGAGTTGGCGGATGCCGAACTCACGGAAGGCCTAACTCCTTCCTCTGCCCAAAAAAATGCAAGGTCCACACAAGTAGCAAGGTGCAACTGGGGTTTATTACAGTCAACAAACCACAGGGATAACTTGCACATAGGGAAGTCCAGGCATATCTCGCCGCTTTCTGGCTCCCAGGCTGGTTTTGGTGACAAGTGGCATCACGATTTGCATCATACTCCGGGACCTTCTCCAAAAACCTAACTCCACTCTGGATTAGTTGCTGAGTGGTAGTTCCCCTATAGGAGCCCATATGGTAGTTATTTTATTGGATCAGACTGCATCAGGTGTTAGGCTTGACCATCCCAGAAAAACTGATACTGACCATTTCTTACAATATGCGGACCTCGTGATTGGTAAGTGACCCCAACTACCCACCCCTAGTGCCATGATTCCTGATTGGTTAATCTGCAGGCCCCCAAGCCTGGGACAACTCGGTTCCCAGCCCGCTAGACACCTCTTCACGGTGCATGAGGAACTATGTGTTTGTGATGTGCAACAATGTGTCTGTGGCATAATCGTGTGTAACCCATTGCTGCCATGAGCTTGTTCCTTTCCTAGCGCATAACTGTATCTGGAGTGTAACAGTTTTGTTGCGACCACTGTCTGTTCCGTAGGACGGTTTACTCTTCCGAGCCACCAAGTCTTGGCTCCTCATCAGCTCGGCCGTTCACGAGCTTGGGGACCATGTTTGTGAGCCCACAAGCTCTGAATTATTCTGTATTTGACGGTGAGCATGTCTCTCCTGCAGCCGGTGTTACTTTGGTTCTGTGTGGCTTCGAGTTGCTCTAGGTGATCTTGGCCTACTGTTATTTCCTAAATCTTGGTCTGGCTTCTACTGTATGCGTTGTCCCATAGTATCCATAGATTAGTGCGTTATGGCTAGTCAGGTCCCTTGAGTGCTCCTGATAGTTCATGGGGTTATTGGCATGTGAGCATCTGTAAGCATTTACACATGCTCTTCTTGCGTTCCTGCAGCAAGCTAATGGCAAAAATAATAAACGTGCAGACAGTATGTGCATATCACGGTCCTCTAGCTCATAGAACTGTACACATGTTCTTCATATAGTTGGGTGTGTGTGTGTCCCGGATGTGCGGATAGCACGCGTGCTTCGTGTCTAACGCTGCTATGTCGCCATGGTACCTCTAACGACTTGAGGCACATTGCTTCTGAGTGCTTTTAGTCGCTACTGTCCATGTAGTTGTCCCCAGCTCCTTCTTGTACATCTTCATCCACTCTGGGTATGGTTCGTACTACTGCAAGGTTGTAGGGTCGGCTGAGAGGGTATCTTTCGTGGTAGTTGTCCATTGTTGGAGCACAGGGAAATGATGTGAGCTCATTCGATCGGCGGCCACATTGTCTTTGATGTTTATTCCGGTTTGAGGGTCTTTCGGGATGGAAAGCATATCCTGACCTTCCCTCTTCACCTTTGTGTGAAATTAACTGACCTATGTATAACACTACCTCCACCTTATATCCCTAGTCTGCTAAAATAGTCATCAATTGGACAGTCTTGCCTACACTCATCTTCTGTTTTACTGCAATTCAATAGGTTATCTATGTACTGTTTTATCACTGTACTCTTTAGATCGACATTGCCTAGTTACATCTGTAGGACTCTGTTAAAGATCGATGGGGACTCACAGTACCCTTGAGGTAAATGAGTATGTTTTAGTAATGTAAAGGAAGTCCAGTCTTGTGAGTCCTTGTGCAACGGGATCGAGAAAAACTCATTTTTCAAATCGATCACTGTGAAGTACTGAGCTTCTACTGGGATACTGCACAATTTTGATGCCGGATTAGGCATTAAAGGAAACTCATCTACAATCTGGTTAAGAGGTCTAAAATCCTGGATAAATCTCCATGATCCTGGATACACCGCTGTGTTGCACAATGATTCTGAACAGTGCTGAAATAGTTTGAAATCTTCATCAGCTTCGCGAGACATGGGCTACTGTTTTGCTTGGGGTAAAATTGCTTCTGGCTTAAGCTTTATTTGAACCACCCCTACCCCCTTCAATAAACCTACATCATAGGGGCCTGTGGTCCATGGAGCACTCAGCTCCTTTTCAAGATCCTCCTGAAAAAATACTGGTTGTTGCCGCATTATCGCCATTCTCTGTGGGACTTCCCTTTTTTCTATCCTTATCCAATATGTAATGCTAATGAAGAACACCACTTCGTCATCGCTTTGGTCTTCCTTGAACCATCATCGGTTATGTCAGTCATTCTGTACCCCTTCTCAAGAGCTATCACTGTTCTCCATGATCTACCCTCATCGTCTGTTCCTTTGAGCATTGCCATCTCTCGTCATACTATAGCTGCTTCCAATTCTATGGGAATAGTCTGTCCACCTTCCTGATCCATAGGTATTCGTGGTCTAAATAAAAACTCATCAGGTATCCTCACATTCTTTCTTAACAGACCAGGTAGCCATGTCAGCAAAAGCTTACTCCATATAGAAAAATCTCTCTATCTACTGGAACGCATTGCAGAGCCAAATGCCCGGTGAATGCCAGTATAAACTCTGCCACGTTAAAATAGTGTATTCCTGGAGTGGAGCACACTATATTCTTTGATCAGTAAATTAAATTGTCACGTTAAGTTTCGTCATTAGATCTCTTCCTAAAATGTTAACTGGTGTCTGTCGTGAATAGAACAAAGGGATAGACATGTCACATTCTCCTATGGAGACCGATAATTTAACAGTAACAGGAACGAGACTCGTAGCTCCAGAGAACCCTTGAGTATTCATGGCAATACCTGACATTGCATACTTTCCTTCCCGTATTTATTTTCATTTTTATATTTGGCATTTATAAAGCACACCTAACTCGTAGGTTTGTGGGCGCTAGAAATGCAGGGTAAGAAACATTTGCAGTTGTTACCACAGGCAACATGCAGTACAAGCATTCAGTAACAGTTGCGTCTTTACAGAGGTTACAATATATACAGTTTGAGTATACAATTTACAATATGAAGGTTCTCAGAATTTGATTCCCTGTACAGTTTGGAAGGCTAGGTATACATTTGGCAATGAGGTGGTAGCTGGAGAGGTGTGAGTGCTACATATTTGACGAGAGGAGCCATTTTCTGAGTTTTCTGCAGAATGAGGAGTGGATGGATCAGATCTGATGGCTAGAGGGAGTGTTCCAGCTTTTTGCAGCAACGACTGGGAAGCTGCGACCCCCCCAGCTTTAGTTCTTTTGAATTTGGCCACAGTGAGAATGTGAGCTGATGTAGCGCAAGTAGGCTTAGTGGTTTGTGTAGGGGTAAGCAGATTGGTGAGAACGAGTTGCCCCAGTGTCTGCAAGAAAAGAAAAAGATTTGTCTCCTATCGTCACTTCAATCCTTGGTTCCTCTTGGGGGTCTGGTGTCACAGATAGTACTGAACGCATCAAGTCACCCTGTGAGCTGTCCTATTGCGGGTACCAGCTCATCCCTGTCCCTTTTAAAGGATATCCTCTTACCACAGTGACACCTCCTGTTCTAGGTTTTAATACTTGTTCTGTACTCGGATACTGCTTTGTCTGTATAGGGGCCTGTTGCTACTGGCCCCGGGGTGGATTAATTTGTGCTTGTCCGTGCTGTGGCACCTGCTGTAACTGCAGTGCTTGTGCCCGATAAGATGTGTGATCCTGGGCAAAACTCTCTCTGGTCTGTATGCTATATGGTGTGGACAACTCTGGAAAACTGGCCATTTTGTACACTCCCTCTGCTCTCGCATACACGCGCAATATGTCCTGTCATTTAACAATTCCAACATACTGGGGAATCCCTTCTGGTAAACCTTCCTTGGTTATATCCTCCCTGAGCACTCTGGTTTTCGTTCTGTGTATTTTGAAAACCACCTTGGTTATTCTGAAATCCTCCTCTTCCCCTATAACCCATATCTCTGCCTCGTGGCATAAACCCATACCCACATTGGTCCATCGGGCGTGGGATTCACCTGTGATGTACCTATTGCTTCCTGCATTCCCAATCCTTCTCCACTTGTCAATACCGCCCCTTCTATGGTTAATTATGACAATTTAATTTTTTCTGGGCTAACTTGGCTTCCTCAACTTTTCCATTTTCATCTTTCTTCTTGTTTTTCTCTTGTAATAACAGAAAATGATGTACTATTTTCAACTGTATCTCTTCATTTCTCTCTATATCTGTCGACAAATTCAATCCTCGTATTTCAATGACCTATTCTTTTCATTGGCGCCAATCGTTTTGCAATACCTTTCTTTAGTCACTGTTACTTCTCAACTTTTCACAATTCTATTGCTCCTCAATATTTTACTCAACAAACAACATTTAGACTAGTCCCACATTTGCACATTATAAAACACTGTGATCACCTCTTCCCTTGCCTTTACTTTACCCTGTACAGGGTTTGTCCTGATCCCTAGCAAGAAACAGGCATCTAGTGTGGGCAAGGCCTGGACTTTAAGGATTGCTGGCTGGCGCAGACTGCTACTTTCAAATACTAGCAACTGCCCCTGCCAAGATGCGCCCCGGAGTGGGATGCCACATGGGAACCAAGATGGCCCCTGGCAATCCCTGTCACAAGGATCCCTGGTGGTCTAGTGGTGCTGGGTGCAGCTCAGGGCTATATAAGCCCCTCCCTGGGCCTCACCCAGGGCTTAGCGTTTCCTCAGGCTGAAAACTGCAAGAAGCGTAACGCTTGCATGGCAGTGTTGTCTCCACGTATTCCACGGCTGCAGTTTCTCTGCTTACCTGATCAGCATTCTGAAGCTTCTTAAGATTCTTACGCGCTGAATACTCACCGTGTTGGCATCCAGACTCCCAGAGACAAAAGGCAACAAAGTAAGCAGTCGGCAGTGTTCAGAGCTCACCCCAGCACACTCCCTCATCTCTCATTTCATGGCTTACCTCCGATAGCAATCAGGCGGCATTCGTCCTTATTCCAGGTGTTGCACTCATCGGAAGGGTCCTCATGCCACAGGTAGCAAGTGGGAAGCATCGCACGACAGAGACCTGAAAGAGACATTAATAACGCTGCACTGCAGAAAGATCTGAAAGTGAAAGGAAAGAGATATTAACAGCGCTCTGCAAAGGAGCAGACTTTTGAAACTACAAGAGAACTCAATATTGCAACGCGCATTGCGCCGTACCATTTCTACAAGGATATACGAAAAGCAGGAAAAGATATTAAACAACGCGCGTTCACGTCACATACAGCACGCAAAGGAGAACTTACCTACAGGCATCACGTGCCCTGCATCAGGTCTCGGCCACCTTTCCCAGTAAAGCAACTGGTAGACAGATGCCAGCTGGACATATGAACACAGCTTCTGAGTACAAAAGATGAGCAGAGACCCCATACTGCCAACCAGCATACCCTGGGAAGACTTGAGGTGGTGGGGGGGTCGAGATCAGAGGGCGCAGTGGCATTACCCTTTCCTTGTTTGTTTACATAGGACCATCCTGAGGGCCCAGCACCAAACTTACCATAACAAAAACCTCCATATCACTCCCAAACTTACCATACACTGGGCAATTGGCCTTCCAGCAGAACAGTGGGAAGGGAGTGGATTGGATTTAGCAGCACATCACCAAGGACCAAACATCTGGCTATCAGGACCAGGCACTCCTGCAGGGTACCAGAGGTAAGCGTTAGAGTTTGAGACATCACCTTACAGAGTCCTGAACTATGCGTTTTTCTCTATTTCTACTCCCAGTGGAATTTCAAATGTCTCCTTCTAATTCCCTTGAATTAGGAATCCTCTGTGTTCTCTCTTATCTCCACAATATTTCCCCTTACTCAAAATTATCACAATCCTTTTCCTTTACTTGCCATTCCCCTTAGTCTACTTACCATTCATTAATCTACTCGAGGCCTTCGGTATCGACTCCTCCTTCCATCTGACAACTTCGCGTTCTGTCCACATAGCGCCCATGGAAACAGAGCAGGGTTTTCTTCAAAGAGAGACCTGCCCATCGTCCCGGTTCTTCTTGCAGGTATATTTCTATTCGGCCGCTGTTCACAGGAAACTGCGATCTTCCAGCTAATGGCAGAGGACGACCGATCGTCCGAAACTCTAGAGCTGAACTAGTTTGGATCTTTAAACCATCCTCTGCTACCACGTGCACTTAGGGCCCTTTTAGGAGCTTGCATATTTAATAGATGGGATCATACAGAATAACTTCAAGTCCAAATAAACGAACCAACTCGGGAAGATGGCAAAGCACTGTTTTATTGACAATTATTTAAAACGGGGAGTTCACAACAAACCTCAACGGATTTACGCTCAGTCTCTCGGGATTGGCTAAGGGGAACATCTAAATATGCTTTTCTATAGGAGCTCTGATTGATACCTTATTGGTCTTCAAACTATAAGGTCCTTCGTTATATGGACTGCTACAATTGTTTGTCATGCTTGTGCCATGTCTGCAACATTTGGTTCATTTAGCAGCACGTAAGCCCAGACTCAGATGCAACGAGATGGGGCATGACACTATCACCCCACCCAATTAGCCCAGCATCTCTCATCACCCACGCCTTCGGCAATGAAGATTGTCTTTGTACTTGGCCTTGCAAAAGTATCCTTGTCTTTAAGAATGCACAGGAGTGAGGGCACTCACTATCGTGTCTTGACTCCAGGCCAGACAACCTTGCCATGCAGCTCCACGATTCTGCTTATTCTTGCTGTGACAGTTTTCCCTACCCGCTTCATGGGTCCTGGCTTACTAAATTCATGATACTAATGTCCAGCTTCTATACAATGGCAGCTTTGCCTGCATTCTATTCACTACGTATGGCCAGCTTCTATTATGACTTAGTCTACCTTGAGTTTCAGCGTCTGTACAATTATTGAACGGTTCATTTTCATTATCTGCAGCACTTTGTGCACGAGTAATGTTCTTTGTGTTTAAAAGCTCACTTGATTCTCCAGATTGGGGTCTGGCATGGATTGACATGCTCATGAATATTCCCTGTCGTCAGGCTGGGAATCCTCGGTCAAAGAAAAAATAGTTTCACTTTTGTTTATAAATGTCTTTCTCCTATAAGCCAGTTACTGAGCTATGGGTAATACTGCCCCAGCCAATGACTGCCCTCTCCCTAAGCCCCTCCTCTGGCAGCCAGCTTCACATTTTTCTGCACGTTCAAGTGTTGGGAGTCCTCGTGCTTCACCCCGGGAGCTTTCTGCGTTTTTTCGTGCGTTTTGATAGGAGATCCTTGTTTTGTTCAATTCGGGCCTGTCTGCTCCATTGTCTACTCATCCGATTAACGGGGATCAGTTTTTTGGCATCTTTCATCGCCCCTCAAGGGCAACATCGTTGAGTGTTTCTTCTTTGAGGCTTCCAGAAGATCAGGCCTATACCGCGCCGGAACATGTCGGAGGAGAAGGACGATGGCGCTTCCCTCTTCAAGCTTTGCTCCAACTGCGGTTTGTGGGATTGTTTTCACAGATAAGAATTCCCAGTGCCTGTATTGACTGCCCCCGACACACAAGGAAGAAGATTGTGAGATCTGCCGCGGCTTCACCAAGTGCACGATGAAGGATCGACACGCCCGGCTAGTGACGTTGAAGAGGAAGTGCCAGGCATCATCCGCACTCCAGCCACCCCCTTCGAAGTGCCAGGAACGTTCACGCCAAAATATGTGACATATGGAGAACAGTTAAACCAGCAGAGAGCCACGGACGGACGAAGAAGTAAGAGACTTTGTGAAGGCCAGCATTTATGCTCCAGAAGGAACAAAGTTTTGGTATCCAAAGAAACAGAGAAAATATGTGGGGAAAATGGATCTATTGCAATCCAAGTGGGGAATGTCAACTAATGACATGGAACAAAGACAAGCACGTAAGAACAGCAGGATGTTTAAAGGGAGTAATAAAGATATGGACCCCAAAGGAACAGTTCTGCAGACCCAGATGTGTAGATCCAGAGGATGACAGAAAAGGAAATACAGAGAAAGAAGTAAGAGTGGTCGAGGAATCGGCCAGAGGTGGGAGTGAAGAGGAAGTGCCAGGCATCATCTGCACTCCAGCCACCCCCTTTGAAGTGCCAGGAACGAACACGCCAAAGTATGTGATGTATGGAGAACAGTGGCTCTGGTCACTGCCTATCGGAATAACAGCACCTATTGAAGTACTGACACCTAAGCAAACCTGGACAGTAAGGTACTCACTGAGAAATTCATATCCACAGACACGACAAAAGGACGTTTGCCAGAACGGAATACCTGAAGAAACCAAGAAGATACTAAAAGAAGACTGGTGACGTTATGAGAAATCAGACTGACGCACATACAGAATATAATGATCTAAGAATGCTGATGGAGACGAAACACCATGGATAAGTGACATCTCAAGCCGAAGGTGAAAAAGGTGATTTCAAGATGAAGAAACTTAGGCCATATGCCTGATTGAGACATTGTCAGTTAAAACGTGTACATACGCAAGAAACCCCAAGAAGCAAAGAAATTGTGGAGCTTGCTTACGCTTAGTAGAAAAATAGATTGCGGCAGGCGCCTACTATACATATATCTACCTCCAAAAACACTGTATAGATGAGCGAAAATCCACTGCGCATATGAGCGGAATTGAATAGAGGTTTCTAAAGGCCTCAAGAGGAGAGGGCCGCTGCCACAAATCAAGAAGGAAAGGCAGAGAGAAACCCAGCTGAAGATAACCCTGCAAAGAGGCCAAAGTCATATCAGGCTGGAACAGGCTAGCAATGCCCACAGTTAAAGAGAAGAATAACAGTGTCTCCTGTTCAGCCAGGGCGAGATAAGCCGCAGATGGTATACGACTGACAGAACTAAATCAAATACACAAAACTGCATGAAGAAGAGGCTGATTTCACGGTGTCCTAGTCGCGTGGCAAGGCGGCAGAAAGGGATGAGACTTTTACACCTACGCATGGAGCCTTGTCGTTCCAATACTCCTTAACTTTCTCAGACCAAGAGGCAGACTCAAGGCCAAACTACAAAGCAGTAATTGTCACACGGCCACTGAGGTGATGAATGGTTGTACCGTAAATTGAAGGGAAGTTGGGGTGCAGGCTTACTCCCTGCACCTGGGTAATTATTCTGCATGCTGCTAAGTGGAAGTGGGAAAGAATGTGTGGGATCAATGGCAACCCAATCATAGTGGACCATGTAATCTAGGGTCCTATGGAGAGTAGAGCCAATGGGACGTTGTACTTTTAGTGATGTTTACAGTAGCCAGTTCGAAGGAAGTGTTTAGTTGCCCCACCTGACATTATTATCCAATCCCCTCGCCCCGTGACCATATACAGATATAGTACCTATATTAAAGTTACCTTCCTATAACAAATCAAGTTGAATGTTCGGTTTTTAAGATTACACGTCAATGATGACGGGATTTTGGTATACATGTTGTAGTTTTTCTGAAATTATTCAGAGTTTAAGCGAGATGGAAGATCGAGCAGTTGCTGATGTTCATTGAACTCCCCGTTTTTTTGTACTTGTCATTAAATAGACACCTTTGCCAAACTATTGAATTGTCATTATTATTTGATGCGAGAGTACGAATCTGCATCCCCATCTATCTCAAGGGTGCTGCTGCTCATCTTAAAGGGCTGTTTGGAGACCCCCAGTCTTATGGGCTGGCTGGGGTCCATCCAGTTCCACCTGGCTTAAGGCCAAGGCCTCTGCCCCGAGTGCTTCAATGGGGGCAAGCCTCATCCGGATCCAGCCATCCAGAACAGGCTTCCAAGACCTTTGAGGGTGCTCCATCCGTGGGGGACCAAGGCAAGGCCAAGTACCGCAAGTCTGCTTCCGTCTGGGTCGCCGTGCAAGCTGGTTCCCACGACAGGCAGGGCGTGTTCATCGTCTCAGTCTGCCTTGGTTTCTAATCACTGCTCCAGCTCTTCATCCAAGAGGAAGTCAGCTACCCCAGGGAAGCTGTGGGAGAATACCAAGCAGGACAAGATGTCCGACCTACCCGTGAAGGCCCAGGTGGCCCAGGCCGAATTGTCGTCCTCGCTTGGGTTGGTGGTGGCCTCCCTTTCGAAGGCAAAGGGGGCGGTCACTGTCAGGATGCCCCGGTGGCAGCCAGAGTGTCTCTCCCTGCCAGGCAACGGTCTTCGTTCAAGCTGATAGAAAAAGACTCCGGGGAACTCCAGGGCACAGACATTTCTTTGCCTGAAGATGAGGAGGAGATGGTTTCCATCCACACCAGCCCGGAGGGTGGTGACGCTGGCAACGATGGCAAGAATGTCGAGGAGATGGCCCCCCTCTGGGGACAACAACATGGGCAATGGTCCTAGCAGCCCTGTTCCCCAGCTTCCTCCGAGACCTGTCGCAGGATATCCACTCGACCCGCCACACGCTGGTGTCAGAGATTCAAAATAGGATGCCGACGGCACCTCCTGCAGCACCACCAGCGACATCCCCGTTGACACCAGGGCCGCCACCGCTGAAGAAAAGGAGACACCCTACACAGACATGGCGACGATGGACACCGACGACGATGGTGGGATGTCCCTTCCCTCGCCGGACAAAGTGGGATCCTTTCACTCCATGATCACCCATTCGTCAGAACTCTTACAGCTCACCTCGGAAGAGAAGGAAGGTTTTCTGTACCAGCACGGGAAGGCGGAGAGGAAGACCATCCTCTCGGTATCGCTCCTGGGCGACATCTGGGATGAGGGGCAGGACCTTCTAAAGAACCCCTCCTCGGCCCCGGCCAAGAGGGACAGAATACCCGGTTCGGGAGTCTGCATCCAAGTGCCTGCGGTCCCAACTGTCGCTGGACTCGGGGGGGGGGGGGGGGGGTAGGATACAGAGGGGCACAGAGGAGGGGTACATCTGTACAGGGCAGCGGAGAGGAGAGGGGCATCTGGCTAGCGAGTCAGGTGGTATTGGGGCGACATTATGAGGAGAAACTCATTGAAGGTGTGGCTCTTGAGTTCTTTTCTGAATTGTAGGAGCATGGGGGCAAGTCTGTTGCTGACTGGGAGGAGGTTCCATAGTCTTGGGGCATAGACGGAGAAGGCCTTTCCTTTATGCAGCAGAGTCCTGGCTTCTGGTGGTGTGCTTTCCATCTGAGATGCTGAGTTTCTCTGCGAGGTAGCTGGGTGACTTGTGGGTGACTGCCTTATAGACCTTTGTGGCAATCCTCTAGCAATTCAGGAAACAATCTGAAGAATGCACAGAACCTCCCCTAGAGAAGCACTTTAACTCTTTGATAAGGCTAAGTCGGCCCTCACTGACAAAGGGTTTAGTTGAAAACAGACACATACTCTGGTCCACCCATACAGGAAGTGTATTTAGCCTAACCCAGTTTTAGCTATTTTAGAGGGTGCTGGCTGGGCTCAGAGTGAACCCAAGCCAGCACAACAGCTATTTTAGGTCCTGCCTCTTATTTCACGCAGACAGAGCTTAGCCAAAACCAAATAGCGAGGAATAATGCTTAAAACAATGCATTTGTTTTTCAGTGGCTACCATACGGGTACATTGTGGTAGTAATGTTGTAAAAGGGATTGTGCTCCTGGTGAAGCCAAACTAAATGATAACTTCCACCAGCCTAATCTACAATACACTTGTAGAGTTGTTTCTCCCTAGGACCAAAACTGGGCTTAACAAAAGCACTCCTTCTCTAGGAGCCATATGGGATACAATAAGACCACACGAAAAAGGGTTGCAGTGGCATGTGGGGCTTCTGTGGAAGTACAGTACAAAGTTCCATGAAAACCAGCAGGCAAAAATCTAAAGGTTTAGGGATCCCATAAATTGGCAAAAGAGAAAAACAAAAATGGAACTTTGTCCTAACAATTATGAATTCAATAATCCTCTGTCATTATTTCACTGCAAGAGGATGCAGTGTTCAGGAGGAAAGGAAATAGTTGATATTGGCTTACTATGGAAGCTCTAAACAACCATAGAAGAATTAATCCTACTTGTCGTACCTCCTGTCTACTGAATTAATGCCTATTGAGCTGGTCAATAAAGTGATCACCAGTGTGCAACAAATATTCCAGAGGAAAAGGCGTTCAAGGGAACCACTACACAACTTCTCAAAGCCCATTTACTCTTTTGTTGAGTGTGACAAAATGGCTCCTGCTATGCAGGCGTATAAGAGCTAATAGTGATTAAAGCACCTCGTCAATTCTAAAAAACCAACAGTGCCCCCAATCATAAAGGCAAAACAGACAGTAAAAGATATACCCCCTTCGGGTAACGTGGGCTGACAAAAGGCAATACTCTCAAGAGGAGTATGAATGTGATTCAGTATCAACCCAAGCAGCAAAGCATCGCAGTCCAAAATAAAAAATAAATGTCCATCAAAGTTCTATGAAAAATATATGTACTTTAATTAAACACACCATCTGCAAGAATAACTCAATAGAAAAACACTATACAAAACTCACCCCTTGGCAAGAACACAGAATATGCGATAGATAGATAGATGCAACACTCTGTAATAAGAAAAGGGTTAGAGGAAATCCAACATGAAAAGGTGCAAAAGTGACATAACCAGTCTCTAGGGCCCAAATTGTACCAAAGGAGCAATTACGTGTCAAAAGTACCTTCTTGGCGTTTCAACAGCGTCCAACAAGGCTTTGAGCTGTTGTGGTGGATCATGTTGGCCCAAGGAGAAAAACTGGGGTTGAGTCGGTTCGAATGCAATAGCTCAGAGTGGTTTGAGTGTAACGTTTGGCATTGCAGATTGAATGGCTCACCTGGATCGGTTTGGAGTTGAGTCCATTCGCGACATGTGGGTAGGGTCTATGCGTAGCGCTCCAGCGGTTTGAGTCGAGGGTCGGCGATGCTTCAAAGCAGTGATCCTTATGTTCCAGTGTGTCGTTCGATGAAGCAGCGATTCGAGGTCAAGCCGGATTGAGTCGTTCCTTAACTGCTGGTTCAAGTCAATGGGTGACCCTCCAGCAGTTTGTCGGTTCCGGCGTTAAGCGGTTGATTTTAGCTGAGCAGGTGACTCTCTGTGAGGACCCACTGAGACATTGCACAGGTTCAAAGTTGCAAGCACATGGGTTCAAAGGTTCGGTTGAGTGCCAAAAGCCACACTGGCAAGTCCTGAGATTGAAAGGCAGTTAGATCGGTTTGATGCGATGAAAAATAGGAATCCTGTCTGTCTTAGCTCTCAGGATGCTGTGAGTCTTTATCTGGGGTTTTGGGGACAGGTTCAGTACTTGTTCTCGTGCTCTTGAGCAAGGTAGGCTGACGCAGAAGTTCACGAGTCCTTCCACCACGATGAGATCATGTGCAGCAGTGTGGCTGGCAAAGATGCAGGACTTGTTCCATCAGCAGGTCACCTCAATATTCCATGGGTATGTGTAGGGAACAGAGCTTTCCTCTACCTTGTGCACTCAGTGTTCACCTCACCGGTCAAAGTCAACTCTTCCCAACAGCAGTCGAATGAATCTTTTCAGGTTTTTATTTCAAAGTGAAAGAGTATGAGACCCCTTCTTTTAAAGGCAAATCCCCACATGTGATTAGACTAATGCATGCCTGCTTTAGTGAGCCAATTGCTGTCCTTGTAACAAGTTGACTTTGCCTTTTGACATCATACCCAGAGTGTCTTTTGTTAAAGGAAGTGGAGGGAAAAGAGGTATGAAGCGAAAACATGATGGTGGAATCTTCTTCCAGATGGTCTGAATGAATGCGGCTGTAATACCAGCCACACCCTACCCCTCAGGTATGGCTTATATTTAAAGTTTACAACTGCTACCAGGGTAGTAACCCTCATAGTTATGTATTTTGTGAACAGAGGTGCATATCCTAAATGCAACCCTTGTGCTGCAGTGACTTGGCTGTCACATCAACTGTCAACAGGGCACTTCTAATATGAACCTGCTCATTGACACGGGAAAGCAGAGACTGCAGATCAGGCTTCTTATTCTGCCGAGCACAGGTGTTCACTACGCTTTTGGCATGGTGCTTGTGGACAAGGTGGCGGGTCAGCAGACCACTCTCTCTGAGAGAGAATTACCCACATCTTTAATAAAAAAACAAAAAAGCCAGGGCTTCTACACCCTTGCTAGAGGGAAATCCCTCACTGCGAGCACACGTCTCCCTGTATGAAAGGAAAGAGGCCAGTTTACTTGAGGAAAATCACACACAGAGAGAAACCTATTCTATCTCACCATTTTCTTTCAGCCCTCCACATATCTCCAGCGAAACTCTGTTTCATTGTCATCCATGGACCTTTCTGCTGGTGATCCAGGAGACAGACGCTGAACAAGAGAGATGTAAGGTGGGGGGGGGTGCATAATTGCTTGAATGTGAGTTTCCAGAGGACAGTGAGGCATTGAATCTGTGCCTCTGATGCACCAGGTCTGGCACTGATGTATTGCTACTTGTGTATGCTAAATGTGCTGTCACATTGCCGACTAATAAAACACAGGAGAGAACTCCTTGACAAACACTGCAAGCGCAAAGTTGCCTGTGGTTCCTCTTTTCTCCAGATTAACATCCCGGGCCCTAGGGTGTGGCCCCAAACCAAGGCACATGCAGCGTGTTCTTTTGAACCCCTCATCAATATACTTGATATATGCCCAGCACCAGTGATTATGCAGTACATCACCCACACACCTTGTTCATCTAACCTAGGTTAATCTATTTTACTTACCTTTAGTCCAATATTTTACAGCAATTTAAGGGTGTTTAATAACGTCTTACTACTTGGTAAATGTATTGTATGTAGCTCAAACTATTGCAGAATACAGTATATAATCATTCTTTTTGTCTTTTAAGGTTTTACAGCTGCCTACAGTCTGCATTAAGCACTGAAGATTGTGTTACAAACCCAACTGTTGAGTTTGAAAAAAACGGCACTGTGTATACTCGTCGTCGGAAAAAAAACAAGGAAGCAAAAGACATCACACCACTCTCTGCAGAAGATTCTGATAGTGATGTTGATCTACAGACTGGACTCATACTTTTCAATGAACCACACTAATCAAAATTAACTGAATTTCAATTGCAAAGATGTATAGCAATCTTTTTATAAAATATTATTGAAACCACAATAATCCACACACTTCCGCAGTTGTAATCTTTTTGGGTACAAAGCAATAAGTCTTTGCGTGCATTTTTCAGATATTATTTAAATGCTATTCTCCTCTTCTCAGCCAAAATATACATTGTCCTAAATGGATCCACTAAACCTGATTCACTATTCATAGCACAATCATATATTCTATGAGGTGGAGCGCATGATCAACTGTTACTGAAAGAAATCCAGGAACGCATGATAGTAACAAGTCGGACATTAGCAATTATAAACTGCTCCAAAGCTTCCTTTTCAGAATCTTCAATCTTACCATGTTTACGCTTGGATCCAAATATCCAGGATCAAAGAAACAATTGGTTTCACAAGAGGAAGATACCATAATGACTTATCCGGAGGTTCCGTTTATTAGCGGACTATGCCAGACTGACCACAGAATCAAAACCAGCAAAAGAACATGGGGAGAAGTGACCAAATCGAGAGACAGCCATTGCTTCTCTAGCTGGACTTCCAAAAGTCTTGTTTGAGTTTTAGCCAAACTTAATGCCACAATAGTTCTACCCGCTGAATGTACTATTCTCAGCTGCACCTTTGGAATCACAACTACTCTGAACTGCTCAAATTTGCTTCATGTTCATACCAGAGGCACCAGAATGCAACAATGTAGAAGTCTTAATCGAATTGGGAATTAGTTTCTTTGCCATCATCAAAGCTTGACTCCCAACATAATTAGTACACTCATTTTAAGTAGCTAACGTGGATAATACATGATGAGCCAGACTATCCTATGCCAGATGTTCTTTGCTTCCACAGTAAATGCATCCTCTTGAATGCCTCCTATATTCAGTATATGCTCATTAGGTGTATTCTGAATCAATATGCATGGGTGCAACTGAATCTGGCAGTATGGATTCTAAAGCAGTGCCAGACTTTCTCAAAGGGTCGCTCTAGGGGAGCAAGTGTTTCTAGAATTATATCCCTGATGCTTTTCCCTTCTTCACTATTGGAAACTAAATGTGGTTTGACGGTGCAACCTTGTTAGTCTCATTCATATTTCATGTGATGCTAATTAATATGCAATCTCCTCTTTGAGTTTTAAAAACGTATTATATTATGTTATTTTCATCCACTTGATCTCAGCAGCCAACTGTGTTAACCTAGCAACAAGAATGAGCAGTCATTGTTTCTTGTAACATGTTGCAGAAAGCATTTTCATCGTCTTACTCTAATTCCGGGTTGATTGACCATCTGGCAATACATTGCCAAAGGTTTGAGCACTTATCCAAGTCCATCAGCAGCTGCCACCATGAGCATAGCCTGGGAAATATCTGAATGAGCCAAGTTGCCAATCCAAAATCTAACTTTAAACTGGTCAGGAACAGAATGGTGCAGAAATTGGACACAACAGGCTTCAGGGAACTCCTTTACCATCGCTGCTAAATTAGCATTGAAGGGGCTAGCCACAAAAGGCGTATACCCCATAACCGGCAGGTAAGGCCAGTTTAAAACTTTACAGTACATTTCTGTCTTCCTGAACTGTGAACAGTGGGTTACAATTATGTTGATTGGTTCAGGGCAAACGATGTGTTGGTGTTTGCAACCTGTCAGCATCTGAAAGGAACCTCGTTCACCATGGCTGCCTGCACCGTCGCATTGCCTTGCCATGGTAATCAAGGACACTTGGGTTGGAGAAGTGGTCCTGGTAATCAGGTCCATTGGTCTATGGAACATGTATTGGGGCTTACTGTGGCAGCTGTCGTGAGTGGTAGTGGCTTAGATTAGACTTCATACATTGCAGATTAGTTTACTGTTGCCAGATGTCCTTTATAACATACGGCTGATGACTGGAAAGGATTACAAGATGATATGGCTGCTGCACACGGCCTTTCTTTTAGGCGGGAAGCTGGCAGCATAAGAGGGTGCCTGACAGGATGAATGGTGTCTGTGCTGTGGTACCTTGCATGGACTCAGTCTTGTGATTATGAAATTCTGTGAGTGGGAGGTTTTTTTCCAACTTGTGCTACTGGGTCACTCAGTGTACCTCTATGTTCGGTTCAGAAACCGTCCAGTAGCCACAGGGAACGGTTGCCTGTTTTTTCACAACCAGAGGAGCACGAACTGCCCGTGCATCTGAGCAGGATAAATCACTCGCTCAACGCCAATAAGCGGCATAGACTTGTATGTGCATGCTTCTGTGAAAGGTAAACCACTGAAAACAATGAGTGTCAATTAAGGTCTTGCCTCTATGAATCATCTATCTATCTGAGCTCAGTAGTGCTCTGTAATTTACGTTTTGAATGCTATAATACTTTCTAGTTTATGTATACTGTGGGGAATGTGAACACATGACACTCTAGGAAATTAGTTTTGTCCTTTATGTAGTACATTTCTCATTGCAGCCTAGTTGCTGCCGTGCAAAACTAACTTAGAGGTATAGTACAAGCATGTTGGTGTAGCCAGTGGCGCAGCGCACCATTCTGAGCCCCTCCAAAAGTACAGGGCATGCCTCAATCTAGGCTGGCCTAGACCACCACATGTCCTCTCCCCAATAATGGGTTAAAATGGTGCTTAATACAGAATACTTTCTGTGATAAATTGTGGAAAAGGCGACACAGTTTGCAATCAGTTTTGTATTAGAGAAAATCCAATAGATGCAAGTCACCCAAATTGCGGAGCAGTATTTCCCAATGCATTTTCATGCCTTTCCCCATAATTGAGTGCTGTGAGTAGTGGCAACGCAGCAAGAGAGGTTGCTTCCGTGCCTTTGAGCCCTTATAAGGGTGTGTCCAACATGCATTGCCCCTTCCGCCATGACGTTTATTTCCTGGGCTAAGGACAGCCCGATGCCAAACATGTCCACTCAGCGATTACGCGGAGGGCTTGCCTGACAACCCCTAATGGTCGCCACCTCGTAGGCCGCAGTGTCATCACCAAGACATTTGCCAGAGCTGAGTTTGATGTGTCGCTGGTCACGGTTACCGAAACCCGGTACTCAAAGCAGCATTTGTTCACAGATTATTTATGTTCCCATCAAGTGCTCAGTCAAAACATATGCTAGTTTTCTGAATATAGCATAGGCAGGAAAGTGTTGCTGTCTTGTGTAGAAAGTAGCCAGAATTTTGATGCTTCGAGTAACCCGTCAAAACATAAATAGCCTGGGTTCAGAATGAAGATGTGATGAGCTATAAGCTGAGAAACCAACTCCAGGAATGTGCTATAAACCTCTCTGTGTCATGTGTCGCCCAGTTTGCTGGAACTACCTCTGGGAAACCGAGCCAGTATGTAGAGTGCAGCAAAGGTGATTTATAAATGTGCTGTAAAGTACATCTTCAAGTCCGTTTCACACAACCCATTATTTGTCTAACTATGAGTTGGCCTTGGAGACACACACACACTTAGAGCGGGAGGAGATTGAGAAGTAGGTGCCCAATCATGCACATACACGTTGGGGTGCTCGCCCCTCTTCGGCGCATTTGGGATCTCCAGCATTTGTACCTGAAAGAAAATCCTATGTCAGCGCAAATGCTGGCGGATTTGTATGATGAAGTGGAAGGAGTTGGCTGAAATGCAAGTTGCGTTCTGCACCTCATCTCCGCCATAAAAATGAATGGAAATGTGGGTAACGTTAATGGAAGGCGTAAAAGCATTACACAAGACTTTTACTTTTTCCATTAACGTTACACCCACATTGAAAATGATCCCAAATGTATTCAGTAAGTCATTCATTTTACACCTGTTATTTAGTATTTATTGCAAGTTGCCCCCATCTCGCGCAATTCCCCCCCCCCCAGCCGTTGACGCCTAACAACAATAGGGTAATGTGGAAAAGGTGCAACCTCGTTGAAAATTGGCAGTATCAAGCAATCTTCAGACGGTTAAAATCTTCATATGACTGTTAATCTCTCCACATGAGTGTTTGGCCCTCACCACACAGCCACCACAACCCTAACTTTAAATATACTCTGCGAAAGGTTAGCAATGTAAAAAAAGAAATGGCGGAACTGTATTGTATTACCCTAATTATTAGTATTATGTTGATTATGGTCATTGTTTTCAGTTTTAAATGACAGAGGACATCTAAAGCACCAAAAGAAATTAAAAATAAGCCAACAAGTGTTGGTATAAGTGAGAGCCGAGCCCAAGTAGGCTGACTTCCTACCACCAGAAGTGAATCGAACACCTCCACAAGCCACACCATAATAATGAAGCCTCGGGAGGAGCATAAGAGCATCAACCCATCCCGGATGTCAGCATGCATGCGGGAAAGTGACAATTACATTGCATCATATCACTGTACTCTAGGCTCATTACCACTATTAAAAAAAATGTCTGCATACGACAGCGAGAGAATGGCATTGGTGAGTACGCTAACTGTATTTGGAGTTTTCCCATAAGCTACTATGTTCCTATTTGTTCTAATTCTTGACGCAGTTGGTATCTTCACTGATGTCAATAGGAGACGGGAGAGGTGGTACCCCTGTTTCATACATTCCTTCAGATAAAACTTATCAGACAGAACGCCTTATTTACACAGGTTTTTGCGGAAGGGGACATCATTGGCAATGTTTATTTTTATTTTGAGACCATATCAAAACTTCTCCAGAACCTCTTTAAGGTTCATCCCATCAACCCTATCAAAAGCTTTTTGTGTCCAATGCAGGAAGCAGAGATGGATCAGGGTATCTGTAATCTTTATCAATAAGATGTTGTATTCACTGAATGTTGTCAAAGGTGGATCTCACTGTTATAAAAACATGATGACGATCTAGCTAAATGGGCCTAACTTGCTCTAACCTCTTAGCTATTATTAGAATACATATTTACAGATCTGTATTAATCGCAGCTATAGGTCTATAAGAGGCACAGAATCTGGGGCATTTGCGGGGTTTGGGAAGTACAGCGATGTGGTATCGACATATGGAATCTACTAAAGAAACACCTTCCATAAAGGTATTGTATTCATCTGTCAGTGGTTGTCCAGAGTTGGAGAAATGTTTTATAGATGTTAGCCGTTTGGGCCTAGGCTCATGGAGCGTTTAGGGTAGTTAATACCTTGTCGAACCTTTTATCTGCACTAGCGCTTCGAAGGGCTCATTTTGGGCTTTTGAGTGTGTAGGCAGTTGGACTGAATCAAGGTATTTCTTTTGTTTATGTGGGCACAATTCTTCACTATAAAGGGATTGATAATGAGTATTGAATGTTTTTTGTGTCACCTCCCTAATTTCCACATGTTCAGAATTGTCAACCCAAAACCTGAGATTCTTTATTATGAACAAAACCAGTTTCACAATCCCCAAACCCTTGACCCTACCATATGTACCCTCCCAGTCCATCAAACTGAAGAATGCGATTCCCCACCTGCAAATCACAACCAAAGAATATCCAACACTGCAACTGAAAGATGTGCCAATTGAGCCTTGAGAGTTAAATATTAAACTGAGAAGATTCAGCCTCGCACCCGCAGGCTATCTGTCATCTTTGTTAACTACCTCAAAGTCAATACATCGTTTTTTTGTTTTGGCATCCCCACTGTGGCCCAAACTCCTAAATTTAATTTACCAAACACCCATTTAATTGTGCGGCTTCCGAAATCTGATCATGAATACGGATCATTGTGTGTAGTAGACAAAAGATTACTCAATTCAGATTTGTTCATGGCACTGCAGCGCCTTCATTTCTTTTGCTCCTTTGCGCAGGCTCTTAGGTCTCTTTTCTTACCAGCTTGATTCTCTGTACTCTTATCTTGGAGCTGTGTCTGCACTTGGTCATCCCTTGTTGGTAGGGATATGCAGACCACCTTTGCACCTTCCTCTGGAGAGAAGACTGTTGTGAGTTTATCATCGATATTAAACTGTAAACCGAATGGATAAGTCCACTCATAACATATGTGTTTCTTTACACACTCATCTGTTACCAGTTTAATTTCTCTTCTTCACAATAGTGTTACTTGGGCCAGATCGTTGAGGTTCTAAACCTTGCTGTCCAGGTATCTGATTTGCCCTAAATTCTTGGCTTCTGTCTGTGTCACTTCCTTGACCGAGAAATCACAGCACTTAACGGCATTGTCTGGGGGTGGCTGTGATGAAGTAACTATTGCAGTACAGGAGTACAAGGATGAGTAGTGGCTAATCGGCCTACTCAGCCCTTGCCCTGCTACAAACCCAACAGTGATTCCAATCATGTGAAACAGGCCCTTCCTTCACCTTTAAAAACACCAATATCCAATAAACACTGTAAATAAAAACCATAACAAAACCCACTCCTGTGGAAAGAACACAGAATATGCAGAACGTAGATGATGTAAGCAAACGGGGTAATGTAGCAGGGGTGAAGGGCAAGAAACTCTAAATAATGTCAACCAAAAGAATGTCTTGGAATAATAAGGTGCAAATGTGTGGCTTATCAGTCACTACCATCCCAAAAGTGGACTAAGAGGGCAGACCCCTCTCAACAGTACCTTTCTCCGTTATTGGGGAGTTAGACCGCTGCGAACTAGGCTTTTAGTGCAGCGAGTCATGCTGGGCCAGGCAGCAAGCTGGCGTTGAGTCCGTTCAAAGCAGATCTCCATGTGGTACGAAGGATGCGTTTAAGCGAGGAAATTCGAATTGCTCACCAGGGTCAGTGTGAAAGTCCAACCGGTTTGAGACATCGGTAACAACTGCACCTGGTCAACCCGTGATGTGATGCTTCCTGTGCTTTGAGTCGAGGTCCAGGGTGGTTCTACGCAGTGATCCTGATAGTCTGATGCATTGCTTGGAGAGGCAGAGGTTCAAAGACATTCGTAGCGGTGAGCTGATTGTTCAAGCCTAACAGGTGTCACATGCTCTGCTTTGTACGATGCAGCCCCAAGCTGTTTTGATGGATGCAAAAGCAGTGATTGAAAGACATGCCAAAAGCAGCTTTGTGGGTCCTTATGGTTCAAAGGTCTTCAAACCTGGTCAACTCATCCGCAAGGATGGGTCGAAGCTAAAGAATGCAGGAATCCAACTGCTTGGTTCCTTTAGGTGCTGCGAGTCCCATTCCAGGGGCTCAGGGACAAGATTGGTTCTTCAGCAGGGGGTGGCTAGCTGGCACCTACAGGAGTAGTTCACCTCCAGTGTGGAATCAAGGTAGCGGTGCAGCTGATAAATAGTGCATGTCTAGATTCAACAACAGGTTGCCCCAGGTAAAAGGTAACCTAAAAGTAAAATTGCACAAGGGATTGGATGAAAGCGAGCCTGCTTTAAAGGGTCCAATCAACTTCAAGGTGACAAATGACTTTTTTCTTCTTGCATCACACCCAAAATGCTTTGCTCTGCAGGAAGTTTGAGGGGGGAAGAAAAGGGTCTCCTTCCCTTCTGCTATGTCTTAATTCCACCCCTTCCTAAGCCTGCAGCTTTAAAGACCCTTTGGTATGCAACACCATGGTGTGTGGCTGGTCCTCTTGTAGTGGGTGGGCCTCTTAGAAACTTTGTTCCCAGGATGTTTCCTTCTGGGAGCTTCCTGGGCTGTAGAGGTGTTACCCAACCTCCCGTGGGATAAAAGGAGACTCAGCCTTCCTGGTGATTTTACTACTGGCTGAGCAGAGGCAGGCAGTCGAACTAGAATTCGCATAGCCTTTCCATGGCTAGCCTGGGATCAGTATTGACGTTTGTGATACAATTCTGATGTGGCTGTATTAATTGTGAGAACTAGCAGTCACCATACCAAACCCCAGTTATAGCTTATTATTAGAGATTACCTGGACACCAGACAAATAGTACTTCATAATTTTCATAGTTTTGTGCCAGAGGTGTAGATTTGAATGCAACCACTGTCTGCAGTGACTGTTCTATCACAGCAGCTGTTAAATAGGGCCCTTGCAACCTTTGAACCTGCTCTGTGCAACTCAAGAGCAGAAGCTGCAGATCAGGAGACTGATGCAGCAGGGTACACATGTACACTGCTTTTGGCAAGAGCTTTGTGAAAGTGTAGTCTGTTTAGCAGACCACCCTTCCTGAGATGGAATTACCAGCATCACATTATTATTTAATACATATCAAAAAGAGCTATGACTTCTACACACTTACCAGATGGCAATTCCTCGCAGTGGGTGCTACATTGTATACCTTAGCGCCCCAACTCGATGTGCCCAGTCAGTTCTCACTTTTGTAATTTCTGAATCCTATAAAACTAGATGAAAAAGATACTCGATGCATTCAAACCTGCTTCCAAGCTCTGAGCCCTTCTTCAGAAATGTATTCCAGAGATTCTCTCATCAGGCTCTAGTCTCAGCATCTTCAAACTTTAATTGAATCCTTCAAATCTTGAGATATATACTTAGATTTGTTTTCTAGCCAACCAATGGCGATTTCGTTCCTGTGCACTGTTTCTCCAAAAGAGGATATCTCTTTTTTTTCATTTTCTGCAAATAACGCTTCTAATCCAGTGTATAGCAAGGTCATTTCAGACTTCAAGAAATCTTTATCTAAATGCTAGAACATTGTTATTCAGCAATTCATTGCATTCGTAATGGGGAATCATGTCACCATCACTTCCAGCTGCTGCCTCTTTATATGCTATTGTGTCTTTGTTATCTACTTGCAGAGATTTCTACACAGAATGGAGAGAAGCATGCATGCACTGGTTCCCAGGTCTTCTGCATTTTTTAGTCCTCCTGTGCAGCACCTAAGTGCACCCAATCATGGCTACAGAGCAAACGAAATAACATGTAATGGTTACTTTAATGTGAAGCAGCCTTCCACCAAGATTACAACAGTTTGTAGATATTTTAGGTGGCTTAGTTGTGCTGTGAATTGGTATGTGTGGATTGGAGTCCATGTCACCCAACTTCTCTGGTGTGCTAAAGAGACACATAACAGTCTCCCAAAGGGGACAGCCATTGCCTAGATAGGGCTTTAATTTACAGCCATGCTTTCAATTCCCAATCTAGCTTATTGAATTGCACTGCAAGTTGAGGTTTTCGCGGCTTTTCCACAAGGACCTCTCATTGTGTCATGTCACGTAGTCTGTTTGCAATTCTCATTGCGGCAGTGTTCCAAAACCCACGCACCGAGGCGGAGCCGCGGCTGAGTGCTGCTGAGTGTGTTTTTTCGCTTTGTGGACACGTTACACAGACCATAGTCTGTTTGCTATTCTTATTGAGGCGGTGTTCCAAAAACCACGACACGAGGTGGAGTGCTGCTGGGTGTGTCTTTGGAAGGGGGATTAGAGTGCTACACTTGGAGGAGGAGGGGCTTAACACCTCTGGGAGAACATTACATTCTGCAACCGGACCTTCGCATTAACTCCGAGGTGAGCAAGTCTCCCCCCCTCCCCCTGCCAGGGGGGGGGGTATTTTTGTGTGTATGACATAAATAACATTTGGGTGGCTGGCCTGTGATCCCTAACCCTTCACATCCCCTTCCTCCATAGTGAGCGAAGGACCGGCAAAGACCCAGTCTGCGGCGGTGCAGTGCTAAAAGTATTATCTTCAGCAAACCTTGTGCTCATAAACTTCGTTTCATCTATAGCAGATTTGTGTGGTTTGCTGAAATTTGTTTGTTTGAACACGTGATTGAGAAATAGCCAGAATGACACTAAAGCTTAGAAGTGGTAGGCTAGCGATAACGGAAAAGGGGAGAGGGGCGCTGCAGGCCTCTGAAGAAGAAAAAGGGCCTAATAAAGACACGTTGGAACAATCCATTCATACCGATGCCATAGTCCCCCTGGGAAACATTATTGTAGAGGATACAACAGCAGAGGTGCTGGAATTACAGGAAATGCAAGGAAAAAGCTACATACTCCCAAAAGAGGGGGGGGTACAAGAGGGGAGAGGGAATCCTTCCACAAACACCCCCCTCTAGTACTTTGAGGTAGTGGAGGGTTTTTCTCCTGATCAACCGTGGGAAATGGTGAAAGCATCTACTAATGGCAGTCCACATAACCTTTGCGTAAACCTTTTAAGTCCATGTAACCTTTTAGGTGCAGGTGGCTAGAGATGGACTTACAACCAATAACCTTAAATATGTTGAAACAAGCTAGAGGCAATACACAGATAATGGATGTTTGCCAAGAGAACTTACCAGTGGAGAGAGTCGAGATCGAGCAGGAGGTGCTTGATCAGTCTTTTTAACATCTCTGTAGTGCCATAGACGGGATTATGCAACAACCCTAGGGCCATGCATGAAGGAAGCAACACTTGGAAGCAACCACCCCATGGACCGACTAGAGTATGTGAACGACATTCTAGTCCAGAACCGGGTAATTTACATTAACAGGGTGGTATGCTGTCACTGCATAGTCACAAACAAACCCTCAGCGAAAACTATTTCACACCAAAAAACATCACGATGTGAAGAGAGTCTAACATTACTAGGACCAGCATCCATTTCAGCGCTTCACCTGGTGCTAGAGTCACTCCTGGGCCTCTGACAACACAAAGAGGCTGTGCAGGAGAATGCAGTAAAACTAGAGGCTGTGGAGCAAGGCCTAACCACTTTGTTAAATCACCGCAGGATCAGTTGAGCAAATGAAGTGCGATCTTATGACAAGGACACTAGTCACCTGAAAAAACAGGAAGAGAAGGAGCAAAATCAACAAACTGTGGACTCTGCACTTCTACATCCAAGCCTTGGGATTGAGAGATGTTCTACCGGAGGTGGAAGAGTGAGTGGTTGAGCAAGACATGGTGGCCCGGACTCGCCCTCTCCCATGTGTGATCAGCTAGACAGAACTGAGCAAGGAGAAGCTGAACAAGAGGAGGTGATGCAGGATCTGTCGCAGGAGGAAAAGGAAATGGAAATGTCAACTTCAAACCAGGTGTGTGAAGGGTAGGCTAAAACAAACAGACAGAAGAGGAAAGCTAAAGCACAGACAAGGAAAAGAAATCGAAAAACGTACCTGCCCCAAATCCTAACAGAAGAAATAAATCAAAGCAGTTCATAGAAGCCCTATCATTGGAAGGAACGGAACCAAGCACATTACCAATAAAAGTGTCAAAAAGTGCTATACGAAATGAACCTAAGGAACATGCAAAGAAAAAGCAGTCCAAAATGACTACCTTTTTGGGAAGTCAAGATAAGGGTAGTGAGAAGGAAGATTCGATGGGCAATAAGGAAAATGAGTCCTTAAGGGAGGTGATACTAACACCCCCCTTTGGAGCAAACTCAAAAAGTAACAGTGGAAAGCTCACTCCAAACTGAGTCTCAGCTGGAAAAATTAAAGGAGAAAGCCCCAGAAATGGCCGGGGGTAGGGGGTTAAATGGTGGAGGATCTTTGAACATCCGCTTCGACCTCGGAAACATCACTGCAGATTCTAAAAAGGATAGATATTTTCCAAGGTACCAAAATGGGATGGAACTCTAGACCAAAGGAAAATATGAATAGAGGAAACATCATTAGAGGATTCTAGGCAGTGACCCAGTTAAGATCCCTTCGCTAAGAGGACATATTGAGAGTGGCCTTTCCAAAGAAGGGGGCGGAAAGATCGGTCTGGTTTTTTGCCTCAAACCAGATCGCGCAAATGGTTTGGAGTAACCGTGAAGCTTTGAAGACCTGAGTTTCCGCATGGTAGAACTATCTGCCAGGGAAGACACAGACACCTCATTGTCCATCCTCCCTTTGTTCCCCTCCCTTGCTTTGTCGCGCCTTGAAACACTTGTGTATAGGCGCGTTATAAATGCCATATCATATTATATCACCTTATTAAACCTGGTTACACAAGCAGAACCAATGACAATGATTACTTTGGAAAGTGGAGGAGGTGTGTTGGAGGGACCGGGACATGGTGATGATTGGGCTTGGTTCGTAGGGGTAATACAGATGTTCAAAAACGTGAAATCCAACCAGAAGCAGCTTTAAAAAATGGGACGTAACAATAACATCATGGAATGTGTGCGGCTTCCAGAAATTGGGCCTGAGGCACCACAATGTCCCTTAAGCTGGCAAATGTTAAGGCTTTACAAGAGACTATGGCCGTGGGCTCCTTCGAACTAATAGGGTTTTCAACATACTGCAAGCTGGCAACGTGTGGTGCAAAGTGGAGGCCAAAAGGAGGGTTGGCAGTGGCCATAGATTCAACCTGGGACTGCACTCACTGCGAGGTAGAGGTTGATTAACCGGATTTAATGGCTATTCATATTGCGATCTCAAAGCCCAACCTAAATATCCTATGTATAAATATTTATGGAAACCAAGGTAAAGCAAACATGATGGCTCTTCAGGCTGTGATGGATACCCTGCTTAAAGATTGGCTGGGTAAATTTGAGAACGCAAATGTAGTTGTCGCAGGAGACTTCAATGCCATTTGTGTGCCGCCCCGGCGAATCAGCTAAAGGGGAAGACCAAATCCAGGGGAGAACAAACAGGAAGGCTGTGGAATATCTTTATGACGGACTGGGACCTTTGCCCCTGTACTCCTACAGAAGAAGAGATAAATGACTTCTGTACTTGGAAAAGAGGAAATAGGAAACCATGGATTGACTATATTTTCCTCAGTCCGGAGCTGAGTGATAAAGTGACTGTTTAACTATTGGAGAGAATATGGGAAGCGACCATCTACCCATTAACCTTAAATTACATTTGAAAGTGAGAATTCAACATCTTGTCCCAGCCTTGGCCTTCACTGTTGCAGCGAGTGGAGGGAGAGCTATCAGATGGAACCAGAGGGCCTGCAGAACTTTCATGTATTTGTGGGGGGAAGAACTGGAGCACATGGTAGAGCGGGGAGAAAACCTCACACCCTGGAACTACAATCAGATGCTTACCTGCATGAATTTGTTGTCGGTGTGGGGACAAATGCAGGGAAATGCTTCTCACATAAACACATATGACAAACGTGTTCAGAAACTGAAAGCGGCAAAGAGAGTGGCTATTAGAGCATGTCGCAGTAAGTCTGCCATCACAATTTTTTTGAAGGAAAGCGTAAGATCCAATCAGGTTTTAAACGTGAGGGGAAGTTCATTAAGAGGGAAACCTCAATGAAGAAAAATCAAGCAATGGTAGGGGCAATTGTAAAAGAAGGACTCAGTCAATTTTTGGGCTTTGATGGGAGGTACATTGGGCGGGAAAAATGTCCTACTTTAGGGGATTGCCACATTCCGGCACAGGTGTGGGGAAAATAATTACAGGGGAAATATGCTTTACTGAAAATCGAGCCTAAATGGGACACAAAAGGAGAGGGAAGGCACATGAAAGATGCCTGTCCATGGGAGGTAGAGGATGTCTTTTGGGCTATAACCAAAGCTTAAACATCAAGAGCGCTGGGCCCAGACAATATCCTGCCTATTATCATCAAAGGTAACAGGGAAATCTGCCCCCCTGCCAGCTTTTCCAACATGAATGGGGGACTCAGGAGGTGCTGAATACCTGGAAACAATCACTAGTAGTCCCCATATATAAGAAGGGGTACAAACAAAACTTGTCAAACTATAGGCCCATGTCACTATTAGATTCTTCCAGTAAAATCTTTTGAACCCTGCTGCTGTTACACCCCGACATTTGCCTCATCCCACATCCCGCTGTCTGCCCAGTGCCCCGCCCCCCCGGTCTCCCGCGTTAACAAGGACAGTTGGGGAGCTCTATGTAAAGCTAGAAGGAGGAACAAGAAAGTGGTTGCTCTTCATAAGGGGCTACGGCGCTGTCATGCACCTTTTTTCTCACGGTGGCAGCTGCCATGGAGTATAGCTGCAATAAACTACATTTCCCAGAAAACCTAACATGGGTTGTAGTTTTCCGCATTAATACGGGAGCCTCGTTTTCAACTATGTTCCGCCTCCTTGTTGTTACTTAACCTGCAGCGATTTTCAGAAAACCGCTTCTGTTTATAGTTGCAGCCGGCATTTTTCTGAAGTGCTACTTTCTGTGCCTTAATTCCGTGTACCGATCTTGCCTGCACACGGACTCCTAATTCTTGATTCTGCCTTGGTTTTGTTTGCTGTCCGCTCGTGTACCAGACCCTTTGCCTGCTCCTGGACTCCTGGATTGCAATTTGGTTTTGTTTGCTGTCCGCTCGTGTACCAGACCTTTCGCCTGCATCTTGACTCCTGGTTTATGACTTTGCTACAGTTGCTTCCTGTATGAATACCACCTCTCACGTGTCCACGGACTATTGAGCTCATTCCTGGGAGTGTGTACCTTCTCCTGGGGAATAACACTGGTAAGGCCAATTCCTCATTTTTGAGTCCTGTTTTTTCACCGAACTGTTACCCCATCTTTTGGATTACATTGCTGTCATTCCTAAAGTGCATTTTGGAACGCTTTACTGTGGTGCACCATCCCGAAACCAGTGCAACCCTCGTTCCGTCCGGGGATAGCTCCCCTACTAACCTTCCTTTTTTTTGTTTTATACTTTCGTTGTTGCCCGGGACTCTTTGCACTATTCTCACCTCCACCAGTGGTAAAGTATTATTCCTTGATTACCATCATTGGGCAGTTTTCACATTTAGCTAGTACCTAAAGTCTCTTCTGCTTTATAGGTTGCTACAGGTCCTTTTTTACGGCATAAGGGGAACTCACTCAGGTACTCTTTTAAGGGTAATGGATTTGGGGAAAGCCAGGGTTGATTCTGTTAGAATATTCATCTCTTGTCTTTTCTTTACAGCTGGGTCCGTGGCAGTGTGTTCTCCCCGCTCTTTTGATTGATCGGTCCCCTTGCCTGGTACAGTTCAGCAGGTGGTCATATCAGTTTAAAGAGTTAATTTCCCTCACAGAGAGGAGGCTTGGGTGGAGGCTCCAACCCGAGCTCTTCAAGCAAATACCCAGCACAAAAGGACCGGTCTGTTTTTTACGCACTCCCCATACCGGTGAGTAACAGCTGCTGAGGGATCTCAACACCCAAATCAAAAAAACACAAGCTCTGGTCCGACTGCCAAATAGGCTTCAGAGCAGGGATGGGTACCCCACTAAACGCCTTGACGTTAGCACACAGGAGGGCAGCAGTAAAGAAAATAATCTGTGGCAACAGTATACATGGCCTCAATCGACATGACTAGTGCCTTTGACACTGTCAGTCGAGGGAGGCTATGGCTAAAGCTATTGTTGGCTGGGTTGCCAATCCATCTGGTTGGGCTGCTGAGACTGCTACATGTGGATACTGAATTAAGAGTATGCCTGGACAGGGTGGCGGCAACGACTGCACCGATTAAGACCTTTGTGGGGCTGAGGCAGGGCTGTGTGGTGGCGCCAACTCCATAACTTATATATGGCAGATCTAGAGAGAGTGTGGAAGGGAGGCACAACCAATTCAGTCAGGTTGGGCTCAGTCACGCTTGACTGGATTGTGTTTGCTGATGACATTGTCCTATTCGACCTCACGCTCATTGGCCTCCAGCGGAAACTGGCGTTGTTCCACTTGTATGCGGCGGAGAATAACTTAAAAACAAATGGCGCCAAATCAAGAGTTTGCATCTTCACGACAAAGAATAATCCCAAGGTATGGTGGGTAGGAAATGAGCCCTTAAAACGGGCATGTGCATTGACCTATTTAGGGTATGAAGTGCTAAATACCGCCTCAAAAAAGGCAGACAATAGTTAAAATCCAAATGTGGACCAGATTATGATGATTGCTTTTCTCATTTACCAGTTGTTACATCTGATGGTACACAAAGGGAGGCCACTGTGGAAGTGGAAGTGGCTAGTGTCATTCCTGCTATCAAGAAAAATGTTTGGGATATGGAGAGTGCTAAGGATGTTGAGTTAGAGTGGGTCTGGGAAGGTCTGCACAAGGGTTGGAGGGCGGTCAGTGGTAGAGAAGTAGGAAAAGGTTATTCCCAGGTGTTGCATGAGTTGGCTGAAGGGCCGTGGGGTGTGTCGAGAGGTGTGAGATTAATTCCGCCACTGTGTGTGAGGAGTAAGCTGGTGGCGTTGGCGCATGAAGGGCATTTAGGTCGTTCCTTGACCAAAAGAAGGTTGCGGGAAGAATATTGGTGGCCCTCTATGGATCGGGAGGTCGAAATGGTAGTTAGGAATTGTGATGCGTGCGCTCTCAGCGATAAGACTAAAGTGACACATCCCCAACCTGTTGTTCTGGTCGAAGTTCCCGAGGAAGTTTGGTCTAAAGTAGCTTTACACATCATGGGTCCATTTGAGTGTTTGCAACCAGAGTGTAGGTTCTTGTTAGTTGATTATACCTCTAGGTGGGTGGAAGTAGTAGCGGCTTTTGGCAGGGTGACGACAGAATGTGTCATCGCGTTTCTAAAAAAAGGTTTTTGATAGGGAAGGTGTTCCCGCAAGTTTGGTGACTGATAATGGTGTTCAGTTTGTGTCCAAATTGATGGATTTTTTGGTGCAATTTGGTGTGGAACATCATCGCACAGCTCTGTATAATCCGAGTGCCAATGGGTTGGTAGAAAGAATAAATGGCATAATTAAGGGTGCCATCCAGCTTGCCCTTGCAAATGGTCTCGACTGGGAAGATGTTCTTACAGAGTACTCGTCTGCCTATCGCAGGACTCCATCTGTGGCTACAGGAAAGACACCTTTTGAATTAATGAGAGGTAAGAATGCAGGGTCGAGGTTGAGGTCCATGGCACTGGGGGGTGGCGGTCCGTGCTATATGGATCTCAGTTGTGTGCAACAGAAAATATTGGCATGGCAGGAGGATGTGAGGAGGAGCCAAAGCAGTAAAAAGGAGTTGTGTGTAAGTGTGGGGGATGTTGTCAGTGTCAAAAATCCCCGATTTGTTCCAAAGGCGGAAGTGTATTTCTGCCTCCCATGAGAGTGATTAAATGTGAAATGCGTTATGTCCAGTTGGAGTAAAAAACGCATTGTGGTATTGGAGAAGGGAAATAGTGGTGTGTCAAGGGGTGACTGCTTTGATGCTGGTTTGGAAGGATCCATGTTGAATTTCCACCCTGGCCTCAGGGAGCCCAGGGAAGTGTGTCAGAAGAGGTGGTGCGCGCGAGAGGCGTGGTGCCTGATGATCTCCGTGCAGCTGGGTGTGATGAGAATGGGTTATCTAGTGATGGAACCTGTGATGACAATTATGTGTGGGATGGGGCTGTCCAATATGGTTCTGGTCGCCCTGTTAGGAGGTGTGGTCCTCCCATCAAGCTGAGGGATTATATACGTTAGTAAAAGTTTCTTGTTATATTTTTCTTTGTTAAAGACTTGTTACAGTTGATTGAGTTTGTGTTTACCTCAATATTTCATATTGTGAGAAATGTACTGAAGTGTTAAGGGGGGAAGATGTGTCGTAATCTGGCATGCGTGGAATGTTATGCTACTTCGTAGGGCAACATTCCAGGTGTGCCAGTTGGAGTATTTCTTGAGCTGGGCTGGCGCTGTATCTGTGGGGGCCAAAAATTAAAATCATCTAAACTTACCTGTGTCGGAGATGTCCGCAAATACCTTTAGGCTTGCTAGCTCTACCCCAAACTCATTCATAAGATATGAATTCGGGCTTGCCTCTTTGGCAAGCAGGGCCACATGGAGAAAACCGCTGACTTATGCCAAGCTCCTGAATCCACCATTACGCTCTCTGTATGAAAACTGGAGGGATGCGCAGACCCGTACTTCAGGGGCATCTATTACCATCTTCAAGTAACATATGAACACCTTGTTGATCGAAATAGGAGCCTCTCTGGAGGAACTCATCTTAAACCCAGCTAAGGTCAAAAAGAAGCTCTTCCAACATGACTGGGGGAAAACAACAGATGCTTTGTGGAAATATTCCATTTACAAAGAATACTCTAAGCTGGTCTATGAAAGGGAGCAGGTAGCTAAATATATACTAATCTTTCTGTGCTCTAGAAGAAGAGCACTCTTCCTTTGCTTCCGTTTAAACCAGCAACCTATGCTGGAAAGAGTGAAAAGCTGGAAGATTGTGAAAGGTAACGGAAGCTGTAGATTGTGTGGGGAGGAGGGATTGATAGAATCCTTGAAACATCTGGTGATGGGCTGCGATGCCCTGAGGGAAGAGAGGGAGAAACCCTTTAACATCAAAACAGGTAACGAAGCTTGGTGATGCAGTCTAATGGGTGGACAATCGCAGAGCTTGATTCTGTCGCTATGTGAATTCCACTCTAAAACATTAAAGAGGTTGAAAGAGGATACCTCGGGAACATAGCTTGCACCTATAGCCCCAAACGGCTTATGCTGGGGGTCTGCCCTTTAGGCCGGACCTATTGCTTTTTTCAACACCTTATAGTGATATGTAAATCCAGAAAACTGAATTAGGACATTTGAGGTTTTTACTAGGATCTGTACAATGTTTTGCATTTTTATATTTTGAAATGTATTGAATGTTTTTTTATATTGCTATATGATATGATATTGTGAAAGTTTCTCATTTGTTTTGTGTCTTGCATCTCAGCTTATGGGAAATAAAACACAATGAAAAAAAAAAGGAACCATGATCAGAAGGTATGCCATGCAGGGCACCCCGCTTCATATAGACTATTTCTTCTCCCCACAGAGTAAGTCAGCAGTGGTGTTGCCGGAGCAGATTACTCGAGTTAGGTGAATGCACCTCACCACACTCTGTGGTAGCCTATCGCCCACTTCATGCCACAGAGTTAGCCTATGGAACCTGCACCCGGCAGCCCTGCCATCTTGTGTGATGAAGCATGCCATGCTGATCCTTCCCAATAATGTTTCCACTCACCAACATATGACCCGATTTTCACCCGGCTCCTTAGAAATACTGTTGCAGTTCCCCATGTATTGGTCACATCAAACTGTTGGCAGGTTTTCTGTCGCCATCGTATGAAGAAGACCAATGCATGCTGGATACTTTTGTGGTGGTAACTGTTTGCTGCTGCAGGTGCCAAACAACATGTATTTAGGCTCAGGACCACTGAAGGCTGCAAAAATCGCTCCCGACAGGAGGTTAGGAACTGGAGCAAAATGCATTAGGCATCTACTCCCTTTGCCATCTTTGCCATGCCTGTACTTTTATTGGATGCTTCAGGGTGGGCTTGACCAAAAAATGTCCTTTGCCCCTGAATGCCATTCTGTTAACGTTGAAGGGGCAATGCTTCAGGGTGGGCTTACTTAACAAGTTTGCTTTCCTCCTAAATGCAATGCTTTTGAAACTTTCGAGTACAGTGGTTGTATTGTATATACGTGAACAGGAAATCCTCAAAATCTTCCATCCCCTCCATCCAGACCTTCATGTGGGACCCTTGCTTTTCCTTATTGTCATGACAGATTTATTTCATGTATTTAATTGGTTAAGATGTTATATTGCTCATGCCTCACAAGAGGATCTCACAGGAATCCCTTATCTGGGTGCAGATTTAAACAAAATAGACTCAAAGAAAAAGACGCACTGTTAGGAAGGTCCTGTTAAAGCTGGTTCCATTGTTTTGGTCCTGCAACTCACCTGTCGCCACAGGAATGGAACCGGGAACAGGGCACCACCAAAAGATTCTTACCTCAGATGAAAGAGATTCTGCTGGACAATATCGAAGAATGTTCTTGCAAGATATGGTGACACAAGACCGTGGTAGGGTTGCAAGATAGTGCAAACACTTAAACATGAGGGAGAGCAGTTTAAACGTAATCTTCTGCTGGACAGGCAGCCAATGAAGTTGTCTTTGATAAGTAGAGACCTTGGCAAACTTGGGAAGTTTGAAAATGAACCGCACGCCAGCATTTTGAAGAGTTTGCCTCTTATATAACCGGTTCTTAGCATAAAAACTGTTAGCATAGTCACGCCCCGCCACTCCCCACTAGAAGTAAAAAAGACATCACAGTAGAACAACTCCTTCCACACCTCCTCCCCACCCTTAACAATGTAGACAATATCACGGACCCGACCTTACTTGTTTAAACCTATAATAGCACCATGACCAAGGCACTAGATCTGATCGCCCCTACCAAAATCCGTAAAGGCAAACAACTTTCACACCTGAATAACTGGTTCACACCTCAACTGAAAGACCTTAGAACTCATAAAAAAAACTGCAATCAATCTGGCGACACTCGCCTACTGAGGAGAACAAAATTAAGTTAGCCACCCATGCCAAACGGTACAAAAAGGAAATTATTAGCACAAAAAATACCACTTACGACGACAGAATAGCTAAAGCCAAATCTGACACTAAGGAATTATTCTCCATCCTCCGTGAAATGGAATCACCCATACCGCAAACTGATAATACTCCCAAAAATAAGCTCTGGTGCACTAATATACAAAATGTCCTTGCAGGAAAAATGTGCTCTCTTCAAACCAGAATTGCAATCAAAAAATCAGCCCTGCTATTGCCAGCAGAGCCTACTCGTAAGGTACAGCCTTCCCTAGACCAGCCCAATAACACTCCTCACCCCTTTAGTTTCAAACAAATAACCATACTAGAGACAGAAAAAATGATACTCTCCCTAAAGCCTTCTAATCGTAAAGGAGATAATTGCCCTGCTCAAATTATAAAAGATGCAGCGAGAGACCTAGCTCCCTTCATCTCCAAACTGATCAACGCCTCCTTTAAGACTAACCTAGTGCCCAATAACCTTAAACAGTTTTGGGTCCTACTTTTGCTAAAAAAACAAACCCTCGACCCATCCATCCCGACAAATTACAGACCCATCACCACCGTCCCATTTCTACTCAAAATCATCGACAGGGTAGCCTACCTGCAAATTCAGGATTACCTTGAAACTAACAACCTTCTAGGCTCACGACAATCCGTCTTCCGCCCCCTTCACAGCACTGAAACAGCCTTGATTGATCTTAATACTCAAATTGACGAGTTGAAGGATAATGGAAAATCAGCTATGCTACTCCTCTTTGACATTTTGGCAGCCTTTGACCTGGTAGATCATGCAGTCTTATGCAATCACCTCGGCTCCGCTGCCCATTTTTCAAGCAATGCCATAACCTGGGTACAATCCTTCCTTGCTAACTGGACAACGAGAGTCTTCTCCCCCCTAGCAGCTGCTGATCCCATACAAGTCTCCTGCAGTGTCCCCCAGGGATCATGTGTGTCTCCTACTATGTACAACATCTTTACCAAACCTTTGTTTGACAAGTTGGATAGACTGGGTGTTATCTACACTAACTACGCTGATGACACTCAGATCCTCATCCCCCTTTCGGGTAACTTCTTGGACGACTCAGCTTTGGTAAACAAGATATATCTCCTCATTCAGGCATGGATGGCATCCCATGGCCTCTGTCTGAATGACGACAAAACGGAGATTCTGATCCTCGGCACAGAGACAGCGATTAAAAAACTTAACCCGAACTATGCCTCGTTTAACATTGACAACAATGTCATCAAAGTGATGCCTGCAGTCAAAACCCTTGGGGTCTATCTGGACTCAGCACTCACTTTTAAGAAACAAATTAACTCCCTAGCTTCCTCCACAGCCTATACTTGTAAACTGATTCGAGCATGTAGACCATTCCTAACAGATGCCAGCTGTATTACCTTAGCTAATGCATTATCATATCCAGATTGGACTATTGTAATGCCATATATGCGGGATATAACAAGTATATCCTTAACAAACTCCAAACACTCCAAAATAACGCTCTTAGAGTAACCTTAAACATTCCTAACAGAGCCCATGTCTCTACCTCCAGAAGGAATATCCACTGGCTAAAAATTAAAGACAGGATCACCCTCAAAACTCTTTCGCTCACGTCCAAATGCCTCAACAATATAGCTCCTTCCTATCTAGCAAATAGAATCAACAAGAGAATCTCAAACCGCCCCACAAGAATGACTAACGCTTATACCTTGATGGTGCCTAGATATAAAAAGAGCACAGCTGGCGGCGCTAGCTTTCCAGTCATTGCTGCCCAAACCTGGAACAAACTCCCCTTAGAACTTAGAAAGGACCAACCCTACCTAAGTTTCAGGCGCAAGGTTCTTTCATGGATACGATCTAATGACATCTAATGTGATCACCCTCTTTTACTAGAACCACTCTTCCTGAGTGACACCTCCCGACTATGCCCTTTTTTAACTTGACCCCCCAAAGGGACCTCCGACTACCACTGCTAGTATCTAGGAATTTCACTGGACCCTACCGGGACTACAAAACTGTGGTTGATTGTTACTTAGCCCTTTATGCTTCCGACGCCTGGCATTACCTGTATAAGTATATTCAGACTGTAACGCTGCTGAACTGTCCTACTGCCTATTTTTCTTGTGACTGTAACTAAGTTCTCAAGTATCCTTGTAATGTCTGCACCCGGCTACCTGCGGGTTTGGTTTTGTGCTATATTAAATAAACAAACAAATGGTAGGGCCCACCACTTGAGCATGAAGATCTGCATGGGCAAATTGGAGAGTCTTTTTAAGTAATCACAGCCAATAGAAATATATTTTAACAACTTCATTGATCTGCAGAGCAAGGGACAGATGGGCATCCCACATGAACCCAAGATTCTTAAATTTGTTGGCATAGGAAATGGGGAGGTTCGGAGAGGGCGGAAATCTCTGTCTTTAAGCAGGTAGTAGGGGCCTAACAACATAGCCTCCATCTTAGATGGATTCCTTTGGAGACCATTAACAGCCATCCATTGTCGTACAGCTCTTAGACACTCTTCCATGACGTGCTGGTTTCATATAAAGCTGCGTACAAAAAAAAAAACATTTTACAGGTATGGCAAATGGCCATCAGGTGCTGTACATAGACATTAAACAACAGGGAGGGGACAGCCTTGTGGCACACCACAATTTTTGTTTCATCACTGTAAAAATAGTGGTAGTGCTGTATATATATTTTGAGTGGATTGTGTCCTCCAACGTATTCCACATCTTTGACATTTAATGTCAAAGATGTGGAATACGTTGTTGGAACATCCAGTCGAAAGAATGTTACCAGTTGGTAAGTAACTTGTTCTTCTGAGTATTGCATGGCCGTAAAGAAAGAAGCCAGCACTGTCCTGCTCACCACACACATATATACTGTAGAGTAACTGACCTTGCATTCCTCTTTTTTCAGCCCAGAGCCTGGCAAGCTCAGTATTTTACACCTATGTTGACCTTGATCCCATGTCAATGCAGCAGATTTTAGTTTAGCTGCCAAACTGTTTTGCAGCAGCTTTCATCTTGCGCAGATGCTTTAAGTGAAGGACAGAAAAAGAGAATGTGAATGCATTGTACTTAAGCCTAAGGCTACCAGTGTTTCATCAGGCACACTCAGGACTCACCAAATTGCTTGAGGTCGCCATGTTTTTAGAGTTCTGTAAGGGGTGACCGCAACTTCTTTAACATATGTCAATATTGCTAACCATAGGGAACAACACTGGGCGCTGCTCAGCTCAACAGTGATTTGCAAAAGCAATATAGTGTACAGAGCGAAGCTTTTATCCCCTATAATACTTGGCCGCACACTGTCATCCCATTCATTACCTAGCCTCTTGCTTAGTCGAATGTCTGGGACATTTCTGTTGTGATGCATGTGATTAATCCAAACTCTGTTTGGATTAAAACAAAAAAGAAAATATGCGGCTTGTAATATATTACAGAAAGATGGTTTAGGCAGCTTAATGAAACCTTAGTCAGGGCCAAATAATAATTTTCAGCCCGAGCAGACAAAAATCACTCTTGGGAAAAGAGGAAAGTGGCCAAAGTTTGTACCAGCTACTCTGCAGGTCAGCATCTCCCTATGAAAGGGGTGCCCTTTCCCCACCGCAACCCAAACCGAATATTAAAAAGGGGAGATTAAAGAGTGGTACCCTAGGAGTCAAATTATGAAAGGCATTTTGAAAAGTTGGTCTTAATAAGCCCAGCTTTTGAAATGTCGGTTAGAATAGATGCACAGGTCGTGATTGAGCAACTATATGCGCTTTACATGGACCAACGACGTGTAGTGCAATAAAGCAGTCGCTAATTTAATTCTGTAGTCCTGCAATAAATGTTATTAGTGTTTGATGAAAAAATAGATGAAAAAAAAACAAATGTGGCAATGGATATGATGGCAAGTGGCAATTTCATTGCACTTAGTGTTGCAGGCATGTCAAATCCTGTTTGTACTGTTTGTGAATTAAGCTTTCACTTAACAAAAGCAACAAAATAAAACACCTAAATACATTTACAAAATAGGGCATTAGAGGCAAAGTATGCATGCTTTAAAAGCTTGTGTAGTCAATCATGGCAGGCAAAAGACTTGAGTCCCTAAAGTGGGTGGGCCTCATTACGACCCTGGCTGTACGGAGTGTAAAGGTGCCGGCGCCGTTCACTCCGTACCGCCGCATTACGAGTTCCCCTCGCGGGACACGGTAAGCACGACTGGGAAAACCAGGTGGGCATACCGGGTTTCGCGAGGGGAAGAGGGAGCAAACAACGGGCCATCTCATAATGGCCCGTTGTTTACTCCCTCTCCCATTCAGCCCTATGGGGGCTGAAATGGGAATGGAGAAGGACCGTGTCTGGGTCCTTGGAGGGAGGAATTACCGGGCCTTCCGAACTCGGAATGGCCCTGTAAGTCCTCATTCCGAGGACCTGGACCCTGACGCAATTTCGGCGGCAGCCATGCCGCCAAAAGCGGCATGGTTACCGCCGAACTCGTAATGAGGGCCGGTGTCTTTATAGTGCTTTTGTGTAATGCATTTCATCTTTATTCCTTAATTCCCATACTTAATTGACATTTGGTGCTTACAACATAGAACCTGTTACACAAATGATGACACATATTACATGTGTACTCTTGCAGTTACAATATTTTCAATGTTTTGTTAGTACCATATTCAAATGAATTGTTCTTCTTCAAAGCAAAAGAAAAGGCAGTACATGTGACACCTTTTATAGAATCCCGGTTCCATCCTAAGAAGCCATGTAGTGTTTATCACCCTATCGGTTTTAAGGCGACTTGGCGAAAGTTTATTGCACAGTGTAAGTGTTTTTTTTACAAACAATATGTGGTTGTGCCTGTATATAGTATAATAAGAACGAATAGTTTACTAGTCCAAACTAAGATTGTGCAGCCGCGGTAGAACATAGCCCGAGCAGTACTGTTGCTAATTGTACGTTGGGGACCAAACTCGCACCTTGCACACAACCTCTGTGCATGCACAACATCACTTACTGCACACCCTGTACCCTTCTTGGGGTTTCTGTCATGGCGTGGATGCAGGAAGGGGCATGCGGCAGGATGCCACATACCTTCTTTTCGAAAAAAAACATATTGCTCTATTGTCCAATGATAAGGTTCTGAGTGTTGTGGGCACTCTTCCCCTATTCTACCTAGTTGCACACTGTGGATCCCCTCTCCTAGCTCAGACATCACATCCTGGCTACACAGTGCTGGCATTGAGTGGCTCGGACTAGATTGCAGCCCTCTCCTTAGAGGGGTGCGACATTTCCTTTTATATCTTTAAACCGTGCCTGCACCCTGTCACAAATTACAGAAAACATTTTACAATTATCTTTTCTATGGAGAATCACCAACTTGATGTGCTCCGAACCTCCAAGGTGAAAGCTTCCATTGTATGACACTGCTATGTCTCTGAAGACAACATTTCCGTGGTGGCCGTACGTTTGGCTGTTTGATTACATTTGCATCTGATGTCTTCCTCCCAACTCTTTGGGTCTGTTTGTACAATCTATGAAAGCCATGCGAGCAACATGCATGTCACAGCGCCTTGATGCCTTCGGGCTTAGGGCGCTTTATAAATGTGAAAATAAATAAATCCTTTCTGTAGTTTCTGGCAGGGTGAAGGGACTGTTTAAAGATGCATATACTGAAGCTGCTTACAGACATTAGTTGTCCTGGAAACATGAGTATTTTTAACAGTGCCTGCAACCTACCACAAATTAACGAAAACATGTTACAATGCAATCAACTCCAAAGTCACCCAACAGTGTTTGTCTTTAGAATTGAATGCTCTAAAAGAAAATATGCTACGATTGATTATTGCCACCAGGGAAACAAAGTCTTCAGAGACTCAGCAGTGTCATAAAATGGAAGCCTTCACCTTGGGGGTCCAGAGCACATAACGTTGGTGGTGCTGCATAGGAAAAATGATTGTTAAATGTGTTATGTAAGTGGTGACTGGGTACAGGCACTGTTTAAAGGAATTACCAATGTCTTCAATCAAAGCAGGGATGAAGGGCTTGAGATCCGAACTGGGATTTATTCACAATAGGATGGACGGGGAATCGTCTAGAATCTCACAGCCGAATATTAACACGTTCAAAGATAGGTTCTCGCATCTCCTGATGTGTATGACCTCCAAGGAACACAGAAAATATGATTTGAAGTCGAAGGAGTGCCTCAATAACAATGTGCTTCTAATAATACAGTCGGGTTCCGAAGGCCAGAACACATTAATCTTCCTATAAAAATGCTGTCTGACTCACTTGGTTTGGACAGAGACCACACAGAAATCAACAGCACAGACTGAGAGCTTCTTCCTGATCCGGGTCCATTCAAGCCGCCACATCTGGTCATTGCCCAATTCTTGTGCTTTGCGGTGAAGGAAACGGGACGCAGCTAGCAAGAGAGAAGGTCGTGATTTGGGAAGCCCAAATGTTGTACTACTGTCAGGGCCTTGCTTCCACCTTTTCGACTGCAGGTACCTCTTCAGTGAAGTCAAGAGGTAACATCTTGCAAGATTATCTATATGTGGGCTTTCCGGATTTTGTTAGGATACAGCCAAACGCATAGCCATAAACACTACTGAGAGTTTCAACATATCAGAACTAATCAGGGCTAGAATTTGATACCACTGATGGAAGAAGGAAATACTGGCTATTGAGCAAAACAAGATAATCCTGGATATGTTCACCAAACACAAAACCGCCCATCCTCATTCATTACCAACTAAGGGGAAATTAATCCTTGACAAAATGGCAAAGAAATGGAGGGCTCTCTGCTTCTACAGCCCTGCACTCAGAAAAGGAACAGATTGGTCATCGCAGTCCAAAACAGAGCAGCAGAAGAACACTATACAAGATCATTAAGGGACACCCGGGTGTCCCCCGGGTCTGGTGCACATTAGAAATGAATAAACAAACATGTGTGGCTGTTGCTGACTCCCACTCATGATGCAATACGATTCTAATGTCAGTCGATGGCTGGAACAAAAAAAACGGTCCACTGTTTATAGAAGCGATCCAGTTGATGCTGCAAAAAATGTCCACACCATCTGATTATTGGAGGGGACTTGATCGAGGTCCTACTCCCTGCTCTTGAAAAATCTAGGGTACCTCAACCACTACCCACACCAGTACGATAAGTCTTTCACCTGATATTTAATTGATGCTTGCAGGGTGCTCCACACAATGGCTCTCAGGATCACTGTCGGATCACTCCCGAACACAGAATGACTGGAGATAAACGTATTGGTGTTAGTACAACCATTACCTTTTTTCCTCCAAATACCGCATTAGAGGCCGAGATCGCTTATTAAGGTTGGTTCTAGGTGATTCCGTCATCGTTATTTTCGCAAAGTAGATTTGATAACATTTTGTTTAAGGGTGGGTTTTCCACAAATATATGCGGGAGGGCGCAGCACCTCCTTAGCCCCCTACACTCAATATTAACCTAAACCCACCCTGCACATATATTTGCAACAAACCCAGGACAAAAGCTCGATTAAATCTACTTCGAGCAAATATGCTGCAGCAAAATCTCCCATTCCCTTAATGTTTCTAAACAAATGCTCTGTGATGGGTCTAGGTAAGTAGGTAAAGGCTTTGTGATTGAATTGAGATTGCATGTAAAGGGAGCTTATAGAGCCAAACCCCTCAATCATCCATTAGGCTGCCTGCGTGGAGCATCCAGACCCGAGAATTATTGCTTCTCTCAACAAAACTAAATGTGAATTGAATAAGCTCTTAACAACTACCATTAGGGCACTTTTCCATCACAAGAAAGCAAGTTGCACCTTCTATGAACATGGAAATAGGTCCAGCAAACTTATAGGACCTAATATAATAGAAATAATGGGGCAAACACATAACAGAGCCCTACACGTCTCACAGATGGTTGACAACTTTGCAGCCAGTGATCAGCTGAACCTTTCAATCTTTATAGTGTGACCTGTACTCTTCCGACTCATTATGACAATTTCTTCAAAGCTATGACCCTGCCAAGACTCTTCTCCATCCTTTTCCCTCCACCTGTCCTGACCAATCGTTTAACAGGAGGTCTTGAATACAATTTCTGCACTCAAGAGTAAGCCCAGGGCAAATAGTGACCAAAATAGTAGCAGAACAACTACTAAAGTATCAGAGTCATCATAAACCATGAGCAGGTTAAATTGATCATGCAGAGATACTCTCCTGGCCATATGTCGAGAGTGCGTCACCTAATAGACAAATCAAATGGTGCCCTAGCAGCCGCACTCTTGATTTAGTGAACAGGGGAAAGGCTTTGGTATGGTAGTGGTGCTCTATTATGTGCATACACTTACTGAATATAGCTACAACAATGTTTTTTGAAGTGAATCCAGGATCCATACCATGCTTCCACTTCCAAGATTGGATCATCTTTTCTACTTGGCAGTGCTGCCCTTTATGCCCCATCCATTTTGTTTTGGCATTGCAAACATGGGCCTACAGAACCAGAGACGAGCAATCCATTTCAGGAATCACCTTTGAATACTGTGTGTGTGTAATTTACTCATTAAATAGCGTGAACAAGAGGTCATCTGATTTCACTCAGAACTGGATATGCTGTGCATTCTGGATGTCTAAGATCACTGGGCATAAAGTGAAGGTAAACTGAGATCTGCCCTCTTGCGCCTCACAGCACTCAACCAATCTTAGTGTCCATTCTCCAATTTAAGGTAGCTATTTTCCTGATGTACCTTGTGGTTTGTGGGTTGAAATACAGCCCCAGAATGTCCAAGATAGAGAGGCCATGCCAGGCCAAATGATGAGAGCAAAGCTGTCATGCGAAACACCCATTGGAATATGCAGGCCAGTCCTAAGCACTTCTTTTCCAACATAGGCCTAGTGAATGAGTGAGAATGGGCCTCCCTCCATTTTGTTAGAATGTACAGTCACTCAGCTGAAGAAGAGTGCGACTCAGAACTGTAATATTACTAACATTGTCAAATGGATTCGAAAAAGACGTGGCATTGCAGATGCTGACTTTGTGTAAAAGGGAAAATGCCCACTTTGACAGATTCAAAACTGCAACAGTGCACATGGAAAGAAAAGATACATTATAAACACTGGGCATTTGGAAGCTAAAAAGGAGGAATGATGCCTTACATTTAAGAAATAAAGTAGAACGACACACTGCATTTTCAGATATAATGAGACGTAATTCCATCACACAAAATGACAGCATGTACAGAAAGGCCTATTTCGCTATTGCATGAATTTATACTGGTGCTCTATGTTAACAGTGGCCTATCTGTGTGCATGGAAACAAGAGAGAATCTACCTCAATTCTAATATAGTAGAAAAGAAAGATTGTCTTTATGAACAACAGGCCTAAGTGTAATCCAAAATGCAATATGGTAAACACATGGTGCCAATGTAAAAGGTTTTTCTTTTAGCATTATACGTGTAACTGGCTGCTGTTGTTTTTCCTCATGTAACTGAACTGTTTGTATCTGGAACTGTGACTTCCAGACCTTTGGCTAGTTTTATCATGGAAACAGGCATGGAGCTTCAGTTAAAAATATAAGAAATGTTGCAAGACTGCAGGGATTTACAGATAACATGACCAACAGAAATTACCCTTATGGGCAATTCTCCCCATAAATTGTGCCTTAGCTCCGAGCAAACACATTTGAAGCTCAGGAGGGGAGGGCAGAATCACATGGGCTGAAAAGCCAAATGTCCCAGTCATGTGGTTTCGAGAAAATGAAACTGCTTGGGTTTGATCTGAAGTGAAACTAGGAGCACCTTTTATGCAGTGCCATTAACATTGGACTGCTTTTTCTCTAATAAAAAGAAAATTGTGCGTCCCAGTGAGCTCAGACCGGATTCATATTAAAGGGTATAACGATCCCATCGTCACAATATAAAAACAAAATGTGTGTGATGGATTTAATTTGTTATGATCTTTCATACATCTGAGGAACTGGAAAAAAGGATACAGTTATAGATGGTGAAATTAATGTTGGAAGTTTGTATTGTCAGAGTTGCAACTATTACGGCACAGCCACAAAGCATGAAAAACAATAGATCTGCACAGGAAGGGTGTGCCATAATAAAATTAATATTGTCCGACTCGCCATAAAATGTAGAATCAATAAATATATAGATTCATGTAGTTATCTGAAAAAGGAGCATAGCTGCCATGTTGTTAGATTTTCAGAACACAAAAAGGTAAAACCCACTTGTCATTTTGGGATGATGAATCTTTCTCCCCTCAGCCTATATCATACACCCTCCCAACGCCCGGTCCTATCAGCAGCGAGTGGGCATCATGGTGAGAGGTGAAGGGAGAGTGCTAGCCAATCCTTAGCATGTAAATTATGATAATGTAGGAATGTCATCAGCCCTCTAAGAGGTCAATTTTGCATCACAACAAGGCTTTTTCACTTTATTCCTCGAGGTAGTCTACTGCCGGACTCTTGGGAGGAACAGCTAGAAGAGAGGCCTCAATCCTTGCATTGGAGACAGTATTTTTATTTATTTGGATTTGTAAAGCACACTACAGCCCACAGGCAGTGAGGCGCACTTCATGAAAATGTCTCAGTTACAGGTAAGAGGCCTTGCTCATGGTTACAGAGCGTGAGGGCCTAATAGGATACAGCGACAACATGAACATAGCAACAACATGAGCATACGTGATTATGATTACATGCATCAAAAATAAGCCTAGATCATGGAAAGAATAGCATACAAGCGTGCAGGTATCAGAATAGTTTGTGAACAAGTTTATACAAACAGAAGTTTTTTTGACCGCTTTCCTAAATGCTGTGTGTGATTCAATGTTTTTCAAGCGGGGTGGTAAAGAGTTACAGTTGGTGGCTGCAATGACCGGGAAACTAGATCATCTACATGAGCCCTGAGGGTCTTGGGAATGGTGATACGGATCAGGTAGGCAGTTCTTGTAGGTCTATTTGTGGTGGGAATGGTAATTCACTGCGAGAGATAGAGGGGGCAGTGTTGTGGAGACATTTGTGGGTAAGGGTGAGGGTCTTGAAAATAATACGTTCCCTAATAGGGAGCCAGTGGACCGATTTCCTGGTTGCTGGGATGTGGTCCCTCTTGGAAATGCCAGTGGCTGCCCTGAGTGCATTGTTTGTTACGGTCTGAAGTTCCATGATGTTTTTTGCAGATGTGCCTGCCAGGAGGGCATTGCAGTAATCCAGCCAAGAGCCAATTATTGCTCTGGCTAAGGTGAGGCAATTCTGTTGTGTTAGGAAGGGTCTTGCTGAAGTGATGAATTTGGTGTGGTAGGCTGAGGCAATGGCACTAACATGTCTAACGATTGAAAGGTTAGCATCCAAGTAGACCCCCAAGGTTTTTACTGCCTGGGAAACAGAGATGAAGGTGTTATCAATCAAGAATGAACTGTATTTTACATTAATTTTTTTTAGGGTTGCTGGTGAACCAAAAAGAGCCAATTTTCAGCCATCCATGTTTGTATCATTGCGTAGGAGTGATTCCCTGTCAGCCTCATAGTCACCACTTAGGGGGATGAGGACCTGTGTATCATCAGCATAATTGGTGGATGTGATGCCTAGTGCGTCAAGGAAGTTCAATAAGGGCCTCAGGAGCGGTTGTAAAGGGCAGGTGAGATACATGATCCTTGAGGGACTCCATATTTGATATGATTTGGGCTGGCAAAGGCCTGGTCCAAAAAGACTTTCATAGCCTGGATCTCATGCGTAAAGAAAGAGCTTTCGCTTTATGAGAAAAATTGGCTACGGTAGAGAGATGGTGGCAGAGGGTATCTTGGTCCACCAAGTCAAAAGCTGCGGACAAGTCAAGTAGCAGCAGAAGGGTGGGTTTACTTGCATCTCTGAATTCATCAATCTGGTTTTTAAGGTCCAATAAGGCAGTTTCGGTCCCATAGCCGGGACAGACGCCAGACTGCCGGAGACCAAGCAAGTGATTTGACTCAAAGTATTTGTGGACCTGTTGGTGGGCTGCTTTATCGAGACTCTTCAACAGGAAAGGGACCGTGGTGATGGTTCTGTAATTCCCTGGGTTGGACAGGTCGAGCCTGGGTTTTTTAAGAAGTGGTAGTACCCATGCTTCCTTAAGGCAGGCAGGGACGTAATCTGATTTGAAGGAGGTGTTGATAAAGGCTGTGATGAAAGTTGTAAGGGTGGAAACACAGTCTTTGATGAGCTGCGCTGGACAGGCATCTCCTTTGCAGTAGGGGGGGTTTAATAGATTGAAGGAGTACAGAGACTTCCTGTTCATTCATTTCTCTAAATGAAAAGGGTGGGGCGTCGCCGGAGGTTTTGTCCTGGAGGTTGGATAATTGTTGTTTTAATGCTTGTTGATGGTTGATGATTTTGTTTTGAAGGCTGTTTAGCTTACCCAGCATAGCATCCTGGATACTGTTTCACCAGCCCTTGTGCTTTGTGACGGATGGGGTGGTGGGAGAAGGTGTTTCCAACTCCCTGAAGATGGCAAAGATCTCATTGGAGCCTGACTTAGCGTTAGCTATCCGAGTGTTGAAGGAATTAGACTTTGCTTTAATAATGGCAGCTTTGTATTCTTTTGAAATGGTCTTGAAAGCTAATTTGGTGGAGTCATTGGGTTTGGCTAACCAGGTTGAAAGAGCTGATCTTTTTTAGCCCTTAATTCGAGAAGCTCAGAGAAGAGCCAGATTTCCCCGTCACACAGTGACCGGAAAATCTAGAAACTATCTTGGACCCCTATCAGAGTAGCCAGAGGCAGTCTGGGTGCAGGAGAAAATCCTTGACTGAAGCCCTTGACCAGATCTGTGCTGTCCTCAGAGAAGCCCTGCTGCTCTTTCCCCAGATTCCCCATAATCAAGGCCTCCAATGTAAGTAGAGTAATCTAAATGGCATCAAATGTGTAAGGGGTGAATAGCCAGCCTTAATCTCCATCTCTAAAACTTCCCTGAGGAGTGAAGAAATACTCCACCCCCCAACCTAATTTTCTTTCCCAGATACCCTTCGAACCCCAATTTCCAGAACAATCCTCCTCTCTCTCCCCGCTTTCAGGACAATAGATTCCCAAATCTGGGAGAAGGGAGACCTAGGATGGAAGGCTATCAGGCAAACTCCCAAAACCTGACCTACTCTGGGAGAAGGGACAGCTACCCTTTCCGGGAACAGCAAAGGTATGAATCCAGAACTCCCTACCAACCAGAAAAAATGTCATAACTGGAGCGATAGGTCCAACAATTAACCCAAGACCTGGGTCGCATGTTGAGTGCTCAGCAGCACCCTCCACTGGAAACTGCTGCCCAGAATAACTCAACTCCCACGTCTGGTGTCCACCGGAGCAATGAGAGGAAAAACCTCTGACAACCAACAGGTTCCAGAGGAAGGGAAACGCGAAGCCCTTGAGGAAGCTTACTTTCCCACCGGAAAAAACCCCTGGAAACCTCTGAACATGAATCTTCTACCCCCAAAAAGCTGGAACCTAAAGAACAGGAAGTCCCCATCATCCTTTTTGAAGGAGAAGAATCCCTGGAAAATCTTCTCTTTCAGGGATGGAGGGATCCCTCCCAAGGAGAAACAGGGCCCAAAAGACCCTGATTTACACTGGGCAAGTATGGAGCCTGACCCAGCTCAACACATTCTTAAACCCCAACAAGGTAACTCAGAGGACCCAGAAAGCACTTGGGTATCATCCCCCCAAACCTGTTTGGGCAACTGTCTCCAGGAAAAGGGAGGCATCAAAGAATCAGGGGAGAAAGGGGACATCGCAATTCCAGCTGTTTCTCTGTGTACAATCTTTTTTTTTACAGATTCCTGGACTCCGACACAAAACTATCCCAGATCACACAGTGTCAGAGTTCAACATAAAAAAGTTAACCACCAAGCTGGCACAGAATGCACATTTTTGAATGGATTGTGTCCTCCCACATATTCCTCATCTTGTGATAATTCGTCTCGCCAGCTTCGCTGCATCGGAAAAAAGATTTCGGCAGAGGGCGATGTGCTCGAGGCTGTGGCGTCGAATGTCCCCCGACGGGCTCCGTACCGTGTCGACGTCACCGATGGTATAAATGGCTCGAGCCGCGCCCGTTGGCTTCAGTTCTGTTTCTCCGATTACTTCGCAACTCGTGAATGGTGCGCTTCAGGATTTTCTATCGAAAATGTCTTCTTCTTCGACCGCTTCGACACCCAAGACGGGGTTTAAGAAGTGTAATGATTGCGGATCGAATATGTCCATTACCAATCCCCATCGAATCTGTTTATGGTGTCTGGGCTCAGGCGACTGTGGCTCTTGTCAGTCTATGACAGATAAGGGCCTCCGTGAGAGGAAAAGTAAGTTGGCGGTTGGGCGGGAGGCATCAAAGGGCTCTTTGAAAGCCTTATCAAAAAAACATAAAAAATCATCCGACTCTAAAGAATCGGAACGCCGTAAAAGGCACTCGAACAGATCCCGTTCTCGTAGTAGGTCGAGGTGATCTTCTTCGTCTTCCTCAAAAAAGCTCAAGAGGAGACATAGATCTCCGTCGTCATCGTCCGATTCGTCAACAGAATTGGTTTGATGCCCGACTAGATCGGATTCCCCAATGAAATGGGAGAGCTTTAGGAAGAAAATGTTGCAGGTATTCGAGAATGCGGCCTTGACCCCCTCGAAAAAACCGCAGAAAAACCAGACCCCGGTTGCTCCTCTGGATGACGCAGGGAAGTCGGAAACTACAGCGGTCAAACCGAGTAGTACCCATAAGTCTCAAGTCGACAAGTCGTCGAGAAACCCTCGAGAATTGAGTATCTCTTTGATCCCTCATAAAAAACAAAAATTGTCAAAGTCGGGTGCAACTTCATCGACACCATCGGCGTCGACGGCTCCGATGTCGAAGACTATGTCATCGTCGACACCTCTGTCGAAGGCTTCGTCGAGTGTGTCGAAGGTTCCTTCGACTTCTTCGAAGGTTACATCGAATAAAACACTGATTCCATCGACAATTTACGAGGAGGAAGAGAGAAGGTTTACACCTTTACCAAGAACAGACTTTTTTAAGTCCATGTCTTCGATTTTTGAGGAATCAGGTTCAGATGAAGAAGAGGTCACTCCTTTTGGAGTAAAATATGGGACTAGACAAATTCCAGAGGAGTTAGTAGATCCTCAGTCAAAGATGAGAGACCTGTCTGAAACTTTACATTCTGTCAGTGGTGTGGATACATCACCTGAATTAGAGTTTGTTACACCTGATCCGGCATTTCATGCGGATTCAGGGTACAGAAATCTGATGAGTAGGGTGATTGAAAATATGGGTTGGGGAAGAGCTTCCCCTACGTTTGAACAGGATGACATGACAGATATTATAGTCAGAGGACCCCGGAAAGATCCGGTACTCCCCTTTCATAGGGCGTTACAAAGAACAGTGGAGAGAAATTGGGAGAAACCAGATAGCATTGCTGCAGTAGACAGTAATCTCCCAAAAAAGTACAGAACTTCGACTTCTGACCCAGAATACCTGAGTAGACACCCTACTCCAGAAAGTTTGGTAATTCAGGCAGCTACTACATCCAGGCAGACAGCATACCCAACCATACCTCCGGACAGGGAGGATAAAAATGTTGATTCCTGGGCTCGTAAACTTTTTACTTCGAGTAGCATGGCCTTGAAATCTACCAATGTCACCTGTACCCTGGCCAGGTTCACACATACCCTGTGGGAATGTATTTCGGCGGCGGCTGAACATATTCCGGAAGGCGAGGAAAGGGAAGGCTTCCTGAATATAGTCAATGATGGTAAGGAGGCAATGGGGGAATGCCTCCAGTCTGGACTGGATACTGCTGATAGTATTAGCAGGTCCATGGCTTCAAGCACAGTGCTACGCAGATTTGCGTGGTTGAGGAAGTCGGGGTTTGCACCAGATGTGCAGGCCAGGCTTCTCAACATGCCCTTTGATGGCTTGAGGCTGTTTGGTAGTAAGGCTGACGAAAGCCTGGAAAAACTACAGACCTCGAAAGGGGCAGCAAAGTCCCTTAGCGCCTCTATGCGACAGCCTCAGAAACCCTATTCAGGGTCATCTTCCTGGATGGGTCTTTCTTTTCGTTACTACTCTTCGGTTAGTAGAGGAAGAGGACAGGCTTTTCAAAGGGGCAAAAGAAATGTCACTTGTGGTGGACGAGGAAGAACAACAAAGCCATCTTCAGGAACGGCATCTACAACCTCAGCCGCTCCTGCAGCCACCTCCAAATCTCTCTGAGGTCTTATCATACAAAACACCAGTGGGAGGCAGAATCTCTCAGCATCTGAAAGAACAGCAAGGCATTACTTCAGATGCTTGGGCACTGGAAACAGTAGCCCAAGGTTACTGCCTTCCCTTCCTAAAAAGACCTCACGATCATCCACCGGGAGCCAGCTCTAACAAGATTCCAGACCCGCTCCTTTGGCAGGAAGTTATAGCCCTGCTAGAGAAAGGTGCAATAGAACGTGTACCTGTAGCGGAGAGGAACAAGGGTTGGTACTCCCCTTATTTTCTCATCCCAAAGAAAGACGGAAGACAGAGACCCATCTTGGACTTAAGAAAATTGAACAAGTTCCTCAGAAAGGACAAGTTCAAGATGGTAACCCTTTCTCAGATCCTTCAGGCTCTCCAACTCCAAGACTTGTTGGTGTCATTGGACCTTCAGGATGCTTATTTTCATGTGCCAATCCATCCCAAGCACAGAAAATACCTGAGGTTCGCAGTTGGCGGTTCTCATTATCAGTTTTGAGTTCTGCCATTCGGGCTGACCTCCGCTCCGAGGGTTTTCACCAGACTGATGGCGGTAGTAGCAGCGGGTCTCAGGAGAGGGGGGATTCAGGCTACCCCTACCTGGACGATTGGTTGATCAGAGCACGTTCTTCGGAACAAGCTCAAGAACATCTGTCGATCACCTGCCACTTCCTCCACAAACTGGGCTTCTCCCTCAATTTCATGAAGTCCCACATGATACCATCCCAACAACTCCAGTTTATCGGAGCAGTCTTGGACACTTCCTCGGGCAAAGCCTCGCCGCCCGAGGTGAGAGATATCCACATACAGCAGATGGTAACAAAATTTCAAAAAGCCCAGCATCTGCCGACCTTCGATTTCCTGAGGTTGCTCGGCTTAATGGCATCCTGCATTTTTCTGGTGCCAGAGGCCAGACTGAGAATGAGATCCCTCCAATGGGCCCTCAGAACTCAGTGGTCCCAATTCTCGGGGAATATGTCAGATCTTCTGCAAGTCCAGAGCGCAGTTGCTCAGGATCTATCATGGTGGGCTTGCAACGACAATATCCTCAAGGGAGAATCTTTTTGGCAACCATGGCCGGAGATAACAGTAGTGACGGACGCCTCACTCACGAGGTGGGGAGCACACACCAATGATCTGACAATCAGCGGACGTTGGTCTCCATCGGAGTCCAAACTACACATCAACCTGTTGGAGCTGAGGGCAATCAGACTAGCTCTGAAGGCCTTTCTTCCCTCCATACAGAGAAAGAATGTCCTGATAATGACGGACAACACAGTAGCCATGTACTACCTCAACAAAAGAGGAGGCGTAGGATCACTACCTCTGTGCAGAGAACCGATGCAGCTCTGGTTCTGGGCAATACAAGAGGGAATCTCTCTATCGGCAGTTCACCTAGCCGGAGAGCAGAACACGGCGGCAGACGCTCTGAGCAGGCAGAGCACAGTCTCCCACGAGTGGGAGTTAGCTCAGGAAGTCCTTTAAGAGATCTTCACCCTTTGGGGAACCCCTCAAGTGGATCTGTTCGCAACCTCGGTGAACCGAAAGTGCGATCAGTATTGCTCAAGGGAATTTCCTCCGAGAGGAGCTCTAGGAGATGCGTTCGTAGTGGATTGGGATTTTCCCCTGCTGTACGCATTTCCTCCAGTCCCCGTGATTCCTCAGGTAATCAGGAGATTAAGAAGGTTCAGGAAAACCATGATCCTAATTGCCCCGGATTGGGCCAGGAGAACGTGGTACCCGGACCTTCTGGACATGTCCATCTGCCCTCCAGTATGTCTTCCACAAAGATAGGATCTTCTCTCGCAAGAGGATGGTCGGGTTCTCCATCCAGAGGTCAACACGTTCAACCTTCATGCATGGTTTCTGAGAGGTTGAGATACAAGGATTGGGATCTTCCGGATGACGTAATGGAGATTTTGCTTTCGGCCAGAAGGCCAGCAACAAAATCTTTGTGCCGGTGTCGTTGGAATAAATTCAGTAACTGGTGCAAGGATAGAGATGTGGACCCTTTTAAATGTAGCACACCAATGGTGCTTTCTTTTCTGTTAATCTAGCAAATCTGGGGCTCCAGATCAAAACAATCAAAGGATACCTTGCTGCGCTTTGCATTTTTAAGTGCTCCTCGGACGAGGTTTCTTATTTTAAAATAGCATTAATAATACAATTCCTGAAAGGACTTACAAATGTATAGCCACCAATACCATTCCATGTTCCAACTTGGGATTTGAATCTAGTTCTTAAATTCTTGACATGTATACCATTTGAGCCTCTGCACTCATGCCCATTGAGGCTTCTGACATTAAAAACTGTCCTCTGGTGGCATTAACATCAGCCTGCAGGGTTAGTGAACTACAGGCTCTCTCATGTAAACCTCCATATACCACTTTTTATAAGGACAAAGTAATTCTGAAAGTTAAACCATCTTTCTTACCGAAAGTAATTTCCGACTTGCATTTGTCGCAGAAAATTGTTTTACCAACATTTTATCCTCCTCCTCATCTGGGAAAAGAAGAGGAAAGATTACATAGGCTGGACCCTAAAAGGGCCCTCAGCTTTTACATTGCAAGAATGACGAAAACACGCCAAGACGGCCACATTTTTGTGGGCTACACAGGTCGTAAATTGGGTTTGGCGGTCACTAAACAAACCATATCTCGCTGGATTATTCTAGCTATATTGGAATGCTACAGATTAGCAGGGAAAGACCCACCGGATGGGCTTCGGGCTCACTCTACAAGGGGAATGGCCACTTCTGCGGCTTTGAAGAGGGGAGTTCCGGCAAAAGATATTTGCTCAGCTGCAACGTGGGCATCAATACATACCTTTACCAAACATTACTGTTTGGATACCTCATCCTCAAATGAGGGTCTATTTGCCAAAGCGGTTCTCCACTCTGTACATGAAAACTAAAACTATTACTTCCACCTCCAAATTGATCACTGCTATTGGAGTCTATCACAAGATGAGGAATACGTGGGAGGACACAATCCATTTGAAGAACAAGTTACTTATCAACTGTAACGTTCTTTAGACTGGATGTTCCTCCCACGTATTCCTCATCGACCCTCCCAACCTACCCCGCAGTATAGTTTGTACTTCTTACAATTTCCTCTCACGATGGGCCTATCAGTCACAACATATGCCTAGATGTTCCACGATTCATTTCCTTGAAAAAAACAGAACTGAAGCCAACGGGCGCGGCTCAAGCCATTTATACCATCGGTGACATCGACACGGTATGGAGCCCGTCGGGGGACATTTGACACCAGAGCCTCGAGCACAGCGCCCTCTGCCGAACTTTTTTTTCCGATGCAGCGAAGCTGGCGAGACGAATTATCACAAGATGAGAAATACGTGGGAGGAACATCCAGTCGAAAGAACGTTACAGTTGGTAAGTAACTTGTTCTTCTCTGCCCCCTTGAGGAGAGAGAAGGAAGATTTGTATGCTTCCATCAAGGTACAGGGTCCGTGTGCATTATCAGTGCTGGTGGACACTGGATTCCAAGCCACCCTCCTGTCCCAAAATGCCTTCGACCAATGAAATTCAGGAAGGGGGGAGAGTCACCAAATTCCCCTCACAGCTCTTCCAGGACAAATCCAAAACTTTGATGGGAATGATATTTCCGTCTAAGGGACTGCAAATCTGGAGATAGAAATTGGGCGATATAGGGTGAAACACTCGGTGATAGTCGTCACTCCAGAGGGCACACCTTGTCTAATGGGGAATGACCTCCTTCGGAGGTTATCACCCCTGATTCACTGCATGGACAAGGTACTCTGGACTCAGACTAACCGGCCAATCAAATCAAAACAAAGTACAAATGATGTGAGTTTAAATGGCAATTGCCACATGATTGAACAACGATCTGACAAAATAGAATTCTATTTTAGGACAATCAAGTCTCAGACATCACCGTCATCTTTGTAGGAGAACAAACTGGTGATGGGAACCCTTCTCTATTTTGTAAAATAGACCTCTCTCCCAGTTTTAAGTGGCATTCCACATTCGAGGGAAATAGTCTGAAGTTTTATACCAATCCACAATCAGAGGAAAACTCAAATCCCATGACAAAAGATGATCAGAATCCAGCTCAATGTTTGACCAACATCCAGATAAAAGGTGTACAGCTATTTCTCCCCATTCAGATAAATGAGTGGGGGGAGCCTATTCTCGCCAGAGTATGCCTGAATAATGGAAGAAGCTTCATCAGTGACGCATTATTCAGGAAACTCCCAAAAGATCAGACTATTCCCACATTTAAATTGATTGATAAGTGGGAAATGGGCCTGGAAACTCCAACTTGCAAACATCTCCTGTCTAGCAGGTGTATGCTAAAAATGTTAATTGGCGACAAAAGTACAGAACAGAATTGTTGGGTTGTGAGAGATGTCCCTTCCACCTTTTACTTAGGCAGTGACATTCTTAATCAAGTCACAATTCATTTGGACCTAATTAATAACAAGGCCTGGTCCCGACTGGGGGGTAACCCCTTGGGCTTTGACAACACTGAGAAAACATGTGTCTCAGCTCAATTCATGCTGTATGTGGTTGAAAGTGTGAGAAGAGTTTACCATCACAGGACAGGTGCAACAATTTACAATTCCCCTAACAATTAAGTGAAGACAGAAACTCAAAAACCAGTATGCCTATATAAATTTGAATTATCATCTACAACAGCAAGGTTTGTATTTACATCCGACACCCGTAATTCACCTAGAACACGACACCATTCGAATATTGGTGGATAACAGTGACGGTCGAAGTATCAATTTGGGCGCAGACACTTTTATTGGAATGGTGGTTGATGCCCAACTTTATTCTATTGATTTAGGTAATGAGATCATTGGACCAATTCTAAATGACTGCTACAATTTTAACGACGGTATACCCCTGGAAAAGGTTTTCACCAGCCAAGGGAGGGGGGGGATTTCTTGGTGTACTGTTCCTGCCCTTACGGTGGGGAAGAGGTGGCCTGTGACATCAGGAAGGATGAGGTGGTATTCCGAGTCAACAGTGACTACCTCCCATCCTTGGAACCTCATGTCCAGGCCAGCACCATAACAAGAGATTTCTCCACCCAACTGGAGGATACAGCTAAAATTGCCAAGCCAAAAGTCTTTCCAGGCTTTAAGCAGATGGTTGAAGAATTAATCAATCTCGCTGAAGCCTGTGAGACTAAGGAGCAAAAACAGAAGCTGAAACAGGTGTTTCTGGATTTTCAGGATATCTTTGCAATGGATTCATCTGATTGTGGAAGCACAGAGGTACATTCTACCACCATACCCACTGACTCCGAGATGGCTCCAGTATTTGTGAATCAATACAGGTTGCCTCTCGCGTCTATGAAGTCACCCATGCAGATTATTAAAAACTTAGAATCTTGTGGGGTAATTCGTCCAATCCACAGTACTTTTAACAACCCGGTACTGGGGATACTCAAACCCAATGACCAATGGAGACTTTGCACAGACCTTAGGGAGTTAAATAAACAGGTCCACATGTCAAGATGGCCCTTTCCCTACATCAGTCAGGGACTGGCCCAGATCCAAGGGCCAAAGGTGTACACTGTCATTGACCTGACTAACGGTTACTGAACAGTACCCATGATTAGGGAAGACCAGTACAAGCTTGCCTTTACCATCAGGGGCAGCAGTACACGTGGACCCAAACCCCCTTTGGGTACATTAACTCCGGCAATTAATTTAACATCTTCCTGCATAAGGCCATGCTTGATTTGGTTGAAAGGGGAAACCTGGCCTATGTAGATGATGTCTTAATCAAGAGCTCAACTGTGGAGGAACACATCGCTGAAATACGCTATGTTCTGACCCAGTTGCAGAAAGTTGGAGTAAAACTGTCCTTTCGGAAGGCACAGTGGTGTAATACCTGTGTATGAGAACCTAAGGGCATGAAATCACCCCTGAGGTTCTCAGTCTCAGGCAAAAATGGTGGAAGCATTATTGAAATTGAAAGACCCTACTACTCTGCAAAGAACTAAAAAGCCTTCTTGGACTAACTATTTCTAGTAGAAAGTTCTTTGAAGACCACGCAGAGTTCACACAACCCTTGGTCCATTTATTAAAGGCCAGGGTCAAGTGGGAGTGGGGTCCAGAACAATTAGAGGCAGTAACTTGCTTAACAGCGGTATTATACCAAAAGCACAACAAGGTCAACATAGTAATCTTGTACGTGAGCAAGACTTTGTCCTCTGTAGAGGAAAAATTCAATGATTGTGAAAAGGCACTCCTGGCAACGGTGTGGGCATCGAAGAATTACTACCCATTCATCCAGGTGGAGCCCATCATAGTGAAGACACCGCACTAACCCTTGCAATACTTACAAAGCAACCAAATCCGATCAGGGAACGTGAGTAATTTCAGAATTACTTCCTGGATTCTGTCCATGTAAGGCTTTCCTGTGGAGGTCAGATAGGTCCAAAACAAGAAGAGTCCTCTAGCGCAAAGATTGGCTGTGCTTAAGAAAACTGTCTCGAGGACGACTGTCTAAGGACCAATGACAATATGGAGGCATACCTTACCTCCCCGTACAAAGTCTATGAGGAAGACACGTGTCAGGGGATACCCACAGTTTATGTAGATGGCTGCTCCTACCATGTTGACGATCACAAGGAAAAAGAACTGGTGGCTGGCTTTGGGAATGCCTGGGTGAATGATACCACAGAAGCCTCTGCTGGGTACAAAATCGGTCCCCGAAGTGTCAGGTGAGAGAGTGGATGGCAGTACATCAAGCCATCCTCACTGCCTTGCAACATCAACTCAAAGAACTGGTCATAATCACCGATTCAGATTATGTCAGGAATGGGTTCGTGGAACACCTGTTTAATTGGAAAAATCGAGGCATGCTGTGTGCGAATAACAAACCGCTCAAGCACCGGAAATGAATCTAATCAATTGATGAACTGGTAACCTCTAATGAGATGACCATCTATTGGAAAAAGATCAGCGGTCACTCCAAAATAGAGGGACCCGACCAAACTAGAAATGACTTGGCTGACCAGTGTGCCAAAACCGGAGCCCTTCATGGGTATCTTGTCAAAACCGAATTCCTGTTGGGGGAAATCCAGGTCGCTTCTGTCACTAGGTCCCAAACCCATGCCAATAATGAACTCGCAACTGCCCAGTGGAATAGAGAAACACCAGATGCAGATTTGATTACTGCACAAAACAAGGACCCAATTATTGGGAAATGTAAGCCACATATTGAAGACCCTGTGAATTTTCCTCTGACAGAATCAGATTATATTAGGAAGGAGGATCTCCGGGTGTTGATGTTGTTTTCCAAAATGTTCCGAATCCAAGACGGTTTGTTGTTACTGAGATCCATATCTGGATGTGACCAATGGGTGATACCTAGCTCATTCCGAAGCCTGATGTTAAGTCACCCCATGACGTGCCCACTGCTGGTCATAGGGGGTTTCATACAACATGAGAAATCTTGCGCGAGGTCGCATATTGGCCACACCTGGGCCAGGACCCCGACATCTACTTAAAGGGGTGTCTTGTGTGTGCTCAGTTTCAGCCAAGTTCTCTCACACACACAGCGCCTCTACAGAATAGGAGAATGACACTGCCCTGGTCGGTTTGCAAGTCAATTTTATCGGGCCAGTGATTCGGTCCTCCAGAGGAAACAAGTACATGTTGACTATGACATGCTTGTTTACCAAGTGGGTAGAATGTCTTCCGGCCCCGAATTGTAAGACGGAGACAGCTGCCGCACTAATGATCAATCACATCTTCTTTCCTTTCGGCCTTCCCCAAAGGATTGCATCGGACCGAGGAAGTAATTTTACCAGCGAGGTGATGACCAATATGTGGGAGATTCTAGGGGTAAAGAGACAATTCTACATTGCCTACCACCAGCCTCGAACAGAGGAGTTGAGAGGTGCAATAAAACAATTGTGGGCATCTTGAAGAAGTTTGTGGCAGACTCTGGACCTAGTTGGCCATCAGGTCCACGCTGTCTTCTGCAACCAAAATGTCTCCCTTTGAGCTTATGACTGGATGAAAAATGGTGCTACCTCAGCATCTGCTCTACAGAACTCAAGAGCAGACCTTGATCAACACGTCCATGACCGATGAGTACATTGAAAATGTATGGAAACACCTTCAGCATGCTTTTACTTATGCTCAGCACAATTTAGAACAGTCGGTAGAATGAATGAAAGCCTACTATGACTTAAAAACTACCAAGAATGAGTACGAAGTAGGAGACAGGGTCTACGTGTGCAATTTCCAAAGGAACCAGACCAAGGAGCAGATATTCCTCCTCTCTCGACACGGTGCCTTTGAAATTGTTGATAAAATCTCACCTGTTGCCTATAAGATTTGCATCCCTAAAGGAGAACATACGGAAGATAAATGGGTCCATGTCAATCAGTTGAAGAGCTGTCACCCACACAAGCGCTATTACTGATTGAAGAACCCAGTGAGGGTAGAGCCCAGGAATCATCTGAAGAATGAAAGGAAAGGATGGAAACCCGGATGGAGAATATTGCACATTAACAGGGAGGAAAGCAATTCATACTTATAAGGAATGTACCAAAATTAGAGAAAGAGAATGTTGTCCAATTGTGTATGTCAAGTGAATTCAATGTATAAACTGTCCTTTGTTGTCAATTTGTGACCCTATTTACCAGGGAAAGAAGTACTATATAAAATACTTAACCTCTCTTTTACTCTTGGCAGATTCAATAACTCCTTACCTTCACAGCTGGGGAGGTTGGAGTTACCGGAAATGGAGGGGTCCAGGACCAAAACCCCAAAATCCAAAAGAGTGGAGTACAGACCACAGCGCCACTCCCTCAGGACAGGAATAAGAGCAGGCATGCTCAGATGAGGAAATTCATGGAATCAGCGAATACAAATAGACAAAACAAAAACCCAACTCTCCCCTTGCTCTTTCCTCTGAGTTACCTGAATCAAAGTGCCACGTGGGGTGGAGACAGACCCAAAGTGACAGAGATAGAGAGGCCATGCAAGGCCCCATTGTGAGAGTGAATCTGGCTAAGTGTGAAGTTCCATTGAAATATAAATCCAGTACAAAACAGTGATTTTAACATAGGGCCTAGTGAATGAGTGAGAATGAGCCTCCCTCCATTTTGTTAGAATGTACATGCACTCAGTCGAAGAAAAGTGAGACTTAGAAGTGGAATATTGTTAACTGCGTTCAATGGATTCCAAGGACATGTGGCACTGCAGATGCTGACTTTGTGTGAAGTGCACATGGAAGGAAATAAATACATTTGAAATTCTGTGCATATGGAAGCTAAAAGGATGTATTGTGCCTTACATTGGAAAAATAAAGTCAAATGACAAATTGCCTTCATAAGGAATAATGAGACTTAATTTCAGCACATAAAATGACAATATTTATAGGAAAAGGCCTATTTCATTTTTTGTAGCAATGAACCCTGGTTCTAATGTAACTCTGGCCTATCTGTGTGCACTAGATTAATAGTGAATCTACCTCTTTTCTAATGTAGTAGATAAGAAAGATTATATTTATGAACAGCAGGCCTAAACATAATGCTAAAATGTTACATGTAAGCACATCTTGTCGATTTAAAGCTCTATTTTCTAAAGGATGGGTGCAGCTGATATTTTTCCCACTAAACTGAAAGGTCTATGCCTTTGAAAATTTGAACTCAAGACCTTTGGCTGAGGACCGCAGGAGAAGAAGGTCTGGTTGTCAATTTAAATACTAAGATATGCAAAGAAGTAGATTGAAATCATCGGATTTACAGATAACAGGCCCAACAGAAATGACCTTTAATGTCAGGTTCCCCATGAAGTGTGCATTAGCTCTGAACAGAGACCCTTTGAAGGTCAGGAGAAGAGTGTAGAATAAATATTGTCCCGAGCAGTTGGCTGGTCACATGTTTAAGGAGAAATAGACACCTAAGAATTGGTGGGGGCCATCTGAAACTGGGAGCACCTTTTATGCAGTGCCATTGACTAAGCATTGAGTACATTTTCTCTGAAACAAAGTGCATCCTGTGTCCCATCTAGCCCACCCCGGATTCATTTTAAAGGGGATAAAAAGCTAGTTGGGACCATGTAAAAATGAAATTTTTGTGCATAAGTTATGATCAAAATTTTGATTCTGGTATTTTTATAAATCTGAGGGAATTCAAAATATTGATAGAGTGATAGACGATGAAATTAGTGTTGGAAGTATGTAGTGTCAGAGTTTTAATTATTTTAGCGCAGTAGCAAACTGCGAAAAATGGTTTCTCCGCCCAGGAAGGACGCGCTGAAAAAATGTTGTATTTTCCAACTCATCACAAAATGTAGAATCCAAAAATATATAGATACATGTTGTTATCTTAAAAATGTGCATAGCTGTCATGTTGTTAGATTTTCAGAACCCAAAAAGGTAAATCCCACTTGTCATTTTGAGATGACAAGTCTTTCTCCTCCCTCAGCCTACATCATACATATCTCACAACTTCTGGTCCTATCAGCAGTCAGTGGGCGTCTTGGTGGGAGATGAAGGGAGAGTCCTAGCCAATCCTTGCCAAGGGAATTATGATAAAGTAGGAGTGTCATCAGCCCTATAAGAGGGCAATTTTGCATCAGAATAGGGCTTTTTCACTTTTTTCTGGCGATAGCCTCCTGCCGGACTCTTGCGAGGATCAACTAGCAGAGAAGCCTCAATCCTTGCATTGGAGACAGAGGGCCTCATTACGAGTTTGGTGGTCCGGTAATAACGGTGCCGGTAAGGCAATACTGGCATCCATTACCGGGCTGTAGTATTACAATCCGAGACGCCAGTCCTACTGGCATAGACAAGGACCCCCCTGTGGCCGTGCACCACCGTACCGGCATGCATGCGTGGGTGCCGTGCCCGTAATACCGGCATGCCACAAGGAAGAGGACATCACAAGTCACACAGACATCCAGATGCCGGTAAGAAGGGCCACCATGAGGCCGTCAATACCGGCAACACGGATCACCCGTTAATAGGAAACTGCACCCAACTGCCACAGGTGCACACAATCAGCACAGGTGGAGGCAATGGAGCCAGGCCCTGCACAAAAGGAGCACACACCACACCCCTTCCAAGACCAAAATTATACCACTTGCACTCGCCATACTGGAGCTGGAGGACATGCCTGCACTGCTACTCCTTGAGCAGGCAGTACAACAGGCAACACAGAGGAGATGCAGGAGGAGAAGGAGGGTGAGACTGGGCCAGCAAATCCCACCAGTGCAGGCAGGCAGCCACCAATTACACGTATAAGGGCCAATCCATTAAAGTTAACCCCAGCACAGATCCACACCCTGTAACGACTGGACAGGTCACCATCACCACCATAGTGGAATTAATACATGAGGACTTGGTCAGCCTGATCAACATCCACACTGCCATCCCCCATCTGCTGAAGGTGGCATCTGTGCTCCACTTCCTGGCCACAGGCACCTACCAGCACACAGTGGGCCAACTGCATAGTATCTCACAACTATGTTTCTCTGGTGTGCTAAACCAAGTGCTGGATGCACTCCTAAAGCACGCAAGGGCCTACACATCCCTACCACGGACACCACAGGAGTCGAATGACACCAAAATAGCATTCCATGAACTGTCATGCATGCCCAATGTAATTGGTGCCCTTGACTGCACCCACGTGGAGTTGGTAGTCCCACATGTCATGGAGGTGGTGTACCGCAATCGGAAACTATACAACTCCTTCAATGTGCAGATGGTGTATGATGGCAGCAAGATGATAACACATTGCTGTGCTAGATACCCAGGACCCACGCATGATGCTATGGTGCTGCAGAACTCCTCACTACCCAGCTACATGGGAGGAGATGTGAAGCGACGTGGCTGGTTGCTGGGTGAGTCTGCCCTCTGGGCCATGGGAGAGTGTTGTGTGGGGCGTACATGCATACGCAAGGAGACTGTCCTCTGGGCCATGGGAGAGTGTTGGGGGTGCCTCTGTGCCATGGGATAGTGTTGGGGAGGCGTACATGCATATGCAAGGAGACTGCTTTCTGGCCCATGGGAGTGGCCTCAATGGGGTGTCTGGACACTGTCCATGCTGCCAAAGACCGTTCCCATAATCAACCAAATATGATGCATGACCAGACAATGGAGTCTGACACACTCTGGCCGCACACCAATGTGTAAATGTCACACACACAATCAGCACACACCCTTGAACATGTCCACCAGACATCACCTGACCATGCCCTCAGCACCACAACGCACCATCACATGTCCACGAAGCTGAAAACACATGACCGCATTGAAGCACCTCGCAGTACAAGCATCCATGAGTGCACAGTATCGATTCCACCACCGGTATTTACGCTGTCACTGCCCCTCCCTGACAGCAACACTGCATAACACCATGCCAACATGTGCAGAGGAAAAAAAATGGCAGTACACATGCAACAAGGATGCATGAAGTTGAACACATCAAGTAGGGAGCAACACCTACATCGGTGCGATAGGTGTGGGAATTGCCCACAGCACATGAGTACCAGCATGCAAGTCGACACCATGCATCATCAAGGTACTCTACCCAACACTGGCGGACACTACCAACATTCACATTGTGCCATTTAATGTGATGAGTGTATAGACTGCAAGGGTCAAGTGCATGGCGTCTACAACGACCCATATGCATCATAGTCTGAACAAGCAATATCATGTAGTACAGCAGCCTAATGCATCAAACATTGATCAACATGCATCTGGAGTCATCCCCTGCCACACAGCCCTCACGTGTGTACATCATTGACCTTGTCAATCCATTTGGGTGGTTGGTGGTTCCAATGTCAAGGCCCCTAAGTCATGTATGTCACCCAAGGCCAGCACCATGGTTTGGCAAGTACTGTACAGGGCAGATAGTTGTGCAGATGTGAAGTCAATAGCTGTCATCGACGAAATACTGCATGTGAACATGAACGATGTTCAGGCCGAGCACATATGGAAACTGAGCAGTATCCTTAAACATACCTTTTTCTGCTCCCATGCAGGTGATGCTGGCTATCCACTGAAGGTGAGGCTCCTCACCCCTGTCAGGAATCTGCAGAACAGGCATGAAGAGGACTTCAATCATGCCCATACAGGCACGCGTGTGTTCATTGAGCAGACCTTTGGCCTGTTGAAGGCACGGATTCGCTGCCTCAGCAGGTCTGGTGGCGCCCTCATTTACGGCCCTTAGAAGGTGGAATAAATCATCATGGTATGTGCCATGCTGCACAACCTGTGCATCCGGCGGAACGTACCCCTGCCACCTGACATGGACCAGCCACCACCAGGTGAAGTTGAAGTATAGGAAGGAGTAGATTTTGGACATCGGCCAGGACGCGATACACTTGAGGGATGTGCTGTGCGCCACTCGGTCATAGACCAATCATTCTGATGTACTGGGATGCAGAGGGTGCCATGTATGTGGGACTCTGGGCAATGAGTGTGGGGGTATATAGGCACAGTGCACTGTAAAGCAATAAATTGACACACACCAAAGAAGCAATGTCCACTCATGTGTGGTTTTCTACACAACGGGTGTATTTAAGTGATGGTTTGTACAATGTGAATGACCCCCTACTCCCCCAAACCGCCCTTCCCCCCTCCCCCAACACCCCCCACACACCCCCACATACCCACCACCCTCCCCCAATATGCCCCACTACCCCCACATACCCTCCCCCCTCCGCCTCCCCCCAACACCCCAAGACATCAATGACACAACATGTGTCCAGATGTGGTGCAACTCAACATGTGCAGGGTGCCCCTGCTACTGTGGACCCCCCTTCATAGGAAGGGGTTGCAGCTCTGCGTGCTGCGCAGGGACCTGCGCACAGGGCTAGTCTGAGTGGAACTTGCTAGCGTGGTAGATGCAGATGATGTTGATGGTTGTGTCACCGAAGCCGCTGTTTGCCGCTGCTCCATACTGTTTGCAATCCTGGTGAGGATCTGACCCACAGCAGTGAATCCATCGTGGACGCACTTAGTGTTCTGGTTGATGGCCTTGATAACGGCCGCAGTGGAGTCACGCATTGCACGGCGTGTTGCCTCGCCTTCTGCAAGGTACTGTTTCACATATCCATGCATCTCCTCCTGCCGGCCTTCCATCCTGGACAGACGTCCTGCGAGGTCCCGTATTGCGGTGGTGGAGGTGGATGGTAGCTTTGGTGGTGTGTCTGCAGCCAATACAGGACTGTGCAATGTTGGAGACCACTCTCCATGGCTGCCCTGTCCTACAGATTCCTGGTGAGGGGTGCCCTGTGGGGTGACCTAGGGGCTTGGGGTTCGATCAACCTCCTATATTAGTGTGGTCGTCATGGACACCTTTCTCATCGCCACTATGCAGTGCCGACGCAGCTGTTTCCCCTATCGAGCTTGTGGCAGCGGACTGTGAGCTGTCATGGTCATTTGCCGCATATGTGGCCTCACCCTGTGTGAGTTGTGTCTCCAGGGATGCGGGGGCAGGTGTCTGCTGGTCCTGTGTAGGTGGCTGCGTGGCTGGTTGGGCACTGGTTGCTGACTTGCGTGGCACTTGGACCATCCTTGATCCCCTCGATGTGTATGACATGGTGCCATAATCTTGGCCCCTGGGCCTTTTGGCTGGTGTCGTGGGTTGTGCAGTTCCATCACGTTCTTCGGTGTCTGCATCTGTACCTGTGGGGGACAGAGAGAGGCAGGGCATCAGTGATGGTGGTGCTTGCATCATGCATGCATTGGTCTTTGTGCAGTTGGCACCATATGATAAGCTGCATGCCTGTTTTGCGGTGGGCTGGGTACGTGCAAGGTTTGGGGGGGAGTATTGCCATCCCTCAGGTGTTCACATGTTCACCATGGTGTCTGCTGTGGGGCCTACGGGTGTGTTGTGTCTTGCGTGCTGTGTGAAGCATGCAGTTTATCTGTGTGTCGGGTGTGTATTTGTGTATGGGAGCAGCATGAAGCATGCATTTGGATGTGATAGTGGTGGGGCCAGCATCTGGACAGGGATAGGTGTATGTGTGTATGATGGGCCATGTCTTGGCTCGCATCACTGTCACATTTGTTGGTCAACTGTGATCATTGGTTGTCAGGTGTTTGTAGGGACACTCAGCTTCATCTGCCAATGATGGCACTCCAAACTCCGCTCCACCGACTCCTTCGATGGACTCGACATCTATCAATGTGCTGCATGTTTCCTCCCAACTTGCCAACTTAATAGGTGAGTGGGAACCACCACCTGTTGCCAGCCCCTGGCTCTGATTGGCCGAAAGGATATTCCTCACTCTTAGCCTCAGGTCATCCCAGTGCTTTTTGCAGTCTCGCACTGTGCGTGCGGTGGTGCCAACTGCACTAACTTTCCTTGCCACTTCCTCCCAGATCTCCTTCTTCCTGAGCTGTGCTGGACACGTGAGGTCAGCACAGAAAACCAGCTCCTCGTCTTAAATCTTGGTTTCCACAGGCAGGCAGTGCCTTTCTGGGTTGCCTTTGACATTTTCTCTGGGGTGTGTTTTGAGTTTAGCCTGAGAAGGTCCAGGCTGTGGAGGATGGCAATGGATTGTGTTTTCAAAGATGGCCGCCGGTGCATTTCCCGTTCCGGCGCGATGACGTTACTTCTGGGTCTGGTAAAAACGGACCCGTTTATACCACTATGTTAATACTGGTACCGCTATTTGGGGGTTGCCTATGGCGGAGGTGTTATGTGCGCATTTGATGATGCCGCTGTCTGGGCGTTTGAGGGTTGTTACCGGCATGCCGGTACGGCCGTTACCGTCACGCAGCTATGCGCCTGCTCGCACACTTGTGATCAGCCGCTGTTTGCGTGATCGAGGCTACACGGACATGTTGTTACCAGCATGCCGGTAATGGCCATTTTTTGCCGCGATTCTTGTAAGGAGGCCCAGTGACGGGAAAATCTAGAAGCTAGCTGGGACCCAATAAGAAGAGCCAGAGGGAGTCTGGGTGCAGGAGAAAATCCTTGACTGACACCCTTGACCAGATCTGTGCTGTTCCCAGAGGATCCCTGCTGTTTTTCCCTTACCAAAGCCTCCCATGTAAGTAGAGATATCCTAAATGCCATCAAAAGTATGAGGGGGAGACTACCAGCCTTAATCTCCATCTTGCATAGTGAGTAGGGGGTGGTACTGGGAAGGTCCTTGGCACATTGTAGTAAATCCAATTCAAATTAATTCCACTATAGAAAATCACCCTATCCATTTAAATTGAATTGTGTTGGGAACAGCCTGCCTTAATCCTTTCCATTATATTGTGGGGAGGGGGGAAGCTGGGTAGATCTTTAGCGCATTGAATTGAAGTTAAATCAATTAATTCTCATATAGAAAATCACGGGATGAGTGTTGTTAGAATTCTTAACTAACAAAGTTCATACCCAGTGTTTTAGAGCCGGTATAGACAATAAAGACTTGGGTGACTGCCCTTCTGAAATCCATGACTCCTGTCCTGGAGGGGGGTGTCCATAATCCCAAAATAAGTAACCCTAAAACGTTGCTATTCAAGTGAATGTAGAGGGTGCAAAACGAAATTCCCCATTTACTTCCTTGCATCCCAAACCAGAATTACCAAGCATTACATCTCAATTGTATGTGTGTTGCAAAATGAAATTTCCATTTAACTGTGAATGTTTTCTATCAGTTAATTTGCAATTAAATCTGATGTAAGTTGTGACTACATATTTCAAAATGTGACCAGTGTTTTAATAACGGAAAGTAATTTGGAGTTGTGCTATTGTGTAGTGCCACAGCATTTGTGGTTGATGTTGGTTGTTAGTCTGTTTTGTCAAACCGTAAAAAAAAAAAATGTATTCTTACTATACACTGGCCTGGTTCCCAGTCCATTGGTGACATAGGGTATTTGTTGGGATGGTTGTGAGACGGGTTGGAGGCCTCACTAAATTTGAATCTGTATACATGCTTGAGGTGCGCGCCACCTTGCTTGTGTGGGGAAAGGAACTCCCTCAGTTGAGTGTGAATGCCTAATAAACTGTCACATTATCCACAAGGGCAGCTACAAGCTCTGCCCTAGACTTATCCTCAAAGTCTAATCCTCTTTCTTCACAAGCACTCTGTAGAGCCTCGAAGCTCATTCTGGTCAACTTACCATTTGCGATAGGTTCCATTGTTTGTAGTGATGTCTTTAGTATATATGTGATAGATTAGCAATGATTTCCCCAGAAATCTTGGCCTGGGACCCTTCTCATGTGGCCAGGGAAAGGCAGACACTTTCTGATCCCGACCCTGGGGGTGATGTTCTGTGGGAGGATCACATGAGGGTGGAAGCAGGTCAGCAGGAATGGGAAACCCCTTTGTTCAATTTTCCCTGAAGCACCACTCTTCTAATGGCTTGTTGTAAAACAACAGACATAAGAAAAACAAATGTTTCCTTAAGGGACTTCAAGTCCCATAATTCCCTAAGTACTAGGACGAGGAAGAGGGCTGAAACACAATGTGTATAGGCGCATTATAAAGACACAATAGATAAATACATAAAAAAAGAGGTACAATGTTGCTGGAGTGGTCAGTTCATTAATGCAGATGATCCACACCTGAAGGAGACTTAGAGGTTTAAAAGGCCCCCTCAGGTGCAAGCCATAGAGTTGGCATTGTTGGTGAAGAGTGGAGGAAGTCATAAGCAGAGTGATTTGTGCTGGCAGCCCAGGCAGAAACTGGAGGAGAGAGAAGACACCAGGATCATTGATTGGCAGATATCAGCTGCCGAGTCTGAGAGGGTCTGTGCCCCCAGAAATGTCAAAGTGCTGAGGTCACGCATCAGGATGCATGCAGGAGGAAATCTTTCACCCTTCTGACCTGATCTGCACAGGCTGTGCAGTGGTAAGCATGTAGGAGGCTGTCTTCGGTGGCTGGTATGCTCCTGAGGGCCTCAAGGCTGTTTCCAGTGGCTTGCGTGCTCCAGAGAGCCTCAGGAGCAAAAGAGGCTCCCACAGAAGTGGTGTGGGCCTAGGCAAACTTACTGAAGCAGTTTGCGGGTGCTCACAAGGAGCCACAACAGCAGAAGTCCTGTCAGCAGCGAGGGGAATGGAAGTGCACATATCATCCGATGAATTCACAGTTAGTCAGTGAGCTCAGAGTGCTCTGTCCCCGCTCACATATTGGAAGCAGGCACCCATAGATTGACGTGGATAATCCTGTGGATCCTCCACTAAAACCCTGCCTCAAGTCTCCTCCCAGGTGGCCAGGAGAGGACAGCCGCTTCCTGATCCCAATCAAGGGGGTGGTGTACTGCAGGAGGATCACCTGGTTGGAGACAGGACCCAGGGCCATGGGGTGATTTCACAGGGTGAGATAAAGTATTTTTACATGGAGAGGGGCACTTTTGTTACGGGGGGTTAAAGGTGGAATTGGCATTATGTCAATTTGAAATATCTCAACCTCCTGATAAAGATGGGGAGATACATTCTCAGTGTATAACCCATCAAAGTGCCGTATTGGAAGAACCAGTCTTTTTCATCCCTAAAAATATATATCCTCCCGAAACCAAAGGTACACTAAAAGGGACGATGAAAATGTGGCTGTTCCTATTCCAACTATCTCTAAAAAGGTAAAGTCTTACAGTTCACCTTCTAAAAACATCGAGTGAAGTGAAATGAAGTGAAATTGCTGTTAAAGCCATCAAGGCAGTGGGCAAACCAACATTCCTGGGAACGGCCTACATGTCCCAGAACCCCTCAGGGAACTGTAATGAAGAAGTAGACTGAAGGGGCATGCGGTGGTAGAGAACAGGCAGGCAAGCCTAATAGCTTAACGAAAGGTCAGGGAATCACGATTGAAGATCTGCAACTAAAACCAATTAACTCACCTGAGGGGTTTAAAAGGCTGCTGCAGGAAGAAGTCACGTCGAGAAGCTAGAGCAGCAGCTGGAAGGTCGGCAGTAGCAGTAGGAGAAGAAACAGAACTGGAGGCTGTGTGACCACGGAAGGGACTCTGGAGCAAAGGACAAGCAGATTTCACCTGCAGGCTCTGAGTTGGTCTTGTGCTCACAAACCCTATCTGGCTGTGGTTGCATTGGAAGAGACGGCAGAAAGCTGGCAGTCTTTCCAGGTGTGCCGAATTGTTGTGAATGCAGAACAAAGACCTGTGTTTTACCAGAGGCCCGTGTGCAGAAGCAAGCCAACGGAAGCTGGAGAAAGGATGACTTTCCTTTAATGAGGCCCGATCCAAAGCACCCGTGCTGAGGAGAGGTGTGGATCCAGAGAGTGTCTGTGGTAGCAGTATCAGAGGAAAAGAAGTCGGGAAGCGGAGGCAGCCTGCAGCTGCTGTAATACTGGAGCCGGTAAATGAAGGACCGTAGCAGCAGAAAATCCTTGCAGGTAACTGTAACCAGCTGAAATTAATGTGTGTAGAAGGTAAAGCAAATGAACTAATTTGTGGTGGTGGGAAGTCGTATCAAACAAAGGTGAATGTATCAAGCGCTCATCCTGCAATAACTAAAGTGCCTGATTGTAAAGAAAGTCTTTCTTTTCCCATTGTTAACATAAAATCATTGACCGGGGAAGTGGCATGTCTCCTATTAACAGGGAGAATGCTAGCGGTAATGATCCCATAAGCAGTAGTAGACTTTCCCACCCAGTTACAAGAAAGTATCACTTCAGAGAGGCAGCGTAAGAAATATTTTGTTTCCCGATCATTGTTAAAGATGAATGCCATCTTCGCTAAAGGGAACGCAAGTAGCAAGTTACAGTTTACTATCATGAAGCAATCGTGTGTGCCTAAATTTGACCTTGAAGTGATCCTTAACTCTTGTAACATCCTACATTTAAGTGTTGCAGAAGTTGTTGAACTCAGAAGTAGAACAAGCTTTGCCCAAGCCAGTAGATAGAACCTTCTGAAGATGAAACCAGCCAAAGTAAGAACTGAAGGTCCTTGTCTTGAAGTTGTTGAAGCTGAAACTACCCCAGGGTCCTCTTATACAAGGGTGACAAAGATATATAACACTGGGATGGTGGCATTGCAACTTTGGGGTAAGCCCTGGAGACACAGATATGGATATGAATCTGGGGAAGAGAGCTTGGTGCTTGTAATAATAACTAATTACGCATCTGTAAAGGTGACGCTGTGGCAGTTAGAAGCTGAAGCTGATTCTGTGGTAGCTACAAGACTCAGAGGAAAGGCAAAGAGGCTGCCCTTTCTTGGAGCAATGGAAAGAAGAGTGCCATACCACCCTATAGAGGTCAAAGAGTATTGTTTGAGTTGCCAAAAAACATTTGCACAATATCAAGTTGTAGCAGCAGAAATTGAACTGTGGTTGTCTAGAATTTTGTCAGAGCTGTCACTTGTTGAAAATGTTGAAGTACACGCAATCTGAGAAGCCTGCTCTCACAGTAACACAGAGAAAAGAAAGTTGTCACAGGGAGAGAAACTTCCTTAGAAGAAGCATCCTGACAAATTGCATAAAAGATGCTGCAGAAAGCAAAGTTGTTATTAAATTAGAAGTGCCATTTTTGTTTGTGAACATTATCCAGGATTACCATTGGTGCAGTTTCTTTGTGGAACTTTGAAAAGGGAGCTTTTCTTCCAGAGAAGAAGACACTGTTACCTGTGGATTTGTGTTTGAGTGACTTTTTATTTCTTTGGAACTTTTTAAGAAGTTATCTCAGACTTTATTTTTCCTTGGAAGAAATTGACTTTGGACATTTCTGGGGGAGTGGAATCTGCCCAGAACAAGTAGAAGTCAACCAAGACCTTCATTGTTTTTCAGTCTTTTATTTATGTAATTGTTGTTTTACTTTGATTGGTTGCTTAGTGTGAGGGTTTAATTTTTGTGTATGCTAGAAGGTTTTTCCTTAGATCTTAGAATAGGTAGAGAATTCCCTGGTAGAGTAGGTTCAGTTAGTGGGTATTGTTTCTTTGCAAAATGAAATGTCAAACCTTGAGAAAACGAACCTCACATTACTGAGCCCTCACAGTGAGCAGGTCTCGCGTAGAATCAGAATTAGTGTAAAGCAGCAGAAGCAGTACTCATGTGTGAATGAAAGGGATTCCCACGTTACTTTTCAATACCAAACTATTGTAAAACAGCAAGAGCAACTCTTGCGTGTGAGTGAAGGTGATTCCCAAGTTGATTCTGAACATCGAACTAGGAAAATGCAGCAAAACTATAATATATCAAAGCCAAATAACTGTAACCTTGAAAGTGTGAGTCTGTGGAAAATCCAGCCACCCGTGGGGGCAACTTTAGTAAGAGTTAATGTCAACAAACATTGCCCAAGTCAAGAGAAACTGAAACCAAGGCAGACTCTATCTAGACAATATTGCCAACAGCAGAAGGGGGCTAATGCAAGGTTTATAAACTCTGAAATGTTTTGCCCATATTTTATACACCATCTGGTACATGCTGGGATACACACACATTGCCAAAACTAGGGGAGAAGCAGAAAGAGACCCTATTCCTATCAGTCTTTGGTTGCCTGTTCAGTGGGGGAACAAGAGTGGGAAAAAGGCTGCCATTCTGGGAAAAAGTATCCAGAAGGAAAGGAGCATGATTTGCAGAAGAGTATTAAAGAGCATCAGTGTGAATCTTGGTTTCCCTGAAAAGTATACATTTTTTGAAGCTGCAATTTGTTGAATGCTGTGAAGTAGTTGTAACCTCCTGTCAGTTAAGATTGACCATAAAAGCATTTGTCGTTATGAAAAGCTGTTCGGGCAGTTGAGCATACCCAGATGGCTAACCTTTGGACATTATAGGCCTGGCATGGAAGCAGGCCAGGTGGAAGTTTTAGTGCTACAAGGTGGTCCTGACAGAGACACTTTATGTTGTTAGTAGTGCTAGAGGAAGAGCCATGCAAAGCTGGTACAGAGATGTTGTATTTCTTGAAGTTATCAGAGTGGCAAATCATCCTAACTGAGGCAATCATTAGTAGAAGAAGAAGAGACTTATATTTTCTGTGTTGGAACTTTCTGTTGACAAGTTGAAGTTGAATCGAACTGTATTGGAAGTTTTGTTGTGAATCAGGATTTCCTTTTGTTCTTTCTTGAACTGTGAAACAGAATTATGTTTAAACCTGGGAAAGGGTAATTCGCCAATTATGAAGAGAGACTTTGTCACATTTTGAATTCAGTTATTGTTGTTTTAAACTGCCATACATTTCCTTGTTCATTTGTTATATGTATAGGTGTGAGGGACAGATATCCATTGTTAGAATGTTTCCTTTAGTTTATTTTAGGCAGGGAAATCCTTGTGAGGGTAGGAATAGTGAGGCATTCATACAACCTTATATAATAATGAAATGGCATATGTTGAGAAAGCCTCACAATGTGGTCTGCTTCATATTTCTGACCCCCACATATAAAGTGTAGATATTTTGTAGGTAGCAAGGTTAAACATTTAGTCCTAAAACCAGTGATCCCACTCCTGCCACCAGTGTAAAGAATGGAGGGGGTTATCTGTACTTCTGTCCACTATATGGTTGGGGTAGAGGCACAGAGCACCCCAACCAAGGTTCTCTAATGGCAGCTATGAACGAGCACCCAAGGGTGAGATTCAAGGAAGGTAATGCAGGCTGGTTCTTAGGTACAGTGAATCCCCAAGCACCCCACAATGAAATGTCCACACACTATGTTAGGTGATAACACAGTCCTTTTTTTATTTTTATTTATTTGTGTGTAATCAAATAGAAATGATTTTTACAAGACGACGAACATCGAATTTGTAGATACTCTCTTCCAACAAGTGTCACAGATGCACATATTGTTTAGACTGAATGAATGTTCAATCCTAAGCTCGCTGTGGTACCAGACCATGCACCAGACAGGGCCGGGAAGTGTTCATAGAATAGAAAATAGAAGGTCCGACAAACGAATAGCCCCCATGGCTTACAGTTCCGATTGTCGCCAGATGCAGAAAGTTCAACACCGCAAGTATCTACGGTAGTCCCCTCTGTGTGAAGGATACAGAGCCACAAATTATTCTTTGCCAGTCGACTGTGGCTTATGATTGGTTGGCCGCTAGTTGATGGTTGGAGTCGTTGGCGTTTATTTTTGTAAAGGTTACTTCCATTAATTTGGATGTAGCAACTGCCCATCTGGCTTTTTCCCCCGAAATGAGGCGACACCACCATGTGTCTTCTACCAGCACAGAGTTTACCCACAAGGGTGCCAAAACTGCAATGCGTTCTAGATTTAGGGTAGAGCAATTTAACAGGAGATGTCGAACAGTTTCTTTGGAGTCTGGCGTTTTGCACAGTCTGCATGTTGTTTGACTGGCTTGGCTTCTTATCCCCAAGATCTCTCTGTTATGCAGCAGATTGAGTCGTGCTCCTAAGAAGATACTTCAGAACTTTTTGTCTGGAAATTTTATACAATAAGCCAGGGGTGTTTTTAGCTTATTATATGTTGGCGGTAGGTGTTTTAGGAACTTGATTGCCACTGTTTGCTTGCCTGTGATTATCCAGTCTTGGTTCTCCAGCTTTTGGATCACTCTTTGTGGGTTAGCAATCAGATCATCTGTTGTGCATGCTAAGTCTTCCAGTTTATTTTTTTGCTGAGTGATCCACTTCTGAAGCGCCCTACATTTGGTTGCCACAAGTTCATTGCCGATGGTGTTGAAAATCGGAAGGCCATCTTGTATCAGAGTCTTTCTGTAGATGGACAGTGAAGACACACTGACGGTAGCTCCCAGAGACAGGAGTCCCAACTCTCTTCTCACTGCCGAAATTGGTATAGAATTCGGGAGACCCAGGACCGTTTTCCAGATGTATCCCTCCAATTTCTGCCAGATCGAGTTTGGCATGGAGATAGTGGCATCCATACCATGTGTTAATGCAGGTACTATTTTGCCTTTGTAAAAGTTAATTGCTGGAATCAGCGAGAATTTGCCAAACTTTCGATCAATCAGCCTCATTTGTGAGGTCAAGTTTTTCACTTTGTCCCAGAAATGTTGTTGCATTTTGGCCTCCTGTGGTGACCCATCGATGAAGACTTCAAGGTATTTGAAGTGAGGAACAACTTCGATACGGGCCTCTGTTCACTGACCAGGAATTAGCGTTTTTCTTGGGCTGTCGATTCTTTGCAAAAATCATGATTTTGGTCTTGGTTTTGTTTATACAGAGGTTGTTAGTAGCCATATATTTTGCCAGATTATCCAGCTGTCGTTGGAGGCCTACGGGCATCTGGTCAAGAAGTATCATGTCATCTGCATAAAGAATACAAGAGACCTCAGTATTGCCTATCTTCGGGGGAAAGAAACGGACAGTTGCTTCCGAGTCTTTAAAGTCTCCAAGGAAAGCTACAAAAAGTGCCGGTGCCAGCGGGCAACCTTGTTTGACTCCTCTTTCTGCTTGAATTCCTTTGGAAGAGTACCTTGCCTGTTCAGACGGACAGCTAGGGAGGTCTTGGTATGGAGCGCTATTATAGGATTTAGGATCTCTTCAGGGCATCTCTTTGCCCTAACTTTTTCCATAAGAGTATTCTGTCAACGTTGTGTAATGCCTGCGAGGGATCTATGAAGGCGGCATAGACTGTCGGAGCTCCCTGTTTTATTTTTGCCTTTAGCATGCTCAGTATTAAAATGTTCACTGCGGTGCTGCTGTTCTTTTTGAAGCCCAGTTGGAAATGGTCAGTGCAAGGAGCCGATTTCGGCCAGCGTCGGAAGTGTTGTAGGAAGAGGGTTGCAAACAATTTGCCCATAATGTCCAGAAGTGCTATCGGGCGGTAGTTTGCCAGATCTTCCCTACTGCCTTTCTTAAAGATCGGAATGACAGTTGCTTTCGTCCATGACGCTGGAATCTGTCTACTGGCTCTGCAGTGATCGAACAGGAGGAAATCTGTCCATTCATTTATGTAGACCTTTAGATCAGTATTGGTGAGACCATCGGGGCCCAGTGCTCTAGATGTTTTAAGCTTTTGGATAGCTGAACATATATCTGCTTTTGAGGAGAGATCAACCCAGGGAGCCAGATTAGTCTCAAAGCAGGGGGTCTCATTAGTTGAAGGACTGGCAAAAAGATCTGTAAAGAATTTGACCCAAGCAGAGTCAGTAACTGAGTTTATCATATTTGACCCTGTGTTGCCTCGAGAAATATTGATAAGGGCCCAGAAGTCCACTGATTTTTTAGTCGAGAGGGTTCTCAGCATTGTTTCGGCGTCATTTTGGTATAATGCTGCCCTTCGTAGTCTAATCCAAGATTTATAGATTTTATATTCTTTTGTCCAAAAATCCCACACCAATTTGGTGTTTTCAGCTTTGGCTGTGCGTTTTAATTTTCTCAGTGCCTTTTTTTTGTCTGCTATTTGTTTGTCGTAGGAGTGGTTGTAGATGATTGGTGGGACCTTTTCCTCTTTCTGTTTGGTCTTATACTTAATCAGGATAGGCATATAGTTTGGTCTTCATAACGTGTCGGAGGTCATCGAAACATCCCCTGCTGTGGCGTATTGCTGTGTCATCGCTCTTCAACTGCCTGCTGTCAACCGCAGCCGAGTTTGTTGAGGGTTAGACTTGACCATGGCTGGATAGAGTTTCGTTTCCAGGGAGTTAGAGGGCCACGGCATGGAGAGCAAGTTGTGATTGCTCGCATTTGTTTTGATCACCAGGAAGCGGTCGATTTCTGAGCACATGGCATTTGAAATGAAGATGTAGTCCATGGTAGCCGATGATGTTCCCCTTTCCCAGGTGGGAATTTGGCCGTGCCAGTCCTTGATCCAGGCAGCATTGTGTAAATGTCTTGATGACATCAGGTTCATCCAGGCTCGTCCTCTGGCTTCAGTTTGCAACGGGGGGATAGATGGTAAAGAGCGTTCTTTCGGGTGAGTGCATTTTGAATTCAGGTCCCCGCATATTATTACGAACGAGGTGTTCAGTTCAATTATGATAGCATCAATAGTTTCGGCCATAGTTTGGCAGAAATCGGTAATCGACGTTCTTTGAGGATTCCAATACGTAGTGATAACTGCAAGGGGTGTCGATGTCCAAAGCCTAGTAGTTTCAGAGAAATGATTCCATTGAATAAGGATCGCCAGGACCCCATAGGATCTCACAATCGACTTAACGATTTTCAGGTTCTGACCTGTCCGAACAGCAATGAGTAGACATGCTGAGGGCCGGCCCAACAATCCTTTGACCGTCGGGGAGGTCTCAATTTCAAAGCCGTCCATAGACGGTTTCTCCAGAAGCCAGGTCTCTTGTAAACAGAGAATGTCAAATTGGCCAAGATCCTCGCTGGTAGGGTCAGTTAAATATTCGTGGCCTCTGGTGTTCCATGATGCTAACGTCAGGGCCTTTTGATGGTAAAGTTCGTTGACTTCGTTTGATGATTGCTATCTGCTGCGATTTGGAATCAAAGCTCCTTTTAGCCACTTCCACGGGCCTCCTGAGGCAGAATCTTTCTTTGCGTCCACAGATGCATCAGAGAGTATGTTGTTCGGTGACTCCTTCCTGCAATTTCTGTAGCTGTCAAATCTTCTTCGTTGTGGAGAGCGATCTCTAAGACTTTGTCTTCTTTGATAGCCACGATGCCTGTCAAATGTTGGTTGGTCTGGATTATACCTAATTCTTTCTTGCGGATCTCGAGAGACGAAAACTTCTGATGAGTCAGCCGAGTGTTTGCGATAGTATTTCTCTGTTGGCAAGCCCGAATCGGCCTTCAGATCTGCTCTGTGAGAGGTATGGCGGTCTGGTGCATGGAGTTCCTTATTCTTATCTGGTAGCTCCATGAAATGAGCCTTCAGTTCTGCTCTTCGGGAGATGAGATGGTCTGCTGAGCTGGGTTCTTGTTTTCTCTTGTTTATAGACTGTTCTTCTTGTTTCCCTTTATTTTGTAACAAGCCTGTGCTTTTTATTTCAGATAGAAGGAAGCCGGCTAGTTTTAACTCTTTTCCAGCCTCCCGACTCAGATCTCGGATTGCAGTTGCCTTAATGTGCAGATAGGCGTTGGCCTTGTTGTCTCTGTGGTAAGGCTCAATTAGCTTGAAGTCTTCCGTTTTCAGCTTTTTTAGTCCAGTTATGGAAGCCGTTATTTTCAACACTGCTCTGCGATTCAGGACCATATATTTATCTTTGCTTGAGGCCTGCTCTAATTTAAATAGGCGAGTGGGTTTATCCATGTTTACAACAGCCTATGTTTATTTGTTGATCTGTGTGGAGTTCGGTGGTGACTAATTGGGCTTTCGTGCGTTAAGTAGTTTGCAGACGCTACTAACAGTGAGTCTGATGATGTTCTTGAGGCTGTTACAGAAAATTCATCATGGCTGGGTCATTGCAGAGAGGAGCCAGACGTTGGCTGGGATGGGGCAAGAAGCGGAGCTGTTATCTTGTTGGTAGGCTTGGCGATCTTCTGAATTTCTTTTGGACCGCTATCTCCTGCATGCGGAGGCTGAGTATTAACATCTGGGTGCCGTTCAAGGTGTTGGGACAGGTAAGTTAGGAGACTTGAGTCCAGAAATTCAGTAGGTGATTTGGGAGACTGAGTTAGATCAATCGAGGATGTTGTCATCGTTTTTGCTAGATTCAAGGTTAGTAGGAGATTTGATTGACTGGGTCTCCAGAGTGTTTCGATCAGCTCCTGAGTGTGTTCGCAGTCCGGTCAGTATTTCTGTTTTCTCCTTCTCTGCCAATATTAGAGCCTTTTTTCCTTGACCCGGACCTTGTCAGTGTTCAGTGCTCTTCAGCTGTTTTTTGGTCACAGTTGTTGCTGATTTGGATTTATTGAGAAATATTGGGGCGGTTTCCTCATTCCTTGTAGTCAGAGGCGTCTGTGTTGATTTTTGCTCCGATGGCACAACTGACACGTCTTTTTGTCCTATAGGAACCATAGCGATTTCAGACTCAGCCTCATTTGTGTCCCTTTTTCTTTGTGAGATGTCATATTTCAAATCTATGGCAGTTATGAAGCCTTCCAAGAAGGTTAGCTTCGACTGAATGATTGCTAGGGTTGCTGTGTTGTCTCTAGAGGCATCGCCTATAGTTTCATAAAGTTTGCAGAAGGGGGCCATTGCAATTGTTATTGCTGACATGATCGTAGTCATTTCTCTCCTTTTAGTCGGTGATTCTTTTTGTGTGGCTGAAGGAAGTTCACTGAGCCTTCCATTTTTCAAAGGTGTGTCTCTACACTCTGTGGATTGAGAGTTCGCGACTGAGTGCCGACGCCTAGCTGAGGTATGGCCGGCCTCTGGTGGAATAATTGATCTTAGGGAGGAATTCCACGGGCCGTTGCCGGACCAACCTTGGGGCAATGGGTCTATTAGGTGAACTTGCGAGATTGGCAGAGGGTTTGAAGTTGGCAAATGGGCTTTTGATGGATAGACTTTTGGCTGGAGTATGTCCAACATTCCATGCTGCTGCGTCCGGGAGTCTGTTGGTGACGTTTGTATAGTGTTATCCCAGATCCTCAGTTCTGAGTGCATGACTTTTCCTACCTGCAAGTCTGTTGATAACCTTTGTTTCGTATTGTCTGGTCTCAGCAGTTCAGGTTGGGTGATTGCCGCTGTATCAATGGTGTTTCCATGACTGTGTGGGGGGCAAGAAGCTTCTCTCAGAACCACACCATGGTGTGCCTCTTGCATTGGTAGTGTTTTTCTGCATTTGGACAGTGGGGAGAGCTTCCAGAATTTCCGCATCCGAGGGTTCGGAGTCATTGGATAGTTTTCGTTTCCCTTGTGTCTTAAAAAAGTTCAGGAGGGCATTCGAAAGCAGAGGGGTTGGTAGTGTGGTCTTCCCAATACCCCGCTTTTTGGTAGATGGTAGGAAGGCAGTGCTTTTACTCGATCTAATTTCTTTTACGTTGTTTTCATCATCTTTTTTTTTTGTGTGGTGGCTTTGTCGTTGATTCCTTGCGCCGAGGGAATTTTAGATTTGGATTTGCCTCTTTTTTTGTACTGCATTCTTTTCTTATTTATAGGAAAATTGGTTTTGGGTTGCTGATATCAGACACATTAGATTGTTGATCAGAGTCTAATTCTGAGTTAAGTGTAGGAGGAACACTTTGATTTGGGTGTCGCATAGGTGGGGCTAAGCCCAAGATCTCTTCAGGTACTGGATCTAGAGTCTGCCTTGGTGTGTCCGCCAAAGGCTGCAAAGTCGTTGTGGCAGTTGCATCACTGGAACTAAGTACTACAGCAGGAGGGACAGCTATTTTTTCTGAGAGATCAGTTTTATCTGAAGCCTTTTTTTTTTAAAGTGCCTCGTCAGGCGATGGGTGTACCATGGCCATTATGCTCAGTTTAGGAGATAGTCCATTGTACAAATCAGGACCGATGGGGTAGTTGTTGCACTGGTCCAAGGTCAAGGCCTCCGGGGGAGTTTGAATCACTGAGGCAGTTTCCTTCGGCGTCATTGAAACAATGGGGATCTGAATGTCTCGACTCTCTCGGCTGAGAGTGGTGGATGGGTCCTGTTGTAGCGCTGGATCCTTTCCAATCGCCTGCGCCACCACCCTCAGACCCACCGCGAAGGACCCTCCGATCCTCTCGCAGTTCGGGCCACTCGCCGAGGTGGTAACGGGGCAGTTGGCGCTGGCAGACGGAACGGACCACGCTTGGTCTACTGGTGCGAGGGCTCCTCCCCTCGATCCCGGCAGAGTGATCAGCGCTGACGGCATCACGGCCGTGAGCAGCGATGGCGGTGAGCTGCTGTCTATTGCTGGTAAATGGCCTGAACTCTTATGTATATTTGATGTTGCTAGTAGTGTTGGCGATATATGTCTCACATTCCCGGTTTCAGGCGGGGGGAAGGGGAGACCCAGAGAAGCGGCGAGATCAGGTGGACTCCCTGCCATTGGTGTGGAGGTAGAAATATTCACAGTGAGAGGATGTTTCGGCGTCGTGTTTTTTTTTACATGGCTCCTTAGACAGCGTTGGTCGGGGTCTTCCTCCTTTTTCTACGTATAGTAGAAAGACAGAGGAAGCTTTATCTAAGGTAGTCAAAAGTCAAATACTCAGTTCAAACGCTCAGCAGAATGCACTTAGTATTGTTACTGCTGCCTACCGGATGACGGATGGTCTGAATGCGCTGAATGCCGAGCGGAGGCCCCCCCCTGCCGCGGACTGATGCAGACTGATACTCAGCTCGATACACCGCGCGCGCTCCATGCTCACGAGGGGTTTTGAAGACGGTTGGCCTTGTTTTCCTTAAAGCCACAGTTCACAAATGCACAATACACACAAATAGAGCAGCACGAATAGAGCAGCAGAGAACGGTGAAGCACGTCGGTTCTGGCAGCCGGTCCTCTCACTGAGGCAGACTGATACTCTGCTCGATACTCTGCAGTCCTTTTTATTTTTATTTTTTATTAAAGGATACAAAGTCAGGTAGATATATACAAATAAATGGGACTCGCTGTGTACTAGAAATCTAGTCAGATAACTTAACATAATATATACAGTTCTCAGTGGTACCACAGTACTTGTACATTCAGTTATAGGGCACCAACTGCTGACAGGGGTTAACCTCATAAAAATGTATGTAGAAAGACAGGTAATATTTACAACATAGGCAGAATGCTTTCTTTAGGGTAGAAATGAAATACTGTGTGAGGGTCGCTCGAACAGGGAAAGGAAAAGTTAAGGCGCACTTTATGTTGTTTATTACCCAGTTCAATCTTTTTAAATGTATTTATTTATTTAGGAAGAACAATGCTCTTTTGATCACAAAAGAACGTACAATAGATAAGAAATTAGATTTGATGGAAAGTAGTGACCTTCTTACAATGGGTTGAGTTTGAGGGACATGCTGATCAGGTTGTGGAGGGGAGTAAATGGTACAGTCACCGGGGATAATACATAAGTGGACATACATAGATTAAGGACAACCAACATTGGACATTTTTAAGTACAGGTAAGCGGTGCGGCCAGCTGTGTTCAGGACATGACCATGAGAGGTGAAGTGCTAGATGGAAGGCAGATGAAGTAAGAGACCGAGGCAGGTTAGAGTTGAGGGAAAAATGTTAGCTAGCAGGCAGAGGAGAGGTATGTTAAGAGGGTAACTCAGAGGTGAGGAGGTAGGCTTTAAGTTTGGTTTTGACCAATCTGTGTTTGCTGTTTCTCGAATGTCTGGGGGAAGAGAATTCCATGCAAGTGAAGCAAGAAGAGAGAAAGAGCGGAAGTGAGAGGAAGCACATGAGGTGGAGCGAGGAGCCACACGCGTGGTCGAGGAGGCAGAGCAGAGATTACGTGAAGGCTTATAGAGTTGGATAGAGGAGGATAGGTACAGTGGTGCCTTACTGTGGATAGATTTGTGAACCAGTACAAGACATTTAAATCTGGTGCTGTTTTGTATCATCAGCCATCCACCCAGATGACGGTACTAGGAAGTAGGTGTGAAGTGAGGCAGGTCAAAGAGAGAAGTGGTAGCGAAGTTAATGATCTTGTTGAAAGGAGAGAAATCATAGTTGGGGAGGCCAAAGAGGATACTGGCACAGTAGTCCACTTTAGAGAAGACAAGAGTGGTTAAGAGATGCTTGGTGATTTTGAAACGAAGGAGGTGCCTGATTTTGCGAATATTTAGGAGGTTGAGGCAAACTGCTGTTCTAGTTTTAGAGATGAAAATAGTGAAGGTGTGAGAAGGGGCATGGATGATACCGAGGTTTCTAGCTGAAGAAGAGTAGGGGAGAGTGTCAGGTGGGTACCGGATAGGCAAAGGAAGAGATGAGAGGGAGCTTTTGGCAGGAAAGAAGAGTACCTCTGTTTTCGTAGCGTTTAACATGAAAGAGTGTGAAGCCATGCAATATTTAATGGCAGATAGACAGTTGGAAATTTTGATAGAGAGATCAGAGTAGAGTTCTGGAAAAGATGAAGATTTGGGTGTCGTCCGTGAAGAGTTGCTAGCCCCAAGAGCAGAAGTGTAGAGTGTAAAGAGGAGCAGACCCATGACAGAGCCTTGTAGAACACCAACAGTTAGAGGAGTTAGTTGAGAAGTGTTGTTGCTTCAGGAGACAGGGAATAGGTGAGGTGCATGGCATGATTCAATCCAGGCATAGGCTTGATTGCGAATCCCAAGAAGAAAGAGAGTATTAAGGAGATTGTTAGGGAGAATTCTCAAGAAAATGTGCAAATTTCCCTGAGACACCCAGCAACTTTGCTGGATTTCTAGGATTTTAATTTTTACCTGGAAAGAGTGTGAGCCTTTTTTCCCCCACTCTTTTATGTATTTTGATGTGTGTTTTACTTTTGTGTTCTTTGGATATGTAGTTTTAAAACAACTCCATATGCATCATCTTTTTCTTGTGTGTCACACAGCCCCTTCAGTGCAGTGGCACAGGGGTGTCTCTCAGACTCCCCAAGGTTTAAGTATCTTCTCTGGGACTGACTTCTGTCTCCTAGAGCATGTAAATTTAAATTGACTTTACTAGTCTTTTTAAATTTACATACCCAGCACACACTATCTTCCTATAGAGTGCTGGAGGGGTTGCCTAGCATCCCTGAGTCTAAACTCATGTAATAGTCAAATGTTACCCTTTCCCACTTGAAATGGCTGGTGGCAGTGGTTTTTAACAAGCTACCATGATTTTTCCCGACCGCAAACACTGGTAGCTAAAATTCGGGTCAGCCATGTTTTTCAATTTGGCGCCGAAGACCTATCTGTAAAAACAGACTTTGGTCGACTTTTTTCGCCGTTTCTTTTAGGAAAGGTCCTTCTTGTGTTAAACTCTGCGTGCCAAACCAGGTTTGGTCCCTTTGTTCATTGGCCTTTGGCGGGCTTCAGTGCTGAAGCCCTCCTCTGGCGCCTGAGTGTCTGGGGTGGACAGGATGTGAGGGAGCTACCCAAAACCCCCTGTGCTTAGTCTCCTAGGAGACCTGAATACACTCTGATGTGATTGGCCGGCAAGGACAGCCACCCTGCTGTGTGAGTGACAGCCAGGCTGGAATGAATGGGGGAAAACGGTTTAAAAGCAGGCCTCTGGGACTTGAACCGAAGACAAGCTGAAGGAAGAGGACTGCTGCAACTGCTGGATGACCGGTGAAGCCCTGCTGCAGGTCCGAATAGCCTGAAACTCCATCGACAGAGAAGCCCTTCAAGGTTAACATCTTCCCTTGAGTTTGGTGGGAACAATCAACTCGCAAGCCGCCTGGACACCGTCCATATACTGGTCGAATTTTCTACAGAGTGCCGTTGAAAACCGGATAGCCAGTGGGAAGGATACCAGTTTGTGGTCTTTAAGGCACTCACACCTTAAACCAACATTTGCCAAGCTTGTGGCCTCTTCCCTGGGCAGTGCAGGAACCTCCCGATGTTCTCCTTCTTGTCCCCATGACTAAAGCTCAGGAACAGCGAGATCTGCAGGAACTGCGAGGAACAACTGCCTCAGCTACAGCTCTTCTTCACTTAAAAGGTACTGTGAAAACGCGGTCAGGAAATCCTTTCTGCCGCAGTGAAAGTTTGTGAAACTTTCCCAACTTTGAAGGCTTGTCCTTCCCAAAACCAACATCTAACTTTTCATCTGACCAACTACTTCTAAAAACCGTGGCAAAGACTTAACCGTTTACTACCAGAACTGTGCTGTCATATCCAAGACTTTGGCCCAGGCCTATTGAATTGAATTGCTGGTTGTAGTGAACTGAAACTATTTGCCCTACTTCTGAAAGTATGTGTGCATTGATTCTTTTAACCTTGTCTTTTTACCCCTTTTTAAAGTAACTGAAGTGCCATTTTGCCCCCACTTCAGGGGAGCAGAACTTGTTCAGAAACTGATTGGTTATGTATTGTAGTATATTAGATTGTGATATTGAGCTGCTCTTACTAGTGGAATATTTTCCAACTGACTGTGTAAATAAATGTATATTCTTTTACCAAGAAACCTTGAGTAAATGTTTGTTTGAAACATTGTGATTGCTAGTCCTTTGTGTAACCCCTTGGACTGCTCACTTTACTCTTGGCATAAGTCTGGCTGCTGAGCCACTGCTACCGCATTACTGTGTAGTACAGGCTTGTACCAAAGGTGAAATTGTACTGACACTTGAAGTCTTCATTGTGTGTAGTGTTCCCAAAGGGTACTGCATGTGATTCTGCCTAACAGAGATCATAGTGATCGACAGTGTCAAAGCCAGCAGACAGGTCAAGGAGAATTAGGATAGAGGATAGGTTTGAGTGCTTAGCAGAGGTGATGAAGTTGTAAACATTCATGAGAGCAATTTATGTGGAGTGACAGGAGTGAAAACTTGCTTGTAGGGCTTCTCAAAGGTTGTGGATGCCTAAGAACGTAATAAAGACGGTTGAACACAACCTGTTCGAGCACTTTAGAGTAGTGCTTAAGGAGAGACAAAAGGCAAAGGTTAACCAGTAGGTTTGGTTCAGCCCCTTGCTTTTTTAGGAGAGGGATGACCATTGCTGTTTTGAAAACAGAGGGAAATCAAGCAGAGTCGAAGGACAGGTTGAAAAGTTCAGCGAGGTGAGAGGTCACTATAGGGGCAATAGGCTTGACTAGTTGAGGAGCACAGGGGGGCTGATTTGGCACAAGAGTGGTTAGCCTTCATCAATAGAGATAGCACTGCATCAGTATTAGCGTGACTAAAGTGGGAGTTGGAGGCAGATGATGATGGTAGAGTTGGCAGAGTGTAACATATAGGAGGAGAGAGTATGAGGAAGGCCAGGAGAGAGTCTCTAATTTTGGTAATTTGTGCAGTGAAGTATTCAGCTAAGTTATTAGCTGTGAGAGTAGAGTTGATAGTCATATACTTAGGAGGAGTGACTTTAGGGTGCCCTGCAGAGAGCAAGGATGGTTGGGGTTCAAGTCAATGAGGGTTCGGTAGAATTCCCTTTAAGCTCTATCAAGAGTGGATTGAGAGAGTTCAGGGCAGAGAGGTAAAGTTGCAGGTCCTCATGTGAGTAGGTGCGCCTCTATTTGCGCAGCGGCCGAACCGACGCATGTCATATGTTCATTAATAGTCTGCTTCAGTTACAACAGGTCCTCCCACCCGAAAGTTCCTGGGAAGCCACAGGAGAACAGGATCCTAGATGAATCTGGGACCCCTGGATGAATCCTGAGGATGGAAGAGGTTCTTCCTCATCACAATACGTTGGGTCCTCTGGAAGGCAAAGTGGCAATGTTTCTCTGCTTCTCGAGGATAGACTCCCCTTGGAAGAAGGAGTTGCTGGGACTTCGGTGTCGAGCATGAGATGGGAACCAAGCAGTGTCGGAAAGGCAGAAATGCAGGTCCGTTGCAGTGGTCTCCATTGTCGGGTTGCTACACCGGCTGTGGATGTACCACGAAGATGAAACTTTCTGTGGACCTCGACAAGGCTTGGATGATGAAGATAAGTCCCCCAGTGGTTGGAGGTGTCTTCAGTGGTGATGGGTGCAGTGACAGTAGTAGATGTTGTGTTTCTGTATTTTTTTCGTTGGACGCCTTTTGGTTCTTCAGTGCTGCATCTGCAGCACAGATGATAGAATGGCTTCTGGCAACTTGGACTAGAGCACAGAACTGCTCTGCAGATTCCCACAAGGTTTGGACCTTCGGGATGCTTTCTCTGGTGTTTGGTGGCAGGAAACTCACTGGCTGCCACTCCTCTGCAGGCGGTGAACCTAGACATTCTCCTGCACGGAAAAGTGGCGGGTGTCATGGCTGCAGTGCCACTTGATGATTCTTGCATTACTTGGAACTTTGGCAGCCACAGACTTCTTCCTCCAGCTGGATTCAGGATACAAGCTTATTGAGACTTTAGCTTCTGCTTTGGGTAAAACGTTCAGCCTCTGACACTGAGGTAAGTGAAGGGTACCTAGTTATACACGGTCACGTTTTCATTACACGGCACACTCCATCCAGGGACTGCTTCCCCAACAATGAATGTGGCGTACAATAAAGAGATTTTTATTTTTAATAAACCACAGGTTCTTTTCTGTTTGAGTAGGCCTCCAACCTATCTCGCACCCAACCTCCACAAACACCCCATGCCACAATGGATGAGGAATCAGGCTGGTTTGTATAAATAAGATATTTATTAATTTATTATTTAATAAAAAAGGAAAACCAAAACAATTTTACAGCCACTGCTGTTGTGGTACACAATTGCACTCAGCTCTACAAAACAATTCAGTGAAGATTTACTGTTACAATTCTCATAATCTTTAATGGCAACACAGAAAAAGAGCAATTTTAAAAATAGATAACATCAAGGGTTTAGCACCCCCCTGCAACACTCCCCCCTCAAACATTAGCTAATTTGATTCCTTTGAATGGATGGTAGTTGCAAGGAGTAGGGATAGAGGGAGAAAATCAGATTTTGAATAAATCCCACCATCCCCAGATGGGAAGTCAGGAAAGAAAGTGAAACTCATTTTTGGAGCAATACGGCATAATTGGATTTTGATTATTACTCACACAGCTATGGGACAGAATGAAAGGACATTCGTGTTGCTACACTTGAGGAGATAGGGAATCTTAGAGATTACTAATCAGCACACCAAGGCAACATAGAAATAAAGTAGGAAACTCGGTTTTGGGGAGAAAGCAAATGCAAAAGGAAAAATCCAAACAAATGGAAATTTGTTTTACAGTGGATTTAAAATGACTGGCAGCTCAGGAAAGTGGTATAGCTCAGAATAGGAAATTGGTTTTCATTGACACGGACAGACACATAACAGATAGATTTGTAGGCAAAAGGGATTGCTCTCAATGGGACTACGGTTTGGGGTTTTCAGTGGAACAGATGCAAATAGGAATTTGTGGGGGTAATGCACACAATGCATGGGCAAATTCGGTTTTCAGTTACCAGGAGACTAATTCTTTTGAGGCAGCAGTTTAATGACTATAATTATTAAAGAAAGACACCAAGGACAGGGGGGTACATTTTGAATTTTAACCAACTTGTACTGTGAATTTCAATGGGGGAATTAATTGATTTACTTAAGAATATGCTAAGGATTTACACAGACACTGAGAGGTTTACCAAGGGAATATGTTAAAATACACAGGCTAAACACAGATTCTTCTATGGGAAGGTGACTGAATTACACTAGCAATGTGGGGTTTTCAATAGGGTTTTCAATTAGGTTTTCAATTGGGGTTTCACTTGGGTTTTCAATTGGCTTTTCAATGGGTTTAATTGGGTTTTCAAAGGGTGCAATGCTACAAAAAGGAAGGGCGTGTGCAATTTGGGGCTGAGCTATTGCTACTTACAAAGTAAACCTTGGCTTGGGATTCTGGAAAGCCAGCTGGACCCCAGGACACTCTGGACAGCTAGGCAAGGGGTCTGGTCACTGCACTCTCCTTGGTTTGGGATTCTGGACAGCCAGGGGGATCTCAGGACACTCTGAACAGCTAGGCAAGGGGTCTGGTCACTGCACTCTCAAGGATGGTATGGTTCAGCAGCCTCCTCTCTGTCCTCCTTCTCCTATCTCCCTGGATGCTTGTGTGTCCTCTGACCTAGTACAGCCCCCCTTATATAGCCCAAATTACATCACTCACTTTATAATCTAGGGGGAGTACTCTATGATTACCCCTACCCCTCGGATAGGACAGTTTACCATTCCTCTCTCCGCCCCCTGGCATGATTGGTCCAAGGGAAGAGAGTACCATCTGTCTATTTGCATTAATTGCCCTTCTTTGTTCTCTTGGCCACTTTTTGACAAAACCCAGTTATGTCTCATAATTTCATATTTCTACTAGCCCCTGACATATGCATTAGATATTCAGTTTCAGTAGGTCATAGGGAATTAGGTAAGCCGATCGCCATCTCTGTACGAGGTAGCATGGCCCTTTAGCACATTTTTGTCATTCATGTTTCGAATTCTTTATAACCCACTTCATATTTCTAATGAGAACTTCTTTGCGCTTTGCTAGTCAACCCGTGAAGGTGCTGGTTATCTGCTCTTCGTCTCTGTGAACTTCCGTGACCACTTCGAGCAAACTCGTCAGTTTGCAACCTGTGAACTGCTCCCTGTTCTACGACAAGAAACTACTCTGATCCCTGCATCTAACTGTTTGTTCGTCAAGGTAAGGCCATGTACCATAATAATTTTGCGTCCAATTTTTTTAAATTATATCTATTTGCTAGTAGTCATCAAATTGCATCCATGTTTTCTTTTCTTTCAAGACAGTACATGCAAGGAACTAGTCACATGTTCTGAGTTTAGTCAAATTATTTTTCTATTTTTTTAAAGTTATTCAAATACTTATCCGCATGTGAATAACGTGTATAGTTCCAACAACCAAAACGAACCTTGCATTGAACCTTTTATGTGTCATTTAATTTTTTAACACATTGGTATTCATAGAGAATTGTTGATCTTTACTTTTCAGAACTTTCCACAATGCCTGCCTGTTCCATTGGCGGTTGCCCCTCGAAGACCCATAACAAATCTGAAGGTACTATAATGCATGTTTTCCCTAAGACAATAGATCAGATAAGAGAATGGGTCCGATATTGCGGATATCCACCGTCTGAGCTTGAAAGTAGAGTCCTAGAGGTCTTTGCGGACAAGAGGGGTGATCGATACCGCATCTGCAGCAGGCACTTTAGCTCAGACATGTACTCCACATCATTGCTAATAAAGAAGAACACACCGCGAGCGAAGCGAAAATTGCTCTCAACCGCTATTCCCACTCTATTCGCCCACATCCCTCCAATGGTGAGTCAAGTTTACGGATTTATCTCTCGGCCTTGCGGTAGTGTGTAGCATTAGCTAACAATAATTTCCCCATTTATGTATCCACTCAATATGAAGGCGGAAGATTCTCCATCCGTGTCGTTATTGCAGTCATCAGCCACTTCAAGCGCCTATCGGGTACTTAGCTATTCTGCCACTGACTTGTTTTAGGCATGTAAATCAATAGTTTTAATTTATCGTGTGATTATTTTACCTAATGGTACACCCTTGTACTCGTCCTCTAGTCTTTGTTTTCAGTTATAATTATTGTTATCCAAAATAATGCAAGTACTGTCTTTCAGGGAGATGCTGAGGAGTCCAACGCATTGACGACAACCGTTGATGTCACTCAGATGCTCGAGGTACGTTTCCGGACAGTTCCATCGATGGAGATCATCAGATCTTGCATTCTTGTAGAGTGATTGTTACACACAATGTTTCTTTCGTTTTTAGCCATTGATATGTCCTTCTGTCGTCGCCCTCCTTTGTGTCTTCTTTTTTCAATATTGTGTTCATTACTAATGAAAGTCCTATGTTTCAGGGAGTCGATGGAGCATTAGTCCAAGAAGAAGGGGGAGCATGCAGTTACGGGTCGGCGCAACAGCTTGCAGAAGTGTGCACCGCAGTTACATCGTCCCTTGATGTTCTTATGCATTTCGAGGTATGGATACTGACAGTTCGATCAAGCGAAATCATATGACGTGATTACATCCGCTATACTTCCTTCTTTATTAACGCAAGTACTATGTTTCAGGGAGATGACGGAGCTTCTTCTACAAGAACATCACCCCTAGTAGTTGATGCAGATCTCTGGGTGGTGACACTTCCAACGATCGAGCAAATCGAATCATATTTAGATATCCATTATTTATTTTAGACAACTGATCATTTGTGCAGGTCTATTTAGATGAGCCGTTGACGCCTGCACAAAGTTTATGTTCTTTTTAACAAAATAGAAAACCATACTAATGCAATTACTGTGTTTCAGGGAGTTGCTGAAGCGTCATCTTCAATAATATCATCAATGGAAGTCTATGCGGAGCCAGAGGTATGGATCTTGACAGTTCCATCTAACTAGATCAACAATGCGTGAATAATTGTCGTTTGAATGTTCTACACAAAGCGTTAATTCGTGTTTTGCTATTGAGATGTACGTGGGTATTGGTCCCCAAGTACATTTTGTGTTTTCAATATTATTATACATACTAATGAAAGTTCTATGTTTCAGGGAGTCGATGGAGCGTCAGAGCGTGATGGATGTGCTTATCATGAAAATATAGTCGTTGCAGCGCAAGAGGAAGTGGAGACATGCACACACGAGTCGGAGCAACAGCGTCCTGATGTTGAAGTTCGAGGCAAGAAAGTTTCAAAGAAAAGAAAGCAAAAGAAGGTTAGTGTCCTGGTCACTATATTATGTTGTTTTTCACTGTTAATAGTTCAATACTGTAAGTTGTGTTTAAACTGAACATCCCTTTTCCAATCTGTCCCCTAGTTGCGAGTCGGTGTACAAACTAGATCTACACAGACAGTGAAGCGAACGAGAGATGTTGCTTGTCAAACCTTTTGGCAGGGACTTGAGACTGGAGATGCATCGTGCCAATCGGAAGAATATGAAGTGATTGACAACGGAGCTATACCACCACCAGCCATTGATAGTGAATGTCCTCCTGGTAGTTCGGATGCAGTCGGAGATCAATTCACAGAATCCACACCCGCAAAAACTAAGACCGCAAGAAAGTTGAAGAAATTGTTTTATTCACCCATCGCCGGAGAAGGAACAGATGTTGCAATGGAAGAGAATGAAGTGGACGACAATGAAACACCATCAATATCACTGAACATAGCGGAAGACGATATCAGAGATTCTACCTTTCATGTGAGTGACATGTCCTCAACGTTACAGGCCGAACCAGCTGGGATGCAGAGTGACAGTATAAGGAAAGAGGCCAAATTCATTGTATTCGATAGTTGTTTGATTGATATTATTATTCGGATGAAATGTGGGCATTCGGTTGGGTGGGAAGTATGTGGGGAGCCATTGATTAATGTGACTCGTGCTATTCGAGGCACTAACCTTAAAATACATGCCACCTGTACAAAATATCATCCTTTCTCATGGTCTGCACAACCCATGCTGGGGCAACTGCCAGCAGGCAATCTACTTTGTGCAGCGGCTGCACTTTTTAGTGGTTCAAGTTTTAAAAAGTTAGAGTCTTTCTTTCAGTTTGTGGGAATCCATTTCATTGCGAAAACTCAGTTCTACAAATACCAAACCGATTATCTATTTCCAGCCATTAGCGAAGCTTGGAGAATGGAAAAAATGTCTATTGATAGTACATTCGCGGGCAAACGGTTCAGGCTAGCCGGTGATGGACAGTGTGACAGCCCAGGATTTTCAGCCAAGTACTGCACCTACCACTTTCAGGACATGGAAAGTAAGAAAATTGTGAGTTCGGTGGTCGTGCAGGTGTCACAAAGTACATCCTCAGTGGCCATGGAGAAAGTTGGCTTTGTAGCATCATTGCAAGAACTACAATCGCGGGGAATGGTGATCGACCTGATAGCCACGGACAGACACGTTTCAATTGCCAAGACAATGAGAGAAGAGTACAAAAATATAAATCACCAATTTGACGTATGGCATCTTGCAAAAACAATCAATAAAAAAATGTCGGCTGCAGGTAAAAAAAAAGATATGCAAGGTATTTCACAGTGGTCCAAGTCAATCAGCAACCATCTTTGGTGGAGCTCAAAAACATGTGGAGGGTCGTTGGAAATTCTACTGGAAAAATGGTGGTCAGTAATGCTCCACTGTACCAACGTTCACAGCTGGACCGCAAACCAACATTTCCACAATTGTGAACATGGCCATTTGTCCACAGAGGAGGCACGGAAGAAGAAGTGGTTGATTCCTTCATCACCCACTCACAAAGCCATTGAAAATATTGTATTTGATAAAACTATAACAAGAGATTTGAGGGGACTCACGGAATTCTGCCACACAGGAGATTTGGAGGTGTTCCACAATATGTGCCTAAAGTACAGGCCAAAACGATTGCATTTTGGCATGGAGGGCATGATAAATCGGACTCTTCTAGCGGTCTTGGCACATAACCATAATGTTGGCCGTCAACAAAGTAGGACGACCGGAACTTTAGGGACGCTTCGCTACAATAAGGCCTTCACTAAAAGAAGTAAACAATGGGTGATCAAACCAGTGTTTCAGGATATGCAATATGAGTTTATTGAGAGACTTATTGTTGATGTCCTAGATAGGCACATACATGGAGTTGTGAACGAACCTGTGCAGGGGACAACTGCATTGCCACCCAACATTGCCTCTGTTCCATGTCCACCTAAAGCAGAGCTCATTGAGAAATACACATCACGGTTTAAATGATTGTAATTTGATTGTCTGTTCTCTCGAGTCTCCTCATGTTGCAGGCCCATTGAATATGTGTATCTATGCAATGTGTAAATAAAAGTGATTGCTCAGTGTACATGCAATGTGTCTATCCAACCTTGTTCATTTGCGCATTAAATTAAACCAAACAGTAATATAAATCATTTTTCAAAAAATATAGAATGTCTCCGTATTTATGGTTCTCTGGGGCTGCAAATGCACGCAGACAAAATGCAAAGATGTAGTGTAAATTTCAAGTCCTGTGAGATGGCCTTACACTGAATGTAGCTAACTAGGAATGTGTGCTCGTTCAAAGTGAAGGTCAGCTGCTTTGATTTTTTGCTGGGTGCCGGAATGGCCCACGACTCAGTATAAGGTTTTATTGTTATTTGACCTTGACAGGCCGGGACCATCCCGAAAGACTTCTTTTTGGGGGTGTGGTGCAATAACGTAAACGATAATGAATATAATTTCAGAAACGAAAGCCATTTAATGTTCGTTCATTAGAAGAAATAACGTCGGCATAGAAGGAGTGGTATTTCGGGGCTGCCCTATGCACAGACACAATGGAAAATGCAAATATAATGTAAGTAACTCTTTAGATGAGTTTATACCGCAATTTAATTACTATACAGTAGCTTTAAAGACGGGTTAAGTTGTACTTGTTCGTTCTATGTGGCATATTGTTTTGTACCGCGCACTATCTTGAGGAGAACCATCTCCTTTTACGGAAGCACCTCAAAACCTTCCTCTTTGCTTCTGCTTTCTCTCTCCCTCTCCCCTGCTACAACTTGTCCACTGTCTGCGACCTCGGTCCTGGGCCCTTCCACTCTCCACCTGCACTGCCTCCCTGTCAACCCCTGCACTGGGGGACTGTCTCAGTATCCTACAGCCCCCCCTTGACGTATAATACCCAGTTGCACTGTCCTAGATATGAAATAATTTCCCGACCTAATATATAAAATGAATAATTTTAATAAAGATCTGATGGTGAGACTAATTTCATTTTTTATGTTTTTAAAACAGGTACATCCTTCATTATTGTCTGTGTCACGAGTACCAGACACCGGCGGATGGCTTCTACAACCGCCAGTTGCTTCTCTGCGTGAACAACGTTACCACCCTGACCATTTTATGGGACGATCGCCAAGTACAAGTATGCCCTTACGCGGTACTAACGGCGAGATGCAACATACAGACCGTTGTGGTGGCATAGTGCCTCGTTGTTGGAACAGCCATGCGATTATCAGTGCGACCGAAGAGCTTATTTTATCGTAAACCAACACCCTGTGTACTGCACACGAACATCGCTTGCCTCAAGACGAACTATTTTGGATCGAGAGCAAAGAAAAATGCAAATCGCTGAATATTCTCTAAACATTTGATGTCCAATAAATGTACTTTACCAAATTTACAATCTTGCGGTTTGATTTAAAAGTACAGTTTCATATTCCGAATTGTGGCGCGCTGTGTTGGTGAGCTGATCTGTGTTGGTTTCCGGGTTCTGTGTGGAGTCGCGTAGAAGACGCCTGGGCGCGGTTGCCTACGCAGCACAGTCACGTCACGGAGAGAGGTGGGGAATATGAATGTTTTGATAAAGTCTGTTTCAGGGCCGGGGGATTTGATTTAGTGCCGCAGAAGCAGGTCAGCCAGGGCGATGCGGCAAGTGATAGGATTATCACAAAATGGCGGCTGATTTCGAGTGCGTTAATGGACGAAAAGTCGGGTAAGGTCCATAGGAAAGTTTTCTACGATCTACCGATTTATGCTTAAAAACACATGGCCGAACCGTAGGGACAATAAAAAAAAAGTCCCGGAACATCCCTTTAAGGCAATGTCCCCATTGTCATGGGGACACCCCCCAAGCTCACTGTTGCGCCCGCTCTATTTGCTGTTTCTTTGACACATAGGGGGCATTGACAGTAGTTTTCAGGGCTTATGTTCTCTGAGTAGGGATCTGGGCTTTCTTAATGGGCCTCTGACCTCAGACTTCTGCTTGCCTCTTGTTCTGGGGAAATCAGGTTTCTTATATGACTTTGATCCCAGGGAAACAGAGGAGGAGGATTTTTTACTCAACTTATCTGCATGCTTGTCTGCTTTGAAATCCTTATGGACCTCGCTTTCTAAAGCATCACCAAACAGGTTATGGCCTTCAAAAGGGAGCTTTAGGGCTGTAGGCTTCTGGGAACCCTCAGACTTCTACCCCCTAATGCACAAGTGGCACCTTTCAGAGACAATAGCTCCCAGTGCCATCCCAGTTCCTCTGATCCCCACTGTAGATTCCACCTGTTTTTCCATGTCCTTTAGAATCTGTCCACAGTCTGTGCCTTCCTCCAGTGACTGTCTGAGTTTCCTGAAGCCAGCCAACTCTGTGTCAGCAGCATCAGACCTATAGGAGTTAAATCAGGGGGCAGGTGAGATCCTGCATAGTACTTCCTCAGAACTGTGTCAGTCCTTCTGTCCACTGAATTCTCGATGGCTACTTCTTCTGCTGACGTGGAGGAACGTCCTATCAGACTGGCTAAAATATCATCCACTTCTACTGGCAGTCAGTTTCCGCCCCCCTTGAGTGGGTACAATTTTGACATGAACCGTAGCATAGAAATATGTATAATGTCTGCCTATTCTCTTAATATTTTATCATGAATGGCCAACATCAATGGGAGCCCAATTGGGAAATGTTTGTACTGGTGAATCTTGGGGTGAATGGACTGTCGCACTGTTGTCTGCTCCTTGAAACCCATAATTTCATACATCTTCTCCAGTACTTCCACCACCTCTTCTCTCTCCAGGTTTACCCATCTCCTCTTCATCATCATCATCGGCTGAGGAGGAAAATGAGCTGGAAGAAGAGGATGAAGACATAGTGGATAAAGAAGAGGGAGCAGAGGAAGGGGAAGGAGACTTCTTCCTTCCTTTCTTCTGTCTATGCACTAGGAATTCCTTGAAGAGGAGCTTCAGCGTATTCCTGGTCACAGAGCCCTTGTCTTTCTCAGTGGATGTATTCCTATTCTTACTGGCTTGCTTAAAAAAGGAAGAAGTCACCACCTCCATATGTTTGTGTTTATCTGTATGCTACTCCATCCTAAGTGCCGGGACTTCACTGGCCTATCGCTCCTTACCTGGGCTGGCTAACTGAGCCCGCCCAGGACTTCTGTTAAATTTGATGGGCTTGTTTAGTCTGGCCCCTGGTGGGCCATCAGCTCTTGATACGCAATCCAATTTCAAACCAAAAGTTTTTTTTGCTAAATTTAAAATGTTATTGGGCACATATGTTTGTGTTCGGAATATTGTATTCACGGTGTGTCCTTTTTGTCATAACAGTGAGGAAGTGGCAGAAATTTCCAACAAATAACATATTTGATGACACTGGTGCCTTTCTTGATCTTTCAGGAAGGCCTTTTTCAATTCACTTTATTGTAGGTCAGCTCCATTTGCTGCATTTATCTCTTCCTGCCAGAGTCAGGCAAAAGAGAATGCCTTTTGGTGTTTTGAGGTTCAGGTGCATCAACATCAAGGTACTGTGATGAATCTAATGATATCTTCACTCCTTTCCCTGAGGTAGTCTCTTCCTATGTGGCCAGGGGACGGCAGCCACTACCTGATCCTCACCCTGGGTTCGGCTATACGAGGGAGGACCACATGTGGGGAGGCAACCCTTGGGGAGAGGGTAGGGCGCCATTGGTTGGAGCTATATCTTTTAATTGAACTGGAGCACTTGTGCACCTTGAGATCCAGAGAGAATATCCTTTGCACCTTAGAGTTAATTTGTAGAATGTGAAGGCCAGAATAGGATTTTGGACAAAGGACGTATTTCTACTTTGGACATCTTGACACCGGACAGACCCCTTCATTTTTGGTTGAGGTAGGGAAATACCTCCTAGGAAAGGGATAGTAAGGCATTTCCCCAAACCTTTTGATTTGAAATAAAAGTCTATAACCAAAACTATGAGTCCTCTGTATACGTGTCTCATTACTTGCTCTGCATATATGGTGTTAGAGTGGGATAGGGCTCAGTTGGCACAAACAAGCTAGGAAGAATTAATATCACCTGAAGAGAGAATGTTAATTCACACTGACTTAGTTCTACTACTCCCTCCCAGAACTTGCATAATGCTAACATCAAAATCTGGTCTATCCTGGCGTTATAGTTTAGATGTACTAGCAGGTGTCAAAGATCCTGATGTAAAGGTTTTACTCTACAATAGCATATCAAGTCAAGGAAGGGGATAAGATCACTCAGGGGATTTTAGAGAGAGCTCTGTTCCCCAAAATAGAGGAAGTCCAAGAGGTGAATGATACTGAAAGAGGGAGAAAAGGCTTGGGGAGGCAGATGAAGGGTCCCCATTTACATCTGGGGTAACAAAATCTAAACCCCCTTTGGGATGAACTGGAGGTTATCTCTGACTTAGTCTGTGCAAAGAAATGAGACCCTACTGGCAGAGGCTTTCCTACATGTGGTGTCAGAGGAAGAAGGGACGATAAAAGGAGGGCCCTTCTACTTTCTAAAACATGGGTTAATCTAAAGCGGAGATTGCATAACTAGGACACAGATTGTGGTACCTAAAAGTCACAGGAGGGTAGTATTGGAGATTGCCCATTGTCATTTTACAGGAGGTCCTTTAGGAACAGCAAAGACCCAGGCACAGATAATCAGCCACTTTTACTGGTCGGGAATTTTATGCTGATGTGAAGAACTTTGTACTTATCTATTCCCTGTGTCAGAAAACTGGCTCCCAGATAATACTCCCTATTAATGATGTCCTTTTTTCTCGCATAGGTATGGACATAGTGGGGCCTCTTGAAACATCAATATTGGGAAATCGCCACATATTAGTAATTGTGGACTATGCCTCTCGCTACTCAGAAGCCTTTCCCTTACGTAACAACACATCCCAGCAGATTCTAAAACATCTCATCCCATTTCTTTCACGTGTTGGTTTCCCAAAAGAGATCCTAATGGATCAAGGGACTAGCTTCATGAGTCGGTTGAAGACAGAAGTTAAAGAAATATTACATATTAAGACTCTTCAGACTTATTCCTATCTTCTGTAGACTGACGTGTTAGTGGAATATTTCAATAAGACTCTTAAAAATGTCATTAAACAATTAGTTGAGGCTGACAGCAAGAATTGGGATATTATGATACCATGGGCCCTTTTTGCTATCTAGAAGAGGCCCAACCCATCTACGGGGTTTTCCCCATTCTAATTACTGTATGGTAGGGACCCCTGAGATGTCCTTGAAATGTTGAGGGAGACATGGGAGGAGAGAGAGGAAACCTTTCTACCCCTTTCCCAAACTGCCCATAGATTGAAAGAACACATGGACACTGTGTGAGCGGTAGTCTAAATCCATTTGACTAAAGCTCAGGAAAACCATAAGGCTTCTTGTGATAAGAAACCCTTACTCAGATTTTTTTCCATTGAGCAGAAATTTCTTGTTCTCCTACTCACCTCCGAAAGTAAGAAACTGTCCAAATGGCATGAACCCTATGAAGTAATTGAACAAACTGGAACATACAACTATCGAGTATACCAACCAGACAGGCGGAACAAGACTTGCATATATCATATAAACCTCCTTAAGGAGTGGAGGGAAGATCCTGTGGAAAAAACAACTGTAATGTTAACTAGTATCCTGACCGAAGAGTCAGAGGAAAGCACTTTGATATCTTCTCATTTGTCACCAACGCAAAAACAAGATCTACGGGACTTATTAACACAAGTTTCTAATGTTTTCAAGAATGAGCCAGGAAGAGTGAAAGAGGTGTTCCATTACATTTGGAAACCCCCAGGGAAGGCTGTCCATTTGAAACCATATACAATCCCTGAGGACAGGAAGGAAGTAGTCATACAGGAAGTGGAGATGTTGATGAACTCTGATATAGTTGAGCCATCTCAGAGCCTTTTGTCCTCTTCGATTGTACTTGTTGCCAAGCCAGATCAGTCGTGGAGATTCTGTATTGATTTCAGAAAGGTAAAAGTGGTGTCCTAATTTGATAGTTATCCTATGCTGAGGAAAGATGATCTTATTCATCGATTGGGTGCCGCTGTTTTCCTCTCCACGATTGATCTGATGAAAGGGTATTGGCAAGTACCCAATCCCGAGAACAAGGGGAAAACCGCCTTCTCCACCCATATTGGACTCTTCCAATTTATGGTATTACCTTTTGGCCTCCACTGGGCCCCAGCCACGTTTCAAAGGTTAATAGAACAGGTCCTTTTGCCATATTCCTCTTTCATCAGAGCCTACATTGACAACATAATTTTTCATAGCAAAACATGGGAAGAGCATGTCCATCATCTCTACTTAGTCATCAGGGCTTTAAGGAAAACTGGCCTTCCTGCAAACCCCCAAAATGTCACTTGGCACAGTCAGCAGTCATGTATCTTGTTTATTTTTAGGGAATGGACTAGTTCAACCCCAGGGCTAAAAGGTGAAGGCTGTACAAGAAACACCAGTGCCTAAGACAAAGAAAGCTCTGAGAGCCTTCCTAGGGTTAGTAGTATACCATAGGCAGTTTTCTCCTAGTTATTCCTCTGTTACCTCCTGCCTCACTGACAAACTTAAGAAGTATTAAAAGTGGCAAACTTAAATAAAGAATTAATTTTACAGATTGACGCTTCACATGTTGGACATGGGGCTGTACTTTCCCAGGGCCATGATGGCATTGAACATCCGATCCTTAATATCTGTCGGACGATGTATTCTGAAGAAAAGAACTACACCACTATTGAACTTGAGGTCCCAGCTATAAAGGGGGCAGTGACATTTTTAAAATGCTCTCTCACTGGTAGGAAGGTTAGGTTGATCACTGATCATTCTCCGCTAAAATGGATGAGCTTAAGTAAGGACACTAATGCATGAGTCTTGCGCTTGTTCCTAGATATGCAGCCCTATGTACATCACTATGTACTGCATATGCAGTTTCACGATTATTATTATTTCACGATAGAACATTGGAATGGAAGAGACCGGGTGAATGTAGATTTAATTTCCCATTTCCCAATAGACACTGAGAGAACCAGCAGCATTAATGAACGGGTATGTGATGAATCTAATTATATCCTCATTCCTTTCCCTGGGGTAGTGTCTCCGCATGTGGCCAAGGGACGGCAGCTGCTACCTGATCCTGACCCTGGGACAACTTTCATGAGGGAGGACACCGGGGGGAGGCAACCCTCAGGGAGAGGGAGTGTTGGGTGTCCTGACCCACATTTGAGCTATCATGCTGCAACATTTGGTGCTGTGGGCTTAGAAAATCCAAGATGGCCAAAAAGCCCACATGTGCGCCAGAATCCAGGAGAACCACGCAGTTTGTGCGCACACCAAAATGGTTGCCTAACTTGCCACCCACCAGTGCGAGCATGATGGGCCAGGTGCCATGAGTGAAATGGGTGCCAAAGGTAAAACAGCAGCGCCTGTTAGCTCAACAAAAAAAAACGCTTTAAAATTACCTTTGGTTTCTCTGAATGCCAGCTCAACATGCCTATTTTCAAACATTGCAACACATCCAAAAATCTCACTGAACACCAGCAGACATCTGGCAGAATGAAGTTTTGTGTGCCTACAAAATCTGGGAAGATGAAGAGCCCAAAATAATGTTGAGAACAAGACTGGCTGAGTGCTAAACTGAACTGAAAGACACTAAAATCGAAATGTTTAGAATAAATGAGTGACCTACTTTTGAGTGTCACATAGTTTGTCACTGTTGAAATGTCATAGTTTTGAACTTAGAATCAGCATTCTAGCTGCATGTGTAAAAATTGTAAGTTTGATTTAAACTGGGAACCCAAAATGACATGTAGCTAAAAACTGGCTTAAAGAGATTCCAATTCTGCCTGACATCTACCCCCACAGGAGTTTAAACTGATCAGCAGGTTCCCAGGCCTGGCTGCATTCTGTTGTCCCTGCCAAAAGGAGGTCACACACTCTCTGATTGAATTACCTGGGGACTGCAGGAAACTAAACAAAGGGCCAAGGCAGATGGTTTATTGGGGGGGGGGTCGTAAATGGCTTCCTTTTGAACAAAGCCCTTCCTTGACTCAGGCAGATGGTTTATTGGGGGGGTCGTAACGTGGCTTCCTCTTGGCAGAAACAGGGAGGGGCAGCCCCCTCTGAGGACAGGCTGAGCTTAAAGAAAGTGGATAGACTGGTTTCTCCACCATGTGACCTGGGAAGACACACCCCTGTTGGCCAGAATATGATTTTAAGAAAGATGTATAACTCATGGTGCGGACTTGTCAATATTATCTAAATGATACCATAATTTTTGTGATTTTTCTGCCCACATTTTAAGAGGATTTTGGACTCAGTGGTATGATCTGGGGGTTTACGAGCGGAAAAGAGGCTGTTACTCTAAATGTATGCATGTTAAAAATCTGACACTTCCTTATCTAAATGCCCACATGCCTTGCACACAATTGTATAAATTTGGAGAAAAATCCGATATGGGGAAAGCTACTAAAAAGCGCAAAAAGTTGCCATTTCTTTACCCAAGCTCCTAGAAACGCCAGGGTCGGAACAGTGCCTCCCATCAGTAATGCATGATGTGTGTATGCAATGACAACCAACTGTGTATCTGTGGAATATGTATTTGGGTCAAATATAGATTTGTGTGCAATTGACAGGGGAGTGTCCTTTCTGCAGGCCATAAAACAGCATCACCATGACTCACATTTCCTTTCCTCTATCAAGGAAGAGAGAAAAGCTTGACCAATGACAAGTAGAGAGGGGCAGGCTTAGCTAGGCCCAGGCACACACCCATTTTCAAAACACATAAAAAGAGACTGCTGGGACAGGTAGAGACATTCAATTCCATTTGCTGCGGAGCATGCTGACCGACGACTTCACATCCAGAGATCCAGACTTCAAATCCATCAATCTCCAGAACCTGTAGCAGTACCCAGAAAGCATTGTCACATCCAGAATCCAGAGAGGCTAGACCAGCAGAGCAGAGCTGACCCAGATCACTGTGAAGTGCCGAGACCAGAACTGGAGTCCAGTCCAAAACCTGACCAGATCCGTGGCGAGGCCTATTTCAAATTTATATTGTGAGTACCTAGCAGAACTGTGCAGAACCAATCTCTTAGTTAAAATAATCTAATCCAAACTATTTTAACCTAAGTAGAACAGCCTCCTAGAAATCGTGTCATCTGTCATTTGTAAAGCTGCACAACGGTCACATGTCAATTCTGAAGCTGCAAGCTGTCACCTGTCATTTTGAGTTTACTTTAAATCCGAAAAACTACCTTTATTTAATCGTCCGTATCTCTGGAACCGTTTGGGCTAGGAACGTAATCACGATTCACGCACTCGCGAATTTTGCCGCGATTTGCGATTTGGCCTGATTTCTTTACCTGTAAAAAGATAGCAGCTTTTTGCTTTCCTCTGCTAAAAATGTCATCCAGAACTCATGAACTGGACATAAAGATATATCAATAAGGGTTTCCATTCAGTATCCCAGACTAGACATTGACTTAGCTGTAGTGTTGAATTGAATCCTCTTACAGGAGGATGCCATTGGGAAAAGTCAGATACCCCCATTCCTCTTTGGGGATGTTGCCCCCATTCTTCAGGCCTTAATGGCTTATTGCACCAATCATCCTCATCCATGTACTGAGTCCTGTGCTGATAGTCCCTGACATGATAACCAGAGTAATACATTTATTGCTGAGCCGAGGAAGAGGCAGGGAGAAGTAATGACTACTCCTGAAAGCATCCTATACCAGCTTTCTCAACAATACATAAATAATCATCCATCAACTGAGATGAGGAAGAGACAAAGAACAGTAAAGATCACAAAAACCGGGGAGCCTACGCTGCAGTCTAGTCTTTGGAAACGCTTTAATCAGATCAGGAGATTTAAAACCTACACAGCTAACCGCAATGAGAGAGAGATGGAGGCGCTGAGCTGCGCTGTTACCTGCACAAGCACCGACTGGACCGTTGGGGGAAAAGACACCATGGGAAACTCTGGCGAAGCTAATCCACCCAGCGGGAGAAGGAACTGGAGTGCATAGGATGCGCTGCCCGAGTGGGAAAGGCAGCAGACACCAAACACCAGCACGGCAGAGACGCAGGAGATGACAGGTTTCATACCAAGCCCACAACCCGACGCAAACTGAAGCAGAGAGACACAAGAGACACTTGGAACACCCGGTAATCCCAGGGAAGCAGAGAGGATTACCTGGTTGCCTGAAAGTGTGCGCTGTTTCCACATAGCTACCCGTAAACAAAGTGAAATATTAACAGGCTAAAACATGTAATAGCTATACCAATTTTAGTGAAGTGGGTGAGGAAGCTAAAAGACCCAAAAGCTATTCCACAAACGGGTTGTTGAACCCGCATCTTAAAGGGACAGAAAGAGAAAACCAGGTAAAGGTGAATAAACTTGAGAGGGGGGCCAAAGCCAACATTGACCTGGTATTTTTTCATGGGTGAAAGAGATTTGCAATAAAGATATGGTATAAAAGTCCTGGCAGGAGAGTACACCAGGTGAAGAGAATTGTCATAGCGTTATGGTATAAAAGTCCTGGCAGGAGAGTATACCAGGTGAAGATAAATGTGTACCTGCAAAATGGAACCTGGGGAAGGAAAATATTTCCATGAGAACTGTGTGTGTGCCAAGACGGAGAAGGCATCCTCTTGAGCTACAAGGAACTTGCATATTGGAACCAAGAACCTGGGAAGGGAGCCATTCCCCGGCTTTGCGAATATTGTCTACTTGGAACATTTGGTTGGAGTTATCTTTTTGTTTTAATTGGAACATGTGTGCACCTTGAGATGCAGAGAGAATATCATTTGCACCTTAGAGTTCTTTTGTAGAGTTTGTATTTTTACTTTGGACATCTTGACAACAGACAGACTCCTTAGTTTTTGATTGAGGTAGGGGAATACCTCCTACGATAGGGATAGTAAGGCATTTCTCCAACCCTTTTGATTTGAAATAAAAGTCTATGACCAAACTATGAGTCCTCTGTGTCTGCATCTTATTCCTGGCTCCTCACAGTACCCAAAGTTGTACCAGAGGCTTTATGACTCCCCTTCCTGTTGTTAACTATGATACTAGCACCGGTTTTCTGAGAGCGTAGGCTAGTACTGTTACCAGTCATCCAAGCAATTAGTCCTCCATACATCCCCCACTCCATTTTGCATCCCAGCGGGGCAGAGGATCTTTCTCCACTCAGACATGTGAATGTGAGTAAAATTGGACAAAGGGTGTTGTTAATTAAGCATAGTGATGTACTCGAATTTGAGGAGGTCCTGACATTCTCTCCTCCACTGCACCAATAGCTGTGGCACAAAACATCCTTTGCTACAGTTGCTAAAATACCTGAGGGAGAAAATAACACCACTCCGATATCTGGACTTTCCATCGAAAATGTATTAATCAAATACATTTCTATCAAAATTTCTATCAAAATGTATTCATTGAATTGCTTTTCCATAGAAAAGCATATTCATTGAATACATTTCGATGGTTAATTTCGATGGATAATTAGGGTTAGGGGTATGGTTAGATTTAGGGTTAGGGTTGGGTTACGGTTAGGGTTGGGGCTAGGGTTAGATTTAGTGTTCGATTTAGGGTTAGGGTTGGGTTAGCGTTAGGGTTGGGGCTAGGGTTAGATTTAGGGTTAGATTTAGGGTTATATTAAGGGTTATATTAAGGGTTGGTTTAGGCTTAGGGCTAGGGTTAGGTTTAGAGTTAGAGTTAGAGTTAGGGTTGGAGTTAGGGTTAGGGTAGGGTTGGGTTAGGGTTAAGGGGGGTGTGCGTGGGGATTGGGTGATTGGGGGGAAACCCCAATATACAATAAACATTAAGGGTTAGATTAAGGGTCAGATTTAGGGTTAGGGATGGTTTAGGGTAAGGGTTAGAGTCATGGTTATGGTTAGTGTTAGGTGGGTTAGGTGGATGGGGCTTGGGGGGTGGGAGAGGAACCCCCCCAATATACAATAAACATTAAAATGTTACAAGGAGCTGGCCAGTGCAGAAAATGCAGCACTGGACAGCTCCATGTAACGTTTTAACTTGCAAAAGAAATGCATCGAATTGCTATCTTTTACATTTAAAAGTACATATCCATGAAACATGCCCATTCCTATATTCAATGGGCAAGTTTCGATGGATATGTACTTTTAATGTAAAACATAACATTTCGATGCAATTATTTTTTATGCATTTGCTTTGATGGTTTCACTGTTCGATGCATCATTTTCGATGCAAAGATCTAAACCCACCACTCCTGCTGCAGTCTCTACCTCTCCTGTTCCCTCCCAGGCCCTCTGCACAGACTTGGCCTCTCATTTCCCTACTAAAAATCAGGAGGTCCTGTCCACCCTTTCTTCCTCTACCACCTCTTCCTCCTCCTCTACCACTCCTGGCCCGTCTGAGGACGTCTCTCCTCCTCCTTTCTCCTCCTTTCCCATGTTCACCCCAGATGATGTTTCTAGACAAGTCCTATCTATGACAGTCTTGTCAAAGCAGGTTCTCCCATGCTCCTCCTGAACCATCAAGGACCCCATCGACACCCTTGCTGCAGCCTTGACCAATTTCTGCAATCACTCATTTGCCACTGGAACTTTCCACTCCACCTTAAGCACTCTCTTGTGTGCCCCTTTTTATAGAAAACCTCAGTCGATCCTTCCTCTCCGGCTAACTATCACCCGATCTCCATCACTCCTGGGCAAACTCTTGGAGGAAAGGCTGGCCATCTCCCAACTTAATCCACATACTGAATCTGTTGGTTGCCTCCATTACCACCAGTCTGTCTTCAGAGCTGCCAGAAGCGTGGAAACTACTCTCTTGAACACCTGTGAAGACATGCTCTCTAATCTTGACCCTAATCTCCCTTCTGTCCTTATTCTTCTCAATCTATCCTATGCTTTTGACACAGTCAACCATGCCATCCTGCTCAATCGGCTCCTCAACAACATTGATTTTACTGATCAGGTCCTGGCCTGGTTGACCTCCTTTCTCACTGACTGACGCTCTCAGGTCCAACTGCGGTCTTTCCTCTCTTCTATCTCTTACTATACTTTTGGTGTTCCCCCGGGCTCCAACCTCTCTCCCTGGCTCTTCAACCTCTACCCCGCACCTCTTGCCCACCGCATCGCTACTTTCTGCTCCAATTTTCAATGGTATGCGGATGACACTCAGCTCTTTTTGAGGCTCTCCTCAGCCACCTCTACTTCTTCTCTCATACCAGACTGTCTAGCCGCAATTCAGGAATGATGTGCCACCAATAATCTCTGCCTTAATGCCAGTAAGACTGAGATCCTCCTCATTGGGACACCCGTTCCCTCCTTTCCTCTCTCTCTCTCTGGTCACCCACTCTAGGCCCTCTTCCTGTGAGGCTTAGAACCTTGGTGTCATCTCACACTCCACCCTCTCCATCTCTCCTCACATCACTCATGTCTCTAAGAAGTCAAACTATAAGCTGCACCTCCTCAGAGGTATTCTTCCTTTTCTCACTTTCCCCCAGAAGCTCACTGTCTTCTGAGCTCTGGTCCTCTCTAGGCTGGACTATTGCAACAGCCTCTTTCTAAATCTTCCTGCCTCTACTCTTCGACCTTTACAAGTTACTCAGAACAGGACTGCAAGACTTGTTCTTGGCCTCAAGCCCAGGGATTGTATCTCTCCAGCTCTGAAATCTCTTCACTGGCTCCCTTTGGCTGCAAGGATCAACTTCAAGGCACTCTGCATGCTTTCTGGGGCATGAGACCGCTCTACCTCCAACTTTGTCTTCCAAAACATCTTCCTTCTTGAGCTCTCTGCTCATCCACCTCCAACTCTCTGAGGGTCAGATGCTTCTCAAAGCAGAGTGTTGGGGGCAGATCAATCTCTGGGCCTCCCTCTGGAACAGTCTCCCTGCCTCTCTCGAATTTGAGCAGGACCACCTCCGGTTCCGGAAGCAACTCAAGATTTTCCTTTTTGCTTCTGCTTTCTCTCTTCCTCTCCGGTGCTGATGCACCGACTGCTCCATTCACTAGTCACCTGGTCACCCTCTGAACTCAGGCCCAGGCTCCTGCATGTCCAGTTGCCCTTGCACTGCCTTTGGGCTTCTCAGAACTTAACGGTCTTTATCTGCAACCTTACAGTCCCTTCTCTCTGCACTTTAAGCCACCCGCTGGCTGCACTTGTGAGTTAACTGCACTTCACCCTTCGCCTCCCCCCTGGCACTTCTTCCCTTCCCTCTTCCCCGCACTTGCGCGATCTGAATGACACAAGGCCAAGTAAGATTGTTATTTTGTCCTCCCTTTGTTTCCCCCTCCTTTTCTTGTCAAGCCTAGAAGCACTTGTGTACAGGCGCATTATAAATGCCATAACATATACCATATCAAAGGAGGTCCCCGTATCTCAGATTGGTTGGGGCTTTCTTGTAAGAAAGAAGAATGAGACCATTAGGCAATTCAAGATCTACAGCACTTGAACAAGTGATTTAGAAATATCAAGAGGATAACTTTTCAATGGGTAATCCAGTGGGTCCAAAGAAAACCACTTAGTGACCATGTACCTATGTACCTGCAGGATGCCAATTTTAACATTACCATCATTCAGACACACAGGCGAGCCCAGCATTTTGTTGGGATGGACCAGCTAACAGTTTAGGGCGTTCCCTTTCAGAGTCCACTCAGCCCTACCAGTCTTCAAAAAGGTCCTCGCTCCTGTGAAGGCTCATCTGCAATGTCAAGGTCTATATATCTACACAGTCAAGGGAAGCGGCTTTGGCAAGTCTGAGAAGAGTAGCACCCCTTAGACTTGGATTTTCCCTATCTGGCCCCCTCTGAGAGGACCGCTGACTGGGGAACGACAGCAGACCCGGGTGGGTGGACGCATCCAAGGACACCCTCATGAGAGCACAGTGCATTGACTGTTAGGGGTGGTGTGCATGCCCATCGAAGACCTCCGGAGTGCATGATCCGTAACAGGTGAGGAGACCAAATCTCATCCCTTATGACACACCGACAGCAAGGCCTGCCGGTCTTGATCAACAGTCCGGAGTGACCCCCTGTCGGACTGCCTTTCTGGTGGGGGCTGGAGGCAGTCTGGTGCCCACCCCCAATCACAACTAAAACAACGACGATGGGGCGGTCGGCCCGACAGACCAGAGAAATCCCCACAAAACTGCCTAAATTCAGGCCAGCAACCTCCAAGTTCCACGAGGCAGGGCAGAAGAAGAGATTCTATTGCTCAGCCATACCACAGGTGTCCCGGCGGGACCGTTGGATCGACACGGCCACCCACTAAACCAACAAATAACAGTGAGACGGAGGCAGTTTGGAGCTCGTATCATCCTATGGAGCCCACATCTCCCCGGTGCTCCGCCGACTTCATTGGCTTCTGGTGGGCCAGCGTGTCCACTTTAAGTTGCTGTGTATTGTCCACCGGGTGGTCCACAACCAAGGAGCTGATTTTCTGCAATCAAAATTCTTTCGTTACATTCCCGAACGTAATTTATGGTCCTCCACTACCAACCTCCTTGTTGTTCCAAGGTTTAACTGCAAAAGGATCGGTGGCGGGGCCTTCTCTATTGCAGCTGCTAAACTTTGGAACAATCTCCCACCGCTACTGAGAAGTGTTTCCAACCATTTTGGCTTTAGAAGAACCCATAAGACTACTCTTTTTTTAGCTTTCCTCTCCTTCTCTGCCTCTCCTACAGCGAGTAGCTTTCCTCTCTAGCACCATGATGCCTTCGGGTGACCATGCGCTCTATAAATTCAGTTAACATAACATAACATCCTCAGCAGTAGATAAAGTATGAGCGATCAAGTAAACGCGGTCTGGGTTAAAAGAAACTGAGTGAGTCAGCCCAGGCCACAACAGATCCCATTGACATCTGACCAAGCTGGGCAGGGAGTAGGGGTCCCACGATCCAGCAGCAAGCAGACAGTACAGGTGGAACCGGAGGATTGTCACGGCTGTCCACTCACCCAACACACAGTAGGAGTGAGAAGCGGCTCTGTGGCTACCCCCCCTCCTGTGAACACTCGGCAGACAGCTAGGTGACTAACAAAGCAGCCGCAAAGACCGAGACTCGCATAAGCCTGGGAACACCTGCTGAAAACATCAACATCCCTTAACAACAGAGAGGTGCGCCTACGGGGTAGCAAGGGAGAGGCAATAGAATAGCACTCACTATGCATCTGTGTTAACAGCGCCCCCCAGCGAGGAGTCAAAAACTGCACACCCGACATGGGGTTACAATAGGGGGATCAAAAGACCGGACCCCTCCGTATTGACCACTATAAGGCTGGGCATGCTCCCAAATATAACGCTCTAAAGAATTTCATCCCCAGACCACCACAATCCCAAAGCGAAACTAAATAGCTCAACGGCCTGGCCCAATCAAGAGTGGGCATAAGATAACCGAACAGGCTGCCGCTCATAAGTATACCAGCACTAACCTACCAGCCTCGGCGTTCACACGTACCAGAGACACTGCCCCTGAGATTCAGGAGTTGACTGACACTCTTAACCCCCCGGAGCCAACCCTGAGCCGATGTCCACAAGCCTGTGGGAGTCTTTCTTTGAATATGGGGAAAGCAGATAAGCTCCAGCAAAAACTCAATTTTGAAAGCGGCACCTCGGCCTGGACACCCAGAGCACACATTCAAGAAGAGCTGTCCGAGCCAACGAGAGAGTCAGATAGGAGTTTGACTCAGGCACCTGTGGTGGACATCTGGGAGATTCTGTTAGACCATAAGGCAGGCTTTGGAGGACTCGACTCCAAACTAGACTCCTTATCCTCCAAAGTTGACTTTATGCAACACAGAATTGACAAACATGGCGACCGCCTAGATGAGGTCGAGCAAAGAGTATCAAGGATAGAAGACAGGAACACTTCCCTGGCTGCCAGGGTGTCAGCGCTTGAGGTCCAGGTATAATCAGTATCAGCAAAAAATGAAGACCTGGAGGACAGAGCATGCTGCAATAATATTGATCAGCATTAGAGAGCGGCAGGGCCAACCCAAGATGGAGAAATTCATAGAAGCCCTGTGTAAAGACCTGTTTGGAGAGACCGCACTAACCCCATTGTTCGTGGTGGAGAGAGCCCACCGTGTGCCAGCAACTCACCTGGTGCCGCTCCCCGTCCTGTCATTGCATGCCTCCTAAACTACAAAGACCGTCACATGGTCCTGCGATTAGCCAGGGAAAAGGGCAAGCACCAGTACGACGGTGTCAAAATTCAGGTGTTTCTGGACTTTTCAGCAGCAGTGCAGGAGTCTTGCCGGTCTTTTTCCAGAGTGAAGAGGCATTTGAGAGACAGCAACATCCCGTACTCCATACTATTTCCAGCAAAACTCTGGATCCAGCACGAAGGGAAAACACAGTTCTTCACCTCACCGGAGGCTGCAAGCTCCTTCCTGGACGAGATAGGAGGACGCCCACCCCGAAACGGCCTGAGACCACGCAGAGATGAACACGACAGGACAGACCTGGTACCGGCCTTGTAACATGAGGGGAAATCATGCTGCAAAACTCTAACTGTACTGCCCACACCATCACCACACACTGTTCTTCATCCAGATGCACATACATCCCATTTAGTAAGGGAGCCGGCGGTCCTGGCCGGGCTCTAGTGCACCGACCTCTGCAATGTTCTTGAGAGACAGGATGGGGGGAGGTATGTGACAATGGGTGGGTTGGGATTGCCCGTGGGGGAGGTGAGGAACCAGTTGGGGGGGAGTTTAGTGGTACTTATGGTTATTGGGAGGCCGGGCCTCACCAGTCCACTCCACTGTCCTATTTTACGAAACAAGCAAGTCTTACTCGTAAAATTAAGAAGGCAACGGTTCAGGAATCTCAAATCTCACTGACTAAATGCACCAGGGTTTGATGGGGTTTACAGTAGCAACCTGGAACATAAGAGGGGGAATAACCCTGCAAAGATTCAGAGAATGTCTTAATACCTTAATAGACACTGCATAGACGTGGCACTAATACAGGAAACTCACCTCACTCTATCCTCTAAGGGGAGGTAGGGGACATGTTGGGGGTGTCACAGATACTTCTCCTGCTTCTCATCCTACGCCAGGGGAGTGGCAATTCTGATAGGTGGTGGGGTGTAGTTCTGGCTAATATTGGTGGTTAGAGATGAGTTGGGGAGATCATTGCTAGTGAATGGGATACTGGAGGGAACACCTATAGTTCTGGTAAACTCATACAGCCCAAATATAGACAACACAAATGCATTTGACTGGTTAATGACACAACTAGCTGGGTTTCGTACAGCCACGATCATATGGGGGGACCTGAACACCACCCTGAACCCGCTGTGGGATATGTCAAGGGTGACACCGAGTGGGGTGACCAAAGCAGCCCTTCAGTTACAAGAAACCTGTACAGCGTACAACCTAATTGATGCCTGGAGACTCTGCCATCCACGGGTCCATGATTACACATGCCACTCATGGGTCCATGGCTCAAGCTCCATATTAGACTACCTCTTAGTGTCCCGGGGGGGGAGTTACCTCTGGGGAGACAGTCACATTCTGCCCAGAAAACTCTCCGATCACTCTCCAGTGACACTAGAGTGTGTACCCGAGACAGGTGGGAGAGGAGGCCATACTTGGAGGTTCAAATCAGAGGCACTCCAGGATGCAGTGTTTGCTCAAGAGTTACAGGTGGAAATTCAGTCCTTCCTTGTACACAACAAGGGGTTGGTCTCCTCTAGCGGAGTCTTGTGGGAAACTCTCAAATGTTACATCAGAGGGGTCTGTATGTACAAGGAAAACGGAATCCTATGGGTCATCTGAAGAGAGCTCGCTGAAGGTGAAACCCAGGTTAAAGCAATAGAGAGAGAATACGTAGAAAAAGAAGAACCCTAAACATTAGCTCGCCTTCGAGAAGAATTAGATAAATTCAATACAAACGCAGATCGAGAAATCCGATTTTTGGCACAAGGACACCACGTCCGACAGTACGTTGAAGGCCAGAAGCCGGGAGCTCTCCTGGCATAGCTGATAGCTGCGGACAGACACCCGCCCTTTGTGGAGAGTATCCTGAACCAACATGGAGAAATTGCCCACTCTGTAGAAGACATAGCTAAAGTATTCCATGCCTTTTACCAAGAACTGTACAGCTCCAAATGCCTGAGGGATTCAGAAGCCCTTCGTGCCTACTTCAAAGAAAGAGAATTATATTGGGTAGAGGAGAATCTACAGGAACCCCTTAATATGCCGATCACCCTTGACAAAATATTAGCGGCAATCAAAGAGCTCTCGGGGTCCAAATCACCAGGTCCTGATGGACTAACAGGGGATTTTTATGAAGCCCTGGGTCCTTTCCTCAAGCCACTCCTCCTCCTAGTATACGAAGAGGCGCTAGACAAGGGAACACTGCCCCCCACGATGTGCAAAGCCAACGTGATTCTAATACCTAAGCCTGAGAAACCCCTCGAAGACTGTACCTCCTACAGGCCGATCTCCTTAATAAATGTAGGCAATAAAATATTTGCCAAAATCCTAGCTAGACGGCTGTTTCCACTAAGGCCCGGTTTGGTGCTGGCAGATCAGGTGGGCTTCATACCCGGACGAAACACGTTGTTTGTCATTCGCCGCTTCTTCGGAATCATTGAAGCCCTGAACCCCTCGACGCAAGCAGTTGCGGTTCATTTAGACGCAGGAAAGGTCTTCGACTCAGTCGAATGGCTATATCTTTTCGCAGTGCTGCAGAAATTAGGGCTAGGGACCTATTTTATCAAACTAGTCTCCCTCCTTTACAAGAACCCATAAGCTAAAATTATAATGGGGAGAGCGCGGTCAGCACAATTTGTAATGGAAAGAGGGACCAGACAAGGCTGCCCTCTGCGCTGCTATTCACCCTTGCAATGGAACCGCTTGGAGCAGGTCTCAGAGAGCGACAAATAAAGAGAGGACTTAGCCTGGGACCACATAAGCTTATCATATAACTATACGCTGATGATGTAGCCCTCTTCATAAGCGATCCAGAAACCAACTTGAACCCAGTGATGCGAGAGGTTAGGGGTATTCTCAGGTCTCAAAATCAATCATAAAAGTTAGTGGTGTTCCCTCTTACATCAGAAACCAGGGTATTCTGAGATGAGTTCAACCTTAGGTGGGAGAACTTGGGTGTTAGGTACCTATGGGTGATCCTTTCCAGAAACCATGAGGAACTGTTGCGGAACAATTATGGGAAAACCATTGAAACACTCTGGGGGAAAATAATAAGGTAGCAACACCTTCCACTCATGCTCCTCTGGCGTACCGCTGTTGCCAAAATTATTATATTAAACATGATTGTTGAAAACAATGCTAATAATTGATATTGACCAAATTAATTTCCATTACAAATGTCCAGACCCCTATTGGAAGGGTAGATTCATGTCCACTTGAGAGTCTATACCAAAAGGCTTCAGTGTTCAGCCATTCATCATTATGTACAAAACGAGTAAACATCTTACATCTGAATTGATCAGGGCTGTACTATCTACCGATAGGTGTATTAATGTTTGTACATTATCTACTGTCACAATAATTACAGCCCCCTTTCCTCTTATCACCTGTTTCCATCGATTTAACAGCTAAAATGCCCCCTGTCGGGATAATGCAAAGACGAAATCGGAAAAATAGGGCGCGCCAGTAGCCATTTGGAAACCTTCTCAAATAATCCAGGATCACCCCTATTGCCTTATCCATTATCGAGTGACTCCCATAGAGTCTGTAGCCTCTCCTTTTGTCAATAGTAGCGATCCAATCATATTTTAATAGTTTTTCTTTGCAGAATGGAAGAAACTAAGTAACCCCTCACTATTCGAATACAGTTCTCAGAGGATAGCATCCACATGGATCCTAAAATCATGTAGAGGTTTCATTAGCATCTTCCTCATATTAATGTTTAGATCTTGATAGAGCGTATTTGGCAAATCTATCTCCACCTGTGCCAACATTTCATGGCGGACATCCGCAGTTCAAACCTTACTGCTGCAATTGGTACATTGGCGGGTAATACCAGAGTTTTTTTCTGCAATTTAGGCCTTCAAAATAATCCCAATCTATTTGACTGACTGGGGGCAAGATAGTAAACTTGCAGTATTTTTTCAGAATTGTGCGCATATGGGCTGCAAATTGGATGGCCTTCACTATCAATCTATCTCTGGTCAAACTTTTACTCAGAGCCGCATCAATAACAAAACCCAGATATGTAACTCTTTATACCGGGGGCAATTTACATTTATGAACCAAGAGTAGTGGAATGGCACAGATACTTCTTTATTAAATATTGTAATTTCTGTTTTATCTGTATTAATGTGCAATTGAATCACATGGGCATACGCTGATATTCCTTTCAGTAATCTTTTTTCGGAGACCCACAGGGGTATAATCTATAATTATCAGATTATCTGCATAGGCCATCCATGATATTGCCAAGTTTCTGAGTCTCGGTTTCACCAGGGACCTCCCCTCCAATGCCTCAATGAGGTCGAAAGATACAACTGCCAGACGGTATCCCCGTCTCAGTCCACGTGGCAATCTCTCTCGATAGTGACCACCAAGATTCCATTTGATTTGCAGATGGGAGCCTTCATGTAAGTGCCTAATAAGATCTAAGAATGGGAGATGGATACCTCAAGTTTTTAGCTGTGACCACAGTTTATTCCGGTTTACTGTATCGAAGGCCTGACTAAAACCGATCACAGCAGTATAGCGAAGCATGCATTTTCCCTTAGAGATGTGAGAATAAAGCCGTTAAGGGCAGTGCTCATGCCTCTTCGGAATCCGACTTGAGAAATATATTTGTTTTGATAATCCACCATTCCAACTCCTTCAAAATCAACTCTGCAAAAATCTTGGAGTCAGCGTCAAGAAGGTTGCTAGGCCTATAGTTGACCAGATTGGTCCTATTGCTCTTCTTGAAAATAGGTACTATGGTCACCAATCTCCAGGGTAGGGGAATACTTTTAGAATGGATGATATTATCAAAAAAGATTTTTAGGATTACTGCCCAGAGTTGAGGATTTGATTTAAAAATGTGAATACTGAGACCATTCGGTCCGGGGGCTCTATAGGCAGAGGTTTTAGCTACGGCACTTTCCACATCTCCAATTGAACAGCTCAAATCCCACTCTTTTGCACTTTTGCCACCTTATCCAATTTCCCTGTGTCTTCATCCAATTCATTGAAGTGCTTTTCCAAAATACCTGTATTTATTGGGTTGGTTTATAGCTCTTCCTGTGGGAGGCCAATCCAATTTATGAGGGACCAATTGTGTGTATTTTGTTGAACAACTTCCCTAAGCATTGTCTCACCATCCTTTTGAGGCAAAGACGGTTATGTGCCTTGACCCAATTTCGGTACTGTTGTTTTAATTTTTTACTTTCCCTCATTTTAACAAATGGATCAAAATTGCGATGTTTTAATTTTCGTAGATTTTGATGGATGATTTTCTTTCTAAACTGAAAGTCCATGTTGAAACCATGGGTTCTTTTCAATTTAACCACCCCATTGGCTTCCTGAACTGATAATCCATTCCAAATGAATCCCATGAACTTGAGTTAATAAAATAGTATTTTTCCTCTCGATCTATGTGACGTATTAACTTACATGGACACATATTTAGTCTCTTCACGTTTGGAAAGTGTTTCATTATTTGGTTCTGACTCTGTGTAACTACGAGGTTAGTGCAACCTATATCGATGCACTTACTAGTGGATAGCGAAAAGGAGAAAAGGAGGCAGGCAGTTGGTTGTGATCACCTATGGACCTTTCCACTATGTTAGAGCTCTTACATTAAACAGCTCCCGTGAGAGGACTAGGTAGTGTATATTAGAGTGCAATTGGCCATTTTTCCACGTGTGCAGGCATTTTGAGTTACCCTGGATGTTCCTATTTGCTATATTCAAATTCTAATGATTCCACATACGGCCTGATTTAATCTTAAAGCTCTGTGCTAGGCCCTCTTGTGTAAAACATTCGGCATTCAGATCAGCACTCATGAATATATCAACTCCACCAAACAGAACTCCAATAGGTTATTCAGGCTACTAATAAAGGATTCCCGATCTAGTGGCACTGATTCCAATATCGGTTTACCAATACGATTGGCGCCACCGCCCTCATAGAATTTAAAGAAACCAATAATTTCCAACACACTAGTGGCTTCCGTTTTAATGAGCGCTAACCCGACTATTGTCTCATTGTTTACGGTCATTAGAAGGCTCCAACTGGTCTTCCTCCATTTATATTGGAGGCCAGTTGTTGTACTACTCAGAACCCATCAACGGTTATTGACTCTTTTAACCAAGTCTCTTGGAGGAGCACCAGATGATAGTTTGCAAATATGTGAGATCCCTCTTCTTTATTAGTAAAACTTTTAAAGCCTCGGTATTCCACGTTAGTGTGTTAAATATCCCATGAATAATTTCCCCAGCTCTTAAAGCCCTGTTTCCCCGGTCACCCAATTTCCTAAAGTTGGTGCAAATGTTATTGGGGAGCCATGATCAATAATCTTGAGGTTCAGAACTCTTTACACTGGTCACCTTTTCAATATGCACTGCTCGCCTGGCATCAACATTATTCACACAGGTAATTTTTAGATGGTCCTGCTTATCATCGGAAGCTCTGTGGCACCTTGAGTTGGGAGTCTCCCCAGCAGTCACCCTATTAAAAGGTTTAGATGGGTAGATGACATAGCCTATTGTTAAGATGGATTTCTGAACTCTGACCTGGTGGGCAGAGGTTCAGAAGGCCAGCCTAGTTTCTTGGAACCTTCTGGACAAGCCAGACCAATCAAGGTAGCATTGGCGGCGGTCAAGACTAGGGGCCTCATTACAAGTCCGGCGGTAACTGAGCCGGAAAAACCAGCAGGTTACCGCTGTACTCGTATTACCATTCCGCCTCCGTGATTCCCAGAATCACGGGGGCATTACAAACCCGGTGACCCGGAAATTCTGGAGGCGGAATTGTTTAAGTCTCCATTCCCATGGAGCCCCATAGGAATCCATGGGGATGGGGACAATGGAAACACTGGTTCCGTCTTTGACAGAGCCAGTGTTTCTATGTCCGCCTGCAGGCGGGTGGTGTTAAACCCGCCAGGTCAGACCTGGCGGGAGTGACACCTCCCGCCTGCAGGACTCTTAATCAGCCGGTCCGGAAAGAACGGTGGCAGCGGTTTTACCACCACCGTTCTTTCCGGACCAGCAGGGTCGTAATGAGGCGCTAGGTTTCAGGAGGGGTGATTGAAAGACCTCAATGAGCACACAGAGTAAAGGACACTTACAAATCACCCTCAGTCAGGTGTATATATATATGAAAAATACAAATACATTTATTCAAGGTCTTTGAAGTTCATAATCGCAGTAACACTTCTAACCCAACACAATCCTACTAAAATACATATATACAAGACCAAGGGGTCTAAAGGGTTAGTGCACAAAATGGGTCCACAACCTAGAAAGGGAAGGAAGCAGGCAGTGCAAATAGTCTTTAGGCAATTCTGCAGTATTCGTAATCCTAACAGAAAGGCAGTCCAGTCCCTACGAGAGGAGCCTATTGTTCAAATGTACTTGCAATGCTGGCGCAAGCAGTAGTGCAGATGGGTGAAACAAGGTCTTTTGTAGGGTCTGTAGCAGCTCAGGAAGGCAGATGAGGTGATGCAGAATAAGTTCCCACTATTTGAGGAAGGTCTCCCCAGCAGCGCAGAGCATATTCCAAGAGTTGGGAATAGTTTGATAGCTCGGGCTAAAAAGGAGTGGGGCCCTCAGGGCCACTTGTGCGTAAAAAGGGTTGGATATGTTAGGGACCACCGGTAAGGGTTGCTAGTACTCACCAACCCCCGGGGCACTCCGGACCAAACTTCGGCAGTCGAGTAGAATTCGGTTGCAGGTTGAAATGTAGAAATTCAGCGGATCTGCGGCTTTCAGCTACGAAGTTACAGCGTTGATTCCCAAACGGGACAGTGGTGATTTCTCTGCTCTTGGTGGGTGGGTCAGGCCAGTTTCACTGTAGCAGGCTTCAGGGACAAGAAGGGCACTGCAGCAGTGCACCTGCAAAGTTTGTTACCACGGCTGGGCATCACACGCCCTGTTCCTATATCTACTAACCAGCCACCGTCACAAAGAGTTGCCCCCACTAAAAATAAACAACCCCCCTCGACTCAACCAACTAGTACCTTATCAATAATTGGATCTCTCATTAATGCAAGATCCATGGTCGCCCATGCTACTGAGATCTCGGACACCCTAACTAATGAAAACTTAGACCTATTAGTCATAACCGAAACATGGCTCCATGACGCGGCTGGCCCTGCCATCATGCTAGCTATACCAGACGGCTACCAACTACTAAGAGTCGATAGACCTAACACTAAAGGTGGCGGCCTAGCCATCATTCATAAAGCTACCTTACCTATCAAACTAGCTACTACCCTGATATTCTCATCTTGTGAACTCCTTACTGCCAAATTGCACCTCTCTTGCAACCGGACTCTCACCTTGCATGTTATCTACAGACCTCCTGGACCATTGGGAACCTTTGAAGACGACATAACCAGTATCATAACCAACAATACTAAAGACCATGCTCAAATACTATTACTGGGAGACTTTAACCTGGGCTTTAATGACAGCAACGACAAACATGCCCTATCTGTCGCCTCACTCCTGAATGACTATGCCCTATCTCAAAAAGTCTCCTCTCCTACTCATGCCAAAGGTAGAACCCTAGACTGGGTTGCTGATCGGAACTGTAACATCAGCATTACCAACATAATACCACAATCCTGGACTGACCACCACTTAATTGTATTCAATGCCTCACTAGACCTTATCCGGCCCAAACCTATACTCATGGCCCCGCCACTTCCCACCAGAAGTAAAAAAGACATCACATCAGAACAACTCCTACCCCACCTTCTCCCTACTCTCAATAACTTAGACAACATCACAGACCCTACGTCGCTTGTAGAAGCTTACAACAGCTCTATGATCAAGGCACTTGACTCGATTGCCCCTACCAAGCTGCGCAAAAGCAAACAACTCTGTCACCTTAACAACTGGTTCACGCCATACCTGAAAGACCTTAGAATCCAAAAAAGAAAGTTGCAGTCTATCTGGCAATACTCACCCACTGAGGAGAACAAAACCAAATTAGCCACCCTCGCCAAACAGTATAAAAAGGAAATCATAAGCACTAAAAGAAACACCTTCAATGACAGAATCTCCAAAGCCAAATCAGACACTAAGGAGCTATTTTCCATCCTCCGTGAAATGGAAACACCCATAACCCCACCTGACAACATTCCTAAAAACAAGCCCTGGTGCACTAATATACAAAATGCCCTGGCGGGTAAAATCAGCCTGCTCCAATCTAAAATTGCTAACAAAAAAGCTTCCTTGCTCCTGCCTACAGAACCCATATTGCAACCTCAGCTCCTCCCAAACCAATCTAACACCCCTCACCCATTTAGCTTCAGAAAAATATCCATATTGGAGACAGAAAAAATCATACTATCTCTAAAACCCTCCAACTGTAAAGGTGACAACTGTCCGGCCCAAATTATAAAAGATGCAGCTCGAGACCTAGCACCCTTCATTTCGAAACTCATTAATGCATCCTTTAAGTCTAATCTAGTACCTAACAACCTCAAACAATCATGGGTGCTTCCCTTGCTAAAAAAACAAACACTTGACCCTGCTATACCAACTAACTACAGACCCATCACTACTGTCCCTTTCTTACTTAAAATTATAGACAGAGTAGCATACCTGCAAATCCAGGACTACTTAGAAACTAACAATTTACTAGGATCACGGCAATCTGGCTTCCGTCCCCTTCATGGCACTGAAACAGCCTTGATTGACCTCAAGACCCAAATTGACGAGTTGAAGGACAATGGTAAAACAGCGATGCTACTCCTCCTTGACCTATCTGCGGCCTTCGACTTGGTAGATCATGCAGTCTTATGCAATCACCTAAGCTCAGCCGCTCATTTCTCAAGTGATGCCATAACCTGGGTACAATCCTTCCTTGCAAACCGGACAATGAGAGTCTTCTCCCCCTCAGCAGCCGCTGATCCCATACAAGTTTCATGCGGTGTCCCCCAAGGATCATGTGTTTCTCCGACGATGTATAACATCTTTACTCAGCCCCTGTTTGATAAGCTGGACAGACTGGGTGTTGTCTACACTAATTACGCAGATGACACTCAGATTCTAATCCCCCTTTCGGGTAACTTCTTGGAAGACACGGACTTAGTAAATAAGATATATCTCCTCATTCAGGCTTGGATGGCATCCCATGGCCTCTGCCTGAACGACGACAAGACTGAGCTACTGATCATTGGCTCAGCGTTGGCTATCAAAAAACTTGACCCTAACTATGCCTCATTTAACATCGACAATAACGTCATCAAAGTGATGCCTGCAGTCAAAACCCTCAGGGTTTATCTTGACTCAACGCTCACCTTCAAAAAACAAACGAACTCTCTAGCATCCTCCACGGCATATACTTGCAAATTGATCCGAGCATGTAGACCTTTTCTAACTGAGACTAGCTGCATCACATTAGCCAATGCTCTCATCATATCCAAGCTGGATTACTGCAATGCCCTCTATGCAGGCTCTAACAAGTATATCCTTGACAAACTACAAACTCTCCAAAATAACGCTATCAGAGTAGCTTTAAATATTCCTAACAGAGCCCACATCTCCACCTTTAGGAAAAATATCCATTGGCTAAAAATCAAAGACAGGATCACCCTCAAAATACTCTCCCTCACATCCAAATGTCTTAACAACATTGCCCCCCCCTTATCTGGCCAATAGAATCCACAGGAGAACCTCAAACCGTCCCACTAGACTGACCAACGCCTTCACCTTAGTGATGCCTAGATACAAAAAGAGTACAGCCGGCGGCTCTAGTTTCCCAATCATAGCTGCGCAAACTTGGAACAAACTCCCTTTGGATCTAAGAATGGACCAACCTTACTCTAGTTTCAGGCGAAAAGTCCTCACTTGGATCCATGCCAATGACACTTAGCTTGACCTTCCCCTCCCACATAGACACTAGACGTCTGCAACCAGCTGAATGACATCCGATCAACTAGACTGAACCGTAGTTCCGCATTTTTTCTTCTTTTCCTTCTGCTTTCCTTCTATACTTACCTTTGATCTAACGTGAACTGTATAAACTGCACTTTTCTTGATTTAACTGCGAACTGCATAAATTGTATTTCTCCTGTAACTAAGTTCTTAAGTAATCTTGTACTGTTTGCGCCCAGCTACCCCTTCAGGTTTGGTTCTGCGCTATACCAAATAAACAAACAAACAAACAAACAAACAAACAGTAACCGCGTTCACTCCGGATCAGGCTCTCTATTTACCTCAGAGCTGGGAATGCCAAGTGTAAGAAATTCGGTGTGAGAGTGCTGTGAACAAAGAGATAGCGATGTACCAAGTTTCAAGGGTGTCCTCAAAACGGCAACGGAGACAGAGCAAAGGTCCTCTGAAAGCTGGTCAGCCCACTTATTGGCCCAGGGACACTTCCGAGAAGGCTTACTTGCAGGATTTGATGAAGGTGCCGAGAGTAGTTGGTCCCACTATTCCAATGGGTCGAAGCGCCTTCGCTGAACTTCTAGTTCGATCAGATGCAGAGGGGTCCAGCAGGACGACAGCGGGCTCAGGGTGAAAAACCTTCCAGCGGGTCACCATTGGGTCCTCGACTCAGCTTCTTAGTTTCAGGATACTTGGATCCTATCCTAGGTTCAGTGAGAACTCCAGAGATCGACATGGTATGGGTGTTTGGAGCCTTATCTTATCCAGAATCTTTTTTAAAAAAATGTTATTGTAACATTTAGTTTATTACAAACTTTTGCCACAAAAAAAGATTTCTATATCCTTTCGCATCTTGTTCACAACTCATCCAGAATCTACTTCGCGCCAAACCGAAGAGGACCCAATGGGAGATCTGCTCACATACAGACATACCATCCATGGACCAATTATGGACCACGTGGTCCCAGGCATTCACAGCACACCAGACTCTCTGGCACCCAGGATGTGTATTGGAACCAGACAGTCCAGCCCACATCCTGGAAGCACGCACACAAGTCATGCAGAAGCCCATGAAAGCTTGGTGTTTCGCGGGAGAATGCATGCCCAAATGAGTACTGACCCGGGTCAGCTCGACCTGCGGATGGTGAAGGGGCAAGATGGCCAAAGGATAGGACAAAGAACCTTGTGGCATGGCCATTTTGGAGCCAGGCCACCTATTCATGACAAATGCGGCAATCTCAGTTTACCTGGCATAAAAGGGTTAAAATTACATTAAAAGATAAGCTGCCAACAGCCCTGCCAAGCACTTCTCCTACAAAATCCTTCGAGAGTATCTACGGCCTTTTGAAATGACTACAAGACCCAAGGGCACTGTAATGTAAGGTACATTGTGCACTTGCAACATGTTGCAAAAAAGTTGCAACATTGACAAGGACTAAGGGAAACAAAGTCTCCCAGTACTGACTGTCTTTAAGGACATGTCAGTTTCCCTAGAACAAAGTGAGCAAAAAGCCCAGGGGAGTGCAGCTGAAGGCTGTGCTCCACTGGCAAAGTCAGACTATGGTGTTTAACAGCAGCAAAAAGTTGGGGAGTAGACAACTGGAGGGAAAACTTCACATAAAATGGGAATCTTTCCTAACACCCATCTGCCGCAGAATATCCGCTTCCTTTCAGATTATTCGAGGCACCAGTTTACACACAACTCCAAAATGTAGATTCGAAAATCATTAAAGAAATGTACCACTTGAATACCTATTGAGCTGACTATAGACTGACTTGACCCGAACGAACAAATGATTTTTCTATGCATGATCTGTCTCTGCATGCCACTTTTTCTTTCCTTTATAGGACACGTGGCAAACCTGACCAGGGTCTTCACAACCATCCTCCATTTCATAACCCTGGCCAACCCTTTTGGACATATAAAGCTATTGAGTTACCCACGCGATCACACCTTACGGAAGTTAACCCCTGTGCATGGGTGCTGCAACAACCTCTCCTCAACCACCCTCCGCCCCAAAGGGCTGCTACCGAAATATGAGGTGGATTCACTATCACAACAGAGTAATGCACTTTGTTCAAATACCCTCGCTACAATTTCTAATGGAGTAGGCTTTATGATATTTTTAAGTAAGATACCAGAACCATTCTACAAGGACAAAAACCCTCTGGGAGTTCCCCGGCAATCCGCCGGGCCCCACCCTAATACATTACGAAGTCTGACGGCCACCCCTTCTGAACGGGGGGGTTGTATACTGGAGTCTCTCACTCACCCCTTGGATTCTGGGTGACTACCAAAGCTATTCAGGCCACAATTTTCAGATATTTTGTCTAATCCTGGCACCTGGCTAGAACAAATATACTGTGTCCCCACAGGGTCTACGAAGAAGCCCCAACAAAGGCGATTTGATAAAAATAATACTCTTGCTGGAACGTAACAGAGCAGGGTTCCCTCTGAACTATTCGAGATAACCCTGCGCATGATCATTTTTGATATTACCAATACGTTTGCAGACCCTAACCTAGGAAGGCAGACGCCAACCTAGGAAAATGGATTCTAAGCAGATTACAACCTAGGCGAACACATCTTTGAATTGTGAAATCTCCAATCTAGGGGGCTTACACTGTGCGCAAACCGAAGACTAAGTGGCTGGCGTATACCTTGTATTATTTATTCGTTATTATTAATTCTTCTCCACTTATTTGTTCTGTAAACCCATGTAATTTATTTTCTTTCATTGTGTCTTTATGTGTTACACTTCGTGGATTTCCTATATTTCTTGATACAACACTATGATTTCACTTAAAGCATTGTGATATATAAAAAAAACTTTCTATGGAAACTTTTAGGCTGCACTCTTGCTATGGACACTAATTGTTATATTACTCTCTACACAACTGTTGTTGATGGTACTTTCTAACTTTTATTGAACTAGTTATTTTTCCCAGTATCTGTTTTAGATCACCATGGCAATAATAATACACGGGATATCTGGCAGGGATACCCGCATCCATGAAGTATTATACACAAATAAGTTATTATGAATAAGGCCCCACGATGGAATATATATTTGTATGCCTAGGTATCTAACCCCAGCCACCAGGTGGAGTAGGGGTTAACCCTTCATATGTTTATATTGGGTAGCCATGACCAATAATCTTCGGGTTCAGAACTCTTTACGGTGGTCACCTTTTCAATATGCACTGCTCGCCTGGCATCAAGATCATTCGCACAGTGATATTTAAAGGCTCCTGCTTATCATCGGAAGCTCTGTGGCACCTTGAGTCAGGAGCCTCCCCATACTTCACCCTATTAAATGTTTAGATGGGTAGATGGCATAGCCCATCTGGCGTAGAATATGTGCTTCCTTTAAGATTATTCGAGCCACCAGTTTGATGTTTACACACAGCTCCACAATGTTGGTTTGGAAATCATTAAAGAAATGTACCACTTGAATACCTTTTGCACTGAGCAATCTTACAAAATCAATTTCATGAAACAAACCCAACAAATTAAACGGATTTAGAATCACATTAGCCTCCGATCCAATCATTAGTTCCACTGTAATATTTGAAGTTATACTGTCATCATCTTGGGTGCTCAGCAGTTGCTCTGTGGAAGCTGCAGTTCTTAACGCACTGTATAGCCAGTCCAGATCCCGCATTCTGTCAGCATTTGTGTTCAAAATCATTCGGCGTTCACAAGAATTTACTAATAAGATGGGTGCTAGAAGCAAGGGTTGGTGAATAGTTTGGCTGAGTTCCTAAGATAACAAACCGTTGTTAGCAATATCCAACTCTGCACTAGAGTTTAGTTTAGTTTATTTTAGTTTAGTTTGTTTATTTTTATAGCGCAGCCAAACCCTAGGGTAACTGGGCGCTTTAAGGAGCAACGTGGGTTACAGAAAGTTGCACATACAAGAGACAGCAGAAGATAATACAGTAGAATAAATAGCAAGAAGTGGTCTGTGATAAAACAGTGAAAGTGTCATTGTAGAGAGATAAGGTTACAGGATGGTCCGTCGCAGTGACAGTACAGGTTAGATGCAGGAGTACAGGAATGCGAGATTTAGCTAAGTGCGGTTATTAGGCTAATTCTGGGTTGTGAGTAGTTCCTTTACCTTAGCTCTGAATGACCAGAATGATGTGTCGGCTCTAATTATCATAGGTAGTACATTCCAGTATTTCGCTGCTAGTACAGGAAAACTTGCTCCCCCTGCTGTTTTCATGTTGAACCTCAGGATGTTAAGTTGGTGTAAGTATGGTGATCTGGTTGGTCTGGTAGAGATATGTCTAGTAAATTTGTCTGATAAGTAACGTGGGGCTGTCATATAGAGGCATTTGTGTGTGATGACAAGTGCTCGTAATTTAATTCTCTCACGGATGGGAAGCCAGTGAAACTCCCTTCTGAAGGTGGAGATATGGGTCTTGCGGGGGAGATTAAGGGCACATCTGAGGGCATTGTTTTGGAGTATCTGAAGTCTGTTCAAGTTATGGTTAGTGGATCCAAGGAAAAGTGTGTTGCAGTAGTCCAATTTGGACAATATGAGGGCCCTAGCCAGTGTGAGACAACTGTTGGTGGATAGGAATGGTTTACAGACATTAATACGTTTATTAGTATAGGCTGTGGATGAGATGGTGGTGTTAATTTGTTTTTTGAGTGAGAGGGTGGAGTCAAGATACACCCCCAGCGTTTTAACTTCTTTTGACACTTTTATGATATTGCCATCAATGATGAAGGATTGGTATGTAGTGTTCAGTTTATTGAGGCGAGCCTGGGACCCAACGATAAGTAGTTCCGTCTTATCATCGTTTAAGTGTGGGTGGCCATCCATGCTTGGATTTCAAGATAGATCTCGTTTAGTTTTGCAACTTCATCCTCATAGCTCCCCGTGAGTACAATGAGGACCTGGGTGTCGTCAGCATAGTTTGTATATGTGACGCCCAGATCATCAATGGGGGTCGAAGAGGAGCTTAGTGAAGATATTGTAAAGGGTAGGGGAGATACACTATCCTTGGGGGACTCCAAATTGGATTGGGACAGGGTCTGCCGCAGCACCGCCTGAAGGGGCGAAGACCCTGGTTGTTCTGTCCGAAAGGAAGGACGAAATCCAATTGGTGGCATTCTGGGAGAATGCAGCAGCTGAGGAAAGGTGTTTGGTAAGTATTTGGTGGTAGACTAGGTCGAAGGCTGCAGACAGATCCAACAAGAGCAGGGTGGCCAGATTTCCCTTGCCTTTGGCTTCATCTATTTGGATTTTTAGGTCCATGAGGGCAGTTTCAGTCCCATGCCTGGGTCTAAAGCCAGATTGTCGCAGGCCTATAAGGTTTTTGTCTTCCAAATGTCGTTGTAATTGGAGGTAAGCTACTCTGTCCAGTATTTTTAGGAGAAAGGGGACGGTCGTGATGGGCCTATAGTTCGTTGGTGTGTTAGGGTCTAGGTTAGGTTTTTTGAGAAGAGGTAGGACACATGCCTCTTTGAGGTTATTCAAGACTACGGAATTCTTGAACGAGGAGTTGATGAAGGTGGTGATAAAGGGTGCTAGGTCTTTAGCCCCATCCTTAATAACTGAGGCAGGACATAGGTCGCCTAAATAATTAGATGGTTTTAGACTGGCAATTATGTTAATTAGTTCATTCTCCATGACTGGTGAAACCTGGAAGAGGGGGAAGTTAGGTTGGGGAGAGCTATGAGTGTAGCTGGCGTGATCTTTGGCGGCCAGGTTAGCTTTTTTAAACTCTATTTTGGCTTACAGGAGAGATATTTTATTACAGAGAGCTTGTTGAATGTTGTTGCACCAAGTTACTTTCTATTGAAGAATCTGAACCTCTTGAAGGAATCTATATAGGTTGGTCAGCAGGGGTGTTGCTAGGTCTGGAAAAGACCCGGCGCTACACTAATGTCTGAACTGTTGGGACTAGGGGCTGGCTAGCCTTTTGGCTGTAGCTCCTGAGATTCTATCAGTGGCTACAACCAAAAGACCAGGGGCTATAGTCCCCTTAGCCCCCCCTAGCAACGCCTCTGTTGGTCAGACATCATGGCAGGAGATTTTTCCGTTCTTTGACAATCCGTGCTTAACAAAGGACTCCTTCATTTCTCTGGTTGGTAGCAATAAGGCAACAGCAAGGGTACTCTGTGGAATAATTCCATCTCACTGCTTCCACTTGGGTGGATCTACTCTCCATGGACTCTATTGTATGTGCTGTATTCACCATGTCTTCTGTTAAAGCTGGTCCAACAGCACAGTGAGTAGAGCGCTCGCTATGACATCTGTGCAGAGCCTGCTGACGCAGGTTAGAATCCCGGCAGGGCCAAAAAACTCAGCCTTTCATCCTTCTGAGGTTGATAAATGAGCACCACACATTGGGTAATAATAAGCAGCGCTTAGATGCCTGAGGGTTTGTAGCGCTATGTAAATGCTAAATTATCATTATTAAATGTAGAATGCGCAAATGTTTTCTTGAATTCTTCTGGTTTTGATTTTTTCTTCCATTCTTAGATTTTGTATTGGCTTTTTTTGGGGCAAATAGGCTATGGTTCATAAGAAATATTAGCTTTCTCTGAAGCTCCTACAATTCGGGGCATCTCTTCGACCCTGTTGCTTATGATGGCAGATCCTCCTGGATCATTCATAGCTGTGGATGGCACTGCACACACCGCCCTGGAATCCGGAGGAACCTTAATTTGCTGGAAAATCAGTGCCAGCTGTTTTGCAGTTGTCTTTTACACGGAAGTCATCATAGGATCCTGGAGATATGATTGCATATTGACAGCTGTTTTCGCTGGCCCAGAGATTGCTCATTGAGATGCGTAGCTTCCTCCAGATCTTCCTCCTTCAACTTCATTTCACTTAATTGCAAGGAATGGGATTCCAAACCCACCTTGATGTTGTCGTTTAATGAGACGAATGAGCTCAGCACCATGTTGAGGGCAGAAATAGCAAGAGGAGTTAGTTTAATGTCATTGTCTAGCCCTCTCAAGGTGTGGTGCATGACTCCCTGGGTCTCCGGGCAGTTACCCGAATATTCCGCTAATAAGGATGACAATTCGTCTAGGTCACTGTGGTTGTTATCCAGGCCATTACAATTACTGGCCCTTTCCATACTCTTCAGATCTTTTGATAGATCAACAGAGTGCACCGTTGAGAGACTTATGTTCATGAGGCTCTTATCAATGATGTAATCGCCCTGACTCCTGTCTCGTCTATCCCTGCTCGCACTAACACTGTTTTTTGTGTATTACCAGCACTGTAGGGACTTTTTCTCAGGAACTTGTCATTTCCTGGTAATTTAGATTTTCCCGTTTCCCTCTCCCCCTTCCCTTCCTCCATCGCCACTTTCACCTTGTCTTTCACCGGGAAGCCCCCTCTGGGAACTGGACCCTTTGGGTGCTTCATAATCCCTCTCTGTAAGGTGTAGACATGCAATTATTATCGTTCCTCTGGGGGCAATGCAAAGCCTGATCCATTGTAGGGTATATGTTTTCAAAGTCTAGCTGACCTCCTGCATAAGCTATAGAGGCAACAGTTTTTCCTTTGTCTGATGCTTGGCCTAGCGCACCAGTTGCTGGAACTGAGTCAATAGAATTCACTGGAAGGGGTTTTCGTGCGATTGTTCATGTCATGTTAATGGCAGGTTGGGCCGTTGTGAGGGACTCGCTCCGCCAACACTTCCATAACTACCCTTGCAGTGTTTGAATCCCCCATGAGGGCTCGAGACTTGTTACTAGGCACAGTTTCATTTTCGGCGATCGGATCAGTAGTTAGTTTACTGCGGAGATGGTACACTTGCTGTAGCTAAGAGTGTTAACAGTAGTGATCCGAGGGGGAAAGAAAGTCAAGTGAAAATAGATTGTTACTACCGCCAAACTGTGATTACACTTGCCCAGACACTTCACAGATGCACGCACCAAGGCACAGGGCTGCTTTTTTTGTAGGTCCAGATGGGAGAGGGTGTTTCTTGAATTCAAACGCTGGTGAAATAACACAGAGTCAATTCTCTATGCACAGTCAGTCAAACTGTGCTTACACTTCCCATACACTTCACAGGCGCACTTTGAATATATACATCCACACCACTGCTGCGCTGATTCCCCGCTTTATACTCAGACATCGGATACTTAGCAAATGCTTGCCGAGACTAATCAAGAAATGATGGTCATCCAATGTTTGGCGAGCACAAGTTGGTTTCATCTTAATCAAGGTAAAGCTGTGATCTGTAGCTAGGTCCTCTCAAGATAAGTGAATGGAGGAAAGCAAAGCGGCAACATGCTGGTCTTGGAAGCAAGACCACGCCGCAAGACCACGCAGAGCAGCCGAGGTTTGAATCCCGGTTCCGCGCTTAGAAACCGAAATCAGGTATGGTATTAGGTGTGTTATAAAAAAACAATTAAATAAATATCCAGTAACCTATCTCTTTTGCTACCCTTGCGTTAATTAGTTTGAACATTAATTTATCCTCTGCACTCGTCCGTAACCTAGTTAATCTGAAGGCCTCTGCCATGTTTTTTGCTACACACCTCCTTCTTCTTTTACTTATAGAGATGAGAACCATAGTATTCGGGGCCTTGGTTAACTTCATACTTCATTATAGCTACCCTGTAAGGATGCCTTAATGTCACCTTAGTAGGTAAACTGCAGGTCATTCGAAATGCAGTGGTTAGACCTGTATTACAGTTCTCCAAACGCAGCCACATCTCACTGGGCTGGAGATGTTTGCACCCACTGGACGAGAAACACAGTATTTTATTTAAAATCCTGTGCCCCCTGCATACATTCCATTGTAGGACAGCCATTCATTATTTAGCCAAGAAAATTCATAGATATGCCCCCTCTCGAGTCCTCAGATCCAGAAAGACTGACCTTCTCAATGTGCCTAATGCATGAAGCTACACCCGGAGCAGCCCCTGCTTCTCCCTGTTGCACCCTAACGTCTGGACTAACCGTCCAATCATCATTAGACTTGGCCTGCTCGTATGGGGCTCGTCTTGCAAGCCTCTGTTTCACAGCTGCTCTTCATTGGTGTGCATGCAACCTGGGCTTCGTCTAGTCACCCCTGCAGCGATGATCGCAGCCAAGTGGAAAGTCATTTAGAAGGATCCACACTTTTTAAATGGTTCCACCACATACTCGCATTATAAAATACCCAACCGCCACCCAATATTTCAGAGCATACAAAGAGAAGATGATAGGAGGAGTCTAGGTTGTCAGCTTACGAAGGCATAGCAGAACTGTAGGGGGTTAGCAGCCTTGCTAAAATTTGAAGTGGTCTGGTTTTGAGTCGGAGTCATTGTGGAAACTTGTTTGACAGTTTCAGGCCTGCCAAGGACAGGCAACACACTTGATGGAGAAAATCTTGCCCCCAATTCTTTTCCTCAGAAAAATCAGTTGGGTGAGTCAGATTTTTGGGGATGAGCTGGGGGTCCTTGATGGGGAGTAAACGTCTTGACTATTGATCAGGCATTTTGGGCCTTCTAGCCACACAGCTCTGCGGATGATGCACGCCTCAACAGGAAACCAGTGAAAATCATTTTCCCACCCAGAGGCCACTGGTGCAAATCCAATGCCACTGCTTTGTGAATCCGCTCCCGGTCAATGGGCTTGGCTTTACTGTGGGCGCTTCCTTCAAGTGTGTTGCCTGTCCTTGGCAACACACATTTTGCAGCCGCTGAGTGGGGTGGGCGGGGTTCATATTATACCCCCTCACCCGCTTGGATTCATGTGATCACTGCCATATTGCTCATTTACGAGTTAAGTCTGTGTGTTGCAAAGTAAACACTATGGGCCTCATTACACGGACGGCGGCAACCATGGCGCTATTAGCGCCATGGTTGCCGCCGGTGTTTTACCGAGTCCGCCATGGTGAATGGCGGAATTACCGCCCTATTCCAAGGTGTGTGGGGGCGGTAATTCCCCATTCACCATGGCCCTTCGCCATTCCCATTTTTGCCCCCATAGGGCTCAATGGGAAAGGGGAAGGCGGTAATTATGGTACCGCAAATTGCAGTACTGTAATTACCTCCTAGGTCCCTTTGCGGATCCCGTCCTTAACGGCTGGTAAAACCAGCCGTTAAGGTAGGGCCCCACAAAGGGACCTCGTAGTAAGGCGGTAAGGGTTTACCGGCACTGGTACCATTACCGGTACTGGTAAACCCTTGCCGCCGTCCGTGTAATGAGGCCCTATATACACTTTTTAACTTGTGCTCATTATTTTGTCGTCTACATTTCCATCTGTATTTATCCATAGTACATTTTTGTTTAATGTATCTACTTTTTCCCTTTATAAAACAATACGTTTGAACTGGTATTTTTTTGTGCATAAATTGGATTGAAAATGAAATGCTTGAGTACCTGTAATAGGATGCTCTAAGGGCTGGTTTCTTTCAGATCAAGTCAAGGTGCATTTTCATCTTAAAAGCCTACCACTGCTGACCTGGGAGCAACTATGTGTCCATTAAAATAACTAAAGGATATAAAGTCATTTGTGTCAATTTGCAGAACCATTGGCCTGCCAGGCATGATGGACGACCTGGAGAATAAAATACAAGACATGCATTTCTGATTGTTTCCTTTGTTTACAAAATATGCTGAATCGAAAAGGTGTGATTTCTGTCTGTATGTATGTGTAAAAATCAGAAAAAAGGAAAATCAGAGAGCAATGTAAATTTATACGTAAAGATTGCACTTCTCTGGGGATGCAATTGGGGTGCAAAATATGCTTTTGTAAATGAGGACCACAGAATTGCATGTGAGAAAGCTCCGGATCACCTATGAGCATGTTGTAGTATGTTTTCAAGATGATAAGTCGACATCCGAATCATTGTGGATGGGGTAGGTGGGCATTTTGTGTATTAATCTTTCCCGTGCAGTTTCATTGAAACAGACAGGCAGAAAGGCCAGCAACAGCCGCTCAGCACAGAAATATGCAGCGGGAGCTCCACTTGTCTTTTCCCAGAGCGGTCTACCAAGGAAGCTGGTTTAAATTATGCAGTTGAAAGGATAATTCTGCAGGAAATACTAAATGCGCTCAAACCTCCTGCGCTTTTTTCCATGACAAAAAAAGCAAGTTGCCTGCCTCCCCCCTAAGCAAGAGGATGCAGACAGAGAAACTAATCTTATAATTGAGGAGCGAGCATCCAGCTGCAGCAGTTGGCAGCATGTGACTGCAGCCCAAAATGTCAGTTACTGTATCATTTTACAGCGTAAGAGACGGACCTCCCATCCCACGCGTGTTGACTGTTTTAAGTCTTGTAAGCACGCGCGTTTTACGTATTTTCAGGAAACAGTGCAGTCGGTTTCACTTAAAATGTAACATAAAGGCATCTTTGTGCGAGTTCTAGTGCACTGGGTTCATGTTTTCGTCAATATGCATGTGTTTGTCATTTTTTCAATTGAATTGGCGTAGGGGATAGCAGCTAGTCAGATTGCGCGATCTACAGGAATGATTTTAAAATTAGCTTCCTCTCACTTCTTTATTTATATTTATTCAAGGCATTTGCTGCACAACAGCAAAGGCCTTTGAAGATAAACTTCAATTTACCGACATTTCAAATTGGTTTCGAATGTGTGTCGTTTCTGCCACAGTCCACTAGATGGCGACCTATCACAAGGAAACTTCGGTAATATTAACCAGCAGGACTGCACTCTTTGTTCCCCGCTTTCGAAACAGACTGGACAATGCAAAGGACTTCGTTTGCTTAAAATAGGGACATTACGTTAAGCGAATATTGCTAATTTTTCTGATAAGTAATAAACTACACCACATAATAAAACAAAAAAGTACGATTTATGACGTGCAGTTTCACATTTCAAATTAAAATATCTATCTATATATTTATTGCATTACAGTATATCAGCACCTTTTAACATAACCGACGCATGTTTTCCAGATAAATGTGTACAATTCGAAGATTCCCAAACATACACAACTGCAGGGAGATTACACATTAAAATGCGTACTGTGTCTTCCTAGTTCGATTTTATGTTACGGTTTCTCCTTTACTCGCAACACTTGTTACTGGTTTCATTCAATCTTGCATGATTTAATTAAACACATTTGATAGAGTTACTCTTGACGGCGCCATATAGTAAACTATTGAAATGACACCGGCTCCTCAGCCAGTCAACGCCGCGGAAAGCAGCTCTGAAGGAGCCGACAAGCGGCGCAATAAATGCAGGTTAAAGCCGCTTTAAACTCTTGAGTGATTCATTCACAAACGAGTACCTGTGAGAAGGCCAATTTTGAGCTTAACAAAGGTATTCCGAATTTACCTACGTAGCCTTTTATTAGTGTAATTAAAGCGTAAAAATGTAACATGCAGTTTTAATGATTGCACCCGCATTGTACCTTTGAATATGTTTAAGCCTGCTAGCTCTGTAAATGCCTCTTATTAAGTATTAAACACACTAGTCCTGATAAGGTGTTTGATCAAAACAAGTTTGCGTGATAATTTGCGCGCGTTAACGTTTTACAAACAGTAGCGCATTGTTCATACATACTTTGATTTTGGGCGAAGGGGAGGCATTCGTGCCCGGTAATCAGGGCTGCGCGTGTGATATTGCGCGCCGTGTCTGCGTAGCATTGCTACGAAGCAGCATTATACGTTGACATTGATACGAAAAGCGAGCGTGGCACAGTGCATTTGCGGCTAGAGACGTGGACGAGTGAATGCTTTGGCATGTCATATGCATCGCATATGTACTTACACACTTGATATCCTCACAGGCATCATGGAGTGCAACTCCGTGGATCATTGAAGCTTCCTGGACAGCGGGCTTCAGACGTCCACGTGACCACCGCGTTCCTCTTAAGCAGCCCTGTTTTATGTGTAATCTATAGCTCACAATCTCTGAGAGAATGTTCCCGGCGCTGGCGCTAGTCGCAAAGGCGCAGCTTACAGGGCGAGAAACATATGGACGAGGGGGGCTGCCCGGCTGGGGTTACTTCGGTGGGTTCTGAGTTCACGTGCGTCCAGGTTGATTTACCTGCAAATTATTGAGTGATTATGGGAGCCTTTCGCTTCTCGCCAGAGGTCACGGGGTCAGGGGTTCATCTGAAATGGGAAGGAAGCTGTCCCCAGCCCTCCCTGGGGTCAGCACTGAAGGCACTCTGATTCCAGCGTTTGAGTGCTTGATTTGCAGGGATAATACGGCGACGTCTGAGTGGTGGTGACAAGAGCTCGTACGGCGTAGAGGGACTTTAGGCGAATACTATTAAATACAGACATCCCTGCTTGGCCCCACTCTATTCCGGAAATGCTAGTTACTGCCCTGTTTTTTCTTTTCTTTCTGGAACCTGTCATCGTGGATTTGTAGTCAGTAAAATCTGGACTTCAGGCCCCACAATGCAAAGATTGAAACCGGACTGGCCTATAACCTTGCGAATGTGGCATCCTGACATCAATGTTACTGGTGTGCTGATGATGGCGATTAGGGTTTCTGTGTGCGAGCCGCAGCTAGTCCTTTAAGTTGCCCTAGTACAAAAAAGATGCATTTCTACTGCCTTTTTGCATCAGGGCAAAGTTTACCCTAATGCTAATATGGAATGGTATTAGCACTAGGGCAAACTTTGCCCTGATGCAAAAATGCATCAAAAATGTATCTATTTTGCACTACGGCAATTTTTGCCCCGGTGCTTTTAATATGCCAAACTGCAATTGTCGAGATGCAATGGTTTTTTAATGTGTTCAGTGTTTTAAAAAATAGGGCAAACTTTGCCTTAGTGCTAATACCGTGCAACTTTGCACTTGCACCGGTGCAAAGTTTCTGTAATCTGGCCCCAGGGACGCAAAGAAACAGCAAAGCTGTTCTGTTTTTGCTCTTGCGCCTTGTGACGAAACAGTGTGGTGTTTCGCTCCCATGCTGGTTTTGTGTAGCAACACGAGAAACTATGTGTGGCTCTTTTCCAAACCGTGTTAGTTTCGCGCAGCGACAAGAGACACTTTGGGCCTCATTACGACCCTGGCGGAACGGGTTAAATGGCGCTGTAAAAGGCTGCGGCGCCGTTCAACCCGTTCCGCCACATTACGAGGTCCCCTCGCGGGACACGTTAAGCACGCCTGGGAAAACCAGGCGTGCATACCGGGTCCCGCAAGGGGAAGAGGGAGCAAACAACGGGCCATCTCGTAATGGCCCGTTGTTTACTCCCTCTCCCATTCCCATTCAGCCCAATGGGGGCTGAAATGGGAATGGGGATGAACCGTGTCCATGTCCTCAAGTGAGGAATTACCGGGCCATCTGAACTCGGAATGGTCCGGTAAGTCCTCATTCCGAGGACACGGATGCGGTTTTGCTGGAAGCCTCATAATGAAGCCCTTTGTCTGGGTCTTTTTCGATCCGTGCTAGGTTCATGCAGCGACGTGAGAAAATGTGTGTGGTTCTTTCCGAACCATGTTGGTTTCGCGCAGTGAGAGGGGAATCTTTGTCTGTTCTTTTTTTTCCGATCCGTGCTAGATTCTCTCAGAGACATGAGAAACTTTATGTCGTTCTTTTCGAAAAGTGTTTGCTTCGTGCAGCAAAACGAGAAACTTCACACAGGTTTTTTACAATCCATGTTGGGTTCGAGCAGCGACACTAGAAACTTTGCACAGGTTTTTTGATTCATGCTAGGCTCGCACAGCGACATGAGAAACTTTGTGCAGCTCTTTTCGTTATGCGGGCGAGGAGGAATGGCAGAACAGATCGAAATCTGATAGATTTGGCTTATGCGGCTGGAGGCAAATCTAACAATTTCGCCCACCTCTTTTAATCAGTACTCAAAATCTACTAAAATAAAAATAATCCATTAAAAACTATGTGAAATGAAAAACAAGACCCATGCACGTGTCCATGTAAGATAACTCAAGTTGTTAAAACGCGGCTGCAGAGATCTGCTTTGATCTTAGAGTTCAATATTTGTAGTCCCAGGAAGATAGCGCAAAGAGTTAATGTGCTTGCTGTAGTGATCCATGTTTAGCTTGTAGGACACAGCACCCTCGACAAAAAACAACACAGCTGCGTTCCCATTCTCACTATTACAGACCACCTAACACCAATTTTAGAATATATGTTTCAATTTGCTGCTCATGAATTATAAAAGATTTGAACATTTCTCCTCTCAGAAAGGTGTAAAGCATGTTTTAACAAAATAAAGGCCCCCTTCCAGCCAGTACTCTGCAGTTACCATGATATGATATGTTATTTATAACGCGCCTAATACCCAGAGGTTTCTAAGCGCGGACCCGGGGATCGTACCTGTGGTGTTCCGTGTCGTCTTGCTTCCAAGGAGAGCACATTGCCCATGAGCTATCCTCCTATAACCAGTACAGTGCTAATGATGCTCAAGGTCCCAATTTGTGCATCAATGTGTCTGGCCGCTGAGTTGAGTAAAGCTCTGCTGAGGCAGCATCATATGACATAGGAGGCATCATATGACAGAGGCAGCATCATATTACAGAGGCAGCATCATATGACAGAGGAGGGCGTGCTGGTGCTTGGAGGACATTCCAAGGATCATCTCGAGCCTGATTTTCAAACGCTGCAGGCCCCGGTTGGCACAGGCCCACGCTAAGCCCTGCTGCAGGCATACAAATAATATGAACCTGGAACCTTTATACAATGCACACACTAAGTTAAATGACTTTTGCTGTTTACAGGCACGATTTTCAAAGATTTTCCAGAAGTACGCTTCACTTATGCACGATTCCCAAAAGGTGAACCCCATGCGTGTCAGGGTGATGTACCAGTGGGCGATGTATTGTACATGAACATGATTCCCATGATGTACATATCTGCACAATGTGGGCGTCCCTAGGGGAGTGCCAGGAAAGGGCTCTGGGAAGTCAATGCCAATGTTGCTGGCCCTCTACACAGATGCAACGTGCATGGGTATTCACCCATATCTTGAAATGCCCTTTTTACGCTTACCTGGACAATTAACTTACACAGGAATAATCTAGGTGCAAGTGGTACATGTTGCAACAGTTATGGCATTTCCATAGAAAGTAACAACATTCCTGGGGAAAAGTAGCTAGGACAGAAACATTGTTAATACTTTTAACATTGCATTTTTGCAATCTTACGTTTGTGCCCTGTGGGCATTGTGTGCAGGGGTACGCAACAATGTGTGCATTTCTACAGTATTACATGCATCGTTTCTGACATAAGTGGATTGCACACATCTTGGCCATGGTTTTCCATAAATAACATGACCAGTCGAACACATGTAGCGGTAACATGCACATGGAGTACATTATGTGGAATTCCATTCCTTTGTGAGGTGTCCCTTAGTTTAGAGCAGGGGTCTGCAACCTGCTGCTGTCCAGGTGTTTAGGACTACAACTCTCATCAGTCCTAGCCGGCATAGTTAAAGGTGAGGGGCCATGGCAGTTGTAATCCAAAGCATCTGAACAGCTGCAGGTTGCTGATCCCTCATTCAGTGTGATTTGTCAGATGGGTTTGAGAAGAACTGTGCTTGTGCGGATTGGATGCTTTTTTGGTACTTCTATGTAGAGGAGCAGGTGGACACATTTCCCCTACCACCCGTCCCCTCACCATATAGCCCTTCTCCTAGAACAGCAAGAGGAGGACTATATGTGGGACTCCATGTGTTATGATTTGACATGGATTTGATCTGACTTGATTTGACTTGGATTTCATTTACAGTGTTTGTTATACTGTGTTTTGATATACTGTGTTTTTTTATTGTATTGTGATTTTAGTGTAATTTTGTAAAGTTTCTTCGAAACTAAACAAATAAATAAAATAATAAATATATGTGGGACTCCATGTGTTATGCCCATTCCTCATCGAGTGTATGAGAGATGATATGCACTCGAACCAACGTATCAAATGTACCCTCACACTGAAAGTGTGGAAGGATGCCATATGGAAGGATGTCAGCATGCACAATTTGACATCTTGGAGTGCTGAGTGAAATCTGATGTAGGCAAAGTTTTGTCATAAAGAAGATATAGGAAGCCATGCAGAAATAATATGAAAATACTGAAGAGTGATGATGTAACTGAAGTAACAATAGAAACATGTACGAAATGATAAAGTAGTCATGAATGCAAAAGAAGATAATGTAACTTGCTGACCAATAAGTGTAAATACGCAGTAACGCAAGGTAGAAAAGATGCATAGATGCTTGCTATAGAGGAATATATAATGTGACAAGGGCGACCATTATTGGAAACTGAACGCTGGCTCATGTAAATATTCAATTCAACTACCACAGAAGCCGATCAGGGTTTGGAGAGTCAGGAGATGCTGGAAAAACAGCTTCATGTGCAAAATAAGAGGAGTCGATGTTGGCTTGGGAATAGCTGCAAAGCACAAAGGGAGGCAGACAGATGAGTCATGGACATGGGACATATTTCTCTAAGATTAAGGAAGTAGAAAACATCTGCAAGAGCCAAGTATGGGACAATTACAAGGGTACAATGTCTATATAATGCATTTGAAATGCCTCATTTACAGGAGACTACATTAGCTGTCTAATTGACTGACTTAATTAACAAATACTAACACTAGTACTCATCCAATAACATTATAATGTGCAGAAAAGACATGCTCTGAGATTCATTTTTAAACGTGCATTTAGATGTTTTTTTTTTCCTTGCTCTCTCTGTTCTCTGTGTTGCAGGAAGCGAAATCTGCATGCCAGGAAATGAGTTTAGATACAGTTTCTTACTGTAAAAGTAGAGCTATTGTGGAATGAAGGAGGATACCGTCTCTTGAAATTGATTGGTGACACATAATAATGGGGGGATGCAACAGAGGTTTGCTGGATGAGCTCTGTCAGAATTAAGTTCAGATCGCTTTGGCTGAGCTGCGGCGAGGAGATCGCTTTGGCTGAGCTGCTGTGAAGAGTTTGCTTTGGCTGGGCTGCTGACCTTCAGAGACTGGGCATTTCTGGTCTCACTTGGCACGGCTTGAGAACTGTAGATTGAACTGCTTGTTCTCGCTGTGCATTTTAATCCTTCAAAATTAAAAAGAAAACCCCGGGCCCATTCCTCAGAGACGAGCGCAGGAAAGTCGCGTGTGGGAGAACTACAGATAGCTGGTAATTATCAAAGTGAATGGAGATTACTGTGACTGCTGCACGGATAAAATGTTTCTCAGGCAGGAATGATAGAAATAAGGAATCCCCTGTGTTTAATTGACACGCTGTATTATTGCAAAGTGAATGTTGTTCTTTTGCTGCATGTTTTTTTTCTCTTTTTGTTACAGATGATGCAAAGTGAATATCGTTCTTCTGCTGTACAATTTTCTGTTTGTTTCTGTAAAACAAAAGGGTAAGATGGTGTTTTGAAATGCAACTGTTTATAATACACAAAAATACATAAAAGCAGACCTGTAGTGTTTTTGTTTTTCTCTTTTCTTAGTGCATCTGGAATAGCACTTGTGATACAGGGAAGATTTTTAGGTAGTGCATTTGTCATTTTTCCCATGTAGATAAAACAACAGAAAGAATAAGTTGTCTAAAAATAAGACTTAGTGATTATAAATAACTGTGTGCGTGATTCCACTCAGTGTGTGAGTGTGGTTTCTGAGTGGAATATAATACAATAGTTCTTGCTGAGCGTACATGAATCAGCAAAGAGGCCTATGGAAAAAATAGTTCACTAATGTATATAAACTAGTGATAATACCACATGTTATTGTGAATACTATATGGAAACATAGTTCACTGGTGTAGATAAATCAGTGATAACAGCCACAGGTGGCACTCTATATGAAAATGTTATGTTTCTAAATAATGTAAGTCCAAGGTTCTCTATAGATCACAGAAATATTATAAGAATAAGGAAGGTTTTATATGATGGGGTATAATGAAGGGACGGAAAATCATGGTCACCATTAAGTAATTTACCACCAGAAAATACCACCAACAAAAATGTATACCACCAAATGATCCTATATAATGTAATAAGGAATACTCACTGAAAGGAAGTAAGGCCAAACCCAATCTAAATGCAAGGAGTAGTCATCACCAAATTACCAATATTTTGGCGGTAAGAAAATATCGCCAGGCCCCCAACCTACACAAAATACCCAACATATTTATGGTGCGTTGCAGGCTGGGAAAGTGATCATAGAGCACCTGCTGGGCGTGGCAAGTGTGTCTCACACGGCCATCTGTACATTACAGGGAACCCATTTCATAATAGCAGTGTGTCACTAAAAACGAATTTCAGAATGTCTCAAATGGAAGCCACATTCTCAGAACTAGTGCAAAGTTATATGCACATGGGACGTGGTCATCGAACAGTGCCACAGAATGGCACGACCACATTCATGGTGAAGTGCAGAAAGAAAAACTAGACAATATTTTTTCAGAAGGCAGCATAATTCAGGTCTGCCTTCTGAGATTATTAAATGCAGCTGATAAACATGCAGAGAAAGATTGTCTGATATGGCTATGCGCCAAGATTTGGTTTATTTTGAATAGGTCCCTGCGAATGCAAGAAAATGATACCAATCTGATTAACAGGTTAAAAGCCAACCTAGATGGGGCAAGTAAAAAGGAAGAAATGTTAAGAGCAGAATTAGAAGGGTGTAAAAAAGACATGCAGTTAAAATGTAGAGATCTTGATATTCAATTGTCCAAAGGCAAGAAACAGTTTGACAACAGTGAACAAGAATTGGTACACTTAAAAGCATTGGTGGACCACATTAGATGAGATAAAGAGGAGATTGTTTCAGAAATGCAAGTTTTACAAAAAGAACATTTTGAAAAAGAAAGTCATCTCCAAGATGCAGAACAGGAAATGGTTAAAATGCTTCAAGAAAGACACAAGAGAAACAAAGAATTCAATGAATGCCAAATGCAAATGTGCGACATGCAGGAGGTAATTAATAAAATGAGTGATGAAAACAATTACTTGCAAAATGAGGTAGACAGGCTCCTTAAGAAGTGTAAGGATTTGGAACAGCAACTGTGCATTCCCAGGTCCCAGGATAGACGGCAGGGCACCACATTCAATGGAGTTGAGGTGAATTCTATTTCTACCCAAAGAGCTAGTGCCCCAATGACTGGGCCGGTGACTGAACTTGGTTGCAGCGCCCTTGGGGGATTTGATACACCCATTGGGGGCTGCCACCAATCCCATACACCTGGAAGCAGGGTTGAGTCACCAAGTAGTGCAATTCCATGCATTGCAACAAGTAGCCCCATAAAAATAATGAAATCCATCAAAGTCCTGATCAAACCATTTAAAAAGGGAGGGGAATGCTGCATAGAGGATCACTTAGAAGCGGTTCATGACATATGTAAAGCCCTCCAGATACCTAAGGAACAATACAGGCAGTATTTTCATTTAACCCTAGATGCTCCCACAGCCAGTATCATAAGAGGATTAAATGAACAACAGAATATGACATGGGCAGAGTTTGAAAAAGAGATTAGGCATCATTTTTCTCCTTTCCAGTCAATGCAGGAGGCAAAGAAAGTTGCTTATACAATCACTGCTGGGCCTAACACATCCCGTCCCCAGTTTTTACAAGACTTGAAAAGAGCATTTTTTCGCTTTGATGTATCTTTTGACTCCAATTCCAATGAGTTTAAAACTGTCTACTGCCTACTTCTACAGAAAGACATCATATCCCAATTGGTCCGTGAATTTGACCATGACAAGATTGTACACCAAAGCACAAAACTATATGAGGTACTATATCGTCAGGGTAGATAAAGTGATAAAATGAAAGATACTAGACCTAAATCTAAAGAACCCTCAGCAACAGTGATGGAAATCAGGTCAGCCAAAATGTCCCTTGAGTCTGCTCAAAGTGCAGGTAAAAATAATTTGGCACCTGAACAAAGGGGTAATCAACAAAGGTCATCACACCCTGCACCAATGTTTCAATCACATGATCCTAGTAATAGGGAGAGCTACATTAGCTCTAGGTACTATGGAGACAGACCCCGGGCAGGATATTGGCCTGATATGCCAGGTATGAATAATAAATAGCGAGACAAGGCCAGGATCAAAGAAATAATGGTCCCTACCAGACATTGGGGACACAAAGTAGACTTGATCCTAATACCATGATATATGGTAATCAGGACAGACCCCGATATGTGGATCGGTTTACTGATAATGGGAATCAGCATAGGGGTCAGTACCCACAAAATGAGAGACAGGACATGAGGCAGAATATGAATTATGCTCCACGTCAATACAATGAATCACCACCATCAGGGGACTACAATCAAAGGATGGGTGCACCCCGCTCCCCTCCACATACGAATCAAGAGTTCAGGAACAATCCCAATAGAAATCATTCCCCTGAGAGGTATCAGAATATATCCAATCAGGGGGAAAACAAGCAATATTGATATAGGCCACAGAGAGAGGATTCTAGAGAGATGGAAAGATTCCAGTGTCTCGAGGCCCAAGTGAAAATGTTAGCTGAGCAAATAGGAAAGCTCTGTACAGCATAAAAACAGTCATCAAAGGAGGGGGCAGAAAGCCATAGCAATGACCGGGTGGTTTCTGAAAAGTGACTAAGTACTTATAATACCTGCAGTGCCAAAAAGACAGATTGCTCTGATGTAATTATGCATAATGACTTAAAAAGTGAAAGTACCAGTAAATGAACATGTGACAGTGTAAGAGGATTCAATTCAACACTACAGCTAAGTCAACGCCTAGTCTATAATACTGAATGAAAACCCTTATTGATATATCTTTATGTCCAGTTCATGAATTCTGGATGACTACCCATATATAACATCCCTCTCTTGGAATCCTCCTGACCCCACTGAGCCAAGAAGTAGTTCTGTTTTGCAAGTTTAAAAGGTTTATTTGATAAGTAAGTAATATATATCTATATCACGCTTTATAATAAATTAATAATTGAATATCACACTTAATCTGATATGATAAAGATTAACAACGGAGAGTCTGGCACTAGCACACTTCTTTATAATCACTAAGGAGTTGACATGAAATGGATAAGGTAGCACACTGGTAAATAGGTACAGAAGTATAATGTGGTAGAGAATGCTTTATAGAGTTCAAGGAAATGCAAGGTTGAATGAATGAAATGCAGTGTAGAAAATACTCAATATGATTTCAACAAAACAATGTAATCACTTTTCTCTGGCAATCCCCTCCCCTCCCCCCCTTGATGCAAGGCAAGGAAATGGAAGGAAAACACACAGTTCTCAGAAATGCAATCAAATGTGATTCAGTTCAATTCCCCCCCAGCACGCTTCAAGAAAACAGATAGGAGTTTGGAAAACACAGGCAAAAGTGCTTTGAATGTGATGGCAATTCAGTGAAAAGTATGCTAAAATGCTTTTAATTCCCTCTAGATATTCAGGGTGAGTGGTATCTAGTTAATATTAGCTCATGCTCACTCTAGCAGTGATGCAGGGATAGTCTTTATGAGGCAAACAAATTTTTTTCAGAGGAAAGCAAAAGCAGCTATCTTTTTGCAAGTGGAGAAATTTGCAAATCGCAGTAAAATTCGCGAATGCGTCTGGTGCGATTACAGAGGAACTACAAGGACTATCACTATCGTTTAACGGTCGCGGAGATATGAGCGATTGAATAAAGGTCGTTTTTCAGATTGAAATTTTAAAGTTCACAAAGACAAGTGCAGCTTGCAACTAGAAAATGACAAGTGACAGTTAGGAGACAGTTCTACTTAGATTAAACTAGCTTGAATTATATTATTTTAACTAGGAGATTGGTTCTGCACAGTTTTCTAGGTACTCACACTATATTCTTGAGTTAAATGGGCCTCGCCATGGATCTGGTCAGGTTTTAGACGGGACTCTGGTCTCTGCACTTCACAGTGATCTGGGTCTGCTCTCTCTCTGGATTCTGAAGATTGAGGGATTTAAAGTCTGGATCTTTCTGCACAGCTTTCTCTGGAGATTGATGGAGGTAAAGTATGGATTTTCCCGGCAGAGCTTCCAGCTGCAAATGGATTTGAAGGTCCCTATCTGTCCTGTCTCTCTGCTTTTATGTGTTTTGAAAATGGGTGTGTGTGAGCAGCATCACTAGCCAGCCCCTCTCCACTTGTCATTGGCCAAGCTTTCATTTCTCCCCTGATTGGGGGAGCTAAGTTGTGTCAGAGTGATGTCATTTTACAGCCTGCAGAAAGTCCACTCCTCCTGTCAACTTACACACAAATCTAGATTTGAACCAAATACATATTTGCAGAGGTACATATTGTTTTAAAATCATATGCACCCATCATGCATTACAGGAGGTATCCGCTGTTCAAACTCTGCTCTTCCTGGGAGCTTGCATTCAGAAATGGCAATATTTTGCACTTTTTAACTGGTTTGCAATTCCGGACATTACCCCAAATTTACACACATGTGCGCAAGGAGTATGGACATTAATTGATGAAGTGTCAGATTTTTCACATGCACACATTTTGAGTAATATCCTCTTTTCCGCTAAAACCCCCCTGAACATGCCACCGGTTCGAAAAACCTCTTAAAATGTGGGCAGAAAAATCACAAGAATTATGGTGTCATTTATACAATTTTCACATGTCCGCTCTATGAGTTATTCATCTTTTTAGAGTTATGTTCTGGCCCCAAAGGGGTGTGGTTATCCTCCAGCACAAGGTTGAATTTCTGGTTTTTCCAGTTCTGCCAAGCCAGCTTGCTCTCACAGGCAGCGCCCCTCCCCTGTGCTTCCAGGAGAAATCTCCATTTACGACTCCCGCCATAAAACATTGGCCTGAGTCAAGACAGGGCTTTGTTCAATTTCCTGCAGAGCCCAGGTAATTCAATCAGGGAAGTGTCATATCCCTTTTGGTGTGAGCAGCAAAAGGGCAGCTAGGCCTGGGAACAAAGCTGTGACTCAAGTTTCACTCCTGATGGGGGTAGTTGCCAGGCAAATTGGAATCTCTTTAAGCCAGTTTTTAGCTACATGTCATTTCTGTTCCCCAGTTTCTGCATTCAAATAAAACTAAACATTTTCACATATGCAGCTAGAAGGCTGATTCTAAGTTTAAAACTATGACATTTAAACAATTGCAACCTATGTGACACTCAAAAGTAGGTCACTCAGTCAATTTAAACATTTAGATTTTTTTTAGTGTCTTTCAGTCCAAATTTACTTAAACTGCTGAAATCCACAGCTCAGCCAGTCTTGTTATAAACCTTCAAGTCACTTCAGAATATAACTTTACATTGGATCCACCTCTCAGTAAGTCTTTCTTTGGCATGTTTTGGGTTCATTCAGTTTTACACAAAAAAGTCTGGTGGTTTTAAAACGCCAGCTTTTGGATAGTGGTGAGTACTGGTACTGCACCCCTTTTTGGGATTTAAGAAAATGAATTCTCCACAGTTATGGGTTTGCTTTTGGCAATCAGCATTGCCATTCCCAATGGTTTCAGACTACAGTGTGGGTAGTCCAATGGTGGTTTTAGGCAGTATCCTTCTGTGCCCATAACATCGGCAAAAATGAGTGGCAGCAATTCTTCATGCATTTCCCTGTGCATTTTCTGGGAAGCTCTGGCCATCATGATGTTTTCCATGTCAGTACTGCACAGTTTTGAGGTAGGGCTCGGATGCATGGGTAAATACATCCCACAAGCCCCCCTTCTTGCGGTGGCCATCTGATCCTTCACTGGTGGGAACCGCAAGATCTGGGATGTAGTTCTCATCTTCTTCCGGTGGATGGCTAGTTCAGCATCTTTTCCTCCATCCGGTGGATCGATCGGTCATCCTCCCCAGTCCTGATGGGAATATTGGGCGGTACACCGGGCCCCTTGCGTCTCTGCTCCCGGTCTCCGGATCGTCCTCCTTGGCCAGCCTGCAGGTTTTCCTTCTCCTAGGATGACAAAGGAAGAGCGGCAATACCTACTCATAGACGTTTTTCCACCACTGTTGAGATAGTGGGGCAGCATATGCATTTCATCATAACGAAACATTACATTCTTATTTTGCAAAAAAAACAGTATAACTAAGAGACAGTTTCATGCAAATCACAATATTTTAGAGACTAGATGTGGTATGTTTTATGGTTGGAACTGAATTAGTCTGAGACAATACCCGCTAGGATTCCAGAGGATTTCTCCAGTTGTTGCAGAGTGTGCCTGGGATGGCAACATTTCAACTGGTTTATGTGGACCCACTTGTCTTCCCCCTCTGCCGAAGGACCTTTGGGGATGTGGATTTTGTAGGCCACAGGGGAGATCTTGTCGATGATCTCAAAGGGTCCCTTCCATGTAGGCAAAAATTTGCGCTGCTTGGCCTGGTTCCTTTGGAAGTTGTATAGATAGACCCGGTCTCCCACCTGATATTCCTTCCTGGAAGTTTTCAGGTCATAATGGGTCTTCATGCTATCAGCTGATCTTTCTAGATTCCGCTGAGCATAAACAAAAGCATGTTGGAGGTGTTTCCTTAAATTCTCCACATACTCATGAGTAGTGGAGGCATTTATCAGTGTCTGCTCTTGGGTCCTGTAGAGCAAATGCTGAGGAAGCACCATCTTGCGTCCAGTCATCAACTCAAATGGTGACATTTTGGTTGCAGATGAAGGGGTAGATCTGATGGCCATTAGGACCAGAGGTAATCGGATATCCCAACTTGGCCCAGAATCTGCCACAAACTTCTTTAATATGCTCACAATGGTTCGGTTATATCTCTCTACTGCTCCAGAAGAAGCTGGCCTGTAAGCAATATGCAACTTCCTTTTGACCCCCAGTATCTCCCACATCTTTGTCATTACTTCACTGGTGAAGTGGCTACCTCTGTCTGACTCAATCCTTTGAGGTAGACCAAATCGGGAAAAGATGTGGTTAATCATCAGGGCAGCTGCGGTTTCTGCCTTGCAATTTGGGGCGGGGAGACATTCCACCCACTTGGTAAACAAGCATGTCACAGTCAACATGTACTTATTCCCCCTAGCAGAGCGAATCACGGGGCCTACAAAGTCGATTTGTAAATCTGACCATGGCAGTGTCATCCCCCTCTTTTGGAGAGGCGCACGGTGCGTGAGGGATGATGGCTGAAATTGTGCACACACAAGACACCCCTTCAAGTATTGGTCAAGGTCCTGCCCCATGTGTGGCCAGTATGCAACCTCTCTTAAGATTTCCAATGTTGTGTGAAACCCCCTATGACCGGCGGTGGCCGCATCATGGGCGTGACTTAACATCAGGCTTCGGCATGAGGTAGGAACCACCCACTGATCGTGGCCAGCTTTGGATTTCCTTACCAGCAAACCGTCTTGGATTCGGAACATTTTTGGACATTTCATCAACACTCTTAGGTCCTCTTTCCCAATATAATCGGTATCCGTCAAGGGAAAGTTCTCAGGGTCCTCAAGGTGTTGGTAAAACTTACCAATTATTGGATCCCCCTTCTGAGCGGTAATCAAATCAGCATCAGGGGTCTCCTTGCTCCATTGGGCAATTGAAAGGTCGTTGTGAGCATTTGTCTGGGACCTAGTGATAGCAGTGACCTGGATTTCCCCCAACAGGGACTCAATCTCAATTAGATCCCCTTGGATGGCCCCGGTTTTGGCCAGCTGATCAGCTAAGTAATTTCCAGTTTTGTCTGGTCCCTCTGCTTTGGAATGACCCTTGATCTTCTTCCAATAGATGGTCATCTCATTCGAGGTGACCAGATCATCAATGTTTTGGATCAACTTCCCATGTTTCAAGGGTTTGTTATTAGCACATAACATGCCTCTGGTTTTCCAATTAACCAGGTGCTCCACGAACCCGTTCCGTACATAATCCGAATCTGTGATGATGACCAGTTCGTGGAGTTGATGCTGGACAGCAGCGAGGATGGCCTGATGCACAGCCATCAATTCTGCCACCTGACTACTTCGGGGACCATTTTTGTATCCAGCGGAGGGTTCTGGGGACTCATTCACCCATGCATTCCCTACGCCGGCCACCAGTTCTTTCTCCCCGTTGTTGTCAACATGGTACGAGCATCCATCCACATAGACAGTGGGCATTCCCTCACACTTGTCCTCTTCAAAGACTTTGTGGGGGGAATTAAGGTATGCCTCCATGTTGTCCTTGATTTTCAGACTTTCGTCCTCGAGACAGTTTTCCCTGGCACAATCATGCAAGTCAGCCAGACCTTGTGCGAGGGGACTCTTCTTGTTTTGGCCATATCTGACCTCCACAGGAAAGCCTTGCATTGACAGAATCCAGGAAGTAATTCGGGAATTACTCACATTTCCGGCCCGGATTCTGTCACTTTGGAGATATTGCAGAGGCTGGTGTGGAGTCTCCACTATGATGTGTTCCCCCTGGATAAACGGGCGGTAATTCTTCAATGCCCACACCGTTGCCAGGAGTGCCTTCTCACAATCGTTGAATTTTTCCTCCACATAGGATAAAGTTTTGCTCGCATAGGAGATTACTTTATTGACCTTGTCATGCTTTTGGTATAATACTGCCGTCAAGCACGTATTAGAGAACCCCGTCTCCAGGAAGAACTCCTTGTTTCTGACAGGGTAAGCTAGGCAGGGCGCTTGTGAGAGGCTTCTTTTGAGTTGTCTTACTGCCTCGGCTTGTTCTGGACCCCATTCCCACTTGACCCCCCCTTCAGGAGATGAATCAGGGGTCTGGTGATCTCTGCGTAGCCCTCAATGAACTTTCTGCTGTAATTTGTCAGTCCAAGGAGGCTCCTTAGTTCTCGCAGAGTTGTGGGGTGTTTCAGTTTCTGAAGTGCTTCCACTTTCTTTTCCTGGGGACAGAGGCCCTGAGGAGTAATCTCATGCCCCAAGAAATTAACACGGGTTCTACACCACTGTGCTTTCTGAAAGGAAAGTTTTGCTCCGGCGGCCCTCAACTGCGTCAGAACATAACGGATCTCCGCTATGTGTTCCTCCACAGATGAACTTTTGATGAGGACATCATCTACATAAGCCAGGTTACCCCTCGCGCCCAGGTCGGGCATGGCCTTATGTAGGAAAATATTGAACTTATTACCGGAGTTAAGGTATCCGAAGGGAGTCCGGGTCCATGTGTACTGCTGGCCCCCAAAGGTAAAAGCCAGTTTGTATTGGTCCTCCCTACTGACAGGCACGGTCCAGTACCCATTGGTCAGGTCTATTGCAGTGAATACCTGTGACCCCTGGATCTGGGCCAGCCCTTGGTCAATGTAGGGCAGAGGCCATCGGGAAGTATGGACCCGTTTGTTGAGCTCCCTGAGGTCGGCACAGAGTCTCCACTGGCCGTTTGGCTTCAATATTCCCAACACCGGATTATTGAAGGTGCTGTGGACTGGACGGATTATTCCCCTGGACTCAAGGTTCTTAATTATTTCAGTAAGGGACTCCATTGATGCGAGAGGCAAGCGATATTGCTTCACAAACACAGGAGTCATGCCAGGGTCCGTGGGGATTGTTGTTGTGTGGATGTCAGTGCGACCACAGTCATATGAGTCTACCGCAAAGAGATCTTGGAAATCCAAGAAAACTTGTTTCAACTTTTGCTTTTGTTCCAGAGTCACACAGGCATCAGCTAGGTTGACTCTCTCTTCCACCATCTGCCTGAAGCCTGGAAAGACTTCTGGTTTGGCTATCTCCGCGGCCTCCTCCAGCTGGGTGGAGAAGTCCCTGGTCAGAGTGCTGATTTGGACCGGAGGCTTCAGGTGGGAAAGGCAGCCCTCATGGACCTGGAAAATCACCTCATCCCTCCTGAAGTCACGAGTCACATCTTCCTTACCATAAGGGCAGGAAGTGTACACCAGGAAGTTCCCCCCATGCCGGGTAAAAATCCTGTCTGGTGTTGTATTGTCATCACTGTCACTGTCAAAACAGGATTGGTCCTAACAGTTCATTTACTAAGTCGATAGAAAAATGTCGGTCATCAACCGCCATTCCAATAATGGTGCCTGCGGCTAGAGTAATACTCTTTAAGTCGCTGTTATCCACCTCTATTGGAATGGTGTCATGTTCTATGTTGACTAATGGAGTTGGGTTTACCCCCAACCCTTGCTGTTGGAGAGCAGCATTTAGATGTATGTAAGCATCAGGGTTTTTCAACTCTTGTCCCCTTTTAACTTTCACTTCCAGGGAGAATTGTCGGGTCCTTTCTGGGATGGTGACTTCCTCTTTAACCTGAATTTCAACTGCATAAGGTAGCAATTGAGCTGACCTAAATGCTTTTTCTGGATCATCAAAGCCCATGGGATTATCCGCTAATCGGGACCAAGCTTTGAAGTTTATTAGGTCCAAACTAATGGCAAAGCGATTGAGAATGTCACTGCCTAAGTAAAAGGCGGCAGGGACGTCTCGCACGACCCAACAATTGTGGACTATGCTCTTGTTGCCAATGGAGATTTTGAGCATACACCTGCTTGGCAGGAGATGTTTGGAATTAGGCGCTTCCAGGTCCATTTCCCATTTGTCTATCAGTTTGAATGTGGGAATGGCTGGATCTTTTGGGAGTTGGCGGAACATGGCTTCGCTGATGAAGCTCTTACCGTTGTTCACACACACTCGAGCGAGAACAGAGTCCTTCCCATCATTTACTTGAACAGGGATGAACAACTGCTCTCCAATTTGCTGAATATCAGCCAGGCTCTGAGCTGATTTCACATCTTTCTGGACTATAGGAGTGGGAGTCTCTGATTGTGTATTAGTATAGAATTTCAGAGTGTTTCCTTCCAGCGTGGAATACCACTTTAAACTGGGAGGAAGGTTGATTTTCAGAAATAGAGAGGACCCCCCATCACCAGTGTGTTGTCCTACTGCTATTACTGTCACGTCTGGAATTTGGCTATTCTGGAAGTGAAATTCTACTTGGTCAGATTTTTGTTCAACCATGTGGCAGGTGCCGTTTAAACTAACATGGTTGACACTCTGTTTTAATTTTATTGGTCGGCTAGTCTGGGTCCAGAGGACCTTGTTTACGCAATCTATTAGGGGTGACAACCTTCTCAGGAGGTCATTCCCTAGTAAACAAGGGGTGCCCTCTGGAGTCACAACTATGACTGGGTGTTTCAACTTGTGTCGCCCGATCTTAATGTCCAAGTCTGCAGTCCCCTCAACGGGAATTTCCTTCCCGTCAAAGTTCTGCAGTTGTCCAGGAAGAGAGGTGAGAGGAATTTGGTAATTCTCTCCCCTTCCTGCATTCAGTTCATCAAAGGCCCTTCTGGACAGAAGGGTGGCTTGAGATCCAGTGTCCACCAGTGCCAAAATTGTACCCTGCCCCTGTACTTGTACCGGGGCATAATATCTTCCCTCCTTCTCCTCAAGGGGGCACAGATAATGTACATTTTTGGACAACTGGTGGGCTAATTTTCTGGTTTTGGACATCGCTAGCGAAGAGATTTGGGCAGAATTCTGTGGAGAGCCTTGGGAATCTGAAAGAAAAATTTGGCAACTGGAGATCAGAGCCATTGTGGGTTCCCCTGGCTCCGGTTCTGGGCCGCCCCCCCCTTTTTGGAGGCAGTCACCAGGATGGGTTTGAACCAGGGGATTTTCTTGCTGTTGGTTCTGGGATGAGATAGTGGGCGGCGGTAGCTCAGTCTCCACATCTCCCCAGTCTGGATTTGCATCCCTAGGGACCCATTTTTCTTTGGGAGGAGTTCCCCCCTCTCTGAAGGAGAAGATCCTTTTCCCAGGATCCTCTGAGGATCCCTCTCCCTCAAATTGGAAGATCTGTACCTACTCCTCAAACTGAGTCTGTTTGGGTCTTTTGTTTCTCCTACCCCCCCTCTGCTCCTTAGGAGGCAGACTTTCAGGGGCAAGAGATTTTGTTTCCGGTTCCTGGGTTTCCAGGGGCTGTTTACAAGTGAGGAAGGAAGCTTCCTCCAAGGCTTTACACCCCCCTTCCCTTTGTGCCTCCTCCCTGGGAACCGGTGAGTTATCGGGGTGCTGCCCCCGTCATTGTTCTGGAGCACCAGGTCCAGAGTTGGGTGCGTTCTGCGCCGGCACGCCCATCTGAGGGTTCTGCTGAGCCCTCAGTATGTGACCCAGATCCCGCGCCATGTTTTGAACCTGGCGCTCTAACTGGGAAACCCGCTCAGGCTGATACGGGGCCCTGTTTTCTCCCCTGGGCTGATCCCGGGAAGGGTAGCTGTCCCTCCTCTGGTAATACCCCGGGTTGGGAAGATTTGGGTACCCCTCCACCCTTGGTCTCCCCTCTCCCGGATTCAGTGGTCTGGGCTCAGGGAATTGGGGAAAGAAGGATGGATGGTTTTGGGGCTGAAAGTCGGGTGGATATCTGGGGAAAAAGTTCTGCCCAGGGTTTGGTAAATTTCTGCCCTCCTGTGGGAAGTTTGGAGGGAAGTTCCCTGGGTTAGGTGCTTGGCTGGATCCCCCCCCTTGGGCTGGAGGAGTCCACACATAACCCAGGATGGGTCGATTTCCCTTGTAACGGGGACTTAGATAATCAGGAGAGCGAGGGACCCCATTTGTGGGGCTGCCTCCTTGGCTCCCTGTCTGTGACTGACCCGAGGACCTCCTGGGCCTAGCATTATTAGGTGCAGGTAGGTTTTTAGGCCCCCCCATCTCCAAATCCAAAACGGGGGTGACCTTTACCTCTGCCACCTTGGCAGCAGCAGGGGTGCTGTTGGCTTTGGGGTTTTTCTGGGCATTACTTTTGCTATCTATCGGTTTCTGCACCTCATAGATCCAGGTAGCCTGTTCAATGACCCAGTCTAAAGATCTTTTCTCGTGAAAATCCCTCACGAGCTGGGTCATTATGTATTTGGGCAAGGCATGGAAAAACGTATTAATAAATTCTCTGATATCCGTGCGCACCCTTCTGGTGGTCTGTGCAAAAGCACGCTTTAACTCCTGCACAAATTCTTGTGGGGCCTGATCCTCCCCACATTGTAAATTGTAGGCTGCCTTGCGAGCCTCTTGAGGATTTCTGTGAACAGAAAAATGTTTCAAGATGGCCGCCTTATAGGTGGACCATCTTAAATGATTTTGGTCCTCCAGCCCCGCAAAGAAACTGGAGTATTCCGGGGAGAAGGTCCACTTTACATATTGAATACAGCTTTGGCTGTCCTTCAAATGGAAAGTCTCCATCATTTGCTCAAACAACTGTAAGTGCTCCCAAACAGAATACTTAGCGTTCTTATGGTAAGGCGTGATGACGCTCCTGATGGCCTTAATCTGCTTTAAGGGGTCCTTAAGCAAGGCCCTTTTTGCCTTATTGGCCTTTTTGGTTCGGGTAACCCTTGTCCATTCATCCTCTGACTCAGAGGCACTGCTCTCAGAGGTTCCTGTCTGCTCTTCCAGGTTTTCCCGGATTCTGCGAGCCTGGGAATGGCTAGCAGAATGTGGGGACCTGGTCTCCTGTGTCCTGCGCAGTTCAGAGGAGTCTTCAGATTCCTCCTTGCTGCCAGGATTTGCTGGGTACCCCCCCCCACTGACCTAACTGGGCAGAGGTTTTCAGGATGCCCTTAAGGGGCCTACTCTCCTGGGGTTCCCCACTGAACTGTACTGTACTTGGGTGCCCATACCCGGATGCCCACCCCTCCATTCCTGAGTGGTACTGGCCTATGAGCCCCATACTTTTAGCTGGATAGTAATCTGCCATCCCTGTGGCCCTGTGCTCATGTGCGCCAGGGGACATGGGGGTGGTAGAGTCCAGGGACTGGGGGAGATGAAGGCCCCTGGTGTTAGGGCTCCTGCGGTTATGGTTAGGAATCTCTCTTTTTCCAGCGGACCTCATCTCTATCCGCCCCTGCTCCCTGTTGCAATGCAAGAGCCTGCATTTGTGCTTTCAGTTCCTCTGTTAAGGCCTTACTCGACTCTATCAGTTTCTCCTGCATCGCTACCTGTTGCTGGAGCCTCTCATTGTGCTGGCAGAGAGCCTCATTTTCCCTCCGTGCTTCCTGGTTGGTCCTGGAGAACTGGGCCAGTCTTTGCTGCAGGAGGGTTACCTCCTGAGCTGTGTCCCTATTGGCCTGCTCCTTTCTTGCTAGAGCATCCTCCACCCTCCTGGTGTGCTCTAGCAAGTTCTGGTGTTCTTTTTGGAGGTCACCCAGTCCCTGGTGGGCCAGGTGATTTTCTTCCATTTTTCTTTTTAAGTGGCAGACTTCCTGGCCTAAGGTGTCCCTTTCCTGACTAAGAGTCTGCATCTGTACCGTCAGGTCGTCCCTTTGCCTTTGGAAGGCACCAGCTTTCTGGCGCTCCTGATCAAACTCTGCCTGGGTATCCAGGTCTTTCAGAATCAGTTTATTGCTCTCTGCCTTCTCCCTATCTAGGTGGCTTTGCAGGGTGACTACCTGCTCAGCACATGCCCTATTGAAGTCTAGCTGTTGCTCCAGCTTTTTCTGGCTTTGCAGTAGGGAGTCCAAACCTTCTTGGTGTTCCTTCTGCAAGGCCAGAAATCTGGTATCCTGTTCTGACTTTTCCTTTTGCAGCACATCCATATCCTCCTTTATTTTAGTGATGTACTGTCTGGTCTCATTTTCTGACTCCTGGCTTCTGTGCAGCCTTTGCTCAGAAGAGTCCAGATCAGATTGGGCCTTCTCTAACGCCATCTGTTGCCTTTTTGCCAGATCATGGCCTTCAGCACATTTATTCTGTATGGCTCCCATATATAAATATAAATATGCCGCTATCCTAACGATCTTGTCGTGTTCATCTTTGGCCTTAGGAGCCATATATAGTTCACTCAGGGCCACATGTAATGGACCCTGATCTCTCCATAAGTCTGACCCTGTTTCAGTGACCTGTCGCGTGATGGCCTGCAACCAGGCATCCTGGCCCTGCTCAGCCCATTCACCTCTCACAAATAGTTTATGTAAGAAGTGCTCTCTGGCTATTTTCATATCTACCAAGGTCGTCATTCTAGAGATTGGTCTCTGTCCTGACTTACAGAAGTTAGTATTTTATTTTTGCAGAACAGAACTTTTCTTGGAGTGTCCCTTTTGAGGAATGCTTCACAGCGTAATGCAGCGTGGTGATCCGACTGGATGCATGTATCCCGTCAGTTAGCACACTGTATTAAGCCGCACAAGTGGTATTCTAACCCAGAATCCCGGATACGAGCCCCCAATTTGTAAGAGGATTCAATTCAACACTACAGCTAAGTCAACGCCTAGTCTATAATACTGAATGAAAACCCTTATTGATATATCTTTATGTCCAGTTCATGCGTTCTGGATGACTACCCCTATATAACACCCCTCTCTTGGAATCCTCCTGACCCCACTGAGCCAAGAAGTAGTTCTGTTTTGCAAGTTTAAAAGGTTTATTTGATAAGTAAGCAATATATATCTATATCACGCTTTATAATAAATTAATAATTGAATATCACACTTAATCTGATATGATAAAGATTAACAACTGAGAGTCTGGCACTAGCACACTTCTTTATAATCACTAAGGAGTTGACATGAAATGGATAAGGTAGCACACTGGTAAATAGGTACAGAAGTATAATGTGGTAGAGAATGCTTTATAGAGTTCAAGGAAATGCAAGGTTGAATGAATGAAATGCAGTGTAGAAAATACTCAATATGATGCAAGGCAAGGAAATGGAAGGAAAACACACAGTTCTCAGAAATGCAATCAAATGTGATTCAGTTCAATTCCCCCCCAGCACGCTTCAAGAAAACAGATAGGAGTTTGGAAAACACAGGCAAAAGTGCTTTGAATGTGATGGCAATTCAGTGAAAAGTATGCTAAAATGCTTTTAATTCCCTCTAGAGATTCAGGGTGAGTGGTATCTAGTTAATATTAGCTCATGCTCACTCTAGCAGTGATGCAGGGATAGTCTTTATGAGGCAAACGAATTTTTTTCAGAGGAAAGCAAAAGCAGCTATCTTTTTGCAAGTGGAGAAATTTGCAAATCGCGGTAAAATTCGCGAATGCGTCTGGTGCGATTACAGAGGAACTACAAGGACTGTCACTATTTTGGGGTCATAAGAAAGCCTAGGATCTCAGCTTCCAGATGAAAGTTACTGCAAGTCTCTAGCACAAACAGTCGCGAAGATATGAGCGATTGAATAAAGGTCGTTTTTCAGATTGAAATTTTAAAGTTCACAAAGACAAGTGCAGCTTGCAACTAGAAAATGACAAGTGACAGTTAGGAGACAGTTCTACTTAGATTAAACTAGATTGAATTATATTATTTTAACTAGGAGATTGGTTCTGCACAGTTTTCTAGGTACTCACACTATATTCTTGAGTTAAATGGGCCTCGCCATGGATCTGGTCAGGTTTTAGACGGGACTCTGGTCTCTGCACTTCACAGTGATCTGGGTCTGCTCTCTCTCTGGATTCTGAAGATTGAGGGATTTAAAGTCTGGATCTTTCTGCACAGCTTTCTCTGGAGATTGATGGAGGTAAAGTATGGATTTTCCCGGCAGAGCTTCCAGCTGCAAATGGATTTGAAGGTCCCTATCTGTCCTGTCTCTCTGCTTTTATGTGTTTTGAAATGGGTGTGTGTGAGCAGCATCACTCGCCAGCCCCTCTCCACTTGTCATTGGCCAAGCTTTCATTTCTCCCCTGATTGGGGGAGCTAAGTTGTGTCAGCGTGATGTCATTTTACAGCCTGCAGAAAGTCCACTCCTCCTGCCAACTTACACACAAATCTAGATTTGAACCAAATACATATTTGCAGAGGTACATATTGTTTTAAAATCATATGCACCCATCATGCATTACAGGAGGTATCCGCTGTTCAAACTCTGTTCTTCCTGGGAGCTTGCATTCAGAAATGGCAATATTTTGCACTTTTTAACTGGTTTGCAATTCCGGACATTACCCCAAATTTACACACATGTGCGCAAGGAGTATGGACATTAATTGATGAAGTGTCAGATTTTTCACATGCACACATTTTGAGTAATATCCTCTTTTCCGCTAAAACCCCCCTGAACATGCCACCGGTTCGAAAAACCTCTTAAAATGTGGGCAGAAAAATCACAAGAATTATGGTGTCATTTATACAATTTTCACATGTCCGCTCTATGAGTTATTCATCTTTTTAGAGTTATGTTCTGGCCCCAAAGGGGTGTGGTTTTCCTCCAGCACAAGGTTGAATTTCTGGTTTTTCCAGTTCTGCCAAGCCAGCTTGCTCTCACAGGCAGTGCCCCTCCCCTGTGCTTCCAGGAGAAATCTCCATTTACGACTCCCGCCATAAAACATTTGCCTGAGTCAAGACAGGGCTTTGTTCAATTTCCTGCAGAGCCCAGGTAATTCAATCAGGGAAGTGTCATATCCCTTTTGGTGTGAGCAGCAAAAGGGCAGCTAGGCCTGGGAACACAGCTGTGACTCAAGTTTCACTCCTGATGGGGGTAGTTGCCAGGCAAATTGGAATCTCTTTAAGCCAGTTTTTAGCTACATGTCATTTCTGTTCCCCAGTTTCTGCATTCAAATAAAACTAAACATTTTCACATATGCAGCTAGAAGGCTGATTCTAAGTTTAAAACTATGACATTTAAACAATTGCAACCTATGTGACACTCAAAAGTAGGTCACTCAGTCAATTTAAACATTTAGATTTTTTTTAGTGTCTTTCAGTCCAAATTTACTTAAACTGCTGAAATCCACAGCTCAGCCAGTCTTGTTATAAACCTTCAAGTCACTTCAGAATATAACTTTACATTGGATCCACCTCTCAGTAAGTCTTTCTTTGGCATGTTTTGGGTTCATTCAGTTTTACACAAAAAAGTCTGGTGGTTTTAAAACGCCGGCTTTTGGATAGTGGTGAGTACTGGTACTGCACCCCTTTTTGGGATTTAAGAAAATGAATTCTCCACAGTTATGGGTTTGCTTTTGGCAATCAGCATTGCCATTCCCAATGGTTTCAGACTACAGTGTGGGTAGTCCAATGGTGGTTTTAGGCAGTATCCTTCTGTGCCCATAACATCGGCAAAAATGAGTGGCAGCAATTCTTCATGCATTTCCCTGTGCATTTTCTGGGAAGCTCTGGCCATCATGATGTTTTCCATGTCAGTACTGCACAGTTTTGAGGTAGGGCTCGGATGCATGGGTAAATACATCCCACAACAGAAATTGCAAATACATGTAAAAGAGAGGTACGGTTTAACCTAGACCTAAATCAAACATTGGAGATTTGTACAAATGAAAAAGGAAAACCTGAAATTCCAAAAGAACAAAGAGACAGATTTAAGAAAGATGACTCATGCATGGGGAATATCAATGAACAGGGAGTAAGTGGGAATGCTATAACTCCTTCCCTGGGCAATCAAAACAATGACCAAACACAGGCAGAAAAAAGAAATACTCAAAAGGAGGGTACAGGTCAATCACCTGAAGAATTCTTTGAGCCACATATTTTTGAAGAAGTTAAATGGACTGGTACCATATTAAATAACCACAAACGCACAGAGTTAGACAATGACAAATTGCCAAGTGATGTTGTTACACATGTTCAGTTGGAGGATTGTAATGTGACCTCTGATGATACCTGGATGGATAGGCGAACAGTGGCCACACTCCAAAAAACCTCTGAACATGGAGAAATGAACAAAGTCTCTCACACAGAAAAGTGCAAAAAGGAGTGAAAAATCTCTTTCCATTTACCAATGTGCTTAGCCAAAAGTGAAAAAGGCCTGAGAAAGGTGAGCCCTGAAATCAGTAAGAATTCACACTTCGTATGTGTGTTAGAGGAAGTTGAAGACAGGTATTATGCTCCCATCACTGTAGAAGAAAAATGCAATACATTTGCAATGATTGACACTGGCGCACAGGCCACAATTAATTCTAAAGAATTGGTAAAGAGTATCAATGAAGGGAGATCCCCACAGAATCAGATCACAGTGAAGGAAAATCAAGGTCCAGTGCATAATTTTAACGGGGAGGAGGTGCCTATTATAGGTGTCACTGAGGTTGACATAAAGATAAGAAAGCACAGAATGAAACAGGAGGTATTGATCACATCTATTTGTGAAATTCCATTTCTGATGGGACAAATTGCCTGAAAAGATTGTCTCGTCTCATAGATGGGGTGAATAGAGTATTGTGGTCCTTAACCAAAAAACCATTGAGACCTAAGAAACTAAAATCACAAAATAGCAATATAAATGAATGTCACACCATTGCCAAAACAAATGATGCAGTGGAGGTATATCTCCAGAATAGCTGCATACCTAGCGTCACTGTTATCTTAATGTGTACAAATGTACTTGGACCCAAGGAAAACATGGCAAACTGCCATAGATGAGGCACACATTATGTTTTTATTTAAAAGAGAAGACATGCAAACAGAATACTGTTCCCAAAACAGATACAGAAAAACACATCACCACTCTTGCTGAAATACACATGGAAGATGAGCAACCATGGGTTCACATTGGTATAAATGACTATTCTAAAACAACAAAGCCATTTTAGCACTTGAACAGGAAAGGAGTTTCATTAATGAGAAATTGTTGCAAAAAATAATGGAGAGGGAGGAGATCCTGAAATTTAGAATTAAAAACCAATATGTCTCTGGTTTGGATAGTCCAGACTTTGAAAACCGAATTGCAGGCAGATGCATGCTGAAAATTAGTATTGGACAAAAAACAATTCACCATGATGTTTGGATAGTGAGTGGGACACAAAATGACTTTTACATGGGCAATGATATAATGCATAGAATGTGTATGGTGTTAGATTTCTTTAATCAAAAAATATGGTCACGCCTAGGTGGGCCGGCACCTGAATCTGAAGACAAAAGAAGGGCTTATCATTGTGCACAACTGGTCCCATATGCAATTGAATTACAGCTGAGGAAGGATACTATTATCCCTGCATTCACCAAACAGGTTACAATAACACTGACATGCAAAAACGGACAGCAGATGGAAGACTCTGATGCATTTGTGTGCTTGAATGAATCCATAAGACAGCAAGGTCTGGATTATGAATGCATTCCATTGATAGATATTGGTGAAGGGTCTGTAAAAATGATGGTGAATAATAAAGTTTGTCAAGATATTCATTTACAGGAAAACTCCACATTAGGAATGGCTATACAAAAATCACATTATGCTGCAGATCTAAATAACATGGTGATTGGAAATATACCTGAAAAGTATGGAGATGCCAAGGGTGAGTTGTCAGAATACCTGAATTCTCAGCCCAAATGAATATTTAAAATTCATTCTGTGTGCCCTTATAATTCAAATGAGACAGTGTGCTGTCATCAAGAGGATTGCATAACATTTAACTTAAATGAAAATGAAACAGAAAATCAGCCCATTGAAGTGGAAGCTGATATGCCAAAATATTTAAAAGTGGCAACTTTACAGAGAGACACAGCCACACAGTTAGAGGAAAGCACAGAGATTCCTCCACTGGAAGATTTTCCAGAATTTTCAAAAATGGTGGAGGAGCAGATTTTATCAGCAGATGCATGCGACAGCGATGAGGATAGAAATGAATTGAGGAAGATATTCATGGAGTTTAAAGATGTATTTGCAAAAGATACTTATGATTGCGGTCTAAATAATTTACATGTGGCCACGCTACCGGAAGGGTGTAGTAGAAGCCCAGTATTTGTGCACCAGTATAGATTACCACTGGCATGTTTAGAGTCATTGGCAGAGATAATTAAAAATTTGAAGTCTCTGGGAATTATCAGGCCTATTCATAGCACATCCAACACACCGATAATAGGTGTGCCAAAGGCAAATGGTCAATGGCGGCTATGTGCAGATTTGAGAGAATTAAATAAAAGAGTGCCAGTATCCAGATGGCCACTGCCATTCATTGATCAAGGCCTAGCTCAGGTATGTGGTTCAAAAGTGTTTACCTCATTAGATCTCACCTCTGGATATTGGTGCGTGCCATTGGCAGAGGAGATTCAGAATTTATTTTCACTTTCATTTGATAAGACTCAATACGTATGGGTTAGAGTTCCATTTGGGTATGTCAATAGTGGGAGTGAATTTGGAATATTTTTGAGAAAGGCCATGCCTGATGCAGTGGAAAGAGGTACCATAGTTTATGTGGATGATGTACTGATAATAAATGAGAACTTGAGAAATCATTTTGATGAAATAAGACATGTTCTTGGAGAATTGCAGAAAGCAGGGGCCAAAGTATCTTTACAGAAAGCACAATGGTGCAAGAAAAAAGTGAATTTTCTAGGCCATGAAGTGACTGAACATGGACTAAACCCACAAAAGAAGGAAATAGAGGCCATACAAAAACTAAAAGACCCTAAAAATGTGAAAGGGGTAAAAAGTTTATTAGGAATGACAGGCTATAACAGGAAATTCATTGAAAATTATGCTGAAATTACTCAACCATTGACTAAACTGCTAAAGCTGAATACACCCTGGAAATGGGAAAAAGAGCAGTCTGAGGCAGTGGCTAAATTAAAGGAATGTCTTGCAAAGGCGCCATGTTTAGCATACCCCATAAAGGATAGGGATTTCTTTATAGAAATAGGTTTCTCTGAACATTGTGGGGGTAATTCATAGAATTAAGTGCACAAGAGGCGCACGCGGCTGGCGCACAGTGTGCGCGTGCGATAGTCTGCACCAGCCGCATGTGCCAAAATCCATTTCAGCGCACAGCGTATTCATGGATTTTAGCCACCAAAAGCAGCTGTGGCGCAGAGTGGCGCAGCGACCCTGCAGCAGCACCAGTAACGCCCCCAAGAACGCCCCTCGTGCAAGGAAAAGCCATCAAAATCCCCAATCCAGCGCAAAGGGCTGCGCTAACCCTGGACCAGTATACAGGGCCGCCACACAGCACACGGCAAGCGGGGAACGTGTATTACTGGGGTTCGCAGGAAGTTTCACCCAAAATTCCAGCAGGGTACGTGTATTCCTTGGGTGCGGGGAAGTCTAACACGTGATTTCAGCAGGGTACGTGTATTTCTGGGGTGCGGGGAAGTTTAACACACGATTTCAGCAGGGTATGTGTATTTCTGGGGTGCGCGGGAAGTTCCACATGCGATTTCAGCAGGGTACGTGTATTTCTGGGGTGCGGGCAAGTTTAACACACAATTTCAGCAGGGTACGTGTATTACTGGGGTGCGGGCAAGTTTAACACACGATTTTAGCAGGGTACGTGTATTACTGGGGTGCGGGGAAGTTTAACACGCAATTTCAGCAGGGTACGTGTATTCCTGGGGTGCGGGGAAGTTTAACTCGCGTTTTCAGCAGGGTACGTGTATTTCTGGTGTGCGGGGAAGTTTAACACGCGATTTCAGCAGGGTACGTGTATTTCTGGGGTGCGCGGGAAGTTCCACAAGCGATTTCATCAGGGTACGTGTATTCCTGGGGTGCGGGGAAGTTTAACATGCAATTTCAGCAGGGTACGTCTATTTCTGGGGTGCGCAGGAAGTTTAACACGCAATCTCAGAAGGGTACGTGTATTTCTGGGGTGCGCGAGAAGTTCCACATGCGATTTCAGCAGGGTACGTGTATTACTGGGGTGCGGGCAAGTTTAACAAACGATTTCAGCAGGATATGTGTATTACTGGGGTGCAGGGAAGTTTAATACACGATTTCAGCAGGGTACGTGTATTCCTGGGGTGCAGGGAAGTTTAACACGCAATTTCAGCAGGGTACGTGCATTTCTGGGGTGCGGGGAAGTTTAACACGCGATTTCAGCAGGGTACGTGTATTTCTGGGGTGCGCGGGAAGTTCCACACGGGATTTCAGCAGGGTACATGTATTTCTGGTGTGCGGGGACATTTAACACGCGATTTCAGCAGGGTACGTGTATTATTGGGGTGCGTGGGAAGTACCACACACGATAGGCCCTGTGCGAGTGGGGTACGTGTATTTCGGGGGTGCAGGGGATTCATACACGTGAATTGGCAGTGTGGGTCCTCCCAGGTGTTCCCCCTTCCCCCTCCACGGCCCCTGCAGGCAGACCACACCACAGGGGACAACCCTGCACCCCTGGGCATGTCCAGCAGGCAGCCCATCCACCATGGGCATGCCCCCCCAGCCAAGCCACATGTCACCTTGCACTAGTGATCACCAACGCATTACCCCCTTTCCCCCCCACCCCCCAGCTGTGCAGGGCACCTGCCTGCAGGCCCCCACTCATGTCCCCCAGCACCCCCACCCCCCAGCAGTCAGGGGCACCTGCCTGCAGGCCCCCACTCATGTCCACTTGCACCCCCACCCCCCAGCAGTGTGGGGCACCTGCCAGCAGGCCCCCACTCATGTCCCACTCATGTCCCCTTGCACTCCCACCCCCAGCAGTGTGGGGCACCTGCCAGCAGGCCCCCACTCATGTCCCCTTGCAACCCCACCCCCCAAGCAGTGCAGGGCACCTGCCAGCAAGCCCCCACTCATGTCCCACTCATGTCCCCTTGCACTCCCACCCCCCAGCTGTGCAGGGCACCTGCCTGCAGGCCCCCACTCATGTCCCCCAGCACCCCCACCCCCCAGCAGTGCAGGGTACCTGCCAGCAGGCCCCCACTCATGTCCCCTTGGACCCCCACCCCCCAAGCAGTGCAGGGCACCTGCCAGCAGGCCCCGACACATGTCCCCCAGCCAAAACGTCATCACAATCTAGATCCCTGGCCCTTATGGGCAGCCTCCACATGCCAAAGACCCACCCAAGTATTGCATCCACCCACATAGAAATGCCAATTACATGATACAACCCCAATGGCAAGTATGTAAATGAACACATGTCAGTCACACACACAATGGGTGCAAGTGAATGTCAAAACCCATATCATGACAGGCATGAAAACAATGAGATAATACCACACATCGAAGTTTGAAGAAAAAAATGTATTAAAAGCAACATGAATGGAATTAAAATCAAACAAACGACAATGGAAATTAAAAAAGAAAAGCTGCATGTCTGTAAAATAATGAAAAACAACAAATCATAATCCAAAGGAAAGGTGTCCAAAGTCACAGTTCCAAAAATGAAATCCAAGGGAAAAACAAAAGTGAAAACCATTGCTCCATGGGGAAATCCAAACAAAAAAGTAGAATCCAACAGTTAACTATATACAGATGAACAATCCAGGGTCCATGATCCCAACTGAAGAAATGAAACCTATCAAAAACTCCTACCTAATAAAAAAACTACATACAAAAATGTGGTCCATTGTCCAAAAGGTCCAAAATAAAGAAAAAAACCAAAGGAAACCTAACACTATCCAACTATTTACAAGGCCACACCACTGCGAGACTTGTCCTTGGCCTCAAGCCCAGGGACCGTATCTCTCCAGGACTGAAATCTCTTCACTGGCTCCCAGTGGCTGCGAGGATTAAGTTCAAAACCCTCTGCATTGTCCACAAGGCCTTCTGGGGCTTGGGGCCTAAATACCTTCAACTCTCTCTTCCTAAATATCTCCCTTCACGAGCCCTTCGCTCATCCATCTCTAACTCCCTCATGGTCAGCCGCTTCTCGAAGCAACGTGCTGGGGGTAGATCTCTCTCCGCAGCAGGGGCCTCCCTCTGGAACAGCCTGCCTGCCTCCCTGAAACTTGAGGAGAACCATCTCCGGTTCCGGAAGCACCTCAAAACCTTCCTCTTCGCTTCTGCCTTCTCTCTCCCTCTCCCCTGCTAAACCTGCTTAACTCCCCACTGAATTCTGCACTTAACCTGCATCTGGGCCACTCTCAGCGACCTCGGTCCAGGGCCCAGCCACTCTCCACTTGCACTGACCCCCTGGCTCCCCCTGCACTGTGGGACTGTCACTGTATCCCTACAGCCCCCTGCCCAGCACTTGCTCTGCACTTACCTCGCACTTGCCACCAGCTGGCCCTTTTTATTTATCATTTATTATTTCATTACGCCACTTACCTTGTACTGCACTTCTCCCCCCACCTCCTCCCCCTGCACTTTCTCCTTTTTCCCCTTACCTCTGCACTTGCGCGATCTGAATGACACCTGGCCTAGTAGGATCGCTTGTCCGTCTTCCCCTTGTTTCCCTCCCTCCCTGCCTCGTCGCGCCTTGAAACACTTGTGTATAGGCGCGTTACAAATACCATATCATATCATATCATATCATAAGGGCAGCGGGTGAGTCCAACGGCTCACATGTTGATGTCCTGGGCCAGGGCATCATCGAAATCCTGCTCGATGTCCCGGAGGCGGTCCTCTTCCATGGCCCCGAGGGTTCGCAGGGACGATGACATCTGGATCTCCAGGTCCCTGTGAATGGCCTCGAGGCACTCGGCCCGCCTCAGGGCCCTACGCATGGAGTTCTCCGCCCTGACCATCGCGACCCGTGCCTCTTCCGCCCGCTGCCGCTCTGCATCTATCGCATGGCCCAACCACTGCCACATGGAAGACACTTCCCGTCCAGGGTCCTCCTGCCCTCTGGCCGATTGCATGCCCCTCCGATGATGAAGGCCCAGAGCCATCATGGCTCCCACCTTGTTGCTGCTGCTGCTGTGCCGCTGCCTGTGCCCTGGCTCCTGCTGCCTGCACATCCTCCTCCAGCTGGGGTGCAGTTGTTGAGGTGGCCACCCCTCCTGGACATCCGACTCCCGACTGTGGCAGGGATCCGTTGTCCATCAGCCTGGCCGCAGGGTCAGAGGCAGCTCCACAGGGCACCCAGGTGATACATGGGTGGGAAGATGGCATGGAGGATGACTGGGGCATAGGGGGTTCAGTTGAGGAGGGGGTCGGAACAAGGTCCAGGAAACTGAGGAATACGGCCCTGGTGAGCTGTCCCAGTGGGTCACCACGGTCAACGAGCCATGCGAGAAGACATGCAGTCTCCTCATGAAAAGACTGCAGGTCACCTCGCATGGCACGTTGACGCAACGCCACCCCACCCTGGACAGGCTCAACCCGGTGCTGGATAGCCACATCCGCAGGGAGAGGAAGGCCAGTTGGTGTAAGCCAATCCCCTCCCTGAGAACGGGTCTGGACGTAGGCATCCCTGCTGGTGCAAGATGATGCAATGACAGGATCAGGGACAGGATTGCACACAGGCACCTCCATGGCGGTCTTGCACTGCACCACTAGCACCAGTGGAATCCCCACCTCCAGACCCCGTCTCTGTCCCGTGCATGGCCTCCTCCTCCACCAAACCCCCCACCAACCTGGATGACTCCATGCCATCTCAGCTGCCCCTTCTGCTGCCGAGGAGTCCAACTCCGACCTCCGCCTCTTGGACCTCCCCTCGGCAGCTGCGGCCTGGGACGCGGCACCGGACTCCTCACTCCACGACGAGATGACAACCTGGGAGGGGAGCCTGGCCTTGCATCTCCGGCTGGTGGTGCGATCCCTGCCGCTGTGCTCCACAGCACCTTCTCCGCCCTCTTCATCAGTTGACGCTGCAGACAGGGAGAAATAAAACACAGGCATCAGGGCACTGTACAATGGACTCATACACACATGACAGTTGTACATGAGTGGCATTGTCAAACTTTTCCACAGCCATATCGCAACAGCCAGCACCATCCATACACATACAACAGCATGAGCAGCCAAAGGTGAGCCAGACATCACATGAAACACGGGGAGTGCACTACACATGAACACACGCCATCACACTTACATGCATGTGTACACCTCCGCCAACTGTCGCAGTGTTGAGATCGGCATCCATGTCACATCTGCCAATCAGTCTTCCACATATCAGTGTCACATGCATCCATGTTGCATCACTGTTGCACCCTTGTCAAATACACACACATGCACATGTACATGGTGCAGATACATGCAGCTGGAACCAACATCCATGTGTGACACCACAACCATGCCAACTGACATACACAGTAATCCAAACATGTGTGCTCACACATCTGCATTTGGCTTGCATGCTTACCCACACATACACCATCCATGTGTATCACACATGAAAGGACTTGCATGTGTCAGCCTCACAGCCCTGTACATACACATCCATACATGGCCCTAGAAAACCACATGTACAACCTGCACACTACTGGCACACCACCACACGCACAGCTTCCAATCAGTATGCATGTACACTTACCGCTCAACTCCAGACGGGTCTGCCTCTCAAGGACCTGGACGTGGAGCGCTGGGCATATGCGTTCCAGGACCCTCATCTGATGTTCCGACAGGTGGCCCCGGCGCCCCTTAGCATCCTCTGCCTTCAAGAGGTGCCGGGCCTTGTTGAGGGTCCTGGACCTGAAGTCCTCCCAGCGCTTCTTGACATGTTGGAAGTCGCGGACTGCCACCCCCTCCGCGTGGATGGCAGTCACGATGTCCGTCCTGATCCGAGTCCGTCCTTCCTTGTTGGCGCATCTTGTTCCGAAGAGGGCATCATACTGCCCCAGGACTTGCTCCACCAGGACACCAACTTTGGTGGCAGTGAAGCTGGTGGCCCTCTGCCTCTCTGGCTGGGGGTTGCCAGTGATGCCAGATGGTGTAGTGCCCGACATGGCAACCCCAGAGGCAGGTGTGGGTGGGCAACTGGGTCCTGGGGCTGGGCTGTGGAGCGATGGTATTCCAGTCGGGAGTCTTCAGTTCCAGCAGGGGTGGTCACAGCAACTGCACCCCTGGCTGATGTGCAGGCAGCAAATAGCAGGGCACATGGGCTGCAGGCAGTCAGCCAGCAGCAGATGGCAGGTGGGAGCGTGCTCGGGGCTCTGGGGGGCAGTGATTCGGCCTTTTGGGCAGGAGCGTGGTCTTCCGTGTGTTTTCACGTGGCCAGCTTGATACAGAGTGATTTGGCACGTGAAAAATGTGCACGTCAGCGTGTGATTCGAGGAAAGGCCCCTAACGCGTAAGCGCGTCAGCACTCGTACGCGCTTTCATTGGACCAAAGGCCCTTCAAGCGTAAGCGCCTCTGTTATGTGACGCGCGCAGACGTGCCCGGGCATTTCCCTCGTGACGTTAGCATAGTGGTTCAGCGCGCGTGAAAAAACTGCACGTCCGCGTGTGAATGTGTGCAATCCGAGGAAAGGGCCCACGCGCGTAAGTGACGTGACGCACGCGGGCGTTTCCCTCAGCACGGGTTAAAGGTGAGCGGGGGCAGCAGTTTGCAGTACGTGCCTTTCGTGGAGACCGACGTGTGTTGCTGCTTCCTGTTGTTTCGCGCGCCATCACAACTTCACAGCTATCAAGGACGTATCTCTTCTTTTGGCGGGGGTATTGGCTATGCGTGTTTTTCTGCATCGTGCTAGTCAGACGGAGAGTCGCACACGCTATTTTTCCCACTGCGGGTGCCCCTGTGTATCGCACCAATTTTCGAGGTCATAGTAGCCTGCGTGTCCCACGCGTATGTGTTATTCGTGTTACTGGGTGCCACTGCGTACTGCGGGAGGTTGATTCCACGCACGTAGGCTGCAGGGTTGCGTGCACTGTTTTACTGCAGTTTTGGGGTGCCTGAGCGTTGCGTGACCCGTCACTACATCACCGGGGTCACATACAGCCTTGCAGGTGCAGGGGGGCTGTTAACATATTGCTTCCCACCCCCTTCACTCCAAATGCCCAGGTCAATTGTAGTGTACACCTCCCATTGGCACTACTCCATCTGTGCCGGCACTACTACATCTGTGCCATGGTTGGGAGGCCAGCAAAGGTGAGGGGCGCCTCAGCTGGGCGTACTCCTCGTGGAGGGCGTGGTCGGGGACGTGGCTGTGGTGACCAGGGAGTAGGGGGACTCCAGGGTGTCCAGGGCAGCCACAGAGGGGGAAGAGGCAGGGGTGTGCCACTTGAGCACAATGTTGTGCCATGTGTCGGTGCAGTCATGCCACCACCCCCTGTGGTTCCGGGAGATGCAGCTTCTGCATCTGGCACTGGCGCCCGTGTGACCCGGCAGTCCGTTCCATCGACTGCCACGGGCCCAAGGGTAGTGGTAGCTGCAGGTTCAGCTGTGGACACCGCCACCCAGGCTCAGGGTCTGCCAGCGCAGGCTGCGTTGGCACTTGAGGAGCCCTTGGAAGATTTACAACAGGCCAGGAGGGAAACCGTAGGGGCATGCAGGGCTGCTCTGACCAAGACACGTGTCCCTGGGGCAGTTATGTCAACTGCTGCCCCGAACAGCTGGGTGTTGGCAAGTGCAGGGGCAGATGCACCCAACAACACCCCAGTTGTGAGTCTGCCAACCAGGACCATTGCGGTCAATGACCCTGCCACAGCGGATGTTGCTGCGCAGGGTCCATTAGAAGGCACCCAGCTGCCACTGACACAAGTCAGGCCTTTGGTTGTCCCTCCACCTGCCACTCCCTTGGCTCAATCCACCGAACCCACTGGCCATACTGGTCAGGGCGGCATTAGCCAGCCAGGGTCTGCGCCACAGTCCAAGAGGAGGAAGGTTGCACCTGCAGCACAGGCTGGGACCCCACACACAGCCACGACCTCCTGCACGTCGAGGAAGAAGCCTTTCTGCAAGCAGGAACTGGACTTCCTCATGGACTACGTGCTGGGCCACAGCCGTGACATGCTAGTGGGTGCCAATAGTCAGACTACGGCTTCCCACCGTGACACCCACTGGAAGCAAGTTGCGGGACATGTCAGTTCATTCGGCCATGAGGTGCGCACGGCGCAAGAGTGCAAAAAGCGTTGGAATGACCTCAAACGCAGCGCTAAGGCTAAGCGTGCCTCAAATTACAACTTGACTCTGGTGACTGGTGGTGGGCCTGCACCAGAGGAGGAAGAGCTCACTCCGCATGAGTCACTCGTTGCAGAGTTCATAGCATCTGAATCGGTCGAAGGAGTGGGAGAGATGCTGGACTTTGATGCCCAGTCCAGTGAGTGTTGATGCATGTTTGTTGAGGACGTGTGTGTTTTACTTGTGGGATGTGTTGTGCATGATTGCCACTACATGTGATGTGTACATAGTTCTGATGTGCAAGTAATGCAATGCTTCCGTGATGCATGTCTGCTCTGCTGGATGGTGGACATGTGGAGCAGACGGGGACTGTCCGCATCACCACTATTGCACCCTACTCACATGCTGGTTACCAGTATACCCCTCCAGTCCATGTTCCAGCTCACTGGCCCTTCTGCATGTGGCGTGGGGTGACCTTCCTCTCAGCCCAGGCACAATGTCATAGCATGACTGACGTGCATGTGTCCTCTGCCTGCATGCGGGTACTCCATGTAGGCATGCTCCCTTGCCCCTCCTCTGCCACTCTGCACCCCAGTTCCTCCTTTGCACTGGTCTGCTTCAATCTTGCCATTGGGTACTTTCCTGTTCATGCGTCCTGTGTACATGCTAACTTCCAGCGGACAACCTGCCAGACATATGCTGTGTGGTACAGCCTTAGTACTTGATGCAGGGTATCTCACTTGTACTGTGCATAGGTCAGATGCCCCGCAGGGACATGAGTGCCCATTCATGCTCCATGTGCATTGCACGCATGCCCCTATGTGTCCTTGACTGGATGATCACTGTAATACAAGTCCTGGGTGACATACATTGCATGGCATCTCATCAGCCTTCCCATGTCAACTGTGGCTCAGTACTGCGTTGCACACATGTTTAGGGTCTGACAATCTGTGTGGGTCACAGGCCTCAGCCTGTTTAATGGCCAATGACTCTGTCCGACTGTTGTAGTGTCTTCTTCACACGTGGGCGGCCTCCAGAGTTTTCATCATGTGTCCTGCTTACTGTCCCATCATCATTTGCAGTGTTGTCACTTGAATCACATTAAGCTGTTGATTCCAGTCAACACTGCCTGTCAATACACAGGTCTATGGTCAGCCTTTTGATACCATGCTAGGCATCCCTGCTTTTGCACTTGGGTGGAGGGGTGCTTTGCTTGTAGATATGCTACCCATTGAATGCACATTGCACGTGATGCCTGAATTTGACCGTGCACTGCCTTCACATTTCCTGACACACACCATGAAGTCCTTGTACATGTAGGTAGTGAGTGACATACACATTTGCTGCACTGCATAGACCCACTTCTATGCAAACTGCCACCTTTCAACAGGTCTGATCACAGAAGCAATTCAAAGTTGACCCAGCATGCATGCCAGGTTGTATTTTGTGTGTCACATGTCTGCCTGATGTGTTTGTTGTCAGTGTGTGTGTGTGTTGTGTGCTTCTGACATGTGTAGTGACCTTTTTTCTCTATATTTTTCAGATGATGACGCAATGGAGCCGGAGGATGGTGTTGTCATGCCAGACACAGGGTTGTTACCACTACATCAACCCGGCACAAGTGGGGGTCGTGGGGTGGTAGGCCATGAAAACCCCCAAGTGCTACAGTCCATCTTGTCTCTGGCTGCCTATGAGTCCAGCCATGATGACGACTCTGACGTCCATGTCGAGTTGGATGAGCATCAAGTCCATGTGTCAGGGGTGAGTGATTCTGATGTGGACACTCCTCTGTCCGCGACACCTGCACTGAGGGGTCAGACAGTCTTGGTACCTCCGCCCATGGTGGATCGGGACGCAGGGTCACCCTCCACACCAGTCACTGATGTGCCTGGGACATCACGTCGACGGGGGCATGTAGTCTAGTCATGCAGCCGCGGAGGGTGCCAACACAGCGAGGACACCCGGTCCTTGGGTCCCACAGGGGTCAAGCCCAGCAACGCGGTCGCTGCGCGCAACCGCAGTATACTGAGTGGGAGCAAGACATGACTGCCAATTCAGAACGGCAGGGGGCAGCAATGGAGAACATCGCTGAGAGCATGGAGCGTCTGGCCCGATCTGTGCTCCCCCCTGCTAGGCAGGTGCTTCTCCAGCAGCAGGCGGCCCGGTCCACAGCCCGCTCACTCAGGCTGGGCATGGCGGCCTCAGACAGGGCACGCCAGGCTGAAATGTCGTCTCTGCGTCAAGCAATTGCTGCTCATGCAGAGGCGCACATGGAGGCCCTGAGGGAGGAGTATGCTTCCCTCAAATCCACTCTGGGTGTCCTTCTGATGTCCCAGAGGCAGCGGGCAGAGGCGACCGGGAGGTGCAGCGGTTGTCCAGCCAGGCCTTGCAGGAGGAACTCCGTGTTACACGTGCTACCTTGCAAGAGGAAGCACGTGTATAACGTGAGGTTCTGCATGCAGACCTACGTCACATCGCCACAGAGAACCAGGCTCACCCATCCGGCAGACTTGCTGCCGTCGATGGGCAAGCTGCGGCTAGGCGTGGCCAGGCTACTGTGCCACATCCTCCTTTCCAGGATGAGCCAGACTCGGACGACCATCTATCTCGCACATAGGTCTGGTTGTGCAGGCGTTGAGCCCATAGAGGTTTTTTTTGGCTCAGCAGCATCGCATGTGGGTGTTGAGCAGCACCCTATACCTCCCCCCTCCTGGGTGCCTCCCCCCGGGTAGTATGTGGCCTTTTTTGATTTTTCTTTTAGTTTAGTTAGTTACGTTTCTGTTTGATAGTTAGTTTAATTAGGTAATTTAGGTTTTTCATAGTTAGTGTAATTAGTTAATATAGTTTAAAATTGCTTGTCTATTGTGCTTTCATGTGACGGTGCGGTGCTTTGTGGCTTTTGAAAGCATCCACTGTCTGTTCCAGCTGGGCCCTTCAGGCTTGTCTTGTGTATGTGTTTGCTGCTTGGGGTCCTTGACTCACATATGCCACTCCTGCTTCCCTTATCCATGGGCTCGCAAGGATGGTTCGGTGTAAGAGCCTATTACACAAGGGCTTTGGACTGTCATACCTGTGGCATGTCTTGTGCTGTGTAACTTGTGTTAACACCCCTAGTGGGGATGATTGCAGTGTTATTGACCACTGTTTTGCTATTGCTAGATGGGGTGTTTCATGATTAATTTGTACATTCATTGCTATGCATTGTGTAGTATGTTTCTTATCTTTACTGTACACATGCTTGTTGCAATTCATGCCATAGATAGTGTGTTCCACAGTTTGGATGTGAAAGACGGACTGATGGTGTGATTTCTGATGTACGTCTTTGACATGGTCCAGTAATGAGATGCCTGAAGAGACACACACAGATGACTCTAAAGCATTAATCATGTGTTTCATGCCCTTTCTGCAGGGGGATGAGCCTCCAGACCACCTTTGCCAGCAGACATGGCCCATTGGACGTCTGGATTCTGGACACGTTTGTTGGTGCCCACATGCACATGTGTGCGCAAGCAGAGGCACAGGGATTGCAGACATACATCCTAGAACTGCTGAAGTGTTTCAAGGGACTCCAGGCAAGGTGAGCAGCACAGGGGGGCCACAACACAGCAAAGCTTCCACCAGGCCAGTTGCACATGCAGGCTTAGTAGCAGCACTGACGGTGAGCTTGGACGAATATTGGTGTTGAAACGCACAATACAGCTCAGATGTGTTGGTGGACTGATGGCTAGTTGATTGTAAGGTTGTCTGGGGCACCTGCAGGGGCAGTGGCACATACCCTCCGGTCCACCATGGGCCATTGAGGCACTTGTATCACCCATGTAGCCTTCCGAGACATGGAAAGGAGCACCTCACAGGGACATTCAGCAAGGGACAGACTCGGGTGCAGTGCATTTCATTTCCATGTACATTTTGAAACATGCACTGCCTTTTTTATTTCGGTCATGTTGGGACACGACTTTTTCTGAAGTCATACCTTGCTATATGCGTCTGTGAGCTTACCCAGGGAACATTGCATGTTGTGTGAATCGTGACACATTGGTGTCCCATTTGCCACGCACCCACCGGCGCCTGGCTTACTGCATTGACTGTGTATGAACCATCACAGGGGGAATGTTACGTATGGGTACGAAGCATCCACACCAGATTGTCTGTTTGTAGAGTAGTTTGTTGCTATGGGGCATATTTGGTGGTGTGTTTGTGTGTCATGGGCACGCACAGATTATTAACTGTGGCTCTCTTTGCAGCATTGAAGTGCTCCTGTAACCGGACCTGAGAGTGCGCAGGCAGGAGGCCGGCACTCAAAACCAGAGCTGAGTGTCTTGTTGTTTTTCTTTCAAACGGCTCTACATAGGCTTACTGGGGGGTGCACTGATGCATGGATGAATGTGTAATTCAATTTGGTATGTTTTCTTTTCCCTAATCACCCCGAGTCCTATCCAATTCTAAACCCTGTACCCTCTACCCGGTGTTCCTGCTTCCCGTACCTATCCAACCAACGTTCCCTAACCCTCTTTCCCCGCTGGGGTTGTCGATGCCTGTGTAAGCCCCAAGCTTGCAGGTGCCAAAACCCTAGAGGGGGTGGTTGGTTCGTGCCACTCCTGCGCCTGGACTCCGGAAGGCCCTGACAATGATGTACAAGTTTGTTATGATTGTGTATGTGTTAATGCAAGTACTACATTTTAGTGCATTCCCTACTTTCATGTGTCATTCCTACTCCCCTCTCCTGCCCCTCATTCCAGTTATCCAGTATGCCAACGCCTGTCCCGACTGCATATCCCTGACCCTGCTTCCCCACCAGGGTCTCAGAGGCCTGTGTGAGTTTGACCTTGCAGGCACCCAGGCCACGGTGGGGGTGGCTGGTTTGTGCCACTCCTGCACCTGTACATGGGAGCTGTGACAGTACACATCCGTTTGTGGTGCATCATTCTATGTTATGTACCACACATTCTGTTGTGACATTGTTTTACTGTGCTACCTTGGTTGTTACATCATTGTGGTAGTACTTGGCCTTTGTGAGGTACTGCTACTTCAAGTCATCTACTGGAGGCTGTTCTGGTTAGTTTTTCTGCCTGCAGGCTTTTAGCTTGGCTTCTGTGTTGGCCTGCTTTGAGTTCTCTTGGATGTAGTGTTTTTGTAAATCAAGGTAGACTCTGAGGGTTGATAGTTGCCTTGCCCTGCAGTGTGATGGGAACCCTGACATTGTAATTGTGGTATCCTATGTACATGATGTGTTCTGCTGATCAATGCATGTTCATGTGTTGTGTTTACCTTTCAGGTGTGAGGGGATAGTTGTGGTTTGACATGCTGGGGTGTACACATGGTCAATGTTCACATGTGATGTGTAGAGGACACTGATGGTCACTTGATTGCACATGCATATGTGAGTGCATGTCCTTACTACCCGCACACTCGCATTATGATGCACTACATGTACAACCACCCTTCGATATCCACGTGTACACTCTGTTTGCCTTCTGCTGCCCACTGTGTCCCTGCAGCACATGTTCTGTGACCAATTATGGATCCTGTACATGCCTAATTTGCTTTTTGATGTGGTTTGTCGCTTAGATGTGATGCTCGGGGTGTGCATCACACACAATGGCTGTTCACTGTGCTGTGCGCTGAGCAGTGTGTTGCAGGAGTTGGACACAGCACACAGAAGCTGCAGTGTTGATTTTGCAATGCACAATGTGCATGTAGACAGTCATTCATTGTTATGTTGCGGCTACTACTTTTGTGATGCATTTGGGAATGACTTATTTTGGGTGGGAGGTTGTAGGTCAGTCATTTCATCTGATTCCATGTCAGGCATCATTGTCTGATGCCAATTTAAATTTTTCACATGGCAATGTGTACCTTATTGGTACTGTGTTGGTGTATGGCTATTGCTTGCCATGTCATGTTGTGGTTTGGGAGGGTTTGAGTGACATAACAGTGATGGTCATGGCCTGTTTTGCAGGTGTGTGTGATTCATACCTTGCATGTCAGGGTCAGCCGCTTCTCGAAGCAACAAGCTAAGGGTATATCTCTCTCCGCGGCAGGTGCCTCCCTCTGGAACAGCCTTCCTGCATCCCTGAAACTTGAGGAGAACCATCTCCGGTTCCGAAAGCACCTCAACACCTTCCTCTTTGCTTCTGCTTTCTCTCTCCCTCTCCCTTGCTACTTTCTTCACTGAAAATGCACTGAATCTGCAACTGGGCCATTCTCACCGACCTTGGTCCCTGGCCCAGCCACTCTCCACTTGCACTGCCTCCCTGGCAACCCCTGCACTGCGGGACTGTCTCTGTATCCCTACAGCCCCCCCTTCCCAGCACTTGTCTGCACTTACCTTTGCACTTGCCACCAGCTGGCCTATTTATTTATTTTTTATTCTACTTACCCTGTACTGCACTCCTCCCACCCCTTCCCCTTGCACTTTTCCCTTCCCCATACCCCTGCACTTGCGCGATCTAAATGACACCTGGCCTAGTAGGATCGTTGTCTGTCTTCCCTTGTTCCCCCCTCCCTGCCTCGTCGTGCCTTGAAACACTTGTGTATAGGTGCGTTTCAAATGCCATATCATATCATATCATATATCATATGTGTGCCTTTTGGTCACACAGGATAGCTTGTGTTTAAGTGGCTAGGGATGCACACAATGTGGCACTTCCATGGCAACAATCTCAGGGTGGTAAGGTTGTGACAGTTGACTGTCTCTTTGTCATCATCGATTGTCACCTGGTATGTGCCAGGCCTGCGTGCACTCTGCAGGGGTGGGAGTTTAGGTGATAAATGTGGCCACAAGCTGGGTCCGGCCTTCCTCGCCACGTGCCCTATCCCCTCCCATGGGCAGCGCCTGTGCCCGTGGTTGGGGATGTGGGGGCACCACCATGTCCACCGGTACGCCCTGCCGTGTTGCAACATTGTGCAGGACACATGCTGCCACAATGATCCTGCACACTACTGGGGGTGCATATAGTAGCTGCCCGCCAGAGCGGTCAAGGGAGCGGAAGCGTGACTTGAGCACTCCGAATGTGCACTCCACTATGGTCCTGGTTGCAATATGGGCCGCGTTGTATCTTACCTGGGGTGGTGTGGTGGGGTTCCGGATTGGCGTCATCATGTGGTTGCTCAGATGGTAGGCACTGTCCCCTGGGGAGGTGAAAATGGTTGTGATTATTGAGGTTTGTGTATTTGTGTGTGTGTGTGTGACATGCATGCATGTGCAAGGGCATTTGTACTCACCTAGGATCCATGTGTCGCCATGCTGTCCAGCTTCCAGGGCCCGGCTCAGGGCGGACATTCTGTATATGAAACTGTCATGGGTGGAGCCAGGGTAGTTTGCATAGACAGAGGTGATAATTCCCTTTGCATCGCATACCACCTGTACGTTGATGGAATGCCAGTGCTTGCGGTTTCGGTAGATGTGCTCAGTGGCCCTAGGTGGACATAGGGCCACATGGGTGCAATCTATGGCACCAAGCACTTTGGGGAAGTGTGCCACCCTGTAAAAATCCAGGACAACGGCCTGCCTTTCTGCGGGTGTTCTGGGCATGTATATGTGCCTGCGGACTGAGGGGCGCGCTGTCATGATTGCCAAGACCTGGTATAGGCAGCATGACTGCGTGGCCTGTGAGACCCCCCCCACTTTGGCAGTGGTCCGCTGAAATGACCCATTGGCCAAAAAATGCAGGACATTGAGCACCTTCTCCAAGGGGCTCAATGCTTGGGAGCAAAGGGTGGGGATGTAAGGTCATCTTCCCACTCCCTGACCAGGTCTAGGATGATATGGGGTGGAAACCTATACCTGCCGTAGACCTGGTCGTCAGGCATCCCAAAAAGGCTTGTCCGTGGTGAGAAAATGCGTGCCCTGACTATTCTCCTCCTCCTGAGGTGTCCCACGATCAGTGCTGCGACAAATGGGGCATTCATCGTAGCTGTATATACGTGTTTGTTGTTTGCGTACACTTTTATACTGTGCGTGGGGACGCTTCTGCCTGCCTTTGTGTGCCGGACGCTTTGACGCCTGTGCGCGTCTTTTGCCGTGCACGGGTTTCCCGTATTCGAATCCATGAATACGGGTTGTTCGCGTGTGTGTGGGCGTTCCGTGTAGTTCCCTGCAGTACTTCCCCAGTTACGCCTTCTTTTTCACGCGTTGTTCCCCATTCTGCGTGTTACGGCCACTGTTCCGCCCACTTTTGTTGTGTGCGCTGCGCTATGTGCGCTTTTGCTGTGCGCGTAGTGCACGCCGTTTGATGACGTGTGTGCCCGTGTGCGACATGCATGGATTTGGCACACGACCAGCGGGAAACTAGCGCAGCGCCTTCCTTGTATCGCACGCATGCGCGTGCGCTTGATTTCTCATGCTTGTGCCACCTTGCACCTGCTTGCGCTGGGATTTTCGGCGCATGTTTGTTCCATGAATCGACCCCGTGTGTCAGCAATGTTATCACAAAAACATGATTTGAATCACAAAACCATTGCCTATGCAAGCAAGGCATTTTCCCAAGTAGAAATTAAATTCAGTGAATGTGAAATGGCCCTTTTGACCACTGTGTGGGCGCTACAGCATTTCCGCACCATCGTTCAGGGAGAAAAGGTGATTATTGAGACAAATCATCAACCTTTGCAGTTTTTAGAGAGTAAAAGAATTAGTTCAGGTAACCTTGCACAGTCCAGAATCACTTAATGGACGCTGGCATTGCAGGGTTTTCCTGTAGAAGTGAGATATGGCCAAAATAAAAAGAGCCCAGTTGCTCAAGGTTTAGCAGATCTATATGACTGTGCAGCTGAACATGTATCAAATGAAGTAGAAGTGGAATCTAGTTTAAAGGCGTTTGGACAATCACCACACAAAGCTTTTGATGAAAAGACGTACAAGGATTTGCCAACTGTATATATTGATGGTTGTGCTTTCCACATTGAAAATGACAGTAATAAACAATTAGTGTCAGGGATAGGAAATGTCTGGTTGAAATGTGAAGGCATCCCCAGTATAGGGATGAGAATTGGAGCTAGGAGCAGTCAAGTAGCGGAATTGGCAGCCATTTATAAAGCAATTACTACTCCAGTTGATAATAAATATAGTGAAATTGTCCTGGTAACTGATTCTGATTATGCACGAAATAGCTTTGTGGAATATTTTCCTGGCTGGAAAGCAAGAGGCATGGTTACATACAATAAAAAGCCACTTAAGCATGGAAAAATGATAAAAGCCATAGACAAAATGGTGTCAGAGAATAATTTGACAATATACTGGAGAAAAATGTGTGGGCATTTAAAAACTCCTGGAGAGGATAAGGAGGGGAATGATAAGGCAGATCACCTGGCTAAAATTGGGGCTGTGATGGGAGAGTTGCGACCTATTGAACATTTACTTGGTGAAATACAAATTGATGCAGTAACACGCTCTAAAGCGCCAAAAGAGGTGGATCAACCAGTAGTACAATGGAGGTACGATAAACCAGATCAAGATCTGATTAAGGCACAAAAGGATGATCCAATTTTGGGAATATATTTTAATCATTTAATAGACCCTGAACAAAGCCCTTTAACAGAAATTATGTGGGAAAAGAAGAGTTGAGGGTGTTATTAAAGAATAAGCAACAAATTAGACTACAGGATGGGCTCATGATTAGAGAGCCCATAACAGGACAAATACAGTGGGTGGTGCCCCTTTCATTCAGAGGGCTAATGCTACACCATGCACATGATGCGATAACTGCAGGCCACAGAGGTTCACAAAAACATTGGCGATACTAAAAGATTATGCTTACTGGCCACATATGTCCCAGGATGTGGAATTATATACTAGAGGATGTCTAGTATGTGCCCAATTTAAACCTGCTTCACCAATGCATAGAGCCCCATTAATGAAAAGAGGCTTAACTCTTCCATGGTCAGATTTGCAAATAGACTATGTAGGGCCTGTTAAGAAGTCGAGCAGGGGGAACCGGTATATTTTGAGTGTGGTGTGTTTGATGTCAAAATGGATTGAGTGTATTCCTGCATGTGTTTGATGTCAAAATGGATTGAGTGTATTCCTGCACCAGATTGTAGTGTGCAAACAGCAGATACATTACTGGTGAATCATGTGTTTTCAAGGTTTGGGTTACCACAAAGAATAGAATCAGACATGGGCAGTCAATTCACTAGCGCTCTAATGAATAAGGTATGGCAAATATTGGGAGTGAAAAGAAAATTACACATTGCATATAGAGCTGCTTCTTCTGGGGGAGTTGAACGCTGTAATAGGTCTGTTGTGGACATATTAATGAAGTTTGTAGCAGAAGCAGGTTCCAGCTGGGATTTGCGTTTACCTTTGGTTTTGATGGCAATCAGATCAACTCCTGCCAAGGCAACAGGTATTAGCCCCCATGAAGTGTTGACATGTAGGAAGATGGTGTTGCTGCAACACCTACTATACAGAAGACATGAGCAGACACTTGTAAGCGCATCTACACTTCATGAATACATGGATGAACTGAGGAAGCATTTACAACATGCGTTTGTTTTTGTGCAGCAAAATCTAGAAAGAGCTGCTGACAGTGCAAAGTCATATTATGATAAAAAGACATCACTGAAAGAGTATTGTTTGGGCGATCAGGTATATAAATTTAATTTTGGAAAAGGTAAACAGAAAAATTCTAAATTTCTGGCTGCCTGGCAGGGGCCATTTCGAATTATAGATAAGATTTCTCCCGTGGTGTACAAAATTTTGAAAACTGAAGGTGAAACAGCAACAGAACAGTTTGTTCATGTAAACCAAATTAAACCATGGCACCCCAAACATGAGGTTAGGAGACTTGAGCATGTAGAAACAGATAGAGTCTGTTAAATACATTTAAAAAAATGAGTTTAGTCATAGTACAGTGACAGAGAAATAAAAATAGATGTGATTGATTATTGTGATGGAACACAAATACTGTGATATATATATATATATATATATATATATATATATATATATATATATATATATATATATATGTATATATAAAAAAATAAAAAAAAATAAAAAAATAGGGGCTGAAACTAGTGGAGATATTTTACAAAATTAAAATGTGTTAAATGTTGAGTGCTACTTTATGTATGTTTGTTTTTTCTCTAACATGTGCTTGATTTCAGAAGGTGAAAAGAAAAGGGCAAAGTGATTTACAAAGTGCATGGATATTTTTTTTTGTTTTGGCAAAAGGGTGAAGTTAGTATTGTGCTATATACTTAATTTGTTTATTTTCTATATGATTTATAATACTAACAAATATTTGGTCGGAGGTCACGGGACCGGAGGACACGGGAGGAGGGAGTCTTGGAGTCCCCTGGATGAAGATCAAGTGATGCCTGCCTCCGGGTGGAGGTGAAGACAAAGTAACCGGGATGCCAAAAGAGATGACTCCTATGGGAAAAGCATCCAAGAGTGCCAGGATGAAAGAGTGTGCCAAATGAACCAGATGATGGTATGTTGCTGATCGGGACATCTCAGGGGCAGACAACAGTAGAAGAATAATGAACTTGCAGCATTGTTGGTGCATGAATTCCGATGTATCCTGGAGTATGGAGTTCCACATATTTATTGTTTTAATTAATTATTTGAATCTGTTATTTTAATTCTTTATTTTAATTATTTATTTTATTTTATTGTTTTATAATTGACTTCAAGTACAAGAACAGGACAATGAACTATAGACACTTCAATTGGGAACAAATATGTAAAATATTTTATAAGAACTGATGAACTCATTTGGAATGGATTTTGATTTTATGGTGGGTGAACAGTGACTTTTCATTATTCATTTTGTTGAATTGCTATGATTTAAAAGAAAAAAAGGAACAAGTTGGGTTTCTTCCAATTGTGGCTTGGACCATTGTCAAATTTTCAGAAAAAGGGGGATGATGTAGTATAATTTATAGAGTTTTGGAGTACAGCAACACTGCATATGATCACATTACTGCTATAATGTGGCACACATATAGCCAGCCATATGTCGCCAGTGTAACATATGGATATGCAAATGGAGACAGGCTACAGATTTAAAAGCACCAGAATATATATACATATATTTTTTCTTTTTCTCTCATTTGAAATGCCTCATTTACAGGAGACTACATTAGTTGTCTAATTGACTGACTTAATTAACAAATACTAACACTAGTACTAATCCAATAACATTATAATGTGCAGAAAAGACATGCTCTGAGGGTCATTTTTAAACGTGCATTTAGATTTTTTTTTTCCTTGCTCTCTCTGTTCACTGTGTTACAGGAAGCGAAATCTGCATGCCAGGAAATGAGTTTAGATATAGTTTCTTACAGTAAAAGTAGAGCTATTGTTGAATGAAGGAGGATACCGTGTCTTGAAAGTGATTGGTGACACATAATAATGGGGGATGCAACAGAGGTTTGCTGGACGAGCTCTGACAGAATTAAGTTCAGATCGCTTTGGCTGAGCTGCGGCGAGGAGATCGCTTTGGCTGAGCTGCTGTGAAGAGTTTGCTTTGGCGGGCTTCTGACCTTCAGAGACTGGGCATTTCTGGTCTCACTTGGCACGGCTTGAGAACTGTAGATTGAACTGCATGTTCTCGCTGTGCATTTTAATCCTTCAAAATTAAAAAGAAAACCCTGGGCCCATTCCTCGGAGACGAGCGCAGGAAGGTTGCGTGTGGGAGAATTACACATAGCTGGTAATTATCAAAGTGAATGGAGATTACTGTGACTGCTGCACGGATGAAATGTTTCTCAGGCAGGAATGATAGAAATAGGGAATCCCCTGTGTTTAATTGACACACTGTAATATTGCAAAGTGAATATTGTTCTTTTGCTGCATGTTTTTTTTTTCTCTTTTTGTTACAGATGATGCAAAGTGAATATCGTTCTTCTGCTGTACATTTTTCTGTTTGTTTCTGTAAAACAAAAGGGTAAGGTGGTGTATTGAAATGCAACTGTTTATAATACACAAAAATACATAAAAGCAGACCTGTAGTGTTTTTGTTTTTCTCTTTTCTTAGTGCATCTGGAATAGCACTTGTGATACAGGGAAGATTTTTAGGTAGTGCATTTGTCATTTTTCCCATGTAGATAAAACAACAGAAAGAATAAGTTGTCTAAAAATAAGATTTAGTGATTATAAATAACTGTGTGCGTGATTCCACTCAGTGTGTGAGTGTGGTTTCGGAGTGGAATATAATACAATAGTTCTTGCTGAGCGTACATGAATCAGCAAAGAGGCCTGTGGAAAAAATAGTTCACTAATGTATATAAATGAGTGATAATATCATATGTTATTGTGAATACTTTATGGAAACATAGTTCACTAATGTATATAAGTTAGTGATAATACCATATGTTATTATGAATACTATATGGAAACATAGTTCACTGGTGTAGATAAATCAGTGATAACAGCCACAGGTGGCACTCTATATGAAAATGTGGTGTTTCTGAATAATGTAAGTCCAAGGCTCTCTATAGGTCACAGAAATATTATAAGAATAAGGAAGGTTTTATATAATGGGGCTATAATGAAGGGAAGGAAAATCATGCTCACCACTAAGTAATTTACCACCAGAAAATACCACCAACAAAAATGTATACCACCAAATGATCCTATGTAATGTAATAAGGAATGCTCACTGAAAGGAAGTAAGGCCAAACCCAATCTAAATGCAAGGAGCAGTCATCACAAAATTACCATTATTTTGGCAGTAAGAAAATATCGCCAGGCCCCAAACCTACACAAAATATCCAACAATGCATAAAGGTAACAGGATTTTTGGGGATTATAAAGAAGAGAAGTAGATACCTTGATTTCTGGTTCCAAGGGGACGCAAGGGTAGGCCCTAAAAAGACTACAAATAGGGGTGTTAAGGATACCTGGGGCAAAGTCAACAAGAAGAGTGCGCATGAAGCTCCAAAATGGGGCAAAAATGAGATGAGATACATTTACTAAAGATAGTAAAGGAAGGTGTACGCAGGGGAAAATGCATTGAAGTGCACATATGTGGGGTTATAAATATGTCAGTGTAAAGTTTTGGTGTGTTTAAAACTAGTAGATATAAAACAACAGTGAAAAAGTAAAGTGATTATTTTAGATTTTTGATAACGAGATTGACGTCAATCAAAATGATAGAAATCAAAGGCAGCCAATAAATAAAGAAGAGATTCTTAAAATATCAATGATAAAAATAACGAGATATTAAAGATTGATAGAAAGTGTAAATGAAGGTACAAAAAGAACATTGCTGTGTAGAATTTTAAAAAGCAGATAAAATATTTAGATTTTTGGATAAATTACACAGCAATTGATGATGCCTTCACAAATTGATCAGTGTGGTGTATTTGAAAATATAAAGAGAAGAATAAAAAATCAAGTTAGTACGAACAGTCGAGATTGACTTGCCATCATGGGATACACATCTCTTTCACATTTATGCAGGACATTGCCAAGATACAAAGATAAGATGAGGAAATATCATTCGGAATGGCTCTGAGGCACAACCATTGAGACACTTATGCCATGGCCCCAGGAGGGTTGATTGTCAAAAACGGTATTGCGACATACAACAATGTATTTGCATGCTACATATAAGAGAAAGAAGTTAAAGAAAAGGTTGGCTGTTTTAGAGCTATGGAAGATGTATCAGAGTGAAAAAGAAGATCCAGCGGAGAAGGACTGGATGCTTAATCAGCATAAAGGGGAGGATAAAATGCCTTTGGCTCCCCTTTCCCCTCCTGAAAACAAAAGCGTAGACACAGAACAGAAGATATTTGATCCTTTAAAGGAATTAGAAGCAGCAGCGTGATACCTTAATCTGACATAGGAACCCCCTGCTCATAACAGTGAGGACAATGTGGAAGAGAGCAAAAGCAGAGAACGCAAATATATTTCAACACGCGATGAAAGTAAACAGCATGATGAGACGAAGGATCGACAAGATAAACAGATGGGGATGGAGGAAGAAGCAGAAATAAATAAAAGACAAATCTAAGGGAATAACAATAGTACAGAATGAATGGATGGGAGGACAGATATTACTCAAACTGGATGATAAGAGCATTGATGGAGTTCGAGAAAGAGAAGTGAGAGAAGAGCGGGAAAAGAAAGACAAAGTAGAAGAAAGAGCATATAACGAAGAGAATGAAAGAGAATGCAAGCGAAAGTAAGAACAAAGAAGACACGTCTCAAAGAAAGAAAATGAGAGATTAGAAGACAAGAGACAAGAAGAAGTAGAAGCGTGAAGAATGCAATAACGTAGGTTGCACAGAAGGCAAAGGGAAGAGGAATTAAGGAAGATGAAGAGAAGAGAAGAAGAAATGAACATAAGTAAGGGACTAAAAGATGACAAGATAGATTATCTATGTCATAGAAGTATAGTGCCAATTGAAGCACAAGAATGACTTGAGGAAGAGAGAGTGTCACAACAGCCCTGTAAGGAGCTGCAAGGGGTACCAAGAATCCGATCATGGGCTGATGTGCGAGATACAGAAGGCGTATTACTTTGGAATTTATATAAACAAATGAGGAATAAAGAAGTGTACAAAACTCAAGAGAAGGATCTCTCCCGAGGGGAATTGGAGGTAGGTCAGATGACATCATAACAGACAAGCATAGAATGTTGTCCTTAAGTAGACTCAATCTTAATGATGGGGATAAAGATAACAGTCATACAAGCTGGGGCATAATAATGCCAGGTGAAGAAAGGGAAGAAAATGAAAGAGCGTGAGTGGAGGGCACATGCAGATTTTCAAAACAATCGAGTGTAGAGTAAGGGGTAAAATAGTCAGATTTAGAGGACCCTAGAGAAAGGACACCAGAGTCAACACCATACACTGAGCAACCACAAGCATGATTGAACAGTGCAGGGCATGTATCCCCGCCTTATGTAAGCAGATTAAGGGCACTACGAGAAGTGTTGGCAGGTATGATTATGGACCAGGGTTTTGACAATTCACATTTTTAGAGCAAGGGGGAGGACGACCACAATATATACCGTGGCCATAAACGGATAAAGATAATTTAAGATGTAAATTATCAAGTTTAACTTCTGGTGCAGGAACATTGATTTATGAGCTAGAAGGAATGACATCAGGGATGATGTTGGCTATAGATGATATAAAAGGTTTACTAGCAGCAATTATAGGGGAGCTGCTGACATTTGGAAACGAGCAGGTTACACAGGTGTGACTGCACAAAATATGACACACGATTGAGTGCCATTTAATAATTGCAGTGCAGACTTATGGCGGGTGCTCAGAGAACAATACCCCGAAACATCAGACATGGTTGCGATTATGACTAGGAAAATGGGGGAGGATGAAGACCCTATTGCTTATATTCAAGATATTCAAGACAGATGGCGCCAGGAGACGTGTGAACTGTTGGATAAAATGGTAGCATTATTTTATCATATTTTGTGGCAGGGGCTGCCTGAGCCATTGCAAAGGCAACTGAAGAAACAGGTGGGAATGGAAGTGAAGCCATGGCCAGAAATACAAGTGACGATCGTGCATCACTGCCAATTAATGCAGGAGAAGAAAGCGAGAATAGAAAGCAGGAGGAAGTACATTTTGTCCAGAAGAATTTGTCAAAAATACCTATAGAGGGAGCGGTATGGATGACCAATGAAGGAGGGGTGGCACAGGGGAAGCAGTCAGGACAGCAAAACAATGCAGGGTATTCCACATATCAGAGTGGGTACACATTTTGGCTAAGGGGAAGAGTTAATGGGCCTAGAGGAGTAGGACGAGGTGGATTTCAAAACCCTCAGGGAAGAGGAGGATCTGATAGTAGACAGTCACAACAATGTTGGAATTGCGGAAGAATAAGACACAGCTAGAACATGTAAAAGCAGAGGAGACATGCAGCAAAATTGTCAATGGAATACAAGATCACTCGCAGGTTCAGATATATGCGCTGCAACCACAGCAAATGAAGCAAGCGCCATTATAAATACAATCTCCACAAGGGCAATTACAGCAAATACCTATGCAAGCACAGAAGGTACAAATTCAGCAAGCACTGACACAACATGTCATGGTGCCACAATGGAATATGACTACATGAGCCCAGCAAGAATCTGCACCCAAATTAGGGAATGCGACTGTGGTAGGAGGAAATCCTTTCACAGGTACAGGGATGAATCTATAGCCACCATAGGACAGCCTACAGAGCTACCTGATGTGTTCAGTACTATCAGTAACACCAGAACCCCAAGAGGATCGAAGGGTCAAGGAGACAATAGGAGGCAAGACATTTTTATTTCTTGCGGACACTGGAGCAACTTGTTCCTGTGTCCATGAGGGAAAATACCCAATGTAAGGTATTGCAATGAATGCGCAGGGATTCTCTGGGGTGATTAATTCAGTTCCTTTTATAGACAAATTACCAATCTCTATAGGAGAACATGACATGTCTATGCCATTATTGTATTCTAGGCAAACACCAGTGAACATACTAGATTGTGACTTGATGACAAAACTTACATGACAATGGGCCTCATTACGAGGTTACCGGTAAGCGAAAAACGATGCCGGTAATGGATTACCGGCATCGCTTACCGCTCTGGTGAATCACGACCCGTCAACCCGCTATTAGCGGCACCCTAAATAACGGTGCCACTAATAGCGGCATGTCTGCGTACATGCGCCCCTCCAGGGAACAAATACTGGCATGCCAGTAATAGGAGGTAATCCCAACCCACGCCGACATGCAAATACCGGCATCACAAAGCCGGTATCCACGGGCTGTGCGATGCCGCCCATACAGGCATCACGGACCACCCACAAACAGCAATCAGGATACAAGGCAACTGCCAGAGGCGCACACAATCCCCACAGGTGGAGTCAATGGAGGCTGGGCCAGTATAAAATGAGCACACCCACACACCACACCCCTTCCAAAACAAAAATGCTACCACTAGCTGTTGCAATCATGGCGCTGGAGGACATGCCCATACTGCTACAACTACAGCAACAACAGCAACAACAACAACAACTTCAGCAGCAACAACAGGCAGCATGGAGGAGACACAGGAGAAGAAAGAGGGTGAGACAGGCCCAGCAATTACCACCAGCGCAGCCAGCAGTGCCTCGTAGGCAACCACCAATCCCTCACACCAGACCCAGCCCTTTTAGCCTAATCCCTAAGCAGATCCACATGCTATACCGGTTGGACCATGACACCATCACCACCATAGTGGACATGATACAGAACGACATTGCCAGCCTCATTGAAATACGCACTGCCATCCCCCCGCTACTAAAGGTGATGTCTGTGCTCCACTTCATGGCCACAGGCACCTACCAACACACTGTGGGCCAGCTGCATGACATTTCACAGCCACTATTTTCACGCATGTTGAACCAAGTGCTGGATGCCCTCCTGAAGCACGGAAGCAGCCACATATCCCTACCACGGACTGCCCAGGAGATAGCCGACACCAAACTAGGCTTCCATGCACTGGCATGCATGCCCAATTGTGTTGATGCCCTCGACTGCACCCATGTGGAATTGGTAGTCCCCCATGCATTAGAGGCGGTGTACCGCAATCGCAAGCAATACCACTCCATCAATGTGCAAATGGTATGTGACTCCAGCAAGATCATCACACATTGCTGCGCCCGATTTCCCGGATCAACACATGATGCCATGGTACTGCGCAACTCCACGCTACCCCGTCACATGGAGCGACATGTTGGACCACGTGCCTGGCTGCTTGGTGAGTTGCGCAACTGTCCCATGGCAGTGCTTTGGGGTACTGATGTGTAGGGATGCATAAGGGGGGCATACTCCACCTGTGTGGGAAAGGGGGGGGCATACTCCATCTTTGTGGGAAAGGGGGGGCATACTCCACCTGGGTGGGAAAGGCAGGGGCATACTCCACCTGTGTGGGAAAGGGGGGGCATACTCCACCTGGGTGGGAAAGAGGGGGCATACTCCACCTGAGTGGCAAATGCCGGTGATTGGAGAATGCATGCAGAGCTAAACACTCCTGACCTGAACCGGACAAATGGAACATGACACATCAATGGGCCACATTTCACAAATTATGCATATCGATTACAACAAGTAAGAGGCACAACCAGGCCACCATGGTGATGGCAAGTAATGCATGAATGAACAGGATGGCAACTGAGGCAATGTGGTCAGTGTGGCCATGCATAGTGAGAATGAACAGCATGAATTGGAGGCTAAACATTGTTGCAATACCACAGCACATCTGCCTCAGCATGCATGATTACACCCTGCATCATCTATTGAACGCCATCCAGACTACCACACCTCATGACAGTATAGAGTGCATCTAGGTGACATTTTTGCATGCGTACAGGGACATGTGCATGCCCACACCAAATAGCTGCCACCATGACTGTGCTCCCTGAAGGTGGCAGTTCAGAGTGACACACGCCTATTTGTATCTGCTTGCAGGTGATGGAATATATCCCTTGAGGCCGTGGCTACTTACCCCTGTGCGGAACCCGCAGAACAGCCATGAAGAGGAGTACAATCGTGTGCACACCCGTACCCGTGTTGTGATTGAGCAGACCTTTGGCCTGTTGAAGGCACGGTTCCGCTGCCTCAGCAGGTCTGGTGGGGCACTCCTATATAGGCCTGAGAAGGTGGCAAAGATCACCATGGCCTGTGTCATGCTGCACAACATGTGCGTCCGGAGAAATGTACCACTGCCACCTGACATTGACATGCATGGCCCGGGTGAGGATGATGAGGATGGAGACGGAGATGAAGTAGCCCCCCTGCCAGTATGTGATGCATGGGATGTCCATGCTGTACGGCAAGCACTAATTCACAAATACTTCTGAAACGCAGGGACTATGATAGACATGTGTCAGTGACACACTGGCTCCATGTGGACATGCACACTTGTATTGTTGGGAGTTGGCCACTGAACACCATCACACATTAAATGTACATGCACAAAATGAAGAATGTCCAGCCATTGAATTTTTGGCACACAACGGGTGTATTTTTCAAACAGGCAACAATGTGAACACTCCCCCCAACCCACAGTGAACTCCCTAACCCACCCTACAAACCCCAATAACCACCAGTGAACTCCCTAACCCACCCTACAAACCCCAATAACCGCCAGTGAACTCCCTAACTGACCCTACAAACCCCAAATGTCCCCAAATGTACTCTAATGATTGTTCCCTTCACCAACAACCATGTGTCCAACGGCCATTGTCTGGCCAATCTACTTCTTGGCCTTTTTGGTATCCGGGGGTGGCATCTCCGAGTGCCGTGCACTCCTCCGGGTCATCCGCACAGGGCTTGTGTGGGCTGAGGTTGAAGGTGTTGTAGCAGAGGACGTGTCACAGGCAGGTTCCACGCCTGCTCCAAGGCGTGGCCGCTGCATATGGAGCAGGATGGACATTAGCACTTGCGTTACTGCCCCCAGACAGTCCCTCATGACGATTGCAGACGCGTTAACAGCAGCAGTGTTCGCAGCGATGGCTGCTGTGGTCTCCCCAATGGCAGTAGCAATGGCCCTCGTGGTGTCCTCCCCATCGGCAAAATATACTGCCGCATTAGACCAAGCATTGACTCCTGTTGTGCCTCCACCTTCGACAGGCGAGCCTCAAAGGTGTTGGTGGTAGCTGGGGTGCTGCTGGCCGGGGTGGTGGTAGCCGGGGTGGTGGTAGCTGGGGTGGTGGATGGCGCTTGCGTTGGGCCCACATCCAGGGTGCTGTCCTCCTCGAAGAGGCACATGTCGGAATCTCCGAGTTCGGAATCGTGGAGGCAGGGATCGTCACTGCTGTCGACCTCCATATGGGGTGGGGAGGTGGTCAGGGAGTTTGGGGTGTGTGTAGTGGACACGACTGTGACACCCTCGGTGTCCACATTTGCATCCGCAACATCCGCGGTGGTTGGTGGTGCAGGAACGGAAACCCCTCCCACTGTTGTGGGTGGCTGCTGCTGGTCTTGATGTGTGTGGCCCACACTGGCAGTAGGTGTTTTTTGCTGGGTTCCAACCCGGTCTGGCACACTGCATGTTGCTCTGGCCTGTTTCTCTGGCTGGGGGGTAGTGGTTGCCGTGGCCCTTGTCCCATGGCGTGATGTTGATGCCCTTGCGCCCCTCTCCTGACTGGCATCTTCCTCATCGGTGCCTGGGGGTTAGAAGAGATGCAGGTCATCGGTGATGGTATCACATGCCAGCGACATACTATTGCCCTGTGATATATTCATACATTCATGCACCCATTTATTACAGGGGTGTGGCAATTGGTGTTCTGAGGGGGCATGTAGGCTATCAATGCATGGCAGGTGGCATGCCATTGATATGGGGACTGTGTGTTGAGTTACATGGGCACGGTCATGTTATGTTGCCCGTGTGTTGGTATTCGGATTGGCACTCAGCATGCATTTGTGTGTGGCAGGGTGTGGCATGCATTATTGACTGGATATGTTGATGTGGGTCTGGGACATGCATTGGCTTGCCTAGTGTCACTTCCACGTCACTTGTGCTACGTCATGGTTTGTCCTACAGGGATGTGCAGGGTCACTTACCTCCTTCTGGGGATAATGCAGTGCCCATCTCCATCTCTCCGAATCCCTCTACTGACTTGGAATCAATGAATGAGCTGGCAGTCTCCTCCCAGGGCATCAGCTTTGCTGGTGAGTGTGGCCCCCTGCCTGTCACCATGGCCACCCTCCTGTTGGCTGCCAGGATGTTCCTCACCCTCAAGCGGAGGTCGTCCCACCTCTTGCGTCAGTCATGCACAGTGCGGGGGGTGGTCCCCACGGCCGACACCCTCTGGGCAACCTCCTGCCAGATTTGCTTTTTCTTCATCTGGGCAGCATGCTTCATGTCATTTGACTTGATTATGTCTGCATGCTGGGCCGAAGTGTCTGCCAGCATGTTGAGCTCAGCGTCAGAGAAACGCTGTTTCCGCTTCCGGGGGGTCATCTTCTGGGTAGCCTTGAACATCCTCAGGGTTTCTGACGCAGCACGACACGAAAAGACTGGTGGTTAGGGAGGATGGCAATGGATTGTGTTTTTAAAGATGGCCGCCGGCCCATTTCCAGTTCCTGCGCAATGACGTTATTTCCAGGTCCGGTTTTGCAAACCCGGTATTAGCATGGTGGTATTACCATGCCAGTATTTAGGGGTTGTCCGAGGCGGTGCCAGTATCGGGGGGTCCCGCGATGCCACTATAGGGGGGTTGGAGGGCCTTTAGCGGCATGCCGGTATTGCCATTACCGGCATGGGGGTTCGTGCATGTTCGCGCACTCGTAATCACCCGCTATTGGTGGGTTCATACGAGCATGGACCCGCTCTTACCGGCATGCCGGTAATGAACCCGTTTTTACCGGGCTACTCGTAATGAGGCCCATATCTTTTACTGACGAAGGAATAGTGTGTTCCACTCGACGGATACATTATATGTATGTGAAAGAGTTTATATTAGCATTAAAAGGCCAGAAAGCCTTATGAGGGCTCCCTTTAGACCCAGATGTATTTCTGTATGGAGTGACTGTTTTAATATAGTGGTTACCCAGATTGATAGGTAAACTATTAAGAATACCTGATGAGTTTTTGTTTAGACCAGAAATCCCTAAGGATAATGAAGAAGGACAGATTATCCCATTGGAGTTAGAAGCAGCAGTGTTCAGAGAGGAAAGGGTGGTTCTTCATGGGACAGATGATGAGGGAAGAGGATGATGAACAGTGATATCCCTTAGTGAAGCATACATGCTGACAGATTTGACAGACGAGGAGTTGTTTAAGGATGAGTGTTCAGATGGTGAATTAGTATTTTTTATAAGTCTCACTTATTGGATAAAAGTAGAGAATAGAGAAATAACACAGAGAATGGGGTTGGTAAAAAATACACCTTCATTTTTTCAGGAAGATTTAGAAAAAGTGCCAAAGATTTTATGGACCACAAGTTTTTATGAAGTGGGTCTAATAAAGGGAGTGGGAGCAGTTAAAATCAAGCTTAAACCAGGAACACTTTTGCCATTTGCAAAACAATAGCCAATGTCTAGAGGGCAGGATGAAGGTATATTTGAGACCATTTCCACTTTGATGAAGCAAGGAATATTGGTACCATTCGACTCTCTATGTAACACAGCCGTGTGCCCGGTGAGAAAATTGGTGGGGGGTCGTGGAGATTTATTCAGGACCTTTGCCCTCTAATCAATACAGTCGAAGTTGAGTTTCCTTTAGTTCCAAATCCTGCAACAATAGTGTGCAACATCCCATCTAAGGCCAAATATTTTACAGTCGTAGATTAAAACATTTTTTTTCAATTCCCCCTCATGAAGACTCCCAGGATTTGACTTCCTTTCTGTATAGAACGATCCACCTGACACATACTGGATTACTCCACGGGAACTGTGAGTACCCTTCAATCTTTAATAAAGTCCTCCATATGGACTTAGGCGGTGTTCAGCTTGAAAGTGCAACCGTCCAATATGTGGATGACATTGTGGTGTGCAATGAGAGAGAAGAAAGATGTAGAGAAGACTCCATTAAGCTCATGACTATCCTTGCAGAAAAAGGATATAAAGTGGACAAAGAGACATTACAATACTGTCAGGAAGAGGTCTTGTATATAGGACAGTTGATTTCCCATGAAGATAGGAAAGTGACACCTGAGGGAGCAGAATCAATTATGAAGACCTCAAAACCTAAAACAGTGAGGGAGATGCAACCGTTTTAAGGCCTATGTAATTATTGCAGGGCCTGGGTTTGCTATTACAGTACTTATATTCAACCACTTTTAAAGAGGTTTAAAGAAGCACAGGTTGGCCAGAGGAAAACAATGTGGACCGATGAAATGACTGAAGAATTTGAAGAATTAAAAAAGGCGATCAGTACAGCCCCTGTGTTGGAAATTCCAGATTATCATGAAGAGTTATATTTATTTTCTCATTCAAATGCAAAAGTCATGACAGCAGTCTTCACACAAAAAATGACATCCGGACATGGACACAAACCATTAGCCTATTATAGTGGGATTTTGAATCCAGTTATTAAAGGGCATTATACTTGTGAGCAGTTTTGAGCTGCCTCTGCATTCACGATTGAAAAAGCTTCAAGTAATACAATGGGGTGTCCAGTAACAGTATTTATTGAGCATTCAGTATTTGCTATTTTAGAGAAACCTATGAGTACATTGACCACACAGAGAGCATCAGGATATGAGGTAATAATATTGAATCCTGCGATTAAAATGGTCAGATGTAAGACATTGAACCCAGCAACGTTCAAAGGTGAACCAGTAGGAGAGGATAATTATGTACATGATTGCACAACATATATTGAAATTCCCCAAGCTAGAGCAAATTCCCTCGGGATGGGGAAGTTGTTTGTATTGATGGTTCTTCAAGCCCAAGCTGGAAAATTAGAGGCGCTTATCGCTGTGCTTCAGATATTTGAAGATGAGGAAGTGACGGTGTACTCTGACTCCACCTATGTGACGTCAACCGTACACCTACGGCTGTCATGCTGCACAGACGGCACTCAAGGGCAACATGCAGCCCTATTGGACAAACTTATTGAAGTACTAGCACGCCCCTTGATGCTCACAGACGTAAAATGCACAGTGCATTCTAAAAGGACAGATTTAATTTCTTGCGGAAACGAAGCCACAGATTTAGAAGCCAAAAAAGCAGCCTATTTTCCAGCCATTTCTAATTTTTAAATTGAAAGTGTTAAACAAATGACAGGAAAATGTATTTTGGTAAAGGGGGGCTTTTACACAATGTTTATTGTCCAGTTAATTGAGGTACAAGGGCGAGCAGAAGAAGCAGGGGTGTTCTTTATCCCCCACCGAGGCAATTTGGACAGGATAGCACTGGAAAGCCAGTTATGCCTCTAGCATTATTTAGGGTAGCATTGGAGCAACTCCGCTACCCAGTGCATACAACTCGAGAGTATAGCTGCAACAGTTGCAGAGGAATGGCTCTCACCAAATTTGTTAGAACATGTGACACAATTCCTAGACCCAATGGCCCATTTTAGCACCTACATATAGATTATGTAGATATGCTGCAGACATGCAATGGTTACAGATATATGCTGCTTGTGGTATGTCCTTTCTCTAGATGGATTGAGGCAGGTCCATGCACACACCCTGATGCCACCTGTGCTGCTAAGTTCCTTGTGATTGAAGTGTTCCTAAAATGGCGTGTGTGTGACGTTTTGCGGTCTGACAGTGGACTGCATTTTATGAATGAGCCGTTTGAACAAATAGTTCTTCTATTAGGCATTAAGCACACGTTTTCTTCCTCTTATCACCCACAGGTGAATGGCATCTGTGAGCAATTAAATGAATTATTTAAGGAAAGAATAGCAAAGATAAAGATAACTTTGAAGAATGGATAGCTACATTGCCTATCCCTAGCCTTATACACTCTAAGGAATCAGCCTGGCTCAGATCACCATCTAACTCCTGCGGGTTAGTGACCGGACACCACATGAGAGCGCCCCTTATTCCTCCAACTAGGTTTAAAATGGATGCCCATAGTGTAGTGAAGACATTAGGTCATGAGATGCATGCCTACCTAACAACAATGACTGCAAGTTTTTCTTTCATGTCTCAACAGGTCAATAATCAAAGGGAGGGGTCAAATAGAAGTGACAAAGACATTCAACCCATTGAAGCAGAGGATTTGTTAAAACAACCATGCTTATACCCAGAAGTTCAGGTTCTGGTGCAGAAATTCATATGGACTTGGAACACTCCTCGTTTTGATGGTCCATACGAGGTGGAAGAAGTTACACCCACAGCAGCCAAGTTAAATGTTAAAGGATATTTGTACCGCACATTATCACCACCGGGGTGATCCCCTGGCGCTCTGGATGAAGAGCATGGCTTCATTTGAACAATATGAGGCCATATAAAGGAGAAACCTCAACCCCCCCTGCAACTACCCACAGTGAAGCACGAGAAGAAGTTCTGCGTATGCAGACTTGTTCTATGGCCAAGAGTAAAGACAAGGGAATTAAAGAATACAGCAGCACTTTGGACTAAAGGCCAATATCTTTTAAAATTTGACAAGGAGTCAACAGACTTGCAGTTATCTAGGAACTATGCATTAAAGTACTGGAGCTGAAAGAAGAAAAGCACACTTCATCTTTATGTTACCTATTGTAATAATATTACACACATTGGTCCTCATTCTGACTCAGGCGTTAAGGGGTTTACGGCGCCGTAAACGGCACCGACCCTTAATGCCTGATTACAAGGTTCCCTTTGCGGGATGCTTTTAACGGCTGCTTTCTTGCAGCCGTTAAAATCCATGCCGCAAAGGGACCTTGGCGATAATTACGGCACCGTAATTTACGGTGCCGTAATTATCGCCTTTCCCCATTCCCATTATGCCCTATGGGGCGAAAATGGGAATGGGGAAGGGTAAAATGGGAAATGGGGATTTACCGCCCCACTCACCTTGGAATGGGGCGGTAAATCCACCAACCACCATGGCGTCGTTTACGCCATGGTGGTAAGGGTAAGACCCAGGCGGTAACTTACCGCCTGGGTCGTAATGAGGGCCATTCCTGTATGCTGTTTTTACCTACATATTACAGTCTTATCCAGCTTTAAGAAGAATATACCTTAATGTCATAATGTTTTTGGGAAAATATAAGAATAACTATATTATTTTTAGGATAATTGTTGCAGTCATCTTGCAGTTTTTGATATAAAGGTGTGATTCATAGAGACTTGCAGAGTTATATATTAAAAGTTTGAGCAACAATGAGGTTTCAGGCTATAAGAGGCTCATTGCCATCACGAAAATTGATGAGTTTCCATGGAATAATAATTGTGGTGGCATTCTGCATTATGAATTGTGTTTTCCTCCTGATTATTATGACATTTAGACAAATTATAAGGAACAATAAAGAGATGGTGAATGGCAATGAAACTTTTACTGTTGATCCTGATGAAATCACAAACAGCATCTTTTATTATCTTACTAGGCATTTAATTTCAATTTAAAATGGATGTTGGTGAAAATCATGAAGGTACAGATATGTATCTTGACAATTCGGCTCATTTAAATAATATCCTCAGGTATCAGCACATGAAAAAGGTGGGAAGGAGACGTCAGATGAAAGCTGCTATGTGTGTTCCCTCATAAATTATGCTTTTGGAAACTCTAAACTATTTATAGCAACAGGTAGAGGGCACTAGAGAGCCCAACCAAGATGGCTTGTGAGCTCCACGCCGGTCTCCCGAAATCCTGCTAAAGATAATGACTGCTGGGACTAAATTGATATTAGACCCCCACACACGTCACAACAACAATGCCGTGACCCCACCGGTGAGTGCATATCGAAGCCACAACCCCAGCATCACAAAAATTGAGCAGAGTGACATTGCGGAAACCGCTCCCGAGACAGGTGAGGGCCACCCGGGGGCCCTGCACATCACTCCACCGTGGGACCCCACAGCGTACGACCCGAGACCAGAGAACAACATCATAGTGGGACACGAGTGATCCACTCTGGACCCCGGTACAGCCAGCCCCGCTCCGACACACCAAGGGGACTGCAGCACTGCGGGAGACGGCTCCCCCACTACATTCAGGAGAGCGAGGGGCGGGCACGGAAGAAGCACCACTGCGACTAACGGTGGCCCTGATGGTGCACTCCAGCACTCATACCTCCTGCTGGGGAAGAGACGCCCGGGGCCATCGAACCTAGACCTTCAGTCGCAACTGAGGAGTTCCCCCCGCTAACCCACCAAACCTCGGCCTCCCGCAGCGCCAAAGCATCACCATCTGCAGCCTATGCGCTGTGGGGGTGGACCGTTACCCGGACCTGCACTGCTGGGGCATCAAGCAGTGCCGGATGGCCTGGAGGCGATTGCTTTCATGGATGGACTAACGTTAAGTGTCGGAATCCTCCTGCCATTAACCGATGGCCTCCAATCCGGCGGCTTTCAGAGGAGGATGCCAGCCCACCGGCACCAGTCAAAACGTCAAGGGGTGAGCCCCTCCATGCGCCACACACAGCGTCTTGAATAACCAGCCTCAACAGGGCCAAGGCAACTGCCATGCCAGAAACAGACCTTGCTGCCTACAGAACCCAGAACATTTGACGGTGGTGAAGACCCAGGGGCTGCCTGCCTCACACAACTCTGGGCCGGAGCGGGGGTGCCACAGATGGCCGCAGCGAGGTGCGCAGGAGGATCTAAGGCCCCAGGGCAGATGGTGCCCGCTCCCCGTTGCTTGACCTCTATCCGCCCAAGATCTGAAACTCCAACAGCGGGAGGGCCGAGGTACATGCACCTGGGCTGACCCCGGGCTCCCTTATAAGAGAATCAGACAACCTTTTACCCCTACAGGGGAAGCCCAAGGAGCGACAGCCACTCAACGTCCTGCCACACATCCCATCCAGCTAGGGAGAACCGACAACACAGGAGTGGGCCTATCACAGCGGGTGAACCCACAAGACCCTGAACATTCCACTGTCCGGACACTGCATCGTAGAGCAGCCGTCACTACCTAAACTGAACACCTCCAGCCCAAGCTCATTCTGACTCCTGACAGAGGCGCAAGGTGAGGAGGGGGGCATCCAACCTTACCCAGACACTCAAACACCTGCACTCCAACGCAGCACAAAAGTGGACCGCTCCCCATGCACCGCCACAACAGGAGTATAGCAGTATCCCCCCCTTCTGGCAAGCTAAGGGTCCATAGGCTACAAAAAGACTGCCCAATCTAGTCCGACCCCAGCTAACACATAGCAGCTCTCAAGCAGCAGTGTGGCCCCGGCTGGGTCCACCCAGTTCAGCCCCTTGGACTATACAAAGCCACGGGCCCACTCGCCCGCACTGAGACAGGGAAACGGCCCCACAAAACAGAACCTCCACATAGCTGATCCCCTCTAACCGTGCTACATCTCAACTGCCAACAATACCCACCAGCTGTCTCTGACACTCAACCTCTGGCTTGTTCAACACAGCTCCTTTCCACAACTGCACGTACCCTTCCTGCACTAGACCCCTACCAGGCCAAGAGCACTGACCACCACACAAGGGGAGAGCAGACAAATTGAAGAGGAAGCCCAACTTCAAATCCAGCTCCACTGCCAGAACCCTCGAGTCACTAACACCACTAGCACCTCCAGAGCCGAGGATGGATCCAACTGATGGTGCCTCCCAAAGCCCACGACCTGACATACGCAAAATCCTTCTGGACCTCAAAACTGGGATTGGTGACCTAGATTCGAAACTAAATGCCCTGTCCTCCAAAGTCGACCAACTCCAACATTGGCTGGACAAACATGAGGACTGACTAGACACCTCAGAACAGAGAGTGTCAGACCTGGAGGACGGAACTACAGGCCTCACTGCCAGGGTGAACACACTGGAAACCTAAATGAAAACCGTGATTGCAAAAAACAAGGACTTAGAAGAGAGAAACCGCTGCAACAACATAAGACTGGTAGGGATAAGAGAAAAGCAAATCCTGCAAAAAATTGAAGAGTTTGTTGAGACCATGGGCAAGGAGCTTTTTGGGGAAGCCGCCTTATCCCAGTTTTTTATGATAGAAAGAGCGCACTGTATACCTCCAGTCCTCCCCATCCCAGGCGCTCACCTACACCCTATCATCACAACGCTGCTTAACTACAAAGACCGGGACACGATCCTGCGACTCGCAAGGGAGAAAGGGGAGCTGTCCTACGACAAAATACAGATATACCCTGATTTTTCGCAAGCAGTTCAATGATCGCGTATAACCTTTACCGGAGTGAAGAGAGGCCTCGGAGAAAACCAGATTCAATATTCCATGCACTTGCTGTCCAAATTATGTGTACAAAATGGAGGCAAAACGCAATTCTTCAACTCCCCGGAGGCGGTCAGCAACTACTTAGATGAAATCGGCTGCCGAGGCCCCCCCGCAGCAATCCAAGACCGAATGAGGTCACCAGAGGTGGAAGAGACCCAACCTGAGACTTCAAGGTATGTGGGAAACAACACTACACAAAGCATTCCTTATACCACTAACATTGAGATCATCAGTTACTGGTGAAGAGGACCATTGACCCACTCCTACTACCTGCAACCCAAGCTGTAATTCGACAACTTCACCCACAGTCGTGTCTACACATACTATTTCAAAGAAGCCGGCGAGGTTGGCTGGACTCTAGCGCCCCAAGCGCAGCACTGTTCCACAGTTTTTGGTTTAAAGGGTGGGTACATCAAACGGGCGAGTTGAGTGTTGCCCGCAAGGGAGGGAAAGGGAGGTAAAGGGAGGTAAAGGGTTTATAGTTTCCGACACTGTGCCCACCACGATCCCGGTCACCACCGTCCACCCCCACACAGAACCTTGACACATGGGAGAGACATGCACGCTTTCATACCACAATGCCTAAGGTAGTCCAATAATATTCCGTTTTAACGAGTCACCACCATCGACCATTCAAGCTAGCAACGTGGAATATCAGGGGAGGGAACAACCCAAACTAGACATGGAAGATATCTCACTACCTTAAATGCCACAACGTAGATGTTGCTCTTATACAAGAAACTCACCTTCTCCCATCCTCTGAGAGTTGATGCCCCCCGCCCCCTGGGGGCATGCCACAGATACTACTCCTCCTTCTCTTCTTACACCAGAGGAGTAGCCATTCTGATTAGCAGGAACACGAAATTCAGGCTGATATCTATATCATGGGACACCGAAGGCAGAGCACTACTAGTCTGTGGGGTACTGGAAGGCACCGAACTGGTCCTGATAAACACGTTCGGCCCAAACATTGATGACACTAACTCATTCGACTGGGTGATGCAGCATCTCGCAGAGGTTAACAACACCACACTGTACCCCATATGGGACAAATCACATACGACCACAAACACGGCCACCAAAGCTAGCCTCCAAGTCCGTGAAATATGCAAGACCTACGAGTTAATAGACTTATGGAGAATCACTCAGCAAGTGTCCCGTGAAAACACCTTCCACTCCTGGGTACATGGAACTAGCTCACACCTGGACTATCTACTAGTGTCCAGGTTGGGAGATCTACAATGGGGCGAATGCCAGATTCTACCCGGACTCTCTCCGACCACTTCCTAGTTACCGTAGAATGCATCCCGATAGGCACCCGCACGAAATGCCCCGCATGGAGATTCAAAACTGGGGCACTTCAGGACCCAGTGTTTGCCCAGGAACTCCTGGAGGAGATACAATCCTTCCTTAACATTAACCAAGTCAGCCCCTTCACACAGAACCCTGTGGGAAACCCTAAACTGCTACATCAGAGGTATATGCATGGCCAAAGAGAATAGCATATTGAAGACCATTAGGAGAGACCTCGAGAAAAATGAGACCCGCCTGAAAGAACTAGAGCAAAACTGCACAACCCTGGAGGACCCTAGCACATTGGCCCGCATTAAAAAAGAATTGAACAAATTCAGCGACAACGCCGAACAAGAGTGCCATTTCCTGGTATGAGGCCATCAAGTGCTACAATACGGCAAGGGCCAGAAACCTGGTGCACTGCTGGCAAAGTTGCTGGCTGCAGACCGATGACCACTACAGGTTGAATGCGTCTGCGACCCAAGAGGGAACCTAGTCCACACAGAAAGAGAGATAGTGGCAACATTCCGTACCTTCTATCAAGACCTATATAGTTCCAAGACCTCGAATAACACTGAGATGCTGCAGGAATACCTGAATGGCAGAGAGCACTACTGGGTGGCAGGAGACCTGAGAGACCCCTAAACAAACCAATCATAACAGACAAAATCTTGACTGCCATAAAGGAGCTGCCGGGATCTAAATCACCAGGCCCAGACGGCCTGACAGGAGAATTCTATAAGGCACTTGGCCCTACCCTTGCACCAATCCTACTATCAGTATGTGAAGAGGCTCTGACAAATGAATGTCTGCCCCCACACTACTTGAAACCAACCTCATCCTACTCCACAAACCCGGGAAACCTCCCGAAGAGTGCACCTCATATAGACCGATTTCATTGATCAATGTGGACAGCAAGATCCTTGCTAAGATACTGACTAACCGGGTACTCCCTCTAATGCCTGGACTGGTGCTAGTGGATCAAGCCGGCTTCATCCCAGAACGAAGCACAACATTCGGCATCTGCCAACTCTTTGGCATCATCAAAGCAGTGGACCCCTCAGCGCGGGCAATTGCAGTCCTACTCGATGCGGAGAAGGCATTTGACTCTATCGAATGGCCGTATCTTTTTGCAGTACTACGGAAGATGGGCCTTGGTAGATACTTCCTCAGCTTGACCTCTCTCCTTTACAAGCACCCCCTAACCAGCATCACACTGGGGACCACTACATCCGAACCTATAGAATTAAAAAGAGGAACCAGGCAGGGCTGCCCCTTGTCGGCGCTATTGTTGGCACTCACGATGGAACCCCTAGCAGCCAAACCTAGATACAAACTCATAAAGGCCTCACCATCGGGCTCCACAAACTAATCCTGTCCCTATACGCCGATGATGTCGCCCTCATTGCCAGCGATCCAACAACAAACCTAAACCCAGTAATGAGAGAAGTCCTTAGGTTCAGCGGCCTCCCTGGCTTAAAGATCAACCACAATAAATCAGTTGTATTCCCGCTAACCCCGATCACAGTAGAATTCAATGATGACTTCAACTTCAAATGGGAAACATTGGGGGTCAGGTACCTAGGAGTCATGATGTCCAGGAACTACAACAATGTATTTTGGCATAACTATAGAAAGGTGATGGCGATGCTCAATGAGAAAATAGCCAGGTGGAAACGCCTCCCCCTCAAACTATGCGTCCGAACTTCAATTGTCAAAATGGTCATACTGCCCAAACTCCTATATCTGTTTGTAAATATACCACAGCTATTGTCAGAAGGCTTTTTCCAGCAATTGCAGAGCCTGATCCTCAAAGACTCTGGGCAGGAAAACCAGCAAGAGTTGCTTACACAATCCTTATTCAACCTATTTCGAAAGGCAGCCTCGCACTTCCCGACCTTGAGCGCTATTACTGGGCGGCCCAGGCGCAATTCCAAAGTCACTGGTACACCACCCAGTTCGTTTGTCGACATGTCCAGATTGAAAGAGCTCTTGTCACCCCCAACCTCTTAGGCGCGACCATCATAGGGGAACTCCAGGTACCTGCAAAAACCCTAAACGTAGTGCTAACCAGATATGAAATTTGGAGGAACATTGCACTTAAAAGCAACATCCGTGTCAGCTATTTTCCCCACCTCCCAGCGAGGTTCATTCTGGGAATGCCACTCACAACAGAGAAAGTATACCTCCAGCTGACAGACAAACTAAAGATAGCCACTCTAATCGACTGGTTCATGGAGGGTAACTTTATGACACTCCAACAGGCCAGATAACAAGGACATATTAATTTACTTCAGACTCCGACACTGCCTAGGGTCTCTGTTCCTCTCATTTCCCGCTCAACCACCCACATGGCAACTGCTACACGGGGTAATCCAGGCATAAGGCAAGGGCAGACTGGTATCAAGAATCTACAAAGATCTACTGGCTACCACACACCAGCTAACAACCCCCAAATTGAGATGGGAAAAAACACTGGCAGATACAATAAGTGAAGAAGACTGGTCTTACATACAGTGGCATGCACAAAAGGTGTCTCTAAACTCACGATATAAACTCATCGACTTCAATTTCCTCCATCAGGTGTACCATACGCCAGCCAAACTCCAGCGCCATCATGCAACCATATCGGCGGCCTGCGAGAGATGTGGCGCAACCCCTGCAGACTTTCTCCACCTAGCCTGGGAGTGTCCGTTAGTCGGGCGATTCTAGGGCGAGGTGCTAAACACATCTGCAATAACAGGAGAACAACTCATGTGCTGCCCCACAGTGACAATGTTAGGATGCATTAGGGACCTGCACCCTGCAACGAGGAGACTGGCCATATTACTACTAGTACTCGCGAGACAAAAAGTTGCCACCAAACAAATGAGGGCCCTATGTCAACTATCTGTTATCATCATCAGACTAAACACCACCTCATTGCTCATCTGCGGTCTCCTGTAGCGACACTCCGCTGCTTTACAACAACCACATATGTATCATACAATGTATGCATGCCAACCCAAGAACTTGAAACGCTTTGCAGAGGGGGGGGAGGGGCCGGGATGGGGGAGCTGGGACCACACAACATAGTTTTTGTCTTCTTTTTTCTTTTTTTCTTCTTTTTGCAATGTAAATGTTTGTTTGAAAGACCAAAAAATAAAGTAAAAAAAAAACAAAACTATTTATAGCAACACAAGTATCAGTGAAAAAAGCCACTTCCTGACACATCTTGCTTTTTTCCTGACCAGGGGACAGTTGCAAGGCCACCAAAATGGGGAGGATTTTGTTCTTTGGTGCTGATAAGTATACTAGCCTTAGTGGTACCACAAAGTGACCTGAAGATGACAGACTTCCCAAAGATGGACACACACCTGAGGAAGAAAAGATTGTTTTACTGAAGCAGACAGAGGAGAAGCAATTACTTCTCAGCAAAATCAATAGATGCCTATTATGACATTCCAGATAAGCATAGGTTGTTCAGCAGAACAGCAGTGATATTCATGGCTTTATTCCTGCCAGGAATCCAGACTGCACTGAACGCCAAGTGGCTGCAAATCACCAGATGGGAGCTGCTGCAAATGATTAACACAACAATAAAAGGATTCAATGTGATCAAAGAAGAGTTGAGGGCAATCAGGCTCATGGCCCTCCACAACAGGTATGTCCTGTACTTAATTACAGCAATAGAAGGAGGCATGTGCACCAAGATTGGGCCTTCTTGCTGTACATTTAAACCTGCTCATGATGAAGACAATGGGACTCTGACAGAAGCAATAATGATGTTCTCAACCATGCATATAAAAATGGAGCATGAGGTAGACAATATTGTGGATGACGGCTGATTTTCATCTCTGTTTTTGTGAATCCCAACTTGGTTGCCAAACACCTTCAATTTACTTGGGGCAGTACTAGTGTTGGTATTGCTAGGACTTTGTCTCATAAGGATCATCTTGGGACAATCACAGAAGACAGCCAAGAAAGCTATTAGAATGAAGATCATGATTGAGTAGATGTAAAATGAAGAAAGTACCTGTGAGAATATAAAGAAAAGTTCTCTTGCACCTCCAGGAACGAAGTTCTATTATCCCAAGGAGCATAAAAAATATGTGGGATGTTGGATATTCTGTCCACCATCAGGAGATTGCTGTGACATGACCTGGAGTGTGGATGAACATATAAACCTGAGGGGGGTGACAAAGATATGGATTCCAAAGAAACAATCGTAGGACGAGATGATAAAGGAGAATGAAAAAGAGAATGAAGAGAGGAATGTGGTTGAGAACCTGACCAGAGGGGAGAATATAGAGGAGCAGGTGGATGCATTTTCCACTAGCTGCCGCCCCCTCACCGTCATCATACTGGAACAGCATGAAAAGGGCTACATGTGGGACTCCATATGTTATTCCCATACCTCATTGAGTGTATGAGAGACGATATGCACTCAGACAACCATAGCAAAGGTATCCTTGTATTGAAAGTGAGGAAGGATGCTTTATGGAAGGATGTCAGCATGCACCATTGGACATCATAGAGCACTGAGTGAAATAGGATGTGGGCAAAGTGATGTCATAAAGAAGATATATGACAATAACAATGCCTCTTCTGCCTACACCCACATCATAAGGAGGTAGAGTGTGGGATATGCATCAGTTTCTCCAAGAAAACGATGAAGGACATGCATAGTAGGCTGGCGGCATGGCTTAACACCATGGCCTCTGACCCATGCTCCGAGCGGGTCCGAGGAGCTGTCTTCTAAGTCCTTTGAGTGCACCTCATGCATGGGGGCCCAAGATAAGGCCAAGATCTGCAAGTCAGAGTCCACTGAGTGAGTCATCTACACCGGCTAAGCTACGGGAGAAATCAGAGAAGCCATGGACAGAGGAGAAGAAGGCTGCGCAGCCTACGCAGGCTCAACCGGTACAGGCAAAGATCTTGTTGGCGACTGCATTGACGGCTACTACTACCACGGCAGCTACGGGCACTGATCCTATGAGGGTGGCTCCCATGGCACAGAAAGTGTCCCTGCCCCCACGGTGCTACAGCACTGCAGAGACTTTGGCAAAATCTGCAGGTACACCAGAAGTGGTGAAGATACTGACAGGTCCTGGTTCAGAACCCTCAAGGAAGAAAAAAGGGGGGGATGAGGAGGCCCCGAAACAGCCCTCCCAGGTCATCTCCCAAGCCATGGAGTTCTCGTCCACAGATGATGAAGATCAGGAGTCCGTACATACGCTCCACGAGGACGAGGAAGACGACTGCGATGATGGCACAGGACCTAGTTTCCTGGTGTTACCTTCTCAGTCGATGGACATTTCTTTGAATATTCTGTTGACTCTCCACACCTTGGTGTCAGAGATCCAGATGAGAACGCCTCCAGCACTGGTACCTGAGGTCCCCCATGTCCTCGGTCAGCTTCCGCCAAAGAACAGGAAGCGTCATCTGATGCCCCCATATCAACCTCCTTCACCGCATCAGGACACAACTCCCCCAGCAGACCCAGACATGGGTACGGGAACGGATATATCCACAATGATGGGTGACATCGAAGACATTGTCGCAGCGGATGGCGAGTCCCTACATTTGGATGGCCTGCATAGGGTTTCCCCACTGGACGAGGTGGGTTTGTACCATTCCATGATCACCAGGGCCTCCGATCATTTCCAGATGGTGCCCGAGGAAACCTAGTAGAAGGGCTTCTTGTATCAAAGGCGAGAGGACAAGAGGAAGACGATCATGGTGGTGCCTTTTCTGGACGATATTCGGGAACAGGGCATATCCCTCATGAAGAACACTTGCACAGCTCCAGCCAAGTGGGATAGGCTGGAAAAGAAGTATAGGGTGCTGACTCCACACCCAAATGCCTGAGGTCACAACCATCATCGGACTCGCTGGTGTCTGCAGCCACAAAGGAAATGGTGGGCTAATCCGCCCTCATCATCTTAGATCCCTCCTGACAGTGAGGGGAAAAGGATGGATGCCATGGGGGAGAAGGTGATTTACACCGCAGTGTCCACAATCAAGGCAGCCAATGCAGTGGTGATCCTATCCAGGTACAACAGGGAGTTGTGGTACAAATTAGGAATGATCCTAGAGTTCCTCCCCACCCTCGACCTCTTCCAGGAAGGAGAAAGAAGTGGCATTGGACCACACCATTACGGTGGCGGTGGACGATGTCGACACAGGGTTCCGGCAAATGGGGAACAGTGTCTGCAGGGATGGATGAGGGCCACTAACTTTCGTCAGGAGGTCCAAGCAAAGGTGCTGGACATGCCCATCGTTGGTGAAAATCTGTTTGGGAAGGCCGTTGACGAATCCCTCCAGGCCATCATAGTGTATACAGAGACGGCCCGCATCCTCGGCACTCTCCAACAGCACCACTCGTCTTTTCGCTTCTCCAGGGGAAAACCGAGCAGGTCTTTGAAAGGGTTCTCCACATCATACAGACAGCCTTCCCTATCATCAAAGCAATAAGTCTACAGAGGCTGCTCACAGGCCTACGGTAGTGGAGAACAGTGTCGCCATCGCCCGCAGGGCAGTATACCGCCGTCCAAGCAAGCCTGAACTAGCCAAGGAGGCCAGCTGACGAGGTTAGTCAGTGAGTGGACAAAGATCACCACCGACAGATGGGTGCTGGATGCTCTCACCCAGGGGCACACCTTGGAGTTCCAACGCAGGTGTCCTCATATTCCGCTGGTTCCCTGGCAGGAGCAGCACATCACTTGCTCTGGAAGAGGTATGGGCCATGCTACGAAAAGGGGGGATAGAACTAGTTCCCAATGGCTCCTGAGCCTACAGAGTTTATTCCAGATACTGTCTAAACAGAAAAAAGACAGGGAATTGGTGGCCCATCCCGGACCTTCAACATATGAACAAAGACTTGAAGTCCCAGAAATTCAGGATGGTCATGTTGCAGCATGTGCTCGGCCAACTGGAAAAAGTAGACTTCTTGACATTGTTGGACCTGGAGGATGCAAATTTCCATGTCCCCATTCACAAGAAACTTCAGAAATGTCTATGTTTTGTGATGCAGGGCCAGCACTACCAGTTCAAGGGCCTACCATTTGGCTTGAAGTCATCCACAAGAGTATTTACAAAGTGCCTAGCCCATCTACGTCTACATGCCATACATGTATACCTGTTCCTGGACGACTGGCTAATTTGTGCCCGCTCGCGCGAGCGGGCCGACGAGCACACAAAGGTGACCGTCTGGCTAATGATGGACCTGGAATTCTCTGTCAACTAACCGAAGTTCTGCTTAATGCCATCGCAGAACGTGCTGTTCCTAGGTGCCAGACTCAACACAGTGTCTTGCCTGGCATCTCCCTCGGAGGAGAGGCTAGCAGCCATTCAAGCAAAAGTGCAATGGCTTTCGTAGGCGAATACAGCCACGGTGTGGGCCATCAAGTTGTTACTGGGCATGATGTCATCCAGCACCTAACTCGTCGGACTTTGCATATTGCAGATGCAACCCCTACAAGAATTCCTGATGCCTGTTGGATACAGGTGTCCGGAAGTTTTACAGAAAGGTTCCTTTCAGTGAGGAGTTCCGACGAGTGATAGAGTGGTGGGGGTTCCCCACCCACATCGCCCAAGGCACAGAATTTCAAAAACTCCATACGAGGAAACGTTCACCACGGATGCCTTCCTGGACGCTTGGGGAGCACACACAGACGTCTGCACATCAGAGGCCAGTGGCGCCGGAGAAGAAGGACCTCCATATCAACATCCTAGAGCTACAGGCGGTATTCTGGGCCATCAGGTCATTCCTACTGTCTCTCAAAGGCAAGGTAGCGAGGATCGTCATGGACAACATCACCACCATGTTCTACATCAGGAACCAGGGGCACTCAATCCCTGGCACTCTCCAAGGAGGCCCAGGACTTGTGGCACTGGGCCGTCAACAGGGGATGTTCCTTATCCCTCTTCACCTAGCGGGAGTCAAGAACACCATTGTAGACTCCCTAGCAGGGAACTCCACTCCCGCTATGAGTGGGAGCTTCATCAGGTGGACTGCATGTTTGCCAAATGTGGCAGACCCCAGATCGATCTGCTTGTGACGGTGGCAAACTCCAAATTCCAGAGGTTTGCCGGCAGGTTCCACCAGCTGAGGAGCTTGAGGGACGTGTACTCCTTCCCGTGAGAAGGACTGTTTCTATATGCATTCCCTCTCCTGCTACAAGTCATCAACACACTCAGACAGTGCCAATGCAAGATGATACTCATTGCCCATGGCATGGCTGAGGAAGATTTGATACCCGGCCCTTCTCAGCCTGTCAGGGGAGCCTCCAGTCAAGTTGCCAGTGCTTCCAGATCTTCTCATCAGAGAGGGAGGCACAATCCTTCATCATGACCCAGGACTGCTGAACATGAAGCTTGGCTCCTGCAGCCTTAGAGTTTTGAGGTTATGAGTTACCAGCAGACTGCAGGGAAGTCCTCGCCAAGGCCAGGGCGTTGTCGACCTTAAAGTGCTATGCCCATAAGTGGAAAGTGTTTTGCTACGGGGTGCAGGTCGCAGAACATTACTCCTCTGAGGGTCACAGCTCCACAGATCCTTCCATACCTGCTATCCTTGGCAAAGGCTGGCCTGGCGCATGCCTCCATCAAGGTGCATCTGGCAGCTATCTCCCGCTATACCAGATCCCCAGGAAGATCCTCGCTCTGGTTCCACAGACTTCTCAAGGAGTTTCTCTAAGGACTTTTCCAATCTTTCCCACCGGTGAAGGCACCTGCCTCAGCATGGGAACTCAACGTGGTCCTGACAAGGCTCATGGGGGCTTTCTTCGAGCCTATGCATCAGGTACCACTCAAGTTTCTCTCGTGGAAGACGCCTTTCCTTGTGGCCATCACCTCTGCCAGACGTGTAGGTGAGATCCAGGCCCTATCATACAAGCTCAAAAGATGCAAGTAGATCCGACTATAGTGTGCTAAGTGTCCTGAAGTATGGTAAGGCTGTCTGCAACACCTGAGCCTTGAGGGTCCAATCCCAACCTCAAGAAATTAATATGAAAAAAATAAACAGGGTGGCTCTAGGTGATGGCGCTAGCCTAAAAGAGGGTTTCTTCAAACAGATTTACAGAGTCACTCTGCAATTTCTGATCAATTTGAATAAACACAAGGGTCCTGATGGGCTTATTACACTGCAATTTCATTCATATGTATCACAGAAGTTTTCCTCTTAAGCCTATACATGCTTCTGACAAAAAGTGTCTTTGTTAAGGCGAGCTACATTCTTATTTGTGACCTGTTTGGTAAATCTAGAGAGTCCCAAAGGGATTGTGGGTCATGACCACAATGTGAGCATTCTGCTCATAAAACATTTCAGCAAATTAGCGCAGATATGTTCATAAATTATGGGCACAGTGGCTCGGTTGCGGTATATGTCCCTAAATGGGAGAAGTCTCTAGTATTATGCCGTATTAGACGGCATAATACTAGAGATTTCGGCCATCATTGCTCCCATTTAGAGGCCAAGAGGAGCAATGATACCCAGTATAATTAAATCAAATAGCAGTAAATAAGAGGCTGAAATGGACAAATTCATGGTCTCTTCACACATGACACAAAAGTTGCTATTCATTGAGCCTCAAATGTGCATAGAGATGTGCATTCACTCCTACAAATATCCTAGAACAGGGAACAGGCTGCAAGGTCAACTACAGATGGGAAACCTTCACTCATGGACGAACTGATGAGAGATGGTGGGCTAATTGGGAAAGTGGGGAGTAATCTAATGTGATCCAATCACCTGGGTTTCGTTTTCCTTACGTGCTGCTAGCCGAGTCAGAAGTCTAAGGTTGGGTGGGAATGCCAACCAATCAGTGGGTCTATGAGAGAACGTGGTGTACAATGTTGTATAGACCAACCCGCTGCCATTTGTTAAGGATTTCAATCAGGCACAAACCCAGGTCTTGCCTAGCATGTAGTGCGCAATGAAACCCTTATTTATTTGTCTATAAGTTCAATATTCTGAATTATATATCACTCATATCACCCTATAAATACCCTCCAGGTCACACTGAAACAGGAATCAGGCTAGTTTGTAAAGGTAAATATATATTTATTTATATATGGGGCAGCAATCACCAAGCGGTGACAATACAATTCAAAATAAGTAAAGCAATTGAATTCACTTATATTAATGTAGAACAGAGAACAGAAAACACAGGAAAAACAAACAGTTTTGGGATGTGAACAGAGAGCGTTTAGATTAATAGTTCCCCCTGCATAGTACTGAAAGTAGCAATGAGCAATCCTACACAAATGTCAGTAATCAGCAGGTATCCAGGAATGAAAGACAATGTCTAGAGTTTAAATGCAATTTTCCCTCCCCAAATAAGAGAGAAAACCATTTTTGGAAATAGACACTTTTAAAATGACAGGTGAAAAATGGCTTTGTAAAACAGTGCAAAAGGTTGCGAAATTGCTTAAATGGAGAACAATTCTGAGGAAAGCACCACTAAACAGGTCCGAACACACATTAGCTACAAGATAAACAACAGTATATACTTTAGATCAGGATGGGAGTTTAAGAAACCCTTTAACTGGGAAAAAGACACGTGTAAGCTTTTGAAAAATGCAAATTCGCGGCCAAATGTCACTATGTGATTCTGGACAAAAACTGGTCAAATACACTGTTCTGTGATTAGGTTTTTGGTTGTGGATGTAGCTAAGGGTCCTAGGTATCAGCGAGAGTTCAAATTCCGTTTTTATCTATACATTTAACAAGTTATGGAGGTTTTAGTGAGAGGCGTTTTTGCAAAATAGGCGCGAAAATGAAAACAGACATTTGGTTTTAAAAATGACAGATTGGTTTCATTACACTATATTAATGACTATGAAAAAAAAGAGGATGCCACACATGAATCTTCACAGTTACTTGGCCAGCGTAACCCTTCACACGGTGGATACTCGATTCCTTTCTGGGATTTACTTTAGTTTCTCAAAATCACTAATGACTTAGGGTTTTGTACACAGATGAGAGAAAAATCAGTGCAAGAATGATTCTGACAATAATAGGGTTCTGAAATTTAAGATGGGATGGGTTGAGAATCAGATAAGACAATGCAAATATACCAGGGGTCACTGTTCTTCCTATTAATACTTACAATCCCTTGTGATTAAAATGGACCGTCAAGGTTCTAGTCATGGATAGGGTCAGGTCTACCGGCAGCAGGGCATTTCTGGCGGGATTGGATCAGCGGCATGGTTCTGGTCAATTTTGGACTGCACTTCAGACTGGATTTGGATGGGCCCTTCTGGTCACTGGACATGGTAGATGACAGGATGCAAGTTTCAGCAGGCAAGCCCTTATGGTAGAAAGCCAAACTGGATCAGTATTAAATCCCTTCAAGTTTGGGATGTTTAAAATTGGGTCTAGCTAGAAAGAGTTCAGCAATGCTAAAGTCTGGATTCTGCAAAGAAATCTGGATCTTCAAAGAAGTCTGGAGTCAGCTATAAGATGAAGAGTTCTGGAACAAGGTGCTGCACGGAAATCTGGATGTGTTCTGGAAACAGTGTGTCTTATGTGTTGTGTAGTTCCTATATTTATACTACCAAATCACATCACCAAGTTTATGGTGTGGGCAGAATTTCAAAAACACAGCCCCACAGCTGTGAGTGGCCACAGGCACTTGCCTTATTTTGGTTGGCAGTCAGAACAGAGCAGTCATCTTTATGATGGATTTGGGAACTACCACATTGATTTTAACCACAATTTAGCTTTCCCATATATACACATTTTTACAATTATGCCCTCTACTAAAATCAGACACACACATTACATTTTTTATGGGTTATCCTGTCGTCCAATTCCCATCTCTGTGAGAGCTGTCTTTCTCATTCTATGGGATTTCATCAATTTTAATCATAACAGTTTGGATTAATAATTTCTAATTCGGTACATCTTTGGGCGCTTATCAGTGGATCATGTACATACAATCTTAAGCTTGCAACATTAATAGTTCTGCTACAATTAGAGTTTTTTTTCGTAACTTTAGTTCCTTAAGTGATACAGGTTTCATCAATGTCTTCAAAGCAAAAACCTAAAATTAGGTTAACATCTACCCATTTTCAGACTTATCCTTCTTTAGGTTGCACAGTTAAAGAGTTTCAAACTTAAACACAAATACAGATTTAAACACCAAAAAGTTCAGAGTTTTTTGTCTCCTTTCAACAAACAACAGCTGTCAGATCCCTTTTATCAGGGTGGAATGAAGAGGGAAGCATCCCGTCGCTCCCCAGCAGAGCCTGTCCTTTGTTCTTGGCTCAGCCACAAGACTGTCTAATGAAGTCTCATTGTGCTCCTTGTTGTCAATATGCGGGAACCATTAAGCAGCCATTAGCCTTCCTGTAGCAAGGGGTTGTCAAACTAAAGTGTCAAACCTTTCCAGGCTGGACACTGTCCAATCAGAATTAAGCAGTTACTTAACTCCAATACTAGGCTGCTTTTAAAATTCACAATAAAGCCCTTCACAAAGATGCTTTAAATAGGCAAATTCTGCAATTTCTTCAGGAAAAGGAAACACATTTAATCTGGGTTGACAGATAATTTTCTTATGCAGCTGTCAGTCAGTGAGGCCTGGATTCATCTGACTGCACTGGAGAATCTATGATTTCAGCACACTTTTCCTTTCAATAATTCACTGGGAAAGTGACTGAATTTAGCGCCACAACAGCACCTTGAAGGTTGCCATTGATTAGGAAGCTGTATTTATGGGCATTTTCGGATTTTAGCCCACTATTGTGGCCTTGATTCATGTGACAGGTAATAACATCCACTGGCATTCTCCTGCAGGGAGTTCTTGTTTTGACATCAACTTTGCCTGTGTTTGGCATGGTGATGCAGCCTTTTTGTGATTTATGAACCATGCACAGTTTTGCAGATTTGGCGCACACAGGTTTAGTGCATCCATTTTTGGCAATCTTTCCCCATTGGCAAAGGGGTACAATAGGGCGCATTGGCATCGGTTGAAATATCCCACTCATTTTGTCCGCTATAATCAAGCATTATATGTATGTAGAGGTAGTTTGATGGTTGTTTTACAGATAACAGTCAATGAAGTACTAATCCATATACCTTCTATAAGTAGATATGTTCCCCTAATCCAATCCCTCCTGCTGATACATTTTATGGTTTGTCACGTAGGACGATGTCATAGATGACGCAGATTGGGGTATAAAACTCCTGTGTAATCAAGTTTGTGTGCGAATGTGCAAGCATCAGTCCGATGTCTGCCAGATTACCCTGCTTCATTTAATTTAGAATAAAGTAGTACTTTGCCATGTTCCTTGAGTTGTCCAGGTATTTGGTCTGAGATCTTTATTAGTAATTCCATCAAGTACAAGAGATTCTTAAAGGTGCTAGAGCACAGCTAGTTGTGTGCTATTCCAATGTGTGTCAAAGGAACGCTTGATATCACTAATGACTTAATATTTATCAGGTAGAGCTAAGGTGTGTTAAGTCTTGAGCTAATGCGGTTTAACAAGGAGATTCAGCTAACCAGTATTCACTCATAAAACCAAATTCCCTACTCAGGAGGGTAGCCAAATATTTAGCACACACTGCATAGTGCTATGCGTCGTGACAATGCCTATGGAATCCTAAGGCATGCTGAAAATGGAGCAACTCCCTTTTTATAAATATTTAACTTTCGTAGAAGGGACAGGCACCGGAGACCAGTCAACATAAGGGCCAGCACACAAAAAATAAGTCGTCTTATATTAATGCCCACCAGCAAACGTTACAAGAAAGCAGGTGAACACAGGCTCCCGACACCAGTACAAGTAAACACTGCAGAGAGACCTGCCTTGTGGCGCTGCTTATGGATGCGTAAAGCAGGCTGAGAGTTGCGTGACTGCCATTAATCAATATTTAACTTTGGTTGTAGCTTGACAGAGGAGAATTTGTTGTTTTTAATCATCTTCGTGACTAGATAAAATGTTGCCCTGGCTGGCAGAACTCTGCCACTAACTTTGGCGGCTATCCTGCCCCACCCACCTACATGATAATCATTATTACTCCATGTCAAATGAATACGCCTGGAAATTCTTGTTCAGGCATAATCTGAAACCTTCACATATTGGTCAGTTTTGATGAATCAAGCTTTTCCAAACTTTATGAGGGGTTTGGGCAAAGGTTTGTGGGTTGCTCAGACTAAAATAAAGAGGTACACATGATTTATTTTCAGGACAAGCCTAGGATTCAGTTGCAGGGGAGGTATACAACTAAGGCTTTATTTGAGGGCTAGGTACAAAACCAAATAGAAACCTGATAGCCCACTACAAGTTACTCTACCATATCCCAGTGATCACCATGCACACCACATTTAGGTTATTATTATTTCTTTAACGAATTTCAATACTGTGCTGCAGAAAAACAACCAATTGCCCCAAACGATGCTCCAATAATGTGCTGAGTTCTTAACTGAATTCAGGTCGTTGACTCACAGATGGCACCTGCATGTCAACAAAGGTAAACATGGTATGTTATACATTTACATTGTACAGATGATACACAGAACATTGGGTGAACGGCACAATAACAGTTTGATCTGAAGCTCATACAGCCATCAGATCAGAGTGATGTTTGTTTGATAACAGGAAGTTGTCCCATACTGACTAGAACACATTAGATTCAGCAAAGCTCGCTCTAAGCCTGGTCTCCTGTTCTCTGTTACTGCACATTTAAACCAGTTGAGAGATGTACTGCTTTTCCAGTGTATCGAGTCATGATGACAACTCCAGATCATCTAAGAATGCACCAAGATGTTTATTTTGTATATGCAAAGGAGGAATTAGGTTTTGACCGAGGCCATGGACTGGGGTTAGAGCCAGCACAAAGAACTCTCTTATACTGTTTAGGACAGTGTCCCTTAAGCTGTCTCTCTTGCACCCTCTAATTCAAGAACTCCTCAGTCTGTAGGATTTGTATTGTACTGAAAAAATTTTCTTGGCTCTCTGTTTTTCCTGGCAAAACACTTCTATCTTGGTACTATGTTTTTCCTTGTTGTGCCCAATGCCATAAGGGTAGGAATGTGTCCTCCTGTAGATCCCTATCACATACCCTTTGATCTTCATACGTGGGTCGGGCGGTTATTGCAGTATTTTAGACTCCAGGGCAATTTTAGCTTTCCCCTCCTGTGAGTCCACAATCTCCTCTCTCATATTGTCTTGCCTCTAGCAGTGACGTCATTTCACCAAATGCGTGGTGTAGCGGAAGTGACATCATAGGACCCTTGACCTCTGATGACATCACAGGAAGTGACACCTTTGACCCCACCCCAAAGTGATATCATGGAAAGCGATTGTAACATTATAAAGGTCATGACCTTTTACCCCTTGACAAAACAGGAAGTGACATCACATAGCACTGTTCCTAAGTAGACTACGAAAAATATGGTTACAATATCCCTGTAACGTGATATACATTTCATACAAGAATGTATCCTCATATATATTGGAAGAAAAAATACATGCTATAACTGCAACTTGAGAAAAGCAAAATACATAGTCCAAAATGGGTGCTTATTCCACTTCAAATGCTTTTTGGAGGATTTTGTCTGCATTGTGAATTTGAGGTGTTTAAGAACAGACTAAATTAGCGACTCACCCCCTGAAGTGTGCCTCAAATAAACCTTTAATGAGTCTAGCAATTAAAGTATAGCATTCCAGAAAGTCAAATTATTTCTTATTCCTATTCTTTCTTATTTAGTGTCACTGCTCAAAGTGTTACATTTGTGCAATCCCCCGTTTTTATTTTAAAGAAGCCTGAACAAGAAAGTCAGCCACTCTAGAAACAAAGAGCCACATGGCATTGGTCACAGCCCAGGAGCTTCAATTTATAAAAAAATAATAAAGAAAAAAAAGCTTCTTTTACATTCTTTTTTAGGAGTAGCAAGGGAGACATCAGGGGTAGCAAGTGCGAGCCCTGGCGACCCCTAAATGGCGTCACTGGCCTCTAGCAATTTTCTTCAGTTCTCCTGGTGAAATGAGAGCCGCAAAAAGGTATATTTTTAGCTGTTTCGGACCTTGCTATGTAACAGCACCACAACCAGAAACAAATGAGTTTCAATTACAATCATTTGCAGTAGTGCATTTTCATATTCTATGGTTATAACTGCTTTCTCGTACTTTGCCAAAACCAGAAATATCTAAGATCTTGCTTTCGTAAGCACAGTAACAGCCATAGTTCATCACGACACGCTGGCAAATTTGCAGAACGGATGTGAATGCAATCTTATTAGACTCTCTTAGACTGATTCATGGAAATGTTTTATAATGGCGCAATCCCATAGGAAAATGTTCCATGAATCAGGCTCTCTGTTGTATGATAGCTCCCCACAACCACTTCTAAATCTTACATTGTTGATTTCTACATTGTTCAACTAAAGTTATATGTACATTGAATTCAGTGGTGGCTTTATACATTCTCCATACGTCTCCATCATAATAACATGTTCTTTCTTCTATCAATGAAAAAAGATTGAAAACGGTGAAAAGCCCGTTCCTAGCTCGTTGTGTTTTGCACACAGATGATGAAAACTGCAGTATGTACACTGAGAACAGGTGGAACATATGTATTTGTATTTCTGCTGTCAGTGGATTTTATGACAGTGTCTCAAGTTTGCAAATCACAACCACGTGTTGTCATGGGCCAATAATTGGTCCATTATATTGATTCTGGTCTGGTTTAGCCAGAGGTGGTTCATCCATAATGGCTGATGGAGAGTCCAGTCCTACCCAAAGAGAAGCTTAGCGCTTCCTTAGCTGCAGAATGCCATTGAGGGTTAGCTCCTGAACCGCCTTGGGTGGACTACCCCAGCAACGCATGACCAATGAGCCAAACAAGGTCGGCGGTATCTTTTTTTTTCCAGTGACAAAAGGGTGTAGGGGTGCTGTTGTGTCTCACCACAGGTTGGGAGTGCCTGAATGTTGAGCTACTGCTCCTCCATGGCCCCTCCAGGAACTATGACTCAGGTAGAGGTGTTTGATTGACACCTCTTCTGCTTCCTGCCTGAAGGATTATCTAGGCCAGGCTTCCGGAGCACCTGGGTTATTGAGCTGGAGTCTGGAGCTTTGACAACGAGCACAGCAGGTACGCATATATCATTTTAAAGACGTTTTTATGTCTGTATGCGAATGCTTACATGTGTGTATGTATGCACCTGCTTGTGACTGCAGTAGTGTCTATGTGCACCTGGGTATATATGCACTGGGGAATAGGTCAGGTGGATGAATGCAGGTGAATGGGCAAGTGAATAAATGCATACGGTTGAATGTGGGGGAATGAATGAGTGAATGCAGGTGAATGAGCGTGTGAGTGAATTATGTGAATGTTTGATAGTGCTGGTAACAGAAGGTAAGGGGCAAAGCAGTGGCACATATTGGTGCAGCCAGAATGAATAGAATTTTGCAGCAATCTGGGCAAAACAAACATGAATTTTCTAACATTTAGATGCTACATCAGTGCAACCAGTATGAATATCTTTGCTAACAGTGGCATATCATTGTTATGGGCAAAGCCGATATTATGAGCGTTTTTACTTGCCAGGCTGCTACATTGGTACAGTCATTATAGGTATGTTTACTCACGGTGACATGACATTTTTAGTGGCATCATGCACAAGTCCGACATGATGAGCGTTTCTACTTGTAAGGGGAAGTGCTACATTGGTGCAGCAAGTATGGTCATGCTTAGTTGTAGCGGAACAGCATTTTTAGTGCCATAATGGGAAAAGCCAAACTGAGTGTTCTTATGCAGAGGGCTACATTGATCAGTATAGACATGCTTTCTTACAGTGGCATAGCTTTTCTAGTGGCATTATGTGAAAAGAAAACACAATGAGTGTTTTCAGGTCTCTGTGTGTATGTCTACATTGGTTCAGTCAGCGTGAACGTGCTTTTTTTACAGTGGCACAGCATTTTTACTGTTTTTACTGGCACTGTGGTCACAGCCAAAAATGTATATTGTTTGCACAGTGATACTTTCCTTTATTGGCGTAGCCAGTATGGAGATGTTTTCTGTAGTGTAAGTATTGCCATTGTCAGCAAAGCAAATATAAGTATGTTCTTCCTTTGGAACACTGGCATATAGTGGCAAAGCCAGTATGGACATGCTTGGGCACAGCCCGCATGGACATTTGTTTTACATCGCACCTAGAAACATTTGTGTACAGATGTGTTATGAATGACTTATCATATCATATCATATCATACTGGCATATATTGTGCGCAAAAACAAGGGCATCTTGAAAATGCATAACAAAATGCTCTTGTGCACTGTTTCTGACATTACATCTTTTTATGAGTTACCCTATAAAACTGATTGAAAATGTGTGACATTTTACCCAATTTTTCACAGAAAGTATTCATTGTTTTTAAAAGATTCTCTGATAAGAACCCCCTTGAACTCTCACTGTTTGCTCATGCCTCCCTTGCTATTCTGCTCCCTTGTGTACATTAATGGGAGATGTTTACACCCATGCAATAAAATAATTCACTGGCCACCAATGGGATTAGTTTGTAACTCTTTAACTCATTTATCAACTTTTCCAATAATTTTGTAACTCTACTTGCAATGCCCTCCTCCTGCATTGTCAGTTATTGCTTCCAGTCCTCACCGAACATTTCCACCACCATTGGCACACGGACTGCTTGCAATGGCACTGCCAAGTCCACCTGCCGTTTTGTCATGCCCTCCCATGGCAATGGCAAACCCTCTGTGGTCAGCCATACCTCCGCGTCCCCAGAGAAGTGGCAACCTTCCCTTGCCATCTCTGCCTCCTCGCCTCTTCCTGAGCTATGGGCCAATGATTCCCCCCTGATGCAGAAACACATGAAGTGCCTGTAGACGAATGGCACATCCCGCCACAACAAGAACGCGCACACCATTCTACTCAAAGAATTCACCATTAACATGCTCAATCTCTGCGAAGTGACTCTCCTTTTACTCCTCTTTCTCCAAATGCAAAGCAATTCAAGGTTTAACACTAGACAAAAACATCAGACCAATGACTTACTGTTCGTACACGGAATTATGATGGAATACTCAGAAATTCTATCAAAAACCTTTCCAAAATACATTTACGATGTTTGATGCCTGAAGAAAGTAAGTTTCCACCTATACATGATATTATATGGGATTTATAACACGCCTATACACAAGTGTTTCAAGGCCGACGAGGCAAGAGAGGGGGAACAGACGGAAGACAGACAACGATCCTACTAGGCCAGGTGTCATTCAGATCGCGCAAGTGCATGGGCAGGGGACGGAGGAGAAGTGGGGGTGGTTAGGGGACAGCGCAGTACATGGATAAGACAATAATAAACAATAAGTAAAAGTACGGCCAGCAGGTGGCAAGTGAAAGGGTAAATGCAGACGTCCGGTGTCAAGTGCTGGTAGTGGGACCGTAGGGATACAGAAAAAAGTCACCAAGTGCGGAGGGTTTCCAGGAAGGCAGTGCAGGAGTGCGGCTGGCAGGGGGAGTGGAGCTGGACGCGAGATCAGAGGGTGGCCAGGTAACCAGTGCAGTTTCAGTGTCAGCCAGGAAATCAGCAAGGGAGAGGAGGAGAAAAAGCAGACGCAAAGAGAAAGAGCATGGAAAATCTTGATGTGTATTGATATACAGGCTATGAAACCTTGGTGCAGCATTAGTACATTTGTACACAATAGTAATGATTATCACTATGATTGTTTTACCACATGAGATAAGATTCGCCTTGCTTCACACAGATTTCTATTTCATTTTGGGCCAGATTCTCGAAAAGTAGTGCAGATTAATCATCTCTTGAGGTCTGCGATCCACGAGAAATAAGGACATGTGCAGATTTGAACTGCGCCGATGCAGAAAGGAAAGAACCAAGGCCTTCCCTGTCTACTCCCAGTATTCTGGAACCTCCTCCCTATCAATATCAGGTTCATCCCATCGCCTCTACAGTTCAAGAAAGAGCTCAAGACATTCCTCTTCAAGGAATGGCTCCTTGCTAACACCTGGACCCACACACACAGCACTCCGCACCCTGCCTGAGACTTGCTGATCTGTTCATCACCGTTTCCTCCCCTAGTCGTTTGTAGATACCTTGCTGACAATTGGACGTTCTCCCCGGTTGATAGATCCCCGTTGCCTTATTCTCTGCTTCCTCCACTGTGTTCTTCCCCCTATGATAGTAAAGGGCTCTGTTGCTTCCAAAAGCTAGGTCCGCACTAAATAAATATCCTAATAATAAGAATAAATGAAGGGAGCGCAGAGAATGTGCTTGCTGGGATCTCATTTCACTTAGAAAGGCCCATAAAAGGCCTGTTTATGTAAAATAATTTAAAAACAACTCATTTCCATCCGTGTGTGGAGAATGGAAATGTAAGTTGACATCTGTGGTTTAAACCGCGGCTGTCACCCTTAAAGCATCCCTGCGGCGTAGAGGGATGAAGCTTCTTTAAAAACGAAAATGTTTATTGGTCTCATATCACGCTTCATGCCGGAGTACAACCTTTAAGCGCGGGACCTGTTATCAAACCCATGCTGGTCAGTATCGTCTTGGTTCTGTGACAAGCATGTTGCCCCATAGCTATCCCCTCAGCCCTTCCTTCTGGGCATGTAAAAGCAAATCCCATTTGTCAATTCGGGATGCGCTTGTAAATGCCCTGACAAATTCGCAAAGGGGTGAACAAGGAAACATAATTCAATTTTACATGAAGGTGACAAGAAAAGGGCCATAATGCCCGTAGGTGACATGCCAAGGTAAAATGATAATCTGAACCCCCACGCCTGTTGGAACCAAGATCACCCAGCTGCCCTCATTTAATAGGACAACATACTTGCAGTCTAGGTCCCATGGTGTAGAAAAGGTTGCCTTATTCAGATTAACTCCCAGAAGAGCCCAGCCTCAGGCCAAGAGGTATCTAGCCCCCACACACAACTATGGCCACTTCCAATATAGCTCCCAGAAGTCTTACAGAATTTCCAGGTAGATGGTAAAATGAATTACTCATCAGGTAGCTGGATTTCAAAGCTTGCCCTCATTTTAAAATAGGCCACAGTTCTACCCAGGTGTCCTTCATATAGAATCTAGCCGTTTGAAGCCTAGAGAGAATGTAGGGAATGTGCTCTTCTGACACTTTTAACATATTTCAGCAATCCCTGATAACAGTGATACCTAGTTGTCATAGAAAGCATCAAAGCCAGTTTATCCCTCAGCCAAACACATACTCATATCAGAAACTAAAGCTCAAATGAGACAGAATGCCATCTGGTGAGAGGAGGCTAGCCCAAGTTTTATTTGTCTTTAGTATTACAATATGATGCATTTAATTCTGTATCTGAAATGGAGGTCTGCTACTCAGAGGCTGCCTTTCATAAATGCTCCATACCAAAATGTTAGTATGCACATGTGCCCTTACTGCGGCAGCCTACTCGGGCCCTCAGCAAACAAGTGGCAAAGGTCACCTCCGAATCCCTGACAGCTGCAGGGGCACAAAGTCCCTGAAGGAAGAGGTGATAGTTTAGCTTTCTACACCTCTGATCTAAATTTTGATAACTATATGCCATCAACAGCATGGTGGAACGTAAATCTATAAATATACACAATGCCTGGTTGTGGCATAGTGACTGCAATGCCACAATTATTAAGTCACTTCAATTTCATATTACACCAGTGTTTGCTCTGTAAGCAGGGCTTAACATGATGGAACTGATATTGATCGCTGTCTAGGCTTACTGTCTCCACTACAGCCAGATGGAACAATATCCAAAATGATGCCCCCTTGATCCACCAGCAGGAAGGGACCCACCATCCCCCAGAAGGTCTCTCGTGAATGGTGCTGCACAGGCACCACTGACATAACAAAGCTAGTCTCTCAGCAGGGCGTAAATTACTGGTTTTCCTTTTATGCTTCCAGGCATGTGAAGGGGGAAAGGTTAGAGTAGCAAGAGAGGAAAGCTTGACCAGAGAAGTGCACTAATATCTTGCTTTCTTTTAGGGTGCTCTTGCTTTACCTGCCCCCTCCATTCCCCTCCAAGAAAAACACGTTACTCTTAATATGATGCCATAAGGCAAAGTGCCTATGTTAAACAAAAAGGGATTATACCCATTACAGAAGGATTAATTTGGACCAATTCCCTGTGGCACGGTGCCTATAAATGGAGAGAGGCATTGCCTCATTCTTTGAGCCATTCTTGGACTTTAATATGAAGAATACACTTCTGGACCTCTTCTTGGAGTGCAGTGCATTCCTAAAGAGGAGAGGACAGAGGGCACCCAAGGCAAAGGAATCTCTGGCCACTAACTATCCCGAAGGGATAGTGTGGGTGAACTGCTGTGAACCAAGACCTGCCACTTTCCCAGCTGCATTGGATCCAGGCTTCTCACTAGAGGAGAATAAACCACTGAGGGGGCATTGCAGGCTCCTTGGACTAGGATTGCAGAACAAGAAGGACTAACCGCATCCTGGAGCCCCTAGATTGGCACTCACAGAAAGTCAGAAGTCCAATAGCAGATGGGATCCTTTTCAGAGCTTTGAACCATCTGTGAGCAGCTGTAACCAGACGCCCTCCAAGCCAACATAGGACCTGAGGTACTGCATATGGTACTCTACACATTTAGAGCTGCTTACTTGCTTCTTTTATCAGTCCTGTGGTAGTCTCACTCCATGGACGATTCTAGTCACCTTGTCTTGAGCGCAGACTCACTGCTGTGGAAGCATCCAACTTGCTGCACTTCAAACATTGCATTGGTCCAACAGAACCTCATCTTGACCTGACCTGACCACTGACTGAAACCACTTGAAGCAATCATGTCTCTGGCCAACTCGACCCAGCGGAAGCATCAGTTTGACCTGACTCGACAGCTGACTCAAACCTGTTGAAACCAATCAAATTGCATCATCTAGCATGCCAGGTTGTTGCACACTAAGCCCCATCTCAATCTTAACTCGATCCAGACTCTCTCCTGGACCAACAAGGCTTCATTTCAATACCGGCTTGTCTGCAGTAAAGTGACTAGAAGTTGGATCAATGCTGTTGAACACCCAAAACAGAAATAAAGTACTGTGAAGAGGCCTTATCCCCTTTTGGGACCACAGTTACTTTTAAGCCCCCCTTCCTAGCATTTTTATTACAAGACACCTTCTTAAACGGCAGCTTGCATTGTCTGTGTTTCTTGACAGGGGCGAGCTTTTGTTTGTGTTTTTAGTTAGTTGTTTGTATTTGCATTGTGTTGTATTAAAACTATTAATGCATTGATGACTATGGAGACCGATCTCTATGTAGGTTGATTGATTATTCTTCTTAGATGGTTTGGGCACCAGTACAAAGTATCAGTGGGAATGTATTAAGATAATTTCGAAGTAGCAGCCACTGGTTCATTCATCCTCTTTCCCTCTCAGTTATAACTGTGCCTTAGAACATTCTCTGATGTCTCATGCCAGGGTTCGACCTGTGACATCTGTCAATGGATGCTCACAGTATCCAGATGGGGATGCTCAGAAGGATATAACACATGCTTTAATTACAAGTCTGTATTTGTATAGAGCCTTGTTTGACGCTTTTTTAAAATTGGAGTCTTTGTACTATTGTCGTTTGGGTTGCTACCACTACCGGGTCACTCCGCTTATGGCGATATAGCCTGCCCTCTGCACACTTTACCAAAAGAGGCAAAGAAGGTATACCTTTCAGAATATGTCTCTTTCACCTTTGCAATTGGGATCACTACTGGTTTTGTAGAAATATGAGTAGCTGGTACTCACCCCTGAACTCCTGCAGAACAGCAGTAATTTTCTTCACAGGTATGAGGCACAGATGCTTCTACCTTGGTGAAATCTTCTGCCATAGATGCTGGGTGGGATACACAACCAACTGGTCCCATGAAGTGTGGACTGCAAACCTTACTTTTACACTTTAAAATAATCAACACAAAAGTCAATTTAGTGAACAGAAAAGTGTTAGGAATAATCAAACAAAGTCTCTCTCCCTCTCTTCTCAGGGTGTTGTCTCATTTATACTGACCATTGCAGGCTGTCAGGGAGTATGATAAGGAGAATGGGATGGGTACATGGCCCGTCCAGTTGAGCATGATGGGTTCCACACAGTTTCGAAGGGGGAGGAGGATAAGATGAGGTCTAGGGTATTACCCATAATGTGACATGTGACATGTTGGGTTATGTCCAGTGATTCTGCCAGGGATGGAATGCAAGACTGAATATATCATTTAGAAAGCAGTCACGAATAGCACACCAGGATACCTGGAGGCTAAGCTCCACATATCTGGTAGCATATGCTCCTCAAGAAGCAAATCGACCAACCGGCTTGAATCACAACTCGCCGCAAAGAGAGGATCTGCAAAAAATCTTTCTCTTGTCATGCACCCATCTCTGGAATTCGATCCCTTTGTCGGCTCGGGAATGCCCCCACAATTCTCCAATTTCACAAATCTCTCAAAACAGGCCTCTGTCAACAACACCTGACAAGGACTAATTCCAATGCACATTCCGACTCACAGACCTCGCAGTACTGTGCTACTGTTAAAAGATGGCAGCCCAAATGCTGTATACCCACACTCTGCACAGCGCTCCGCTGCTCTCGAGCAAGGTCCACACTTTAAACAATGTAAATAAATAAAAAAATATGAGGTGCTCTGTAGATGAGGTTGAAAGTGTCTGAGTCCTTGTGTGATAGAGGGCATTGGCAGGTAAGAGTTTGATTGAATCTAATGATGATTGATTGTGTACCCTACAAGGCCAGTCGATTTTGTGGATGATTTTGTGGATGACTGCCATTCCTCACCCTGTTTTCCCTGACCAGTCAACATGTTTGATGCTGTATCCAAGTAAGATGAGGATATCAAAGAAGTGGAAGGAGGTTGGTGTGAGCAATTTTTTTTTGAAGGTAGCCAAGTCTGAAAGGTCTGCTGCCTGTAGGAAGTTTGAGTGAGTATTAATCACCAATAAAGAGCATCTACAGCATGAGTGGGAAGGGTGAGGAGTGACACGCAGAATTTGGAGAAGGTTGGCTGCTTCTGATGTGCAGTGTGGATGACTGCGTTTTCCGGGGCAGCCCCGGAGCGTGTGTGGATGAGCTGGTCTTGCTAGTAGCAAGGTGCAGAGAGTCCAGTCCTTGGCCATGCCAGGCACATACAGGCAAGAAATGGGCAGTGCCCTAATCTTTGTACATTCTTTGCTAAAGAGGCCTGGTGTTGAGGACACCTAGGAGAAGCTGCTTAAATGAAGGTTGAGGTGGGTATGATCAGCAGTGGATGGCAGGCCAAAGCTGGGAGGAGCGAGGCAGCATGGCCAGCTCTCACCGCTTTTGCTGCTGGAGGCTAGATACATTTACACCGCTAGTGTCCTGCAATGGAAGCCAAAGGTGGCAATGGTCATTAGTGGATGGCAGACAGAAAGTGGGAAGGTGGGAAGAGCAAACTCTCACCAGATTTGCTGCTGGCCCTTGGATCAGCTTATACCATTGGTGTCCCTTATTGGAAGCATGAGATAGGTGTGCTCAGCAGTATACTGCAGGCAGAACGGCGGGAAGGGCATGGTCACGTGACCTGATGCTGATGTCTTCTGTTTAGGTCTCTAACTACTCGTGCTATCCTGGTCTGCTCCTGACTCTCATAGCCTCTGGATATAACCACCTCATCCAACTCTTTACCTCCTCATCCTGATGTTACCACTTCCTCCAGACTCTCTCCACCATATCCAAATTTTACCTCCTCCATCCAGTCTTTACCTCCTCCAAAGCTTCCTTTCTCCTCCTGCTATAACTACCTCTTCCTGATGTTACCACCATGTCCAGACTATTATCAGCTCTTCCTGATATAACTACCCCTGCATCTCTTTGCTTCCCCATTTTGATGTTGTCACTGTCTCTAAACTGCTGTCACCTCCTCCTGATGTCACCCCCTCCTTCAGATTCCCATCTACTTCTTCTGGCTCTATCACATATTGTATGCTTAAGCCTGTGTTGACCACTTTACAAACCAGCACAAGATATTCAGGGCTGAACATATGTGTATTCTTTATTATTGGGTTTGGCACACATTTCATTTGCAACACAAACCCAGAAACACATGTAAAATATTTGCTATTGCATTTGATACTGTTGAAATACATGCCAGCTGCAGAAAACACATGGAAGTGCATTAGTATTGACAATGCTCTACGAACCTCAACATGCACCTTTTCACAACCTACACAGAACACACACAACGATTTGCTCTGTCATTTTACACATTGCAATTTTAAAACACACTGCTCCGTGCTCTTTGCCATAGAAATGCAGTCCAAAGAATGCACAAGCTGGATGCTATTTTTACATTTCTCTGCAGCTGTATCCACCAAAGCAAGCAGTGCCCATCTGTGCATTTTGTATAGGGTACTGACAGAATACAAAACACATGTATGCCCTGGTTGTCACAAATGAGAAACATGGGAGATGATGTAAATTGTGTGGGTGGGACTGCCTACATTTTAACGTAGACAGGTCCCTGAAAAGTGAAAAAGAAAAGGGCAAACTGCAAATAAAATCAAGGAAGGTAGAAAAGAAAAGTATCTTTCGTGCCCTGTTTCAACCATACAAATTAATGAAGATGTGATGTGGTGTGAAATGGATGCGGGACATTTTTATGCATGCATTTTAGGCTAAGCCATGTCCAAAATGCGCTCCAGGGTATTTTTGAAAAGTGCTTGATTGTGTAAAATATATTAAGAAATGTGCGCATTTTGTATTGATACTGCATTTCACACACACAGCTGTCATTTTCACAATCTAAGTGTGATGCTCCATTTCATCAACACAGTGGACTAGATTCTCCAAAAAGTGTGCATCTTAATTCACAACGACAAATACCCAATGCGCAAAGGTGCACAAATAAGGTGAAAATCAGGTGGACCTAAGTAGCAATTTAAATGTGTATCTGATGAGATGCACATGTTTTGGCGCATTTGCCAGATGTCCACTATTTTATGTACAAATGCTGACATGAGCATCACTTTGCACCAAAAACATGTTCATCTGAGCAGATGTCCACAAACCTTCTTTACGACGGAGTGACTAAATGTTGCCATCTGTACCGCCACCTTTGCTTTTTGCCCACTTCCTACCCTCCTCCTTCCTCTACGTCCAGTGGTTTAGGCAATGACTGCACTCATTATTGACATGGAAATTACATTCTGGCACCACCAACTGTGGCTGTGGATAGACCTCTCTGTGACGTGAACCATTGACTCACTCAGACCTCTCCTCCCTTGATCTCTCCACATAACTCCCACGCCTATTGCTTCCCAGTGGCTCAAGTGGGGCACTGACTTCTGCAGGGGTGGCATGAAGTACAAGCGCGCCCGCGCGCGCCCACAAACGTCTGAATAGCATTAATTTACTATTTGTCTCCACTACCCATATCTACTTCAATGACTAACATTAGTGTCTTACATTCCTGTGTTTAAAGGGATTCTTCTATTTGGCACAATATACAACTTTTAAAAAATTAATTCCAGCGTAGAATACCCTTTTATATTGAATGAGAAAGGAAAGCCTTTTAAGAAACTCCCCACGGAAGGGTCGCAAGGTGCATTTATAGACGGAAGTAAAACCCCTAAGGGAGAGTTGGTGAAAGACATCACTGCCTGAGCATTAACAGGAGAGGACATTCTTGCAGGTCACGTGGTGGTGGGGATAGGGATTTACATATTTTCATGGCTTCAGTTTGTATATCTCTTCATAGTGGCCGTACAAGCTCTCAACGTTTCGACCACCTATCTCCCAATTCAATAATAAAAAAAAAAAACAAGAGTAACCCCTCAAAAGCAACTTTTGAAATCGTGTCCCTCGGAATGACACTGGGGTTGGAAATACAATGGGCCGGATTTACTACGCATTTTTCAATGGGATTGCGCCATTGTGAAACGCTTTTGCAAATCAGGCCGAATATGTTCAGATAAAATGTGTTCTTTGCTAACTTGTTTTGTTGCACCGATTTAATGGGTGGCGCACATAAAACTAAGGTCGGGACGAGTGGAGCTGGTACTTTACACCGACCCTGCTAGGCACCAATTGCCTCTTGGCTTATTACTATGTAGTATTGTGCACCTCAATCGCTTATTTTTCTTATACTTGTGTGTTCCATTCAATGCACTTTGCCCAGCGTTTCCCATTACACATGTTCGCAAATTGTGTGCAATGTTTTATCCTTGAAACTGCCTGAGATTTGAATTTACGCAGAAATCCTAAACTCGGAAGCCATGAAAAAAAAAATGTTCAGTATGGGTACGTGCAGGGGAAATCAGGGCTTTAAAAAGAGGACACTTACTTAGTAAAACCCTATGTAGGCGTGTGTAACGTGGGATGGGATCAGTTACTTTGGTCAGACTGATCTTGTTTGCAATGTTTACATTTTTTGGCGTCCGAGCGAGCTGCAGCTGAGTCCCCAGTTACAGCAGCATGTTGTATTTCTTGCATGCCACTTCATTTGCCCCCAAATGCTTATAAAAGACCGCACTTTTTTTCTTGCTCTTGATTTTGAATCCCCTTCACCCAACTCCATATTATATTGTTTTTATTCGCAAACCCTAGAATACCACTTTTTTGTTCTCTTGGCTTAGATTTAACCTACAATAAACTGTGAAGAAACCTTTTCACACGTTTACTTTAGACAGCGCGATGGCCTCTGAGGACTGGCGGGCTGCACCCCCTGCGATCCTCCAGGTTCATGGGCATAGTATAGTGAGCGTGTGTTTTACTCCTTGCAGTGAGCGATGAAGGCACGGCGCCAGAAGATTAAAATGGCGCTGCGATATTTCACAGCATATTTTGCAATCTCGAAGTAAGCCCATTATTTTGTGGCTTTTCCCCCCCATTCCACTGCAGTGAGCGAATTCTCCTTGTCTTTTTTGTGACAGAAGCATTTTAAGCATTGCACAATAAATACATTTCAGAAAAGAACGACAGCAACTAACGCAGCAGCCAGAAGGCTTTGGGAGCAAAACACATGGAGGTGGAACGGGTAAGGGGATGAACTACTGTATAGTACATTACTGTACTATGCTCTGAAGAAATCGCAGCACTGCTTTGCTTGCTTCCTGGTCCTTTGAGAAAGAGAACAACTGATTCGTCAACAAAGAGAAGCTGCAAAGGGAACCTATTTATTTGAATGAGGTCCCGATTCCCATCTTGGTGCAGTGAGCGTGCTAAGTAGCACAACTCACTGCGCCATTTCTTGAAGCCCAGGCACCACTGCTATTCTCATGTGGGCGTGGGCGTCTTCGCAAAGCACGACAGTCCTTTGGCTGTAATCCGCCTGCTTCTAATGGAAACAGGCGGATTGCAGAATCTTGGCAGCATTTACGTTAAATAACGAGGGAATCGTTATTTAACGAAAATGCTGCCGATACACCAAAGTGAGCAGCTTCAACATTGCAGGATGTTGAAGCTGCTTACTTTGGTGTATAAGAAAGTTTTCATATACACCCGTGTGGTGCATATGAACACTTTCGTTTAAAGCGAGCAGCTTCAACGTTGCATCCTGCAACGTTGAAGCTGCTCGGTTTGGTGTAAATGAAAGTGTTCATATACACCCGTGTGTTGTATATGAACACTTTCAAGTACACCAAAGCAATCAGCTTCAACGTTGCAGCAACGTTGAAGCTGCTTGCTCTGGTGTACATGAAAGTGTCCATATACAACACGGGTGTATATAGACACTTCCATTCACACCAAACAAGGCTTCTTGTGGCACTCCTCCGTACGGCACCAATTGTGTACCGTAGTTCAGCGCCAATTTCATGCGCTTGCGAAATTGGAGGAGTGCCACAAGGATAACCATGCAAATGCACAGTTAATGAGAGTGCCCAATGCTAGGTCGGTTTCCAGCCCTTCCTAGCAACCGGTACCCATGTTCCTAAAGTGGCGCAATCATTCCGACTTCGGGATATTGCGCCACATTTAGAATAGGGTGAAATTACCGAAAATGTCTTTAGCCCTTTTAACGACATTTTCGGCAATTACCACCCAGTTGAGAATCGGGCCCTGAGTATTAATTAATACACATGGCGCATCAATACACAGTTTTCAATGTATTACATATTTTCTAAATGTTCGCTCTGTGAATGTTCTTTTATAAAAACAATTTGTACCGTAGGCTATACCATTGTGTTTGGAAACATTTGACATTATTCAAAGGCACTTTCATTTCTTTTACACTTGCCATTTCTTTGTAGCTTATTTGGAGAAATGAGCTACATTGTTTTAATGCAGTTGCAGGTTAAGTTGAAGAGCCCACTTCACCGCGAGAAACGGACTGACTGTAGCAAGGTATTTATTTTTATTTATTTTGACGCATCTGGGCGCTTGTTGCATAAGAGGTTGGTTACAGTGTTTGCATGTTACATTAAGATATGTATTAGGTTGCATTAGTTATATTAAGTTACAATTTGAGAGAGAAGTTCTCTGGCAAATACAGTAAAGTTATGACAGACTAGTGAATACAAATGGATGCAAGTATAGTTAAGATGCAAATGCATGGTTACAGGTGGCTGTAGACATGTGGTTCTTCTAATTACCTTGGGTAAAGAGCAAGGTTTTGAGACCTTTGTGGAAGGACCAAGGCAGGGAGTTCCATTGTCTAGCCACAATCTCTGGGAAGCTGCATCCTCCAGCTTTTTGGCGTCTGAATCTAGGGATAGCAAGGCAGTGGGAATATGTAGATCGGGTGGGTTTCTTGGACTGGACTTTGGATATTTGTCTGGCTACGTAGACCGGGGCGCTGTTTGACAGGCATTTGTGTGTTAGGAAAAGGGTTTTTAATGTGATGTGATCCTGAACCGGTAGCCAGTGGATCTTTCGTCTGGCTGAGACGTGTTCTTTTTTAGTTATTTTTAATTTTTTTATTTAATTTTATTTGCATTTTTAAAGCACTCACAGAGCCCGGGGGCATAGAGGCGCTGTTACAGGAATATAGTTGCGTATTTATAACGCGCTTAATACCCAGAGGTTTCTAAGCATGAAACCGGGGATCGAACCTGTGTTGCCTTGTGTAGTCTTGTTTCCAAGGCAAGCACGTTGCTGCTGAGCTATCCTGCTGGGAGGTATGTTGAGTGCAGCTCTTACAGCATTGTTCTGACTCTGGAAGATGGTCTTGGCCTTTGGTGTTATGCATCCTTATTCATGGGCTATGTCATGGCTTTAAAAAACAAAAAACCTTATATAATATTTCAATTCATAAGATGCTGAACATATGCACACTAATTTAAATAAATATATGCTCTGAGGGCAAAACAATTTATCAAAATAGACTGACAACTATACCGTACAACTCAATTTGAACATGAAAAGAGAGCATTGGTGTGGGAGATAATGAGTGTCAAGATACCTGAAGTTGAAGAGGAAACTATTTTCTTATGTATTTGAGCAGGATAGCAATTGCTTCCAAAATACAGCATTGCTCAAAACAATATGTAGCAATCTAATGTGTGACACGTCTTTCACTCAGTGGATTTGCAAAGTAATGCATTCTCATCCTTGGACTTGGATCGGTTTTGCTTTTTAGGGAACACGCAAAACTGATGTAAAGAATTGTAGGGACATATTGGGGAAGGGTGTTATGTGCTGTGGCCCAACTGCATATATAAAAGATTTACATTTACATCAGGTTTGCCCCCTTTTCAGTGAACAAGCAAACCATATGGAAAAGGGCATAGGATAAAGAAGAAAAAAGGGGTGGGGCTATGCTAAGAAAAGGGGGGTTCCAGGTGCTTGCCCCTATTTAGAGCAAAGTGCGAAAGCACCGTCATGGAACCAACCAATGGTCTCATCTAACATATGGAGAAAGAAAATGACCAGAAAATCAGGCATTTAAGGGAAGGAGATCTGGGTATTGCAAAGCACAATCTGCTTCGAGAAGAGAGAGCTCTTGAATAATAGCCTTGGACAAGATACAGACCTTAGCCCGAATCCTATCCAGCAAGAGCGTAGTTTGTTAAAATAGCATTTTCCTATCAATATGAGGAAATGGTGGGCTTATACAAAAGATTTGGTCACTCAGTGTTTATTCTAAGGGGTTTGTGAAAGAGTAACAGGAGTTTGGTATTTTCCATACTGGGATTCATTTCTTAGTTCCTTTTAGCCAAACAGGCTTCTTTAGCACATTAACACTAAATTTATAACATACTTTTCACTGGTATTAGTAGGTCTAGGAGAGTATTTTGCAAAGTCTAGGGTCCAGCACACTTTTGCCGACCTACAGTTTTGATAAAATGCATTTTTACCAATTTATTTCACTTTCTTTGCCAAAAAATGCATATGGTAAGTGGGGGTAAGCCATATATAGGGGTGGAGGTAGAAGAATTGTTTTTAGAGGATGGCAAACTAGACAACCTTGACAACGATGATTGATTGGGGGTCTTATGGAAACTAACATGTAAGGAGAAGGCATAGCGCCACTATAATTCCATAATACCCAAGTTCACTCAAGGATTGAGCCAATTTGAGACATGCTATTGTTAAATGCTGTATCTTCACCACATACTCTAATCCTGAATAGACCTCTACATCTCTTTACTTTTTCTTCCCTCTACCTTTCCAGTTCTCTCCTCATTGAGCGCTTTTCAATCCACCCTATAATGGTGAATGTTTACTTACAGCCATTCTCATATATGCAAGAGCTGTACATAATTTAATCTATCTGAACTGACCTTTGTATCGTGCATACTGTCGGATTGCAGACATTTGATACAGATTACATCACAACAAAAAGTCTTATATCAGCAATACAAGAAAAACATCTCAATCAATATGTATGGTTAGAGTTGTTCAAGCACTACCTTGTAGTTACAACAGATAGAGAACTTGTGGAAAGTGCAAGGTTTATCTTTCCCCATTCTGTGGTTTCCATGTTTTGTGTCACTCTCATTTCATTTTCACATGGTTTGTAAAACCACTAACGTCTCAGCAGGCATCTAAGCAATTGGGTCTGAGGTAAGTGGTCGAATAGGACAATGGCCTAGAAAGGTAGAGTTTGTTGTGCCTTTAGGTGGTGGATACTTTGAACATGATCTGGATGAGAGGTCCACAGTTTTGCTTATTTCAATCGTGCAATTTCATTCAGACATGTATTCTTAGCGTAGAGTTCAATGTTAGGGTTGTGTCATTTGATATTACTTTTGAGCTATAGTGATGCTGGTGCGTGCAGGCACTGCAATCCTGGGTAAGGCTGCAGTTTCCTGGCCTTATTCAGAGCCAGTGTAGGCTCCTCAACACATACAAAATTAGTTCCCTCTTTGAGGAGCACCTGAAGAGTGGTTAGACTTGCTTGTGTGACTAAAGACATAAGATAATACAGTGGTCAGTCTTGCAACCTATGATGGCACAGGTTGTTCTTTCCCAATTGTTATTTGACAGGGCAGTCATGACTTGAACCAGTAGCATGAGATAGAAATTGGTTGAGCTGATTAAGCCATTTGCTTATACTACCACAGAGTATGCATTTTAGAGATTTGGAATCAAGTTTGGTGGAGATAATGTAATTTTCAGTTAGGGCCTGTGAGTAGATTCGATCAACCTTTCACAGAGTGTGATTGGTAGAAAGCAAGAGGTGGTGAGTTTTGGTTTGATTAAGACAAACTATCATTCATTCAAACCCGAGAAGATTGAACAGGTTTTTGGTGTGTAGCAGTGTGACAACATGACTACTGCTCTGATGGAGTGCAGGGATGAGTAGTGGCTAAAAGATCCACCCATTGCCATACTACTACTAAATTAGCAGTGATCCCAAACATAAAGGTAAAACAGACACACCCCAATGGGTGTAACTCCTCGATTGTTTGTGGTAACTTGAGCCGTGAGCAAGCCAGATTTATAGAAGGGGTGTGAAGAGATTGCAGTAGCTTTCTAAACAGCAATAGTTCATTAGTCCAAAATAAAAGAATGTCCAATCAAGTTTCTCTACAAATATTGTGGGGTAAAAAGACAGTCCCAGAGTGACAGAGATGGAGAGGCCATGCTAGGCCCCTATTGTGAGAGTGAAACTGGCTAATGTGGAGTTCTATTGAAATATAAATGTCAGCACAAAACAGTGATTCCTACATAAGGCCTAATGAAATGGAAAAAAAATGATGTAAAACTCCAACAGTGCACATGGAAAGAAAAGACACCTTTGATAGGTATGGTGGAAGTTAGGAAAAAGCAATACACACATATACCTGCAATCCTGACCTACTCTCACCAGCAGACCTGCCTGTCACCTGAACCTAAAACTGTAACCTGGAAACTCCTGCTTAGGCCTACAACCATCCTACTGTGATTGAGACAAATAACATGGACCTTAATGCAACATGGAAACACATATGGACATTGTAGCAAGAAGCATGGCACATACAAGAGGCTTTTCCCACAATGAAATAACAAAACGCATGGCCCGTTGGGCAAGCCAAAGCGAACATAACATACATTACATTTAAAGGTTCTCCATAATGCAACCTAGTAGTACCTGACCCCTCCCTCCTCATGTAATGACTATGCCTTTAAACTAGCATACAATTTCCCACTCAGATGGGCATTCCACACTTTTCTGTGGACTCATATATTCCCTTGGAAAACATTAAACAATGCTTGTGATGTAAAAGTCCCAAATCAGCACTTTGCTGAAGAGTAAGCAGAGCGTGCGGGCAGAAGCCCTCAATAAGGTTGCACACACACTTGCTGAGCGCACACATTTAGTTCACACAAACACCCAGCAGCCAAATAACATGCAGCTACTTAGCTGAATGCCCCGGAGCCTCGGACTACCCGCACCTGGAGCAGTTAAGCGAAGAACTCTCCGGGCCGCCTCTAATCAATGCTGCGGCCCAGGCCGAGGGAATTCCTGCATTCCTCCGTCATCCTTGCTCCTTCCAGTTCTCCTCACAAATGCTGCTGTTCCCGCCCATGCCGAAAACGCTCAATAGTACGCACCTGAGCACGGGCAGGCCAGCTTATGAAATAGTCCCTTCAATTGAAATCTGCTGCTGCGTGCGAAGCCTGGGACGACAGAAACTTCCAACGGCTGCTGGGAAGTGTAGTTCTTCCTGCTACTTAGCGTTTTTTATGCCCAACAACCTTTTCCTGCGTCAGCCCCAAATCCTGACACCCATGCTCCTACCCTCTCAGGGGTGATGTAGCTGAAGGACTTCCCCTCTGTAAGAAGCCATTAATTCTTCTCTTTCTCTTCTTGTTTTTTATGCATCTAATTGGGCATCTTCTTCATTTCAGTAGTATGTAATTTTCTATGTCAGGTTGGCAGTAACACATTTTAAGTTGTTCTTCAGATGTTGTGTCAGCAGGAAGAAATATTAGTGTTGACTTGAGGGGTCCACTTTGGAGTACCTCCTGAGAAGGGGAGTCCTTGTCCCCAAAGAGGGAGTCTCTCCCAGTGAGTTCCCGCTTGCCTCTACCCCTAGGAAGGGTATTGTGGAGCAGACTCACCTCCCTAGCCTCACACGGGGGGAAGGGACACATTTCTGTGATTGCTCACAGAATACACAGGTAAGGGGACTGTGGTATAGATTTTTTTTAAACTATTCAATCTTCTTGTTGTCTGCCATATCAAAAGGCGAAATGTAATCTTTACTTTTTGGATGCTTTTATTGCAATGATCAACTGTTCAGATTTGTTTTACCTATAGAGCTGGTCTGAGGGCCGGGCCAAGAGCTGTGCGACCTCATGGCTGAGTTTAAGGTGTGAGCACTGCCAGGGGATTTAACAAGGTCTCTGAACCGATACTGGTATGTTCTGATGGTGGGGTCTACAAAGCTATTATAACCAGTGTCACTCTTGATAGAACATAGCATGGTTGATCTTTTGGCCCTGAACTCCCATGATCCCTAGCCAGCATAGTCAACCCTGAAGACTCATGATAGTTGTAGTCCAAAATATCTGGAGAGCCTCATAATGAGTAATTATATAATATTGTACATATAGGTATAAGGAACGTGTTAGTACATAGCTTGGTCATTCTCAGGAGCTATGCTCCATGCTGCCAGTAGCCTTCGAATACAGCATTTTGAACAATCTAAGAGCTCTACTAACCAATCTATGGGACATACTGGCCCACAGTTGTCTAATGAGAATGCTCTTGAGTGCTCCAAGCGTTATGTGTACTAATAGTGAAACCCTGTTGTTGGAAGCAGCGTGCTTGTCATTTTCTTATGGGCCCAAACGCTACTGATCTCTGTCTATCAGCACATGCCAAATGCTTTTCTTGCATAGTACATGTCTCTCATTTTCCAAATTCAGAGAAGAAGTTTGAAGTTGAAAGAACCAATGCTAGATATAGCCTGTTGCCAACACATTATTTAAAAAAGAGCAATGTCAAGGGATCTACATAGAAACGTGCAGAACTTGTCATACTTTCATATAAACTTGCTGGGTGGGAGACAATTGGTCATTCTTTACATCATCCACTCAAAAGCCATCACTTTGTAAAGCAGGGTCCACGCTTGCCTCTGAGTACTTACCTGCCTAAACAAACCTCTTTTGGCATGAAGCTGTGGCACTCCCCAAAACAACATAAAGAACTCAATTAACCCTCAGTTTACAAGCAGGAGGATACAGCTAAATATGTTCATATGTTATAATGTTGCAATTGCTTTGTCTACAACCTGAATAAAAATACCGTTTCTATCCTCGCGCCCGCACCTATCCCCATTCATTCTTGGTTCCCACTCTGGTACAGCGCTTCTTCCTGCTCCATTACTTGCTACTTATTTTTGTGCTATATACCTCCGTTTACATACAAACATACATACACACCTATGTATATAGTATTGGGACTTTTACACAAGCAATATCTAAATCCGGTTCCAGTAAATCCAGCTTCTCAGTGGCAATCATACATTAATTAATTCCTGGCACAGAAAATTCAAGTGGACATTTTGTGCATCGCCCTGTTGCCTTTGGATAAGGGAGTGCTTTGTTATACGAATACATAAAATACATCGGGCCTCATTACGAGTATGGAGGTAGCCATGGTGCTATTAGCGCCATGGCTGCCTCCATACCGGGCTCCATAACCGGGTTCCTTCAATGAGGAATTCCAACATTGGAGGACCCAGTAATTCCTCCTTCAAGGAACCATTCCCCATTTCCATTTGAGCCCCCATAGTGCTCAATGTGAATGGGGTGGGAGCTAATAACAGGCAAGTAAATAACGGCCCGTTATTAGCTCCCTGTTCCCCTCGCGGGACCCGGAAAGGCCGTCTGGTTTTACCAGACGTCTTTTCTGAGTCGCGCAAAGGGAACCTCGTAATTGGCGCTCCCGTAGTGAAGGGTGCCGGCCCCGTACCAGCAGACTGACCACAAAAGTGATGGGTGGAAGGTTTCGAATGAATCTAAACCACTGGCAATTGCTCTGGGCCAACCTTCCACACCACCGTTTTTTTGCCCGTCTGCGCCATTGCAAAAGGGGACCAGCCATGTGCAAATCAGTCAGCAGCTGCCGCCACTGAAGGTAGCAGCCCAGCCCGAACTGCTAGGCCAGGTCCCCTCTGCACAGAAAACCAAGCAACCCCAGACATGTTTCGGCCTTGTTGGACCTCCTCAGTGAGGTGCAGCCTGGTTCCCTGTGGCGCAGCGAGCAAGGGACCCACGTCTGGGCATACCCTTTCTCACAAGGAGAAACAAACTGACCACAAAAGTGATGGGTGGAAGGTTTCAAATGAATCTAAACCACTGGCAATTGCTCTGGGCCAACCTTCCACACCACCGTTTTTTAGCCCGTCTACGCCATTGCAAAAGGGGACCAGCCATGTGCAAATCAGTCAGCAGCTGCCGCCACCGAAGGTAGCAGCCCAGCCCGAACTGCTAGGCCAGGTCCCCTCTGCACAGAAAACCAAGCAACCCCAGACATGTTTCGGCCTTGTTGGACCTCCTCAGTGAGGTGCAGCCTGGTTCCCTGTGGCGCAGCGAGCAAGGGACCCACGTCTGGGCATACCCTTTCTCACAAGGAGAAACAAACTGACCACAAAAGTGATGGGTGGAAGGTTTCGAATGAATCTAAATCACTGGCAATTGCTCTGGGCAACCTTCCACACCACCGTTTTTTAGCCCGGCTGCGCCATTGCAAAAGGGGACCAGCCATGTGCAAATCAGTCAGCAGCTGCCGCCACCAAAGGTAGCAGCCCAGCCAGAACTGCTAGGCCAGGGCCCCTCTGCACAGAAAACCAAGCAACCCCAGACATGTTTCGGCCTTGTTGGACCTCCTCAGTGCCCCTTCATTATGGGAGCGCCAGGGTCGTAATGAGGCCCATCATCCTTTGAAAAGCTTCTACAAAAAGAAGCCAATTGTGTCTAATGAAAACAAGGCCCTCCCTGCAATGGGCAGCACAGCAAGTCTTCTGGCAATTTCTAGAGTGTGCCTCGACAACGTAGCACTCAATTCACTGTATGAAAAGCCTCACTATGCACATTGCATATCTCAGTACACAGAATGTGAACATTTTCATTGTTTTAACCATATTTTGACAAGTAGTGCCTATCAGTGCGGGGAAGGCAATCGGGGTCATTTTACAAAAGATGCATATTGCATTCTGGGACTTACATGATGTAGGATCCCCGATAAGCAGAGTGCCACTGTGAAGAGTGGGAAGTGAGGAAGCGCCTTTTTCCTTTACTTGCTCAATCCGTTTAGCAAAATGTAAATGCCGCCTGCAGATTATGCTTTGCAGATGCCACTTTCAATGGCTTTCCATAGAATGCTCCTCTGCTCATTAGCAGGTGTTAAATGCAGGGGGATTCCTTAGCTATCCATTGGTTTCATGAGAGCATGAAGACGCATGTCCGCTCCCATCTCCCTCGAAGGCTGCACATCCTTTGCAAAATATCCGGGAGCTCTATAGCAAGGCGTGCCCATCCTTGTGCCTTGATTTGACACCTTGCTGTACAGCTGCCCACGTGTTAAAGGGACCCCCATTGTGTGTCAGGTGAGAGAGAGTTCATGCAGCAGAGAGCATTGCTTGCTGTTTGGCTAGAGAAGAATACGGGGCTACTGAGGGAGGACAAGTGCTTCCTCATGAACACCTCCTTCAGGATGATTTCAACTGCAGCCCAGGCTAACGGCGCCTGAAGAAGCAACAGGCGAAACAGCTTTCCGAGTAGTTGCAGGCAGGCTGGTCCCATGCTGTATGAGCGACCATGAACTAGGACATTAAAGTGAGAGTCATACAAATAGAACAGATGCAGATGTTGAAAGAGAACACAGTGAACAATACTGTATGTGCATTGAGTAACCATGGCTCGGGCCAGTATTATATTCCTGTTGATAGATACTTTGGCCCCTGTATCTACTATGGTCCCAGAGCAGAATGGTTTCCATCTATCCAAGGTTTGTGTGGAAGCGAGTGGTGTTGCCAGAAGGTCAGCATTCGTCATTCGAATATCTGCGCATTGTGCCTCAATGCCCCAGGTAGCCCACACATCACCCCTAGATGCCCCTGGTAGCGCTTAGATGCCATGGGCTACATGCACTGCTATAAAGGTATACATAAATAAATAAATAAGTGCACAGATGTGTGTTCGGTTGGGTCCGAATACCTGTGGATTTAATTGGTGGCAGCTCGTGTTTCTTTTTCCAGCAGTACTCGAGTACAAAAAAGAGTCACCCGTGCGCACTTCTGGAAGTGCACAGGAGAGTGCAGACCTGCAGACGTGTGTTCGCTTGGCTCCGGATACCTGTGGATTTAATTGGTGGCTGCTGGTGTTTCTTTTTCTGCGGTGCTCGAGTACAAAAGAGTAATCTAGTGCATTGGGAAGTGCACATCGGGAAGTGCACAGGAAAGTGCAGACCTGCAGACGTGTGCTTGCTTGCCTCCTGATACCTGTGGATTTGATTGGTGGCAGCTGGTGTTTCTTTTTCCCACGGTGCTCGAGTACAAAAAGAGTCATCCGCACGCATGCGTGCCCACATCAAAAAGTGCACAGGAAAGTGCAGACATGCTGTGGGTGGCGGTGGTAGTAGTGATTGTGCCTTGAATATATAAGGTAAGATCGAAATATCCCTAATGATGCCAGCAAAAGGCAGAGACTACCAATTATGCAGTAGCAGCTGCTCTAAACAGCCCCTTAAAGAGCAAGCTAAGATCCAGAGCAGTAAGTTGAAATTACCAACTATAAAGGATGTGGGCGTTTCGTCTATGCACTTAGAGACTTATGATCTTTTATTAACTGGTCTGCCTGATAAAAGTAAAATCACTGACTATTTTCAAGAGTGCAAGGCAAGAACGTCATTTCGTAGTTGCCAGGGGTCGCACTTGTGTCCCCTGAGGTCTCCCTTGCTACCCCTAAAAAATTAAAAAATCAAGAATTTTTCTTTTTTTAAAAAATATTAAATTGTGGCTGCTGGGCTGTGGCCAGCAGCATGTGGCTCTTTGTTTCTGAAGTGGCTGGTTTTCTGATAGCTATACCTGTTAAGATAGCTCAGTGGGTTGAGCACTCAATGCTGCAATGTGTGTGAGATCTGAAGGTTGCAGGTTCGACTCCTGCCAAGGTCAACTCAGCCTTTTATCCTGCTGAGGTTGATAAATGAGAACCAACACAGGTTGGGTAATATTGTATGTATCTTTGTTCTATATGAAGCGCTTAAGCGTAAGTGCTATATAATAACACATAATTATCATTTGGCCTTAGACATCTTCTTGCATTCACAGTAATTTGGTAATAAGATCCTATACGCGCTGATATTAATGATACATATGGTGATCCATTCTTGTATTAATGTATATCACTTTACAGTGATATCATAACCATATATATATTTTTTTCAAAACGTTATATATTTCATATTTTGTGAGGAGGGTTGTAGATGCACTCGCCTTTTATTTTGTATTGTTGACGGGCTGTGTATGTTTATTTAATATTCTTTTAAGGTGCGGGGGAGGAAACGTGAACCTGGCACAGGACCACAATTACCTATATGTAGAGAGAAGAAAGAGGATCAAAAGGTAGGAGCCCTCCAGTCCCCTGCACACTATTAATATACCATCATTTGACGGTTAAGCAAAAATCTTTGTAAAACATATAAGTTAACAATCTTTAGTGAAGTGAATGTACGAACAAACAATGATTTAGGCATTCAATTGGTTAAAACACAATAGTTTAATCACTATAGCAAATTGTTTATCATTGAATCATTTGATGCTGAGAACAAATCAAATGTCAAGCAGTAAATGCTATTTAGATGAGTATCAATCATGTACATATGCAATTCAGATACAAAGGCTGACGCGTTTCGGGATCAACATCCCTTCTTCTTGAGCCAAAAAGTATGAAATGTGTTCTCTCAGGAATAATAAGCAGAGCAAAAAGGCTTGTCTTACTGCATATCAAACCCCCAGGATTGACAGAAAGAACATGCTTAGTTGCTTGGTTGCATGCACCGATGAGATCACGTATCAAATAGGCTCCTCAATCCCAGAATACTCTGAAAAGACAACAGCACCCCAAATGTTTATCCTTCTAAAAGATTTGGAAGTTGCATAGTCTGAGAATGAAGCTTTGCACTGCATTAGTCCACAGAATGTATCAATCGCTGAAGTTGCATTTCTGGGGCATCAATCACCTTCTGTATCCTGTGCTCCGTCCTTTTTGCTGAACACGACAACACAGACACCAATATTCAGGTCTCCAGTAAATAATGCTTTAATTACTGCACCATAGTTTGTGCTGCATTTTCCACTTTAAAATTCATCTTTTGAGGAGTAAATGAGCGCGAGACCGGGCAGGAGGTCCCGGGAACACGTCCCCCACTCTTAGACCCCCAAAAGAGAGAACACATTTCATACTTTTTGGCTCAAGAAGAAGGGATGTTAAAAAATTTGCTATAGTGATTAAACTATTGTGTTTTAACCAATTGAATGCCTAAATCATTGTTTTTTCGTACATTCACTTCACTAAAGATTGTTAACTTATATGTTTTACAAAGATTTTTGCTTAACCATCAAATGATGGTATATATTTAATATTTGACATCAACAATAAAACATAATACAATAATACAATGTTCAAAGAGATACAATTACAACATATTAACTTAATCTACAAAAGAATAATAAGAACAGAAGTTAATGTGGAAAATAAATAAATAGATAAATACATACAAATTAGAGAGAAAGCAATAGAGGGCAAAAGAAACAAGCAAAATATAAAGAGTAAAATTACAAAATCAAAAGAAAGTAAGCTCCCTAAGATAATAATAAATAACTAAGCATAAAGATCATTAAATGCACCCCAAATCCTTTCATATTTGTCAAGTTGGTCCTTTGCGTTAAAGTATACCCTTTCTCTCCTAGACAGAAGGGACAAACTCTGCAACCAATCCTCAACATTGGGAGGAGTGTCACTTTTCCTAAATTTCTGAATTTCTTTCTTAGCCAGAAGAAGGGCTCTATATATCCAAAACATTTTGCTGTTAGACAGTCCAATATTTAACGGAATTAAACTTAACACACCAAGAAGCGGCTCTCTATGTATAGATACATCCATAATTAATTCCATTCTATGAAAAACACAATCCCAAAATAATTGTATCTTTCCACATAACAACAATGTGTGGAGCATAGTGCCCACCTCCCTTTTATAGTTCCAAGAAACGTCCACATTACACAGCTTGCACGATCTCATCGTCCATGGAGATCAGTATAGATAATGGTTAATTCTTTGTTGTGTATACCTCTAGTCTAAGTCCACTTTGTATTTAACAGGGCCTGTATATATGCAGTTCCATTCAATATCTGACAATGAGCTATTCAGGTCAAAATCCCAATTCTCTCAACCACATTGTGAAGTCAACTAGGATGCAGAAGGTGTAACCAATTTATACAAAGTAGATGCAGACAAAGGCACGACCTTAGAAAAGAAGCAACATTGCAGGTGAAGCATGCATTGTAGCATTCAATGGCAAAAATAGTACATCAAAAAGTTCCCGTAAAGCATTATAGTGACAAGTTTCAGTTGCTTTCAGCTTATATTTAAAGTGCAAGAACTCAAAATCAACCATTTTTTTGTAGTGTACTTAGAAACAATGCTATGTGATGCCACTTCCTGTTTTGTCAAGGGGTGAAAAGTCGTGTTCCATTGCTTCCCGTGATGACACTTTGGGATGGGGTCAAATGACATCACTTCCTGTGATGCCATCAGAGGTCAAGGGTCGCGTGATGTCACATCCGCTACACCTGGCATTTTGGTGAAATGACGTCCTGGTGCAAGGACGTCCTGGTGAAACTTAATAAGGACGATACAACAAATACGAATATGTTTCCCCTCATTGATAACAACTCACTGTTAACCCTTTGTTAGAGTTTACAGCATGATTCAGTTGGCCTCCTCTTGCTTTGTTTGTCGCTACAGCATGTTTCATCTACAAGTAACATTATTGGGTACGATCTGACTGGAACTCCGGATCTTGTTGCAATAGCTAACTGCCTTAATTGATCAGGCTATGTGTTGTAATTCTAGCTCTAGCTCTGAGTCAGATTACGGTAACGAGCAGTGTGAAATTCTGATGATCACGTAAACTCTTCGTACGTCATGTATGACTATGTCAAATAAACAAAAGGAGCTGCGTAATGTGGTTGGACAAATTGTGGATGTTATTCTGGCTAATAGTTCTTTGGAAATGGTCCCACACAGTGACAATAATCTGGCTGTGCCTCCTACTGTATTGATGGGCAAGTTTACTGAACAGTGTGTGTAAGTGTTGTGTCCCCATTACAACAGAGCCCCGTACAGAGTAAGAATGCTAGGGGAAGTGTAGGAGGGGTGACTAATTCTCCTCCATTATTGACCATTGGCGTATAGTCTGAGGAATGTAATAATGGCCATGTGGGCTCTCCCCCTCTTGATATGCGGAAAAGAGATAGAAAAGTAATAAGAAGTGAAAAGGGAAAGCGTGTTTAACATCTGATTCGTCTAATTTACCAAATTCATCAAAATAAAAAATCCATCAAGTCTGGCAAATATTTCCTCAAGGGATACTGAGTGCTTTCCTTTTGGAAATAAATGTAAATTATTAAGTGATGCAAAAAAGAAGCAAACGCTGAATAATGTTAAGGGGCCTGGGCCATCTGGCCTTTGGATGATTGGCTAAAGAGCTCTGAGCTGAATGATTCTGTTGAGGACTCTACAATCCTGGAAAGTAGTAGCCTTGTGGGGGAATGATATGGATCCCTTTTCTTAATAGACACAATGGGCATCATTAGGAGTGTTTGGTAAGGCAACAACGGTGCTGGTAGTGGTACCAACGCTGTTGTTACCTCGCCGCAACATACTGACTTTGCTCGCGGTGCCGCTCTGGACTCTGGTCAGAACAGGCTTGCAGAGCGACACCCGCAAGCAGACCAGGATGGTAGCAGTGGTACCGTTATTAACAGTACCGCTGCTACCATCCTCTCCATTCCCATTGAGCCTGATGGGGGCTCAAATGGGAATGGGGACGTACCGGGTCCGGGTCCCGTGAATGGGAATTACCCGGCCCTCCAAGGTCAGAATGGCCCGGTAAATCCCCTTTTGCAGGACCCGGACCCGAGTTTGGGGGTAGCCATGCTCTTATTAAGGACATGGCTACCTCCAAACTTGTAATGAGGCCCAATGTGTTGAAACTATTGCATTGCATTCCAGAGTTGGGCATGTTATCTGCAGGTGACATCTACTTAGTTGAAATATCAAATATAACAAATTCTGTAAATTGGACGATGGTTCATTTGATCTCTCTCATTATAGTTGAATCTTTTTTTTTCTTTATTGTGCATTTGGTAATTCAACCTTTTACACATAGGGCCTCATTACACGGTAGGAGGTAACCATGCTGCTATTAGCGGCATGGCTACTCCCTTACCGCATACCGGGTCCGGGTAGGCGGTATGGGGACTTACTGGGTCATTCCGACCCTGGAGGACCCGGTAAGTCCCCATTCCAAATACCATTCCCCATTCCCATTTGAGTCGCCATAGGGCTCAATGGGAATGGGGAAGGAGCTAATAACGGTACCGCAATTTGCGGTACCGTTATTACCACTGAAGTCAGACTAATGAGGTCTGAGGTCAGACCAGGCGTTAAGGACGGGACCCGCTGAGGAACCTCGTAGTAGGGCGTTAAGGGATTACCAGCACCGGTGACCTCACCGGTGCCGGTAATCCCTTAGCGCCTACTGTGTAATGAGGCCCATAGTCAAGTAAAAAGCAACAGATATCATAGCTCTTAAAAGCAAAAATATCACAAGTCCATGACATTCAATGGATAAAAACTGCCATCATATAGTACAATCACATAATAAGAAAGAAAGCATCAAAGTTTAAAGTTTAAAAGCCATAATAAGACAGGGATATAAGGGCAATGAAATTCACCGATATGGACTATGCGGCAAGTTGTTAAAAATGGTAAAATGTTCAGAAGAGCTATTCCTTGATACGGTTCCAAATGTGTCATGCTGCCGCCGTAATAATAATCAAAAATTGGTCACACTCGTAATCTCCAAATCTCCCATAGCCTTTAGAGTAAAACTGAGTCAGAATCTACAATTGGTGAACACATGTCGAGCGGTTTCAATATCTTGATTACATATTCTGCAATTCAGTCCTCCCTAGGCATACCAGACCAGGCACCTGTGTTAGCAAAGACTGACAACTGTTCGACACGCAAATATAAAATAAATCGTGTAAGCGGGGGGCGAATGGCACTTAGTAAGGTAACTACGGGGTCCGTTGAGGAAATTGTCTTGGTGAGTGTATTTGACATGCTTGGCTTTGCCTGACAGATAAATAGGAGACTGGATTCTGTCCCATTCCATCATCCTTTTCACACGACGAGAAAGGTGGAAATCAATGAAGGTGACCGGGGTTTGTCCACCCCTGGATCACAGAAATGGCTTCTAACCATATGATCCAACTCAATGAACCAGCAGCTGCGAGAGCACCTCTCCTAAGGGGCCTTAACTAACCTTAGCAAAGGGTTCCCATTCCCCTCAGGGTAAGTGGTGTTTGCCCAAAGTCTGCAAGCTTACATTTTCTAACAGGCCAATAGTGATGTGAGTCCCAGCTCAAGTCTGATAAACTCCACCGGGGTGGCACAGGGTAGGCCCAAGAGGGAACGTAATATTTTAGCCTCTAGGGTCACCAATCATTTAACAGAGCATTCTGGATAGATCTCTAAACCATAAAGTATGGCGGGTAGGATAGACATCCTATAAACTCGAACCTTAGGCTTGATGGAACCTCCCACAATCTTATTTATAGTCCTCCTAAGTACCAACCACTTCCTCCAGGCCATAGTGTGCCGCAATGATTGTTACGTAAGTAAACGCCCTGGTATTTGTACTCACTGGTACACTCGCCCGAAGGTAACATTTTTATTTTTTGTAATCTTCTTCCCAAAAAAAACAATCTTAGTTTTATGGGCGTTTATCATTTGGCCATTCATTATGGTGTACAGAGAAAGAGCATCCAAAGAATGTTGCAGACCAATCGGAGTTCTGACCGTATCGTCGTGTCGTGAGTGTATGTAAGGCAGTTCAAGCTCTTATTACCATAAGTGGGTGATTATTTCCAAACCATTCAAGATGTTTGTGGAAATCTGCAACATACAGATTATACAAAAGGGGTGCTAACGCACAGCCCTGTTCCAGCCCTTTTTTTGTAGGGTACAAATTGCTCCCCCTCCTGGGATAAATTAATTAAAATGTTCTTGTCAGAATATGACAATTTAAGAAAATAAAGGAGGGAGGTGCCAATACCCAAATTGGCTAATTTCTCCTGGTTGAATATATTCTGTGAGGAGCCAGGAATGAGATGCAGGCACAGAGGACTCATATTTATTGATTATAGATTCTTATTAAATGATAAAGGGGTTGGAAACTGCCTCACTGTCCATAATCTAGGAGGTATTTTCCACCTCAATCAAAACGAAGGGTCTGTCAAGTGTCAAGTTGTCCAAAGCAAATCCTATGTCCGAAATCCTATTCTAACCCTAACAATCTAAAACTAACTCTAAGTTGTTAAGGGTATTGTCTTTGGCTTGTAAATTGTGCAAATGTTCAAATTCAACATAAGGTATAAATCCAACAAAAGTTCCAACTGGATAATGTTCACAGTTCCAAAAGGGAATGACTCCCTTCCCTACGATTCTCTCCACCAAAACAAAAGTTCAAAAAATAACCATGTCTTCTATAGCCCAAGAGGATAACTCCCTCCCCTTGCGTTGAAATTCACTCCAGGGGAATTGACTCCCTTTCTCAGGCCTTTTTCCACTTTCAAAACAATTCTCATCTTATGGGCATGGGTCTTCCTTGGGATTCTCCTTTCAAGATACCTCAACTTGGGTGTGAGTCTCGGACTTGAGAAATACCTGGTATACTCCCCTGCCAGGTTCTCTTCTACAATTCCTTATGGGGGTGAATCCTAGATCCACTCTTCGCCTGTTATACTCTCCTGCCAGGACTTTATGTTGCAGTCTCTCTTTCTCATTCAGTACAAGGGGGCATGGGTCTTCCCCAAGTTACTTTATGGCAGTTTACTGTGATGATGAACATGACACTGTTCAGGGACGTGGACCCCCTTCCCCTCATACTGAATGTAATGGAGATAGACACACTCTCCCTCAACCCTAACGTAGATAACTTGTTGGGGTGATCAATGACTCTAAATGTTGTAGAAATCAGAAATGTAGTGCTTTGCAGAAAGGCGCTTTGGAGGACGATCTTTTTTATGGGGTCAGAATGTCTAGAAATGTATTGTGCGATAGAAGGTATGTTAAGTAGTACCTTCTTATAACGATTTACTAAAAACTAGATTCAAATCGGAGCATGTACCACGTTTTGAGCAAAGATTGGGTTGGTCAGGCAATTCATAAGGGATCAGCCATTTTGGATTTGGGAAAAAGTCAGGCACTCAAAAATGGATGCTGGGCATACAAATAAGTGATTTTCTGTAAAGCCATGCTGAAATGATGAAGGAATTACCTCATGGTAGCCCAGTGAGAGCTCAGTAGTGAAGGACATGGTGTCTGAGCTTCCTCTCTCTAATCTTGAAAGTGATGAGCCGTGGGAGCGAGGTATCATTCAAGGGAAGATAGTGAGTGTTGCATGCAGCTGTTTCAATTGGCAGAAAAGGCACAGCGGATGCCCATATTTGGTCCTCTGGGACAGGAAACCATGATGCTGTTGCTAAGATTATCTCAGGATTGACCTTAGTAATGTTCCCATTTTAAAGGTCAGGTACAGCACACACAATTTTAATCAGTTACAGATGTAGGTATGATCTGGGAGCTTTGTGGAGTGACAGCTCAGTTGGCCAACCCTATTGGAGGAAGGTGCTTGTATTGGAGTGCCTGAATCAATTGTTCTGCATCATAAATAGGAAGCTAAGCCAACCAAGAAGTGTATAAAAGGCAGGGTCTTACTCAGAGATTTTAGCAGAGTCCCAGAGATGTCGTTGAAGCTGTATAATGTGTCCTGCCTGGAAGAAAATAAAACTTGATGTCTTTTGGAAACCAGTATGGGTGTCCTGCTTTGGTCCAGATTTCCTTCCTTGTCCAGAGATGTCAATGCCCGGTGTGGGGATGATGAGACCCCCATCTAAACTTGGCGAGCCAACAGCCAGGAGTCTTAGGATACGTCAAGACAAAAGACCCTGGAAGATAAGGTAAAGCATGCTACATGCTATGGGGCCTGAAAGAGGGGAAGAGAAAAAGAGGGGGCCCATTTTATGGGCTCATTTTTGAGGGCTCATTTTTGGGGGCCCTTTTTAGAAAAGAATGGGAGACCTCTCTTAGAATAATTAGTTTGGGATACTTTCTAAGGGGCTTTTAGAAGCAAATTTAATCACTTGTGGGGAAACCCCGCTCAGAAATTTTTGGGGAAAGATCAATGTTTTTTAAAGTGTAATAAAGGTATAAGTATAAATATAAGTAGTTTAGAAGAAATAACAGAGAATGGGAATTAACTCAAGACGTTGAGCGTTAAGGAGTTATTGAGCAATTGACTTGTGAGAGGCCAAGCAATTGAATTATTGAGAAATTGACTTATGAGAGGCCAAGCAATTAAGAGGTATTGTGAGGAAAGTGCCACGATAATAGAAAACGCCTTATGCCTGCATTTTAAAGAACGTAACAGAAGAAATCTTAACCTAAAATCCCATAGCGGAAGCTGTAGACGGCAAGTTAAAGAGGTTGATTTAAACTCTGTAGGAGTATTGATTTAGAGGGCAAGGTGAGTCTTAGTGAAAGGATCATAAAAGATAAGAGATATATGTGACTGGTCCAGTCTGTCTGTTTTGTTTTATGTGTTGTATTATGTGATTGTATATTGTGCACTGTGCATTTATGTATATATGTTGAAGTATTGCAGAGAATGCATTTTACTGCATTTAAAATGAGATTGCATTTTATTGAGTTTAAGGAAAAATTGGCACTAGTCCAGAAATTACAGTTTGCTAAGATTTGACCGCCAGCACTATGAAAGGACAGTGTTTGGCTAGAGCTGACGCAGATAATTTATGTTCGCAGTAGCAGTCTTTTTGAGTAGAATGCCTTTTTCAGGCAGTATGTGTGGAAGACCTGGTAATGAGTAAATGATGAGGAGAAGTGAATAGTTGTAGTTAAAAGCCATGTGTGGAGTGGTGGAAAACCACGCTGCCATATTGTTTAAGAATAACAGGGACTGTTTTCGAATTATAAAAGGTTGATTGATTATGTGGTGAAATCATGATTTAAGTCTCATAGTTATTTGAATACTTTTTCCATGGACTGTGTTTTCATTGTAAAGGCAGTGCTTTGGTCATGCCAGCTGACAATGATTGCTTTTGATAAATGCATTGTGAGAAATATCTATAGGTTATTTGGTGGTATGTACTGCAATGAGAAGAGAAGGAGGAATGTTATCCTTTTAAATGACATGAGTTTTTTATGTGCGCTACAACTAAGGAGTTGAGAAAAGAGAAATATTGCACTACAATGGTAACACGCATGCAAGTTTAAAAAAATGCATCAAATACATTTGCACAGTAGACAGATGTCAAGAAAGGAAGAGATGTTCCCAGTAATATATATATATTATGTCTGAGAATTTTGAAGACATTTGGAAATAAAATCACAGAAAAAGAGCTCAGGAGCACACAATTTGAGAGAGGTGTAGCTGAGCTTCAAATTGTGTTTTTGTGAAATGACAGAAATAAATGGGAAAAAACAGTATTTGACAGACATTTCTGAACATGACAAATTTGAAAAAATATTAAAATGCAGTTTAAAAAGAAGCGGTAAAGCATTGAAGGAAGTGCTAGCAAGCTGTAATGACATATGCAGGTATCCATGAAGATGCACTGACTTGAGAAAGAACATACACACACACACACACACATACATACCAACACATATACAAAGATACACATGATTTTATGGAAGTGTAAAGTAATCTGTGCACCATGGACACTGTATTTAAGAATACGCATACATACTGGCACGCATACACCAACGAACACACATGTTTTTACAAGCTAAAATGATAGCTGACATAGAGAACAGCTGGTCCTTTTTTGGAAGACTAGAAGGGCAGTGATTTGTGTATTTATATTTAGAAATACTGAGATTCTTGCAGTATGCAAGCGAGAATGAATAACAGCAATTATACTTTACTGCCACCACAAGCAAAGGCTGTTTAGAGTAGATAAGAAAGCAGGTTGGGAAAACAGGGAGTAGTGTTGAGGTCATAGGAAAAGAATGTGGCAGATATCAGCACATTCTGTGCTGGCTCGAGGAAAGGCTTGCGAAGGTCAAAGCTGATCAAATAGAGAAAATATTTAGGAGTAATGGGAAAAAATTACAAATCACAGACAAGTGAGTGTATTGCTGCAGGCTTTGGAATCAACAGCTTGCACCAATGCAGAATAAAATAAAAAATTAGAGGCTTGTTCTGCCTCAAGCATGAGAGCCTTGTCTATCGATAAGTTGATTTAAAATAGAAATTCAAATGGGAAAAATCACATGAGTTGGGGACAGGTTATGCTAGACTAGGAGAGAGCAACATTCCATGGGGAAGAGGACGGTAATACATGTAGACCTGAGGGATGTTTGCAGTCCCATGATCAGAGAAGAAACTCACCACCTTATGTGAACAGGCTAAAGTCGCTAACAGGAAGAAGGCTGTTCAGAGCCATTGCCCTTGCTATAAACAAATGTACGATGGGAGATGAGGTGATTGTGAGTTTGGGATTTCACAAGTTTCTTTTGTTAAAGAAAGAGAGAAGCCAGGCCATAATATATGCCTTGAATCCAGATCGGTAAGGATAATTTAAGTTGTAAAATCCTGAGTCCAATTTTTGGCACTGGGAAATGGATACATGAATTAGAAAAGATGACAGGAGGAAATACACTGGCTATAAGGGACATTAAGGGTCTCCTAGATTGCCATCATTGGAGAGAGAGCTGATGACGTTTGGTCTAGAGCAGGGTATGCTGGTGTCAGTACGGTTAACTCTGCTCATGACGGGGCACCATTCAATAACTGTAGAGCGGCAGTCTGGAAAGCGCTTAGAGTATTGTATCCAGACACGTCTGATATGGGAGATATAATGAAAAAAAATATGTAGGAAGGGGAAGACCCGTTTGTTTACATTCGGACTTTCCAAGAGCAGTGAGACTCAGAGACACATGAGGCTTGAGGGAAATCTATACCTGTGTTCTATCATATACTATGCCAAAACCTGCCAGACCCGGTACAGAAGCAGCTCAAGCAGTTAGTGGGTATGGAAGCAAAACTGTGGTCAGAAATTCAGCTGACCATCGGGCATTATTGCAGACTCTTGCAAGAAAAGAATCGCAAGAAAAATGATACTAGGAAAAGCGAAGTGGCAAAGTCAGTGCAGAAAAAATTATCCTAGTATGCCATTGAAGGTGCAATGTTGACTAGTGGAGGCGGATTGGGTTCACAGTAAGCAGCAAGCATGCCGCAGGTGAAGAACCAAAGGCAGTTTGAACAAAGTAATAATGGATTCATACTAAAATGTAGGGGAAGCTTCTAAGATAGAGGCACTCAGAATAATTAGGGACATTTTTCAGAGTAACCAATGCGGGTTTCAAAGCATGCAGAATGATGGTCAAAGCATGCAGGGAAGGCAAGTTAAGAGACCTCCTGTATGTTGGACATGCGGTATGTCAGAGCATTTTGCACGCATGTGTAGGAGCCAAGGATTCATGCCGAAATTGGCAATCTTCAAGAGGGGGACAGCACGCCCCTAGTGTATAGCTAACAAGATAAGGATGGGTTTCGCTCAGGATCAGACATTGTATTAGATATACGCGCTGGGAGTACAGCAGGTACAGCAGTTTAGGAAAGGTGCAAAACAGATTTACTGCAGAGGGCAAGAAAGTGGCCCAAATGCAGGCTCAGCAATGTGCAAACACAGGATAAACAGCGACACACAGGAGTGAAAGTGTTGGTTTTAAAAAGGGAGAAATTATTTTACAAAGACAAGGGTATGCATGCATTCACAATGGGACTGCCTCACAGGGTGCCTTGATGCGTTCAGAATTGTTAGTGGCACTAGGTCTCAAGGAGTACCGAGAATTAATATAGCCTTACGGAGAACAATTTTTGTTCTAGTGGTAGACGTTGGGACTGTATGTCCATGCAGCAAAGACAGAAAAGTGGTGAATGAATATTAAAAGATTGAGGATGTTTATTGAAGACTATAAATAAAGGATTTTGCCTAGTGAGGAACTAGCAGTCTCTGTAGGAAAGGGTGTTATGATGAATTTTTGGTACTTATACAACAGGCACTTGCCAGTGTTTGAGGAAAGGATTGGATGATAAAAACCTGAACATGATTATGTTATTTAGGTGATTAAGGAAAAGCCTGTTTTGTTTTGTTTTAGGAATGCCCCATTTGAATATGGGTGCATCCATAGTGGCATGTGTAGGGCAGAAGGCCTGATGAGACATTTCTGGTAGAAACCAGAGGTTTTTATTGTTGTATCAAAAACAGAGTAGTGTAGATGACTGTATGACCTAGTGGAAAAGTGGAGAGAGTATTTGATGAATTAGTCTCAGACCATGGATATTTATGAATAAGAGGGTGGAGGCAGATAACCTTCATAGAATTAGAAACAGCCATAGAGTAAGGAAAAATGGCAATTGATCAAGGAGTGAATAATAACAATGTATCATGGTAATAGTTCTCATAAAAAAAGTCTACCTTAAATAACATCAAGGATGGCGATATATCTAGATAGGGCTTAATGAAGCATGAAGTAGTGTTTTCTTTAGGAACATCACACATTGAAAGGAAAGAAAAGGAAACATTTTAGTACATGTGACAATAATGTAGCAGCATCCAGTATACATTTAAGAAAATTGGAGAGCATGCCAAAAACGCTAGGTAGACTTTGGGCCTTTTGGCATGGCTCCAGACAAATGAATTAGGAGAAGACGAAAATAAATAATTTATTTTAAATAGTATAGGAGTAAAGAGCTCAGTCTAAAACATTTACGTCATTTGGATAAAATAAATAAATAATAAATATATAAAAATGAATGAATGGAAAAATTAATTAAGGAATGATTGGATGAGTGAATTAATGGAAAGAAAAATCAAACCCAGCATACAAATAAGCAAACTAAAAAATAAATAAATAAACAGCATCAATGAAGACTAAAAGCCGAAATTGACAAAATTGCGTAGTGCAATAAAAGGAATTAGGGGATTAAATGGAGAACCAGAAAGAGGTATGGTTGACCAAAATTCGGTTAACCAGACAAGGAAAATTTAATATGGAGACAATTCAAGAGAACATTCAAATGGTAAGTAAAGTACAATTTTCGGAGTGTCTGTAACAATGTTGGTTTATGTTACAGATGAAAATCATGGTTCTTGCATGAACATAGGAGGAATATCTGCTTGGCCTTGATAGGGAAAGAGACAGTACATTATGACACAAGTAAGTGCTAGTGAATAGGGAGAAAAGAAAAGAAAAAAGAGAGGTAAGTACTGGTTCGCACCACAGGGTATGAACACACTGATGATCATCATTAAAAGTAAGAGGACCCAGGTGAGTAACAGAAAAAGAGGCAGATAGAGACACAGTGTTTCAAGTATGTAGCCATTTTTTCCCAAGATAGGTGTAATTAGATGTTAATAGAGCAACATGTAGATGAAGGCATGGCCACCTCAGACAAACATAGGACATAGAAGAAGTCAAATTGATCGGTGGGTAACCTTTTTCATTTTTTGGTAGGACACCAAATGGGCAGACTTCGCAAGTATATACAAATATTTAGAAAAGGCAAATAATGTAGGTTTATGACAGAATGGGAAGGCACATAGTAAGAATTGGTGCCATAGTCTAGAAAAACAAGGGTAGATTAGATTAGCAGTGGGGTAAGGGGGATAATGTGCAGCAGAACATTTTATTTTGTCTCAACAGGATGAAAGCAAAGCACAGATGAAAATGACCATGGTCCAACACGATTGGAAGAAAGGAAATGAAGAAAGGCTGCAGAAACCATTTACAGCTGAGCAGGAAGCAGTTACAGCATAACATGAAGCACATGCAGCAAAGCGGAAAGCTAAGTATTAAGCCCTAGCATCATGCAGGGTTCATGAGAAGTAATTGCTTTGTGCACTAACGAGTTAGGGAAAGCCAGTGAGTTAATTGGGCTGAAAAAGGATAGAAGTGAATCCAGACAACATGTTTTATAAGCAGAAAGGAGAAAAAAGTTAGGTCAGGAAGAAACTTGACCCACTTTCCAGTACCCAAATGACTTTTGTCTCTATTTTGATTCTCAACAGAGAACAGGGATCCCTGTAAATGACGTCCTCTTCTGCTACAGATGTGCCTAGGAGATGGAGAAGATGAGGACGTGCCTTTTTTAATTGTTGTAACAATATATTGTTTAAATGTTTTAAGTGTCTCCACATCTGAGAATGTCGATGTAGGAGAAAAGATAAGTATTTCCCCTGAAGGGATATACAATTTTTGTAAATGAAAAAAAAGAAAGCCCAGAAGACATAAAGGCAGGCAAACTGAGACGAGCAAATGTATTTATTACATAAAAATATAGACACAACTTAATATGTTTATTGTAAACAAATCAGGTTCCAGCAGGCTGACCATACTGTAGAATAACATGTGAAGAGGTATTAAAAAGGGAGAGAATGAGTAGCTTTGGTATGAAAAGAACTACATTGTCTGATGTAGTTTGCCTAGGAGGCAGGGATGTCCAGAACATGTTTAAATGTAGTTTTTCTAGGAGGCAGGGACGTTCAAAAGGTACTGTCTAAAGTAAAGTTTTGGTTAGAAGGCAGGAGGCAGGAGGCACTTGGCTGAGCACTTTGGTTCACACTTTTTCTCATGGCTTTTCTCTTCCTCATCTCAGTACATGGTGTTTCACTAGGTGCAAAATGTTCATGAGTTCTGTCAGCAGCTTTCACACGATGTTGAAGGGGGTTGTCACAATATGCCATTAAGGCATGGGGGATAGAGGGGATAGCCGCACCCAGGGTCAAGATCAGTTAGTGGCTGCTGTCCCCTGGCCACATGAGGAGAGGCTACCTAATGGGAAAGTAGTGATGACATCTTCAGATTCATCACAGATCTCATATTTTCCCAATACGTCTAAAAATTGGGCTTTGAACTAGAGCTGCATTCAGCCCTCACACAATGTAATGAAGTGGATTTATGTAACCCCTTGGATAGAATTGAGGGTGGTACTAAGTAGATGGAAGAACAATGTATGTCCCTATTGAAGTCGGCATTTAACCAATTAAAACAATCTTTGTATGGTCAATCAAAAGCTCAGCTGTTTGCAACTTCTATGAATTACCAAGATTTAATTACTGCTGCTGATTTATCTGGTTCAAAAGAGGTTTTTATACATTTTAAGTGATATATGGGGTTTTAAGGTTATTTTAGATTCAGACTTATTTGTGTTCCAGGAGACAAGGTTGATGCACATGACAACGATTGATGGTTTTACTGTGCTACAAAGATGTGACTTAACAAGGATGTGGGTAGACCTTTTGGTGGATTCATTTTGGCAAGCATTTAAAGGTTTAGTAATTCATCTATATGTTCTGCCTATGGGTGCTCAAAAATTGGCCATTATGAACTATGTGGACTGTATTTGGGTAGAATGGTGTACAGAGTGTCCAATGTTACAATTCATGGTTGTGGGAGATTTTAATACGGTCTATTATCAGGCTGTTTTAAGTGATGGTGCAGGATCTACTGCGAAAACACAAAATGGTGATGCTTGGTCCATTTTTCCGGGCCTTTTGGGCTGGTTTGTCTGAATCCTAAAGGTACTACAGATATTCAGGATGTTTATACTTGGAATAGGGGGTCATCCTTCTCCAGAATTGATTATTATTTTGCTATATGACAGATTGAAACATGTGTTTAATGATTTTACTCTTAATTTTAATGAGCCTAGTGAACACGCTTTCCAGCAATGAATATTGGAAATGGACGTGAAAATGGAAAGAAGCCGCTTGAGGAATAATATGGTGAGTAACACACAAGTGAATCATCTCTTGTTGAATGTTGCCAACATTGATATATTTAATAAGAAGTTGATTTATAATGTGCCTGACAGCTTACAACTGGGTGTTTTATATAATGCCAATTATCATTTGAACATGGTGTCCAACATAGCTATTATTCATGACACATGTAGACAACTTAATGAAATAGTACATCTGCATGTCTATTGTTAAAAGAAATCATTCAAGATGTATGATGTGGTGATAGCTTCAAAAAGGAAGAGCCTTGCTGCCGATATTAGACAAATTAGGAAGTTGGATATTAGTTTGGAAAGGAAGCATTCACTAATTGTTAAACTGAGTACAAAATTTAAAAATTGTGTGAAACAGCACTGTAGCAATGCACAATGGCAGATAGTATTTACGGACCTCCGCTCAAAGGATAACTGTAAATGTTGGCATTATGCGCGGAAGCACATTTTAGCTAATGATGTGAGAGAGATTAACCCTATTTCTTAGGAAATGTTGAAAGACTATGTAACTGCCCTCTATTATATTGATGATGGTACCGGTTATAATACTGGTGAGGCTGGGTCTATTGCTTGCCTGCTCCACGGTCAAGATCTGTTTTATTCCTATTTTCAAATACAGGGCATCTTTAACATCAATGCAAAGCTTAAAGCAGCTGGTCCTCATGGTGTTGCCATTGTGGTGATTAAGGGTGCCACATTTTGTGGGCAAACCTCCTTTGTGTGATGTTTAGGAATATTGTTAGAACCATCTACCTGGAAAAAAATCTGTTTTAATATCTATTTTCAAGAAGGGCCCAAAGGATGATCCTATCAATAACCACCTAGATCTTTTGATGCATGCATATTAAGTAGATTATATGACTGGGTAAGAATGAATAATTTATTAAAGCCACAGCAGATGGGTTTTAGAAAATATTTCAGTACCTTACATAATATATGGACACTCATTTTCCTTAGTAGATCAACAATGATGTCCAAAGGTCAAAGGTTGTATATCTCTTTTATTGATTATTCAGGGGCATTTCATTCTGTATGCCGAATAAAATTGTGGAATAAATTGACTAAATGGGGTCTTAGTGCTGGCATACTTGGGTTAATTAAGCAGCTAGGTTTAAAGCAATGTTATGTCCTGGCCCCTGTGCTTTATAATTTATATGTGGCTGACTCACCTAATACCTTAAAATCTGTTAATAACTTTCCACCGCGTGTGGGCACTTGCCCCTTGTTATGGCTCTCCTACGCTGATGATACTTTTATTATTGATTCAGTGAAAAAACTTTGTTACAGGGACGTTATGGTTAAGTTGCGCTACTAAAAACCTATGAAATTCAGTGAAAAAAACGTTGTTAAAGGGACGTTATGGTTAAGTTGCGCTACTAAAAACCTATGAAATTCAGTGAAAAAACTTTGTTAAAGGGACGTTATGGTTCCAAGTAAAACCGAAAAACCCCTGAAATTCGCCAGTTATGGTAAGCTAAGCAACCATAACTCGCGCTACCACCGTGCACTGCTAAGACTAACACCCACGACATCAAAGATGACATCACAAATGTCACTGATGACATTACTGATGACATCACATGTCTGGTTCAATCTTTTTTCTTTTGCTGACATATCTAGGCCACATGGTTTTCTTCAGTAACAGTCAGAAACTAAACATTTTATTTTAGTTGTAGACGTATCCTTCAAGTAGGTTCTTATGGTAATTCCCTTAGAGTCCAGTCACATCCTATGAAACATATACATAGGGGAAGACACAAGCTTGAAAGACAGCAATCCTTTTTGTGCATAAAGATAATCAATAGACTTATCAGCACTTTCTGATAGTTCTGTTGTTTTTTTATGGCTGTACTTTCCCTGTATATGGTCATATTTGCATATATTGTACTCACACTACTTTCCTTAGGGTCCAATCACATCAGGTGATACATATACATAGGGTAAATAGCAGCTTTGAAACAGAGCAATCATTTATTTGCATGAAAATAATCAGTTAGGTCATGAATTGTTTCTGCTACTAAATGTGCGTTTTTGCTAACTTCACTTTCCCTGTATATACCCATATTGGTGTGTGTTCTTGTCTCTTTGTGTTTTGTCTATAGTAATGCAATTATGCATTATACATGGGTTTTATTAGCTACTTATTACATATTTCACAGTGAACAAAAATCTATTAAGAAAACAATTATCATTTCATTATTCAACATATTAACATTATGAATATTATACCTTCATCTTGTACGCTGCACACAATTCTATGTTTCTGCATGAGTAGCTTAGTATACTAGATAGAACCCCATAATAGAATTCTATTTATATCAATGCATCGTTCAATGCACTAATTAGGGTATGATATTTATTGCAATGACCCTTGACAAATTTTTCACAACATTATAATAAGAATCCCTTGTACACATATTTCATGAAAAGTACATACACATGTGATGTCATCAGTGATGTCATCAATGACATTTGTGATGTCATCTTTGATGTCGTGGGTGTTAGTCTTAGCAGTGCACAGTGGTGGCGCGAGTTATGGTTGCTTAGCTTACCATAACTGGCGAATTTAAGGGGTTTTTCGGTTTTACTTGGAACCATAACGTCCCTTTAACAAAGTTTTTTCACTGAATTTCATAGGTTTTTAGTAGCGAAACTTAACCATAACGTCCCTTTAACAAAGTTTTTTCACTGAATTTCATATGTTTTTAGTAGCACAACTTAACAATAATAACTTTGACTTTATGTACATGTAATATGGAACATACTGAACCCCTTCTAATGAATTTGAAGTCCGCAAAATTTGTTGATGTCCGCGGACTTGTTCGGACAACAGTACCACTACCTAAAAACTCTGGGGGGGTATGTTTAATTGTTATATCATAACATAGGAACAATTAACACATTCACAAAGCAGCACACATAGAAACCAAAAAACAATTAACAGAAAATCAGCTATCACTACAGATAAAACTGCTTCTTTAAATCTTGATATAGTGCAAAGTAAGCATACCAAGAAAAGTATTTTAGCCAAAATGTTCCGTCACAAAGACCTTCAAAATCTTATAAAAACAGGAGAGAAACTAGGTTCAACGCTTAAAACATATCGCAGGAAATTAATCTTAGAAGCGTTGATAGACAGTGCAATTCTTCTCAAAAGAAAGTTATTTATTTTAGTGTTAAACAAAATGAAACCACTAACAAAACTAATAACTAAATTACAAAAAAGACTTCTCAATAAACGAAATGTCAACAGAAAGAACTTCTTAAGTATCTGCGGAGGTGAATGGAGTCACACTACGAGCACAGATCCATACTTTAATGAAGAAGCGTACAAACAAAAACAAACAAATACAATTGCCATACATAGCAGTGGTCGAGGTTATGAAAAAGTTAATAATACCATAATAGAACAAGAAGTACTCCTCACAAAAATATGCCCTGAAAACTTAGAATTACCCCTCCATTCAACTGAATCAGAACGTCTAGTGTACAAATGGCCATGCACATCAATGTGCAACATTCCCAAACAATTTTTCAAGTCTTTATGCCAATTCCTCAATCAATATGTGAAAAGCAAAGACAAAATCAAAATTAAACTACTGCAAAATATGGATACCTGTCCAGTACGCAAGTACACAGGACTACAAGGACATTCATTGGTCTGCATTACAGGACCTACTTGCAAAACCACCCTCCATGATATCAAAAGGATATCAACACATCATTCAACTATAAGAAATCTAGTTCATAAACTGTACTATGCTAAAAGTCCTGCTTTAGCACTGGCCAATTTAAATAACATTCTTCTACATGGTACAGCAAAAGACCTACTAGATGAAATCGACTATATCCAGAAAAAATATTTTGGAAGTGAAACCCACTTACAGAATGAAATAGCCATAAACCAAATTAGTAACAAGTCTACACATGGCAACCTTTTACTACACACATACAAAAAAGAAATACTAAAATTTAAAAGTACATCATCTGAAGTACCAAACCATGTGCGTGTATGTTGCCGCAGAACATTTTATAAAAGTAACACAAAAACTGTAGACCTATCATACAAAATAGAAGACAATGAAGATTCTAAATGGTTTGAATTAGCTCTCTACCTTATAGCAGAAAACAAATATGAAATAACTGACCCCGTAATATTTTGCAGTTACTGCACTACAAAACTTGACAACAACCAAACTCCTTCACGTGCTATCACAAATAATTTGGAATTATATCCACTACCAAAACCCCTTCAACAACTTAATTTATATGAGAGCATCATAATTCAAACAGTGCACCCATTTCAAGCAATAATACGCCTTCAACCAAAAACTGCAAAATTACCTCCCTCTGAATTAGTGAAAGGTATTCGTGGAAAAGTAGTGTATTTACCATTAGATCTAAAAGAAAATTTGCACACTCTAGGAGTGCAACGTCCAATGCAAAAATCTTTAATTATCTTGGTAAACGGAGTACCTACAAAAGACAAAAAAATTTGGCAACAGCTGGTAGATTTACATAAAGTTAGAGAAGCCCTGCAATATCTCAAAGAGAATAATGATTATTACAAAGAAATTAATATCAAAGAAAATTTGAAAGATACAACTGAAATAATTCAAGAGACACAAGAGGCTGGTCAATTTGAGCTCCTAGATCCTGCTACAATATCAAACACTTTAGACCATTATACAATTCATCCATTGCACTCTAATGACACCATAGAAGATGCACTGGAAACGTACCAAATGAGTCAAACAAAAGGATCACCAATCAGCATATGGGAAAAAAGTATAGAAGCACGTGCTTTTCCTCTACTCTTTCCTACTGGCAAATGAGGAAGGTACGATGATAGACCTATTCAAATATCAGTATCAGAATACCGCTCATTACGGATGTATTCTGAAGATCCCAGATTTAGACAACATGTGGAATACATATTCCACCTACTCTTTGAAGTGAACTAGCAACTTTATGTTACGGAGTTGCACACATATTAAAATCAGGATCGCACTTTCAAAATATGACAGCTACACAAATATTACAAAAAGTTCAACAAAAAGATGAGGTTTTACAATCAAATATTACAAATCTATTAGCAAATATGCGTGGTGCTAAAGAGTACTGGTTTCAACGTCATGGAGATGTACTTTGTATGATCAGAAACCTTGGCCCACCCACTTGGTTAGTTACATTAAGTTGTGCAGAATATGCATGGGAAGATTTACATGATTTCCTACGCATATCAAACAAAACCAAAACAAACATAGATATACTAACACCTGTAAAACTTTGTTCTCTGGATCCTGTTAATGTTTCAGGATATTTTCACCATCGCTTCATTGCTATGCTACATTTTATTTGTAATAAAACTGTTCCTCCCCTTGGAGAAGTGCAACACTTCTTTTGGAGAAAAGAATACCAAGCCAGAGGAGCACCACATATCCACATGCTTTTATGGATTAAAGATGCTCCTAAATTTGGTCAAGACAGTGATGCCACTGTTTTACACTTTATTGAAAAATATGTCACTTGTGAAATTCCATCAGAATCCACAAATAGTGATCTTCATGCACACATTTTACAATTTCAAAGACACAAATGTGGCAAATATTGTCATTGCAAATACAAAAACAAAGGGAAATACTGCACCAAATGCCGATTTGGTTTCCTAGACCAGTTACAAATACAGGTCAAGTGAACAACCTCATGTCTTCAGTTAGACATAGTGTTAAAGGTAAGTCACCTAAAAACACATATTACATAAAAAGAAAAGAAGAAGAAAAATATATCAATGATTACAATGCAATCATTGCCCACTTATGGAATGCGAACATAGATGTGCAGTACATTGCAGACAATTCTACTGCAGTTGCACGATATGTCACAGCATACTTAACCAAAGCAGAAAAGACAGAGCTGCAAGACCTCTGGAATGACCTGTCATCAGATAAAACAGTGTCTCAGAAATTATACAACTTGGGCATAAAAATGCCGTCCGATAGAGAATGTGGATCCTATGAAGCAGCTGATTGTTTAACTGGTACTGCATTGTATGGTAAATCTGAAAATATAGTATGGCTAAGTCTTGGTCCAGCTAAATCTAGAAAAAAAGTTCTAAAATCATACGAAGATATAGAAACAATAGCCAAACATGATCCCAACAGCCAAGACATTTTAAAAAACAATTTATTGAACACATACTACCCAAACAGGAGTACCACTTTGGAAACCATGTGTCTATACCACGTAGCCCAAAACTACACATACAAAAATAATATAAAACCTGATGAAAAAAACGGTAAATACACAGTGACAAACTGTGATGGAAGCTTAGTAAAACTCACCAAACCAAATTTAATTAATCATATCAAATTGTCATAAAAGACTCCTCAACATAAAGAAGTATATTACATGTCCCTGCTACAACTCTTTAAACCATGGAGAAAAGAACAAGAAATACTAGATAACTATGACTCATATGAAGACGCTTTCAAAGCAAATGAAAGCACTATAACTGATGTAAACTTTACACAGTACAAAACAATGTTGCACAATGAACAGCAACACGAAGAAGAACTCCAGGCCCAACTAGATAAGGACACTCCTGACAGTAGTCAACCTTCTGTAACAGGAAGCCAAGAACCACTGGGAGAACCACTAATAACAAATGAGGCAGAATTAGCTATGATAGAAGTAGAAAACACCATGTGTCAGTAAGAAGATAAAGAAGACTTAACTATACTACAATCAAAACTAAACATGAGCAACGTAGCATTTTTCAAGAAGCAACAAAAGAAATTGCAGATGGTGTACAACATGAAAACAAAGAATGCACCTGCCAAAATTACAAACCTATACTATTGTACGTCAGTGGTGAAGCTGGTTCTGGCAAAATATTCCTAATCAAAATCATCAGTAAGTTCCTTCAACAATTGACAAACAACAAACTGTCAGCTGTTGTCACTGCCCCCACAGGTTTAGCTGCCTACAACATAGGTGGTGTCTTTTTACACCGATTACTACTCCTGACAGTAGAACACCAAAACAAATTAGACTATTACAAACTTTCTACAGAAGCTGCAATGGAACTACGCAGAGTATTGAAACAAATGAAAATGCTACTAATAGATGAAGTGAGCATGGTGCCCAACCTAATGTTGGCTTTGATTCACCTCAGATTACAAGAAGTACTCAAAATAAACTATGAAGAGCTCTTTGCAGGAAAACACATTATTGTTTTCGGAGATCTTTTTCAATTGACACCAGTAAAAGGTGAGCCTATTTTTAAAACATTAGGACACAAACTGTGCCTTAAAACTGTTGGCAGCATTGGAAATGTCAACCTTTGGCAACATTTCCAATACAGAGAATTAACAGAAAACATGCAGCAATCCGCAGATCTCACTTATGCCAACATCTTAAAAAGTATCAGAGTTGGTATACTTTCTAAAGAAGCAGAAGCAATATTGAAAACCCAGCAGATTCATGCACTTTATTGTGATAATGCATGTGCTACAGATGTTATGGAACAATTAGCTCACAAAAATGTCAATTGTATGGCCTTGATGCCAACTCTTGCAAGCTGTTTCAAATTCAATGAAATAATGTTAAGTAAAGAAATGCAACCAATAATGGAAGTTAGCGCCACAGACAAACTAGATGTACATGGTATGACACTACCCATGTGACCAAGCCACAACAAGACTAAATAGTTTAGAAAAATCAATCTCAAACACAGCAGACTTGGAAAAGATATTAAAATTATCCTTAAATTGCAGAGTAATGCTTAAACGTAACCTTGACGTGGACCAAGGACTGGTTAATGGAGCACTGGGTACAGTTGTTGGCTTTTAAACATACCCACATGACAACAAAATTCAGTTTGTCAATATTCTCTTTGACAAACTTTCAGAAGTAAAAAGGATAGGACACCAGCTCGATTCCTTCTCTTCAAAGACATGTATGTACACAGAGAACAATTTTCTCTGACTCTTGCATATGCAGTCACCATTCATAAATCACAAGGTCTTACCCTAGACAAAGCAATGATAGACATTGGTAATACAGTCTTTAAAGAAGGCATGAGCTACGTAGCACTATCACGCTTACGCACACTTGACGATCTATTTCTAATCAACTTTGATGCAAGTAAAGTAAACGCTGATATTCCTTGCATTTTAGAATACAATAGACTTCGCTCACTATACACCCCCATCTAAACACATATTCTGTACCACAAAAAGTAAAACGTTGTAAAAGAAAACTAAATCAAACAGAAATGCAACAGGATGTCACTGCAAATCCTCCAAAGAGAGTAAAAGAAACTAAAACTTCATCAAGTACCCCAAACATAAAAGAACCCATTAGGGAAACTAAACCAGGTACTTCATCAAAGAAGGAAGACAAACTAAAAAAAATCAATCATATACAGAGCTACCTGGACCATTTAAACTCTCGAATATAGTTGGAGTAAGTTGCTATGCAAATGTAGCAATGAATATTCTATTTCAATTGCCACCAATTGCTGACAACATTTACTTACACAGTACAGACCAATTGTGTTTGCAAATGTTAGTACTTCACAGAAATGCAACAAACAATCCTGACAACACGTATAGTGTTTATGGAATAAGCCAACAATTGGACTACTGTGCTGGAATGGTTAAATTCACTATAAGCTCACAGGAAGATCCACAAGAATTTCTAATGTACTTACTACAAGTACTGGAAATCAGAAACATACCTATAAATGAAATCTTCCAAATATCATACATGTTGAACCATACATGCACTCTCTGCAACAATGTGGCACAAGAGGAAATCCCCAATGAACGCTATATATATATATATATATATATATATATATATATATATATATATATATATATATATATATATATATATATATATATATATATATATATATCAATACCTAATTGGGAATCCATTCCATTTCAGCAACTTGTACAAAATGCAAACCATGGTAGATTATGTACTACCTGCAATTCGGATAATCGCTCCACGTTAGTGAAACAAACACATAGTAAATACGTAATACTAATGCTTCTACGTTACAATGCAGATGGTACCAAAAACAACTGCAAGCTGACTGGATTCACACATGGTCAAATATCACTTGGTAAGAAAACCTTCACAACAATAGGTATACTCTACCACGCAGGAGCCACAACCAATTCAGGGCACTACACTGCATATATAAAAAAGAAATGTGGATGGTTTGAATGTAATGATAGTACCATTACTATAAAGCAGAGATTACCAGCAAATCCTACAAATGCTTATTTAATGTTCTTAAAATGAACATTTGATAACTAAACTGTACTTAAACCTTAAGTAAACGTGTAGTAAAAAAATATAAACTGTTAGAATATTCCAAAAGCTATCTAACTGCCCAAAGATTCGACAACAACTAATCAGATAAATGAATACCACTAAATCAGAGAAAAAAATAGACAGTTAGAATACACCAATTGGTATCTAACTGTCCCAAAATTTAACAATATCCAAACAGATAAATCAATACGACTAAGATATCTAAAAAAAAATAGACAGTTAAAATACGCCTACTGGTATATAACTGCTCCAAAATTTTACAATATCCAAACAAATAAATAATATGTTACTGCTCCAAAAAACTGCAACAAGCAATGTATAAAGCATTAGCCAGAAACAACACGTGAACACTGAAAACAAACAAACAAATAAACTGTAGCATAACAGAAAAAGTTTTTTTTTAATCCACCATGGATTTTTTTTTCTCCCACAGACCCAATGATTTTAGCAACAAACACAGAAACTGAGCAAATTGCACAGTACTCTGGTTTGTAATCTACTAAATTTGAGGGTAAAAAAAAAAATGTTGATTATACAATGTAATAAGTCATTACAAAATACTAATACTAACATGCTATTTTCTTTCATCACAGATATGAACAACAAATACATGTACTCCAGTTACTAAACCAAACAGTAAATATATTATAATAAGTACAACCATCGCAGCATATCACACCCATAGTGGCTTATAACTTTGTTCCTTATAAATTTGTTTTTGACCCAAAGTTATAAGCCACTATGAGTGTGATATGCTGCGGTGGTTGTGGCCAGGGTATAGAGTCTTGGGTGCATGGCCAAATGGCCATGCACCCAAATCTCTATGCCCTTTCCACAACCACAGCAGCATATCACACCCATAGAGTCAAACATTTCAACTATGGCCTGTGGAAACTTTTAATGTCCGCGGACATAATGAGTGTTCTTAGAACACTTTCAACTTGCCAGCGAACATAATGGACAGCGTCCTCAGAACACCCCAATTTTTTTATTTGCAAACATTTCAGGACATCGCGAGTGTTCTTAGAACACATTCAACTTGCCAGCAAACAATACAGTCAGCGTCTTCAGGACACCCCCTACGAACATTTCAGGACACCGCAAGTGTTCTTAGAACACTTTCCACTTGACAACGAACAATACGGACAGTGTCATCAGAACACCCATATTTTGTTTATTTGCGAACATTTCAGGACACCGCGAGTGTTCTTAGAACACATTCAACTTGCCATCGAACAATACGGACAGCGTCCTCAGGACACCCCCATTTTGTTTATTTACAAACATTTCAGGACACCGTGACTGTTCTTAGAACACATTCAACTTGCCAGAGAACAACACGGACAGCGTCCTAAGGACACCCCCATTTTGTTTATTTACGAACATTTCAGAACACCGCGAGTGTTCTTAGAACACATTCAACTTCCCATCGAACAGTACGGACAGCGTCCTCAGGACACCCTCATTTTGTTTATTTACGAACATTTCAGGACACCATGAGTGTTCTTAGAACACATTAAACTTGCCAGAGAACAATACGGACAGCGTCTTCAGGACACCCCTACGAACATTTCAGGACACCGCAAGTGTTCTTAGAACACTTTCAACTTGACAACGAACAATACGGACAGCGTCCTCAGAACACCCCCATTTTGTTTATTTGCGAACATTTCAGGACATCGCGAGTGTTCTTAGAACACAGTCAACTTGCCATCGAACAATACGGACAGAGTCCTCAGGACACCCCCATTTTGTTTATTTGCAAACATTTCAGGACACCGCGAGTGTTCTCAGAACACATTCAACTTTCCATCGAACAATACGGACAGCGTCCTCAGGACACCCCCATTTTGATTATTTATGAACATTTCAGGCCATCACGACTGTTCTTAAAACACATTCAACTTGCCAGAGAACAATACGGACAGCGTCATCAGGACACCCCCATTTTGTTTATTTACGAACATTTGAGAACACAGCAAGTGTGTCATGCCCACGCCGCTGGCGCACGCATTGGCAACCATCATGGACTACTTGGTACTCATTTATCCTCCTAATACTCCTTGAACAACTCCTTTTCACGCCTTAGTCTTTTATTTCCATTTGCTCAACTTTGGTTCTTTCTTATTTTATTCAATTAACTACATTTACCATAATGCACCTGGCTGCAGTCCTCAATTCCTGGCTATTCTCATTCATCGTTATTGGGACCACAATCCCCAGAAGCCCTTGCGGCCAGTGCTGCTTCCACCTGATCAGGACCAGAGAGGGAGGAGGCAGATTGTCTTCAGGTGTGCTGCTACAGGTACTGTCAATTAGCCTGCCTCAGAACAGGGCAGGGCTGTATATAAGCAGCTGCCTGCAGGAGCACAGTGTCTTGCATCTTGAGATCTCCCCGCTCCTGTTTGCCTTGACCCGCTACTTTGTATGCTGTTCCTGTTGCTGCATTATCCTGTTTTGATCCAGTGCCCTTTCTGGGCTCCCTGCCTTGCAGCCGATCTCGCTCCGCTGCCTTCTACCTAGAGCCCTTGTCCTCTGGGCTCCCTGCCCTGCAGCCTGCCTCACTCCAGCTGCCTACGGTCCTTGTCCTCTGGGCTCCCTGCCCTGCAGCCTGCCTCACTCGAGCTGTCTACAGTCCTTGTCCTCTGGGCTCCCTGCCTACAGCCTGCCTTACTCCGGCTGCCTACAGTCCTTGTCCTATGGGCTCCCTACCTTGCAGCTTGCAACACTCTTCACTGCCTACAGCCCTTGTCCTCTGGGCTCCTTTCTTGCAGCCTGCTCCCTCCGCTGCCTACAGCCCGTGTCCTCTGGGCTCCTTCCTTGCAGCCTGTCTCCCTCCGCTGCCTACAGCCCTTGTCCTCTGGGCTCCCTGCCTTGCGGCTTGCTACACTCCTCTGCCTTACAGCCTGTATTACACTTAGCTACCTACGGCCCTGCTCCTCTGGGCTCCCTACCTCGCGGCCCTATTCTTTGGGGCTCTCTGTCGCCTACTACTAATCTCTCTCTGTCCTGTTCTTCTGGACTCCCTGCCTTGCAGCCTACTACAGTCCTCCGCAGTCCACTACAGTTTGCCTGCACCTAGTGCCACTCTTGACTGCAGACCTGCTTCCTACTTTGCAGCCCTTCTGTTTTCCTGACTGCCACTCCCTTGTTCTCTTCCTTGAGTCCTCTGTACTCCACCTTAGGTTATCTACTTCAGTCTAACTGCCTTTCCTTCATTTCCTTCTGCTAGATTGCTCATTGACTTCCTTTTCGCTGTATATATCTGTTCTCGTCTTCTCATGTGTCTTATGTAATTCCTTTGTACAGAGCTTGCCTGTTGGTTTCCGGCAGGCAACCTCTGCCCCTTCCCTTGTCCCGTTTTCAGTGTTACAGACACACACTGCTGTTGTTCCCAGCCATGAGCATACAGCGTGGGCCTCTCTTATAGCAATCTGTGCAGAAGGCTGGAGTTTCCTAAGGTTCGTGGAATACTCTTTCCCATTTCAGCATACACCCCAAGAGGGAATCCAGTTTGTTTGTACCTTTGTATCTTTTGCCCCTTTTGGCTCACAGCTACAGTTTCCTACTCTTCTTTCTTGTTGAACTTCCTGCTGTGTGTGCTTATCTGCTACCTTACTTCAGCACAGCCACCCAAAACCTACCTGGGTACCCTGTGCCACTCTTGACAGAGTGCCATTCTTGAAAGAATGCAAGACCAAAAAGATTCTTGTTCCATAGGCAGGAAGGGCACACACAGACCAAAGATGCTTTCTTTTCGGTTCAAGAAACCTCTGCAAAAATCTAAAGTTTTCTTAAGGACTGCAAACAAAAAGCATAGTTTAAAAGACAGACTCGCCCTAGTAAACAAAGGTTTTCAAGCGCAGTACTACACTCACTGGCTCGCTGACCCTTCCATGTGTAACTACTATGACATTTGCAACTATGATCCGCAGTCTCTAGCTATAGAAGAGCTACAGCAAGAAAATGAATTCCTGCAGATTGTGTTAGCCCAACCAGTGGAAAACACTCATGCGGTTTCTGGCATTTCTTCTGACACTACATTCGGCATTCAGCCGGTACACAAACCTTGTATTCCTTTATCCCAGGCTACCGTGTCTCAGGACCAATGTCGTAACACTGCTACAGCCAAGGATATTGTATTGCACTCATTGTGGCAGACTCTCAACCAGAGTACGCTGTTGTCAAAGTGATATGCTCAAGATCATCTTGGCAAGCTACACAACCTCCCCTGACTGCTGTAAACACTCATTTAACCGGACAAGGCATTCAGTATCCTGAGGTTAGTGCAGCTGGTCCTGGGTACAAAAGACCAATACTGACCATCGGTTGTCTTAATGCTTCCCCAGTAACTACTAACCATGATAACTCTAAGGTCAGTCTTCCTATTGCAACACCCGAATTTTCTGCTGCAAAAGATTCCGAAGCTGTAGAACAGGCTAATGGAACATACCTGTTACAAGAACAACTCTTAAGCCTTAAAAGACAAACCGAAGACCTCTATGATGAATCTGTCTATTTGCATTATAAGAATCTAGCTAAGGGACACAATTTACAAGACCATCTGACACTATGTCCAACACCCGGCATTCTGTCTTTAGAGTTTAACAGATTAAGGCCTGTACTGGTAACACAGAAGAGGATACAGACTTATACAGAGCAGTTGGAAGACCTGAACTTGGCATATACATACCAGTTAAAGCTTGACACCGCTCATTCACTTATTAGCCACAGTAACACAGGCTGTCGTTCAGATAGTGAAGAATGGACTCCTCCAGTGGGCCAGATCGCTCACACGGCCATTACACCAAAGATCAAGTGTAATCTTCTGACTGGACATTCCGCTGAGTCAAAGGATTGTTCCATTCTTGCCCTTGATGTCAGTCCTTTACTACCACTTACAGCCTCTACTGAAGTGACCAGATCTGAGATGTATTCTGGTTCTATGAACATTGGCACTCCTGACCATGAGTCAGATCCTGAAGCATACCCAGTACCTGTCTGGAAACCAACTTTGCCTACTATCAATACCCCAGATCCATGTATCAACTTGGGCACACAAGACCTTGCAGGCCAGCCTTCGGAAGGCTTACCCTTTCCTGGTCCTACATCCACCATGCTACTTGTTACAAGATCTGCTAGCACAATCTCTGCTGCTCCCCCTGCTAGTACTCCTGAATCTGCTACTGATGCCTCATCTCAGATCACTCCTACTGCAGTCGAAGCACCCCCTTCCTCTCTGCCTGCAAGGACAGTACCTGTTGCAAAGCCAGTTAAAAGTTCTCCTATTAAGGCTACAGCTCCGGTAGATCCTGTTGGTGCCTCTGCAGCACCTAAACTACCAGTCACGACGCCATCAGTCTCAGTTGCGTCCCTGTCGGCTGGTGCTCCTGTGACACCTATACTTCCAGCTGTTACAGCATCTGAACTTCCTACTGCCATTTCGGATCTTCCTGCAACTCATGGTGTTCCTGCAACATTTGTTACTCCAGAAGTCTCTGTCGCAAATCTTCATGTTGCCATTGCTGCTTCTGAATATTTGAACGACCGTCCTAGAGCAACCAATTCATCTGAATCCCTGGTTCCACCTTTCAGCACTGTACCATTGCCAGTCCTAAGGAAGACCACTTCTTTCAAAGCAATATATGCCATGGAGTCTACAGCACATCTCCACAGTTCCTCAGTTCATGAACGCACTGTTGGGTTTTTGGTCCCTAAGAAGTTGTCTTTTCTGAATTATACCTCAAAGGTTCGAAACATTGGTAATGTCTCCTCCCTTCAAGACTCTCACCTTGCAGCATTAAACAGTTTTTGGTGCTTCATGATGTGCCTTTTTGGTATAAGACTCTCTCGCGGTGTGACAGGCCTTGGACGTACTTTTCTTGGTCAGTCTTCAGGAGGCCTGGAGAGGGGCATGGAGAGGGGCATACTGTCATGCCCACGCCGCTGGCGCACGCATTGGCAACCATCATGGACTACTTGGTACTCATTTATCCTCCTAATACTCCTTGAACAACTCCTTTTCACGCCTTGGTCTTTTATTTCCATTTGCTGAACTTTGGTTCTATCTTATTTTATTCAATTAACTACATTTACCATAATGCACCTGGCTGCAGTCCTCAATTCCTGGCTATTCTCATTCATCGTTATTGGGACCACAATCCCCAGAAGCCCTAGCGGCCAGTGCTGCTTCCACCTGCTCAGGACCAGAGAGGGACTAGGCAGATTGTCTTCAGGTGTGCTAATACAGGTGCTGTCAATTAGCCTGCCTCAGAACAGGGCAGGGCTGTATATAAGCAGCTGCCTGCAGGAGCACAGTGTCTTGCATCTTGAGATCTCCCCGCTCCTGTTTGCCTTGACCCGCTACTTTGTATGCTGTTCCTGTTGCTGCATTATCCTGTTTTGATCCAGTGCCCTTTCCAGGCTCCCTGCCTTGCAGCCGATCTCGCTCCGCTGCCTTCTACCTACAGCCCTTGTCCTCTGGGCTCCCTGCCCTGCAGCCTGCCTCACTCCGGCTGCCTACGGTCCTTGTCCTCTGGGCTCCCTGCCCTGCAGCCTGCCTCACTCCGGCTGCCTACGGTCCTTGTCCTCTGGGCTCCCTGCGCTGCAGCCTTCCTCACTCCGGCTGCCTACAGTCCTTGTCCTCTGGGCCCCCTGCCTACAGCCTGCCTTACTCTGGCTGCCTACAGTCCTTGTCCTCTGGGCTCCCTACCTTGCAGCTTGCAACACTCTTCGCTGCCTACAGCCCTTGTCCTCTGGGCTCATTTCTTGCAGCCTACAGCCCGTGTCCTCTGGGCTCCTTCCTTGCAGCCTGTCTCCCTCCGCTGCCTACAGCCCTTGTCCTCTGGGCTCCCTGTCTTGCGGCTTGCTACACTCCTCTGCCTTACAGCCTGTATTACACTTAGCTACCTACGGCCCTGCTCCTCTGGGCTCCCTACCTCGCGGCCCTATTCTTTGGGGCTCTCTGTCTGTCGCCTACTACTAATCTCTCTCTGTCCTGTTCTTCTGGACTCCCTGCCTTGCAGCCTACTACAGTCCTCCGCAGTCCACTACAGTTTGCCTGCACCTAGTGCCACTCTTGACTGCAGACCTGCTTCCTACTTTGCAGCCCTTCTGTTTTCCTGACTGCCACTCCCTTGTTCTCTTCCTTGAGTCCTCTGTACTCCACCTTAGGTTATCTACTTCAGTCTAACTGCCTTTCCTTCATTTCCTTCTGCTAGATTGCTCATTGACTTCCTTTTAGCTGGATATATCTGTTCTTGTCTTCTCATGTGTCTTATGTAATTCCTTTGTACAGAGCTTGCCTGTTGGTTTCCGGCAGGCAACCTCTGCCCTTTCCCTTGTCCCATTTTCAGTGTTACAGACACCCACTGCTGTTGTTCCCAGCCATGAGCATACAGCGTGGGCCTCTGTTATAGCAATTTGTGCAGAAGGCTGGAGTTTCCTAAGGTTCGTGGAACACTCTTTCCCATTTCAGCATACACCCCAAGAGGGAATCCAGTTTGTTTGTACCTTTGTATCTTTTGCCCCTTTTGGCTCACAGCAACAGTTATCTAATATTCTTTCTTGTTGAACTTCCTGCTGTGTGTGTTTATCTGCTACCTTATTTCAGCCCAGCCACCCAAAACCTACCTGGGTACCCTGTGCCACTCTTGACAGAGTGCCATTCTTGACAGAGTGTTCTTAGAACACATTCAACTTGGCAGAGAACAATATGGACAGCGTCATCAGGACACCCACATTTTGTTTATTTACAAACATTTCAGAACACCGCGAGTGTTCTTAGAACACATTCAACTTGCCAGTGAACAATACGGACAGCGTCATCAGGACACCCCCATTTTGTTTATTTACGAACATTTCAGGACACCACGAGTGTTCTTAGAATACTTTTAACTTGACAACAAACAATACGGACAGCGTCCACAGAACACCCCAATTTTGTTTATTTATGGACATTTCAGGAAATCGCGAGTGTTCTTAGAACACATTCAACTTGCAAGCGAACAATACAGTCAGTGTCTTCAGGACAACCCCTACGAACATTTCAGGACACCGCAAGTGTTCTTAGAACACTTTCAACTTGACAACGAACAATACGGACAGCGTCCTCAGAACACCCCCATTTTGTTTATTTGCGAACATTTCAGGACACCGCGAGTGGTCTTAGAACACATTCAAATTGCCATCGAACAATACGGACAGCGTCCTCAGGACACCCCCATTTTGTTTATTTACAAACATTTCAGGACACCGCGACTGTTCTTAGAACACTTTCAACTTGCCAGAGAACAACACGGACAGCGTCCTATGGACACCCCCATTTTGTTTATTTACGAACATTTCAGAACACCACAAGGGTTTTTAGAACACATTCAACTTCCCATCGAACAGTACGGACAGCGTCCTCAGGACACCCTCATTTTGTTTATTTATGAACATTTCAGGACACCACGAGTGTTCTTAGAACACATTCAACTTGCCAGAGAACAATACGGACAGCGTCTTCAGGACACCCCCTACGAACATTTCTGGACACTGCGAGTGTTCTTAGAACACTTTCAACTTGACAACGAACAATACGGACAGTGTCCTCAGGACACCCCCATTTTGTTTATTTACGAACATTTCAGGACACCACAACTGTTCTTAGAACACATTCAACTTGCCAGAGAACCATACGGACAGCGTCCTCTGGACACCCCCATTTTGTTTCTTTACGAACATTTCAGAACACCGCAAGTGTTCTTAGAACACATTCAACTTCCCATCGAACAATACGGACAGTGTCCTCCGTACACCCCCATTTTGTTTATTTTCGAACATTTCAGGACACCACAAGTGTTCTTAGAACACATTCAACTTGCCAGAGAACAATACAGACAGCGTCTTCAGGACACCCCCTACGAACATTTCAGGACACCGCAAGTGTTCTTAGAACACTTTCAACTGGACAACGAACAATACGGACAGTGTCCTCAGAACACCCCCATTTTGTTTATTTGCGAACATTTCAGGACATTTGTCTGTTGATAGGTCCACTGCCTGGCCTCTTTCAAACAAAGCGATGTTCCTCTGATAGAAACTTCCCTGACAAACATACTTCCAGCCCTGATGTTTTGCTATTATTGCTGAAGTGAGCAAAGGCGGGCGGTAACATGCCATGGGATGGCTAAGCATCATGGTGATGGGCAAAGATGATTGGACTAAGGGCTACTTCATAAGAGACAGGTTCTGGTTTTTGCGACTAGGCCTGCACGTGAGGCACAGTAAAGTGAACTCAGAGGGGGGCATGGGGCTAAGCGGGAGTTATGACACACAACAGAGAAGTGCATTCAGCACTAGAGACAAACACATTTACAAAGGCAAACCTTGTGTGGTCGACAATGATGCGCTTCAACATGCATTTTAGTACTCAATATATGATAACATGAGACTCCAATCATACTCCTAGTGGCTCCATACAATTCTTCAATGAAAAAAAGGCTCTCACTGGCATGTTATGGTATGTAGGAAGAAGGTAAAACGACGTGACAGAGACAATCACTGTTTTTTTTAAAGGACACGTTTACAGCAACTAGGCCAAGAAATTGGCAGATCACAAACAGATGTTTACTTTCCCATGATGTGATGCAAACGTGAGCAACATACCAGAGTTTCCGCCATAGTCTCTGAAGCGATGAGCAACACACATTCCTGCTTTTATTTAATTTACTGAACATCTCACTGCTTGCGCGGTGGTCCATTTCTTTTCAAGCATCTTTCTCAACGTGAGTCCCCTCTCTCGATTGGGAACTTCTACTACTGTGCCCCCTCGTCCTCAAACTGTAGAGAAAAACATGAAGCGCCAAGTGCGTGAAACTTATAACATGAGAATAAAAACGTTTGTGTTTGTTTTTGCTGAGAAGTTAATGGCATAATGTGCCTTATGGGGAAATCTGTGCGGGAAATGCAAGCCACAGGACTAACTCCTGCTGGCTAGACACACCCATGCACTCTTACCAAGCCAATTGATGGACATAGTAGCTGAATAATGAGACTTGTTTATTAACTCGAGTGTATACACCAATAGAATCGCTAGATTAATATAGCATTAATGATCATTCTACAGGCCTCTATCATGAGATCAATTAAATACATGTCTGTCAAATGAGTAAGGGTCCTGGGCTGAAGATACATATTATTTAAATAGTAACAATTTGTGTTATTATGTAGCGCTTCAAACAGTGGTGGAAGTGTACGAAAAGAGGAAGTGGAGCTCTGTTCTCCACTGGCCTGAACCCACTCCTCCCAAACTCCATAGCCAAGCCTCCTCACACACACAATACTAACCCCCAAACACATGTCCCTGCTGCTTAAGGGAATGTTCAGTGCAGTGCACTGAAAGTGCAAGTTTCAACTGCTTCAACACTTTTATTTTCAAGCAAAATCATTCTGGAACGGTTTATTTTTTAAAATAAACGTAAGGGAACAGAACAACTTTATTAAAAAAAAAGTAGAGGGGCACCGCTGCCTCTCACTTCGATCACTTACTTTAAATGATTTACAGCCTAATTCCATCTCTGAGGCAAGGGTTCAACGCGTAATCTATCCACACGCTATTAAAATCACATAACAGGTGTATTTGTTGCTCGCATGTTCACCCCCAGAGGGGCATCTTGACGCTATTGACAGATAACAAATGTTTATTGTTACACAACTTAATGATACCCATGCTTTCGATCGTGGAAGGATGAAGGTTGGAGTGGACCTGCCGGGAATCGAACCTGTGACGGTGACCTTGAGGTGTAGTGGATTTGTTTGTCTACTGAGCCACAGACCCAGCTTTGCGGTAGCAATGTTTTACTACTGACATCAGTTTAAACGAGACTAAATTTAACAATTTCATGTTTTCCTAGGATACTCCTAGTATACTAGCAAGGCAAAGTTAGTTTCCATGCATTGTTCTGAGACTTCATAATGAGTCTCTTGACTTGAGCTAAGAAGCAGCAGCAGAGGCTGTGAGACTGATTCTCATTGGCTTGTGGAGTATTATTACTTGACATAAGAGTTGAGAACACGAGGCTGCCATCTCCTGTTAATGTCATTATTAAAAGCATTTCAGTAAAATGAATATGTTAAAAATGGCTTATTGCTATATTGATGTGCCTGATTAGAAGGTGCTGCCTTCTGGAGGATGTTTCAGAGCATTCAGTGTTACTTTGCAGGCATGTCATGACACCGTACTATTGATGAGTTTGGGTAGCCGGCTCCCAACAAATACTCCCCTTAAAGAGCCAAGAACGTGTATGCTCGTCCTTTTTGCATAGACTTGCATAAGAGCCTGGCACTTAAGGGGTTAGTATTTTTGGTGGTAAGTCAAGCATACAAAAAAAAACAATCATGATCGTGTGTGGGTGCATTCACAACATGTTTTGTAATAATGAGGCAGGCACCATGAAGCTCATGGAGGCATGACATTTCAGATATCTTCATTTATAATTATGTTGAGATGAGAAAAACCGCCACCACGCCATTGAAGATCTCCACTGTCAAACATGGACCACTCAAACATGGGGGCCAGGAAAGATATAATGCCCCTCTCATCTACTTCTGTTGCATGAATGCCTTGCCTACATTGGAGGGCTGTGACTCAAACGGGAGACTGAAATGATTGTCAGATGCAGATGATGAAAGTGTGTTCATTGAAGGTATTAGATCAAATATCCCCACTGCAGGCTTCATCTCACAACATCTTCAATTTCCTTTCTCAGTGCGTTCTGGAGCTCCTAATGGAATGCCACCATTCCAATAACACTACAATGCCACAGAGACCATGATCAAATAGAATTCCAAGATTAAGTATATGTGCATATGGTTGACTGTGGCACCCAGTTACAAGGGGTTGATTAAGTATCCCAGGCTCCTGTCCTTAAGGTCCCAGTTTAAGACATTAAGAATCAGTGAATTGTCATATAATGACCCACTAACATATACTTGATAGCTTTTAATCATATAGTTGCACATATTCTGGATACTTCTGTAAATTAAAACCATTCATGCACGTTGAATTGCCGACGTTTACATCTAAAATATGAACATGGCATTCCCTGAGAACACCTACAAGTAATGTGGGTGCAGAAGCTATCTGGTTTTAAAAAAAGCAAAGATTGTTCTCGAATAACTAACCTAGATATCCCTTCAGTGGCACACCAGCAGTACACTCTGTCCACTAAAATAGTTGGAAACAACACTCATTAGCAGCAAACACATTATTTCTGAATTCAAACAGGTCTGACAGGGTTCAATACAGAGGGCAGAAGTGGGACTGATCTCTTTCCAGAAATAATGGTCTTTCACCAATCCCTGAAACGGGTCAATTGTTAATATTTCAGACACACCGAAATTGATCGATAGTAGAATAACCACTGACGGGCTTGTCCAAAAGTGATGAATGGGTCATGGTTCCAGGACAGCTTTTATTGATCTTGGATAAAAAGTGATAATATGGGAAGGAGCTAGATCCGAATGTTGGATGTGAGAAAGTAATCAACTTTTAGTTGTGTGCTTTATTTCCAAAGGTGCTTGTACTTGGATGGAACATGCTAATTTGACCCTAATGTCACTTATCTTCTGCAGGCTGTTTGAGAGGGCCATGGTGATTCAAATCTAATAAGAGAAGTTAATTATGAAGATCATGTTAATAATCATTTTAAACAAATGAAATAATTGCTATTCTTAGTTTTGACATTCTCCACTAGATTGAAAAAATATTTGGTCATGGCCCAGAAGATGCATGGATAGTAGCAGACATTGATGAAGATCACATCTTCCACTATGTGTTTTTCTGCGGGAACATATTCAGCCTTTTTATTCAACCATTAGCTCTAACATCCATATAGCATGTGATAAGGTAAAATACATACTCTTCAGAGACCACAGGTCCACTAAAGGCTTGTGTTCAGACTTTATGAAAACCTCCTCATAACCTCCTCTTTGTCTTCACCAAATCTCTGGATGCAAATACAGTGGGTACTCTTATGCTGCCATGCACTTTTAAGAACACTCTACCCAGCTCACTGGCACTCACAGTTAAAATCATTCTGTCACCTACATTAAAGGTAAGCAATACTAGTGCTTGGTTTATTGCTTATTTAACTGATCCAACTTTTCACTCACACTAATCTGACCAGGCACATTGTGGTCCATTCATTAATACTACCCTTCTGCTGATGGCTCTGTCTGCAACATTTGGTAGAAATTTGGAGTAACATTGTACTGTCACTAGGGGTGACTGCAACTTGTTGCATTTGTTAGTACATTTTCTTAACCATAGAAATTACATTCATCCACTCCTTTGTCACCTAATTGTGTGCTGCCTTGTGCCATTGGCCAACTAAGTTAGTTCTTCCACTTTCACTTGTAACTTCTCAAGTCTTATTGTGAAACGGCTCCCTCTATCATCATTCTCTGTAATTGCCTCATCATGTGATCAGGATTTCATTGTAAAAATGATGCACCTCAGGCATACCATCAAATAGTCCTTTAATTAACCCCTGAAAAGAAGTGATGTTCACCAGCCAAGTATGGATTGGGGTCTGATAGCCTCTTAAACTGCTTTTCAGGACGTCTATCAGGTAATGACCGATGTTGGAAATGGAAACACTGAGTCACCTGCTCTGGTTTTATAACAAGATCACCGACTTCTGGAGAGGTGTCTCGGAAAGACTGGGCCTAGTACTTGGCCAAGCCATTCCAATGAAAGCCTCATTGCTGATACCTAGTGATGTTCAACCAGTAGAGCGTTTATCACATGCAAACACGATTTGGCTGCTCCTAGAATGCATGTTGAGAAGAGAATGATTCTACATGCATGTAAATCTACTAACTTATTTTGCATTGATGATTGGATGGAGGAGCTCCTGACTCTCTCAACCTATGAGAGAGGGATCTACAGACTGAGAGGTGATCTGGACAAATGTAATGAGATGTGGGGACCGTTTCTCGATGTGCACAGTTAATTGGAGTCATGGACTCTGCAAATTCCTGCCTTGCCTCTATTGTATTTGTGGTTCTGATGTGTACTAATTTGCTTTGCATTTTAAATTGATGTCGTTTCTCCCTTTCCCCTTTTAATTTTTGTTTGTTTTTGTTTTTTACTGTCAACCCATTATAGTCCTGTTTGGCTGCTGTTGCTCTTAATATCTGCCTATCTGTTTTTGGGCTCTTTACTTGCTGTTCGGCTAACATATTTTTTGACTGTTGTTAACGACTTGCTGACATTGGAATCTGTAAAATAAAAAATGAAATACTCAATAAGGCAGTCAGTGCATAGGCGTATCTGGCAGTACCTTATCTGAAAGTTGCTTATTTTACTGTACTGATTAGTCCCCTAGGACATCACAGAAGACATATGGTCTTATAATACCCACTGAAGCTTCATTTGTTGGTATGTCGAGGACAAGTCAAGTGTGGCTCCCCATATGATTGACCCCAATGTGATGTTCAATTCTAAGCTGTTTGGTGGGGAATGCTTATCTAACAGATATGGGCATTTCAATCTCTCAGGTCCACAGATATTTACAAAGACCCATTTGGCATGCTTTCAGGAATCACTGTACGAAGCTACGCTGGAGCTTTGTGTGGTTCGGCTATCACTCTAACATAACTTCTGAAGCTCTTTTGCACATCAACAGTCACAGGTTGGATTTAAGTACTTTTGGCACAGTCTCTCTCCTTACTTCGATACAGTGAGAAAAACATCTAAGCAGCCTAATCCTCTCTGCCAACATTTCCGTGTATTTCACTACTAATAGCTCTATCTTTAGGTCACCATCATCTTTTGACCTTTCCACCTCCAAGCTCTTCTTTGCCAAACAAAGCTTGCGGCGTGTGCCTCGATCTAAGTACCTTATCTCCAACCACACATGCCACAAAATCTCGTTTAGTTCTTCCAAAATGCCTTTGCTTATATATTTGAAGAATATATTTGCCTTTGCTTATATATTTGAAGAATTGACTTAATAAACATTTATTTTTAAATTGTTCTCAAATGCCCCCTTATTTGTTATAATTTGGGGTTGCACTAGTGTAATACCATCTTCCCATTCACCACCTGTAAACATGTGGAACGCTACTGTTCTTTGCATTTGGGACATCATACTTTATAGTATAATCTAGTCTTTGCTCTCAACAGTTTGTTCTTCACCCACCATCCTCACTCCTTCATTCCTACTCCTTTTGCAGATACAGGGAAAACGTGCCTTGGTGATGCATCAGTACAAGGATGAATAGTCGCTAAGCAGCCTACTCAGTCCAAACTACTACAACCAGGAGTGACCCTAATGATAAAGGTAAAACAGAGAAAGACTGACAGTTATGCATCCTCTGCCTTTTGCTGCAACATGGACTGAGAGCACGCTATAGTCTCAGGAGGGGTATAAAGTTATCACTGTAGCAAACAGACAAGCAGCAATAGTAGAAAGACTCCAAAATGAAAGAGTGTCGAATGAAGGTTGTAGAAAAATATGTATACTTTAATAATACAATCAAGAATGCAAATAATTAACTATAAAACACACGCAGAAATCCACCCTGTGTATAGAACCCAAAAAATACAGAACTTGTATGTAACAGCACTCTGGTACTTGAGGAGGGTACGTGAACAGGCAAGTCATTTCAATAATTGCACTTGAAAAGGGTATGCTCTTGTTGCAACAGGGGCCAAAATGGGTCTTATCAATCACTATGGTCCCAAAAGTGCACCAGGGGTCCTGGGCCTCCCAAAAGTACCTAGTTCTTATTCTTGGGTGGTTCAACAGGGTTACACTGAGTTCCCATGCTTTGTCTTTGCAGGTCGAAGTGGGTTTGAATGCAGTGAGTCGCATTGGTCCAGGTGATGAGTCGGGTTTGAAGTGGGGCTCACTGTGGTTCAATGCAGCATTTGAGCAGGGCAGTGGGAAGAGTTCACCAGGGTCAGCTCAAGGGTCGAGATGATTCCAGATGAGTGGTGACCATTGGTCCCAGTCAGTGTGAGCCACAGAGAGCATCTCGCAGTTTGAGTCAAGGTATGGGTCGTGCTGATATGAGGCTCTGATGGTTCAATGCGTTGTTTGCAGATGCGGCTGATCAAATGCATCCACAATGATGAGCTGGTATATTAGCTAAAGCAGCAATATGCACAGTTTGTGCAGTGAAGAGCCAGTTTGAAGCATGCAAGAGGAGGTTCAAAGATGCTTTGAGAGTGCCAAAGTCAGCACTGTGGGTCTTGTGTTGTTTGCAGGCTTTGAAAACAATCAAAACAGTTGAAGGACAGTTTGAAATAATGAAACAGGAGTTCAGGCTGCTTTATGCTTCTCAGTGTGCTATCAGTCCCACTCCTGGGTCTCTAGGATAAGGCGAGTTCCTATTTTTCCCTCCCAAGTTCAGGGAGCTTGGCTGGCACCTTCAAGAAGTTCCTTCACCTGCAGTGAGAAGCCTGATTTCAGTCAGGCCTTGGCCCACATGAGTCTATCCCCAATGTTCCCTGAGGATGGGTAGGGGTCAGAGCTCTCCTCTGCCTTGGATGCACCTGTATTCAGCTCTATGGCAGAGGACATTAGAATTGACTGCACTCCCAACAGGGTTTCAGAGATGTCTTCTTGGTGTCCAAGAAAGAATAAAGGAAGGTGTGGCACATCCCTTCTTTTAAAAGTAATATGTCACAGAGGATTGGACAGAAGCAAGCCTGCTGTAAGGGGTACAATCACAGGATGCTGTAACAAATAACCCTTGGCTTCTTGTGTCATAACCAGAGTGCCTTCTTCCACAGGAAATGGAGGGGGCAGGAATGGAAGAGAGCCCCACATAAAAGCAATAAGGTAGAGTCCTTTCTCATGTCCACTGCATGCTCTTTGACTATCCTAAATCCTCCTCCTACCCAGTGCTGCACTTTGGGCCATTTTGAGTGCAACCACCAAGTGTGTGGCTGGCCTTTGTTGTGTGACTGTCCCTTTGAAAGCAAGGTTCCCAGGAGTTCTGATGAGAGCTCCTACTGCCTCAAGGGATGTGCTACCCTTCCTTCCGCTGTATCAAAGGAGGACAGTATTTCTGGCTATTGTCAGTACAGATAGTGTGAGGTTGGCATCATGGAAGGACACACAGAAAACAGATTTAAAGTTGAACATTTTTTTATTAAAAACATTTCAGGATGGAGTAAGGCCAAACTTGCCCTATTTTAAGGTGAGATTTCCCTATCCGAATTGACCAAGCAACGTTGATGTCAGTAAGTTCAACGTAAAAGTCTGTCTGTGTCTAAATCCTATGCTTGCCCTCACAACTAATACAAACCAATGTGTAGGGACATTACCCATAACTCAACTAGTGCTCCAAACATAAAGTTCTGAGCTACTTCCAGCTCCAGCTTATTTGCCAGTTTATCTCCAAAATGTTAATAAGTTCACCACAAAGTTCTGTTTCTCTTCCTTTGAGCACTACATGAAATACAGTTCTATAAAGGTCAGGATGTCCATCCCCAAGTTCAACACAGATCCAAGATAACACAGTTCCAGGATACCAAAGCTTAGTTTTCCCTTCCTGAAGCTTAATGTTAATGTCAAAAGCAAGTATCTTGAAGTTCCCCTTCCCATGTCTGATGCTTATCAATATTTGGTTTCCTGCTTTATCTTCAGCAAGTTTTCTTGATGACAAAAAGAAGTTCTCTGGTCAAGGTGCAGTTTCAGACCACACGGTGCACCCATTACAGGTCACTCAACCAGGAACTTAACATTCACTTTTCCATCATCCTTTGTTTCACCGTTAGTACCTCTCTGGTCTTGGCACAGTTTTAGATCACACGGTCCACCCATTAAAGGTCACGCAACCAGGAACTTCCAGGTTTCTTTCAAAGTTCAAGATTTGATTCAACAAACAGTTGCTTAAAGTGCAGCTTCACAACTTTACCACCTTTCCTTCAGCTTACTATAGCGTTTGCTTTCATACAGTTCAACATTTCTTTGCTTCTGTATTCCAAGGCCAGCTTACTTATTTCACTCAAGACAGAATTCGATAATGGTGGCTTTTGTACATTTCATTCAGTCTGGTATTCACCATAAGTTCCTTTCAATGTTTCCATTCAATTAAAATATTCATCAAAAGCAGCGTAGTTGGTTTCGTTCCATACATTAGTTTACTGTCACTTGTTTCATTCAGTTCGGTATTCAAAATAAGTAACATTGTTCGTTTCATTCTATGCGCTAGGTTTTTGTTGCTTATTTCATTCAGTTCAGTATTGATTATAAGTAACGTGGTTTGTCAGTCAATGTGCTAATTTACTTACTATCCTTACATTCAATTTGGCATTCAATATAGTAATGTAGTTTGCTTCGTTCAATTGACCGTTGCTGCTTGTTCGGTCTCTTTCGAACGCACCAGTATTTTAAGTGTCCCAGATACTTACCCAGTATCGGCAGCTCCTTATTTCTGCTTTTGTCTTCTGAGGGACAGCCAAATAGCTGGGCACTCAATTTCGCACTCGCCGGCTGTTATGCAGAGCTTTGCCTTCTTGCAGCGCCTGCTGCTCGCCTACCCTGTTTTGGTACCTCCGGTCAGTGATTACCATCCAGCGGTTTTCCCAGGGCTTATTGTGGCATACTGGTGTCTCTGCTTCTCTTCCTGCACAGCTTCCACTCTGGTCCTTCTGCTCTCCAGCTTTCCCCGGTCTCTCTGCCAGCTGCTGATGACGGCACTTTTTATGCACCTGTGCTTGTCTTACAGGTTGCAGGTGCGGGCCAGGCTTTTGCATTGCTTGACTATCCTGACCATAATTAAGCAAATCAATGGGACATGCCTGACCTTCAGGTCTCTTCTTCATTCCAGTACTTGAATAGGCACTGGAGGTAATGTTCACAGCTGCTAGTTTTTTCTTCCTCATCTCAGAATTGTTATAACACTTAAATGGGGAGTGAAGTGGAACACTTTTATAATAGCCCATAACGGTCGGGGGAAGTTCAGGTTGACTATCCTGTGGATAAGGGTACCTTAATTCCATCCACAAGTGTCCTCCACCCAGGTGATCCTTCCTCACTTTGTCCATCCCCACGGTCAAGAATCAATAGCGATGGCCACCTGCATAGAGGATCCAAGCGGAGTAGGAGTGAGAATACCCTGAGGTTTCTCACAATAGCAAGGTTGCCATGGATACACATTGCCCTCACATAGCTGGTCTGAGCTCTCAGAGCTGACACTTGTATGATCTCAAATTGGTGTAGCTTTAATAATTGTGGGTTCTTATCAGTCACTTTACCATAACAAGGTGTAGCTTATTCTTAGAGTTTACCCTGCCACCAGACGGATAAAGTAGCAGTGATTACGTTTTTTATCTGATGTGCAGTAGGTCAATTTCAGCCTCTGTCTGCAGTGACTTTGGGGTGTAGAAACTGTTAGGGATGTACATGTGACCTTCAGTGTGCCACTGAAGGGCAAGTGCTGCAGTTGTCACGAGAGTGGTGCAGCAAGGGCATGCGTATTCACTATGTTTTTGGCATGGAGCTTTATGAAAGGCGGACCTGATTAGCAGACTCCCATTTCAGAAATAGAATTGCCCTGATCATTTTAATAAATAATGAACATCAAAAAAGGAATTTTACATGCTCGCCAGATGGCAATCCATCCCAGTCAGTGACATACAGATCGTAGAGCCACACTTTACTTAGAATTGGCCAGGTGTGCCTACATCCCACACTTACAGCAACTATTGTGCATCTAATTTCTTTGTCCAAAATAATTTTGATTACTTTTCCCTTGGTCTGTTCTCCACCCACACTCTGATTTGTTGGCAATATCACTGTTAAAACGGTTTTGTTTCATTAACCACTGGCACTTCCTATGTCAACAGCTCACCTTCTGTATCCCCAAATGTTGACACTCTAGGAAGACAACTCAGGTGTTCCCTTGTGCCCCACACCCTTCTCGCAACATAGGTGTTGCCTGTTTTGCTTGATTCTTCTACCCTGCTCCCCTGCCCCACTCCAGCCTACTTCTGCAGGAGCCTGTCCTGATACATTCTGGTTTCACCATCACCGTCTTGTGGCCAATGCTGGATTTGACTTTTACAAACTTCATTGATTCACGGTACATCACCCTTTCTCAACTCTCATGCTGAACTTCCTTTGCAGCCTGTACTCATGGTGGCCCTGAATCATGCTGTTCTCATCTTCATCTTGTATCCTGGCTTGCAACATTATGTGTTACTACTGACTTTTAAAATCGTATTTGCTCTCCCCTCTGGCTTCTCCACTCTTTTTGATGGCTTACTCTCTTTTTTCTCCTCCTCTCCCTTTCTCACTTTTCCTATCTCCTCCCCTCCTCCTCTTACTTTCTTCTATGCACTTACTGTATCAGAATTGTTACTGGACCTAGTATGATAGAAACCTTGTCTGTCTCTTCCCACCTCCCCTTACTTGTTTTGTCCCCTTCTACCTCCCAGCACTATCTGAAATGTCGTCAGGTCTAGTACGATAGTCGCTTGTTTTGTTCCTCCCCTCCCTTTCTGCACCCCTCTCCCTCACCTTTTGTTTTTCTCCGGCTGTACGAGAAATGTCATCAGGCCTAGTACGCTATCCGCTTGCCTGATTCCATTTCCTTGCTACTCTCCCCCTCCCTTCCTTATCTATGTCTCAGCTCTTGCACTATCTGAAATGTCGTCAGGCCGAGTACTATAGTTAATTTCACATATTACTGATCATGGCCTGTAAGAATGTCATTGTTTTTTCTGTTGTTCCTTCCCTTACCTTGAAGCGCTTTGAAACACATTGTGTATAGGCACTATATAAATAAACAATCACATCATATCATATCATATCATTTGTGGTTTCTTAGAACTTAGGTCCCTCAATTGCCACATTGTAGCATTTAATGTATGCATTCATCCCATGTCGCTGCAAAGTTACACTTATCAATTTTAACACAAAACAAACCTATAGAATACCACATTATTTGCTTCCATGAACAGAAATGGAATCTTTCTAAAGCAACATTTGTTGTATGCCCATCATGAGCTTGTTATTTTCTAAACACTTTGGTGCATTCCCCATCAACTTGACCTTCTTCTACCACACAAGGATCTGGCACGTGTCTCAATAGGCCTAAAACGGCAGGGCCCAAACAATTAATAAGGCTGCCTCCTTTTGTCATCATTGAAGCTACCAATGCTAGATGCTCGTAAGTGCAATTGAGGGAATCCAGCCATTGCTATGAGTGTATGTGGGGATCCCCTAAAGGTAGCAAGTATGCAGGCTGTTTTGATAAGATCTGCTTTGCAGGGATCAGAAACATTGTAGTACCAGGGATTGAGACAGTAAAGGAAAGATCCTGCAGCATGGAATACATTCAAACATCATCGCATTCACAATGTTACACCATCTGTAGAACAAGTGCAAGAAAGAAGTAAAGAGTCTGAGGTAACTGTGCTGCTCAATGCTGTTTCTCTCGAAACAAGTGGAAGAAAACGTGAGTATTGATTTTACTCCCAATGTCCCGACCGGGTGCACCATGGAGCGGTGCCTAGCCCTCCTTTCCCATCTCTCTGTGCACTGACATTGACACTGGGCTACACTGTGACAATTGTTCCTCGTGCTAATTTCCATCTCCACAGGCCTTTCCAGACCTCACTTCTTTACCAGCATCTTTCCGAACTGCCATGCACCATCATGCGCACCAAGTTCAATTGTAGCTCAGTGTGGCCAAGAGAGAAAAGACAGCATGGTGCTATGTCGCGCTGGTGCTATGCAGTGAGGCTGCTAACGCCACCAGGAGAAGTGATTATCTGTTGGCGTGCACAATGCCTACAGAAAATTCAATTAATGCCAAAATGTCCCATATTACAATTTTGTCTCTTGCTAAAACGCAGCATAGACACCATGCTGGTATCCTTTCATTATCATAGGTTCTAGAAGGTGGGCACCCAAATGCCATGTATCCTTAATGGAGGGTTTATTCTGTAAATCCTCAAACCTTATCACACAGTGACCATTGAAAGAGGTGCATCATGCCCAGTAGTGTATTTAGGCTTTCTGCTGCCCTAGGCCCAAATAAGTGTATGCGCTACCCTCCCCAACTTTACTCCACCTCTGCCAGATTCTGCACCTGCACCAGATTCCACCGCTTAAAAAATAAATGTCTATAAAATAAATACACCCCTTCACCTTCATTTTGGCTTCATAACACTATATCAACGTTTTTAAGGTTGGAGGGATTAGAAAGTTATTGCTTCGTCTCTATTAATTCACGCCTGTCATCTTCTATGTTATTTTAGTTCAAAGAGTGTTTTCAGATCTATGCTGCCCAAGATTTGGAGAAGGCAGTGTGTTCTACAGTTGAATGCACTAGAGGTCATTGTTACGGCTAATTGGCTATTTTCGGTTAAGTCTGAAAACTATCTTTTATAGGAAGTGATAAGAATATTAGCTGTCTCCCAACTGGACACAAGTGAGAGAAGGTTGGAATGAGGAATTCTGGTTTCAATGCTAATATCTGGTTTCTCTTATAAATTGCCTTCTGTCAATCTATGAGAAGCACCATTGACGGGCCTGTAATATTAATGTAACATAACTACATTTCTACATCTGGTCTTGTCAAATGTTGAAATTCATATATGAAATATATGCAAGTTGTACAGGCATATCTTACAAAAATGTTGAATAAAAAGAACTCAACCCCCTTCTAATGGTAACAGCTCTGGTGTTAGCAGGGGGCTAAAATGAAATAAAACAAATAACCTACTGCAGCTGAAGTAACTCCAATCCCTTGGGATGGAATGCCAGTAAAATATGGCAAAATCAGAAATGAAATGTGTAAACTCTGCCAGGGCATAAACAACTCAGTAGAGTAAAGACAGTTGTAGAATTTTCTTTGAATCTTTGGCTGCACATTCTCACAGTGGAGTAATGGATAAGGGCGACCCTAAATATTCAAGTGTGGGAAGCAACAGCATTCCTCGTAGTGGCACAATGCAGGCACCTTTTATAACAAATGAAGTAGTACATACTGTTTACATCATTGCTGTTGTGCATTTGTTCAAAATACCCAACATTCCAAGAGTAAAACTGAGCAATGGATTGGGCATTCTACCTCAATATTACCTTTGTGGGTGTGGTTTAGGCTATGGGTCTTGCCAGTTTGCGTTAACTCCGTAGAATTGGTAGACTGTACAATACATAGGACATTTTTTAGATTTGTGGGTATTGATATAGGTGTCCTCTTGTCATTTGAAGTAGTTCCACAGTAAAAGTCCTATCTTGTATTTAAAATATAATTACTGTAAAGACGACTTATAAGCATCTCAGTTATGCATTGTGTGACATACTTTGCAGTTGGTTCCCCTAGTAGTACTGAGCGTGCAGTAGAATTTCATCAGACACCTGATAAACCCAGCAGGGGGGCAATTTGCCTGCTTAGCACAGAGCAGCTTCTGTAAAGATGGCTGAATGGAAATCTTTACGGGACATCTTTACAGCTGTGAAACAGTTTTAATATTTGACACACAGTTTTTGTTCTCACCCTTCTATGGCTTTGGGTATTCTTTCACAGGTTTCCTGATACACTTGCGCTTTCAGATTTACTCTCTGCCATTTTAACTTCTCTAAGATCTATTTCATACTTGCGTAGACCTTTGAAATGTGGGGGCCCGGAGGAAAATGAGTGCTTGCTTCTGAACATCATTTTTCTGTGGGAATGCTGTACTTGACTTGAGCATAGGCATGCTTTAAATACTATAAAATGATGCACCATTTTTAACCTTTGCTTTTCTGAAGGGAAAACTTTAATTTTTTAAATGGTTTATAAAAGGCATCTCGTATATTTGTATACAAATTGATTGCTTAACACAGTTTATGTGTGTATTGATTAGAAAGAACTCCAAAGATAATGTGAAGTGGCACCAATAAAACCAATGATGTTGTAGCTGTTTTGCATACTGAAGAGCATTTTGGGAAGATAAGAATGACCAAGAATGACCAAAGAGCTTTTTATCTGTCATATATGTCTGTTAAAGTTGTATGACTGAGTCACTAAATACCTAAAGCACACTGGGTTTAGTAGGCGTAAGCACTTTTTCTTTTAAAACACACATCAGCCTAACAATAAAGCTATTGCAGATATCAAGCATATATAAAAGTTTAGTAAGATTTGGTGTTTGTTAGGCTGTGCTTTCCTGTGCCTCCCCTGATTGGTATTGGGTGCTCCTTATTACTGGGGAAGGCTTGAAAACTACGACTTATAGTAAAGAGTTTGTAAGATGATTCCCCTGTTACCAGTGCAACTCATAAATAATCCACATCATGTGTTTATATATTATTCAAATGCATGTGTGAATTCTGTTACATTACATCACAAATTACATTTGATTAGTAACTTTGTGACTTTAACATCATGAAATGTTGGTTTAATGTGCTGCCGCCGGTTTCTATTAGGAAGGCTGAACTAGCAATCCGCCATATTGGAGTGGTGTAGTATTTCTCTCAGGGCCTGATGAGTCTGGAAGTTTGAGGCACTGACATATATGACAGGTTGGGCACCTAAAATTGAGTGTTCTAGGACCACAACGTTTGGTTATTAATTACAGCTCAGATTTTAGCTTACTCTGCAATTTCCGCAAGTGGCCATATTTCCTCACAGTTGTTGTTAGAGCAAGGTAAAGTTATTTGTGAATGTTTTACTTCATGATCTAAAATAATTAGCTTTGGCAAAAATTATCGGTGAGGAGACCTGAGTCTCTCAAAGAACAGTAAGCATGGGGTCCACATCTGGATTACTCTAAGTAACGTAGGGTTAAACCCCACGTTTTTACAAATTTGGAAACATCTGGGAACCCCTCTACTGAGTATGAAGAATGTTAAATACCCTGCTCTATAGAACACAGCTTCCCTTCACTAATGCGCCCAACTAAGCCAGTGTACCAACGGTGGTTACTTGGTACTCTGGCTTAGAAGAGGAGAGAATTGATTAGCAATTTGTTGCTCTACTGTCCTTGTGGCTGGGACCAGACTGATATGCAAATGGATGTTAAATATCAAAGTGTAGAACATGAGGGCTATAACAGCTTTTTTAACTCTCAGGCTGTCTTTGTCACGATGCCCGCTCCCGGGGAGCCGGCTCAGGCCCTGCGTCCCCGAAAGCAGACATCAAGTCCCCGGGGAAGGTCCCAGCAACCCCTTATAGGGGCCCTTTGGACAGCGTCCTGGCGCCTATGGCGCCAGGCTCATAGAAAACGTCAGTCCTGGCGCCATAGGCGCTAGGCTCATTATGAAAGTGTTTGGGTGCACTTACCTGATGCAGACCATGCTGCAGAATCCCGGCCTCCTTGAGGCCTGAAAGGAACTACTTTACCTGTGGGACTCATTTACCACCCGGGCGTGGTCGGGGAAGGATATATACCTGATTGGAGGAAGGACACATTCTAGGAACTTCTTCCAAGGCTATTTAAACCAGACCCGATCAGCCACACATGCTTCGCGTTGTTCTGCATCTAGCAGCTGGACGCTCACCGTGTCTGCTCCTGCATCTTGACTTCTACCACACCTGCCAGCATCCTGAATCACCTGCAAAGGAAGGGAACAAGAGAACAGAAGAAGGAAAAGGCCTCACCTGCTAAATCTGCATCCCAGAGACATTTCGACGACAATCCTGAAAAGGAAGACATTTATTTTTAAAAAGCACATCGCATCGATCGCTGCAGCGCCGCATTCTACTCACCTTTACAGGGCGCCTCCATGTTCAGCAGCGACCATCCAGATTCGCAGTCGCGCCCCCGCGCCTAGGGAGAAAAAGACAAGAACAAAGGTGAGAGAAAGAAGGGAAAAGGGAAGCTAAAACTCCATGTCAAGACTTACCTGTTGGGTCATTCCCTTTTCATTTCGGGTCCGCGCCGCATCCAGGCATTTTCGGACCCCGGCCCCTAAGGGGAAAAAGACATCAGCGTTAATGAGTGAATGAAAAGACATTACCAAAACACTTATTAAAGACTTACCTGATTTCCACAAGGATTTCACCGCTCACCTCGGGTCGGTGCCTGTTCCCCGGCATTCCGTACCCCGGCCCCTATGGGGAAAAAGACACTAGCATTAGAACATTAATGCATGGACACAAGGGGAACCACTTATAGAAAAACTTACCTGGAAGCCAAGCAAGTTTGGTTCTCACCCATCTGAAAATCCAGTGACGTAACTGGATACCAACGCGCCCCTGCATCAGAAGCAGGATTGAGAGCTCGTCCTTCCAGACCCTAAGGTGAGACGCTACAGGGAAGCACAGAAGGGTTTTGAGGAGGGTGAGAGGGGTAAGTGGGAGGCCGATTGCATTACCCCACAGACAGTTAACCCCCTATTCTCACCTACAGAAGGATACTTCTGCGAGTCAGACAAGCCAGATCTGGAGCCCGGTCCAGTCCGTCTTCCGAACCCTGCGCATCACCTTAGACGAGGTCACAGCAGCGCGAGCCAGGCCAGCGCCCCCGTGGGAGTCAGGTGAGCGTTACAGTCTTACAATATCTTTCCACACATGACATTATTTGTTTACAAGAAATATCTGGTAGACCCCTTGTACTTGGACAATTTTGATACTGTTGTAAAAAATCTTGTAAGGGACAAAGGGGTAAGCGATTTTTGGGCATAGCGATAGTCTTATGTGATGAAACTATCTATGCTTTTGAAATCTATTCACAATGTTGGATGTTTTGGCTGTGCACCTAACTTGGCAAACTGAATCAAGCCCGGAGCACTGTTCGTTAGTAAATATTTATAGTCCTTTTTCATTGATCTGGAGTAGAGATGCTAGGAATATGGTCTCCAATTTGTTAACACAGCAGTTATCTGATTTTGGCACAACACATATTATTTTTGCAGCTGATTTTAACTTGTTTCAAGATATGAACTTCTTTTCTGAGCATTCTAAGGTTGAGGTATTGGAGGGGCATTGTCCCAGCAATGGAATTTAATAATGTTGAATGGTTGTACCATAGATGACATTCCAGGACAATGGTCTTGGATGAACGGGAAACAAAAAACCCATTGGACTACATATTTGCATCTGTAGAAATGTTTTTGAAAGCTCAGTCTCTCTACACAACATTTAGGTTATAGTGATCCTGCACCTTTAACTTTGAAGTTGGGAATAGCCACAAAATCACAGGACAATTGTTGTACCCTAGGTACACTAAAAATAAATCACAAGCAGAATGACCCATATGGTCCACTAAAAACATTGCAAGGTTGCAAACCTTGTGCTAAAATGATGAAAATCATGAAAATTAATAATAATGACATTTCCCCCCAAGAATGTTTCATAATTATTGTAATCAACAGCAACATTGGCACGTCCTGTAGACCAATCTTTGACTATTGCTTTTAAACAACATAGGTCTAGACATTACCAAGAGATTGTTGAACATAAAGGGGAAGCTTTTAAAATGTTACATATTAAAAAAAATACAAATATTGCACAGTTTTGTCATATTGTGGGCAAAATTGAAATACCCTTGGGAGAGTAACAAATTAATCCTGTTGCAATGCTGGATTGCACGAGGTACATACAAAATATGTTTATGGTCACAAATATAGTCATTGATTTTTCACAGTAGCATGTTTTGATTAATTGGTAAGACCACCTTTCCCAGGAGGACATCGAAGGGGCCATCCAGACAATTTAAAACTCTAGAACTCCTGGTCTGAAGGCCTAGCAAATGTTGCTCTGAAGGTTGCTCCTCCAGTGTGTTCCAAAATGTTACCAGCGTTGTACAGAAAATGAACAAAATAACTACTTGGGTTGAGTCGTATGTGATTGCCGTGTATAAAAATGGTTTGTGTGAGAATCCTGATAATTATAGGCAAAACACCCTGTTAGATATTTACGAGCAAAGTATTTGCTATATTACTCTTAAAAGAAATAAGAGATGAGCTAGATTAAATAAAACATTGCTGATGAAACAAATTGGATTTAGAAAGGGATTGTCACCAATATTAAGATATTTATCCTGCAATGCATTGAAAATTAATATGCCGCCTGTAAATGTTGCTTATTTAGATTTCATGGTAGCAGTTGACAGGGTCAATCAAATTATTCTCTGGCAGAAATGATATAATATGGGTATTCCTGAGGGACTTTGCAAACTAATAATCATACTACATGATGATACAGTGGTTATGATTTGGCTCAGCCAGCTGATTGTGTGTTAAAAGAAGGCTGTGTCATTGCACCAATGTTGTATAATTTAGATCTTACAGACATGAGGGGCAAATTGGACAATGTCAGGAATGTTCCTCTCAAAATCACAGAAAAATAAATTGGCATGGTTATCTTATGCAGATTAGCTAATTATTTTGGACGACATGACAATCCTTGATCATCTTTGATAAATATATGAGAGCTCACAATTTGGAAATCAATAAAAATAAGACCTCTGTGATTTATATTGAAGTTATTATCTAGTAACAAGAGGTAACTGCATAATAAGCCATTAGAGAAAGCAAGAGATACTTACTATATCGGATACCAGATTTCTGACAAGAGATCAGACTGCCTAACCATTAAAAGCACAGAAACAAAAATATGCCCCTTGGTAACAAAACAAAACTTGATAATATATAAAGTATTTGTTCCATGCTACCATTGCACACTGTTTATCTCCAGCATTTGCAGCCGACAAAACTTAATGGGCTGGAACCAATTAATGAACCCCCTTGAATATTGTTAGATATAATGGAGGTTTGTATATAGACAGCACTTCTAAAGGTATTGCTTTGCACATTTATTCAAAACATGACCATAGAGAGGAATCTTACTTCACTCTATTGATGTTTCATGCTGGGCAGAATTAGAAGGTACCTTACGATAACATTTGTTGAGGTTGAGGCTGTTGTTTTGAAACAGTCACTAAAGTTTGATCATAACGGTGAGATAGGAAAAGTATGTAATTTCATATTAAATTGTAACATGTTTATGTGCCATATTGAATTCTATCATGTAATGCTTGGATGTCCCAATATATTCCTAAGGGAGTTTAGGAAGGCTCTACTGAAATGGGATTGGAGTGTTAATGATGAATACCTTTCAAATTTAGTAAGATCAACAAAATATTTCATGGGTTTCCCCGGTATTGGAAGATCCAGCCATATATCAAAACATTTCTAGATTGCTAGCAAACTTTTTATGAATGTTTGTGTAAACCAGTACTGAGCAAATTAATTTTGTGGTATACAAAAGAAATATGGTGGCTTGGACCCTACGTGTAATTTCTGTTTAAGATCAGATGCGACTGGACTGCTTTGACATCTTTATATTGAATGTGATGCTTCAGGAGAGGCCTGTAGTTGTATTTGTAACCGATTTGTGTACAGAATAAATCATTTATGTATGAATGAATTTTGGTCCAGATGAATGTATGGCATGTAAATATCAATTATTAATTCAATTGACAAATGTTGGAAGGGTAGATTGAAAATGTTTTAAAGGAAATACGTGTATTGTTAAAAGATTGTTTTTCTTTTTATGATATGCAAAATGTGGAAGATTTCTTTGTTATAAGCAAACTACTCTGTAGAATAGTACATAGAAAATGACATTTCACCTCTGTGAAAGGGTCAGTGAGCTAACCCATAAAACAGGCTATTTGGCTATTTTTGTTCTCAATCAAAGGGCTCACACATATTTGTACACTTTAACAAATTACGTTTTGTATATATGACTTGAAACTACACAAATCAAATAATAAACCAGACTGACAATATTCTTTAAAAAAATATAGAAACATACTTTGCAAAAGTACAATAATTGAAGCTTCATAGTCTCCTTCATCAACAGTGCAGTACAAATGTACATCAATGATAGATTCAAGCATAACATATCCTATATTGTGTTTATCTCTGTATTTCTAAGTTTTTAATATACTCACAAATAGACTTACAGGTTGTTATTCATGATGTGCAAAAGCACTTTTTAAAATGCACAAAAAGTAAACCGTTTTGTGTTAATGTGTGAACTAATCAAAAGTGAAAATATACTGAACCCCGCTGTTACATTTGGTTGGTTCTCTTCTATCCATAACCCCTTTAACACAAATAGCCTGTGGGAACAGAAAGAGCAGAATACTTTGATTAAAAATACGACCACATTTGTAGACAAACCTTTTCACAGAAGACATCTCAGTACTAGACAGTGAGTTAAAATGATTTCACCAGGTTCTCTGTATCATCGGTTCGCGTAGCACAGATATGGACCTCAACATCTTTGGTCCACAGTCTTGAAAATAGCTAGCTAATCACAAATGCATGCTTTATGGTCTTCATTGGCAATTGTTAACAGTATTTACAACCCTTTTTGTGGGAGCAGAGCTCTAGTCCTTCATAATACTAAAGTTGTTCGTTTTTAAAACTAGTGCTATCTATTGAAGGTCCATTGTTTTATAGCCCCAAAGTTGTTGTTATCACCGAAGCATACATGCACTCATTTTACCTCAGGGAGAGGAAAGGCTGACTCTCGCTAGTCTGAATTTGGTTCTCTAATCAGGCGTTTGAACACTCATCTCTAAAATGAATGCTTAACACAGTGAGCCATACTCTTTTCATGTTTATTTGTTGATATTGCACCGGAGCCCGCTGGCATCATGGCACAGACACACAATAGAAAACAGACAAGGCCAACATATTACAATCTAAGCAAAGAGCCGTGTCTTAAGACATTTCCTAAAGACAGTATTGTTTTGTTCCCGGCGCATCTCCACAGGGAGTTTATTCCATATCATCCATGCCTGTGAGGTGAAGGAACGCCCATTACCTCGGACTTGTTTGCATCTAGGCTGAGTCAGACGCATTGAGTCCTTTGATCGCGTGACTTTGGTAAGGTTTTCCAGTATCAATCGTTCCTTTAAAAATTGTGGTGCTTTTCCATACAGGCACTTATATACAATGATGTTTAATTTGAAACGTGTTCTAGCTGCTACTGGAAGCCAGTGGAGCTCTCTCCTTTGTATGGATACTGGGTCCCGTCTTGTGGTGCCCTTAATAATCCAGACTGCATCCTTCTGGAGTATCTGGAGTCTTTTGATACAGCCCTTACTGGCCCCAGTAAGTAAAGCACTACAATAATGCAACCTTGGCATAATAACAGCTCGCACCAATATTGTGCAATTTGCTGCCGATAGATAAGGCTTCACTAATCTGAGCAGCCTTAGATGATATTGGGCTTTCTGAACTACGCTACTTGGAGTAACAACGAAAAAACATCCCCTTCTGGTTGTCGTGAGGGGGTAAGTCTTTGGCTTCTTCTCCCGGTTTCTTGGAAAGTTCCTTTTTCTTGAGCCAAAATGGGCCATTTCGGCCCACCTATATAACTTTATGCAAATCATAAAAAAGTTAGTCTTGCATAAACGTTTCTTCAGTACAGAAATATAACTTTGCTGTAGTTGATTTGCAGTTGTAATAATCACCCATATTTGGGTTCCTCCACATAAACTCAAGGGGAGATTTCTTGCATCTCCTGTTTGCAGTGGTGCCGCCGCTGGCCCAGTGCAAAAAATGGTAAGGGGCCTTACCCAATTTTTTGCCCCGGGCCTCGCCACACCTTGAGACAGCCCGGCCCGGGCACTCGCTTGCAGTCAGAAATGGGCCATTTTGGCCCAAGAAAAGGGAACTTTTCAAGAAACCTGGAGAAGAGGCCCCTCATGACAACCAGAAGGGGATGTTTTTTCATTGTTACTCCAATTAACACTACACTGAGGACAAAAAGAATTCTGAACTCTGTGTTAGTGTTAGGGGTTTCAAATGCAAGTAGGCTCGGTCGACTGTTGGGGGCATTCTGCACCAGGTGCTTGAAGCCCAGCAACATCTTTTAGATTTTTTAGTTCTGCTTGACATAGGAGACAAATAAAGTTGATACCACTCCACTTGCCAAGCAAGACACACGTGCTGGAGGTAGTGCGACATGTGTTTTTAAAAGCTATAACGCACTCACTGCAATAGTCTAGAGTTAGGAAAAGCTCCACTGGTGTAATAGGAACATGTCTTAATCAAGTGTGCCTTCAGCCAGTTGATTTATATTTAGTGTGTGTGTCCTTGCATCTCTTCCTTGCACTGAAGTCATATGAAAAACAAGAATTCCCAAAGAAAACAGTTTTGGATTGTGTATGGATTGTGTATAGGTATCATAAGCATTTGCCAAGCACTGGTATCATTTGCCCAGGTGTTTTGCAGCCGTTGTCGTATCATGGTCAAGTATCACCATTCAGGCAGTGCATGCCAAATGCCTGTCCCATGGCTACACAAAAGGCAAATCTGTTGGCTTTATCAATGCTCGTTTGTAGTGGTTTCATGCAGTAGATATCACTCTTCCGTGTTATTGTGGGTTCATGCAGAACATATAATTTTTCCATGTTATAGTGCATTCGAAGATGGAAAGTTTATATTTTAACCATTTCAAGTGTGCTTTATAAGAGGAGAAATGCGCCTTAAACCGGAGTGTGGATTGGAAGGTTGGCAAGAGTACATTCCACCATGTTAGAGTTTGGGAAGTTCGGCTCGGCAACACTCATTCTGAACGTGGTGTGGAAGGCCCCGCACCAGGTACATTTTTTTCTGGTTCTTTAGCATAATAGGAATCACTTCTCCTTCTGAAAATGATGTTCCGTAATTGATTAGTATAATCTATGCCATCCTGCGGGTCTAACTCCCACAGCGCACGCGTGTGTATGTGTGTGTTTTTGTGTCTGTTTTTGTGTCTGTTATGTGTCACATCAGTCACAGAATACAAGCTCTTGGAGTCTTTGACTTGCTACCGCCCTAGTTATCACTGATATAAAGCTGTCAAGCCAAAAGATGGGCCACTGTCCAATAGCGGCAAAGCTCGCTCAGCATTGCCAGAGCTCCATGAGACAGAGTTCCTTAGGCCTCTATAGGTGTGGAATGACGGTCAGTCATTGAATGTGCCGCAAGGCCCCCTCCCCTAAAGTGCGAGGCCTGTGGCAGATTGCCCTTCCTGCACCCCCCTCATGACAGCCCTATGCCCGGCACTGGCAGCCATTCCTGGCTGAGCCAGGAATTATGTGCAGCAGCAGCAGGCAGTGGCAGTGCAAAGTACGCCCATTGCCAGTGATATGGAAGAAGGATAAACTATTTTAGTTACAGTGTAAACATAAGGTTTGGGCTAATGGGTTGATTAAATAGGCCTTTAATTGTCACTATAACAAATTTGCTAAGTCTCTGAGAGCACACAGGATGTTCATTTAAATTGGCTACTAAGTTGTTCAACAATGGCAGACTTTGCAGAATGATCTTTCTTTGCAAAGTTTTTAGTATTAATTCAGTATCTGGTCTATATCCGGTTTCAACGTCATGGCTCTCCATTGCCATGATGAATAATATTAGGTCATACACTCATTTAAATTACAGTTTTTCAAAAATTGGCTTGGCTATCCAGCGTTTCTTTCTTTTGGTAAAGGACAATTGATAATGCAATTCACCACTACTTTCCTTTTCTGTTGCACTAGCACTATTTCTTGCCTGTTGTCTACCCACATTTTCATGTTTGGGCAAGACCGCTGAGCATTGATCTGGCCTCCATGCCATCAATGGGCATATGTTGAGGAACACCTCTAAATCCACGGTGTGGTAAAATTCTGCACATTCCTTCAAATCTCTAGTCAGCTCCTTGTCTCATTCAATCGTCAAATTTCACAAGGGCCATATGAGGCAGCAACCAAAGCTCCATCCATTTGTTCCTCCTCTCCTGTTCCTCACTCAGTGGCGGTTGTACTCAGGCTAATGTCTGTTTGCTTCCCATTCATGTTTGTGGGCCATATGGTGCAAAAGTGGTTGCCACTTTCAGAACATAATATATGCATTAGTGACCACAACTGTGAGAATAGCAGAAGAGACATGCCCAACATTGAAGTTATACCTAATCTATAGGAATCTTTCTCACATGACTTTGACTATGCTGATGTGTGTGTTGGTAGCTACCAGTTCAACTTGTAAACTTCTGGATTGGAGAGATTCAAGTGATTTTTTTAAACTATGCTTCACCTTTACAACAAAATAAGTATATTCTATAACCTGGATTACCAGAGAGCTTTGAATATATCTAGTTCACAAATCATGCAAATGATATGTGCAATACCTTACACTAAATTCAGGGCTCTCACACTGACCATCACCGTCCGACCAAAGCTTTTTTGTTAGTGCATTCTTCAATACTGCCTCCTCTGGCTCCAACATTTCTAAGAAGATGCTAAACAGGCCAGGAAAATGTCTGTACTGTTCAACTTCAACAGTATTGTCCATTTATAGGTTGGTTCCAATTACAAGGTTTTGAAAATTAATCAATGGTTTGCCAAAAGCTGTAACATCAGTTGATGAGGTTAATTTCAGCATAGTTAGAATATGCAGCGAGCAGCCCACACAAACTGCATACTTAGGTTCCCACAAGAGCCCCTAATTTGACAATTCACTTTCTTTTGTTTCAAACATGGCAGATATTTCTTCTACACTAGAGATACCTTAGTGTGGGCACATTTCTTTATTATCCAAAATATTTTCAAGCTCATCTGAAGCTTTTAAAAGTGATAATTCTGGTGCATGGGATGTAATCTGTGATATTGGAAAATTGATCTCTTGAACATGCAAATTGGGATTTGATGGGTAGATTAGGAAAAATAGTGATCTGCATTTAATTGTTATCTCTTCAGTAAATAATTTCTGCTGGATAGGAGACATTGCATGGTAGCAGTGGTCTATGAGAATCTCCATCTGCACTGCGATATTGTTTAATTCAAATTCTGGTCACTGCGGATAAGCATCTTTCATGATTACATTTGGTAACGGTTTTGATTGTTTCAAGATCAAAACAGCCGAATTATCTGAGTTTATCAGTCTGTGCCCCTAGTTTGCGGTATGGCCTGTGTTTTTCAGTGTTTGCTTCTCTCAGGTTTCTATTGGAATCTAATAGAATTAAATATTACAATCAGGATGTAATGTATTCATCATTAAAATCATATGTCTAAATAAAACACTTTGGAAACAGATAGAGTAACTATACTTCTAAAATAATGGCTTACTAGTTATTCAAAAGTGTCAACACAGCGACTACAAACTAATTTAATTGACGATTGCTCAAAATAGTTCCATTGTATTGTGTAAATAGTGACCTTTGTTTTTTAGCATGCGAGGTCTGTACAATGGACCTTCTGCTTGTGTCTGTCTCTTGCTACAAAAGTAGAAGTACCAACATGGGAATTGTTTACATTGCTGCTTCATATGTTTGTTGTGATTTTGTGTGCATCAACACAAGACGGAATGAAATGATCAACAGTGTTGATAGCAGTCTCCTGATTTGATGGAAGACAGTTTGATAAACACTAAACAGACAAATATCTGTCAATTCCTTGCTCTTAATTTTAACAATAAGAGAACATTCCTGCTACTGCACAGTGCAACCATGACTGCCATATCTGCATGGACTGTGTTGTGTCAGTAAGTTCTCAGAAAGCACTGGCCACCCTTGTCTCCACCTGTTGGCAAGAAATCAAATGGGTGAAGAGTAAAATGCACAGTTATCTTATGAGATAATGGGTTTGGACTATATATTCACGTAGGCATTGTCACTATAATAAACAGATATATATTAGTCGCCTGCTTGCTTAGAATTGTACCTAAGAAAACATTAATGCTATCCAACAATGCAGTTGTACCAGGCACAGAGGTGCTGGAAGGTGAGCAGAACGCACTGGCATCCTGGTCTCCTGCTGCGAACAAGAAATTAAATGCGTTAAGAGAAAAATTATCTGATGAGGAAAGAGTCAATACAGTCGAATAGGTCTTGACTCTATTAGTTACAGGCTTGTTTGGAATTTGATCCGAAGAGAATACTCATGCTGCTGCCTAAAGCAACCTTTGATGGTGCACCTACATTGGCAGCGGTGTGTTGGAGGGTGCTGTTTAAACACTGGATCCCCGCCTACTTCTGTGGACAAGAAATGAAATGGACCGAGAGATAAAGAGGAAATTGAGACACACAAAGTATGCATGCAGTGGTGGAAGACTTCTATCATCACGTCAATCATCTGCATGATACTCACTGGCCTAAGCGGAGGTTGAAGAGCCATGGTACAGCAGTAGAACGTTATCTCTTTGTTGGTTTTGTGTTGGTCTTTCTTAGTACATTCTTCAGACTCATACATATCTTTGATCAAACTTTGGCTGCATTCATGGATCTATTCCCTCATTTATCCCCTGAAACTTCATAGGTACGTATATCATTGCCATCTGGTTGAACGGCCCGGTTAAGTAGCAATTGTTTGATCATCTAGGTATCTTTTGGAAAGATGTGCAGCATTGTGCAATACCTCTTGCAATGTGTGGTGTTGGCATATCCAGTAAAGAGGCAAGATGGCATTTTACTAATAAATGACACAACCCTTTCCCAGAAAATACTAACAAAGGACAATTGTAGGATTTGTAAAAAAAAGACATATTTGAGAATAAATAATGCAATTGTTAAAATAAGACCATGCAATATATAAATTCTACTAGTATTCGTACATCTTTCAAAAGTCCTAATCAGCAATGTTTGAATTTACAACAATGGGCAAGGGCCCAACTTTAAAACTTACATAAATGAGAGAAACAGTTGCTTACCTTATATGCTGCATCAGTAATATTTATGTATACGGTTAAACAGTTACTCTGACTGATGTAGAGGAAGATCAAAGATTCATCATACATTTACATATTTATTTCAGTTACTTACATTGTCCTCGCAGCAAGGCAACACAGTGTTTCCCGTGCCAGCCTACCCAATATATGGGTAATTATACTATGTATAGTGCACTGAAAAGCAAAGCAAGCATACTTGTCAATTACTTGGATAGAAATGTTGCTTCAATAAACAATATTAATTATAATTATCTCACATGCTTTATTGCATTATTGCACTATACTCGGGCGCTTCACAGCTAGGTTTGCACTATATCAAATTCAGCATATACGTATAATATACTGCAGGCTTTTTTAAATTAAAAACTGTTTCTACTCGACATAGCACGATATGATAAGGCATTTATAACGTGTCTATACCTATACACAAGTGTTTCAAGGCACGACAAGGCAAGGGATGGGAACAGTGGGAAGACAGAGACAACGATCTTACTAGGCCAGGTGACATTTGAGATTGTGCAATTGCAGGGGGAAGGGGAGAAGAGGAAGGGGAGGGGAAGTGCAGTACATAGGATAAACAGTAAATAAATATAAACAATAATTAAGAGGAACAATAAATAAGAAGTGTGGCCAGCTGGTAGCAGGTGCAAGGGTAAGTGCAGACATCAGGTGTCAAGTGCTGGTAGGGGGCTATAGGGATACAGAAACAGACCCAGAGTGCAAGGGTTGCCAGGGGGGCAGTACAGGTGTACAACTGGTGGGGAGGGGACCTGCGCCCGAGAACAGAGGGTAACCAGGTGACCAGTGCATGCTCTAATCAGGTGATCTTTCTCTCTCTGTCTCTGTCTCTGTCTCTCTCTCTCTCTCTCTGTCACACACACACGCTTGCTCAGTCTTTCACACTTTATGTCTCGGTCTTTCTTTCTCTGAGTGATAGTCGCTTTTCAAGTGTGTGTTGACCGCAGACATTGCTATCAGCAGTACAAACAGAGTAAAATCACAGATATCTTGAAGGGGGTTGCTGTACCTTTTTTGGTTAATAGTATGATGAGAGCATCAGCAACAAAGGCAACTCCCAAGTAGGTGATGAAAGAAAAAGAGCTAGTCTTTGGGTTAGGTGTCTTGACATAAGAGCATTGTTAGATTGATTGATTGATATGTACTGGGTGGGTAAGGGGTATAAGTAGGTACATGCACTAGAGACAGGGATTGGAGGACATTGCAGTATTTGAAACACACAGAGGTGAGGCCAGCACTTACATATTTGCCCATTACATGAGGGCAAAATGCATGAAAAATGGGTTGGGTGGTCAATATGGATGGGAAGATGTGGAGGTTGGGGGGGTCCTTCCATTGCTAGCAGAGTTTGAGCCTCATTTTGAACAGTTCCACTTAAGAGAGTGCTTCAGAGGGAGAGGATACCAGTGGAGTGGGTCAAGTAGGGACACAAATCAAATATGGGAAGGGGGAGCGGGGACTGAGAGTTTGTGAAGATGCAGGGTATGGGGAGGTTGAGGGGGAGACTACAGTAAGATGTATTCAGTGAGGTAGTGGGGAACAAGACATTGGGCCTCATTACGACCCAGGCGTTAACCATGGCGCTATTAGTGCCATGGTTGACGCCAGTACCTTACCGATTCCGCCATGGTGAATGGCAGAATTACCGCCCCATTCCAAGGTTGGCGGGGCGTTAATTCCCCATTAACCATTGGCTCTTCCCCATTCCCATTTTTGCCCCCATAGGGCTCAATGGAAATGGGGAAGGCGGTAATTACGGTACCGCAAATTGCAGTACCGCAATTACCTCCAAGGTCCCTTTGCGGGTCCCGTCCTTAATGGCTGATAAAACCAGCCGTTGAGGGAGGACCCACAAAGGGACCTCGGAATTGGGCAGTAAGGGATTACCGGCACCAGTGCCCTTACCGGTACCGGTAATCCCTTACCGTCCAGGTCATAATGAGGCCCATTGGGTGTATTTATAGATGAGCAGTAGAAATGTAATCTGCACATGATTTTGCATGGATAACCATAAAGTGCAGTGATGGTTGGTAGAGGTGGGGTATGATCTGGGTAAATTGAAACAGGTGTGGTCACAAATTTCAGGGCTTTGTTCAGGGGACAAAAATAGTAGAAGGGGAGACCAACAAGTAGGTCCATATAGTAGTCACCATTACTGAGCCCAAAGGAGGAGGAAAGAAATTTAGTTGAGTGGTGTGTCAGGGTTGGGCATTTTTAGTCTGGCTGAGGTGGCAGTAGTTATGATGAACTAATAGTGTGGCACTCTGCTGACAAAGAGAACAACAAGGTTGTAAGTAATGGGTGCGGGAGTGAGGATATCTGTGGAAAGAGATTGGAGAGGGAAAGAGTGTGGTTAGCATTTAATGCAAAGAGAAATTGACTTACATCTTTTTAAAGTTTAGGATGAGGAAGCGTAGATGTTGTATAATCTGGGAAATGATGTCTTTTTTATTACTGGGGGACTGTCTCGTACAGGACTGAGCAATATAAACAAAAGAGAGATGGATACAGGCTACCTCGCCCTTCCACATGTGATTAGGTGGATCCTATTACTGAACAGTACTCATGGTCAGGAAAACGAAAACCATTTCATTCAAAACAGACAAGGAATTATGCTATCAAAAACACATATCATATATAATATTATAAACACTACACAGCAATCACTAATGCAGGAGATGGTTGAGCGGAAATACCTATTTCATGAACATGTGGGTCATAGTACATGTATCATATGTCAGCGTGATGTTAGTAACAGTGTGACAAATGTTCCATCATAGATGTCAACTCATTGGGCCTCATTACGACCCTGGCGGAAACCGAAAAACGATGGCGGAAATGCAATACCGCCATCGAATAGCGCTCGGTGCGACTATGACACGTCACCGCAAAGTACGATGCCATTAGCGACACCGTAGTGAACGCCAACGCTAACTGCACCAAGTACGCGCGCGCGCGCCATGCCAAACCGTAATTACCACCATGGCGCAACGGTACGCGAATTCTGACCCTAGCGGACATGCACCTAACGCCATCAAGCACGGCGGAAAGTACCATTCCGCCATGGTGAGAAGTACGGCATCGCGAATCAACCGTAAACGGCCCCACTGAGTGCCTGTACACCGCTCCCTGGCCACATTGTACAACTCCCCGTAGGTGCAATGAAGTCACACAATGCAACCAGTGAAATGTACTAGTCATCCATGCCTGCCAACGAACAAATGAATCTCAAGAGGGGCCAATGGGAGCTGCAGGGCACAGATGGCACGAATACAGAAGCTATACCAATGGACATGACCTCAGTCTCCCACCAAGAAACGCACGCAAACACAGGCACCTGTGACCAGCAATATTCCGAAAATCACATCATTCCACCAATCCACCTGGCTGACCGGCATCTGTTACACAAAAGCAAATCTCCCGCCCATGAGCAGGACATCATTAAAACAGTCATATTGGCAGCCCTCATCCCTGACCTCACTGGGCTTCGTAGGCAAACGCGCCCAGCACAGTACCACGCAACTATACTCCGAAGCTGGAACCCAATGCAGATCTCCTCACAATACATCGCTCCCCAAATAGGAATATGCCACATCACTTGCAAAGAAGAACGCTACACGGTCCATATCAGAATAGAAATTTAATGCACAACAAATTCACCAAGCCCATACAGCCATTAGGCCATGAACTCCAAAACACATTTCACCATTGTGGGCTGCATCCGCAATAAATGACCAGCTACTTCTTGTGTGACGCCCTGTTCCTTCATGGTACACAGGGGCTACATTCTCGTACGAAAAGGCAACATGGAAGCGCCTAGAACCGCAGGGCCGTCCCAATAGGGAGGCACTAGTCCAGCTGAAAGGCTGAAATGTTGCTCCTAGCCACTAGTACTGCGTAAGGGCATGTGGCCCATTGGCGATCGTCCCATAAGATCGTAATGCTGCTCCACTGATGAACACGAAGCAGCAGGTGTCAGGAGTAAAATCCATCTGCAGGAGTGGCATACAGATGGCAGTGGCAAAAGGGGAGGAGATACCTGTCAACCAAATGAAATGAAAAAGAACAGTATGGCCATCAGAACTTCATTAGTATTACTCACTTCAATGATCACACCAAATCCACAGCCATATGCATGCTAGCCCACTCCAAAGGATCATCACCACCCAAAAACCACTTGCGAATCATAACTATCTATATCGAGGTGAAAACACCATCACAAACGAGTGTACCTGTGCATGCGTCTGTTAAAACAGAATCCATCAGATGGGATTGGTAACGTGCATAGACACAAGTGTCTGAAGGCGCATCGAGACAGGGAGGGCTCAACAAGGCCAGATAGACGATGGTCCCACTATGGCAGCCCTGCATCACATAGCGCAGGGGAGGCGGACAGATTCCAAGAAGCCCTGTACATGGCAAACTCTGTATCAATTCATCTGTCCATGCATCCATTCATCATTCCCTCATCCCGTAATGAGAACGCCTGTTTCCATACTCACATAACATGTGAAATTTCCATTGAGTCTGTGCGTTATGCAGCCTGCAAAATCCACTGTGCCCCAGCCCGTAATTCCAGTGTTGTGAAGTAACATGTATTTGGGAACGTCCGGCCTCATCGTCCACTTCGCCATTGCGCATCCCAAACTATTCATATCAATCATTGCATCCTCGCCATGGCCCCTGTCCCAAGGACATTGAACAATAGAACGTTATATTTGCAGTCAGACCTGTGGGCATCTCCTCGCCGCTAGCTGAAAACCGAAAGCGCCGCCCTTCGAATTCCTCATTTGCAACATCACGTCTAAAAGGCATCTGTGGCCGCTTGAAATCACAAATTAATCCATCTAGTGCGGCTGTGTGTGAAAATGGCAACTGCCTTCACTCACAAATGGGACGCCCCGCCCGTCGTTGAACCTCGGTGCAGTGATGCATGAGGGTCCACCGTTACTCGAGTACTACGTTCCACTGACCCTTCACAAGTCTGTTCGCGACTGCAAAGATAGTATGTGAAACAATGGGACCATAGCCGAATGAACATATCAACCAATGTTACACTGCCATCCGGTACAAATACATGATTGTAATAGCAAGATGCCATTCGTCGAATTGCAGCGTTGTGTGCGGGACGTGCTCGCCCAAAGGGGAGAGCAGCTTGCACAGGTGGAATGAATCACCACAGGTGGAGGCCATACAGCCTGAAAACACATAAATTGCACGCCCAGTCTCCTCCCACACCCACTCCGAAATGCTACCGGCAGGACTAGCTATGTTGGCCCTGGGGGACCTGATAGCACTGCAGGTACTCCAACTTCAAGAAGAAGACGAACACCAACTACAACCGGCCGCACGGAGGAGACGCAGGAGGAGGAGGAGGGCAAGGCAGGGCCAGCAAGGGCCGCCAGCACAGCCACTACCACCACGCAGGCAGCCCGCAATCCCACGCCTCCGAGCACATCCGTTCAACCTCACTGATGAGCAGATCCACACCCTCTACCGTTTGGACCGGGACACCATAACCGCCATTGTGGACATGACACAGGCTGACCTTGTCAGCATGATAGATAGCCCAACCGCCATCCCACCCCTACTGAAGGTAGTGTCTGTACTCCACTTCCTGGCCACAGGCACCTACCAGCACACAGTCGGACAGTTGCATGGCATTTCACAGCCACTGTTCTCACGGACACTATTGCAAGTGCTCGATGCCCTCCTGAAGCACGCAGACGACTACATCTCTCTACCACGCTCGGAGCAGGAAATTACGAACACAAAAATGGGATTCCATGCACTTGCCGGCATACCGGGTTGCATTGGTGCCATCGACTGCACCCATGTGGAATTGGTCGTCCCACATGCCATGGAGGCCCAGTACCGCAACCGGAAACAATTTCATTCTCTGAATGTACAAATGGTGTGTGAATCCAACAGGTTCATTACACATTGTTGTGCCCGATTCCCTGGATCAACCCATGATTCTATGATCTTGAGGAACTCTACAATACCACGCTACATGGAGCGACACGCAGGGAACAGATCCTGGCTACTCGGTGAGTCTCATTTCATGCATGATGATGTGGGGTATGTGATGCGGCAATGACCTGGCAGGAAGGGGGGGGGTGCGTACGTAGCAATGGCATTCCACATGATTCGTTTATCGTCCACATACAGGTGATGCCGGATATCCACTGAAGAGATGGCTCCTCACACCAGTCCGGAACCCACGGGACCAGCATGAGGACTACAACCATGCCCACTCATGTACCCGTGTAGTCATAGAACAGGCATTCGGCCTACTGAAGACTCGTTTCCGGTGCCTCAGCAGGTCTGGCGGGGCACTCCTGTACCGCCATGTGAAGGTTGCGAAGATGGTGATGGCATGTGTCATGCTACACAACATGTGCGTACGTAGAAATGTGCCCATGCCCCCTGACGCAGAACTGCAAGCACCTGAAGATGGTCATGATGAGGGTGGGGATGTGGCAGCACCTCAAGGAGTCTGCGAGGCACAGGAGGGCCGTGACATTCGTCAGCATCTCATAGATGCATGCTTCTAGCACTCACGCCTGGTGGCTGATACATGGACACGGGACTCGTGGCACTGTGTGTGTATGGTACATGCACAATATGGACTGTACGCCTATAATGGCCTCGTACACAAAGATCAATGTCCACACATCTCATTGGTTGATCGTGCATTCTTTATGGCATATGTGATATCATGTTAAACACCCTATCGACCCGCCACCCAAGTGAGCCCAACACCCCCCCTCCACCCTCCTACCTCCCCCCCGAACACCAGTGTCCAGAGATGCTCATTGCCAGTGGGCAGTCACTATTGCAAGCCCCCTCTGCGGGTATCAGGGGCACCCCTGCCTGTGGAGCGCAGGTTCCTCCCAGATCTACGTTGGGGGCTGCCCTGGACGGAACTTGCAACGGATGATGTCTCTGCCTGCTCACGTCCATGCATGTCCCTAAGGGTTTGTGAGAGCTCAGTGAGCACACGGCGCACTGCGGCAAGTTCGGCACATACGTCTTTGGACGTCGCATGCAGTTCCCCCCTCAGGCTCTCGGTGCTTCTCTCCATTTGAACTCTCAGGCTCTCGGTGCTACTCTCCATTTGGACTCTCAGGCACTCGGTGCTACTCTCCATTTGTGCCCTTAGTGTCTCTGTACTTCTCTCCATTTCTGCCCTAAGTGTCTCAGTTGATGTTTCTATGTCTGCCTTAGTGCCCCCACATTCATCGGCATGGTCCTTGAGGAGCGTGGCCAGTTGCTGCTGTTGCACGATTAACTGGTCGAGGGACTGTTGCCTCTGCTGGGCCATGGCCATTTGCGGTGGTGTCACAGAGTGGCTGTTCGCCTCATGTTGCCCTGCCACAGGGCTTGTGGGGGATGGCCAGTCGTCGTCTTGTGGGTGCCCCTGCGTGGTATCCTCATGGTGTACGGGATGGAACAGGCAGGGGGATTGGGACAGGTCATGGATGGATCTGACTTCGACATCCCCGTTTTCTGTGTCGGAGCATGCTGCCATTAATGCAGTGTCACCTATGGTGCTGCTGCCACCAGAAGCAGTGCCTACTGTGGCATCCATTGGGGGGACCTGTGGTGGTGATGGTGTGGGCATGCTGGCTGCTGAGGTGCCTGTTGGAGTTCCCTCCTCTGTGCTGCCACTTGATTTGTGCTGCTGCCGTGTCTTGATGCGTGCAGCTGAGGTGGAGGGTCTTTGGCCGTTGGTCTTGGCCCTCTTTGCAGGTGTGCTGGTAGGGGTGTCCTGGAGCTCGTCGTTTGGATCGGACCCTGTGGTGGAGTAAAGGAGGGCGAGCGTTATTGATTGGTCTGTGGGAATTGGAATGGCAATGTATCACATGCATTGGGGTGGTACCTGAGGGTGATTTGGGTCGGGGCCTTAGAGGTGGTTTCATTTGTGTGTGGTGTGAGGGTGCAGTTGTTTGGCAGCCTGCAATTAGGGTGTGCCTGCTGCACGTGTAGAGGGTGTTTTTAGGATTTTTAATTATTTATGTATTTGATGTGAGTTTTGAAGTGTGCTATCAGGCCTATGTATGTGGACGTTCTCCTGGACATGTGTTACTGTTGCACTATGTGGGCACGTGGTACTTCACATGATTGGACATTGTGGTTTTGGCATTGTTTTATTTGGGCCACCTACCTGATTCTTCGGATGTCTGCACTCCTTTCTCCATCCCTCCGACTCCCTCTATGCTCTCCATTCCTATGGTGGAGGCACAGATTTCTTCCCAGGGGGTCAACTTGATGGGTGATTCCGATCCTCCCCCGGTGGCTGTGGCAATGTTGCGGTTGGCAGACAGTATGCTACGGACGCGTATCCGCAGGTCGTCCCATCGCTTTCTGCATTGCTGTGGGTTGCGGGGTGCGGTCCCCACCGCACTTACCCGCTGTGACACCAGGGCCCATATGGCCTTCTTGTTCGCAAGTGCCGTCCTGGTCATTTGCGTGGAGAAGACGGCGGCTGCATTCTCCTGGAGGGTCTCTGTGAGTACGGTGAGTTCCTCACGGGAGAAGTGGACCTGCCGCTTGCGGTCGCACGCTTTCTTCGCTACTTTTCCCATTTTTCTTGGTTTCACTAGGGTGGATGACGGGTTGGGATGTGTCTCAGGGTAGTATTTTTAATGGTTGTGTGGATTTAGTGGTTTTATAGGTGTACGGCGTGATGTTTCCCGTTCCGGGACCATGCTTTTACTTCCGTTTCCGTATATTTACGGTCACCGTACTTTCCGGTTGGCGCTCACTGCGGTGTCCGCTGAGATGGGTGGCGGTATTGCACCTAGGGCGCCGTACGGCGGCGGTGTGGGCCGTTTTGGGGTCATTTCCACCATCGCGGACTTTGCACTTCCGCCATGGCGTGGTGCTCGTGCCCGATGGGTCGAATGAGCCGCACTTTGCTCCATCGTGCAATGGCGGAAACGCTATTTACGCTGTGGCGGTCCGGTCAGTCACTTTCCGCCAGGGTCGTAATGAGGGCCATTGTGTTTCTGGCTACAGAGGGTAGACTGTGTCTTGCATTAGTTCATGGGGCAATACAGCCCTCCAAGCCTTCCTCACGACATCCAGCTCAAGGCCATGTTAAAATATATATAGTTCCCCCGTTATGGAGAACGACTCCAGATCAACACTACAAACAAGAAACATAATCAAATTTAGAAAACTGAACATAGGAGGTTCCAATGTATGTAGAACCTGTATGCCACACATTGTGAATCTTTGTGTATTCTTTCGTGTATTACTAGGAAACAAAAGGGGGGATCAATGTATCCTCATCCTCATGCAACTGATAGTCACACTCTAGCTCAATATAGCTACTAAGGGAACTCTTATAATTACCTTTCTAGTTGATGAGTCTGATAATAAATATCGCTCCTATGTGGATTGTTTTCGGCTGGCATGTGATCTAATAACATTTCAGGGGACTCAACTTAATCAAGAAAGAGACATCTGCCGAGTTATTATGTTTATTTGTTAATGTCTGAAACTGACAATTAGTACAATACATAAAGAGTCAAAATCTCCGAGGGGGATCACCTGAGATGAAAAAACACGCAGGACTTGATGCTTTGGCTGAATACTGCCTATAACATATCCACAAGGGTATGCAAAAATAAGTGACTAGAATTCCTACTCTCATTAATGCCAGTGACTGTGTTCCGTATTATGTACCCGAACTTCTATTGTTTGTGAGTAGCAATGAACAGTATATTCCGATGCTTGTGCACCCCGACATCATTATTCGTGACCTTTCTGCTGACTTACCTACTGCAATATAGTGTAGAACGTAATCCGTCAGACTTGCTTTTCGGCTTCAGAGGGAACCAAATATGCTTCCATATTACTAACATCATGGCGTACTTACACGCATCAGTTAGGAAAGGAGTTGCCATCTTGGATTGGCAAAAACATTGCACGCTGGAGAGGTACTAGACAGGACTGTGCTGGCTAGTCTGAAGGATCAAAATCAAAGCTTACTACCACAAAATAGTAATACGCCAGTCACAAGGTCAAAGTTACAATTGCATTTATTAACAAGTAGCTACTCAGTTCTCAACACCCCACAATGTGTGCAAGCAGACACCGTGAGACGAGAGAGAGCAAACATTTCACAAGTACAAATATTTATATGGTTTCTTCACATCGTCCAACCCCCCCTTAATGTAATGCAAAGCCTAGGGTTCATGACCTGCCTACGTGACTGATTTATACTTAAACATCATTACTGCATAGTTTGCTGTTTTATATCAGACAATTTACTGTCTGGGAGTGGGATGGATTTGTATGTGAGGCCACCATATCATGTTTGTAGTACAAGGTACATTGTAACATTCCTTGTTTTACTCAACTATGTTATCTACTGTTGTTCTTGGGCTTAAGGTCAGTTAGTTCTAAGAGGAGAGAAAATAAGGATTTTTGTGGAGGACCACGTTCAGCTGCTCATTATTCCATTTTACTGCTTGAACAGGGAACGCACTGTTGGGACAGGATGGCACCTAAATTACTGATTATCAGAGCTCTTGCTTAGCTTCAAGGTCCTTCAGTGCAGGATAAACAATTCACTTTAGCAGCTTCAACATTCCTGTCTATGTCAGCACCACAAAGCACCATAAAGTAGACTGGAGTTCACACAGTGGCCTCTTGCCATGTTAAGGCTGAAAACACAAAATCTGAGCATGGAACAAAGAGCAGTAAGTAATCAAGATGGCGGACAAAACAAAATGTAGCGTAGTCAGCTTATTCAGGTTCATTCATTGTGATATTATAGTGTGATGCAAATCTGCTTAGGCCAACATTTACTATCAGGCGGTATTAGGGCAAATACGTTTTCACAAGTCCCGGTGGTAACTAAGGGACAGAGACCATGGTGTCCTGGCCTGGAGATGTTTAACACTCATGTGAGGGACTACATTAATCTCTCGAGGCAGATCCGCTCACACGGTTACAATGCATAGTAGAACTACTACCATGTATGGTAACTCGTTCAATGAATGAGACCTACACATGCTAGCGGAACTCAGGGAAAAGAAAATTCTGATGAGGTTAAACCTACTTCCCACAGGTAGAAAATATGTAGAACTCCTTATTTAATGTGTTGAATGAGGGTAGTATGTTAGGGACCCTATTTCTGTTGGTAACAGATGAAAATCCCAATTCATGACCACTCTTTAGTGCAAAAATAGGTTCCTTTCAATGGAAGTATTAAGACCCTTATCAACTGAGTTCAGTCTATAAATCAATTTTTTCTCCATTTGTCTAAGCAGCAGGTCCCTGTTGTATAGTTTTTGATACCGTAATTTCTTGTCTGCTTTGCATAAAACGGTTTTAGTTTTCCTGAATATGAGTGCTGTTGAGTAGTCTTTTTCAGTACTTACCGGAGCTTGGATCTACCTAATCACGTGTGGAAGGCCATGGTAGCCTGAGTTCATCTCTCTTTTGTTTCTATTGAGGAAGCGTAGAGCCATCCACTGGTGAATGGAGGGTACGCAGTTGCTGTATGACTTTGTTGATTGCAGCGGCGAATGAGAAGACTATCCGAGTATCGTCAGAAGAAGATTAAAGGAGTTTGCCGTTGGAGGAAGTGTGTATGGTGAAAAGGAGTAGGCATAGGACCGATCCTTGAGGAAAACCCAGGGGAAGAGTTGTCAAGGTGGAGGTGCTGGAGTCCCATAGAATGAAGAAGTAGTAGTCAGAGATAAACGATGACACTCATTGAAATACGATGTCTGTGAGTCCAAGGCGGGAAAGGCTTTTGCCGGAAGGAGGCATGATCCACAGTCTCAAAGGAGGTGGCAGGGCCTAGAAAGATGAGGGTGGCAGAGAAGTGAGCGTGGAGGGCAGTCGTAAGAGAATTGTCAATGTGGATGTATGAAGTCTCAATGGAGTGTTTGGACTATAATCCAGATTGGAGATGATCAGCAAGTCAGCGTACCTCAAGATAGTTAACTATACAGTTGTAGAAAACCATCTCAAGGATTTTAGAGTGGCAGGTAAGTAGATAGGCAGGTCTGTAGAATAAGTGGTTGCTGGGGTCAGCACATGATTTTTTTTAAAGCGCAATGAGTGTTTTGTAACATACGTGAATATAACAGTTGAGAGAGATCGTTTGAATATGGTGGAGATGTGAGTGGAGGTGATGGATGCATGTTCCTAAACAATTTGTGGTTCAGAGAGGTCAATACGACAAAGGATGGGTTGTCAGAGTGATGGATAGGTAGAACTTCAGTTGGATGGTGGTAGAGAGGAAGGAAGTGTAGGGAAGATGGGAAGAGGGATGAAGGAGGTAACAGAGTCGGAGAGATAGAAGGGTGGACAAGTTGTCCCAGGTTTTAGTGGTTTTAGTGGATAGTAGGAGGCAATGTCATTGGCAGAGAGAGGAAGAAACAGATCTCTCACACTGAACATGGTCGGGAGGGTCCTGGGTAGTTTGCAAAGGTGTGGGCAGAGACAGGAAACACGATTAGTGTAATACAGGCATTTGACTGTGTCAAGAGGTGTGGTCAGCGTAGGTAGAGATCCTGTGTAGACTATGAGAAGAGTGGGTGGGGCGATCTCTGCATCGTCTGTAAAAGAAGTGATGCATTATTGTCCTCAGAAACTACATTTCTAGGAAGTCAGTGGTTGAGCGGGCAGGCTATTGAGAATTAAAGGGGGTGGACAGTGCAGGTTTAATTTTGGTAAAGTCAATGTTCAATGGATTGGGCAAGCAGAGAAGAGAGATTTTTTTAGACAGACTTTGACTTGCTTGAGGTAGGGGAATATGAAGTCGGGCTTGAATGTACGTTTAGGGCTAAATGAAGTGGGAAAATGGGAGACTGGTGGACAAACAGAGATGGTAAAGTGAATGAGAAAGTGTTGAAAGGGGCGGGGATGACTTGTGGGAGCAAAGGAGACGAGAGTGGAAAAGAGGAATATGAGATTTCAAATGTTCCCTTCAGTGTGGATTGGAAAGTTGTGTACGTTCACTAGTGAAATGCCAGAGAGACTGGTATGAAGTTGGAGCTGTAGGGCCTTCTTCTTCAAGGAATGGTTGCTCCCTATGGGGTAGAGGAGATAGTTGCTGGAGTAGATAAAGCGAGGTGGGTCGCGTAGATGAGGTTGGAGTGGGTGGGAATGGAGGGTAGCAGCCTGAGTGGTATTTGGGCATAGAGGAAAGGATGGGGATGGTGAGACAGGAGAATAGGAAGTGGTGGGAAGAGAGAGTGGTGGGCGGAGATCATGAGAGTGCAAGGGAAAGAACAGCAAGTAAGCAGGAGTGGCAGGAGAATGGTAGGCAAGGAATGATCAGGAGGGTATAGAAGGGACAGCATGGTCCTAGGTGACTCAACAGTGCAGTGAAAACAATTGACAGCGTGCTAGGTGGCCAAACAGTGCAATCTGAAAGAACATCTGGGTTCTAGTGACCACCTACTGCACTTGGTACATGCCTTGGTGGAAGTTCATAACATTGATTGCACAGATTTAGGAAAAGGGAGTCATTGGTGGTTCTGCATTAAAGGGAAAATAGATGGAGTAGATAGTTTGGTGGAATGGATGGCTATAGGGCCTCCAATTGAGCCACACTTACCTTCCCTTGTCTGTGTATTCCTTTACTGTGGATGCCAGTATTTGGGATACCAAAATGGACAGGGATTTAATGGATGACAAATCGGCTGGAAGGGCCAATAAGTGAGTTTCTTGATTCCAAAATGGCTCTTCCATGGGGTCAAGGCCAGTAACAATGGTGGTGCAAATGCAGGGTTGTTCTTCGGCTGAACTCCAACCTCAACACGGGTCATCGGTGCTGAATGTAGGCTTCTGGCTCCTGCAGTACTATGAGAAGCTCACTGCTTCACAAGGAAAAATAGGACATTATTTAATTGTACTAAAATTCTAAACTGCCTCTTTTTAAAACTTTACAATGTTAATTTCTAATGATCTCTTCCAGTATGTATTCTAGTCATAAGGTATTTAAATTCGTTTAACTGAACAAATCACTTTGTAGACACCTAGAGTAAACATACACATGATTTTCTAATAGAAGGCTGTCATTCCAAGATGAACAGCCTGCTACACTCATATTGTACTCTTTCAATATACCTTTCTGACAAAGGGGAATGGGATAAACAGCACTGATGATGGTTCTTGGCTGCTTTGCATAATATCAAAGACCATTTTGGCAACGCAAGAGACACCACAGATATTTATATTTGATAAATATGCCTGTTATAAATGGCATGTGTACTTGAATCTCTAGCTGCATAATGCACACTTGGTTTTGTGCTCATTTAATTGTTCACAACACCCACCCTAACAGCACACTCTTTCTAACCGTATTGATGTAAGGATACAATGCCTGCAAAATCTGCCTTTCCATTTGGGAGTGAGGACCATCTGGAAATATTGATTCCTTTCTCCAATACCAAGAGCATTGCATGATTTTAGAAGAGGAGCGTCTGAGAGGAGAAGCAGAGTGCACAGGCATCCTTAGAACATTTTATAAATATAGGATATATTATTGCCAGTTAAGTTGAATCCAAATATAAAAAAGATTCTCTAGCATGCCCAGATCATGTTTGCTTTTGCACATTGTTGATTCTTTGTGATTAGCCATACATCAGTAAAAGTAATATGTTGATCATAACAAGGAACTGATGTTAACTGTTACATATTGTAGTGATGACATTAGTATATACAGTCATGGTTTCACTTCCTGGATGTTGACAGCACACACATGGATGTGATCCTTATTGTGGCTTTCCAAACTGGGAAAAGGAGGAATGTGAAATAGTCCATTGCTTCTTTTCTCGGCGAGTGATCTGCAATGCTGGGCACCTCTATAGAAGCTCTATGGACGGAATCTGTTTTTAGTATGTTGTTCATTTTATTTTGTGTGCATCATTTTTTAAATGGAGCATGGCAATTGCTAGAACCAGTAATTAAACTATATTTTCTTCATTCAATTCATAATTTTATCTTTTAAGGTAGTGTCATCTTAACTATATAAAGGATTGTTGAGGGAATATTTACAAGTTTAGGTTATGAATTAAAACATCAAACATCTCTGTTCCAAAATGATGTTTCTCTCTGTCCATCTACTTAGTTAATGCATCAGGTTGATGGATCATGAAGTAAACATGTAACTAAAGTCAGTAGTCCATGTGTTCTGCTGTGTGCTGAATGTGTATTGATGCCAACAAAAATGAATGGTTCAAAATTATCAGTCACCGTCAGTCTCCCATACACAAATGAGACCCGCAACAGACTTCTTCTATATCCGTTCCTTCATAATTACCAATGCTCTCGTTATAAAGCTTGCACAATCACTTAAAAACTTAAATTCATTAATTTTGTAATTTGTATTGCACCTTTCACAATAATTATGGTCCCAACGCGCTGTTGGTTGAATCCCCTCAGAGGGACCGGAGTCCAAATTTGAGAGAATTCGGACGTGCTATTATGCGTGTGTGCTTTTCAGCCTTTAAAGTTTTGTGAGGGGGCCAAACCCCTGCTAGTCACCCATGTCTGAAGGGCGTGCGGATGGGTGTGGCATAGGAACATTATAAACTAAACAGGGTGGATTGTGCTTAAGGAGAATTATGTGGGAAGCTACAGTTCAAATTTTTGTCATTAAAGGTAGTTTCATTCTTATGGCAGTGGTGTGCAATAGTGTTTGTATTATTTGTGAGTGCAGGGTGTGTGGAATGGGCCCATGCCTTCCGCTAAGATATGAAGGTGCAGTGTATGAGGGGAGAAAGTGTTAGCTGTATAAACAACAATGTTCACATCTGGGCTTCGTCTATGTACAACGGGCATTGCTGCGTATCACAGATGATATAAAAACCATAATATAATACTCACCCTCTGAGAGGATACTGGAGTGGTAAATGCCATCCCTAGTTCCTTCTAGTGTGGAGTAGGCCCCTTTCATGTTTTCTTGCGGTGGCATGGCCCAACCACATGTGGTTTAGAGAAACATGCAGTGCCTACTCTGAGAGAGGGGTGCAATGTGCCTGAGAGTCTTCCTCCTAGAAGATACAAGTGTTTCCCTAGGTGTAATTTAAGTGTGATGCAATCTCCACCATCCGAGCCCTTATGAGTGCAATGCTCAGCCCACTGTGAGGATTCTAATTATGAGCAGGTTACTCATTATTATTTGCTGGCTGCCATCCTGGGGATTCAGTACCTATGCTGTAAAATAGTGTATAATATGAGCTGTTGCGTACAGTTACATCTAGTACATGGACAGTGTGATGTGTGGGCCGTACAGCAGGCCAAAACATGGGGAATCGGGCAAAATGAGAAGGCGCATCTAGTTTTCTTTGAGGCGTGCTGATGTATGAGACGAGGAAATAGTCGTGTGGGAGATGGCTCACCAAGGTGGCCATTATCCTATTATGGCAAATACATATAAGGTATCAGACAAGGTTACAGATATCAATGAAAAACATTATATACTTTGAGTCCTCAACACAATTTGCAAAGTGCACGTAGACATTAGCATGCCATTATGTACAGTGTTCAGGGTATAAAAACAGGTAATAGCAGCTTTCTGTGACCAGAGTACCGCTCATGAGTCTGGGAACACTGAACAAATCCAGTACTCTGGCTCTTGCCCATTGAGTAAGGATGAAATGGCAATGCCTGCTGCCATGCCCCAATCAGTGACAGTAACCTATGGCCATGTATGTTCCTGCACATGGACCACAGTCTGCTGACATGGTCCTCATGTTGTAGACATACTCATACTTGACTGGCACTGTACACATGCACAAAGCTCAATAACGAAGACTTCAGTACCCAAAAGGCACTAAATGCTGTTAATGGCCTGTCACCATAATCTGAGCAATGAACACTGCCTACACCTTCACTATGGACTGTATCCATGCCTTGTTATTGTACACAGGGAATTGGGTCCAAGCTTCATATGGCATTATCTGTCACACACTACTGTAAGGGTATCGAAGAAGGAATTTGATACAAAGGTGGCACGGTTGTGGTTATAGACCTTTATTTTCAGTATCAAAAACCTATCAATCCCTATCTCTACGAGGGGTTTCCCTGCCTCAAAACTAATACTAACAGATCTGTCAGAATGTCTGTCAAAATAAACTCCACCTTTCTGTGTCACAACCTACTTCTATCCCTCACACTATAACTAAAGGATCAACAAATGTTCCTTCTTCAGGAGAATGGCTCCCTTCTCCTGTTGATTGGAAAGCGTCCAAAAAGAATGTTCTCTTGAAATGAAAATGCCAGGGGGGATGCTTCCCTTTCCCTGGCTTGCGGGTTTTATACAGCCCTTGTACAAGGTTTGCCTCCAGGTGAATGACACTCCTCTCATGGTTTATCTCTATACAGTTTCCAATAATTACAGGGGGAACGACTCCCTTCTCCTTGCGTCTCCAGCACAATTCCAAGTTCGGTACCAGGAGAATCCCTCTCTTCTCCTGGTATTGCTTGGCACAGTTCACAGCAAGTCCAGGAGGAATGACTACCTTCCCCTGGTGTCTTTAACAGAAATCTTAGTTTGGTACCAGGATAATGGCTCCTGGTATTGTTTGGCACATTTCTTTCTCACTGCGTTCAGCTTGATGTACACTTTGGCACTTTAGTTTGTTGTTAGAAATCTCCCAAATCTTGTTGGGGTCCCAGACTCTTCTCTGGTGGTCAGTTGTTCTTTCTTTCCCATGTGACAAGGAAGATTTCCTCTAATACTGTCAGTATCATCTTCCGAGTCCCCAACCCTTCTCTGGTGGTGAGCAGTCTTTCGCTTTCCCACTGTGACAAGGAAGATTTCCTCTAATGATCTCAGTATTCGTTTTCGGCCCTAGACCCTTCTCTGATGATCAGTGTTTTGTTCTTTCCCTCTATGACAAGGAAGATTTACTCTTATGCTCTTAGCATCTGCTTGCGGGTCCCAGACCCTTCTCTTGTTATACTAAGTAGTGGGTTTCCCACTACTGAGGTAAGAAAGAGCTTTGCAAACCAGCCCCTCTGGGTCTCCCATACCTCCCGATACCTTGTGTGGGGTCATGGAATGTCACTGCGATATCCTGCACTTTGGGCATTGTCCTATTTCCATTTTGGCCAGTCCAAGCCAGGTAAGGGTCATGGACCATATCTATGCTGAATCACAGAACCCTCTACCCAAATAACCAAATACCCAAATATCCAAGAGAACATTGGCTTGGAAAATAATCTATTGCTACTGATCAAGGGGCATGTATTGCATCCATGCATGCAACACAGTTCTACAGCCCTCTTTATCAAGAGATAATCTGGTTTGATAAAGATTGCTTCAAATCCAAAATAGAGCTGTTATCGTCTTAGAAAAGAGAGAGCCCCAATGAAGCAGCCTAGAAGGGACTGATAGTCAGGAAAGAATTGATGTTCCACTGACAGTGAGATGTCCATGTGAGTGCAGCAACTGTAGGTGACCAGGGAAGGTTCTGAAGAGCCCTTCCCACTGACCATAAAGATGTGCAGCATCTGGACACCTGCATTTCTGCCTCGCAGTGGGTAGATTATTTTCTGCCCTTATACACATCAACTAATGTTCTGGAACCCATCTACCTCCTGCGGCTAGCTCCCTCTGTAAGGGGCAACCCAGGGGGACCTAACTTTAGGACAGAAGCGATCATTGCAGCAATATTGGGCCAGCGCACCAGAAAAATGGCAGGTCCTGATCTAATCCCACCACACCTAGGAAAGGTGAACCCTGCACTCTAGCACACAATTTAAACATAGTTGTTCAATTGGATAAAATAAAGCTTGTCTGTTCCATCTTCATGGCTGACTGCTGAAATCATTCCAATCTTCAAGAAAGGCATTTAGGATTCACCAGTTTGCTATCGACCAATCTCCCCAATTGCCAACTATGCCAGAGTGGTAAACAACAGACTGGTGATCTGGGTCAAAGCTTATAAGATCATTAGCACATGCCAGATAGGGTTCCAGGAAAAAGAAAGCACTTTGGACTAATCTCTCACATTACATTTGTGAATATCTAGAATTAGTGTCAAAAAAGGAGAAAGTATACTCGGCCTTCTTAGACTTATCCACTGCTTTTGGTCCGGTTAACAGAAACAAAGTATGGTAAATCCTAGCTGACATGACAATGCCTTTAGAACTCTTGACCTGTACAGTCGTGCTCTATACCATCAACGAGGCCTGGGTTAGGTCTGGTAGAGCTGGCCAGAGACCCAAATAATTTCCTGTTAGCAGAGGAGTAAGACAAGGCTGCGTCCTTTCTCCTAAAATATTAATCTCACACATAAATGTGATGGACTCAACCCTTAGATTGGTGGCTCCAGACATCAGGGATTGCCCAACACCTTTCCTCTTATTTGCAGATGACACAGTTATAATGGCAAAAACTGAGATAGTCCTATCAAGTTTTAGCTACTTTTGAAACCATCCGCAAAAACCTGGAAGTCAAGCTAAATGCTGGAAAGTGTTAAGTACTTTACCTTTTACTTTATTCGATTTATAATGCGCAAACAAGAACCCTGAGGCTTCGGGGCACACATAAAGAGGACAAACATAGACACATATACAAGATTCTCATGTCATGGGGTAAAGAGGAAGCAGTCATCAACACTATGCTGGGGTCAACAATTCAGGTTAGTCCTTAGAACAATAGCAGCATGTTTAGCTTTTTTTTTTAAAGCTGCTGTGGATTGCATTCCTCTAAGGTCAAGTGTAAAATGGTCATCGGATAGAAGGCAATGCCAAATTGAAATTTCCTCTAAGCAATGACATGGTTGAAAACGTGCAGGTCTTTGGCTACCTGGGTGTTCGTTGCTATGATAAAACAAGTGGGAATTCCACAAGAGAAAGTGCATTACACGTATGCAACAGACTACGGGAAGCATACTTTCTTTTAAAGAAACCAATGTTATTCCTCGGAGAAAGCAGGATTAATGATTTATCATGCCAAAGGTATTGCCCAGGCCCTATATGTATGTGAGGCATGGGGCCTATCTAATCTCAATGATCTAGCATGAGTTAAAAGTCTGCCAGGTCCTCCAACAACCTGATTGTGCACTCGGTACTGAACACCACGTTCTTTGAAGATCTGGTATTGTTCAGATTTGTCAAACTCTAGGCCAGGAACTGGACAGAGAAAACAGAATACCTGTTTGTCATAAAGCACCAAAGTATTGACTGAAAAGGATACGGTACTCAAAAGGATACAGATGGTAGGGTCTTCCGGATCCCTGTTCACACGATTTGATAGTTGTGAAGTCAAGTTTAGACCTTCCAAATGATACAACTCTCTGACTGATAAAACAGGCAGAGAGATGGATCACTGGAAGGGGCGTGGGTAAGGTATAGGAAGTCAGCCTAGAACAAAATAAGTATCAAAAGAAACTGCCCCAAATTGACTCTCTATGATAGAACAGTATTTGACATTAATTCACGCACTGACCTTATGCCTAGGGCAGAGGAATCCAGCAGAAGTCTCTTGATGAAAATCCAGAAGTAGAACAAACGACAAGGAAGGGAAGGTTAGTAAGGGAGACTTATCCCGAACGGAACGAGGCTCACGCTAGATACCGGGTTGATGCACCACAGGATAGCGTCCAAAGTACTGTTCACTATCACCTTCCAACAGTCCTTGAAAAGCTTCCTTCCCACGTAGACAAAAGTATAGAAATGAATAAATCCCCCTGTTAATATCACAGGTGCAGGAGTTGGAAATAGCACCCTTTTGTGGTATAAATAAAGTACACGCGGTTCTGAACAGCCGCAAAGAAAATAGTGTGCGCGTGTGGAATTACACGCGAATAGGATTCACGCAGTCTTGGAAGCAGGCTTGAAGACAGCGTGCGCTTGTGGAATTGCACGCAAACAGGATTCACGCAGTCCAGGCCAGCAGCGCTTGAAGACAACGTGTGCGTGTGGAATTACACGTGAACAGGATTCACGCAGTCCAGGCCAGCCGCGCTTGAAGACAGCGTGCGCTTATGGATTTGCACGTGAACAGGATTCACGCAGCCCAGGCCAGCAGCGCTTGAAGACAAAGTGCGCGTGTGGAATTACACGCGAACAGGATTCACGCAGTCCAGGCCAGCCGCGCTTGAAGATAGCGTGCGCTTGTGGATTTGCACGCGAACAGGATTCACGCAGCCCAGGCCAGCAGCGCTTGAAGACAACGTGTGCGTGTGGAATTACACGCGAACAGGATTCACGCAGTCCAGGCCAGCCGCGCTTGAAGATAGCGTGCGCTTGTGGATTTGCACGTGAACAGGATTCACGCAGCCCAGGCCAGCAGCGCTTGAAGACAACATGTGCGTGTGGAATTACACGCGAACAGGATTCACGCAGTCCAGGCCAGCCGCGCTTGAAGACAACGTGCGCTTGTGGATTTGCACGCTAACAGGATACACGCAGCCCAGGACAGCCGCATTTGAAGACAACGTGCGCGTGTGGAATTACACGCGAACAAACAGCTCCAGGAATCAGCGTGTGGCGGAAAACACGCTATAGAATGCCCAAGAAGCAGCTGATGATAACTGCAAGGACGCAGATCGGAGGTTCAGCTACACAACGCCAAATGATTCGATCAGAAGCAGCGAGTGAAGTTTCCACGCTACTTATATACGTAATGCCGTAGTTCACGTGACGAAGCAGAAAACACGTGAATTTAGCGACGTGAAAAGTGCAGACGTCGTTTTCCCGGCAACGTATCGAACAACCGCCATTTGGAATAGAACGGTCTAGCTGTTCTATGCGCGTAAGAGGTAGAACCACGTCCAGCATGCATGACACTGTTGCATTCCCTGATTAAAGAACATTGGACTAACCAGTTCAGCTCAAACATCACTTGGCTCAATCTAATGAAACTCAAATTGGATGCAGCTGGTAGAGAATCCTTGTTCTTTACCACCGGGACAAATTGGAACATGCATGACACCTAGCGTGAAGGAAAGCGTATTGTTAGCCAGATTATTTGACGGATAGGAGAAGGGCATCAATAGTCCCACAGAAGTTGAATACATGGCTTTGATGAGCTAGACCATCAATCGCTGTAAGCTATATTATATTGCATGCATTTATGGCAAGGGATCCTCACCGGATTAAGTCGCAAGCATTTACCCTTCAAATGTACCCTATGAAGATACTGTAGCGACTCCTCTGTATCGCAAGGGCTTTGCCTATGTGGTACAGGATACCTGGAACATAGATCCCATTCTTTTTTCTGCCCTTTCTTTAACGCACCTAGGCGAAGATGGCTGATGCCACTCATTCGCTCGCTACAGTGTGTAGGCTACCAGGACTTAGAACGAATGTCTTTAGCTCCTGAAAAACCTGTTAGCTTGCACAAAATTATAATGTTAAATTGGTCCTATGGAAAAGAGCCCATTTAGTACTGTCACCTTAACACTGCCTTCTTCAGGCAACCTGTTGATTGTCCTGGGGATAGGTCAGATGTTATGTTTATGGAAGTTGTAATTGCTGTTTTTGTTGAACATTTTAACTGACCACAGACCTTTTGTATATCGCCGTTTTTCGTTTTAGATTTAAATGGAACTATCACAGCCGAATTGCCGTACACAGTCATTCTGTGGACTCCAAAAATGGGGACGAACATCATTGTGTCTCCAATTGTGATCCCATTGTCATGGTAAAAGAGTTTGTGGTACTTTCACTGATTTACCACCAGATTACTGACACACTCATAATAAGGCTCATTTATGTTTTGAGGAATGAGGTTGGGAGAAATGTTTTGCAAGCTCCTAGAAATCTTGTAATGTACTTCAGCAGCAGGTTTTCGGGAAGTGTCCGGCAATGCCACTGAGACGTGAAACGTTATCACAGTGAGTGTGAGAGATCTGGATTTTTTTTGACTTTATTGTAATCTCTTGGTTCCAGCTTATTTTGATTCATTGTTGTGAAAATAAAGGCTTGTGAACTATTCTTCTGAGTCCAGGGTTTTTTGCATCCTGTGAGGGCCCGCTGGCAAACACAGATATTTTACCTACAAAGCACTGTGTCAGTATATCCCAGAATCATATTGTTTTTGCAATGATTGTTGATTAATATTTGGACGAGCACAAAGAGGGAAAGCACTGGGATGTATATTGTATGCTTTTTGGGATTTCACGATGCTTACAAACACAATGGGCCTCATTATGAGTATGCTGGTCTGGCAACAATGGGGCCGGTAAGCCACTGGCACCGTTGTTACCGGACCAGCATACTCTGAGTTCTGCGAGCGGGTGCCTTTCCGCCCACCAGGTCTGACTTGCAAACTCGTTGCCACAAGACGCAAGAGAAATGGGAATAGCAGAGCGATGGACATATATCCTATAAGGGACAAATGAGATCATCACGATCAGAATTATACAATACTGGGACACTATTATGAAACTAAACATTGCAGTATAAATGGATGGAACAATACATAATTGACCTCATGACTGGATGTATATCATGTGATCTATCTTGTGATCTTCGGATTTAAATAGTATCAGATGATTTATTTGTTTTTACTGTGAATATGATGCAATGGCCTTTTCTTTCTCTGATTGTCTTCTTACTTTCTTCTTCCTTTTGTTTGATAATCGCAAATTGATAACGAATGTAAGATGTAAATAATGAATAATGAAAATGTTTGTTAACAAACTAAATCATTTTAATAAAAAAATATATATCGTCTTTCTGTGTATCTGGAGTTCAGAATAAAGTTCAGAGAGTATTTATATGTCAAAGGGACCTAAAGGCCTTATTCTTTTCATAAAGGTCCTAAGAACCCTTAAGATTGTTGGGAAGTTGGAAAAGTGTGAACTTCATGCCACATACCACTGACTTGGGGGTGGACACGTCACCATCGTCATTTCTGTCACTTTGGCAAATTGCTACAATGATTAGGATATTTATGGTAAATGGGATAAATGTTACATTTAGGTTACTTTGTATTATTTTGTGTAGAGGCAATTCATTTGTAGATTTGCATGCATGCAGAAAATAACGATGAAACGTTGTCACTCGGAGGGCCCCTCCCCCTCAGGTGAAGCAGGCGATCAATATGTGCATGGGGAGTTTAGCTGTATGAATGGCAGTTCCGAGAGGAGATCATAATAGGTATAAAAATGCAACATAACGGTATACATGTATGGAAATTATTTTTCGAATTTAGTAAAAGATGTGAAATATATGAGGTGTGGTTGCTCTGTGTATCATAGGTCTTCGTATTGTGGATTAATCAGAGGGTGTTTTTGTAATCGTGGCAAATGCTTGCAAAGGCCCTGTCTGCAGTCAGGGAGCAGGTTTTGTAAGTTGGTCAACGGAGTGTCTGCGGTCAATTTGCAGATGGCTCAAGTGCTGTAGGGTGAAGGGAAGATATGATCTCTGGTAAACAGGAGAGCTCATGGTGTAAGGGATAGGCATTTTGTGAACTTGCGGGTTGTTTGAAACAGGTGGCTTCTCTCAGGGCACTTGCCAAGATCAGTAGTAATACATTTCAGGATAGCGATTGTGTTGTCAGAGAGTGGGCGGACTCAGGTGAATAGGAAAGGTCAGTCATGTAGAAGTCATAAATAACGGACACTGGACAGATTTGGGGAATGCGATTAGCAAACACGAATAGGTCAAAAGGGAATCTACATGTCTTTCTCTCGTTTTCATGTGCTTAGGTATTTTTGGAGCAGATCTGTGTGCGTCATTAATAGGAACTCTGTTGTTGTGTAACTAAGAGGCAAGGCTGCCACCAAATATGGAGAGGTTTTTGGGAATGGGTGTGTTGGAAATGTAAACCTTTGTGATTGGGATTGGGATTCTTTTGTACCGGTATCTGGGGGAGTGTATTAACTGTTGCAAACTGTATATAATGTGTTTTCTTTGTGTGGTTCAGGGAGACCAGAGTTAGTGTAACTGTCAGATGTCATCTAAGCCCCCTCCCAGCCAGCTGTACAATAAACGTGCTTTAAAAGGTGCACTTACTCATTCGAGAGACAGGCCTAATTTGGGTAAATGGGTGGAGCTAAAGGTCCACGTCTATAATTTGGCGGGCCAGGCAGGAGCCATAGGCTCTCTGAAAAAAATGGGGGTCTCCTGTTCGTCCAGCTTGACTGTGGTCCTTCTCTGCAGGGACCAGCTTGTGCACAAAAAAGAAGTGGTTTAGAGGCACCAAGAGGCCTGCCTGGTCCTCGAGGCGTAAGTTCCGCAGCACAGCTGTGAAAGCGAACTGATTGTGGGAGCACCAGTTCGGAGCGCTTCCAGGTTTCAACATCTACGTAAGTGCATCTTTGTCAGGTAAACCAAGTGGGGTATAGTAGGAGAAAAAGGAAATGGGGATTTTCATTTTTTTAGATAGGGCAAGAGATGTGTTTGTGGGATTAGAAGAGACTGAGCAGGTTGAAGGGTGAATGTGTTTAGGAAGTGTATGAATCCTTTCATGTTGTTACATTTTAATTTTGATCTAGTTTGTTATTTTAGAAGTGTAGCACTCGTGGGGATAATCTTGATACCCTTCAGGTTGATTGTCTGGTTGGCTAGAGCCCTCACTTTAGAGTTAAGTGGCATTTTATGGTAAGAGCACCCATATTTAGCTTTCTGAGGCATATCTTGGTAAGGCCTTACTTGTACTAATGGCGCGGGCGGACCCTGCACCTTGAGTTTCTTGGTTAGTCTAACGTAGTGTGGGTCTCCTTCAGGAGTTTTGGGGAAGATGGCTTTGTAGTAGAAAGGCCCATACTAGTGAAAAGAGGAAGAGATGCAGTAGTGTTGTAGTGGAAAACATTGTGCTCCTTCTGCTCGAGTGAAGGCGAAATCTCAAAGGAATGGAAAGGATTTGGGCCAGCGTGTTTTAATAAGGTGTTGTCATTTGTGCACGTTTGAGGAATACATAGTTATTGAGATGGTTATGATAAATAAGTGATTGTGGAGAGTGAGTGTAGGGAAAATGTTTTAAGGGACAGAAAATACATTTTTTGGGCAGTCATTTTTGTGTTGATGGGGTCTTTTCTTTTCTTTTTATAATATCGAGATTTTTGGGGATTTCTGTTGAAACATGGAAACTTTATTGAATCATGCATGTGAAGTGCTCCCCGTACATAAAATAAAAAAGTTGAAATATCAGTGGGAATGCATGAGGGAAATGAAGGGCATGATGTCGAAACCGTGGCCTAGTGAGGGGTCCTATGATAAGAATATATTGGAAAATCTGCATACTTTTGTAGCAACCAAATGTAAGGGGCCGCAATTGGACAAATACTGAATATCCTGGAGCTATAGAGGTTATATGAGAAGGGCGGGAAGGCCCAGAAGTTCATGGCTATGGAAGAAGGGACGAGGAAGGAAGTTGAAGGAATTTTTTTCTCCCCGCCCCCATATGGTGCTATCCTGTGTCACCTTCAGAAGGTTATACAAATCCAGAGTTTGAACCTCCATATTCTCCAGAGACTACTCCATTGGTTACAAGATGGTTAGGGGTAACACCTCCGTCAGCATCAATTTTTGAGAGACAGGAGTACGAGTGAAGCAGAAGGGTAACGCCTTTTTTATTAAAGCTTGTTGGTTGGCCCTGAATGGAAGAGGAAAGAAGAAAAGTCTATCTTAAGGATAAATCAGCATTAACTTTGGGACTAGAAGAGCTACAGTGAGAGAAGGTTGTAAGGAGTAGGCACGAAGGAGAGTCAGTGAGGGGAGAATTTCCCCCCGGTTCCATGATAGAGGATAGATTACAGAGAGTAGTGGCAAGACAAAGATGCCTCCCGTCCTAGTAAGGACTATGCAAAGTACTCCATGGGGTCTTCAGATGCACCGTGGAGCCTGCATGGCTGTAGAGAGAGGGTGAGGACAGATAGGGGAAGCCCTAGTAAAGACAAAAGTGTCTCGGTATCCACTACTACAGATGGGTTAGGGGAGGGCGTATTATGTCCTTTGGTCACACATGGACCGGAATAACTTAATGAAGATGCTTGCTTCGCTCACTAAAGGGGCGGGGAAGAGGATTTCTGCTCTAGAAAAACAAACTGCTAGTGTCGTGTTGGTAATTGGGGACATGAAAAACCTTTTCACAGCCTTGATAGGGGATCTGGCAGAGAAGTTGTGGAAGAAGGCAGGATTTCAGGGAATTCAAATAGACAAGAACACCCCGATGGAGCGGCTTTCAATAACTATAGGGCACAAGTTTGGGGAGCTCTTGAAAGGGGCCCCTAGGGGACGCTGACGTCTATGGAAATAAGGCGGGTCACCACACACGATAGAGACGCCAGACACGAGGTTGTATTCCCAAAGCTAGGGTTTTATTGCAAAGCAAAAGTCTCAGTTGGCCAACTCGGTCTCACGCCCCGCGACATGTATCTCTAGACCTCGAGGGATGCAAGAGAGTGAATTACGTACATCAGTTACATATATACAAAATGCATATCAAACTATCAGCTATGTCATGTATAACACCCCTCTTCATTGGGTTTCTTTGAACTTGGTGTGATGATGGACATCTCCGACCACTATGACACCTTCAAACATCTATTCTAGTAACAATTTGCAATTTGTGAGTGCGTAGGCATCTTTCGGTTATTGAATAGAACATGGCGCTTCTGTTCTTGGAAGCAAACTACATACAGAGGGAGTTGCATTCCAGACCTTGCTATCTATCAGGTGCTATTCATGTCCTGGGAGCTGACATGCTCTTAGCGGGCTCAGCAAAGGGGGGCCGTTAGAAAAGCATAATTCAAGCCTTTAGCGGTATTATTCTAACATATTCTACCATATAACGAGACTGGCTGGCAGCTGTGAAATGATTAAATGCCCTGCGGCTCTGCTTTAAGGCTACATTAAGGAGGGAGCCGGGCATTCTTCCTGGCGCTGTCTACGTTTGTGTTTCAGCGAAACTCTTGTTATCCTCTGGGCCCTCTGGCCTTGTCCTTTTCATATACAGACAACAATGTTCCACAGTCGAGCAGTCTAAGCGGAAAATATACTGCGAAGCAATAGGAACAGAAAGCAATAATCAATGGTTAGAAAACAAAATGGCGATTCTTGTTACATTAAAATGGCCGTTCATTGGAAAACTCGAAAACCTATATTCTGTCGTATCGTGCATGAGACGGTTGGCCCACGAATTAGATTTCTAGACTGACACACTGAGGATAATGTATCCTGATATGCCAGACATAAATTCCATTTGGGCAAAAACAATGAAGTTAGACGAGGATCCTACTGCCCACATTCAGTTGATTCAGGAGATGTGGAGGGCAGAGACGGGAGAAGCATGGGACAGAAATGTGGCTATTTTTTACCATATGCTGAAAAAGGGACTTTCTAAAGAAGCACAGCATGACCTAGACAAGGTTGTAGGGATAGAGGTGAAGGGTTGGCAGGAGATGCAGGTGCGCATGGTGCATTTTAGTAGGAGGTGACAGGAAAAGGAAAAGGAGGATACGGACCAGGCACAAAAGGCTGAGTCCAGGCTGGTCCAGAAAAAACTAGCGAAGACTTGTTTAGAAGGAGCAATGATAACCAGCCCCATAGAGGGACAGCAGGGACAGGTGGCACAACTGTCTGCGTCTGTCTGCATCTGTCCTATGGTGATGCTGCATCACCCAGGGAGGAGGGCTGGAGCCCGTCCCTGCATACACCGTTCCCTGCATCATGACAGAGATGCCCGCACGATCGACCGCTTGGGTAAGGTGAAGGGAGTAACTGGCATCACTTACAGCCACCCCCTTCTGCTTTTGCTCATCCGAGCCATCTGAAGCCCATTATTGCTACTCTAATCCTTCTTCATTACATTGCGCTCGTATTTACCGAGCAACATCACGATTGCTCCTGATAAGATGGCCGCCGCCTTGTGGTGTTTACCGATTGCCTAGCAACGCATCAGCTGTCTGACCCACCCACTACAGCATCCTGATTGGTCACTGCTTGCCTCTTACCTGTTCCAGGATGACCGGAAGGTGAAAGCTGGCCCTTGACCCCAAAGGCCCGACTCCCAAGGCCCATCATCTGTCTGCGTCTGTCCTCTGGTGAGCCTGCATCACCCAGGGAGGAGGGCTGGAGCCCATCCCTGCATACACCGGTCCCTGCATTACGACGAAGATTCCCGCATGATCGGCCACTTGGGTTAGGTGAAGTGAGTAACTGGCATCACTTACAGCCACCCCTTCTGCTTTTCCGAGCCATCTGAAGTCCATTATTGCTACTCTAATCCTTCTTCATTACTTTGCACTCGTATTTACCGAGCAACATCACAATCACACCTGATAAGATGGCCACCGCCTCGTGGTGTTTACCTATTGCCTAACAACAGATCAGCTGTCCGACCCACTCACTACAGCGTCTTGATTGGCCACTGTTTGCCTCTTACCTGTTCCGGGACGACCGGAAGGTGAAGGCCGGCCCTTGACACCAAAGGCCCGACTCCCAAGGCCCATTGTCTGTCTGCGTCTGTCCGCGACGGTTCATGCCATTGGCCAGACACTCTGATGCCCGCATCCCCTTTTGTACCACAAACGTGAGAACACTGTCACCAATAACCGATTGGCCATCTGAGGCCTTTTGTCTGTTACACCGCAGTAATAGGCCAGAAAGGACAATAAGGTAGGCCATATACACAATTCTTCACTACCACTCTGACATATTGCATCTCCCACCATACCTACTGCTCTTATCGCCATATTTAATGCCTGCAATGTTTACCAGTTGCACACTTTGGCACCTAGCGGCCACAGAACTTGTTTGCTGCTTACCTTATCATCATACTTAATGCCTGCAATGTTTACCATTTGCACATATACTAGCCGCACATATTATCACCCAGCTGCCGCACAATATGACTACTGCTTTTTCCATCATTATGCTCAATGCACCAGCCATTGTCAATTAGCTATTAATGGTACAACTCCACTACCCGACTGCTAATTGTTCAGCACTTCTGCCATACCTATACTCCACGCACCCCCCCTCAACAACCACCGCCGGCTATAATTATCGAACTGCCTTAGGAGCGACCCGTAGAATTCATAACCTTCCTAGGTGGAATTATGTTCCCTAAGAACACCCAGTTGACCACACTATCGCTTACCATACTAATGTTCATCCCACAGATTGCAGCACTAACTATAATCGTCACAACGTGCTTACCCTGCCCTCTATCTGCAAGAAATAATAGACTCCGGGCCAGACTACCTTGCCTCTACGAGCCTCGGAGTAGTAAGAATATAAATCATCAGCCATACTCCAAGAAGTATGCCCCCCTGCCTAAATCCACCTTCAGTCTAGATAATGAGAGTTTGTGAAGAACCTTGAACTCTGTAATCAACCTCCCCTTCAAAACCAAAACTAAAACTAATCCACCTAAACCTGAACTCACCATAGCTCGGGATTCTAAAAATATGACCATGATCTCAGGAGCACTAATTAATGCCAGATCTCTACTGGTACATATTACTGAAATTGCTGGCCTGATCTCCATGGATGACCTTGACATACTAACCTTCACAGAGTCATGGCTGCATGACACAGCTGGCCCAGCCCTCACTTTAGCAGTGCCTGACAATTATCAAATACTCAGAGCGGATAGAACGAATGCCAGATGAGGCGGCTTGCCCTCATCGCTAAACCTAACCTTGCTATAAGACCAGTGCCTTCACCACCACTCACATCATGCAAAATCCTTACTGCCAAACTCCCAATCTCTAATTGTCGCACTCTAACAATGTACCTACTATATAGACCCCGGGGCCCTATTGGTACCTTTGAGGAGGATATATCCAGTATCCTTGCAAACAACACCAAAGACTCTTTGCAGTTACTAATATTGGGTGACTTAAACCTGGGATTTGATGATGCCACAGACAAAAATGCTCAGGCAGTAGCTAATATCCTCTTAGAACAAGGACTAACTCAAAGAGTATCTATACCAACCCAAATCAAAGGAAGGACCTTAGATTGGGTGGCTGACCTGAACTGCTAAACCTCCATCACCTCTATAATCCCACAATCATGGACCGACCATCACCTGATCACCATCACCTTAGCATGAAATAGACAACTGACTAAAGAGAAAGCTATGGCACCATATCTCCCTACTAGGAGCAAAAAAAAACATCACAATAGATAGGATACTACCTCATAACCTACCTTCTCTAAACCAACTCCAAAGTGCTTCTGACCCCAACCTCCTAGTCGAGGCCTACAATAACACAATGTCCAAAGCCTTAGAAATTATTGCACCTATCAAAATGCGCAGAAGCAAACAGCACACTCATCTTAATGCCTAGTTCACACCACAACTTAAAGCCCTTAGATTACAAAAAAGAAAAATTGAAAACCTTATGGCGACACACCCCCTCGTATGAAAACAAGTTGCACCTGACCAATTTCTCTAACAACTACAAAAAAGAAATAATTCATATAAAAAAGACCCCTATAACGAAAGAATCACCAATGCCAGTTCCAATACTAAGAATTATTTGTGATTCTACGAGAAATGGAATCTCTCATTCCTCCTACAAATAACGTGCCCAAGGATAAAGTCTGGTGCACCAGCATTCAGAATGCCTTAGCCAACAAAATAACTCTACTCAAAAATAATATCGCCAACAAGAAAGCCACCTTGCCCTACCACGAGTTGCAAACCTACTAGGGCCAACACATCCCCAATTATGCTAGATCCATTCAGATACACTAAAGGATACATCGTCGTAACTGAACAACTTATTTCCTCCTTGAAACCATCTAACTGCCAGGGCGACGAAAGTTCTGCCCAAATAAACAAAGACGCAGCTAGAGACTTAGCACCATTCATTTTGAAATGAATTAACGCTTCCTTCACAACAAACATTGTCGAAGTAACTTAAAAGAGTCATGGGTCTTACCTTTGCTAAAAAACAGACTCTGGACCCCTCCATCCCAATGAACTATAGACCCATCACAACAGTGCCTTTCCTTCTGAAAATAATCGATAAAGTAGCATATTTACAAATTCAGAAATATCTTGAAACTAACCATCTCCTTGGTTCTCACCAATCTGGCTTCAGGCCACAACATGGCATGGAAACTGCACTAATCGATTTAAAAACCCAAATTGATGAGCTCAAGGACAAAGGGAAATCATCCATGATACTCTTCCTTGAGCTGTCGGCCACCTTTGACCTGGTGGACCACAAAGTTATGTGCAAACACCTGGCCTCGGCTGCCCACTTCTCAAAGGACGCAATAGCATGGGTCCAATACTTTTTAAATAACAGGAACATGATAGTCTTCTCCCCTTCTGCATCTGCAGACCCTATCCAGACTACATGTGGCGTCCCACAAGGATCTTGTGTATCGCCAACTATGTATAATATATTTACAAAGGCTCTGTTTGACAAATTGGACAGACTGGGTGTCACCTACACTAACTATGCAGATGACACCCAGATCCTGATACCTCTTTCGTGCGATTATTCTGAAGACATGGCTTTGGTAAATAAAATATACCTTCTCATTCAGGCATGGATGGCAGCCCATTCCCTCTGCCTGAATGACGACAAAACAGAGATCCTAATCCTTGGAACCCCTGACAATCTAAAAAAACTGAACCCTAACTACGTGGCCTTCAATATCGACAGAAACACAATCAAAGTAGTAAAAGAGGTGAAAACCTTAGGTTTCTACCTCAACTCAACGCTTACCCTGAGCAAACAGGTAAACTCCCTGGCATCAGCAGCCGCCTACACGTGCAAGCTTATCAGAGCCTGCAGGCCATTTCTATCCAAAGCCAGCTATATTATCCTTGCTAACGTCCTGATACTCTCAAAATTGGATTATTGTAACACGCTATACTTAGGCACCAACAAATATATCCTACACAAAATCCAAATCTTACAGAATATTGTGCTTCGAACTGCACAAAACATACCCAACAGAGAACATGTATCTTAACTTATAAGAGATCACCATTGGTTGAAGATTAATGACAGAATCCTGCTTAAACAGTCTCCCTTACCTTCAAGTGCCTTAACAATACAGCACCCCCGTACTTGACTGAGAGAATAGTTAGGAAAACATCTACCCGACCTACCAGAACAGCCAACTCCTTTTGCCTGAACATACCCAGATTCAAGTTAAGAAAATCAGGAGGTAACAGCTTCCCAGTTAAAGCCGCCCAGTCTAGGAACGCACTTCCTCTTTCTCCAAGAGAGAACCAATCCCTCCTCAGTTTTAGATGCAATACGTTGAACTGGCTGCGATCGAACGACATCTGACATTTGCCGTAGCCACTGCTCTCCAACATCGGTTGTACCTACACTTCACTTTGTGCATTTGCTCAACTTATTTGTTTTGTGTCACACACTGTATAATTTTCTTTGCACTGTTTCTGTATAACTCTGCTGCCTATCTGTTTCTCTATTGTATCTCAGCCTAAGGTATTCTTGTACTCTTTGTGCCCAGTTACCTCTGGGTTCGGTGCACCCTACCAATTAATAAACAAACAAACAGACAAACTAACAACAAGGACTAATAAACTCTGGAATGGGACAAGCATGGACGGACAGGTATGTACCCGGACCAAGACCGATTTCTACAGGGTAGCAGAAGATTTACGCGAGGTGTTGGGTCATTTGGCGGATGGGAGGAATGGGGCCCCAGTTCAATGCGCTTATGGGAGGGAGGTATGGAGGAATGTATGAAGTGCAGTGTTGGTTGTGTGGAAGAATGGAGCATGTGTCACAGGATTGTCGAAGTTGACCACAGTATTGTAACACAGGCCCCCTCCAGATGAATACCCAAAATAATCACCATATGCCCAAGGCACCAGTACAGACTTGGGAGATTAATCCTCTACCGAATGGGACAGTTACCCATTATACTGGAGCAAGTGTACTCAGAGGAAACCCTTTTTCGCATCCTAGTTCTCAAATGTATCAGGAATAGGCCAGCCCACAGGTATCTCTGACATGTCCAATTCTATTGTTTAGTACAGATCCGGAAGAGGAACCCCAGATAGGTGTAAAGGTAGGCAAACAGATATTCTCTTTCATGGTCGACACAGGCGCCACAAAATCCTGTATTAAGGAAGGTGGGTTTCCCCTATCAGGCAAGGCAATGGACACACAGGGTTTTCTGCGGCTGTTCTATCGGTTCCATACACTGAAGATTTGCATATCAAGGTAGGTAATCAAACTTTATCTGGTCCCTTGTTATACTGCAAAGATACTCCGGTGAACTTTTTGGGCAGGGACCTCCAGAGCAAGCTTAATATGTTGATCACTTTTTCAAAGGACGGCATATTGTGCTAAACTCCAGGATTGTACCCATTAAGAGAAGTTGTGCTTTTCCCCACATATTGAAGTGACAGCATGATTAGGGTTGTATGGGTAATGATAGGGTTAAGTTGGGTACCTGGAATAAGAGATCGGACATGGGGGATACCCCTAGAAGTTTGTTCCGGCCTGCTGAGTCACAGGAGATAGTGCCAGGGACTATTGTTACAATTATTTTTAAAAGCTGTGGTTGTGAAGAAGGACAGGGTGGTTCTTTAAGGCACAGAGGAGGAAGGAAGGAGGCGAATGACGCACAGTGTTGTGTATTGATCCGACCTCATTGTTAAGAGACGTGTCCGATAAGCAATTGTTCAAGGATGCAGAAGACTCAGGAGAAATGGTCTTTGAGATTGGGGTGCTTGTCAGGTAATGGTGGAGCAAGGGGAGGTACCACAGACCATGCTCACCGTGAGAAAAATATCACCAATTTGGAAGGAGGATTTGTAGAAAGTGCGGAACCACATAGGGACCAGCAATCCCCATGATGTGCGGTTATTGAAGTGTAGGGGCAGTGCAAAGAAAATCAAAACCAGGAGAAATTTGACCAAGGGTTAGGCAATACCCCATGTGTAAGGAGGCAGATGAAGGGATTTTTTAGACCATTATGGAGCAACCTTCTGTGTCCCCCATGTAACATAACCTTCTGTGTCCCCATGTAATGACGGCAAAGGGGTCTAGTTGGAGGATGGGTCAGGATTTGCGGCCTCTGAACAACATTGTTGAAGCAGAATTTCCATTGGTACCAAATTCTGCTACCATTCTCGGTAACATCCTTACTGGGTCGACCCACTTCACAGTTATTGATTTGAAAAATCCCCTTTTCTCAGTTCCTTTGCACTCCGATTCCCGGTATCTCACAGCTTGTATGTATCGTGGACAGAAATTTGAACACACAAGGTTACCCCAAGGGTACTGTGAATCTCCAGTTATTCAGATGGATTTGGGGAACTTACAAATGTCCAGCACTCTAATTCATTATGGGCACAATTTACTTGTTTGTAGTATTTCAGAGGAACAGTGTCGAGGAGACTCAGTCAGGCTCCTAACCCTGCTTGCAGATGAGGGGTACATGGTGGACAACGAAAAACTGCAATATTGTCAAAATGAAGTAGTGTATTTGGGACAGGTACTGTCGTCTGCAGGGAGAAGGGTAATGTCTGAGAGGGCCACCACAGTTCAGAACACGCGTCAACCAACTACGGTAAAATAGATCCACAGATTTTGGGGCTCTGTAACTATTTTAGGTCTTGGATTTTCGACTACTGTAATTCCACGAGGCCCCTGCTGAAAGCTCTCAAGGAAGCACAGAAAAAGAAGAATCCGATCAAGTGGTCAGATGAAATGGGAATTTGATTTTAGGAGCTCAAGACTGCGATCGGTAATGCTCCAGTTTTGGTAACTCAAGATTAACCAAAAGCCATTTTTTCATTTTTTGCATGCAGATGGGAAGGTAATGACAGCGGTCCAAACACAGAGAACATTGTAAGGTCACAAACCCTTGGCCTATTATGGTGGGCTGTTAGACTCAGTTATGCTGGGTCCGTTTCCATGTGAGCAATCTCTTGTGCCAGCGTCCTTTGCAATACAAAAGTCCTCAGCCATCGCTATGGGCTGCCTGGTGACACTGTACATGGAGCATGCAGTTTTTGCAGTTTTGGAAAAATCAAAATCAACTTTGACTACTCAGAGTGTTCAGGGTACGAGGTTATTTTGTCAAATGCTTCCGTATGACCAGTGAGGTGTCACGTAGCAAACCCAGAGACTTTTTTGGCATCACAATACTCTGCGCAAGCAGCCAAATTAGTGCCGCTTATTGAGGTGCTGCAAATGTGTAAGAGGAAGGCAGTCACTATCTACTCCGACTCTGTGTATGTCACCACAACAATACATTCTGGGTTATTTAGCTGGCAGAGAAGAGGGTTTAGAAGATCTGATGGGAACCCTGTACAGCACTCTTCTCTGCTTTCATGATTAATCGATGCGTTAACATTGTCTGTGGAGGTTGGGATAGTTAAATGCGCTGCACATACTAACAACACTGACTTTGTAACACTGGGTAATGATGCTGTGGATGATCGGCAGTTTCAGGGACAATCTGGAGCAGCTTCTGTCCTTCCGATCTATGAAGAATGTTCAATTTCGAATGGGGAAGATTGCAAATATGTTTGTTGTACACAAAGAAAGCAGCTTAACTTTGATGGTCTGATTATCATGAACAACAAATGTTTGAAACATATCTAGTGAGTATCTATAGATAGAACTGTGTCACTAGAATATGTACCTTGCTTAGTCCAATCCCTATCTTAAATCCATCCTATCTTGTCTTCAGAACCTGCATTGTTAGGAGTACTGTTGAATTGCCTGAACTCTCTATCCTATCCCTCCTATCTTCCTCCTGTGCTAGTATTGTTAAAACTATCTTTGCGCTGATATTTTTCATCTGAAGTAGGCGAGCTCCACTGCAGGCAGTTGCCCTGATCAAGTGGCTGTGCTCCTGTGTGGTATTTGTTTATTCATAGTCATCCCCTCGTGTAAGAAATCCTTTTTGGTCATTTTAAAAGCGCCTTCGTGTTTTCCCATTCTTGCGCCTATCTGAAAAGAATGACCTCCACTAAAACGTCCATAACTTCAACATTTCAACTTCTGCTTGTAGCTAAAATCCACAGCTTTAATTTGCATCTAAAACCGCATCCCAAATCCATATGGTTTTCCCGTTATCGCGATTACCACGCACTGAAAGTTTACTGCGAATTTTCATTTAGGGAAATTATGACACGTGTAAAACAGCTTTTGATTGCTTCTGACCTTAATTTTAAGATTTCACATTGTTTCTTAGTATGAAATCATTGCTAGTGTTGGTGTGCAACTATCCAAAGTGGCTCCCATAAGAATTATAACAATTTCAGCAATTTAAACCATATTTAGTGTTTTTGCCCAATCCATTCTAAGATAACTTTAAAAGCCATCCAAACAGCTTGACAGTCCATTCTGTTTTCTCTTGTGTTTGCTGGGGGAAAGTGGGATTGTGATTTTGTTTGAATTCTGCCATTCCTGAATACCTGCTCTCTCCTCCTATCTCTTTACATTGCCTATTGGAGGGAGGAGGGGTGTGCAGGGGGAACTAGTAACCACAGTACCATTTGATCTGCTCACACACACACAAAAGTATTATTTCTGTGCGGCATTGTTTTGCTTACTATTACTCCTGGTGTATTAAAGAGATTATTCTGTGTTACATCACCCCATGGTGATTATTGTATACTCATCCATCAAAACATAGTGTGATTAAATGGTATATACATCAATAAATATTTTAACTTTACAAACCAGCCTGATTCCTGGTTCAGTGTGACCGGGGGGGGGGGTTCCTGGAGAAGGGCGTGATATGAGTGGTACATCGTTCAGAATAAAATAACTTTTAGACTAAAAGAAATAAGGAATTTTGTTGTGCATTATACACTAGGCATTGACTTGGGTGTGTTCCGGATTGAAATCACTTATAGCACAAACTACTTTGGTATGTGTAAAAGTTTAGAGGGAATTAGTGAATTTCTTGACATGGCTCAAAGAGTCTGAGAAACCTGTTAAGATCCAGTTACTTACACACTTTTTTAATGTATTTTAAGGGTGATGGCATGGTGCCCGTGGACACAAATAAAAACTGCAGCACCATTCTGTGTATTCCCGATTTAGCTGGAGGTACGGCGGCGATTCTCGATTTATTCTGGTCATGTTTGCGCTGCTTCGTACAAACAATCACCTCGGCCTGGAGAGGTGTATGCAGCATCACTACTTTGCACATGCCCATCCTTGTGGTTTTGCAGAGCCACCTAACACTGTCTGAGTACACATTTGTTCCCCATTTGTCCCGTGTGCACCTTGCACCCCTTGTGTCATCGGAAATGGACAATCTACAAACTTTACAGAACTCTGGAGAAATTGACTTTCTGAGGAGATCGAAAGAATCCAGCTATTTTGTCAGCAGCATCTTCTGATGCTCTAAGAAACATTGCTGATCATTTTTGATGATTTAGCCATACTAAAACGTTTTTCTCCTCTCTATTGGCCTCAGGTGTGCAATCCTCTGTCAATGCAATATGGCTTCAAATCGCACATTACGAGTTGCTTGTATTTGTCAATTCCTCTGTGTTAGCGTTAATTTCCATCAAAGAGTTAGTCTTGTAGCACTGCAGAATTTCTACATTTTGGACCTCCTAACAGCTATGGACGGTGTGGTGTGCCATAAATTGGGCAGAAGTTGCTGCACATAGGAGCCTCTAAATGACTCAGATAATGGAACTTTGGCTCAAACCTTTAATGAATTGCAAAATCTGAAGGGGGCCATGGAGAGGGATGTGGGAATTACTGAAAATACATTTTTGTACTCTCTTTTCTCTTGGATGCCGTCGTGGATGAACATAATCTTAAAGGTACTTTTACCTGTTTTGATTTTTACTCTAGTACCTTTTTGTTTTTTCAGTTATGTCTTTGATGATGCTCGACTCATATGCCTCAGAGTACTGCCATGTCTTCTAACCCGATCCAAGGCTATTTATATGACCAATTCTCTTCACAAAGGCACTCAAACTGATTTTGGAATGGTTCCCAAGGTTGGAATGAATGTGTAGAACAATGGGTAGATGGCAAAACTAATGATGACTCAAATTGGGGTTATCTAGTGGAGGAGTATGGTAAAAATGGTTGTGAAGATTTGCTCCATAAAGACAGTGAGATTGATGATTTGGAAATTGGTTTGTTAGTTAATGGATTAACTAAAGGATGGAATGTTGGGAAATTGTAAAAGTTTGAACTTTGCGTGCCATACTACTGACTGGGGGGTGGACACGTCATCATCGTCATTTCTGGCACTTTCGCTAATTGCTACAAATATTACAATATTTATGGTAAATGGGATAAATGTTACATTTAGGTTACTTTGTGTTATTTTGTGTAGAGGCAATACATTTGTAGATTTGCAAGCATGCAGAAACATAACAAAAAAACATTGTCACATGGCGGGCCCCTCCCCGCTCAGGTGAAGCAGGCCACCAATATGTGCATGGGGAGTTTAGTTGTATGAATGGCAGTTATGAGAGGAGATCATAATAGTTATAAAAATTCAGACATAATAGTATACATGTATGGGAAGTATTTTTCAAATTTAGTAAAATATGTTAAATATATGAGGTGTGGTTGCTCTGTGTATAATGGTTCTTCATATTGTGGATTAATTAGTCAGCAATCAGGAAACAGGTTTTGTAAATTGGTCAATGGAGTGGCTGCGATCAGTTTGCAGATGGCTCAAGTGCTGGAGGGCGAAGGGAAGATTTGATCTCTGGTAAACAGGAGAGCTCATTGTTGTAAGGGCTAGGCATTTTGTGAATGTGTGGGGTTGTTGGGAACAGGTGGCTTCTCCTAGGGCACTTGCGGAAATCAGTAGAAATACATTTCAGGAGAGCGATTGTGTTGTCAGAGAGTGGGCAGAACTCATGTGAATGGGAAAGGCCAGTCACGTAGAAGTCATAAAAATCACTCACCGGACAGATTTGGGCAATGTGATTCTCAAACACGAATAGGTGAAAAGGGAATCTACTTGTCTTTCTCTCATCTTCATGCACTTAGGTATTTTTGGAGTAGGTCTCTGTGCATCATTAATAGGAATTTTGTTGTTGTGTAACTAAGAGGCAAGACTGTCACCAAATATGGAGAGGTTTTTGGAAAGGGGTGTGTTGGAAATGTAAACCTTGTAATTATATGTTTTTAGGGGATTATGTTATAATGTCTGTGCCCGATGAACTGTGTGGGTTTTAGATTTCTCTGTTCAGGGCAACCAATCATGTTTGGGGGCTGCCTTTGTAACGGTATCGGGGGGAGTGTGTCAACTGTTGCTAACTGTACATAATGTGTGTTCTTTGTGTGGTTCAGGGAGAACAGGGTTAGTGTAACTGTTACATGTCATCTAAGCGCACTTCCGGCCGTCTCCCCGCCTTTTGTACAATAAACTTGTTTTATGGAAAAAAGGCGCACTTCTCATTCTGAAGGTGGGCCTTTTTTGTGTAAAGGGGCAGAGATAAAGGTCCACACCTACAAGATGCATACTGTGGAAAAGACAACTAGAAGCATTAAAATGTATTTCAGCATTATATACATGATATGTGATATTCTCCAACATCAGGAATTCACACTCTATGAAGCCACATCGCTTTCGTTGGTGGTTCACTTTTACCCTAGCATTTGGGACTACACAATTTCATTGCTGAATAATGTAAGAAGTACTCTTAAATCCAGAAGATTAACTTCGCTGGTATCTACAAGAATAAAGTCCAAGAGGAGAAAGGTGGACGTATCTCGAATGGAATGGCCCAGTGATTCAATATTTCCATCAAATATGTAATTTGAAGCAGTAACATGTGATTTAGAAAAAATACCAAAAAGGACACAGAACAACATCAATTAATGGGAAAAGGAGGCCCTAACTACATTTTCTAAAGACAATATTACACTAATACAAAAAGCTAACAAAGCAGGCAATGTAGTGGAATTGTACACATCAGACTACTTAGGCTCACCATTAGGGCATTTGAATACTCCTGTGTGCTATGAAAAACTACTCATCACCAATACCACTTACTATCAAGGTTGCATAAATGTTTACAAACAAATAGTACATAGTGTATTTATTAACAGATGATGAAAAAGTTCTCACAAAACTCAAGCAGCTGAGGACACTGACTATTTCTTTTTTACCCACGGTCAACAAACCATTTCAAATTGTGCAACAGGGACCTTCATGGGTATTATAGGTTGGATCACTGAGGCAATTTAAGTATGTAATGACTCCCAAATAAGAGAATATGTAAGTCATTTTAAATTAACTAAGCAAGACTGTATGACAAGGTAGGTACACACTACTGACTTTTGAAAAGGCTTTGTATTCAACCTTTGACCACAGACTGGCTGTTGATACTGTCAGCTTTTTTTATTTGAAAAGATAACCTGCTTCTTTCCTTTTACATTATTGAATGGTACATGACATGTTGGAATGTACATTGGGCAAGAATATTGACCTCTTTAATGGCCAGTAATATCAACAGACAAGATCGGTACTAACGGGTGCGTGGTGTTTGCCCCTGTTGGCAAATCTTTTCGCGTATCAATATGAACTAGCTAATGCTTTATCACCCACCACTACTGAATTGGATAAATGCTTTAATATGGATGCTATATATTGTGATGAATACTTAGATGTCGTCACTTCTCCTTGAGGAGGAGCCCCTTCCCACGAAGCCAGGGAGGTGGGGTTGCTTCCCGATAGTCCCTTTAGGGGTGGTACTCAGCAACTCTAGGGACAAAGACAATGATCAAGGGAGAACACAGTACAACACCCCTCACCCTCCACCCAATTCCTTTACCTCCTCTCAGTCGACGAGGCCCACCTTATTATCCCTCACTTCCATGTAGGTATGTGAGACTGAATACCTTACAGTTACTGAGATGAGGAAGAGTAGGGATGACTTAATGAAGATCTCCTTGATATATACTGAGACAAGGAAGAGTAGGGATGACTTAATGAAGTTCTCCTTGATAGATACTGAGATGAGGAAGAGTAGGGATGTCTTAATCAAGATCTTGACAGATACTGAGAAGAGGAAGGGAGACATTCACCCTGGTGTTATGAATTGTGAAACCAAGAATAACAAAGGCCATGGGAAGGGAGCCAATCCCCCTGGTGTTGTGAACTGTGAAACAAAGTCTGAGAAAGGCTAGGGGAAGGGAGACATTCCCTGCGGTGTTCTGAACTGGGAAACTAAGCCTTAGAAAATGCCAGGGGAAGGGAGACATTCTCCCTGGTTTTGTGAACTGTAAAACTAAGTCTGAGAAAGGCTACGGGAAGGGAGACATTCCCTGCGGTGTTCTGAACTGGGAAACTAAGCCTTAGAAAGGCAAGGGGAAGGGAGACATTCCCCCCAGTGTTTTAAACTATAAAACTAAGCCTGAGAAAGGCCTGGGGAAGGGAGACATTCCCCATGGTGTTGTAAACTGTAAATTTAAGCCTGAGAAAGGCCAGGGGAAGTGAGGCATTCTCCCTGGTGTTGTGAACTGTAAAACTAAGCCTGAGAAAGGCCAGGGGAAGGGAGACATTCCCCCAGTATTTTAAACTATAAATCTAAGCCTGAGAAAGGCCAGGGGAAGGGAGACAATTCCCCTGGTGTTGTAAACTGGTAAACACAGACGGGAATGGAGTTATTGTCCTGAGAGTTCAAACCCACAAGGAGGTTCAAACCAGTGTTCCAGGGGGAGGGAGTCATTCCCCCTGGGGTAAAGAAATAGTGAGCTTTCTGAAACAGATGGTTGGAGGATCAGCAATCCTTTTCTTTTGTAAGGTACTGAAATTAGGGGAAAGGAGTTATTCCCCCTTGTTAAGAACTTCCAAGCAGAATTGTTCTACCTCGTCCAGGGGGAGGGAGTTAATCTTCAGGACTTAGAACATTGGCACAACCTTTAGTTCAGTTTTAAGTGTTAGGGATAGAAGAAGGCTTTTTGATTCAGGGCGGTTGATTATTGATTTACACGGACATCCTGACCGAAACCTTAGTATTTCAGTTGAGGTCAATGTTCCCTGTAAGGTGCGCGCCTGTGCGGCCGCGCACCTTTTGATTGTGAGCCGCGCATATTGCTTATTTTGCTGCGCACTTGCTCCAATCATCATTTTGTGAATTTCTTTTTTTTTTCTTTTATTTTAGACCACGGTCGGGAAGTCAAGTCAGACTCCTGGGATGAATTTATTTATTTTTATTTATTTTTTTGTTTTCAGCCCACGGCCGGGAAGTGAAGTCAGACTCTTGGGGCGGGGGGCTGGTCCATCTGGGGCTGGGCTGGGCTGGGCAGGGCAGGAGCCAGGAGCCACCTGCGGCACTGTCTGCAGATTGCACTCTGCACACAATTCATCATCATAGCAAGGTAACAATAGATGTTGTTACCTTGCTTTGATGATTGCATCATGCATGCATCATCATTTATGATGCATGCAGATGCATGTGCAGCAAGCAGCATCATTCATCATGGTGGGCGGGCCACGGGCGGCCATGCCACCACTGCAGGGGGCTGGTGCCATGTGGTGCTCAGCTAGCGCTCTGCTCGGGCCGGAATCGGCCGAGTTGAACGTTACTTTGATCTGTGGAGGGAGGCGGCTGAAGCAATTGCAAACACTAAAGCAATTGTAACACCTGCCGCCTCCCTCCGAGACCTGACCCTAGGGGGGTAGCCTGCCTGCAGGGCTGAGCTGGGGCCCAGTGACATTTCACACTAGTTGCTTCAACTTGGAAGTAACAAAAAATGTGTTGTTGCAATTCTTTACAAAGTTGAAAGCAACTTCCACTTTTGCCTGGGGAACTGGGGGTCCACCGCGGAAGAACAAGCCAATGAAAATGTGTGCACGCCCAATAGACTCTGTGCCACCAGGTCCATCACAGCATCACGTGACGCACATGACTGAATATGCTATTGGGCCTCTGACCCACCCTGGCCCTGGCTGGGCATGATTTATTGAGGTGCACGCCGCACAGTCACACCACACCACAGCGCAGCACATGTGACATCGGGCAGTGGTGGGCACAGAGAGACTGTGAGAATGCCACCAGGCACCAGAGCTCAGCTGAGCCCCACACTGCAGTGCAGCACACCAGTGGACCTCACCAGACAACCTGGAGGCCGCCAGCCCAGTGCCCAGTGCCCACACACAGGACAGCCACACTGAGGAGGACCACCAGGCAGCAGGTGAGGCGACGTTGACGAGTCAGAGCGGCCGCCAGCGGCCAGACAGTGGTGCCCACTTCCCACCCAGGCCACAGTCAGCAGCCAACAGCCAGCCTGCCACTGTGCTGCAAGGTAAGGACTCTTCTCGTATAATGGGTTTGGCAAAAACCGCTCTGGTGATGGTGATTCTGTTTCCCCCTGGATGTCACCCGCCCCCCCCAATGTGCGCCCCAGGTGACCCGGTAGTTCTTGAAGCCACCCTGCCCTGCCCGAGCTCTGTTTTCGTGCCCAGGCCCTCCAACCTGAAGAAGGCCCAGCCAGCAGCTCCTGGGGATTTATGGGGGGCGGACTGGCTACCGGCTGCTGATGCCGCCGGCCCCGTCTGAGCACCGATCGGGCCTTGCCTTCACGGCGTTGCTGTGTGCTGCTGGGGGGCACCTCACCTAAGACGCTATTGTTAAGCGGCGTGACCCGTCGGCTCAGGAGGGCCATGGGCCCGCCTGAGGCCGACAGGCCAGTGTGCACACTGCATCGGGCCTGCTCGCTATCCGACTGCGCCTGCTGGCTGGCAGCCAGGCCCGAATATATGCAAATCTCGGGCGGAGGAGGGCCAGATAAGGAACTGTGCTACAATGTGCCCCTTCTGCTGGGCTCTGCCTGCTGTAGCTTCCCTCTGCATGCGGGACAGGCAGCTCTGCAGGCGCTCAGGGCTTCCGGGAGAGCTGGGACTGGGTCAGGGCCTGCCTTCTCACCCTCGCTTAGCGGGGCTTCCAGAACAGGCCCAACCCCTGCCCTCTTGCTTGCAACTCATACTTACCTGGCAGGGGAGCATCTGTGATCACCAAGGCAGATCTCCCAGGGTGAGGCTCATCCATTGCACACCGGATTTGCTGACCCCTGCGATGGCCCCAAATGCGGGATACTCGAGTGCATTATTTCTGGTAGTGGGGGACTGCGTTCACGCTATCCCCTGATTTATTGGTAAAAGAAAGAAAAAGTTTAGTGTGTGAGTCAGCTAGTTTACACACAGAGCCCCTTGTCTTGCAGCATAGTTTCTTTTGCTGTAGTCAAGAGGGCCAGCCCTGAGCAGCTCAGGGGTCCACAGCCCTGATGCATTGGTGAAATAAAGAAAAAGTCACGTGTGTGAGTAGGTTGGTTGCGCACAGAGCCCCTGAATTTTGCTGCAGTCATGAGGGCCAGCATTCACTGGAGGGGTCAAGTGCACAGGCGCCTAACCCCAGACTTGTGCGGATGTCGTGTCATGGCTTTAGCCAGCAGATGTTCTGTTGGGCTGTATACAGCGCTCCGCTGCCATTCGTACGGTCTCCAGGCACTCTGGCAGGTTTGGAATTAGGGGTTCTTCTTGGTGAGGTTAGTGGGAGGGGAGAAGTGGGAAACGCAGGATGATACTCAGTCATCAGACAGTGTTTGGGGATACTCTAGGGTTTAGGGGTGTTCGAGCTTGAGGGGGAAGGGGCGCTCATCAGGGTTTGGGGATACCCTAGGGTGTAGTGGTCGGGGTGTTAGAGCTTGAGGGGTAAGGAGCGCTCAAGGGGGTTTGAGGATACACTAGCGTATCGGGGCACTAGAGCTTGAGGGGGAAGGGGCGTTCATTATGTTTTTGGGATACACTAGGGCTTGGGGGTGTTCGAGCCTGAGGGGGCGTGGGGGGATGTTCATCAGGGGGAGCCCCTACAGAATAGGTGTGTTTTTGACTGAAGCGGCAGGATTCGAGAAGGCCTCCCTCAGAAGCGTCCTATGGGGCCTGCTGAAGGCGCCCCCCGAACCCATTTCCTATAGCTCCCCTGCTGCAGGCATCCCCTGCACCCATTTCCTATAGCTCCCCTGCTGCAGGCGCCCCCTGGCACCCCTTTCCTACAGCTCTGAAGTTGCCAGTGGCAGGGTTCACGCAGGAGCAGGGGCGGAGCCGCCCTCAGAAGTTTTAGGTTGGGGGCTGTTGGACAGTTTTAAAAAGCAGGTTGAAAGAGGGGCCTCGAGTGACAGAATATCCAGTGACCTCCAAATGCTTGCATGTCATGTCCCCCATCATAGCGCCGAGATGCCACGCAAGTGGTGACTGGGCGCGGTGCATGACCGAGTAACACAACATAACATAGCCTGCGCCTTACATAACACAGCCCGTGCCTTTCATCTGTGCCCTCTGACCTCGATGACTCTCCTGCGTATGCTGTCTCTTTGCTCCCAACTGTTTGGGAAAAAAATGAGGGAAAAAGTGTGTCAGTACTGAAAAGTCAGTCGAGCTGGGAGCAGGCTGGGACTGGCCTGTAGGACAATAGGCCCAGGGCCAACCAAAAACACAAAATGCTGATGTGGGCCGGATTTTTTGGCCAAAGTGGGACCCTTATTGGCCTTTGTGGGCCAGTTTGATGAGTTAATTTACTCTGCGACTAGTAGTTTTGACCAGTGTTGCTGAATAAATATTCTTTAAAATGTACAATTTGCACGTCACTTTATCAAAAAGCTCCCCTGGGTACTACTCAAACAGTATCACAAAAGGAATGAAAAGCCATTTGCAAGTGCGGGACACTTTTTCTTTGGTGCCTGAGACAATTACATGGCCCAGTCTGACCCCGGATGATAGCTAGCCTTTGTTGCTGTTTGCAGTTCGGAAGCACCCCACAGTGTCTTTGTCGAGGGCATAGGGGCATTGGTATCCCGAAAGGGGCCAGGGACAGGTGGTGATGATGTGTAAGTTGGCTGTAGAGGCGTTGTCTGGAGTGTTGTGATGTAAGAGACACATGAACCCTCAATATGTTGAATTGGGGATATGTGTAGAAGAGATAGAGCCATCCCGTGCTTGCCACACGATTGTTCTCCACCCGACCTGGTGTGTGGAAGGTCAGTACCCCATGGTGCGACAAGTAAAAACCCTGTAGAATTAAATCCAGTAGCAAATAAATACATAGTGGGCCTCGTATGGGCATTGTAGAATGAACACCTCTTTTCTCCACTGCTACACATATGGAGATCACATGATCTAAAAGTTACAACAGACCTTTTGCTTAAACACTGGCAGTCACATTATAGTCACCCTTTTCTTGGCAGACTTTCTGAGACTGTCGGGTTAATTTCCAGGACAATCATCTGAGATTACATGATTACATGATTCAGTGCTTTTTATTTAACTGTCAGAGTCCAATGTCCATTCATACCCCGCCTTCTATTAAGTCGTCTTTGTCATTAATCATGTTCATGTACTGTTTATTTCATTAAACCAAGAGAAAGCATTTCCTTTATATTCCATACATTTAGTGAACTGAGAATGGAGAAGCTAATGCTGTGCTAATATTAATTTGTGAGGCAGAATCTGTGTTTCACTACAAGAGCCGCTCTGTTCTTGTACTAGCCCATCATAAAACGAAAGATCTTGCTAATGTTTAGAGATGTAAAAGGACACAATTTCAGAAGAGCTTAAGTCTTGGGAGGAGAATAGAGCACCCAAATGTCCCTTGAAGTAGAGCTTGTTGTGCCGCAAATTCGCATTCCTCGCTTACACACTGTGGAATCTGGTCACTAAACCTTGCTCCCTGGTGGGGTGCTGCGCCGCCGAACGCCCCCGGTCTGGCAGCGCATCACTCAGTTGCGCACATGACTGAAAAACAGCCCGCACACAACTATTCTTTGGCACACACAGCCCAAAAAAATTTGAGGGAACATTGGTTGAGGTAGGGAAACCCATCACAGATTTAGAGAATGGTAGCTTTTCTCTTTATTTTCTTTACTAATAAACGTTTATATCAACAACAGTGCCACCTGTGTGTCAGTCTCCTCCTTCTGCACCCTTACAATATGGATGATGTTTTAGATGTTGGACAGGTTCTGTCGATGATTTCAGGAAAGAAACAGAGTGACTCAAGTAGAATTTATTCAGCAAAGATTTAATATTCACTTCAAGTAAAAGTTCAGTCATGTTTTTAGGTCCTTTCATACATAATAAAGAGAAATTGTAGGCTAAAACATACATAAAAGAGACAGACATGAATTCTGTACTTCAAGCATTTAAAAGCCACACGAGGAATATTATTAAAAATATCCCCAAGAGACAAATGATTCGAGCAAACGGAAATGTCGTGCATGTTGTGTATTTGAAATAGGAAAAGAAGGCCTGAGAGGAATATTTCTGCTTAGAGGATATGATGAGAATCACATTGAGAAAATGGTCAGAAAAGCTACTAGTTTTGTAGATTTGAGAGAAAGTGTTTACTCACACCTTAGGAAAAAGCTATGAACACAATAGAAACAGAAGTAATAGGATTCCTTACAGAGTATTTCTCTCAAAGTTCAATTCATTGCATGCTATTAAAAAAACACTGGCACATCCTCATGTTAGATTTTGAGTTACAGCAATATATTGAGAAGAGGCCTAGTATTGTGCATCACAAAGCACTTACCATCAGGACTTTGTTCAGTCCTAGTTACAAGCAACCTGCAATAAACAGAATTACCACAACATGGCTGTTAGGCCATGCGGCTCTAGTCGCAAGTAGGCAAAGGTTCTGAGCATGGTGTGAGGAATTAGGTGTGGTCTGAGGAATTATGTGTGCATGTTTTACTTTATTTTTCCTGCAGCTCAACTTTATCCTGAACTTCCCATTTTAGAATATGGAGGTCAACCCACGCCAAAATGGAGGGTTTGCATCTGAGAACTGATTGGTTCAGGGAGGGCTCAGGTGATGTGGATTGTTAGCAGTTTCTTTAACTGCCTTTCATCAGTAATTGTGATCCAGAAAGTCCTGTTAATTTAAGCTCTCTAGAAGATATGCTTTGATGAGGGAAAAAAACAACGTGAAAAGAGGTTCAGTAGTTTTCATTTGGTGGCTGGTGTCAGACAGATCAGAGCTGTTTTTTACGGTGGGAGGGCAGCGTGGTGGTGGCATAGCTCGCACATATGAGCCAAAATGGTGTAGTCTAGATGGTTAAAACCCATATTAAGAAAAAGTTATTGGAGATTAGCAAAGAGCAATACCTGACCAATCTATTTGCATTGAAAAATTAACTGAATTATATATATCACAAATAAAGAAACAAAGCCGCTATACCGGACAGCATATCCAAATAGCGCAATAGCGAGGCAATATATAAGAGTGAAATGTAATGTGACTATGACATTACAAACAATGGGTGCATAGCTGAGAATTCCATGCGATAAACGTTATTGCCTGCTATGTGGAGTTGATATACTAGAAACATTGGAACATTTGCTAATTGAATGTGTAAGTTTGGATGGATTGCGCTGGCAATATTTTAAAAAAATGATAATAGATTAAGCACAGCCGATCTTTCCAACATATGGTCAGCCTTTTTAAAGGGACATTATTTTAATTTGATTTTTTACATTGTAAAATTTTACTGGAAATTTAAGGAAATCATGGAAATATTGACTTGAATTGTTTTTAACACTGCTCGTTACTGTGCGACTTAAATTCTTTTTAAACGGATATGTTACATGATGTATTATGTACTAATTCATTGGAAATTGTCATACTTGTGTTGTCTTGTATTTGTTGTATAAACAAAGCTTATTGCTGAATGTGTAATAAATAAATAAAATAAGTAAATATATTGTAGTTTCTAACAGAGCATTTCGAAACATGTTGACAAAGAGAAACTGTACCTGTTCACAGAGAGAGCAGGGAAGTTAGGTATATATTACGCTTCATGCGCCCCTGGGAAGTTTTCTTTTAATAATACAACTGCGCTGAAGCTAATGGACCTCAAAACGCACGGCACAGGAGTGACATCATGCTGTGCATGATGAGGAAGCAGAGTACTATGCAATTAAGTTACACTAAGAACTAAAGTTGTACATATTGAAGTTTCACAGGGATATTAGGAAAGTTAAGTGCATCAAGTTTGTGACATACATTTGGGTTGTGACACATTCTCTTTCAACAGTTTGTTTTGGAAATCAGAATGTGAGTAAAAATGTAATACTAAAAGGACACAAACGTTTCTCAATGCAGCTAGTGGAGGATAACAGGTATATTTAAAAATATGTACGTAAATACCAAAATTTGAATGTCAAAAATACAACTGCTTACCTTGTTCTTTTCTCCCTGCAGATTCCTGGTTGGCAAGTGGCAGCGAGGCAGCAATCTGTCTTTTAAATTATTTATCCAATTCCACTTTCATTTTCATGGTTGCAGGTCTTCATCTGAATTAAGTATTAGCCTGGGTCATTTAATCTTGGAACGGTGTGTGGGGTACAGCAACAGCTCCTGCAGAAGAAAGACCCAGTGTTAGCCGACCTGACAGAATGAAAGCCCCACACAAAAATATCTCTGCCTGAGCTGGTATGTGCCCCTCAGGATCTCACGCAGAACCCGTGAGGGATAAGTTAAAGGAGAAAACAAATGAGTTAAGGTCTATTCAATTTTAACACAGAAGATGAATACGAGTTTGTGAAGGTGACAATTGGAATATGGCATTCCGGACTAAATTTGGGCTTTGTAAGTACCAAATAATGCTCTTTGGGCTCTGTAACGCTCGAGCTGCTTTTCAATACTTCATCAATGAGGTTTTGTCGTCGTATACATTGAAGACATTTTAATTTTCTGGCAGGATCCAGAACAACAACAAAACCACATGAGTCAGGTTATCCGTGAGGGATAAATTTAAGGAGATAACAAATGAGTTAAGGTCTATTCAATTTTAACACAGAAGATGAAGGAATTAACTTTGAAGGTAAAAGAATTACAGTCACGGCATGCAAAATCTTTAACTAAAAAGGTTTATGGCGGAACCTTCGATATTGATTAGGGAGGGTGAGGCAGGGAGTTCAGGATTAGATAGTAGGACTATAGCTCTGCCCCATTTTCATGGTTTTCTGGTTCTGCTTGCTCCTCCTGAGCGTTTTTATGGGGCCCCCAAAAAACAGATTTTTATGATTCAGAGTGACTTGCATTTTCTCTGTAGTCCTAAGGCATTTCTCACCGCTATTGCAAAGATAGCTTTTGTGCAGTTGTTTTTATCTGGTGAGGCAGCTGCTTGGTCTGTTTTGTTAGTTGGGCAAGAAAGTCCAGTACTCAAATATATAGGGCACTTTCAACTAGAGTTTAAGAAAATGTTTGATTGAAGACAGTTACCACAAGAGGTGGACAGAGAATGACTGGAAACCAGGCAGGGAAGCAAGGACTTGGTATTGTACATCACTCAATTTAACACTTTAGGTTTGGTCAGTAGTTGGCATGAGGAAAAAAGAGCATCTCTTTTTTATAGAGGGTTACAGGGGGAATAAGAAAATGTGCTAGTTGTAATTGTTGGTTGACCTACCTTTTGCCAGGCTTTAATGGACCTGGTGGTGAAATTGGACTTTCGCTTAGAGGAGCGTAACACTGAGTGTAGGAGAGATGCAGGTGAGACCAGGCCAGTTTTGTACAGTGAGAGATCTAGGGAAGATGTGGTTATTAAAGATTCTAAACCCAAGGTTGCGGAAGTTCTGAGCATACTTAAAGGTCCTCTCTCCAAGGAAGAAAAGGAAAGGCGGCATCAGAACAATCTATGTCTTTATTTTGGGAAGTCAGGTAATTATTTAGGACTTGCACAGTTATGCCCAAAACGAGTAGGCCTTTCGTCCCCAGGACACAACAAGTAGCCAACACTTTGCAGTCAGAAATTCCTCACATCACAATCAATGTATCCTTGTTTGCTGAGAGAAGTCTCACGGGTGAGAGACGAGTATTTATTGATTCTGGGGCCACATGAAATTTCATGGATGGGGGTGGTAAGACCTTTAAGGTTCCCCACCCTGTTAGGGAGAATGCTGAACAAGTTTGTGCTGTGGATTGGTCACAACTAACATCAGGGTAGATCACTCATCAAATGGCTTAATCCGCCACTCTCTCTCCAGCGGCATCACTCTTGTTTTTTGTTCCCAAAAAGGAAGGGTTGTTAAGAGCATGTATTGATTACAGACCTCCGAACAAAGTGACCGTGTAGAACAGATATCCCCATCCCCTTATTGTGGTCATGGCGAATCAACTGAGAGGAGCTAGAATTTTTAATAAATGTGACTTATGGGGAGTCTTTTATCTTGTTCGAGTTTTTGATGGTGACAAATGGAATATGGCATTCTGGACTAAATTTAGGCTTTGTGAGTACCAAGTAATGTTCTGTGGCCGCTATAACGCTCCAGCTGCTTTTCAATACTTCATCAATGAGGTTTTGTCGTGGTATACATTGAAGACATTTTAATTTTCTGGCAGGATCCAGAACAACAACAAAACCACATGATTCAGGTGTTAAGAAAACGAAGAGAGAACCATATATTTACTAAAAGCCAGTTCCACATGGAATTAGTGGAATTTAGCACATTTGTTATCTCTCCCCTTGAGATGGATTCATGTAAGGTGCAAGAGATCAGGGTTTGGCCATCGCCAACAAGTGTTAACGAAGTCAAAGGTTTTCTGGGATTTGCCAGTTTTTATCAGATGTTTATAAAATGATTTTCAAAGGTGGTAACTCCAATTACTCGTGAAGTTTGCTTGGACAGTTGAGGGTGAGGAAGCCTTTCATCAGTTGTAGGAGAGTTTTGTATCAGGACCAAACCTGTTACACCCAGATTGCAATCAGTCTTTTGTTGTAGAGGTGAAAGGAAAGTAACCGAAAAACCGAACATGCAAAAAGGTCTCAGACAGCCCTTTAGAACTGAACTGACACGAAGCTTTCTGATTTTTCAAAAGGTTACATTGGTTGTAGGCTGATAAGCCTTAATTAACAATTACTAACATAATAATGAGTTACAACATAATCCCTCCACCCTCATTGGCTGCCATCTAAATAACATGGTAATGTCCCCCTATAATCCCTAGACCGAATGGCCACATCTAATCTAAGCCTGTTCCTCTATACACGTGGTTTACTACATCATCACTATTAGGAATGGGATTGGTGTTTTTATCTTATTGACAAAATTGATCAATTGATCAATAGTAGCCGTCATGCGAAGTGCACACCAGACACGTTCCAAGTAAACTGTGGATGCCAACTTTGTATTAATAGACAATAGGCCTTCTCATTATATCAGATGCCGTGACACACACAAGCTGCCTCCCTGACCTTGTACTTAATTTATTGGCATCACCTCTGCTCCTCCTATGCCAAATCACTGAATGTTCCAGACACAGCTCTACCCTTATCTCCTTCTAACCCCAGGTACCCAATAAATAAGTGAATGGGGCACCGCTCTTGAGTCTGAATTTAAAGGATTCATTTGATTTTGTTTGTGCAACAAATTGTAGTTCTTCATATGGGATGACCGCTAATGTGGAGGGCAGTAGTACTCCAACTCATTGTCTTGCTCATAGGCCTCACAAAACCCTATGCCTTGTTGTCATGAATTTGCCTTTCAAAAGGCGCATCCCTACCAACTCTCCCTGCAGCTCACATTCCATTCTGACCCCATTCAGACTCTCCAGCTGGATACAATTACCATATATCTGTGCACTGCGGGTGCCTCTGACCTCGGCTTCTCTCCTGGGGAATGGAAAAGGGAATTTGTTTTTTGGAGCCGAGCTACGTAGAGCTGCAGCTCCACATCAGGGCCTGCATTATGTTCTATTCAGAGTGTACCAGGCCTTAACTTCCAATATGGTGATACTTCTGCCATGTTAACATGCTGAATTCAGTTCTACCACAGTACCTATCTGACTCCATCTTCCACTTATTTCAGCTCTTCCCGCACTCCTCGCTTCAAACCATAACTTTCAATAAACCAACTAAACAGAGGGCCTATACTACTGCCCCTTATATAACCTCTGCTACCGCAAAAGTAATACATTTGTTGTGCTTTCTGCGTTGCTATATGTGAGCATCTATTATGTGTCAAACCTAATTTTAAAAAATGCATACACCTTCTGCTGTGCAAACCTCAGTCTATTATATAATAATAATGATTCCCACAATATTTCGTGCTAGCAGGTTTTTCTCAATCTGACCATTTCTGCCTGGCTGGGATTCTGTACATTCATCCCAACATTCGCCCCCTGATACTCCATAAACTAACCCTGCTTCCTCCTTCCATCTATAATCATCATCCTTGGCAACTATGCCCTACACACATGATGTAAACTCCCTCCCCCTGCTCATATTCTTCAGGGGTACACGTCATGAAACAACACCCTCCATCTCCTGCTAAATCAACCCAGCAGTCGACATAGTTCTCTGGGTCTGGTGGGGGTGTGGTCAATGTTGCCGGGGGTTCCAAAGCCCACTCTATTTTCACTATCCTGGGTCTTACAACCCCATTCCATCTGTCAGTCTGGGAGTACTTGTGTTTTATGAGAGGATGAGCTCTAACCTAACTAGCGGGGGCTAGGGGGCTATAGCCCCAGGTCTTTTGGTTATAGCCCCAGATAGAAGTTCAGGGGCTACAACCAAAAGGTTAGCTAGCCCCGAGTCTCACACTCTTCTGTCTGGCATGAACAAAAAAAGCAAAAGTAGTAATACCACAATTAGAACCAACATTTTTACCACTATTTCTAACCACGATGAAGCCCATAAGAACATTAAATAAAACCAATTGTCAGCATTTAAACCTGATTCTTTCTAAATTGCAATCCTCAAATTGTGCAAGGCCCCTATTGCATAGGAAAAGGACCCATTATCTGCATCATTTGGGGGGTATACGTGCAGAAAGGCAGACCAGTCTTCTTACATATGCCCCCTACAGAGCTGTGAGCAAATCCAGAATGTATCTGTCGTGCAGTGTCATAAATCTTAATTCGCTCTTTATCAAGTTAAGATCCTGCACTGTCTGGTTTGCCAGATGAAGCATCTCACACTTGGTGTTGGCTGCAGTCTGGATATCTGGCACCAGTAGGGAGGTAAAATAATCAATATTGATCCGCGATCAACCTTTAGTCATTCAGAGAAGTCCTTGGACAGGTAATTTGATCTCTTCTGCCACCAAAGTCTTAGTGAGCGACAGGCACGCTTATCAGACGGGGGGCATAGTTGTTTCTGGGGCCGGCATATTTATCACTGACAGATGGGAGTGGTGAACTACCAAAACTGCTGAGTGCAGGCTGGTCAGTGAGCTTACGCCCCTCCATGATGGTGGGAGGTGTAGATATGCGTATTGTCCACACACCCAGTACACATCCATCAATGCCGCTGTGCCTTTGGGTAGGTCAGGGATGAACAGTGTTTTATTACAATGGCTATTTGTTCCTATAGGTATAGTGCCATTTCTTTGGAATCAAAAGAAATACTCTACTGGCCTCTGTACTCAATCCATGTCAATTTTGGCACATAATTAACCCATGTTCTGCCTCAGTTCTGATTCATGCATTCCACCACATCTTCCGGAAACCCCAGTAAGCCCCATGCTGCACAGCTTACTACTTCGGCCACTTATCTATTGTTGGAAAACAACACTGCCTCCATCTTCCACAATGGACTTTCTTTACACCAGGCTTTGTTGTTCTCCTTGGCACATTCTTCATCATCTCTGTCCATTATTACTGCTTGGAAAGTGTGCCATTGGAAAAGACTCTCCACAGGCCAAGTGTACCAAACACTGAGCTGTAAAAGGTAGCATTTTGCGAAGTATGAACAACTTGGGTGCACACATTGCTTGAGGTATAAGAGAGCATACATAGCCGTTTGACTTCTCCCTCACCGCTTCATGCATTTGATTATACCACATGTTATCCGATTGGGGGTGGTGCACATCAGCCACACTGCCAAATATTACCCCTTTGTATTGGTTCTTCTCTATCTCTTCCTCAGTTTCCCTCCTAGTTTGTGTTATCCCCAAATATACACCTATTTTGTTCCCATAACCCCTTCATACGCCCCTCCATATAAAATAATCACACAAAACACTATACCTATTCCAAAAAGAAAACAACATACACAACATAAAATATTTATTACACAGCGCTTGCAGTGTTGAGCCTGTAGTGGGAGAGAAAAAACTGACAACCACACAGACAATTGATAGGGAGGACTAAACCGACTTCTGTGACTGCTCGCTTCCCAGATGAGTGGCCCACCTCTGCCACACTAATTCTCTGAAATGGTTGCATGCCTATGCACAAATGAACCTATCTTTATCTCAAGGCATCTGCATGGATTGTGAAGAGAGCATTTTTATGGAACAACAAAGAGTTCCATTAAATGAAACACAGACACCTTGCAGGAAAACAAAAGGCAGCACCCCAAGCAGCTCTTTGGTGGCTTCTTTGGGAAATCTTGGAGCCAAAATAGTTGTAATATTTCCTGATGAAACAGGTGATAAAAGGTCTATCTGTCCCTATGTTGCTTCCAAGTTCAGTATTCTATGGAAATAAGACTCCTAAAGTGCAGTACCAACTAGGGAATGGTGTAGGGGTGCATATCACATAGTATAGTGTCCTGGAGACAGGGGTTACAGTTTCAGGTGAGGCATCTAGATCCTCAGCCATTTATGGATGGGCAGATTAATGCTCAAGGATATCTGCAACTGTCAGACATTCCAATCTTTGGAAGCCTGAACTGAATATTGTGTGTACCTGGAACAGCAGTATTATGATCTACGCACCTTCAAATACAACTTTTCTGAGGGTCAAAGGGTGTATTTCAACTTCCATTTGTTGCCGTTTTAGGCTGACATTCACTTATGAATAGCTGATAGAACATAATGGATAGAAGTAGCAGCCTGTGCACAATCACCATCCATTCTGAACATTATCTGGGTATCATCGTCATGGAAACAAGTAATGTCAGCCAGAGTTATCAAGCTAGTTAAAGGTGAGATGCAAAGGTCAAACAGTGTGGGACTCAGAGTTGAACCCAGTGGGGGGTTGCCACAAGTACAGACCTGCCAAAAGGATGGGAATGGAAAAACATACTATTAGATTAAATAACCTTAGCAGCTGTAATGCTGCTACAGCTACATGTAGCTCAGATGGCCACGAGAAAAAAATAGAATGCACATTTGTTGGTTGACAGAATCATGGGACAGTTTCTACAGCAGGGCACTAACAGGGGCACATTTCAGATTACTGTGGGACACCAAGTAAAAATAAAAATGAGGAATTTATTAATTTGGATAGGGCTTTATTTTTTAGAAGGACAATAGAAGAGGATGAGGTTACATGAGGTTGAAGTTAAATAGTTGAACAACCAAGTGTTTGAAGAAGGATCAGAGACAGTCAGTGGGGAGGGAAGAAGGATGGGCTGGTTTTGTTGATAATGGAGCTGACACCAATGGTTTCCTTGGATAGGTAGAGTGGTAAAAGGCAGTGGAATCTGTATGCATGTCCGGAATTGTGGACATGGGGATGGATCCCGGTTTCTGTAATAGTCAAGTGAAATTGAGGTGCTGGGAGTCAAAAATGGTCAGTGAAAAAACGACTTTTATTGTACAGACATTGGGAATTTCATGGTCTCAGAATGTGTTTGGTGTGGGGGCAGTGGGCAGTATAAGACAGTGATGGAGGCTAAACAAGTTGGAGTATCTGTGGATGGAGCACACAGAGAGCCATTTAACAGAGAGGTGGGAAGAATAGTGATGGGGTGGAAGAATGCTGTCTGGGGGATTAGCGGCAGCATCCAGCATTATAGTGCATGGAGAACAGTGTAATAATTAGACAAATTACAAGAAACTTGAATAACACCAAAAGGTTACCTTAGAGAACACCCTTCTCCTTCCTAAGTTGCCTTCTTCAGAAAGATCCCGACAGGGGTAGAGAATGAGTGCCTCCCTGAGACCCTTCCTCCGCCCTAAATACAAGGAGTAAGGAGGGGAAGGACCCCAGGGAAACCCTCTGGGGAAGAAAACCCTGTGTTGATGGCCTCTGGATGGATGTCGTCTGTCTGGAGAGGTTCTTGGTACCCGGACTATCCGCTGAAGGGGAGCCGTCTGAATAGAGACAGAGGAAAGTGGTAAGTTTTAAGAAGGGAAACTAGAAAGCAGAATATGGGTAGAGAAAACGAGGAGTACCTGATTGGAAAGGGGATACCACTTATCGAGCTATATTGCAGATCTTCCGATAAGACACGGATAGGAGTAACCTTGAGGACGTCCCCGGAAGAGAATGATTCTCAAATCTCAATGCTGCGGATCGGACCCCGCATATCCCTGTCTCTGCAGAGATGAGATAATATCAGGTGTCAATTCTGGGTCTATTTCTAACCCACGGGGCTACTAGGGACTCACTATCAATTATCACATACCGCTCACCAGGGACAGATTCTCACTAGCGACCCGATCAGTGAGGTTCAGCTTGTAACGAGTGAGGCTGAGAGAGTCCACTCGAGTCTCCGATATCGTGCAAGAGTTGGGAGAAGGAGTCAAGTCTGAAAATAGGTGAGTGAAAAGGGTAAATTACACAGAAGGAGTGACGAACAAACTAGTATGCAATCCTAGTATCGAACTCACGAAGCGTTGTTGTGGAAGAGTAGGAACACGTCCGCGCGTTGTCTGCAGGAACAGATGAACCGGCTCCGGAGCCGGGGGGGCGGTCCTTCCACCGCACGGTCTTGGTGCAAATCTAGACCCACACCATCCGTAGCGGCGGCCATCTTGGGAGTAAAGATGGCCGCAATCCGTCTAAGAGACCATCTATGCCACAGTGACCATGGTCTCCGCAGATGCGTGACAAACAGAGGTAAAAGGTAGCCAGGCAGATGAAGATATGCAGGAGTAGGCTGGTGAGTGATTGGACAGTGGGTAGTTGGTGGGTAGTGAGCAAAAGGTGCTAATAAGAGGCTGCAAGAGACCCAGAAGTGCAGGTATGGCGGAGCACATAGTTTTGGTGTGAGCTGCTACCAAGCAAACAGTAGAGATATGGTAGACTCATGCTTGCATTCATCAGCTGTGGTCTTCATTGAGGAAGTGATACTAAATTCCATAGAAGTTTATAAAGATAGCCATACCAGTGCCAGGAATTTGCTGCAGGAGGCTGTAGAGGTTTACAAACCTGGGGTTACCACTTCAAGGAGAGTATCCCAGATGCAAACAACAGTGACCTGGATCCATTAAAGCCATCCATTGCCCATGATTGCCATCTTGTCTGTTCACCTCCCACTGTGTGTTGCTGTAGTCCAAATCATAGTTCAAAGGTGCTGGTCATCGCAGTATACTCCAGATCCCTACAAACCAGTGCTCTAGCAGTGGCGTGCGGAGCAAGTCCGGGGGGGGGGGTGTGAGGCTCTTCCCAAAGGAGTACACAGACTGCATTTAAAAGAAAATATAAATGGAAGAGGCATTTGGGACGCCCAGCAGCAATATTTTTAGTCAACGGATGTCTCTGAAAGAACATTTTTACACTCAAACTCAGCATAAAAATTTTCCACTGCTCTAGCCCAAGGAGCACAGTCAGGCTTGCTTTGTGTAGCCAGGGGATACTTCACTGTGCCTCATATGCCTCAGCTGCACAGTGCACAGTGGTGGCTTTGAGCACTGGTTATCAAATGGTGGTGACTGAGAATTATAGCCATTAGCAACTGGCTGCTGCCAGACTGTCAGAGCTGCTTTGATTTACTTGATAACAATGCTCATTTTTAGTTTGGGCTATTGGGTAGCACTGAAAGCGCTACCATTAAAGTCAAAACTATTGTCATTAACATATAAGCTTGAAATGTGGGCTCTGAGTGAGGGTCTGTAATGCTTTTTCAATGAAGATGATATTTGAGGAGGGATACACAGTTGTAATCCCTCCCATTCCCTGCCCCTAGGCGATGTAAGCCCTATTTCTTTTTTTTCATTTATTTGGTTGAATACAGCTAATAAATTATCAACCTTTCAATAGTTAGAAAAATAAAATAGTATCACAATTTAGACAATTCAATAAAACTATTTCAGAACAAACGACATTTCAAAAATGCAGATGAAACAAGGGCAAGACTCTAGATCTTGCTGTTAAACATAAAAGGAAAAACGTATCAAAAAGTTGTTTTTCACATAAACGAAATAAGAATGACTTTGTTAAAAGTGCTTTGAATACGATTCAAGGAGTTCAGAAATCTGACAATTGCAATCCTCAAGGCGTTTCTGTTAGTAGCATGCAGCTCCTTCCACATTATCTCTTCAGTCAGAATTCTCCGACCCTTGAATTGCTTTCTAAAGTATTGAGGTTGTTTGTCAAGCAGACCAGGGAATTGTGTCATTAGATGGAACAGCCTCAGGTTTTGCTGAATTGCTGCAAAATCTACAGATATTCTCAATTTTTGGAATTGTCTTATGCCTGGCCATAAGATCTTTAGTATGGATCAGGTTTAGACAAAACCGTAGGCAAACATTTCTGTAGAGCGAGGATGCAAACTTAATCAGATAGGTCTCAGGAAGACTGCGCTTTTTTAGGCCCAAGGGATTGGCTTGAACGGAGGTGTAGGTGAAGCATGCTTCGCATGTCTCTATCCAATCCTTTTGCCATATTTTTTGTTTTGCCCAAGTCGGATTGTGGAGAAGTAGGTCGGAGGAAATGTCAGAAACTTGCAGAATGTTGAAGATTCCCTGTCTGCATTTGTTCACGAATCCATGCTCAGAGCTGGCCAGGTATGATGACAAAATTTGCAACAAGGATCCCGATTTGGAGTCAATCAGACACTTTCTATGCAAACAGACAAGTCTCCATTCATACACACTGTGCAGGGACAGTAAGCCAATCTCATGCCTAATGATAGCCATTGGGTAGGATTGCAGTAATTTCACAAGATGTTTCCAGAAATAACACTCAATTTGGTTCCAAAACACTTTTAACTTAAACTGTTTGGTCTCGGCACCATGAAGCAAAATTGGCACTCGCTTTTGTGAATAGAAGGTTATTACAGGCGAATATGAACATTTTCCTTATCTTTTGTGAATGATAAATACCTGAGAAGTTGCAGTTTGAATGCTCTTTTTAAGTTCATGGCATAATTGATGATCATCATTGTGGTTGCTAATATTCAGGCCCAAATAACGATATTCATCGACATTCTCTTATCTGATAACAAGAAGAGACCACATTCGCTGAGGTTTGTGTTTTACCCACCTCGGTACCTGTTGTAAAAACTTGGCTTTCTTTGTGTTTATGGTTATCGATAGTGTACTGTTCTAAGACGGACAAAAAAAATCCTCAAGCCGTGTTGAGTTTTTGACAAGAGGACTAAATTGTCTGCATAGCCACGGAATAGGATGTGAGCCAGGCTTTGGAGGGCCAGAGACCACTTCTGCAAATGATTTGCTTATGTCAGATATGAAAGATCGCTATGACTAAACCCACCCATTCCAGTCCATCTCGTAACTCTTTGACTTTTTGTGAGCTCTTCAATGGAGGCGGCCATCTTGGATGACTTTCTCTAAGGAAGCTCTCTGGAAACAAGCCAGCCAGCTTTGAATGGTAAATATACCATGCATCATCCAAATAAAATGATATATTGTTTAAAATAGCTAAAGTAGACATGCTCCTCTATGCTTCTATATATCTACCTCTTTGTTATTACATAAATTGTGCGTCCTATGTTCACAGTATAATAAAGGGCCTTTTGAAAATGTCACAGTACTAAACAAAATGCACGGACACTGCAGCCTTCTCCCTAAGGTTAAATAATGATTCATTCCCCATTCAACCTGTTTAATTTAAGAGCCCAGGCATGTGATGGTATGGTAATGGCGACCCTCCATCCTCTCTGTTGATCGACTACTCTTCATTATACATTACAGCCACTAAAGAACTGATCAAATACTCTCCCCAGACACGCTGTAAGAGGCTGCCAGCAGCACCTGCATCTGACATTTTGTCCTCGCTCTGTGAATATGTTATTTTCAAACATACTCTTAAACTGCCCCTGATTGCATGGTGGGAGGGAGTGTGATCCCAACATGGGGTACTGCTGTCGCTGGGGTTGGCAGTGGATTCCCGACGTAGCCATAGGACGACTGTGCCAGACATAAGGCTGGAGATCATGTATACTCTGTGAGACTGACATAGACCACGAATGTGACTTGTTTCCTCTGCCAGACCTGGCCTGTGGTGAAAATCTGCTTCAAGAACTCTGTGAATATTATGTTTCCAAGTTTGAGTTTCCATCACTGCATATATAGGAAGATATCATTCATAGAGGTAACATAAGGGTTAAATAATGGGGGCTCATTGTGTTCTACTATTGCAGGAACACAATCGTGTACCCGAGGCTTTGCACAGAGTGGCCACACCCCCGGGCCCAGCTCCAGGCATTTGGAAGAAGAAGAGTAAGAACTATTAAAGGCAGCATCAGGTATCCGGAGGAAGTGCGCGGGTTCTCCATGGAAACACCTGGACTAATGGTTCATTAATGGAATCAGTTCTACCCTTCAACCCTCAACACAGGTTACACGATTATATTACTCCCACTGAGTCTGTGCTTTGGAAGGGATTTGATATGCATGTACATTGTAATAGCTGTGTGGGAACAATTGGCAGCAAGAGGATATCCACAAAGAATCATCAGAGACACTTACAAAAGAGCCAGAAACATCCCGAGATCTGTAACCCTCCAACAACACTTGAAACCAGCTAATACCACAGGAATCACAGCAGTGTTTAGCTACTCGCCTCTTCTCAATAAGATCAAGCAAGAAGTCAAGAAGCTATGGCCGATCTTAAACACAGGAGAGACTACCATCCCTATACCCCGTTTTGCCCTCAAAAGACGGACTAACCTGCGGGATAAGGTAGTTAAAACACTAGTACACACTACTTTACCCTCAAGACCCAATCAATGTACCCTCTGGGATACAGCACCAGCCAGAGGACACGCACCATGTGGTAATTGCTCCATGTGCCCCCAGACATCTCGCACAACAGAGATAGACATAGGTTGGCATACACCTTGGAGGCAAATGACATTGACAAACTGTAATTCCAAAGGAGTGATATATATGATCACATGCCCCTGCGCTCTTAGATACATTGGCATGACTGCCCGGGCAGTTCGGATCCGCATGGTGGAACATAGGTCATGTATACGTACCAACAAACTCACAGCCCCCCTAGTCCAACATTTTGCAGCTGAAGGCCATACAGCAGACTCATTCAAATGGACCATCATAGAAAGGGTCACACCCCCTGCAAGAGGAGGTAACTACAACAACATACTCTTTAGAAGAGAACAGCAGTGGATTTTTAAACTCAACACATGCTCAAAAGGGCTTAATGAGAATATCCAGTGGCATGACCTAGCAGTGCTACCATAGTCTGCCTGTAAATATAGGCTCTGCCTAGCACATTTTGCCCTGGAAGTGAGGGATCGCCTGTGTGCCTCCCCTCTTTTTGACCCTTTCCTCCTTTTTCGATCCACTTCCTTTTTTGGTCCTTCCCGGTAGGGTTTGCCTGCTTCCCGACATTCATTGATTTATTTTACGCTTTGTCGGGGCCCCCCTGGGGCATTAGTCATCCCAATTGCCCCCTTTCCCGGTTTTCCCCGCCCCCCCCTCCCCTCCCTTCCCCCTTACCCTCCTTCCTCCCCCCCTCTTCCTTCCCACCCTTTCCTCCCCCCTCCCCCCTTCCCCCCCCCTCCCCATCCCCTGCCCCCCCTCCCTTACCATACACGGATCCTCCACACACCCAGCCCCTCGGACTGTCTTTACTGAGGAGGACCGTGTTTACGTGTTTTGTGGCACGTTCTACGGGCGATAGAGCACACTCTCCCCGCACGTACCCACACCGCTCCACGCTACGCGGTCACGACGCCAGCGTACGTCACGTGACGCGAGTGTGGAGCGCGCTTTTCCCATTCTTTAGAGGCGGTTGGCCCCGTTTTCACATCAAGCTCATTCCGAGCTGCAGCAGTTGCCGCGAGCGGACGCCTACCGGCAGACGGATACCAGGTACTGCCTATGCTGCCCCTGTACTCCAGACTAGCTGGCTCGTTTTTAGTGTTATAACTCATCGATGCTAACAGCACCTTACCTCTTGTCTTCCAGAGTGACTGATCTGGCAGCACCAGCCCAGTCTGACATAAGGTACTTATGACACTAGCAGCTTTTCTGCTTTCCTTTCATACTCACGCCCTAGTTCCCTTCGTTGTCACCTCCTTCCCTCCGCCCATCCCTCCCACTTGCCATGTTGAGACACTGTAGTACACACCGGTGACCAGGCACTCCAATTATCCTGTTACTTTGCACCTCCAATTTACATTGGCGAGACTCACAAGGTTCCCTCTTACTCATTTGGGCTTGGTGTCCATCAAGTAAGCACTTCTCAATGATAGAGTGTTCAAACCTTCATGCTCTCCTCTTCTATTTCTCCCCCCCTTCCCTTCTGTATCCTTACAATACAGCATTTGTCCTGGTTTCAGCCTCCTGAAACCCCGATTCATTCCTTATTTTGAACTACGGTCCTGAAGAAGATGGTTTAACTCACTACTAGCCATCGAAACTGGTCGACCCCATAGGTCATGAGGGCTCTCATGACCTCCAGCAAATATCTCAATTGGAAGGAATAAGATATTGCGTGAACTACCTCTCCAGCACACCCCCAGATGCTATGAGGGTGCAATTTTAGAAGAGCTCTCTCCGATCTCTCGGCCCCTTGGCCTAGAAGTCTCCCCCTTGTTTTAACTTTGGTGCATCTCCAAATGGTCAACACTTCTGATTCTCTGTTACCTACGGGAACCATTAAAGAAACAACACAGAACACAGAAAATGAACAGCCACCCCGATTTTGATCGGACCATCAGCTTACAGCTCCAGAATCTAATCCCCAGTTCTGAACACTGAAGCCCTTTCCCTCTTTGGAGCTGCTACCCTCCTGAATTTCCTTGCCCTTGTGAACTAGAGGCGATCCACCTTTAGTTTTTTGGCCTCAGGATTTCTTTCAAGTATTAAATTGTTATTTCCTACAAAACCGTTTTGTGTGCTACCATCCTTGATTTATAGTTAACGGTTCAAAGGAAGCCAACGGCTTGTCCGTGCTCTCCCTCTATTGTTTATCTCAACAATATACCCTGTTTGTTACTATAATAGCTGTGTTCAGCCCATCATGTGGTGTTACCTGCTCTCTGGCTCGCCTCACTCTCTGCCTGTCTCTCTTTCTATGTGCCTCTTCTCTCCTGCTCTCTCCGCTCTTTCTCTCTCTCTACTTTGTACCTCTCCTTCCTGCTCTCTCTCTCTCCCCCGATCTTTCCCTCTCACTCCTGCTCTGTGCCTCGCCCTCTCGCTCCCTCTGCTTGTATTGCTGTGCGTCCCTCTTTCTGTTTGACAGTTGTTTTGTCTAGTTCTCTCCCCCATCTCCGCTTCTTCTCTCTCTTTCTCTCTCTCTCTCTCTCTCTCTCTCTCTCTCTCTCTCTCTCTCTCTCTATCTGTTTCTCTCTCTCTCTGGCATTATTATGTGTCTCTATCCCCCTTTCTGTGGGAGAGTTGTAGCACAATCCTACATTCACCAGGAACATCTCATCCATGACTCGGGCTGGTGTGGATACAGCAAGGCAAAACTCCCGGGAATTTGCTACACAAGTCTGCTGACGTCAGGAGCAGGACTGGCAGTACTATTCGAGGTCACTGCCTGTAAACTGCCATGCCCAGGTTTAGGCTTTCATTCCTGCGCTCACGGGGCAGGGGATTTATGTGCCCCTGAGTCAGCAAGAACCACTTGCCCCCAGTCTCCGTCCTTGGCAGCAGGCTTCTGTCACTGTTACTTGTGTTGTGTAAAGCGCTCGTCACTGGAATTTGCCGCATGGCACTGTGGGCTGTCTGGGAGTGCAGTGTTGTACTATCCTGGATTTCTGGAGGGTCGTGGTCCTTCATTGCATGACGAGTGACAGCTCGTGCTTGCATTATCACCATGTCCACTCTTCCTCATCCTAGTCTATACTTATGAACCGAGCGCAGTCTCACCCAGGCTTTTCTTATGTAGTCATTTACTTCCTATTTTGAGTTTGGGCTATTAAGTGACGCTTGCGCCACCTATGAGCTGAAACTATTGCATTGAAGTGCAAATATGGAGAAATGCATAAGAGGCCAGACACACAGCGTGTACGTGTTGTTTGGTTATTTGCCCATCCAGCACATGGCCATGCTAATCCCTATGACAATTCCCACCCAGTTCCTGCCCTGCTGGCCCAAAACACCTCATGAGCTCACTTTATTCAAGCCTTACCCTCAAACTTTGCACTCAAATTCAGTGTTTTTTAAAAGCAGTCTTCTGAGAGTTAATTAGAGCTGAAAACCTGCTACTGGTATAATAAAAACATCTTAATTGGGTCTGTTTTCAGCCACTCGATTTATAACCTCCACTGGAATCCTGTTAAAAACGAGCATTGGCAAAGCCAAACAGTTTTGTCTTGTGTATAAATATTAGGCATTTGGCAGGCACTGCTATTAGATGCACGTGTATTTGCACCATGTTGCACCTGTTATCATCAATGGCTACTTAACACCGCTACGGTAGTGCCTGGCAAGTGCCTTTCCCATGCCTACAAAAAAGCCCAAACTGTTGGAATTGCCAGTGCTTGCTATGTACTGTCCCTTTAAAACTCCCTTCCCTGTATGCCTCTGCGGTTTCTCCTGAACTCGACAAAACAATTTCTGTTAGGCTTCCAAACAGAAATGCACCATATAAAGGCCGAGTTCACGTAAATAATATGTTTTTCTTTTAACGATAATCCTTCTTGATGTCTGTTTACCACACAGCAAAAGAAAAAATCAAAAGCTTCCTGTTCATTAGCCGTGTTTCCTTCAGTTTAATTGTTAAACTGCCTTAAGGCAGAAGTTTTCGCGAGCTCCATGCAGCCCTAGAATGTAGCACAATTCTGAGCAGCCTGGCTGCATCTCAAGGAAGCTCAGGCAGCACATCTCGAATGTTCCCGCAAGGAGCAGAGAGTGCGAGCAAAGCTAAACGAAAAAGAGAGGAGTTCGCTGTCACTGGCACATGGAAGTTAAGGTGACTGTGGAAGGAGTGCACGCGCAAACTTTGCTTTTAAGAAAGATTAGTAGCCGGTCCTGAATTGCAGGTTTCACTCTTCAGTGAAAACAAAAAGTACCAAAAATACAATGACACAATTTGTAAAAGAGCACATCAATAGCCTACACTGCGGCGAACTGTGTTTTCCGGATCTCACTCTGCACTTTATGTGAGTGAGTTCTGGAAGGGGGGCAAATGATCCACCTGGAAAATACGTAAGGGCAGACAGGGACCCGGCGATGGAGGCATTTTAGGGGCCTCCCCTTTTGTTAAATTTGTAAAAATAATAAGTGCGCGGGCCAACATAACTTCTAGCTTGTCTGTGAAAAATCGGGCTGGGCAGCTCTTCACTATTACTAGGAAAGAGCTATTGTTACAGAGGCCCCAAGCCACAAAGCCTTTCCAATATCTGCTATAAGACATTAAGGTAGCCACCCACAGAGAAGCTTGGACTGAGAAGACTACCTGTTTGTGAGGAATTGGTCACACAGGCTCTGCCCCTCAATTCCCAGATGGCCCAGCACCACCTGCCATGTAGATGGCCTCTCTTTGCTCTCCCTCCCGGTTGGATCTGTATAGAATTAACCATATTTTCTACACTGCCAATTACAGGAGGAGTGGAGTCCAAGGTCTTTTTGGCGAATGTATTACCACCAGAATTAGCTGTGGCTTGGATTCCTTGTCTTTTGTATTACCCTGGGAATAAGGGGAATGCGGAAAGACAAAGGAGGTTTGTGTTAGGAAAGATTTCTCTTAGGTGCAATTTTCCATCCGTTTGTGAACCTCCACACCTTTTCCTTCTGTTTGGCTTACCTAACCTGACTTTTACCAGTTGAGGAGAGGCTTCAGCTGCGCTCATCTGGGCTTTTGCTAATTTATTATGGGTAAACTGACACGTCCTTCAGGCTGTCAGTACTGGGAAACTATGTTTCACTTAGTCTGTGACTATGTTGCCATTTCTTGGAAACTTTTTATCTATGTACCAAGTACCTTACAGTACCGCGCATAGGGGTCCTTTTGTTTTATGGCCCTAGCCACCCTCTAGGGATTTTTTGGTGTTTGTGCCTAGGACAACTGGTGGCAGCAGTTTACTTTTTAAGTATTTGTATTTCATTTCATGGATCATACCGTGTTTACTGCATTTGGCCCAAGACCGTGGCCTGTGCCGAACATGGCGGTGCCACGAAGTCTTTTGTTCTGTCCTTTGCCCATTTTATCCCTTTGCCTTCCCCCAGTTCGGGGGAAGGCAAAGTGTTGCGCACTGGTGAAATACCCAGGTTATACTTACACAGAAAACACAGTGACCTTTAAATTTAACTTTAAGCCACCTGCCTCACTTATAGCATGGAAGCAATTGCAAACATAACTTTGAGTGCTTCCAAATCAGAAACGTTAAGGACAATCTGTGAAGGAAGAGGCTTGTCAGCCTTTGGCACAAAAGCTGAGGTGATTCAAAAGATCATGGAATGGCAGGAAAACTAGATCACAGCTTGTCCCTCAGATGACAGTGCAGAAGGGGCTGGTGCTGCTCCCAGTAACAGTACCAGTCATTTTACTGGCGCTGAGGCCCTGCTGGAATTCAAAAGGCAAGAGCTGCTGTTTAAGCAGAAGGAGCTTGAATTCCGCAGGGCTAAGTTAGAACTGGAGAAAGCAGAGAAGGAGAAGGAGAGGGATCCCCAGTTGGAGCTTGACAAGTTGCAAGCTGCCAATGGCTCCTCTAGAGGATCTGATAATGGGTCTAGCTCCTCCTCTCATCCAGGTTTTACAAGACTACAAGAATTACATAATGATTGGTTAACTGTATTTGAGTATGCATGTGAAGTACAAGAAGTTGTGGATGCTGTTAAGATTGCATGATTGCTCAGTCGACTACCGAATTGTGGCTGCAGTGCCATTATGGAGATGTTAAAGGCTGACAGAAAAGACTTTGTGAAGTTGAGGCAAACTCTGGTCTTAAAGTCTGAGAAGACTCCTGCCTAATACTTGAAACAATTCAGAGATTACAAAAAGAAAGAAGGTAATACTTATGTATCTGATTCCTTGAAAAACTTGTCTTGCCGGGTGGAAGGTTATAAGGTCACCACCTTCGAGGAAATTATTTGTTTAGTCATGCTTGAACATATTTTTGCTTCTTGTTCCCCAGAGCTTAAGCAGCACTTGGCTGATTCTAAGGAGATAGATCCTAATACGTTAGCCATTGCAGCAGATTTATGGGTGTCACACAGAGTGTCCCATAATGACAAGCATGCTTCTGGTAAGAAGGAGGAGGGGAAAAGCACATAGATAAGGAGGATGTGAGTCCAGATAAAACGTCCTCGCGTAACGGCCACAAAAAGCATAGCAAGTGTAGTCACACAGGAATGTTCAGAATAGTGGGAATCATCTTCCCAAGCATAGCTCTGGTTACAGTAAGCCTCCCTATGTCCAAAGACCCAGTGGATCTTGTGTGGCTTGCGGAGCAAGTGACCATGTGAAGGGGGACCCCAGATGTAAGGTCAAAACCTTGGGCATCCACCCTGTGAGTCTGGCCTTCCCCTCTCAATTTCTAGGAAGAAATTGTCATAGGGGTACCCTTCCCTCCAGACTCCTATTTCCAGTGGGATAGAGTCTGAAGTAGTCTTAGTATCCCTGGGCTCCTGGGAGCCTAGAGTCTCATAAGCCTATGCTAGTATTCCGGATAATACCAAACACTATTTCAAGGACAGTGCTGATCCAAAGCCAAAGGGGCAACCCAAGGCTAAGAGAGTAAAAGAATTCAGAAGAGGGAAAGACAATATTTCCCCTCACTCACCTGCCACTGAGGTTGAGGTAATTGGCCAAGCACCTGAACCTGACGAGGAAGTGGTGCTGCCTGAAATTCACAATCTACATGACAATCCTGAACTCCAAAGTTTATTGGTTGAAGGTGGTCCTGATAGGGAAGAGTTTAGTAAGGGCCAACGTGAGTGCCCATCTTTAGAAGGCCTAAGGAGACAGGCCTGTTCCCAGCTTGAGGGTGAACCTCCTGGGAAACATAGTATTTATTGGGAAGGTGGGCTCCTGAACAGTGATTCCACAGAGTCTACTGGCGGTGACCATAGGAGGTTGGTGGTCCCCCTTCAAGTAAGACTCTTCCTCCTACTTCTGCTGCATGAGGTTCCTCTAGCCGGCCATCTTGGGATCAAGAGAACCAACCAGAGGGTATCCATGCATTTCTACTGTTCCAAGATGGGGGTGCAGGCAGAAGGCAATTGTAGGAGTTGTGCCACTTGGCTGATTTCTGATAAGAGTGGTTCAACAATCCAGGCTCTATTTGTGCCATGCCCTGTAGTGGGGGTGCCATTTGAAAGGGTAGGGATTGACAGTGTTGGTCCCCTTGGCCCTCAGACATCCTCTGGCAATAGGTTTATATTGGTGCTGGTTGACCATGCCACCAGATATCCTGAGGCCATCCCATTGAAGACTGTGAATGCCAAGTCATTTGAAAAAGCCTTGCTTGGCATATTTACTAGGGCTGGCTTCCCTAAAGAAGTTGGCTTCCCTAAAGAAGTTGTGTCAGACAGAGGCACCAGTTTTGTGTCTAAGTACATGCAAGCCATGTGGAAAGAGGGTGGGATCACTTATATGTTTTCATAGGCTTATCATTTACAAAATAATGGCTTAGTTGAGATGTTTAATAGAACTCTCAAAAAGCAAGATTGGGGTCTCCTGTTGCCATGCTTAATCTTTGAGTATAGAGAGGTACCTGAGGAAGATGTTGGTTTCAGCCCCTTTGAACTTCTTTTTGGTCACCCTGTTAGGGGACCACTGGCCATAGTCTGGGAAGGGTGGAAGCTCCCTACGGCTTCCATCACTACCAATGTAGTAAACTATGTGCTGGGGTTAAGGAAGAGAATGCCCTTCTGAAGTCTGAGGCCATTGATAAGTTGAAGGCAGGTCAGGCTCTGGTGAATCATTGGTATAACCAGAAGGCTTCACTCATTCACATCACCCCAGGTCAAGAGGTCCAGATTATGAACCCTATAAGGCCTAGAGCCCTACAGGATAAATGTTCAGGCCCTTACACAGTGGTGGAGCAGCTTGGTGAGGTACACTTGTTAGTGGATGTTGGGAGGCCTGGTATGGCTCCCAATGTGTTCCACATAAATAGGCTGAATGCTCTCATGCCTAGGGTTGAAATAGCAGCACTACATTTGGCATCAGACAGAGAGGAAGAGGAATCTAAATGTCAGAGATTAAGGTACTCTCCCGATCCCTCTCCTCACCTGAATCTTCTGATTCCCACTTAACCTCTTCGGATACCTCCTTCTTGCGATCCTTCCTGATATTCTTTGACTTTGTCTCCTTTTTAGTGTGTAGTACCAGGTCCAAGATGAATCCCCAAGGAGCAAGCTCCCATGAACTTCCAGGGAAAAAGCCAAGCAAAACAGAAAAAACCCTGGGCAAGATGGAGATTAGGAAATTGGAGGAAGGTCCAAGCTTATTAAAGTATCTTCTACTTCTATGATGAGGTATGGAAGTAAGCCATAAAACAAGGTCTCTGGGGTACAGTCCCAAATCCTTGTAACAGCAATTAAAGGAAGTCCTTCTTGCCGTAGAAGAAAAATGGGGCAGCTGTGGAATGTCCAACAAAAGAAAATGAGATCTGACAAAGGCGGAATAACCGGAAAGAAAGATAGAAAGGAATCTTCAGCTAGGAAGGAAGAGACTAATTGGAACGTATCAAGGTACGGACCAGCACCGGAGAAGGAAAGTCAGGTTACAGAGTAAGCAGTCAAAAATAAGCAAGCAGTAGTACGAACCAGAAAAGGAAATAGAAAGGTAAGATCTAGCGTGAGCAGTAGAACGGAACGTACCGAGGCACAAACCGAGTAAGCGAAATGAGGACCAGAGACAGAGAGAGCAGTGGAACGGAATCATACCAACGCACGATCTGAATAAGGCAAAGAAAGGTAAGAGGCAGAGCGAACAAAAATATCTGCGGTTACAGAAGTAAGAAAGGGTGACAGAAGAAGGAACAGAAAAACAAAAGGGAAAACTAATACCAAAAAAGCCAAAAAAAACCCGACCAAGAAGGGATAACAAAATACCAAACAAGAGAAATTAAAGGAAGGCGATAAAAGCAATAGATAGAGATCTATACAAAAATCCAGGAAAGTACGACTGCAGGCAGTAGTACAAGCGAGGTCCAAGATGGATACAACGCAAGGAAGTATCCGGAAATGGCCACCTATAAACATCCATTGGCCATCTTGGGGGAACACTAGAGCTACATCTGTGCCAGCGCTTCCACGAACGGAATGTGACACTAAACCTCTGCTTGACTTGTTCCAAGGTAGTCCTTCAGATGGCTTCATTGAGGGTGTCAAAGTGGCCACTCACCTGACACCTACCCAGCAAGAGGAAGTAAAACATTTGCTTAGGCAGTTCTCCACCTTGTTCTCACTGACTCCTGTTATGATACCTTGGTACAAACATGAAATTGACACAGGGGACAGTATACCTACTAAAAGTAGGGGGTACAGGATGTCAGACAGGCGAGAGCCTACATCAAGGCGGAGGTCAACACGATGTTGGATCTTGGGGTGATGGAACCCTCCAGTATTCCATGGTCCACTCCTTTGGATCTGGTGCCAAAGGCAGGTACCTCTGATCGGAGGTTCTGTGTGTAGTACAGGGTTCTGAATGCTGTCACCAGGACAGATGCTCACTCCTTGCCTAGAACTAATCAGCTGGTGGATACCTTGGGTGCCACCAAGTACCTCAGCACATTTGACCTCAATGCAGTGTATTGGCAAATAGCCCTAGCAGAACATGCCAAGAAGACAGCATTCTCAACCCCAGAGGGTCTTTACCAGTCAGGGTAATGCCCTTTGGTTTGAAGAATGAACCTGCTACTTTTCAAAGGCTTGAGAATCATATCCTAAATGGGTTGGATGAATTCTGTTTAGCATATCTGGATGATATAGAAGTTTTCAGTGTCACCTGGGAAAACATGTGAAACACCTGGAAATAGTATTACACGCTTTTGTTGGGATGGAATTGAGTCTGTCCCAGCGCCCTAGGCACTTTAGAGTAAGGCGAATCCCATAGGTAGCCGTGCAATGGGCTATGGGGAAAGGGCAGTGCATGGATACAATATCACAGGAATGATAGATGCATAGACTTAGTGCACACATATAAAGAGACGCCATTGTATAGTTATGGGAGACACATTCAGTCCTACATGGTAAATGTAGGCACGGTGGAGAAACCTGCACAGGCCCAAACGCGAAGGACAGATGAGCCTGCACCGCTAATTCTCCCAGTAACCTCCCCTTGTCCCTTAAGGAGGGATACATTATAGATCAAAATGAGGGTGGAAGCCTTGGGTGCGAGGAGTGTGATGTAGACAGAGCACACAATATGTGGGTCAGTATGATTGTATTCCTTCCCTCCCCTCCTGGTGCCAGTTCCCGAGCCTCCCATTTGCATGCCATAATGATGTAGTAGTAGCATTAGTGTATAATAGTAGCCTTGGAACAGCAACATGTGAAGAGCCTGACCTTCATTCCCTGAAGAGATGAGCCCAGCTGACAAACGTTGGAACAGACAGACGGTGGAGACAGGAACCAATGATAGCCTGGCATCCCCTATGGAGCAGGACCTTGTATATGGCCTCACCAATCATCTGTGTGGGTTTAGACCCTATGGAAGACGTCTTTAGTGATGCTGTGGATTCTTATAATGCACTGTTAATGATAATTCAGACAGAACGTTCTCAAGCAGCAGAGTCCTCTGCAGACACCCTTTTCTTTTGTACAATTAAACCTTGGTATCCATGCAAGCAATCTCTTGGCCTTTTTCCCTAGAGGGTTGTATTATATCTGGCATGAGGCTAAAGGGATTTGCCTTCATTTGATGACCCTGACAAGGTCTAAGCGCCCCCATACCTGCGGATGTATCCAGGCGACCTCCCCGGAAGGGCCACACTCACCTACAGCGACCGGCCCCAAAACGCATATTTCCCAGTGGCCCTGCAGGAGCCATCTTTGCAGAATTTTGCCTGCTCTTTGGAGCGGGGTGCGGCCCCAAGTAGAGGTGCAGACCGGTGTTAGAACCCTGTGAATGGAGGAGTTCAGGTGAGCATGCACATGTGAGTATAGCCTGAAAGGGATAACAAAGTGGGGTTGCATGTATGGAGCAGTATGAACAGTGTGAACACGCGGTGACTGAAATCGGGATCGTGGCATGCCTGTGCAGTTTGTTGATTTTTTTGTTTTCTATTCATTTTTTAAGGATATTAAGGAAAAGGAAAATGTAAGAGAGGGAACCTCCTCGAGTGAAGGGGGAAGGCAGAACCACAACCATTGCTTAAACAATATGTGAAAAGAGGAAATACATAGGAGCTCTGTATAATTAGAGAGCTTGGGTATAGTAGTGGCTGTTGCTTTATTTTGTTATTTTAGTTTGTTTTATTAGTGTAGTTTATGGTGTAGGGAGGAGGCCCAAGAGGGGCATGTGCGGGTTGTGTATGGGCATGTGAGGAGAGCGTAGTGTGTGGGTGTGTGTATACAAAATGGCCTAACAGGGAACAGAGGGGTTGGGGGATTGAACTGGAGATTTTTTATGACATTAAATTGCAATGTTGATGAAAGCTGCATTTTTTGGACAAACTATTGTATAACTGAGGCGCAGCAGTATAGGAGTAGCCCCACTACCAGACATACGGGAGACACAACTATGGGAGGAGAGTGGCCCATAGAGCACATGTGCAAGGCCCTGCCATTGTATTGTGAGAAGATTAAGAAGTATCACAATCAGTGGATGACCAAAACAAGGGGATGGGGGATGCCCCACTCCTGGTCAGAAGCGTGTTGGAACACATGTCTACCTTCCTGACAGTGAATATAAGGGGATACCTTTGCAGAATAGAAGGGAAGTATTCAACCTCTTCAAAATGTTTGATGATTCAGAGGATCACAATGGGCAAGGGGTGACACACAATAGTAGTAAAGAGGCCCAGGAGAAGACAGGAAGAACTTGGCGGGTGGAAAGGGACTATATCCACTAGCAACCTGCCCTGCAGAGGGGTACACAAACACAACATATGTATAGGTAGGCACGAATGTAGCAACACCAGCCACTGCCCAACCTCCCTCTTATATTTCCCCTCCAGAGGTCACCACATACACCGGTGTAAGCGCAAGAGACCTAGAAGTAGTACTGGCATCGACACGAACAGAGTTATCCAGACTACGAGTGTCATGTGATATAACAAAGACAGACACACCAGTGCAACCCGTGGGGGAGGAGTGGAAATCAGGAGATTTCTTATTTAGAATAGACAACTCACCCATAAGAACCGTCCACATAGGGCGTGACGGAGAGACAGACATCTTGGGTCAAAAGAATGTAAGGTCACGGAGGGGAGATGAAGAAGACTGGAGTGAATTCGATGAGATTGAGGATGATGAGGAGGGAGACGCAGAACGGGAGCCTAAATGCATCCCAAGGGTGGAAAGTTTGTGGTACGGAAGATTGAAGGAGAGGTTTGGCTGGATAGCAATAGTGCGAAAAAAGGGCCAGAAAAAGCAAGATGAGAATGCAGATGCCCCTAATACACAGGGGGGCATGGAGGCTGCAATATGTACCATGGGTGTAGATGGTTAAGAATAACCTCCTTAAGGCACTACTGGCACTCATGGCTGATGCAGGGAAATTGATATATGCTTTTAAAAAGAACACAGCAGGGGTACCCTTGGCAATAAGAGACATTAAAAGCATATTGGTGGCTGCAGTTGGGGACCAAGCTGCAGATGTATGAGTGAAGGCGGGGTACCCAGGAGTAACACTGAGTAATGACGCCCGTAATGGAGCCTCATTCAATAAGATTAAAGGCAAGGAATTGGATGCACTGCGGCGAGCATTCTGAAACACTCCATATTTACAGTCCATCATGCAATGTACAATGGGGATGATGAAGACACCGCACAATTTATTCTTAGGGTCCAAGATAAGTGGAGGTCAGAAATGCGCAATGCTTGGGTCCAGTCAACCACCTTTTTCTCTTTTATAGTGAAGCAGGGCCTGCCTAAGGAAGTGCAGAAAATGGTCGATAAAATAGCAGGAATCGAAGAAAAAGTATGGCCTGAAATTCAAAGCATTATAGTCAGGGCTCAAGTCGAGGGTACACGCGGGGGGACGGAGTCCCTCCACTTTATTCAGTGGGTGGACTCTGCTAAAAGAGAAACATGGATGTCCTCTTTGAATTAATGAAGACCTTGGGGATTAAACCACAGTCACCAGGTTTGTAGGCCGGACACTTCACCACTGCACTATATAACCTGATCAAAAATAACAAACAACTAAAGGTGAAGTATCCCATTTCGGTACTACAAGTCCCAGGGAAAACATTTGTATTGGTTCTTGGAGCTTAAAACATGCACACATTTTAACATTTTCAAAATCACTATTAGAAGAAAATATCCTGTCTTGGTTTTGTGTGTGAGTTGATTTTATGAAAGGCAAATGCCATTCGTCCTGTTCAATTTGGGTGGTTATGCAAAGCCAATTTAATGAAATGTGCAAATTTCACATAAACATGCTAATTTCTGATGACGTCACATCCGATTGCGTTTGTTGATGAGTCCCCTCAGTTTAATTTTTAGGACTTGACCCCTGATTATAGTTCACCATTGAAGAAGAATAAAAGAGCATGAGGAAGGAACGATTCAGAGGTGACAGGCAGAGGAAGTGAAACTGGTACAGAATAAGCTAGTCAAAGTAGCCTTGGTGTCATCAGGGCCAACGCTGACACAGACGGAAGAGGGAGGGTACACCCCAATGCTACAAGTGCCAGAATAGCCGTGGTGTGGGCTGAAGGAGGGCAAGGACAGTGGGGTGGACACCCACAATTCTCTGGTCAATAGTGGCAAGGAGGACAGCAACGAGGCTGAGGTGGCTTTCGAGGATCGAGAGGAGGTGGGTTTGGGGGCATGGGACCTAAAGGAGGAGGAATTGGGCAGTGTTGGACATGCGAGAAGTGGGGACATTTTCGAGAGATTGTCGGAGTAGACAGGGTATGGGGTGTAATTAAAGTAAACAGAATGATGGCCCTCTACTGCAAGGGCCCCCCCAGAATATCCTCAATATCATATGAGATCCATCAAGCCTACATGCAGCTACCCCCACAGACTCACGGCCCCCCTCGACCGTGACATCTGCAACAGGCATTATAGCACTATCAGCCCTGCTCCCAACATGCAAGAAATGGGAAACATGAACCCCTTTGGTGGCACACCTAATGGCTCAGTGACCCTGTTTCAAGGCGCTACAGTGGTAGGGGGAACCCCTTTTTCATTCTCTGGGACAGACACATACCCTGAATAGGACAGCCACAGAGAGCACTTGCATGTCCAGTCCTGTCAATGACCCTAAACCCAGAAGAGAAAGCCTTGGTGGGGGCAGATATAGGGAAGAAACAATTTTTCTTTATGGTGGACTCAGGAGCCGGGAAGTCGTGCATTAGCGAAGGTGACTTCCCGTTATCAAGCAAAACTCTTGCCATACAGGGATTCTCTGGGGCTGTTTTAACGTTTCCATACACAAAAGATTTAGATGTAAAGGTGGGGGGCTTGTACGGGCTCCACTCTTGTATTCTGAGAGCTCTCCTGTCAACTTGCTCAGCAGGGATCTGCTTAGCAAGCTGAACATGACGATCACATTCACAGACAGCGGTATCATCTGTGCAATGCCTGGCATGTGATCAATGAGGGAAATGCTTGTGATACATGGCAAGTGACGTGATGGTACGAGGCATCCCTGTCAACCCCGACATGTTCATTTAGGGCATTACAGTGCTCGCACAAGCCGTCTCCCAGATTGCCTAAACTTGCTGCAGAGTACCAACTGATTTCATTTTTTGGCCCGTGGTGGCCCCAGAGCTAGTGTCAGCTACTATACTGTGCTTAGATCTGGAAGAGCTGCTGGTGGCTTACAAAAGAATTGTGGTCCTAGGTACAAATACTCAGGGATGCCTGTGGTGCACATTTTTATGCATCTATCCCACTGTACCCCTCAAGGACAGAAACGATGATGGGAAAATCATACTCGAAATATGCATCCCTTGTGAGATCATGGTACAGTACAAAGGGTCCAGAGCCCCCTCATGGCTGTTGTCATGCCACCCATGTTCAGCCAAGCAGACTTACAACAGGTACCCACACAGTTATGGACAATCAACCCACACGATGTAGGGATGCTGAAAGAAGTAACCGCAATAAGGATCTAAAGGGTCGGGTAGTGTTACGCCGGGTGAAGCAACACCCATTATCCAGGGAGGCAGAAGAGCGGATCAGAGACCAGATAAAAGCCTTACTACACCAAGGGATCATAGTACCCTCCACCTCACCATGCAATACAGCCATATACCCCAATTAGAAGGCATTGGGGGAAGTTGGTTGGAGGATGATCCAAGATCTCTGCCCCCTCAGTGACGTAGTGCAGAAAGAATTTCCACATGTTCCAAACCCGGCCTCCATTTTGTGCAGTATTCCAAAGGAAGCGACTCATTTCATGGTGATCAATTTAAAGAATGCTTTCTTTTCGGTACCCCTACACGCAGATTCACAGTTCCTCACAACATTTATACACGGCGGAAAGCGCTGTGAACATACTCATTTGTCCCAAGGGTACTGTGAGAGTTCCAGCGTATTTAACAGGATACTGCACAAGGACTTAGGCAACATTCAGGTACTCAGCACAGTAATTCAGTATGTAGATGATTTATTGGTGTGCATTGACAGTGAACAGAACTGTTGCAGAGACTCGTTTGCACTATTGCAACTGTTAGCCGGTAAGGGGCATAAGGTTGACAAGGCCAAGCTCCAGTACTGCCAGAATGAAGTACTCTATCTAGGACAGCTCATTTCTGCGGACAGCAAAAGAATGATCCTTGACCGGGCAGGGACAGAGCGTGCCATGCCCAGACCAGTTACAGTAAAAGATATGCAGACATTTTTGGGGTTATGTAACTATTGCAGGGCTTGGGTTCTGGATTATGCAGCATACATAAGGCCACTCTTGCATGGCCTCAAGGAAGCACAAAAGGAAAGCAGTAAAATAGAGAGGACCACAACTATGATTCAGAGTTTCAATGATCTAAAAGAAGTAATTTCAACAGCCCCTGTTCTTTCCACCCAGACTACATGCAGGAGTTGTACATATTCGAATGGTGCACTTATGACGGGACTAAAGCAAAAGAGCACAATGGGCCACAAGCCACTGGCCTACTATAGTGGTAAACTACACTCAGTGATGCAGGGACAATTTGTATGCAAACAAGCTCTTGCTAAAGCTGCCTTTGCAATTGAGAAGAGCTCCACAATTGTAATGGGGTGCTCAGTGATGTTGTATGTGTAAAACTCAGTATTCATACAACAATCCAAGTCCACTCTTACCACCCACCGGGCATCAGCATATGAGATTATCCTCTCAAGCCCACACAACCATGTTGTAAAATGTAAAACAGTGAACCCTGCAACTTTCCTAATGGAATCGTGGACAGATGAACACCTACAGCAATACGACTGTGCCACTTATGAGGGTAAGGAGGATGATATTCCCAAAGCCAAAGACAGCCCTTCGGAGGAGGGTGAGGTACTTTTAGTTGATGGTTCAGTGACGGTCGACCAGGACACAGGGCGGAGACATGCTGGGGCAGCAGTAGTGCGTTTAGAAGTGGGGGAACATGAGACACTAGTAATGAAAATCTTACCCATGCATTACTCAGCACAAGCTGCAGAATTTATAACACTCATTGAAGTGCTTTGTGCGTTAAAGGGGTGTTATGCCACCATATATTCATGTGGGTCTTTTACGCTGGGAAAAGGAGGGGCTTTAGACGGGCAGACAAATCACCAGTGCAACATGAGCGTTACTCAATGCCCTGATTTCCGGCCTTGCAGAGCCATCTGTGGCAGCGATCATCAATTGCGCAACTCACCCAAATAAAACAGACAAAATGTGTTAGGAAATGCTGCCGCCAAGGTGGCAGCAAAAGTGTCCACACCTGCTGAGTATGTCACTGCAGCCATCACCACGAGGCCAGAAACAAACCCATACACAGCATTGCCCATTGCACAGATAATAGAGATTCAGTGTAGGGCACCATAGGAAGAACAAGGGATTTGGCTCAAGCGTGGGCGCATACAGTCTCCAACTGACCTCTTGTGGAGGTAACAATGTACTGGGAAAGTAGCTATGCCCAAGGAAGTACTGAACACAGCTTTTGAGCAGTTGCACTACCCCTCTCACAGCTCCAACCAGCACATTGCAGCAGACATATAGGCAGATTGGTTTATACCAAATTTCCAAGAGCACCTCTCAGCGATGGTTATGCAATATAGCATGCTGTCAAGTGTTCAGTACTGGAATAACACTCAGAAAATTGTGATGCACTCTCCCCGCGCCATTGAGCTGTTCTACGAGCTCCATATTGATTATGCAGACATAGGGCGAGAGATGCAACAGAGCTCAATATCTCATTGTAGTGGTGTGTCTGTTCTCAGGGTGGGTTTAGGCCAACCCTTGTGCCCACCCAGATGCTGAGTGTGCAGCAAAATTCCTCATACGTAAGGTGTTCCCCCTATGGGGGTGTGTGTGATGTTTTGTGATCAGACAACGGAACTCACTTTTTTAATGAAATCTTTAAGGAAATCACAGCAATGTTATGCGTTAAGCACCACATGTGTTCCATTTATCACCCCCAAGCAAAAGGTGTTGTGGAACAAATCAATGGCCTTTCTAAATTGTTTAACACCCTGAAGAAGAACTGGGTACACTGTCTGCCCCTGACCCTGTTCAATTTATGCACTCAGCCCAGCAAGGACCATCACCTCTCACCACATGAGATAGTGACAGGCAGATGCATGCAAATGCCCATCACCTCTTTGAGGTGGGCATCAGATGCCCATAAGGCTGCAAAAATTCTGGGAGAGGAATTCAAGGAATATTTAACAAATCTAACAGATGCGATCAAATGCGTCTCACGACAAATTGCACCATTGCAACCAGATGATGCCGAAAACACTACGGTCACACCGGCTGACACAACACCCACCCAAACACTGTTGCAGAGGGAGCTGGTGTATGTCAGAAGTTTTGAGCACAAGTGGAACAACCACAGGTTCCATGGACCCTACGAAGTCGTGTTTTCCACTCCTCTTGCAGCAAAGGTGAAAGGGCTTCAATTTTGGAAACACCTCTCTGACATTCGTAGGGCCCCACCAAATTCCACACCAGTAACCTAAATCTGACGCAACCAGTCTACCTCACCTTACTTAGCTTTATGCTGACAATATAAGTGCATGTACAAAAGAAAGCCAGCATGCATTGCTGCTAGAAGCATAAGCTCTGTAAATTAAAACAAATCTCTCTCCCTCCTTCTTCCCTTCTCCTTTCTGCTTTGACATATTTCACCCCTTCCCTGATCCCCTTCCCTTGCCCATCCCTCTTCCAAGCCTTACCGCCAGAAGGCCACATTCCACAGAGAGGGCAGGAGCCCTGCTCTGCATCACTACGGAGGAGGAACACAGCTGATCGCTGCTACGGCACTGCAGCGGCCTCCCCCTCGGAATGAGGCGAGTTGAGCACGCAGCTCTGAGGCATAACACCTTTGCCTGGCACCTTTCTGGCATGCCCCCATCGACACTAGCTTCAGCAAATATCCCTCACGGCCCCCAAGCCTTTTGTTCACATAAGCCTGATTTTAAAATGGCGTCCGCTCTAACCAGGCATTGATCGTTGCCTAGCGACCAGGTGCATTTCTGCAGCACCAATCCGCCAGCAGGCGGAAGACGCCGGCTGCGGCCCTTCCGGAGAAGGCCCTGTTCCGTGCCTGTTTGGCGCATGGAAGCGCGGCGTGGCCAACCCACTATGGCCGACCCATCCCTCCCTACTATTATTACACAGTGAAACTCAACTAACAAAATTTATATTATAACTCTACATGAGATAATTCGCCTCTCCTCATGGCCGCTGGTTGCATGATCCATGAACCCTTGCAACTGTAGACATTGCAACTCCCTGGTTAACAGTGTGTCCACCTTGTTAGTACATACTCTTACCTGCATTACAATCACTCTCTTCCGGATTGATTTAACGTATTGCTGCATCAGCATCTATGCATTTTTCTAACTATACTGTCAAATCTTGCTGCCCTGCCATTGGGTCATGCACGCATCTGTTGCTATATTGCGGATTGTCAAATATAGTTGCCCTTCCATAGGGACATGTATGCTTTTTAGCTATATTGTGGATTATCAAATCTAGTTGCCCTTCCATAGGGACATGTATGCTTTCTAGCTATATTGTGGATTATCAAATCTAGTTGCCCTTCCATAGGGACATATATGCTTTTTAGCTATATTGTGGATTATCAAATCTAGATGCCCTTCCATAGGGACATGTATGCTTTTTAGCTATATTGTGGATTATCAAATCTAGTTGCCCTTCCATAGGGCCTTGTATGCTTTTTAGCTTTATTGTCATATGTCCAGTGTAAGTACACATATGACTAGCTCCTGCACTAGTATTTACGTAGCACCTTCCCATAATGCTGGAGTGACTATAGAATAATCAGACATGTGCACCCCTTAAACTCACCTTGTATACATACTCTACTCCTTAATCGGGGCTACTCTTATAATTACCACACTAATGGCCCACACAAATTCTACACCCTGCAATCTGCAGGAGAGAAATACGCGATTTAGAGCTAGGCTACCACGACTCTATCATCTTAAAAACAATAGAACCAGACCTTCTATCCTCACTCCACCTCTAACGGCCACCAACCCTAACCCTTCTGGTACAGTTGCCAAAAGACTCACAAAAACACAAAATTACGCTGTGCATAACCAGAAGAGACATAAGCATCCCAAAGTAAAACCCACTCAAGAAAGAATTATTACTCCCACCTTATCAGGAGCACTCATCAATGCAAGGTCCCTCATAGCTCGTAACACGGAAATTGCCGACATACTTACTATGGATAACCTAGACTTTTTGGCTGTCTCCGAGACCTGGCTCCATGATGCTGCTGGTCCAGCACTCATGACTGCCATACCAGACAACTAAAATATACTAAGAGTCGACCGGCCTAACTCGAGAGGAGGCGGCCTAGCTATCATTTCCAAAACTAAGTTAGCACCAAGACTTACACCACCTCCAGCTATCACATCTTGTGAAATACTCTCAGCTAAACTACCCATTTCCAAGAATAGCACACTAACCATTATCTTGGTGTACAGACCACCTGGCCCTCTAGGGAACTTTGAGGAAGACCTTTCCAGCCTCCTTACCAACAACATCAAAGAGTCCACCCAACTCCTACTACTAGGTGACTTTAATCTAGGATTTAATGATGCTGAGGACAAACAGGCCCAATCCATCCAATCGATATTACTCGAACATGGCCTTACCCAAAGAAGTCCTAGCACCCACTCACATAAAAGGACACACACTAGGCTGGATTGCCAATCTGAACTGCACCACTACCATCTCTAGCATTATACTTCAAACATGGACTGATCACCACCTCATCTGTTTCTCACCCTCATAGAACCGTTAAAACCAGATAATCGAGAAATAGCACCACCTCTGCCAACTAGAAGCAAAAAAGAAATTACTGCTGAAAAACTACTCCCCCTCCTCCTACCAGCCCTTACTGCTAGTGCCAATAACACAGACCTGAACGCATTAGTTGGCATATTTAACATCGCTATGACTAAAGCCTTGGACACTATCGCTCCTTAATTCGTGGTTCACCCCACACCTCAAAGAATTACGAATCCAAAAACGCAAACTGCAAGCAATCTGGAGGCACTCACCTTCTGCTGAGAATAAAACTCTACTTACCAACTTTGCAAACAAATACAAGAAAGAAATCATCCAAACCAAAAAAAATACTTTCAATGAGAGAATCAGGAAAGTGAACTCCAACTCTAAAGAACTCTTTTCCATCCTCCGAGAAATGGAAAACCCTATTGCTCCCATGGATAATGGTGCACTAGCATCCAAAATGCTTTAGCAAACAAAATAATAACCTTACAAACCAAAATTGCAAAAATGAAAGCTGCCCTGAGCTCCACAGGAACTCACGCTACCCCTCTGACAGATACCCCAAGTACTGATGTACCAAGTAGCTGCCAACCATTCAGGTTTTCCGATATCTCGGTACTGGAAACTGGAAAGGTCATTTCATCTCTAAAACCATCAAACTGCCAGGGTGACAGTTGCCCGGCTCAAGTAATCAAGGACGCAGCTAGAGACTTAGCACCCTTCATCTCTAAGCTAATTCATTCCTCCTTTAGATCAAGTACCGTACCCACTAACCTTAAAGAATCATGGGTACTGCCTCTCCTCAAAAAACAGAGCCTTGACCCAGCTATCCCTACCAATTATAGGCCCATTACCACAGTCCCGTTCCTCCTCAAAATCATTGACAGAGTAGCCTACCTCCAGATCCAAAACTACCTGGAGACGAACCAACTACTAGGATCACGCCAATCTGGATTCAGACCACAACACGGTACTGAAACGGCCCTAATCGACCTCAAGACACAAATCGACGAGTTGAAGGATAAAAGTAAAACAGCTATGCTCCTCCTCCTCGACCTATCGGCGGCTTTTGACCTAGTTGAGCATGCAGTGTTATGCAAGCATCTAGCGTCTGCTGCCCATTTCTCAAGTGAAGCTATAGCCTGGGTACAATCCTTCCTAGCCAACCGGACGATGAGAGTGTTCTCCCCCTTAGCTTCAGCGGACCCAATACAAATCACCTGTGGTGTCCCACAAGGTTCATGTGTCTCCCCTACAATGTATAACATCTTTACTAAGCCACTCTTTGACAAACTTGACAGAATGGGGGTAACTTATACTAACTACGCGGACGACATGCAGATCCTCATACCCCTATCTGGCAACTTTGTCGCAGACTCAGCTCTAGTGAATAAGATTTACCTCCTCATTCAGGCATGGATGGCCTCTTATGGCCTCTGCCTGAATGACGACAAAACAGAGATACTGATTTTGGGCTCCGACTCTAACCTAAAGAAACTTAGCCCTAGCTACACAGCTTTTAACATAGATGGCAATATAATCAAAGTGGTAACTGAGGTTAAAACACTAGGTTTTTACCTTGATTCCACACTATCTCTCAAAAAACAAGTCAACTCCCTGGCTTCATCTACAGCCTACACCTGCAAACTAATCAGGGCCTGCAGACTCTACCTCTCCAAAACTAACTGCATCACGCTAGCCAACGCATTCATAATGTCTAAACTAGATTACTGTAACGTCCTATATGCAGGGGCTAATAAAACTGTCATAAATAAATTACAAATACTACAGAACAATGCCCTTAGAGCAGCCTTAGACATACTCCGTAGAGAGCACATTTCCAATATCAGGAAAGACCAACACTGGTTAAAAATTAGTGACAGAATTCTCTTCAAGACACTATCCATCACTTACAAAGGATTGAACAACACAGCACCACCATATATTTCGGCGAGACTCATTAGAAAATCCCCTAGGCACCACACCAGAGCTTCTGACCACCTTCTACTAGAAACACCCAGATTCAAACTCACTAAATCGGGGGGAGCGAGCTTCCCTGTTAGAGCGGCGCGTGCCTGGAATGCACTCCCGTCTGCTTTAAGAGACGATCAGCCCTACTCTAGCTTCAGAAGAAAAGTGAAAAACTGGCTCTGGACCAATGAAACCTGCTAAACTGTTCCCTTACTCTTGACTCTGGATTTCTGTATGTAAATATCCTGAAACTTGTACTATCTTGAAATATGCATTTTTTGACTATCTTGATTCGTACTGTAAATATTGCTAAAATATGTAATGCATCCACTGTATGTAACCAAGCTTAAGTATTCTTGTTACTGCTGCGCACAGCTACCCCAGGGTTTTGAGCGCATTATCAAATAATAAACTAAACCAAACTAAACTAAACTTCCATACCCATTCTTGTTCCCATTACAGGTGAAAAGAAGATGCAGAGTTCAACATCAAATTGTTCACTGCATAGTAATAGAAATGTTATTAGTTCTACTAGAATTTATTGTAAATTCTGGAGCAGACTGGATTCGGACAATTGAGGCCTTGCGCTCCACAGGGGTTTCTCCGTCCCTAAACTCTATTCATAAACCCATATCTTTGCTTCCTATGTACTTAAAGAAATCTCCTGACTCTTATGTGAGATCTGATTTCTTGAGATTTCGTCTGAATATATATGCCTACCCATGAAATCCTTCATATTAGATATAGAGATGTAATTGATACAAGTATCTGTGATCTTCGCAAGGACGGCTGTGTTCAATCATTGAGGCATTTGTTTCTCAGTTGTTCAGGCACCTCAGAAATGAGGATGATATCTCTGCCTAGATTTTTCTGCCATGATTGGTGGCTGAATATAGACTCTTTTTGGGAGAGGTTAATCTCTGGTAACAAGACTCTACTGACAATAGCAATCTCAAAAGTGTTGGTGGGATTGAATACTGGATAGTGTCAACAAATGTTTGTGGGGACCATATGTGGCAGGAAACGTATGATAATTGTTGTTTTTTCATTATTTTAATATTTGTAATATTAATATTTTCCTTTTTTTCTCCCTTTTGATCTCATTTTTATACTTTTCTGTTTGAATATTCTCAGTGATGGTGTATTGATTTTTATGAATTAAATGACTTTTTTGTAATTGTTGTATGAGATTTAAATTGTGATTCTTTTTTTGTAAAAAATCATATTTCTGACTAAAACACAATAAAAAAAAGTTTTAAAAAAAGAATGTATTCATAGCAATGCAGCCTGCATTTCATAGCCATTTAGTTCACCTTCCTTATGTTATTGTTAGGAATATGTTGGGGTCATCTTTTATCTGGGCAAGCCATTTAAAAGAGGGAGCAGATGAAATCTGAACAAAAGCACACCCCTTAACTTAACTGAACCATTAAACACAACTGTATATATGTATAATACGCCCGAAACAAATAACACCAGTACCCATTTCACTGCATGTAAAAAGTTTGAAATGCTAATTCCAACTAGTAGTAATAACACCACGATTAGCAGGAATAGATTACCAAGAAGATATATATCAGGCCATGACAGAATGAGAAGACAAGTGCGTAGGCTCTAATATAATGCATACCATGCGGTTGAAGATAGCCGTCATCCCGAGCACTCGATCAGTTGGTACTTCGACGTGAGTGCAGGGGGTAGATGAACAACCAATAGAAGTTGCTGCGTGTGCTAGTTAAAACCACACACTTCGGGGGCCCCCAATATTCTAGTACCACAAGAAGTACTGACTATAGAAGCACAATGCCCTATTCATCTTGTGCTACATAGGATCAAAAGCACTTCCAGGCAGGTAACATTTATCTACAACTTGTCGATCCAGATGCCCAGAAATGTAAAGCTAGTCCTCCAAACACCAACTGTCTAAAGCAACCCTATTTGGTCATCAAAGGTGCAAAGTATGTGAGCCACAAGTGGCAGGAAACGACCCTTGCTTGCCGAGCCGAAGTACTCCTGGGGTTTCAAGAAAGGACTGTGGCCCTCATGGAATGAATATGCCCACAAACATGGACAGAGCACATCACAAAACTGACATGGATTGCAGCAATGGAGTAGCCTGTAAAAGTGCACCAAGAAAAAAACTATGAGTTGTACTTTTTCAGTGAAGGAACTGTCTTTGTTGGCTCAAATGAATGATGCAACAGGACAGTGTTGATTCCAGATGTAAGGAGGGGCACAGCAGCACTGATGAACCACTATTGGGTTTGTGGTCAAGAAGCGTACTTGCACCTCCCACCATTCTGGAAGGGCTATTGCTTGCTAGCTATGCTACAAACAGCCATATTAGTAGTCCCAGAAGAACACTTCAAAGGGGGGCAACTGCCCAACGAAGCACCAACAGTTCCCCCGATGATCGCAGATCAAAACACACTGCCACAACCAGACTCTGGCATTCACCCTGGCAAAGAGCCATATGGCCAGCTGCGGAGAAAAAAAAGAACATCGAACTATCTGTCCAAAGACTCATGGAAATTGCTTGAAGAAATACTGGAAGAATACAAGCTATTCACCTCAGCAGAGACATGCATCCATATTGCTACCCGGTGTACAAGCACAAGCTAATGCCAAATGGCTCCAGATTGTGCACTGGGAATTCGCTCATTCACATTCGTAACTTGCGAAGATGCTTTGAATGGGACTCACACGTCATCACTGTAGTGCATGACTAGGGGTCAATATGAAAAAAGAGGCTGGCGTCCAAGCGGAGGACTGGTTCATGCTGGCTTTTACTTGGGCCTTCTCATGGCTATGAACACTAGTGAAGATGCTGGTGCACATCATCGTGTTCATCTTGGTCATCTTCTGCACATGCCAGTTGGGTGTCCGATGTTGTGCAATTTTGTGCCTAATAGCGCAATGATGATGGTCTCGATTGCCATTGTGGACAATGCAAAGGGTCTTGAACTTGTCCTTGCACCCACCGGGATATATAGTAAACCTTCTTAAGTCATCATATATTTTGCATAAAACCAAGAAATTGAGAAGAAGTACATCCAGTCCCCTCCACACGAATGTCATAGAGTTGCATTTTCAGATGCATTAAGTTGACTACATGTTACTGTATTTAATTCTAACTAATTAAATCTAGTACATATACATTTTCTATGTTTTACTTATGAGTTTGAATTTAAGCATGACTGGGAGCCTTCATATTTGTATAAGAAATCTAATGCCTGACTGAACCAATCACAGTAAGCTGTTTTAGCTTTTCTGCAATCATGGTTGTCCATTTTGGCCAATCCCTCTATAGACATTAGATGTGTGATCTACTTAAGTTCCTTTCAAACATGATTAAACCATGGGATTAGCAGGGCCTTCATTTTTTAACGAATAATGTTTGAGATATGAAGCATCAATGAACCTCTAGGATTGGTCCATGTATGCAATACTAGTGATCTTCAAAGTAAGATAAGCCCAGTTCTGTATGAACATCATATGTTGTGGCTGATGTTGGCACACCTGACCTTTTATGGCAGAACTTGTTTTCCTGTATCTTTATCTGTATTTTCCTGTATCTGTAAGCATGTTGGGCTCCTAAACACCCAAATACCAGCCACATTAAGTGCCACTGCCACTACAAGTATGGTAGAATCTAAATACGTAATCGACTGGTTGTGTTTTATACAATCAACAAAAACCGGAGATCCCCCCCAATTGCTTGGAAGATCCCACATTCCATCATTTTATAAGGATACCTCCTTCAAGAGACCATTTAAATGATGCTTTATTTATCTCAGGTTGTAGTTGACTCTAGATTACCTTTGCCATCAACATGTTTTGGTTCCTTGAAAACATTTTTCCGGATGCTATTATTATCAACATGTATTTTCTTTTTGGTCACCATTATCATATGCTTGTTTATGCTCTGACGTATACCATGTTGGCATACTTCTTGTCACCTCATGCTCTGTATTTCTTAATCAATTAAACAGAAGAGAAGGGGATGTTTATGGCATAGCTTATAGCTGACAACACTGAACTAGTTTAACATGCTGTTGTTCAACTGGCTCTCTTTACTTAGATGTCATGGAGAATGGTTTAGATGCATTCTCAGCTCCTCGTAAATAGTGATAATAATTATGTACTTGCTTACTGTCTGCTATTTATACCCATCGCATCGGTAAATGCTTCCTCTTTTGCCTACTGGATTTGTCATTGGGCCTCATCACGCGTTGGGCGATATTCTGGCCGTAAATCCGCCAGAATACTGCCTGACTAAATTAATATTACTGCCACTTGGTCCGGCGGTATTACTGCTGGATTACAAGTGGTGGTGGCAGTTTAAGTGCCCATTTTTTTAGTTCATACGACTCAATGGGGCATTTTCGGCACAATTACTGCTGCAGTAATATTGCCATGCTAATTGCGCCAAGAATTGGCGCAAAGTCAGAAGATTTACCTCCAGCTCATAGCTCGAGGTGAATCGTCCAACTTTCCCCTAAACTCATAGTTGGGCGGTACGTTAATGCAGCGGTAATGGTATTACTGCCGCATTTTTACTGCACCACCCAACTCGTGATGAGGTATTTGAGTCTTCAATTTGTTTTTTTCTCCGTATGGAGTGCTTCTGTCACTGCAACGTTACAAAATATCATTGGTACAAGGCCCCTCTTTCTCTCCAGGATTTAAGCATAATCATTTAAATTTGTATGGGGAATAGTCTCCAAATATTTTGACCTTGCCTTTGTGAAAGTGACTTTTATATTACATTGTCATTGTGTTTAGGTCTCCATGCGGTAAAATACTGCTGCCATTTTGTCTCCTTTGTAAGTTGCGTTTTGAGTCCCTTCTTGGTTTCTAGGGTTACCAGCATACCTTGTTCCATTCCTGGTGTAATTGTGGCCACAGTATATATCATACCGTCCAGCATTTACTTCTACTTTTTGTGAGTGGTGTGTTGCATTTCTGTGCCTGCAGGGCCCATTTTATAATGGCCTCTATTATGTGTAAAGTCTCAATCACTCTCATAATTGCTATGACATGGATTTCTCTGGTAAAGCATTTGGTATTTATGTTCCTCCATTATCTTTAATTCACAGTTTTCTGAAATATTTTTCAATTATTGTTTAAAATGTGTTCACGGTTTGCAGAAAATCTTATACATTTATCATAAATGACACACAAATCACACCAAGACACAAATATTACACAGAGAAATACAAAAGTCTTTGGGAATGGGGAGCATGCTAACAACGGGCCCTTAGCGGGCCCCGCAAGCAGATCTCGTAATGAGGCGGTAAGGGGTTAACGGCTCGGGCACCTTTACTGGCGCCGTTAACCCCTTACCGCCAGGGTCGGAATGACCCCCAGTGTGTCCAAAAGTCTTCTCTTTTCAACATAAAACTTTATCCCCAAAAATTCCCTAGAGCCCTTTCCCTTGCTTCATTCCAAGGATCAGAATATACTACTAGATCTTTTACTGTTTCTGTTTCTTGCTCTTTTCTCCATAATCAACAAAACATAGAGACTTTTCATATATTCTTCCGGTAGCCCATTACTTCCTTAGAGTTCAGTCAGTTAAATCTAAATTCCATAAACATTCTTCTTACATCTCTATCCGGAAAATGCTTAAATATTGTTGCATCAACATAAAGTAAGGAGCTATTTGTACATATTCTTTTGCCAACTTGCATGTGATTAAGTAAGACAAGTTATGACTCCAATTACAAAGACATGTCTTTTTCTTAAAATCCTTAATTAAAGTTTTGCTACCTTTTAATTAACTGAAAATATATTGCTAGGATGGTACGTCATTAGCTTACAAAGTCCCAGAGACCTCTTTGTCGGATGGTGGTCTCACGAAAAATGAGAAGCAAAAATAATTACATATTTTGGAAATTGCTTTTACATTGAAGAAAAGGTAAGAGAAGGGAAGAAGGAAGAAGTATTCAACCAATTAATTACTGCCTGGCCCCTTTTTCTAAAGGGCCATAAAACAGAATGAAACCGACACATGCACAAACACTAGGTAGCAGTTTTTCGTCACTGAGAAATAACATTTCAAGCACAGCAATGTTATTCACTCAATGTTTTTCAGGTAATGCATAATGTGTTGGATTAATGAGGAGTATTGGTCCCTTCTCGCCACGGGTGAGCCACTGCCTTTGAGGCTAGGGAGGTGAGCCCGCTCTGCAAGACCCTCCCTATAGATCTGGGCAAGTGGGACGTCAGTGGGAGCGCCTCCACTTAGAAAACAAAGACTCCCATTCCCAAAGAGAGCTCCCTATACAGGACACTTTATCTGCATACATGGGACTGCCTTGCATCAAAAACACTGTGTCCTCCTTCTGTTGGCTGTTCGCAATGTGGAAGCTAATACGTTATCTGAAAAGAAAGATGATATCACTTTAAGAAAAAACTGCTGTGAAAATGGGAAGAGGAGGCCCAAACCAGGGAGAGAGAGTGGTACGCAGGGGAACTCCCCTGATGTTGAAACGCCACAGAGAGGCAGAGTTGAGCGCAGCTGCTGAGCCTGCGGTACTGCAAGATGCAGGGAAAGCAATTCGGAGACGTCAGTGGACTGACATAACAGACAGCGGAAGGACTGTTGTCAGGACGGAGTCAGAGGAACCGTTGAAATAGGTAGGTGTTGTGACCACGCAGGTGCTGTTGTGGGCCTGGAGCCATCCTAACTACACCAAAACCTGGATGATGGGAAGCAAAAAAAGCTTCTACCCACCACCATTTGGAGAAGCAGCGAGCTACAGACAAGCTGAGACCGGAGCAACCGAGAAAGCAAGAAGCAAAAGAGTAGAGAGGACTTTGGCCTACCCAAGCATGAGCCGACTCCTGCAAAGTCACCTGAGGCTGATGCAGGTACAGGGGTGTTCTGGCAGAGCTGGCAGTCACCCGCAGAATCAATAGTAACGCAAAGAGACTGTGATTGTGATACATGTATTAATGGAATTAAAGAGTGAGCGGAAACAGATATTGGAGGAGATATTCAAAACCCTAAAGCAAGAAAAAAGTTGTGAAGTGTTAAGAAAGTGGAAACAACTATCACGGGGAAGAGATAGAAACCCCCAAATAGTAATTTAAAGAGAGACAATTGTTAAAGAGTGGAGGGACCCCTGTAAGAAAAGTTGTGAAAACGTATTGCGAGGTAGGAGTACAAAGTGAAGTACCCCCAGAACGAAGGAACTTGGTAAAGCCATCTCAGAGATGGTAAATTTCAAATGAAATAAGTCAGAGGAACAACCCAGAGAGAAAGGAAAGTGGTTAAGAGACTATTTTCAAGAGAGCAATATTAAGGGTTGTTTGCTCAGGAAAATATGAACCACCAACAGTTAGTAAGAGCTGCAGGAGCTCATGATAGAGACATTTCAGTACCAGAGGAGATCATCATAGGGAGTATTTTTGTGATACAAGAGACATTTAGATATTTCAGACTTGTATGAAACCAGAAGACCCTGGGAGAAGCCACAACACAAAAAGACAAAGGGGAGACCACCAGAAGAGAGAGATTCTTTTGGACCGAATTTAGTTAGTATTATAGGTGGTAGGGTCCGATAGGGTTAGATTTAGAATGAGGTCATTTTTGATTTTTTACTACTTGGCGAGAGACAAGGACGTAAGTTTAATTCAGTTAGGTAGGGAATTCCCCAACTGCGATAGGGCAAGTTAGGCCTTATCTGTTATTTAAAATAAAACACTTAAAGTGTCCGAGTTGTGTCCGGCTCCTTCTTCCGACCCGCCACAGTGTCCAAACACTTTAGGATGACGAGTTTAATAAGTGGGGCCCAGAATGAAAGAAAAAAAAAACAGTAAGGCTTTTGTAGAGAAATTGCAAAATGCTATATTTTAAGGCACACAGCTTGAGACAGAAATGTTATGCTTTTGTACACGTTGCCTGCACAGTAAAGATTATCACATGTACGGTGGTCTTTAATTTAGAATGTTTCAATCAGCTTCATAGCTTCACATTTTTCCAAACACAATGTATTAGCAGTTTCCTGGCAGCCACTGCCAAATAATTGCATACAGTGAGTGTAATACCCAACCAGACTGATACAATCACCCTGCACCAGTGTTTTGGGACAAAAACATTGTCAAAGGTTAGTGGTTGTTTTTGCAGCCTCCACAGTGTGATAGCGTTATACAGTAGGTCAACCAGAGTTGCTTACGCCTACTTGTATGCATATGCTGCAACCCACAAAGTAATATTCCCTATGCTTCCATGATGCTTTGTCCAAAGTTATCCTTGTTGTGCCCCATATTTGACAGTGCCTTCCTGATTCACATACAAAGCGCAAAATATAAAAATACATTCCCACTGTTAGAATGATGAAATTACTACTGTTGGCTGGGCATGCCTCTTATCCGATCATGGGTACCAATCATTTCTGCTCAGATATCCACTATTGCCCTATATGAGGCCTCTGTCATTACTCATTCGCCCCTACCTATCTTAGTTGCAGCATTTCTCGCAAAACCCTGGACAGACCACTCAGATCTAGTACCAACACACACCTCCACATCCCATGCCACACAACCTCCACAGAAGGTAACGCCAGCTTTCCATTTGCAGCACCCCGCATTTGGAACTCGCTCCGAACACACCTTAGCAATGAATCTTCCTTCCCAAAGTTTAAGAAACAACTAAAAACCTGGCTGTTCAATAAGTATTAACAGCACAGGTGCTCAAGCTGTCTAAGATATATGTAACTGCTTAAAATTCCCATGAGATCTGTAACTGCTTAAGATGCCTATGATGTAAGTAACCTATGCCATGACACCTAAGGGTTTGGGCGTGTAATCAAATGCAATAAATAAATACAAATAAATTCAGGGATCTAAACATTGTGTACAAAAGTCGTATGTGAGAGGTAGCAATGGCAGGTCATCTTTTGGTACTGTCGATGTCCTTGCCTTGATGGTCTCATGCTGAAAATAGTCCATAGTGTGTCATAAATAATGTGTCTATGTTCAGACCAGCATTTTTCAGGATGAGACTCTTCAAGTACTTGAGGTTCTATGTTCTTCCTTGTGTGGTATTCCAAAGACACCTTTCAATACCATCACTGAGAGGTACTGCAATTTGTGCCCATGTCGGTTCATTCTTTCACATATTTCCTTGAAAGTCCCACCAACATACATTCCTTGTGGGCATTCATTTCTTGCATTGGATGGGGTATGTTGGACGATTTGCAATTGTATGTTCCTTGTATTTGTAATGTTTGGTTTTGTGTCGTTTTATAGCTGATTCAGTGCAGATGTGTTGGCAGGTTTTGAATCTCCTAACATTGCATGGGGGTGTTCCCTGTCTTATTTTTCTTAATCATGTGCAAATGTTCTGCTGGTGAGGGACTGTGCTAAATTTTCCAATTGTTTGTATGCAATGAAAGGGGTTTCCTTGAAAATGACACTCAGCACCTCGTCTCAATGAATTAAATATTGATTGTAGGTCCTTAACATTCTATTCAGTTGTGTTAGTGCTGTACGATACATGATGACCAAGGGGATTCTTTTTATGGTACACTCTCTCCGCACTGTATAAAAAAGAAGTCTGCCAGGCAAAACGTAATTCATATGATGACCGCATAGCTAAATCCAATTCTAGCATGAAAGAGTTCTTCTCCATTCTAAAGGAACTCGAGTCTCCCATTGCCATTCAGGACACCTGTACCAAGGACAAACCTTGGTGCACGGATATCCAGCAAGCCCGAACAAATAAAATTATCACACTCCAAAATAAAATCCAGCAAAAAAAAGAAGCACTCAAAATTCAGTATCCGCCTCATACCAACAACTCATTGATGCATAGTAACACCTTCCACTTCTCCAAAATGACCACCCTGGAAGTAGAAAAAGTTATCCTGTCGCGTAAACCATCAAACTGTAAAGGTGACATTTGCCCAGCACAGCTGATAAAAGACGCTGCCAGAGAATTATCCCCCTTTATTGCTAAACTGATCAACGCATCCTTCGCTTCAGGCACAATCCCTGCTAACCTCAAACAGTCCTGGGTTCTCCCTCGCCTAAAGAAGCAGACACTAGACACCCTCATCCCCACTAACTACCGCCCTATTACTACGGTACCATTTCTTCTTAAGATTCTGGACAAAGCCGCCTACATCCAAATTCAAAGGCACTTGGAACTACACAACCTACTAGGAGAAAGACAATCGGGCTTCCGACCATTACACGGAACAGAAACTGCCCTCATAGACTTGAAGGCCCAAATTGATGAGCTAAGAGACAAAGGGAGAACAGTACTCCTACTACTCCTGGACCTCTCAGCGGCCTTTGATTTGGTGGATCATAGAGTCCTCTGTAGTCACCTGGACTCCGCCGCTCATTTCTCGACAGAAGCCATTGGATGGATCAAGTCTTTCCTGAGTGAGAGAACTATGCAAGTCTTCTCTCCCTCAGCGGAGGCAGATCCCACCCCGATCTCGTGTGGTGTCCCTCAGGGCTCTTGCGTATCCCCAACTCTATACAACATCTTCACCAAGCCCCTGTTTGACGATCTGGACCATCTTGGTATCACCTACACTAATTATGCAGATGATACACAGATCCTCCTCCCGCTTTCTGGGGATCATGCTAAGGACACGGAATTGGTGAACAACGTATACTTTATGATCCAGGCATAGATGGCCACTCATGGCCTTTGTCTAAATGATGATAAGACAGATTTGATTATCATGGGTACCCAAGCCAATATCAAAAAACTAGGACAGGAATTCTCCTCCTTCAACATAGACGGGAACATCATCCAAGTATCCAAGGATGTAAAAACCCTGGGATTCTATCTTGATTCTACCCTATCTTTTGATAAACAGCTAAAATCCCTTGCCTCCTCCACGGCCTACACGTGCAAACTGATTAGAGCTGGTAAACCATTCCTCTCCAACAAGAGCTGCCTAATCCTGGCTAGAGCCCTAATTCTCTCCAGAATAGATTATTGTAATGCTCTATACTCTGGAGCTAATAAAAAAATAACCCAAAGACTACAAACTTTACAAAATAATGCCCTGAGAGCGGCACTAGGCATTAATAAAAGGTCCCACATCTCTTCCACCAGACGACATTACAATTGGCTGTCTACGGAGAACAAAATAAAACTCAAGATGCTATCCCTGACTCACAAAGCCCTTAATAACTCTGCCCCTAGTTACTTGACTGACAAACTCCATAGGAGAACATCTCTTAGACCTACTAGAGCTGGCAACTCCAATTGCCTGACAATACCAAACTTTAGACTTAACACTATTGGAGGAAACAGCCTCCCAGTAAAGGCGGCTAAAACCTGGAACTCACTACCACAAGACTTGAGAGCAGACCTGCCCTACTGTTGTTTCAGGAAAAAAGTTATCCAACTCCTTACCTCGACTGACCTTTGCTGACCGGTGTTTCCCACCTCCCACGGGTATTTTGACCTCCTTGAACTTGTATATTTGCTGTAATTACTGTATGCCTGATTTGTGTGACCCTATGTAATCTCCAATGTACATTTTGCTATGATGTAACCTGTAAGTTTTGTATTTTCTTGACCACTGCGCCCTGCTATCCCTGGGTCTGGCGCGCATAAAAAGTGAATAAAACAAACAAACAAACAAACAATTGAAGCAGGTCATTTTTGGCTATTATCAATGCTTGTTCAAATTCCCTGTCCGTTTAACTGGCTGAGTGTCCCTTTTTCAAGAAGGATGTGCAAAGTGTGACAAGTAGTTTGCCCCTTGTCCTCCTGTTGGAGGATATATGTTTATTTTAGGTGGCCTGTCTGTAGATAATGGATCACTTTGTATGGATTGGATGGAAATGTATCTTGTTCAGGTATTTGTTCATGGCCGTTGGTTTGCTGTATATAGCTGTTTCCAGTTGTCCTTCTTTCCAACAAAAATGGTGGTATCCTGGTAATGTACGCTCACCTTGGAGCATGGTGAATATAATGGAGTGGTGGAAGCCATTTAGGCATTCATAGAATTGTTCCAGGGAATCTTCTGCGTCTGTCCAAATCAAGAAAATGTCATTGATGAAGCCCATTTATATTAGTGGTTTCTGGAATTGTTGTTGTAAAAACCACTGCTCGAGGTCTGCCATGAAAAGGTTTATAAACTAGGGTGCGATTCTCCTGCCCATGGCCATTCCAGTCTTTTGTAGGAAATCTCTTCCATTGAAGCAGAAATTGTTGTGCGCAAGTATGAACCTTATGAGATCTGTTATGGCTCTAATTGAAGTGTCTGTCTTGCTGGGTGTGTTTTGCAGAAAATTCTGGCTTGCAGCTATTCCATTTTCATGTGGAATGTTGGAATAAAGTGATGTGACATCCAACGTGGCAATAGTGTGTCCGGGGGTACATGTTCTACCTCTTGAATCTTCCTGAGAAAATGTTGTGTCTTCTGTACAAAGCTGTTTGTGCCTATCACCAGAGGCTTTGGGTTGGATTGAATATATCCAGATATGGCTTCGGTTAATTTATTGACCTCAAAGATGATTGGGCAGTTTGTTGCTCTTTGGGAGCCTAAAGAATGTCCCAATCGGGTTGTTTGTTATCAGATGCTGAAGGTGTTCCTCCACAAGGCATGGCATGGACTTGATGATTTGTTCCAGAGTATTTTTGTACTCCGTGGTAGGGTCATCACTCAGTTCCTGGTAATACTCTGACTCAAGAAGTTGTCTGTATGCCATTGCTTTATATTTCTGGATATCTTTGACTAAACAACTTGTATCTTGTCTGCAGGTTTTGTTAGGATGTCCTTGTTTTTTGGAGGGTTCTTATTGCCCTTTTTCATCGGAGGTCAGGTTCTGTTTAGTTATATGTTGTTTTTCAAGTATGTCAGATTTACACATTTTCTGAGACAATCAATGTATGTGTCGACTTTTTGGCCTGCCTTTTCTTCATTGATCTGCCCATGGAAATATTCTTTGAGATGCAAGTATTGTTCGTAGTCTTCGATTTCCCCAAGAAGTTGAATTCTGTCGAGTTCCTGGGTGGGACAGAATATCTCTCATTTGGAAAGTACAGATTCTTCAGCATGTGTAAATTTGTGTCCAGAGAGGTTGATAACTGGTAGTTGATTGGTGGGTTCCCAGGTCTGGTTCTGTTTGGCGTGCAGATTGAATTCCTTGCATACTTCTTCTTGAAGTCAAAGGACTTTAAAGCGGAAGAATCCCTTATCTTTTTAGTTTCCTTTAATGTAAAAGTGATGTCCGGCTCTGTGGGTTATTTTGTTTCTCATTTATTGCGAGACCACTATCTGACGAAGAGGTCCCTCGGTCTTTGACAACTAATGGAACTACCATCCTAGCAAAATATTTTCAGTTTGTTTAATAAAAGCTATAAAAACTTGGATTCCGTGTGATTTTGAAACTTGGCTACCACTGCCCCAAACTCTTTGCAAATTGAAATCATTAAAGGCATCCATTCATTTATCTTTTAGTTTTATAATGTGCTAACACACAGGGGTGCCGCTTCAAAGCGGCTGGGAAAAACAAAACAGGACTTTGAGTATAATACAAAGGTGTGACATAGATACATGGGAGCCTGTGATGAGGTTACAGGACCAAGGATTCTGCTTATTTAGAGTCAGCATCAGAGACCTGAGGGGACAGTTGTGTTATATAGTGTGGCTGATGCTTTTGATAAAGAATCGCTTGTCACACAAGTTCTGGTGCTTGCACCTTATTCATATTACAACAAACATAAAACAAGTGGAGACAGGAAGACCTCAAATAAACCTTCGCATGGCCCAGGGAATTTCAAGTTTATTGACTAATGGAAAAACATGGGGCAGAAGTGCTAGTCCTGAGATGTAAGTGGGATAGTGGCAGGCATAGTGCACATTCTGTTTGCAGGTTTGTGGGGATGTGGTTCCAGGATTTCAGACCTAGTACTGCGAGGGGTTGGTCACCCTCTGGGTTTCAGTCTTTTTGAACCTGGCTGTAGTTAAGTTGGTAAGCTGTGGCGAGCTTCTATCTGGCTACTTTCCTCCATTAATCGTCATAACACAGTTGTTTAAACCCTAATTGATATATTGCTTGTTTTTTCGGGAGTACTTACATCACATGTTCGAGCTACTTGATATGGAAATACTCAGCAGTGAGCATTCACTCCCCTTCATTTCACACTCGTCCTTTTTTCAGAGGTACTTGATTTATTTGGCAAGTTTGAGAAGTCAGAACGATCCGAGGTAAAAATACTACTTTTAAGCTTTAAATAATAGGAAGCGGCACCTCTGGTCCTGCTCCATGTTTTCCCTGAAAGTCAATTTGGAATGCTGTCCGGAGGTGGTGCAATCTTTCACTTCTAATTTTCTGGATATCAAAAATGGAACTGGGATTACTGCTGGTTCAGTGGCACCCCTTAGCCACAGTAATTGACATCCCTGATTGCAGCTGCATGGACTCCGTTTTAGTCCAAATATTTCAGCGCACCCACAATAAAAATGTGTCCCAATACAACAGTTGCTGGCGTGCTTCATCAAACGCATGGACACCCAATGAGGCCCTTTTTCACCTATGAGGGATTAGTTGCTCCCAGTTGGGGGGGTTTGTTCTTCTACATTCTCAATCTACGGGTAATTGAAAAACAACCAGGGTGTCATTTTTTATGAGCACAATGATAACCATTTCTCACTTTACATTAAGCCATGCTATAACAATACATTTCAATGCACATTTTTTAAAATCTGTTTTTTGTAATATTTAATTGGACCAAATGTAATTTTCGAAGCAAATAAATAAACGTACATGTGCGTACGAACAACTATGTCTCTTTTGTTGGAAATACGTTTGTCACAATGCTGCCTTTTTTCCTTGATTGCATATTATTTTTCGTAGCAGGGCAAAACGTAAGATTTCTGAAGGTCAGTGATCTATCAAGTAATACAATGTCTTAGTTTTACTTTTGGCATTTTCAGGACACATTTGATTTCCTTTTTTTGATAGGACATGCAAAGCGATAGATGATGGTAGGAATGGGCGCCCTGAGACCAAAATACCGCACGCGCAGCAACCCTTCGAAAGCCCCCCAACCCCCTTAAAATAATAACGATTTGCTAAATTGTTGGGAAGTTGTTATAATTCCTTTTCGAAATTATTACTCACCCTTTAGATTAGAAATGAGGCCGGGGTGAGCAATCAACCTTAAATGGTTGGATTTCTGCAGTAAGAAGCACTTGTCTGATTGTGAAGTGGCGGCCATTACTGCCTGATTGAGTCGCGCGCTTGATTTGCCGTTGAGGGAGCATATTCGCCACGCTGCACTGCGAGCAATCAAAGCTTTCCTCACGCGTTTTTGCTGAGCGCTTTACGAGTCCACTACTTTTGCACAGCTGCCACCTTTCGGCTTTCATCAGGAATATTGCATTCCTGCTTGCTATACGTTTCGTTTTTTAAAAAGCAGATCCAGGCGAAAGTAGCTAAACTGTTTCACGTTACACACATTCTGTCAACAACGCCTTTTTATTCCAAATGGTCACACAGCTTCAACGTATTGATTATTCATATGGATTAGCCAGGTGGAACTGAGGCAATATCGGTCATATTTCCGAAGATTGAGGTCTTGCGTGAATGGCCTTTTGACAGTTGTATGTTTCCCTGGTATGTTTGTATGTGTTGTGTTTGGGGACTTCTTCATGTTGTGAAATATGACAATTAGGGATTGCCAGGTGTCTGTCATGCGCCCGAGGAATAGGAGAAAACATATAAAGGCAAGTATATGCAACCTAAAGTTTTGCTATTACTGAGCGGTCTGACGGGTAGAGGAACATTAGGTGCTCACTCACATTGGAATGAGCCAACTCTCGTCAGAATGAGGGGTGTTGCTTTCAGTGTTTTTCATTTATATCCTGTACTAGAGCTACTGACTCCCAGTCTCCTAATCAAATATTATAATTACATTTCCATGCCGCCTTACCACACTTTCTACCGAAGATTCGAAATTTAGCTATTCTAATATTATGTGTACACTAAAAAATTGTACTAACTGGTCCCCCAAAATGGATGCTACGGCAATGTGGGGTCTAAAACAGCCATCGTCCACAGACCCGTATTTTAAATGCAAACAAAGGAGGAATGTAATGAGTACACATTTTATTTGACAGATCCCATTTTTTGTTAATGAAACAGCAGACAGGGATAACGTAATCTGGCCAAGATCAGACAGTTATCAAGAAAGGATGCAGGGAGTTGTATAGGGTGTGCTGAGTCTGCAGTTGACATGGTAAAACTCAGAACTCAGTTAGATGGAATCAGAGCCTTTGAACAAATACAGAACAAATACAATCAGTACAAAATCCAAACCAAAAAACATAATATTCCAGGCAATTTCTCCTTAACCGAGAAGGAACCTGCCCTGAGTAGTATGGAAAAACAAATTCGGCTACAGACGTTTGGGGATCAAGGGACTTCAGAAGCAAGAGTTTATCTGGAGGATTCTTGTAAGAGCTCTTATTCTACACTCTCTTTCTGTGGCACATCTGCCGGGCGCATTAAAGCTCTTGATAACCGGCCCTATCTTGTACCGATGGCTGTAATACTTTCTTTGGATTCCACGGTTCAGGAGAGATCATCCCCATGTCAATGGAGCACCTCCAGCTACCTAACAGTGATGAGCACTGAGGCAAACTCTGAAGTAATCCATATCTTTTCTTTGCAAGCAAAGCAGAAGATCATTTCCCCACAAGTACAGTTAGACGGGGCTCTGAGAAATGAATTTAGGTTCCAAAGGACAGGAGTGGGGGGTCTAAATTCATAGGGCTCAGCGGGCACAAACCCAGCAATGGCACATAAACGGAGCACCCAGTGTACAGATGTTCCCGCCAGCTCTACCACTTGTCCCTGCCACTTGTAGGGACACCCCGTGAATGATGAACGAGTGCTAGGACGGCCTTAGTAGTGATGGGCTGTCCCACTTGAATAAATGCCCACAACAGTGCCACTGATCCAGAGGAGCTAAGCATGATGGCTCGCTGGATCTTCAGAAACTGAAACAGTGAAGCCGTGTTCTAATGAATATGGCAAGAAGGGAAGTCCTTTTATGTTACATGACATTTGTGAAGGGCGCCCCTGCCATTTACATGACCAAGCTGATATCCTTTGTGAAACAAGCACATTCAATGTAATGTCTCGATGCGTCCTTCACTAGGGAACTACTACTGGGCCAAAAAAGGCAGCGAGGGGCAGCTTTACAGTAAAACAATCATAGGTGGTTGTCAAGGATGTGTTGAAGTCAATAGTATTTTATTTCCGATGAACAGAGGATGTACAGGAGCCAGGGACAAAGCAGAACTGTAGCCATTTCTGAGCAGTGATAGAGTAACCACAGGTATGTCAAGGAAGGTGGCATGGTAAGAGATGTGAATGGCTGGCATACATGTGGGAGCTCATAAGTCTGTGTGTAAATAATGTAAGCCTCTTCCTAAGGCACAGGTACACCCAGCAACGTGCCATACCGCATCACATGGAGACGTACTTAGCCACGGGAGAACTGGAATAAAATTCACATGGGTTCTAAGTATATGGTCAGGTCATAGAGCTTGCAATTGAAAGACCCACTAGAAGCAGTATTCTCCAATAAATCAAGGTCTGAAGCAGGGATGTGTATTGGGCCATCAAATTATATATGAGAAAGAGCTTGAAAAACAGGTTGCACAACCAACTAGGCTCCATAGAAACCCGTATACAAATTTTAATTTCATACACATTAAGAGTTAATAAAACACACAATAAATACCACTCATCACACAAATGCTAAGTAAATACAAAGGGATCTTAGTAGATCCTTACATAAAAAACATAGGATTTCGTCATTAACAATGAAATGGTTGATTAACATAGAGTGAAAGATACATTCAACATTTAGCTGGTATTGTATCATTTTCTAATCAATACTAGATAACACAAATTGTTCTTTCCCTGTACCAATCCAGGAAAAATGTCTTGACATGTTTCTGTTCTTAGGGAGTTGCTCAGTGAACATTCATCAGGAGGATAGTCAAAATCACGAAAATCCCAATATAAAAAGATCAGTTGCTTCGTAAGAGGAAAGGTGTGGTATGTCCGTGCAACCTGTGAATGAAAAGAAAAGGGGACAAATGAGAAGCTGAATCTCTAGCTAATTAAGTTTGTCTAGTTCCCTAAATGGTGAATAAGAGGACCACAAATCGGGTTGAAATTACCTTTCGTGGTGCTCGTGAGGGCTCGCACCTTGGGATATTCCAGTTGAGGAAAGCTGCCAAATAGCTCTTCACCTGTAGTCAATACATGAAAAACCTCATTGAGTGTTTTTCAAATGAGCTAAAAACCCAAGCTAAAAAATGTCAGTAGTTAAATCAAAAAGGACTAAAATGTGTATTTGGATAGGTATCAACATATATAGTAGTTCGCCAATGGCTCACCTGTAAATCCTCTACCAGGATGTGGACTTGAAAAAAGTGGAGTAGCTCTCTGATTGTCGCTATACTCCAAAATGAGAGACCGCTATTATTGATGGATAAATGGTCCAAACCTCCACCAGGGCAGGAATCAGCAGCCACTAGACAGAAAAAGAAGAATGAGGACTGCTAAGTATAGTCCTTTAGGCGCTGGCTCACAGTGTGCTCAAAACAGGAGTCAATATAACTCGATTAGAATAGTGGTCAGGCTACCTTCAGTATGTGGTAGTTCACATAACTCGCTCACACAGAGAGGCATGGAGTTAACCCGAGAGTACCTGAGCAGAGCCCAAAGCCAGAAGCAAGCAATTTTAAGTGTGAAAACATATGGGGTCACTCGTATAGAAATCACCACTGGTGTCTACAGGCCAAGATGGAATCCAATCCGTGACTAATAAATAAAGTCAATGTAAAGCTACAAGGTATAGACACAAGCGTGTATCTTTGCCCGAAAAAAAACACCCATGTCTTTATTAATATCTCACAGGGCTTAAGCTTACCGTCTTGTACAATAGACAGACCTATACAGTTCCTGGCATTCGATGCAGCAGATGTCGGCACTATACATCTAAAGGTGAGTACTCCTCGAGTCTGAGTCTGTGATAAGTAAAAACGTTTAAGCTGTAAATGTCAAAACCACACGGCAATGCATATATGGAAGCACAGAGATCACGATTACAGTTCGCTGCTGTGAACGTACCTCAGAGGTATACACAAAGGCATCCACACGGTACGTGGAGGACCGGGATTCTGCAGGCTGGTACTGCACCTCTGCGTAGAGGGCGCGCAACTCGCAGACTAAAGTTTATGTGTTTCCATAGAAACGGTGCGCAGACCCGTTCAGAAGTAGGAAGTGCTACCTAGCTCTGATAATTGGTCAGCCATATTAGGATGGAATGAGGAATAGCAGTCCCGAGTGTGCTATGCTCGCGCTGTAGCAACAGGTATTGCTGCAATGAGACAGGCCGGAATGAATAATACGAACAAATGATTCATCAAAAATACTTAATCAAAACTAATAGAACTTGCACCCGATGTAAAAATACAGCCGAGGCACTCTAAAAGCATCTTGCCCTATTAGGGGGGTAGTGCTAAAATGTATAAAACAGATTTCTGTATTACAACTATGGGGAATAGCAAAGCTAAAATAAGTTGAATTACACCCGATGTCGAAAAAACTACCTGGGCGTTCTAAAAGTATCTAGTCCTAATAGGGGGGTAGTCCTGAACTGTATAATACAGAACTGTGTATAGCAACTATAGGTAGGGGTCCTGTCATACACTGTGGAGAGTTCAGAATACTTAAACACATTCTACCAAAGTGATCACAAGAATTATATATCATTTTTGTTGAACTTTACATGAACCCCACTTTAGTATATGTGTATTTGTCATCAATTGTATAATGTGTAGAAAAGCTACACAGAAAAATTACACAGTCTATTAAAGCGACAAATGCTTGATACTGTCATATTAATACATTCGTATGCACGAGACATCACTGGATTCTAATATACAAGGATCAGGCATATCAAATGTGTATCAGGGGGAAGGTTTCCTTCACTGTATGGGGGTCACAAACACATCTCAATATCCCATTAATATTAGTATTCACATAGACCTTTGTGATCTATAGGAGTGAAACATATAAAGTCCCTTTCCATCATCATGTATCAGAGGAAATCCTTCATTTCACAGTTTAGAGGATACAAAAAATACATCAATATGCCTTTCATATTATCATCCAGTGTACCAAAATATATAACTGATCTAGTGCTCCCTACTAGGGTTAGAAAGAAGCCCTCCTATTGACGAATCTTGTGCCATTCTACTGAGTCATTCATGCCTCTAGTATCACTAGGTAGTCTATAAATAATTTCTTGTTCTTTCCTCAGGAGTCTAGTTTCTAATGTTTGCGAACTTCCTCCTTTCAGTGTCAAGAGTACAGTCCATGTGAAGTTTTCGTATCCGTGGTTGGCCTGGATGAAATGTTTAACCATCGGGGCGTTGTCAGTTTTATTTTTAAGTCAACTACGGTGTTCCATAATGCGTGTTTTAACCTTACGTAGGGGAGGCCACATCCACATTTAATCAGGTATACCACATACTCAGTATTGCAATTTGTCAGGTTTTTTGTAGCCATGGTTTAGGCAAACCTACGTCAATCTCTTTGCTTTTGCTGGTAAGTTTGCAGACTCTGCATGCTCCACATGGATAGTGGCCGCTCGCTGGTGGTAGGCCCCAGAGTGTAGTTAGATTCAGCGTTCTACTGGTTAGTGGTTTTAATCGGCTTCCACTTATTCTGTTGCCAATTGTGGTGCTTCTTTTGTAGGCGAACAGAGGCATCGGTAGAGGGGTTTTAGGAATCTCAAAGATTTTCCAGTGTTTAGCAATCTCATTCTTGATTTTTAGGCTTTGGTCCGTGAAGGTATTAACACAGACAATTCTCTCATCCTTTGGTTTTTTGGGTTTCTCTTCCAATAGTGCCTCTCTGTTGTTATTAAATGCACGCTTTGCAGCCTTTTTCACCAATTTTTTGGGGTAGCCCCTTTGTTTAAGCTTCTTACTAAGCAGGATTGCTTCTGTTTCACAAGTGCTGTTGTTGGAACTATTTCTTTTTAGGTGCAAAATTTGGCCAAACGGTAGATTATCTCATAGATGTTTTATGTGGTGGCTGGTATACTCGAGTAGGGAGTTCTTATCCGTCGGTTTGTAGTAAGGTTTCAGTTTCAAAGATCTATTAGAGTGGAAAATCGTCAGATCAAAATCGTCAGATCAAGGAAGTCAATGGCTTCTCTCCCTATGGTCATTGTAAATTGCAAATGGGGGTTAAAATTATTGAGCCAAGCCAGAAATTCATTGGCATGTTCACTAGTCCCTTCCCATATCACTAAAATGTCATCGATATAGCAGTTCCATTTTCTGATATTAGATTGAAGTTGATTAGTATCGCTATATATATGGACCTTCTCGAACATTTCCACATATATATTAGCAATGCTTGGGGCCATGGTGGCCCCCATAGCCGTACCTTCGACTTGTTGGTAATAAGTCCCATTGAACTCGAAGTAATTTCTTTTGAGAGCCAGGTCCACACACCACAATAAAAAGGAGGTGGGTACGGGATCTTGATCCAGTCTGTTCAATAAGATTTCTTCCACCATGTCTAAAGTTGCTTGTTGCGGTATATTGGTGTAGAGCGACACAATATCAAAACCCAATAGGAGCGAGGTCTCTGGATTGAAATTCAGATCTTCATAGATGTTTATCACGTCTCTGGAATCTTTCAGATATGAGGTCATCTTTTGGACATAACCTTTCAAGTAATGATCAGCAAAGGTGGATAGTGGTTCTAGAACAGAATTGATACCTGCCACTATCGGTCTACAGGGTGGTTTAGTAAGAGTCTTGTGTACCTTCAGTAGGGTATAAAAAATGAGAATGGTGGGTTTAGTATTAATCAAGAAATCTGCTTCTTGTCTGGAAATCCATTCACGGTCTTTGGCGTTGGTAACTTTTTCTGTAATCAGCCTTTGAAGTTCTTTAGTAGGGTCTTCTTTCAGTCGTTTATAATAGTGGCCATTACCCAGTTGGTTTTCACACTCGGTGATGTAGTCAGTCCGATTAAGCATCTCAATTCACCACCCTTATCAGCCTTCTTAATAATATTAGCAGGGTTATTGGCCAGTGAATTCAGCACACTTTGTTCGGTTTTTGTCAGGTTTTGAAACGGTCTTTGATGATTAGCCTCTATAATTGCTATGTCAGCATTCACTCTTTTTTCAAAGACCAAGGAGTCTGGAGAGAAAGTACTGGCAGGAGGGCAGAAGGTCGAAGGGTTCTGTAATCCCGTGTGGTTCATCATTTTTCCACTGTCTATGTTTGGTTCCTGTGCAAAAAATCTCGCAGGTGGATTTTTCTTAATAGATTATTGAATTCCACCCGGAATTTGAAGGGATCGTGTTCTTTAGTGATCACATAGCCTACGCCTTTATTCAGCACTTTTTGTTCCATCAAAGAGGGTTGGTAATCAGAGAGTTGGTTAAAAGTGATTCCCGCTCCGGGTTTGTTTTGCCCCTTCTAGTTGTTGCGTTTCTGAGCCTGATATAAAAAACGGCCCTGATTCCCTCTTCTGTTTCCATTACCAGATCGTCTCGTTGGCTGTCCTCGTCCTTTTTTAGTCTGTTGTTTGTTACCAGTTGATGTCCCTTCTCCACTCTCATCTGTATCACTGCTATCATTACTGGTACTATATGATGCATTTCTAAATCTTACTTGTCTGTTATTCTGTTATGTGTATTGGGCCCCATTCTCGACAATGCTTATACATCTGATTTGGAACCTTTTTTACACTCTATTTGAAATTTCCCACCAGTGATGAATGGTACTAAGATCGTCAGCTTGTCTTATGCTGATGATATTATTCTTTTTGATCAGACCCATATTGGTTCACAGCGATCACTTACTGCGCTCGCTGATTATGCAAGGGAAAATGACATGCTTATTAACAAATTAAAGACCAGAATGATGTGCATTGGCAGTAACCATACAGCTATAGAACATTTCAAATGGCATGTGGAAAATACTGTTTCAGAAAATACACAGGAATTTATATATCTGGGTTTTCCAGTAAAAATGTGATCTCCCCCCTCTTATTACGAGGTATACGTTTATGAGAAAACTTGGAAAAGATGGCTTGTAATATATAATTATATTGAACATCGTGGGGGGCTCAATATCGGGGGTTTCGTAGAGATCTAGAAAGTAAGTATTATCCCCTCAATATTACACACACTAGAAGTCTTGCCAACAGTGCAGGTCAAATGGCTGGGGAAACTTGAAGCAAAACTATTGCAATCCATCATCAATCTCCCTAAGGCTGTTCCTGTGGAAGCATTGAGGCTTGGATACGGTCTTCCATCTTTACACTTGTTGTGGTGTGTCAGAAGAGTTTTGCTATATGCCAAACTGTGCAAATTAGATTGTAGTTCATACACTTTGTTACAATTGCTGGGCGAAGGAATGGATTGTAATTGTCATAATTCTTTTATTGTCGATCTCCAAAGTTTTACCAAAAGTAATTTGTCAGAAATGGGCTTAGAACTGGAAATTCTTTGAATTCGCCCTGATTATGAAAGAATAATTAAACTAAAAACCCAGCAATGGGATTTGGCTTTCAATATCGAAAAACTCCTTAACTATAAAAGATACAAAGAATATTTGTATCAGAGTTTTAAGGTTAGCACCCCACATAGTTATCTAACAAAATGCTGCAGTCTAGAGTTAAAGCAATTCATTATGCATCTTCGCTTTAATATCCTTCCCACTAAAGAATATACTAGTTCCTGGAAAAACTTTGCATTACCAGATGATCTTTTCAGACGCTGCAGCCTTGAGGTCCAGACTCGTCGACATGTGCTAACTGAATGCACGGCCTTGAAGGACTATTATATTAGGGGGTATGGGAGTTTTGTAAGCTGCATAAACAACATAAGAGGGGACCCATTTTTGTCTACATTGTTGGAGGCTCAATCTGCTGTGGTTAATGCGGCTGCTTCTGCAATTTGGAATCTCATCTCAAGTGAAATAGAGTTTTGATAATGTACACACGACTAACTACTGTGTTTTTATGACATTTTTATATTTTATTGTATAATTTAATTTGTATTTTGAACTTTGCGATAGATTGCTAAGGCGACTTAAAATGAAACTCCTTCTTTTAATTTTAATTTTGATATATAGAAATGTGCTTGAAGTTTTTTGTAAATAAACTAATGCACAATAAAAACATTAAAAAAATAAATAGAGGCAGTATATTATATCACGTGGCTATGGAAAACTGAAGTTTAAAGCTCTAGAATGTTGCTGAAAGGTTATGCCCCTCAAAGCCAGAGGAAGCTCATCATTAATGTAACCAACTAAACGTATCAGACTGACTTTTTGTGTATAATGCTCATTGTGTAACATCCTATACAAACCCAGAGGTTTCTGTGATCTCAATCCACAATTTTGGGACAGGTATATTAGATGGCTTTCCCTGTTGATTTAGTCAGAGTTGTATTGAAATATATCTTGTCTCTACCTTTGCTGTTGATTTTGTTTATTGGATTATAGGTTGATGGCTTTGGGCTCACTGCCGTAGCATGGGTCTCCGCCGCCCTGCAGTGCGATAACCCAGTCGCATCATGTTGTGGGGGGTGGGGGGAATCCATCAAGCATCAGAAATAAATTATTCCTTTCTGAAGTCAAATAATTCCTTTCTGAAGTCAGGGTGCAAGTGCTCCAACTTCAGAAAGAAATAATTTCTTTCTGAATGCTCTCTGACTTCAGAAATAAATGTTCAGTTTGTGACACAGGATGGAGGTGCTCTGACTACACTGCAAAAGAAAGGAAACTGAAAGCTCACCCTTCTTACTGGATCTGTTGGTGTGGTGGAGGCTGGAGAATTGGAGCTGGAGGCCTTCCTGGAGAGAATTCTTCAGGGAAGACATATTCGGGAAAAAGAAGGTAAAAAAGTGTATGATGCATGCATGTAAGGGTGTTGCAAATGTATGATTTATGTTTGTAGGTATGCACGTGTGTATGTAAGGGTGTGTTATTTATTATGTAATGTGTGTGTGAATGCATGAGTGTATGATAATGCAAGCATGATTTCTATGATTGCATTGATGGACTGCCATTTTAACAGAGACAGTGCAGCAATTTCTTACTGTTGAACTGGGGCATCCGACCCAGCCCTTTAAGACGAGGTAGCAATACTTAGAGACAGATGGAGATGCAGAATAATACTCAAACATCAATAATCAAAACTGACTCAGGAAGTTGGCAAAGTGACTGTTTTAATGTCAATGATCTAAAACAGGGAGTTACAACGAACATCAACGCGTTTGCTCGATCTTCAAACTCAATGCAACACATAAAAAAAGCAAGTTATATACTAAAACCCATCATCATTGACGTCTGCCTACATTGCAAACTACAAAAACCTATTTGGAATGGTGATAGGCTTACAGTTAACATCTAGGTATACGTTCCATACTGGTCAGGGAAGGTGATTGGGTCTCTAACATCAGGTGGGGCAACTAAACCCTCCTCTAGTGCAGGTCACTACGGACGTCATCAAATACACAAAGTCCCATTGGTTATACAAACTATAGGGCTATATATTACGTGTCCATCTATAATTGGTTGGCACCCTTGTACCCCTCTGTAATATTGCACCTACGGAAGCAGCACACAGGCTGACACACAGGTGCTGGTGGGCTGGTCATAACCAAAGCTTCCCACCAATTAGACAGGCATCCATCATCACACTTGCAGCATACTTGTCAATTAAGGCTTTGAACTTGGCCTTGGAATTGTTCTCTGTGATAGAGAATATGAGGGAGTATAGCATACTCTGTCTTCTTGGTTTTGATACAGTTCATCATAGTGTCTATTTTCATCTGACCACGTAACTATAGACCATGTTTTCGAGGCTTGCTGCATTTAACTGCGAAATGCGAGATCCCAAATTCACATTTATCCCCCTTCGTCTGTCTGTACAGAGCAGGGACAATGGTTGCATACCGTCTTCTTCTCGGTAATGACCTTAGTCTACTCACATACAGTGGTGAGTGCCCCCTCACACTATGGGATCGCCCTTTAATTCGAACTGACCGCGCCAGGGGCTCTGGCATCCTTGATTTAGGTAGGTCTAGATCTGATCATCTTACTTCTCTGTCTTTACGAGAACACCCTTCAGGACCACATGCACTAGCGCCTTCCTCCCCATGGAAGGTTTCTATGTCGTCGTCTGACATATCCTGTCCCCAACTCATGTGACTTCCCTCTTTCTCATCTCTATTCAGAGTCAGCCTGTCCGAAGACAAAGCTCTATGCTCGGGACTGAACAAACTTCCCTCTTTGCCTTGTGACTGTGTACTTTCAAATCGATAATTTTTTCCTTTGCCTTTTGATTCTTTCTTGGTCCTCATGTCATGATAAACCTTATCAATTTTATCCCCAAAGCTTCTGATATCAAAATCATCTTCTAAATTTGCTCTATACGGACCTGGCATTGGTTCATGTGTCAGGAAGAATTCTTCTATGTCTTCCCATGCTACTACTGGATTAGGTTCCATAAACTCTTTCTATATGCAATCAATGTCGCATGCCCTTTGCCTTCTCTTTCGTTCCATTTCTTTGTCGGTTTCCTGTTGCTTCTTAGAGTCTTCTTTTACCCTTTCCTCTTCCTGTCTCTTCACCTCTCTTCTCTCGTTTGCTCTACGCACTTCTTTATCTCTTTGTCTTTGTATCCTTCTATCCCTTAACTTCTGTTCTTCTTCTTCCTCCTTTTTCTTTTCTAGCTTATCTTGTTCTTCAATTGCTCTTTGTCTATTATCATACTTTCTTTGCTCTTCTGCTCTTTCTTGTTTTTTCAACTGCTCATCTTGATACAGCTGTTCCCTTCTATGTCTGTCCTTTCTTTTTGCCTCATCCTCTTTCACTCGTTTCTCTCGTTACCTGTCTTTTTTATTGTCATGATGCCTACACCCGGGCACCCGGACCAAGCCCATCAGCCCCGGGAGCAGGCATCCAGACATTTATTAAAACCCCAGCAGCCCCAGCTAGGGTCTGTCTGGGTTCAGTCCTGGCGCCTTTGGCACCAGGCTCATAACAAAAACCAGTCCTGGCGCCATAGGCGGCAGGCTCATAGACATTACTTACCTCATGCAGACCATGCTGCAAATGAATCCAAGCCAACGTGAGGCCTGGATGGGTCTATTCTACAAAAGGGACTATTTTTTACTCGGGTGTGGTTCTGGGGAACTTAAACCATGCCTGAACAGCAGCACACGCTTCGCGTTATTCTGCATCCAGCAGCGTGACGCTCACCGTGCCTGCAGCCAGCATCCAGTCCTCTGCCACGCCCGCCTGGAATCCGGAGCTCCTAGAATAAAGAGGAAGAAAAGGACAAGGTTAGAAAACGAACTTATTTCAAATTCCTCACCTGATTCCGGATCCATTTCATCTCCGGACCTGGAAAGTACATCTATCCTGCACGCGTCGCTTCGCCAGCTCCAGCGCCGCGCCATACTCACCAGCCCTCACAGCATCTTTCGATCCGGCGCTGTCTCCATCATTTCTTCACTGTACTCCGGCACCTAGGGGACACAAGAAAAAACAAGGTGAGCCAAGGGAATCAACAAATACAACCTCCTTACCACCAGAGACTTACCTGATTTACCACCAGAGGCATTATTCTATAACTCTCCACATCTTCATAAGCTCCACCTGTAAAGAGGGAGAAAAACAACACGTTAACTCATGCAACAGTTACCGGACAGCGTTGGGTAATACAGACTCTTACCTGAACGCCATCAGCAGCCACAAGACCTTCTTCTCACGAACTCAGCTGCAAGATAAAGAAGGAAGGGGACAAGAGTGAACATCAGACACATTGAACTCTTTGAACTTGATACTTACTAATCCCGCCAGGAACCTCAGAGTCAATACTTTCCGGAACTCTCCCAACGCCTTCAAACCAGTGAAGTAACTGGTATCGATGCGCCCCTGCAAGACACGCAGGATGGAGAGCTCATCATTTAAAAACATAAGGTGAGGTTACTAAAGGGGATACCGGAGGTGATTAGTGGGGAAGAACGAGAACAGTTGGGGGGCCATCACTAAAACCCACGGGTGGCTAAATCCCTGTCTCCACTTGCAGGAAAATACTTCTTCGGGTCCAGCAGACAAGACTGGGCCGGCCAGTCCAGACAGTCATCTCTGCACTACGCATCACGTTGGCGGAGACCGCAGCTGTCTGGGTCTGATCGACGCCCCTGTGGGGTCCAGGTGAGCGTAACATTTATCCTGTTCATCCTGATCTTCCTCTTGCCTTACTTTCTAAATGCTCTTTCCATCAAGTTTGAGCAATATCTGACCGCCCATCCATTCGTTCTGTATAAGCGCTACCTTGTCAGCTTTTTCTTTCTCTCCTTTCCATCTTTTTATTTCGCTCTCTATATCTGGAGACATTCCTGATCGATCACTTCTCTCCTTATCCCGTGATACTTTGGGAATCACATCTCTTTCAGGAGTTTTTTCAGGACTCTTGTCGCTGCTACATGAGGCGATTTATACATTGGGTTACTGTACCCTGTCGCTGCCTTAAGCTCTCTTAAAGGATATAATCCTTCATCTTTCACACTCTCGCAATTTACTTCAGGTGCGGTAGATGGAGCAGAAGGCTCTTCGCCCCCCTCGTTACACTGGTTAAGCATCCAGTCCTCAGGAGGTGTGTCTTCCCGTTTCTCCTGGTACATCTTCCAGAGCTCTAAGCTCGCTAACCTTTTTTCTAACTTCTTTCCCGTAAATGCTGCATGCAAGTATGTTGTCATATGTTGCAGGACCGCTTTGGAAAGCGATCCCCCTGGTGGTCATGGCATGAACATTTTATCTACCCTAGCCTTAACCCATTCGGCACTGTATTGCTTAAGCTTGGGTGCATGTTTTGGCAGCTGTCTGCACACGTGTATGATCGGAGTAATATCTTCCATCATGATTTAGTCACAATTGACTATCACCACTTATACTTAGTTCACACAAATAAATGCTTTCCAGAAAAATAATACAATATGAGCGTGCACCAATCCTCGCAGCTCCAAGCCTCTGTATCACATTTACTTTAATCTACCTATTCACTGAACATTATCAGTTACTAATAAATAAATAATACAAGTTTTTCAAATCTCATATTTTCTACCACGGTCTATTTCATCCTTGTTTCTCAATATTTAGTTTCCTTACCACATATATCTAATGCAACATATAGACATACAGACAATACTGGCAGACTGGCCGGCCCACATATACTTTAGTCTCTGCTCCTCGTGACTATTTCTGCCCCTAAAATAGACTGTGATGGAGTATGAGCTGTCCTCTTTAATGACACCTTTGTCGTTCGTAACCTATGTATCCACTTGTATTTTAGGACAAGCTCCTTCTAAACATCCTTGACGTAGGTCTCCGGGCTTACTATATAGATCGCTCCTCGTCTATATACCTTAAACTATGATGCTCATCTTCTCACACTATGACGCTCTTCGTCTTTAAATAAATAATAAAATACCCCAACTAACCCTCCATTACTATATTTCCGTATTCACTCTTCCGCACTCAGTGCTCATTCAGTTTGCCACCTCACTCAGCCTACTCACCATTCGCGTTTTGGACTTCCGACCATCGGGATCGTCTCCTCCTCAAACCAGCCACTTCAGCCTTCAGTCCGCTCAGCTTCCTGTAGATGTCTGGAACGTATTTTTCTTGAAAATGAGGTACCCATCCCACCTGTACGATATGATATGATATGATATGGCATTTGTAACGCGCCTATACACAAGTGTTTCAAGGCGCGACGAGGCAGCGGGGGGGACAAGGGGAGAACAGACAACGATCCTACTAGGCCAGGTGTCATTCAGATCGCGCAAGGGTAAGGGGACTGGGAAAAAGTGCAAGGGGAAGTGGAGAGGGGAAGTGCAGTACATGGTTAGTAGAATACAAGATAGGTAATAGGGCCAGCTGGTGGCAAGTGCAAGGAGAGTGCAGTACATGGTTAGTAGGATACAAGATAAATAATAGGGCCAGCTGGTGGCAAGTGCAAGGTAAGTGCCGGGAGAAGGGGCTGTAGTATACAGAGACAGTCCCGTAGGGCAGGTAGGCAGTGCAGGGAAGAGTGGCAGGGCCAAGGACCGAGATCGGTGAGTGGCCAGTTGCAGATTCAGTGCAGGTTCAGTGATTTTAGCAGGGGAGAGAGGGAGAGAAAGCAGAGGCAAAGAGGAAGGTTTTGAGGTGCTTCCGGAACCGGAGATGGTTCTCATCAAGTTTCAGAGATGCAGGAAGGCTGTTCCAGAGGGAGGCCCCTGCTGCGGAGAGAGATCTACCCCCAGCTCGTTGCTTGGAGAAGCGGCTGACCCTGAGGTAGTTGGAGGTGGATGAGCGAAGAGCTCGAGAAGGAAGATATTTAGGAAGAGAGAGTTGAAGGTATTTTGGCCCAAGGCCCCAGAAGGCCGTGTGGACAATGCAGAGGGTTTTGTACTTAATCCTCGTGGCCACTGGGAGCCAGTGTAGCGATTTCAGTCCTGGAGAGATACGGTCCCTGGGCTTGAGGCCAAGGACAAGTTTCGCAGTCCTGTTCTGGATGAGTTGCAAAGGGTGGAGAGTAGAGGCAGGAAGATTTAGATAGAGGCTGTTACAGTAGTCCAGCTTCGAGAGAACCAGGGCTCTGGAGACAGTGAGCTTCTGGGGGAAGGAGAGGAAAGGAAGGATACCTCTGAGGAGGTGTAGCTGGTAGTGTGACTTCTGAGAGATGTCAGATATGTGAGGAGAGAAAGAGAGTGTGAAGTCGAAGATGACCCCGAGGTTTTTTGCCTTGCAGGTAGGAGCAGGAAGAGGGCCAAGGGAGGCTGGCCAGAGAGCTGCAGGGAAGGAGGGAGTGGGTGTGCCGATAGGTAGAATCTCAGTCTTACTGGCATTAAGGCAGAGGTCGTTGGCGGCACACCATTCCTGGATAGCAGAAAGACAGTCAGAGATGATGGAAGGGGAAGAGGAGGCCGAGGGTAGCCTGAAAAGGAGCTGGGTATCATCCGCATAGCACTGGAAGTTGGGACAGAGAGCGGCGATGCGGTGAGCAAGAAGTGCCAGGTACTGGTTAAACAGCCAGGGGGAGAGGTTAGATCCCTGGGGGACACCACAGGTACGGAAAAAGATGTCAGAGAGGAAGGAACCCAGTTGGACCTGGGAGGGTCGATTGGAGAGGAAGGAGGTCAGCCATGCCAGAGCCTAACCAGTGATACCCAGGTTATCACGGAGACGGTTGAGCAGGATGGTGTGGTTGACAGTGTCAAAGGCAGAAGAGAGGTCGAGCCAAATGAGAACACAAGTGGTATTAGAGTAAAGGTTTGAGAGCAGGTCCTCATGGTTGTTCAGGAGAGCAGTTTCCGTGCTTCTGGCAGCTCTGAAGCCAGACTGATGGTCATGAAGACTACCAACAGATTCAGCATGGAGATTAAGCTGGGAGATGGCCAGTTTCTCCAGGAGCTTGCCCAGGAAGGGAGTGATAGAGATTGGGTGATAGTTAGCCGGGCAGGAGGGGTTGGAAGAGGGTTTCTTAAGAAGGGAGTGCACAAGGGAGTGCTTGAGAGGGGGATGGGAAGACTCCAGAGGCGAAGGAGTGATTGCAGAAGTCAGCCAGGGCAGGCGCCAGGGAGTCGATGTGGCCCTTGATAGTTTTGGCGGAACAGGGGTGGACCTGTTTTGACGAAACTTTCATAGATCGGACTTGTCTCGAAACCTTGTCAGCAGAAAAAAGGGGAAAGGCAGAGAAGGAGGGAGGAGGGGTGGCTGGAGAAGGGCCAGAGGGAGAGCAGTGAATAGAGGAGGGGAGGTGATAGGAGGAGAGTGAGGACAGGATGTCCTGAGTTTTTGAAATGAAGTGAGAGGCCAGTGCCGTGCATAGGGCCTGGGAGGGGACAGGAGAGGTGGAGACTGCAGCAGGGTTGGCCAGCTCCTTGCAGATTTTAAAGAGTTCGGCCGAATTGTTAGATGCCGCAGAGATGCGGGCTTGGATAAGGGCTCTCTTCTTAGTGAGAACAGAGAGCCGGTATTGCCTTTGGAGCAGGCGGCAGGCCAGTTTGTCAGAGGATGAACATGTAGCGGGCCATTTCCTCTCTGCCACCCTGCACTTGCGTTTAAGGGTGACGAGATCCGAGTTTTACCAGGAGTTACATTTGGCTTTGGGCTTCAGGCGGATTCTCATGACAGGGGCAAGGATATCAAGGGTATCAGATATAGCAGAGTGGAGAGTGGAGAGGGCTGTGTCAGGGTGGGAGTCAGCGGAAGGGGGAGGGAGGGGCGAGAAGGTGGAAGCGAAAGCCTCAACTGACACGCGCTTCATGGGTCGGATGACCGCGAAGGTGGGTGGCAGTTATGAGGGTGGCTTTGCCTGTGGGGTAGGGAAGGTGAGGTGGGAGGATAGGAGAAAGTGATCACTCCAGGAGAGAGGAGTGGAGAGAGGGACAGAGAGGGGAAGGTCAGAAGAGATCAGAGCATCAAGAGTGTGCCCTGCAGAATGGGTCGGCCCAGACGGCAGAATAGAGAGTGAGAGCGAGTCGCAGAGGTCGCGAAAGAGTCCAGAGGGAGTACTTGCAAGATTTTTAAACTATCGGCTGCTATCTTCCTGGAGCCTGACATTCTTCCAGTTAAATGGCAGAGGATGTCCAATATTACCAGGGATTCCAAAGCTTACTAGGTCAATGGATTTTTAACCATCCTCTGCTACACGTGAACTGGGGCATCCGACGATATCCAGCCCTGTAAAATGAGCTAGCAATTCTTAGCGACAGATGGAGATGCAGAATATTACTCAAACATCAATAATCAAAACTGACTCAGGAAGTTGACAAAGTGCAACTGGTTTAATGTCAATTATCTAAAATAGGGAGTTACAACGAACATCAACGCGTTCGCTTGATCTTCACACTCAATGCAACACATAAAAAAAGCAAGTTATATGCTAAAAACTCATCATCATTGACGTCTATCTATGTTGCAAACTACAAAAACCTATTTGGAATTGTGATAGGATTACAAGGAACATCTAGGTATACGTTTCATACTTTTCAGGTAAGGTGATTGGGTCACTAACATCAGGTGGGACAACTAAGCCCCCCTGCAGGTCACTACGGATGTCATCAAATAGACGAAGTCCCATTGGGTATACAAACTATAGGGCTCTCTATTACGTGTCCCTCTATAATTGGTTGGCACCCTTGTACCCCTCTGTAATATTCCACCTACGCAAGCAGCACGCAGGCTGGCACATAGGTGCTGGGGGCTGGTCATAACAATAGCTTCCCACCAATTAGCCCTGGCATCTATCATCACACTTGCAGCCTACTAGTCAATTAAGGCTTTGAACTTGGCCTTGGAAATGTTCTCTATGCTAGAGAATATGAGGGAGTATAGCATACTCTGTCTTCTTGGTTTTGATACAGTTCATCATAGTGTCTATTTTCATCTGACCACGTGACTATAGACCATGTTTTTGAGGCTTACTGCATTTAAAATACTACTATTTGATGAACCTCTGACATCTTCAATGTTCTTGCACCTCACTTAAGACAGAAGTTTGTTCTTTTCACACGTTCTGTAATTGTTTGTACGCACATCCAGGCTGAAGGTGGCCTTGACTTCTTGGTGTTGATCCAACCAAGCCTTTCTTTGATCGACCTCCAGTAAGATCGCTGTTTTGTTCTCCCCTGTTCCCCTCCCTTGCCTTGTCGCGCTCTGAAACACTTGTGTACGAGCGCGATAGAAATAAAATATCAATCAATCAATATCAATCAATGGTTGGGTTTTCAATTTCTAACTGCAACACACTGAAAACATCTTTCTGCTTTCGGAATCCAGCTCTGCTAAAGTGGGTTGTGGAATCATCCACAGTCCTTATATTTCCTATGTATATATTTTGGCGCATCGCTGCAATATTTTCACTACATAGCCAGCCTTAAAAAGGACTTTGTCTACTTCCATTGCTGCGACTGTACACTTGTAAAATGACTTTATAACTTCTTAATTATTTCTGTAGCGTGAACGTCTTCATTTCATGCCCAAAATGTTGCTCATCTTTAACACCTCCTCTTTAGAGCTTATAGAATCTTTATGTTATCTCGTCCCTGCATCTCTTCTCTGTGCGTGATGTCACCAGTCTGCTTTCTCGTTTACTTTTCCCACTTCCTCCCGGATTTCATTCAAATGACCATCATATTGTCGTGTCTGGGTATTCTCACTGGCAATGCACGTGTTTCACATTCTGGCTCCCAACATATAGGCAGCATGGGGGAGGAGCTTTGGTTGGGTTACTTGGCCCCATCTCTACACTGTGGCATGGTATTTTCTTCTCAGCATCCAAGCCGGTCCGATAGCACAGTGAGTAGAGTGCTCGCTTTGACATCTGTGCAGAGACTGCTGACGCAGGTTCAAATCATGACATGGCCAAACTCAGCATTTCATCCTTCCGAGGTCAATAAATGAGCACCACACACCATGGGTAATACTAAGCAGCACTCAGATACCTGAGGGTTCATAGTGCTATATAAATGCTCAATTCTTCTTATTATTATTGGAAAATAAGCATGATTGGTGTTTTTACATAGCCAGTCTGGTATTTTGGTAAAGCCAGTTTGGGAAGGTTTTTTTTATTGAAGTATGGCATTTTAATGGTAAAGCCAACAGAAGTATGTTCTTCAGTGGTGATACTGACAAATTTTGGAAGTGCCAGCCAAGACATTTCTTTTTAATAGTATAATTACTGGCATTATGCACAAAGCAAACATGATTATGTTTTTGTATGGGAATGCTGGCCTATATTAATTTGCAAATGTATTAACGCGCATACCCATGAGGGGACCGAGCACAAATGCATCTAGGCGCAGAGATTTTCTTGCATAATTCATCGCAGTATCACAAGGATTCGAGCTAACACGAGACACAGTCTACACTAGACATACAAATACGTTTTCAATTCTTTCCTAAATATTGTAAGGGATTCAAGAAGTCGAAAATTCAACAGGAGAACATTCCACATTCGAGGGCCAAGGACGGAAAACCGACTCTCACCCCATGTGGTCATTCTCACCCTTGGAATCTGCAAAAGACGCTGATCCACAGAGTGTAGCTGCCTCTGAGGACGATACAGCTGGATCTTTGTGCTCAAATAGGCTGGTGCCATCCCATGAATGAAATTAAACACCAAACAGAGTACTTTAAAAAGAATCCTCAGGGATACCGGAAGCCAATGTATCTGTCTTCTAAATTGGGAGATTGCAGTTCTTCTGCTCAATGAAAAAATCAGCCTAATAGCCGAATTTTGGGCTACCTGAAGTCTCTTTATCTGAGATTTTTGCACACCCATAAGAAGAGCATTGCAGTAGTCCAGCCTGCAATCAGAGGCATTACTGGTTTTAGAAGCCTCAGTTGGAAATCAACAGATTTTACCATGTTACTGACACGCAAATTGCAATCCATAGTGGACTTCCAGATGCAGCTGAGGTTTTTTACAATATCTACATAGTTGGTGGGGGCGCCAAAGAGAGAAGGGCACGGGGTAGTGTGGCCCATGCCCCATACCAACCTCATTGGGTCCAGTACATTAACCTCTGTTTTTGTAGGGTTCAGCTGTAATTTATTTTCCAGCATCCAGTCCTTGATCTTGATTGCACAGTATTTACTGCTTCAGCTGGTTGATTTAGTCGCATGTAAATTTAGGTGTCATCCGCATATGAGTGGTATGACAACCCAAATTCTGAAATTTGAATATAAATATTAAACAGTAATGGCGATAGTGAAGACCCCTGGGGCTCTCCACACTGAACCGGCACTATCTCATAGAGGCAATCATCCATTTTCACCTGTTGGGTGCGGTCAGATAGAAAAGACACAAACCATCTCATGGCCTCTTCTGAAACATGTGCCACTGATGACAATCTTGTGATGAGGATGTCAAAGTTCCCAGCAGATTGTCCCAGACCGTCAACCGGGCAGTCTCAGTTCCATGGGCCGGTCTAAAGCCCGGCTGAAAAGATTAGAGAATCTTGTTTTCGTCTATGAATGTCTGAAGTTGCCTTGTCACCACCTTTTCTAAGATTTTAGAAGGCCATAACAAGCCAGCTAGTGGACGATAGTTAGCAAGAACCTTATGGTCCATTGTCTGTTTTTTTAACAGTGGTGTGAGGAAAGATTTTCTGAACTCTAGAGGAACCCGACCTTGTGATAGTGAGCAATTTATTAGGGATGCAAGAGGTTTACTAAGAGCCAAACCATGCTGTTTTACCTAATACGCTGAAATTGGATCATAGCTGAAAATCGTGGGTTTTAAGTTTTCCAGGTATTTAAAAATGTCATTGGCCTCAACGACAGAAAAAGAGAAAGTAGCGAAGAGGCTAGATGAGAAATACTTGTGTCCGCTTTAATAGAGGCTGGACAAGCAGGCATATTATTTCTAACAATGTTAACTTTCTCCTGAAAAAAGCAGGTGAATTCATTGGCCAGGGTAACTGACGCTAGGAGTTGAGAGTTCACATTTTTAGGAATAGAAAAATGTCTCATTACCGAGAACAAAGCCTTGGGTCGATTCTCTGCTTGCTCGATTTGACTTTGCAGTACAAGAGATTTAGCCAACATGATTTCTTTTTCATATATAATGAGGGCTGTTTTAGCTTCCAGGTGAGAGATTTCATCTCTTGCTTTAAGCCAGATCTTTTCCTTTTTCCTATATTGTTATTTTAAAAATTTAAGGTTCTCATTATACCATTGATTGTTCTTCTTCCTTACTTCTTAGATGACTTTTAAAGGGGCTATGCAATTACAGTTTTTCTGCAAGCCTAGCATCAAATTAGAATAGTAGTCTGAGCAATCTGTATTGGATTGGCATAAGCAGGAAGCTCTGCATAAGATAGTTGTCAGATATACAGTCCAGATTCCTTTTCCTACGGCTCAATTGCCCATTGGGAGCAATATTTTGTGGCTGGGACTGACAGAAGCTCCGTACAAGAAAACTCACCAATGAGTGGTCTGACCAACTGACATAGGTTTTGATACAGTCGGCCAGATTTGAGCCTCGATGGATCACTGGATCCAAGCAGTGCCCGCCTATATGGGTGGCTATCTTAGACAACAGTAGAAGGCCATGTGTCTGTAGAATGTAAAACAGATATCCACAGTCTCCGTCTTCCATGATATTGCACCAGATATTGTGGTCACCCAAGTTAAATAAATTATCATGTTGGAGCGCCTGGGAGCCTAGGCAAACATCAAATGCATCCAAGAACAGGGTAGCTGGACCAGGAGGTCTGTAGTAGAAGAGAAAGTGATGAGCCTCACTGGGTGATGGGTGGTAAGTACAGGCCAGAATTTGGGACAAACCATCCCAGTCAAGAGATTGGACATGACTAATTCCAACAGAGGACTTCATCACAATGGCTACTCCACCCTCTCTTTGTGTGGTTCTGTTATGCCATTTTATGTAACAATTATCTGGTACTACCATATGAAAGTGGGCTGTACAATTATCTGAGAACCATGTCTCAGTTATAAAACATAAATCGAGGTCCATGGAGCAAATGACCTGTAGCATTTTGTTACTGCTGAACAAGCATTGATGAGTGCGACCTTCAGGGGTGTCGGCTTAGTAATGCCAAAATACTGCTTATTTTCAGGACCAAGATTATATAATCTGATTTTATTTAAGATACAGAGTGGTAGTGCACCAAAACCTGTTAACCCGATGGACAAAAGCTCATCAGCTGAGTAATAAAAACCCATGAAAAAGTGTGCCTGGGGGAGGAGCCAACATTACTCATGTGCTTTTGGAAGACTTTTTTTTTATTTTTTATTAAAACAAACAGTAACACCCACAGGACACATTTTACCTAGAATACGGTGGGACCACACTTCACTACAGCCGCCACGGACTGACACAGACCGGCTGGTCGCTGTCACGCCTGGAAACACAATAAATAGCCTAATAAAGTACAACTCACTTGGGAGTTGTAGTTCTTAACACAAGCTCTGAGGATTCTAATGCAGCATATGGAAATACGAGGTGAGAGCAGCCCGTGCTACTCCCCAGAATGACTTTGTGTAAGGTATCTAAAGCTAAAATATACTTTTTTCCCACAATGATAGCAATTATGGTAATTCAATCCTGGTGCACAATGATTCAAATGTTGCAGCAGTGATCGTCCAAAATACAGTGATGGTTTTTAAAATGATTTAAAATATATCAGAATAGCGAGTCAGCACACAAGCCGAGCAACACTGCGCATATTGGTGCAGCCATCATGGACATCAATGGGCACAGTCAGCATGAACATGTTTTTATACTGGCATAGATTGTGGGCAAAAGCATCATGAAAATGTGTTGGGAAATGCTCCTGTGCACCGTTGGTAAATTGCATCTATGGATGTTTGGATTGGAGTTACCCTGCACAGCCAATTTCAAACTGTCTGGCTTGTTACCCAATGTTTTAAAGAAAGTGTGCTGTATAATGCACAATTTTAACCCATTATTCAAAAATGTTTTGTTTGGTTGGTTTGGGTTCTAGGAGTTAGTGCATTTGGGTAGCCAGCAAGTAAATGTTTTCTTACTTTGGCATTGCACTTTTTACTGATGTTAAGACAAAGTCAACATGATGAGTGTTCTTACATAGTCGATGGAGGCATTTGTGCAACCAAGCAAGGGAATGTATCCTTAATAAAGGATTGCATGTTTTATTGTCTTTGAGGGCAGAGTCAACATGAAGAGTATTTTTAACTGCTGGTGCCGGGGTTGGGCAAGCATTTGTGCAGCAGCAATAACAAGTTTTCTTACTGTGGCAGGACGTTTGTACTGGCATCAATGGGAACGCCAGCAAGAACATATTGGTGCATGGGGATTCTGGGATACACTCACAGAGCCAGCATAACCATGTTTTCTTATGGTATTATTACTGCGCTTTATATTTCTTAAACTATGTTCTACTATGGTTTAATGTAATTGGAAGACACATCTATTTGCTTAAATACTAACTTGATTTCGCCTTTGATTTCAAGGGATAGAATTAGGTGGCTAATGACGGGTTTTTGTTAAATGTTGTATGTTGTTGTGAATGCTCTGATGCCTTCGGGATTGCCTGTTTTAGCTCTATATTCATAAATAAATAAATACAAAATAAATATTACCGGCCATGCATAGTGTTGGCTGGTACATTTGGGTGTCAGTACTCAGGTTTAAGACAGTACCCTCTTATTTCTATGCCAGGGGAAAGGTTTAAGGAGGTTTGATTAAAACACATACTTACATGTTTCACCCAGTGCAGTGTGCAGCAGCATGATCACCATGTGCATTGTGCATGTATGGTGTTCCAGGTTGGCACAGAGTGTGGCGCAGCTCATGCTTTGTTGCTGGGCTTGGGGGGGGGCTCAGCATGGCTCACAGAGGGCCCCCCACATTTTGTTAATGCCACTGCGTGGACTTCTACAGTTTGTGTGCCATCACGCCTCAGATTTACCATGCACATCTGAGATGGTAACGGAAGTACCAAACCACTTCCCATCAAAGCCCTTTGTGCACTCACAGGATAGTTAAGAGGCCTTATTGAAATCTCTACACTGGGCTTCAAACGGGGATACACGTGAAGTTTAATGTTTCTTCTTTTTATCTGTGAAAGCCTGTATTATTTAATTAAAGGGGCAGGAGGAGTAGACGTGGGAAAGGTAGGATACATTGGTTAATTGAATATAGGGAAGGAGATCGGTAATATCTTTTGGGGAAATTAAAACAATGTAGAAATATTAGGATTTAGTATTACAGGCATGTAGGGAAAATAGACATAAATGAGCTGAGTGTGGAGCAAGACAAGCACACATTTTTATGTGCTAACCTTAAAAACACATCCTGGTCAATTTTGATCTGCCTTACCATTACAAAGACAAATCAAGCGTGAAGTCAGATATTGAATTATGCAAAAGGATTAAATCATTTAGTAGGACTAAAAAGGGAAAAGTATCAGTCAAAGGAGCAAAGAGCTCTAGACATGGGTACAGCTGCATAACTTATGTACATTAATGATCAGTCAGATACCTATATGTACCAAGGAAAATGATGGGACATTTGAGTTTTATTTATTTTTTATTTTTATTTATTACATTTATTACACGCCCAGACCCTGGGGCATGACAGCGAGGTTACAGACAGCTTGGTAATGATTGGAACAGGAAAAACATTTCAACATTATATATACAATTATGTACATCATGTAAGCATTAATAACGAAAGATTACAATGACTATTTATACAGGAAATATACAGCATTATTTACAAGTTCTGGGAGTGCGACTTCATTGGTCTTGGTTAAATAACCAAGTTTTTAGCCGTTTTTTTAAGCCAAGGAAGGATTCCTCTTTTTTGATGTTGAGCGGTAGGGACTCCCAATGTTTAGGAGCTAGGCATTGGAAACTACTTCCCCCAGCTCTGGTATTTCTGTTACAGGGAGTTGCCATAAGTAAGTGGTTGTTAGAGCTTAAGGATCTAGTGAATTCTTTTTTAGCTATGGCATTGTTGTAGTAAGTGGGTGCTTTTTTATAGTGGCATTTGAAGGCGACGCATAGTGTTTTAAAGATAATTCTGGCTTTGACGGGAAGCCAGTGGGAATCTCTCCTTATCTTAGAGATATGATCAAATCTTTTTATTCCTAATGCAACCCGTAATGCTTTATTTTATATTAGCTTTAATTGATTGAGGTTGGTGTTGGAAGTTCAGAGAAGCAGCACATTGCAATAGTCGAGCTTTGATAAAATCAAAGCTCTGGCAAGGGTGATGCAGTTGGTCGGTGTCAGGAATTGGTGGCTTAGGGCAATTAGTTTGGCGGTGTAGGAGGTGGATGATGAGAGTGTGCTTACATGTTTGGACATTGTGAGGTTAACGTCAAGGTAAACTCCTAGGGTTTTAACTTACTTAAGTACGGGTATCTTTGTGCCGTCAATGTTGATGGCTGAGTAGTCTGGGTGAAGAGCACTTATTTTGGCTTGGGAGCCCACAATGAGAATCTCTGTCTTCTCATCGTTAAGGCATAGGCTATTCAAGGCCATCCAATTTTGTATTATGACATAGATTTTGTTGATGGTCAGTGTGTCCTCGGTATAATTGCCCGAGAGAGGTATAAGGATCTGGGTGTCATCTGTGAAGTTGGTGTAGATGACACCCATGTCATCTAAGGCTGAGAAGAGAAGCTTTGTGTATGCGTTATAAAGGGTAGGTGAAAGGCATGATCCTTGGGGTACTCCACTGGGGACTGGGATGGGATCTGCAGCTTCTTTATCTATTGACACTCTGGCTGTTCGTTCGGCTAGATTTCACCCACATGGTAGCACCATTGGAGAAATTGAAACCATTAGCTAAGGTGGAGCACAGTTTATTGCGATCAACAAGGTCGAACGCTGAAGATAAGTCCAACAGAAGGAGAATGCAGAGTTTTCCTGTGTCCCTGATGGTATCCATCTGGATTTTCAAATCAAGGGGGGCATTTTCGTACTGTGGTTAGGCCTAAAACTAGATTGTCTAGTTCCAAGGAGCCGATTAATTTCCAAGTGGGCTTGGACTTGAGAATAGGCTATCTTATCTAAGATTTTGAGCAAAAACGGCACTGCCGTTATTGGCCGAAAGTTTGTGGGCATGGTGGGATCTAACGTAGGTTTTTTAAGGAGAGGGGTGACCCAGGCTTCTTTAATGCTGGCTCGGACCAAATCCGAGTTGAAGGATGCATTAACAAAGTTGGTTATAATAGGTGTGAGAGTATGGGCGCATGATTTGACTACTTGTGTTGGGACGGTGTCTCCTTTACAATTAGAGGCTTTGAGTTTGTTAATCTGGTCGAGTACTAGTTCTTGGGTGACTGGGGTGAAGTAAAATAGTGAGTTGGTGTTCTTGTTGGATTTTGTGTGGGGGTTGCTGGTGTCAGGTTTATCGGATAATAGTTGCCTTTTAGATATTATTTTCTTTTGCAGAAGAGCAATCTTAGCGGCTAGGGCATCTTGAATGGTGGTACACCATTCTTTACTGGAATTGGCAGGGGCTGAGGCTGGTGTGGGATTTCCAGTTCTCTCAGGATCGAGAAAAGTTCTTTGGAATCCAACGCAGCATTGCTGATACGAGTATTATATGAATTGGCTTTATGAGTGATAATGGCAGTTTTATAGATTTTGTTTGCTGCCTGGAATGTAATTTCAGATTCAGTGGTGGGATGTCTTTTATGGGCATGTTCAAGAGCCCATTTGGTTCTCCTTAGTAATACTAGGTCTTCGTTGAACCAGAAGCAGTTTCGTTTATTGGTGCGTCGCGTTTTGGTGGTTAGCGGTGCTACTGCATTGATGGTGGAGTTGAGACATTCATGGTAGGAATCTGCAAAGGTACAGGGGTTGTCGCTGGAAATCGACATTGTTTCTAGTGATTTACTGAGTATGGGGCAAAATTATCAAGCGTAAGCTTACGCATGTTTCTGGTTTTGTAAGAGTTTGTTACTTTTGTTTTGAGGGGGCCTGGTTCTTCGGACAAACGTGTGAACTTAATGTTGTGGTGGTCCGTCCAGTCTAGGGGTGAGATGGAATCATTCGTTATGGCCGTATTGAGGGAGAGGATCCAATCTAGTGTTCTACCTTTAATGTGGGTGGGAGCATTCACCAGTTATGTAAAGTTCATGTCCTTAACAGAGGAGTGTAAGGCTTCTGATTTGGGGTCATGGATATCATTAAATCCTAGATTCATGTCTCCAAGGATAATGCATTTGGTTTTCGGCTTGATGAGTTAGTAGCAAAGGAATGTCTACTTCAGGATGGCTGTTGGAGTTAGGTGATCTGTAGCTCACTGCTAGGTTAATAGTAGTTATTTCATTGGTAGCACATTTGACTAGTAGTAATTCATGTCCTGCAATGGTTTCAATGGGACAGGCTCTTAATTGCAGTGATGTCTTAGCTATGATAGCTACACTGCCTCCATGAGCGTGGGGTCTATCAGTCCTGAGGATGGTATAGTCTGGTGGACTGGCGAGGGACAACAGAGGGCCTGAAGCTTGGTGATGCCATGATTCTGTGACTACTAGGAGGTCTAGTTCTGGTTTGGAGATGAGATCATGTATTTCAATGGCGTGAGCTTGTAGAGATCCAGTGTTGATGAGGGAACATTGGAAGCTAGTGGGGGGTTGCTGGATAGGAGTAGCTGCAGTCATGGGTGTTTTTAAATGCAGTGTGTTGGGTGCTTGATTGATGTCTGTTTTAGGCTTCTAGTAACGTGGGTGCATTTTAAGCAGTGACTGTCTGGGAGATTTAGTGGCTAGTGTGAGACAGTTAGAGCGATGCATGGTACATGATCTTAGATGGTGGTGTCTGGTCTTGCCCAAGATGGGATAGAAGTGGGGTTTCTCTGAGAGGCCGTGGGTCTGTAGGTCCTCCGTTATATGGGTGGGAGGTACTGTTCTATGGGTATTGTTGATGGAGCTGATGGGATAAAACTCTACTGGGAAGGGCGGAAAAGGGGACATCGAAGGCAAGAAGGGGGTGGGGCAGGGGGCAGGCTTGTTAGGCTAGTCCATTTTTATAGTTGAAATAATTACTTCCTTTGCAGGCTATGCCATTCTGAATAATGGGAACATGGTAATGATTAACCAGCCTAGCATGGCTGTATGTGGCTGGTGTTGAGGCGGAGGCGCCTTGCTAAATAGCCAGTCATTACAGTGCAATATTGGACATTCGTAGGGGAGGCTAATCACGTTGTGGCCCGTGTGCCAAATGCACTTGTCAACAGTGGGTCTAGAAGCTATTTCCAACAGTGGGTCTGAATGCAGTCCTCAAGATGAATGCAATTTTCAACAATGGGGCAAAAGGCGTGTGGCAGTTTCAAATAACTGCTGTTTTGCTGTGGCTGCTGCCACTGAGTCTGTCAAGCAGCATCTGTGCACCTGAGGAACACGAGAGGAGCCGTGTGGAGGAGGGGAGCACCGTTGTGCTATCAGGTGCCTCCCACCTGAGCTTGGTCCTGCCCAAGCAGGAAGTTCTGTCCCCCAGGCACCCTTGCGGCGCTAAGCCCGTGTGAGCAAAGGACGTGTTGCAGTTTCAAATAACTGCTGTTTTGATGTGGCTGCTGCCACTGAGTATGTCAAGCAGCATCTGTGTACCTGAGGAACACGAAAGGAGCCGTATGGAGGAGGGAGGCGCCGTCACGCTATCAGGCCCCACCCACCTGTGTTTGGTCCCACCCAAACAGGAAGTGTGCCTACAAATCAGTCCCCCAGGCACCCTTACGGCGCTAAGCCCATGTGAGCAAAGGGCGTGTGGCAGTTTCAAATAACTGGCTGTTTTGCTGTTTGGCTGCTTTGCTGTTGTGCGGGGGGGGCGAAACTGCAGTAAATACTAAAAGTGTTATATTTGGCAGATTGTCAGTCGGGGGGAAGGTCCCTGACCACATCATTTGGTTAATCTTGTGAGGAGCTGCACGACTAAGTCGAAGACTGCCGAGGGCAGAAGTCGGATGGAAGAAATGCCGACCTCAGGTCTAAGAACACAGCTACAGGTAAGGCAAAGATTCAATTCCCTCCCAGAAGCGGAGGGTAATCCTGATTTAATAGGTAAGCCGGCAACGAAAGATCTGCCGGTACTAAAACAATCACAACTACCTTTTAATGCAAAGAAAAGAAAGAGCTTTTCAGTAGGGGCCGAACAGGACTCCACTCTGGCCTTTGAGCCTGAGAAAAGACAAAAGAATGATTCCCAGCCTAAAGAGGCGAACAGTCTCCTTGAACCACAAACCCCTCCCACTACCTTCATTCTGGTGGGGGGAGTCAAAAACCCACCTATGCCCTCGGAACCTATCCAAAATAGATTGGGACCTACAGTACATGTACCAGTTGGTGATCAGTTAAATAGTAGTAAAGGGGGAAACGAACTGGAAGAAAACACTGATCTTCTAAATGGGCCAGGTGACTATATGAATCAAAACAGCGAGGAGATACCCACAAACTTAATCAGAGTTCAGGGCAGCCTGGCCAGTGAGAACCCTGTACAGATTATAGCATTCTGACGGAGCCTTGCAAATGATGAAAGATAAGGTCTTGAAAACTGCCATTCTGCGGAATTACTTATCCCAGAGGGAGGTACACTTGGCCATGGGGTGGGGCATAAACTGGAAATAGAGATCGACCTAACTTGTGCTATCCCAGAAAAGGAGGGGAAGCACCGGAGAACAGAGAAAATAGCTCTATTTTTTTTTTAAGAAAGATGACGGAAATCCTCAATTGGGAATGATTAAACCAACTACAGAGGCCTCTAAACGGGAAATAGAAATTGCAGAACACTTCCCTAGTCAAAATGAATCGTCGGAGAGCATATAGAAAGATGTTGCCCCCTGTAGACCTCAAACAAATGTAGGTTGCATGATCCGTGCCTATAATAAAGGACATTTTCCTGCCATACAGGGCAGAAATTCAATACCAAGGTGCCAAATCTACCCCGAGATTGAGCACAGGGGAAAATGGAGACGAGACCACGGAAGCGGGAACCAGTGGAGGGAATAAGAGTGAGTACCTACGATATACCACAGAAGAAGATATTGATATGAACAAGGCAGTAGCCGGTGATGAAAATAACTTGACTATCAAGGAGTGGCCGCAAACATTTGGGAGTTTGAGTGGTAGTGAAAGAAAAAATGCGTCATCCGCAAATTTGAGTAACTCGAGGCTGGCGGATAAAATAATGCAGGACATTACAAAACTGACGGGGAAAATTGAAAGGGAGAAAAGAAAAAGCCTTTAATTTATAAATGAAAAGATCACTGCACTTGATAAAGAGCATATACCTGCGGGTATATGGAAGAAAAAGGGAGAGATCAAAGACCGATCCCGCACCCCCAACAACAAACAGCCAACCAAACGACCCAAACTCAGTTTGTAGTGGAAGTAAGGCCGATCCGAGAAGGGATGACTAAAGAGGAAGTCTCACAGTTAATTAGTGAACCCTGCCAAACTGCTTGGCTAAATGACACAGCTCACATCCAAAACGTGATCATGGCATCCTTTACCATTGCTATTGCTCCATTTCTTAAATTATATGAAGTGGTAAAGGACTCCATGCAGGAAGTGGCCCAGACCAACATACAGATCAAAGAAACCAACACGTAAATGGAAAGTTCTCTTAAGAGGTTAGAAACAAGAATGGACAAGGAAGCAGATCAATCACAAATCTGGCAAAATCGATTAAGTGATTTAGCAAGAAAAGACGCAAATGATAAATCACTACTGATGGAGGCAGTATTAGGGGACTGTAAATGGATGAGAACCTTGTGCAAAAAAGACAGGCACAGAAGAGAGGGGAATCTACATTAAGACCAAACTTCTCCATTTTTGCAGGTGTGACTTCGTCTACTTGGAATGCCCAGGAGGAACAGGGGGAAATCTTGGTGGCTAAAAATTTAGAAAAAGGAAAAAAGTCAAAGAATCAAATCCAAAAGGGGGAGGGCAAGGTGTGGTTGAATACAGATGGTTGTTGGAAGCTTTTGAGGTCAAGTAAGACCCAAACAGAGTGGAAATAATTACAAGGAAACACACATATGATGAATCCTTAGTCATCAAAAGGAAAGAATACAGAGCTGAACGTGTACAAATAAAAAAGAATAATAACTCGGAGAAAGAGGAACAACTCAGGAGGTGTCGGCAAACCTATAAAAATTGGCTACGCTCTACAAGACATCAAAGAGCCCAGGGAGAGGCAGAAAACATGTTAGCCACATTAGATATGGCCAATGTAAGAAGCCTGTGGGATATGATAAATAACAGGGACCTCTGCCAATCAGCTATTGGTGTAAACCAAGTTTCAGATGAAAATTGGATAAACCACTACACCGCCCTATACGAGGCGGAAATCGTGAAAATAGAAACAAAAAAAGACCATGGGCCTCATTACGACCCTGGCGGAAAGTGACTGACCGGACCGCAACAGCGTAAATAGCGTTTCCGCCATTGCACGAAGGAGCAAAGTGCGGCCAATCACGACCCATCGGGCACGAGCATTACGCCATGGCGGAATCCGAAAGGCTGCGATGGCGGAAATGACCCCAAAACGGCCCTTACCGCCGCCGTACGCTGCACCAGGTGCAATACCGCCACCCATCTTAGCGGTCACCGTAATGAGCGGTCACCGTAACGAGCGTGCACCGCAAATTACGGCCACCGTAAATATACGGAAACGGAAGTAAAAGCATGTGGCCGGAACGGGAAACAGCACGCCGCACAACTATAAAATCCGAATCCCAACACAACCATAAAAAATCCGACCCTGACACACATCCCAACCCGTTAGCAACCCCAGTTAAAAAAATAAATATGGGAAAGGTAGCCAAGAAAGCGTGTGACCGCAAGCGGCAGGTACACTTCTCCCGAGAGGAACTGACCGTGCTCACCGAGACCCTCCAGGAAAATTCCGCCGTCGTCTTCTCCAGTCAAATGACCAGGACGGCCCTTGCCAACAAGAAGGCCATATGGGCCCTGGTGGCACAGCGCGTAAGTGCGGTGGGGACAACACCCCGCACGCCACAGCAATGTCGCAAGCGGTGGGACGACCTGCGGATCCGCGTACGCAGCATACTTTCTGCGAACAGGAACATCGCCACAGCTACCGGGGGGGGTTCAGAGTCGCCCATCAAGTTGACCCCCTGGGAGGAAATCTGCGCCTCCACCATAGGAATGGAGAGCATAGAGGGAGTCGGAGGGATGGAGAAAGGAGTGCCGACATCCGGAGAATCAGGTAGGTTGGCCAAGAGAAACAATGCGAAATCCACAAACCACGAACATGTGCAGTACCATGTGACCCCATAGTGCAATACATACTTTGCCCTGACAGCGCCCTCTAAAAGTCAGAATGAACAAACAAATCAATCAAGAAGCCATAAACAACCCCTACATGTGCAGCATGCACCCCCTAACTGCAGGCAGCCAAATGAATGCATCCTCAATCCACACGAAAATGAGACCACCTCCAAGGCCCAGTCCCAAATCAGCCTCATGTACCACCCCAATGCATTTGATACGTTGCCATTCCAAATCCGACAGACCCATAACTAACGCTCGCCCCTCTTTACTCCACCACAGGGTCCGATACCAACGACGAGCTGCAGGACACCCCTACCAGCACGCCTGCAAAGAGGGCCAGGACCAACGTCCCAAGAGCCTCCACCTCAGGTGCAAGGATCAAGACACGGCAGCAGCAGGAATCAAGTGGCAGCACACTGGAGGGGACTGCAACAGGCACCCCAGCAGCCAGCAAGTCCACAACCCCAGCACCACAGGTCCCCCCAAAGAACGTATCTGATGGCACTGCCTCTGGTGGTAGCAGCACCATAGGTGACACAGCTGTCATGCCAGCATGCTCCGACACGGAAAACAGTGCTGGCGACGTAGGTACCATCCATGACCTTTCCCAATCCCCCTGCATGTTCCATCCCCTACACCATGACGAAACCACGCAGGGGCACCCTGAAGACGACGACTGGCCAACCCCCACAAGTCCTGTGCCAAGGCAACATGTGTTGAGCAGCCCCCCTGTCACACCACCGCAAATGTCCATGGCCCAGCAGAGGCAACAGTCCCTCGACCTGCTGATCGAGCAACAGCAGGAAGCGTCCACGCTACTCAAGGACCATGCAAATGAATGCGGGGGTTCCAGGGCAGCCATGGAAACATCCACCGAGACACTCAGGGCACAAATAGAGAAAAGTAGTGAGAGCCTCAGGGGAGAGATGGAGAGAAGCACCGAGAGCCTGAGAGCACAAATGGAGAAAAGCACCGAGAGCCTGAGGGGGGAACTGCATGCGACGTCCAAAGACGTTTGTGCTGAACTTGCTGCTGTGCGCCGTGTGCTCTCGGAGCTCTCACAAACCCTCAGAGACATGCATGGACGCGAGCAGGCAGAGACATCATCCGTGGCAAGTTCCGTCCAGGGCAGCCCCCAACGCAGATCTGGCAGGAACCTGCGCTCCACGGGCAGGGGTGCCCCTGATACCCGTAGAGGGGGCTTGCAATAGCGTCTACCCACGGACAGCATGCATATTTGGACACTGGTGTTGGGGGGGGAGGTAGTAGGGTGGAGGGGGTGTGTTGGGCTTCACTGGGTGGCGGGTCCATAGGGTGTATAAATCTAATCACATTAACAATACAGCACCTCATTATCATCCAATGACATGTGTGGACATTGATATTTGCGTACGAGGCCTTCATAGGCGTACAGTCCACAATGTGCCTGTACTACACACACACAGTGCCACAGGTCCCCTTTCCGTGTAATAGGCACCATGCGTGGTTGCTAGAAGCATGCATCTATGATGCTCTGTCGGATTGCACGTACATCCTGTGCCTCATGGACTCCTTGAGGTGCCTCCACATCCCCACCCTCATCATCATCATCATCTTCAGGTGCATGCAGTACAGCGTCAGGGGGCATGGGCACATTCCTACGTATGCACATGTTGTGCAGCATGACACATGCCATGACCATCTTAGAAACCTTCTCATGGCTGTACATGAGTGCCCCGCCAGACCTGCTGAGGCTGCGGAAACGAGCCTTCAGTAGGCCGAATGCCTGTTCAATGACCACACGGGTACGTGAGTGGGCATGGTTGTAGTCCTCCTCATGCTCGTTCTGTGGGTTCCGGATTGGTGTAAGGAGCCATCTCTTCAGTGGATACCCGGCATCACCTGTATGAGACGAATAAAGGGTGTCAGTGGAATGATAGTGCTAAGTAGCCCCCCCCCCCCCTGCAAGGTCATTGACGCATCAAATGGGCCACGATGTCATGCATGGAATGAGACTCACCGAGTAGCCAGGATCTGTGCCCTGCGTGTCGCTCCATGTAGCGTGGTATTCTTGTGTTCCTCAGGACCATAGAATCATGGGTAGATCCTGGAAATCTGGCACAACAATGCGTAAATATCTTGTTGGAGTCACACACCATTTGCACATTGATTGAATGAAATTGTTTCCGGTTGCGGTACTGGACCTCCATGGCATGTGGGACAACCAATTCAACATGGGTGCAGTCGATGGCACCAATGCAACCCGGGATGCCGCCAAGTGCATGGAATCCCACTTTAGCGTTGGTAATCTCCTGGTACGTGCGTGGTAGTGTGATGTGGTCGTCGGCGTGCTTCAGGAGGGCATCGTGCACTTGGAAGAGTGTCCGTGAGAACAGTGGCTGTGAAATGCCATGCAACTGTCCCACTGTGTGCTGGTAGGTGCCTGTGGCCAGGAAGTGGAGTGCAGACACCACCTTCAGTAGGGGTGGGATGGCGGTTGGGCTATCTATCATGCTCACGAGGTCAGCATGTGTCATGTCCACAATGGCGATTATGGTGTCCCGGTCCAAACGGTAGAGGGTGTGGATCTGCTCAGCAGTGAGGTTGAACGGATCGGCTCGGAGGCGTGGGATTGCGGGCCGCCTGCGTGGTGGTAGTGGCAGTGCTTGTGGGCCTTGCTGACCCTGCCTTGCCCTCCTCCTCCTCCTTCTCCTCCGTCTCCCCTGTGCGCCCGGTTGTTGTACCTGTTGTTGTTCGTCGTCTTCTTGTAGTTGTAGCACTTGCAGTGCTATCTGGTACCCCAGGCCCAACATCGCTAGTCCTGCCGGTAGCATTTTGGAGTGGGAGTGGTTGTGGGAGGGGTTTGGGTCTGCAATATATGTGCTGTCGGCCTGTATGGCCTACACCTGTGCTGATTGAATGAATCTGTGGCAGATGCAATCCCTTCTGGCCGAGCACGTCCCGCACGTAAGGCTGCATTTGGCCGCATGGCATCTTGGGATTTGAATCATGTATCAAATCCCGATGGCAGTGTGATGTACTTTGACTGATCTTCATGCTATGCTCCCATTGTTACACATGCTATGATTGCAGCCGCTTACATACCTGTGAAGAGTCAGTGGTATGTAGGGCTCGATCGATGGCCGACCCTCATGCAGCACAGTAACGTACTTCACCGACGGGCGTGGCGTGCCATTTGTGATTGCAGCCAGTTAGCATCATGACACACAGCCGCACTACATTGATGTAATTGTGAATGCAAGCGTTCACAGAAGCCTTTTCGACGTAATGTTGCAAGTGAGGAATTCGAAGGCCAGCATTTTGGGTTTTGAAGTAGCGGCGAGGATACGCCCACAGGTCTGGCTGGAAATGTAACGTTCTATTGTAGAATGTCCTTGGGACATGGCCCATAACGAGCAGGCAATGAATGATATGAATTGAATGGGATGCGCAACAGCGTAGTGGACGATAAGGCAGGACGTTCCCAAATCCATCTTGCTTCACAACACTACAGATCCGGCCAGGGGCACAGTGGTTTTTGCGGACTGCATTACGCACAGACGCGATGGAAGTTTCACATATTATGTGAGTGAATATTCATGCGTTTTCATTGCGGGATGAGGGAATGATGTGTGGATGCATGGACTGATGATTCCGTTTAGGGTCTGCCATGTACATGGGTTTTTTGATTCACTCCCCTTCCCCTGCGTTATGTGATGCAAGGCTGCCATAGTGGGACATACGTCTATCTGCCCTTGTCGGATCCTCCCTGTCTCGACGCGCCTTCATACACTTGTGTCTAGGCACGTTACTAATCCCATGTCATGGGTTCTATCTTGACGGACGCATGCACAGTAACCGACGTTGACAATGGTGTATTTAGCTCGATTGGTTTCGTTATGATTCGATACTGATTTAGGGGTGTGTATATTCCTTTGGAGTGGGCTAGCATGCATATGGGTGTGGATTTGGTGTGTTGAATGAAGATTGAAATGCATCATGAGTCCCGTAATGCAATCGGTTGATTTGTGTTTCTTTTGGGTGACAGGTATCTCCTGCCCTATTGCAGATGCCATCTCTACGCCACTCCTCCAGATGGTTTTTACTCTCGACTCCTGCAGCTTCGGGTGAATCAGTGGAGCACCATTTCGATCATATGGGACGATCGCCAATGGGCCACATGCCCTTACGCTGTACTGGTGGCTAGGTGCAACATTTCGGCCTTTCAGCTCGACTAGTGCCTGCCTCATGGGACGGACCTGCGGTTCTTGCCGCTTCCATGTTGCCTTTTGGAACGTTGATGTAGGCCCTGTGTGCCATGATGGTACAGGGCGTCACACAAGTGGAAGCCGGTCAATTATTGCAGATGCAGCCCTCGGTGATGATGGTTGTTTTGGTGGTATTTTGCAAATTGCTGTGGGGCCTTTGTCATTTGGATGTGCATTTAAATTGTATTCCGATATTTGTCGTGTTGCGTTGTTCTTTGCAGGTGATGTGGCGATTTTCGCTTTGTGGCGGTATGTATTGCGTGATGATCTGCATTGTGTTCCGGCTTCTGAGTTGAGTTGTGTGGTACAGTACTGGCCGCGTTTGCCTACGTAGCACAGTATGGTCACGGATAGGGGCTGCCATTGTGACTGTTTACATGATGTGCTGTTCAGGGGCGGGGGATTGGCTTTTGGCCGACTGGTGCCTGTCAGCCAGGTCGATTGGTGGAATGATGGGTTGTTCAGAATGTGGCTGGTCACAGGTGACTGTGTTTGCGTGCGTTTGTTGGAGGGGGACTGGGGTCATGTCCATTGGAATAGCTTCTGTATTGATGCCATCTGTGCCCTGCAGCTCCCATCGGCCCCTCTTGGGATGAGCCTGGCTGCTCAGTCACTCTGCCGACTTGTGTGGTACATGCTTCTGCTGATGGTTGGTTTGTTTACTGGCATGAGTACAGGGCTGGTGCAATCCCCCTCAGGATGCTGTTTTGGATGTTGCCTTGCGCTGGTGGCAAGCGATGGGGGACTACTGTTGTTTTGTGTCATGTGTTCTTGATTTTCATTTTGATGTATTGTAGCTTCACATGCCTGTGCTGCGTCAGTACGGCTATGGTGACATGCCGTACATGGATGCCCACTCACGGGGCGCTTTGAGCCCCTGCATGCTTTTCTACGTTGGCATGCATGGGTGAATTGTGGATTTCACTGGTTGCATAGTGTGAGTACATTGCGCCTGCCAGGAGTTGTGCAATGAGGCCAGGGAGTGGAGTACAGGCACTCAGTGGGCCATTTACGGTTGGTTCGCGTTGCCGTATTTCTCGCCATGGCGGAATGGTACTTTACGACGTGCTTGATGGCGTTCAGTACATGTCCGCTAGGGTCAGAATTCGCGTACCGTTGCGCCATGGCGGTGATTCCGGTTTTGCAAGGCGCGCGTGCGCGTACTTGGTGCAGTTAGCGTTGCCGTTCACTGCGGTGTCGCTAATGGCATCGTACTTTACGGTGACGGGTCATGATCGCAACGAGCGGTGTTCGATGGCGGTATTGCATTTCCGCCATCATTTTTCCATTTCCGCAAGGGTCGTAATGAGGCCCCATGATATAAATCCTTGGTCAATTGAATTCGACCGTGAAGATTGAGCTCCTCCAGGGCGGCAGGGCCGGATGGCATCTCAAACAAGATGCTTAAGGACAGTTGTGAAGAATCGACAGATCAAATATTCTCATTGTTCCAACAAATAAGACGACCCAGAAGAATCCCTGCATCATGGAGAGAGGCATTTATTGTGCCAATTTACAAAAAAGGTGACAGAGCTGATACCAGAAATTACAGGCCTATAGCACTGCTGGACTCAATAGGTAAGTTATTCACCTCCATCTTGCTAAGAGACCTGAAAAAATTGACACAAAAGGCTGAAATCCTGGATAAGCGGCAAATGGCTTTTATTAGTGGTGTGGGTACATCACTGAACTTGTTTCTATTAAATCTTTTGAAAGCAAGAGCCCTTGAAGAAAAAATAGCCATCTATCTAGGCTTTATAGATCTCGAACAGGCGTTCGATGGGATAAACCGCGACCGCTTGTGGTCAAAGATGAAAAGCTGGAGTTGCCCGGTCGACCTATTAGAAGCTATCCAGGCCCTTTACATCAATACCAGCATACAGGTTCAAATAACAGCAATGGGGACGGTGACGAAAAAGATCAAGACTTACAGAGGGATAAAACAGGGATGCGCACTGGCACCCTTCCTGTTTGTCATATACATGGCCGATATGAGGGCCTCACAAGGAAGGGTACGTGCATTCGCCCCAAAGATTGACGGTACAGAAGTGCCATGGGTGCTATATGCTGACAACTTGGTATTTATCGACCAGACTGCCATTGGCCTCCAGCGACGGATGGTGGCATTCAAAGATAACCTAACAGAAAATAGTATGAAAATAAATATTAAAAAATCCATGGTATTAATAATGAAATCTACTTGTGGGAAAAAGAGTGATAAGAAAATGTATGTCTGGTCGCTGGACAATCAAAAACTGGAAGTGGTGGACACAACACTATACCTAGGAGTGAGGATAAATAAAAACAGCAATGAAGAGGGGCAATACGCACTGATCCAAGAAAAACTAATGACCTTAACAAATCAGGGACTAGTCATAAATCGAAGGTATGGGAAGTTTTCCTTGACGCCTTTCGTAACATTTTATAAACAAAAGGTGGTAGCCGTAATTACCTATGGAACTGAGGCATTGCTGGCCTTCGCTGGGCAATCTGGGGTGTTTGTGAGGCATATTTCTGGCGTAAAATCTTGAAATTGCTGAACTCCCTGCCTGTAGAGATCATAAGAAATTATCTAAGGCTGCAATCCCTGGCTTCAATAGTATCATGGAAAACCCTGTCTCTCTACCGAAAATGTATCCTTGACCAACCACCAGTACCATTTGAAATCCTGGCCCAGCAGGGGTCGACAAAGAGAGACAAGACACTTCAATGCTGGAAGAACAAATGCAAAAGCTTTCTGGATCATCTAAATATCTCGGATGACATCTTGAAATACAATCCTAATAAGGCAAAAAGAACCCTCCAGGAAAAGGACTGGGACGAAACTCAGGAGAAGAAAAAGGAGAAAAATCTCTGTTGTAATATTATATGGGAGTGGAAAACTTTGAATGTTCTCCCCCCATATTTGAAGAAATGTCCATCATACCATTATAGAGACCTTCTGACGCGATGCAGATTGAACATCTGGGACTCTAGAGAAGTACAATGGAGGAGAAAGAATAAATTGTACTGTAGCTTTGTGAAGTTAAAGACTCGTTGGAGACTATCAGACATGTCATGTTAAACTGCCCGGCTCTGGGGCCGAAACGCCTGACGGGAATGGGAAATTATGTGACAGAAATTTCACCAGAGAGGGAAGAAGAATATTGCGAGAGACTATTGACAGTGGAGAAGGTGGGACGGACAATAGATGCTCTGAAATTTGTTGAAGCCCTGAAACTGGGTTTGGAGATGGGTGGAAATCTGGGAAGAATCGAGACAATTGATTTTTGAGGAACTGTTATTTAAATGGCACGAATGTAAGATGAATAGTCTATCCCAGCAAATGATAAGCATCTAAGGAAATCTAAGGAAACTGAAATGTGGAAATGTTAAAGGTTTAACTGTTTAACCAAAAAACATTAAAAAAACAACAATGGGGCAAAACTCAATTCTCGGCAGAATGCCAAAAACACTTCTAACAATGGGCATAAATGCTATTTTTTCCCAAAGTGGGTCTACATACAGTCCTCAGAATAAATGTAATTTTCAACAATGGGGCAAAACTCAATTCTCAGCAGAAGGCCAAAAGCCCTTCTATCAATGGGCAAAAATGCTATTTTTCCACAAAGCTCAATTTTTTCGGCAGAAGGCCAAAAGCACTTCTCAACAATGGGCATAAATGCAGTTTTTTCACAGTAGGCCTAAATGAGGTTCTCGAGTTAAATGCAATGTTCACCAGTGTGCCAAATGCATATCACCCCAGAGGAACTAAGAGCGATTTGCAGCGGGGGGAAGAAAAGCAGTATCACGCAAAATGCCATTATCACCTTTGGGTTTGAATGCTGAACAGATCTCAACAGTGGGCAATAGGTGAGTAGTGACCATTGGGACTCCTCTGGGCATGCATGCATTGCAGTTAGAGTGATATAGTCAGTGACGTACTCGTGGTTTGTAGTATAGCGAGCAGGCATGGCGATTCTGGGAGGGCTGGAAGTAGTCTCTGAAGGCGCTAAGCGTGCACGTCCTTCGGCGGTGATGGACACACTGTTAGTCCATGCAGAAATGTTTCGGGGAGAGTGTTCCTGGCGCCCTGTGGTGAACAGGGGCAAACAGGGCCTTTGTCTAGGCCTTCGTCACTGGCCGGCGTACATTTTTTAATTTAGAGTACCAGGGAAGGAAAATAAAGCCAGCCGAGTGTGGAAAGTCTCTTTCAGTTGGTTTGCGGAAAGGTCAAAGAGAGTTTGGGAGTCATGAGCGAGAGGCTTGGAGTACACAAATGCAAAACTGACAGGTAAAATAGACAAACTGCATAAACAGAGAAAGAGTTAGGTTAGACGAGTGAAGACTAGCTCTCCCTATTTGTATTGTTTGATTGCATCATCATGCCCACAGCTAGCAGACACGAATACACTTGTGGAGGATTAAGAAGAGTAAGATATTATTGAGATGCTTGACACATCAAATTGTAGCTCAAGCCTCGCAACTACTGCCTCCTCCACAGTGAGCACATCTCATACTCACAACCATGTGATCTATGGTGCAGTGAACGCTCAATTACAGGCCCACCTAAGACAGTTACCAGCAGTGGGTGCCTAGCATTGGTGGTACATGCCTAATGTACACCTAGGGATTTGATAAATGTAGATAATGAGGTTCTGAATTATAGGGAAGAACCAGTCAAGTTTACTGTAGCATTTGAATTTGATATAGAAATCCAGTGTCATAACCCTTCTTGGGCTGGCATGGACCAGCTCACGACTGAGAAAATGCCAGTTGTGGTGCACCAATGTTTCACTCAAGAGAGTGGTTGGCGTTTGGAGGACATGGGAACTGGTGTTAAACTGGGACAAGTGAGCTGCTTTGATACAACACATGAAAATAGTGTCTCCAATAAAGACACATTGGGGACAGGTAAGTCACAAGAAGCAAAAAGATGATGAGTCTCTTGCAGACTACCCTATTAGTTTAAAGATTGTTTGCACTCATCATTATAGTATAAACAAGCCCATTGAGATGGTGCAGAGCATTCAGGCGTTATTGCCTAAGGCTCAGGCATAATTGAAGAGTATATGTGTGGGTTGTAAAATAAAGCGCCTCTCAGAACGTAGAGAATGATTGTGCTTTTTGTCAGGAACAGAAAAAGGAATTGAATTACTGTATGCTTATGCAACTTCAGTCTTTTTAGCAGCAGCTGCAACAGCATTCTGTGTTTGAGGATGGGAGTGCGTCCAGTGACTGCGAGAGGAACCAGATGACTATTCTAAGAGGTAGAAGTCACAGATGTGGTCCCCCAACACGCTAAATAATCAAAGTGGTTTTGTGACTAGTAACACAATGGATCACTATTGTAAACAGGCGGGGCACTGGAAGTTTGAGCGTCCACAAGTTCCTCAGCTTCATGCAGGAGGAGCCATTTCCACCTATGCCTCTACCTTTCCAAACATCAATGCAGAGAAGTTTTAGCCAAAGGCTAAACACCAAACAAATGGTTAGGGATGCCAGAGAAATGGCGACGTCTCTTAAATCATTGATTCCAGTTGACTACAAAGGGCATTTTATTAAACGTGCAATAAATGGGAAGAACATGCCGTGTCCTATAGACATAGGAAAAAATCACTCAGTGATGAAATGTAAAGACTTTCCGAATGTCCCACTGTCATCTGAAACTGTGCAAGCTCTAGGTATTTACAATAATCCATTGATCCATCCTGGGATAGAGACTTTGACAGTATCCTTTGGTACAATCTCAGATCACCGTAGATTTATGTTAAGTCCCCTGTCACCAATGAATTCGTTAGGAAGATATATTGTGTGTGTATTGTAATGAACCATTTATTGGACTCAAGAGGTTATTTCACTATACGTATCATGCGAATTTGAAAATGAAGTGCTTGCTTAGGTTTGGTAGGCTACAAAGTGCTATTGTACGCTATGCCTTGTCATGTTTTTAACCTGTAGGAACATGTCATGTAATGGTTTTCGGTGTCCAAACCTAAATGAAAGTTAATATTGTATCTGGCTGAGTTTTTCTTGTTTTTCTTTGAATGTATGTGTATTATTGGGATGCACGTGCAGCGTCCCAGCCAGGCAAAAAGTTTCAGGTTGTGCAAAACCAGTTAGAATGCATCATCGTGGGAGCAGAGTGATGGTTGCGCCGTGGACAGGGCATTCAGTGGGCCTCATTATGAGTCAGCTGGTCCAGAAACAATGATGGCGGTAAATCCGCCGCCACTGTTGTTTCCGGACCGGCTGATTCCTAGTTCTGCAGGCGGGAGGTGTCACTCCAGCCAGGTCTGACCTGGCGAGAGTAACGCCACCCACCTGCAGGCGGAAATGGAAACACCGGCTCTGTCATAGACGGAACCAGTGTTTCCATTGTCCTCATCTCCATGGAGTACTATGCGACCCCATGGGAATGGGGATTTATGGAATTCTGCCTCTGCAATTACCGGATCACCGGGGTTGTAATGCCCTGGTGATTCTGGCAATCATGGAGGTAGAATGGTATTTCGTGCCCGGCGGCAACCTGCCGGTTTTTCCGGCACAGCTACTGCCGGACTCGTAATGAGGCCAATTGTCTTAGTTAGGTTTGATACATATTAGGTACTCACATGTAGCAACATGTATCAGTGTTGTGGTTGCAAAGGTCATAGATAGGGCAGTATAATAGGCCCGGTGTTTATTTGATGTACTGTAGTGACGTAGGATAGCGTAATGTGCGGGAAGGATTGAAATAAGAGGAAGATGGAATCAGCAATGTAGTGTGCTAGAAGCAAGGTTAGCATATAAACTTGGCAGAAGTGTTGCCATTTTTGGTGTTAAGGCCTAGTTGATGTTGAACAAAGGAGAACACAGGCCTTGGAATGGAGCTGCGGCTATGGTAGTTCAGCCCCAAAAAGAAATCCCCCTTCCCGTTCCCCAGGAGAGAAGCCAGGGTCAGAGGCACCCATAGTGAGCGGATAAGCACTAATTGTATCCAGCTGCGGGGCCCAAACATGGTGGGAATTGAATATTAGTTGGTAGGCGAGCAGGAAGGGATGCACCCATTGAAGGACACATTCATGAGAATAGGGCATGAGGCTTTGTGATGCCAATGACCCAGGCAACGAATTAGAACACTACTACCCTCGCCCTGGAGTGGACACCCCATATGAATTACAGCTAGTCACACAATTTAAGCAAACAAATACTCAAAATTTAGCCTCGAGAACGTTGCCCGGGTAACATCATCCCTGGGTACCTGGAATTGGGAGGAGATAAGGGGGGTGCCGTGTCTGGAACATCTTGTTATTTGGGATAGATGGAGTGGCAGCATCTGGGTTAATGTTGAAGCCTATTGTCTCATCAAAAGCAGGGTACTGCCTTGCCAACTTACTTTGATTGCGTCTAGAACAGGAGGGTGCACATCACGTGATGGTCCCAAATTTATGAACCTATTGCTAAGAACCCACCAATAATATACCTGGGTTCAACAAGACAATGCAGGCGACCACATGTCTATAGGAATAGGGTAGTGCAGATGTGACCAATCGGGATTAGCATGTTCAATAGGTGGAAGTCAATGGAAGTGGTGGGATTATGCTCTACTAATTATTATGCATAGTATTGCTAATTTGCAGAACTCCCACTAAGTATAATTTCTAAATTGTTGAGATAAGACAAGCTCTGTGTTAGTTTGGCTCTACACAACCGTTTGGGACCATTTTCACATGTAATACACCTTGTTTTCCCTTGCAAAGAGGTGCAGTGATTATTTTGGTCATTTGGATTGTTTTAATTCTCTGTTTCATGATCCCAGACTCTCCGTGAAGTCAGGGGTGTCCTAACCATGCCTCCTGGGGTGCAGCACCATTCTGCAGCGATCATTCCCCATGCATGACTTGAAGAGGTTCGCAGGTGCCCTCTTGTGAGCAGTTCTGCTTTCTCTTTGGAGTCGGGCCCTGCTCCCAGATTGTGCCGGCCATTGGCAGGATCCCGTATTTGGGGAACACTGGAGAATGCATATATGTAAGTGCACCTTTGTGGAAGAAAACAATGAGGGGAGAGCGGGTATGTGTGGAGTGATTTGTTGGTGAATGGATGGAGTGTATAAAGTCACATGGTGATATAGAGTGTTTTTTATATGGTTACATCACAGTATATATTATGAGATAAAAGATGAAGAGAGAGTAAACGGGAACTTCTCTGATTGCGGAGGAAAGGCAGCACTGCAGATTTAAATAAAAGTCCAGGTCCATTATATGGAGGATCTGGAAACTCTCCACTTGGCAAAAGGGAGCATAAGGAGGTAAATACCCTTGTCCCAAGGAAAGGGGATAGAGCAAGGGTCTACACCATTTGTAAATACATGTAATTGTTTTGTGTTGGTCCATTATATTGCAGACCTGGGAACCCTTCGGAAATACACTAAAAGAACAAATTTTAAAAAACGTATGGCATATTTGACCAAATTTCGGCTGTACGAAAATCTCACATAGCCTAGAAATTCGAACAAGTAGGCCATACAAACCCATTATAGCGAACACAGGGAAAGGGGGTTGCAGGGATGTCCACCGCTCCCCCTATTCACTATAATGGGAATGGAGGCTGCAGGGTGTCCCCTGCATACAGGAATACAGTTTAAAAAAAGGAAAGGTCCCTGCGGTGCCAGTTCACAAACACATACATGAAGGGAACAGGTGTTGTAGGGAGGCAGGGGAGTCGGTGGCACCCAACAAGGTGTGTCGCCAAAGGTAAGTAAGGGGCAGGGGAGGGAGAGTGTATTTCTAGACTATGGTTTGTTTGACCGTAACTTTTCGGGTATGGTCAAACAACCCAAATTCCCCCCTTCACCCAGCAGAATGGGATGCAATGAGGTAAATGCCCTCATCTCACAGTGGAGATTGAAGAACGCTCTAAGGCATTGTGTATACATTTGTGTTTTATTGATGTGTGGTTTAAATTGTTATTTAATTATTGAGGTGAGAAGTAGCGGTTGTTGAATTGTGTGGAGTGTTGTGTGGGGTATTTAGTATGTTGTGTGATGGGGTGATGAGGGAAGGAAGGGGTAACAGGAAGGGCAGACAATGGTAGGAGGGTGTGGGAGATTGATACCACTGGATCAGTGTTTAGGAGATGGAATTGCGTTATGAGGGTCGAGTACAACATGACTTCCCTAACACCACTCAAATATATGTGTACACCACATATGCTGTACTGGGAAAAATAATGAAGTATCACAATGAGTGGTTGTTGATACGGTGTCCAGTCATTTGGTCGACTACAAACTGGTCGACTGCAATTTGGTCGATGTCATTTGGTCGAAAACCAAATGGTCGAATTTTTTTTTTTTATTTATATATGTGTTTTGTGGGTTTTCGTGTTGAAAAAAAAAAAGAAAGAAAAAAAAGGGGGTTGGGGCGGGGGACCCCCCCAACAAAAAAAAAAAGGGGGTAAAAAAAAAAAAAAAAAAAATTCGACCATTTGGTTTTCGACCAAATTGATTCGACCAGTTGTCCAGTCGACCAATTGTTTTCGACCAAATGACTGGCAACCGTTGATACATGAGGGAGAATGTAGAAGCCTTGGTCTGAAGAAGGAACACATAATAGAGAGGTCTTGGGTCAAATGTTTACTTAGTTCGTGGTGAAATATAAGGGTAAGAAGTTGAAGAATCGGAAGGACAATCTCAAGCTTTGAAGAATGGTAGAGGATTTAGAAGATGTCCCTGAGGATATTGTATTTAGAATTGACAGTACTGCGATTAGGGATGTGCATGTTGAAATTATAGATGGTAATCGTAAATGATAAAGGATATAGAGGAGGGCGACCATGGGCAGATAGTTTAGATTACAAATCCATCCTATCAGTTGCTGATGCAGCAGTAACGGAATGGGAGAAACAGTGGGGGACAGATAAGTAGCAGGGAGAAGAGGTGCCACCTAGAATGACGCCAAGAGTCAAGAGTTTGTGGGGTCCAAGATTAAGAGCGGGACCATGTTGAATGGCACTGTTAAAAAGGAAGCGAGCGGGTAGGAAGTTACCAGAGAAGTAGGTTTGAACACAATTTCCATTCTTACACAAAGGCCCCAGCAGAGCAAAGTATGTGCCCTGGCCACATATGGATAGAAGCAATTCGATAAAGGTGCTGTCATCGCTTGCTGCAGGAGCAGGAAAGTGTATCTACATGGTTGAGAAACAGACTGCAGGTATTACCTTGGCAGTAGGAGATATGAAAAGCATATTCGCTACAGTATTGAGGGACCAAGCAGATGACATTTGGATGAAGGCAGGTTTTCCAGGGGTACGGATGGTGAAGCTAAGGCAAAAGAAATTGGCAACATTGAGTATTGAAGGAGCAGTGGTTATGAGGTGACCCGTACAGTAGGTGGAACAGACGATAGCTCTGGTAGAAGTGCGAATAGCATTGAGTGGACCGAAGGGGGGTACCAAGGGTATCCAGACAACTGAGAGTAGAGGATGGTGACCAGGTAGGTTACCCAGGAGGTTATCGGTGGGGAAGAGGAGTATTTCAAGGGGGCTGTGGAGGAAGAGGAGGAGGATTGGACTGTGTTGGTCATGTGAAAGGATGTTAATTTTTCATGAAAATGTAAGAGCAGGCAAATTTATGCATATAATACCGAAGTGTATCATAGTGGACTGGTAGCCCCAGTTACATATCAACAGCAGTACAGGACGATGCCCCGAAGTGCTCTGTATGGCGTGATGCCCGTGTAAGTGCCCCGGCAGATACACCAGCCCCAGTATCAATATCAATCACCCATACCCCAGCAGATGCCACCTCCAGCACCCAACAATGCACAAGTGCATGCAGCAGCACCACAAGTTTGGGACAAAAATGCTTTACCACATGGCACAGTGATATTGTACACAGGTGCAAGTGTGGTGGCCAGTAAGCCCTTTGCATTCCCAGTGTCAAACACATATCCCGATTAGGACAGCCCAGAGAGGGCCCTGACATGCCCAGTCCTGTCAGTCATAGCCAACCTGGGAGAGGAACCCCTGGTAGGTGTGGCGATAGACAACAAATTATTTGTTTCTATGGTTGACACAAGTTCAAAGAACTCATGCATAAAGGAAGGGCGCTCCAATTATCAGGTTAAATAATGGACACGCAGGGATTCTCTAGGGCAATACATTAATTTCCATTTTCTGAAGATTTACCCATCAAAATAGGTAAACAAGAAGTATTAGCGCCACTATTGTTTTCAAAGGTGACGCTGGTAAACTTGTTGGGAAGGGATTTATTAAACAAATTGATTATAACCATTCCATTTGTTCCACACCAGGAATTGTTACGCTAGGGTCTTGGCAATAACAAGAGCATTGTTTAGTGATGGTGCTACTGTGGAAGTGTCCGTGCACCCAGATTTGTTTATGTATAGAGTAACGCTGTTGTTGAGTTGGCTGGAAGGTGTTCAAAGCATGCCATGGAGAGTGCTCTAAGAATTTCTGTTCCGACCAGAATGCCCCAAGACCATGCCCCAGTTACTATTATCATGCTAGATTTGGAGGGATTGTTGATTGTGGATTACAAAATAGTGCTTATAGGAACTGATGATGAAGTAGTTGAGTGGCAAACAGTTTTGTGTATCAACCTTGCTGTTTGCAGATGCTGGCATTGATTGCAAAATGATCTTGGAGGTGTGCGTTCCTTGGCAAATAATGATTCAGCAGGAATGTCCCATGTTCTGTTCCTATTGCTAAAAGCATGCCTGTACATTTACAAGATGACCTGCTCCAGGTCCCAAGCACTTTATGAATCGGCAACCCTCATGACGCAGGGCTCTTGAAGCAAAGGAGCAGTACTCATTAAGTTGAAGCAAGGTACACTGTTGCACAGTGTGTGGCAGTACCCATTGTCAAGAGAAGTAGATGAAGGGATACATGACACAGTTGTTGTATCATGGCGGCAAGGCATTATAGTATCCTCAGAGTCCCCATGTAATACAGAAATATACCCTGTCAAAAAAAAGAATAGTATAGTGGAGGCTGTATTTCCGTTTGTTCCAAATCCTGTCATGATTCTTCGGAACATACCAAAAGAGGCCACATATTTTATTCTCATCAATTTGAAAAATGATTTCATTTCTATTCCATTACACTCTTATTCTCAATATCTCACTGCGTGTATCTACTGCTGGATGAGATTCCAACACACCAGACTCCCACAGGGGTAATGTGAGTCCCTGAGTATATTTAACAGAGTACTACACATGGATTTGGGCAACATACATGTACCTAGCACAATCATTCAGTGTGTAGACGATCTTCTAGTATGTAGCACCACGGAAGAGATGTGCAGAGAAGATTCTATTACACAATTGACATTGCTTGCAGATAAAGGATAGAAAGTAGACAAGGACAACATGCAATGCTGTCAGAAAAAGGTTGTGTATTTGGGACAAATAATATCATCAGGGAAACAAGTAACTCTGGAAATAGCTGCTGCAGTGCAGAATACACCGCAGCCTACTACAGTTAAAGAGATGCACAATAACAATTCCTGGGTTCGTGTAACTCATGGAGAGCTAGGAGTTTCTACTATTTTAGTTATACAAAACCTCTCCTGCAGGGACTAAAGGAAGTACAGAAGAGGAACGGGTCGGTGACGTGGACAAGTGAAATGGTGATATGTTTTGCAGAATTTAAAAATGCTATCAGTAATACTCCAGTATTAGCAACCCCTTATTAAATGAAAGAATGTTATTTATTCTCACGTTCTAATGGACAGGTAATGACTGCTGTATTGGCTCAGCAAACAACCCTAGGTCACAAGCCCCTAGTATATTATAGTGGTACCTTAGATTCAGTAAGGCAGGGTCAATTCCCTTGTGAACAGGAATTGGCCACTGCAGCCTTTGCTATTGAGAATAGTTCAACCATCACAATGGAGTGCTCAGTTACATTATATGTAGAACATGCTGTGTTCACAATACTGGAATGATTAAAATCCACTTTAACCACTGAGAGGGCCTCTGCCAAGGAAGTGATTTTATCCAGCCCATCCATTCATATTGTAAAATGCCACACAGTGGACCCTGCCACGTGTATTGCTATACCTGTTGAGGAAGGAAAGGAGGTGCATGATTGCATGACTTATGAAGTCCCCCGAAGATGATTTACTGTGGGCAAAGGAGGATGCACTGGAGGAGGGGGAGGTCCTTTTCATTGATGGTTCATCGATGATTGATCAGGAGACTGACCAAAGACATACGGTGCAGCAGTGGTGCACCTTGTAGACATAGAATATGAGGTTGTAGTTCAGAAAAGATTACTAACACATTATTCTGCTCAGGCAGTGGAACTCATTGCCTTAATTGAAGCATTAGAAGCATCTTAGGGATGCTTGGTGACCACTTACTCTTCTTTGCCATATGTCACAAGTGCTGTACATTCAGGGTTGTGCAGATGGAAAGGGAGGGGGTTTTGCATGTCAGATGGCACACCTGTACAAATGATTACTGATTACACAAATAATTGAGATGCAGTGACAGGCTGTTCGGGGAGCTTCACATTGACTATGCAGATATGTCTTACAGGTGTAGTAATTACTGTTATTTTAGTGTTGTGGTATGCCTATTCTCCCATTGGTTTGAGGCAGGTATTTCCTCATTGGGGTGTGTTTGAGGTTCTAAAATCTGATAATGAAACTCACTTTTTGAATGATTTCAGGAGATCACATCTCTATTATGGATTCTGTATAAGATGTACTCTACATACCAGCCTTACTACTTGTCTCGGGAGGATAGCTCAAGGGTAACATGCTCACCTTGGAAGCAAGACGACACAGAGAAACACATGTTCGATCCCTGTGTGAATGCTTAGAAACCTCTGGGTATTGCCCTATTCCAAAATAGCGGCTGTGGCGAGGAGACGCGCGTAGGTATTTCTCCCGCTGGGCCGTGGAAATAAAGCACACACGGCGAACACTGGAATGCGCTAAGGTCGATCCATCTAGCCCTGGCAGCAACTAGAAGCGAAGACGCAGCTAAGGGAGAACGGTGGGGAACAACGCTGTGAAGACTACTCGGGAGCTCGCCTCTTCAAGCAGCGGCGGCCAGCAAGAATCCCCCAGAGGCATCCTAAGCCCGTGAGGATCGGGGCCAGTGAGCAGTGGCTCAGGACGTGGCCCGCAAGAGAAGAGCGACTGAGACGGGGTAGCGCCGAGAGCGGAGAATCAAGGGGGACAGATCACTCTGCGGGGGATGCGGCTGGCCCTGTGCGAGTCCCAGCCGAAGAAGGAGGCGTAGACGGGTGTCAGGCGCTGCGGAGCCCACCGGGTGCCGAATGGAGGAGGGCCCTCCTGCCACGAGTGCCGCATGAGCTTTCCCCCAATTCCAGGGTGAGCGGGAGCAGAGTGGAGGAGTCGTCCGCCCAGGAGCGAGACGAAGCGGGTGAGCAGCCCTCCCCGCGATCCCGGTGAACAGAGCATTCGGGCCCGAACAAGGAGAACCAGTGTAGAAGGGAAGATGGAAGACGTGTAGCAAGGCAGTCAGGCAAAGACCCCCCGGCGCACTATGGCACCGGGACAGGTGGGAGGCAGAAAAGGGAGGTGGTAACGGAGGCCCCCCCAGTAACTACACACAAGAGAGGTTGTGGTAGGCCACCCTCCAGCTATACCCCGCTCAGTGGGGGATAGAGAAGCACGAGGGCCGCAGAGACTTCGGAGAGCAACCTAGCAACCTGGCTGAAGTGGGGCTGGGCGGGCGTCATTACGACAAACGGAATTAAGGGGAATCCATCAAAGGAGGCAGGGGAGCGGCCGGGCTGTTGGTCTCTGTAAGCATGCACCTCCACAGAGCCTGGAACCCAGTATGGGAGGGCGATCACGGCACATCAGCCAGCAAGGCATCTAAAGACCTGGCATAGGAGTTCTCATGTCACTTCCTCCCAGGCTAGAGAGTTGTCCGGTTCATGAAACAGAAGAATTGACTGCTTGGATCCTGGTGTCGAGCAGGAGCATGGCGCAGTGGGGGGGCATGGGACTTCTTCACTGGCCTGAGACTGGACTCGGGGCGTAGGATCCCTCACAAGCCTTCCCCAAGGGCAGGAAAAGCTATTCTGCAGTGGGAAGGTAGACCAAAGAAGAAACCACCCTGGGGACCAGGCCCCCTCCGTCACATGTGAGAGACAGAGACGGGAAGGGCGGTATACGGCCTTGCCTGCTGTAGAGGGAAAAGAGCCCTCCTTGACTTTGAGGAGCCCCTTGCAGTCGATACAATGTCTAAATCTAAAGGTAAAGGGAAGCAGGAATCGAGCCTAATACATTTGTGGACGGCGGACAGCCAGATATCCTCCAGAGAGAAAACGCAGGAAGATCTATCAGGGGTGCAGACCCCGTCCCCCCCACAGCAGACCTCACCATTGAAGGAAGACTTGCAGGCATGGTTTGGAGAACTCCAAGAAAAATGTATGTCCACAGTGCAAAACAAATTCACATCCCTTAGGGAAGATATGAAGCATGCATTACATGAACTACAGATGGATGTTTCTAAACTAGAGGAGCGGACGGACACGCTAGAGCAAATCGTACAAAATGTGGAAGACGAGGCACAGCAAAATGGTGAAACACAAGAGCACCTGGTGAGATTAACCCATAACTTAGAGCTGCAATGTGAGGATTTGGGAAACCGCTCATGCAGGTCCAACATTCGTATTAAGAATATGATGGAATCGGTGAAGGAGAAAGACCTCAAGTCAGCAGTACAAGAAGTCTTCGGAGACATCCTGGCTGTGAAGGAATCTGAAGAAATCAAAATAGACAGGGTGCACCGGGTGCGTCCAAGGAGGACCGGTGAGCCGGGGGAGCGCCCTCGGGATGTGCTGGTGGCCATGACCTCGTACCCTCAGAAGGAACAGATATTAAGGAAAGCAAGGGGGATGGATCACATTAGGTTGAATGGCGTAGAAATTCATCTTTATCAAGATTTGGCCCTAGTTACGCTACAGAAAAGGAGGGCGATGGTCCCAGTGGTGAAAGAGCTTCAGAGGAGGTCAATAAGGTACAAATGGACGTTTCCCTTTGGGCTCCTTTTCTCTTGGGAGGGCAAACAACGGAGGGTAACATCATGCGAAGAAGGCCTCCAGGTGATGGGCATTCAGGAGGAAGATGCGGTCATCAGGAATCAACGTTCAAGGGATGAGCCACTCAAGAAACCATGGGAATGGAGATCAGCCCCCCATAGGAGGCAACAACAGAGGGGGGAGACAGTGAGGTCTTGGACAATGGGATCGCTGCCGGGATCTCGTGCAGGCATGAACAAGGTGGAAGTCGAATGCATTCCCGTGGGTAATTCCAGTGTGGGCCTCACCAATGGAATCATCAAGGACAGAGAGGTATGCAGGGTTTAGGACCCCCCACGATGTTACACCTGAGTGAGCAGAGGGTCAGGAGCGATGGGCCTTACGCCCTCGCAACTCTAGATACCTGGACCCTCCTTGGGTCAGTTGGCAGTTGGTTGGGGAGTTCCATGTTGGGGGCTGAGGGGAGGACTTGGGGAGGGCTTGGGGAAGGGTATGGGTGGAGATCCAGAGGTCAAAACGGCAGCAGGATTCATGGGGGACAAACAGGCCTTAAGGGCGATGAGGCCATGGAGATGTTAAAATTACTTACATATAATGTGAGGGGACTAAACTGACCTGTAACAAGGAAGAAAGTGGAGAATCTGATAAGAAGGGAAGGAGGGGACATCATATTTTTGCAAGAAACCCATATTAGGTCCCAGGACAAAGCAAAATGGTACCTCAGAGGTTTCAAGCAGGCAGTGCAGTCGAATGCCCAGGATAAAAAGGCGGGGACACTGATAGCCTTCAATGATGGTCTGAATGTCCTGATATTAAATACTCAGGCAGACAAACTGGGATGATATATCTTTGTTAATGTGTCATTAGACGGGTACGATCTTACTCTGGCCTCTATTTATGCACCTAACACGGGGCAAGATAGCTTCTTGAGGGAGATGCTGGGGAAATTGGAAGTCTTTGCTACCAGAGAGATCATATTAGGCGGGGGTTTAAACATGGCTTGGCAACCGTCAATAGATAGAAGCTCAGGAGGGTACCAGGGGCAAGGGGCACCAACGAAGAGGCTATCCCAAAAAATGGACCAATTGGCTTTGTGGGATGTGTGACGGGTGCTAAAAGGTCAGCAAAGGGTTTATGCACAGTTCTCCCATGCCCATAATTCTATGTCTAGGATTGATTATTTTTGGGTCTCCGTGGGACTATGGGGGGAAGTCCAAGGGATGGAAATAGGCCCGATCACGCTTTCAGATCATGCCCCCCTTTGGATGAATGTTTCTATACCAGTGAAGAAGGAAGGGCTGTGGAGATGCAAGTTCCCTCAAGATGTAATTGAAGATACCATGCTGGGAGACACGATCAGGAAAAAGATAGAAGAATACTTCATCAATAATGATACGGGGGAAGTTAAGCTGGGAGGCCTTCAAGGCGGTCATACGAGGTAACTTGATCGCCGTGAAGGACGAAAAAGACAAAATGAGATTTCAATGGGAAAAAGAGTTGGAGTTGAAAATAACAGATGTACAGAGGGAGCTCACGCGGAATCCCACTCTAGGCTTGAAAAAGGCACTGAGGCACCTGCAAGGTCAGTTAGATGTTCTCAGAACAAAAAAAGCAGAGAGGTCCCTCCTACACCTTAGACATTGGTATTACACCAAGGCCAAGAAAGCAGACAAGCTCTTGGCTAGGCAACTGTGGGCCAAACAACAGGCGCTCTCGATCAGGAGTATACGAAATGAAAAGGGTGAAATGCTAACCAGAACCAAAGATATATGGGAAGCCTTCAGAGTTTTCTACCAAGAACTGTATGCAACAGATCACCCTATTGGTTCACTCCAGGATGCTTATTTAAAAACCCTAACAATACCTCAAATTACGGAAGAAGATAGGGTTCTCCTGGACCGGGACATTAGGCAAGAGGAAGTAAAGAAGGCAATAGAGGGTCTCTCGTTAAACAAAGCCCCAGTTTTATAAGAAATATGCGCCTAGCTTGACCCCATTCCTAACAAGGCTGTTCAACACATATAAGGAAGAGGGGAACGTGACTCCGTCGATGAACAAAGCCAAGGTTTTAGTCTTTCACAAAGCAGGAAAAGATCAGTCTTCAACAGGGTTGTGTCATCCGATAGCATTCATTAATCTTGACTCAAAACTATATACAAAAAATATTAGCTAATAGACTCTCGCCGCTTCTCCCCAAACTGATAGATGCGGATAAATCAGGATTTATTCCAGGTCGGCAAACACACGACAACTTGAGACGAATAATACACCTGATTGAGAAGACTGGCTTCACTGAGACCCCGGCAGCACTAGATGCATTAGATGCCGAGAAAGCGTTTGACCGGGTGGAATGGTCACAGCTGTTTATAATGCTAAAATACATGGGGTTTGGGGCACAGTTTATGAATATGATTAAGGCCAACTACAAAACTCCATCCGTTAGAGTAGCCATCAACGGGAAATCACAGGCAAAGTGGAGATAACAAGGGGCACCAAACAAGGTTTCCTCCTGCCCCCCCTAGTATATGCCATTTTCTTAGAACTGCTGCTAATAAGAATAAGGGAGTCTCCCTCCCTCACAGGAATAGGAATGGTGGGGATCCAGCACAAGGTTATAGCTTACGCGGATGACATGTTGGTTACCCTTACAGACCCAGCGCGTATCCTTCCCATACTGTTACAAGAACTGGATAAATTTGGGCTATCTCTGGGTTAAAAATCAAATGTAACAAGTCAGAAATATTAATCCTAGCAGGGGACAAAGGTGAAATAAAGGATAAGGTGACCTATCTGAAACTAAAAATAGCAAAAAAAGGGATAAAATACTTAGGTATTACCCTCACGGACAGAGTAGACCACGTATATGGAGAAATTTATCCGGAATTGCTGGAGAAAATTAAATTGGATATTGGACGGTGGAAACCTCTGACGATCTCATGGTGGGGATGCATGGTGACGATAAAGATGGCGGTTTTTCTGAAACTGATTTACTATTTTCAGGCTATCCCAATAAGAATCACCAAGTCCTTCTTCAAATCTCTAACAAAGGTAATTTCATCATTCATATGGCGAAAGAAACCCCCAAGGATAGCCAGAGGGGTCCTAACGGCTTCTATGCAGGAGGGGGAATATCTCTTCCTCATTTTTATAACTACTATCAAGAGTCGCAATTGTGGGTCTTGAAGGAATGGATGGGAGGGGGCCAGAGGAAAGTATGGGCGGCACAGGATAGGGCGGTAGCTAGATCCCTAAAGGTGGGAACATTATGGACAAAGAAACAACATAGAAATCCCAATCTGTGAATTAGTGCAGTCATGCGGTCTCCACTTGAGGCCTGGGACGAGCAAGTAAGGAAGGGCATCTTATGAGAAGAACTTGCCCCCTTTACCCCTATGTTTGGGAACACAGAATTCCAACCTGGAATGGAGAAAGGGGCATATAGCAAATGGGAAGCTGCGGGTTACACGGAAATAGGGGAAATGATTCAAAACCAAGAAATTAGAACGTTTGAGGGCTGCGCATCACTTATGAATCTCAAAGAATTGGATGGATACAAATATGAGCTATTAAGGCATTGGCTCACAACCCCATCTATTAAAAAAGTGGCCACGAGGGACCTCACCCCATTCGAAAAATTCACGCTGACGAATTCAGGGACCAAGAAGCTTTTCTCCTCACTGTATAAGTTTATCAATGTGCAGAAAGAAGAAGTAAAGTGGAGTTACATGCAGAAATGGGGGAAAACCTTGGGAATACCCATTAGTAAACAGCAGTGGGAGGAATTGTGGAAGGGTATTCCTCAGCTTGCCTGTTCGAATTGAAAGAAATGTGGGTGAAAATTGTAATCCAGTGGCATTATACACCTGAGAGGCTAAATTCAATGTATCCACATACTTCCAAAATATGCTGGAGATGTGGCAAGGGGGAGGGCAACTGGAGGCTCATTTGGTGGGACTGCCATAGAATCCAGGGGTTTTGGGCCGAGGTTATGAAACAAATACAGGGAATGTGTCCTGGCACGGGCCGGATGGGAGAGAGTGTGTGGTTATATGGGATAAAAGACCAGTCTGCAAGGAAACTAATGAAAGCACAATGGAGGTCCCTCATGTGCCTGATGATCGCGGCATGGGCAGCAATTGCCCAGAACTGGAGACAAAGGGACCCCCCGTTGGTATTTGGATGGTTACAGAAGGTGTGGAATATGGTGGCAATGGAATCAATTACCCATAATCTGCAGGGGGTCAGCGGATAATTCGGGAAGGAGTGGGGAGGGTGTTAGTTTATCTCCAATCAGATTATATGATGCAATGGTGCACACACAGAATACGTATTTTGGACATATTTGCGGCATAAACGATCCGAAAACAGAACAATGGACAATGAATCTCTGGAGGGTGGGGGGATATGAGAGGGTGGGGGTGGGGGCAAGGGGAGAGTTTGAGTTTGCTCTGTTGCTCTGTATGTTTGAAAAAAAAGTTTTCAAAAAAGAAACCTCTGGGTATTAAGTGCATTATAAATAATCAATCATATCAATCAAATCCTACACTGTGACAAATCTGAGGATGTTGCCCTTTTTCCCCTAGTCGGAAACCTTTCCCATGGGGCCAGGGCAGTGAATCCACAGTACAATAGTCCGCACGCGGGTGGTGCACCAAGAGGGGATCACATGGGGAAGGAATCCCCCTATGGGATTGGGGATTAACACCACCAGAGAATGCAGTCTCACCCTGCTTTAATACCTCCAACCCCTTTTTTAAACTCTAAATACTCCTTCCCCATTCCTGGAGAGAATTGATATGTTTTGTTGTCAACTCAATTTACCTAACCGGAAAAGACTACTCTGAAAAGCCAGGAAATACGAAGTATTATGCATATAGCTTTAAAGCTGGTACTGGGAAAAAGAAGATAGCTGTGAGCGTCAGAAGCAGAATGAGTGGTCTAGCTTCTTGATGCCAGTGATTGGTCCTAGATGTGAGCTGGAGAGAGCCATCCCCCAAGGAGGAATAATGGTAGCCGTGCACGGAAGCAGCTGACACGAGCCAAAGGACCCTGCTGGGTGCCAGAATGCTACTGGAGCCTCCACGAGGGATACATTGTCCCAGGAACTGCTGGTACTGCAGAGAAGGAAGCAAACAGATACACAGGTTTCCTGGGAGCTGTGAGATGTCTGAGGAAGCAACAGGGTGAACTCAGGAACTGAAAAGAGAGTCTCTGGGATCCTGAAGTGAATCTGAGACAGTTGTATACATGGCAGGAGAGTGATCCACAAGTATACAACATAATGGTGGAAGTCTGGGACCCACATCCAAAAGAGAGGGTCTCAGACCCTGATGCAAATTAGAGACAGTTGTATACTTGGCAGGAGAGTGAGCCAAGCAGTTACAACACAGCAGTGCAAGTCTGGTACCTGCACCCATATGAGACACCAAAGTTTAAAGCCAAGAGGGTCTGGGACCGTGTGAGAGAAAAGCGGGAGACAATCCATGAGAACCCACTGGCTTGACAGGAGAGAAAACCAAGCCACTTTTGTGAGTCTGCGACTCACACCCATATGAGAAACTGAGAACAAAGAGTCAAGGAGCCTGGAACTGATACGCTTGGTAGCGGAGTGTGCCAAGCTGGTAGGACATACGAACTGTGAAATTAAGAGTTCTTCGTGGATTATCAAGTAACTTTAGATAACAATAAATCTAGGGGAAAGAAGCACAACCCTAATTTTGGAATCCTGAATTTTGGATCATTATTTTGCATCACTTTATTACCAGCGAAACTGGGAACTTTTCGAAAACACCAAGAACACTGTTTTACTTTGAGATGAGACCATCCTTGCATAGTTATCTTAGATCCTTAGTGTTAGGGACAGAAGTAGTTTTTGGGACATGACAGTGACAGACTTTTTAGTTTCGGACTTCCTAACAAACCCCTCTTAGCTTTAGGGATAAAGATGCCCTTTTCCACCCTTTCTTTTTCAATGAAAGTCTTTATCCAAAAACATGCCATTATTGTCTCCGAGCCTTACTTCTGTACCCTTAAATATGGTGTCAGGGTGTGATCTGACCTGGTTGACACAAACTGTGGGACCCTTCATATTAACAAACTTAGTGAATGTGCTAGAACCGCAGAGTAGCATGAAGGAATCAGGAAGGAAGCAGTCCTGGAACCTGGTGAAAGACAATATCAACAGATTTAGTACTGACTCACCCGTCTGGGACTTACATCAGATCGACCTTGAAGTCGGGTCTGGCATGGACATTTGGCCTAGATATAATGGTGGATGTAATTGACCCAGATTGGAGTGGGGATGTCAAAATTCTGCTACAAAGCATTGTCAGACAAACCTATCATGTTAAACCCGAGGATAAGGTAGCTCAAGTTATCTTAGAAAATGTCCTGTTCCCAAGAATAGTTGAGAAAACTGACTTAAGAGAAACTGAGAGAGGAACCAAAGGTTTTGGGGAGGCAGACATAGAACCATTAGTTGACCCTGAGGTGAAAAAGATTTCAGCCTTTGAAGATGACACCGAAAACATTCCTGATTTAGCCTTCGCCCAGCGTAACCACCCAATACTAGTGCAAGCCTTCGTCCTCAAAGTTATTCCTGAGGAAGAAACAGAGAGGCGTCATTTTTTTCCATCGGCCTGGAATACTTTACAGGGGTGATGTCAGACCAGAGGGGAACACAGACTACCAAATTGTGGTACCATGCAGGAGAATGGCTCTAGAAATTGCCCACATCCACCTTACAGCTGGAAATTTAAGGGCCACCAAGACACAGGCCCAAATATTGAATTGTTTCTATTGGCCAGGGAGGTATGCAGAGGTCAAAAACATTATTCCTACTTGCCTATTATATCAAAAACCAGCCCTTATACTCCCCAACCAGCTCCTTTGCAACCACTCCCAATGACTGATGTCCTTTTTTCAAGAATAGGAATTAACTTTGTTGGCCCTTTCGAACCTTGTAAACTAGGGAACTGATATATCGTAGGGATTGTAGATTATGCCACCAGATACCCTGAGGCTTTCCCTATGAGGTCTAACACTACACAGCAAATCCTCAAACATCTCCTTCCCTTCATGTCCCGAGTAGGATTACCTAAAGAAATTCTGACTGAGATGGAACCACTTTCATGGGCCGGCTTATGGCTGAGCTAAACGAGGTTCTACAGATTAATACCATTAGAATTTTGGGCTGTCACCCACAAACTGATTGGCTGGTGGAACGATTTAATAAAACCCTGAAAAACATCCTTAAAAACTTAGTTGAAGCAGATGGGAGAAATTGAGACACTGGTACCCTGGGCCTTATTTGCTATTCAAAGGACCCCACACATCATCCTGGGTTTCTCATCATTCGAGCTTCTATATGGACGAGACCCCAGGGATTTTTTTGATATGCTTAGAGAAACGTAGGAAGAGGGCATGTTACCCTTATCCCCGACCGCCCAACATCTGGCCGTAGTTAGATCTATAGTTCACTCCCATCTAAATAGATCCCAAGAACAACAAAAGACGCACTATGGCAGAAGCACTATTACCCATTCTATTTCTATTGGTCAAAAAGTACTCGTATTTCTTCTCACCTCAGAACTTAAGATGCTCTCCTGTTGGCATGGCCCCTAGGAAATTCTGGACCAAACGGGACCATATAATTGTAGGGTATCACAACCAGATGGACGAGGCAAAACACATATTCATCACATTAATCTATTAAAGGAGTTGAGGGAGGACCTGGTTGAAACAACTTCTGTAGTGATGGCCAGTCTCCTGGTAGTGATGGCCACTCTCCTGGCTGAGGAAGTAGAGGGAATTAGTTTAGTCCCTACTAATCTACCATCCATTAGGAAACAGGGAATACAAACCCTGTTAGATCAGTTTCCAGATGTTTTTGACAACAAACCCGGAAGAGTAGAAATGGTTTTTCATTACATCTGCACTCCTCTTGATAAAGATGTCAGTCTAAAACCCTAGCACATCCCAGAGGCCTGTAGAGAAATATTCTGACAGGAAGTTCAGAAAATGCTGGCTCCTGACTATAAAGAACCATCGCAAAGTCCCTGGTGTTCCCCAATAGTCTTGGTAGCAAAACTTGATCAGTTGTGGAGATTTAGTATTGACTTTAGAAAGTTAAATTCATTTAAGTGAGGAACCTGAGTGCATCTTCACTTCTTTTCCCCCTGAATCCTACTCTCGGGTGGCCTGGGAAAGGCCATCTCTTTTGGATCCTGACCCTGGGGATGGACATGCGAGGAAGGATCACCTGGGTGGAGGGAACTTGTGGAGTTGGGAAGAGGATGTCCTTAGGTGAGACATGGAATCCCGCTTTCCCTTTTCACACTGAACCCTCTATCCCTCAAGCCTTTGTAGGCTACTGTCAGCCCTTTTCCTTTTCTTCCATTCAAACTGTCCCCCAGAAATACCACCTTAACACTGGGATGAGGAAGAGACCAACTAGGAAGACACATGGTTATTTAGTTGGGGAAAAACACATATCACCCAAATTGTGTTCATACAGACACATGTCAGCCTCCTTGTGTTAATACAGACACTTATCAGCCTCAACTACGTACTGTGATGAGGAGGACGACAACCACAACACGAGTAAGGCAGAACTACCTTTCTAATGGTGAGCGGTCTAGTCTTTTCTGGACTCAGTATGGCGGTAGGCACTTTAAAAACTGACCTATGTTTGGAAATGGAAGCAGCTGTGGAGGCAGAGTCAGCTCTGGAGGCCGAGGTGGCAGCTGGGGAAGCAACTTCCGATCAGCAGTGTGGCAAGCGGAGCGCCTGAGACCCAATGACATATTCAGAGTTTATGCAGCAGTAAACAAAGCTAAGGAAAGCTGGAGGCCGGTAGCAGACTGCATGAGAACCCGGCATGACCGAGCAATGCAGTCGCAGAAGTCCTGGGCTGCAGGTGGAGCATTGCTAGGGAGCAACGCCACAGAGAGCCACTAGGAGAGGAGCGAGGTCCTGCTTGGGTAGGCGAGAACCCGGAGTGGCAGAGACCTTCCAGCGCTGTAAGCTACGACCGGTGAGTAAACGAGAACCACTGGGCTGGCAGGAGAATATGCATTGAACATTGTTGTTTTGGATACTGAACACACTGAAAGTCATTACAAGTATCTTTGAATGCTGAAACAAGAACATTTGTATACTGAACAAACTGAAAATAATTACAAGTACTTTTGAATTCTGAAACAAGTACTTTTGAATACCGGACAAACTGAAAGTTATTATAAGCACTTTTGAATGCCGAGAAGAGTAAAGGCAAGTTTTGAAAACTTGTGAGTGGAGTGAAAGATAGGTGATGCATGTAGCAGATACCACAGAATGCATTGTATGAAAAACAAGTATTGACAAAGTCAAGAGAATACCAGGATGGGTATGAGATGAGAAACCAAGTATTGGCCAAAGCTAAAAGAGTTCAAGGAACTGAAGAGTAATAGGAAACCTGTGTTGAAAAAAGCCAAAATAATAAATAGAATTGTAACAAAGTACATAGTGGCCAACCAAGCCATGGTACAGTGTCGTAAGAGCATGACACTGGTGAATCAACCAAACATCACTGTCAAAAGAAGTAGCGGCCAATTATTGAAGGAAAGCAGTCAAGAAGGGGCATCAGTTGTGTGACCTGTAATGGGTTGACTGTGTGGTTCAACAAGTGCGTCTAGACTGAGTGCCCCCTCCATGGAAACTATCCATGAAGAAACTTGTGTTTTGCAACAAACGCCTATGTAATTTTGAAGTCAAGAAACAGTACTGCCTCTGTGAACTAGTGAAAAGTACTGGTATCAAAAGATCTGGGTAGTGTCCCAAGGAATTGTGTTGTGTTTGAAAATCTGGAAGATTTGAACTCTTGGGGAAGGGAACGCTGATACCTTGTGAACTGTTTTGAACTTGGGGAATGGGAAGCTGATTACAATCCAAGAGCTGGAAGAAGCTTTGAAATTTATTTGGAACACTATTCATTTTGATGTTGACATTCCTACACATTATAAACAGTTAGTTATGAGGGCAAGTATAGGTTTTGGACACAGACAGGCATTTAATTTGGACTTCCTGACACTGACTATCCTTAGTTTTCTTTAGGTAGGGATATTCCCCTTAGCATAGGCAGTTAGACCTTACTCTATACTGCCTTTCATGTTAAGCAAACCTTTGAGAAACAATTTTGAATCTGATGTCTGTGTATACCTCATGATGCCTTCACAAATATCCCTGAACGCTTGGTACTGGGAGCTACCAGAATGTCTCATTACCCTAGTCTATTGCAACAGCTTAATTGGTTGCCAGTGAAAAAGCATATCATTTTTAAGGTTCTTTGCAGAGTGCACAGTGCAATCCATGATATCGGAGCAGAATACGTGCAAAGTTGAATAGATCCCATCCTGCTATACAGCTACATTCTGCTTCCCTTAATTCTTTGATGGCCTCAAGATATCATAGGGCTGAGGCCGGGGGAAGGTCTTTCTCTGTCCTTGCCCCTCCTTTATGGAATGCACTTATACTTCAGCTGCAGGAGACTTCTGACCACCTGAGGTTTCATAAGGCACTCAAGACAAATGTTGGGGTGCTCAGGAAAGATTGCAATGAGAAAGGGGCGTTCATGTTGCACTCACCATATTTGTGACTGGGGAGCAGCGAAGATGGCACTTCTAATGAATTATGTTTATATGTGAATGTGTATCTATGATGTCATAACCTATGTAAGAAACCAGAAGGTCTCTCACCCACTAGTCCCCGGGGATCTGTCATCCAGGCGTCCAGGACATGGCCATCGCTTTTGGATCCAGTTCCTGGGGGTGGACAGGTGCGCGGGGATCCCATGGATAAGGGGATCTCGGGGAGTGGGAAACCGGATGGTCAGACGTGGTATCCCCTGCCTTGTAACACCTTTACCCCATACTACCAGGTAGGATATTTAGGAATTCTACCCCCCTTTTACAACACAACTACTTTCTCACGGAGAGTCTGCTATGAGGGAAAACAGACTAACACCTGAGCTGTATATCTGACGTGCCCCAATACAATGGTCAGGCAAGGTCAGGCAGTTACTGACCATCACACACACCTGATTTCCATTAAGCTTCCCCACAAGTATAAAAGGTTGACCATGAGAGCACACTCTGAGCGAGGCAAAGCATATGAGGCAACAGCAGTTCCAAGATGGCAGTTTAACAAGAGGAGAAAGACGGTGAAACAGAAGGGGACTGCAATGAGGGAAGGTCCCTCGACTTTTTTGACAAGGAACTGTTGCTTTCATGAGCTCTCGAGATTGGAAAGCAAAAGACCAGGAAAACAGGCTGAAGAATCCTGCATTGTGTGGTGGAGATACCCGGAGCCCTGCCGCGCCAAGAATCAAGACAGGGAGACATACCCACCATGGTACTGTCCTTAGCGTCAAGAACAAAGCAGCGTCAGTGTAATCAACACAGCCAGTGAGTTGGGGAGACCGATGCAAGACCGGTCTGTGTTGAAGTGAAGGTTGCAAGCGGCAATATTGTATGGCGAGCACTGGAACGAACATTGTTTGAAATACGTTTGATAAAAGATGCAAGTAATGTTGAACTGCTGATGAGTGAATGAACTTTGAAACGAAGATACGATACCTTTGACAGCGTCGTCCGGCATCACGTGGATTCTCAATCGAAGGTCTCTGTAAGGTATCCAGCTAAAAAGTGAAAGAGTTGTAGAGAATTGTGAATTAAATGAATCCTGCGACATGTCAAGCAAAATCATTTGCAGAATCGAAATTCTTTGATGTTGATACAGTAAAGAACATTTGTGGCAAAGTTGATAAAGTTGGTCCGAGACCAGGCAGAGGGAGATCAATTGAAAGCTTTGTGTTAAAGTGGGTCTGAGCCCGACGGAGGGGGATCTGAGGTGAAGCGAAAATCATCCGAGAAGGTTTTGTGTTGAAGTGGGTCCGAGCCTGGCGGAGGGGGACCCGGGATGAACAGAAAATCACCCAAGAATTTGTACGTGTGAAATCCTAAGAAGGTGGGTCTAAGCCCAGTGGAGGGGGACCCGGGGTGAACAGAAAATCAGCGGAGAATGTGTACGTGTGAAACCTAAGGAGAAAGGAACGTTGCTGGTTTTCGTATTGCATCAGGCCCCCTGAAAAAGAGGCTTTGAATCGCAAAGAGACTTGGGCAAAGAAGGCCATGATGTTGAAACTTTGAACTGCACCATTGTGCTAGAGAAGCCAGAGAATGTGCTAAGCTCGAGTGTGCCACCTTGTCCCATGCTGAAAACGTGGGAAAAGGAATCCAATGGCTTGAATATCCTGATATATAATTTTGGGACCACTTTTCTTTTGCATTACATTGTTTCCCACACTATTTGTATTTAGATGTAAGGGGTGGCAATAGGTTTATTAGTATAGGCCCTTTTATTTTGACAAGACACCAGTAGGACTGCGTTATTAATATTATTTGATGGTCGCAACTTGCTCCCATCTTTGGATTTAGATTTTTCTAACCCAATTGAAGTTCAATAAACCCCCTTGAACTGTGATCATTTGTGTCTGTCTTACTGTTGCATAGCATGCCTTCCTTACACCTACCATGGACAAATCCTAAAATGGGGCATGCTGTACATATGAGATGAAGATAGTAGTTAAGATAATTGTGACCAATGAGAACGGGGGAATTGGAGAAAGATTGGATTTCTTTTGGAAAGGTTTTTTACTAATCATGCGTGGGGGTGGTTTGTAATAAAATATATGGGAGTGGTTTAAGTGCTGCCAAAATGTATATAATGGGCTTCATTACGGGTCTGGTGGTAACCCTGCTGTTGCTAACGGTGGGATGCCGCCGGACCCCTGAAAAATGTCTGACGCCTGACTTCCCAGTGCCACCGGGCTATTCCAAGTATGGCGGCCCGGAAGTCAGTCCCATATGAATCCATGGGAATGGGGATACGGAAGCACTGGCACCATTGTTAACGATGCCGGTGCTTCCGTGACTGCTTTGCCTGCTGTGACCGCTGTGCCTGGCAGGGTCAGACCTGTCAGGCACAGCGGCTCCGGCAGACAAACCCGTAGTTTACCGGTCAGGAAACAATGGTTGTTTCCAGACCGGCAAACTTAGAATGAGGCTCAATGTGTCAATTTATGCAGTTCAGATATTCTTGGGTCAGTTTGACTTTATAGAATCATCTAGCCCCTCCCCGACGATTGTACAATAAACTTGCTTTACGTACAAATGTGCACTCGCTTCTTAAGTGGTGGGCCTGCTTTGGGTTAAGGTGATTAGAGGCCCATCAGCACACACATTTATTCGGAGCTTTATGGTTTCTATGTCGGGCCTGCTATTTTTTGGTCCTTCCTTGTTACTCTCGCCTCCTAGCTCTTAGATGCGTTCGGGCCATAGCTCATGCTGTATAAATTAGGTTCCATTGCATTCCATTCCATCCCAGTTCGACAACTATCCTATGCCTAGGATAGCCAAAAGTATTGATTGATTGGGATCTGCACATTTCCTCTCTGCGACTGATCTAACTAAGGGCTATTGGGAAGTACCAGTGAATCCATCCGACTGGGAAAATACAGTCTTTTCCACTCCAGTTTAAAGTTCTGCCATTTGGTCTCGATGGGTCACCTCAATAGGTCGCCTGCAACCTTTCAGAGATTAATGGATGAAGTCATACAACTGTTCTGTGGGTTTTGTGCAGCCTTCTTGGATGACATAGTTATTCATATTAATACCTGGGAGGAACACTTGATGCATCTCTATGAGGTTACCCGAGCTCTAAGTAAGGCTGGTCTTACTGCCAACCCCAAAAAAGTGTCATTTGGTCCATTCCACTGTTAAGTATTTGTTTTTTTTTGTCAGTAATGGACTTCTGTAACCCCAAAAGGAGAACGTAATGTCACGAGATATTGCAAGGCACACGCCAGCTGGTAAACTCCTGTCCCTACAATGAATGTGGAACACAATAACACGCTTTTTATTTTTCATATAGTACAGATTCTTTTTGAGTAGGCCTCCAACTATTCTCGCACCCAACCTCCACAAACACCCTGTGTCACAATGGACTAGGAACCTGGCCGGTGTGAGTCAATAAGATTTTATTCATTTATTATTTAATGAAAAAAGGAAAATAATCAAATTACAGCAGCCACCAAAATTGTGGAAACACAAATGCAATATCCTATCTAGAGTGACCAAGTTGAAATGGGCTGTTACACTAGCATTTGTTATAAAGATAAACAGGAACATACAATCAGGTTGAAATAGACTGTTACACTCGCTTTTGTTTTAATGACAAAACAGGAAAATAGCAATTCCACACAAAGTGATAGCACCACAGTTTATCACTCACCCGTAACCGTCAATTAAACTTGATTCCTTTGAATGGAAGGCAGTGGTGGGGAGTAGGAGTAGAGGGGGGAAATCGGATTTGGGGTGAAACCCACCACCACAAAATGGGAAGCCCGCAAAGAAAGGGAAACCCTGTTTTTGCAGCAAAATGGAAGAATGGGGTTTTGATTATTTCTCACAACTGCTAGGGGACAGAATAGAAGAAAATCCGTATTGCTTACACTTAGGGGATAGGAAAAGCTTTAGAGCATATTAATCAACCCACCAGGGCAAAATAGAAATGAAGTGGGAAAATCGGTTTTGGGAGAAAGCAAAGGGAAAATACAGTGGCAAATGGAAATTCGCTTATACTGGGACTTATAATGACAGGCCGCTCAGGGAAGAGGTTTAGCTTACACCAGGAAAATCGGTTATCAGTGACAAGGACAGAGGCACATAACAGGTAGAATTCTATTTATTTATTCAAATTTGTTGAGCGCACATCAGCCCAGAAGCATCGTGGCGCTTGTTACAGACATCTTAGTTGCAAAGGAAACCGTAGTTACAAGCAGTACATAAATTACAGAGGAAATATATACAATAGCAAGGCAGTATATTTACATGGCTTCCTGAGAGTTTGCTAATTATTTTGCAAGGAACGAGGTTTTCAGTTTCCTGCGAAAGATGGGAAGTGAGTTTTCCGTTCGGATGTCTGAAGGGAGAGCGTTCCATGTCTGTGCTGCAATGTAGGGAAAACTTAGACCTCCGGCTTTGGCTTTTTTGATGCGTGGGGTGCAGAGTAGGTTAGCGTATTGCGTCCTAGTGGGACGTGTGGAGGAAGGTTTGAGAATGGTATCTGAAAGATAGGACGGGGCGGAGAAGGAGAGGCATTTGTGAGTGAGGGTGAGGATTTTGAGGGTGATCCGTTCTTTGACTGGGAGCCATTGGGCTGAGAGCCTGGCCTGGGTGATATGCTCTCTTCTTGGGATACTAAGAGCGGCCCGGAGAGCGTTGTTCTGCGTGATTTGTAGTCTATTTATGTTTTTGGCTGATGTGCCTGCCAGGAGAGCATTGCAGTAGTCTAATTTGGCTCCAATGGTTGCCCTCGCTATGGAGAGGCAGTTAGGTTTAGAGAGGTAGGGCTTGATGGCGTTTATAAGTTTGGTGGTGTGTGCGGATGCGGAAGTGATTGCGCTGACTTGTCTAGTCATTGATAGCGAAGAGTCAAGGTATACTCCCAGTGTCTTGACGGCCGTGGACACGGGGATGATGGAGTTGTCAATGGAGAAGTTAGTGTACAGTTTGTCCAGTTTGTCTAAGGTGTACTGTTGACCTAGTATCAACATTTCAGTCTTGTCACCATTGAGGCAGAGGCCATTAATTGCCATCCATGCCTTGATGATGGAGTAGATAGTGTGGAGTGCCTTTGCGTCTTCGTTGTATGAGCCTGAGAGGGGTAGAAGTACTTGTGTGTCGTCCGCGTAGTTCGTGTAGGTGATGCCGTATGAGTCAAGTTTGTCAAAGAGTGGCTTGGTGAACAAGTTATAGAGTGTAGGTGCAGTGCAGGAACCTTGAGGGACCCCGCAGTGGATTGTCGTGGGAGTGGCGTTGGCGATGCCCGAGAAGACTTTCATGGCCCTACCTTCGAGGAAGGAAGTGATCCAGGCGGCTGCTTCTTTGGAGAAGTTGGCTGAGTGCGTGAGGTGGGAAGTGAGAATCTTGTGATCAACCAGATCAAACGCGGCTGAGAGATCTAGAAGAAGCAGAAGAGCCGGCTTGCCTTTGCCATGATTTGGGTGATCTGGCTCTTCAGATCTACCAGGGCTGTTTCTGTGCCATGTCCTTTCCGGAAGCCCGATTGCCTCGTCCCGAGGATGGAGTGGGTTTCCAGAAAGTGTTGAATTTGGCAGTGTGCGGCTTTGTCCAGTAGTTTCAGCAAGAATGGCACAGTGGTTATTAGTCTATAGTTGTTGGGTTGTGAGGGGTCAAGAGTCGGTTTTTTTAGGAGAGGCCGGACCCAAGCCTCTTTGAGGTTGGCTGGGATGATGCCTGTTTTAAAGGACGCATTGATAAATGCCGTGAGGAGCGGCGCAAGGCAGTCTGCGCAGTCTTTGACTAGTTTAGGTGGGCAAATGTCGCCTTTGCATGGGGAGGGTTTGAGGTTTATTAGAAGGTTGATAACTTCTGTTTCCGTGACATCTCTGAAGGAGAAGTCAGGTATGGTGGGCTTGGAGGAAGTGGGTGGGGTGTTGGTCGGTTTGGTTCCTGTCTGGTGAGGAAGTGCTTTGCAGTGGTCTTTGATTTTCTTTTGGAGAAGGTCAATTTTGTGAAGCATGGCAGCTTGAATGCTGGTACACCATGCTTCATCTTTGATTATTTCATCTGGAGTATTAGGGGGGGAGATGAGCTCATTAAAGATTGCGAAAATCTCTTTGGATTGTGACTTGGCATTGGCGATACGAGTGTTGAAGGCGTTGGCTTTGGCATTGGAGATAGCTCTCTTGTATTGGTGGGAGATTAAATTGAATATGTTTTTGGTATTGGTGCAGGGGTCAGATTGCCAGTTTTTTAGTGCTGCCCTTTTGTGGGATCGCATTGAGTGCAGTTCTTCAGTAAACCAGGAGTTGGAGTGTAAGGATTTCTTCTCTTTTTTCCATTCAAGTGGCGCTATTACATTGATAGCTTTGGTGAGGACATCTTTGTAGATGTCTGCTAGGATATTGGGGTCGCTAGCGAATGGGGGGGCTAACACTGGGGTTTTGAGGTATGGGCGTAGGTTCTCCTCTGTGAGTTTTTTAGAGCTTCTGACTTGTGCAGCGCTGGCAGGGGTCAGAGTCTTAAGGTTTTTGGTTTTAGGAATAGAGAACTCTATGCAGTTGTGGTCAGTCCAAGGCAGTGAGGAGTTGGAGGTGATAGAGGAGAGGCAGTTATGGTCTGCAATCCAGTCAAGTATGCGGCCTTTGATGTGAGTAGGACTTTCTACTTTTTGGATGAAGCCCAGGTCATTGAGTTCCTTGGTGAGAGTGGCTGCAGATTTGTCCTTGGGATCATTAAATCCGAGGTTGAGGTCCCCTAGTAGAATGGTTTTGGTGGAGCTTTTGATATTGTTGCTAAGGATGTGTAAGATGTTGTCCTGTGAGTCTGGGGAGTTGCCTGGGGGGCGGTATAGTAGGTGAATGTTGATGGTGCTGTTGGGTGACAATGTGAGTTTGGCCGATAAGAGGTCAGAGTTGTTGGTCGAGGGGTGACTGACAGGTCGGAGCTGTAGGTTCTCTTTGTAGATGAGGGCTACTCCGCCTCCTATTCGATCTGGCCTATCTTGTCTGAGTATGGAGAAGCCCGGTGGTAGTGCAAGTGTGACGGCAGGGCCTGATGCTTCATGTAACCAAGTTTCGGTGATGGCTAACAGGTCAATGTTATTACTGGTTATAATGTCATGAATATCAGAGGCATGAGCTGGGAGTGATCGGACATTGAGGAGGGCACATTTGATGTGAGGTGTGTGATGTTTGCTTGTGGAGGTGTGAGTGATGGTCGTGTCTGGTATGTTCTGTGAGGTGGTATTGGAGGGTGTGGCTAGGTTAGTGGGTGGTGGACTGTGGGTGTGTGGGTATTCCGTGCGGGGGCAGCGTGTGGAGGTGGTGCGGGAACTCAGTCTATAGTTTCTGAATTCAGTGGGAAGGGCTAGTGTGCTAAGTTCTGGGGTCTGTGTGCGCGCTCTAAGTCTTTCTAGTCTGTGCAGAGTTACTACACAGGGTGTACGATCTGTCATGGTAGGTGTGATATCCTTAATAGCGAGATGCTTGTGGCAGAAGAGTGGGCTGGGTGGTGTGTGGGTGAGGGGATGGATGGGAGGATAGAGTTTGAGAGTAGTGAGTGTGGAGAGGAGGGTGAGCAACGTGGTGGCGGCAGCGGTGAGCTTGCAAGACGCTATGGGCATGATTGTGTACTTGGTGGTGCTGTAAGTGGGGGGACTCAACACACAACTTCAGAAGTGGTCTGTAGGCGACCATAGGGCACAACACAACTTCAAAGGTGGTCTGTAGGCGACCATAGGGCACAACACAACTTCAAAGGTGGTCTGTAGGCGACCATAGGGCACAACACAACTTCAAAGGTGGTCTGTAGACGACCATAGGGCACAACACAACTTCAAAGGTGGTCTGTAGGCGACCATAGGGCACAGCACCAGGCACAGCATGAGCCAGACCCGTATAACAATCAAAAAGCACAGCATCGGACAATGGGTGGCTGAGCTTGGCCAAAGGGCATAGCAAGTGGTATGGGTAACAGGAGAGCACTATTGTAACTAGTATATAATACCAATTGAACAGCTAGTGACAGTACTCACTTGTTTATGTCCTAGTAAGAATTTGATCATCCACGTCCATCCATGAACGAATGATACCTTAATGAGGAGAATGTGTGTGATCATGGGGGTCCAACGGTAACGGTAGCTTCCCGGTGCGAACAGGGGCAAACAGGGCAGTCGGCCTTATGTTGGCCTTGGGTGGCCGCCGGCTTCCGCCTGCCGGCGGATGTGTGGCCTTAAGAGCTGCCTACACAGCGTTGCTAGGCAACGTGCAACGCCCAGCCTCGCTTTCGGGCCGCATCGCGCCCGACATTTTGTTTTTGGAAAAATGTCGGCGCGAGCGGATCTGGGGGCTCTGGAGGCGCGGGAGGCTCCTGTGATGAGGTGGGGTGCCCAGGGGGGGCAGATGGCCAGATGCAGTTGCGATCTGCTGCTGATCCTTAGAGGGGATCCACGCCGCCTCCGTCGAGTCAGGGTCTCCGCTGAGGTCCAAGACGGTGGTGGGGGGCTCCTGCCCTCTCCACGGCGATGGGGGTCTGAGGGGGCAAACAGGGCAGTCGGCCTTATGTTGGCCTTGGGTGGCTGCCGGCTTCCGCCTGCCGGCGGATGTGTGGCCTTAAGAGCTGCCTACACAGCGTTGCTAGGCAACGTGCAACGCCCAGCCTCGCTTTCGGGCCGCATCGCGCCCGACATTTTGTTTTTGGAAAAATGTCGACGCGAGCGGATCTGGGGGCTCTGGAGGCGCGGGAGGCTCCTGTGATGAGGTGGGGTGCCCAGGGGGGCAGATGGCCAGATGCAGTTGCGATCTGCTGCTGATCCTTAGAGGGGATCCACGCCGCCTCCGTCGAGTCGGGGTCTCCGCTGAGGTCCAAGACGGTGGTGGGGGGCTCCTGCCCTCTCCACGGCGATGGGAGTCTGAGGGGGCAAACAGGGCAGTCGGCCTTATGTTGGCCTTGGGTGGCTGCCGGCTTCCGCCTGCCGGCGGATGTGTGGCCTTAAGAGCTGCCTACACAGCGTTGCTAGGCAACGTGCAACGCCCAGCCTCGCTTTCGGGCCGCATCGCGCCCGACATTTTGTTTTTGGAAAAATGTCGGCGCAAGCGGATCTGGGGGCTCTGGAGGCGCGGGAGGCTCCTGTGATGAGGTGGGGTGCCCAGGGGGGGCAGATGGCCAGATGCAGTTGTGATCTGCTGCTGATCCTTAGAGGGGATCCACGCCGCCTCCGTCGAGTCGGGGTCTCCGCTGAGGTCCAAGACGGTGGTGGGGGGCTCCTGCCCTCTCCACGGCGATGGGGGTCTGAGGGGGCAAACAGGGCAGTCGGCCTTATGTTGGCCTTGGGTGGCCGCCGGCTTCCGCCTGCCGGCGGATGTGTGGCCTTAAGAGCTGCCTATCCAAAGGGATTGCTCACACTAATGAACCCAGTTGGGGTTTAAACTGACAGATGCAAATAGGAATTTGTTTGGTAATGCACAAAATACATGGACAAATTTGGTTTTTAGTTACAAGGAGAATAATTATTTTGAGGCAACACTTTAATGACTATGATAATTAAATAAAAACACCAGAAACAAGATGGTTTATTTCAAATTGCAACAATCTTGTACCGTGAATTTCAGTGGGGGAATTAATGTATTTACTTACAAAAATACTAAGGATTTACACAGACAAATGAGAGGTTTTTCAAAGGAGATATGCTAACACACACAGGCAAACAATGGGGAGACGACTGAGCTACACGGGCAATTGGCATTTTCAATGGGAAATATTGGATGTTATACTTCAAAAACGAAGGGCTTATGCAATTTAGGGCTGGGGTTATATGCTACTTACAAAGCAAGCCTTGGTTTTAGATTCTGGAAAGCCAGCTGGATCCCAGGATACTCTGGACAGATAGGGCAAGGGTATGGTCACTGCACTCTCACAGATGGTAAGGTTCAGCAGCCTTCTCCCCATCCTCCTTCTCCTGTCCCAGTTTTTGTATGTTGAGTCCTAGCACAGCACCCCTTATATAGCAGAAATGACATCACTAATTTTCCAATCTAGGGGGAGTACCCTGTAATTATCCCTGCTGCTCAAATTGGACAGCTACCTCCACCCCCTGTCAGGATTGGTTCAGGGTAGTAGAGCACCATCTGTCTGTTCCTATTATTATCCTCCTTTTGTTCTCATTTCAACGTTTTGGTAAAAACTAGCTATGTATCATAACTTTATAATTATACTAGCAACTGCCATATGAAATAGATATTTGGTTTTAGCTGGTCATGGGGAATTAGATAAGCCGATCGCCAGACCTGTATGGTTTAGCATGGCCATGTGGCACATTTCTGTCATTTTTATAAAATGTACAACAGTTATTGTGTGCCCCCTCCTGCCCCCTTGCCCCTGTGATGGACTTTGTGCCCCCTCCTGCCTCATTGCCCCCATGATGGATTGTGTGCCTCCCTCCTCCACCTTGCCCCCCGTGATGGATTGTGTGCCCCTCTCCCCCCCTTCCCCCGTGTTGGATTGTGTGCCCCTCTACCACCCCTTTACCCCCTGTGATGGATTGTGTGCCCCTCTCCCACCCCCCTTACCCCCTTACCCCCCACAATGGATTGTGTGCCCCTCTCCCACCCCATTACTCCTGTGATGGGTTGTGTTCCCCTCTCCCACCCCCTTGCTCTGTGATGGCATGTGTGAAACCCCCTCCCACCCCCTTGCCACTCGTGATGGATTGTGTGCCCCCCTCCAACCCTCTTGCCCCCTGTGATGGATTGTGTGCCCCTCTCCCACCCCCTTGCACCCTGTGAAGGACTGTGTGCCCCCTCCCACCCCCTTGCCCCCGTGATGGATTATGTGCCCCCCCTCTCTCCCCCATGATGGTTGTGTGTGCCCCCAACCCCCTGCCCCCCTGATGGTTGTGTGTGCCCCACCCCCATTCCCCCTGTGATGGTTGTGTTTGCCCCACACCCCCTGCCGCTTGTGATGGTTGTGTGTGCCCCCAACCCCCTGCCCCTGTGATGGTTGTGTGTGCCACCCCCTGCCCCCCTGATGGTTGCCTGTGCCCCCAATCCCCCTGCACCCTGTGATGGCTGTGTGTGCCCCCACCCCCCCTTGCCACTCGTGATGGATTGTGTGCCCCCCTCCAACCACCTTGTCCCCCGTGATGGATTGTGTGCCCCTCTCCCACCTCCTTGCACCCTGTGATGGACTGTGTGCCCCCTCCTACCCCCTTGCCCCTGTGAGGGATTATGTGCCCCCTCCCCTCTCTCCCCCGTGATGGTTGTGTGTGCCCCCGACCCGCTGCCCCCCCTGACGGTTGTGTGTGCCCCCACCCCCCATTCCCCCTGTGATGGTTGTGTTTACCCCACACCCCCTGCCGCCTGTGATGGTTGTGTGTGCCCTCAACCCCCTGCCCCTGTGATGGTTGTGTGTGCCACCCCCTGCCCCCCTGATGGTTGCCTGTGCCCCCAATCCCCCTGCCCCCTGTGATGGCTGTGTGTGCCCCCACCCATCCTTGCCCCTGTGCCCCAGTGATGGACTGTGTGCGTCCCCTCCCACCCCCTTGCCCCCTGTGATGGATTGTGTACCCCCCTCCTGCCCCCTTGCCCCCGTGATGGATTGTGTGCCCCTCTCCCACCCCCTCTCCACCTCATGATGGGTTTTGTGCCCCCCACTGACCCTCTTGTTCCCTGTGATGGATTGTATTCCCCCTCCCACCCCCTTGCCCCCAGGATGGATTGTGTGCCCCTCTCCCACTCCCTTGCCCCCTATGTGACCCCTCCCACCCCTTGCCACCCTTGATGGATTGTGTGCCCTCCCCTTGCCCCCCGTGATGGTTGTGTGTGCCCCCCTGCCCTCTGTGATGTTTGTGTTTGCGCCCACTCCCACCCCCCTGATGGTTGTTTGTGCCCCCAGCCCCCTGCTCCCTCTGATGGTTGTGTGTGCCCCCACCCCCTTACCCCCCATGATGGTTGTGTGTGCCCCCACCTCCCCTGCCCCCCTGATGGTTGCCTGTGCCCCCACCCCCCGCAACCTGTGATGGTAGTTTGTGCACCAACCCCCTGCCCCCTGTGATGGTTGTGTGGGTTGTGTGTGCCCCACCCCCCTTTGTCGCCTGTGATGGTTGTGTATGCCCCCTCCCCCCTTGCCCCCTGTGATGGTTGTGTGTGCTTCCACCCCCCCTTCCCCTGTGATGGTTGTGTGTGCCCCCACCCACCCTGCCCCCGTGATGTTTGTGTATCCCCCCTTCCCCCTGTGATGGCTTGTGTGCCCCCACCCCCCCTTACGCCCCTGTGATGGTTGTGTATGCCCCCACCCCCCCGCTCCCTGTGATGTTTGTGTGTGCTCCCACCCCCCGCTCCCTGTGATGGTTGTGTGTGCTCCCACCCCCCTTGCCACCCGTGATGGATTGTGTGCCCCCATCCCCCTTGATGGTTGTGAGTGGCCCACCCTCCTACCCCCGTGTTGGCTGTTTTGTTCCCCCACCCCCCTTGGGTCTCCCTTGATTGTGTGCTGTTACCCCCCTTTCTTCCCCTCTCCGTTCTATAGCACTTTGTTATTCATACTTGCCTCTTGACCTGTGTGATAGTTGCCTGTCTGTGTCACCCCCCTATTTCTGTTCTTCTCCTACCCCTCTGCTCCAGCACTACTCTGAAAGGTCATCTGGCCTAGTACAGTGGTTGCCTGTTTTGTCCTCTTCCTCAACCCTCACTCCTTTTCCCTCCTCTCCTCCCCTCCCCTCCTCTTGTTAAATTCCGGTACTACCTCAATTACCGTCAGGCATAGCAATTGTAGCTGCCTGTCTTTCTCATCCACTTGCCCTTTTCTCCTCCCCACCCCTCCCATCTTCTTGTTAAATTCTGGCACTACCTCAATTGCCGTCTGGCATAGCAATTGTTGCTGCCTGTCTTCCTCATCCTCCTGCCCTCTCCTCCTCCATACCCCTCCCCTCCCCTCCCCTCCTCTCGGCAAATTCCAGAACTACCTCAATTTGCGTCAGGCATAGTGTACAGGAGGTTGCCCGCCCCTCCCTCTTAAACTGAATGTATAGGAGGTAGACCCTTTCCCCCTCAAACCGAATGCAGATAACTTATCGGGTTGATTAATGACTCTAAATGTTGCAAAAATCAGAAATGTAGTGCCTTTCAGGAAAAGCGCTTTGAAGGGCGATCTATTTTTTGGGGTCAGAATGTCATGTGCGATAGAAAGTAAGTATTATATGCTTGTTAGAAATTACTGAAAAACTAGATTCAAATCGGAGCAGGTATCAAATGTTGGTCAGGAAGAGGTTGATCTACCATTTTTTGATGAGCCAAGCATCAGGCAATTTATAAAATGGTGGATTTGTGCTAAATCATGATGACATCAATGGATAGTTTTTTTAATAAAAGTTCATACAGAGTCCAATGATGAAGAGTGAGCTAAGTAAAACCTGTTTAGACTAGTTCTGAGTGGCAGATAAGCCAACTAATCATAGGCAGGACAAGGGGTTGTACATTGATCATGCCATTACCGCCAACTAATCACCGGTAGGAAAAAGGGTTGTACAGTATTCATGCCGTTACCTTACCTTTCTATATTGTATATAAGGGAGTGAGAGACCAGAGGTTTTGGAGTGTTGCAGCGATGTCTTTGATGAGCAGTATGCTGTGTCCTGCCTTCCTGAAAAGAATACATCTGATGTCTTTTTGAAGTCCAGTCTCGGTGTCTTGATGTTCTTCAGCGTCCCTTTCCTGCTTCCTTGGTGCCAAGACCAGAAGAGGGTGTGTAATTTTAGCCGCCTGTCTTTCTCATCCACCTGCACTCTCCTCCTCCCCTCCCTATTACTTTTCACTAGCACTTACTCTATCATTTGTCTCGTTACCTTGTGATAGCAGCTTGCTTGTCTCTACCCCTTCCCTCCTTGTCTTCTCCTCCCACTTCCGGCTACAGCACTATTCAGATCTACTATTTTAGTTGCTCATGTTGTTCCTCTCCTTCTCCCTCACTCCATTCCCCTCCCCTTCCGCTTATTAATTTTCTGGCACTACATCAATTGTTGTGAGGCATAGTAATGTAACTGTTTGTTTTGTCTCATTTGCCCCCCATCCCTTATTATTCCTTCCACTTGCACTATCTGAAAAAGGGTATGTTATGAGTATTGAATGTTTAGATTAATGAGTTATAGTTGTACGGAATAGTGGAAGGTATGATGACTATTGTGCTCTTCTGTCAAAGTAGACTGGGTTTGACAATAGATTCCTAGTGAAAACTGGTGCTATTGATTGACTAATGTTTGAAGGTTTGATGTACTAGAAAACAGATTGTGAATGGGATGAGCTTGTCTAGGTAAGGAAAGTTTTTTAGAATATTGTTAAAAATATGAAACATAATGAATGTATTTTATTGATGTGATTTTTATAAAATGAAAATAAATTGATATTTACGTAAGTTGGTAGTGGTATGTTATAATATAATAAAGAATAACATATATGACATTTTGCGCCATGACTACCACCAATAACGGATCCGGAACCGGTATAGTGCAATGAGGATTTACCGGTGTAGTCCGACCTTTGCGGGACCAGTAAGTCCCCATTGAAAATGCCATTCCCCATTCCCATATGAGCCCCCATAGGGCTCAATGGGAATGGGGAGGGCGCAAATAACGGGCTTGTGAATGCCAAGCCCATTATTAGCGCCCTGGCCCCTTAACGGGTCCCGTCCATAACGGCTGGTCAGACCAGCCGTTACTGTTGGGACCCGCTAAGGGACTTTGTAGTAGGGCAGTAAGGGATTACCGGCACCGGTCTCCTTACCGGTGCCCGGTATCCCTTACCGCCCACCTTGGAGTGACCCCCATTGTGTATAGGTGCTATAAAAATAAACAATCAATTCAATTCAATTCAAAGTTATGAATCTGCAAATGATCAAGCATGTTCCTAATTTCATTTTCCATCTTTTCACCAACTGTCACATTTGTCACATCTTCGGATCAGCCAGAAAACTAGTCTAACTGGCCATTACAGTCCCCAAAGTCCCAGGTAAATGCAATTTATATCCCCAAAACCGCCTGGAAATTAAACGAAAAATTGCATGAAATTGAAATAAATCCTTAGTCTGTTGGCTGCACAAAAAGCCTAAAACAAAATAGTCTTTTTATATTAATTGGGAGTGTCTTGTTCAACATGTAGGAGGACCTCCTTATCCCCCACAGCCATCTGTTCCCCTGGGTCTGCCTGCGACCAGAGGGTTTTTTATGAGTCCGTTTGAAATTGCCAGGTTGCTCTTTGAAGTGGGTGCTACAATGACTCACACCTTCTTGTCACATTTTGCCTTCTTTGAAATCTCTGAGCTCCTGCCATCATGTCTGCAGAATAGGGAATGTTGATGCCCTCAGCAGCATCACATTTTCTTGCGGGATTGTTAGAGGATATGTGTGAAATCCAGCTGGATGTGGGGCTTGTCATGGTGAAGTTCCTGCCTCAGGCAAAACTGTTTTTTTTTCCTGAAGTAGTTTCTCTTCACAGGTTACAGGAATTTCTTTGAGTGCAACCTAAGATACATTTGCTTTGGTCCCCCCTGCACCTCCATAATGTTTGCCTGACATTTTTCTGTGAGCAGTGGTATCTTTTCCCATTGTGGCTTTTTAAAGCCGTTTTTATTTGCAACACATGTTTGACAATAATGTTTAAAATCCTGTCTTGCAGGTCACAGGGTTCTTTGATTCCTTATCCTTGGAGGAATTCACATTGCTGCTTGTCCATAGATGATGATGGGTAGGCCCCTTTCCACATGGTTCTTTAATTTTACATAAGCACAAAAGAAAAACCCAGTTTTTGGTTGCAGTGTTTAAAGGGCTGCTGTTCATGTGAAAGGGAAAACAAAGTAGTGTTTAAATTCTTGCCACTCATGTGAAATAAAAGTAAAGCAAGGCTGTTTTTGATTGCAGTGTTGAAATTCTTGCCACTCATGTGAAATTAAAGTAAAGCAAGGCCGTTTTTGGTTGCAGTGTTTAAACGCTGCTGTTCAAGTGAAAGGGACTTATGTTTAGGGCCTTGAAATACAACCCAATGTGAGAGTAGTACAGGAGACAGCAGTACCCAAAACCAAATGAGACCTAAGAGCCTTTCTGAACTTGGTGGGAGGCTACAGACGTTACATTACAAACTATTCTTCTGTCACCGCTTGTCTGACAATCAAATTAAGAAATTCAGAACAAAAGAACTTAAATGGGATAAAAATTAATAGGCTTGTTTTGATACTTTAAAATCTATCCTTTGTAGTGCCCGGTATTGAAAGTACCCAACATCACTAAGGAATTTTCTTCTTCAAATGGACGTCTAGAAGGCTGGCCTAGGAGCCGTTTTGCCCCAAGAATATGAGAGAAAAGAGCATCCAATACTGTACATGAGCAGGAAGCTCTTCCCTAGGGAAAAGAATTCTGTGACCACTTAATTGGAGGCTCTAGCTATAAAGTGGGCGGCGTGGAATGGGAGGGGTCAGAAATGAGAGATGGACACAAGTTGACGTTTTCTCAAGGTTTGCCATATTTATTGAAATTAAATAGGGGTGAGATAAATGCCTATCTGACCCTATCCTAAAGAGACTATTTCTAACTAGCAAACTGAAACTAAAGAAAAACAATGACCTTGGGCCTAATTACGATTTTGGCGGTAGCCATGCCGCTATTGGCGGCATGGCTGCTGCCAAAATCGGGTCCGGGTTCCCAGAATGGGGAATTACCGGGCCATTCCGAGTTCGGAGGGCCCGGTAATTCCTCCCTCCAGGAACCCGGGCTGTACCTTCCCCATTCCCGGTCAGCCCCCATAGAGCTGAATGGGAATGGGGGAGGGAGAAAACAATGGGCCGATTACGAGCGGCCCGTTGTTTGCTCCCTCTTCTCCTCGCGGGACCCGGTAAGCACGCCTGGTTTGACCAGGCGTTACTTACCGGTCCCGCGAGGGAAGCTTGTAATGAGGCGGAACGGGTTTAACAGGTCCGCCTCCTTTAGTGGGTCTCGTTAACCCGTTCCGCCTCACTTGTAATGAGGCCCAATTGTGTCCAAAGGAATCTGACCCTCACAGTAACATATAAAACCAAAATACATTAGGTAAATATGTTTGCTTTCAGTTCAATCAACACATATATAAAACGTGCAAACTCCCATAAACTAATTCTTGTGACCAGGGTTTGATTCCCTTCACTTGAATAAATTCAGGAAGGTTTTTACAAGAGTTCTATTTCAACAATTTTCTTTTCAGTTCAATGAAAAAGGTTTATTTCATGCAATACTTTCACATGAGAGAAAATGTCTCTTCCACAAAGTATTTGATCAATACCAAAACACCTGTTTTCCACAAAGTATCCTTTCCAAACAGAAAATAGTTACTTAGAAAAAAGTCACAACCTTTCTTTCTATAAGATGTCTTTGTCAGGATAGCATAGCAAATGTCTCTTATTGAAAAACCACTTTTCTTTTCCTGGTCTACTCGCCTGCCAGGAATGGACTTCAACTTCATGTAACTTGTTTCTCTCTTGGTTTACTCGCATGCTAGGAATGATTTGAATTTTTACATAATTCTCAATGGTTCTGTCTTGGGTAAAAATCCCAAACTTATTCTTATTGCACATACTGTTCATATGACATATGCTGTTTCCTCTAGCCATCAGTTGATGCAAAGTGTAATTAAGAAACCTAGAAAAATTATGAATAACAATGGCCATATTACCTATAGTACAGAGAAGAGGAAGAGGAGGGTAGAGTTGATGAGGATCACTATTGATGTCAAGCAGACCATACGGTTTATTTGTTCTAATTTAAAACAGCTGAGCGGGACATTTAAATGGAAAGCCAATCCACAGCTGATAAGCAGAGAAAGGAGTAGAGAGCGTCAGGAGCCGGCAAAGCCGAGGCCAATGCCACAGCAGAGGTTTCAGCTGGAGAAGAAATCACGGGATTCTGCAGAGTCTGTTCAGCAGGAAGCAGAAGTAGAGAAGAACGCTGAGGTGCGAGAAGCCCAGCAGAGAGGGAGAAGCCTTCCCAAGGAAAAGAGGACCGCCCCAGCAGACCAGCTCACGGGAAGGGTCACACAAGCAGCAGCAACTACCAGAGAGCTGTCAGCAAGTGGTCCGAGGTCCCGCTTGTATTGAAGTGCACCACAGCATCGTGACAACACCCAGAGATGCATAAGAAAGCCAATGCGTTTACCTAGAGTGAGAGGTAACCCTGGGACGCTCAATAAGGGACAAATGCAATTGCAATTAAAAAAATTGCAATTAAAAGACTATTATGAAATCCGAATAAGTAGAAAAGAAGGCAAACATGGTACAATTCTCCTTACCTGGCATATCAGTTTGGGAAAAGCTGGAACCTGCATTGCCACCAGCCAAAGGACTGTAAAGCAGAGAAAGAAGTGCAAAAAGGATGTAATTCTCCCCATATGGTACACCAGTTTCGGGAAAAATGGAACCCACATTGCCTTTGCTGTAACAAGAGAAAATATTGAGGTTGCCCCCTCCCTTTTCCAGTAAGGGGAACTGTGCCAACCCGATCTCCCCATCCAAACTCCCTGTTAACCAAATATCCCCATCCAGCCTCACGGTGTCTTTGGTGGCAGTGAATGCCCTTGCCAAGTCTCCCCTCCTTCATGTTGGAAGGTCCCTAAGTCTCTGTGTATACAGATTTACATTGTCCATGCTGAGCGATGTAACCCTGGACGTACAGGGTCTCTCATGCTAGTCGACCCGCAATCCCCTTGTGTCTCTGTCTGCTCCCCATGTCAAAACTTGATCGGTGTGCTTCCCTGTCGATCAACGAACAGATCACCCCCCCTCATCCTCACTTCCTACCAAGTCATCGTCAGACTCAGTGTCTCCTAAGACACTGTCGATATCATCCTGGAAGCTTAGTCTCCTCAGTTCTGTGCCTCCTTGTGGTTCCCCTTCTATGTCAATTAAGTTCTCGCAGTCCCCCCTCATGAAGGACCCAGCATTGGGTTTGTCTGGCAGCATAGCTTCCCTATCGCTTTTCCTGCCACAATCTCAACCTACTTGCTTGTCCCTTCCTCCTTTGTCAACATTAAAACTTCGCTCTATTTCCAACTATCTCCTCTCCCTCTATAGCAAAACTTGCTTTTCCTTCTTTTCCTCACTATCTCCTCGTGCTCTCTCTTCCTCCTCATCTCTCATTGCTCCTGCTCTTTCTCTTCTGCCTTTTACTTTTCTCTTCGCACTCTTTCGAGTTCCTCCTTTTCCTCTTTTTCTTGTCTTTCCGCCTCTTCCATGATCTCTCCCCGTGTTCTCTTTGGACCCAGCTACTTCATTACTCGCCCCTCCTCTTTCTCCCGCTGTCTTCCTGTCTAATTTCATGAGTATTTGTCCTCCTATCCACTCGTTTGATACTATATTCTCCAGCTCCTCCCTTCTTTCCACTGTTCCCAAGTCACATCCCTGTGTACTTGTTTCCATCTCACTGTGCACCTCTTTTCTACATCTGGCACTCGTTGCTCCCCCTCCTGCTGGTGCAACCCCTTTCTGTCCCTCCTCCTTGGTGTATGGTGGAGGTGCAAATATTGGCTGAAGCCCCTTCGTTCCCATGTTCCGGAGGAGGTGGAGAACTGAGGGTGAGGGCTTTTCTACAAGGGTCTCCTGTTAGCTCAGCATCCATTGATGCTGCGCCACATACCCTCCATCATCCTGGAACATCTTCCAGAGCTCGAATATTGCCATACAATTGCACAACTTTTTCCCCTTATAAACCTCTTCTATGTGTGTGTGTAACGGTTGCTGCACATATTTGGAGAAGCTCCCGCCCTTTGGCCATGGCTTAGCCAATTTACCCTCTGTCCTTCATGTCCATTCTGCACTACATTTACAAATCTTGTCCTTATATCACAGAAGGTGCCTTGCATATATGCTGTAGGGGCATGGCGCCCGCACCTTTACCACAATACATTGATATTTAATACTTACTTGACCTCAAGTCGAGGTTTTTGACACTTCTGTTATTCAGAGACAAAATTACAGTTTATCTTATTTTTCTTCAATTTTACAGATACCAGGTCTTTTCACAACTTCACAAGCCTCTCTGGCTCCCAACCAGCTTCTCAGGTGTGCTCTGTGCACCGCCCTTCTGCAACTGTCTGCCTCCTCAGGCACACCCACCGATCTCACACATGTGCCTTCCAAGCACTGCCACAGAACAGACCACTCCGTCAATTTTTTATTGTCAAAACCGAATTTTGCACCTCCTCGTCCTCTCTTAGTCCTATAGACAGACCTCACTGGGGACGTCACCTCTACAATAAGTAAGTAAATGGCAAAAACCACTAACAGAGCTCACAACAATATTGTCCCATTACTCAGACATTTTCACAAACCCAACCAACATATACCCACGGCCGTCACCCTTCCTCCTAACGGGGATACCAATATTACACATGCTCAATCTGTACCTACAGCGTCACCTTGCAGACAAAACACCTCCGCAAGAGTTAACCAGAAGAACACATTCTGCAGTTAAAGCTAGCTCAATTTGCTAAGCCCTATACTCGGGGATACCATCATCCATGACCCGAGCTAAAATGCCCAATCCACAGGAAATCCAATATTTACATAACTTCTTTCACCCGTACCCTTAAGTCAATAGTCTAGGCTAACCACCTAAACTTTTTACCTCAAGATTGAATGTTCCCTAACCATTAACAAATGACATCTACCTCTGCTCCTTTCTCTATTAAACTTCACAATACTCAACAATACCTCAACGATGCTCAACAATACTCATCACCACCCTGCACCCAACATTTCGTTACCACCCACCCTCAATTGCTGTGTGGCTGAGTCAATACTTACACTCTGTGATCCACTGATGCTGCTCGGCCTCCGGCTCCCCACAAAACAGCCACACCGCCTTTCTGGTCTGCTGGGCCCCTCACGGACCACAGGCAGGATATTTTGCAAGACAACTCCAGACGGCCTCTGCACAGGGTGCACCACTGTGTGACTCGCGCTCCATGGGTCGCCTCACAGTCCTCCAGGTGCTGCGACGGAAGAGGTGGCTCTATGCCAAATGGGCATAATGAACTATCCTCTACTACCAATTTGTAAAGGTATACAAGAGGACCAGGTTTTGTGCTACACAATCACCATTCAGCAGAGTATCGAGGGCCAAACAAACCCTCCTACGGTAAAAGGTACTCTGCCAAGTAAGAACTGTCCTTTATTTTCCATAACAGACAAAGATCATACAGGAAACAAGAAATCTCCAGCAATCACAGCTCCTGAGCCTGTGTCAGGAGTTTTTTTTGGTACATGTCGTCACAAGTTGGTGCTCTTCCCCAAAAACCTAAGAGCTTACGCTATTGTGTGGCTGGGGTGGTAGGGTGGTAGTGCCTATAGATAGCACCTATAGAGGTTAGTTGACTGGCCCTTGCATGTCAGGTGGCTTTGCCTGGGCCTTCCCCAAAAACGATCTATTACATTGTTGCAGGGTCGCAGGATTACCATTGGCCCTTGCCCTTTGCCACCTACCCCTGGTTTTATGTTCTCTGATTGGCTGGAGCGTCTCCTCTGGCCTGGGACCCAGCTCTCTTCTCAGCGCTCCGTGTACCTTTTCAAGGTGATGAGTAAGACTATGGGCCTGATTCACAAAAGTGTTATATATTGGTGCAATCCCATAGGAAAATGCGATGTGAATCAGGCCCTATGTGTCCCCATTGTTGCCACTGGTATAACCATATCTCCTTATAGAGTGCCTGCAGGTTGCAACATTGTAAAACAACACATGTATTAGTTATTTTCTGCTTTGCTGCGAACTGATCCTCTTCTCAGCATGGATAAATGGCTATTGTTCGGCTTGGCCGGATCACATGGACGATGATCGCAAAATTGAGCTTTTCTGTCTGCAGTTACTGAGGATCTATTCTGCTATTTTGCAGGTGACTCTCTGTCCCTGGAGCCAGGAATGTTCTGCTCATCTCTGACCTTGGCTGGACAGTGTGCTGCAAAATCTGTTTTCCTTCGTCCCTTATTCCGAGGCGTGTGGATTCATGTAATTCTACTATAGCCATCTTATGCTTTTTATACATCTATATTTTATTATTTTCCGTATGGGTTAGTGGTACATGGTTTTTCCAGGTTCCTTATACGACGACCCTGTAGTTCCATATGGCTACTTGCACTAAGCAGCTGCAAGCTTGATATGCATCTCTTGCTTTCTTGTTTTTCTGAGTTTCTTCGTTTTGCTAATGAAAAGGAAAAGCTTCTTACAGTAATTATATGCATTTGTCCTCTATCTACAGAACTGTGTAAGCATGTTCTTCTTGTGTGCAGGTGTGTGTCCGTATAACTCCGTGCAGGGATGCAAGTTTGCTTTGTGGCTAACGTTTCTATTTCGTGGTGTCTCTAATGACGTGAGCACAGCTGGATATTTATCATTAGTCAACCCGGTCCAGTTTGCGGCACCTGTATCCCTAAAGACGTCAGCTGGATAAGGTTTGAATTGTTGTCTGAGAGAATATCTGTTCACATATGTAGAAGTCACTGGCCCTCCTGGGACTGGCCAAACACTGACTGGCATCTTGCATTTCTGGCTCTTTTGGCTGCCATTCTTACAGGGGTCAAGAGGGCTATTCCAGGGACCCTCTCTTCACTACATGACAACACTGAAAAGCCAGAAAATCTAAAGTATCATGTATATAGCTTTAAGGCTGGTACTGGGACGAAGAAGATAGCCGTGGTTCCAGTGATCACTCGTGAGAAGCAGAACGAGTGGTCTAGCTTCTTGATGCCAGTGATTGGGCCAAAGCAGTACATAAATCAGATGTGGGAGTTTTGCAGAAGTTCAAGCTCAGACTCAAACCGAACCGCAGGAGAAACACAAGAGGGAGAGGGCTGTCCTCCAAAGAGGAGTAGTGTGAACAGTGCACAGAAGGAACTGACACGAGCCGCAGGACTCTGTGAAGTGCGGGATAGTCACAACGCTCAGCAGAAGGAAGCTTTCAGTCTGCAGAGCCGCTGCAGTCCGTGCTACCAGAGCCTTCAGGAAGGATATAGCTGCCCGGAAAATCCAGGTACTGCTGAGAAGGAAGGAAACAGGTATGCGGGTTGCCCAGGAGCTTTCAGAGGCCTAGGGGAGAAATGGGGCGACCTCAGGAACCAAAACTAGAGGGTCTGTGCCCCTGAAGTGAATAAGAGACAGTTGTGTACATAGCAGGAGAGTGAACCAAGCGGACACAACGCAACAGTGCAAGTCTGGGACCAGCACCCAAAAGTGAGGGTCTGGGACCCTGAAGCGTATAAGAGACTGTTGTATACTTGGCAGGAGAGTGAACCAAGCAGATACAATGCAACAATCTGAGTCTGGGACCCGCACACGAGAGTAAGAGGGTCTGATACCCTGATTAAAGAGAGGGTCTGGGACCCTGAAGAAAACAAGAGAGTTGTATACTTGGCAGGTGAGTCTGCCAAGCATATACAATGCAGCAGTGAGAAACAGAAAGTTTAAAGCCAAGGTGGTCTGGGACCATGTGAGAGAAAAGAGGGAGACAATCCATGAGAACCCACTGGCTTGGCAGGAGAGACAACCAAGCCGCTTTCGTGAGTCTGGGACTTGCATCCATATGTTATAGTGGGAACAAGAGGGTCAAGGACCCTGGAACTGAGAAAAGGAATCCTACGCTTGGTAGAAGAGCGTGCCAAGCTGGTAGGATATAAGAATTGTGAAATAAAGAGGATGTTTTTAGTGGATTATCCAGTAACTTAAGATAGCAAGAAGTCTAGGGGAAAGGAGCAAAATCCTAGTATTGGAATCCTGCATTTTGGAAGATTATTTTGCATCACTTTATTACCAGAGAACCTGTGAACTTTTCTGTTTATTGAAAGCACCAAGAACACTGTTTTTCATTGAGAAGGGACCAATCTTAGATCATTAGTGTTAGGGACAGATGTAGATTTTGGGACACGACAGTGACAGACTTTTTAGTTTCTGACTTTCTGGCAATTTCACTTGTTTCTTTTGAAGTAGGGAAACTTCACTTAGCTTTAGGAATAGAGAGGCCTTTTCCACCACTTTCTTATTTAATAAAAGTATTTATCCAAAAACATACCACCATTACTTCTGAACCCTTACAACACGAAGCCTCAGATGCTCAGAGGGCAGCAATAGTTTTGGGGGAGAAGTTTTAATGGGTACTTGCGTGATGTAACCAAAAGAATTAAAGTGCTCCCTCGAAAGATTGCTCCTAGACAAGAAGATGCAGCTGTAACATCGGTGACCAATGAACTGAGCGTGCCACTGCTAAAGTTATATCCAGGAGAAAAAAATAGACGTTCGTAATTTTGTCCGCGGCTGGAACAAGCAGAGTTTCCGTGGCCCCCTGCCCTTAGTGTTTGCAACATCTTTTGCTGTCAAGGGTAGGGAGTTGTGGTATTGGGTCCACATATATGACTTTCAGAAGGGACCCGACACTGCTCCACCTTCTCATGAAGAGGACCTAAGTATTGACCCAGAATAAACTGCATATTCGATTACATACCCGATTGCACTATTAAAGTTTGAACTGACACAATTATTGACCCACTGAGTTGTATCATGCACAACGTCCCTATTGACGTATTACTGTATTGCCCAACGAGATTAAAGTTCATTAGCTATCACAGTCCCTTTTTGATATTTTGGCTCATTCCAGTACCATTTCTAAAAGGATGTATTTGCAGTTGTTTGCATGTATGTCTGTTTTTTCTCTCCCTCTGCAAGTGCAAAACCACAGATGTCAAGTGACAAATATGTTATATTGTAGGTGTTGTTTTTTCGTTGCAGGTTGTGTATTGTTTCTATGTGATTATTTTATATGGTGGGGCATATAAAGGAGGATTAGGCGGATTATGGAATGTCTTTGAGAACAAAACATACATGGGGATAACATGAATTAGGATGGAAACTGAGGAAGAGATAGAGTACAATCAGTATGATGGCATTATATTTGACACTGTGGCCGATGTGCACCACCCTGAATTGGACAACATGTGGTATAATCACATGCAAGATGTAGGGAGGGAGAGATCAAATGAAAGCTGCTATGTATGCTCTTTGATATCTCATGTTATGGGCGCACCCAAGTTGTTTATACCCCAAGAAATTCTGCCTCTTATGGCCCAGTGCCTGATACACTTAACCATGTGTGCACAGTATGGAATCTTTTCCAAGGACACACTGTCCAAGCAGTAATTATGGACAGGGATGATGAAGAATGTGCTCGGAAGAAAGAACAGGCACAGTGCAAGGTGCGACCATTGTTGAAGATGGAAGGAGCATTACTTCCCAACAATAGTTAGGTGGCAGGACTAGTGAACTGTTCAGCTGGGGCTGACTGGGGTTTCCTGAAGATGTGGTGGCACGCGTGAATGAAAACGGTGTCAAAATATGGGTTAACTATGTACCAAAATAGACATGGATTGAACTAAACAACACAGTAGCCAAAGTACAAAGGCCAGCAGACCACTCTTTTTGCTTTCTAGGAAATGGCACTGTACCCACAGGAACAAATAGCCATTGCAATTAGACCTTCCTCATCTCCAATCTAACGGAGGGCATATCAGCGTTAATGGACGTGTACTAGGTGTATGGACAATATACATATTTAGACCTCCCACCATCATGGTGGGGTGTATATTTGCTGACCACCCTACACTGTGCAGTACTAGTAGTTCCTGATTCTAATATATCAGTTATAAATGTACCAGCCCCAGAACTAACTAACCCCCCAAACATTAAGCATTGTCATCACTCACTAAGAGGTCATCATCAGAAGAGATATAACTACCTTTCCAAAGACTCCTCTGAGAAACTAAAGGTGATTTCAGACCAATACTGGTTGTTACCAAGACAGAACCTTTTTTGCATCTAGTTTGGTGTTAGCTATCCAGACTGCCATCAATGTAAAATGGCTGAAGACCACTAGATGGGAAATGCTTCAGACGGTGAACCAGACATAGCAGGGCCTTAATTCAATACAGAGTGAGTTGAGAGCCAGTAGGCTTATGACTCTACAGAACTAATAAGCTCTGGACCTGCTCACAGCTATGGAGGGGCATCTGCAAGACAATTGGACAGTCTTGCTGTACGTACAGACCCCCAAATGATAGTGACAGTGGATCGCTGTCCCATACGATAGGGGCCCTTGACAATTTGAAGATTGCCATGGAGAAAGAATGGAGTGAATGCAGATGACTGGTTTGATGCCATTTTCTTCATGGGTTCCATCGTGGTTAGAGATAGCTGTAAAAATACTTGTTCCCATCATAGTATTTTTGCTAGTCATTGATTACTTGTGTCAGATGATCCTGAGGTTCTGCATGAAGACTTTGCGGAAGGGCACGCAACACTTCTCATCTTACAAAACACAAGTACACCCAGACTGATAGGTGGGTTGGGGTTGTCAGGAAAAGAATGGTAAAAAAAAGAGCAGACTTTGGAACCCCTGGGGACAGTGACCACACCCCCACCAGACCCAGAGAATTATATTTGGTGTTTGGTTGACTTAGTATGAGGGTGCAGTTTTATGACTGGCACCCGGGAAGAATACGCCCGATGGGAGGGGGGGGGGGTTTACGGCATGTGTATACAGCATGGGTACCCAAGGACGACAAGTATAGAAGGGAGGAAGAAAAAGGGTTAGTTAATGGAGTATTGACTAAAGTGGGGAATGCTGGGATGCATGTATAGCGTCCCAGCCAGACAAAAAGGTTCAGGTTGAGGAAAACCTATCAGTGAAGATTGCTCTGCGGACAGCGCATACATTGTCTTAGTTAGGTCTGATACATATTTGATACTCACATATAGCAACACAGAAAGAGCAACAAATGTGTTAATGTTGTGGTTGCAGAGGTGTTTAGTTGATGTACTGCAGTGACACAGGGGTTTTGCTAGATCTAGAAAATATCTGGGACTACTCTAATGTCAGCTCTGACAGGACTCGGGGCTAGCTAGCCTTTTGGTTGTGGCCTCTGAGCTTCAATCCGGGGCTACAACCAAAAGACCTGGGGCTAGAGACCCCTAACCTCCCTCTAGCGATGCCTCTGGCGTGTTGTACGGAAAGGATTGAAATAAGCGGAAGATGGAGTCAGCAAGGTAGCAGTAGCGAGGTTGGCGTATTAATTGTTGAAATTTTGGTGTTAAGGCCTAGTGCATGATAACCAGAAGAGAACACAGGCCCTGGTGTGGAGCTGCAGCTCTGGTGGCTCAGCTCCAAAAACAAATCCCCTTTCCCGTTCCCCAGTAGAGAAGCAGTGTTCAGAGGAACCCACAGTGTGCAGATAAGTACTAATTGTATCCAGCTGCAGGGCCTGAACATGGTGGGAATGGAATGTTAGTTGGTAGAAGAACAGGAAGGGATGTGCCCTTTAAAGGACACACTCATGAGAATAGGGCACGATGCACTGTGATGCCAAGGAGCCAAGCGAAGATTTAGAACACTACTGCCCTCACCCTCGGGTGGACAGCCCAGATGAATTACACCTAGACCCACAACTTAAGCAAACAAATCCTTGAAATTCAGACTCGAGAGTGGTGCCCTGGTCACTTCATCCCTGGGCTCTTTGGGCTGGGAGGATATGTGGGGCGAGGCATGGCTTGAACGTCTTGTGATTTGGGACGGAAGGATTGGCAGTGATGCCAATAAATTAAGTACAAGGTTGGGGGTACAGCTCGTGTGCACCATGGCATTTGGGTTAATGAGGAAACCTATTGTCTCATCAAAAGCAGGGTTGTCTTCACAAGTTTCTTTCAATCGTATCTGGAACAGGAGGGTACCTATCACATGATGGTCCCAAATGTACAAACATATTGCTAACAACCCACTTATCGTATACCTGGATTCGAAGGTAATGATGTAGGGGACGACGTGTCTAGGGGGATGTGGCCAACTGATCAAGGGACTATATGGGGATTAGCATGTTGTATAGGTGGTAGCCAATGAGGGTGGTGGGTTTATGCTGTACTCATTATTATGCATGGAATTGTTCATTTGTGGGTATTTGCACTATATAATATGTAAACCTTTAAGATAAGACATACTCTGTGTCCATTCAGTTCCACAGGACCTTTTCAGACCCTTTTTGCATGTAATAAACCTTGTTTTCGCTTGCAAAGAGGTGCAGTGTTTATTTTGTGGTCTAGATTGTTTTTATTCCTCAGTTTTTGGGCCGCCATCCTTTCAATTTGGTGTACCCAGACTCTGTGAAGTCGGGGTGTCCCAGCCATGCATCCTGAGGTGTGGTGCCTATCTGCAGCCACCAGTCCTGTGCACGTTTTGAAGAGGGGTTCAAAGGCGCTGTGTTGCCAGAAGGCATGTCTGCTCTTTGGGGCGGGGAGATGCTCACAGATTGTACAGGCCATTGACGGGACCCCGTATCAGTGGAACTCGGGACACCTTTGAGGCAGAAAACAATGAGGGGAAAGTGTGTGTGTGGAGTGAGTTGATGGGGAGTGAGTGAAGTATGACAAGAACACATGGCAGTATATAGTAGTTTTGTATAAAGTGATGTCACAGTAGTTATTATGAGGAAATAAATGACAGAAGAGTAACCGGAACTTCTCAATTGTGGAGGAAAGGCAGCACTGCAGGATCAAAAAGGGAGTGAGGTCCATTATATGGAGGGCCTTGGAACCCTGCACTCGGCACAAGGGAGCATGAAGAGGTAAATTCCCTCTTCCTGAGGCAAGTGGAAAGAGGAAAGGGCTACACCATTGTGTAAATAAGTGTGATTTTTTTGTGTAGGTCCATTATATTGACAACCTGGGACCCCTTCGACCCAGAAGAAGGGGCTGTAAGGAGGTAAATGCCATTGTCTCAAAGTGGAGATTGAGGAAGGCTCTAAGGCATTGTGTATATATTTGTGTTTTTTAATTTGTTGTTTTACGGTGTTATTGAATTGTTATGGTATGTAGTAGTGGTTGTTGAATACTGTAGAGAGTTGTGTGGGGTATTTAGTGTGTGGTGTGTGGAGTGACAAAGAAGATAGGGGTAACGGGCAGGGTGGACTATAGTGTGAGAGTGAAGAAGATTGGCACCACTGGATGAGTGTAGAGGAAGTGAGATAGCATTAGGAGGTTAGGCTCAGTTACAACATGAGTGCCCTGACACTAGTTGAATATATGTGTACAGCACTTTCTCTGTACTGGGAAAAAAATAATGAAATATCACAATGTGTGGGTTGTTGATACAAGAGGGGGAATGTATAAGCGGCGGGATGAAGAAGGAACAAATAATAGAGACGTCTGGAGCCATATGTACACTTATTTGATGGCAAAATGTAAGGGAAAGAAGTGGAGTTATGGAAAGGGCATTCCCGAGCTATGGAGAATGCTAGAGGATTTGGAAGATGTCCCAGAGGACCACGAAAGAGGAGAGGTAGTCATACAAGCCCCTTGCATTATCCCTGCTATTCCTAGTGCCACAACGGCACCCTGTGAGAAGCCCAAAAAGCACCTGTAACACCCACAACGCCCACAGCTCCGCCCCCCCACAGGGGTGTTAACCTATGCAAACAGTTGAAGGGTATACTAACCTTGAGTATGTGCTGGGAGAAACCTGAGGGTATTCTCACACATACTCTTCTGGGATCCTCTTCTCAAGTGGCCAGGGAAAGACCATTGCTCTTGGATCCTGACCCTGGGTGGAGATGCGTTGGAGGATCACCTGTGTGAATGGTCCTTGGGGATTGGGGAGGGGATATTCACAGGCAAGACATGGTGCGCTCTGATGCCCACGGGCGTGTGGCGCTTTATAAAAATTGAAATGAAGAAATAAATAAAATGTTATCCCCCTTTTCCAAGTGAGAACCAAACCCCACTTCCCCCAACCTTTATAGGGTATTGTAAACCCTTTCCCCTAATTTCCTCTCATTCATTCCATTATAGTACTGGGACGAGGAAGAGGTGACTAGGAGAAATGCACACTAACATGTCATTTCACCACTCTAGTACTGAGACAAGAAAGAGGTCTACATACTGGTGTAAGTTTCAGGCATGTTCAGAGTACTGCACTAATTGTGGTTAGGCATTTGGGCCTGAGGACTCACACCTGCAACATGTCAAACTGTTGCAAGTGTATAAAAGGTGAAGCCCACATGGTGTTTGGATAGACCAGCAGAGAAGCTGGGCCGAGTGGTGCGAGCCTGCAGAGGGAGACATCCTGTGGAATACGGGGAACTGTGGCACTGGGGCTTGGAGTGGCTGTGCGAGAGCCACAGTGTTGGGAGCCTCACTGGTCAGTGCCCGCAGCAGGAGTAGCGAGCCGAAGAAGAAATCCGATAGCTGTTAGCTATTGGCAACATCGGGGAAGTGAGAGGAGCTGACGGAAAGACACAGAAGAAAGGAGCAAACTGCAAGCGGGGCTCATTGTCATGAGACAGAGCTTGGGACTCTGTGTACAGGACCCTTATAGGGCCCACAGACAAGTGTTAACAAAGAAAAGAAAAAAATTGGAAGCAAAAGGATCCAGCCTTATAGGAAACTTCTGTCTTTATTACAGAAAGACAGGCCTACGAACTACATTTCTCAGGCATTCCTGGGCCAAGAACAACTTGAACAAGCCCACTTTGGCCGAGGCACGCGCAGGCCTGCACGCACAAACAAAAGCACTGGGCTTGTGCTTAGGGGTTCGACCTGAAAGGACGTGTTTCTTGGAGCTCCGAGCACGGGGATCAGCATGAGGGGCCACGCCCCAAAGAACCTCCTCCCAGGCCCCTCGCCTACAAAAGATAAGTACCGCCCACCCTGGGGAATGCAACCAGCGTGGGGAAAAGTAGCTTAATGCTGCATCACACCGGGGAGAAGCAGGCAAACTTGTAGAAGGCAGCAAGGGGCATGCGCAGGGGGCACTGCCCAGGGTCCCAGGTCCCCTTGCTCCAGAGAAGCTAAGTGCACTGCACTCATGTCATAGCGCTCTCAGTGGCGAACACGAATTACACGCAGAAACTAGTTTGGGTTTCGGCACTCAAGCAGTGCATATACTCTGTATGCTAATTAGCCATGTGTAGCGGCTTGCCTTATAATCGTGATTAGCCCCACGCAGCTCCTAGAACAGCCGCAACTTGTCACGTGCGACAGGCTGCACAAAAACATTTGCATTAGCTGGTGACCCGCGTTGGGCACCTCAACTTGTGATTGAACAGCACGAAATACAGCGCAGAGCCACGCGCAGCCCTAATCCGCATGTGCATGGTTTAAACCTGATTATTTGCATGCTCATTAACATTGGGGCAGACTAAGGGCCTACAGCACCTACAGCAGAGTGTAACTAACCTAATTGCATGAGTAGAGCCTGCTCTAGTCCTAAGTGTGTGAGGAAACACATAGATCAGTAACTCTCACTCTCTTTGCAGCACTGATACTGCTCCGGATACTGGACCCAAGAGTGCGCAGGCAGGAGGCCAGCACTCACCCCAGAGATAAGTCTCTTTCTGGCTTTTAAGCCAGTGGTGTTCAAAATGTACATGCTCTGTATATAACAACTGTGTTCTATTTTGTTTACCTTGTTTCCCCCTTCCTATCCACCTCCCCTTTTCCTGACCCTCTTTCCGGTTAAGCTTTGAGGTTTAAACCCATCCAACCATCGACTCCCTAACCCTCTTTCCCTGCTGCGGTCTCGGAGGCTTGTGTAAGCGTTGACGTGCAGGCACCGAGACCTCGGAGGGGTTGGTTGGTTCGTGCCACCCCTGAGCCTGGAAACCAAAGCTGTGACAGAAGCACAAGCTCAAGTGTAACAGGCCCTCGAGTGGTACGAGCCGGCTATGGAGGAGGTTACAAAAGTCTTGCAAGACTTACAGGCCGAGCTCGCTGCTACAAGGCAGGACTACGTGGTATTGGCAACCCAAGTGCGTAGTCTAACCGCCCAATCATCCCCTCTTCCCCTGTGGATCTTCAGTGCTCACACCATTTCAGGTTCATGTGACTCCAGAACCAGTGGTCCCCTTGGCCCCACCTGAAAGATACTCAGGAGACCCTCAGAAATACCAGACCTTCCTAACCCAGTGTAAGCTCCATTTCTTAACCAAACCAGCGGCTTTTAGAGCTACATAGGGTAAAACGGCTTTTGTCATTTCTTTTTTAACTGGGGATGTGGCGGCCTGGGCAAATCCTTTGGTGCAAAGAGACGATGGGGTGTTGTATGATTGGGAGGAGTTTCAGTCAGAATTTGGGAAGATCTTTAACCATAGGGCAGCGGCCATGTGCGAAGATCGAGAGCTGTTAACCGTGCGTCAAGGGAACAGAGAACTGGTGATGTACGTCACTCATTTCAATCGGTTGGTGGCCGAAGCAGAATGGCCTTGTTAAAAACAGATGTCCCTCTTTTACCAAGGTCTGCAAAATGAGCTAAAGGATCTCGTTGCTCAGGTAGATCCCCAACCCCAAGACTGCCCGGCCATGATGGATCTGGCTTTGCGTCTAGATCACCGTCAAGCAGAACACTGTGGAGACAAAAGGCGTGGGGACTCATGACCAATAGCAAGGCTCGATCAGTCTTGCACTTCCTGTTCCACTGACCCACCTGTTAAGGTGGCTGGGGATGAACCCATGCTGTAAGGGTCCACACGAGGCCCGCTCACCAAGGATGAAAAGGAGCGCCGGTGCAAAGAAGGGCTCTGCTTGTATTGTGGATCCACGGGACATTTCGTGAAGGAGTGCCTTACTAAGCCTAAGTCACAAGGAAACGCTTCAGCTCGACAGTTGTAGGGGTAGTGCAGTCGAGCCAATTGAAGGAAGTTTCCCCAGCTGTTGGGTTTGTTAATTACGCTCCGCATGTCACCTTGCCAGGACCCTCGGGTTTCTCAACCAGGACGTTCGTGTTACTCTCCCTTTAGATTCTGGGGCTAAGGTTAACTTCATCGACATAGCCTATGCCAGTAAACTGTGAGTACCCTTCTGCCAGAAAACCACCCCAGAAGCGGTACGGGCAGTCGACGGCACAACTTGTGTTCCAGACCTATTACACATTGTACACAGGCCCTGACGTTATGGTGTCAACAAAGTCATTGGGAAGAAATCCAGTTTGACTTGATAGCGGCACCCCAATCGGTATCATTCTGGGCCTAACATGGTTCTACAAGCATAACACGCAAGTGACCTGGTCGGAAGGCAAGGTATCCTTGATCTCATGGAATTGTCTAACACACTGTTTAACCCCGGAACAGGGTCTGCTGCCAGAAGAAGAACCTACGGTAGGTTTGTGTATCACGACAGTGGAAGACAGACATTTGAGTATCCTACCCTCAGTGTACCATGAGTATACAGATGTATTTAGCAAACAGGCCGCAGAGACCCGGCCGCCTCATAGGCCGTTCGATTGTCGGATCGATCAGGAACCCTGCCCTGCAGTAGAGTTTATGCTCTTTCTGAGGTTGAAATGTTACACCTGAAAAATTATATAGATACCAACTTACAAAACAGATCCATTAGACACTCTAACTCACCCGTCATATCCCCCCTCTTTTTCATACTGAAGAAGACTGGAGATTTGAGGACGTGTATTGATTACCGTGGTGTCAACCGTATCACAATAAAGAATCGGTATCCGCTGCCCCTAATCCCAGTGTTATTGGATCAGTTACGCAGTGCAACAATTTACACCAAGCTAGACCTGCGGGGGGCATATCACCTAGTAAGAGTTCGCGCTGGAGACAAATGGAAAACGGCATTTAGAACCAAATTTGCCCTATATGAGTATCAGGTTATGCCGTTTGGTCTATGTAATGCTCCAGCGGCCTTTCAGCACTTCTTGGATGAAGTCCTGCGTGGATACCTGGACGTGTTTATGGTAGTATATATAGACGATATACTAATCTATTCTCAGAACATGCAAGATCAGGTGAAACACGCCAGGGCAATGCTTCAAAGACTGTAAGAGCACAGTCTGTTTGATAAAATTGAGAAATGTAAATTTCATCGTAGCACACTGGAATTCTTAGGTTACTTCTTAACACCTGCCGGGGTTTAAATGGATCAATGAAAGGTGCAAGCAGTATTAGACTGGCCAGCTCCCACATCCGTTAAGGAGGTACAAGCATTCTTAGGATTTGCACATTTCTACCGGTGCTTCATTAAGTACTTTTCCAATCTAGTGACGCCTATTACCGCGTTACTTAAAAAGGGAAAACCACACCAATGGGGTGAAACTGCAGAACAAGGCTTTCAGCAATTGAAGCAGGCCTTCATATCAGCACTGGTTTTAAAGCATCCTGACCTAACTCTGCCATTTATAGTAGAGACAGATGCCTCTAGCTATGCTCTCGGAGCAGTATTATCACAACGAGACCCGCAAACAGGATTATTACATCCAGTAGCTTACTATTCACGAAAGCTACTCCCAGCAGAAGCCAATTACACAATAGCCGACAGGGAGCTGTTGGCGGTAAAAGCAGCGTTCGATGAATGGCAACATTATCTCCTGGGGGCTCGCCATACAGTGAAGGTGATCACCGACCATAGAAATGTGCAGTTCATAAAGACAGCAAAAACTCCTAGTCCCCATGAACTACGTTGGGCACTGTTTTTTGCTGATTTTGATTTTCTCATCACCTACCGCCCTGGCACAGATAATAAAAAAGCAGACATATTGTCACGATATCCAGAGAGTGCCACCAAGGAGGCAACCGTGCCTTGTCTGATTGTGCCCACTACATGTATTGTCGGGGTGGTGGGCAGACCTAATATCTTCGAGGACGTACTCAAGGCCATGTCTACTCATGAACTACAAAAGTGGTGAACTAGAGGCTCGCAACACTCATTGGTGAACGGCCTACCATTTTATGCTAAGGCTTTGTATCTACCCCCAGCGACACTCCGAAAGGCAATAATGCAATGGTGCCATGATGCCCCCACAGCGGGCCATCCCGGAGTAGCCAAGATTCAACATAATGTGGCTCGGCATTACTGGTGGCCCACCATGAACCGAGATGTTAGAATCTATGTGTCTGAGTGTAGCACTTGTGGGAGACAAAAAGCTAGTCATCAAAAACCTGCTGGGTTACTGCGCCCATTGCCCACTCCACCAACACAGTGGCATACTGTTACCATGGATTTAATTGTGGACCTGCCACCCGTCCAGGATTATACCTCAATCGTAGTAGTGGTTGATTCACTTACCAAAATGAGTCACTTCATACCTTGTAAAGGGGTTCCCATGGCAGGCGAACTGGCAGAGTTATTCCTACAGAACATAGTACGGCTGCATGGATTACCCTCTCGGGTTATCACCGATCGCGGCCCACAATTCACCTCCCGCTTCTGGTGGACTTTCTGTCAACTGATAGACATGGAGGTAAGCTTATCCTCAGGATACCACCCAGAAACCTATGGCCAGACCGAAAAGGTAAACCAAGGCTTAGAGAAATATCTACGTTGCTATACCACCAGTGAGGAGGCATCTTGGGTAGAATATGCTTGCTGGCAGAAGTTGCTTATAATAATACCGTACATCGTTCCTCAAAGTATAACCCATTTTTTGGTGCATACGGTTTTCATCTAAGGGTTTTGCTCACGGTCACTAGGCCTCTTCAGGTAAATGTACTCACGTTGATAGGGCACCATTCTCATGCACAACAGGTTTGGTCTCATATACAAAAAAACCTACAAGTTTCAAAACAAGCCAATAAAACCTATGCTGATAAAAAAAAAGGCATGAACGCCCCCAGTACAAACAAGGAGACCGGTTTTGGTTATCAACACGCAATATAAGGCTACCTGGTCCCCATAAGTTACAACCTAGATTCCATGGCCCATTTACCATATCTGCTATAGTCAATCCAGGAGCAGTGAGGTTGAACCTACCCAGCCAAATGAAAATTCCTCCTACCTTCCATGCCTCCTTACTTAAACCAGACCAGCCCTCCATTCGTACTGAAAAACCACCACCCATATTGGTACAAACATCCCGGATGTGAGGTAAAGGCCATTCTGATTCCCAACAACGTAAAGATGGGCTGTTCTATCTCATAGATTGGGTGGGATATGGACCAGAAGACCGGTCTTGGGAACCTGCGCAGAATGTGCATGCTCCAAGGTTGGTCAAGACATTCCATCACAACTATCCGAACAAACCCAAACCCAAGTCCTTCCGTGCGGGGGGAGTACTGTCATGAGACACAGCCTGGGACTCTGTGTACAGGACCCTGATAGGGCCCACAGACAAGTGTTAACAAAGAAAAGAAAGAAACAAATTGGAAGCAAAAGGATCCAGCCTTATAGGAAACTTCTATGTCTTTATTACAGAAAGAAAGGCCCACAAACTACATTTCCCAGGCATCCCTGGGCCAAGAACTACTTTGAGCTCCGAGCACAGGGATCAGCACGAGGGGCCATGCCCCAAGGAACCTCATCCCAGGCCCCTCGCCTACAAAAGATAATTACCGCCTGTCCTGGGAAACCCAAGCAGCATGGGGAAAAGTAGCGTAATGCTGCATCACAGCGGGGAGAAGCAGGCAAATTCGTAGAAGGCAGCAAGGGGCACGCGCAGTGGGCATTGCCCGGGGTCCCAGGTCCCTTTGCTCCAGAGAAGCTAAGTGCACTGCGCTCATGTCATAGCGCTCTGAGTGCTGAACACGAATTACGCGCAGAAACTAGTTTGGGCGTTCGGCACTCAAGCAGTGCATATACTCTGCATGCTAATTAGCCACGTGTAGCGGCTTGCTTTGTAATCGCGATTAGCCCTGCGAGGTTCCTAGAACAGCCGCAACTTGTCACATGCGACAGGCTGCACGAAAACATTTGCTGGCGACCAGCTTTGGGTACCTCAACTTGTGATTGAACAGCACAAATACAGCGCAGAGCCACGCTGCCCTAATCCCTGTGTGCATGGTTTAAACCTGATTATTTACATGCTCATTAACATTAGGGCAGACTAAGGGCCTACAGCACCTACAGCAGGGTCTAACTAACTAACCTAATTGCATGAGTAGAGCCTGCTCTAGTCCTAAGTGTGTGAGGAAACACACAGATCAGTAACTCTCACTCTCTTTACAGCACTGATACTGCTCCGGATACCGGATCCGAGAGTGCACAGGCAGGAGGCTATCACTCACCCCAGAGATAAGTCTCTTTCTGACTTTTAAGCCAAGTGGTGTCTAAAATGTACATGCTCTGTATATAACAACTGTGTTCTATTGTGCTTACCTTGTTTCCCCCTTCCTATCCACCTCCCCTTTTCCTGACCCTCCAACCAACCATCGACTCCCTAACCCTCTTTCCCTGCTGCGATCTCAGAGGCTTGTGTAAGCGTTGACTTGCAGGCACCTAGACCTCGGAGGGGTTGGTTGGTTCGTGCCGCTCCTGAGCCTGGAAACCAAAGCTGTGAGCCCAAAAAGCACCTGTAACACCCACAACGGCCACAGCTCTGCCACCCCCACAGGAGTGTTAACCCATCCAAGCACCTGAAGGGTATACTAACCCTGAGTATGTGCTGGGAGAAACCTGAGGGTATTTTCACACCTACTCTTCTCAAGTGGCCAGGGAAAGACCATTGCTTTTGGATGCTGACCCTGGGGTGGAGAAGCAAGGGAGGATCACCTGTGTGAATGGTCCTTGGGGATTGGGGAGGGGATATCCACAAGCGAGACATGGTGCGCTCTGAGGCCCATGGGCGTGTGGCGCTTTATAAAAATTGAAATGAATAAATAAATAAAATGGTATCCCCCTTTTCCAAGTGAGAACCAAACCCCACTCCCCCCAGTCGTTATAGGGTGTTGTAAACCCTTTCCCCTAATTTCCTCTCATTCATTCCATTATAGTACTGGGACGAGGAAGAGATGACTAGGAGCAATGCACACTAACATGTCATTTCACCACTCCAGTACTGAGACAAGAAAGAGGCCTACATGCTGGTGTAAGTTTCATGCATGTTCAGAGTACTTCTCTAATTCTGGTTAGGCATTTGTGCCTGAGGACTCACACCTGCCACCTGTCAAACAGTTGCAAGTGTATAAAAGGTGGAGCTGACATGCTGTGAGTATAGACCAGCAGAGAAGCTGGGCCGAGTGGTGCGAGCCTGCAGAGGGAGAAATCCTGTGGATATGAGGAACTGTGGCACTGGGGCTTGGATTGGCTGTGCGAGAGCCATAGTGTTGGGAGCCTCACTGGTCAGTGCACGCAGCAGGAGCTGCGAGCCTAAGACGAAATCCGATAGCTGTTAGCTATTGGCAACAGCGGGAGAACTGAGAGGAGCTGACGGCAACCCACAGAAGAAAGGAGCAAACTGCAAGCGGGGCTCACAATCCACCAAGAATGTGTATGCAGAGCAGAGGAAGAGAAGACAGCTGCCTGGAGGAGATGCCAGGGACAGGTGAGTGAGGATAAAGGGAACACTCAAACCGGGGTGCTCCTGGGGCTGTTATGTGGCAAAAGTGAATGCTGAATGAACGATGTGCAAGTTACAGGGAACCAAAGTAAATGGCACCGTTTACCAAAGTAAACGATGCGCACCTGCGAAGAGTGCCTGGAGAGTGCTGACTGCTGTCCTGCGGGTCCCACTCTTCACTGCACCTTCGATACTTACTTGAATCTCACTGGATCAAATTTGCTATCTAAACTCTCTGGGTATTTTCTCTATGTATCCTGACCTTATGTGGACTTATTGAACTTATTATTTCTGAGCAACACACTAATATCTACCTAAATCTTTTCTTTTCATAGCCACGCCCCCTATCATGTGATCTGCAATAACTTCAAGTGAGCGCATGCACCAGCGCGTGTGCACCTGTGAAGAGTGCCTGGAGAGTGCTGACTGCTGTCCTGCGGATCCTGCTCTTCACTGCGCCTCGGATACTTGAATCTCACTGGATCAAATTTGCTATCTACACTCTCAGGGTATTTTCTCTACGTATCCTGACCTTTTGTGGACTTATTGGACTTATTATTTCTGAGCAACACACTAATATCTGCCTAAATCTCTTTCTTTTCAATGGCCATGCCCCCTATCACATGATCTGCAATAAATTCAAGTGAGCGCATGCAACAGCGTGCACGCACCTGCTAAGAGTGCCTGCAGAGTGTTGACTGCTGACTGCTGACTGCTGGTCTGCAGGGTCGCTGGCCCACACTTAATCCTATACTTTCACTGAAACCGCTGTAGGTTTCTATTCTTACAATCATTCAGTGCTTCCGTTTTGTAATTCAATCCACAAGGTACATGCTATGTATCGCCTGACTTCCTCTATGCCTAAGCCGGCTCTTACTGCAGTAGCTAAAGAACCTAGTGTAACACAGTGGTCCCGGCGTGAATCACCCACCCCGTGCTCAAGTACTCCAGCGTAGCTCCAACGACAACTCTGACATCAGACACTCCTGGCTCCAAACAAGAAGTGGCGCTGCTCCAATCATAAAGCCTACCACTTTTGTAATTCCTGACCCAACCTTAGCTACTTCTATGCTGAGCTCTCAGCCAGTTCTTTATATCAACCCTACTCCAACCTTATCTGATCTCACTATGCAGACATGCTCATTCATGACTGAGGAAGAACAGGACATTGAAACTTATCACACGCCAAACCTCAATGTATAACCTTCTTTGAGTCTTCAAGCTTGTGCACTCGTACATAATATAGACTCCTCAGCCATCCCTCCTTTACACTCCCAAGTTGTAAAGGGTGATACACGGCACGCTCCGCCGTGCTTTGACAACACCTCGCCCAGACCTATACAATTACAGTCACCATGCCATCAAACTCATTCCATTCAAATTCCGTTCACCTGCACTCAATGTATAGAGGACCCTCCTTCTCAACAGCACACCGCTGATCAACCATCAAGACTCTCGCACTCCCAATTCTCTATACCAATGAAGAAACCATTCGTAATGCATCGGTATCCGAGTCTGAGTCTTCCCTAGTGGCTTCTTTCACAAAACGTGTTCCAAGACTGTCTTTTGGTTTCCCCCAACCCTCTACTTTTGCAATTGACATGACACTAACTGCGAACAATGCAAGCATAGTGGATTGGATAGCCTGGAAAACGACCGCTGAATTGAAAACCTCTTACTCGAATGCCCAATCTTTTGACAAAAGTATAACTAGACCTTAACACCCAACCGGGATAATGCCGGAAACCGGGATGGAGAGCAAAACGATTATTGAAATTCCATCATCTGTCATCTCATTGATTTGCTCCCTGATTTGTACACTTCAGAACTCTGATGAACATTTCACTGTGCCCGAAGCAAGAGAAACCACCAATGGTTAACTTCCATTATACGATGTGTTCAGAACAAAACAACAAAGTAAGAAAAAAAGAAGGAACAGAAAAATAAATGCGCTTCTACGCCGGCTAATGAGTATAAAGAAAAGTCTAAAAACGTAACCATGCCAAACAAAAAGGACTCCAATCCAAAAACAAAGACATTCATAGACAATCTAACAAGCCTGGCTCATAGCGATTCACCACTTCTAGATAACTCCATTACAGATAAAGGTCCCTCTAGTAACCAACTCTTATTGCAACCAACTACTGCTCTCCATCCTGTCAGTCATTCGGCATCATCTCAAGGTAAGGATGGGATATGTGATGTGGATGGCATTGGTAATAATAATGATTGTCTACCATTTATAGACCAAGCTCATTCTGAGGCTGACATTGCTAATAATGAATTTATGAATCTATCTGTGTATTCTACAACATTGCTGCCTATAATGGAAATTGTTCACCAAAGTCTGCATGGTCCACAAGACACGTCAAGCATGCCTAAGCAAGTCTTTTGTGTTAACATTGATATTAAGCCCCCACCTTTTAAAACCCTAGAACAAAAATGAGTGTCCTCTCTAAGAAAGAATACCTCCCCTCATTCAACATCAGGTGGTACTCATGATCTTCCTTCTTCCCAACTAATCACAAATAAAGTACCATCCACGCATAACGAGGCAACTACAAACTCACCTGACTCCCATCCTATGGAACCTTTCATGCTGAATTCCGAGATGCTAATTATTAAAATGCTTTACAGACTCCACTTGGATCCATATCCAAACATATCCACTCTGTTGAGAATTGTACACTCTATTCCGGATCTTGAACAAATTGCACCCGACGATATTGAGTCATTTAAATACACTGATACAATGAACTTGGACAGAGTGAAACTGAATGTGCCTTCAAAAATTGTCAAAAATATAATATGGCAGAAAAGAATCACTTTAAAACAAAATGGGCTACTCTTAGAAGCCATAAAACCACTACCACCCATAAGCCACTAAAGTTACAACAGCCAGGACCCCACTGGCTTCGGAAAACAAACCCCTAGAACTAAGCTGTTGTAGATATGAAGGAGAAAGTCGACCAAATCCACAAGATCCGGCACTTCTAACACAACCCAAATCCAGATGGACATTGGTATCTCAATCCACCCAGGCTACCAATAAATCTACGATAGGCTAGCGTCAGAGTCCTCTCTCCTCACATTCTTGTTCGCTAGCTGAATGGAATACAAGAAGATTCTCACATCTCCTCTTGCCTAAAGCAGACCTCTTGAATTCCTATGACATTGTCATGCTCCAGGAAACCTGGCTCTCTTCAGAACCAATCTGGCCAAAACATCAAGTGCCTTGCGTTCCGATACTAAACGCTTACAGAGGGCGCCCATCTGCTCGCTTACTTATTGCAATTAAAATTGATGCGCAAATCCATCTAGAGCAATGGCAGTCTCCTTACCCGGGCATTCAGCAAAAATATTGTCAGCAAATCCCCATCATCCTTTCTATCTGAAAACGGAACTCCTTAATATCTATTGGAATCCCCTATCCTCTAATGAATATCAGTTTGTGAGCAAAGTAGAATCACTACTAGACCAGATCCTCTTAGACCCCCTGATTACCACAACCATTATAGCTGGGGATCTTAATGTAAACTGTTTTCCAACAAACAGTAATCAACACAAATTGTGTGCAGCTACTTGGATCTCACTCATGGAGATTAGAGCGTTCATCATGCTGAATGGTTCTACCAATGAATGGTTCTACCTGGTCCAGAGGCTTGTTCGCCTCGACGCTAGACTATGTCGTCATATCCGGCAATGCAAAGAAGCAAATGTCATCTTTTAAGGTAATTCCGAATGCAGCCAGCGATCATAAAATATTAGAGACCCGCTGGACACCTAACATTATTCAAGCCTCCGAACGTTACACTCAACCAGTTACACTTAATCCTAGTAGAAATCATTTGCGGTGGAACCCCGTCTACTTAGCATTGCTGTCATACTATCAGACTAAAGCTTATACTGGAAAAGAAATGACCACACAACCCAACTATATTGACTACCTAAAGATAGTTACACAGACTACTCAATACTCGACCCGCCCATTATTTAAACACAAACATAACCACCTCCCGGTCATTCAAGATTGCACGAGAAAATTACGTCAATTCCTGAGATTACTCTCACGCCTTATTCCCGCTGATCAAAGGTCCAAACTGAAACCTACATATATAAATAAAATAAAATAAGTCATAGCAATAAGAAAACAAGAAGATGCAGAAACAATGCTAAAAGCTTTAATGACAAAGTCCGCTTCTGAACTTTGGAATTTAATCAATAATCATGATCTAAACGCCAATCAGTCCCTAGTACTAAATTCTATAGATAAAGAACAGTGGATTACACATTTTAGTGACTTACTCAATAAGCATACCCCACTGTTACCAATTCTATCCTTCCATTCCCACCCTGTCATGATCTCTGCTTCCAAAACGTCAGGGTTTTCCCAACTCCCTTGGAAGCAGATCCATAACCCAGGTTCCGAGGGCCAACCAGTCCCAATTGGGACCTTTTGGACCCAGTCCTGGCGCCAGTGGCACCAGGCTCATAAATATGCCCAGTCCCAGCGCTGGAAGCGCCGGGCTCATAATGCTTGGGTGGACTTACCTGCAGCAGACCATGCTGCTTACTTGCCTGCCAGCTGAGCCTCTGATCCTCTTCTGTTTGGAACTACTTTTCCTGTTGGGTGGGGCAGGAGCCACTCCCTAGATTCAGAACACTGGAACTCTTCTGGAAAGCAGGAACTCTTTTCTTACCAAGGCGTGGCTGTGGAAGGAGACACCTAAGCACTACAGGAGGCTATTTAAACCACACCCGGTGGATGAATCTTGCTTTGCGTTATTCTGCATCCTCTGCAGCAGAACGCTCATCGTGTCTTCTGCATCGGATCCTGGGCCTAAGGAAAAAGGCTTACCATCCTGAATCCAGTCTTCAGCAACACCTATAAAGACAAGAAAGAACAGGTTAGCATTCCGGCATCTGAAAGACAAAGGCTTACCTACTCTTTGTGCGCTCCGGAGGTCTTCACACTGCATTCCGGCATCTGAAAGACAAAAGCTTACCAACTCTTCGCACGCTCCGGAGGCCTTCGGCGCTGCATCCTGCATCTGAAAGACAAAACAAGGTGCGTTTAAAGACATTGGGGAACTTTAATACTCACGTGCCATTACTCTAACCCAGAGGGTATTCCGGCACCCTGCAGCCGCTCCGAACTCGTACCTGCAAAATAAAAGACAGTTAGAGCGCATCGTGAAGCAGGCAACAAGCGCTTACTTACGTGCTTCCAGGCGCTTCTATTCATCACACGGACTCCATCTTCAACTCACTTCAGCCCGTCATCCGCCATCGCCGGAACCTGCAAAACAAGAGACATCATTACTAAAGACTTTAAAGACAATAGAATTACTCGAAACTTACCGTTCGTGCAGTAAACGACGGACAGCAGTCCTCTGAAGTCAAGAGGCCTGCGCTACCGATCCAGTGAAGAAACTGGTTACAGCACCCTGCCCCGAGGCAGATGGAGAGCTCGGCATTCACTTACCTAAGGTGAGAGCGTTAACCTTTGGGGGTCTACAGGAGAGCAAAAAGGAAAGAGATAGGGACACCCCAATAACCCCAGTTCATTAATCCCATATTTTCTATCTGCAGACATCTTACTCTTGAAGTCAGGCATACAGTGCACAGAGGTCCAGCCCAAAGAGCCAACCGGGTGCTACACATCACCTTTGAAGATACGGTAGTCGCCCAGTCAAGACCGGCGCCTCTGCGAGAATCAGGTGAGCGTTACAGAACGCAAAGCCTACCGCAAAACTCTCGCCCAGGCGCTATGGAAACCTCGGCTACTGACCACCTAGCCCGGTTACTTGGGGAACTAAGGGCGGAAGTGCATGCAGCTCGTCAGGAAACGAATGCTCTAAGAAGGGAACTAATTATTTCCAAGGAGAGAACAGACGGTCTTGCTAGACAATTGCTACAGTCACAAGCCGGACAAACCCCGTTACCCGCATCAGGGGCAAATCTTCCTTCAACATCCTCTATGAATCCAGTGCAGATCAACCTACCTGGGAATGTACCTCTGGCTCCGCCCGAACGATTTTCTGGTGACCCAAAGAGGTTTGCAGTATTTATCAATCAGTGCCGGTTGCACTTCTTATGCCGGCCAGCAGCCTTTCCAACTGATCAAGCTAAAGTAGCTTTTGTACTTTCGTACCTTAGTGGCAATGCGGCAGACTGGTCGATCCCTCTAGTTAATCAAGATGATCCGGTTCTCCATGATTTTCAAGTCTTTCAGCTTAGTATGGAAAAACTGTTCGCAAGACATTCACAGGGGCAGGCCTTGGACAATGAGCTTCTTTCGTTGCGACAGGGTAATCAAGACCTTTTGGCTTATATTGCATCTTTCAATAGACTAATAGTGGAAACTCAATGGCCTGAGGACAAAAGGATTACGCTGTTTTATAGAGGTCTACGTGGAGAGCTCAAAGACGTTTTAGCCCAAGTAGTGAATCCCCCACAAGACTGTTCGGATTATATAGACTTGGTCGTTCAAATAGATCATAGACTGCAGAACAGGAAGGCCGACCCTTCCAAGTTTGATGCTCGAGTATTTTCCAAACCGCCAACTCCTTCCAAAGGAGTAGACTCCGGGGAACCCATGCAAATAGGGGGTCTGAAAGGTCCTCTAACACAAAAGGAGCGGGAAAGGAGAAAACAGTTGCAATTATGCCTATATTGCGGAAACTCAGGGCACTTTCTTCGAGACTGTCCGGTGAAACCTGCCAAGAAGGCAATAGAAGCTGCAGTTACCAAAGTTACAAACTCTGAGCAGGGAAACGACCTCGCCCGACAAGAATAGAGGTCCTCTTGCCGAGCGTGAAAACCAGTTCCGTGACCTTGCATTTCGTGATACCTATGGTCCTCATTAGCCCTGATAATCCGGATCGATTACATGCAATTGAAGCTTACGTCGACAGCGGTGCCATCGGCAATTATGTGGATCATGAAATGGTTTTGAGGATGAATCTAACTCTTTGTCCCAAGGCTGTAAAGGACGTCATTACTACAGTGGATGGTACGGAGATAGCCTCCGGGCCTGTAACGCATACCACTCAAGAGGTGACGCTAGTAAGTCAAGATGGACACCATGAGAAGATCGTGTTCGATGTGATCAAGGCCCCTCAGTTTCAGATTATTCTAGGAATACCTTGGTTAGACAAACACAATCCTCTGATCGATTGGCGAGCAAGAACGGTCCAGTTTCGAGAATGTGTCTCTACTTGTCACCCTCCACCTGGTGTTGCACTGGCAGCAATTTCTTCAGAGACTCCCCAGTTACCTCCCGAATACCTTGAATACCAAGATGTTTTCCGGAAGGGTCAGGCTAACACTCTACCTCCTCATAGGTCTTATGACTGCCAGATAGACCTGATACCTGGATCTACTCCTCCTTGTAGTAGAATTTATGCCCTCACCGAGCCTGAGAACCTTCACCTTCGACAATACCTGGATCAATACCTGGCGAATGGGTTTATTCGTCCTTCCAAGTCCCCTGCTTCTTCAGCTTTGTTCTTCGTTCCAAAAAAGGAAGGAGACCTTAGAACTTGTATCGATTATCGCTCCCTGAACCAGATCACCGTTAAGAATAGATATCCGTTACCTTTGATCCCTGAACTCCTGGACCAAGTCAGAAAAGCATTCATATATACAAAGCTGGATCTTAGAGGAGCTTACCACTTGGTACGAGTAAAAGAGGGCGATGAATGGAAGACTGCCTTCCGCACCAAGTATGGGCTATTTGAATATCAGGTCATGCCCTTCGGACTTTGCAATGCCCCGGCCGCCTTTCAATATTTTATGAACGATGTCCTCAGAGAGCTCATAGATGTGTGTGTTGTTGTTTACATTGACGACATCCTCGTTTATTCTTCATCGGAATCTGAACATCGAAAACACGTGAAAATGGTCCTCGAAAGATTGCGTCAACACAAACTTTTCGCTAAATTGGAAAAATGTGTTTTCAACGTGACTGAAGTTGAATTCTTGGGATTCATATTATCACCTGGCGGAGTACGTATGGATTCAAAGAAGGTCGATGCAGTTCTCAAATGGCCATCACCATCCTCCGTAAAAGGTGTGCAAAGCATGTTAGGCTTCGCTAACTTTTACCGCAGGTTTATCCCCGAATTCTCTCGAATAGTCCAGCCCATCACTGCCTTGTTAAAGAAAAACAAACGTTTTGAATGGTCTACCGAGGCGGAACAAGCTTTCCAGGATTTGAAGACTAAATTTATCTCCGCACCAATCTTAAAACACCCTCGCCCCGAACTCCCCTACATCGTGGAAACTGATGCTTCAAGCCTTGCCATGGGGGCAGTTCTATCACAAAAGGACCCGGTAACCAATCAGTTGCATCCCGTGGCATTTTGGTCCCGCAAATTCTCGCCTCCTGAAATCAATTACACGATTACTGACAAGGAACTTCTGGCTATCAAGTCTGCCTTTAAGGCTTGGCGGCATTATCTGCTGGGGGCCCGACACACCTTTACTGTGATTACGGATCACCGAAACCTGCAATATTTGAAAACCGCAAAAGCCCAATCCTCCAGACAACTCTGTTGGGCATTATTCTTTGCCGAGTTTGACTTCATAATTACCTATCGACCTGGTACAAAGAACGGTAAAGCTGATGCCCTTTCTCGGATGGGAGTGGAAGAACACTTGATCAACCCTAAACCGGTACCAATCATTCCCGAACAAAGAATTCTGGGTGTAATCGCCACAGAATCCATAGAGGAAGTTAAGGATAAAGCCAGGCAACTTGTAACTCCAGCAGACATACAGAATTGGCATCTGCAGGGAAAGGACTTTGCAGTAAAGGACAACTTATTGTATTTCCAAGAACGATTATACCTACCCAGCACAGATTTACAGAAAAAAGTAATCTCCTGTTATCACGATTCTTTAATGGAAGGTCATCCCAGTATGGCCAAGACCTCAGAAAAGATCAAGCGCTACTTCTGGTGGCCGTCTTGGAAAAACGATATCAGAGACTTTATAATGTCCTGTGGAGTATGCGCCCAAAACAAGAGTCAAAAGGAAAGACCAGCAGGCCTCTTACGCCCTATTGACATCCCACCTCGCCCTTGGCATACGCTTTCTATGGACTTCATCACCGATCTACCTCCATGCTCCGGATACAATACGATTCTAGTAATCGTGGACTTATTCTCCAAGATGGCGCATTTCATTCCGCTCAAAGGCTTGCCAACAGCAGCAACTCTGGCCCGAGAATTTCTCGAAAACATCGTCCGACTACACGGTTTTCCTTCGGTTCTAATTTCGGATCGAGGTAGTCAATTTATTTCTCATTTTTGGCGAAGTTGCTGTCGGTCGGCTCAAATTGATGTGAGACTATCGACCAGTCACCACCCTCAGACCGACGGACAAACCGAGAGGACCAATCAAACTCTGGAACAGTATTTACGCTGCATGCTGCAACAAACTGAAAAAACTTGGAAAGACATCCTTTGGATAGCTGAATATGCCTACAATAACTCTGTCCATTCGGGAACTGGGAAAACACTGTTTTTTCTTTTGTACGGCAGTCACCCTCGAACCTCGGAGTTGGATCCCCTCCAAGATCTTGAAACACCAGCAGTAGACTACCTGCATTCTACAATCACCCAAGCCTTTAAGGAAGCTGTTTCTCACCTTCAAAGGGCTAAAGAACAATACAAGAAAGGAGCAGATCAACATCGGAAGGAAGCCCCTCAATATCAAGTAGGGGACCAAGTCTGGTTATCCACCAAATATCTACCTCTAAAAGGGCCACGCACATTCAACCCAAGATACCTTGGTCCCTATTCCATCACTACCATAGTAAAACCAGTAGCGGTCAAGTTGGACTTGCCCCCGCACATGAAGATACATCCGGTCTTCCACGTCTCTCTATTAAAACCCGTGCAACCTCAAACCCGACTAACTAAATCTCCAAAACCCATCCTAGTTGATGGAGAACTCGAGTTTGAAGTCAAAAGCATTCTGGACTCCAAGATCTCCAAATCTAAACTATTTTACCTAATTGACTGGAAAGGCTACGGCCCCCAAGAGAGATCCTGGGAACCTGCTGAATATGTCCACGCTCCTCGCCTAATCAAAAGATTTCACCGAACATTTCCTGACAAGCCAAACCCCCCAGAGAAGCCCGGTTTGGGAGGGGCCTTGAGGGGGGGTACTGTCATGATCGCTGCTTCCAAAAGGTCAGGGTTTTCCCAACTCCCTTGGAAGCAGATCCATAACCCAGGTTCCGAGGGCCAACCAGTCCCAATTGGGACCTTTTGGACCCAGTCCTGGCGCCAGTGGCACCAGGCTCATAAATATGCCCAGTCCCAGCGCTGGAAGCGCCGGGCTCATAATGCTTGGGTGGACTTACCTGCAGCAGACCATGCTGCTTACTTGCCTGCCAGCTGAGCCTCTGATCCTCTTCTGTTTGGAACTACTTTTCCTGTTGGGTGGGGCAGGAGCCACTCCCTAGATTCAGAACACTGGAACTCTTCTGGAAAGCAGGAACTCTTTTCTTACCAAGGCGTGGCTGTGGAAGGAGACACCTAAGCACTACAGGAGGCTATTTAAACCACACCCGGTGGATGAATCTTGCTTTGCGTTATTCTGCATCCTCTGCAGCAGAACGCTCATCGTGTCTTCTGCATTGGATCCTGGGCCTAAGGAAAAAGGCTTACCATCCTGAATCCAGTCTTCAGCAACACCTATAAAGACAAGAAAGAACAGGTTAGCATTCCGGCATCTGAAAGACAAAGGCTTACCTACTCTTCGTGCGCTCCGGAGGTCTTCACACTGCATTCCGGCATCTGAAAGACAAAAGCTTACCAACTCTTCGCACGCTCCGGAGGCCTTCGGCGCTGCATCCTGCATCTGAAAGACAAAACAAGGTGCGTTTAAAGACATTGGGGAACTTTAATACTCACGTGCCATTACTCTAACCCAGAGGGTATTCCGGCACCCTGCAGCCGCTCCGAACTCGTACCTGCAAAATAAAAGACAGTTAGAGCGCATCGTGAAGCAGGCAACAAGCGCTTACTTACGTGCTTCCAGGCGCTTCTATTCATCACACGGACTCCATCTTCAACTCACTTCAGCCCGTCATCCGCCATCGCCGGAACCTGCAAAACAAGAGACATCATTACTAAAGACTTTAAAGACAATAGAATTACTCGAAACTTACCGTTCGTGCAGTAAACGACGGACAGCAGTCCTCTGAAGTCAAGAGGCCTGCGCTACCGATCCAGTGAAGAAACTGGTTACAGCACCCTGCCCCGAGGCAGATGGAGAGCTCGGCATTCACTTACCTAAGGTGAGAGCGTTAACCTTTGGGGGTCTACAGGAGAGCAAAAAGGAAAGAGATAGGGACACCCCAATAACCCCAGTTCATTAATCCCATATTTTCTAACTGCAGACATCTTACTCTTGAAGTCAGGCATACAGTGCACAGAGGTCCAGCCCAAAGAGCCAACCGGGTGCTACACATCACCTTTGAAGATACGGTAGTCGCCCAGTCAAGACCGGCGCCTCTGCGAGAATCAGGTGAGCGTTACACACCCCTTGCACTGCGGTCTGTATCTGTACCCATACAGCCCCCCACCCCTTTTTCTTCTTGCACTTATCGGACCTACCGTGTCTGCTGCCTTAAACCTAGCACTTGCAAATTGCTGGCTGCATTACCACTGTTTGTTGCCTTTATTATTTATTTATTGTTATTTATCTGTTTCTCCTCTGCTTCGCACTTTCCACCTCTCCCCCCTTCCATGCACTTTTCCCCTCCCCCCTCTCCCATGCACTTGCGCGTTCTCAATGTCACTGGGCCTAGTAAGATCGCTGTTTTGTTCTCCCCTGTTCCCCTCCCTTGCCTTGTCGCGCTCTGAAACACTTGTGTACGAGCGCGATAGAAATAAAATATCAATCAATCAATCAACTTACAAAAATCACGTTTGATACACTTGACATCATCCTCTTGATGAACAAACTAACTTCCTCTAGAGCTCTTGGCCCGAACAATCTGTCCAACATCATATTAAAAGCTCACCCCGTACAATGGGCAAACATTCTAGAGACCATTTTCAAACAGGTTATAAACTCGGGCCTGATCCCGCCATCATGGCAAGAAGCTATTGCCATCCCCATATTTAAAAAAGGGGATAGAAGCAATCCAAACAATTATAGGCCAGTAGCCCTTACGGATGTTCTGGGCAAAATTCCTGCAAGATTAATTCTATTTGATCTTACCGGATGGCTAGTCGCCAACAACCTCCTAGACAAATTCCAAACAGGGTTTGTGAAAGGAGTTGGAACTGTACTAAATTTGGGGATACTCTCTGCACTCAAAAGGCAAGCCATTACAACTAAACAGCCAGTTTGTATAGCCATGATTGACTAACAGGCATTCGCTCAATATCCAGTGAAATATTATAGACAAATATTTTAACTGCAAAATGCCACCCACATATTATTTATTTTATCCACCAACGTTATTCTGAACACAAGAAAGTACAACCAGACTATGGAACTCACGGGTTGTAGCAATATTGATAAACCACAATCCTGTCAGCAATTACCTGACAGGGGACCAGCTCAGTCACATACCCCTTATTACACATAGGGATTTAAACTGAGCAGTTACATTTTTGTAAACTAAGGGATAGAATACCCTGCGTTTTTATATGTAAAAAAGACAGCTTTGTGCAAATCAATAGGTCATATTTTTTAACATATCTGCCAAACAAAGATAACCAATAAATCAAAAATTATTTTCATTTGCAAGGCAGATGACGCATGCATAGAAGGCTTGGCATGCGCCTATTAACCATTTGTTTTGAACAAATAGTTTGTTCCTTTTTGACCAATGCATGAAGTACCGGCTTATCTCATAAAGTTTCCTGATTCTACATACGCCAACTCAATCCTTTTTCTTCGTCTAAATCTATGGCCGACTAGGACTAGATTAGTGTTTTATAACAAACTAATCAGACCTGACACTTTCTGTTGATTCCGCAAACTAATGGAGTGCCAAGAAACCCTGGAGCACTTGATAACTGAATGCTCTTTTCTAGCAGACTCCAGACACCTATTTTTTTTTTATAAACATTTTAGACATACCACACCATTAACCAAAGAGCAAATGTGGATTACCATATTCAATGCAAATAGCATTTTGCTAAACAGTGCTACTATTCAATTTCTTATATCTCTGAATTTGCAACCAACTAACTAGGTATAAGTCAAATTACAAAGGAAATCCAACTTATGACTTGATGACACAGCTTTGTATAGAATTATAATGATATATTGAGTATTTACAATCCTCACTATTGAAATTCATGTTCATTTACAATACTAGTAAGTTTTATTTAGCCTAATGTTTTAGTAATTGTATGTGCATTTATATTAACAATTTACATCATGTTTTGCAGAATTTGTTTTTATATGATTTCGGTACTTTTAAATGCAATTATTCATTTTATCGATTGTATCCTTTTGATATAACATACTCAAGTGTAACATTGTATATCATGTTTTATAGAACTTGATTTTATGTGATTTCATTTTTTTTTTATTGCAATTATCCATTCTATTGATTTTATCTGCATGGCATAACATATTCGATTGTAATGAAATATACAAATATCCTCTATTAGTTAAAGATCTATTTCAGACCTTAATCATAATCTAATTACAAGTGTGATGTACATTGTGTTCAATCACACTCGTTGCAACTGGTTTGAGTAATAAGAGTAATATAACCAATGTCTTAGCCATGGACACAATCGAAGGATTGTGAAACTTACTCAAATGGAATACTGCCAAAATTGTTTGCAGAAAATGTTCATGGTAATTTAAATTTGACATCTTAAATTTGTTCAATGAATCTAATAATATGTTGAAAAAGTTTAAATCTCAATTAAAACAACTTCTAATAAAAAAAAGATGGAGGGTGAGGAAAGAGATCAGAACTTTGAAATATTGAATACCGAATTAAAAGAAGGCTTTTGACAAGCATATGAAAGTTTTTAATAAACAAATGAACAGATGGCAATTTGGTGTGAAGAACAAATAAAATGTATTGAAAGCTAAAGACAAATCTGATGAAATGCAATGTAAAGCAAATATGGAACATTCCTGAGGAGTGTGAGAGCGCAATGTGGTGAAGGCAAACCACCATGAAGTGAATTGTATGACAGAACTAATTGTGGCAAATTCCAAAGAATGGCAAAGAGGGAAACAAGTTGTAGCAAAGCCAAAAGGTTGGCAAAGAGAAAGCCAAGTGGGTGTGAACCAGAACACAGGCGCAGTTATAAAAGAACCTATGTGGGCAAGCAAGCCTAGAGTGAATGGTTGCGTGATCTACAATAGGTGGACCAGGTGGTTTTACAACTGCGCCTAGACGGGAGATACCCTATCTGTGAAAGCCGAAGAAATATACAAAGAGGAAATACAATTGTATGAAAGGGATTGCTAAAGTGAAGCAGAAGAAAGCAATCTGTATGAACTGTCAAGAGCCAGAAGGAGTGTAAAGTTGACCTTGGAGCTGGTTTTGAATATTGAGAGACTATACTTAAGTATAAGTTTGCAAGCTGAGCAAGCTGATGTCTTGGGGAAGGGAGAACTGAGACCTTATAAGTTTCAGTGAGACATTAAGAAAAGAGAATCCTGAGGTCATTTTGGAATTGTTTTGTCTTCTTGGGGACGGGAACCCCAAGACATTTTGGAACTGTGGTGTCTTCTTGGGGAAGGGAATCCCACGACTTTGTGGAACTGTTTTGAACTTGGGAGGGGAAGCTGGAAAGCAAGCCTATAGCTGTAAGAAACTCCGAACTTTACTTTGAACACTGTTTCTTTGTTACTGACATCCCTACACATTGTTTAGCTGCAATTATGAGGGCAAGTATTGGTTTTGGACACAGACAGACCTTTAAGTTGAACTTACTGACTCAGACTATCCTTAGTTTCTTTAGGTAGGGAAATTCCACCTTAGCATAGGGCAAATTAGGCCTTCAACCATCCTGATATTTGAGCTAATAAACTATTTTATTTTTAACTTTGTATCTGTTCTCTGTGTCTTGCTTCATGATACCTTCACAGTGCCCCATCAACTATGTGACACAAAAAGCCCCTGCAACTTATGAAAATGTCCTACAGGCCCTATCAGCGAGTGCTGCATGCAACCCATTAGTGATGGAAACTAAAAAAAAGGGCACAAAGTGATTTAGAAACAGCGCTCCAAAGGACAGAAGCAGACCTTGTGCGAGTAATGCAGGAGAGGGGAGAAGAGCGAAGAGCGTTCATAGGTACTGACGAGTGGAGAGCGGGCAATAGTTTATTTAGTATTGACAGCAAGGTCATAAGCAAAGTAGATGTTGAAACAAGGGTTGATGGTTGCAATGATGAAGTATATAGGGGAGGGATAAAGGCCCCGGCAGATCAGAGTATGTGCCCTGGCCCCACATAGATAGAAAACATTTGATCAAGGCACTGCCCTCATACACCACAGGAGTGGGCAAGCAGATCTATGTTCTTGAGAAAGAGACGGCAGCTATTACATTGGCATTAGGAGATTTGAAAAGCTTGTTTGCTGCAGTATTGGGGGATCAAGCAGATGACATTTTGGAGAAAGGAGGATATCCAGAGGTATGAATGGGTGACAACAATCATGATGGGGCACACTTTAACAATTGTTGGAATAGAGTGAGAGCTGCATTAAGAACAGCATACCCTGGCAAACTGGACATATATTCAATAATGGTGCACATTATGAAGGAGGACGAAGATTCAGCACAGTAAACATTACAGATTCCATATATGTGGAGGGCTGAGACAGGTGAATCATGGGACAAGACACCAGACATATTTTACCACATGTTAAAGAAGAAACTCCCAAATGAAGTGCAAAAGGATTTTGATAAGGTCATAGCAAATGAGGCAAAGGGATAGGCAGAGATTCAGGTGATTATAGTGCATCATTGTAAAAGGCAACAGCCGAAGGAAAAGGAAGTTGTGGATAACGTGCAGAAGGCTGAGGGGACGTTAGTGCAAAAGAAATTGATTAAATTGAATCTAGAAGTAGCAGTGATTATGGGGCCACCATACAGCAGGTGGAACAGAGGATGGCTCAGGTAGAAGGGAGAATGGCACCACAGTGGACGGAAGGGGGGTACCAAGGGTATCCGAACAACCGAGGATACCAGGGTGGTTATCAGGAAGTTATACCCAGAGAAGAGGATGGTTTTGAGGGTGCCGGGCAGGAGGATGATTAGGTGGAATTGGTCTGAGATTCGGTAAACCAGGACCGTGTTGGTCATGTGGTAAAGTGGGTCATTTTGCATGAGAATGTAGTAGCAGACAAGCGTATGTATATAACGGTGGACCATATCCTAGCAGACCGGCAGTGCCAGTTACATATCAACAGCAGTATGAGATGATTCCCCCAAGTGTTCTGTATGGCATGATGCTCTCGCAAGCACCCCAGCAGGTACAACAACCTCGGTATCAATACCAAGCTCCCGTACCCCAGCCAATGCAGCCTCCAGTGCCCAATTATGCACAAGTGTATGCACAGCAACAGACACAACAGCCAGCCCTACAAGTTTGGGACAAAAATGCTTTACCTCGCGGCACAGTGTCATTGTTCAAAGGGGCAATTGTGATAGGCGGTAACCATTTCGTATTTCGGGCAACTTTTAAAAGGATTTAAGGAAGTACAGAAAGACAATAGTGACATAGCCTGGACAGGCGAGATGATAGATGCCTTTGACAAATTGAAGCTAGCAATCCTCACATCACCTGTATTAGGAATCCCCAATTATGATGAACAATTCCTTTTATTTTCCCATTCGAATGGAGTAGTGATGAAAGCTGCCCCTGCCCAGAAACCTAGCATGGGACACAAACCATTAGCATTCCACAGTGCGATGCTAGATCCAGTGATGACATGTCACTACCACTGCCAGCATAACTATGGGCTGCACAGTTAGATTCTATGTTGAATAGGCGTTATTTGCCATCCTTGAAAATCCCAAAAGTACATTTACCACTCAGAGAGCATCAGGTTATAAGGTATTTATATCAAACCCATCGATTAAAATTGTCAGGTGGCAAGTAGTAAACCCAGCCAGATTTATAGCAGAATCACTGAAGGTCGGAGACTGTGAGCATGATTGCCCTAAATACACTGAATATCATGATGAAATATCCATGTCAAAGAAAATGCCCTAGGAGGGGGGATAATTCTCTTCATTGATGGGTCGTCATCAATAGAACAAACCACTGGCGAATGACACAGTGGTACAGCTGTGGTAAAGGCAGGAGAGAATGACAGCTTTGAGACAGTGACAAGTGTGAGATTGCCAGCGTACTTCTCAGAACCAGCAGCAGAATTGGTAGCGCTGATTTTAGCAATTGGAACACATGAAGATCAGGTGGTAATGATGTTTTCTGACTCTGCATATGTGACGTCAACAGTAGATGCATGACTGTCATGTTGGAAAAGAAGGAGCTTCCTGCACAAAGATAACACACCAGTACAGCATGCAACATTATTAGACAGGCTCATAGACGCACTTCAACTTCCATCGGCCATCACCACAGTGAAGTGCGCAGCACACACCAGAGGTGCTGATTTGATTTCTCGCAGCAACAATGCCGCTGAAATAGAAGCAAAAAGAGAAGCATATTTTCCAGAAATATCTGACAATGCAATGGTACCGAAACAAGTACACACATGCACGCAACATGGTGACGAAGGAAGGCTTTAATACGCTACCCATAGCACAAATTATTGAATTGCAGGGGAGAGCCCCACTTGAAGAGCAAGAGTTATGGACAAGAAAATGGTGCTCAGTGTCCCCCACAGATGCAATGTGGTGGCAGGACTCCAGAGGGAACCAGTTATGCCTCTAGGGCTGCTTACAGTAGCACTAGACCAGCTGCACTAATGAGCACACCCCTCACAAGAGTGTCTTGCCGTACTGATTTCAGAGGACTGGTTAGTCCCTAATTTGGCAGAACACATTGCTAACTTAGTAATAAATTGTTTAAGATGTCAGAAATTCATGGCTGGACATACTCCGTAGACAGTGTGGGAAGCAATACCCGTACTACGGGACCATTTCAGTATTTGCATATCGACTATGTGGATATGCCTAAAATTTGTAATGGCTACAGGTATATGTTGGTAGTCATATGTCCTTTTTCCTGATGGATCAAAGCAGGCCCATGCACAGATCCAGATGCCACATGTGCTGTGAAACTCCTTGTATGTGAGTTATTTCCAAGGTGGGGAGTGTGCGAAGTGCTCAGGTCTGACAATGGACCACATTTTATGAATGAGGTATTCAAGCATATCACTATCCTTTTGGGAATAAAGCATACATTCTCATCTGCATAACACCTACAAGCAAATGGCCTTTGTAAGTGCCTGAACGGCCTCCTAAAGGAGCAAATTGCCAAACTGAAAGAGACGTTGAAATAAGGTTGGCTATATTGCCTTCCTTTAGCCCTATTTGTACTACACAATCAGCCCGGCTCCGACCATCTTCTGACTCTTCATGATCTGGTGATGAGATGCCTAATGCACATGCCCCTTGCTCCTCCCACTCAAGCTCAGACTGACACAGAGAATGCTTCTACCATGTTAGGGAAGGCTGCTATTACGGAATATCTTACATGTATGTCTCAACAGGTACAAATGCAGCATGAGGTTCCATGAAGTTTGATGAAGCACATGAACAAATTGATACATAACAAAAAGTTGTCACTCCAGCATTGAATTATGCATGAAAATGAATTTAGCACAGTTCAATTGTTGGTTGTGTTATACAAGTGCTGGACGAATTAACTTAGTTCTGAGCCCTCGACTGTGTTCCTGTGGTTTTCTCCTTTATTTGATTACTTGATTTATCAGTTAGACAGTCAGGATGACTTTGGGAATTCTCTCATTGCTGTAGTACTAAATAAACCTTTCTTCTGTCCAGCTTGAATATATTTGGAATTTTGTATATATAATCAATAGGTTTAGAATTCTGTCTGTAACATTGCATCAGATGTGCTTATGTTGACACGTTGAATAAATATATTTTCAATAAAAAAAGTAATAAATAATCAAAAAGAAAAAAGAAAATATGTTTTCAATAATATGTTTTTGCAATAGGCAAGAAAAAAAGTAATTTGATGTTGCGCTCATTATGTGACTGTTAGAATTTGTCCTTTTTTCCCTTGACTGTACCATCAGGACTAATTTATTTCTTCCAGCACTTGTATAACATGACCCCCATGTCCACCAGCATTAAGCCTGCAAGTAAAGAAGATATGAGAAGACCCCAAACAAGGTTAATAATGAGGCCAATCAGCGGTAAGAAGAATAAAGACACAGGGCCTCATAACAAGTCCTGGCCATAATCGGTGGGAACTCTGCTGCAGTGGACTTATCATTACCGCTGTGTGGAACATCGGAATTACAGCCGCATTTCAAGATGGTACATCAACAGTGGTAATGGTAAAACTGCCGAAACCGAGAACATGAGAAATTTCAGCCAATATCCGCAGAATTACTGTTACCGCCATGTCGGACAGTGGAATTCCCATAGACGGAAATTCCACCAGTGGAAATTCATCATTGCGCCAAAAGGAAGCACAGCGGCAGCCATTTTGGAAATCCCAATCCATCAAATATCAAGACATAGGAGTGCCATTAGACCCCCCAGACAATTGCAACTGTATCAGTAGGAAAGGGTAAAGGCAGGGTGCCTGATATGAGGCTGCAGAAGCCGACATTCTCTGAGCAGGAGCTAACTGTATTTGCAGAGCACTTGGTTGCACACTCAGAGGAACTATATGGGGCCCAATACCGCAAGACCAGCCAACATCAGAAAAAGTCATTATGGGTAGAGATTAGGGACAAGTTGGTGGCCGCAGGCCACGTCCAACGTGACATGGAGGATATGAAGAGCGATGGAATGACCTGAAGGCGAGGGTCCAGAGTCTAATATCCATCCACCACCAGGAGACGGCTGCCACTGGTTGTGGCACAGTCGAACCTCTGGAACTCACACCCTGGCAGGACATGGTTAGTGGAATCCTTCACATGGTCAGCATCAAAAGCGTGAATTAATTAATTAATCAATCAATTAATTAATTAGTTAATTAATCAAGGCAGAGATCGGGGCCAGCATCCAAGAGGAATCTGGTGAGTGTCTGAGTGAAATATGGTCCCATACATGGTCAACCATGCAGGCATTAGCAAACACACAGACTGCCATCGGTGCATGCGACCTGGACCCCAGCAAGCATACACAATCCATGTGAGGCAGGAGACCACAACTATATCAGCCACTGAAGCCATGACACCCCTTACAGGACACCCAGGTAGGATGGTGAGGGGGTGACATAGCCAAGTATCACTATAGCAATGTAAGGTAGAAGGTACAATGCACGTCCACATTGCACATCACAATCACCCCTTGCCCGCACACTGGTCACCCATGCACCGGCAACACATCCATGTGTAATCATTTTCCAAGCCCATGTCCATGAATGTGCATCAGTGGATGTGTCAGACCCGCAAGCCCATCAACCGGAACACTCCGTGTAGCCACACATTGTCAAAATCATGCCCGACGTGATGTCCACTTGACTCACACACAATTAAATACACAACAATCACCTGACTGCTCTAACTGAAACCAAGCTTCCACCGTCCCGACTAACATGTGGACAGGACACCCTGTAGGACAGCCTATCCCATGGTTTCACATCTGAACCAAGCAGGCAACCCCACAACTAGCACACAGTTGACCAGATTCAATGCATGCTACTTGCACACTACCTGACATATGATGCATTGCTTCTAAGGATGCTCAACACACTGTGATAACATAGTACAAGTGACAGTGAATGTTGACTCCCCATGCACCTCAGCACCAATGCACTAACACACATTTCAATGTCCCCCAACAGGCACTCATGTCACCCAGGAAACATATGAGGGGGCCAGACCCTCCATGACACCAGCATCAACCAGTGTCAGAAGCAGACAGGCCAAAGCAGTTTGGGGAGCGGGAGTGTTACACCAAAGAAAAGCCACAATGGAAGTGTGCCATTCATGGACACAGATGCCGTTGAGAAGGACACGGCCACAAGGACCCAATCGTGGAAGCTGCACCACCAGCATCAGGGCTAAACACCACTACAGCTGGGGAAACTGTGGACTCACACGTGGGCCAGAGTGGGGACGACAGCTTACAATGGCAGCAGGCCGCTCCAAGCACTGCAAACGTGCTGCCTGTGTCTGCATCCTCCACATCAAGACAGGCACAATCCCCCAACCAACATTTCTCCCCGGGAACCCTACGCTGCGCATCCTCTCACCACTGCACTCACGTTCTTCCCATCAGTCATCCTAACATGCTCTACAGTACAAACAGGAGACGTCCTCCGATGACCAACCTGAGCTAGCTCGCCATTCAGCACACCATGATGTCCATGGATGTGGACAATCACCACATCTATTGCCGGGCCCCACACTGCAGGCCATCTGGGATCGCCTAGATAGAATGGAGCAGACACAGGCTGAGATGCGCGCTATAAAGCAGGGACAAATTGGCCATTTCCAAGCTATGTGGGATTGCACATAGGGGGCATCAACACAGTTGTCCTGGTCGATAGATCATCTGTGCAGGAGCACGGTGCACAGCAACGCCAGCCAGTGTCTTGTGAGCCAGAGGCTGAGGGAGCTGGCAGAACAGTTATCATCCTCCCATGAAGCCATGGCCAGGGCCATACACCTCACCATGAAACATCTCTGGGGAAGCGTGCAGGGGAGTTTGTTGTCCGCCACCCCTACTGAGCAGTCTTTGGCAAGTACCTCACCCAGCGATGTACATCACATGCTGCCAAACCTTCTGACAAAAGGGAAAAGAGGAAGCACTAGTGGGTGATGGTGTTGGGGCTGTGGTGTGGGGTGGCTGATGGTGTTGGGGCTGGGGTGTGGGGTTGGTGATGGAGTTGGGGCTGAGGTATGGGTTGTGTGATGGTGTTGGGGCTCAGGTGTGGGTGGTTGATGTTGTTGGGGATGGGGTGTGGGGCGGGTGATGGTTTTGGGATGGGGGTTACTTGGTTTGATCATTACACTCAGTTGAATCATGATTATGTGAACAGCTTTTATTTATTGGTGTCGATACATGTGAATTCAGTGAACGTATGGGATACATGTGTGCTAAGTCAGAAGAAATGGCCATGAGGTCCGGGTGGACCATTTGTCCCTCCCTCACATCCCCATGTGTGTCCTGTGGTGCCTGTATTCACCTGAAATGTTGTCCTCATCTGGGCCAGGGGGGAATGGTCCTCATCTGGAGGCATGTCTATGTGCATCTTTTTGCATGTGACTACATTTTTGCCTGCTTTTACAGGGCTGTACATGAGGGCATCACCTGTGTGGTGAAGGCACATGAATCAGGCTTTAAGCAATCCAAATGTGCGCTCAATGCATGACCTGGACCTCCCATGGGCCTCCTGTGGTGTTCCAGGGTTCCTCACTGGTGTCATCAGCCATGGAAATTGCAGATAGCCAGCATCACCTGCAAAACATGAGTGGACTGTATGAGACATGGTAGTGTGTGCATTGGGGAACATGTATATGGTCCTGATGTGATTTACCCCAATGTGCGCAACTCTGTACATGTGCAGGATGCAACTTATGTGCATTGAGGTTGATGGAAATTGGCCGGCATGTTACCCTTGCAGCCATTTACATTGTGGGAGTCAGCAGTCATTGGGTATCTGTCAATTCAATGTCATCACCAATGCACTTGTCACTTATGATGTAGCAGTAGGCCATGTATGGATTATGACCATGCTTTAATTGGTTTGACCGGTGCCGGATTGCTTTCTGCTGCCTTGCATGGAAGGATGTCCTGTGTGGTCACATGAGTTCAGTCTGTGTACAGGGGTGGACCAGTCAGGTTTCTATGCCTGTTCTGTGCATTCCTGTTGTTGCTTCATGGGACTTGTAGTTGTTTCACATTGCTACTCATTACATATCCCATGTGCGTAACAGTGATTTCTGCAATCAGGATTGAATGCTACTTACCCACAAGCCAGGTAAGCTGTACTCTGTGTCTGTCCAATGCACGCTAGCAGGGTGCTGCTCCTCAGTATCATTGCATCATGTGTGGCACCACGGTATTGGGCGCAGCAGTGACTGATTGTAAGGTCTGCATCACTTGTCATTTGTACATTCATGGAATGGTACTGTTTCCTGTTCTGGTATGCCTATTACATTGCCTGGGGGAGAACCAATGCCACATATATGCAATCCAATGCTGCCAACATAGTGGGGAAATGGGCAATGGTGTAGAAACGTGCCGTTGCTGCATGCACCTGCGCCTGGGTGATGGGTATGGAGATGTGCTGATGGGCATGCCTCATGAGAGCATCCAGGACTTGGTCCAGCACCTTGGAGAAAGTGTGCTGTCACATCCCATTCAGTGTCCCAACTGTGTGATGGAATCCGCTCGTACCACAGAAGTGTAAGACTGACACAAGTTTCAGCGGGGGGGGGTGACAGTTCTGATTGTGAAGGCACTTCAGAGATCAGTCTGGATCAGGGTGAGCAGTTCTGTGATGTTGGGACGGTCCAATCGATATAGGGTCAGTAATTGGCTGTCCGTCAGTGTCCATGGGGATGAGCAGACACGTGGTATGGGTGTCCTCCGCAACACACATCTCTTGCACCTTTGTGGTGTCTGTCTCCTTCCCTGAAGTGGTCTTGTGTGCTGCTGTAGCTGAATGTATAGAAGGAGGTTGTGGCTCCCATAATCGATGTCTGCTTGTGGCTGCATGTTGCTTGGATGTGTTTTTGGGGAAGGTGTGACCCTTGTATGCTCCTCCTTGATGGTTGCGGTGCACCTGTGCCTTGATTTCTGTCACCTGTATGAATTTACCTTTTTGGTGGAGGAAACAGTGCAGTGTTTTTTGCTGAATTACCACTGACTTTTGAAGGTAATTCTGCTGATTTTGGAATTGTGATGTGGCGGAAATGGGTTTTTGTCTTTTGGAGGTAATTCCACCAATGGAATTAGCATCAGTGCTAATTTCGCCAATTCTTGGAGGAATTACCACCAGAGGAAATTCCACCTGAGGTAATTCTGATGGGGGCATTACCGCCAATGTTTCTGTAGGCCACGATTTCAAAAGCAGTAAAGTTGCTAGTTTGCCAATTTTACCACTTACCTCTATACTTGTAATAAGGCCCACTGTTGTTTTAGACTAAAAGTTGGTCCAACATTGTTTTAAGTAATTCATTGGTACGGTGAAGGGTGACATTTTCAGAGTGAAAAAAAGAGAAAAAAACAGCATATGTTCACTACAGCAATCCTCTTTTTTCCAGTCTTTTCCTTTTTCTATGACTACTTATCCCGTTCTAGGAGCATGGAATGTTTGTCTGACCGAATTGTTGTTAAATATGACAGCCTATCTTGTTTTAGAAAGAAGCTTCCTTTCAATTCCAACACAGTTTTACCTAAGAATATTTGCTCCTCAAAGAAAATAAAGAAGACTTTCCGCTGGTGGAAAGAGTGGGACCATTCAATAATATTAGATATTAACTTTTAGCAATTAGAAGAATAATGCCTCTAGTTATTTGAAAAAGGTAGCCACGTTAGCAATAATGCTTATAGCAACATTTATTTACATTTTGTAGCCTTTATTTTATAATTCTTGTGGCATAAATTTTCATTTATAATGTAGCTAGACCAGTAAACAGGAACATAACTACTGTCACAATAACAAGTGAAATGGCAACAAAAGAATTACCTATAGTAAGCACACATATGAAAAGGCTGAGAAGAAGTGTGCTAGATGACTCAAGATACCTGAGTAAATATATCAATAATTCTGCCCATGTCACTAACAACTTGTGGTACCAACACAGGACCATGGTGGCGCGAGCGAAGTCTAATGAGAGTTGGTATGTGTGTTCCCTCAACCCCAATAACATGTGCACCTCCTAGATAGTTGGCACCACAGAAATACCTGCCCATAGAGCTCCCTGCCTAGCACACTTAGCACTTTGCACCACAATGGGCAATTTCAAGGAAAATGGGCCACCTTGTGGGGAATGACTAAAAAAGACGATCCCTTAAGAGGATAGCTACATAAAACAAAAGACTATGATGGATGAAAAAGAACAGAAAACAAGGTAATGTAATACAAAATTAGGAGGCCCAAATAGAGGAGAGGTTGGAATAATGGACCATAAGTTATTACAATGCATGAATGATGCAGGGAAAGAAATACCTGGGTGCAGGGAGAGACCACAACTACTGAAATATGGAAAGGTATTTACCTTAAAAGGCTTGGTCGAAGGGATGATGGGGTGTAAAGCATATGCACAATTAACAGTACCAGTAGAGGTTGTGCAAAATGCAAATTATATATGTATTCAAGAATGGAATGAATCATCCAAATTGCTCACATGGGTAGAGGATGAAGCTGGACCCCTACCCATAATACCTATGAAGAATGCCATCTAATGTTTCAGAAATACAAGCCCAGTGAAAGTAGGGAAAAACAAAGGATGTAAAAGCATTTCTGATGTGCCTGGTATGGAAATAGACTCTGCCGTAGTTATTAAATGGACCACTATTGGGCCTGTGGTTTAAAGGCCTACATGCAGCTCCCTCCAAATTGGTGAGGCTTGTGCTCCCTGGTGGCAATAGGTACACCAGCTTTACTTGTGCCCCAGAGTGACTTGCAGATTGGTGATTTCCCCAATATGAACATGCAGAGAAGACATAAGAGGTCCCTCACACTTTTACGCATGAAGAGGAGCACCTATAATTCAATGAAGATGCAAGAGGCATATGATTCCATACCAGATGAGCATAAATTGATTGGCAGAACTGAGATGTTCTTTTCACCGTTCTTTTAATGCGGGTTGTAAACCAATTTGTTTGCTGAATGGCTGCAAATTACCTAATGGGAACTATTGCAGACTAAAAATATGACCATGAAAGGCTTTAATGCCATAAGGATAGAGTTGAGGGCAATAAGACTCATGACCCTTCAATACAGGTACGTTCTTAATCTGATAACAGCCACAATGGTGGGCGTGTGCACAAACATAGGGCCTTCTTGCTGCACATACCAATCATTCCACGCTGAAGAGAAAGGAACCCTCACAGAGGCCATATCCACCTTGACAGAACTGCACACAAGAATGGTGGGTGGGGGAGGTGGCGAAAATTGATTGCAGATGATGATGGGTTTAATTACATGTTCTTATGGATTCCCTACTGGTTGGCTAATGCATTAAAAGCAGTGGTAGCCATATTAGTACCAGTACATTTTGGTTTTTGTGTTCTAAATTGCAATAAACCAATGCAAAAAGACTGCCAAAAAGGCAGTAGGAATGAAAACAGTAATACATTAGATGCTCATGTGCACGAGTAAACCCAAACAGATGACTTCCTCCGTGCCCAAACAATGGAGATCCCTATCGGCCATCCAGGATCAAAATGTATTTGTCCTCAGGACCCTCACAATTACACTGAACACTGGTGTCATGAACCATCGGACGCGTCCTTTCTGGACTTCCTGGTCCCTGACCCATAGGGGCATGCACTCAGCAGTACTCCCAACATGGCCGCCGAACGCGGAACGCTGTTTACCAGTTTCCGCGCCGTACGCACTATGTTCTATAAAGCGGACACGCCCCCACGGCCCTGCGTGTCTCAACGCTACCGCTTGCTGTGGCTAGACGTGTGCTGCCGTAGTTCGCTTTTGCTATATCCTTTGATTCCTGGTTCTCGGTCCCCCTAAATTCCTCCTCCTTCATTCCTCCTCTTTTTTGTCCTCTATTGCATCCCGGATCCCCGTGCACTCGTTCCCTGAGTGCACTCTTCGCCGTTTCCTGGACTTTTCCCGGATATCTGAACGGTCCAGGAGATGGGACGCTGAACGCACACTGGAACCCGAGGACCCACGCACAGGGTTATACAAGACCCGAACTGTGCGAAAGAAGACTCCATCGAAGAACTCCGACAAACAACATAGACAGGTGAGAAGGGGGGAAACCTGTGATAGATTGAGATGCCAACAAACTGATACAGATACGGACATGGAGGCTGCAGTTCAAGACCTCATGCGTGGCATGCAAGAGTTAACCACAGAAGTTCAGAATCTCAAAGCCGAGAATTCCGCATTAAAACAACTAGTCCTGTCACGTGATTCCGCGACTAAGGAAAGTGTATTGCTGGGCGGAGTAGTGGATAAATATGATGCCTCATCAAAGAACCTTCATGGCTTCATTGACTCGTGTTTAGTGCACTTTACCTTTAAGCCCTACTACTTTTCCACCCCCAGGGCAAAGGTGGGCTTTATGATTTCGCATCTCTCCGGGAATGCATTAACCTGGGCTACGCCCTTAGTTAATTCTGGAGATGCTCTCCTGGATGATTATGATGGGTTCGTACGGGCTCTAAAGACCACGTTTGACCACCCAAAACAGGTTTACAGTGCCCAAGAACGTCTATTGGATTTCCAACAAGGGCCCCAGGATATGCTTACCTATGTGACACGCTTTAAGCAACTGGCCAAGGAAGCAGATTGGTCCTCGGAGGCCTGCTTTAGAATATTTCGTAGAGGACTAAACAAAGAGATAAAAGACGAGCTAGCCAGGGTAGCTCACCCAGGTTCCTTCCAGGCTCTTATGGACCTCTCTTTACAAATAGACTTTCGTATCCAGGAAAGGAAGGCGGAAAAGAAGAAAACAAAAATGCCTTACCAGAAGACCTCTATAGAATCTTCCTCTAAACCCGAGCCCACTCCTGCCCCGACCACAGACCCAGAACCCATGCAACTGGGGGCCTTCCGTGGACCCATATCCCCGCAAGAAAGTTTGCGACGGATTCACACTGGGCTGTGTATGTACTGTGCCTCAGATAAACATCTTGTGAGAGAATGTCCTTTGGCCCCTCCACAGCGTTCGGGAAACGCCAGCTCCCGATCCTTGATGGAGCACAGCTTTGGGAGAGAGATGTTTGCTCCACATCTATTCCATCCTTGAACTCTCCTGGACAAAACAACCTTGTGATCTTGCAGGCCTTTCTATCGCCGTCCAAGAAAGAAACTTACCCCATTCTGACATTAGTGGATTGTGGGGACATGGTGATTTTTATAGATCAGGATTGGGTCACTACCTACCACATTCCATATGAAACTCGAGACATCATGCAACCTGTAGAGGCCATTGATGGAAGACCTCTCTCTTCAGGACCAATAACCCTGCAAACCAAAGAGATCCAGCTCTTGATAAACCATCATCAAGAGATGATCAAAATTAACATCATAAAATCTGCCCAATGTTACTGGGTATGCCCTGGTTACAGAAACACAACCCATACATCAACTGGGCAGCAGGATCCTTGTTTCTTGGCTCCGAACATTGTATGTCTCACTGTCTATCCCTGGATTTCTCGTCAAGATCCTCTGAAGGTACGCTGGCAGACCAGCAATGCCCATTCACGGTCTCAAATATTATCCAGATCCCCAGGGCCTATAAGGATTACACTGATGTGTTTTCAACTGCCATAGTTCAAGCCCTACCCCCTGACAGACCTGAAGACTGCGCTATTGATATTGAACCCTCAGCAGTGATTCCCTTTGGAAGGATGTTCATCCTATCAGGACCAGAGAAAAGGGCCCTCCGAGAATACTTGGATACCAACCTAGAAAATGGCACCATATGACCATCCAAATCCCTGGCGGGAGCTTCGTTGTTTTTCGTTCCCAAGAAAGATACTAAGGAGCTTAGGCATTGTCTTGATTATCATGGTCTTAATCAATGCACCCTCAAGGACCGCTACGCATTGCCCTTAATCTCGGATATCCTGGAAACGGTGAGAGGAGCTGTAGTCTTCACGAAATTGGATCTCAGAGGTGCCTACCATCTGATCCGTATAAAGGAAGGTGACGAATGGAAAACAGCCTTTAGAACAGCCTTTGGTCACTTTGAATACCTGGTTATGCCCTTCGGACTCGCCAATGCCCGAGCGGTCTTCCAACATTTTATGGACCGGCCGTTCTCCGATATGCTGTTCCTCTTCATCATAGTTTACCTGGACGATATACTGATATACTCCAAGGACCATCTTAAGCATGAAGAGCATGTTAAGGCAGTCTTACAGTGGCTACGTGAACATAAGCTCCTGGCTAAACCCGAGAAATGCCTTTTTCATGTCTCTACTGTTCACTACCTCAGATTTGTCCTTAGTCCAGAAGGAATTGGAATGGACCACTCAAAAGTAAATTCCATACTATCCTGGACTGTTCCAACTACTGTGAAACAGATTCAATCCTTCCTGGGGCTTGCCAACTTCTACCGGAAATTCATACCTTCCTTTTCGGAGATAGTTCAACCGATCATTACATTGTTGAAGAAGGATACTCCCTTCCTCTGGACAGCAGCCCAAGATGAGGCGTTCCAACGATTGAAGTCGGAGTTTACACAAGCCCCCATCCTGGCTCAACCTGACATAGATCGACCTTTCCTGGCAGAGACGGATGCCTCCAACTATGCCATCGGAGCAGTCCTAAAGCAGGAATTCGAGGACAAGTTAGAACACCCCATCACTTATCTCTCGCAAACCCTAACTCCTAGCGATACCCATTATTCTGTTCTGGAAAAGGAACTGTTAGCCATCCGTCAAGCCATCATAGAGTGGCATCATCTACTCCTGGGAGCAAAACATCCTGTTCAGGTCCGTACGGATCATCAGAATCTTCAAGTTCTACAATCCCTGGAATGTAGGAATAGTCGTCAAGCCCATTGGGCCTTCTTCTTTGCCCAGTACCAGTTCCAAATCCATCATGTTCCTGGAACACACACCATAATTGCTGAAGCCTTATCCCGACATCCCGACTACGAAACTCTTGAAGATCGATCCTTCCCAAAGATGTTTCCGAATACAATTTTTGTAGCCCAAGCAATCACTCTCCTGGAAGACATTCGGATTCAAACCTAGTCCTCTGAGATCTGGAAGGAATTTACTGGGAAGAATCGATGGAATCTTAAAACAATGGACGGGTATTTGTTCAAGGATAATGGCCTGGTCATTCCCACACAGAGACTGTGACAAAGGATAACAAGCCTCTGTCATGATACCCTTCATTCGGGACATCGTGGCATTACCAACACTCTCGGTTTAATACAAAGACAGTTTTGGTGGCCAAAAATGAAAGTTGATGTCCAGCAGTACATCCAAGCCTGTGCAGTTTGCAATCAAAACAAGCATGATAACAAGAGGCCGGCGGGTCTCCCACTCCAACCAACGCTACCAACAAGACCCTGGGAATTCATCGCTACGGACTTTATTGTGGAACTACCATATTACAGGGGATACACAACTATCATGGTTACCATTGCTTTATTCACTCACATGGCTCATTTTACACCCTTGTATAAACTACCATCTTCCTCAGAACTCGCTGGAATCTTCCTGGAACACATATTGCGATTTCATGGACTTCCTTCCAAGATTATATCAGACATAGAACCTCAATACATCTCTCAATTCTGGAAATACTTATGACGTATACTAGGAATCCAACGTGCCCTCTCCTCAGGTTATCATCCACAGACCAATGGAGCTACTGAACGTGTGAACCAAACCCTGGAGCAGTATCTTCGTTGTTTCACCACCAAGGTCCAGAATGATTGGTTACTCTTAATACCTGTGGCTGAATTCGCCTACAACAATTCGGATCACTTGGCTGTCAAGACCAGCCCCTTCTTCTGCAGCCAAGGATTCCACCCTTCGGTTCTACCATCCATTCGCCCACATCCTACACCAGAACCTACAGTCGACGCCTGGATTGAAACCCTCATCAACATACACAAGGAATCCAAAGAACACCTCGAAAGGGCCCGAACTAACACCAAGCACTATGCGGACTCCAAAAGAAGACCAGGACCTTCCTAATCAGTGGGAGATAAGGTCTGGCTTTCCTCGAAACTACTGCCTCGATACTTACGACCTAATAAGTTCCTCGGTACTATGGCTCCTTTTCCATAAAGGAAATCATTAACCCAGTGGCCTTCCGACTCAAACTACCAGACTCCTGGAAGAGGATCCACCCAGTGTTTCACACGTCTCTAATGAAACCATACGTCCAGACCTCCCAGACTGCTCTAAGATCTACCCCTGTGGTTGTTGATGACCAGCTAGAATACGAAGTGTCCAGAATATGTGACTCCAGATACAGACGTGGTCAGCTACAGTATCTGGTTGAGTGGAAAGGGTACCCACCCAGTGAACACACCTGGGAACCAGTCTCAAACCTAAATGCCCCCAGACTACTTCAAAGGTACCACCTTATACACCCGGGCAAACCCGGAGGAACAGGCCTTCAGAGGAGGCATGCTGTCATGAACCATCGGACGCGTCCTTTTTGGACTTCCTGGTCCCTGACCCATAGGGGCTTGCACTCAGCAGTACTCCCAACATGGCCACCGAATGCGGAACGCTGTTTACCAGTTTCCGCGCCGTACGCACTACGTTCTATAAAGCGGACACGCCCCCGCAGCCCTGCCCGTCTCAACGCTACCGCTTGCCGTGGCTAGATGTGTGCTGCCGTAGTTCGCTTTTGCTATATCCTTTGATTCGTGGTTCCCGGTGCCCCTAAATTCCTCCTCCTTCATTCCTCCTCTTTTTTGTCCTCTATTGCATCCCGGATCCCCGTACACTCGTTCCCCGAGTGCACTCTTCGCCGTTTCCTGGACTTTTCCCGGACATCTGAACGTTCCCAGGAGACGGGACGCTGAACGCACACTGGAACCCGAGGACCCATGCACAGGGTTATACAAGACCCGAACTGTGCGAAAGAACACTCCATCGAAGAACTCCAACAAACAACATAGACAGGTGAGAAGGGGGGAAATCTGTGACAACTGGGTATATTGTGATTAAAATGAAGAATGCTGCTATATATGGCCGGGAGCATGGACAAACATGTCAAACAAGCAGGCAACTTGAGGGGGGTGACTAAGATATGGATAACCAAAGAGCCCTATGAGGGGAAGGGCAAGAAGGAGAGTGTGGTCGAGGACTTGACCAGAGGGTGGAATGTTAAGTGGGAAATGAATACGTCATTCATAGCGCCTGCCCCTCCCGCACCCCAATACCTCACAGTTGAGAAACATTGCTCAGTAAGGCAACCATACCACCCATATCCCAGGCAGGTACAGCAGGAGATGGACACAATTTAAGCTGAAGATGGTGAGAGTAAATACACAAAAAATGTGTTTAAATTATAATGTGATAAATCGAAAGTGATCATCCAAAAGAATCTGGCCTGGGACCCTTCTCATGTGGCCAGGGAAAGGCAGACACTACCTGATCCTGACCCTGGGGGTCGTGTTCTGTCAGAGGATCACATGAGAGGGGACTCAGGTCCGGCAGAATGGGAGTACCCTCTGAATAATTTCCCTAATAACTCCACAGTATTGATGGCTTATTGCAAATTGAAGATTTTCATGCTAATTCAACTAAGAACATTATGGACTTCAGTCCTATAATGCTCCTAGTACTGGGATGAGGAAGAGTGGTCTGGAGTTACCAGACTACAGTATGCGGTATGGTGGTTGTAATATTCCACTCCTGAGCGGGACCTTTAAATATTTAAAGGACCTTCAGGTGCGGGGGTGGTGGAAAGACAGCAGGAGCAGCAGGAGCATCAGAAGCAGTGTGAAGCAGAGGATGACAATGTCACTGTCCAGAGAGTGGGACACTGTGAGAAGACTGTGTTCGACGTTGTGGTGCTTCAGAGATGCAGAGGATGGGCAGCAGGAAGCAATGCTGAGAGCTGCTGCCCTGAGGGAGAGAAGCACTCTCTGTGTCCTACATCTCAATCTAGTGTGTGGACTGCACCAAAGCACGTCTGGAGCAGAGGGAGCTCAATTGACAGATAGCACGGCCTGCTGGAAGCCAACCACGGCTGTCAATTTTGTGGACTAGGTCGATGAGCAGTGAAGCAGAGAAAGTGGGTCTGGAGGAGACAGCAGCACCAACCAGTTAGTTGGCCTAATCGAGGTAACCCCGCGGTGCTCCAGTACCGCTGCTATACCAGAATGTTTATTTTGAGGTCCAAACAGTTAAATTAAAAAAAAGTGAATGTAACGAGTTAAAGGAGAGTGGGTGATCAAAAGCAGACTGTGACCCATATTGTTCAAATAAAAAGGGGACAATTCTGAACCAAAGTGAATACGACTTATGTGAAGGGAGGGGTCCAATAAGAGTACACTATAACCAGCATTTCCCAAACCAAAGAAGGACAAATATAAAATTAAAGGAATACACTTTTCCCAAAGAGGGATATACAAATAAGGAGCCTTGTTTCTTGCATTGCCAAAGCCAAGAGGTATTAAGGCAGATTGAATCTCGTAAACATAGAAGTTGTAAATCACATTGTCAACAGTCACTAGGTTGTGTGGAAAGAAGCCAAAGAAATCAGGGGAAAAGCCCTTATTGTAGAACAGACCAAGGGGGAAAGAATTGCAACCTATATCGCCAATGGCAAACAAATACATGTAAGAAACCTCGTTGTCCTCTTGTGTATTAAAAAAGTTATTAGCCAATTGTGTTACAAGTCAAAAGACATATGCCAGAAGATGTTGTTGGTTTAACTTTCCCGATTAAGAAGTTAAATGTGGAAAGTTGTGAACAAGCCTTACCACAAAGTACGATTATTAGTAGGAGCTATATCCAGGCAGGTGAGTATACCAGGAAAAGGACAAATAGTGGTTAGATCTGGCAGGCGAGTGGTCCAGGAAGAAAAGAAGTTGAAGTACTGTAACTGTGGTAGAAGGTGGTGGTTGAAGTAGAAGATGGAAAAAATTGAAATGTCACCAAAGTGTTTTGATGAACTGTTGCATAACCATCCTGACTAAAGTGGAACTTTTTAATGATTTATCCTGATTAATGTGTTGTTTGTGAAGAAGTGGTGAAGATCTCCTGAGAAAGGAATCTTTTTGTCATTGACTTTTCAATTTGATATATGAAAAAGAGACGTTTTGATTATAAAATTGAGAAACCTTCTGGACCTAAGACTGCCACCTTGTCAAGTGAAGGACGCATAGGATACAAATAACTGTATATTCCAGCTGGAATGAAACTTGGCAAGAGAAAATAACCTTGCTGAAATTGAACATGGGTTTAACATTTCTGAATTGACCTAGGGGAAGGGATCTAACCGTGCTCATAAGAATTCTTGTTTTCTTTATATTTGTATGTATGTTGAAGTTGCCACTTAATCCCTGTAAGACTGTATTGTATGTATTAGGGTGAGGGATAGACATTTTGGACACTAGGTAATTTTATTTTAGTATTAGTTTGACAGGCATGGAAATCCTTGTTAGGTAATGGAAAGATAGGCGTTTATCACAGCTTTCACACCTTATATTATTTTTAAATGGCATCTTATTATAAAACGTCACCTATTTGTCGGCCTCCCTTATCTGACTCCTCACAGTAGCAATACATGTTTATACATTAGACTCGAAGCAAATGTGCACTCACATGAAGAACACATACACTAGGTATTATATGTGTTTATACATAAAGAATATTAACATAGCATCCGTAAGACATGAAGAAGACATGAAGAATTCGAACATAAGCAAGGTATAAGCTGAAAGCAAGATGAAGGACACACAAATATATCTCGTTAACATAGAAGCGCAACAGTAAGGAGCAGCCATCTTTTCCAAAATCGAAGCAGAAACATGTTTCTAATTAAACAAAAGACCTCAAGGCTTAATGAGAACTCAAGATGCTGACATCACAGAAATACAGATCCATGCAGAGCTCAGGAAGTAGCCGGCAACTAGAGCCAAGGTTACAGCGAAACAAGGGAGGGTCATAACGTTGCAGTGAAGGCACGAAATAGCAATTCTCAGTAAACAGAAGTATACTCCCAGATTAATTAAGTTGAGACAAGCACATCTGACCATTGTTAGCCAGGTGCACACAAACTATAAACCATCAATTTAAAGGTGGTCCCAGGTGGAGCCATCAGATTGTTATAACCCAATTACATGTTTTATACTTATAGAGTGTATATGTAGCCAATTCTCTTAACCAATCCCCAGTCCCTGTAGGTTTTGTATCGCGATAACGTCAGCGATGATGAGCTCTGAGTATTTAATCCATTGTTTTGAATCAAATTAAATGAGAGCTCTAAGATTCTGGCGCCTGCATGATGTGCCCACTTTATTTCGGATGTCAATAAAGATGGTTTTCACCTAGCACGCTGTCTACGTCCGTTATTTTGTCTGGCTTTGACTGACTCCATATCTGCTGGGTAATCTGGGACTTTTCTGGGCCATCTTAACAAATGCAACACAAGTAGCCAAAGAAAGTAGTGTACTTTTGTGAGTACAACGGGAGGAAAGTAATACATGAGTCAACATATGAGCACGGTCTAAATGTTCATATATATTGCTGTCAATAGTTAAAATTGATTGATACATTTATTTTGTCATGAATTTCAATACCTAATGTACACCTAAACATCTCAGCAAAGACTTCAGCAATCAACTTAATGACATAACAGATAATTGTTAAGCGCTTTTATTTAGTCTTTGCATATAATTCCCCAGACATTTGGAATGGACTACAAACCCTCAATGATGCCTTTTTAATGGACATATTGTAAACAATAGTCATGTCCTAGTTAATCTAACTGGGTATATGTATTATGTTGGTAGCTGATTAATCCCGCCGACCATCAATGCTCTCTAACTGAATTCCAAAGTACGAACCATCACAGTAAATAACAAGCGTTTATTCACTCTTACTCACTGGAACTCATTTAATCTTCTTTTGAAGGTGGACAATTGAGTCGGCTTTTCCAGAAATAGATCCTGCGTGGATCACTGCAAACAGATTGGTTCTGCAAGAGCTAGAGCTCACAGAACTATATTACCAGCAGACACTGTAGTGACTCAAACCCACTGCCTCATACATTGTGTATGACAAGTAGAAGCAGTCAAGGGTAGGTCGAGTGAAACAACCATCCTCTACTCTTCACCTTAGTACCCACAGAAAGCGGTAACCAGCCTATTATGACATCAACTATGACAAGCAAGAGCCAGATGAACCACACTAGTCCCTCATGTTTTTACCAGCTTTTCCTTAAATCCACCTCCTCAGTTTCACAAACAAAACACAATGACCTTGTGTTCTCCGAAGTGTGCCCATGCTACATGGACATCTCCTTTCCTTATAGTAACTGGTAATTTGTTGTAGTGCCTTTCCCAGTTCTGAAGTACTACACCTCGACACGTAAGTATAGATATCATCAAGATCATGAGGTCCCTCATGACCTGAAAGATCGACCAGTTGCGATGCTGGTAGAGAGATAAGCCATCTTTATCAGGACCATAATTTAGTGGGAAGGTATATTCACTTATCCAGAGTGTCTGTACTGGAGATGCCAAAGGCGGGTACATGCGTCCCCTCCTGCAGCAGGCGAGAGGTAAAGCCAGGTGGCCTAACTTGGGTCACTCAAGACGCATATAGCGTCATACAATCCGTACTCAAGCTGAAAGTCGCTTAGTGCCAAATGCATGGGTAAGTGAATATACCTTCCCACAAAATTATGGTTCTGATGAAGATGGCTTATCTCTCTACCGCCATCGAAACCGGTTGACTTTCGGGTCATGAGGGAACTCATGATCTTGATGATATCTCCTTTAACAATTGAGAGATACTAGATGGATAATTTAGAATTCATACTCACACAGATTGAGTGATCCTTTTATATGCTCAAGTCAAATGAGCCTTCTTTTAATCTTTTTCCTTGAGTGAACATTCCAACTGCATTTGTTGACTCCAACACCCAAGGGCAGAATTAAATATAGAATACTGTTTGGAATCAAATTAGCCACCTTGGTGACAAGTTGCCACCATCACCACTTTTGAGATGTTACGGTAGAATTTAATGCACAGTTCTGCCGTCCATTCAACAGCTGGTTGGAATTGTTCTTGATGCATGTTGAATTGTTTTGTAATGTACATGTCATAGTTGTAGCAAATTAGGCACAGCTTCCCTTACTATCTCTGTTAGATAAGCGTTCCATCACACGCCATCTAGGGCGAGGCACCCCCGGTAGGGACTGGGTGTTCTTCCCCAGGGTCAGTTTACAGCATGGTTGTCTCCTTTTATTCTGTGTGCTAATGTATGATTAATAAGTCCACTGTATTTCTGAATGACTTCTCTCCTTAAGAACCGTTGTTTTGTGATAACACTCTGTGGAACACCCCAGAGGCCCAACACTCCACATTCCAGGCACACACACCAACAGTCCAAAATTCTGACATACAAATGACTAGTAACCTGCCAAGCGAATACTACACCTCCTCCCCCGTACACCCTTGGAACCAATATGCCGGGAATGCTTGACCCGAATGGGTACTTTCACTGAAACAAAACCACGCACACTGTAACCCGTAAATAACCAGACATCTCTCCATGAAATTAAACATGGGCAGTGAATAATAACCTGAAACACCTCAACTTTTTTTTTTTTTGATATTGTTGAATTTAATCAACTTTTCAATACAGACATGTTTTCACAATTTAAAATATTCATAGTAAAACAATGGAATACAAATCTAAAATAAATAGAGTACACAAGTGCACATGTTCTTTTTACAATTACACAATTGATACCTAAAACAATTAGTTAGTAGAGAAGTACTGAGTTAGATTTTTTTTTAGTTTTTCAAGACACAAAACAAATGCATAACAACTCAACAAGTCAAATTCACTGCATAAAGAAAATTAACTGTTGCTATTTGTAAAGAGACATTTGATGTACACAGCAGTGTAGTCCACCTTTCAGCTGGATCTAAAATTCTCAGATGATTGCAGTGACCAGAGAAATATTTCAATCGTTCGTGAATTCAAGCTGGGCATAGGGACACAATATGTTCTACAGTTTCGAGCATCTTAGAATCTAAGCAGAATCGACAGAAGGATGACTTCAACTCGAGGCACTTACATTTACACATAAGTTTGTGAGTGTGCCACAAGTTGAAGCGCAGTCTAGTGATTCCTGAGCGTGTTTTCCTGCAAGGAAACCTAAGAAGGTATGATTCTATGAGCCCCATACTTTTATGTCTAAATTTCTCAGGCACGGCAGATTTGTATTGGAGACATCGAAATCTCGTCCTGATCCAATCGTAACGATAAATATGGTGTTTCGCTTTGTCAGGGTTGTCAAGAAGCGTGTTAAGGGTAACGTCCGCATGTACTAAAATGGTATAAGCGGCACATAACCAAAGTTTGACAAAGCGATGATTCGTTTTAAAGATGTAATCGGACAGGAATTTTAGAAGGTTAATCTCTTTGGTTGACATCAAACATTTGCGCAGGAGAGCACACATTTTCCACTGATACTGCGCATATAAAGAGATTAAACCTAATTCGAAGCGCACCCAAACTACTGGAATGCTTTGGGGAAGTTGGAGAATTGCTTTCCCAAATTTACCTTCAATTTTGTCTAGCACCACCGAAGACCATGGTTATTGTGATTCTAGGCCATATGGTATACACGGGGTGGCTTTTTGCTTCCAATAGATCAAGGCTGGTTTCATTGTAAAGGTACCAAAACGATGCTTTATAATTTTGGTTTGTGAAATGGCTGTGTCTAGTTTATGTTGTACCACATCCAGGTGGCCGGCAATTGAACCGCTACCATCAAACACCACACCCAGATACGTATAGGTTGGAAATATTGTCAGAATAATACGATTAATCGTCCATTGGAATTTGCGCTTTGACGCATTGGCGGGTCTATACATTACAATCTGTGTTTTTAGGTTATTGACCCGCAATTCATTTTGTATTATGTATCCGTTGAACACATCGAGTAGACTTTGAAGGCCACTCAGAGTTTTTGAGATTAAGACCAGATCATCGCCATACATAAGAAACTGGATCAAATGATTGTTGATTTTAGGTGAGTCAGATGGTATTGCCTCAAAGATCTGATGAACATCATGCATAAAATAATTGAAAAGTGCAGACGCCAGGAGGCAACCCTGCATTAGACCTTGGGCAGTTGGAATAGCCATAGATAATAATCCTCCTAGAGTCAGTCTAATGCAAATTGAAGTTTCGCAGTGTAGTGCGTAGATAATTTGTTGTAATGTGGGAGGGAATTTATCTCTTGCTAGTTTGGCTAACAGTAAGGGTCGAGAAATGGCATCAAAGGCTGTATGCAAGTCTACAAAAGTAAAATAAAGAGCTTGTTTATCTGCTTGCGCTTGAAACTTGACTGCATTCAGGCAGAGCATATTGATGTTTGTGCCCATGCCTGCTAGGAACCCTGTCTGAAAGGGGTCTCTAGTGTGAGTGGTTTTGGTCCAGAGGTTGAAATCTCGAAGGATGAGTTTCGAAAAAAGTTTCCCCGGCGCATCTCATAGTGCAATTGGCCTGTAATTGCAAGGGAGCGTGCGGTCACCCTTCTTATGGATGGGCACTATGATAGAAGTTTTCCAAGATTGTGGAATGCTACCAAACAGCATGATCTGTTGGAAGAGATCGTTAAGGATTACTGCCCAGATAGTGGGATTAGATCTAAACATGAGATTACTGAGACCATCAGGTCCAATAGCTCTTGAGGGGCTAATCTGCTTGATATAATCTTCGAGGATAGAAGGGGAACATTCAAGAAACCAGGGTTGGGAACCTTCCGATCGAAGGGGAAGATTAGAGAAATTCAGATCTGCATATAAAGATGTACAATGCTGGATCCACTGGGCCTCAGTCACATTGAGAACTTGCATAACAGCTTGGGAATGGTGAGCACACTGATTAAATAATGCCCACGTTGCAGCAGTATTTTTGGTTGCAATTAGTTTGAGCATGTGTTCACCATCCTGCTGAAGAATGTGAGCTTTATGTTGAAGCATCCAGTTGCGATATCTGCATTTAGCAGATTTTAGCTGTTGAAAACAATTTGGCTCATTTAGTTTGCGGATGAGTCTGCGTTCCTGCTGGTATTCATTCTTTCTGGATTGAACTAGTGGGTTGAACAAATGTTTGTAGGACAACTCCTGATGAGGCCATTTTCCCACTGGTTTCTTGAATGTGGCTAAAAGATTAATATATTGAGTGGGATGATCTGAATGATTATTACGAATGACCAATTGTGATAGGGTTGCGAGATTGCTGGCAGACCAACGAAAGCGTGATTTAGCATTGTTAACAATCACATTTTGTGGAAAAAAAGACTTGTTAGGTGGTGTGCTATTCCAGCTTGTTGTTAATAGCAGAAGATGATGGTCGCTATGCATCTGAGGAATAACTTGAAACATATCTATCCGGCCTGTAAAGTTATATGGTAAATACATGTAGTCAATAATGGAGGTGATATTCTCTCGGTGCCATGTAGGGTGAGCTGGAATGTCACCACATATCGACCCATTGGTCATATGAAAGTTAAGATCTAACATGAAAGCAGACCACCGCTAGACCCTGGCCATTGATGCTTTTCCTTGTGGGTGTAGACAATCTAAATTGAGATCTCCCACAATAATTGTGTCCGTAATTCCCGGGGTAACAAGTATTAGGTCACGGACACTGGTGAGACCTGCATAAAAGGCAGAGTCAGTTAACCCAAGTGGATTGCGGTAGATATTGATCAGAGCAACAGTATGGGATGGACATGAGATTTTCACAAGCTGTATGAAGGCAGAAATTGTGGTCCACGGCTGAACAGCAAAACCCCTTGTCATGTTCGCTCCTACTAAAAGACCTGAAGATGGACGACCTTTGAGGCCCGGAATTGCTGGAAGTAGTGTGATTGTTTGTTTGTTTGTTTGTTTTATTATTTGTAATTACAGAACACATAGATAATACATAAACAGAAAAGAGATACAACAAAATTATTTACAAGGTAGCAGTGGCCAAAAGGTCAATATATACATGGAGCAGGAGGCCACACGTGGTTACAGTGTGTGCAGATGGCGCAGGTCATTTAAATGTCTTGGTGAGTATCCAGTTTCAGCCATGCGATTACCTTGGACCGGAAGCTCTGAAAGGGCAGGTCCTTTCTGAGATTAGGGGGTAGGGAGTTCCAGAGTTTGGCTGCTTTTACCGGGAAGCTATTGCCCCCAATGGTGGCACGTTTGTATTGGGGAACGGATAAGCAACATTTGTAGGCACTTCTAACAGGTCTTGAGGAAGACTGTCTGTGGAATCTGTTAATCAGGTAAGTGGGGGCTGCATTGTTGAGAGACTTGTGGGTGAGCGATGCTGTTTTTAAAAGAATTTTATCTCTAGTGGAGAGCCAGTTGTTCTGTAGGCTAAATCCTGTAATATGTTCTCTTCTGGAGATGCCTAGAGCTGCTCTAAGAGCGTTGTTCTGTAGGGTTTGCAGTTTGTAGGTGGTGGCCTTGGAAGATGCCAGGTATAGGGCGTTGCAGTAGTCAAGGCGAGACAATATGAGGGCTCTGGCGAGTGTAAGGCAGCTGGAATCTGACAAGAGTGGTTTGGCTGCACGGATTAATTTGCATGTGTAAGCCGTGGAGGAAGCCAAGGAACTCACTTGTCTTTTGAAGGAGAAGTTGGAATCTAAATAGAAGCCCAAAGTTTTGACCTCCTGACCGACCTTAATGTTGTTCCCATCGATCATGAAAGAGTTATAGGCCGGGCTGAGTTTCTTTAGGCTGAATGAGGTGCCTAGGATGATGAGTTCTGTTTTATCATCATTCAGGCATAGTCCATGAGTGGCCATCCATGCCTGGATGATGATGTACACCCTATTTAGCAAGGCCAAATCCTTTCCATAATCTCCAGAAAGCTGAAGGAGGATCTGAGTATCATCTGCATAGTTAGTGTAGGTGATACCCAGATGATCCAGGTCATCGAAAAGGGGCTTGGTAAATATGTTGTACAGTGTAGGGGAGACGCAGGAACCCTGAGGTACGCCGCAGGTGATGGGTATGGGGTCTGCTGCCGCGGTGGGAGAGAAAACCCTCATGGTCCTGCCATTAAGGAAGGAGGTAATCCAGGTGATGGCTTCAGCGGAAAAGTGAGCTGAGGTGTGGAGGTGTGAGCATAGGACAGAGTGATCGACCAGATCGAAGGCTGCGGATAGGTCGAGGAGGAGGAGTAGGGCAGCTTACCCGTTATCTCTGAGCGTGTCGATCTGTGCCTTCAGGTCAATGAGTGCCGTTTCAGTCCCGTGTAGGGGACATAACCATGATTGTCTGGAGCCTAAGAGGTTGTGTTCTTCCAAGTGCTTCTGTATTTGGACATAAGCAACCTTGTCCAGAATTCTTAGTAGAAAGGGAACGGTTGTTATGGGTCGGTAATTTGTGGTTATGGTCGGGTCCAGAGTGGGTTTCTTCAGAAGTGGGAGTACCCAAGATTGTTTTAGGTTAGTGGGGATGGAGCCAGTGGCGAAGGAGGCATTAATTAGTTTCGTGATGAAGGGGGAGAGGTTGTGGGCAGCGTCTTTAATGATCTGCCCATGGCATAGATCATCCTGGCAATTGGAGGGTTTCAGAGTCAGAATGAATTTTTCAACTTCAAGTGTGTTGACTTTGGAGAACTGGAAACGGGTGAGATCTGTAGGCATGAGCTTGTCCGGTGTTTTAGAAGGGAGAGTGTCATTCAAGGAAGCTCTTTTGCTGGTGATTTTACTTTGAAGGGTCACAATCTTATTTGCTAAGGCTTTTTGAATTTCTGAACACCAGTTTTTATCTTTGGTGCAGGTGTCAGGGGGTGCTATGGGGGTTTCTATCCCTTTGAGGATGGAGAAGAGTTCTTTTATGTTGGATTTTGATTGGGTTATGCGGGAATCAAAGGAAGCTCGTTTGGCCAGGTAAATTTCTTTTTTATAAAGTGCAGCTAATTTGGAAAGTTTGATTTTGTTTGCAGCTGAGGGGGATTTTTTCCAGGTAGCCTCGCAGTTTCTTTTTTGCTGCCTTAGGTTTTTAAGGAATGGTGTGTACCATTTGTTGATGTGTGATTTCAGTTTAAGAGGGGCGATACGGTTCAGCGAGGTAGCCATGATTTTGTTATATTCCTCAACCAGGGACTCTGGGTCCAGGTTGTCAGCGAGTGTGTTGAGTGTGGGGAGTAGGTAAGGGATGAGTCTTTCAGCTGTCATGTTCTTCTTATTTCTGGTTAGCATGCGTGGGGCCCTGATGGTGGGAGTAGGCGGTGGTCTGTCAGTAGATAGCGTGAACGATACCAGGTGGTGGTCAGTCCAGGCTAGTGGTGAGATACTTCGCTAGGCAATTGTGGTCGGCCACCCAGTCAAGTGTTCGGCATTTTGAGTGTGTGGGCTCTGTGCATCTTTGTGCGAAACCTAGTGCAGTGAGTGTGTTAGCTATAGAACTAGCGCTGTGGTCTTCCGGGTCGTTGTAGCCCAAGTTAAAGTCTCCCAGAGTGAGGGTTTGAGTGGAGTTTTTGAGGTTACTGGATAATATGGAGTTAAGGTCTTCTTCAAAGGAGCCAAGAGGGCAAGGTGGACGATAGAGCAGATAGATGTTGAGGGTTTGGGAGTTAGTGAGAGGAATCTTTACTGCTAGGGTTTCGCATGTGATGGCATCGGTAGAAGTGGCTAGTCTCATGGTGAGGCTGCACTTATGGATAATAGCGACACCCCCATCTCTAGAATTAGGGCGGTCTTGTCTCATGATAGAATCGTTGTCAGGGACTGCCAGCATGAGCATAGGGCCTGCTGCTGGGTGAAGCCAGGTCTCGGTGATGGCCAAGAAGTCAAGGTCTTCTGTGAGGATTAAATCTGCAATTTCTGTGGCATGTGCTACTAGCGATCTGGCGTTGATCAAGGCGCCCTTGATTTTGGGGCTAGCTTTGTGGTTGAGGGTAGAGGCTGTGTTTTTTGAAGCAGTGGTGTGGCGTTTGTCCTGAATGGGTTCAGGGGTGCCCTGGTTGAAGGAGTTATGAGGGAGTGTGAGGTTGCGGTTTTGGTGTAAGTGAGGAATTATAGTAGGGGCGTTAGGTCGGAGCGTTCTAGAGTTCTGTGTGGTGGGCATTGAGCGGGCAGGGGGCTCATACATTTTGGCTAGTCTAGCTCTGAGTCCTAGGTTCCTGTCTATGATGGTGCGAGGGAGGCTGATGGGTGGTAGTAGCTGAGGATCATTTATATCTAGGTGTGGAGCATGGATATTGGGTCTGAAGGGGGCTGGCGTGTTAGGTGAGTGTGGAGCCATCTTGGGTGGTAATGCAGCATTTAGGGTGATCAGGGAGTAGGCAATCAGAATGGTGGTGAGTAGACACATGCTAGATTCGAAATATGGCAGAATGACTAAGAGTGTATTTAGTGACACCTACAATAATGGCAAACCAAGAATAAGGCGAGATAGCCACAGTACCTAAATCAGCAACTAGATTCGAAGTATAGCAGAGTGACTGAGAGTACATTTAGTGGCACCTGCAATAATGGCAAACCAAGAATAAGGCGAGATAGCCACAGTACCTAAGACAGCAACTGGATTCAAGTATAGCAAAATGACTAAAGTACAATTAATGGCACCTACAATGGTGGCAAACAAATAGGCAAGGTGACTGCAGTACCTGAATAATGGTGTAGCAAAATGACTTAAGTACAAATAATGGCACCTACAATGGTGGCAAACAAATAGGCAAGGTGACTGCAGTACCTGAATAATGGTGGTGAGTGGACACATGCTAGGTTCGAGATATGGCAGAATGACTGAAGGTACAATTAGTGGCACCTGCAATATTGGCAAACAAATAGGCAAAAGTGAATGCAGTATCTGAATCAACAACTAGATTAGGGATGTGACATTTGACTGCAGGACATAGGCAACAGCTAGATTCAATGATGCAATTTAGCTCAGTACATTATGTAATAGCTAAGATAAGTGGAGCGACTATATGAAATAACGTGACTGGTATGCATAACGTGATAGTTAGGTTCAAGATCTAGCATTATGGCTAAGATGCCTTAGAAGTCGGCCCTACTCGAAAAGGGCAATATGAGTGTCATGATGCCTACCTCCAAGGAGCCAGGCCGGGCCCAGCAACCCCAGAGGCAGACATCATTTTCCCCAGGGAAGTCTCAGCGGGCCCAAGTCGGGGCCCTTTGGACCCAGTCCTGGCGCCTTAGGCGCCAGGCTCATAGCGGACCCCAGTCCTGGCGCCTTAGGCGCCAGGCTCATAGAAGAGGATATGTGTTTAAGTGCTTGGGTGCACACTTACCTGATGCAGACCTTGCTGCTTCATCCAGGCCCTCTTGAGGCCTGAATGGGACTACTTTACCTGTAGGACTACTTCACCACCCGGGTGTGGTCGGGGAAGGATACATACCTGATTGGTGGAAGGATACATACCAGGAACTTCTTCCAAGGCTATTTAAACCCCACCCGAACAGCCACACGTGCTTCGCGTTGTTCTGCACCTAGCAGCTGGACGCTCACCGTGTCAGCTCCTGCATCCTGACTTCAGCCACGCCTGCCAGCACCCTGGAACACCTGCAAGGGGAGAAAGGAAGAGAATAGGAGAAGAAAAGCCCTTACCTGCTAAATCTGCATCCCGGAGTCATTTCTCCAACGGCCCTGAAAAGGAAGACATCATTTTAAAGGCATTTTGTTTCGATCGCTGCAGCGCTGCATTTTACTCACCTTTGCAAGGCGCTTCCATCTTCAGCAGCGATCTTCCGGATTCAGCTACGCCCCGGCGTCTAGAGGAAAAAAGACAAGAACAAAGGTGAGAGGGAGAAAAGGAATAAGGAAAGCTCAGTTTCCTTTTAAGTCTTACCTGTTGGATTATTCCCACTGCATTTCGGGTCCTGCCGCTTCCTGGCATCTCCGGACCCCAGCCCCTATGGGCAAAAAAGACAAAGACATTGAATGAGCGAATGCAAAGACATTACCTGAGTGCTCATCCAGAACTGTTTCACTTCGGGTCGGCGCCATATCTCCGGCACTCCGAACCCCGGCCCCTAAGGGGAAAAAGACATAAGCATTAGCGCTTGCTGCAATTAGACAACGAACATTATTATTAAGCTTGAACTTTTGAACAGAACTTTTACAGCGCCTTACCTGAACAGTCAAGCTTACCTGAACTCCCATCAATCCTCAATCCAGTGAAGTAACTGGGTTTCAACGCGCCCCTGCATCAGAAGCAGGATGGAGAGCTCATCCTTCCAAACCCTAAAGTGAGGCTTCACGGGGAATTGTGGAGGAGGTATCGTGGAGGGTTGGAAGAGAGTGGGAGGCTTGAGCATTGTTCCACAGTTGGTAATACTCCCTTTTCACGCACACGAGGGTATCCAATGAGCCAGGGAAGCCAGAATAGAGGGGCCCTTCCTGTCCATCTTCAGAGTTCTGCGCCTTCGACGCCGCGCCTCCGTGGGAACCAGGTGAGCGTTACAGAACGCGAAGCCTTACCACAATTTCCCACCTGGGCGCTATGGAGACTTCCGAGACAGAGCAGCTGGCCCATCTTTTAGGGGAATTACGGGCAGAAGTGCACTCAGCCCGCCAGGAGACTAATGCTCTCAGAAGGGAACTAATCCTATCCAAGGAAAGAACTGATGATCTGGCAAAAAGGTTATTGCAGGGCCAGGCAGAGCACACTCCTTTACCTGTTTCCGGAGATATTTCTACAACAATGGGTTTGAATAACCCGGTACAAATCAATCTACCTGGACACATGCCTTTGGCCCCGCCGGAACGTTTTGCGGGGGATCCCAAGAAATATGCCGTTTTTATGAACCAATGCCGTTTACTCTTTTTATGCAGGCCCGGGGCCTTCCCCAACGACCAGACCAAAGTAGCCTTTGTACTATCTTACCTCAGTGGCTGTGCTGCCGATTGGTCTATTCCATTGGTAAATCAGGATGATCCCATTCTCCGGGATTTCCAGGGCTTCCAGGCCAGCATTGAAAGATTGTTCGCTCGACACTCGCAGGGACAGGCCCTTGACAACGAACTGCTATCCTTACGACAAGGTAATCAGGATCTTTTGTCCTATATCGCCACCTTTAATAGACTAGTTGTGGAAACCGGATGGCCTGAAAATAAAAGGATCACATTGTTTCATCGAGGCCTGCACGGAGAGCTTAAAGATGTTATAGCTCAGATAGTAGATCCACCCCAGGCCTGCGCAGACTACATAGACTTAGTGGTTCAACTTGATCACAGACTTCAAAATAGAAAAGCAGATCGGCTCAAGTATGAAACCAGAGTACCTATCAAGACCCACGTTAACTCCAAGAGTACTGACGTTTCCGAACCTATGCAAATTGGCAGTGTTAAAGGACCATTAATGCAGAAGGAACGAGAGAGAAGGCGACAAATGCAACTTTGTCTGTATTGCGGAACTTCCGGTCACTTTCTTCAAAGTTGTCCAGTTAAACCACCCAAGAAGGTGGTTGGAGCCACTGATAACAAGTTATTGACACCTGGTTCGGGAAACGACCTAGCCCGACAAGCGTAGGGGTCCGCTTGCCGAGCTTGAAAACAAACTCTTTGACCTCGCATTTTGTCATGCCAATGGTGCTTGTGAACCCAAAACAGCCTCAGCAGTTGCATGCTATAAAAGCATACATAGACAGTGGAGCTATTGGAAATTACATAGACCGTGAATTGGCTTCCAGGATTAAGCTTCCTCTCCGCCCGAAAGTAACCCAAGATGTAATTACTACAGTTGATGGAACCGAAATAGCCTCAGGGCCTGTAACGCATTCCACAGTTGAAATCACTCTGGTGGGTCAGGACGGACATCGGGAAGCAATCGTGTTTGATGTGATCAAGGCCCCACAATTTCAAGTACTTCTTGGTATCCCTTGGTTAGAAACACATAATCCGAGAATAGACTGGCGAGCAAAGAAGATAACTTTTCCTGATTGTGAACCAACCTGTTACCCAAGGAATCCAGCTATGGGTCTAGCCTCTGTAACTTCCACCCCTGTACAGCTACCATCTGAATACCAAGAATTCCAAGACGTTTTTCAGAAAGAGCAGGCTAACACCTTACCTCCCCATCGATCTTACGATTGCCAAATCGACTTGGTACCAATGCACAACTACCTTGTAGTAGGATTTATGCTCTTACTGAACCTGAGAACCTGCGTTTGCGCCAGTATTTGGATCAATACCTGGCCAATGGCTTCATTCGCCCATCAAAGTCACCAGTCTCTTCCGCTTTGTTCTTCGTACCTAAAAAGGAAGGAGACCGTAGGGCCTGTATTGACTACCGCGCCCTAGATCAGATAACGATTAAGAATCGTTACCCTTTGCCCCTGATACCTGAGCTTATCGACCAAGTAAAAGATGCTCGCGTGTACACCAAGCTAGATCTCCGAGGAGCTTACCACCTGGTACGTATAAAAGAGGGTGACGAGTGGAAGACTGCATTCCGCACCAAATTTGGGCTCTTCGAATATCAAGTAATGCCCTTCGGTTTGTGCAACGCACCTGCCGCCTTTCAGTACTTCATGAATGATGTTCTTCGGGAACTTATCGATGTTTGTGTCATCGTTTATATTGACGACATCCTGGTGTATTCCTCCTCAGAATCTGATCACAGAAACCATGTTAGGGCAGTTCTTGAGAAATTGCGCCAGCACAAATTATTTGCTAAGCTCGAAAAATGCGTTTTTCATACCACAGAAGTGGAGTTTCTCGGATTCATCCTGACACCTCAAGGAATCCGAATGGACTCGCGGAAAGTGGAAGCCATTCTCAAATGGCCATCTCCTAGCTCTGTGAAGGGAGTGCAAAGCATGCTTGGCTTTGCCAATTTCTATCGAAGGTTCATCCCGGAATTTTCTCGAACTGTTCAACCCATCACAGCTCTCCTAAAGAAAAATAAACTCTTTGACTGGACTCTTGAGGCTGAACAAGCCTTTCAGGACCTGAAAACCAAATTCACCTCTGCACCTGTATTGAAGCACCCGCGCCCAGATCTCCCTTACATCGTGGAAACCGATGCATCCAGTTCTGCCATGGGAGCTGTCCTGTCGCAAAGAGACCCAGAAACTAACCAACTACACCCTGTAGCCTTTTGGTCCAGAAAATTCTCTCCACCTGAACTCAATTACGCAATTACCGACAAAGAACTACTGGCTATTAAATCAGCTTTCAAGGCTTGGCGTCACTATCTTCTCGGTGCAAGACATACCATCACCGTAATTACGGACCACAGAAATTTGCAGTATTTAAAGACGGCCAAAGCTCAATCTTCGCGACAACTCCGATGGGCTTTATTCTTTGCGGAATTTGATTTTGTAATTACCTATCGCCCTGGCTGCAAGAATGGTAAGGCAGATGCCTTATCCCGGATAGGCATGGAAGAACCCAATTCGAGTTTAGAACCTGTGTCAATCATACCGGAACAAAGAATTCTGGGCTTGATTGCAAACCATTGAGGACATCCAAGCTCAAGTAAAACAGCTTTTTGACTCTTCTGCCTTACTGGAATGGAGTCAAAAGGGTCCTCACTACACCGTTAAGGATGATTTACCCTACTTCCAAGAGCGGTTATTTCTGCCAAGTAAAGAATTGCAGGAACTTGTCATTACCCGTCATCATGAATCATTAATGGAAGGACACCCCGGTATCGCGAAAACAGAAGAAAAGATCAAACGCCACTTCTGGTGGCCTTCTTGGAGAAAAGACATAAAGTCATTTGTGTTGTCTTGCGGAATCTGTGCCCAAAATAAGAGTCAAAAGAAAAGGCCAGCCGGCCTACTTCAACCTTTGGACATTCCACCAGCACCTTGGCACACCTTGTCAATGGACTTTATAACTGACCTGCCTCCTTGTGGTGGTTACAACACGATGCTCGTAATAGTGGATCTATTCTCCAAAATGGCCCATTTTATCCCTTTAAAAGGATTGCCGTCAGCTTCCACCTTGGCCAAGGAATTTATGGAAAATATAGTGCGGTTACATGGTTTCCCTTCCATATTAGTCTCAGACCGTGGAAGTCAATTTATCTCCCACTTTTGGAAGAAATGTTGCCAACTAGCACAAATAGACGTGCGGTTATCCACCAGCCACCACCCCCAGACCGACGGACAAACCGAGAGAACCAATCAGACTCTCGAGCAATATCTGCGGTGCATGTTACACCAATCCGAGTTAAATTGGAAAGACATCCTTTGGATTGCAGAATATGCATACAACAATTCAGTGCATTCTGGAACCGGACAGACTCCTTTTTATACCCTGTATGGTCACCATCCTCGGATCTCTGACCTAGATCCACCTCTGACCCTGGAGATGCCTGCAGTAAATCACCTACATTCCACAATAACCTAAGCCTTCAAAGAAGCTACAACCCACTTACAGCAAGCCAAGAAAAAGTATAAAGAAAACGCTGATTTGCACCGAAGTAAAACTCCTCCTTACCAAGTAGGAGATCAGGTATGGCTAGCAACTAAACATCTACCCCTCAAGGGTCAGCGAACTTTTAATCCCAGATTCATTGGGCCTTACCCCATCAAAGCTATTATCAACCCAGTGGCCTTTAAACTCGATTTACCATCCAACATGCGGATTCATCCCGTTTTTCACGCATCTCTTCTAAAACCAGTACAACCTGGAACCAGACTGTCTGAGCCCCCAGGCCCTGTCCAAATTGATGGAGAATTAGAATTCGAAGTGAAAGACATTTTAGATTCCAAGATAGTTAAGTCCAAACTCTTCTATCTTGTTGATTGGAAAGGATATGGACCTCAGGAAAGATCTTGGGAACCCAGTAACAATGTTCACGCACCACGATTAATTCAACGATTCCATCGAAGATTCCCGCACAAACCAAAACCCCCGGAGGAAAAGACCTTGGGAGGGGCCTTGAGGGGGGTACTGTCATGATGCCTACCTCCAAGGAGCCAGGCCGGGCCCAGCAACCCCAGAGGCAGACATCATTTTCCCCAGGGAAGTCTCAGCGGGCCCAAGTCGGGGCCCTTTGGACTCAGTCCTGGCGCCTTAGGCACCAGGCTCATAGCGGACCCCAGTCCTGGCGCCTTAGGCGCCAGGCTCATAGAAGAGGATATGTGTTTAAGTGCTTGGGTGCACACTTACCTGATGCAGACCTTGCTGCTTCATCCAGGCCCTCTTGAGGCCTGAATGGGACTACTTTACCTGTAGGACTACTTCACCACCCGGGTGTGGTCGGGGAAGGATACATACCTGATTGGTGGAAGGATACATACCAGGAACTTCTGCCAAGGCTATTTAAACCCCACCCGAACAGCCACACGTGCTTCGCGTTGTTCTGCACCTAGCAGCTGGACGCTCACCGTGTCAGCTCCTGCATCCTGACTTCAGCCACGCCTGCCAGCACCCTGGAACACCTGCAAGGGGAGAAAGGAAGAGAATAGGAGAAGAAAAGCCCTTACCTGCTAAATCTGCATCCCGGAGTCATTTCTCCAACGGCCCTGAAAAGGAAGACATCATTTTAAAGGCATTTTGTTTCGATCGCTGCAGCGCTGCATTTTACTCACCTTTGCAAGGCGCTTCCATCTTCAGCAGCGATCTTCCGGATTCAGCTACGCCCCGGCGCCTAGAGGAAAAAAGACAAGAACAAAGGTGAGAGGGAGAAAAGGAATAAGGAAAGCTCAGTTTCCTTTTAAGTCTTACCTGTTGGATTATTCCCACTGCATTTCGGGTCCTGCCGCTTCCTGGCATCTCCGGACCCCAGCCCCTATGGGGAAAAAAGACAAAGACATTGAATGAGCGAATGCAAAGACATTACCTGAGTGCTCATCCAGAACTGTTTCACTTCGGGTCGGCGCCATATCTCCGGCACTCCGAACCCCGGCCCCTAAGGGGAAAAAGACATAAGCATTAGCGCTTGCTGCAATTAGACAACGAACATTATTATTAAGCTTGAACTTTTGAACAGAACTTTTACAGCGCCTTACCTGAACAGTCAAGCTTACCTGAACTCCCATCAATCCTCAATCCAGTGAAGTAACTGGGTTTCAACGCGCCCCTGCATCAGAAGCAGGATGGAGAGCTCATCCTTCCAAACCCTAAGGTGAGGCTTCACGGGGAATCGTGGAGGAGGTATCGTGGAGGGTTGGAAGGGAGTGGGAGGCTTGAGCATTGTTCCACAGTTGGTAATACTCCCTTTTCACGCACACGAGGGTATCCAACGAGCCAGGGAAGCCAGAATAGAGGGGCCCTTCCTGTCCATCTTCAGAGTTCTGCGCCTTCGACGCCGCGCCTCCGTGGGAACCAGGTGAGCGTTACAATGAGTGGAACACATTTAAGCATGTAGTATAGTTGTAAAAGGCAACACAGTTGATGGGCATAAGTTAGTGGGTTGAGTGCGATACGAGGAGTCTGTAGGCGCCGCGTTCAGTAAAGTACATATTGAAGTGGCTGGGGATGCACAGCAGGTAGTTAGGATAACGGGGGCGTTGGAGTTACCTTGGAGTTAAGCAGGCGCAGGACCAAGGGGTCTCGCAGGCGGGGCGGCAGAGGCGGCACGAACAGGCAAAGAACAGGCGACGGCCTTATTCTCCTGGGCCTTCTTCGAAATGGGCCGGCTGTGCCTGCCGGCAGCCTATCCGGCTCAAGAATGTGCAGGCAGCCAATAAGGAGGTGGGTGTGTGGTGAGGTGGGCCTGGCTAGGCTAGGGAGACCTCGCGAAATCCTCTGGCGGCCATCTTTGCGTGGCTCGGTACCTCATGTACCTGTATGGCGTGCAGGGCGATCCGGGGCCTTGAGGCCAGCTGTGATGGCATCGCGTGTGCTCACAATGCGAGCCTGGATCAGCTGTGCGTCAGGTCGTCCGCCGACTGCTCCTGCAGTGGCGGATGGGGTCAGGGAGCTCCTGCTCCTGACCAAGTTGGTGTGGAAGTGGACACAGGCAAAGAACAGGCGACGGCCTTATTCTCCTGGGCCTTCTTCGAAATGAGCCGGCTGTGCCTGCCGGCAGCCTATCCGGTTCAAGAAGGTGCAGGCAGCCAATTATTATTACAGCCTGCATAATTATTCCAGGCAGGAGGGTGCAAGAGCCAATTTTCTTGCAAGGCGATGATTTCATAATCTGCCTGGAAACTGGCAATAGACACCTGTAGATGGGTATGGCCTCGGGTATTCCAACTAGCAATGGTAAGGTGAGAATCAGCAGATGTTAATAATGGTTACGACAGGTAAGGCTGTTCACGACAAGCATGTTTCGATAGTGGTGGATTCGAGTAGGTGTTCGGCAGAAGTTGTTTTACATCCTTTCCTACAGGTTTGCGCACAGGATCTTGTGCTAAACACCTCAACAAAATCACCCTACTCCACATCCCCACAGTGACGTACACCCCTCAATGGTGGACAGTAAGTCCTACGGTCAGAACCAGCTCCGAAAACACCAACCAAACCCTACTGACACACCTGCGACACACACACCAACAGTGGCAGTCAACGGAGCCCACCGCAATAGACAAGGGACCAGCAGAAAAACCACCACACCAAAAACTGACAGGAAGACACCCGCCCAAAAACACAAATCTCCTTCCACCCCGGGCTGCCACACCAGGGACCTAGGTCCGCCACCCCCTTACACAGACTTGCTGTCCTCCGAACAAAAAAACAACCCAACACACTGAGACCACTAAAGAAAAACAGAACTCCTCCTACTCCGGACTGCCACACTGAAGACATAGGTCTGCCACACCAAGGCGCAAACAAAAAATACTCATCCATGAGCAAACACACAAACAACCAATCCCCCTCCAGACAAAACACCATGAAAAAACCCCTAGAACGCCATAACCAAAACCGTACCATGCACCAAGAACTGAGACTGGCAAAACATACCCTGTAAGGGAAAATAGGTCAAGCAACCCCTGGTAGAAGAACCCTGACCTGAGAACAGGATGTAACCCCGCACCACCAACAAGCAATGTAATCCACCAGCCAAAACAGCAACACAAAACCTTGTCACCTAGACACCCTAAGCAACACACCAACAAAAATCACTGTACAAATGGTCAACCACCTCAACTGCAAAATGAGGCAACCAACCACAACCAACCAACTATGCAACAACTAAAACACACAGGAATCAACAATTCCCGATTGACCACCCTGCAAGACTAATGCAACAAAATCTGTTGCAACCCACCAAAAGAAACAACCCTGTCAAAATCAGTTGCAACCCACCAAAGAAACACACAAAGCACCTGCAGCTGCCAAATGCATCCCAAGCCTCCTGATAGAGCAAACCTGTCTCCAGAATAAACCTGCAGCACCTCACCACTCGCAACATGAGGGACAGTATTTAGGTAGGCAGCGTTGCAGGTAGGTAGGTCTCAGGCCCCAGAAAGCCACATGTCCCCCACAGTACCTAACTGTTCAACATGACATACTTCTTCAGCACCTCACTGCACACATGACCCCGCAGTACCTAACTGCTCAAAATGACACCAACCCCTGATCAAAGAAAGACCCTGCAGCATCTCACTGCTCACATACTCCTGCAGCACCTAACTGCGCACATGACCCTGCAACACCTAACTGCACCACGACATCTGCAACATGTACACTGTACGCTGCACAGGACAACACAAAACAATGAATGGCCCTGCTTTACCCCCACCCCTACCCCCGCATGACCAAGAACAAGAAGTAGGAAAAAGTTAAACAAGACCAGTACTTAAAAATAAAAAAGGTAATGCATAATAATAACCAACATTGAACCAATATAAATGCACCCATAGTATTAACCAGAACAGACCCTGCACACTCAAGTGCGTGAGTTCTGACCCGTACCCAAATGTCCATGAACCCACAGGGCCCCGAAACACAGAAACCAAAACCCCACACCCTCGGGGAGTCCAAATACCACCCAAACCCCAGAGACCACAGCACACACACAAGACAACGAGACAATACACATGCAAAAACACAGGTCTCCATAAACCAAAGTCCAAAGAACTCCATAACATCACTCCTCTTGTCCTTCAGTGTTCATCTCCTTAAACATCCTCAGGATCCCACAATTCGAGCACACCAAAGTAGTCCAAACACATCACGCACAGGTAAACCCCACCAGGAGGGAAGTGTCCGCTACCCGAAGAGGATTCACAAACAACACCTCTCGTCAGTGTGAGCTTTCCTGATAGCGCCTGCCGACACCACGTCCATATATCCATGCTTAGAGGGGGCCCGTAGCCTGCTTCTGTGCTGATTTGACCCCATTGCAGGGAGCCCATGGAAAGCGTAGCTGCAACATCTTCCCTTTGCATTGTCTGCATCCCCATCAGAACGCTGGTGTGTGACATGATGAAGTCCCTGCACCACAGATTCACCAATGTCATCAATAACTCCCCGGCAGGGGTACAGACCACATCTGCCTCCGGTCCGCAAACACTGTAGAATGGAGCAACCTTTCCACAAGAAGAGCTGTCCCCAGGACTGGGAACACTGCCCGCCCTTGCCTGGTCATGGCACACCACCAGTGAGTGCGCCGCTGAGCCCGCCCGGCTCCTGCGCACATTGCCGAGCCCACCCGGCCCGCTGCCCCAATGCCCATTGTTCGCTCACCAGAGCACATAGCACAGGCAGACCTGCTGCAACCCTGCACTGGATTTGTCCCTGCCCAGGAGGTCATTGGTCTCAACCCCCATGGCCTGCATTTCAATGCACAGCTGTCCTCCGCTGAAGGATAAGCTAGACAGAAAGTCCATCCCGGGCTGTAGCTAGCCCTTAAGCTGGTCTCCAACAGCAAACTACCTTCACGGCCACTCTCCACCTCCTGGGGCGGATGTTCTTGGCCCCGCACTGCTGCCATCAACACTCACACCACCCCAAATGGAAACCCTCACCGGTACTGGAACATAGTAGCTGGCCCACTGGCTGTTGTGCTGGATGGATGGTCCGTTGGGGGACAGTAGTGACACAAGGCTGCTCCCCCTCACGGCTCCAAGTCCTCGTCACCAAAATGTTGTAGTGTCCTTCCCAGTTCTGAAGTACTACGCCGGGACATGCAAGCATAATAAGTGCCTTTATGCTCCAAGACTTACTGTCACTCTGTGGAACAGCCCAGAGGCCCACACTCCACATTCCAGGCACACGCAACAACATTCCAACATTCTGACAAACAGATAACTAGTAACCTGCAAAGCAGAATTCTACATAATCATCACGAGCAAGAAGGCTGTGTAAATCTTTAACTCACTGTATTATTTAGTTGGGTGTTATTTACCACAACTAATTAAAAATGCCACCCAGCAAAGTCGGAGAAGCCATGAGCGCCCTAACCTTCGGCCTATGAACAGCACTATGTCACGACCGTGTTCATACTGCGCGCATTTCACAAAGCAGAGATGTGTTGTGTAGCTTGTTTCTTAGCAGTCTTTAAGCTATACAAATGATACACTTTTATGACGTATGCAAAAACAGCGACCCCTCGCCTTTATAGTGGTTTACAGAGGGCCAATTAAGATATATCTATGGACAGGGAGGGGTGTGCATGCTGGGAGCAAGAGACACAACTCCCTGCTTTACCTGCAATATTCATGTTTGCACCCATCAGTCGTTCCAACTCCTCTGCTGCCATTGAACTATTGAAATTGGGTGCCACAAAGAACTCCAAAGTCGAAGTCAGAAGTCAAGGGGAGAAAGGCTTTAATGTTCTAATGCTGTTTTCTTGCAAATGCAAATATTCTCTCACGTTTCTTTAATGTTCTGTCTGGCAAATGCTCCATATGTTAAGCTGAACCGTCAGCAACACCTCTACATCCAGCAAAACCGCCTGCATTGCGAAAATCAGACGTCTGAGTGTATAGAAGCCTCCATTTGCAATATTAGCGGTTGTGAACATGCTCTTTGTAAATGGCCTTTCTATTCTTCTCATCTGAAGTTTCGAAAGGACTAATGTGTAGCACACACTGCACATTTCTGTTAGCATGGCAATTTATTCCAACACTATTATGTAGCTCTGCGGGAGAGTAACTGCTACGTTCTTGACCTGTACTTAGTCTAGCTTTGTATTTCTCTTTAGACTTTTGCAAACATCATATTTCCTCCCCCCACTTTTTATTCAAACAAGGTTCTTTGCAGCCATGATATCAACCACATGGGGCTCATTACAAGTTGGCCGATGCAGTAATAATGTGCCGGTATTAAGGTATACTGGAACATTACTGCCCCGGACAACTACCAGTTTACCAGTGAGGTGGCAGAATAAACTCTAGCTGAGAGCTGGAGGTCATTCTGCCACCTTTTGGCATAAATCACTGGAATTAAATGCGCTGGTAATACCGCTGCCTGCATTACCGGCCAAATCCCCAATGGAGTCAATGGGACTCCATGAAATGTGGAGTTACACCGGCTAACGGCACTCGTAATCCGGTGGACATTCCAGCCGACCGAGTGGTGGCATTGGTAAATCCGTTTGCCGGTATTCTGGCGGATTTATTGTCCAAAATTTGGAATTAGCCCCAACTGACATCTTAGCTTTGACACAGATGCCCTCCTTAACTGTATGCACCTGTGAAGCTGACAAGCAGTAAACTGTAAACAGATATTTATATTTCTGCCCGACCTCAATTGCTATCCTGATGTTTCCCACTAAGGTTTCACTGCCATGCAGTAAAAAAGGCAACACCATATAATTAAAACACAAGAGTATTTCAACAATAGTGCTTTCCATAAACAGTGAGTGTTTGGGGGTGGATCTTGGGTTCCATGATAACAAGCATATGATACCCTGTGTTTGAGTTTGAGCATAACTCAATATTAAAATTGATCAGGTAACTAGTGATGAAGCCATTTGATGCTGAGATAAGAAGGTAATCTGCCGGCGGCTAGTTAAAGTCGCACCATGGCCGTTTCAGCCTTTCATCTTTGTGAATTTGCTAAATTTAGCCTCATTAGTTTGGTTATTCATTAACCTTGTTGTTTACAGTTCTACCCAACTGTGCTAGCAATTGCTATATAATACCAAGTTTATTTTTATCTGCACTTCTCCTGAGAATCACGCCACTTGCAACAGATGTTTACCTGGACTAAAAGTCTTCTCACCCACACAGGCCCCCACCATTCTCACACATGTAGGGTCTGTATCCTCGGTTCCCATAATCTGCAATCTGGAAACAACTGGTTCCCCACAAAAGACTGCCTTCCTGCAACTGCCTGAATATGCACAGGTGCAAACACCAAAATCTCCTTCTCTCCAACACACCTCAAAGCTTTCTACCTACCTGATGGCACAATCTGGGAAAAGCCACTTCTCTCCCTCATCAAATTCGTTTTGTCATAATCCTACTTGCATCGTTGCCAACATGACCCATTCCATTCTTTAGGTGCTTATCCAGTCCTGGTTTTTTCTTTGCATTGTGGAACCTGTAGTCTCAAATTTAAAACGGCAAAATCACAACGACATATCCCAAAATGCAAAGAAAAAAACAGGAATGGATAGTAACCTAGAGATTGGAATGGGTCATGTTGGCAACTATTCACGTGTTCCTTTCTATCATCACATCAAACAAATCCAGAAGTGGATCAACCAGATGTATGTAAATTTGCTGGGCATCCTGTGCCTTACCATACCGGGACTTGTCAATATCTGCAGTGCAGTGATCGCTGAGATAGCACTACTTCAATTCATTATCCTATACACTAACATTATAGTTAGTACATAAATTGGCGGGTCTTCATCCACAAAATGTACTTCCGGCCACTGACATTAACCTCAAACTGTCTCTGAAAGTCTGCTGATGAGATACTGCTTGACCTTTCTTTCATTTTCCATGTCTTGATCTACCCGCTATAAGAATCTGCCCAGCAGACACCAATGTCGAGCCCCCATTCTCCTATCCCAGACACATCAAACCAGCTCACTTCCACACATGGGTGGATATAGCAGTACTTACTCCCTTCAATGCCTTTATTTGAGCCATTTATCCTTAGGGCCCAGACCTTTTAAGCCTTTGGGCTCACCCATATAAATCTTCAAGCTCTCATCTTGCTTATCATAGCCAACAAAGATCATGCCACCTGTTCGGCCCCACCCTGATCACCTGGATATATGACAATGCCATTCCGTACCCCTATCACCCTCCTTCCTGTGGTTAGAACTGTGGTTCTAAAGTCCTTAGTGGAAGGACGGGTTGTATCCTCTGGAGGAGGATCCGCTACAACAGGTAGTTTGGGACATTTTGTAAATATGCTCAAACCAATACATCTTCTCTGAGCAATTGTGGCACCAGTAGGACCTGGAGGAAATCCTCCATCCTCTCCTTGACATTGTTTGTGCCCACCTCTTACCCACACTCCCCTTTGCAACATGGCTTTACCCTGGTTAGAACCACTGTTAGGCAGAATTATATGCGGTACCCTTTGGGAACACTACACACAATTAAGACTACAAGTGACAGTACAATTTCACTTTTGGTACAAGCCTGTACTACACAGTTATAGTGGTAGCAGTAGCGGAGCAGCCAGACTTATCTCAAGAGTAAGTGAGCAGTACAAATAGTTACACAAAGGCCAGCAATTACTATGGTTCAGGCAAACACTGGCTCAAGGTTTCTAAGTAAAAGAATATATTTATTTATTTACTCAACAGTTCTATAACATTTCACTATTCTAAGCAAGTTAAGAATCACAATCATAAATACACCACACCACTTCCCTCAAATTCCAGACAAGTTAAGCTCACAAAATGAAGTGGGAGCAAAATGGCACTCCAGCAATTTAAAAGGGAGGGAAAGTCAAAGTTATTAGAAATTAGGCACAACCAACAGGTAAGTACTCAGGGAAATTGAACAAGAGAAACTACATCAAGGAGATCAGCTAGAAAAGGCTTAGGGCCAAAGTCAATGGGTCACAAGTCTTTTGCTCAAGATCGCACAGTTCAGGGTAGTTTGCGGTAAAGTTCATGGCACAGTTTCCGGACGAGGTTGGTTGGTGGAAAAGTTAGTTCAAAGAGAAGAGAAGGACAAGCCCTTGGATTGGCAAAAGAGTTTAAACACTTTCACCGCGTTTGAACGAAATGGACAACCGGATTTGCACAGTACCTTAAAATGGAGAGGGAGCTGTAGCTGAGGCGGACGTTCCTGGTGGTTCCTGCAGGCTCACGGTTCCTGAAGCAACTGTTGGACTGACACGAGTAGGAAGACTGGAGGGTCCTGCGCCACCCAGGGAAGAAGCCAGCAGCATAGCCAAACAACGAATAAAAGGTGCACTCCTTAAAACCCAAGCAGGGTCCGACCTTCCTGGCTATCCGGCGCACTGTAGCTCTGTACAGCGAATTCGACCAGAGGAGGGTCATGTCTTGCAGTTTGGGTGAACTGGATGGTCCCACCTGCTCACGGGAAGAAGTTCCTGGAGGATCTTCTCTGTCGTCGGATTCAGAGATTCAGAACCTGCAGCAGGGCTTCACCGGGCAGTTCAGTCGTGGTAGGGGATCCTCTTCTTCCAGTTCCTCATTGGTTCTTGCGTTCCAGTGGCGACTCTGCCTTTCCAATCCCAGAGACCTGCTTTTTATGCAGTTTTCCCACATTCATACAGCCTGGCTGTCAATCACACAGCAGGGTGACTGGCCTGGCAAGGCCAGTCCCCTTAGCCAATCAGACAAGAGTGCGAGTTGGGTTACCAAGGGAACCCATGACAGGGGTCCGAAGATCCCTCCCTCACATCCTGCCTACCTAGACTATCAGGAGCCTTAAGGAGGGCTTCAGTGTAGAAGCCCACGAAAAGACGGCGAACAAAGGAATCATCCCCAGTTTGGCACGCAGAGAAAAATACGAGAAAGACTTTAACAAAAAGAAATGGCGAAAAAAAAAACAGCTGGAGCCAAAATAAAATGTATTTGGTCAAGCAGGTTTATGTTCGAGGCTAATATAATAGCCTAAAACAATACCACGTTTATATAATGTTATCGTGGTAGGAAGGTTAGGGTAGTTACCACTGCCACCAGCCAAGTCTTAATTTCAAGGGAGCGAAACAAGGCTCCAAGAGGCACAGACAAAAAGGGATAAGAATGAACCCTTTCCAATACTCCATGTAAGATGGGGTGCACTGGGTCTGTGGTTTAAAGAGACTACATAAAGTTAATGGCAACTTTACATGTTTCTGGGGGACAGTAGTCAGCCCCAGAAAAATGGAGTCATTGGGAAGTCTAAAAGACAACCCTGTGTTACTGCACTGAAGGTGCTGTGTAACACTCAAAAAAGTGTTGCTCATGGACTAGATGAGGCTCCAGAGCCCAAGAACACACAAAATGGTAAAAACACACATGGCAAAACACATGTAAGAGTGGGAAAAAGGCTCACACTCCTACCAGGTGAAAAAAATTAATCCTAGAAATCCAGCAAAGCTGCTGAGGGACTAAGTAGGTAAGTGACATTAGCCATTCTGGAGAATTCTCCCTAATACTCCCCCCCCCCCCCCCCAGACTAAGGGACAGGAGGATTTAATCCACTCCTGGCTGAATCTCTTCATTCGAGTCAGTTAAAAACATCCTAGAGAGACCATAACCATTTTGGTGGTGAAACCTTCTCTGTGCTCAATGGTGAAATCAAACCCTTACAGGCAGATTAACCATTTTAGAAGTTTTGGGTTTTCCCCTTTCATTTGCATTAACCATCTCAAGGGTTGGTGGTCAGTTTGAATCACAAAAGTAGATCCATACAAGTATAGTCTAAACTTCTTCAAAGACCACACAATGGCAAAACATTCACGCTCTATGGTTGCCCACCTTGTCTCTGGTTCCTTCAGTTTCCTACTGATGAAGCAAATGGGGTGCTCCTTACCTTTCTCATCCAGTTGACTAAGGACTGCACCTATACCTATAGTGGAGGCATCTGTCTGCACAATGAAGGGTTGGTGATAATCGGGAGCTCTTAGGACTGGAGACTGACAAAGGGCTTTCTTCAGGCTTTCAAAGGCTTGAGTGCACTCCTCATTCCATCTAACCTTTTTAGGGAATTTTGGAGAGGAGGTCACATTCAAGGGAGAAGCTATGGTGCCATAGTTCTCAATGAAATTCTGGTAGTAACCAGTGAGACCTAGGAAAGCTCTCACTTGGGTTTGAGAAGTAGGGGTGTCCCAGTTTCGCACAGCTTGTACTTTGCTGGGCAATGGCCTTATCTCACCTCCTCTTACCTCATGACCAAGGTAGACCACTTTACTCTGACCAATTTGACATTTGCTTGCCTTTATGGTCAGACGGGCCTGTTCAAGAGCCTGCAAAACATATCCAAGGTGATCAATATGTTCTTTCCATGTAGGGCTGAACACTGCAATGTCATCCAAGTATGCCATGCAGAAGTCCTCTATCCCATTCAGAACTTGATTAACCATCCTTTGAAATGTAGCAGGTGCATTCTTTAGTCCAAAAGGCATCACATTAAACTGGTTGAGGCCTGCTGGGGTGGAGAATGCAGTTTTCTCCTTGGCATGGTCTGTCAGTGCTATTTTCCAATAGCCTGAGGTTATATCAAATGTACTGAGGTACTTGGCTGAACCAAGTCTATCCACCAGTTAATCTGTCCTTGGCAAATGATGGGCATAAGTCTTAGTGACTGCATTTAGAGCTCTATAGTTCACACATAATCTCAACTCCTTGGATCCTGCCTTTGGTACTAGAACAACTGGACTAGACCATAGACTTCTAGAGGGCTCTATAACCCTGAAATAAAGCATCTTGTTGACCTCTCCTTTGATGTGGGATCTCACATGTTCTGACATTCTGTACCCCCTGCTTTTGACAGGTAAACATTCACCAGTGAGAATATCATGCTGGCCCCAAGGGGTCAAGCCTGGTGAAAGTGAAAACAGGGAGGCAAACTGATTTAACAGAACTTTGCCCTCCTCCTGTTGTTCAGAATTCAGCTGAGAAGATAGATTAACTCCTTCTATCTGCTCATCTAAAGGTTGGCCTCTGAGGAGGTCAGTTAGAGGTTCACTCTCCTCTTCCCCTTGAGCTGAAGCTAGAAGCAAAGCTCCTACTTCTGGTCTCGAGACATAAGCCTTTAAACGGTTGGTGTGAAATACTCTGGGAGCCTCCTTAGGTCTGCCTAAGTCCACCAAATATTTCACCTCTCCAAGTTTGCCCACTACCTTGAAGGGTCCTATCCATTTGTCCTGCAAGGCCCTCTGCCTTGTTGGCACCATAACTAGTACACGCTGGTCTTGAGTAAATTCAACCATGTTGGCCTTCTGGTCATGCCAATGTTTGACCAGAGCCTGCCTGCTTTCAAGTCATCACTTGCTTCTGCCATCATGTGTGACATTCTCCTCCGGAGACCTATCACATAGTCAGTCACTCTGACTGGCTTAGGGGAAGGAGCACTCTCCAACCCCTCCTTGATCAGGGCCAATGGACCTCTGACTGGATGGTCATAGAGAAGTTCAAAGGGACTGTAACCAACTCCCTCCTGAGGGACTTCTCTATATGCAAAGAGAAGGCATGGCAGTAGAAGGTCCCACTTTTTCTTAAGGGGTTCCTCTAAAGCACCTATCATGCTCTTCATAGTATGATAAAACCTCTCTACCAGTCCATTTGTCTGTGGATGGTACGCTGTAGAGAACTTGTAAGTGACCTCACAGTTTTTCCACATGGCTTGCATGTAGTGGGACATAAAATTGGATCCCCTGTCAGATATCACTTCCTTAGGAAACCCTACTCTGGTAAAAATAACAAGTAGAGCCTTAGCCACAGCCTGAGCCGTAACAGTTCTCATAGATATGGCTTCTGGGTATCTTGTAGCATGGTCTACTACAACCAGGATAAACCTGTTCCCTGAAGATGTGGGAGGCTCAAGGGGACCGACAATGTCAATGCCCACCCTCTCAAAAGAAACTCCCACCACTGCAAGAGGCACCAGGGGTGCCACATTGTTGGCTCCACTCTTGTCAGAGTTTTGGCAAGTTTGACAGCTCCTACAGAACTTGTCAACTTCTGCGCCCATCTTAGGCCTGTAGAAGTGGAGAGAGAGCCTTTCCTTGGTCTTCTTGAAACTCAAGTGACCAGCCAAAGGTATCTCATGGGCTAACTGTAGGAACTGGAGTTTGTTAGCAAGGGGCACTACAAATCGTTTGCAGTCCCCAGGGATAGACTCAGTCGGTTCACTGTAGAAGAGACCATCTTCCCAGCTTAACCTGTGCTTTCCAACTTCTTGCCCATCAAGTTGGTTAGCAGCCTGTTGTCGAAGACCTTCAAGAGTAGGACACTCTCTCTGTCCTTTGCTAAAGTCTGCCCGGTTGGGTCCACCTTCTGCCAGTAAAGACTGCAGCTCAGGATGTTCAACAGGGTCAAGATCTCCAACTAAGACTGTGTCTTCTTCCAGACCTGACTCTTCAGATGCTGGCTCCACCACACAAGGTTGAACCTCACACTCTGCCTCAGCAGATGGAGTAGTCACAGGTGTGACTTTGGACAATCTTGGTGATGTCCTGGTTGGTAGCACAGGGGTGCTGTCTGACTTTTTCCTGGAGGTCTTGGCTCTCCCTTTTGCCTCTGTTTTTCTAGAAATAGCAGTGAGCAACTCCTGTGGAGTGGGGGTGATAGCTTCCTCTATCATCTCCTCTGGAGAGCCTCTCATGGTTCTCTCCCTTGCAGACCATGTGAGCTCCTGTTTCCTTTTAGTGGGAGGCCTGGGGGTACTTGACACAACTCCAAGAGTTTTAAGATCATTACCCAACAGGACTCTCCCAGGTACTTCACTCTGCACACTAACAGGTATTGTGACAGTCATATCATTACACTGGATGAGAGCTGGTAACTGGGGAAGCATTTGCACAGGTCCTCCAGCTAACTTGTTAAGGCATTTGAGTGCCTTAACAACATCATCCACCTCGAAAAAAGATTCATCCACCACAGTTATGCTGGCTCCAGTGTCTCTGATGACAGGGGTTTCCTGTCCATTCACAAGAACACTATCTTTATAACACTCTTTAGTATTATAAGGGATGGAATTGTAGACATCTAAGTTCTGTTGTTCCCACAAGCCCAGTGACACTAAAGAAACATTAGCTGAGACTCTCATGGGTTCATCAGCCAGTAGGTGAAAGTTTCCACTTGCCATAGGTACTTCTTCCTCTGGGGAGAAGGCTAAGGAGACAGTGTGGACCCCTAAAGGTTTACCCTTACATCTGGTATCCCCTTGCACATGGTCAGTTGACCAACAAACATAACATTTCCCAAATGTCTTGATGAATGGGGGTTTGTTCTGACCTCCATCTCGTTTGGGTACAGATGGTACAATAGCCTGATTTGTTTTCCCTTGTGGTTTACCCTTATGTTGCTGTTTATGGCCCTCTTTTGAATTGGAGGTATTAGAATTCTCTTTGTTGTCTTTGTTTGGCTGTTTCCCCTCATCCTTTCTCTGAGTAGCCCCAGAATCCTTGTGAGTGGCCCTGTTGGCAACCCACAAATCAGCAGCCTTAGCTAGTTACTTTGGATCTATCTCCTTAGAATCAGCCAAGTGCTGTCTGAGCTCAGGAGAGCAGACATCAAAAATAGACTCCAACATTACAAGATTTCTCATTCCTTCATAAGTGTTTACTCTGTAACCCTTAATCCAACCATCTAAGTTTTTCAAACACTCACATACCCAGGTAGCACAAGGGGTACCATCATGCTTTTTGACGGTCCTAAACCTCTTAAGGTACTGGGAAGGAGTCTTCCCAAATGTAGCAATTAAGGCTAGCTTCACACACTCATAATCCATCCCATACACCTCCCCCAACTCCATCACAACATTGGATGCAACAGTGGGTAGCCTAGAGAAGAGCCAGGGAAGCAATTGATTCCCTGGGAAACCTTGAATACTATGATTATATTCATACATTGTCACCCAATCTAAAATATCAAGCTTAACCTCATACATACCCACAATTTCTTTAGGCATACAAGGTCTTTTAGGACTGGAAGACCTAGAAGACTCTGGGAGAGAAGCATTTTCAAGAGACAATTTCTTAATTTCAAGTTCATGATTCAACTCCATTTCTCTGAGGTTGAGCTCTTGGTGTTTCTGTTCAGTTTGAGCATTTAACCGCTTGAATTCTAGTTCAAGCCTCATTTTCTCTAGATGAATGAATTCAGGACTGACTGTAGGACCTGTGGGGGTCCCAGTGGACAAGGGTTGAGGTTGCTGAGCAGGCAAGGGCGCAGAGAGACCTACATTAGGAGACACATCTACTTCTTCTAATTCATCATGAATAGACATATCATCATCCTCAATACTTTCCACATTTGCTAGAGAGTCAGGTATTTCGGACCCACTCCCCAGACTTTGGTTCTTTAACAACTTTTTAACTAATTCAATATTTTTGCCTTTGGCAGAGAGTTTCCTTTCTTTATACATGTTTCTTAAATAATCAGCAGTGTAGCTCAGGAGGGTCTCCTGACTGTGGCTTTCCATATCAGACATGATTAATGTTGCTTTTTAATGATGTTAGCCTTGTGGTTAGTTGATCCAAGGTAATAGTAGCACTCTAAGTTTAATTACTATACTTTTATCCTCACCGCTGTACACCAGTGTTAGGAAGAATTATATGTAGTACCCTTTGGGAACACTACACAAAATTAAGACTACAGGTGACAGTACAATTTCACCTTTGGTACAAGCCTGTACTACACAGTTATAGTGGTAGCAGTAGTGGAGCAGCCAGACTTATCTCAAGAGTAAGTGAGCAGTACAAATAGTTACACAAAGGTCAGCAATTACTATGGTTCAGGCAAATACTAGCTCAAGGTTTCTAAGTAAAATAATATATTTATTTATTTACTCAACAGTTGCATAATATTTCACTATTCTAAGCAAGTTAAGAATCACAATCATAAATACACCACACCACTTCCCTTAAATTCCAGCCAAGTTAAGCTCACAAAATGAAGTGGAGCAACATGGCACTCCAGCAATTTAAAAGGGAGGGAAAGTCAAAGTTATTAGAAATTAGGCACAGCCAACAGGTGAGTACTCAGGGCAATTGAACAAGAGAAACTACAGTAATTAGATCAGCTAGAAAAGGCTTAGGGCCAAAGTCAATGGGCCAAAAGTCTTTTGCTCAAGATCACACAGTTCAGGGTAGATTGCGGTAGTTTGTGGCACAGTTTCCAGACAGGATTGGTTGGTAGAAAAGTTAGTTCAAAGATAAGAGAAGGACAAGCCCTCGGATTGGCAAAAGAGTTTAAACACTTTCACCGTGGTTGAACGAAGTGGACAACCGGATTTGCACAGTACCTTAAAACAGAGAGGGAACTTGACGTTCTTGGTGGTTCCTGCAGGCTCACGGTTCCTGAAGTGACTGTCGGACTGACACGAAGTAGGAAGACTAGAGGGTCCTGCGCCACCCAGGGAAGAAGCCAGCAGCAGAGTCAAACAACGAATAAAAGGTGCGCTCCTTAAAACCCAAGCAGGGTCCGACCTTCCTGGCTATCCGGCCCACTGTAGCGCTGTACCGCGAATTCGACCAGAGGAGGGGTCCTGGCTTGCAGTTTTGGTGAACTGATTGGTCCCACCAGCTCAAGGGAAGAAGTTTCCTGGAGGATCTTCTCTGTCGTCAGATTCAGAGATTCAGACCTGCAGCCGGGCTTCACGGCCCGTTCAGTCGTGGTAGGGGTCCTCTTCCTCCAGTTCCTCATTGGTTCTTGCGTTCTAGTGGCGACTCTGCCTTTCCAATCCCAAAGACCTACTTTTTATGCAGTTTTCCCCCATTCATACAGCCTGGCTGTCAATCACACAGCAGGGTGGCTGGCCTGTCAAGGCCAGTCCCCTTAGCCAATCAGACAAGAGTGTGACTTGGGTTACCAAGGGAACCCATGGCAGTGGTGCGAAGATCCCTCCCTCACATCCTGCCTACCTAGACTATCAGGCGCCTTAAGAAGGGCTTCTGTGCAGAAGCCTGCGAAAAGACGGCGAACAAAGGAATCATCCCCGGTTTGGCGCGCAGAGAAAAATACGAGAAAGACTTTAACAAAAAGAAATGGTGAAAAAAAAATAGCCGGAGCCAAAATAAAATGTATTCGGTCAAGAGGGTTTATGTTCGAGGCTAATATAATAGCCTAAAACAATACCACATTTATATGATATAATCGCGGTAGGAAAGTTAGGGTAGTTACCACTGCCACCAGCCAAGTCTTAATGTTAAGGGAGCAAAACAAGGCTCCAAGAGGCACAGACAAAAAGGGATAAGAATTAACCCTTTCCAATACTCCATGTAAGATGGGGTGTACTGAGTCTGTGGTTTAAAGAGACTACATACAGTTAATAGCAACTTTACATGTTTCTGGGGGACAGTAGTCAGCCCCAGAAAAATGGAGTCAGTGGAAAGTCTAAAAGACAATCCTGTGTTACTGCACTGAAGGTGCTGTGTAACGCACAGAAAAGTGGTGCTCATGGAGTAGGTGAGGCTCCAGAGCCCAAGAACACACAAAATGGTAAAAACACACATGACAAAACACATGTAAGAGTGGGAAAAAGGTTCACACTCTTACCAGGTGAAAAAAATAAATCCTAGAAATCCAGCAAAGATGCTGAGGGACTCAATAGATAAGGGAAATTAGCCATTTATGAGAATTCCCCCTAACAACCACACCAACAGCCTGCTCAGAGCTACCCTGCAAACGATAGAAACATCGACATTGGGCATCATTACAATTTTGGTGATATTTCGATGGTAAATCTGCCGAAATACTGCCAAACGGAATTACTGTCACCACCACGTGTTACTGTGAGTCCATAGGATTCCCTGGGGATTTTGGGAAATTTACAGCTAGCAGAATTACCGCAAAGTAATTCTGCTGATTTTTGAGGTAAAGTGACAAGAAAGGTAGATGGACCATCAGAGAATGCTTGTCCGGAGAAGTATATATTAGCCTGAACACAGATGACCATCTTAAACAATATAATACAGAAAGATACATACATCATCTCAGTTTATGGTCCTAAATGTTCTGGAGAGTGGAACTTACATTGACCATGCATTTCAATATGTCACTTGACGAAACTGCAAAATCTAGTTACGTTCTTCAAGGTCCTTGATGAGGGAGCTTATGCCAGCATTTAATGTAAACAACATATAGTATAATGTGGTAAAACAAACATAATTGGAGATAGGATTATTCCTTTTATTTTCATAAATCAATGTATGTCATATATGGATTGTTGTCCAATTTGCAGGAGTAGCATGGAGAAAATTGCTCATTTTGGAGGTAGAGATTTAGAAAATATTTTGTACAGGTTTCAACAAATAATTATCAGATGCACTAAGAAACAAACCAAGAGATCATGAAGCATCCTTTTGAGAGCTCATAATATCAGAATACACAGTACCATCATCATTGATATTTAAAATATTAGCCTTAAGGCTATATACCCTTTTGCACAATATGATAACCTGAATCTGAGTGAGACCCCTCCCACAGATTTACTTCTTTGTTCCCCACTGTCGATAAATCTAAAAGAAAACTAACTGCACCTAACATCTCTTTGTTAAGTGACACTATAATCCTGCCCATGTACTCTTTTCGCCACACACACACCTCTACTGTACATTTCTGTAGATTACTTCTCATTGACATTTAAAATATCTGCCAACACACAATGCACCCATTACCCCCGAATATGAGGCCAGTTGTGGCGAGTGGCCACTAATTTTTTTTATTTTTTTTATTTTCTCATAACCAATATTCTGAAAAAGAAACTGATAGCACCGCTCCATTCTTTCGGGTTTTGTGGCGGCAGACACAAACTTTAGTTCTCATGTGCAAGGTTTTAGTCTGGTGATATAATGTACTGTGCTCAAGCGGTACACTTGAACAGGCTTCACAATAACATTGCTGGTAGCGGAGTTGCGTTGGAGACTCACCTCTGAATGAGGACCAGTCATGACATCTGGGCCAGAATCTCACCTTCTACAACACTTTTTTTGGAATATTTTACCTTTTTAAATACTTTGTTTAGCCATTGACAAATGGAAAAAAACACACAGCGGTCAAAGCTTGTAATGCACTTTTTTTTATAACAGAACTGCAGTATTTTGGCTGACATTTTGGGGTTGTTTATCTTTGCAGTTTTTGTAACCATTTGGTTAGCACATTGCTAATAATCAAACTGTGTCTAATACAATATGAGCTCAAACCTTATTTATGCTTGGAGCAGCAATTGTTCCTATTGCTTGGTGTTGAGGATTTATGTGCTCTCACTGGATACATGGACAACGTCTCACTGTTTATCAGTGTGTTATTGTTCCTAGCCCCTTAAAGGCCAACACTGCTTTTAAAAAAGAAAATATTAGTAATTAGATGAATTGTTTACCACAGAGCGAGCCAGTCCAGGGATCACCAACAGTACTGTTGTATATAAAGGCTCTTCTGATCTATTCTGTTCACAATGTTCCTCACCTACTGACAAGCATCATCTATTCTGCCTCTATGTGCTTTGTAGAAGTGTGGATTTCCATCTTTTCATTGGGCGATTTCTCTCTACCTGGTATTCAAGGCTCGTTTGTGCTACAGTAATGTTTGTTCATGCATAGCAGATATATACCCTAGCAGCTAGCTTGAGCAATCATAAATTCAGTGGATCAGCTCCCACACCCAGCTTGATAACACGGTCCATCATGTAGTCCCCACTGGGCCGGCCCAAGACCACTTTTATGTCATATGTACTACTCATATACAGTATACTATGATCCTCCACACATTTCCATGGCTCATCAATACTGTATCACTCTTTGTTTTGTCCCTGCCTCTGTGACCAGTTTCACAGATGGCATCTAGGACACACCAACTCTTGAAGACAATTCAAGGGTTTGTATTAAAAGGTTTACTAGGGTTCCCTCTCTCTTTCATCTTCCTGGGGTCTCCCTCCACTGTTGTGCAGACTTCCCTAAGTCTCAAGGTGACCATTATTGATCGGTAACCCCTACTGTCTAAGATCTGGCTGGCTATTGTTGAGGGCATCGAGGCAACTGCCTTTTCTCCAACCTCCCAAGGAGTCTTCTAACTGAATCTTAACCTGAAATCCCACAAGATCAATGGTCCCAAGAAGTGGTGTCTTCCACACACCCAGGTCTCACCCAGACTTTACCTCTCACATGCTTGTACTCCTCACCCTACTGTTATTTTATACTTTTCCCTCCCTCCTACTCTCCTCCATCCTCTTTCTCCCATTTTTCTCTTTCTCTCCCTCTGGCTTCCCCTCACTGTCCATCTGGTGTGCTGTGTAATGCTACTTTCCCTCTCTGTCTACTATGCGCCTCATCCTTCTCTACTACTCTCCTTCCCTCTACACTACATAATTTACCTCTCTACTTCTCTCCACTCCTTACTACACACTTCACTACTCTACTACACTTCTCTCCAACTACTAATTACTACGCTCGACACCCACTACTATCTACTACACTCAACCCCCACTATACTCGACTGCACACTGGTCCCACTGCTCTCCTTTTCTCAAAGTCACTATCCTTTCACTCTCTCATTCAACTTTCATACTCACTCTCACTTACTCCACCCAATCTTGCACTTACCCTCAGTGACTTTGTTCACTCACCATACACCCGCTCTTACACCCAAGTACCACTTTCTCCACCAACCAATACCTCAACTTTCACACACACTCTGTAGTTCTCCTTCACACTCAGCTGCACTGCCCTTCCTCAACCTGGTCCCGGTCTTCTCCTCCCTTGACATCACCCAAAAGGAACCCACGCCCCTGACCTTCTTGCCCTCCTTTATCCTCTTTCTCCGCCTTCCATTGGCTCTTTACCTCAGCTGGTTCCCTAGGCCTAACCCTTCATTGCTCTCCCCCAGGGGCTTGGTTACAGAAAGAAGAAACCATAAAACATCCCTTAAGCCCCATCCCATTTTCGAATGTGGGTCCACCAGTGTTCTAAAATGGAGGCCCACTGCAAAGTCAATTTCAGAGTTTGTATTCTTCTTCAAAGGATCGTCTGGATTGCAGGAGGTCTGTATTGCGTGACATTTCACTGTTTCTCAATGATCGGGTCTTTGTCACACGGAATCCTGGTCCCAGCAGTCCAGAGAGACACAAGAGAAAACACAAACCAGCATGTTCTATGATAAGAATGGGGAGTGTATTGAGTTATAAGGCCGACAAGGTGGGAAGGTGGTTATTGGTCAAGATTCAGAACATGGAGATGATTTTGTGTAATATTTATGCACCAAACGTTAATGGGGATGTATTTTCTAATGATTTAGGGCGACAACTTTTGGATCTAGGAAGCAGGAACATTTTGTTGGGTGGTGATCTTAATCTGACGGTGGACCCCCATATGGATAGAAATAGTCAGAATGTCAGAGACGGAAGGAAAAAGGATAGAGAAGCTTTGAGATTGTTGATGGATAATTTTGCCCTGTCTGATATATGGAGGCTGGAAAATCCTGTTGGGAGGGAGTACACATTCTATTCAAATGCACATCATATATAATCTAGAATTATCATTGTTTTAACATCTGGGTTTCTCACGAGAAGGGTCAAAAGCTGTGAAATAGGGAGTATAGTAATATCTGACCATGTTCCTATGAATATGGTGGTTTCATTGAAATATTTATCAGATAAGACCAAAGTGTGGAGGTTTAACACAGGAGTTTTGAATGAGTTGAGAAAGGAGTTAGTTGATGCAGCATCAGAGTACTTAAACACCAATTGGAATGGGGAAGTTGGGGTGGTGATCAGCTGGGAAGCGTTCAAGTGTGTGATGCGGGGAGGGGCTATGAAAGTTTCAGGGATCAAGAAAAAGAAAAGAGATGCAGAGCTGAAGGAATTGAACTCCACAGTGGAAGCTTTAGAAAAAGAGCTCATGAGACATTTTGATAGTAAGAAACATTTTGAATTAATGAGCATGAAGTATAAACTGAATAAGATCCTTAGTGAGAAAGCAGAATATGCATTATTTAAATTGAAATGCAAGTATTATGAGGGGGGAGGATGTGGCAGGCTATTGGCCCATAGATTAAAAAAGGGAGATTCTGAGAGGGCAATAGGAGCAATAGGGAAACCCGGTGGAGTGACCAGAAATCCAGTTGAAATAAACAAAATATTTAAAAACTTTTATAAGGAGATATACAGTGAAAGGCACGCATTGGATGTGGAAAGGACTTCAAAATGTTTTGAGAGTATTACATAAAAAAGGTGACTGAATAAGAAAAATCATTTTTTGGAAGCAGAGATATCCGTTGAGGAAGTTAAGAAATCTGTATGGTCGTTGAATGTTGGGAAATGTCCTGGGCCAGATGGGTTGCCATCCGAATTTTATCGTGTGATGCCTGATGGGGTCCTGGAGTTAATGAGGGATATGTTCTTGGAAAGCAATGCTAAAGGTATTCTGCCTCCCACTCTATGCCAGGCATCAATTTAATTATTACTCAAACCTGATCACCTTGAATTAGATCAGGGAGTTACAGAACGATCAGCCTGATGAATGCGGATGGTAAAGTCTTATCTAAAATTCTGGCAGCCAGACTCGAGAAACTCCTCCTTAGGTTGATCCATACTGACCAAGCTGGTTTTGTTAAAGGGAGATGTTCAGCTACAAACATGAGGAGGTTATTGCTAATAATGGAGGAATGTCAAAAATCACAAGTTGATTCAGTCGCTATTTCCCTTGATGCCGAAAAGGCTATTGACAGGGTGAGCTGGAAATTCCTGCAATATACAATGGAGATAATTAATTTTGCTATTGAATTTTTGAACTGGGTGAAAGTCTCATATAATAAACCATTGGCAGTGGTTAACACTAACGACAGGTTGTCTGGAGAATTTGAATTACAGCAGGGGACTCGACAAGGATGCCCACTGTCTCCATTGTTGTTTGTAATTTCGATTGAACCCTTGACAAAAGCAATCAGATCCGTTCCAAGAATCAAAGGGGTTTGCCATGGAACAACTTGTCAAAAGCTCTGGTTGTATGCGGATTATTTATTAGTGGTGGTGCAAGATCCATCAAACTCAATTGCAGAATCAATTAAGGTCCTGGATGATTTTGGCACACTCTCAAACTACAAGATCAATTGGCAGAAATCAGAGTCCTTACCATGCTCAAACAAAACAACTTGTGAAGTGGTAAGAAGTTTTGGGATCAGATGGTGTGCTAGTAAAATGAAATATCTAGGTATCTGGATAACTAAGGATTTGAGTGATCTTTTGAAAACCAACATGGACCTTTGTATGCAAAAGATAAAACAGGAGATTGATCAATGGTCTGCACTTCAGCTGTCCTTAGGGGGCAGGGTAAATGCAATAAAGATGACTTTAACTCCAAAGATAACTTGTATATTAGCAATGACCCCGATGCAAGTACAAAAAATGGATTGGAAGAAATTAGATTGCATGCTTCAGTCATTTGTTTGGAATGGGAGAATTCCGAGGTAAAAACTCTGGAAACGAATTTTGAGAGATACCATCAGGCGTTCACCTTGAGGCACATCATTCCATTCTTGACCTCAGATGATGAGTGGGTACTTTCAGAGGCAGAGAGGGCAAGGCTGTTGGATGTGTGGGCCATTCCATCAACAACTACTTACAAGAGGGCCCACAGATCAGTTCTGACAAATTTCTTGAGATCAATTTGGAGAGCATATGAGCAAGCAGCCGGAATAGATTCTGGTACAAATGGAGATTCATCGATATGGCTGAATCCCAAAATTAAAATTGGGAAAAAAGTGATCTTTTGGAGAAGTTGGTTCACAGTTGGTGTCAAGAAAATTGGGGATTTGTTCAAATATCAGAAATGGAAGACATTCAGGGAGCTGAGGGCAGAATAAAACCTGGCCCACAGTTTATATGGTGACTACAGGAAATTAAGGAAAGTGATGAGCCTGCCATCTGCAAATGCTTTTCAAGTGACTTCCAGTATCAAGAGTTTTTCCGGAAAGGCACATTTAGCCTCTAAAATGTACACTCTGTTAAGTGACTTCTCAGAGCCAGATCAAGGGATACTGATGACATGGTCAGAGATTTTGGAAACGGAAATTACTTCTCAAAGATGTACAAGTATATATGCAAATATCAAAAGCATGTCCCTGAACATTAGAGATCAAGATCGTCAGATTAAGATACTCCACAGAATATTTTGGACTCCTGCTTGTCTTTTCAAATATGGTTAACTCTGACATTTGCTGATGTTGTGCATTGGGGCAAGGCCCTTTGGAGCATATGTTGTGGGATTGCGTTAAATGAAAGGATTTCTGGAATGGGATCGTGAAGGTCATGAATGCTGTCGTGGGGGAAGGGATGGAATACAATTTTGAAACATTTATCCTAGGTGAAACTGTACTTCTGGAAGACTTGCATGATAGCCAAATCACCTGGATTATGAGAGGAGCAGCAGTGGCAAAGAGATTGATATTAAGTGCATGGAAGTCAGCTGACTTTATGAACTGGCGCAAATGAATGGAAGGAATGTACAAAATTTGCAATATTGAACGGGTAAATTACATGCTGCAGAAGTTGTTTTCAAAATACCAGAAGATCTGGTGGCCTTTTTTGGATTTGAATATGTCATAGAAGGGGTTTGATTTGAGGACTGCAAGAGAGACAAGTATTTTTTGGAATTACTGTATTATCGTATGGTATTGATTTGAGGATTACAAAAAAGGCTTTGTATTTGTGTGGGATTATTATATGGTATTGAAACGATGTGTTAAAGAATGGTAAAATAACTCCTTTAGGTCAATTTTGTTTTTTTAGTTTTTTAGATTTCCTTTTTCTCTTTTTTTCTCTCCTTGCTTATACCCCCATTTTTTTTGTTGTTGTTTTTGATTTGTTTTTTTCTTCATATTTTAGAGTGTTTTCAATTGTTATGTAATATTTCTTGATAACTGGAGGGTGGGGCATGGAGTGGGTATGGAGATATTATTGGGTTTTGTTTGTGTTGTGAAATGATTTGATATGAACATTGTTTTGGTTGTATTGTATTATGGTTTGGGAAAATAATACATTTGTTTAAAAAAAAAGAATGGGGCAATCAGAAATGACACTTTGTAATTTCAGCCAGACACAGAAGGGAAAGATGATGGGGCACTACCAACTCCATCACTCTTCCTCTGGGGCAAGTCTGGCTCTGGAAAACACCCTCGTTGGTCTTGTATCCTTGGTGTTGAGGGGTCCCATCAACCCCTTATTAGGGTCAGGTCCCTGACCCTGTCACATCAGGTACATGATAGTAATTCTGTATTAATTGGTACTCGTGCAGTACACAGGGTTACAATTATATATTGCGAACAGGTACATGATATTAATTCTGTATTTATTGGTACTCGTGCAGTACACCGGGTTAAAATGATATACTTCAAATTACCAATTTTTTATTTTTTTATTTTTTTGCTTATATTATAGAGCACTCATATGCCCCAAAAGACGCATATGAAGACAGCCGGAAATATCATTCAAACACATACAACCAAGTACAATTAGGAGCAAAAGTATATTATCAGGCCAAGTGTGGAGAAGTCATCCTTCACTTGTGTGAAGGTGTGCTGTGACCCTCACTTAAAATATGATAGCCAAACGTCAAAGTCAAAAGAAAAAAGAGGGGGCCTCAGCAGTGGCAGCAATCCCTTTATCTACCCGCACCCCCCTCATACAACTCCCAGAGCCACCATAGGCTGGAAAGATGCATATACGCATTCAGGAGCATCCTTCCCCAGTCCTGCAGTGCATGTTTGTCTTGGAAGCAAGGCAACACGTTGCAACACAGGTTCGAATCCCAATCCCACGCTTAGAAAACACTCCCTGGTGTTAAGCGAGTTATAAATGAACAATAAAATAAAAAAAAAACAATAAATAAAATCCTACAACTGAATGATAAGGGCACAGAGAGCAGAAACAGGAATTGGGGAAGAAAAGGGTGTAGATCATGGGTGCACAACATACGGCCCGCGGGTCAGTTGTGGCCCGCCATGCTGTTTTGTCCAGCCTGCAAGGCACAAACACTTTCCTAATGGAGGGCGGCCCGCAAGCAGCATCGGCTGCCCTCCATTAGGAAAGTCTTTGTTGTCTTCCGGGCCGGACAAAACACTGGCCGTCATTGGCTCAGCACACACGCACCACGAGCCACGTAGTGCGTGTGTGCTGCACCAATGGAGGGCCAGCACTACGGCTGGCGTGGGCCAGTAAGGCTTGATGCCGGAAGGCATTTCAGCCTTGCTGGCCACGCCAGCCGTAGTACCACTCACCTCACCAGCGTTCCAGCTTACCTGCCTTCCAGCACGTCCGGTAAGTGGTCTGTTTGTTTGTGTTTGTGTGTCGGGTCTGTTCTGCTGTATGTTTGTGTTGTGCATGTTGAGATGGCAAGGGGGGGACGTCGGATGTGCATGAATGTTTGTTTTTGAATGTTTGTGTTGTGTATGTTGAAATGGGGGTGGGGGGTGTCGGACGTGTATGAATGTTTGTTTTTGAGTGTGTTGTGTATGTTTAGATGGGGGGGTGTCAGATGTGCATGAATGTTTGTTTTTGAATGTTTGTGTTGTGTATGTTGAGATGGGGGGTTTAGGGGGGTGTCGGATGTGTATGAATGTTTGTTTTTGAGTGTTTGTGTTGTGTATGTTGAGTTGGGGGGGTGGGGGGTGTCGGATGTGTATGAATGCTTGTTTTTGAGTGTTTGTGTTGTGTATGTTGAGATGGGGTGGGGGGTGTCGATGTGTATGAATGTTTGTTTGTGAGTGTTTGTGTTGTGTATGTTGATATGGGGGTGGGGGTGTCGGATGTGTATGCATGTTTGTTTTTGAGTGTTTGTGTTGTGTATGTTGAGATGGGGGGTGGGGGGTGCCGGATATTAATGAATGTTTGTTTTTGAGTGTTTGTGTTGTGTATGTTGAGATGGGGGGTGGAGGGTTGGGTCTGTATGGGTGCATGCTTGAGAATGTGTGCGCTGAGTTGGGGGGTGGGGGGGTTTGGGTCTGTATGAGTGCATGCTTGAGAGTGTGTGTGCTGAGTTGGGGGGTGGGGGGTTTGGGTCTGTATGGGTGCATGCTTGAGAGTGTGTGTGCTGAGTTGGGGGTGGGGGGTTCGGGTCTGTATGGGTGCATGCTTGAGAATGTGTGTGCTGAGTTGGGGGGGGTGGGGGGTGCGGGTCTGTATGGGTGCATGCTTGAGAGTGTGTGTGCTGAGTTGGGGGGTGGGGGGTTCGGGTCTGTATGGGTGCATGCTTGAGAGTGTGTTTGGGGCATAGTGTTTGTTTAGGGGTGAGGGACATGGGGCATAGTTTTTGGTTGGGGGTGCGGGGGCCACGGGGCATAGTGTTTGGTTGGGGGTGGGAGCCATGGGACATAGTGTTTGGTTGGGGGTGAGGGGGCCATGGGGCATAGTGTTTGGTTGGGGTTGGGAGCCATGGGGCATAGTGTTTGGTTGGGGGTGAGGGACATGGGTCATAGTGTTTGGTTGGGGGTGAGGGACATGGGGCATAGTGTTTGGTTGGGGGTGAGGGGGCCATGGGGCATAGTGTTTGGTTGGGGGTGGGGGACATGGGCATGGGGCATAGTGTTTGGTTGGGGGTGAGGGGGCCATGGGGCATAGTGTTTGGTTGGGGGTGAGGTGGCCATGGGCTATAGTGTTTGGTTGGGGTGGGAGCCATGGGGCAGAGTGTTTGGTTGGGGGTGGGGGACATGGGCATGAGGCATAGTGTTTGGTTTGGGGTGAGGGACATGGGGCATAGTGTTTGGTTGGGGGCGAGGGGGCCATGGGTCATAGTGTTTGGTTGGGGCTGAGGGGACCATGGGGCATAGTGTTTGGTTGGAGGTGAGGGACCATGGGGCATATTGTTTGGTTGGGGGTGGGAGCCATGGGGCGTAGTGTTGCACTCCAAGAGTGAACCCAAAAATAAAGCTAAAACAGGCACAGTTAGGAGATGTACATCCTTTGCTTTTTTGAGGAAACCTGACTCAACGAAGGCCATACTTCTCTTGGGCAACCCAAACAGCAAACTATAGCAGTCCAATCATAGGTCAAAAAAATATATATAATTTAATTAAACAGACGATATACAATAACTAAATCAAAATAAATTATAACTATGGAAAATGTGTAGTACAAAATGTAAGTTTGAAATGCAATAAAAATTGTTACCCCTCAAAAACATATTCTTTTTCCATGTGTTTAATACAAATTGGGGGTTGAAAAAGCCTCCTGCCAAGCCCCGCCTACCACCCCGCCCACATTTACTTTTCGGCCCACTATAGCCCTCATCTAAGGTACTTTCGGCCCTCTGTCAAAATTAGTTGTGCACCCCTGGTGTAGATAGTAAAGTGATAAAAGTGGCCAGGGAAAATCCTCATTTTGTACATAGCCACAATTGGTAATTCACCTATTATTATTTCAGCTGTGTCCCATACAAGTCTCTACATGATGAACATGGAAAGTCATAATCGAATCGCAGGGCACATTTTCGGTCCTCCCATGGCGGTCAGAACCCAATTGTACATGCTTTCCTACACTTCCAAATAATAATGACTTCAGAACCACAGTGGCCACCCCAGACATTTTTCCTGGGGTGGCCTGTTGAGGTCACTGTTGAGGTCACTGCAAACCCTGAGGTGGTACACGAAGTTGCATTCACAAGTGGTAGGCGGGCTGGTGGGGGTTCAGCGTTTTTATAAGGGTGGCCATTGTCTCCCTTGGCCACCCCTTGGTGGCGCCTCTGCAGAACCACTTGACAGCACCCGGCAGTGTCCACAAGCCCCTTAATTTCTCCACATGTTTTACTGCTATGACTGTGCCACAGGTGCTCCACATGTTTCACTGCTCTGGCTTTGCCAAAATCGCTGCCAACACAACCAATGTGGCAGTTTCATCGTCACTGCTGCATGCCTCTGTGCATAGCAAGGGGCAGCTCCTGGGTGAGTCCTATCAGGGGCACCACTGAGTCATGCTCTGCCTCCCCTCACAACAGCATGGCATACGCAGAAGGGTATTGACACCATCTACTCCAGCACCAAATGCCATCCCAACAGCTGCTGCCACAGTAACCGCTGACACACAGCAAAGCCTCAGCCCTGTGGGAATTCCCGTTCTCCCCACCTTATTTTGCAGTCCTTTTAAAGATCGATGTCATGTCCCACAGCCATTCAGCCAACCTGCACAGTGTAAGGCTTGTTTGACACAATGGCCCTCATTACGACCTCAGTGGTAGCCATGCCGCTATTGGCGGCATGGCTGCCGCCGAAATCACATCCGGGTCCACAGAATGAGGAATTACCGTCCATTCCGAGTTCGGAAGGCCCGGTAATTCCTCCCTCCAAGGACCCGGACCCGGTCCTTCCCCATTCCCATTTCACCCCCCTTTGGGCTGAATGGGAATGGGAGAGGGAGCAAACAACGGGCCATTACGAGTTGGCCCGTTGTTTGCTCCCTCTTCCCCTCGCGTGACCCGGTAAGCATGCCTGGTTCGACCAGGCGTTACTTACCGGGTCCCGCGAGGGGACCTCGTAATGAGGCAGTATGGGGTTAACGGCGCCGGCACCTTTTACGCCGCCGTTAACCCCGTACCGCCAGGGTCGCAATGAGGCCCAATGTATTGAGGTATGGCAAAAGACACAAGACTAATGCAGGGTTTCCCAATTTATTCTACAGATACGCATAGCCAGTTTGCATGTTTTGCAGAATTACAGTGCCCACCGTTAACGTGTATCAAACCGTTTAACTCAACCACCTATCAATGGGAGCTATTAAGCCTTTGTTCTGAATTCTGATAAGACAGCATGTCCTCGGGACATAACACTACTGTGCGTGTTTGGCCTTTCTATTTCCTGTATAGTAGTTTTTGATTTTGATTTTGAGATATTTATCGCGCGCCACTGAGAGAATTAACTGCATCTACGTGCAGATGGTGCGGATAAAAATGATCCCAAATTTCCGCCATGAACATATATACCAGTCACTGCCAAACTTAAATCAGATATTTAAAAAGATAGGTGTTCAATGAATTGCAAAACTGGATAAGTATTTACTTCTTTCTGAGCTCCCACAGAAGACTATTCCAGAGTCTAGGGCCGTAAACTGCAAACCGTCAACCTCCCCTCGGGACACTACGGGAGGGCAGAACAACAGACAGACATTTGTCTTCCGAAAGCAATGTTCGATATGGTTGGCATCACATCAGTTTATCAGGCAGGTATCGCAGGGGCTGGTTATTCAGACATTTAAAAATCAAACAAAGGATCTTAACATCGATTCTATCACCTACTGACAGCCAATGGAAGGAGTGACTCCAAGCCAAAATTGGAGAAGATTTTGGTACTTTATAAATCAACCAGACTGCTGCATTTTCTGCTTTCTGTATCGGTGCAAGTGTTTACTACGTGGCATACCAGCTAACAGACCATTACCATAATCCAGTTGGGAGTTGGCCAATGCCCCCACAACAGAGGCATGGTCTTCAGAGGGACTATATGGTAAGGCAAGCCACAGTAAATAAAAGGAATAACAGACTGATTGAAGTTCCTAAATTGTCTTGTCAAATACACCTAAGGTTTTTGATTTTTGAATCGAAACTCAGCTCGGAGCCCAAAAAACAGGGGGTGGGTGGCCGCTTCTCATCATCAAGTAGAAGGTGTTTCAGTCCAAACAAGGCCACCTCTGCTTTGCTGGGATTAAGTTGGAGCCATTGGATGACATTCAGTTTCCAACGTCTTCAAGGCACTGGCCGACTTTAAGAAAAGAGTCTTTAATGTTACCCAGCTCTGCAAAAATCTGGGTGTCATCAGGGTATGATTGGTATCCAACCTCATGCTTCCTCATGATGGCCATAAGAGCCTGCAGATACAAGTTAAACAGCAAAGGGGAAAGTGATGAACCCTGGGGTATGCCAAAGTCCAGTGGAAGAGAATCCGACAGATAACCCTGCCAGGTTCAAATGTTGCTGGTGTCCCGATAGAAAGGAGCCAAAACATTTTCTGAGACCTGTCCAACTTTCTTCAGTCATTCTAGCAGGATACTATGATCAACAGTATTGAACATCACGGATAGCCTGTGATCCCACTTTCCTCAATCACCTAACATTGGCGCTTGCACCGGAGGCAAGCTGCAGCACAAGCACCAGATGTGCTGAACACCACGAGGCTCTGGGAACAATAGGAGCGTGCCTGGACACTGCCAGTCACCAGGTAAGCCCTTCTGGGGTTAGGGGTCATCCTGGCAGCCTAATTCACCAAGGATGCAACGAGCGCCACAATACATGTTTAAAATGTATATTTGTGCCTTCTGATGCCAAGCATTCTCCTTGGGCCGTAATTCCAGTGGGCCTCCTGCATTTTCTGGGCCTTTATCCCACTTTCATTCATGACCACCGTGTTGGGAAGCACAGGGCTTCCTTTTGCAAATCTGATGTCAGCGTTGTGATTGGCAACAACCTGAGCCTTATGCACCAATCTTGGGAGCCGGCAGGCGAACGCTGCCCCCGACTCAAAGATTGCATCAAAGGCATCTATTTGAGCCTGTCCGGACCTGTCTGGTCGTTGTGAGTCCCTCTACTTTTCTCCAACCATCAATATGCATCTTGAGGCTGGGTACCTCATCTAGGAGGCCTTGGGCTATGGGATCCCCCTCAGCTATCACGTAAGTGTGGACTGTTTGCTCTATTGCCTGCACCATCCTCCTGACTCTGTGCCTGTACCGCTCCTGACAATCTCTCTTATCTATTTCAAAGGCACCTCTTCTTCCAAGCACCAGGCCGTAACTCTTTTCTTTCTTCCTGGCCTTCAACTTCCACTGCGTACACCCCTGTACAGTTGTGCTGCTATAACTGTTCGCCAAAAAAAAGAATTTAGCTGTGTTCACATCCTGCACTGGATTTGCTACTTGTTTAAAAAATAGAATTGAGCTGTGTTCACATCCTGCATTGGTTTTGCTGCTGTTTCTAAAAAAAATCGAATTTAGCTGTGTTCACATCCTGCATTGGATTTGCTGCTGTTTCTAAAAAAAAATCTAATTTAGCCATGTTCACATCCTGCATTGTTTGTGCTGCATTTTCTAAAATCGAATTTAGCTGTGTGCACATCTTGCATTGTTTTTGATGCTTGTTTAAAAAAATCGAATTTAGCTGTGTTCACATCCTGCATTGGCTTTGCTGCTGTTTCTAAAATTGAATTTAGCTGTGTTCACATCCTGCATTGGCTTTGCTGCTGTTTCTAAAATAGTTTTTAGGTGTGTGCACATCCTGCTTTTCATGGGAATGTGCTAACTGGTTATCCCCTCTGCCCTCTCTTCTGGTCTGTTATCTGTTCCCTCACCCTTTTCATTTCCCATTGTTTCCTCCTATCATGTTTGTGTCTCGCTGCGCGCTTGCTCCCTCCTTGCCTACCTCCTCCCACGTACCTCAGCTGCTCCGCTTGGTTAAGTGTACCACACTTTGTGCCCCTCACTATGGCGCTTTCTATCTCCCCCATCTTCTCTAACTGCTTCTCCATCTCCTATCCTTCACCTCTCACTAAGTCTGGCAGAAAGAAACTCAAGAAGGACATATTGAAACCCAGGCCTTCCTGTTGCTGACACCTACTTCAGTGCTTCCGCCAGAGAGACTCTCATCGATATCCTCTTTGTCGTTCCCTCTCCCGACCTATGGACTCGCCATATGGCAACTCTGCTCTATCATTACTCTTCTTCAAACATAAATGGTGGCACCCGCTAGGAGGCCCTCCTTGCCTCCTCTTCCACCTGCAGGGCCATCAAAAATGTCTATCGGAATGGTACTATTCTGGTACAAGGGCCTCAACCTCTTGCCACCTCTCTCTACGGCCACCCAGGCTCCCTTGCCAATTATGCCCACCTTGGCTACCTTGCCGCCTTCCAACCTCACCATCTCCCTCACAACTCCCCCCTTGTTGCTTCCAACTGTACAGGCTCTGTTGCCTACTCACACTACACTGTCAACCTAGTCAGCTTCTTCCAGCCTGCTGCCCTGGCCACCCACTGCCGCTGCATCTGGAGCTTCATTGCCTCCTGCGCCCTCTCCCTTGCCATCTTCCACTGTCCTGGCTCCCTTGCCTGAACCCTCCTCACTAATACCCTTGTCATCCTTGCCTCTTCTGCCTCCTCCTACCTCTTTCTCTCAGGCACCCTGACCCTGCACCTCCCCCATGTAAGTCCTTCAAAAGTGGCAACCTGCTCCATGTTGTCACTCTTAACTCTCACTCTGCTGTCAAGCACTCCTCTGACATCTGCCACCTCCTTGAACCCCTGGACTTTGATGTTCTTGCTCTTACTGAGACATGGTTTAAGGACAGCTCTATCGTGAGTTTTGACACACTCCTCCCTGAAGGCTACAAGATCCTCTCTGTGACCATGCCCAGCAGAACAGGAGGTGGGTTAGCCTTGATCTTTCCTGAGTGGATCCTTGTTTCCATTAGTCTCACTCAGGTCTACTCCTCCTTTGAATGCCTGGTCTGCAGGCTCTCTCTTTCACCTGTTGCCTCTCTTACTCTAGCCACTTTCTATTGGCTGCCGGGCCAGTCCACCCTCTTCCTCTCAGAATGGGCTAACCTGGCCTCTTCTCGCCTCTCCTCCTCTTCCCAAATCCTCCTGCTGGGGGATCTGAACATCTATCTTGACTCTCCTGACTCTTCAGGACCTTTGCGCAACATGTGTGATGCCTTCTCTCTTTCCATTCCACCCTCTGTTCCAACACACGCTGCTGGCCATACCTTGGATGCTCTCATCTCCACAGACATCTACTCTCTATTCATCTCACTACCTCACTCTCATAGACTGATCATTCCCTTCTCTCTTCTCACTTGAAGTTCTATTCTCCTTTAGCAATGGCACACCCTACACCTCCTCTTCTCTTCAAGGTCATCCGACGCATGCAAAGAGTGTCACTGACTGCCTTTACCTCCACCTACTCTCCTCCTTCTACTCCTGCATTTGACTCCCACACTGATATAGCCCTCTCTAACTTTCAAAGTTCCATCTCCAACACTCTTGAAATTCTTGCTCCCGCCATGAGGCTCCAACTGAAGCCTAGCAAAAAGTGCAACTCTTGGTACGACTCTGACCTGGCTACACTTAAATGCAAGTGCAGGGCAGCGGAACAAAAATGGGGATCTTCAGGTGCACCCTCCGACAAATTGGCCTTCCGCCTTCTTCAAAGGCAATTTAGATTTTGCATCCGCTCCAAGAAAAGAGTCTACATTGAAGCCTGGATCTCCGCATCATCTAACAACATGGCTGCACTGTTCACCACCACTGTCCTCTCTCTCTTCTGCTCACCTTCCTGCACCAACATCTTTTGAGGCCCCCCTCAGCCACACCCACCGCTCCCCCTCTTCTCTCCTTCCTCTCCTCTGTCACACCTGATGAGGTCATTAGACAAGTCCGATCTATGAAAGCCTCTTCCAAACATGTAGACCTCTCCAAAACTATCAAGGACAATATTGACACACTTGTTCCAGCCTTCACCGACCTCTGCAAACTCTCTTTCACCACTAGAGATTTCCCCTCTCATCTCAAGCACTCTCTTGTGCACCCTCTGATCAAAAAACCCTCAGATCACCCGTCTATTCCGTCAAACTATCACCCGATCTCCATCACCCCTTTCCTGATAAAGCTCTTGGAGAAGCTGGCTATCACTCAACTTACCCTCCATACTGAATCTGTGGTTGTCTCCCTGATCATCAGTCTGGCTTTAGAGCGCCCAGAGGAACGGAAACTGCTCTCCCTCTGTCCTCATTCTTCTCGACCTCTCTTCTGCTTACGATTCTGTAAATCACAATATCCTGATCACCCATCTCTGTGATACCCTAGGCATCACAGATCAGGCCCAGGCGTGGCTCACCTCCTTTCTCTCTCATCGGCCCTCCCAGGTGGAACTTGGGTCCTTTTTCTACCCTATCACTCTCTCTACTTGTGGTGTCCACCAGGGATCTAACCTATCAGCCTGATTCTTCAATATCTACATGGCCCCCTTGGCCCACATGATCTCTACCTTTACCTCTAACTTTCAGTGTTATTCGGATGATTCGCAGCTCTGTTTCAGGCAACCTTCGGCCTCCTCCTTCTCCTCGCTTATCCCTGACTGTCTATCCTCAATTCAGTCTTGGTGTGCTGCTAACGATCTGCCTGAATGCCAATACGACAGAGATCGTACTCATTGGGACTCCTGCTCCAGCTTTCCCACCCTCACACTGGCCGGCTTCCCTTGGCCCTGCACCCTCACCTACCAATGAAGCAAAGAAATGAAGGGGGCATCTTAGACTCCACGCTCTCCTTCTCTTCTCACATCTCAAACATCTCCAAAAAGTCCTACTACCAATTGCACCTTCTCAGAGGTATTCTACCTTTTCTCACTTTCCCCCAGAGGCTCAACACCTTGCGAGCCCTGGTGCGCTCTAGGCTGGACTATTGCAACAGTCTCTTTCGTAATCTTCCTACCTCTACTCTCCATCCTCTACTACTCATCCAGAAAAGAACCGCAAGACTTATCCTTGGCCTCAAACCCAGGCAATGCATCTCTCTAGCGCCAAAATCCCTCCACTGGCTCCCTATGGCTGCAAGGATCAAGTTCAAGACCCGCTGTATAATCCACAAGGCTTTCTGGGGCCAGGGCTCACACTATCTACAACGCTCTCTTCCTAAATACTCTCCCTCTAGAGTCCTCCGCTTATCCTCCAACTCTCTGCGGTGAGACACTTTCACAAACAGAGGTTTGGGGGTAGATCCCTATCCTTTGCAGGTGCCTCCCTCTGGAACAGCTTCCCTGCCTCTCTCCGTCTTGAGCCGGAGCACCTTAAGTTCCAGAAACTCCTCAAGACCTTCCTCTTCTCTTCCTCCTTCTCTCTCCCGCGCCCCTACGAACCTCCATTCTTTTCTCTCCTTCCGCCTTCTCCTCTCTAACTCTGTTCAATTTTTGCTGACTGGCTGACTGGTTCACCTCCACAGGTCCATGGCTCCCCTGTCAGTCTTTTGCTCTTCCCTCCAGGCCACTGCACTATGTTCAGCATTACTGCACTTTCAGCTTACGCTCCGTGAACGGGACAACCTCTCTGCACTTAACCCATCGCCCTGCTGGACTGGACTCGTTTGTCCCCCCCCACACTCCCTTCCTCGCACCTCCGTCTGTACGCATGCATGACCTAACTGCACTAGGACTAGTTAGTTTGTCACCCCTGTCCCCCTCCTTTTTTTGTTCCCTTTCCCTAGAGTGCCCGCTACTGTAATACTTCATGCACTTGCACAAGGAGAAATTCCGTCAGGCTTAGTATGCTAGTTATTCTGGTAGGTCATTCGGAAACATCAAGGACTAAGAATGATTACTGTATTCCCATGTTCCCTTCCCACCTTGAAGCTCTTTGAAGCACTCCACCTGTGTATAAGCGCCGTATAAATAAACAATAAATAAGTAAATAAATACATAAATAAATAGCTCTAACATCACTAGTAGAGAAATCTCACCTATATCTGATAACCAGAGAAGTCCCTTCCAAACTGCAAACAGGGCTGTTTTGATGTCAAAACCTGGCCGAAATCCAGATTGATAGGAATCTATTAGGGCAAACCTATCAACATGGCTCTGGAGCTGGATTGTTACTACTTTTTCGAAGATTTTGCATGGCTAGGGGAGGCCTGCCACTGGACGATAATTCTGTGATTCACTCGGGTCCAATAGGATTTCTTCAGCAATGTTGCAATTATACATTTTTTAGGCTTCGATGGTACCAAACTATGTGAAAGTGAAGCATTGACAAATTATGTCTTGGAAGGGGTGATCTCATCTGCCGGACGTTGCGCTGTACAGTCTGGCAATTTGAATAGCACATTGTTCGTAGGCTTAAGTATCTTCATCAAGCTCGAGATGGTTTCCTCGGAGACTACTTTAAAGTCAAACAGCTGCTCAATGCACTGATGTTTATCGGCTTTGAGCACCAGAGCAGGTAAAGGTGTTGTAATGATTTGATCTGAGACCAACGTCCAATTTGGCAATCCTCTCTTGAATGGCGTTGATTATGTTTAAAAAGAACCAATTAAATGTATTAGTCTGGTTCAATGAAGATTCAATAGGAAGAGAGTTACTGCTGGGATGAGACATATTTGCAATAAAGTTTAAGAGTTCTCTGGGACGGTTAATAGCTGATTCATTGTTTCGTTCAACAAATCAGCCTTGGCTTTAAAAATTGGAACCTTGTATTCTTTTAACGCTAATTTGGCATTCAAGGTTGTAACTGGTGTTCTAAGTTTCCTACATTTTCTTTCCATTGCCCTATGTTTTGTTCTTAGTAATGCTAATATGGGGGGATACCATGGCTTTGATTTAGCCTTGATCGCCGTGCTGCGAGGGGTGCACACTTAGTTCAGATGGCATCCATAGTAAGAATAAGATCTTGCTGAGAGAAAGAAATCATCACATTTCAAAGATGGATCAGTGGATTACAAGGCCTCTGCTAAGGTGGAGCCTGGTACTTTCAACAGATCTTTAGGCTTATGACGTGTGTCAGCTGTTTTGTCCTTCAAAATGCATTCCCTTGCCTTTCCAAGACAAAAAGAAAACAATCCATAAAAGGATATGACCAAGGGACAGGCATGATGTTAAGCATGGAAATCTCTGAGCGGCAAGCCAGAATAGGATCCAAACAGTGGCCCTATGGATGAGAAGGGGCATATCAAGTGGTCTCACGCCGTGGCTATTCAACATTTTCAATATTTAAAGGCATGGTGTACTCGAGTCGCATGTCATCTCAGATTCCTTATGTATATGCCAGCACACGACACATTAGTAATATCATGTGTTTGTTTTTAGTAATGTTTACTAATTGCAATGGGCATGACCTTTTTAATTTCCAATCTCCCCCCAAGCCACACACATTCAATGGGAAGAGCTGATGGGAGTTGTGGGTCGCAACATATCATCACCCACATGTGGTGATCATATGTTTAATCATAATGATTATAATAATAAATTCACTGAGAGAGCCCCACTATGTTTTAAGCATGTTCCTCTTTATCTTTATTCACTTCATTAATAATAATAATAATAATAATAATAACTTTAATGTGACATAGTTTAAATAATAAACTTTACACATATTAATCTTGTCAATAAACCGTGCAGTAAATACAATTACAGTACAGTATAAACGATAAAAGATCTGGATACAAACAATACAATATTATTATATTAAAACATAAATCATTAATTGTCTCTTAAATTTATCATCATCGATTTAAACCAAACATACTAATCATTCTTACCTCATAATCATAAACATTATCTCATACATTATAGCTTTCTTAACAATAACACGATTTCCATATTGAGGCAGAGCCTAGCCAACTCCTAGCAGTCCTTATATAGATATTCCCAGCTTGACTTCCACCCTTAACCAGATCGTATAGAGTGCAGTTAACAAGCAAATGCTATTGGGGTTGACACAATGATTCCAGAAGAGCATATTCCCTATGGTTTCCCAATTATGTACATTCTTTCCCAGATGAGTTGTTATATCGTCTATCATTGCCAAACATTCCGTAAGCACATGCTTCGCTGTCTCGAGAAATTCCTGGTTCTTACAAAGACAGCAATAGCGTTGTTCTTTGGGTATCTTATCTATCACCCCCGTAGTCATCTTTATGGGAAGATGTTCAACTCTTAGTAGAAGTATAATTCTCCTAACCCTGAGGGACGGGCATAACAGCAGTTATTTCTGTGGTTTCTTAAATAAGTATAGCCTATTTTGCACAAAGCTATGCCTTTTTAACTTACGTAAATGTTCATAATTTTCGAGCCAGTCCCAAAGCTCTATCCGTCTCCCCACAAGAGACTGCATAGCTTCAGTATAGAGCCCTTCTCGATGTCTCCAGCAGATATCCTTAAGCAGCTGTTCCATTTGATTTTTAAAACTAATGGTACTCTCTTTATTACTTTTCAGAGAAAATGACGTTAATAGGGAATTTCCCATGCCGTTCACCATTTTTAAATAAAGCCCCACTCTCTTCTTCAATACCTGCACTTTTAACGATATAAGCCCCAGCTCGAGTCTTAGCAGGGACATAGGGATGCATGTCCCAAAATCTTTTCCCAAAATTTTCCCTCTATAAATTGTAGCCAATTTAAATCCATTTTAATCAAAGATTCAAGGCCATACACCATCATAGGGGAACAAACCTTGATGTAAAGATGACGGGTTGCCCATAGGGTAAAACCTCCCTGTTTAGTTGTAAAGCTTTTAAAAAGGGCAGTCATTTGTGCTGCTCTTGTTATCCGATTGCGTTTGCATGTGGAATAATCACCTTTGGGTTCAAGCTCTATCCCGAGATATTTATATACCGGGGCATATGAGATTTCAACACTATCAATGCGAAGTAAGACATGTGCAGATCTTTTACATGTATATCTCATCACTTATGTTTTCTCAGCATTAATAGTGAGCCCATTATGTACAGAATATTCCCAGAGGGCTATAGCCGATCGACATAGGCCACTAATAGTATGATCGAATATAACTAAATCATTTGCATATGCAAGAACCAAACAGGGGGCAATTTTTTGCCGTAACTATTTTCGAAGGGATGTCATGTACATATAAATTGTATACAAGTAGGGCAGTCACGCATCCCTGTTTAACTCCTCTATTCTGTAATACTTCCTCCGACATGCGACCTTCCTGATCTAATTTTAATTTCACCTTAGTGTTCTGGTGTAACAGCCTAAAGTAATACAGCAGATCTTCTGGGCATCCTAGTTTTTGTAGCTTCAACCAAAGTTTTTCTTGGGGGATGGAATCGAATGCTGCTTTAAAATCTACCTAGAGTGCGTAAAGGGGAGGTTTCCCACTTTGTAGGGCCCTACTACGCATATAATCCATAATCAAAAGGTTGTGGGTAGTAGAGTACCCTTTTCTAAAACCGCATTGAAACTTACACAGTATGTTGGCCTGATCAACCCATTCCTGCAGTTTTTTCAATAGAAGTGAGGCAAATATTTTGCCTGTGATGTCTAACATAGAAAGTAGTCTATAATTATTAGGATCCATTCTATTTCCCTTTTTAAATATAGGTATTAAGATGGTCGATTGCCAAGAGCTCGGGATTTTTCCTGCACTCAAAATTTACGTAAACAAGATGTTCATTAGTACATACCAAAACTCCGGATTACTTTATTACGATATTGGCCAACCCATTTGGACCAGGTGCTCTGGAGGATTTCTGTAATTTGATCGTAGACAAGATGGAATCGTGGGAGATGTCTATGGTGGGATCGGATGGTGTTTTACCCATCACAGTCATCTCCTCGCATTTAAGTTCTATATTACGCTTCTCGAGAAACCTGGATCACTCTGCACTAGACATGGGGTTAGCCAGCTGCTGTGACTTATTCCCCCTTACTTCATTAAGGAGTGTCCATATGCTACTAGTTTTCCGAGAGCAAAGAGTCTGCACTAACCTTTGCCAGGATCTATTTCTATAAAAGCTTCTTTTTGCCCTGATATCTGCCCTATGTTTATTCTTTAATTTCTTGGAAATTTAATTAGATATCTCCCAGGTTATACTGGTTTTCTTGGCCCGTCTTAAATTCACCCTCAATATTCTTTTAGCATCTCGGATATATCTGTCATAGGTAGGGCATTTCGCTTGTTCGCTGATCATGACTCCAGCAGAAGTTGAAGCATGTTTATCCGAGAACTGGTGAATCCAATTCTCTACTTCATTGATGGACATCTTTTTAAATTCTTCTAGATTAGGGTAACAGTTTTTATAGAGGGTTTCATCTGCTCGTAGCACATTCCTATCCGAACAACGGATACAGGTCCCTGCATGGTTAACTTTTAGATCCCCTACTGTACAAAATTGAATATGAGCTTCTAGGATGTCAAACGAACATGCCAGAATTGCATGATCGCTCCAATTATTTGAGATTACTATCATGTCTTCAACCAGGAGCAGCATGCTTGGAGAGACAAAAATATAATCCAAGGTACTGACCGCTGATCCATTCTTACAAGTATGTCTGCCCAGATGGTCACTTTTGGTGCGACCATTTAGCATCTCAAGGTCCCAATTACGAAAAAAGTATACCCAATCTAATCCTTCACCCTCTACTTTCTGATGCTCCATTACACATTTAGGATATAACTTTGGATTAGCCGTTCTCTGTTCACCCCCTAGCATATGGATGTTAATATCTCCCACTACACAGACATCAACATTCCCTTCAATGGTTAGCCAGCTGGCCAATAGCTCATGCAATGCTTCCTGTAAGGGCTCTCTAAATGCTGCCCCCAGAGGATTATACAGACAAACGTCTAGCAGTTTACCAGAAAACTCCTTGTCTTTATGTACTATTTCAACTGCTAGCATTTGTTCATCTTGATTCACGTCAATCCTCCTTGACCAAAACCAATTAGATACCCCAATCCATAGCCCTCCGTAGGGCCGTCCCCTTTCTCCTCTTTTAGCTAATACCTGATGACCCTTGCAACCGTCCAAAAATAAAGAGTTCATCGCCAGAGTTTCTTGTAGGCAAATACAATTGTACTGAGATAATTGAGCAATCGACCCATCTCCATTTAGGAGATGGGCAAAGCCCCTGCAGTTCCATGAAGCCAACAATAATTTTCAATGGCTAGCTGAGACCTTGGGCAAAGCCTCCGTCAGCCATTTCAGTACAGACTGCACCTTTGTCATGTCCACCTTCTTTCCAGTTGGCAAATTAAGGCAAGCAACGGCAGAGTGTCTGTCACAATTTCCGGTTCTGGACCGCATGGCTCGTTATACTTCAGTTCAGCATCTATCTCAATATCCACCATTGTCAGTTCTTTTTTATAGGTCCTTAATAGTTGGGCAGTAGATATAAATTTGCAGTGCAAGGCTGACACCTTGGGATATGATCCTGACAGGGGCTCTAAAAATTGGAAGTCCTCAGATTGCAAAACTCTTAATTGAGGAACAGAGAACAGTCTCTTCAGGAATTCGGAACGAGAGAGCCAGGCGCATCTATCGGATTGATATACATTTTTGATAATACAGGTACGGTTTCCCCAGATAGCATCATTCTCTTTTATACAGTCTAATATAGAGAATGCGGAATTATGTGGACTACCATGGTCGCTCGCTGTTTTTTTAAATATTCGCTGGAATGGTGTCATCTTCGAGTAAAGACTCAATCGTTAAATTTTCAAGTTCATCTACCCCATCCGGGGCTTCTGCATTCTCAGCAATCAACCAGCTTGTTAGTCGGCCATTACCTAGATCCCTCCGTTTTCTTTGCCCGGGCAGCTCTTTTTTTTGCTTTTTTGGAGTGGTGAGTAGGCTCCCCCATCACCGATGGTGAGGACCCATGGCTACTAGCTCTGGCCCCGCAGGATACTTGCTTGGCCATCTTGCGTTGCTTGAGCTGCTTACGTGAAGGTGGTATCTCTGAATGTTCCGATGTAACTGTAATTGGAACTGGAGTTTGTTGTTCATGTATCTCATTTGCTATTGAGATGGCTTCAGATAAGTTACCTTCCACCTCCTCTGCCAGATTCTGTCTTTGCGCATAGTCACTGATCAATGCATCTGTGTTTGCCAATATGTGCCCAGACATCTGCAGCAGTATTTTTAATGCAAATTGTAAAGATGCCACAGATGCTTGTAATTCAACAATTTCCGGCACAACCAGAAAATTACTGTTAGTTTTCTCTGTTTCAGTGACCGATGAGGTGTCAATAATTAGATTAGGTGAGGCTGATAATCTCGCCGATGACCCAACTTGGTGGGACGGTTTACCATGATCTTTGGCATGGCTCTCCAACATTGAGAGATTCCTATTTTCCGAAGGGACCACTGTCTGAGGGGTCACGCCTCTCTGGATATTCAGACACAAATCCAATAAAGAATTATTGTCATATCTTCAAAATTCAGCGAGCTGCCCAAATTAGAGATATTAGTCGCTGGTTCCATAGGTATCTCAAGGGCTATGGAATTAATTTCCGCTGGCACATTTAAAGGGAAGAAACCCGTAATCTTTCCTTGATCTACAGGAATTCCCTTCTTGGCTTTATTCCTCTTACTTTTAGTTTCTTCCATTATAGGCCCCATGGCTGACTCCTGTTTCTTTTTCCTTACGTTGTATTTGGAAGTTGAGGGTTTTTTAGAAGGTGCCATCCACTCTGGGCTATGTATGCTGTTTTCAGGACAACAAAACTAGATTTATCAGATTTCAGGATCAAAAGGAATAGATCCCCGCAGTCTCCTGAAAGATCAGTATTTTAAAACATGAGCAGATGCTGCCCCCGATCGTCAGGATTCAGCGTCAAACTATGTTTTGATGCTTAAGGAGAAGAAAAGGCATGGGCGGCAATAGCTACAAATGCGCCCAATGAGCCCCCATATGTTGCTAACAGGCTAGCCACCCCTGCCACAGGCCCTTCTATGTCAGAAAAAGGGTAATTACAGGGGAACTGACATCATCTTCAGACACCTCATGTGCTCGTAGCGAGAGTGCACAGATATCTCGTCCAATGCACCCTCACAAATAGGCAACCAGGTCCGCTGATGGCTCCTTGCCTACAGCACAGCCCACCTGCCGTCACCTAGCACAAAAACCTTGGAGGCCCGCGGCTAATGGCTTGCTTCCAATGCCCTCTCAACTTCGGTAGGGCTGCCCCGCTCAGCTTAGCCGCAGCTGGCCTTACTCACACATCAGTAGCCGGCAGGGTAACCACTCTTAGGCACTTTAACGGCCGTCATTACTCGAAGCCACTCCCGGCCACTCCCTCTGCAGATCGCGCCGCAAGATAGCACGTATAGCCCTTAGCAGGGAGAGAGTCGATGGACAGCCACTTTACTTCACAGCCTGAGCCTCTGCTGCTCGCTGCTCCACTCCGGATCACAGCACCCCGCACACGGTTCACACGGTACGTGTCGGGATCAGCTGGCACCTTCGCTGGCGGCTTCACTCACGCACTATCTCAGCCCCCGCAGCCCTGAGCATTGCACAACCTGTTGCACAGCCCGCGTCCGCGTCCTGGTCCGGAAATCAGAGAAAAGGACCTTGCATCAAGCCGCACCTCACGTGAGTAGCACTACCAAACTCTGCAAAGAGGCCGCAGAAGACCACATGTGATAAATTGCTATGGATGCGCAGTTGGTCGAATCATGTCATGTCTGGCATTGTTCAACAAACATGGGTGTTAAATAAAATGTGTGAGTTTGACACCTCGATCTGGAGGACAAGTTCCCCAACTGGTTCTACATGGATTGTAATTCATTAGAACAATTTGGATGATATATGATTATTCTTTTCCCCTTCAATTAATCACTAAAATATGAAGTAACCTTTTTATGAATGCAAGTGATATGATTATTTTTGTTATGACTGTGATGTGCCTTGATCCGTATAATGTGGCAGCTAATGTATTACTGTACTTTAATTTATTCTGTCTGTATTATAAATATTATAAATGCAATGCATTATTGAAACACTATAGTGAGTCATGGTGTGCTGATTTGATTAACTCTTTATACATAAGTTTTTGGAACACTTTCTTAGGAAACTTGTTTGTTCAATTATGATGGATAGAACATAACAGACAGTACTGTTACCCCACACAGTATCAAATCTTTACAATGGCATTAAGAAGCGGAAAGGTAATAGTTTAAAACGTGTAAGGTTGTGGATTTTTTCTTTTTTTAAAATATATGCTGTAAATACCTTAAAATGACTTGGGCCCTCATTATGTGTTTGGCCGTATTTCAGCAGTCAATCTACCAGAATACCATACCACCAAAACGAAATTAACGTTACCGCCACTTGGTCTAGAGTATTTACTGCCTGATACAAGTGGTGGTAGCTGGAGTTAGTCCACATTTTTCAGAGTCCATAACCCATGGGGATTTTGGCAAAATTACCACCAGTTGAAATTCAGCTGATTTTGCAGCAGAAAGTTGGAGGATTTATTTATTTATTTAAAGTCTAGGAAGGCGCTGCATGTACATGGGCCTCGGAGCACACCAAGAGAAACAGGATGAAAGATAGGGGAAAGGAAGGAGTTCGAAAGACAGAGGAAAGTGAGGACAAGCAATTAGTCATCTAGGTTAAACTATAGGATTTGACATTTCTCTTAAACATTGTCAGTGATTGGGACATTTTGATAGCAAGAGACAGGACATTCTATTCACATGGAGTGTTGAATTCAAAGCTGGAATCGCCAATTTTTTTTAAATGTGATTGCCACTGGTTGAGCTTAAGATTGTCAGAGGAGCGCAACACTGCCAGATGGTTTCTGTGATAACCTCTTAGTGAGAAAATGGAGAAGCAATCAGATTCTGGCATTTATAAGTAAGAGAGAGGGTTTTGCGTCTAATTCTCTGCTTCACTGCAAGCCAGTGCAATTCCCTCCTGAAAGCGGTGACGTGATCACATCTAGATAAGCCAAACACAGCCCCAACGGTCCCATTCAGTTTGAAGTTGATGTAGGTTAACCTGTGATGTACCAATCTGTCATGATCACCAGGAACCACTCACATCTTCCACACACTCACTTCCCACTTGGGGCCATGAAAAGGGAGGGCTGGACATCATTGTTGCGCTCCTGGCACTCATTAGGGTTCAAACCTGGCCTTTAGCCTTATGAAGGTAGCCCCTCCAAGATGGCCACCCAGATGCCCATCCAGATTACTATCAATATGGCCAACAACAGGGTCAATCTGCTTCATACAGACCTACGGCATAGTGCGCATGGGTGGGTGCCTATTTAAACCACACCCATGCTTTCCTCCTCGCTTTGCGTTACCCTGCCTGCAGCAGCGTGATGCTTACCACAGCTCTGGCTCCAGAAACCCGATCCTAGAAGGGAACGAAAACCACAGCGGCTTCTGTGTTCCGTGACCTCTGTAGGCACGAGCGGGCCCATACCAGTGTCCGGGTCCCCTGCACCATCGGGGATCCAGGGTCAGCAAACATCAGTGACAACATCATTGTGTGTGGAACCAGCAGAGAACATCACAAACGCCTGGCGGCAGTGTTACAGAGACTCGAAGACGCAGGACTCACACTAAATGCGGAAAAATGTGAGTTTGGCAAGGAAGAACTTTTTTTGGCTACATCTTTAACTCCAAAGGCGTGTCACCCAGTCCAGCAAAGGTGAATGACATCAAAAACACCGAAGTCCCACAATCTGCCACCAAAGTCCGAAGTTTCATTGGCATGGCATCGTATTGTGCTAGGTTTATCCTGGACCTTGCTACCCCCACAAGCCCCCTCCGCGAAATCGCAAAGAAAGACCAGAAGTGGCAATGGTCACCTCCACACCATCAAGCGTTTTCATAAAATCAAGGACTCGCTGTCCACCTCCACGACAATGGCTTTCTTTGACATTGAAAAGACACTGAACTCCTTGTCGACGCAAGCCCAGTGGGTTTAGGGGCCACCTTAACTCAAACAGACAAGGAAGGCAACGTACACCACATTACTTTCGCCAGGCATGCACTGACCAAAACCGAACAGAACTATGCGCATATTGGGAAGGAGGCGCTAGCAATACTCTGGGGATGCTGACACTTCAAAGTGTACTTACTGTGCAAGCAGACAAAGGTGTTCTCAGACCACAAACCCCTCATTCCCATCTTTAGGGGCTCTGCACCACACCCCCAGCATGAATCAAGAAATGGATGTTACAACTTCAGCCAATCCAGCGAAGGTGAATGACATCAAAAACACTGAAGTCCCACAATCTGCCACCGAAGTCCGAGGTTTCATGGGCATGGCAACGTATTGAGGTGGAGTATTGGGCGGGGGCAGACAATCCCTCTGACTTTCTATCCCGACACCCATGGCCCGCTTCTGCACAAGGGAAGAAACATGCTGCAAAGACTGACAAGCACGTATGTCACGTCGTCGCGTGCGCCCGACCATGGTCCCTCACACTTCAAGAAGTATCAGATGAGACCAAGGCAGATACGATCTTAGCCCGTACCACACAAGCTATCCAGATGGGGAACTGGAAGAACTTCCTGACCACGACAACTCAGCGCACAAAATCAGCCCAGGAAAAGCTACAAGCAATATTTTGGATCCGGCACAAGCTCACCGTTGCCCCTGCGGGAGTTATACTAAAAGGACACCGAATCATATTACCAACAGCGCTGGAAGAATGAGCACTCAAACTGGCCCACAGTGGGCACCAAAGAGTTGTAAAGACCACCTCATACCTGAAATCCAGAATGTGGATCCCCCGCATGAAACAGTGGGTCATGGAACTCGTCGAATCCTGTGCAGCCTGCCAATCCGCTAGAAGAACTGAAACCACAAAGCCAATCATCAGCGCCCCAAGGAGCAACACAAGTTGGGAGTCCATCAGCATAGACTACTGCACCATCACAGGAGAAGGATACCTACTGGTCCTAGTGGACGAATTCAGTCACTACCCAGAGGTTGAACATGTAGCATCCACCAACGCAGAGACAATGATTCTGGCACTTGAAAAAATATTCGCAACACACAGAATCCTGCCCAAAATCAGGAGTTACAACGGCCCTCCGTTCACTAGCCAAGAACTGTGACAATTCTTTCAAGACCTCAACATTCAGCACAAAAAGATCACTGCACATTGGCAACAAGCCAACGGAGACACTGAACGATTCATGGGGTCGCTGAATAAAGTGATCCGCATTTCAAAAAAACGCTGCCACTCATGGCTAAGTGCTGTGTACTGGTTCCTGAGGACTCATCGCCAGACCCCACACTCATCGACCAGCATCAGCCACGCAGCCCTCATGTTTGGAGTACCAATACAAACGGAACTCCCAGTACATCTAAGCTGGGTAGCCCAAGATCCAGATATCCCCCTTTTAGAAGCAAAGCGGGTTAAACGGAATGAACATGAGAGCCACACTCGACTAGCCAGCCACTGAGAGCTGCAGCCAGGAGACACGGTGCTGGTCAAGAACTGGGCCCCGCCCAGAAAAATTTCACTTAACTTCGAATCCCGCCCATGGACAGTTAGCACCACAAACCACAGCATGATCACCGGCATCAGAGGGAGTGAAACTGTGACAAGAAACAGTTCACACTACTGAAAGGTTCCAGCGGAGATGTGGGAAGAAGTCCTGGAGAGCCCCAGGAGAGAACCGCCATTACCAGACCAACTAGAGGGACACGACGCACCCCAAGAACTCAGAGAATCACACGGTGCATGGGCAACGCCCGATCAGAGACTCCTCGAGACGAAGAGATGGAGAGGATACATCCCTGATACCATCTGAGGGAGAAGCCACGGCTGTCATCCGCCTCCAAGGAGTCTCTCATTGGTCAAGCGTGACTAGGCCACACTCCTAAAGAGACTAGAAGAGACTATAACTGACAAGGGCACCTCCTTTATCTGCAGGGTGAATTGTTATTTAAGTATCACTGTATAAATCTCTGATAAGGCTCATTTCATGGGGTTTAAGGTTCTTATGTGGTGGAATTCTGTAATTGATCTGTTCGAGATCCCGAGGTACCAATTTCTGGAAGATGTCAATCGAAGGTACATTAATAGGTGGTACGAATCCGCTCTTGGCCCTAAATTCTTGGAAATCAGGCTTATTGGTGGGTTTCTCATAAGTTTCCAATTCCTCAAAGAATACTTTCAGTTTGAGCTTCTTTACGAATGTATACAGTTCGATCTTACTGTTAAACAATGTTGTGCCGTAGGTAGGGACAAAACTCAATCCTTTTGGCAGTGTATTTTCCTCCTGTTTGCTGAGTATTCTGTCTGAAATGTTCATGACTAGGTTTTTTTTAATTGTAGACGTGTTTGAGGTTTGGCTCTTGGGTGCCCTCCTCCCCCTGCGGGTTCTTTTGGGTGTGCGCCTAAAAAAGCTGAGGTGAAGGATGCTTGTGCTGAAGGGCTCACTGCCTGGTTAGAGTTATCAATTGTTTGTTCAGTGGGTATAGCTAACTCCCTTGGTGCCTCTGAATCTGAGCTAGAAGTGTTGTCGGATGGATGTTTGTCAGATTGATATTTAAAAAGCTTTCTTGGTGCTACCGGGCCAGATTTCTCCATTCCCGTGTACACTTTGTCGTTAATATAATCATATGTGTCACGCTTTAATTTCTTGACTTTCTTTTGTTCAAGTTCAGTTTTATATACTTCCAATTTTGTGTTTATATCTAAAAGAATTGAGTCGTATTCCTCTTTGCCCAATAAATCCATCCACTAGTTCCCTTTCGATCTCCTGGATTTCTGTGCTTAGACTCACCAAATTTTTAGAGAGTTCTTGGATGGTGAGTAGGATCAGGTCTAGGGAGCATTTGTTTAAAATGGCCTCCCACCTATGAACAAACTCCTTGCTCTCTTTACTGATGACTGTATCTCACAGCAATTGGCTATGAAGGAGAAATTTCTGAAACGAGCATACCACCAAGAAGAATTAGATTCTGCAGTTGAAAGGGTCAGTTCCCTTGAATGCAGAGCTCTACTATCAGCTACGAAGAAACCAACAAGGGAGCTCAAGTCACCAGTGTATGTATCTAAATTCTCCACTCAGAGCAATACAATTAAGAAAACCATCAAGAAACATTGGAGCATTTTTAAGAATGATACGAGAGTACAAAATCTATTCAATGAGCCACCTGTTTTCACCTATCAAAGAAATAGGAACCTCAGGGATGAACTGGTACATACAAGACCACCCTTGAAGAAATTGATTACACAGCGTACCGGTACATTTCCCTGTTTACACTGCATCAATTGCAACTCAGTTATCAAAGGCAATGTTATTTTTCAACCACGAACAGGTAAGAAGATTCTCCTCAAGACATTCGGAACATGTGACAGTATGAACATCATATACGGCATCAAATGCCCATGTGGGAAATACTACGTGGGTCAGTCAACCAGAGCGGCGAAGACACGGTGGAACGAACACCGGTCTTGTATCCGCAACTCCAACCCCAATTCAGTTGTGGCCCGCCATTGGGCCTCGAACAATCATAACCTCTCACAAATCAAGTTTTTGATCCTATAAGTTCTGACCAAGAACAATCCCCATGAGGATTTGGGCCTGCGCCTTAATTGCAGGGAGACATTTTGGATTGACAAACTTTGCAGTCTGGTTCTGAATGGTTTGAATGAGGAAATCAACTATCACTGTTATGTTTGAGATACATTACTATTCACCACCTGGCGCACTCTTTGTGCCTCCAGTGTGCTTCCTTTTGTGTATTTGACTACATGATTCGAGAATTCGTACTATTTCCAATTTGAAACTTCACTTTATGTCACCTAGATCAGACTTGCCGCATGTCCCGGACTTCGTCTGGGACCCAAGGTGCCACCCATGGGTGACACCTGCCGCGACGAGGCTGGACCTTGATCATCTTTAGCATATGAGGTTGATTTCAGTACTTGCCTGTTGTTTATGTTCATGTTTGGGGTTTTTATTTATTTACTTGCTCATATTATATGCATTTATTGATCCAGTTGGTTACATATTTGTGTTTTCATGGAGTTTAGAAGTATCCCTTTCTGCTGCCTTTACTTGCGCTTCAACCATGGAGTATTTCTTCTGTTTTTATTATTTTTGTTTTTTCCTATTTTTTTGCTATCTCAATTGTGGGCATAGATAGGGCATACCTCATAAATATTTAATGTCTTCATTCCCGCAGGCTAGCACCTGCTACACAACTTAACTCGTGACCACTCGCATCCCGCTGATGCGAAGCGGTCACGGTGTGCTACAAAAGAACTGTAGTCTTAGCAACGGCTTAACGCGGAAGTCTGAGTTACTGCAGTGAAGCCACACACAGGAGGATTCTCACGCTTTGTGTGCTTAAAGGTATTTGATTCATGCTCAACACACTGCTCCTATCTCATTACATACACTCGTATGCTGGTAATATTGAGGCATCTGATTTGATCCTCTTTTTTTGATTACTAGATTCGATTTGCCATGTGTGCTACAAAAGTACTGTTGTTTCGGCAACGGCTTAACACTGCAGTCCGAGTTACTGCAGTGAAGCCACACACAGGAGGATCTGCACGCTCCGCGTACTTAAAGGTATATTTCATCGCTTTTACCTTATTAAATACAAGCGTATGCCAGTAATGACGAGGCATCTGATCTGATCCTCTTTTTTGACTACTAGATACGATTTGTTACGAACACAATTGGATTTTGTATTAACCCCCGCTATCCACGACATTGCAGTTGGCCCATCTCTCTGTGGGCACGTACGTTTTGTTCTACACCATTTGCCACACCAATAAGGTAAAACTAAACCTCATTGCCTTATGTTGCTATTGATTTACATTTCATATCACTTATAGGGTATTCTGATTTTGTCTTTTCTATCCACCAACTATTGAAAACACTGCTGATCTGTATGTTACATTTTCTTTTATTTTTTATAACAAATGTGCATATTATGATGTTAATGTGTGTGTTTTGTACATATCCACTCTGATTACTAGACTTGCCCAGAAGAAGGAAATGATTTCCGAAATACATTAGCATAATTCAGTCTGAATTATGTATGGAATAATTCAGTCTGAATTATGTATGGATTGTGGCAATTGCTCCCTCATTAAGAATTCATTAGTGACATTTGTTTTGAATTTCTTTTGGATAAACAATCTTTTTTGATATTCAACCATGAAACAGACTCATCTATTTTTTTGATTAAGCATTATACATTTTTGATACCTGATCATATTGCTTTGAACTTTGAATAACTACCTACCCAGATTGGGCCCAAAAGAGAGCGGCTGTGTGACCTAGTGTTGCTACTTGGTCTCTAGCTTTTGTTGTATTTTTTGAGTCAGGGTGTCTCCAGACTTATCACAGCCAGCTCCTTCAGAACCTCTATTCTGAACATTTAACTCTTCTCCTTTTTTTACACTGACTTTAATATTTAGAGTATTTTTTGAATTTTGTGGTGCCCACTCATCTCTCCGTTTGCCAGTTTGGAGCGGTAACCCGCAGAGCTCTGTGAGAGTGGGGGACTTTGCCATAGGGATGTGGTGGTGGGATAAGCAATACAGACACGTCTCTGTGCCACCCAGTTTTGAACCTGGGTGTCTTTGTTGGTGTCCCCAAGGAGGATGGAGTTTTGGAAGTATTGAGTTTTACAGAGGCACTTGACTTCCCGTCTTGAATGGTGGAGAGGCAGTGCTTCAATTGGATAATGCCATCAAAGCAGTTGAACTACAGTTATAGCTGTGTGTCATCACCTTATTGGCAGATTTTGATGTTGAATTTAGCTGAGTGTCCCTAGTGGCTTCATTTACAGGCTTAACATGACAGGGAGAGAATGGAGCCTTGGGGAACTTCACAGGTCACTGGTTGTTGTTGATATCTGTAGGCGTTCATCTTAATGAGTTATTTCTGTTGGTGACATAGGAGTTTGACATAGGAGCCAAACACTTGAAGCACTGTGGGAGAGGTCAAGGTGTTGAGTAGCAATGTGTTGCTAAATTGTTGAATGTGGCAGAGAGTTGCAGCAGGACTAGGAGGCATGTGTTGCCCTTGTCCATGATGGGGAACATCTTGTCATTGACCTGGATGGTGGTGGTCTCATCTTGCGTCAGTCAGACTTGTATTCTTGAGGTAGGTTGTATAGGACAATATTTTTGTGTAATTAAAGCATGAACGTCTTCTCAATGATCTTGCAAATGGATGATGGGGTAGTAGTTTGTTATGTTATCTGGGCCCAGTGTGGACTTCTTTAGAAGAAGCAGGCTCTGTCCAGTTTTCAGTGCGTTAAAGAAGATGTCTTGCATGAGGGAGGAGTTGATTGTAGGGAAGAGAGGTGCCAGAGCCTTTCTTTTGATATTCTTCATGATGGTGGCTAGGATGATGTCCTCACAGGAGGTGGCCTTGTGTGATGAATGGATTTTTATGAGCTATTCCAGTGCTAGGGGTTTTGAATTCTGACCGTTTTAGAACATGGAGTGATGGTATAGCTAGGGTATCTACGGTGAGTAGGGTGTCATCAATGTGGTAATGGATATTCTTGATTTAATCAATGGCGAACATGTTGATTGAATGGCATCTCTCTGTGGATTTCTGTACTGCAGGGGCTCATAGAGAGCAGCGTTTTATAGCTTTTTTTACGATGGAGTCTTCTGCTATTGATACTTTGTGGTTGAGTGCTTTAGATGAGTAGATAAGGGCTTTGTGGGCTGAGCAAACGATGTTCATTGTGGTGGATGACACATTGGTGAATTCCTGTGCATATGAGGGTGCAGGTGGCTTGGTTTTGTTGGTTCTTAGTTTCAATGGTGAATGGATGTTGGCAGAGTCAGGTACACGGCAGTTGATCTGGTTGAGATGGATGTTAATGTCAGATGAAGGAGTTAGTGTGTAAGCCAAGTTAGTGAGGTTGAAGGGTTGTAAGGGAAGTTTTTGAAGGAGTATCAGGTTGTCTTTGTTTGTTTTAGTTGCCCTCAATTGGAGGACTTTGAGCACTGGTGCATCATCGGCATGACTGTGTGGTCAGTCCAGTCGAGTTGTATAGGAGGGAGGCATATAATTTATGGTGATGAGCGAATAACAAGTCAAGAGTGCAGTCTTTGGCGTGAGTGGGATAAGTGTTGACATGTATGAGGTGAAAGGTGTCCCGGAGATCAAGGATAACTTTTTTGGTCTTCTTTGTTGCTTGCATTCCTGGAAGACTGAGGTCTCCTAGGAAGATTTACATAGAGTGGTTGACAGTTGATGCAGTGATGAGGTTGGTAGTTTCATCCAGAGTGGATTTTTTACTCTGTGGTGGTTGTTAGATCAGGTGGAAAGTAGCAGTTGAGGTGTGGGAGGGTGGAAAGGGACATTTCAGGAAGTGTCATATCAGGAGTCAGGGACTACATTTAGAAGGTTCGCACATTGAATGGACCATTTAAAGTCTCCAGGCATAATCCTACTCATGAGGGAACAAGTGTCAGTGATGACAAGGACAAACACAATAGGGCAATATGGGAAAACTGAAATTAAGCTCAGAAAAAGTGTTGTAGGCGTTTCCTAAAAGTAAAGAGCTGATCTCAGTTCATGATTCATTGTGAGGGTCTGTTGACCCCAAACACGTGTTTACTGTGTCTTTCCCTGGCAAATGCTGCAATGGTACTTTAGTATGGAACTCTAACATGCTCTCCTGTACAAAGAAGAATGGAATCCCCCAAGACTGACTGTCGACAATCTATCTTATAAAATGAAATCAAGCCAGCAAAGGGCCAACCATCACATGCACACCTGCAACCTTGAACTGTTAATGTTAAGCATGTCTTATGCAAAGCATCTATGTGGCAGTGCTTAATTTGTGCTGGTGTTAAATAGGGCAGTAGGGGGACGATGGCGGGTGGGGGAACCAGCCATCAGATAGCTTAGAACACAAACTCAGATTAGCAGTTCCAGCACACGTTCCGTGCCTCCTTATTGGCCCCAGCCAAGGGTGATAATGCCATTTTAAATGAGTTTGCTTTCCATTTCTCACACAAGTTCAGTTCTCCAAGTGTAACTGTACTGATACTTCTCTGCAGGGCTAATATAATTGTTAATGGGAATGCATTGCTTTAACATAGTCCTGTGTATAGCCTTAGCTTGCCTCACATCTAGACAGGATTCTCAATGTTAGCATGTGCCACACTTAGATGGAATTCCTAGCCTTAACTTGTGTCACATCTAGATAGAAATGTGAATGTTAGCATGTGCCACACTTAGATGGAATTCTTAACCTTAGCCTGCGTTGCATCTAGACAAAATGTGAATGTTAGCATGTGCCACACTTAGATGGAATTCTTAACCTTAGCCTGCGTCACATCTAGACAGGATTCTGAATGTTAGCATGTGCCACACTTAGATGGAATTTTTAGCCTTAGCTTGTGTCACATCTAGACAGATTTATGAATGTTCGCATGTGCCATACTTAGAAGGACTTCTTAACCTTAACCTGCGTCGCATCTAGACAAAATGTGAATCTAAACACTTAAATGAAACTGTGAATGATGACAAGTGCAACACTAGAATGGAATCGTGATCACTAGCCTGCCTCACATCTAGACAGAATGTTGAAAATTAGCAGGCGCAACACTCTGATGTAATAGTGAATGATGGCAGGCATCACACCTAGACCTAATTGCAAGGACAGTAATGACAACGAACCAATCCACTAACAATTTCATCCCTCTGCATACACCTCTCAAACTCTAACCAAACACAACCACAAGCCTAAAACGCAGCAATCCGCACAGACTTCACAACAGCACACAACGACTATCGACCGTATAACACTCCATGCCCAGCCAATGGACCCACCGGGCTCAGGCAGCCAAAAGCACATCACTGATATCTTGCATTTTTCCAGCTCATTCCCAATAATTCACCCCTCCTCTCCCTCTTTCAGAGCCTCCAGAGCACCAGGGGACCACTACGGTGGTGATAGTGCGCGGTACAAATTTTCTTTAACATTAACATATAGGGCCTCATCACGAGTTGGGCGGTAACGCCGGCGCTAATAGCGCTGTGCCCTACCACCAAACCCACTGCCGCTATTAGCGCCGGATCATGGATTTGGCAGATTTGGAAATCCCCATTCCCCATTGAGCCCATTCAGGAATGCCCAATTCTCCATTGGGCTCAATGGGGAAATGGCGCGCTCATACCGCCGGCGGATTTACCGCCGGTGGTATGAGCGCAAATTTTCGGCAGATTTCCCCCCAGTTTAGAGCTGGGGAGAAATCCGCCAAAGCCCTGATTTGGCGGAACCTTAAATCCAGCGGTAACAGCGCTACCACCGGATTTAAGGGTTACCTGTGTTTTTTTTAATGACAGTACAGGCCTTTACTACCATGGTGTCTGCTAATGTTCTTTAAATGAAGCACTAGAACTCATCAACAGGACTGCTATACCTATGACTGACAACATTGGCACTTCCACAATTAAAGCTATACTTTACATTTAAAGTACCTGAATTTCTCAGAAGGGTTGCTGTATGTTCAGTAGTTCAGTACCAAATGTTATATTTTATTATTAGAAGAGAGACTGATTGAATGTGCATTGAGTCTAAACTCCCTGCTAGTGCTCTCAAGAAGGTATTGTGCACAATAATAAGGTGCACACATAGCACTTTTAATAAATTACCCTCCTTCCATATCTGACATCTAACAGCCACTTTTCCATCATCAATTGTCATTCAAAAATATTTGGTTTAACAAAGCACAATGTATTTATTTTAATTTATTGGACATTTATATGGCCCCTATAAACAAGTGTTTCCAGGTGCCACAAGACAAGATGGAGGGAGAACATGGGAGCCACTAAAGTAGAACAACAAAAATGGTTATATTGGGCAATGCTACTGTGCAAGTGCATGACAAGGTGGTAAGAGCAGGGGCGAGGGGAAGAGGGAGAAGTGCAGGAGTGGTGTGCCCCAATGCTGGGGGTGAGTACAGTGCTAGGCGGGCCAAGGTGGCAAAGGGAAGAGGGGGGAAGGGAGGATGAGTACAGTAGACAGGGAGGTCCAGGTTGAGCTAGTCTGAGTAAGGGAGCCTAAAGGCCAGTGCTGGCAAGAGATGCTGGGGGGCCTGATAGGGGGTGGTCTGACCCCTGTATGAGTCTGAAGGGACCAGGCCCCAGCCGCAGCGGCAGAGGGAGAGTTAGCATGGGAGGGGGATAAGGAAGGAAGAGGAGAAAAGGAAAGTCTTGAGAAGTTTCCAGAACTTAAGATGATCTGACTCAAGTGTGAGGGGGGCAGGGAGGCCGTTCCAGCAGGAAGAAATAGCAGAGGAGAGGGTTGTACCTCCCCCTCTCTGTTAGGGGAAACATTTGACCAGCAGTGAGTCGGAGCCAGAGGATTGAAGGACTCTGGCCTCGAGGTATTTAGGGAAGGATAGCTGGATGTAGAGAGTCCCAGGCCCCATTCATCCTTGTGGATGATGCAAAGGGTCTTCAATTTGATCCTTGTGGTCACTGGGAGCCAGTGGAGAGATTTCAGGGCTGGAGAGATGCAGTCCCTGGGCTTGAGGCCAAGGATAAGTCTTGCAGTCCTATTCTGGATAAGTTGAAGGAGGTGAAGGGAGGAAAAAGGCAGATTGAGGAAGAGGCTGTTGCAGTAGTCCAGCATAGAGAGAACCAGGTCTCCTGAGATGTTGAGCCTCTGTGGAAATGTGAGGAAATGTGGAATACCCATGAGGAGGTGCAGCTGAAAAAACTACTTCTTTGCAAGGTCCCTAATATGTGGTGAGAAGGAGTGAGATGAGTCAAAGATGATCCCTCACAGGAGGGTGAGGCGAGGGGACTTCAGGGGTCAGGTCAGAGAGCAGGGAGGAAACAAGGAGCAGGTATCCCCATGAGAAGGATCTCTGTCTTAATGGCATTACGGCAGAGATCATTGGCAGAGCACCATGCTTGAATATCAGTGAGGTATTCAGGTATGACAGAGGAGGCAGAGGGAGTCGAGGCTGGCAGCTTGAAAGAGAGCTGTGTGTTGTATGCATAACACTGGGAATAAGGAGAGGAGGTAGGGATCAGGTGGGCCAGAGGGCCAGGTAGATGTTGAAGAGCCATGGGGATAGGATAGAACCCTGGGGGATGCCACATGTAGAGAGTGAGGTGGAGGAGAGAAAAGGACCCATTTGCAATTGGGATGGTCTGTTTGAAAGGAAAGAGGTAAGCCACACCAGTGCCCTGTCCGTGATGCCTAGAGTATCATGGAGATTGTTTATGAAGATGGAGCGGTTGACTGTGTCGAAGGCAGAAGAAAGATCGAGGAGGATCAGAACAGAGAGAGTGTTAGAGATTAGAGAGTAGGTCCTCATAGGTGTTCAGGAGAATAGTTTCCATACATCTGGATGCCCTCAAACCGGAATGGTTGTAATGGAGGCAGCCAGCCACTTTGGTGTGGAGGGTCAGTTGGGGGATGACCAGCTTCCCCATGAGTTTGCCTAAAAAAGGGTTGATAGAGATACAGCGATAGTTAGCAGGGCAAGAATGGTCAGCAGAATTTTATTTAGGAGAGGGTGCACACGAGATTGCTTAACGGGTTGTGAGAAGGAGCCAGTGGCAAATAAGTGGTTGCCGGGGTCAGCCAAGGCTGAGGCGAGAGAGGCGATGTTGTCCTTGATGGTTCTGGAGGAGCAGGGAGCATCTGTTTATGGGAAACGTTCATAGAGCAGACACATCTAGAGATCTCATCTGTTGCAATTGGAGAGAAGGAGGAGAGTATGGGAGAAATGAGGAGCCAGGGAGGTAAGAGAAGGGGGTGGCAAGTGGAGCAGATGACAGAGAGGACAGGATGTCCAGACTTTTGGAGGAGAAGTAGCGGGCAGACAGAGGGCCTGGAAGGGACAAGGGGAGGAGGAGACTGCAGTAGGATTGGCAAGTTCCTTGCAGATGTTAAAGAGTTCAGCTGTGTTATGGGTGGCTCTAGAGATGCAGGCTTGGACATGAGCCCTCTTCTTGGAGCACATGGTGACACGGTATTGCCTTTGGAGCAGGCAGCAGGCCATTTTGTCTGAGGATGAGCTAGATGCCTGCCACTTCCAATCTGCAGCTGTGCATTTCAGTTTCAAAGCTGCCAATTCGGATTCATACCAACTGTTGCATTTGGAGGAAGGTGTCATGCGGATCCTCATGATGGGGTCAAGGATGTCCAGCGTGATGGAGTTTAGCTATAACAGAGTCAGAAGGAGTAAAATGACGGGGGAGGAGCCGGCATGATGGAAGAGGTAAATGCAGCGACTGACACACGCTTCAACGATCGAATGACAGAAAAGGAGCTTGGCAGTGCGGGTGGAGTCATCATCAGAGGACTGGGGAGGTCAAGGTGGGAAGAGAGGAGAGAGTGGTCAGACCAGGAGAGAGGTGTAGTAAGAGGGTTGGAGAGAGGGCTGTCTATAGAGATGAGTCATTATCTATGAAGTTAAGTTATCCTGGATTTATGCCCGGAAGGAGAGCTATATGTGTTCTCCTCTATGATGAATAAACATTTCAACATGATTTTTCTTTTTGTTTTACACATCAATATTGCTAAAATACAGACCAAGGACTCAGGCTGGATGGTTCTCCCTTTGCCTGTCACGAATTCTCCATACCACCAACCAAAAGTAATTAGGGGATAAACACAGATGACACTCAATTGCCAGATTCTTCTAACATGATTAATGGTTTGTACTTACTTTCATTGAAATGCTGTGATTCATGTTGCAAGTATTATGTTAAAAGATTTCTTTACCTCAACAGATAACTATGAATATTGCAAAATTCTACTGCATAATATTATGGAACCCAATTCCATGGAACATGTTCAATGGGCATGGTCTAGTGCAACTTTAACATGTGTGTTGTTCCATGGAACAGTATTCTAAGGGACATTGTTTGATTGCACATTATTACTGTAAGACATTATTTCTGCTAAATTCATTATATTCCTGATTGTAATACTTACTCTAGAACAATATTCGTCACGCTACTTTCCTTAACACTGACAGTAACACTAGTAGATTGAGCAAAATATGTATGATGGGAATTACCACTACTGGGGCACAATGTTTGATGTGGACAGGATTTAGGCTATTACACACACTATACAAAATATGCTCAAATTGGATATTAAACTGCTTAAGCTATAAAGGACTAAAAAGTCCTGCCGATGAGGGACATGGTAACATTTTAGTGAATAAGGGAGGTCTCTAAAATGTCTCCCATAAAAGAAAATCCACTGTAAGTGACTCAAAGTTGTTACGGATTGATTTGGCTCTCCACCTGTAAAAATCCTTGTTTGATATAATCATTAGGAGCTGAGAAGCAATTTGGTGCAGAATATGCTCTTTAAACTGCAAAATGCAGAGCACTGTCAACTTTTTATCCATATGTTTGTAGAAAGACTTCCTTTAAAATAAACAATTGAACCCTTTGTTTCAGAAATGTGTTAAGTTGGACCCACTCCCATCCACGTTTCCTCTGAAGGCATTACGTCATTTGATAGCCTCACTTGTTCAGTAACACCAGGTTCATTAGCACTAGGACACCAGACCAGTTTTTGGATGGGAGGCCCCGTCCAGCACCCCTACTGTCGAAATTGTTCCAGCACCACTGCTACAACAGTGCATGCAGGTCTCTCACAATGGACAAGGAGGGGCTTTAGGAGGGAAGACGGGTCCCCAATACAGCATGCCACATTATTGGACAGACTTATTTTTGCACTATCACAACCTTCTGTAGTGGATGTTTTCAAATACACCGCCCACACTCACAACACTGACAGGGTATCACTTGAAAATGCCACCGCGGACACATAAGCCAGAATTGCAGCATATATCTCCGTTCCCACTGTAGCTGAATATTTTGTCACGGCATCTACCACTGACCAGTCACCTGTCTCATGGAATGCCCCGCCCACAGCGCAAATTATTGGAAAAAAGGTGCTCAGAGGAAGAAAAGGAACTATGGGTTAAAAGAAGGTACAAAGAGTCCTGCATGATTTATTGTGGAGACAGACAGGAAGGTACGGGGAAAGCAGTAATGCCACATGAAATACTGGTAGTAGCGTTTGATCAACTCCAGCACCCCTCACACAGCTCCAAACACAATATCACTGCTGGCATATAGGAGGACTGGTCTATACCAAACCTCCAAGAACATTTAGCCAGTATGGTCATTCAATGCATCACGTGTCAAAGTTTCAGTACAGGAATGACTTTACGAACAATGAGAGTCACTGCCCCACCTACTGGGCCATTCACAAGCTGCACAAGGGCAAGATTTGCAACTGGTCTCGATACTTGATTGTTGTCTCATGATGGGTGGAGGAAGGTCCTTGTGCACATCCGGATGCCAAATGCACGGCTACGTTTCTGGTCCGCAAAGTGTTCCTCGATGGGGATTGTGTGATGAATTAAGGTCAGATAATGGCACACATTTTTTCAAAGAGTTGTTTAAAGAGATAACTAAATTTCTTGGCATTGAACAGCGGATTCGTATGATTTACAAACCCCAAGGCAATGGAGCTGTAGAGTGGATCAACGGACTCATCAAAAATAAATTGTCTAAGCTTTGCACCATGTTAAGGAAAAACTGGGTTCACTGCTTACCCTTGGCACTCTTCAGTGTATGCACGCAGCCCAGCAAAGACCACCATTGATCACCCCATGAGGTGGTATCAGGTCACTGTATGCATATACCCCCTATCTCTTATCTCCAGTTAGGAGGGCGTCAGACAGCCATAGGGCAGCAGCTGTTTTGATGTGAGGAATTTAAGGACTATCTGACTACCCTAACACGAGCAATTAAATAAGTTTCCCAACAGATTGCTCCACCGTGATCTGAGCACTTGCCAAGTGCCACAACTGCATCCCTGAAATACCATAAAATGAGGCTTAATACAAAGAAATGGACATAGCCCGTCATGAGGTTCAACAATAGTAATTACAGGCCAGACTGGGATCTCAGCGCCCCACAATGCATGCGTACAGACACCGTGGTTGGAGAGTGCCCCGAACAGTCAGCGTGTAATGCATATATACATTCAGGGATAACATACGATACACTTGTCCAGCCCCCTCTTGCAATAGGGTCCATAGGGTTCATGACCTTTCCACGTAGGTGATATTACTGAGACAATGTTTGTGCATTCTTCCCCGTCCTCCTATTGACAATTTACTGTCTGGGAAGGGGGAAAAGTCGTGCGTGGGGGCATATCATGTTCCCTGGTACAAGGTAACATTTGCTGTACAGTTTATCTATGTTGCTCTTGAAGCCTAGGGTCAGTCTGCTCTAAAGCTTAGAAAACAGGATTTTTGTCATGACCCCCATCCTGAAGACCCCCTGGCAAGCCCATGGGCCAGGAAGGGTCTCCACTAAAACCAGGCATCCTTGGCCTAGGCCTTCTTGGGGCCAGTCCTGGCACCTTTGGCGCCAGGCTCATACTTGATAAAGGACTTGTGTCAAATATAAAGAGCAAATATATGAATGGGTGAGACCCAAAGACAAATAAAAGCAAGTTTAATCTTAAGTATTGGCCTCTTAACAATATGTACTTAAAGTGGCAGATGCAAAAAGTGCTAGTGCAAAACCATAATCATAATCATGTTGTCAATAAAACATACCAGAGAGAGGATGCAGCCACAACACTGTTTGAGAATACCAAATTCAGATATCTAACAACAGTCAATTTCAATGATATTTGAGGGCCAGAAAGGAGCAAGTTCCACCACTCCATTAAGGAAATAGTTCTAAAATTTGACAAGAAAAGCCCACAATTTTGATGTCTCAACCCACATAAACCTTGACAATCTACTACTATATGGTCCAAAGATTCAACTTTGTCAGATGCACTACAAATGCAGCATGTTGTAAGGTGGAGTGCAATTTTTAAATGTGCCCCCAGCACCTCATTTGTGGGAAAGAAATTCAGATGAACTCTAGGAAATTGGGTTCTCCACATCGAATTTGGAAATTTCTTTAAATAATCAGGCACTGTGTTTAATTTTTTTTCCACATTACCGATATAGGTAAATAAGCCATTTTTTTTCATTCCTGGTAAGAATCCCATTGTCCAACCAAAGTTTCTTTTTGAGGACAGTAGGAATAGCTATTGACATGTTGGTGGAAGCTTCTATGGGACGCAAGATGTTCAAACAGAGCTTCTCCCATGACCTCATCTTTCATACTTAAACAATGAAAGTTGAGTAAAGCAAACAAAGAGCCCTCTTTCAGCCATTTCCAGCTTTCTCAATAAAGACAGAATTTTCCACTTCACCAGAGCACTCAAATATAGAAGACCAGTTCATAACGAAGAACTGGGACAGGAGCTACCTTTGGAAAATTGAGGACTCTTTTCCAAAAGGTACCCTCTACGGTAGCCCAGGCAACCGTGAACAATTTGAGTAGAGTTTCCGCTCCATAGGTTAAAATTGGGGTGGCTTTAACTTTGTAGAAATATGGAATAAGGAGGCAGGAGAAACAACAAAAAATGTTGATTCATGAGACGGGCTTGAGAAGCTAAGCTCATCACCTTTTGTTTCAATTTGGTGATCAAACTTACATTTCTTCGTCCTCCTGCAGTTATGAAGCCCAAATAAGTGAACCAAGAGACCACTTCAAGAGGATCTGAGTTTAGTGCCAAGTGTAAGAGATCTTTTTTTAAGCAATCTCATAACCAAAATCTTGGTTTTAGCAGTATTAAGGGACAGGTCATTAGTTTCAACATAACGTTGGAGTTCATTTAACTAACTTTGTAGATCAATAAGGGTGTGATCAAAAAGAACCAAATCATCTGCATAAGCCAGACAATTTACCAGGGCGTGACCAAAAAATGAAGAGAAGGACCTTTCTTTTATCAAAAACTCACCAATGTTCAAAATAAATAATATAAAAAGGAGGAGGGCTAGAACACAACCTTGATCAGCCCCTGTTCAGTATGGACTTGTGAAGACAACAGACCTTCCCTATTTAACCTCACACGAATTGAGGTGCCTTCATGCACAGATTTGAAGATATCAATTAAATACAAAGGGCAGCCCCAACTACACAATTTGGTCCACAAAAGAGATCTGTTAATACTGTCAAAGTCTAGGTAAAATGCAATAAAGGCGACCTGACCTACATAGCTACATCCTTGCAAATAAACTTTTTCCTTAAATTCTGTATCAGAAACCCATTAAGCACTGTTCCAGAGGCTTTCATAAACCCGGATTGATACTGATCATATCTTGCACAACTTGTTGCCCAATTGTGGAGTTGAAGCCACTCTAATGAGGCAAAGATCTTACTGGTGACATCAAGGAGTTCAATAGGACGATAGCTCCAGGGATTTTATCAATCACCGTTCTTATTTATTTATTTATTTATTTATTTATTTATAATATGCTCATAGCCAAATAATGGCTTTACATATACAGAGGGTAATTCATAGAATTTCCCACAAAAGTGGCGCACGCGGCTGGCGCACAGTGTCCCCGTGCGATACACTGCGCCAGCCGCGTGCGATAAAATCCATTTCATCGCACAGCGTATTCATGGATTTTAGCCCCCAAAACCGGCCGTGGCGCAGAGTGGCACAGTGACACTGCAGCAGCGCCAGTTACGCCCCCAAGAACGCCCTCGCTCAAGGAAAATCCATCAAAATCCCCAATTCATCGCAAATGTCTGCGCTCACCCTGGACCAGTTTACAGGGCTGCCAAACAGCAAACGCCAAGCGGGATCTGTGTATTACTGGGCTGCACGGGAAGTTTCACACGCGATTGGCCCTGTGCGAGCGGGGTACGTGTATAACTGTGGAGCGCGGGAAGTTTCACACGCGATTTCAGCAGGGTACGTGTATTACTGGGGTACGCGGGAAGTTTCACATGCAATTTCAGCAGGGTACGTGTATAACTGTGGAGCGCGGGAAGTTTCACATGCAATTTCAGCAGGGTACGTGCATTACTGGGGTGCGCGGGAAGTTTTACACGCGATTGGTCCTGTGCGAGTGGGGTACGTGTATTACTGGGGTGCGCAGGAAGTTTCACACGCGATTGGCCCTTGTGCGAGCGGGGTACGTGTATTACTGGGGTGCGCAGGAAGTTACACACGCGATTGGCCCTGTGCGAGCGGGGCACGTGTATTACTGGGGTGCGCGGGAAGTCAAACATGTTTTCAGGGGTGCGCGGGAAGTTCCACACGCGATTGTCCTGGGTACGTGTGTTCCAGGGGTGCGCGGGAAGTCTCACACGCAAATTCAGCAGGGTATGTGTATTTCAGGGGTGCGCGGGGAGTACTACACGTGATTTGGCCGTGTGGGTCCACCCAGGTGTTCCCTCTACACCCTCCACGCCCCCTGCAGGCAGCCCACACCACAGGGGACTACCCTGCACCCCTGCTCATGTCCCGCAGGCAGCCCATCCAGCATGGGCATGCCCCCCAGCCAAGCCACATGTCACCTTGCACTACTGAACAACAACGCATGTCTCCCAGCACCCCCACTCCTCAGCACTGTGGGGCACCTGCCAGCAGGCCCCCTTTCATGTCCAACTCATGTCCCCCTGCACCCCCACCCCCAAGCAGTCAGGGGCACCCTCCACCAGGCCCCCACTCATGTCTCCCTGCACCCCCACCCCCCAGCATCCAGGGGCACCCCCCACCAGGCCCCCACTCATGTCTCCAGCACCCCCACCCCCCAGCATCCAGGGGAACCCTCCACCAGGCCCCCACTCATGTCTCCCTGCACCCCCACCCCCTAGCATCCAGGGGCTCCCTCCACCAGGCCCCCACTCATGTCTCCAGCACCCCCACCCCCCAGCATCCAGGGGCACCCTCCACCAGGCCCCCACTCATGTCTCCCTGCACCCCCACCCCCCAGCATCCAGGGGCACCCCCCACCAGGCCCCCACTCATGTCTCCCACCCCCCAGCAGTCAGGGGAACCCTCCACCAGGCCCCCACTCATGTCCAACTCATGTCTCCCAGCACCCCCACCCCCCAGCAGTGCAGGGCACCCTCCACCATGCCCCCACACATGTCTCACAGCACCCCCACCCCCCAGCATCCAGGGGCACGCTCCATCAGGCCCCCACACATGTCTCCCAGCACCCCCACCCCCCAGCAGTGCAGGGCACCCTCCACCAGGCCGCCACACATGTCTCCCAGCACCCCCACCCCCAGCAGTCAGGGGCACCCTTCACCAGGCCCCCACTCATGTCTCCCCGCACTCCCACCCCCCAGCAGTGCAGGGCACCCTCCACCATGCCCCCACACATGTCTCCCAGCACCCAACCCCCCAGCATCCAGGGGCACCCTCCACCAGGCCCCCACTCATGTCCAACTCATGTCCCCCTGCACCCCCACCCCCCAGCTTCCAGGGGCACCCTCCACCAGGCCCCCACTCATGTCCAGCTCATGTCCCCCTGCACCCCCACACCCCAGCAGTCAGAGGCACCCTCCACCAGGCCCACACTCATGTATCCCAGCACCCACACCCCCCAGCAGTGCAGGGCACCCTTCACCATGCCCCCGCATATGTATCCCAGCACCCCCATCCCCCAGCATCCAGGGGCACCCTCCACCAGGCCCCCACACATGTCTCCCAGCACCCCCACCCTCCAGCAGTGCAGGGCACCCTCCACCATGCCCCCACACATGTCTCCCAGCACTGCCACCCCCCAGCATTCAGGGGCTCCCTCCAACAGGCCCCCACTCATGTCTCCAGCACCCCCACCCCCCAGCATCCAGGGGCACCCTCCACCAGGCCCCCACTCATGTCTGCCTGCACCCCCACCCCCCAGCATCCAGGGGCTCCCTCCATCAGGCCCCCACTCATGTCTCCAGCACCCCCACCCCCCAGCATCCAGGGGCACCCTCCACCAGGCCCCCACTCATGTCTCCCTGCACCCCTACCCCCCAGCATCCAGGGGCACCCCCCACCAGGCCCCCACTCATGTCTCCCACCCCCCAGCAGTCAGGGGCACCTTCCACCAGGCCCCCACTCATGTCCAACTCATGTCTCCCAGCACCCCCACCCCCCCAGCAGTGCGGGGCACCCTCCACCATGCCCCCACACATGTCTCTCAGCACCCCCACCCCCCAGCATCCAGGGGCACGCTCCACCAGGCCACCACACATGTCTCCAGGCACCCCCACCGCCCAGCAGTGCAGGGCACCCTCCACCAGGCCCCCACACATGTCTCCCAGCACCCCCCCCTCCCAGCATCCAGGGGCACCGTCCACCAGGCCCCCACTCATGTCCCCCTGCGCCCCCACCCCCCAGCAGTCAGGGGCACCCTCCACCAGGCCCCCACTCATGTCTCCCAGCACCCCCACCTCCCAGCAGTGCAGGGCACCTCCACCATGCCCCCACCCATGTCTCCCAGCACCCCCACCCCCCAGCATCCAGGGGCACCCTCCACCAGGCCCCCACTCATGTCCAACTCATGTCCCCCTGCAACCCCACCCCCCAGCATCCAGGGGCACCCTCCACCAGGCCCCCACTCATGTCCAACTCATGTCCCCCTGCACCCCCACACCCCAGCAGTCAGGGGCACCGTCCACCAGGCCCCCACTCATGTCTCCCAGCACCCACACCCCCCAGCAGTGCAGGGCACCCTCCACCATGTCCCCACACATGTATCCCAGCACCCCCACCCTCCCAGCATCCAGGGGCACCCTCCACCAGGCTCCCACACATGTCTCCCAGCACCCCCACCCCCCAGCGCAATGGGGCACCTGCCAGCAGGCCCCCACTCATATCCAACTCATGTCCCCCTGCACCCCCACTCCCCAGCATTCAGGGGCACCCTCCACCAGGCCCCCACTCATGTCTCCAGCACCTCCACCCCCCAGCATCCAGGGGCACCCTCCACCAGGCCCCCACTCATGTCTCCCTGCACCCCCACCCCCCAGCATCCAGAGGCACCCCCCACCAGGCCCCCACTCATGTCTCCCACCCCCCAGCAGTCAGGGGCACCGTCCACCAGGCACCCACTCATGTCCCCCTGCACCCCCACCCCCCAGCTGTCAGGGGCCCCCTCCACCAGGCCCCCACGCATGTCTCTGTTAGGCGGAAACCTGTGCAGTTCCCTCTGGGACCACTGCAAAAGATTTAGGACTACAGGTGTTTGGCAGTAAACCCACTTGGTAGCAGTCTGTACCACACAGATTCACTGTTGGTAGCTGTGGCTGAGCAGTCAGACTTCTCTCAAGAAGAGTTAAGCAGTATGTGGAGTATACAAGATAGGCCAATTCTTCACAGTTAGACAAGCAAACACGCAACGAGGCTCAGTGTAAAGATATTAAGGTATTTATTTATAACGAAACATCTATCAAAAACACTATGCCACTATCACGGCAAACAAATCAATCACAATTACTCTATGAAGAAGAAACGATCAATCCCCCTAGCAATATTTCGACAAGTCCAGGTTTTACCGGCACCACTTATTTACAGACCGAGGTGTATGCCTCAACCTAGATGGCACTCTAATATTAGTTAGGACGGGAGAGAAAAATAGGCAGATTACGAAATCAACACAGTTCAATACTTCGCGGAAAAAAATGCAAGGCAAGAAGGCAAGAACCACAATAGATCATAAAGTACAGTAGCCAGGCCCACTCGGAGAGAGGCAAGGCGATAAGTCCCAAAAGTCTCTAGTAGAAATGCGTTCGAGACTGTGTAGCAAATTGTTATCGGCAGATTGAACTAGTTCAGAACAATACGTGAGAAAGCTTGGAGGCGACCCAACGGAAAGGAGAGGATTAAGACACCTAACTCGAACCGATCGAAAGGGAAGCCAGGCGGACACGGTACCTTGTTGTGGAGAGCAGCTCCAGCGGGGGCAGTTGCTCCTGGTGGTGGATGCACGTCGGGTCTTTGCCAAGAGTAGAGATGATCTCGTCGTCGAAGAAAAGTGAAGACCAGCCACGGAGAGCTCCGTCACAAGGCACCACCTTTTGGTCGCGGTACAGGGGTAGTGGCTATCCAGTTGCCGAGGTGCTCTGCACGGGCAATTCGACCACTGCGTCCTGAGGTGAATAAAAAGCAAAGGGGACTGGTTGGTCCCACCAGCCAGGGGAAGAGACTCTCCGGCAGGGAGATCTCCTCTGTCGTCGGGAAGTGGTGAGCCGGTTCAGCAGGGCTCCACCAGAGGTGTCGTCGTGCAGGTCGGCTCAGCATTACCCTCGTCGGATTCTTAGGTCCTGTGGCTACTTCTGAAGATCCAGTCCCAAAAGCCCTGCTTTTATGCAGAAAACCCCCATTCATACAGCCTAGCTGTCAATCAACACATGTTAAGTGGTGAGCGGGGAGGCTCACCACTTGGGCCAATCACTCCAGAGTGCGACCGGAGTTGGCAAGGCAACTCGGTCCAGGGTGCCTAAAACCCCTCCCATACCCCTGTGGTAACCCAGACAGAATGGCACCACTTTGGAGGGTCTCTGTACAGAGCCCCCAAAAAGTGGAACAAAGGGCTCAACCTTTGGTTTAGGAGTCACACAGACGCCATTTTACAAACCGAGTTCTGGCAGAAAATACCATCCGATAAACTTATTTAAGATAAGTAGACCGGTGGTACGTTAGAGATTAACGAGAAAAAGTATCAATCTCCAACAATGGGACGAATCCCATAGGGTTATGTTCGGGGTCGAACATAACAAGTAGTTTCCACTGCCACCAGCCAAAACTCGACGAGGGGGGACGGGACAGTGCCCCCTCGAATAACAGATCTAGGAGTAATCGAATTACCCCTACTAGTACGTCCACAATAAGATGGTTTGTACTAGTTCTGTTAGTAAATTTAGGTCTAGTAAAGCCAATGGTGACTTTACATGCCCGGGGAGACAGTAGTCAGTCCCCGGGTATGGAGTCTATGATGGAGGTCCGCTAGGACGCCCCAGTGTTACGGCACGTAGGGTGCGGTGTAACACACATAGAAAAACATATGAGACCCTATGGAGTAAAAGACCCCATAGCCCATAGAACACATTGGCCCTCATTACGACCCTTGCGGAAATCGACCGACCGGACCGCCATAGCGTAAATAGCGTTTCCGCCATTGCACGACGGAGCAAAGTGCGGGTCATTCCGATCCATCGGGCACGAGCACCACGCCATGGCGGAAGGGCAAAGTCCGCGATGGCGGAAATGACCCCAAAACGGCCCACACCGCCGCCGTACGGCGCCCTAGGTGCAATTCCGCCACCCATCTTAGCGGTCACCGCAATGAGCGGCAAGTGGAAAGTACGGTGACCGGAAATATACGGAAACGGAAGTAAAAACATGGTCCCGGAACGGGAAACATCACGCCGTACACCTATAAAAACACTATTTCCACACAACCAATCAAAAACACTACCCTGAGACACATCCCAACCCGTCAGCCCCCCTAGTGAAACCAAGAACAATGGGAAAAGTAGCGAAGAAAGCGTGCGACCGCAAGCGGCAGGTCCACTTCTCCCATGAGGAACTCACCGTGCTCACAGAGACCCTCCAGGAGAATGCTGCCGCCGTCTTCTCCACGCAAATGACCAGGACGGCACTTGCGAACAAGAAGGCCATGTGGGCCCTGGTGGCACAGCGGGTAAGTGCGGTGGGGACCGCACCCCGCAACCCACAGCAATGCAGAAAGCGATGGGACAACCTGCGGATCCGCGTCCGTAGCATACCTTCTGCCAACCGCAACATTGCCACAGCTACCGGTGGGGGATCGGAATCACCCATCAAGTTGACCCCCTGGGAAGAAATCTGTGCCTCCACCATTGGAATGGAGAGAATAAAGGGAGTCGGATGGATGGAGAAAGGAGTGCAGACAACCGAAGAATCAGGTAGGTGCCCCAAATAAAACAATGCCAAAACCACAATGTCCAATCATGTGAAGTACCACGTGTCCACATAGTGCAACAGTAACACATGTCCAGGAGAACGGCCACATGCATAGGCCTGATAGCACACTTTAAAAGTCACATTAAATACATAAATAATTAAAAATCCTAAAAACACCCTCTACACGTGCAGCAGGCACACCCTAACTGCAGGCTGCAAAACAACTGCACCCTCACTCCACACACAAATGAAACCACCTCCAAGGCCCCAACCCAAATCACCCTCAGGTACCACCCCAATGCATGTGATACATTGCCATTCCAATTTCCACAGACCCATTAATAACGCTCGTCCTCCTTTACTCCACCACAGGGTCCGATTCCAACGACGAGCTCCAGGACACCCCTACCAGCACACTTGCAAAGAGGGCCAAGACCAACGGCCAAAGACCCTCCACCTCAGCTGCACGCATCAAGACACGGCATCAGCACAAATCGAGTGGCAGCACACAGGAGGGGACTTCAACAGGCACCCCAGCAGCCAGCATGGCCACAACACCACCACCACCACAGGGCCCCCCAATGGATGCCACAGAAGGCACTGCTTCTGGTGGCAGCAGCACCATAGGTGACACTGCATTAATGGCAGCATGCTCCGACACAGAAAACGGGGATGTCGAAGTTAGATCCATCCATGACCTGTCTCAATCCCCCTGTCTGTTTCATCCCGTACACCATGAGGATACCACGCAGGGGCACCCACAAGACGACGACTGGCCATCCCCCACAAGCCCTGTGGCAAGGCAACATGAGGTGACCAGCCCCTCTGTGACACCACCGCAAATGGCCATGGCACAGCAGAGGCAACAGTCCCTCGACCAGGTGATCGTGCAACAGCAGCAACTGGCCACGCTCCTCAAGGACCATGCTGATGAATGTGGGGGTACTAAGGCAGCCATAGAAACATCAACTGAGACACTTAGGGCAGTAATGGAGAGAAGTACAGAGACACTAAGGGCACAAATGGAGAGAAGCACCGAGAGCCTGAGAGTCCAAATGGAGAGAAGCACCGAGAGCCTGAGAGTCCAAATGGAGAGAAGCACCGGGAGCCTGAGAGTACAAATGGAGAGAAGCACCGAGAGCCTGAGGGGGGAACTGCATGCGACGTCCAAAGACGTATTTGTAGAACTTGCCGCTGTGCGCCGTGTGCTCACTGAGCTCTCACAAACCCTTAGGGACATGCATGGACGTGAGCAGGCAGAGACATCATCCGTTGCAAGTTCCGTCCAGGGCAGCCCCCAACGTAGATCTGGGAGGAACCTGCGCTCCACAGGCAGGGGTGCCCCTGATACCCGGAGAGGGGGCTTGCAATAGCGTCTGCCCACTGACAATGAGCATCTTTGGACACTGGTGTTCGGGGGGGAGGTAGGAGGGTGGAGGGGGTGTGTTGGGCTTACTTGGGTGGCGGGTCGATAGGGTGTTTAACATGATATCACATATGCCATGAACAATGCACGATCATACAATGAGATGCGTGGACATTGATCTTTGTGTACGTGGCCATTATAGGCGTACAGTCCATATTGTGCATGTTCCAGACACACACAGTGCCACAAGTCCCGTGTCCATGTATCAGACACCAGGCGTGAGTGCTAGAAGCATGCATCTATGATATGCTGACGAATGTCACGGCCCTCCTGTGCCTCGCAGACTCCTTGAGGTGCTGCCACATCCCCACCCTCATCATGACCATCTTCAGGTGCTTGCGGTTCTGCGTCAGGGGGCATGGGCACATTTCTACGTACGCACATGTTGTGTAGCATGACACATGCCATGACCATCTTTGCAACCTTCTCATGTCGGTACAGGAGTGCCCCGCCAGACCTGCTGAGGCAGCGGAAACGAGTCTTCAGTAGGCCGAATGCCTGTTCAATGACTACACGGGTACGTGAGTGGGCATGGTTGTAGTCCTCCTCATGCTGGTCCCGTGGGTTGCGGACTGGTGTTAGGAGCCATCTCTTCAGTGGATACCCGGCATCACCTGTATGTGGACAATGAAGGTATTTAGAGGAATGCCATTGCTACGTACGCACGCCCCCCCTTCCTGCCAGGTCATTGCCGCATCACATACCCCACACTATCATGCTTGAAATTAGACTCACCGAGTAGCCAGGATCTGTTCCCTGCGTGTCGGTCCATGTAGCGTGGTATAGTAGAGTTCCTCAAGACCATAGAATCATGGGTGGATCCTGGGAATCGGGCACAACAATGTGTAATGATCCTGTTGGAGTCACACACCATTTGTACATTCAGGGAATGAAATTGTTTTCGGTTGCGGTACTGGGCCTCCATGGCATGTGGGACTACCAATTCCACATGGGTGCAGTCGATGGCACCAATGCAACCCGGTATGCCGCCAAGTGCATGGAATCCCACTTTTGCGTTCGTAATTTCCTGCTCCGAGCGTGGTAGAGAGATGTAGTCGTCTGCGTGCAGCAGGAGGGCATCGAGCACTTGCAATAGTGTCCGTGAGAACAGTGGCTGTGAAATGCCATGCAACTGTCCGACTGTGTGCTAGTAGGTGCCTGTGGCCAGGAAGTGGAGTACAGACACCACCTTCAGTAGGGGTGGGATGGCGGTTGGGCTATCTATCATGCTGACAAGGTCAGCCTGTGTCATGTCCACAATGGCGGTTATGGTGTCCCGGTCCAAACGGTAGAGGGTGTGGATCTGCTCATCAGTGAGGTTGAACGGATGTGCTCGGAGGCGTGGGATAGCGGGCTGCCTGCGTGGTGGTAGTGGCTGTGCTGGAGGCCCTTGCTGGCCCTGCCTTGCCCTCCTCCTCCTCCTCCTCCTGCGTCTCCTCCGTGCGGTCGGTTGTAGTCGGTGTTCATCTTCTTCTTGAAGTTGGAGTACTTGCAGTGCTATCAGGTCCCCCAGGGCCAACATGGCTAGTCCTGCCGGTAGCATTTCGGAGTGGGTGTGGTTGTGGGAGGGGGTTGGGTGTGCAATTAATGTGTTTCCAGGCTGTATGGCCTCCACCTGTGGTGATTCATTCCACCTGTGCAAGCTGCTCTCCCCTTTGGGCGAGCACGTCCCGCACACAACGCTGCAATTCGACGAATGGCATCTTGCCATTACAATCATGTATTTGTACCCGATGGCAGTGTAACATTGGTTGATATGTTCATTCTGCTTTGGTCCCATTGTTTCACATACTATCTTTGCAGTCGCGAACAGACTTGTGAAGGGTCAGTGGAACGTAGTACTCGAGTAACGGTGGACCCTCATGCAACACTGCACCGAGGTTCACCGACGGGCGGGGCATCCCATTTGTGAGTGAAGGCAGTTGCCATTTTCACACACAGCCGCACTAGATGGATTAATTAGTGATTTCAAGCGGCCACAGATGCCTTTTCGACGTGATGTTGCAAATGAGGAATTCGAAGGACGGCGCATTCGGTTTTCAGCTAGCGGCGAGGAGATGCCCACAGGTCTGACTGCGAATATAACGTTCTATTGTTCAATGTCCTTGGGACAGGGGCCATGGCGAGGATGCAATGATTGATATGAATAGTATGGGATGCGCAATAGCGAAGTGGGCGATAAGGCCGGACGTTCCCAATTACATGTTGCTTCACAACACTGGAATTACGGGCTGGGGGAACTGTGGATTTTGCAGGCTGCATTACGCACAGACTCAATGGAAGTTTCACATGTCATGTGAGTATGGAAGCAGGCGTTTGTGATAGTGTTTTCACCTCGATATAGATAGTTATGATTCGCTAGTGGTTTTTGGTTGGTGATGATCCTTTGGAGTGGGCTAGCATGCATATGGCTGTGGATTTGGTGTGACCATTGAAGTGAGTAATTCAAATGTAGTTCTGATGGCCATTCTATTCTTTTTCATTTCGTTTGGGTGACAGGTATCTCCTCCCCTTTTGCCACTGCCATCTGTATGCCACTCCTGCAGATGGATTTTACTCCCGACACCTGCTGCTTCGTGTTAATCAGTGGAGCAGCATTACGATCTTATGGGACGATCGCCAATGGGCCACATGCCCTTACGCAGTACTAGTGGCTAGGAGCAACATTTCGGCCTTTCAGCTGGACTAGTGCCTCCCTATTGGGACGGCCCTGCGGGTCGAGGGGCTTCCATGTTGCCTTTTCGTACGAGAATGTAGCCCCTGTGTGCCATGAGGGTACAGGGCGTCACACAAGAAGTAGCTGGTCATTTATTGCGGATGCAGCCCACAATGGTGAAATGTATTTTGGGGTTCATGGCCTGATGGCTGTATGGCCTTGGTGAATTTGTTGTGCATTAAATTCCTATTCTGATATGAACCGTGTAGCGTTCTTCTTTGCAGGTGATGTGTCATATTCCTATTTGGGGAGCGATGTATTGTGAGGAGATCTGCATTGGGATCCAGCTTCGGAGTATAGTTGCGTGGTACTGTGCTGGGCGCGTTTGCCTACGAAGCCCAGTGAGGTCAGGGATGAGGGCTGCCAATGTGACTGTTTTGATGATGTGATGCTCAGGGGCGGGGGAATGGCTTTTGTGTAACAGATGCCGGTCAGCCAGTTGGATTGGTGGTATGATGTGATTATCAGAATATGGCTGGTCACAGGTGCCTGTGTTTGCGTGCGTTTCTTGGAGGGAGACTGAGGTCATGTCCATTTGTGTGGCTTCTGTATTCGTGCCATCTGTGCCCTGCAGCTTCCATTGGCCCCTCTTGAGATTCATTTGGTCGTTGGCAGGCATGGATGACTTGTACATTTCACTGGTTGCATTGTGTGGCTTCATTGAACCTATGGGGAGTTGTACAATGTGGCCAGGGAGCGGTGTACAGGCACTCAGTAGGGCCGTTTACGGTTGGTTCGCGATGCCGTACTTCTCACCATGGCGGTATGGTACTTTCCGCCGTGCTTGATGGCGTTAGGTGCATGTCCGCTGGGGTCAGAATTCGCGTACCGTTGCGCCATGGTGGTAATTGCGGTTTGGCATGGCGCGCGTGCGCGTACTTGGTGCAGTTAGCGTTGGCGTTCACTGCGGTGTCGCTAATGGCATCGTACTTTGCGGTGACGGGTCATAATCGCACCGAGCGCAATTCGATGGCGGTATTGCATTTCCGCCATCGTTTTTCCATTTCCGCCAGGGTCGTAATGAGGGCCATTGACATTCAAAGGAATTACACACATACATGTCCAAGAGTGGGAGGAAAAGAGTCTCACTCTTGGCAGGATGGAAAAAAACAAACTCCAGAAATCTAGCAAAGCTGCTGGGGGACTCACTAGGTTAGGAAATTCAGCCTAAACAGAGAATTCTCCCTAACAGTCTCCCAGCACCCCTACCCCCCAGCAGTGCAGGGCACCCTCCACCATGCCCCCACACATGTCTCCCAGCACCTCCACCCCCCAGCATCCAGGGGCACCCTCCACCAGGCCCCCACTCATGTCCAACTCATGTGCCCCTGCACCCCCACCCCCCAGCAATCAGGGGCATCGTCCACCAGGCCCCCACTTATGTCTCCCAGCACCCCCACCCCCCAGCAGTGCCGGGCACCCTCCACCATGCCCCCACACATGTCTCCCAGCATCCCCACCCCCCAGCATCCAGGGGCACCCTCCACCAGGCCCCCACACATGTCTCCCAGCACCCCCAACCCCCAGCAGTGCAGGGCACCCTCCACCATGCCCCCACACATGTCTCCCAGCATCCCCACCCCCAGCACAGTGGAGCACCTGCCAGCAGGCCCCCACTCATGTCCAACTCATGTCCCCCTGCACCCCCACCCCCCAGCATTCAGGAGCACCCTCCACCAGGCCCCCACTCATGTCCAACTCATGTCCCCCTGCACCCCCACCCCCCAGTATCCAGGGGCACCCTCCACCAGGCCCCCACTCATGTCCAACTCATGTCGCCCTGCACCCCCATACCCCAGCAGTCAGGGGCACCGTCCAACAGGCCCCCACTCATGTCTCCCAGCACCCCCACCCCTCAGCATCCAGGGGCACCCTCCACCAGGCCCCCACTCATGTCTCCCAGCACCCCCACCCCCAGCAGTGCAGGGCACCCTCCACCATGCCCCCACACATGTCTCCCTGCACCCCCACCCCCCAGCATCCAAGGGGCAACATCCACCAGGCCCCCACTCATGTCCCCCTGCACCCCCACCCCCCAGCAGTCATGGGCACCCTCCACCAGGCCCCCACTCATGTCTCACAGCACCCCCACCCCCCAGCAGTGCAGGGCACCCTCCACCATGCCCCCACACATGTCTCCCAGCACCCCCACCCCCCGGAATCCAGGGGCACCCTCCACCAGGCCCCGACTCATGTGCCCCAGCCAACACGTCATCACAATCTAGATCCCTTACCCTTATGGGCTAACTCCACATGCCAAACACCCACCTAAGTATTGCATCCACCCACTTAGAAATGGCAATTACATGATACAACCCCAATGGCAAGTATGTAAATGTACACATGTCTCTCACGTACACACAATGGGTGTCAGTGAATGTCAAAACCCATATCATGATATGCATGAAACCAATGAGATGATACTACACATTGAAGTTTGATGAAGAAAATGTATTAAAAGCAACATAAATGGAATCAAAAATAAACAAACGACAATGGGAATTAAAAACTAAAAGCAGCATGTCTGTAAAATAAAGTAAAACCACAAATCATAATCCAAAGGAAAGGTGTCCAAAGTCACAGTTCAAAAAAGTAAATCCAATGGAAAATCCAAACAGAAAACCATTCCTCCATGGGTAAATTCCAAATAAAAAATACAATCCAACACTAAACTATATACAGATAAACAATCCAGGGTCCATGATCCCAACAGAAGAAAAGAAAACTATCTAATAATACTACCTAATAAAAAAACTATATACAAAAATGCGGTCCATTGTCCAAAAGGTCAAAAAAAAAATAAAAAGCAAAGGAAACCTAACAACAACTACATAACTATTTACAAGGACAGCGGGCTAGTCCGACGGCTCACTGGTTGTTGTCATGGGCCAGGGCATCATCGAACTCCTGTTCAATGGCTTGGAGGCGGGCATGTTCCCTGGCCCCGAGGTCTCGCAGGGATAATGCAGTGTCCAGCTCCAACTCCATGCGAATACCCTCGAGGCACTCAGCCCGCCTCAGCGCCCTCCGCATGGAGTTCTCCGCCCTGACCATTGTGAGCCGTTCCTCCTCTGCCCGCTGCCGCTCCGCACCTATCTGCTGGCCCAGCCGCTCCCACACAGAAGACACTCCCATTCCAGCTTCTCCTGCCCTCCGGCCGATGTCTGCACCCCTGATGTTGATGGCCCCGAGCCATGATGCCTCCCACGTCGAGCCTGCCGCTGCCTCCGACGCAACTGCCTGTGCCAGCACGACGGCATCCAGGCTGATGGAATCCACCGACGCTGTCATGTACGTGCCCTGCCCGATGATGCCGTCACATCCTCCATCTGCTGGGGTCCAGTTGCTGGTGTGTCCACCCCTGCTGGACCTCCAACTCCCGACTGTGGCAGGGATGGGATCCCCACCGAGTTGGCTGCGTTGGTCGGGGCAGGTCCACAGGGGGCCCTGGTGGCATCTGGGCCGGAAGATGGCATGGAGAACGACTGGCGCATAGCCTCCACAGAGGAAGAGAGGGTCGCCAGAGTGCCCGACACATGTATGAAACCCCCGACCATGGGCACTCCCAACTGGGCCACATTGGCACAGTGCTCTTCGTGATGAAGTGCGTGCTCCCCCCGGGAAGCACGCACCTCATCACGAATGACACCTGTGCGCAACGCGACACCAATCAGGACCTTCTCCATACGGCCAGGGGGCCCCTAGTCCGCAGGTGGAGGGGAGTCAGATGACATGGACATCCCCCCTACCTGCGGACGGGCCTGGGACGGGGCATCCCTGTTGGTGCATGGTGGTGCACTCACAGTGTCAGGGGCAGTGACATGCACAGGCACCTCCACGGCGACCTGTGCTGCCTCCTGCCCCTGGCCCTGGACTGCACCACTTGCACCAGCAGGGATGCCCCCACCAGGCCCCATGTGCGGCTCAGTAGCAGCCTCCTCCTCCTCTGTGGAAACCACCAACCAGGATGGCTCCACCCTGTCTTCCGCCGTTGCAAGCCCCTGCGGGGGCTCACCCACCCCTTCTGCTGCAGCCGTGGGGGCATCCCCGCCGCTTTGCTCCACAGCACCATCTCCGCCCTCTTCTTCACTTTGCGCTGTGTAGAGGGAGACATAGAACACAAGCATCAGGGTACTGTACAATGGTCCCCTAGACAGGAAGCAATAGCAGATGAGTGGCACTGTCAAAGATCCCTTCCATCATGTCCCTCCACAACATATGGGTCAGTGCAGGCAAAACACATGCAGTAACAGGTATGGCGCATGCTATGGACATTAGCAAACATGTCCAAGGGACTCTTGAAACATACAATGTTGTTTATGAACTCACATGCATCATGGGTCATGCATATCACATGGACACACTTCACCGTACTTTCATCCATCTGGACTCGTATACCCCAGACACAGTGGATGCAAGGATAACTAGGCTGCATCAGTGATTATGAACATTGTCACAGACATGTGTCATGCATCCATGGCATTCACAAGTCACAGACACGCAGGTCAGACACACAGACATGGACACCATACATGCACATGGCATCAGCACCCATCCCTCACCCCCACCCATGTCCAGGAACAGAGAATGGCATGCTCTCATGTGTCCATTCCGCATAGGGCTCCCCATGTTGCATTTAAACACATACACCAACCGTGTGCTTCACACATTACTGTTCTCAAATTCATGACCATGATGTCCCTGCACACACACACGCGTACATGGCCTATGTCACACATACAGGCAAGTATTAGACAACCAGCACACTGCAACATGCCCTGTCTCACACAGCAATGCTTGGTCACTTATCGCTCGACTCCAGACGGGTCTGCCTCTCAAGGACCTGGACGTGGAGCGCTGGGGATATGTGTTCCAGGACCCTCATCTGATTTTCCGACAAGTGGCTCCGGCACCCCTTAGCATCCACTGCCTTCAAGAGGCGCCGGGCCTTGTTGAGGGTCCTGGACCTGAAGTCCTCCCAGCGCTTCTTGACATGATGGAATAGTCGGACTGCCACCCCCTCCGCGTTGATGGCAGTCACGATGTCCGTCCAGATCCGAGTCCGTCCTTCCTTGTCGGCGCGTGATGATCCGAAGAGGGCATCATAATGCCCCAGGACAAGCTCCACCAGGACACCAACTTCCTTCTGACTGAAGCTGGTGCCCCTCTGCCCCTCTGGCTGGGGTCGCCAGTGGTCTCGGATGGTGTTTGCCCTGACATGGCGAACCCTGAGGCAGGCGTGGGTGGGCAACTGGGTCCTGGGGCTGGGCTGTGGAGCGATGGTATCCCAGTCGGGAGTCTTCTGTTCCAGCAGGGGTGGACACAGCAACTGGACCCCTGCAGATGGCTGATGTGCAGGCACCAAATGGCAGGGCACGGTGGCAGCAGGCAGGCAGGCTGGCAGCAGCAGATGGCTCGTGGGAGGCTGCTCAGGGCTCTGGGGGGCAGTAATCCGTCCTTTTGGGCAGGAGCGTGGTCTTCCGTGTGCTTACGCGTGGCCAGCTTGATACGGAGTGATTTGGCATGTGAAAATTCTGCACGTCAGCTTGTAATTCGCGGAAAGGCCCTTAGCGCGTAAGCGCGTCTGTGACGCATCGCCTACGGGCGTTGCCCTGGCAGGGCTTGAAGATCCCACGTGGATTTCCATTGCTCAGTACGTGCCTTTCGTGGGGTGCGGTGTGTGTGTTATGCAGGCGTTGGGGTTCATACGCCATTACTTCACAGCGGGTGGGTGTTGGCTGCGCCTTCTTCTACACGCAAGGCAGACGGTGAGTGGTACCCTGCTCCCCCAGGTCCGATCGCGTGTTAAACAACCCGCGAGTCCCTGAAATACACGTACCATGCTCCCCCATGCCCGATCGCGTGTTAAACTTCCCGCGCACCCACGAAATGCACACACACGCTATTATTCACACAGCAGGTGTCCGTGTTTGTTGCATACACCTTTGCACATCATTTAGGGGTGCGTGGGAAGTTTCACACGTGTCTTTCAGGGGTGCACGCGAAGTTCCACACGCAATTGTCCTGGGTATGTGTATTACAGGGGTGCGCGGGAAGTACCACATGCAAATTCAGCAGGGTACGTGTATTTCAGGGGTGCCTGGGAAGTTTCACACACGATTCCATCAGGGCACGTGTATTTCAGGGGTGCGCGTGAAGTTTCACACGCAAATTCAGCAGGGTACATGTCTTTCAGGGGTGCGCGGGAAGTTCCACACGCGATTGTCCTGGGTAGGTGTATTACAGGGGTGCCCGGGAAGTACCACACGCAAATTCAGCAGGGTACGTGTATTTCAGGGGTGCGCGGGGAGTACTACACGTGATTTGGCCACGTGGGTCCTCTACACCCTCCACGGCCCCTGCAGCAGCCCACACCACAGGGGACTACCCTGCACCCCTGCTCATGTCCCGCAGGCAGCCCATCCACCATGGGCATACCCCCCAGCCAAGCCACATGTCACCCTGCACTACTGATCAACAATGTATGTCTCCCAGCACCCCCACACCCCAGCACTGTGGGACACCTGCCAGCAGGCGCCCACTCATGTCCCCCTGTACCACCCCCACCCCCCAGCATCCAGGTGCACCCTCCACCATGCCCCCACTCATGTCTCCCAGCACCCCCACCCTCCAGCACTGTGGGGCACCCTCCACCAGGCCCCCACTCATGTCTCCCAGCACCCCCACCCCCCAGCACTGTGGGGCAGCCTCCACCAGGCCCCCACTCATGTCCCCCAGCACCCCCACCCCCCAGCAGTGCAGGGTACCTGCCAGCAGGCCCCCACTCATGTCCCCCTGCACACCCACCCCCCAGCAGTGCAGGGCACCTGCCAGCAGACCCCCATACATATCCCCCCAACACCTCATGACGATCCATAATCATGGCCCCCATTCCCACTCAATACACTGCCTACGCCACCCCAGTCCGAACACACCACCAGGTATGACATCCACCCGACAAAGAAATCACCAGCACTTGATGCATCCCAAATGGCTAGTCTGCACATCAACACATATCCGTCAAACCCACACAATGACAGCATGTGAATGATAGAACACACATTATGACATGCATGAAACCAAAGAGAGAATACCACACATTGAAGTACAAAATTATAATGTATTAAACAGAAAAGCAAGGCAATGAAATGGAACAGAAGAAAATGGAAATAATAAATGAAATCCAGCATGTCCAATAAATGAAAAAGATGCATGAAATCCAAATGAAAGGCAATCCAAAAGCAAGTCTCCAAAGTGTCAGTCTGAGAAAATAAATCCAATGTTCCAAAATAAGAAAAAACCATTGATCCATGTGAAAAAAAAAATCCAAATCCATTGTCAAACTATGTACAAGGTGAACATCCAGGGTCCATGTGCCCAATCCTTTAAATGAAACCTATAAAATAAAATAATACCTAATGAAGAACTATATATAAGAAGTTGGGGCATTGTCCAAGCGCCCCAAAACAAAACAAAACCGAAAGGAAACTTAACACTAAAGAACTATTTACAAGGGCAGCCGGCTAGTCTGACGGCTCACTTCTGGATGTTCCGGGCCAGGGCATCATCGAACTCCTGCTCAATGTCCCGGAGGCGGTCCTCCTCCATGGCCCGAGGGTCCGCATGGCCGACAACATGTTCTCCTCCAACTCCCTGCGGATTGCCTCGAGGCACTTGGCCCGCCTCAGGGCCCTCCGCATGGAGTTCTCCGCCCTGACCATCGTGAGCCGTGCCTCTTCCGCCCGCTGCTGCTCCGCGTCTATGGCGTGGCCCAACCGCTGCCACGCGGAAGACACTTCCCGTCCTGGGTCCTCCTGCCCTCCGGCCGATGCCTGCCCCTCCGATGTCAAAGGCCCCGAGCCATCATGGCTCGCACCTCGTTGCTGCTGCTGCTGTGCCTGTGCCCGTGCCCTGGCTCCTGCTGCCTGCACATCTTCCACCGGCCGGGGTGCAGTTGTTGATGTGGCCACCCCTGCTGGACGTCCGACTCCCGACTGTGGCAGGGATGTGTCCTCCACCAGCCTGGCCGCACCGTCAGAGGCAGCTCCACAGGGCACCCAGGTGACAAATGGGTGGAAAGATGGCACGGAGGACGACTGGCGCATAGGGTGTTCAGTTGAGGAGGGGGTCAGAACAAGCTCCAGGAAACGGAGGAATCCAGCCTGGGTGACCTGTCCCAGTAGGCCAACGCGGTCAACGAGCCATTTGAGATGACGTGCAGTCTCCTCATGAAAAGACTGCAGGTCACCTCGCATGGCCCGTTGACACAACGCCACACCAGTCAGGACAGGCTCAACCCGTACCTGGATAGCCACGTCCGCAGGCAGAGGAACGCCAGTTGTTGTAAGCTCATCCCCTGCCTGAAAACGGGTCTGGACGTAGGCATCCCTGCTGGTGATAGATGATGCAGTGACAGGATCAGGGACAGAATTGCACACAGGCACCTCCGCGGTGGCCTGTGCTGCCTCCTGTCCCTGGTCCTGCACTGCATCACTAGCACCAGTGGAATCCCCACCTCCAGACCCCGTCTCTGTCGCTTGCAAGGCCTCCTCCACCAAACCCCCCACCAACCTGGATGACTCCGTGCCATCTTCCCCCGTTGTGCCCTGTGGTGTCCTAGCTGCCCCTTCTGCTGCCGAGGAGTCCAACTCCGACCTCCGCCTCTTGGACTTCCCCCCGGCTGCTGCGGCCTGGGACGCGGCACCGGACTCCTCACTCCCCGATGAGATGACAACCTGGGCGGGGAGCCGGGCCTTGCGTCTCCGGCTGGCAGTGCGATCCCTGCTGCTGTGCTCCACAGCACCTTCTCCGCCCTCTTCATCAGTTGACGCTGCAGACAGGGAGAAATAAAACACAGGCATCAGGGTACTGTACAATGGACACATACACACATGACAGTTGTACATGAGTGGCATTTGGAAAACTCAGACATGGCATCACATTCGCCAACACACATGTCATTTCAACTCGCACACATGAGCCATACACAGCCATATTGCAACAGCCAGCACCATCCATACACATACAACAGCATGAGCAGGCAAAGGTGAGCCAGACATCACATGCAACACAGGGAGTGCACTACACATGCACACACACCACCACACTTGCATGCAAGTGTACACCTCTGCCAACTGTTGCAGTGTTCAGATTGGCATCCATGTCACATCTGCCAATCAGGCTTCCACATCCCGCTGTCACATGCATCCATGTTGCATCACTGTTGCCCCCTTGTCAAATACACACACATGCACATGTACACAGTGCTGATACATGCATCCGAAACCAACATCCAGGTGTGACATCACGAACATGCCTACTTACATACACATTCATCCAAACATGTGTGCCCACACATCTGAATTCGGCATGCAGGCCTACACACACAAGCACCATCCATGTCTCACACATGAGAGCCCTCGCATGTGTTAGCCTCACGGCCCTGTACACCCCCCCATACTTGGCCCCATAAAAACACATGTGCAACCTGCACACTACTGGCACACCACCACACGCACAGCTTACAATCATGATGCATGTACACTTACCGCTCGACTCCAGACGGGTCTGCCTCTCAAGGACCTGGACGTGGAGCGCTGGGGACACAACCGTTCCAGGACCCTCATCTAATCGTCCGACAAGTGGCCCCGGCGCCCCTTAGCATCCGCTGCCTTCAAGAGGCGCCGGGCCTTGTTGAGGGTCCTGGACCTGAAGTCCTCCCAGCGCTTCTTGACATGATGGAATAGTCGGACTGCAACCCCCTCCGCGTTGATGGCAGTCACGATGTCCGTCCAGATCCGAGTACGTCCTTCCTTGTCGGCACGCAAACTTCCAAAGAGGGCATCATACTGCCCCAGGACTTGCTCCACCAGGACACCAACTTCGGTGGCAGTGAAGCTGGTGGCCCTCTGCCTCTCTGGCTGGGGGTTGCCAGTGGTGTCAGATGTTGCAGTGCCCGACATGACAACCCCAGAGGCAGGAGTGGGTGGGCAACTGGGTCCTAGGGCTGGTCTGTGGAGTGATGGAATCCCAGTCAGGAGTCTTCAGTTCCAGCAGGGGTGGTCACAGCAACAGCACCCCTGGCTGATGTGCAGGCAGAAAATGGCAGGGCACGTGGGCAGTAGGCAATCAGGCAGCAGCAGATGGCAGGTGGGAGCGTGCTCGGGGCTATGGAGAGCAGTAATTCGGCCTTCTGGGCAGGAGCGTGGTCTTCCGTGTGCTTACGCGTGGCCAGCTTGATACGGAGTGATTTGGCACGTGAAAATCAAGCACGTCTGCGTGTAATTCGAGGAAAGGGCCTTAGCGCGTAAGCGCGTCAGCACACGTACGCGAATTCATTGGCCCAAAGGCCCCCAGCGTATAGGCGCGTCTATGACGTTACGCGCACGTGCATTTTCCATGGCACGTAGAAAAAATAAGCACGTCAGAGTGTCATAGCGTGCAATTGGTGGAAAGGGCCTCAGCACGTATGCGCATCTGTGACGTGCGTGCGCGGGCATTTCCCTATGACTGCACGTCAGAGTGTCAGCTCGTGTAATTGGAGGATAGGGCCTTAGCGCGTACACGCGGAAGTGACGCTGGACGTGTGGGCATGTTTAAAAGGTACGTGTAGAACGCCATTAGCTTGTACGTGCTTTTCATGGAGAGCGAGTGGGTGACATCTGTACTTCTTGTCTGTTCACACGCGAGTTACTTCACGGCGTTCCAAGTTCGTATTCCCTGTTACCTCTGACAGCTTTTTCTCTTTTTGTCTTTTTCCTGGGCCTGTTTCCTCAAACAGCGTTCACTTCTCCTGTTGTCTTGTCTCCTCAGACAGCGTAGAATTCTTCTCTTGGCGGGGGTGTTGCCAACGCGCACACGCGCATATTTTTCACGCGATTTTTCCCGGCAGACAGTATGTCGTGCTCGGATTTAACCTCTGTGCTTGCCCCGTGTGTTGCCTACCCCTTCAGAGGTCAGTCTAGGCTGCGTGTGACACGCATACGTTCATTTTTGTGTTTCTGGGTGCCACAGCGTAGTGCAGGTTTATTTTTCCACGCACGTGGTCTAGGAGGGGTTGCGTGCACATTGTCTCCCTTTTTTGGGGTGCCTGTGCGTTGCGTGACCCGTCATCTTCCCCCAGGGGTCACATACAGCCTTGCTAGAGCACTAGGGTACGAATTCCATCTAGTACCCTACCCCTTTGACCCCCAATTGCCCAGGACAATAGTTTACTGCAACTCCCATTCGCACAACAACATCAGTGCCATGGTTGGGAGGCAAGCACGCGGTAAGGGTGGCAAAGGTGGCCGAGCCACAAGAGGTGGCCGTGGTGGATACGGTAGGGGATGTGGCCGGGACTTGCAGGGTGCCCCTAGCCCCCCATGTGTGGGTGACCAGTCAGGGACACCCATGCCCCCCCCCTGGTTGAGGGTAACGTGGCTGACACCATCCCTGCTCAGCCCTTGTTGGACCAGCCCATTGTGGCACCAGACCTGGCACAGGGTGACTCCATGGCTGACTTCCAGGTCAGCAGGTCTAGGCCACGGCCACGTGTGGCGGTGCACGTTGGTGTCACCAGGCCACGTGGATCAGGGGCTGCTATGTCATCTGCTGCCCCAAGTAGGCAGGGTGGGGAGGCTGCAGGGGCAGCTGCGGCTCCATCCACCCCAGCTCTGAGTCTCCCAGCCAGTACAGTGTCGGTCCCAGTCCATCCTGCTGACGTTCCACCTGACTACATCACACTTCAGCTAATGCCTGCACCAAGTCCCATGGTGAGTGTTCATTCCCACACTCCTAGTCCACAGTCCACCGGGGCTCCTGCCTCTAGTAGTCAGAGCGGCGTATGACACTCAGGATCCCCACCACCTTCCAAGCGGAAGAGGAAGAGTGCTTGTCCAGTACAGGCTGGTGCCCCAGACATGGCTACACAGTCCGGCCCACCAAGGAAGCCCAGCTTCAATCAGGCCAAACTTGATGCACTTGTTGAGTATGTGTCCGCACATGACAGCGAAATGGTGATTACTACAGGATGCAAGACCACACCAGCACAACGTCAGGCACACTGGCAGACCATCGCGGACCTCATAAGTGCCCTTGGATTCGTGAGGCGCACAGCTAATGATTGCTACAAGCGCTGGAATGACCTGAAGCGCAGGGCAAACAAAAAGCTGGCCTCAAGTCATGCCGCAACTCTAGTAACTGGAGGTGGGTCTCCAGCAGAGGACATAGAACTCACTCCACATGAGTATGTTGCTGGGACCTACGTCACGGAGGAACAGATCCAAGGCGTGGGAGACCTGCCAGATTATGAGGCATTGTCCGGTGAGTGCACATGCATGTGTGTGTCATCCATGTGCATGGTGTGTGTGTGAGGGCTTCTGATTGAGTGCCAGGTGACGGAGTGTGTGCCTGAGTGGTTTGGGTCACCCATGTGCTTCATCCAATACATTCTGCACACCAGGATTTGGGTATTGTAGTATCCCTTCTGGCAACAATAGACATTCAGCCCAACCTCACGCCAGTTGCCCTTGAAGTGTCATCTTGCGACAACATAGTTGCGTATTATTCTGTTTTCATTCAGGCTGATTGTCTGCATTCCACCACTTTCACTAGGCATTTCTCAGTCCTATTGTCACATGTGTGACATGGCTATGGTACATGCCATCTGTGTGATGGCATGTGTCATGTATGTGTATTGGACGTGCCAATCACAGGCCAATGTGTGATGGCACTGCTAGCCAGCATGCAGCAAAAGTGTTGGTCTTCCATCTTGGTGTCATCAATGTGTGCCATTTGCCTCCCCTTCATGCGCAGTGACGGTGCATGCATGGGAGGGTTATAGTCATGTGGGACATGTGTCAATGAAGTACTGTTTCTGTTGGTTCTCAGCCTTAATTGTGTGCCATGGTGCTAATGCATGTTCCCATTTCTTTTCTTTCATGTCTTTGCAGGGGATTACCCACTTGATACTGCTGGGGTTGTGGAGATGGTGCAGACCCAGGAGGGGTCTCAGGCCCGACCGGGCACCAGTGAGGGATGTGGTGTGGTGGTGGGTGAGAACCCACACTTGCTGCAGACCATCATCTCAAGGGGTGTCTATGGGTGCACTTCCCCCGAGCTCTATTCAGGTGTCGATTCGGATGATGAGACCTATGTGCCGTCGCAGGTAAGTGTTTCTGGGAGGGATTCTGTACTGTCCAACCCACCTGCACCAGGGGTAGAACCCTCAATGGGGATGTCAGTGTTGGTAGGTCCGCCTTTGGTGGTTACGGATGCAGGGTCACACTCCGCAACATCTGATCCTGTTCCTGGGCCAGAAGATCAGGGGGGGAATGCAGTCCTGCAGCCTCAGGCAGTGCCGGCACAGCAAGGCGCAGTTCGCCTTGCCCCAGACAGGTGTGGTGCCCGCTGACACGGTGGCCGTACGTCACTTGGCAATACCGCATGGGAGCAATCCATATACGGTATGGCAAACCAACAGGCAGCATCATCTGAGATGATGGCTCAGGCCATGGATAGGGTGGCCACTTCCATTGTCCCCCAAGAAAGGCTGATTGAACAACTACAGCAGGCAACAGACTCCATTTGCCAGTCACACAGGGAGGACATGTTGGCGTCCAACAGGGACAGGCGGGCGGCACTGGAGACTCTGCGGCACTGGAGACTCTGCGGGAAGCCATTTCTATTGCGTTCCAGGGCCACAGAGAAGCCCTGAGGGTGGAACTACGTCAGCTCAGGGTAACTCTTGTTGAGCTTGAGGCTTCAACTAACACAAGGACAGAACACCAGCTGGAGCGGCTCACATGTAGGCTCTCAGCTGAGATGCAGGCAACTAGGGAGGAGGACCGGGCATCCCGTGAGTTGTTGCATGGGGACCCCTGCACGATTATCCCCCAGAACCAGACCTTCCACACCCGCATGCTTGTTTCCATGGAGGACCAGACTAGGGCTTTGCGTGGGCTGCCTCCCATAGTGCCATCACCTCCTGATGCAGCTGCAGAGGGTGTGGAGAGCGACAGCAGCGAATCTCTCACAATCGGGTAGCCGTGCAGGCCATGAGCCCATAGAGGTGTTTTTTTTTCGCAAGATCCACACAGGTGGGTTTTGGTGTGCACCCTGTCCTCGGACCTCCTGGGTGGCCCCCCCACCCCCCTTGCCCATTCATGGCCATTTTTTATTTTTTATTTTTTTGGACAGTGTGTTGCCTTGTGTGGCTTCCGTGGGCATACGCTGTATTGTGGCTGGGCACATGCAGGCTTGTCCTGAATTTGGGTCAGATGCTTTGGTTTGTGTGACACACACCCTCCTGCTTCCCGTTTCCATGGGCTTGCAAAGGGTGTGCCCAAGTGACATTGACTTACACGGTGACGTTGGACTCCCATTTGATGTGTGGGCAGTCTGTAGTCAATACTGTGTATACATTCCCAGTGCATATTGTTGTTGTATTGTACACTGCATGGTGTATTGATATGTGCCTCTGCATCCATCTCATCCTCCCAATTTGCAGGTCCATTTCTCATGTCTTCACAAGGTGATCTACTTTGGAAATGGAGTCCATGTTGTAAGCAGTGCACCTACACTTTTGCGTGGCGCTAACACTGTACAGTTGGAAGTGTTCGAAGTGCTGGCATTATCAGGTAGTGAGGCTACCAATTTTCTAAGTCCGTACTGTCATGTTTATGGTAGGTTGGAGGTTGTGTAGGTGATTAGTATTATTGGTAAATATTTGGCAATGTGTGTTGTTGGTCCTGCATTACTGTGAGCATTTCATGTGTGGCCAGTTTGCATTAGGGACACTGTAGTTTATGACACTTGTGTCATGTTGTGGGGATTAATTTGCCATGGTGTGTTGTGTGGCGGTGCCGGGGAGGGGTTGGGTGACATGGCATTGTTCTCATGTTGTATTTTGCAAGTGGGTATTCATTTTTGCTGCATAGAATTGTGTCTTTTTATGACACTGCATTGGTGGTGTTTGTGTAGGTAGGGATGCACACATTGTGACACTTTCAGATGAACAATCTCAGGCTGCTATGGTTCTGACAGTTGACTGTCCCTTAATTCATCATAATTGTCAGATTGAGTCATCATTGATTGTCAGATGGTATGTGCCAGGGCTGTGTGCACTCCACAGGGGTGTGATTTCTGTGTGAAGTAATTAGCCACCAGCTGCGTACGGGCTGCCTCACCCCGTGCCCTTTCCCCTCCCATGCACAGCGGGCGTGCATATGGTTGGGGATGTGGGGGCACCACCATGTCCACAGCCAGGCCCCGGCGTGTTGCAACATTGTGCAGGACACATGCTGCCACTATGATCCTGCGCACTACTGGGGAAGCGTATAACAGCTGCCCGCCAGAACGGTCAAGAGAGCGAAAGCACGACTTGAGCACTCCGAATGTGCGCTCCACTATGCCCCGGTTTGCAATATGGGCTGTGTTGTATCTTAACCTCGGGAGGCGTGATGGGATTCCAAATTGGCGTCATCATGTGGGTGCTCAGAGGGTAGGCACTGTCCCCTGGGGAGGTGGTTATGGGGATCATTAGTGGGGTAGTGACATTACTCTGTATCTGTCGTGCATACGTGTGCTGTGGCATTTATGCTCACCAAGCAGCCATGCATCGCCATGCCGCCCAGCTTCCATGTCCCGGTTTAGGGTTGACATCCTGTAAATGAAGCTGTCGTGGGTGGACCCTGGATAGTTGGCATATACTGAGGTGATGATTCCCTTGGCATCACATACTACCTGGACGTTGATGGAATGCCAGTGCTTGCAGTTTCTATAGATGTGCTCAGATGCCCTGGGGGGACGTAGAGCCACATGGGTGCAATCAAGGGCACCTAGCACTTTGGGGAATTGTGCCACCCTGTAGAAATCCTGGCTGACAGCCTGCCTTTCTGCAGGTGTTCTGGGCAGGTATATGTGCCTGCAGACTGATGGGCGTGCAGTGATGATGGCCAAGACCTGGTGTAGGCACCGTGACTGCGTGGCCTGTGACACCCCCCCCACTATGGCACTTGTCTGCTGAAATGATCCGGTAGCCAAGAAGTGCAGTACATTGAGGACCTTCTCCAGAGGGCTGAGTGCTTGGGAGCACAGGGTGGGTGATGTGAGGTCATCCTCCCAATCACTGAACAGGTCGAGTATTATGTGTGGTGGAAACCTGAACCTCCCATACACCTGGTCATCAAGCATACCAAATAGGCTGGTTCTGGGTGTGAAGATTCTGGCCCTGACTATCCTTCTCCTCCTCCTGCGGTATCCACTGCGGTATCCACTGCTGCTAGGAACGGTATATTCATCCTGGTGTTTGAGCTTGTTTGTTGTTTGTGCACTCTTTTATGCTGCGCGGGACGTGCGCCTGCTTCATGCTGGCGTACGTGTTTCCGGATTGGACCTTTTTTTTGGCGCGTTGTAGGCGACCGTGTAAATCTTCCCGCCCACCCCAGGAATACACGTAACACGCTCTCCCAGGCCCAGTCGCGAGTAAATATTCCCGCCCACCCCTGGAATACACGTACCCCACTCTCACAGGCCTAGTCGCGTGTGGAACTTCACGCGCACACTGAAATACACGTACCCTGAAAATGTGCATGTGAAACTTCCTGCGCACCCCGAAATACACGTACCCTGCTGATATCGCGTGTGGAAGTTCACGCGGACCCATAATACACGTACCCTGATGAAATCGTGTGTAAGACTACCCGCGCACCCCTGAAATACACGTACCCAGGGCAATCGCGTGTGGAACTTCCCACAAACCCCGTAATACACGTACCCTGCTGATATCGCGTGTGGAAGTTCAGCCGGACCCATAATACACGTACCCTGATGAAATTGCGTGTAAGACTACCCGCGCACCCCTGAAATACACGTACCCAGGCAAATTGCACTGTTGGGGGGTGGGGGGATGGGAGACATGAGTGGGGGTCTGGTGGAGGGTGCCCCTGGATGCAGGGGGGTGGGTGTGCAGGGTAATGAGTGGGGGCCTGGTGGAGGGTGCCCCACAGTGCTGGGGGGTGGGGGTGCCGGGAGACAGGAGTGGGGGCCTGGTGGAGGGTGCCCCTGGATGCAGGGGGGTGGGGGTGCAGGGAGACATGAGTGTGGGCCTGGTGGAGGGTGCCCTACAGTGCTGGGGGGTGGGGGTTCAGGGAGACAGCAGTAGGGGCCTGGTGGAGGGTGCCTCTGGATGCAGGGGGTTGGGGGTGCAGGGAGACAGGAGTGGGGGCCTGGTGGAGGGTGCCCTACAGTGCTGGGGGTGGGTTTCAAGGAGACAGGAGTGGGGGCCTTGTGGATGGTGCCCTACAGTGCTGGGGGGTGGGGGTGCAGGGAGACAGGAGTGGGGGCCTGGTGGAGGGTGCAGGGAGACAGGAGTGGGGGCCTGGCGGAGGGTGCCCCTGGATGCAGGGAGGTGGGGGTGCAGGGAGACAGGAGTGGGGGCCTGTTAGGCGGAAACCTGTGCAGTTCCCTCTGGGACCACTGCAAAAGGTTTAGGACTACAGGTGTTTGGCAGTAAACCCACTTGGTAGCAGTCTGTACCACACAGATTCACTGTTGGTAGCTGTGGCTGAGCAGTCAGACTTCTCTCAAGAAGAGTTAAGCAGTATGTGGAGTATACAATATAGGGCAATTCTTCACAGTAAGACAAGCAAATATGCAACGAGACTCAGTGTAAAGATATTAAGGTATTTATTTATAACGGAACATCTATGGAAAACACTATGGCACTATCATGGCAAACACTTCAATCACAATTACTCTACGAAGAAGAAACGATCAATCCCTCTAACAATATTTCGACAAGTCTAGGTTCTACCGGCACCACTTATTTACAGACAGAGGTGTATGCCTCAACCTAGATGGCACTCTAATATTAGTTAGGACGGGAGAGAAAAATCAGTTGGTTAAGAAATCAACACAGTTCAATACTTCACGGCTAAAAAAATGCAAGGTAAGAAGGCAAGAACCACAATAGATCATAAAGTTCATAGGCCAGGCCCACTCGGAGAGAGGCAAGGCGGTATGTCCCAAAAAGTCTCTTAGTGGAAATGCGTTCGAGTCTTTGTAGCAAATTGTTATCGGCAGATTGAACTAGTTCAGAACAATACGTGAGAAAGCTTGGAGGTGACCCAACGGAAAGGAGAGGATTAGTACACCTCACTCGAACCGATCGAAAGGGAAGCTAGGTGGACACGGTACCTTGTTGTGGAGGGCAGCTCCGGCGGGGGCAGTTGTTCCTGGTGGTGGATGCACGTCGGGTCTTTGCCAAGAGTAGAGATGATCTCGTCGTCGAAGAAAAGTGAAGTCCGGTGCACCACCACAGGAAGAGACCAGCCGCGGAGTGCTCCGTCACAAGGCACCACCTTTTGGTCGTGGTGCAGGGGTAGTGGCTATCCGGTTGCCGAGGTGCTCTGCACGGGCAATTCGACCACTGCGTCCTGAGGCGAATAAAAAGCAAACGGGACTGGTTGTTCCCACCAGCCAGGGGAAGAGACTCTCCGGCAGGGAGATCTCCTCTGTCGTCGGGAAGTGGTGAGTCGGTTCGCAGGGCTCCACCGGAGGTGTCGTCGTGCAGGTCGGCTCAGCGCTACCCTCATCGGATTCTTAGGTCCTGTGGCGACTTCTGAAGATCCAGTCCCAAAAGCCCTGCTTTTATGCAGAAAACCCCCATTCATTCAGCCTAGCTGTCAATCAACACATGCTAAGTGGTGAGCGGGGAGGCTCACCACTTGGGCCAATCACTCCCGAGTGCGACCGGAGTTGGCAAGGCAACTCGGTCCAGGGTGCCTAAACCCCCTCCCACACCCTTGTGGTAACTCAGACAGAATGGCACCACTTTGGAGGGTCTCTGTACAGAGCCCGCCAAAAGTGGAACAAAGGGCTCGACCTTTGGTTTAGGAGTCACAAAGACGAACACAGACGCCATTTTACAAACCGAGTTCTGGCAGAAAATACCATCAAATAAACTTATTTAAGATAAGTAGATTGGTGGTACGTTAGAGATTAACGAGAAAAAGTATCAATCTCTAACAATGGGACGAATCCCATAGGGTTATATTCGGGGTCGAACATAACAAGTAGTTTCCACTGCCACCAGCCAAAACTCGACAAGGGGGGACGGGACAGTGCCCCCTCGAATAACAGATCCAGGAGTAATCGAATTACCCCTACTAGTACGTCCACAATAAGATGGTTTGTACTAGTTCTGTTAGTAAATTTAGGTCTAGTAAAGCCAATGGTGACTTTACATGCCCGCGGAGACAGTAGTCAGTCCCCGGGTATGGAGTCTATGGTGGAGGTCGCCCCAGTGTTACAGCACGTAGGGTGCGGGGTAACACACATAGAAAAACATTTGAGACCCTATGGAGTAAAAGACCCCATGGCCCATGGAACACATTGACATTCAAACGAATTACACACATTCATGTCCAAGAGTGGGAGGAAAAGAGTCTCACTCTTGGCAGGATGGAAAAAAACAAACTCCAGAAATCCAGCAAAGCTGCTGGGGACTTACTGGGTTAGGAAATTCAGCCTAAACAGAGAATTCTCCCTAACAGGGCATGGTCGAGGGTGCCCTACAGTGCTAGGGGGTGGGGGTACAGGGAGACAGGAGTGGGGCCTGGTGGAGGGTGCCCTACAGTGCTGGGGCGTGGGGGTGCAGGGAGACAGGAGTGGGGGCCTGGTGGAGGGTGCCCTACAGTGCTGAGGGGTGGGGGTGCAGGGAGACAGGAGTGGGGGCCTGGTGGAGGGTGCCCCTGGATGCAGGGGGGTGGGGATGCAGGGAGACAGGAGTGGGGGCCTGGTGGAGGGTGCCCTACAGTGCTGGGGGCTGGGGGTGCAGGGAGACAGGAGTGGGGGACTGGTGGAGCGTGCCCTACAGTGCTGGGGGGTGGGAGTGCAGGGAGACAGGAGTGGGGGCCTGGTGGAGGGTGCCCTACAGTGCAGGGGGGTGGGGGTGCAGGGAGACAGGAGTGGGGGCCTGGTGGAGGGTGGCCCTGGATGCAGGGGGATGGTGGTGCAGGGAGACAGTAGTGGGGGCCTGGTGGAGGGTGCCCTACAGTGCTGGGGGGTGGGGGTGCAGGGAGACAGGTGTGGGAGCCTGGTGGAGGGTGCCCTGCAGTTCTGGGGGGTGGGGGTGCAGGAAGACAGGAGTGGGGGGCTGCTGGAGGGTGCCCTAAAGTGCTAGGGGGTGGGGGTGCAGGGAGACAGGAGTGGGGGCCTGGTGGAGGGTGCCCTACAGTGCTGGAGGGTGGGGGTGCAGGGAGACAGGAGTGGGGGCCTGGTGGAGGGTGCCCTACAGTGCTGGGGGTGGGGGTGAAGGGAGACAGGAGTGGGGGCCTGGTGGAGGGTGCCCCTGGATGCAGGGGGGTGGGGGTGCAAGGCTTGGGGGCCTGGTGGAGGGTGCCCTACAGTGCTGGGGGTGGGGGTGCAGGGAGTCTTGGATTGGGGGCCTGGTGGAGGGTGCCCCTGGATGCAGGGGGGTGGGGCTGCAGGGGGACATGAGTTGGACATGAGTGGGGTGCTGGTGGAGGGGGCCCCACAGTGCTGGGGGTGGGGGTGCAGGGAGACAGGAGTGGGGGTCTGGTGGAGGGTGCCCCTGGATGCAGGGGTCTGGGGGTGCAGGGGCACATGAGTGGGGGCCTGGTAGAGGGTGCCCATGGATGCTGGGGGGTGGGGGCGCTGGGAGACATGCGTTGGTGGGCAGTAGTGCAAGGTGACATGTGGGTTGGCTGGGGGGCATGGCCATGGTGGATGGGCTGCCTGCGGGACATGTGCAGGGGTGCACGGTAGTCCCCTGTGGTGAGGGCCGCCTGCAGGGGCCGTGGAGGGTGTAGAGGGAACAGCTGGGAGGAACCACATGGCCAATTCACGTGTGGGACTCCCGGGCACCCCCGAAATACATGTAGGCTGCTGGATTCGCGTGTGGAATTTCCCGTGCACCCGGAGTACACGTACCCTGCTGATATTGCGTGTGGAACTTCACGCGCACACCAAAATACACGTACCCTGCAAATTTGCGTGTGAAACTTCCCACGCACCCCGAAATACACGTACCCTGCTGAAATCGCGTGTGGAACTTCCCGCGCACCCCGGAATACACATGCCCAGGCCAATCGCATGTGGAACTTCCCGTGAACCCCGTAATACACGCACACGCTATTTTTCACACAGCGGGTGTCCGTGTTTGTCGGTACCCCTTTGCACCTCATATGTCCAGTATGGATCATTCATCATAGCTGTATATGGGTGCTTTTTGTTAGCGCACATTTTGGCGCACATTTATTTCAGGCGCAGGGACGCTACCGCCTGCTTTCTTGTGGCGTACTTGTTTGGCCCTGTGCGCGTCTTTGACCGTGCGCTGGTTTGCCCTATTCGATTCCATGAATACGAGTTGTAGGCGAGCGTGTGGGCATTCCGCACACTTGCCTTCTGTACTTCCCCTGTGGCGCCCATATTTTCACGCGTTGTTCCCCATTCCGAGTGTTACTCCCCGTGTTCCGCCTACTTTTCTAATGTGCGCCGCGCTATGTGCGATTTCACAGCAGCCGTGGCGCACGCCGTTGGATGACCTGTGCGCCGGCGTGCGCCACGCACTTTTTCAGCTCACATCCAATATTTTTCTCGCGCACGGACTTCCATGAATCGATGTGCACTGGTTTCCCTGCGATTTTCGCAGTTGCACTGCGATTTTCGCACTTTTACTGCGAATCGCACGTTTTGGCACCTCTGCGCACACTAATTCCATGAATCGGCCTGACAAACAATTTACACACACAAACAATTTAAAATACAAAAATCACACAATCCATAAAAGTTAAAAACAGATTTCTTACAAAAATACTCTCAGATAAATCCTTTAAAATTGTTAAGACTAGTTCGTAAAATTTCATCATATGATATATTAAATTGATATCATTTCCTTCTAGTAGTTTTTTCCAAATGATTTCAACATCCTCAGTAATACTGGTGTTATTATAGAGTAAGAGAAATTTTCCACAAATAAATGCAAGACTTTCACAGTAACATATTAAGTGCTTTGCATTTTCAATTTCTAAAATTCCACATAATCGACAGAACCTTATATTTCTCTCAAGCTTAAGTTTAGCTCCTAAAATTTCCAGAGTATCAGAACGGTTGAACTTAAACAAAAAGTACTGTCTTATAGTGGCTACGGTCGGAAACGCAAGTTGATATTTAGGTTTCTCAGTTGTTGGCGACCAGTGTTCTAGGAATAAACCACTTGTGGATTTTGTGGACAGAGTAATCATGTCACGTTCTTTTGCATGGCTATATATAGCTCCTTGTAATAAGTTTTTAATCTTAGTTTGCTTTAGCAGTAGCCAACTCTTTGAATTAACTGTCGCCCATTTCTCATATTTCGTATGTAATCTGCTTAAGGATACAAACTGTTTTTATGACCCTCCTTAGTGAATGTTTTCATCAGTTCAACCACAAAAGTACTAGTAGATAGCATACTTAATTTAGCGTATAACATTGCAGATTTGTATTCTAAAATGTCTTTCGCATATCTAAAGTTACATTCTAATAAAATGTATTCACATGATGTTGAACTAGGTAACCTAAATAGTGATTTAAATTTTTTTCCTTCTAATAAACACATTTCGTTGGCAAATTTACTCCCCCAGATCTCAGCACCATATAATAAGCAGGATATTATCTTACTTGCATTAAGTAATAAAATTGTATTTACAGAGATGCCTCCTTGCTTTCCTATAAATTTACTAATGGCACCGGTGTTATTTAAACAAAGCAGTTTAGTAGCCTCCCAGTGGGGTTTCCATAGTAGCTTAGAGTCAATTATGACTCCTAAGTAACGGTAACAGTCAACTTTTTCAAGTATTTCTGAATTCAGCATCCACTTAAAGTTGTTAGACCGTGTTTGCTTCATAGTGCCTCGAAAGGCCATTACCTTTGTTTTTGCGATGTTAATCTTTAACCCATTATTTTCAGAAAAATGGAGCAAACAGTCTAATCTTGATTGAAGTCCTGCCGGTGTGTAGTCTAATAAGACCAAATCATCGGCATAGCCTAACCAGGGTAGCTCTATTGTGCCCGTCCTCACTGGGTTAATGATGTTTTTGTCTACCTCGTTCATGCAATTGGCTAGGTAAAGATTAAACAATGTTGCTGCTAGTCTGCAGCCTTGTTTTACTCCACAAATGGTACAAATTGGTTGGGAGAGCTGTCCTTCACCATCTAGACGTACCCTGACAGAGGTATCAGAGTAGAGTAACTGTATCATAGATAGAAGGCCTTCAGGAATCCCCCAAAGTTTCAATTTGGACCAAAGTTTACCTCTTATTACAGTATCGAAGGCCGCAGAGTAATCTATGAACACCACCTATACTGGAAGTTTGCGAACATACCAAGACTACTCAATTGCTGATACTAGATTGATTATATTATGAGTAGTGGAGGATTTTGCTCGAAACCCCGCTTGGTATATTGGTAGGATTGGTAGGATCTTCTTCTTCTCTCTAAGTCGACGAGTAAAACTTTTGCAAATAATTTAGCCGGGATATCCAGCATCGCTAGCATGCAATAGTTTCAAGGGTCTTTCCATTCTCCCTTTTTGGAAATTGGCAGAATGACACTTTCATGCCATGTTTTTGGAATCACCCCATTCATGCCAATCCATCTAAACAACAGATATAAGGCTTTTGCCCATACTTCTGGAGCTAAACGTAAGAGTGCATTACATGTCCCGTCGGGGCCAGTGGCTCTAGAAGTATGCAATTTCTTATCATATTAACCAGGGAAGATTCAGAGAAGTTACCTACCCAGATTGCTCGTCTAGACAGTGGGCTGATTTTAATGATCTCTTCAGAGCCCAGAGTATGTATGACGTGCGTGATCCACTCACTTTCTCCCACGCAGTTAATAGGGAGGTTACTTTTTTTGCATCGTTTATTACTCTCCACATCCCTTGTTGGTTATTACTTATCGCTTGGTCTGCAATCCTTAACCAGATTTCACTTGCCTTGATTCTTTTATGGTTACTCATCCACTTCTTATGTTGTTTTTTTAGCCATTTTATCTGTGTGGTAGCTTCGGTACATTTGGTTTCAGCTATTTGCTTTATAGCCTTCCTCAAGATGTTTTTTGCTTTGTTTATTGCCGGGTCATAGGAATTATGTTTGCCATGAGTAAGATTCCATTTTTCACCATTGCTGGAATACTCTCGTTTTTTAGAGGAGGCTACTTTAATCTTACTTATGGCTGCTTCATATGTGACAATCAATGTATTGTCAGTAGCAGTTTGCCCAGCATCAATCATCTCCCACCATTCTAGCAGTTCTTTGAAGGCTACACAATTCATTTTTTTTAGTTTAGTAGGATTCCAAGAAATCCGGTTAGCCGCATTGTTACATTTAATATTCCCAGCCATATGGAAGTCTGCCTCCTCTTTAGCGTGTTCCAGCATCACAACAAGTGGAAAGTGGTCACTTTCTTCACGACTACTTATTGCCATATCAATAATGAAACTATTGGCTTTTTCATTGACTAAGATATAGTCAATTGTGGATAAACTACCCCAACCAACTCTTGTTATCCCACGGTTGGCATCGCCTTTAGTGTGGCCATTTAGCATGGAAAGCTGTTGGCTAATGATCAATTTACACCAGGCATCACCACACCTATTGGGAAATTCCATTGCAATGGGGCCAGAGATATTATCGTCACACATAGGGTCAACAGGTAAGAATATCTTGGCATTAAAATCTCCTGCGATAATGATAGGTAGCACAGCATTGTATTCTAGCAATATTTCAGTTAACATCTCAATGTTCTTAAAGATCGGCTCTAGTATAGAAGTCTTCCACGGCCGAGGGAGACACTGAAAATTAAAAATATGTTTAAAATGTGCCACAAGGATCTCTGGCCACATCACAGGGTTGCTCTTTAAGGTGACATGAGATACGCCATCGGGCACGAGAGTGCAAGCATGTTTACTTTTTAAAATAAGGCTTTGTATAGCATCCACACAAATAGGTAACTTCCAAGGCGAGGATGAGGTTTTTTGTTTTTTTAAAACTTTATTTTAGTTTGCTTGGTGGTCAATTCAATACAGTGGTTATCGAGACATTAATGATTTACACAGGTTATGCAGATAACCTTACTAGCTGGGAACGTTCACAACATCCAGAGATGACACACTCCCTGTTTCAACATTCTCGTTAAGATAGCGGTGAAAGTCCGTCCAGATATCTTTAGGTCTGCTCATATTGTGCACCAGCGTCCCATACAACTCCTCCATATCATTCGACCATGCAAGACCATTCAATCATTCTCTTACTGTCGGGGAGCGGCTCATTGCTTCCAGCTGAGCAGAAGCTGCCACTTGGCTTAGAGGAGCCCCATATTCAGAAACCTGCGTTTCTCCTCAACCATCGCTTTGATGACGAACAACAGAACGACCATTGGTGGGCGCAGTTCGGAGTAACCAGTCACGAATCTCAAGGTATCGCACACACCTTCCCAGAAAAATCGCAAATGAGGGCATGTGTACAACATGTGCAAAAGGTTAGTTTCTTCGCTTGTGTAGTGCAGTCTATTTAGTATCATAAAATGGATCAGCCGAAATTTAGAGTTAAAAGAGACCACATACCTTGGTCCATTGCTTGTTAGTGAAAACTGTGTGTAAATCCTGCTCCCACTTCTTACGGACATAAGGACCCTTATATCCCACTGCAAATAGAAGTCAATTATAGAGTGCTGATACCCATTTCCTGCAGTAGCTCATCATCGTCTTTTGTATATACAATTTCTCTGTACTACTTTCGTGCTCGCTTGAATATTCAGACCACTGCATCTCCAATGCCATTCACACTCGCCAATAATTCTGTTTCTACACTAGAGACTCACCAACATAGCCCTTAAAATCATCCCACTCAATAATTTTGCTGTGTGCATACATTCACCGCAATGTGGTGTCACTGACCACACTCCAGCTCCTCCGGCATATTTTGAAACATGTACAACAGTTTTGGGAGTATCAACATTTTCACTGTGGAGAGCTGCCCCATAAAAGACATTGGGAACTCATCTCAATGGTCCAACTTGGGCATTAGCTGCCACATGTATGTGGTATAGTTCAGCGCGATTGTCTCCTCTGCAGACCTCTGGACAGTAATCCCCAAGTACCTCAATGAGGCTTGGACCACCCACAACCTGTGGTGCCCCCGATGTTCCTGCGCAATGCCCGTTAGTGGGAACAGCTCTGATTTGTTCCTATTGAGATGCAGACCTGTTCCTCCACTGTCTGTAGGACCAACCCCGCCACCCTATCTGGGTCCCCGACATACAGCAGGATGTCATCTGCATATAATATTGTCGTTGGTGTGCCACCCAGTCTCAGCCCATGCTGTTGGATTAAATCAGCCAAGGGCTCGACCAAAAGTGCAAACCTTATTCTAAAGAATCAAATGAATGAACTCAGGGAAGCCGGAAAACTGTCTCTCCTCTCACTGTTAGACCTCTCCACCACCTTGGACCACCAAATCCTGTGCCAACACTCAACACTTGACCATGGTAGCCCACTTCTCTGACAAAACCACCGCCTGGATCTCTTCCTTCCTCTCTAACAGATCCACGAGAGTATTCTCCCCTCTAGCCGTAGCTAATCCAGCACCTGTCACATGTGGAGTACCTCAAGGCTCCTGTGTCTCCCTGACTTTCTACAATATTTTTGCAAAGCCCCTCTTCGATCTACCTGACACCCAGGGAATCACCTATACACATTATGCGGGTAACACACAGATCCTTCTACCCATCACAGGCAACTACATCACAGACTCTAACTCACTGGAATCAATCATCAACACTAAACAGGCTTGGATGGCCCATCACTCGCTATGTCTTAATGATGATAAAACAGAGCTGCTCCTCATCAGCTCACAATCTCAGATCAACAATCGGCATCTTCTACAAATCATTCTCCATAAATGGCATTCCCATACCAGTCTCTCAGGAAGTCCAAACTCTTGGAGTCATCTAGATTCCAGCCTCTCTTTATCAAGATCAGTCAATGCCATTGCCTCCTCAGAAGCTTATGCCACAAAACGTATCAATGCCTGCAGGCCATTTCTGTACACAAATAGCTGCACTTTCATCGCCAGAGCGCTCATAGGATCTAGACTCGACTATTGCAACTCTCTGTTCGCTGGCACACGTACTCGGAACATCAACAAATTACAAATAATACAATAAAATGCTCTATCAGCCACCTTGAACATCCCATTAAAAGAGCACATTTCCGCTGCAAGGAAAAACTGCATTGGTTGCCTATTCACGAGTGCATTTTATCCAAAGCGTTGACCGTCACATGCTAATGCCGCTCGAATACCGCCCCCAGATACTTATCCTCCAAGATCAACAAAGCACAGTCTACCAGACCTACCTGTACCATGTACATGCATAGTCTCGTCAGCCCCAGATTTAATCTGCAGCTAAGAGGAGGCAACCGTTTCCCTGTCTATGCATCCGAAAACTGGATTGCCCCCCCACCTGTGCTGAGTTGAACACTTCTACTGGACCTTCCGTAAGCACCTAAAAACATGGCTATTCAACCAGGACCAGAAATAACAGTCCACTAACTGCTTATGTGAAAACTGTTGCTTTCCCATGCTTCACTTCCTACATGTCTGCTCATGCACCTTAAAGTAACATGATATGCTTTCCATATACCACACTAGCTGTTGAGATTAACTATTTAACTATGTAAAGTTTGAACTTACTTATCACCGCCTTCATGCCCCCAGACTTAACGTGCGCCACAAATGTAAAAATAAATACATAAATAAAGAGGAGGGGGTACAGAGGACATCCCTGATGGGTGCCACCCCCCAGCGCAAATGCCATAGATAGCGCCTCATTCATGTTTACTTTTGCTATAGGGTCCTTATATAACAAGTGTATCCATATCACAAAACCAGGACCAAATCCGGCATTTTTCTTAACCATGAATTGGTAAGGCCAGTGCACCGTATGAAAGGTCTTCTGCATATCTAAGGATATGGCAATTGCAGGGAAATCAGAGGGCACCCACGCCAAGATGTTGTAAAACCGCTGAAGATTCAATGCTGTTGCTCTACCCGGTATAAACCCTGATTGGTCATTATGGATGAGGTGTAGCATCAGTGGTTGCAATCGGGTGCCTATAGCTTTGGCAAATATCTTAGCATCAACATTAATCAACGACAGATGAAGGATATAATGCACATGCGCCTGCATCCTTACCCGGCTTCAGCATCACTGTGATTACAGCTTTGCGCACCGTCTCCGGCAGAACGGCCCCACCAAGGGCCTCCTCCCACATCTGCAACAGATACTGCACTAGAGTGTCACTAAATTCTTTATCAAATTCAGCCTATAGCCCATCTGGGGCAGGTGGCTTACCCGACAGGAGCTCATTAATTGCCTTTTTTAAGTTCTTCCTCAGACAAGGGAATCTCAAGCGCCTCTGCAGCTGCAAGGACAATATTGAGGTGGGGATAGCATTAAGGTATTCCATAATTTGCATTTCTGTTGCCTCACCCTTTGGTCGACATAAGTACTTGTAAAAAGAGCGCAGTTCATAATTTACGCCCCTTTCTTTATACACTTGTACTCCAGTCTCATCATCAATGTATGTGATCGAGTTCCTACCAACCTCTCTGCATATTAACATAGTTAAGAAATGACTCAGCCTGTCAGCTTCCCCATAACGGTGCGCCATCACAGGCTTGTCGAATTATCTGAACTCCCTCAAGTCTCGATCGCGGGAATGATCTAATTCCCTCTTAAACTCGACAAGCACCGCAGGAGAGGTAGCCACAGTCGAACGATCTTGGAGTTCCTTCAATTACGCATTTACCCTGGCCATGTCGTTCCCGATCCCCTTCAGGACACCATGCTCAGAAGCCATTGACATTCCACGCACATACACTTTCAACGCCTGCCACAGCACTACGACCGAGAAAAAAGATATCAATGTTTTCCCTCAACCCAACCACAAATTCAGGGTCCTGTAACGACTCACACTTCAGACACCAAGGGGGCCTAGGGCAACTCTCCGACATCCAGTTGACAACTGATAGCAACGGGGAATGATTTGAGAAGGTCCTTGGGAAGATGGTGCAGTCTAACACTTCTGTTAAAAAATAATCACACAGGAATGACAAATCTATATGGGAGTGCATGTTGTGACCTGCAGGGTAATAGGAAATTCATGCTTAGCACCATGCGGTAACTGCCACACGTCAGGCCTGTGCAATTCTTTGACTCCAGAGCCAATCGTGCGTGCCGTCCTGGACTGCTCTCGGGGACCCATGGTCGACCTATCCAGTGCCACATCCATGATCATATTAAAATCCCCCTGACATAGAGAACAGTGCAGCTCCGGGAAACCAATCCAAAAGATCAGTCAGTTTCACATAGAATTCATGGTCATCCACATTGGGGCATAACAATTCAGTAGAACAACCTCCTTCTTGTAAAGTAACTAGCACATGTCTCCCATTTCCATCTACAATGGACTCTGTACACTGAATCATTACCACCCTCAATCTAGTTGAGTATAGCACTGACCACCCCAAGTCTGAACTACCCACTGAGCCACCGACTCTACTGTGTGGGTCTCCTGAAAGAGGAGTATATTAGCATTTAGTAGGCCATCGTGAGTGACAATATTCTGGGTATTAACATAATTGACAAGCCTTCAAACATTCCAATTTAATAATTTAATCTGGGTCGGTCCCTCCATCTTTCTCACATAAATCCAATGCATAGAGTGCAGTAGCTCCTAAACTCACACTTATATTATAAGAAAACCACCACATTGCCTTCCCAGCCTTACACATTGTAATCTGCTCCATGCATTTCAAACTGAACTCCCTGGTTCCCCTCCGTCCCCTCCTCACTGCCCACTCGCAACCTGCAGGGTAATAAAATGCCCTCCCATCCCCCTCACCCTCCACAATGCAACCACAATATCCGGGTTGATCCCCAAATGCAGTAACTGGTGTGCAATCGCAACAGGAGTGTACCGTCGCCGCTTTAGGCACTACACCATGCATTACTAACAGCATGCATCCCACACAATGATTTTGATATGAAGAATAAAAAAAATAGAGGAAGAGACAAAGAATAGATCCACAATGTAGTGAACTCCTCAGACAGGTTAATACTCCCCGCAATTCCGTTTACCAGTGCTCTCAAGTTTTCGGTGAGTCATATGATTCTTCGTCAGTGGACCATTGAATCAGGATTTTAGTCTATATGAATTAAGCAACCTCTTCCGGTACTGTAAAAAAGTACAGCTTGCCTTGAAAGTGGAAACAAAGTCTGGCTGGGGAAAGCATTACATATTCAACATTGCGCTCCCGCAGCAACGTTTTGACCACAAGGAATTGGGGTCGCTCTTTCTGGACCACCACTGAGAAATCCAGGAAAATCCGAATCACCTTGGACTGGAGTCGGAGTTCTTTCTTGTCCCTTGCAAGCTTCAGCAGCGGGTCCCTGTCAGTAATAGCTCAGTATCTTGGTGATGATAGGTCTCGGGAAATCTCCTGCTTTCGGTTTTTGAGTCAGCGCTCTGTGTGCTTTTTCAATGGCGAAAAAAGATGACACTTGTGGTTGATTTAACAAGTCTTTCAGTAGCCGCTTGACCTCTTGCCCCGTTTTTCCGATGAGAGCCTCCTGAGGGACACGCACTATCTGTACATTGTTCCTCTGGGAGTGTGATTCTAAGTCGTTGCACTTAGCCTTGTCATATTGATATTGATATTGATATTTTATTTCTATCGCGCTCATACACAAGTGTTTCAGAGCGCAACAAGGCAAGGCAGGGGAACAGGGGAGAACAAAACAGCGATTTTGCTAGGCCCAGTGACATTCAGAACACGCAAGTGCATGAGAGAGGGGGAGGGGAAATGTGCATGGAAGGGGGGAGAAGTCGAAAGTGCGAAGCACATGAGAAACAGATAATTAACAATAAGTAAATAATAAAGGCAACAAACAGTGGAAGTACAGCCAGCAATTTGCAAGTGCTAGGTTTAAGGCAGCAGACAGGCTAGGTCTGATAAGTGCAGGACAAAAAAGGGGGGCTGTATGGGTACAGATACAGACCACAGTGCAAGGGGTGGCCCAGAGGCTGTGCAGGAGGGTGGCGGCGTGAGCAGGTACCTGGGCCCGGAAGGCAAAGGGTGGCCCAGGTGCATGGTGCCAAAAGAGAACAGATCAGCAGGGCACAGGGGGAGCGAAGGCAGAAGAAAAAAGGAAGGTCTTGAGGTGTTTCCGGAACCGGAGATGGTTCTTCCCAAGTTTTAGCATAGCACATATCTTAAGTGAGAGCGCTCACTGGCCATTGCAATTCATGAACTGTATCCTCAGTTGCCCCTATGCACTCCACCACCTCATTAATTCGCAACACCTCCTTAGTTAGCTGCGTCCTGATGGTTGTGACATTTATTGATATGTCGTTTATTTCTCATTCATTCACCACCGCAAATCCCCTGGTCATGGTCTCAAGCCTCTGTTGAAGCTCAGTGGGGGGAACACCGGTGGCATGTTCCTGAGGGGTCGCTCCATGTAGTTCTGCATCCCCTTCCCTCCGTGGGGGGACATGAAAACGTGTCTATTGCGCCAGTCTTGTCAAAGTGGACTTACTCTAATTTGAGGTAAGCATATATACCTATAGGTCATATATGAGTATCCACAATCTGTTAAACGTGGCTTCTCCTCTTGACAACAGCAATATAAACTTACCATACCTCTCCTACTCTTGACTCCTCAGACCCACAGAACTTTTCTCTCAGGAACAAGGGATAAAACGAAAATACTCGGATACATATATGTACAAGTCTATACAAAATTGTGTAACTGAATTGAAATGTATGCACTTAAATGTAAAGTGTAATCACATAACTGACACGATACCGAGTAAAGAATGTGCCTTGACAAAGCCCAAGTAAGGGCGAAACAGCAGCACATGCAGAGTAGTGTTGGCACAAATGATTTGTTTAAATAAACAAAGAAATTATGCACCAATCACCAGAAAAGTCACAATCTAAATGTCACAAAAGAATGTCAAAATGAAATAATTTGTGTGATATTGATATCTGTTGAACGGAAAAAAGTAGAAACTATGCAAATTAACTTATGTGGATAACACAATTGCGAAATATAAAGAAATAAAGTGTTCAAACTATATTCTGCACACCCCTGCTCCACGTGTGTGGGGGCGGAATATCGTGTGCACCTCACAAGTTATTATATAGCACAGAAATGTTTATTTCTCATTCATTCACCACCGCAAATCCCCTGGTCATGGTCTCAAGCCTCTGTTGAAGCTCAGTGGGGGGAACACCGGTGGCATGTTCCTGAGGGGTCGCTCCATGTAGTTCTGCATCCCCTTCCCTCCGTGGGGGCACATGAAAACGTGTCTATTGCGCCAGTCTTGTCAAAGTGGACTTACTCTAATTTGAGGTAAGCATATATACCTATAGGTCATATATGAGTATCCACAATCTGTTAAACGTGGCTTCTCCTCTTGACACCAGCAATATAAACTTACCATACCTCTCCTACTCTTGACTCCTCAGACCCACAGAACTTTTCTCTCAGGAACAAGGGATAAAACGAAAATACTCGGATACATATATGTACAAGTCTATACAAAATTGTGTAACTGAATTGAAATGTATGCACTTAAATGTAAAGTGTAATCACATAACTGACACGATACCGAGTAAAGAATGTGCCTTGACAAAGCCCAAGTAAGGGCGAAACAGCAGCACATGCAGAGTAGTGTTGGCACAAATTATTTGTTTAAATAAACAAAGAAATTATGCACCAATCACCAGAAAAGTCACAATCTAAATGTCACAAAAGAATGTCAAAATGAAATAATTTGTGTGATATTGATATCTGTTGAACGGAAAAAAGTAGAAACTATGCAAATTAACTTATGTGGATAACACAATTGCGAAATATAAAGAAATAAAGTGTTCAAACTATATTCTGCACACCCCTGCTCCACGTGTGTGGGGGCGGAATATCGTGTGCACCTCACAAGTTATTATATAGCACAGAAATGTTTGGGGACTCCTGAAACACAAGCGCAAAGACTCAATAGAAAAACACCACAACCTCTGTAAACAATCGGACCGACTGGTGAATTTCGGTTCCTACTGAGCCATGCAGCCACTGACCCCCAATTGAATGTGAATGTGGACAGGTCAGTTACATATATTACCTAAGAAAGAAAAACAGGGGCAGAGTGCAGAGACTGATACACAACTCGCCCAAAACAATAATTGGTATTTTTACAGGATTACTGTGCGGCTAGCAGAGCTTCTAAGCTAAGCAACCATCTTGCTTGGCTGCTCTGCAGCACCCACACAGAGTTACCATTTAAGACTTTCCAAAAATCAGAATTTTTAGAAGCTGCTCCCTTAATATATTTTCCGAATCTCGTTGGATCAAGGTGCTATTTTTGTAATGCTGTTTAAGTGACTTAAGTTTCAGATAGGATTGATGGGAATTACGAAACCCACAGGCACGCAAATTACTATGTAACAGACTCTTATGTTCAAATGACTCTAGACAAATTTACAAATTCCCACCAGACTATCAACATAATTATCAGGATCAAAAAACTGACCAGAGTCACACCCATTCAAAGCAGTTTCCACAACCATACTAAATTTCGTAATCACTCTGACATTCCCACTCAATCGATTGCCTGCACTATTAACCAGAACGTTGGGGGTGCAACAGGGTTGAATTAGCTCTTGATTCAAAATATTCCAATTCATCTGATCGAATGATCACTCGAGGAATTGTCGATAACAGAGAAAAAAACATATCTTTGAAAAATGGCTTCAGTGACAAAAATGTAATCAAGATAAGCTTTCTGCACACCCCTTCTCCACGTGTGTGGGGGCGGAATATCTCCGCAAACACTCCCCAGGTCTGCATAAGGAATAACCAAGCCTGCCCATGCTTTAGAGTGTCTTTTCTTAGCCTTTGGAGGCAGGAGGTTACAGTAGGACTGCAAGCCTATCTAAAAAGGCCTGCTGCACAATATTACATGGATTCTAGTAGACATTCACTAAAAGAGTTCCAGAGAAAGGATTCACAGCCTACGTGATTTAAATAGCTTGAACATAGGGATTTGGTTGAGCCCAACAAGTGGAAGACAAACCCATTCATTTTGGATCCCCACCATAAGCCCTTCACGCCAGGATTAAGCAATAATAAGGTGAAACCATCTAATAGAGGGGTCTCATCATACTGTGAAAGACTGAGGGATCCCCCTGGAACAAATGCTAAAAGCCTCTTGTGTTCCAAAAGGCTATCCAAAGGGAACAAGACCTATTCTAATAATTTGGCTAACTGTTTCTTACATAAAGGGCCCCCTCCAACCATGACCAAATATTATAATCTGAAAGCATCCCTGAATCTGCATTATGCATTAAAAAGGGCACGATTCATGATATTATTTGCATGGGAAATAGAGGACTTGCGCGCCAAACTGCGTGCAAATCCATGTTCGTTGATTCACGGAACTAACTGCGCAGGACTTTCTTGGGACTTGCATGGAGTTTGCGCAGGCTCAGGATGTCTGTGCAAGCCGTTGCGTGCCTTGTGCGAGAAACCACACAGAGCATCGATGTGCCTTGCGCAGAGGGCTGAACATGTTAAAAAGTGGGCGTTACGATGGACGGCCTGCAGGCAGACTCCTGCACGCCCACTTTTGCGCCAAACGACACGTATTCATGGAAACACCTCTCGGCATTGGAATGTCCATACAAATTCCTCGATCACTACGCCGCCTGAAGGCAGGCGTAAGTACACTTGCGCATAGGATTGAAGGCGTAGAGATGAGTTTGCATGATGGATTTAGGTGAGCGTGTATGCAACCAGGCTTAAAATCTAACTTAGGGGTGCACACAAGCAGTGTAGAGGGATGCAGGAATGGTTTACGGGGGTTCACACACAGATTTTCTGAGTTTAGACCGAGTTATGATTTTTCATACACATGTTGTGGGGCTGCTGGCAACATTTTCAGGGGACCTTGCGCAGGGTGCCCGAGATGCAGGTCTACTTGTGGGGGACCCCTTACACTGTTTGAAGGGTGCGTGGGTTTGCGCACGGGAGAGTGCGCAGAGGTAGCTGTTTATGCTTTGCATGTGGGCATGTCGGAGGCGTTCCGGGCGTGCCTTGCGATTATGGTTACTTTGAGCAGTTAATTCCATGAATACACGAGACGCTCATTTTTTTATTCTGCGTGAAGGCTTGCGCAAAGTCCCTATCAGCGTGCGCCCATGAATCGGGCCCTTAGACACTTCTCACTCTAGGGTTATTAGTAGAGCAAGTCATTTTCATAGAAGGAATCATAGTGTGCTGATTGAGTGAGGCCCCACTGTGCCACAATGAGTTAGAGTATTGACCAAAGTGAAAGGATCGATCAGTTATAGTTAAACCACAACCTAGAGATAACAGCTGTGTCGCAACAGCTTTCACGACCATCATTGTTACTCTGGAATTTATAAATATAAGGAAGCATTATATCGTTAATAAGTTCAACTAAATCAATCGCACTAGATGAAATCGACACCAAAGTGTGAACAGAACTAAATATGGCTAATACATTTGCTGTGTTCAAAATAATGAGATCTCAGAAAATTGGGTGTCTTTCTAATAATAAACAATTTGGTTGAGTGGCAAAAGTATAACAATTGGATGGTTTCCCCAAAGATGTTTCTCACCTCAGCAAACATTTGTTGATCGTAGTTAATCTCAATAGTGCATTTAGGCCCCAACAAAGCTGGGTGTGCAACAAAAGGGGGAGCCCCTAAAGACAGTAGTGGATGGGGAAGCACTTTAAGTAAGGCATTATGACGCGAAATATTTGTTAGCTCCGTCATCGAGTATTCCAGAGCAAATTCTCAATCGCAAATTCTCAATCGCGTCTTGGGATGGATGGTCTGCCAAGATCCAGGGTGAAGGACCTCACCTCTGAATCGCCTAATAAAGGAGCCCCCGGATCGGTGGAAGATGCTGCTTCAGGAGTAGGTTTTTTCCCATGCCCAGACAAGGCTGCAAATAAGACATGTATAGCCACCACCAACCTCTGGACCCCCACAGCCATCCACTGCACTTGGGTCTCCAGCCTTGCAACATGCTCACCCGCACTTCCCTTCCTATTTCAGAGGTCCTCCGCCCTCCGCCCAACTGGGACCCATTCTATTAAAGACAGTAAGGATGGAATTGAACGTCCCTACCACACCTAACATGGATGGAAGAAAAGCTACCCAGATCTGCCAAACGGCGTAACTGAAAACCAATCAATATAGGTAAGGTTGTCCGTGTCTGTCCAACAACTCTCCTGCCTATAAACGGGCGCCATACGTAAAAATGATACGAACAGTAATATATACTAACTAAATGCTTTGCCTTCTCTCTCCCCTCACTATCTCTTCTTTTCAAAATGAATGCACACAATCACTATGCTATTGTAAATATGTGGGAAACTACAAATGTAATATCACCTAAACTCTATCACATATGATTTCTGCTCACAATATATATTTTGTTTTTTCTTCCAAACACGTTACATGATTATTTTCACAATGTATATGACAAAGAAATGGGCGAATCAATATCCACGAACATGCTTTGCCAAACATGTATGCACCAATTACCAACAAATGTATAAACTCAGCCTTGATAAAGACCCAGAGGGGTCGAAAGACGCGTTGGCTGGCCACTTACGTTATCAATTAAACAATACAAAATCTACTGCCAATCAGAATCTGTATATATTTTTGTTGAGGACAAGGTATCCAGGTCAAACTACCTATTAGCCAATACACGAGGTGTGGACAACACCTTGCTGCAGAGTTATAATTCCTTCATATAAAGCACGCTATAATTATTCCAGTGCTGTGCAAGTTGATTCTGCACCTAGTGCCCAAACGCTCTTCTACCCACTATTGATTATAGGCCATAATTCAAAAGAAATAGCAGAATGCCAACAGTTTAAACTCAAGATTATATAATCAGTTATGGTAACACAATGCTGGTCATTGTATGTGGCTTTACCTGGTATATCCAGCAGTACGCTGCTGCTTAGTGCACAGAGGTTCTTGTCCGATAGAGCTTTGTGCATAGACAAGCCAAGAGCAGTGCATGGAATTGCCTGTACTTGGACTCTTGTTGAATGACATGGCGCTACCTATTGGTGAACTGATAAACAGCATGTATCAGTGCTATCTTGAGCCCAAACCAGTGCTGATATTTCTTGGTGAGTTGGCAGACAAAGCCTATAAAAATAAAGTGATATGTACAATTGTTGCACTTAAGTACAGGCAAGCAACCCCCAAGATGGCACCCAGCACATAGTGTCCTATATTGCTGTGACTATGCATGTATATACATGTACAAACTTTGTAACCAGAGCAGTCGCATTGTAGAGTAGCAGAAATGAACTTTGAAAAAGAGATTAGCCTTTTGAGCTGGTTTAAACCTCTTCACTATAGCTCATCATTTCATTTGTTTTTACTTATATAAACTGATATGACCTAACATGGAACACAATATAAACACACTGTTTGACTGAGACCTGAGCTATTGTTTTTTTAACACTTTGGCTGAGAACCAAAAAAAAGAGAAGATTTATCATATTGTCAGGCTACACATCAAGGGGGAGAAGGATAATGCAGATAATTCAGTAAAGTCCAGAAGCATTGTAAACTGACTAAGACAGGCCTCATATTTCCCTTCTAGAAGATCACTAATCATGTTTAAATTCAAGGATTCATGAGATATTATTGTGAATTCACTGCTCAGATTGGACACAATTATGTTTCAGTAAGGGACCACAGTTGGCATGTTACTTAACACCTATCTTGGATGTCCCATGGGAGAGAACTTTGCGTAATCCTCTTTATATCACGAGATTGAGATATGTTCTGTGAGGGATTAATTCAGCTCATTGGTGGATGGAGGGAGCAATTGGGTACCTAGATAACCTTTCTGCTTTTAGCCAGTAAAGGCGTTAACTCCAAGGTACCATATTTTCTGCCTGACATGTAACTTGGACAGTTTGGGTCTATTTGACCCAAAACATTTGACCTAATCACATTTGATCGAATTTACTTGACCTTTATTTCAGTCTAAAATGTGGGTGAGAACCCCTGGAACCCTCCTCCACTTCACCTCAACCTAATCTATACCCTTACCCATCCCCATATATATGTATTTAATTAAATTTGACTGAAGTCAAACAAATTAGATCAAATGTTTTAGGTCAAATGTTTTTAGGTCAATTATGCTAATACCAACTTGGACACATAACGCTGGAATTCAGAGTGCAGTGCTCAATCAGCAGAACTAAAATGTAGGACCACCTTAATTAATCTTGGGGCCTGGCTCACAGAAACCTTTGGGGCCCTCATACAACCATAGAAATATAGGGATCCAGAATCTCTACCAACACAATAAGCATGTGTACTCCTTTAAAGTCCCCCTACCCTCTTCATCCTTAGCAGAGCCATAATAATAGATTGAAGAAATAGATTAAAAGCTTCCAATAAGGTACACATATACATAGACTGAGATTAGAACAAAGATTCTTTAACAAGTGCTTAACAAACTGAGCTATCTTCTGAACTAAAGGGTCACTCAAATGAATGAATATGCATTTCAATTTAGGTTATGTTGTTATCATGTGCGATAATTAGCTGCAATGTTTGGATCCAAAGATGTTTTTCTAAGCAGGGGAGTTATCCACGCTTGCTTAAGGAATCCTGCAACATGTGCAGTGGAAAAAGAGGTATAACCGAAATCCATTATCACAGGGCCCAAGAACGATGTACACGTTTTTATAACTTTGGTAGGGCACGGGTCAACCAGGTTTATAGCTTAACCAGCACACTTTAATATATCCTGGCATGTGTTTCCAATACTTTTAAAAATTGATTGGCAAAGACTTCTTTGCATCAAGCAGTAATGTGGTGACGGCTCAAAAGGTAGGAGCCTGGGGCATGCACCTTTTGCCCCTCTACAAAGATATCTCTGCTAAAAGGATTCCTACATTATCGGAGGACCATGCCACTGACATGCCTTAAACAACCAATGAACACTTTCCTCAGATAGAGGAGAGCCATCTTGTTGCTTCTCGGCCCACATTCTGCTGGGGCATAAGCAGAAGTACATCAGGTGACATCCCTCCCATAACCATCTCTTTGGAAGGTTACCTTTAGCAGCTCATTACTGCAATTTAGCCCCAAACTGCCAAAAGGTAATTACTGAGCTATTGCTGCTTCCTTTGAAGGGAGTGCTTCAATTAGTGATCTTTAGCAGAGATGTCTGAGCCCTTGTGCACAGCCCCACTTGCCAGGACAACACTGACAGCTGCTTGGCCCTGTTGGGAGGCGGGTGCAGCTGGAGGATAAAATCCCTGGAAGCTGGGGCCCACACCTTGCATTTTGCCAAATGTGGGTCAACTGCTGGTGTGTTTAGGTGTTTTTCCCCTGAGTTCTCTGTGCAGGCTGGCAGGAGCAAGGAATGAGTGAAGACAATCTTCCACTGCACTGCCTCTGTCTCCATCAGGCTTGCAGCTTAGAGATCCCCATCTTCTGTGGGAGTCCTCAGAGTCCCTAAGTGAGGACCATACTTTTATGAAATCCCCTTTTTTCTCAAACTCTGCAGTCAAGCCATACAGGAACGGAGAACCAGGCACAAAGGAATGTAGTTGCTGCTGTCCCATCCAAATGAATATTCAGTGAAGGGTTTTTAGTAGACACATGAGGGAATCTGGAAAAACAACTAAATACGGGACTTACCCCACCCATCTGCTAATTTTATGGCCTTTATCTTTACTCAGTAAGGAGGAAGACTTCCTTAGCAGTGTTGGGAAGTATCCTTGTTTGCCGTGTATCCACCTGCTCTTGATGCCCGTGCCCAGGAAGTGAGTGAGCAGGCCATTTTTACCTCAATGATAATTTGAGGAACAACCTGAACCCTATGGGTCCAGCCCAGGTTAGAGGCTTACCTGTTTATCTATTGAAGAGGTTAGGAACTGCTGAGCAGCTGGCAAGTTCCTGTCTCATTTTAGACACAGAAAAGTGAGTATTAGAGATAGATGCCAGCCTTCTACCATGGCAGAAAGTTAGGTGGGCAAAGCCACGTTGAGAATAAGTGTACCTAGAAAAGTTCCCGCCAGGTAGAAGACCACGTCAAATGTACTAGGACGAGAAAAAGGGGATGGAGAAGGTAATGAAATAGGAGGCCAACCCTGGCTTTCTGAACAAAATACCACTGAGCAGCAAGGTATCCACAGCATCGACAATTGAATTGGACCAACACTGGTCGGAATAGCAAGAATGTTATAACAATTGTATCTCCTAGTTTAGTGACAAGGTTACAATAATCCACAAAATGTCAAATGGCGGAATGTTATTCACCACCAATGGTTTTAGTGTATATAAAGCAAGAACATTCTCGAGAAGGGAAACAAATGTTAGTTTCTTTAGTGTTTAAATTTGATATTCATATATGTATTTATTTAAGACCTGCAGATAACATATGTTTCTCAACGGTGCCGTAGTATACACTACATTGCAGTCAATGCACCAATTTCCAGAAATGTTAAGATTGCTTAGAACATGTATAGACTGTCTTATATGTATACATGCAAGTAGGGATTGATATGGTGGGAATCTAGCTGAGAAGAAGCAAGGTGCTCTGCAAGTCAGGGCAGGAGATACAAGGTTGCAAGCAAGGGGAGGGGGAATCATTGTCAAAGTCAGAAGCCTGTCAGTATTGGTGGGTGTTAAACTTTCACAACCACTCTCAGACTTTGAGCAAAGCATCATGTCTGCCAAAATGCTTATCAACTGATCCCAAGGAATGTGAGAAGGAATACTTTTTTTAATTGGTTGTTGACTTGGCCAGTTTGCAGGAGATTTTTGTCATTGGCCCTCATTCCGAGTCTGGTTTCCGTTACCGCCACATTTAAAGGCTATCGGCAGACTCGTGTTGAGGCTCTTGGTCTAGTTTTCAGTTTGGGCTGTTAGGGGTCGCTTGCGCCAGCTATAAGTCAAAACTATTGCATTGGAGTACAGATAGGGCGAAATGGCATAAGAGGAGGAACACAAAGCTTGTATGTATTGTTTGGTTATTTGCCCACCCTTTGATTGCCCGTGGCCTTGCTAATCCCTACGGCCAACTTCACCCAGTTCTTGCCCCTCCCCTCCCCTCCCCTCCGAAAAAACCTCTTAATGGGAACTCTTTGAGCTCACTTTAATCAAGTCTTACCTTCAAACTTTGAACACAAAGGGCCTCATCGGGAGTTGGGCAGTATCCCAGCGGCAAATCTGCCAGAATATCACCCAACACAATTACTGTTACCACCACTTGGTCTGGCGGTTTTAGTGCTGGTTCACAAGTGTCGGTGTAAGTCCCCATTTTGTTTAGTCCATAGGGCTCAATAGGGCATTTTCAGCGCAATTCCCACGCCAGTAATTGTGCCATGGTAATAGCGCCGAAAAAAATCAGCGCATTCACCTCCAGCCCAGAGCTGGAGGTTGTGGGATATATTTACCCACTCAGCAGCACTTCCCCACATCACCAAGCTGCACTTTCTATTGAAAAAAGGGAATATTTCACCTTTAAAATGATGTCGCTCTGATGCTATTTTTCCGTTTTCATCAAACGGCTTTAATCAAAAAAGACCCTGTCATGCCCAGCCATATTCACATTGTGCTCCATCATAAAAGAGCCTTATTCATGAATGACAGGCTGTGCCAGCCAAACCTGAGAAAATCAACAAAAACTTTCCTTAAGCTACACGGGAAACAATTAAATTTTGCTACATAATGTCAAAAATCACTGCTTGAAGAGAAAACCATAGCTTTCTGTGCACATGTAAATTTCATGAAGACTTTTGCCTTGTACAGACTGTTGTGTAAAACAAGCTGACTACAACTACAAAACCATGTGGGAATCCAGATGGGAGAGCAAAACTGAATTTGAAAGGAATATGCCAGCTTTCACCACATGTGTCAGAATAGGCTTTTACAAACCAGAGGGAAAAAGATTCCTGTTTTAAAAAGTACAATGTTGAATGAAAGCTTGTCCGTGCCTAGCAATGTAAAGTGGTTTGTTGCTGGGGAAACATATATGGGCTGTTTTATTCAATAGGCTTGTTTTGATTCAGGACAAAATAAAATAAAAATAAAACTGTTAAACTGCATGGGCTGGCTTTTGCGAGGTCCCAAAACATGTTATTCCAGATGGTCAGAGCTAAGGCTCCCCCAAATGGGAACCACCATAAACTTCCAGGACACTGGATGATAATTGCTAGGTTGGAGAACTTTGATTGACCAAGACAAAGAACCTTCACATACTAATCAGAGTTGGGTCTGGGATGAGCCATCTTACAATGGAACCTCTAGGAGATGGATGTGCAAAGTGAAAAATCACACTTCCTTGTGACTTTTACCAGAAGCTTCAAAAGAAATCTCTGTAACAACCCTGGATTGAGGGGGTAGCCTTGGAAAGGCATGCCCATATACGGGGAACAATACTGACATTTGCCTCCAAGGACTATTTATTAATAAAAATGTTAAAGACTTTTATCTCTGCAGCAGGACTTTGCAAAAATTTGAAAAGTTAACCGTTTAAATGTGATTTTATGGGCTTTAATTTAAGATGTCATAGACTTCACTGACACATGGGGAATAGAAATGGCAGAGAATTGGGTATTCCACGAAAAGTGTATAGGATGCCACTGTCAATTTAACACTGATATTCCTAATAACAATCTATACACAGGTGTAAAGTTATAGAATTTTAAGCAATATAATTCTCAATGAAAAGCATGAAGAACTGGTAGAAGGATGAAACAAGGTCCCACAATTGTGAGGATTGGACTGCTATGATCTACATACAATATGCAATCTGCCCATGTGATTTGTTAAAGTGCCACAAATGTATAAATGTGTAAATTAGGTTATGACTGATTTTTGGCAAAAAGGACAATGGGATGGCTTTTTACCTCATAAAAATGCAACCTCATAAAATGGGACCAACATTGATTGTCCTATCCGCTTCTTGGAGGTAGGCCTAGCTCAGTTCTGCCCACCAATAATTCTGTGATGTCACTATGCTATAAATAAGAGTGGATAGAGCTCCAGACACTCTCTCTCCTGAATTTTCTGCGGCTGTGTTCCTGATCTGCTCCATTCATCTAGCTGATTCCAGATTTCACTACAAGGTCAAAGCATTGCTGACCCTACTCCAGCAAGGCCAAAGCATTGCTGATCCTGTCCCAGGAAATCCATTGGGCCTCATTACAAGTGAGGCTGAATGGGTTAACGGGCACTGCTAATGGTGGCGGGCCCATTAACACCATTCCGCCTCATTATGAGGTCCCCTCGCGGTACCCGGTAAGGACGCCTGGTAAAACAAGGGGTTGTTACCAGGTCCCGCGCCGAAAGAGGGAGCTAACAACGGGCCGGTCGTAATCGGCCCGTTGTTAGCTCCCTCTTCCATTCCCATTGAGCACTATGGGGGCTCAGATGGGAATGGGGAAGGTCCGGGCCCGGGTTCCCAGTGGGAGGAATTACCGGGCCCTCTGAACTCGGAATGGCCCGGTAATTCCCCATTCTGGGAACCCGGTAAAGGAGCCCGGTTTGGCGGCAGCCATGGAGCTGAGAGCTCCATGGCTGCCGCCAAACTCGTAATGAGGCCCATTGATCAAGAAAAAAAAAAATAAAATCCCATTAATATGGGAAAAGCTCTGGTATCTTTTGCATCCTGAAATCAGACCAGCTGGATGCCCACTACCTGCATGCCCGCTGCAACCCTGCCATCCAGCTGTCCTTGCCATCCGGTGACCAGAATTGCCCAGCTCTTTGCTGTAAGGCATGCCGCCGTGTGGTGACCAGACCCAGTTGGCCGTTCAATAATTCCAAACCTAAGCGTGGAATGTGAGTATCTCCCCATCACAGAGAAATACATAGTCTCCCCATCTTGACCCTTTTGTCTGTATTACACTCTCTAAGCAATCTTAGTTATACCCTGGTAACTTGTTAAAACTGTTAGAATTCTCTGTGCACCCTGTCCTTCATTTCTAAGTGCTAGCGCTATCTCTCTTTTCATTTCTGTCTGATGTAAATCCTAAACCCTTAGTTATATTTTGAGTAATCAAACTAATTTTCTGTTAAGGTTGAGCACTGGGGTGAGAAGATGGACCTTGCGAATCAACCTTGGAGCTTACTGTGTTTCTCTTTAACATTATAGTCTAGATAATTTAGTTTAAGTAACATTTGCCTTTCTTTCAAAACCGAAGTTTTCATTTTAACTGCTCTAATTTTTCCTAAAACTGAAAGCTGCCACCATTCTTTCACTTTGATATTGTCCCTGTGGTATACATCTGTCCCCCAGATCAAAAACCACATTCTATTTTCAGTATTTGTCCCACTTTTATCGAATAAACATTTCGGTCATTTTAAACGGGAATTGAGAAAATTGCAACTTTACAACGTGTCATTCGGCTGCAGCATGTTCTAACTTTCCACTCATTTTCGAATTGTATGCTTCTTGTTGATCCACTGCATTGTGATTGCTACTGTTTCTGCATTCCTGTTGTTGGGAGAAATCATATTTGCCTCACACATTTTATTAAACCATAATCATATAGTGCCTCTTTATTATGAATGTTGACCTAAGCCCATTCGCGTTACGCAGAAAACCCTGTAGCAAAGTTCCGATTTTGGGTTAACTTTGCTGCCATTTTGAGACTCATCCGCCATTTTGATTTCAACTCATGTTCCATGTTCTAAAATGGTGAACTGTGTTTTCGTCTTGCAGTCAAGCTGAACAACCTTTGAGTTCTGTTAATGTTTAGGTTGACCGAGAGCCGTCTGTTCAAAGAAACCTTGTGCTTCATACGAACTGCCATTCAAGTGTTGTCTACGCTCACAAGCCTCATCCTTGTATAAACACTGAAACAATGAAGAGTAAACATCAATCGTATGCCTTAGCTGAACTGCATTGTATTGACTCTTGAAATAAGGCTTACCGCGAATCCGAGAACCTACGACATCATTGTATTTTCATGGAAATGTAAACCTGTATAATCCTTTGCATAATATTATAACATCTGTGATGTGAACTAGGCACCAACTCTAGCCCGTGGAATATTAACCTGGAGAGAGGCTGCAATTTATTGTAAAAATTGTATAAATATCCCTGTGTTTAGATGTCCAGCACTCTCTCTCCTCACTGTGTCGGCTGGTACACACTGCAAGGTGTTGGGGGCCAGATAGCTATCTGTTTTGCTTTGTAAACTGTACAGTAATAAAAGATACTTGTATCTTTTCAGCCTGTGATTGGTGTATTTCATTTGTGGTTCTCAGCCTCGATAATTATTTGTTCTTTCAGATAGCACCTGAATAGGGACCCTCAAGATTGATGCCACCTCGTTGAAGAGAAGACGCGGCTATCGGACCGGGATCGGACGGTGAGAAAAAAGGGGGCCGCGATACCTCAACAGTACTGCACATTTCGATCCCTGGACGGTGAACACGCGGTCCGAGACGACATCTTGACAAGGGTCCACATATCGAGGTGGGCAGTTTTGCCAAAATTACTTACCACAAGGGTCCTTTGTCCTTTGTAATCCAATCAGACCTCCTCAGTCCTATGTATTCAGGTGAGTCGTGCCCCGATTTCTCAGCATCCTGATATTTGGTTGCAGATTGTAATCACAATCACAAACGACGCCAGGTAACACCAGTGATCTGACATGCCTGGGAAATTGTATGCCTGTTACAGGGGATTATTCCACAGAGACAGACAATCTTTGGAATTTGGCTGGCCGGCGCCACAGGAGGGGTCACTAGCATGTACTATGTACTGGAAGTACGGCATTGGTAGTATAGTATTCAACGATATTTGGCACAGACTAACTAGACATGCTTCCGAATTTCAGTGGTCTTCAGTGGGTGATGTTGCGAAATCCTTTGTGTCATTTTGGGGACAGATCATGAACTCCGAGGATATTAGGAGACTTGCAAGAGTATTGGAGAGAACCATCAACAGAACCACTGATATACTATACAATATGACGTTGGTACAGAAAGCAATTAGATTAATGGCTTTACAGAATAGGATGGTGTTAGACGTCATCCTAGCTGAGCATGGTGGAGTATGTAAATTGGTGGGATATGCTTGTTGTGTTTTTGTGCCTGACTCCTCCCCTACCATATTCAAGGCAATACAAAATCTGCACGTCCTACACACAGAAGTACATGTTCCCGAGGGAAATTGGGATCTTAGTGCTTGGTTCTTGGACTTTTTACGGTCTTGGGGATGGAAACTCTTTTCAGCCTTAGTAGTAATCCTTGGTATTCTATTGCTGCTCTGTTGTTGCAAACAATGTCTTCCTGCCATATGTTCGATGTAAGGGGGTTGTTGTGCACAAACTGTAGGTACATTGGGATCAAAAATACATGCACCTGAGAAAATGACTAATGTTTTTGTAATGAAGGACATCACTGTCAAGGATCTAATGGCGATTGATATATCTGAAGAATCAGATCCAGGACGTACGGACATTGAGACATGGGGTTTTGAGTAAAGCGAATGGTTGAGTAAAGCTCTTGGCTTAGGCCAAAAGGAGGATTTGTTAAACCATAATCATATAGTGCCTCCTTATTATGAATGTTGGCCTAAGCCCATTCACGTTACACAGAAAACCGCGTAGTAAAGTTCTGATTTTGGGTTAACTTTGTCGCCATTTTGAGACTCATCCGCCATTTTGATTTCAACTCATGTTCCATGTTGTAAAATGGTGAACTGTGTTTCCGTCTTGCAGTCGAGCTGAATAAACATTGAGTTCTGTTAATGATTAGGTTGACCGAGAGCCGACTGTTCAAAGAAACCTTGTGCTTCATACGAACTGCCATTCAAGTGTTGTCTGTGCTCACAAGCCTCATCCTTGTATAAACAATGAAATAATGAAGAGTAAACGTTGATTGTATGCCTTAACTGAACTGCATTGTATTGGCTCTTGAAATAAGGCTTACTGCGGATCCGAGAATCTACAACATCATTGTATTTTCATGGAAATGTAAAATCCTTTGCATAATATCATAACATCTGTCATGTGAACTAGGCACCAACTCTAGCCTGTGGAATATTATCCTGAAGAGAGACTGGAAAATATTGTAAAAATTGTATAATTATGCCTGTGTTCAGATGTCCAGCACTCTCTCTCCTCACTGTGTCAGCTGGTACACACTGCGAGGTGTTGGGGGCCAGATAGCTATCTGTTTTACTGTACTGTAATAAAAGATACTAGTATCTTTTCAGTCTGTGATTGGTGTATTTCATTCGTGGTACTCAGCCTCGATATTTCTTTGCTCTTTCAATTTAAACACACATTAATTATTTATTTGTCCATTTCCGAGTGCCATTTCATGCCTTTGCAAAGGGTTTAAAATCCATTTTTTTCCTCTCATTCTGTGAGCGAAGTGTAACGAAACGAGGCGAGGCGGGTAAGTAGTCTTGTTTATAGTCTTTTATTTAATGAGCCCGCCCGGAGACGCACTCTTCCTTTCCAGCTTAATCAACCATCGCAGCTTCTGTTGAGCAATGTCCAGGTTCTAAAACATAACCAGGACCTTGCGCGACACACGCTGGAACACAAAGCATTAACCCAATTCTCTACATATCTTCCCCCCCACAAAAACAAAAGAATAACATAAAGATAAACACATATAATATGAAAACTCCTATAGAATAACCTAACAAAAAACAACACACAATTGAATACACTAATATACATAATCATTTAACCATGCTGGTTTAGACCTCAACCTTTGACAGCTCATGAGCCCATTAGTCTGCGTGGTACCTCCACTCACACTCCTCTCACTCATTCCACCCCTCTGCACGTCTTCCTCTACTCTACTTTCCCCACTCACACCAATAGCTTTAGCAATTCTTCCTTTTGACCACACTTCTCCTCCTTCCATGATAACCACACCTCTTCTTATTGCAACCACTTTCATCGGGCCAAGAAATGTACTCTGAACACATTTGTTTACTGACCTGGGATTTTTGACATAGACCCAATCCCCCACTTTCCATTCACGACCTTTCACATTTTCTCGTCTATTAAATTGCTCTTTATTCCTTGCCTGACCTAGAGCAATGAGTCTGATAATCTCCTTCCTGTCAACCTGAACCACAATCGCCATGCCTAACCAGCCCGGACAAAGTTTTGATCCTGGTTCTCTCCCCTTGGGAGAGACAAACGGAGAAACACCTGTTACTGAAAGCGGCGTAGTCACATAGTTCCATGTCAAATGGTTTAACACCTCTCTCCATGATTGCTTCAACCGCATTGCTATTTGTAAACCTCCCTTCAAAAATCTGTTGATTCTTTCTACTAGGCCATTTGCTCTAGGATGATACAGAGCAGTTCTAGTATGCTCTATACCATAACTCTTTAAAAACGTTTTCATCACCTTCGATACAAACTGCACCCCATTATCGGACACCAATTCTGTCGGTACACCCTCCTTGAGAAAACCTTTTTCTAAGAACAAAATCAGATCCTTGGCCTTGACTTCTCTAACTGCCTCCCATTCTATCCATTTAGAATGATAATCCACCACCACAAACAAAAATCTCAAACCCTCACCCAAACCTGCAATTGGACCCATAATGTCTACTGCCAACTTCGCCCATGGCTGGCTTGGTACAGTGTTGGGAATCATTGGGGTCTCTCTAACAATCTTGCTCTTATCACTCAACTGACATGACATACAATCATTTATGTGTCTTTCTGCCATCTTATCCAAACCCGGCCACCAGTAGTTTTGTCTTAATTTTCTTTTCATGACCCCTTCCCCTGGGTGTCCTTCATGCGCCAATTCTACTAAAATGGCCCTCAGTGCTTCTGGAGGAACAATATACCGTCCCCTTCTTAGTCTGCCTTTATGGATATTTAATTCCTCCTTAATTTCCCACCACACACCAAACTTCCTATCCAGTTTTTTGTGTCTGGTCATCCCTTAACAGTCCACTCTTTGATTAATTTAAGGTCTTCATCCAGACTCTCCTCTTGTAACCATTTACTTAGTTCTACAGCATCCTCAACCTCTGCCACCACAAAATCTTCCTCCACTTCCGTTTTAGTTCCCTCTTCCTTTCCTACTGGCAGTCTGGATAGACAATCCGCTACTACATTTTTTTTTCCAGGAAGATAGCTTACATCAAAATGATAGATTTAGAGGCCTAGACCCCCCCTACCTATTCTGAGTGACCCCTGTGCACATATACCACTCTCAAACATTTGTACCATGGGTTTATGGTAAGACCTTACAATGAATCTCCTCCCCCACAAAAAATATTTAAAATGGTTGATCGCCCAAAACATTGCTAAAGGTTCGCGTTCCATTACTGAGTAATTACACTCTGCTTCCCTTAGGACTCTTGAAGCAAAAGCTATAACTCCTTCTGTGTTATCTTTGTCATGCTGCACCAAAGTTGCACCTAAACCCAACACACTAGCATCTACTACTAAAACACTTTTGTCTGAAGGATTAAACATTCCAATTGAAGGTGCTTTACTCACCCCCTCCTTAATCATGTCAAAAGCCTCCCCAGACTCTGGAGTCCATAGAAATTTCGATCCCTTTTTAAGAATTGTTCTCAAGGGTGTGGATATCGTTGTAAAATCCTTCACAAATTTATGATAGTATTCCGTCAACCCTAAAAAAGATCTCACCTGATCCTTGCCAATTGGCACTACAGCACTCATCACAGCTTCCACCAAACATTTTTTTGGCCTCACACCTTCCTTACTAATCCTATGGCCCAAATAATCCACACTCTCTACTCCGATTTTACATTTGCTTCTACGCACTGTCAGACCTGCCTCATTCAATCTACTTAAAACCTGTTCCAGAATCATGTTATGCTCACATTCCGAGTCAGCATAGATTAACATATCATCTTGGAACACTACAATATTGTTTAACCCCTCCATTATGGTTTCCATTACTCTTTGGAACACTGCAGCCGCCGACGCCAGGCCAAACGGCATCCAGCAATACTTAAAAGTTTCACATGTAGTAACAAATGCAGTCAGATGTGGTTCATAGACATAATTTCGAATACAAAATATTCGAAAGTCAAAAAGTCGAAAAAAAACCGTCGAAAAAAAAAATGTCGAATTTTTTTTTAATGACATTTTTTTTTCGAAATGGGGGGGTTCCCCCCCCAACCCCCCTTTTTTTTATTTTTACCTATTTTTTTCACAGAAACTAGAGCCCAAAAAAAATATCGAAAAAAAAACAATTCGACATTTTTTTTTTCGACATTTTTTATTCGACTTTTTTGACTTTCGAAATTATGTTTTCGAAATTATGACTGGACACCGTCAGATGTTGACACTCATCCTTTAGTGGCACTTGGTGTTACGCCTGAGAAAGATCTATCACCGAAAATATTTTTGCATTGTTCAATGTCGACAATCTTTCCCCAATTATGGGTAACGGATGTCTGTCTATTAAGATGTTCCTATTTAAGTCTCTCAAGTCAACACAAAGTCTTATCTCCCCATTGGGCTTTGCAGCCACCGCCACTGGTGACAACCACTCTGAAGCCTCAATTTTCTCTATAATTCCCTTTTGTAACAGTCCTTCAATTTCCAGCTTTACTTTGTCACTAAGATCCTGTGGCACTGGTCTCACTGTGTGTACTTTTGGGTGGCTCCCTGTTTTAGGCGAATTTCATGTTCAAACCCTTTTAGCCTTCCTAACTCTTGTTTAAATACCATTGGAAATCCTTGTTCCCACTTGTCCTTCACCTCAGCAACTGTGACCGGATTCTCAGCGTTCGCTTGTATTCTGATTCCCAATTTACGTTGTTCATTCCATCCTAGTAGGGATGAGCCTTCTTGTGTGACATAAACATCTGATTCACAGCTTCTACCTTTGTATTTTATCGGTGCGTGAAATTTTCCAAGAACTTCAATCTTTACATTACCATGGGCATATGGCTCTATTTTATGCTCTTTTAATTGTTTCACATCTCCTTGCACACACCCCTCAAAGGTTCTACTTGACATCAATGTCCAAGGGGAGCAACTGTCCACCTTCATCGTGACAACTATCCCATCGATCAAGAACACATCTGTTGGCCCACTTGCCTTATATGAGAGTTCTGATACTTCTAGCACATGCTTTCCTTGATTAAATTGTGGCATCATAAAATGTTCCTCTTGTTCTGGCACCCTTCCTCCAATCTCTATGTTCTCCACATGTGCTGATTCACAACAAACCCTTGCGAAGTGTCCTCTTTTTTTGCATTTTAAACATGTAATATTCCTTGTTGGACAAAGCATGCTCGTAGAGATATGACGATTGCTGCCACACTTGTAGCATTTCACTTCCTTACTCATACTCATTTTCTTCATCCCCTTTATGGCAGCCACTTTGCTCCCTTGTTTATCTCCCTTCATTTTGGACATCTATTTGTATGTCTGTTCCGTGCTTCTAGCTGTTTCCACTGCCAACTCTAATGGCACATCCTTATACAATAATCTATCCTGTATCTTAGTGATGTTGGTGCAACAAACCAACTGGTCATGTATAAGAGAATCTGTGAGTGGCCCAAACTCGCAAGTGTGACTTAGCATCCTTAAAGCAGCAATAAAGTTTTCCACCGGCTCTTGTGGTTCCTGTGACCTCTGGAAAAATGTGTGCCTCTCCAAAGTGGTGTTCTTCTTAGCTTCAAAATGAATTTCCAGTTTTTTCTCTGCCACCCTATATTGGTCCGTTTCTCCTTGACCTTCCTGAGGAGGTTCTGGTAACCCGTCGTAGACACTACGGCCTTCTGTGCCCAGATTATGCAACATTATTGCTTCTTTCCTTGCTGGGGCGAATTTCTCCCCTCCTATGGCAATTAAATATGTATCAAACAGTTGCTTCCACCTGTCCCACCTAATTGCTGGTGTCCCTGGTTCTGGTAAGAAAGGTGGAGGTGGTGACATACTTGCTGCCGCCATGTCTGCTTCCACCTTATGCTTATGTATATTACTCGTATGAATATCTCAATTTGTGCTGAAGTGGTTTTGTTCTTCAATTCTGAAGATTCAACTTCACAATAGAGCACACTGTGGCGTTAATACTGTGCACTTAGATTTGCAGCTCATTAATTGCTTCACAGGATCCCTTTAAGGCCTGTTTCCTTTACCTTAAAGTCTCAATTTATATTAGGTTCCAAAACTGGGTTTATAGGCCCTATCAATGTTCCTGTTTACTTCTTTGTTCCTGCTTACTTCTTTTCTCACACTGTCCAGGGTTGGTTGGGCTTGTTGTTCTCTTTTGTCAACTCCTTGCGCAAGGCGCGTCAGACAAACAACAGTCTGCTGCCAATTAGCCTTCAGCTCCTTCCCGTGTTTTTCACAACACGGAAGAAGCCATGAGGATACTGCCGCCATTGGTCGATCCCTTTTCCCCCTCCCCCCAACTCCTCACCTCTATGGATATTCATTGCTTATGGAGAGGTGGGAAGGGAGACTTAGCGCGCAACATGACTGCAGGGTGGCCTCTGCGCTATTATTCCTGGCGCTGTGAGCGGGGGAAACAGGACCACGCCCCCTGCGACGCTACTGCAGTCATCAGCCCCTATGCTTAGGTTGACCGTGCGGTGACTTTTGGTGCCGTGGGTAGGGAGACAGAATGACTCCCCCTGCGGCGCTCCTCCTGCAGTTAGCCTTGGCCCTAGGGCTGACCGCGAGTCGCTGCTCCTTCTCTGAGGCGGGCTCAGCCTCTACATCCCATCCTCGTCGCCACTGTAACGAAATGAGGCGAGGCAGGTAAGTAGTCTTCTTTATAGTCTTTTATTTTAATGAGCCCCCCCCGAGACGTACTCTTCCTTTCAAGCTTACTCAACCGTCGCAGCTTCTGTCGCACGATGTCCAGGTTCTAAAACATAACAAGGACCTCGCGCGACACACGCTGGAACACAAAGCATTAACCCAATTCTCTACAGGAAGGTCGGATTTTGATTCGGTTTTCTGCCCCTTATTCCTGACTACCTGCTGCTTCTTTCCACTCAAAATCTGATTAATTGGGGGTTGTGGGAACGTTGCATGGGGAAACCTTACCTTGGGGGCTATCTATCCTAATTCACAAAGTGCTCCTATTCACTTATGCTTTGTATATGTTCTAGGAGAAGGTTAACCAAGAGCATTGCTTGCATTTTCATTGTAATTATCACCCCATTGGTGATTGCTGCACCATATTAAAATTGTATGATTCCTTTGAATCTTAAAGTAAATAAGACATTGCATTTTCGCCAACCAGCCTGGTTCATGGTCCATTGAGACCGGGGGTATTTTAAAAAAGGGGGTGTGAGATGAGTTGTGTACCATCTCAAATTGAATCCGCATAAAATATAGAGAAAGGCATCTCAGTTGTGCGCTACATACTAGGCTGAGACCAAGGTGTGTGTCGCCCGATTGAAATCCTTAACAAGGTGAATCCTCCAACCTTCCCTCAAACGTGTGATTGGGCGGTGTGGTAATGCAGCAGTAACGCTTCTCAAACTTAGGTGGCCTCTGTACCTAACATGCTTTTGACTGTTCTGAAATGTGGTAAAATAGGGTTTTTCTCCCCTCGCAGGATTCTCAAACTTAGGTGGCATCTGTACCTAATATGCTTTTTACTGTTCTAAAATGTGGTAAACTTGGGCTTGCCGCTCACTTCCTGCCTGCGTGCTCTCGTATCGTCTGTCTCCCCCCCCCCCCACTCCCTCCTACTCCATGGTGCTCTCTATCTCGCCTATCTTCTCTAACTGCTTCTCTATTGACTATCCTGCTCTCCTCACTAAATCTGGTAGGAAAAAGTTTAAAAAGGACATCCTGGTCTCCAACCCAGGCCTCCCTATCGCTGACACCTACACTAGCGCCTGCTCCAAGGAAACTCTCACTGACATCCTCTTTTTCGTGCCTTCACCTGACCTATGGACCCTTCATATGGTCTCTGTGCTCTCTCCTTTCTCCTCTTCTCCCATTAATGGCGGCACCCGTTGGGATGTCCTCTTGGCCTCCTTCCACTCCTCTAAGGCCATCATTAATGTCTATGATAATGGGACCGTCTTGGTCCAAGGCCCTCAGGCCAACCTTCACCTCTTTGATAGACGCTTCCCACGCCTCATCAACTTCCTTTCCTCTCCTGCTGTCCCTCCTCCTCTGTCCTCGGCTACCTTGCCTCTACCCTCCCTCCCTGCCCCCTCTCGTGCTCCTTCTTCACCTCCCGCTTCTACACCTCCGCGGGGCGTAACTCTGATCTGTACCCCTCCCCGGAAGTCCTTCAAGGATGGCAACCTTCTCCACATTGCCACTCTTAACTCTCGCTCTGCAATCAAGCATTCCTCTGATATCTGTCACCTTCTTGAGGAACTGGACCTTGACGTCCTCAGTCTTACTGAGAACATGGTTCACGGCCAGCTCTGTCACCAGCTTTGACACACTCCTACCTGACGGTTACAAGATCCTCTCCGTGCCCAGGCCCAACCGTGCAGGGGGGGTGTGGCCCTTATCTTCCCTGAGTGGATTCCTGCCACTGTCACTCCTACGCAGACCTACTCCTCTTTTGAGTGTCTTGTCTGCCGACTCTCTCTCTCTCCTAGCCATTCCCTTACCGTGGCTACTATCTATCGGCCACCTGGTCAAATCTCCTCCTTCCTCTCTGAGTGGGCTGACCTCTCCTCCTCACTCCTGTCCTCAACCACTCAACTCCTCATTCTTGGTGACTTCAACATCCACTTGGTTGCCTCCTGTCCCCCCACGGGACTCTTTCATGACCTCTGCGACTCTCTCTCACTCTCTATTCTCCCGTCTGGGCCTACCCATTGTGCAGGGCACACTCTTGATGCTCTGATCTCTTCTGACCTTCCCCTCTCCGTCCCTCTCTCCACTCCTCTCTCCTGGAGTGATCACTTTCTCCTATCCTCCCACCTCACCCTCCATACCCCACAGGCAAAGCCACCCTCATCACTGCCACCCACCTTCTCGGTCATCCGACCCATGAAGCGCGTGTCAGTTGAGGCTTTCGCTGACACCTTCTTGCCCCCCCTCCACCTTCGGCTGACTCCCACCCTGACACAGCCCTCTCCATGCTCCACTCTGCTATATCTGATACTCTTGATAACCTTGCCCCCGTCATGAGAATCCGCCTGAAGCCCAAAGCCAAATGTAACTCGTCACCCTAAAACGCAAGTGCAGGGTGGCAGAGAGGAAATGGCGTGCTTCATGTTCATCCTCTGACAAACTGGCCTGCCGCCTGCTCCAAAGGCAATACCGTCTCTCCGTTCTCACCAAGAAGAGAGCCCTTATCCAAGCCCGCATCTCTGCGGCATCTAACAACTTGGCCGAACTCTTTAAAATCTGCAAGGAGCTTGCCAGCCCTGCTGCAGTCTCTACCTCTCCTGTCCCCTCCCAGGCCCTCTGCACTGCACTGGCCTCTCACTTCATCTCTAAAACTCAGGACATCCTGTCCTCACTCTCCTCCTATCACCTCCCTCCCTCTCTTCCCGGCTCTTCCTCTTGCCCTTCTGCAGCCACCCCTCCTCCCTCCTTCTCTTCCTTTCCCCTTTTTTCTGCTGACGAGGTTTCCAGACAAGTCCGATCTATGAAAGTCTTGTCTAAACAGGTTCACCCCTGTTCTTCCAAAACTATCAAGGACCACATCGACTCCCTGGCTCCTGCCCTGGCTGACTTTTGCAACCACTCCTTCGCCTCTGGAGTCTTCCCATCCCCCCTTAAGCACTCCCTTGTGCACCCTCTTCTTAAGAAACCCTCTTCTGACCCCTCCTGCCCGGCTAACTATCGCCCAATCTCCATCACTCCCTTCCTGGGCAAGCTCCTGGAGAAACTGGCCATCTCCCAGCTTAACCTCCATGCTGAATCTGTTGGTAGTCTTCATGACCATCAATCTGGCTTCAGAGCTGCCAGAAGCACGGAAACTGCTCTCCTGAACATCCGTGAGGACTTGCTCTTGAACCTCGACTCCAACACTCAGTGTGTTCTCATTCTGCTCGATCTCTCTTCTGCCTTTGACACTGTCAACCATGCCATCCTGCTCAACCGTCTCTGTGATAACCTGGGTATCACTGGTCAGGCTCTGGCGTGGCTGACATCTTTCCTCTCCAATCGTCCCTCCCAGGTCCAACTGGGGTCCTTCCTCTCTGACATCTTTTTCTCCACCTGTGGTGTCCCCCAGGGATCCAATCTCTCTCCCTGGCTGTTCAACCAGTATCTGGCACTCCTTGCCCACCGCATCGCCGCTCTCTGCCCCAACTTTCAGTGCTATGCAGACGATACCCAGCTCATTTTCAGGCTACCCTCGGCCTCCTCCTCTCCTTCCCTCATCTCTGTCTGTCTGCTATCCAGGAATGGTGTGCCGCCAATGACCTCTGCCTTAATGCCAGTAAGACTGAGATTCTACTCATCGGCACACCCACTCCCTCCTTCCCTGCAGCTCTCTGGCCGGCCTCTCTTGGCCCTCTTCCTGCTCCTACCTGCAAGGCAAAAAACCTCGGGGTCATCTTCGACTCCACACTCTCCTTCTCTCCTCATATATCTGAAGGCTCTAAGAAGTCACACTACCAGCTGCACCTCCTCAGAGGTATTCTTCCCTTCCTCTCCTTCCCCCAGAAGCTCACTGTCTCCCGAGCCCTGGTTCTCTCAAAGCTGGACTACTGTAACAGCCTCTATCTTAATCTGCCTGCCTCCACTCTCCGCCCTCTGCAACTCATCCAGAACAGAACTGCAAGACTTGTCCTTGGCCTCAAGCCCAGGGACCGTATCTCTCCAGGACTGAAATCTCTACACTGGCTCCCAGTGGCTGCGAGGATAAAGTTCAAAACCCTCTGCATTGTCCACAAGGCCTTCTGGGGCCTGGGGCCTAAATACCTTCAACTCTCTCTTCCTAAATATCTTCCTTCCCGAGCCCTTCGATCATCCGTCTCCAACTCCCTCATGGTCAGCCGCTTCTCGAAGCAACGAGCTGGTGGTAGATCTCTCTCTGCGGCAGGGGCCTCTCTCTGGAACAGCCTTCCTGCCTCCCTGAAATTTGAGGAGAACCATCTCCGGTTCCGGAAGCACCTCAAAACCTTCCTCTTTGCTTCTGCTTTCTCTCTCCCTCTCCCCTGCTAATTCTTCTCTGAAACTGCACTGAATCTGCAACTGGGCCACTCTCACCGACCTCGGTCCTGGGCCCAGCCACTCTCCACTTGCACTGCCTCCCTGGCAACACCTGCACTGCGGGACTGTCTCTGTATCCCTACAGCCCCCCCTTCCCAGCACTTGTCTGCACTTACCCTGCACTTGCCACCAGCTGGCCCTTTTCTTGTACTGCACTTCCCCCCTCCCCTTCCCCTTGCACTTCTCCCTTCCCCCTACCCCTGCACTTGCGCGATCTGAATGACACCTGGCCTAGTAGGATCGTTGTCTGTCCTCCCCTTGTTCCCCCCCTCCCTGCCTTGTCGCGCCTTGAAACACTTGTGTATAGGCGTGTTACAAATGCCATATCATATCATATCATATATCATACCCAGTGGTCGAAGTATAGAAAAAGAAGTAGTGGAACTATGTTCCCTACTGGCCTTCCCCTACTCCCCACAAACCCCATCACCACGTCCCCTCCCACACACAATGCACACCCCCAAACACATGCACGTGCTGTTTAAGGAAACGTTCAGTGCTTTGCAGTGACAGTGCAGGTTTAAACTTCTTCCTTCACTTTTATTTTAAAACAAACCATTCTGGAACGGTTTCTTTTTAAAATTAAAGTATAGGAACGGTAAAACTTGATTAAAAAAAGTAGAGGAGCACCGCTCCCACCCGCCACCGCTGACTTCGAGCACTGCTATTACTGCTGCATTTTTACCACACCACCTAGCTCCTGATGAGGCCCAAAGGGCCTGGTTCACACAGCGTTTTCCTAGGGGATTTCACCATTATAAAACACTTCTGTGAATGAGACCCAAAGTGCAGGTCAGTCTTTTTTCAAAGCAGTCTTCAGAGAGTTAATAACTTAATTGCAGTTGTAAACCAACTACTGGTGTAACACACATTTCTTAAATGTCTGCCTTATGCCATTCAAATGATAAGTACTCTGCATGGCCTTCATTGAAAACCTGTTAAAACAAGCATTTGCAAAGCCAACAGTTGTGGCTTGTGGATAAGTATGAGCTATTTGCCAAGCACTATTAGATGCCCAGGTACTCGCACCATTTTCCACCTGCTACCATCAATTGCCAGTTAATACCACTATGGCTGTGCCTGGCAAGTTCCCTTTCCCATGCCTACACAAAAGCCCAAACTGTTAGCATTGCCAATGCTTGTTTACTTTGCTAACCAGGTATGGCAGCAACACATCTGAAAGGCCCGGGGCCTCCCCTGACTTTTTGCAACGTATATTATTGTGAATTTCTGTGTCTTTTATGGCACATTTTGTAATTGTGTGGCACGTCTTTTATTGCTCTGTTTGCTGAAATAATAAATCCGTGGTGCACATTAAAAGGGGGCTTTGGGTAGCCAGTCAAAGAATCTATGAGGTACATTCTAAATATTTCATTCTATATTGTTTATTTTTGACAAGCAACAGCATAGCCAGCGCTTTTTAAATGTCTAGAAATAGAAAGTGATACCTTCGTTTTAAAGATAGCTGAATAGAGAATAGTATTTAGACGTGTGTGGACATGTCAGATGTAAAGCACGAGCATGTAATCCTGTTCACCGATAGTCCCTCATTCATCAAGAACTGGTTACCCTGTCTAACAAAAAAAGGGCCTGCGAGTATTTTTCTAACTCTTAACTGCCAGAAAGGGAAGAATGTTATTTTTAGCAGAAATTATGTTTGCTTCCTTCTTTAAACCCAATGTCTGACAACCTTGGATAAAACATTATCGAGCTGTCACTTAAAATTATCAGCTACATCGCCTGTGTTTTTAAGCAAACCTTTTTACAAAAACTGAATTAGGATCCGTTTTCCCGAAGCTGCAGGGTGGCAGGCACGTCACATGTCTTGGTAACAGAAGCGGATAAGCATCTGTGCTCCAAGCTGACATGTATGAATTGATTGCATAAGTAGGCACCGGTGGTCCTTTGCCGTATGCGCCCTTTGTTTCAGCCTCCACAGTACAATTACCAGCAGCGGTTTACAATTACGGTGTGCAATAATAACTGGGTGTGCTTTCATCTGTGCATGCAATTACAGCCAGGGCCACACTTTAATAGGATTGCGAAGAATCAGAGTCTGGACGATGTGAAAGGTAAACATGCCAGCTCTGGATACTATACCGCGTGCCCAACAAAGGGAGACCCCTGAAATCTGATGATGTCAACATCTGGCGCGTGTTAATCGCCGCTCAATGACGGATGTTTTCTATTTGCGCTTGTGACAGACACACTCCGTTCATAGGTATGTGTTTATTTACATGCATGACATCAGCCGTGTGGGCCGAATATGAAAGGGCTTCAAAGGCTAAAAAGCTTAATTAAAAAGAGACGCGTGTTTCTCGTTCCGCGGGAAGGCCAGCGAGGAATGTCTTTTTCTTCGCTCATGGGCACGTGGCGCGTTATAAACATTAAAATAAATAAATAAATACATACATATCGAACACCTAAACCTGGTCAACACGGATATTTTTTCCGAGTCACCCAAGTATTGTAAGGGAGCTTTCAGAAGCTAGGATCAGTCAGTGTTTATTGAGAAATGTAAATAGTCAACTGGGAGTCACCGACAGCGTGTGACGGGTAGTTTAACTGAATGGGGTATGGATCTCATTTTGGCTCCGAGAAGAATTGTACCCATTCGCAACAGGTCTCTTCTTCCTCGTCCCAGTCCATAACAAAAGAGGTCACCCCAGACAGGTTGCACTGTCAACTAGTGGCTGTAGAATCATCACTACCTTCTTCCCCATGCAAAAAGGGGCACCTTTGCACCCACTTGGCAGAATAACAGTAGCCTCCACCCATGGCTCCACCTGTTTTGTCCGGTCTCCTACCTGTAGCTACACACAATTTCCTGTGAGGGTTGAATGTTTCTGCCTCTCAACAGAGATGTCAGATTTCATAGCCAATTAAAAAGTCTTCTGTCCAGGTCCTCAATGCCAGCCCGGACATAGCTTCAAAGTCAGGGAGACATGGCAGCACAATTCTTTGCACTTCTGTGGAGTAGGAATTGTCGGCCCCCTCCTTGGGGGTTCTAACCTTGACTTAGGCAGCTCTGAGGGCTGTGTACACGACATTTGGGTGCCCCATCCTAGATCTGTTTGCTTCCCAACAGTCCCATCTCCTTCTCAACTACCGTTCCTGGGAGCAGGATCCTTAGCCCTGGGGTCAGTATGTACTCTCTATCCAGTGGGCTTCAGGTCTCCTGTACACCTTAACTCCCAATCCCCTGCTATCCAGGTTCCCACTCAGGGTGAAGAGAGAGGGGGCGCCAGCTATTCTGGTGGGCTGGATTGGCACAGGAAAGGTTGGTTCCATGAGATAGCTTCAAATCCACCCTGGTTTTTGCCAATAGCCCCTTGCCCTTTCAGGCCTTCTGTTAATCTGCTGATCGCCCTGGAATTCCCCCACTACAGAGCTTGGCGATCAGTGGCACCTGGTCACATTTTACAGTGGAGGGGCATAAACAATTCAGAAATATTTGCATGAGCGAGCGAGCGTAGTGCAGGAGTAGAAAGCAACCTAGCGGGATTATTGTCCCTCCCATGGAGAAATATGGAGGGGGCCCCTCCATGGAGAAATACTTTTACATAATGGGTTGAAATTGTGCAAGATTGGGCAAAATGGAATACAATTTACTATCAGTTATGTAAAGTAACATACAAAAATCTAATATAGGCCAGGTCAACAAGAGGAAGCAGTAGCATTTTAAAACACGTTTTCATGCTGCCTTGGAACACAATATATACCAGCACTGTTACTCGAACGCATATGCGTGTGACGCCTGGTCCCATGATGTATGGCAGTGTGAACACTAAAATTCATATATGAACGGTTAAAGACTTTCATGACAATGCTGCAATCAGTATGTCATTATTGCCACTGCAAAATATTTTAATGACTCTGATGCCCCCAATAAATATTCTCAGTGGCACCCACGCTGATGCCCTTAATATTATTCATCACTGACACTTAAAACCATGTTCTCCGATTTGTTACTGTCAATATATGCCCTCATTGTGTCACGGTTTAATAACATAGCACACTCCAGCCAGGGACTCCTTCCCCTGACAATGAACATGGCGCACAATAAAAACGCTTTTTATCCTTAATAAACCATAGGTTATTTTATTTGAGTGTGCCCCCAACCCGTCTCACACCCCACCTTCACAAACACCCAGTGCCACAATGGACTAGGAACCAGGCCAGTGTGTATCAATAAGATATGTATTAATTTATGATTTAATGAAAAAGGAAAAATATTCCAAATACAATTTTACAAAAGCCACCAATGTTGTGGCAACACAAATGCAATGATTCCAACAGAACAATTGGTTAAAAATCTTAACACAGTTCACATGGATCTTTAATGACAAAACAGAAAAAACTGTTTTAAAGCAAGGGATAGCATCAAGGTTAAGCACTGCCCCCTGCAACACTCACCCCAGACATTAGCTAACTTAATTCCTTTGAAGGGAAGGCAGTGTCAAGGAGTAAGGATAGAGGGAGAAACGTCAGATTTGTAATAAAGCCCGCCACCCCAAGATGGGAAGCCAGAAAAAAAAGTATAAACCCATTTTTGGAGCAAAACAGCAGAATCAGATTTTGCTTATTACTTGCATGGCTACTCACAACTGCGGTGGAACAGTATTAAAGGAAATTTGTGTTGCTGCACTTGTGGAGATAGGGAAGCTTAGAGACTACTAATCAGCATATCAGGGCACCGTGGAAACAAGGTAGGAAAATCGATTTTGGGGAGAGGGCAAATGCAAAAGAGAAATACAAGCGGCAAATGGAAATTCGTTTATACGGGATTGGCAATGACATGTAGCTAAGGAAAGGGGCGGGCTTAGCTTTCAAAATCAGAAATCGGTTTCCAAGGACAGAGGCACATAACAGGTAAGATGCTAGCAAAAGAGGTTGCTCTCTTTTGGGACTACGGTTTGGGTTTTTAATAGGACAGATGCAAGTTAGAAGTTTGTGGGGTAATGCAAACAATACACAGGTCAATTTGGTTTTCAGTTACACAGAGACTAATTCTGTCGAGGCTATACTTTAATGACTATAGTTATTAAAGAAAGACACTAGACACAAGGTGGTTAATTTCGAATTTTAACAAACTCGCACCGTGAATTTCAATGAGGAATTAATTGATTTACTTCAAAATAATACTAAGGATTTATACAGAGCAATGCAAGATTTATCACAGGGAATATGCTAACATACACAGGCTAATTCAGATTCTACTATGGGAAGGTGAATTAATTATACTGGCAATGTGGGACTTTCAATGGGATTTTCAATGGGATTCTCAATAGGGTTTCAATGGGATTTACAATGGTGTTTCAATGGGGGAAATATTGGATGCAATTTTACAAAAGGAGAAGTTTATGCAATTTGGTACTGAGGTAATTTGCAACTTACAAAGTAAGCCTTGGTTTGGGATTCTGGAAAGTCAGTTGGATCTCAGGACCCTCTGGACAGCTAGGCAAGGGATCTGGTCTCTGCACTCTGCCTGGATGGGATTCTGGAGAGCCATCTGGATCTCGGGACTCTCTGTACAGCTGGGCAATGGGTCTGGTCTCTGCATTCTCTTGGATGGGATCAGCTGCATCTCCTCCGTCCTCCCTGGATTCTTGTGTGTGTGTCTTTCCCTTTGTCTAGTACAGACCCCCCTTCTATAGCCAAAATGACATCATTCTTTTTACAATCTAGGGTAGTACTCTAGAATTACTCCTACCCCCGGATAGGACAGTTTCCCATTCCTCTCTCCACCTCCTGGCATCATTGGTTCAAGGGGAGGGAGCACCATCTCTCTATTTGGTATTTATGACAGTTATTTGTTTCTTTGGTCACTTTTTGACAAAACTGAGTTATGTATCATAACTTCAAACTTATACTATACACCATCATAAGAAATAGATAGGCAGTTCAGGGGGTCATAGGAAATTAGGCAAGCCGATGGCAAACTCTATGCGAGGTAGCATGGCCTCTTGGCACCTTTTGTCTTTTTCATGAAATGCATAGCAGTGATAACTCTGCAAATGATTAAACATGTTCATAATGTCCATTACCATCTTTCCACCAACTTTCATATTTGTCCCATTTATAATCAGCCAGAAATTAGTCTTTACTGGCCAGTTCAGTCCACAAAGTCCTAGGAACATGCACTTAGTCTCTTCAGAACCCCCTGGAAATCACATGGAAAAAATATCATAAAATGAAATTATTTCTTATTCTGAGTGCTGGGAGAAATGCCTAAAAGGAATCTATCCTTTACTGTCAATTTTGAGGATCTGTCACATATGGGAGGGCGAAGTTTCATCCCCCACAGCCAAATGTCTCCCCCTGGCTCAGTTTGCAACAAAATACTTTTTATTATGCCCTCTGAAGTGATTCAGTTTGTCCTTGGTAGTGTGTGCTAGAGGAACTTGCACTTCTTGGTCAAGCACTAGCCACACTTGCTTTCTTTGTACTTCCTGCTAGTACTGCCTTGTTGTCTGGCAGAGCAGAGAATCATCTCGCCCTCAGCCACATCACATGTCATTGCGAAATGGTTCACTTATTGGTGCGACTTCCAGTAGGAGGCAAGGCTGTCAATTGAGTTCTGTGCCTGAGCCCACAAACTGGTTTTACTGGTATTCTAAGCCTCAAGGTGATGGAAGTCTTGTGGGGAAGAACATAGTGTACATGGCTTTATTCAACACCCCACCCACAGCATATATTTCACTGACATTTTCTATGCGAGCAAAGTTCCCTTTCCCAATGGTTTTTAAAAGTAATTTTTCTTTAATTAGAACACGTGTGCATGCTGTTTTTCATCTAACATTTGAACTGCGTTTCTGTAGGTCATGGGATTCTTTTGATTTGCCTTATGAGTTGGTTTGCATTTGCTGCTGGTGTATTGACAGGTAGGGGTGCTGCACAGGGTTATTTGATTTGACACAGAATAAAAAGGATAAACCAAGCCATTTTTTTCATTTGCAGTGTTTTGAGCGCTGTGGTTTACATGAAAGGGAAAACAAAAGTCATGTCGGGTTGCAATGACGACATCCGTGCCCCTCATGTGAATTAACTGTAAGACAAGGCCCTTTTGGATGTAGTGCATACTTTTTGTTATTCAGATGCACCAAAAAGCAACCGCAGAGCCATTTTGAATGCAGGGCTTAACTTCTTATTATTCAGATGAAGAAAAACAAACGCAGAGCCGTTCTGAATGCAGGGCATAACTTCTTATTATTCAGATGAAGAAAAACTAATGCTGAGCCGTTCCGAATGCAGGGCATAACGTCTTATTATTCTAATGAAGAAAAACAAATGCAGAGCCGTTCTGAATGCAGGGCATCACTTCTTATTATTCAGATGAAGAAAAACAAACACAGAGCCATTCTGAATGAAATGTTCAAATGCTTGCCAGACATGTGCCAGGGAAAACAAAGCACAGACATTTTTGGTGGCACTGTTTAATGTAGTTTTTTAGGTGACAGGGATTTCTGTTAGGGCCTGTAAATGCACCCCACAATTGCCACTTACTTACCATCTTTATCATGCTGGTGCGCCGATATGTCTTCACTGCCACTTTAAAAGACTTTGATTACCTTGGCCGCCACACCACTTTAAAACCTTCCTAATGCTGGTGCCCATATGAAGAAGGGTTAAATAGGGTGAATGGATGTGCCACCCCTACACCTCCACACACGTACACACTGAGGTACTAAACTGCTACTTTCATACTTCTCATCTCCTTATTCTATTGAAGAATGCACACTAGAGTAGCACCAGTTCATCACTGTTGTTGGTAAAGCTCTCACTCTCTCTTAATACCAGCATTTTATTGGGTTGCTCGAATGCCTTGTACAATTGTTTTGTATACATTTGTGTATAAGGTTTCAATATGTTAACCAAAATTCACAATAAAAAAAAATTATTTCTAAACATTGATATCTTTGGTGAAACTGCAGGGACGTCATTTAAGGGTCACCATAGGTCGCAACAGTGACCTCTGAGGCCTCCCTTGCGACCTCTAAAAAAAAGAATTAATAAACATGTTTTTAAAAAATAATGGATGCTTCTGGGCTGTGGCCAGCACCATGTGGCTCTTTACTTCTGGAGTGGCTGGCTTTCTTGTTCAGGCCCCTTAAAAAAAGAAGAAAAATGTGAACAGGAGTGCCACAAGTCTAACACTTTCAGCACTGACCCTAAATAAGAAAGAATAGGAATACCAAATAATGTGTCTTTCTGGAATTCTATACAATAATTGCTAGACTCATTAAAGGTTTATTTCAGGCACACTTCAGGGGGTCACTGATTTAGTCTGTTCTTACACGCCTCAACTCAGCCTTTCATCCTTCTGAGGTTGATAAATGAGTCCAAACACAGGTTGGGTGATATTGGGTGTATATTTTTTCTATATAAAGCACTTAGGTATACGTGCTATATAATAACACATGATTATCATTTGGTCATGGACATTTGCTTGCATTCACAGTAATTCACACTGATCTTAACGATACATATGGTGATCCATTCTTGTTTGAAATGTACATCACATTATAGTGATATCGTACCCATATTTTTCGTAGTGTACAATGCTATGTGATGCCACTTCCTGTTTTGTCAACAGGTGAAAGGTTGTGTTCCATTGCGTGCCACAATATCACTTCAGGGGGGTCAAATGACATCACTTCGTGTGATGTCATCAGGGGTCAAGCGTCGTGTAATGTCACTTCCGATACACCTGGCATTTTGGTGAAATGACCTCCCTGTGAAACTAGCACCAAAAATCCTCTGTGATTGCTTTCAATACCATTTGTGCCACTATGTGCTGCTTCTGTGAGACTAAAACACACATACAGTCCACTTCACAGGGTCCACGCAGATGTCCTGAAGAAGGCGAGGTAACCTAAGAGTGACTTTGCCACAACGTGCCCCAACAGGGATCTCAATGAATCGCCACGTGATTCTTGTAACCGATTATCTAGATTCCTCACTAACATGTTGGCAGACCCCAGCCTAGGTCTAAAGGATAAGCCCTCACAAAAGACGGTCTTCCACCAAGGGAAATCAAAAATGTGGAACCATATAGTCTCCAAGTTGGGAGAGACTCACAAAACATAAGCCGCAAAGCGAGTAGTTCTTTATATGGAAAAACTATTTCTGTTCACACTGTTTTTTTCAGATAAATGTACAATTTCATGTAATTTATACAAGTTTCTTCTACTTCTTCTCTTTGCTGTGCCCTCTATTTTGGCACTTCACCTCCCGAATATCTTTTATTCTCTGTAGGCAATATTTATGTCCCTTTCTTGTTAGGTTCTGTCCCTAAGCATATACCCACTCAGAGTGTTTTCTATTGATACTTGCACCATGCCATATAGACTAATAACTGTAGATGCTTGATCTATTTGTGTACTTTGATCTTTGTTTTCCTGTATTGCAGACATATGAATTGATTCATTCATATTAATTTGTTTGTGATTAAAACTCACAATGGAAAATTCTAATCAACAATTTCTCCACGTATCCTTTTAGAAAACTATGCCAGAATTGCTCCACGGGATATCTGTTGTGGATACCCGTACCTTCACACTTTAATTCATAAACAAGTGCTAATTAAGTACTTCTTCCCCATGGTTGAACCTATATTTGTATGTAACTGCTTCTAGAGCCTGCCTCTCCCGAATAAATGATTCTATACTCGGCTGCATTGAATGCAATTTTCTTCCTATCTGACGCATCAACTGTTTTTCAATCACTTGTCATTCCCCCGCCTCTGGGCTCAGACACAGATCTGCAAAGATGGTCAAAGAGATATCCAGCCCACGTGTAATATGCAGATATGGCTGTAGAAACACACTGGTGGATTGGTCTTTTTGTCCTCCACTCACCCTCCCCCGCCATTTAGGTGCACATTGATTTGATGCACATTTAACGCTAGACTGGGATATTCTCACCAGGCGGGGGACCTTATTTACCTCATCACTATGCAAGGGGGATGTTGTCTTATGTAAACTATTTGCTAAAGTGAACTTAGAAGCAGTGATCTGGGTGTTGTTCTGGGGGGAATTTGTGAGGGTAGCCTTTGTTTTGCACACATGGTAGTCTTTGCACCAGAGGATCTCTTGTGATAGTCATTGTAGAGCACTTGGAAGCGTTGGGCAGATGACCAGGGTGCTGCACTTAGTCGAGTCCATAAGGGCGATTGCAGAATGTGTTCCACTACAGGGAATGCAGGTGTTGGCAGAATGCTGCCTTAACTGGTAAGTGGAATCTTGAATGTAGCCACTTAATGATCGCTGCAAGCTTGCAGAATATACCCGCCATAATTTATCAAGCCAGATGTTTTAGAACTCTGACAAATGCAACAATTCTAGGCTTTCATTTGATTTTCACCAATGCATTTTTCCTCTTGCACTCCACACTTTTGGAATTAGCCAAAGGTGCTACCACACTCCTGCAGGCATCTGCTTTCACATACAACTGAAATTACACATTGCACAACACTTCTGCCATAAGAATGTAGCTACATTTCATGACAAAAATTCAAACTGTAGCTACCCTCATAACTGACTATCCTCTTACACAAACCCTCCAGCTCATTTTCCTAGTGCACATATCTCCACCTATACACATGCCAATTAGATATGGGTGGCTAGAAGGGACTCAGCTAAGCCGTCATAATGTTTAATGGCCATTATGCACACATGCATACAAGCACCTCCTAACTTTCCTGTACTACGGCCTTCGGTCCCTCCGAGGGCTTTCAACCTACAGCATGTTGGGACCATACCCATGGTGAAAGGTGGTGTACAAATGGCGAAATGAAAGGTGACTTTCCCTGGGGGGCACCCTTCTCGCTCACCTGTGAAGAGATGGCAACATCAGTATTAACTTTGCTGGACGTTTGGCAGCCTCCTCATAGTGACTCCAAACCACCTGATCTATCAAACAGCGAACCATCTAACCCGCCCTGCCACCATTTTTTTTAACATTCGTTATTTTATTGATTATATTATATGTAATTTAGGGGTGTTTGTTTACTCCTACAAAGGGGTTAAGAGCAGAAAAGTATGCTGCTCTTCTTAGTATGATCAGCAAATCACATTTTGAGGGAAATGGTTTCCTGAAAACACTCGTTTTATATGTGATTTTACCGATGGCAAATTCAGAGTGGTATATTTAATCACGACCAAGATACCGAAAACACACAATGTATTTTTTTTTTTATTTGGGGGGTCCTCCACCAAGCACCCTGATTGTGTATCCTTATAACACCCCCGACCCAATCCCGATCCATTTTAACCTCTTACCACACTACCCTATATATATTTTGTTTTTCGGTGTTATAGTTTTCGGTGACATTAACCATTCTGAATTGTTTCCGGTAAATTGACTGGGTACCAAAACACTTTGTGGTTGCACCAAAATGTATATGTTTATGTGTTGTAGTAACAAATTGTGCCCCTTATAGTGTCCCATAAATGTTTTATTATGGCATTTTTTAGAAACAGTTCCTTATGCAGTGACGGTTACTTTCAATCCTCTAGCTCCCACATAAGATTGTCCTAAATTCAAATAAAAAAATCCTTGTTTTAGGACCAGGCGTAACGGTGGGATAAAACACAACCCTATGTACGGCCTGGGACTGAATCACAGGCACCGGACAACAATTGCTCGGCATTTCCAAGTACCGCAGTAGGCCGTCATTTTATTCCAGCCTTGTTGAAAGGCAAACGGAGTGGATGCCACTCCGCTGCTGATTGCCGTTGGCACACATGTAGAGAGCTGGATCTAGTAATCCCTGGAATTTCAGTAAACCATGCCACTTTTTCTTGGACCACATCCGAATTCATCCATTTATACGACACAGTCAGCAAGCCTTTTTTTCCTTTCACACTTATTGGCGAAGAAGTCACACTGGAATCTCCCTTCTTGGTCTCAGGACCAATGCCCACCCACCATCACAAAGAATCCTGTATCCTAGATGCACTGCTGGCTGATCTGCGCATGTGCACGCTCCCCTCTACTATTCATATAGTACATGCCAAAAACAATAGATTCGGGGCTTTTCATTCTAGGTTTTTTGCTACCAAGCTCAGCTATACTATTTGTTTCTAATAGTGTGGGCTAAAAGGCTGAACATTGCAACTGAGCTCCACTACTCTGGTGGGCCGCATCCGGTCACCCGGGCGGGCCACTGATGGTGTCGGGATCACCCGACAAGCAGTCTGCTGGGGGCACTCAGCAGGCTGCGGGAAGGGAACACCCTGCCACGTCCAGATCACCGGACCAGGTATCAGCTGCTTGGGGATCACCCCACGCTGGGCAGCCTCGGCACTGAGGTCAACCGGGCCAAGCTGCTTCCACAAGCAACGATCACACGGCAACAGGCACTCCAATGATTACACACAGACACGAGTTGCCGCTTCCTGGGCCTCTGCTGCACTCCCTTGTGCGTGCCAGCAGAGCCCCTTTTATTAGAGAGGTGTCATGACGATGTCACGACGCTCTCTCGCATTAGACCACTAGACCCACACATAACACCTACTGTAGTTGGAACCTTTTACTTGGGTAAATACAGATTAATGCGTGGCTCCAGAAAATACTGGTATACTGCCATTGATGTGCACACCGCAGATCCACACAACTCAACACAGCAATATTTTCCTGGGTTTTAAATCTGCCTGTGTTACTCATATACATATGCTCATTGCTAGTTAGGCATGATATATGTTTTCAGGATGTTAGAATATTGTTTTACTGAACTCCAATCGTGACCCGTATGAGGGATGACTTTCAGCGCATTTCTTTGTGCTGCATATATGTAGCACCTCCCCCTGCCTTCCATGTTTGTGTGAGTGTGGTACTAACTGTTCCATTCTTCTGCCTCACCCAGCATTCATAGCACATCACCAAAGGGTGGCAACACAACAGGATGCATTAAACAAAAGGGGCACGTTTTTAATTCATCAGTTTCTGTATCTAAATGAAAAATAAAAATGTTCAGGCATCCTCGGAAAAGAGCGCACGGCACCCCACCATACCAGGGCTTCATCGTGTGATCTGTAATCAAATCAACAAGTCGAAAGCTGTGAGTGCATCTTCGCACAGAGAAGCGAGATTAGAGTGGTGGCAACCACAGTGGTTGAGTGATCCTGACAAACCTTTGGCTGCTCACCTACGCGTTGTGGCTCTCGGTTTCATTTGGTCTTCTAAAAGCCTACCAATAGCCTACGCTTTTCAAATAATTCACTGACCATGAGGGACTGTAACGTGCATTTTTCAACAAGTGGTGCAGTTGCTTGGGATTTAGCAATCTGCCCTATCCTTGCCCCATGCCCCATCCCTGCTCACACACACACACATATCGTTGCCCCAGGTACCCTTCGCCCCGCCTCGTGCACATACATACTTTAGTGCAGATTTGCAGTCACTTGCAGACACGTAGGTGCACGCAAATATATAAACAAACACTTGCAGACAAACACTCAAGCAGCTAACACTCACCCTGTTTCACACTCGTGCATATACACATGCTGCTCACCCTCTCTCCCTCAAACTTACCTGACAGTTCGGCCTGGCCCCTCTGCTGCTCTGCCTCCACTATACCGTCAGGAACCGTTGTGGTGACAAGCATCAGAGTCCCGGACATGCAGACATTGTGCATGTCGGGGCACTAAAAAATGAACACCCTGAGGCTTTGAATGAAGTCGCAATGAGAGATGGGTGTACAGGACCCAGCCAGCATTCCCAATGGGCCATGCCTTGCTCGGAATCCTGCATGCCCCTGAATGCCAGTTGGGCAAGAGTTAGAAAGCAAAATACCTGCAGGGGGGGAGAGCACTTCTACAAACTGCTCTCTCTGTTTTGTTCTTTGCCTGCTGACTCATCCATAATTGATGACTTGGATGTGGGTCGCACCTTTTGGCAATCGAATTAGAGGGGCTCATGATAAAGGGCATGTGTGATGATTGGGCTCACGGTGGCCGCAAGCCTTCCACCCAGATCTGGGTTGTTTTTCCGTGCTTGATTTGTTCCCGAACTGTCGCAGTCTAATTGTTCGGACCCTCATTCTGACCGTTCATAGTTTTTTTTTGTCTCCCACCGCCAATGGTAAGGAAACGGCGGACACTCCCGGATCCCCAAAATACCCAAATACCGAACATGGGGAGCAGGGGACACCCCCGCAGCCCCCGCTCCTCATGCTCAGTATTTTATTTTTGTTTTCGAACAAAACAGAAACACCGAATTCCATCAAAACGGCCATATGGTCAGTTGTTTTTTTTAAATCAAATTGGCTGCTACCTTACACCCTTAGGACATACAATACACATTGCCAGTCCTTTACTGTTGGATGTTAGCATTGTAACGTGTTTTCTTGTCCCGTGTCTTACCTTAATGATTTTGGAGTACTTCAAAGTTAGCAGTTTCCTCACTCATGGCCCAGTTGGAGTCCATGAGGGCATTTTGGGATCCTTGGGGTAGTGTCGGGAGGTGGAGATCTTAACGGCCTGGCTTCTGAAAATGTATTCAAGGTCAATGTCCCAAATTATACCTCCTTTTCCAATTTAGGACCTTTCCAGACTTACCTTGAATCCTTTCAAAGCCTTGGTTGAGGCCTTTCTGAAGTGCTTGGCCCTTGACTCTTAAGACAGTCTTCTTGCTTGCCATTACCTCCACTTGGTGACCCATCTCCAGCCTTTTGAGCTAAACTTGCCACAGTCAGGTCAGAGATGGCAGGGGCCGCAATAGAGAAACTCAAACAGACTCCACTTTCTGGGGCATCAGGTACGAGGATGCTCCTGTGCCTGGTCGCCCAACAGAAAAACTGGTTTTAGGACAATCACAAATGGTGCTGGACCTCACTAATGCGAGGCTCATGGATCTTGCCTGTCTGGCCAGCCTCATCAGTCCTATAAAAAGCATTAGAAATTGGAGCAACTAAACCCTCCTCTTAGGCCGCCTGTTCGTTAAGGTGGTCTGAACGGGAGGGATGAGAGAGGTTAGGCAGAAGCACCTCTGCCGGTCTCAGCCCTGCCTTCTCATTTCACATGTGCTGCTGCCTGGAGGAGGGTGGAGTATACCACAGTTAGCACATCAAAGAGCAGCCGGGCATCTACAGACAGACACACACACACTTTTTCAGCACTCCATGCTGCACATATCGAGGGCCGTCTCGACACCTAGCCACACGTGCTTTCTTTAAGAGGTCCAAGTTTGGTGCTTTGATGGGCCACCTGGACCCACATGCACACTATTTCATATCTCTGGGCTTGGCGCATTAGAGGGCTACTTGGAAACCAACACTCTACACATGACTGTGGCCCCTTCTCCCACCCTATGTGATAATTCAGCCCTCTGGGTTTGGTGCCCTGGATATCTACCCAGACCTCCACCCACACATGCAATTATTCGTGTCTCCCACCATACAGCTTTCTGGTCCTCCAAACCTAGCACCGCAGAGGTCCATTTGGTCTTCTCTCTATCCACCATTCATGCATTGTTTTTTCTGTTTTGGCTTGGTGCGCCAGAGGGATGCTTGGACCCCATCACTCACAGAATGATGCAATCTAATGCTTATTCAGTCCTCCAAGTTGGATGACCTTGAGCAAAACCTGGACCTCCTCCCACTCAAGACATGTTTGACCTGCCATGATTGTCACCACTGGAGAGCTATACAGACCCTCCAAACAGACATCCAGATTTCCAGGCTCCTTCTACTACCCAAACACTTTATCATAGGGCTGGCTGGTCCTCCCTCACACTTCAAGCCATGCAGCATAATGTCCCTCTGGTCTGGGTGCCACAGAGGGCTGCTTGATTCCACCCAGGCACCACTTCAGCCTTCCCATGCAATATTTCAGCATGTGGTGACTATTCCAGAAGAATCATGGCATTATTTACTTATTTGAGGATGCACGTGCCATATGAATGCAGAATATGTCGGGTTATACTTTTAGTAAGGGTTGACTTTCTGAAGAGTATGAGGCTTATTGGGGAATGCGAGGCTGTACTTGGAATATGAAATCAGTACACGTGGTTGTATACCTTTAGGATATGGTGGCTATTCCAGAAGTTGATTGCATTATTGGGGCATTTGAGGCTGCACTTGACATATGATAACAGCGCATGTGGGGTTAAACCTTTCGCATATGTTGACTAGTTCAGGTGTATGATTCCATTACTGGAGCATTTGAATCATATTATGGTATTACATGTGAGATTTTACCTTTAGCGTGCAGTGAATTTGCCAGGAGTATGATCGAATATTTTAGCCATTTCAGGCTTTATCAGGCTTTATCTGGCATATGTTTGACACACGAGTGAGGTTAAAACTGTAGCACATAATCATAACTTTATTTGGCCACCAAGCCTTCAAAGTACATCCTATCACAATATTATACAAAACAATCCAAAACATAATACAGCACATCAAAGATAACAAAATGGGTGAAGGTGTGACATTGAGAGGGAACCAGCCCTGATCATGCTGTCACCAACTTCTGTTTGCCCCTGCACAGTGCCTGCGCCTTCATTTCATCCCAACCGGGATAGTCCCTACAAACCCACGTCATTTCAGAGGATCTCTACTCTCACCCCATCTTGGCCGAGACCAGACTCTATCTCTTAAGATCACGTACCATGCATCTCTCTCACTGCCTATGAGCCTCAGAAACACCCAGATAGACACCGCCTAGAGTGTACCCATGCCATTACAAGCCTAAAACTAACACCTAACAAGCACCCACCACCCCTCCTTCATAGACCCCCACGTCTGTAACTGTCCCCAATTAGGATCCCCCCCACCAGCTTCCAGGAGGCCCTCATCAACACTCGATCTTTACGAGCCCACTCCATTGAAATACACAATCTTATCATCGATCAAAAACTACAACTCCTAGTAATCACAGAATCCTGGCTTCACCAAGCCACTGTCCCTCTACTGACACTTCCCATTCCACCAGACTATACCATCCTCAGAACTGATAGATCCCACTGTCATGGAGGTGGTGTTCCTATCATAGCAAAAACATCACTGCATTTAAGAGCCTCTCCCATTGACAATTTTGCCGGCTACGAACTACTTCTAGCTAAATTTGCCACTAATCAAAAAAACACGATTAACCTCATGGTAGTCTACAGATCACATAGCGTAAACAACCATCCCGAAGTAGACATTCCCTTGTTGTTAGCTCCACTCATCAAACCCAAAACTAAATGCATTATCCTTGGAGACATGAATCTAGGATTTAATGACATCCAAGACCCCAAAGCAGAAGCCCTACACTCCTCACTTAAAGATATGAACTTCACTCAATAGGTGAACGCTCCCACCCACATTAAAGGAAGAACTGTAGATTGGGTCCTCTCTCTCAACACGGCCATAACCATTGATTCAATCTCACCGCTAAACTGGACTGACCACTACAACATTAAGTTCACTCTTATCTCGGAAGAACCAGCCCCCTGCAAAACCCAACACTTACGAAACCAGAAACTTGCGTAAGCTTACTCCTGCCAACTTTGCCCCATTACTTAGCAAATCGCTAGAAACTATGCCAATCACCAGTGACAACCCCTGTACCCTTGTAGACTCCTACCATAAAAGCCTCACCTCCACCATTAATGCCCTAGTACCGCTAACCACCAAAACGAGACGCACCGACAAACGAACCTGCTTCTGGCTTAATGAAGACCTAGTATTACTAAGAAGAACCACATGTGCCTTCGAACACGCCCATAGAAGGCATCCTTCCATTGAGTCTGAAACTGCCCTCCAAGGGGCAAATAAAACATATAAAACTGCCATCATCACTCACAAAGGTAATGCGTACAATACTTGGATTAGTAATGCTGCTTTGGATTCCAAAGAACTTTTCTCGATCCTAAGAGAACTGGAAAACCCTACCCCACCACAGCAGTTACCAACTCTGGTATGGAATGGTGCACTACTGCTGACATTGAGTGGCAACCAGCCCTGATCAAGCTATCACAAACTCCTGTTTTCCCCTGCACAGTGCCTGCACCTTAATTTCATCCCAACCACCTGAGAGGGCAGGAGCCCATCTCTCTCCCGCCTGCTACCCTCCAGGAGGCAGTGCAGATGACCACACCGATGCCCATACTGCTGGTGCAGCATCGCATGGGCATCTGCACCCACAGATCCTCTTGCACAAGATCTCCTCCCAGGTGAGCACGCATCTCGTTCGCTGCCGCCAGCCACCTTGGGCTCATCGTTGCTCATCACCATTCTCACTTCATATTTGTAAGGAATGGTGCACTACTATTCAAGATGCCCTAGCCGCTAAGATTATTCTCCTGCAAAATAAAATCTCATCGAAAAGGCAATTATTAGCTGACAAACCTGCTACTAGAAACCCCTGTACGAATATCAACGAGAATACCAACCCCCCATTTTACTTCACCCCAGTCACCCAAGAACTTGTGCTTGACACCATTACTAAACTCAAGGCCTCCAACTGTAAAGGAGACCCTGCCACAGCGCAAGTAGTCAAATCATACGGCAATACTCTCACTCCTATAATAACTAACTTTGTTAACGCGTCATTCGACTCTAATCTGTTCCCAGCCAGCATTAAAGAAGCCTGGGTCAACCCCCTCCTAAAAAAAACTACTTTAGACATCACCATGCCCAGAAACTACCGGCCTATAATGACAGTCCCTTTTCTACTCAAAATATCAGACAAAATAGCCTACACTCAAGTCCAAGCGCACTTGGAACAGAATCAGCTCCTTGGAACCCGTCAATCTGGTTTCAGGCCTAACCACAGCACGGAAACAACTCTCCTTGACTTAAAAATTCAGATGGATTTCATCAGGGACACAGGAAAACTCTGCATCCTCCTTCTGTTGGACCTATCCGCAGCGTTCTACCTTATGGAGCACAAAAAACTTTGCTTCACTTTATCTGAAGATTTTAATTTTTCCAAGGGTGCCACCCTGTGGGTGAAACCATTTCTAGATGAACAAACATCCAGAGTCTCTATAGGCAAAGAAGCTGCAGATTATGCCTCTCACCAACACTCTATAATGCATATACCAAGCTCCTCTTCTCGTCTCTTGACGACATGGGTGTCATCTACACCAACTTTGCAGATGACACCCAGATCCTCATACCTCTCTCAGTTAACTACGCCCAAGACACATTGACTATCAATAAGATCTATGCCATAATACAAAACTGGATGGCATTTAACAGCCTCTGCCTCAACGATGAGAAGACAGAGATTCTCATCTTGGGCTTCCAAACCAAAATAATTGCTCTCCACCCATACTACTCATCTACTAACATTGACGGCACGATTATACCCGTACTCAAGCAATTTAAAGCCCTAGGAGTCTACATTGACGCTAACCTCACCATGGCCAAACATATAAGTACACTTTCATCTTCCACCTCTTACACCGCTAAATTAATTGCCCTAAGCTGCCAATTCCTGACACCGACCAACTGTATTACCCTAGCCAGGGATCTTATCAAAGCTCGACTATTGCAATGTCCTGCTACTCAGAAACCTCCAATTCCAACCACAACAAATTACAACTAATACAAAATAAAGCATTACGGGCCGCGCTAGGCATAACAAAAATTTGATTATATTTCCAAGATAAGGAGAGATTCCCACTGGTTGCCCATTAAAGCCAGAATCATCTTTACAACACTATTGAAAGCATCGCTTTCAAATGTCACTACAAAAAAGCACCCATCTATCTGAACAATGCCATAGCAAAAAAAGAATCTACTAGATCTCTAAGATCTAATAACCACCTACTTTTGGCAACCCCCCGCTATAGTAAATCCAGAGCTGGGGGTAGCAGCTTCCAATGCATAGCCCCCAAACATTGGAACTCCCTCCCGCTCAGCATCAAAAAAGAGGAATCATTCCCCGGCTTAAAAAAACTGCTAAAAACCTGGTTATTCAACCAATACCAACAAAGTCGTATTTCTCAGGACTTGTAAATAATGCTGCACACCTGTTGTATAAATGGTCACTGTAACTCTGCAACAATGTAATTTGCTGTATATTTGTGTATGCCATTGTATATTTGCTGTAGGTTCCCCTGACCAACCATTACCAAGCTGTCTGTAACCTTGCCGTGATACCTCAGGGTCTGGGCGTGTAACAAATATAATAAAAATAAAATAAAAAAAAATAGGCTGAGCCACATTAGTCCCCACTATGCATCATCCCAGAGGAATAAGGTTTACACCAGTTAGGGGAGTGTTCGACAGAGTTTTTCCAGATGGGCCATCGAGTCCTGGGTGAGGGTATGGGCTGATTGAGATCCCATTCTTGGCTATCTGACCAACCCCCCAACTTCTTCCCAGGACCCCTCTGACCACTCTCCAATCCCCCCAAAAAACAGTTTCACAGTGTCATTGGAATTCTTGCCCATGTCTGGAACTCTAGGACATTCTGCCATAAGAACCCTACAAACAAAAGTGCATCCTCTAACAGCCGCAACCAGTGTAGGCTTTTAATTAGGAGGGCACTTGGTTCTAGCTTGTTCATCAACAGTTATGATACCCCATGAAGATATACAGTGGCACATCTAGGCCCTCGTTGATCGTGGCACTTACACATAATCCCTCTATGCCATGGGCCATTTACTCTCGTTTCCCTCTAGGCTGGAGGATTGTGTGCCCACAGAGCTTGAAACATGGTCCACCAATAAAGTGGACTTTGCCTTATGTTTGGGCACCCCATTGATCTCCTTCTTCTTAAAATTACATTCAGGGAGGGCTTTGACAAGGTATAAACTCCTACGTGCCAGATTGTGGTGGACTGCATTCACTTCAGGAGTTACTGGACTCATATGAACCTGTTCAGTGGGGCAGTCCCAGGGTAGATTATTAGGCCCCTTACAAGCAATTGGAGCAGTACAGGACTCCCCCTGTGAAAGCAGTTTTTTAATTACTGACAGCTCGGCAAGCACTTGATTGCACTTGCACCCCCTGGCTGTGAAGTAGTCTTCAGCAGGTGGGTCATTGACCATTTCGATACCAAGATTAGTTACGTATCGTGGGGGGTTGGGAGCCCTAAGTCGGGGTTAAGCAAAGAAAAGAACTAGCACCTGAGCTTGTGGGTGACAAGTACTCACTCCAGGCACTGCAAGAGGTGCAAGAGGGGAAATTGTGTACAGATGCATCATGAATCGCTCTGTCCACTTTGATCAGAGAGGGTGGCACAGGTGTAGATGAGGAAACATCAGTGCAAGGATCAGTGGTAGGTGCAGGGACAAGACTCAAGCTGGGTGTCGCAGAGGTTGAAGCAGAACTAGAACTTGGTGACATGCTACCACATGCGGGTGCAGCCGAGATGACAGTCTCCCTTGCAGAGGATACCAGCTTCTTCGATCCTAATTATGATGACTCAGATGGGGGATGCTGAATAGACACAATGGGGGCCAAAATGGAACCAGAGAGTTCACAGTGCCCGAAGGTACCAACTGTATTTCAAGGGGGAGAAACAATCATGCCAACAGATCCCTTGGCTTTGTGATTAACAGTGTCACCACATATAGATATCCCTCCAATGGTGGATGTACTTCCGTTAATGGCTGAGGCTTCTTGGTTCTTGTTTATGCAACCTACTCCAGGGCACATGTCAAACAGACGACCCAAATTACTGAACATCCCTCCCTGTCAGGGATGTCATTCTGAGGTCGCCAGAGGTCGCAACTGAGACCCCTGAGGTCTCCCTTGCTACCCCTTAAAAAAGTGCCTTTTTCTTTTTTTTAGTGCAAACTCCTGGGCTGTGGCCAGCGCCATGTGGCTCTTTGCTTCTGGAGTTGCTGGCTTTCTTGATCAGGCCTCTGAAAAAAGAAAAAAAGAACAGGGGAGGCCCACAAGTCTAACACTTTCAGCAGTGACCCTAAATAAGAAAGACTAGGAATACCAAATAATGTGTCTTTCTGGAATTCTATGGAATAATTGTTAGACTCATTAAAAGTTTATTTTAGGCACACTTCAGAAGGTGAGTCACTGATTTAGTCTGTTCTTAAACATCTCAACTCAGCCTTTCATCCTTCTGAGGTCGATAAAAAAGTACCAACTCATTTGGTGATATTGGATGTATATTTGTCTATATAAAGCACTTAAGAGTAAGTGCTATATAATAACACATCTTTATCATTTGGCCATGGATGTCTGCTTGCATTCACAGTAATTTTGTAATATGGGCCTATACACACTGATCTTAATGATATATATGGTGATCCAGTCTTGTATGAAATGTATATCACATTATGGTGATATCGTAACCATATTTTTCATAGTGTACGTAGGAACAATGCTATGTGATGCCACTTCCTGTTTTGTCAAGGGGTGAAAGGTCATGTTCCATCACTTCCCACAATATCATTTTTGGGTGGGGTGAAATGGGATCACTTCCTGTGATGTCATCAGAGGTCAAGGGTCATGTGATGTCACTTCCGCTACCCCAGTCATTTTGGTGAAATGACGTCTCTGCTCCCTGGTGGAAATCATCTGGTGCTGTAAGGACCCCTCCAAAGGCGTCTTTACTGTTCCTCAAAAATTGGTGAATCTCTTCTGTTAGCAAGTGAGCCTCCCCTCAGTGGACTTGTTAGCAGGTAGCTCAGTTATCTCATTTATCCCCCCAGTAGCGGTATGTATACTAGTATGGGGCATTTGAGACTGCCCTTGATGTTTTATGCTGGCATTTGCAGAATTATACCATTGGCATCTGTTTCCTATGCTAGGACTTTGAAGATAGGCCTCATCACGAGTTGGGCGGTAACGCCGGTGCTAATAGCGCTGGCGCTATGTGCCCTACCGCCATTAGCACGGGATCACAGGCTTGGCGGATTTTGAAATCCCCATTCCCCATTGAGCCCATTCGGGAATGCTCAATGGGGAAATTTCGCGCTCATACTGCCGGCGGATTTCCCGCCGGTGGTATGAGCGCAAATTTTCGGTGGATTTCCCCCCTGCTCAGAGCTGGGGAAAAATCTGCCGAAGCCCTGATTTGGCGGACCCTTAAATCCAGCAGTAATAGCGCTACCGCCGGATTTAAGGGTGACCTCCAAACTCGTGATGAGGCCCGAGGCTGCGCACAGCATATTATGCCTGCACACGCAGTGACATCCTTTTAGCATTTAATGACTTACCAGGAATATGATGGCAATTTCATTTATTCAGATCCTGCATAACAAACTGCTTAGCTCTAACAGTGACTAAAATAGGTGACTGTTCTACAGTCTTTTTTGATGTGTGTCTCTATCTATAAAGGATTACAATCGTGGATTTCAAGTCACTCCCTCTTAAAATTCTAGAATTAAATTTTTTAAAAAAGCATTGGCAAAGCCAGCAAATGTCGACATTTTAACAAGTTTTTCCCGACTCGCATCTGAAGTCAATTATTTGGCAATATAATTGACCCACCCTATGGTTGACCCCAAAGGGGAGTATATTAATGAAAGATACATTACGAAGTAAGGGACTTACTGCTGGCAGACAACACATCCCAAAAGGTGTAGTGGATTCAGGCCACATAGAATATTCAATGTGCTATTTGCTGTCACGCTTGATGTACAACATTGTTGACGATTTGTTGATTAAAATGTGTCGATGTCACTGCTTCCTCTCATACATTTATCTCACTGGTACGTTTTTTGATATCAAAAGGGTTTGTGTTGCTCTTACAAAGATCAGATGAGTATGAATGATTGTGTCCCACTTTGTTTCATGTAGTTGGACTCTGACGCAAGACTAAGGGGGTAATTCATAGAAATTCGCACAAAAGTGGTGCACGCGGCTGACGCACAGTGTTCCCGTGCGAATGTCTGCGCCAGCCACGTGCGCTAAAATCAATTTCCGCGCACAGCGTATTCATGGATTTTAGCCTCCAAAAGCAGCCGTGGCGCAGAGTGGCGCAGCGACCCTGCAACAGCGCCAGTTACGCCCCCAAGAACGCCCTCGCGCAAGGAAAAGCCATCAAAATCCCCAATCCAGTGCAAAGGGCTGCGCCAACGCTGGACCAGTTTACCGGACTGCCAAACAGCAAACGCCAAGTGGGGAATGTGTATTACGGGTTTCGCGGTAACTTCCACACGCGAAAGGGCCTGTGCGAGTGGGGTACGTGTATAACTGTTGTTCGTGTGAATTTTTACACGCGATTGGCCTGGGTACATGTATTCCAGGGGTGCGCGGGAAGTTTCACATGCGATCGGGCCTGGGGGAGCGGGGTACGTGTATTTCAGGGGAGCGCGGCAGGTTTTACACGCGATTGGCCTGGGTACGTGTATTTCAGGGGCTCACGGGTAGTTTCACACGCGATTGGGCCTGGGGGAGCGGGGTACGTGTATTTCAGGGGCTCGCGGGTTGTTTCACATGCGATTGGGCCTAGGAGAGCAGGGTACGTGTATTTCAGGGGCTCGCGGGTAGTTTCACACGCGAATGGCCTGGGTACGTGTATTCCAGGGTTGCGCGGGAAGTTTCACACGCGATTGGCCTGGGTACGTGTATTTCAGCGGTGCGCGGGAAGTTTTACACGTGAATTGGCAGTGTGGGTCCTCCCAGGTGTCCCCTCTACCCCCTCCACGGCCCCTGCAGGCAGCCCACACCACAGGGGACTACCCTGCACCCCTGGTCATGTCCCGCAGGCAGCCCATCCACCATGGGCATGCCCCTCAGCCAAGCCACATGTCACGTTGCAATATGATCACCAACTCATGTCTCCCAGCACCCCCACCCCCCAGCAGTCAGGGGCACCTGCCAGCAGGCCCCCACTCATGTCCCACTCATGTCCCCCAGCACCCCTACCCCCCAGCAGTCAGGGGCACCTGCCAGCAGATCCCCACTCATGTCCCACTCATGTCCCCCAGCACCCCCACCCCCCAGCAGTCAGGAGCACCTGCCAGCAGGCCCCCACTCATGTCCCACTCATGACCCCCAGCACCCCCACCTCCCAGCAGTCAGGGGCACCTGCCAGCAGGCCCCCACTAATGTCCCACTCATGTCCCCCAGCACCCCCACCCCAGCAGTCAGGGACACCTGCCAGCAGGCCCCCACTCATGTCTCACTCAGTTCCCCCCTCAACATGTCCAACATGACCCACAATCATGGCCCTCATGTCCACCAAAATCCCACGTCACGCCACCCCTGCCCAAATAACCAACCAAGCATAATATACACCCCACAGTGAAATGCCCATTACATGAAACAACCCAAATGGCATGTATGTACATCAGCACATGTCCGTCACACACACACAATGGGTGCCAGTGAATGTAAACACCCACATCATACCACACATTGAAGTACGGGAACAAATGTATTGAACAAAAAATGTGGTGAAAGAAAATCAAATACCAAACAATGGACATAAGGAAAACAATGCAGAATGTCACATAATGATAAAAAAAGGAAATCAGAATCCAAAATATATGAAATCAAAAATGTCTCCAAAGTCTCTTTCCAACAAAGCAAATCCAAACCGAAATGAAAAAGTAAAATCCATTGCTCCATGGAAAAATCAAAAAAGAAAAACCTGCAAATGCACACTCCAGCTATTTACAAGGATGAAATCCTGGGTCCATGAGCCCAACTGTCCAAAGGAAACCTACAAAAAAGCCTACAGAATAAACAACTATATACAAAAATGTGGGGCATAGTCCATGCGCCCCAAAGGGAAGAAAAAAAGAAAGGAAACTTAACACTAATGAACTATATACAATGGCGGCGGACAAGTCCAACGGCTCACTGGTTGATGTCATGGGCCAGGGCATCATCGACTCCTGTTCAATGGCTTGGAGGCGGGCATGTTCACTGGCCCTGAGGTCTCGCAGGGATAACGCGGTGTCCAGCTCCAACTCCCTGGGAATACCCTTGAGGCAATCAGCCAGCCTCAGCGCCCTGCGCCTGGAGTTCTTCGCCCTGACCATTGTGAGCCGTTCCTCCTCCGCCTGCCGCCGCTCTGCACCTATCTGCTGGCCCAACCGCTGCCACACTGAAGACACTCCCATTCCAGGGTCTCCTGCCCTCTGGCCGATGCCTGTCCCTCTGATGTAGATGGCCCCGAGCCATGATGCCTCCCACGTCGAGCCTGCTGCTGCCTCCGACGCAACTGCTTCTGCCAGCACGACGGCATCCAGGCTGATGGAATCCACCAACGCCGTATTGCACGTGCCCTGCCCCATGATTCCGGCACATCCTCCATCTGCTGGGGTCCAGTTGCTGGTGTGTCCACCCCTACTGGACCTTCAACTCCCGACTGTGGCAGGGATGGGAGCACCACCGAGCTGGCTGCGTTGGTCAGAGCAGGTCCACAGGGGGCCCTGGTGGCATCTGGGCCGGAAGACGGCATGGAGAACGTCTGGCGCATAGCCTCCACAGAGGAGGAGAGGGTCGCCAGAGTGGCCGACACATGTACGAAACCCCCGACCATGGTCGCTCCCAACAGGGCCACGTTGGCACGCTGCTCTTTGTGATGACGTGCGTGCTCCCCCCAGAAAGCACGCACGTCATCACAAATGACACCCGTGCGCAACGCAACATCAATCAGGACCTTCTCCATACGGCCAGGGGTCCCCTCGTCCGCAGGTAGAGGAGTGTCAGATGACATGGACATCCGCCCTACCTGCGGACGGCCCTGGGATGGGGCATCCCTGCTGGTGCATGGTGGTGCAGTCACAGTGTCAGCGACAGTGACCTGCACAGGCCCCTCCACGGCGACCTGTGCTGCCTCCTGCCCCTGCCCCTGGACTGCACCACTTGCACCAGTGGTACCACCCCCACCAGGCCCCATGTGCAGCTCAGTAGCGGCCTCCTCCTCCTCTGTGGAAACCACCAACCTGGATGGCTCCACACCGTCTTCCGCCGTTGCAAGCCCCTGTGGGGGCTCACCCACCCCTTCCGCTGCAGCCATGGGGGTATCCCCGCCGCTTTGCTCCACAGCGCCGTCTCCACCCTCTTCTTCACTTGCCACTGTGTAGAGGGAGACATAGAACACAAGCATCAGGGTACTGTACAATGGTCCCCTAGACAGGAAGCAATAGCAGATGAGTGGCACTGTCAAACATCACTTCCATCATGTCCCTCCACAACACATGGGTCAGTGCAGGCAAAACACATGCAGTAACAGGCATGGCGCATGCTTTGGACATTAGCATACATGTCCAAGGGATCTTGAAACATACAATGTTGGTTTGAAACTCACATGCATCATGGGTCATGCCTATCACATGCACACACTTCACTACAGTTTCATCCATCTATCCTCGTACACTCCAGACACAGTGGATACAAGGATGACTAGGCTGCATCAGTGAATCTGAACATTGTCACAGACATGTGTCATGCATCCATGGCATTCACAAGTCACAGACACGCAGGTCAGACACACAGACATGGACACCATACATGTACATGGCATCAGCACCCATCCCTCACCCCCACCCATGTCCAGGAACGGGCACTGGCATGCTCTCATGTGTCCATTCCGCATAGAGCTCCTCATGTTGCATTTAAACACATGCACCAACCATGTGGTTCACACATTACTGGTCTCACATGCATGACCATGATGTCCCTGCACACACACATACGTACATGGCCTATGTCACACATACAGGCAAGTATCAGACAACCAGCACACTGCAACATGCCCTGTCTCACACAGCAATGCTTGGCCACTTACCGCTCAACTCCAGATGGGTCTGCCTCTCAAGGATCTAGGCGTGGAACGCTGGACGTACACGTTCCAGGACCCTCAGCTGGATGGTACTCATGCGGCCCTGGCCCCCCTCCATGAGGTGCCGGGCCTTTAAGAGGGTCCTGGACCTCAGGTCCTCCCAGTGCTTCTTGACTTGCTTGATTTTGTCGGTTGCCACCCCCTCCGCATTGATGGCAACCACAAAGTCGTCCCAGAACCTGTCCCGTCCTTCCTTGTTGGCGCGTGATGATCCGAAGAGGGCATCATAATGCCCCAGGACAAGCTCCACCAGGACACCAACTTCCTTCTGACTGAAGCTGGTGGCCCTCTGCCCCTCTGTCTGGGGGTCGCCAGTGGTCTCAGATGGTGTTTGCCCCGACATGGCGACCCCCGAGGCAGGCGTGGGTGGGCAACTGGGTCCTGGTGCTGGGCTGTGGAGCGATGGTATACCAGTCGGGAGTCTTCTGTTCCAGCAGGGGTGGACACAGCAACTGGACCCCTGCAGATGGCAGATGTGCAGGCACAAAATGGCAGGGCACAATGGCAGAAGGCAGGCAGGCAGCAGCAGATGGCTCGTGGGAGGCTGGTCGGGGCTCTGGGGGCAGTAATTCGGCCTTTTGGGCAGGAGCGTGGTCTTCCGTGTGTTTTCGCGTGGCCAGCTTGATACGGAGTGATTTGGCACGTGAAATTCTTGCACGCCAGCGTGTAATTCAAGGAAAGTCCCTTAGCGCGTAAGCGTGTCAGCACGCATACGTGATTTCATTGGACCAAAGGCCCTCAGCGCGTAAGCGCATCTGTGACGTATCTCGCAAGGGCCTGTACGTGCTTTTCGTGGGGTGCGGTGCGTGTGTTTTCCAGGCGTTGGGGTTCACACGCTATTACTTCACAGCGGGTAGGTGTTGGTTACGCGTTCTTCTACACACAAGGCAGACGGTGAGTGGTACCCCGCTCGCCCAGGGCCAATCGCGTGTGAAACTTCACGCGCACCCCAGATTTACATGTACCCCGCTCGACCAAGGCCTGTCACGTGTGAAACTTCCCACAGACCCCAGATTTACACGTACCCCGCTCGACCAAGGCCTATCGCGTGTGAAACTTCACACAAACCCCTGAAATACATGTACCCAGGCCAATCGCGTGTGAAACTTCACGCGCACCCCTGAAATACACGTACCCAGGCCTATCGTGTGTGAAACTTCATGCAAACCCCAGATTTACACGTACCCCGCTCAACCAAGGCCTATCGCGTGTGAAACTTCACACGAACCCCTGAAATACACGTACCCAGGCCAATCTCATGTGAAACTTCACGCGCACCCCTGAAATACACGTACCCAGGCCAATCGCGTGTGAAACTTCACGCGCACCCCTGAAATACACATACCCAGGCCAATCGTCATTTGTCCTAGAGGCCCACAGTATGGGACATTCTACATAGCTGTATATACCTGCTTTTTGTGGGCGCACATTTTGGCGCACATTTTTTTCATGCGCAGGGACACGACCGCCTGCCTTCGTGTGGCGGACGTGTTTAGGCCTGTGCACGTATTTGCCCGTGCGCTGTTTTGCCCTATTCGATTCCATGAATACGTGTTGTAGGCGAGCGTGTGGGCGTTCCGCGCACTTGCCTCCTGTACTTCCCCCGTGACACCCACATTTTCTCAAGTTGTTCCCCATTCCGCGTGTCACGCCCCGTGTTCCGCCTACTTTTGTTATGTGCGCCTCGCTATGTGCGCTTTCGCTGTGGCCTTAGCACACGCCATTAGATGACCTGTGCGCCGGCGTGCGCCGTGCACTTTTTCAGCGCACATCCCAGATTTTACTCACGCACGGACTTCCATGAATAGATGTGCGTAGGGTTTCTATTGAATGCATACACAATCGACTATGCCACGAGCTCAGGCTTTTTCTGATAGCAAAAGGCTTTCTCTTCCTATTGTAGAGAAGTATTCTGTGTGAATTACAGCATCCCATTTTGTTGTACGCAGTTGGACTCTCCAAAAGGAATCGCAAGGGGTTCTCACACCCGGAATGATAAACCTTTGTTAGTAGGTGTGAAACACAGAGCCCTCATGAAAAGTTTTAGCACAATAAGCACAGCTATAACAAAAGCATTGCCTCGTTATCATAGACTAGCTGACATCTTATTTCCGCTTTCTACCATTACATCCAATTTCAAAAGTACAATTTAGCATACAGGATTTGGTAGGAGTGATAGTGAGAAGGAGAAAATCAGCATATGTAGCACCCAACATGATTTTTCTTTGCAACATTGATGCCTTTAATTCTCAATCAGAATTCAGTCAAGTGCTTTGGAGTTTTCTAAACTTCTTCTTATTCAATATTTGCAAAGCATATAATTGACAGTTTTACATGACCCGTCCGCATAGAACATATGCCGTGTTCTAGTATCTGTGATTCTTACGCCCGTTCCAGCGCACCCCCCTCCCTCCCACTTACATATTCACTTAGCATTTTAATAACAACACACCCGAAATAAAAATAGTGCCTGTGTTTGTAACAATAAACATGAAATACGAAGAAAAAATAAAAACAAAAAGCTAAAATGAATACACACACATAGCAGTATTTTGAACTGTTTATCCTCAGATACTATGATGGGGATCAGTTTCGCTTCTCAGTTGTCTGCAGCCTTTGATGGAGAGTGTTATGTGGGGAGGGACTGTGAGCGTTTGTGTTCGCAACTCGGAGAATGGTTCCTTTACTAGAGGTTTGTGATTCAGGAGGGACTGTTCATCTGACCGCCTTATTCGATGTATGTGCCCAATATATCTCCAATGTGAACTGCCTGTTCTGGTCTGCCTCGCAGTCTCATAACGAAGCATTCTAGAGAGCGGATTTTGGAGATCATCATTTGGCATGCATGTTTGGTAGGTGCCTTGACTGTTTTCCATTGCATGATTAGAAGCTTGCGTGCAGCAAAGATGATTGTGTGTGCAAGTTTTCTTATAATTGGGTCTGAGTGGCAGTCTGCATCATCTGCGCCAAGCAGCATTGGTCCAGGGGCGAAGTCGATCATCAAGTTGGGGATTTCGGAGATCATTTTGTGGACTGTTTCCCAGTATGCTTTGATCATCTGGCAAGACCAAATGATATGGCCTATCATTCCCATCCCTTTGCATGTCGCCAACATGCAGGAGAATGAATAAGGCCCTTCCGGTGGAGTTTACTGGACATGTAGTAGAGCCTTTAGATAATCTAATACTGAATTTCTCTGTTGCGGATGTTGTATGACGTTGATGTTATGTTTTCAAAGTAGTCACATAAATCACCCACGTCTATTGGAATGTCTAGATCATCAGACCATTGTGCTGCCAGGATTATGTGCGTTTAATATTGTTTGGGATATATATGGTGTATAATGAGTGTATGCGCGGGAATTCAGTTGGATTTTGTTCCATTTCTAGTTGGCCTGCTGTTGGTTGTGTTGGACCTAATCACCTCTCATATAGTGAGGTAATGTATCCACTCTGCATGTTGAAGCTGAAGTATTTTGCTAGCATCTTGGAACCCATCAGAGTATCCCCATCGTACAAGTCTTGTACTCTGATCTCAGGCCAATTCGAATCTTGGTTCTTGTGTAGTGTATGGTCTAGGCCGACCAAGAGGATTCCTCTTATGCTGGTCCAGACGGGAGCCGCTCGAACATCTGAGCCATTTAATTGCCTCATCCTATGCCATTGTGTCAGTGTTGGTCCTATTATTGGGTGTGAGCTAATGTGCTTAGGTCATTTATTTAACGGGATTGCTAGGGTTTCTGCTGGGGTATATATTGTAATTAGGGAGAGCTCCATTGATCTCCAGCTGGATGTGTCTGAGGTATCAAACCATCTCTTAACCCAGCATATTTGGGCTGACTGATAATAGGTGTGCCAGGCTGGCACTGCTAATCCCCCATCGCTTTTGGAGGACTGCAACATTTCTAGCCAGACCCTTGTCTTTTTGCCTTTCCAGATGAATTTGGCCAGTTGTGAGTTTAGATCCTTGTACATTCGTTGGGGCATAGGGTATCATCATTGCTAGGTATATGGGTTTTGGGAAAGAGTTCATCTTAAAGGCGTTGATGCAGCCTACCAGTGAAAGCGGGAGTGTGTTCCATCAACAAAGGTCTGATTTAAGCTTCATCAGGATTGCTGGGTAGTTCAGATATGCTATTACTTGGATAGATGAGCAATATGAATTGATGGAATGCAGCTAGAGGCGAAAAAGAGTTACCGCGCCTGGGTCCCATGGTATATAATGTCTAGGGGGAAGAGCCTCTAACTTTGTCCAGTTTACTTTGTACCCCGTCATAGGACCATATTTGTGAAGCAGTTGGTGCAAGTATGGGAGCGAGATTGTGGGATTGCTAACATAGACCAAAAGGTTGTCTGCATACAGGGATAGTCTGTGTTCTTCTGACTCTCTTATCACACCGGTCCATTGTGGGTTTGTACGTAGTTTTTCAGCAAGCCATTCAATGGACAGTGCATATAAAAGGGGGGGAGGGGACACCCTTGTCTGGTGCTTGAATATAGATTAAACATGTTAGAGGCTGTTCCAGTAGTGGTCACTGAGGCTTGGGGGTTGGTATATAGTAACCTTATTAGTTCTAGAAGTGGAAACCATAAGCTGTGAGTGCCCTAGATCTAAAATCCCATCAGACTTTATCAAATTCTTTTTCAGCATCGACTGCAAGTATTATTTAATCTGGATCATCCGTCTGGTGAGTACATTTAGCAAAGTCAAAAGTTGTCTACTCAGTGGCTACCCGTGATAAACCCTGTCTGGTCTTTATGGATGAGTTGTGGGAGGGTTTTCTCGATTCTGCAAGCTAGGCATTTAGCCAATTTCTTGGCATCAGCATTAATTAGTGATATTGGGTGGTATGAACCGCAATCCTTTGGGTAGCGGCCTACTTGTGGAAGACAATTATATTGTCTGCCAGCATCGTTCTTGGGAGATGAACCCGGGGCAATGCCACGGCGAATACTGTTTCCAGCAATGGGGATAAGCGGTCTAACATCGCTTTATACAAATCTATGGGTATACCAATGTTAGGAAAGATTTTGTAATTGTATGTAATTTTCCCTCCATGTGGCAACCCCCAAACTTTTTGCTGTTGTTTTACACCCTGATCTAGACTTTGCCAGAGCATCGCAGCCTTCCGCCGCACTCCTCTGGGCTTTCGCTCAATTTTTATGGGGAAACTGACATGCCCTTAAAACAGTCAGTACTGGGAGACTTTGTTTCCCTTAGTCCTTTCCTCATGTTGCAGCTTTTGTGCAACATGAAACAAGAGTGCACCGTAACTTACATTACAGCGCTCTTAAGTCTCTAGTCATTCCAAAGGCCCTGGAAACTCTCACTGGACTTATTATGAACTGTGCAAGTATGTCACGGACGGGACTGGTGGCAGCTATCATTTCTCTTGTGTTTTGAACCCTTTTTTGCCATGTTTTCCGCGCTTACCGCGTTTGGCACGAATAGGGGGCCTGGTTCCCAAAATGGCCATACCACGAGGTTCTTTGTCCTGTCCCCTGACCGTCTTGCCCCTTCACCTTCCCCCAGGTCGAGCCGACCCGGGGCCGTCCTTATTTGCTCATGCACTTTCCCGCGAAACCCCAAAGCTTTTGCGGGCTTCTGCATGTCTTGTGTGTGCCTCCACGATGTGGGCTGGGATGTCTGTTCCCAATACACAACCTGGGTGCCAGAGAAAGAAACCAAAAAAGGGAAAGAAAATATTCCCCCTAACTCACCTACCACTGTGGTGGAGGTAGTTGGTCAATCACCCGGACCTGACGAGGAGGTGGTGATGCCTGAAGTGTTTGACCCCAATGACCATCCTGAACTAAACGATTTGTTAGTAGAAGGTGGTCCTGACAGGGAAGAATTCAGTAAAGGCCAAAGTGAGTGCCCATCTCTGGAAGGCCTAAGGAGACAGGCCTGCTCCCAGCTTGAGGGTGAACCTCCTGGGAAGCATCAGATTTATTGGGAAGGTGGACTCCTGTATAGTGAGCCCACAGAGTATACAGAAGGCGACCATAGGAGGTTGGTGGTTCCCCTTGCTGTAAGACCCCTCCTCCTGCAGCTGGTGCATGAAGTGCCCCTTGCTAGTCACCTTGGTATTAAGAGGACCAAGCAAAGGTTATCCATGCACTTCTACTGGACCAAGATGGGGGTGCAAGTAGAAAGTCACTGTTGGAGTTGTGCCTCCTGCCAGTTATCTGGTAAGAGTGGTTCAACAATCCAAGCTCCATTGGTACCACTCCCAGTTGTGGGAGTACCATTCGAGAGGGTAGGGATCGACATGGTTGGTCCCCTTGACCCCCAAACATCCTCAGGCAATAGGTTTATCCTGGTATTGGTCGACCATGCCACCAAATATCCTGAGGCCATCCCATTGAAGACTGTGACTGCCAAGTCAGTCGCAAAAGCTTTACTCGGCATCTTTACTAGGGTTGGCTTTCCTAAAGAAGTTGTGTCTGACAGAGGCAGCAACTTTATGTCGAAGTTTATGCTGGCTATGTGGAAAGAATGTGGGGTCACCTACAAGTTCTCCTCTGCATACCACCCCCAGACCAATGGTCTGGTGGAATGGTTTAACAGAACATTAAAAAGTATGATTGGGGCTCTGGAAGAACCTCAAAGAAGAACATGGGATCTTCTTTTACCATGCTTACTGTTTGCCTACAGAGAGGTACCACAGGAGGGTGTTGGCTTCAGCCCCTTTGAACTTCTGTTTAGTCACCCTGTGCGGGGACCCTTAGCCATAGTCAAGGAGGGATGGGAGATGCCCACTCCCCCTATTACTACCAACGTAGTGGACTATGTGTTAGGGCTCAGAAAAAGGATGGTACTCCTGATGGTCCTGGCTAGTGACAAGTTGAAGGCAGGACAAGCCCTGGTGAAACATTGGTATGACCAGAAAGCTTCCCTCATCAACTTCACACCTGGTCAGCAAGTCGTGATCATGAATCCCATAAGGCCTAGAGCTTTACAGGATAAGTGGTCAGGCCCATACACAGTGGTGGAGCCCCTGGGTGAGGTCAACTATTTAGTGGACCTTGGAAGGCCTGGACAGGCTCCAAAAGTGTTCCACATAAATAGGCTGAAGGATTTCATCCCAAGAGTTGAAATCGCAGCACTGCTACTGGCTTCCGATGTTGAGGAAGAGGAGTCTGAACCTCTCCCTGACCTGTTTCAAAGCAGTCCTTCAGATAGCTCCTTTGAGGGGGTCCGAGTGACCCCTCACCTGACTTCTGATCAGCAGGCTGAGGTGAAAGGTTTGCTTAGGCAATTTCCCCCCCTGTTTTCACAGTCCCCTGGTGTGACACCTTGGTGCAAACATAACATAGACACAGGAGACAGTGTACCTACCAAATGTAGCGGATACAGGATGTCAGACAAAGTATGGTCTTACATTAAGACGGAGGTCAAAAAAATGTTAGATCTTGGGGTGATTGAACCCTGTAGTAGTCCGTGGTCCAGCCCTGTGGTTTTGGTTCCAAAAGCAGGTACTTCCGAATTGAGGTTCTGCATGGATTACAGGGCTCTGAATGCTGTCACCAAGACAAATGCCCACCCCTTGCCTCGAACAGATGAGCTGGTGGATACCGTGGGTGCCTCCAAGTACCTCAGCACGTTTGACCTCACTGCAGGCTATGGGCAAATAGCCCTCACAGAACATGCCAAGGAGAAGACAGCGTTCTCAACTCCAGAAGATCTTTAGCAGTTCAGGGTAATGCCTTTTGGTTTGAAGAATGCACCTGCCACTTTCCAGAGGCTTGTGAATCATTTGCTGAATGGGTTGGATGAATTCTGTCTTGCATATCTGGATGATAAAGCAGTTTTCAGTGCTACCTGGGAAGACCATGTGAAACACCTTGGGATTGTGTTACAGACTCTTCAGAAAGCCCATTTGACCATAAAGGCCAGTAAATGCCAGATTGGACGAGGCTCAGTGGTTTACCTTGGACATGAAGTAGGTGGAGGGAGGATACAGCCTCTACCCAGTAAAGTACAAGCAGTACACGACTGGCCTACCCCCACCCCACAGACTCATGTGAGAGCCTTCTTAGGACTCACAGGGTATTACAGAAATTTCATGGCAGACTATGGCACCATAGCTGCCCCTCTGACTGCCCTCACAACTCCGAAGAAACCCAAGAAGGTAACTTGGACTGAAGAGTGTGAGAAGGCCTTCAATGGCTTAAAAGACTCCTTGTGCCAGGCTCCTGTACTCAGGGCCCCTGATTACCAAAGACCTTTTATTGTGCAGACAGATGCCTCTGACACTGGGATAGGAGCTGTACTATCACAAGTAGATGAGAAGGGTAAGGAACACCCTATTGGTTTCATTAGTCGCCAGCTTAAGGACAGAGAGCTCAGATGGTCCACAGTAGAGAAATAATGTTTCTCTGTTGTGTGGGCCCTACGGAAGCTGAGGCCCTACCTCTATGGGACCCACTTCACTGTGCAAACTGACCATAAGCCCTTAAAGTGGCTGATCAACATGAAGGGAGAGAATCCAAAGTTGCTTAGGTGGGCCATAAATCTACAAGGCTTTGACTTCACTATTGAGCATAGGCCAGGTGTCCAACATAGAAATGCTGATGGTTTGTCCAGAATGTTTAACCGACCTGAACAAGAAACTCATCCAGGGGTGGATTAGTTCCCCCTGTCCTTAGTCTGGGAGGCGCGAGTGTTAGGAAAGATTTCATAATTCTATGTAATTTTCTCTCCATGTGGCAACCCCCAAACTTTTTGCTGTTGTTTTACACCCTGATCTCGACTTTGCCAGAGGATTGCAGCCTTCCGCCGCACTCCTCTGAGCTTTCGCTCAATTCTTATGGGGAAACTGACATGCCCTTAAGACAGTCAGTACTGGGAGACTTTGTATCCCTTAGTCCTTTCCTCATGTTGCAGCTTTTGTGCAACATGAAACAAGAGTGCACCACACTCTTGGGTCTCTAGTCATTCCAAAGGCCCTGGAAACTCTCGCTAGACTTATTATGAACTGTGCAGGTATGTCACGGACGGGACTGGTGGCAGCTATCGTTTCTCTTGTGTTTTGAACCCTTTTTTGCCATGTTATCCGCGCTTACTGCGTTTGGCACGAATAGGTGGCCTGGCTCCCAAAATGGCCATATCACAAGGTTCTTTGTCCTGTCCGCTGACCGTCTTGCCCCTTCACCTTCTCCCAGGTCGAGTCCTTATTTGGTCATGCACTTTCCCGCGAAACCCCAAAGCTTTCGCGGGCTTCTGCATGCCTTGTGTGTGCCTCCAGGATGTGGGCTGGGATGTCTGTTCCCCATACACATCCTCGGTGCCAGAGAGTCTAGAATGTCCTGAATGCCTGGGACCACCGTGGTCCGTGATAGGTCCACGCATGGTGTGAGTGTTTGTGAGTAGATCTCCCATTGGGTCCTCTCTGTTTTGGCGCGGAGGGAACTTTGGATAAGAGGAGGCTGAAAACACCACTACCATGTCGATCTCCTGAGTTCACACCAAACAAGGGATAAGGAGCCAAGTATCCTGCAACAAGAAGCTGAGTCGAGGAATCGCTAGTGACCCGCTGAAGGTTTGGCACCCTGAGCCGCTGTCGTCCTGCGAGACCCCTCTGCATCTGATCGTCCGAGAAGGTCTGTGAAGGCGCTTCAACCCATTGGAATAGTGGGATCAACTATTCCCGGCACCTTCATCAAACTCTGCAAGTAAGCCTCTTCGGAAGGGTCCCTGGGCCAACCAGTGGGCTGACCAGTTTACGCAGGACGCTTTGCTTTGTCACCGCCGCCGTTTCGGGGAAGCCCTCAAAACTTGCTCTACTGCTTGCTCTGCATCCGCGGCACCCTCACACCGAATTTTGTACACTTGGCATTCCCAGGTCTGAAGTGAGACGAGTGCGCCCGGACTAGAGTAAACGCGGTTGCCGTGTTGCCCTGCTGGGGTAACAACCTGTGCACATCCGCTGCATTTGGGACACCCTCTACCCTGCATCCTGCTACGGAGAATTTACATGGTGTCGAGACGTCCTGATCACCGCAGCTGAACCTGCCAGCAATGTGAACTGAACTGGAGAAGTCTGGGTCTGCCTGCATCAGGGACCGGTGAGTAGTCCATACCCCAGCCGGTGGCCCCTCGCGCAGGAGCCCGTTTCTTTTCTACCACTGTTGCGAAATAGCGACTCTATCCCGCACTTTCACCCTGCCTCTGCCCACAAGTGGAGGCCTTGCTTGAGTAGTGGAACCCCTTGAGAACATTCACACTCCAAGACTGTTAAAAACCTTCCATCGAAACAACCCGCACAAACCAAGAAGGGGAACTTCCAATTTAGGAGGGGTTTTGGGCGGGAATACTGTCATGATCACAGCCAAAACTCCCAGAAGAAGTTCCAAGAAAACCTGGTCCTACGTCTACCATTCATGGATTAAGTGCAGACTCAATGGTGATGGAGCAAGCAAAGGAGTGACTTCCTGACTTCCAAACATGGCCACCTCATTTGGTCCTGCAAGTCACTGTATGGGTCTAGGCATCTTTACTCATTCCCTACTTAAGCCCCTCCCCTTGAGTGCTCCGCATTTCGCGTCTTTCTGCTTATGCAGTTAACGCTTATCGCGATCCGCTCTGTCAGAGGGAATTTCTGTCAGAATACTTCCACAGTCACCTCAGCATCACAGTTCTAGCATTTCCCTGACTAAGTTTAGTTTAGTTCCTGGTTTCCTTCATAGTTTCAGTTTTGCAGTCCTCCGTGTCTTTGTCAGTAATTCCTGTCAGTCAGCTGTTCCCGTCACCGCTAGCAGACGGTGTTACTCTTGGCTGTCTTTGAAGTGTGCTGTTGTTCATAGAGCGCCTTTTCCAGTCACGGCATATTATCAAAGCAATTATTTCTTCATACATGTTGTTGCCTTGAAGTGTGCCGTTGCGTATTGAGAGTTTTTTTTGTCACGGCATTGTGTTGATGTTTTTTCCTATGTGTGTGCAGCATGCAGAGCAAGTTATTTATGTTCCACTTTAGAACCTTTGACATACATATTAGAACGTTTATTTGACTGCTTTCCGAGTGTTCTCTTAGCGGTTCGTTTCCGGATGGGTAGGCAGTGACACTGGGTTTGTTCCTCCTAAGGCATTCTCCATATTATAGGTTGTGTCAGCTATTATTACGGGGAAAAATTAGGCCATTCATTTAGTGGTTGTTAGACAGTAACCAGTATAGGACTACCTGTTATTTTCACAAACCTAAGGTGTTCCTCTGGAATTGTTGCCGCCATTCTGTTCCTTTTTCACCTAGTTTCTCTCTGCTAATTCCCATAAACAGTTCCAGATAATCTCCCTTGCCCAGTCATTGATTAAATTCTTTTACTCACACACACCTACCATTTAGTCCAACCTCAGTCCATTCTTCAGAGCAAGCGCCCCTGCGCAGAAGCAGGATGGAGAGCCCACCATAAACAAGCAGAAGGTAAAGAGGAAGGGTGTTACAATACAATTGCAACATTGCGGTAGTGCCCTTGCTTAATGAAAACTTGAAGTTTTTTCTTAGAGGGATTTCTGGGTATTAATCGGAACACCATCGCTGTAGGAAGGTTTCTAATTAGAGGATTGCATCGCTCACTAAGAAGAGTTCTAGTGGTGTACCCATAGAGTTCAGGTAAGCGTTACACACAATATATTTGTTGAACAGGTGGGAGAGCACCAGCGCAACAGCAACAAGCCGGCTCTGGTGGTATTTAAGAGGGTTCTTAGCCCCTCTGCCCTATCCACTTGTTTCTTTTTATTGCTGCAAAATTTTAGATTGCTAATTCTTTTATTGTACCTGTTTAGAAATCAACTCATAATTGTTGATTTTAGGAACGCTAGCACTCTGCTTGCTTAACTGACTATTGTAGTTTACTGTCTGTGGTTAGGACTTGAGTTTTTTTAAACCTATAAGTAACGCTTATTGACTCATTGAATTTGCTATCTTGGAACTACAGTTCCCATCCATATAGTAGTTCTCTCGCAAAATATATTTGCCGAACAGGCGCAAGAGCACCGGCGAGAGACCATCAGGACAGTCTGTGGTAGTATTTAAGAGCGTTCTTAGCCCCTCTGCCCTTCCCACTTGTTTCTTTTTATTGCTGCAACATTTTAGATTGCTAATTCTTTAATTGCACCTTTTTAGAAATAAACTCATAATTATTGATTTTCGGAAGGCTAGCGCTCTGCTTGCTTAGCTGACTATTGTAGTTAACTCTCTGTGCATTGGACTTGAGGATTTTTAAACGTATACGTATTGCTTATTGCCTCATTGTAATCGCTATCTTGGAACTACAGTTCCCATCCATATTCCAGTTCGCTCGCACAATATATTTGTTGAACAGGTGCTAGAGCGCCGGTGTGAGAGCGACAAGTCGGTCTCTGGGGGTCCGTGGAGGTTCAGGGATGGAGTGTTGCCGATATTTACATCACAAAGGTAATGACGACTACTAATGCCACTAGGGCTGGTCTGGAGTCCCACAAGCCTTGTATGAGCGCACATAGGAAGGACAGACCTGGCCTTTTCCATTTCTGAGTCCAGCCACTAAGGCGTCTCTCACTTAAACAGTTACCAGTTATAGTACGGGCTCTAATCTCATGAGTAGTGATGGTCAGAACAGTCATCAATAGCTCATCCCTCCCCTTCATTAGTATCTGGGCAGCAGTTTTAGTAGGGAGTATTACAAGGTTACTGGTGGGGTTCATGCTACACAGGTCTTACAGGGCATTCAAAATGTTCAGAAGGAGGAGCATCTGGAACTAGAGAAGAAATATATAACTGTAGGAGAGTCCCATCTGACTGCCCCCTTTAGCCACAGTGCGGGTATAGTAAAACATCCCATATTAGCACTACAAATTGTGCTTCTGAATACCAGATCACTAATCAAGCTTGCCTTAGAGGTTGCTACTTACATTATGGAGTGCAATATCGACGTTTGTGCACTCACCAAAACCAATATTAGCTTAAACATGCTGACAAAATGTTCACACAGTTTGAATGATCCCGCATCCTTGGCATTTTTATATACGTAACTTTACTTTTTTATTTCATTACATAGACACCTCCTATGTGGAGGGTATTTTTTATCTAAAAACATAGATCAAAAAAGTGCATTACATTTTAAAGTCCACCATACAACACCAACTTCTATTTACATCAATCACGGGTTAGTGTACGTTACCCTCCTTTATAGTACCAAACTTTATTGTGCCAACCAAAAACAACTGTCACAAATGTTCAGTTCAATCACAAAGTTTTACTCTCAGAGACCACGGGCAAAAAAAGGGGACACTACGATTTCTTTCTATTCACTCTGTGTGTATGACAGTATATTTGTGTGTAGTCACTTGGCTCATACCAGCTCTTATTCTAATCAAAACCTTTTACTGTCAGCTGTGTCATTCTTTTCTGTCTCTCTCATTCTCTGTGGGATTCTTAATGTTCGTTATCCCTATGACTTTTTGTTAAAGGATGTGCAGATAATATTGTGTCGATGCTCTGCGTTTCGGCCTTCTTATCATGGGATGCCCCATCCAAAAAGGGTCTCTCCGATATATTTCAAATGTGGCCTTAGTTAGGACAACGATTTGTTGTTTTTCTCCGATCCTTAATCTTCTAACACAAGTTCAAACAGAATTATCTAAAAAATAGAACTCTCTCTAGGTTTGGAGATGGTTTGGAGATGGGAGGTTCAACACTTTGCTACCTGGGCATCAACTTGACAAGAAATCTCGATGACATGCATGACATGCATGAAGCAAAGTTTCCACATGTGCTTTCCTCATTTAAAGATGACCTGGCAAAATGGCGGCCTCTCATTTCATGGATGGGGCGTTTGAATGCCATTGAAATGGTATGCCTCCTTCGTTTCTTATATCCATTCCAAGTTCTCCCCTTGAAGATTCCAGATGGGTTTTTTCGTGAGGTGAAAAGTGCCATACTGCATTTCCGGTGGGAGGGAAAGAAACCAGAGAATATCATATGATGGGCTCATACTTCCCAAAGAAAAAGGGGGAGTTGGGCTCCCAGACCTCAAGCTGTACTACCAAGCGGCCCAACTATGTGTGTTGATCCCCCACCTGAGGGACAGGAAGGATCTACAATGGGTCCAATTAGACAACAATAACTTAGCCCCGACCATGGCCTCAGAATGTTTATGGGTCCCAAGATCCAAACTGCTGCGTAGACTTCGAGACCACCCCATACTCTGAACTATATGGGAGATATGGAAGAAGGGAGCGGACATGGTGGGTGTCACAACATGGCCATCACCCTTAAGCCACATAAGGGCCCCAGGAATTCGCGAGGAGATCCCGGACCACTTGAGATACCAATCATGGTTTGATGTAGGCCCTGAGAGGGTCGGACAGCTGTGGAAGGGTGGGGTATTTTTGACAGTCCGTGAACTCAAGGAGGCGCTCCAACTACATCCGATTCCGGTCTTCCTATATTTACGTCTAAAGGGGGTAATATCGAGAGAAGTCTGGAGAGTAAAAATACAAAGAGAACTCACACTGTTTGAAAGCTTCTTGACACGGTGACTGAGGGTTTGATTACAAACATGTATGGAGCATTACTAGATAACGGCTTCAGATCGGTCACGAAGCTCAAACACAGGTGGGAACTAGATTTTGGTAGAGAATTTGACCAACGCACATTAGCAAAGATATGTAAAACACCCTCACAAGTATCGATGGCTGTACAGTACAAATTGCATGCTATTAAACTGTTGTATAGGTTACAATATGATCCTTATAGACTGTCCAAAACGTTTCAGACTACTAGTCCTAAATGTTGGCGAGCATGTGGAGAGAGGGCCAATTATTGGCACATGTGGTGTGAATGTCTTCAGGTGCGGATATACTGGAGTTAATTCCTGGGTTGGATTAGGCAGATTGATGGAATCTCGCAAGATGCAACACCTCTCCTCATATTGTTTGGCTTAGAAGAAGGGGATGACGCAGTGTCGAGAGTAGGCGGAATCGCGGCCCCATTACTACTTGCTGCACGAGCCTGCCTGGTGATTAAATGGAAGGCGCAGCAACTCCCCTCTAAAAAAGAGTGGACAGGAGTGGCCACAAATAGGAGTACAATGGAAAGAATCACTGCTGCCCTTCATGAAAAATCGGCCCAACATCAGGCACTGTGGAATGACTTTGTGGATATGTATGCTCCTCCCCCTGGAAGGAGCCCAGCACAGAGCGACAATGGTGGTGGATAGAACCGGTACCTCTGCCTGGCAAAACTTTGTGGTGATAGCCCAACAATTCAAGAACTAACCTACAATAGACAATGAGACTCTCAGTATCAATATGCTTGTCGGACACACCTCACATGACATAAGAGTACATGCATGATAACGTGCTTCTATTGTGCTGATAACCTGTCCTGGGGGGTGGGGGTGAGGGAATGGGGGAATAGAAACTGTTTTTTGCTAGTACAGTATCTCTTCAGAAAAGTGATTCAACCAGGGTTTCATAAATGATTAAGATCTGATGCTAATGCCAAAGGTATGTTAATTACTGTTCTATGTATAAAATCAATCAAATCTAATTTGAAAAAAAAATGTAATGCACTTTTTTAATCTATGTTTTTAGATAAAAAAAAAATACCCTCCACATAGGAGGTGTCTATGTAATGAACTAAAAAAGTTAAGTTTGTATATGAAACTGCAAGGATGTGGGATCATTCAAACTGTGTGAACATTTTGTCAGCATATTTAAGCTAACATCCGTCTAAGATTACAAGAAACAGGAGAAGGGGGTAGTTTCTGATTACTTTGTATATTATAGATTACCACCCTGATATATCACAGCCCCCCAACAACAAAAATGTTGGGGTTCGACCTATTGTATATATTTCTACCTTGATTCCAGAAATGATCAAATCTGAAACAGTAGAAGATATGACAAATCTTTTCCTACATTCGTTCCAGGATATTACTGAAACTCTGGCTCCTTTAAAAATGAAACAGTTGGAGAATATAAGGAAAAATAATGTGTGGTTCAGTCTTGAACTGCAAAAACTCAAAACAGCAAAACAAATGATACTTCTATGCCCGGAAGCAAGCCCAGGATACTATTAGCATGGAAGCATATACATTAGCAGCTAAGGAATATAAAATAGCAATTTTAGCCGCCAAGCAAGATATGTTAATCAAAAGGATAGCAAACTCTCATTCTGAAGTAAAGGAACTCTTCAACATTTTGAGAGAACAGGAAACTCCACCTGAACAGAAGAGTGACTTCCCGTTGAAAGATGCTGCCTGACGTGCATCAATCCAGGATGCCATGATGGGCAAACTGGATAGGATTAATGAAGATATTGAAAATAAAAATACATCTCTAAATATACCAATCAGTGTATGTGAATTGGAGACACCTGTACAGAGAGTCTTGAAGCACCAGTTTAACTTCTCCCCCGTATCAGAAACTGTACTTGTTAACATCATTGATCATCTTAAAACGACAAGATGCAAGGGTGATCCTTGCTCAGCATTGATCATAAAATCATGTTCTCCCATTTTAATCAATGCCCTGTGTAAATTTGTAAATGCCTCCTTTATAGAAAACCATGCCCCGATAGGGATTAGAAAGGCTTGGATAACCCTCCTACTGAAGAAACCAGGATTATGTTAAAAAATGGCTATGAACTACCGCCCTATTACGAATACACCTTTCCTTCTAAAAATCTTGGCTCACGTGGCCTATGTTAAAATTTTGCCCCACTTAATAGACATCTGATCCTGAATAAATATCAATCTGGTTTTAGACAGCGTCTCGGGACAGAAACAACGCTTCTGGAATTTAAATCTAAGTTACTTGAGTCTATGTACAAAGTCCAGGCCTCGCTTCACATGTTATTAGATCTATCCATGGCTATTGACTTGGTTGATCACTCTGTTCTAATCACCAGGTTGAAGGAAGTGGCACATTTTTCAGATGGCGCTGCACGGTGGATCACCTATTTTTTGAGTGATAGACAGTGCAAAGTGTACAGTTGAAAGGCGGAGGCGATGCCAACTATCCTGGCTTATGGTGTCCCTCAGGGTGCGTGTGTATCACCCACCCTCTCTTGGAAGAGAGTGGTGTTGCTTTTGAAAACTACACAGATGACACTCAATGTGTCATCCCTCTCACAGGTTTACATAGAGAGGACAAACATTACATAAATAAGTTATATGACCTTTTTACAAAGTTGATGCTGTAGAATGGCTTAGCATTAAATAAAGGAAAGACGGAACATATGGTGGTTGGTACTAAGAATAAGATTAAAAAGTTTGGTACAACTTATGAATGTTTTTCTATTGTGGATTGCAACATTGCTACTAAAAATAAAGTGAACACTCTAGGCATAATTCTTGACCAGAATCTAAATACGAAGGCACAGGTTAGTAGTCTGGTCTCATCCTTAGCCTACTTTATAAAATGCTAGCCCAAATCCGGCCCTTTATTTCTCAGAAGAATGCTGAGATAATTGCAAGGGCTATTGTAGGGTCAAAGATTGATTATTGTAGCAGTCTTCTTATTGGCTTTTCTAAATTTGAATGTAACCATCTTCAGATGATTCAGAACAGTGCTGTTAGAGTGGTTAAGTGCCTTAAATAGAGAGATCAAGTTTCAGAGGCAAGACGGAGTCTGAATTGGTTGCCAGTGGAATCCAGGGTACAGTATTGCTCGCTCTTGGTCACTCACAAATGTCGTGCTGGACCTATGCCGGCTTACTTGAAGGAGTTGCTGTCTGAGAAATCTAATGTCAGGTCTCTAATAACACGCATCAACTGAAGATACCCTATTGTAACTCCAGTAAGGCAATGAAACGGGCATTTGTCAAAGCTGCACCAAGGGCTTGGAATTCCCTTCCACTTGACCTAAGAAGGACAAAATCAATAGCAGTCTTTAGTAAAAAATTAAAAATGCTGCTTCTTTTCTTTTAAGTTCTCTTCGTCAATGTATCTTAACACTCAGGTCCTTTGTTCTAGGTTCTTGTTAGTAACTCTGTTTTATATGTACTTGTTTGTCTCCTGATTGTGCGCCCTTAAGCCTCTGGGTCCCATGGTTGCACATTACAAAGACCATAAAGTAAAGTAAAGTAAAGGGTGAGTCAGGCAAAGGGTTGATACAGTGCTTGATGGCTATGAGGTTGGCTCTTCTTTTATTGTTGGCCTTAGCTATGGTGTTTTGGTTGTAGTTGGACTTGTCAATGTTGATCAGTCATCCGTGTGTAGCACATAGGTCCCTCAGCATGGCAAGGTCAGAGGCGCTGCAGGATTTCTTTGCCTTCTCATGGTTCATTTGTTGAAGTTGAGTTCTTGAGTGCACCAGGGTGCAGAAGGTTTAGGCTTAAGGGTGCATGGTTTCACTAGGGCATGGTGCTTGATATTGATTGTGAGACTCATGCTGAGTTCTTGAAGAAGTAAATCACAGTCTTGGTTTACCAGAGGTAGATCAGCCCTTTTGAGGTGGAGTTTGGTGGAGTTTGTTGAGGTCTTCCATGACACCTGTGATAGAGGGTGAGCAGTGCAGTGATGATGAGGTTGATGCTGTTAACTTTCCTCTGAGTTGGGTATTTCATGTTCCATGTCAGGTTGAGATTGTGAGGTAGGCAGCAGAGATCTCCTTCATTGACTTGGTTGCTGGATTGCCAGGGATGTTGAAGTCACAGAAGAAGGTGTTGGCATGCGTGAGAGACATGGTGGTGATCAAGTGTGTGAAGTGTTCGATCAGGGAGGTGTTGGGCTTGGGTTGTCTTTAGATGAGGTGAAAAGTGATTGTGTACATTGGGCAGAGCAGGAAGTGACATGAAAGGCTTTTGAAAGTGCCAATGGGGTCGACATCCAATTGTGTCATGGCATAATGCCTTGTGAATGAGGTGTGGGCCCTGCCAATCTTGTTTACAGGGCTTTGTTGTGGAATTCTGTAGCCATTGGGGATGAGAACAATTAGGATGTGGGTGGAGGTGGACGCCATTCAGGTCTCTGGAATGTAGATTGCATACAAGAAAATACATTTTCAAGCATCAGTTTGGTGGAGGATGATGGATCTGCAATGTGGTGTCTATGATGTTTCTGGTGAGTAATGTAATTGGCGATGAGCGGTGATGCTATGGATGGGCTGCTGGGAGAAAGAGTTGAAACACATATCCATGGGAGCTCCTTCTCTCTAAGTCCAATGGGGGAGTACGCGTTACCTTAGCTACATTAATGCTAGCCTGTGCAGGCTCTGTTTGGGGTTCTTTTCTGTGTTACTCCAAGCTGTTGTATTTCGCACTTCATAGATTCTTATGGCCTTAGTAATTATCCATTCAAATAATCTAGCGTCATCAAAATCACAGATTAACTTTTTAAATACATACATTGAAAGGGCATGGAATAATGTACTCATAAGGTTTTGACTTTCAATATTGATAACTCGAGAAACATGCAGAAATGCAGGCTAGAGCTCTAAATTCCTAGGAGACTGATCCTGAGTGCACATTAGTTTATATGCTAAGAGGACAATGTATGGGCGTTTTGGTCTTGAAGTACAACATGGCAAATTCTGGCAAATTCTGGGTAAAAGGTAAATTTTATGTATTCAGTTTTATTTTGCTTGTTTCTCATTCCTGTCCGAACTGCTTGTACAGTTCTAAATACTAAACAGAATATTTTTCATTTTTGACATAATGTGTCATAAAGCTCTTCATGACATTTATCAGCTTAATTAAATCCTTAAAAATGTGTGGCTGTGACTTTCTTGTCCTCTGTCTTTTCATCTGAGTTCAACTTTTCTCAACAGAACCACTAGTTTGAACCTCGTCTGTACTTATAATACCTCCACTCCCCATCATAGAACCTTTAGGAACGCTTCTTATGTGTATAGTATAAGAGTGTATTCTCTTTTCTTCTATCTCTTGTACTCTTCTTTGTGAGCTCAGAATTGCTATGGAGAGGTTGACTAATTGAGCGTTTCTACCTCATGCTGTTCATAATCTGTGTTTACCCTCTTAACCAAGGGTCCCAGGGTTCCCTTATAGTGCCTTGTGTAGAGGGAGAGGTGTGGGTTGTGTTCCTTGTTTGTCAAGGTTAGCCAGGTGGGATAGATGGTCTCTATGCTGGATCACTTGTAGTTCTTGATCCCTCAACTGGCTTTGTTGCATTTCTTGACTTATTCTGTGCTTGGGCTTCTCTTCCGCTCCTGTCGGCTCCTGACATACTAAGGGGCCTACCTCACCTTTCATCTGTAGTTCCAGGTCTTTCCCTGTCTCTGACTGTGAAATCACCTCATCCTGCCTCTGTGAGTAGTATGGTATGGCAAAATATTTTATGTCATGCACTAATCTCTTTGATGGGATAAAGGGTACTACATCCAATAAAGGTCTGAGCGGCATGGTGATGGTCTCAGGGAAAGGGGGTAGTGCCCCCTTTACAAAAGCTGTTTGTCTTTGAATTGTATCTGCTGATTCTGAACTCAACCTGTTTTGTTTCGTTTCTTGTCTTTATCATTGCTCTCTATTTCACTAATAATCTGTTGCTGGGGTTAAATTGGTTGTGCCTTAGATTTGTCAAGACTAGTTTGGACATATTCAAATGCCTTAGTTTTAGAGGCCAGTGTTTCTAATTGTTTTGTAATTTATTTTCTTGGCAATCTTTCTCAACCTTGTAAGCATGTACCTCATTCACTATCTCTAGATGTTTAAACTACCAGCTAGCTACCTCTTTACTCAACTATTTATTTTGCTGCAGCAGTAAGGCCATTCGTAGCTTTTTCCAATTCCTCTCTTGATGTCAGATATTCATCAATTATTTGTGCTCATTCTTGCGCAGACATCCTGTTGTCAGTGTGCATATGCATGTATAAATTGCACTGTATGACAGTCCCCTTTTCTTAGGCTAAGTGGATCCTTGGCTTGCTGCTTGCAAATGTATTTCTTTAACAATACCAGAGTTGGTTCTTGACTGCCTGTTAATTACATTTTGAAGGTCACATTGGCATCTAGCAAAACATTGGTGTATGTAATGGGATCATTTAATTGTAGCTTGTCATGTGTCTGTAAAAACTGACTGTGATCATCCTTGAGACTCAAAAACTCTGTGATTGGTACTTTTTGGCATCATTACATACTCTTAATTCATCTTCTGGAATTGCTCCATTTCATTTTTTCTCTGATCACTGGTTTATTGAATATCTGTTAATTTCTGTGAACATCTTTTGAACAGTGTCCTTATATGTATTAATGTCAGTTTCCTTTTACATTAGTGAGCCTTTTTTCCAACATACAGTGATGAAAGTTGTCTGCTATAATGTTAACTAGCATACATCTATTTTCTTCCAAATGTCTTTTTCTATATTATTCTCCATAGCCCTCACTTTGTCTTTCCATGATTTAATTTCAGGTAAGTCGACAGTGCATTATCTCAAGCCATTTTTAACTGCCACTTCCTTATACAGTTTTGGACTGGATGTTGGTCACAATTCACATTCAATATCTGATGACTAAAGATCAATAATCAAATAAACAATCTAGGTCAATAATCCTCTAATTCAGCACAAAAATACACCTCCACTCCTTTCTGTGATGTTGGGTGCATTTTGTGTTAAACAATGTATTTCTGTGTTGACAATATTGATACCTGCATTTGCCATTTTAGCTTTCAACCCCCATTCTGTCGAGAATCAGTAGATTTGATTGGATGATCCCACTGTAGGCAATTTCAACCCACACCAAAATCAAGTGCATATAACCATTCAATCGATGTACTGTAGCAGGTGAAAATACCACCAAATTAATAATGCCTGCATGACAACACCACCACACAGCCTGGGAGAAGAAACAGCCTGTTTTGTTTTAGAGTATTTCGTTTTCATTTCAAAGGAGTACATTCATGCTGATGGACCACACATCCCAACAGGGGAATTCACCCAAAATACTACAAATAACTGTGGGTTATTATAAAATGCACTTTGACCTCATACTGCAACCTGCCTGTGTTTGGGCTTGCTAATGAAAATAAGCCATTGCATACAGTAATAACATTGCTCATTATAACCATCATACACAGGTTGTCATCGGCGAATGGCTAGCCTAAACAACAAACCTTGCAATTAAATTCCTTTAATTACAATCACAAGTGTATTAAAGCAAACAAATGGCATTTTGTGAAACTTTGAGATAGCACTATCAACTTGCTTTAATAATAATGGTAACCATAACATTCAAGACCACTAAAAAAGAAGCACAATCACAATAATTCTTTTGATTGAAACAATGCCTTCTAATGTGCTGGAAATTAACTTTTTTGTAATTAATCAGAATTTGAATATTTGGGGATTTTGCATCTAAGTGGCATATAATTCAATGGACATGTTTGAGAATCTTTATGATGAAAGGGATAACTTTTTCTGACTAAGCTATGAAAGGTTGGACTCCAAGAAGCATCTATATCTGACATTCCACATGGTTTTAGTTTTGGAGTGAAGTGAACAGAGCAAGAGAAAATGCTTTAACCAATGGTTCCTGTGGAACATATTTCCTTAACTAAGATCTTGTTTCAAGGATCTTAACACTAGAACAAGAGAAATTAATTCAGGACCCTAAATAACTTAAGCCCTAATTAGGAGTTCGCTGGTAACCTGCCATTGCTACCAGCAGGTTAGCGGCAAACTCCTTTTACCATTTCCGACAGCCGATATCCCGGTGTTACTGGGATGTTATGGGTGCCAGCAACAGTGGTAAGTCCCTATTCCATGGGAACCACTGAAGCACAGTGCCGGTGCTTCAGTGATTTTTCTGCCGGCAGTGGCCTGAACTCAAAGCAGGTTGGGTCTGCCGGTAGTTCACTGCCCCTACTGGCAGACTCAGAATAATCCAGTCTGGAAAAAAAGCCATAGCCAGTAGTAAAGGCCATTTTACCAGTATTTTTCCAGAGTGGATTACTCATATTGACGCTGTAGTTCATAGAGAATTTTGATGATATGATATTATATGATATGATATTTATAACACGCTTAATACCCCGAGGTTTCTAAGCGCGGACCCGGGGATCGAACCTGTGTTGCTCCGTGTCGTTTTGCTTCCAAGGGGAGCACATTGCAGCTGATCTTTCCTATTTTGATTTTGTTGTCAAATCTGTGCTACTTATGCACCAGTTGCCACAAATTCCTGGAGATCATTGATGTCTGAAATTACACTCTGGATGAAATTGCATCAGGAAACAGCAAACATTGAACACAAGTAACTGACAGAGTCAATGAAGTCAATCATCTGGAATCAAGGGGTTTCAAGTGGCACTTGAAAAGGAGTAGAAACCCACCAACACATCTCATCCCTTATTAATTTGGAGAAGCCCGAACAAAGGGAGAACTCTTTTAACAGGAAATATAGCTTTTGAGCAACTAAACTGCTTTATTTACTCTCATTTGTGAAATGGGTGTGACTCCACATTATATTTTACCTGAAAGGAGTTACACCTAGATTAACTCACAACCTTTGTGAATCTCGTATTCCGGAGAACACTACAAACATAGATTTGGTAATCTAGGCACCTAAATAGGATTCTTTGTGTATCAGCGCTCTAGTCTTACACTCTACTGGTGCTGCATTGAATCCCCTCTAAATAGTGTGGGATCGCTTTGAGAGAGACTTTCTTTCCCATGTGCCACATCAGCCAGAGCTCCATATGTTATGCCTTCTGGTCAACCCTTTGGAAGCAGCCAATTATGCAGCAGATATAAGGCCTGCACCCAGGACTCTGCAGAACTATTTTCAGACGGATTTTCTGTCTTCTTTCTTTTCTCTCTCTCTTTCTTTATTTCACCAGTTACACAGACATGCATTTAAGACACAAATCGTCAGTATGGAGGAAGACGGGGTTAACCCCATTTTACTCCCCTTGTGGAGCACTTAAAGTTAAACTTAAAATTGGCCATCATAATCTCTTGTGGTGTAAGGCCCTTTTTTATGAGTTAGCCAAGTTTATCCAAAAAGGCATCGCAGTAATGACTATTAATGCCCTTGTTCATAGATACACTTTCGGTTATCCGACGAAATTTCGGATAGATAGGGGTGGCATAGCCTAACAGCATGTTGTGCTACTATTTTCAATAACTTGTAACACGTCCAAAACCAGCGCTAAGCAAAGATCGCAAGCGTGTCAGAAACATCCTCCATTTTAGCCCGGGAACATGGACCTGCTTGGAGCCGACTCCTGCAGCGCCATGAGGTTCAAAGAGGTTCAAAGCATGTCTGAATGGGCTGTTTGTTTTCAATGGAACTGTAGAGCAACTGGGAAACGCGAAGAAAGCAGGTTTTACTTTTTGTAAACCCCGCGATAAAAAGCAGACGTGTACGGTTTGTCTGAGCTCTTTCATCCCCTCATTTGTTCACCTGAACGGTTCTTAATCCTTTCTAAAATGCTTGCTGCCATAGTTAAATGGAAAAATCTGTCTGCAGATTCCTCAAACAATAATACGATTATCAGGCGTATGAAGAAACATGCGCATGATCATGTAAACATTCATCACAGTGATATTGCATTTCCGAAATGCGTGTGCGCGTGAGTGATTATGGGGGGGTACTTGATTTATTTTGTTGTCTTACTGTGGGGGACTGGGACTGCTCATTTATTTTTTTTGACTTTTTTACAGCACTTTGGGCTGATTCAGAAAAGTCTTTTTTAAATGTATGCTTGCACGGCTCAAGGAACAAAATGCAAAGAGGCAGAGCTGTGAGCCGTCTGCCTTTGCATGTGACTTTTTTTGTACATTAGGCAATTGCAAAATAACTAAGCATGCATGGATTTGAGGTGTGGCATTGCATTTGGTAGGGCATCCTGCAAACCATCAGGGACATCGATCCACCAAAATTCCACGGGTAACGGAAGTGACATCAGAGATCTGATGACATCAGAGGAAGTCATGTCACTTGAACTTTGACCTGGATGGCATCAGTTTCTCTTTAACCCTGGTGCATTGATGAATTTGGCTTGCAGGAGTAATAAAAAGTAGAAAAAAACAAACATTTTAAAATACCAAATCTGTACTGAAGCAGACAAGAATTGTTTACATACCAACCACATTTTAACAAGGCTGCTGCCTTCATGTGCCATGGATGGGGTCATGATGTAATAGGGTACAAAATAAGCAGAGACAATATTGGTTCCACCATCCGGTTTGCTAGTTGAAGATTTGGATATATCTTTAAGCAATAATTATGACGAAGCATTGAGCAATTTTAGGGAGTGCTATGAGAGGATTCTTGCTGAAATGGACTCAGACAAGCTTACTGAAGTATCCTGGGCCAGATAAGAAAACAAGAAGCAGTAACCAGACTGACCCTGGTAAGTTATAAATAGAAACAGGATGCTTTATTCTTCAAGTTAGAGCTTGAAGAGGTGGGAGAGAAGGTAGCATGCATCCACTCTGGTCCCAGTCTTATCTCCAAGTCATTAACTGACATTCCCGGAACCCCCAGGTGTCTAGGGTTCCACATACCTCACAGCATTCTAACAGGCCTCTCACTGCAAACACTCAAGACACAGACACTCTAGTCACCACACATCTCCTTCACTAAAAGCAAACTGTGAAGGACACTCCTTCGCATGTCAGGACAACAACCACAAAAAAACTAAACTCCTTCTACCCAGGCCTGCCACGCCAGGGTCTCTGTACTGCCACTACCGAGCACAAGCTTGCCACACAAGGCCAAATAAACAAACCTACAAACTCAGCAATCACAAACGAAACTGAAACTCCTTCCGCCAGGTACTACCACTCCCTGGCACATGTCTGCCACACCTCAGTACTACCCTAACTCCACCACTGAGGCAACACTGACCTGCGAAACCAATGTCCTAGGGATCCATCTAAACTATCTAAAAACCACCACATACAACAATCTACACTTCATCCCTTCTCTCACAAGAACACATATAAAAGAAAAAAGTGGATAGAAAAGTAAGTTACAAAACAAAGAACACACTGAGCAAATTAGCGCACCCACACAGACATGGTGCAAAGATACACAGACCATGTGTGAGGCCCACAAATGAACTGTGCAAAATTCATTCAAGCACAAAAGAATGGAACACATGCTTGCACAAAAAATCAACTGAAAGTTTAAAACAATTTACAAACAAATTAGGATGTCTAATAATTGTTACCAGTGTATAAAACTGCAACCTTGCAAGGTCTAACCTGTAACCAGGGGTGTTGCTAGGTCTGGAAAAGACCCGGGGCTACGCTGATGCCGGAACTGTCGGGACTGGGGGCTAGCTAGCCTTTTGGCTGTAGCTCCTGAGATTCTATCCGGGGCTACAACCAAAAGACCAGGGGCTATAGACCCTTAGCCCCCCCCTAGCAACGCCTCTGCCTGTAACACATGCCACTGCATAAACTTCACTAAAGCAACTCCATTACACTGGTAGTTCCTTGTGCGCCAAGTAGGAACTGTAATCCATCTCCTAAATAATGGAATTCCAATCCAACATCTACTAAACAAATTGGCAACACAAACCCCAACTCTGCTCTTCCTCAACTAGATAGGTTGCTCTGAACAAATATACGACTCATAACACAACTAAATTGGATGCTCCCAATATATATGCATCTCCATTCCTCCAAACATGGCCACTCTGATCAAACACGCGACACATGTATCTACATCTTTCCTGGATGCTCTCACACTTGCATCTCAAGCTTCACCTCTGTTGAATCACTAATTTACTGACACTCTAAACTCTAACCTGGATGCTCTCACATTTGCAGCTCAAGCTTCTCCTCGAGTCAATTCTAAACCTACTGACACTCTAAACACTTGATTCTAATGTAGGCAACACTGCATGTGAGCCTCTACTAAAACTTCATGCACGTCATATTACCAAGATGTACACACTTCCACACATACTTATTTATGCACCATGCACATCAAAAACTGCATAGCATTTCATACTCATTAATATGCAAAAAAAGTTAAACCATCATGCACATTCTCATCTTATAGATGCGCCATATTCATCATATTCTTAGAATATATCACTTAAAATATTCACCAAAATTATACATATCACCTAAACATGTACATGAGTATTACATTAAAAAATATCCTCTCCAATATTGGGAATGAACATAAAGCACTGAACAGAGCAGTGCTGATCAGGCACTGCTCCATCAGTGTGACTCAGTTCGCAAAATGCATTATGAAACATCTCACTTCAATTTATACAATGTTTCATTACCACCTTAGTGCAAAACAATCTAACCTATCCCTGTATGCTGTGTATTTTCCATTTCCCCAAATAAATAGCAACTTCATAACTGCCTCTTCTAATATTTAATCAGCTACTCATTAGCACTAAACTTCATCAACCACTTCAAGGAAAACTCCACTCCAAACCCGTTAAAGCACATCATTAAATAATTGGAACATATCCTTCTTGCTGCACAAAGAAAAATAAACTTGAATGTTTTTTTTCATTATACATGATGCAGCCACCAGCACCAAACAATAAAACGGACCGAGCTCCTTCGACTCTGTTTCTACGAATGTGTTCTGCAAACTGGTCATGTATTACCATGAAATCAAGTATACTGTAAACAGCCGGCAGATCCTAACGTTTTGTAACAAATATTGCAGCTAGTCCTTATTTGTTCCAACTTTGAAAGGCAGTTCTCTCCTTACATCCGCCCCACCGCAATTCACTTCACTATCAGCATCAGTATAAAAGCTCTGCACTAGCTTTGCTCTCGGCATGTAAACAGTACATGTATATGGTGACTGATGCCGACCATTTAACAGTACCTCAGAGATTCTTAATTGTCATGCCAGACTGCTGCTGCTTTAATCTCCCTATGGCTCCTTCGCAAATGTTCAGTTTCTTTCAACTTTGCTGCCAGCTTTATGATCTGCAAACGGCAACCTTGGCAAGACTGAAACACATCTCCTCGTCCTGCCTTTGAAAACAAATGCTCACTTCTTCTGGGTACTTCATCACACTGGCGCACGTTCAGAGGGCCATTCCTCTAATGTGCTTCCTCCTTAACACAGAGAGAGAATAGAAAGGTGCCGGGTCAACTATTTGCGTTCCAGCCCCAACGGCATGGCGGGATATCTAGGCCTGCTTGTGACACCAACGGACCCCCACGACCCTCACCATGGCCCCCAAACTAGTCTGCCCATAATTATAAACTATTTATTTTTTAAAGTACCTTGAAAGTACCTTGAGGCGGAAAAGACGGCAGTTGGGAAATGCGAACGGCAGGTCCCATAATCCTCTTCAGTAGCTGCAACAGTGCCCGGATGCAGGGCTGTCCCTGCAACTTTCAAACATGACAGCAGTTAACACAATTTACGGCTGCCCCAGAATTTGCATCTCAATCCCAGCTCTCTTGTTGAATGCATTCCTTATGCTCGAGGACCACCACACTCCAGGGTGCACTTCAGGACACTTCCTTTAAGGCCGCTTCACTTGACATCAGCCCTGCACCACGGATTATCCTGGCTGCAGCTCAGCCTCCACGGATACTGCTCTTCTCATGGACTGTTATCATGGCATCAGGCTTCTCAATTCTTCAACTCCTTCACACTCCCCCTCTCTACTGGGTTCCTTTCTGGAATCCTCTTCACCAAATGAAGTTTCCTCGGCCAGGTAATAAAACAAGGAGCAGGAACCAGACTGACCCAGGTAAGTTATAAATAGAAACAGTATGCTTTATTCTTCAAGTTACAGCTTAGCATTATAGAGGTGGGAGAGAAGGTAGCATGCATCCTCTCTGGTCCCTGTCTTGTCTCCAAGTCCTTAACTGACGTCCCGGAAGGTGTCCAGAGTTCCACATACCTCAGAGCATTCTAACAGGACTCTCACTACAAATACTCAAGACACATACACTATAGTCACAACACTTACATGGCTGGAAAGCCCCGTGAAGATCCACAACAAAATGAAAATTGTAAAATGGGGAAAGATATACAGAGAATGTCATTGTATAAATTACAAAGGGAGCTAACCACAAACCTGAGTACATATAAGGAGATGCAGTCAGCCGTGATGACATTCCCAGGGCCGAAATATCACTACATTTATGTGCGCTTTCGTCTTGACTTTATAGGCTCCCTCAAAGATGTTAACCCATAAAAGAGATCCCTTGGCAAGAAAGAAATTGTCGGCTCTGTAGAAAGCCGGGAGAAGCAGAAATGCAAAAACATTGTCTGAGTGGCTGTCGGGCAACATTAGGGCAGAGGAAAGTCCAGTGGGCTAGGCTATAGTATGGATACTCTCAATGACCATTGCTTTAGTGAATATCTTAATAGTGATACACAAAATGTTTGGGGAAAATGTTTTTTTTTCAATTAGTCTCCCATAATGAAGTAGGGAAGGGAGTAATTTGTGTATACGTGTACAATGTAGTCATGTGGGTTAGAAAGGGAAGCCCTGATAGGTATATAGAATATATTACATTGGGCCTCATTACGAGGCTGAATGTAGCCGGCGGCCAGAAATGAGCAATTACCGGGTCATTATGGCCTTGCCGGACCCGGTATTTGCCCAATCCTGGATGCCAGAAAAAATTCTTCCCATTCCCATTTGATCCACATAGGGAATGGAGAAGCCGGATGCACCGTTATAAACAGTGCCGGTGCAACCAACATGCTCTACTCGCAGGGTACCTTTACAGTCGCCAGGTCAGACCTGGCTGCCGCAATGGCCCCCGTGAGCAGAACTCGTAGTTTGCCAGTCCGGGAACTACGGTACCGGCATGCTTACCGGTACCATAGTTCCCAGGCTGGCAACCTTATAATGAGGCCCATTGTATTTTGTATTGCCATTTGTAATAAACTAAGAGCTGAAATAAATGATTAAAAAATGTGTTAATGATTTTCATAAAATATAAACAAAGACAAATAGGCTGAGGCAATGACATACATATGCCAATTCAGCATTGCATGGCCAGTTACTCTGCCTTAATGCCAGTGAGACTGAGATCCTGCTCATTGGGACTCCAGCTCCCTCCTTCCCTTCTACACTCTGGCCGCCCTCCATGGGCCCTCTCCCCTCAGTCTCATGTGAGGCAAAAAACCTTGGTGTCTTCCTCGACTCCTCTCTCTCCTTCTCGCCTCACCTCAAGGACCTTGCCAAGAAGGCCCACGTTTAGCTGCACCTCCTGAGAGGCATTCTCTATTTCCTCACCTTCTGTAACGGTTTATTGAGAGGCCACCCACAACACAGGGAGATCCTTCCCTCCCCACTCAAGATGTCATGCAACAAATGATTTAACAGATTCTTTTATTCAGTCCTATTTCAGACCCATATCAAGACCCTTGGATCTTCCCCCCACCCCCCGAAGCTTACAATGAGCCAATAAACAGGCCAGTGTACAGGAAATATATTTGTATTTATTTACATTAAAAGTAATAGAAATTTTCATTAAAATGTCAAACACCACTTTATCCGTGGCACAACAAATTAAAGATCTCTCAACATAAATAAATCACAAAAGTCAGTTGAAAAGAACACACATCACAATTCTTTACTTTCTACAAATTTCACTTCAAGAAATAATTAGCGCGAGTCAGTGAACACATTTATAGATGTAGTGCTGTGCAATTTTGATTTTCCTGTGCGCTTAAAAAGTAACAGTAGGGTTTCAAGATTGGTATAAATACATGTGGCAATTATGATTTCACACACATGTTTGGTTTAAAATAAACACAGGGTGACCTAGCAGTTTCTTTTTAAACCCTCCCTTACGTTGGTCTGTGTTGAGGAAGTTGTACAGAAAGATTTGAATGATTTGAAGAATTTTGGATTTCAGACTCCACTCCACTGAAAGACCTGTGATTGGGGAAAGTTGGACAAAGAGATTGGACTGATTTAAGTACAAAGGCACTCCTATTCCTTAAAGTAGTTGGGGTCAACAGGACAAAAAGGATTACCCAATTAAATTATAGGCTATCATTTTTCAGTGCACAGTGGGAAGTGAGCTTTGTTAATTTTGGATTTTAACAAAAATCCCCCTGTAGTATTCCACCAAATGGGGAATTAATTAAATTAATCTTTTTAGTTAAGTGGGCTAAGGAGCTATACAGTTTTGCCCCCCCCCAACTCCCTATAAAAGGAAAGGGGTTAAGGCAAGCAGACTCTCCACCTTTGGGTTTCCCAAGGCTCAGTTCTGCTTACATAGAAAGCCTCTGTTTAAAATTCAGTACAGTCAGCTGCACGTCAGGACCCTCTGGAAAGATAGGGCAGGGGTCTGGTAACTCCACTCTCAAGGATGGCGTGTCTTCATAATGTTACTAATAACTGCCATAATATTCAGATTTTCTTATTCAGCTATTCATGGGGAGAAAAATAAGACGACAGCCAGTGCCACACTATGCTGCATGGTCATTTGTCTGCCATTTCATTAAAAGCATAACAGTTATGAACATGTAATTTCCTACCCATATTCCTAATTTAACCGATCACCAGTTTGCCAACTCATACATTCGGGACCTCTTCAGATCAGCCAGGAACCTAGTTTTACTAGACATTGTTCCCTAACTCATAGGTGCATGAATTTTATATCTCCAAAATCGCCCGGAAAGTACCTAAATAATGGTACATAAATGAAGAAAATCTGCCTTATGGTTTCTGGGAAAAATGCCTAAATTATAATAGTCCTTTTAAATTAATTGTAAATCTGTATTTTCAGCAAATGGTAGATCTGCGTCATCCAGCCATCTGTCTCCCTGGGCCAGCCTTTGACCAGAGTTTTTTTTTATGAGTCTCTTTTAAGTTGGATGTTTGTTCTTTGAAGTTGTAACCCCCAGTCTTAACACCTTTTAGTCATGCTCCAGCCAAGGGGAACTGTCCTGCTATCACTGACTTCTGAGCCAGTAATTCTGGGGAACACTGGGGTTTCCACACCTTTAGCAGGATACATTTTATTGCAGTTTGCCCACCGACAAGCCAGAAGGGTTTGCATTGGGCTGGCATTTTTCCATGGAAAACAAAGTGACTTTTCAAATGTTACTGGTATTTTGTATGTCAACATGCACCATGGCTTTTTCCCTGATATTTTTCCAGTTAGCACTGGTACATTTTTCATATTTAAACTGCAAATACACATGTCAAGCCATGTTTTGGGGTCAGTGCTTAAAAATCCTGCTTTTCAGCAAAGTCGTTTTTGTGTCAGTGCTGAAAAACCTGCTTTTCATGTAAAAGGGACTTCAGTTTGGAGCCTTTGAATGCAACCCACACTTCCCCCAGAAACTCAACGGGGCTCATTACGAATGTTGCGGTAAGGCAACAACGGCTCCGGTAGTGCCACCGGCGCGGTTGTTGTCATGCCGCAACATTATGAGTTTGCTCGCGGGGGCCGCTCTTCATGCCTGGTCAGACCAGGCGTGCAGAGCGGCACCCACAAGCAGACCAGGATGGTAGCAATGGTACTGTTATGAATGGTACTGCTGCTACCATCCTCCTCATTCCCATTGATCCCTATGGGGGCGCAAATGGGAATGTGGACGTACCGGGTCCGGGTCCCACGAAAGTGAATTACCGTGTCCTCCACAAATGGAATGGCCTGGTAAGTCCCCTTTTGCGGGACCCGGACCTGAGTTTAGGGGTAGCCATGCCCGTAGTAAGGGCATGGCTACCTCCAAACTCGTAATGAGGCCCAATGTCTCCAGAGCTCTGGTCCTCACTAGGCTACACTACTGCAAAAGCCTCTTTCTCAACCTGCCTAACTCTTTCCTTCACCCCCATCAACTAATCCAGAATACGACTGAGAGACTTATCCTTCTCCCCAAACCCAGGGACCACATCTCTCCAGCCTTAAAATGTCTCCACTGGATCCCATATGCTGTGAGGATCAAGTTCAAGACCCTCTGCATCATTCACAAGGCTTTCTGGGGCCTGTGACCCCGCTATATCCTACTCTCTCTCCCTAAATTCCTCCCTGCTAGAGCACTTTGGTCTTCAAGTTTTAACTCTCTGCAGATCAGACGCTTCTCCAAGCAGAGAGTGGGGGGTAGATTTCTCTCCTCCTGAGGTGCCTCCCTCTGGAATAGCCTCCCTGCCCCTCTCAGACTTGAGCCGGATCTCCTGAAGTTCCAGAAGCTTCTCAAGACCCTCCTTTTCTCTTCCGCCTTCCCTCTCCCCTGCTAATGTCCCCTTCTGCCTCTTGACTGGCTACCTGGTTCCTTCAGATTCTTACAGGGCACCAGGCCCTCCTCGTCCAGTCTACCCCTGCACTTGGTCTCCCCTGAACCCCCATCCTGAAAACTTGCCCGTCCCGGCCCCCTCCTCCTGCACTGGCCTGTCTGGGCCTGCACCCCTGACCCCTTCCAGCCCTGTGCCTCACACCTATCTTATGGTCCCCCTTCCCCTGCACTCTCCACTTTCCCTGGCTCTGTACACCACTGGCCATTCTGTCCTGATCAGCACTTCCCCCCATTGCCCTTGCCCTGCACTTTTCATTACTGCACTTGCAAGATCCGAATGACAAAAGGTCTAGTAGGATAATTTTTTGTCTTGGTATCCCTGTTTTCCCCCTCCCCCTGCCTTGTTGCACCTTGAAACATATTGTGTATAGGCTCATTACAAATAACCAATTAATACATTTTTTTCAAATATTTTAAAAAAAGGTAGCAGGCGCTCCTCTCCAAAAAGAACATGGCATGATAACCTGTTCTGAGATGAGAGTTTGCAGCACACGCTTTTTGCTCACTGTATCTTTCACAGATGGGAAATATCCATTTGCATACCAGTCTTTGTCCCGCCCACATGGGCAGTCCAGCACCGAAACGCTATGGCAATTCCTCTCTGAACAAGAGTACCAACAGCAACCCCATACACGTGTTTCAGCCTTGTTGGGCCTCATCAGTGAGGTGAAGCTGTGCCTCTTTGAGCACAGTGAGCAGGGAGTCCACGTCTGGTTGCCCCCAGGTAACTTAGGGTGACCAACCCCAAGTTACTTGCAAATATTTCAAAAAAGGTAGCAGGCGCTCCTCTCCAAAAATGTTATTAAAAAATAAACATATTACGCCAATTATAGCTGCATGTTAGGTATTGTCATTAGTCCATTACATTGCCACTTGCTGTGATAATACAGTATCCAAAACTCCAATAAATGCATGTCACTTACAGTGCACAGGAGCATTAATACATTAATGATTTGTTATTTATATAGCACTTTCAAAGAAGCGCAGTACATAGCTCATATTTACATAAAATGATCATCCCAACCGAAAATGGTATTCACGTTTCAACCTCGGAAGAATGAAAGGCTGAGTTTGTCATGCTAGGATTTGCCAAGATCACACACAGATCACAGCAGTGAGCACTAAACCTGCTCAGCTATCTTAGCGCTTTGCTATTACAAATGCAATGCCTCCATAAAAAAGCATGTCAAAACTGGCTGCCCAATGTGGGCCAGACATGTATTGCCTCTGCATGGTGCCTCATATTATTGAACCTGACACGCCAGATTAAGACTGGGTAGCTGGATTTCAGAGTACCCATATGATTGACGCTTTAGTGATATGCCATTTATATTCAAGAACATTGCACTGTATACATTCTGAATTAACATATGACGCTTCACCAATGCTTGACTCTCACCAGACACCCAAGCAAAATCTATTTCTCAGGCTAACTAGCCAGGACATCTTTCGCAAGTTACAACACTTTTTCTTCTGCCTTGAAAAGGACCTATATGGTCGAAACACGTGTCTATACCATTGGTTTCTCAACTAAAACAGAATAAAAATGGTCTCGTTTATCTGATATTGTATTCCAGTTCTGAATTGTTATTGTCAGTTGTCAGCGCATATATAGGGATCCATCTTGATTTCCTTCTATCGTTGCACTAGGCAGGGGTAGGCTAGGGTTCCACTATCTGCAGATGACACAAACACATACCAATTCTCTTGTATATTTTTCAGACACATCGCCCACATACTTGGTCACCCCAAACATAATTTTCTGTCAGACATGTAATAACACTTATCATGTTTGCTGTAGCCTTCATGATACACAGTAATACATGCCATGCCACAGTAAGACATACCTAGACTAGCAGCATCAAAATACCAATCTAACCACATAATAACATAAGCAATCTACTGTTCTGGAAGGCTGAAAGAAAAAACAGAAGGAAAGAAGTAGAGAAGGTAAGATAGACTGGAAGGTGAGGTTAGGAAGAGAGATGGAGGCTAAGTCAGATGAAAAGAAAGGGACAATCAAGAAACAATGATGCACTGAGCGGAGGTGTAAGGAACTCATGGTGGCAACAGTAAAGACAGACACAGGTAATCACAGTTCAAGGGTTTTTATTGAGATGTATAGGTAGGTTGGAAAAACGCTGAATCTAAACCTAAATCTAAATCTAAGATGGGGGCAAGCTACCACCGTCAAATAATAATAAGACAGTCCTAGTGACATCTTGTCAACAAAAGGGACCTATGCAAACAAAACTATTGCCAATCCGTACAACTAAATACAAAAAGAATGTGGGTTGGGTTCACAAGAAAGAGAGAATTGTTCACAAATGAAAGGGTCTCCCTTCCCCACGTTTTGAGCACGGGACAAGACGGGACTCCAGAGCACAGCACACTCTCAGGCTTTCTCAGCACGAGCCTACAGTTCCGTTCTCAGGTATCATGATCTTCGGTGGTTAAGACTCTTTTCTACAAAAGAGTCTTTGCCTCCGAGGAACTGATGTGTTCAAAAACAAAAGTTCCTTTTCCGTATGTACGTTAGGTGATGGCTTTCACCCCTGGATCCCCCTCTTCTGGGCTCAGACCCCTCTCGAATAGCAGCCTCTATCCGTCAGGTTCACTAGGGCTTTTATTCAAAAGATTTCATCTATTGCGTTACATTGGGTGATGGCTTTCTCCCCTGGGTTCCCCTCTTCTGGGCTCAGATCATGTCTGTCTGGAAGGTGCTCTATACAAATGCTAAATTATTATACTTTATGGACAGTGATAAAACATTTCTAACTCTGTATACTAACACTTGTTTAAAAATGAGCAAAATAAGAGAACGTGTAGTGAATAATTAGCAGTGCCTAAAATTCTGTATGGGCAAAAACATATCATCTGGAATTGTGCTAATCCATAGAAAAACTGTGATAAATAGCACTATCACTTGTGCATTTTATGCATTTTGGGCTCTAGTTGTGCTTCACTTATATGCCCACACTGGGTTCCTTGGAGTTGGCAAGTTTGATCAATCTGAGGTTGTCCTCACTCATTTCCCCGGGATAACCTCCCCCTATGTGGCCAGGGCATGACAGCCATTTCCTGATCCTGACCCTGGGGGTGGCTTTATGAGAAAGGACCACCTGGGTGGAGGTGGCTCTCAGGGAGATTCAATGGCATTGTTGGAGGAAAACACATGCCCTCCGTTCCCCTTCAAGCATGTCTCTTCAGACCGCATGCCTTAATGCCATATTGTCACACTCATCTCCCACTTCTGTATAAGACTAGTGTGTCTAAACCCCAAACTCCCATTAGGGAGAATGTATTGCTGACTGGTACGATGAATAGGCAGGGAGTAGGGACTATCATTACCGGGGAACCTCAGTATCCACTTCTGCCAAGTTATTCAGAAACCAATTATAGAACAACTGACACGAGGAAGAGTGACTGCGCAATGATGATTACAAGGACTGGCATTGAACAGTGCAGTCTAGTTGCTGGGAAATGAGTATGCATACTGGGAAGTTTAAATACAGGCTAGTCACAGCTGGCAGCAGGAAAGAGAGAGAGGAAAGCTGCCAATGCAGAAACACCTCGCATCCCGTAAGCTTGCTGAGCACTGCTTTAAAGGCAGGGACGCCGTGGCGGAAGTCAGAGAGGTAGATGCGAAGAAGGATCAGAGAAGCCAGGATGCGGGTGGTCCACCGCTTAGTAAGAGAACGTTCTGGGACCCATGCATAAGAAGAACCGACACCATAAGATTGCAGCGCTAGATCAAGCACACAAGAAGGCAGTACAACAAGGCAGAGAGGAACACAGAGTTGCTGGAGACAATCGATAAGCCTTGGTAGGAAAATAGGTTTACCAGGTTTCCAGCAAATAACGGTTGGTGTGCAGCAGCAATAGAAACAACCGGTGAACCTCAAAGAAGCAAGTGGGCTACCAGGTGGCTAAGTAAAGGGAACCACTTCGTGAGAACGCCGCAAGCAAGATGCAGCAAAAGTGTTTCTAACATAGGTTGCCAATGGATTATTAACCCCCAACCGGGGAGGAAAGAGTAACACACATGACAAGGACTGAACAAGCAAAAATACCAGATGAAAGTTGTGATAGAAGAGTGGTCTATTATATAAAGTCCCGGAAAGCAAACACACCAGGTGAGCAATCACCTGTTCATATATGAAAGATCTGGCAGAAGAGTATACCAGTTGAAGGTAAGCATTTGTGCAGCAAAGCTTTAAATAACAAAGTCCTGGCAGAAGTGTGTACCAGATGGAGTTCAGTATCTGCACAACAAAGTGTTTGTGAAATTAAAATCATAACAGGAGAATATACCAGGTGGAGACTAATGTTTTAGTAATGAAGTCCTGGTAGGAAGGTACACCGGGTGAAGGAGAAACAATTGTGCAATGTGGCCTGTCAGAAGTATGCCCAGGTGGAGATAGATATGTAAAGACGTGCAAAGTAAAAGGTCCTTGGTTTAATGAACTATTGGTTTAATGAACTATTAGGAAACTATAAAGAGAAGAGGGAAGTCCGCAGGAAAAAACATACCCCTAAAGAATTGCAACATGTTAATGGAAGAGAAACCTTGGGGGAGGGAGCAAATTCCCCAAAAGAAGTGAAAACACTGAGGTGTGAGAGTAACCCCTTTGGAAGTGGATTAATCTTTTGTTGAACTGGTGGTGAAAGTTGATCTGAAGAGCCTAGGGAAGAAAACTAACTCCTTGGAAGAAGAACATTCTCCATGAGAAAAGCCTTTTTGTTGAAGCAGAACACAGGCTTTAGAAGTCTCCTCGTAATGTATCCAGGGAGAAGGTCACAGAAAAACTGACGTCTTGGGGATAAAATGACCAAAGTTACAGTCCAAATTCATAAGGGGGTGGGTGCAATACCATTTATTATTATAAAAGGGTAGCAAAATCAAATCTAAACAACGTGTAAATAAAGAATAATACACATTAGAAAAACACTCTCAATACTCAAATGATACAATGAATGAAAGTATAGGATGTTTTCTGGGTTCATAGAATTTTATAAATAAATGCAGCTTCCACAAAGTGTTTAACTGACATCCTGCAGTTAGTCACAGGTGGGCTGTCTCTTCCTGAGCGAGGAATGAGCCTGGAACTTTCCTTCATTATAGCGATAGGGAGAGTGGAAAAACATTGTAAGGTTTCCCAACTGTCACAAACTGAATAAGTCTGGCAAACTGGATCTGGGGGTGGACTGGAATCTGCTTCACGACTGAGGCTGCCTCAGTCCCCTTCTCGCGGGACCAATTCCATCTTGTGGGACAGAGAATCAGGTGTGGACGTGTCATCCACAACGCCTTCTGGGGCCTGGGGCCGCATTACCTTCAACTCTCTCTTCCTAAACACCTTCCTTCTCGGGCTCTTCGCTCATCTGCCTCCAACTCCCGCAGGGTTAGCCGTTTCTCCAAGCAATGAGTTGGTGGTCGATCTCTCTCTTCGGCAGGGGCCTCCCTCTGAAATAGCCTTCCTGCCTCCCTGAAACTTGAGGGGAACCATCTCCAGTTCCGGAAACACCTCAAAACCTTCCTCTTTGCTTCTGCTTTCTCTGCCTCTCTCCCCTGCTGAAATTCCCTGCCGATTCTGCACTGGTTACCTTGCCACCCCTTCTCTGATCTTGGGGCCAGGTCCCACCTTTTGCACACCTGCCCTGCCTCCCTGGCAACCCCCTGCACTTAGGGACTGGTTCTGTATCCCTACAGTCCCCCTCCCAGCACTTATGTCTGCTCTTACCTTGCACTTGCTACCTTCAGGCCGTCTTATTTAGCGTGTTTATTCTTCTATCCCATGTACTGCACTTTCCCCTTTCCCTTCCGCTGCAGTGTGTGTTCCACTGGCCCGTGAGTGTAGCGAAAGGTCAATGTAGGATGAGTTTGAGTGGGTCATACTGGCCCATTTGCCTACACTACATTGGTATCCCACAGCAGAAGTTGAATATGATGGTCCAATGGCTTCTCCTACACCCGTGCACGGTGCTTGATAGAACCTCCATTTGACACTATTACAGTGGTGCTGCCTGCACTTTACCAGTAGTAACATAATATTTCCTGGATTATATGACACTAGTACAATGGCAATGGCTGCACCTAAACAGTATTTGGACATGATCTATATGGCACTAATACACAAGAATAGCATTGATCCATGCAATAAAGAAGAATCTAAATATGCTGGCTCAAAGAGCGTTCATGCTGTAGTATAATTCTGACCCCAGAAAGGTAGGAATAGTGGGTCATAATGGAACATATGATATGATATGGCATTTATAACGCGCCTATACACAAGTGTTTCAAGGCGCGACGAGGCAAGGGAGGGGGAACAACAAGGGACGACAGACAACGATCTTACTAGGCCAGGTGTCATTCAGATCACGCAAGTGCAAGGGAAGGGGGAAAGGGAAAAGTGTGAGGTGGAAGGGAGAGGGGAAAGTGCAGTTCATGCGATAGTAGAATAAATAAGATAAATAAAACCGGCTAGATGGTGGCAAGTGCAAGGATTCTCAACTTCACTAGTACAGTGGTGATTCCTGGACTGCAGTAGGAGTTATACATGAATATCCATGGGGCTCTACGACACTAGTACAGTGCTGACTTCTGCCTTGCAACAAGGAGGCAGATTTTAAGTAGCCTCCTTCCGCAAACCAATATACTTTCTAATAGTTAGTCCTCCCCGCTCGAATGGAACGGAGGAGGAACCCTTTTCTAAAGATGGAAGCATATTGCTTTCTTTATTGGACAGCATCTCTTCAACTAGGCAATGCTCCTGTGAAGATAAATAATGCCATGGGGTACAGTCCTTATTGATGTTTGCAGGACAGCTGAAGTGTGCTGACCTAACAAGAGGCAAAACCAACAGCAGAGTACCTTTGGAGCTGAATGACGATGTGCCTTTTGCAGACTTTGTGCCAGCCTTCTGGAATCATTGTAATCCTAGGGCTGGCAGTGCATGTGGAAAAGGAATATAGTTCAACTGAGATGCAGCAAAACCAAACATAACACAGGCACATGTTTTATTGTTGCCCAAATTTCGGAGCTGAATGGACGCTCGTGCTACTCCCACAAGAAGAAAGACATTGGTGACTAAACATTGACAAACAGGTTGAAACATTCACAAGCAAATAAGATAAGCAGAGTTACAAGAGCTACACAGTGATTCCAAACAAGGTGACATCATGTTGATTCCTGATAAGTGTGGGCATGTTGGGGATCATAAAGGATTGGAATGTGGTTATGCATCGCAATGTAGATTTTAGGAGGGTAGAACCTTGCCAGGAGGTCAGGCAGTGAAGGTGTGAGAAGAGACAGAATAAGGTGCTGAGTATAACACCTTGTATAGATGTAACCTTAGAGTAGTATCTTGAACTCTTCATTGAAGAATACTGGTGTCAGTATGTTATAGTGCATCTGTGGATCCACACAGAAAGTGTGAATTGTTGAGTAAAAGTGCATCAATGTTCATGGTAAGAAATTATCTGTGGGGGCAAATTGGAGCTGGAAACTGGTGTGCCGTACACTGCCCTACTGGGTGCGAGAGATAGAAGTGAGAAGGGCCCAGGTAGGCCTTTTAGAGAAGCACTAGACACTTTCAATATGGCACATTCTTGTGCTGAGGCAGGGCATGTCTACTATCCCAAGACACCCATTGTGTACCAAAGCAGTGCAGAGGATGGTTATGTGACTCAGGGACATGAAAACAGTGGTGGATGTGCATGGCATCTCTGTTTCCACTGCAACAGATTGTGTGGCTGACCCAATAAAGAATCAAGAAGAGTATGGGTGGGCACCACTTTGGATTAATTTTGTAGTTTATATTTATGTAGTTTATATTTCTGTACTTAAAGTAATCACAGCATGCCTTGAGGCCTTGGCACAAGGTTACAAAGAACTGTAGAAGAAGAAGACCTAGAAAGAAATTCTAGTTCAAGGTATGCTCTCATCTTGCTCAGGGCCGGATCAGTCCGTCGTCCATTCGGCCCGTGGCCGGGCCGAAATCATGACGAGGCCCTGAGGGCCAGTTCCTGAAGGCCATGCCTGGGCCGCCCCCAGGGCATCGCCGGACGCGTAAGTTGAAAAGGATCAGTAAGTTTCAACTTACAGATCCTGTGCACCCCGCCGACCCGCAGCGGATGCAGAGAAAGTTAACACAGAAGTGTTACCATTCTGTGATCAATGCTGGGGCTCGGCAGCCAAATGCAGTGGCCCACAACACCATGGCGCCAGCAGCAGTCAGTATTACAAAACACTGGGAGGGAGAGGCAGGGATGGTCAGGGCCGGGGCTGCCTCAGCCCGTCCTGCTCCCTCCGAGTGATTTGTAACACATGATACAGCAAATGCTTCTGTAAATCGCAGCGCTGCTTCATCCCACTTCTAAGTGCTGCAGTAATGGTTGTCTCATTTTAACAACCTCCCTCTGCAGTGCAGGGAATCACACGACGAACACAGAACTCAGAACTGAGCGCTTAAAGCCATGGAAGAAGGCTGGCATGGCTGCGCGCATCAAGGCGCTGCAGTGCCCATTTCCAAATAAAGGAGTGTTATGAATTGAAACCTGAAGCCTCGGTACCCCTCGTCAAGGGGTGCTTTCTAGATATTCCACGATAGAGCTGAATGCTGTGTGATACTTCAAGTACATACGGTATACTTGAGAACAAGTTTGCCTCTGTAACTATTGCTGTCGTGCTTGAAAGTCACCTAGCATGGCAGACAGCTCATCTGGCCAGCTCCAAACAGACGGGCCAACATTATCCAACCAGTGCTGGAGTACACCACACACAGAAAATACCCGACTCCTCAAAAGCACTCATGGCACGCACACAAGCATCACTCAGTCCAGGCATGCGCTCATGGATGATGCTACAGAAGCACAGACAGTCAATCTGCACATACAACATACACAAACTTTCCCCACATGGAGATGACATGCAGTATACACGAACATAATCTTGATGATACACAAAACATGCTTGCATCTCAAGTAGCTAAAAATTATTTTAATTCGCTAACTTGAATTCACAACTAGTGAGAGTGGCTTTGGATTGGTCCAGGTCAACACTAGCAATGATTGTAGAATGATTTGCAGATGGAAAACGAAATTCAGAAGTTGAAATTAAGAAATAGCTATTTTACATGGAATGAAATTGAGCCAAATGTGAAATCGCGTTTCTAGGACGTACGTTTCAAAAGTTACAGAGGTTTTAATTAAGGTAGATTTTTCTCAAAAAGTCAAGATTTTAAAATGAAAGATAAGCTGTTGAAGATTTGGAACAAAGATTTCTTAACACTAAAGAGTCTATGGAGCCGCAAACTACACGACAGCTCAGCCACCTATCCAGAGGCGCCTCCGGATGGTTTCTGTCTGCACGAGACGATTGCCTTTCTCCAGAAAATATATATTAGCGCCAAGATGCTTATCACTACAATTATCAAGGATTATGTGGAGGAGAGAAGAATTTAGGATAGACAAAAGAGATTGAATAATGCAGTTATGGATAGGTTGGAATGGTTGGATTGGGTTACTTAATACTAAGAGGTTGGTTATGGACAGTTGTACACTAAATACTTACAACTATGGCTTTGGAATTAAATTGACCCATCAAAGATCTTGTCAAAGGCTTGGACTTCACTCACCACCGGACAGGCTTCAGGGCACCTGGACTCTGCTCTCAGCAAGGCACTCTGGTCTGCACGGCCTCTTGGACAGGGTCTGACGGGTTCTGGGTTACAGCTCTGCTGGGCTGATCTGGATCTTGGGTCCTAGCACGGTTCTTGGCCAGTAGCAGCGACAGCTCAGCCATGCTGTTGGATCAGTCAGGTTAGGCCCCATGGAAGTTAGGGTTTAAATCAGGTTTGCAAGATTTTTAAAGGCCTGCTGAAAAGGGTACAGCTTTTTGGATTAGGCCTCTGCTTCAGGGTTCTAGAGTCTGGTTCTAGAGTCTGGATCTGGAGTCTGGATCTTCCTGCAGGGTGCTTCGCCAGTGGATCAGTTGATGAGTGAAAAGTGTGTGTCTGTGGGTCCTCAAGAGACCCTATTTATCCATTTTCCAAAGTGGGTGGGGAGGCTGATTGCCTATGCCCAACCCTCTAAGGATCTGATAGGTCAGAGAATTTCCCCTCTCCTGATTGGAGGAAGGAACAGTGTGTCATCATGTGTTGTAAGTGACTCCAATCTAGCAATCCAACTAAGTCAATGCCTGGTCTGGGATGCCCAATGGAAGCCCTTATTTATATATTTTTATGACAAGTTCATAAATCTGGATGATGAACCCTTATATAACTCCCCTCTCTTTGAACCCCCCTGACCTCACTGAGCCAAGAAATAGGTTTGTTTTGCAAATTAAAAGATTTATTTGAAAAATTAAACAATATATATATATCACACTTTTATGAATAAATTAATATTTGATAGCACACTGATGAATATGACAGTGATCAACAATGGATAATATTACACTAGCACACTTCTTTAATTATTTAGGAGTTGGTATAGAAAGGATAAGGTAGCAGAGAATACTTTATATGATTTCAAGGAAAAGAAATGATGGGAAAGAATGCAGCAAAGAAATAAACTGATATGGTTTCAACAAGAGATATTATGATCACTTTTCCCCTTGTGGCAATTCACTCCCCCCCCTTATGCAATATAAGAGATGGAAAGGGGTGCACACAGTTCTCAGGAATACAATCAAAATGCAATTCAAATTCCAGTTCCCCCCTAGCAAGCCTAGAGCAACCGGTATGCTTTTAAACAGGCAAAAATACTTTTAAATGTGATTTGCAATGAAGTGAAAAATATGCTAAAAATGATTTTAGTATCCTATAGGAGATTCAGGGTAGGTGACAGCTACTTTGAATTAATTCAGGTCAACACTAGCAATGATTCAGGAATGATTATTTGATTGAAAACGAATTTCAGCAGTTGCAAGCAAGAAGCAGCAATTTTTTTTACAAGTGGTGAAATGGAGTCAAATTGCAATTCGCGGCACTTTATGCGAGTGTGTCGATCGCGATTACGGAAAAACTATAAGGATTAGGTTTGTTGGAAAGCTTAGGTTCTTAGCTTTAAAATGAAAGTTCAATCCCGCTTCTAGGACATACGGTTCAAAAGATACGGATGTTTAAGTAAAGATTCAGAATGACAAATGACACTTTCACAGCTTTGAAATCACAGAATGGACACAAGATTTCTATGCAATTCTAAATGGGTTAAAATGGATGGGATGAGATTATTTTAGACGAAGAGATGACTATGCACAGTTCTGGCTGGATACTCACTCCTAATTTTGGACCGGAATGGGCCTTGGACTGCACAGCGGTCTGGTCTGCTATCGGCACTGCACTGCGGTCTGGTCTGCTATCGGCACTGCACAGCGGTCTGGTCTGGTTCTGCTGCCAGCACTGCACAGAGGTCTGGTCTGGGTCTGCTACAGGGTTCTGGATACAGCTCTGCTTTCTGGGTCTGGATATGGTTCTAGTCAGAATCAAACAGCTCGCCCGGCTGTTGAATAGTTTGGTTAGGTGGCTGGATTCTGAGGCCTGCTGAGAAGGATTCAGTGTTTGGTTCAGGCCTCTCTGCTTCAAGTTCTGGAGTCTATCTGGAGTCTATGGTCCTTCTGAATATTGTCTGGTCCGGCAAAGTGCTGTGCGAGAAAGTGGAAAGAGCAGTCCCTATCTGGCTTTCAGTGTTTTTTTTAATGTCTTTTGAGAATGAGTGGGAAGGCTGACTTTCTATGCCCACCCCTCTGAGGATCCTGATAGGTTAGATAATTCTCTGTTGCCTGACTGGAGAACTGAGCTGTGAGTCAGAGTGATGCTACCATTTTACAATCTATTGAAGAAACACCCCTTTGGTTTCACTTAGAAAATTAATTTTTCATAACAAACAGGTTTCCCAGATACACACGTGGTTCAAAATACATGTACACATCACAGCTGAATAAAGACAGGTCTCTGTCCAACCCTGATCTTTCTAAGAGCTTGGGTTCAGAAACAACAACATTTTGCACTTTAAGTGGGTTTTGCCATGGTCGGTTCTGCATCAAATTTTACACAGACCTGCACCCCCTCCCTGAGCATATTACTATAAGTTATCATGTTTCTAGCATAAACCCAGTGTCTACAATATGAATAAATCGCGGGGTTCAGTCTCAGAACATCACACCGAGTTGAGCTTAATCTCAAATTGTGGGCAATTTTTCATATTAAGGATCTCCAAAGTGTACATTTTTGTCAGCTTGATACAATATTTTATAAGCAATTTAATAAAACATACATTTGCCCTTAATGGAATTCACATCTGAGTATGGTCTGCCTCCAGATGCTTGGCTTGACTCAGAGATCAGATGTCTTGTTTCTCCCAGGGCAGTGTTGACAGCTCACACCCAAAATCAGCATATTCTGTTCAATAGAAAGAGTCTATTGTTCCATTCTTCCAGGCTGCAGGGAAATTTTCCTCCCCTCTTAATTTACATGTCAAGGCGATATCCTGTGCTGTTGGTGATAAGAGCAGGTGTGAATGCTTCCCATGGACAGAGGCCTCTTGAACTTTTAATTAAATCAGACTGCCTTCTGGTATGGGGCCTGGCAAGAGTAGGTGTTAAGAATTCTCATTGACCAGCAAGCCTTTGAAGTGTCAGCTAACTCAGGTTCCTTTTCAGCGCCTGAAATACAGGTCTCCTGTCAGAGTTTAGATCGCTAGCGCTGGTTAGTGGCACACACCGGTACTGCACCCATTTTTGGGAGCTGTCTTGAATTAATACATTTCAAAAAGGGGATTTTACTTGATAGCATATGATCCTTGCTAACATTGTATTGATGTGGATTCTGCAGTAGAGTAATGTAGACCACCCAACCAGAAGTTGGATTTATTTTGTTTGGTGGTTTCGTGCCCATGATTTTAGCAATTTTTGACATCAATTAAAATGGATTTTGAACAGCATCATATTCCTTTGCACTGATTTTGCTCTGTGTGCAGCCAAAGGATAGGGTCTGGCAATGGTCTCCTGTATTAACACTGACAGATGCAAAAGAAGATGGTGGCCTATCTGTCAGGTTTTCACAGGCATTTTTTGATGATTTCAAAGTGCTTTGTGAGCTAACAGGCACTGCTGTTTTTCCTTTGGCACCACGTTTCACTCATGGCGCTTCTGGCCCATCAAGCTCGCACTGGTGGGTGGCAGTTCAGGCGACCATTTTGGTGTGCGCAAAAACTGCGTGGTTTTCCTGGATTCTGGTGCAAATGTGGGCTTTTCTGCCATCTTGGATTTTCTAAGCCCACAGCACCAAATGTTGCAGCATAATAACTCGAACATGGGTCAATACACCTGACATGGTCATCATGTGTCATGTTTATGGTTTAGGGAGAAAACCTCCCCTTTGCTTTTGTACCGTATATCATATTTTTCATAAAAAACATATTTACAATATGCACAACTTGTTCATAATACATATTTACATGATAGATTGACTACGGTATGTTTCTGTTAAAATCTTATCTTCCTACTAGCTTTGGTTCACAAATGACAGTTTTTCGCACTTTTGGGCGGTTACACATTTTCGGATCTGTATAATTTTTTACCTATACCTGCACATACCCTCTGGGCATATTCCTGTAATTTTTCATGTTCCTAGCATAATCACCAGAGCTAGAATATGAACATTTCCGGGTTCAGTCTCTGAATGTTGCACAGATTCCAGATTAGTATTAGAAACTGTGAGCACATTTTTCATTTTAATAATCTCTAAATTCCATATTTTTGTCAGTTCCGTACAATTTGTTATAAGTCTTTTCCTTAAACATATATTTACTCCAGTTTTAATCCACATTTCCAGTCTGGCCCGCCCCCAAGATCTTGGCTGAGTCAGAGAGTCCCATGGCTTGTCTTCCTGCCAGAGCAGTTGTTGTCAGTCACACCCGAATTAGCATTTCCATTCAGCTCAAGGATTCCATTGTCTCCACTCAGAGCAACATGCCAGAGTGCCCCACCCAGTTCCTTTCACACCAGCCTGCCAGTTTCTTAGCAGAGAGCAGGGGAAAGGATTCTTTTGCTGGGTAGAACGTATGGAATGTCTTTGAAGCTCAGTGTGGGAAACCTTAACTTTTAAACACAATGGGCCTGATCAGGACTTTGGCAGTAACGCTGGCGATATTAGCCCTACTGCCGAACTCCCCGGCGCTAACAGCGCCGGATCACGAATTTGGCGATAATGTTAATCCCCATTCCCCATTGAGCCCATTCGGAATGCCCCATTCCCCATTGGGCTCAATGGGAATTTTCGCGCTCTTACCGCCGGCGGATTTCTCGCCAGCGGTAATAGCGCAAATTTTTGGTGGACTTCCCCCAGCTCAGAGCTGGGGCGAATTCCACCAAAGTCCTGATTTGGCGGACCCTTAAATCCAGTGGTAATAGTGCTACCGCCGGATTTAAGGGTTACCGCCAAAGTCGTGATGAGGCCCAATGTCTGAAATTGTCTTGTCCTAAAATATAACTTACATTTTTAGCAAATACATAAACCAATTTCTTACTTCAAGCCTTTTTAAAATATAGTTTTGAATTGTATCCACCTCTTAGGCTTCTGATAGCAAGTCTTTATTTGACATAGTTTGAGTTCAATGTACAACTTTACACATGACAGGTTTTAAAATCGCCAGCTTCTGACAGAGGTGAGTAACGGTATTACACCCATTTTTGCCAGTTTTATTCCAGCAACCACCTTCAAAAGTGGACTTTGTTCTGATGACATATACTCCTGCTGACATTATATGTATGTGAATTCTTGAAGTAGAGTGATGTTTACCACCCAACAACGAGGTTGGATCCTTTTGGGTGGTTGGTGAGCCATGATTTTTGCAAATTTGACAGGCAGGGAAAAACGGATTTTTAAAACAGCTCTTTGTTTCTTTTGCCATGATTTTGCTCTGTGGGCAGCCAAATGATGGGTTTTGGCAGTGGTCTCCTGTGTTACCACTGACATAGGCAAAAGTGGATGGCGGCCTATTTTTCAGATTTTTACTGCGCACTTCATGGTGATTTTTAGCGAGCAGTATGCTTTCCGACGGCCATTCTGATGTTTCTGCTGCAAGCAATGCATAGTAATGTTGCAGGGCCTGGACTAGTGGGTTGAAACATCCCACAAGCCCCCCCTCTTGCGATTGGCGCTGATCGACCATCAATGGGAATTCGCAAGACTGGGATGTCAGTTTCATCTCTTCTGATTCCACAAATGGCAAAGCCCACCCTCTTTTCCTCCATCAGGGGTGGATCGATCGGTTCTCCTCGCCAGTCCTGATGGGAGTATTGAGCGATAATCCAGGCCCTCAGATCTTTGTTCCCGGTCCCCGGGTAGTCCTCCTTGGTTAGTCTCCATGGTCTCCAATCAACTATAGGTTATCCTAGGATGACAAAGCAAAAAACATATTTGTAGACATTTCCCCACCACTATTATTGTAGTGGGGCGGACACATACATTTTGATAATCAGAACACATTTTTATTATTATATTTTATAGACTCTATATGGACTATTTAGAGTTGGAATTTTATGGAGCTGGAGTAGCTCCCTCTGGGGTTCCAGAAGACACCTCCAGTTGCTGCAGAGTGTGCCTAGGATGGCAACACTTTAGTTGATTAATATGGACCCACTTATCTTCCCCCTCCGCCAAACTGCATTTGAGGATGCAGATTTTGTAGGCGACTGGTGAGATTTTGTCTACAATTTCAAAAGGACCCCTCCAGGTAGGCAAACATGTTCGCTGTTTGGCCTGGTTCCTTTGGAAATTGTATAAGTAGACCCGGTCTCCTTCACAGTATACTTTTCTGGTAGTCTTTAAGTCATAGTGGGTCTTCATGCTGTCTGCTGATCTTTCTAGATTTCGCTGAGCATAGGCAAAAGCATGTTGAAGGTGTTTTCTTAGATTTTCAACATACTCATGAGTTGTGGAGGCATTGATCAATATCTGTTCTTGGGTCCTGTAGAGCAGATGCTGGGGAAGCACCATCCTGCGTCCAGTCATCAGCTCAAACGGTGACATTTTAGTTGCAGATGAAGGGGTAAATCTGATGGCCATTAGGACAAGAGGTAATCGAATATCCCAACTTGGCCCAGAATCTGCCACAAACATTTTTAATATGCTCACAATTGTTCTATTGAATCTCTCTACTGCACCACTAGAGGCTAGCCGGTAAGCAATATGTAGCTTCCTTTTAACCCCAAGTATCTCGCACATCTTTGTCATTACTTCGCTGGTGAAATGGCTACCTGTGTCTGACTCGATCCTTTGGGGTAGTCCAAAACGCAAAAAGATTTGATTGATCATCAGGGCAGCTGCTGTTTTTGCCTTGCACTTGGGGGCCGGGAGACATTTCACCCATTTAGTAAACAAGCATGTCACGGTCAACATGTACTTGTTTCCCCTAGAGGAGCGAATCACAGGCCCGATAAAGTCAACTTGCAAATCTGACTATGGCAGTGCCATCCCCCTCTTTTGCAGAGGCGCACGGTGTGTGAGGGATGTTGGCTGAAATTGTGCACACACAAGACACCCCTTCAAGTATAGGTCAAGGTCCTGCTCCATGTGTGGCCAGTATGCAACCTCTCTTAAGATTTCAAGTGTTGTATGAAACCCCCTATGACTGTCTGTGGCCTCATCATGGGCATGACTTAACATCAGGCTTCGGAATGAGGTAGGAACCACCCACTGATCATGGCCAGCTAGGGATTTCCTTACCAACAAACCGTCTTGGATTCTGAACATTTGTGGACATTTCAACACTGAGTTCCTCTTTCCCAATGTAATCGGTATCCGTCAGGGGAAAGTTCTCAGGGTCCTCAATGTGTTGATAAAACTTACCAATTATTGGATCCCCCTTCTGAGCTGTAATCAAATCAGCATCTGGGATCTCCTTACTCCATTGTGCAGTTGAGAGATCATTGTGAGCATTTGTCTGGGACCTAGTGATAGCAGTGACCTGGATTTCCCACATCAGGGACTCAATCTCTATTAGATCCCCTTGGATGGCCCCGGTTTTGGCCAGCTGATCAGCTAAATCATTCCCAGTTTTGTCTGGTCCCTCTACTTTGGAATGACCCATGATCTTTTTCCAGTAGATGGTCATCCCATTCGAGGTGACCAGATAATCAATATTTTGATTTAACTTCCCATGTTTCAAGGGTTTGCTATTAGCACATAACATGCCTCTGGTTTTCCAATTAACCAGGTGCTCCACAAACCTGTTCCGTACATAATCTGAATCAGTGATAATGACCAGTTTGTGGAGTTGATGTTGGACAGCAGTGAGGATGGCTTGATGCACAGCCATCAACTCTGCCACTTGACTACTTCGGGGACCAGTCTTGTACCCAGCGGAGGGTTCTGGGGTCTCATTCACCAATGCATTCCCTACGCCGGCCACAAGTTATTTTTCCCCGTTGTTGTCAACATGGTAAGAGCATCCATCCACATAGACAGTGGGCATTCCCTCACACTTGTCTTCTTCAAAGACTTTGTGTGGGGAATTGAGGTATGCCTCCATTTTGTCCTTGATTTTTAGACTCTTGTCCTCAGGACAGTTTTCTCTGGCACAATCATGCAAGTCAGCCAGACCTTGCGCGAGGGGACTCTTCTTGTTTTGGCCATATCTGACCTCCACAGGAAAGCCTTGCATTGACAGAATCCAGAAAATAATTCAGGAATTACTCACATTTCCAGCCCGGATTCTGTCACTTTGGAGATATTGCAGAGGCTGGTGTGGAGTCTCCACTATGATGTGTTCCCCCTGTATAAACGGCCGGTAATTCTTCAATGCCCACACCGTTGCCAGGAGTGCCTTCTCACAATCGTTGAATTTTTCCTCCACGGAGGATAAAGTTTTACTTGCATAGGAGATTACTTTATTGACCTTGTCATGCTTTTGGTATAATACTGTAGTCAAGCATGTATTAGAGAACCCTGTCTCCAAGAAGAACTCCTTGTTCATGACAGGGCAAGCTAGGCAAGGCACTTGTGATAGGCTTCTTTTGAGTTGTCTTACTGCCTCGGCTTGTTCTGGACCCCATTCCCACTTGACCCCCCCTTCAAAAGATGAATCAGGGGACTGGTGATCTCTGTGTAGCCCTCAATGAACTTTCTGTTGTAATTAGTCAGTCCAAGAAGGCTCCTTAGTTCCCGCAGAGTTGTGGGGTCTTTCAATTTCTGGAGTGCTTCCACTTTCTTTTCCTGGGGACAGAGACCCTGAGGAGTAATCTCATGCCCCAAGAAATTGACACGCGTTCTACACCACTGTGCCTTTTGAAAGTAAAGTTTTGCTCTGGCTGCCCTCAACTGTGTCAGAACATAACAGATCTCTGCTATGTGTTCCTCCAGAGTTGAGCTTTTGATGAGGACATCATCTACATAAGCCAGGTTACACCTTTCACCCAGGTCGGGCATGGCCTTATGTAGAAAAATGTTGAAGTCATTGCCATAGTTGATGTATCCGAAGGTAGTCCGGGTCCATTTGTACTGCTGGCTCCCAAAGGTAAAAGCCAGCTTTTATTGGTCCTCCCGTCTAACAGGTACAGTCCAGTATCCATTTGACAGGTCTATTGCAGTGAATACCTGTGACCCCTGGATCTGGGCCAGCCCTTGGTCAATGTAGGGAAGAGGCCATCGGGAAGTATGGACCCGTTTGATGAGCTCCCTAAGGTCGGCGCAGAGTCTCCACTGGCCGTTTGGCTTCAATATCCCTAGCACCGGATTATTGAAGGTGCTGTGGACTTGACGGATTATCCCCTGGGGCTCAAGGTTCTTAATTATTTCAGTAAGGGACTCCATTGATGCGAGAGGCAAGCGATATTGCTTCACAAACACTGGAGTCATGCCAGGGTCCGTGGCAATTGTTGTTGTGTGGATGTCGGTGCGACCGCAGTCATATGAGTCCACCGCAAATAGATCTTGAAAATCCAAGAAAACTTGTTTCAATTTTTGCCTTTGCTCCAGAGTCTCACAGGCATCAGCTAGGTTGACTCTCTCTTCAACCATCTGCCTGAAGCCTGGAAAGACTTCTGGTTTTGCTATCTCAGCGGCCTCCTCCAGCTGGGTGGAGACGTCCCTGGTCAGAGTGCTGATTTGAACTGGTGGCTTCAGGTGGGAAAGGCAGCCCTCATGAACCTGGAAAATCACCTCATCCCTCCTGAAGATACAAGTCGCATCTTCCTTACCATAAGGGCAGGAAGTGTACACCAGGAAGTTCCCCCCATGCCGGGTGAAGATCCTGTCTGGTGTTGTGTTGTCATCACTGTCACTGTCAAAACAGTCCTTGGGGATTGGTCCTAACAGTTCTTTGCCTAAATCAATGGAAAAATGTCGGTCATCAACCGCCATTCCAATAATGGTGCCTGCGGCTAGAGTGATACTCTTTAAGTCGCTGTTATCCACCTCTATTGGAATGGTGTCATGTTCTATATTGACTAATGGTGATGGGTTTACCCTCAACCCTTGCTGTTGGAGAGAAGCATTTAGATGAATATAGGAATCAGGGTTTTTCAATTTCTGTCCTCTTTTAACTTTCACTTCCAGGGAGAATTGTTGGGTCCTTTCTGGGATGGTGACTTCCTCTCCAATCTGAATTTCAACTGCATAAGGCAGCAGTTAAGCTGACCTAAATGCTTTCTCTGGGTCATCAAAGCCCATGGGATTATCCGCTAATCGGGACCAAGCTTTGAAGTTTATTAGGCCCAAACTAATGGCAAAGCGATTGCTAATGTCACATCCTAAGTAAAAGGCAGCAGTGACATCTCGCACGACCCAACAATTATGTACTATGCTCTTGTTGCCTATGGAGATCTTGAGCATACACCTGCTTGGCAGGAGATGTTTGGAATTGGGTGCTTCCAGATCCATTTCCCATTTGTCTATCAGTTTGAATGTGGGAATGGCTGGATCTTTTGGGAGTTGGCGGAACATGGCTTTGCTGATGAAGCTCTTACCATTGTTCACACACACTAGGGCGAGAATAGAGTGCTTCCTTTCATTTAACTGAACAGGGATGAACAACTGCTCTCCAATTTGCTGAATATCAGACAGGCTCTGAGCTGATTTCTCATCTTTCTGGACTATAGGAGTGGGAATGTCTGATTGTGGATTGGTAAAGAATTTCAGAGTGTTTCCTTCCAGTGTGGAATGCCACCTTAGACTGTAAGGAAGGTTGATTTTCAGAAATAGAGAGGACCCGCATCACCAGTCTGTTGTCCTACTGCTATTACTGTCACGTCTGGAATTTGATTGATCTGGAAGTGAAATTCTACTTGGTCAGATTTTTGTTCAACCATGTGGCATGTGCCGTTTAAACTAACATGGTTGACGCTCTGTTTCAATTTTATTGGTCAGCTATCTGGGTCCAGAAGACCTTGTTTACACAGTGTATTAGGGGTGACAACTATCTCAGGAGGTCATTCCCTAGTAAAGAAGGGGTGCCCTCTGGAGTCACAACTATGACCAGGTGCTTCACCTTGTGTCGCCCCATTTTAATGTGCAAATCCGCGGTCCCCTCGACAGGAATTTCCTTCCCGTCAAAGTTCTGAAGTTGTCCAGGAAGAGAGGTGAGAGGAATTTGATAATTCTCCCCCCTTCCTGAATTCAGTTTATCAAAGGCCGTTTTGGACAGAAGGGTAGCTTGGGATCCAGTGTCCACCAGTGCCAAAATTGTACCCTGCCCCTGTATTTGTACCGGGGCATAGTATCTTCCCTCCTTCTCCGCAAGGGGGCACAGATAATGTACATTTTTGGACAACCAGTGGGAGAGTTTTTTAGTTTTGGACATTGACAGAGAAGAGAGTTGGGCCGAATTCTGTGGAGAGTCTAGGGACTCTAAAAAGAAAAGGTGGAAACTAGAGATGGGAGAAGTTTTGAGTTCCCCTGGTTCCGGTTCTGGGCCGCCCCCCCTTTTTGGAGGCAGTCACCAGGATGGTTTGAACCAGAGGATTTTCATGTTGTTGGTTCTGGGATTGGATGATGGGCGGCGCTAGCTCAGTCCACACATCTACCCAGTCTGGATTTGAATCCTTTGGGACCCATTTTTCTATGGGAGGTGTTCCCCCTCTCTGAAGGAGAAGATCCTTTTCCCAGAATCCTCTAAGGACCCCTCTCCTTCAAAATGGAAGATCTGTACCTCCTCCACAAAATGGGTCTGTTTGGGCACTTTGTTTCTCCTACCCCCCTTCTGCTCCGGCAGAATTTCCGGGGCAGGAGATTTTGGTTCCGGTTCCTGGGTTTCCAGGGGCTTTTTACAAATGGGGAAGGAAGCTTCCTCCAAGGCTTTACACCCCCCTTCCCCTTGTGCCGCCTCCTTGGGAACCAGTGGGTTGTCGGGGTGCTGCCTCCGTCATTGTTCTGGAGCACCAGGTCCAGAGTTGGAGGCATTCTGTGCCGGCATGCCCATCTGAGGGTTCTGTTGAGCCCTCAGCATGTGACCCAGATCCTGTGCCAAGTTTTGGACCTGGCGCTCTAGCTGTGAAACCCGCTAAGTCTGATACAGGGTTCTCATTTCTCCCCTGGGCTGATCCCGGGAAGGGTAGCTATCCCTTCTCTGGTAGTACCCCGGGTTCGGAAGATTTGGGTACCCCTCCACCCTGGCCTCCCCTCTCCCGGATTAGGTTGTCTGGGCTCAGGAAATTGGGGAAAGATGAATGGATGATTTTGGGGTTGAAAGTTTTGTGGATACCTCGGGAAGAAGTTCTGTCCAGGATTTGGGGAGTTTCTGCCCTCCTGGGGGAAGTTAGGAAGGAAGTTGTCGTGATAAGCTGCTAGGCGCTTGCAGTAACCTGCATTTGCACTAACCCACTGAGCTATCTTGTGTGTATTAGAGCCTATTCGAAGCGTGGAGGAAAATGCTGACATCAACCAGGCCTCTCGAACTGGGTGAGCCTGCATGCTTGCAAGGGGTTAATTGCGAAGGCCTTTCATGAAGACATAAAACATCTAGCATTTGCAAGAGGCTCTACGCAGCCCTTGGGAGCCAGGCACAGCTTTGCTCGTCTTCGCTCTGCGAGTCAGGTGCACTGATAAGGCAAGAATGTCAGATCTTCTCAAAACACAGTGCCCGAAGCCTGGGAGCCAAGACTGACTGTTTCCAGTCTTGTAACTTTCCAAGCGAAAACATGTTTACTGCCCTGAAGGGTGAGCCTAGAAACTTCTCGAAGAGATGACACGTCATGATGATTGACGTGCAGCTCCTAATAAGAGAACTATACTTGGACCAGGGAAGGGAGGACTCATCCTGGGCTGTTGGAAAGACGTGCGTACCAAGTGGAACAGTGCCTGGACGACCAGCTGTGCACTATCTGGGCCGAGACTCCTAGCATCACATCCCCGCTCTGGTGTAGGACTGTGGGGACTTGGCCAGTTATCCCCTCCTCTTCCGAGGAGTGCCGGGCACCTGTAGCGGTGAGGGTCCTGGGTGTGATCTGACCGTACCTTCATCTATATTTTATTAGGAGCGTAAGACCAAATAATTGCATATTCATCTGTGATTGATAATTGGCATTATATAGCTTGCACTTTCTATTTCCACATTATTGCAAATTGCTGCTTAGTTCTCATTAGACACTGTCGATAATAAATGCAAGCATCATATATTCTGTGTGATTGGCTTTTTTCCAGACTGAGTTCATCGTGCGTCTTAAACCTTATTTGTGTGGGAAGGTAATTAGGAGTGATTTACTTTGCACAAAGGACTGGATCCCAGGGGGGTGCGGCTACTGTTTATCACTACAGAAGTTCCCTGGGTTAGGTGCCTGGTTGGATCCCCCCCCTTGGGCAGGAGAAGTCCACACATAACCCAGGATGGGTCTGTTCCCCTTGTAGCGGGGACTTACATAGTCAGGGGAGTGAGGGATCCCATTTGTGGGACTACCTCCTTGGCTCCCTGTCTGTGACTGGCCCGAGAGCCTTCTGGGCTTGGGATTATTCTGTTGTGCAGGCAAGTTTTTAGGCCCCCCCCATCTCCAAATCTAAAATGGGGGCAACCTTTACCTCTGCCACCTTAGCAGCAGCAGCGGGGTTGGTTGTTTTGGGGCTGTTTTGAGTATTATTGTTGTCTATGGGCTTTTGCACCTCATAGATCCGGGTGGCCTGTTCAATGACCCAGTCTAGTGATCTTTTCTCATTAAAATCTCTCACTAGCTGGGTCATGATGAACTTTGGTAGAGCGTGGAAAAAAGTATTAAGAAATTCTCTGCTGTCCGTGCGCACCCTTCTGGTAGTAAGCGCAAAGGCACGCTTTATTTCTTGCACAAATTCTTGTGGGGCCTGATCCTCCCCACATTGCAAGTTGTAGGCTGCCCTGCGAGCCTCTTGGGGATTTCTGTGTACAGAAAAATGCTTCAAGATGGCCACTCTATAGGTGGACCATCTAGAATGATTTTGGTCCTCCAGCCCCGCAAAGAAACTGGAGTATTCTGGTGAGAATGTCCATTTCACATACTGAATGCAGCTACTACTGTCTTTCAAATGGAAAGTTTCCATCATCTGCTCAAAGAGCTCTAAGTGCTCCCAAACAGAATACTTAGCGTTCTTATGATAAGGCGTGATGACGCTCCTTATTACCTTGATTTGTTTTAAGGGGTCCTTAAGCAAGGCCCTTTTTGCCTTATTGACCTTCTTAGTTCAGGTAACCCTGGTCCATTCATCCTCTGACTCAGAGGCACTGCTCCCAGAGGTGCCCGTCTGATCTTCTAGGTTTTCCCGGATTCTGAGAGCCTGGGAACGGCTGGCAGAATGTGGGGACCTAGTCTCCTGGGTCCTGGGGTGCTTAGAGGAGTCTTCTGATTCCTCCTTGCTCCCAGGATTTGATGGGTACCCCTCCCACTGACCTAGCTGGGCAGAGGCTTTTAGGATTCCCTTAGTGGGCCTACCCTCCTGGAGTTCCCCACTAAACTACTTTGGTACCCATACCGAGGTGCCTACCCATCCATTCCTGGGAGGTACTGGCCTATGAGCCCCATACTTCTGACTGGATAGTAATCTGCCATCCCTGTGGCCCTGGACTCATGTGCACCAGTGGACACGGGGGTGGCAGAGTCCAGGGACTGGGAGAGATGAAGGCCTCTGGTACTAGGGTTCCTGAGGTTATGCTCAGGTGTTTCCCTTTCCCAGCGAACCTCATCTCTATCAGCCCCTGCTCCCTGTTGCCATGCAAGAACCTGAGCTTTCTGTTCCTCAATCAAGGCCTTACTAGTCTCTATCAGTCTCTCTTGCATGCTACCTGCCTGTGGAGCTTGTCATTATTCTCACGGAGAGCCTCATTTTCTCGCTGTGCTTCCTGGGTTGCTTTTGAGTACTGGGCCAGTCTTTGCTGCAGGAGGATTACCTCCTGAGTCCTGTCCATACTGGCCTGTTCCTTCCTTGCCAGAGCATCTTCCACCCTCCTGGTGTGCTCTAACAATCTTGCATGCTCTTTTTAGAGGTCACCCAGTCCCTGGCGGGCCAGGTGATTTTCTTCCAGTTTCCCTTTCAAGTGACAGACTTCCTGGCCTAAGGTGTCCCTTTCCTGTGCAAGAGCCTGCCTCTGTGCCGCCAGGTCGTCCCTCTGACTTTGAAGGGCACCAGCTTTCTGGCGCTCTTCATCAAACTTTGCCTGGGTATCCAGGTCTTTCAAAATCAATTTATTGCTCTCTGGCTTCTCTCTATTTAGGTGGCTTTGGAGGGTGGCTACCTGCTCTGTGCATGCCCGGTTGAAATCCAGATGTTGCTCCAACTTTTTCTGGTTCTGCAGTAGAGAGTCCAAACCTTCTTGGTACTCCTTCTGCAAGGCCAGAATTCTGGTATCCTGGTCTGCCTTTTCCTGCTGCAGGATACCCATATCCTCTTTTATTTTAACCATATACTGCCTACTTTCATTTTCTGACTCCTGGCTCTTCTGCAGCCTCTGCTCAGAAGAGTCCAGATCAGATTGGGCCCTTTCTAATGCCATCAGTTGCCTACTTTTCAGATCTTGGCCTTCAGCATATTTATCCTGTGTTGCTCCAATAGATAAATATAGACATGCCACTATCTTTGCAATCTTATTCTGCTCATCCTTGGCCTTAGGGGCCATATATAGTTCACTCAGGGCCACATGTAAGGGACCCTGATCTCTCCAGATATCTAACCCTGTTGCAGTGATCTGTTGTGTGATTGCCTGCAACCATACATTCTGATCCTGCTCAGTCCACTCACAACTAACTTATGTAAAAGGTGTTCTCTAGCTATCTTGATGTCTACCAATGTCGCAATTTTGGAAATATTGATTTCCTTCCTGACTTACAGAAGTTTTTTTTTATCTTTGCAAAACCGACCGTTTCCTTAGAGCGTTCCCTTTTGAGGGGTGCTTTTACAGCGTAACACAGCCTAGTAGCCCAACAGGATTTATGTATCCTGTCAGTTAGCGCACTGTATTAAGCTAATCCAGAAATCCCGGCCACGAGCCCCCAATCTGTAAGTGATTTCAATCCAACACTCCAACTAAGTCAATGCCTAGCATGGGATGCCCAATGCAAACCCTTATTTATGTATTTTTATGTCAAAAGTTATTTTAATTCTGGATGATGTACCCTTATATAACGCCCCTCTCTTTGAATTCCCACCGGTCTCACTAAACCAAGAAATAGGTTTGTTTTGCAAATTAAAAGATTTATTTGAAGAATTGAACAATATATAGATTACACTTTTATGAATATGAATAATATCTGAATATCATACTTATGAATATTTATGCAATGATCAGCAATGGGTAATATGACAAGATCAACAATCTCTTTAATTAATTAGGAGTAGGAATAGGAAGAATAGTGTAGCAGAGAATACTTTGTATGGGTTAAAGAAATTGCAAGGATAGGTAGGAATGCAACACAGAAATAGAACTTGATATGACTTCAATCAAAGACAATGTGATCACTCCTTCCCCTGTGACTGCTCTCTCCTCCCACTATGCAATATGAAGAGATGGAATGAGGGCACACAGGTATCAGGAATAATAATCAACAATTGCAGTTTCAATCCCACTTCCCCCCAGCAAGCTTAGAGAAACAGTAATGATTTTAAACAGGTCGATTGCTTTTAAATGTGGTTGAATTGAATGGGAAAAATGCTAAAAATGATTTTAATTCGCTAACTTGAATTCAGAACTAGTGAGAGTGGCTTTGGATTGGTCCAGGTCAACACTAGCAATGATTGTAGAATGATTAGCAGATGGAAAATGAAATTAAGAAGTTGAAATCAAGAAATAGCTGTTTTACATGGAATGAAATTGAGCCAAATGCGAAATCGCGTTTCTAGGACGTACGTTTCAAAAGTTACAGAGGTTTTAATCAAGGTAGATTTTTCTCAAAAAGTCAAGATTTCAAAATGAAAGATGCGCTGTTGAAGATTTGGAACAAAGATTTCTTAACACTAAAGAGTATATGGAGCCGCAAACTACACGACAGCCCAGCCACCTATCCAGAGGTGCCTCCGGATGGTTTCTGTCTGCACGAGATGATTGCCTTTCTCCACAAAATATATATTAGCGCCAAGATGATTATCACTACAATTATCAAGGATTATGTGGAGGAGAGAAGAATTTAGGATAGACAAAAGAGATTCAATAATGCAGTTATGGATAGGTTGGAATGGTTGGATTGGGTTACTTAATACTAAGAGGTTGGTTATGGACAGTTCTACACTAAATACTTACAACTATGACTTTGGAATGGAATGGACCCGCCAAAGATCTGGTCAAAGGTTTGGACTTCACTTGCCACTGGACAGGATTCAGGGCACCTGGACTACGCTCTCAGGAAGGCGCTCTGGTCTGCGTGGTCTCTTGGACTGGGTCTGATGGGTTCTGGGTTACAGCTCTGCTGGGCTGATCTGGATCTTGGGTCCAAGCACGGTTCTTGGCCAGTAGCAGTGACAGCTCAGCCAGGATGTTGGATCAGTTAGGTTAGGCCCCATGGAAGTTAGGGTTTAAATCAGGTTTGCAAGATTTTTAAAGGCCTGCTGAAAAGGGTAGTATGTTCAAATAGGTATAAACAGTCCCTATAATAACATCCTACTCTACTGACAGGGATATCAATATGTATAATACAATAAAGAGTAAGATAACACGTCTTGTTTTACTTACATCCAACCCCCTTTACACAGGAACTCTATAAGATTTTCCGGCATCACTAGTCCTGACAAAATGGACCGTCTGCTATGATTGATTAAAAAATGTGTATAACAAATTTTTATTCAAATAATTCGAACTGAATTTAAACATAAAACACTACCCTCACCTAACACAGTGTACTAAACACTAAAAAACAGTTACTAAAACATGAAATACAAAATTCACTTATTTGCATGACACAAAAGATATCACATAACATAACACAAAAAAATCTCAATGTGTCTCTAAAACAACAACCATCCCAACATGTTTCTGTTCTTCACTGCCCAGTTCGGGCGAACATTCTTCAGGGGGATTTTTTTTTAAAAAAGCATCCACTAATCTCTTCAACACCGTGCTGAAAGGGTAGATTCAAACTTCTATACAGGCAAAGGAAGGAAAGAACCTCCGAGCATGTAAGAGTAAAAGGAAAAACTAATGAGTTCCAAAAAGAGGGAAAGGAAGTACTACAAAATGTAGAAAAAGAACATGGCATAGAGGTTATGCCACACTCACACGGGTCCCAACAGGGTACCCACAAATTTACCTTTAAATGGTGAAACTTCAAAGCGCGTCACAGGATAACAAATTTGCTGGTTTCTCGCCAAATGAGAGACCACTACTTCACAAAAGCGTCATAGTCCGCTAAAGTATCGCCACACCTAAATGAGACAGAACCAATACACAGAGACCACATGCTCTGTTATATCCAGAAAGGGGCTTCAAAATGCAATTACACATGAAAACAGGGCTCCAAATATCATAAAATAAATTACCTTCACAGATGTAGGGATCAAGACTGTAACAAGCAAAGCAACAATCAACGTGTTTGCAAAGGAGAACTCCACACAGTCAAGCCGTAAAGTATCAATCTGGAAAACAATGGATGCATGGCAATGAACACCATATGTCTGGCATCACCCTTCAACATGTACCGATGGGAGTGCTTTTATTTCACCCTCGTGATTAAGACTAAGTGCCCGTACAATATATAAAATGCAGAAAAAACTTCCATGCTGTCCATCCTACACAACGTGGGAAACCCATGGCAAAAGATAACCAAACTACCCCACGCGTACAGGAAGGGAATGTACCGGCAGTGGGAAAATTATCACACACAGAACCACCATGCTAATGACTCACCTGTACACTCAGAGGGATTAAATCACTCTAATGGCAGCTTCCAAACGCACACAGCCAACACTGAATTCAGTGAAACCAAAAACTGCTGCACACTAACAGTACGTCTATGGTCGTGCGGCAACACAAAGGAAGGACTACACTACTCAGTGTAGGAAGAAAAGTCCATCAAAAGGAAGGGCCATGTTGGAACGGACCCGGCAACATAGAAAAAGGACTACACTACTCAGTGTTGGAAAAAAAGTCCATCAAAGGGAAGGGCCATATTGGAACGGACCTGAAGCCTACTGGTGTAGAACAGATTAGTGGACACCACGAGCACTAAACAGGTGTTTTTTTAAAACAATGATATGCTGGCACCAACACAATATGGTATATGCATCTCACACTGTCAAAAATCATACTTGGCTGACCAAATGCCAATCAATGCTTTCGTTGAGACCTAGCACATTTCCCACATAATGTAGGCCACACGGGCAAGTGATTAAATATACAACATTGGCTGTGTTACAATTTGTCATTTCACTGAAGACCCACTTTACATCAGGTAGAATTTGCAATACTCTAGTTTCTTTTGTTTGTCCACACATGCTGCAATTCCCAAACGAATAGGCAATGTAAAGTTCGAATGGTGGAACATCGCAGCTGTCTCAAAAACCAGGTGATTACTGCTCCCCTTGTCAAACACTTTATTGAAAAGAAACATGGTTTTAATGATTTCACATGGTTGATTTTGAAAAAGGTGCATGGACATACCAAAATTGAAACGGATCGAAAATTATTGAATGTAGAGCAAAAAATTATTTTTAAATTACAGAGTAATGTGCTAGGTCTCAACGAAAGCATTGATTGGCATTTGGTCAGCCAAGTATGATTTTTGACAGTGTGAGATGCATATACCATATTGTGTTGGTGCCAGCATATCATTGTTTTAAAAAAACACCTGTTTAGTGCTCGTGGTGTCCACTAATTTGTTCTACACCAGTAGGCTTCAGGTCCGTTCCAATATGGCCCTTCCCTTTGATGGACTTTTTTTTTCCAACACTGAGTAGTGTAGTCCTTTTTCTATGTTGCCGGGTCCGTTCCAACATGGCCCTTCCTTTTGATGGACTTTTCTTCCTACACTGAGTAGTGTAGTCCTTCCTTTGTGTTGCCGCACGACCATAGACGTACTGTTAGTGTGCAGCAGTTTTTGGTTTCACTGAATTCAGTGTTGGCTGTGTGCGTTTGGAAGCTGCCATTAGAGTGATTTAATCCCTCTGAGTGTACAGGTGAGTCATTAGCATGGTGGTTCTGTGTGTGATAATTTTCCCACTGCCGGTACATTCCCTTCCTGTACGCGTGGGGTAGTTTGGTTATCTTTTGCCATGGGTTTCCCACGTTGTGTAGGATGGACAGCATGGAAGTTTTTTCTGCATTTTATATATTGTACGGGCACTTAGTCTTAATCACGAGGGTGAAATAAAAGCACTCCCATCGGTACATGTTGAAGGGTGATGCCAGACATATGGTGTTCATTGCCATGCATCCATTGTTTTCCAGATTGATACTTTACGGCTTGACTGTGTGGATTTCTCCTTTGCAAACACGTTGATTGTTGCTTTGCTTGTTACAGTCTTGATCCCTACATCTGTGAAGGTAATTTATTTTATGATATTTGGAGCCCTGTTTTCATGTGTAATTGCATTTTGAAGCCCCTTTCTGGATATAACAGAGCATGTGGTCTCTGTGTATTGGTTCTGTCTCATTTAGGTGTGGCGATACTTTAGCGGACTATGACGCTTTTGTGAAGTAGTGGTCTCTCATTTGGCGAGAAACCAGCAAATTTGTCATCCTGTGACGCGCTTTGAAGTTTCACCATTTAAAGGTAAATTTGTGGGTGCCCTGTTGGGACCCGTGTGAGTGTGGCATAACCTCTATGCCATGTTCTTTTTCTACATTTTGTAGTACTTCCTTTCCCTCTTCTTGGAACTCATTAGTTTTTCCTTTTACTCTTACAGGCTCGGAGGTTCTTTCCTTCCTTTGCCTGTATAGAAGTTTGAATCTACCCTTTCAGCACGGTGTTGAAGAGATTAGTGGATGCTTTTTTTAAAAAAATTTCCCCTGAAGAATGTTCACCCGAACTGGGCAGTGAAGAACAGAAACATGTTGGGATGGTTGTTGTTTTAGAGACACATTGAGATTTTTTTGTGTTATGTTATGTGATATCTTTTGTGTCATGCAAATAAGTGAATTTTGTATTTCATGTTTTAGTAACTGTTTTTTAGTGTTTAGTACACTGTGTTAGGTGAGGGTAGTGTTTTATGTTTAAATTCAGTTCGAATTATTTGAATAAAAATTTGTTATACACATTTTTTAATCAATCATAGCAGACGGTCCATTTTGTCAGGACTAGTGATGCCGGAAAATCCTATAGAGTTCCTGTGTAAAGGGGGTTGACTGCTGAAAAGGGTTCCACTTTTTGGATTAGGCTTCTGCTTCAGGGTTCTAGAGTCTGGTTCTAGAGTCTGGATCTGGAGTCTGGATCTTCCTGCAGGGTGCTTCACCAGTGGATCAGTTGAGGAGTGAAAAGTGTGTGTTTGTGGGTCCTCAACAGTCCCTATTTATCCATTTTCCAAAGTGGGTGGGGAGGCTGATTGTCTATGCCCAACCCTCTAAGGATCTGATAGGTCAGAGAATTTCCCCTCTCCTGATTGGAGGAAGGAACAGTTGTCATCATGTGTCATCATGTGTCATGTTTATGGCTTAGGGAGAAAATCTCCTCTTTGCTTTTGTACCGTATATCTTATTTTTCATAAAAAACATATTTACAATATGCATAACTTGTTCATAATACATATTTACATGATAGATTGACTAAGGTATGTTTCTGTCAGAATCTTATCTTCCTACGAGCTTTGTTTCACAATGACAGTTTTTCGCACTTTTGGGCGGTTACACATTTTCGGATCTGTACACTTTTTTACCCATACCTGCACATACCCTCTGGGCATATTCCTGTAATTTTTCATGTTCCTAGCATGATCACCAGAGCTAGAATTTGAACATTTCTGGGGTTTAGTCTCTGAAGGTCGCACAGATTCCAGATTAGTTTTAAACTGTGAGCGAATTTTTCATTTTAATAATCTCTAAGTTCCATATTTTTGTCAGTTCCGTACAATTTGTTATAAGTCTTTTCCTTAAACATATATTTACTCCTGTTTCAATCCACATTTCCAGTCTGCCCGCCCCCAAGATCTTGGCTGAGTCAGAGAGTCCCATGGCTTGTCTTCCTGCCAGAGCAGTTGTTGTCAGTCACACCAGAATTAGCATTTCCATTCAGCTCAAGGACTCCATTGTCTCCACCCAGAGCAACATGCCAGAGTGCCCCACCCAGTTCCTTTCACACCAGCCTGCCAGTTTCTTAGCAGAGAGCAGTGGCAAGGATTCTTTTGTTGGGTAGAAGGCGTGGAATGTCTTTGAAGCTCAGTGTGCGAAACCTTAACTTTTAAATACAATGTCTGAAATTGTCTTGTCCTAAAATATAACTTACATTTTTAACAAATACATCATCCATTTTCTTTCTTCAAGCCTTTTTAAAATATAGTTTTGAAATGTATCCACCTCTTAGGCTTCTGATAGCAAGTCTTTCTTTGGCATAGTTTGAGTTCAATGTACAACTTTACACATGACAGGTTTTAAAATCGCAAGCTTCTGACAGAGGTGAGTAACAGTATTACACCCATTTTTGCCAGATTTATTCCAGCAACCATCTTCAAAAGTGGACTTTGTTCTGATGACATATACTCCTGCTGACATTATATGTATGTGGTGTCTTGAAGTAGAATGATGTTTACCACCCAACAAGGAGGTTGGATCTTTTTGGGTGGTTGGTGAGCCATGATTTTTGCAAATTTGACACGCAGGGAAAAACGGATTTTTAAAACAGCTCTGTGTTTCTTTTGCCATGAATTTGCTCTGTGGGCAGCCAAATGACAGGTTTTGGCAGTGATCTCCTGTGTTACCACTGACATAGGCAAAAGTGGATGGCGGCCTATTTTTCTCATTTTTACTGCGCAGTTTCTGGTGATTTTTAGTGAGCAGCATGCTTTCCGGCAGCCATTCTGATGTTTCTGCTGCAAGCAATGCACAGTAATGTTGCAGGGCCTGGACTAGTGGGTTGAAACATCCCACAACACATCGGAGACAAAATGCAATGGGCACAAAGTGCCTAGCATCACAGTCGTAATGCAGGTAAGTATGAACTGCGTGCACATTGCATATATATTACTTTGGGAGTTCATGGAAGCAGAGGAGACATGTGCTTAGTGCGCACAAGCACACATGCGTGTACTGCACGCACGAAAAATGTGTACCCATTACTCCGTATACACAATCAATATGGTTGTAATACGCCTCCAGAATGTAAGAAATATACAAAACATGTGCACACCCAGTATAGTCGGCATGTAAAGAAACACAGATAACATGCTCAAAATGAGCTTAAGCACATGCACCCCCAGAAAAAAAAACACACACACACACACACACACACACACGCACACACACACACACACACACACACACACATTGGACAATCAGTCTAAGGGCCTGATTTACAAAAGTGCTTTGTAAATCAGAGCCCAAATGAGCTATTTCCCTAATACTAAGAAACCCACCACAAATGTGACATTAAGCCACACTGCAATACTACAGATTCACTCTAAGCCCAACCTGTGGTTAAGCGTATGGTGTGTTATTGCCACTTTTTTGGGGAAAAACAAACCAGAAGCTCTGCAGCAGCATTACACACAGCACAAGACCAGGCCCTCCCCTCATCATGATCGTAAAGTCGTGAATTGACGCGATTCACGGATGATGGTTTGAGGGCCACTTTTTTTGAGGTGAGGGGTGGGGCACTTTTTTCTGGGTTTCTGGGCCTATTTCTTGTCCCGGTCCAACCCTGGTCTTGATCTCCTGTAGAGCTTCTGTTGGTTGTAATGTTTATTCGTGCTTGTATTTCGCATATTAAAATGGAAACTTTTTTTTGCATATTTTCAATTTTTTATTGCTTGAAAGGCAAAAGGGCACCCAAATAGTCAGTGCCATCATTTGGGTTGCCCATGCATTTCAATATATCCATTAATCCAAATCGCAAAAACATATAAGCAAATAAGTATAAGAACAAAAAGTGAAAACATTATGTGCATGCCATTAGACAAACAGTAGTATCAATGTATAGGTTCATCCAAATCACCAAATTGGGGAAATAATTATTTACATACCATATCCGATTCAGTCAATGAAACATAAAGGCAAGTGATTGGTATGTATGTATTAGCAGACATGACCAAAACAAATGTGCAGTAAAAAACGAGTGTCTGATGACCATATAATTTCTACAATTGTTACCTGTTCAGTCGGCCGTGTGACCGATATGTGCACAATTATCCGCAAAAATCTGGAATAGAACTCAGTTTAGAATTCTTGTATTATGCAGGCTTTGTAATTTCTTTTGACATTTGTAAAGGGAAGAACGTACCTGCAGGCACGTTCTATGCTCTTAGAAGTTAATTGACCTAAAAATAAAAGGAATGCTAAGTGAAATCTCACTGCAGTATAGTCAGAGTTGGTGTAATGCACAGTGGCCTGTCTGTTATGGAGATCTTACCTTGATCTCGAGCGTGACTGAGCGCCGACTGGATGGGAACGAGCGTTCGCTTGTCTTTGGTCTAACTTTGTTGTATACGGCTCACCGTTGCTAAGTGACGTGAGACGGCGCGTTCGGGAATGCAGCAGCGTCACGTACGGCTTGCTTGCTGCCGGCCTTGTAACCAGGGGCAACGATATGGCGGCCTTATTGTTCGCTTGCTGTTCCTTGTTTCTAAATGATATACGGATGGTTCTAAAAGATATAGGATGCTGGCAATGTATCACAAAGGCAGATCTGATTCGTGTTATGGAAATTCAGTGTGCGCAGCTGTGTACAATGTACATAAACCATAAGAAAGTGGATGTTACAGTTATTTCTTGCGAAGGTTGCATTAAATGCAACATGCTTACATATTAGCAGAGACTGATCTTACCGAGATGGAGTGGGGAACTGATATTTCAAGTTCTAACAGATATATAGGATGCTGGCAATGTATCACGGAGGTAGATGAGCTTTGTGTTGTGAACATTGAGTGCATGCACCTTTATGCACTGTGCATAAACCATAAAGAGGTCGATGTTGCAGTTATTGTCTGCTAAGGTCGCAGTGCATGCTTACGTATTAGCGGAGACGGATCGTATCTAGATGGTGTGGGGAACTAATCAACATTTTTGAAGATTTTGAAGCTTATGGCCCTAACTGGTTGATAGAGGCACTGTATTATAGACAGCTATATATGTCTTATAGATACTGTTACATTACACCTAAGCATATGTTTGTGCTTACTGATAGTTTTACATCTTCCGTTAATGAAGTACGTGGTGTTGGAGATCACAAGTAACAGATATAGTTAATTTCTTTGTTGATACCCCCTGGGGCTAGGGAGTGAAGGCGATCTATACAGTAGGTCTCCCTCTGCTCCAGAGGTCTACTGAGATTTTGATATGTGTTGTGTTACGTGATCACATTTACTATTTGGAATCGTATTTGCTTCATGTTGTGCTTCTTGTTGATCCAATGTCTTGCTCTTGCCGAGTTGATGTTGTTTGTCCTGATACATGACCTATGTGCATTCCATCGTACCTTTCCTTGGCACTTGGATTGCCCAACATAACATATACCGCAAGGGCATTTGATAGTGTTGGGTGTAGCGCATGTGGCATAGCTGTTGATTTTGATCCTTTTGCCTGTGTGTGGGTGGTTTCAATGTGTCGCATTTGCTCACAAAGTTGCAGTTGCTGCAGTAGATGCAAGCAAAAGTGCCCTTTTTTGATGTCAGTGGTTGTTTAATGCTAGTTCTGGTTCTAACTAGACGGTCTCTGAAGTTAGCACTCCTCTTATAAGCAAATATCGGTAATTCTGAGAATAGATGTTCGACCCTGGAATCACTGGTCAGAGTCCTCCAATTTTTCTTGATTGCTGATTTAATACCATTGCTCTGAGTGGAGTAGCAGGATACATGCAAAAGTTGTGAACTGGTCTTATTGGATCCTTGGTGTCTTCTTTTTCACGTGGGGGATTCGTGAGACAGTCTTTTGCTGCTTGGACCTTGGCTAAAAACTATTTTTCCCATGTTCTCTATTTCCTTCTCATACTCTGCTGGGTCATTCATAATTCTCTTTACTCGCAGCATTTGACTACACTGTACATTTTTTATCAAACTAGGCTGATGAAAGCTTAATCTGTTTGGTAGATTGTTTCGGTCTGTTTCTTTGCGGAAGATGTTGATTAGTTATGTGTCTTCTTGTAGCTTTATTAATACATCCAAGAAGTGTATCCCAATGCCCGAAGATTCATTGGTGTATTGGATCCTTGGGTCGATGGTGTTGAGGTATTCAAAAAATCTTTGAAGACTTTCTTGTGTTCCTATCCAGATACCAAAGATGTCAATGTAACACACCAACAGCGAGATGTAGTTGTGACATATGCCATGGTCTAGAATGTGCTCCTTCTTGAATTTGTGCATAAAGCAGTTGGCATACATCGGGGCCATGGTGGCTCCCATTGATGTGCCAGAGTTTTGCAGGTAAATGTCATTCTTGTATTGAAAATATGAATTGACGTATATGAAGTGGAGAAAAATCAGAATTAATTCTTTGGCTGCTCTAATTTCCCCTTCATTGAGGAGTATCCATTCTATTGCCTCCATGCCAAAGTCATGCGGGATGGAGGTGTAAAGACTTTTAACATCAATAGTGAACATCATCGAGTCTTTCATGTATTGAGTGCTGTTAAGTCGTTCAAGAAAATGTCTTGTATCTTTAATGTATGTACTGGTTTTCTGTATGATTGGTTGAAGGAAACAGTCTAGATACTTGCCTGGGGGCAGAGAGGGATGTTTGCCTATTTTTAAAAAAGCCTTAGTGCGTTCGTTTTTTTCCATTATAATTCTTCAGCCCTATTAAGAATGGTTTCTAGATTAGATAGAATCTCCACCGTAGGATCTAAGTCAAGTTTGGCGTAAGTGGAGTTGTTGCTGAGCTGTCTTTCTATGTTGTAGTTAGTACTGTTGATGATGACCAGGGCTCCCCCTTTGTCTGTTGGTCGAACTGTTATATACTTATCTCCATGCAGATTTTTGAGCAAAGTGAATTTTGAGGGTTCGAGGTTGCAGAATCTAGCGCGTTTGTATGTGAATTTCTTGGGGTCACTCAGGGTCTGTTTATGGAAGATTTCAATTGATGGAATGTTGACTGGAGGCATGAAGTTGCACTTGTTCCTGAACTCTTGCTATGCATCATCCATTTCTTCTGTTGCAGGCTGGCAATTTGTGGATTCAAGTTCATTGAAAAATACTTTCAGTTTGAGTTTGCAAATGAACTGAAAGAGATCTATTTTGGTGTTTTGTGCGTAGATACAAAGCTCAAACCCTTCTGTAACATTTCGGTTTCTACTTTACTTAGAACTCTGGAAGACAGAATGAACACTAGACTTCCTTCTGTTGCCTTGTCACTCTGCCTTTCGATTTGTTTTCTCCCTCCTGGTCCTCTTTCTCCTGGGGTGCATCCTAAAAAAGAGCCACCACTCAAAGTTGTTGGTCTGAGATACGTTTCTTCACTTAACCGTGTGTTTTCTCAAGATGCTGGTCCTTTATCATTCATACTCTCAGAGTCAGTGCTAGAGGAGTTGTCTGAGCTCCCTGGTTGTGGTCTTCTTTGCAATAGATGTGCAAACTTATCCATCCACGTCTATACTTCACTACTCAGGTAATCAAAGGTGTCTCTGCGGAACTTCCTTACGTTTTTGGCTTCCATCTCTGATTTATATGACTTAAGTTTATGGTTGATGTGTATGAGAATGATGTCCAGTTCTTCTTTGCCTAGTAGTTCGTTTAGTTCCTTTTGGGACGGGGGGTCATCAGATTATTAGCCCCGTTGGCGGGGGAGACAGCCAATCAGGAGGCTAGAAACAAGGGCTGAATATCAAAATATAACCCCACGTACCAAGCCACCTGATGGCTGCTTCCCTGACCCACCATCTTCCCCACCTCAGACCCTTTTTAAGTAATCCCCTGCATCCCCACTTACCTCATTGCAGCAGTGACACACCCTGCCACCACTGCCGCCACTGCTTCCGCTTACTCTTCGTGAGGGCAACATGGAAAGGGAAGACAGGATCCTTTGGGAGCTCCACTTTCCCTTTCCATGGCGGCCAATCTTGAACAGTCTTTTTCCGTTGTGTGAACGGGATGCTGCGAGGTGACCCGTTCACGGAACAAAAATACTTTAAATTAGCCCCGTCCCAGCCCATGGGACAGGTGCTTACGGTGTTAAGCACGGGTTCCAAGACCTGGAACCGATGTAATATCCCAGGGCCCTCATTAAATACTCTTGCTTAGCTTGGGCCTTTAAATCGGACCGCCGTGGCGTTATCACCCATTCCAGCCGTTGGAATGGGTGCTTAATGCCATATTATGTGCCAGAGTAGGAATCTCAGGCATGTCGTCGGCTGCCCATACATGAAGTGTGTTAAGACAAAGACCCTCATTACAACTTTGCCGGGCCAGAAACAACGGGGCCGGTAAGCTTACCGGCCACATTGTTTCCGGACCAGCAAAGTACAAGTCTGATGGGCGGGTGCCGTCCGCCCAGCAGGTCTGACGTGCCGGGTGGACAGGCACCCGCCCACAGACTTTCACAGAGGCACCGGCACCATTATTAACGGTGCCATTGCTTCCGTGTTCCCCATTCCCATTGAGTCCTATGGGACTCAAATGGGAGTGGGGAACACCATATTACCGGCGCCTGACTTACCGGCCACCGAGGTTGTAATACCATGGTGTTGCTGGCAAGTCAGGCGCTGGTAACTGTTTACGGGTCCGGCGGCTACTTGCCAGTTTTACCGCCACGGTTACCACCAGACCCGTAATGCGGGACAAAGTATTATGTGCTAGTATAGGGGCCTTGGGCACTTGGTTGGATTGTTAGTTTTTCAAAACTAAGGCATAAACCATAATGCAACCAGCCCAGGCAAGAAGAAAATATGCAGTGTGTTTGACCACCCATTATATTCTTAGTACTTCAACAACTTATTACTGACTGCTAACTGCCTTCTTGATGATTTCTGGGCCCTGGAGGTTAGCTAGGTCACATTATTCCTTTTTTGCAACCGATGAACATAGTGTTTTTGAACATTGTGGGTTGTATTGCCTTTCTGTGTTCTTTCTGTTTTGTAGTGTTGTCTATTCAGTTATTAATGCATGTGGTGTGTTTAATGAAAGGACATATTTTTGTAGAACCGCAATTGGACATTCCTTTATGTTGGACTGTTATACTTCACTGTTTGTGTTGCTGCTGTTCCACCTTTACACCCCTCTTGAGAGTATAGCCTTCCCTTAGCACACGTTATGCCAAAAGGCAAAGGATGAATGGGGCTCATTACAAGTGGGGCGATGTGGGTAAAGTGTGGCGGTATTATCGCATACTGCTGCATTACCGCACAGCCCAACTATAACTTTGTATGAAAGTTGGAGGATTCACCTCCAGCCAGGAGCTGGAGGTAAAGCCGCCAGCTTTGCGCCAAATTTCAGAAGAATTACAGGAGCGGTAAGGATTCCTATGGACTTCAATTATTGCAACTAACAACACCTATCACCACTTGTAATCCAGCAGTAATACTGACAGATGAAGTGGTGGTAACAGTAATAAAGTTTGGTGGTATCTTATAACATGCCTGTTTTACCTTGATGATTGTGTTGGCTCTTGGTTTATAGAAGTGTGAGGGCTGAATAGGTGCTGTAGCCTCAACGCATCCTTGTACTAAAGCAGGGCAGAAGTCAGTTAATCACTTTCAATTCGTCACAGAAAGTGCCACCTGAGCCGCTTCAGTTTTGTGGTGAGTTAGGCAGGTGTCTGGGCGGGAGTTGCCATGGAGGTGACACCGGCGTTCTTGAGAAGTACCCTGGGTGAGATAGGCAATGACTAAAGTTCTCTTAGGATGAGGGAGTTGTGGTTAGATTTCTTTGATCCTGTTATCTGGCATGTAGGCATTTTGAACAGACCGTAGGGGGGCTAGGTGTGTGGCTGAGACACTGGCAAGGAAGACATTCCCTCCTTCAAAGTCTGAAATTACTAGGACTTGGACTGAAATTCTAAAGTCCTCTAGTAGGAGGAAAGGTTTTCCCTCCAGAGCAGTAATAGCTGATACCAGGAAGTCCAGTTGCATTTTGTAATGTACTGCTGGAAGAGTAGCTTGCTGATGATAATAAAACAGAGTTGTTTGGTGGCTGGCACCAGCAGAAGTGTGATTGAATCAAGCTGGATTTCGATTATGCACCCTTTAATTGTTTCCTTTTATCAGGAAGGCCTTGTAAGTTGTATGCAGTTTTTTGTAGGATTGAGGTTCAGGTATTTCTTATTTTTAAATTATTATTATTGTGCCTTTAGTTTATATGCCATTTAGGAACAAACATTTGCACATTTAATACAGAAAAGTAAAATACAAAATCCCATTTATCAATCCACATAATTAAAATAGGTCATCAAACATCACAATAATAAGCATAAATGAAATGTTCTTATGTTCAGAACATATGATCGTGCAGTCTAATTTTCAAGAGTTGCCTATTTCCAAATATTATGGGATGCTGTGTTGACTACAATAGAGTCGCCGCTTATTAAGGCTGCCCAAAATTGGTCCTTGCTTATATTGTCTATTGAGCGGACGAATCCCCCATAACCTTTATTATACAGAACATTCAATACCGGGCAAGATGTCAATAGGTGTCTGCTGGTCTCAACTTGCCTGCACACATCACCTTGTTCAGTTTTGGCCCCCTTGTTCTTATATTCCTTTGTCTCTAGTATGTTGAACCTGAGTTGCATTGTAAATCTTCTAAGGGCAGGGTTGGACCGTTTCAATAAGTAACTTCGAGGTTGACCCTTCTTGAAGGCCTGCTGAGAATATTCTCTATATCTTCTGAGGCTGTCCAGTCTGTCTACCGCTCATGTATTATGTCCAGGGTAAGGCCTAGTTTCGACAAAAGGTCTTCCGTGAAGGTATGAAGGTCTTCTATACATTTATTTGGGCAGCTTTTGGTCAAATCTTTGCCCAGCAATTGAAGTAGGTGGTCTCTTGTCCATTTTAAGATATAACAATATCCTTTTGAATGCCCAGCATAAAGATAAAGGCTGCAGGTCATACACAAGGCACAGAGCCTCCACTGGGACACCACTCAGCATATTCATTATGGAACGAAGAGCTTTAGCCTCCAATTTATTGAGCCAATTTCTTGAGCCAGTCAATTTCCCAGGTTGACAAGATCTCCAGTGCGTATAAAATGGCGAGACTTATGCTTGTCTTATAAATGTGTATGAACCCTTTGACGCTACTGTCACCCCTGTGTTCCACGTATGATTTTTTGGTTTCCCATCTCCTCCAAATATTTATGCAGATATGATCTTCATATTTGGAGGACGATGGGGTGGACCATATTGGGAAACCCAAATAGCTAACTTCATTAACAGTGTCCAAGATTGAGCCGTCCAAATGCCACTGTGGGTTCTTTGAGTTGTTTTGAAGGTCCTTCAGACACATTATTTTTGTTTTGATCAGGTATTTCTTATCCATGCTTGGATGGAAGATAGGCACCCTGAAGGGAGAAAAGTCTTGAGTACGGCTCACTTTAAGGTATAACTGAGTATTGTCTGCATATTGATGAAGTGAGATGTTTGTGTCTACAAGAAGTGATACAAGAGTCTCCAAGATTGAACAGTGTGGAACTTCACAGGTGACTTGGACGATGATCCGACCTAACGTTACCCTTCTGCGTGGAGCCTTTCTGAGAAGTTGGAGGAGAACAAGTTGTGGACTGGAACTTCGAACTGTATTCTGCTTGCAAGATGGCTGACTAATGTGCTAGAGAGGATGTTGGGATGCAAGTGCAACGTCCCAAATGTAGAAAGTGGTTTAGGCTGTGTAAATTGTATTAGTAAGAACCGCTGGTTATTTAGTGTTAGTATTTAGCAATTTGGTTTGGCAGTTCTGCACAGGTGTTATTTGCAGTTAGCGTTGACACATTTTAGGAAGCATCACATAGCCTTACACAACAAAAGAAGGAGCAACAATGTAATAACGTTGCTTACTATATGTAGAGGTTAGAGCCAGGGTGTGGTTAATATGTTTTGTAGTTAGAAGTAGTGATTGATGTTGTGCTTTGGTTGCATTAAGGAGAGCTTAGAATATGCTGTTTTATTTTATGTGCAGGAAAGCTTTTGGTAGCAGGTGAAAAGGTATCTGAAGTGTCCAGAAATGAGTAATGGTAAGTGTTGTGCTGCAGTAACATGAGGGCTGTGTGCCGCGTGTGCAAGAGTTCCTCCACTTTGGATTAGGTCTTGATAGAAATTGCAGCTTCTGGTAGCTGGAGAATTAGGCTGCATTTGAAGCTCTGTCCATTTAATTAGAGGTTATGCGTCCTTCTCCCTCACTGAGTGTGCAGAAAGGCAATGTTATGGAGGAAGGGAGACATGCAGCAGAGATAGTGCCAGGCCAGGAAGCTCAAGCAGCTCACAGGAGTTCAGAAATTAATGTTAGTTTCAGAAGATCAGATTAGTACTGCCACTGTGAAGGACAAATCACATGAGAACAGAGTCTGGTGTCTGGCACTGCCAAGGTCTTGACCTAGGTTTGGAGTAATACAGCCCCCACTAAGAAGCGGCCAGTCCTTTTGAACTACAGGTGTCTGAGAAAATAGAGCAAATACACATATGAAATTAATCCACAAGAGTGGTGCCTTGACTGCGTTTTTTATAAAGTACCGGGTTACCAAGAAAGATAAGGTAGGAGGCGTGCCAGGGAAGTAACGTGTTCTAAAACAGGAGTAGCAAGGGGTGCTGCCAAAAAGTACAGCTGCAAAGTCGAAGGGGCTGCCTGAGAGTGCCAAATTAATTGGTTTCATGAGGAAGCCATTGTATTACCAGGCGGGGTTGACTTTGTTGATAGCATTCACTCCCTGATTGGGTCCTGTCAGGGGTATGAACATCACGAGTTGACCAAAGTTACCTGGACCAATAAGCAGTGTCCATTGTTGCAACAAAGCACCTGAATATCGTGAACCAATCACAGTTTTTCTGGTGACTGTACAATTAGTTAATCTTGTAAGGGGTTGTATTTAAATATGCACAACCAATGAAATAATAAACTATAGGGGATGTTTCGATTTTTTTGTAGGTGTTCGCCAATGGGGGACATGGTATTCTGTTGTGACTGCTATGTTTTGCTATACGGTTTCTGGCTATAAAAGATGCAACTTCAAATGGGTGTGTCGTGCTTGGGTTCAGTTTGCAGTTTTACAGGACTGACTGACACTCCCGGACGTATTTGCATGTAATACAACGTTGTCTTTCTTGCAAGCGGTGCACTTTTTATTGATTCCCTTGGAGCTGTTTTTATCAATCAGTGTTTGGGCCTACCCTTCAAGGTAAATGAGGAACAGGACGAAGGTGGCTCCTTTGTCCATGATCTGGAGCGAATCTTAATAATAGCAGTCTCCTTGATGGTAATTACAGAGGAGATAGTGCTGGTTGATCCATTAATGGTGTTGGTTAGCCACCACTTTCTCAATCATTTTACCCATTAAAGGAAGGATAGTGATCCGCAAGTAGTTGGTGAGTTTGTCTGACTCTAGTGTGGTTTATTTTGTGGAGAGGTCAGATTGGCCCTGTTTATAGGCTGCTTCAAGAGATACCTTGATTTAGCAAGTAATTCACTATTTGGAGGAGGGGGCGTGAGTGCAGTGTCCTTGTTCTGCTTGGTGATGTCGGCAGGTAGAGTGTCATCCTTGTTTGAAGTAGGTTATGGTGATCACAGAATGCCATTAAGGTCCTTAGTAATGATAATGATATGTGATGGATATGATTGCAGGCTGTGGTAGTGTTGCACATGGTGGAATTGTGAATGAGGAGACTGCTGTTTTATAGGCAGCAAGGTGTTGTCTCCTTTTCTATATCTTAGCAATCAATAAGTGTTACATTTTTCTGTGGATTTTAGGATTACTGGTTTTGTTATCAGGTTGGAGCAGTGTTTGACTATCACAAAGAGGGATTTGCTTTTGCTAGACGCTGCTGTGTTGGCTCAGGAGCAATGTGTGGCTTTGGTTGTGGGGTTGAGTACCTTGAATGTGCCGCAGAAGATCTTTAAGTTGATTAGGTCCTCCTGTTTTTGTTTATTATGCTAGTGTTTTTTTTTGTTCAGATAATACTCTGGATTAGAGCTTTGGGTTTCAGTTTGGTATTATCCAATCATAGCTTCTGCCACCACCGAGGCCTAATGTCCCGGCGCATGCGCAACTCAGTTGCGACCCTCCTCTATATTTCATACTCTCCTCTATCTTAGTATGGGAGCTGTAACAGGCTTTGATCATGCCAGTTATGTGGCTTGTCTTTGAGTCTCACCTACCCAAACCTCTGAAAAAAGCTGAAATACTGCTCTGCATTGTCGTTAGCGTAACAGGGGTTATAGGCTGTTAACCAGAAGTCATCTGAATTTGAACAACACCTGCAGGTGTCACTGAAGTTTCTGTATGAGGGGACGAATGGAGGTCAGTTGGTGATACCCAAGTCGCTGGATAGATGCAGCAGAGTGGTCAGTGATCAGTTATGATCCGTACCAACTACAGACACAATAGCATCCCGATGCCGATAACGTTAGGAATGGACTTGGATCCATAATGAGTCATACCTTGCCTTAGCCATGTGAAACTTGGGTTCAGGACAGTCTAAACAAGTGCCAATTCCTCCTAAAGGAAGTGCAGCACACTTACTGTTTACTGACTACTCACCCAAATCATGTAAGTACCTGGATAAATGGCACGAATATACACATAGTGAGTCATCCAAACACTTCCCCCAAGAAAGCACATTTGATTTAGATAAGATAACAAACCTATGTAAGGCGTTAGAAAATAAAGGTGCATGTGGAGACCAACATCAATGATAAAGCTATATAGGCTGGTATATAGAAGCTACTAAGAGACAGACTGAGTCCAAGACCCGGGCACTGAAAGACACCCAAGAAAAGCTTCCAGATCAAGTTAAAACCCTGAAAACTGAGTTCTCCAACCTGCAGGTACCGGCCCACACACTCAGGTGCAAACATATATATTCGGTAATCCAAGGCGAGCCCCTGCCAAAGGAAACTCCTTAAGGCATTCTGGAAAATTAAAAACCTAATCTTTTAAATGTTGCACCTGACAATGAAGCGGCTGGCCCAGACTCTTCCCGACCGCCATCCTATCCTCATTCCACCCCAATAAACCCTACGGTCGGCCCGTTCACCCCTGAAATAGGAGTCTAGATGTCCAACCTTTTTTTGCCTTCCTCAGTCACGTTTGAAGGGCTCCTGGATTTGATAGCCAATATCAGTACTGGTGCATTCCCACTCAGATAGCTCCCCGTAGAAGGCACTGCCTTAGTCACTGTACATACCCCCTGGAGCACTACTAATTTGTTCAATCGTGTTCAGAGATTTACAAAGATACGAGAAGATCCTGTTATTTTCCAAGAAGAGCTTCAGGTTATAATATACAGTTATCACCTCAAGTGTGTTGATTTAAATCAATTAATGCAAGCAGTGCTGCCTACAGACATGTTTACTCTGCTGAAAGTGACTGGGCATCTGTAGAGCCTGCCACCAACAGGGACCTGAAAACATGTATCGATCGACTGGTGCAAACTATTCTTGAAATCTCTCACTCAAAGACAGATTGGTCCAAAATTAATGTGTGTAAGCAAGCCAAGGGTGAAAACCCTGTGGAATATCTTGCCCATTGAAATTATGTTTTGAACAATAGTCTGGAATCATTGACACTGCATTACAGCGCCCCAAGCTAGACAGCACAAAACTACTGAAGCCAAACGTATGGCATTGCAGACTGAGAGTTTACAACCTTCACAGGGAAGAGGAGTGTTCCACTTCACACAATGGAGGGTGAGGGTGAGGACGGGAAAGAGGTAGAGGAGCACCCCAATCACATGAACCAGGGAAAACTACTGAGAGGTATTACACAAACACGTAGAGTGATGAGTGCAATTCCTGCAAAGAGTCTGGACTCTGGAAAGCCAAGTGCCCACATCAGCCTCATTATGACGTTAGCGGCAGAGAGCCAACAACGCCAAGTGTAATGACCAGGTCCCAGCCTCCATCAACACCACTCCAGACTAATAGTTAGAATTTCCAAGGGGTCTCTGAACTTGTTGCACCACTTATACCCATTGATTCTACTGCCCCGTACATTGATTGTGTCATTGCTGGTCAAAAGTTGCTATGTTTGGTTGACATTGGAGCATCACGCTCCGCATTAAAAGCTTCTGAGTTTCCATGAATTATGTGTTCTGATGAAATCGTTAATGCTTTAGGTATAGAGGTGTATGCCAATACCTCATATTGTGCCTACTCTGCTTATGGTCACAATCAGTCCAATTTATAACCAAAAGTCATTTTTGCTGAGTCCCTGTTCTCCCATGAATTTCCTTGGATTAGATGTATTGTGTAAGCTAACTTGCTCTATTTACTGGTCCCTGATGGTGTACATGTTGACATCCGGGCTCACAGAGACCAAGAAGTGCTGCCAATATTACAGAAAGTTAACCATTCAAACACTGGAGTCTGGGCGGACACTCCATGCTCACGACAGGGACTGTTGGACTAGTCAAATTATGGTCAACCCGTGCAAATGACAATGGTTACATGGTCAAGCCAGTCAAAATTACTCTAACCTGCCAAATGGCTGCCAGGTACCTCAATGTCCCATTTCCCAACAGGCTGAAGAAGATATTTGTTCTGTAATAGAATGCCTTCATCAACACAGTATTTTTGGTGCTAACTCTTAGTCCCTTCAATACTCCGATTTTGATTAATAATAAACCTGGCAAAGTGGTTTATCATTTAATTCAGGACATATGCGCAGTTAATGCAACTGGGCTATCAGCTTTGCCCAGTATACCTAACCCAGCTACCATTCTGTCATACATTCCCTATTCAGCCAAGTATTTCACTGTTGTAGATCTGTGTTCAACATTTGTCTCCATACCTATACATCATGACAGCCAGAATCTGTTTGCATTTAGGGTCGATGCTGTTGCAGTACATAGATGATCTGCTCTTAGTGTCCTCCTCAATGGAAGCATGTGAGGAAGACACTCTCATTCTGTTGACAGTGTTTGCTGAGAACATTAAGGCATCTAAAGACAAGTTACAGTTGTTTCTGCCCCATGTCTGATACCTGGGACATGAGATTTCAGTAGGCGAAAGACAGTTATCTCAAAATCAGATTACAGTGATCAGAAAGTCCCGAAGCCCAAGACCAGAATGCAGGTGTTGGATGGTCAGTTACTGCAGATAGCGAATCCTGTTATAGCTAACCATAGTTAAGCCACTTCAAACCATCACACATGATTCAAGCCCAGAGTCTCTGCCATGGTCTCAGGAAGCAGAAGATGCCTGTGTCACCACTAAGCAAACACTTGCAATGGCTCCAGCTTTAGGCTTTCTGGATTATAGTAAACCCTTTGTGCTGTACTGCGACAAACGTAATGGTTTTTCTGAAGGTGTGTTGACCCAGTTTCACAGTGACAAGCATCAGCCCGTATCCTAAAACATTTCAGCCTTAGATTGAGTAGCCGCAGGACTCCCCGCTTATCTGCGAGCTGTCAACGCTGCTGCTTTGTTTGTAGAAAAGACTGACTCTCTACAATTGCACTTTGCATTGGGAAGACACAGCATGCATCCAACTCCCATCTCACTTAATATGAAAAGTGTCTTATTTCTGCCGCTAATGTAACTTTGAACCAATGTTCAGTCCTGAATCCTGATTATTTGCTGAACCCCGCAGGACGGGGATTTGCATAACTGTCAGACAGTTGTAGAGCTGCTTATGCCCCCCTGTGCTGATTTATCAGATGTTCCCCTGTTGAACCCTGATCTGATCCTCTTCATGGATGGCTCGTGCATCTGTGTCGCAGAAACTGGGGAATTGGTCTATGGCTATTCTGTATGTACCCCCCATGCTGTCTTAAAAGAATATAGATTGCCAATGGGAAAATCTGCATTTTTTGCTGAACTCGTAGCTCTCACCCGTGCTTGGCCCTGGGTTAGATAAGTCACAATCTATACTGACTGTATGTATGATCACAGGGTTGTGCAAGACTTCGGTGTCCTCTGGAAGCAGCATGGGTATTTAACATCCATGGGCACATCAATATTGAATGGAAAATATGTGTCAGCTTTATTGAATGCATTGTTACTTCCCACTGCTGTAGCTAATGTTAAATGTAAAGGACATGATCCCTTTCAGTCATTTACAGCCCAAGGAAAACCACTAGCAGATGGTACAGCTTGTTCAGCAGCCTTTAACGAGCCCCTGGGTTCTAATGATATTCTTGTTTACGTTTCAGTCCCACGGTCACCAATTGCCTCCCATTCCAGCCTGGCAATCCTCCAAGACCAAGCCCTTGAAGCCGAAAAGGTGAGTTGAACCCAACGTAACTGTAAGCTGGGAGGAGACTAACTGTGACATTCCCCAGATGGCCACGGTATTCACTCCCCTCTCTGGTCCGTGAAGCTTACAGCTTAACCCATTTATGTAATAATGCAATTATTACCCTTTGAATCGAGATTGGATGGCCCCTGCTTTAGCCTCCATGGCTCAAGGTTGTTGTGAAAACTGTGTTATGTGTTTAACATACAATGTTGGGAGAACAGTGCTCATGAGGCTGTCTGCGTATCCAGTACCAGAGGGTCCCTTTCTGCATGTGCAGACAGACTTCATACAGCTCCCCACCTGCATGAATTTTACTTATTGTTTAGAGATAGTAGATGTATTCTCTGGGTGGGTATATGCCTATCTATGCAGAAAGGCAGATGCTATTACAGAGGAAAAAAAATTGTTGGCACAGTTTTTACCGCAATTTGAGACTTCCCCTTAGCATAGACTGAGACAGAGGTGCCCATTTTACTGGTCAAATCATTAAAGCTCTCAGAATAGCTCAACAGTTCCATTGCACTTATCACCCCACATTCAGAGTGCATGTAGAACGCTGCAATGGGGACCTTGAGCTAAGGCTGTCTAAAGTGTGTAAAGAGATGGGGTTGAAATGGCCCCAAGCCCTACCCCAGGCTTTGTATGCTATGCATAATAATCCCTACCATAAACACAAACTGTCTGTACACAAAATCCTCACAGGTCGTCCCATGAGAATGAGAACTACAACCGCAGCAGTCTCCCACACCCAAATTATGCCTTTAGAGGATGGTACTTTAGCCCAATACTGTTGCATTTTGATTAAAACTGTTCGACCTCTCCACCCTCAGGTCTGTGAAGCCCTGCCTTAACCAGCTAGAGAACCCTGCCACCCTTTAAAGCCAGGAGACTGGGTCCTGATGAAAGCCCATCAGCTGAATCTGCGCTCCAACCAAAGTGTCACGGCCCATTCCAGGTCATCTTAACTATGCACACAGCAATGTGCTGGGACCCTGGCCTGGATTCATGAAGCCCACTGTCGCAAGATCGCCACCCTAGTCCACAACACCATCTCCACTTCGACCGATCTTTCTCGGCTTGGCTCAAATCCCACTACGACCACCTCCTTCCCCAGTGACACTGCGGGTCGTTTGCTGATGTCAGACACTTCCAGTACTGCTAGAATAGAACTATCAATAGCATATGGCCCTTGATTGCCCAGTATGCAAACATGCTGAACCAGGACCCACAGCTTCCATACAGTGAGGTCTCTATCGAGCTACTGCTAATGCTCCTTTCTCCGTCAGTCCAAGCCCCAGTGGGAACTACCTCAATTCAGGCCCCACTTCTGGCATACCACCTTCAGTGCCTGACCCCCCTGGAACTCACAATGCAGCCACCAAAATGGATGCTTTGGGATCCCGCAGAAGAGCTCCCAGATCCAATAGCTCTGAACAAAGTGGCAACTGGCCAGGTCACTCACCTCTGGATTTGTCCCCTCACTGATGATAATTCCAGTGGAGGTCGGAGTGCCATGGCAAAGAGCGGAGGCCACCACTGTTGACTCACCAATACCTGCAAGTGATGGGTGCTGCTGTTACCACCTGCTGGCCATTCTCTTTGTTTTAACGACCCTCATATGCATGTGGCCCTGGTACTTTGGTTATCTATGGTTGTAACTTTTAGCTGGAATTTTGGATTATGAACTATGGACTAAGGAATTCTTTGCGCAGTACCTGATTTCTGTTTGGCCTTTGAGCAGTGAATTTGACATTGCAGCAACTTCACAGAGCCTCTAAAACTTTGAACTGAAACCTCTGGCCTGGCGAGCTTATAGCGCTTGTGTCCCGCACATCACAAGCTCTGAGGAAATGAACACATCTTTGTCTTATAGCCACAAACCTTTGCACTGGTACCACACCATGATTCTTGAAACTGGATATTTGAGGATCAGCCCTAGTGTACACTATGTGTCTAATTACGAGTCTGGCGGTAACCCTTCGGTGCGACCAGCGGGTTGCCGCCAGACTCATATCAATTTTGCACACCTGATATCCCGTTGCCACCGGCCTGGGATGTCAAGCCCCGGAAAATGTTGTTCTCCATTCCCGTCGAGTCTCAAAAGACGCCATGGGAGTGGGGAGATGGAAACCCCAGCAACTCTGCAGGCGTGTGCCATTCCACCGCACAGGTCAGGCCTGTTGGGCTCAATCCCCCCCCCCGCAGAGTTGTAGTTTGGCGGTCCGGAAAGGGTGCCGTTACTGTGCGACCGCACCCTTATTTCTAGACCGCCATGAAGTGGGAGAATGGAAGACCAGGCTCCCGTCCTTCACCTCTCGCGCTTGGCCTAGAGGGTCACGACCCAAACACCCGCCACGAGAAGAGTTTGTCCATTTACCAGACGACCAGATACCCTGGTACAGGAACATACGGATGTGTCCATCTGCTTGCCCAGCAGCCCGCACTGGCCATGCCGACACCTGCGGCACGGATCAACTAGACTAAAACATACACGTCGTTAGAGATGCCATGACGACCTAGACAACGGGAAGCACATCTGGACAAATGTACACACTGGACATTCCCACACCAACCTACACGAAGAATATACTCAGTGCTATGACGTAGGTGACAGGCATATTCACGGACGTGCATCTTTATTATTTTTACATAGGCTTTCAGAATGAAGAAACGCAAGACGCGTCATGAACTCTTTTACTAGCTTGCTCACGCTTCTCTTGAAACCAGTTACCGCCATGAGAAGTAAAATGAAGACAATACTGGTCATGAAATTATATGCTCCTATAACCTAAAGTACCTGTGCACCAAACGGACAACTTATGCACCAGGCCCAAGTAGGCCTCAAACAAGAGCTCCCGTGGACATCAACAAGGCAAGAGTCAGTTGCTGATCCTGCAGAATGAGCTCGGCGAAGCAACCAGCCAAGGTCGCAATGTTGCAAACCCACGTTCCAAGAGCAAATCATCAAAGGCACGATGTTGCAACCTCGTACTCCGCGCACCAACGTTAAAGTCACACCGACAAATTAAACCAGACGCGCAGTGGAAAAACAATATTAATTGTGCAGAATTCTGCCTCTTTCACGGTCCCTCCCCACGTGACCAAGCCGAACCTGACGAGATGCCAAACCCAGGAGAACAGAGGCGTCTGGATCCCTCGCTACGAGACACTGGCAGATACACTTGAAAGGCTCAATGGACATCTGCAACAGTGGGAGCGGTACCCCGTCCAGCTATGAATAAGTCCTCACATTGTCTGCATGTACCCATAGTGAAACATTGTTGCAACTTACAGGTACACCGAGAGCTGGGAACGACGGTGGTCCCAGGCTGGGAAGCTCACGGGCGCACCAATCAGAACATGGGGCTCTTATCACTGACGCCAGCAAATTTAGCCAATCCTCAGGAGTCTTCATGTAACAATTCTCATGTATCTAATTGTAGGGACAACCCAGATATACCACCTGACTACACCTTGTCCACTAATATCTTTCTCTATATGTGTGCTATACTAACCCTACCACTCGAACACCCAATTAAGAGTGGCGATAGGTTTTTTGTTAACTTTCTGAAGTGACGCAAGTAGCGCGTCATAATGCAGTAAAAGGGGCCTGCGAGCCCCACGATTGTGTGTGTGTCAGGACGAACGCGTGCGCTCCTTGACCCATCCCTGCCGTTTTGTCTAATAAACAGCAGAGTCACCTTGCTCCTTGTGTGCATCTCATACTCTATCTCATCTCATCTGGGATATACACGGGAGGAGTTGGGGCCTCCCTGCCTGGAGGTCCGCGGACGGCCCGGCCGACCCCGGCAGAATTTCCCCCCGACAAGTTGGAGATCTGTTTAAGATCGACTTTTTATTTTTACTTTTTCCAGGCACTCCCGTTGCGAGGAGGCCCGGCGGCGCGGCCCCCTCTGCCGTTGCCCCCTTCTGAGGACTACAGGACCATCGCGGAGCTGCGAGAAGACCGGACAGCGCAATCCGGATATTGGCCCTCGGGAGCCGGTTGAGAAGTATCCCGCCCGCGGTTGGCGAGTGTCCAGACGTGGTCCAGACGAGGGGAGGTGGCGAACCGCTTGGAGGGTGCACGCAGTCGAGCGGCCCTGCATCGAGAGAACTTGGTGAGCATGACACACACAACGAGCAATGCGAAATTGTGAGGGAGGGGGAGGAAGTAAATAAGGGGGGAGGGAGGTATTGTACAGATGTGCGGCGAAGGATTAACAACTGAGTGTTGATAATGGAATGAATGGTGGCGAGACGAGTGCGAGAGCAGTCGGCTACGTCACGCGAAAGAGGGGGGCGGAGCACGAAACATCACGTGTGGCCGCTCGTAGACACTGATTGGCCTAAGTCGCGACTAACGTGTAGGGGTGTGTGTGGTTTCCTACGATTTGGCATTTATTGATCAATGAGTAGATGAGGTTCCCTATTATTCGAGCAAGAAACTCGATAGGTAGATGACGAGGTTCCCTATTGTTCGAGCAAGAAACTCGATAGGTAGATGACGTTTCCCTGTAGGCTGTAGCTAGTTGCATAGTTGCCCAATACGGAAGATAATTGGCTGGTTAAGCCCTCCTGTTGAGGGGCGTATCACACGCGAGGCGACGCAGCGTGCGCAGTCCGATTATATTATTGATGAGATTACCTTGTTCCAGGAGAGACAGGAAGACAGCTGTAGGGTTAGCGGGGGTAGATTGCAAGTGTATTTTGAAATTTAATAATGAGAATGTACCAGTAGCGTAAAGACATCGGTGACGTCACCAATAGGGATTTAATAGGATATCGCGAGCACAAGGAACATTGGGTTTTGAAAGTGGTGGGGAAGAGAAACATGATAAGGGAGCGGATACGAAGATAAACGATAAACGAGTGGATCGGAAGAGGAGAAGGGGAGAGGGGCGTGGCTGCGCACGGAGAACGCCGGCCACGGCAAGTGTAAAAGGGGGAGGAGAACGAGGAATAAGGACGACTGTATAAGATCGTCGTAAGGGGTACGCAGCCACAGGGGGCTGCGTGCGCCTCGGCCGCAGGGGGCCGTAGGGGAAGGAATATACAATAAAAAATTATACATATATACATTTGTGTTTTATTATTTTTTGTTTTTTATTAATTATTATTATTGCATAATTTGTCAAGGATTGTCGTAAGTCCCCACACTTACGGGGCCAGGTAAACAATATAAGGTTGTAAATTGCAAACTGATAGTGAAGGGAGGAGTAACAAGTGGGGCACCACTATGTCGCATGGGACAGGGTCGGGAGGGTGTGGGAACACCCTCACTACCCCACTACAACACATATGCACCACACTGCCACCCCATAGGGAGAAATTAATTAAGTACAGCATAGAGTGGACCCAGGGGACGGATAACAAAATGTTAACACCATGGCCGCCTAATGGTAGTTTCGATCCATATGCCCAACATTCATTGCTAAACCACCTGCACAATACATACAAGGGGAAGAAGTTGGCGAGCCATGTGGAGGTGTTTAACTTATGGAGGATGTTCCAGGGGTCCCGACCAGGACCAAATGGAATGTTCTCTATGGGAGAAACACCGGAAGTAAAGGAGATTAAGAAAGAGGGAACGGATGGGGAAAAGGGGTGTGAAAGGATAAAGAATACGGGGAATGAAGGAGAGGGAGGAGAAAAGATTGATAAATTAGAAAACATAAAAAAGGAACCGAGCAACGAGATACCCATAACACCGGGAGTGAAAACAGAGGGAGAAGGGTTGTACCCTTTAAGATAATTAGGAGAAATAGAAGGACAGTTAAGGGCGGCTGAAGGATACTCGAACCCGGCATACAGCCCTCCACCATATGTGGCTCATAGGAAGATGATAGTGGGGGAGGGGAGGATTGGAGAAGAGCAGATTGTAGAAATAGGACATGATGAGTGGGTAGCTGCACAGATATTATTAAAATTACGGGGTTCACTAACGGGAGAAGAGAGGGAGGCAGTAAAGAGAACAGACGAGGATAGTACAAGGGAGAGTGAGATGAAGGGGGAGGAGATATTACGACAAAGAGAAGAGATTTTGGAGGAAAAATTGGCAAAACTAAGGGATGAGCAGAATGAATTAATAAAACAGCTTGAGAAGGGGGAAAAAGAGAGAGTGAGGAAAAGGAAAGAGGGTAAAGACGAATTGGACAAATTAAGGGAACGAAATGAGGAGCAAAAGATAGAAGCTGAAAGGGTAAAAGCAGCAGCAGAAAGGGTGTCAAGAGTAGTGTTGAGAGAAAAAAAGAAGGAAGAAGAAGATAAAGAAAGGGAATTGGAAATATGGAGGAGGAGGGTAGTATCAGAGGCAGCTAAGAAATATGAAGAGGGGAAAGCAATAGAAAGAGAAAGGGTGAAATGGGAAAGAAAGAAAGAAGATGAAAGAATATTGGAACAGATGAGCAACGAAGTGATGGAGGAATTAAAAAGGAAAAGGGAGGAAAATAGTAGGGAGATGGAGGAGAGGAGTGAAGGGGAAAGAGGAGGGAGTAATAAGGAGAGTGAAAAATGGGGGGGTGTATATAGAAGTAGAGAAGTAGCAACAACATCAACACCAGGGGGAACAGTTGGTAACAAAGGAAGAGGAGAAATGGAGCTAATAGACTTAGAAACAGTAACAGTAAAAGGGAAAAAGGCAGAGTGGGGGATACCATTTATGACTGATTTTTGCAGTGAGGAGGAAGAAGGAGTAGAGAGGGTAGGAAGAAAGAGTGAAAGGGAAAGCTTAGATAAGCTGTACCTCACTAGAACAAACATAGACTCGCCATGGATCAGTAAGAGAAGGGAGGAGCTGGAACAAAGTGAGGAGAGGGTGCAACAACTAGTGGAAAAACAAACCATCCATGAAGCCACATCATCGCCATCTCCATCACGCCCTCCCCCATCGCACCCTACATGCTCAACCACCACACGCTCGCTGCGCACAATAAAGCTTGCGCCCTTCATGGACGAATTGACTCCCTATGCATGTCGGCTTAGAGACCTCCCTAGCCGCAGGCAAGACAGACAAATAAACATACCCATATTAAACACAGGAAATGACGAAAAAAGGGGAAAGGACGGAGAGGTAGGTAGGAGGAGGGGTAGTAAGGAAGAATTTGAAGTGGTAAAGGAAACGGGGGAAGAGGAGGGGTGTGAGGACTCAATATTATGGAGCATAAAGGGTGACACAAGACACAACTTAATGCGATTGTTGGAGAGAGGAGGGGTTAGACCGCAGTATGTACCTTGGAAGCATACGGATAAAGAAAATATAAAATGTAGGCTCCCATCACTAAGTGGAGGTGCGGGTAAGTGGATATATGAAATGGAAAAACACACCGCAGGACAGAAACTAGCAGTGGGAGATGTGAAGGGCCTGTTAATATCAATATTAGGGGATAGAGCGGACGACATCTGGAAGAGAGCGGGATTCCATGGGGTAACAATAACGAACACATCGCATGATGGGGCGCCATTTGCAAACTGCAGACATGCGCTATGGCAGGCACTGAGAGTACAGTACCCAGACACATCAGACATAGGAGCAATTACTTCCCGTAAGATGCGTGAGAATGAGGATCCTGTCGATTATATCCAGGATATTCAAGAGAAGTGGCGCATGGAAACTAGAGAACAATGGGATAAAACACCAGCCATATTTTATCATATACTAGTACAAGGGCTCCCAGAAGGAGTTCAGAAACAACTAAAGAAAGTAGTGGGAATGGAAGCAAAACCATGGCCAGAAATACAGCTGACTATAGTACATCACTGCAGGATATGGCAAGGAAAAATGAAACAAAAGGAAGAGGACAGGAAAACAGAAGAGGCCAAACTAGTACAGAAAAAACTTACTAAATACACAATGGAAGGGGCACTAATAACTGCGCCCACACCAATGGCCCAAAGCCCCACACAAGTAGTGGCTGCACAAGATCCAGCTCAAATAGCACCTCCACAAAGTATAATACAGCAAGTGCCGCCACTGCAATTACACGCACCAAACGTGGGAGGAGGGTACCCAATGCAAGGAGCTGGGTATTATAGTTATAACAGGGGGAGAGGAGGATTTATGAGAGGGAGAGGATACGGATATAATAACCAACAGCAGGTGGGGGGACCTGGAAATTCCTACCCCACAGGGCAACCGGTATACCAGGACAACACAGGGAGCTTCCCATGGCAGAGCAGAGAACCACCCGTGTGTTGGAGTTGTGGACTACTAGGACACATGTCACGTACGTGTAGGGTCAGGCCAGGAACACCAGCATGGAATGAGCAGGCACAACCTAGGCCACCACAAGAACAGCAGGGCATACAACAACAACAAATAACGCCACAACAGCCACTGCCACAACAACAAGTAGCGCTAACACAACAACCCCAAACTGAACAAACGCAATTGGGTAGGGTGACGGTATTGGGACAGAACCCTTACACAGGGAATGGCCAATCATTGTACCCCCAATAGGACAGCCCACAGACGGCCTTGGTGTGTCCCATCCTGTCAATAACACCTAATAGTGCGGAGGAGCCACGCATAGAGGTAACGATAGGTGACAAAAAGTTATCATTCCTTGTTGACACCGGGGCAACCCGGTCTTGCATAAGGGAAGGTGAATTTAAGATGTCAGGCGATGCCATGAACACCCAAGGATTTTCTGGGGCTAAAGGATTGGTTCATTTTACTGATAACGTTCCCTTATCTATCGGAGATTATGATCTGTCAGTTCCACTTTTGTATTATAGTGCCTCACCAGTAAATATACTGGGGAGGGACATAATGAATAGGTTAAATATGACAATCTCCTTTACAGAGGATGGTATAATTTGCTCTACTCCAGGGATTAACATGCTAGCAGCACGACAGATTATGCAAGCATACTGCGGGCAGACAGCAATTAGGGCGGAACCAGTAGATGGCGAGCTATTCCAGTATGGAACAGACATGGCATTTGCATGGATGCCAGGGATAGAAGGGAAAATATGGAGGAGGCCAGCAGCTTATCTGTTTCGACCAGAAACACCTGTTAATGAACAAGAAGGAAAGGTGTTTGTAATAGACATTGAGAGCATTATTGCAACAGCTGAGTATATTGCTGTGCACGCCCAAGACAAAGAAGGAAGAGCATGGAGGGCAGTGATAGCACTAGCAGAAGGATGTAGGTTGACCAAGGTGTCAGATGAGGAGCTGTTTTCTGAAGAAAAGGAGGAGGGGGAAATGGTGTTTATGATGAGTGTAGAAATATGGTTAAGAGTGGCTCACAAACAAATAGCGCAGAACATTGCGATGGCACTTGAGGCACCTGCATGCACCCCAGTCCCTTTCTTTAAGGAGGATATGTCAAAGGTGCCCAAATCATTATGGATCATTAGCCCTTATGACGTAGGATGCATAAAAAGCATAGGGGGTGTACGGATAAAATTGAAAAAAGGTGCCATACTACCAAGAGTAAAGCAGTACCCATTGTCAAAAGAGGCAGATGAGGGCATATATGAAACTATAACGGCCCTTATAAACAATGGCATATTGGTCCCCTCAGAATCACCATGTAACACGGCTGTGTACCCAGTGCGCAAGGCTAAAGGGGGGTCTTGGCGCTTCATACAGGACCTCAGGCCCTTGAACAACATAGTGGAAGCAGAATATCCAGTAACAGCAAACCCGGCCACAATATTGTGTGGCATTCCAGCAGAAGCATCACGATTTACAGTAATAGACCTTAAAAATGCATTTTTCTCAATACCATTACACCCCGACTCACAAGATTTGACAAGTTTCACTTACCGAAATACAAAATGGAAACATACCAGGTTACCACAGGGGTATTGTGAATCACCCTCAATTTTCAATAGAGTAATACAGATGGATTTGGGTAACGTTGAGGTGGAAAGCACAGTGTTACAGTATGTGGATGACATAATAATTTGCAGTATAAACGAAAGTAAATGCAGAGAGGACTCCTTAAAAATGTTGACTATATTGGCTGAAAAGGGGTATAAGGTAGACATGGAAAAAATACAATACTGTCAGGAACAGGTACTTTATATTGGCCAACTGATATCACAACATGGAAGAAAAATTGCACCACAAAGAGCACAGGCAATCTCAAGCACTCCCATGCCACAGACTGTGAGAGAACTGCAGCAATTTCTGGGGCTGTGCAACTACTGTAGAGCATGGGTATTTGATTACAGTTCATACATAGGACCCCTGCTTGAGGGTTTGAAGGAAGCAAATAAAGGGGAGAAAAAGTTGGGGTGGACTATGGAAATGAGGGAGGCATTTGACGAATTGAAGGACGCGATATCAACAGCTCCAGTACTGGCATCCCCAGACTATGAGCGACGCTTTTTTATATTTTCACATTGCGACTCAGCAGTAATGAAAGCAGTATTGGCCCAAAAAACAAGCATGGGCTATAAACCAGTAGCATTTTACAGCGGTCACTTAGACCCCGTGATGTTAGGCCACTTCCCTTGCGAACAAGGTCTCGCTGCAGCTGCTTTTGCAGTAGAAAAGGCATCAGCAATAACCATGGGGTGTCCAACTACACTGTTTGTGGAACATGCACTATTTGCAATATTGAATAAACCCAAGTCCACACTAACGACACAAAGGTCATCAGGTTATGAGATCATTTTGTCTAGGGCTGAACTAGCGATTGTTAGATGTAGCACTGTTAACCCTGCAAGATTTCTAGCAGAAATAATTGAGGAGGGAGATTACGCCCACGACTGCACCCAACTAAATGAAATATATTCATGCACTAGAAAAGTTGAAGAAAATGCACTAGAGGGAGGTGAGCTTTTGTTTATTGATGGGTCATCAACTATTGATCAAGGAGATGGGATACGGAGGACTGGGGCAGCAGTGGTAAAAATGATGGAGGCACCGGTGTGTGTGGCTATGAAGTGTGTACAGTTACCACAGCATTACTCTGCTCAAGCCGCTGAACTAGTTGCACTAATATTGGCATTAAAGGAAAGTTTTAACAAACGTGTAACAATATATTCCGACAGTGCATATGTTACATCCACTGTCCACTCAGGGCTATCAAAATGGAGAAGAAGAGGGTTTAGAAGAGCTGATGGCACTCCAGTGCAACATGCCCTCTTGTTGGCTGAATTAATTGATGTAATAAATGACCCCCAAGAGCTAGCCCTAGTAAAATGCACCGCACACACCAATGGTGAAGACCACGTCTCAAAAGGGAATGCAGCAGCAGATGCACATGTGAAATATGCTGCATACTTTGGTGAGATATGGAACCCCACAGACTCACAGAGAGGGAGAGGGAGGGGAATGGCTAGGGAGATGTTAATAAGAGAAGGGTACACCCATCTCCCAGCCACACAGATTATGGAATTACAAGCAGCAGCACCAATGGCCGAAAAGGAAATATGGGTAAAAAGAGGATGTACAATGTCACCAACCGACGCACTATGGCGCCAGGGTGGTACTGGGAAAATTGTAATACCGTTGGCCCTTTTAAATACCGCCCTGAGCCAATTACATCACACAGCCCATACAGGCAAGGAAATAATTGCAGCACGAATTAGAGAAGATTGGTTTTGTCCCGAGTTAAATTGTCATGTGTCAAATTTTATCAGCAATTGTCTCACATGCCAACAGTTTACGGCCGGTCATACCCTAAAAGTGATAAGAGGTACCATACCCCGGCCAGAAGGACCTTTTCGGCACCTTCACATTGACTATGTTGATATGATCAACATATGTCAAGGTAATAGGTACATGATTGTAGTAGTATGCCCATTTTCTAGGTGGATTGAAGCAGGGCCCTGTTCACACCCAGATGCATTTAGAGCAGCCAAATTCATAGTAAGGGAGGTCTTCCCCAGGTGGGGAGTGTGCGAGGTGTTAAGATCAGACAACGGCCCACATTTCGCAAACGAAATGTTCCAACATATCACAGCCCTGCTGAGCATAAAGCACAAATTTGCATGTGCATATCACCCACAGGCTAACGGTGTATGTGAACGCCTAAATGGCTTGTTGAAGGAGGCAATTGCAAAGATACAACAAACAACAAAGAAAAGTTGGTTGTATTGCCTTCCGTTAGCCCTATTCGAACTTAGGAACAGGCCAGGGTCCGACCACCACCTCACCCCACACGAGGTGGTTACTGGACGTCAAATGCGCCTTCCCCTTACGCCAACGTCAAGGGCATTCACTGACCACGAAAGTTCAGCGAGTGTACTAGGTGATGAAATGTATCAATATGTGTCGTCTTTGATTACTAGTGTTGTGTTTGTGTCTCAACAGCTCGAGCGCACGCGGGGCGGGTCCACCAGAAATAAAGAAGAAGGCGCAAGTACAGAATTAGAAAAAGAGAACTTGTGCAAACTTGCCAAAGGTGACCACGTGCTACTTCGCAATTTCAATAGGAGGTGGAACGATAAAAGGTTCACCGGCCCACATCTGGTAGAAGACGTATCAACAAGAGCAGTAAAACTAAAGGACAAACGCGCCTGGAACCACCTACATGATGTAAAGATATACAAACTTCAGACCCGCCCCAGCGCCAACGACAGGTCCATTGGAAGAACAGCAACAACATCCCCGACAGCGGAAGGAAGTTCTACCACAGACAACGACCCAATTGTTCCCTTACCGTGTCACTACCCAGCTACCCCAGAGACAACAACTGACGAAGAAAGGGGTGATCACTACACTGCCCACCCCATGGTCACACGTTCAAAGAGTAAAAATACTTCCGCCATCTGAGCGCTAAAACCCCCCCCCCCCGCCCATTGACTCCCAAGGACAGTTGTAAATTAAACTGAAAGCCACTGGCCGCACAAATACACATGTAAACACGTGAATGTTCTCTTTTTCTCTCGCACATACAGGAACTGCGTATTATTGTATAATTGCAACTTAAACTGAATGTTCTCTCGCACAAATACACATGTAAACACGTGAATGTTCTCTTTTTTCTCTCGCACATACAGGAACTGCGTATTATTGTATTGTTAAGTAGAAAGCTAATTAACAAGTCCACTGTCCAGGCGTAGATGGTACTCCCAGACGATAACTACCCCGAAGAATTGTCACACCAATTTGTATACGAAATAAAAAGGCCAACATACCTAAAAAGAAGAAGGGTACGTGTCTACTACACAGCCTTCCTCCTGGCCATAGAATATTACATGCCCCACCTCCGCCCATACTTGCCGGTCCTAAGAGACCAATCACTTAGAGTAGCGTGGGAGCAGCTCTTCGCCTGGGCACTGAATGACTATTTGATAGGGAGAGCTTAAATAAAACAAAACTAACATCTAAAAACGAGCATTTCTGAGAATTTTTAGGCGGGCAACTTTAACGTCGCAAGAATACGCTGCCAGGACTGCAGCAAGGTAAGAGCAAAATGCCAGTGAGATTAGCAGTTGTAATAAAAATAATAGGGATTTTGATGATCACCGGATTTTTGGCTGCCTCTGTCTGGCAGTACAGCTGTGCTATCAATTTTGTTGCTGCACCCAAACCTAATATACCCCCGTTCCTTGCTGCAACAGGTGTTACGTCAGGTGGTAGTAGTAACATTGCACCCAAGCAAAATAGAGTTAAACGCAGCACATACTCAGACAATAAAGGTATTGATAATTATGTACAAGATTCAGCACACGTCACAAACAACATATGGTACCAACACATGACCCGCATTGGTAAGCAGACAACTGAGGATAGCTGCTACGTCTGCTCATTAATACCATACGCCATGAGTGCTTCACGAACATTTGTTGCCACAGAAATAAATGAGAAGATAGCGCAGTGCATAATATACTTGGCACTGTTCCAGACGAAAGGAAGATTCCAAGGAACTGTAGTGCACATGACATGGAAAACACGAGACTCATACCCATATGAAAACAACTTCCTCAAGACTTACTTGAGTTATCACAAGACCAGTTTACATGCTGAAGCATTCAAATATATAACAAGTGGCCCTGCAAAAGGAGAAACACAGAAAGTAACACTGCAGTATCTACCATGTGATTGGTACGCCACTGAAGTTCCGGGTAAACAAGGATGCTGGGAGAGGCCGCTACTGACGATAACAGGAAAGGTGTATCTGGACAACAGCTGGGAGATAGGAGTGATTGGCAGCAACATGGTAACAAAAGAAAATATCTCAACCATCGAGACACACAATCACCGATGTTGGACGACGTGGATCAAGTATGTACCAATGCTCACGTGGGTAGAAGAAGATGAAGACCCAATAACGATACTACCGTTGACTGCGCCCAAGGTATGCTACCAGCATAAAGGAGAGGTGGACGTAGGATATAACACCAATTGCGCAAGTGTGACGGAGTTACCTGAGGGGGGAGCGGGAACAGCAGTAATAATGGACCATTATTGGGCCTGTGGAGAAAAGGCATACCATACACTGCCTCCCCTGTGGAATGGTGTGTGCACAATGGTACACGTCAATGTACCATCACTAGTGGTACCTAAGAAGCACGTCAATGTGGCGAAATTTCCTAGAATGAATGAAGGGGATAAGAGAAGAAAGAGATCTGCACCACTTCAGGAGGAGCAAGGGAACAGGACCTACAGCAATGACACTGTCCTAAATAGAAGAAAAAGACAAGGAGAGCCGCTGACAGGAAATTACCTGTGGGGAAGGTCGGAAACGGCACTAACATCAATACCGCCAGAACACAGACTATTTAGCAGAGCAGCAAATGTTCTTCTCCTCAATAATACACCCGGGACTACAGGCTTACGCAAACGCAAAATGGCTCCAAATAACTAGATGGGAACTAATGATGACCATCAATTCTACAGTAAATGGGTTCAACGCAATAAAAGAGGAGCTGCGAGCTGTAAGGATGGTAGCACTCCAGAACAGATATGTATTGGACCTTCTCACAGCAATGGAAGGGGGAGTTTGTGCAAAGATAGGACAATCATGCTGCACGTTCATACCTGCCAATGATGCTGACAATGGTACACTGGCAGAAGCAGTTTCGCAATTGGCCCAGATGCACTCCAACATGATGGATGAAAGCAACGGTGTGAACAAGGATAAGAGCTGGTTTTCACTATTATGGTCATGGATGCCATCCTGGCTGTCAGATGGACTGAAAATAATAGTGGGCTGTACTATATTGGCTGGAGCTACCCTGATCATAATTAGATTTTGGAAGGCACGAAAGGCACGCACTACTGACGAGTTGCTGGAAATGGTGGGAATGCACCCCTTGATGCCAGCAGATGACGGCCAGCATACAGGTGTAATAATACAGGAGAGGGAGAAGCTGCGCACCCAAATAATTACCAACCATCTAGATCCACCATCAGTGAAGATCGAGAACCCAAGAAACCCCAGGAGCTACATAGGAAGATGGGTATACTGTATTCCTGGATGTACCTGTGAATATATGTATTGGTCCTTTGAAGATCATGTAAACCACTATGGACATCTCGGAGGAATAACTAAGATATGGCGAGTAAGAGGAGATAACGAGAAGGATATGTTTGTGGTCGACAAGTCGACCAGAGGGGGGACTGAAGTGGGAGAATGGAAGACCAGGCTCCCGTCCTTCGCCTCTCGCGCTTGGCCTAGAGGGTCACGACCCAAACACCCGCCACGAGAAGAGTTTGTCCATTTACCAGACGACCAGATACCCTGGTACAGGAACATACGGATGTGTCCATCTGCTTGCCCAGCAGCCCGCACTGGCCATGCCGACACCTGCGGCACGGATCAACTAGACTAAAACATACACGTCGTTAGAGATGCCATGACGACCTAGACAACGGGAAGCACATCTGGACAAATGTACACACTGGACATTCCCACACCAACCTACACGAAGAATATACTCAGTGCTATGACGTAGGCGACAGGCATATTCACGGACGTGCATCTTTATTATTTTTACATAGGCTTTCAGAATGAAGAAACGCAAGACGCGTCATGAACTCTTTTACTAGCTTGCTCACGCTTCTCTTGAAACCAGTTACCGCCATGAGAAGTAAAATGAAGACAATACTGGTCATGAAATTATATGCTCCTATAACCTAAAGTACCTGTGCACCAAACGGACAACTTATGCACCAGGCCCAAGTAGGCCTCAAACAAGAGCTCCCGTGGACATCAACAAGGCAAGAGTCAGTTGCTGATCCTGCAGAATGAGCTCGGCGAAGCAACCAGCCAAGGTCGCAATGTTGCAAACCCACGTTCCAAGAGCAAATCATCAAAGGCACGATGTTGCAACCTCGTACTCCGCGCACCAACGTTAAAGTCACACCGACAAATTAAACCAGACGCGCAGTGGAAAAACAATATTAATTGTGCAGAATTCTGCCTCTTTCACGGTCCCTCCCCACATGACCAAGCCGAACCTGACGAGATGCCAAACCCAGGAGAACAGAGGCGTCTGGATCCCTCGCTACGAGACACTGGCAGATACACTTGAAAGGCTCAATGGACATCTGCAACAGTGGGAGCGGTACCCCGTCCAGCTATGAATAAGTCCTCACATTGTCTGCATGTACCCATAGTGAAACATTGTTGCAACTTACAGGTACACCGAGAGCTGGGAACGACGGTGGTCCCAGGCTGGGAAGCTCACGGGCGCACCAATCAGAACATGGGGCTCTTATCACTGACGCCAGCAAATTTAGCCAATCCTCAGGAGTCTTCATGTAACAATTCTCATGTATCTAATTGTAGGGACAACCCAGATATACCACCTGACTACACCTTGTCCACTAATATCTTTCTCTATATGTGTGCTATACTAACCCTACCACTCGAACACCCAATTAAGAGTGGCGATAGGTTTTTTGTTAACTTTCTGAAGTGACGCAAGTAGCGCGTCATAATGCAGTAAAAGGGGCCTGCGAGCCACACGATTGTGTGTGTGTCAGGACGAACGCGTGCGCTCCTTGACCCATCCCTGCCGTTTTGTCTAATAAACAGCAGAGTCACCTTGCTCCTTGTGTGCATCTCATACTCTATCTCATCTCATCTGGGATATACACGGGAGGAGTTGGGGCCTCCCTGCCTGGAGGTCCGCGGACGGCCCGGCCGACCCCGGCAGAATTTCCCCCCGACAGCCACACTTGTAATGAGGCCCTATGTCTGACTATAACTCTGTTATCATTGTTATTGTCAGAATACTAGCATGTTATCATTTCCCTCTTACTGCTGCTTTCCATACAATCTGTCATGAAAAGAATGGTCCCTCTGCACATCCCTGGGTACACAGTGAATTCACTTTCCTGCACCTCTCCTGGCAGTATGCCTGTGTTTTTTATATTTTACTGACTGCTGGGTCTGTGCCCATCTGCCTCATGACTTATCCTCCAAGTTCCGTATTGAACCCATCCCCCTCCATTGTGGGGGTGTCTGTTTGGATCTTAAATTGGTCACCCAGTCCCAAGGCCCAGGAACCTGGGTTTCACTGGTCCTCCAAATTGTCCCACTCCAGACCAAGTACGCATCAAGCCACCAGCTCTCCACCTTTCCTCCCCATCAACTGGTCTAGTATGTTACACCAATCCAGGTCTTTTGTTCATGGGAACTAGCACACGTTATTATTACTTGTCCATCAAGTCTAGTGCAGTGATCAATAATGTTACATTTGACTTTGACCCTATTTCATTTCTGGGGACAAGGCTTGCCCCTGGCTGCCCATTAATTAGCAAGGGAGTTGTTACATGGGGTATGCTCTGCCCGCAGTGCATCATACTCTGACCTTTCCATCTATGTCCCGTCCCAAGAGAAGCACTGCCTGGGAAGATTTTGTTGCTGGGGTAGGATTATCCATTGGGATTAAGATAAACACAGACCGTCTGACCCAATTGTCATGGTTGGTAGAGGATATTGCAAATGCCACAGTGGCCTCCTTGGCCCTCATTACGACCCTGGCGGAAAGCGAAAAACGATGGCGGAAATGCAACACCGCCATCGAATAGCGCTCGGTGCGACTATGACCCGTCACCGTAAAGTACGATGCCATTAGCGACACCGTAGTGAACGCCAACGCTAACTGCACCAAGTACGCGCGCGCGCGCCATGCCAAACCGTAATTAGCACCATGGCGCAAGGGTACGCGAATTCCGACCCTAGCGGACATGTACCTAACGCCATCAAGCACGGCGGAAAGTACCATTCCGCCATGGTGAGAAGTACGGCATCGCGAATCAACCGTAAACGGCCCCACTGAGTGCCTGTACACCGCTCCCTGGCCACATAGTACAACTCCCCGTAGGTGCAAATGCAACCAGTGAAATGTACAAGTCACCCATGCATGCCAACGAACAAAAGAATCACAAGAGGGGTCAATGGGAGCTGCAGGGCACAGATGGCACGAATACAGAAGCTATACCAATGGACATGACCTCAGTCTCCCACCAAGAAACGCACGCAAACACAGGCAGCATAATTCCGATAATCACATCATTCCACCAATCCACCTGGCTGACCGGCATCTGTTACACAAAACCTAATCCCCCGCCCCCGAGCATGACATCATCCAAACAGTCATATTGGCAGCCCTCACCCCTGACCTCACTGGGCTTCGTAGGCAAACGCGCCCAGCACAGTACCACGCAACTATACTCCGAAGCTGGAACCCAATGCAGATCTCCTCACAATACATCGCTCCCCAAATAGGAATATGCCACATCACTTGCAAAGAAGAACGCTACACGGCCCATATCAGAATAGAAATTTAATGCACAACAGATTCACCAAGCCCATACAGCCATTAGGCCATGAACTCCAAAACACATTTCACCATTGTGGGCTGCATCCGCAAGAAATGACCAGCTACTTCCTGTGTGACGCCCTGTTCCCTCATGGTACACAGGGGCTACATTCCGTACGAAAAGGCAACATGGAAGCGCCTAGAACCGCAGGGCCGTCCCAATAGGGAGGCACTAGTCCAGCTGAAAGGCCGAAATGTTGCTCCGAGCCACTAGTACTGCGTAAGGGCATGTGGCCCATTGGCGATCGTCCCATAAGATCGTAATGCTGCTCCACTGATTAACACGAAGCAGCAGGTGTCGGGAGTAAAAGCCATCTGCAGGAGTGGCATACAGATGGCAGTGGCAAAAGGGGAGGAGATACCTGTCAACCAAAAGAAAAGAAAAAGAATAGAATGGCCATCAGAACTACATCCGAACAACTCACCTCAATGATCACACTAAATCCACAGCCATATGCATGCAAGCCCACTCCAAAGGATCATCACCACCCCAAAACCACTTGCGACTCATAACTATCCATATCGAGGTGAAAACACCATCACAAACGAGTGTACCTGTGCATGCGTCTGTGAAAACAGAATCCATCAGATGGGATTGGTAACGTGCATGGACACAAGTGTCTGAAGGCGCGTCGAGACAGGGAGGGCTCAACAAGGCCAGATAGACGATGGTCCCACTATGGCAGCCCTGCATCACATAGCGCAGGGGAGGCGGACAGATTCTAAGAAGCCCTGTACATGGCAAACACCGTATCAAATCATCTGCCCATGCATCCATTCATCATTCCCTCATCCCGTAATGAGAACGCCTGTTACCATACTCACATAACATGTGAGAATTCCATTGAGTCTGTGCGTTATGCAGCCTGCAAAATCCACTGTGCCCCAGCCCGTAATTCCAGTGTTGTGAAGTAACATGTATTTGGGAACGTCCGGCCTCATCGTCCACATCGCTATTGCGCATCCCAAACTATTCATATCAATCATTGCATCCTCGCCATGGCCCCTGTCCCAAGGACACTGAACAATAGAACGTTATATTTGCAGTCAGACCTGTGGGCATCTCCTCGCCGCTAGCTGAAGACCGAAAGCGCCGCCCTTCGAATTCCTCATTTGCAACATCACGTCGAAAAGGCATCTGTGGCCGCTTGAAATCACAAATTAAACCATCTAGTGCGGCTGTGTGTGAAAATGGCAACTGCCTACACCCACAAATGGGACGCCCCGCCCGTCGGTGCAACTCGGTACAGTGATGCATGAGGGCCCACCGTTACTCGAGTACTACGTTCCACTGACCCTTCACAAGTCTGTTCGCGACTGCAAAGAATGCATGTGAAACAATGGGACCATAGCCGAATGAACATATCAACCAATGTTACACGGCCATCGGGTACTAATACATGATTGTAATAGCAAGATGCCATTCCTCGAATTGCAGCGTTGTGTGCGGGACGTGCTCGCCCAAAGGGGAGAGCAGCTTGCACAGGTGGAATGAATCACCACAGGTGGAGGCCATACAGCCTGAAAACACATAAATTGCACGCCCAGTCTCCTCCCACAACCACTCCGAAATGCTACCGGCAGGACTCGCGATGTTGGCCCTGGGGGACCTGATAGCACTGCAAGTACTCCAACTCCAAGAAGAAGACGAACACCAACTACAACCGGCCGCACGGAGGAGACGCAGGAGGAGGAGGAGGGCAAGGCAGGGCCAGCAAGGGCTGCCAGCACAGCCACTACCACCACGCAGGCAGCCCGCAATCCCACGCCTCCGAGCACATCCCTTCAACCTCACTGCTGAGCAGATCCACACCCTCTACCGTTTGGACCGGGACACCATAGCCGCCATTGTGGACATGACACAGGCTGACCTTGTCAGCATGATAGATAGCCCAACCGCCATCCCACCCCTACTGAAGGTGGTGTCTGTACTCCACTTCCTGGCCACAGGCACCTACCAGCACACAGTCGGACAGTTGCATGGCATTTCTCAGCCACTGTTCTCACGGACACTATTGCAAGTGCTCGATGCCCTCCTGCAGCACGCAGACGACTACATCTCTCTACCACGCTCGGAGCAGGAAATTACCAACACAAAAGTGGGACTCCATGCACTTGCCGGCATACCGGGTTGCATTGGTGCCATCGACTGCACCCATGTGGAATTGGTCGTCCCACATGCCATGGAGGCCCAGTACCGCAACCGGAAACAATTTCATTCTCTGAATGTACAAATGGTGTGTGACTCCAACAGGATCATTACACATTGTTGTGCCCGATTCCCTGGATCAACCCATGATTCTATGGTCTTGAGGAACTCTACAATACCATGCTACATGGAGCGACACGCAGGGAACAGATCCTGGCTACTCGGTGAGTCTCATTTCATGCATGATGATGTGGGGTATGTGATGCGGCAATGACCTGGCAGGAAGGGGGGGGGGGTGCGTATGTAGCAATGGCATTCCACATAATTCGTTTATCGTCCACATACAGGTGATGCCGGATATCCACTGAAGAGATGGCTCCTCACACCAGTCCGGAACCCACGGGACCAGCATGAGGAGGACTACAACCATGCCCCCTGACGCAGAACTGCAAGCACCTGAAGATGGTCATGATGAGGGTGGGGATGTGGCAGCACCTCAAGGAGTCTGCGAGGCACAGGAGGGCCGTGAAATTCGTCAGCATCTCATAGATGCATGCTTCTAGCACTCACGCCTGGTGGCTGATACATGGACACGGGACTCGTGGCACTGTGTGTGTCTGGTACATGCACAAAAAGGACTGTACGCCTATGATGGCCTAGTACACAAAGATCATTGTCCACACATCTCATTGTTTGATCGTGCATTGTTTATGGCATATGTGATATCATGTTGAACACCCTATCGACCCGCCACCCAAGTGAGCCCAACACACCCCCTCCACCCTCCTACCTCCCCCCCGAACACCAGTGTCCAGAGATGCTCATTGTCAGTGGGCAGTCGCTATTGCAAGCCCCCTCTGCGGGTATCAGGGGCACCCCTGCCTGTGGAGCGCAGGTTCCTCCCAGATCTACGTTGGGGGCTGCCCTGGACGGAACTTGCAACGGATGATGTCTCTGCCTGCTCACGTCCATGCATGTCCCTAAGGGTTTGTGAGAGCTCAGTGAGCACACGGCGCACTGCGGCAAGTTCGGCACATACGTCTTTGGACGTCGCATGCAGTTCCCCCCTCAGGCTCTCGGTGCTTCTCTCCATTTGGACTCTCAGGCTCTCGGTGCTACTCTCCATTTGGACTCTCAGGCTCTCGGTGCTACTCTCCATTTGGACTCTCAGGCTCTCGGTGCTACTCTCGATTTGTGCCCTAAGTGTCTCAGTTGATGTTTCTATGTCTGCCTTAGTGCCCCCACATCCATCGGCATGGTCCTTGAGGAGCGTGGCCAGTTGCTGCTGTTGCACGATTAACTGGTCGAGGGACTGTTGCCTCTGCTGGGCCATGGCCATTTGCGGTGGTGTCACAGAGGGGCTGTTCGCCTCATGTTGCCCTGCCACAGGGCTTGTGGGGGATGGCCAGTCGTCGTCTTGTGGGTGCCCCTGCGTGGTATCCTCATGGTGTACGGGATGGAACAGACAGGGGGATTGGGACAGGTCATGGATGGATCTGACTTCGACATCCCCGTCTTCTGTGTCGGAGCATGCTGCCATTAATGGGGTGTCACCTATGGTGCTGCTGCCACCAGAGGCAGTACCTTCTGTGGCATCCATTGGGGGGACCTGTGGTGGTGCTGTTGTGGGCATGCTGGCTGCTGGGGTGCCTGTTGATGTTCCCTCCTGTGTGCTGCCACTTGATATGTGCTGCTGCCGTGTCTTGATGCGTGCAGCTGAGGTGGAGGGTCTTTGGCCGTCGGTCTTGGCCCTCTTTGCAGGTGTGCTGGTAGGGGTGTCCTGGAGCTCGTCGTTTGGATCGGACCCTGTGGTGGAGTAAAGGAGGGCGAGCGTTATTAATGGGTCTGTGGGAATTGGAATGGCAATGTATCACATGCATTGGGGTGGTACCTGAGGGTGATTTGGGTCGGGGCCTTGGAGGTGCTTTCATTTGTGTGTGGAGTGAGGGTGCAGTTGTTTGGCAGCCTGCAGTTAGGGTGTGCCTGCTGCACGTGTAGTGGGTGTTTTTGGGGTTTTTAATTATTTATGTATTTATTGTGGTTTTAAAGTGCGCTATCAGGCCAATGTGTGTGGACGTTCTCCTGGCCATGTGTTTCTGTTGCACTATGTGGGCACGTGGTACTTCACATGATTGTACATTGTGGTTTTGGCATTGTTTTATTTGGGCCACCTACCTGATTCTCCGGATGTCTGCACTCCTTTCTCCATCCCTCCGACTCCCTCTATGCTCTCCATTCCAATGGTGGAGGCACAGATTTCTTCCCAGGGGGTCAGCTTGATGGGTGATTCCGACCCTCCCCCGGTGGCTGTGGCAATGTTGCGGTTGGCAGAAAGTATGCTACGGACGCGTATCCGCAGGTCGTCCCACCGCTTCCTGCATTGCTGTGGGTTGCGGGGTGCGGTCCCCACCGCACTTACCCGCTGTGCCACCAGGGCCCATATGGCCTTCTTGTTCGCAAGTGCCGTCCTGGTCATTTGCGTGGAGAAGACGGCGGCGGCATTCTCCTGGAGGGTCTCTGTTAGCACGGTGAGTTCCTCACGGGAGAAGTGGACCTGCCGCTTGCGGTCGCACGCTTTCTTCGCTACTTTTCCCATTTTTCTTGGTTTCACTAGGGTGGATGACGGGTTGGGATGTGTCTCAGGGTGGTGTTTTTAGTGGTTGTGTATTTAGTGGTTTTATAGGTGTACGGGGTGTTGTTTCCCGTTCCGGGCCCATGTTTTTACTTCCGTTTCCGTATATTTACGGTCGCCGTACTTTCCGGTTGGCGCTCACTGCGGTGTCCGCTATGATGGGTGGCGGTATTGCACCTAGGGCGCCGTACGGCGGCGGTGTGGGCCGTTTTGGGGTCATTTCCGCCATCGCGGACTTTGCACTTCCGCCATGGCGTGGTGCTCGTGCCCGATGGGTCGGAATGGGCCGCACTTTGCTCCATCGTGCAATGGCGGAAACGCTATTTACGCTGTGGCGGTCCGGTCAGTCGCTTTCCGCCAGGGTCGTAATGAGGGCCCTTGACTTTATTATCCGTAGAACAAGTAGCCTTTCGAACCATTGTGCATCAAAACCGTATGGCTTTAGACATTGTCCTAGCCCCACAAGGAGGCATCTGTGCAACCATTAAAATCCAGTGTTATACTTTTGTACCCAGTTATGCAAATAATATTACTGACATTGTTGCTCGTATTTGCCACACTGTAAGCCTCCTTCACACCAGTCTGGAGGATTCCTGGAAATTTGAGTCTTGGATTGAGGGTCTGCTGGGACGTTTGAGTGTGTCTATTGGGCAGATCTTACTCATAGCACTAGTGTTAATAATAATTTTGTCCTGTTTGATGATGGCTTGTAAGGGTCTCTATTATCGAGCATGTGCCAACAGCTCTGAAGTGTCTCAGACTGCCCTAGTACTTTACTGTCATCCTACTGAAAAAATAATATGTTTTAATATGTCTGGATGCAATGTTCGTTCCCCATAAGATGTATGCAATGAGAATGGAGTGAAGGTCTCATAGGAGGTAATTGTGAGATAAAGTCTGGAATTAAACATAGTATGTACTCTCCTACCACACTGCAGCATTATAATATTGGGTAGGTACTGCAAACTGCTATGTGTAAACAACAGTTTCTTGCCCGTGTGAGGTGAGGCTTTAGGCTTTACTGCACGTGTGACTTCACATCTCTCACTTCTGGTGTGTTTCCTTTTGGCACATGTAGGCGTGTTTTGTGTTTAGGCTCCTGCTATTTTAGGAAAAGAAGCTTTAGCAGATGGAAGTCATCATACTGTAAGCATGCTTGCTTGTGTCAGACTGTGTGGTAACATCTGAGGTGTATTTTCAGCTCCACTAAATGTATCACTTTATGCTGTCCTTCCTTATTACACTATCTCAACAAGTGAGACTGCGGCTGGTATTAAAGACTTGTATAGTGTGGCTTTGCCCCCTGCTTGTAACATTGTTTCAGTCAGGGGAGAAATTGGGCCTGAACAATTTCCATCACTGGGTTCAATATGATTCCTTGCCCTGACTGGATCAGCCCTTCCATTGAATGCATGTGTTCCTTTGGATATAAGAGAATGGTGCTTGGAGGGGAGTGGGGGGTTCTCACTTGCACCGAAGCCCTGTACTCTCATTGTTTGATGTCCTGTTGCTTGGTTTCTACTAATAGCTTGTTCACCAATCCACCGGAATCGTCGGTGGGCATTTTTGTATGACACTGGCATGCCAAATCCACCAGAGGTGACAATCTGGAACTGTTTTGGTGGTGGGCAGCGATTACTGATCCACGGCAGGCCTTCATGAGGAAAAGGGGATGGGCTAATAGCATCTTTTGAAAACTGCATTATTTGAAACCCCTTCTGGGGAGGGAAAAACAGCGTGGATTGATCGGGGATCCACAGGGGGAAGACCAGTGGGACTGAAGAGAGATGATAACTGGTTGAAACTAAACAGTGACAAAACCGAGGTTCTACTGATTGGCTACCCGAGCCTAAAGTCGAATTGGATTCATGAGTTTTGGCCTGAGACCCTGGGACCATGCCCCTCTCTGAAAAATTCAGTTAAAACGTTGGGGGTGAAACTTCTACCTTCGGGCTCAAGAGATGCTCACATTACAACAGTCTGTAATGCTGGCTTTGCCAAGTTGAGCGTTAAGAAGATACTTCCTTTTCTTCCATCCGAGTGTAGAACTCAGATAGTCACGTCGTCTATTATGAAGGCGCTTGACTACTGCAATGGGATTTACCTGGGACAGCCTCTGTTTCAGATTAAACGGCTACAAGTCTTGCAGAACTCCGCGGCTCATGCTTTGCTGCTCCAGTTCCACTGGCTCCCTGTTTTCTACCGTATTAAATTTAAGGTGCTGTGCATGACACGCCATTCTATACACACTGTTGGAGCCACATATTTGCAGGAGAAATTATCATGCTACAAACCTGGCAGGTCCTTACAGCAATCCCTCATCACCCCCTCATCCCTTCTCCTTCTCACAGGCCGTTACTAACCCTGCTGTGCTATTTTTAACCACAGCCCTCCTCACCCCACATCCCTCATCCTTGTCACAGTTGTTCATTAGAATTTTAATTTGTATTTGAAATGTGTAAACATGCACATCTGACAGACTGAATTGCATGTGGGCATGAAAAAAGTGTGACACAAGCAGAATGAAAACAATTAAGGAGAAAGTAATAAGCCTTTCAGAAAAGTATTTCAAGGTTTTGTGGAAAGGTAAAAGCTGACTAATGTTGTCGATAGCTAAAGGGAGGTCATTGCACATAGATGGTTGAGGGACCCAGAATCTGAAATCAGGAGGAAGAGCTGCTCAGAATGGAAAGACCTGACATGCTTATAATGGATAATATTGTTTTCGAGACACTTTCGGGCTAAACCATAAGGCATTTAAAAACAAGACAGATAACTTTAAAGAGATCCCGACACGGACTGCGAGACAGTTTAAGGAGTGTCTGAAAAGGGTGATGGAGAATTTCATTAGCCTGAAGACCAAATCATTTGTGACATTCGGAGTGCCCTGTAGCTAGCTCTTACAGGTGATACTCTAGCAAAATCCAATTTCAAGTTGATGAGTGCCCCCACAATCAAGGGAAGAGCATCTTTAGAAAGAAAATGTAAAACCTGTCGAAGAACCCTAAGTTTATAATAGGAAGACTCGATAACCTCTCCGACTTGTGCAGTAAGTCCATGAGATCAGCTCGCCAAATACTGCGTAGGGTTTTTACTCTGTTTGCCTAAATCATGGGGAAACCAAACAAAGCAAGTTGAGAAGGAAGGATTTTATAATAGAGCTGTGTGACTTTGGCATATGAATGGCAAGATCTTTAAAATCCGCAAATAGAGTAAGAAGAGGGCGAATGTAAACATTAAACAGTAAAGACAAAAGTGGAGAGCTTTGAGAGACGCCACAATAAATGGGACTCGAATCTGAGAGAAAAGTACCAAGACAAACTCACCATGTTCTGGTAGATGGAAAGGATTGAAACCATGTACTAGCTGAGAATGATAATTCCAAGTTATGCCATAATTTGAAAAGCAGGATATCATGATTAACTGTATCAAAGGCAGTGAAAAGATCAAGAACAACCAGCAATGTGAAATTTCCAGCATCAGTTTTTAACAGAATATTGTACAAAACTGCAACTAAGGCAATCTCTATGCTGTGTCTTAGCTAGGACACTGCAAGACATAACAGGGTCTGTCTGGATGGATGCAAAGCTGTCTTTAACCCTGCTTTGCTCCTCCTTGGCAAAGTTCCTCTTTATCCACTGTTAGGGAGAATTCTCAGTAATGTGCTAATTCCTTAGAGACGCCCAGCAACTTTGCTGGATTTTAAGGACTTGAATTTTTAACATGGAGAGAGTAAGACCCTTTTTCCCACTCTCTCATGTATTTTAATGTGATTGTTAACTCTGTGTTTCTTTTGGTTGTGGAGTCTGACAAACTCCATAGGCATCATCTTTTACATTGTGCCACACAGCACCTTCAGTGCAGTGGCCCAGGGAAGTCTTTCAGATTTCTCAAAGGTTTAAATACCTTCTCTTAGATAAACTACTGTTTCCAAGAGCAGTAAAGTGAAATTTACTTTACTTACATTTGTAACTTTCCATACCCAGCACACACTTCTTACAATAGGGTGCTGGAGGGGTTACTTAGTATCCCATGTAACAATTTGATGTTAACCTTTTCTCGATGAATGGCTGGTGCCATTGGTTTACTTTTAACTACCGTGGTGTGCATTTACCGCGGGATGCGTTTGCAGCTGCAGTAAAGCAGCCATGTCAGAATGGGCCGGTCTTTTTTTTCCCATTTCTTTGTGGAAAGGTTTGGTCCCTTTGTTCGTTTCGTCTTTGGCAGGATTCACTGGTGAAGCCCGCCTCTGGCTCCAGGGTGTCTACCGGGGGCAGGAAGCGAGGGAGGTGCCCGAAACATCCTGTGCTTAGTCTCCTAGGAGACAGGAATGCACTGTTAGGTGATTGGCCGGCTGGCTGTCTGGCAAGGACAGTCACGCTGCTGGGTGACTGACAGCTAGGCTGGAATGAATGGAAAGAAACCTGCATAAAAGGTGAGGTTGTTTGGCTTGGAAGGCAGAGTCGACCACTGGGCGAAGGAATCTGAAGAAGAACTTGAAGAGGACGCCTGCTGCAACTCCTGGACCGTTGATTTGCCCGGTGAACCCCTGCTGCTGTGCTGAAACTCCAATTTCGTTTTGACTAGAGAAGCCCTGCAAGGATGACTTTTCCCCTTGAGTTGGTGGGACCAATCAACTCCAAAGTAAGCCACCTGGACATCCTCTCAGAGCTGTTTGAAATTGAACACTAGATTGTGTGTGTTGCTTTTAAGCTGGCCAAGAGCTCCAGGAATATCCTCCGGACTCCCAGGAAGCATGACTGACGGAGCCTGAGCCACCTCAACAGAGTGCTGAACCCCAGATATAAGGAAAGCCCATCTCGACAGCCAGGAACCGCGGTGTTGCTATTTGCGGTAGACGCAAGGAGCTGAAACACTGAAGTGCCACTTGTTTGAAGATTGCCGGTTGCGGTCAGTGACTGTCCCATTGCAGTGTAGGAGTCCCCAGAAGTTCTCCCTCTTGTCCCCACAACTGAGACCCAGGAACACCAGGATATGCAGAGCTGCACAGAAACAGAAGCCATCTGCTGCACTTTTCTTCAACCTAAAGGTACTATACAGTCTAAGAGAACTTACATCTTGTTGTGTAACCTCACTTGTCCTCATTGGAGACTTGTTGCATCTGTGGAGTTGCTATCAGCCTCTTTACCTGACAAGCCTAATCAGCTTGTGGCCCTGCTTTGATTTCTTCTTATTCTACAAAGTCTTCTAAAACATTGTGCAAGACTATCTACTTACCTTCAAGGAGTGCTTCAGTTCAGCTTGACTTTTGCTAACTTAACATTGGCTGGCCTGGCTCCCTGAATGACTCTTCTCCCTCTGCTTATGTGTTGTGTCTTCCTTATAGGAAGGGGTTAACTGACTTTGCATTGGGGGAGGGGAGGGGTTATTTTGAAAGTACTTACCTGCTTAAGAATAATTGTGTGAATACTTGTCTATTCTGAAACCTCTTTTCTTTGACACTCCTCTCAAGAATATTCTAAATGCAACAGTGATATATTAATGTCCCCAGCATCCTAACTATTGAAGTCACCTGAGGGCCTAGGTAGTGTCTGTGGGCCATCCCAAATGGGTGTTCATGTGTGTGTTGCTTTATAATGCCCCCTTCTGAGGAAGGCTTACTCTAACTGACTGTTAAATTAATAATTGTTTAATGAAGATACCATGTGTGTAAGAGTTTATTTTAATACTTGTCACTTTGAATCTCTGTGTAACTCCCCTACAGCTCACATTGACCCCTCTTGAGATAAGCATGGCTGCTCAACACGCTACCAACCTGTGTAGTACAGACTTATACCAAAGGTTGGGTTCCTATTGTCAGGAGTTCAGGGTTGTTGTAGTGCAGCCAAAGGGTACTGTATACAATCTTGCCTAACACCCACCGCAGCCCTCCTCATCACAGTCCCTCATTACCTCTGAATCTCGCTGCCCCGTCACAGTCCCTCATTACACCACCACAGTCATTCCTCCTCTTCACAGCCCCTCATTATCTCTGCCACCTTCCTCCTCATCATAGCCCCTCATAACATTGCAACTCTCCTCCTCATCACATTCCACACTATCCCTCAAACCGTCCTCCACATTACAGTCCCTCATTACCCCAGCATTCGTCCTCATCATAATCATCATTACCCCACATCCCTCCTCCTTGTCACAGTCTCTCATTACCTTTTGCAGCTCCTCCTTGACACAGTTCAACATTACCCCTGCCACCAAAATCCTTGTCACAGTCTCCACGACACCTACATCTCTCCCCTTCAGCACATAACCTCAATAATCCTTTATGCACCTCCTCTCGGCAGTCCCTCATTTCTGCCACATCCATCCTCCTTGCTCCACGCCCTCTTCTCATCACACTCTCTCATTGCCACCTCAGCCCTCTTCCTTTTCACAGTCCAGCATGATCACCCTCATCAGAGTCCCTACATTTATCCTTGTCTCATCCACTCTTTTTCCATGTCCCAGTACCTCTTTCTTATCGGGTGGCAAAGCAAGGCATGGGGAATAGTCAAAGGCTATCCCCTGGAAAAGGTGGACATTGTCCAGGGCCCACAATGGGGAAAACCCGAACACCTGCAATTCAGCAATATTTCTGTCTTGACTGTACCTTGACTGTACCTTTTAGGCAGAACCATATTAAGAAATGTCAACAAAGAAAAGTTAACGATGAATTCTATGCAATTCGAATACTAGGACATTTCTGAGGGCAAGCAGAACCATCATAATGATGAAAAGAAAAGGGCCAATACATTTCCCCTTGCGATTTTGTGTCTTAAAAGATGAGTAAACATTTCAACAAATAACCTTTTCTGACAAAGACCGATATAGATAGAACAGTATTTTCGTAGACGAGTCACAAATAAGAACATGCTTCGATCAAAATAGCAGTGAGGTATTTAATGGCTAACACTCTTTATACATATTAAATACATTACTGTTTAGATGTTTACCAACCTCCTTAATTTTATAAATTGTTTCTTCTCCAATCCTTTTCAATAAATGAAGCTTTCCTCGGCATACAGATTTTGTTGGGTGTTCTTGATTATTTTAATGAGATTCATCCCCTTTTAAGGACATCATTATTTCTGAATTTACAATTAATAACAGGGTATATATGTTAGCTGGTAAGATAGCTCAGCAGGTACATACTCACTGCTGTAATTTCAGTGAGATCGGCCGGTGACAGGTTCAGATCCTGGCAAGGCCAGTTTGTCTTTTCATCCTTCCGAGTTTTATAAGTGTGACCAAAATTATTTTATTTATTGATCTAGCTTGTATTACTAATGTATTAAAAGTGGACTTTTTTAACAGCATAATACAATAAAAAATAATTGTATGTAAATGCTCTGTGTACAGTGCGTTTGGTGCAAGCGCTCAATGAATAACAAATCATTACCATATTAGTGGGTTGCACCAAATAGGTCACTTCAAAAAAACTGTCGATCAACAGGAAGGAGTAAAAGAGGTTGATACTTAATGGGGAGGTACCTCTATTGAATAATTGCTGTGCTAGAGTCAGTAATTTTTTTCTTCACTGACTAAGCCTTACGTAAAAAACTCACAAATAAAAACACAATCTGGGCCATTTTAAATCAAGTAGTAATTACATGCAGGGGCCCACCAACCCTTGCACCTACCTGCTGCTGGCCTCTGCATGCGATTTTCAACACTCTCAAAGTGGAGTGTAAATGCAGTGAGGAAAGCAAAGGTGAAATCCCATTTACTCTTTATTTTTACCCTCCGATTTGAGAGAAATAAAACACTGCCTGAAAACACGCTGTTCAGACAGTGTTTAATACTGAATTGCAAGGGAATCCAGCTGGTCATTTGCAAGTGCTAATGTGTGGCGTAATCCATTGGAATCCATTATGGTAATTGGTTTTACACCTGCATGAACATCTCACGAAGGTGTGAAACGAAGTTCCCTCCTGAGATGGAAGAGGAAAGTAAAGCAGAGATGCTATCTCCAGTTTGCTGCCTTCTTATGCCTCAAGACAACTGTAAAATGAAGTGGAGCATCAGGAAAGTGTAAACTGCTTTTATGCTTTCCTTTTACTCTCCACTTAAGTAAAAAAAATAACACCCTAAAGATAGGTGACATATCACCTTTACCTTTGTATTTTATAATGGATTCCTTTGAAATCATTAGCAGGTTCTAGTGTATGTGTTTTCCATTGCAATCTATTCATTTTACACCTGCATCAAAATCTCCTACACGCGTAAACCAAAGTGCTCTCAGGAGATGGAGAAAAGCAAAGTGGAGATGCTATCTCTATTTTGCTGCCCCCTACAGCTCAGGACAGCTTTAAAATGAAGTGGAGGTGACAATGAATGTGTCAACTGCTTTGATGCTTTCCTTTTACGCTCCACTTCAGGAGACAAGGACGCCCAATGTATGGTGATGCAGACGGTTGTAATGCCAACGCTTCCCTGACTGACAGTTCTCCTTGGTCGCGGATTAAAGGTTTAACACTGCACACACTTGCTGTACGATGCAAGGCCCAAAGAAGTAGACAATAGTACGGATGTTCTTCAATACCACCACAGAAAGGAAAAACACGATTTAGGATTTAGTGGGAGAATTCCCAGACGGAATTTGGTATATAGGATGTCTGCACATAATACTCACATCCAAGTGTCCAGTTGATGTCAAGATAGGTTCCCAGGAGACGCGAAGTGGAAACATGTTGAAAAACCACTCAAATAGAAATCTGTTTATTTTGCTCTTAACGCCTATTTGAGAAGGCGAAATGGAAGCATCCACGATACCTATATCATAGAGCAAATATTAGGGATAGCTGTGGTTGCCCCTGCGCATTTGAATACATTAATGCATCCAAATCAGCTTTAGTTTAGCATGAGCCATAATAAACTCTTGGCCTGATTCACACAGCGTTTTTCAATGGCAGTGCACCATTATAAAACGCTTCTGTGAATCAGGCGGAGCTCAGAGAGGAGCAGTCTGGGCAATGCGGCATTGGAGCACTGTGAAGGTGGAATTCAGTGGAGGCGGACCTAAATCCCCCGGCTGTAGTGCACTGAAATTGAAGAGGGATTTCATAATTATAAACAAAAATACAACCATTGGAATAGAATGGATACATTAATCACTTCATTAATACACTTTAGAACCTGGCGAGGGCGCATTCAGAATGAGAGAACCATTCTGATTGGCTCTCGCCGAGGCATTTACCCAGCCGGGAATCTCTCGGCTGGGATTCCACGGCCATTGTTCCCGGTGGAGGCGTGGCAGCCCCTAAGCCAATGAGGAGGCTCGAAGCGCAGCCATCCCCGCTCTGAGCCTCCACAGCTGAGAAGCTGCTTTCGCTCCCCGCCGGTGACTTGGGTACGTTTATTTTATTTTTGTTCTCCTCCCCATCCCCTTTCCCCACCCCACTTAGCCTGCTAGTTAGGGAGAATTCTCAAGAATGTGCTAATTTCCCTTACCTTTTGAGACCCCCAACAACTTTGCTGGATTTCTAGGATTTGATTTTTTACCTGGGAAGAGTGTGAACCTTTTTTCCCACTCTTCCATGTATTTTGATGTGTTTATTACTTTTGTGTTCTTTGGTTATGGAGTTTTACAACAACTACATAGGCATCATCTTTTTCTGTGTCACACAGCACCCTCAGTGCAGTGGCACAGGGGTGTCTTTCAGACTCCTCAAGGTTTAAATACCTTCTCTGGGACTGACTACTCTCTCCCAGAGCATGTAAAGTTAAATTGACTTCACTAGTCTTTTTAAATTTACAGACCCAGCACACACTTTCTTACTATATAGTGCTGGAGTGGTTGCCTAGCTAACCCTGAGTCTAAACACTCATGTAACAGTCAAATGTTACCCTTTCCTGCTTGAAATGGCTAGTTTATGTATTTATTTATTTATTTGTTTGAATTTATAAAGCACCCAGCGGCCCGGAGGCATTGTAGCGCTTGTTACAGAAAGTTCACTTAGAAAAAAGAAATGTTCACTTAACAGGTTTAGGGAAAACATTAGAGAGTACTGGTACAAAATCAATGACATTGTTAAAGGGTGTTCCGAGGTTTAAGAGGAACAGAGTTTGAGACAGTATGTTCGGCGTTCTAGTTGAAAAGTTCAGTCTTTAACATTTTTCTGAACACTGAACACGTTTCTTAATCTTTTGGGGCTAGAGCTTCGAAAGTAGAGCCGCCAGCTTCGGCTCTATTAAAAACTGGGACTGAGAGTAGGTGCGAGTACTTGTCTCGTTTTGGCCTGTGGGCTGGCGCCTGGTGTATTCTTTCTGCTAGGTAGGCTGGGGCAGTCTGAGAGAGGCACCTGTGTGGGATCGTGAGGGCCTTGAATGTTATGCATTCTTTAATGGGGAGCAAGTGGGCATCTTTTCTCGCCTGGGAAATGTGATCTCTCTTTGGGATGCTGAGGGCAGCTCTGAGGGCATTCTTTTTTGCGCAGTTTGAAGTCTGTTAATATTTTTGGCAGTGGTGCCTAGGAGTAGAATGTTGCAGTAGTCTAACTTTGCACCAATGGTGGCTCTGGCGATGTTGAGGCAGTAGTTTGGCCATAAGTGGAATTTCGCTGCATTTATGATTTTAGTAGTGAGTGCGGCCGATGAAGAGATGGCAGTGGTTTTAAACAAACTACCATGATTTTTCCCGACCGCGAACACCGGTAGCTAAAAATCGGGTCAGCCATGTTTTTCAATATGGCGCCCCAGACCTATCTGTAAAAACAGTCTCCGGTCAACTTTTTTCAACTTTTCTTTTTGGAAAGGTCCTTCTTGTGTTTGTCTCTGCGAGCCAAACCAGGTTTGGTCCCTTTGTTCATTGGCCTTTGGCGGGTTTCAGTGCTGAAGCCCTCCTCTGGCGCCTGAGTGTCTGGTCTTGACAGGATGTGAGGGAGGTGCCCGAAACTCCCTGTGCTTAGTCTCCCAGAGACCTGAATGCACTCTGGTGTGATTGGCCGGCTGGCTGTCTGGCAAGGGCAGCCACCCTGCTGTGTGAGTGACAGCCAGGCTGGAATGAGTGGGGGGAAACTGTTTAAAAGCAGGTCTCTGGGAGTTGGAAAGCAGAGTCGACCACTGGAACGAAAGAACCGAAGACGCGCTGACGGAAGATGACTGCTGCAACTCCTGGTCCACCGGTGAAGCCCTGCTGCAGGACCGAATTGCCTGAAACTCCATTGACAGAGAAGCCCTTCAAGGTTAACTTCTTCCCTTGAGTTTGGTGGGAACAATCAACTCGTAAGCCACCTGGACACCGTCCCCATCCTAGTCAAATTGTTTTCAGAGTGCTGTTGAAAACTGGATAGCCAGGGGGAAGGAAACCAGCTTGTGGACTTTAAGGCACTCACACCTTAAACCGACGTTTTGCCAAAGCTTGTGGCCTCTTCCCTGGGCAGTGCAGGACCCTCCCGACATCCTCCTCCTTGTCTCAATGACTGAAGCTCAGGAACAGCGAGATCTGTAGGAACTCCAGGAACAACTGCCTCAGCTATAGCGTTTCTTCACTTACAAGGTACTGTGCAAGTGCGGTGCAGAACTCTGTTAGGCCACGGTGAAAGTATGCAAAACTTTCCCAACTTTGAGGGCTTGTCCTTCCCTAAACCAACATCTAACTTTTCGTCTGACCAAATTTTTCTGAGATCTGTGGCAAAGACTTAACCATTTACTACCAGAACTGTGCTTTACTATACAAGACTCTGAACCATTGACTTTGGCCCAGGCCTATTGAATTGAATTGCTGGTTGTAGAGAACTGAAACCCTTTGCCCTGCCTTTGAAAGTATTTGTGTCATTGATTCTTATAGCCTTGTCTTTTTGCCCCTTTTTAAAGTATCTGAAGTGCCATTTTGCTCCCACTTCAGGGGAGCTGAACTTGTTCAGAAACTGATTGGTTGTGTATTGTAATGTATTAGACTGTGATTTTGAGCTGCTTCTGCTAGTGGGAGGTTTTCCAAATGAATGTGTAAATAAATGTATATTCTTTTACCAAGAAACCTTGAATAAGTGTGTATTTGAATCACTGTAATTGCTAGTCCTTTGTGTGACCGGTTGTACTGTTCACTCTACTCTTGAGATAAGTCAGGCTGCTCAGCCACTGCTACCAGATTACTGTGTAGTACAGGCTTGTACCAAAGGTGAAATTGTACTGACACTTGTAGTCTTAATTGTGTGTAGTTGTCCCAAAGGTGCTGCATATGATTCTGCCTAACATTGCTTTGTCAGTGGTGGGGGACGATGGCAGCCTCCAGTCATGTGGAGACTCCGGAACGGGGTCATCTCCGCTTCGAGCCTCCACATGGCTGGAGGCTTGCATCGTCCTCCGCCGGGCACCAAGTATGTTTTTTTTTCCCTCCCTTCCGCCCGCCCATCCCCAACCCCACGTACCTTCTTGTCTTTTTTTTCGGGAGCAGACATGAAGAGAACAGAAGTGTTCCCAGTGCGTCCACTCCCGATGGCCACAATGGAAAAGGAAAATGGACTCTGTTTTCCCTTTCCCTGTGGCCATTTTCTTGGTGGTATTTTTTATTTTATTTTTCTGTCCCGAAACGGTTCGGGACAGAAGAAAATGCTTTTAGTGCTCCAGTCACGCAGATCTTGCAAGCAAGGTTACTAAAAGCAATATGACCCGAGCGGCGGGGGCTCGCTCAGGCCTATAACTATGGGCCCCAGGGCATTATCTGAGTCGGTAATGCCCCCGCTGCTCGGGTCATATTGCTTAATTCACAAACAGCTAATTGAAAACCTCTGTAAATAATGTCACTGTTATATAAATGTCATCCTTTCTCACACTTATTGGAATGCACATTGTGCAATCGTTCCATTGTTACTCTTTACTCCTCCCTATAGGAACCAATAAACACATGTTTGGCCATCATAAGCAGAATAGCAGATAAGAATATGTCAAATAGACTCCAACTCAATTCGCCAAACAACAAACTATCTTCTGTCGGCAAACCCACCTAATTCACTTGCACCTTTCAGTAACGGTCACTCTGAATCAAAACCACTGGAAATTGTTTCTTTGTCCCATGCAACTCTGCATGGTCAGGGAGCACTCATTTTATAAAACCCATCAGCACCCTGGCAGTGGGAGCCAGCCAATCAGGTGGCTAGGAACGCAGGCTTGAATCAGCGATGAAAGCTCACTTTCCATGCCTCCTGACAGCCGGCTCTTCCTGCCGCCATCTTCCCCCAACCTCCATCCCCCTTTTTCTTCTCATTTCCCACCCCCTCTAATTACCTTAGTTTGGCGGCGGCAAGTGCTCCTTCCCCTTGGCTAAGTGCTGGAACAGGGGTAACAGCCCAGAGTCCTCATTAATTGCCATTGCTTTGCTCGGGGTGTTAACTTGCGCTGCCGGTCCGTCACCCCTGGGCTTAACGCCACAATATAGTCCAATCATTATTTTTTCATCTAGAGCAGGGGTCTGCAACTTACTGCTTTCCAGGTGCTCTGTGCTACAACTGCCATAATCTCTCACTGTTGGCTATGGCGGCTAGCGGTGATGGCAGCTGTAGTCCAAAACATGTGAAGAGCTAAAGCTTGCAGACCCCTGATCTAGTGACAAACCAAATCAACAACAATAGCTCCGCTTTTCACTTCTATTTTCATTTTAAAATTGTGTTGTAATACACAATATGTTAGACCATATTTGACAATTTCTCTGCTCTGCCTTAGCCTGGCACTCTTTACATGCAGTTGTATGCAGAGTGCGTTTTCTTTTATTGAGCTTCGCTTCCCACCTACATTACAGCAATACCCAGTCATTGGTAATCCTAGGTGAACATATTTAGTTACATTGAAAAGCACCCACAGATTGTTGCTTCAGTATAATTGGAATCTCACAAACATTTTCCGGAATTCTGGTAAAGCGTTTTGGATGGACAGAGAGAACATTACAATATAGGATTTAGTTGAGTGAGAGGTTGAACATTAGCATAGTATTTAATTGATGAAGAGACAGGAATATGAAATTTGAGAGGCCATCTTTTTCTGATTACTGGTTACTGTTAGGTGAAGAGCGACCCCAGCGATGGCCTTGTATGACAGACTTATATTTCATTTTTGCAAGAGTAAGGTTACCGTCATCCTGCATATATTGGAAGGTAACTGAAGATTACATTAATTGGTCCTGCATTACAAAAGTGTCTTCAAATCACATTAACAAATGCTTTTCTAACTTGGTGTGCTATTTTTGTCTGGCAAATGCGGGAAATACAAGTTAAATAGGAAAAGCCTTAGAATTGTCAGTCAGTCAAACAAAACTTTATCCTGCATAACATCCTTTTAGTTAGAACATGTTCAAAAATAAAAGGTACCATAAAGGATATATGTATAGAAAAGATTTCAGTGGCGATTATTCTTAAATACAATTAGCATAAAAAAGCCTTCATTACAAAAAGACATTTAAAGGTTTCAGAGAAACAGTCTATGCATGAACGGCAGATGAGTTAACAAGTATTCTAAAAGCAAGTCATAAAGTTCAATTCAAGTTATTAGTTTACCATATGTTAAAATCATCTGTTAAACAAAGGCGAAAAGAAAGATAAGACAAAAAAATCTAATTTAGACAGTGGCAGACATGATGCTATTCCCCCAGCTGTGACTCTACATCATCAGGAATTATATAAAATCATTCATTTGAGGAGAGGGGAGTCTCCATAGTCTATGGAAACTACCCAGTCCCTTTAATGGCATAAGTTACATGTATGGGGATGCCCTCATTGCTCTCTTTGTTTTGGGTGGGGGTTTATTTCAGGGCCCTCATTCTTTGTAACTATGCCCTGTATGTATATCGTGCCATTGCAAAGACAACATGAAACCACATAGACTGTCTTCGAAATGTCATAGCTTCACCTGTCCGGTGAATCCTAGCTTCCCTCAAGACCAGTTTCAGATAAGAGTGTCTTAAGTTTAGTGCTGTGTGGCAGATCAGCAAATAGTGAATCATGGTTTCACTAACGGACCCACCCATAGGATACACTTCCAATCCTATGTCTGTCCACGATTCAGTAAAGGATGATGTTTGCAGTACACCCATCCTCAGGTGTACATACAGTGATCGTTCGTATGATGGGGCAATCCTATCGAGATATGTGTTATGCCCGACCATCGTCGTAAGCGTAAGGTACTCTGGCCCCCGTTGCTCTTAGACTTGTGTTTTTTCAACTTGTTGGCAGCCGGACCTATTCGGTCCGCCAGGCAGTCCCATAGACCTCTTGCTCCTAGATCAAAATAACTTTCTTCAAATGGGTAGAATTGTTTGGAAGCAGGAGGATATTATTTTCAACTGAGTGATTCTTTCTTTTGTAAAGGTTATGAGGAAATAGTAGTTGTAGAGAAAGTCCCAATATTCTTTGAAGGAATTGATGAGAATATATTGATTTTATGTAATTTATTGTGCCATATTATTCTAAAAAGGAAAAATACTAGCAGCAACTTGAACAAGTCTAAAGTCTATTGTGGCAGAAGGAAATTATATCTAGTGTTTGTAAATCAGTGAGGTATGTTTGTCTCAAGCAAGAAGCTATACTAGTTGCAGAGATAAATGGTTAAAATTATTTGGAGGCAAAAGGAGATTATATTCAGTGGCTGTAACTCAGTCCACCATCTTTTTGTGACAAAAGATAATACTAATAGTAAGCAACAAGAAAAAGTCTTAGGCTACTTTTGAGGTTGACAGAGGTCATATTTAGTGGATTTAAGATGAGGTACTGTATCCAGGTTGTATAGAAAAACCTTAGAAGCCTTCTATGACTGCATAGAAAATATTATGTTCAGTTTCTTTCTCTTCTGATGAATAAGAGTAATTAGTACCCGGCGAGGGCGCAATCCGAATGAAACAACCATTCTGATTGGCCCTCGCTGAGCCATTACCTGGCTCGGAATCCCTCAGCTGGGATTCCACAGCCATTGTACCCGGCGAGGGACATGGCAGCCCCTCAGCCAATGAGGACGCTCGAAACGGGGCCATCCCTACTCCGAGCATCCCCACATCTGAGAGGCTGTCTTCGCCCCCTGCCGGGGACTCAGGTAAGGCTTTTTTCCCCTTTCCTCCCTCCTCCCTGCCCTTCCCACCCCACTTACCTTCTGCCTCCTTTGTCCCCAGTGGGGGACGATGGCAGCCTCCAGCCGTGTGGAGGCTCGGAGCGGGCCATCCCAGCCCCGCGCCTCCATATGGCTGGAGGCTTCCATCATCCCCTGCCGGGGACGCAGGTATGTGTTTTTTCTTCCTCCCCCCCATCCCCACTTACCTTCTTCTCCTTTTTTTTCTGGGAGCGGATGCGCTGGGAATACTTCTGTTTCCAGCGTGTCCGCTCCCGATGGCTGCCATGGAAAGGGAAAATGGACTCTGTTTTCCCTTTCCCTGCGGCCATTTTCTTGGTCTTATTTTTCTTTCTGCCCGGTCACGCAAATCTTGCTGGCCGGGGTACTAAACGCAATATGACCCTCACGTCGAGGGCATTACTGACTCAGGTAATGCCCCAGGGCCTTCTATATCTATGGGCCCTGGGGTAATGCCCCCGCCGCACAGGTCATATTGTTTCAATCTTAGTTGCAGGAAAAGTCTGAAAAGTCTACGGAGGCAGGAGATTAATATATTCTGGAAATTGGTATTCTGTGTCATCTTTTTGTGGCAAGAGAAAAAACCAGGAGTGAATAGAAAAAATCTTAGAAGTATTTGGCGGCATAAGGAGATGACTGTAGCTCAGTACACTATCAGTTTGTGATAATAGACAATGCTAGCAGCAGCAAAGTGGAAAAAGTCTTTGAATGTTTCAGAGGCAGAAGGAAATTATATTCAGTGGATGTAACTGAGTTAACCACTTTTCATAGCAAACAAGAATACATTCTAGTGCCAGAGAAAAAGATTTTTTGGGATTAGAAGATGGCATTTTCAGTGGCTGTAATTCAGTGTGCCATAATTTTTTGATGAATGAGAGAAAAATCCTAACTGTGGAGAAAAGCCTTTGAATTAATTGGCGTTAATAACACATTGTATTCTGTTGTTGTAACTTGGTGTGCCATCTTCTTGTGATGAGATAAAAAACTAGTAGTGAGTGATTAGAACAATTATGACAAATCTCTGGAGGCACTGTGGATTATATTCAGTGGCTGATGATCTAGAGAAAATACTACTTGTGAAGAAAGGTTTTATAATTCTGAGGAGACATCAGAAGATTATATTCAGTGGTTGTATCTCAGCAAGCTATCTTTTTGTGATGATAGAAATTACTAGCAGCAGAATACTGGAAAAAGTATTTGGAGCTCATAATCGAGTCGCCATGTATTTTGGTGGCGGTCACCTGTACATTTATACTCTTGTGTAAACGGGTCCCGCCACAGAAATGCATAGTGGAGTGACACATGGGAGGGTTAAAAATCATCTTACAAGCTTGTACGTCGCTCTTTTTCATCCACCACCCAAATGAAGCAAATAAGGCTTGCCATGTACGCATGGCAGGCAGCATAAACAATGGATTCCCATGCAGTCTGCCGGCTTTTTGCTGGTATAAAAAGCTAGCAGACTCCATAGGAATCCACAGCATTTGCACTGGGATGAAAATGCATGCCAATGAAAATACTGTAGTATTTTTATGCCGAGAGGAAGGGAGCGGCAAGTTATGATCGGCCCCTCCTCTTTGCCAAACAAATACTTGAAAATGAGCCATGATGTGAATGAAAGACATAAAAGCATTATGCAAGGCTTTCACGCCCTTCATTTACGTCACAGGTTCATCCAAAATATTTTTTCAGAGGCATAGGCAAGAGAGTTATATTCAGCAGGATATTCAGCAGCATATTCAGCTGACAGATGAAAAAAAAAACAGATGACAGAAAATAATAGATGAAAAGTGTTCCACAGAAAAGTGACTGTTTTGCGTCTCATTATGTCTTAAACAACTCGAAGTGCCAGGAAAAAGCGAGAAGAGAGGGAGGTATGATGCTAGAGCACATCTTACATCAGCCACAGCAGCTGCTCTGTGCATTCTGGATGCCAGAAGGGCGAGTGTCATCAATTTCACATTCAGCAGATCACTCTCATATCCACAATACTGTTCTTCATGCTCAGGTATTGCAGCTAGAGAAGGAGGAAGCAGAGAAGGGTTTTCAGCTCAGTCTCTCCTGGACATAAATGAGAAAGCATGTGCAGATTGTACCTACTGGCATGAGATGTTCCTGGTCAGCCTCTCCACCACCACCAACTGCAAAGATGAGTATGAGAACAATGATGCTGATGACGAGCAAGAGGAATGCGATTCATCCAGAACTGGCAAGCAGCACATGATTTTGGAAGCCAGTGATACTGAGGAGAATAAAGAGGAGACAAATGCCATGTTACAAAGATAGTATGGAAAAATATTCCAGTGTGTTCTGAAACATATATGGAATCAAGTGAAAAGGAAAGCCTGCCATTGCTTCAAAAGCCAAAATCTCCTTCAAAATTAAACTGTTTTCATCCTTTCAAAATGCTGCTTTGATGCCAATTTCATCTGTCATTGTGAAACCACTGTGAGTAAAAAGGCCCAGTTAAAACCAAGTCTCAGAGAAATCAAAAGCAACTTAATTTTCACTCGCATGGGAAACATGCGCTTATTTCTTCATAAAATGTATCCAGGCACAGCAGTTCAAAGAGACTTTTTACTCTCTGAGCTAGGTCAAGGAGAATTGTATTTATGCTTTAGATAAGAGTCCTGCTGCAAGGAAAACAACTGCAGCTGCCAAGACAGTGGCATTCTGAGGAGCTGCAAACCGAATTAAAAAAGAAATGATAGCAGTTTTTGACACATGTGGAAAAATGGGCTGTGCTGACTGAAGAGAAAAAAATTACCTGTTTGAAACTCAATTTTTAATGAAAGCCTGCCTGCTTAGTGGTGACAATACACACATAGGATATCTTCTGTCATAGGTTGGTTTAATTCAAGACAAAGTAAGAAATTAAACAGTTTTAAACACATAGGCTGGAGTTGCAAGCTCTCTGAAAAATGTAATTCCAGTTGCCAGCTATGAAACTCCTCCTAGACAGGGTGATACACCCTAAATCCAGGACTATTAGGTGTGAAGTACCTGCTTGACAAACTTTGAATGGGATAGGACAATGGCAGTTCACATGCTCATCAGACATTCGTCTTTGCTCCAGGCTGGGACAATAGCAGTCCTGGGACACTCACCTATCAAGTGTGAAAGGGCAATAAAACCTTCAATTAAGACTGGAAACACCCAGGGCAATAAAACCTTCAATTGAGACTGGAAACCCCCTTGCCTGGAAGGAAATGACAGCTGCTTGCAGTTGAAGGAAGGAAAAAAAAACACGAACAAGTAACAAAGGGACTGCATTTTGGTGCAGGAGACTATGTTATAAGGAAACTTTAAAGACTCTTATTTCTGTAGCAAGAATTAGCAGAAACTTAAAAGTTTGCAGTGTTAAATCTAATTTCGTGGGCCATCTTTTAAAACTTGGCAGAACTCATTGCCGCATGGGGAACGGAAGTTACTGAAATGTGACAGATTCCCAAGAAAGTATTTATGTGGCAAACATAAGATTTTGTACATACATCCCTGGGGACAATTCGCATTTGTGTATAAAATTGTAGAATTTTAGCCAAATCTTTAATGTGAAAAATTACCAAAATGTGTCAGAAAGGCGAAACAAGATTGCACAGACTGGAGGTTTTGACTAATCTGTGCTGCACATCATATGTAACCTGTGGGTATAATTTACCAAGAGATTACAAGTAAAGAAATGCATGTTTTTGGCAAAATCAGATTTTAAGTAAAATAAATGTGTGAGTGTAAGAAACATTGTAAACATCACCTCATAAACCTGACATCATCCCCTTAGAAATTCAACCAGCAGAGAGCAAGGTGGATATTTCTACCCTTGCCCATTCCTGGTATTAGAAGCGGGCATAGTGAATCCTGCCCCTGTCAGATACTGTAATGATGTCATCTGTCATTATAAATAAGGGCCCCTGACTAGCACTCAGGACACACTGATTCCAGATTCCTACACCGGCATCCTGTTCCTGTTTTTTCCTGTCTTCATTTTGCATTTATCCATCTAAACTCCAGATCCCATCCACAAGGCCAAGTAATTGCTTATCCTGCTTCAACTAGGCCTCAATTCTAAAATAATCCCCATAACCAAGGGAATCGCTGTGGTGTTTTGGGGAGCATCCTGAATTAAGCTGGCTTGCTGCCATTCACTGCATGCTGCTGCTATCCGGCTATCCTGATGACCTATAGTATCCAGTAACCAGAATTGCGAATCCAGAAGAACTATCCTTTTGTATCCAGTCCCTGCCCAGCTGACTCTGTCCCGCTGAGTTTGTCTGGCTGTCCTGCGTTAGATCAGATCCAGGTGGTGACCAGAACCTCTGATGGTCCAAAATCCAGAAACTAAAAAGTGGACTGTGAGTATCAATAGGAACCATAGAAACCATAGCCTAACTTTCCTTGCCTTGTACTTAGTTCCAATCTCTAAAACCATCCTATCCTTACCTTAATAACTTGTAACCTTGTCAGAATCCTTATTGCAACCCTGTTATTGATTTCTAGAGCAAGCGCTATCTATTTAGTAATTCTTGTAATTTAAATCCTAAGCTATCAATCCTATTTTGAGTGATCGGGCTGGTTCCGCCAGAGAGGGCGCTGGGGAACTAGGGTTGAACTCATGAATCAACCCTGAAGCTTACTGTGTCCCTCTTTGGTATTCTAGCCTGAACACCCTAGTATAGAATATTCTTGCCCAAATTGATTTTCTTTTCTGTTTTCACTACCCGATTTTTCTATAAACGCACCTTATACTACCGTGCATATCTCTCTCAGTTTAATAGCTAGAGACTTCATTGTACCTAAGATCTATAGCTACAACCCAACCAAAAAACCACACTCCAAATCAGTGAAATTCACCCATTTTGATAAAAGAAGTTTGGTTAATTTCAGGCAGGAAAGAGCATTTTTACATGTGTTATTTTTACTATCAATTGTTTTAAAACTTCGATTCATTTTCTAATTGTATGCTTTTGCTCAATCTATTGCTTATGATTGCTTGTAACTTTCCAGTGTTGCCCCGTGAAGATTTGTACTTATTTAAGAATTTTTTCCCCACATTCATTGTTTGACATTTCTGAGTGTCATTCTAACATTGAAAGGGTTTCAAATCCGTTTTTCTGTCTTTTTTGGGGAGGGAAGGTTGGATTTGAATTTTGTTTCTTATTCGTTATTCCTGATTAACCACTGCTTCTATATATCCATTCATATTTGATTATTTTTTGGGTTGAGGGAACATTGCAGGGGGAAATTATAACTTGAGTGCTATCTTTCCGAAATTCAATAGTGTCTCTATTCTCTGGTGTTGTTCTATCTGTGTTGCTAAAGGGTTAATTTAAATGCATTGTTCACATTCCTATTTGTTATTGTCACCACATTGGTGATTGCTGCCCCATATATTAAAAAGTGTATGATTTTCTTGAATTTTGAAATAAATATATAAATATTACCTTTACCAACCAGCCTGGTTCCTGGTCCATCGTGACCCAGGGTGTTTGAAAAAGGGGTGTGATATGAGTGCTGTATCTCTCAAATATTAAATCCATATATATAACAAAGCATTTCAGTTGTGCGCCGCATACTAGGCTGAGACCAGGGTGTGTAGCCTGATTGAAATCCTTAACAGGGGGGCTCATCCTGGATTTTGAGTTGGTTACCACCCGTGACAGTCTAGCACAGCAGACTAAGCTGCAGGGTAGGGATACTTTGCGTGGTTGGCCTACTGTGCTACATGTATAACCGCCTCCTAAAACAAATACTCCAAGACCAGGCCGGTCTGTAAAAGTAATATTATATCGACCCCAAAATAACTAATAAAGAAAGAACATTTCGAGAATGGCTATTACAGTGGAAATCAGTATGGCTAGGGAGCACCCCCTGCACAAGCTTTTTGTCAGGGGTGAGTGGCCAGAACAGAATGAACATATCTGGCTACAGGAAATCACGCAACAAGTCGCTGCCATGAACCTGGACACATGGCAGGACAATGGCCCATTACACCAAGCTCTCAGTGAATTGTACATGGCCCCAAAAATAAAGAGGAGCAAAGGAAAATTGCCAGAATTGTGGCCTACCTATACCTCCACATAGGAGTGATACAGGAAAAGCATGCTGAAAACACAGTTCTGGTACAGAACCAAATTGAGTCCTTAGTGAAAATCCAGACTGATTTAAATTCTGCTGAACAAAAATTACGTTGAGAGCCAAGAATTGGAGGCAGAATCTAGGGATGATGTCACAAGATTAAAAGAGCATATGGCTCTCCTACAGCAAAAGAAGGCAGAGCAAGACACCCAATTAAAGAAACTAAAAGAGGAGTGTTAGGAGAGTCAACACAAGCTGGCGCAACAATTACATTTTAATAGAGCCTGCACAGAGCAGATAGTCATCCTACAAGGCCAGATAGATAAATTGAATGAGGAAAATAATAAATTAATTGTGAAAGACCTCCACTCTCAAGAGGAATTTGATCAGGAGCGCCAGAAATTCCATACTATAAAAAAACAAAGAGATGACCTGGCAGGTCTCACCCTAAATTACTAGGATAATCCAGACGTGGACCCCTTGCTCACTATTCTTAGAGAGGCACAGCTCCGCCCTACTGATGAGGTCCAACCAGACCGAAACACGTGTCTGGGGATGCTGTTGGTACTCTTGTTCAGAGGAGAATTGCCTAGCATTTCGGTGCTGGACTGCCCCAGGGCAGGACAAAGACTGATATGTTTTGGATATGTCTCCTCTGTGAAAGATAGTGAGCTAAAGACTCTGGGTAAGTCACTCGGAACCAGGAATAATGTCTGGCAGAGAGACTCCTAGGACCCTCCCTTGTTAATTTTATTATTATTTTTTTAATCCACCTACAGGGTGGCCATCTTGAAACATTTCTCTGCACACCGAAACCCCCAAGAGGCCGGCAAGGCAGCCTACAATCTGCAGTGCGGGGAAGATCAGGCCCCACAAGAATTTGTGCAGGAGCTCAAACACGCCTTTGCACAGCCCACAAGGAGGGTGCACACAGATAGTCGGGAGTTCATCACCACCTTCTTTCATGCACTCCCAAAATACATAATGACCCAGCTGGTGAGGGACTTTCATGAGAAAAAATCACTGGACTGGGTCATAGGGCCTCATTACACGGAATGCGGTAAACCATGGTTGCTGCCGGTACCATAACGGTACCACCATGGAGGAAAGGGGAATTACCACCCCATTCCAAGGTTGGCGGGGCGGTAATTCCCCCTTTCTCCATGGCCCTTCCCCATTTCCATTTTTGCCCCATAGGGCTCAATGGGAATGGGGAAGGAGCTAATTACGGTACCGCAAATTGCGGTCCCGTACTTAGCACCAAGGTCCCTTTGTGGGTCCCAACTTTAACGGCTGGTCCCGCAAAGGGACCTCATAGTAAGGTGGTAAGGGTTTACCGGTACCAGTGCCCTTACCGGTACCGGTAAACCCTTACCACCTACCGTGTAATGAGGCCCATAGAACAGGCGACCCGCATTTATGAGGTACAAAAACCGGCAGAGAACAAAAATCCAAACAAAAACCCCAAACCAGCCAACGCCCCTGCTGCTGCTAAGGTGGCGGAGGTGAAGGTTGCCCCCATTTTAGATCTGGAGATGGGGGGGCCTAAAAATATACCTATACCAAATCAAACCAATCAAAGACCCAGGAGGCCCTCGTGCCAATCCCAGACAGGTGGTAGTCAGGGAGGTAATTCCACAAATGGGATCCTAACTCTGCTGATTACATCAGCCCCTGTTACAAGGGTAGCAGACCCATCCTGGGGTATGTATGGACTCCCCCAGCCCAAGGGGGGAGGGTCGAAGTAGGTAAGATGCTGCCCCAGGAAACTTCCCTCCTTACTTCCCTCAGGAGGGCAGTAATCCTCCAAATGCCGGGTTGAGTTTCTTTCCCCGGTACCCACAAAACCGCAACCTGCAGGACAACCCTCCTTTCTTTCCCCACTTTCAGGAGCCCAGACAGCCCAATCCGGGAGGCCGAGGGTGGAGTGTTACAAAAAGCCCAATACCCAGGGTACTATGGGAGAAGGGATAGTTACCCTTCTTGTCATTCACCTAGGGGGGACAAGAGACCCCGTACCAGCCAGAATGGTTGTCACAACTGGAGCACCAGGTCCAGAATCTATCACAGGAGCTGGGTCGCATGTTGAGGGCTCAACAGAACCCTCAGATGAACATAGTGGCTCAGAACTCCACGAACCAAGGGCCCGGTACTCCAGAACAATGACGAGGGGAGCATCCCGACAAATCACCAGTTCCAAAGGAGGTGGCACGGGGCAAAGGGAGATGTAAAGCACTAGAGGAAGCTTCCTTCCTTACTTGGGAAAAGCCCCTAGACACCCAGGAACCGGAACCCAAATCTCCTGCCCGTGAAAACCTTCCAACCAAGGAACAGAGGGCGGGTAGGAGAAATAAAGAACCCAAAAAGACCCATTTTGTGGAGGAGGTTAGTGTTCTCCAGTTCGAAGGGGAAGAAGCCTCAGGGGAGTCTGGGAAAAAGATATTCTCCGTCATGGATAGGGGAACTCCTTCCAAAGAAAAATGGGTCCTAAGAGATCCAAATGAAGACTGGGTGGATGAGGGGACTGAGTCAGAATCACCCATCATTGAACCCCAGAATGAGCATCAAGGAAACCAAACTGTCCAAACCAATTCTGGCGACTGCCTCCAAAAAGGGGTGGGTGTGGGGGGGCACGGACCAGAACCACAAAAAGGGGAGCCCAAAACTCCCCACATATCCCAATGTCAAATTTTCCTGTCAGATCCGCAAACTCCAACACAGAATCATGCCCAAACTATCCTTGTGTCAGAATCAGAAATAAGGAAATTGACAACCCAACTTGCCCAAAATGCACATTACCTTTGTCCACTTGAGGAGAAGGAGGGTAGATTTTATGCCCTAGTCCAAGTGCAAGAGCAATGTACATTTTCGGCACTGGTCGACACTGGATCCCAAGCCACTCTTCTGTCAAAGAGGGCCTTTGATCAGCTGAATTCAGGAAGGGGGGGATACCAGATCCCTCTTACCCCTCTTCCTGGACAACTTCAGAACTTTGATGGGAATGAAATTCCTGTCGAGGGGACTGCGGATTTGGAAATAAAAATTGGGCTACACAAGCTGAAACACCCGAACATAGTTGTGACTCCAGACGGCACACCCTGTCTACTGGGGAAATACATCCTGCGTAGGTTGTCCCTCCTAATAGAGTGTGTGAACAAGGTGGTCGGGACCCAGACTAACAGACTGATAAAATTAAAACATAGTGTCAACCATATTAGTTTAAATGGAAGATGCCACATGGTTGAACAGAAACCTGATCATATTGAGTTCCATTTTCAGAACAACCAAATCCCTGCTGTGACAGTAATTGCTGTAGGATAACAAACTGGTGATGGGCACTCATCTCCATTTATGAAAATCAACCTTCCTTCCAGTTTCAAGTGGTATTCCACACTGGAAGGAAATACTTTGAACTTCTATACCAATTCACAATCTGAAAGTCCCAATTTCATAGTCAAGAGTGATGAGAAACCAGCTCAAAGTTTAGCTGAAATTCAGAAAATTAGAGAACAGCTATTCATTCCTATTCAGTTAGATGAGCAGAAGGAATCTGTTCTCGCCGGATCAATAATTGATCAATAAGTGGGAAATGGGCCTGGAAACACCCAATTCCAAAAATATCCTGCCTCGCAGGTGTATGCTCAAAATCTCTATCGGAAACAAAGGCATAATGCATAATTGTTGGGTCGTGTGAGATGTCCCTGCTGCATTCTATTTAGGCAGTGACATTCTCAATCGATTTGCCATTAATTTGGACCTGATCAATTACAAATCCTGGTCCCGACAAGGAGGCAATCCCATGGACTTTGATGATTCAAAGAAAGCATTTCGGTCAGCCCAATTGCTGCTGTATGCAGTTGAAGTTCAAATTGGAGAGGAGGTCACCATCCCAGGATGGACACAACTATTCCCACTTGAATTAAAAATTAAAAGAGGACAGAAACTGCTAAATCCTGATGCCTATGTTTACCTCAACGCCCATCTTCAACAGCAAGGGTTGGGGTTAAACCCAACACCATTATTCAATGTGGAACACAACACCATTCCAATATTCATGGATAACAGCGACCTTAGGAGTATCACTCTGAGCACAGGCACCATTATTGGAATGGCGGTTGATTACCAACATTTTTCCATGGATCTAGGTAATGAACTGGTAGGACCAATCCCCAATGACTGTTATGATGGTGATAGCAACAACGACATAATACCAGACAGGATCTTCATCCGGCATGGGGGGAATTTCCTGGTGTACTCTTCCTGCCCTTACAGTGAGGAAGAGGTGACCTGTGACATGATCTTCCAGGTCCACAAGGACTGCCTCCCTTGCCTCCCTCTGTCCAGGTCAATACTTTAACCAGGGACCTCTCCACCCAGCTGCAGGAGGCTGCTGAAATAGCAAAACCAGAAGTCTTTCCAGTCTTCAGGCAGATGGTTGAAGAGAGAGTCGACCTAGCTGATGCCTGTGAGACTCTGGACCAAAAGCAAAAGTTGAAGCAGGTGTTCTTAGATTTTCAAGATCTCTTTGCGGTGGACTCATGTGACGGTGGTTGCACCGAAATCCACACAACAACAATTCCCATGGACCCTGGTATGACTCCAGTGTTTGTGAAGCAATACCGCTTGCCTCTCGCATTCATGGAGTCCCTGACAGAAATAATCAAAAACCTTGAGTCCTATGGGATAATTCGTCCAGTCCACAGCACCTTTAATAATCCGGTGCTGGGGATTTTAAAACCGAACAGCCAGTGGAGACTCTGTGCTGACCTGAGGGAGCTGAACAAACGGGTCCACATGTCACGATGGCCTCTCCCCTACATTGACCAGGGGCTGGCCCAGATCCAGGGGTCAAAGGTGTTTACTGCCATTGACCTGACCAATGGGCACTGGACTGTGCCTGTCAGTAGGGAGGACCAATGCAAGCTGGCCTTTACCTTCGGGGGGCAGCAGTGCACATTGACCTGGACTCCCTTTGGATACATCAACTCTGGCAATTAATTTAACATCTTCTTGCATAAGGTCATGCCGACTTGGGTGAAAGGGGTAACCTGGCCTATGTAGATGATGTCCTGATCAAAAGCTCAACTGTAAAGGAACACTGCGGAAATCCGTTATGTTCAGACACAGTTGAGGGTTGCCCGAGCAAAATTCTCCTTTCAAAAGACACAGTGGTGCAGAACCCGTATCAAACTCTTGGGGCATGAGATAACTCCTGAGGGTCTCTGTCCCCAGGATAGAAAGTGGAAGCACTCCTAACACTAAAAGATCCCACAACTCTGTGTGAGCTAAGAAGCCTCCCTGGACTGACTAATTACAGTAGGAAGTTCATTGAGGACTACATAGAGATCACAAGACCCCTGATCCATCTGTTGAAGGGGGGTCAAGTTGGAGTGGGGTCCAGAACAAAAGGAGCCTCTCACAAGCGCCTTGTCTAGTTTATCCTGTCAAAAACAAGGAGTTCTTCTTGGAGACAGGGTTCTCGAATACATGTTTGACAGCAGCATTATGTTAGCATTATGTTAAAAGCATGACAAGGTCAATGAAGTCATCTCCTATGCAAGCAAGACTTTATCCTCCGAGGAGGAAAAATTCAACGATTGTGAGAAGGCACTCCTGGTGACGTTGTGGGCTTTGAAAAATGACTGCCAGTTTATCCAGGGGGAACACATCATAGTGTAGACTCCCCACCAGCCTTTGCAATATCTCCAAAGTGACAGAATCCGGGCCGGAAATGTGAGTAATTCGATAATTACTTCCTGGATTCTGTCAATGCAAGGCTTTCCTGTGGAGGTCAGATATGGCCAAAACAAGAAGAGTCCCCTCGCCCAAGGTCTGGCTGACTTGCATGATTGTGCCAGAGAAAAATGTCTCAAGGACGAAAGTCTTAAAACCCAGGACAACATAGAGGTTTACCTGAATACCCCGCACAAAGTCTATGAAGAAGACAAGTGCAAGGGAATGGCCACAGTTTATGTGGACGGGGGCTCCTACCATGTTGGCAACAACAGGGAAAAGAAACTGGTTGCCGGCGGGGGGAATGCTTGGGTGAACGATGCCCCGTAACCCTCTGCTGGGTACAAAGTAGGTCCCCGTAGTAGTCAGGTGGCAGAGTTGATGGCAGTTTATCAAACCACCCACAGTGCTGCCCTACACCAACACCACGAACTGGTCATAATCACTGATTCAGATTATGTCCGGAACGGGTTCATGGAGCACCTGGTTAATTGGAAAACCAGAGGCATGCTATGTGCTAATAATAAACTGCTTAAACATGGCAAACTCATCCAAAATATTGATGATCTGGTCACCTCTTGTGGGATGACCATCTATTGGAAGAAGATCAAGGTCATTGCAGAATAGAGAGCCAGACAAAACTGGAAACGATTTAGCTGATCAGCTGGCCAAAACCAGAGCCATCCAGGGGGATCTCCTCGAGATCGAGTCCCTGTTGGGGGAAATCCAGGTCACCGCTATCACTAGGTCCCAGACAAATGCTCACAATGAACTCTCAACTGCCCAATGGAGTAAGAAGACCCCAGATGCTGATTTAATCACGACACAAAAAGGGGATCCGATTATTGGTAAGTTTTATCAACACATTGAGGACCCTGAGAACTTTACCCTGATGGATACCGATTACTTTGGGAAAGAGGACCTCAGGGTGTTGATGAAATGTCCAAAAATGTTCTCAATCCAAGACGGTTTGTTGGTAAGGAGGTCCATATCTGGCTGTGACCATTGGGGGATCCCTGCCTCATTCCAAAGCCTTATGCTAAGTCACGCCCATGATGCAGCCACAGCCGGTCATCAGGGGTTTCACACTACTTTAGAAATCTTGCAAGAGGTTGCCTACTGGCCACACATGGGGCAGCAACGCGATCAATACTTGAAGGGGTGTCTTGTGTGTGCACAATTTCAGCCAACTTCACTCACACACCGAGCTCCCCTCTAGAAGAGGGGGATGACACTGCCTTGGTCAGATTTATAAGTAGATTGCATTGGGCCCGTCATTCGCTCCTCTAGGGGGAACAAGTGCATGTTAACCATAACATGCTTGTTTACCAAATGGGTGGAACGTCTACCGGCCCCAAATTGCAAGGCAGAAACAGCAGCTGCCCTGATGATCAATCACATCTTCTCGTGTTTCGGCCTGCCCCAAAGGATTGAGTCAGACCGAGGTAGTCACTTCACCAGTGAAGTGATGGCTGAAATGTGGGAGATACCTGGGTTAAAAAGGAAACTTAATATTGCATACCACAGGTCCTCTAGTGGTGGAGTTGGGAGGTACAATAAAACCATTGTGAGCATTTAAAAAAGAATTGTGTCAGATTCTGGGCCAAGTTGGGACATCCGATTACCACTTGTCCTGATGGCCATCAGATCCAACCCTTCTTCTGCAACTAAGAAATCTCCATTTGATGACTGGACGAAGGATTGTGCTACCTCAGCATCTGCTCTATAGAACACAAGAGCAGACACTAATAAATGCCTCCACAACTCATGAGTATGTTGAGAATCTGAGAAAACACCTTCAACATGCTTTTGTGTAAGCTCAGCAGCATTTAGAAACATCTGCAGACAGCATGAAGACTCATTATGATCTAAATCCAATTAAAAAGGAAGACCAAGTAGGAGACAGGGTCTACCTGTACAATTTCCAAAGGAACCAGACCAAAGAGCGCACATTTTTGCCTACCTGGAGGGCACCTTTTGAAATTGTAGACAAAATCTCACCAGTCGCCTACAGAATCCGCCTCCCCAACGGTTACTTGACAGATGAGAAGTGGGTCCAAATCAATCAGCTAAGGGGTTGCCACCCCAGGCACACTTTGCAGCAGATAGAGGAGTTCATAGAAAACCCAGTGGCGGATACATCTGAAGCATAGGAATATTTCAATTGTCACTGAATGCATGCGTATCCCACTGCTGTCATCCCGATTCGAGGACAATTAGTGGGAAATTGTTGTAAACGGTTTGTGTTCTCTTTTATAGATTGTACTGGTTGTGCCTACCTAACAACAAAGGAGGACCGCCCCGGCAACCTGCAAGGGAGAAACCAAAGGAGATCTGGAAGTGTCGTTGCACACTATGAACGGAAGATCCCAGGGAAAGTGAGGAGGTGTCATTCCACGTTCCGACCAGAGACAAGAAGAGGAACAGGAGGCACCGTTCTCTGATGGAAGAGGGACTCACACCTGCCTGACTCTGCTGTGACCAAAGGAGAGATCCCACTTGCCAAACTCCCCCTCGACTTGGAAACCCAGGAGAAGTCTGGGAGGATGTGTGGGATATATTGACCCACCCAACGGTATTGCCTCACATCACTGAGCTGCCTGTGTGCAAGAAACAGTAACCTGGCTGCACTGGCTCCAGCGCGCACCAGGACCTCAAAACTGCTATTGGCAGCAAAAACAGAAAAATGGCTACACCATTTTGGATCACACACTTCCGGCAAAACGGAATAAGGGAACACACTGAAAATAATGCCAGTGTGTTCTGAAACATACATGGAATCAAGTGAAAGGGAAAGCCTGCCATTGCTGCAAAAGCCAAAATCCCCTTCAAAATAAAACCATTTTCACCCTTTCAAAATGCTGCTTTCATGCTAATTTCAACTGTCATTCTGAAACCACTGTGAGTAAAAAGGCTCAGTTAAAACCAACTCTCAGAGAAATCAAAAGAAACTTCATTTTCACTCGCACGGGAAACAAAAGTTTATTTTTTGACAAAATGTATCCAGGCGCAGCAGTTCAAAGAGACGTTTTACTCTCTGAGCTAGGTCAAGGAGATAAGAGTCCTGCCACAATGAAAATGACTATAGCTGCCAATCTGAGGAGCTGCAAACCAAATTAAAGAAAGAAATGATAGCAGATGTTGACACATGTGGAAAAATGGGTTGTGTTGACTGAAGAGAAGAGAAAAACATGACCTTAAACTCAACTGTTAATGAAAGCCTGCCTACTTAGCAATATAAAGGAGTTATGTTAATGGTGACAATACACACATAGGATATCTTCTGTTATAGGTTGGTTTAATTAAAGACAAAGTAAGAAATTAAACAGTTTAAAATACATTGGCTGGAGTTGCAAGCTCTCAGAAACCTGGAATTCCAGTTACCAGCTTTGAAACTCCTCCTAGGAAGGGAGATACACCCTAAATCAAGGACACCTAGGTGTGAACTACCAGCTTGAAAAACTTTGAATGGGATCGGACAATCACAGTTCACATGCTCATCAGACATTCGTCTTTGCTCCAGGCTGGGACAATAGTAGTCCTGGGACACTCACCTGTCAAGTGTGAAAGGGTAATAAAACCTTCAATTAAGACTTGAACCCCCTTGCCTGGAAGGAAATGACAGCTGCTTGCAGTTGAAGGAAGGAAACAAATAACAGGATCAAGTAAAAAAGGGACTGCCTTTGGGTGCCAGAGACTATATTATAAAGAAACTTTAAAAACTCTTATTTCTGTAGCAAGAATTAACAGACATTTTTAAGTTGCAGTGTTCAATCTAATATTGTGGGCCATCTTTTTATGAAATGTGACAGATTCCCAAGAGAGTATTAATGTGGCAAACATAACATTTTGTGCATACATCCCTGGGGACAATTTGCATTTGTGTATAAAATTGCAGAATTTTAGGCCAAATCTTTAATGTGAGAAATTACCAAAATGTGTCAGAAAGGCAAAACAAGGTTGCACAGACTGGAGGTTTGACTAATCTGTGCTGCACATCATGTGTAACCTGTGGGTATAATTTGCCAAGAGATTACAAGTAAAGAAAGGCATGTTTTTGGCAAAATTGGATTTTAAGTAAAATAAATGTGGGAGTGTTAGAAACATTGTAAACCTCACCTCATAAACCTGACATCATCCCCTTAGAAATCCAACCAGCAGAGAGCAAGGTGGAGATTTCTACCCTTGCACAATCCTGTTATTAGAGGCGGGCGTAGTGAATCCTGCCCCTGTCAGATACTATAATGATGTCATCTGTCGTTATAAATAAAGGCCCTCCACTAGCACTCAGGACATACTGATTCCTGATTCCTACGCAGGCATCCTGTTCCTGTCTGTTCCTGTCTTCATCTTGCATTTGTCCATCTAAACTCCAGATCCCAACCACAAGGCCAAGCAGTTGCTGATCCTGCTTCAGCTAGGCCCTATTTCTAAAATAATCCACATAACTAAGGGAATCGCTGTGGTGTTTTCGGAAGCATCCTGCATTAACCTGGCTTGCTGCCACTAACTGTATGCTGCTGCTATCCGGCTATCCTGATGACCTATAGTATCCAGTAACCAGAATTGCCAGTTCAGAAGAACTATCCTTTGGTATCCAGTCCCTGCCCAGCTGACTCTGTGCCGCTGAGTTAGTCCGGCTGTCCTGTGTTAGACCAGATCTGTGTGGTGATCAGAAACCCTGATGGTCCAAAATCCAGAAATTAAAAAGTGGACTGTATGTATCAATAGGAACCATAGAAAACCATAGCCTAATTTTCCTAGCCTTGTCCTTAGTTCCAATCTCTAAAACCATCCTATCCTTATCTTACTAACATGTAACCTTGTCAGAATCTTTATTGCAACCCTGTCATTGATTTCTAGTGCAAGCGCTTTCTATTTAATAATTCTTGTAATTTAAATCCTAAACTATCAATCCTATTCCGAAGTGATCGGACTGGTTACGCCAGAGAGGGTGCTGGGGAACTAGGGTTGACCTCATGAATCAACCCCTGTTCTTACTGTGTCCCTCTTTGGTATTCTAGCCTGTATACTCTCGTATAGGGTAAAACTATTCTTGTTCAAATTGATTTTCTTTTCTGTTTTCACTACCCGATTTTCTAAAAATGCTCCTCATACTACCTTGGATTTCTCTCCCAGTTTAATAGCTAGATACTTCATTTCACCTCCTGATTGTACCTAAGATCTATAGCTACACCCAACCAAATAACCACACTCCAAAAACCGTTTGCTTAATTTCAGGCGGGAATGAGCATTTTTGCAAAGTTTTACACATGTTATTTTTACTATCAATAGTTTTAAACCTTCCATTCATTTTCAAATTGTATGCTTTTGCTCAATCTATTGCTTATGATTGCTTGTAACTTTCCAGTGTTGCTCCCGTAAAGATTTGTACTTATTTATGGATTTTTGTACACATTCATTGTTTTACCAAGTGTCATTCTAACATTGCAAGGGTTTCAAATCTGTTTTTCTCTCTTGTTTGGGGAGGGAAGGTTGGATTGGAATTTTATTTCTTATTCCATATTCCAGATTACCCACTGCTTCTATATGCCCATTCAGATTTGATTATTTGTGGGTTGAGGGAACATTGCAAGGGGAAATCATAACTTGAGTGCTATCTTTCCGAAATTCAAAAGTGTCTCTATTCTCTGGTGTTTTTCTATCTGTGTTGCTAAAGGGTTAATTTAAATGCATTGTTCAAATTCCTATTTGTCAATGTCACCTCATTGGTGATTGCTGCCCCATATATTAAAGCGTGTATGATTTTCTTGAATGTTCAAATAAATACATACATAAATATTACCTTTACCAACTAGCCTGATTCCTGGTCCATCGTGACCTGGGGTGTTTGAAAAAGGGGTGTGATATGAGTGGTGTATCTCTCAAATATTGAATCTATATATATAACAAAATAAGCATTTCAGTTGTGTGCTGCATACTAGGCTGAGACCAGGGTGTATCGCCTGATTGAAATCCTTAACACTATTTTACAGACATACTAATGCACAGAGAACAATGTAATGTTTACTCGAGTCCCTGCCACATGATAGCTGGAAGTTAACCCAGCACAGAAGTACAGCTGATTTCATGTTAGCTCACTCAGCATTGGATAATAATGGTTTCTCAAACAGCATTATAAAATGTCTTATTCCAGTGAGTTTCAGCTGCAATGATTTGCTGTGGGACATTTTCATGTTCTACGGCACTAACTGCTTTCCTGTGGTTTCCTTAAATTGCACACACCCAAACAGTTTCTTAAGAAATGTGTATCACAAATCAAATATAATGTTTCTGCAGTGTTAATAGGTTGTCTGGTGTTGTGTAATATCACCGGACATAATGTTTAAAGCTTTACATGTTTGGTTTATACTTCATTTAGCTGTAAGATTAATTGGCGTGTTTTGGGAGCACAGAGCACAGTACCACTGCACAGGATCAATGCATAGCATGTTTTTTTTTATGCAGCACCACTGCATGGGTTTGGTGCATTGCTATGATGCAATTGTTTCAAGCTATAGGTTGCCAGTGCAACCTATGGACATGTAAATGAAGACAGGCTACACAGGTAAAAAAACAAACCATTTTCTCATTTTAAAAGCACACAATTTTTCACATTCAAAATGCACACCATTTTATCACCTGAAATTCCTCTGTTGCACGAGACACATTTGAGAATGAATAAACTAACCTCATTAACAAAACTAACCTGATCTTAACTTCTTAATAATATAATGTGTTCTCCACTGCAAAATGAGGCAGACTCTGAAAGTCATTTTTGTTAGGCAGAAACCTGTGCAGTTCCCTTGGGGAACACTGCAAAAGATTTAAGACTACAGGTATAGCAGTAAACCCACTTGGTAGCAGTCTGCACCACCCAGATTTACCTGGTAGCTGTGGCTGAGCAGTCAGACTTCCCTCAAGAAGAGTTAGGCAGTATGTAAAGTATACACAATAGGTACTCAAATACAATAGCACAAGCAAACACTGACCAGAGCTTGGTTTCAAAAGTATATAGTTATTTATTTATTAAATACACATAAGTTGAAATCACTCTAGCAAAATATAGTAAAAACACTTCAAACACAGTTATAATGAAAGCAGTTTCAACCCTTACTCCTATCTAGACAACTCTAGGTTAACACCACATAATTAAAACAGAGGTGAGCGCTTAACGTTAGATGACACTCTAGTAGGTTCAAGAAAGGGGATAAAAAGAAACAGAAATGGGTTAACACACCACTCTAAGGTCCAGAACACTTGCAATAGGCTCAAAGAAGCACAAAGTCACAGGTGAGCAAAAGTCCCTAGGCAGGGCCCACTCTTAGAGTAGCCGGAGCGAAAATGTGCCCAAGATCACACTGTTATTAGGGATTCAAAGTCTTGCAAGGAGTTAGAAAGAGTTTAGGGTGGCTTAGAAAGTTTAGCCAGGGTGTTCCAGGCACTCCCAGGTTCGAAAGCCGGGGGCTAAATCTACCCCGTACAGTCGGTGGCAAGGGAAGCCAGGCGGAACACGGTACCTTCAGTGGACAGGATCCTCCAGCGGTGGCAGTTGTTCCAGGCAGTGGCAGCAAGGCTCGACGTCGGTCAGGGGAGAAGAAGTTCTCGCTGAAGAGCAGAAGAAGAGGGTCGTTGCACTGCCCGGGAAGAAACCAGCCGCGGAGTCCTCCGGTTAAAGGGTTGTACCGACTTTCGTGGTTGGGGTAAAAGTGGTGGGGTTCCGGTTGCCGGGGTGCTTGGCACTGGCAAGGCGGCCACGAGATACCTCCAGAAGCGGAAAGAAGGTGAAAACTGGTTGTCCCCACCAGTCAAGGGAAGGAGCCACTCCGTTAAGAGTTCTCCTCGGTCGTCGGGAAAAGTGGTGAGACGGTTCAGCAGGGCTCCACCGGGTGGTGTCGTCGAAGCAGGTCGGCTCAGCTCTTCCCTCGTCGGATTCTTGGTCCTGTGGCGACTTCCAAAATTCCAGTCCCCAAAGCCCTGCTTTTATGCAGCAAACCCCCATTCACCCAGCCTAGCTGTCACTCAAACATGCTAAGTGGTGAGCCGGCCGGCTCACCACTTGGGCCAATCAGGACGGAGTGCGACTTGAGTTACCAAGGTAACTCAGTCCAGGGTGCCTAAACCCCCCTCCACCCCTCCTAAGTACCCCAGACAGAGTGGCACCACTTTGGAGGGCTTCTGTGGAGAAGCCCGCCAAAAGTGGAACAAAGGGCTCCACTTTGGGTCAGAGTTACAGAGGCGAACGCCAACGCCATTTTAGAATCAAGTTTTGGCAAAAAGTCCCAACCGGAGTTATAATAATAAATATATAAACCGGCGGTATGTTTAAGGCTACCGTAAATAAATAATTAAATGTGTTAGCCTAAAACAATGGGAAATCCCATAGGGAAATATTCGCGGTCGAATATAAAAAGTAGTTTCCACTGCCACCAGCCAAAACTCGATCAGGGGGGACGGAGACGTGCCCCCTCGACTAACAGACCCTGGGGCAATCGAATTGCCCCAGCCAGTACGTCCACAATATGATGGTTTGTACTGGTTCTGTTCAGGATTCAAGACTAGCAAAGTCTTTGGTGACTTTACATGCCCTGGGAGACAGTAGTCAGTCCCAGGGTATGGAGTCTATGTTGGGGAGTCCCTAGGACACCCCTGGGTCACGGCACAGAGGGTGCTGTGTAACCCACATCACAAAAATACATGAGGCCCTATGGAGTAAAAAGACCCCATAGCCCATTCAACACAAGGTTTAACCAAGAAAACACACTTCAACATGTCCAAGAGTGAGGGTAAAAAGAGTCTCACTCTTGGCAGGAGAAAAAAAGAAACCCCAGAAATCCAGCAAAGCTGCTGGGGGACTCACTAGGTAGGGAAATTCAGCCTAAACAGAGAATTCTCCCTAACAATTTTAAACGCGCATCCAGATTTTTTTCTCTGTGCTGCTTTGTCCACAGTATTTGCAGGAAGCAAAGATTCGAATAAGCAGGAAATCAGTTTTGTTACAGTTGCTTAATGTAAAAGATTTCTATTGTGTGCAGGAGGAGGATAGGACATAGGGGATTCTTATTGGACAAGCATCATATTAGAGGCTGTAACCAAGTTTTCCTGTAGAATCTGGGGGAAGGATAGAGGCAGAATACATTGGACACAGCTCGGAGAAAGACCTGACTGGTGGCTGTGGAGTTCCTGATTGAAAAAGCAGATCCCAGCTGCACTGCTGCAGAGACTGGGAATTCCAGTCAATAATCCCCGGTTTGAGTAACGGCAGATGCCTGTTCTCACTGGGGGTGCTTGAAGAGGGAATTGCCACATCCAGAAGGCGACCAGCCGAAGAATTTCACATGCTGAACAGATTAGGTAATTATACATTGCAAAGTACGGGGGCAGTGTGCATGAGTGCGAAACTATTTTGTCAGTGTGAAAGAAAGAATTCCAGTGTTTTATCAACAGGTTTAATTTTGGGACTGTTCTCGTCGCCCTCTTCTCATTTTGTTACAGATAATGTTGACTGTGCTATTTCATTTATCTCTGTAAAAAGAGTAAGATCGTGTTAAATGCAATTTTTATAATACACAAAAATATCTGAAAGCAGACGGGTAGTGTGTTTTATTTTCTCTTTCCTTTGTGCATTTACCATTACAGTGCTGATGATGTGGGGAGATGTTTAGACAGTGCAATTGTCATTTTTAAGGTAGCTAAAAATAAGACTTGGCTGCAGCTGTCTGTACGATTTCATTTAGTATGAGCAATTATAAATAACTGTGTGTGTTATATCCTGCTGAAGGTAAATGAGTCAGCAGAAATAGAGACCCGGGACATAGTTCACTGTTGTATATAAAATAGTGAGTGTTGTACCACATGTTAGCTCGCTGTTGTAAATAATTCAGTGAGAAATTGCCCATGGTGGCACACTAAAAATGAAAATGTGGTATTTCTGAAATGTAGGCCTGAGGTCTCTCTAGTGATCACACGAGCGATCTAAACAAAAATAAGGGGTTCTGGATATTGGGGCCACAAATAAAACAAAGGAATTATGCTCACCAAAAATACCACCAACCACGCATACCAACCACGCATACCAACCACGCATACCAATAACGCATACCAACATAATGTATACCACTAAATGTATCAGTGTGCTGAAATAATGTATGTATACTGTAGTACTATATACCAAATCTAATCTGAATGCAAAGAGTGATTATTACTGAATTATTTTCATTTTGGCAGTAAGAAAATACTGCTAGGCCCCAAATCTATACAAAATACCCAACATATTTATGGTGCGTTGCAGGCCGGGAAAGTGATCATAGAGCACCTACTGGGCGTGGCAAGTATGTCTCACACTGCCATCTGTACATTAAAGGGAACCCATTTCATAATAACAGTGTGTCACCAAAAACGAATTTCAGAATGTCACAAAGGGAAACCACATTCTCAGACTTAGTGCAATATTTAGAGGCAAAGTTGTTTGCACATGGGACGTGGTCATCGAACAGTACCTCAGAATGGCATGACCACATTCAGGGTGAGGTGAAGAAAGAAAAACTAGACAATATTTTTGCACAAGGCAGCATAATTCAGGTCTTCCTTACAAGGTTATTGAATGTAGCCGATAAAAGTGCAGAGAAAGACTGTTTAATACGGCTATGCGCCAAAATATGATTTATTTTGAATAGGTCCCTGCGAATGCAAGAAAATGATACCCAGCTAATTAACAGGTTAAAGACTGACTTAGATGGGGCAAATAAAAAAGAGGATATGTTAAGAACAGAATTAGAAGGATGTCAGAAAGACATGCAATTAAAATGCAGAGATTTTGATATTCAGTTGTCCAAAAGCAAGAAACAGTTTGAAGACAGTGAGCAAGAATTGGTACACTTAAAAGCCTTAGTGGATCACATTAGACAGGATAAAGATGAGATTGTTTCAGAAATGCAGATTTTACAAAAAAGAAAATTTTGAAAAAGAAAGTGATCTCCAAGGTGCAGAGCAAGAAATGGTTAAAATGATTCAAGAACGAGACAAGAGAAACAAAGAATTCAATGATTGCCAAATGCAAATGTGCGACATGCAGGAGGTAATAAATAAAATGAGTGATGAAAACAACTATCTGCAAAATGAAGCACACAGGCTCCTTAAAAAGTGCAAAGACTTAGAACAGCAAATGTGCATTCCCAGGTCGAAGGAGAGGCAGCAGGGTACTACATTCAATGGAGTGGAGGTGAATTCTAGTTCTGCCCAAAGAGCTAGTGCTCCAGTGACTGGGCCGGTGACTGAACTTGGTTGCAGCGCCCTTGGGGGATTTGATACTCCCATTGGGGGCAGCCACCAATCCCATACACCTGGAACCAGGATTGAGTCACCAAGTAGTGCAATTCCATGCATTGCAACAAGTAGCCCCATAAAAATAATGAAATCTATTAAAGCTCTGATCAAACCATTTAAAAAAGGAGGGGAATGCTGCATTGAGGATCACTTAGAAGCGGTTCATGACATTTTTAAAGCACTCCAGATACCTAAGGAACAGTACAGACAATATTTTCATTTAACTTTGGATGCTCCGATGGCCAGCATCATAAGGGGATTAAATGAACAGCAGAATATGACATGGGTGGAGTTTGAAAAAGAAATTAGGCGTCATTTTTCTCTTTTCCAGTCATTACAGGAGGCAAAGAAAGTTGCTTACACACTTACTGCTGGGCCTAATACATCCCCTCGCCAGTTTTTACAAGACTTAAAAAGAGCATTTTCTCGCTTTGATGTATCTTTTGACCCCAATTCTAATGAATTTAAAACCGCCTACTTCTATGGGCTACAGAAAGACATCATATCACAATTGGTCCGTGAATTTGACCGTGACAAGTCCCTTGAATGGATTGTACATCAAAGCACAAAACTATATGAGGTACTCTATTGTCAGGGTAGAGAAAGTGATAAAATGAAAGATGCTAGACCTAAATCTAAATAACCCTCAGCCAAAGTGATGGAAATCAGGTCAGCCAAAATGTCCTTTGAGTTTGCTCAAAGTCCAGGTAAAACTAATTCGGCACCTGAACAAAGGGTTAATCAACAAAGGTCATCACACTCTGCACCAATGTTTCAATCACATGATCCTAGTAATAGGGAGAGCTACATCAGCCCTAGGTATTTAGGGGATAGACCCCGGGCAGGATATCGGCCTGATATGTCAGGTATGAATAATAACCAAAGACAAAATCAAGATCAAAGAAATGATGGTCCCTACCAGACATTGGGGACACAGAGCAGATTTGATCCCAACACCATGATATATGGTAATCAGGATAGACCCTGATATGTGGATCAATTTGCTGATAATGGGATTCAACATAGGGGTCAGTACCCACAACATGAGAGACAGGACATGAGACAGAACATGAATTACACTCCACGTCAGTACAATGATTCCCCACCAGGGGACTACAACCAAAGGATGGGTGCACCCCGCTCCCCTCCACAAATGAATCAAGAGTTCAGAAACTATCCCAATAGAAATCACTCACCTGAGAGGTATCAGAATAGATCCAATCAGGGAGAAAGCAACCAATATCGATCTAGGCCACAGAGGGAGGATTCTAGAGAGATGGAAAGGTGCCTTGAGGCCCTAGTGAAAATGTTAGCTGAACAAATAGGGAAGCTTTGTACAGCACAAAAACAGTCATCAAAAGAGGGGGCTGATGGCCATAGCAATGACCGGGGGGCTTCTGAAAAGTGACTAAGTACTTATGATACCTGCGGTACCAAAAAGATAGATTGCCCTAATGTAATTTTGCCTAATGACTCTGAGATGCCTAATGATGTAAAAGTGAAAGCACCAATAAATGAACATGTAACAGAAAGTGCAAATAATTCTAAAAAAGGGGTACGATTTAACCTAGAGCTAAATCAAACATTGAAGATTTGTACAAATGAAAAAGAAACACCTGAAATTCCAAAAGAACAAAGGGACAGATTTAAGAAAAATGACTCATGCATGGGGAATACCAGTGAACAGGGAATAAGTGGGGATGCTTTAGCTCCTTCCCTGGACCGTCAAAACGGTGAACAAACATAGGCAGAAAAAGGAAATACTCAAAAGGAGGGTACAAATCAATCACCTGAAGAATTCTTTGAGCCACATATTTTTGAAGAGGCTGAAAGGGCTGGTAGCACACTAAATGATCACAAATGCACAGAATTAAACAATGACAAATTACTAAATGATGTTGTTACACATGTTCAGTTGGAAGGTTGTAATGTGGTCCCTGATGATACCCAGATGGAGGGGCGAGCAGTGGCCACACTCCAAAAAACCTCTGAACATGGAGAAATGAATAAAGTCTCTCGCGCAGAAATGGGTAAAAAGGAGGGAAAAATGTCTTTCCATTTACCAATGTGCTTAGCCAAAAGTGAAAAAGGCCCGAGAAAGGTGAGTCCTGAAATCAGTAAGAATTCACACTTCTTATGTGTATTAGAGGAAGTTGAGGACATGTATTATGCTCCCATCACTGTAGAAGAAAAATGCCAAACATTTGCAATGATTGACACTGGCGCACAGGCCACAATTATGTCCAAGGAGCTGGTAAAGAGTATCAATGAAGGGAGACCCCCACAGAATCAGATCACAGTGAAGGAAAATCAAGGTCCAGTGCATAACTTTAATGGGGAGGAGGTGCCCATCATAACTGAGGTTGACATAAAAATAGGAAAGCACAGAATGAAACAAGAGGCATTGATCACATCTATTTGTGAAATTCCATTTCTGATGGGGACAGATTGCCTGAAAAGAGTGTCTCCTCTCATGGATGGGGTAAATGGAGTACTGTGGTCCTTAACCAAAAAACACTGAGACCTAAGAAATTAAAATCACAAAACAGCAACATAAATGAATGTCACACCGTTGCCAAAACAAATGATGCAGTGGAGGTAAATCTCCAGAATAGTTGCATACCTAGTGTCACTGTTATATTGATGTGTCAAGACAAAATGCAGAGCGACAATGAAAGACTACCTGTACAAATATACTTGGACCCAAGGAAAAATTGGCAGACTGCCATAGATGAGCACACATTACGTTTTTATTTAAAAGAGAAAACATTCAAACAGAATATTGCTCCTAAAACAGATTCAGAAAAACACAATGCCTTGCTGAAATACACATGTAAGATGAGCAACCACGGGTTCATGTTGGTATAAATGACTGTTTTAAAACAATAAAAGCCACCTTAGCGCTTGAACAGGAAAGGAGTTTCGTTAATGAGAAATGATTGCAAAAAATAATGGAGAGGGAGGAGATCCCGAAATTTAGAATTAAGTACCAATATGTCTCTGGTTTGGACAGTCCAGACTTTGAAAACCGAATTGCAGGCAGATGCATGCTTAAAATTAACATTGGACAAAAAACAATTCACCATAATGTGTGGATATTGAGTGGAGCACAAAATGACATTTACATGGGCAATGACATCATGCACAGAATGTGTATGGTGTTAGACTTCCTTAATAAAAAAATATGGTCGCGCCTAGGTGGGCCTGAAACTGAATTTGAAGACAAAAAAAGGGCTTATCATTGTGCACAGCTAGTCCCATATGCAGTCGAATTACAGATGAGGAAGGATACTATTATCCATGCATTCACCAAACAGGTTGCAATAACACTGAGGTGCAAAAACGGACAGCAGATGAAAGATTCTGATGCATTTGTGTGCCTGAATGAATCCATAAAACAGCAAGGGCTGGATTATGAATGCATTCCATTGGTAGATATTGGTGAAGGGTCTGTAAAAATTATGTTGAATAAGAAAGGTTGTCAAGATATTCTTTTAGAGGAAAACTCTCCATTGGGAATGGCTATATAAAATGCACATTATGCTGCATATCTAAATAACATGATGATTGGAAATATACCTGAAAGGTGTGTAGATGCCAAGGGTGAGTTGCCAGAATACTTGAATTCTCAGCCCAAAGGAATATTTAAAATTCATTCTGTGTACCCTTATGATTCAAAGGAGACAGTGTGCTGCCATTAAGAAGATTGCATAACATTTAATTTAAATGAAAATGAAACAGAAAATCAGCCCATTGAAGTGGGAGCTGATATGCCAAAATATTTAAAAGTGGGAGCTTTACAAAAAGACACAGCCACACAGTTAGAGGAAAGCGCCGAGATTCCCTCACCAGAAGATTTTCCAGAATTTTCCAAAATGGTAGAAGAGCAGATTTTATCAGCGGATGCATGTGACAGCGATGAGGATAGAAACAATCTGAGGGAGATATTTAATGAGTTTAAGGATGTATTTGCAAAAGATGCTTATGATTGCGGTTTAACTGATTTACATGTGGCCACACTACCAGAAGGGTGTAGCAGAAGTCCAGTATTTGTACGCCAGTATAGACTACCGCTGGCATGTTTAGAATCATTAGCAGAGATTATAAAAAAATTGGAATCGCGGGGAATCATCAGGCCCATTCATAGCACATCCAATACACCTATTTTAGGTGTGTTAAAGCCAATGGCGGCTATGTGCAGACTTGAGGGAGTTAAATAAAAGAGTGCCAGTATCCAGATGGCCACTGCCATTCATTGATCAAGGCCTAGCTCAGGTACATGGTTCAAAAGTATTTGCCACATTAGATCTCACCTCTGGATATTGGTGTGTGCCATTGGCAGAGGAAATACAGAATTTGTTTTCCTTTTCGTTTGATAAGACTCAATACGCATGGCTTAGAACTCTGTTCGGGTACATCAATGGTGGGAGTGAATTTGGCATATTTTTGAGAAAGGCCATGCCAGATGCAGCGGAAAGAGGAATTATAGTTTATGTGGATGATGTCCTGATAAAAAATGAAAGTCTGAAAAGCCATTTTGATGAAATAAGACATGTGCTTGGCCAATTGCAGAAAGCAGACGCCAAAGTATCTTTACAAAAAGCACAATGGTGCAAGAAAAAAGTGAACTTTCTAGGCCATGAAGTGACTGAACATGGGCTAAATCCACAAAAGAAGAAAATAGAGGCCATACAAAAACTAAAGGACCCTAAAAATGTGAAAGGGGTAAAAAGTTTATTAGGGATGACAGGCTATAACAGGAAGTTCATTGAAAATTATGCTGAAATCACTCAATCATTGACTAAACTGCTTAAACTGAATACACCCTGGATATGGTAAAAAGAGCAGTCTGAGGCAGTGGGTAAATTAAAGGAATGTCTTGTAAAGGCACCATGTTTAGCATATCCCATAAAGGACAGGGATTTCTTTATAGAAATAGGTTTCTCTGAACATTGTATTGATGATTGATTGATTTGTTTATTTATAGAGCGCTTTATACCAAGGCTGTCAGCAGTGTTATCACAAAAACATGATGTGAATCACAAAACCATTGCCTACGCAAGTAAGGCATTTTCCCAAGTTGAAATAAAATTCAATGAATGTGAAAAGGCCCTATTAACCACTGTGTGGGCTCTACAACATTTCCGCCCCATTGTTCACTGGGAAAAGGTGATTATTGAGACAAATCATCAACCTTTGCAGTTTTTAGAGAGTAAAAAAATTAGGTCAGGTAATCTAGCGCAGTCCAGAACCACTTCATGGACGCTGGCATTACAAGGTTTTCCTGTAGAAGTGAGATATGGACAAAATAAAAAGAGCCCAATTGCTCAAGGGTTAGCTGATTTACATGACTGTGCAGCTGAACAAGTATCAAACGAAATGGAAGTGGAACCTAGTTTGCAGGAATTTGAACAATCACCACACAAAGCTTTTGATGAAAAACATACAAGGATTTACCAACTGTATATGTGGATGATTGTGCTTTTCACATTGAAAATGACAGTAATAAACAATTAGTGTCAGGAATAGGGAATGTCTGGTTGAAATGTGAAGGCGTCCCCAGCATAGGGATGCGGATTGGAGCTAGAAGTAGTCAAGTGGCAGAATTGGCGGCCATTTATAAAGCAATTGCTACTGCAGTTGACAATAAATTCAGTGAAATTGTCCTGGTGACCGATTCTGACTATGCACGAAATAGCTTTGTGGAGTATTTACCTGGCGGAAAGCGAGAGGAATGATTACATACACCTAAAAGCCATTTAAACATGGAAAAATGATACAAGCCATAGACAAATTGGTGTCAGAGAATGATTTAACAATGTACTGGAGAAAAATGTGTGGGCATTTAAAAACACCCGGAGAGGATAAGGAGGGAAATGATAAGGCAGACCACCTGGCTAAAATTGGGGCTGTGATGGGAGAATTGCTACCTATTGATGATCTACTGGGTGAAAAACAAATTGATGCAGTAACACGTTCTAAAGCACCAAAGGAGACAGATCAACCAGTGGTACAGTGGGGTCATAATACACCAGACCAAGATTTGATTGAGGCACAAAAGAATGATCGAATTTTGGGAATCTATTATAATCATTTGATAGATCCTGAACTAAACCCTTTAACAGAAAATGATTGTATGGGAAAAGAAGAGTTGAGGGTGCTATTAAAGAATAAAAAACAAATTAAACTACAGGATGGACTCATGGTTAGAGAATCCATAACAGGACTGATACAGTGGGTGGTACCCCTTTCATTCAGAGGGCTAATGCTACACCATGCACATGATGCCAAAACTGCAGGCCACAGAGGTTCACAAAAGACATTGGAAATACTAAAAGATTATGCTTACTGGCCACATATGTCCCAAGATGTGGAATTATATACTAGAGGATGTCTAGTGTGCGCACAATTTAAACCTGCTTCACCAATGCATAGAGCCCCATTAATGAAAAGAGGCCTAACTCTTCCATGGTCAGATTTGCAAATAGACTATGTAGGCCATTTAAAAAGGTTGAGCAGAGGAAGCCGTTATATTTTAAGTGTGATATGTTTGATGTCGAAGTGGATTGAATGTATTCCTGCACCAGATTGTAGTGCGCAAACAGCAGCCACATTGCTGGTGAACCATGTGTTCTCAAGGTTTGGGTTGCCACAAAGAATTGAGTCAGACAGAGGAAGTCATTTCACAAGTACTCTAATGAGTAAGGTATGGCAAATGCTGGGTGTGAAAAGGAAACTACATATCCCATATCGGGCAGCGTCTTCAGGTGGAGTTGAACGGAGCAATAGGTCTGTTGTGGACATATTAAAGAAATTTGAGGCAGAAGCAGGTTCCAGCTGGGATTACGTTTACCTTTGGTTTTAATGGCAATCAGATCAACTCCGGCCAAAGCAACAGGTGTTAGCCCACATGAGGTCTTGACAGGTAGGAAAATGGTGTTACCACAACACCTGCTATACAGAACACATGAGCAGACACTTGTGAGTGCATCCACAGTTCATGAGTACATTGATGAATTGAGGAAGCATTTGCAACATGCATTTGCTTTTGTACAGAGAAATCTAGAAAGAGCTGCTGACAGTGCAGTCATACTACGATAAAAGAACATCAGTGAGATAATATAGTGTAGGGGATCAGGTGTATAAGTTTCATTTTGGGAAAAGTAAACAGACAAATTCTAAATTTCTAGCAGCCTGGCAGGGGCCATTTCGAATTATAGATGAGGTCTCTCCTTTAGTTTATAAAATGTTGAAGAATGAAGGTGAAACAATAATAGAGCAGTTTGTCCATGTAAATCAGATCAAGCCATGCCACCCCAGACACGAGATCAGGCAGCTTGAGCATGTAGAAACAGATAAAGTCCCTTGAACATAAAAAGGTGAAGTAAATATGTCTAGTCAGGAGGCAGTGACAGAGAAGTTAAATAAAGATGGTTGATTATAATGGCGCATAAACACTGTAATATATGTAAATATATATATAATATAAAAAAGAAGCTGACGTTTATGGAGTCGTTGTGCAGAATGAAAATGCATTAAATATTGAATGTTGTTTTATGTATGCTTGTTCTCTATAACCTGTGCTTAATTTCAGAAGGCGAAAGAAAAAGGGCGAAATATTTTATTTTTGGCAAAAGGGTGAAGTTAGTATTGTGCTGTATTCTTAATCTGTTTCTTTTCTATTTAATTTAGAATATTAAAATATTTGTAACAGAGGTCACGGGAGACGATGGAGTCCTGGAGCCCACGTGGATGGATTCCGGAAAAGCCCCGAAGGGGGGCGAAGACCAAGGCTGCAAAGCGATCAGCGTTGAAGATGACACCAATAATATGGTTAATGATGATGATATTCGGAGGAATCTTCAAAAATTCAGAATCACGGGTTGTCATTGAACCTGGACCAGCATCTGGTATTGCGGTAGAAGAGGCACCTGGATTAATCATGAGTGATAGAAGGATGATTTTCCAGAATATCTATATACCATCGAACCCTGAGATTTTGATTGAAAAGCATTTGAACCATACCAGAATTAAGATTGAACAGACTAAAGAGTGGTTGGAAACAAGAAAAGAAGACTCTAAGCAGTCAATAAGAGATATATTGATGCAATTGGAAAAACATTTGTGAATTCAGCAGACATTAAGAAGAGGAGAAGAAAAAGAGGAGCGGTGATGCTTGCGATATCATTGGTAATGTCTTTAGTTGGAGCCATAATAGGTACCACTATATCAACAGCCAATGCCATTTCGGTAGGAACGCTGAGTACTAAAGCGCAACAACTGAGTGTTGACCTAGAAAGAATACAAAAAACATTAGATGGGATTAGAGTGGGATTGGATGACAAGTAAGATTCATAAATGAAACTGCAATCATTCTAAATGAACAAGCGGATGTGATGCAATGGGCGACTAAGCTAATTTTTAAGCATGACAGAACTTTAAATGAAATATTGAATATAATGAGTCCTGTTGATAGACTATTAACGAATTATATGAGGGAAGTTCAAACTGCAGCTTCACAGTTGATTCAAGGACATATTCCCTTGAATTTTGTTTCGCAGGATATTATTCATCAAATGATAGAAAGATTGACCAGGAGGGAGACTGATGTGACATAAGTAAAAATTGCATTTGAAATGGGTAATGCAATCCCATTATATGTGGACTTGGAGAGGTTGTAGATGGGGTTTTTACTATGCATCCCATATGTGGCTCCTGAACATATTTATCAGACCAAGTGGGTACACAATGTGGGATTTTGGCAAGAGGACAAATTTATTAAGGTTAAGACTCCAGAAGTGGTGGCATTTCAGTCATGGGAGCCTGAAATTTACTTAATACCAAACTTGGAAACGTGTGTCAAATTTAAAGGACAACATTATATGTGTCCAGGTAAACTGTTTCTTCCTGACGCCACAGATGCTATTTGTGGTTTGAAATCTGACCCAAGTATATCAGAAGGATGTGAAGTGATCATTAGCAATGTGGGGAGTGAAGAACTGGCACAGGCTAAGATGGTCAGAGGTAAATGGTTGGTCAGCACCTATTTAAAGAACATGACAATAGTACATTTGAATCATGGAACATATGTGGTTAACAGGTGAAATATAATGTTTTTTACTTACAGGTGTCAATTGGAGGGTTAACATTGTCTCATGTAACAAACGATATTTCATTTCCAATAGATCCGGATGTGGAGTTTTTATTGAATCACAAAGAAAAACATGTAATGAAAATGAATCTGAGAAAAAACAATATTACAGTTAGTAACCTGGGTATAATAGAAGTGGAAAGATTTAATTGGGGAACCTGGGGGGAACACTCAATAGTGGGTTTAGCTGTCCTGGTGCTAATCATGGGTGGATGGTTGATGGTGCTATCAGTAAAAATGAAAATGTTGCTAATCTTAGTAACTGCGTCAGGAAGGGTAAGATATCCCAATACGCATACATTTTAAAAGAAGAAAAGGAGCAAGTTGTTTTTTAAAATTGGCTTGGATCGTAGCCAAGTTCTAAAAAAAAGGAGGGATATGTAAGATTAATTGGCGTGTTTTGGGAGCACAGAGCACAGCACCACTGCACAGGATCAATGTATAGCATGTTTTTTTATGCAGCACCACTGCATGGGTTTGGTGAATTGCTATGATGCAATTGTTTCAAGCTATGTGTTGCCAGTGCAACCTATGGACATGCAAATGAAGACAGGCTACACAGGTAAAAAAACAAACCATTTTCTCATTTTAAAAGTACACCATTTTTCACATTCAAAATGCACACCATTTTATCACCTGAAATTCCTCTGTTGCACGAGACACATTTGAGAATTAATAAACTAACCTCATTAACAAAACTAACCTGATCTTAACTTCTTAATAATATAATGTGTTCTCCACTGCAAAATGAGGCAGACTCTGAAAGTCATTTTAAACGCGCATCCAGATTTTGTTTTCTCTGTGCTGCTTTGTCCACACTATTTGCAGGAAGCAAAGATTCGAACAAGCAGGAAATCAGTTTTGTTACAGTTGCTTACTGTAAAAGATTTCTATTGTGTGCAGCAGGAGGATAGGACATAGGGGATTCTTATTGGACAAGCATCATATTAGAGGCTGTAACCAAGTTTTCCTGTAGAATCTGGGGGAAGGAGAGAGGCAGAATACATTGGACACAGCTCGGAGAAAGACCTGACTGGTGGCTGTGGAGTTCCTGATTGAAAAAGCAGATCCCAGCTGCACTGTGCAGAGACTGGGAATTCCAGACAATAAACCCTGGTTTGAGTAACGCAGATGCCTGTTCTCACTGGGGGTGCTTGAAGAGGAAATTTCCACATCCAGAAGGCGACCAGCTGAAGAATTTCACATGCTGAACAGATTAGGTAATTATACATTGCAAAGTACGGGGGCAGTGTGCATGAGTGCAAAACTATTCAGTCAGTATAGAAGAAGGAATTCCAGTGTTTTATCAACAGGTTTAATGTTGCGACTGTTCTCGTCGCCCTCTTCTCATTTTGTTACAGATAATGTTGACTGTGCTATTTCATTTATCTCTGTAAAAAGAGTAAGATCGTGTTAAATGCAATTTTTATAATACACAAAAATATCTGAAAGCAGACGGGTAGTGTGTTTTATTTTCTCTTTCCTTTGTGCATTTACCATTACAGTGCTGATGATGTGGGGAGATGTTTAGACAGTGCAATTGTCATTTTTAAGGTAGCTAAAAATAAGACTTGGCTGCAGCTGTGTGCACAATTTCATTTAGTATGAGCAATTATAAATAACTGTGTGTGTTATAGCCTGCTGAAGGTATATGAGTCAGCAGAAATAGAGATCCGGGACATAGTTCACTGTTGTATATAAAATAGTGAGTGTTGTACCACATGTTAGCTCGCTGTTGTAAATAATTCAGTGAGAAATTGCCCATGGTGGCACACTAAAAATGAAAATGTGATATTTCTCAAATGTAGGCCTGAGGTCTCTCTAGTGATCGCACAAATGATCTAAACAAAAATAAGGGGTTCTGGATATTGAGGCCACAAATAAAACAAAGGAATTATGCTCACCAAAAATACCACCAACCACGCATACCAACCACGCATACCAACCACGCATACCAATAACGCATACCAACATAATGTATATCACTAAATGTATCAGTGTGCTGAAATAATGTATGTATACTGTAGTACTATATACCAAATCTAATCTGAATGCAAAGAGTGAGTATTACTGAATTATTTTCATTTTGGCGGTAAGAAAATACCGCTAGGCCCCAAATCTATACAAAATACCCAACATAGCCCAGTTAATATTCACATTAGCCTTGTTGGATTGAGTGGTGTCTTGATGCATTTTCCATCAGTCTCCCCATTTCAAATACACATTCTGCTTCCATCCATCTATCCATGACAGAAGATTGATTAACAAAAGTGACTAATTTCTAGTTGGAAGCATTGGGGCTCATTACAAGTATGGTGGTGTGGGAAAAAGTGACGATAATGGAATTACTGCCAATTTCCCAACACTGCCATACTACGAGTATGGCCCTGGAGTGGGGAATTTACCTCTAGCATCATGCTGGAGGTAATTCCTCCCACTTTCTGCTGAATAATCGGTGGAATTACGGTAATTTCACTGAAAATGCCCCAAAGACTCTGGAAAAAGAGGATTTACTCAGCCACCACCACTTGTAATCTGGCGGTAACTCTGACGGACCAAGTGGTGGTAGCAGTAATTCCATTGGTTAGTATTCCAGCTGATATACCACCAGAATACTGCCCAGCTCATAATGAGGACTATTGTGCCTACTGTGCATGCAAACTGAAAACATGTTAGAACAAGTATAGTATCATTTTACTGGATCAGTAATCAGACAGACATAAAACACTTAAGTTCAAAGTCATTTATTGGGGAACTATACCAGAACAGGGGCAAAGACATAAGTGGGGATTGTATAAAGTATAACTAAAAATGCCAGGCCAGGTCAATTGATTTCTACCTAAAATGTGCGAGGATAAATCCAGTGATTACTGACTAAATATTTCAGGGCAACCAAAATGGCTTTCCTGCAGCCTTAGAATGTGCTGGTGTATTCGTTACTGGGTCAACAGTTTGTCATGAACAAAAATTCTCTAACTATTAGAGGCTCATTACAAATATGCCGGTCTGGATATAGCAGTACTGGTTGCTCTGTACTGGCAGCTTTTTTGGGTCTGGCATACTCTGAGTTGCAATGCCAATAACACCGTCACTGCAAGTGACCTATCGTACCACATACATGGAAACACCAGCATGGACATGCCGATAGCACCGTGAATTCCGCACCAGAGACACCGTTATCGCGGACCAGGCGTTCACTAGAGTTAGGTGTGCAGAAACAGCCCACCGGTGGCCAAAATCAGTTCAGGCTTCCCTGCAAAAGCACAAAAGGACCACTCCAACAACCCAAACCCCTTGCAACACTACCACACTAGCAGTAGTAGCACTGGAGCTTGAGGCCCTGCATGCAGGCCTACTACCTGAAGAGACAGGGAGGCAGAGGATGCGGTAGAGGCGCTGGAGGAGAAGGAGGGCTCTCACAGCCCTGAAAAACAACAATGTCCAGTAGGTTGCAGCCTGCAGGCAGCCACCTATACCATGCATAAGGGCCACACCCTTCAGCCTGAGCCAAACCCAGATCCACACCCTGTACCAACTAGACAGGGAGACCATCACATCCATAGCGAACATGATCCATGATGACCTGGTCAGCCTCATACAGATCCATACAGCCATCCCACCATTGCTCATGGCAGTGTCTGTGCTACACTTCCTAGCCACAGGCACCTACCAACACACTTTGGCTGAACCTCATTGGGCTATTGCAACCCTGTTTCTTGCATGTCCTGTTTCAGGGCATTGATGCACTCCTGCGGCACGGGGCAGATCGCAAAGGCCTACCCAGAACGGCTGACCAGGTCAATGCCACGAAAATTGCATTCCATGCCCTTGAAGTCATGCCCAATGTGATAGGTGCATTGGACTGCACACATGTGGAGCTGGCGGTCAGGTATTCCATTGAGGCAGTGTACAGGAATCGAAAACTCTACCAGTCATTGTATCTGGTTGTTGGGTGAGTGTATCTACCAAAGCATGTGCACTGTTGAATGGGGGGGCAGGATACACCATAGCGTACCTGGCGGTTGGCTGAGTGCATCTACCAAAGTATGTGCACTATTGAATGGTGGGATGTACAACAGCTATCAGCAGTGCATGTGTGCAATGCATTGTCCAACACAGAAATATGCCTGAGTTCAAGGCCTTGACTGGATTGTGTCAATTGTCCAAACAGATCATGCACATGCATAACAACATCAAATCTGTACCAACATCAAAAGCACTACATGTACTACAATGCATCACACCAATGGCAATCATCAGGCTGTCATCGCTTTCCCTATCTATTCAATTCCTTTCTTCATATGGTATCTCTGTGAATATATCCACATCCATCATTTGGCAAAATCTTTGATGCTGTTCAACCACTCCCATGCAGCATGTCATGTACATCAGAATGCACGTACGCCTTCAGGCATGTACTGAATCCCAGAAATATATGAACTCTCAATTTAACGCAGGTTAACGTCCTTACTTGTGTCAGGCCTGCCTACCACGTCTGCGGCCCCGGCAGGGTGTGCCATGTCGGGCACATCGGCTGTGTCATGTCGAATACTGTTTTGCAGGCCCAGAAACATTGCCACCTGGTGATGGCACCGGCACTCACCCGAACAAGCCACAATTGCATTTAGAACATGTCATTACATTGACATTGATGATTGCAGACATAAATCCCTAATATCACCCTGATCCTACGCAAATGGACATCCATTCACACTGTTAACATGCACAACTATGCCATGTGTGATTTTGCATTGCTTAGTGAACACGACATAGACTGTACCAACATGAAACGGGAACAACAATGACCTTCTACCCTTTCTGTTGCTCCTGTGCAGGAAATAATGGATATCCCCTGATGCCATGGCTAATGACTCCCGTGAGGCAACCACAGAACCAGCACGAGCAGGGATACAACCGTGCTCACATCCGTACTCGTTGTACAATAGAGCAGACATTTGGCCTGTTAAGGGTAGGGTTCCTCTGCCTCAGCAGATCAGGGGTCGCACTTATGTACAGCCCTGTGAAGGTGGGCAAAATTGTCTTGGCCTGTGCCATGTTGCACAACATGTGTATCAGGTGCAACATCCCACTGCCCCCTGACATGGACATGTACCCACGAGAGGCGGAGTAGGATGACAGTAATGATGAACTGCCTTTGGCACATTGCAGGGATGCCATGGGTGGCCGTGTTGCACGCGATTAACTGATTTACCACTATGTTTGAGCACTTCACACATGCACGTGGCACAGGCCAGCTAATGGACTGGGCACTGTGTAGTAAATAAATAACTCACTTACACCAAAAAAGCAATGTTCAGTCATGATTTCAATGCAACACCAAATGTAATGTGTATAATGAAATGATTTACAAATGTGGAAAAACAATAACTGCCAAAACTATCCCACTCCACTCCCCTATCCCAACTATCCCTCCCCACTCCCCCTCCCCAACTGTCTCTACACAACTGCTGTCCTGTTCTGCAAGGAGTACTTGCACAAGTCACAGATAGGGCACATGTGTCCTGGGCCTATTTACACCTTCCCCTGTTCGTGTCAGGCATGTGGCTGTGTTGCCGAGCTGGACAGCTGCATTGAACTCCACCTTGGGTTGCTGGGCACGGAACTAGCAGGCGTTGAACTGGTGGATGGTGCATGGGGCAGTTCTGTGTCTAGGAATGCCTGGAGGAGTATTGCCATTGTCTCAGCAATTAATGACCTCACACTGTTGCCCCCCCCCGTACCCTCCTGGAGGTGCTGCTGCACCAGGGCAGTCAAGGCTTCCTGGCGTTCCTCTATGCACCACATTCTGCCCACCATTTCCCTCACACTGGGAAAGGGTGGGTGTTGTGGGTTCATTGGCTCCATGGGGCTGAACACCAATGGCTCAAAGGTGATGTGGCCGATGGTCTACCCTGTGTCCACTCAACCATTGTCTGCTATGTCCTCTGTACTGGACAAGTGTGTATGTGCATGTGGCTGCACTGGTGGTGGTGGTACTGCAGCAGCTGGGGCTGCCTGGATAGGTGCAGCTGGGGTGACCAGTGATGCCTGGATGGGTGCAGCTGGGGTGGCTGGTGCTGCCTGGATGGGTGCACATGGGGTGACCGGTGCTGCCTGGATGGTTGCAGCTGGGGTGACCGGTGCTGGCTCAACCAATCAAATCAAATGGTGCTGGCTCAACAGGTGCATCTGGGGTGGCAGTAGCAGTTGTGCCTGTTGAAGCTGTGGTGTCATAGCTGGAGGTGGTGGTGGTCTGTTTTGTGTTGCGGAGTTGATGGCTGGTGCCCCTTGATGTGCTTGTCTGGGCTTCTTCATTGTCAGATGATGTGCCTGAAGGAGTTAGAAAGGCAGGTTGTCAGTGAACAGTGTGGATTGATGAGGCAAAGATACATGCATTATCTGGGTTGTGCCTGTGCTGTGTCGGGGACATGGCAGGGTACATGGCATGGTGCACACATGCTTGTGTCATGCGCACTGTGCATGTGGATGTGTGATGTTCTTACATGGTAGAGTGGTGTGCCGGAGATACTGTCATGGTGTACTGAAAATTGCTGGTACAGTGTTAGGGGTGTGACCTTCATGCTGTGGGATGTTGTGTTGGGGAGGTGTGTGGCATGGATGGGGTCGCCATGTGCCTGCTGCCTGTAGTACTTACAGGGGTAGTTGGACAATTATGCTCATTGGTCAGGCTGGCTTGGACGATGGAGTCACACGTTGCCTTTGTGTGTGAGGCTGGTCATTTGTGGATGGAGATGGGGCTTAGCACTGATGTGACTTTGTGCCAGTGGAAGCACAGCAGGCACACATGCATTACACTGTGGCTGGGCGATGTGTGCCTGTGTGGAAGAAAAAGTATGTTCTGTTGGCAGTACAGGGTGCCTTTGGTGTGTTCTAGGTGTATTAGTGGTATGTGTAATGTTTTGGGGGACAGGGTGTATGTCGGTGTATGCGCCCAGGTTTCTGGTCTCTTGGGGGGGTCATGCAGGTTTTTTTTGGTGTTGTGGACGATGCACTTGATATTCATGTCAAATGTTGGTACAGTAGTGGGTGCAGGGTGGACAGGGATGGTGACATTACATTGGGGTTATATGTACTCACAATCCACTTCAGGTGTCCCGGCTCCGGCCTCCACAGCACTGACCCTTTTGATGGCCTTGAGGTACAGAATATTGCTGCACGTTGTCTCCCAAGGCAGCAGGTGTATTGGGGATGCACTCACACCACCTGTGGCCATGCCCTGTCTGCACTGGACCGAGAGGTGGTTGCGCATCCTCAATCGCATGCCGTCCCACCTCTTGTGGCAATCTCGCACTGTGCAGGGGGTTGTGCTGACTGCAGAGACCTTCTGGGCCACCTCCTCCCAGATGCTCTTCTTGCACAGCTGGGCCTGCCTGCGCTGGCTATTTGAGAAGAGCTCTACAGCATGCTGGACAATGGAGTCTGCTAGCATGTTCAACTCTGCTTCACTGAAGCGTGGCTTGCACTGTCGTGTCTCACTGTCTCTTGATGTCATGGTCAAAGTGGAGTGTCTGTGGTCAGGAGTGGTGGATGTCACCTGTGCTTTCAGGATTGCAATGGATTGTTTTTTTCTTATTGGCTGCCAGATGATTTCCTGTTCCAGCAATCACTTTGCTTCCGTTCACAGTATTTGTGGGACTACTGTCACCGGTACCGGTGGCTCCAGGACCCTGTTGCTGGATTCGGAGTCACCGACAAAGAGGGTGAGGGTGTTGGCATTTTTGGGGGGTTTTGATAGTGTTTCTGGCATGGTGGTACCACCATTTTTGGCAGGCCAGAATACACGTGCACAACAACACCGGAGATTCTGGCATCACGGGTTGCCGGACATGGTGGCACTGGCATACCGGAAAGTGGATTTCTTACCGGCCTTCTTGTAATGGGGCCCAATGCTCCCAATTACTGGGAATTACCTTTTACTCAGAAACATGGATTGTTCCCATTAATACAGGTGTTCACAGGTGCCTTCCCTATTTATCTCCTCTTCTTTCTTGTCTAGTACTTACTAGTAACTGTTTCTTGTTCGCTTCCACTTGGATCTCCAGCTTTGGCACATTGAGGTGCCTTAACACTGTGGGAGCCTCCAAAGCTCAGGTGCAGGGATTTTGGGACTTAGGTAGTGGGGTATAAGGGTAAAATCTTTGGGCAGCTTGGTAGGACAGGAGAGTGGCCAACTGCTATAACTCTCCCTCTATTGGTTATTTTATTACTTGCCTCCTCCCCAGGATGTACCATAATCCTCTGTTCCCCTGTTTCTCTTAAGCATAACTGTCCTAACCGACTATTACCATATCCTAGCTTTCCAATTATGAACATTTTATCCCATTCCTAGACTGCACCATGTGACTGTTCCCTGCCATGGGACAAGTATAAACTAAGGGTGACCTGGGAGACCATTCCCATAATGCCCAGAGCGTTCCTCTGCTATCTAGGGGAGGCACCCAGCCTCCTTGTTCTCCCCACTGGAGGTCACCAGAGTGAGACAGAGGACTTTGCCACAGAGCCTTCAGGCATCTACTCTCATACCCTTTTCCTTCTCCCCTGTTCACTTTTTCCTACTGCTATCACTCCACCCGGACTCCATCACCCACTACCCGATACCGCGCCACACCCTACAACCCTGTCCCATTTCAACTTTGAAGTTACCCATTCTCTGTACCCCCGATAGCCTAGCCCTCCGGACTCCCATCGCCACATTGGTAGCATACCTCGATCATGCATTCCCCTACTCACTCATACACCAAACCACTCCCAACGTTCCAGCATGCCCCCACCATGCATTCCATCCAAACCCTCCCACCCAGCCCACTCCTCACCTTGTAGATAGAGTCCCTGATCATCATTAAGTCGTCCTGCAGCTTGAATGGGTTGACTTGTTTAAATGGTCTACCAGTTCTAACTGGAAACTATTTAAGTGTAAGCATTTTCAGAAATTAACAGTTGGCGTCGAGCATTAGATCCATTTCCCAAAATAGTATTCCCTTTTTTCTTTTTAGGCTTAAACTTCAGACGCATTACAAAATGTAAAATATCTTAAATTAAGGTATTACTTGCAGTCCTTTTATTGTGCTATGCCAATCTCTAAACAGATATATCTTTGTTTTGTTCCTAATATAGATGATCACAGCATACTGTGGTGGACCAGAAGAAGGACACAGACGTAGTAAAGGCATGTCCTTACTGTGAAGTTTATTTTAAGTACAATAATGCCTATCTCTCCCTATACCTTTGGGATGATCCCTGCCTATCTTTCCAAGGTGCTCGTCAGCCAGGACAAATGTCCAAAAACAAATTTGTCCTGTGTCCCATTCTGAGCTATCTGTCTCTCCCACTATTATAACTAACTAAGGTCAGAAGAATGACTCAGTTCTCCTGGTTCTTGTATTTTCTCCCAGGTTCCTTCTCACTTCTCTTACTCCTTTCAGTAGACCATATGCAAATAGTCTCTTGTCATCCAGTGTATCAAGTTATGCATTTCTTTCAAGGGGTTAGCAATTCCATTCGCTTTATTCTTCCTGGTCTCACTACCTTTGCTCTATTCAATAGCCCATATGCAAATAGTTCCTGGTCGTCCACTGTTTCCGAATCCCGAATCTCTTGTACATGCTTCTCTCTTTTGTAGTATTTCAAGTTTCCATTACCATTTTTCCATTCCGGGGGGTGCAGTTTCATGTGTGAGATTGGGTTTCCTGGCTTTACATGTTTGTTCTCCGCTTACGTCTATTTAGGTTCCTTTTCTCCCTATTGTGGGGGATCCTGAATCTCTGTTACTCTCTTTTCCTCTCTTTTATAGTAGTTCAAGTTCCAATTACAATTCCCTCATTCGAAGGGTGTTTCCCTCTCTATTTTAAATAATGGGCGGCCTCTGAGTGCACTTGGGCTACTTGAATGGCTGTCTCAAGTGAGGGTTTATTTTGTTGTCGAAAGCATTTTTGTAAAGAGAGTAGAAATGTATTGATAAATTGTTCTAAGCTTAGGGTTTCAAGGATCTTGAGTAGACTTGTTTCCCTAACCACTGGGTACGTGTATTCTGTACCCTCTCTGCTAATTCGAAGTGAGACTCACTGGATAGGAAATGTATTCCCTGAATTTTAATCAGTAGAATGTCTCTGTCTCTCCCACCCACTCTAGCAATCTTTGTTTAATTTCAGAAATGGGGTAGTCCCAAATGGATTGGCAATCTGATACGAGCTCTGCAAATCACCTTTGAATAAAGGTGGTAAATAACTTGTTTTTCAACCTTTTTCCCAATTAACTTGGTTAGCGAGTGATTACAAATGTATGTAGAAGGCACCCACATCTTCTTCCTCTTGGTATGGCTGCAATATACCATCATTAACTATATGTGGTAGAGGTATAGTTCATTCTTGCTCTAACCAATATAGAGTCACTGATCCACCTGAACATGATGGTCCACCACGTTCTCTTGGAGGGTTTGAAGGTTACTCATAGTGGATGTGAAGTCCAACAAGGATGTCAAGGTTTCAGACTTCTCAGTTCCGGGTTCCCCTCACTCTCTGAGTTCTCTATTACCTCACAGTTCCTCTCTGTTCTTTCCTCCTGGCCTGAATCGTCAGTTGATACTGACTTCAGGCGACTAGGAGGTGTTTTTTTTCTGGGATAGATAGTTTCCTTTCTCCTAAAGAGGGTTTTATTGCTAGCAATCCTATGGAGATGGATGTTATCAATTGGTGTTGCCATGTATGGGGGGGGGTGGGGGAATTGTGGGTTGTTTCTATCTCGGGACTTTAACATCCCACTTCTGATACCATATGTGGAACATCAGAAGTAGGATGTCAGTCTACAATGCCACTCCAATTATATGAGGAAGTAATGATACGTTATTTGTATAAGAAAACAATTGTATAGAATGATATGGGAGAGAAAAACAGGAAAAAGGAAAATATTAAGTAATTAATTTAATTCTGTGTGTGTGTGTGTGTGTGTGTATGTAAATAGTTCTAATTACTGTCCAAATAACATGCAATACATTTTTGCTCGTAATTACAGATGCCAAAATTCAAAAATAATATAATATAGTATAAATGTCCTACCTGTACCTGACACTAGTGTAGAGCTTTTGTTTATTTCATGTTGTCTCCAAATATCTCTCGAATTAATGTGACCTATAATGTATTCATTGTGCCAGAAAATTTGCATAATTCACCTTAAACCATTATATTTATGTCGTTCAATATTTTCTTATTTAAATTGATTGCCACAATTGTGTTTTAATTTGCTGATATTGCTGTATATCCTATAGACATGTACAGAGACACTATGTCCAAACAAACTAACCAGTACCTTCTTTTCATTGTATGTGATATAATAATTGTAATACATCCATATTATATTATTAGAGTGAACATGCAGAGCTTTCCTTTGCTTGGTCAGTGAGGTCCACCTGCCAAGAGTACTTGCACCACCTAATATGACCATTTTTTCTGCCCTAGGTATGGGGCATGCCTCTGTCTTGGATAAATAATTGAGTCCTCTGTAGTCTGCACATGCCTCTGCCTTGGTTAAAGAATTGAGTCCTCTGTAGTCCACACACAATTGGACTTCAGTTTTCTTGCTACTGGTCCTTTTAGGGACCAGTACCACTGGGCAAGCCCAGGGGCAGTGGGATAGCTCAAATACCCCCAAGGCCAACATCTTGGAGACTTCCTCCTTGAGGGTGTCCTTGACATTGTCAGACATCTTGTGAATGCTACTCTTCACCAGCTTTCTATATGCAGTATCAATGCCATGGATGCACCAATCAATATTTTCTAGAGGCAACTAGAACAGACCCACAAACTTGCCCAGTAGATGCTGACAGACTCCTTCAATAAGATCTGGGGAGATCTGGAGTCCCTCTAGAGATGCATCAATGTGTAACAAATCTGGGAGGGGATCTGTCTCATCATCTATGACTAGAGCCACTGCTAAGTCATCCAGGCTATAATGGCGCTCTAGGCAATAGATGTGAAAGGCCAGAGGCATCTGCCTTGGGGCCTTGGTTTCAATCGGGCAATTAACCTCACTTATTTTCTCCAGCACCACATGGGTCCCGGTCCAATTATAATGAAGGGTGATGGGCATGACTGCTTCCATGATCCAGACCATTTGGCCTTTGAAGTCATAGTAGTCTTCTGGTCATGCTAATGTTTCATGAGCTCCTCGCGTTCTCTTGACATTCAGATTCTTTGTATTCTGTTCGATATTGGGCCAAGTACATATGCCACAATGTTGTCGGAAGGAGTGCAAGGATTATCCTCCCATCCATCCTGCATCAGGCTTAGGGGACCCCTAATAGGATGGCCAAACAGGAGCTTGAAGGGAATGATCACCACACCACTTTGTTGTACCTCACACTAGGTAAAAGTAGCTGTTAGGCAGAATCACCTGCAGTACCCTTTGGGAACACTACAGGTAATTAGGCCTACAATTGTAAGCACAATTTCACCTTTGGTACAAGCCTGTACTACACAGTAAAGTGGTAGCGATGGCTGAGAAGCCAGGCTTATCTCAAGAGTTTTAAAAGTGAGCAGTAGAACAAGTTACACAAAGGAACAACCAATACAGTGATTCAAGCAAGCACTTACTCAAGGTTTCTTAGTAAAAGAATATACATTTATATACTCAATCATTTGTAAAACATTACAATAGCACAAGCAGCTAAGTATAGACAGCCCAAATACATTCATAGGCAGGGCAAAGGGTTTCAGTTAAAAACAACCAGCAATTCTTCTCAATAGGCCTGGGCCAAAGTCAATGGTTCAGAGCATCTTGTATAGGATAGCAAAGTTCTGGTATGTAACGGTTAAGTCTTTGCCACAGATTTTTAAAGGATTTGGCTAGGCAAAAAGTTTGATGAATGTTAAGGGAAGGACAAGCCTTCGTAGTTGAGGAAAGTTTCACACACTTTTCGATGGCCGAAAAGATTTCCGGACTGTCTTTGCACAGTACCTTTTTATTGACGAAAGCTGTAACTGAGGCAGTTGTTCCTGGCAGTTCAAGCAGATCTCGCTGTTCCTGAGCTTCAGTCATGGGGACAAGAAGGAGGACGTCAGGAGGTTCCTGCACTGCCCAGGGAAGAGGCTAAAAACTGTTGCAAGACGTCAGTTTAAGGTGTGAGTGCCTTAAAGTCCCCCTGGTTTCCTTCCCTCTGGCTATCCGGTTGTCAACAGCACTCTGAAGAAAATTGGACCAGAATAGGATGGTGTCCAGGTGGCTTGTGAGTTGGTTCTTCCCACCAAACTCAAGGGAAGAAGTTAACCTTGAAGGGCTTCTCTGTCGTCAGAGTTTCAGGCAATTCGGACATGCAGCAGGGCTTCACCGGTCATCCAGTAGTTGCAGCAGTCCTCTTCCTTCCTCTGCTCTTCGGTTCTTCCGTTCCAGTGGTCGACTCCGCTTTCCAAGTCCCAGAGACCTGATTTTAAACAGTTTTCCCCCATTCAGCCTGGCTGTCACTCACACAACAGTGCGGCTGTCCTTGCCGGACAGCCAGCCGGCCAATCACACCAGAGTGCATTAAGGTCTACTAGGAGACTAAGCACAGGGGGTTTCGGGCACCTTCCTCACATCCTGTCCACCCGAGACACTCTGGCACCAAAGGAGGGCTTCAGCACAGAAGCCCGCCAAAGGGCACGAACAAAGGGACCAAACCTGGTTTGGCACGCAGAGACAAACACAAGGACTTTTCCTAAAATAAATGGTAAAAAAAGATGACCGGAGTCTGTTTTTACAGATAGGTCTGGGGCGCAATATTGAAAAACATGCTAACCCTGATTTTGAGCTACCGCTGTTAGCGGTCGCGAAAAAATCACGGTAGTTTATCTAAACCACTGCCACCAGCCATTTAAAATAGGAAAAGGTAACATTTTACTGTTACATGAGTGTTTTGACTCAGGGGAAGCTAAGCAACCCCTCCAGCACTTATAGTAAGATAGAGTGTGCTGGGTCAGTACATTTAAAGAGACTAGTAAAGTCAATTTAACTTTATATGCACTGAGAGACAGTAGTCAGTCCCAGGAAAGGTATTTAATTAAACCTTGGGGAGTCTGAAAGACACCCCTGTGCCACTGCACTGAAGGTGCTGTGTGACACACAGGAGTTTTAAAAACTCCATTACCAAAGAACACAAAGGTAAAACAGACACAAAATACATGGAAGAGTGGGTAAAACACACACAAAATACACAGAAGAGTGGGAAGAAAAGGCTCACACTCTTCCCAGGTAAACAATCTAATCCTAGAAATCCAGCAACGTTGCTGGGGGTCTCAAAAGGTAAGGAAAATTAGCACATTTGGAGAATTTTCCCTAACAGAAGGTATGACAGGAGAACATCCCACTTTCTCCTTTCCAAACCGCCTATCATTCATTTTGGTTTGTTTGTGGGTGAAAGTCTGTGGAGAACTTATGACTCCACATTCATTCCAAATGGTGCTCATATATGCAAAATTAACTTGGAGCCATTGTCAGAAATAACATCTTTAGGGAATCCCACGCAAGAGAATATCCCTATTAAAGCGTTCACCCCTACAGGGGCTTTGATAATCCATAAGGGGCATACTTCTGGGCATTTTATTATTGATAAACATAAAAAAGACAGGGCTTGTACACCCTTGCCAGATGGCAGTCCTTTACAAATACAAACAATGATATGGGAGACCAATAAAATCAAATGCTTATGAGACCCCCTGTTCACGTATTCTGTAGCAGTATATAGCAAACTGTCTGTGAGTAGTATAAGAATGTGGATTTTGAGCAGTCACTCGTGCAAAGTGTGAGCTGTTAAGAAATGGAGGTACGGAATAAGCTGACTGTAGTGAGGTGGCTGGAATGTATGCAAGCACTAGCATCATTTTAGAAAGTGATATTTAAGTGGTGATTTGAGTACTTACGATGAAGTTTGGGACAATTTTGTATGCAATTATGCATAGATATTTTGGAGTGGTAGTGTGTGGTGATTGTGTGTCGGTCTTGATTCCCCTTCTTTTCATTCTCTGTCACTGTCCTCATCACAGTTCCTATCCCCTTCCTTTAGAACGACAGGAAGATATGCGCAAAAGAAAAAGTAGTAGTATGTATGACGGTAGTGAGCTCTACCATTTTGCTCAGCCGAGGGTATAATTGATGTCCTTAAAAAATAAATCCCAGAATGAATTTGTCATTAATTACTAACATATACATGGTTGGAAATTAACAGTGCGTGTATTACACTGATAAATATAGCATTAGGCCTGTTCGAAGCTGCCCGGCATTCTTCAGTAACATAATGAAGATGAACAACTTTTCACATTTTCCAACTATGAGATGTTTTTTTCCATCCGGATGAAATTTATGCAAACATTTTGAGGATCATCATTTCGCGTTTAGTCAATGTATTTAATCAATCAATCAATCTTTTATTTTATCAACTGAAGCCATGACAAAGTCCACTTAGAAATTGTATAGCAACACAATACGAGCTGGAGCACCCTATAGACTGCAATACATGTATAAAGCAAAGGCATCTTTATAAATGCTAACATTTACACTTTGGTGCATTACGTCCATTGTACTGTTTTATTCTAATACAATCCATACTTTTCCCCTTCATGCCGACTTCCAAAATGAGATTCATTAATATCTGATGTTCAGGAGAAAAAATGAGACTGATTGCTTAAATTAGTTAGCCAGTGATTGGTTGCTCTTTTTCCTGTAGTTCTAATCAGTTGTTATTGCCGCTTCTATTATCCGTATTAAATGTGAAACAGTGAAATGAGCAATGGGTTAATGAGCAGAGGTAAATAATAACAGAGCTTTCACAATACCTATAATCATACTGAATAAAGTGGGTGATTTAAAAGTTAAATCAGTTCAGACAAAAATATGAGAACATCTACTGTTTCCTGTTGTCACCTAAACACAGTAAGAGCTATAAACTGCTATACATGGGTTGCTTTCACTAAGAGGGCACCACTGGTTTAATGCCCCCCGACATACCATCCCAATCAACAATTCAGAGGTCAAGAAACATTTTTTTTGTATTAAAATAAAATGTATTCAAAGGTGCTCCCCATGTTTATGTAGTGGATGTCGACACAGTATTACGCAATCACAGGCAGTTAATGTACAAAAACAAAAATAATCTGCATACAGAAATCTATTTTCCACCCACATGCATCCATTTATGTATTCAAAACTTTGCATGTTTAATTCTGAATAGCAATAGGCATTCTAGTTATAATGGTGCTGCTTGTCTGACACTGTATCAAAGCTCTCAAAGGATCTCCATATTGCACATAAAGTTACATTTACAAATAATACAAAGAGCTATTTTAATCCCTTATATCACCAACACATTTTAGAATTAGAGAATTGCTGCATTTATCCCATTTCCCATATTAATATGGTGCTGTAGGTTGTTATTATTTGTGTTCATTTTAAAGTAGGCTTATAATGAATTGCAATGGAATTCTGCAGGTTTTGATTATTTATTTGTATTTGTTTTTATTGGGCATTTGTAAGGCACTTATACGTCAACGAATTGTGTTTCATTGCACCCCCACAGGGCAAAGGGAAGGGAAGGGAACAGGGAACAGCAAGCCAATGGAAAATGAAGAAAAAAAAGCAGTGATGAGAAAAATATAAAAAGCAGTCCTACTAGGCCCTGCGAACATTTGGATTCTGCAACTGCAGAGAGAGAAAATTGACAGATAATAGCCAGAGAGACAATTGTAAGGGCAATACGCAAGTTCCAGGCATTGTCCACTGGATGCGGGCCTGTGAGACAGCACAGGCCAAGTGGTGCACAAAGGCAAGTGCTGCATGAGGACAGATGCTGCAGGTGATTAGACAGGGGCCAGCACCCAGATGCCACATAAGGGTCCAGGCCACCAATTACAGTGACTGTGGGGTTTAATACAGGAGGGAGAGAGGGAAGGAGGAGGAGAAGAGGAGAGTCTTGAGTTGCTTACGGAACTTGAGGAGATCCGGCTCAAGACAAAGAAAAAGCGGGAGTTTGTTCCAGAGGAGGGAGCCAGCTGAGGAAAGGGAACTATTCTGGATTAGCCAGAGGGGATGGAGAGAAGAAGGTAGATTGAGGAAGAGGCTGTTACAATAATCCAGCCTGGATAGAACCAGAGCTCTGAAGACATTAGGCTTCTGGGGAAAAGTGAGGAAAGGGAGGATGCCTCTGAGAAGGTAGAGTTGGAACTGTACCTTCTTGTCTAGGTCCAAGATTTGAGGAATGAAAGAGAGCAGAGTCAAAGATAATTCGAAGGTGTGTGGTCTCAGAGGAAGGAGAGGGGGAGAGCCCATGGAGAGTGGCCATAGTGAAGGGAAAAACGAGGGAACAGGAGTCCCGATAAGAGGCATCTCAGTCTTGCTGGAATTGAGACAGAGATCATTGGAGGAACACCAAGACTGGATAGCGGACAGGAAATCAGGCATGCCAGAGGAAAGGATGCAGAGGGTAGTCTGAAGAAGAGTTGGGTGTCACCAGCGTAACACAGGAAGTGTGGGGAAAAAGCTGAGATAAGATGAACAAGAGGGGCGACATAGTGTTAAAGAACGAAAGTGAAAGGATAGAGCTCTGGGAAATGCCACAGGTGGAGATAGAGACGGGTGAGGAGAAAGAACCCAGGATATCCTGAGAGGGGTGGTCAGGGAGGAAGGCGGTCAGCCAGTCCAGTGCCCTCTCTGAGATACCAAGAGTATCATGGAGCTGTGATTTGAGGATGGAGTGGTTAATCGTGTCAAAGGCAGAGGAGAGATCGAGTAGAATGACAACACCAGGTGAGTTGGCATCCAGAGGTGCAAGAAATTATTCATGGGTGTTCAGGAGAGCAGTTTCCATGCCTCTAGATGCTCAGAATCCAGATTGATGCTCGTGCAGGCAACCAACAAGCTCAGTATGTTGTGTCAGTTGGAGGAAGTTTCCCAAGGAAGAGAGTGAGCGAGGTGGGCTGGTAGTTAGTTGGACATGAAGGGTCGGCGGAAGGCTCTTTCTGGAGGAGGCGCACAAGGGAGTGTTTGAGGGAAGAGGAGAAAGACCCAGTAGCAAGAGAGTGATTACAGAAATCTGTGAGTGCAGGGGCAAGGCAGTTGATGTTGTCCTTAATAGTTCTGGAAGAACAGGGGGAGACTTGTTTGGAAGAGACCTCCATGGAGCGGACAACTCTGCTGACCTTGTCCAATGTAAGAAGAGAGAATGAGGAAAGAGTGGATGGGGAGGAGGAAGTGCCAAGGGTGGCAAGGGGATGAGAGTCGGGGGGAGGGAGGATAAGCGTGAACTAAGGATGTCCTGAGTTTTAGCATTGAAGTGGGTTGCCAGTGCAATGCAGAGGGTCTGGGAGGGAGGGTGGGAGGTAAATATTGCAGATGGATTGGCTAGTTCCTTGCAGATTTTGAAGAGTTCTGCCATGTTGTTAGAAGCTCCAAAGATGCGGGCCTGGATGTGAGCCTTCTTCTTGGAGTGAATGGAGGGGCGATATTGCCTTTGGAGAAGGCAACAGGCCAGTTTGTCAGAGGATGAGTCACTTGCGTTCAGTAGCTATGCACTTGCATTTCAGGGCTGCTATATCAGAGTTGTACCAATTCTTACGCTTGGTGGCAGCTTTCAGATGGATTCTCATGACAGGGGCAAGACTATCGAGAGTGTTTGTGATCACAAAATCAAGATTGTTGAGAGCAGAATCGAGACAGTAGTTGGAGGAGGGAGAGGGATGAAGGTGGCAGTGAATTCTGCAACTGACACTCATTTCATCGGACTAATGTACGCAAACGAGGCTGGCAGAGCTGGGTAATGTTCGGTCAGAGGGCTGAGAGGTCCCAGGTGGGAAGAAAGGAGGCTGTAGTCAAACCAGGAGAGTGCGGTGAAGAGCGGGGTAGAAATGTAAGTGACTTCAATCCAGCACTCCAACTAAGTCAATGCCTAGTAAGGGATGCCCAATGGAAGCCCTTATTTATATATTTTTATGTCAAAGTTCTTTAAATCTGGATGATGAACCCTTATATAACGCCCCTCGCTTTGAATCTCCCTGACCTCACTGAGGCAAGAAGTAGGTTTGTTTTGCAAATTAAAAGGTTTATTTGAAGAAATGAACAATATATATCACCCTTTTATGAATAGAATAATATCTGAATAGCACACTTATGAATATGAACGGTAATCAGCAATGGGTAATATTACAATATCAACAATCTCTTTAATCAGTTAGAAGTAGGAATAGGAAGGATAATCTAGCATAGAATACTTTATATGAATTCAAGGAAATGCAATAATAGGAAAGAATGCAACACAGATATAAACTTTATATGGTTTCAATCAAAAGAAAATATGATCACTCTTTCCCCTGTGACTACTCACTCCCCCCACTATGCAATATGAAGAGATGGAAATGAGGGCACACAGGTTTCAGGGATACAATCAATAATGCAGTTCAATCCCAGTTCACCCAGCAAGCTTAGGGAAAACAGGTATGATTTTGAAACAGGCAAAAATACTTTTGAATGTGATTTCAATGTAAGGGAAAATATGCTAAAATGATTTTAATTCACTAAATGAGATTCAGGATAAGTGAGAGTTACTTTGGATTGGTTCAGGTCAACACTAGCAATGATTCATGAATATTTATCTGATTGAAAACAAAATTCAGCAGTTGAAAACAAGATACAGCTATTTTGACATGTGGTGAAATTGAGTCAAATTGCAATTTGCGGCAACCTTTCCACGTGCGGGAAACGCGATTGCGGATGAATTATGAGGAATTTAAATTTCGGTTCTAGAACATGCGGTTCAAAAGTTACAGAGGTTTTTGTGAAGGTAGACTTTTCAGAAATAAAGTCAAGATTTCAAAAATGACAGATGTGCTTTAAAGATTTACCAACAAGGATAGGCTTATACTAAGGAGCTATGAAGAAGCAAGACACTCAACGGGCAGCCACCAGAACAGCGGCGCCTCCGCTCTGATCCCTGTCCGTCAAAACACTTGTCCCTCTTCAGAAAAATATCAGCGCAAAGATGATTATTGCTACAATTATCACAGACAATATAATGAGAAGAATTCACGATGGACAGAAGATTCTATAATGCAGTTCTGGACAAGTTGAGATGGATGGAATAGAATTACTTTAAACTACGAGATTGATTCTGTACAGTTCTAGCCACTCCTATGGCTTTGGAATGGAGTGGGCCCCGTCAAAGATCTGGTCAAGGGTTTGGCTGGGAGTCTCTCTCGCCACCGGACAGGTCTCCGGCACTCTGGTATCAGCACAGCACTGCGGTCTGCGTGGACTCTTGGACTGGATCTGACGGGTTCTGGGTTACAGCTCTTCTCTGCGGGTCTGGATCTTGGTTCGTTCTTGGCTAGAATAGCAAAACAACACAGCCCGGCTGCTGAATGTGAGAGCCTCTTGGAAGTTTAGGGATTAGAATCAGGGTGCTAGATTCTGAAGGCCTGCTGAAAAGGGTTCAGCTTTTGGGATTGGGCCTTTCTGCTTCAAGTTCTGGAGTCTGGATACTAAGTTCTGGTCTATGTCTGGAGCCTGGATCTTCCTGCAGGGTGCATCGCCAAGAAATCAGTTGAGAAGTGGAAAGTGTGTGTCTTCTATCTGTCCTCTGCAGTCCCTATTTATGTATTTCCAAAGTAGGTGGGGAGGCTGATTCTACAATGCCCAACCCTCTAAGAATCTGATAGGTTAGAGGATTCCCTATCCCCTGATTGGAGAAAGGAGCACCGTGTCATCCTGTGTCATCATGTGTCATGTTTATGGCTTAGGGTAAAGACCTTCCCCTTTTCTCTGTACAGTATATCTTATTTTCATAAAAAACATATTTACAATATACACAACTTGTTAATACTACATAAATTACATGACAGATTAACTAAGGTACATTTCTGTTCAACTCCCCTCTTCCTAAGAGCTTTGGTTCAGAAATTACCACTTTTTGCGCTTTTGGTGGGTTTCTCAATATTATTTCTACACCAATTTTTATCCATGCATGCACACCCCATATGAGCACATTTCTGTAATGTTTCAGGTTCCTGGCATAAACATAGTAGCTACAATATGAATAATTCCGGGGTTTGGTCTCAGAACATTGCACAGAGTCCAGCTTAGTCTTCAACTGTGAGCGAATTATTAATTTTAATAATCTCAAAGTTTCACATTTTGGTCCGTTCAGTGCAATTTGTTATAAGCATTTTTCTAAAACATACATGTGCTGTGCTTTCTGAATCCATACAATGGTTTGTCTCCGCCTCCAAGGTCTGGGCTGACTCAGAGGTCACATGCCCTTGTTCTTGCTAGCAGTTTGTTGTCAGCCACACCCGAATTAGCATTTTCTATTCAGCCCAATGATTCCTTTGTCTGCACTGAGAGCAACAGGCCAGGGTGCCACTCCCAGTTCCTTTTGACACCAGCCTGTCAATCTCTTACCCAAGGGCAGGGGGAAGTCTCCTTTGTCCAGGGAGAAGGTGTGGAACTTGTTTGAACACAGTGTGGGAAACATTTAACTCTGAAACCCAATGTACAAAAACTGTCTTATCTTATAATATAACTCACATTTTGAACACATACATTAAACAATTTCTTGCTTCAAACCTTTTCAGAATATAGTTTTAAATTGTATCAACCTCTTAGCAAGTCTTTCTTTGGCATAGTTTGGGCTCAATGTACAACTTTACACAAAATGGTTTTAAAACGCCGGCTTCTGGTAGAGGTGGGTAACGGTATTACACCCATTTTTGACAGGTTTCTTCCAGCAAGCAATCCTCAAAAGTGGACTTTGTTCAGATATAGATACACTTCTGTGGACCTTATATTTATGTATATTCTTGCGAGAGAATGATGTTGACCACCCAACAAGGATGTTGGATCTTTTTGGGTGGTTTGTGAGCCATGATTTGTGCAAATTTGACACCAAATGAAAAACAAATTTTTGAAACCAGCTCAGTTTCTTTGGCAAGGATTTTGCTCGGTGAGCAGCCAAATGATGGGTTTTGGCAGTGGTCTCCTGTGTTACCACTGACATAGGCAAAAGTAGATGGTGGATTATTTTTCAGGTTTTCACGGCGCACTTTCTGGTGATTTCTGGCGAGCAGCATGCTTTCCGGTGGCCATTATGATGTTTCTGCTGCCAGCAATGCACATTGATGTTGCAGGGCTTGTATTAGTGGGTTAAGACATCCCAAAAGCCCCCTCTTGCGTTGGCCATTGATCTTGCATAAATGGAAATTCGCAAGACTGGGATGTCAGCCTCATCTCTCCGGATTCCACAAATGGCAAAGTTCAGCATCTTTTCCTCCATCAGGGGTGGATCGATCGGTTCTCCTCGCCAGCCCTGATGGGAGTATTGAGCGATACTCCGGGCCCTTCGGATCTTTGCTCCTGGTCCCGGTTCGTCCTCCTTGGTCAGTCTCCATTGTTTATCTCTTTGTCTTTCTCTCTCTCCTAGGATGACAAAGCAAAAAACATATTTGTAGACATTTCCCCACCACTATTAATGTAGTGCGGCGGACATATACATTTTATAAATCAGGAGACATTTGCATTATGGTATTTTATAGACTATATGTGGAATATTTTAGAGATGGAATTTTATGGATCTGGAGTGGCCCCCCCTGGGGTTGCAGAAGACTCCTCCAGCTGCTGCAGTGTGTGCCTAGGATGGCAACACTTTAGCTGATTAATATGGACCCACTTATCTTTCCCTTCTGCCAAACTGCCTTTGGGGATGCGGATCTTGTTGGCGACTGTTGAGATCTTGTTTTACAATTTCAAGCACCATCCTGTGTCCAGTCATCAGCTCAAACAGTGACATTTTAGTTGCAGATGAAGGGGTAGATCTGATGGCCATTAGGACAAGCGGTAATTGAATATCGCAACTTGGCCCAGAATCTGCCACAAATGTTTTTAATATGCTCACAATATGTTGTATCGTTCTACTGCACCAGTAGAGGCTAGCCGGTAAGCAATATGTAGCTTTAGTTTAACCCCAAGTATCTCCCACATTTTTGTCATGACTTCGCTGGTGAAATGGCTACCTCTGTCCGACTCGATCCTTTGGGGTAGACCAAAATGCGAAAAGATGTGGTTGATCATCAAGGCAGCTGCTGTTTCTGCCTTGCAGTTTGGGGCTGGGAGACATTCCACCCATTTAGTAAATAAGCATGTCACGTTCAACATGTACTTATTTCCCCTAGAGGAGCGAATCACGGGTCCAATGAAATCTACTTGCAAATCTGACCATGGCAGTGTCATCCCCCTCTTTTGGAAAGGCGCACGGTGTGTGAGGGTTGTTGGCTGAAATTGTGCACACACAAGACACCCCTTCAAGTATTGGTCGAGGTCCTGCCCCATGTGTGGCCAGTATGCAACCTCTCTTAAGATTTCAGGTGTTGTATGAAACCCCCTATGACCGGCTGTGGCCGCATCATGGGCGTGACTTAACATCAGGCTTCGGAATGAGGTAGGAACCACCCACTGATCATGGCCAGCTCAGGATTTCCTCACCAACAAACCGTCTTGGATTCAGAACATTTTTGGACATTTCATCAACACTCTGAGGTCCTCTTTCCCATTGTAATTGGTATCCGTCAGTGGAAAGTTCTCAGGGTCCTCAATGTGTTGATAAAACTTACCAATTATCGGATCCCCCTTTTGAGCCGTAATCAAATCAGTATCGGGGGTCTCCTTACTCCATTGTGCAGATGAAAGATCATTGTGAGCATTTGTCTGGGACCTAGTGATAGCCATGACCTGGATTTCCCCCAACAAGGACTCAATATTTATTAGATCCCCTTGGATGGCCCCGGTTTTGGCCAGCTGATCAGCTAAATCATTCCCAGTTTTGTCTGGTCCCTCTACATAGGAATGACCCTTGATCTTTTTCCAGTAGATGGTCATCCCATTCGAGGTGACCAGATCATCAATATTTTGAATTAACTTCCCATGTTTCAAGGGTTTGTATTAGCACGTTACATGCCTCTGGTTTTCCAGTTAACCAGGTGCTCCACAAACCCGTTCCGTACATGATCCGAATCTGTGATTATGACCAGTTTGTGGAGTTGATGTTGGACAGCAGTGAGGATGGCTTGATGCACAGCCATCAACTCTGCCACTTGACTAATTTGGGGACCAATCTTGTACCCAGCGGAAGGTTATGGGGTCTCATTCACCCATGCATTCCCTACGCCGGCCACACGTTCTTTTTCCCCGTTGTTGTCAACATGGTAAGAGCATCCATCCACATATACAGTGGGCATTCCCTCACACTGTCTTCTTCAAAGACTTTGTGTGAGGAATTAAGGTATGCCTCCATGTTGTCCTTGATTTTTAGACTTTCGTCCTCGAGACAGTTTTCTCTGGCACAATCATGCAAGTCAGCCAGACCTTGCACGAGGGGACTCTTCTTGTTTTGGCCATATCTGACCTCCACAGGAAAGCCTTGCATTGACAGAATCCAGGAAGTAATTCGGGAATTACTCACATTTCCGTCCTGGATTCGGTCACCTTGGAGATATTGCAGAGGCTGGTGTGGAGTCTCTACTGTGATGTGTTCCCCTGGATAAACGGGCGGTAATTCTTCAATGCCCACACCGTTGCCTGGAGTGCCTTCTCACAATCATTGAATTTTTCCTCCACAGAGGATAAGGTTTTGCTCGCATAGGAGATTACTTTATTGACCTTGTCATGCTTTTGGTATAATACTGCAGTCAAGCATGTATTAGAGAACCCTGTCTCTAAGAAGAACTCCTTATTTCTGACCGGGTAAGCTAGGCAAGGACCTTGTGAAAGGCTTCTTTTGAGTTGTCTTACTGCCTCAGCTTCTTCGGGACCCCATTCCCACTTGACCCCCCCCCCTTAAAAAGATGAATCAGGGGTCTGGTGATCTCTGCGTAGCTCTCAATGAACTTTCTACTGTAATTAGTCAGTCCAAGGAGGCTCCTTAGTTCCCGGAGAGTTGTGGGGTCCTTCAGTTTCTGGAGTGCTTCCACTTTCTTTTCTTGGGGACAGAGACCCTGAGGAGTAATCTCATGTCCAAAGAAATTAACACGGGTTCTACACCATTGTGTTTTCTGAAAGGAGAGTTTTGCTCCGGCGGCCCTCAACTGTGTCAGAACATAACGGATCTCTGCTATGTGCTCCTCCACAGTTGAGCTTTTGATGAGGACATCATCTACATAAGCCAGGTTACCCCTTTCACTCAGGTTGGGCATGGCCTTATGTAGAAAAATGTTGAACTCATTGCCGGAGTTGAGGTTTCCGAAGGGAGTCCGGGTCCATGTGTACTGCTGTCCCCCAAAGGTAAAAGCCAGCTTGTATTGGTCCTCCCTACTGACAGGTACAGTCCAGTATCCATTGGTCAGGTCTATTGCAGTGAATACCTGTGACCCCTGGATCTGGGCCAGCCCTTGGTCAATGTAGGGAAGAGGCCATTGGGAAGTATGAACCTGTTTGTTGAGCTCCCTAAGGTCGGCACAGAGTCTCGACTGGCCGTTTGGCTTCAATATCCCCAGCACCGGAATATTGAAGGTGCCGTGGACTTTACGGATTATCCCACGGGACTCAAGGTTCTTAATGATTTCAGTAAGGGACTCCATTGATGTGAGAGGCAAGCGATATTGCTTCACAAACACTGTGGTCATACCAGATCCGTGGGAATTGTTGTTGTGTGGATGTCGGTGTGACCACAGTCATATGAGTCCACCACAAAGAGATCTTGAAAATCCAAGAAAACTTGTTTCAACTTTTGCTTCTGCTCCAGAGTCTCACAGGCACCAGCTACGTTGACTCTCTCTTCAACCATCTGCCTGAAGCCTGGAAAGATTTCTGGTTTCGCTATCTCAGCGGCCTCCTCCAGCTGGGTGAAGAAGTCCCTGGTCAAAGTGCTGATTTGGACTGGTGGCTTCAGGTGGGAAAGGCTGCTCTCATGGACCTGGAAAATCACCTCATCCCTTCTGAAGTCACAAGTCACATCTTCCTTGCCATAAGGGCAGGAAGTGTACACCAAGAAGTTCCCCCCATGCCGGGTAAAGGTCCTGTTTGGTGTCGGGTTGTCATCACTGTCACTGTCAAAACAGTCCTTGGGGATTGGTCCTAACAGTTCATTTCCTAAATCAATGGAAAAATGTCGGTCATCAACCACCATTCCAATAATGGTGCCTGCGGCTAGAGTGATACTCTTTAAGTCGCTGTTATCCACCTCTATTGGAATGGTGTCATGTTCTACATTGACTAGTGGTGTTGGGTTTACCCCCAACCCTTGCTGTTGGAGAGAAGCATTTAGATGAATATAGGCATCAGGGTTTTTCAATTTTTGCCCTCTTTTAACTTTCACTTCCAGGGAGAATTGTTGGGTCCTTTCTGGGATGGTGACTTCCTCTCCAATCTGAATTTCAACTGCATTAGGTAGCAATTGAGCCGACCTAAATGCTTTCTCTGGATCATCAAAGCCCATGGGATTATCCGCTAATCGGGACCAAGCTTTGAAGTTTATTAGGTCCAAACTAATGGCAAAGCGATTGAGAATATCACTGCCTAAGTAAAAGGCGGCAGTGACGTCTCGCACGACCCAACTATTATGGACTATGCTCTTGTTGCCTATGGAGATTTTGAGCATACACCTGCTTGGCAGGAGATGTTTGGAATTGGGTGCTTCCAGATCCATTATCCATTTGTCTATCAGTTTGAATGTGGGAATGGCTGGATCTTTTGGGAGTTGGCGGAACATGGCTTTGCTGATGAAGCTCTTAACCGTTGTTCACACATACTCGGGAGAGAACAGAGTCCTTCCCTTCATTTAACTGACTTGGGATGAACAATTGCTCTTGCTCTCCAATTTGCTGAATATCAGCCAGGCTCTGAGCTGATTTCACATCTTTCTGGACTATAGAAGTGGGAATGTCTGATTGTGGATTGGTAAAGAATTTCAGAGTGTTTCCTTCCAGTGTGGAATACCACCTCAAACTGGACAGATAGTTGATTTTCAGAAATAGAGAGGACCCCCTATCACCAGTTTGTTGTCCTATTGCTATTACTGTCACGTCTGGAATTTGGTTGTTCTGGAAGTGAAATTCTACTTGGTCAGATTTTTTTTCAACCATGTGGCATGTGCTGTTTAGACTAACATGGTTTACACTCTGTTTCAATTTTATTGGTCGGCTAGTCTGGGTCCAGAGGACCTTGTTTATGCAATCTATTAGGGGTGACAACCTTCGCAGGAGGTCATTCCCTAGTAAACAAGGGGTGCCCTGTGGAGTTACAACTATGACCGGGTGTTTCACCTTGTGTCGCCCAATTTTAATGCCCAAATCCACAGTCCCCTCGACAGGAATTCCTATCCTGTCAAAGTTCTGAAGTTGTCCAGGAAGAGGGGTGAGAGGAATTTGGTAATTCTCCCGCCTTCCTGAATTTAGTTAATCAAAGTCCTTTTTGAACAGAAGGGTAGCTTGGGATCGAGTGTCCACCAGTGCCAAAATTGTACCCTGCCCCTGTTATTGAACCGGGGCATAGTATCTTCCCTCCTTCTCTGCAAGGGGGCACAGATAATGCACATTTTTGGACAACTGGTGGGCTAATTTTCTAGTTTGGGACATAGAGAAAGAAGAGATTTGGGCAGAATTCTGTGGAGAGTCTTGGGAATCTGAAAGAAAAAGTTGGCAACTGGAGATCGGGGAAGTTTTGAGTTCCCCTGGTTCCAGTTCTGGGCTGCCCCCCCCCATCTTTTTGGAGGCAGTCGCCAGGATGGATTTGAACCAGGGGATTTTGATGTTGTTGGTTCTGGGATGGGAAGATGGGCGACGCTACCTCAGTCCCCACATCTACCCAGTCTGAATTTGAATCCCTTGGGACCCATTTTTCTTTGGGAGGAGTTCCCCCATCTCTGAAGGAAATGATCCTTTTCCCAGGATCCTCTGAGGATCTCTCTCCTTCAAATTGGAAGATCTGTACCTCCTCCTCAAAATGGGTCTGTTTGGGTCCTTTGTTTCTCCTACCCCCCTCTGCTCCTTGGGTGCCAGACTTTCATGTGTAGGAGATTTTGTTTCCGGTTCCTGGGTTTCCAGGGGCTGTTTACAAGTGAGGAAGGAAGCTTCCTCCAAGGCTTTACACCACCCTTCCCCTTGTGCCTCCTCCCTGGGAACCAGTGAGTTATCAGGGTGCTGCCCCGTCATTGTTCTGGAGCACCAGGTCCATAGTTTGGGGCATTCTGTGCCGGCATGCTCATCTGAGGGTTCTGTTGAGCCCTTAGCATGCAACCAGATCCTGTGCCAAGTTTTGGACCTGTCGCTCTAACTGTGAAACCCGCTCAGGCTGATATGGGGTTCTGTTTTCTCCCCTGGGCTGATCCCGGGAAGGGTAGCAATCCCTTCTCTGGTAGTACCCTGGGCTGGGAAGATTTGGGTACCCCTCCACCCTTGGCCTCCCCTCTCCCAGATTAGATTGTCTGTGCTCAGGTACGTGGGGAAAGAAGGATGGATGATTTTGGGGTTGGAAGTTCTGTGGGTACCTGGGAAAAAAGTTCTGCCCAGGATTCAGGGAATTTCTGCCCTCCTGGGGGAAGTTAGGAGCGAAGTTCCCTGGGTGAGGTGTTTGGTTGGATCCCCTCCCTTGGGCTGGAGGAGTCCACACATAACCCAGGATGGGTCGGTTTCCCTTGTAGCAGGGACTTACATAGTCAGGGGATTGAGGGACCCCATTTGTGGGACTACCTCCTTGACTCCCTGTCTGTGATTGGCCCGAGGGCCTTCTGGGCTTGGAATTATTCTGTGCAGGCAAGTTTTTAGGCCCCCATCTCCAAATCTAAAATGGGGGCAACCTTTACCTCTGCCACCTTAGCAGCGGCAGGGGTGCTAGTCGGTTTGGGGCTTTTCGGAGCATTATTTTATTTTCTATGGGCTTCTTCACCCCATAGATTTGGGTGGCCTGTTCAATGACCCAGTCTAGTGACCTTTTCTCATGAGAATCTCTCACTATGATGTATTTTGGCAGAGCATGGAAAAACGTATTAACAAATTCTTTACTGTCCGTGCGCACCCTTTTGGTAGTCTGCGCAAAGGAACGCTTCAGCTCCTGCACAAATTCTTGTGGGGCCTGATCCTCCCCACATTGTAAATTGTAGGCTGCCTTGCGAGCCTTCTGGGGATTTCTATGTGCAGAAAAGTGCTTTAAGATGGCCGCCCTATATGTGGAGCTACTTTAATGATTTTGGTCCTCCAGCCCTGCAAAGAAACTGGAGTATTCTGGGGAGAATGTCCATTTTACGTACTGAATGCAGCTACTCCTGTCTTTCAAATGGAAGGTCTCCATCATTTGCTCAAAGAGCTCTAAGTGTTCCCACACAGAATACTTGGCGTTCTTGTGATAAGGCGTGATGACACTCCTTATTGCCTTAATCTGTTTTAAGGGGTCCTTAAACAAGGCCCTTTTTGCCTTATTGGCATTCTTGGTTCGGGTAACCCTGGTCCATTCATTCTCTGACTCAGAGGCACTGCTCCCAGAGGTGCCCGTCTGATCTTCTAGGTTCTCCTGGATTCTGCGAGCCTGGGAATGGCTGGCAGAATGTGGGGACCTAGTCACCTGTGTCCTGGGACGCTCAGAGGAGTCTTCTGATTCCTCTTTGCTCCCAGGATTTCATGGGTACCCCCCCACTGACTTAGCCGGGCAGAGGTCTTCAGGATGCCCTTAGTGGGCCTAATCTCCTGGGGTTCCCCACTAAATTGCACTGTATTGTTTGCCCATACCCAGATGCCCGCCTATCCATTCCTGGGAGGTACTGGCCTATGAGTCCCATATGTCTGACTGGATAGTAATCTGCCATCCTTGTGGCCCTGGGCTCATGTGCGCCAGGGGACATGCAGTTGGCAGAGTCCAGGGACTGGGAGAGATGAAGGCCTCTGGTACTAGGGCTCCTGAGGTTATGCTCAGGTGTTTCCCTTTCCCAGCGAACCTCATCTCTATCAGCCCCTGCTCCCTGTTGCCATGCAAGAGCCTGAATTCTCAGTTCCTCAATCAAGGCCTTACTAGACTCTATCAGTCTCTCTTGCATGGCTACCTGTCGTTGGAGCTTATCATTGTGCTGACAGAGAGCCTCATTTTCTCTCTGTGCCTCCTGATTTGTCTTATAGTACTGGGCCAGTCTTAGCTGCAGGAGGGTTACCTCCTGAGCCCCGTCCCTACTGGCCTGTTCCTTTCTTGCCAGAGCATCTTCCACCCTTCTGGTGTGCTCTAACAAGTTTTTATGCTCTTTTTGGAGGTCACCCAGTCCCTGGAGGGCCAGGTGATTTTCTTCCAGCTTCCCTTTTAAGTTACAGACTTCCTACCTAAGGTATCCCTTTCCTGAGCAAGAGCCTGCCTCTGCGTTGCCAGGTCGTCCGTCTGTCTTTGAAGGGCACCAGCTTTCTGGCGCTCTTCCTCAAATATTGCCTGGGTGTCTAGGTCTTTCAGAACTAATGTATTGCTCTCTGCCTTCTCTCTATCCAGGTGGCTTTGCAGGGTGACTACCTGCTCTGCGTATACCCTATTGAAATCCAGTTGTTGCTCCAGCTTTTTCTGGCTCTGCAGTAGGGAGTCCAAACCTTCTTGATACCCCTTCTGCAAGGCCAGAATTCTGGTATCCTGGTCTGCCTTTCCTGTTGCAGGATACCCATGTCCTCTTTTATTTTAATTAAATACTGCCTACCTTCGTTTTCTGACTCCTGGCTCCTCTGCAGCCTCTTCTCAGAAGAGTCCAGATCAGATTGGGCCTTCTCTAATGCCAACAGTTGCCTGCTTGCCAGATCTTGGCCTTCAGCACATTTGTCCTGTATGGCTCCCATATATAAATATAAATATGCTGCTATCCTGGCAATCTTGTTGTGCTCATCCTTAGCCTTAGGGGCCATATATAGTTCACTGAGGGCCACATGTAAGGGACCCTGATCTCTCCAGATATCTAACCCAGTTGCAGTGACCTGTTGTGTGATCGCCTGCAACCATGCATTATGGTCCTGCTCAGTCCACTCACCTCTCACAAATAGCTTATGTAAAAGGTGCTCTCTAGCTATCTTGATGTCTACCAATGTCGCCACTCTGGAAATTGATTTCCTTCCTGACTTACAGAAGTTTATTATTTTATTTTGCAAAACAGACCGTTTTCTGAGAGCGTTCCTTTTTGAGGGGTGCTTTTACAGCGTAACACAGCGTGGTAGCCCAACAGGATTTATGTATCCTATTAGTTAGTTGTATCAACAGAGGTAGTCTCCCTCAATTTTTGTTATCGGGGGCCAGTGTCTCAAAGAGGGAGACACATTAAAGGGAAACTACAGAATTGAGAACTGGCTACCCCTCTCTCAGTGCTACCAAGTTAGGCCGAGTGATCTACAGGATTATGCTGAGCAACATATATCACTTACCAATTAGTGAGCTTTGTGTATACACAAAATAAAATAAAGAGCAAGAGAGAACAGAACCATCTTATTCAAAGGTTAAAATACAGTCACAAAATGACATCTTTTTCATTAATTTATTCAGTATCAAAACCAATCACAAGTAGTTAAAAAAGGGAAAACAGAACGAGAGATACAAAAATGATGCAAATGTAAATATAGTGCATCGCTGACTTCTTCTCGCTTACTTATTAAAAAACACAGTATAATTCATATGGGATTTGTCATCTTAGTCATGACCACTCTTTCTATTTAGGCGGTTTACAGATACAAGACTATGTAGTTTAGCTAGTCTGTTGTCATGTGTCGACATGTTTCGGCCATTTAAACATATGAAACACTATCCCTAGTGTCTCTACAGATGATATATTGTTAGGCCTTCTTCAGGACAGACACATTTCTTTGCAGATGGTAAGCCTCTTTTCCAATCCCCCGTTGTAGGATAAGTACAATATCCTGGTAGTACTTGAGCTTTTTGAGTCAAAAGCAATGACCAAGCTGGCATTGAACCACGTCTCGGTGAGAGTGAAGATGTCGAGATCAAAGTCTTCAAGGAGGAGACAAATGTGAGAAGCATTTTTGACAGTGGAACAAGCATTAAGTGTGGCTAAGTGAAACCGGTCACTGCCGTTTTCTGAGGAGGGGAACAGGGGGTTGGTACGCCCGTCAGAGTTGGTGGCGTGGGTGTTGAGAGAGCGGAAGGAGGTATAGTAGGAGCAGGAAGGAAGTTGATGAGAGACAGCAGGTGCCAGTCAAATAGGAGGATGTTGGGTTGAGGACCCTAAGCCATGATAGTGCCATTGTGATAGACATTAATGATGTACCTCGGGATGAGAAGCCAGCCAAGAGGACTTCCCATCTAGTGCCACCATTAATGGGTATGGAAGAGGAAGGGGAGAGCGTGGAGATAATATGCGTCTGGAGAGGGGACAGAAAAGACAATATCAGAGACAATCATTATGGAAGTGGAGCTGACATAGGTGTCTGCGATAGGTAATCCAGGGTTACAAGAAAGGAGGTCTTTTTTTTACTTTTTACTTCCAGACTTACTGAGAGAGGGAGGATAGGTGATAGAATAGCAGCTAGAGTAAATAGGAGAAATGGAGAGAGCCGTAGAGGAGGGTAGAAAGGGGGGTGAGGGACAGGAGTAGGTACTGCACAGGCATGACACAGCTCACCAGGCGGCCTAGCAGCTTGTGGGAGTAGCGGGTAATCAAAAAAAGCACACATAGATTTGACTTTTCAAAAAAGCACTAGAATAGCACAAACATGGAGGAAGCAACAATTTAAAAAGCACACCTAGATTTGGCTTTCCAAAAAGCACTAAAATAGCACAAAAATGGAGATAGTGAAAATGTAGAAAGCACACCAAGGTTTTACCTTGCTAAAAAGCACCAGTGCAGCACAGGAGGCTTAGGAACAAGTAGGCAGCAGAAACATAATAAAAAAGAGATGTACAGTTGGTAACCATTGCAAGTTGGAGGAGGACACAGTTAGTAGTGAGGCTGTGAGCCAAGGGAGGCAAGAGTCCGTAGGTCACCAGTCAGAGAGTTTTTGCCCAAGGCCAGTGTTTCAGACTGCTTACCAGTGCAGGGTGGTGGCACATTGTTCATGGTCTTGTATGCAGGTGCCCGGTTAGTGTATTCTGTGAGCAGAGTTACGGTGGCACAGAGGGGCTCTTTCAAGCACCTGTCAGGGCCAGACAGGGGCCTTAGTAGAGGGCCTTGGGTGGTGGGCTGGCTATCACCTGCCTGCTCACCGATGGGCTATTGTTAGCAAAAAAAGCCACTCATACGCCAGCCACAGAGGGATGTTGATGAGGTACTCTGGTGCCTAGGATCACGGCAATGGTGTCAGCCATATTGAAGAGAGTGGGTCCCAGATGAAGAATACAGCCCCACTGGGCAAGTGCATGTGAACTGCTGCAGCGCCGACTCACAGATGATATTTTTTATGCACACAAGTACAAAGTAAAGCCCAATTGGGCAATTAAGGGCCACATGTGCACTCGTTGTCAGGAGTGCATATAAAAAATGAAAAATAGCTCTGCAGAGCCTGCTGGGTTTACCAGGTGGTACTGAGGGGTGCGTAGGAAGAAGGCACCTTGTGGTCATGGTGAAGGAGAAGGGAAGCACCTGCAAGCACAGGCAAGCTGGGGGGAAGGAGAATGTCGTGAACAAAGGCCAGACAGGGGCCTTAGGAGAGGGCTTTGGATGGTGGGCCAGCTATCACCTGCTGGTTAGCAGAACAAGCCAATCATACAGCAGCCACAGATGAATATTCATGAGGCAACCGGTGCCTGGGATCACTGCAATGGTGTCAGCCATATTGAAGAGAGAGGGTCTCAGATGAAGAAAACAGCCCCACCGGGCAAGTGCAGGTAAATGCTACAGTGCTGACTCCCAGATGATGTTTCATGCACAAAAGCACGAAGAAAATCCTATATGGGCAATTAAAGTCCACGTGTGCACTCATTGTCAGGAGCGCATACAAAATTTTTTAAATATTGCAGCAGAGCCTACTGGGCTTACCTGGCGGTGCTGGGGGGTGCTCCATGGAAGATGAAGCCTCGTACTCATGGTGAAGGAGAAGGGAAGCACCTGCAAGCACAGGCATGCTGGGGGGGAGGAGAATGATTAGGTAAGAATGACTAGAATAATTAGGTAATCAGTGTTATTGATTCAGAATGCATGTTTCGGCTCACCCACCCAACCTGGGATAATAGTTTTTGGACATTCTGATACACGTATGCATACCCCTCCCCTTTTATTTAGCATATTTAGACTCATTGGCATATGCTTATTTTTCACTACTACGTTAAGTCAAGCATGAGTGGTTGTATGTGATTTACATTCGCATTGTTTTCCATGGCTGTTGAAATGACACAACTAAACTTGCTCTAATTTCCCAATCCTTATTAAATAGCTATGGCCTTTACAAAGCACACATTATCAAGAACATCTTCATTGGCTTTGGTACGGATCGCTTAATATCACAGCTTAATGTTGACTGTCTCTGTAAAAACACTCTTCGTCCCATTAAATGAGATTATTATTTACAAATAGCTGCACGCAGCATTGAAGTGCTATTGGTATCAGTCAGTCAAACATCTTTTATTTGGTATTCAGCTTTTAAATCCAGAACAAAACACATAAAACAAGTTCAATTCATTACAATTTCCAGCTAAAGTACAAGATGTAAAAGTTGTGGCAGATTACAGGGTCTGGTAAAACATTTCAACTAAAGATAAATCCATAGAAAAAAAACAGATGTACAAAATACATGGGGATTAGCAAGGAGAGCCTGCTCGCAGCCTCGCAAAGAAAGGTACCATCTTATTAACAAAGTGCCAGTCTATAGATGGGTACATATTGAACACTATGCACATTCCTTTTCTGCACATGTGGTGCCTGCTGACTCTAAGGTCTTTTTTCTTCACATCCATGCTCTTTGTAGGTAACGTGCAGTTGCAAAAACTACATGCAGTGCCATGGAGTATATTAAAAGGTTCATGGCTTCGGTGGCAGTGCGAAACCCAGTCAACCTAACAATTAGTCTCACGGGAAAGCCTCTCAGTTTAAGGGTCGGAGCACATATCAAAAAGAAATAGGTCACTGTTTCATTTTCGGCACACACAGAGGGCAGTCGAACCGCTCCATGATCTTGTGAAGAAAGCTAAGGGCAAGATCCCCAGTATGAGGCAAACAAATAGTGACCTTTCAAATGGTGGCACAATGACATCTAGATAGGTTTCAAATCCAGGACCCAGTTTATAACAGATAAGCACTGGCCCAAATTTCAGTCTGGATTCCTTATCTACCCGCAATTCATTGGATCAAATGACAACCTTTTTTTTGCCTTGTCAAGAACCTGGCCATCTAGACTCTGAGGGTTATTCCAAGTTCCACCTTCCTCCAGAGCAATGAGGGTATTCTTTACATGTGAGACACATCTTAAACTCGTATCACCCTCCGGAGTTATAAGATGTATCAATGCCTTACAGCATTTTTAAGCCCCTCTATGCACCATAACCTGACCCAGTATAAGACCAGCTTCAGGACAACAGTCTCTCCAACAAGGAGTATTCCGAGCACAAGGTGGACTAGGGCACTTCGGGAGCTCTGCAGTAGTATTAACAGTTGCTTTAGAAACCTATGTCCCAAAACATCAAATACACCAGTGCTCTCACAACCTCAGATTTGTTCTCCATAAATGGGTGCTGCTATGGGTTGTTTTTCATATAAATCTAATGATGGGGAGTTAGCACCACTGCCATGTTTGTTAAAAAAAGACTTGGTAGCCCCACTATATTTTCCCAAGGTTATACTCACTTTGGTAATCTAAGCAGACCAGCCCCTGTTAGCTTGTAACCTGATCGCTAGATAATCAAAGTATTTGACCTGTTTGAGGGTTGTTTCATCAGCTTTTATTTGCAAAGGGCAGTATGTAGTACAACGTGGCCTAAAGACCAACACCTTTGTCTTCTCTGTATTTAGTTTAAGCTGCAGTTCTTTATATTTGCACAGGAAGACATTCAATGAGGCCTTCAGGTCTTGGAGAGACATAGCCAATATTACATCTCCATCAGCGTAAAGTAGGGCTGGATATTTTTCAAAACCCATCTTTGGAAAATCCAGGTACCAGGCAATCTTCACACAACGTGCGCATTTGTGGAAGTGCTTTGTTTAAAGGATAGTTCTGGGACTTTTTTTTATTGTTCCTACGGTTCGGCCATGTGTTATTAAGCATAAATCAGTAGATCGTAGAAAACTTTCCTATGGACCTTACCCGACTTTTCGTCCATTAACGCACTCGAAATCAGCCGCCATTTTGTGATAATCCTATCATTTCCCCCCATCGACCTGGCTCACCTGCGTTTGCGGCACTAAATCATATCCCCCGCCCCTGAAACAGACTTTATCAAAACATTCATATTCCCCGCCTCTACCCGTGACGTGACTGTGTTGCGTAGGCAAACGCGCCCAGGCGTCTTCTACGCGACTCCACACAGAACCCGGAAACCAACACAGATCAGCTCACAACACAGCGCGCCACAATTCGGAATATGAAACTGTACTTTTAAATCAAACCGCAAGATTGTAAATTTGGTAAAGTACATTTATTTGACATCAAATGTTTAGAGAATATTCAGCGATTTGCATTTTTCTTTGCTCTCGATCCAAAATAGTTCGTCTTGAGGCAAGCGATGTTCGTGTGCAGTACACAGGGTGTTGGTTTACGATAAAATAAGCTCTTCGGTCGCACTGATAATCGCATGGCTGTTCCAACAACGAGGCACTAGGCCACCACAACGGTATGTATGTTGCATCTAGCCATTAGTACCGCGTTAGGGCATACTTGTACTTGGCGATCGTCCCATAAAATGGTCAGGGTGGTAACGTTGTTCACGCGGAGAAGTAACTGGCGGTTGTAAAAGCCATCCGCCGGTGTCTGGTACTCGTGACACATACAATAATGAAGGATGTACCTGTTTTAAAAACATAAAAAATGAAATTAGTCTCACCATCAGATCTTTATTAAAATTATTCATTTTATATATTAGGTCGGGAAATTATTTCATAGCTAGGACAGTGCAACTGGGTATTATACGTCATTTCCAGCAAGCCACCCCCTCTCCTCCGCCTTTTTCAGAGCTGTCTGAGCGCCAGTGGACCACTTCGTCACTGATATGATATAATATGGCATTTGCAACGCGCCTATACACAAGTGTTTCAAGGCGTGGCGAGGCAGGGAGGGGGGGGAACAAGGAGAAGACAGACAACGATCCTACTAGGCCAGGTGTCATTCAGATCGCGCAAGTGCAGGGGTAGGGGGAAGGTAAAAGTGCAAGGGGAAGGGGAGGGTGGAAGTGGAGTACAAGGTAAGTAGCATAAAATAATAAATACATAGGGCCAGCTGGTGGCGAGTGCAAGGTAAGTGCAGAACAAGTGCTGGGAAGGGGGGGCTGTAGGATACTGAGACAGTCCCCCAGTGCAGGGGTTGACAGGGAGGCAGTGCAGGTGGAGAGTGGAAGGGCCCAGGACCGAGGTCGCAGACAGTGGACCAGTTGTAGCAGGGGAGAGGGAGAGAGAAAGCAGAAGCAAAGAGGAAGGTTTTGAGGTGCTTCCGTAAAAGGAGATGGTTCTCCTCAAGATAGTGCGCGGTACAAAACAATATGCCACATAGAACGAACAAGTACAACTTAACCCGTCTTTAAAGCTACTGTATAGTAATTAAATTGCGGTATAAACTCATCTAAAGAGTTACTTACATTTTATTTGCATTTTCCATTGTGTCTGTGCGTAGGGCTGCCCCGAAATACCACGTTATTTCTTCTAATGAACGAACATTAAATGGCTTTCGTTTCTGAAATTATATTCATTATTGTTTACGTTATTGCACCACACCCCCAAAAAGAAGTCTTTCGGGATGGTCCCGGCCTGTCAAGGTCAAATAACAATAGAACCTTATACTGAGTCGTGGGCCATTCCGGCACCCGAGCAAAAAATCAAAGCAGCTGACCTTCACTTTGAACGAGCACACATTCCTAGTTAGCTACATTCAGTGTAAGGCCATCTCACAGGACTTGAAATTTACACTCCATCTTTGCATTTTGTCTGCGTGCATTTGCAGCCCCAGAGAACCATAAATACGGAGACATTCTATATTTTTTGAAAAATGATTTATATTACTGTTTGGTTTAATTTAATGCGCAAATGAACAAGGTTGGATAGATACATTGCATGTACACTGAGCAATCACTTTTATTTACACAATACATAGCTACACATATTCAATGGGCCTGTGACATGAGGAGACTCCAGAGCAAAGTCACATGTGACACCCGGGTGGTTCGCACAACTGCACGGTGAAGGGAGGGGCAACGGTGGAGAGACACATTGCATGTACACTGAGCAATCACTTTTATTTACACATTACATAGATACACATATTCAATGGGCCTGCAACATGAGGAGACTCGAGAGAACAGACAATGAAATTACAATCATTTAAACCGTGATGTGTATTTCTCAATGAGTTCTGCTTTAGGTGGACATGGAACAGAGGCAATGTTGGGTGGCAATGCAGTTGTCCCCTGCACAGGTTCGTTCACAACTCCATGTATGTGCCTATCTCGGACATCAACAATAAGTCTCTCAATAAACTCATATTGCATATCCTGAAACACTGGTTTGATCACCCATTGTTTACTTCTTTTAGTGAAGGCCTTATTGTAGCGAAGCGTCCCTAAAGTTCCGGTCGTCCTACTTTGTTGACGGCCAACATTATGGTTATGTGCCAAGACCGCTAGAAGAGTCCGATTTATCATGCCCTCCATGCCAAAATGCAATCGTTTTGGCCTGTACTTTAGGCACATATTGTGGAACACCTCCAAATCTCCTGTGTGGCAGAATTCCGTGAGTCCCCTCAAATCTCTTGTTATAGTTTTATCAAATACAATCTTTTCAATGGCTTTGTGAGTGGGTGATGAAGGAATCAACCACTTCTTCTTCCGTGCCTCCTCTGTGGACAAATGGCCATGTTCACAATTGTGGAAATGTTGGTTTGTGGTCCAGCGGTGAACGTTACTACAGTGTAGCATTAATGACCGCCATTTTTCCAGTAGAATTTCCAACGACCCTCCACATGTTTTTGAGCTCCACCAAAGATGGTTGCTGATTGACTTGGACCACTGTGAAATACCTTGCATATCTTTTTTTTTACCTGCAGCCGACATTTTTTTATTGATTGTTTTTGCAAGATGCCATACGTCAAATTGGTGATTTATATTTTTGTACTCTTCTCTCATTGTCTTGGCAATTGAAACGTGTCTGTCCGTGGCTATCAGGTCGATCACCATTCCCCGCGATTGTAGTTCTTGCAATGATGCTACAAAGCCAACTTTCTCCATGGTCACTGAGGATGTACTTTGTGAAACCTGCACGACCACCAAACTCACAATTTTCTTACTTTCCATGTCCTGAAAGTGTTAGGTGCAGTACTTGGCTGAAAGTCCTGGGCTGTCGCACTGTCCATCACCGGCTAGCCTGAACCGTTTGCCCGCGAATGTACTATCAATAGACATTTTTTCCATTCTCCAAGCTTCGCTAATGGCTGGAAATAGATAATCGATTTGGTATTTGTAGAACTGAGTTTTCGCAATGACATGGATTCCCACAAACTGAAAGAAATACTCTAACTTTTTAAAACTTGAACCACTAAAAAGTGCGGCCGCTGCACAAAGTAGATTGCCTGCTGGCAGTTGCCCCAGCATGGGTTGTGCAGACCATGAGAAAGGATGATAATTTGTACAGGTGGCATGTATTTTAAGGTTAGTGCCTCGAATTGCACGAGTCACATTAATCAATGGCTCCCCACATACTTCCCCACCAACCGAATGCCCACATTTCATCCTAATAATAATATCAATCAAACAACTATCAAATACAATGAATTTGGCCTCTTTCCTTATACTGTCACTCTGCATCCCAGCTGGTTTGGCCTGTAACGTTGAGGACATGTCACTCACATGAAAGGTAGAATCTCTGATATCGTCTTCCGCTATGTTCAGTGATATTGATGGTGTTTCATTGTCCTCCACTTCATTCTCTTCCATTGCAACATCTGTTCCTTCTCTGGCGATGGGTGAATAAAACAATTTCTTCAACTTTCTCGCGGTCTTAGTTTTTGCGGGTGTGGATTCTGTGAATTGATCTCCGACTGCATCCGAACTACCAGGAGGACATTCACTATCAATGGCTGGTGGTGGTATAGCTCCGTTGTCAATCACTTCATATTCTTCCCATTGGCACGATGCATCTCCAGTCTCAAGTCCCTGCCAAAAGGTTTGACAAGCAACATCTCTCGTTCGCTTCACTGTCTGTGTAGATCTAGTTCGTACACCCACTCGCAACTAGAGGACAGATTGGAAAAGGGATGTTCAGTTTAAACACAACTTACAGTATTGAACTATTAACAGTGAAAAACAACATAATATAGTGACCAGGACACTAACCTTCTTTTGCTTTCTTTTCTTTGAAACTTTCTTGCCTCGAACTTCAACATCAGGACGCTGTTGCTCCGACTCGTGTGTGCATGTCTCCACTTCCTCTTGCGCTGCAACGACTATATTTTCATGATAAGCACATCCATCACGCACTGACGCTCCATCGACTCCCTGAAACATAGAACTTTCATTAGTATGTATAATAATATTGAAAACACAAAATGTACTTGGGGACCAATACCCACGTACATCTCAATAGCAAAACACGAATGAACGCATTGTGTAGAACATTCAAACAACAATTATTCACGCATTGTTGATCTAGTTAGATGGAACTGTCAAGATCCATACCTCGGGCTGCGCATAGACTTCCATTGATGATATTATTGAAGATGACGCTTCAGCAACTCCCTGAAACACAGTAATTGCATTAGTATGGTTTTCTATTTTGTTAAAAAGAACATAAACTTTGTGCAGACGTCAACGGCTCATCTAAATAGACCTGCACAAATGATCAGTTGTCTAAAATAAGTAATGGATATCTAAATATGATTCGATTTGCTCGATCGTTGGAAGTGTCACCACCCAGAGATCTGCATCAACTACTAGGGGTGATGTTCTTGTAGAACATTGCGCCGACCCGTAACTGCATGCTCCCCCTTCTTCTTGGACTAATGCTCCATCGACTCCCTGAAACATAGGACTTTCATTAGTAATGAACACAATATTGAAAAAAGAAGACACATAGGAGGGCGACGACAGAAGGACATATCAATGGCTAAAAACAAAAGAAACATTGTGTGTAACAATCACGCTACAAGAATGCAAGATCTGATGATCTCCATCGATGGAACTGTCCGGAAACGTACCTCGAGCATCTGAGTGACATCAACGGTTGTCGTCAATGCGTTGGACTCCTCAGCATCTCCCTGAAAGACAGTACTTGCATTATTTTGGATAACAATAATTATAACTGAAAACAAAGACTAGAGGACGAGTACTAGGGTAAAATAATTACACGATAAATTAAAACTATTGATTTACATGCCTAAAACAAGTCAGTGGCAGAATAGCTAAGTAAGATTAACCGATAGGCGCTTGAAGTGGCTGATGACTGCAATAACGACACGGATGGAGAATCTTCCGCCTTCATATTGAGTGGATACATAAATGGGGAAATTATTGTTAGCTAATGCTACACACTACCGCAAGGCCGAGAGCTAAATCCGTAAACTTGACTCACCAGTGGAGGGATGTGGACGAACAGAGTGGGAATAGCGGTTGAGAGCAATTTTCGCTTCGCTCGCGGTGTGTTCTTCTTTATTAGCAATGATGTGGAGTACATGTCTGAGCTAAAGTGCCTGCTGCAGATGCGGTATCGATCACCCCTCTTGTCCGCAAAGACTTCTAGGACTCTAATTTCAAGCTCAGACGGTGGATATCCGCAATATCGGACCCATTCTCTTATCTGATCTATTGTCTTAGGGAAAACATGCATTATAGTACCTTCAGATTTTTTATGGGTCTTCGAAGGGCAACCGCCAATGGAACAGGCAGGCATTGTGGAAAGTTCTGAAAAGTAAAGATCAACAATTCTCTATGAATACCAATGTGTTAAAAAATTAAATGACACATAAAAGGTTCAATGCAAGGTTCGTTTTGGTTCTTGGAACTATACACGTTATTCACATGCGGATAAGTATTTGAATAACTTTAAAAAAAATAGAAAAATAATTTGACTAAACTCAGAACATGTGACTAGTTCCTTGCATGTACTGTCTTGAACGAAAAGAAAACATGGATGCAATTTGATGACTACTAGCAAATAGATATAAATTAAAAAATTGGACGCAAAATGATTATGGTACATGGCCTTACCTTAAAGAACAAACAGTTAGATGCAGGGATGAGAATAGTTTCTTGTCGTAGAACAGGGAGCAGTTCACAGGTTGCAAACTGACGAGTTTGCTCGAAGTGGTCACGGAAGTTCACAGAGATGAAGAGCAGATAACCAGCACCTTCAGATAACCAGCACCTTCACGGGTTGACTAGCAAAGCGCAAAGAAGTTCTCATTAGAAATATGAAGTGGGTTATAAAGAATTCGAAACAGGGGTGTGTTTGTGAATGAATGACGTGAATATGTCGTGGCATTATGCGGTTTGCAGGGGGGCGTCCAGCGTGAGGGGGGATGCTTGGCAGGAGACACGGGGTCTGGAGGTAGACATGGGAAGAACAACCCATGCTCTATAGACCACTTTGAAGTGTACATGGTCTTTGGCACCTCTTGGCCTTTATCGCTCCCTGACAGCTCCACTTGCCAGCGCAAGTACCCCGGTGCGAACTGCCTTTGATAGGGCGGGGGGGTGGATTGGGGCGGTGGTCGTGCAGACAAGACACAGGAAGACTCGTGAATGGAGACACACTTATGTGGATTGCAGGGGGGCGTCCAGCGTGAGGGGGGATGCTTGGCAGGAGACACGGGGTCTGGAGGTAGACATGGGAACAACAACCCATGCTCTATAGACCACTTTGAAGTGTACATGGTCTTTGGCACCTCTTGGCCTTTATCGCTCCCTGACAGCTCCACTTGCCAGCGCAAGTACCCCGGTGCGAACTGCCTTTGATAGGGCGGGGGGTGGATTGGGGCGGTGGTCGTGCAGACAAGACTCGTTTGCCGCAGGGCCTCATCAAGGAGAGGCCATCTAACTGCATGTAAGAGGCAGGCTGCAGGATCTAGTACATGGAAGGCAGGGGGGTGAGTTTATAAATACCTCACCCTCCCAGGAGAATATATGGGTGCAGTTCACCCTGGAGACCCTGGATGCCTAGGCAGTTAGTCAGCAGCAGGCTGGCCTGTGGTGGCAAGGCGGCACGGGCCAGAGGGGGTCATCTCTGTACCCGGTGCCCAAAAGGATGATTTATTATGATCAACCATATTGATTATTTACCTATAACCATGTTTTGTATCAATAAAATCCAACGGCCTTTTATTGCCAACGCTTGAACAAAGTGGTGTGGTAAGTATTTTTGGGCGAGGAGGCAAGGCCGGGAGGCTTGATGCCAACCCGCAAAATAACATATGTATGTCTGCTGCATATGGGTTCAACGGTTATGTGGATTGAAGGTGGGCGGCCAGCGTGAGGGAGGATGCTGGCCGGAGACATGTGGTGTGACAAGACAAGGCACAGGAAGACTATTCAATGGAGACACACTAGATTCATTTAAAAAATCAAAACAACCATTGTTAAAATATATGTTGGGTTTTATTTTAGATCTTAATTTCAATTGAACATAAATAATAAACATTACACATTGTAAAGTTCCGGTTGCAGCACATCCAGGGAAAATCCGCGGTATTGTCCACTGTCGCTGGGGAAATGTTGTCTAATGGCAAGTACCGCACAGGCAGGTATTACTCTCCGAACGCGGTGTCCGAGCCTCCCGTGAAGCCACCAAGTGAAGCAACGATAGGCCACCAGCCTGTACCACCTGTGAAAAAGAAAGATGCAAACTGTATTGAAATGACAAAACTTTCTTATCAATGTCGATTCAGGTAAAAAATGTCATTCTGCTTTGAAAAAAATTCTATCTAGAAAATGCACAATATGGAACCAATTTACATGCGTTCGAATGATATGTAGATGTAATTTTATATGTGGGAGACGACCATGAAATAGTAGTGGCATCACTGACATCACAACCAGAGTATTCTTACTCGTTACTCGGATTACGCGGACGAACAGTGCCGCGAAGTTCGTGCATAAGCACCATCATCATCCTCAACACGGTCCGTGAGAGGCAGGCTTCCCTGAACTCTGGCAGCTCGGTGATGCATTGCGGACTTGGCTCGCCTTCCGAAATGTAGGCTAAGCACCCGGAATTTTCACGGCAGCAGCAGTTCTCCTCCTCAGTTGGCATTAGCTCGCACCGATTGCACGTGCACCAGGTGGAGGCGCCGTCCATGCGACATGGTCCAGACTCTTCATCCGTTGACTGGTCCTCCCAACTGCCGTCCGAATCCCCATCGTTTTCGCGTGCTTGCCTTTCCAGTAGTTCCTCCTCGGTGTACTCGGGCTCGTACATATACGGCATTATTGTAGCCATTGTGTGGTAAAGAAAGTAAAATAATTTACAGAGATGGTACAGGTGTTCACAAGGCCTAGAAGCGGCGAAGGTAGCTGACCAGAGCACAGAAAGAGTCACAGAATACTCAAAGTAACACAGAGAGAGTAATGGAATCGAAAATCTGCTGCTGTGTGTTGTGAAACGGTGTGTTTATACTTATTGAGGAAAGAGGCGTCCTGCCATTTCCATGGCGACACTTCATTAGCTGAGGCGCAGCGATTGTTGACACGAAACGTGCTTTGGCGTTGGGAAATGGGCGGTACACGTCTGCTGATGTCAGGCTCAGGGGCGGGGGATTTGATTTAGTGCCGCAAACGCAGGTGAGCCAGGTCGATGGGGGGAAATGATAGGATTATCACAAAATGGCGGCTGATTTCGAGTGCGTTAATGGACGAAAAGTCGGGTAAGGTCCATAGGAAAGTTTTCTACGATCTACCGATTTATGCTTAAAAACACATGGCCAAACCGTAGGAACAATAAAAAAAAAGTCCCGGAACTATCCTTTAAGCGTTTTGCAGCTGTCTCGCTGTCCGCTCCTGTTGAAAATACTGCCGGCTTCAGGATTGTTTGATTTATCCACGGAGCATGAACCGAGGCTGCTGCCCCTCTGACATTGTTCCCAGCTGCTCACGGATTGGATGTGAATTACACGCCGATCCCTCTTCAACAACATATTAGCACTGTGCGTGCGCATTTGCATAAGTACTTTGTTTAAGTGTTTTGCAGCTGTCTCGCTGTCCGCTCCTGTTGAAAATACTGCCGGCTCCAGGATTGTTTGATTTATTCACGGAGCGTGAACCAAGGCTGCTGCCCCTCCCACATTGTTCCCAGCTGCTCACGGACTGGATGGTATGCGCATTTGGACTTTCAAAAAGGAATCTGCTACTGGTTTCTCGTAGTAATACTGACATTTGTTAGCCGTTACGGCATTTGAACTCACTGTTCCTTTGTTTCCAGTGAATTACACACCCATCCCTCTTCAACAACATATAAGCACCGTGCACGTGCATTTATGCGTGCGCATTTGTGGAAGTGCTTTGTTTAAGTGTTTTGCAACTGTCTAGCTTTCTAGTGCAAAGTGAGGCGTTATTGTTGGACTCAGTTACATTAACATAAACAGTGAGTTTTCATTTTTGTCTTGTATAATATTTACTTTTATTTTTTTATTTATTTATTTTCGGTGTGTTACGGGCCTTTATGCAGTCTAGACTGCCCTCGTTGAAAACGGGGATGCCTTCTTCTATACAACCTGTGCGGTCTAAATTTCCTCGCAACTCGCTTTTATTAACAGCTCAGAAGAAACCAGCATTAACTCTGTGCTCGACTCCAGTCTCGAGCCGTAGTCGTAATGGTACTAGAGTATGCTTTAAAGGACCCTCTTTGCCTGATATTCGGCATTTCTACAAGGAGGCTCCCAAGGCCCCCATGTCTGACATGCTGAGAGCTATTCCAGTTTCTCAAGCTGAGCTTGCGATTAGGCCCATGCAGCGTGACTGTTTGCCTTGCTCTCATCCAAAAGACAGACCTCGTCCTTCCCCTACAAAAAGTGCTATGGTAACACTGAACAAAGCAACTGCACTTAATGCCGTTTCTACTCGTGGTAGCTCTGTGTCTTGTATTTCTCTTTCTGATAGTGTGTTGCTACATAATTTGCCGCCGTCAGCCCCCGCACTTGCTGAGGCTGTCCCGGCTGTGTTTGTGCCATCTGATGCTGCTGTTATCAACTTGGATTTGAATGAGTCAGAGTTTTCACAACAGTTACTTCCTGAGGGATGCCCCTCAATTTGTCACAATCTCCTGTCATGTTTTCAGAGATTAAACTCAACTGTTCGGCCATTGAAGCCTCGTACCTCGCCCCGACTCCACGCCGTGGTGTAGAACTGCTGGTGCAGTCTGGCAAGGTGGATGCTGTAGTGGCTAACAATAATATGGTAAACCTTACTTTATCTGCTATGCATGTATCGTTGCAAACGCTATCCAAACCTTTTGATTCAGTGATTAACAACTTGTGTGATCATTCCCAAAAACTGGACAATATTTTAGCTTGTTACAGCAAAAAAGTGCCCCTACAGCTATGTCCGCTGATGTAAGTGACTGCCCCCAGGCCCTAACTGCCTCGTTAGGTACCCAAATTTCATTTGAGGTGCATGGATTGGTAAATTCTAATTGTGTTCAGTCTGACTTGGTAAAGACTTCTCTAACTCTGGCAGTGCCATTTATTGAAGGTATTATACTGGATAACACGGCCCCGTCTGGATTAACCCCACCAAATCCTGTTGTTCCAAAGGTAAGCGTTGGAGCAACCCCGTTGGTGAGTGTTCCTTACACAATTTTCATCCCCAAGGCAAGTTCTAATGGGTCTAAAATCGCCTCAAAACTCTGTGCAAAAAATCTAAAAATCAAGCACCAGCCAAGAAGGATAACTCATCAAAAACGAAAAGTTTCCTTCGTCATATTCATGCTCCGAAAAGAAGCGCTCTTATTGCCTCATCTGCAGTTTCCAAAAAATATCACCAAATGGCTACAGCGCGTACTCCCGCTCCCGACCCATTGGGTCCACTTAACATTCCACCCTATGCCCCGCTCCATGCCTTGGTGGAAGCGGTTGTGGGTGTGGATAACTCTCCCACTACAAAGCTAGTGCCTTCTTAGGTCACTTTTGCAGGCCCTCACCCCTCAAGTGATCCAAGCACAAACTTGCCTTTGGAATTCCATCAGCAAGAAATTCGTCGCGCGGTTGACGCGTACATGTCTGGTCATGCTTTTTCTGCTCAAAAACCCCCTTCTTACACTCATTTACCTCAACCTAAGTGCTTGTCGAGCGTAGCTGAGCTGTCACCTTCAACAGTAGTTCCTGTTACGGTTGAGGCTGCCCGCTCTACCGCACTGCCCGACAAAAAAAACAAATGTTGATCCTTTTTATTTACCTGCTTCTCAGGTTCCTCCCAGTTTATACAAACAATCTCTTTTGGCGGAAATTGCTCTTGAACTTCTTGAGCTCCTGCAGGTTGCCTTTCAAAAAGAGTCTAAACCACTGTGATCAAATTCATCTGTGCCTCTGGTATCCGGTAAAGGTCCTGTTGCCCTTCGGCCATTACAAAAGACACCACCAGCAAACTTTTGCCTTTTGATGAATTGTAAGCCACCTCCATGTCCACAATATGTATTAAATCGCAATTCCATTCTGAGCCTCTTCACCGATGTCCCGGCATTAGAAGATATCAGTTCTCAAGATTTAACATTGGTGGACTTTTTTGATAATTACAATGTGTATGCAGTTCGACTTTGGATGCAATCCCGAGTCATCCAGAATGCTATATGGTCTGCAAGAAGACAATTGTGTGATTTGGGCTTTGAGATCACTTTGGAAGCAGCAGCAATCCTCTAATGTAGCTCATTATGGCAATTATGAAAGCCTCTCCCATGGGCAGAGAGGACCAAAATTCTCATCTGAAACTTACTCTCAGCATCAACTAGTCCAAGTAGAGAACGCTAGCAAATTTCCTCTTATTAGCTGGAATACTAGAGGATTCTCTAAGGTATTGAACAACGATTCGAGCTCTCTAGGTAAATATAAGTTAATCTTGCTTCAGGAAACTTGGCTGACCTCTAACCCCATTTGGGATGCTCATGATGTGCTCACAATTGCGGCTCATAAGGGACTCTGTGGAAGACCCTCTGGTGGCTTACTGACTGCAATTAAAGCTGATATCAATACTAGCATTACTCCTTGGGCTTCTCCCAATGCATTTATTCAAATGACTTGACTGAAATTGGTCTTAACAAAGTATGCCATCATAAACATATACTGGAATCCGGTGGAGATAACAAATGAATGCTTCCTAAACCCTAGGTGATATGTTGAACATAATCCTTTTGCATGGTTCCGTACATAAACTTTTGATTGCAGGCGACTTTAATCTTGATTGTATCTGTGTCAACAACAAAAACAATCCAAACCGCATCAGAAAATGGACACAATTTGCCAAACATCATAATCTCATTAGGCTTAATGGAGCATTCAAATCTGATATCCCCCCGGGTTCAACATGGTCAAGGGACACCTCCTCATCTATCATCGATTACATGTATGTGAGTGCTAGCTTGTTTTCTGATGTCTTAGACTTTAAAATCGTGAATTCAGATATGAGCGATCATAAACAATTAACCGCTCAGTGGCAATATTATATTGTTCCTAGCTCACAAAGAGACAAAATTGCTCAAGTCCAGTTTATTGTTAACAATGCAGGAAATAGACTCTGATGGACGGGAAAGGCTTTGGATTCATTTAAAAAACATCTGACCCATGAGGTCACAAATCTACAGGCAGATTGTAGCTCTTCAAATGTCTGTTATTTTGACATGATCCAAACCTTCCGTTCCCCTGTACATGGCCCCGCGATAAACTCGGTATATCGCACCCCTACACCCCATGTTTTCGATAGGGAAATTAGAGATCGTAAGCGTTTGTTTAGACTCCAGAAAAGAGAAGCGGTGAAGCTACCAGCTAACATCCAATATCATCACCTTATAAACCTTAGAACAAAATACAAAAATTGGGTTAAAGCAAGGTGTGCCAAGTTATACCATACCGACAGCCAATTACTTCTGGCTGCAGTACAAAGCAAAAATATCGCAAAAATGTGGTCCTTCCTTAATCAAGCCACGATTGGTCCGCAAGCTGCTATACAAGCTAATGAAGTTTCTGAATCCGCCTGGATCGCGTACTTCTCCGATCTTTACAAAGTGACTGATGGTGGTGCTCCTTTAAACTCTATGGGCCTCATTACACGGTAGGCGGTAAGGGTTTACCGGTACCTGTAAGGGCACCAGTACCGGTAAACCCTTACCGCCTTAGTACAAAGTCCCTTTGCGGGACCGGACCTTAACGGCGGTGTAGACCAGCCGTTAAAGTTGGGACCCACAAAGGGACCTTTTTGCTAATTACGGTACCGCAATTTGCGGTACCGTAATTAGCTCCTTCCCCATTCCCATTGAGCCCTATGGGGCAAAAATGGGAATGGGGAAGGGCCATGGAGAAAGGGGGAATTACCGCCCTGCCAACCTTGGAATGGGGTGGTAATTCCCCTTTTCTCCATAGTGGTACTGGTATGGTACCGGCGGCAACCATGGTGCTAGTAGCACCATGCTTTACCGCCTACCGTGTAATGAGGCCCTATATGTCTCCCGTCTAATTTTTATATACATTTTGACTTGGATGACATTTTGTTTTTCATCAAAAAGGCCAGTCGGTCTGGTGCTTGTGACCCGGATGGTTTGTCCAACAATATGCTAAAAGCCCATCCTGAAATCTGGGGGCTCATTTTGTTTCAAATGTTCACCCTTATCATGAAGACACAAAAACTGCCACCCACTTGGACCCACTCTATTATTGTCCCCATTTTTAAAAAGGGGGATAGGCAAGAGCCATCCATTTATAGACCCATAGCATTGTTGGACGCACCTGGAAAGATTTTCTCCCACTTAATTTTGAGAGATTTCCCCAAGTGGACTATGCAGGCCAGTTTAATGACCCTTTTCAGTCGGGATTTGTGGCAGGTTTAGGTACTATTCCTAACATCATTACGCTCCATATGCTTCTTTCAGACCACGCTGCACGCAAACAGACTTTGTTTTTTGCCTTTGTTGATTTTAAGGTTGCGTTCGATTCAATTGATCGAACTCTTCTTTATCACAAATTGGTCAAATACAAATGTCCATCTTCCCTGATAGCCCTTATAGCTCTGTTACATTCCAACACATCCATGCAGGTTAGACTTGCTTTGGGTGGTAACATGACCTCGAAATCTTCACGCATAGAGGGCTGAAGCAAGGGTGCATCTTGGCTTCATCGATCTTCAATTTTTTTATACATGACTTGGGAGTCACTCTAAGTAAAATCTTGAGTGATCCTCCCAGTCTGGGTACTCACAGAATCCCTTACCTCTTTTACGCAGATGATCTCATTCTCATTTCTAAAACCCATAGCGGACTACAGAAGCACTTGGACGGCCTGGAGTCCTATGTACTCTAATCATCTAAAAATTAATACTACCAAAACACAAACAATGGTCTGCAAATGGCATACAGGTTGTAAAGTTAAGCCCTTCAAGTGGAGTTTACATAATGTTACGCTTCAACGTGTGTCTAGCTATAAATACTTGGGCACACTAATTGCAGACTCTTTATTAAGCTCTGGGTTTGACTTAGAGACCAATGGTAAATTACGGTCCTTAGTTGCACAAGCAAGAGTGCTTATGGGCAAATTTGGTAAATTTACAATTAAACATGTGCTAACGTTTTACCTTCAGAAGGTACTTCCAATCTTAACCTATGGGTCTGAAGCACAAAGTCCTAGAACTGCAGTTGGTGGGATAAATTAGAATCATCCTTTTGGAAGCAAGTCTTACATTTGCCAATGTGTACCCCTCTACCTCTGATTCGCTTTGAATTGGGCTCTCTATCTATGTTCTCTTATGTCACCTGGAAATACTGTGCCTTCTTTTGCAAATGTCTTTTGTCATTGGATCGTCCTGACATTTTGGGAAAGTTGGCAGCTCACTTACTTAAGCAAAATCAGACATTTTCTCGGAACTGGTGTGAATTTACCATGAATATATTGTCTGATGCTTCTGTGGAATTAGAATTGCTCTTACCAAATGAAGATCGTGCGAAAATGAAAATTCATCAACATGATTGGTGTGCAACCCAAAACAAATGCTTAAATTATTTTGATCGAAACTTATTTGGTCACAAACGTTATAGAGTGATGGCTGATTATTTGGTCAAATTTCCTTGTCCAAAGCTTCGATGAAGCTTCTCCGCTTCCGCCTGAATCTTTGGCCGACCTTAGATGTACTGGCTCGTAGAAAGTAGAAAATCAATGTTGATTTTGTAAAAATTCTGTGCAAAAAGAAATTTTGGAACATTGTTTGGTTTATTGTCCACAATTGTCTAATATTCGAAAGAAGTGTTTCAGAAATGTTTTTGAAGAACAAAATATGTAGACACAAAAGAACATGTGGCAGTGCATCTTCTTGTCTTCCTTGCTTTCAATTAAGATAGCTATTGGGCAGTTTTTGGGTGCAGTTTTTCCTGATTAGTATTATTCGCTTTTTCCTTTTTTTCTGAAGTGGTTTATTAGTAATGATCATGGGTGCACATTTCAGATTTAGTCCCTTGCCTGGTACAGGCATGTACATAGTGAACACTGAGGTTAAAATGTACTTGTCGCATTGTTACCATATTAGTGATAATTTGCATGTTTGTTTTTATTCTTGTGTGATTTTGTTGTTTATGTAAAATTAATTAAAAAAAAAGAATTTTAATGTATTGTACTTCTTTGGATATGTTGATATTTGAAAGGTTGATTTTATCAACCATACAAATAAAATAAAAAAATAAAAATCTTCACACATCTCAGAAATGTATTTTGAGTTGGAGAGAAATTACATCTCACTTAATTTTAAATGCACTATGAATGCACTATTATTTCAACATTAATCTACGTTAATCGTTTCAGATCATCCCCTTCCGGGACTTAGCAGATACCATGTATCATTTAATTTGGGAAATTGTTTTACTCACTTTGGGAAATTCTTTGAGGGCACAGAGCCATCAGCAATACTCTCACTCTCAAGTTCACGTTCACAGGTAAATTCTAGTCAGCATTTCCTTCCTGGTCCTTTCCTCTCTTTTTTAAGAAAGCAGAGCTGCCTCAGGTCAATTTGTTTTCACTATCCTCATGGATAAGTCCTTGTCATCTCTAGATAATATCAATATTCAGCACTGATAAAATAGTAGCAGGTGGTATTCTTTCTTGTAGCTGCTTCCATAGTCAGAATTCCTACTTTTTAAAATGTGCCATATGGCCACGATTATCTCTGACCGTTTAATTAGTCAAATAATTCCATTGTCTTGCCCAACTGTCAGACAGTCTTAGAGAAAACAGACCCCAATCGGCATTGGAAGTTCATATGTCCGAATATGAAAAGGGTGGGGCCCATTTTGCTCTATGTAATATTGAATTCAAAATCATTTTTCTCTCATATCTAATCACAGCAATATGAAACATTAATGAAACACAGTTTTCTGTAAACCACCAGCCCACATGCACATCAATATTTTTCTTAGTAATAAGTGTAGAAAATGTGCATTTATGCTCATTAAATAGAGCAGATTCTCATGTTAGCTTCACCCAGCACCATGTTTTAACTCACATGGTTGCAAGGTTATAGGCAAAATTAATTTCTATATGTAAAATGTAATATTTTTATCATGCCCTGCCTTTAAACTGTAGACAGGATCCCATGCTCCAGCAGAATAACTCATGTAAACAAGTTTATGTAATTGCTTCATTGAATGATTGATTTGAATGAAATGAAATGCCCTCTTTGTTATTCTACTTTAGGCAGACCAGACCATTTGTTTGTATCTATGGCAATGAAAAGTTCAAAATGTGTAATTTCATGGAAACATTTCCTTTTGGCTTGGAAATAAATAGAACAGGCTTCAACCAGCAGATGCTAATCTCCACTCACACTGCAAGTCTGAAGTTGTTGGTATTTTAACCTATTTTTGGAAGAATCTTAAAAACTGCTCCCAAGCGTGGGGGCTAGGTGGCTTTGGTTTGAAATTCTGATCAACTAAATTGAGCCTAATATAGGGCTGAAATGACACAAGTGTAATTTATTACAATACAAAAGAACCACTGCTTTTTGACCTATTTACGCTATAAGATATTGTGTTATGACTTTTAGAATTACTTGACAATAGGCTAAAACTTGATTTTTGTCCTTTTAAAATGAATGTCTCTGTAATATTGGCCCAGTCCTCTTGCTTGCTTGATCATATTGCAGACCATTCGTGCCTCTTCTCATTTCTGGTATGCAGTTCCATGATTTGCAAGCAATGAGCTTTCAGCGTTATGTGCTGTGGATTTAAATTAGTTTAAAATCCAATAATTGAGGTCAGTTCACATGGGGGTTCCTGGTGTATGCTTATAACTCCATGCAATTTTTGGGGAGCTGTTTCCCAGTGAACACAGAATTATTGGTATCCCCTAAGAGCACCCTTGATGTGGTAGCTAGTGAGAAGCGGAAATCATGAATAAAGTACTGTATTTTTCTGGTGCCTGCGACTAATCCCAGGATGTAATCACTGCTTCTGTAGGGGGCATCCTCTTCCCATGAGGCCAGTGAGGTGAGGCCGCTACCCAATAGGCCCCCTGGGGGTGGTACCCAGTGGGTGGATCTCATTGGAGGGAAAATACCTATGGGACCAATGTCGATTATTTCGGGAGAATGCAGTACTCCTATAACACCACCACATCGCCTTCACCTCCTCCCTCTTCACTACTACCCTCCTCCAAGAGGGAGGGAGGTCACTGTCAAGCAGGTCTGGTGTGCAGGGACAGCGCGACAAACAGCAAAGAAGACTTTCCTGGTAACCTTGAAGGTCGGCACCCATGGAGGAACAGTCCCATGCCAACAAAGAAGAAGAAGACACGGAAAAGCAGGCATGGCTGAGCCGACTGGGGCCTGTAGGTGAGAGAAGAAAGTAGTTGAAGCCCCACCACAGACCGCAGGTGCAAGAGACGACCCAAGACCATCACAGACCATGAAATAAGGTACGCTGATGAACAGGGAGGGGACAGGGCACCTGTAGAGTGGCAGAGACCACTTGATGGGCAAAGTAAGCAAAATAAACCACATGATTGGGTCTGGGACACAGATGGAAGTCAAATAACATTTTGAAAACTAAAACAAGATAACAAAACTTAGCAAAACAGTGAAACAAGTAAAGTGGGGTACTGGCGAAAACCTGCAGTGCGAGTCTGGGACCCACACCCATATAAAATCAAGACTGTATGTGAAATCAAGGAACCATAAATAGAACTGTGAGAGTGATATACATGAAGGCAATACTTGGCAGGGTAGTAAACCAAGTCTCTATGTAACACCACAGATTGGAAGTGAATCCAAGCTATTCTTCTTTGCAACTGTGCCTGCTGAAAAGGAACCAGGTCTGCCAATCAGGGTCAGGGACAAAAAGACAGGGAAGAAGCCTGATAAGGGCCGAATAGGGAACAGAGATTTCCCCAACAATTGTTGAACTGCATTTCAAGCCTGAATAAGACTGGAGCTGAGAGACATACCCCCAGCAGTTGATGAGCTTTACAAGAAGCCTCAATAAGGCCGGGTGAGGGAGATATTCCCCAACACTTGAGTAACTGAAGATTACAGAACTGTCTTTTTATCCAGGGGAAGGGAGTCACCCTTACTGGGCTAGATATTCATATCATTTAGTTTGAGTGTGAGGGACAGAGCCAGGATTCTGACATTGGACATTGGGACTTTTGCTTTTGAACATTCCGACACTGACACTAGATATTTTGGTTGAGACAGGGAAACCCCTCTAGAGTAAGGGCAAGATAGGGTTTTCTTTTCATTTTCCCACCTGAATAAAAATGTCTGCTAATCACTATGGCACCTCTGTGTCAGGGACTTACTTCTGCCCCCTTAAAGCCTCACGCACCTAAATTTGAGACACTCTCTCTGTCTCATTATCGCCCTTCTGCAAACCCTCTACCCCGTGCTTGGAAGAAGCAGGGCCATTTCCTGGCATAATTTTGCTTTAGGAAAACAGATTTTGGTTTTATTGATGATGAAAATACACTGTTGGATGGTTCCACCACTTTTGACAAAATGAGCACTGGATTCCTCTAAAAATTAGGGAATTATGTAGACTTCAGAAGGGCTATAGGGGGACCTGTTAGTGTTTGCTCTGTATGCCAAGAAGAATACACGTGTTAAACATACTAGTGATTGCAACACATTTTTATAGATGATAACAGACCTACTCACACACAGCTTCGGAATATGTACGTTTTTAAGAGGCAATACCAGAGCCTTCATCTATCAAAGGAGTCACGTTTTTTTCCTAAGGATTTAACAAAGGTTTTAGGAGCGTAGATTGACCATCTACATTCCTCAACACATTGGGCATCATTACAAGTCTGGCGGTAACCGTGGTGGTAAAACCGGCCGGTTGCCGCCGGACTTGCAATATTTACTGGCAACACCAGGGGATTACAACCCCAGCATTCAATGAAGTCAGGCGCCGGTAATTGTAAGTCCCCATTCCCATTTGGGAATGGGGATCACGGAAGCACCGGTACCGTTAATAACGGTGCCGGTGCTTCTGTGAACCTCTGCGGGCGGGTGCCATTCTGCCCGCCAGGTCAGACCCTGGCGTGGGGACGGCACCTGCCCACAGAGAGAGTTGTACTCTGCAGGTCTGGTAACAACGGTGCCAGTAGACTTACTGGCACTATTGTTACCGGACCGGTACCCATGTAATGAAGTCCATTATCTTCATGTGAGACAGAGAGTTCATGCACCAGGAGCTACCCCTACTAACTGGTAATGGCTCATGGTTGAGTGGAAGCAAAGTAAATGGCCTTGTAGATAACCTTGTTATCTACTGGATTTCTATTTGCTCCCACCCATACTTTTGTCTTCTCTGGCATGACTATCAATAAGTGGCCAAAGTGAGCCATTCTCAACTGTGTGGCCTAACTTCGAAAAACACATCATGGATACAGGTGTTATGGGATTGGTATCTTTCAGTGAACACGTGCATAATAAGTACTTATTCTACAGTGAGTACCTGTTTCTCTTTTCTAGGAAAGTGAACAATTGTAATATTACCCCAGGGAAAAACAGGTTTATATTAATGCACTACAAAAAGATGAGGATGCAATTCTGCTGCTGGTTGTACCTCTACCTCTGCCCAACTCACCCCATGACCACCTCATCCCCATTCTGCCTTCATTTAACCAATACGTGGAAACCACCAAATGATTCAGTCACAAGTCTAAGTTGCTGGAATCTGACAGTGGTCATGTTACCACTGCTGCTGACTTGTGGATGGTGGTAAATCCCCTCCCAGTCACCCATGCAAGCATTGCATTGCAAAGGCATTTCCTCCACTTAGCCATGCATTAGAATACCTTTGGCATCGTGCATGCTAGGAAGAAGGATGTGAGGAAGCTAGTACCACCAGCCCCAAAGTGTCAAATTGTCACCCGAGCTGTAGCCAGGCAGCCACTGGCCACCACCTGGCACGGCAGAAATACTTGTGCGAGGCCAATTACCTCCTATGAGATGCCACTGCCAGCCTAATGTGAAAATATGTTGGAGCCTGCCGAGTGCAAAATGCAACAAGTCACATACTACATCGTCACAACTGCCGAATCGCTTCGAGGAGAGACATTGAGGGTAATTCATAGAATTTAGCGCACAAGTGGCGCACGCGGCTGGCGCACAGTGTGCGCGTGTGAATCTCTGCACCAGCCGCATGCGCTAAAACCAATTCCGCGCACAGCGTATTCATGGATTTTAGCTACCAAAACCAGCCGTGGCTCACAGTGGCGCAGCAACCCTGCAGCAGCGCCAGTTACGCACCCAAGAACGCCCCTCGTGCAAGGAAAAGCCATCAAAATCCCCAATCCAGCGCAAAGGGCTGTGCTAACCCTGTACCAGTATACATGGCCGCCACACAGCACACGGCAAGCGGGGAATGTGTATTACTGGGGTGCGCGGGAAGTTTCACACCCGATTGGCCCTGTGCGAGTGGGGTACGTATATTACTGGGGTTCGCTGGAAGTTTCACACACGATAGGCCCTGTGCGAGTGGTGTACGTGTATTACTGGGATTCGCGGGAAGTTTCACATGCGATTGGCCCTGTGCAAGTGGGGTACATGTATTACTGGGGTTCGCGGGAAGTTTCACACGTGAAAGGCCCTGTGCAAGTGGGGTACATGTATTACTGGGGTTCGCGGGAAGTTTCACACGTGAAAGGCCCTGTGCGAGTGGGGTACGTGTATTACTGGGGTCCGCGGGAAGTTTCACACGCGTTTGGCCCTGTGCGAGCGGGGTACGTGTATTACTGGGGTTCGCGGGAAGTTTCACATGCGATTTTCTGTCAGAGCGGGGTACGTGTATCCAGTGTGGTGCGCGGGGAGTCCTACATGTGAATTGGCAGTGTGGGTCCTCCCAGGTGTCCCCTCTACCCCCTCCACGGCCCCTGCAGGCAGCCCACACCACAGGGGACTACCCTGCACCCCTGGTCATGTCCCGCAGGCAGCCCATCCACCATGGGCATGCCCCCGAGCCAAACCACATGTCACCTTGCAATATGATCACCAACTCATGTCCCCCTGCACCCCCATCCGAGAGCAGTGAGGGGCACCTGCCGGAAGGCCCCCACTCATGTCCCCCTGCATCCCCATCCCCCAGAAGTGAGGGGCCCCTGCCAGCAGGCCCCCACTCATGTCCCACTCATGTCCCCCCACCCACTCACCCACCCAGCAGTGACATGCCCATCTCATGACACAAACCAAAAGTCAACTATGTACATCAACACATGTCCGTCACACACACACACACACAGGTTGCCATTGATTGAGTAAACCCACATGTCAATATGCATGAACCCAATGAGTGAATCCCACACATTGAAGTAAAAGATCAAAATGTATTAACATGAAAACCAATTGAAAGTACTTAAGCATAAAATAATGGCAAACATGAAATGAAATGCATGTCCAAATAAAATTCCTCAAAAAAACCCAAGTAATCCAAAAGAAAAATGGCCAAAACTCTCTGTCCACCAAACCAAATCCAAATGAAACGCAAAAAGGTAAATCCATTTATCCATGGTGAAATGAAATTAAAATGCCCAAATAAATCCAACGTCCAACTATGTACAATACAATTTTCAAGGGTCCATGAGCCCAACGAAACAAATGAAACCTATCTAATAACCTACCTAACAAAAAAACTATTTACAAAAGTGTGGGGCATAGTCCAAAAGCCCCAAAATAAAAAAAAGGAAACCTAACACTATAAACTATTTACAATGGCGACGGGCAAGTCCTGCGGCTCACTCAGTGATGTTTTCGGCCAGGGCATCATCGAACTCCATGTCTATTTGCTGGAGGCGGGCCTCTGTCCTGGCTCCGAGGTCTCACAGGGAGGCACTCATGGCCTGTTCCGACTCCCTGCGAGACGCCTCGAGGCACTCTGCCCGCCTCAACGCCCGATGTATGGAGAACTCCTCCCTGACCATGGTGAGCCGCGCCTCTTCCGCCCTCCGCCGCTCCGCACCTATACGCTGGCCCAACCGCAGCCACACGGAAGACACATCCATTCCAGGGTCCTCCTGCCCTCTGGCCGATGCCTGCCCCCCTGATGTCAATGGCCCCGTGCCATCATTGCTCCCACCTAGAGCCTGCTCCTGCTGCTGCTGTCCATGTGCCCTGTCCGATGATGCCTGCACATCTTCCATCAGCTGGTCTCCTCTTCTTCACTTGACGCTGCGTAGTGGGAGTCATAGAACACAAGCATCAGGGTACAGTACAATATTCCCCTAGACAGGAAGCAATAACACATGAGTGGCAGTGTCTAACGTCACTTCCATCCTGTCTCTCCACAACACATGGGTGAATGCACGCAACACACATGCATAAACAGGCATGGCGCCTGCAATCAACATCAGCATCCATGTACAAGGGCCTCTATTAATCAAAATGTTTCCTTCAAACTCACATGCATCATGGCTCACACTGATCCCATGCACATACATCACCGGAGGGTCATGCATCATGCCTTGTACACCACAGACACAGTGGAAAGACACAGTGCATACAACAGTGACTGCACTGCATGAGTGAATCTACACATCATCACGGACATGTGTCATGAATCCATGGCGTATCAAAGTCACAGACACAATTCTCAGACACACACACATGTGCACCATGCATGTACATGACAGCAGCACCCATCACTCACACCCCCACCATGTGCAAGAACAGACACTGGCATGCTTTCATGTGTGCATTTGCCATACAGCGACCCATGTAGCATTGCATCTCATGCACCAACCATGTGGTTCGCACATTACTGGTCTCACATGCATTACCATGATGCCCCTGCACACACACATCCATACATGGCCCATGCCACACATACAGGCAAGTATCAGACTACCAGCACACTGCAACATGCCCTGTCTCACATACCAATGCTTGGCCACTTACCGCTCAACTCCAGACAGGTGTTCCTCTGAAGGATCTGGGCATGGAGCGCTGGGCACACGTGTTCCAGGACCCTCATCTGGATGTCACTCATGCTGACCCGGCCCCCCTCCGCGAGGCGCTGGGCCTTGTGGAGGGTCCTGGTCCTGAAGTCCTCCCAGCGCTTCTTGACGTGCTTGATGTCGCGGGTTGCCACCCCCTCCGCATTGATGGCAACCACTATGTCGTCCAAGATCCTCTCCCATCCTTCCTTGTTGGCGCGTGATGTTCTGAAGAGGGCATCATAATGCCCCAGGACATGCTCTACCAGGACACCAACTTCCTTCACACTGAAGCTGGTGGCCCTCTGCCTCTCTGGCTGGGGGTCGCCAGTGGTCTCAGATGGTGTTTGCCCCAACATGGCGATCCCCGAGGCAGGCGTGGGTGGGCAACTGGGTCCTGGGGCTGGGCTGTGGAGCGATGGTATCCCAGTCGGGAGTCTTCTGTTCCAGCAGGGGTGGACACAGCAACTGGAACCCTGGCTGACGTGCAGGCACCAAATAGCAGGGCACGTGGGCAGCAGGCAGGCAGCAGCAGATGCCAGGTGGCAGCGTGCTCAGGGGTCTGGGGGTCAGTAATTCTGCCTTCTGGGCAGGAGCGTGGTCTTCCGTGTGTTGTGGCGTGGCCAGCTTGATACGGAGTGATTTGGCACATGAAAATCTTGCACGTCAGCGTGTATTTCGAGGAAAGGCCCTTAGCGCGTAAGCGCGTCAGCACACGTACACGTTTTCATTGGACGGAAGGCCCTTAGCGCGTAAGCGCTTCTCTGACGTTACTGCAGATCCGCGTGTGAATGCGTGTAATCCGAGGAAAGGGCCTACGCGCGTAAATGATGTGATGTGCGCGGGCGTTTCCCACAGCACGGGTTAAAGGTGAGCGGGGCCAGCAGTTTGCTGTACGTGCCTTTCATGGAGACCGACGTGTGTAGCTGCTTCGTGTTGTTTTGCGTGCCATCACATCTTCACAGCGATCGAGGACGTATCTCTTCGTGTGGAGGGGGTATTGGCTACGCGTGTTTTTCATCATCATGCTAGTCAGACGGTGAGTCGCGCACGCTATTTTTCCCACTGCGGGTGCCCCTGTGTATCGCACCCATTTTCGAGGTCATAGTAGCCTGCGTGTCCCACGCGTATGTGTTTTTCGTGTTACTGGGTGCCACCGCGTACTGCGGGAGGTTTATTCCACGCATGTAGGCTGCAGGGTTGCGTTCACGGTTTTACTGCAGTTTTGGGGTGCCTGAGCGCAGCGTGACCCGTCACTACATCACCAGGGTCACATACAGCCTTGCAGGTGCAGGGGGGCTGCTAACATCTTGCATCCCACCCCCTTCACCACAATTGCCCAGGTCAATTGTGGTGTACACCTCCCATTGGCACTACTCCATCTGTGCCGGCACTACTCAATCTGTGCCATGGTTGGGAGGCCACCAAAGGTGAGGGGCGCCTCAGCTGGGCGTACTCTTCGTGGCGGGCATGGTCAGGGACGTGGCCGGGGTGACCAGGGGGTCGGGGGACTCCTGGGTGTCCAGGGTGGCCACAGAGGGGGAAGAGGCAGGGGTGCGCCACTTGAGCACGATGTTGTGCCATGTGTCAGTGCAGTCATGCCACCACCCCATGTGGTTATGGGAGATGCAGCTTCTGCATCTGGCACTGGCGCCCGTGTGACCTGGTAGTCCGTTTCATCGACTGCCACGGGCCCAAGGGTAGTGGTAGCTGCAGGTGCAGCTGTGGACACCACCACCCAGGCTCAGGGTCTGCCAGCGCAGGCTGCGTTGGCAATTGAAGAGCCCTTGGAAGATTTCAAAAGGACCGGAGGGAAACCGTAGGGGTACGCAGGGCTGCCCTGACCAAGACACATGTCCCTGGGGCAGTAATGTCATCTGCTGCCCCGAACAGCTGGGTGTTGGCAAGTGCAGGGGCAGATGCAGCTAACAACACCCCGGTTGTGAGTCTGCCAACCAGGACAGTTGCGGTCAATGACCCTGCTACAGCGGATGTTGATGCACAGGGTCCATTAGAGGGCACCCAGCTGCCACTGACACAAGTCAGCCCTTTGGTCATCCCTCCACCTGCCACTCTCTTGGCTCAATCCACCAGTCCCACTGGCCATACTAATCAGGGTGACATCAGCCAGCCAGGGTCTGCGCCACAATCCAAGAGGAGGAAGGTTGCAAATGCAGCACAGGCTGGGACACCACACACAGCCACAACCTCCTGCACGTCGAGGAAGAAGCCTTTCTGCAACCAGGAAATGGACTTCCTCATGAGCTACGTGCGGAAACACAGCCGTGACATGCTAGTGGGTGCTAATTGTCAGACTATGGCTGCCCACCGTGATACCCACTGGAAGCAAGTTGCGGAACATGTGAGTGCATTCTGCCATGAGGTGCGCACGGCGCAAGAGTGCAAAAAGCGTTGGAATTACCTCGAACGCAGAGCTAAGGCTAAGTGTGCCTCAAATTACAACTTGACTCTGGTGACTGGCGGTGGGCCTGCTCCGGAGGAGGAAGACCTCACTCTGCATGAGTCACTCGTTGCAGAGTTCATACCATCTGAATCGGTCGAAGGAGTTCGAGACATGTCAGACTTTGATGCCCAGTCCAATGAGTGTTGATGCGTGTTTGTCGAGGATGTGTGTGTTTTACTTGTGTGATGTGTTGTGCATGACTGCCACTACATGTCACGTGTACATGGTTATGATGTGTGAGCAATGCAATGCTTCCCTGATGCATGTCTACTCTGCTGGATGGTGGAAATGTGGAGCAGACCGGAACTGTCCACATCACCACTTTTGCACCGTAGTCACATGCTGGTTACCAGTATGCCCCTCCGGTCCATGTTCCAGCTCACTGGCACTTCTGCATGTAGTGTGGGGTGAGCTTCCTCTCAGCCCAGGAACTATGCATAGCATGACTGACGTGCATGTGTCCTCTGCCTGCAAGGGGGTAGCCAATGTAGGCATGCTCCCTTGCCCCTCAACCCCCTGCTCTGCACCCCAATTCCATTTTAGCACTGGTCTGCTACAATATTGTCATTGGTTACTTCCCTGGTCATGCCTCCTGTGTACATTCTAACATCCAGCGGCCAATCTGCCAGACATATCCATTGTGGAACATCCTTAGTACTTGATGCAGGGTGTCTCACTTGGACTCTGTAGAGGTCAGATGCCCCGCAGGGACATGAGTGCCTGTTCATGCTCCATGTGCATTCCACGCATGCCCATATGTGTCCATGACTGGATGATCACTGTTACACAAGTCCATGATGACCCAAATTGCATGGCATTTCATTTGCCTTCCCATGTCAACTGTGGCTCAGTACTGCGTTGCACACATGTTTAGGGTCTAACAATCTGTGAGGGTCACAGGCCTCAGCCTGTTTAATGGCTAATGACTCTGTCCAACTGGTGTAGTGTCTTCTTCACACGTGGGTGGACTCCAGAGGTTTCATCATGTGTCATGCTTACTGTCCCATCATCATTTGCAGAGTTGTCACTTGACTCACATGAAGCTGTTGATGCTAGTCAACACTGTCTGTCAATACACAGGTCTATGCTCAGCCTTTTGATACCATGCTAGGCATCCCTGCTTTTGCACTTGGGTGGAGGGGTGCTTTGCTTGTAGATATGCTACCCATTGAATGCACATTGCACGTGATGCCTGAAGTTGACCTTGCACTGCCTATGTTGTCATGCCAGGCACAGGGTTGTTATCACTACATCAACCCAGCACATGTGGGGGTAGTGGGGTGGTAGGCCACAAAAACCCCCAAGTGCTACAGTCCATCTTGTCTCTGGCTGCCTATGAGTTCAGCCCTGATGAACACTCTGACAACCATGTCGACGTGGATGAGCATCAGGTCCATATGTCAGGAGTGAGTGACTATGATGTGGACACTCCTCGGTCTGTGACACCTGCACTGAGGTGTCAGACAGTCTTGGAACCTCCGCCCGTGGTGGATCGGGACGCAGGGTCACCCTCCAATCCAGTCACTGATGTGCCTGGGACATCACGTCGACGGGGGCATGTAGTTGTGCAGCCGCGGGCGGTGCCAACACAACGAGGACACACAGCCCTTGGGTCCCGCAGGGGTCAAGCCCAGCAACGTGGTCACAGCGCGCAACCACAGTATACTGAGTGGGAGCAAGACATGACTGCCAATTCTGAACGGCAGGGGGCAGCAATGGAGAACATCGCTGAGAGCATGGAGCCTGTGGCCCAATCTGTGCTCCCGCTGATAGGCAGGTGCTTCTCCAGCAGCAGGCAGCACGGTCCACAGACCGCTCGCTCAGGCTGGGCATGGAGGCCTCAGACAGGGCACGCCAGGCTGAAATGTCGTCTCTGCATCAAGCAATTGCTGCTCACGCAGCGGCACACATGAAGGCCCTGAGGGAGGAGCATGCTTCCCTCAGATCCACTCTGGGTGTCCTTCTGATGTCCCAGAGGGAGCGGGCAGAGGAGAGGTTTGCACAGCTTGAGCTTACCATCTCAGCTGAGCTACATGCTTGCCAGGAGGTGCAGCGGTTGTCCAGCCAGGCCTTGCAGGAGGAACACCGTGTTACACGTGCTACCTTGCAAGAGGAAGCACGTGTATCACGGGAGGTTCTGCATGCAGACCTACATGTCATCGCCACACAGAACCAGGCTCACCTGTCCGGCAGACCTGCTGCCGACGAGGGGCAAGCTGCGGCTAGGCGTGGTCATGCTCCTGTGCCACGTCCTCCTTTCCAGGAAGAGCCAGACTCGGACGACAATCTATCTCTCACATTGGTCGGGATGTGCAGGCGTTGAGCCCATGGAGTTTTTTTTTTTCCTCAGCATCATCGCATGTGGCTGTTGAGCAGCACCCTGTTCCTCCCCCCTCGTGGGTTTCTCCCCCCTCCCCCGGGTCGTATGTGGCCATTTTTGATTTTTCTTTTAGCTTAGTTAGTTAAGTTTCTGTTTGATAGTTAGTTTAAATAGTTAAAGTAGGTTTTTCATAGTTAGTGTAATTAGTTAATATAGTTTAAAATTGCTAGTCTATTGTGCTTTCATGTGACGGTGTGGTGCTTTGTGGCTTTTGAATGCATCCACTGTCTGTTCCAGCTGGGCCCTTCAAGCTTGTCTTGTGTATGTGTTTGCTGCTTGGGGTCCTTGACTCACATATGCCGCTCCTGCTTCCCTTATCCATGGGCTCGCAAGGATGGTTCGGTGTAACAGCCTATTACACAAGGGCAATGGACTGTCATATCTGTGGCATGTCTGCTGCTGTGGAACTCCCTAGTGGGGATGATTGGGGTGTAATTGACCACTGTTCTTCTTTTGCTAGATGGGGTGTTTAATGATTCATGTGTACATTCATTGCTATGCATTGTGTCGTATGTTTCTTATCTCTAATGAACATGTGCTTGTTGAAAATCATGCCGTAGATAGTGTGTTCCACACTGTTGCTGTGAAAGACGGACTGATGGGGTGATTTCTGATGTACGTCTCTGACATGGTCCACTCATGTAATGCCTGAAGAGACACACACAGATGATTATTAAGCATTAATCATGTGTTTCATGGACTTTCTGCAGGGGGATGAGCCTCAAGACCACCTTTGCCAGCAGACATGGGCCATTGGACGTCTAGAATCTGGACACGTTTGGTGGTGCCGACATGTGCATGTGTGCATAAGCAGAGGCACAGGGATTGCGATCATACATCCAATAAACGATGACGTGTTTCAAGGGACACCAGGCAAGGTGAGCAGCACAGGGGGGTCAAAACACAGCAAACCTTCCACCAGGCCAGTTGAACATGCATGCTTAGTAGCAGCACTGACGGTGAGCTTGGACAAATATTGGTGTTGAAGCGCACAATACAGCTCAGATGTGTTGGTGGACTGATGGCTAGTTGATGGGATATTTGTCTGGGGCACCTGCATGGGCAGTGGCACATACCCCCATTCCACCATGGTCCATTGAGGCACTTGTATTAGCCATGTAGCATTGCAAGACATGGAATGAAGCAGCTCACAGGGACAGACAGCAAGGGACAGACTTGGGTGCAGTGCATTTCATTTCCAAGTAGAATTTGATACATGCACTGGCTACTTTATTTTGGTCATGGTGGTACAGGACTTGTTCTGAAGTAAGACCTTGCTATATGCGTCTGTTTGCTTACCCAGGGAACATTGCATGTTGTGTGAATCGTGACACATTGGTGTTCCATTTGCCACGCACCCACTGGTGCCTGACTTAATGCATTGACTGTGTATGAACCATCACAGGGGTAATGTTACGTATGGGTATGAAGCATCTACACAAGATTGTCTGTTTGTAGAGTATTTTGTTACTTTGGGGCATATTTGGTGGTGTGTTTGTGTGTTTTGGGCACGCACAGATTATTAACTGTGGCTCTCTTTGCAGCATTGAACTGCTCCTGTTACCGGACCGGAGAGTGCGCAGGCAGGAGGCCAGCACTCACCCCAGAGATAAGTTTCTCTTTGACTTCCATTTGAGTAATTTGCTGCTATGTGCATGTGAACAGGTTTGGTCTATTTGTGTATGTGTTAATGTGTGTACTACATTTTGGTGCATTCCATACTTTCCTGTGTCAATCCTACTCCCCTCTCCTGCCCCTCATTCCGGTTATCCAGTATGCCAATGCCTGTGCCGACTGCATATCGCTGACCCTCCTTCCCCACCAGGGTCTCAGAGGCCTGTATGAGTTAGACCTTGCAGGCACCCAGACCACGGTGGGGGTGGTTGTTTTGTGCCACTCCTGCGCCTGTACACGGGGGCTGTGACAGTAGACATCTGTTCGTGTTGCATCATTCTATGTTATGTACCACACATGGTTCAGATCCTGCTGTGACATTGTTTTACTGTGCTACCTTGGTTGTTAACATCATTTTGGTAGTACTTGGCCTTTGTGGCATACTGCTACTTGAAGTTATCTACTGGAGGCTGTTCTGGTTTGTTTTACTGCCTGCAGGGTATTTGCTTGGCTTCTGTGTTGTCCTGCTTTGAGTTCTCTTGGATTTTGTGCTTTTGCAAATCTAAGTGGACTCTGAGGGTGCTGGCAACTTTTTACACACAAGGTGGGAGATGGTAACAAAGGGGAAGGGTGATCCTGTGGCCAGGTGGAATTCAAGGATGTCGGGTGAATAACCCAGATGCAGTTGTTCAGTGGGTCGTGGTGATTTGTGAGGGAGGGGGGGTGTTTTGTTGTTGATAGTTGCCTTGCCCTGCAGTGTGATGGGCACCATGAAATTGTAATTGCGCTTTCCTATGTACATGCTGTATTCTGCTCATCAATGCCTGTTCATGTGTTGTGTTTACCTTTCAGGTGTGAGGGGATAGTTGTGGTTTGGCATGCTGGGGTATACACATGGTGAATGTTTACATGTGATGTGTAGAGGACAGTGATGGTCACTTGATTTCACATGCATGTGTTGAGTGCATGTCCCTACTGACCCACACACTTGCACTATGATCCACTACATGTACAACCACCCTTACATGTCCATGTGTACACACTGTTTGCCTTCTGGTGCCCACTGTGTCCCTGCAGCGAATGTTCTATGACCATTTGTGGATCCTGTACATGCCTAATTATGTTATTTTATGTAGTTTGTCGCTTAGATGTGATGCTCAGGGTGTGCATCACACACAATTGCTGTTCACCGTGCTGTGCGCTGAGCAGTGTGTTGCAGGAGGTGGACACGGCACACAGTAGCTGCAGTGTTGATTATGCAATGCACATTGTGCATGTGGACAGGCATTCATTGTTATGTTTCAAATACAACTTTTGGAATGCATTTGGGTATGACCTATTTTGGGTGGGAGGTTGTTGGTCAGTCATTTCATCTGATTCCATGTCAGGCATCATTGTCTGATGCCCATTTACATTTTTCACATGGCAATGTGTACCTTATTGGTCCTGTGTTGGTGTATGGCTATTGCTTGCCATGTCATGTTGTGGTTTGGGAGGGTTTGAGTGACATACCAGTGACAGTCACGGCCTGTTTTGCAGGTCTGTGTGATTCACACCTTGCATGTGTGCCTTTTGGTCACACAGGATTGCTTGTGTTTAAGTAGCTAGGGATGCACACAATGTGGCAATTCCATGGCAACAATCTCAGGGTGGTACGGTTGTGACAGTTGACTGTCTCTTTGTCATCATCGATTGTCACCTGGTATGTGCCAGGCCTGTGTGCACTCCGCAGGGTTGGGAGTTTAGGTGAAAAATCTGGCCACAAGCTGGGATCGGGCTTCCTCGCCACGTGCCCTATCCCCTCCCATGGGCAGTGCCTGTGCCTGTGGTTGGGGATGTGGCGGCACCACCATGTCCACCGGTACGCCCTGCCGTGTTGCAACATTGTGCAGGACACATGCTGCCACAATGATCCTGCACACTACTGGGGGTGCATAGAGTAGCTGCCCGCCAGAGCGGTCAAGGGAGCGGAAGCGTGAATTGAGCACTCCGAATGTGCGCTCCACTATGGCCCTGGTTGCAATATGGGCTGCGTTGTATCTTACCTGGGGTGGTGTGGTGGGGTTCCGGATTGGCGTCATCATGTGGTTGCTCAGAGGGTAGGCACTGTCCTCTGGAGAGGTGATAATGGTTGTGATTATTGGGGTTTGTGTATTTGTGTGTGTGTGTGACATGCATGCATGTGCAGGGGCATTTGTACTCACCTAGGAGCCATGTGTCGCCATGCTGCCCAGCTTCCAGGGCCCGGCTCAGGGCGGACATTCTGTATATGAAACTGTCATGGGTGGAGCCAGGGTAATTTGCATAGACATCGGTGATGATTCCCTTTGCATCGCATACCACCTGTACATTTTGGAATGCCAGTGGTTGCGGTTTCGGCAGATGTGCTCAGTGGCCCTAGGTGGAGGTAGGGCCACATGGGTGCAATCTATGGCACCGAGCACTTTGGGGAAGTGTGCCACCCTGTAAAAGTCCTGGACAATGGCCTGCCTTTCTGCGGGTGTTCTGGGCATGTATATGTGCCTGCGAACTGAGGGGCGCGCTGTCATGATTGCCAATACCTGGTGTAGGCAGTGTGACTGTGTGGACTGTGAGACCCCACCCACTATGGCAGTAGTCCGCTGAGAAGACCCAGTGGCCAAAAAATGCAGGACATTGAGCACCTTCTCCAAGGGGCTCAATGCTTGGGAGCAGAGGGTGGTGGATGTTAGGTCATCTTCCCACTCCCTGACCAGTTCTAGGATGATATGGGGTGGAAACCTATACCTGCCATAGACCTGGTCGTCAGGCATCCCAAAAAGGCTTGCCCGTGGTGAAAAAATGCATGCCCTGGCTATTCTCCTCCTCCTGCGGTGTCACACGATCAGTGCTGTGACAAATGGGGCATTCATCGTAGCTGTATATGCGTGTTTGTTGTTTGTGCGCACTTTTATGCTGTGCGCAGGGACGCTTCCGCCTGCCTTCGTGTGGCGGACGCGTTGACGCCTGTGTGCGTCTTTTGCCGTGTGCGGGTTTCCCATATTCGAATCCATGAATACGGGTTGTTTGCGTGGGTGTGGGCGTTCCGTGTAGTTCCCTGCAGTACTTCCCCAGTTACGCCTTCTTTTTCATACGTTATTCCCCATTCTGCGTGTTACGCCCACTGTTCCGCCCATTTTTGTTGTGTGCGCTGTGCTATGTGCGCTTTTGCTGTGCGCGAAGCGCACGCCGTTTGATGACGTGTGTGCCCACGTGCGCCATGCATGGATTTGGCGCACAACCTGTGGGAAAGTAGCACAGCGCCTTCCTTGAATCGCACGCGTGTGCATGCGCTTGCTTTCTCACGCTTGCGCCTTCTTGCGCCTGCTTGCGCTGGGATTTTCGCCACACGTTTGTTCCATGAATCGGCCCAATTACCTTTTGCCGGCAGGAGTGCAAGACTCAGTGGTTATAGTTAGAGTCCCTGAAAATGAGGCTCACTGTGTATGAGAGCAGGCCTTGAAACATGACCCATCGCCTTCTGTGTGTTCTGGTTGAGGAGGACAAGAGGTTGTGGAATAACTGGATTGTTTTCTGTCAAGCTGCAAGTTAGTTCTTACCATTGCCAATTCCATTTTTTTTCTCTTGAGCATTTTACTCCTGTGGTGAATTCCCCTCCATAACAGCAAGAATGGCATGAAACATGGTGATAGTCATGTGATATGGCCAATGGCATGATAGGGCTAGGGGGAAAGTGCAGAGCAACCAAAGAGAAGTCGAGTCCTGACCTAGCTGCAGAGTAGGTGTAGAGGGGACAGATGTGGAGGATCCAAGTAGGTCGATCCTTTGGTCCCAGAGCCATTGAGCAGCAGCAAAGGAGAGTTAAGCAGTGGACAAAGATGGCAGGAGAATTAACAATCTCTGAGAAAGATTGCTTGTGAGAGGCAGAGGGGGATACTTGGAGCCATCACAGGATTTTGTTACTAGAAGGTGTGCAAGTCCTCAAACATGGAGATGGAGAGAAGTAGCAAATGGAACCAGGAATGGTGATTTGCTCGCTGATGCCTGCCATTGTGGAGAAGATAAATAGAGGAGAAGGCAACAGGATTGAGAGGAGATGCCTCAGGAACAACACGGTCGAGTTATATGAGAAAGTCATTAAAAGGAGAAACACTGGATGCTGCAAACCTCCAAGTGACTAAAATAAGAAACATCCCATGCAGGAACTTAGGGGCAAACATCCTAGAGGCTATTGAGAATGTGATTGAAAGGAAAAATGCTGCATGTCGAAACTTGAAATCAAGGTTCTGAGATGCATTTGAGGAAGGATTTAAAGTAGAAAATCTGCATTTTGTACTTTGAAAAAAACTACAGCCAATTGAAAAGTCATTTAAAGAAGGAGTCATGCATTTAGGAATGTGGGGTTACATTCCTAAAACCAAATAATATGTATAGTAGTAGTAGAAGTAGTGCGTAATTTGTATAGCGCCTTTTATCATTAGCATGTCACAGCCTGCTGTAGTTGAATGCCCTCAGGGCACTGGAGTCCAGGTATTGGAAGATCAAGGAGGTGCTAGTATGCGTGTGTTCATATTGACCAATACAAAGATATGAAGGTGCGGCTAAGTGCCTGCCAGCAACCCATGTCGCAACCCATGTCGAGCTGAAATGCGGATGGGTGGTGAGAAATAGTCTAGCGAGGGCATGAGAGAGTGGGACAGTTATGATGTGTGCAGCTACCTATCAAATGTTTGTCATGAACAGAAGCTGCATTCTTATGGCAGAGGTGTTGTGCGAATAGTCTTCGAGTGGTGTATGATGGTGTATGCGTGCAGGTCAGTGGCCGTGCCTTCTGTAAGTTTTCCATATGCATGGAGTGCAAAAGGTTCAATGCATTAGATAATTCTAACAATTACCTAGAGTTGATAGATAGGCTACTCTCTAGGTTACCTAGATTGAATCAGTGGCTACATTATTCAAGCACTTGGGTTCAAGAGAGGTACCAAGTACACATTATTGTACATTCGTTGCTGGCTACTTACTCTTAGATTCAACCCATGGCTAAATTCTTAATTCAGCTAGAGTCGTTAACGAGGCAAAATTCTACATTTGCAGTGGTTCAAACAAAGGCTACATTATACATTTTCCTAATAACAATGCAGAAGCTACTTTTTAGCTGTGTGAATTACGGTGTGTGACTACCTGGACTGACAATCGCTGGATATTAAATGCACCTGGATTCAGAACAATTGCTGTACGTAAATCCATTCATTGTGTAATAGATGCATCTAGGATCAAGAACATTAAAGTGTGCCGGTCCACCTGGAATCACAACATTTGTTGTGTTTTAGAAGCCACTAGAACCAAAACAATTTGCTGTGTTCTAAAAACCCCTAGAGTTCAAAACAATAGAAGCATTCTAAGCCCCTACATTAAAACATTTGTAGTGTGCTAAAACCCTAGATTCAAACATTAATAGTGTTATAAATGCATGTAGATTCAAAGCACTCGCTGTGTTAACTGGGCACCTGATATCAAAGCATTTGTTGTGTGTGGAATTGCCTTAGATTCAAACCTCTCAGTGTATGATGAATGCACCTAGATTCAAACATAAGCTGTGTGATAGTTGGACCTAGACACCCGGAAGTGACAGCAAGTGACTGTTTGGCTGGTCCTGCTGTGGGGCTCCCACTCGCTTGGTTGGAGTGTATTTGGCAGTAACTACCGGTGACTGTGTCGGCAAGAGGAAGTCCAGCGTTCCTTTTTGGATTCCGCAACTCGCGTTGTGCTGCGAGTGTTAAGAAGTACTTTATTTCCTTACATAGATAAGACACGCGCTGAGTGCTCGCATTAGTGTGCTTGTACTCGGGCGCATTTGTGTGCCCTATCGCTGGGGTCTCGTCAGCTTTACTGAGGCTCTGTTTATTCTTGTTGCAGATTTGAAATGCTGGCCTGCCCCCAGGCTCGTTGGTGCTGTGTTTCCGAAAGGATAAGATACCATGTGTACGCGCACCCACGCGCGCACCCAGAAGTGACAGCACGTGACTGTTTGGCTGTTCGGCTGTGCATTCTGCGCTTTCTTCCTTTTATATGCTGAGCGCTCGCTGTGTGCGGAATTGCAGCTAACGTGCACTGTCATTACTTGATATAAGCTGCATAGGCCAATAGTGTTCAGTTTAGTTTGTTGTGCTATCGGTGACAGGCTGTTAAAAACGAGTTCATATACTTTGGATGTGAAACCTGGAACGTACCCTGGGTTGTCTGTGTATTCCTTATCCAGGATTCTTATTTTTCATTCATACTCTCCTGGTGGTAACTGTCTCAGTTGGGTTATCCTCTAGCATCATGGTCAATGGATTGAGAAGCGGGAGGAAACTAAACGAGTTTATATAAAAGGTTATACCCTTTGTTTTTGTTTATCGAGGGGTTTGTGGTATATAAGGGTTTCCAAACTAGAAGAAGAAAAGGAACCACAAACTACCTCATACTCCTGCATTTTTCACCAACTTTCAATAGTCAAGACCAAGTGTACCCCTAGAAGTCATAACATTATCAACTTCTAATCTGACAATCCATATTGTTTTCAGTAAAACATTTTTTTTTAATTTTTGACTCATCTTGTGTCTCTCTTTTCTTTTTTGTGTTAAAACAACATACACAAAATAAAACATATCTCAATGTGATTTGGGTTTGAAAAAACCATACAATATTATCCTGTGCATTACATCAAAAAACAACAACAGCAACAAAAACTAATTGTATTGAATGACTATTATTTGCCGTGGCTGCATTGTCAGAGTGGCCTAAAAAAGAGAAAGTTATGGTTGATAAAGCTACCCAAATCCATGGTGAACCTAGTTTGATAGATATGGAAAAGAGAACTTTTGCAGAAGTACCGCTCCTAAAGTGATGAAGGCTGTATAGAGTCAGACTGAATACCTGCCTCTCAAGGATGAAGAGATAGCTAATGTTGTTATTTCAATTCAGAAAATAGGGCGGGACATCGAAGAATTGAGGGAGTGTCTAGGGTCCATGAGAAAGCGGGGCCAGATGCACCACCTGTGCAGGTGTCGAATTTAGGCCGTGAGGGACCTGATAGTCCCACTCCCCTGACTGATCTGATTGACCGCTCCAAAGAGTGTGTCATAGAAGAGCACCCGCAATTACCTGATAAGAGGGGGGGTGAAGAGACAGAAAAGCCCATAGTAGTGCTTACACGTAGGGAAAAAAGGTTAGCTGGGAGAGCACAGAAGAGAAGGGCTAAAGCTAATTCCCTTAAGAAGAAACAGGCCAAAGAGGTATTGAAGGATATACATGGGCCACTCCCCGAAGAGGTGATCGTTATTCATGAAAATTAGGTTGTTATTGATTTATCTCAACTTAATGAGGAAGAAAGGGTTCTATTAGATCGCAATTTGTCTGTTATAACGGTAGCCCCAAAGGATCCGAAAAAAAGGAGATCTTTAAAAAGAAAGTGCCTGGGAATGCTGCTTCCAGTAATTCCAGGCAACATGGAGATGGAAAAAATCTGATAAGAAATGTGTCTGCACCTTTAGGTGTGGGGAATGGGGGACTCCAATCCTCTCTTTCACAATTCTATCCCATGGTACACAAGGTTACTACTCTGAAAAATCAAAAAGAAAGAGTGGAGGGACCTGGGGTAAATAAGTTGAAGCCAATTGTGAAGGAAGGTTCTGGTGAGCCATAGATGTTGGGAATACTGGGCAAAGACTCTCAAGTACCAGAATCTATCACATTTACAGATGCTGTGAAGGACCAGAATAATGTGATCCTGAATGTCTCGGTAGACAAAAACAGTGTTATCCCAAGCCAAGACATAGGGGAGGAGATAACACAAGTGCCTACTGAGAATTCTGGTGGAAACAAAAGAACTCCCCATGGTCAGAGATTAGGTGTTACCATTATTGAAAATGTGGGTAACCCTGATGGTGTATTAAAACAAGAGATGCCACTGATCATAGGATGAGAAAGTAATGCTAAGGTTAATGGTAAATCCAACCTTAACTGATCCTTCTTGCTAAAAGGCTTCCAGATGATTCCCTTTCTTAGGACGCTTTGTTCTGATGACATTGACTGGGTGCGACTAGCCACATACCATAATAGCAGGGTGATTTGTGGCTTTCATTCAATGTTGATCATGAAATTGGTTTGGCAGCAGAGGGAGAATTTTGAATATGTAGGCCAGAAGCCTTTTATTTTTCAAACTGACCATGAGGCCAAAACCTTTCTGGAAAACCCTGCTGTTTCTGAAACAAGTGAAAAGTCAAAAACTGAGCTGCGTCCGTCCCCACAAATGAATGAAGATATGATCAGACAACTCTTAGCTTTGGCAGCTGCATTCAGTGGAACTAATAATGTGCCTACAAAAGCAGTTGGTTTGGCTTCCATAGCCCTTCCCTAATCCTTATCATAACGAGGTTCCTTTTGTGTTTATCATGGAACAGCTGTGGGTAAGCAAACTTCTATCGCTGGTGGGGTAGAGTAAATTCCATTACTTTCCCAGCTGTTATTTTATTACAAGCAACTATGCATGTTTCTCATTTTAATGTGGAAGGGTTTGAATGTTACTCACAACCTGCATGCAGAGGGGAGAAGGGCAGGCCCTCACGTGGGCGAGCTATACTTATTAATAATTCCTGCAAGCTAGCTTAGAAGCTTATTTACAAAGACACGGCAGTGATTGCTGTAGAGTTGACCTCTTGTCAGGCATATGAGAAAGCAATCCTTATTTTGTTTATCTATTGGAATAAGATAACTACTTAATTCAACGAGATTGTAGACATTCCTGATTCAATTCTAGAAGGGGCTTTAGTTCATCATGTGCATGTGGAGTTTCTCGTGGGGGGACTTTAATTCAACCTGCATATTCTGTGGGCAGGGTATGGGTCGGAAACTGCCGCCTTCTGCTTCTACTGTCAGAAATGGCCAAAAATGGGTGGATTTCTTCCTGAATTGAGATATCCAGGTGATTGCTATGCAAGATAAATTGTTTCCCTATACATGGTCTCGAGGTGGACTGACCTCCCATATTGATCACTTTTTTTAGTTTTAGAAAACTTCCGACCCAATCTTAATCAAGGATCTTGGTTACGGGGATCATCATACAATCTCAGTAAAGCTAAATTTAGGCAATTGGGGATATAAAGCAAACCCGATTCTGGAGTTAGTGGAAATCGACAGGCCAGGATTGTCTGTTAGATGGAATTCATCAATTTGCCATCACCTTATCAGGCGGATTAAAGATGACTGTGTAATGGTAAAAATGACATCCCTGACAAACTATGATTCTGTATATATGGATGTCCACTTATCAAATAGGATTCATTTCCACTTAATAGTAATGGCAAAGAAGGGGGTGCCTGTTTACAAAACAAACTTGCATAGGCATACTTTTAACATAGAGATCTTCAATTTAAAGAAATATAAAAATGTAAATATCAGACAACTAAAATATTTGAATCTTGATAAGGAGGAGCACTTTTTATGTAAAAAAGGGCATCCTTCAAAATTACAAAAATGCTGCTAAGAATTTAAAAGTTAAGCTCCTCCTACAAGATAACCAAAATATGATGCACTACTTGTTGAAAAGTGACACACGTAACATCTGGGATATCTTAAGGATCGTAAATGGTGTAACTGAAGTGCAAAAAGAAAATGCAATTGCGGCATCTGTGTGGGTAAATTACATTAAACTGAAATACGAAATGCCTATTAAATTTGATAGAAAAAATGTAAATGATCATAGAAATTCAATGTTGGCCAATTCTCCATGGACTCATGAAAACATAGGTAGGGCCTTTGTGAAGTTCAATGTGTCAAGAGCGGTCGGTCCGGATGGGATTCCTGCGTGTTTACTTAAATTTGATACGCAATTATGGTCATTAATTTTGAAATACGAATTTGATGCTGTGTTTCAAACCCGAGTAATACCTAGATCTTGTTGCTCGCCTATCATAATTCCCATTTATAAGAAAGACCTGATTAATGAGCCTAATAATTTCAGACCGATCGCTCTTGATGCCTCCTCCAAAGTTTCTGTCATCTTATCTTGGAGGAGCTACTGGAGTTTATGAAGACAAATGCGATCCTTTCAAAATACCAAATTGGATTCAGACGCTGTATGGGCTGTCCTCTTAATGCCACATTATTATCTCATATTCAATGGAAGACTAAGCATCAACATATAGGGCCAGTATACATTGCTGCCCTTGATTTAAGTACTGCGTTTGATACCGTTGTCAGAAGAGTCCTGTGGGAAAAAATGCTGCAAATGGGATTTCCGGTACACCTGGTGTCTCTTATAGCCCTTTGCACACTTCTATCAACTATAGAGTGAGATTGAATAAGGAAGGTGCGCTTACAGATCCAATACCGACTGCAATTGGGCTGAAACAAGGCTGCACTCTTGCAGCGGTATTGTTTAATTTATATATCTCAGAAATAGAGGGGTGTTGGGCTAATGCAATAATTTTTCTGGTTAGACTTGGCCAGTTGAAATTGAATTATATTGGATTTGCAGATAATCTTTTACTTTTTGATAAGACCCCGTTCACTATCAGCTTTTGCAGAAAAAATGAATTGCCCATTGGTTTTGATGGCTATATTCATGGAAGACTTAATTGCAGGTCTACCAAGCTGCAAACGGAAAATGCAACTTTATTATTGGAGTTGTCAATCAGATCGAATTGGCTCTTATAAAACATATCATGAGTTTGCCTTGGTTAGAAGGAAATGGGGAGATCGACCAAGATATATTTTACAGTTTCCCTGTTCTTTGGGACGTAACTTATACCTGTGATATAGGCTGAATCAATTTCACACAAATGAAAGGTTATTTCAGTGGGGGAGATGCAACTCGCAGTATCAATTTGGATCTTGCAGATTTTGTAACAAAGATAAAGTGACTGAGTCCCTCAAACATTTGCTCATGTTCTGTGAACATTTTGAGCATGTGAGAATCTTTCTATTTGCGAATTACCTTTATTCGAGTTCTACCCTGTCTAGGAAATCTCTATGGTACAGATGTATGTGGGACAACAGTATTAAGCTGGTTATCAAGCTGACTATGTTATTGACTGTACTTGATACTCAATTGAAGGAAATGAATTGCTAACGTCTATAGGCTGCAAACACTTTTTCAAAACTATGCTATATGTGTTCATCTGATTAATCGATTTCTGGTTTGTTGAATATATCCTTCTGGTGAACAATTGTGATTTATTTTTTAGTAATCCTCTATTGTAATGTTATATGTATTGTATTTTAGAGTTATGAACTTGATTTATTTGTGTTTGTAAAGAAAATATTTGTTTTTTTATGTTTTATTGAAATGTCTATTTTAAATTGTAAAGGTTTATAAGTTAACCAAATACAATAAAAAAAAACAATGCACCTAGACTCAGGACACTCAATGTATGAACGCGTCTAAATTTAGAATATTCACTGTGTGAAATACATCCAGATTCAAAATCGACACTATGTGAACAAAGCACCAATATTCGAGACATTCACTGTTTGCTAAAGCCCCTAGATTCAATCACTCGCTGTGTTAGCGATGCACCTAAAAGCAAACATTGGGCCTCATTACACAGACGGCGGTAAGGGTTTACCGGTACCGGTAAGGGCACCGGTACCGGTAAACCCTTACTGCCTTACTATGAGGTCCCTTTGTGGGTTGGTACTTTAACGCCTGCTGTTTAGCAGGCGTTAAAAACCAACCCGCAAAGGGACCAGGGTGCTAATTACGGTACCGCAATTTGCGGCACCGTAATTAGCGCCTTCCCCATTCCCATAGAGCCCTATGGGGCAAAAATGGGAATGGGGAAGGGCAATGGGGCAAGGGGTAATTACCTTCCCGCCAACCTTGGAATAGGGCGGTAATTCCCCTTTCCTCCAAGGCGGTGCGGTATTTTACCAGCATGGACCAAGGTGCTAATAGCACCTTGGTCCTCCGCCTACCGTGTAATGAGGCCTATTGACTGTGTGCTAAATCCCCCTCGATTCAGATCACTCACTGTGAGCTAAAGGCGCCTAGCTGCAAAACAATTGGCTGTGTCCCAAAACCCTTAGATTCAAAACATTTGCTGTGTGGTAAAATGTGTAGATTCAATACATTTGCTGTGTGCCAAACCCCCTTGATTCAAAATGTTTGCTGTTTGGTAATTGCACCTATATTCAAAATGCTTGCTGTGTAAAGAATTCGCCTAAATTCACAACAATCGCTAAGTGCATTACATTATGTACCCTCACAGTTCCCCTAAGTGCAACACTTAGGGCATTCTAACAGCTTCTTCTAAGTGCAGTGTATTGGCAGTACAGTGGCAAACTATACAGCACAGTGGTAGGGTCTTACCGGAACACATTGATTACTGTGCTCACTGCCCATACAACCTTACCAGATTGTCACTGTAGGTTGTTCTGTCAGGCATCCATGGGCAAAACAGGGGCAAACAGGGAATGGGGCTGCCCTAGGGAGCTGCCTCATGCCCCACACATCTGCTCGTAGAGACTGCTCTGGGCAAGTCATCGATGTGGGAGTCCTCTAGTCAAGAGTCAAATCGAGACCGGGATGGATGGGTAAGGTGTCCTGATCTAGATATCAAAGTTTAGGCATAGATTGGGAAGAAAGTCAGGTTGCAGGAGGGAAAAGGGCCTTTTTGAAGGCAAGGTGGTCTTCTTGGAGACCGAGGTCGAGAGGGAGGGAGTTCAAGATTGCGGGAGCTTGGATAGAGAAGGATGCTCCTACTAATCTGGTGAAGTTCAAAGGGGGGACCACCAGGAGGTGTGTGGAGCCAGAGCTAAGGTTTCTATCGGGATGGTAGCAAAAGAGTTTGTTTTGGAGGAATTTTGGGCCTTTCTTTTGGAGGGCATGGTGGGTGATGCACAAGGCTTTGAAGGAGGTCAAATTGGGAGCCATTGGAGCACCCTGAGTGCAAGGTATTTGTGTTCTCTTGGGGAGAGAGCCAGGAAGATCCTTGCTGCAGAGTTTTTGATCTGTTGGAGCTTTCTGAGCTGGAAGGCAGGGGTGCCTAGGTAGAGAGGATGATGGATAGAATTGCAGAGATTCTGTGGGGGTAGGAGAGATAGGGAAAGATTTGCCTGAGAATGCAGAGGGGAAAGTGGCATGCTCTGAGATGGCTTTGATGTGGCGAGAGAGAGTGAGGTCAGAGCTGAGGGTTCATCCCAGGTTCTGGACTGAGGTGGATGCTCCATGAGGTGGGCCTAGTAGGGGTGGCCAGGGAGTGGGTTGAGGGACGAGTGCCACAAATCAAAAGCTCGGTTTTGCATGGATTGAGGAGGAGGTGGTTGGCCGTCATCCAGTGGTCGATATCAGAGACGGAGGATGCAAAGTCAGGCGGGGAGAGGCCGGGGAATTGGGAATCTGTGTGTACAGAGAAGAAAAACATTAAATTCTGGATCTTGATTTCCTTACTTCACTGATAACTGTAAGGGCATTCAATCATTTAACCTTTGAATGCGAAAGTCAAATTCTCCAACCACACTTGATAAAGAGACTGAAACATGTATAATTGAATCCTGGAACTTTGAGTCATATTCAAAGTTCATATTGTTATCTGAGAGAGACAGGACCAAGACTGTGAAAACATTCTGAGATTTGAATTTCAAGCTTTAAGACACCTTTGAGTAGAGGAATGGCTGGACGATATGAAGGCTCTTGTAGCATTTGAGAAAGCGAAGTTGATAGAGCGAAGTTTAAGGCAAGTGGTGATTTGGGAACTTACTATGAACTTTGGGCCAATTTTCTATGCAGTTTTGCATAGCTATCTTGGAGTGGTAATGTGTGGTGAATGCCTGCTGGTCTTTATTCCCCCTTTATTTGTTCTATGTCATTTTCCTTGTCTTTGTTCCTGTCCAATTCCTTTGAAAAACAATGGACACTAAAAGCAATAGTATCCATGGTGGTGGTGGCAGCATGACTATATAGGGAGACGGGGAAATGGAGACGAAGTTGATCAGCTGAAGGTATGAATTATTTTCTTAAAAAATAAATCCCCCAAAAGTTTGTCAATAAACAATAGTATATTACATGGACGGAAACTGCATTTTTTATGGATAAAATATGGTATGAGGACTTCCAGTGGCTATCCGGCCTTCTTGAGTAACCTAATCGGAGCTATCAAGATGAACAACTTTTAAAATTACACTAGCCATTCCTAGGCATAACATACACCGTTCTAGCATATCTTAAAGGTCATTATTGGCTGATAATTCATAGGATCACTTCTTCCCCATTCTTAAATATCGGATTACCATCGATCACTTCCAGGAAGGGGGCGGAGGTCCCTCTGACTTTTTCATGGTCAAGAGGATAGCTCAGGGGCAACGCGTTTGTCATGGAAGCAAGACAATGCATAGCAACACATGTTTGAATCCCAGACTTGCGCTTAGAGACTGGTCTCCGGTATGAAAGGACTATTCTAATTATATAATCATAATTGAAAAGGCTAAACGTATAGGAAACTATCTTCTTTTGAATTTGAAAGGCATATTTGTATCAGATGAAATGAGAGGCATGTGCGGTATAAGACCATTATCTAATTTCCCAGGCCTCTATGATGTTTCTTTGTAGACATATAATTGTCAACCCTTTTCCATTGCTGAGTCCCTGTGACAGCATAAGATTGTGTAGTAGCATGATTACGGCACCTACTTTCAGTTTTAGCTTGTGAGGAGACATTCCCCTACAGCGTTTTGCTCTTTAGAGACTGAAGCATTGAGTCAGTAATTAACTGTTCATTGACAGCAGAACCGCTGTGCCCTGTGTTAAGAGAAGTGGGGGTGGAAAGAAGTAACTTGAAATTATTCCAAATGTTTGCGATAGCGGAGGGTGAAGGTGACCGCGTAGATCATGCTCATTCTGTTTGTTAAAATGGTAGCTGTTCTTAATTGGAAGGGCACTCATAGGTGCACTTTGCCATTTGGACAGCAGAGGGCAATGTAACACTGATACATTGCATCAGCTGAGAACGCAGACATGCCTAAGCGTTTTATTCAGAGAGATTTTTCAATTACAAGAATGTTTTGCTGCAGCATTGTCATTTCTCCTTTTAATGTGCTTCATCAATCAAAGCAGTAATAAAATCTGAGATGTGATCAACCTATAGAGGAGAAAGTAAAAATAAAGAACTGTGGCAAACAACAGAGAGTACATGATTCTTCCTTCACTAGCCATGTAAGACAGCCCATGTCAGCAAAGGGTCTAAAATGGCAGAGAAACCAATGACATGGTGAGTGCTGATGTGGTTGTAGTGCGGTGGGTTAGGAGACAGCTGTAGAGAACTGAAGATCACATGTTGATCTGTGTTGAGATGTCAGAACTTGGACATACACCTCTTCAATAAAAGTGAGAAAGAGCTAAGCACAAAACCTAGGGGTCTGGAGAATAGGATAATGCTGAGAGAAGACACATGCGAGAAGTAGTGGACAAATGAATCAATTGTAGGTTTATTTTCTGCAAGACTGATAACACCATGAATACAACATACATTTAAAATAACCATCTCCAGTATAAAATTATAAAAAGATCACATGATTAAAACACATAACGAATACATAGCATGTGCAAATTCGCAATACTGAATAGATACCATCAATGAATGCAGTCAATGTACAAAAACACTGTGTACAGAGCCTTAATATTTCCATAGTTGCAGAAGAGCAAGCCTTAGTCACTTATAGAGCAGGATACTGGACAATGGAAGAGGAAATGTTGTTCTTCCTCCCACCATGTTGTATTGATTCTAATGGTGTTTGTCCAGGATAAAAGCTTTAATTTCGGAGATCAAAATCACTTAATACACTAAAGGGTCATGCAAGCGTGAGATTATAGAATTGAAATACAATAGTAATCCACACTTAATTTTATTTAGCATTACGTGTCTATTTAAGGCAGAAACCTGCCTTTTCTGTGCAAAATTATTTGGAAGAATGACATTGGCTATTTAAATTGACATTATTTTCTTGGGAATAAAGGGAAGAAACTAACTTCCTCCATATTCCACTTTGAAGAGCAGAAGACTCTTTTTAGGAATTTTCTTTTGTGTAAACAATGGTTTCCCATGTCAAGAAGTCTATTGATCCCTGAATGTTTGTGAGTCACATTGTACACCATGCTCACACACCCAGATATAATTTGCTCCTGTAAAAACTCAGAAAATTAATCAATATTTGGTTGCTCTCAGAGACTAATATGCCTTTCACAATTTTTCATTATTATACAATCTATTTTAAATATACACCCAGTTACAGGCCTAGTCCCATTTTAGTTACATATGTTGTACACAGGGTTCATTTGCTCTTTGGGATTTAATTCTTGGAACATTTATCTGAATACTACAAGAAACAACCTTTAGCGGTGCATTGGGAAAAAAACAAATGGAAATGGATTGTGGGATTGAAAAAATTTATGTGAACGCAAGAGTGTGATTATTCTTCAGAGCATGCGCATTTGGATTCAATTTTCACCATGAATTACATTCATTTTTTTAAATAAATGATGAAATATATGAGACTTGGATGAGTACAACTTCTAATGTGAGGTAATGTGATTTACCAGAATATTTTCATGTTGAGGTTTTGAAATGTTATCGGAATAGAGGTGGAGATTTGCTTATTACTTTTGAAATGTATCAACATTATTGTGAAGTTCTCAGGTGATGTAATGGATATTGTGAGGAAAAAATATATAGGACAATTTCTGGAGCCAAAATGAAAATAGACAGGCTATTGCAAAAGTTCTCAAACAATAGAACGTTGTTGTAAAATAACTAAGCAACTATGACTTTTCTCAGGCTTTTAACAGAAGTGCCCGGTATGGTCTAGCCAGTCCAATATGGCAGATATGTCACACAAAGAATACTAAGGGAGGTTTATTATCAGTGTTAGTTGTAGACTCAGTATTTAAATAGAAGCTGTAAGGGTGCAGAAGGAGGAGACTGAAACGCAGGTTGTATGGTTGTTGGCATTAACTTTTATTTAATCAAAATAAAGAGGAAACCTATCCCTCCCTAACTTTAAGAGGGGTTTCCCTGCCTCAACTAAGGATCTAAGGATTCAGTTAAAATGTCCAAGTAAATGAAAAGAGTCCACCGTTGTGTGTCAAAATGCCAACTCTGTCCCTCACATTTGTAAGTAATACTAAACAGGTAGTGTGTCTTCTTGGTCCAGAAGAATTGTGCTGTAAAGTTCTTAGTTCCAACTGTAAGGGTGCAGAAGTAAGGCTCGGACACAAAGGTGACATAGTTTTGCTTATACAATTTTATTAACCAATAAACGGGTTGAAAAAATTACCTTGCTGTCCCTAGAGCTAAGAGGCATTTCACTGCCTCAGAGGAATGTAATGTAAATACCAGGATGTCAAATAAATAGACCATCACTGTCACGTCCAAAAACCCTGCTACTTACCCTAACACAAATACCTTAAACCTAATGTGCAAGGATTGACAACTAAAGTGATAATTACAGTTCTGTCAACAGAAAGTTCACAATGTCTCAGGTTGTCAAATAAATAAAGCAAGTGTTTCTTTTACACAAACTAGTATTTGAATAAGCAGGGATTAGCTCCTTTCCCCTAGATTCCTTGTTGTTTCTTTTCACAAGGTAGGATCTCATCTCCTTATGTGGTTTCTTGTACGTGGAAAAATAACTCCCAAAGTAAACACAGTGTTCACTCAGCCAGGGGACTTGTCTCCCTTCCCAAAGATGGACAACAAATGTGCTCAGTTTTTATGTGCTTTCTTGACTGAACCTCAAGTTGTTCTTAGAATTTCAAATGGGTGCGGGTCCGAGACTCGCACTGAGGTATTATACCAGCTTGATTTACACTCCTGCCAAGCATAGGTGTTTTTCTGGTTTGTCTCTGTTTCTCTCAGGGTCCCAGACCCTTTTGTTATCTGGCTTTCATATGGGTGCGGGTCCCAGACTCGCAATGCGGTTTCACAATAGCTTGGTTTGCTCTCCTGCCAAGCATATGTTTCCCTTGGAATGTCATTGTTTCTCTCAGGGTTCCCAACCCTCTGACTCACTGGCTCTTTAATGAGTGCATGTCCCAGACTCACAAAAATGCCTCTTGTCTGCTTGATTTACTCTCCTGCCAAGCAAACAGCGTTTCTTTCTCTCTCTGTGATTCTCGGGTCCCAGACCCTTATATCTTGTGCTTTTTAGTTGATCCCCGATTCCTCTCAGACCTCTAGCACCTCTTGGTCTGCCCGCGTACCTGTTTGCGTGGTTGTGTCTTCCGAGTGGTGGTGCTCCAGCAATGTTCGGGTGCCTTTTTGGGATGGCAGCGACTCTGCCAGTTACTGCTTCCTTCTCAGACTGCAGATTTGGTTTCCAGCAGCGTTCGGGTATCTCCCCTCATCGACGGTGCTTCGCCGGTCACTGCTTCCTTCTTGAGCTGTGGTTTTTCTCTCCAGCAGATTCCCAGACTTGGGGATGCCCAGAGGGTTTCTTGGGCAGCTGTCAGCTGAATACCTTCATCCTGGACTTCCTTTGTGCTCCAATTTGCCTCTGTGCACGGCGTCTTGTGGTTCGTCTCCCTGCCTGTCAAGACAGCATCTCCCGAGATTCATTGTAGGAGGATGGATCTATCCATGTTGGTTTCCCTCTGCTTTTTTGCATTGCCTTTGACTAATCAAGTGCCGTGAGAACAGACCATTCACTCCAGTTCTCTGGAGTGATCTTCGTACTCCTGGTCATCTTCTTCTTCACAGTACTTGCATTGGAAGTATATGGAAAGAAAATTGTGTTTTTAGTCAAGTCTAACATATTAGGTTGGCTGACTTTACAACAAAAGATATTAGCACTGGAGGGAATTATGGGAGAAGGGTTTAGCTTTGGCACAGAGGGAGGGTCTACTAAAGTAGAGATATACTGCGTTCTCAGGGGATGGTCAGCCCTAATCCCATAAGGATCTTGCTCTCCCATGTCATCCTCCCCCAGTGCACCACCCGCAGGGAGATTATTGTACTGTGGATGCACCACTCTGGCCCTAGGAGAAAGGTTTCCCATTAGGAGAGAAGGGACGACATCCTCAGATTTGTCACTCAACTCAAACAGTAAAGTTCCAACTCAAACATCATTCCTTATTGCCCATAGTTTTGTTCACTATTGGGTTCCTGGAGAATGTCTCCCTTCTCCAGGTATCTTGTTCTCAATACATTCACAATGCCAGGGGAGCGACTCCCTTCATCTGGCCTTCTTCTGTCTGACATCTCAGTACACAACACTCGGGTGTTTCACTTCCTTCCCCTGATCTCTCTTGGCTTCACGGTGCACAGCACCGTGGTGTATGGCTTCCGTCACTGATCTTTCTTGGCTTCACTGCACACAACAGCAGGGGGTATGACTTTCTTCCCCTGATCTTTCATGGTTTCACAGTACACAGCACCAGGAGGTATGACTTACTTCAGCTGATCTCACTTGGCTTCACAGTACACAACACCAGGGTGTTTCGCTTCCTTCCCTTGATCTCTCTTGGCTTCACGGTGCACAGCACCATGGTTTATGGCTTCCGTCACTGATCTTTCTTGGCTTCACTGCACACAACAGCAGGGGGTATGGCTTCCTTCCCCATCTCTCTCTTGGCTTGCAGTTTCACTGTAGAAGGGATAATTTCTCCCTTCTCCGGGCCCATCCCAGGTTCTTTGCCACAGTTCATGAAGGCTAGGGGAAAGACTCCCTTCCCCAGGCCCTTCCCAGGCTCTTTTTCACAGTTCACAAAGGCTGGGGGAATGCCTCCCTTCCCCAGGCTCTTCTCATGGTTCTTATTTTGGGTATGTGTTCCAGGCCTGTGTTGGCATACCTGGTTTACTTCCTTGCCAGGGACTGCCACGAGGAAGAGTGGTTGTGATGACATCTTTCTTCCATTGTGGGTCCCAGACCCTTCTTTCCTCTTTATATCTTGTTGGTGATAGACCTGGTGCACTACCCTACCAGGTACTATTGTGTCTCAGATTACTTAAGGCAGTCTCTAAAGTTATGTATGTGCCCCCGACCTTGGTTTCCGGGCTTCTTTTGCCCTCTTTTTTTCCCCCAACAGCCCTTTTACCTGTGAGTCTCTGTCGTGTCTCGTTCACCAGTTGCAAGCATTTTATTGTTCTGCATGGCTTTTCGTGGTCTCTCTCTGCTCGCGCGACTACTGCAGTGGCTCCACCGCATTTGGTGCTTGGTGGGGTGGTGAGTCTCTCCACAACCAGACGGTCCGATGTTTACGCTCCATCTGACTTCCACTCTTCCAGCTCTTTGGTTGGCCAGGGTCTTGCAGTCTGGGCAGGCACCTCTCTTTTCCCATTCACACGTCCCGTTCAGTGACTTCCTCTCTGCTCCATACTGGATGTTCTCCGGGCTCACGTATCCTCCAGGGAGGTTCTGACTGTCTGCTTGGTTTTCACTGTTCTATTTTGTATTGGCTTTTGCCAATCAGAACTCTTGAAGCACTAGACTGCTCCATAGTGTTTAGAGGATTGCACCTCCTCCTTGTCCCAGTATTTCCCTGAGAGCTCTCTCTAAGGTGGGCATGACTCTCCTTCTTCTCAGTATGGCTAGTACTATGCACATGACACATGTATATGTGATGACAAGGTAAAGGAGGATTAGGTGAAAGGGTTTGATGGGTTCTTCCTGGAAAGTTGTCTCTTCTCCCATAGGGGGACTATCGCCGAGTACCAATCCCAGTGGGACTATCGGGTAGTGTCCTCACCTCCCTGGCCTCAAAGGAAGGGGCACCCATTGGGGAGAAGTAACGACATCCAAGGATTCATCACAAAGCCCAAATAGTGCCTCAGGTATCCTACACGATCAAGGACCCGAGACGGCCTACACACCACACAATATATCTACCAATATATAGGTAAGTGGGACCGCACAGAACAATAGATAAAAGTTGGAAAAACATATAAGTTCAGTTGGACTGTTTGATTCCCTAATATTAGCACTTTGTTTTCTTAACAGGTGACTCATCATTTTAAGGTTCCTTTCAGTATACTTCATGCAAGTTGCAAGGAGATTGAATTTGAATCATTAAGTACTCCTACAGATAACTGGACTGGAAAAGGGTACTATTTCTTAGATTATATCAATATTGAAATCTAAAATTGGTCATTATTAATCATATTTCAGCATTCACAGTGTGTATAAATGCTAGACCATTAAAAGATTAATGAAGATGATAACTGAATGGAACTAAGTTGACTAACCAAATATCACGGTACACCAACAGGTATTGAAATAAAACATGTTGAGATCATTTGTAGATCAAAGGAGACTAGTTCTAGTTGTCTAATGAGTTTGGGTAAAGTTTGGTTAACATGTACTTGTAGCAATTATCTTAACTTTGAAGGAAACATTATGCCTAGATAAGAATATTCACAGAAATACCTATAGATAGGAGCTGAACTAGCAGTTACACAGCAATACATAAACCTACTTAAGAATGATTGAATATGTGTATAATGTAGGCTAACAATAGCCACATCAGTTAACGATTGAGGTCACTGAGTATAGGCATTTGTATTGAAAATTATCTTTGTTCTTCTTTTTGTGTCCCTGTTTATATATGTTCGATTTTGTTCTTGGGGCTATTGATATATATATGGTTGAGGATGGAAGCTTATTGTGGAAATTAGGAAACTGGTAACATCCCGGGAGGATAGCTTAACGGCAACGTGCGCGCCTTGGAAGCAAGACGACACGAAGCAACACAGGTTCGATCCCCGGGTCCGCGCTTAGAAACCTCTGGGTGTTTAAGCGCGTTATAAATACGCAACTAAGACAACAAAAAAAGCAATTACGCAACTGAAAAAACAAACAATTCCTGTAACAGCGCCTCCATGCCCGCAGGCTGTGTGAGCGCTTTAAATATGCAAAATAAAATAAATAAATAAAATAGCCATTTCCCTGATGAAGCTCACCGGAATTTGTGAATAAGTGTAACCTTGAGTTATCACTTATCTCACTTTAAGTAATTGATTTAGAGACAGTACAAGAATCCAAATTCCCAGATGTTTATGTGTGTTATAAATTCAATGTACAAATAGGGATGAATTTGTTGATTTTGAATGTTACAAGAGAAATTAGTTTCACATAAAGATTTTGAACAGAATTGGGATTGCCAATAATATTGCCATTTTCTTTGGATTGAGGGGAAAGGTCACTTTCTTAGATCAGAATAACATTTTTGAAAATATTTAGGGATGAGTTTCTTTGTATTTGGGTTCCAATTTGAAATACGATAGGATAAATTGTATGCTAAATTAAATGATTATACAATAAAATGTTGAATTGTGTTTATCAATACTCTGACTAAATTTGAGCTATGAAGAGAGATGATCAATGAAATATTATGTGCAATTTAAATGGTTACTTTGTAGAGGAATACAGATTTTGTAATAGAGCACACGTAGAAGTGCAATTAAGGCACTAAATTGCTGCATAGTTGTAGGCACTTATATAGATGATATAAAGATGTTGATCCATTAATAGTCAGCTCAGACAGATTTCTAGTTTCACTTTTTTCTACTTTTACATGACATATATCTACCCTTGTCCATTGCCACCTTGGCAATGTGCAGATGCAGATGTGGTACAGGTAACAAGAAGTAAATGCATGAAAAAGTAAATATCAGACGAAATTAATATAGAAGAAGTAAATGTAGAAGACGTTTTTAAGCCACAATAAAGGGGGGCTACCAACCATGTCCACCAACTACAGAATTTGCCAATATCAGACCACAAGGGGCTACACGTTGGAGCTCTTGTGACCACAAAGCAATCCAGTGGGTGGATTGAGTTAGGCAAAATTATCAGAAATGTTTCTTGATTTACTGATATATTCTTAAATAGTAAAATTGGAGTCATATACCATGCTACTTCAAAAGGTCACAATATGGCTTTCCATCTTAGGGATACCCATCAGTTCATAGACTTATCTGAAAGTTGATTCCTTGTCATGTACTCTCATTTGCCCACATAATGAACATGAAGTGTGCATAGACATCCGCAGACTTTTCTTTTTTTCTTATTGTTTTGACAACTTTGCACTTTCAGGAAAAGGGGAAAATATCACTCATGTCTTTGTAAAAGCCCCCTCTCCTTTTGCCCACATGTTCCATGGCTTCCACTGTCAATTTTAATAAAATAGAAAGGCAACCTCCACCCACATGCCTAAACACTAACACCAACAGAGGCCTTCAGAGGCCTTCAGAATCTCCATATCACACTCTTATACCCTCCGATGCTTTATAGCAGTCAAACAGGCCATCCAAATGCAAATATCAGAGATTGAGTTCCTCCCAATCCCCATATCAGAAAGCCAGGTCCTCCCAATTCCCACATTTGTAACCCAATCCCTCTCAACACCCATTTCAAACAGCCACAGCTACCGAATCCCCCTCAGAAACCCAGAATGTCTAACTTGCCCTCACAAACGCATGCCACGCCCCCCCATCTCAGAGCCATGCTACTCTCCCCATCGGACACCCACACTGCTATTCTCATGAGACATATACAACACCCTCAAAATTCCCCTTGACAAGTAGACATTGCACAGCCTGGCTGCGGGCAAATATATGTCAGCAAGCTTCTTTAAAATGCATGATTACTTGGTCCACAGTATATGCTAGCATGCCCTAATTAGCACTTGCTCAGATTGGGTACTGTTACCCCCAGTATATGTCACTGGTACTCATAATCCTCATGACACCTGTGACCAGAATGTATCCCAACATGACTCTCTAAATCACCTGGTCATGATTGAAATTACCAAATATTTGTATGCATCCCTTATTAGTAACAATGATGCAGCACAGCCTGTTACGGTTTGCCCACCCACTACCCTACACAAATGCTTTACTTTCAGCACAGCATGCACCCCCTAGCATATGCACACTAATGTCATCATGCATGAATACACATGCTTACACACAGATACAGATATACATACATAGATGCACTCCCTAATGCACCTACACAAAACTGCCCTCTGTCATCCGCACCTCTTACCTTTTATCACACACACTCATTCAAACACATTCAAAATCTTGCACACACGCACACACACACGCACACAGGCTAACACACACACTCTCTTTGTCTCTCTCTCTCTCTCCAACACACACACACAACCTTCACTACACACAGACACTATCTTATGTACGGTGCCCTGAGTCCCAGTTTTTTTTAGTACAACATATTTTGCTCAGTATACATTTTTGTATAAAGCAGCAGTCAAATACGGCATGGCTGCATCATGTTATCAAGAGAAAATTATCACAAGGGGCGCTATGGAGCAGTGACAAGAATGGCTGCCTGACCCGTGAGCTCCGTGACCACACACATCCTGTTTGAAAAATCCTAACTTCCAAGGATGTAAACTTCTGAAGCGATTGCAGCGCAGCTTGTGCGAACATGTGCAGTGTTAGTAGAGTGAATCCTGGTCGAAATCGCTGCACAATCCGGTACGAAATCCCACTTGAAATCAAGCACAGCCTTGTGGGCTGATTGCAGAGCGTGCCCGAAACCCATGTGGCAAAATAGCTGCTAGTGTCATACGTGGGAAACAGAGCTGGCAATTGAAGGACAAACACCATGAACTGCAAAGGGTGGTGCGGCAACCCTAGAACATTCACCTGTTCATCCGATACATGCTGCAACACACTATCCTAACTGGCACCGACCCCACCAGGGACACGGGTACTGGAGCCAAGGTCACAGGGCCATTAAACAACAGGTTGCAGATGGCCGAGAGGCAGAGCCCAGCACACCTGCCCGATCATCCTTGACTCGCTGCTATACACAGCCTCAACCGGCACTGGCCCCATTAATGATACGGGTGCCGGAATTAATGTCATAAGGACATCTAAAAGCAGAGTGCGGGCGTCTGTGAATCGGAGATCTAAACATCCACATACCCGCCCAAATTTAACTCACCGCCTGCCAGCAACAAGACCCCGGCTCCACCAGAGGACTGGGCTGACACCGGCCCATTTAAATACATCAACCCACTCCAAGGCCCACAAACCCAACCAACTGCAGGCAGACCACAATCTGGAAACACCCAAGCACAGCAGCGATGAAGTGCAGGTGGGTCTCCCCCTCGTACATGGTTGAGCACCAGTCACCCACTGAGGCAGCAATCTGAACAAACCACAACCCTAGCGCACTAGCCTAGTACCTCCACCAACAAATCGTGTGGCTGTGTTTCCCATCATATGAGGAGTGCATACTGGCCCCAGCTATTCTGGCCCCAGCTTCCACCAGAGTCCCAATAACTCTGCTCCTCCAACAACAAATTAAACACATTCTGTCTGGGAATACCCTGCTGGTAATGACCTGAGGAGTGGCCAAGGGGAGCAAGAAGGACCCCATGGATGCAATTGCATGCACATCCCAGCATGCCACCGACCCCACCTGCCCACTGTACCTACCCTCTGACACCTGCTCCTCCATTAATCCATCCATTGATCCATATATGGCCACAATGCAGGCGGGCTTTGTGGCAGTGAATGCCAAGCTAGACGATATTGGCTCAGCAGTGAATTCACTGAAGGCAAAACTGGAGAAGGATTGTGGAAGCATCACGAAGGCTGAAACCTGGGTTGGAGACCTATAAGACACAGTTACCACACACGGAAAGGACATTGAACAGATTAAAAAAGAGCTGAAAACTGTATGAATTAGATGATGTGGAATCGCGGTCGTGCTGCAATAACATTAGGATAGTGGGCATATCAGAGAAACCACTGAATATCCCCATGGAGACTTTTGCTGAGGACATGCTATGCACGTTGTTCTCTGAGACACAATTATCTGCGCAATTTCTCGGAGCAAGGACACACCGATCTCGGGCTCCAGCCTCCAAACATGGAGCACCCCTTTGCACAATTATTGCCCACCTCCTCAATTATCGTGACCGCAACCTGAAAAGCGCTACTTACAATACGACTCGACCAGGATACATATATACAGAGATTTTTCAACTGGAGTCTGGATGGCCCGACGTACCTTTGACCAAGAAAAGGGCAATCAATGAGATAGGAAAATACTGTATGCCACGATCATCCTTGCCAAACTTCGAATACAACAGGCAGGCAGAACCCACTTTTTGAAAACTCCAGAGGACGCCTCATTCTACATTGAATGAACCATTCCGATGCCTCCTGACACTAATTGACTCAACCCACATGGCATTTTGTCACCTGACTACGTGAACTGTTGACTGTCAAACGCTATATACAGTTCCATGGTTGCTGCCAGGATGAAGCACTATGGTGCTGAGCTCATATCCCCACTATAACACAAGTTATACCTTGGGATTCTCCTTCTGGTGGTTGTGGGAGCACCAGACAATGTTCCAAAGTTCTTGCTGATGTTTGCAGGATTCATCCAACTGTTTGAAGATGGGTTTTTGGATATGGTGCAACACTGTTATGTTTTAAGTACAGTGAGGGTGGGGGTGGGAGCTGGGATGTTGAAAGGTTTAAACTACAAAATATGACAGTCACACATGGGGAGCATTTGTTGGTCAGCTATTGCAAGGTCACCGGGGAAATAGATTCTCTTCTGTACATGATGGGGAGTGGTAGTCAGTCCATTAGGATGCTTACAAAGTCTAGAAAAATACAATTGTCTACCAAAAGTCACAGAATACACATTTTGATGCTGAAAGAGACCCATGCGTTTGAGCAGAGTGGTCGACTCCTTTGCACGCAGCTAGGGCCCTCAGAAATGTGCAACCAATTACTCCTCGCAGTGTAGGGGGGGTTATCATTCTCATCAATTAAACTTTGGGCTATCGGGTCTCTAAAACCACTGTAGATCCATTAGGCAGGTATGTCATTGTCTGGAGTGTCTTGCATGGACAGCCCACTGTACTCATCAACACGTATGGTCCAAATATAGACGATCCAGAGTTTTACCTTAACATCATAAACTTGATATCCCCCATAGACAATACCTGGGTACTTTGGGCTGGGGACTTCAGCACCATTTCGTACCCTATGTGGGACAGAACCTCTAGAAACCCCCATACACTGAACAGAACGGGTAAGGCTATTACCCAATCGATGAGATACCAACCGCTGGTAGACATATGGTGGGAATTACACCCCCACAAAGAGGAATTAACTTTTCATTCTTAATTCAGGATCACGCATTGATTTTTGGTTAATCACACCTGATTGGGCCCTGCACACTATTGAATGCACAAACTTCCCATGCACAATCTCAGATCACTCTCCCGTACTACTTCACATTAATCAGACACAAGTAAGAGCCCCCAATCTGGAAAATGCCCCGGCCTTCCTTCATGATACCACTGTAGTGGACCCACCGAGGATAGAGATAACAGATTTATTTGAGCGTAATGAGGGTACAGTAGACTCTCTGTCCACAGTGTGGGAGGCTTTTAAGGTCTGGCTGTGAGTACAGATTATATCCAAGACATATGACTTACTTCGCACCATTGCCAAGACCTGCAAACGTCTGGATCAAAAATACACTGGAAAATTATTATAGCACCTGACGAATCAACACTGGCTCAAATCCACACACAACGTGATGAGTTTTATAAATTATCCAACAGAGAGATTCTACATGTCACTAAGCCTGTCAGAGCGAGGAAATATGGCGAGGGAGATAAGGCCAGTAGGACGTTAGCGAGACTGATCAAAGCTGAAAACCTTGGGCAACCAATCATCAGTATATGTGACCAACATTGGGAAATATGTGTAGGAGAAGCTACAATTAACAAAGTGTTTGCTGAATTCTATTCTTCACTATATACCAATATTGACACCATGTCTGCTTGTGAGCTCTCCAATTATATATCTGCGATCCCACTCCCCGCTCTGTCATCAGAGGCAGCTGAAACTGTAGAAGCCTTCTTTACCACTGATGAAATTACTTCTGCTAGCAGCTGGAAAGGCTCCCTGCCCTCATAGCTTGGAGATTGATTTTTACAAATGTTACACACATGAACTTGCCCTTAACCTCCTAGCATTATGGAACAATGCTTTCACAGCTGGGGCCCTTCCTCCATCGCTTCGCGAAGCAGTCATTTCTGTTTTACTCAAACCACATAGATCCCCACAGGAAGTTGTTTCATAACACCCACTCTCTCTAATTAATTTGGACGCCAAAATATTTGCCAAAGTCAATGCTAACCGCCTGCAACCCTTTATGACTCACTTGGTACACCCTGATCAATCAGGTTTTATACATACCAGATTGACCTCCTTGAACTGACGTAGACTTATTGCTATCGTAACCCAATTAGATCCCAAGGCCAAAGTAGTTTCTTCATCATTAGATACAGCGAAAGTGTTTGACACCATGTCATGGCAATACATGTTCACTATTCTCAAAAGCTTTGGATTCGGCCTGCAATTCCTGAGTTATAGTAAACTTCTCTACATCAACCCCAGTGCTGCGGTCCAAACTAAATATACCCTTTTGAATAAATTCCCCCTAGCAACAGGCACGCAACAGGGATGCCCTCTTTCCCCCCTATTGTTTGCCCTCACAATTGAACTTCTAGCCGTGTTAATTTGTTCCAAACACTTACATAGAGGGGTACCTATTAATGGCCCCACACAGCTGATCTCATTATATGCCGAAGACACTCTACTATATGTTCATGACCCTGAAATCAATCTTGTCCCAGTCATGAGAGATGTCCACGAATTCCCCTTATTCTCCAGATATGGAAAAACAATACCAAATCTTAATTATTGCCTCTCACACCGACCACGACACAGCCCAATGACCTGATGGTTTTCCGCTGGTCCCCAACATCTATACGTTATCTAGGCGCAGCAGTGTCCATTGATCACTGAGCTCTGTATGCAAACAATCACAAACTATATTTAAATCAGATAGAAGCTAACCTTAAAATTTTGAACAACCTCCCAATATCAATCTGTGGGGGGATATTGTTATTGAAAATTATTGTTCTACCTAAAATGTTATACCTGTTTAGTAACATTCCCATATGGCCCAGGAGGTTTTGTTTCTCCAAATTACAATCCATGGCCTCCTTGTTTGTTTGTATTGGGGGGTCGGCTAGAATGAGCTGGGCGAAGATGACTGAACAATACGAAACTGGCGGCCTCTTGGCACCCAACTTCGACTTATACTATTTGGGCGCCCAGGGCCAATACGGAAGATATTGGTTCTCCACCTCTGATGACCTTGCTCATCTCAGGATAGAGAGGTACACCGCATCCCCTACTGATCTTTGCTCTGACTTATTCACTGAACGCTACTCATATACTAGTTCTTTTAACCCAGTTAAGACCACAGTAAATGCAAGGGCCAGAATATTTAAGAGGATTAACATCAGTTTGCCCTACAGCAACACTTCCCCCCTATGGTGTTACCCTGGGATAGCTCCCAAATATGCCCAGCCATCAGGAATGCCTGGGACCCCCATGTCCAACTAAAAATAGGCGACATGTTCCCCAATGGGAAATGTGTGTCATTGGACGACTTTATGGCTAAACTGGGATAGGGACCGCTGAGGTCCCTTCAATACCACAGGATGAGGGCAGCATTTCGTAGACGATGGCCCTCATTTCCTGGCAAACCAGAGACACACCCATTCTTAGCCGAAGTCATGACACCCAACGGGAGAAACTGTGGAACCTCAAAATTGTACAAAATAATACAAATCCATACTCCCTCTTGTAATTCTATCAAGGGTGTATGGGAGCGGGATCTGGGCCTGTCCATTGACGAAGCGCAATGGACCAAATACTGTCAATTTACCAAAACAGTGCCAATCACTGCCAACTTAAGATTGATCCATTTTAAGATCTTGAACCACCTGCACCTCACACTCCAAAGATTAGCGAAATTCTCCACCGAAATATCTCCTGCCTGCCCTAAATGTCCGGCCGGACAAGCAGACTCTTTCCATATGTATTGGGCATGCCCTCACATACCTGAATCCTGCAGGAAGATGGCCGGGGCTTTAGAGGACATCCTTGATTTCCCCATCCCCCTTGCTCCCATCAAATACCTTCTTGCCAACATTGGAAACGCTCTTGTTAAGACACACAGGTTATTCAACATGGTATTTGCCGTGGCAAAAAGGAATATACTCAAATGTTTAAGGCTAAATCTGCACCCATATTGATCTGCTGGATCAAAGACATGATATATGTAAATGAATGTGAAGAAGGCTTTATCCAAATGTTCCTCCCATGAGCCGACCAAAAGACATCTGGTCACCATTTCGATCCTTGCTCTCCGAATTTTAGACCATATCCCTGAATACTGCTTGATAACCACGGAGTGCAACTAATATATTCAAAATCCATGTATTCTCAATTGTACCACTGTCATGTAATGAAATTACCAAATTCCATTGTTCTTCAAGTTCTGACCGCCTTACAAATAAAGTTTTTTTTAAAAAGAGGAAATGATCACAAGCAATCATAGGAGAATGGTTCAATGCATGTTTTTGTTTGTAAGGCTTTTCCCTCTATGAGACTTAGGGGGTAATTCATAGAATTTAGCGCACAAGTGGCGCACGCGGGTGGTGCAGAGTGTGCACGTGCAAATCTCTGTGCCAGCCGCCTGCGCTAAAATCCATTTCCGCGCACAGCGTATTCATGGATTTTAGCTACCAAAACCAGCCGTGGCGCACAGTGGCGCAGCGACCCTGCAGCAGCACCAGTTACGCCCCCAAGAACGCCCCTCGTGCAGGGAAAAGCCGTCAAAATCCCCAATCCAGCGCAAAGGGCTGCACTAACCCTGTACCAGTATACATGGCCACCACACAGCACACGGCAAGCGGGGAACGTGTATTACTGGGGTTCACGGGAAGTTTCACACGCGTTTGGCCTTGTGCTAGAGGGGTACGTGTATTGCTGGGTTTTTGCGGGAAGTTTCACACGCGATTGGCCCTGTGCCAGTGGGGTACGTGTATTACTGGGGTTCGCAGGAAGTTTCACACGCGATTGGCCCTGTGCGAGTGGGGTACGTGTATTACTGGGGTTCGTGGGAAGTTTCAAACGCAAAAGGGCCTGTGCGAATGGGGTACGTGTATTACTGGGGTTCGCGGGAAGTTTCACACGCGATAGGACCTGTGCGAGTGGGGTACGTGTATTACTGGGGTGCGTGGGAAGTTTCACACGCGATTGGCCCTGTGCGAGTGGGGTACGTGTATTACTGGGGTGCGCGGGAAGTTTCACACGCGATTGGCCCTGTGCGAGTGGGGTACGTGTATTACTGGGTTCACGGGAAGTTTCAAACGCGAAAGGGCCTGTGCGAATGGGGTACATGTATTGCTGGGGTTCGCGGGCATTTTCACACGTGATAGGACCTGTGCGAGTGGGGTACGTGTATTACTGGGGTGCGCGGGAAGTTTCACACGCAATTGGCCCTGTGCGAGTGGGGTACGTGTATTACTGGGGTGCGCGGGAAGTTTCACATGCGATTGGCCCTGTGCGAGTGGGGTACGTGTATTACTGGGGTTCACGGGAAGTTTCACACGTGATAGGCCCTGTGCGAGTGGGGTACGTGTATTACTGGGGTTCACGGGAAGTTTCACACGCGATTGGCCCTGTGCGAGTGGGGTACGTGTATTACTGGGGTTTGCGTGAAGTTTCACACACGATAGGCCCTGTGCGAGTGGGGTACGTGTATTACTGGGGTTCGCGGGAAGTTTCACACGCGATTGGCCCTGTGCTAGCGGGTTATGTGTATAACTGGGGTTCGCGTGAAGTCTCACACGCGATTTGAGCAGGGTACGTGTATTTCGGGGGGTGCGCGGGAAGTTTCACACGCGATTGGCCCTGTGCAGGTGGGGTACGTGTATTACTGGGGTGTGCGGGAAGTTTCACACCCGATAGGCCCTGTGCAAGCGGGGTACGTGTATAACTGGGGTTTGCGTGAAGTCTCACACGCGATTTGAGCAGGGTACGTGTATTTCAGGGGTGCGCGGGGAGTCCTACACGTGAACTGGCAGTGTGGGTCCTCCCAGGTGTTCCCTCTACACCCTCCACGGCCCCTGCAGGCAGCCCACACCACAGGGGACTACCCTGCACCCCTGGTCATGTCCCGCAGGCAGCCCATACACCATGGGTATGCCCCCCAGCCAAGCCACATGTCAGCCTGCACTACTGATCACCAACTCATGTCCCCCAGCCCTCCCACCCCCCAGCAGTGCAGGGCACCTGCCAGCAGGCCCCCACTCATGTCCCACTCATGTCCCCCTGCACCCCCATCCCCCAGCAGTGCAGGGCACCTGCCAGCAGGCCCCCACTCATGTCCCCCTGCACCCCACCCCCCAGCAGTGCAGGGCACCTGCCAGCAGGCCCCCACTCATGTCCCACTCATGTCCCCCTGCACCCCCACCCCCCAGCAGTGCAGAGCACCTGCCAGCAGGCCCCCACTCATGTCCCACTCATGTCCCCCTTCCCCCACATCATGACGATCCTCAATCATGGCCCTTATGGCCAGCCTCCCCAGCCCAAAGACCCAACCAAGTATTGCATCCACCCACATAGAAAAGCCATAGAAAAGCCAATTACAAGTATGTAAATGAACACATGTCCGTCACACACACACACAATGGGTGCAAGTGAATGTGAAAACCCATATCATGACATGCATGAAACCAATGAGATAATACCACACATCGAAGTATGAAGAAAAAAATGTATTAAACACAACATGAATGTAATTAAAAGAAAACACACAACAATGGGAATAATTAAAGAAATGCTGCATGTCCGTAAAAGAATAAAAAACAAGAAATCATAATCCAAAGAAATCCAAAAGAAATGGTGTCCAAAGTCACAGTCCAACAAAGCAAATCCAAGGGAAAAAAGAAAGTGAAATCCATTGCTCCATGGTCAAAATAAAAAAAATGAGAATAATCAAATGGTGAACTATGTACAAATGAACAATCCAGGGTCCATGAGCCCAACTGATGAAATGAAACCTACCAAAAATACTACCTCATAAAAAACTATATACAAAAACGTGGTGCATTGTCCAAGCGCAATCAAAATTAAAAGAAAAGGAAAGGAAACCTAACACTATCTAACTATATACAATGGAGGCGGGCAAGTCCTGCGGCTCACTATGTGGTGTCCCGGGCCAGGGCATCTTCGAACTCCATGTCGATGTCCCGGAGGCGGGCCTCTGCTCTGGCCCCGAGGTCTTGCAGGGAGGCACTCATGGCCTGTTCCAACTCCCTGCGAGTCGCCTCGAGGCACTCTGCCCGCCTCAACGCCTGACACATGGAGAACTCCGCACCTATACGCTGGCCCAATCGCAGCCACACGGAAGACACATCCATTCCAGGGTCCTCCTGCCCTCTGGCCGATGCCTGCCCCCCTGATGTCGATGGCCCCGAGCCATCATTGCTCCCACCTAGTGCCTGCTCCTGCTGCTGTCCATGTGCCCTGTCCGATGATGCCTGCACATACTCCATCAGCTGGTCTCCAGTTCTGGTGTCCACCCCTGCTGGACCGCCGACTCCCGACTGTGGCAGGGGTGGACAGAAGCTAACACTTTGAAATCTAACCTACTACAGCGTGGGTACCCAAGAAGAGTGGTCAAGACAGCATACAAAAGAGCATTCAACTATAACAGAGACGCCATTTTGGAATACAGAGAGAAGAAACCAAATGATGATAAGATTGTGTTTGTTAGCACATAAAGCCCATTATCCAATGAAATAACTAAAATTGTGAAACACAATTGGCATGTGTTAGAAAAAGGTGAATGCCCCCTCTCAACACGTAAATGTGCTTTTAGAAGAAGTAAAAACCTGAAAGAACTGACTACTAGTAATGATGTGCTCCTGAAACCTACTACCCAACCCACACTAACAGAAAGTTGGGGCCTCCCGAAAACCAAAGGCCATAGCCCCCGTGGTCACTGCAATTGCTGTGCACAAACGAGTAGAACCAAGGATATTGATCTGGGCCTAAACAAAAAATGGGAACAAAGAGTGTTGACTAATTGTAATTCCTCAATGGTAGTGTATGCTATCTGGTGCCCATGTGACAGACTGTATATTGGAAAAACCGAAAGGAAAGTTAAAGTGAGGATAGGAGAACACAAAAGCTGTATAAGAAACAACACCATTAATGCACCTTTAGTGGGCCACTTTGCAAGCTTGAGACACAAACCTGAAGAATTAAGATGGACAGTTGTCATGAAAATTGGACTGACCCATGACCTGAATCATTACAAACATACACTAAGTATACAAGAGCAAAACATGATCTTTTTGACTAAAAGTTACCACTTGGGACTGAATGAAAATATTGACTGGAGTGTTTTTATTAATTAGCAGACACTGTATAAGCAGAATGGTACAGCATTAACATGACATTCACATATAGAATCATTGTGGCTATAGATACATCCTGTGTTATGCTTTTATGACTAACTACAGGTAGCCCTTGTCAAGCAACATTTAATTCTAATAAAAGGGTACTATATATGCAACAAGTGTACTATGACCTTAGGACATATATTGACTTTCGGATTGTCCTATTTTTAAACAATGATGCTCTCTAATCGATCAGATTGATGTTGTTTATAGTGCACTTTTTACTTTATACAATACAATCTGGTTATTTACACGTTGCATACACGAACGTACCTACATATAAGAGTAGATATAGCATTTTGCCCGACTTTACCTCGGCCCACTACGAGAAGTTTAATCCACACTAGAGTACTGAACACATCCGCACTGCTACGTAAAGGGTCTCATTTTGAGGTTCCTGACTAGCATCCCTGCCACGACGCATTCGCTGTCAACTTGACATACTTGATTTAGCGTGCTGGGTAACCGTAGCAACAGTTTCCCAGCGCTCGATTCACAGACCGCAGCCGAAGCTGCTTACTGACGGCATCTTACCAGCCAGCTATTTTCAAGTACTTGTCCCACATCGACTGGCGACTTATAGCCTTATAATCTCTTACGCTAAGCGACCCTCGTTCTTTACGAGCTGAATGCCACCTAATACGAAACAAAGCTATATATCCTAACAGTAAGTGTGCTCTTACTACGAGTGCGCTGGTCACTTAACTTTAACTTCTGCATGCCGTAGATACAACAAAATGACACGGCCACACTTTCCACCCTTGCAGCCACTCGCCCGTATTAGTGAACACCCGGCTAAAGATTAAATATGCACTTCTATTTTCCCATGACTGGGCCTTTGTCCAAATATAATAGAACATAATATGTTACCGCTTTATTTGAACCTTTGAGTAACATCTCTTTAACATATATGAGAGCCACCTAAACGTTCTAGGGACACATATATTCTTATATATTTGTATACAGATTAATTATACATTGGGACTAGATTGAGTGTCTACTTCACTCGCTTGCAATGATAGGTTGCCTACATCAGGCGATTTGTATCAATACTTTCAACATTATCTATTTAAGAGTACCTGAGCATCAGCTATTTGTCCCCCTCTGACTCTACCAATGCCAGCACACTTAGATACCTCTATTTACCTTACAGGACCCGCCTATTAACACCGATCTCCAGTACCTTACACCACATCTAAGTAAGACAAAGAAGACGAAGTGTCTTCTAGACTTCGAGCTACTTGTAAAGTGAGTACCTAACGTAAGACGTAACCTTATGTACCCATTTAAATCAAGTGGTGTACTACTTAAGTATATGCAACTAGCCAGATATTCGCTTGTTGGGATTATATGACTATGTGTCCTGTGTTTTCTTGTCTACAGGGACCCCATAGGACTGCTACACTGAGAACTAATGCAACCACCTAGGAACGCTTACTGACAATATGAGACGGTAAGCCCCCAGAGTACAATTAATTAAAATAATTGTCAATATACTCTACATAAGCAACCACACTAATCTAAATGTGGTCTGTTTTTATAATTAGGTTTGGCCTGGATTAACCTCCTTACACTTACAACAGGAGTTTGTGGAACATAAACCCTATAGGATTGTCCACTGGAAAATATTATATAAATCTTCACTCTGCAACAACTTTTACAACTTGGCAAGTCAACTACAAGACCATCAAGAATTGTTTGGTGGACTTTGGTTCACCTCAATTCAAACATTCCCCTGAAGAAGTTCCTGATAGTAAATCCTTAGGGACTTAGGAAAGTATCTCAAGGAGTATTAGAAATACTGTGAAAGGTGCACTTTAGGTACTTTTTTTGACTAAGGCATCAAGCTTTGAGTCATTTGTTAATGAAGGTCTCAGATGTTGTATTTGTGTGGCTTGTCCTAACAAAAAAATCAAGGTATTAATATCCTGATGTCATTTTGTATATAGGAACACTTGATGTTAACATAGTATCTATAAGAGAGAGATGCGGGTTTACAGCACATTTTGCACATTATCAATTGTTGGTGATTAACACTTAGCACTGTTTTGAGCACTAGTCACTTTGTTAGTTTTTATATGTCAGCTTTTATGTATTTGTTTTTAAACATTACTTTTTTTATTAAACATTACCCATTTTAACAGCATTTATTTATGAAGTCAGGTTGTATTTTCTGTGAACTTCAACTTGCCATTGTTTGTACTGTTTTTGCAACTGTGATAACCCAAATACTATCCAGAGAATTGTTTGCACAAACCAACCAAAGGTGTGGGAGCCTTGTTGTTTTTGTTCTTATTCAAGATATGTCAGGTTTGCTCCCTCTGAACCTTTAGCTTCTCCTGATTTCACCCTAATTATTGCTGAGGGATGGGATCTCCACCAAGCTGGCTGTGTTGGTCAGGCCAGGTTCACAGGGGGCCCTGGTGGAATCTGGGCCAGAAGACGGCAGGGAGAATGACTGGCGCATAGTCTCCACAGAGGAGGAGAGGTCCGCCAGAGTGCGCGTCACATGTAGGAGCCCACCAACCAGGGCCCCTCCCAACAGTGCCACGTTGCGACGCTGCTCTTCGTGATGGCGTGCGTTCTCTGCCCAGGAAGAACGCACGTCATCACGAATGTCACGCATGCGCAACGCGACACCAATCAGGACGGAGCCCATACGTTCATGGGACCCCTCGTCCACAGGTAGTGGAGAGGCAGATGACATGGCACTCTCCCCTACCTGCGGACGGGCCTGGGACGGGGCCTCCCTGCTGGTGCATGGTGGTGCAGTCACAGGGTCAAGGACAGGGACATGAACAGGCCCCTCCGCAGTGACCTGTGCTGCCTCCTGACCCTGGCCCTGGACTGCACCACTTGCACCAGTGGTACTACCCCCACCAGGACCCATGTGCGGCTCAGTAGCGGGCTCCTCCTCCTCTGTGGAGACCACCAACCTGGATGTCTACGTACCGTCTTCCGCCATTGCAAGCCCCTGTGGGGGCTCACCCGGCCCTTCCGCCACAGCCTGGATGATGGCAAGTCCTGGGAGGGTGGCTGGGCCTTGCGTCGCCGCCCAGTGGTGGCATCCCCACCGCTTGGCTCCACAGCACCGTCTCCGCCCTCTTCTTCACTTGATGCTGCGTAGAGGGAGACATAGAACACAAGCATCAGGGTACAGTACAATACTCCCCTAGACAGGAAGCAATAACACATGAGTGGCAGTGTCTAACGTCACTTCCATCCTGTCCCTCCACAACAGATGGGTGAATGCACGCAACACACATGCATAAACAGGCATGGCGCCTGCAATCAACATCAGCATCCATGTACAAGGGCCTCTATTAATCAAAATGTTGCCTTCAAACTCACATGCATCCTGGCTCACACTGATCCCATGCACACACATCACCGGAGGGTCATGCATCATGCCTTGTACACCACAGTCACAGTGGATAGATACAGTGCATACAACGGTGACCGCACTGCATGAGTGAATCTACATATCATCACGTACATGTGTCATGAATCCATGGCGTATCGAAGTCACAGACACACTTCTCAGACACACACACATGTGCACCATACATGCACATGACAGCAGCACCCATCCCTCACACCCCCACCATGTGCAAGAACAGACACTGGCATGCTTTCATGTGTGCATTTGCCATACAGCTCCCCATGTAGCATTGGAACTCATGCACCAACCATGTGGTTCGCACATTACTGGTCTCACATGCATGACCATGATGTCCCTGCACACACACATCCATACATAGTCCATGTCATACATACAGGCAAGTATCAGACTACCAGCACACTGCAACATGCCCTGTCTCGCACACCAATGCTTGGCCACTTACCGCTCAACTCCAGACGGGTCTTCCTCTGAAGGATCTGGGCGTGGAGCGCTGGGCATACGTGTTCCAGGACCCTCATCTGGATGTCTCTCATGCTGACCCGGCCCCCCTCCTCGAGGCGCCGGGCCTTGTGGAGGGTCCTGGACCTGAAGTCCTCCCAGCGCTTCATGACGTGCTTGATGTCGCGGGTTGCCACCCCCTCTGCGTTGATGGCAACCACTACGTCGTCCCAGATCCTCTCCCGTCCTTCCTTGTTGGCGCGTGATGTTCCGAAGAGGGCATCATAATGCCCCAGGACATGCTCCACCAGGACACCAACTTCCTTCAGACTGAAGCTGGTGGCCCTCTGCCTCTCTGGCTGGGGGTCGCCAGTGGTCTCAGATGGTGTTTGCCCCGACATGGCGACCCCCGAGGCAGGCGTGGGTGGGCAACTGGGTCCTGGGGCTGGGCTGTGGAGCGATGGTATCCCAGTTGGGAGTCTTCTGTTCCAGCAGGGGTGGACACAGCAACTGGAACCCTGGCTGATATGCAGGCACCAAATAGCAGGGCATCTGGGCAGCAGGCAGTCAGGCAGCAGCAAATGGCAGGTGGGAGCGTGCTCGGGGCTCTCGGGGGCAGGAAAATGGCCTTCAGGGCAGGAGCGTGGTCTTCTGTGTGTGTACGCGTGGCCAGCTTGATACGGAGTGAATTGGCACGTGAAAAAAGTGCATGTCAGTTTGAAATCCGAGGAAAGGCCCTTAGCACGTAAGCGCGTCAGCACACGTATGTGATTTAATTGGACCAAAGGCCCTTAGCGCGTAAGTGCGTCTGTGATGTATTGCGTATGGGCGTTGCCCTGGCATGGGTTGAAGATCCCATGTGGCTTTCCATTGCTCTGTACATGCTTTTCGTGGGGTGCAGGCGTGTGTTTTCCAGCCGTTGGGGTTCACACGCTATTACTTCACAGCGGGTGGGAGTTGGCTACGCGTTCTTCTACAACAAGGCAGACGGTGAGTGGTATCCCGCTCGCCCAGGGCCAATCGCGTGTGAAACTACCCGGGAACCCCAGTAATACATGTACCCCACTCGCACAGGGCCAATCGCATGTGAAACTTCCCGTGAACCGCAGGAATACACATAGCCCACTCGCACAGGGCCTATGGCATGTGAAACTTCCCACGCACACCCAAAATACACGCACACGCTATTTTTCACACAGTGTGTGTTGTGTTTGTCGTGTACCCCTTTTTTTTATGGCCATACTGGCCTGCCTGTTGATCGCGTATGTTTTTTTTGGGCCCCTGGCTGCCACACCGTACTACGTGTGTCATTTTTGCACGCATGTGGGCTATTGGGGGGCGCTTGTCTCTTTTTCTTCTTTTTATGGGGTGTCTGTGTGTTGCGTGCACGTCATTTATCCTAGGGGGCCACAGTATGGGACATTCATCATAGCTGTATATGCATGCTTTTTGTTTGCGCACACTTTTGTAATGCGCAGGGACGCTACCGCCTGCCTTCGTGTGGCAGACGTGTTTATGCCTGTGCGTGTCTTTGCCCGCGCACGGGTTTGCCCTATTCGATTCCATGAATGCGTGTGGTTCGCGTGCGTGTGGGCGTTCCGTGTACTTCCCAGCAGTACTTCCCCAGTTACGCCTTCTTTTTCACGCGTTGTTCCCCATTCCGCGTGTTACGCCCCGTGTCCCGCCCCCTTTTTGGTGTGTGCACGGACGTTGTGCGCTATCCCTGTGCGCGTCGCACACGGCGTTTGAGCTGTTGCAATGACGTGTGCGCCCGTGTGCGCCACACTCGGGTTTGGCGCACATCCCAAGGAAAACACGTGCAGGGACTTCCATGAATCGCACGCGTGCCTGTGCGCCTGTTTTTTCATGCTTGCAACTGCTTGCGCCTGCTTGTGCCAAGATTTTCGGCGCACGTTTGTTCCATGAATCGGCCCCTAATTGTAGTTATGGGCAGTGCACCTACAATAAAAAGGTGCACGCCTTTAATGACAACATTTCATGGAAAATGGATTTGGAGCTAGATAGCAGAAGGACAGGATGGTTGTACATTTAAAGAAATGGGTGTCAGCAGATGATTCACTGAAAAACTACGAAATATTGCCGTTGTTGATGTGCATCATTTTATTTACAGGCTGTTAATTCAAATGCACTCTGCCCGAATCAAAAGCATGGTTTGGGTTTTTTCTCTGAAGGAAAGTGTGTCCAAGATGGGATATAATGCAGCCAGGTGCATTACATTGGTACTTGCACCATTTGTATGTGAGGAGGCTAGAGAGAGCCGGGCTATGGATTAAACATTGCTTACTTGGTGCCCTCTTGCCACTTTATTTATTCAGAGATTCGGTTATTGCAACAGAAAAAACACAGGAAACATAGCTGCCAAGTAGAGCCATGTAATGCATGGCACTTTCCCGTAGCATCCCCTTCGAGGGTCCTGGTCCCTAAACAACAGCACATAAAAAATAAAATAGAATACATATATAAATATATATATTCCATCTGCACAACACAGTAAAGAATTAATAATTAATAACAATAATATAAAAATATATTATTCCATACAAGTTTAAAATCAATCCGAAATACATCACATTGTGCAATATCGCGTATACCATACTTTCCCAACAGTGCATTTCCATTCATTCCAATGAACAGTTCTGGAATCCATTACATTTCTAGCGGTACCACACGTTGCCCGGGTCTCTAGCTGACAAGTACGTGGCGGTCTCCTGTAGTCTTGTGTATGTTTTATTATGTAATAACTTTCTATTTTTGAACAATCGTAAAATTGTCAATCTCCCGAAATTGCCTATACTCATAGCACAGGGCCCGACCCTGCCCTGGGTAGGGTGAATGGGTGGGTTTGGTCAGATTTCACCATCATCAGTAAACCCCAGACTGGTATGCCGACCTCAGGCCCAAATTTCAGCCCACCAACTGTTGTGGGACTGGAGTCAACAATCGCAAAATCGGCAATCTCCCGAAATTGCCTATTCTGATAGCACAGGGCCAGGGCAGGGCGAATGTGCGGGGTTGGTCAAATTTCAATATCGCAAGTACACCCCAGACTGGTGTGCCAAAGTTTCAGCCCACCAACTGTTATGGGGCAGGAGCCCACCCAAACATACAAACACACTTTTACAAATTATAGGGCGTTGATAGCCTCCCTATAGTTAAGGTGAGTTTGACTCCCATATGAATCCCTCAAATTTCTATTGTTAATACATTTTGATTGGAGTAACCGTTTTGGCTGAAATTCCGAAAGTGATAATAAACCCATGGGTCCCCCAGACTGCAAAATCTTGTAGAGATTTGTTACAAAATGAGAAAGTTATTAAGCATCAAAAAAATCTTTTTTTTCCAGAAGTGCGGCGTCTTTCCCATTAATTTTGCCATAGACCAGCGGAATTCAAACTCAGGCACCAATGAAAAAGTGGCCCGCAGTTGTAAATGGATATTCATTGACAGACTGTTTGAATAGTACCCAAGGGGGTGCTTTGTGGTAAAATATAAGTATATTGTGATATGTTGTAAGTGATTTCAATCCGGCACACACCTGAGTCAAGCCCAGCATGTAGTATTTATTTTTGTCTATAAGTTCAATATTCTGAACGTTACACCACTCATATCACATCCTTCTGCTGGAAACCCCCCCAGTCACACTGAACCAGGAATCAGGCTAGTTTGCAAAGGTAAATATTTATTTATGTATTTAGAATTTAATCACAGTATATTTTAATAGGTAAACAACAATCACCAATGGGATGACAGAACACAGAATAGTATCTTTAATACACTATGAATCAAGTAATGAACACCAAAAACATATGCAACACAGAAAAGAATAATTTTGTGTTGGTGTGGGCAGATGGCACTATGGTTAGAGGTTCCCCCTCAAACACCTCTCAACCCCCCAATAGGCAATTAAATAGATGTGAGTAGAGAGCAGGCATTCAGGAATAGCACAAATCAAACAGAATATCAGTCTCCCTTCCCCTTTCAAACTCAAGAGAAAAACGGAATTGACTTTTCCTCTGTCAGAATGGCTTTAAAATTGTCTGTCTTTAGAATTAACTGGGCAAAAACACCAAATATAGTCAAAAATACTCAAATACTTGAACGGTTGCACACAATAACATATAATGATTTAGTCCAAAGAAAACATTTGAAATCTGAAAGTCGAAGTAAGAAACAATTTAAAGCTATTTCACACGTGTAAAAATCTTTCAGAATTGTAATTCGCGGTAAACTTTTCCTTGTGCGATATTCACGAGGTTCTTTGGATAGCTATGGATGTTAGGTACGAGTAGGAGTTGAAATTTCGTTTCTATCATACAAAATGAGGTAGTTATAGAGGTTTTAGTAAAGGTTGTTTTTGTAAAATAGGGGCGAGAATGGAAAATGGAAATGCACTTTGAAAATGAAAGATGGGTTTGTTTACACTAGATTACGACTATGAAAAAGAGAATGTCACACGTGAATTTCCACAGTTACGTGGCCAGCGTAACCCTACGCGTGTGATACTCAATTTCCGTTCTGGGATTTGCTTTTCTTACCCAAAATCACTAACGAATTATGATTTTATAAAAAAAATGAGAAAAAACAGCGCAGGAAATGTTCTGATGTAATGATGCCGGTGCTGGTAAACCGTTAGCGCCCTATTCCGAGGTCCCTTAGTGGATCCCAGCAGGAACTGCGCAGTTTGCGGGCCCGTTATTAGCACCTTCCCCATTCCCATTGAGCCCTATGGGGTGTCAAATGGGAATAGGGAATGGTAAACTGAATAGGGACTTACCTGGTCTGCATAGGTGTGGCTGCATGTCCCGGTAAGTCCCCATTCAGCCACACCAGACCCAGACACGGGTTTGGAGGCAGCCAAGGCGCTAATAGCACAATGGCTACCTCCAAACTCGTAATGACCCCCTATGATTCTGAATTAAAAGATAGGATGGGTTGAGATTGGGATAAGACTATGCAGAGATATTAGGGTCACTTTTCTTCCTATTAATACTTACAAAATGCTTTATTAGATTGGACCGTCAGTTCTGGTCATGGATCGGATCTGGTCTAGGAAGAACAGCACATCAGGCACGGGACTGGATCAGATAGGCCGGTCACCAGATTTGCACAGGTTTTTATTGGTGGGTATTTTAATCAGTTGGATAGCGAGTTCCTCAGGCAAGCCTAGTGGTGGCAAGCCAGATAATTTCAGGATACTGGTTCAAAAGACCCTCTCACGCCACAGCGCTTCCTGGGTTGGAAGAATAAGTTTGAGGATTTGGGCCTTGCTGAAATCAATAGTTCTCTATTGCTGGTAAGAGTCTTGGCATCTGGATCTGGAAGGATGTGAAAGCTGGATGTAGAATGCTGGATCAGAGTGCTTCGCCGGAATCAGGAAAGTGACTGGATCAGTGAGTTCTTATGTGTTGTCAGCAGTCTCTATTTATGCTTTAAAATGACATCACAAAGTGGGTGTATGGGCCGGTTGTGCTAAGCTTGCCCCTGTGAGTTGAGATTGGACCAAAACTTTCTCTCCGCCTTGCGTTTGAGTGATTGGACCAAGGCCGGATGATGTCACATTTTATGGTTTGCTTTACAGTCCTCAGAGACCTCCCACTGGTCTCAAAAATCAGATTTTATACTAAATACACATTTCAACATTAGTCACCTTTATACAAATCACACACAAAGATGCCATATTTTATGTAGCATCTGTTCCTCCAAATCCTGCAGCTGTGGGGTCTTGTTTCAACTTTCTACAGAATTTTGTCGTTTTTGCTATAAACACAATTTCTAAACTTTATGCAAATTTCCACAAATGTGGGTGTTTGACATAGGGATGTGTGTGTACATTTTCACAATTCAAACATTAATACATTTAGCATAAAACCACATATATTGCCATTCCTGTCCCAAACATGTCACACAGTTCTACCGCCTCTTCACACGTGCAGCCAAAAATTAGATTCACAGCTCTTTCCTTGGTATATTTTTCAACCTTTTGGATGACAAGTTATGAGTCTTTAAGAATTGTTCTTTGTTCATATTTAGCAACAGATGGTCTGCCCTTTTTTGTCTCCCTGCAGACCAGGAGCACCCTCCTCCTTGTTTGTTCCTTCCAGGAGCCATTTATGGCCACCTTCACACCTCCGTTTCATGGGCTGAAACTCTGTCATTGTTCCTTCTCTTTCTAGAGACAAAAGTCTGGGCTAATCCTCAATTATCATCTGCCAGTGAGTTTCTGCTGAGAGGAAGGCCCTCCCCCTGGGATAAACCTGCTTTTCCAGTTCTTGCAGCTCAGCCAGGCTAATTAACTTCTTAAATCGAGCAACACCCAAACTTGTGGCATCAAACATAAATGCATTACTTTCTTGGCTTTAAATCTGGGGATCAAAACACAACTAAGATCTGTATTCCCTTTAGCAAACATCCTTTTTATGTTTGCCAATCCAGCAGACTTTTTAGTTTTAGCTCACTTTAAAGTTTCATCAGTAACTCATCTGACAGTTGTCATTCAGGTAGCCCAGGGTACTGCACTCAGATTTTGACAGAGGCTATCAGTTTACAGACAATCCAGCTTGTCTGGTGAATGTTTTGCTCTTCACATTAGGACTTTGTATGTTCAAAATGCTTCATTAGATACATGAATTTTAGCACCAGGCAAGATTTTGAATGTTGAGAAGTGTTGTGTTATAGGCATTTTGGAGTTTTTAGCAACAAAGCAAATGTCAATTATAGGCACATTTTGGAGTTTCATTTGCAAAGCGCTGCTTCTCCCTCTGCACCCTGTTTGCTGGTCATGGAGCTCACTGGCACATTTTCTGCGGGGTGTGCTCTATTCCACCACACATGCACCATGGGTGGCAGGTTGTGCATCCCTCTTTTTGTGTGCTGAAGCCACAGTTTTGGAGGATTTTGTAGTGCACAAGGGTTTTGCCGCCATTGTTGCTGTTTCTTTCACCATAACTGGCAGGGTGATGCTGCATAACATAGCGGAGTGGGTCAATACATCCCACAGAGCCCCCCTCCCAACTTTATTTTGATCTCCCGTCAAGGGGAAGTCGGGAGATTGGGATGTTCTTTTTCTGTCCATGTGGAGAATTTCAGTTGCTTCTCCCGTCAGTGCTGGAGGCGACCTGCTCTCCTCGCTGGTTCTGGTAAGGAGTATTGCTGGTTCTGGTTGGGAGTGTTGCTGGTTCTGGTTGGTGGTATGGAGCAGCACTCCGGGCTCCTTGGGTCTTTCCTCCTGGTCCCCGAGTGGTCCTCCTTGGTAATCATTTGGATGATTCTTAGTCCAGATGCTAGAAGATAGAACATAGCCTGGTTATTGATATTTTCCCACTACTGTGTCCACACGTCATCTGGGGATGTCAGCAGTGGGAAAGACACTTGCATTGGTTATATTTGGCAATATTCCCCATCTATGTTTACTAATGGTCTTAACACTCTTCTTGCACATACATGATGAATATTTAGTGATTCTTTTATGTTTCTGTATTTCCGCCTCTGGGTTTCCGGTTGGCTCCTCTATTTGCCGCAAAGTATGCCTGGGGTGGCAACTCTTCAGCTGGTTTATGTGGATCCACTTGTCTTCCCCTTCTGCCAAACTGCCCCTGGGGATGCAGATTCTGTAGGCAACTGGTGAGATTCTGTCCACAATTTCAAAAGGACCCCGCCAAGTTGGGAGGAATTTGCGCTCTTTGGCTTGGTTCCTTTGGAAATTGTACAAGTAGACCCGGTCTCCTACTTGATGTTCCTTTTTAGTTGTCTTAAGGTCATAGTGGGTCTTCATACTGTCTGCAGATCTTTCTAGATTCCGCTGAGCATAGGCAAAAGCATGTTGAATGTGTTTTCCCAGATTCTCAACATACTCATGAGTTGTGGGGGCATTTATCAAGGTCTGCTCTTGGGTTCTGTAGAGCAGATGCTGGTGTTGCACCATCCTTCGTCCAGACATCAGCTCAAATGGAGACGTTTTTGTTGCAGAAGAAGGGTTAGATCTGATGGCCATCAGGACAAGGGGTAATCGAATGTCCCAACTTGGCCCAGAATCTGCCACAAACTTTTTTAATATGCTGACAATAGTTTTATTGTACCTCTCAACTCAACCACTAAAGGACAAACGGTAGGCAATGTGTAGTTTCCTTTTGACCCCAAGTATCTCCCACATCTTTGTCATCACTTTGCTAGTGAAGTGTCTACCTCGGTCTGACTCAATCCATTGGGGTAGTCCAAAACTCGAGAAGATGTGATTGATCATCAGGGCAGCTGCTGTTTCTGCCTTGCAATTTGGGGCCGGGAGACATTCCACCCATTTAGCGAACAAGCATGATACGGTCATCATGTACTTGTTCCCCCTAGAGGAGCGAATCACGGCCCGATAAAATCAACTTGCAAATCTGACCATGGCAGTGTCATCCCCCTCTTTTGGAGGGGAGCACGGTGTGTGAGTGATGTTGGCTGAAATTGTGCACACACAAGACACCCCTTCAAGTATTGGTCAAGGTCCTGCCCCATGTGTGGCCAGTATGCAACCTCTCGCAAGATTTCTAATGCCCTATCAAACCCCCGATGACGGGCTGTCACTGCATCATGGGCGTGACTTAGCATCAGGCTTTGGAATGAGGTGGGGACAACCCACTGGTCATGGCCAGCTATGGATCTCCTCACCAACAAACTGTCTTGGATTCAAAACATTTTTGGACATTTCATCAACACTCTGAGGTCCTCTTTCCCAATGTAATCAGTATCCATCAGGGGAAAGTTCTCAGGGTCCTCAATGTGTTGATAAAACTTACCAATTAGTGGATCCTCTTTTTGAGCCGTAATCAAATCAGCATCTGGGTCTCCTTACTCCATTGTGCAGTTGAGAGTTCATTGTGAGCATTTGTCTGGGACCCAGTGATAGCAGTGACCTGGATTTCCCCCAACAGGGACTCAATCTCAAGTAGATCACTTTGGATGGCTCCGGTTTTGGCCAGCTGATCAGCTAGGTCATTTCCAGTTTTGTCTGGTCCCTCTACTTTAGAATGACCCTTGATCTTTTTCCAGTAGATGGTCATTCCGTTCAAGGTGACCAGATCATCAATAATTTCTATTAATTTTCCATGTTTTAAAGGTTTATTATTAGCACATAGCATGCCTCTTGTTTTCCAGTTAACCAGGTGCTCCACGAACCTGTTCCGTACATAATCTGAGTCAGTGATTATGACCAGTTTGTGGAGTTGGTGTTGGACGGCAGTGAGGATGGCTTGATGCACATCCATCAGCTTTGCCACTTGACTTCTTCGAGGACTGATTTTGTACCCAGCGGAGGGCTCTGGGGCATCATTCACCAATGCATTCCCACGCCGGCCACAAGTTCCTTTTCCCTATCATTGTCAACATGGTAGGAGCACCCATCCACATAAACAGTGGGCATTCCCTCACACTTGTCTTCCTCATAGACTTTGTGTGGAGAATTAAGGTATGCCTCCATGTTGTCCTTGATTTTAAGACTTTCGTCCTCGAGACAGTTTTCTCTGGCACAATCATACAAGTCAGCCAGACCTTGCGCGAGGGGACTCTTCTTGTTTTGGCCATATCTCACCTCCACAGGAAAGCCTTGCATTGACAGAATCCAGGAAGTAATTCGGGAATTACTCACATTTCTGGCCCAGATTTTGTCACTTTGAAGGTATTCCAGAGGCTGGTGTGGAGTCTCCACTATGATGTGTTCCCTCTGGATGAACGGGCGGTAATTCTTCAATGCCCACACTGTTGCCAGGAGTGCCTTCTCACAATCGTTGAATTTTTCCTCCACAGAGGATAAAGTTTTACTCGCATAGGCGATTACTTTATTGATCTTGTCATGCTTTTGATATAATACTGCAGTCAAGCATGTATTTGAGAACCCTGTCTCCAAGAAGAACTCCTTGTTTTTCACAGGGTAAGCTAGACAAGGCTCTTGTGAGAGGCTTCTTTTGAGTTGTCTTACTGCATCGGCTTCTTCTGGACCCACTCCCACTTGATCCCCCCTTCAACAGATGGATCAGTGGTCTCATGATCTCTGCGTAGTCCTCAATGAACTTTCTGCTGTAATTAATTAGACCAAGGAGGCTCCTTAGTTCCTGCAGAGTTGTGAGGTCTTTTATTTTCTGGAGTGCTTCTACTTTCTTTTCCTGGGGACAGAGACCTTCAGGATTTATCTCATGCCCCAAGAAATTGACACGGGTCCTGCACCATTGTGCTTTTTGGAAAGAGAGTTTTGCTCCGGCAGCCCTCAACTGTGTCAGAACATAACAGATCTGCGCTATGTGTTCCTTCACAGTTGAGCTTTTGATGAAAACATCATCTACATAGGCCAGGTTAACCCTCTCAACCAAGTCGAGCATGGCCTTATGCAGAAAGATGTTAAATTCATTGCCGGAGTTGATGTATCTGAAGGGAGTCCAAGTCCAAGTGTACTTCTACCCCCTGAAGGTAAAGGCCAGCTTGCATTGGTCCTCCCTACTGACAGGTACAGTCCAGTACCATTGGTCAGGTCAATGGCAGTGTATACCTTAGACCCCTTGAGCTCTCTTAGGTCAGCACAGAGTCTCCACTGGCCATTTGTTTTAAAAATCCCCAGCACTGGATTAATTGAAGGTGCTGTGGACTGGACAAATTATCCCACGGGACTCAGGGTTCTTAATTATTTCAGTAAGGGACTCCATTGATGCGAGACACAAGTGATATTGCTTCACAAATACTGGAGTCATGCCAGGGTCCGTGGGAATTGTTGTTGTGTGGATGTTGGTGCGACCACAGTCATATGAGTCCACTGCAAAGAAATCTTGAAAATCTAAGAAAACTTGTTTCAATTTTTGCTTTTGCTCCAGAGTCTCACAGGCATCAGCTAGGTTGACTCTCTCTTCCACCATCTGCCTGAAGCCCAGAAATACTTCTGGTTTGGCTATCTCAGCTGCCTCCTCCAGCTGGGTGGAGAAGTCCCTGGTCAGAGTGCTGACTTGGACTGATGGCTTCAGGGGGGGAAGGCAGTCCTGGTGGAGTTGAAAGGTCACCTCATCCCTCCTGAAGTAACAGGTCACATCTTCCTTACCATAAGGGCAGGAAGAATACACCAGGAAATTCCCCCCAAGCCGGGTGAAGATCCTGTCTGGTGTTGTGTCATTGTTGCTATCACTGTCAAAACAGTCATTGGGGATCGGTCCTATCAGTTTGTTACCTAAATCTATGGAAAAATGTCAGTCATCAACAGCCATTCCAATAATGGTGCCTGTGCCCAGAGTGATACTCTTTAGGTTGCTGTTATCCACCTCTATTGGAATGGTGTCGTGTTCTATATTGACTAGTGGTGTTGGGTTTACCCCCAACCCTTGTTGTTGGAAATGGGCGTTGAGATGAACATAGGTGTCAGGATTTTTCAGTTTCTGTCCTCTTTTAATCTTTACTTCAATTGAAAATTATTGGGTCCTTTCTGGGATGGTGACTTCCTCTCCAATCTGAATTTCAACTGCATATGGCAGCAGTTGAGCTGACCAAAATGCTTTCTCTGGGGCATCAGGGTCATCAAAGTCCATGCGATTACCCGCTAATCAGGACCAGGCTTTGAAGTTTATTAGGTCCAAACTAATGGAAAAGCGATTGAGAATGTCACTGCCTAAATAAAATGCAGCAGGGACATCTCTCACGACCCAACAATTATGGACTATGCTCTTGTTGCCTATGGACATTTTGAGCATACACCAGCTAGGCAGGAGATGTTTGGAATTGAGTGTTTCCAGGTCCATTTCCCATTTGTCTATCAATTTAAATGTGGGAATGGCTGGATCTTTTGGGAGTTTGCGGAATATGGCTTCGCTGATGAAGCTCTTACCATTGTTCACACACACTTGGGCGAGAACAGAGTCCGTCTCCTCATTTAACTGAATAGGGATGAACAACTGTTCTCCAATTTTCTGAATGTCAGCCAAGCTTTGAGTTGGTTTCTCATCATTTTGGACTATAAGAGTGGGATTTTCTGATTGTGAATTTGTATAGAATTTCAGAGTATTCCCTTCCAGTGTGTGTCTGTGAAGGAAGGTTGATTTTCAGAAATAGAGAGGACTTCCCTTCACCAGTTTGTTGTCCTACTGCAATTGCTGTCAATCTATAGCGTCATTGTGTTAAAGTTGAATCTAGAAAGTGTGCCCTAATAACGTCACTATGTTAAAGTTGAATCTAGAAAGTGTGCCCTAATTGCGTCACTGTGTTAAAGTTGAATATAGAAAGTGTGCCCTAATAGCGTCACTGTGTTAAAGTTGAACTTAGAAAGTGGCCCTAATAGCGTCACTGTGTTAATGTTGAATCTAGAGGGTATTCCCAACATCATTGAGTGTACCTTAATAGCATCACTGTGTTAAAGTTGAATCTAGAAAGTATGCCCTACTAGCGTCACTGTGTTAAAGTTGAACTTAGAAAGTGTACCCTAATAACGTCACTGTATTAAAGCTGAATCTAGAAAGTGTGCCCTAATAGCATCACTGTGTTGGAGTTGAGCTTGGAGTGTGCCCTAGTAGCGTCACTGTGTTGGAGTTGAGCTTGGAGTGTGCCCTAGTGGTGTCACTGTAATAATGTTTGAATTTGGAGGGTACTCCCAGCATCACTGAGTGTGCCGTAATGGCATCACTGTGATAACGTTGAACTTAGAAAGTGTGCCCCAATAACATCACTTTGTTAAAGCTGAACTTAGAAAGTGTGCCCTAATTGCGTCACCATGTTAAATCTGAACTTAGAAAGCGTTCCCTAATAGCGCCATGGTGCTAATATTGAATCTAGAAGGTATTCCCAACATCATTGAGTGTGCCCTAATAGCGTCACTGTGTTAACGTTGAACTTAGAAAGTGTGCCCTAATAGCGTCACTATATTACAGTTGAATTAAGATGGTATTCCCAACATCATTGAATGTGCCCTAATAGCGTCACTGTGTTAAAGTTGAATTTAGAAGGTATTCCGAACATCATTGAGTGTGCCTGGTCAAATACACTTTACTGATTACTACAATATCACACTACTACGCTCACTCTCTCCTATACACCACCATTCAACTAGAACACAGCAGTACTATGACACATTCGGTAAAGCTGTTCTCATACTAACATGACTCATCAAACCACCCATCATCCTAATAAAACACAGATAGCTAGCACATACCAGCTAGCTTAGGCGTCTCCTCAGGCCTAACGCAGCCAGAACTCTGTCTGGATGGCCACCCTCCACACTGAATACATTCAACTGATCTCCTCAGCACCACACCTGCCGCTAGGAAGCAGCTATCATGCAACAACCACACTAGCTGCACACCTACATGGTGCGCCCACGCACTTTACGACTCTCTCTCTCTCAACTGACTTGAACTGTGGTTCCCGCGGGCGTTTAACCTACGAGCGCCTTGAGATCATACCAATGATACATAAGGTGCTATACAAATGCAAAATAACATAACATAACATAACTGTCACATCTGGGATTTGGTTATTTTGGAAATCGAATTCAATTTGGTCAGGTTTTTGTTCAACCATGTGGCATGTGTCATTTAAACTAACATGGTAGACATTCTGCTTTAATTTCATTGGTCGGTTAGTCTGGGTCCAGAGGACCTTGTTTACACAATCTATAAGGGCAGACAATCTACGCAGGATATCATTTCCTAGTAAACATGGTGCGCCCTCTGGAGTCACAACTATGACCGGGTGCTTCACATTGTGTCACCCAATTTTGATGTCTAAATCCGCTGTCCCCTCGACAGCAATTTTATTCCCATCGAAGTTCTGAAGTTGTCCAGGATGGGGGGTGAGAGGGATTTGGTATTTCTCCCCCCTTCCCGAATTCAGCTGATCAAAGGCCCTTTTTGACAGAAGGGTGGCTTGGGATCCGGTGTCCACCAGTGCCAAAAATGTACATTGTCCCTGTATTTGGACCGGGGCATCAAATCTTCCCTCCTTCTCCTCAAGGGGGCAAAGATAATGGGTGCGCAGTTTTGGCCAATTGGTGGTTAATTTCTTTGCTTTGGATCCTGACAGAGGGGTGATATGGGCAGGATTTTGTTTGGGATCTTGGGAACCTGTAAGAAAAAGGGGGCAACTGGATATGGGGGGAGTTTGGGCTCCCCTGGTTCTGATTCTGGGCTGCCCCCCCCTTTTTGGAGCCAGTCACAAGAATTGGTTTGAACAAGGTGACTTTCGTGCTTGTCACTCTGGGGTTCAATGTTGGGTGGTTAAAACTCCGTCCCCACATCTACCCAGTCTTGATCAGGATTTCTTGGGACCCATTTTATTTTGGGAGGAGTTCCCCCATCCCTGAAGGAGAAGACCCTTTTCCCAGGATCCTCTGCGGACCCCTCTCCTTCAAATTGGAAGATTCGCACCTCCTCCACAAAATGGGTCTTTTTAGGCTCTTTATTTCTCCTACCCACCCTCTGTTCCTTAAGTTGCAGACTTTCGGGGGCAGGAGATTCTGGTTCCGGTATACTCCCCTTCCCCCTGTGCCTCCTCCCTGGGAACCGGTGGGTTGTCGGCGTTCTCTCCCCGTCATTGCTCTGGAGCACTAGACCCTTGATTTGAGGGGTTCTGAGTCGCCGTGTTCATCTGAGGATTCTGCTGAGCCCTCAACATGCGACCCAGATCCTGCGCCAAATTCTGGACCTGCCGCTCCAGTTGGAACACCCGCTCTGGCTGGTACGGGGTCCTCTGGTCTACCTGTGGTTGATCACGGGAAGGGTAACTGTCCCTTCTCCCCTAATACCCTTGGTTGGGATAGTTTTGGTACCCCTCAACCCTTGGCCTCCCCTCTCCCGGATTGGGCTGTTTGGGCTCAGGAAAGTGGGGAAAGAAAGAAGGGTTGTTTTGAGGGTTGAGGTTTGGCATGTACCGGGGAAAGAATCTCAGCCCGGCATTTGGGGGATTTCTGCCCTCCTGGGGAAAGTGAGGAGGGAAGATTCCTGGGTTGGCAGCTGCCTGGTTGGATCCCCCCCCTTTGGGCTGGAGGAGTCCACACATAGACCAGGATGGGTCTGTTGCCCTTGTAACGGGAGCTGATGTAGGGAGTTAGGGGTCCCATTTGTGGGGTTATCACCCTGACTCCCTGTTTGGGATTGGCCCGAGGGCCTTCTGGGTCTTGGGTTAGTAGGATTCTGCACAGGAATGTTTGTAGGCCCCCCCATCGCCAGATCTAAAATGGGGACAACCTTCACCTCCGCCACCTTAGCAGCAGCAGGGGTGTTGGTGGCTTGGGGCTTTTATTAGCAATTTTACTCTCTACTGGCTTCTGCACTTCATAAATGCGGGTTGCTTATTCAATGACCCAGTCTAGTGATCTTTTCTCATGAAAGTCCCTCACCAGCTGGGTCATAATGTATTTAGGGAGGGCATGAAAGAAGGTATTGACAAACTCCTTGCTGTCTGTGCGCACCCTCCTGGTGGTCTGCGCAAAGGCTCTTGGACAAACTTTTGTGGGGCCTGCTCTTCCCCACATTGTAGGTTGGAGGCTGCCTTGCGGGCCTCTTGAGGGTTTCTATGGATTGAAAAATGCTTTAAGATGGCCGCCCTATATGTGGACCATCTTAAGTGGTTCTGATCCTCCAGCCCCGCAAAGAAGCTGGAGTACTCAGGTGAAAATGTCCACTTGAAATACTGAATACAACTTTGGCTGTCCTTCAGGTGGAAAGTCTCCATCATTTGCTCAAACAGCTCAAGGTGCTCCCAAACTGAATATTTGGCATGTTTATGGTAGGGCGTGATGACGCGCCTAAATGCCTTGATTTGCTTCAGGGGATCTTTCAGTAAGGCTCTCTTAACTTTGTTGGCCTTTTTAGTTTTGGTCACCCTTGTCCACTCATCCTCTGACTCAGACGCACTGCTGCCAGCGGTGGCTGTCTCATCTTCTAGGCTCTCCCTGATTCTGTGAGCTTGGGAATGGCTGGCAGAATGTGGGGGCCTAGTATTGTGAGACCTGTGGTGCTCAGAAGAGTCTTCTGACTCTCCCTTGCTCCCAGGATTGGCTGAGTACCCCACCCACTGTCCTAGCTGGGAAACGGTTTTTAAGATGCTCTTTGTGGGCCTATTTTCATGGAATTCCTCACCAAATACGACTGACTGATATCTTGGTAGGTGAAATTTCTGAGGATCCAGTTCTCTGATTCTCCCCTCACTGGAGTCTCCCTGATCAGAGAAGCTGGCCCTAGCATTTGGGAACCTGTACATAGAGGCCCGCCCATCCATTTCTGGGAGGCGCTGATCTGTCAGTCCCATACTTCCCGTTGTGTTGAAGTCTGCCATACCCGTGGCCCTTGGTTCATATGATTCAGTAGACATGAGGGTGGCAGAGTCCATGGAATTGAGGTTATGCTCAGGGGTTTCTCTCTCCCATCTTACCTCATCTTTTTCAGCCCCTATTTCCTGATGACATGCCAATATCTGACCTTGTTCATTAAGGCCTTACTGGTCTCTATGAGTTGTTCTGTTGGTGGAGCCTGTAATTCTTTTCATATGTTTTTGGTGCTCCTGCGCCTCCTCACACATACAGACAGAGCAGCCTGGAACAGGGCGTTTCAGCACCCACATGCAATCCAATGCAGAAGGTATGGTTATGTTAATTTATTTTATTGAATAATGTGTATGGATGCGTGAATGCTTGTGTTATGTGTGAGTGTATGGTGATGGATGCTCGGTGAATGATAGAGTGATTGCTGTATGAATGTGTGTGTTAGTTTGTTTTGGTCCGTTGAGCTGATTTTGGCAAGTGGTGGATAGAGGGGGGAAGGAGGGTTGTACAACAAAGGCATTTTAAAAATGCCTAAATGCCTTTGTTGCACAATCCACCTACCCCCCTGCCAAAATCAGCTCTCCTTCTGAGGCGCTGTGGAGCCCAGGGGACAGGGATGGTATTTTTTTATTGGATTTCTATCATAGATTCCAGTCAAAATACCATGCTTTCCCCCTTCTCACCCCAGTGCCTTGCATACACACATAACCATGTTGATTGTGTTAGGCCTAGTGGGGCCCAGGGGACAGGGATGGTATATTTTTGCTGGACATCTATCACAGATGTCCAGTAAAACATGTCATGCCTGCCCCCTGTACCCCCCCAGCAGCAATTGCAAATTGTTTGGATATTTACCTATTTGTTTTTAAAGAATGCGCTACAATGCAACATTTAAACCCATTATTTTATAAAATAATTCACGGCAAGGGAAACTCCCTGAAGTCCCCCTTGATTGGTTTGGACTCCCTCACTGCGCTTGGTCGCTATGGTATTTTTGGGTAAAATAGTTGTGCCCCTCCACGTACAAAAATTCACCAGCCGCCACTGGCTCTCGGACTGTGTAGGGAACGGGATGGGAGAGAACCATGGGATAGTGGGGGAGCAGGGTGGGGAGAGCCCAGGGTGTGTGATGGTGTGGGGAGAGCCCAGGGACTGGGTAGGAGTGGGATGAGGGAGCCCAGCCACTGTAATGGGAGCAGGTGGGGGAGCCCAGGGACTATACTGGGAGTAGGGTGCAATGACGGTGCGCAATACATACTGTCCATTTGTCATTTTTTGGGGGGCCCAGGCTAAACATTTTTGAAGACCGCTGGCCTAGTATATTTACAATGTGGGGCAACTTCTCTGATTGTCATGCACGTCAGAGTCCCATATACAAAACAATCCAGTGTGCTCGTGTATGGACATCCCACATTTCGCAGCTATCTCTATAAAACACAAAGAACATCAACACAGAGGGCGGGGCAGGGGGGTCCCGAACAATTTATTGTTTGCTCAGGGGGGCCCTGGCATAAAAAGTTTGAAGACCACTGCCATAGACACACAAGGTCATTTTATGCCAAAGTCCACAGCCAAAACCATTGGACGGATTAAGACTAGGTTCAAAACAAGTAAGTGAATTTGGCAAAAAGGACAGCAAGACTCAGCACAAGGACCTGAATTATAAGATTGGTGTGAGGAGCGCTGCGGGTGAGTGTGGGTGTGGGGACTTGCCAAGTCCGCCACCAATAAGACAGAACCAAGTTGTTTTTACAGGCACACTGCGCGCACACACAGTATAAATTGCAGTTGGTATGTGTTTATTTCCCAAGAAGGTAGCCTGACACGTGTTTCGAGCTCTTGCTCTTCTACTGAGGCTACAGGTTAATGTACATGCAGAATAGGCCAGTACATAGAATTACAGAGTAATGTATTATACATGGAAACAACCCAAGCAACAAAGCAAAAAGATAGTGGCAAGTTCACCATACAATTGCACATCAGGCATATGAGATCAAACGCAATCATATTAAACACAAAGAAGTAATCAATGACATGAGAAAATAATTCGATTACCAGTTCCAGTGCATGTAGGAAAAGAAGAAACAGAAAATTATTCAGAAAATGGCAATAAAAATGGCACACAGAAGAAAGAATGAGGAGAAAAAACACAAGAATAACATAAATGTTAGCATGTTTCATCTAGGTTGGCCATCCAGTTAGTTGATGTATTTCCAAAAGGTTAAAATAATTTACATGAGTAGTGGAAAATCTTTAATAATATCACTAAAAGACAGGAACATTGTGGGGAAGAAATAGCATGTGAAAACTAATGGCTCTGTTGAGGGCATGGTAATTTGAGAAACCAAGAAACAATTGAACTTACAAATAGATGTGGTAAGCAACAAAGAATAGAAGAATCGTGGGCTCCACTGTAAAAATAGTCATAACATACACCATGTTAATGGTGAATTGAATAATTACACAATGTTAACTAAATTGAAAAGGCACAAGCCTTCATACCTTAATATGCAGTTGCAAGGACAATTGAAAGCGTAATCGCGTGAAACTGTAAATACGGCGGAGAGTGGAGGTACACACGGGACAGGTCGCAGCTGGGGGGGGAAGCAGACAGGACAGCATGATTAGTAATTGAGCGAAGGTGCGCGTCTGGGCACAAAGTAGATGTGTGCGAAGTCCCTCCGTCAGGTTAGGGGTCTATGCGAAGTAGCTGGTCTTACCAGCGTCTCGGCTGTAACAGTGAACAGGAGCCAGGCATTCACGGCTCCTGCAGAGTAATTAAGCACATAGTCTGACTGCTGATAGACGGCACGGGTGGCGAGACAAGGACGCCATCTTGAGTGAGGACTGGTTACTGAGCAGTAAAGCAGTGGCAATACAAGGGTCAGAGGCCCAAGTGTAGGAGTCAGCTAAAACACACTGAATGTGGCGAACTCTAATAGTTCCGTATGCTGAATTAATACAGTTACAATTTGTAAAATTGAATTGCGAAAGAGGACGGAAATTAGGGAAGATAAGCAAATAGAAGCAGGAGTGGAATGAACAGGTTTATACACATGATACAGAACCTTAGGAGAATAAGGAATTAGATGATGGTGTAAAGGATAGCCAATGTAGAGGATTAGATTCAAAAATCACCTATGGCGGTGGGGGGGCCAAATTATGCCCCATACCTCTGCCTATGGGGTTCCTGCCTCGGTTGGGCTGGTGACAGCAATGGATAAGTATATATGGAATAAATACTAAATGGGTGGCCACCGATGAGTAAAAGTTGTACGTCTTGAGACAAGGTTACAATGTTACATTGAGAAAGCAATTACTCATAAAAATACAGATAATTTGTGGTCTGTATTGAGACCTTATGTGACAGTGCGATATTGACAAATAAGGCGAGCCTCTAATTGTCTCAATTTGAGGACAAGGTTGCCCCCTCGTTGTGGCAGGGTCATTTTCGCCATCCCAGTAAATTTAATTTGTGCCCTATTGTCCATTTGATGGGCTTGTTGCCAGTGTACTGACAATGGGTACTTTGAATCAACCTGGGAAATGGATGCAAGATGTTCCCTTATCCTGATTTGTAATGGTTGGATAGTACTGCCAATATAGCATTGTCCACAAACACAAATAATACAATATACACAACATTTAGTGTTGCAATTAATGAAAGATTGGATTCTATGAGTGCCCAGTTGACCAAATTCAATTGTGCTAGTTTCGTGTGCGTAAGCACACATAGAGCACCCCCCACACTTGCAAAAACCTTTATTAATTGTTTGGAAGAAGTGGTATGTTGTGGGTTCGACATAAAGGAGGGTGAGAGGATACCCTTGAGATTAGTGGCCTTAGTGTCGATGAAGTTGGGCGAGTCATCTACCCAGGAGCCAATGTCTCTGTCAAGCTGAAGAATATGCCAATGTTTATTGACAATTTTGTACAGACTGGAACTATCTGAATTGTATCTTGTAATACATTTCACTTTGTTGCTATGCGTACTTTGAGAGCGTACTTTAGGAGTAAGCAAATCCTCTCTCTTCATGGATTTGACCTCACGTTGTGCTTTGTCTAAGAGGCTGCTGCTGTAGCCTCTAGCCAAAAACCGGTTGCGAATTAACACACATTCCGTGTTAAAATCCTTGTTTAGAGAGCAGTTGAGTCTGGCACGTACGTATTCCCCTTTAGGGATATTTTGTGAGACCGATTTCTTGTGGCAGCTGCTCGCATGTAGTACTGCATTAACTGATGTGGATTTGCGATAAGTCTTGGTAACAAATTTATTGTCAGAGATGCTGATCGAAAGGTCCAAAAAATCAATGTTAGTGAAGCTGGAGGTGTGGGTAAATTTAATACCCCATGTGTTGGAATTTAAATATGACACAAAATCATGGAGAGAATCACAAGAGCCTGTCCAAATCAGGAACACGTCATCTATATATCTTTTCCATGTATGAATATATGGTAAGAACAAACCATTAGTAAAGACAAACATTTGCTCATAGTGATGCATGAATATGTTTGCGAGTGCTGGGGCATAGCTGGCTCCCATTGCTATGCCTATCAGTTGTCTGTAGTAAGTATTATTGAACAAGAACACATTGTTAGAGAGTGCACATAAATAAAGTTCTTTGACCAATTCTATATGCTCAAAAAAGGAGGCCGAATGTTCTCGAAAGATAAAATCAACACTGGCGATTGCCCTTTGGTGGTTAATCGAAGTGTATAATGCCTTCACATCAAGTGTCACTAATAGCATGTTAGGTAATACAGAAAGTGAATCTAAGATGTGTAGAATATGCATAGTGTCTCGAATAAAGCTTGGAATGGAGGTTACCAAAGGTGCGAGACATGCATTGATGTAAATAGAGATTGGTTCAAAAATGCCACCACGCCCAGTCAAGATAGGTCTCCCTACTGGTATATTGACAAAGTCTTTGTGTATCTTAGTTAAGAAGTAGGCTTTGGGCATAACTGGGCCATCTACAATGAGAAATTGTTTCTCAACATCTGTTAGCAAGCCTTTGTTGTGCCATCTGGACACAGGTCAATAAACATGCAAATGCCATCAGGCTATAGGTGGGAGGGGGTGGCTAGAGGGAACCAAGTGAAATTTATGAGTTGAAGGGGGTCAAGGGACCAAGTTTGCAGCACAAAGCTATAGCCGTGAATAGCCGACATCTGAAAGCAAACTGCATCACAGAAACAGCATCTGTTGTGGGGGGCAATGGAGAGGGCAGGGGTGGTGAGGAGGCCATCTGGGGAGTGGGTGGAGCTGACACAGATGAGGGGGGCACTTGTTGAGGGCCTGGGATTAGAAAAGGATTTTATTTCCCCCCAGCTTTTTTGTCCATATTTGCGGCTTTATCTGAGGCTATGAAGGAATACAGATATCTGCGGGTTGGAGTAGTTCCGTGCCCATGGCTATATATTTTGAAGTGTCAGTGTTTTATTTATTTTTTTAAGTTATTTTTATAGGTATAGTGACGTCGGTGGTGAAAAATCACTGACCGTGACCAGTGTCCTGGTAAGTATTTGTCATTTTGGGTGTGTGTTTTTAGAGTTTTGTATATGTGGAACTTTGGAGAAAAAGAGAAGAAAATTATTTTACAAAATTAATATAAAAAGGAGGAATCATACTTTAGTTTTAGATGCCCCATACACTGTATTTTAGGTTGTGTATTCTCACTCATGGTATTATATTGTGTGGCTGTGAAATGTGTGCTTATCCAGTTTGCTGTTATGTGTTATTCACTGCTTTCTTTATCTTTAGCTACTTTGCATAAGTACATGAGTAGTGTTGTACTGTATTGATCTTTTAAGTTGTATTGTAGTATAAAACCTGAAGTGAGCCCCGTATTAACCAATTTATGTAACCGCGGTTATGATAAAAGTCAATGAACTGCAACCGCAGGCATAATAAAAAACGGGTGTTTGTTCATTTTATTGTATTTGTGTATTTATATGTCAAAAGTAGTCCTTAAAAGGACTGTTTTGGGGTACACTGAGTGCAGTATTTTAGCACATCTGGAGTACTGTTTTGATATTTCGAAGGAACACTGCAACTGTATGTTGTTTAAAATCCTTAATTGGTTGTGAACATTTTTCTGTGATTTCTCAATTTTCTCAATTTTACCATTAAATCTGGTGGTCCATCTCCATTTTTGCCTCTAAGTTAGAATGAAAAAGATAAAGATGGTGTGAGGAAATAATTCCATTAGTTTGTCCAAGTCTTGTTTCATCATTAAAGTAAAGAACACACCTGGTAAATTGCCCAAATCATTGCCTCCACAATGAATTAGTATGACGTCTGGCTGCCATGTACTTCTCAGACTTAACAATTTTGGAAAAACTTGGAACCAACATATTCCCCACATTCCAAACCATTTTATTGTAAAAACTTTCAAACATATGTCCATGTTAATATTTAATTTCTCACAAAAAGCCAGCAACCAAAACATCCAACTCTCTCTAATCAGCCATACAGTTTTCAAAGCAGCCATGATATCTGCAGTCTTTCTCTTTTCCAGGAAAAGTATTCCTAGTTTGATTTTTCAAATAGTTTGTATGAGCAGGGTGTGTTTGATGTGTGTGTTTTGAAGATTTTTATTGGTTGATGGTGCTGTTGTTCTTATTTACTGAGTTGTCACCTGCAGTCACTCTGCGCATGACGTTGTTACTTGTGGGTAAATGTAACACAGTTTTGCAGCTGCAGCTATATCATGACAAATGGGACATTGTGTATTTGTACCCACGTCTATTATAAAAGCATGTGTGTAGGCGCGTCAATTCAATTCAGCGTTTTATTATTTGTTGCTGGAACCGCGGGTATATTTAAAGCTGCGTCTATAAACATACATTTTCTGTGCAATAGTCATATTTCTATGTGGATGATACAGAGCAGAATTTTGTTTGGTTGTGTTATTTTATGTAATTTGTTGTTCACTTATTTGATTTGAAGGCCAATGTAGTTTGATTTTGGACTTGCAGAAAAATGTATGTGTAGCCGTGGATACAAAGCAAGGTCTGCAACTGCACCAATTAGTCACGGCTATATAAAAGAGGCTGATTGGGGGAAAATAGATTTCTGTGAGTTTCATTGTTTGTTATTGGTTGTTGTTACTGTTATATTTGTGTAGCTCTTTGTGATTGGTTGCAGTGAAAATGTGTCATGCATTTTAGTAGGTTTATTGGTATATAGTCCTCTTTTGTTGGTATTCATTTTGGAAAGCATAAAAGCCACAATGTTCTGCAGTTGTATTCTTTTAATTCCAGAACTCACACTGTGCACATGGCAGGAGTGTGACTGATGTGAAAGTAAGTGTTAATACATATTTACATGTTTAAAGATTTATTTGCAGTGTTGTTTGTGTTAGTTATAATAATTACTGCTATCAGATGGTGTTTATTATCATTCTTTTCATCTGCTCTGATTGTGTGGCAAGTATTTTTTAATGTATTTTTTAACTTTCACTAATATGGACCTACAACATTAGATTTGTCAATCAATGGCATTTATATGTAGGCACTTAGTTTTTGTATTCATGTTAGTGAGCTTGAAGGTGTATTTGATTGTTTTTGTTGTAATGTTAATGCAGTTTGAGCTATGCAGTACTTTCAGCTGTTCTGAGTTTTCTGTGAGGTAGTACAATTGATAATATTTTGTAAGTTCATTTTAGTCATTTTTTATTTTTGTATTGTGTTTTAGCTGTATCATTGTCATCATCCAAGTGGATTTGCACCAGCTGTTAGACAGTTAGCTTCCGTGAAAGGTCAACCTATATTCAATACATAGTGGTACTGCTGGGGATGGGAGCAGCGCATTTGTAGACAGTTTATGAAAGCCTTCCTTTTGAACCTGTCTAGCATTTCTGATGATTCTTGAAATGGAGTGCTGCAGGTTTCAAGTCTTTGGTTGTTGCGACAGCACTTTTAATGTGTGGAGTTTAATTATGCACAATCACTGCTCAGACCTAGCTTTTTAATGTTTTTTTTTAATCCAAGAGAACAACATTGTTGTATGCCAAAATGATGAATCTTATATAGTGCATGTGATGCACTGCATACAGGATTTGGGGATCATACAACCCTCTGTTTTAAATTGCGTTTCTTAAAGTGTGTCTGTTTTCTAACTGATTAGGATTTCTTTTTTTCAGATAGAAGGATATTATCATTTTATTTTTGTAAACATAGATGAATAACCGTGGCTACGTCGAGCCCAATAGGCTGTTGAATATTGTAGGCGTGGTTCACTGCAGCAATGACTGGGGAGGGTCGTAGCCGTGGGTTCCTTGGACCATACACATGCTTATAGGCCTAAAAGTGCAAAAAAGTACACTGCACCCAAAAGAGTCCCTTCTAAGACTGATCTATTATGTATTATATTTCTAAGACTGATCTATTATATATATATATTTATTAAAAAAAGACAGTAATCAAAATAGCCAACTGTCTCCGATCAGCTACACAGTTTTCAAACCAGCCATGATATCTGCAGTCTATCTCTGTTTCCAGGAAAAGGATTCCTAGTTTTAATTTCTAGTATTTTGTATGAGCAGGGTATGTATGATGTGTGTGTTTTCAAATTTGTAATTGGTTGATGGTACTATTGTAATTATCCGCAGCTGTTCAGCAACCACTCAGTGTGTGGCGTATGTGTGATATCCTGCGCAGCCACGGCTATATTGTGGCACATGGCACGTTGTGTGTTTGTGACCATGTGGTAGCCGTGGCTATCTGATATTTTGGGTGGAGTGGCATTATAGTGTTTTTGGAGATTGGAAGAAACCAGGGTAGTGGAGGAGGACCATGGGGAGTAGAAGGGGGGCTGATATGTGTGTTAGGGATATTTGTTTGGTGTTTGGAGGAGTGGAAATACATGTTTAAGCTGTGGTTTTTGTGAATAGTTAGGCTATCAGTAAAATGCTCATGTGTGGGTTTTATGTAACCACGTGTATAAAAAAAGCATGGGCATAGGCGCGCCAACGCTTTTCATGTTTTTATTGGTTGTGTTCATGGGCGTGGTTATATTTATAGCCACGTATATAAACATATATTTTCTGTGCAATAATCATATTGTTATGTGGAAGATATAGCACATAATTTTATCTGCGTGTGTTCTTTTTTGTGCTTAAGTGTTGTCTTGTCTTATTTCAAGTTTTGCAGTTGGCTCAGTTTTCTTTTTAGTTTGTAGAAAATGTACGTGTAGCTGCGGCTACAAGTAAGCTTTGTAGCCACGTTGATTATCCGTGGCTACTAGTGATGTGTTTCAGTGTTTGTAAATGGCTGGTGTTAAGGTTGTATATGTGTACTTTTTTGTGATAGATTGCAGTGAATATGTGTCAGCCATTTTATTAGTTTTCTTAGAATATAATCCTCTTTTTCTGGTTTTGATTTTGGAAAGTATGAAACTCCCCATTTTGTCTACTTTTCTCACTTTGACTGCAGAACTCAAACGGTGTAGTTCATGTTACCTGTGATAAAATATGATTGGCTTTACTCAGTTGTTTACCAAATATATAAGACAAGCGTGGTGCCCTGTGGATTTAAAGAGGATTTAGAAGAAGAGACTGAACTGCAAATCTAATCAATCATTATTCAATGTTATTGTTATTTCATGAAAAATCATTACAAAAAATGTATTTACACAACCATTTCAAAATTATTTGCTAAACATTATTAAACCTTCCATTACATTAATTCAAATATAACCAACTTCAAAAGATTATCAAAATATTGCATCAATTCAACACTAATAACCATTTACACTATTCCAGCCTTTACATTTCCAATGTTCTTGCTAAGAGTGGTTTGGCCACTCTTGCTACTAGTCCACACAAAATAAACTTTTTATCAACTATAGGTGTCCTAAATCTTCAACATTCATTTTACATAGGACTTCCATTGTATAATAGTTTTGACTTAGCAACATGTAGCCAGTTTCATCCAGATGTATGTTAACGTCTTCTTCACGATTTGTGAACTTTTAAGCCCAATTTCTAACTTTTCAATTGCTTGGCATATATTGAACAACCTCCATGGTGTTCGTTTCCATAGTAAGCAGTATCACATTTTCTTTTTCTTTTCCCTTTTTTCAAACTAGTCACATCATAACACGCGTTAAGTCTGAATATGTGCTTCAACGTGTATAATCAGGCATTGTTTGTGTTTTTGTATGTAGTCATTGACTAATTCACAATGTTACACTTCTTTTTGTATTTCCTTCACTGTTCAAGTGTGGAGAGATCTACATTCTGACCCATGTCTTAATATATTCTTAGGTGTGCCCGGCAAGTGGTCATTCACGTATTTGCTGGGTAAAAGGTTTGCTCTTACGCTGACTGGTAACTTTCATAACTCAACATTAATGGCATACGTCTAAGTTTCGTCTGAACAGAGCATAAGGTCTTTTTTCTCTCTCTCTCTCCCTCTCTCTTGCCGGCGTTCTTCAGGTTATTCAGTTGTTTGCCATTGTTTTGTTGAAAGTTTTATTTGATAATATGTTGATAATGGGGCTCTTGATTTTGTTTGTTTCTTACTGTATTTGTTAACAATGAAATGGTCCTGCTGTATACTGAATATTGTAAAACACTAACAGGCTACCAACCATAGATTGTGGCTTTTACCAGTGGATACAGCTTTCAATCGTGCCCACTGTACATTATATACACTGACCAGGCACTAGCCATGGACATTAGCACAATACTGGCCAGTGGCCACAATCTTTGGCTATGCCCACTATATATCCGAACATATAAATGGGCCACTAGCTATGGCCTTTGACCTTGAGCAGTTTGTACATCTTTTGGCCATGTCCACTGCTTATTGTAAAAATAACAAAATGCAATGATGATGGCCTTCAGCCGTGCCCATTGTGTATTATACAACACTAACCAGCCACTAGCTATGGCCTTCAGCCATGCCCACTGTATATTATATACACTAACCAGCCACTAGCCATAGTCATCAACACACTACTAGCCATTGGCCACGGCATTTGGCGGTGCTGACTGTATATTCTAACATATTAATGGGCACTAGCTATGGCCTTTCGCCAATGCCACTGGCTACAGCTTTCAAAAGTTGCCCACTGTCTGTTTTAAAACAGTGGTGGGCTACTAGGCATGGCTTTTAATCACGCACATTGGTATTTTTTTTTAACACTAACTGGCCACTAGCTATGGCCTTTCATGCTGGCCAGGGACCCCAGCCTTTGTCATGGCCAAGTCTAAATTGTAATCAAAGTTTTCATGAGCTAACTTATAAATGATGTTATGTCTGAATCCATTATTGATGTAATCGGATATATACAATGTAATTAGTGTTGTCACCAGTGATGTGATTTGTAATGCCATCAGTGTTATTTTACAAAATATAATTTGTGGTGTCATCAGTGATGTAATCTGTGATTTCATCATTGTGGTCATAGGCTGCGCAACAGGGGAACGAAGTTAAGGTGGCTTTAGCTGAATTTCAGGGGTTTTGCTGCGTTAACTTTTCACATTAACCCCCTGCAACTAAAGTTTTTTCCTTGAATATATATCATTTCAGCTATCTCTAGTGCCAACATTTAGCCAGAGTATTAGTATCTCTCAAAGCATTATCAACCACTAACTAGAACAAAGCCAGAATTGATCTGTATAAAGTTTTTCCAAGATGCTAACAAAATGCCCCAAGTATAGTTCGTGCTTGTCCACCATTGCTTTACATTCAGTTAAAAAATGTTGACAATATTCCAATATACCTGTTTCACAACACAGTCAGCAATTCCTTTCTTCCTTAGGGATATTATACCAAGAGACACATTCTTCTAGGACTGCTCATGTATTTAATCTTAGTTTTACAAATATTCTTCTGTATTTTGGACAAGGAAATTGATTCAATTACCCCTTAAGTGTAAGATATGGAAAATACAACCTAGCAAAGGTACTAAGGCTGCTAAGGGTTCCCACATGCCGATGACTCATGCACCAATCCCACTTCTTGGTGTCTTTTTTAATATCCCACATAAGTGCACCTTTACCCTCTTTCCAACGGGTGTCAAGAAATCTCCTAAAATAATTTCTCATTAGCAGACTTAAAATCTCTGAGAGCTTTGCATCCACCTTCTTAAATAACTTCATTGTCCTCGAAATTGAATTTCCTTCAGCAGTCATTATCCTAATAAACAGTAATCCACTATTAATTTTAACAATGGAGGATAGCGACGTGAGGCCATTTCTAAATGTATCGCTTCAATCAGGGTATGTTGGGATAATCCCAACAATCTACCCCAAACTTCTCCCTCAAGTTTATTAACCCAAAAGTCATGATTGGCATTACATGGTCTCTTGAGCATGCATCATCCCTGTGGCCAATTTCTGTTTTTTACACTTGGATGATGCCCAGTAAGCGATCCACTATCACATCAATACCACTCTGGGCCATAACATCATATCCCAAATGTGGATATTTCTCCACTCTTTCAATCTTTCCTTCCGGAGTTTGAATGGAACCAGGACATCATTTCACTGTTTTAAAACACATACATTTTGTTTTGCTCATTTTGATAACTACCCCATTGATCGTTGATTGAAGTATGGTCAAAAATAATAACATCATACACGCAAGCCAGCCAAGGTGCGTGGATGTTTCCAATTTTTAGGGGTTTGGGGGGAAATGATCATTATTACGTAGTGTTGCCACCATATCCGCCAGGTACATGTTAAATAGCATGGGTACCAGCAAACATCCCTGATTGGCAACCCTACTATTGGGGCTCTCTTTGCTGGAAACGCCCATGTTGTTCAGTCTGGCCAGAATGGTGGTATCACTATGAAGCTGTTTAACCAGCTGCAGCAAATCTATGGGTATGCCACCTCTTTGCAATTTCTGCCACAATATGGCATGATTCACTGTGTCAAATGCAGCTTTGAAGTCTGTAAACAGGGCATATAATGAGGGATTGCCTTTAGTCCTAGCCTACTTGATTAATTTATTCAACAACAGTATGGGCCTCATTATAGGTTTGCCGGTACAGAAACAACGATGCGGTAAGCTTACCGGCCCCATTGATTCTGGACCAGCAACCTATAAATCTGCCTACCGGAGCTGGTGTGCCCGACAGGTCTGACCCTGCCGGGTGCAGCGGCCACACTAGGCAGACTTGTCGTGGGAGCACCAACACCGTTGTTAATATACAATGGTTGCTCATTGCATAGTTGCAAGAAGTTAGAAAAGTGGGTTGATTCAAATCAGACACAAACAAGGAAGTGTTGAAGTGAAAGGCATTTGTTGAAGTGAAAGGCATTGTAATTTGCATCCATCTGCTAGACCAATTACGGTCGTCAGGATGGGACACAGAGTGTCATTAAAGGGACAGTAATCGAATGCACATACTAGAAAATCTGCTCCCAGGGTCTGAGGGCTACATCAAAAGTGCTAGACCAGGTGTCCAGAGATGAGTCAAGGGTAGAGCGTTACACACGCAAATGCTTTTATGAGTCCAACGTTAAGGGTGCTATGATGATCGTAGCGAGAATTTAGTGAGCAGGGGCATGGATAAGGAGGAAAGACGTGTGACTACAGTAATGTCGGTATGTGCGATCAGTGAGTGCAATAAGGATAGTATGATTACTCAGGTGACAGGATGGTGAGCACAAAACATACCATGGTAAAATGGTATGTTGGGGGTCTTCCTGTACTGGCAGGCCTAGACAGGGGTCACAGACCTTGAGCATGGGCTTTCAAAGGAGGATGGCTTTGCCTGCCGGTACCCCTCTGTAGGTTCAATGAACGAGGAAAGCGGCCAATACGCAGTGTGTATGGGCGGGACTGGGGCCATGCAGGAGCCCTTCCCCCAATGGGCAATGTGGCGGTCATGTTTTCGTGGAGCCTTGTGAGTAGACTCTCTGGCAGGCGTGTCGGTGCTGGAAGACCAGCAAGATGATGTGCGCACCGAGTTTCCCACTTCCAGGAAAAAAGGTAGGGCAGAGGCTCCCCAGACAGGGGTTGCAGGCTTTTAGCTTGGGCCTTCAGAGGGGGCCGGCTTCACCTGACGGTTCCCCTCCATTGGCTCAATAAACGAGGAAAGCCACCAAACTGCAGTGTGTCTGGGCGGAACTTAGGCAATGCAGGACCCTTCCCAGCAACAGCCAATGTGGTGGCCATGTTTTCTTGGAGTCAGAGCTCCTGTTGTTGCATGGAGGACACTGCTAGACTCACCTTGTGAGTAGACTCCCTGGCAGGCGGTTCAGTGCTGGAAGACCAGAAAGATGATGTGTGCACCGAGTGTGCCAGTACCAGGAATAAAGGTAGTGCATAGGCTCCTCAGACAAGGGTGCAGGCCTTGAGCCTGAGCCTTCAGAGGGGACCGGCTTTGCCAGCCGGCTTCCCGCCATAGGCTCAATGAATGGGGAAAGCGGCAACCCACACGTAAAATGTTTAATTCATCATTAGCTACAATTTCTACAATTAAAATATGTGAATCTATCTTTGCAGGACTGATTTCTTTTGAATTAAGATTGTTATGTAAACCGAGTACTAAACCCCAGCAGGGCATCCCACCTCATTCTGCTTGGCATGCTTGTGATACATTTTAAATCCATCAATAGCTATTTCTGTTGTAAGCCAACTTTCTTAAGTCATAAATATGTCAGAGTCTGTTAATATGTTACACGCCACGCTATCTTTTTGCACTAGGTGTGTATGCCCCCTGGTATCCCACGAATTGATAGTTAAATATCACAGCCTTTGAATGGGTAAAATAGGTCAAAATGTACATAGCCAGTTCCACCGCTCATCTTTAGTAACAGGAATATCTTCTTTGATTTTCTGATTCTTAGACATTACTAATCTCACCATTGCCTTCATTGTAACTTTTAATGAAGTGTTATAGTTAGATGTACTGCCTTTCACCAGGTGCTTACCAGCGTACGGATCCACATATCATACCCATTTTTAGCAATGTATCGGTATAAGCTTTTATAGTTCTCACAATCTCACTGGATTTACAGTGTATCCTAGATGTAGGTATTGGGGGATCTTCAAGTTGCTCCAGGACAGTACTTTTAGTGCAGGAATAGCCCCTAACAGGTTCAGAAGGTATGCGTAATTCATCTGAAAATTATTACCCTCCTCGAAAGAGGGCCCAGCCCGAAATGACCATGCAGGCCAGCAGGTGCAACCACTGCCTCCACAGAGGCACACTTACTTAGACACTGTCGGAGTATTAACTGGGTGTTCCAAGAGCCTCCGCTAAAGGGAATTGAGCGTGATGCAAAATACAAAATAGAATACAGGGTAAGTAGAACCAATGGCCTCTATAAACCTGCTCGGCCAATGGTGCCCCAATGCAATAGTCACCCACTGGTGCGGACCAAAGAGTACTCACAAGCTCTCAGGCTACTATGCCCACCAGCTGAGGGCCCGGGCTCAGGTGTCAGCACAAGCTGCAGAGTGCTTTCTCAAACCTATAGGACCCACAGCGGGCTGCAAGCCACAGACCACACCAGTATCACGAACAGCTCCGGTCGCACTGCATTCTGGAAAAGCACGTCCACCTCCAGCGAAGGTAGAGAAAAGGTCCAATGAGCATCCAGCAAAAGTCAAGTGTCAAGCCACACTGATTCCAGTTAGAGAACGAGGAACAGCCGCTTCTAGTACTTTAGTACAGTCCCCTATCATGATTGACCTACATGCACTAGTATGCACTGTAGTTGCCACACTTGACACATGTGTGCGCTATAGCAAGTTTGCTTTAAATACAGGTTACGTGATCACAGGCACCACAACAGAAGTGTTATGACTGTAGAAGCACAGGCACTTTTCAACATACATTTTTCAGAACAAAGCTCATATTGGTCAGGTGAACATCCTAATTGAACCTTTTTCCTTCCTAGACAAAAATGTGCAGTTTCTGTTTACTTTTAAAAGGTATATTCAAGTTTCCGGTATTTTACAACAAGCACAGTGCTGTTGGTTAATTCGTTTTGGGAATTCTGCTAGTTATATGAGTCTGAAACAACCAACGTTTGAAATATTGTGAAACATGGGTCAATCTTTGAAATGTTTAGCTGGATCGCTGGGGAATAAAAGGTACACGCCTGTAATATTCGAGGCAAGTTGCTTTTCTTTAGATTTGTTTTTCAGGTGCACAGTAAGTACAGAGATAGATCAACTGCCTCCCGCGCCCATGCAGACAGTTCTAACTGACACTCATGAAACCTTGGGTAGAGGAACACTCTGTGGTGACCTGATCAACACATGACATTACAGCCCTCACTGCAGAGACATACTAACAGGCATACAGGGTGATCTAAGAAGGATGCCACAGAACCATTTATTCAACAAATAGAAACAATAAAAAAAGAGGCATATGTTAATTGACTTAAAAAGTGTCACAGGCTTTAAAAGTATGAAAGTGTTTGTGAAAAGTGCCAAGAAGTAGCTCTTTGCTCTGCGTGGCCCATTCCATGCAAGAGTTATCTGATCAGAACAAGCACATGTATTTAGGACAGGGGGTGGCCTGAATCTTGCGGATGATCTATTGAGGCATTAACACTTTAAAAAGAGGTGACACTCATAGTATAATGCAGCTTTCACTCCCTGTCGGCTGTCGGACATGAGATTTAACGACCCGCCAGCCCAAGCTTTGTAGGCCAGAGCTTTACCGGGGTATGAATACTTTAAATCCCCCCACTCAGAATGGAAAAAAAAATGACCAATAAAAGTCTGCCGCCATTAAACTAGAAAAGGGAATATGTTCCTTTCGGATGAAGGTGGCCATGGAAAACAGGTGCCAAAATGTCACTTTTCTATGTAAATGGCGACAGCCATTTTTGTTTCCATTTTATTTCCCACTGTAGCAGGCTGTGAAGGCACAGTCGCGCCTGGAAAGGTGTATTGTTATTGGTTAATCTGTCCTTCCCAGGTGCGAATGTGACATATCAGACCTGCAAGTATAATTAGGTGTACTTCTTAAATTTGGGAAACATTGCAGGCTTTTGGGGCATGGAATAGAACAATGTGTGACTAGCGCGACAAAGGATCACTAAACAGGACTAGGCTCGTATATTTGGCATAGGGACTGGCATGGACCTCGGAGCTGCTCCAATGATGAGTATGCTTTTTCAAAACAGGTGACACTGCTAGGATACTTTTGAAAATACATTCTTGCATTTGCAGAAGGTAACAGAGCAAGGTGTGTCGAGGGAAGATGAGGCCGTTTTTAAAGGAGCTCTGAGCATGACACTTTTTTTAAATTTAGGATTCTGAGTTGTAAATGTAGTTGTAAATGTAGGAGCGCCTTGCAGATCTGTGTGGCACACTTTACAAGAGCTGGCTCCACTGCTTGTACTTGCCCTCTTTGCTTTGCGCAATCAGCCTTGGTCCCACCATCATCTCATGCCTCATGAGATTGTGACCGGCAGACAGATGCTAACACTGAGGAGGCCCAACAAGGCCAAAACATGTCTAGGGTTGCTTGTATTTCCGTGCAGAGGGGACCTAGCCTAGCAATTCGGGCTGGGCTGCTATCATTGGTGGCAGTACCTGACTGACTTGCATATGTATGGAACCTTTTTGCAATGGCACAGATGGGCTAAAAACAGTGGTGTGAGGTTGCCCAGAGAATTGCCAGTGGTTCGGCTTTATTGAAAACATTCCACCCATCACCTCATTAATTGTAGCTAACACTGCATGCCCCTGCTCGAAATGCCCACCCTGTCTCTGATGCTCACACTTCTGCTGACATTCTGGGGAGGAGTTTTGGGGGTACCTTAGGGAGCTTACTCAATCTCTCAGATTTATTTCCCTGCAGACTGGGCCCGGACAACACCAGCCAGCATCACCATTCACTGAGGCATCAGCAGAGCAAGAGGAACAGGACTTACTGCTCCCACTGCAACTGAACCTGAGGGACAAAGTATTAATTCAGAACTTCACTAGGAAAAGTGGGGGCCTAACACCGTCACTTACGTGTCTCCCACCATGATCAAGGTCACAATCAAGGTCGTGGGTCATTCCCAATGGATCCATTTGACAGATGACCGATGGGACACAAGCAGTGCCACCCTGCAGGAGAAGAAGGGCTGGCTGTCAAAAGGGGACTGCGTGCCCTTTAAGTATTTCCTTTTGGTCTTCCTTTTGCAGCCTCAGGAGGTCAGACTATCTTCCTCGGTGGTTGCAGCAGAAATGGAGGGAACATGTTGAAAAGTGTGATGTATTTTGTCTTTCTTTTTTCTCTTTTCTTTCTTTCTTTCTTCACTTGTCCTTATTTCAATTGACTGGACAGGAGCGTTTCTCTACAGCAGGAGAAGGGTTATTATGCCCCCCCCAGCCACTGCCAATGGCTTGGCAAGGGAAAAGCGGAATGTTTCACGTTCTGATCTCTTTCTCTGCAAAGCATGGGGCTGACCTCACACCAACTCTGGTAACATGTGGTACGATCACATGACAGCACCGGGGCGAAAGGGGGGTAATGGAACATGTTATGTGCGCTCCCTTATTCTGCATGCAAAGGGGCATGCAGCACATTAATGTAGGAGCGCCTGGCCGATCTGTGTGACACACTTTACAAGAGCCGGCTCCACTGCTTGTACTTGCCCTCTTTGCTTTGCGCAATTAGCCTTGGTCCCACCACCATCTCATGCCTCATGAGATTGTGACTGGCAGCCAGATGCTAACACTGAAGAGGCCCAACAAGGCTAAAACATGTCGAGGGTTGCTTGTATTTCCGTGCAGAGGGGACCTAGCCTAGCAATTCGGGCTGGGCTGCTATTATTGGTGGCAGTACCTGACTGACTTTCATATGGATGGACCCTTTTTGCAATGGCACAGACAGGCTAAAAACAGTGGTGTGGAAGGTTGCCCAGAGAATTGCCAGTGGTTCAGATTTATTGAAAACATTCCACCCATCACTTCTTTGGTTGTAGCTAACACTGCATGCCCATGCTCAAGATGCCCACCCTGTCTCCGATGCTCACAGTTCTGCTGACATTCTGGGAGAGGAGTTTAGGGGGTACCTTAGGGAGCTTACTCAATCTCTCAGATTTATTTCCCGAAGACTGGGCCCCGACAACACCGGCCAGCATCACCATTCACTGAGGCATCAGCAGAGCAAGAGGAACAGGACTTACTGCCCCCACTGCAACTGAACCCAAGGGACAAAGTATTAATTCAGAACTTCACTAAGAGAAGTGGGGGCCTGTTGGGTATTTTGTGTAGATTTGGAGCCTAGCGGTATTTTCTTACCACCAAATACAAAAATAGTTTATTAATAACCACTCCTTGTATTTAGATTAGGTTTGGTATTATAGTGGTATAGTAGCTATGCATTATTTCAGTACACAGATTCCTACAGTTGGTATACATTTCGTTGTGGTATAGTGATGAGCATAATTTCTTTGTTTTATTTGTGGCCCCAACATACAAAACCCCTTTCTTTTGTTTAGACTGTTCTTGTGATCTCTAGAGGCCTCAGGCTTCTACATTATTCAATAGCACCACATTTTCATATGGAGTGCCACTTATGGCTGTTGTCACTGATTTATCTACACCAGCGAGCTATGCTTCCATAAAGTCTTCACAATAACATGTGGTATTATCACTAATTTATTTACATTAGTGAGATTATGTTTCCATGGAGTATTCACAATCACATGTGGTATTATCATTAGTTTATTTACATTAGTGAAACTATTTCCAGAGGCCTCTCTCTCTGCTGATTCATGTACGCCCAGCAGACTATCGGATTGTGGTCCACTCAGAAGCCACACACATATATACACTGAGTGGAACCACACACACAGCTATTTGTAATTACTCATAACATAACTTTTGCCACATAGGATGCTTGGCATATATTACCTAATAACCTCCCCTTTTATCATGTGATATGGGCTAATTGCACCAGAGAAAACAGAAGCAAAAAGAAGCCTTTACACAGGTTGTGATTTACATCAGTTTCATTTAAAAAATCATACATTACCAGCTTTACGAGGCAGTCTTTTCTAAAATAAACATAAGAGAAACAATTACAACATACATGGTATTTCATTAGATTCTTTGCAACAATAAAGAAAACAATGCATCAGTGGATTTGCATTTAGATGGCAACTTTAGAGTGTATCATTTAAATACAGTGCTTCTTCAATGGGAGCTATCGCTACGCTGCATGCCTGAAATAGATTTCATTCACACACCGCACTCTCACTTTGTATCAGATAATTACCAGCAACTGGTAGCTGTTCAGCACACGAAATCTCTGGGCTGGTCGCTTTCTTTAGATGGCTCAGGACTTCCTTTTAGAGCACCCCAGCGAGAACATGCAGAAGAACATGCAGTTCCAATCTGCAATCTTCTATTCTCAAGCCGGTGCTCATCGACTAGAATCCCCAGCCTGTGAAGGTCAACAGTACACTGGAACGACGCCTCTCAGCCAGGCAACCCCACAGCCACTTCAGCCAAGTCCTCACCGAAGCTATGCAAAATGGACACTGCCTTTCTTCCTCCACGAGGTGCACCAAGAAACCTCTGTTACAGCCCCTAACGTGACACCTGTCCAAAACAAATCCATCATGTCATACCCTCCTACTTCAAACAATAGCTCACTTTTACAATAAGCAACTGTAACAAAATTGATTTCCTGCTTATTCAAGTTTTGTTTCCTGAGCAAGGACCGTGAAAAGCACAAAGAAAAAGAGAGAAAAAAAAAATCTGAATGCACGTTTAAAGTGAGCCTCAGCCTGCCACATTTTGCAAATGGAGAACACATTACAATATTAAGAAGTTAAAATCGTGTTAGTACTTGTTAATTATATTAGTTCATTAATTATCTAATGTGTCTCCTGCAGTAGAGGCATTTCAGGTGAGCAAAGAAAAAAAAATGGTGTGCTTTTTAAATGAGAAAATGGTTTGTTTTTGACCTGTCTTCATTTACATGTCCATATGTTACACCATTAAAAATGATGTGCTTTTACAATGTTTAACCTGTCTTCATTTGCATGTCCATATGTTACACTGGCAACACATGGCTTGCTGTACCACATTATAGGAATACATTGATCCCATGCAGTGGCTCTGCACTCCAAAAACACACTAAATAATCCTACATATCCCCTGCGTTTTCCGAGAATTTGGCCATGGTCCAGGCCACAATTGGAAGAAATCCAACTTGCCCCCTTTCTTCTTTTAAAATGTGGTCATCCAACAAAATGAATATTCACATGTGAAAAATGAAAATTGAAAAATCACTGTTCAATCATCATAATATCAAAATTCATCTCTGAGTCCATCAGTTCTTATCAAATATTTTACATATTTCTTCCCAATGGAAGTGTCCATAGTCCAGTGTTTTAATGTTATACTTGAAGTTAATCACAAAACAATAAAATAAAACAAATAGTTAAAATAAATAATTAACATAACAGATTAAAATAATTAATTAAAATAATAAATACGTGCAACTCCATACTCCAGGACACTTGCCTGCCTCTGATATGTCCCGACCGGCGATGTCACATCATTTGGTTCATTTGGGGGCTCTTTCATCTTGGCACTCTTGGATCCTTTTTCCATAGAAGTCATCTCTTCTTTGGCATTCCGGTTATTTTGTCTTCGCCTCCACCCGGAGGCAGGCATCATTTGATCTTCATCCAGAGGACTCCAGGACTCCATCGTCTCCCGTGGCCTCCGGTCCCGGAACCTCTGACTAAATGTATGTTAATATTCTAAATCAAATAGAAAATAAACAAATTAAGTACATACCACAATACTAACTTCACCCTTTTGCCAAAAATAAAACATGCTTTGTAACACATTTCGCCCTTTTTCTCTCACCTTCTGAAATTAAGCACAGGTTAAAGAGAAAACAAACATACATAAAACAACATTCAATATTTAATACATTTTCATTTTGAAAAACAATTCCATTAATTTCAGCTTCCATTTTTTTAAATTTTTTTTGTATATATATATATATATATATATCACAGAGTTTATGTTCAATTATAATTAACCATCTTCATTTAACTTCTCTGCTGCTGCTTTCTGACTAGACACATTTACCTTACCCTTTTATGTTCAAGGGACTGTATCTGTTTCTACACGCTCAAGTTGTTTAATCTCATGTATGGGGTGGCATGGTTTAATTTGATTCACATGAACAAACTGTTCTATTGCTGTTTCACCTTCAGTCTTCAAAATTTTATAAACCACAGGAGATACCTTATCTATAATTCGAAATGGCCCCTGCCAGGCTACTAGATATTTTTCTGTTTACCTTTTCCAAAATGAAATTTATACACCTGATCGCCCACACAATATTCCTTTACTGATGTCTTTTTATATAATATGACTTTGCCCTGTCAGCAGCTCTTTCTAGATTTATCTGCACAAAAATGCATGTTGCAAATGTTTCCTCAGTTCATCAATGTATTCATGAACTGTGGATGCACTCACAAGTGTCTGCTCATGTGTTCTGTATAGCAGGTGTTGGGGTAACACCATTTTCCTACCTGTTAAAACCTCATGGGGACTAATACCTGTTGCTTTGGCAGGAGTTGATCTGATTGCCTTCAAAACTAAAGGTAAATGTAAATCCCAGCTGGAACCTGCTTCTGCCACAAATTTCTTTAATATGTCCACAACAGACCTATTACTGCGTTCAACTCCACCCGAAGAAGCCGCCCGATATGCAATATGTAGTTTTCTTTTCACACCCAGTATTTGCCATACCTTACTCATTAGAGCACTTGTGAAATGCCTTCCTCTGTCTGATTCTATTCTTTGTGGCAACCCAAACCTTAAAAACACATGATTCACCAGTAATGTGGCTGCCGTTTGTGCACTACAATCTGGTGCAGGAATACACTCAATCCATTTTGACATCAAACACACCACACTTAAAATATAACAGATCCCCCTGCTCGACCTCTTTACAGGCCCTACATAGTCTATTTGCAAATCTGACCATGGAAGAGTTAGGCCTCTTTTCATTAATGGAGCTCTATGCATTGGTGAAGCAGGTTTAAATTGGGCGCATACTAGACATCCTCTAGTATATAATTCCACATCTTGGGACATATGTGGCCAGTAAGCATAATCCTTTAGTATTTCCAATGTTTTTTGTGAACCTCTGTAGCCTTCAGTTATTGCATCATGTGCATGGTGTAGCATTAGCCCTCTGAATGAAAGGGGTACCACCCACTGTATCTTTCCTGTTATGGACTCTCTAATCATGAGTCCATCCTGTAGTCTAATTCGTTTTTTATTCTTTAATAGCACCCTGAACTCTTCTTTTCCTATACAATCATTTTCTGGTAAAGGGTTTTGTTCAGGGTTTATCAAATGATTATAATATATTCCCAAAATTAGATCATCCTTTTGTGCCTCAATCAGATCTTGGTCTAGTGTATCATAACTCCATTGGGCTACTGGTTCATCTACCTCCTTTGGTGCTTTAGAACGTGTTATTGCATCAATTTGTATTTCACCAAGTAAATGTTCAATAGGTAGCAATTCTCCCATCACGGCCCCAATTTTAGCCAAGTGATCTGCCTTATCATTCCCCTCCTTATCCTCTCCTGGTGTTTTTAAATGCCCACAAATTTTTCTCCAGTATATTGTTAAATCATTTTCTGACACCAGCTTGTATCATTTTTCCATGTTTAAGTGGTTTCTTGTTGTATTTAGTCATGCCTCTCGCTTTCCAGCCAGGTAAATATTCCGCAAAGCTATTTCGTGCATAGTCAGAATCAGTCACCAGGACAATTTCACTGAATTTATTATCAACTGCAGTAGCAATTGCCTTATAAATGGCTGTCAGTTCTGCGACTTGACTGCTCCTAGCTTCAATTCTCATCCCTATACTAGGGACGCCTTCACATTTCAACCAGACATTTCCTATTCCTGACACTAATTGTTTATTACTGTCATTTTCAATGTGAAAAGCACAACCATCAACATATTGGGCCTCATTACGACCCTGGCGGTAAGGGGTTTACGCCAGCGTTAGCTGCGCCGACCCCTTACCGCCAATTACGAGGTCCCTTAGCGCCATGGAGGTTTTAACACCCGCTTTTAGCGGGTGTTAAAATCCATGGCGCTAAGGGACCATGGAGTTAATTACGCCACCGTAATTTACGGTGGCGTAATTAACGCCTTCCCCACTCCCATTATGCCCTATGGGGCAAAAATGGGAATGGGGAAGGGTAAATGGGGATTGGGGACTTACCGCCCCGCCAAGGTCGGAATGGGGCGGTAAGTCCGCCAACCACCATGGCGTAAACGTAGTTTACGCCATGGTGGTAAAGTCACGGCCCAGGCGGTAACTTACCGCCTGGGTCGTAATGAGGCCCATAGAGTTGGCAAGTCCTTGCTTGTTTTTTCATGAAAAGCTTTGTGTGGTGATGGTTCAAATTCCTGCAAATTAGGTTCTACTTCCATTTCGTTTGATACCTGTTCAGCTGCACAGTCATGTAAATCTGCTAAACCCTGAGCAATTGGGCTTCTCTTATTTTGGCCATATCTCACTTCTACAGGAACGCCTTGCAATGCCAGCATCCATAGGCAAGCATAGGCAATGGTTTTGTGGTTCAAATCATGTTTTTGTGATAACACTGCTGACATACAATGTTCAGAGAAACCTTTTTCTATAAAGAAATCCCTGTCCTTTATGGGATATGCTAAACACGGTGCCTTTACAAGACATTCCTTTAATTTAGCCACTGCCTCAGACTGCTCTTTTTCCCATTTTCAGGGTGTATTCAGTTTAAGCAGTTTAGTCAATGGTTGAGTGATTTCAGCATAATTTTCAATGAACTTTCTGTTATAGCCTGTCATTCCTAATAAACTTTTTACCCCTTTCACATTTTTAGGGTCTTTTAGTTTTTGTATAGCCTCTATTTTTTTCTTTTGTGGATTTAGTCCATGTTCAGTCACATCATGGCCTAGAAAGTTCACTTTTTTCTTGCATCATTGTGCTTTTTGTAAAGACACTTTGGCGCCTGCCTTCTGCAATTGGCCAAGCACATGTCTTATTTCATCAAAATGGCTTTTCAAGCTTTCATTTTTTATCAGCACATCATCCACGTAAACTATGGTTCCACTTTCTGCTGCATCAGGCATAGCTTTTCTCAAAGATATGCCAAATTCACTCCCACTATTGACGTACCCGAATGGAGTTCTAACCCATGCGTATTGAGTCTTATCAAATGAAAAGGAAAATAAATTCTGTATCTCCTCTGCCAATGGCACGCACCAATACCTAGAGGTGAGATCTAATGTGGTAAATACCTTTGAACCATGTATCTGAGCTAATCATTGATCAATGAATGGCAGTGGCCATCTGGATACTGGCACTCTTTTATTTAACTCCCTCAAATCTGCACACAGACGCCATTGACTATTTGGCTTTAACACACCTAAAATAGGTGTATTAGATGTGCTATGAATGGGCCTGAGGATTCCCCGCGACTCCAAATTTTTAATAATCTCTGGCAATGACTCTAAACACGCCAATGGTAGTCTATACTGGCGCGCAAATATTGCACTTCTGTTACACCCTTCCGGTAGCGTGGCCACATGTAAATCAGTTAGACCGCAATCATGAGCATCTTTTGCAAATACATCTTTAAACTCCATAAATATCCTCCTCAGTTCATTTCTATCCTCATCGTTGTCACATGCATCCGCTGATAGAATCTGCTCCTCTACCATTTTGGAGAATTCTGGAAAATGTTCTGGCATGGGAATCTCGGCGCTTTCCTCTAATTGTGTGGCTGTGACTCTTTGTAAAGCTGACACTTTTAAATGTTTTGGCATATCAGCTTCCACTTCAATGGGCTGATTTTCTATTTCATTTTCATTTTAGTTAAATGTTATGCAATCCTCTTGATGACAGCACACTGTCTCGCTTGAATCATAAGGGTACACAGAATGAATTTTAAATATCCCTTTGGGCTGAGAGTCCAGGTATTCTGGCAATTCACCCTTAGCATCTACATACTTTTCAGGGATATTTCCAATCACCATGTTATTTAGATCTGCTGTTTAATGTGATTTTTGTATGGCCATTCCTATTGGGGAGTTTTCCTCTAAATGAATATCCTGACAACCTTTATTATTCACCATAATTTTTACAGACCCTCACCCACATCTACCAATGGAATGTATTCATAATCCAGGCCTTGCTGTTTCATGGATTCATTCAGACACACAAATGCATCAGAATCTTTCATCTGCTATCCATTTTTGCATTTCACTGTTATTGCAAACTGCTTTGTGAATGCAGGGATAATAGTATCTTTCCTCATTTGTAATTCAATTGCATAAGGGACCAGCTGTGCGCAATGATAAGCCCTTCTTTTGTCTTCAAATTCAGGTGCCGGCCCACCTATGCATGACCATATCTTTTGATTAAGGAAATCTAACACCATACACATTCTATGCATGATGTCATTGCCCATGTAAAAGTCATTTTGGGTTCCACTCACTATCCAAACATTATGGTAAATTGTTTTTTGTCCAATGTTAATTTTCAGCATGCATCTACCTGCAATTCGGTTTTCAAAGTCTGGACTGTCCAAACCAGAGACATACTGGTTTTTAATCCTAAATTTCCGGATCTCCTCCCTTTCCATTATTTTTTGCAACAATTTCTCATTAATGAAGCTCCTTTCCTGTTCAAGCGCTAAAGTGGCTTTTATTGTTTTAGAATAGTCATTTATCCCAACATGAACCCATGGTTGTTCATCTTCCATGTGTATTTCAGCAAGATTGGTAATGTGTTTTTCTGAACCTGCTCTAGGAGCAGTATTCTGTTTGCATGTCTTCTCTTTTAAATAAAAACGTAAGGTGTGCTCATCTATGGCAGTTTGCCATTCTTTCCTTGGGTCTAAGTATATTTGTACAGGTAATTTTTCATTTTCACTCTGCATTTTGTCTTGACACATTAATATAACAGTGACGCTAGGTATGCAACTATTCTGGAGATACACTTCCACTGCATCATTTGTTTTTGCAACGGTGTGACATTCATTTATATTGCTGTTTTGTGATTTTAGTTTCTTAGGTCTCAATGGTTTTTTAGTTAAGGACCACAGTACTCCATTCACCCCATCTATTAGAGGAGATAATCTTTTTAGGCAATCTGTTCCCATCAGAAATGGTATTTCACAAATGGTTGTGACCAATACCTCCTGTTTCATTCTGTGTTTACCGATCTTTATGTCAACCTCCGGACGCCTATAATAGGCACCTCCTCCCCGTTAAAATTATGGACTGGACCTTGAGTTTCCTTCACTGTGATCTGATTCTGCGGGGATCTCGCTTCATTGATACACTTTACTAATTCTTTAGACATAATTGTGGCCTGTGCGCCAGTGTCAATCATTGCAAATGTATGGCATTTTTCTTCCTTCCGCAATTATGGGACCATAATACCTGTCTTCAACTTCCTCTAACACACATAAGAAATGTGAATTCTTACTGATTTCAGGGTTCACCTTTCTCAGGCCTTTTTCACTTTTGGCTAAGCACATTGGTAAATGGAAAGACATTTTTCCCTCCTTTTTGCTCATTCCTGTGTGAGAGATTTTATTAATTTGCCCATGTTCAGAGGTTTTTTGGAGTGTGGCCACCGTTCGCCCATCCATCCAGGTATCATCGGAGGTCACACTACAACCCTCCAACTGAACATGTGTTACAACATCACTTGGCAATTTGTCATTGTCTAATTCTGTGCATTTGTGATTATTCAGTATGGTACCAGCCCTTTTATTCTCTTCAAAAATATGTGGTTCAAAGAATTCTTCAGGTGATTGACCGGTACCCTCCTTTTGAGCATTTCTTTTTCCTGCCTGTGTTTGGTCATTGCTTTGATTGCCCAGGGAAGGGATTATAGCATCGCCACTTACTCCCGGTTCACTGGTATTCCCCATGCATGAGTCATTTTTCTTAAACCTGTCTCTTTGTTCTTTTGGATTTTCAGGTTTTCCTATTTCATTTGTACAGATCGCCAATGTTTGATTTAGTTCTAGGTTAAAGCGTACCTCTCTTTTAGAAGTATTTGCATTTTCTGTTACATGTTCATGTACTGGTATTTTCACTTTTAAATCATTAGGCATCTCAGAGTCATTATGCAAAATTACATCAGAGTCTTTTTGGCGCTGCAGGTATCATAAGTACTTAGTCACTTTTCAGAAGCCCCCCGGTCATTGGTATGGCCTTCTGCCCCCTCCTTTGATTACTGTTTTTGTGCAGTACAGAGCTTTCCTATTTGCTCAGCTAACATTTTCACTTGGGCCTCCAAGCACTGGAATCTTTCCATCTCTCTAGAATCCTCTCTCTGTGGCCTAGATGTATATTGGTTATTTTCTCCCTGATTGGATCTATTCTGATACCTCTCAGGAGAATGATTTCTATTAGGATGGTTCCTGAACTCTTGATTCATTTGCGGAGGGAAGCGGGGTGCACCCATCCTTTGGTTGTAGTCCCCTGGTGGGGAATCATTGTACTGACGTGAAGTGTAGTTCATATTCTGCCTCATGTCCTGTCTCTCAGGTTGTGGGTACTGGCCCCTATGTTGATTCCCATTATCAGCAAATCGATCCACGTATCGGGGTCTATCCTGATTACCATATATCATGGTATTGAGATCAAATCTGCTTTGTGTCCCCAATGTCTGATAAGGACCATCATTTCTTTGATCCTGATTTTGTCTCTGGTTATTGTTCATCCCTGACATATCAGGTCGATAGCCTGCCCGGGGCCTATCTCCTAAGTACCTGGGGCTGCTGTAGCTCTCCCTATTACTAGGATCATGTGATTGGAACATTGGTGCAGGGTGTGTTGACCTTTGTTGATTACCCCTCTGTTCAGGTGCCAAATTATTTTTACTTGGACTTTGAGCAGACTCGAGGGACCTTTTGGCTGACCTGATTTCCATCACTGTTGCTGAGGGTTCTTTAGATTTAGGTCTAGTATCTTTCATTTTATCACTTTCTCTACCCTGACAATAGAGTACCTCATATAGTTTTGTGCTTTGGTGTACAATCCATTCCAGGGACTTGTCACAGTCAAATTCACAGACTAATTGGGATATGATGTCTTTCTGTAGCCCATAGAAGTAGGCAGTTTTAAACTCATTGGAATTGTGGTCAAAAGATACATCAAAGCGAGAAAACTCTCTTTTCAAGTCTTGTAAAAACTGGCGAGGGGGTGTATTAGGCCCAGCAGTGATTGTGTACGCGACTTTCTTTGCCTCCTGCAAGGTCTGGAAAGGAGGAAAATGATGCCTAATCTCTTTTTCGAACTCCGCCCATGTCATATTCTGCTGCTCATTCACTCCTCTTATAATACTGGTCGTCGGGGCATCTAAAGTTAAATAAATGAAAATACTGCCTGTACTGTTCCTTAGGTATCTGGAGTGCTTTAAAAATGTCATGAACCGCTTCTAAGTGATCCTCAATGCAGCATTCCCCTCCTTTTTTAAATGGTTTGATCAGGGCTTTAATGGATTTCATTATCTTTATGGGGCTGCTTCTTGCAATGCCTGGAATTGCACTACTTGGTGATTCAACCCTGGTTCCAGGTAGGATTGGTGGCGGCCCCCAATGCGAGTATCAAATCCCCCAAGGGCGCTGCAACCAAGTTCAGTCACCGGCCCAGTCACTGGGGCACTAGCCCTTTGGGTAGAAATAGAATTCACCTAAACTCCATTGAATGTGGTACCTTGTCGCCTCTCCTGGGACCTGGGTATGCACATTTGCTGTTCTAGGTCCTTACACTTTTTAAGGAGCCTGTCTGCTTGTTTTGCAAATAGTTGTTTTCATCACTCATTTTATTAATTACCTCCTGCATGTCACACATTTGCATTTGGCATTCAGTAAATTCTTTATTTCTCTTGTCTCTTTCTTGAAGCATTTTAACCATTTCTTGTTCCGCATTTTGGAGGTCACTTTCTTTCTCATAATGTTCTTTTTGTAAAATCTGCATTTCTGACACAACCTCATCTTTATCTTGTCTAATGTGGTCCACCAATGCTTTTAAGTGTACCAATTCTTGTTCACTGTCCTCAAACTGTTTCTTGCTTTTGGACAATTGAACATCAAAATCTCTGCATTTTAACTGCATGTCTTTTTGGCATACATCCAATTCTGCTCTTAACATTTCCTCTTTCTTACTTGCCCCATCTAAGTCAGTCTTTAACCTGTTAATTAGCTGGGTGTCATTTTCTTGCATTCGCAGGGACCTATTCAAAATAAACCAGATTTTGGCGCATAGCCGTATCAAACAGTCTTTCTCTGCATTTTTATCGGCTGCATTTAATAACCTTATAAGGCAGACCTGAATTATGCTGCCTTCTGCAAAAATATTGTCTAGTTTTTCTTTCTGCACCTCACCATGAATGCGGTCATGCCATTCTGAGGTACTATTCGATGACCACGTCCCATGTGCAAATAACTTTGCCTCTAAATATTGCACTAGGTCTGAGAATGTGGTTTCCCTTTTTTTTAGTTTTTAGTGACACACTGCTATTATGAAATGGGTTCCCTTTAATGTACAGATGGCGGTGTGAGACACACTTGCCACGCCCAGTAGGTGCTCTATGATCACTTTCCTGGCCTGCAACGCACCATAAATATGTTGGGTATTTTGAGCCTAGCAGTATTTTCTTCCACCAAAAACAAACATAGTTTAGTAATAACCACTCCTTGTATTTAGATTAGGTTTGGTATTATAGTGGTATAGTAGCTATGCATTATTTCAGTACACAGATACATTCAGTTGGTATACATTTCGTTGTGGTATAGTGATGAGCATAATTTCTTTGTTTTATTTGTGGCCCTAACATACAAAACCCCTTTCTTTTGTTTAGACTGTTCTTGTGATCTCTAGAGGCCTCAGGCTTCTACATTATTCAATAACACCACATTTTCATATGGAGTGCCACTTATGGCTGTTGTCACTGATTTATCTACACCAGCGAGCTATGCTTCCATAAAGTATTCACAATAACATGTGGTATTATCACTAATTTATTTACATTAGTGAGATTATGTTTCCATGGAGTATTCACAATACCATGTGGTATTATCACTAATTTATTTACATTAGTGAAACTATTTCCAGAGGCCTCTCTCTCTGCTGATTCATGTACGCCCAGCAGACTATCGGATTGTGTTCCACTCAGAAGCCACACACATATATACACTGAGTGGAACCACGCACACAACTATTTGTAATTACTCATAACATACTTTTTTCCACATAGGATGCTTGGCATATATTACCTAATAACCTCCCCTTTTATCATTTGATATGGGCTAACTGCACCAGAGAAAACAGAAGCAAAAATAAGCCTTTACACAGGTTGTGATTTACATCAGTTTCATTTCAAAAATCATACATTACCAGCTTTGCGAGGCAGTCTTTTCTAAAATAAACATAAGAGAAACAGTTGCAACATACATGGCATTTCATTAGATTCTTTTCAACAATAAAGAAAACAATGCATCAGTGGATTTGCATTTAGATGGCAACTTTAGAGTGTAGCATTTAAATGCAGTGCTTCTTCAATGGAAGCTATCGCTACACTGCCTGCCTGAAATAGATTTCATTCACACACCGCACTCTCACTTTGTATCAGATAATTACCAGCAACTGGTAGCTGTTCAGCACGCAAAATCTCTGGGCTGGTCGCTTTCTTTAGATGGCTCAGGGCTTCCTTTTAGAGCACCTCAGTGAGTACATGCAGTTCCAATCTGCAATCTTCTATTCTCAAGCCGGTGCTCATCGACTAGAATCCCCAGCCTGTAAAGGTCAACAGTACACTGGAACGATGCCTCTCAGCCAGGCAACCCCACAGCCACTTCAGCCAAGTCCTCACCGAAGCTATGCAAAATGGACACTGCCTTTCTTCCTCCCCGAGGTGCACCAAGAGGCCTCTGTTACAGCCCCAAACGTGACGCCTGTCCAATAAAAATCCACCATGTCATACCCTCCTTCTTCAAACAATAGCTCACTTTTACAGTAAGCAACTGTAACAAAATTGATTTCCTGCTTATTCGAGTTTTGTTTCCTGAGCAAGGACCTTGAAAAGCACAGAGAAAAAGAGAGAAAAAAAAATCTAAACGCACGTTTAAAGTGAGCCTCAGCCTGCAACATTTTGCACATGGAGAACACATTACAATATTAAGAAGTTAAAATTGTGTTAGTACTTGTTAATTATATTAGTTCATTAATTATCTAATGTGTCTCCTGCAATAGAGGCATTTCAGGTGAGAAAAGAAAAAAAATGTTGTGCTTTTTAAATGAGAAAATGGTTTGTTTTTGACCTGTGTAGCCTGTCTTCATTTACATGTTCATATGTTACACCATTAAAAATGATGTGCTTTTACAATGTGTAACCTGTCTTCATTTGCATGTCCATATGTTACACTGGCAACACATGGCTTGCTGTACCACATTATAGCAATACATTGATCCCATGCAGTAGCGCTGCACTCCAAAAACACACTAAATAATCCTACAGGCCTAACACCATCACTTACATGGCTCCCACCATGATCAAGGTCACAATCAAGGTTGTGGGTCATTCCCAATGGAAATTGAGAGCGGTTCACCACACATTGAATGCGCCACACACAGAATCAAAAAAGAATTGCTTGTATGTGTGGTTTGATCATGAAAAAAATATAAATGAAAAGAGACGTGCAGTTTTCCATTGGCAATGCAAATACCCTCAGGTTTACATGTGTTTCAGCTGCTCAGGGATGATTCACTTCTTCCGGACAGAAAAACTGAATGTGTAACAAACAATCTCTGTTTCTAACAACAATGTAATGTAAATGCACGTTTTGGTAGATGGGGAGTACAATCCTTCAACGTTACAATTGACAGGCATAGGGGCACCCTGCCCGCCGTATCACTAATATGAATACTATTGTTTGGGCTTGAGCGTTGCACATCTGGCAATTTAACTTATATTTAAAATATCCAAATTCAGGTTGGGATAATGAAACAAACATTTAATACAAGTATTAGACAAGGTAAGCATCTCTGAATATGAAGGTAAATGATCAAGAAGCATTCTTAAAAATTATTCTGTGAACATGCAATGACAATATTCACCGTGACCGCCGTCAGGTAGTATGGCATTTTGTTACACATACTACATAATCTATCATGTATTTGGGGATTTTACGCGGGGTTGTAATGCGGTTATACACAACCATTCACCATTCTAATATGGCACCCACCAAATAGGAACAGTAAGAGAAAAGGGACAACTACTGCTACCATGGCAACCATATGAAAACACTGCTGCCCAACACGGCGGACCAGTATTGTGCAGAGCCGACGCGTGAAATGACTTCCAAACAGATACGAGGTAAGCGGGTGCCTATGCGCGCAGACTGTGAGAGAGAGCGGGAGAGGTTCTTGTATGTCCGCATTGCTAGTTACAGACACGTGAGAATAGAACTAGGAAACCAATCGGGCTGATCCATTTTGATGCGCTCTCAGTGATGGAGTGAGAAGCGGTGTGGCTCACCATCCTACTGCTTATTTAGCAACTATAAACAGCACTAATATGACAAACTGCAATTGTACATTAGTTATTATATGAAAATACTTTACATGATTAGCAACTATACGGCATACTTTTAAGCTTACGAGACTCACTATATTTAGATACTCAGGACCTTCTTTGAATATGCTGTACATGCAATTAAGGGACCGCAAACTGTACATACTTAACATTAAATATATGTCATTGGTTAATCATATAAACATACAATATGCTGTGGCGGTTTCTTAGTATATATTTAAGGACTACTGTGGATTTACGAGTTAAATGAATTCCATCGTTTTTTTGTGACTTTAGGGATCTACCCATGACTTTACTGTGAGAAGGATCTTTGGGTAAGAAAAATAACTTTTCTCTTATTAGTGGGGCAAATCAGTGCAACTTATAATGTTGAATTATGGAACGTTAATCTATCAGGGTGTACAGGCTCTGTCAGATGCTATATGCCCATACCCCGAACACAATGGTCATCATTCATGGAACTTATTCCTTATTTGAATTAATGGGCCATAGTTTTAGACTTGGTCTGAGTCAAGGAACACAAGTAGTATGAACTAAAATGTGAATCTTTGAATGCCTTCTTTTCATTCAAACATATTCTAAAAATGTGTTTCATGTCTTTTTCTCCCGTGTCTCTTCTTTGTTTCTATATTTTTTTATTTTTTTCTCCAACTCATTTCTTTTGTGATTATTTGGTTGTTGTTATTTATCTTGGGGATTATATTGATTCACTTATGTCATTGGACCCTCATGCTTAAAATACACTCAACCCCTCATTTTCACCTTTCCCCCTCTGTTTTTTCAACATATTTTGATCGCCTAACATTAATTGTGGTACATTTTGATTTTTACTCAACATGTGCTTAGAACATGTATATGAACATGTATGTGAATGATTTCGTGAACTGCCCAATTTGTTTTGAAAAAGGCTCTTGAGCAGCCGAAACACGTGTAAACCTGACGGCATTTGCATTACCAATGGAAAACTACACGTCTCTTTTCATTTATATTTTTTTGTGATGAAACCACAAATACAAACAATTCTTTTTTGAATCTGTGTGTGGCGCATTCAATGTGTGGTGAACCGCTCTCAATTTCTACTAACCAAGGAGGTAGGGGAATTGGCTCCTCCAAAAATGACTGCACGGATGCGGCATGGCCGAAAGGCCAATAACGAACCAGGTCGCTGACAGAAGAAGTTGCATCCAAAAGTCTCCCCCAAACAAACTCTGTAATCCATCATTCGCAATGGATCCATTTGACAGATGTCCGATGGGACACAAGCAGTGCCACCCTGCAGGAGAAGAAGGGCAGGCTGACAAAAGGGGAGTGCCTGCCCTTTAAATATTTCCTTTGGGTCTTCCTTTTGCAGCCTCAGGAGGTCAGACTATCTTCCTGGGTGGTTGCAGAGAAAAGGAGGGAACATGTTGAAAAGTGTGATGTATTTTGTCTTTCTTTTTTCTCTTTTCTTGCTTTCTTAACTTGTCCTTATTTCAATTGACTGGACTGGGGTGTTTGTATACAGCAGGGGAGGGTTATTATGCACCCCCAGCCACTGCCCATAATGTGGCAAGTGCTAATGCAAACCCAGCCACTGACCATGGCTTGGCAAGAGCAAAGCGGGAAGTTTCACGCTCTGATCTCTTTCTCTGCCAAGCAGGGGGCCGTCCTCACACCAACTCTGGTAACATGTTGTACGATCACCTGACAGCACCAGGGGGAAAGCGAGGTAATGGAACATGTTATGTGTGCTCCCTTATTCTGTATTCAAGGGGGCACTCAGCACACTTATTTCCAGGGAGGTGCCGGTGCAAAAGGCGCAGTCTTTACTTCATATGGTATTGTGTGAAGTTACAGGTCTTTTCCAGTGACGGACAGTAACTGTGCAATGGGTGGAGGAACGGGAGATAGTACAACTAAATACTAAAGATAAAAAAGATGACAGAGGATCCTGACACAAGGGACATAGTGCTGCATTACGAGCGGCAGGGGCCACAGAGGGGGGAGGTTACTTTCACAACGCACCACACGCTTACATGCCTGAACAGGACAGGACACTCCATACCTTGGTGTAAGATGAGGCCACAAATGGACGTGAAGGGGGTGTTCTTCTTCAGAGATGAATGGGTGGAAGGGATGATGATGTGAAGGGCAAAGGGTTTGGTGGGGTATGAAGTAGTGACTTATATTAATGCATCCTGTTTGAAGAGATGGGAGGGAAATGTACATGCCCTCATTTGGATAACTGACAACAAAACACCTGTGGCGATAGAAGCAATCACACATCCTTCTTTGTGTTTCAGGTCACAAGGCACCATTAACATAGGGGAGAATGTGGACTGCACCAAAACGATGGAGCTACCTAGTATGCAAGACAGGACCTCTACGATCATGATCTTCTGGTGGGCCTTTGGGCCCAATGCCTACCTACAGTTGCCACCACGTTGGGGCGGCTCATGCTCCCTAGTAGCACTACACACACCAGCCTTGTTTGTGCCCCACTCAGACGTTACCCCTCTTAATGCCCATACTGTTGCCGAACTGTCGCTCAGACATTGCCCCTCTTAATGCCCATACTATTGGCGAAATGTCGACTAATGCACATTATTTTGCTGAACATTTGAGTAAACTCGCTTACCCTCCCAGGATAATATCAGACATTCGTGACTTAGACGTACTATTGAAGGACTATTGAATGCTAGGCACAGACACTCGCATCCTAGGCAATTTATCAGTAACGTTTGGAATTATAGTTCTGCTGGTGCTAGAATAGTAAAATAAGAAGGAGTTTTCCTCAATGTGAGTAAACGTAGGAGAAGGAGAGATAACAATCTTGCATCTCAGAAATCATCAGAATTGTTGCATGAGATACCGACTGAGTTCAGATAGTTTTTTTGAAACGGCTGCATCTCCTTTAGCACCAGGTTTTCAGGCAGCTGCAAAAACAAAATGGCTCCAAACCACCCACTGGGAGCTACTGCAGCAACCTAATGCGAACAAAGAGGGGTTTCACTTCAATGCGAGAGGCACTTAGGGCCGTGAGATTGATGACCCTGCAAAACAGGTATGTTCTAAACCTGTTGAAAGCTATGGAAGGGTGGGGGAGGTTTGCACAAAGATTTGCACAGGCTGCTGTACCCTAAGACCAGCTAACAATGAAAGAAATTGTACTTTGACCGCAGCCATAAATACTCTACATAAGTTACAACAAAGATGGAAGAACAATCTAGCAGGGTCATCAAAGTATATTTGGTTGACGCCATTTTTTCATGGCTGTCCACGTGGTTCACTCAGATCCTAAAGGTATTGGTCCCAGTCCTTGTAGGATGCTCATCAATCTTTCCGCCTGCCAGTAGCATTAGGTTATTGTACACGGGTTGGGGAACCAGTTCTCAGGCAGCCAGTACATGAGATGGGCTGAATAATATGGAGAAATTAGAAGATATTAGGGTCCAGGAGCAGAGTTCAGCAGTGGACATATCATTTTTTTTCTAGAAGGTCATTCGTTGCAGGGAGGTTACTAGAAGATCGTGTACCAGGACTGGCAACATTTTACGAGATAGGGAGTTAATAGTGAGCAGGTGCAGACAGTGGGAATGGGAAATTGATAGAGGAGGTGTGTGCCATGTTGACTCGTTGCTCATTGGTCCATCTCAGTAGAATGTTGCAGTCACAATTGTCTGAGGTGGCAGGGTCCAATTAGAATGAAGCTCTATATCAAACTGTTTCCTGAGAGGGGATTGGTACATTTTTTGCAGACCAAGGGGGGTGTGATCATGTTGGATGGGTGGTGTTCCTTTTTTGTGATGAGATGCTAACTGCCAATAGTTTTTGAACACTGTGTAGGGTTGTTTAGGGTACTGGTGATGAATATTCTGTCTGTGACTGTAAAATGTTTAGCCGGCAATGGTCGTATTGAATTTGGCTATGTTCAGTTCATCTTCCCAGCCGTGATATACGAGTGGCCCACTCCTTTTTGGGGTTTTTTGGATGACTTTATTCCTGCTTTTGGACCTGTGTTGGGAGTACCCCTAGCTCAACGCGCCTACTGCACATGTACAAAGGGCCCTGCTGCATGTTGGGTGGTGCAGATCATCTTGCGCCTGTTTCAGAATGTCTGATCCTATTACACTTGTATGGTGGTCATACTACAGGTTGGGTGTTGCAGATGATATTGAGCACTTTATGGAATATTTTTATTTCCAATGTTGTTTGGGAAAGTTTTAATTTGTATAACTTTCCCTAGACTAATTTCAATGGAACCCCCATAATACGTGTCTATGTTTTGGTATCCTGGTTGCTATTTATTTTAGTGGGCCTTTTTAGCTTGCTCAACCCACTTGTTTTGGGGACACTGGTCAGCAGCGGTGAACTGGAAATCAAAAAATGCCCTCGAAGTGGCCTCATATTGCATATTTTGTGGAAGCCCAACCCTTTTCCCATGAGAACATCTAAAAATAAAATAGGTAGCCTGTTATAAAGGGCAGTGTTTGTAAATCTTGGATTGATGCCAAGACATCATACCCTAGTGACTAATGTAAACATGTTTACTGTTAAATGGTACATTAGCCTCTTTCTGCCTGCCGCCCTGCCATTGGCTGGGTGATGGAACCTAACAAGTATGCATGTAAAATGCTTCTATGTTCCAGGGACAGCACATAATAGCAAGGCTTAGAACCGCAAGGAGAGTTGATTGAGAAGAGAATGGCTTGAGAGCAAAATCATCTCCTTTTGTGGCTGGGAGCTTGCTTGTACCCACTTTAACCTGTAAATCATGAATACACATACGAGAACAAGCAAAATGAGTGACTTAACTTTATAATACAACCACACAAAAGAGGCCCAGGATGCAGAGGTCCATAGGGAAATCTCCAGAGCTTTGTGTAGGCCAGTCCAGCCCTACTCGTCTGTCCTCAAGGCAGCCCCAATAGGGAGAGCTGTTCTCCCATTTGAATTGAATGTTATTTTATTTTGTAACACACACCACATACAGTGGAGTGTTACAGGGACATGTCTGGCAACATGGCAGTCAACCATGTTTTGCATTTGTTTCTGGTGTACTTACACAGACCATCTTCTTTACAGCGATAATGCCATTTTCGAGTATCATGTACTCAAAATGGCTGCTCCTCAAGTTTTAAGATCTGTCCTTTAGCCATATTTCCTTTTCACCCCTTACTACCCTCTTAAGCTGGAAAACCTGAGATACAGTCATGCACTGTTGCAGTATCCAGGCTTTGAGTGTTGTCCTTTTTTTTGTTTCAGGTAAACTGCTTGAAACTAGGACTGGAACTATATGGTCCAATCCACATTACCCCCAGTGGACGTCTCTTGCCGAGCAGATGTGGGGTTGCTGGATGCCTATGATTGAACAGCCACAGCCTGTTTAAATGGTGCAGAGCCTGCCCAAGGGTGGGCTGGGGCTGCCCCAGCCAGACTTTGGGTAAGAGGCGATGGTCTGTAGGCATTCTGGAGGTGGCACATTGGAGCCAAGCATCTACAGAGGGAATCCAGCACTGAGAAGACCTGGCAGACTGCAGCATAGGCAACCACCATTGCCCATGCCAATCATCTGTAATCCTCTGCTTCATAGTCAGTGACCAAGAACGGACTTTGATGGTGCCTGCTTCCCCTAGACTGGTGAGCCTGGCCAGTGTTAAGTGTTGCAAGTATTGCAAAACCACCCTGCATTCAGGGCGTCCCAGGATCCTTCTGGAGGCTGACCATCCACTGAAGAGGCATCAACACAGCACAGACAGCATCCCAAGTTGGTACCTAGGTCTAAGCAGATCTTCAGTTTCTGGCACATGTACCGTGTTGCCTGCAGCAGCTCCTGGCCACGTGGAAGAGTGACTTTGATTTTCGAAATGTTTTTAACGTGCACTACTTAGGGGTGAAAGCCACATGTGTGTCAAACATATCAGTGAAGCTGATAATTTCGAAATATGTTAATTTAAACTGTGTTTTATTTGTGCCTCTATGGCAATCTCAATGAAATATGTGACATGAGTGTTTGGCTGGGCCAGATCAGTTGTGTGCCTAATTTGGTTAACTTTAACTCTATAACTAGAACAAAAGTTATAGAAGACAATCGTGTTTTAATTTTCCTATAGTATCGCAACCTCGCCTATACATTTCATATGTGCACGCTTGTTTAAAGAGCAATATGAAGGTTCCATTCACCTCAAATCTCAGTTGCATATAACAAAACTAAAATGACAACATATACCATTCATCGATTATGTCAATTCATATTTGTACAATTTCAAACTGAACAAACATCAATACATTCCCTTATGGTTTCTTTTTAAAATAATATACTGTTAATATTGAAACGCTCACATTAAATATAACACAATTAAAAATCCCATAATTTAGTGTCAATTGTCCCTTCTCATCATAAAACGTGTCCAACTTTTGTCTAGACAGAAACATTGGTTGTAAAACTATATGGTGGCAGGCAAGGGATGTGTTTTCCAATGTTCTACTCATGATGTGTTTGTGCGATTGAAGGAGGAAAAATGGAAAGGTCTAAATGATGCAAGAAATTAAAGTGAGCATTTCTCTAATCATTCCATAAGAAGTAGATTAGCCTTTCACCCCACTCCCTGACAAACGGTATTCGCCAGGGCTGCATTTAATTAGCCCCTGATTTAACCTGATTGCAATTAAATGAGCAGGCATCAAATTCCAATCTGAGAGGTAGAAATATGTTGTTTTTTTTAAAAAATAAAGCACTTTCACCAGTAAATGAAAGTTGACTAATGTCCTGAACCACATGAAAGAACACCACAACCTGCATGGACTCCATTGTGAATCTTCTGGCATGCCAAGGCAACCGCGGTACCTGTGGGTACTATAAATAGACATAACATCCATAGCCTCACAACATCTGTTTCTGTTAGCAATCATTGTGCTTCTGTCCGACTTGCATTATTAATGCTGCTAAGGCTTTGCAATACATATAGGTATGCACATGTATAGAAGTGGCTGTACATAATTTGAACAGTGTTCCAATATACTATCAACATGTTATGCAGGAAACAAACATATCCCCATTGGCAGGGTGCGCGTTTTGCGTTTTGGCTCAATTAAGCTACTAGCTGAGATAGTATTTTGTTTTAGTGTCCATTTGCATGAATAATATTTGTATTATTATTAGTGTGATACAATTAATTTAACTTTAGTGTGATACTAAAATTTAACAACAATTAGAATAAACCACAAGAAAGAGAAACATCAAAATGTCATCATACAGAACAATCAGCATTTCATCAAAATGTCATCATATATACACAACATTCTATATATGGTAAATGCTAAAATAAATATCACTGATACCATTTACAATTCGTTCACATGATTAAAACATCAGGATCTACAACTAAAATACCAGTAAAGAACCTTAGTCAATTCCTATTAAAATCTTAAACATTAATTGGTCGGAAGAACAGGGGTAGCTACTTGCTACTCTCCATTAGAACCCTGGGAGGTGCTGTCAACCAATGAGAATGCTCCGAACGCGGGCTGTATTCACTAAAGAAAGCCCGCATTGCAAGCATTTTCAGTGGTGTCGGGAGCTTCCCTTCCGGATGCTCCTTCCCACTCACCATAGCACCCCTGTAGTTTCTTACACGAGTGCTAATGGTGTATTTTGTGGCCAAAAACGATCAAGCATTTTCAGCAAGCAGATGGGAGTAGCACCTGGTGTTCATCACACCTCAGGAGTTATTTTGCACAGGTGCTAAAAACGGCAATGCCCAATCCCAGTAAGAGTAAGTAACAGGTCTATAGCCCCCAGCTTAGGGCTGACAACACTTTTCACAATTTCTTGGCCAAAGGATCTCGATACAAGGGCATGGCTAAGAGCCTCTCTGTGCGAAGCTGCCTTGGTGCCAGACACTTTTGGAACTGGGACATCGAGGCCATAACCCCATTGTAACAATGAGTCAGCATATGCTCTAACAAGCGACACTGCCTCGGAAGAGTAGCAGTGGACATTTTTCATTGGTGGAGATTGATCTTCCAGCTGTTCAACATAGTCAAAGTCCCCTCTTCTCAGAACACTGAGTGCCGGTATATGACGTAGCAGGAGTACCACCCTTCCCTGATTCAAAGGAGTATTTTCCTTAGCAAAAAGGCTTGTTAGAGTAAAAGAGGTTGTAGGTAAATTAGCGACAGGTACAATGGAGCTACAGGATCAGCAGACGTTTCCGCTGTCTTCCCCAACCCAGAATGAACACCAGATTGGCGGGTCAATAAAATCAACACCCCCCCCCCTTCTTCCGCATCTTGTATGGACGCACTGCTAGTTTGCAAATCCAACGCAGTATCCATGCATTCCTCAGAGTTAAAAGCTTGCTTGCGTCTCCTATCAGTCTTTAGTAGCCAGTTGGTAAGGTTCCCAACTTAATTTTTTACCCTCTTCAGGTGTCTTCCCAAATACATATATGTATATTCAATGAAAAAATGTTGTTAAGGGGACGTTATGGTTAAGTTGCAGTAATAAAAACCTATGAAATTCAATGAAAGAACTTTGTTAAAGGGACTTTATGGTTAAGTTGCGCTACTAAAAACCTATCAAATTCAGTGAAAAAACGTTGTTAAAGGGACGTTATGGTTACAAGTAAAACTGAAAACCCCAGAAATTCGCCAGTTATGGTAAGCTAAGCAACAATAACTCACGCCACCACGGTGCACTGCTAAGACTAACACCCAGGACATCAAAGATGACATCACAAATATGATTGATGACATCACTGATGACATCACATGTGCATTTACTTTTCATAGAAGTCCCTAGAAGGGGTTGTGAATGTAATGTTGGCAAAAAAGTGTCAGGGGTCATCTGTAGATGTGTGATGAACTAGATACTTGATTACGCAATGTATTGCTCCAAAGAACATTCCATTGCAGGGTTGTTTCTAGTACAGGAACCTACTCATACAGAAACATAGGCATTGGCTGCAGCATACACCATAAAGATGTAATATTTATAATGTTCCAATGCTGGATAGTAAAACAGTGAATGCTTCTGTATCCTTCTGTATCACACTTTTGGGAACTGTGAAACATATACGTAGGTAATAATGCACTTACTACATGCTTGTACTACTACACACAGAGCATTAAGCGAGCACAATGTATACAAATATGGGGCTTATACAGGGAGAGTAAAGTAAGTAAAAAATAGGCTGTATCATGAGCCCCTGTGTATAACCAACATGATTATCTTTACGTATAGAAATGCTTGCTGTGTTTCAGGTCTGCTTCTTCCCCTATGTATGTGCATCATAAGATGCAATTGAATACTAAGGAAAGTACTGTAAGAACATATGAGAATAGCAACGTCTAAAAATGTAATACCTTTTGAATTTTACGTTTTTGACTGTCAGTGAATAAACTCACCTGGCCTAGATATGTCAGTGAACAAAAAAAGAAGGGGCTAGATATGCGATGCCATCAGTGATGTCATCAATCATATTTGTGATGTCATCTTTTATGTCATCGGTGTTATTCTTTGGAGTGCACAGTGGTGGCGCGAGTTATGGTTGCTTAGCTTACCATAACTGGCAAATGTCAGGGGTTTTTCGGTTTTACTTGTAACCATAACGTCCCTTTAACAACATTTTTTCATTGAATTTCATAGGTTTTTATGAGTCCCACTTAACCATAACGTGAATTTAACAATGCTTTTTCGTTTAATTTTATAGGTTTTGTTTGGTGCAACTTAACCATAATGTCCCTTTAACAAAGTATTTTTTGTTGCATTTCATAGGTTTTTATTACTGTAACTTAACCACAGCGTCCCCTTAACAAAGTTTTGTCGTTGCATTTCATAGGTTTTTATTAGTGCAACTTAACCATAACGTCCCCTAACAAAGTTTTTTCAACGTCCCCTAACAAAGTTTTTCATTGAATTTCACAGGTTTTTATTAGTGCAACTTAACCATAAGATCCCTTTAACAAAGTTTGCTCAGTGAATTTCATGGAATTTCATGGGTTTTTAACAGTGCATGCTATTTTCCTACAACTTACTAATATCATACTTACCCAATATAGCAATATTTGTGTCCAATTTACAAAGTGTCACCTTAGAACTTTGCCATTTCCCAACTTCTAGAATAATTTTTAACACTTCTATGCACTTTTTGCAACAATTTCAACTAGTTTTGCATCCGTAAACATCTACGAACATCTGACTTCATTGTCAAACTTCCGAGAATCCGTCCGCACTTCACAATAAGATTTGTACTTTGCGTACAGTTCGGAACTGCATTTTCTACTGACCTAGGAACTTTCAACTTCAAAATTTCCCTTGCACAGCTCCGGCACCTATTCCTACTCATCCATTAACAATCTAGTACACAATACATACTTTTAGCAAAACTGCTATTCATCTTAAAATGGAATCAGCTAATGCCATCCCTCCTCCCCAAGAGACACCACCAGTGCTGTAATCAAGGAGCATGAGAAACACTGCCCCCTACCTTAGAAATAACACACGCGCAACATTTTCCCCTGTCCACCTGCCACTCCATATTAGTGTTTGGTACCTCTTCCCTCATTTCCCTCCCCACCTTTCGTTCTAAGCTCTTCTGCCCAAAGAAAAATACGTCCAAAAACAATAAAAGAAATGTTCCTTTAGGAACCACCTTTCACAGTAAAAAAATAGAACTGAAACAAAATGTATAGACTCCATCTACTTTATATTTCTCAGTAAAGTACATAGACTCAATAAGATTTTCCAAAATTTCCATTTGCATTTTGCGTTATGCTAATGGAAATATTGTGGCATTTATCCCCCGTTCCAGGGACTGGAATGGTGGATACCAGCCTGGCAGCCCAAGTTATCACCCCAAGCGAAGCAAAGGTGGATAACGAGGTCTCCGGACCATTATCCCCCCATTCCAGCCGCTGCAATGGGGATGAAGGCCATTATCACCCTAGGTTCCCAAAGCGGGAACCCGGGTGCTAAAACATTATTTTTCTTCCTACACCGGGATGCCTACGCCATCCCGGTGTAGGAAGGAAAATCCTTTTCCAAGATGGCCACCATGGAAAGGGAAGGCAGGATTCTGTAGAGTGCCCCTCTTCGTTTTCCATGGCAGTCTGCAGAAGGCAAAAAGAGATCCCTATGACCATATTACCACAAGCACATTTTTCTTCCCTTTCAAACCTATCCCAATTTGGAATAACTTTACCAAAAAGCCAGTCCCAGTTGGATATGGCCACTTTAACCCCATGTGTTGTCCCTCATGGTCATGGCCAGTAGCCAGATTGTCTGGATCATGACCTTATTCCATGACCCGGACAATGTGGCCACTGCCCATGGCCACAGGCTACACCTCAGTCACCGAAGGTATATCACAATCTTTTGTACCTAAATTATGACGCTTGTCAAAAAATAAAGTACGGGCACATTTGCAAAACCATGCTTTCAGATCCTTGCCAAAGCTCCTTACACAAGTTTGCTGGAAATCCACCCATGTTTAAATTTTTCAAAAGTGTCAAATGTAGGCACATACAATAGTCATATAACCTAGCCCCCACTTAACAAAATCCATTCAGACTTTACGAAAACATTTATATCTAGATCAGATAATCTTTTTGCCAAAGCAAGTGTAGATTTGTCAAATGGCACCTCATTTATAATCCTTTACATTATTTCGGGACCCCCTCTAATTTTGCCCCCTCTTGACAAAATCCCACCAAACTTTGCAACGCCATTTATATCTAGGTCTGTTATCAGTTTGCCAAATTAAGTGTAGATTTGTCAAATGGCACTTCATTTATAAGCCTTTACATAATTTTGGGACCCCCCTCCAATTGTGCCCCCTCTTGACAGAATCCCACCAAACTTTGCAAACTCATTTGGAATCAGGTCAGGAATAAAATTGCTAAATTTAATGCGTTTTCATTAAGTGGCGCCAAATTTATAAGCCATCCAAGAACTGCTTTTCACCAACCCTGTAATTCTGAACTTCTCAGGACTGTTCGCAAACATCCGAAATGTTTGCAGCCTTTCATGTTGAAAAACACCCGGTTTTTTGCTTCTTGCAAACATATCCCATCCCTTTCCTCATCACCCCTCAGAGATTATTTGATAAATTTGACAAGTGCAATGTTGTGTTTTTTAAAGTTTTTACTGTGATGTCCGCAGACAACGGCTGATGTCCGCAAATTCAAGATGGCGGCATTTCCAAAAATCTGATGCACTTCACGCTTTTCACCATCCAATCAGCGGGCGGGTCCGATGTCTGCAGACACCATGTTGCCCTCTAAGCCAATCAGAGTCCTGTCCGCGGAGCAAAACAGGGAAGTGTGTCTGCGGAGCGGACATAGAGATCACACATTTTTTGGGACCTACCTTTTGGTTGTTTTTTAAAAATCTACTGGACGGATTTCCACCAAATTTACAAAAGCACGCTTTTGGGTCCAAGCTACCGCTCCTACCGCACATCTGGTGCAAATCCATCCAGCCGTTCGGGCTGTAGCCATGTGCAAAGTTTTTGCCCATTCAGTCGATGGAAAAAAAAAATGTGGGACCCCCCTATAACTTGGCCCCCCCTGCATGAAACCTCACCCAACTTGGCGAAAAAATTCAAAGCCAGCCATATACATTTTTTGCAGTTTGGTGAGGATTCCTCCAGGGGGAGCGAAGTTATAAGCCACCAAAAAGTGCTCTTCCTATGAGTTTAGCAACTTAACCGTAACTACACGGCCGCTACTGCGGGCCATGTGATATATATAAACATGTATATATGTATATATATATATACTGTTTAATGGCTAAAACAAATTAGCCTTTAACATAATAAAACATCATATTGGTGTACCTTTTTTATTGATGTAGCTGAATAAATCAACTTTTGAATATTGAATTACAAAATTTAAAACTGACAAACATTTGCCATTGACATCTTTTGAAAAAAGAAAAAAAAATACATACTGAGATGGTAATCCAGCCAATGAAGTAAAACATTATTACACAAGTTAAACGAAGGAGCAAAAAAGAAATATAGTTATACAAATAAATATATAGTAATCACAGGATATAAAAAGTTTTCGAGTGGTACATTTTCTAATGGGAGTTGGAATGGAACAAAAGAATTATGATCAAACAGTGGTTTGAATAACAGCAATTAGGCCAAATAGCATCATTCAGTTGAGTACATTTCTCTCTATGTTTATTTATTTGTATTTTTAAAGTGCTCAAACAGCCTGCGGGCATTGAGGCACTGTTACAGGATTTTTTTCTGTTTTGTTGCATAATTGTTCTTTTTTTGTCTTAGTTGCATATTTATAACATGCTTAAATACCCAGAGGTCTCTAAGCGTGGACCCGGGGATCGAACCTGTGTTGCTTTGTGTCGTCTTGCTGCCAAGGCGAGCATGTTGCTGCTGAGCTATCCTCCCGGGACATGTGTCTGTAAGTAATTTATGAGGTTTGCCATGCTCCAAGTTCAAATCCTGAGAGATAAATAAATATGATCAAAGAATTATTTTGGGGCTGTGAGTCTAGTGACAGTACAACAAGGATCACACGACATACAAAGTATTCAAATAATCAGATGTTCCTAAGAAATTGTATATTTGAAGATTGGCATGAAATGAAGGAATCATAATCAGATAGTTGCTTAGATAATAGCAGTTACACTAGATAGCATAATTCAGTTGAGTATAAATCTCTCTGTGCTAAAACATTAGTCTGTATATCATTTATATACATTTATAGATGTTAGTTAAGATAATGGACCAGGTCCTGGGGTGAGCCTTCAGCATTGCATTGCTCAGCCCATCAGGTCTAGGGGCTCGCGATCCACTTGATTTCTTGATGAGTCTTCTTTAGAGATTTGAAATTGCCATGAACAGCATGTGGTAGCAGTGTAATGAGTAGCAGCAGGGGTTGAGTTGGCATACAGATTGAGAAAGTGTTCAAGCCACTGTTGTTCAGTGATGCCATTGATATGAGTAGATAGCTGAGTGACGTGGATAGCTTGGTTCAATAGACTCCATGGACCTCATCACGAGTTTGGCGGTAGTCCTTAAATGTCACGGTAATGCTATTACCGCCGCATTTAAGGGTCCAAGCTGGGGGTAAATGTGCCAGACAAATGTCAAAGTTCGGGTGCAATTAGCGCACCGCTATTAGAGAGCGCTAATTGTGCTGAAAATGCCCAATTGGGTCCAATGGTCCAATGGACCTAATGGGGAATGGGGAATACCCATTACTGCCCAACCCTTGATCCAGCGCTGGTAGCTCCGGGTCGTGGTAACGCTATTAGCATGGGCAGTATCCCGGTGGTAATACTGCTGGGATACCGCCCAACTTGTGATGAGGCCCCATGTCTGGACTGTGTTCTTATTTGATAATGTTTCAAGCATAACTTCCCCATTACGCTGATACAAAAGGGCTTTTACGCCACAAACCCAATTTATATACTTGTATTTCGCTGTCTTTATAGCAATTGATCTTTCCATCAGTGGCATCTGATTGATTGATTTCTTTAGACGTCGGAGATCAGCGTTTTTCTGTTAAAGCTCGGAGTCAAAATGATGTGTTTTAGCGTTGTTGACAAGTAAGGCCTCATTCCATTGATTTGCAACATGGGGGCTTCTTCAGTCGCAGGTCCAGTAGAGAGTTAGCTTATTATGATCACAATAAAGTTGTTTAACAACCTCAAATGTATAGGCCACAGAATATAATTGTTCATCCACATGGATGTAATCAATCATACTCTCCACCAGTCCTCTGCACCACCTGCTTCAATACAATTCCAATAAGTACAAACATGAACATATACAAGTCACATATTCCTATGCATTAATACAAAAAGAAAAAGAAAAAAGGAAAATAAAATGAGAAGGCACAAAATAGAACAGACCAACAATATTTAAGAAAATTAATTTCAAGATAAAATGGAAACTAGCTTCCCTAGGAACTCATCCCAGGAGTTCTTCTAGTTTAGAGAAAGTTTTTTTTAAACAAGATCAAATCTTTACCGCAATCTACAGTTACAGGCCCAAAGAGACTAGGTTAAAGGAAAGATGACCCAGAGAACCCATCACTAATGGCTCTTCCAGTTTTAAACATTTTAAAAAAGTTGTTATTGCAATAACAGTATAGGTGGTACTTCCAGACAAACATTCCGCCCAAACTTGGTCTCTCAGCCCCACTTCAAGATCTGTTCTGAATTTTGTTAAATGCTTCCATCTCAGCCCCTCTATCTCTGGGCAATAGATCAAAGGGTGTTTTAGGGTTTCACCCTCAAAACCCAGTTTACAGAAGCTACAACCCTGCACATTGACGTCTAAATGGCCCAATCTGATTTAGATTTGCTTTGTTGGGTGCAAGTTCCAGAGGAAACGACAGAATGAATGCCTGAATCACTAGAAATGGTGCTACCATACCTTGTTTTTTATGGTCTCCCCTAAGATGGCTCGAGGAAGTGTATTCATGCGTTTTATCAACAGTGTTGACCCAATCATTAATACATAAGAGATTTTTCACCCTAAAGGGGTTCTCTTTGAGCTCATTTATCGTGCTGGTTGCTTTATGGAATGTGGAATTTACAGTAGTTAAGCATCTCATTTAACCATCTGCATTTCCCTGACTCAAGAATACCCTGCAGGTCCCCCAAAGAAAAATCAGGATCGGGCCATAGAATTTTTTTTAACTATTGATAATATTTTCCATTGTGTGCTAGTTTATAGAGATGATGCCCCGTTCATACTGAATTGCGTGAATGGTGACCCATGTATGAACATGCAGGATACCTAGCCAAACCAGTGCCTCAAAATATGACAGCATCTCCACTAATAATAGGGGATACATGCCTATCCCGTAAAGAAACTTGGGGACGAGTTTCCCCTTGTAGAATTTTATACCTGCTTTCAAAGAGTAGGTTCGCAACAGGGAATCCACCCTCTTTAGTTGATTAATTAGTGGCATAATACGTTCTTTTATCCACTCTTTCAACCTGGTCAGTGATGGATTTGCTAATATGAGCAATCCCAAATAAATCAGTGAATTAACCCTTATCACAGGTTCCACGCCAATATGCCACCTGGGTGGCATTTTTTTACAACCCTTTAAGAGATGTAGAACACTGGTCTTACTGGCATAAATCTATAAGGCATGATTTCCCATGTAGACCACAAAAATATCCATCAGCCTCTGGAGGCATATTGGGGTGCAGTCAAACATGACAAAATCGTCCGCGTAAGACATACAGATGGGTCTTAATGTATGCATTGCAGGTGTAATAAAGGCCAAATGTGCCAAATGGTCACCAATGTCAGATAAATGGATACATAAAGATTAAACAGGCAGGGTGCAAGAACGCATCCCTATCTGACACCCCGAAATCTTGAGATTTGCTGTGAAAGCCCACCCAGATTATTTAGGCTGACCTGAATTTCTGAGTGGGAGTACAGGCCAACGATCAATCTCAAAAGACCCAGAGGGGCTCCTCACTTGTGAAGCTTGTGCCACAAATACTCCTGGTCTACAGTGTTAAATGCATCACTTACTTCTATCAATGCCATATAGACAGAGTCATATTTCCCCTCCAATGACAAATGCTGGGTCATTTTTACAATAAGCCCATTAAGAGATGTACCCACAGCCAAGCCTCGGGGTGGGACTGTAGGATAGATGCAAAAATCTTGCTGTCCACATCTGACAAGGCAATGGGCCAATAATTTAGAGGGCTGGTTCTAGGAATTCTCTTATAAATTGGCACGATGTGGGCATTTGACCACGAGGGGGGAAACTGATTTGAGGATATGATGTTACCAAACAAAATTGCAAGGGAGGCTGCCCATGCCGCAGGATTACTCTACAGTATCAAATTTGATATCTTGTTGGTGCCCCGGAGCCCAGAAGGAGCTGATCTTCATCATTGTCTCCAGGATCATTTCAGGGTTGAATGAGAAAGGGTCCATGCTGTCACTGAGCACCCAGACAGGTAAGGCAACCTCCACCCCACCACACATGTGCGCATATGATGTTGAAAAGTGCTGGACCTACTCTTTCTCTAAGACTGCATTGATTTCACTCACCGGCTGCTCGGAGACAGTGTTATTCACAAGCCACCAAAAGGCCTGGGTGTTTTTATGTTTTAAAACAACAAACAAAGCCTCTGCATCTGCCTGGAGTCTACTACTCCAGGACTGTTGGATCCAATTCCTGTACGTTTGACATTTTTGTCTGACCAACTTTCTTTTAGCATCTAACAGGATATCAAATCTTTCTTTTAAGAGCCTCACCTCGTTCCTTGGTAAGTGCTTTCTTGCCACAAGCTCCCCACAATACACATGCCTATGACTTTTCTGCTTAGCTCAGTACTTCACACGCCGATGAGTTCACTCACAAAATGTTCAAAGTTGTGGACAGAAAACACTAGGTACTTCCAAAATGCTCCAAAAACTCCACCAAGGAGTGAATCACCCTTTTTGCCAAGGCTTGATTCCAATAGAGGTGATTACCAGTTGGATTAACCAACACATCGGCATAGTTCACACCTCCAAGTGTCTCAGCTGCCATCCTAAGGGCGTATACTGCTATTAATTGGGAGTGGTCACTCAATTCCATTGGGTAGATGGTCATTGAGGTACATTTCCCCAGTAACCAATCCCAGCTGAAAATGTAATCAAGAGTGGAGTGCAGCTTTGTATTATTCCAGGTTGTATAATGCAGGATATCTTCCTCCACAGAACCATTTAGGGTGGTTCAAGCCCAGCCCTCACATACAAGTCAACCACCTCCACCAAAGCGCTGCTTTTTAGTTAACAATGCTCTGGTACCTACATTGTTCGAGAGCCCATTAGCATCCCAGCTTTCAGAATTCAAATGACCAGCCGTGAGAATGTAGCCCCAACATGTAGATCATGCCAGGTATTGGCGAAATGAGTGATGTAATCTAGGAGAGACTACAGATTTGAGAGCTTGTCATGCCAATAGACAGTGATAATCAATAGGTGGATTGACTTAACCCCTGATATTACTGCATGCATCAACAGAGCACCAAAGAAAAAGTCATCGCAATTCACAACTCACAAATTACTAGAGGACTTAACCAGGTTTAGCAAACCCCCATATGGTCGTCCTGCCGAACCATGCTAGGCACGAAACCATAAATCCATCCAGCACCAGACTGGTGTGCAGCCATGTCTCTTGGAGGCAGACGATCATGGAGCGATTTAGCTCCAGACCCCCCCAATGGATTTGTAAATAAGTGGGAGTGACCCCTGGTGTTCCATGACCTGATTACGAGAGGGGAATCTTCTGTCATTGAGTCTCTCCCTGTGGGGCAATCATTTAAATGTCATTGCCTTCATACGCCACAACCAGTCACTGGTTTCTTACGACATGTTCATTTTGAGTCGCAAGGCTGACATGTCTGCACTTAGCTGCTGATGAGATACTTCCAGATTGATTGGTGCTTCAACTGATGTAATAGGAACATGTTTGGTCAGGTCAAAACCAAAAACTCACAGAGAATCCCTCTCCTGGAGATATCTGCTATGAGTTTTGATTTAAAGTAACCCACTGAGCAGTCCAACCTTTGGGTGTCTGGAAAGTAGACTCTATTCAGGCCATCCGTAGAAATGCCCCCCCAAATTGGGGGCCTCCTGCAGGAGGCAGAGGATATTGGTATGGTTAAGACACACAGAGCTGTTCTCAGGGATCACACTTTGAAAAATTATACCATGTTGGACTTCAACTTGTTTTGACCTGTTATAGAAGGTCCTTATATAATTCCTTGGGCCACCAAGGCCCCTGGGCCCCACCGGCCCCTGTTCCCACTAATAGTTCCCCTTGTTCAACCATGTTTTAGCAGTCGCTGCTGCTTTCATTTCAGTTTGTCCATCTTCGACCCTGGTTCTTTAATTACAGTCTGGCCCATGATGAGTGTTTTGGGCTAGCAAGGTTCTTGCCTCAGTGAGGTGGCTGTCATTAAGGTGGTCAATTGAACACTCATCAAGGGGCCCTGTGCTGAAGAACAGCCTTCAACACCTGGGCCTGTGGGCATTAGGACTACCGAGTGGGCATCCTTGTTGATGGGGATGTTATTCAGCTCTCTCAAACAAGTAGGTGTGGAGTCAACTTCTTGCAGCACAGGATTACTCCCTATGGCTTGTGAAAGTGTTTTTCTCACCACCGGCCGTGATACTAATTTATTCAAGAAGTACCTGGAAGCTTGGGTATTCACTTTCTGAGCTGGAATATTTCTTGTGTTTTATTTCCTATGAGAGTCTCTTTGTTGAAATGTCTTTCGCCTTGGAGCCCGTAGAGGGTTATTTGGCACCTCTGGCAATGTTTGGATCTGTACACCCATATCTTCCGAGATAGAATCAATTCTGCACCTCACAGGCACCTTTTCCACTGGTGGTTTCTTTTGTATTGGGGGCTTTGTTCACTTTGCTGTGAACTGAGCTGTGTTCTCTGAACCTTCCTCACCAGCACCGTCCGGGCTCTCACAGATAATGACATTGTCCAAGAAAGAGCCCCACGTAGGCTTGGACGTTATTTTTTGCTGTAATGAGTCTTCTTTTGCCAAGATTGCCCCGACCTTGGACCCCTTTGTGGCAACCTAGAGTCTTTCAGACAGTCCACCTGGGAAGTAGTTGGCTATGTCCTTCACCACTGGGGTTGTGCCAATGTTTGCATTACCCAAACCATGGGAGAGCAGAACATCTTTGGGTGCAGCGTGCAATTTTATGTTTTCAAATTTGAACAGTAGTGTTTCTAAGAACACTGAATTCCCATTTGCCTCCTTGTCACTGAATAACAGGCTGTGTCAGGCAAGATCTGTGAAATAACAAAGAACTTCACTCCAAGCCACAACAAAATATCACAGCTAAACTCTTCAAAAGGAGCCAAAAGGAGCCCTATCTCTGTGTGCTTATGTTAGTTTCAGTTCAGTGGAACCTTGCCTTGAACAGATTTCTGTGTAGGAGAAACTGACTAAGGCTACCAATAATGTTTAGAATCTAGATGGAAGAGAAAACCACATTGTAAAGTGACACCAAAGGAAAATGAACCACGTGCAAAATTGCGCTTTTTACAAACAAGAAAAGGTCTGTTTAAAAGTAAATTGTTGAATTAAGGCCCAGTCCTTGCATAGAAATGTGAGGGTGGGCTTGTTTTAAAACATATTTAGGATATTTAATTCTAACAGTTTTGCTTTCTGGTTCAGGAAAAAGTAAATAAATACATTTGCTGAAGCCACAGAACAAGGTTTTTCTTGGCCTGGCTTCAAAGGACTTTGCTTGCTGGGAACAAGATTTGCCTCCCTTCAAGTGGACAGCCCCGGGGCATCTGAATAGGAAAGGGTGGTGGATCTTGCACCCTCATCAGACTCTGTGGCAGTGCCCCAGCCTGGTACAATGGATTTCTGAGACACATAGGTGTGACTTTCTAGCAGCACCTCACCTCATCTCAAACTGAGGAGCTTTAAAGGCAACTCCAGAGCAACATTGAATTTAGGCTAGCTAAAGCCTGCCATTTGCTGGGGGTTGGGAAGTATGCCCTTATAGGGAAGACAAAAGCTAGCCCATCTGGGGCAAAAGACTGTTCTGAATTAATAAACTTTAAGACTTTTATTTCTGCAACCGGCAGATGCAGTAATGCGACAGTTTAACAGTTTAAATGTAATTTTTGTGGTATTAAAACAGGACGTTGTAGCTTTCCGTAGCATGTAGGAGACGCAAACAGCAGAAAAATGTAAATCGTGGTAAAAGTATACTGGTGCAACTTTGAAATTTAATGCAAACATGCTTTGTGATAATAGGTACACATATCTTAAATTTTACAATTTTAGGTGAAGCGGTTCCCATCAGAAATGGCAAAAGATTATTAGAACAATGAAACAATATTGTATAAATGTGGGAATTGGAATGACAGGTTCAGTGTTAAATATGGAATCTGCCTATGTGATTTTCAAAAGTGCCACAACTGCAAAAATGTGCAATTTATTTCATAACTAATTTTGGCTAAAAGAACTGTGGGAAGGCCATGGGCATTGTAAGCACACACCATAAAAACTGATGTCATGTTCCTGAAGTCCAACCGGCTGACAGGAAGGCGGTAAAGGAAGGCGGTAAGAGTCAATCCTGGCCAATCTAGTTGTTAGAGGCATGTCTAGAGGCAGACAGTAGGTAGGCATGCACCAACATGTGTTACTCCCTCTGGTCCCCCCGTTATGTTCCCTTGTGCCCCCCATTCTCGGCCACAGGTGTTGCCTGTTTTGCTTGATTCTTCTACCCTGCTCCCCCCTCAACCCACTCAAGCCTACTTCTGCAGGAGTCTGTCCTGATACATTCTGGTTTCACCATCACCGTCTTGTGGACAATGCTGGATATGACTTTTATGGACTTCATTCATTCATGATGCGTCACCCTTTCTCAACTCTCATGGTGAACTTCTTTTGCATCTTGTACTCATTGTGGCCCTGATTCATGCTGTTCCCATCTTCATCTTGTATCCTGGCTTGCAACATTATGTGTTACTACTGACCTCTGCAATTGTATTCACTCTCCCCTCTTGCTTCTCCACTCTTTTGACTGCTAACTCTCTGTTCTCTCCTCCTTTCCCTTTTCCTATCTCCTCCCCTTACTTTCTTCTATGCACTTACTCAATCAGAATTGTCCCTGGACCTAGTATGATAGCAACCTCGTCTGTCTCCTCCTTCCTCCTCTTACTAGTTTTTTCCTCCCCAACCCCCCTCCAGCACTATCTGAAATGTCATCAGGCCTAATATGATAGTCTCTTGTTTTCTTCCTCCCCTACCTTTCTGCACCCCTCTCCCTCACCTCTTGTTTTGTTTTCCGGCTCTACCAGAAATGTCGTCAGGCCTAGTACGGTAGTCGCCTGCCTGTTTCCATTTCCTTCCCACTCTCCCCCTCCCTTCCTTATCTATGTCTTAGCTCTTGCACTATCTGAAATGTCGTCAGACCGAGTACGATAGTTAATTTAACATCCTTACTGTTCATGACTTGTAAGAATGTCATTGTTTTTTGCCTTGTTCCCTCCCTTGCCTTGAAGAGCTTTGAAACACATTGTGTATAGGCGCTATATAAATAAACTATCATATCATATCATATCAAGCCAAAGGTCTATCCAAATAGTAAATCCAGTGATGTCGCCTGCCTTATAAAAGGTGGAGGCTCACAGAGACAAAGGACACTCTATTCTGAATGTTCCAACTCCTGCGCATCCAGATATTCCATATTCACTCTGCAAGATTCCTGATACAACTGCCATGCCAGAGCATAGCTGACCCTATCCAGATAGGACTATTGATCCAGGAAAACCCCACCAAAAAAACCCCAATAACTCAGTGAGAAAGGGGAAAGGTGGCTGAATCCTCATTGGGATTATCCAGTGCTACCTGCTTGCCCTGCCATCCGTTCTATCCAGCTGAGGTGCCGCTGTGCCATGACCAGACCTTTGCCCAGCTGTTTTCTTCTAGGAGAGTCCACCGCGGTGACCAGTGACCAGATATTGCCTTGGTGTCCAGAAAGCCGGTCTGCTGTCCAAAATACCCCATTCAAGTGCTTAGTGTGAGTATTTTCCTTCCCCAACAACCACAAACTGCATCCTTTGCTCTGTTACTTTGTATTAGGTCCAATCCCATAGAAATCCCATAACTGCCTTAGCAGAAATCCTTAAAACTGTCAGAATCCTCTGTGCATTCTGTCCATGATCTCCAAGTGTTAGCACAATTTTTCCACTCATTTCTGTCCTTGTGTAAGTCTTTAGTACTCTTTTGATTAAATAAATACATTTTCCCTAAAAGAAGCACACAGCATGAAGGGCTTACAACTGCAGCTTAACCTTCTCATTCACGGGTGGCGTAAAATCTAGTTTAAATGAAACGTGTGCCGGAATCGAAATAATGTTATACCTCCTATCGCATTGTTTGAATGTGTGTTGGCCTACGCCAAGTTGTCTAAAAACATCGTGTAAATAGATTCTGCGGCAAGGTCTTGACCTTAATGTACTGTGTAAATCGCTTAGCCGCCATTTTAGGTTCTCTTGCAATGTGGAAGTCACCCTGAACACCAAAATGGAGGCCGAATGACATTTCGAGTGGGATTCTGGCCGTTGTGACCTCCGCACACATGAATAAATAATATGCCTGCAGGCCACTTGTTGGGGTCGCGAACTGAGACCTTGTCCTATCGCTGACCTATGTGTAAATGAACAACTGTATCAGCGAAACTGATCAAAATGCATACATTATGGGATTGACCTGGCAACAAACCTAGGCCTGGTCCTAAGAATGGTTAACCCGCGAGGGGGTTGGCCAGAGCTGGATAAAAAAGTATAAAAGCATGAGTATCCCAATGTACGGTCTCTCACACTAACGCAGTGAACTATCGTTGAAAGTTCGTTCTGTTACTCTGAGAGCCGAATAGCTATCCGTTTGTCAATTGACTTTTTGGTAATTGTTGTAGCTTTTGAATAAAGCACTTTGTATGTTCTTTGTAACGTGTGTTGGTGTGTTTCCTTTGGGCTTCCCGGCCTCATATCAATTTCTTTGTTTTCACAGTTGGCGCCCGAATAGGGACCCTCAAGATTGATGCCGGATGATTGAAGGTTGACACAGACTATCGAACCGGGATCGGACGGTGTGATTCTGCGGGCCCGACCGATCGAGACGCGATACCTCGGCAGCGCTGCACGATCTGATCCTTGGACGATAGTTGTGTGGTCTGACACGGCATCTTGACGAGGGTCCAATTTTTGAGGCGGGCAGATTTGCCGAAACCACCAAACACAAGGTAAAATTCGTTAGGTAAGTTCTTTGATAAACCGTACGGTCCTCCTTAGGTTTGGTCAGGTGCAGTCGTGACTCGGCTCTTAATTTAACCCTGACAATTTGAATTTGGCGTATTGTATCTGCAGACACAATTATTGACCAGGTAACACCAATTTTTTGTGAAATGCCTGGGAAATTGTTTAGCTGCTTTAGGGCTCTGTTCCGCAGCGATCGACAATCCTTGGAATTTAGCCGCCCGGCACCACAGGAGGGGTCGCCGGCGTGTACTATGTACTGTAAGTATGGCATTGGAAGTATAGTATTTAATGATATTTGGCACAGACAGACCAGACATGCCTCCGAATTTCAGTGGCCAATCAACGGTAGTTTTGAGATCCCCCGTATTGAATACTTAGAATCGATCTTGTTAAAGAAAAAGGCCAGACCAGCAGCCTTTGATGTGTTACAGAATTGGAAGAAAGAAGCATTACAGCAGCTTAAAAGTAGGGATAAACATGCACGTCGTCATAAAACAAATGCAGAGAAAGCATTATTATATGATAAAGAAAAGCGTTTAGAATCAGTTAAAAATATGGATAGAGCTTTTTCACTCGGGATCCAGAAAATTTACCCCTCTAAAGATTTCCATGTTTCTGAGGAATTTATCGAGAAGTTATTAAATGAACGCAGGCCTGATGCCTCAGCGCCACCTCTGCATGCTCCTATTTTGGGCGCTCTGCCCATTCCTGTTGTTGCTCCTGTTGTTATTCCTGTTCCCCCTGTACAACCTATTGTTCCTAGTCCTTTGGTTGTTGTTCCTCCACCTATCGCACCGCCCCTTCCCTCTGCATCGATAGTTGCACCTTTATTAAATGTACCTATACCTCCGCTCCAGAGTGGCTCCGTATTGACTGAAGTCGATCCAGGTGCAGGATCAAAGATTGTGACTCGTAGTACTGTTTCTGCAGATAAGAAACAGGAATTGTTTGCATGGCCTAAACATTGCATGGAGAAAGGTGATCAAGTTAATGTTTTTTCCACATTATCTAATTTGAATAGTTTTCCCGAGAAAAATGTTTTTATCAAAGGTTTGGGGACTCATTTGTGTGTGATGTGGGGTAGATTACAAAATTCAGATTTTCCACAAGAGGTGAGAGATCTGAATGCTTTGGCACTTTCGAGGGACACAGAGCAGAAAGTATATGGGCATGTTGAAAAATTGTTTGAGTTTAGGAAAGACTTTGAAAAGTCGCGAGATGAGGACGACGAAGACGATAGAATATATGTACAGACACGGTTCCTTCCGTGCCGTAGATCGGCACCTGAGGAAGTACGAATTTGTACTAAAGATGCGGTTCGATGGATCTCGGATTCATCGATACCACCAGATGAAGTATATGACACGTATAGTCAGTATAAAGTAGAAATGCAAAGAAAGGTAATTCAGGTGATGGTACAGCACCTGCAAGAGGAATGTGTAAGGAAGAGTGTTAGTTGCCCCATAGAATTATTAGGGATTTGTAAAAGGGCTTTCTCGCCCGATACTTCTACAGCTGCCTTAGCGCTCGACCTGGCCCTGTTGCTTAGTAAGTGGCCGGAGGTACCTATATCTCAGTTGCCTATGAGAGAGGTTCCTGCTACCTTTGTCCCAAAAGTTGAGATCCCCGCCAACGCTGGGACTGGTGCCCCCGCTGTGGATATCCCTGCACATTATGTATCGCAATTTGTTCACGTCCCGTTTTCACGACAGGAAGTGAACACAATTAGACAATCAGTTCCCGATATTAGGAAAAACCCGACGGGGTTTTACAAAGAAATAGAGTCCGTTTTACAGTCCTCTGTGTTCACCTTGAGTGACATTGACTTGTTATTTCCTGTACTCCTACCCTAGATGTATGGAAACAGGTTCGGACAATAGACGATGTGCCGGGGTTGGGAGATACGTGGGCTAATATGATTAGAATTGATGGGGAAAGACCAGCAGGTGAGAAACCACCACAGGTAATACTTACTTTACCTGATAGAATTGTCGCTAAACTAAAAACTATAATTCCAGAAAAAATGATTATTTGGGACAAACTTACGGCCTGTGTCCAAGGGAAAACTGAAGGCGCCACCGAATTTTTTAATAGATTCGAGCAGGTATTTTCTGACTTCAGTGGACAGGATTTAGGTACAGAGTCAGGGAAAAGGTTGTTCGTGGACAAATTTGTACGTGGATTGTTACCTGACATCCAGTCACAGATTATATCCTCTGAGAGCGCTTGGCAGGCAAAATCTCAATCTGAGGTTTTGCACATGGCTCAGTATTATGAGAACCGTGTTAATAATGAGAAGGAAAAAATTGAAAAGAGAAAGGGAGATTTGAAAACCAAAGTATTATTACAGCAAATTGTTAGAAACCCCAGAGGAGGCACGACACAGACTAGAGGTCAGTATGTCCCAAAAGGAAATGCTCCTTTGGGTCCTGTGAATATTAATCAATGTGCTTATTGCCGCCAGGAAGGTCATTGGCGAGCACAGTGCCCTGTCCTTCGCCATAGGTCAAACAGTGCATTTGGGGGTATGGGTAGACGACCTAGGGGCCGCCCTGGAGCAGGGGGCCCTGATAGAGGTCAGCTTTTACAAAATCCTCAGCAACCTTTTTCACGGGAAAATCAGACCTCGAGTATGGACTCGAGGAACATATTTGATCACCCTTCTGCTGCCTACCTTTCTGAAGAGCTTCCTTTCGATAATACTTTATTTCATTAGGATTGCCCGAAGCAGGGTTTGGAACCTTCACCTATTCCCGTTAATCAGAAAGGCCCCTACGTTGAATTATTAGTAGGGAATAGGAAACACCAGTTTTTGATTGACACTGGAGCACAGAAGTGCTCCATTGATCATTCTCGGGTTCCAAACATCCCACTGTCAGGGCAAACAAATGTTTCCGTAGGGTTTTCTGGTAAACCAACTGTCTGTCCGGTTTCTGCACCGGTATCCGTTTCTTTGGGTCCCTTCACGGACCATTGTCCTTTTCTTCTCACTTCGAAATGTGGAGAGAATTTGCTGGGGTTGAATTTGTTAAAGAAATTGAACGCAGTAATTCATTGTTCTTCGGATGGAGTACGGCGGACGGTTTCACCACAGCAACTTCCTAATTCTCAGTTCTTGATTCGACCTTTACCTCTCGGGTTTAGCATTGTCCCAGAATGTTTGTGGGCGGTGGACGACAATGTTGTCGGAGTATTACAGATTGAGCCTGTTAAAATAGTTCTGAAACATGGAGTGAAACTGCCACACATTCCGCAGTATAAAATATCAGTCGAGGGCGAACGTGCTTTGAAATGCATTGTCTCCGATTTTGTGCATCGTGGGGTGATCGAGGAGATTACAGGTAGTTTGTGTAACAGTCCGATCTTGCCCGTATATAAGAAAGGCGACAATGCAATTCCATACCGGTTCATAATTGATCTTCGTGCTATTAACAGAGTGGTCGCCCCACAATTTCCTATTGTGCCCGATGTGACGACGATATTGACAATGATCCCTGCTACGGCTACGCACTTCAGCGTTGTGGATCTAAAAAACGCTTTCTTTAGTATTCCTATACATAAAGAAAGCAGATATCTGTTTGCGTTCACCTTGGGGGGACGCACATTTACATTTACAAGGGCACCTCAAGGGTATACTGAAAGTCCCAGCATTTATAGTAGAGCTTTGAAAGAGCAGCTCGACACCCCTGAATTGCCACCTACTTGCACGCTGCTTCAATATGTTGATGATTTGCTTTTGGCTGCAGAATCTGAGAGTGCCTGTAAAGAAGGCACTGTACTGTTGCTTGTTCATCTAGCTAAAAATGGTGACAAAGCTTCGCTTAAAAAATTTCAATATTGTTGTCAGGAGGTTGCCTATTTAGGCTACCTCCTGTCAAAGGAGGGGAGAAGATTGACACCTGAAAGAATAAAACACATTTCTGGCATGTCTGTTCCAAATACGCAGAAGGAAGTCAGAGCCCTGATAGGTATGGCTTCTTACTGTAGGTTGTGGATCCCGAATTTCTCACTAGTGATAAAACCGATGTTGGCTCTGACGAAGAAGGGCATTTCTCTGCCACTGCCATGGGAATCGGAACATCAACGATCATTTGAGCTTCTCAGAACCGCGCTATGTTCGGCACCGGTTCTGGGTACTCCAAATTATGACAAGGCCTTTGTGTTGTTTGTGCATGAATGTGATGGATGTGCTTTGGCTGTGTTAACACAGGAACACGGAGGGAAGAATAGGCTGTGCGGCTACTACTCCTCCGCCCTTGATCCTGTCGCATGCGCTTTGCCAAGATGTTTGCGCGCTGTCGCTGCTGCTGCCGCGTCTGTAAAACAGAGTGAGGGAATGGTCCTAGGCCATGATTTGATTTTGATGGTACCTCACTCCGTTGATATTCTATTGAACAAAACCCAAACGCAACACCTCACCTCTGCGCGGTTAACAAGGTATGAACTAATTCTGTTTGCCCCTCATATCCAAATTAAGAGGTGTTGTGTTCTTAATGATATGATATGATATGATATGGTATTTGTAACGCGCCTATACACAAGTGTTTCCGGCTGAACTCTTACCTTTCCCGCAAAACACTGTTTGCGGTGACGAGGAATTACATGACTGCCTGTAAACCACTGGACAAGAAACGAAGGGCAGGATAGATCTTATAAATACTCCTTTGGATAATGCAGAAGGGGAACTGTTTTGTGATGGCTCCTGCTTCAAACTTTCGGATGGTACATCTACAGCTGCTTATGCAGTTACTACATTGAGCAAAGTTGTCGAAACTAAGAGAATTTCGCATAACTCCGCGCAGGCCGCAGAGATTATAGCCTTGACCCGAGCTTGTGAACTTTCCCAAGGGCGTAGAGTAAATATATATACTGATAGTCAGTACGCATTTGGGGTGGCTCACAACTTTGGAAGGCTCTGGTCGGAAAGAGGGTTCCTGACCTCACATGGGACCAAGATCCAGCATGGCCCCTTGATAGTGCAATTACTTTCGGCACTCTCACTCCCTAAACAGTTAGCGATCATGAAATGTGCAGCACATCGGAAGGTCATAGATGATGTGGGCAAAGGGAACGCTTTTGCGGATTTGATAGCCAGACAAACGGCCACAGACCTTAGCACGGACATGTATGCCTCGAGGGAAATGAGAGATGCTTGCATAATGGATGAAGGTATTGGGTGTGTGCGAGATATTCAAACTGATGCCACAATAGAGGAATCTAAAAGGTGGGCTGAAGGAATGGGGAAACTGGATGATGAAGGGTTTTGGGTGGATACATCCAAAGGGAAATGGTTGCTCCCTGATTCATATGTATTGGCAATGGTTACGATGGCACACGGTCCTACGCATGTGTGTGCCCAGCAGATCACGAAAATGCTAGAACAAGTTTGGGTAAATGACAAGATTCTGGAGACTGCGAAGAGGCACGTCCAGAACTGTATGATCTGCCTGCAGCACAATGTGGGTAAGGGGACAGTGACTCCAAGGGGAAGTTTTGGGCCCCCTTCTGTTCCCTTCGAGGTCATTCACTTTGATTTTATTGAGATGGAACGATGTAATAATCTAAAATATGTTCTTGTAATTATTTGTGCCTTCAGCAAATGGGTCGAGGCTTTCCCTGTCAAAGATGCTACCGCCATGACCACTGCAAAGATTATGGTATAAGAATTCTTTCCTCGATTTTGGCTCCCGAGGATAATCTGGTCGGATAATGGCCCTCACTTTATTGCAGCAGATATGTACAGCCGTATGTATTGAGAAACGATTTCACTCAGCTAGACATCCTCAAAGCGCTGGGTTGGTGGAAAGACACAACGGTATTTTAAAGAATAAACTTGCAAAAACATGTGCTGATACCAAACTAAAATGGCCAGATGCCTTACCTATTGTGTTATTAGCTATGCGAACCACACCTCAGACTAAAACAGGGCTTTCTCCATTTGAAGTAGTGATGGGGAGACCTGCTAACATTTGGGGTCTCCCGAAACCTAAAGCCTTGAGAGAGGTGGAAAATGTATTGCTTGTAGACTACTGTAACCAGTTAACTAAAAACCTGTATTTCATTTATCACCAGGTGCACTCTGCTTTACCTGTACGGTTCACGGGCCCAGGACACGATATACAGCCTGGAAGTTGGGTCCTAGTGAAGGCCTACGAGAGGTCTTCCTGTCTCGCGCCTCGCTGTCGGGGACCCCATCAGGTGTTATTGGTCACCAGGACAGCAGTGCGGGTGGCTGGAAAGAAGAACTGGATTCACGCGACGCACGTCAAGAAACTTCCTCACCCGACGCCACACGTTACAGAAGAAGCAGAACCCCTCGCTGATGGTACAGTCTCTGATCTTGGAGTAGCAAACAGCGCTGTGAGTGCGTCAGAGAAGTTCTCTGAGCCTGAGGAGCTTGGGGAACAGTCCATTTCGTCTCCGCACTCTTTTGAAAAAAATCACTTCCGGAAAATACTGTTTCGAGCTCTGCGACTTCTGTCGCCTCCGACACGTCGCTTCCCTCAGGAAGTGACGATACTTTACTTCCGGACCAGACAATTTTGGGTACCACCAGGTACTACCTTCGACGAAGGAAATAGAACTACGGCACAAGTTTTGCGTGCATTTGGAAAAAAGGAAGTGATTGGAAATCCTCTTGTTAGGAGAAAGTTTTGTTGAACAAAAGGGATTCTGCTGGCTAGGGTTGGGAAGGACTAAGAAATCGCGCGACCGTAGCGTCGCCAGCAACGAACATTGGGGTCGTCGATTGAGGAACTACGATGCCTGCCACCTCCGCTGCTGCCCCCCGCATTGGACATATGAATAAGGGGGTGACCAAATTGGACAATGAACAATGTGCCTGGGCCCCGAAAACGTACTGCTGTGTGTTGATAATGATAATTGTTATTTTTGCAACTACTGCTGTAGGACTTTGGTATTTTGAAGAAATCTATCCTTTGAAACTTTTACTACCGACCGAGATTGTACCAACTGTTTTGACTCCCTCTGTACACCTTCACACTCTGTCCCCTAGAGACTCCTAACATAGACAAAAGTATCATAATAACACTCTGATGATAGCAATGAATGCTACTAATGCCATTTTTAACAAGAGTAATTGTTGGATTTACCGCAACATGGGAACAAGGGACTGGGATGGTATATACATCCTCTACCTTTAACGACTGCTTGCTATGCCTCTCTTAGAGCACTATTCTTTGGCCGATGGAATGATAGCATCTCAGGGAACTTTGATGGAACTAATTTGAATGATTTCGAGAAACGTGAATTGACTCCCCTGGGATGCTCGCTTTTCGAAAATAGAAGTAAACCTAACGTTGCTTCTATTAGGCCGTCTGACAAACTATCTCTTCCTTTTCAAACTCTGATTTCCTTTAAAATGGCTCCGATAGGCAATAAGGACGCTGTACCTCCTTCTTATTCTATGAATCATAGTCCTGACTCGGTTCCCTTCTGTGTACAGAGAAATGGCACTAGGCCAATGGGAGATTTTGAAGCTTGTAAAAACGTTGTAAATTTGACTGGGGAAAACAGGCCTCTGTATGTAGGGGGGCCTGTTTATTTTGTTTGTGGTAGTTTAGCATTTCCCTGGTTACCCAAGGATTGGCAGGGAACCTGTTATTTAGGAATATTGTTACCCGGGGTATTTGTAGCAAGTACATTAGAGATTTCTAAGGCTCACCCGCGGCGAGACGACAACAGAGATACCCCTGGGCAAGTATTGGGAGACATAGCAAAATCAGTTGTGCCCTTTTGGGGACAAATAACAAACTCAGAGAACATTAGGGGATTAGCAAGGGTACTGGAGAGAACGATCAACCGGACCACGGACATACTCTACAATATGACCTTAGAGCAAAAAGCAATAAGATTGGTAGCACTTCAAAATCGGATGGCATTAGATGTCATTTTGGCAGAACGAGGTGGAGTATGCAAATTAGTGGGGTCCGCTTGTTGTGTTTTCGTACCAGACTCCTCGCCAACAATTTTCAAAGCAATACAGAACTTGCATACTCTCAGTTCTGAAGTACATATCCCTGTAGGAGACTGGAACCTTAGTACTTGGTTCTGGGATTCTTTACGATCTTGGGGTTGGAAGGTGCTTTCCGTTATTCTGGTTATTTTGGGGATCCTGTTATTCCTTTGTTGCTGTTTTCAATGCCTCCCAAGTATATGTGGAATGTTAGGGGGATGTTGTGCCCAAGCAGTGAGCGCAATAGGGCATAAAATATATGCCCCAGATACAGCATCTAAAGAATTCATGTTACAAGATGTTTTTATGAACGACCTTATGGCTATAGACATTACAGACAATGATGCGGAATCTATGGGTGATAACACATGGAGTTATTTTCAAAAGTATTAGGAATGATGTTTAGCACTTGGCATAGGCCAAAAGGAGGGTCTGTCGGAATCGAAATAATATTATACCTCCTATCGCATTGTTTGAATGTGTGTTGGCCTACGCCAAGTTGTCTAAAAACATTGTGTAAATAGATTCCGCGGCAAGGTCTTGACCTTAATGTACTGTGTAAATCGCCATCTTGGATTTAGCCACCATTTTAGGTTCTCTTACAATGTGGAAGTCACCCTGAACACCAAAATGGAGACCGAATGACATTTCGAGTGGGATTCTGGCCGTTGTGACCTCCGCACACATGAACAAATAATATGCCTGCAGGCCACTTGTTGGGGTCGCGAACTGAGACCTTGTCCTATCCCTGACCTATGTGTAAATGAACAACTGTATCAGCGAAACTGATCAAAATGCATACATTATGGGATTGACCTGGCAACGAACCCTAGGCCTGGTCCTAAGAATGGTTAACCAGCGAGGGGGTTGGCCAGAGCTGGATAAAAAAGTATAAAAGCATGAGTATCCCAATGTACGGTCTCTCACACTAACGCAGTGAACTATCGTTGAAAGTTCGTTCTGTTACTCTGAGAGTCGAATAGCTATCCGTTTGTCAATTGACTTTTTGGTAATTGTTGTAGCTTTTGAATAAAGTACTTTGTATGTTCTTTGTAACCTGTGTTGGTGTGTTTCCTTTGGGCTTCCCGGCCTCATATCAATTTCTTTGTTTTCACACGTGTTCTTTCCATTCCAAACCGATTTTCCTTGTCCATTGCTTTTATTTTTAAAACCGAATTTCCTTTCCTGTTAAGAATCTCATCCAGTCTTTCATTTAGAGTTCCCTTTTCACTTTCATACTATCCCTATGATGTGTATCTGTCGCTTTGCATAAAAACTGTATTCCGATTTTGTCTATTCTACCAGTTTATCAAACCGTTTTGATATGTAAACCTGTGAAGTTAAGAAAATGCAACTTTTCCATGTGTGATTGGGCTACACTGTGTTCTACTTCCCAAGTCGATTCTTTGAAATTTGAAATGAATGCCAGTTGTTAGGAGATTGATTGTAGTTTACTAGTGTTCTTACATCTGTGCTACTGCTATAACTCATATTTACCTCATTCATTCCACCGCACGTGCAAATTAAATATTTATTAATTCTGAGTCCTATTTTGTGCAATTGCAAAGGTTTCTAAATCCTTGCCCCCCATTTTGTGGGAGAAGGTCAGATTTTAATTCTGTTTGTTGCCCAGTGTACCCGACTCCTTGCTACTCCTTGCTACCCACCCAAAATTCAGTCAACAGGGGTTTGAGAGAGTATCGCAGGGGGAGATCTGAACTGGGGTGCTATTTATCCGAAAAGTAATATTGCTCTCATTCATTTGTGCTTCATGTATGTTATATTAGAAGGTCAAACTAAGTGTATTTTATCATTTTACAGTGTAATTATTACTCCACTGGTGATTGCTGCACAATATTACATTTGTGTGATTGAATATTAAAATAAATAAATATTGTATTACCACCCACCGGCCTGGTTCATGGTCCATTGTGGCCTCGGGTATTTGTAAAAAGGGGCTTGAGATGGGTTGGGTGCCAGCTCTATCTGAATTCTTGGGAATTAAAGCAAGAGTGTTTTATGTTTGCACTGCATCCTAGGCCAGTGGCAAGAGTCCTGGGCTGGTGTGTGACGCCCGATTAGAATCCTTAACAGATTGGGGGCTTGTGCCGGGGATTGAGAAAGTGTTGCCACCCATGACAGCTTAACAAAGCAGGCTTACCTTCACGGTAGTGATACTTTGTGTGGTTAGAAAGCTGTGTTACACTGTAGAAAATGCCTCCCCAAAACATAGATCCTAAGTATCAGGCCTGTGTGTAAAGGTAAATTAAAATCAACCTCATACTAGACAAAAAGCAACAAAATACAGGTTACCATTATAGAAATAAATTAATAAACAAACAACACTCTCCATAATGACTACAGTAGAGATAAACATGGCCAGGTAGGACCTTCTGCATAAACTATTTATTAGAGGAGAAGGGGCAAAGCAAGATGAGGAGGTCTGGCTAGGAGAAATGATGCAACAGGTCACCGCCATGGATATGGATGCGTGGCAAGAGGATAGCCTGTTACATCAAGCTTTGAGCGAGTTCTACATGACTCCAAATCTTAAGGAAGAGCAGATTAAAATGGTCTGAATCACAGCCTACATATATCTCCATATGGGGATTATGCAGAAAAAAATAGAAGAAAATAGAACTCTTGCACAAAATCAATCTGAACTCTTAACTCTTAACTTAAAACTAGTGGAAGGGAAATTGTAAAAGAGCCAAGATTATGAGGTCAAAGTTGAGAACTACATCAAATAGCTAAAAGAGGACTTGGCTCTGCAACAACAAACTAATTCAGACCAAGAGGCCCAATTAAATGCATTAAAACAGAAGCCTCAGGAAAAGGTTGATTCCCTGAAAGAGAGTCAACTAAAATTAAAACAACAATTGGAATATGATAGCGCCTGATCAGAGCAGATAACTACTTTACAAAATCAGATCAAAGAGTTGGAATAGGAGAATAACAAATTAATCAGCAAAGAACTCCACCTCCAGACAGAATTTAAACAAGAACGCCAGACATTAAGTACAATCAAACAACAGTGGGATAACCTAGCTGAATAAAGGGGCGCCATGCATCAGGAAAATGATGCCCTATGTCAGGAAGTAAGCAACCTAAAAGCAGATCCACAGGAAAGAGAGTTAGGCCTCCAGAAGCTAAATGAGCTAACAGGGGAATATGAAGAGTTATTGGGGAACACCAGACGAGTGGAAGGTGATCTAGAAGAGAACACCCAAACTAAAAATGCGCACAATCAGGAGATAAAACTCCTACAACAAAAATTGTCTCATTATTCCCAAACCATGCAGGCAACACAAAAAGACAATGAGGCCCTCTGTGATATGAAAAATGGACTCCAGAGTTAGGTAGCTGATCAAGAAAAGGTCATAGAAGCAAGTCAATCCCTGATAGCGGAGCAAAAGGCTCAGGTCTTTTCCTATGATCAGGAAATAGGGGCTGAGAGGGAGAAACTGGAGCTGTTAGAGAAAGAGTATGCTAGGCAGAATTCAAATTTGAGGGAGCCTGAACAAGTATAGAGGGACAGGGCAACCCCAGATCACAGTGGGATGCCCTCTGTACTAAGGGCCTTAAACCCACTTACCCATTTGTATGCACAAAGCACTGCTGACCTCATGTCCGCCGGTTCAGAAGAACTGGGTGTCATGGGCCAGCCAGACTTAAATAGGCCTGGCATGTTTGAACAGGTAGGCAACCGCCCACCAGAGATTGATGGACGGGCGTCCATGTACAGATACCAACATATTAGGACTGAAATATCTGATCAGGAATACTCTGATGAGAAGGAAATCAGGGAGCTAAACCTACAGAAGCACCATTTACAAAAGAACCATTTGGTTTGCTTTTCAGAAAAACAGTATGAAATGAGGCCCCAGAAGAGCATTCTGAAGACCTCCAGCCAGTCAGGGCAGTGGGGGGACCTTCCGCCAACCCTGGAAGCAGGGAGGAGTCAGAAGACAACTCTCTTGTGCGCAAGAGGCAGTCCAAGGGGAATGACCCAGAGAGCACAAGGTACAACAGGGGAGAAGACGCTAGGCTCCATCATTCTGCGAGCCCATCACAAGCTCAAAGAATCAGGGAGCACCTAGAAGATCATGAGGGGACCTCCAACAGTAGCGGCTCTGAGTCTGAGGGTGAGTGGACTCAGGTGACGCGGCAAAGGAAAGAAAATAAACAGAGGAGAGTTCTGGTGAAAGACCCCATTAGGCAGATCAAGGCTATTAGGAATTCCATAACACTGTACCACAAAAATGCTAAATATTCTGTCTGGGAGAATCTGGAACTCTATGAACAGATGATGGACACTTTTCACATCAAAGATAGCCAGAACTGCATAGATTATGCCAAATGGACATTCTCTACAGAGTACTCCAACAACTTTGCTGGGCTGGAAGTTCAAAACCATTCAAGGTGGGCCACCTTTAAGGCGGCCATCTTGAAGCAATTTTCTGACACAAAAACCCCCAGGAGGCTCACAAATCGGCCTACAATTTGCAATGCGCAGAAGATCAGGCCCCAAAAGAATTTGTGCAGGAGCTAAAACACGCCTTTGCACAAACTACCAGATGGGTGTGCACTAATTCCAGAGAATTGATAACCACTTATTTTCATTTGTAAAAATACATAATGACCCGGCTGGTGATGGATTTTCATGACAAAAGGTCCCTGGACTGGGTAATAGAGCAGGCTACCCAGATCGATGAGGTCCAAAAAACCTGCATAAAATAAAAACCAGATAAAAAACCCAAACCAAACAACCCCCCTGCTGCTGCTAAGGTGGTGGAGGTCAGGGTTGCCCCCATTTTAGACCTAGAAATGGGGGGCCTAAAAACAAACCGTCCCAAAATTAGCTAAATCCGAGGCAAAGAAGGCCATCTGATCAATCAGCAACAGGTGGCAGTCAGGGAAGTAATCCCACCAATGGGACCCCTAACTCTCCTGATTACATCAGTCCCAAATATAAAGGCAACCAACGTATCTTGGGGTATGAGGTTTCAGTTGGTTGGAGTTAGCTGGGTCGGAACTTGTGACCCACTGTGCACCTTCTATTGGTGATTTTCCAGGTTAGCCTGCAGCCTGCATCGTGGTTCATCTGGGAACCAACTCCAGGGTTCCCACGTGGTTGAATGTTTTGGAGGGATGACAAATGATTGCGGGCGCTGTATGGATTTGATAATCCAAAAGTTGGCAGTTATGCCTAGGTATTGAATAACCTCCTGGTCACTAGAGTTGTTAGTGCATGTGTTATTTTTTATTTTTATTAATTCTCTTTAGATCCCGGCTTTAGACCAGGCTGCCCAGCCCATCTGGCATCCGGACTTGGATGGACCAGTCATCAGCTCTCCCCTGAGCCCACAAACCAACTCACTTGGCCTTGAAGAAGACTTAGGTCGAAACGCGCGTCGGCTGTTTGCTCTCACTATGGTTGACCAACTGGCATCTATTGCCACCCTGTAGAATATATTTTTTGTTCTGCCAAACTGGCAAAATTAATAAAAATAAAAAAAACACATGCACTAACAGCGCTAGTGACCAGGAGAATATTCAAAACCTAGGCATAACTGCCAACTTTTGGATCATCAAATCCATCCAGCGCCCGCAATCATCCATAGGTTTGTCACCCCTCCAAAATATCTTGGGGTATGTATGGACTCCCCCAGCCTAAGGGGGGATCCAACCAGGTAAGTACTGCCCCAGGAAACTTCCCTCCTAACTTGCCTCAGGAGGGCAGTAATCCCCCAAATCCAGGGTTAAGTTTCTTTCCCCGGTATCTACCAAACCCAACCTGCAGGACAACCCTCCTTTCCTTCTCCACTTCCAGGAGTCCAGACCACCCAATCCGGGAGAGGGGAGGTCAAAGGTGGAGGGTTACCAAAATCCCCAATACCCAGGGTACTCCGGGAGAAGGGATAGTTACCCTTCTCGTGAACCACCTAGGTATGAACAAAGACCCCTGTACTAGCCAGAACGGGTGTCCCAACTGGAGCGCCAGATCCAGAACCTCACACAGGATCTGAGTCGCATGTTGAGGGCTCAACAGAACCCTCAGATGAACATGGCAGCTAAGAACCCCTCAAACCAATGGTCCGGCACCCCAGAACTATGGCAGGGAGAGAACCCCAACAACTCACCCGTTCCAGAGGAGGAGGCACGGTAGGAAGGGAGATGTAAAGCCCTAGAGGAAGATTCCTTCCTCACCCACGAAAAGCCCCTGGACACCCCGGAATCAGAACTAAAATCTCCTGCCTCCAAAAATCTGCAACCCGGGGAACAGAGGGTGGGTAGGAGAAACAAAGAAATTTAAAAGGCCCATTTTGTGGAGGAAGTTAGTGTCCTCCAGATGGAAGGGTAATAATCCTGAGAGGATTCTGGGAAGAGAATCTTCTCCTTCAGGGATGGGGGAATTCCTCCCAAACAAAAATGGGTCCCAAGAGATCTGAATGAAGACTGAGTGGGTGTGGGGACTGATTCAGAGTTACCCATCCCTGAACCCCAGAGTTGTCATCCTGAGAAATAAATATGAATGGAGGGATCCTCCCAACAAATGTGTTCTAGCGACTGCCACCAGGTAAGAGGGAACAGCACAGAGCTCAGGGAAAAAGGGATTCCTAAATCCCACATATGTCAGGATGTCAAATTTCTTTGACAGATTCCCAGACTCCGGCACAGAAAAATTTCCAAATCCCCACTGTGTCGGAGTCCAAAATAAAGAAATTGACCAACCAACTTGCCCAAACGGCCCATTACCTTTGCCCTCTGGAGGAGAAGGAGGGGAGATTCTATGCCCCCGCCCGAGTGCAGGGGCAATGTGCATTTTCAGCACTGGTGGACATTGGATCCCAAGGCACTCTTCTGTCTAAAAGGGCCTTTGAGCAGCTAAATTCAGGAAGGGGGGGAAGAGACACCAGATACCTCTCACCCCTTTTCGTAGAGAACTCCAGAACTTCAACGGGAATGAAATTCCTGTTGAGGGGACTGCGGATCTGGAAATTAAAATTAGGCGGCATAAGTTGAAACACCTGGTCATAGTCGTGACTCCAGAGGGAACCCCCTGTTTATTAGGGAATGACATCCTTTGCAGGTTGTCTGTCCTAATAGACTGTGTGAATAAGGTCCTCTGGACTCAGACTAACTGGCCAATAAAATTAAAACAGAGTCTCAACCATGTTAATTTAAATGGCAGATGCCACATGGTTGAACAAAAATCTGATCCTATTGAGTTTCATTTCCAAAACTATGAAATATCTGATGTTACAATAATTGCTGTGGGACAACAAACTGGTGATGGGAACTTCTCTCCATTCCTGAAGGAAATACTTTGAAATTTTATATAAATTCACAATCTGGAAATTCCAATCCTATAGTCAAAAGCGATGAAAAACCAGCTCAAAGTTTAGCTGACATTCAGAAAATTAGAGAACAGTTGGTCCTACCTATTCAGGGGGAGGAGTCTGTTCCTGCCCGAGTGTGCGTTAACAACGGAAAGAGCTTCATCAGCAAAGCCATGTTCAGAAAGCACCCAAAAGATCCAACCATTCCCACATTTAAATTGATTGATAAGTGAGAAATGGACCTGGAAACTCCCAATTCCAAACATCTCCTGCCTTGCACGTGTATGCTCAAAATTTCTATAGGTGACAAAAGCATAGAGCATAATTACTGGGTCGTGCGAGATGTCCCTGCTGCATTCTATTTAGGCAGTGACATTCTCAATCGGTTTGCAATTGACTTGGACCTTATAAATTACAAGGCCTGGTCCCGACTAAGGGGCAATCCCATGGTCTTTGATGATTCTGAAAAAGCATTTTGGTCAGCCCAATTGCTGCCCTATGTGGTTGAAGTTCAAATTGGAGAGGAGGTCACCATCCCAGGATGGACCCGACAATTCCCATTGGACTTAAAAATTAAAATTAAAAGAGGACAGAACCTGCAAAATCCTGATGCCTATGTACATCTCAATGCCCATCTCCACTAGCAGGGGTTGAGGTTAAACAAGACACCATTAGTCAGTGTAGAACACAACACCATTCAAATATTGATTGATAATAACAACTCTAGGAATATCACTCTGGGCGCAGGCACCATTATTGGAATGGCGGTTGATTACCGACATTTTTCCATGAATCTAGGAAATGAACCACTAGGACCAATCCCCAATGACTGCTTTGACAATGACAATGATGATGACATAACACCGGACAGGATCTTCACCAGACAAGGTGGGAACTTCCTGGTGTACTCTTCCTGCCCTTATGGGGAGGAAGAGGTGACCTGTGACATCAGGCAGGATGAGGTGATATTCCAGATCCACAATGACTGTCTCTCCTACCTGAAACCCTCTGTATTGGTCAATACTTTAACCAGAGACCTCTCCACCCAGCTGCAGTAGGCCGCTGAGATAGCAAAACACCAAAGTCTTTCCAGGCTTCAGGTAAGTGGTTGAAGAGTGGGCCAACCTCACTAATGCCTGTGAGACTGAGGAGCACAAGCAAAAGTTGAAACAGGTTTTCTTAGATTTGCAAGATATTTTTGCTGTGTACTGAAATGACTGTGGTCCCACCAAGATACATACAACCACAGTTCCTACAGACCCTGGAATGACCCCTATATTTGTGAAGCAGTATCGCTTGCCTCTCGCATCTATGGAGTCCCTGACAAAAATTATCAAAAACCTTGAGTCCCTTGGGATAATTTGTTCAGTCCAGAGCACCTTTAATAATCCGGTGCTGGGGATTTTAAAACCAAATGGCCAATGGAGACTTTGCGCAGACCCGATGGCCTCTCCCTTACATTGACCAAGGGCTGGCCCAGATCCAAGGGTCCAAGGTATCCACCGCGATTGACCTGACAAATGGATACTGGACCGTGCCCGGCAGTAGGCAGGACCAATACAAGCTGGCCTTTACCTTCGGGGGGCAGTAGTGCACGTGGACCCAGACTCCCTTCGGATACATAAACTCCGGCAACAAATTCAACATCTTCTTCCATTAGACCATACTCAACTTGGGTGAAAGGGGTAACCTGGCCTATGTGGATGAAGTCTTGATAAAAAGCTGACTGTGGAGGAATACATAGCGGAGATCCGGAGAGTTGCCGGAGCAAAACTGTCCTTCCAGAAGGCACGGGGATGCAGGACCCATGTTAACATCTTGGGACATGAAATAACTCCTGAGGGTCTCTGTCCCTAGGAGAAGAAAGTGGAAGCAGTATTAAATTTAAAAGACCACACAACTCTGCGTGAGTTCAGAAGCCTCCTTGGACTGAATAATTACAGTAGGACGTTCATTGAGGATTATTCAGAGGTCACAAGACCCCTGATCCATTAGTTGAAGGGGGGGTCAAGTGGGAGTGGGGTCCAGAATAAGCAGAGACAATAAAATAACTCAAAAGAAGTCTCTCACAAGCACCTTGTCTAGCTTACCTCGTCAAAAACAAGGAGTTCTTCTTGGAGACAGGGTTCTCGAATACATGCTTGAAAGCAGTATTATATCAAAAGCATGACAAGGTCAATAAAGTCATCTCCAATGCAAGCAAGACTTATCCTCTTTGGAGGAAAAAATGCAATGATTGTGAGAAGGCACTCCTGGCCACGGTGTGGGCATTGAAAAATTGCTGCCGTTCATCCAGAGGGAACACATCATAGTGGAGACTCCACACCAGTCTTTGCAATATCTCCAAAGCAACAGAATCTGGGCAGGAAATGTGAGTAATTCCAGAATTACTTCCTGGATTCTGTCCATGCAGGGCTTTCCTGTGGAGGTCAGATATGGCCAAAACAAGAAGAGTCCCCTCGCGCAAGGTCTGGCTGACTTGCATGATTGTGCCAGAGAAAACTGTCTCAAGGACAAAAGTCTTAAAACCCAGAACAACATGGGGCCGTACCTGAATTCCCTTCACAAAGTCTAAGAAGAAGGCAAGTGCGAGGGGATGCCCACAGTTTATGTGGACTGTTTCTCCTACGATGTTGACAACAACGGGGAAAGGGAACTGGTGGCCGGTGTAGGGAATGCATGGGTGAAAGATATCCGCCAGTAGTCAGGTGGCGGAGTTGATGGCAGTTCATAAGGCCATCCTCACTGCCGTCCAACACCAACTCCACCTGGTAAATTGGAAAACCAGAGGCATGCTGTGTGCTAATAACAAACCACTTAAACATGGCAAGCTAATACTAAATATTGATGATCTGGTCACCTGTAATGGGATGACCCTCTTTTGGAAAAAGATTAAGGGTCATTCCAGAAGAGAGGGGCCAGACAAAACTGGAGCCGACCTGGCCGATCAGCTGGCTAATACCAGAGCCATCCAGTGGGATCTCCTTGAGAGTGAGTCCCCTTTGGGGGAAATCCCGGTCACGGCTGTCACTAGGTCCCAGACAAATGCTCACAATGAACTCTCAACTGCCCTGTGGAGTAAGGAGACCTCAGATGCTGATTTAATCACGGCACAAAAAGGGGATCCGATTATTGAGAAGTTTTATCAACACATTGAGGACCCTGAGAACTCATCTGACTGAAACCGATTACATTGGGAAATAGGACCTCAGGGTGTTGATGAAGTATCCCAAAATGTTCTGAATCCAAGACGGTTTGTTTGTAAGGAGATACATCTCTGGATGTGACCAGTGGGTAGTACCTACTTCATTCCAAAACTTGATGCTAAATCACGCCAATGATGCGGCCACAGCCGGTCATCGGGGGTTTCATACTACTCTAGAAATCTTGCAGGAGGTTGCATACTGGCCACACATGGGGTAGGACTTCGACAATACTTGAAGGGGTGTCTTGTGTGTGCACAATTTCAGCCAAGTTCACTCCCACACCAAGCTCCCCTCCAGAAGAGGGGAATGACACTGCCTTGGTCAGATTTACAAGTAGATTTCATCAGCCTGTGATTCACTCCTCTATGGGGAACTAATACATGTTAACAGTAACATGCTTGTTTACCAAATGGGTGGAATGTCACCTGGCCCCAAATTGCAAGGCAGAAACAGCAGCTGCCCTGATGATCAACTACATCTTCTCGCGTTTTGGCGTACCCCAAAGGATTGAGTCAGACCGAGGAAGTCACTTCACCAGCGAAGTGATGACAAAGATGTGGGAGATTCTTGGGATAAAAAGGAAACTTCATATTGCATATTGCTGTCCTCTAGTGGAGGAGTTGGGAGGTACAATAAAACAATTGTGAGCATTTTAAAAACATTTGTGGCAGATTCTGGTCCAAGTTGGGACATCCGATTACCCCTTGTCCTGATGGCCATCAGATCTACACCATCTTCTGCAACCAAAATGTCTCTATTTGAGCTAATGACTGGATGAAGGATGGTGCTACCTCAGCATCTGCTCTATAGAACACAAGAGCAGACACTGATAAATGCCTCCATAACACATGAATATGTTGAGAATCTAAGAAGACACCTTCAACATGCTTTTACGTACACTCAGCAGAATCTGGAAAAATCAACAGAGGTGATGAAGATTTAATATGACTTAAAAACAAACAAAAAGTAATATCAAGTAGGAGAAAGCGTCTACTTGTACAATTTTCAAAGGAACCAGATTAAGGAGAGAACATTTCTCCCCTCCTGGTGTGGTCCTTTTGAAATTGTAGATACAATTTCACCTGTCGCCTACAGAAACCGCATCCCCAAAGGAGAGCTTTCAAAAGAGAAATGGGTCCACATTAATCAGTTAAAGAGTTGTCATCCCAGGCACACTTTACAGCTGATTGAGGAGCCAAGGGAAAGTCAAATAGAGAAGACATCTGGAGAATGAGAAAAAGAAAAAGGAGAACCAGAAGGGATCAGGTAGGTCCATAGGTATATCTATCTAACAGAGAGTAATTTTTTTTCATTACCGTTGCATAAACGGATTACAAAAACCTGGCGCAAATATCGATAGTCATCTTTGCCTTGTTAAGGAATTATTTGCTGAAATCTTTCAAGTACAGTAATAAATGTAATGTATGTGTGTCCCACTGATGTCAACCTTCCAGGAAGACAGTCAGTGGGAACATTTTGTAACATGTCTTTATTCAATAGTTAGTACCGATTCGGTTCCTTCATTATCGATGAGCACCTCCCTGAGGAGATGGAAAAGGGAAGGAAGGAAAAGGGGTGTCGTTCCACAATCCAACAAAAGACAAAGGGAGGATTGTGGCGTACCATTCCCTGATGGAAGAAGAACTCTGCCCGAAGAACCCCACTTCGCCCAACTTTCCCACAACTAGAAGTCTTGGGAAATCAGGGGGGATCTGTGGGGTACATTTATCCACCCAGCAGAACTCCCCTACATCACCAAACTGCATTTATATCAGCACCAGCAGAATGGCTGCACTGGCTCTGTTGAGCGCCATTGCATTGTACCAAAACTGCATTTTTCAGTCACCGAAATAATGGCTGCACTCTCTCTGTCAAGCACATATGGGGCGAGATGGAACATGGAACACCCCGAGAATGGCTGCCAGTGTTTTCCTTATGTGCACCAAAGAAAAGAATTGAAAAGCAGCAGTGCTATGCTGCCAGCTTATTTTGCATTTAAAATTACTACACCCTGACAGTACACAGTTTTGTTCCAGTGAGACCCAGCTATGTCCATCCATATAGTTGTGCTCCAGCAAAAGGGGGCATTGCTCACTGAATGACAGGCTGTGTCAGGCAAGATCTGTGAAATAACTAAGAACTTCACTCCAAGCCGTATGGAAAAACACTTGATTTTGGCAACAAAATATCACAGCTAAACTCTTCAAAAGGAGTCCTATCTCTCTGTGCTTATTTCAGCTTCAGCGGACCCTTGCCTTGAGCAGATTTCTGTATAGGAGAAATTGACTAGGGCTACCAATAATGTTTAGAATCTAGATGTAAGAGGAAACAGCATTCTAAAGTGACAGCAAAGGAAAATTAATGACGTGTAAAATGGTGCTTTTTACAAACAAGAAAAGGTCTGTTTAGAAGTAAATTGCTGAATTAAGACCCTGTCCTTGCATAGAAATGTGAGTGCGGGTTTGTTTTAAAACATATGTATGATATTTAATTCCAACAGTTTTGCTTTCTGGTTCAGGAAAAAATAAATACATACATTTGGTGAACCCACAGAACAGTTTTTTCCTGGCCTGGCTTCGAAGGACTTTGCTTCCTGGGAACAGGATTTGCCCTCCCTTCAAGTTGACAGCCCCCGGGCATCTGAATAGGAAAGGGTGGTGGATCTTGCACCCTCGTCAGACTCTGTGGCTCTGCCCCAGCCTGGTACAATGGATTTCTGGGACACGTGGGCATGACTTTCTAGCAGCAACTCCCTTCAACTCACACTGAGGTGCTTCAAAGGCAACTCCACAGCAACATTGGATTCAGGCTGGCTAAAGCCTGACATTTGCTGGGGGTTGGGAAGTATGCCCTTATTTGGAAGACATAAGCTAGCCCATCTGGGGCAAAGACTGTTGTGAATTAATAAACTTTTAAACTTTAAGACTTTTATTTCTGCAACTGGAAGATGCAGGAATGCGACAGTTCAACAGTTTAAAAGTAATTTTTGTGGTATTAAAACAAGACATTGTAGCTTTCCCTAACATGTAGGAGACGCAAACGGCAGAAAAATGTAAATCGTGGTAAAAGTATACTTGGTGCAACTTTGAAATTTAATGCAAACATGCTTTGTGATAATACGTACACATTGTTCAATTTTAGATGATGCAGTTCCCACTAGAAATGGCGAAAGATTATTAGAACAACTAAACAATATTGTATTCATGTGGGAATTGGAATGACAGGTTCAGTGTAACATCTGGAATCTGCCTATGTAATTTTCAAAAGTGGCACACTTGTAAAAATATGCAATTAATGTCATAACTAATTTTGGCTAAAAGAACTATGGGAGGGCCATGAGCATTGTAAGCACACATCATAAAAACTGATGTCATGTTCCTGAAGTCCAACCCGCTGGCAGGAAGGTGGTAACAGTCAATCCTGACCAATCCAGTTATTAGAGGCATGTGAAGCCAAAGTCTGCCCCCATAGTAAATCCGGTGATGTCACCCACCTTATAAAAGGTGGAGGCTCACAGAGACAAAGGACACTCTATTCTGAATTTTCCAGTTCCTGTGCATCCAGACATTCCATATTCACTCTGCAAGATTCTGGATTCAACTGCCAGGCCAGAGCATAGCTGACCCTATCCAGGCAGGACCATTGATCCAGAAAAACCCCACAAAACATCCCAATAACTCAGGGAGAAAGGGGAAAGGTGGCTGAATCTTCATTGGGATTATCCAGTGCTGCCTGCATGCCCTGCCACCGGCTCTATTCAGCTGAGGTGCCGCTGTGCCTTGACCAGACATTTGCCCAGCTGTTTTCATTTAGGAAAGCCCGCCGCTGTGACCAGTGACCAGATATTGCCCTGGTGTCCAGAAACCCGGTCCGCTGTCCAAAATACTCCATTCAAGTGCTTGTTTTGAGTATTTCCCTTCCCCAGCAACCACAAACTGCATCCCTTGCTCTGTTACATAGAAATCCCATAACTGCCTTAGCAGAAATCCTTAAAACTGTCAGAATTCTTTGTGCATTCTGTCCGTGATCTCCAAGTATTAGCACCATTTTTTTGACTCATTTCTGTCCTTCTGTAAGTCCTTAGTACTCTTTTGATTAAATACATTAATTTTCCCTAAAAGAGGCACACAGCATGAAGGGGTTACGACTGCAGCTTAACCTTCTTATTTACGGGTGGCATTTCTCTTTTCTAGCCACTAAAATCTAGTTTAAGTGAAACTTGTTCTTTCTATTCGAAACCGATTTTCCTTGTCCATTGCTTTTATTTTTAAAACCAAATTTCCTTTCCTGTTAGAATCACATCCAGTCATTAATTTAGAGTTCCCTTTTCACTTTCATATTATCCCTATTATGTGTATCTGACCCTTAGCATAAAAACCGCATTCCGATTCTGTCTATTCCACCGGTTTTTCAAATCGTTTTGATATTTAAATCAGTCAAAGTAATAAAATTCAACTTTTCCATGTGTGATTTGGCTGCGCTGTTTTCTACTTCCCAAGTCGATTCTTTGAAATGTATGCCAGTTGTTAGGACATTGATTGTTGTTTACTAGTGTTCTTACATCCGTGACACTGCTATAACTCATATTTACCTCATTCATTCCACCGCACATGCAAATTAAATATTTATTAATTCAGAGTGCTATTTTGAGCAATTGCAAAGGTTTCTAAATGCAATTTTGCCTCCCATTTTGTGGTGGAAATTCAGATTTTAATTCTATTTGTTGCCTAGTATACCTGACTCCTTGCTATTTATTTAATTATGTATTCACATTTGTAGTCCGCGCAACAGCCCGGGGGAATTGTTGCTACTCCTTGCTACCCACCCAAAATTCGGTTAACAGGGATGTGAGGGACTATTGCAGGGGAAAATCTTAACTGGAGTGCTATCTATCCGAAAAGTAATATTGCTCTCATTCATTTGTACTCCGTGTATGTTATATTAGAAGGTCAAACTAAGTGTATTCTATCATTTTACAGTGTAATTATCACCCCACTGGTGATTTCTGCCCAATATTAAATTTGTGTGATTTCCTTTGAATTTTAAAATAAATATTGTATTAACACCCACCGGCTTGGTTCATGATCCATTGTGGCCCGGGGTATTTGTAAAAAGGGGTGTGAGATGGGTTGGGTGCCAGCTCAATCTGAATTCTTAGGAAATAAAGCAAAAGTGTTTTAATTGTGCGCTGCATCCTAGGCCAGTGGCAGGAGTCCTGGGCTGGTGTGTGACTGCCGATTAGAATCCTTAACAGGTAAGTGTTGTAACCCTCTCCTCTCCCCTTCCTCGTCCCCACATTTCCCTTTCCTCCCTCCCTCTACACTTACCTGCTTTTCAGGAGCAAATGCGAGGGAAACTTCTGTCTCCAGCGCGTCTGCTCCCATCAGTGACAGGCTACTATGGAAAGGAAGAAGTCCCTTCTCTTCCATGGCAGCCATTTTTTTTGTTTACTTTTTTCATTTTTTTTCAATCACCGCCATGGGAAGGGAGAAGGGACTTGCAGGCCGATTCATGGAATAATTAGCGCGGCGCAAGTGGGCAAAAACGTGCGAATCGCAGTGGAATAGCGAAAATCGCAGTGCAATTGCGAAAATCGCACGAAAAGCAGCGCACGTCGATTCATGGAAGGCCGTGCGCGAGAAAACCAGCGGATGTGCGATAAAAAAGTGCGCGGCGCACGTTGGCGCACAGGCCATCTAACAGCGTGCGCCAGGTCACAGCGAAAATCGCACAGGCCACAGCGAAATTTGCACATAGCGCGGCGCACGCAACAAAAGTAGGCGGAACACGGGCGTAACACTCGGAATGGGGAACAACTTGCCAAAACGTGGGCGTCACGGGGGAAGTACAGGGCACAAGTGCGCGGAACGCCCACACGCTCGCCTAAAACTCGTATTCATGGAATAGAATAGGGCAAAAAAGCGCACGCTCAAACCAGCGCACAGGCACAAACACGACGACCACAAGAAAGCAGGCGGTAGCGTCTCTGCGGCTGTAAGAAATGTGCGCCAAAAGGTGCGCCAACAAATAGCACCTATATACTGCCATGATGAATGTCCCATACTGTGGCCCTCCAGGAAAAATGACGTGCAAAGGGGTACCCACAAACACGGACACCCGCTGACAAAAAATACGTGTGCGTGTATACCGGGGTGCGCGGGAAGTCTAACACGCGATTTCAGCAGGGTACATGCATCACAGGGGTTCGCGTGAAGTTCCTCACGCGATCGGGCCTGGGGGAGCGTGCTACGTGTATTTCAGGGGTTCGCGTGAAGTTTCACACGCGATCGGGCCTGGGGGAGCGGGCTACGTGTATTACAGGGGTTCGCGTGAAGTTCCTCACGCGATCGGGCCTGGGGGAGCGTGCTACGTGTATTTCAGGGGTTCGCGTGAAGTTTCACACGCGATCGGGCCTGGGGGAGCGGGCTACGTGTATTACAGGGGTTCGCGTGAAGTTCCTCACGCGATCGGGCCTGGGGTAGCGGGCTACGTGTATTACAGGGGTTCGCGTGAAGTTCCTCACGCGATCGGGCCTGGGGGAGCGGGCTACGTGTATTTCAGGGGTTCGCGTGAAGTTTCACACGCGATCGGGCCTGGGGGAGCGGGCTACGTGTATTACAGGGGTTCGCGTGAAGTTCCTCACGCGATCGGGCCTGGGGGAGCGTGCTACGTGTATTTCAGGGGTTCGCGTGAAGTTTCACACGCGATCGGGCCTGGGGGAGCGGGCTACGTGTATTACAGGGGTTCGCGTGAAGTTCCTCACGCGATCGGGCCTGGGGTAGCGGGCTACGTGTATTACAGGGGTTCGCGTGAAGTTCCTCACGCGATCGGGCCTGGGGGAGCGGGCTACGTGTATTCCAGGGGTGCGCGTGAAGTTCCACACGCGAATAGCCTGGGCGCGTGTATTTCAGGGATGCGCGGGAAGTTCCACACGCGAATAGCCTGGGCGCGTGTATTTCAGGGGTGCGTGGGAAGTTCCACACGCGAATAGCCTGGGCGCGTGTATTTCAGGGGTGCGCGGGAAGTTCCACACGCGAATAGCCTGGGGGCGCGTGTATTCCAGGGGTGCGCGGGAAGTTCCACACGCGAATAGCCTGGGCGCGTGTATTTCAGGGGTGCGCGGGAAGTTCCACACGCGAATAGCCTGGGCGCATGTATTTCAGGGGTGCGCGGGAAGTTCCACACGCGAATAGCCTGGGCGCGTGTATTTCAGGGGTGCGCGGGAAGTTCCACACGCGAATAGCCTGGGCGCGTGTATTTCAGGGGTGCGCGGGAAGTTCCACACGCGAATAGCCTGGGCGCGTGTATTTCAGGGGTGCGCAGGAAGTACCACACGCGAATAGCCTGGGCGCGTGTATTTCAGGGGTGCGCGGGAAGTTCCACACGCGAATAGCCTGGGTGCGCGTGTATTTCAGGGGTGCGCGGGAAGTTCCATACGCGAATAGCCTGGGCGCGTGTATTTCAGGGGTGCGCGGGAAGTTCCACACGCGAATAGCCTGGGCGCGTGTATTTCAGGGGTGCGCGGGAAGTTCCACACGCGAATAGCCGGGGCGCGTGTATTTCAGGGGTGCGCGGGAAGTTCCACATGTGATTTGACAGTGTGGGTCCTCCCAGGTGTACCCTGTACACCCTCCACGGCCCCTGCAGGCAGCCCACACCACAGGGGACTACCCTGCATCCCTGGTCATGTCCCGCAGGCAGCCCACCCACCATGGGCATGCCCCCCAGCAAAGGCACATGTCTCCTTGAACTAATGAACACCAACTCATGTCCCCTTGCACCCCCACCCCCCAGCACTGTGGGGCACCTGCCAGCAGGCCCCCACCCATGTCCAACTCATGTCCCCCACCACCCCCACCCCCCAGCACTGTGGGGCACCTGCCAGCCGGCCCCCACCCATGTCCAACTCATGTCCCCCACCACCCCCACCCCCCAGCCACCAGGGTCACCCTCCACCAGGCCCCCACTCATGTCTCCCACCACCCCCAAACCCCAGCAGTGCAGGGTCACCCTCCACCAGGCCCCCACTCATGTCTCCCACCACCCCCACCCCCCAGCCACCAGGGGCACCCTCCACCAGGCCCCCACTCATGTCTCCCACCACCCCCACCCCCCAGCCACCAGGGTCACCCTCCACCAGGCCCCCACTCATGTCTCCCACCACCCCCAAACCCCAGCAGTGCAGGGTCACCCTCCACCAGGCCCCCACTCATGTCTCCCACCACCCCCAAACCCCAGCAGTGCAGGGTCACCCTCCACCAGGCCCCCACTCATGTCACCCACCACCCCCACCCCCCAGCCACCAGGGTCACCCTCCACCAGGCCCCCACTCATGTCTCCCACCACCCCCACCCCCCAGCCACCAGGGTCACCCTCCACCAGGCCCCCACTCATGTCTCCCACCACCCCCACCCCCCAGCCACCAGGGGCAGCCTCCACCAGGCCCCCACCCATGTCTCCCACCACCCCCACCCCCCAGCACTGTGGGGCACCTGCCAGCAGGCCCCCACCCATGACCAACTCATGTCTCCCAGCACCCCCACCCCCCCAGTCACCAGGGGCAGCCTCCACCAGGCCCCCACCCATGTCTCCCACCACCCCCACCCCCCAGCCACCAGGGTCACCCTCCACCAGGCCCCCACTCATGTCTCCCACCACCCCCAAACCCCAGCAGTGCAGGATCACCCTCCACCAGGCCCCCACTCATGTCTCCCACCACCCCCACCCCCCAGCCACCAGGGTCACCCTCCACCAGGCCCCCACTCATGTCTCCCACCACCCCCACCCCCCAGCCACCAGGGTCACCCTCCACCAGGCCCCCACTCATGTCTCCCACCACCCCCACCCCCCAGCCACCAGGGTCACCCTCCACCAGGCCCCCACTCATGTCTCCCACCACCCCCACCCCCCAGCCACCAGGGTCACCCTCCACCAGGCCCCCACTCATGTCTCCCACCACCCCCAAACCCCAGCAGTGCAGGGTCACCCTCCACCAGGCCCCCACTCATGTCTCCCACCACCCCCACACCCCAGCAGTGCAGGGTCACCCTCCACCAGGCCCCCACTCATGTCTCCCAGCACCCCCACCCCCCCAGTCACCAGGGGCAGCCTCCACCAGGCCCCCACCCATGTCCAACTCATGTCTCCCAGCACCCCCACCCCCCCAGTCACCAGGGGCAGCCTCCACCAGGCCCCCACCCATGTCTCCCACCACCCCCACCCCCACCCCCCAGCCACCAGGGTCACCCTCCACCAGGCCCCCACTCATGTCTCCCACCACCCCCAAACCCCAGCAGTGCAGGGTCACCCTCCACCAGGCCCCCACTCATGTCTCCCACCACCCCCACCCCCCAGCCACCAGGGTCACCCTCCACCAGGCCCCCACTCATGTCTCCCACCACCCCCACCCCCCAGCAACCAGGGTCACCCTCCACCAGGCCCCCACTCATGTCTCCCACCACCCCCACCCCCACCCCCCAGCCACCAGGGTCACCCTCCACCAGGCCCCCACTCATGTCTCCCACCACCCCCAAACCCCAGCAGTGCAGGGTCACCCTCCACCAGGCCCCCACTCATGTCTCCCACCACCCCCACCCCCCAGCCACCAGGGTCACCCTCCACCAGGCCCCCACTCATGTCTCCCACCACCCCCACACCCCAGCAGTGCAGGGTCACCCTCCACCAGGCCCCCACTCATGTCTCCCAGCACCCCCACCCCCCCAGTCACCAGGGGCAGCCTCCACCAGGCCCCCACCCATGTCTCCCACCACCCCCACCCCCCAGCCACCAGGGGCACCCTCCACCAGGCCCCCACTCATGTCTCCCACCACCCCCACCCCCCAGCACTGTGGGGCACCTGCCAGCAGGCCCCCACCCATGTCCAATCCATGCCCCCCTGCACCTGGGTCCCAACATTCCCCAATCATGTCCGTAATGCCCATCCTCCCCTGCCAAAAGGCCCAACCAACTATCACACCCACCCACATATCAAAGGCAATTACATGTTACACCCCCAATTTAAATAATGCAATTGAACACATGTCTGTCACACACAATGGCTGCAAGTGAATGACAAAACACCCAACATGACATGCCTGAAAGCAATGAGATGATACGACACATTGAAGAATAAAAAAAATAATGTATTGAACAGCAAGTAGAATGGAAATGAAATAAGAAAAAACACAAAGCAAATCAAACAAAACAAGATGAATGTCCAAGAAAATAATCTGAAAAATAAAAATAAGCCAACGAAGAACCATGAAGAAGATCATCCTGGGTCCATGAGCCCAACCAAATTAAACCTAACTATGACTACTAACTAAAAACTGAACTATATACAAAAAAGTGGTGCATTGTCCAATCGCTACAAAAAAAAATCAAAAAAACAAATGAAACCTAAACCTAACTATACAACTATATAAAAAGGCAGCGGGCTATTCGGACGGCTCACTGGTTGTTGTCATGGGCCAGGGCATCATCGAACTCCTGGTCAATGGCTTGGAGGCGGGCATGTTCCCTGGCCCCGAGGTCCCGCAGGGTTAACGCAGTGTCAAGCTCAAACTCCCTGCGAAGACCCTCGAGGCACTCAGCCCGCCTCAGCGCCCTCCGCATGGAGTCCTCCGCCCTGACCATCGTGAGCCGTTCCTCCTCTGCCCGCTGCCGCTCCGCACCTATCCGCTGGCACAACCGCTCCCACACGGAAGCCACTCCCATTCCAGGGTTCTCCTGCCCTCCGGCCGATGCCTGCACCCCTGATGTTGATGGCCCCGAGCCATGATGCCTCCCACGTTGAGCCTGCTGCTGCCTCCGACGCAACTGCCTGTGCCAGCACGACGGCATCCAGGCTGATGGAAACCACCGACGCCGTCGTGCACGTGCCCTGCCCGATGATGCCGTCACATCCTCCATCTGCTGGGGTCCAGTTGCTCTGGTGTCCACCCCTGCTGGATCACTGACTCCCGACTGTGGCAGGGATGGGATCCCCACCGAGCTGGCTGCATTGGTCGGGGCAGGTCCACAGGGGGCCCTGGTGGCATCTGGGCTGGAAGACGGCAAGGAGAACGACTGGTGGATAGCCTGCACAGAGGAGGAGAGGGCCGCCACATTGGCCAACACATGCAGGAAACCCCCGAACATGGCCGATCCCAATTGGGCCACGTCGGCACGGTGCACTTCGTGATGCCGTGCGTGCTCCTCCCGGGAAGCACGCACGGCATCACGAATCACAGCCGTGCGCATCGCGACCCCAATCAGGACCTTCTCCGCACGGCCAGGGGTTCCCACGTCCGCAGGTGGAGGGGAGTCAGGTGACATGGACATCCCCTCTACCTGCGGACAGGCCTGGGACGGGGCATCCCTGCTGGTGCATGGTGGTGCACTCACAGGGTCAGGGACAGCGACATGCACAGGCCCCTCCACGGTGACCTGTGCTGCCTCCTGCCCCTGGCCCTGGACTGCACCACTTGCACCAGCAGGGATGCCCCCACCAGGCCCCATGTGTGCCCCAGTGGCGGCCTCCTCCTCCTCTGTGCAAACCACCAACCTGGATGGCTCCTCACCGTCTCCCACCGTAGCAGGCCCCTGTGGGGGCTCACCCACCCCTTCCGCTGCAGCCGTGGGGGCATCCCCGCCGCCTTGCTCCACAGCGCCGTCTCCGCCCTCCTCTTCACTAGCCGCTGCGTAGAGGGAGACAAAGAACACAAGCATCAGGGCACTGTACAATGGTCCCCTAGACAGGAAGCAATAGCAGATGAGCACCACTGTCAAAGTACACTTCCATCATGTCCCTCCACAACACATGGGTCAGTCCAGGCAAAACACACACAGTAACAGGCATGGTGCATGCCATGGACATTTCCATGCATGTCCAATGGACTCTTGGAACATTCAATGATATGTAACTCACATGCATCATGGCTCATGCCTATCACATGCACACACTTCACCTCAGTCACATCCATCTGGCCCCAAACACACCAAACACAGCGGATACAAGGGTAATTTGGCTGCTTTACTGAATCTGTGCATTGTCACACACATGTGTCATGCATCCATGGCATGCACAAGTCACAGACACGCAGGTCAGGCACACAGACATGGCTACCATATATGTACCTGGCATCAGCACCCATCCCTCACCCCCACCCATGTCCAGGTACAGAGACTGGCATGCTCTCATGTTCAAAATCTGCATAGGGCTCCCCATGCGGCATTTCAACACATGCAACAACCATGTGGGTCACACATCACTGGTCGCACATGCATTACCATGATGTCCCTGCACACATACATGCATACATGGCCTATGGCACACATACAGGCAAGTATCATAGAACCAGCACACCGCAACATGCCCTGTCTCCCACAGTAATGCATGGACACTTACCGCTCAACTCCAGACGGGCCTCCCTCTCAAGGATCTGGGCGTGGAGCGCTGGGCGTACGCGTTCCAGGACCCTCATCTGGATGGAACTCATGCGGCCCCGGCCCCCCTCCACGAGGCGCCGGGCCTTCACAAGGGTCCTGGACCTCAAGTCCTCCCAGCGCTTCTTGATCTTCAGGACGTCGCGGGTTGCCACCCCCTCCGCGTTGATGGCAACGACACAGTCGGCCCAGATCCTCTGCCGTCCTTCCTTGCTGGCGCGGGACGATCCAAAGAGGGCATCATACTGCCCCAGGACATGCTCCACCAGGACACCAACTTCGGTGACAGTGAAGCTGGTGCCCCTCTGCCCCTCTGGCCTGGGGTTGCCACTGGTGCCAGATGTGGAAGTGCCTGACATGGCAACCCCAGAGGCAGGTGTGGGTGGGCAACTGGGTCCTGGGGCTGGGCTCTGGAGCGATGTAATCCCAGTCGGGAGTCTTCAGTTCCAGCAGGGGTGGACACAGCAACTGGACCCCTGCAGATGGCTGATGTGCAGGCACCAAATGGCAGGGCACGGTGGCAGCAGGCAGGCAGGCAGGCAGGCAGCAGCAGATGGCACGTGGGAGGTTGCTCGGGGCACGGGGGGCAGTAACTCGGCCTTCTGGGCAGGAGCGTGGTCTTTCCGTGTGTTTTCGCGTGGCCAGCTTGATACGGAGTGATTTGGCACGTGAAAATCCTGCACGTCAGCGTGAAATCCGAGGAAAGGCCCTTAGCGCGTAAGCGCGTCAGCACGCATACGCGATTCTATTGGACCAGAGTCCCTCAGCGCGTAAGCGCGTCTGTGACGTGACCCGCACGGGTGTTCCCCACTCAGCACGTGATGACGGGGCACACGTAGAGATACTGCACGTCAGAGTGTCATCGCGTGTAATTGGACAAAAGTGCGCGTACACGCGATTGGCCTATGTACGTGTATTTAATGGGTGTGCGGGCACTTACACACGCAAGTACGTCAGCGAACCTGTATCCCGTGGTGCGTGGGAATTTCCACACGCTATTGGACTGGGAACTGGATTCCAGGGGTGCGCGGGTCACACGCTGTATCCCGTGGTGCGTGTGAATTTCCACACGCTATTGGACTGTGAACTGGATTCCAGGGGTGCGCGGGTCACACGCTGTATCCCGTGGTGCGTGTGAATTTCCACACGCTATTGGACTGGGAACTGGATTCCAGGGGTGCGCGGGTCACACGCTGTATCCCGTGGTGCGTGTGAATTTCCACACGCTATTGGACTGGGAACTGGATTCCTGGGGTGCGCGGGTCACACGCTTGCCTAGAACACGCGCAAAGCATAAATTTGCGCACTTTAACAATAACAAGCTCAGACGCCAGGATGAACATACCGTTCCTAGCAGCAGTGGCAGTGGGCTACCAAAGGAGGAGGAGGAGGATAGTCAGGGCCAGAATATTCACACCCAGAACCAGCCTTTTCGGGATGCCTGATGACCAGGTGTATGGGAGGTACAGGTTTCCACCACACATTATACTGGACCTGGTGAGTGAGTGGGAGGATGACCTCACATCACCCACCCTGTGCTCCCAAGCACTCAGCCCCCTGGAGAAGGTCCTCAATGTACTGCACTTCTTAGCCACTGGATCATTTCAGCGAACAAGTGCCATAGTGGGTGGGGTGTCACAGGCCACCCAGTCACGCTGCCTACACCAGGTCTTGAACATCATCACTGCACGGCCATCAGTCCGCAGGCACATATACCTGCCCAGAACACCTGCAGAAAGGCATGCTGCCGCCGTGGATTTTTACGCTGTGGCACGATTCCCCAAAGTGCTAGGTGCCATCGACTGCACCCATGTGGCTCTACGTCCCCCCAGGGCATCTGAGCACATCTATAGGAACCGCAAGCACTGGCATTCCATCAACGTGCAGGTAGCATGTAATGCCAAGGGAATCATCACCTCAGTATATGCCAACTATCCCGGCTCCACCCACGACAGCTTCATTTACCGAATGTCCACCCTAAGCCGGGACCTAGAAGCTGGGCGGCATGGCGATACATGGCTGCTTGGTGAGTATGTATGCCACTGCACATGCATGCATGTTGGATACTGAGCAAGGTCACAACCCCACCAATGATACCAATCACCACCTCCACAGGACAGTGCCTACCCTCTCAGCCCCCACATGATGACGCCAATTCGGAACCCCACCACGCCACCCCAGGTAAGATATAACACAGCCCACATTACAACCAGGGGCATAGTGGAGCGCACATTCGGAGTGCTAAAGTCACGCTTTCGCTCCCTTGACCGTTCTGGCGGGCAGCTGTTATACGCTCCCCCAGTAGTGTGCAGGATCATAGTGGCAGCATGTGTCCTGCACAACGTTGCAACACGCCGGGGCCTGGCCGTGGACATGGTGGTAGCCCCACATCCCCAACCACATGCACAGCCGCTGCGCATGGGAGGGGAAAGGGCAAGGGGGGAGGCAGCCCGTACACAGCTAGTGGCTAATTACTTCACATAGAAATCACACCCCTGTGGAGTGCACACTGCCCTGGCACATTCCATCTGACAATCAATGATGACTCAACCTGACACTGATCCTGAATGTCTGGAGAATGAACCGTCAAAACCATATCAGCCTGAGATTGTTCACCTGGAAGTGTCACAATGTGTGCATCCCTACCCACACAGACACCACCAATGCAGTTTTGTGAAGTTACACATTGAAGCAGCTAAAATGAATACCCACTTGCAAAATGCAACAAGAGGACAGTGCCATGTCAGCCAACCCAACCCCAGCACCGCCACACGACACACCGTTCCATGTCATGCTAATTGCAGGTAAACAAAGTAATCCCCACAACATGACATCAGTCTCACTATGTACAGTGGCACTATTAGAAACCTGCAACACCTGAAATGCTCACAGCAATGCCGGACCAACAACATACTTGAGCACGTAGTACCATTAACATGACATCACAAATGTTACATATTAGTAGTCTCACCACCTGGAAATGCCTGCACTCCCACCACTACCAACTGTGCAGTGTTGTCGCCATGTAGAGTTGTAGGTGCACTGCTGCCAACATGGACCCCATCTCCAGACTAGAGGTCCTTGTGTGGACATGAGGAAGGGACCTGCAAATTGGGAGGTAGACACAGAAGAAGAGTTACACATCAATGCAACATGCAGTGTACAACACAACAGCAATATGCACTAGGAATGTATACACAGTATTGACTACAGACTGCCCACACAGCTCATGGGAGTCCAACGTCACTGTGTAATTCACTGTCACTTGGGCACACCCTTTACAAGCCCATGGAAACGGGAAGCAGGAGGGGTGTGTGTGACTCAAACCCAAGCATCTGAACCAAATACATTACAAGCCTGCATGTGCCCAGCCACAATGCAGCGTATGCCCACAGGAACCACGGAAGCCAACAGATCGTCCCAAAAAAATTGGGAATAAAAGAAATCAAAATAAAAATAAAAATAAGAAACAATCAAAAATGGCCATTGATGGGCCCGGGGGGGTTGGGGAGGCCACCCAGGAGGTCCGAGGACAGGATGCACACCAGAACCCACCTGCGTGGATCCTGGGAAGATAAAACACCTCCATGGGCTCATGGCCCACACGGCTACCCTATTGTGGGAGTATCACTGCTGTCGCTATTATCACCCTGTGCAGCTGCATCCGGAGGTGGTTGCACTATGGGAGGCAGCCCACGCAAGGCCCTAGTCTGCTCCTCCATGGCTGCAAGCATGCGGGTGTGGTAGGTCTGGTTCTGGAGGATGAGTGTGCGGAGGTCCCCATGCAACAACTCACGGGATGCCCGGACCTCCGCCCTCGTTGCCTGCATCTCAGCTGAGAGCGTACGGGTGAGACGCTCCAGCTGCTGTTCTGTCCTTTGTTGTGTTGAAGCCTCAAGCTCAACAAGAGTCGTCCTGAGGTGAAGGAGCTCCTGCCTCAGGGCTTCCCTGTGGCCCTGGGACTCAATGGAGATGGCCTCCTGCAGAGTCGCCAGTGCCGCCCGCCTGTCCCTGTTGGACCCCAACATGTCCTCCCTGTGTGACTGGCAGATGGAGTCGGTTGCCTGCTCTAGTCGCTCCATCAGCCTTTCTGGGGGGACAATGGAAGTGGCCACCCATCCATGGCCTGAGCCATCATCTCGGATGATGCAGCCTGTTGGGTTGCCATACCGTAAATGGATTGCTCCCATGCGGTATTGCCGGGTGGCGTACGGCCACCACGTCGGCGGGCACCACACCTGTCTGGGGCAAGGCGAACTGCGCCTTGCTGTGCCGGCACTGCCTGAGGCTGCAGGACTGCATTCCCCCTCTGATCTGCTGGCCCAGGAACAGGATCAGATGTCGCGGAGTGTGACCCTGCATCCGTAACCACCGAAGGCGTAGCTGCCAACACTGACATCCCCATGGAGGGTTCTGACCCTGGTGCAGGTGGGTGAGACAGAACAGAATCCCTCCCTGGAACACTCACCTGCGACGGCACGTAGGTCTCATCCGAATCAACACCTGAGTACAGCTCGGGGGAGGTGCAGCCAGAGACACCCCTTGAGAGCACGACCTGCAGCACTTGTGGGTTCTCCCCCACCACCACACCACGTCCCTCACTGGTGGTTGGTCGGCCCTCGGACCCCTCCTGGGTCTGCACCATCTCCACAACCCCAGCAGTATCAGGTGCGTCTTCCCCTGCAAAGACATGAAAACAAAGAAATGGAAACAGGCATTAGCACCATGGCACACATTGAGGGCTGAGAAGCAAGAGAACCAGTACTTGATTGACACATGTCCCACATGACAAAAACCCTCCCATGCATGCACCCTCACTGCGTATGAAGTCCAGGAAAATGGCACACACTGATGACACCAAGATGGAAGATGAACACATTTTCTGCATGCTGCCTGGCAGTGGCATCACACATTGGCCTGTGATTGGCAGGTGAAACACACATGCCATCACACAGATGGCATGTACCATTGCTATTGAGTGAAGATGGAGAGGAGGGCAGCACCTATTCATTCAGTCCAGTTCCCGCATGTAATAGCTTTTCTATTTCTAACAGGTCAGATTTTTCACCTGGAGCTGCCAGTCTGAAATGGTCCAATTGCACAGGGACATGTGTGTACAAATGATATCCAGGTAACAAAGTCACTCCACTTTACCATACCCATGTCAGACATGTGACTAGTGGACAGCGACATGCCTAGTGAAAGTGGTGGAATGCAAACAAACTGACTGAATGAACAGTGAAGAAGAAGCAAATATGTTGTGGCAAGGTGACACTTCAAGGGCAACTGGCGTGCAGTTGGGCTAGATGTCTACTGTTGGCAGAAGGGATACTGCTATGGCCAAATGCAGCTGCGCAGGAAGGATTGCAGCTGCGCAGGAAGGATTGCATGAAGCACATGGCTGACCCATACGACTCAGGCGCACACACTCTCACCTGGCACCCGAACAGAAGCCCTCACACACACACCATGCACATGGATGACACACACATGCATGTGCACTCACCGGACAATGCCTCGTAATCAGCCAGATCTCCCACGCCTTGCATCTGTTCCTCCGTGACGTAGGTCCCAGAGACTGACTCATGTGGAGTGAGTTCCATGTCTACTACTGGAGACCCACCTCTAGTCACTAGAGTTGCGGCATGACTTGAGGCCAGCTTACTCTTTGCCCTGCGCTTTAGGTCATTCCAGCGCTTATAGCAATCATTGGCTGTGCGCCTCACAATTCCAAGGGCACTTACGATGTCCGCAACGGTCTGCCAGTGTGCCTGGCGTTGTGCAGGTGTGGTCTTGGATCCTGCAACAATGACCATCTCGTTGTCATGTCCGGACACATACTCGACAAGTGCATTCAGTTCGTCATCCGTGAAGCTGGGCTTCCTGGACGGGCCGGACTGTGTAGCCGTGTCTGGGGCATCAGCCTGTGCCGGACGAGCACTCTTCCTCTTCCGCTTGGAAGGTGGTGGTGATCCTGAGTGTCCTGCGCCGCTCTGGACACTAGGGGCAGGAGCCCTGGTGGACTCTGTATCAGGAGTGTGGGATTGCACACTCAGCATGGGAGTTGGTGCAGGCATTAGCTCTAGTGTGATGGTGTCAGGGGGAATGTCAGCAGCATGGACTAGGACCGACACTGTCCTGGATGGGTGTGTGGGGGCTGGGGTGGATGGAGCCGCAGCTGCCCCTGCAGCCTCTCCGCCCTGCCTACTTGGTGCAGCAGATGACCTTGCTGCCCCAGATCCACGTGGCATGATGGCATCAACGTGCACCAGCGCACGTGTCGTAGCCCTGCTGACCTGGAAGTCAGCCATGGAGTCAGCCAGGTCTGTTGCCACAGTGGGCTGGTCCAACAAGGGCTGAGCATGGATGGTGTCAGCCACATCAGCCTCAATGGGAGGGGGGGGAGATTATGGGTGCCCGTGACTGGTCCTCCACACATGGGGGGACAGGCTCACCCTGCAAGTTACGACCACGTCCCCTACCGGATCCACCACGGCCACCACTTGTGGCTCTTCCACCTTTGCCACCCTTACGGAATCCTCGCCTCCCAGCCATGGCACTGATGTTAATGTGCGTATGGGAGTGGATGTAGACTATTGTCCTGGGCAATTGGGGGTCAAAGGGGTTGGGTACCAGATGGTAATTGTACCCTAGTGCTCTAGCAAGGCTGAATGTAACCCCTGGGGAAAGATGACGGGTCACGCAACGCACAGGAGGCCCAAAAAAGGGAGATGACGTGCACGCAACCCCTCCTAGACCACGTGTGCAGAAAGAAAACCCTGCACTACGCTGTGGCACCCAGAAACACAAGAATGAACGTATGCGTGTCACACGCAGCCTAGAATGACCTCTGAAGGGGTAGGCTACACACGGGGCTAGCACAGATGTTAGATACGTGCGTGACTCACCGTCTGCCAGGTAAACGAGCGTGTAAAAGGAGCACGTTTGGTTGGCAACACCCCCGCCAAAAGAAGATTTGTCCGCTGTCTGAGGAGACAGGACAACAGTAGAAGGGAACACTGTTTGAGGGAACAGGCCCAGGTAAACCAGTAAAGGAGAAAAAAGAGAAAAAGCTGTCAGAGGTAACAGGGAATACGAACTAGAAACGCCGTGAAGTAAATCGCGTGTGAAACGACAAGAAGTACAGAATTCACCCACTCGCTCTCCACGAAAAGCACGTACAAGGAAAACGTGTTCTACACGTACCTTTTATACAGGCCCACACGTCCAGCGTCACTTACGCGGCGTGTACGCGCTAGGGCCATTTCCACCAATTACACGCTTTGTCACTTCTGCGTGTAGGGCCATTTCCACCAATCACACGCTTTGTCACTTCTGCGTGTAGGGCCATTTCCACCAATCACACGCGATTACACTATGACGTGCAGTCTTTCCACGTGTGCTCTGTCATCACGTGCTGTGTGGGAAACACCTGTGCGGGTCACGTCACAGACGCGCTTACGCGCTGAGGGCCTTTCCTCAGTTTTCACGCTGACGTGCAGGATTTTCACGTGCAAAATCACTCCGTACCAAGCTGGCCACGCGTACGCACACGGAATACCACGCTCCTGCCCGGAAGGCCGAACTACTGCCCCCCAGAGCCCGAGCACGCTCCCACCTGCTGCTGCCCGACTGCCTGCTGCCCCTGCACTGCTGGGGGGTGGGGGTGGTGGGAGACATGAGTGGGGGCCTGGTGGAGGGTGCCCCTGGTGGCTGGGGTGTGGGGGTGGTGGGAGACATGAGTGGGGGCCTGGTGGAGGCTGCCCCTGCACTGCTGGGGGGTGGGGGTGATAGGGGACATGGGTGGGGGCCTGGTGGAGGGTGCCCCTGGATGCTGGGGGGTGGGGGTGGTTGGAGACATGAGTGGGGGCCTGGTGGAGGCTGCCCCTGCACTGCTGGGGGGTGGGGGTGTTGGGAGACATGGGTGGGGGCCTGGTGGAGGGTGCCCCTGGATGCTGGGGGGTGGGGGTGATAGGGGACATGAGTGGGGGCCTGGTGGAGGGTGCCCCTGGTGGCAGGGGGCTGGGGGTGATAGGGGACATTGGTGGGGGCCTGGTGGAGGGTGCCCCTGCACTGCTCGGGGGTGAGGGTGGTGGGAGACATGGATGGGGGCCTGGTGGAGGGTGCCCCTGGTGGCTGGGGGTTGGGGGTGGTGGGAGACATGGGTGGGGGCCTGGTGGAGGGTGCCCCTGGATGCTGGGGGGTGGGGGTGGTTGGAGACATGAGTGGGGGCCTGGTGGAGGCTGCCCCTGCACTGCTGGGGGGTGGGGGTGTTGGGAGACATGGGTGGGGGCCTGGTGGAGGCTGCCCCTGCACTGCTGGGGGGTGGGGGTGCAGGGGGACATGAGCAGGTGTGCAGGGTAGTCCCCTGTTTTGTGGGCTGCCTGCAGGGGCCGTGGAGGGTGTACAGGGAACACCTGTGAGGACCCACCCAGCCTAATCGCGTGTGATAATTCCCGCACACCCCTGTAATACACGTACCTGGCCAAATCGCATGTGAGAATTCCCGCGCACCCCTGTAATACACGTACCCAGCCGAATCGCGTGTAGAACTTCCCGTGTACCCCTGTAATACACGTACCCAGCCAAATCGCATGTGATAATTCCCACATACCCCTGTAATACACGTACCCTGGCCAATCACGTGTAGAACTTCCCACGCACCCCTGTAATACACGTACCAAGCCAAATCGCGTGTGATAATTCCCGTGCACCCCTGTAATACACGTACCAAGCCAAATCGCGTGTGAGAATTCCCGCGCACCCCTGTAATACACGTACCCAGCCGAATCGCGTGTAGAACTTCCCGTGTACCCCTGTAATACACGTACCCAGCCAAATCGCATGTGATAATTCCCACGTACCCCTGTAATACACGTACCCTGGCCAATCGCGTGTAGAACTTCCCACGCACCCCTGTAATACACGTACCAAGCCAAATCGCGTGTGATAATTCCCGCGCACCCCTGTAATACACGTACCTGGCCAAATCGCATGTGAGAATTCCCGTGCACCCCTGTAATACACGTACCCAGCCGAATCGCGTGTAGAACTTCCCGTGTACCCCTGTAATACACGTACCCAGCCAAATCGCGTGTGATAATTCCTGCGTACCCCTGTGATACACGTGCCCTGGCTAATCGCGTGTAAAACTTCACGCGTACCCCTGTAATACACGTACCCTGGCCAATCGCGTGTAGAACTTCCCGTACCCCTGTAATACACGTACCCTGGCTAATCGCGTGTATGACTTCACGCGTACCCCTGATATGCACGTTACCCGCTTTGCGTTCCTTGTTTGGCAGCCCTGTAGAATGGTCCAGGGTTAGCGCAGCCCTTTGCGATGATTTAGCGATTTTGATGGCTTTTCCTTGCGCGAGGGCGTTCTTGGGGGCGTTACTGGCGCTGCTGCAGGGTCGCTGCGATACTCTGCGCCACGGCTGGTTTGGGAGCCTGAAATCCATGAATACGCTGTGCGCGGAAATCGGTTTTAGCGCACGTGCCTGGCGCAGACAATCGCACGCGGACACTCTGCGCCAGCCGCTTGCGACACTTTTCTGCGAAATTCTATGAATTACCCTGTAAATGTAGTCCCTTCTCCCTTTCCATGGTGCCAATTTTGTTTGTTTACTTTTTTAATTCAATGGCTGCCATGGAAAGGAAAAACAGGCTTTGTTTTCCCTTACCCGCCAGCCATTTTTTAACCGTTTTTTCTGTTCTGAAATGCCAGAGAGTTTCAGAACAGAAATAAAATGCTTTTAGTACCCTGGACTTATGGGCCAGTGTACTAATATCAGTAAGCCCCTCGCAAGGGGGGCATTACAACTTCAGGTAATGCCCTGGGGTAACTATGGACCGTGGGGCATTACCTGAAGAGGTAGTGCCCCCTCTGCTCAAGGTTTCTTGCTTAATTAGCCACACTAGCCTTACATCAGGCTACATGAGGATGTAGTAACAGTATTGCAGGTGGGACAATGGGAGAGGCATTTGCAATACATGTGGTATTGATGGGTGCAGGTTGGAAGTACCCAGGTCCTCTCTGCAGATGTGCTTTCTATGTTTTTGGGGAAGAAACGTGCAATGATGAGGGAGCGATTGATAAGGATATTGAGGAGTGCTTAGTCATGGTTCTGTTGGTGTCAATGTGCTAATGGCTAGGCCTGTGGCCATCATATGTGGGTGGGTATGTGTGAGTAGTGTAAATAAGTAGGAGATCTTAGAAGGGAGTCAGTTAGTCAGTTAGCCAGGGAAACAGGAGAGTAGGCCTTACAAAGCAAAACGACCTGCAACCCTGCACTCCAACCAGTGACCTCTTGCATTCAGGTCCCAATGTTTCTGCATCTCACATTGACACTGACAATCAATTTATGACCTTCTCTCTCGAATCGATGCATTGTATCCCATGTACAACAAAAGAGGAGCATGCTAGTTGGCAGATGTGAAGGAGTGGGCAAACTGGAAGCCCCTCTTTAACACCATAAGCTGCATGCTAAGTGTTATAAGAGGTCAGTACATGTGGATATGAGAAAGGGCTACTTGAAATTTGGGGTCACAGTCACCCATTATGCCTTTCTAAGAAAGCTGATTGGCAGGATGTAGGACACCTCGAACCTTACTCTAGCATGCTCAGTTGCTGTGCTGCGCTCAGTGGACTGCTGGAAATAATGCCCATAAGGCAGGGACCGTCTTGGGCAGGGAAAGAAGTTGTTTGGCAGGTGTTCATCAGGCAGTCAGGACAGGGATGTGAATCCCTGCTCATTCCTCATAGGGGTTAAACCTACCAGATGTCACCCAGGCCAACATGACATTACCTCTGCCCCAAAATCCAGAAATCACCTTGGAGGAAGCAGCAGGACTTCGGTATCAGATTGATGATGCAACCCTGCAGGTGGTTCTTCACAATTAAAGAAGGAGCAATAAAGATCGATGTTGGAGTGTAGAGTCCACATAAGTGCTGCACCTTGGCCTAAGGGAGTGCAGACGATGCAGGAAGGAGAAGAGAAGCATACTGACACCGACATGATAAAGGGTTTCAGCAGAGTCAAGGGGAACAGAATGGACCGTCCAAAGACACTGAAATGGCACGTTCACAATCTCTAAGGCTCCTTGGTAGATAAGGGTCTCTGGCCAATGTCCTTACAAAGTTTTTCACCACATCTAATGGTGGAGGCCAAGGCAAGAACAGCCATGTTTTCTTTATCCAGATTTTAAGGGCTGTCTACCACAAGGTAGGGAGGGGTTGTCAGGGATTAATAAACACACAATGTGTGAACTTCTCTCCACAAGGATTTCCTAAAGCAGGAAAGCATGGCCTCACACATTAACTGCTATTTGCTAATATAATAAGTGGAAGGAGCAGAAAGGCTGCCTTTACACTTGTTGGTTTGATATCTGAAGAAGAATGGTTGGGCACAATCTGTGTAGGATTGGCAAAGTAGGCCACATGTGAAAGTGATGATGGCACTGAGGCATGAAGTATAGGTGTCCCGTGTGTGTCTGTGTATGTTTGCAGCATGTAGAGGGAGATGGGCTTCCAGTTTGTTGTCTCTGGGATTGTGCACACCCACACCCACTGCCACTACAAGACAGGCATTCTTAGGAGGTTATGTGTGGGCAGAAATAACTTTCCCGATCTCATCACTGAAACCCACCAGGGATGGGGATTTCTGGTGTGTTCACAAACAGGGCATGTGATGGGGCATGTGGATTGGGACACAACCCCACCTGCATCTCCAGAGTTCTGTCATGGTGTGTATGGTATGCAGCACACAACATACAAGTACATACAACTGGTGGTGTATATATCAATACAACATCTGATTGGTCCAGGAACAGGCCTCACCTAGATTTGCAGGATTCCTGATGGGTGTCAGGTGGAATTGTGATAAAGGATAGGCACTGTTTCCTGCCATTTTAAGTTTGGTAGGTGTATCTTGTGCATTGGGTTGTTTGCATCAGAGAACTGCACATTGATGGAATGTCAATGTTTCATATTTTGGTCTGTCTCTCTGGGGTTTTGCAGCACAACATGCGTGCATTCAATGGCTTCTAAGGCTGGGGGGTTCTGTGCGGGGCATGTCTATATGGATATGTGGTTGTGAGGATGTTTGTTTGATATGTGGCTATGCAGCCATGCAATGATGCACCGCAAGACCTAATTCATGCATGCATGCATGCAATGGGATTGTGTGGGCTAGGGTATGTCCCTCCCTATGACTGTGGTACACTGGTATGACCCAGTGGCCAAAATGTGAAGGGCGGACAAGTCTTTCACATGCAGAGGTAAGCATGTGAACACATACAGCCTCATTATGAGTTAGGCAGTAAGTGGTAAAATTGCAGTAACTGAGTTACTGCCAATTATACCACTACCCCAATTATGAGTTTTGGTTTTGAGGTTTTGAGAGGAGGATTTACCTCCATCAAAACCCGGGAGGTAATCTACCCACTCAATGCCGAAAAATCGGCCGAATTGGCTGAATTACCACAGCAGTAATTCCACAGTGGTAATTGAGCAGAAAAAGCCCCATTAGGTCCAATGGACTCAAAATGAATGGGTAATTACACCACCACTTGTAATAAGACGGAAATTCCGCCTGACCAAGTGGCAGTAATGGTAATTCCTCTGGGATATTTTTTGGAGGATTTACCACCAATTTTCTGCCTAACTCATAGTGAGGCTATGCTGTACCCCCACCCCCTGACCATGCCTAGGATGACATGTGGGGATTAATCGTATGTGCCATAGATTTCCTCATCCAGCATCCCAAAATGGTGGTGCGAATGTCAAATATCCTGAGCCTCTTCCTCCTCACTTACAGAAGCACAAGTTTGAGAAATGCGTGGTCAGCCACTCTCACTGAATTTCACTATGGCTGCGTGATGGCGCTATTTTTTGTGTGAATTCGGTGTGTTTTGCACTTCCATGGGCGTACTTAGGAGTTTGCGTAATGCCTCACTGGCCACACCTAAGTCACTTAAATTTTTTGTACATTTATTAGGTCCCTTGTATATTCCAGACCCTTCTCCACCTTAGAGCTTGCTATTCCTTTGTGATAATGTGATGCTAAGGGTGTGATGTTCCATGTCAATGGGCAGGGCACAAGGAGCACAGGGCCAGCATAAAGTCCATACTGTAGCAGTCAGACAATTATTGTTTAACTTGTTTATTTGCATTTCAAAAGAAACAATACACAAAACGCCATTTTAACATCTCATTATCCAATTCTTATGAAATGGAAGGAAATGGAGAAGGGGGGAAAACACAAAGGGGGGAACATGAAACCGTACATGTAAATCAGAACAACAAGACACTTGAGAGAACTTACCAAATGTCAAGGACTGCATATATATAGTTACATATCCATGTAAATATATAAAAAGAAAATGTAGACTTATCTTGAGTTGTACTGGTCTCCCATCTAATTGACTTTTTAAGCCCATATTAGGAAACCCAAAATGTAGAATCATCTGAAGTTCGAGTGCTCTCTCATTCAATTCATTTTCTATGATAGTCTTTTAACCCATATTTAGGAAACCGCTCCAGAGTTGATCAAATATCTTCCCTTTTTTTGCAAGTTCAACATAACTCTTTCAATATTGCAGATTGAGTACATTTCTGACATCCACATGTCTTTTGTTGATGCCTCAGTCGATTTCCAGCTCCGTAGGATTAACCTTTTTGCTGTCATTGATGCCTTCAAAATCCAAGATGTTTAATGATATGATAAGTCTTCCAGTTCTGTATCTTCTCCCTGTTTCATTGTTTCAAAATTAAATATTCTATCTTCCTTCACCATTTTGTTCAGAACTTCTGTGATCCTTGACCAAAAAGATCTTATTCTGTGACATTCCCAGGGCATATGCTCAAGAGTACCCCTCGAGTGACTACAACCCCAGCATGCATCCGTAGGATTCAGCCCATGGCTGTACAAGCGGTCTGGAGTTCAGAATACTCTATTTGAAATCTTGACTTGTCTAGCTAGCTCTCCAATGTTCAAAGACATTCTTAGGATATTTTTGCATAGTCCTTCCCAGCTCTGAGGTGTCATCTCTGCATCTAGACATAAGGACCATGAGTGGAACAATCGGTCATTTAATTTGGAAGACGCATGCAGTAAATGATATACCTTTGAGGCCATATGATCTTGCCCACCTATGGATTTCATGAGGCTCAACAGATCAGATGAGTCAATTTCTTCCAGGTTCACAGCAGATCTGAGTTTCCTGTATTCTTCATATTGACAACCTCTAATTTCAAATGTTTGGCCTTTAATCCTTGAAAAGATATCCATGAGCCTTTTCAACTAGGTCCTCTGTTGTCTTAATCCCTGCCAAATACCAGTCAGGCCAGAATATAGTTTTATTGTCGATTTTGATCGCAGGATTGAACCAAATTGATGAAGAACCCAGACGTTTTGTGCCACGCAAAGTGTACTTCTTTAGAAAGAAATCACTTTGTGTCACAGAAAAAGGTATTGTAAATCAAGCCCACAGTGTAATTTCAAATATGAGCTTCAAGAAGCTACGAAGCAGCAGGGGCTGATTAATTTTGGAGCTCAATAAATAAATGTGCTCTCATACATTCTATTGGAGATCAATGGACATCCTTCGGAACTTCGTCATAGGTCGTTCCAGTGTTTGTCGTAAACTTCTTGCTACAACGTATTCATATATCCCTGTCTCTCGTGTGTGTGCACGTGTAACTAATAAATAGCACCTTTAAAGCAATTGTCCTCCACCATCACACCCACTATTTTCTAACCTATCAACAAATAAAGTTGTCCTACCTTGTTAGGGAAAAAATCAAAATGGCACACATATTCTTATTTATTTATTTATTTGCATTTATAAAGCCCACTGGCAATCCAAGGGCATTGAGGCATTGTTACAAGAGAGTGACTAAGGGCCTCATTACACGTTGTGCACTAAAATCTGCAAATTACCGGCATGGCGCCCTTAACGTGTCTGCCCTCGCAGGAGGGCGCTAATAGCGTACCATTACGAGTACGCAGACAGTAATGCCCCTACTGCCATGCCGCTAAACTCCCCCAAAAGTCTCTTACCGGCTTCGTCGACAGTGCAGATAGTAACTCGGCCTTGACGCAGCATGCAAATAGTGGTCACCGCTAATAGCGGTGACCGTTAAATACCAGAACCGGAAAAAGTGTCATCGCACAGGAACGGGAAAGAGCATGGCGGCCATCTCTAAAAACACAATCCATTGCCATCCTCTGCCCCCTGGACCTGTTTGTGTTAGCTTGCTGTCTGAGATCTATTGGAACACCATTGCCATGCCCAAGGCACTTAAAAAAACCACTGACCGCCAGCGGAAAGAAAGGTTTTCTACTGAGGAGTTACTCATGCTGACTCAGATCTTATCGGACAATGCTGCAGTGGTCTTCGCAAATGACATGCGGCGGGAGACCCTCCTTAAGAAAAAGGCTATCTGGGCCGAAGTGGCAATGAAAGTGAGTGCTGTGGCAGCAGCACACGCACTGTACGTGAGTGCAGGAAAAGATGGGGTGACCTGAGACTCAGGGTCAGGATGATCCTGGCAGAGAATCATAACACTGCCACCGCTGGCGGATCTGGGTCACCATTCAAGCTAAAGGAATGGGAGGAGACATGCGCCAACCTCATCGGAGTCGAATGTATTGAGGGAGTCGGGAGGGTGGAGCATGGCGTAGCAGACACTTCGGATGGAGGTAAGTGTACTGATGAAAGCATGCAATGTGAATCTACAGGTCCCCACAAATGTCAGCCCAGGATCACCTCATGGATGGCCAAACATCCACACATGCATCCCACCCTGCCCATGTCAGTGCCAGACCCAAACACACACACATGCACACATCAACAGAGCCAAGTGCCACACACAACACTGCATGGATGAGCCACTGAAATGACACATCATCTGCATCCTTCACAATGAAGTCCAAATGGCCACAACTGCATTCATGATGTATCCTGCATTGAGTACATCGAACCATAACCAATGCCATCCCCCTTCTTGTCCCAGACAGGGTCACATACAGACAGCGAGGAAGCATCCCAGGCACTCCCTGTGCAGAAGAAAAAAAGGCCACAGCCCAGCGAGGACGCCCCACGACATCAAGGGGAAAAGGCACAAGGCTCAATTTGCAGAGTTCAAAACATCGTTTGAGCGCCACTGCCAGGGCCACACCAAACCCAACTGCCCCACCTCCGGAGGTTCACTCCCCCCCACCAATCACAGCCACCGAGGGACCACCCTCAGCTGCAGCCAGTTCGGCAGGAGAGGCGGCAGCCACTGCCCCATTATCTGATGTGGTGGAGCCAACAGGATTCGACCTGGGCATGCACACCCCAAGCCCCGCTCGAACCCCAGAGCTATCACCACAACACACACCTGGCTCCAACGTCACTGGTGACAAGACCATGGTAGCCTTCAGTAGGCCCCCGGTGCCTACATCTGTACACCGGCCAGCATCACAATGCACAGCAGCCACACCACCACAGCCTGACACTGCCCTTGACCTGGCCAGCATCAGCCAGCAGCAACAGGGTCTCACTGTGCTGGTTGGTCAGCATGTCGAGGAGGCTGCCCGTCTCAGGGCAGAGCTCGGGGAGACATCCAGGCACTCTAGGGAGGGGATGGAGTCATGCACAGACAGGCTGTGTGGGGAGCTCATCCGCGTTCGGGAGGTGCTCACACGCATTGCGGATGCAATGGACTGCCAATTCCCACCACCACCAGCACCAGGACAGTCTGCCACCTCTTCGTCCACCAGTTCGCGGCAGACAAGCCCACTCCGACGCTCCGCACGCACCACCAGGCGCACCTCCAGGCAGCCCCCAAATGCTGGTCCTGGCAATGACCAATAGGGTGTGAATGTCCATTCCTCTGCATGCATGCCTGGACGCAAACATTGTTGAAGACTCATGAGGGACAGTTGCGGGGGGTGGGAGGAAGGGTGTGATGGGACAGTTGCGGGGGGTGGGGGCAAGGGTGTGATGGGACAGTTGCTGGGGGTTGGGGGAAGGGTGTGATGGGACAGTTGCGGGGGGTGGTGGAAAGGGTGTGATGGGCCAGTTGCGGGGGGTGGGGAGAAGGGTGGTGGGATGTTTGGGGACTTGCACATTTTCCTGTTTAAGTTCATAAATACACTGGTGTTTGAGCAAACAACAGGCCTGGACTTCTTCATTGTGTATGTGTAATTTATTGACGCCAGGGTCCATTGTGAGCTAACAAACAGACACCAGTGCATCACCAGCCATATACAGGTGACAGTACGAGTACATGTTACTCAGAAGATTTGGTTGAACAGATGCTGTCTCACAGCACGTCCCTCCTGGCCATCCCCTCTTGCATGACCTGCATCCCCTTCACCTCCATCCTCATCACCATCATCATCCTCATCAGGTGCTTCCATTTCATCATCAGGGGCAGTGGCACATTCCGTCTGATACACATATTGTGCAGCATCACACATGCCATGGGGATCTTTGCCACCTTCTCATGGCCATACAGGAGAGCCCCACCAGACCTGCTAATGCACCTAAACCGTGACTTCAAAAGTCCAAAAGTCTGCTCGATCACGATGCGGGTATGTGCACAATTGAATTCCTCTTCGTGCCTGTTCTGTGGGTTCCGTACAGGTGTGAGGAGCCACCTCTTCAGGGGATAGCCGGAATCACCTATATGGGGGAAGGAATGGGGTCCTGTTACTTTTCACCACAAGTGTGGCCTGTTCATATCACAAACTTTGACTTTGCATTGAGATTCATGTACACAATCAACAGCATACATGAAAATGGTCTGTGTAACTGCAATGTCCAAAGGTGAGCTCAACCCTGCAAGTAGACATGCCCCATTGATGCCTCCAACAGTAATTGACATGTTCTGGCTGAGGCCAGGTCATAGGTGTCCCTGTGCCCAGGCACATTTGGTACCACACTGGTGGTGTACTGACCTTCCAACATTGATGTTGCCATGCTGAGAGGCATCACTTCAGTGGTGCTATGGGTTCGTGGTGCATTGCTATGGCTAGGGGGTATCCCTTAGCATGCATTGAAGGGCACAATGCATTGTTGATGTCGTGCTGGAGGAATTCTGCATCACTATGTTGACGGCATGGATGACATTTGTGTATTTTGTGGCGTGGAATGTTGTGCAATGTGGATGAGTATTGATGTTTGATGTTACTAGAATTGGATTGTCAGCTGTGTTGTGGAGCATATACTTGCATGTCCGTTCATCTCAAGTACGTTGCAGCCCTCCCAGATAGACATTTGCGTACATCTGTATGTGCATTTGGACGACGGACTACAGGCTACACCCAGTTGGAGTATCTATCTGTCCCCCCCCCATGCACACCCAGTTGGAGTATCTATCTCTCCCCCCCAATCACACTGCCATGTGCTTGGCCTGCTACTCACCAAGTAGCCACGAACGTTGTCCCGTTTGTCGCTCCATGTAGTGGGGGATAGTTGAGTTCCGCAAGACCATGGAATTATGGGTAGATCCGGGAAATCGGGCACAGCAATGTGTGATTATCTTGTTGGCGTCACATACCATTTGGACATTGATGGAGTGGAATTGCTTCCTGTTTCAGTACACTACTTCATTGTGATGTGGGACGACCAATTCCACATGTGTACAGTCGATGGCCCGATGCAACTTGGGATGCCTGCCAGTGAATAGAAGCCAACTTTGGTGTTTGCAATCTCCTGGGCAGTTCGTGGCATGGATATGTGTTTGGGTGCATGCTTCAGGAGGGCATCGAGTACCTGGTTCAGTGTGTGTGAGAATACTGGTTAGGAGATGCCATGCATCTGCCCCACTGTATGCTGGTAGGTTCCTGTGGCCAGGAAGTGGAGCACAGTCACCACCTTCAGTAGAGGGGGGATGGCAGTTCTGATGTCTATGAGGCTCACAATGTCGTTGTGTATCATGTCCACGATGCTGGTGATGGTATCCCGGTCCAGACGGTACAGGGTGTGTATCTGCTCAGGTGTTAGGTTAAATGGACTGGCTCTGATCCTGGGAATTGGTGGGAGCCTCTGTGGTATGATTAGTTGGCGTGGTGGTGCTTGCTGTGCCTGTCTTGCCCTCCCCCTCCTCCTCCTCCTGCCTCTGCTCTGTGCTGCCTGTTGTTGTAGCAGCTGCGGTGCAATCAGGTCCTCCAGGCCATGTAATGCTGCCAGTATTGGAACCATCTTGGTGTGGGAAGGGGTGTGGTGTGCTTCTTTTGAGCAGCCACAGTCTCCATTGCCTCCACCTGTGCTGATTTTGGCCACCTGTGGCAGGTGTTAACACTGCACAGTTATTTTAACGGGTGGTTCACGATGGCGGTATTAGTGCCATGCCGGTAAGGGGTTTCGGGGGATTTACCATGCCTCTATTGCCATGTACACTTGCCTTGTGATGCTGTGCTATTAGCGGGATTTACGTTATTTACGGATGGCGGGTCGCGCGCACAAGGACTGACCGCTATTAGTGGCACAGTAATTAGCGGTGCCGCTAATGGCGGTGTGCCGGGTCGTAATCCGCCTGGGCATTTAACGTTACGGTATTCCATTACCGGTAACGTTAAATCCCTACCGCCATCCGTGTAATGAGGCCCTAAATTACAGGTTAAAACATTGCTACTGGTTACATGAGGCGTAGCATTCCAGGTTTGGAACAGGTTACATGGGTAGCATATTATATACATGAAAGAGTTATTTGGATAGGGAGCAGTGTTACATGCAGGACAATTTATCGCATTTAGAGCCCTATGGGTAGATACTGGGAGATTGCAGATGAACAGTCATGTTTTGATTTCTTTACGGAAGGCTACGTGGGATGAGATCCCTCTGAGGTTTGGTGGAAGGGAGTTCCACTGGGTTGCGGCAATGAAGGGGAAGCTGGAGCCTCCCGCCCATGCTTTTGTGACCTTGGGCACTGAGAGTAGATTGGTGTATGGGGTTCTAATTGGTATTTCTGTGAGTAGTCTGGTGAATCTCTGAGACAGGTATTGGGGTGTTGCATGATAGATGCATTTATGGGTAGGGACAGTGTTTTGAATATGACACATTCTTTGACGGGTATCCAATGGGCTTGTTTCCGGGCAGCTGAGATGTGTTCACTTCTAGGGATACCAATGGCAGCCTGGAGTGCGTTATTTTGGACAATTGGTAGTTTTTCAATGTTCTTTGTGGAGGTCCCGACCAGGAGGGCGTTGCAGTAATCGAGTTTGGAGTTTGGAGTGGTAGGCAACTGACAAGGCAATGGTGTTTACTTGCCTTGTCATAGAGAGGTTGAAATCTAGGTAGACTCATAGGGTTTTTACGGCCTGGGAAACAGGGATTGGTATGTTGCCTATGGTAAAGACATTGGGCCTCATTATGAGTCCGGCGGTAACCGAGGCGGCAAAACCGCCTGGTTACCGCCGGACTCGTATTACCATTCCGCCTCCGTGATTCCCGGAATTACCGGGGCATTACAACCCCGGTTTTCCGGGTATCACGGAGGCGGAATGGTGTTAATCCCCAATACACCGGCAGCATCTCGTAATGCTGCCGGTGTTTCCTCGTCCGCCTGCAGGCGGGCGGTGTTAAACCCGCCAGGTCAAACCTGGCGGGAACATCACCTCCCGCCTGCAGGAGTCGGGATCAGGCGGTCCGGAAACAACGGTGGCTGCGGGTTTACTGCCACCGTTATTTCCGGACCGCCTGATTTGTAATGAGGCCCATAGTATTGATTGTCAAGTTTCTTTAGTGTTTCTGGTGACACGATTAGAAGTAGTTCTGTCTTGTCTCCATTTAAACAGAGCCAATTCTGTGCCATCCACGTTTGGATCGTGGGGTAGACAGCGTTTAGGGTTTTGGAGTCGGTCTCGTAGTCACCCGAGAATGCTAGGTGGACCTGTGTATCATCGGCATAGTTTGTATATGTGATTCCTAGTGAGTCGGGGATGCTGAACAGTGGCCTGGTAAAAATGTTATACAAGGTTGGCGAGATGCATGAGCCCTGGGGGACAACAGATTGGATGGTGCTAGGCTGTGCGCTGGCTAGGTCTGAGAAGACTCTCATGGCTCTACCTTGGAGGAATGCTGTAGCGTTAGGTGAGAAGTGTGCAGACGCTGAGAGGTGTTGGCACAGGGTTTGTGGTCGAAGAGATCAAAGGCCGCTTAGAGGTCGAGAAGGAGTAGTAGGCTGGTTTGCCAGAGTCTCTAATGACGTCTCTTTACCAGTGTTTCCGGTAACACACAATATTGTAAATACTCAATTTGCCTCTTTTCTCTGTGTTGTTTCACCCAGTGTGATAATATGAAGTGGACCACAACAGAAAACTACAGAAGGGGCAGATTCTTATAAAAAGGTGCACATAAAAAAACACAGAAAATGCACTTTTTTAATCTTGCACCCCTTTAAGAAATGTGCAAGTCTCCGTATTCACAAAGGTGAACTGAGCATTTCTGGGGGGTCCTGACACTAATTTATGACAGGCTCCTAGCAGCCAGGAATGCATTGAACAGTGATAGGCCCTTAAAAGCCCCTTACATTGTGAAAGAAAAACAAGTGTATCCTTGTTCGGTGGGATAGAAAGGCCACTGTGACAGCAGTGATTCAAACTGCTGCTGTCAGACTTAAAGAAAAATGCAGAACAGGGTCCGATGTCATGCTATGTGCATCCCCTTGCACCTGTTCCCAACAGGCAGAGGGAAACGTGTCTCATGGCTGTGCATTTCAAAGTGCATACCTTTTGTGAATGCAGGGTGCAATTTTAAATGCACAGAAATTACCCGTCAATTGTGCAAATGATCAAACAAGGCGAGGAAGAGTGTTTGAATGTGCACATCTATGGTGCAAAAACGTGTGAATGCTCTTTGTGAATGTGGCACCTCTTTTTATGACACATTTTTATGGCACACATGATGGGATCGCACAGAGTGATAGGAGCCATTGGCTCTCATTATAAGTTTGCTGGTATACCAGTATACCCCCTCCTTTTCTACTTTTCTAATCCATCCCTCTGGATACCCAGGCTGTAATGGAAGGAGGTTAATTATCTAGAAATAGGAATAAAAGAGAGGTCAGTACTTTTTACAAAATATATTTCTCCAGAAGATGGGACATAGAATTTGAGAATAAAAAAATTACATAAGAAGAGATAAAACATTTCAGAACAAAGACAACACACATTTTTTTATTCTTACCATTACCAAAGAATATTATTTAAACTACTTACCTAAGTCTCCATCTGTGGTTTTCATCCTTTTCTTTCTCTCCTCGGATGGTTCCTCTGCTCGACTTTCATTGGGCTCCTGTTATGCTCACCTGTTCTCTGCAGAGGCGTTGCGGCACGGTTGCAGCCCTCCCTGAACTTGAATCACCCCCTTCAGGCCTCTCTCTCAGTAGAAAAGCTGTGAGCAGTGGTACGTGGTGATACTGCCCCTGCATGGAGATAAGAGTGTGTGAGTGTGCCAATCTGTGATTGTTGTACCTCTCAAACCCTTCACCCCAAAGTACGGTTTCTGTGAGCATACACCGGCCCATAAAGCTCACCTGTGAATAATGGAATATAAGCTCTCCGTCCTGCTACTTCTGGCAGGGGTGCGTTGAATGGGATCTAGTTCCTTCACTGATCCTTGATAATGATTGGTCCAGTCCAGCTGCGACTATGCTTCTCCTTCTGATTGGTAAGTCTTTCTTGAGCTCTTATGATGCTGTTCGTTCTGTTAAATGTCTTTATATGTTGCTCCTATTTATGCCCGCAATAATGTCTCTCTTCTGTTTTCTTCCCTTAGATGGAAATGAGGCCTCAATGCAGCTGTGAGACGCGAGACGTGGCTGGATGGAAGATGAATGCTACCACAATGTTCGACAGCAGGTAAGTGATGGTTTAAGGAAAGCGCAAAGTATGGCGAAGCGCAACCTTAAACTGACAGTTTTTTCGATGTCTAACCATGTCCTAAGTTTTTCCTTGCAGGCGCTGCTGTCAACGATGGAGTGTGTCGTGCTGCGGTGCCAAGATGAAGATTCCGGCGTTCCGGAAAGTGTAAAGATGAATATTTGTTTCGCCGAAGAGATGTACAAGTAAGAACAGCTTCCCCCAGTTGGTAAGTATGCTGGCAGGAAGCAGGATGTCCAGGAAGCAGAATCTTCAAAGGTAAGCCTGACCTCAGGCGATGGTGAGCATTACGCTGCTTGCAAGTGCAGAATAATGTGAAGGGTCTGTCTTGACGATCGGGGCAGCTTATATAGCTGAGATCATGGGCACACCTATTAGGGCCGGCTAACAGCCACACCCTGCCACTCCTAGAGAGTGAGCACGTGCAAAGGCAATCTATTAGTAGCCACAACAAAGAATACACTTGGGGCTGCTTAATGGATGGAATGTTCAAGGTTAATGCATCCTGCTTAATGGATGGAATTTTCAAGATTAATGCATCTGAAGTGCTATGTCTATAATAAAAGCTTTTTGGTGTTAAATGGATGTTCTTGTTTACTTTTGTTCATGAGCCTGGTGCCAAAGGCGCCAGCACAGTGTCCACTCAGGTCTCTTTTGCATGCGACCCCTGCATTCCTGTGCCCCTGACTTCATGCCCATGACAGCTCCTCAATCAGTCATAAAGCTTATCTGGGATGACAACGTTTCAACTGATTGATGAGAACCCATTTTTCTTCCGTCTGTTCTCCTTTTGGGATGTGGATCTTGTAGGCAACAGGTGATACGTTATCTACAATTTCAAAGCTCTGACACCAAGACAGAAGGAATTTCTGTTCCTTGGTCTGGTTCCCCTGGAAATTGTATAGGTAAACCTTGTCACCTACCTCGTAGTCCTTGTTTGTAGTCTTGAGATCATATTATGTTTTACTCCATTCAGTCGACTTTTCTAAATTGCGCTGCGCATAAGCAAAAGTATGCTGAAGGTGCTTCCTTAAATTTCCAATGTACTCATGAGCAGTGGACGCATTGATCGGTGTGTGCTCCTGAGTTCTGTATAGCAGGTGCTGAGGTAACACCATTGTTCGTCCAGTCATAATCTCAAATGGAGACATTTTAGTTGCAGAAGATGGTGTAGAACTAATGGACATGAAGACAGGCGGTACTTGAACATCCCAACTGGGTCCAGAGTCGGCCAAAAACCTCTTTAAGATGCTCACAATTGTCTTGTTTTATCGCTCTACTCCCTCTGCTCGAGGCTGGGTGGTAGGCAATGTGGAGTTGTCTTTTTACCCCTAGGATCTCTCACATCTTTGCCAACACCTCACTGGTAAAATGACTTACTCATTTCAACTCAATCCTTTGGGGGAAGCTGAAACGAGAGAAGATGTGGTTGATCATTAGTGCGGCAGCTGTCTCTACCTTACAATTCGGGGCTGGAAGACATTCTACCCACTTTGTGATCAAGCATGTTACAGTTAACATGTACTTGTTTTCTCTAGAGAAGCGAATCACTGGTCCAATGAAAACGACTTGCACATCAGACCAAGGCAGTGTCATTCCCCTTTTTTTGTAGGGGAGCTCTGTGTGGGAGTGAACTGTGTTGACATTGAGCACAGACAAAACACCCCTTTAGATACATGTTGAGGTCCTGGCCCATGTGTGGCCAGTAGGTAACCATCCGCAAGATTTCCAATGCCAAAAAAAAACCCCTATGAGTGGTGTTGGCCGCATCATGGGTATGGTTCAACATCATACTTTGGAATGAGGTTGATAACCCCCTGGTCACATCCAGATAGGACTCTCCGCGCCAACAAACCATCTTGGATCCAGCGCACCTTGGAAAACTCTATCAGCACCTGGAGATCCTCTATGCCGGCAAAATCCAATCCTGTTAGAGGGAAACTCATGGGGTGTTCAATGTGTCGATAGAAGTTTCCGAAAATTGAGTCCTCTTTCTGTGCATTGATAAATCTGCATCTCAGACATCTTTACACCACTGGGCAGTTCACTGGTGGCACATGGTTACAGCAGTGACTTGGATTTCACCCAGCAGGTATTCAATTTCTAGGGAATCCCCCTGCCTAGTTCCATTTTTAGCCAGCTGGTCATCCAGGTTATTCCCAGTCTTATCCGGTCTCTCTATTTTGGAATGACCTCTTATCTACTTCCAATAGATGATCATCTCATTAGAGGTCACCAGATTATCAATTGAATGGATTATCATTTAATGGTTTGTTGTTGGCAAAAGGTATGCTTCAATTTATTGATGTATTTATTTATTTATTTTAACATTTATAAAGCATGCATAGCCCAGAGGCATCTAGGCACTAGATCCTAAAAAAATGGTTACTCAAGGGTACTTTAGCAGGCACAGTTGCACTATGACATGTACATTACAGACTTACAGAATACAGGTATACAGATATACAGATAGTATTCACACACAGGCTTACCCACTGTATTGTGTTGAACCTTCCTACAAAATGGGAATTAAATATATGTGATTAAACAAAAGAAAGGTCACTATCTATTGGTAAAAACCATATGTACCCCTACTCACACCCAAGGACTTTTGCTAACCACCTATAAACAAATAAAAGGTGATAACACCAGGTCAAAAAGATGTTTCTTATAAAAAACACATGTTTATAAGTACTTCAGAGCGCAAGTATAACCACTTGCTGGTTTGTATCAAAAACATTAAAAACATATATACAACTCATTATAATTCAATACATCAATCTGCATACACAATGTAAATACAACATCAAGTATCAATGACTCAACCCAACACATTGATGGTTAAATACACTTAATTTTCCACTGTATCCATATTGGCCTGACTTATATAAGTTTCTGTTCTCAATGTTTTTTTTTATGTGAAGGCCTTGACTAGAGAGAATCTGCAAGATTGATCCTTTCTTCGATCATCTGTTTGAAACCTGGAAATACCTTGGAGATCTCTTTTTATGGTGTTGACCTGGAGAGGAGGTTCCAGAGATTAAAGGTAGTTGTTCTTGACTCTGAACACTACCTCATCCCTCCTGATGTCACAGGTCAGCTCTTCCACCTCGTAAGGGCAGGAAGAGTACACCAAGAAATTCCCCCCATGCGTGGTAAAAATCTTTTTTATGCTGACATAATTGGTACTCATTTTTTATTTTATTGGTTAGTATGGGTCCAATGGACCTTGTTTACACAGTCGATCAGAGGTGATATCCTCCTCAGGAGATAATTCCTCAGTAAACAAGGTGTCACCTGTGGAGCAACGACTATCACTGGGTGTTTCAACTAATGTCGCCCAAATTTTATTTCCAGAGCCGTCTAAATTTTAAAGCGGGGTGAGGGGAATTTGGTGACCACCCCCACCTTCCTAAGTTTAGTTGGTCAAAGGCCTTTTTGGATAAGAGGGTGGCTTGGGATCCAGTGTCCACTAGAGCTGATAATTCACACTGAACCTGCACCTTGAACAATCTGCCTTCTTTCTCCTCTAGAGTACACAGAAAGTGTGAGTTATTTCCTAGCCCAGCAGTCATTTTCTTAATATTTGACTCTGACACTGTGTGATCTTGGGCAATTTTTCATGTCAGAGAGTGGGAATCTGTAAGAAAGTTTTTACAATTGATAACTGGAGGATTTGGGGAATCCACTTTCTCCTCCGATTCTTTGCTTTCCCCCTTCACCTGGAGGCAGTTTTCAGAACCTGTTTGGGGAGGACACCTAAATTATCTTACCTGAATCCTCCAAGGACTCTTCTCTTTCAAAGGGGATGATGTTAAGTTCCTCCACAAAGAGGTTTGTTCTTTGGCCTCTCCTACTTACCCTTTGCTCTTTGGTTTCTAACTTCCTCGGCCTAGAATGGTCACTTTCAGGCTGTGAGGTTTCAGGGGTTCTGCTGGGTGATAAAGGAAGCTTTCTCTAGGGCTTGGCATCTCCCCCCTCCTTGGAAACCTGTGGCTTGTTCGACATTTCCTCACGTCATTTCCCCCGGAGCATCAGACCTGGGTGTTGAGGAATTCTGGGAAGCAGGGTTAGGTTGAGGGTTGGGCTGGGCCTTCAACATGCTCTCCAGATCGTCCGTCAGTGGCTGGACCTGTTACTACAGCTGCAAGACTTTCTCTGGGTTTTAGGTAGGTCTCGAGTTGTACCTCTGCCACTGCCAAAAAGGGTAACTGTCCCTTCTCCTAGAGTAGCTTGGGTACTGGAATTTATCTCCATAGTTTTCCATCCTGAATCTCCCTTCTCCCTTGTTCAGGAATCGATTGTCCTGGAACCAGGGAGAGAGAGGAGGATTGTTTTGGAAGTTCTGATTCGGGGGATATCTGGGAAAAGGTTCAGGTTGGGAGGCGGAGTGATACTTCTCTCCTGAGGGAGGTTTGGAGGAAAGTTTCCCAGGGCAATACTTACCTTGTTGGGCTCCCCCTTGCCCGAGGGAGTGTATACATAACCCAGGATTGGTTTGGTATCCTTATCCCTAGGGCTTACATTGGTGGCAGGGTCAGAGGGATCATTGTTCTGAACTCCTACATGACTACCATTCGATAGGGCCGGGGCAGGGGGTCCCTTATGCCTTCCATTCAGCTTTTTGGCAGGATTTTTTTTTAAGGCCCTCATCTTCGGGTCCAAAGGAGGGGTAGCTCTCAGCTCTGTCACCTTCGCAGCAGTCAGTGTGTTAGAATGTTTGGGGGTTTTGGGGGTGGTTTTATTCTCTTATGCCATCATCTGCTCATAAAGTTCCAAGTGCTCCCACACTGAATATTTGGTATTCTTATGGTATAGGGTCAGGGTGCTCTTTATGGCCTTGAATTTGTCATATTGGGTCTTTAACAAAACCCTTGCTCTGTTTCGCTGTCTTTTGTTTCCTCTGCACCTGAGTCCATTCATTTTCAGACTCAGAGATGCTACTTGGACTCCATTCCCTGTCCTCTAGGTGCTCCGGATCTCTGTAAGATTGGGAATATCAGACTCATAGGATCTGGACTGCTCTCACCTGGACCGCAGTGAACTCTCAGGGTCACTTCCCTGTGGTCCCTTTTAGGCGCAGAATAAAACAAAGTTTAGCTGTACCTCCTTTCAGGGAGTCTCGAGAGATCCCCCCTTCCCCTAAATATATGGAGGTTTTTAGTATGCCCTTCCAAGCCTGAAACTCTGGCTTTTCTCCTTCAGCAAAGTGGGCAAGGTGGTCTCTCTTATCATAGGAGTTTTCATGGTCTGAAGTACTCATAATATTATTGTTAGTCTCACAGGACATGCTGTCCCAGGCCCCTTCCTGTTAAATGGGAAATCATATTGTGCCTCCTTTCTTATATATATTGGCCTAAGCCCAGTCGCTCTGCAAACAAAACCGCATTTCAAATGTGCCGATTCTGGATCGACTTCACCGCCATTTTGGGATCATCCGCCATTTTGATTTCTGTTCAAAAGTAACTCTGTGCTCTAAAATGGTGACTGTGTTTCCAACTAGTAACCAAGCCTTTCCGAACCTTGCACCTTAGTTAATGTTTAGACTTTCCGTTGGCCGAATGTTTAGGCTGAGTAAAGAGACCTTGTTCCATGCCTGACTCGTGGTCTAAGGATTGTCTGCACCAATAAGCCTGATCCACGGACATACATCGACATAATGTAATGCAAATATCGAACGTGGACACTGGCTGAACTGCATTGTGAAGGGACATGTGCTAAGGCTTACTGCTAAATCCGGGAATACACTGTTGCCATTGTGACTTATTTGTATGGAAACTAAATGTAATCCGTGTGCATATTGTCGTACAAGCCATAAGTGAACTCGGCACGAACTCTAGACCATGGATTATTAACTTGCAAAGGGACTGGACATTATTACAAAATGGTATAAATGCGTGAATGTCCAGATGTCCAGTACCTCTCACTTCTCACACTGAAGGGTTGGTATTCACTGTGATGTACTGAGGGCCAGATAGCTATCTGATGTTGTTCTTTGTAAACTGTAACAGTATTAAAGATCTGTGAATCTTTATAAGCCTGTGATTGGTGTATTTCCTTTTGTGGTACTCAGCCTCGATATTTCCTCTTGCTTTTACAGATGGCGCCCGAATAGGGACCCTCAAGATTGATGCCATCTCGTTGAAGGTTGACATGGCTATCGGACCGGGATCGGACGGTGAAAAAGGGGGCCCGTTTCTTGGATGAGAAGTGATACCTCAACAGTACTGCATGACCCGATCCCTGGACGGTGAGCCCGCGGTCCGAGACGGCATCTTGACGAGGGTCCATATATCGAGGCGGGCAGTTTTGCTGAAATCACCAACCACGTGGGTCCTTTGTGTCCTTAGTAATCCGATCGGACCTCCTTAGTTCTTTGATCAGGTGAGTCGTGACCAGATTCTTAAGTATCCTGATAATTTGTTTTGGGACATTGCACTCGCAAGTACAATTATTGACCAGGTAACACCAGTAATCTGACATGCGTGAGAAATTGTCTGCCTGCTTCAGGGCGTTATTGCCCAGTGACAGACAATTTTTGGAATTTGTCTGACTGGCGCCGCAGGACGGGTCGCCGGCGTGTACTATGTACTGTCAGCACGGCATTGGTAGTATAGTGTTTAATGATATTTGGCACAGACAAACTAGACATGATTCCGAACTTCAGTGGCGAACCAATGGTAGTTTTGAAATTCCTCATATATAATATTTAGAGTCTATATTATTAAAGAAAAAAGCTAGACCTGCAGCATTTGATGTATTACAGAATTGGAAGAAAGAAGCTATACAGCAACTTAAAAGTAGGGAAAAACATGCGTGCCGTCATATGTCCAACGCCGAAAAAGCATTGTACAATCAAAATAAACAGCCTGAGTCAGTTAGGAATATGGATAGGACTTTTTCACTTGGTATTCAGAAAATGTATCCGTCTAAAGACTTTCATGTATCTGAGGAACTAATTGATAAACTTCTAAATGAACAAAGGCCTGGTGCCACTGCACCACCTCTGTATGTACCTATTCCTGTTGTTTTGCCTCTTCCTGCTGTTGTTCCTCCTCCCGTAGTAGTTCCTTTTCCTCCTATCGTTCCTCTTAATGTTCCTCCTCATCTGGCTGTTGTTCCTCCCACTATCATTGCTCCTCTACTTGCTCCTCCACCTTTGCCTACTGTTACGGGTTTGGTAGATTTGGCTTCTGCACCAGTGATAACACCTTTGTTACCGAATGTACAAGATTTGTCTACTCTTTCTCTTCCAAGTGGTTCTGTCCCACCTGTAGTCGATAAGGGAGCGGAATCAAAGATTGTAACTCGTAATACTGTATCTAAACAGAGAAAGCGCAATTTGACTGCATGGGCTAGACAATGTGCCTCATTACGACCCAGGCGTTAAGTTACCGCCTGGGTCGTACCTTTACCGCCATGGCTTAAACTATGTTTACGCCATGGTGGTTGGCAGATTTACCGCCCCATTCCAAGGTGAGTGGGGCGGTAAATCCCCATTTCCCATTTACCCTTCCCCATTCCCATTTTTGCCCCATAGGGCATAATGAGAGTGGGGAAGGAGATAATTACGCCACCGTAAATTACGGTGCCATAATTATCTCCAAGGTACCTTAGCGCCATGGATTTTAACACCTGCAAAAAGCAGGCGTTAAACTCACCATGGCGCTAAGGGACCTTGTAATCAGGCGTTAAGGGTCGGCGCCGTAAACCCCTTAGCGCCTGACTCGTAATGAGGCCGAATGCATGGAGAAGGGTGAACAAGCTGATGTTTTTGCCACACTCTCTAATCTAGCAAGTTTTCCTGAGAAAAACGTTTTTATTGAAGGGTTGGGAATTCATTTATGTGTAATGTGGAACAGATTAGATGATATAGATCTCCCACAAGAGTTGAGGGATCTGAATGTTTTCACATATTCAATAGATGCTGCGGATAAAGTACATGAGCACGTCAAGAGGGTTTTTGAGCATAGAGGGGAGTTAGAAAGGTTACGGAATGAAGAAATTGATTTTGATAGTTTGGACGCTATGCTGGTACAGAAACGGTTTCTCCCTTGTTATAAGTCGATAAATGAGGAAACACGAATTTGCACAAAGGATGCGATTAAGTGGATTTCAGACATGTCGATATCTACCATAGAAGTATATGACACGTATAGTCAGTATATGCTAGAAATGCAGAGGAAAGTGATACAGGTAATGGTAGAATACCTGCAGGATGAATGTATAAAAAGAAAGATTTGTTGTCCCGCAGAATTATTGTATATCTACAAGGGAGCTTTTTCGTCCAACCTTCCTTCAGCTGCTTTAGCGCTCGATTTAGATCTGTTGTTCAGTAAGCGTTCGGAGTTTCCTATCTCTCAGTTGCCTATGAGAGAGGTTCTGCCGACATTTGTCCCAAAGTAGAGATTTGAGCTATTCCTGCAACAGGTACTGCTGCTCAGGATATTCCTGCCCATTATGTGTTTGTTCATGTCCTGTTCTCAAGACAGGAAGTGAACACCATTAAACAATCCATTCCTGATATTCGAAAGAATCCGACAGGGTTCTATAAAGAGATAGAATCTGTCTTGCAGTCATCAGTATTCACTCTGAGCGACATAGATTTGTTATTTCCCGTGCTTTTACCTGTTCATTTGTGGAAACAGATTAGGACTGTTGACGATGTACCAGGGTTAGGGGACACATGGTTTAATATAGTTCGACAAGATAGAGAAAGGCCAGCCGGCAAGAGACCACCACAGGTAATACTGACTTTGCCTGATAGAATAGTCACAAAATTAAAAGCTATAATTCCTGAAAGAAGGATCATTTGGGACAAATTTACTGCCTTTGTCCAAGGGAAATCTGAAGGTGCTACCGAATTCTTTAATCAGTTCGAACACGTGTTCTCAGATTACAGTGCAAAAGATTTGTGCACAGAGTCTGGAAAATGACTTTTTGTAGACAAATTTGTGCGTGGATTGTTGCCTGACATTCAGTCACAAATGATGTCTTCTGAGAGTGCTTGGCAAGCTAAGTCTCAGTCTGAAGTATTGCATATGGCTCAGTACTATGAGAACCAAGTCAATAACGAGAAAGACAGAATTGAAAAGAGAACTGGAGAGCTGAAAGCTAAATTTCTATTACAACAAATTGTTAGAGGCCCTAGAGGGGGAACTTGACAATTTAGGGGACAGTATGCTCCACAAGGAAATGTGCCGTTGGGTCCTGTAAACGTGAACCAGTGTGCTTATTGTAGAGAAGAGGGTCATTGGCGTGCACAATGCCCGATCCTCCAGCAGAGGTCGAAAAACAGAGTTGGTAACATGGGTAGATGATCCAGAGGCCGCCCAGGGGCAGGGGGTCCTGGTAGAAGTCAGTTTTATCAAGATTCACAACCTTTTTCACAGGATAATCAGGCACCGAGTGTGGATAATAGGAACATTTTTGATCATCCTTCTACAGCATATCTCTCTGAAGAACTTCCTTTTGATGACATTATGTTTCGCTAGAATTGCCCGAAGCAGCGTTGTGATATGATATGATATGATATTTTATTTCTATCGCGCTCGTACACAAGTGTTTCAGAGCGCGACAAGGCAAGGGAGGGGAAACAGGGGAGAACAAAACAGCGATCTTGCAAGGCACAGTGACATTGAGAACACGCAAGTGCATGGGAGAGGGGGAGGGGAAAAGTGCATGAAAGGGGGGAGGAGTGGAAAGTGCAAAGCAGAGGAGAAACAGATAAATAACAATAAATAAATAATAGAGGCAACAAACAGTGGTAGTGCAGCCAGCAATTTGCAAGTGCTAGGTTTAAGGCAGCAGACAGGGTAGGTCTGATAAGTGCAGGAAGAAAAAGGGGGGGCTGTATGGGTACAGATACAGACCCCAGTGCAAGGGGTGGCCCGGAGGCAGTGCGGGAGGGTGGCAGGGTGAGCAGGTACCTGGGCCCAAAGGAAAGAAGCTGGCCAGGTGCACGGTACTAAGACAGAACAGATCAGCAGGGGAGAGGGGGAGCGAAGGCAGAAGAAAAGAGGAAGGTCTTGAGGTGCTTCCGGAACCGGAGATGGTTCTCAAGTTTTAGAGTGGCAGGGAGGCTGTTCCAGAGGGAGGTCCCAGCCGAAGACAGAGATCTACCCCTAGCTTGTTTCTTTGAAAAACGACTGACCCTGAGGGAGTTGTAGGTAGAGGAGTGAAGAGTTTGGAACCAATGCCTATTCCCGTTAATCTGAAAGGTCCCTACGTTGAAATGATGGCGGGAAATAGGAAACATCTATTCTTGATAGATAAAGGAGCACAGAAGTGCACCTTTATCACAGGTTCCAAACATTCCTCTGTCAGGGCAAACCAATGTTTCTATAGGGTTTTCTGGTACGACAGTAGTCTGTCCGGTTTCTTCACCGGTACCGATTACTTTGGGTCCCTTCACAGACCACTGTCCATTTCTTTTAACTACGAACTGTGGTGACAATGTGTTGGGGTTGAATCTGTTTAAAGAATTGAATGCAGTAATTCATTGTTCTTCGGGTGGAGTGCGTTTGACGATTTCACCACAGCAACTTCCTGTCTCTCAGTTCTTGACTAGACCTTTGCCGCCAGAATTTAGTGATGTTCCGGAGTGTTTGTGGGCAATTGATGACAATGATGTCAGTGTTCTACAAATTGAGCCTGTTAAGATCATTTAGAAACATGGAGCAAAGTTGTCACGTATTCCTCAGTATAAGATTTCGGTCGATGGTGAGCAAGCTTTGAAATGCATTGTCTCCGATTTTGTATATCGTGGGGTAATTGAGGAAATTGCAGGTAGTTTGTGCAATAGTCCGATTTTGCATGTTTACAAGAAAGGCGATAATACAATTCATTTTCATTTCATCATTGATTTACGTGCCATCAATAATATTGTTGCTCCACAATTTCCTATTGTGCCTAATGTGGCGACAACATTAACCATGATTCCGGATTCTGCTACTTTCTTTAGTGTTGTAGACCTTAAGAATGCTTTCTTCAGCATTCCTATACACAAGGATAGCAGATATCTGTTCGTGTTCACCTTAGGGGGACGCTCATTTACATTCACCCGTGCGCCTCAAGGTTACACGGAAAGTCTGAGTATCTATAGTAGGGCTTTGAAAGAGTAGTTTGACACGCTCGAGTTGCCTACCACTTGTACACTGCTCCAATATGTGGACGATCTACTTTTAGCTGCTGACTCAGAAAGTGCCTGTAGGTAAGGCACTGTGTTGTTGCTTATTCATCTAGCAAAACATCGACACAAAGCTTCACTCAAAAATTTTCAGTATTGTCGACAGGAGGTCGCCTATTTAGGCTATATCCTGTCAAAGGAGGGAAGAAGGGTGATGCCTGAGCAGATAAAAAATAATTTCTAGCATGTCTGTCCCAAATACACAGAAGGAAGTCAGAGCCTTGATAGGAATGGCTTCTTACTGTAGGCAGTGGATCCCGAACTTCTCGTTAACGATTAAACCAATGTTGGCTCTGACGAAGAAGGGCATTTCTTCGCCATTGCCGTGAACTTGGAACACCATCAAGCATTTGATCTGCTCAAGACTGCATTGTGTTCGGCACCAGTTTTGGGCACACCAAATTATGAAAAGGCCTTCATGTTGTATGTGCATGAACGTGATGGATGTGCTTTGGCTGTATTAACGCAGGAACATGGAGGGAAGAGTAGGCCGTGCGGCTACTTTTCTTCCGGCCTTGATCCTGTTGCAAGCGCTTTACCAAGATGTTTGAGAGCTGTCGCTGCTGCTGCTGCATCTGTAAAGCAGAGCGAGGGTATGGTCCTAGGCCATGCTTTAACCCTGATGGTATCTCACTCTGTAGATGTTCTATTAAACAGAACACAAACACAACACCTCACCTCCGCACGATTAACGAGATACGAATTGATCTTGTTTGCTCCGCACATTAAAATTCATAGGTGTTGCGTTCTGAATCCGGCTTTTTGATTGATATTGATTGATTTTTTATTTCTATCGCGCTTGTACACAAGTGTTTCACAGCACGACAAGGCAAGGGAGGGGAACAGGGGAGAACAAAACAGCGATCTTACTAGGCCCAGTGAAACTGAGAATGCGCAAGTGCATTGGAGATGGGGAGGGGAAAAGCACATGGAGGGAGGGAGAAGTGGAAAGTGCGAAGCAGAGGAGAAAAAGATAAATAACAATAAATAAATAATAAAGGCAACAAACAGTGGTAATGCAGCTAACAATTTGCAAGTGCTAGGTTTAAGGCAGCAGACAGGGTAGGTCTGATAAGTGCAGGAAGAAAAAGGGGGGGCTGTATGGGTACAGATACAGACCCCAGTGCAAGGGGTGGCCCGGAGGCAGTGCGGGAGGGTGGCAGGGTGAGCAGGTACCTGGGCCCGAAGGACAGAGGGTGGCCAGGTGCACAGTGCCAAGAGAGAACAAATCAGCAGGGGAGAGGGGGAGCGAAGGCAGAAGAAAAGAGGACGGTCTTGAGGTGCTTCCAGAACCGGAGATGGTTCTCCTCAAGTTTTAGAGTGGCAGGACGGCTATTCCGGAGGGAGGCCCCAGCCGAAGACAGTGATATACCCCCAGCTCTTTTCTTTGAAAAACGACTGACCCTGAGGGAGTTGGAGGTAGAGGAGTGAAGAGCTTGCGAGGGGAGTTATTTGCAGAGGGATAGCTGAAGGTATTTTGGACCCAGGCCCCAGAAAGCCTTGTGGACAATGCAGAGGTTTTTGAATTGAATCCTTGCATCCACTGGGAGCCAGTGGAGAGATTTCAGAGCTGGAGAGATACGATCCCAGGGCTTGAGGCCAAGGACAAGTCTCGCAGTCCTGTTCTGGATTAGTTACAGAGGGCGGAGAGTAGAGGCAGGCAGATTTAGAAAGAGGCTGTTACAATAGTCCAAGCTAGAGAGAACCAGAGCTTGGGATACCATGAGCATCTGGGGAAGGAGAGGAAAGGCAGAGTACCTCTGAGGAGGTGCAGCCGGAAATTTGACTTTTTAAAGACCTCAGAGATGTGGGCAGAGAAGGAAAGGGTGGAGTCAAAGATGACCCAATGTTCTTAGCCTCGCAGGTGGGGATAGGAGGAGGGCCTAGGGATGCCGGCCAGAGAGTGAGGGGAAAGGATGGTGAAGGTGTGCCGATGAGGAGAATCTCCATCTTGCTGGCATTCAGACAAAGATCATTGGCGGAACACCAATCTTGAATGGCAGTTAGGCAATCAGAGAGGAGAGAGGGAGAGGAGGTGGCAGAGGGCAACCTGAAAATTAGTTGGAGTGTTGTCAGTGTAGCACTGGAAATTTGAGCAGAAAGTGGCAATGCAGTGGACGAGAGTTGCCAGGTATTGGTTGAAAAGCCAGGGCGAGAGATTAGGCCCCGGGGGAACACCACAGGTAGAGAGGAAGATAGATGAAAGGAAGGACCCAAGTTGGACCTGGGAGGGTCGATCTGAGAGGAAAGATCTCAGCCAGGCCAGAGCCTGATCAGTGATACCCAGGTTCTCACAGAGATGGTTCAGCAGGATGGTATGGTTGACCGTGTTGAAGGCAGAAGAGAGATCGAGGAGGATGAGGACAGAGGGAATGTTAGAGTCAAGGTTGGAGAGCAGATCTTCATGGATGTTCCGGAGAGCAGTTTCCGTGCTTCTGGCAGCTCTGAAGCCAGACTGGTGGTCATGGAGACAGCCAACAGAATTGGAATGAAGGTTAAGCTGAGAGATGGCCAACTTTTCCAGGGGTTTTCCAAGAAAGGGAGTAATGAAAATTGGGCGATAGTTAGCTGGACAAGAAGGATCAGCTGTGAGTTTCCTGAGAAGAGGATGCACAAAGGAGTGCTTCGGAGGAGAGGGGAAGGATCCCAAGGCAAAGGAGTGGTTGCAAAAATCAGCAAGGGCTGGAGCAAGGGTGTCAATGTGGTCCTTGATGGTTTTAGAGGAACAGGGATGAACTTGTTTTGACGAGGCTTTCATAGATCGGACTAGTCTAGCGACCTCGTCAGGGGTGAAAAGAGGAAAGCACAAGAAGGATGGTGGGAGGGTGGCTAAAGGAGGGTCAGCAAGCACAGATGGAGAGGGGAGAGGAGGGATGTGGGTGGAGAGGGTGGACTGCATGTCCTGGGTTTTTGAAATTAAGTGAGAGGCAAGGGCATTGCAAAGAGCCTGGGAGGCAGCAGGAGGGGTAGAGACTGCAGCAGGGATGGCCAGCTCCTTGCATATTTTAACCTCAAAGATAACCTCAAAGGGGTTATCCTTGCTGAACTTTTACCTTTCCCGCAAGGTACTGCTTGCAGTGACGAAGCGTCACATGACTGCCTTTACACCACAGAGCAAGACACTAAAGGCAGAATCGATCTGAAAGATACTCCTTTGAACAATCCACAAGGGGAACTGTTTTGTGATGGCTCCTGTTTCAAACTTCCGGATGGTACATCCACGGCTGCTTATGCAATCACCACATTGAGCACGATTGTGGAAACCAAGAGAATCACGCATAACTCTGCGCAGGCCGCAGAGATTATAGCATTGACCCGAGCTTGTGAACTTTCCGAAGGGCATAGAGTAAATATATATACTGATAGTCAGTATGCTTTTGGGGTGGTTCACAACTTCGGTAGAATTTGGGCAGAATGAGGTTTCTTGACCTCGCATGGAACTAAGATCCAGTACGACTCCTTGATAGTACGGTTACTCTCAGCGCTTGCACTCCCCACTCAGTTAGCAATCATGAAATGCATCAGAAAATCATAGATGATGTGGGAAAAGGAAACGCTTTCGCTGACCAGATAGCCAAACAGACTGCCACTGATCTATTCAGAAATGTATAATTCAAGGGAAGCCGCAAATGTTTGTACTTTGGATGAGGGTATCGAATCTGTGAAAAGTATTCAAGCTGACGCCACATTAGAGGAATCTAAGAAATGGGCTGAGGGTTTGGCAAGATTGGATGATGATGGGTGTTGGGTGGACAAGTTAGAAGGAAAATGGATTTTGCCAGATGCGTAAATTACAATGATGGTCGCTATGGCTCATGGCCCCACCGACATCTGTGCACAAAAGGTTTCCATAATGTTACAAAATGTCTGGGTGAATGATAAAATCTCAAAAGTAGCTGAACGTTTTGTTCAAAGTTGTATGATTTGTTTGCACAGAACCAAGGAAGCTCCATAGTGCTGAAAATTCAATTGGCAAAGTACTTAAATGTAAGTTATTCGGTTTGTGTACCAACAAGGTATCACTGAATTATAGGCTACTGTAAACTCAAAAAGCAATCGAGGTAGTCTCCAGTTAAAAAACATTAAACGTTTATTTTGCAAGAATTTCTCCTTGATAAACCATTTCCTGAAACAACAGCTTTCAAATATTTATTCTTTTAATTTTCCTTTTTTTAGAGAATGTTTTTCCTTACGCATCCCCCTTTCTCGATGATGCTGCACTTTTGAGGGTCACCCCGCGCCCATTTACCAAGACGCTTTGCACCGGTCCTCGGCCAGTACAGCGCCTGGTTATCTCTACTCATCCACAGTCTCCTGCATTGGTAATTGTTGTGCCCCTTGGCTTTTAACTGTTCCTCTGAGCAATCCTGTAGACTCTCTCTTTTTTATCACTCATTTTTGTCTCTGTCTGCTTCCTCACAGGGTCCAGTTGTTGTGTGCTATTTCGCCCTGAGGAAGGCAACCCTAATCATGTCTATGGAATTACTTGCCAGACAGGTGGCTCTTTTGCCGAAACGTGTATAAGATGTCTGTTTGAGTTTCAGTTTTCATGACCTTTTTTTGACACATACACGTAGGCAGACCTGTCAGTTAAAGGAATTGGTCAACCTAAAAACTTTATGGCTGAATCCAAGTCAAATGGAGAGTGTTGGCTTAAGTTGTGGTCAGCACTCAGTTTTACTAATTTCTTGTTTGTTTTTCACAATTTTTGAATTATGATCATTGCTTTTGTGCCTCTTTTCATGTGTATTCTTCATTTGAGCATACCCTTATATAAAATATAAAATATATATATGAAATACTTCTCTAATTACTTATGCACCTTGTGTTTATAATACTTTCTTTCAAAATAAACATGTTTAATGTTTTTTAACTGGAGACTACCTCCATTGTTTTTTGAGTTTACAGTAGCCTATAATTCAGTGATACCTTATTGGTACACAAACCAAATAACTTACCATTTAAGTACTTTTCCAATTGAATTTTCAGCAGTATGGACCTTCCTTGGCTCTGTTTAAGTTTTTAGTCTCTCCATTACTGCTTTCTAGACAACTCCCCCTCTCTTTGTGTCGAGTATGATTTGTTTGCAGCATAATATGGGAAAGGGCACATCGACTCCAAGGGGTAGTTTTGCTTCACCTTCTGTCCCCTTTGAGGTTATCCACTTTGATTTAATTGAAATGGAGCGTTGCAACAATTATGAGTATGTACTAGTTGTTATCTGTGCATTTAGTAAATGGGTTGAAGCCTTTCCTGTTAAGGATGCCAGAGCAATGACAACAGCGAAGACCATGCTTAAGGAATATTTTCCTAGGTTTGGTTTGCCAAGGGTCATTTGATCAGACAATGGTCCACATTTTATCGCTGCTGTAATCCTGCAGACATGCACAGGATTACAGATCGATAAATGGTTCCATTCGGCTAGACATGCTCAAAGTGCTGGTTTGGTAGAGAGACATAATGGCATCATACAGAACAAGCTTGCTAAGATGTGTGGCGGCATCAAACTGAAATGGCCGGACGCCTTACCGATCGTATTGTTGTCAATGAGAATGACCCCACAGACTAAGACTGGGCTCTCCACATTTGAGGTGGTTATGGGTAGGCCAGCTAACATTTGGAACCTACCTAAGCCCCGATCTTTGTGTGACATTCAACATGTACTTCTTTCTGACTACTGTGACCGATTAACAAAAAATCTGTATTTGATTTATCAACAGGTGCGAGAAGCCCTCCCTGTAAAATACGAGGGCCCAGGTCACAGTATCCGACCTGGGCAGTGGGTGCTTGTCAAAGCATTTGAAAGAGCATCCTGCCTCGCACCGCCTTGGCGGGGCCCGCATCAAGTTCTATTGGCCACACAGACCGCAGTACGAGTGTCGGGGCGAATGCATTGGATCCACGCATCACATATCAAGAGGATTCCCTTCCCTTTGCCACACGATACAGAAGACACAGAAATCCTTACCAGCACTGCTCCCAACGATCACGTAGCATCGAGCAGCATCGAGAGTGCTTCGGAGACTCTACCTGAGCCCGTGGGGCCTGGGGAAGCAGACGCTTTATCTCCACACTCTCCTACAGATCCTTTTTTGCCATTCTCAGGGTCTGTCGTGGATCCGCCACTTCCATCAGGAAGCAACGACACGTTGTTCTCAGATCGCGCAGTACCAGGAGTCACAAGGTACGATCTGCGCCCAAGGAGTTAGACTTACTGCATGGTTCGGCTGTGCCATCAGGAAAAATCATCGGTGGGCTTGTCTTTTGGCCCCTGTTCCTTTTTGTACGTAAGGAATTCTGTTGGCTGGGGTTAGGGAAGGACTAAGAAAACACACGATCAGGAGATCGCCAGCAAACAAACTCTGGAGTATTCGTTTGAAGAAACAATGCCTGCAACCGCTCCCACTCGTACGGAACAATTAAGAGACTGTGTGCCCGATTGTAACAATGAACAATTGAATAAGTTGTCTTGTGATTATGTTAACCGCCTTCACAATAGTAATTGCCTTAGGATTTTGGTATTTGAAGGAAGTACATCCGCTTGAAATTCTATTACCCACTGAAAATGTACCTACTGTTTCTACACCTTTTGTGCATCGCACACTCTATCTCCTAGAGACTCCCAGCACAAACAGAGTTACCACAATAACACTTTATTACTCATAATGAAATGCCATTTTTAATAGATCTAATTCTTGGGTCTGATCGCATTTACCGCAACACGGAGACAAGGGTTTGGGCTGGTATATTCATCCTTTACCTCTGACTACTGCATGCTATGCATCTTTAAGGGGACTATTCTTTGGCCGATGGAACGATAGCATCTCAAAGAACTTTGATTGAACTAATTTGAATGATTTTGAGAGACAAGTTCTATCGCCCCTGGGATGCTCACTTTTTGCGAATAGGAGCAAGCTTAATGTTGCTTCTATTAGGACTTCTGATAAATTGTCTCGTCCTTTTCAATCTCTGATCTCTTTCAAAATGGCTCCTATAGGAAATAGGGATGCCACACCACCTTCCTAAACTGTTAACCACAGCCCAATTCAGTTTCTTTCTGCATACAGAGGAATGGTACTCAGTCAATGTGTGATTTCAAGGGCTGCGCCAACGTTGCGAATTTGACCAGTGAGGACAGACCTCTGTATGTAGGCGAACCTGTCTACTTTGTTTGCGGCAATGAAGCTTTCCCATGGTTACCTAGGGATTGGCAGGGAACCTGTTATTTAGGGATTCTGTTACCCGGGGTATTCATAGCAAGCACCATAGAAATCTCTAAGGCTCGTCCAAGGCGGGACGAGAATGGCGATACTTCAGCACAAGTTCTGGGTGTCGTAGCTAAATCCTTTGTACCTTTTTGTGGAAAGTATTAAATTCTGAGTATTTCAGAAGACTAGTGAGAGTACTGGAGAGGACCATCAACCGGACCACTGACATACTTTAGAACAAAAAGCGATAAGGTTAGTGGCACTTCAGAACCGGATGGCCTTAGACGTCATCCTGGGTGAGCATGGTGAAGTTTGTAAATTAGTGGGGTCCGCTTGCTGTGTTTTCATGCCAGATTCCTCCCCAACCATTTTTAAGGCAATACAAAATCTGCATGTCCTTAGTTCAGAAGTGCATGTTCCCGAGGGAAACTGGGATCTTAGTGCTTGGTTCTGAGACTTCTTACGATCTTCGGGATAGAAGCTACTTTCAATCTTGCTGATTATTTTGGGCATTCTGTTGTTTTTCTGTTGCTGTATACAGTGTCTTCCTGGCATATGTTCGGTGTTAGGAGGATGTTGTGCACAAGCGATGGGTACGTTAGGACAAAAGGTACATGCCCCAGATAAGATGACAAACGAATTTGTGTTGAAAGAAATATCTGTCTCTGACCTCATGGCAATCGATATTTCTGATAGTGATTCAGGGTGTATGGACATTGAGACGTGGAGTTACTTGTAAAGTGACTAGAAGTAGTTTAGCGCTTGGCTTAGGCCAAAAGGAGGGTTTGTTAAATGGGAAATCATATTGTGCCTCCTTTCTTACATACATTGGCCTAAGTCCAGTCGCTCTGCGAAGAAAACCACATTTCAAATGTGCCGATTTTGGATCGACTTCACTGCCATTTTGGGATCATCCGCCATTTTGATTTCTGTTCAAGAGTAACTCTGTCTTCTAAAATGGTGCACTGTGTTTTGTAGGGGAGGAGTGGTCCAAAAGACCCCCCCCCTTGCCTACATCCCCTCCCCAGGTGAGGGCCATGGCTCATTGGGCGTCCCCTCAGACCACCCGGGCCCAGGTGGTGGAGGGTTCACCTGCTGAAGACATTGCCCACACGTATTGAATTTAGCTAGGCCCAGAAACCATTTTGTCTATCAAAGATGGTGTGAGCTCAGCGCACTGTAGCGCGGCCCCCACTCTCGGAGAGTTTCAATTATCCCTGTCGCCGCAACACCCTGGCAGATCCGCTGTGAGCCCGTTCCCACGAACGAGACGGACATGAGCTAGCATAAGATACTAACACTGTAACATTTCACCGTCCACAGTGTATCACTGCTCCCAGCATGACCCGGTCAGCGAGGCCAGGGTGATGGGGAGAACTGTAGAATGGTCATCCGATGAAAGCAGAAAAATACCCAAATACGAATGTCAAAAACTACTTGTAATACGTGTGTCCTTTCCATAAAACTACTTCTACTAAAGAAACCTGTAAAATTGTGTAATTATTGTAAGAAACGCATGTTTACATGACACCAGCAATGGAGGACCCACACCCCTGCAGAGGTGTGCAAATGATAAAAAGCATTCGCTGGGATTATTCTCTATATGTATCATTGAAAACCGTACACCCCGCGGTCCCGCGCCTTAACTGAACTAATGATGCTAGAGTACAGGGGAGGACGAATGCAACTATACATAAGGCTCGTGTGAAAAGACGCGGGCAAATGCGCCAGTCATGTGTACATATCTACAGCCCTTATATGCCATTACCACCGCGTACAATGGCGGGTCTCGTTCTCTATGCTCCACCAACCACACTACTACCTCACGTAATGCAAATATATATGCATATTACTAAATGCTGTAGTTGTTAAAATATAATGTGCTAGTAAGGTGCTTAGACTGGCTATATTCAAGAGACATGTAGTGAGTTGAAATGTATGTTTTCAAGTGATCCAAATGAGTATTATAAGAATGTTCAAATGTTTATGACGTTCTCACCTAAAGTCGGCAACACACGAGAAAAATACCTTTGTGAATATGTGCAAGGCCATTCCCCCCCCCCACCCTGCAAAGTCTGCCAAATAAGAGAGCTAAGGCCTGCGCCACGCTGCTCCACCTCCCCCAACTAGGCTGGAGCCGCTTCAAAGATTTGTAGTCCCCGCTACCTCACCCAAGGCCACGGCCTGCCACCTGCATTATTTACAGCCCAGCAGTAAACCTCCGCTTGAACACACAAATCCAAGGCGCCCCCTCGTAAACCCCACAACCCCCCGGAACACCTCAGACTTATGACCCGGTGCAACGAAGACACCCAATACTGTGGTAACACACAACAGCCCATTCATAATAACTTCTAACGAGACAGAAAGACATGTACCGCCCGTCCCATGCCCGGAGACTTAGCCCCACGACCTATGGTACCGGTCAAACAGGACACTGGTAACCATGCATGGATAAATCACCATCAAACCCCTCACAAGGTGCATTCCTCCTGTGTTGCATTAACCTGTAGAATAACCTATTGATAGATTTACTAAAGAAGATAACATTGCAATGACTGAATGACTGCGGTGTGCATGGCATAGGGCAAATAAGTCAGGAAAAGACATTCATCTCTGACACTGGCCACAATGGCACAACAACACCGCGGGGATGAACTCAGCTGACCTGCCAGGCCCAGCCAAACCCACGAGGCTGACCAGTGACGTCCTCCAGCCAAGGCCAACCACATCGCAGCAGCACCTATAGCTAGTCATCGCCACCCAATCCCATTGAACTTGTGCCCCTTATAGTATGTAGGTACTGATGACGTTTTTTGTAAATAAATACGCCTGTCTTTGCTATTGTCAGACAGAGCGCTCTCGGAGTTTGCAGAGTTCTTTGCATGCCCTATTCTGATTGATAAACTCCCATTTAAGCTCACCCGCACTCTGTCTTGGCTTTATTCCCGACTTGGGAGAGTCCGTCATTGTCTCTCATTGCGGGGAGGATCGTGCTGGCTGGGGACGCTTGCCTTCAGTGGTGACCCCGAAAGCGTGATTATTATTATTATTATTTTTTTTTTTCCTGACCTAACATTACCGTCCCCTTTTGGCACGAGAATCTCCGGTCGAAAAGGGATACGCACGGTGCGCCGGCTCCGGGAGGCTGCCCGCCAACGGCGACCGGTACACTAAGAAGTGCGCACTCAATAGAGAGAGGGTACGGGATCCCGGTTGAAAAATCCCCTTTGAGTACCGCTCGCCGGAGCCGGGGCTGACTGTTGAGCGGACGGCAACACTGCCTGGACGGACCCAGTTTCGGAGACTATCGGTTCAAGACGGGCACGTGAGTATTGAGTGCGAGCGATTGTAAAGGGAGTGGAGGAAGAAATTTAGGACAGAGAACAAAGAGGGGTAGAAAAGGGGGGTACGCAGATCTACTAAGGATCATCCTAAACTTTCTTTGCTTTTTCTTTGCATATGGCCATTAGGATTAAGAGGTGAATAAGAGATAAAAGTGACGGGAACCTAGCTCCGAAAGGGGGTGGAAGGCGGCGCCGCATAGTGCTTTCTTGACTAGTACTGGGAATATATGAAGAAGTGGATAATAAGATAAAAGTGTCTGGCAAAGGGGGACACAGAGAATATATTAGTGACTGCTATTTCTTCTTTCTATTATTTTCTTTAGGGTTGGGGGGAAAATAAAAGTGAGATCAGTACAAAACGTTAGGGAGAAAGTAAGAGATAGAGAGTCCTACTAGAGGAGGGAAGAGCAGACCAATATATATATATATGCGCATCCATATAGCTGAATAAGACGGACAGGGACAGCCGGCTAGGGAGGAAAGGGAGGGCAGCTTGAATTGTGAATAGAGTGTTACAGAGAGGTGTGTGCACCTCGTATGCGTCAGAAGACAATTTGGTGCTGTGGGTGTGTAAAATGGTTATAAATGTATAGTAATTGAATGGTCATGGTAAGTGTGGCCGGATAAAGCTTCTTGAAGACAAAAATGACAAGGTGAAGTGAGTGTGTACCTTTTTGATTTCCGGGTTAATATTGTCAAAATCACTGATGGTTTGCTCTTGTATGTGCCCCCCCCCAAAGAGAATAGAATAGAGACTGTGTACAGCCAGTTTTGTATTGCGCAGGCAGGGGGAAGAGCACAAAGGAGCCCATTATTGAATGTGAAGTAGAAGACGAAACCCATATTGGTAATAGGTTTACATTGTAATTGTGGACACACAGAGACACACAAGTACTAGGAAAACACAAAGATGGGGCCGAAACACCCTTATCACATATCTGTAAGAACCTACCAGGGTACGCGGAGCGAATTAAGAAATATCATGACCAATGGATAACAGAGCTGAAAGGAGAGGGGTTACCCCAGAAATGGCAAGAGGGGGGGTCATTTGATAAACGTGTTCTGGATATGGTGGCCACATGCATTTGTTTGAAATACAAGGGGAAGCAGTTGCACAATAGGAGGGAAATATTAGATCTCTGGAGGTTATTTGAAGAGATACCACCGCCTAAAGCACCAGCATTAAATCCTGACCTACCATCCACCACTGACAATCCACTGATGATACAGAAAGATGCTAAAGAATCGTCAAATGTAGAGCCACCAATAGAGGTAATAAGCTTGTACCCGATATTAAACAAGCCTGTGCCCGCAGAAGGGTACAGTGACCCCACTTATGTCCCTCCCCTGACAACTACTACACCCCACCGGCCAACGGCACCCCCGCCATATGAAAGTACAAGGGAGCGAGCCCAGGCATGTACACAAAGGGTGGACATAGAAAAGCTAACAGATGATTTACAATCAAGACTCTCAATAGCGAAAGATGAGCTCGCAAGGATAAAAGACATATGTGAACAATCAGCACTTAATGCAGCACGATCAGGGCGCACGTCTAGAGCGCCGAGTGAGAATAGAACACTTGAAGACGGGTGGAAAAAAGGTGAGATACTGTTCAGAATTGAGGAAGAACCGACACAAATAATCGAAGTAGGGACACGAGAGGGAGGTATTGATAATGAAGAAAGGCCTATAGGGGACAGAGAGGAACTACTATGTGATATAAGGGACGATTTAGAAGAAAGCGACAGGTTGAGCATGGCAATGGGAGGGGGAAGTGAAGGGGTGGATGGTACATGTTCAATGAGATCACTGGATGATGAGTGGACGGGGCGATTAAGGAACAGGGTTGGGAAAATGGCATCACTGGGAACCTCAGCAGCCAAAACGAGTGTAGATGCAACGACAAAAGGAAGGCTACAGCTCCCATTGATACATAGGGGAGGAGGGAGGCCGAATTATATCCCAGGGGCTCAGATGGATAAAGCCAATTTATTAAAGCTATTGCCCCCGTTATCGGGAGGGGCAAGTAAGTGGATATACGCCTTTGAGAAACACACTGCCGGGGTACCCCTAGCAATAGGAGATGTGAAGAGCTTGCTTGTATCAGCAGTGGGGGATCAGGCTGATAGAGTATGGGTCAAGGCCGGTTTCCCGGGAGTAACATTAGACTGCGACCGCCATGACGGGGCCTCCTTTAACACAGTGCGTGCAAGGGTGTGGGATGCCTTGCGAGAAACGTTTCCAGATACGCCAGACTTACAGTCAGTAATGCAGTGTACAATGAATGACGAAGAGGAGGCTATGGATTACATTTTTCGGGTCCAAGAGATGTGGAGAGCAGAAACGGGCACGCCCTGGTATCAATCGACATCTTTATTTTACTTCATTATAAAAAGAGGGCTCCCAAAGGAAGTGCAAAAGGCGCTCGACAAGATAGCAGGTATTGAAGCAAAGGGATGGCCTGAGATCCAGAGCATAATAGTACACCATTGTAAGAGAATAAAGGAAAGGGAGAAGGAGGTGGCGCAGAAGAGATTGGCAGACGAAGCAAAACTAGTGCAGACAAAGTTGGTGAAGGTCGCAGCGGCTGTAGCCGCACTCCCCCACAGCAGGGAGGGAGATGAGGAGGAGGAGGGGCTGGTAGCAATACAAGGTAGGATGGCAACTAATTGGGCTGGAGCAGGACAGCGGCAGTGGAACGAGCAGGAGCAAGGCGGAGGTCCGCAGTGGCAAGAGTGGACCCCTCGAGGGGGACGAGGTGGGTACAGGGGCCGAAGAGGAGGTGGACCGGGGTACGGGGGAATGGGAGGAAATGGATGGCAGGGCCCTAGAGGTGCACAAGGGAGTTGCTGGAACTGCGGAAGATGGGGGCATTACTCTAGGGAGTGCAGAGCCAGACCCAACAACGGGTTCCAAGAGGTAGAACAGTATGGCCATCCCCACCCGGGGAGCCCATATGGTCTTCCAATGGGACAACAACAACCGAGAAACTCAGGCCAAGGTAATAATGAGCAACAACAGGGGCACCAGTATAGAACACAGAACCACCCACAAAACAATGACAATATGCAGTACACGTCAGGCAACCCTTTTGCGACAACAGCAAACGGGGCCCCCGCACCAGCACCTTACAACGGCGTGTCAGTAGTTTCAGGAAGTGTCTTTAATGAAGGGGGGTGATGAGACACCCTGCATAGGACAGCCCACAGAGAACACTTGCGTGTCCAGTTCTATCTACCACCTACATGCAGCAGAGGAACCATTGGTAGGGGCGCAGATAGGAGACAAGCAGTTCATATTCATGGTGGATTCGGGAGCGGAGAAATCATGTATCAGGGAGGGCCGGTTCCCGTTATCTAACCGGAAGTTAGAGACACAGGGGTTCTCTGGGGCTGTAATTGAAGTTCCTTACACAGAAGCATTGGACGTAACAGTGGGGGGTAAGACTGTAAAGACACCCTTACTGTATTATGAACACTCACCAATAAATTTATTAGGGAGGGATCTCCTGAGTAAACTCAACATGACCATATCATTCACTGAGAGAGGTATTGTGTGTTCAACACCCGGAATATGCCCATTGCGTGCAATGTTGGTAGTACAAGCCCACACGACCACACAAGAAGTACGAGGTTTGCCGGAAAACGAGGAAATGTTTATTGAAGAGCTAAAGACATTGGCCCTCATAATTCCAGAGCTGAGGAAGATGGATTGGAGGATTCCAGCAGAGTTCCTCTTCCGCCCCATAGTGTGCCCCGACACAGCACCAGGGTCAGTGGTATCATTAGACTTGCACGCTGTACAGGTACCAGCGAAAAGGATTGCGGTGATTGGAGTAGATATGGAAGGATGTGAGTGGCGTACAGTACTGTGCACGAATGCCAACATCGCCCTAAGAGACTTAACAGATGAGGATCTCTTTTCAGATGCAGAGGGGGATGGTGAAATTGTAATGGAAATAGCGATGCCCTGTGACATTTTGATTCAAGCTAGGGAAATCCCCACTCAACTGATGGCAGTGGTAGGAGCACCGCCGTCATTCTTTGATGATGACATGAGACTCGTACCAAATAATTTGTGGACAACAGGCCCCCATGATGTAGGGCTGTTGCATGGAGTACAACCTGTGATAATAAAACTAAAGCAAGGAGCAATTCTACCCCGAGTGAAACAGTATCCATTGTCCCGTGAAGCTGAACAAGGGATAAAAGAGACAATAGATGCACTACTAGCACAAGGGATAATAGTGCCTTCAAACTCCCCATGTAACACATGTATTTATCCAATCAAAAAAGCGAAAGGAGGGTCTTGGAGGATGATACAGGATTTACGCCCCCTAAATGATGTAATTCAGAAAGAGTTCCCTTTGGTCCCGAACCCTGCATCAATATTATGCAGCATCCTAAAAAACGGCATCACACTTCACTGTAGTCGACTTGAAAAACGCATTTTTCTCAATCCCCCTGGCTGAAGAGAGTAGATACCTGACAGCATTCACACTGGGGGGAAAGAGATATGAACACTGCAGATTACCGCAGGGATACTGTGAGAGCCCAAGCATATTCAACCGCATATTACATGAAGACTTGGGGAACCTATCAGTTGAGAGTATGATCATTCAGTACGTAGACGATTTACTAGTGTGTGCACAAGACGAAGAAACATGTAGAAAGGATTCAACAACGCTCCTGACTCTATTGGCCAATAAGGGGTACAAGGTAGACAAGGAAAAGCTGCAGTACTGCCTGACAGAGGTCTTATACTTGGGACAGCTGATATCAAAAGATGGAAAAAGAATAATCCCCGACAGGGTAGAAGCGATAAGATCAGTAGGAGAACCCACAACAGTGAAAAACATGCAGAGGTTCTTGGGAATGTGCAACTATTGCCGAGCATGGATATTAGACTATGCAGCATACACGAGACCCCTACTACAAGCACTCAAAGAAGCACAACAGGAAAATAAAAAAATAGAATGGTCAGAAGAAATGAGCGCGTCATTCAAATCATTAAAAGAGTTAATTTCAAGCGCTCCAGTGCTAGCAAATCATGATTATGGACGCAAATTTTACCTATTCTCACACTGCAAGGGAACACTCATGACAGCTGTTCTGACACAAAAGACGTCCCTAGGTCACAAGCCTTTGGCTTACTATAGTGGTACTTTAGATGCTGTGATGCAAGGCCATTTCGCGTGCGAGCAATCACTCGCTGCAGCCGCGTTCGCGATTGAGAAAAGTGCCACAATAGTAATGGGATGTCCTGTGACATTGTTTGTGGAACATTCACTATTTGCAATAGGTCAAAAAGCACACTGACGACACAGCGGGCAACAGCCTATGAGATCATATTGTCTAGCGCCAATATCCATGTGGTGAGATGCAAGACAGTGAACCCCGCAACATTCATTACAGAAGCATGCACACTAGAGGACATGCAGGACCACGATTGTGCAACTTACACAGGAGAACGAGGGGAGGACACAGTAGTGTGTGAGAACGCTCTGAGCGAGGGGGAAGTGTACTTCGTGGATGGGTCTGCATCGATTGATGTGGACACGGGAGAAAAACATGTTGGTATGGCAGTGGTGAGGTTAGAAGACGGTGAGTATGAAACACTAGTACAGTACCGCCTCCCATCACATTACTCCGCACAAGCAGCAGGACTGATTGCGCTCATAGAAGCACTACATGCAGCAAGGGGTTGCGCAGTGACAATATATACAGACTCAGCTTACATGACGACGACAGTACATGGAGGTCTAGCGAGATTGGGGCGGAGGGGATTTCGACGGGCAGACGGAACACCAGTACAGCATGCAGAATTGTTGAAAGAGTTAATTGAGGCCCTACAAAACCCTACTGCGGTAGCAACAGTGAAGTGCCAAGCACATACATCCAACACAGACGTTGTGTCTTTGGGAAACGCGGCAGCGGACACTGCAGCCAAGGAGGCTTCCTATTTTCAGAAATATGAAGCAGGTGAGTACATGCTGCAGCACAAGACAAATGAAGAGCTCCCAGAAGGGTACAACATGATGCCTATATCACAAATACTAGAATTACAGGAAGGAGCTAGTGCAGACGAAAAATTGATGTGGACAAAACGAGGGTGCAGCAAGTCGGCGACAGACTTACTGTGGCGGCAAAACAACTCAGGGAAAGTGGCAATGCCAATCAAGTTATTGGAAATTGCGTTTCAACAACTACACTTCCCTGAACACAACACCAAACAGCACATCGCAGCAGAAATACAGGAAGAATGGTTCGTGCCCTGTCTCCAGGAGCACCTATCTCGATTAGCGATGGAATGCACAACATGTCAAATATACAATTCAGGAATGACATTACGCACGCTCCGGGGAACAATTCCAAAACCCATTGGCCCATTCAGAGAGCTACATATTGATTACGCGGACATGGGGGAAAGGTGTAATGGAGCACGGTACATGATCGTGGTTGTATGCCCATTCTCAAGGTGGGTAGAAGCAGGACCATGTGCACGACCTGATGCCAAAAGCGCTGCAAAGTTCCTAGTGAGGGAAGTGTTCCCGCGCTGGGGAATTTTTGACGTTATTCGCTCAGATAATGGCACTCACTTTGTAAATGAGCTTTTAAAGGAAGTTACTACATTATTGGGAATAAAACATAAATTGTGTTCGATTTATCATCCTCAAAGTAATGGCGTAGTGGAAAAGATGAACAGACTGTTAAAAGGCAGGTTATCAAAACTATGCTTTTCATTGAAAAAGAATTGGATTTACTGTCTGCCCCTTGCGCTATTTGAGCTCAGAAATCAGCCAAGCAAAGACCACCATTTGTCCCCGCACGAGATCATGACTGGGAGACGAATGTGCACAGCACACTCTCCACTGCGCGAACACTCAGATGCACACAGAAGCGCCGCGATATTGGGAGAAGAGTTCACAGACTATTTGAAGAAATTGACACGGGCAGCGCGCGCAATATCAAAGCAGCTCTCTCCACCCTTCACGAGAGAGGAGGGAAACATAACAGGGTCTGTCACGGAGCCTGAGCAACAGCTACAGCTGATGCCGGGCGAATTAATTTATGTCAGGAGTTTTGTGCGTCGATGGAATGCACCATGGTTCCATGGCCCATACGAGGTAGTGTTCTGCACGCCCACGGCAGTAAAAGTAAAGGGCCTAAAATACTGGGTACACTTGACAGATGTACGAAAAGCATATAGTAATGTGCAAGAGGAGGTAGATGAGGAGGCACAGACAACAGCAAACGATGCAGCTGAGCAGAATGTCTGAATATGAACTTGTGTATGTGTGACAGTAACAGACCTGAATGGGAAAATGACTGATAAGTATACTTGCATTCTTTTTAAGATGTTACTGGGAAAAAAAAAAAAAACGTTTTTTTTTTTTATCTTGTGGACTTATATGTAATTAATGAAGTGATCAAATTATGACGTGTTTACACCCTTGTCTGTGAATACCCTTCCCTACAACCCTACCCGCTTCCATTCCCCGTCAATATATAACTGGCACTGGTAGTGCCCACAAAATGTTTACATTCATGCACTTAATGCACTTTTATATCTCGAACAGGAACTACCATGGCATCTAACGGGCAGCCTGCAACGGATACATTTACTAGAGTTAGAGAGTGGTTAACTGAGAAATGCAGATATTCGTATGAATGTGGACTATCAGTGTGTATTACATTGTTTTTTACACTAATGTTTGGCCTGGTCACATACTGGTTAATAGCGTTCATCTCTATCGAGATAAACGAGGGAGGAGGGACTAACAGCACTGCTGTAAGTAATGCAACCACGAGTGTAAATACTAAGGAAGGTGATTTCTTGGTATGGGACGGGACGAAACTTGTATGAGGTTATTACACAACACCATCCAATGCTGTCATGATAAAAAACGAAGAGCTACAGGGTGAAATGCAAAATAACACAATGTCCCCGCCAAAGATATCTAATTATAATGCTCACAGTCTAAACGACCGAAACCCCTCGGCCATATCCTGGTTGTATAACACCCCTACCAGCCAACCTGCCCCCATAGCTATAGACACATTGTCAAATAATATAATGGAAGAAAATGGAAGAATGAAAGCAACACATGAAATATTATATGATGATTGGGTGAAGGGGGGCGGGAAGGAGAAAGGGGGGTCTAATGTGTCTATCACCCTTGAAGCCGGGAAGTACAGTAGGAAAAGAAATAACAGAAGAAAAAGGGGAGCGGAAAGGAGGAAGTATGATGAGTACTATGGGTTAGGATTAGATAGAATGGAAGACCCACGACACCCCCATCAGACAAATAAATGGTATGCGGATATGAGTGCCACAGCGAAACAAACAACAAACGAGAGCTGTTATGTCTGCTCCCTCATTCCTCATGCTTCAGGTACACCCAAAGTATTGCTACCCAAAGAGTTGCCAATTATAGATGCCCAATGTCTCCTTCATCTCACGTTATGCAGGATTAAGAACACCTTCCAGGCACATGGAGTTACTTTTAGAATGCTGCAGAACGAGAAAACTTGCTATCCAAAGACGGCAGGGGTGGTATGTCTGGAGGAACCATTTTTTGTAATACAAGGGACACTTTTTTTCGGACAACAAGTGGAAGGATGAAGAAGTAATGTGTAAAGCTGAAGCACTGAGAGGTGTGGCACCAGAGAAATTGCAATGGATAGAAGAAACATGCACACCAGTATGGAAGGAACACATTTCAAAACTAACTTGGGTAACCGCCATTGAAAAACCGTTCAAACTACAGAACGAAATAGACTATGAACTATGTTTTAAAGGAGAGGGGAAAACCTCCATGGGGACAAATAAGAACTGTAACAAGACCCTCACCATCCCAGATCTGAGAAAAGGGACAGCGGCCCTGATGGACACGTACTGGGTATGCGGCAACCAGGCATACCTGCACCTTCCCCCGTCATGGAGTGGCAGCTGCTCAATGGCCACTCTGCACTCAGCCCTAATGGTAGTACCAGAAAGCCACATCGATGGGAGCAAAAAGACACAGGAACGCATACAACAGAGTGCAGCCCAGCCGACTGCAGAGTCACAAATGTATGTCCTGTATTCCGGGAGCAAGGAAGAGGTGCTAACCTGTAACAGACGAGCATCAAACTACATATCAAAGGCATCATCAGAACTGTTGGCTCAGATCCCAGACAGATATCGATTATTCAGCTCAGCAGAAACATTCTTTGCCTCACTCATCTCAAGTGTCCAAGCAAGGGCAAACGCAAAATGGCTCCAGATAACACGCTGGGAATTGATTCAGCTGGCAAATGACGCTGAAGAAGGGTTCAACGTAATAAAAGTGGAACTAAGGGCTTTACGGCTGATGACAATGCAAAACAGGTATGTCTTGGACCTGTTGACGGCGATGGATGGAGGTGTTTGCCGAAAAATTGGAAGTGCCTGCTGCACTTTCGTACCTTCCGATGACGCAGAAAACGGCTCCCTGTCCCATGTGATCGAAGCAGTACACAACCTAGGAGAAAAAATGAAAATGGAAGGTGGAGCAGAATACAGTACGTGGTTCGATAACATCTTCTCCTGGGTCCCCTCATGGCTTGGAACGACTGTGAAATTTTTGATGCCAGCTGTGGTGTTCCTCCTTTTAATTTTTTGCATATGCCAGGTGGGTCTTCGATGTTGTGCTAACGCAGTACCTAATGGTGCAATGATGATGGTGACAATGGGCAACACCCGTGGGACAATGCAAACTATGCAGGAAGTGCAGGTACAAACCGGAACTGATGATACACCAAGGTATCAACTAGTGCCTAGGTATCATGACAAGGATATCATAGACAAATTAAGGCACACCACCATCAGAGAGCCCCGTATACTAGAATGGTATCAGGAGGTGTGGGTAGACTTGGAAGGAGAGAGCGGATGTATATACCTAACCTGTACCCCAGATGAATATGCTAGGAGGGGTGAGAGCTTAAGGGGGGTGTGCAGAGCCTGGATGCCGATAAAAGGCACACCAGCATGGGATGAGGCAATTATGGACGAAGAAGAGTGTAGGAGATTGAATGAGTTAAAGAATTCGTTACTTAAGTAACGAAAGGGGGGAAATGAAGGGGAGGAGTGGTCCAAAAGACCCCCCCCTTGCCTACATCCCCTCCCCAGGTGAGGGCCATGGCTCATTGGGCGTCCCCTCAGACCACCCGGGCCCAGGTGGTGGAGGGTTCACCTGCTGAAGACATTGCCCACACGTATTGAATTTAGCTAGGCCCAGAAACCATTTTGTCTATCAAAGATGGTGTGAGCTCAGCGCACTGTAGCGCGGCCCCCACTCTCGGAGAGTTTCAATTATCCCTGTCGCCGCAGCACCCTGGCAGATCCGCTGTGAGCCCGTTCCCACGAACGAGACGGACATGAGCTAGCATAAGATACTAACACTGTAACATTTCACCGTCCACAGTGTATCACTGCTCCCAGCATGAACCGGTCAGCGAGGCCTGGGTGATGGGGAGAACTGTAGAATGGTCATCCGATGAAAGCAGAAAAATACCCAAATACGAATGTCAAAAACTACTTGTAATACGTGTGTCCTTTCCATAAAACTACTTCTACCAAAGAAACCTGTAAAATTGTGTAATTATTGTAAGAAACGCATGTTTACATGACACCAGCAATGGAGGACCCACACCCCTGCAGAGGTGTGCAAATGATAAAAAGCATTCCGGGGGATTATTCTCTATATGTATCATTGAAAACCGTACACCCCGTGGTCCCGCGCCATAACTGAACTAATGATGCTAGAGTACAGGGGAGGACGAATGCAACTATACATAAGGCTTGTGTGAAAAGACGCGGGCAAATGCGCCAGTCATGTGTACATATCTACAGCCCTTATATGCCATTACCGCCGCGTACAATGCGGGTCTCATTCTCTATGCTCCACCAACCACACTACTACCTCACGTAATGCAAATATATATGCATATTACTAAATGCTGTAGTTGTTAAAATATAATGTGCTAGTAAGGTGCTTAGACTGGCTATATTCGAGAGACATGTAGTGAGTTGAAATGTATGTTTTCAAGTGATCCAAATGAGTATTATAAGAATGTTCAAATGTTTATGATGTTCTCACCAAAAGTCGGCAACACACGAGAAAAATACCTTTGTGAATATGTGCAAGGCCATTCCCCCCCCCCACCCTGCAAAGTCTGCCAAATAAGAGAGCTAAGGCCTGCGCCACGCTGCTCCACCTCCCCCAACTAGGCTGGAGCCGCTTCAAAGATATGTAGTCCCCGCTACAGCACCCAAGGCCACGGCCTGCCACCTGCATTATTTACAGCCCAGCAGTAAACCTCCGCTTGAACACACAAATCCAAGGCGCCCCCTCGTAAACCCCACAACCCCCCGGAACACCTCAGACTTATGACCCGGTGCAACGAAGACACCCAATACTGTGGTAACACACAACAGCCCATTCATAATAACTTCTAACGAGACAGAAAGACATGTACCGCCCGTCCCATGCCCGGAGACTTAGCCCCACGACCTATGGTACTGGTCAAACAGGACACTGGTAACCATGCACGGATAAATCACCATCAAACCCCTCACAAGGTGCATTCCTCCTGTGTTGTATTAACCTGTAGAATAACCTATTGATAGATTTATTAAAGAAGATAACATTGCAATGACTGAATGACTGCGGTGTGCATGGCATAGGGCAAATAAGTCAGGAAAAGACATTCATCTCTGACACTGGCCACAATGGCACAACAACACCGCCCGGATGAACTCAGCTGACCTGCCAGGCCCAGCCCAACCCACGAGGCTGACCAGTGACGTCCTCCAGCCAAGGCCAACCACATCGCAGCAACACCTATAGCTAGTCATCGCCACCCAATCCCATTGAACTTGTGCCCCTTATAGTATGTAGGTACTGATGATGTTTTTTGTAACTATCGGTTCAAGACGGGCACGTGAGTATTGAGTGCGAGCGATTGTAAAGGGAGTGGAGGAAGAAATTTAGGACAGAGAACAAAGAGGGGTAGAAAAGGGGGGTACGCAGATCTACTAAGGATCATCCTAAACTTTCTTTGCTTTTTCTTTGCATATGGCCATTAGGATTAAGAGGTGAATAAGAGATAAAAGTGACGGGAACCTAGCTCCGAAAGGGGGTGGAAGGCGGCGCCGCATAGTGCTATCTTGACTAGTACTGGGAATATTTGAAGAAGTGGATAATAAGATAAAAGTGTCTGGCAAAGGGGGACACAGAGAATATATTAGTGACTGCTATTTCTTCTTTCTATTCTTTTCTTTAGGGTTGGGGGAAAATAAAAGTGAGATCAGTACAAAACGTTAGGGAGAAAGTAAGAGATAGAGAGTCCTACTAGAGGAGGGAAGAGCAGACCAATATATATATATATGCGCATCCATATAGCTGAATAAAACGGACAGGGACAGCCGGCTAGGGAGGAAAGGGAGGGCAGCTTGAATTGTGAATAGAGTGTTACAGAGAGGTGTGTGCACCTCGTATGCGTCAGAAGACAATTTGGTGCTGTGGGTGTGTAAAATGGTTATAAATGTATAGTAATTGAATGGTCATGGTAAGTGTGGCCGGATAAAGCTTCTTGAAGACAAAAATGACAAGGTGAAGTGAGTGTGTACCTTTTTGATTTCCGGGTTAATATTGTCAAAATCACTGATGGTTTGCTCTTGTATGTGCCCCCCCCCAAAGAGAATAGAATAGAGACTGTGTACAGCCAGTTTTGTATTGCGCAGGCAGGGGGAAGAGCACAAAGGAGCCCATTATTGAATGTGAAGTAGAAGACGAAACCCATATTGGTAATAGGTTTACATTGTAATTGTGGACACACAGAGACACACAAGTACTAGGAAAACGCAAAGATGGGGGCCGAAACACCCTTATCACATATCTGTAAGAACCTACCAGGGTACGCGGAGTGAATTAAGAAATATCATGACCAATGGATAACAGAGCTGAAAGGAGAGGGGTTACCCCAGATATGGCAAGAGGGGGGGTCATTTGATAAACGTGTTCTGGATATGGTGGCCACATGCATTTGTTTGAAATACAAGGGGAAGCAGTTGCACAATAGGAGGGAAATATTAGATCTCTGGAGGTTATTTGAAGAGATACCACCGCCTAAAGCACCAGCATTAAATCCTGACCTACCATCCACCACTGACAATCCACTGATGATACAGAAAGATGCTAAAGAATCGTCAAATGTAGAGCCACCAATAGAGGTAATAAGCTTGTACCCGATATTAAACAAGCCTGTGCCCGCAGAAGGGTACAGTGACCCCACTTATGTCCCTCCCCTGACAACTACTACACCCCACCGGCCAACGGCACCCCCGCCATATGAAAGTACAAGGGAGCGAGCCCAGGCATGTACACAAAGGGTGGACATAGAAAAGCTAACAGATGATTTACAATCAAGACTCTCAATAGCGAAAGATGAGCTCGCAAGGATAAAAGACATATGTGAACAATCAGCACTTAATGCAGCACGATCAGGGTGCACGTCTAGAGCGCCGAGTGAGAATAGAACACTTGAAGACGGGTGGAAAAAAGGTGAGATACTGTTCAGAATTGAGGAAGAACCGACACGAATAATCGAAGTAGGGACACGAGAGGGAGGTATTGATAATGAAGAAAGGCCTATAGGGGACAGAGAGGAACTACTATGTGATATAAGGGACGATTTAGAAGAAAGCGACAGGTTGAGCATGGCAATGGGAGGGGGAAGTGAAGGGGTGGATGGTACATGTTCAATGAGAACACTGGATGATGAGTGGACGGGGCGATTAAGGAACAGGGTTGGGAAAATGGCATCACTGGGAACCTCAGCAGCCAAAACGAGTGTAGATGCAACGACAAAAGGAAGGCTACAGCTCCCATTGATACATAGGGGAGGAGGGAGGCCGAATTATATCCCATGGGCTCAGATGGATAAAGCCAATTTATTAAAGCTATTGCCCCCGTTATCGGGAGGGGCAAGTAAGTGGATATACGCCTTTGAGAAACACACTGCCGGGGTACCCCTAGCAATAGGAGATGTGAAGAGCTTGCTTGTATCAGCAGTGGGGGATCAGGCTGATAGAGTATGGGTCAAGGCCGGTTTCCCGGGAGTAACATTAGACTGCGACCGCCATGACGGGGCCTCCTTTAACACAGTGCGTGCAAGGGTGTGGGATGCCTTGCGAGAAACGTTTCCAGATACGCCAGACTTACAGTCAGTAATGCAGTGTACAATGAATGACGAAGAGGAGGCTATGGATTACATTTTTCGGGTCCAAGAGATGTGGAGAGCAGAAACGGGCACGCCCTGGTATCAATCGACATCTTTATTTTACTTCATTATAAAAAGAGGGCTCCCAAAGGAAGTGCAAAAGGCGCTCGACAAGATAGCAGGTATTGAAGCAAAGGGATGGCCTGAGATCCAGAGCATAATAGTACACCATTGTAAGAGAATAAAGGAAAGGGAGAAGGAGGTGGCGCAGAAGAGATTGGCAGACGAAGCAAAACTAGTGCAGACAAAGTTGGTGAAGGTCGCAGCGGCGGTAGCCGCACTCCCCCACAGCAGGGAGGGAGATGAGGAGGAGGAGGGGCTGGTAGCAATACAAGGTAGGATGGCAACTAATTGGGCTGGAGCAGGACAGCGGCAGTGGAACGAGCAGGAGCAAGGCGGAGGTCCGCAGTGGCAAGAGTGGACCCCTCGAGGGGGACGAGGTGGGTACAGGGGCCGAAGAGGAGGTGGACCGGGGTACGGGGGAATGGGAGGAAATGGATGGCAGGGCCCTAGAGGTGCACAAGGGAGTTGCTGGAACTGCGGAAGATGGGGGCATTACTCTAGGGAGTGCAGAGCCAGACCCAACAACGGGTTCCAAGAGGTAGAACAGTATGGCCATCCCCACCCGGGGAGCCCATATGGTCTTCCAATGGGACAACAACAACCGAGAAACTCAGGCCAAGGTAATAATGAGCAACAACAGGGGCACCAGTATAGAACACAGAACCACCCACAAAACAATGACAATATGCAGTACACGTCAGGCAACCCTTTTGCGACAACAGCAAACGGGGCCCCCGCACCAGCACCTTACAACGGCGTGTCAGTAGTTTCAGGAAGTGTCTTTAATGAAGGGGGGTGATGAGACACCCTGCATAGGACAGCCCACAGAGAACACTTGCGTGTCCAGTTCTATCTACCACCTACATGCAGCAGAGGAACCATTGGTAGGGGCGCAGATAGGAGACAAGCAGTTCATATTCATGGTGGATTCGGGAGCGGAGAAATCATGTATCAGGGAGGGCCGGTTCCCGTTATCTAACCGGAAGTTAGAGACACAGGGGTTCTCTGGGGCTGTAATTGAAGTTCCTTACACAGAAGCATTGGACGTAACAGTGGGGGGTAAGACTGTAAAGACACCCTTACTGTATTATGAACACTCACCAATAAATTTATTAGGGAGGGATCTCCTGAGTAAACTCAACATGACCATATCATTCACTGAGAGAGGTATTGTGTGTTCAACACCCGGAATATGCCCATTGCGTGCAATGTTGGTAGTACAAGCCCACACGACCACACAAGAAGTACGAGGTTTGCCGGAAAACGAGGAAATGTTTATTGAAGGGCTAAAGACATTGGCCCTCATAATTCCAGAGCTGAGGAAGATGGATTGGAGGATTCCAGCAGAGTTCCTCTTCCGCCCCATAGTGTGCCCCGACACAGCACCAGGGTCAGTGGTATCATTAGACTTGCACGCTGTACAGGTACCAGCGAAAAGGATTGCGGTGATTGGAGTAGATATGGAAGGATGTGAGTGGCGTACAGTACTGTGCACGAATGCCAACATCGCCCTAAGAGACTTAACAGATGAGGATCTCTTTTCAGATGCAGAGGGGGATGGTGAAATTGTAATGGAAATAGCGATGCCCTGTGACATTTTGATTCAAGCTAGGGAAATCCCCACTCAACTGATGGCAGTGGTAGGAGCACCGCCGTCATTCTTTGATGATGACATGAGACTCGTACCAAATAATTTGTGGACAACAGGCCCCCATGATGTAGGGCTGTTGCATGGAGTACAACCTGTGATAATAAAACTAAAGCAAGGAGCAATTCTACCCCGAGTGAAACAGTATCCATTGTCCCGTGAAGCTGAACAAGGGATAAAAGAGACAATAGATGCACTACTAGCACAAGGGATAATAGTGCCTTCAAACTCCCCATGTAACACATGTATTTATCCAATCAAAAAAGCGAAAGGAGGGTCTTGGAGGATGATACAGGATTTACGCCCCCTAAATGATGTAATTCAGAAAGAGTTCCCTTTGGTTCCGAACCCTGCATCAATATTATGCAGCATCCCAAAAAACGGCATCACACTTCACTGTAGTCGACTTGAAAAACGCATTTTTCTCAATCCCCCTGGCTGAAGAGAGTAGATACCTGACAGCATTCACACTGGGGGGAAAGAGATATGAACACTGCAGATTACCGCAGGGATACTGTGAGAGCCCAAGCATATTCAACCGCATATTACATGAAGACTTGGGGAACCTATCAGTTGAAAGTACGATCATTCAGTACGTAGACGATTTACTAGTGTGTGCACAAGACGAAGAAACATGTAGAAAGGATTCAACAACGCTCCTGACTCTATTGGCCAATAAGGGGTACAAGGTAGACAAGGAAAAGCTGCAGTACTGCCTGACAGAGGTCTTATACTTGGGACAGCTGATATCAAAAGATGGAAAAAGAATAATCCCCGACAGGGTAGAAGCGATAAGATCAGTAGGAGAACCCACAACAGTGAAAAACATGCAGAGGTTCTTGGGAATGTGCAACTATTGCCGAGCATGGATATTAGACTATGCAGCATACACGAGACCCCTACTACAAGCACTCAAAGAAGCACAACAGGAAAATAAAAAAATAGAATGGTCAGAAGAAATGAGCGCGTCATTCAAATCATTAAAAGAGTTAATTTCAAGCGCTCCAGTGCTAGCAAATCATGATTATGGACGCAAATTTTACCTATTCTCACACTGCAAGGGAACACTCATGACAGCTGTTCTGACACAAAAGACGTCCCTAGGTCACAAGCCTTTGGCTTACTATAGTGGTACTTTAGATGCTGTGATGCAAGGCCATTTCGCGTGCGAGCAATCACTCGCTGCAGCCGCGTTCGCGATTGAGAAAAGTGCCACAATAGTAATGGGATGTCCTGTGACATTGTTTGTGGAACATTCACTATTTGCAATAGGTCAAAAAGCACACTGATGACACAGCGGGCAACAGCCTATGAGATCATATTGTCTAGCGCCAATATCCATGTGGTGAGATGCAAGACAGTGAACCCCGCAACATTCATTACAGAAGCATGCAGACTAGAGGACATGCAGGACCACGATTGTGCAACTTACACAGGAGAACGAGGGGAGGACACAGTGGTGTGTGAGAACGCTCTGAGCGAGGGGGAAGTGTACTTCGTGGATGGGTCTGCATCGATTGATGTGGACACGGGAGAAAAACATGTTGGTATGGCAGTGGTGAGGTTAGAAGACGGTGAGTATGAAACACTAGTACAGTACCGCCTCCCATCACATTACTCCGCACAAGCAGCAGGACTGATTGCGCTCATAGAAGCACTACATGCAGCAAGGGGTTGCGCAGTGACAATATATACAGACTCAGCTTACATGACGACGACAGTACATGGAGGTCTAGCGAGATGGGGGCGGAGGGGATTTCGACGGGCAGACGGAACACCAGTACAGCATGCAGAATTGTTGAAAGAGTTAATTGAGGCCCTACAAAACCCTACTGCGGTAGCAACAGTGAAGTGCCAAGCACATACATCCAACACAGACGTTGTGTCTTTGGGAAACGCGGCAGCGGACACTGCAGCCAAGGAGGCTTCCTATTTTCAGAAATATGAAGCAGGTGAGTACATGCTGCAGCACAAGACAAATGAAGAGCTCCCAGAAGGGTACAACATGATGCCTATATCACAAATACTAGAATTACAGGAAGGAGCTAGTGCAGACGAAAAATTGATGTGGACAAAACGAGGGTGCAGCAAGTCGGCGACAGACTTACTGTGGCGGCAAAACAACTCAGGGAAAGTGGCAATGCCAATCAAGTTATTGGAAATTGCGTTTCAACAACTACACTTCCCTGAACACAACACCAAACAGCACATCGCAGCAGAAATACAGGAAGAATGGTTCGTGCCCTGTCTCCAGGAGCACCTATCTCGATTAGCGATGGAATGCACAACATGTCAAATATACAATTCAGGAATGACATTACGCACGCTCCGGGGAACAATTCCAAAACCCATTGGCCCATTCAGAGAGCTACATATTGATTACGCGGACATGGGGGAAAGGTGTAATGGAGCACGGTACATGATCGTGGTTGTATGCCCATTCTCAAGGTGGGTAGAAGCAGGACCATGTGCACGACCTGATGCCAAAAGCGCTGCAAAGTTCCTAGTGAGGGAAGTGTTCCAGCGCTGGGGAATTTTTGACTTTATTCGCTCAGATAATGGCACTCACTTTGTAAATGAGCTTTTCAAGGAAGTTACTACATTATTGGGAATAAAACATAAATTGTGTTCGATTTATCATCCTCAAAGTAATGGCGTAGTGGAAAAGATGAACAGACTGTTAAAAGGCAGGTTATCAAAACTATGCTTTTCATTGAAAAAGAATTGGATTTACTGTCTGCCCCTTGCGCTATTTGAGCTCAGAAATCAGCCAAGCAAAGACCAACATTTGTCCCCGCACGAGATCATGACTGGGAGACGAATGTGCACAGCACACTCTCCACTGCGCGAACACTCAGATGCACACAGAAGCGCCGCGATATTGGGAGAAGAGTTCACAGACTATTTGAAGAAATTGACACGGGCAGCGCGCGCAATATCAAAGCAGCTCTCTCCACCCTTCACGAGAAAGGAGGGAAACATAACAGGGTCTGTCACGGAGCCTGAGCAACAGCTACAGCTGATGCCGGGCGAATTAATTTATGTCAGGAGTTTTGTGCGTCGATGGAATGCACCATGGTTCCATGGCCCATACGAGGTAGTGTTCTGCACGCCCACGGCAGTAAAAGTAAAGGGCCTAAAATACTGGGTACACTTGACAGATGTACGAAAAGCATATAGTAATGTGCAAGAGGAGGTAGATGAGGAGGCACAGACAACAGCAAACGATGCAGCTGAGCAGAATGTCTGAATATGAACTTGTGTATGTGTGACAGTAACGGACCTGAATGGGAAAATGACTGATAAGTATACTTGCATTCTTTTTAAGATGTTACTGGGAAAAAAAAAAAACGTTTTTTTTTTTTATCTTGTGGACTTATATGTAATTAATGAAGTGATCAAATTATGACGTGTTTACACCCTTGTCTGTGAATACCCTTCCCTGCAACCCTACCCGCTTCCATTCCCCGTCAATATATAACTGGCACTGGTAGTGCCCACAAAATGTTTACATTCATGCACTTAATGCACTTTTATATCTCGAACAGGAACTACCATGGCATCTAACGGGCAGCCTGCAACGGATACATTTACTAGAGTTAGAGAGTGGTTAACTGAGAAATGCAGATATTCGTATGAATGTGGACTATCAGTGTGTATTACATTGTTTTTTACACTAATGTTTGGCCTGGTCACATACTGGTTAATAGCGTTCATCTCTATCGAGATAAACGAGGGGGGAGGGACTAACAGCACTGCTGTAAGTAATGCAACCACGAGTGTAAATACTAAGGAAGGTGATTTCTTGGTATGGGACGGGACGAAACTTGTATGAGGTTATTACACAACACCATCCAATGCTGTCATGATAAAAAACGAAGAGCTACAGGGTGAAATGCAAAATAACACAATGTCCCCGCCAAAGATATCTAATTATAATGCTCACAGTCTAAACGACCGAAACCCCTCCGCCATATCCTGGTTGTATAACACCCCTACCAGCCAACCTGCCCCCATAGCTATAGACACATTGTCAAATAATATAATGGAAGAAAATGGAAGAATGAAAGCAACACATGAAATATTATATGATGATTGGGTGAAGGGGGGCGGGAAGGAGAAAGGGGGGATTAATGTGTCTATCACCCTTGAAGCCGGGAAGTACAGTAGGAAAAGAAATAACAGAAGAAAAAGGGGAGCGGAAAGGAGGAAGTATGATGAGTACTATGGGTTAGGATTAGATAGAATGGAAGACCCACGACACCCCCATCAGACAAAGAAATGGTATGCGGATATGAGTGCCACAGCGAAACAAACAACAAACGAGAGCTGTTATGTCTGCTCCCTCATTCCTCACGCTTCAGGTACACCCAAAGTATTGCTACCCAAAGAGTTGCCAATTATAGATGCCCAATGTCTCCTTCATCTCACGTTATGCAGGATTAAGAACACCTTCCAGGCACATGGAGTTACTTTTAGAATGCTGCAGAACGAGAAAACTTGCTATCCAAAGACGGCAGGGGTGGTATGTCTGGAGGAACCATTTTTTGTAATACAAGGGACACTTTTTTTCGGACAACAAGTGGAAGGATGAAGAAGTAATGTGTAAAGCTGAAGCACTGAGAGGTGTGGCACCAGAGAAATTGCAATGGATAGAAGAAACATGCACACCAGTATGGAAGGAACACATTTCAAAACTAACTTGGGTAACCGCCATTGAAAAACCGTTCAAACTACAGAACGAAATACACTATGAACTATGTTTTAAAGGAGAGGGGAAAACCTCCATGGGGACAAACAAGAACTGTAACAAGACCCTCACCATCCCAGATCTGAGAAAAGGGACAGCGGCCCTGATGGACACGTACTGGGTATGCGGCAACCAGGCATACCTGCACCTTCCCCCGTCATGGAGTGGCAGCTGCTCAATGGCCACTCTGCACTCAGCCCTAATGGTAGTACCAGAAAGCCACATCGATGGGAGCAAAAAGACACAGGAACGCATACAACAGAGTGCAGCCCAGCCAACTGCAGAGTCACAAATGTATGTCCTGTATTCCGGGAGCAAGGAAGAGGTGCTAACCCGTAACAGACGAGCATTAAACTACATATCAAAGGCATCATCAGAACTGTTGGCTCAGATCCCAGACAGATATCGATTATTCAGCTCAGCAGAAACATTCTTTGCCTCACTCATCTCAAGTGTCCAAGCAAGGGCAAACGCAAAATGGCTCCAGATAACACGCTGGGAATTGATTCAGCTGGCAAATGACGCTGAAGAAGGGTTCAACGTAATAAAAGTGGAACTAAGGGCTTTACGGCTGATGACAATGCAAAACAGGTATGTCTTGGACCTGTTGACGGCGATGGATGGAGGTGTTTGCCGAAAAATTGGAAGTGCCTGCTGCACTTTCGTACCTTCCGATGACGCAGAAAACAGCTCCCTGTCCCATGTGATCGAAGCAGTACACAACCTAGGAGAAAAAATGAAAATGGAAGGTGGAGCAGAATACAGTACGTGGTTCGATAACATCTTCTCCTGGGTCCCCTCATGGCTTGGAACGACTGTGAAATTTTTGATGCCAGCTGTGGTGTTCCTCCTTTTAATTTTTTGCATATGCCAGGTGGGTCTTCGATGTTGTGCTAACGCAGTACCTAATGGTGCAATGATGATGGTGACAATGGGCAACACCCGTGGGACAATGCAAACTATGCAGGAAGTGCAGGTACAAACCGGAACTGATGATACACCAAGGTATCAACTAGTGCCTAGGTATCATGACAAGGATATCATAGACAAATTAAGGCACACCACCATCAGAGAGCCCCGTATACTAGAATGGTATCAGGAGGTGTGGGTAGACTTGGAAGGAGAGAGCGGATGTATATACCTAACCTGTACCCCAGATGAATATGCTAGGAGGGGTGAGAGCTTAAGGGGGGTGTGCAGAGCCTGGATGCCAATAAAAGGCACACCAGCATGGGATGAGGCAATTATGGACGAAGAAGAGTGTAGGAGATTGAATGAGTTAAAGAATTCGTTACTTAAGTAACGAAAGGGGGGAAATGAAGGGGAGGAGTGGTCCAAAAGACCCCCCCCTTGCCTACATCCCCTCCCCAGGTGAGGGCCATGGCTCATTGGGCGTCCCCTCAGACCACCCGGGCCCAGGTGGTGGAGGGTTCACCTGCTGAAGACATTGCCCACACGTATTGAATTTAGCTAGGCCCAGAAACCATTTTGTCTATCAAAGATGGTGTGAGCTCAGCGCACTGTAGCGCGGCCCCCACTCTCGGAGAGTTTCAATTATCCCTGTCGCCGCAGCACCCTGGCAGATCCGCTGTGAGCCCGTTCCCACGAACGAGACGGACATGAGCTAGCATAAGATACTAACACTGTAACATTTCACCGTCCACAGTGTATCACTGCTCCCAGCATGAACCGGTCAGCGAGGCCTGGGTGATGGGGAGAACTGTAGAATGGTCATCCGATGAAAGCAGAAAAATACCCAAATACGAATGTCAAAAACTACTTGTAATACGTGTGTCCTTTCCATAAAACTACTTCTACCAAAGAAACCTGTAAAATTGTGTAATTATTGTAAGAAACGCATGTTTACATGACACCAGCAATGGAGGACCCACACCCCTGCAGAGGTGTGCAAATGATAAAAAGCATTCCGGGGGATTATTCTCTATATGTATCATTGAAAACCGTACACCCCGTGGTCCCGCGCCATAACTGAACTAATGATGCTAGAGTACAGGGGAGGACGAATGCAACTATACATAAGGCTTGTGTGAAAAGACGCGGGCAAATGCGCCAGTCATGTGTACATATCTACAGCCCTTATATGCCATTACCGCCGCGTACAATGGCGGGTCTCATTCTCTATGCTCCACCAACCACACTACTACCTCACGTAATGCAAATATATATGCATATTACTAAATGCTGTAGTTGTTAAAATATAATGTGCTAGTAAGGTGCTTAGACTGGCTATATTCGAGAGACATGTAGTGAGTTGAAATGTATGTTTTCAAGTGATCCAAATGAGTATTATAAGAATGTTCAAATGTTTATGATGTTCTCACCAAAAGTCGGCAACACACGAGAAAAATACCTTTGTGAATATGTGCAAGGCCATTCCCCCCCCCCACCCTGCAAAGTCTGCCAAATAAGAGAGCTAAGGCCTGCGCCACGCTGCTCCACCTCCCCCAACTAGGCTGGAGCCGCTTCAAAGATTTGTAGTCCCCGCTACAGCACCCAAGGCCACGGCCTGCCACCTGCATTATTTACAGCCCAGCAGTAAACCTCCGCTTGAACACACAAATCCAAGGCGCCCCCTCGTAAACCCCACAACCCCCCGGAACACCTCAGACTTATGACCCGGTGCAACGAAGACACCCAATACTGTGGTAACACACAACAGCCCATTCATAATAACTTCTAACGAGACAGAAAGACATGTACCGCCCGTCCCATGCCCGGAGACTTAGCCCCACGACCTATGGTACTGGTCAAACAGGACACTGGTAACCATGCACGGATAAATCACCATCAAACCCCTCACAAGGTGCATTCCTCCTGTGTTGTATTAACCTGTAGAATAACCTATTGATAGATTTATTAAAGAAGATAACATTGCAATGACTGAATGACTGCGGTGTGCATGGCATAGGGCAAATAAGTCAGGAAAAGACATTCATCTCTGACACTGGCCACAATGGCACAACAACACCGCCCGGATGAACTCAGCTGACCTGCCAGGCCCAGCCCAACCCACGAGGCTGACCAGTGACGTCCTCCAGCCAAGGCCAACCACATCGCAGCAGCACCTATAGCTAGTCATCGCCACCCAATCCCATTGAACTTGTGCCCCTTATAGTATGTAGGTACTGATGATGTTTTTTGTAACTATCGGTTCAAGACGGGCACGTGAGTATTGAGTGCGAGCGATTGTAAAGGGAGTGGAGGAAGAAATTTAGGACAGAGAACAAAGAGGGGTAGAAAAGGGGGGTACGCAGATCTACTAAGGATCATCCTAAACTTTCTTTGCTTTTTCTTTACATATGGCCATTAGGATTAAGAGGTGAATAAGAGATAAAAGTGACGGGAACCTAGCTCCGAAAGGGGGTGGAAGGCGGCGCCGCATAGTGCTATCTTGACTAGTACTGGGAATATATGAAGAAGTGGATAATAAGATAAAAGTGTCTGGCAAAGGGGGACACAGAGAATATATTAGTGACTGCTATTTCTTCTTTCTATTCTTTTCTTTAGGGTTGGGGGGAAAATAAAAGTGAGATCAGTACAAAACGTTAGGGAGAAAGTAAGAGATAGAGAGTCCTACTAGAGGAGGGAAGAGCAGACCAATATATATATATATGCGCATCCATATAGCTGAATAAAACGGACAGGGACAGCCGGCTAGGGAGGAAAGGGAGGGCAGCTTGAATTGTGAATAGAGTGTTACAGAGAGGTGTGTGCACCTCGTATGCGTCAGAAGACAATTTGGTGCTGTGGGTGTGTAAAATGGTTATAAATGTATAGTAATTGAATGGTCATGGTAAGTGTGGCCGGATAAAGCTTCTTGAAGACAAAAATGACAAGGTGAAGTGAGTGTGTACCTTTTTGATTTCCGGGTTAATATTGTCAAAATCACTGATGGTTTGCTCTTGTATGTGCCCCCCCCCAAAGAGAATAGAATAGAGACTGTGTACAGCCAGTTTTGTATTGCGCAGGCAGGGGGAAGAGCACAAAGGAGCCCATTATTGAATGTGAAGTAGAAGACGAAACCCATATTGGTAATAGGTTTACATTGTAATTGTGGACACACAGAGACACACAAGTACTAGGAAAACACAAAGATGGGGGCCGAAACACCCTTATCACATATCTGTAAGAACCTACCAGGGTACGCGGAGTGAATTAAGAAATATCATGACCAATGGATAACAGAGCTGAAAGGAGAGGGGTTACCCCAGATATGGCAAGAGGGGGGGTCATTTGATAAACGTGTTCTGGATATGGTGGCCACATGCATTTGTTTGAAATACAAGGGGAAGCAGTTGCACAATAGGAGGGAAATATTAGATCTCTGGAGGTTATTTGAAGAGATACCACCGCCTAAAGCACCAGCATTAAATCCTGACCTACCATCCACCACTGACAATCCACTGATGATACAGAAAGATGCTAAAGAATCGTCAAATGTAGAGCCACCAATAGAGGTAATAAGCTTGTACCCGATATTAAACAAGCCCGTGCCCGCAGAAGGGTACAGTGACCCCACTTATGTCCCTCCCCTGACAACTACTACACCCCACCGGCCAACGGCACCCCCGCCATATGAAAGTACAAGGGAGCGAGCCCAGGCATGTACACAAAGGGTGGACATAGAAAAGCTAACAGATGATTTACAATCAAGACTCTCAATAGCGAAAGATGAGCTCGCAAGGATAAAAGACATATGTGAACAATCAGCACTTAATGCAGCACGATCAGGGTGCAGGTCTAGAGCGCCGAGTGAGAATAGAACACTTGAAGACGGGTGGAAAAAAGGTGAGATACTGTTCAGAATTGAGGAAGAACCGACACGAATAATCGAAGTAGGGACACGAGAGGGAGGTATTGATAATGAAGAAAGGCCTATAGGGGACAGAGAGGAACTACTATGTGATATAAGGGACGATTTAGAAGAAAGCGACAGGTTGAGCATGGCAATGGGAGGGGGAAGTGAAGGGGTGGATGGTACATGTTCAATGAGAACACTGGATGATGAGTGGACGGGGCGATTAAGGAACAGGGTTGGGAAAATGGCATCACTGGGAACCTCAGCAGCCAAAACGAGTGTAGATGCAACGACAAAAGGAAGGCTACAGCTCCCATTGATACATAGGGGAGGAGGGAGGCCGAATTATATCCCATGGGCTCAGATGGATAAAGCCAATTTATTAAAGCTATTGCCCCCGTTATCGGGAGGGGCAAGTAAGTGGATATACGCCTTTGAGAAACACACTGCCGGGGTACCCCTAGCAATAGGAGATGTGAAGAGCTTGCTTGTATCAGCAGTGGGGGATCAGGCTGATAGAGTATGGGTCAAGGCCGGTTTCCCGGGAGTAACATTAGACTGCGACCGCCATGACGGGGCCTCCTTTAACACAGTGCGTGCAAGGGTGTGGGATGCCTTGCGAGAAACGTTTCCAGATACGCCAGACTTACAGTCAGTAATGCAGTGTACAATGAATGACGAAGAGGAGGCTATGGATTACATTTTTCGGGTCCAAGAGATGTGGAGAGCAGAAACGGGCACGCCCTGGTATCAATCGACATCTTTATTTTACTTCATTATAAAAAGAGGGCTCCCAAAGGAAGTGCAAAAGGCGCTCGACAAGATAGCAGGTATTGAAGCAAAGGGATGGCCTGAGATCCAGAGCATAATAGTACACCATTGTAAGAGAATAAAGGAAAGGGAGAAGGAGGTGGCGCAGAAGAGATTGGCAGACGAAGCAAAACTAGTGCAGACAAAGTTGGTGAAGGTCGCAGCGGCTGTAGCCGCACTCCCCCACAGCAGGGAGGGAGATGAGGAGGAGGAGGGGCTGGTAGCAATACAAGGTAGGATGGCAACTAATTGGGCTGGAGCAGGACAGCGGCAGTGGAACGAGCAGGAGCAAGGCGGAGGTCCGCAGTGGCAAGAGTGGACCCCTCGAGGGGGACGAGGTGGGTATAGGGGCCGAAGAGGAGGTGGACCGGGGTACGGGGGAATGGGAGGAAATGGATGGCAGGGCCCTAGAGGTGCACAAGGGAGTTGCTGGAACTGCGGAAGATGGGGGCATTACTCTAGGGAGTGCAGAGCCAGACCCAACAACGGGTTCCAAGAGGTAGAACAGTATGGCCATCCCCACCCGGGGAGCCCATATGGTCTTCCAATGGGACAACAACAACCGAGAAACTCAGGCCAAGGTAATAATGAGCAACAACAGGGGCACCAGTATAGAACACAGAACCACCCACAAAACAATGACAATATGCAGTACACGTCAGGCAACCCTTTTGCGACAACAGCAAACGGGGCCCCCGCACCAGCACCTTACAACGGCGTGTCAGTAGTTTCAGGAAGTGTCTTTAATGAAGGGGGGTGATGAGACACCCTGCATAGGACAGCCCACAGAGAACACTTGCGTGTCCAGTTCTATCTACCACCTACATGCAGCAGAGGAACCATTGGTAGGGGCGCAGATAGGAGACAAGCAGTTCATATTCATGGTGGATTCGGGAGCGGAGAAATCATGTATCAGGGAGGGCCGGTTCCCGTTATCTAACCGGAAGTTAGAGACACAGGGGTTCTCTGGGGCTGTAATTGAAGTTCCTTACACAGAAGCATTGGACGTAACAGTGGGGGGTAAGACTGTAAAGACACCCTTACTGTATTATGAACACTCACCAATAAATTTATTAGGGAGGGATCTCCTGAGTAAACTCAACATGACCATATCATTCACTGAGAGAGGTATTGTGTGTTCAACACCCGGAATATGCCCATTGCGTGCAATGTTGGTAGTACAAGCCCACACGACCACACAAGAAGTACGAGGTTTGCCGGAAAACGAGGAAATGTTTATTGAAGGGCTAAAGACATTGGCCCTCATAATTCCAGAGCTGAGGAAGATGGATTGGAGGATTCCAGCAGAGTTCCTCTTCCGCCCCATAGTGTGCCCCGACACAGCACCAGGGTCAGTGGTATCATTAGACTTGCACGCTGTACAGGTACCAGCGAAAAGGATTGCGGTGATTGGAGTAGATATGGAAGGATGTGAGTGGCGTACAGTACTGTGCACGAATGCCAACATCGCCCTAAGAGACTTAACAGATGAGGATCTCTTTTCAGATGCAGAGGGGGATGGTGAAATTGTAATGGAAATAGCGATGCCCTGTGACATTTTGATTCAAGCTAGGGAAATCCCCACTCAACTGATGGCAGTGGTAGGAGCACCGCCGTCATTCTTTGATGATGACATGAGACTCGTACCAAATAATTTGTGGACAACAGGCCCCCATGATGTAGGGCTGTTGCATGGAGTACAACCTGTGATAATAAAACTAAAGCAAGGAGCAATTCTACCCCGAGTGAAACAGTATCCATTGTCCCGTGAAGCTGAACAAGGGATAAAAGAGACAATAGATGCACTACTAGCACAAGGGATAATAGTGCCTTCAAACTCCCCATGTAACACATGTATTTATCCAATCAAAAAAGCGAAAGGAGGGTCTTGGAGGATGATACAGGATTTACGCCCCCTAAATGATGTAATTCAGAAAGAGTTCCCTTTGGTCCCGAACCCTGCATCAATATTATGCAGCATCCCAAAAAACGGCATCACACTTCACTGTAGTCGACTTGAAAAACGCATTTTTCTCAATCCCCCTGGCTGAAGAGAGTAGATACCTGACAGCATTCACACTGGGGGGAAAGAGATATGAACACTGCAGATTACCGCAGGGATACTGTGAGAGCCCAAGCATATTCAACCGCATATTACATGAAGACTTGGGGAACCTATCAGTTGAGAGTACGATCATTCAGTACGTAGACGATTTACTAGTGTGTGCACAAGACGAAGAAACATGTAGAAAGGATTCAACAACGCTCCTGACTCTATTGGCCAATAAGGGGTACAAGGTAGACAAGGAAAAGCTGCAGTACTGCCTGACAGAGGTCTTATACTTGGGACAGCTGATATCAAAAGATGGAAAAAGAATAATCCCCGACAGGGTAGAAGCGATAAGATCAGTAGGAGAACCCACAACAGTGAAAAACATGCAGAAGTTCTTGGGAATGTGCAACTATTGCCGAGCATGGATATTAGACTATGCAGCATACACGAGACCCCTACTACAAGCACTCAAAGAAGCACAACAGGAAAATAAAAAAATAGAATGGTCAGAAGAAATGAGCGCGTCATTCAAATCATTAAAAGAGTTAATTTCAAGCGCTCCAGTGCTAGCAAATCATGATTATGGACGCAAATTTTACCTATTCTCACACTGCAAGGGAACACTCATGACAGCTGTTCTGACACAAAAGACGTCCCTAGGTCACAAGCCTTTGGCTTACTATAGTGGTACTTTAGATGCTGTGATGCAAGGCCATTTCGCGTGCGAGCAATCACTCGCTGCAGCCGCGTTCGCGATTGAGAAAAGTGCCACAATAGTAATGGGATGTCCTGTGACATTGTTTGTGGAACATTCACTAATTGCAATAGGTCAAAAAGCACACTGACGACACAGCGGGCAACAGCCTATGAGATCATATTGTCTAGCGCCAATATCCATGTGGTGAGATGCAAGACAGTGAACCCCGCAACATTCATTACAGAAGCATGCACACTAGAGGACATGCAGGACCACGATTGTGCAACTTACACAGGAGAACGAGGGGAGGACACAGTAGTGTGTGAGAACGCTCTGAGCGAGGGGGAAGTGTACTTCGTGGATGGGTCTGCATCGATTGATGTGGACACGGGAGAAAAACATGTTGGTATGGCAGTGGTGAGGTTAGAAGACGGTGAGTATGAAACACTAGTACAGTACCGCCTCCCATCACATTACTCCGCACAAGCAGCAGGACTGATTGCGCTCATAGAAGCACTACATGCAGCAAGGGGTTGCGCAGTGACAATATATACAGACTCAGCTTACATGACGACGACAGTACATGGAGGTCTAGCGAGATGGGGGCGGAGGGGATTTCGACGGGCAGACGGAACACCAGTACAGCATGCGGAATTGTTGAAAGAGTTAATTGAGGCCCTACAAAACCCTACTGCGGTAGCAACAGTGAAGTGCCAAGCACATACATCCAACACAGACGTTGTGTCTTTGGGAAACGCGGCAGCGGACACTGCAGCCAAGGAGGCTTCCTATTTTCAGAAATCTGAAGCAGGTGAGTACATGCTGCAGCACAAGACAAACGAAGAGCTCCCAGAAGGGTACAACATGATGCCTATATCACAAATACTAGAATTACAGGAAGGAGCTAGTGCAGACGAAAAATTGATGTGGACAAAACGAGGGTGCAGCAAGTCGGCGACAGACTTACTGTGGAGGCAAAACAACTCAGGGAAAGTGGTAATGCCAATCACGTTATTGGAAATTGCGTTTCAACAACTACACTTCCCTGAACACAACACCAAACAGCACATCGCAGCAGAAATACAGGAAGAATGGTTCGTGCCCTGTCTCCAGGAGCACGTATCTCGATTAGCGATGGAATGCACAACATGTCAAATATACAATTCAGGAATGACATTACGCACGCTACGGGGAACAATTCCAAAACCCATTGGCCCATTCAGAGAGCTACATATTGATTACGCGGACATGGGGGAAAGGTGTAATGGAGCACGGTACATGATCGTGGTTGTATGCCCATTCTCAAGGTGGGTAGAAGCAGGACCATGTGCACGACCTGATGCCAAAAGCGCTGCAAAGTTCCTAGTGAGGGAAGTGTTCCCGCGCTGGGGAATTTTTGACGTTATTCGCTCAGATAATGGCACTCACTTTGTAAATGAGCTTTTCAAGGAAGTTACTACATTATTGGGAATAAAACATAAATTGTGTTCGATTTATCATCCTCAAAGTAATGGCGTAGTGGAAAAGATGAACGGACTGTTAAAAGGCAGGTTATCAAAACTATGCTTTTCATTGAAAAAGAATTGGATTTACTGTCTGCCCCTTGCGCTATTTGAGCTCAGAAATCAGCCAAGCAAAGACCACCATTTGTCCCCGCACGAGATCATGACTGGGAGACGAATGTGCACAGCACACTCTCCACTGCGCGAACACTCAGATGCACACAGAAGCGCCGCGATATTGGGAGAAGAGTTCACAGACTATTTGAAGAAATTGACACGGGCAGCGCGCGCAATATCAAAGCAGCTCTCTCCACCCTTCACGAGAGAGGAGGGAAACATAACAGGGTCTGTCACGGAGCCTGAGCAACAGCTACAGCTGATGCCGGGCGAATTAATTTATGTCAGGAGTTTTGTGCGTCAATGGAATGCACCATGGTTCCATGGCCCATACGAGGTAGTGTTCTGCACGCCCACGGCAGTAAAAGTAAAGGGCCTAAAATACTGGGTACACTTGACAGATGTACAAAAAGCATATAGTAATGTGCAAGAGGAGGTAGATGAGGAGGCACCGACAACAGCAAACGATGCAGCTGAGCAGAATGTCTGAATATGAACTTGTGTATGTGTGACAGTAACGGACCTGAATGGGAAAATGACTGATAAGTATACTTGCATTCTTTTTAAGATGTTACTGGAAAAAAAAAAAAAGTTTTTTTTTTTTTATCTTGTGGACTTGTAATTAATGAAGTGATCAAATTATGACGTGTTTACACCCTTGTCTGTGAATACCCTTCCCTGCAACCCTACCCGCTTCCATTCCCCGTCAATATATAACTGGCACTGGTAGTGCCCACAAAATGTTTACATTCATGCACTTAATGCACTTTTATATCTCGAACAGGAACTACCATGGCATCTAACGGGCAGCCTGCAACGGATACATTTACTAGAGTTAGAGAGTGGTTAACTGAGAAATGCAGATATTCGTATGAATGTGGACTATCAGTGTGTATTACATTGTTTTTTACACTAATGTTTGGCCTGGTCACATACTGGTTAATAGCGTTCATCTCTATCGAGATAAACGAGGGGGGAGGGACTAACAGCACTGCTGTAAGTAATGCAACCACGAGTGTAAATACTAAGGAAGGTGATTTCTTGGTATGGGACGGGACGAAACTTGTATGAGGTTATTACACAACACCATCCAATGCTGTCATGATGAAAAACGAAGAGCTACAGGGTGAAATGCAAAATAACACAGTGTCCCCACCAAAGATATCTAATTATAATGCTCACAGTCTAAACGACCGAAACCCCTCCGCCATATCCTGGTTGTATAACATCCCTACCAGCCAACCTGCCCCCATAGCTATAGACACATTGTCAAATAATAGAATGGAAGAAAATGGAAGAATGAAAGCAACACATGAAATATTATATGATGATTGGGTGAAGGGGGGCGGGAAGGAGAAAGGGGGGTCTAATGTGTCTATCACCCTTGAAGCCGGGAAGTACAGTAGGAAAAGAAATAACAGAAGAAAAAGGGGAGCGGAAAGGAGGAAGTATGATGAGTACTATGGGTTAGGATTAGAGAGAATGGAAGACCCACGACACCCCCATCAGACAAATAAATGGTATGCGGATATGAGTGCCACAGCGAAACAAACAACAAACGAGAGCTGTTATGTCTGCTCCCTCATTCCTCATGCTTCAGGTACACCCAAAGTATTGCTACCCAAAGAGTTGCCAATTATAGATGCCCAATGTCTCCTTCATCTCACGTTATGCAGGATTAAGAACACCTTCCAGGCACATGGAGTTACTTTTAGAATGCTGCAGAACGAGAAAACTTGCTATCCAAAGACGGCAGGGGTGGTATGTCTGGAGGAACCATTTTTTGTAATACAAGGGACACTTTTTTTCGGACAACAAGTGGAAGGATGAAGAAGTAATGTGTAAAGCTGAAGCACTGAGAGGTGTGGCACCAGAGAAATTGCAATGGATAGAAGAAACATGCACACCAGTATGGAAGGAACACATTTCAAAACTAACTTGGGTAACCGCCATTGAAAAACCGTTCAAACTACAGAACGAAATAGACTATGAACTATGTTTTAAAGGAGAGGGGAAAACCTCCATGGGGACAAACAAGAACTGTAACAAGACCCTCACCATCCCAGATCTGAGAAAAGGGACAGCGGCCCTGATGGACACGTACTGGGTATGCGGCAACCAGGCATACCTGCACCTTCCCCCGTCATGGAGTGGCAGCTGCTCAATGGCCACTCTGCACTCAGCCCTAATGGTAGTACCAGAAAGCCACATCGATGGGAGCAAAAAGACACAGGAACGCATACAACAGAGTGCAGCCCAGCCGACTGCAGAGTCACAAATGTATGTCCTGTATTCCGGGAGCAAGGAAGAGGTGCTAACCCGTAACAGACGAGCATCAAACTACATATCAAAGGCATCATCAGAACTGTTGGCTCAGATCCCAGACAGATATCGATTATTCAGCTCAGCAGAAACATTCTTTGCCTCACTCATCTCAAGTGTCCAAGCAAGGGCAAACGCAAAATGGCTCCAGATAACACGCTGGGAATTGATTCAGCTGGCAAATGACGCTGAAGAAGGGTTCAACGTAATAAAAGTGGAACTAAGGGCTTTACGGCTGATGACAATGCAAAACAGGTATGTCTTGGACCTGTTGACGGCGATGGATGGAGGTGTTTGCCGAAAAATTGGAAGTGCCTGCTGCACTTTCGTACCTTCCGATGACGCAGAAAACGGCTCCCTGTCCCATGTGATCGAAGCAGTACACAACCTAGGAGAAAAAATGAAAATGGAAGGTGGAGCAGAATACAGTACGTGGTTCGATAACATCTTCTCCTGGGTCCCCTCATGGCTTGGAACGACTGTGAAATTTTTGATGCCAGCTGTGGTGTTCCTCCTTTTAATTTTTTGCATATGCCAGGTGGGTCTTCGATGTTGTGCTAACGCAGTACCTAATGGTGCAATGATGATGGTGACAATGGGCAACACCCGTGGGACAATGCAAACTATGCAGGAAGTGCAGGTACAAACCGGAACTGATGATACACCAAGGTATCAACTAGTGCCTAGGTATCATGACAAGGATATCATAGACAAATTAAGGCACACCACCATCAGAGAGCTCCGTATACTAGAATGGTATCAGGAGGTGTGGGTAGACTTGGAAGGAGAGAGCGGATGTATATACCTAACCTGTACCCCAGATGAATATGCTAGGAGGGGTGAGAGCTTAAGGGGGGTGTGCAGAGCCTGGATGCCGATAAAAGGCACACCAGCATGGGATGAGGCAATTATGGACGAAGAAGAGTGTAGGAGATTGAATGAGTTAAAGAATTCGTTACTTAAGTAACGAAAGGGGGGAAATGAAGGGGAGGAGTGGTCCAAAAGACCCCCCCTTGCCTACATCCCCTCCCCAGGTGAGGGCCATGGCTCATTGGGCGTCCCCTCAGACCACCCGGGCCCAGGTGGTGGAGGGTTCACCTGCTGAAGACATTGCCCACACGTATTGAATTTAGCTAGGCCCAGAAACCATTTTGTCTATCAAAGATGGTGTGAGCTCAGCGCACTGTAGCGCGGCCCCCACTCTCGGAGAGTTTCAATTATCCCTGTCGCCGCAGCACCCTGGCAGATCCGCTGTGAGCCCGTTCCCACGAACGAGACGGACATGAGCTAGCATAAGATACTAACACTGTAACATTTCACCGTCCACAGTGTATCACTGCTCCCAGCATGAACCGGTCAGCGAGGCCTGGGTGATGGGGAGAACTGTAGAATGGTCATCCGATGAAAGCAGAAAAATACCCAAATACGAATGTCAAAAACTACTTGTAATACGTGTGTCCTTTCCATAAAACTACTTCTACTAAAGAAACCTGTAAAATTGTGTAATTATTGTAAGAAACGCATGTTTACATGACACCAGCAATGGAGGACCCACACCCCTGCAGAGGTGTGCAAATGATAAAAAGCATTCCGGGGGATTATTCTCTATATGTATCATTGAAAACCGTACACCCCGTGGTCCCGCGCCATAACTGAACTAATGATGCTAGAGTACAGGGGAGGACGAATGCAACTATACATAAGGCTCGTGTGAAAAGATGCGGGCAAATGCGCCAGTCATGTGTACATATCTACAGCCCTTATATGCCATTACCGCCGCGTACAATGGCGGGTCTCATTCTCTATGCTCCACCAACCACACTACTACCTCACGTAATGCAAATATATATGCATATTACTAAATGCTGTAGTTGTTAAAATATAATGTGCTAGTAAGGTGCTTAGACTGGCTATATTCGAGAGACATGTAGTGAGTTGAAATGTATGTTTTCAAGTGATCCAAATGAGTATTATAAGAATGTTCAAATGTTTATGATGTTCTCACCAAAAGTCGGCAACACACGAGAAAAATACCTTTGTGAATATGTGCAAGGCCATTCCCCCCCCCCACCCTGCAAAGTCTGCCAAATAAGAGAGCTAAGGCCTGCGCCACGCTGCTCCACCTCCCCCAACTAGGCTGGAGCCGCTTCAAAGATTTGTAGTCCCCGCTACAGCACCCAAGGCCACGGCCTGCCACCTGCATTATTTACAGCCCAGCAGTAAACCTCCGCTTGAACACACAAATCCAAGGCGCCCCCTCGTAAACCCCACAACCCCCCGAAACACCTCAGACTTATGACCCGGTGCAACGAAGACACCCAATACTGTGGTAACACACAACAGCCCATTCATAATAACTTCTAACGAGACAGAAAGACATGTACCGCCCGTCCCATGCCCGGAGACTTAGCCCCACGACCTATGGTACTGGTCAAACAGGACACTGGTAACCATGCACGGATAAATCACCATCAAACCCCTCACAAGGTGCATTCCTCCTGTGTTGCATTAACCTGTAGAATAACCTATTGATAGATTTACTAAAGAAGATAACATTGCAATGACTGAATGACTGCGGTGTGCATGGCATAGGGCAAATTTTCAGGAAAAGACATTCATCTCTGACACTGGCCACAATGGCACAACAACACCGCCCGGATGAACTCAGCTGACCTGCCAGGCCCAGCCCAACCCACGAGGCTGACCAGTGACGTCCTCCAGCCAAGGCCAACCACATCGCAGCAGCACCTATAGCTAGTCATCGCCACCCAATCCCATTGAACTTGTGCCCCTTATAGTATGTAGGTACTGATGATGTTTTTTGTAAATAAATACGGCTTTCTTTGCTATTGTCAGACAGAGCGCTCTCGGAGTTTGCAGAGTTCTTTGCATGCCCTATTCTGATTGATAAACTCCCATTTAAGCTCACCCGCACTCTGTCTTGGCTTTATTCCCGACGTGGGAGAGTCCGTCATTGTCTCTCATTACGGGGAGGATCGTGCTGGCTGGGGACACTTGCCTTCAGTTTCCAACTAGTAACCGAGCCTTCCCGAACCTTGCACCTCAGTTAATGTTTAGACTGTCCGTTGGCTGAATGTTTAGGCTGAGTAAAGAGACCTTGTCCCATGCCTGACTTGTGGTCTAAGGATTGTCTGCATCAATAAGCCTGATCCACGGACATACATCGACACAATGTAATGCAAATATCAAACGTGGACACTGGCTGAACTGCATTGTGAAGGGACATGTGCTAAGGCTTACTGCTAAATCCAGAAATACACTGTTGCCATTGTGACTTATTTGTATGTAAACTAAATGTAATCCGTGTGAATATTGTCGTACAAGCCATAAGTGAACTCGGCACAAACTCTAGACCATGGATTATTAACTTTCAGAGGGGCTGGACATTATTACAAAATTGTATAAATGCATGAATGTCCAGATGTCCAGTACCTCTCACTTCTCACACTGAAGGGCTGGTATTCACTGTGATGTACTGAGAGCCAGATAGCTATCTGATTTTGTTCTTTGTAAACTGTACAGTATTAAAGATCTGTGAATTTTTATAATCTTTATAAGCCCGTGTTTGGTGTATTTCCTTTTGTGGTACTCAGCCTCGATATTTCCTTTTGCTTTTACATTCTCTTCTGTGTGGTAGAGAGTAATACTCATCAATGTCAGGGACTGGCCTTCTGGATTAGTTTGGCTAGTCCAGGGTAAGTCCATCTGCCTCATGTCTCCCTGACTTTCATAGGTGGCATGCATGAGATCAGTTCCCATTTCTACCTGGGAGATTGTAGACAACTGGCCTGACGTGTCACATCCTGATTGGTCACGGTTCCTTAGAGCCTGTTTATAAGACTCTCACACCTGCTTCTCTCTGTCTTAATTTACTGGTTGTATTCAGATAGCTGGCTTTTTAATTCTGACACCAAGGCATGACTAGTCTCTAGGACCCTTCTTTGAGCCACCAATCAGCCCTTCATTTGCTGTAATTTCTCGTGAAATGATTCATTTTCTTCAGGGGAGTCCTGTATTGTGTGTGCATACTCTTGACGCTTGTCTTTCAAGACTAAAGTCTCTTTCTTTAACACCCCCTTCAAATGCGCTGCATACGACAGGTCAGCTTCTGCTTGCTTCACAGGCTCCACAAACCCCATATTTTCCTCTCTAATTCTGATCAGTTCCTGAGACCTGATGGTTCCTTTTCTGCATCATGGTTTTTGACGAGCTGTAAATTACGTTGCTTCAGAATATTTATATTCTGACGCATTTCATCAAACTCCTGTTGGGTGTCCATCTGTTTTATGATGAATTGACTGTTTTCCCACTCCAATTTCTTTATGGTATTTTTGAAGTCCTTAATGTCATCCAACAACACCCTATTGTGAATAGCCTGATCGTGCAATTGGCCTTGAAGGTGACTTACAGTTGCTGCATTCTCTGTGCATGTATCATGCATTGCAGAAACCTCTCTTCCTCCCTGTGCACTGGCTTGCTGCTGTGTCTTCAGCTCTTTCTGAATTTGCTCAATGAGTTTTTGTTGTTTTACTTCACAAATATGGCTCTGTTGTGCACTCGCTCTTCCACTAACTGCAAGTGGAAATACAAATAAGCTGTGGGCTGGGAATGTGACTCAGTTGCTCAGGACAATTCTGGGGCATGTAAAATGCCTCTAATGCTTTGTGTAATATCCCACCTTGCAGACAAATGTCAGTGCTCACTGAGGTAACCTCCTGCACCATTCTAGTTTGCCAGTTACCGGCTTAGCTCTCACTCCATTCTCCTTGAATGAAGAGCTTAGCTAGGAGAGGATTCCAAGCATCACACACTTCTGCAGTAGTCATTTTAAATGGCATTTTGCCACTTAATAAAACTTTCTTTGAGCAGGGGCAAAATCACCCTGTTCCTGCTTGATTTCCACACACAATGCCAAATCAAAAATCCATTCTTATCAATCTCCTTTTTGAATTGGTTCTCTACACCATCTTATTTTACTATGCCTATACACCTGCCTGGAACTCAGGGGTCAGGTCCTTGTCATACTTTAACAGAGCAAAGACTACTTTCTATCCACCTCAATGCTATTACACCAGAATGAATAGTCTGTCACAATGCACTTGCCATGAGCCAAAAGACAGTAAGTGAAATCCCGGACAAGCCCCACTTTGCATCGATATATTGGGAGACCCCGCTCAACAGAGGGAGTTCCTTCTCCCCAAATAAACAAGACCACAACACACCCTATCTATGACTCATATAGTGCCATGTAGATCCCTCCCATTAGGCTAACAATGAACCAAGAACCAGGCAGGGGGATAGGCAGAATATATGTTTATCTATAGTTTAGATTCAAGTAGGTTTTGTTTATGTTACACAGACCACCTTCTTTGTGGCACAAAACAAAGCTTCAGCGCACAACTAGTTTCTTTTCCATGATGCACAGACAAATATTATTTGACAACAATTTAGATTGAAAGTAAATACAGATTTGATTTTAAAACAAGTTACACATCACATGCTCAGTGTTGGATACATGAGGTCTCACTTTTGCAAAAGTACTTCTCCCCACAGCACCAAAAACCCAAACATCAGTGATATGCTACACCCCTCTGTTTTACTGCCAGGTCTAGTGAGTAGGGACAGTTTAGAAATTTTGTTTGGGGTCAAGGGCACCCCTTTGTTTAAATACAATGTTTAAGGAGGAGTGACAATTTGGAATTTCATTTTGTGGCAAAACACCTTTTGGTTTTAAAGGCAAGCTTTGGGAATGGAACAAACACCTTTTTGTTTTAAAGGCAAGGTTTGGGAATGGTGACAATTATCAATTTCGTTTTGTGGAAAGGACATCCCAATTACTTTAAATTACTATAATATATTTTCCCACTAGGAAGGAGGGTGGAAGTTTTGAATTCCTCCAGGCTTCCCCCTGTGTCAATCTATTTGGGAGTTAATTGAATTACTATTCATTCAAATATGCTAAGGGTCTACACAATTTCCCCCCTCCACCCACTATTAAGGGAAGAATATTAAGGCAAGCATATCACCGACACATAATTTCCTTTTGAGCAAGTTACTTACATGGGATTTCTCTGGGTTTGGTGCACAGAAATGTCAGCAAAGTTCCAGCACCTCTCTTGTAGAAACTCAGGGATATGGTCCTGATACTTCGGTCAACCGTATGCACCAGCTTCCTCTCTCTTTGGCTCCCTTCAGCTTTAGGCTTCCCCAATGGCTGTGATTTTAGGCATGTGTCCCTGGAAGATTTGAGCTCCTGCCTTCTGATGTTTATTTTTAGCCAGATTTTCTCCTTTTCTCATCGCTTTTTATATAGAGCAAGTGTTTTTTAATGTCTAAGCCACACCTTCGATTATTACAATTAGAAGGTGCCAGTTTACAGGTGCTAACTTTTCATTGGATGGTTATCCTCTCTTACTCCTCGCCAGAACCAAACCTTGTCTGCCTATAGGCCAGGGAGTTCCCAGAGAGAAGTGAAGTGGAGAGGTACACACATTCTATCATTTACACATTTTCTTTTTTATGACAACTTTTCCTTAACAAGTCCCAACATGGCAAAACTTTGTAATTTACCAATAAATGCTATCATATATTATATATTATTATTATTACCCTCCTCATAACGAATTGGGAGAGGCTATTTTCATTTACGCAAGCAATACCATGGGCGCGCTATATTGATTTGCCCTTAATTCAAAAACAAACATAGTTGGGAATATGAAACTTCATAATTACATAACTAATTTGACAGGCCAGTAGTTCCCCAACTTTCAGATTAATACAATTTTCAGGGCAGCTAGAAACATTTTTTTAAATTTTAACTTGAGGCCCAAAACTCACATGTGGATGGAATTTGTGGCAACACTATTGCCTTGAATTAGCTTTAAAATGACACCAGCCACACGTCTGTAAGTATTATGATCTCAAGGTTATTGAATTAAAGGACATTTTCAATGAAAGTCAATGACTATACATTTATACATGGACATATTGTAGTTTTAATTTCCATTTTCCTGAACCCACATCAGCCAGGCTTCTGCAGTTCTCTGGGCTGAATATTTGTTCAGCCTGCAATAAAAAGATCAATCACGGTAGTAAAGTCAAGAGGTGAAGTACTGCATACACAGAGTTGGCATCTCTCTCTGACCATATGTCCATATTCCTGTCACGCAAGAGTCAAACCATTCTGCTAGGCTTTAAAGCACTGGGCTTCCCAAGGGAAAACAGAGCCAAGCAGATCTGGCAATGGGGAAATACTGGAGAAATCAGCCCAACAACTAAGCACTGTCTATGTTCCTTGGGATCATCCGAGATTTCCATGTTGCATCGGAAAACAAAATAGCATTTTCAATGATTACTGTGTTTCCCTGTGCAGCATTTTATTCATTCAGGTAATACAAACTGAAATTGAATGGCAGCTGTTCCTTTCATCCTGCAGCATAGGCACTTTCGATCTTAGAATGTTCTATGTATTGCTTAATTTTCAGAGTGCCCAGCATTTTTCTGTGTGGAAGTTTCAATGAAAAATGCTGCTGTTGTCTCTCAATCAGCAGTGTCATGTGCCTTTCCCATCTATACGTAGTAATTTTCAGCAAGACACATATTTTCATAATACACCAGGCCCTTTTGCTCTGTTAAGTTGCCATTAGACCAATGTATTTCCCAGTAAGGCCTATCCTGGCCTTTCCTTTTGTGTGCTCAGACTATCTTTAAACCCTACATCACTAACACCTAGCCCAATGATTATACAGAGTTGGCAATGAAGGTAAAGTATTTTATATTTAGGCCAGCCTATAAATAAAAATAGCCAGTGAATGAAAGAGGGAAAAGGTACTAGCAGGTGTATTTATTGAGGGAACTACAAATCACTGGCACATGCTGTAATCATTGTTAATATTTTGGTACCATCTTTGGGGTCACATCTGCACCACAAATCAAATTCATGTGCTTCAAACATTAACTAGCTCCCAGTGGCTGCGAGGATTAAGTTCAAAACCCCCTGCATCGTCCACAAGGCCTTCTGGGGCCTAGGGCCTCAATACCTTCAACTCTCTCTTCCTAAATACCTTCCTTCTCGAGCTCTTCGCTCATCTGCCTCTAATTCCCTCAGGGTCAGTCGCTTCTCCAAGCAACAAGTTGATGGTTGATCTCTTTCTTTTGCTGGGGCCTCTCTCTGGAACAGCCTCCCTGCCCCCTGACAATTGAGGAGAATCACCTTCGGTTTCGGAAGCTCCTCAAAACCTTTCTCTTTGCTTCTGCTTTTTCTCCTCCTCTCCCTTGCTGACTTTCTGGCTGACATTGAAATTGCACTGGTTACTTGGCCACCCTCTGATCTCGGGCCCAGTTTCCCCTCACCACCCTCCAGTCGCACTACTGCACTGCCTTCCTGGCAAGCCCAGCACTTGGGGACTGTTTCTGTATCCCTACAGTCCCACTTCCAGCACTTGACACCTGATGTCTGCACTTACCCTGTACTTGCCACCGGCTGGCCGTACTTTTACTTATTGTTATTTATTCTTATCCCTTGTACTGCACTGTCCTCCCCATGCACTTCTCCTCCCTCCCTTTCCCATGCACTTGCGCGATCTGAATGACACCTGGCCTAGTAGGATCGTTGTCTGTCTTCATTCTGTCCCCCTCCCTTGCCTAGTCGCGCCTCGAAACACTTGTGTATAGGCGCGTTATAAATGCCATAACTATCATATCATATCATATCATATCATATCGTATAGTATCATATCATAACATTGTTGAAACAATGGGGCTATAAAGGAGATCTTCTGTCACTGGAAAAGTACAAGAATAAATTAATATTTAGCTAGGAAATTAAGAATCCAGTGATTGGTAATACATGTTTGGAATGTAATGTACTTCTCAGTGCTATGATTTAATATTATTTTGTATTTAACAAAGTATATGAGTGCAGCCATGAGTGCTGTGTTCAATTCCCCTTCCAATGCTCTTCTATCTAATACAGCCATGAGTGCTGTGTTCTATCCCCACTTCTAATACTCTTTTATCTATGGCATCAACAGATTGAAATAGGGGTCTTCTGTGAATGCAACAGTACATGAACCACTTAAAAATTGTGTACTTTCAAAGGCTAGTCTGAAACCTCACTGTGTAGATACACAGTGACATACAGTAGGTTCCCTGAGCACTTGGGAGGCCGTGCCGGGCCGGTGAATACGCTACAGGCACTTGCTACTTTTTATTTGTTTCATGACAAGTTTGTTGAAAAAAGTTTCTCCTCGTATTCAGACCCAGAGCTTTTGCTCCCAAACCAAGCCAAATGCCTAGAAAGCGCAATACAAGATCTTGGCAATAGCATTCAGTGGCAAGACTGCGGTAGATAAGGTGGCATATTGCAAATGGCTAATCCTTCACACATGGGCAGTGTGGTAACTCTACTAATGCCGCACCGCTAGAGACTAGAGTTGTGCAACTAGTATGACTGTATGTGTAACCACGATAGAGAATAAAAAAGTGAAAACTGAGGCTTGCTAAAATCCTGGCATATAGCGCTTCACCAGAATTCCCTAATGACATGGGTACCACACGTGTGGGAAAGAAAAGCAGGATTTTAGAGTTAGCCTTGACTCAGGTCTCTGTGTTTTAGCCACACACACTATGGCAATGTTATAGCTTATGAGTGTCTCCCAGTCAGTACTGAAAGTGGATTGTGTGTTTTCTGAAGGTCTGCATTGACAATGGCTAATATGGTGTCTACAGGGCACCCATGAGAGTATATTCTATGTCGGCCCCAAGAACAGTGAGGATTGTAATGTCAATGGCATTGTTCGATGTGATTGTGTTCCGCTAAAGCAGCAATATCAGTAATTTACGTGTTTATTTTAGTATGGAGAGTGGAGCCTGCAATGATTATATAACCATCACTCTGTGGCGTAATTAGAGTTATTTCGCTTGAGGGTTACAATATTGCCTATAGTTGTGGGAAATAATGTTGTGTGACATGTTCCACTCACTAAGTAAATTTCATATTTTTTTTCTTAATTATAGGTGTTGTATGTTAAAAAAAAGAACAAGATAAAACAGGCAAAGCCAATAGGTTTTTGCTGTCATATGTCGAATGACCTGATAATATCATTGTATGACTCTTGTAGTAACCCTATGCTAAGGTGTATCCCAGCAGATGCAGGTGCTGCTACCTAGGGCGAAGTGCACATTGTAATGCCTCAATAGTGTCTTGACATGCCTGTATTATTAAGTATTTAAGTAATAACATTGCATGGGAGACTTTAATTTACCAAATGCAGTGAAGGACCAATAATGCCATGATACGCTGAAAGAATCGCAAAAATTCAGGATAACCCAACTTATGAAGGTGATCTCGCTCAAAATATAGCAGGTGCACCCTCAAATGCCCCTGCATCTTAACAATGCCAGCACACCGTATGTAAGATGGATATTATAATTTCTCTTTGTATTGATTTAGTGTTTTCTGTTCACTAATACAAGGCATAGTAATACAATCCTTCCATAAAAAAAAGGTTCACTTTGTATTGAATTATCTGAAAACAACAACAGACCCTGTCCCACCAAACCTGCAATTCTGAATAAGGAGCGAATGATCAAATAATATTGATTCAAACAGAGAAAAGCACAATGATCGTCATGCAGTGATAGCCTATCATAAATGATAACAATCATTAAACTGCTTCAAAAAGGCAACTTTTCAAATGTAAAAAAACAAATGAGAGCAATGCAAGTGCTCCTACATCTGGGCCCTGTTGATTAGATTGCCAGCAGAGGGAACTAAGGCAGGCACAGAACGTTCACCTTGCCATCAGTTTGCAATGCCAAACACAATCAAAGGAGGCAGTATTGACACATCACTAAAGCGGATGTGTTTCCATACATCTTTGCCCCTGTGACTGTCCATATGAATAGTTTCACACGGAAATACAACTCAACCAACAAGTTACTGGCCCCCTAGGTTACCTGTTCGAGTGGCATTAGAGAATTTCTTGTGGCCGTGCAATGCTAACAGTATGCATGCTTTTATCAAGTGTGGACCACACATGTGCCATTAACCCGAGTGCCAACAGTATCAGAATGATTATCTCGCCTTGCTTTGCTGGGTTGCCTCACATGTTCTGGTTGTGCGAAATGTTTTTTGCACCGTAAGGAGAATGTACATATGTGACGATGGACACATTGACGTGCAGCGGCGGTGCGTTAACCCTTCTTCTGTGCGTGCTAACAAAGTGCGCATGTGCTTTGTGTCTAGCGCAGAGTATTGCCAGTACATTCTGTGCCACGTCTAGATCAGCAAAGACAGTGTATTGCATTCTCCAGATTGACATTTATCTAACAGTATAAAAAAGGACAGTTGTATGTCTGTCCCTGTATGTTTGTTGGATGAAGTCATGCGCAGTGGAGACAAATTCACATAGCTTCGCCTGTTGTCACCGCTGGAGGGAGCTGTTGCCTTAGGATATGTAGTGGTCCTATTGTGTCAATGAAAACCTGCACTTTGGACCGTGTACAGGGACTCTTACATAGTTGCTAATATTTTATTAATTATTTTCAGGAAATGGTAACTACTTTTCACATGTCAAAATGATGCTTTCGTAAAAAAATAAAGGAAAAAAAAACGTCTTTAGTGGCAGCATAGTGAACAGTGACAGAAATGGAAAAATATTTATTAAACGTGCCTCTCCCAAAACATGTTTTTACATTAACACACTAACTAACTGGCCTGCAATTTATGAAAAATGAATACTCCAGGCCAAGCAAACCTGTGAAGGAAATATTTAAAATGTGCTTGTTGGGAATGTGTAAGTCACTGAGACAACTCCTTGTCTTCCCACTAGCGCACAGACCCAATTCAGAAAATGCAGGAAAGCGGGTACAGGCATCATGTAGCCTTTCCCTAAGCTTTAAATAACATGTCTGCTGGGAGAAATGCAACTAATCCTAACAGACACACAGTCTGAATGCTTCTAGAAATTGAGAAATTGAGGGTTTATATTTAAAATAACTCAGCATGTTTGCATCTATATTAAAGCAGTCTTTTATGACACCGGATGGGATAAATACCCAGCAAATAGAATTCAATCTGAAACTGCATTCTCAACAAGAAAGTACCTGAGGAATACATGTGTTGTGAATCATAATGCTGTATTTTTGTAGCGAGCAGTACGAGAAGTAAATCCATGCGTTTTTAGACTGGTAGTAATGTTGCCCACAATTGCCTGAGTTTTAAGCCATCTTGGTATAAGGCGTTTCACCATTCTTGAGCAAATAAACGTATTTGCAGCTGGGGGATTGCCTGCTTTAGAGACAGATGGCGGGTGCATAGTACTCCCCCCCCTCCCCACCCCCCGCCACTCCCCTGTAAATGTAGTTGTGTTGTGCAAATGGTAAATGTGTTGTTTGTGGGGAATGAGGCGAGGGACCTCTGGTTGATTTATTTATTTTGTTCCACTCCTCAATAGGCCTAAAAAGGAACTGATCATACCTCGCCACTCTCCCCACAGTGTGGCGCATGAAGGAAAATGTTCAGTCTATGTTCAGTGCCTTGGCTGATTTGAATGCATTCGGGCATACCATCGCTAACATACCATGCCATATCTTCATGCCAACATTATTCCTTGTGAAGTGTTAGGACACTCACCTACCAGTGATAGGCGCTGGGTTTGGTCTCGACCTCCTCCAGTGCCTGTTTATATTGGGCTTGTGTTTTTATTATTGGTTTTTTCTTGACATATGGAACAAACACATAAATGCAGTGGGTAATATGAGGTTGATGTACGCTTAGGAAAGGAATCGGCCTTGCTGCTTGGTGGCCCCAGTAGATATGCCACAGCCTGTGCATCGATGCTGGAGAGTTTATGGATCTGAATGCACCTCTTAACCTCCAATGAACGTTCTTCATTCCCTCTTCGAGTTTGAATTACGGCAACACAGTTTCTACTTGCACAGTACACTTCTTAATATTTTAATGGTGATGTAGAGAATACAACATGGGCTCAAAGCCTATTGCACGCATTGGATTGAGTTAGCAGTTGCGGAGTGTAATCAAGGCCCCCAAACCAAGCGAACTGAAGGGCCCACTGGAAAAATGACCTGCCACCCGTCATATTAAAAAAAATGCCACACTGAAAATGGGCCTATTAAGGCAGACTGTGGGGGTTCTGCAATTAACACAAGGAAGTGCAATGTGAAAAAGGCCTATCTATCATTAACACCCTGCATGGAGGTGCCAGCCAATCAGGAGGATCAGAACGCGGACTGTACTGTATGTTACAAACACGTGTTCTGAGCTGCCTGGGCAGCCGGTGTCCCCTTCCCTCCCTGCCGAACTTCATCTCTTAGCATCCACGTAGTTTCCTACGTGGGTGCTAAGAGTAGGTTTCTTTTTTAAATCAAAAAGAAGCGTACCTCAGAAGCGGAGCCCGACACTGTGCAGTCCTGTTGAACAGGAAGCCATTTCCAATGTTGATGACGTCCAATGTCAGCAACATAGAAAATGGATGTCCTGTCCAAAAGGATTGCACGGTGATGGCCCATGCTTCTAAAGTATGTTTCTTTTTAAAAATTAAATAAACACCATTAGCACCTGTGTAGACAACTACACAGGTGCTAATGGCGATATGCCCCTCAGTGGTGGGCCCACCCTGTATGTTACAGCCCACCACCATCGTTAAGGGACCTTTGCTGTGCTCTGGCCCTTAAATTAGATGGCGGCCAGCTACCTACAGATGGGCCCGCCACCTCAGGGCATATAGCCTCATTACAAAAGGAAATGCAGCCTTTTAATTCATAGTGGCAGAAGAAAATCGAAGGCCCCTTTCACATGAAAACCAGGATTTGCAAATTCAGACACAAAAATGGATTTACATGTGTGTTTGCAGTTTGAAAGCAAGACATGAGGAAAATATTCCCCAGCTACCTTGAAGATGTCAGGGAAAAGACTAAGGCCCTGATTCACAGAGAGTTTTCCAATGGGTTTTTGCCATTATGACATGCTTCTGTGACTTAAGCCCTTAGTTTGTATTAAACAAGAAGTAATTGTCACGATGCCGCACCCGGGGAGCCGGCTCAGGCCCTGCGTCCCCGAAAGCGGACATCAAGTCCCCGGGGAAGGTCCCAGCAACCCCTTATAGGGGCCCTTTGGACAGCGTCCTGGCGCCTATGGTGCCAGGCTCATAGAAAACGTCAGTCCTGGCGCCATAGGCGCTAGGCTCATTATGAAAGTGTTTGGGTGCACTTACCTGATGCAGACCATGCTGCAGAACCCCGGCCTCCTTGAGGCCTGAAAGGAACTACTTTACCTGTGGGACTCATTTACCACCCGGGCGTGGTCGGGGAAGGATACATACCTGATTGGAGGAAGGACACATTCTAGGAACTTCTTCCAAGGCTATTTAAACCACACCCGATCAGCCACACGTGCTTCGCGTTGTTCTGCATCTAGCAGCTGGACGCTCACCGTGTCTGCTCCTGCATCTTGACTTCTGCCACACCTGCCAGCATCCTGAATCACCTGCAAAGGAAGGGAACAGGAGAACAGAAGAAGGAAAAGGCCTCACCTGCTAAATCTGCATCACAGAGACATTTCGCCGACAATCCTGAAAAGGAAGACATTTATTTTTAAAAGCACATCACATCGATCGCTGCAGCGCCCCATTCTACTCACCTTTACAGGGCGCCTCCATGTTCAGCAGTGACCATCCGGATTCGCAGTCGCGCCCCCGCGCCTAGGGAGAAAAAGACAAGAACAAAGGTGAGAGAAAGAAGGGAAAAGGGAAGCTAAAACTCCATGTCAAGACTTACCTATTGGGTCATTCCCTTTTCATTTCGGATCCGCGCCGCATCCAGGCATTTTCGGACCCCGGCCCCTAAGGGGAAAAAGACATCAGCGTTAATGAGTGATTGAAAAGACATTACCAAAACACTCATTAAAGACTTACCTGATTTCCACAAGGATTTCACCGCTCACCTCAGGTCGGTGCCTGTTCCCCGGCATTCCATACCCTGGCCCCTATGGGGCCTTCCAGGATTTAAAAGCTAAGTTTACCTCCGCACCTATATTGAAACACCCACGTCCAGATCTCCCGTATGTCGTTGAAACTGACGCATCCAGCCTAGCCATGGGAGCAGTTCTGTCTCAAAGAGATCCTGAAACCAACCAACTGCATCCCGTAGCATTTTGGTCCAGAACATTCTGGGCACCAGAGATTAATTACGCAATCACTGACAAAGAACTGTTAGCCATAAAGTCTGCTTTTAAAGCCTGGCGGCATTACCTGCTTGGCGCTAGACATACCATCACGGTGATCACTGATCACCAGAATTTACAGTATTTGAAAACCGCCAAGGCTCAGTCATCACGGCAGCTCCGATGGGCTTTGTTTTTCACTGAATTTGATTTCGTGATTACCTATCGACCTGGCTGCAAGAACAGCAAAGCAGACGCCTTATCCCCAATTGGAATGGGAGAATCTGATACAAACTCAGAACCAGTACCAATAATTCCCGAACAGAGAATTCTAGGCATGACTTTGTTACAGACACTTGAAGACATTCAAGTCAGAGTGAAACAACTCCTGGACCCTACAGTCCTACAGGATTGGATACAAAAGGGATCAGACTTTACCATAGATAATGGTTTACCTTATTACCAAGGACGCTTATTCCTGCCGCACAAGGATTTACATGAACTAGTTATTTCAGGTTATCATGATACATTAATAGAGGGACACCCCGGTATTGCCAAGACAATGGAAAAGGTGAAACGACAATTCTGGTGGCCCTCTTGGCGAAAAGATGTTAAATCTATTGTGATGTCCTGTGGTGTTTGCGGCCAAAATAAAGGTCAAAAGAAAAGACCAGCCGGTCTCCTTCAACCTCTAGACATACGCCAGCACCCTGGCACACCCTATCAATGGATTTTATTACGGACTTGCCTCCTTGTTCGGGATACAATACCATTCTGGTAATTGTGGATTTGTTTTCCAAAATGGCCCACTTCATTCCTTTGAAAGGTTTACCTTCAGCTTCTGTCCTAGCCAAAGAATTCCTTGAAAATATTGTTCGGCTACATGGATTTCCATCTATACTAATCTCTGACCGGGGAAGCCAATTCATTTCCCACTTCTGGCGCAAATGTTGTCAAGTGGCGCAAATGTTGTCAAGTGGCACAAATCGACGTAAGCTTATCGACCAGTCACCACCCTCAGACCGATGGTCAGACCGAGAGGACAAATCAGACCCTTGAGCAGTACTTATGGTGTATGTTACAGCAATCTGAAAGCAACTGGAAAGACATTCTTTGGATAGCCGAATACGCATATAATAATTTGGTACACTCTGGAACTGGCCATAGTCCTTTTTATACCTTGTTTGGACATCACCCTCGAACCTCAAACCTCGCCTCACCTCAGAACCTCGGAGTGCCCGCAGTAGAACATTTGCATTCTACCATTACCCAAGCCTTCAAAGAGGCAACCACGCATTTACAACAAGCCAAGAGAAAATACAAGGAGAATGCTGACCTACATCGGAGTGAAGTACCTCTGTATCAGATTGGGGATCAAGTGTGGTTAGCTACCAGACATTTACCGCTCAAAGGGTCTCAAACTTTTAACCCAAAATATCTGGGACCTTAATCTATTACGGCAATAATTAACCCAGTAGTGGTTAAACTTGATTTACCAGCTAATATGCAAATTCACCCTGTTTTTCATGTGTCACTTCTGAAACCAGTGGTACCCGGAACCCTACTACTCAAACCTCCAGAACCTATTCAAATAGATGGGGAACCCGAATTCGAAGTGAAGAACATGTTAGATTCAAAAATGTTTAGCTCAAAGCTTTTCTACCTAATTGATTGGAAGGGGTACGGACCTCAGGAGAGGTCGTGGGAACCCAGTGACCATGTGCATGCACCTCGATTAGTCAGGAAATTCCACCGACTCTTCCCAAACAAACCAAAACCCTCGGAGGGAACAACCTTGGGAGGGGCCTTGGGGGGGAGTGCTGTCACGATGCCCGCTCCCGGGGAGCCGGCTCAGGCCCTGCGTCCCCGAAAGCGGACATCAAGTCCCCGGGGAAGGTCCCAGCAACCCCTTATAGGGGCCCTTTGGACAGCGTCCTGGCGCCTATGGCCTATGGCGCCAGGCTCATAGAAAACGTCAGTCCTGGCGCCATAGGCGCCAGGCTCATTATGAAAGTGTTTGGGTGCACTTACCTGATGCAGACCATGCTGCAGAACCCCGGCCTCCTTGAGGCCTGAAAGGAACTACTTTACCTGTGGGACTCATTTACCACCAGGGCGTGGTCGGGGAAGGATACATACCTGATTGGAGGAAGGACACATTCTAGGAACTTCTTCCAAGGCTATTTAAACCACACCCGATCAGCCACACGTGCTTCGCGTTGTTCTGCATCTAGCAGCTGGACGCTCACCGTGTCTGCTCCTGCATCTTGACTTCTGCCACACCTGCCAGCATCCTGAATCACCTGCAAAGGAAGGGAACAGGAGAACAGAAGAGGGAAAAGGCCTCACCTGCTAAATCTGCATCCCAGAGACATTTTGCCGACAATCCTGAAAAGGAAGACATTTATTTTTAAAAGCACATCGCATCGATCGCTGCAGCGCCGCATTCTATTCACCTTTACAGGGCGCCTCCATGTTCAGCAGCGACCATCCGGATTCGCAATCGCGCCCCTGCGCCTAGGGAGAAAAAGTAAAGAACAAAGGTGAGAGAAAGAAGGGAAAAGGGAAGCTAAAACTCCATGTCAAGACTTACCTGTTGGGTCATTCCCTTTTCATTTCGGGTCCGCGCCGCATCCAGGCATTTTCGGACCCCGGCCCCTAAGGGGAAAAAGACATCAGCGTTAATGAGTGAATGAAAAGACATTACCAAAACACTCATTAAAGACTTACCTGATTTCCACAAGGATTTCACCGCTCACCTCGGGTCGGTGCCTGTTCCCCGGCATTCCGTACCCCGGCCCCTATGGGGAAAAAGACACTAGCATTAGAACATTAATGCATGGACACAAGGGGAACCACTTATAGAAAAACTTACCAGGAAGCCAAGCAAGTTTGGTTCTCACCCATCCGAAAATCCAGTGACGTAACTGGATACCAACGCGCCCCTGCATCAGAAGCAGGATGGAGAGCTCGTCCTTCCAGACCCTAAGGTGAGACGCTACGGGGAAGCACAGAAGGGTTTTGAGGAGGGTGAGAGGGGTAAGTGGGAGGCCGATTGCATTACCCCGCAGACAGTTAACCCCCTATTCTCACCTACAGAAGGATACTTCTGCAAGTCAGACAAGCCAAATCTGGGGCCCGGTCCAGTCCGTCTTCCGAAACCTGCGCATCACCTTAGACGAGGTCACAGCAGCGCGAACCAGGCCAGCGCCCCGTGGGAGTCAGGTGAGCGTTACAGTAATGTACATTGTGCGTCACCTGCAAAATACTGGCAAAAAGTGAAAAGAAAAACTTTGTTTCCATAGGTCACATGAAGATTTAGGCCCGTGGCAGACCCTTTTGGCTTGTTGTTGTGCAGAATTCTCGAATGGCTTCCCCCACTGCAAGCCTGGTTTGTGCATCGCCACTCTTTAAACCTGCAATACAATGTGGCCTCCCTGAAGGGTGTTGAAAATCAAGTGTGACCAGACCTGCTGTTGTTGGGTGTCCTGACCCACATTTGAGCTATCATGCTGCAACATTTGGTGCTGTGGGCTTAGAAAATCCAAGATGGCCAAAAAGCCCACAAGTGCGCCAGAATCCAGGAGAATCACGCAGTTTGTGCGCACACCAAAATAGTTACCTAACTTGCCACCCACCAGAGTAAAGAAAGATCTTTGTTAACAAAATCCACTGTTACTGATGTCAAAAAGTTGCTGAAATCGTGGCTCACCAGACCACTTTAAAGATTCAACCCTTTTGTGGGGTTCCACATAACCATTTTACTGTAAGGAGCCCCATCAAAACAATGTTAAGCAAGGATTTACTACCATGTAAGAACCATTCCTGTTTGGAATGCATTAATCCAAGAAAAATCCCCAAAATGGTTGCATTACGAGTACTCACCACTATCAGAAAGCCGGCGTTTTAAAACAACACCAGACTTTTTTTTGTGTAAAACTGAATAAATGAACCCAAAGCAGGCCAAAGAAAGTAAATTTGGACTGAAAGACACTAAAAATCTAAATGTTTAAAAGAAATTAGTGACCTACTTTTGACTGTCACATAGGTTGCAATTGTTTAAATGTCATTGTTTTAAACTTAGAATCAGCATTCTAGCTGCATATGTAAAAATGGTTAGTTTTATTTGAATGCAGAAAACTGGGTAACTAAAAGTGACATTAGCTGGGGCATGGCTTAAGGAACTGGATTCTGCTTGACAACTTCCCCCCAATTGGAGTGAAACTGGATCCACAGCAGTTCCCAGGCCTAGCTGCCTTTTGCTGCTCCCACCAAAAGGGATCTGACACTTCTCTGATTGAATTACCTGGGCTCTGCAGGAAATTGAACAAAGCCCTGTCCTGACTCAGGCAAATGTTTTATTGGTGGGAGTCGTAAATGTGGCTTCCTCCTGGAAGGAAAGGGGAGGAGCACTGCATGTGAGAGAGCAAGCTGGCTTGGCAGAAACTGGGAGGGGGAGAAACTGGAGACAGAGGCTGAGCTTGATGAAAGTGGAAAGACTGGTTTCTGTACCATGTGACCTGAAAAGACACACACCTGTAGCCAGAATATGGTTTTAGAAAAAGATGAATAACTCATAGTACGGACTTGTCATAATTATTTAAATGATACCATAATCCTTGTGATTTTTCTGCCCACATTTTAAGAGGTTTTTAGAACCGGTGGCATGATCTGGGGGCAAACTAGCAGTTAAGAGGGTATTAATTAAAATGTCTGCATGTGAAAAGTCTGATACTTCATCAATTAATGCCTGCATGCCTTGCACACATTTGGGTACATTTGAGTAAGAATCTGATATTGGTAACTTGACCAAAAAGTGAAATATGTTGCCATTTCTCAATGCAAGCTCTCAGGAAGAGCAGATTTGAACAGGGTATATCTCATGTGATATGCATGATGGGTGCATGTAATTTCAAACCACTGTGTAGCTATGAAATATGTCTTTTTGATCAAATATAGATTGTGTGTAAAGTTGACAGGGGTGGGTTCTCTGTATCATAAACAGACCTCAACATGATGACACTTCATTTCATTCCCCCAATCAAGGGGAAGAGGAGGAAGTGGCCAATGACAAGTGGAGAGGGGCTGGCTAGTGATGCTGCTTACACACCCACTTTCAAAACACATAAAAGCAGACAGTCAGGACAGATAGGGACCTTCAGTTCCATTTGCTGCGGGACGCTCTGCCGGGAAAATCCATACTTTACCTCCATCAACCTCCAGAGAGCCAACATAGAGACTTCAATCTATCCACCTTCAGAGACCAAGACTTTACTTCAGAATTTGTAGCAGAGAGGTCAACTACAAGCTTAATCCCTCTTTAGCAGGCCTCAAATCATTGCCATTATCACAGCCAGGCGAGCTGTTTGAATTCTTTGCAAGAACTCTTGCCATTTGCCAGAGAGCAGTGTTGTATCCAGAGAGAGACCAGCTGAACAAGAGACCGCTGTATCCGGACCCACAGGCCTGATCAGAACCAGAGACCCAGACCAGACCACTGTTCGCAGAACCAGAGAGCTGACCCAGACTGCTGTGCGCAGAGACAGTCCGTGGCGAGTGAAGAAAACCTGACCAGATCCTTGGCGAGGCCCATTCTATTTCTAAATATATTGTGAGTACCTAGCAGAACTGTGCAGAACCAATCTCTTAGTTAAAATAATCTAATCCAAGCTATTTTAATCTAAGTAGAACTGCCTCCTAACTGTCACCTGTCATTTGCAAAGCTGTCACCTGTCATTTCTAGTTGCTAGCTGTCACTTGTCACTTTGAACTTTAAAAATTTCAAATCTGAAAAACAACCTTTACCATATCGCTCATATCTCCGTGACCGTTTGTCTTAGAGACTTGCAGTAACTTTCCTCTGAAAGCTGGGAACCTAGAACCGCATTCCTATTCTCTACACTTTTGCCGCAATCGCGAAAAACGCACTCGCGAATTTTACCGCGATTTGCAAATTTCTCCACGTGTGAAAACAGCAGCTTCCTTGCTTTCCTTGTTAAAAATTCGTTTGCCTCTTAAGAACCATCCCTGAATCATTGCTAGAGTGAGCCTGGACTAATATTAACTTGATACCACTCACCCTGAGCCTCTAGAGGGAATTAAAAGCATTTTAGCATATTTTTCACTTCATTGCCAGCACATATAAAAGCATTTTGGGCCTGTGTTTCAAACTTCTGTAGTCTAAGCTTGCTGGGGTGAACTGAATTACATTTGATTGCATTTCTGAGAACTGTGTGCTTTCCTTCCATTTCCTTGCATTGCATAAAAGGGGGGGTGAATTGTCCAAGAAAGTGATTACATTGTCTTTTGCTGAAATCCTATCAAGTTATTTTCTGTACTGCATTTCATTCCACATTGCATCCATTTGAAACCATCAAAGTATTGTTGCTATCTTATCCATCCTTTAACCACTCATCATTGATTATAAAGAAGTGTGCTAGTGCCGGACTATCCATTATTGATTACTGCTCAGATTAAGTGTGATATTCAATTATTAATTTATTATAAAGAGTGATATATATATATATTGTTTAAATTATCAAATAAACCGTTTAAACTTGCAAAACAGAACTACTTCGTGGCTGAGTGGGGTCAGGGGATTCCAAGAGAGGGGTGTTATATAGGGGTAGTCATCCAGAAAGCATGAACTGGACATAAAGATATATCAATAAGGGTTTCCATTCAGTATCCCAGACTAGGCATCGACTTAGCTGTAGTGTTGAATTGAATCCTCTTACAAATTGGGGGCTTGTCCGGGATGTTTGGGTTAGATCTACCATTTGTGCAGATTAATACAGCGTGCCAGCTGACCAGATACACATATCCGGTCGGATCACCACGCTGTGTTACGCTGTAAAGCACTCCTCAAAGGAATGCTCTAAGGAAAAGGTCTGTTTTGCAAAAATAAAATACAAACTTCTGTAAGTCAGGAAGGAACTCAAATTCCAGAATGACGACCTTAGTAGACATGAAAATAGCCAGAGAGCACTTCTTACATAAGTTATTTGTGAGAGGTGAGTGGACTCATCAGGACCAGACTGTCTGGTTGCAAGCAATCGCACCCCAGATCACGGAAACAGGGTCAGATACATGGAGAGACCAGGGTCCCTTACATGTGGCCCTGAGTGAACTATATATGTCCTCTAAGGCCAAGGATGAGCACAACAAGATTGCCAGGGTAGCGGCATATTTATATTTACATATGGGAGCCATGCAGGACAAATGTGCTGAAGGCCAAGATCTGGCGAGTAGGCAACTGCTGGCATTACAGAAGGCCCAATCTGATCTGGACTCTTCTGAGCAGAGGCTGCAGAGGAGCCAGGAGTCAGAAAATGATAGTAGGCAGTATATCATTAAAATAAAGGAGGAGATGGATATACTGCAACAGGAAAAGGCTGACCAGGATACTAGATTTCTGGCCCTGCAGAAGGAGCACCAAGACAGTTTGGACTCCTTACTGCAGAGCCAGAACAAGCTGGAGCAACAATTAGACTTTAACAGGGCATGCACGGAGCAGGTAGCCACCCTGCAAAGTCATCTAGATAGAGTGAAGGCAGAGAGCAACAAGCTGATTTTGAAAGACCTGGATACCCAGGCAGAGTTTGATGAAGAACGCCAGAAAGCTGGTGCCTTTCAAAGGCAGAGGGACGACCTGGCGGCACAAATGCAGGCTCTTAGCCAGGAAAGAGACGCCTTAGGCCAGGAAGTCTGCCATTTAAAAAGAAAAACAGAAGAAAATCACTTGGCCCTCCAGGGGCTGAGTGACCTCCAAAAAGAACACCAGAACTTGTTAGAACACACCAGGAGGGTGGAGGATGCTCTGGCAAGAAAGGAGCAGGCCAATAGGGACACAGCTCAGGAGGTAACCCTCCTGCAGCAAAGACTGGCCCATTGCTCCAGGACCAATCAGGAGGCACAGAGAGAGAATGAGGCTCTCTGCCAGCACAATGATAGACTCCAACAACAGGTAGCGATGCAGGAGAGACTGATAGAGTCTAGTAAGGCCTTAACTGAGGAACTGAAGGCGCAGGCTATTGCATTGCAACAGGGAGCAGGGGCGGATAGAGATGAGGTTCGCTGGGAAAGGGAAACTCCTGAGCATAACCTCAGGAGCCCTAGTACCAGAGGCCTTTATCTCTCTCAGTCCCTGGACTCTGCCACCCCCATGTCCCCTGGCGCACATGAGCACCGGGCCACAGGGATGGCAGATTACTATTCAGCCAGACGCATGGGGCTCATAGGCCAGTACCTCCCAGGAATGGATGGGCGGGCATCCGGGTATGGGCACCCAAGCACAGTGCAATTTAGTGGGGAACCCCAGGAGAGTAGGCCCATTAAGGGCATCCTGAAAACCTCTGCCCAGTTAGGTCAGTGGGGGGGGGGGGTACCCATCAAATCCTGGCAGCAAAGAGGAATCTGAAGACTCCTCTGAACGGTACAGGACACAGGAGACCAGGTCCCCACATTCTGCCAGCCATTCCCAGGCTCGCAGAATCCGGGAAAACCTGGAAGAACAGACGGGAACCTCTGGGAGCAGTGCCTCTGAGTCAGAAGATGAATGGACCAGGGTTACCCGGACCAAAAGGGCCAATAAGACAAAAAGGGCCTTGCTTAAGGACCCCTTAAAGCAGATTAAGGCAATCAGGAGCGTCATCACGCCTTATCATAAGAACGCCAAGTATTCTGTTTGGGAGCACTTAGAGTTGTTTGAGCAAATGATGGAGACTTTCCATTTGAAGGACAGCCAAAGCTGTATTCAATATGTAAAGTGGACCTTCTCCCCGGAATACTCCAGTTTCTTTGCGTGGCTGGAGGACCAAAATCATTTAAGATGGTCCATCTATAAGGCGGCCATCTTGAAACATTTTTCTACTCATAGAAATCCTCAAGAGGCTCGCAAGGCAGCCTACAATTTACAATGTGGGGGTGATCAGGCCCCACAAGAGTTTGTGCAGGAGTTAAAGCGTGCTTTTGCACAGACCACAAGAAGGGTGCGCACGGATAGCAGAGAATTTATTAATACGTTTTTCCATGCCTTGCCCAAATACATAATGACCCAGCTCGTGCGGGATTTTCACGAGAAAAGATCTTTAGACTGGGTCATTGAACAGGCGACCCGGATCTATGAGGTGCAGAAGCCAATAGAAAATAAAAATAATGCGCCCAAAAACCCCAAAGCCAACAACACCCCTGCTGCTGCCAAGGTGGCAGAGGTAAAGGTCACCCCGTTTTAGATTTGGAGATGGGGGCCTAAAAACCTACCTGCACCTAATAATGCTAGGCCCAGAAGGTCCTCGGGCCAGTCACAGACAGGGAGCCAGGGAGGCAGCCCCACAAATGGGGTCCCTCGCTCTCCTGATTATGTACGCCCCCGTTACAAGGGAAACAGACCCATCCTGGGTTATGTGTGGACTCCTACAGCCCAAGGGGGGGGATCCAGCCAAGCACCTAAGCCAGAGAACTTCCCTCCCAACTTCTCACAGGAGGGCAGAAACTCACCAAACTCTGGGCAGAACTTCTTCCCCAGGTATCCACCCAACTTCCAGCCCCAAAATCCTCCACCCTTCTTTCCCCAATTCCCTGAGCCCAGACAACCGAATCCGGGAGAGGGGAGGCCAAGGGTGGAGGGGTATCCAAATCTTCCCAACCAGGGGTACTACCAAGGAAGGAATAGCTACCCTTCCCGGGATCAGCCCAGGGGAGAAAACAGGGCCCCGTATCAGCCTGAGCGGGTTTCCAGGATAGAGCGCCAGGTTCAAAACATGGCGCGGGATCTGGGTCACATACTGAGGGCTCAGAAGAACCCTCAGATCGGCATGCCAGCGCAGAACGCACCCAACTCTGGACCTGGTGCTCCAGAACAATGACGGGGGCAGCACCCCGATAACTCACCGGTTCCCAGGGAGGAGGCACAAAGGGAAGGGGGGTGTAAAGCCTTTGAGGAAGCTTCCTTCCTCACTTGTAAACAGCCACTGGAAACCCAGGAACCGGAAACAAAATCTCTTGCCCCTGAAAGTCTGCCTCCTAAGGAGCAGAGGGGGGGTAGGAGAAACAAAAGACCCAAACAGACTCAGTTTGAGGAGGAGGTACAGATCTTCCAATTTGAGGGAGAGGGATCCTCAGAAGATCCTGGGAAAAGGATCTTCTCCTTCAGAGATGGGGGAACTCCTCCCAAGGAAAAATGGGCCCCAAGGGATTCCAATCTAGACTGGGGAGATATGGAGACTGAGCTACCACCGCCCATCATCTCATCCCAGAACCCACAATACCAAAATCCCCTGGTTCAAACCCATCCTGATGACTGCCTCCAAAAAGGGGGGGGCGGCCCAGAACCGGAGCCAGGGGAACCCACAATGGCTCTGATCTCCAGTTGCCAACTTTTTCTTTCAGATTCCCAAGGCTCTCCACAGAATTCTGCCCAAATCTCTTCTCTAGCGATGTCCAAAACCAGAAAGTTAGCCCACCAGTTGTCCAAAAATGTGCATTATCTGTGCCCCCTTGAGGAGAAGGAGGGAAGATACTATGCCCCGGTACAAGTACAGGGGCAGGGTACAATTTTGGCACTGGTGGACACTGGATCTCAAGCTACCCTTCTGTCCAGAAGGGCCTTTGACGAACTGAATGCAGGAAGGGGACAGAATTACCAAATTCCTCTCACCTCTCTTCCTGGACAACTGCAGAACTTTGACGGGAAGGAAATTCCCGTTGAGGGGACTGCAGACTTGGACATTAAGATCGGGCGACACAAGGTGAAACACCCGGTCATAGTAGTGACTCCAGAGGGCATCCCTTGTTTACTGGGGAATGACCTCCTGAGGAGGTTGTCACCCTTAATAGATTGCGTAAACAAGGTCCTCTGGACCCAGACTAGCCGACCAATAAAATTAAAACAGAGTGTCAACCATGTTAGTTTAAACGGCACCTGCCACATAGTTGAACAAAAATCTGACCAAGTAGAATTTCACTTCCAGAACAACCAAATTCCAGATGTGACAGTAATAGCAGTAGGACAACAGACTGGTGATGAGGGGTCCTCTCTATTTCTGAAAATCAACCTTCCTTCCAGTTTAAGGTGGTATTCCACACTGGAAGGAAACACCCTGAAATTCTTTACCAATCCACAATCAGAAACTCCCACTCCTATAGTCCAGAAAGATGTGAAATCAGCTCAGAGCCTGGCTGATATTCAGCAAATTGGAGAGCAGTTGTTCATCCCTGTTCAGTTAAATGATGGGAAGGACTCTGTTCTCGCTCGAGTGTGCGTGAACAATGGTAAGAGCTTCATCAGCGAAGCCATGTTTCGCCAACTCCCAAAAGATCCAGCCATTCCCACATTCAAACTGATAGACAAATGGGAAATGGACCTGGAAGTACCTAATTCCAAACAGCTCCTGCCAAGCAGGTGTATGCTCAAAATCTCCATTGGCAACAAGAGCATAGTCCATAATTGTTGGGTCGTGCGAGACGTCACTGCCGCCTTTTACTTAGGCAGTGACATTCTCAATCGCTTTGCCATTAGTTTGGACCTAATAAACTTCAAAGCTTGGTCCCGATTAGCGGATAATCCCATGGGCTTTGATGATCCAGAAAAAGCATTTAGGTCAGCTCAATTGCTACCGTATGCAGTTGAAATTCAGATCAAAGAGGAAGTCACCATCCCAGAAAGGACCCGACAATTCTCCCTGGAAGTGAAAGTTAAAAGAGGACAATATCTGCAAAACCCTGATGCTTACATACATCTAAACGCTTCTCTCCAACAGCAAGGGTTGGGGGTAAACCCAACTCCATTAGTCAACATAGAACATGACACCATTCCAATAGAGGTGGATAAAAGCGACTTAAAGAGTATTACTCTAGCCGCAGGCACCATTATTGGAATGGCGGTTGATGACCGACATTTTTCCATAGATTTAGGTAATGAACTGTTAGGGCCAATCCCCAAGGACTGCTTTGACAGTGACAGTGATGACAATACAACACCAGACAGGATTTTTACCCGGCATGGGGGGACCTTCCTGGTGTACACTTCTTGCCCTTATGGTAAGGAAGATGTGACTTGTGACTTCAGGAGGGATGAGGTGATTTTCCAGGTCCATGAGGGCTGCCTTTCCCACCTGAAGCCTCCAGTCCAAATCAGCACTCTGACCAGGGACTTCTACACCCAGCTGGAGGAGGCCGCTGAGATAGCCAAACCAGAAGTCTTTCCAGGCTTCAGGCAGATGGTGGAAGAGAGAGTCAACCTAGCTGATGCCTGTGTGACTCTGGAACAAAAGCAAAAGTTGAAACAAGTTTTCTTGGATTTCCAAGATCTCTTTGCGGTAGACTCATATGACTGTGGTCGCACTGACATCCACACAACAACAATCCCCATGGACCCTGGCATGACTCCAGTGTTTGTGAAGCAATATCGTTAGCCTCTCGCATCCATGGAGTCCCTTACTGAAATAATTAAGAACCTTGAGTCCAGGGGAATAATCCGTCCCGTCCACAGCACCTTCAATAATCCGGTGCTGGGAATATTGAAGCCAAACGGCCAGTGGAGACTCTGTGCTGACTTCAGGGAGCTGAACAAACGGGTCCATACTTCCCGATGGCCTCTTCCCTACATTGACCAAGGGCTGGCCCAGATTCAGGGGTCACAGGTATTCACTGCAATAGACCTGACCAATGGATACTGGACCGTGCCGGTCAGTAGGGAGGACCAATACAAGCTGGCTTTTACCTTTGGGGGCCAGCAGTACACATGGACCCGGACTCCCTTCGGATACCTTAACTCCGGTAATGAGTTCAATATTTTCCTACATAAGGCCATGCCCGACCTGGGTGCGAGGGGTAACCTGGCTTATGTAGATGATGTCCTCATCAAAAGCTCATCTCTGGAGGAACACATAGCGGAGATCCGTTATGTTCTGATGCAGTTGAGGGCCGCCGGAGCAAAACTTTCCTTTCAGAAAGCACAGTGGTGTAGAACCCGTGTTAATTTCTTGGGGCATGAGATTACTCCTCAGGGTCTCTGTCCCCCTGAAAAGAAAGTGGAAGCACTTCAGAAACTGAAAGACCCCACAACTCTGCGGGAACTAAGGAGCCTCCTTGGACTGACTAATTACAGCAGAAAGTTCATTGAGGGCTACGCAGAGATCACCAGACCCCTGATTCATCTCTTGAAGGGGGGGGTCAAGTGGGAAAGGGGTCCAGAACAAGCCGAGGCGGTAAAACAACTCAAAAGAAGCCTCTCAAAAGCGCCTTGCCTAGCTTACCCTGTCAGAAACAAGGAGTTCTTCCTGGAGACGGGGTTCTCTAATACGTGCTTGACGGCAGTATTATACCAAAAGCATGACAAGTTCTATAAAGTAATCTCCTATGCGAGCAAAACTTTATCCTCTGTGGAGGAAAAATTCAACAATTGTGAGAAGGCACTCCTGGCAATGGTGTGGGCATTGAAGAATTACCGCCCGTTTATCCAGGGGGGACACCTCATAGTGGAGACTCCACACCAGCCTCTGCAATATCTCCAAAGTGACAGAATCCGGGCCGGAAATGTGAGTAATTCCCGAATTACTTCCTGGATTCTGTCAATGCAAGGCTTTCCTGTGGAGGTCAGATATGGCCAAAATAAGAAGAGTCCCCTCGCGCAAGGTCTGGCTGACTTGCATGATTGTGCCAGAGAAAACTGTCTCGAGGACGAAAGTCTAAAAATAAAGGACAACATGGAGGCATACCTAAATTCCCCACACAAAGTCTTTGAAGAAGACAAGTGTGAGGGAATGCCCACTGTCTATGTGGATGGATGCTCGTACCATGTTGACAACAACGGGGAGAAAGAACTGGTGGCCGGCGTAGGGAATGCATGGGTGAATGAGTCCCCAGAACCCTCCGCTGGATACAAAATTGGTCCCCGAAGTAGTCAGGTGGCAGAATTGATGGCTGTGCATCAGGCCATCCTCACTGCTGTCCAGCATCAACTCCGCGAACTGGTCATAATCACAGATTCGGATTATGTACGGAACGGGTTCGTGGAGCACCTGGTTAATTGGAAAACCATAGGCATGTTATGTGCTAACAACAAACCTTTGAAACATGGGAAGTTGATCCAAAACATTGATGATCTCGTCACCTCGAATGAGATGACCATCTATTGGAAAAAGTTCAAGGGTCATTCCAAAGTAGAGGGACCAGACAAAACTGGAAATGACTTAGCTGATCAGCTGGCCAAAACCGGGGCCATCCAAGGGGATCTAATTGAGATTGAGTCCCTGTTGGGGGAAATCCAGGTCACTGCTATCACTAGGTCCCAGACAAATGCTCACAATGACCTTTCAATTGCACAATGGAGTAAGGAGACCCCTGATGCTGATTTGATTACAGCTCAGAAGGGGGATCCAATTATTGGTAAGTTTTACCAACACCTTGAGGACCCTGAGAACTTTCCCCTGACGGATACCGATTACACTGGGAAAGAGGACCTAAGAGTGTTGATGAAATGTCCAAAAATGTTCTGAATCCAAGACGGTTTGCTGGTAAGGAAATCCAAAGCTGGCCACGATCAGTGGGTGGTTCCTACCTCATTCCGAAGCCTGATGTTAAGTCACGCCCATGATGCGGCCACCGCCGGTCATAGGGGGTTTCACACAACACTGGAAATCTTAAGAGAGGTTGCATACTGGCCACACATGGGGCAGGACCTTGACCAATACTTGAAGGGGTGTCTTGTGTGTGCACAATTTCAGCCATCATCCCTCACGCACCGTGCACCCCTCCAAAAGAGGGGGATGACACTGCCATGGTCAGATTTACAAATCGACTTCGTAGGCCCCGTGATTCGCTCTGCTAGGGGGAATAAGTACATGTTGACTGTGACATGCTTGTTTACCAAGTGGGTGGAATGTCTCCCAGCCCCAAATTGCAAGGCAGAAACCGCAGCTGCCTTGATGATTAACCACATCTTTTCCCGTTTCGGTCTACCTCAAAGGATTGAGTCAGACAGGGGTAGCCACTTCACCAGTGAAGTAATGACAAAGATGTGGGAGATACTGGGGGTCAAAAGGAAGTTGCATATCGCTTACCGGCCAGCTTCTTCTGGGGCAGTAGAGAGATATAACCAAACCATTGTGAGCATACTAAAAAAGTTTGTGGCAGATTCTGGGCCAAGTTGGGATATCCGATTAACTCTGGTCCTAATGGCCATCAGATCTACCCCTTCATCTGCAACCAAAATGTCACCATTTGAGTTGATGACTGGGCGCAAGATGGTGCTTCCTCAGCATTTGCTCTAGAGGACCCAAGAGCAGACACTGATAAATGCCTCCACAACTCATGAGTATGTGGAGAATTTAAGGAAACACCTTGAACATGCTTTTGCTTATGCTCAGCGGAATCTAGAAAGATCAGCTGATAGCATGAAGACCCACTATGACCTGAATACTTCCAAGAAGGAATATCAGGTGGGGGACCGGGTCTAGCTATACAAATTTCCAAATGAGCCAGGCCAAACAGCGAAAATTTTTGCCTACATGGAAGGGACCCTTTGAGATTATAGACAAAATCTCCCCTGTGGTCTACAAGATCCGCATCCCCAAAGGCGGTTTGGCAGAGGGGGAAGACAAGTGGGTCCACATTAACCAGTTGAAGGGTTGCCACCCCAGGCACACTCTGCAACAACTGGAGGAATCCTCTGGAATCCTAGAGGGTGCTGTCTCAGATTAATTCAGTTCTAACTTAAAATATCCTACATATCGCCTATCAAATTCTGAGTTTCCCAAATGTGGGTGTTTTCGTTTTTGAATGCAAAAAGAAATGTGCATGTTCATATGTTTTGACTATAAATTTATATGCCACCCCACTATATCAATGGTGGGGAGAAATGTCCATGAATAGGTATTGCCGCTCTTCCTTTGTCGTCCTAGGAGAAAGAAAACCTGGAGACGGGCCAAGGAGGACGATCCGGAGACCGGGAGCAGAGACGCAAGGGGCCCAGGGTACTGCCCAATATTCCCATCAGGACCGGCGAGGAGAACCGATCGATCAGTACCGGATGGAGGAAAAGATGCTGAACTGTGCCATTTGCAGAATCGGAAGAAGATTATGCGGACAGACCAGTGCGTGGGTCAAAACCCTTGTGCACCCGACTCCCCATCGACTCAAATTCAAAGGGCAGTCACATGGGGGGATCTGTTGGGTGTCCTGACCCACGTTTGAGCTATCATGCTGCAACATTTTTGTGCTGTGGGCTTAGAAAATCCAAGATGGCCAAAAAGCCCACAAGTGCGCCAGAATCCAGGAGAACCACGCAGTTTGTGCGCACACCAAAATAGTTACCTAACTTGCCACCCACCAGAGTAAAGAAAGATCTTTGTTAACAAAATCCACTGTTACTGATGTCAAAAAGTTGCTGAAATCACCAGACCACTTTAAAGATTCAACCCTTTTGTGGGGTTCCACATAACCATTTTACTGTAAGGAGCCCCATCAAAACAATGTTAAGCAAGGATTTACTACCATGTAAGAACCTTTCCTGTTTGGAATGCATTAATCCAAGAAAAATCCCCAAAATGGTTGCATTACGAGTACTCACCACTATCAGAAAGCCGGCGTTTTAAAACAACACCAGACTTTTTTTTTGTGTAAAACTGAATAAATGAACCCAAAGCAGGCCAAAGAAAGACTTACTGAGAGGTGGATACAATCTAAAGTTATATTCTGAAGTGACTTGAAGGTTTATAACAAGACTGGCTGAGCTGTGGATTTCAGCAGTTTAAGTAAATTTGGACTGAAAGACACTAAAAATCTAAATGTTTAAAAGAAATTAGTGACCTACTTTTGACTGTCACATAGGTTGCAATTGTTTAAATGTCATTGTTTTAAACTTAGAATCAGCATTCTAGCTGCATATGTAAAAATGGTTAGTTTTATTTGAATGCAGAAAACTGGGTAACTAAAAGTGACATTAGCTGGGGCCTGGCTTAAGGAACTGGATTCTGCTTGACAACTTCCCCCCAATTGGAGTGAAACTGGATCCACAGCAGTTCCCAGGCCTAGCTGCCTTTTGCTGCTCCCACCAAAAGGGATCTGACACTTCTCTGATTGAATTACCTGGGCTCTGCAGGAAATTGAACAAAGCCCTGTCCTGACTCAGGCAAATGTTTTATTGGTGGGAGTCGTAAATGTGGCTTCCTCCTGGAAGGAAAGGGGAGGAGCACTGCATGTGAGAGAGAAAGCTGGCTTGGCAGAAACTGGGAGGGGGAGAAACTGGAGACAGAGGCTGAGCTTGAAGAAAGTGGAAAGACTGGTTTCTGTACCATGTGACCTGAAAAGACACACACCTGTAGCCAGAATATGGTTTTAGAAAAAGATGAATAACTCATAGTACGGACTTGTCATAATTATTTAAATGATACCATAATCCTTGTGATTTTTCTGCCCACATTTTAAGAGGTTTTTAGAACCGGTGGCATGATCTGGGGGCAAACTAGCAGTTAAGAGGGTATTAATTAAAATGTCTGCATGTGAAAAGTCTGATACTTCATCAATTAATGCCTGCATGCCTTGCACACATTTGGGTACATTTGAGTAAGAATCTGATATTGATAACTTGACCAAAAAGTGAAATATGTTGCCATTTCTCAATGCAAGCTCTCAGGAAGAGCAGATTTGAACAGGGTATATCTCATGTGATATGCATGATGGGTGCATGTAATTTCAAACCACTGTGTAGCTATGAAATATGTCTTTTTGATCAAATATAGATTGTGTGTAAAGTTGACAGGGGTGGGTTCTCTGTATCATAAACAGACCTCAACATGATGACACTTCATTTCATTCCCCCAATCAAGGGGAAGAGGAGGAAGTGGCCAATGACAAGTGGAGAGGGGCTGGCTAGTGATGCTGCTCACACACCCACTTTCAAAACACATAAAAGCAGACAGTCAGGACAGATAGGGACCTTCAATTCCATTTGCTGCGGGACGCTCTGCCGGGAAAATCCATACTTTACCTCCATCAACCTCCAGAGAGCCAACATAGAGACTTCAATCTATCCACCTTCAGAGACCAAGACTTTACTTCAGAATTTGTAGCAGAGAGGTCAACTACAAGCTTAATCCCTCTTTAGCAGGCCTCAAATCATTGCCATTATCACAGCCAGGCGAGCTGTTTGAATTCTTTGCAAGAACTCTTGCCATTTGCCAGAGAGCAGTGTTGTATCCAGAGAGAGACCAGCTGAACCAGAGACCGCTGTATCCGGACCCACAGACCTGATCAGAACCAGAGACCCAGACCAGACCACTGTTCGCAGAACCAGAGAGCTGACCCAGACTGCTGTGCGCAGAGACAGTCCGTGGCGAGTGAAGAAAACCTGACCAGATCCTTGGCGAGGCCCATTCTATTTCTAAATATATTGTGAGTACCTAGCAGAACTGTGCAGAACCAATCTCTTAGTTAAAATAATCTAATCCAAGCTATTTTAATCTAAGTAGAACTGCCTCCTAACTGTCACCTGTCATTTGCAAAGCTGTCACCTGTCATTTCTAGTTGCTAGCTGTCACTTGTCACTTTGAACTTTAAAAATTTCAAATCTGAAAAACAACCTTTACCATATCGCTCATATCTCCGTGACCGTTTGTCTTAGAGACTTGCAGTAACTTTCCTCTGAAAGCTGGGAATCTTGGCTTTTCAACGAACCTAGAACCGCATTCCTATTCTCTACACTTTTGCCGCAATCGCGAAAAAAGCACTCGCGAATTTTACCACGATTTGCAAATTTCTCCACGTGTGAAAACAGCAGCTTCCTTGCTTTCCTTGCTAAAAATACGTTTGCCTCTTAAGAACCATCCCTGAATCATTGCTAGAGTGAGCCTGGACTAATATTAACTTGATACCACTCACCCTGAGCCTCTAGAGGGAATTAAAAGCATTTTAGCATATTTTTCACTTCATTGCCAGCACATATAAAAGCATTTTGGGCCTGTGTTTCAAACTTCTGTAGTCTAAGCTTGCTGGGGTGAACTGAATTACATTTGATTGCATTTCTGAGAACTGTGTGCTTTCCTTCCATTTCCTTGCATTGCATAAAAGGGGGGGTGAATTGTCCAAGAAAGTGATTACATTGTCTTTTGCTGAAATCCTATCAAGTTATTTTCTGTACTGCATTTCATTCCACATTGCATCCATTTGAAACCATCAAAGTATTGTTGCTATCTTATCCATCCTTTAACCACTCATCATTGATTATAAAGAAGTGTGCTAGTGCCGGACTATCCATTATTGATTACTGCTCAGATTAAGTGTGATATTCAATTATTAATTTATTATAAAGAGTGATATATATATATATTGTTTAAATTATCAAATAAACCGTTTAAACTTGCAAAACAGAACTACTTCGTGGCTGAGTGGGGTCAGGGGGATTCCAAGAGAGGGGTGTTATATAGGGGTAGTCATCCAGAACGCATGAACTGGACATAAAGATATATCAATAAGGGTTTCCATTCAGTATCCCAGACTAGGCATCGACTTAGCTGTAGTGTTGAATTGAATCCTCTTACAAATTGGGGGCTCGTCCGGGATGTTTGGGTTAGATCTACCATTTGTGCAGATTAATACAGCGTGCCAGCTGACCAGATACACATATCCGGTCGGATCACCATGCTGTGTTACGCTGTAAAGCACTCCTCAAAGGAACGCTCTAAGGAAAAGGTCTGTTTTGCAAAAATAAAATACAAACTTCTGTAAGTCAGGAAGGAACTCAAATTCCAGAATGACGACCTTAGTAGACATGAAAATAGCCAGAGAGCACTTCTTACATAAGTTATTTGTGAGAGGTGAGTGGACTCATCAGGACCAGACTGTCTGGTTGCAAGCAATCGCACCCCAGATCACGGAAACAGGGTCAGATACATGGAGAGACCAGGGTCCCTTACATGTGGCCCTGAGTGAACTATATATGTCCTCTAAGGCCAAGGATGAGCACAACAAGATTGCCAGGGTAGCGGCATATTTATATTTACATATGGGAGCCATGCAGGACAAATGTGCTGAAGGCCAAGATCTGGCGAGTAGGCAACTGCTGGCATTACAGAAGGCCCAATCTGATCTGGACTTTTCTGAGCAGAGGCTGCAGAGGAGCCAGGAGTCAGAAAATGATAGTAGGCAGTATATCATTAAAATAAAGGAGGAGATGGATATACTGCAACAGGAAAAGGCTGACCAGGATACTAGATTTCTGGCCCTGCAGAAGGAGCACCAAGACAGTTTGGACTCCTTACTGCAGAGCCAGAAAAAGCTGGAGCAACAATTAGACTTTAACAGGGCATGCACGGAGCAGGTAGCCACCCTGCAAAGTCATCTAGATAGAGTGAAGGCAGAGAGCAACACGCTGATTTTGAAAGACCTGGATACCCAGGCAGAGTTTGATGAAGAACGCCAGAAAGCTGGTGCCTTTCAAAGGCAGAGGGACGACCTGGCGGCACAAATGCAGGCTCTTAGCCAGGAAAGAGACGCCTTAGGCCAGGAAGTCTGCCATTTAAAAAGAAAAACAGAAGAAAATCACTTGGCCCTCCAGGGGCTGAGTGACCTCCAAAAAGAACACCAGAACTTGTTAGAACACACCAGGAGGGTGGAGGATGCTCTGGCAAGAAAGGAGCAGGCCAATAGGGACACAGCTCAGGAGGTAACCCTCCTGCAGCAAAGACTGGCCCATTGCTCCAGGACCAATCAGGAGGCACAGAGAGAGAATGAGGCTCTCTGCCAGCACAATGATAGACTCCAACAACAGGTAGCGATGCAGGAGAGACTGATAGAGTCTAGTAAGGCCTTAACTGAGGAACTGAAGGTGCAGGCTATTGCATTGCAACAGGGAGCAGGGGCGGATAGAGATGAGGTTCGCTGGGAAAGGGAAACTCCTGAGCATAACCTCAGGAGCCCTAGTACCAGAGGCCTTTATCTCTCTCAGTCCCTGGACTCTGCCACCCCCATGTCCCCTGGCGCACATGAGCACCGGGCCACAGGGATGGCAGATTACTATTCAGCCAGAAGCATGGGGCTCATAGGCCAGTACCTCCCAGGAATGGATGGGCGGGCATCCGGGTATGGGCACCCAAGCACAGTGCAATTTAGTGGGGAACCCCAGGAGAGTAGGCCCATTAAGGGCATCCTGAAAACCTCTGCCCAGTTAGGTCAGTGGGGGGGGGTACCCATCAAATCCTGGCAGCAAAGAGGAATCTGAAGACTCCTCTGAACGGTACAGGACACAGGAGACCAGGTCCCCACATTCTGCCAGCCATTCCCAGGCTCGCAGAATCCGGGAAAACCTGGAAGAACAGACGGGAACCTCTGGGAGCAGTGCCTCTGAGTCAGAAGATGAATGGACCAGGGTTACCCGGACCAAAAGGGCCAATAAGACAAAAAGGGCCTTGCTTAAGGACCCCTTAAAGCAGATTAAGGCAATCAGGAGCGTCATCTCGCCTTATCATAAGAACGCCAAGTATTCTGTTTGGGAGCACTTAGAGTTGTTTGAGCAAATGATGGAGACTTTCCATTTGAAGGACAGCCAAAGCTGTATTCAATATGTAAAGTGGACCTTCTCCCCGGAATACTCCAGTTTCTTTGCGTGGCTGGAGGACCAAAATCATTTAAGATGGTCCATCTATAAGGCGGCCATCTTGAAACATTTTTCTACTCATAGAAATCCTCAAGAGGCTCGCAAGGCAGCCTACAATTTACAATGTGGGGGTGATCAGGCCCCACAAGAGTTTGTGCAGGAGTTAAAGCGTGCTTTTGCACAGACCACAAGAAGGGTGCGCACGGATAGCAGAGAATTTATTAATACGTTTTTCCATGCCTTGCCCAAATACATAATGACCCAGCTCGTGAGGGATTTTCACGAGAAAAGATCTTTAGACTGGGTCATTGAACAGGCGACCCGGATCTATGAGGTGCAGAAGCCAATAGAAAATAAAAATAATGCGCCCAAAAACCCCAAAGCCAACAACACCCCTGCTGCTGCCAAGGTGGCAGAGGTAAAGGTCACCTCGTTTTAGATTTGGAGATGGGGGGCCTAAAAACCTACCTGCACCTAATAATGCTAGGCCCAGAAGGTCCTCGGGCCAGTCACAGACAGGGAGCCAGGGAGGCAGCCCCACAAATGGGGTCCCTCGCTCTCCTGATTATGTACGCCCCCGTTACAAGGGAAACAGACCCATCCTGGGTTATGTGTGGACTCCTCCAGCCCAAGGGGGGGGATCCAGCCAAGCACCTAAGCCAGAGAACTTCCCTCCCAACTTCTCACAGGAGGGCAGAAACTCACCAAACCCTGGGCAGAACTTCTTCCCCAGGTATCCACCCAACTTCCAGCCCCAAAATCCTCCACCCTTCTTTCCCCAATTCCCTGAGCCCAGACAACCGAATCCGGGAGAGGGGAGGCCAAGGGTGGAGGGGTATCCAAATCTTCCCAACCAGGGGTACTACCAAGGAAGGAATAGCTACCCTTCCCGGGATCAGCCCAGGGGAGAAAACAGGGCCCTGTATCAGCCTGAGCGGGTTTCCAGGATAGAGCGCCAGGTTCAAAACATGGCGCGGGATCTGGGTCACATACTGAGGGCTCAGAAGAACCCTCAGATCGGCATGCCAGCGCAGAACGCACCCAACTCTGGACCTGGTGCTCCAGAACAATGACGGGGGCAGCACCCCGATAACTCACCGGTTCCCAGGGAGGAGGCACAAAGGGAAGGGGGGTGTAAAGCCTTTGAGGAAGCTTCCTTCCTCACTTGTAAACAGCCACTGGAAACCCAGGAACCGGAAACAAAATCTCTTGCCCCTGAAAGTCTGCCTCCTAAGGAGCAGAGGGGGGGTAGGAGAAACAAAAGACCCAAACAGACTCAGTTTGAGGAGGAGGTACAGATCTTCCAATTTGAGGGAGAGGGATCCTCAGAAGATCCTGGGAAAAGGATCTTCTCCTTCAGAGATGGGGGAACTCCTCCCAAGGAAAAATGGGCCCCAAGGGATTCCAATCTAGACTGGGGAGATATGGAGACTGAGCTACCACCGCCCATCATCTCATCCCAGAACCCACAATACCAAAATCCCCTGGTTCAAACCCATCCTGATGACTGCCTCCAAAAAGGGTGGGGGCGGCCCAGAACCGGAGCCAGGGGAACCCACAATGGCTCTGATCTCCAGTTGCCAACTTTTTCTTTCAGATTCCCAAGGCTCTCCACAGAATTCTGCCCAAATCTCTTCTCTAGCGATGTCCAAAACCAGAAAGTTAGCCCACCAGTTGTCCAAAAATGTGCATTATCTGTGCCCCCTTGAGGAGAAGGAGGGAAGATACTATGCCCCGGTACAAGTACAGGGGCAGGGTACAATTTTGGCACTGGTGGACACTGGATCTCAAGCTACCCTTCTGTCCAGAAGGGCCTTTGACGAACTGAATGCAGGAAGGGGACAGAATTACCAAATTCCTCTCACCTCTCTTCCTGGACAACTGCAGAACTTTGACGGGAAGGAAATTCCTGTTGAGGGGACTGCAGACTTGGACATTAAGATCGGGCGACACAAGGTGAAACACCCGGTCATAGTAGTGACTCCAGAGGGCATCCCTTGTTTACTGGGGAATGACCTCCTGAGGAGGTTGTCACCCTTAATAGATTGCGTAAACAAGGTCCTCTGGACCCAGACTAGCCGACCAATAAAATTAAAACAGAGTGTCAACCATGTTAGTTTAAACGGCACCTGCCACATGGTTGAACAAAAATCTGACCAAGTAGAATTTCACTTCCAGAACAACCAAATTCCAGATGTGACAGTAATAGCAGTAGGACAACAGACTGGTGATGAGGGGTCCTCTCTATTTATGAAAATCAACCTTCCTTCCAGTTTAAGGTGGTATTCCACACTGGAAGGAAACACCCTGAAATTCTTTACCAATCCACAATCAGAAACTCCCACTCCTATAGTCCAGAAAGATGTGAAATCAGCTCAGAGCCTGGCTGATATTCAGCAAATTGGAGAGCAGTTGTTCATCCCTGTTCAGTTAAATGATGGGAAGGACTCTGTTCTCGCTCGAGTGTGCGTGAACAATGGTAAGAGCTTCATCAGTGAAGCCATGTTTCGCCAACTCCCAAAAGATCCAGCCATTCCCACATTCAAACTGATAGACAAATGGGAAATGGACCTGGAAGCACCTAATTCCAAACAGCTCCTGCCAAGCAGGTGTATGCTCAAAATCTCCATTGGCAACAAGAGCATAGTCCATAATTGTTGGGTCGTGCGAGACGTCACTGCCGCCTTTTACTTAGGCAGTGACATTCTCAATCGCTTTGCCATTAGTTTGGACCTAATAAACTTCAAAGCTTGGTCCCGATTAGCGGATAATCCCATGGGCTTTGATGATCCAGAAAAAGCATTTAGGTCAGCTCAATTGCTACCGTATGCAGTTGAAATTCAGATCAAAGAGGAAGTCACCATCCCAGAAAGGACCCGACAATTCTCCCTGGAAGTGAAAGTTAAAAGAGGACAATATCTGCAAAACCCTGATGCTTACATACATCTAAACGCTTCTCTCCAACAGCAAGGGTTGGGGGTAAACCCAACTCCATTAGTCAACATAGAACATGACACCATTCCAATAGAGGTGGATAAAAGCGACTTAAAGAGTATTACTCTAGCCGCAGGCACCATTATTGGAATGGCGGTTGATGACCGACATTTTTCCATAGATTTAGGTAATGAGGAGGGATGAGGTGATTTTCCAGGTCCATGAGGGCTGCCTTTCCCACCTGAAGCCTCCAGTCCAAATCAGCACTCTAACCAGGGACTTCTACACCCAGCTGGAGGAGGCCGCTGAGATAGCCAAACCAGAAGTCTTTCCAGGCTTCAGGCAGATGGTGGAAGAGAGAGTCAACCTAGCTGATGCCTGTGTGACTCTGGAACAAAAGCAAAAGTTGAAACAAGTTTTCTTGGATTTCCAAGATCTCTTTGCGGTAGACTCATATGACTGTGGTCGCACTGACATCCACACAACAACAATCCCCATGGACCCTGGCATGACTCCAGTGTTTGTGAAGCAATATCGTTTGCCACTCGCATCCATGGAGTCCCTTACTGAAATAATTAAGAACCTTGAGTCCAGGGGAATAATCCGTCCCGTCCACAGCACCTTCAATAATCCGGTGCTGGGAATATTGAAGCCAAACGGCCAGTGGAGACTCTGTGCTGACTTAAGGGAGCTCAACAAACGGGTCCATACTTCCCGATGGCCTCTTCCCTACATTGACCAAGGGCTGGCCCAGATTCAGGGGTCACAGGTATTCACTGCAATAGACCTGACCAATGGATACTGGACCGTGCCGGTCAGTAGGGAGGACCAATACAAGCTGGCTTTTACCTTTGGGGGCCAGCAGTACACATGGACCCGGACTCCCTTCGGATACCTTAACTCCGGTAATGAGTTAAATATTTTCCTACATAAGGCCATGCCCGACCTGGGTGCGAGGGGTAACCTGGCTTATGTAGATGATGTCCTCATCAAAAGCTCATCTCTGGAGGAACACATAGCGGAGATCCGTTATGTTCTGATGCAGTTGAGGGCCGCCGGAGCAAAACTTTCCTTTCAGAAAGCACAGTGGTGTAGAACCCGTGTTAATTTCTTGGGGCATGAGATTACTCCTCAGGGTCTCTGTCCCCCTGAAAAGAAAGTGGAAGCACTTCAGAAACTGAAAGACCCCACAACTCTGCGGGAACTAAGGAGCCTCCTTGGACTGACTAATTACAGCAGAAAGTTCATTGAGGGCTACGCAGAGATCACCAGACCCCTGATTCATCTCTTGAAGGGGGGGGTCAAGTGGGAAAGGGGTCCAGAACAAGCCGAGGCGGTAAAACAACTCAAAAGAAGCCTCTCAAAAGCGCCTTGCCTAGCTTACCCTGTCAGAAACAAGGAGTTCTTCCTGGAGACGGGGTTCTCTAATACGTGCTTGACGGCAGTATTATACCAAAAGCATGACAAGTTCTATAAAGTAATCTCCTATGCGAGCAAAACTTTATCCTCTGTGGAGGAAAAATTCAACAATTGTGAGAAGGCACTCCTGGCAATGGTGTGGGCATTGAAGAATTACCGCCCGTTTATCCAGGGGGGACACCTCATAGTGGAGACTCCACACCAGCCTCTGCAATATCTCCAAAGTGACAGAATCCGGGACGGAAATGTGAGTAATTCCCGAATTACTTCCTGGATTCTGTCAATGCAAGGCTTTCCTGTGGAGGTCAGATATGGCCAAAACAAGAAGAGTCCCCTCGCGCAAGGTCTGGCTGACTTGCATGATTGTGCCAGAGAAAACTGTCTCGAGGACGAAAGTCTAAAAATAAAGGACAACATAGAGGCATACCTAAATTCCCCACACAAACTCTTTGAAGAAGACAAGTGTGAGGGAATGCCCACTGTCTATGTGGATGGATGCTCGTACCATGTTGACAACAACGGGGAGAAAGAACTGGTGGCCGGCGTAGGGAATGCATGGGTGAATGAGTCCCCAGAACCCTCCGCTGGATACAAAATTGGTCCCCGAAGTAGTCAGGTGGCAGAATTGATGGCTGTGCATCAGGCCATCCTCACTGCTGTCCAGCATCAACTCCGCGAACTGGTCATAATCACAGATTCGGATTATGTACGGAACGGGTTCGTGGAGCACCTGGTTAATTGGAAAACCATAGGCATGTTATGTGCTAACAACAAACCCTTGAAACATGGGAAGTTGATCCAAAACATTGATGATCTCGTCACCTCGAATGAGATGACCATCTATTGGAAAAAGTTCAAGGGTCATTCCAAAGTAGAGGGACCAGACAAAACTGGAAATGACTTAGCTGATCAGATGGCCAAAACCGGGGCCATCCAAGGGGATCTAATTGAGATTGAGTCCCTGTTGGGGGAAATCCAGGTCACTGCTATCACTAGGTCCCAGACAAATGCTCACAATGACCTTTCAATTGCACAATGGAGTAAGGAGACCCCTGATGCTGATTTGATTACAGCTCAGAAGGGGGATCCAATTATTGGTAAGTTTTACCAACACCTTGAGGACCCTGAGAACTTTCCCCTGACGGATACCGATTACACTGGGAAAGAGGACCTAAGAGTGTTGATGAAATGTCCAAAAATGTTCTGAATCCAAGACGGTTTGCTGGTAAGGAAATCCAAAGCTGGCTACGATCAGTGGGTGGTTCCTACCTCATTCCGAAGCCTGATGTTAAGTCACGCCCATGATGCGGCCACCGCCGGTCATAGGGGGTTTCACACAACACTGGAAATCTTAAGAGAGGTTGCATACTGGCCACACATGGGGCAGGACCTTGACCAATACTTGAAGGGGTGTCTTGTGTGTGCACAATTTCAGCCATCATCCCTCACGCACCGTGCACCCCTCCAAAAGAGGGGGATGACACTGCCATGGTCAGATTTACAAATCGACTTCGTAGGCCCCGTGATTCGCTCTGCTAGGGGGAATAAGTACATGTTGACTGTGACATGCTTGTTTACCAAGTGGGTGGAATGTCTCCCAGCCCCAAATTGCAAGGCAGAAACCGCAGCTGCCTTGATGATTAACCACATCTTTTCCCGTTTCGGTCTACCTCAAAGGATTGAGTCAGACAGGGGTAGCCACTTCACCAGTGAAGTAATGACAAAGATGTGGGAGATACTGGGGGTCAAAAGGAAGTTGCATATCGCTTACCGGCCAGCTTCTTCTGGGGCAGTAGAGAGATATAACCAAACCATTGTGAGCATACTAAAAAAGTTTGTGGCAGATTCTGGGCCAAGTTGGGATATCCGATTAACTCTGGTCCTAATGGCCATCAGATCTACCCCTTCATCTGCAACCAAAATGTCACCATTTGAGTTGATGACTGGGCGCAAGATGGTGCTTCCTCAGCATTTGCTCTACAGGACCCAAGAGCAGACACTGATAAATGCCTCCACAACTCATGAGTATGTGGAGAATTTAAGGAAACACCTTCAACATGCTTTTGCTTATGCTCAGCGGAATCTAGAAAGATCAGCTGATAGCATGAAGACCCACTATGACCTGAAGACTTCCAGGAAGGAATATCAGGTGGGGGACCGGGTCTATCTATACAATTTCCAAATGAGCCAGGCCAAACAGCGAAAATTTTTGCCTACATGGAAGGGACCCTTTGAGATTATAGACAAAATCTCCCCTGTGGCCTACAAGATCCGCATCCCCAAAGGCGGTTTGGCAGAGGGGGAAGACAAGTGGGTCCACATTAACCAGTTGAAGGGTTGCCACCCCAGGCACACTCTGCAACAACTGGAGGAATCCTCTGGAATCCTAGAGGGTGCTGTCTCAGATTAATTCAGTTCTAACTTAAAATATCCTACATATCGCCTATCAAATTCTGAGTTTCTCAAATGTGGGTGTTTTCGTTTTTGAATGCAAAAAGAAATGTGCATGTTCATATGTTTTGACTATAAATTTATATGCCACCCCACTATATCAATGGTGGGGAGAAATGTCCATGAATAGGTATTGCCGCTCTTCCTTTGTCGTCCTAGGAGAAAGAAAACCTGGAGACGGGCCAAGGAGGACGATCCGGAGACCGGGAGCAGAGACGCAAGGGGCCCAGGGTACTGCCCAATATTCCCATCAGGACCGGCGAGGAGAACCGATCGATCAGTACCGGATGGAGGAAAAGATGCTGAACTGTGCCATTTGCAGAATCGGAAGAAGATTATGCGGACAGACCAGTGCGTGGGTCAAAACCCTTGTGCACCTGACTCCCCATCGACTCAAATTCAAAGGGCAGTCACGTGGGGGGATCTGTTGGGTGTCCTGACCCACGTTTGAGCTATCATGCTGCAACATTTGGTGCTGTGGGCTTAGAAAATCCAAGATGGCCAAAAAGCCCACAAGTGCGCCAGAATCCAGGAGAACCACGCAGTTTGTGCGCACACCAAAATAGTTACCTAACTTGCCACCCACCAGAGTAAAGAAAGATCTTTGTTAACAAAATCCACTGTTACTGATGTCAAAAAGTTGCTGAAATCGTGGCTCACCAGACCACTTTAAAGATTCAACCCTTTTGTGGGGTTCCACATAACCATTTTACTGTAAGGAGCCCCATCAAAACAATGTTAAGCAAGGATTTACTACCATGTAAGAACCATTCCTGTTTGGAATGCATTAATCCAAGAAAAATCCCCCAAATGGTTGCATTACCAGTACTCACCACTATCAGAAAGCCGGCGTTTTAAAACAACACCAGACTTTTTTTTTTGTGTAAAACTGAATAAATGAACCCAAAGCAGGCCAAAGAAAGACTTACTGAGAGGTGGATACAATCTAAAGTTATATTCTGAAGTGACTTGAAGGTTTATAACAAGACTGGCTGAGCTGTGGATTTCAGCAGTTTAAGTAAATTTGGACTGAAAGACACTAAAAATCTAAATGTTTAAAAGAAATGAGTGACCTACTTTTGACTGTCACATAGGTTGCAATTGTTTAAATGTCATAGTTTTAAACTTAGAATCAGCATTCTAGCTGCATATGTAAAAATGGTTAGTTTTATTTGAATGCAGAAAACTGGGTAACTAAAAGTGACATTAGCTGGGGCCTGGCTTAAGGAACTGGATTCTGCTTGACAACTTCCCCCCAATTGGAGTGAAACTGGATCCACAGCAGTTCCCAGGCCTAGCTGCCTTTTGCTGCTCCCACCAAAAGGGATCTGACACTTCTCTGATTGAATTGCCTGGGCTCTGCAGGAAATTGAACAAAGCCCTGTCCTGACTCAGGCAAATGTTTTATTGGTGGGAGTCGTAAATGTGGCTTCCTCCTGGAACGAAAGGGGAGGAGCACTGCATGTGAGAGCAAGCTGGCTTGGCAGAAACTGGGAGGGGGAGAAACTGGAGACAGAGGCTGAGCTTGTGGAAAGACTGGTTTCTGTACCATGTGACCTGAAAAGACACACCCCTGTAGCCAGAATATGGTTTTAGAAAAAGATGAATAACTCATAGTACGGACTTGTCATAATTATTTAAATGATACCATAATTCTTGTGATTTTTCTGCCCACATTTTAAGAGGTTTTTAGAACCGGTGGCATGATCTGGGGGCACACTAGCAGTTAAGAGGGTATTACTTAAAATGTCTGCATGTGAAAAGTCTGATACTTCATCAATTAATGCCTGCATGCCTTGCACACATTTGGGTAAATTTGAGTAAGAATCTGATATTGGTAACTTGACCAAAAAGTGAAATATGTTGCCATTTCTCAATGCAAGCTCTCAGGAAGAGCAGATTTGAACAGGGTATATCTCATGTGATATGCATGATGGGTGCATGTAATTTCAAACCACTGTGTAGCTATGAAATATGTCTTTTTGATCAAATATAGATTGTGTGTAAAGTTGACAGGGGTGGGTTCTCTGTATCATAAACAGACCTCAACATGATGACACTTCATTTCATTCCCCCAATCAAGGGGAAGAGGAGGAAGTGGCCAATGACAAGTGAAGAGGGGCTGGCTAGTGATGCTGCTCACACACCCACTTTCAAAACAAATAAAAGCAGACAGTCAGGACAGATAGGGACCTTCAATTCCATTTGCTGTGGGACGCTCTGCCGGGAAAATCCATACTTTACCTCCATCAACCTCCAGAGAGCCAACATAGAGACTTCAATCTATCCACCTTCAGAGACCAAGACTTTACTTCAGAATTTGTAGCAGAGAGGTCAACTACAAGCTAAATCCCTCTTTAGCAGGCCTCAAATCATTGCCATTATCACAGCCAGGCGAGCTGTTTGAATTCTTTGCAAGAACTCTTGCCATTTGCCAGAGAGCAGTGTTGTATCCAGAGAGAGACCAGCTGAACCAGAGACCGCTGTATCCGGACCCACAGACCTGATCAGAACCAGAGACCCAGACCAGACCGCTGTTCGCAGAACCAGAGAGCTGACCCAGACCGCTGTGCGCAGAGACAGTCCGTGGCGAGTGAAGAAAACCTGACCAGATCCGTGGCGAGGCCGATTCTATTTCTAAATATATTGTGAGTACCTAGCAGAACTGTGCAGAACCAATCTCTTAGTTAAAATAATCTAATCCAAGCTATTTTAATCTAAGTAGAACTGCCTCCTAACTGTCACCTGTCATTTGCAAAGCTGTCACCTGTCATTTCTAGTTGCTAGCTGTCACTTGTCACTTTGAACTTTAAAAATTTAAAATCTGAAAAACGACCTTTACCATATCACTCATATCTCTGTGACCGTTTGTCTTAGAGACTTGCAGTAACTTTCCTCTGAAAGCTGGGAATCTTGGCTTTTCAACGAACCTAGAACCGCATTCCTATTCTCTCGTACTCGTGAATTTTACCGCGATTTGCAAATTTCTCCACGTGTGAAAACAGCAGCTTCCTTGCTTTCCTTGCTAAAAATTCGTTTGCCTCTTAAAAACCATCCCTGAATCATTGCTAGAGTGAGCCTGGACTAATATTAACTTGATACCACTCACCCTGAGCCTCTAGAGGGAATTAAAAGCATTTTAGCATATTTTTCACTTCATTGCCAGCACATATAAAAGCATTTTGGGCCTGTGTTTCAAACTTCTGTAGTCTAAGCTTGCTGGGGTGAACTGAATTACATTTGATTGCATTTCTGAGAACTGTGTGCTTTCCTTCCATTTCCTTGCATTGCATAAAAGGGGGGGTGAATTGTCCAAGAAAGTGATTACATTGTCTTTTGCTGAAATCCTATCAAGTTATTTTCTGTACTGCATTTCATTCCACATTGCATCCATTTGAAACCATCAAAGTATTGTTGCTATCTTATCCATCCTTTAACCACTCATCATTGATTATAAAGAAGTGTGCTAGTGCCGGACTATCCATTATTGATTACTGCTCAGATTAAGTGTGATATTCAATTATTAATTTATTATAAAGAGTGATATATATATATATATTGTTTAAATTATCAAATAAACCGTTTAAACTTGCAAAACAGAACTACTTTGTGGCTCAGTGGGGTCAGGGGGATTCCAAGAGGGGGGTGTTATATAGGGGTAGTCATCCAGAACGCATGAACTGGACATAAAGATATATCAATAAGGGTTTCCATTCAGTATCCCAGACTAGGCATCAACTTTAGCTGTAGTGTTGAATTGAATCCTCTTACACTGTCTCTGAAGGCAGTTCCGTGCAGGTCAAATGCTCTAGCCAGTGTGTGACTGGAATTTGGGAGTGGAAACTCTGTGTTGCCAAGCCCTCCCATGCCTTAACGAACTGCAGTCACCAACTTCAAGCAACAAACTTCAAACAACAAAGAAGCTAATAAAAAAAAACAAATCTGGTCATAGGCTGGCCAAGAGGGGCAAATGGCCTAGAGACAGAAGACCTTCTATTTGCATAACATGGACATTTCATATTAACTTAATAGGACAGTTATCACGTATGCCTTTTCCTCAGCAACCATAAATCATATTGCCTTTATTTCTGTGTCATTGTTTAGATCATTTCCAGGCAATTTTGTTGAAATAAAATTCATCCAACTGTGACTTATGGAATTGTAATGACCAGCTTAAAGGTGTTCCCGGTTGCTCTGAACATGTTCCGAATATGAGAGTTGGTGAACTGTTGGAGAGTAAAATTAGGAATGTGGGAAGTAAATTGCATGTTCCTCACAATTATGCTTTTTGTGTAAACAGCAGAAAATTGCCAAACGTCAGTGCAAAATGGTGCAGACCTGGCTGTCATTTTATTTAATTCCCCATGATTAGCTGAATCAGAAAATATATATATTGTGGAAGTTGCTAGTAAATCACAAAGTTGTACCACATCGCAACTTTTTGGCTAAAGTTCACTAAAGAAAAAAAGGGGAATTTCAAAGAGGGTTTGCCACATGTCTGTTCTAGACACTTAAACCAATCCTTAGAGACTAGACTTGGGGTAGAGAGAAAGTAACTGTCCAATTCTGGTTGCAATAATTCTTGCATGGCATTGTCCAGTGTTGAAATCTTGATGGTGTTGTCAATGGTATAGAAAGTGGATGTACTATGAGAAAGGGAGAGAGCTGCTAAAAATTACCATCTGACAGCTGCAAGGAATCACTAAAAGGATATTTTGCTGAAAGTGCATTTAGGTGGAGCTGTCTATTGCTGGGAAGGCCTAAAATGTTGACTGGTCCCTATGGTGAAGAGCTGAGGATCATCCTTGAGAGTGGAGTGACCAGACCCCTGCGTTGTCCTCCAAGAGGGTCCTGAAATGTAGCTGGTTTCCTGAACTTTAAACAGCGGTTTTCAATGTAAGTAGAATTGAGCCCTTTTAAACCAAAAGGTGGGGGAAACTGTTTGCCTAACATCCTTTCCCTTTATAATGGGAGGGGGTGTGGGGTACAACGGTTTAGATCATTAGCCTATTTATCTAAAATTATTACTTTTATTGAATCCCCTGGGCAGAACACCACTGGGTGATTTTGGTTAAAATTCAAAATGAACAAAGCGCATTCCCGGTGTGCGCTGCAAACTATAGACTGTAATTTAATTGGGTAAATCCTATTGGTTCTACTTCCACAAAACAGGCCTTTAAGTTGATGGGGTCCGAAATACAAAATTCTAAAATCATCCACATTTTCTGTTGAGCGTCCCCACCACAGGCCTTTAAGTGGAGAGGGGTCTGAAATCCAAAATTCTCAAATCATCCCAATTTTTTCTGTCCAGTTTCCCCAGCACAAGCATTTAAGTGGAGGCGGGTCTGAAATACCAAATTCTTAAATCATCCCATTTCTACTCCCCAGCACAGACCTAACTGAGGGAGGTCTGAAGAACAAAGTGTTGAATCAACCTGTGATTATTTCAAAGCAAAAGTGTGGATGAAATAATAATTGACATACACATTTGTACAAATCTATAAACTAAACTGCTAGCCTTTTTAAGCGAGCAGGAAAATCTAAATTGTATAGCATTGCATAAGTAATTTATTTTGTTTATTGATCAGTTTGATTATTTCTTGAAGTGAAATCTGTAGAAAGTAAACAATTGAGATTTGTGTTGTTCCCAACCAAGTGTTGTGATATATTTGTTTAACAAGAAGTTTAATTGTGAGCCGCGGAGAAGGTGGCGTGTGTCGTTTTAGTGTGATCTCCTTCATTTATCATTCAAATAAATACAAATATATTTCCTGTACACCGACCTGGCTCTTGGCTCATTGGTAGCTCAGGGGGAGGGATATGAGGGGTATTAGATGAATCACAAATAGGGCTGAACAAACAACTGACTTTAAATTGTTTAGTTTGCAACACCTAGTTTGGGGAGGGAAGGAATTCCCTGTGTTGAGGGTGACCTCTCAATACACTGTTACACAGTTAACCTCTCAGATTCATATGCTGAAAGGTTCTGTGCATTCATTGAATAACTGGAGGTAGTCCTTCCACCTATAAAAAGCAGATTTAAAAAAAATCATCACAGGGATCAAATGGTATAGGGTTGAAACGCCTTGATATCTAACACTTTTATTATGACAAAATGCAAATAGTTACCAGATTTGGAACCCAATGGCTGGCCATTTCATTTCTGCAAACAGTGTGGAACAACATTTGAATATATTTCTTAGAATGTTATGCTGTGTGTTAGATCCCAGCCACACACCCCACTTTCTCACCACATTGGACTTGTGAATATTCTATTGATGTATCTTTTTTGGAATGTGCTGTATCATATGGATGGCCTTTTTTACTTCTTTCCATTTAATTGTAGGTTGGGTTTTAGTAGGCGATGCTGCTCCGCCAATAGGGAGATGTTAATCTCCTGAAGAGTGCCTGATACCGCCTCTGTATCCTTGCAAAGTGTTAACAGCTTTTCACATGTGGGTTTCTGTCTACCCAGGATGGAAAATATAAGTATGCCTTGATTGAGCTGTCAATGGTTGATGGTTGTGCTTAAGGTGGTAGTCTATGAAATAATACAGTTGAAGAGTCTTACCTGCCATGAGTAACCCTCCCATTTTGAATACCACCATATAGTTCTTTAGGATGCATTGCAACTCTTAAGCCACTTCACTTAGTGTACCTGCAATGTATACAATCATTGGGCACAAAGTTGAGCACCAAGGTGGGGTAGCTTTTTAGTGCTGCAATTCAATTACAGAAATCTAGCAATGGTTCACTACTCTCGGGATGTCCCTCACATGGTCTGCCATCTAGTGGGTAAGGGCACCCAAAGAAGAGGAGAATTAAGCATGAGGATGAGAAAGTGTTGTACTGTATACTATCGAAAGATGCGGTGCTATGTGGTATTGTACCATATCCTACAGAAAGGGGAACTGGGTCTCAAAAGACTCAAGCCTGAATAAGCAATGGGGGTTAAAATGGCTTGAAATATTCGAAGCATTTGGAACTGAGGATTGAAATGGTTTGAAACGTTCAAAACTGAATTCAAGCCAAGCATATCTATATGAGTATGTGAAAGTTCGACTTGGCTCAAATACATCTCTTTGGTAATACTGAAGTTTAGGATATTGGACTAGTACCTTTGAATTCAGCATTATTGTTGGCTAAAAACATGATACATTAGGAACATACAATGAAAGAAAAAGAAAAACAAGCACACTGGAGGTGCTTTTTTGATTTGCATGTGCAGAAATGCAGTGATCACCTTATCCACAAAAGTAACATGCAGATTTCAGGGTCGAAGCTGAACAGCAGCTTAAATGGTGCGCTGGCCAGCCCTCTTTCATATACTAGTGCCGGAAGCCACTCTTGACAGTAATGTATAACAGTATCCAAGCACACATGTGTGTGATGGGAGCGTATTTAAAATTACAGTTTGGGGGATAGAAATGCAAGTGGGACAGCATTGTGAATCTATTTGCGCCAATTCCAAATAAGCACAGGGGAATGTGAATATTTTATGGCATTTCAAAGGAAGTGGTATTTGTAGTTTCAGATGCATTTTGAAATGTACACAAATGCCCCCATTTATTAAATGGGGTGAAAAGTGTCACCTGAATGTTTGCATCTGTGATGCGCATATACGGACACCCTTCGAGAAGAGGGAGGAAGTGATGAGATGCGTAAATGCATATCCACAAGCGTGCCCTGCCCATTTAAGGCGGCTATGGAGTAGCCCCATTGCGTTCATTATTGTTTTGTGTTGTATTATTGAAGGGAGTGGGTGCTGAGAGCACATTTCAGACATTGTAAAATGGTAAAATAAAAAAAGCACGTCTATCCCTGTTTGAGGGATAGCAATGCAAGTGGGCAGAAGTGGTTTATACCACTGTTGTTCTTATTAAAATGAAAATGGATGACATGTGTGCCTATTACAAATGCCATTTTTTGCACGTTTCGAAGAACATTTATTTTGTGGATTCCTATTGCGCTTTCAAATGCAGAGAAACTCCCCCTTATTGGTGTAATTAGACATCTTAATGTGTGCAGTGATGCACAAATTCAAGCGCCTTTTCAGAATAGGCATAACTTTGTTTTAGTGCATTAGCTGAATTTGAGGCCTAACTGCGGCTGGTCAAGTGACACAACGAGTAGAGTGCTCGCTTTGACATCCGTGCAGAATCCCGGCAGGGCCAAACTCAGCCTTTCATCATTCTGAGGTGGTTCCTAGCGCTATATAAATGACTATTTATTATTATAATAATCTAGGTAAACTAATTCATGCTGATTCAAGCATTCGCTGATTCGCCTCGATTTGAATCGGGAGCTGTCACCATGGCAGCTCAAATGACGCAGGTTCGAATCCCAGCAGGGCCAATCTCAGCCTTTCATCATTCTGAGGTGGTTCGTAGCGCTATATAAATGCCTATTTATTATTATAATAATCTAGGTAAGCTAATTCATGCTGATTCAAGCATTCGCTGATTCGCCTCAATTTGAATCGTGAGCTGTCACCATGGCCGCTCAAATGACGCAGGTTCGAATCCCAGCAGGGCCAATCTCAGCCTTTCATCATTCTGAGGTGGTTCGTAGCGCTATATAAATGCCTATTTATTATTATAATAATCTAGGTAAGCTAATTCATGCTGATTCAAGCATTCGCTGATTCGCCTCGATTTGAATCGGGAGCTGTCACCATGGCAGCTCAAATTACTTGATCTGATTCAAACCTTTTCTTCAATGGTACGATCTGGCAATCGAGTTGAGCACTTTAAGGCCCATCCAGCCCTACTTTATAACAGTAGAACGTCATAGTGCTGTGGGCTGGTGTACTGTATACCGTGAGAGGTGCGGCTGCCCAAACATATCAAACATTCTTACAGTATGCAGCTTGACTCACTCTGTATCCCTCCCAAAATATAATGCATTATTGTACATTACATTTTTGCTTTGCCCGTGGGAGATCAAGTAATATGATGAATGAACTATGGCCCAGCTCAAATCTCTGATATTCTCTCATATAGGATCAAAGGTACACATTGAGCAGTCAACTGTCTCGGGAGGATAGCTCGGGAGCAACATGGTTGCATTGGAAGCAAGACAACACAAAGCAATACAGGTTCAATCCTGGGTGGCGCTTAATAAACTCTGGATATTGAGGTGTTATAAATAACCTATCATATCATACCGTGCTCCACAACTTCTCAGTTCAAAATGGTTGGAATTGAAGGGTGATTTGGACTGAATAGTTTTCCTGTGCTCAGGCAGGGTGGTGGGGGCAGTTTGTGGTGTGTTTATAACACATCAACCTTACTTGCCAACATGATCAACTCCATTTCAATCTTCCGGGGCTTGCAACATCCTAGTTTTTGCTTTGATTTCAGGATCTTGAAGTCCTGGTTTTATAATGGGAAAAAGCAGGCTGGATCTGACTCCTGTGGGACCTCCTGTTTCCTGTTTGGCTGGCTGTAACCTGAAATGGTAAACATTCAGCCACTTTGTGGCTAGTCTTTCATTGCATTGTTTAGGTGTGTGTATTTTGTAGGAATGCTGTGTTTCTGTTATTTCACAGGCTGTCGCCTGTGATCTGTGATGTTAACAAGGAGATGAAGGTGCTCACACAATACAGTGGATCTGGACAGTCAAGGACATTGACAACATGATGTTTGGCGATCAGACATGCCTTACCTACCATTATTTGACTGATTTCATTACCTCTCGAGTTTCGCAAGGCTTTGAAAATTCACTTGTTTAAATTAGCCTACCCTTACATTTTTGCTTTATTTTAATATTTGTTTTCTTTGCATGTTTTTGTTGTTATTTATGTTTAACATTGTATAATTTTTTTTAATTGGTTGTGTATCACCCTGCTGCCGTGGAGGCAGTGTTTTGCCCTTTATACATTTAAAAAAATTAAATAAGTGCAGTTTGCACTATATGCATTATTTTAAAATAAAACAAAATAATAAAACCTCTTTAGTATTTGAGCGCTTGAATAGAATGGAATTTCTGAAAATATTGCATCTGTCTAGTAAACTACAGCCTAAGCACCAAGTGAAAATTCCTATCTGGGGTTGCATTTCAAAGAATGGCATTTGTCCCATGGTCATCTTGAAAGGATAATGGATCCAGCCTGCTTCAAGGAGCTCATGGTCTGTGGGTCCAAAGTTCTACATGGGCATACGTATATCCCTCAAGACTCCATAAAATTAAAGAAATGCAGGACAACAGTCCTAACAATTTCTCTTCTGCAGGATTCATTGACTGAGGGACATATATATTGGGCGCACCTTAAGCGGTATTTAAGGTAGTTTTATAGACCTTTCAAAATGGCATACTTGATTACTGGCATTTTTCATGTTAAATAAATGCACAGGACATTTGCTGCAGGACAACAATGAACATCAAACAAAGACCTACCAGTGGTTGACAAATGAATGAGGCAGCATAATGTATAACATGTGCATGTATTTCATGTCTCTTTTAATGAAAGCTCTATGTGTGTGTTTGTTCCCTGCAACATGTATTTATTTATTTATTTGACACTTATATAGTGCACAGCACCCTGAGGTATCGAGGCGCTTGGCATGTATGAAATAAAATATGTATGCTATCCTGTATAACTGTAACTCTGGGTTGTACAGTTCATTGAAATGTATGAGGGTGCATTGGGGCCTGTGCCAGTGACTGACTGCAGGTTTTGGTCTCTTTTCCATCACTGAATATCCTTAATGGCCAGAATACTACTGCCTACACAGAGATACGGAGTGGTTTGGGCTTAAGCAGGGGCGTTGCTGGGGGGGGGGGCTAAGGGGACTATAGCCCCTGATCTTTTGGTTGTAGCCCCGGATAGAATCTCAGGAGCTTCAGCCAAAAGACTAACTAGCCCCCAGTCCCAACAGTTCCAACTTCAGTTTAGCACCGGGTCTTTTCCAGACCTAGCAACTCCCCTGGGCTTAAGGTTTCTTGCCAGCTTGGCTTTCAGCTCTCAGTCAGATGTTGAGAGGTTGGGAAGGAGAGTGAATGGAGGGTGGCTTGTAGCAAAACTGCACTTTTGAACAATGTGGTGCTGTAGGGGTGCAGGGCTCATCTTGAAGTAAAGAATGAAGATTGTTTCAGTGAACAGTATGGGATGCATTCCCAACCTAATTGGCAAGCACAGGTTGCACGTATTGTGTGTAATACAAGTCAAGGTGCCCGATGCAATATTGGACTTATGTTCAGCTAACAGTTATAATTATTAATCATGCTGTCAGATTCTCTACTGCAACATTGCCACAATGCACCTGATTCTGACGCCCTAGTTGTCCTGACCCACTAGCAGAATGGCAGTTTTAGCAAGCAGGTTCGAAGGAATAGTGTTTTTGCTGCCCCATCAACTATATAGAAGCAAACAATATGGACACTAATAGCATCATGTTAGGTGAAAAATGCAGGGTATACATAAAAGAAGAAATAATAAACAACTGACAAATCCTGTCCACCGTCACCTGCATCCGGTGCTTATTTTATCCATCTCCCCAAAAATAAAGTAAATAAAAGAACATCCATTAAGAAACAGAGGATAAATAACAAAAAAAAACATACATGATAAATAAATAACTCAGGTGTCAAATGTACTGTTTACCGATCACATTCAAAATAACAAACCCAATTGATGAGGCATCTGCTGAGTTGATGCGGCGGCCCCTATGCGTTGCCTTGCAATGAACAGCGTTGCACAACCCCTGATTAATAATCCAGTGACGCAGCATGTATCTGCTATATGTTAAAGAATCTCCACAGTGCAACACCGAGCTACTGAAAAATGACCCTGCACAAAAATGTCAGGCCATTTTATAAAAACTTCCTCACGAGAGGAAATTCAGTCCTGTGCTGCCCCGAGACTCCTGTAATACACACCAACAATATCAATACGTCTAGTGTTAATATAATCGTATAGCAACTAAACTTCATCAGGACTCACACCTCGGGGAAAACTGGTATTAAATTGTGGGTCATAGCATTAACCACTCATGCACCACTTGCCCCAAGTAGATGTTTGCCTTCTAAGCAACATTTATCTTTTATTTAGTTTGTTTGAAAATAATGTCATGGCTAGTCATGACTACCTTTAAAATGTAATTCCCTGCAACATCAATAGAAGCGCCAAATGGCATCTGTAAATAGTTTATAAGCTGATGACCTAGTACGGTGACAACTTTCCATAGGACCCATGATCAAGAATACTTGTCTACCTAGGTAATTAATCTGAGTCATCTATGCTCTGATCTAAAATTATTTGCCATGAACTTGCAGGAGGTGGATTTACACTGCTTTGGACCACACAGCTTTGGTTACTGTGAGACAGGCATATTATCAAGAGATGACACAGACAGATACGTAGATTTTCAAAACCGTTTAAATGGTCAGGATGGGATAATGCCTAACTTGCCATAACTCTAAGGTGGGGATGTTCCCTAATGAAAAGAAAACTATGGGAAGTCTAAGTCCGTCAGTCAAAAGCTAATTACTGTCTTTGTCAACACCTATGCTTTCCCTCACTTCTACGGAGTAACAGCGTTTATGAGATGTGACCAACTCAATAGGTTCAAAGTGAAGCTAATGTGACGAAGGAGCTTTTCTGCAGCTCCCTTCCCCAAGTTCAAGGCACACAGGTGTATAAAGTTCCACAGGTCCTCAGGATTCAATTGGCAACTCAGAAATTCACTTTACAAAAGTTTACATACCTTTTCCTTATTGGGAGTCGCCTTTTCAACGGGTCTCCCGGGCTTCCCTCACCCCAAGTTATACCCTCTTGGTTGTTCTCCAACTTATAAATATTTACACAGTTCAATGTTGCTTCCTTTTCAAACCCAAAAGTTCAACTCACAAAATGTTTACAGGAAACATTACACCTCTCTCTTGGTTTCTTGTGGGATTCCCTTCCCCACTTTAAACCAAGTCCTTTTGACTTTTAGCTTCTATATATCAGGCAGCTGCTTTCCACAGCTAGGCCTCCCCTGGTCGTGGCACAGTTGGCAGACTGCATGGTCCACCCCAGTTGTTTTACTTTGCTTATGCTTTCTTGTTCTTCTTGTGGTGTCTCTGAGGCGCCCCTGGATCAGTCTCCTGTCTGTGTGCCCACCCCAATGCTTTTCAACACGCCTGGCTTAGTGGAAGTTGCTTTTTTTTATCAGCTTTGGGAATATCTCGTCGAGGTCCCAATTACTAGAAGAGAATATTTCCCTGGGGGTACATCCACTTCTGGAAAGGGAGAAGTTAAGGCTATTGATGTTTCCCCTGGAACATATTGCTCGATTTCACTGAGTATTAACACTGATCTTAGCACAGGGCTTTTCCCTTGTTTTAGTAACATTTAACCTAAGAGACAATCTTAACATGGCAAGATCACTCAATTCAGTCGGCAGTATGGAACACTCTTAAAAATGAGCACTGATTAGAGGGTCAATGCATTTTGAATCAATACAACTCTTTGATCGGCCATTAAACCAATTAACCACAGGGCACCTGTCCATCCACTCAAAGGGAGATAAGTAAAACTCTGATAATACGTCTAGCCACCCGCCACCTCTTTTGTGTGATTTGGGCACTACTTCCTGGGCTAGGAACCATCAGGATAAAAGTAAAATATATATATATATATATATATATATATATATATTTTAAGTCTTGAGTTAATTCCTCAAGTGAAATTGATTCTCTTCTGATTTGAAACCCAATGGAAGGTCATTCCAGGAAGATGGGAGAATCTCAAAATTGAGCGAAAACGAAAAATCACAGAAAAAGTGCATTTCAGGGGGGCTGAACAGTAGAGCAAAGATGCATTTACAGACCCCTTGCAAACATTGATGTCAACAGCATGCTCCCAACACTAATGTATGACTGACTTCCAGCGATCACATTTTTTCCGGGAGCTTTTCTTTTCATTTTTTAAGGATAGAAATGCAGTGGGATGGCAGCGGTTCATAACAGGCTCAGGGTAATGTCTTAGTTTGCTGCACATTTTAAAAGTCATGCCATTTGTGAATTGATGATGTGCTTCAAAATGTGCAGAACTGCCCCTGATTTGTGCAACTGCACACTGCATTGAACAATGGCATTTGAATGTGCGCATTTGGGATGTGCACATCAATATGCCCTTTGTGGATTGGGACGTTCCTGTTTTCATCATTTATTTAAAAAAAAAAAAACAGCTCCATCTCTTTTTCCTAACAGTCACCACCAATGCCTTTGACTTCTGCTTGAGATAGGCAGGCTGGCTGTCCCCCAAAGCTTGGTGTAGAAGGCAATGTCACGCACATTTCAATCAGAGAGGGTACTGGGATTCATTGCTCTTGGAATTAACTTCTGGATGATATGGTCATAGGCTTTCAGGCCCGGATCAGTCTGGCCTACTTATTTTGATTCACCTAGGATTGTGAAGAAGTCACTTTGGCAGGCCCATCTATCTTGTGATACAAGAGTCGAGCCATGAGATAACCATTCCCAAAGATACCTTCACCTTCTGGTGCATGTTCAACAAGGGAGGATGCATATGAGAAGATGCGGTTGTAAAATTCATTTTTCAGTAACCTCATTGATCTGCTCAGAAAAGGACAGGAGCCCATGTGAATTCACACTCACATTTTCTTCTGACCGTAAGAAAGATGCAGGAGTGTCCACAGAAGCTGACTAGAAGAGTAATGCAAAGGGTGGGTTAGAAGAGATAACATAGATGACCTACATTTTTAGGAGAAATCAACCAGAAGCTTCTGCCAACCTCTGAGTCTTGAATTCTCAATAGATATTTGCAGATGAAACTGGCGTCAAGTGATGAACCAGAGTTTGAAGGTGATCTGAGTGTCATTGGCATATGCTTGGAGGTGGCAGCAAATGAACTGAGTAGATCAGCTATAGGTTTAATACGCCAACAGAAAACATAGTCCTTTGATATGTCGCACAAGAAAGAGTGGTGGTCCTAGAAATGAAAGGGCTAGAGCAGACACACAGCTCTATATCTGTCGAAAAGGTGGAGATCAATTTACGCGCCATTTGTTTTGGGTGGTTGAGTAAATCGTGGTGGTTGACCAATCAAAGGCTGCTGGAATTATGAGTATTTTACAATTGGAACGTTATCCTTGGAGAGCTCTGTAGCAGCATAATATGCACACCCTGATTTGTACCCATTTATGTATTTATTTATTTAATGAATGCAATAATTCATTGTTGGCATTTTGTAAAGTATAGTCAAAGTCTTCCCGCTTGCTCTGAGGAAGGAGATTTGGGATGGCTAGAGCGGAGGTTATAGGGAACTGTAAAAATGTAGTCAACTCGATCTCATGCATTTGGTCACTAAACGTAGAGTTTTGGAAGTGGATTAGTACATTCTAAGGTGGGCCCTTCAATGGGCCCTGGCCATCAATGTAAATGTGGGCAACTATGCTAAGAGCATTTATGTATTTAGCATAGTTGCCAGCATGACCCATTTTAATCTGCAGGTGCTTATCCAATCCTGGTTTTAATCTTTGCATTCTGGAATTCACTCCATGTATAAGCCTGCTTTCTGGTGCACTTGGCTCTGATGTCACCCATTTTGGGCAGAACTAAACGATTCAGCAATTATATATATCCCTACAATGTGGCAGTTCAATCAACTACATGCTTGTGTTTAACTCCTGATGGACTATAGATGTATCTCAATATGTGTTTATGTTTTTGTCTGTCTTTTCTTCCTGGATTGCTACAAACTATATTGGTATCCTTTGTGATTTTTCTTGCTTTAATGTATGGGTGTTTAATCATTTGCTTTTGTATAACTTTGTCAACGTATATATTGGACGCACGTGCACTACGTGCACTACTTCCTTGGTTCTTATGCCACGATTACTTTTTCTGGCGTGTTCTACCAATTGTAAATTGATTTTATGTATGTGACATGACTATTATACTATGGTGCATTTTGCCATGTGGTTACCGCCTGGAAAAAGACCTGAGGTCGAAACCTGTGTTAATTCCATTAAATATTTACGTACCTCATTTTAAAACTGCGTGCGCAGTGTGGTTTTGTAAATGTTTACATTCTTACACAAGATACGTTGACCATCAGATGATCCAAAATGAATTGACCACCAGATGACTCAAAATGAATGACTATCAGATGACCCAGAATTAATTGAACATCAGATGACTCAAAATTAATCTCCTCAGTACGTGAAACCCTCATTCAAAATTCATACAATAGAATTGTGTTATCCTTATTTGAGTACTTTTAGGCAGCATAGTGGATTTTGTTCTATGAAGTTTGCAATTTTATGTATTTTTGACAAATTTTTACTTCGGTTCCTTATTTTATTCTATTTTATATATGTCTGCATTTTTGTCCATTGGTTGTTACCACATGACCTATGTGACTAATCACTGTATATAGATTCACCTGTGCTAACAAACGATGCCAGTGGAAACAATCTGAAGGCTTTTTTCTTAAATCTGCCCCCAAGTTTCTACTTTAGTGGGCGTATTCCCTCCAGTATGAGAGTGTCTGAATGTCAAGACATGTCTCTGAGTAAGCCTGATCGCACCTCAGACCACAGAGCACATCTGGGTGCTAGTAGCAACCTATGGACACAGCAGGACCATGCCCAGGTGGCTTGTGGACATTCAATAGGGTGGCTTGGTGGGACAGAACTGAACGCAATAACCCAGGCACATAACCACAGACCTACAAATGAAGGTAAAGGGACCACAGGTCCAGTAGCCACTTTGAGTAGCTTTGTGGAAACCAATATTTAGCTGAAGACAATGTCCCAGGTAAAACAGCTACTGTCTAAGGTCACAGGTAATTATGAGGGATGCACTGACTCACGATGGAGGTAAAGGGTCCATTGGGCTGCGCAGCACCATGTCCCTGACGCAGTGGTTGATAGCCATGGCCAGTAGCCCATTGATCCATAATAGGCTTCGTATGGCCACCTCAGACAGGCCCAATGGCAAATATGGGAGGCTTGATGTGGTCCAGGGCACAGCTCGGGGCTACTCTCTGGGCAAAGTGGCCACTGGCCATGGTTGCAAGGACTGTCCATTGGCCCATGCCCCATAAAAATTATAAAGTGACCAAGTGTTAAAGGACAAGACAAATAGCCTCTTTGTTTTTCGGTGTCTGTTTTTTTGTTATGTGACCATGCTTCGTGCTTTGTTACTTGTGTTCATGCTTCTTTGCATAATTTATTTTATTCAGTCATATAATTAAGGTGGTAGTCTTAACATGTATATGGTTGTCCCTTTTTTGCAGGTACAATTTGTAATATATTGTTTACTATGTGTTAATGATTTGTGTGTCTTTCTTCGTGAGCGTATTTGATAAGAATGATGGCTGAATTGATGCCACCATCTACTTTGGAGGGTGTGATGGATTATGTTTGAACAGTGAAACATGATGCAACAGTTTGACCACAATAGGATAAGTTAGTGTTATGTCTAATATGCCATGTGCATTATTTGCAAAGTTGTACGTTTTCCTAGATCCAGTAAGGAAACATTATCTTAGCTAGCAATATGTTTTATATCCATGCAGACACCGTCGCTTATGAATAATTTTATTTTTCATACAGGCATGTCTTCTCGAAGAAAGATATGATTTCATAGTCTTTTCCTGGATGAATGAAGATGTGTGTGTATCCAGATCATCCTTTCTGGGCAGGTAAGATCTTGTAGTAGAATCTCAGTTTAAATAATCTCCTATGTGTACCAACATGATGGTATTTTCTTTAGAAGTTACACAGATGAAATGGTGAATGTATTTTTATGTTATCAAGTAGATTGCCCTCTATGTATTTTTGTATACATTTGATTCTTTTTTGTATTTGTGTAAGATGCAGTGTACCAGTGTGAACATTCTCTCATCTGTTGAAATTGTAATATTTTCTGTGGAATGTATATTATTAAACAGATTTGTTGACTGAAGATGACAGTGGATTTGTAGTGGCACTGGTGGCCCTTGTATATTTTATATGTGTCGCCCTTTCACCTTTATACCGAAAAGTGTGCCTTCATTGCAAGAACTGTAGAAAGGCAAACATGGTTGTTTTCCTATTGGTCATCTTCTGAATAAGTACACTGAGAGAATTTGTTTTGCGGTCTACATTATATGTTTTTGCCTTTCGTGTTATGTTACAGTTATTCCTGCCACATTGTTTGCCACTGGCTTCCTCAGCCACATCAATGGTGTTCATGCACTTTAGAAAATCTATACATTCATCTAAGTAGAAGTTTTGGCTTTTGAATTGTAGCTCTGATAGGGAGCATGTCCCACTAATGCAGGCTGCAACAGTGATCTTTATGTCTTTGTGAGTGTGTATAGGGGAGTATGTGATATGAACTGTTCTGTATTAGGGGTTTTGAGGTGTACTGTAGTGGTGGTAGTGTGAGTAGATGTAGTAGTTACTAAGTGGTGTATTTTGTTTTGGTACATCTGGACATGCCTGCAAGATGTCCATTGGTGGTGTATGTGGTGCACTTCTTTGTAAAACGGTCAGACCTATGGAGCAAATGACTGCTGTGACTGCTGCAAGTCTCAGCAGGTACAGAGCAGGTGACACTTTTAGGTGTTGCTTGGCTGTGTGCTCTGGGGATGTCCATGGGTTTGGAGTCTATTAGTGACTGTCTCCTTGTTTCATAGTTATTTCTATTTTAGATTTTGTTTGGTTTTTAACTAAACTAATTGATAGGAATTACCAGATGCCCAATTCACCAAGGATGAGCCTTCAATGCAGTAGTCTGACAGCAACTTCAGGGGAGTTTGTTATTGATTGATGCAAACATGTTTGTATTTCCTTACATACTTTCTAATAGTTTGTTCAGTTGTTTCTAACTTTAGGTGATGAATGTAGGCGTATTTTTGGTACTAAGAAGAGGATATTTACTACTAACACAGTTTTGCTTTTCTATCGACAGTATAGCTATTCATGTGTTTGTTTTTAAATTTTTTGACTTGGTTGTGGATTGTTTGGTGCAATTTTTGTAAATGGCCATCGATGGTGCGTTGAAGCAACTGCCCATCCTTTTGTGGGAGGCAGAGATTCGGATAACTGGGGTGACCTGGCCACTAGCCAAAGTACCCCTTGGAAGGTGGAAAAGGGGATTCCCTTGTATCTCCACCTCCCCATGCAGTCAACAAGTCTTCATTACACCCAGTATCAATCAGAAAGCCAAGATAAAAAGATATTGATGTGGACTGCAGTTTTTTTTCAGAAGGCTGTGGAGATATAGGAATCAGGTTGCCAAGATGATTCAAGGCCAATGGACATTTACCTTCCAGAGCAATCATGTGTTGGGAAAAGGAAAGTCGTGGAGAGCAAGCATTAACCAATCAGGAAAACCCCATAATAATTGTTTGATGATGATGGATACAATTGAAAAATCTATTGGGTCTGACCAATCAGAGTGATAGAGGAAGGTTGCTTTAGTGGAGGGCCAATTAGAAGAGCAGTTACAAAGTGTCCCACTGCTACATGGGTATTAAAACGGCAGGGAATGTTTAGTAGATGTCACAGAGGAAGCAGAACATGCTTTTTGAAGCTCCTTTGATGGAGCTGGAGGCCTCAGTCTGGAGGATAGTGGTGGATGGTTGGTGATCATCTAGGGGAGTCTCTGAAGAGTGTGGAGTGGAAGAAACCCTTGGAACCACTGAGGATGAGGATGGCTCATTGGGCTCACCCAAACTAACTTCTGACTTCCTGGAGGGAATTGGAGAGCCTTGAGCCTAGGCTTTCCCCTAACAACCCTTAGGGGAGGGAGGGAGGGAAGAAAAATAGAGAGGGAGAGAGAGAATGAAAGAGAGATAGAAGGAGAGAGAACGAGTATGAGAGAGTGTGAGAGAGTGAGAGAGAGCAAACAAGAGAGAGAACGAGAGAGAACAAGAGAGAGAAAGAGAAAGAGAGAGACAGAGAGAGAGAGAGAAAGAGAGAGAGAGAGAGAGAGAGAGAGAGAGAGAACAAACAATGCAAGACTGCAAGACCCATGGCAAAAGGGTAAAGTCACTTCTTGAAAAGGACTGTTAAGTGAGGGGAAATAATGCTCATCTACTGGTATAGCCCAGTAACTCTGTGAGGAGATTGCCCACCACTATGTTAACCATGGGGGGAACGAACATCCACAGTCATAGTGTGGAGAGTACCACAATTCATATGACCTGAATTCATGGAATTCTGGAGCAAAAAGAACACCTGGATGCTGCTTGTTCTTTTCAGGGACTTCCATAACCGGAAAATCTCTTGTGATTTTGTTACAAAGGAGGCATGTGTTTGTTTAAAAGAGATTTGGGGGCATTTGTTTTGGCCAAAGGATTATGGACATTTTATTCTAGAAAAGGCTAAGAGACATGGGGTCTCATTATGAGTTCGGCAGTGCAGTAAAAATGCAGCAGTAATATCATTATCGCCACATTCCCGTACCGCCCAACTACGAGTTTGGCAAATCGGTGGAGTATTCACCTCTGACTAAAAGCTGGAAGTAAATCCACCACCCTTGCGCCAAAGAAAAACAGCAATTTTGGCAGAATTACTGCCTGCAGTAATACTGCCAGAGTCCACCACCACTTGCAATCCGGTGGTAATACCACCAGACCAAGTGGCAGTAGCAGTAATTCTGTTTTGTGGTATTTCAGCAGATTTACCACTGAGATACCACCTAACATGTAATGAGGTCCTTAATACACCTAGGATTGGATCTTTTTTATGGCCATCGTTGGACATTAGAGCTTCCTCAGCAGGACAGAAATGTGTTAATCTTTTTTTGCCCTCTATCCAGCCTCCATCGGGGGACAGGGTTGGCAGCAAGCAGCCTCAAGATCCCTATTGGCTGGGCGCCAGCAGGCGATCGTCGGCCCCCACCAAAGGGCAACACCTAAGGGCTGTGTCCACCCTATCGGTGCTTCATTTTGCCCTCTATCCTGCTTTCGTCATTTGCAGAAGAGGACCGCAGCCGTTGTGGGGGCCCCTATCCTTGCATTGTCCTGGCCCTTTCAGCATGGCCGCCGGGAAGGCCATGGTGCGCAGAGGCTCCTACCAGCCTCCATCGTGAGACCAGATTGGCACCAAGGAGCAGCCTCAAGATACTCTTTGGCTGGGCGCTGATAGGTGATCGTCGGCCCCCATCAAAGAGAAACACCTAAGGGCTGTGTCACACCCTGTCTGACCCTGTCCGGGCATGCAAGGGATGCGAGGGACCTCCACCGACACATCTACGTTCAAAGGTACTGTCTCTGAAGTTAAATAACATTCCTACTAATCCGGGTCCTACTTACATTACGATCCTCACTTCGTCAGTATCCCTTCTTGTTTCCTTCACTCTCACCCACGCCCATGTACTTACAAACAAGATCCGTTTCACAGCACATCTCCCTCACCAACCCGTGATCACTACCAAAATGTCTACGCCTCCATTTCCCTGGAACGTTTACACTCTGACTTTGCTTTAAACCAAAGCTGCACCTTGCACTAGTAACCGCATTACCTGCCTTAAACTGTCACATTGTTACGTGCTTTGCTCATCTATGTGCCGCTTTGCACCCTGACTATTTTGCTCCCCTTTTATACCATTGTGATTCTCACTTATACTTGGTGTGTTTTGTCTGAGCGGTGGTCATCTACGATTGTTTGTTTAAACATTAGACCAGGCAGCCCCAAGTTGTTTTCTCTGCAAGTCGGCCTCATTTTTCCTTCTTTAACTGTGTTCAAAATACACAGATTTGCTGCATAACGATTCCTACACTTGATGTAGCCCCCTGTAAAATGAGGTGAGGCTTTCCCAAGTTGTTTGTTCCACCAGTAATTACACTGTGATAGCTGCCCCCCTGCTGTATGTATGTGCATGTGTGCCTGAATGCTGTATCTAGCAGTCCCCCTGCTGTATGTACGTTTCTGCATGCCTGAACATTGCATCTAGCTATCCCCCTTGCTGTATGTATGTGCCCGTGTGCCTGAACGCTGTATCTAGCTGTCCCCCCTGCTGTATGTGCATGCCTGTGTGCCTGAACATTGTATCTAGCTGTCCCCCCTGCTGTATGTATGTGCCTGTGTGCCTGAATGCTGTATCTATCAGTCCCCCCAGCTGTATGTATGTGCTATGTGCCTGAATGCTGTATCTAGCTGTCCCCCCTGCTTTATGTATGTGCCTGAATGCTGTATCTAGCTGTCCCCCATGAAGTATGTATGTGCCTGTGTGTCTGAACGCTGTATCTAGCTGTCCCCCCTGCTGTATGTCTGTTCCTGTGTGTCTGAACGCTGTATCTAGCTGTCCCCCCTGCTGTATGTATGTGCCTGTGTGCCTGAATGCTGTATCTAGCTGTCCCCCTGCTTTATGAATGTGCCTGTGTGCCTGAACGCTGTATCTAGCTGTCCCCCTGCTGTATGTACATGCCTGCGTGCCTGAACATTGTATCTAGCAGTCCCCCCTGCTATATGTATGTGCCTGTGTGCCTGAATGCTGTATCTAGCTGTCCCCCCACTGTATGTATGTGCCTGTGTGCCTGAATCATGTATCCAGCTGTCCCTCCTGTGCCCACTTGTCTTTGCTGCATGTTTGTGTCACAGCCGTCTTGAAACATGGGGCTAGGCTCCTCGAATGTGCCCGGATTTGACTTTCTGCATCTTTATATCGCAGCCGCCCTGCAACATGGGGTTAGGCTCCTTCAACGTGCCCATTTGATTTGACTTTCTGCATCCTTATGTCGCAGCTGCCCTGCAACATGGGGTTAGGCTGCATGAATGTGCCCACCTGGACCCTAATGCACCCTGCGACTTAGCCGCCTTACAACATGGGGCTAGGCTATTCCATTGGCGACTTCACACAGATTGAGTGAAGAGAGATGGAGAGAACCTACACAAGCTTCTGTAGGGGTCCCCCCGGCACATTAGTTTTGAAGAGGCTGACTATTTAACGTGACAATGTGTATAGAGAACCACTTAAGATATAGGTGGCAACAGTAGAGTTGAGATCTTCGTTCCTGAAACCTCATTTTCTTCTGGACCTTCCAGGAACAGAAATTGAGCAGGCAGACATATTTGTTTGAAGACTCCCCTACAGAAACCGTTGTGGAAATAATTATGGCAAAGAATGATACGGTCATTATTAGTGTGGCACAAAATTAATGGTGCATAACAAAGGGTCGTTTTTAAGATTGGATCGACCTCATGTGGAGAGAAGTTGGTGAAGGGTACAGATGGTCCCCCTGATGAAGTTCTTTAATACTTTGTCATAGTAAATTGGTTTTGAACGAAACATGTTGGGCATTGTAGTATATTGTGAGTAAGTGACAATAGAAACAGTATTCCAATTTGTCGGACACTTATCCTCCCCAAGGTAGCATTAATGGGGTTAGGAGTACACTGAAATTAAATATTACTTGGAGATTAGTATCCTTTAGTAATGGGGAACTAATGAGCTACCGACCATTTGGTCTCTTTATAGTAAGTGGTCACCCTTATATTGTTCACTATCAAGTTTTGTATAGGCAGGTGATGCAAGGGTGAACACCACATAGGTGAATCACACATGGGAATTGTTTTATTGGGATTTGTTTGTAAAAAGGATTTTATGTATTTTTGCAAATTTTAATCAATAATGTTTTATAGAATCAAGTGTTTTGTTGTTTATGAAATTAAAAATGTGTTTTATAAATTATGATTGTGACTGAGTGCCTATTTGTTAAAAGCGCTTGGTGTTGGTTGACTGGGGAGATACATGAGGCGAGAACAAGGTGACGTGGTTGACTTTTTGTGTTAGGATTGTCCCGAATTTGCATTTAATGAGTCTGGTCACTACGTCAGTAAATTGGCTCTATGTCTCTAGATGGTGTTTGTATTGTATGTGCATGTGTGCCTGAATGCTGTATCTAGCAGTCCCCCTGCTGTATGTACGTTTCTGCATGCCTGAACATTGCATCTAGCTGTCCCCCTGCTGTATGTATGTGCCAGTGTGCCTGTGTGCACGAATGCTGTATCTAGCTGTCCCCCTGAAGTATGTATGTGCCTGTGTGTCTGAACGCTGTATCTAGTCATACCCCCTGCTGTATGTATGTTCCTGTGTGTCTGAACGCTATATCTAGCTATCCCCCTGCTATATGTATGTGCCTGAATGCTGTATCTAACTGTCCCCCTTGCTGTATGTATGTGCCTGTGTGCCTGAACGCTGTATCTAGCTGTCCCCCCTGCTGTATGTGCATGCCTGTGTGCCTGAACATTGTATCTAGCTGTCCCCCCTGCTGTATGTATGTGCCTGTGTGCCTGAATGCTGTATCTAGCAGTCCCCCCAGCTGTATGTATGTGCTATGTGACTGAATGCTGTATCTAGCTGTCCCCCTGCTTTATGTATGTGCCTGTGTGTCTGTGTGCCTGAATGCTGTATCTAGCTGTCCCCCATGAAGTATGTATGTGCCTGTGTGTCTGAACGCTGTATCTAGCTGTCCCCCCTGCTGTATGTCTGTTCCTGTGTGTCTGAACGCTGTATCTAGCTGTCCCCCCGCTGTATGTATGTGCCTGTGTGCCTGAATGCTGTATCTAGCTGTCCCCCTGCTTTATGTATGTGCCTGTGTGCCTGAACGCTGTATCTAGCTGTCCCCCTGCTGTATGTACATGCCTGCGTGCCTGAACATTGTATCTAGCAGTCCCCCCTGCTGTATGTATGTGCCTGTGTGCCTGAATGCTGTATCTAGCGGGCCCCCCACTGTATGTATGTGCCTGTGTGCCTGAATCATGTATCCAGATGTCCCTCCTGTGCCCACTTGTCTTTGCTGCATGTTTGTGTCACAGCCGTCTTGAAACATGGGGCTAGGCTCCTCGAATGTGCCCACTTGATTTGACTTTCTGCATCTTTATGTCGCAGCCGCCCTGCAACATGGGGTTAGGCTCCTTCAACGTGCCCATTTGATTTGACTTTCTGCATCCTTATGCCGCAGCTGCCCTGCAACATGGGGTTAGGCTGCATGAATATGCCCACCTGGAGCCTAATGCACCCTGCGACTTAGCCGCCTTACAACATGGGGCTAGGCTATTCCATTGTGCCCACCTGAACTCTATTACACTCTTGTTATCTAATTACCTTCTGTTCGTTACCTGCCTGTAACTTAATTCCAGTAACCACCTTCACTTTATTGCACTTTATGATGTATCTACTTCTTGTTCATTCTGGCCTGTGACCATAAGCACTGTAAGCAATTTCTTAAGCATAAGCGCCTAGATACCTCCGGGTTTGGTGCGCTATATAAATCAATAAATACATATTAGGAATTTGCATTATTGTTATGAGAGAACACCTTGGATATGAGGACAACACCTACCAACCTCACTTGTGTGTTATACATGACTTTAAACCGTTTTCAATGTTGTCCCTTATTTTTTCTAGATATATCCCCACGGTTCTTTCGGAATTTAGCATTCAGAGCGAGCTTTGTCAACTCTTATAAATAAACCTGACTAACAATTGAAATATGACTCCTGTGTATCACTTTGTGTCTTACTGTAGCACATTGTGGGATCTAAATGTGTTGTGTATTATGGTTAAGGGGGAGGGATGGAACATGATGATGGAATCTGTGATGTAGGTTCTTTAATGGAATGTTTTGGTATCACCTTGGAGCAGTTGATGTAAGATCTTTATGGATGCTGGTTGGGGGTCATTATGCATATATGTATCTTGGAAATACATGGTTAATGCCAATCGATGAGTGTGTTGAGGCCCATCATTACATCATGTTTCCTTGCAATGAAGGGTTGAACATATTTTTTCTGGAAATACATGTTGTTAATGCATGTGACTTCTTTGAGTTTTTCCTCTTTTCTTTGAGGGTGTATAAAGGTATATGAATGAGCAGTCCTGTGATGTGTATTTGTCATTTGAAACAGTGGAATGCATGATGTTTACAGATGTTGCCATGCCTGCACTGGTCTAACTCATGAATTAAATATTGCTGTTATATTGTTTTGTGTTCATCATAAGATATTGTTTTGCCTGATAGTGCAACTAAAGTTTGTTTCGCATGCACGTTTTTGAGAAGTCCATGGGAGGTGTTATAGATCAAATCATTTGTTGGTGTGATATGAACCTGTGACATACATGTGGTTGTGTGTCTATTTGTCCCTGAGGATAGCTCAGCGGCAATGTGATATGATATGATAGGGCATTTATAACGCACCTATACACAAGTGTTGCAAGGTGCGACGAGGCAAGGGAGGGGAACAAGGGGACAAACAACGATCTTACTAAGCCAGGTGTCATTCACATCGCACAAGTGCGTGGGAAGGGAGGAAATGAAAGTGCAGTACATGGGAGTAGATAATAACAATAAATAAAATAAATAGCGGCCCGCAAGGGGCAAATACAAGGTTAAATGTGGACATCAGCTATCGAGGTCTGGTGGGGGGGACTGTAGGGATACAGAACAGTCCCTGAGTGTGGGAGTTGCCAGGTGTGTGACGCTGGCAGGAGAGGGACCTGGGCCTGGGATCAGAAGGGTGTCCAGGTAGCCAGTGCAGTACTGGTTTCAGGGTCAGCAGAGGAGAGGAGGAGAGAAGGCAGAAGCAAAGAGAAAGGTTTTGAGTTGCTTCTGGAACTGGAGATGGTTCTCCTCAAGTTTAAGGGAGGTAGGGAGGCTTCAGCCGAGGAGCGAGATCTGCCACCAACTCATTGCTCTGAGAAGCGACTGCCCATGAGGGATTTGGAGGCAGATGAGTGAAGAGCTCAAGAAGGAAGATATTTAGGAAGAGTTGGAGGTATTGAGGCCCAAGACCGCATCAGGCCTTGTGGACGATGCAGAGGGTTTTGAACTTAATCCTCGCAGCCACTGGGAGCCAATGCAGAGATTTCAGTCCTGGAGTGATACGATCCCTGTGCTTGAGGCCAAGGACAAGTCTCGCAGTCCTGTTCTGGATGAGTTGCAGAGGGCAGAGACTAGAGGCAAGCAGATTTAGAAAGAGGCTGTTGCAATAGTCAGCCTAGAGAGACCCAGAGCTCTGGAGACAGTGAGCTTCTGGGGGAAGGAGAGGAAAGGGAGAATACCTCTGATGAGGTGCAGCTGGTAGTGTGACTTCTTGGAGATGTCAGCGATGTGAGGAGAGAAGGAGAGTGTGGAGTCGAAGATGACCTCAAGGTTTTTGGATTTGCAGGTGGGAGTGGGAAGAGGAACAAGAGAGGCCGGCCAGAGAGCAGTAGGAAAGGAGGGACCGGGTGTGCCGATGAGGAGAATCTCAGTCTTACTGGCATTAAGGCAGAGGTCATTGGTGGCACATCACTCCTGGATAGCCGACAGACAGTTAGAGACGAGGGAAGGAGAGGAGGAGGTAGAGGGTAGCCTGAAAATCAGCTGGGCGTCATCTGCATAACACTGAAAGTTGGTTCAGAGAGCGGTGATGCCGTCGGCAAGGAGTGCCAGGTATTGGTTCAACAGCCAGGGAGAGGGGTTAGACCCCTGGGGGACACCACAAGTAGAGAAAAAGGTGGCGGAGAGGAAGGACCCAAGTTACACCTGGGAGGGTTGGTCAGAAAGGAAAGAAGTCAGCCACGCAAGAGCCTGACCAGTGATACCCAGGTTATCACGGAGACGGTTGAGCAGGATGGCATGGTTGACAGTGTCAAAGGCAGATGAGAGATCAAGCAGGATGAGGACCAAGGGGTGTTATAGATTGGAGAGCAGATCTTCACGGATGTTCAGGAGAGCACTTTCCGTGCTTCTGGCAGCTCTGAAGCCAGAATGATGGTCATGAATGCAACCAACAGATTCAGTACAGAGATTAAGCTGTGAGATGGCCAGTTTCTCCAGGAGCTTGCCCAAGAAGGGAGTGATGGAGATTGGGCGATAGTGAGCCGGGAATGAAGTGTCGGCAGAGGGTTTCGTAAGAAGGGGGTGCACAAGGGAGTGCTTCAGGGGGGATGGGAAGACTTTGGTGGTGAAGGAGTGATTGCAGAAATCAGCCAGGGCAGGAGACAGGGAGTCGATGTGGTCCTTGATAGTTTTGAAGGAACAGGGGTGAACCCGTTTTGACAAGACGTTCACAGATCAGACTTGTCTAGAAACCTTGTCTGCGGAGAAAAGGGGAAAGGAAGAGAAGGAGGGATGAGGGTGGCTGCAGGAAGGTCAGAGGAAGAGCAGGGAGTAGTGGAGGGAGGGGATAGGCAGAGAGTGAGGACAGGATATCCTAAGTTTTAGAGACAAAATGAGAGGCCAGTGCCGTGCGGAGGGCCTGAGAAGGGTCAGGGGAGGTAGAGACTGAGGCAGGATTGGCCAGTTCCTTGCAGATTTTAAAGAGTTCAGCCGAGTTGTTAGATGCTGCAGAGACACGGGCTTGGATATGAGCTCTCTTCTTGGTTAGGACAGAGAGCCGGTATTGCCTTTGCAGTAGACGGCAGGCCAGTCTCTCGGAAACAAGACAACATGAAGCAACACAGGTTCGATCCCCGGGTCCATGCTTAGAAACCTCTGGTTAATAAGCATGTTATAAATACGCAACTAAGACAAAAAAAATGAAATTCCTGAAATGAAGCCCCTGGGCTGTTTGAGCGCTTTAAAATTGCTAATAGATAAATATTTCCTCATGTTTCTGAACTTTTTACTGAAAATTTGACACATGAATCAAAATGAATGTTGTTACACAGTGTTGTGCTTAGGTGAGCTGTTCTGGTGCGATGTTCATATCCTTCGAATCTGTTCTCTGTAGTTTTATATTGCATAGTAGCAAATTATATTTGGTAATGTGATGTATTTGTGTGTGAGTGAGCAAGTGCTGTGGGTGGGTATGGTGGCTTAATAACTCTTTTGGTGCATTTTGCGATGTGGTGCAAAAACTTTTTTTTATCATATATGATATTTTGTTATGGAGTGGTGGGTTTATGCGCATGTTTGATGTTTGTGGGTTGGTGACATTTTGGGGGTTTCCCACATTATTGAGTGGTGATTGGTGCATTTGTTGAAATTACTAGTCTCATTGCCGAATTTGGAATCTTGGATCAGCCTGCAAGTGATAGATATCTTGTTTCAGAAAATGAGGAATTAAGTTTTAATGTAATTGCGTCTGATGTAAGAGTTTGTGAATGTATGCATAAGTGGTGGGTATGTATAAAAACTTACATTTAGTAGTGATTCCATGGGGTGTAAAGGTATTCCAGTTGATTGTGCAGAAGAAGCTCATAGTCCCGTATTTGCAGAGCACACAGTCATGCAGAACCACTGTGACCTCAAATGTGGCTTGATCTTGTGTATGTCGGTAGCTATCAACTGTACATGGTTACTCAGGGCTGTCTGTCGGAATGGGTGGCCTGTTGCTGACATTGTGTGTACATCTAGTAAAGTAGTGCTATGCCCCTGATCCACAATTTCCATACAGCAATATACCGCTATGCCACATATCCACAATTTGCATGCAGAAATACACCAAAGAATCTTTAGAAATGATGAAACAAAAACTCCAGGTGAGTCATCACTAAACACTGAAGGTTGGTGCCCTTGGTATAACAAATATCATTCCCACTGATGTGTAGGAAGAGCACATCTAGAAAACATTCGTGTTTCATAATAATAACTAATAATGACATCTAGTAATTCCAGTGCTATGGGTCCAGATGGGATTTTGAATCGTGTGATGAAAGAACATCCAGAAATTTGGGCCACCCTTCTCTTTAATATTTTCATGGCCATTAATCGTCACCAGAGGCTGCCAACATCTTGGACTGAAGCAATTATAGTCCCCATTAATAAAAGGGGAGATCGACAACATCCAGAGAGTTACCGTCCGATCTCATTGCTAGACGCCCCTGGTAAGATATTTTGCAGAATTATTTTAAAAGAACTCAATGCCTGGGCTGAGGAAAAACAAATGAGGGATCCCCTCCAGTCTGGCTTTGTGAAAGGCATGGGACAATACCAAATATCCTTGCATTATCTATGATTCAATCACAGCAGGTAGATAGAGGTCAGCCCTTGTATCTGGGATTTATCGATTTCAAGGCGGCCTTTGATTCAATAGATAGGTCAATCTTATTCAAAAAACTTGTTTGCCATCAATGCCCCTCATGGCTAATCAATTTAATCATGTTACTGCACACCAAAACATCTATGCGTGTTAAAATGAATCTCAATGGTAAAATGTCCCCTGTAATAAATAGTTATAGAGGATTGAAGGAAGGATGTGCCCTTGCTTCCTTTTCATTTAACTTTTACATTTTCGACTTAAGTCCGGTGTTACTAAATTGCATAGGGGATCCCCCGCGCATAGTCTCACAAAAATGTCATATCTGCTCTATGCAGATGACTTAGTTCTCATGTCCCAAACTCCAATGGGCCTTCAGAACATGTTAAATCATCTGGGAGGCTATGCGCTAGCAAATAACCTTATTATTAACACCGCTAAATCAAATATTGGTGTGCAATAACAATTATTCTAGAAAGCATCACTCCACATGGACACTTCAACATTGCACACTCTCATCAACCTTCCAATACAAGTATTTAGGGGTTCTGATTCAACATAAGAAAACATTAAGTAAACTGACTTGTGAAGTTAAAAACAAATTGCATTCATTGATATCGCAGTCTAGAATTCTGATGAGAAAGTTCGGGAAGTTTACAGTGAAGCACATTGTGTCATTTTATAAATCGAAAGTAGTACCATTTCTCCTCTATGGAGTTGAAGCTGCTGTCCCACAAAATCAGAAATTTTGGGACAGCGTGGAAGCAAAATATTGGAAAACAGTACTAGAGTTACCATCAAGTACACCAATGGCTTTAGTGCGTTTTGAATTGGGAATAGTTTCTTTATACTCGTTTGTAATTTGGAAACAATGTGCCCTTTTGCGGAAGTGCTTTGACGGGTTGGGGAAACCTTCATTTTTAAACGTTTTAGAACTGAATTTGTTAAAATCTGAGAATAGTTTTCCAAGTAAATGGCACAATCACATCCTAAACATGACAGCTGATGCTTCTGTGTCAATTGACCTACTGTTAAGTAATCCTGACCGTGCAAAAACAAAAATGTATCAGTATGACTGGGCCAGAAATATGATGATGTGTGCAAAACTTAAAGGGCCTCATTACGACCTTGGCGGTAGCCATGCCGCTATTGGCGGCATGGCAGCCGCCGAAATCGCGTCCGGGTCCTCAGAATGAGGAATAACCAGGCCATTCCGAGTTCGGAAGGCCCGGTAATTCCTCCCTCCAAGGACCCGGACCCGGTCCTTCCCCATTCCCATTTCAGCCCCCATAGGGCTGAATGGGAATGGGAGAGGGAGCAAACAACGGGCCATTACGAGTTGGCCCGTTGTTTGCTCCCTCTTCTCCTCGCGGGACCCGGTAAGCACGCCTGGTTTGACCAGGCGTTGCTTCTTGGGTCCCGCGAGGGGACCTCGTAATGAGGCGGTACGGGGTAAATGGCGCCGTCACCTTTTACGGTGCCGTTTACCCCCTACCGCCAGGGTCGTAATGAGGCCCAAAGACTATGATGTTAATTTGTTTGGAACCAAAAAATATGGAGTAATGTCTAATTGTCTGTTGAAATGTCCCTCCCAGTCCTTTCGTTAAAAGTTCCTAAGATTCAGAGTGAATCAATATGAAACAAAGGACATTCTCTATAGAAGGCAATTCATCTCTGAAGAAGAGAATCACTGTCGGTTTTGTTTGAACGTTGGTCAAAGGGAAACATTGCAACATCTCATGGTGGAATGTTTGGCATTGAGTGACAAAAGGGGAAAATGTTTTGGAAGAAAATTAATTGTGCAAAATTACTTAAACCAGGAACAAATATGGCATCTATTATTTTCTAATCCAAGAATCTCAATACAAATTGCGATTGTACAATTTCTGGACTTAATATTACCATGCAGTGGAGGTTTAATTGAATGCATTTCTGAATGAACTAAGTCACCTATGCTGAATTGGACAAATGTTATTTTATTGTATTAGTTTTAAGATGTATTTCTGCCTATCTGTAATTATTTATTATAAAAGCATATTTGAAAAGTTGATCTAACAACTATAACAAATAAAAAAAAATAAAAAAAAACATTCATGTTTCATATTACAAGACCTCAAATAGGCCATTATATTGGCACGTGTAACTCCAGAGTTTTTATGAGGTGGACTATTTGATTGAGACAGTATTTGCCTGTGAGAGTTCGTTGTTTGGTCAACTCAAGTGTACTCATTTACTGAATGACAAAATCTTTTACTACACACTACGCTTTTACATTGTGAGAATTTAGACACTGCAATAGCAAGCTTTCATTTTTCTACCACCTATTAGGCAGAGCACTTTCCTAAATTCTGCATTCAAAGTGCCTAGAGTCCATAAACCAAAACTCACATACAAATATGCACAGTCAAATATAAAAACACAATGCACTGCAGTTAAATAATTTTGCAATACACACATAAAAAAATACATGGTCCATACTGCTGCCCCGCAGTTAGATGTTGTATATCATGTGAAGTTAACTATGGTAATACATGGTTATATGTGATTTTACCGACCACAATTACAGAGTGGTACATTTCATCATGGGCAAAACACTGAAAAACACAGATTTTTATTTATTTGTTTCAATTTGGGGGGTTCCCACAAACCTCCTGATTTTCCATCCTTATAACGCCACGCCAACCCCATCCAGACCCATTTTAACCTCTTATCCCAGTACCCTTTACATAATGTTTGCTGTGTTTTTCTGTGTTATTGTCTGCAGTGAAATGTACTACTCTGTAATGCTTTAGATCAATTGACTGGCTACCGTAACACACTATTAAGGAATCTCTTGTGAAGGCAGCCTTTATGAGTTAATTTATGCATATTTAGACGGAGGCTGCAGATAGCAGAACTCAATGAAAAAGCATTATAGTAATTATACAAATGCTATATTCACCTCAATTGAAGGTGGATTCTTAGCCATGCTAGAAAGAAGGAATTGCAGGTCAGTGGGAATAGAGAAGATCCAGGCCATTACGTACTAGATATTACTCTTATTTCAGCACTGGTTAATATTATGCATGTGTGAATTTTGCTGCACATAGAATGTGAATGCATTTTTGACTGGCTGTCGACCGTCATTGATCTTCACAAGGTAGGTTGTTTTGCCTACTTATTAATAATGATTACTCTGATCTCAGGCGATGAGATATTTGATAGAGACATCTTGCTATATTGAATTTTCAGTGAACTGTAAGTCCCATGAGAGTCGTTATTAATATTTCTAAAGTCTACTCTATGCAACCCCTAATGATTTGGGCATATCAAGTGGTATTTAGTTAGTGAGATAGTAAACTATGCAGTACCCTGTGGATTTAATGGGATGTTCGTTTTACTTTAAGAGGGACTTTACTTGCCTTGACAGACAGGTTTTTGGACAAAGGTGTTTGGCTGGCTAGAGCCTCAACACATAGATGAGCAAAGCTATAAGCACTTGCAGTTGACAGAGATGATGAGCTATAAGCAGAAGTCTGCCAGAAGATGTAATTAGCGGGGAACCACCACCGTTAAGTGCAGTTGAGGGCCAAAGTATTGCCTGTGGAGTTGTAAGATGCACGCAGCAAGTCATGTGTGCATTTTGCTTATATATATTTTGGCAGAATATGTTTTGCTCATTTGCCAAGTGGTAGCTGGGATAGATTGCTTAACCCCACCCTACACTTGAGAGCTGGTAGTGCTCAAGGTGGAGCTAGTCTGGTTATGGTAGCAGAGTAAAAGCAACTGTTAGTCTATTCACTGGTTAGCGCAACATGTGGCTCTTGATATGAGAGTCAAACATATGAAGAATTTCTTTTTTTAGGCCAGTCAGTTGTTTGAGAAACAACAAGGATTGTTTGATTCAAGAGGTTAGTTACATAGGATTGTCCAAGCTGCATTCTGCGTGTAGATGATCTTGACCCAGGGAACTTAGATATAATGATTTACCCATCCCCTGTTTAATGTGGGGCTGCCCTGTTGCATGAGCATAGTGACAATTACTGCATTCTAATTAAACTGAGATTAGGTTGATAATTTTCTTTTTTGCTACTACTCCAGGCAATTCTATATAAACTCGTCGAAACTTGTGGACGTTCTGGATTTAGTCCATGCGTAGATTGTTGAGGCCAACTAGAGGCGAGGTGTGATATATTGTAGTTATACAATTTTTAAAAGAAGCTACATTTTAGTTGAAATGCAGAAGCTGTAAAGACATTTTGACTGTTCATTGTTGAGTAACTGGCAATTACGGTATTACATGCTAAGCATAAAATGGTTTCTGCATTTTTTAACATACCGCTTTATAAGCAAGGATAACTGTGGATTTAATGTTGCACTCCATTTCTTATCATTTAAGTGCCTAGAAGTTGTGAGGTTTGGGAACTGGAGTGCTTACAGTATTTTTGTGTATTGTCTTTTAAGTACCAGCAGCATTTTAGTATATGGTATATGTTTTAATAACACTATAATAAAACATATGTCAATGTGAAGTTCAAATTCCGGAGTGTCAGAGATGCTTGAAGGTTTTCAGGAGGGCTGAGTTGTATGAATACGCTGTAATGCTAATACAACAATTCAGAATTTGATGTAAATGTCAAGAGACTTCCCCCATGACAATTGCATGTCCTATGAGATTCTATTATGTTCTATATTATACTTGAGTAAGGTAAATATAGAAATGAGCCCCCTCCATAATAACATCCATTGGCCTTGGCACAACGCTACGTCTAATGATACTCAGTCACAGGTGAAGATCCTGGGTTTTATAGGATCTAGAATTATACCATTCACCTAAACATGGCAAGTGCCACCTAGAAATGTCACACTCCATGTATAGTCATTGTGTACCGCCACCGGAGAAAGTAGCATTGGCTAGGATAGAGCTAAACCGATCACAGCTGGTTTCCATATGGAAGCTGTGACAGATGGTGAGCCAATCAGGGGCCGGATTACAGGCACTTTGCATTGGTGCAAGTGCAAGGTTGCATGATATTAGCACTAGGGCAAACGTTGCCCTATTTCTAAAAACTCTGGGATAAATTAGAAAACCATTGCACATTGACAAGTGAAGTATAACATGTGGTAAGCACCAGGGCAAAGAATTGCTCCAGTGCCAAAAAGATACATTTTGATAAATCTTTGCACCACAGCAAAGTTTGCCCTAGTGCTAATAGCATTCTGTATCAGCACTAGGGCAAACTTTGTCCTGGTGCAAAAATGCAGTAAAAATGTATCTTTTTTGTACTAGGGCAATTTTTGCCTTGGCGTTTATAACATGCCAAAGTGCTAATACCGTGCAACTTTGGACTTGCACCAAAGTGTCTGTAATCTGGCCACTGCAGGGGATAATATTTGAAACTCTAGGGAACACTAGGTATTCACATCTAAAATAACTGAATACATCTGTGAGAATGCAATATGGGTCAGATATCTGTATCATCTCAACAAGTGGATTTTACTCGGTGAGGTAGACAATACAGGTTCTTATTTCTCAGTCATAGTCAGAGAGGTAACAGAACTAACCTCAGAAACCCTTCCCATCTAATTCAACACCCTTTCCACAAAAGCAACAGTAGATTTATAAAATGTTGACCTGATCAGATAATATAAGATAACCCTAGATTGTGCAGAGCCTCAGAATTGGTTCTCAAGAGATTTTCATTTCCAAGACCCTAGGCAATATGTGGCCCTTAAACAACAAGCTTTGACAAAGCTAAATGTTTTGGCTTTTGTGAAGGCATGGGATGGGCATGTGCCAAGCAATGTCATAGTGGTGTTCTACCTGGTGTTAAGATGGCAACAGTTTGAAATGGTTTTCGTAGGCCCTTGATAGTTGTGCCTGGCAAATGCTTATTGTTATTATTTATTGAGCGCGGACTTAGCTTCGAGAAGCAACGGAAGACTACAAAGAGGTATAAAACAATACAAATACATAACAGAGCGCTTTACAGAGGTCTACAACAATACAGATGCATAACAGAGCCCTCTTCAGAGGTAACACAGAAAAAATATACAGCAGTGGGTAGGATACATAGGGGCACAGATGAGGGATGCAGTGTTTGGCGAGTCAGGTGGCATGTGGGGCGATGCCATGGCCTAGGTGTTGGGATGAATCCAGTGGAGTCATCACTGATCTCCCGGCTTTAACCCTGTTCCATGTGGAAAGGGGTTGGTAGCTGTTACCTGATCCTGACCCTGGGGGCAGCTATATGAGGAAGCATCACATGGGAGGAGACAGCCTCCGGGTAGATGTCATGGCTCCATCGGGTGAGACATGGTATCCCCCATTTTTCCTTGAAAATAACCTCCCCATGTCTGAAGCCCTCAGGGCCTATTGTCATACATCTATTCCTTTTCCTATGAAGAACAAGGAAACCCCTTTCACCAAATCTATGAAATCACCTTTGTCAACGCCACTTGTCAATCAATCAGAACTGATTTGCCATCAAAACCTTTTCAAAATGCTTATTCAAATGCCATAAGTCAATTGTCATCGATCAGCTTTGGTACCCAGAATCCTCGAAAACTAGGACAAACAAGAGAGATTGAGCAATGTGGAGCTAAAGAGACTGCAAGCTCAGTGAGAGCTCTAGTTTTTTCTGGCCCACACCTGTGTACGATAAATGTAAGCAGCACAAAGTAAGAATCAAAACCGCTGCTGTGGCAACTGGCAAGAGGAAGCTGAAACTCTCTATGCGGAATGGAGAACTAAAGATATGGGACCGGCGTGGCTGAGTCAGGAGGCTCACCGATGGAGAAGAAAGAAACTGCTGAGCCAAGAGACGATGCAGGAATGCCAGGAGCCAGTGAGGAACTCCTGGGAATTCGCAGATGGAGGAAAGCAGTGTTTCACTTACCGGAGCTGAAAGGAAAGCAGGCTTGTCAAATGGAAGCCGTGGAGGACCAGCAAATGAAGGAAAGGGGGCCGCCAGATGGAGGCAGAGGGTAATCCTTCATCAGCAGACCATGAGAGGCAACAAAAGCTAGTGAGTCAACCCAGAAGCAGTGGGGACACCGGGGCGTATAGGCGAGCATGCCAAGTGTGAACATTTGCAAACCACTTATATGCAAAAGAGATAAATAATGGACATACTGAAAGAGGGGAACTTAAATCATAAACAATACCTCTTCTAATGTGTGAATGTACACAGTGCAAATATTTAAGAAGCAGAGAGAGGATAACATATCAGAAAGATACATTACCCAACATTATAGATAACCAGCTTTGGGAGCGGGTGAAGACACTGAAGGGACAGAAGTCCTGGCAGGAGGGTATACCCGGGCAGTCACAAGTGTGTGGATACTAGAAGCCTTGACAGGAGAGCATACCAGGCAATTTCAAGGGTGTGAAATAGAAGTCCTGGCAGGAGAGTATACCAGGTAATTGAATAGAATTGTATTAAACAAGAAAGAAGAAACCACACCACCTTATAGAGAGAAATACAATGGTGTCCTGAAAGAAATGTATATAAACTGGGGGGCTGCCAGGTATCAATGTGGAGATGGTGGAGCGGACCCGATTTGAATACAAACTTAACAAATGAAGGCTCCGTATGTCTAGAGGGTTTGCTACTTGTAATTACTAGGATATCAGAAATATATCACTCATTTAGTTCCACCAGGTCTATGGGAACACAATGCACATGGAGCATTCAACCAGACACTGTAAAACCCAATATAATAAGTTCAAACAACATTATTAAATCTTTAATACATCACAAGGACAGGTAAAAACATTGATAAAAACTATCGAAAAATGTGGTGAGTGCCGGATAAAGTGTCCTGTCTTTATCACCTAACAGGTGATTACAAAGTGTAAATACAGTACAGAACAGTTATATAATCAAGGTCCTAATGTACATAAATAACAAAAAAAAGAAAAACAAAGAAAACCATGGCATTTATAAATACAACAACGTTGTCTTTTTTATTTTTTATTTACTTGTGTATAATCACAGCAAATGATTTTTACAAGAAGGCGTCATTTGAAGAGAGTACAGATTAAAGTTTATAGAGCCTGAGTCAGGGCGTGTAAAACGCAATAGTTATCTCAAAGTTTGTCTGTGGCGAAATCATCTATTTTTAGATGCATGAACATTGAAGTTCGAATGCCAGAGAGGCGTCTAGTTTGCGACGTTGATTTTGGTAAAGGCTGCTTCCATTATTTTGGCCGTGACAGCAGCCCAGCGGGATTTTTCGCCAGATATCAAGCAATACCACCATGTTTGCTCATCGATCAGAACCGAGTCGACCCATAAGGGAGTGAGAAAAGCTGTGCGAACTTGAGTTAAGGCGGGGCAGTTTAGGAGAAGGTGGTGAATGTTCTCAATAGATCCAGAGTTTTGCACACTCTGCACGTGGTGACGGTGGACAGCCTTCTCATCCCTAAGATTTCTCGAGTATGGAGCAAGTTTAGGCGCGCTCTTAGAAATGTTGAACGTAGTTTTTTGTCCGGAAATCTCAGACATTACGCCATGGGGAGTTTCAATTTATTGTAAGTCGGTGGAAGATGGTTTAGGAACTTGGTTGCTACCGCTTTGTCGATAGTGCTAATCCAGTCTTGAAGTTTCAGTTTTTCGCTGACTCTTTGCGGGTTCATGATCAGGTCGTTTAATGTGCATTGCAGATCCTCCAGTTTGGTTTTTTGGAGGTGTACCCATTTTTGAGCAGCCTTGCAGTTCGTTGATTCGAGTTCCTGTCCAATGATGTTGAGAATTGGCAAGCCCTCTTTGATTAGGGTCTTCCTGAAGAGGGCAAGTGAGGCCCCGCTGACGGTGCCGCTTAGTGATAGAAGGCCCAGCTCTCTTCTGATGGCTTTGATTGGAATAGCGGTGGGTAGGCCTAGGAGGGATTTCCAGATGTAGCCCTCCAGTGTCCTCCATAGTCGGGACGGTACAGTAAACATGGCGTCCATGCCGTAGGTCAGAGCCGGAACCATTTTTCCGTTATAAAAATTAATGGCCGGCGCTAGCGAGAATTTGCCGTACTTTCTATCAATCGCTCTTAGTTGGGAAGTCAGTTGTTTGGTTTTGGCCCACAGATGTTGTTGCATTTTAAGTTCCTGCGAAGTCCCGTTGATGATCACTCCTAGATATTTGAAGTGAGGGACACCTTCGATGTTGGTTTTACACACTGACCAGGACCGGGTTTTTTTCTGGGAGCGGCCAGATCTAGAGAGGATCATGATTTTGTTTTTTTCTGGTTGATCTAGAGATTGTTGGAGCTCATATAGACTGCCAGGTTATCCACCTGCCGCTGGAGGCCAATCAGAGTTTGATCAAACAAGATCATGTCGTCAGCATAGAGAAGACGGGAGAGGGTGCAATTACCAAAATTCGGCGGAAAGCTGCGGACCTAGGCTTCCGAGTCTTTGTCGTCCCCCAAAAAAGCCACAAAGAGCGCCGGAGCCAGGGGGCAGCCTTGCTTTACTCCTCTGTGTGCTTGGATTTCTTTAGACAGTGCTCCTTGTCTGTTCAGCTGGACGTTGAGTGTAGTGTTGGTATGAAGGGCTATTATTGGTTGTAGGACAGCGTTCGGGCAGTTCCAATTTTCCAGCTTTCTCCACAGTCTTGGCCTCTCGACTTTGTCGAAGGCCTGTGAGAGGTCGATAAACGCCACGTAGACTGTGAGGAACCTTGTTTTATTTTGGCTTTCAGGATGGTAAGTATAAGGATGTTCAGTGCAGTACTGCCATTTTTCTTGAAGCCTAGTTGGAAAGGATCGCTGCAGGGAGCCGTTTTCGCCCATCGGTTCAAGTGGTCCAAAAAGAAGAGTCGCGAAGAGTTTGCCCATGATGTCCAATAGGGCAATTGGACGATAGTTTGCGGGGGCTTCCCTGCTTCCTTGTTTGAAAATTGGAATGATGGTTGCTCTTTGCACCACGATGTTGGGATCTTTCTGGTGGATCTACAATGCTCAAACAAAATGCCAATGAAGGTGGCCCATTCAGTGAGATGTTTCTTTAAGTCTATGTTCGTCAGGCCGTCCGGGCCTGGGGCTCTTGACGCTTTTAATTTTTTAATGGCTGCACTTATGTCCACTGGGGCTGACAAGTCATTCCAAGGGGCTGCAGTGGTATCGAAAGACATATTCATTGCAGGAATCGGACTGGCGAAGAGACCCAAGTGACCCAGGCTTGTTCCAGGACTGAGTTAATCATGCTTAAGGCTGTGGTTCCTTGAGAGGCGTTTATCAGGGACCAGAAATCTGCTGTTTTCTTTGCCGTTAAGACTCTCAGCATTGATTCAGCGTCATGTTGGTAAAAAATGGCTCGGCGTGCTCTGATCCATGATTTGTAGATTTTGTTTTCGTCTTTCCAGCAGTCCCATGCAGCAATGGTGTTATCTGCCTTGGCGTGTCTTCTGAGCTTTCTCAGTGCGTTTTTTTTCAGTGCTGTTTGTTTGTCATACTGGTGATTGTAGACTTTTGGGATCGGCAGACCAGATGACGCGTGATGCTTGTACTTGAGAAGCATAGGCAGGTAGTTCGGCCTTGGGGATGGGTCGAGAAACAGTTCCGTCTCAGTTTCCGAGACGTACTGTTGGGTGATCAATCTGATGTTGGCCGATGTCAAACGAAGGCGCGTTTGTTGGGGATTCGTTTCAACCGATGATAGGTAACGAGATGGGGTGCGGCCGGTAGAGGGCCACGATACAGTTAACATGCTGTGGTCGCTTGATAGAGTTTTGACTACTTGAAAATCTTGGATTACTGCACACAATGCTGGGGAGGCAAAGATGTAGTCTAGAGTAGCTGATGACCGGCCTCTCTCCCAGGTCGGTAAGTGGGACTGCCCTTCCAGAATCCAGGCGGCATTGTGCAGGTTCCTGGATGCCATAAGGGACATCCAAGCTTGGCCCCTAAGCTCCGCTGCTGTGGTGTCGGTGGAATTTGAGGGGATGTCTTGCGGTTGTATGCACTTCGCGTTGAGATCTCCACAGATAAGTAGAAAAGGAGTATTCCATTCAGTAAGGATCTCGTCGATGGCCTCAGCCATAGTTTGACAAAAGAGTAGTGTCGATGTCCTTTGAGGATTCCAATGTGTAGTAATCATAGCGAGTGGCAGTGATGAACATTGCTTTGCACATTGTTTCGGGAATTCAGGCGCCGGGTTCCATTCGATTAAGACCGCCAACACCTCATAGGATCTTGCCGTTGTTTTGATGAGTTTTAGGTTTTGGTCTGACCGAATTCCAATAAGAAGACCTGCTGAGGGGCGGCCTAACAGACCTTTGACAGCTGGCGAGATCACAATGTCGTATCCGTCCATTGACGGTTTTTCCTGGATCCATGTTTCCTGTAAGCAAAATATGTCAAATTGACCCAGGTCGACAGTGTTGTGATCAGTTAGATGGGCATGTCCTCTAGTGTTCCAAGAGGCCAATGATAAGGACTTTTGACGAGATTGAATGTCGGCTTCTTTTGGTAGTTGCTATCAAAGGCGATTTGAGGATACGTCACCCTTTATCCATTCCCATGGGCCGGCTGGAGTTGTCGATTTTTTGATGGCGATCAGCGGAGATGATTTAAATTGCGCACGGGATCTGTAGTTGGACGGGTCTCTTCGTGGGGACTGATCTCTCCAGCTTTGCTTTCTTTGATCCGAACGGGATCTGTGGTTTTGAGAATGGGGCAGGCGATTCGTGGATGTTTCTTGTCTGCCATTAATAGAATGGTGAGTTTTCAGTGATGTTCGATTCAGATCAGGGTAGTCACGTGATGGGCGTGGTGGATGGCCAGGTGAGTCTTGGCGCGTCTTCGGGGTCCTTGATGGGGCTGTAAAATGAGACTTCAGTTTGTTTCTTCAATCAACATGTCATTGGGATGGACTGTGGTCGCTGAGTCTTCCTTTTTTAGGATGTGTTCCCTTGGTGAGGTTCTTAAAATCCAGAGTTGTTAGTTCAGAGAGCAGCAAGCCTTGCGCTTTTAAATCTTCACTGGCTTGGCGGCATATGTCTTGGATTGCGGAAGAATAGATGTGAAGGTAGGCTGTTGCCTTGTTATCTCTATGGTAAGGCTCCACCCTCTTAAAGTCTTCTGAGTTTAATTTCTTTAGGGAAGGTACAGACGATGTTATCTTTAACACAGTTCTTCTGTTCAAGATGACATACTTGTCTTTGCTGAAAATTTGCTCTATTTTGAAGAGACAGGTGGAATTGTCCCTCGTATGGTCAGCGTGTTTTTCTGTTTGGTTTCGGGCTGTGCGTGCCCCTGGCGGAGGAGATCTCGTTGATTTGGTTCTTGGTCTATATCTAAAGGGTCTGGTTGGCTCTAGGATTGGAACCTGCCCATGCTAAGCACCATTTATAGGTTGGAAGGTTTGTTCTGGTGTCGCAAGATCACAGGAGTGGTTAGGGGTTTAGCCAGGACCCCAATTTGGTGCGTATGAGAGGTGGGTTTACTCCTGGTTATCTTGTCTGATTCGGTATCAATAATCCTTCTAACACGGTAGTTAGTGCGATACAGGTTCGCTTTTATTGATGGTTTATGAAAGATTCCACTTGATACAATGATTAGTGTGTAGAACACTGTTATGGCATTTTATGCCTTGGTGCGGTCAGCCGACACGTGTTTCAACCCAACCGGGTCTTTCTCAAGGCAAGTATGTCATGCTGCGGTCCCTGGGTGGGGTTCTTGTTTTATTGTGGGTGGCTGTCCTTATGGCAGTCTAGCTCCTATTGGGCTCTTCGTCCGAGTAGTGTCTGTGATGCGTTGCTCCCTGCGGCTTCCTGGGAGCAACGCATCACAGACACTACTCGGACGAAGAGCCCAATAGGAGCTAGACTGCCATAAGGACAGCCACCCACAATAAAACAAGAACCCCACCCAGGGACCGCAGCATGACATACTTGCCTTGAGAAAGACCCGGTTGGGTTGAAACACGTGTCGGCTGACCGCACCAAGGCATAAAATGCCATAACAGTGTTCTACACACTAATCATTGTATCAAGTGGAATCTTTCATAAACCATCAATAAAAGCGAACCTGTATCGCACTAACTACCGTGTTAGAAGGATTATTGATACCGAATCAGACAAGATAACCAGGAGTAAACCCACCTCTCATTGGTCTATATCTACTTTGTAAGTCAGGTGAAAGTCTTGGAGGATCTTTATTATGAAGGCCCTGGGTGGCTTTGTGAGGACTGGAAGCCACCGATGAACAGAGTAGAGGGTCCGCTATAGGTTTAGAGTTGGGGGCAGGGGGAGATGTCGGTGGGATGTTGCATTTAATAGGTCCTTTCTCAGGCGATACTTGCGCGTTGTGAGGCGACGCAGACGATAGGAGACTTGAGTTTAGGCATTGTTCTGTTAAAATGGGGCACTTGGTCAGGTCCGTCACGGAACCCGCTCGAGTGAGACCATGGGCTGCAGTTCCGGGAGCTGTGTGATGATTAGGCATCAGTACCACAGATTCAAGCTTGCGTTGGGTTGATTGACGAGCTGAGTCGGGTGGTTGGTCGTTCGTAGCTAGTTTTAAGACTTTCTTGCGTGTAGTCATGTTTACACTTGGAGATGGTTTTGGTTTGTTTGCAAATATTGTAGCCAATTCGTTAAGCTGTTTGAGCTGGGTGGTCTGAGTTGACTTGTGCATTGTTGAGTCTGATGGAGAACCTTTTTTGGAAGAAGAGGGAGCCGATGACGTGGCCGACGCGAGGACTGCCTCAGGTTTTGATGTGTGCGGAAGGTCATACTTCAGGTCGATGGCAGTTATGTATCCTTCTAAAAAGGTTAGCTTTGACTGTATGCTCGCTAGGATGGCCGTGTTGTCTTTTGAGACGTCACTTAGCGTTTCATAGAGTTTGCAGAATGGGGCCATAGCGATGGTTATGGCTGACATGATTGTGGTCAGATCCTTTCTATTGTTAGGCGACTCTTTATGAGGAGGTGAAGGGAAGTCCAATCTTCTTCCACTCTTCACTGGCGTATCTCTTAATCCTAGAGATGGAGGGTTCGCCAATGAATGCCTGCGCCTGGGTTTGGAGCCTCCAATGTCAAGCGAGGTGGAAGGCCTTGGTGCTGCTACTCTCGTTTGGGAATTGAGATCGTCCCAATATGAGGTCGGAGATGAGGGGACTTGCTGGTTAGCAGTGGGAATGGAAGAAGTTAAATGGTTCTTTGCCCGCGGTTGGGGGGACATTTCTCTTTGAGGCCCAGCTTTTGGCTGCAATAGGTCGAGAATGTCCGAGAGACGCTGATGTGGCAGTTGAGTGGTATTGATTGGATCAGCAATTGAGGAGACCACCCGCCTTGGAGTGGGTGGTGGTGGGGACTTCACCTGGGAATCTGGAGGTAAAGTTGGAATGGTGTTAAGCGGGCAGACAAAGCCCGATTGAGGCAGGACTGGCGCGTCCGGTAAGGATCCGAGGGGGGGAGTGATTTGTGGCAGCACTTGCCCGACTGAGGGGAGTTGAGTGCCGTTAACAGCGGTAGTTTTCCTGGATTTAGGCGCTGGAGGGGTCTCGTCAAGAGCTTCCAGGATTTCCGCGTCTGAAAGTTCAGAATCATTAGATAGTTTCCTTTTGCCTTGTGTCTTAAATAAGTTCAGCAATGCAGTTGACAAAAGCGGGGTGGAGAGAGCAAGTTTTGCATAGCCCTTCTTTCTTTGGCCTTGTTGTGAGGCGACCTTTTTGATCTGACTGTTGGTTTTTGGAGGGATGGTCGATGGGTTTTGCTGTTTTTGTGTAAAGACAGGCGCTTTGTTGTTTGTGGCTGATACAGCCGTGGGCTTGGGTGCAGGTTTGCCTTTTTTCCTGTATATTGGTCTTTTTTTGTTTTGGTAGGAGGAAGGTTTGCGACTGAAATTGTCCGATGTAGCACATGAGTTATCACAGTCTGAATCACGAAAGTCCTCTAGCAGACGGTTTGAAGGAGAAGGTTGATTGTGAATGTCTGAGGCCGTGACAACAGATGCCCTACTTTCCAGAGATCCATCTAAGTGTGAAGGGGGCACTGTGGCCTCTGCCGTCAAAGGCGACGCAGGTGAACTGATTGTAGGGTAGAGGGTAGCCTCGTCGGTTGCACCGGATGCAGGTAGGTTCCGTGGGTGGACTGCACCGACGGGGCCGGGGCTACCCAGTCGGTCCTCCAGAGCCGGGTGAATCAAGGCCATGGTGATCTGGTAGGCCGGGCTCTTCTGCGAGATGCAATGTTGTTCCTGGTCGGGTGGATTGATGTTAGGCTGGGCAGGGCGCGAAGCCTCGAGAGGAAGCGGGGCCAGTGCAGGTCTGCCCATTCCCACTTGTGTGTTGGACGAAGCAGAGGTGGCCGACGGCTCAAGGATGGTAGCCGGGTACGTGAGGAAATAAGCGTTGTGCGCGGCTGCCATCGCCGATGTGGCCACCCTCAGACCCCCTGGCAGGGGCCCTCCGGCTCCCGCACAGGACGGGTCACTCGGCGAAGCAGTGAGGGGGCGGCCGTCACCGGGTGATGATGCCGGATATTGACGTTGGCCTGGGAGAGGTCCGTGACTTTTGTCTGTGAAGACCTTAGCGTTGAGAGTCACGGCTGGAGTCAAAGTAAGTGGGGTCTTTTTCATGTGGCTTTTTAGTAGACGCTGATCTGAATCTTCCTCCATCTTGGGTGGGAAGGGGGGAGGGGCGGAGCGGGACAGAAAGGTAAAGGGACAGAGGGGAAGGAAGGGATGGAGAAGGAAAGAAGAGGAAGCGGCAGAGGCAAAGTTTGGAGTGTCGCCGCCGGGTAGCAGGTAACAGGGATCAGAAGACTTAGGACGGCAGAGGAAGGCGCAAAGTTTTTTTTACAATTTGTAGCAGTTCAGAAAGGCAGTTCGAAAGAGGGTGCCTGTGGACAGTGGGCGCCTACCTCTGTATCCTTGGAATTCCCTTGATGCGGCGGTCAGCCAGTCAGCCCCAGCTCCCGGAGCGGACTGGGGCAGACTGGAACTCAGCTCGGACCTCCGCACGCGCTCCGCGCGGAAAAAGAGTTTTTAAAGGTGGTTGAGCTTTCACTTTCCTTAAACGTGTAGACAGTGGTACACAGAAGATTGTAGGTCTCGGCAGCAGAGAGCAGACAGCACGTCCTGACTGGGACTGGGGCAGACTGGAACTCAGCTCGGAACTCCGCGCGTGCTCCGCGCGGAAAAAGAGTTTTTAAAGGTGGTTGAGCTTTCACTTTCCTTAAAGGTGTAGACAGTGGTACACAGAAGATTGTAGGTCTCGGCAGTAGAGAGCAGACAGCACGTCCTGACTGGGTCTGGGGCAGACTGGAACTCAGCTCGGAACTCATTGTATTTGTAAATGCCAGTACTTTTGATTTGAGTCAAAGCGAAAGCTGCTGCAGTCATAAATACAACACGGTTGTATTTATAATTACTGTAGTTTTCTTTTTAAGTTTCCCAAGCTCCCCCAAACAGGGGGAGCCCAGGAAACGTAGAAAGAAAACCACGGCAATCAAAAATACAACATAGTTGTATTTATAATTGCCATGTGTTAATAAAAAGAGAAAATAAACACTTACCGCAGCAGCCTTCCTGGCAGCCTGCATTCTCTGCTCTCCGGCACTAATGACGCTGTAATTAAAGCTACCAGCAGGTGACTTTTGTTTCATTATTTCCACAAGGGCAGATATTAACACAAGCACAGGAGGCTCATCCATTTCACAAAAAGGATGCCTCATAGTGCTTGAAATTAAAGGGGTTTAAAGATTATTTGTGCAAAGTTTTCCATAGGAACTTTCTTTAAAAAGATGTTTAATATATGTTTTTTATTATTGCCCATCTTTTAAGACAATAACATTTTTGAGCGCACCATCCCTTTAACTCATTTACATGAATAGTTGAGGCATTCAATCTCAGAAGACTGATTATAAATAACACTGCATACCCCATAAAACACAAACCTTGATGTTACTACATGATAGACACAGCTAGAAATAAAGGAATAGACACTTCCCAAGCACTGCCATGTGTACATGGCTATAACATGGCAAACAGCTAGAAAATGATGCAAGTACCCAATCATATTCCAGTGCCTCACAAATCCATGTGTGTTTGTGCATGTGCTGTCTATACACAGGTCGGGGTAGACTAAATGAACTCTTACTGTGGCTTTCTACAAATGTAGACCCAGCATAAACAGTAGCCAAGGCACTTACAAAATGCCTGATCCTCTCCTCACAAAAGCAATTCTGCTCACTTTTCAGGGAGCCACACGCTTCTTCTCTGTGTTGCACTTCCTCTATTTAAAGTAAGGGAGCCCCCTGAGACCCTTTCATAGATAGGGGCCAGAGATACTGCAAACTCAAGATTACAGACTTATTGGACAGCCCATCACATGCCCTAGCCCCATAACCCTTGACTAGTCATCTGTGCTAGTAATTGAATAGTCACCTAATTCTAATTACTATTCACATGCAATGTAATGCACTTTAATTCCATATTTGCAGACTGCTGTCTTTGGAAGGGCATTCTACCCCACAGTGCTTCGAAGCCATAACAATGGCAGTAGGTGCTATACAAATATCAAATAACGTAACATAACATGCATTGGAGGCTGGCAAAAACGAGCAATGTTATAAAGGTTTTGTATGTTTTTGATTATTTGACTAGTAGCAAGTTGCAATTAATTGAAAACATAGACTTAAACAATCGAGCCATGTATGGGTATGTCTGGAGGAGGTGTGCAATGTTTTTCTTTTTTCCACAAATATTGTTTCAAACTATAATCTGACCTCCGGATCCAAGAAACCTAAAAAATGCTTTACTTCCATTCCTTATAGATGCCTCATTACGGCTGGCAGTTGGAAAGGCTGGACAAACACAGGTTACGGAGGAATCTGAAATGAAAGGCGGGATAAGAGTCAGCGGCTGCAGATGTAAACAAGATGTATTGGGCCAATCAGAAGTTGATGGGCATCAAGCCTCACATGAAATTGGTATGCAAGAACACTGGAAGTGAACTGGCACTCTCTCCAGAAATGCCTAAAACGCAATGGGCATGCATGCATCTTCTTATGTGCTGCCGGAACATTTCTTGCACACTGTGTTCCATGCAGTTATTAATATATGGATATACATGCAAACAAATGCAAGATTAGCAATTCCCTGGAAACTCTCACAGAAAATATCCCTGGATTATAGAGCAGCATATTAGAGACTGGCCGTTCTCTGGGGATAAAGGGAGAAAAATACACTGTTTTCAGGTTTGGTGGTCCCCCAATACTACAAACGACGCAGAGCCATGATGGTCTCAACTTCTCTTTATTCTTCCTCGCCTCCAGTACCCCCGATTTTATTTCCTGTCCACCTCCTCCCTTCCTCCCCTGACCCCTGTGCCATCCCTCCCCTTGGCGTCAGCCTCTTCTTAAGGAGACAGTGGGGCTCATTACGGGGTTACTGGTAAAACCCACTGGTAGGTGGTGGGTGAATGGCAACCCTGTGACACCCTTAGCACTGCCATGATATACCTGGGCCACCGGGATATCACAAACGGCGACGGTAATGGTAAATCCCCATTTCCATGGACTCTCACAGGACTCCATGGAAATGGGGTCACTGAAGCCCCGGCACTGTTATCAACTTCAGTGACAACCATGCCAGTAGAGGCCTGAACACCCGGCAGGTCAGGCTTGCCCGGGGATCCTTGGCCCCTACCAGCATTGTTGTAGTATGGCGGTCCGGAAAGGGTGTCGGTACGTTGTTACCGGCACCCTTATTACAGGACTGCTATACTTATAATGAGGGCCAGTGCCTCATCTTTACTCTGCTACATCTCCCTGCTACTTATCATGGAACTTCTCAAATCGGCTCTATGAGTCTTTGGGGCTTCTTGATGACCCATTTGGGTCTGCCTTGTAGTTCAGATGAATCTCCAGCCTTTGACTCAACTGGACTCATTGTGTCCCCCCTCTGGTAATTTCACGGGGCTGTCTCCGGAGTCTCTCACCTTTGCATCTGCCTGGTCATCCTCACACCCTCGCTGCTCTTCAGTTTCCATTGGCGGTACATGCAGAAAAATGATGCATTGCATGTTATGTCACACCCCACTCTTTTGGCAGTGATCATGAATCCTATGACTTCGACCACTTGAAATGGGTGCGGCTCATATTGTGCGTCTGTCTTCCGTTGCTGCTTTTAGTGGACAAGGACTTTGTCTCAGATCGATAGCAGTATATCTCTTTCCCCCTACGGCAATCTGCCCAGAGCTCCACCTTTCTCTTCCTGTCTGTGTCCTTCTCCCGGAACTCTGCGTCTTGCTCCTCAGTATAGTCTTCAATACTGGCCTTGTAACAGATCATGATTTCCATCAGGGATTTCCTGATGGCCTTGTGCAGGCTATTTTTGTAGCTTCTCAACACCTGGCAAGGGTTTGCTGTAATAGCAATTGGTCGATGAAAGCCGTCTGTCTGGTCCTCTTGAGGGAGGGCATGAATGGCTCCACCATCCCTTTCGCCTGTGGCCACAGCAGCGTGATCTTTTGGTGTTGGAAACTAAGGTGGGCTGCAAGCTTCATTCATTCATGGGGGGTTCATTGTCTGTCTTCACCACGTTTGGCACCCCCCACTCACTGAACAGTACATTCAGGGTCCCTGGGACACTGTGGATGGCAGTGGACTCCACTTGTTTCCCAATCCAGAAGCAGGAAAGCTCATCCTTTGTCACTAGTAGATACCCTCCTTCTCCAAGGGGGTGGGGGTTCATTGTCTGTCTTCACCACGTTTGGCACCCCCACTCACTGAACAGTACATTCAGGGTCCCCGGGACTCTGTGGATGGCAGTGGACTCCACTTGTTTCCCAATCCAGAAGCAGGAAAGCTCATCCTTGGTCACTAGTAGATACCCTCCTTCTCCAAGGGGCCCATAGTAGTCAAATGCAACTCTTTGACACAGGCCCTGGGGAAGTGGTGTGATCCTGAGTAGACATGAGGGCATTGCTGTTGCTCCATGCTTACAGGCCTGGCAGTGCGCGTGTACATCATCTACCATCTATGCTCTATTTAAAAGTGGTGGAACTTCTCACAGGCTCACACGGCCATCAAGCTTTCCCTCTCTGCTTGTGAGTACGCCCTCTCAGTGGGAGAGAGGGCGCTGCTGGCGTGTGCCACAAGGCTCTTTACTGGTTGTGTCGCAGACTCATTCTGGGCAAATATGGCCCCCAGACCCACTGGGCTAGCGCCCACTGTTATTTCGGTGTACCACATGGGGTCAAAGTATTCCAGTCTTCGACTGGTGACAAGTTCATCCTTGAAGTCTTGAGAGGCCTTGCAGCAGTCATCTCCCCACTCGAATGGTGCATCTTTCTCCAGCAACCTCCTGAGGGGGTGGGTGAGGGTGGTGCAGTGATGGAGGTACCTGGCACAGTACCCTGCCATGCCAGAAACAACTCAAGCTCTGCAATGTCTTCCGGTGGCGCAAGGTGCACAATCACGCTGATCTTGTCCGGGTCTGTTGTCATGCCCTGGTTGGAGATGTGCCCAAAGGACTTCAGGCTGGGTCTGTTGATGTCACACTTGTCTCCATTAAGGCTGGACATTGCCTGGTGATAGGACAGATATGTCTGAGGTGTGGGCGTGAAAAATCACTTCCAGTCGGTGTCTAAGGAGAGACCACAAGGTTGCCAGAGATACAAGCCTATGCTGTCGCAAGGGGCGACAGAATCCCAGGAGCTGCAGCGTGTGGCCTTCAACAGGCTGTACCAGGCCTCGAACTTCCAGAGACCCCAGTCAGTGTGACCCAGCACACCAATCACTGCACAGTCCCAGATAATCCTAGTGATGGAGGACCTCAGTCTGCAGAGGTCGCAACTGTATCCAGAGGAACCAGAATGCCCTCTGGGCCTGAGAGAATCATACAAATACCAGCAAGAAAAGAACAAGCCCCCAGTTTGCTGAGAACCAGTACCAAAACCCACCCACATATCAATGTGAGGACGGTTACATCCAGGGGGACCAGTACAGCAGTGAAGATGAGCAGTAGATCAGCACGAAAGCCGAAGACCACACTTTTCCAAGGATACCCCTCCACAGCAGCCACCGTCAATGTGATGAACGCGGGAGACCACCAACTGATAAAGGAGCATTATCCGCTAACACCGTCCAATGCAGTTGGATTTAATATCCATTTAATAACTATTAACCTAGTTAAGACAATATGGTAAATTCTGAGGCTGGCAACACCGTAGTAAACAGATGGCTGATTTAAAGAAGGATTATTCTCTAGTGCAGTAATCCCATCAGCTTTGTATGCAAAAATCTAAACTTTTATTTCTGCGTTTTATCTGTGCTTCATTTAAACCTCATATCGCCATTTTGGATGTAGCCTATTCTGTTTCTGTTCAATTGAGGTAAGCAATTCGGACCTTTGCGCTGCCACATGGTTAGTAGGACTGAGACCTAACTGTAAGGAGGTCTGTCGGTCTGCACATGGAGTTTTTTGTTAATAAAAACCACCCACATTGGAAAATATGTTTAATCATGTGCGTTTAAAGAGCTAGAACGCTCTGTATTATTATTAAAGGAAGGGTTCACTCATGTGCTTAATTCGATTATTTGTATTGACATCTGTATTGCACATATATCGATGTATTAAGCTTTTTATTCACAGTGCATAATTTACATTAATATCTGTGAACCGCACCTGTTCCCATCCACCATTTTGTGATATTGTAATCTTCTGCACAGTCAACCTAAGGCGCGCTGGCAGCAATTCATAATAACACACGCCCTTCCCTGTATGTGACAGCTGCCACATCTGCTATGCAACACCCCTTGCCATGATGTTAGTGTACATTGGAGCTAAACATATTTATGAAATCACATTCCTGCGTACAGACACAAAATACACTCTCTCATTCAATGCATACCCACATCTATTTTGTTCATTCTCTTTGCACAAAAAAAGCACTTTTTCAATATTATTGATTTGTATGCGTAATGATTCTAAGTAGTTGAGCCGTTATTATATCTGTATGTATTGTATTTAAATTTAAAATGTGAAATACATCAGTGGGAGGCATGCAAATAGTGTATTGTCATCACTTTCTAAACAAGCATTGACAAAGCCAACTGGTTCGACTTTTGAGCAGACATGGGGTTGGCAATTGCCAGGCACCTTCTTAACAGTCCTATCCGACCATAAGATATCAGCAGCTGGGACATGGTGTGAATACATGGGAATATGATGCCTATCTAATACCTATACACAAGTTAAACTTGTTTTCTTTTTTGGTACTTGTTTTTAACAGGACTGCATGGAACAAATGTCAGTACACACTTACTGCTTAAGAACTAAGTGGCTGAAGGCACACTTGGATAACACATATTTGTTACACCTGTAGTGCATTTACGGCTGAAAGAAAGACATTACCTCTCAGATGACTGCTTTGAAATAAAACTAGCAGGCCATATACATACCCTAAACAGCAGAATGCATGATGTTACTGTTTGATTGGTGTTTCTCAAAGAGATCCCAGGAGGATGTGTTTTGGGTGGGCCGGGGCACTGTTAGGGAAAATTCTCAAAATGTGCTAATTTCCCTTACCTTTTGAGACCCCTAGCAACTTTGCTGGATTTCTAGGATTTGATTTTTTACCCGGAAAGAGTGTGAGCCTTTTTTCCCACTCTTTCATGTATTTTGATGTGTGTTTTACTTTTGTGTTCTTTGGTTATGGAGTTTTAACACAACTCCATAGGCATCATCTTTTTCTGTGTGTCACACAGCACCTTCAGTGCAGTGAGTGGCACAGGGGTGTCTTTCAGACTCCCCAAGGTTTAAATACCTTCCCTGGGACTGACTACTGTCATGTAAAGTTAAATTGACTTTGCTAGTCTCTTTAAATTTACTGACCCAGCACACACTATCTTCCTATAGAGTGCTGGAGGGGATGCTTAGCTTTCCCGGAGTCAAAACACTCATGTAACAGTAAAATGTTACCCTTTCCTACTTTAAGTTGCTGGTGGCTGTGGTTTAGATCAAAATACCATGATTTTTCCCGACTGCTATCAACGGTAGCTAAAAATCGGGACAGCCATGTTTTTCAATGTGGCGCTCAAGACCTATCTGTAAAAACAGACTCCGGTCATCTTTTTTTGCCATTTCTTTTAGTAAAGGTCCTTCTTGTGTTTGTCTCTGTGCGCCAAACCAGTTTTGGTCCCTTTGTTTGTTGGCCTTTGGCAGGCTTCAGTGCTGAAACCCTCCTCTGGCGCCAGGGTGTCTGGGGTGGACAGGATGTGAGAGAGGTGCCCGAAACTCCTTGTGCTTAGTCTCCATGGAGTCCTGAATGCACTCTGGCATGATTGGTCGCCTGGCTGTCCGGCAAGGACAGCCACCCTGCTGTGTGCGTGACAGCCAGGCTGGAATGCATGGGGGAAAACTGTTTAAAATCTACAGTTGTATTCACTATGCACTACTCTTCAGGTTTATTCAATTAGTCTTCTTGTATTTTTGATAACAAACATTTTTTTAAATAAATTTAAGGTGCAGGGGAGATAGCAGTCAACCCTGTCATATGGGTTGGAAAATATATACGGACAGATGAAGTTCCTAATGGAGGAACTCCCCTCCGCTGCACACTTTCACAAGCTCAAAACTATAGCCAAACAGTTAAGGTAGAAATTTGTTAACACAACCTGTGTTTTATGTATAATGTTCTTCAAGGTTTTCAATTAATTCAGCAAACAGTTTTTCACTTCAATGACCACAATCAGTCATAATTCTTTGATTTCTTCATACATAGTTCAATTTTCAAAAAAAGGGCCCAACGCGTTTCGATATAACATCTCTTCTTCAGGGGCATATTTCTCTAATATTATCACATCTAAAGAAAAATTCAAAAACATAAATTATTGATTTTAGAGAAAAATGTATAAATTCATTACTATGGATTTTACATGAATATTTGTACAAAAAATAATATATTCATTATTATTCAGTTTAAATGGCCTGTTTTCAAAGGAAAAGGCTTCAATGTGACGGTGTGAAGTGTAAATAAACCTAATTTGAAACAAATTAAGTAAATAGTAGTAGGTGTATTATAACCAATATTTGACCTCTTTGTTAAGAACACTCTAGGAGTATCTCCATCTCTATTACTGGTCTAATGCAGCTCTATATCGTGAGCACATCTTCTATTGTGACATATGTTAAATGAAAAATCCAATAGTTCATGGAAAAAAGAAAGCAAAGACAGAAGAACAAATAACAGAATCTATTGTCTTGAATATTTCTTCAAAGATATTGACTAAAGGCCAGATGGATACATTGAACCTAGGGATTTCCTTTATCCCCACCAATAACAACAGTAACTTCGAAGAGGAGGTCAACCTTTTCAAACTAATCAGAAAGATGGAACTCAAAGTATTTTTTGATGGGCTTCCAGACACAGGAGAACAAAGAGAGAACCAAAATCAGATTATCTGGAGATGAAAAATAAAAGTATGTTTCATCCCCAGGTTAACCATCCAATCATAAATCTGTTTAACCTGAAGACTAAAAAAGACCTTGCACGGTTGAAGTACAGCAACCTTAATAAAATAAAATTGAGTCATCAACTCAAATTGATCAAGGAATCGTCACAGGACAGCACAGTTACTTTGAAGCCTGCAGACAAAGGTGGGGCATTGATGTTAAAGGACAACCACTTCTACAATGAAGTTTGCCTTAGACTCCTAGAAGATCAACAGACATACTTGTTCCTGGATAATGACCATATGGCAGCCATTAAAATAGTGATCAAAGAAACAGTTGACAAAGCCTATGATTCAGACTGGATATCGGAACAAACTAGTGACTTCCTCATCAAAAAATGTCCAATGTCTTTTTTTTAAATTAAATGTATCTGGTTTATTACAAACCTTTCACAATTTCAGGATTGGTTAAAAAATCATACAAAAAAAGAAGACATGGTAAAACATAAATAAAACATAAAGAAAGAACCGCCAAATCAAAATACAAAGCATTAATTTGTTTGTACTTTTGTGATCGAAATTAAAAAGGGCATTTCAAATTCATCTAGCTGTACACAAAATGCCAGTTAAGACTTATTGATTTACATCATTATCACTATAATGTTCTAATGCTTTAAATGTGTGTTCTAAAAATGTGGCTGTTACGTAATTAATTTGTGGTGTTCGGCAGTCATATATCAAGCTCCGCCATTTTTCGGAGTCTAGGCCACATAAATCTACAATGTTGCTCTTTGGATATAAATTTCTGATCTCTCTTAATTTTGTGCAAAATAGCACCAAATGGCTGAGAGACTCTTCTTTTGCATAATCTACACTTTGTACATATTAGTTCTTTGTTATATCTTGCCATTGTTGTTTTGTTGTGAAGAACATTCAGTCTGAAACGCAATATTAGATCTCTTTGCTTGCAATTTGTAAATTTTCTCAGATAATCAGGTATTATAGACATCACACCACAGTTTGTTTTTAGAAGCGTATGAGTTTTTGATAATCCTCTTTTTATTTCGGTATTGGACCAATCCTCTGCCCATAACATTCTTTTAACAAGTTTTGGGTTTTCTGCCAGAGTTTGTTTATCTAGGCCCAGATCTTCAAGGGTTCGATCGTTCTCTTCTTTCCAATCTTTGACTACCTTTTCTGTAAAGTTATTATTATCACAGAATACATCAAATTGAGGTGGCATGATGTTTCTCATTGATTTTCTATAAAGCATGAGGTTAGTATATGTAATATGTACATATAAAGCTGTCAAGCCAAGTTCGTGTTGAATCACCGACATTGGAGTGGCTTTCGGTATTGGTAAAATATTTTTCCAAAATAGCCCTTCCAAGGCATTCCAGAAGTCTTCTCCGATGTTCATACACGTTACACCACCATAAATTAGTGTTGGTATTACTTTAAGTCTGTACAATGTAATTACAGGTCGGAGGGAGAATTTCCCATATCTTTTGTTGACAATATTTGCTTGCGCAATTAGTTGTTTTGTTTTCATCTTTAACATCTTTTTCCAAGGCTCTTCATTTTTTGTCGCACTTAGTTGTATACCTGAATATCTTATTTCGCTACATGGCTTTATTTGCATATTATTCAAAATCCATTTCTCATTTTTGCCTTTTTTCCATCATTTATCACCAAACATCAATATTTTGGACTTTTCCACATTTATTTCTAAGCCCTTTTCCTCGACATATTCTTCGGCCTGGGCTAAGGCTCTTTGTAAGCCGGCTTCAGTGTGATCTAGTATGATCAAATCGGCGGCATATAATAAACGGCAAACTGGTCTGCCGTTTAGTCTTGGTGGAAAAGTTCTTCTGTTGTCCAATGAATATTGCAGATCTTCGATATAAAAGCAAAAAAGAGTGGCTGCTAACAGACAGCCTTGTTTCAGGCCTTTCGTTGTTTTAATTTCTTTTGATAGGTTGCCACTTTGATCTAATTTGACTCTTATTGAAGTGTTAGCATATAGTTCTTTTATTGCTTTTAATAAGTCTACAGGGCACCTCTTTGCAGCTAGTTTTTCCCACAGATGTTTTCGATTTATGCTATCAAAAGCTTGGTGCAGGTCAATGCTGGCTATGTACAATTTTTGTTTATTTGTAAAGGCTCTTTTTTTCATCAATCCTGGCAACAGGAGATTTAAGCTACAGCCTACTTGTTCAACAAAGCCAGACTGGCGTTTGTTATATACGTTTGCTTCTTTAATCCATATTTTTAAAAGTATTAGTAGGAGTGTAGCAAAGAACTTTCCAACACAGTCCAGCAAAGCAATTGGTCGGTAGTTTTTTAGCTCCATCCGATTTCCTATTTTAAAAATAGGAACAATGATGGCAGACTTCCATGATTTTGCAATATTTCCAAGCTCGATAATCCTATTGAAAAGCATTTCGCAATAATTGGCCCATTTTTCTGGATCTTCTTTTAACACTGCATTAGATAAGCCGTTTTGGCCCTGGGGCTCTTGATGTACTTGGTTTTTGGATCAGCATTTTTATATCTTCAATGTCGAACTTGATATTCCAGGCAGCGGCATTCTCTTCTTTATTGTCGCTTGGTGATTACGGTTGTTTTATGTCATTGAACAATTTTGTAAAGTGATCATTCCATCTAGTATCTGAGATAGGATTTATAAGAGCTGGAGCTGAATATTTCTCATTTATCAGATCCCGTAATGTTCTGCTATTTGTGTTATTCATAGCTTTTTGCATGTCTTCAGCATCATGTTGTAATAATGACATTTTATATGACTTCTGCCATTTTTGTATTTTTCTTTTCTTTTCCGTATCAGTTCTTTTTTTTGTTATTCTGAGTTTTTAATGCATATAAGTCTTTTCGCAATTGTTTCTTTTGTATCATTACTTCTGAATCATATACATGCAATTTTTAGAATTTTGGTTTTGCATGTTTTCCTGTACTTTGTTTGAAACTCTATAGAGACATATCATATTCTACGAACATTCTTTCTTTGGTTTGCCATTTGTCCAAATTTTGTAGTACATTGTCGAAATAATTTCTTTTCAACTTCTGGCGATTTGAGCCTGTTTCCAATTCGACCTTAGTGTCCCATACCAGATTTTTCTTTATCTTCCATTACGAGAACACAGCAATAATTGAATCATGGTCACTATGTATAACTGACGTTACGCCGAAGCTCAAAAATTTTGGCAACAATTGTTCAGAAACGAACATATAATCTAGTATTTTGTTTGATTTACCATTTGTCCAAGTATTGGCAGGGGGGATATCCATCTTCATGTTTCCATTTAATCTATGAAGTCTCCTGACATCCATTTCATCATTCCACATGTGTCCGTGTTTGAATTTTTGTCCATTTTTTTCTGCTGTTTCTTCCTGTATAGATCTTTTTTCTTCAAAGCAATTTGCATTGAGATCACCACAAATAAGGATATCCATATCTTGATGTGCTTCTCTTTTACAGTCAGACACTGCATAATTAGATCTGTGAATTGGTCGCTTTTGTTGTTCAGAGGATTCCAGTATACATTCATTATTAATAATGTTTGGTAGGGCCTAAAGGTTTCTGACTGAAATTGCACTATTTTTGACTGTATGTATGGATTTATGTTTATAGATTTGATCACCGTTATTCCAGATCCATTTTTGATCATGGTTATTAAGCCTGCAGAGGGTCTACCAATGAAGCCTCCTTTAGCTGGGTTGAATAACACAGTGTATCCATCTTTGATAGGTGCGATTTTTAGCCACGGTTCTTGTATACAAATGATTTCAAGATTATTAATACTTTGGCTGAAATCGTTAAAAAGATGACGAAAACCTCTGGTATTCCAGCTCCCTATTTTCCACTGATCTCTTTGAATTTTCTCAGGTGGCTACAATTTTGGTTTCATTATAAGAGTGCCAGCCAACCAGTTCCAATATTTAGGATCATCTTGTCGATTTTGGGTTGTACCATTTGACTGGACTGTATTTTGGTTGTTTTTTTTAGTTATTTCTATTTTTTTAAATGTTCTTTTTCAAGACTTGTTTGAAGTTCTCCATTTTCTTTTTCTTTTGGCTGCAGTTGACATCTTCCTATAGTTTGCCTTCCCATTTTGCTCTTATTGCGAAGCTGTATCTTTTCATTTTGGGCATCTTCTCCCTGTTTTGAACTGAAGATCTCAACTCTTGCTTCATCTTCTGGGACATCGCCATCTTTAGGCATTTCTCTATTAGGTTGATCATTTTTGCTGTTTCCGCAAATCCAAGTCTCAACATCAGAATTTCCATCGGACACTAGTCTTGTAATCCTGAAGCCTAGTAACCTAAAATTTTCATAGGCCTCTATCATAAAGCAAGTATGACGGAGTTGGTCGCAATTTCGGCTAGATCAACACAAGCCTCAATAGGAAAACTTACAGACAGAATTTCCTCTGATTTTATGGTTTTTAATTGGGGAATGCATTGTAGAATTTTCATAATGGCTGATCTATTCAATATTAGACCATCAGAACTTCTTGACATTCTCTCCAAAACCACAACTGTATTTGCTGGCGCTTTTTGCTTTGATTTATTCCATTTTTTGTTTTGTCCAGTTTTTCTCAAATTTCTTTGTATTTCAGTTGGTGTCCCTATCTCATTTTCTGAGATTTTTTGATAAGGATCATTCAACTTTTGAGGTAAAGGCACCTTGGATGAGGAATCCATCTTAGACTCTTTACTTATATCTGTATGTTTGGATGTACATTTTTGCAGCTTCTCACTTAGAGTTAGAAAGATTTCCTCGTTCTTTTTAATATTTGCTATGGGGTCTATGCGTACCTCCTCGGATTCATATATGTTAAAATCCATAATCACCCTTTCTTGAGTTTCATTTGCTTGTGGATTTTCTGTTTCATAGACAGAGCAATCTAGTAGTTCCGGCAAACTACCATCATATACACTAGAATCGTTGGAGGACACAGATAGAGGCAAGGTCTTCCCTGGCGGCGGGAAAATTACTGTCCTTGGTGGTTTACCGCTGGGGGGAGGCGCAGAAGAGGTACTTGGTATTTTGTCTTCTGTTGAAATTTTTAGATTTCTTAAAAAGCTTCTTATGCCACAGATCTTTTTTTTCCCCTGTTTTTTTACATTTTTTGATTTACAGGTGCTTTTTAAGCTTTTCTTTTGTGGAGGATCCAACTTTATTGCTTCTGCTTTTTTGATTGAATTGGGATCAAATATTGGAAAAGGATTTGTCACAGCTTTATCCGGCTGTCTCACAGATTCGTCCACTGAAGACTCAGGGATCTCACATAGGATTTTCCTTCTGGTGTCATTTCCAGATAGTATTGGTTTCTGAAAGGTTACAAACAGTATTTTCAGAGCAGGGCAATACTGGCATCATGATTCTTTGTTCATCACAATCAGTGGGTTGAATAGTGTCAGAATCACTGGCTGACGTACCGATAGTTGTTACATTTTTTGTCTCCAATATTCCAGAATCTTTTGTTTGTGATGATAAATTCATGACGATTACTCGGATGCTTTCCAAAAAAAAAGCGCCTATCTGATTTGGCATCTTGTAACAAATTAATCAATGTTTTTAGGACTACTACATCCATTTCTTTTTCTAGGCTTCACTTTTCTTTAATTGCTTCCATAACCGATTCTACATAAATCATTGTATTGTTCATTAATGCGATCATCGTTGTTTGATCCCGCTGATTTTCATTTAGATTTTTGTATAATTTGAGGAAAGGAGCCATGGTTATGGCTACTGAAGCTATAAAGGATTCCTGAGCATCTTTAAGCCACCTTGCTTCATTTGCTACTCCTTTAAGAGTAAGGTTCTTTTCTTTTTCTGAGTAATTCTTCTGCTTCTATTGCTCTCATTTAAACTGTAAGAGGTGTTTTCTTCAGATGATATCGTCTCCTTGGGAATTGTTTTTGCATGTGGTAGAACATTTATAATTTGTTCTTGTAATGTTTTTATTTCCAGAGAACGATTTCTATTAAACCTATCAGAGACACTTGGTTCTGCAGGTGATCGAAACCTTTGTAATTCTGCCTCAGCGATAATCTCTTTAGAGTTTTTAGCTGGCGATACAAAGGATTCTGTAGTACCAGAGGGCTCACACTGTATGTTTTTTAAGGCACCCTTTGAAGGTGAATACATCCGCGGTCGTTTAGGGGCCCATGATTCATTTTGGGCACCTGGCCCGTTTTGCTTTGGCAAGGTTTTTCCTTGGTTTGCTCCACTGAGAATTACTTCCATAATTGCAGTCGTGGTGTTTGTTTTGTCTACGACAAATTTTGTTTTTTGCGCTTCAATCAACTCAGCTGTATTTGTTAAAAGATCGTCATCAGTAATTTCTGAAAAAACAAGAACATTTGTCAGATCGCTTGTGTCTTTAGACATTGTTTTTGGAATTATACTTTCTTGCAAATTAATATGTGCTCTGGATTTTCCAGTTTTTGTTAAAGTAGTCTCCTCGTTTTGTGTAAACTTTCCATTAAAGTGCTACCTCAGAGTTCCAATCTCTGAGCTAGACTGGCATCTTTTTTTTGCTTGTTTTGTTTGACTATGTATTCCAAGTTTCTCAATGCACAGAGCTGAAAAATGGCATTTTTAATTGGAGGGCTATCAATATTTAGTAGTTTCGAATTTGCACTTTCCTTGAGCTTTTGGATTTGAGCACTTGTCTCCCTTAGCAAGTTTGAAGTTATGGGCATGAGCACCGGGTGGAGCGTGCACCCTCTCCACCTGCAGCCCCAGCCCCAGTGGTCTTATGCATTGCCGCCGCAAGACACATACCAACTGAAACTGGAGGTGGCAGGAGGCCGCTCACGCTCCCAGGAACCACAGAAGTCAGATGCAACGCCTCCTCACCCGCCAAGAGGCCGCCACCCACACAATGAGGCGGACCGCTCACGGACTCGCAGCAAGGGGGCTCAGGGGCCGCTCCCTCTCCGCCACATGCCTCCATGGCTCACGGCACTGCACAGAGGGAAGACACTTGGGGTCAGCCAGCTCGGCAGCACACAAAGGCGCGGCCAAATTAATGTCATCACACGTGGTGCCCATCCCGCATTTGGCTTCAGATAAGCCGGATGGTACATTCAGAGATGCCGCACTGCGGGAGCTAGAAAGTATTTCCTCCAAGCAAATCAAAGAGCCCCCCGGCGAGGAACCAACATCAAGCACAGGTGAGGAACAGTTTGTCGCCGCAATTAGAAGTGAGGGGCTACTAGTATCAAAGGCACGATTTGTGTTTGTCTTTAAGGGAGGAATAATATGCGGTGAAATATGAGGCTGTTTGTGAGTAGTGTTCAAGGCACGTACCTTACTCCGGGTGCGGGAATTCATTGTTTCAGAGTCCATTTGCTCACACATAGGCGAACACTCGGCAAACACTATGTGACGCTCCGCGTCTAGGAGTGTGTTTTGAAGTCTCAAGTTAGTAGAAACAAAGAACAGACTCCAATAGCAGGGCAGGCTCCTTCCTTCCAGCAAGTAGCAAGGTAACAGGGATTCACCTTCACCCTTCCAAACACTCGGCAAACACTCCACCCACAAACACTCCAATAACACCAGCATTTTATGCACTGCATAAAGGCCACAAAAACCTCACAAACCCACCATTCTGACCAATAGTGGTGGGGACAGAGAGTATCTTTCACCCGTTAGTCATTTACTTGCATAAGGCTCTACAACCACTCGTACAAAAGACCAATACTTACATTAAAGATACAGCACACTTTTTACGACTACTTAGTGAAATCAGGACAGAAGAATCAAATTTAATCTTATTCTCATTAGACGTCAATAGTCTATATACATCAATAACCCAACAAGAAGGAATAGAGGCACTGGAATGATTCCTACTTAGAGAAAATTAAACTCTGATACATAAGGTATTCGCAACAGAACTGATTAGGATCATCCTATACAATAATTATTTCAGATTCAACAGTACATTCTACCTCCAAATATCAGTACATTCTACCTCCAAGTTTGTTTTGGAAAAAGAACCCTGGAAAAGTAAAATCATATTTTGGAAACGATTCATCAACAACATTTTTGGGATTTGGCATGGAACAACAGAAGAATTGCAGGAATTTTTGTCATATCTCAACAATTGCCAGGAAGGCATTACATTCACACTGCAAATTGGGAAACCCAGCATCCACTTTTTGGACGTACAAGTGGAAAGGATGAATACAGAATTCACCACAAATATTTACAGAAAGCCAACAGATGTAAATAGTGTTCTACACTTTGGAAGTTTCCATCCACTCCATCTCAAAGAAAACTTACCATTTAGCCAATTACTACACTTGAAAAAAAATCAGATCCAATCCTATTCTACTACATACAGAACAGCAGATTATGAAAGAAAGATTCAAGAAAAGAGGATTTCCAGAAGAAATCATAGACAAAGCAATACAACGGACGGGCACAATAACCAGAGAAAATCTACTTAAAGACCAATCCAAGAAAGATACCACAAGGCTCATCCATACTCTTAAGTACTCAAGCCAAAGCTACCAAGTAAAAATAGTAAAAAACAAAAATTGGGATTTTATAAGATCAGACCCGAATCTAAACAGATTATTTCCAGAACCGCCAATATTGGCTTACAAGAGGGGCACTCATTTCAGAGATTGTCTTATAAGAGCAGAAAGAACAAAAAAAACATCACAAACCACACTGAAAAAACAAAAGAAAGGCATTTATGCCTGCCTCAATTGTCAACATTGCTCAAATCTGCTTAAAGGTGACCATATAAAACATTATAACAGTGGAAAGAAAATACAGCTGAGAGACTTTGCAACCTGCGAAAGTTAAAATGTGATCTATGCACTGAAGTGTCCATGTGGCAAGTACTACGTAGGGAAGACTGCATGCAAAGCTAGAGAACGATGGACAGAACATAAGTCTAATATAAGAACAGGGAACATAAAATCACCAGTGTCTAGACACTTCAAAGACAATGGACACAACATTTCACAACTATGATGTGTGATACTTGAAGTAATGCAAGCATCTCCAAGAGGAGGAGATATGCCCAAAAGGTTGGTACAAAGAGAACCATATTGGATACACAAGTTGGACGCAATGACTCCTTTGGGACTAAATGAAGATTTTTACTTGGGAAAGTTTCTTTAGAAAATCAGTGAGATTACTCAACACCGAGCATGCTGTTAAATCAAGCAAGTCTCAGAAATTATGAGAGCCATAAAATCTTTGAGGTATGATAAATATTGTGGTTGTCTACCAATTGCAAAAAGTTCAGAATGGAACCCTTATTGCAGAGTGTATGTCCCCTTTGGGAGATAGAGGCAAACATGATTAGTTTCAAAATCATAAGAATTTAAGACACATTAAAAACTCAGACAGAAGAGAACAAACGGAAGGCATTGAGTCCTGAAAGCAAGGGCTCTGGGAGAGCATTCCAAATCTTCAGAAAGGACTTGCCGCACCCTACAAAGGTGGCCCAGTGTCCCCTAGATATTTTGACATCACTGCATCTTTGGTTTGTTCTCCGTTGTGGGCGGCACCAATACTACTGCAGATTGTAAGTCTCCTTAGAGAGACAGATAATGAACAAGAGTTATGGTTACTTAGCTTGACCACCTATGTATTACAGATTGTAAATTTCTCTTGACAGACAGAACATTAATGAAAGTGATGGATACATAACCTGATTGACAACAATGTAAACCTGTGTAACATCCCATAACTCCAACTGTAGAACAACTCCACCGCACCTTTTGTAGTGTATCTGGGTACACCAATGATAACAAGGCTAACTGCAACTTATATTGTGGACCTATCTTTATATACAAAAGGCTATTAATAGCAAATTGAAAATAAGTCTAAACAGCACCTTAGATTGTGGGCCAATTGATGTAGAACATATCTCCAACATCTTTATATGTAAGGAATCCTTTCCTCACTAACCTTTGACCATACTAGATCTAAACGTTCCCCCTGCATGTCAAATTGACACAATCAAAACCTTTATAGTCGTGCAATTGTAAGAAATGTGCATGACACCCTGTCAGCACATCTGCTATTTGACTCCACTCATTTACCCCCTTGGACCTATGCCCAAATTTCAAGGTTCATTCCATATTATCACCTTATTCGGGACCAGCTGTTGAATTCTCCATTATCCTGCATGCGGATGCAATGTTATTCACAATAGTGACGTCATTACACGTTTTACGTGATTACATCACTCTCGTTTTTACGTCGTGACATGTTTCCACGTAATTACCTCTCTTACAGCATTTAAAAAGACAGTCGTCTATATTCACACCATAGAGATTTGTGTAGTGATTAGGTTTAGTCTATCCCCACTAATATTTAGTACCTTCAGTTACGGGATGTGCATCATGCTTTTACAGCATCATCTTTACTCCTCCTCATCTTTTACAATTGACAGTTGACTTCCCTATTTAATATATGTGTTACATACTACTACGGGATTATTCAAGCTTGACTCCCATGAGCGGACGATCTTTTGTTTATATTGGTGATGTCATGACACGTTCAGACGTGATGACGTCACCAATATGCGCCTCTTTATATGACGGCCATTTTGTTAGCATTTCTAACTGAGGAACGACAATGAGAAGAACTCCTTCTTCTATTCTACTGAACTAGGTAAGTGAGAGCTCATCTAGATTTGGACCTAGGTCCAGGAGGAACCACTAACACGTTCCATCATAGAATAGTGAACTTACAAGCTTTACTTACCTTTTAGAAACCTGTTTTCATGCTCACCCGAGAAGTGATCTTGGACTGAGAATTCTTTTCTCAAATTCTGAACCACGTTCCATCAGTAGTTACCCTCGACTTAAAAGATAAGGGGTAAGGAATTCTCCTCACTTGCCTTATATTACATTGGTGTTTTACATACACACTTGTATAGTGTATGTTGTATCCGCTACAAAGGTCATTGTAGTTTTGAATTAAAAAATTACTGAACAGCCATTTTGAGCCTTTCACAAATATTGAATTGAGCAGGATAAGTCATAGGATTGCTCTAAACATATACCTTTACATAAATGGTACAGCCGTGGGTATGTTCATCCATGAACTATTGGATTTTTCATTTAACATATGCTACAATAGAAGATTTACTCACTATATAGGGCTGCATTAGACCAGTAATAGAGAGTAATAGCTACTCCTAGAGTGTTCTTAACAAAGAGGTAATACACCTACTACTATTTATTTAATTTGTTTGAAATTAGGTTTATTTACACTTCACACAGTCGCATTGAAGCCTTTTCCTTTGAACACAGGCCATTTAAACTGAATAGTAATGAATATATTATTTTTTGTACAGATTTTCATGTAAAATCCATAGTAATGAATGTATGAATTTTTCTCTGAAGTCAATAATTATATGTTTTTGAATTTTTCTTTAGATGTGATAATATTAGAGAAATATGACCCTGAAGAAGAGATGGTATCTAGAAACGCATTGGGCCCTTTTTAAAAAAATTAAACTATGTATGAAGAAATCAAAGGATTATGACTGATTGTGATCATTGAAGTGAAAAACTGTTTGCTGATTTAATTGAAAACCTTGAAGGACTTTATGCATAAAACACAAGTTGTGTTAACAAATTTCTACTTTGAATATTTGGCTCTAGTTTTGAGCTTATGAAAGTGTGCAGGGGACGGGTGTAACTCCATTCGGAAAACTGTTTAAAAGCAGGTCTCTGGCACTTGGAAAGCAGAGTCGACCACTGGAACGAAAGAACCGAAGAGGAGAGGAAGAAAGAGGACTGCTGCAACTCCTGGATGACCGGTGAAGCCCTGCTGCAGGTCCGAATTGCCTGACACTCCGACGACAGAGAAGCCCTTCAAGGTTAACTTCTTCCCTTGAGTTTGGTGGGAACAACCAACTCGCAAGCCACCTGGACACCATCCTATTCTGGTTGAATTTTCATCAGACTGCTGTTGAAAACCGGATAGCCAGAGGGAAGGAAACCAGCTTGTGGACTTTAAGGTACTCACTCCTTAAACCAACATCTTGCTACAGCCTTTGGCCTCTTCCCTGGGCAGTGCAGGAACCTCCCGACATCCTCCTTCTTGTCCCCACGACTGAAGCTCAGGAACAGTGAGATCTGCTTGAACTGCCAGGAACAACTGCATCAGCTACAGTTTTCTTCATTGACAAGGTAATGTGCAAACGCAGTGAGGAAATATTTTCGGCCATCGAGAAAGTGCGTGAAACTTTCCTCAACTACAGAGGCATGTCCTTCCCCAAACATTTGTCAAACTTTTTGCCTAGCCAAATCCTTTAAAAATCTGTGGCAAAGACTTAACCGTTAAATACCAGAACTGTGCTATCCTATACAAAATACTCTGAACCATTGACTTTGGCCCAGGCCTATTAAGAAGAATTGCTGGTTGTATTTAACTGAAACGCTTTGCTCTGCCTATGACTGTATTTGGGCTGTCTATTCATATAACCTTGTCTTTTCCCTCCTTTATTAAGTGCCTGAATTGCCATTTTGCTCCCACTTCATTTTGGAGCTAAACTTGTTTATTTACTTTCCGGTTGGATTTTTGTGGTGTATTAGTGTGTGATATTGAGCTGCTTATGCTAGAGTAATGTTTTATAACTGCCTGAGTAAATACATGTATATTCTTTTACCAAGAAACCTTGAGTATGTGTTTACTTGAATCACTGTATTGGTTGGTCCTTTGTCTGCTCAGCCATCGTTACCACTTTACTGTGTAGTACAGGCTTGTTCCAAAGGTGAAATTGTGCTTACAGTTGTAGTCCTAATTGCCTGTAGTGGTCCCCAAGGGTACTGCAGGTGATTCAGCCTAACAGGCACATAGTCAGTGACAATGGCTATAAGGATTACCATGGCCTTAAGCAGTCAGTGGGTGGATAAATAACCAAAGACCCAAATGCTTTGTGTCCCTCCTCACATCACATCTGCCTTCTTTCTGTACTCCACTGCAATAGATGTGGCTTATAATAGCGTAAACTAAAAACGAATACACAAAGGTGGAAATAATTGACACCTATGCCTTGCAAAGAAAGACTTCAGTTTGGGTGGTAAGCATTACATTTGTTCAACCTACTCCACTGTTTTACACTGTCTACTGACTTCAGATACTTATGCTGCACACTAATGCGAGCTTCAAACATAATCCAAACCATGCTAGCTCAAACATGTAACATCAGTGCCAACAGCACTCACTGTAAGTGTGTGCCCGATCTCATTGTAAAAAAGCCACTCTCCTAAATTCCATACAATGATACATCTGGGTAATAAATAGAACGCACTTCCCTGGGAGGAACACTCAAATCCATTGTTTGCATCAGCATGAGAATAGGTCTTTCTTCCTCTAAAGTTGTGTAGGCGCTGTGCCACTCCGACGGGTTTGACTGCATTTTAAGGTAACATTCAAAGAGGCTTCATGCTCAACACTATCCTCCCAAAACATCTCAAAGCCTTCCAGTGCAGTGAGAAAGGAGTGTTTGCTTCGTGATTTGGGCTGCCCACGAGGTGTGGCAGGAGCACAGCAGTGCAGGGAGTGGGGTTTTCAAATCACCAGTTACCATCTCCGGTAAGAATTCCACCTGGGGACTCTTTAGGTGGCCATGAGGACTGCAAACTGCTCTCCTCTGCCAGAAACAGGGACAACAGCTACTGCAGAAAGTAAAACGAGTGCTCGCTTAAGCTGATCGGTCATCTCCCACCGTCCTAGCCATCACCCGCTGCGTTGCTAAGAAGAAATGTTTCACACAAAAAAAAAACATTTCTGAGACTGGCACCTCCATATGCAGTCTTTTTGCAGCCAGCAAGGACCTTCGGCGTGCTGTTGGTGGCTAGGGGGTTTCCCACCCGCTGACCACTGCAGAGTCCAAACAAATATCACACAGTAAGCCACTAGGGAGAATGTATGTAATATGCAGTGTAAATAGGGGAAGGACTGTCCAACAGGTGTCCAGTACTGAGAGGGGACCATCTGCAGTGGTTTGGGCTGCACTTGTGAGGCCAGGGCATGTGCAGATCACTGTCTGGATCTGGGAGGGAGGCATCTGCATATTTTTAGGATGTATCCTCTTCTGCAGTATTGCCTCTAGTTGGGGAGGCCTCAGCTGCAGGACTGTGGCCAGTTATTGTGTCCAATAGCAGAAGCCTCATCCGGAGTGGTGTCTCCTTTTTTAGGCCACACCTGCAGTATTGTAGCCACTTTTGACGTGCCGGTCTAGAGTGTTGTGCCCAATTGTGGAGGCCTCATCTAAACTATCTTTCCCATTTGTTTAGGTGCCACAGCTGCAGTTTGTTGCCCAGTTACAAGGAACACGTGGAGCTTTGTGTCCCAGTGTGGTGGCCTCATGCGGAATATTGCATTAGCTCCAGTTCTGAGGACTACACATTGAGTATTGTGTCCAGTCATTAGAGTCCCAACTGGATTGTTCATTTCTCTTAAGTTCTATAGGGTGCAGTCATAGAAAGTTACCCTGCTCCAGAATTATGGCAAGGCATTATTAAACTGCTGAGGTTAGTAATTTAGGTCACTGTAAAATGGCTGAATTTCAATAGCTAGTACTATAGCAAAAAGGGCAATTATCACATACCTGAAACGGCTTCCTTGCAGGAACAGTACAAAAAGCAAAATCACTAGCGTGGTTCGAAATGGTCTGGGAGTGGCACTGATTGTAATGTTAGTGAAAACAAAGGCAACGTTGGAGACTGTAATAGGACAACACCCCATGGAGGGAGGTCAGCGAGAACTTCCATTGATACCTGTGTAGCACTGTATTATTAATGTAGCACAGTTCGTTTAATTGTTTATCCAAAGATTTGAAACAAATAAAGTGTAGGGTTTAAATACAAGAAGATACCATACTCCATTGGCAAGACCTAACCTTATACGATGTGGGATCCACAGATAACAATTATCATTCTAATATAAAACATGATCTATGCAAGGTGTGTACATCTTGCAGAAGCTGGACTTTGTATGCACGGATGCATAGCATGCAGGTCAGGTTCGTGACACCATAAGATCATTTTGATGCATAATCCCGAAATGCGATGTTCCATTTTTACCAGATTACACAGCCTCCTGGAAGTGTCGTGTGGGGAGAAACATGCAGCATTCCTTGATCTCAAGTATTTTATACACATCAAGATTATTCGATTAACTGATCACAGTGTTGCCAGGTGATGGGTAAGATGGCACATTTTGAGGTGAGTGCAACAATACTCAACTTTAATTTAGCTTTGTTGGTGTAGGCCCTGACTGCCAATAAAGCAGTTACTGTGCTGGTGGCAGTGGGGCTCCGGGCTCGTCTTCCTTTTCCCTCTGTCTCGTTCTGAGTTTACATAATCATTTGTCATTTTTCTCAGAATCAAGAATCTCAAGACTTACCTTAAACTATGTAGTTTATTGTAGCCCTGGTTGGACCCGGGACCCCGCAGTGTGACTTTGGCACATGGCATAGACTGATCAGTGTGTATAGTGCTGCAAAATGCAGCAGGGTGTCAGTACACACGCACGTGTTTTTAAATATCGCACATCGATCGCACTCCCTGCTAATGAGCCGGGTCTCTTGTACTGCAACACTCAGCTATAGGTTCCATACTGTGGCCTGCAGCAAGAGCTAAACCCACTGATCTAATCTAGGGACTGAGAAGTGATATACATCTTTGACATATTTAATTAAGTTTGCTAACTATTAATGCAGAATTTAGTTGCAGGTAAACAACAAAACAAAAGGGAGGTATGCAGTACCCTTAAGAGAAACCGGGCACAGGCAGAGCAATGGCAGGATTAGGGTCCCGATGAGCAGTAGGTTATCCCCTCTCAGGTCTATGCCAGTGGGACTTCAACCACCACCTACTTAAGGCTCTCTTTGTTAAAACAGTTTTATTGCACTAGTTTACCTTGTTTATAGCTGCAGTTAAGTGATTACACACACATGCTGTCTGTCCCTCCTCACATGTCATATCACTCTCCTAACTGTATTTCCCATGACAATAATTTTGACTTTCAGTGTCACCTGTAAACTAAACATGACACATCGCTGAATCAAGGTGTCTGTTTAGATACGAAATAAACATAGCTCTGAGGAAGTTTGTCCAATTATACAACAATTTATTTTTTTTATATTCGCAGTCAGTTTCCTCTTCATGGCTTAATAGATGTCATGTATGGATAATACCATCCAAAAGACATGCAGATTTTCCAGATGTTATAATCCAAGATTCCCTTGTATCTATTTTCTTTTCTTTGGGCATGAAAAACTTTCAAAGCAGTACCTGGAATTGTAAATGGTTGGTAGACCTACTGCCACATCCATATCTTCCAACTATTTGTGCCCATAGGGCAGGTGAAGGACAGGTCAAGTATAGTGCTTGGCGGGTGAGTGAGCTGATTACATGGTGTGTTACACCCACAGAAAACATGTACATTGAGAGGTATCCCAAATGTTTGCATAATAGTCTTTGAAATTGGGCATTGATTTTGATTGTAGAGACAGCTAATGGGCAACCCAGCCCGGCTCTCTCTTCCCATATAATTGTTAGGATCTGACCATTAACTGGCCATCCATCTCGCGAGGATAGCTCAGGGGCAACATGCTTGTCTTGGAAGCAAGACGATGCAAAGCAACACAGGTTCGATCCCCCAAGTCCGCGCTTAGAGACCTCTGAGTATTAAGTGCGTTATAAATAACCAATTACAGTTACAGAGTCATATTGACATGTTGGCTGTGAACCACATCTGGTGTCATGTAAGTGCTGAACCCTAGGGAGGATAAGCTGATGTACCTGCTGTTCGATAAAGTAAACATTCATATTCTGCCATTATGGCTGGTTATGTCATTACTGGTTTGATTAGTATACAAATACATTTCTAATTCCCTTTTATAGCATCCCAAGTATATAGTATTTTGTAATTATAATTAAAAACAGAGGGCTTTCACCATGCTAGCTTGTTCCATCCTCGTTGTGTTCTGTACTCTATCCTCGAATGAAAATACTATTTCAATTTTGCTGTGTCCGATATAATCTATTTTAAACAACGACCTCTTTATTTCCAACAGATAAGTGGCTGCGTTTTATCCGGTGACATACTACACCATCTGTATATTTTCATGGTCTCATCTTCTGGAGAACTAACACATTTGATGAAAGTCGAAAGTGGCAGCAGTGTATGTAGGCGACATTTGTCAAGTTCAAATGTAAAAAGCAAGCATTCACAATTAGTGGCTTTAGTTGCTACTTTTCTCCGTTTCTTTGTGGTGTGTGTTCATTTTAATTATTTTTAGTCCGTGAAGATACCACCAGATTACATGAATATCACTTCTTATTCTGACAACCCCCTGTGGAGAAAAAAAACACATGAAAAATATAGTTTGTTCCATATGCCTTCCTAATCATTCTAGTTAATGTACATAATTGATGAGATTAGACTCATAATGACAACAAAATACGGCTTTGTAACAAATTGTGATGGATTGCCATCTGGCGAGGGTGTAGAAGTACTGGCTTTTTTTATTTTTTATTTTTATAAAATAAAGTGATACAGGTAATTCCATCTCAAGCAGGGAAATCTGCTTACCAGATCTCCCTTTCATAAACTCATTGCCAAAAGCATAGTGTGCACCTGTACCCTGCTTGATCAGTACCCAGATCTGCAGTGCCTGCTCGCCAGGTGCACATAGCAGGTTCAGGGAGTCCAGGTGCCCATTTGACAGCTGTTGTGACAGCCAAGCCACTCCAACACACGGGCTGCATTCATCATATCTGTGTCAGCCCAGTGAGCCCAGCTCAGCTGTCAAAGGGTTAGGTGTATTCCCCTAGCTAAGCTGTCTCTGCTCCCCCCAGCAAGATTGGGTCTAAATTGAACATAGCGTGTGGTGTGGTTTGAGTTTTTCTGCTCTTCTTGGTATGCCATTGGCAACTGTACATTTCTAAAACATAGAATGCAAAGTTTTCTTTAGGAAGACATATTGAAAGCAATTGGGGCTCAATATAACCTTGCCGTTTTCCTGGTGGAAAGTCTGCCAGGATACCGGCAAATGTTAATACCATTAGGGCACTCGGTCCAGCAGTATTACTGTCAGATTACGAGTGTCGATAATGATTATAAAACCTCCTTCCATGGCCATGGGGGATTTTGCCGGTATTACCGGCACCGGTAGTACCATTGCTGGTAATACTGGTGATTTCTGCCAAAAAGGTTCCCGACTTACCTCCAGCTTTGTGGTAAATGAGGCACCCCAACGGCAAACTTTTAGTTGGCCAGTGCGGAAATGTGTATACGGTAATACCGGCAAGTTAATTCCACATCGGCCACCTCATAATGAGCGCCATTGTATCAAAGACACAGTGAATTACAGTTGTATATTTTCAACAGTCCTTTATTCTTACCTTTATTTTTTGATTCACCTGAAACAGTGACAGATCATGTGCCTGTGTCAGTCTCATGTTCTAAGATGACAATGGAGAAAATGCAGATAGTTAAGCAAAGTAACTTATCGATGTACAGATGACAATACATTTCAAAATTCAGTCAGTGTGTCATTTATAATCATTATTTACAAAGGGTTTTTACAAGCAATTGCAAGTTATCGATTGATACACATTTTAAAATGATTTGAACATAATTATTTAGGAGTACAACATATACTAAGCATGTTAGAATGTCACACCTATGCTTTTTGCACGGAATTTGTGGTCCTATTGCTCGCCATCACATTGTCATCCTTCTGTGAATGGAATCAACATTTACTTTAGTATACATGAAGAATAACGACTTAAGAACCAGGCTTGACAATAAACATAAACATTAACATCTAACTCTATGCAGAAAAACACCAGATGTGTCTATTCTAATTGGGGTTGGTCATATTGTGCTTGCATTCGAGTAGAGTACCTTGAAACAGCAAAGGGTAAGATAAGTAAAATGTAAAACAATGTAAAAGGTAATTGTCAGGTTGATGTGCATGTGGGCAATCCAGGGCAATCCAGACGTGGACCCCTTGCTCACTGTTCTTAGAGAGGCAACAGTTTCACCTCACTGATGATGCCCAACAAGGCTGAAACACGTGTATGGGGTTACTGATGGTACTCTTGTTCAGAGGAGAATTGCCTAGCATTTCGGCGCTGGACTGCCCCTGGGCAGGACAAAGGCTGATATGCGGGGAAATTTCTTCTCTGTGAAAAGGACAGTGAACTAAAGACTTGGTAGAGTCATTCTCCCAGGGGTTATTCACCCAAGAACAGGTCATTGGGCTCTGTTCGTGCGCTCTGTTCGTGCTGGTAGAGAGATTCCCAGACCCCCCTTTGTTTGCATACATTAACTTTGGGTTTCACCCTAAGTTAACAGGGCAATCCAGACGTGGACCCCTTGCTCACTGTTGTTAGAGAGGCAACAGTTTCGCCTCACTGATGATGCCCAACAAGGCTGAAACACATGTATGGGGTTACTAATGGTACTCTTGTTCAGAGGAGAATTGCCTAGCATTTCGGCGCTGGACTGCCCCTGGGCAGGACAAGGGCTGATATGCGTGGAAATTTCTTCTCTGTGAAAAGGACAGTGAAATAAAGACTTGGTAGAGTCTCTCCCAGGGGTTATTCACCCAAGAACAGGTCATTGGGCTGTGTACGTGCTGGTAGAGAGATTCCCAGACCCCCCTTGTTTGCATACATTAACTTTAGGTTTCACCCTAAGTTAACAGGGCAATCCAGACGTGGACCCCTTGCTCACTGTTCTTAGAGAGGCAACAGTTTCACCTCACTAATGATGCCCAACAAGGCTGAAACACGTCTATGGGGTTACTGATGGTACTCTTGTTCAGAGGAGAATTGCCTAGCATTTCAGCGCTGGACTGCCCCTGGGCAGGACAAAGGCTGATATGCGGGGACATTTCTTCTCTGTGAAAAGGACAGTGAACTAAAGACTTGGTAGAGTCTCTCCCAGGGTTATTCACCCAAGAACAGGTCATTGGGCTGTGTTCGTGCTGGTAGAGAGATTCCCAGACCCCCCTTTGTTTGCATACATTAACTTTGGGTTTCACCCGAAGTTAACAGGGCAATCCAGACGTGGACCCCTTGCTCACTGTTCTTAGAGAGGCAACAGTTTCACCTCACTGATGATGCCCAACAAGGCTGAAACAAGTGTATGGGGTTACTGATGGTACTCTTGTTCAGAGAAGAATAGCCTAGCATTTCGGCGCTGGACTGCCCCTGGGCAGGACAAAGGCTGATATGCGGGGAAATTTTCTTCTCTGTGAAAAGGACAGTGAACTAAAGACTTGGTAGAGTCTCTCCCAGGGGTTATTCACCCAAGAACAGGTCATTGGGCTGTGTTCGGGCTGGTAGAGAGATTCCCAGACCCCCCTTTGTTTGCATAGAGGAGGGATAATCCACATATCTACACCCAATTATTTCGAGGTGTTAATCAGAAAGGTTTAGTCCATTAGCATCGACTGGGGTCAGAAGATTTCCATGACCGCTTGAAGGCATTTGAACCGTGTCACCCAGAAGTGGGTACATCTTCACGCTGTGCTGCTTGTAGCCCGGAGCCGAGAAAGCTCCACTTTGCTTAAGAACATTTGAAAGAGGGCTCCCTTGTCTTAACCTCTGACCCCATTATTCCACCGGAGAAAACTAAGCTCGTTGGATGCTGAGGAAAGTCAGCTGATGGGTTTTCCACCACCAGAAGCCGACAAAGACATCCCGAGGATGCTGAAGGAGTGAAGGTCCAGCCATGGTCGAGAACTGATTGCTGAAACTATCCCAAGGTACATGCTGTGGCTGCAGGCAGAGGACTGCCAACCACGACACCCGGCATCCGGTACCCGCTGCAGGGCCTGCATCCATCACCGCTGATGGCCTTTGCAGTCCACAGAGTCGTATTTGCAGCACTGAACATTTTGCATCAAGGCCTACCGCACGCCTCACATTCCCAGGACTTCCACCATCGAGGAAACAATCGATCGTTGAAGAGCGCCAGTTAGGTTGAAGCTGCTGTACCACCGCAAGTGTTCCACTTTTCTTCGAGGATCTCGATCCCCAGTGGCTCCTTCTTCAAATGGGGTCCATCCTCAAAAGATATCATCTAAGAGCTGTCAAAGAAAATGTTCCACTTCAGGTACATTGGAATGGTTGAACTTTTTAACCAATAGCAAAGGCTTATTGAACATGTATGGTCTGAGCTTGTTAATTCCTTTATTATAGGTTGCCCAGGTGGGGGTGGGGGGTCCTCATTCAGAATTGTGCATCTATCTCCAAAGAGAGTATTCTGCCATTGCTTAACCTTAACCTGCCGTCCTTCCTATTTGTCTATGCTGATACGGCTTACTGAATGATGTGTATGCTCTATTATAACTGGCAGCAGCTGATGCACTTTAAAGGAATGTAAAGTCTAAGGGCCTCATTACACGGACGGCGGTAAGGGTTAACGGTCACCGTTAATGGCAACGGTGACCGTTAACCCTTACCGCCGTACTACGAGGTCCCTTAGCGGGTTGGAGTTTTAACGCCTGCTTTTTGCAGGCGTTAAATACCAACCCGCTAAGGGACCTCGGAGCTAATTACGGTACCGCAAAATTGCGGTGCCGTAATTAGCGCCTTTCCCAGTCCTATAGACCCCTATGGGGCAGAAATGGGAATGGGGAAGGGCAATGGCGGAAAGGGGATTTACCGCCCCTCCAACCTTGGAATGGGGCGGTAAATCCCCTTTCCGCCAAGGCGGTGCCAGTATTTTACCGGCATGAGCCATGCCGCTAATAGCGCCATGGCTCACCGCCTACCGTGTAATGAGGCCCTAAGTCTGGTGCCACATAGAATTGTATAGATTTGTCATTATAAGAATTACCAGAGTACAACATGTGTTAGCACATTACATGGTGTGTAGACATTCCTTATTGGGCGCTTGGGGACTCACTGTGCTTAAGAACCAGCCTGCATCACCTCCTGAGAGCTTAAGCCTTGGTTGCTCGTCCAAAGCTACCATATAGAGAACCTTGGCTGGGGTGTTCTGTTTCTCTACTCTTCCACAAAGAGGGCAGATGTACAGATACCCCACCTCCAGTCTTTGAAGTTACAGTTGGTTTATTGGGAGTTCTAAAATAGACCTCTCTCATGGCTTCACTTATCTGGGCTTCAGTCTAGATTCAGGGGACAATGTTGATCTTATAACATCTTTTATTATGGCTAAGGCAATGCAATTACCTACTCAAATGAAAAAAAAATCAACACAAAGCTCTGTTGTTTTTCAATCCGCCCCCTGTTGAATTACTGTCAGATGAAGGTGATACCAAAACCTTGTATGGCATGGAGCTAGGGGCCTAAACAAGGTCTTTGAATTATGACAGAGTTGAGTCAGTGGTTTGGAACTGAACCTTTGGTCTACCCAATTGTGTGCCAATTGCAGCCCTCTGGTTCTACTTGGGCCTAATGTCTTTGGATTCCCAATTAGAGTGGAGGATCCTGATGCTATACAGGAAGCTTGTGGTGTCTCAGACAGGGTCTCTATATGATATCATATGATGTGATATGATAAGTCATTTATACCTGCCTGGACACAAGTGTTTCTAGGCACGACTAGACATGTAAGGTACGAGAGAAGGAGGACAAAACCAACAATATTATCAGGCCTTTTGTCATTCAGATCATGCATGTGCAATAACACAAAGTGCAGGGGGGAGGGAAAAAGGGGAAGTGCCAGGGAGAGGGAAAGGGGAATTGTAATCAGGAATCAGGGCAGCATTGCTCTGAGTAAGTGCAGCCAGGGCAGCACAACTCTAGGTAAGTGCAAGGAGGCAGGGGAGTGTAGGGTTACAGTTACAGCCCCTACGGGTGCATTAGACCCAGAGGCAGTTCAGGGGTGACTGGTCATGAAGAGCCTGGTACCCAATGAGACTCTGAGGGTAGCCAGGCCACCAGTCAACACAGCAGATAGGTAGGTCAGCAGGGGAGATAGAGAGAGCAGATGCAAAAGGGAAGGTCTTGAGCAGCTTCTGGAACTTCAGGTGGCCCATTCCAGAGGGAGGCACCTGCAGAGGTATCAGGTAATAATATCGCCATATATCTGGTCGCCGTAAATAATATCACCGGGAAAATGTCGTGGCGATATTATTTAGGTGACCATATATATGGGGACAGGGGCAAAAAAAAAAAATGTTGAATGATTTTGATGGTGGTCGGTCAAAAGGGCGAAAAAAAAATCTCGAATAACAAAAATCTCGGAAAAAAAAGGCCAAAAAAAAAAATATCGAATTTTTTTTTTATATATGTATTTTTTGGGTCAGGTAAGTAAAAAAAAGGGTTAAAATAAAAAAATAGAAAAAAGGGGGGTTGGGGGGAACCCCCCCATTTCGAAAAAAAATGTCATAAAAAAATTCGATATTTTTTTTTTCGGCCTTTTTTTCGAGATTTTTTTTTCCGAGTTTTATAAGTTCGGTATTATGACTATAAACCGATTTTGATAGTGTCTGTTGGGGGCAGGAAATACTGTGACCTGTACTGGCAGTATGCTAAATTGACACATAGAAGAGGGGTGTTGGTATCTATATGACATTACTAGTGGCTGACATTTTTATTAACATAAGTTCAATCAAGACATAAACAGTAAATCTAAAACAAATAGTATGTCTTTGTGTGGATTTTCAGGAATGCAATTGAAGCAAGTATTGCTATGTTGACTTTGGAGATGGTGTCAAAATAAGGTGAGGAGCCATGCCTCCAGCGGTAGACACTACATCTGCAGGGGCCATAAAGACAAAGGTCCAATTACATGTATTCCTTTATATTCTACATTGACCTTTTTAAAGAACACATTTTGCACATGATAGTGAGGATTTAGGGGCACCGATGCCTGGTCAGATGTTTGCTAAAGTGAGCATACTCTTAGAATTTGGCCATGGTGTTAAAATGATATGAGGAGAAATGTCTCCAGTGGACACCAGGGATGATGACATATATTTATTCTGTGGGAATGTCTTCAAAGTACTAGCTCTAGGCACCGCATCTGCAGTGGCCATGAGGCCAATGGTCCATAAAACGTCATTCCTTTATGTTGTACATTGACTGTGAAAGGTACACATGCCATGTGAGATGTTTGCTAACGTGATCCTACCTTTGAATTGGCGATGGTGTGAAAATGTTTTAGGGAACCTTTCTCCAGAAGCCAGCAGGAAAGTGTGACATATGTTTTTCTGTTTGACATTCTTGCAAGTAATAGTAGTAGACACCAGGTCTGCATTGGCTATTTGGCTTACAGCATATAATCCTTTATTCAATTGACTTGTACATTGACTGTGAAAGGATCACCTTTTTTGCATCCTACCGGACCAGTGGCACACATGCCTTGTCAGATGTTTGTTACTTGAGACTGTCTTCAAGGTAATAAATCTATATGCTGTATATGAGGCCAATGATTCATTAAACTGTATTCCTTTGTGTTTTACATCGAATGTGAAATTAGTGCCTTTATGCATCCTACTGGACCAGTGGCACACATGCCTTATCAGACGTTTGTTAAAGTGAGAATACTCTTTAAATTTGGCTATGGTGTCAAAATGATGTGAGGAGAAGTGTCTCGAGGGGAATTCAGCTCCGATGATATAGGTTTCTTATGTGAGAATGTGTACAAAGGAATAGCTTTGGACATCACGTATGCGGTGACTTTTTGTACAATGGCATATAAACCTTTATTCCATTGACTTGTACATAGACTGTGAAAGGATTTCCCTTTCCATATCCTCCTGGACCAGTGGTGCCCATGCATTTCCATATGTTTTCTAAAATGAACTTACACTTTGAAATTAGGGAACAGTGTGAACATGATGTGAAGGGGAATGTCTCCAGCAGGACAGATGACATAGGTTTCTTAGGTGAGAACGCGTACAAAGGAATAGCTGTAGATGTCTGCTTTGGCCATAAGGTCAACGGCCCATAATCCATTATCACATTGATTCATACATTGACTGTGAAAGGATCCCCTTTTATGTATCCTACTGGACCAGTGGCACACACGCCTTGTTAGACACTTAAACATACAATTAGTTCTGTATTCAGTAGAAAAGAGAAAGTGGTTGCTCATCATTTGATGACCCAAAGTATTTTAGTCTGTCAAATGTTGGGCTTCTCACTATGATTACACTTTTGATGATTTTACAGCACACAACCTTAGTATAGTTGAAGCAAGAAACATGATACTGAGTACCTGTCCCCATCCACACGACATGTTTCACTTCAGCGTCTCCAACAGTCCCACTAAAGAACACCTCACTCCTTTTTTCTTACAGATGCCAAAGGGAGCAAAACAATATTTCTTTGAAGGATGGCAGTATATGGTATCACGATCATTGATTTTAAAAGTGATGTCGTGGGATTTATGTACATGCAGCATCTTTGTGAAATGATATAATATCTGAACAACAGCATCTACAAATGACTTTTTATGTGGTGTGGTTTGGGTGCATTCATATATATACTTCTCATCCTAATCACTAATGGATATTTAAATTTCAAAATTCCTATAATCACAATGATAATTTAGCATTTATATAGTGCTACGAACACTCAGGTATCTGAGCGCTGCTTATTATTACCCATGTGTGGGGTGCTCATTTATTGACCTTGGAAGACTGAAAAGCTGAATTTGGCTCTGTCAGGATTCGAACCTGCGTCAGCAAACTCTGCATATATGTCAAATTGAGTGCTCTACTCACTGTGCTATCGGACGGTATCGGGCAAGCTTAAACAATGTGTATTTGGTGGCCCCCTTTAGACAGATACATTTTATGCTGAATACTCTCAAAATGTTCTGCATTAAAAAATATATAAATATGTCAATAGACCACAAGTAATAGGATCTCAAAGAAGATCTCCAGGTTCATTGCTTGTAGTGTGTCCTTGCTAAAAATAGTATTTACCTTTGAAAATGTAATGATTGTATACCGGTGTACCAAACAACATGATGGAGTTAAGGACACATACTGTAACTTAATTAATTTGAAACAATAACACATTTCTCAGCTAAGAAAAAAACAAGCCATTCCTGTAATATATCATTTTTGATGATTTTTATTCAACTATGTTTAATGCGTCCCAAAAAATAAAAGAAAAAACACAGATTTTTGAGTGTAATAAAAAAACGATATCTTAAATCCAGCTCGATTTGCTTATACCTAAACAAACCCTCTTAATTCACCTGTCACTTATGGCTCATTTAAAACATGGATGGATCACTTTATAAACTCTGACCACCAGTTTTCCGTGAATTCACCACATACACGCTTTAAACGCAACTAGGCTGCACCATCTGTTGAAAACATTTAAATTGACAGACCAGAAACATAAAGTTTAATTTATTGCCTTTTTAAAAAAAATGTATGCTATGCTGGAACAGTGCAAAGTAAACAGTACTAAACTTTAGGGTGAACCAGATGGACCCCAGCCGGCCCATAAAACTGGGGGTCTCCAGACGGCCCTTCAAGATGAGCAGCAGCACCCTCGAGATAGATGGGGATGCAGATTCATACTCTTGCATCAAATAATAATGACAACTCAATAGTTTGGCAAAGGGAGTCAGTTTAATGACAAGTACAGAAAATGGGGAGTTCAATGAACATTAGCAACCGCTCGATCTTCCTTCTCGCTTAAACTCCAACTAATATCAGCAAAAACACAACATTTATACCAAAAACTCGTCATCATTGACGTGTAATCTTAAAAAACCTAACATGCAACTTAATTTGTTATAGGAAGGTAACTTTAACATAGGTACTATATCTGTATATGTCCTTTTCCCTTATTTTGCTCAAAGGAAGTGTCCAAATTAAGCCACAACCTGCACAAAATGTTCATTGTGTCTGTTTTGCTGGTCATGCGTCCTTCTTCCTCATCATGGATCTCGTCTGCACGTGCTGTGGTTCTTCCCCATCTTCTGTAGTTTCTACGCGGTGGGGTACGGGCAGAGGGTCTTCTCCGATGTATGGCTTGATGTCACCCAAAAAGATCCAAGCTCTTCTTCCCTGTAGCTTGACTGCAGAGGGTGTAACATTCTCCACTCTAAAGGGGCAGTTGAACCTTGGCTCGTCCCACTTTTTTCTTGTGTGGTTTCTCACTAGGACTGTGTCCCCAGGGAATATGGGAGGAACGTGTAATGTCGGAACTGGGTTGTAATGCTCACCTGGTATCCACGGGGACGTCACTCAGCCTGTTCTGACCTCTTACGACCTCGAACCCTTCCCTGGAATCTACTCGACTGGAGACTGGGCCTGAAACACAGGATTGGTAGAGTTTAACTCCCTATTATCTCTGTGTGCTTGAACCCCTTCTTCCCCGGGGTCCAACCCTTCCGTTTGATCCACAGCTCACCTTGTTTTCTTGGAAAGTGTGCTCTCCGTCCTGCTTTCAGCGCAGGGGCGCGTTGATTGATGTGGGCTCGTTGCTGCCTAGTTACTTCACTGGCAAGAGTCCAACAGGTAAGTATAATGAATCTTTTGAACATTTGTTTAACTTCGTTCCTTTCCTTCCTTAGATGATGGCCGGCATTCGGGGATGGCGATGTGCTGCTGAGATGAGTAGCTCTGAAGGTGACTGAGTTCTTTTTCTGTGTCTTTTAGGTGCCGCAACGTTTTCAGCGTGGATGCCGGTTATGAAGAAGAAATGCGGTGAGTAAGCGTGGTATGCAGCGCCTCTAGATGTCTCCACGCTAACCTGGAGTGTCTTTTCCCTCTTGCAGATGGATGAGAAGTTCCGGAGACAGAGTTCCCCCTGAGCGGCTGGGATTCAGGTAAGCATTTCAAGCTCGTTCAGTCTTTAAAAATAAGCAAAGATTTGCTGAATGTTTACTAATTTCTTTTTTCTGTTCTTTTCCCTTTTCCTTAGGAAGCAGCGTGCCGGAATGGGAATGACACCGCCGAAGATGCCCGCAGAACAGAAGAAGCGATGAATGATGGGCAGAAGCGCTGCAAGGTAAGGCTGTTCCTAACGGTGTTCTTGTTCTTGCAGGAGCTGAGTGCAGAAGAAAGATGCAGGCCTACTGGAGACCGATCCGAACACGGTGAGTGTCACGCTGCAGGTGCAGAAAACACAAAGCATGTTTCTCAGCCTGGGCGTGGCTTAAATAGTCTCTGGGTATCCCAGGTGTCTCTGGGATGAACCACACCCAAAAGACTAGACTGCACATGCAGTTCTGGGAACCGAAATATGTGGGGGCATCCATCTTGTCCCCATTAATGCACTACAAGTCCAATCCCCAATGTTATCCTATGGGAGTGAGTGAGTCTGGTGCCACAAGAGCCAAGTCTGATACCCCAAGAGGGTCTTTGGAGGGATGGAGAGGCCCTTGAGGGCCATGTAGGTGATCGTGGCCTGGCTCCAGCCTGACATCTTGGAGGGCTGGGGACATGAGGGGCAGGAATCATGACAGCACTCCCCCCAAGGCTCCTCTCAAGGTGGCTCTTCTGTCTGGTCCTGGTTTGTTTGGATGGTTTTGATGGAATCCTCTAAGTAAACCGAGGTACATGGATGTACTCACAAGGATCTCATATCCTGTCTTGTGGTCCATACCCCTTCCAGTCTACTAAGTAGTATAATTTGGATCTGACGTACTTTGAATCCAGGATGTCCTTGACTTCGAATTCTGACTCCCCGGCGACTACTACTGGCTGCGGTGGCGTTGCTACCCGGGTCCCAGGTTGAACAGGTTTAAGGAGAGACACGTGGAACACAGGATGAATCTGCATGTTTGACGGCAAAGCTAGTCTGACCGACACCGGATTTATCATGGAGGTGATGGTGAATGGACCCAGGTATCTTGGACGGAAAGTTCGGGTTCCTTTAATGGACACGTGTTTAGACGCCAGCCAGCCTTTGTCTCCCACTTGGTAGTTGGGGGCCTTTGCTCGGTGTTGACCAGCAAACTTCTTTTGGCGATTCTTAGCTTGAAGTAGGTGTTCAGCTGCCCTTTTAAAGGTTTGAGAAATGGTCGTGTGCAAGGTTTTGACTGCTGGCATTTCCAGGGTTGTAGGAACGTCCAACTCAGAAGTACGTGGGTGCCTGCCATACATGGTATAAAAGGGTGTCTACCGAGTGCTGGTGTATAGGGAATCATTATAAGCATATTCAGCTATCCATAATAGGTCGAACCAGCTTCCTTCAGCCTGGTGTAACATGCAACGCAGATACTGCTCGAGCGTCTGATTTGTCCTCTCAGTTTGACCATCCATTTGGGGATGGTGACTGGTGGATAGCCGGATGTCGATCTGGGCCATAGAGCAGCATTTTCTCCAGAAGTTAGATACAAATTGAGTACCTCGGTCTGAGACTAAAATTGAAGGAAACCCATGGAGCCATACGATGCCTTCAAGAAATACCTTTGCCAGAGTGGAAACATTTGGGAGCCCCTTAAGAGGAACGAAATGTGCCATTTTTGAAAATAGGTCAACGACCACAAGAATAATGTTAAACCCTTGACTGGGTGGTAATTCAGTAATAGAATCGAGGGACAACGTGTGCCAGGGTGCTGGTGGGATTTCCAATGGTTGTAATAGCCCAGCCGGTTTTTGCTTGGATGACTTGTTTTGAGCACACACTCCACAAGATAGGATGAATTGGATAATGTCTTTACGCCACGTGGGCCACCAATAATTTCATTTTACCTTGGCTAGGGTTTTAGCGATTCTGCGGTGGCCCTCGATCAAGGAATCATGATAACCGGACATGACTTGTTCTCGTAGTTCTTGGTTTGGTAAGAATAAATGATTCCTGAAGTAGGGCAACTGATCTTTTATCATGTGATGTTCTCCTTGTGCACTCCACACTTGTAATTGCTCCAGACTCATCAGGTTTTGGATTTCTTCATGTGATTCTTTCTGAGTTATGGTTGCTGTGATTCCTAGGAGCTTGTCACTCGGGATGATTGCTATTGGGTCAGGGGTCTGATACCCTTGCTCTTCCACCCCCATACAGAAAAGGGCTTCGGCCTTCCCGTTTTTCACCCCTGGTCAAAATGTAATCACGTAGTCATATTCAGAAAAACAAAGAGCCCAACGTAGTTGTCGTGACGATTGGGCCTTTGCCGTTTTTAGGTACTGGAGGTTCCGGTGGTCAGTTATTATGGTGATTGTGTGTCTGGTGCCGAAGAGGTAGTGCCGCCATGCCTTAAAGGCTGACTTAATGGCCAGGAGTTCTTTGTCTGTGATAGCGTAATTGAGTTCAGGGGGTGTGAATTTACGCGACCAGAAGGCAACAGGGTGTAACTGGCCTTTTGTGAGAGGACGGCTCCCATAGCCATGCTTGAGGCATCCTTTACCAACATGTATGGGAGATAAGGGCGAGGGTGGCGTAAGATTGGGGCAGATGTGAATCTTGCTTTGAGTTCCTGGAAAGCTTCCTCGGCTTCTGTTGTCCACTGGCACTTTTTGTTGCTTTTCCTTAGCAATGACGTGATGGGATGCACGATTTGTGAAAATCCTGGGATGAACCGGCGGTAGAAGTTTGCAAAACCTAGCATACTTTGAACCCCCTTGAATTAATTTGGGGATGGCCAGTTCAGGATAGCATCTACCTTGTGTACGTCCATTCGGGCTGAGAATAAAGCCCAGGAATTCCACCTCGGAGACGTGAAATGAGCACTTTTGAAGGTTGGCATAGAGCTGGTGTTGAAAGAGTTTCTCCAATATGGATCGGACGTGTTTAACGTGGTCCTGCTTTGATGCAGAATATACTAGAATATCGTCGATGTACACTAGAGCACAGACATCAATCCATTCCCGTAGGACATCGTTCATGAAGTATTGAAATGCTACAGGTGCGTTGCAAAGGCTAAAGGGCATTACTTGATATTTGTACAAGCCGTATTTCGTGAGAAAAGCGGTTTTCCATTTGTCCCTCTGTTTTACGCGAACAAGGTGATATGCCCCCCTCAGGTCTAGTTTTGTGTAGATTTGGGCATCTTTGACTTTATAAAGCAATTCAGGGATCAGTGGCAGGGGGTAGCATTTTCTTTACGGTAATCTGGTTCAGTGCGCGATAGTCGATGCACGTTCTCAAGTCCCCCTCCTTTTTCGGTATGAAGAATAGAGGATGGCTGCTGGAGACTTCGAGGGACGGATGAACCCGTTGGCCAGGTATTGGTCAAGATAGGCCTTCAGGTGCTGGTTTTCTGGTTCTGTGAGTGCGTAAATTCGCCCACAAGGGATTTGTGCGCCGGGTATCAGGTCGATTTGGCAATTGTATGGTCTATGTGGTGGCAGGGTATTAGCCTGTTCTTTCTGAAAGACATCTTGAAAGTCCTGGTATTCACTTGGTAGGGTGCCGATTGCCACAGTCACAAGCGTGGAGGTTCTGGTGTCTATTGGTTGTTTTGCTTGGCGATAACATGTGTGGGTGCAAGTCTCGGGAAAGGCCAATTCTTTTGCTCTCCAATCGATTCGAGGATTGTGAGCTACCAACCATGGCATTCCCAAAATCAACCGGAACTGTGCTGCCTTAATGAGGTCGAAAACAATAGATTCTTGGTGTCCATCCTGGAACAGAAGGGTTAAAGCTGCAGTGCATTGGGATACTGGACCAGAAGCTATTGCCGTGCCGTCGACAGTGGTAACAGTGTAGGTGTTTGATTTAGCACATAACGGAAGCCCCATCTTTGCCGCAGGATCCTGGTCGATGTAATTCCCAACGGCTCCACTGTCAATGTACGCTCTTACTGCGTGCATCCGAGATGGTTGTTGGTGATTGATCAAGACCACAGATAGTGAAAAATGGGAGGTCTGTAGTTCACTTTCTTCGCTCGACAAGTGGACCCCTACACTTGCCAGGCTGGGGAGTTTTCCGATTCCTTGATGGTATCTTCCTTGTCCCTGGCCCCTACTGTCCTCCTCGGTGGCTTCACAGGGCACTCTTTAAGGAAATGACCTGACCTTCCACAGTACAGACATAACTGCTGCTGTCTCCTTTTATCCCTTTCTGCTTTAGTCAAGGGGATCTGACCCCCCCGATTTGCATTGGTTCTCCTGAACCTTCCGTTGTGCGGGCAATATTGTTCTTTGAATGCACATACATAGGGCGAGGGTCTGGTGTGGTCAATCTGCTATTTGGTCCTGCAACCTATGAACCAGTTGAACAACAAGGTCAATTAATTCTGAGCAGTCTTTCAGGGGGTTCACTACTTGTGCGAGAACATACTTAAGCTCCCCCCGCAACCCCTGATGAAATAACGTGGTTCTCTTCTCCACTGGCCATTCTGCTTCAACTATGAGTCTATTGAACGTGGCTATGTATGTTAATAGGTCTTGATTCCCTTGGCGTAGGGACAGAAGTTTGTTGTCTAATGCCTGCCCATGAGTATGACGGGCTTTTCCATCTCTTGCTGAAAGCCCCTGAAGTCATGCAGCAAAGGATCATCTTGGGCCACAAAGGGTACAGACCAGTCCGCGGCGCTACCACTCAGGTAGGATAGCACAAAAGCGACCCGTGATTGGTCATTCGGAAAGGCCCCTGGTCTACAAAGGAGGTGCAGGCGGCACTGGTTCATGAACATTGCAAACCTCTTGGGATCCCCGTAAATCGTTCAGCGGGGCCAAGGGAACTGCCCCAGGAAGGGTTATCTGAACGGGATTGGCTGATGCTGCTGGCATCGAGGGCACGCTTCCCGGCAATAGTGCATGCCCTGCTTGTGACTGGAGAAGTTGCCGGCTTAAATCATCAGTGCGTTCTTTGGCTATTATCATCTCTCTCCTCAGGGTGTTGGTCTCCTGCCTGGCTGCATGTACTTCAGAACCTAGCTGCACCAACATGTGGGCTAACTGGTCGGTTTCTGATGTTTCCATGATGCCCAGGTGGATTTTGATGTGAGGCTTTGTGTTCTGTAATGCTCACCTGGTATCCACGGGGACGTCACTCAGCCTGTTCTGACCTCTTACGACCTCAAACCCTTCCCTGGAGTCTACTCAACTGGAGACTGGGCCTGAAACACAGGATTGGTAGAGTTTAACTCCCTATTATCTCTGTGTGCTTGAACCCCTTCTTCCCCAGGGTCCAACGATTCTCTTTGATGCACAGTTCTCCTTGTTTTCTTGGAAAGTGTGCTCTCCGCCCTGCTTTCAGCGCAGGTGCGCGTTGAATGATGCGGGCTTGTTGCTGCCTAGTTACTTCACTGGCAAGAGTCCGACAGGTAAGTATAATGAGTCTTTTGAACAGTTCTCTAACTTCATTCCTTTCCTTCCTTAGATGATGGCCGGCGTCCGTGGATGGTGACGTGCTGCTGAGATGAGTAGCACTGAAGGTGAGTGAGAGCGCGATGCGCGATGCGACCCTTTCATATTTGTATTGAACTGAGTATATTTTCTGTGTCTTTTAGGTGCCGCAACGTTTTCAGCATGGATGGCGGTTATGAAGAAGAAATGCGGTGAGTAAGCGCGGTATGCGGCGCATCTAGATGTTTCCACGCTAACCTGGAGTGTCTTTTCCCTCTTGAAGATGGATGAGAAGTTCCGGAGACAGAATCCCCCCAGAGCGGCTGGGATTCAAGTAAGCGTTTGAAGCTCGTACAGTCTTTAAAAGTAAGCGAAGATTTGCTGAATGCTTACTAATGCCTTTTTTCTGTTCTTTTCCCTTTTCCTTAGGAAGCGGCGTGCCGGAATGAGAATGACACCGCCGAAGATGCCCGCAGAACAGAAGAAGCAATGAATGATGGGCAGAAGCGCCGCAAGGTAAGGCTGTTCCTAATGGTGTTCTTGTTCTTGCAGGAGCTGAGCGCAGAAGAAAGATGCAGGCCTACTGGAGACCGACCCGAACACGGTGAGTGTCACGCTGAAGGTGCAGAAAACACAAAGCATGTTTCTCAGCCTGGGCGTGGCTTAAATAGTCTCTGGGTATCCCAGGTGTCTCTGGGCTGAACCACACCCAAAAGACTAGACTAAACATGCAGTTCTGGGAACCGAAATATGTCGGGGCATCCATCTTGTCCCCATCAATGCACTACAAGTCCAATCCCCAATGTTATCCTACGGGAGTGAGTGAGTGTGGTGCCACAAGCGCCAAGTCTGACTCCAAGTGGATCTTTGGAGGGATGGAGAGGCCCTTGAGGGCCATGTAGGTAATTGTATCCTGGCTCCAGCCTGACATCTTGGAGGGCTGGGGACATGAGGGTCAGGAACCATGACATGGGTCTGTTATAGCATCTCCCTCTGTGTTCTGTGCTGCCCTGCACCATTCTTGTCATCGCTGCAGCTGTCCTGAAATGACAGTAAGACAAGATGTCATGCAATTGAAGTAGTTTTGCATTTCCAATCATAGCACTTCTCCTGTTGGCTGGGTATCACATCTAGCTCTATTTTGAGGTGTCAATGGCATGTGCATTCTTCTGGCTGTCACGATTACATGCGGCATGAGATGATGGTCAGAACCAGGCTTGTTTCTGAGTGCATAGAGTGCCAGTGGAAGACAGTGTAGCCATCCCTTCTTCAGAGTAAGCTTCAACTTGGCTATCCTTTCTTTTAACAAGCCATTGAGCTTCTTGCATACACCATTCCCTTGAGGATGATACGCCGAAGAAAACTTGTGCTTTATACCAAGCAACAATCTAATCTGGTCAAATAATGCATTAACAAAATGAGGACCATTGTCTGACCTCATGACTTCACACACTCCCCACCTGGGAAACACCTCCCTCACCAACAATTTGGCAGCACAGGTAGAGTCTTGGTGAGTACATAGACCTGCTTCTATCCATCTAGAGAATGGACACACCACAACAATTAGATACCTGTACCCGTTACATACTTTAATCATATCGACGTAGTCTATATGCAAGTGCTGAAAAGGCCCATTAGGCCTTGGGATAACTCCTCTTATTACACGTAGTGTATGCCCAGCCGTGAACAGCTGACAAATTATACAGTCCACCATAAAGAATGCAACTTGTTCTGCCAAGTTCGGTATGAACCAGTCTTCAGCAATCGTTGCTGCTAGATTCTCCTTTTTCATGTGCTCTAGATAGTGTAACTGTTCCAGTGCTATCTTTAATAAGGCTATAGGCATCACCAGTTTACCCTTGCTGTCTTGTCACCACAAGCTTTCAGAGGGGTTTAAAGAACACCCTTGTTGCTTCCATAAGTTCTTCTCTTCCTGTGGTGCCTCCCCTTGGAGCTCCACTAACTGCGTTCTTGCCAAATTGCTATAGCCTTCAGGCTTGCTTCATGCAACAGTCATTCTCTCATGCACATCAGTTATTTCCACACTCATTATTATTTCGTCTTTGGCTGCCACACGCTTGGCTTCAGTGTCTGCTGCTTGATTTCCACGTGAGACAAAATCTGTCCCTCTCGTGTGGGCAGTGCATTTCATGACGGTTATGCCCACTGGGAGCTGTAGTGCCTTAATGTACCTGTCCAATAAAGCTATGTGCTGCACTGGCGTGCCGTCCGCTCGGAGGTATCCCCTCCTTTTCTAGCATGCTAGACCTGGGAGCACTGTTGATGTCACATAGGCAGAGCCACTGTACACTGTCACTTCCTGATCTGCGTGATTCTCGAGTGCGAGTATCAACGCCACAAACTCTGCAGCTTGTGCTGAATAGTGTGAGGGTAATTGTGCACTAATGAGTACTTAAATTCCCCATTTGCCGTGTGCTTCATCACAGCAGTGCCTGTATATCTTTGTCCATCATTTTGATTGATCCTCGAAGAACCATCAACGAAGACAATTTCTCCTTCAGCCAATGCATTTTCTTTCACTCTGGGAATCTCATCATAAAATTCTTCATAGTTTGCGCAATCATGTATTAGCTCTCCTTTAGTGACTGGCTCTGCTATAAACATAGCTGGGTTCACTATTTTGCATCAAACTATTTTAATTATTGGATTTGGTATGATCACATCATAAGCAGAAACTCTCTGGGATGTCAATGTGCCTTTGAGTTTCTCCAAAATGGCAAATAATGTGTACTCGACAAATAACGTCATTGGGCACCCCATCACAATGGCCTTCTCTATGGCGAACACTGCGGCAGCTAAACTTTGTTTGCATGGGAAGTAACTCCTCATCACTGGGTCCAAATTCCCACTGTAGTATGCAAGGGGCTTGTATCCCAACATGGTTCTCTTTTTGAGTACTGCTGTCATAACACTGCCATTCGTTTGTGAAAACAGGTAGAATTCCTCTGCATAGTTGGGAATCCCTAAAACTGGTGCCGTGCAAATGGCCTTCTTTAACTCCACAAACTCTTCTTCCATAGTCTCGGTCCACACAATTTTTTCTTTCTTTGCCTGTGTTTTCTTCAAAGCTTGTAAAAAGGGTCTGGTATAGGAATTGTTGTCAAAGACCCATGCCCTGACATAATTGCATAATCCGAGAAAACTCTGCATTTGTTTTATTGTGTGTGGTTTGGCCATCTTTAAAATGGCCTCAGCTCTTTCAGGGGTAACCTTTTTCCCCTCATGTGAGATCAGCTGGCCTATAGCTGGCCTATATTCAGCACTTCTTGTTTACAACTTTATATCCTTTCTCAGCCAGTATAGTCATAAGCTGAATAGAGTCGTGACTGTACTTTTCCTCTGTCGTGCTGCAAATTAGAATGTCATCTACGTATTGTAAGACAACACTCTCTAATGCAATATTGCTCAGGTCCATCTGCAGTAGTCTGTTGAAAATTGAAGGCGACTCGCAGTACCCTTGAGGCAGCTTTGTGCTTTTCAGACAAACTAGTCTGAACGTAAATGATGTCAAATCTTGTGAGTCTTTGCGCAATGGGATTGAGAAAAATTTATTTTCAATCACTGTGAAATACCTTGCTTCAACGGGTATATTACATAGGATCATGGACGAGTTAGGGACTTGAGGGAACTCGGCCTTGACTATCTGGTTTATTGGTCGTAAATCTTGGATTAAATGCCAAGACCCTCCCTTTGATTGTTTAATCGGATAAACCGCAGTATTGCATGAGGACTCTGACATCACTAAGATGCCCTGCTCCATCATGGCAGAAATTGTCTTAAAAAAATCCCTTCATCTGCTTCCCTAGACATGGGATACTATCGTGCTTTTGGTAGAATTGCCCTTGGCTGCAATTTGATCTTTACTTCTCTGACTCCTTTCAGTAAGCCTACGCCATAGGGGGCTGTATTCCATACTGAGACAGGCACCTTTGCCATGTCATCATCAAAGTATTCAGGACGTTTTTGTGCAAGCATCATTCTCCAAGGCACTTCTCTTTTGATCATTTTCACCAAATAGATGGAATTAACCTTAACTGTCATCTCATCGTCACCTGTTTGTTCTTCAAACAGATCATCATCAATGATTTCAGTCAATCTGTAACCTTCCCCAATGGTGATTACTGCACACCATTGTCTGCCTTCATCAGCACAACCTTCAAGCAGAGCCATTTTTCGTCACACTATGGCAGTTTGTATTGTCTGGGGAAACACTTGTCCCTTTTCCTCATGCATAGCTATTCTTGGTCTGAATAAAAACTCATCTGGGATTCTCACGGTTTTATCGGCAAGGCCTGGTAGCCATGACATTAATATGCACACTCCATAAGCAAATATTTCTGGTTCCACTGGAACAGCTCTCATAGCCATTTGGCCTGCGTATGCTCTAATCATTTTGCATACGTTCAAATAATGCATTCCTGGCATTGAACTTACTATGCCCTTCTCCGTGAACGAGATTGTCATGTTTAGCTTTGTCATTAGGTCTAGTCCCAGTATGTTCACTTGAATATAGCAGTGACACATTCATGTAACATTCTCCTATGGAGACCGTAAGTTCTTTTGTAAAAAGAACACAACCTGTTGTTCCTGTGAAGCCCTGAGTATTTATGGCATTACCGGACAAAGAAAACCTGCCTTCACATATACACAAGTGTGTTGCACCTGTGTCAACTAAGAAATAATATTCTTTATCCCCTATACAGACATCTACCTGTGGTTCCTCATGAGGGTTCGGTGTCACTGATAGGATAGAACACATCAGGTCTGCCAGTGAGCTGTACTAGTCTATGTATGATCTTGTCCCATTCTGAGTGAACCGATTTCCCCTGTCACTTGTGGCATTTCTCATTCCTGAATTCAGCATCTGTCCTGTACCTGTTGTTCGTGACAGTTGCATTGGCGACTTTTGACACTGTCCCTGTGGAAAACTTGTCACATTCTGAGGTTGCAAACTTTGCTGTATTCCCAGCGCTTGCTGCTGCACCGTGTGATTGTGCGCAGCTCCATTTCCACCCTGCTATGAGAACGCAGATGGATTCAACATCCCTTCTCTTGCGAGCGCTTCTTTTTGCACCATGCCTTGACTTCTGCATGTGCGTGCTAGATGCCCTGTCATTCCACACGTCCAACATGTTGGCGGTGGTCTGATTATTTGCCCATTTTGCATACCCTGGTTTCCATTTTGCATATTTTGAAAACCTCCTTGATTGTTTTGAAAACCTCCCTGATTACTCTGCCATCCTCTTCCTCGAAAGCCTCTTCCCCTTGGGTAAAGCCCATTATTGCTTTGATCAAACTGCTTTTCATTATTGGCCTGCTGCATGTTTGATCCGTCTGTATTGATTATCATTGCCCCCTCAATGGTATACTTTGATAATTTTTTCTGCACCAATTTAGCCTCTTCATCTTTTCGTGCAGCATTCTTTTTGCGATTCTTTTCTTGCAGCAGCCTGCAATAGTGCGCAATGGTCAACTGTATTTCAGACCATGGCTATGCCTCAATCCCTACCAATTTCTTGAGCTGCTTCTGTACCTGTTTTGGCAGCCCTAGGCACAATATATGGTAAAACACAGGTATAGATTTCCCCCAAGATTCATGAGTTTCCAGCACCCAGGCGTTGTGGAAATTCGGAATGTAAAGCAAAGGATCATCTGACTCCTTCATCTTGCGTGACATTAAAGCTCCCATATCAGAAGTGTCCGGGTATAGCACTGAAAGCGCTTTCCACACTGCGGTTCTGCAATTGTTAAATGGTGCTCTGTCATGCACGATATTACCTGTAGTCACTCCAGGGTAACCCGCTCCTGCCCGCACATCATCAGCTCTATCACCAAGTATGGCAATTAAAAGACCCTTAATATCCCCTATAGCTAACAAGTTCTCTCCTGTCATTTTTTCTAACTCATTTATCCACTTTCAGGCTCCCGATGTCAACATTGGGAGCTTATTTTTCAGGTTCTCTCTGTCCATGTGAGGCCAGGGTATATATTGTAGCTTCACGCCTCCTTTTTCTAGTAAAGGGAACTGTGACACATGACACTCTTTTTCCTCTCTCATCATTTTTCTGTCTACCACAAGGGTAATATTCCTGCATCGCTTTCTACCTGGCAATGTCCTTAATCTGCTCACATAGGGTGGTGGTGACACCCACCCCTGACCATATGATACTCCTTCATGCCACTCTGATGGTGTGGCTGACTCTGTTGTCTTAGGTGCAGACCCACCAGCATCTGACCATCTTACTCCCTTTCCCCTACAGAAGCATTTTTCACGTCTTCTCTCGTCTTCTCTTTCTTCACATTCTTCTCTTTTTGCATCTGATATTGTCTGTGCCCAACTCGTACAACTTCTCTTATCCTCCTCATTTCTGGTTAGGGTCAGCCTATCCAATGACAGCTCTCTATTTCTGCCACTTCGTGAGGCTTCCTCAGTATCGTACAACTGAGTGTTCTCCAGACACCCATCCTCTCCTTTCCCTTGCGGTACCCGTTCTAACCCCATCTCATCATATATTCTATTGATTGTCTCTCCAATGCTTCTGGTGTCAATGTCATCTTTGATATTCGCCCTGGACATGCCTAGTACTAAATTGTACTCAGGGAAGAATTCTTCTATATCTTCCCAAGCATTCTACTGGATCATTTTTTTTATCTCTCTTTCCAGATATTCAAGATCCTGTGCTCTCTGTCTTCGCTTACGTTCTATGTCATCATCAAACGCTCTACGCTTCCTCGCATCCTCTCTGGCCATGTCTTCTTCTTGTTTCCTCGCATCTCTTCATTCAGTTGCCCTTTGCATTTCCTCATCCCTTTTTTTATTCTCTTCTCCTGTATCTTTTGTTCTTCTATCTATCCTCCTTTGTTCTATTCTATCTCGATCATCAGCTGTTCTCTGCTCATAATCGCGTTTTCTCTGTTATTCTGCCTTTTCCTGTTTTCTGACCTGTTCATCATGATATAAATGCTCTTGTTTCTGTCTTTCCTTTTTCTTAGCCCCTTCGTCTCTTGATCGATTTTCCTTCTCCCTCCCCTCAAATTTGTTCCGTTTTCATTTCTGTCTTATATCCTCAATGCCTTTAGCATCGAGTTTCAATAAAATCTGACCTGCCATCCATTTGTTCTGTGCATGACAGCGTCATCAGTCCTATCCTCATCTCTTTCCATCTATTTTCCTCTCTTCCCGTATCTCGAGATGTACTTGTTTGTGTTTGGTCTATTTTTTCCTTTTCGCGCCTCTCCTTGTCCTTCAGGACTTTGGAGGTAATATCTCTGTCTCTGTCTTTCTCTAGGCTTTCATCACTACTTTGCATAGGTGACTCATATGCTGGGTTGCTAGCTATATCCTGTGGCTGCTTTAAGTTCCCTCAATGGGTATAATCTTTCGTCTTTACTAGCTTTGCTTTTTGTTTCAGATGGGGCGGGTGGTGCAGACGGCTCTTTACCCCCCTCTGTGCATATATTCAGTATCCAATGTAACGGAGACTCCTCCTCCTTTTCTTGTTGATACATCTTCCAAAGATCTAAATTAGTTAGGCGTTTATCTAACTTTTTAGTAGAAAGTAGATTGCGGCAAGCGCCAACTACTATCCGAAGAGCAGTAAAGAAAGCAGTAACAACAGGAAAATCAATAATCAAACTTATACCCAAGTACAATAACATAATATCACCAGATTTAGACCACCAAGCAGAATGCAGAGTGATGGATAGAGCAGAACTATGGAGTCCAGCAAAAGATAGAGAGATGATTTGGAGAAGCAAATGAGATTTCTGGAAAAAAACTGATGCTTCTTCCCCAGTCACTTGCCGTTCATTCAGAAGATGAACATTTGACAGATAAGCAGTGGTCGAAATTACAGCTCCTATAATTTTATTTTAAAAAGAAACCGTTCCGGAATGGTTTCGTTTTAAAATAAAAGTGTAGGAAGAAGTAGAAACTTGCACTTTCAGTGCGCTGCACTGAACGTTCCCTTAAACAGCAGGTACAAGTGTTTAGGGGTGTGTATTGTGTGTGGGAGGGGACGTGGTGATGGGGTTTTTGGGGAGTGGGTGCAGGCCAGCAGGGAACATAGTTCCACTACTTCTTTTCGTGCACTTCGACTACTGCAGATAAGGCATGGAAGTTCTATCAAAGGCACAAAAAGGTGCATACAAATTCGAAACCTCTCAAATTTGATCAACAACCATTAGAACAGGAAGTAATCCCTTTTCTGAAATTATTCTTAAGACTGCATGCCCGGAACGTTTCAAAATCGTTTTTCCAAAAAAGTCCTAAAACATAAAAAAAATAAATACATTTAGTGGATTTTAAAGTGAGACTGCACCTTTGCAGAATATATGTACAGCACAGGTCATATCCAACACACCTATTTTAGAACTGTGTCAAGAAGACCACACGAAGGACCACTATTTGAGCATGCCAGTTGTGACACAATACCACTTGATGTGAATAGTAAAAAAAATGCAAGCTACGGAAAGGAGACTTGTGTACATATAATCTTAAATAAGTAGACAATCTTCAACAGTTCATCTTAAATTGTCTCCAATGAGGTATGCACATTTTAACACATTAAAAAGCGGAAGGAATATATAATACAAAGAACAACAATGGTATTTGATGTGATATGATATGATAGTTTATTTATACAGCACCTATACACAATGTGTTTCAAAGCGCATCAAGGCAAGGGAGGGAACAAGGGAAAATACAATGACATTCTTACATGCCCTGAACAGCAAGGATGGGAAATTAACTATCATACTCGGCCTGACGAGATTTCAGATAGTGCAAGAGCTAAGGCCTTTATAAGGAGGGGAGGGGGAGAGTGGAAGGAAATGGAAACAGACAGGCAGCTACTGTACTAGGCCTGACAACATTTCTGGTAGAGCCAGAGAAAAACAAAAGGTGAGAGAGAGGGGTGCATAAAGGGAGGGGAGGAATAAAACAAGCGAATATCATACTAGGCCTGACGACATTTCAGATAGTGCTGGAGGTGGGGGTGTGAGGGCAAGTGAGGGGGGCGGGGAGGAGACAGATGAGGTTGCTATCATACTAGGTCCAGGGACAATTCTGATAGAGTAAGTGCATAGAAGAAAATAAGGGGAGTAGGGTAGGAGATAGGAAAAGGGAGAAAGGGAGCACAGAGAGTAAGCAATCAAAAAGAGTGGAGAAGCAAGAGGGGAGAGCGAATACAATTTTAGAAGTCAGTAGTAACACATTATGTTGCAAGCCAGGATAAAAGATGAAGATGGGAACATCATGATTCAGGGCCACCATGAGTACAAGATGAAAATGAAGTCAAGCATGAGAGTTGAGAAAGGGTGACACACTGTGAATCAATGAAGTACATAAAGGTCAAACCCAGCATTGGCCACAAGACAGTGATTTCTTCTGGGGTACTTCGAGGCACAAATTACAAGAATGGTGGACTTGTTATTGCACTAGGCATGGGCAGTGAGGATCAACTTGATATCAAGATAGAGACACTCATTTATAAAGAACCATTCAGGGGTATTCATCTGGAAAACCTGTAAAGAGAAACATTTAACTGCAATAGATAAAAGCTGCTCTATGATGTCAGATAGTAAATTACTTTGTGCTTAATGGAGTTCTTCAAGTGCCTATTAAGAGACAAAGCATCTGCCCCCATTCCCTTTATGGTGGTGGCAAATTTGGTTAAAGAGTATGATATAGCCATCCACCATTACACGGACAATACTCAGTTGCCTCTGTATTATCTAGCCATCATCCACTCCTGAATGTCAACTGCCTACCTCACACTTAACCCATCGAAGACCAAATGTGTCCTCTGTGGTCCCCTGTCTAAATAACAACATGTCTGGCAATGGCCAAAGATGTGCACCTAGAAGGATTTAATCTGCACCTCTAGGAGTCAGCAAAATCCCTGTGACCCTTTCCTTCCAAAAACACATAGCCAATAAGGCCCAAATGGCCTGGCTCCAAATCTCCAACCTTTGCAAAAATCAAACCGTTCTTCCCTCTGTGGGGCTTCCGGACTGCAGTGCAGGCACTTGTGGTCGCACACAACGATTGGGAAAATGCCCTCCTGTTAGCGCTCCCAGCGACTCACTTGGCTCCCTTAAAAACAGTCCACCATGCCAAGGCACGTCTTATTACAGGAGTGTGGAAATTTGATAGAATCGCCCCATCCTACATTGCCTTCTTCTCCAAGCAAGCCATACTGTTCAAGACTGAATATATCATTTTCAAAGCAGTCACAAGTAGAAATCAACTAGCCGACTTGAATCACAGTAAATAGACATGCAAAGAATCCTTCCCTTGTCATGCACCCACCCTGTGGCACTCGATCCTGGTATCGGCTCGGAATGCCCCCACAATTCTCCAGTTCACACATCTCTCAAAACGTGGCTTTTTCAACAACACCTGACCAAAAACTAACCCCAATGGACTCACAGACTGCACTACTATTAAAAGATGACAGCTCAAATGCTGTCTCCCCACCCACTTTACAGCACTCTGCTGCTCTCGAGCTAGACCTGCACTTTAAACAACAAAATAAGTAAACATGTTGTCAAATTTTATGAGAGTAGTTTTAAAAAAATAATATTATGGATGGACATATTATAAGAATGAAACTATGTATTCGCTCCCAGAGAAAGTGTCCCTACTTATTTATTGTAGCCAGTGTTAATATCCACTTGACAGGCCCTTCTCTACTTCAATAAGGGACTTCCTTGGGCCTCATTCTGAGTTTACCGGTATCCTGGTGGTAGAGCCGCCAGGATACCAGAAAATGTAGATACCATTTCCGGCACCCAGTTTGGTGGCATTACCACCAGATTACGGGTCCCGGAGTGAAGGTGTAAATCCCCATTCAGGACTCCATGAGGGGATTGCCATCATTACTGGCACTGGCAATGCCTGTAATGAAGGCATTTTCTGCTGGTAGGGTGCCTGGTTTACCTCCCGCTCAACCCAGGTGCTCCATTGGCAAACCCAGAGATGGCCTGTCCGGTAAAGTGCCGGTGTCCATGAATACCTTTTTTACCAGACAGTCCGAATTTGAATGAGTCCGCTTGTCCGTTGTCTCGCCTGTGTGTTCAAGGTTAAGGCAGATCACTAAGTTGTGTCTGAAAAAAGACTATAGTTTCCAACATTCTGCGCTGTCATTGATCAGATATGCACACACCAATTTGTGGCCAGAATGTCATAGGTTGAATACTGCAAAGCAGAAAACATCAAAATTCTTGAAGATTTTTGGCAGAATTTCAGCGCAAATATATTTGGGGGGTGGGTTAGGTTTATAATTAATGTGGGAGGAGTATGTGGGGACTGCGGGGGTCTCTCCCCGCATATACTTGTGTTGAAATGAACAAAAAGGAAACAAAAACTGTTCTTTTTTCGTTGTATTCACGCAGATCCGGCAGTAGGGGCTCGGCCTCAGGTGGGCTGTGGGTAAGTCGAATACGGCGGGAATAGAACAGGATAGGGTCAAAGGTTCTGCATGTGCAGGAATGGTTGAGGATGCTAGGTGTTCATTTTTAAGGTAGGAATATTAAGGGAAACCACACATGCAGATGGAGTTACTTGGTTTTGCTGACCAAGCAGTTATACTCTTGAAGGCCCTCATAGATAAGATAATGAGTTCCTGCTCTCCGCAAGCAAGTAAGGTTAGTGAAGGTGATATATCATCACACAAGTATAACAACTCGGGAAGTAAATAAGTGTAAAATCAAATAAAGGCAAAGGTGAAAAAGTGTATGATGACATAATGGGGTTTTGTGTGTAGAACAAATAAAGGCCCTTTTACAATAACAGTACCTTCTTCTCTGTATTCAGAGCATTATTGGTGTTTATGGATTAATAACATTGATGTCAATTGTGTGTAATAAAATAATTGCGCATGCTTACAAGTGTAAATATTTAACCATAAACAATAAAACATCATTAGCATCTCTTTCTGGTATCATGAACTGGTTTACAGTTAGTAGCTCACAGACCATCATAGTAAACCTTTCAACTGATAACCTAAACTGATAACAGATATAAGAACTCTCCTGAGATTTCATTGTGCACTACTTTGCATAGTTTTCCCAGTCCTGCATTGACTGTAATTGTGCACAGTGCCGACAAACTGCTTATTGAGAATCAGTGGCAGGCAGTGGTTTAAACAAATGTGTGAGGAATTGACTTTTGCCCTGCAGGGGTGCAAAGATGAGCAGTGGCTAACCTCATACTCAGCCCTCACACTTCTGAAAAACAAGCATGATCTCAATCATAAAGGTGAAACAGGCACAGTTAAGAGATATACCTCCATCACCTTTTGTGGTAGTGTGGGCCGAGGAAAGGCTATACTCTTAAGAGGGGTGTGAAAATGAGCCAGTAGCAACCCAATCAGCAAAGGACAACAGCCCCAAGTAAAGGAATGTGCAATCAAAGCTCTATACACATAGTTTAAATACTTTAATTAAACACAGCATTTACAAAGATAACTAAAGAAACACTAAAAAATACCCTTGTGGAAATAACACACAATAGAAGGATGCAGCACTCTGGGTGAATCATTTTTTAAAGAAATGTATTTGTCAAGCACATATCTTCCTAGAGTGTCAGGGTAACCACCAGTAGACTTGCACAAGTGTTAACCCCACTCTACTCTTCCATCACAAGAATTTGGTACGAGAGTAAATTTACACTACTTGTCGAAAAGTGGAGTGCTGACCACTGGGACCCGTCCCTTTAATATCAGAGCCACTGGTTAATACTAGTGGATAAACCTAGTAACGTGTAGGTTTTGTAGGCACTAGAGAAGGTACCTGACCAAGTCCTAAAATTGTCTCTGACACTGGTAGTATGGCCAGTGTGTGCACACGTGCTGTGAGTGGGGCTGGAAATGAATTCAGAAGCTGCACCCCAATTATGTTGTTTCTGTCATTTCCAATTTCTCATATTAATACAGTCATATACACTCCGTGCGTTTGTAAGCAATTTAACTTCCTATTTTGAATGTTGTTGATGGCCCACCAGTCAACTTTGTGGAATTCTCTGAACTAATCTCAGGTTGTGCATAGAATTTAGTCAGCACTGCAGCGGAGCCATCAGAACTTCCTCAGCACACCCTCCCCTACAGCGACTCCTCTCTTTTCCCTCTCTCCAGCTTCCTCTCCTCTATTCGACCCCTTTACGGCACGGACAACCCTTACCTTCTCTGATCTGCAGGATAAGCCCCGACTCCACAGTGCCAGTGACTCCATGGAAGACGTCTTCTTCTGGCTTTTATTCCCCCCACTCTGTTTTCAATGCCCCATCAGCACAGCTGCACATATATCTTTATGCACATTATTATTACACGTGTGAAAAGAAATCACATCTGCATTCTGTTTAAATACGTGAACCATGATGGTTATCGGTGCGAGGTTTATTGGCATGGTAGCTCAGAACACAATTAATTAGTAAAAATGTGTTGTTTTAATGTTTGTTATACTCCTTTTCCACTTAAATTATCTGGGTTATTTAAGCAGAATGCAGTTATAAAATGGCAGCATACACAACAGAACACATTCGTAGATATGTCTGTTTGCATAACAGATGTCTCGCTACAATAATTTGCACATTTAAATGTGCTGCTTTCATCAGGGAGCAGCCAAGGCCCATTCACAGATAATTGGAGCTGGAATTACGTGACTTCAGCACAGAGACTAGAAATAGGGTTAACGCCAAATATATTAGTCTTAAATCGGTGCTTCATGGTATCCGGCATCATCGAATGCCCTAGTGGACTCAAAGCATCGTGTAATGAGTTCCACAATTGGCAAAAGCATTCCCATCACGTTACACATAATCATTGTTTTCGCCCGCATGCAGAAACAATAGTTGCTTCTATACCTTTTCAAACACCAATTTACATTTCAGGGCATTAACGGTCTAAAATGGCCCTAAATTCCCATGGTAACAAGCTGGCGGTGAAAGCGAGTAACCAGAATCACCACGGCATGAACAAAGCAAGCTGGACTCGCACATGTCCAACATATCATTACCGAGGTAATTGCGGAACGTGCAGGCTAGAATTATCGAGTTGACCTCCACACGTCCATCCATACATACTCGCTGCATTCGACTACAAAGGTTTTCTATCAAATTGGCAGTCGCTAATATTTCTTAACTCATTACTAGGTGGCCACGATCAGGCCTAATTTTTTTTTAAAAGAGGACATGTGCGTCTGAATACAATTGAAGAAATTTGACTTTGCGCTGCCAAGAAACCCCTTGAATGGGCCCAATTCACAGTGTGGTGAAAAGTGTTTTTTGCAGAGCAAAGACACTTTGCACTGCAAAAATACGCTTTACATCGTACCAAACGTTCCTTAAATTAGTCCATGCGTCACTTAACGCGGATCTAAACTTTGTATAAATTAGGCCGATATGCGATTGCAAACATAGCATGCACAAAAGAGCATCGTGCAGACGTAGCTGTACATTAAAATAGTGTAAATTAATGAGAATCAAACATTTTCCACCAGCCAAAAATGTTACATCTAGCCCATGATGATTTCTTTTTTACTTCCTTTATTTAGATAAGGGGGATACCGTATCAAAAATGAACGTTGATCTTATAAAAACACATTTTGTTTTTCAACAGTTTCCTGGACTAAAACGCTCAATCGTCTGTCAGCTAATCAAAGTTCTTCAATAGTATTCAGACGAACGTGTTCTCGTTTTAAAATTGGCCTGATCGTGGCATCTTAGTAATGAATTAGGCCCAGTTCAAATAGTTTTTTGGCACTGCGCTAAACGTTCCACGAATCAGGCCCTCAGTGCTGAAAAAGTGAACTTTGCACGGTGCAAATAGTCTGAATGTGATTCCTAAAACTCTGCCCCTGACATCCTTCCTGCCAAACATATTGCGCCCCATAGCAATAGCGCTACATTAGTGCACAGTAAGGGCCAACACAAGGATGGAGAATGCAACAGAATATGCATTAAGTCTCATTAAAAAAGTGGAGTGAAGTGGCCTAGGTATGGAGGCAGAGGGAACATACCTAAACACACCCGCCAAGGTCCATAACAAATCTAATTCACACCAAAAAACCGTGCCCTCGCACAAATGCCCTGAAACTTACCACCTATCCAGCCAGGACCAAAGTAAATAAGCGGCGTGCAAGCATAGTAAAACCCAGAGTGAATGGCCGACAACGCTTTGCTTGCACTGATGCTGGCATAAAATACAAGGAGGAGCAGGAGGACGCCCAGAATCTTCCTCATCTGCACCAGCATTTCTGGGATGCCGGATGAGGTACATGGCACATACTGATTTCCCCACATATCATCCTGGACATGGTTAGGGAATGGGAGGCTGACCTGGCTTCACACACCATGTACTCACTTTTGCATGTGAAAGTGTTATCTGTCATTCACCTTTTGGTCACTGGTTCATTCCAGAGTACCATAGCCATTGTGAGGGACATATATCAACCAGGGGCGGAGGAGACCCATAAACTCTGGGGGCACAGGGGCACCTTGGGGACTTTTTAATTTTTTTTTATTTATTCGTTGTGTTTTAGTCAAAGAACTCGACTTTTTACAAAATCAAAATTGCAATTCCTATTAAATTACATATATCATCACTGTATAAACATGAGAAAAGAGGAAAAGAAAACCGAAGAAAATTAAGAAGAAAAGCAGTTCAGAGTATAAAATCCTCCCAGCGATGGACCTTTAGCGATATCTATTATAATACTCTCACCTGCGCTTTGGGTGCAGGTGCTTTATGGAGTTTGGCCAACCAATCCTATCCTATTCCACTTGAACTCTCAATGATGGAACATGAATGTGCCCCTTTACAGCAGTGTATGGGCTGCAATCATACCTCGGCACCAGGGTATTCACTGAATTTACATTGATAATGTAACAAGTGCTGTTTTGAATCTCAATGCTCTGCTTTATTTTTTTCTGGGTCACCCTGATGGCTTATGGTGGCCTCTATTAAAACTTGTCTACAAATCATTATTCAGCTGGTGGGGGGGGGTACCGAAAATGCAGTTGCATCCCTATTTCAAAACAAGCGTTGGCAACGCCAACCATTTGGGCTTGTTAGGTGTATCGACCCACGTTCAAGTTATTATGCAACAACATTTGGTGCTGTGGGCTTAGAAAATCCAAGATGGCCGAAAAGCCCACATTTGCGCCAGAATCCAGGAAAACTGCGCAGTTTTGCGCACACCAAAATGGTTGCCTGACCTGCCACTCACTAGTGTGAGCGTGTGGGGCCAGAAGTGCCATGAGTGAAACTTGGGGCCAAAGGAAAAACAGCAGTGCCTGTTAGCTCAAAAAGCACTTTGAAATCATCTTTGTTTCTCTGAATGAAAGCTCAAAATGCCTATTTCAAACATCGCAAGATATTAAAAAATCTTACTGAACACCAGCAGACATCTGGCAGAATGAAGTCTTGTGGGCACACGAAATCTGGAACGATGAAGAGCCTAAAATAATGTTCATAACAAAACTGGCTGAGCTGTGGATGTCAGCAGCTTAAGTGAAATTGGACTTAAAGCCACTAAAATCGAAATGTTTAAAATAAATGAGTGATTTACTTTGAGTGTCACATAGGTTGCAACTGTTTAAATGTCATAGTTTTGAACTTAGAATCAGCGTTCTAGCTGCATGTGTCAAAATTGTAAGTTTGATTTCAATGAAGAAAAACTGGAACAAAAGTGACATTTGGCTGAAGCCTGGCTTGAAGAGATTGAATTCTGCCCGGCAACTACCCCCGACAGGAGTTGAAACTTGCCCAGCAACTGCATTCAAAGGCCTGGCCTGTCTTCTCCTGCCCCCACCAAAAGGAGATTACACCTCTCTGATTGAATTAGGGGAGTGGTACCTGAGACTGCAGGAAACAGAACAATGAACTTTCCTTGGCTCAGGCAAATGCTAAATCAGGGGGTCGTTAATGGCTTCCTCTTGGAAGGAAATGGGAGGGGCACTGCCTCTGGGAGCCACCTGAGCTGGAGGCGGGGACAGACAGAAATCCCCTCATGTGCTTTGGAACCTAAACCACACCCATCTGGGCCAGAGCATAATTTTAAAAAGATGGATAATTCATAGTACGGAAGTGTCAAAATTATGTAAATAATATCCATTATTCCTGTGATTTTTCTGATCACATTTTAAGAGGTGTTAGGACTCTGTGGTATGTTCTGGGGAGTAGTAGCGGAAAATAGGGTGTTACTCCAAGTGTCTATATGTTAAAAATCTGACACTTCATCATCTGATGCCCATATTCCTTGCGCACATTTGTGTAAATTCTGGAAAAGTTTAGAGGTTGTGTTCTGGATGAAAAGGGCAGAATTCTGTCACAAGTGGACACAACATCTTACAAAGACAGGGATCGGATGGTTTGGTGCTACAGAAAACATGTTAACTGGACATATAATATTAGAAAAATTGTACATAGATAAATACGCATTTGGATCAAAAATAGATTTGTGTGCAAAGTGACAAGGGGAGTGTTATTTTTGTATGCCATAAAAATGACACCAGATGACTCACAACTCTGTCCTCCAGTGAGAGCACTGAAAATCTGCTAACCTATCAGGATCTTCAGAGGGTTTGGCATAGAAAGTCAGCCTTCCCACCCACTTTGAAAAGACATAAAAAGGACCACTGAAACCCAAGAAGGGAGATTCACTTCTCACTTCAAACTGATTTCTTGTGAAGCGCTTTGCCGAGAGACTCCAGACTTCAAATCTAGACAGATCCAGAGACCAGAACTTAGAATTCAGACTCCAGAACTTGAAGCAGAGGGGCCAATCCACAAGCTGAATCCTTTTCAGCAGGCCTCAAAATCTTTTGCAACTATTCAACAGTCGGGCGAGCTGTTTGATTCTAGCTAGAACCCTGTGCCAAGAACTTTTGCCAAAACCAGAGACCAGACCACTGTGCAGTGCCAGAACTTTTGCCAAAACCAGAGACCAGACTGCTGTGCAGTGCCAGAACTGTGGCCAGAACCAGAGATCCAGACCAGCAGAGCAGAGAGAACCGCAGCTAAACCTGTTGACCAGATCTGTGACAAGGCCCATTCCTTCCAATTTTATAGTGTGAGTACCCACAGAACTGTGCATAGTCATCTCTTAGTTTAAAATAATCTAGTTCAAACCATTTTAACGTGTCCAGAACTGCATCATAAGAAATTGTGTGTCCATTGTGTGATTCAAACCTGTGAAAGTGTCAATTGCCATTCTGAATCATTATTTCATTTCTGAAATCTACCTCCACAAAATCGTCTGTATCTTTTGAACCATACGTGCTAGGAACGAGATTTAACTTTCATATTGAAGCTAAGATCCTCAGCTTTCTACTCCTTATAGTAATCGCACTTGACGCACTGAGGAAAAAAGCTGCGAATTGCAATTCCAATCAAATTTCTCCACTTGTCAAAATCGCTGTCTTCTGCTGAAATCCGTTTTCAACCTGATAATCCCTCATGAATCACTGATAGTGTTGACCTGAACCAATCTTAAGTAGCTATCACCTACCCTGAATCTCCTATCGGGAATTAAAATCCTTTTTAGCATATTTCCACTTCTTTGCAAATCACATTTAAAGTATTTGTGCCTGTGTTTTAAAATCATCCCATTTGCTCTAAGCTTGCTAGGGGGGAACTGAATTGGTATTGCATTTGAATGTTTTCCTGAAAATTGTGTGCTCTTCTTCCATCTCCTTACATTGCACAGGGGGGGAGTGAATTGTCAAAAGAAAAAGTGATCATATTATCTCTTGTGGAAACCATCTCAGTTATTTCTGTGCTGCATTCTTTTCCATCATTGCATTTCCTTGAACCCATAAAAGCATTCTCAGCTACTTTATCCTCGCTATACCAACTAATAAGTAATTAAAAAAGGGTGCTAGTATAATACTATCCATTGTTGATCACTGTCATATTCATAAGTGTGCTATCTAATTTTTTTTTTTTTAAATAAAAGTGTGATATATATCTTGTTTAATTTTTCAATAAATCTTTTAATTTGCAAAACAAACCTACTTCTTGGCTCAGTGGGGTCAGGGGGATTCAAAGAGAGGGGCGTTATACAAGGGTTTATCATCCAGATCTATGAACTTGTCATAAAACATATTAATAAGGGCTTCCCTTGGGCATCCTAGACTAGGCATTGACTCAGTTGGAGTGCTGAATTGAAGTCGCTTAACAGGCTTTAATGTAGGCTTGGAAAAAGGTCCTTGCCAATCACCGCCATAGTGGTATTAGGTACCCACAGATGGTAGCAGCTGCAAAATGGTGCAAGCACCTGAACATTTAATAGCAGTACCTGTCAAATGCCCAATACGTATAGACAAGCAAACACTTGCCATTACTGGTTTTTAGCAGGACTTCAGTGAAGGAAATGCATAGTGCTAATAGAGTGATTGATTGATTTTTGATTGAATCATTGTTTATTTGTATAGCGCCTATACACAATGTGTTTCAAAGTGCTTCAAGGGGGGGAGGGAGCATGGGAGAAATACAGTTACATTCTTACAGGTCCTTGAAACAATTAAGAATGTGAAGAATAACTGTCATAATCAGCCTGACGACATTTCAGATAGTGCAAGTGCAATGAACAATTAAGGAGAAAAGGAGTGGATGAAGGCATCCCTGGATAAGACATTTGTATTACACCAGTAGTATGTTCCCAGCTCCAATTAAGTTATTAACTACCCAGGGATTTGTAGTAAACATCCCCAAGTCTGTGGCTTTATCTAAACCAGAACTGGCACTTATGTGCTCTTTATAGATCATTCTAGTGTTTTTTCAAAGGAGTAAGTTATGGCGTGAAATGAGTCTGCGGCCCGCGTGGCAACCATCCACCAAAAGCCCATGAAAGTTGCTAAGATAGCCCAAATAACATGATACTGTGTTGCAAGGCAAGATGCCACGCATCCTGGACCAGCTCCAACTACAGGACAGGTCAGAGGTGAATATATACCTCATTTAAGGTTACTCCTGACTTCAGACCTAGACTGCAGGTAGGATTGAGTGAAAAGGCAGTTGATGCAGGAACAGCCTGCTGTGACTGTCTCTTCTTGGAGAGGAACCAGACATGAGCGTAGATGGAGCGCCATGCCCAAGCTCCCACGTTCCCTCTAATAAATCCTCCCCATGCCAGCCTGCACCTTGGAGAGGGGGGCCACTTTGTGTATTATCAGGCCCAATCAATGGGCAGACAGATTTTGGTGTAGTGTATATATCTGCAATTATTTCAAAAAATGACTTCTAATCGTCCTCGTGCAGGCCTCATGAGCATGGATCAAGTGTTAGAAGAAGACGCATTTGTGACTCCAACCTTTTTCTGGGAACATGAGGCGAGGCACCATTCTTCCTTGTACAAATTTCCCCTCTGTACCCTTCTCTACTCCACATTCTTGTCTGCTGTACACCCCTTTCTCCAAAGTCCCTTCCCTGCACCCCACACCAAGTCACTCCTCTGACACACTGCCCTCTGCACTTTCTCACAGTCTGTACTTCTCTCTCATTTGCAAAATCCGAAGCACCTCCTATTTTTTTTTTATTATTAAAATGGTATGTTTGGTAATCCAAACTTTTCATTATATTTGTCTTTCAAAGAATCGTTAGGATAATTGCTAGAACGATTTACTTCTTATTTTTTTTTCGTGATCTTTTCGGTCTCAATCCAAAATTTAATGGCCGTTAGAATTAGATTTTTGTCGTTGCCTTTTAGCAGATGGTTCCAGCGTTCTTTTGTAGTCATCTGTTTTTTGATATTCTAAAGAAATCCTTGAATAGATTTCTTTTTTCTTGTAGGGCTGGACAAATCATTATGATATGGAACAATGTCTCTTTGGTTCCGTTGCTCTGGCAAAAGCGACAGTCTGACAATTTGATTTTTGTCTGTTGGGTGATACTCAGATAGTCTTGTGTTGGTAAAATGTTCAATTGGAACCTTAAGAAGAGATCTCGGATATGTCGATCTGGAAAACAGGTCAAGTATGGTGGAAGTTCATGAAGGGCCCTTTTGTCTATTTCGCATACTTGATGGTGTTTATATTTAGTCTGATCTTCGAGAGTTTTTATCCAGTCGCTCCTTTGTAGTGTTAGCTTTGCGTGTTGTGGCCTGTTCATTAACGTTTCTTTGGTGATGCCTTCAGCTTGCATTTGAGTCTTGACCTTGTTGGTCCATTGTTGGAGAATCGTTGCGTTTGTAGCGTTTGTTTTGCTTTTCAATATTTCTATGGCTGGAATTTTTTTGTGGCTTATTATTTTCCAGTAGAGGTCCATCTGTTTCCATAATATTATGGATTGTAATGATTCCAGCGCCAGTTTGAAATGGATCCTTGTCATGGGTTAGTTTTTTGGTAGTGCTAGTGTTTTCCTCCAGAATATTGCTTCGTAGAGGTGCCATTTCAGTCCTTGGTTGTTTACCAGGGTTTCGCCAGCGTAGGTCAGTATGGGAACATCTTTTTGTTTGTAGAAGATGATTGTTGATTTAAACGAAAATGTCCCGAATTTGCAGTGATAGAATTGACCTAGTCTGGCTAGGGATCTGGCTTTGTCTTCGATGTGCATTTTCCACTGTTGTTCCGTGGATGATGCATTAACCATTACCCCTAGATATTTGATGGATTTTGTTGTTTCAATTTCTTTGCTTTCAAGATAGAACTTTGGGATTTTTCAGTTCTTCTTTGTTTTTTGGGTTGTTAAGTTCATTACTTTGGTTTTGTTTATGTTGATCTGAAGTTCATTGGCTGTCATGTAGGTTGCTACTTTGTCCAGAGTTTTTTGTAGACCCGATGGGGTTTTGTCCATGACTGTGATGTCATCAGCGTATATTAATGATAGAACTGATTCATTATTTAGTTTCGGAGGATTTGAGAGTGGATCTTTTATTGAGTTGACAAAGTCGTAGGTGTATAGATTGTAGAGGCAGGCGGCCAAGGGACATCCTTGCTTGAGACCGTTGGAGGTATTGATTGGTTGTGTGACTTTACCCTGTTTTGTTAGCCTGACTCGGACTGAGGTATTGGTGTATAGTTGCTTGATTGGGTGAAGAATTGCTGGTGGACAGCCCCATGGTGTCAGTTTGGTCCATAGTTTGGTTCTGTTTACTGAGTCGAATGCCATTTTTAGGTCAATGAAAACCGCATAAACCTGTTGATTTCTTAATGCCGCCTCGTATTTGAGGAGGCTCAGTATTATCAAGTTGACGTTGGTTCCGATTTTGCCTACGAATCCTGTTTGCCTTTTTTCAACCTTCCCTTGTTTGTTGCCCAATCAGTGAGTTTTTTCAGTAGAAAGTTCGCAAAAAGTTTTCCTAACGGGTCGAGTAAGGCTATGGGTTTGTAGTTATGTGGGTTCTTTCTGTCACCAGTTTTGTAGATAAGAATCAAGATGGCTAGTGTCCAACTATATGGGATTCGTTGGGTTTTTTCAATGATAAGGAGCAGGTGGGAGAGGAGGCTAGCCCAATTTTCCGATGCAGCCTTCAGGATTGCCTTTGATAATTTGTCTGGACCTGGTGCTCTTAATGGATTTAGAGTTCTAATGGTTTGAATGATGTCCTCTGTTTCCTATTTCAGATTCCATTTTGGGCAGGTGGATTCTTGCTGGATAGCCTCTGCATGTGCACTGTTGTTATATAAGGTGTTGAAATGTGCAGTCCATGCTTCTGGATCAACTTCTTGGATCATGTTTGTTGTTCTGTTGTTTCCATTTAGAAGTGACCATAATTGCCTCGTATTTTTCCCTTTGATTGCCGCTAGAATAGCTTCAGCGTCAGCTTGTTGCAATGATCCTTTGACTGATTTAAGCAAGTTAGAATAAATCTGTTTTTCTTTTTTTATGGCGATATTTGCTGCTGTTGTATTCAGTTTTTTTAGTTGACGTATTTTTTTCCGAAGCATTTTTTTCTTTTCTTTAATTTCCATATTGAATGCATGTTTATGTGTAACAATGGGATTGGTACTTTGGAAGGATTGGTAGTCTCTGAGTACCCATTCATAGTTGAGTTTTACATGGTCAGGCATTGAAGATCTTTCAAATTTGGATACTAAGTCGATCGTTTGATGCTGTTTTATTCTTAGTTTCGTTAGTCCGTTGTTTATTTCAAGTTCTGGGAGGTCCAGGATCGAGTTCTCGATTTGTTCTGTTTGCCATGTTATTGAGATTTGACAGTGATCGCTGTTAGATTGTGCAGAGTTTTCAGTGGTAATTAAGTTGTTTTTTATTCCTTCAGAGATGTAAATATAGTCAATAATCGATTTGGGGTTACCACTGGGCCATGTTGGGGGCATTTGACCTTGTGTGTTTAACGGTTGTTCTGTTAGGGTTAAATTGCGGATCTCGATCTCTTTGGTCCATTTTCTTGCTCTTGGAGATATTTTCTGGGTGTCTAGACGCATTCCTTCAGAGTTGTAGAGGTGGATGTTTAAATCGCCGGCGACTACAAACTCAGTTTGCGCGAAAGAGTTTGCTATTTTATCGTACTCGTCATAGATGGAATCTATGAATTTATTATCAGTCATTGACATTGCGTTCCAATAGATGTTGAAGATTGTTAAGTATGTTTTATTTGGAGGTTCCTCTGGTTTGGATGGCGGGATCAAAATACAGATGACAATGTATTGGGCCCATGGATGGATATTTTTCTTTTTGACAATTGACCAGTTGGGGTCTATCTTAGTCAAGATTACCATGTCAGATGACGGTCTGCCTTGTTGTGCTTTGATTGCCGGGTTCATGAAAGTGGAAAACCCATCGCAGACCACTTCTGTAGATAGCCAAGTCTCTTGGAGGCATATTATAGCTGTTTCTTTTTGTTTTACAGGACCCTCTTAGAGGAGATGTTTGAACCCTCTCGTGTTCCATGAAGATAATGTTGTTTCTGTTGTTGAATTTCAGTTTGAGGTTGGTTGTTATAAAAAGGTTTTCCTTTGTATACTTTGGAAAGTGTTTCTGGGTGATGAATTTCTGGTCGGATATTTATGGGTGATCGTCTCCCTTGGTACTTCCGGTATGCTGGTTATCTGGTGTGAATTTGTTTGCCTGGACTGGTTGTCATTTCTTGTTAGGTGTGGTTCTTCAGTTGTTCGTGGTCTACTTAAAGATTGTTGTTGGTCATATTTACGATGAATGTTGGCAACTTGAGGCCTGAAGTTGGTATCCAATTTTTTTTCTTTGAGAGCCATAAATCTTGTTACTTGGATTGGTTCGATGATGAAGCCCCATTTGGCAAGTTGTTTTTTGGCAGACATAACTAGTTGGTTTGTTTGTTTGTGATAAAAATCAATGTGGACTGTTTCCATCTTTTTCTTATTCGGCACCTCCTATGCCATTTCTGCCCTACACCACTCTCCGTGTGTTCTGGTCGTTCCTGCACCCCTCTCTACCCTGCACACACTGGTCACCCCGTGCTGAAAACTATCCCTATCTTTCATCTGCACTACGTTCTTGTTCCCATCTCTCCCCTCACTTGCTCTTCTCTTTTTCTGTCCTCTGCACCCTTTCTACCCTTTTTCACTTTGCAGCCCCACACTCTACTGCACCCCGGTCCCTCGCTTTCCATTTCTGCATGGCCAGCACCCCACAACTCTCATCTACACTTACTCAGCACTTTATCCTCAGTCTTCAGAGCACCCTCGATATCCTGGCTTACATTTCACAGGTTTTCTTTTGCACCCCTTGCATGACCAACCCCTCCATATAGCTTCTCAGAATAAACTGGAACAGGCATGCCAGATCCATGACCTTAAAAGGGGCCCATTGTTACCTGCAAGCATTAACTCTTAAGAAATAGTCAGGAGCATGGATATCAGCAAGGGGGGACAGACATAGAAATCACTAAATCCACGGCAATTGTTTTTTTAAGGAATATAATAACACTTTGGTCATAGCATTTCATGCTAGATGCTTTCAGCTTCTAGGCAGTGTAACAACAGGAATTATTGCCCTCATTTGAACAGCACTGAATTTATGAAAGGTTAAGTGGGCCCTGCTGCTGGGTTTGAACTAGCGAAATGCAGGTAGCCCTCATGTCAGAGACCAAGCTTTAGGTGTGGTACCATCCAAACTTCAAGCAGGTGTGAGTTGGTGGGAAGAGGTGGAGGGGTGTGCCTTACGTTAGTCCTACTGATATTACAGTATACATCAAGTGTTTTCCCTTGCCTACCTTAGACATTACTATGGAAAAGAGCACACATCCCATGTAGCAGCCCTTCTTGAGATGAGCTCATCCTCATTTTACTTTATATGGTTTCATGAGGATTTTGTATACAATGTCAGGCTATCTCAGGCAGTGTCTGCACTTTGCAAGCCAGGCTGGGGTACAGGGACAACTTAGAGAAAATCCAGTCACACCAGATTGTGTGATCCTGTGTGAATCCTGTGACCCCCCCCCCCACTGTGCATTATTTTCTATATATGTTTACTTGGGATCGCCTAGAAGTGACTCCGTTGGCAGTGTAGACTGTAACAAAATGCCTCAATCACAAATGTTCTAACGGAGTTTCCTGTTGCTCCATGTATGCTGAGCATGTTGAGTGAGTGTGATGAAGGACAAAGTGTCACTGCAATAGATGTCACCTCCCGCTGGGGGACCGGGTCTCATTTTGGGAAGCAGTTATAGATACATAGAATTTGTAATGTTTTGTTTGCAGAGAAACTTATCAGGTGCAGTCAGCGTGATCCAACTCTAAGGAAATAAACTAGAAACAATCTCAAAATAACCTGATGGTTTAGGGGCACTAGTATAGTGCAAGCTGCAAAAATAATCATCACTTCCTTCTCCTTAAAAAAGGCAATACATAATATATGAAACAGTGTTGTGGCATTTGTATAGAAACTGCATGTACATGTCAATATATACCGTCTACCATGGTGCAACCTTGATCCTCTGCTGTATAGGTGAATGGCCTCCGTATTTTGTTGTGCAGCCTTGCAAGCCCGTGTTGGCCAATGCTTGGAGCTTAAGTGTGAGCCCTACCTACCGATCAGTAAGGAACGAACAAAGAGCTGTTATGAATGCATACTTGCCAACCTTACAGATTTAGGCAGTAGGCTATTGCTTTTGAAGCAGCCCTACCACCTACAGGTTTCAGTGACAGATCCTACTGCTTTTTACAGTGGCAAGTAATTTATGTGATTCTAAGGCAGGCTCCAGGACAGAGCATGCAACACATTTGTCTGTCTATACAGTGGACTGGTAGGTGATTACATTGATTGCACTCAGACCAATCCACTAACCTGACAGCTGTGTGACTCTGTCCTGCACTCTTTCCAGTACAACACTTGGGTGAACCAGCAGTGAAAGCAAGTGGCAGAGTGTAACACCATCACACAGCATCTACCGACAATTTGGTGTTAGCATTCAGAATTATATATTTTTAACATTTCAACATCTTTCCATGTTGTGCTGTTTGTATGTTTTGGATTTTCCTGTGAAGTCATTGTCATGGAAATTATTGTTTTTCAAACTTGAAAAATCCTACATCTTTTTGGTTACAGAATGTTGGCAAGTATGCAAATGTGATGTTTCTCTTTGGCAGGGGCTGGGGCACACTTTCATGAATTGAAAAACATGAAGGTGGCGCTGGCAGGGCCTCAGGTTTTTCAATTCATTAAAGTGTGCCACTGCCAACGTCTCATATACACGCGTGGCACGTTGCAAACTGATCAGGGAATACTGGCCTCTTAATGTTTCATAGAACCATTAAGAGGCCAGGATTCATTAATGAGTTTTGCAACAGGCTGTGCATGTTTAGAAACTGTATATCTGACATTGGCACATTGAATTCACCCCATATAAATCCACTGCCAATGTCAGATATACAGTTTATAAACACACGCGGCACATTGCAAACTGATCAGGGAATCCTGGCCTCTTAATGTTTACTTAAGAGGCCAGGATTCCCTGATCAGTTTTGCAATGCGCCACACAGGTTTAGAAACTATATCTGGCATTGGCACAGCCACACATTCCCTCCAATAACTCCTCCCCATGCTGGCCTGCACCTGGGAGAGGAGGGGGGCACTTGACTGACTTACCTTACGGTATCTTCTGCCTGCGCAGCCTGCTCTCACTCGATAACACACACGCTGTCACAAGCACAAAGTCATTGCAGCACACGTCGCTGCCTGGCTCCCCCTTTGTTCTGAAAAACAAAGGCTGAGGCCTCGCAGCAGTGCACTGTGCAGGTAGGGCACATACAGTTTTTTTGTTCCCCGGCCTGGGCACATTCATTATGCGCAGGCACGGGCAGCAGCAGAAGTTGCAGACAGTCAGTCTACTGTAAGCTTGCACAAGTAAAAATACACTCTACTTTAACTTTTGCAAGCTTACATGATATACAAATAATCTGGGTGGATAAAAGCTATTATATCCCCCCACTTAAAATTGTGGGGCGAATGGGAGGAGGATCTCAGAGTCGAGATCACAGATGAGCGCTGGGCCCAAATGTGTGTGCGTACCCAGGAAGTGTCCTACAATTCCAGTTTTAAACTAATACAATTTAAGGTACTGCACAGGTATCACCACACGCCAACCAAACTGCATCGCATGTTTCACAAATTCTCGCCTAATTGCCCCAGATGTGGCGCTGAACAAGCTACCTACATTCATATGATCTGGCACTGCTCATACTTGACACAATACTGGCAGGAAATATGCTCCTCTATGTCAGACATACTAGATTGTACCATAGACCCTTCTCCTGGGTGCTGCCTCTTTCACGACTTCCCTGGCCTGCAACGTGACTCCAGGAAGCTTGCAGGTCTCTGTATGGTGCTGGCAGCGCGCTGTATACTACTGGGCTTGCTTCGTCCCAGAGCACCCACCCTTGCTCAGTGGCTCCGGGCAGTTACTTGGGCGCACGGTACAGAGGAGGCCTGGGAGACAACACAACACCCCCACTCAAGACACAGGGACATCTGGCGCAGATTTCGAGACTACATGTCAGCTCTGGCCTCTAACTCAGACTCGGAAACTTCCCCTCTTTCCCACTCTCCTCAGTGACCCTCCATGGGATCTATACCCTCCTTGTCTCTGGTCGTAGCTTTTCGTCTGTTGTCCACTCCTTGCATTCTGCACGTTACTATTGCATTGTACTGTGAAGCCTCTCTGTTGTGATTTGCAAATTGATGTTACAATGTGCCTTCTCTGATCTGTTTTTTCTCGGTGTGTTGTCAAGTTGAATAAATAAAGTTAAAAAAAAAAAAATTGTGGGGGGATTTGTCCTCCACGTCCCCCCCCCCATGTCCTATGCCCATGATACCAACCCACATAAACTGTCACGACCCTCAGCCCTGATCCCCACTGACAAGCCTGTTGGCCAGGTGGAATCAGGACTCGGGTCTCAAATAAGGCCTGGCATCCACCTCTCAAGCCCTCCTGGGGCAAGTCCTGGCACCTTTGGCACCAGGCTCATGCATTGTGAAAGACATCAGCTCAGGGGACTACTTTATTCAGGCTTTCAGCCAACATGGAGGCATCCACATAGCTTGATTCCCAAGAACCAAGCTATGCGTTATGGTGTTTTGGGTGTGGTGGCCTAGGGACTACTTTACCTGGACTACTTTGTAGAGGCTATTTAAACCACACCCGAACAAGATAACACGCTTTGCATTACTTTGCATCTAGCAAGGTGTTGCTCACCGTGTCCATCTTACTCACGAGCCTGGGACATCAGGACCTGCAGAAAGACAAAAGACATCATTAGCAGCAGCATCTTATGTGCAATCTCCATCCTTCACTGCTCGCAGCTCCTAGGAAGCTGTGTTGGATCTGCGCACCACCCGGACCCACGGACCTGAAAAGAAAAGAAATCATTAGAGGCGGTATTAGAGACATTTCAACCACGAATTGCTAAAAGACTTACTTGGCTGATTGCCTTTCGTCCGGCTTCGCTCCGGAAATCCACATGAGCTGGTAATACACTGTGAGCTACGAAAAAGGGAGAAAACACAGGTCAGTGAAAATGAGACATTGCAGCGTTGCGCAAAGCGCATACTTACCGCATCATAGCGCTTATCGGGTGCCATCATTTACCGGCGAGGCCTGCTTAGCCAGTTCACCACGCGGACGCTCCGCACACCTAAGGGAGACAAAAAGAGACATTAACAAACACAGAAAAGGCATGCAAGAACAACAACACAATAAACAGCAATAAGACCTATCTGAAAGACATTACTTGGGCCGCTGCCAGTGAAGTAACTGGACCGCGCACGCCCACGAAAGACAACGCGCCCCTGCCCAGAGAGCAGGACAGAGAGCTCGCCAACCTCAAATACAAGGTCAGAAGAGGGCCCAGAAGGGGCTGAAGTCATATGGGAGGTGGGGGGAAAACTGCTTTGGCCAGCCAGTCCGATTTCCAGGCGGAACTTCCACCAAGAACCACACCATGGAATCACCGAGAAGGACACCAGCGACCAACTGGCTGGGTGGCGTCACTGTGGATACCAGGTGAGAGTAACAGAACGCAAAGCCTCCCATAACTAATCCACCTGGGTGCCATGGAGACATCGGAAATAGACCAATTGGCCCAATTGTTGGGGGACCTTCCTGCCGAGGTTCATTCTGCCCGACAAGAGACTAATGCACTCTGAAGAGACCTAATAGTTACTAAAGATCGCACCGAGGAGATCGGTAGACAGTTCTTACAATCACAGGCAGGAGAGACTCCTCTGCCTGGGGCAAATCCACCGATGCAAAATCCCACCTCCTCACCTTTTACTCCTACTCCAGTACAGATCCCGTTACCTGGAAAAGTTCCCCTGGCACCACCAGAAAGATTTTTAGGCGACCCACAGAAGTATGCAGCATTCATAAATCAGTGTTGCCTTCATTTCCTTTGTCGACCTGGAGCATTTCAAAACGACCAAGCTCGGGTAGCTTTTGTCCTATCATACTTGAGTGGAAGCGGAGCGGATTGGGCGGTGCCATTGGTGACCCATGATGACCCACTGTAACATGACTTTGCGGGGTTCCAGAGAGAAATGGAAAAATGTTTTGCTCGCCATACCCAGGAACAAGCAGTTGACAACAAACTCTTATCCCTCCGGCAGGGGAATCAGGACTTGTTAACGTACATTGCTACCTTCAATAGACTGGTTGCCGAAGCCAGGTGGCCAGAAAACAAAAGAACTACGTTATTCCATCAAGGCTTGCGAGGCAAATTAAAAGACGTCTTAGCCCAGGTAGTTGATCCCCCCAAAGATTGTACCAAATTCATAAATCTGGTCGTGCAGCTAGACCACCGGTTGCAGGACCGAAAAGCAGACCGGTCAAAAACAGACTCTCGAGTAGCTTATGTTTGCTCAAGGGACAACGCACCACGGGTACCAGAAAACGCTGTAGAACCCATGCAGATCGGAGGGATACGACCTCCATTAACAAACAAGAGCGTGATAAAAGAAGACAACAACAACTTTGTTTGTATTGTGGGAAACCAGGACATTTTCTGAAGGACTGCCCAGTAAAACCCCCAAGGAGAACAGTCGGGTCCACAGAAAAGGATGAAGTTAAGGAATCGGAAAACTACCAAGCTCGGCAACCGTAGAGGTCAGTTTGTCGAGTGAGAAGAATGAGCCACCGACCACGCACTTTGCAATACCAGTGATATTAATAAAGCACCAACCATCGTCAAAGATGCATGCCGTAGAAGCGTACATCGACAGCGGAGCAGTTGGTAATTATATCGATCAAGAGCTGGCAGCAGAGATGGGGCTTCCTTTATGTTCCAAGTCAACCAGGGACAAGGTAACTACCGTGGATGGGACAGAAATCGCCTCCGGACCAGTAACCCAGTGCACAGCTGGAGTAACCTTACAGTGCCAGGTTGGGCATCGGGAGTGTATTTCGTTTGATCTCATTAAGGCACCTCAGTTCCCGTTAATACTAGGGATGCCATGGTTAGTTGCTCACAACCCTTTGATAGACTGGCGGGCACGGAAATTGACCTTCCCTGGCGACTGCTCCCGGCCTGCTATTATCCAGAGCCAGAACCTGATTTCTGTATCTCCAAGACTCCCAGAAAAGCAGTACCTACCCTAGGAGTAACTAATACCCTGCCACATGAATACCACGATTTTCAGGACGTATTCCAAAGGACCAGGCTAACACATGGCCGCCGCACAGGCCTTATGACTGTCAGATTGTCCTTGTTCCTGGTGCACAAATCCCCTGCGGCAGAATCTATGCTCTTACCGAACCAGAAAAGCTTCATTTAAAATCCTATTTAGACCAGTACTTTGCAAATGGATTCATCCACCCATCAAAGACCCCGGCAGCCAGTCCTTTGTTCTTCGTACCGAAGAAAGAAGGAGACTTGAGAACCTGTATTGATTACCGCGCAATAAGCCAGATCACTGTGAAGAACCGCTACCCCTTGCCACTTATCCCTGAAATGCTGGACCAAGTCAAAGATGCCCAGATTTATACCAAATTGGACCTTCGAGGAGCGTACCACCTGGTCCGAGTCAGAAGCGGAGATGAGTGGAAAACTGCTTTCCAAACCAAATATGGCTTGTATGAATATCAAGTCATGCCTTTCGGTTGTGCAACACTCCCGCTGCATTTCAATATTTCATGAATGACGTCTTGAGAGAATTGATTGACGTTTGCGCCTTAGTGTACATAGACAACATCTTAGTGTACTCGGCCTCGAAACAAGATCATATCTGGCACGTTTGTTCAGTCCTCACCAAGCTCCTTCAACATTGTTTATATGCAAAGCTTGAGAAATGCTTTTTTCAAGTCACCGAAGTAGAGTTTCTTGGTTTCCTCCTTACGCCAGGAGGCATCAGAATGGACGTACACAAAGTAAACTCCATTCTAAAATGGCCTTCACCAACGTCTCTGAAAGGGGTACAGAGTATGCTGGGCGTTGCAAACTTTTACTGCCGATTTATCCCAGACTTCTCTCAGGTTGTGCACCCGATCACTGTACTGCTATGAAAAAACAATGAAAAGTTTGCTTGGACCGAAGAAGCAGAAAAAGCTTTTCAGGAACTGAAACAAAGGTTTATCTCCGCACCAATCCTGCGACATCCGCATCCAGACCTCCCTTATGTCGTGGAAACTGATGCTTCCACTATGGTGTTGGGAGCTGTCCTTTCACAGAAGGATCCAGAAACTGGCCAGCTACATCCTGTGGCTTTCTGGTCTAAAAAGTTCTCACCCCCGGAGATTAATTACGCCATCATGGACAAAGAACTCCTGGCCATCAAATCCGCTTTCAAGGCTTGGCGACTCTATCTTCTGGGGGCTAGACACACCATTACAGTCATCACAGACCACCGAAACCTGCAATATCTCAAAACAGCCAAGGCCCAGTCCTCGCACCAGCTGCGGTGGGCTCTCTTCTTCACCGAATATGACTACGTAATCACTTTTTAAACAGGGGTCAAGAATGGAAAGGCTGATGCCTTATCTCATATGGGCATCGATGAAATGGTATACACAACCCCAGACCGGGTACCCATCATACCTGAGGACAAACTCTTGGGAATCATGACAGCCTTAACACAAGCAGAATTATGAAACAAAATTCGACAGGCAATGAACTCGGATGCTTTCCTCGCATGGCAAACTCAAGGAGAACAATATTGCATCAAGGATCAATTACCCTTTTTTAGAGACCGGCTATATGTACCCAAGAAGAAATTACAACAGCATATTATTTCAGATCATCATGACTCTCTGATCGAAGGACACCCTGGGATCGCCAAAACCTAAGCTAAAGTGAAACAGAATTTTTGGTGGCCTACCTGGCGTAAAGACATCGTCCAGTATATTCAGTCTTGCAGTGTTTGTGCACAAAATAAATCACAGAAACAAAAACCATCGGGTCTCTTACAACCATTGGACATTCCTCCCGCTCCTTGGCACACTCTCTCCCTTGACTTCATCACTGATCCGCCTCCCAGTCAAGGGTTTAACACCATTCTCGTAGTCGTGGACTTATTCTCCAAGATGGCACATTTCATTCCTCTCAAAGGCCTCCCAGACGCATCCACCTTAGCGAAAGTGTTTCTGGAGGACATTGTTGAGCTACATCGCTTCCCATCAGTTCTAGTGTCTGATCGAGGCAGCCAGTTTGTATACAAATTTTGGAGAAAATGTTGTGCTATGGCGCAGATTGACGTCCAGTTATCTACCAGTCACCATCCCCAAACGGACAGCCAAACCGAGAGGACCAATCAGACCCTCGAGCAGTATTTGCGGTGCATGCTGCACCATGAATTAAGAGATTGGAAAGACTTACTTTGGATAGCCGAATATGCATACAACAATTCTGTACATTCTAGCACAAGACAAACACCTTTTTACAACCTGTATGGTAGGCATCCACGTACCTCAGAACTCAACCTTCCAGCCAGCTTGGAAATGCCTGCGGTAAAGACTCTTCACACAACCATCACTCAGGCTTTCAAAAAGGCAAAAGAACATCTCATTCATGCTAAGGAAAAGCAAAAGCATTTTGCCGACCAACGTCGGAAAAAGACCCCAGACTATCAAGTGGGAGACAAGGTTTGGTTAGCCGCCAAATTTGTACCCATCAAAGGGACTCGGACCTTCCATCCACGATACTTAGGACCCTATACCATCAAGGCAATCATCAACCCAGCAGCCGTCAAATTGGACTTGCCACCTAGCTGAATATGCCTTGCCAAATTGGACTTGCCACCTAATCTACAAATGCATCCGGTATTTCATTTGTCCCTCTTAAAACCAATGCACCTGGTACAAGAATTGAGACGCCACCAAAACCCATACTTATTGATGGAGAACCTGCATTCGAAGTCAAAGGCATCCTGGACTCTAAATATTCTAGAGCCAAGTTATATCATCTCGTCAACTGGAAGGGATTTGGACCCCAAGATAGATCCTGGGAGCCCAGTGAGAACATCCCCTCACCACGTCTGGTCAGAAAGTTTCATCAGAACTTCCCAACTAAACCTGGACCAGACAGAAGAAACACCGTGGGAGGGGCTTCAGGGGGGAGTGCTGTCACGACCCTCAGCCCTAATCCCCACTGGCAAGCCCGTTGGCCAGGTGGAATCAGGACTCGGGTCTCAAATAAGGCCTGGCATCCACCTCTCAAGCCCTCCTGGGGCCAGACCTGGCACCTTTGGCACCAGGCTCATGCATTGTGAAAGACATCACAACCAGCCAACATGGAGGCATCCACATAGCTTGATTCCCAAGAACCACGCTATGCAGTATAGTGTAGTGTGGTGGCCTAGGGACTAGGGACTACTTTATCTGGACTACTTTGTAGAGACTATGTAAACCACACCGAACAAGATAACACGCTTCACGTTACTTTGCAGCTAGCAACATGACGCTCACTGTGTCCAGCTTACTCATGAGCCTGGTACATCAGGACCTGCAGAAAGACAAAAGACATCGTTAGCAGCAGCATCTTCACTGCTCGCAGCTCCTGGGAAGCTCCATTGGATCTGCGTGCTGACCGTACCCAAGGACCTGAAAAGGAAGAAAAGACATCATTAGAGGCGGTATTGGAGACATTTCAACCACGAATTGCTAAAAGACTGGTTGATCGCCTTTCGGCCGGCTTCGCTCCGGAAATCCACACAAGCTGGGAATAAGCTGGGATTCCACAAGCTGGGAATACACCGCGACCTACGAAAAAGGGAGAAAACACAGGTCAGCAAACACGAGACATCGCAGCATTGCGCAAAGCACTTAGTTATCGCATCATAGCACTTATCGGGCACCTTCATTTACCGGCCAGGCCAACCTCTAAAACAAGGTGAGAAGAGGGCCCAGAAGGGGCTGAAGTCATATGGGAGGTGGGGGGAAAACTGCTTTGGTCGGCCAGTCCTAAACCCAGTCCTCCTGTATTTCCAGGCGGAACTTCCACCAAGAACCACACCAGGGAATCACCGAGAAGTACACACATGCGTGGTATTGCAGGCTGCCTGCGGGGTGGCGTCCTTCTCGGTGATTCCCTGGTGTGGTTCTCGGTGGCTGGGTGGTGTCCCAGTAGATACCAGGTGAGCGTAACATAAATCGAGTGCTTGCATCAGGACTTGCAGTGCAACATTCCATGGCTGCATAGCCCTATAGACATGCCCCTTACTCTGCTGGCAAGGCAAAAAGTGGCCCAGGTGTTTTATGCCCACAGATACCCTGTGTCCTCAGAGCCATTGACTGCATGCATGTAGAACTGCAACCCCACAGAAAAACGGAGCACACATACCAGAATAGAAAATAAATAGCATTCCATCAATGTGCAGGTCCTCTGCAATGAAAATGGCCAAATAATGCATGTGCATGGCAATTTTCCTGTATGAACTCATGACAGCTACCTCCTATGCCAATCCTGTATTCATTAGGCTCTTGCATCTGAAACCTTTGCCAACATGTGCCTCCTTGGTTAGTATGACCCATCATACACATCCAACCACACGCACAAACAACCACATGCAAAATATCCACAGGACCCAAACTAACCAATATGTATCATTTACCCATTTGCAGTGGACAGTGCCTACCCATTCTTACCATTCCTCCCGACACCCATCAGTAATCTGATAAATCCAGGTGAGATCTTCTACAATACAGTGCATATTGCCACTTGGCTCATAGTGAAGTGCATATTCAGAGTGCTCAAGTTATGGTTGTGCCTCACTCACTGGCTACTCGTATGGTGTAATGCTATATCACCACCAGTCGTATAAGAAATCATACTGCCATGTTGTGTCCTGCACAAAAATGCAACACACCATGGCATAGCTCTGGAGGTGCAGGTGGGTTTTCACCCCACCCATTCCTTTAGTGCCGCAAAGGGCACAGGGACAGGTCACCTGCATGTGTCGTGGGCACAGTACAAATGCCCAACCCCGATGGTGTTTTATTGATGAAAGAGGACAAGACCTGCTTGCTCAACATAACATCCTGAGAATGCTTGTCTTGGAGCAGCAATGAGTGCCTGCGAAGTCACAGAAAAACAACACACTGTAAGTCTATCTCCCTGCACATGTCCCAAAGATACACAAACACACATAGGGCAACCATAGCAATTGTCTTACAACATCACTACCCCGAAACAACATATGGACTAAATGCAGTGCCGTTATCACATAATCGAAATCCCCAATGATAACACAAAGCTCAGAAACCCATATAAAATCAGTAGATGACACACTGCAACCAACATGCTAAAGGCTCACCCACCAAAACCACATCCCAGGAACATGTGAAAGAAAAGACACAACCACACATTACACGGGCAGAAAACTTTAATTATCTAGCAAAAGCACCTTTCCCTGAATGCCACCATGACATGTCATGCTTTCCTTCAATGCCACCATGTCCTGGTACGTGTCCTTCCTCAATGCACACATTTACTTGCAAAAGATCTCCAATGCCTGCCACTGTGCATTGCCCATCAGGGTCACATTCTGAGACAACTCATACAGGCCGTGTCTCTGTTTGCTGCTCGTGTTCAACAACTCCTCCTCTCACTCAGATTGGCTGGCAGCCAAGCAGTCTCCATGTGCACATGGCCTAGACAGGCATCATGAAAATGGTTTGTGGTAACGACCAGAAGCATGTCGATGATGTCCTGCACCGGATGTACGGGGCCCACCCTGCATTGCAGACTGCACTGATGCTATTGGCAAGTGTGCAGACCCAGGTACATGCCTTGCAGCTGTGGACACACCCGGGCAAGCCATATTTGAATCTTGACCGCATGTGCTCCACTGTCCCAGGCACCACTAGCAGATGCCGGCTGTTGTACCATGGTCCCACCATGTGAGGGCAAGGTGGCGTGTGTCTCTCACTCTGACCCAGCCTCTGCCATGAACTTGGGAAACTCCTCCTCATTCTGGCTTGTGAACTCTGGTCCATGCATGAGTACACAAGCGTTGTCATCCTCATCAGTAGCCACTAGCAAACATACATTCTAGCTGCAATGCTCCATCAATGACAATGTAATCACATTTCGTTTCTGCCCTTTGAAATGCCTGCAATACACATTGCCCTTTCATCACAAAACACATGCAATGCATTCGAACATTCAGCGGATATGTTGGGCCTCATTACAAGTACACCGGTCCGGACTTAATGCTGCCGGTATAACCATACCGGCACCATTTCTGCGTCCGCCTAAACATGACCTGCGGACCCGGAAATAGCACCACATTCAAACGCCACCGTGGAGTTTAAGCTCCCGTAAACTCTGCCTGCACGGAAACCCCTCCGTTACCGGCAATACTAAACACTGCGAGCATCACAAGTAGCGCGGACATGGAAACACTGCCAGAAAAATGGCGTTAAAACCATGATCACAGTGGCGGTACCGCCGCCACCGCGAACATGACGTTAAACAGTGCCTGGTGAGCTGAATCAGGGCACAGGTGCACCAAATCAGCCCAGCTGGACCCAGCAAGCCACTGGGAGCCTACAAAAGGGCCACACCCAGGCCAACTCAAAACAGCAGCTCTAGTAGCATTGCGACTGGGCCTACTCAACCAACAGACAGCACTGCACATGATGGCAGTAATGTTGCAGAGGAGGAGGCGGAGGCGTAGGAGGCACCACCCCGCAGGCAGCCTGCAATACCACGCATCAGGGCCTCACCCTGGAACCTTACCCCAGGACAGATCCACACATTATACCGGTTGGACCGTCCAACAATCCTGTACATCACCGCCATGATAGAGGACGACATCAGCAGCCACATAGACACCCCCACCGCCACCCCCCCTCCTAAAGGTTGTGTCTGTACTGCATTTTTTTGGCACCGGTACCTATCAACATACAGTTGGTGAGCTGCATGGCCTATCACAACCCTGTTTCTCCAAAATCCTGGTACAGGTACTGGATGCCCTGTTGCTCCATGTGTCTAAACAGATTGCCCTACCCCGTACCCTCCCCCAGGTAATAGCACCAATTTGGCCTTCCATGCCATTGCAGGCATGCCAAATTGCATAGGTGCAGTCGACTGCACCCACATTGAGCTGACAGTACCACGTGCAATCGAGATGGTGTTCCGCAATAGGAAACAGTACCACTCACTGAATGTACAGATGGTATGTGATGCCACACAAGTGATAACACATTGCTGCGCATGTTTCCCGGGCTCAACACATGACTCAATGGTACTGCGGAATTCTACATTGCCATGGTACATGGAACGCTATGCTGGACAAAGCACATGGCTATTGGGTGAGTACAACTGCCAATGCACCGGCCCTGTAGAAGTGGTGTGTGTGTGTCCAGGGCAATAAGCAATGTGAGTGTGCCACTGCGACTGGACATGCATCACCCCCCGCCCATCAACAGAATAGACAGCAGAACCCAAACATCACAAAGCAACACATGACAGGTTGCCACACTGTCCCCGTACACACCCTGCCACATGACACACACAGCCTGAACTGCCGCTGGCACATACACCTGGAGCCACTGCAAACCCCCACCCACAATATGCAACACTGCCCTCCCAATGCACATGATGCCTGTACATGAGACGTCCTGCATCGACTACATCATCACAGTGGACTGACTCTGCCATGTGTGCACATCACTGCACAATGCCATACTTACAAGCCAATGTCACCCGTAGGGCAGAGTACACATGCACACCAATGCATTGGTCAATGTCCAGTTGCCAACGTCCTCTACGATGACCAAAGAACAGAACCACCCACCGATCCAACCACTGCATGCCATATATGCATGAATGAACAATGACACAAGATTGCACTGCATCTGATGAAGACATAACCGGGAGGATAGCTCAGCGGCAGCGTGCGCGTCTTGGAAGCAAGACGACACGAAGCAACAACAGTTTCGATTCCCGGGTCCGCGGTGAGAAACCTCTGGGTGTTTACGCGCGTTATAAATACGTAACTAAGACAAAAAAAAAAACACAATTACGCAACTAAGGAAAACAAACTATTCCTGTAACAGCGCCTCGATGCCTGCGGGCTGTGTGAGCGCTTTATAAATGTTAAATAAATAAATAAAATAAAATAATATTACAAACACTGAAATGTCCCCCACATCTACATCCCATGTAGGTGATGCTGGATATGCACTCACACCATGGCTGATGACGCCTGTATGGAGGCCAAGGAACAGGCATGAAGAGTCGTACAACAGGGCACATGTCAGCACACGTGGTATGATTGAGAGTACATTTGGACTACTGAAGGCCCGTTTCTGCTGTTTGAGCAGATCTGGCGGATCACTGCTGCACAGCCCAGTGAAGACGGGTAAAATGATGCTCGTTTGTGCGATGCTGCACAATCTGTGCCTGCGCAGGAACATTCCGATGCCGCCAGACGCAGATAATGAAGATGGGGATGGAGACAGAGACGGAGATGGGGATGGGGATGGGATGGCTCACCTCCTCCTGCGGGTCCACTAGATGGACAACGAGCACAGGATGCATTGATTCGCATTTACTTCTGAGAAACTGCACATTCACAGCATTGCATGGATATGGTGTTGCCAGTAAATGAATTGTTGTACTGCCAATGAAATGATGGATGTCCACTCATGTATGTTTTTTTTTTAAATGATGATATATTCATGAAATCACAACAGGGAAGGAGATGAAATGGTTACGGAAGCTGTACACCCGTGACCACCCACCACCCAAACGTACCCACTCCCAACCAGGCCCCAATACACAAACCCCCTAATGGACCTCCCCCAACACCCAAACGTACCCACCCCCAACCAGGCCCCAATACACAGACCCCCTAATGAACCTCCCCACCACCCAAACGTACCCACCCCCTCACACCTTTCTAGTCCCCATGTTTCCTGCAGTGCCAGACACACATGCCAGACACACATGGCATCATTTCCGTGTGCGCTTCTGCGCTTGTGCATCTTTGCCGAGAGCGCTGTTAGCCGACTCGAGCGCCTCCGTGGACTGGCAGTGGTGGAGCTGGATGGGGTGGTAGTAGTGGATGGCACAGAATCTGGGATAGGTGGCAAATGTGCAAGATTTGCCTGTTGGCCAATCAACATGGACTCAAGGATCCTCGAAGTGTTGTCATTGCCCACCCGCACATGGCGTGCCAGGGTCACTATAGTGCTGGCAAAGCGTCCAATGGACCTTGAGAGGTGACGTACAGATGTGCTGTAGCACTCCCTCTGCAGCCTGGATTCCTCGAGCTGCCTTTCCACCAGCTGGGTGAGGATAGCCTGCTGCACCTCCATCCGCTGCACGTGGGAATTTAGCTCTGCCATTGAGGGGGTAGGTGACCTCATAGGACTGTGGAGTGATGTGGGGCTGAACTCCAGCTGATGGAACGATTCCAAGTCATCCAGGGTGGGCACCTCCCCCTGTGGCCCTGTATCAGACTGCACTGCCGGGCCGCTATTGTCGCTTCATGCTGCCTTCTCTGCAGTGCAGATGCTTTCTGTGGTGCGTTGCATTGGCATGATGGGTGCTCGTGGCACATGTGTTGCCTCAGGCAGGGTGGAGATGGTGGAGATGTTGGTGATGGTGGCCTGCACATGTGTTGCAGATGCTAGGTAAGCACGGCAGAGATGCCGAACTGCTGACAGCATCCGCCTGGGCAGGTGCGCTGGCTTGCACACGTGCAAGAGCTGATTGCCTGGGCTGTTGTGCAGTATCACTGTCACTTGAAATGGCTGTGGGGACGCAAAGGGCATGCAATTAGTTGTGTGGTGGTGCCTGATGGGTGCATCACATGCATCATACAGGTTGATCAGTTAAAAGTAGCATTTACATGCATATGCCTGTCATCGGACATGTATTGCAGTGATATGGTTCATCATCTGGATCATGATTGTGTCCTTTGGGCCACCCATGCACTGGCTAGGGGGGGTTGTTATTAGGTCCTTTGGGCCACTCATGCACTGGCTGGAAGGGTTGTTAATGGGTCCTTTGGCTGCTCTTGGCCTCAATATGTACTCATATGGCATTCATATTTACGCACTCATCAGCATCTGCAGGTGGGCTAACTCCTGCCTCAGCATCCCCGATCCCATGGATGCCCTCAAGGTGGAGGACACTGCTGCAGCGCTTCTCCCATGTTTGCAGCATCATTGGCCCTTCACCTGTCCCACTGCTGCGTTGGAGGTGTGTGGAGATCAGGTTCTGCACCCTCAGCCTGAGGTCGTCCCACCTCTGTGGCAGTCTTTTACACTCCTCACAGTCACTCCCACAGTGGTGCACTTGCATGCTGCTTCCGCCCACACTCCCTTCCTGCGCTGCTGTGTAGCACACCGTTGATCGGCACTGACAGCATCTCAGCATGCTCCACTATGTGTTCAACCAAATCAGGTAGCTCCGCCTCACTGAAGCTCTGTTTCCGTTGCCTCTGTGCTGGAATCCTGGCAGACATGCTGGTGGTCCTGTTGGGCTTCCCACAGTGTGAATCCTGCTTGTGCTGACTCTGGATGGCAATGGATTGTGCTTTATATGATGGCCGTTTCCTGTTTTGGCGACCATGGTATTTCCGGTTCCGTGTCCGTGGCGACGATGGCGGACGCGGTTTTTACGCTACTTGTGGCGTCGCTATGTCCATTTCCGTGGGTGTTTCCGTGGTGGCGGTTACACCGTTTCCGCATCCATGTGGTACGCGCGACCAACAGCACGTCATCTGCCGGTCTTTCCGCAACCTTGCGGACGCGGAATCTTTATTTCCGCCACCGCAGAATCACCGCAGTCCGGACCAGAAAAGTTGTAATGAGGCCCGTTGTGTCTGTAACAATGTTCCCATGACACATCTACTACACACATGCCACTGATGCACAATGATACCTCATTTCAACCTCATCATTCCACATACTCCCAGTCTGAATCCCATGGTCTGGTCAGGCCTCAGTAGAAACCCATCTCCCCATTTCAAACCCAATACCTTTGCCCCCTTAGAAATTCTGCACTATGGCAATCACCCACAAGTAGAGGTTAGAAGAGCCACTGACTGCAGTGTGCTGTCTTTTACCTACTCCCGGATTATCCCTTTTGTGGACAATACCATGAGAAGCTGTGCATGCTGATTGCCATAAGGCCCTGCACCTCCAATCCTCACATGCTTCCAATAGGTCACATGTGCTCCACACACCCATGTCAGATGCACAGCTACTCACTAGTCCTTCTGGACTGTGGCTACCCTGACCCCTGTCCAACGTGTGTGCCAACAGCAAGAAAAACATATGTCAGACAGACGATGGTCAACAGCTCCTACTGGTAAATCTTTACACAATGTGATTAGGTTGACACCTACAATGGCACATAGGTTGTTTGGGCTGTGGGTGCATGCACTGGCCATCATGTGATATACTCCTAAATGATTGGAGCAACTGTGCTACAGACCCACACATTAAACTGTGCACATGACATTCTCAGTTACACACTCTAGGCTGCCTGAATCAAGGCACTTTGAGGATGTGGCTAACACCATATATACATATATGTGTATGCCAGTTGTATCATTGTCCTCTGGCAGTATCCAAATTCAATGTTATACCATATGTGCATATGAGTTCCACCAAGATTCTACCCCTGAGGACCAGCCATCATGCCTGGTAGGACCAGTGGATTTACATCCTCATTACCATGTATTCCTTCATACACAACATAAGGATAATGGTGTCCTTGCCCATGCTCCTATGCAGATGCAGCATGTGTGCCATGAGTCTAGCGCGGACAAGGCCTCAATGGATACCACTTGGCAGTCATGCTTTCCATTCACAGTCTGGCCAGGGCATGATGATTGGCATTCCAAAACAGCCACCTCATGATTGTGGGTGACCACAGATCACCAGGTGGCATTTGAACCATTCATTGTACCTCCTACTCACCCAGCGGCTACTGTGGGCACTCCAGACATAACTCCTTCATAGACTGAAATAAGGTGTAACCCAGGAAAAGGCTACTGCAGTGGGGCAACATGCCTATCCCCTGACCTGACACTGGGATTGCTGGCTGTAACATGTGTGTTACATTCATAAGACAAATTACCAGGATCTCTTCTTTTCTTGTGTGAAACGACAGAGTCATGAGTGAAAGGACAGCTATGTTACACTGTTCCTGTCATGATGCTCTGTATCAGTCTTGCAACACCCCATAGCATGGAACAGGGTATGTTCCTATGACATGAGGAGTGAGGGGAAGAGAATGACCATTAATAATTTACTCTGTACATTTTCTCACATTGAATGCGCAGACAACAACAAATACCTCATGCGCACATATCACTAACCTGATTTGGCCATATATGTGTACATGGCTCCAACACCCGACCTATTCACTTGATATGAGGCCACTGACCACCTCTTCGGTTTTGGTCAGCTCCTCCATCTAGGCGTATCCTCCACTTGTTGCCTGAACAGAACTCACATTCCTACTAAGCTTTTCCTTTCTTCTCTTAGTCATATCTCCCATGCGATTAGATATCTCCTTGTCAGTGCAATGGTCCACCCCAGAGGCATTTATTTTATCTGCACCTCCTGCCACAAGTGCTCATGTTCCATAAGTGAGGGGTTACTGCCTGTACAAGTATAGCAGTCCCTCTGACACTCACCCACAAAGTTTGCGAGGATGACCAGCTCCCCATTTGTAATTTTTTTTTCCTTGAGCCAAATCTTTTGTTGGCCTGTCTATTATGTTGTGCCCATCTCTTATGTTGGGCACTTCTCTTTATTTGAGTCCTTTTCTTTCTGTGCCACCTTCTCTTTCCATGGACCCTTCTCTTTCCATGGCTGATCCTCTGAATCCTGGTGCTGATCTTAGTTCTAGTACTCGGTGTAAAGGTGTAAAGCAGACCTAACCCGCACAGGCGCCCACTGCAATTGCACGAAAGAACTCCAGCAATTGCGCGATGAAAATGCAATCCGCATGTACGCCCCCTGCAATTGCGCAACGAAATTGCAACCTAAGCACGCACCCCCTGTTTATATCTTTACCAGGTTACACTGCACTTGTGATGCACATAAAGCGTGCCTTGCAGACCACACATGCTGAGGCTTTTTCCTCCACTTTTATCCATCTGTTGCCTCGTAGTGCCTCATAGTGCTCCTGATGCCACCAGTACCTTGCTTGCCCCCTGCCTTGTCTTACCTGCTCCCTTGCCTCTTCCTGTTTTGTCTGCATGACAACGCCTAATGCCTGGTAGTCAGACATTGGTGGCTAGCCACTTGCACTACCCTGGAGTGTCTGCTTTACCACCACAGCCTATCGCCATCTGCAGAAGCACTCTCCACCATCTACACAACCTGACCACCTCATCTTCGTCATCTGGACACCTACTCCTCCATTGTACCATCACAGCTCCTCTGTTCAGTTACTCTCACTGTCACCCCTACTGCCTCATCTCTGTATTGGCTGCTCCACTATCTGAGACCACCAAGGTGGTAAGGCTAAGGGCTGTCAACTTAATGGCCATTGAAGGAGGCATACTGGGTGACCAGGTCCTGAGCCATTACAAGTGCCTTGTCAGTGCTGACCTGTCAAAGGATCTGGGAAGACATCACAGCTGCCATCAACACAGAAGGGTGGTAGTCCATACTGTGGAGAACATCAAGAAGTGCTTGACTAACATTAGGATCTGGAGCCAGAAGAAGGTGAGGGCCACTATTGAGGCAGGCCAAAGTGTCACGGTCCATTCTCGTTACCTCTGTCATATAACACCTCTACATGGCTGGATATCGGGAGATGGTGAATCCTGCTGTTTGTGGCCTGGTCCTTGACCTGTAGGGCCATATCCAAGCAGGTGGTAGTTACACACAAAGTTAATCACCTTGTTATGTTTTTGGGTTTTATAAAGCACTCGTTCGTAGAATCATCATGGCGCTCAAGAACATCAGGATGAAAAGGTGTTTAAAACGCAAAGGCTTTTAGCAGGTGGCGGAAGTTAAGATGGTCAGGGGTAGCCCGAATCGGGAAAGGTAAAGTGTTTCATAGCCTGGCTACAGCAACTGAGAAGGCCCGGCCACCCATTCAGGCCCGCTCAAACCGAAGAATGATCAACAGTTGAGCTCTCTAAGATCTTAATGAGCGTCCACGAACATAGTGTTGGAATTTCTCCTGCAAAGATTCCGGTCCCACGCCATAAAATGCACGGTGGAAAATACAGAAGGACTTAAAAATAATCCACTCCTGCACTGGCGACCAGTGTAGTGACCGCAAGACTGGGGAAATATGTGCCCCACAAGCAGTGTTAGTGGCCACACAAGCTGCTGACTTCTGCAGCAGCTGAAGTCGGTGGATGATATAAACTGGCTTGGCCAGGAACAGAGAGTTGCAATAGTCAAGACAGCTCAATATGAAAGAAGACACTACCAATGGGCAAAGGTTCTCCGGGAGAAAAGGTAGAACTTTCTTTAGTATTTTAAGTTGGAAATATCCAGATTTACATACTGAGCTAATTTGGACTTTGACAGAGAGGGATTCAGAAAGCAGGAATCCCAGGTTCCTAACTACCGGGACAGGTACAGGACGGGAGCCCAGCTCTGAGGACCAGAAAGTAGAAGACCAGAGCAGTGAATTGGGAGAAGAGAGAGGAGAACCACGAGGGGAAACCAAAGGACACACCACCAAAATTTCTGTTTTGTCCCCATTGAGTTTCAGCCAGTTTATCCCCATCCAGTCACTCACTGCAGTCAGACACCTCTCAAGCCGTGCCGAGATGTCTGGCTTGGCGTGATCCAGCCAGGCCATGATTTGGATGTCATCAGCATAGGAGTACGATCGAAAACTATGAGACAAGATGAGGAGCAGAAGAGTCCGAATATAGATATTACAAAGTGCGGGGGACAGTGCAGAGCCCTGAGGGACACCACAGACAAGTTTAAAAGAACCAGAGAGAAAAGACCCCAAAGAAAGAACTTGTGATCTATCGGAATGGAATGACAAAAACCGAGCAAGCACCTGACTGGAGAGGCTGACCTGAGAGAGATGCAGCAGCAGGGTTGGATGGTTCACTGTATCAAAGGCCTCTGAGAGAGCTAATAAAATCCAGGCCCTCTTCCCCCCTGATCTACCAATCTGGTCAGGTCATCCATAACCAAAACCAGGACACGTTCCGTGCCTCGGTCTGGGCAGAAATGGGTCCAAGAAGTGTGACTTTTAAAGGAAGTCTGTGAGGGGTCTGGAGATTATAGATGCAAGCAGCTTCATCAAGAATGGGAGCAATGAAATTTGGTGGCAATTTGCCAAAATTGCAGGTTGTAACAATGATATGAATGACATGAAGGTAGAGAGAGAGAGGACATTAGCCAGTAGCTGGGTAGTGTCCAACATGTTTGTTGGGTGTTATCTCATTGGCACACTGCAACAATGGTAAGGTACAGAAAAAACAAGTGGAAACACACTGGGCTTAGGTAAATCTGATGACACAGTCAAAGCAAACTCGGGCTGCTCTCCAAGGCATTTATGCATGCCATTTTTGAAACGCCTGTGCCTATTTTCTTAACTGATTTTCACATGAGGTGGTGTCAGTCTCTCAAAAATGCAGTTTTGAAAGATATGTTGTCTCATTATATTCACACTATGCTCATCTTGTTCATCATGATGCATGCATGTGTGGGATGGTGGCCATGGGAGCTGTGAGAGGTGAATGTGACAAGAGCGTAGATTGACCCAAAAGTTCAAACATTGCATAAATGGTTGTCTTTTGTTTTAGCTTCTCAAGTCAGGTAGAGATTTCATTTTCCATGCTGAAGTCATGCTTTTTCCACCAAGCAGAAGTAGTAAGACACGCTTGCAGCGAGGTTCCATAAGTAGGCCATCCACCCCTGACTTTTATGAAATATAGCTGTATTGCACAAAGTCCTCCAAGTCCAGCCAGAATTCTGGAAAACTCACAGCAAAATTGACAGACATTACTCTGTGAATTGTAGGTCAAGTGCCTATGTGCCAACATGCTCTTTTCTCTACACGGTTTCTGCAGACAACCATTTGAGAAAATCATCTCTTCCCATTAAATGTTACATATGTTGGTGAAATATCTGTGCATATAATTTGTCAATGGACATGTGCAGGGCTCATAATTAGCAACTGCCAGTATACATTGCAAATAGGTAATAGACTCTTGCTGAATAAGCAATGGTGTGCAGTATGTATGTGTGGAATTGAGGTGGCAAGTGTCTTATTATGGCTGGGTGGTAGCCTTTAACTTGATATTTGTTCCCTAGGACATGGGTAAACACATTGTTACGGTAATATTTTCCTCCTGTTCTTCCTTTACAGTGTATCCAGCATCTGAATAGGGACCCACACTTGAGGAGTGGCTGTATGTCAGGGACAAGCCCTCTGGATGACACTGTAGACCCAGGAACTCTTCATGACATCTAGCTTCATGGAGGGCCATGCGCTTGGGGTTATGGTTCCTCTGAGGAAGAGGAAGTAGGTGAGCTTACTCCTGTGGAGACCTCAGAAGCAGAGGGACAGAGAAGTGTCACCCAGGAGCCAGATGAACCACAGTGCCACGGGACCTCAGTTGTGGTGTCAAGGTTCAGTTAGGAGGGCGATGAGGAAGTCATTGAGGGCCTGCTCTCTGTGCCTGGTGGAGGATTAGAGGTGGTTGCTCATGCTGCAGACATGGGTGTGAGACAGGAGGCTTTTCAGGACACTGTGGAGTTATCATCACATTTTCCTGCCCCAGGCTCATCAGCTGCAGACCTACGTACCTTCTCTGATACCACCACCCAGACAGTGGCTGGTTACTGAACAGAAGATCTATAAGGAAAACATTAGGGAAGATTCAGGTCCGATTGCATACTGAAATGTACAGGAAATGCCTTCGAAATTGCTAAATAATCTTAATGCCAGGTTTTACCAATCCAAAGGACAAGGGCCTCATCAGGAGGTTGGCAGAATCCCTGCAGTAATTGCGCTGGGATACCACCAATGCAATTAGCGTTACCGCTACTTGGTCTGGCACAAATTGTGTTAGCAACCCTCGATTACACAAAGGATTCCTATTTATTCTCACATTTTCAATGCAGAAGTAATGGCAGCAGTCTTGACCAAAACAACATCTATGGGACACAAACCTTTAGCCTATTATAGCAGGATCTTAGACTCAGTGATGCAGGTTAATTTCCCTTGCAAACAGGCGTTAGCAGCTGCAGCTTTTGCAATTGCAAAATCATCCTCAATAACCATGGGGTGCCCAGTAACATTATATGTGGAGCACACAGTTTTTGTCATTCTGGAAAAGTCCAAATCAACCCTCACTACCCAAAGAGCGTTGGGTTATGAGGTCATACTATCCAATCTTTCCATTCACATTCTAAGTTGTCCCACAGTGAACCCTGCTACATTAATTGCAATACCTGTTCAGCCATTGGAGGAAGTGCATGACGGTGTTACATACAAAGGTCCTGAGGATGCCCTAATTCAGGCGAGCAAGGATGCTCTCAAAGAGGGGGAGGTGCTCTTCGTTGATAGTTCTTCAACAATTGATCAGGAGACAGGAAAAGGCATATAAGTGGTGCAGTGGTGCCCAGCACCTGAGCTGTAGGATTGTTCTGCAGTTATTGGTCTCTGCATATGGCATCCAGGCCTGACCCACGTGAAGCACCTGGGTCTCCTCCTCACTGCTCACAAGGCTAGAATAGTGGAACAATGGCCTGATTTCATCCAGCTCTATGCTTACGTCATCGTATTTCTTTCAGGGATCCTGAACTTTTGCATCATCCTCTTTCCTATCTACAGGGTCATGTAAGAACTAATACTCTTTGGAAATTTTGGGCACAAGGCCCCAATCTCCATAATGTTGGACTGCTAAAGCTAGGAATAATTCTGCAATTGAATTGTTGATGCATTTGCCATTCACTGGTTTCCAACATGTTGCTGTTCCTTACCATGGTATTGGTTCTGCATCCCTATATTTCTGCCAACCTACACCGAGATACCAACACCTTCCTCAGCTTCTCTTGGCCCTACGCTGACCTAATGAATGCCTCTGATTGCTATGTATACTCTCACACTCCTATGTACGGCAATGGGGGAGTGACATTCCTCCTGGTCCAATTCAATATTGCTGAATGGTGTTATGACCTCTTGATCAATGACTCTTCTTGTCTCAATCCATCCCTTCCCCCAGGGATTTTTCTACCCCAGCTATGTCAATACTTTGCTTCCCAAAATACACTATGCAAATTACTGTTCAGAGGAGAAGTGCCTAGCATTTTGGTGCTGGACTGCCCCAGGGCAGGACAAAGACTGATATGTTTAGGATACTTCTCCTCTGTGAAAGATAGTGAGCTAAATATTCTGTGTAAGGCTCTTGTAACCAGGACTCATGTCTGGCAGAGAGTCTCCCAGGATCCCCCTTGTTATTCCCAAAATACAATGGCATTTGTTGACGAGGAGAGGTAATTACTGACGGGCCCATTGGTCAGCACTCACCCTCGAAAACTAGTAATATAAGATAGCTGCACCACGCGAGGACAGAGTGCAGGATTCACATACTCCGGCAAGGATCAATAATCAGGACTCAGTAAATTGGCAAAGGGAAGTCCGTTTAATGATACATACATCAGCTTATTGAAATCAGCAGCATCACGAGCACCTGCCTCACCCCGACTTCTTCGAACTTCAGTACAACAGCCTCTTTTATGGGCAAACTTTGTCATCATTGACATCTAATTCTACATAAAATCATCATGCAATACAATTGGTTGGGAAAGGTAACTTAAGTATAGGTGCTATAACTGTAGATGGAAATAATGCAAGTGAATTGGATAACTCTTATCGGGTGGGCGTCTACACCCTTCCCTCTACACCACACGTGATTGACGTCACTACAAGTACGACGTCTCATTGGTTACAATGTCTATAGGACCCTAGATTACATGGTCCCTTGTGATTGGGCAAGTTACACCCCTAAACATAAATCTCCATGTTAATTAGCAGCATGCAGATTAGACACCCAGGTGCCTAGTGTCCCAAGATTCACCCTGCGTCCCTTCCATCAATCAGTGATTACGGCTAAGTGTCAATTAGTTGGCTGGGTATGGCCTCGGATCTGTAGTCTCTTATCAGGAAAAGTTATTGCCCCCTCTGGTTCCGGGTGACATCAGGCGGTGGTACATCTTCGCGCCTGTCTGGTCACATGTTGGTCCACCGTGAATCTGCTTCAGTTTCCAACCTTTTGTGCATTTAATTCTGTATGCGCTTAGGCACCTGCATGGAGCTCTCTTATCTTGACCTTCACGGGTGGGCTGGCATGCTCAGAAGTTGGAGTCTCGTGAGCTCATGCTCACCTCCTCTTCTCTGGTTGACCTCGATTTCCCCGACATGAGCCATCCTTTGTTAAGTTTCGATCCCGCTCCTTTCCTCAGCTTGGGCCTGGATATGAAACTTGCCCAGTCAGGCCTTGGCCAACTGGGAGTACTTCTGTTTATACAAAATGGAATTGCACGTGTACATTGTGCAGTATTGAGGTAGATGTATATAGTCGGTGCTTGCCGCTCCAACTTCTACTAAGCATTGCAAGCAGAATCGATTACTTAGCATCTTGCGTTTCAAGCTTATTTACACACGTTCAATAAGGCGGTTACTTCCATCTCGGATAATCTTCCATTATGGCTTTTGGAGTCTCTTCATAGACTGTGTGTAGGCATTCCTCCTTGTTCCATATCAACGGCTGGTATGGTTGTCTGATTGGGTACCGTGCTGCCGAGGGTTGCCTGGTTATGGGCATTTCAGCAGGTATTGATCTTCTAATGTACACAGGGCAGAGGCCCATTGCAGCCCTTTGTTGGTTCAGCTGCTCCTCGTACGTCACATACCTTGGCGAGTACTTTACTGGCACCTCGAAGAGAGGGGCAGGGGTGCAGGCCACGTCTGGGGTCTCCTCTACACATTTGTTCCACATGCTATTATCTCTTTCACTGTCATAGGTACCCTGCCTTCGATGGGTATCACACCAGCCACCTATGTCCTTAACCAAAGTGCTACCACCACCACATGTTACCACTCAGCTGTCAGTATGATAGGACAATTTTATAGTAATGGCACATTTATCACCGCAATAGCACTCTTCACACACAGAGTGTTATATTTCCTTTGTGGGGCTAGTGCCCACCAATGGCTACCAGCTAACTGGATTGGTCAGTGCACCATTGGGTTCATTCGCCCAGCGATCCACCATGTGTCCCTTTTTCCAAAAGCTCACTATATACCCCGACGTTCCAAAAGCAACGCCTGGACATGATTCAAAGGCCTCCTCGGGTTCCTGGCCCTGAACATTGGCACTGCGATCAACAGGGCCAATCTTCATTCACTATAACTCCTCCTCGAACAGGTAGCTAACAACACTGCAAAAGGAAGACAGATACTTAAAAGCAATGAAGTTGCACTCTGAACTAAGGTCCTCCAGAATAGAATGGTGTTTGATTATTTACTAGCTGCCCATGGGGGTACCTGTATAATTATAGGACAAGAATGCCGCACCCCGGAACCGGATAACTCCTCCCAGGTTGAGGATGTCATTTAACAGCTCTAAGGGGTTGGTACCACCTTACACAAAATGAACAAAAGTTATGCCGGCACACTATTGAATTGGATTCAAAACACTTTTGGTTCACTGGGCTCTTCCATTCTGCATGGTGCTTTTATCATTGTCGTTATTATTGTCACCTTTGCAATGATAGTTTTTCTTATTTGCTCACTTCTGTAATGCTGTGCTAGACAGGTGTCTCATGTGCCCGCTGAGGCGAGGCTACTGCCACTTGAAATAGAGACACCTCATATTAAAGAAGACACCTTCAATGACACCTCCAATTAACAGGAAATGGTAGCTGTGGTAGGACAAATGTCTCACACTGAATTGTATGAATTTTTGAATTAGGACCTTATATGCCCACAATTCCCGTCTCTGTCTCTAGAACAACATCTTTTCTCTGACATTCCCTTTGTTATCCCCAATATCCTATGTCATTCATGTTCATGGAATATCTTTGATTTAGGCTCTGCATCAATCGTGCTCCCTGTGGTCTGCACCCTGTCTCAGGGATGACCAAACGGCGGGGTTGATGTGGCAGGATTGTTATGCTTTGGTAAGCTACATTAGGCCCTCTCAAACATTTAGGCCTCAGATCCTCCATTTGCCTTTGCAGCTCCTCTGAAATGTCCACACCCCGCCTGGAGCAGATTAGACCAAGACCCTGTAAGAAGGCAAAGGGACATGTCGGACCTTCTCTTCCGTTTGCTCTCTACAAGTGTAACATTATCACAATATATGGCAGATAACAGCAGTGTTCCTGAGAATGCTGCTTATCCATATTACACCACAATGGGCCTCATTATAAGTTTGCCGGTCCGGGAACTACGGTACGGGTAAGCATGCTGGTACCGTAGTTCCCGGACCGGCAAACTACGAGTTCTGCTCGCAGGTGCCATTGCGGCCGCCAGGAATGGCCTGGCGGCCGTAACGGCACTCACAAGCAGTGCATGTCGATGCACCGGCACCGTTTCGAACGGTGCTGGTGTATCCGACCTCCCCATTCCCATTGAGCCCTATGGGGCTCAATGGGAATGGGGAGCATTCCGTTCCAACACCCGCGAAAGGCCAATTACCGGTTCCTGCAGGACCGTAATGACCCAGTAATTGCCCATTTGGAAATGTAACACCCATCATTGTGGAAATGCTATAGTATATTAGTGATTTGCTTAGGAGATGCTATATAATCTATGTTCTAAGGGCGGTCCCCTCAGAGCTCCATGTGACAGCTGCCGGGACACTTGTCCTTCTGTAGTTCCTACAATTTCTCTATGTGCTTTTTTAAAATATCTAATCCAAGAAGCTTGGTTTATCCATCAATCTGGTGTCTAATCTCCTTATTGCTGCAAGCTGAAGTTGAGGCCGAAATGCCACTTGGGAAGGGGCTTGCTTTGCCTACCACAGAATACACGAGGTCCTCACGATACCAGAGGTGCTTCTATAAGCGTGGCACACCTGTTGACTGTGAAGCTGCTGAAAGCTGCAGTGTGGTTCAAGAGGCAGGCCACAGAGGATCTCCAGCATAGCGCACGGCTGTGAACCTATTCCCCTCTGGATGATCGTTATACACAACATTCCTTACTGTTATTGTCTGTCACTTCGTTTTACTAAGAATTGCGCTGTATTTTTCATGTTATCATTCTACTTTGTGCCAAGCACTTTGATCCACTGCTCTCTGACTAAGCGTTGATTTGCCATTTCATTTATTTGCTGTCTCTCTATCTGCACCCCCTGGTATATTTTGCATTCATCTGCATCTAAATAGATAGTTTTGCCGCAGATATTTTTGGCTCTGTCTGTTGCATTCCTCATGTGTGTCATGTTTCTAGTGGTTTATTGTCATATGCGCTGTTTGCTGGCTCCAGTGTAGAGAAATATGCTCAAACGTGAGTACCCACAAGTAAATCAGTACCACAGGCTTTCCTGTGCTTACTTATTTTTGGTGCCACTGTTGAGATAACCATAGGGTTACAAAATCACGTACAGCAGTCTTTGGCAGACAAGTGAAAAATAAACTGTTAGATTTCCCCCAATATTTTATCGGAGCCAGGTCCCTGTAGTCGCAGAAGCACTGGCAGGGTGCCTGCCACAGCTCACGACTCCCTCTGCACAGTTTAAAGGTCCTTTCTTTTCAACAACTTGACTACTGTGTACATGTCATTACTGTCTATTTGTCATGTTCTGTTAAAACTGCTTCTGCTGCTGTTCATTTTACATCACACTTTTGCCGAGGAAGTTTTGATTCTTTTTTGTCATGTTTGGTTTAGCTTTTTATGTAGTTGTTCATTTTTGCTTCTCACACTGTTTTACGATAGGGTTTGGTTTCTCATTGCGTTTTATCTTGTGATTCCGGCCTACGGCCCCTGTGTAATGTCACAGTCTATTTCTGGTGTTTGCAAAGGCAGGGGACATGTCGCTGTCCCCAGAATGAGTGAGTTTGCAATTCATTACTGCTACATGTACCAACATTTTGGACCTTGATTGGTGGTATCATTAGAAGCAGAGGTGTTTTCTCACATGACCAGGATTGTGCACAGATTGCGATGCATATGTTCTTGTTAGGCAGAATTATATGCAGTACCCTTTGGGAACACCACACAAAATTTAGACTACAAGTTACAGTACAAATTCACCTTTGGTACAAGCTTGTTCTACCCAGTAAAAGTGGGAGCGATGGCTGAACAGTCAGGCCTATCTCAAGAGCAAGTGAGCAGTATCAATCGTTACACAAAGGACAGCAATTACTGTGATTCAAACAAACACTGACTCAAGGTTTCTGAGTAAAATAATATACATTTATTTACACATCAGTTGTATAACATTTCACTAAGGTAAAGCAGTTCAAAAATCACACTCTTAATACACCACACCATTCCCAATAGTTTCCAGACAAGTTAAGCTCACAAAAGTGGGAGCAAAATAGCACTCTTGACATTTAAAAAGGGAGAGAAAGACAAAGTTAGGCAGAACTTGAGCAGCACCAACAGGTAAGTAAGCAAGGCAATCTAGAAAGAGAACTACGTTGATGGAACCAAATCAAAAAGGCTTAGGGCCAAAGTCAATAGGACAAAAGTCTTTTGCTCAAGATCACACAGTTCAGGGTAGTTCACGGTTAAGTCTTTGCCAAGCGTTCCAGACAAAGTTGGTCAGCAGAAAAGTTAGTTTACAGAGTAGACAAGGACAAGCCCTCGAATTGGAGAAAGATTTCACACACTCTCGCCGCGGCTGGACAAAATGAACAACCGGATTTGCACAGTACCTTTAAATGGAGAAGAAGCTGTAGCTGAGGCGGACGGTCCTGGCAGTTCCTGCAGGCTCACGGTTCCTGAAGTGACTGTCAGACTGACATGAAGTAGGAAGACTGGAGGGTCCTGCACTGCCCAGGGAAGAAACCAGCAGCGGAGCAGAGCAACAAAATAAAAGGTGCGCTCCTTAAAACCCAAGCAGGGTCCGACCTTCCTGGCTATCCGGCCCACTGTAGCTCCGTACAGCGAATTTGACCAGAGGAGGGTGTCCTGACTTGTAGTTTGGTCGAACTAGTTGGTCCAACCAGCTCAGGGGAAGAAGATTCCTGGAGGATCTTCTCTGTCGTTGGAGTTTGAAGATTTGGACCTACAGCAAGTCTTCACCGGGCGGTTCAGTCATGGCAGGGGTCCTCTTCTGTCAGCTCCTCATCAGTTCTTTCGCTCTAGTGGTGAAACTGCCTTTCCAGATCCAGAGACCTGCTTTTTATGCAGTTGTCCCCCATTCACACAGCCTGGCTGTCAATCACATAGCAGGGTGGCTGTCCTGGCCGGACAGTCACCGAGCCAATCAAACAGGAGTGCGACTTGGGTTACCAAAGGAACCCATGTCAGGGGTCCTAAAACCTCTCCGTCACATCCTGCCTACCCAGACCTTCAGGCGCCTAGAAGCCCGCAAAGAGATGGTGAGCAAAGGAACCAAACCTGGTTTGGCGCGCAGAGAAAAACACGAGAAAGACATTTTCAAAAAGAAATGAAATGGTGAATAAACCCAGCCGGAACCGTATAAAAACTTATATGGTCTAGCAGGTTTAAGTTTGAGGCTACCAAGATAGCCTAAAACAATACCAATGTTATTTAAGATAATCGCGGTAGGAATAATAGGGTAGTTACCACTGGCACCAGCCAAGTCTTGATGAAAAGAGAGCAAAACAATGCTCCAAGAGAAACAGAGAAAAAGGGATAAGTATTAACCCTTTCCAGTACTCCATGTAAGATGGTTTGTACTGGGTCTGGGGATTTTAAAAGACTAATAAAGTCAATGGCAACTTTACATGTTCTGGGAGACAGTAGTCAGTCCCAGAAAATTGAGTCTGAGTTGGGAAGTCTAAAAAATAACCCTGTGTCACTGCACTGAAGGTGCTGTGTAACACACAGTAAAAAGATGATGCCTGTGGAGTAGGTGAGGCTCCACAGTCTATGAACACAAAAATGTTAAACACAGACAGCAAAACACATGTAAGAGTGGGAAAAAATGACTCACACTCTTACCAGGTGAAAAAAATAAATCATATAAATCCAGAAAAGCTGCTGAGGGATTCAGTAGGTAAGGGAAATTAGCCATTCTGGCGAATTCTCCCTAACACTGCCCCCCACCCCTACCAGCCAAGGGACAGGAGGGTTTAATCCACTCCTGGATGAATCTCTACCTCTAGTCGGTTAAAAACATCCTAGAGAGACAATCCGCATTTTGGTGGTGACATCCTGCTCTGTGCTAAATGGTGAAATCAAACCCTTGCAGGCAGATTGAACATCTCAGAACTTTTGGGTTTTCTCCTTTCATTTGCATTAATCATCTCAAGGGTTGGTGGCCTGTCTGAATCACAAAAGTAGATCCATACAAGTATGGTCTTAATTTCTTCAGAGACTACACAATGGCAAAACATTCACGCTCTATGGTTGCTCACCTTATTTCTTGTTCCTTCAGTTTCCTACTGATGAAGCAAATGGGGTGCTCCCTACCTTTCTCATCCAGTTGACTAAGGACTGCACCTATACCTGTATTGGAGGCATCTGTCTGCACAATGAAGGGTTGGTGATAATCAGGAGCTCTTAGCACTGGAGCTTGAAAAAGGGCTTTCTTCAGGTTTTCAAAGGCTTGAGTGCATTCCTCATCCCATCTAACCTTTTTATGGAATTTTGGAGAGGAGATTACATTCAAGGGGGAAGCTATGGTCCCATAGTGCTCTATGAAATTCCTGTAGTACCCAGTGCGACCTAGGAAAGCTCTCACTTGGGTTTGAGTAGTAGTGGTGGCCAAGTTTTTTACAGCTTGTACTTTGCTAGGCAATGGCCTTATTTCACCTCCTCCTACCTCATGACCAAGGTAGACCACTTTGCTCTGACCAATTTGACATGTGCTTGCCTTTATGGTGAGATGGGCCTTCTCAAGAGCCTGCAAAACATATCCTAAGTGATCAATATGTTCTTTCCACATAGGGCTGAACACTGCAATGTCATCCAAGTATGCCATGCAGAGGTCCTCCATCCCATTCAGAACTTGATTGACCATCCTTTGGAATGTAGCAGGTGCATTCTTTAGTCCAAAAGGCATAACCTTAAACTGGTAGAGGCCTGCTGGGGTTGAGAATGCTGTTTTCTGCTTGGCATGGTCTGTCAGGGCTATTTGCCAATAGCCTGGCATCAGATCAAATGTACTGAGGTACTTGGCTGAACCAAGTCTATCCACCAGTTCATCTGTTCTTGGCAAAGGATGGGCATCAGTCTTAGTGACTGCATTTCGAGCTCTATAGTCCACACAGAATCTCAACTCCTTAGATCCTGCCTTTGGTACTAGAACAACTGGACTAGACCATGGACTGGCAGAGGGCTCTATAACCCCGAGATCAAGGATCTTGTTGACCTCTCCTTTGATGTGGGATCTCACATGTTCTCTGACATCCTGTAACCTCTGCTTTCCACAGGTAAACAGTCACCAGTGAGAATATCATGCTGGCCCCAAGGGGTCAAGCCTAGTGAAAGTGAAAACAGGGAGGCAAACTGATTTAACAGAATGTTGCACTCCTCCTGTTGTTCAGATGTCAGTTGAGAAGACAGATTGACTCCTTCTATTTTCTCATTCAAAGGTTGGCCTCTGAGGAGGTCAGGTAGAGGTTCACTCTCCTCATCCTCTTGAGCTGAAGCTAGAAGCAAAGCTCCCACTTCTGGTCTCGAGACATATGCCTTGAAACGGTTGGTGTGAAAGACTCTGGGAACCTATTTAGGTCTGCCTAAGTCCACCAAATAGTTCACCTCTCCAAGTTTTCCCACAACCTTGATGGGCCCTATCCATTTGTCTTGCAAGGCTCTCTGCCTTGTTGGCACCATAAATAATACAAGCTGGTCTCGAGTAAACTCAACCATGCTGGCCGTCTGGTCATTCCAATGTTTGACCAGAGCCTGAGCTGCTTTTAAGTTGTCACTAGCTTTTGCCATCATGCGTGACATTCTCCTCTGGAGACCTATCACGTAGTCAGTCACTCTGACTGGTTTGGGGGAAGGAGCACTCTCCTCTCCAACCCCTCCTTAATCAGGGGCAATGGACCTCTGATGGATGGCCATAGAGAAGTTCAAAGGGACTGTAACCAACTCCCTCCTGAGGGACTTCTCTATAAGCAAAGAGAAGGCATGGCAGTAGAAGGTCCCACTTTCTTTTAAGGGGCTCCTCTAAAGCACCTATCATGCTCGTCATAGTATGATTAAACCTCTCTACCAGTCCATTTGTCCCTGGATGGTAGGCTGTAGAAAACTTATAAGTGACACCACAGTTTTTCCACGTGGCTTGCATGTAGTGGGACATAAAATTGTATCCCCTGTCGGATATCACTTCCTTAGGAAACCCTACTCTTGTAAAAATACCAAGTAGAGCCTTACCCACAGCCTGATCCATAACAGTTCTCATAGGTATGCCTTCTGGGTATCTTGTAGCATGGTCTACTACAACCAGGATAAACCTGTTCCCTGAAGATGTGGGAGGGTCAAGGGGACCAACAATGTCGATGCCCACCCTCTCAAAAGGAACTCCCACCACTGGGAGAGGCACCAGGGGTGCCACATTCTTGGCTACACTCTTGCCAGAGGTTTGGCAAGTGTGACAGCTCCTACAGAATTTGTCATTTTCTTAACCCATTTTAGTACAGTAGAAGTATAAAGAGAGCCTTTCCTTGGTCTTTTTGAAACTCAAATGACCAGCCAACGGTATCTCATGGGCCAACTGTTGGAACTGGAGTCTGTTGGCAAGGGGCACTACAATTCTTTTGCAGTCCCTAGGGATAGACTCAGTCGGTTCACTGTAGAAGAGGCCATCTTCCCAGCTTAGACCCTCAAGAGTAGGACACTCCCTTTGTCCTCTGCTGAAGTCTGCTCTGTTGGGTTTACCTTCTGCCAGTAAAGACTGCAGTTCAGGATGGTCAACAGGGGTCAAGGTCTCCAACCAAAACAGTGCCTTCTTCCCGATCAGATTCTTCAGAAACTGGCTCAACCACACAAGGTTGCACCTCACACTCCACCTCAGGAGGTGGGGGCATCACAGGTGTGATCTGGGACAATCTTGGTATGTCCTTGTTGGTAGCACAGGGGTGCCGTCTGACTTTTTCCTCAAGGTCTTGGGTTTCCCCTTAGCCTCTTTCTTTCCAAACATAGCAGTGAGCAACTCCTGTGGAGTGGGAGTGATAGTTTCCTCTATCAACTCCTCTGGAGAGCCTCTTAAAATCCTCTCCCTTGCAGGCCTAGTGATTTCCTGTCTCCTTTTACCGGGAGGCCTGGGGGTACTGTACACAACTCCAAGAGTTTTCAGGTCATTACCCAACAGGACTCTCCCAGGCACCTCACTCTGCACACTAACAGGTATTTTGACAGTCATATCATTACACTGGATGAGAGCTGGTAACTGGGGAAGCATTTGCACAGGGCTGCCAGCTAACTTGGTGAGGTGTTTGGGTGCCTTAGCAGCATCCTCCACCTTGAAAAATTATTCATCGCCCACAGTTATGCTGGATCCATTTTTTTTTTCCTTTTTTTGTGTTTTTTGCATTGTGTGATCCCCAAACTGCATTCATAGCAGCGCCTCTGTGCCCAAATTGCATTCTGTGATCTCCAATGTCTATCAATGTGATCACCCCCCGTTGCCCAAAACTGCATTGATAGGCCTCTCTCCCTCTATACAGGTGTCTCAAACTTAGCAGGGCCTCTGTGCCCAAATTGCAAAGTGTGAACCCAAACTGCATTGATAGCAGGGCCTCTATGCCCAAATTACATTGTGTGATCCCCAAACTGCATCGATAGCAGGGCCTCTGTGCCAAATTGCATTGTGTAATCCCCAAAATGCATTGATAGCAGGGCCTCTGTGCCCAAATTGCATTGTGTGATCTCCAAACTGCATTGATAGGCCTCTCTCCCTCTATACAGGTGTCTCAAACTTAACAGGGCCTCTGTGCCCATATCGCATTGTGTGATCCCCAAACCGCATTGATAGCAGGGCCTCTATGCCCAAATTACATTGTGTGATCCCCAAACTGCATCGATAGCAGGGCCTCTGTGCCAAATTGCATTGTGTAATCTCCAAAATGCATTGATAGCAGGGCCTCTGTGCCCAAATTGCATTGTGTGATCTCCAAACTGCATTGATAGGCCTCTCTCCCACTATGCAGGTGTCTCAAACTTAGCAGGGCCTCTGTGCCCAAATTCCATTGTTTGATCTCCAAACTGCATTGATAGGCCTCTATCCCACTATACAGGCATCTCAAACTTAGCAGGGCCTCTGTGCCCAATTTGCACTGTCTGATCTCCAAACCGCATTGATAGGCCTCTCTCCCACTGTATAGGTGTCTCAAATTTGATAAGCCTCTCTCCCACTATACAGGTGTCTCAAATTCGGCTCACTCGCAAATTTAGCAAACTCTCAAGTGAGACAGAAGCCACCAGTGAATTACGGTGGGGGGTCACTCTGACTAGGGCCTTTCACATCACAAGGCGAAAGTCCAAGCTGCGCCCGTCCAAGCTACCTTCCAACCAGCAGATACCCTTCCCAACCCACACAGCCTGCTCACCACAGTGAACCGCGCTCAGGGACAGGGGACAGTAAAGAGAGCCACCGATAACACCCAACTTAATAACCCTTACCACCCCCCTTCCCCTCCTAGGACAGCAAGTGAACGAGTCGCCAACTCCAGCTGGAATACCACCCACAGACGGAGCCCAAACTAGTAGCGGACACCCCCTCACCCGCCACTACACCACAAGAACCACAAGACAACCAGACCAAAGCAGGACCAAACTGGATGTCACCAAACAAAGACTAAACAGCTCTCAATCCTACAATGCCGCGCAAACGACCCATTCCAAGGAAAAAACAAAGAGATGAAAGAACAAACACTCCAGAACAGCAACCTAGAACAACAACCATAGACTGGACCCCCACAGACAGGAACACAAACCGAAGGAACTCTGAGAGAAGAGAAAAATCCCTCTACCAAACTCCATACCTCGCAGACAACTGGCCACCATGGCAATCCAACCCAACATTAGAAGCAGCAACATCAAACAACCTAACACATGCAAGTAGAAGAAGGATGACCAACACAAACAACAAACAGACGACCAACCCAATAACCCCCTACAACACCAAAGCAAGAGGAACCTCCAATCAACAACCACAACTCCCGGAAGACGAACCCGATGAAAACACAAAAAACCCAAGACAAAACCTAGAAGAACTCTTCGAAGACGCTGACACCCTGAATCCCACAGCCCAACAAGTGACTGACTAGGAAGGAAACCTCAACACCGAGCGGAAGACGACCTCGACAAAGCCCAAACCAAACAACACCTCCAAACTTCACTGCAATCTAATAAACGCAAGATCCATGTCAAAACATTCAACAGAGATCTTCGACCTACTCGACGACGACGTCATTGACATCCTGTTCATCACAGAAACATGGCTAGACGACAACTACAAAATCACACTCTAAAGCTGCCTTCTGACCGACTTCAAATGCCTACAAATAAACAGGAAAAACAAAAAAGGAGGAGGCATCGCTATAGCATTCAAAGAACACCTGAAAATAAAAACTGACGAACCACTCAACATCCTCAACTGCAAAACCATGGTAATACACCTAACAGCGAGCCCAAAAACAAACATCACATTCATCCTGGTATACAGACCACCAACTTATGATGCAACATTCGTCGATAACTTCATAGAAGCCATCACCAACTTAGCCATCAACCACGAACACCTAATCATCCTGGGGGACTTCAACATCTGGTTTGAAGACAGCCACGCTAACTCCCAAAACTCACTAATTGAACAACTCAGCACCATGAAACTACGACAACTAGTCAAAGGAGCAACACACTTGGCAGGACACACTCTAGACGCAATTTTCGCCAAAGAAAACCTCATCACCACAGCACCTCCGATACAATTACTGTGGAGCAACCATCTCATCATCCCATTCATGATCACTCTGCCTACCCAAGCCTACATCCAACATTCTGAAACTCACAACCACCACCAAAAGAAACTGGAAACACGTCAAAGAAAGCAACATATTCGAACAACTGGAATTAACGAAACCCTCAACTACAGAACTGGCGCTAGCTGACCTAGACGGGAAAGCAGAGATACTGCACAAATGGATTGCAGATACAATAGACAAGATCGCCCCAGAAAAACCGCTCACCCCATCAAAAAAAGAGCCATGGCAAAATGGTTCACCCCACTATTAAACTACATGAAAAAGGAAAACAAAAAGATGGAATTGGAATGGAGGAAAGAATACACCCCAGGGAAAAAAACACTGTACCAGAAACAAATCCGTGCATACAAGAAGGAAATTCAAAAGGCAAAGAGAAGACATTACGATGACAGAATCAACAATGCCACCAACACACAAAAAGAAATGGTTAGCATCATTGAAGAAATGAGAAACCCACCAGGCTACGATAACACCCCAACACCCTCAGAAAAACTATGCAACGATCTGGCAGACCACTTAAAAGAAAATCAACGACATCCGTCAAACCATACAAAAACGACCAACCAACTACAACATACAACCCAACAAACCTAACACGGAACCACAACACAAACTCTGAAGCTTTCCTGAAATATCAGCAGAGGCATTCGCAATGCTGGTAAAACGAAGCAAGAAAGCGGGGTCACCCATGGACCCATGTCCCCCAGACATCTACAAATCAATCCTTGCACAAGGATCGCCAGCAGAACACTACAGAAACCTTCTAAACCTATCACTATCAGCAGGGACTGTACCGAAGATCATCAAATCAGTATACATCAAGCCACTCTTGAAAAACACAAGTGGTGACGTAGATGACCTTTCCAGCTACAGGCCAATCTCTAACATCCCCTACCCAGCAAGACTTCTAGAAACCTATGTATATAAACTAACCCAAGAACACGTAGAAAAACACCACCTGCTGGACCAAGCTCAAATCGGTTTCAGACCAGCGAGAGGAACTGAAACAGCACTACTATCCATCTGGGACGACCTCAAAACTAACGCAGACTCAAACACTACCTCAGCCCTTAGTCTGCTCGACCTCTCTGCAGCCTTTGACACAGTTAGCCAGGACACCCTGACCAAAAGACTAGAAGACATAGGCATATTCGACACAGCACTACGCTGGACCAAATCATTCCTAGCAGACAGAACAGAAACCGTATGGATAAAAACTTTCAAATCCACTCCACGAGTTAATGACTGTGGAGTACCACAAGGATCCTCACTATCTCCCCTATATTTCAACATCTATCAGACTCCGATCATCAGAATCTTCAAAAAATACATTACAATTACATGTTACAACTACGAAGATGACACTCAGATCATCTACAAAATCAAAGACACTGATGCCGACCATTCAACCCTAACCGACTGTCTAAAAGAGTCTTCAACTGGATGGATGCCAACAACCTGAAAATAAACCCAGGAAAGACAGAAATCATGATCGTATCCAAAGACCAAGAGAACAAAACCACCATCCCATGGCCCACGGAAATGGGAAATGCACCAACACCATCTAAGGTAGTAAACAATTTGGGAGTCCTTATGGCCAACAACCTAACCCTGGAACCACAAATAAATGCAACAGTGAAGAAATGCTTTTTCCTCCTCCACACGGCAAGAAAAATTATACCTTTCCTCTCCTTCACACACAAAACACTCACTATCGTCGCCCTAATCATGTCAAAAATCGACTATGCAAACAGCCTCTACCTCGGAATAACACAATACCTTTTGAAGAAACTGCAACAGATCCACAATGCAGCAGCAAGACTACTCCTCAAACTATCCAGAAGATACCACATCACTCCAGCCCTAAAAACACTACACTGGCTCCCAGTAAAACATTGCATTACCTTCAAAACAATGTGCATAACATACAGGGCAATCAGCGGACAAGGAGCAGAATTCCTACAACAGAAAATAACAGTCTACAAACCAACAAGACCCCTCCGATCAAGCAACGAAATCCACCTGTAACTCAAACCATACCTTAAGAAAAAACTTGGAGGCACCTCCTTCTACCACTTAGCCGCAAAAACCTGGAACAACATCCCAAAAGAAATAAGAAACACTGAAGATCACCTAAAATTCAGGAAATCACTAAAAACCTGGCTCTACAACACCACAGACTAAACCTGGAAACCAAAACCGGAAAAAGGATGACTACACCGAAAAGACAAGGACATCCTCGACCCGAGAAAGTAACTCTCACGGCACCTGGACGGGTGACACCGGATAGACAGGAACACAGGCGGCACGCACAGAGACTGAGTCAACTACCCCAGACAATCCCACCAACACTTTTGCACGCCCCTTAGTTACCGCCAGGCGCCACATTGGTTGGAATTATCGAGATATTGGCAATCACCACACTACCTGCAAGTTAGAGGTGGGGCCAGAGGAGTTGGGAACCTCTATGCCAGTCGGACCCAGATCAGGACAGAGCCGCATCAGGGGAGACTACGCAAGCCGAGCGCCTCAATTCAGGACAGAGACGCAAACTAACCAACCCTACTAACAATTTCCCTTTCTGCATACACCTCTCAAACTCCAAACCAAACACAACCAAAACCTACAGCACAACAAACTTCACAAACTTCACTACATCGCAACAACAAAACAAAAACACACATACCCTTGCACAACAGTACACAACGACTACCGGCCGCAAACACCCCAGGCCCAGCCAACGGACCCACCGGGCTGAGGCCGCCAACAGCACATCACTACTCTCTTGCACTTTTCCTGCTTCCTCCCACTAACTCAACCTCCACTCCTCTTTCAGAGCCGCCAGAGCGCAAAGGGACCACTCCGGTGGTGATAGTATGTGGTACAAATGTCCTTTAACATTAACATATATTTATAATGTGCCAAAAGCCCGCAGGCATCAGGGCGCGACAAAGACACAGGGACGGTGGAGTGACAGGACAGGACAGAAAACGGAAAGGATCAGGCTCTACATGGCCACAGAAAGTAAGTGATAAGGGATTTCTTACTTGAATAGCGTGGTTTTCAGCTGTTTCCTGAACAAAAGCAAATTGCTTTCGAGCCTGAGATTCCGAGATAGTTCATTCCAGTAAGAGATGGCCTTGCTTGGAAATGCTCTGCCTAGACCTGGGGTGACTAGGCTTGAGCAATCCTTGTTTAGCGGATCTCAAGCTTCGTCCTGACTCGTACCAGTTGAACTCTTTCTTCAGGTATACTGGAGCTGTTCCATTAAGGCAGCGGTGAACCAGTGTCAATGATTTGAAAATGATACGGTCAGTGATCGCCAGCCAGTGTAGGTCTTTTCTGTCTGTTGTAATGTGTTCGCATTTGGACTTTCCCACAATGGCCCGGACGGCGTTATTCTGGATGATTTGACATTGCTTTAAAAAACTGCTACTGGCACCCAGTAATAAGGCGTTTCCGTAGTCCAATCGTGACAAGATAGTGGCTCTGGTTAGTGTGGCACTGTTTTTTGGTGTCAAGAAGTGGTATAGTGCGGCAAAGAAGCCTCTGGAAATATTGACAGTTCCGTTTTAGGTAGGCGGTTTGTGCTTCGGAACCTAGAGATGATTGTAGGTATATGCCGAGTGTTTTAACTTTGTTAGACACCGTGATGGGCAAGTCTATTTTGCAGAGCGATGTGTAATCAGGGCCTAGGCTTTTTAAGGCTTTTGTGGAGCCAAATGTCATGAGCTCTGTTTTAGTGCTATTAAGGCACATCCAGTGTGATTTCATCCATGTTTCTATTGTATTATAGATTTCTGATAATTTGTTGTTGTCAGTAGCATGGTTCCCGCACAGTTCCATGATGAGCTGTGTGTCGTCTGCAAAATTGGTGAAGAAGATCCCCAGATGTGTGAGAAGGGTGCAGAGACAACGGATATAAAGATTAAAAAGCAAGGGGGAAAAACTAGCTCCCTGTGGAACACCACAGTCCACTGGGCTGGAGAGCGTGGAATGTCCTCCCCAGGTAATTTTAGAATTTCTATCCTCTAAGAAGGATGAAATCCAATCGATACCTTCCTTAGAGCAATTTCCAGCTGTGTCTAGGGCCTCTCGGAGCTTGCCGTGATCTAATAAATCAAATGCAGCCGAGAGGTCCAAAAGCACTAGCAGACCTGCCTTTCCCTTGTCTCCAGGATGCCTAACATTTCAGTTTGTAAATCCAATAGGGCAGATTCGTTGCTGTGGGCACTTCTGAAACCTGATTGTTGGGGATGCAATAGGCAGTGTTTGTCTACGTACTCTTGTAGCTGTTTTGTGGCAACTTTATCAAGGATTTTCAACAGAAAATTGCAGTTGGTGATAGGCCTAAGGTTTGTCATGTCCTGTTGGTCTAGACCAGGTTTTTTTATCAATGGTGTAACTGTGACTGTTTTTATTCTAGCGGGGACTTTCTGATCCCTGAATGAGGCGTTTGTCATGCGACATAGAAAGGGGGCGAAAACATCTGTGTTGTTTAGAATGAATTTAGGAGGTAGGATGTTTTCAGAACAGGAGGTGCAGTTCATAGATGAAAGTGTATCCAGCATTTCTTCTACCGATATGGGTAAGAAATTAAATTTGGTAATGTTAAGTTCTAGAATCCCTTCCCTATTTTCAGTAAGTTATCAGAAACACTACCTTTCCAAGGGTAGTGTTTCTGATAACTTACAATTAATTATGTTATCTCTAGCCTTTGTGATTTTGTTGGCGAACGCTGTTTAGCCCCGTTCGCAGTCTGCTAGGGTAGGTAGAAATGGTGGTGATAGAGTCAGTGGTTTTTCAATAGATTTTAAGACTTGAAACAGCTTGCCTGTTGAGTTAGAAGCCCCAGTAATTTTGGTCATTGTAGTAGTTCATTTTGGCTTCAGTTAATTTGTCTCTATACAGAAGGTGAGATTTTTTCCAATTTTCTTTATCGGACTCAGAGGATGTTTTATGCCATTCTCTCTCCAAGTTTCTTTTTCCAGTTTTAAGTGTGGCAAGTTCGGTTGTGTACCAGCTCTGGTGGTTGGGATTGGGCCGAACTTGTTTAATTTTAAGTGGAGCCTGTAGGTCTAATAATTCTTGGAAATGGGAACCGAATGTGGATGTGATGGAATCGCAAGGATCATCATCAGTAGTATTGTCCAGGATGTGTGTCCAGTGTCTCTGATGGCAGGGGTCTCCTAGCCATTCACAAGAACACTATCTTTATAATACTCTTTAGTATTATCTGGGATGGAATTATAGACATCTAAATTCTGTTGTTCCCACAAGCCCAGGGACACTAAAGAAACACTAGCTGAGACTTGCATGGGTGCATAGGCCAGTAGGTGAATGTTTCCACTGGCCATAGGTACTTCATCCTCTGGGGAGAAGGCTAAGAAGACAGTGTGGAGCCCTGAAGGTTTACCCTTACATCTGGCATCCACTTTCACATGGTCAGTTGGCCCACAAACATAACATTTTCCAAATGTCTTGATGAATGGGGGTTTGTTCTGACCTCCATCTGGTTTGGGTCCAGATGGTGCACTAGCCTGATTTGGTTTCCCTTGTGGTTTACCCTTATGTTGCTGTTTGTGGCCCTCTTTTGGATTGGAGGCATTAGAATCTTCTTTGTTATCTTTCTTTGGCTGCTTTCCTTCATCCTTCTTCTGAGTTGCCCCAGAATCCTTGTGAGCTCACAAGTCAGCAGCCTTAGCTAACTTCTTGGGATCTATCTCCTTAGAATCAGCCAAGTGATGTCTGAGCTCAGGAGAGCAGGCATCATAAATTGACTCCAACATAACAAGATTTCTCATACCTTCATAAGTGTTCACTCTGTAACCCTTTACCCAACCATCTAAGTTTTTCAAACATTCACATACTCAGGTAGCCCAAGGTGTACCATCATGCTTTTTGAGGGTCCTAAATGATAATGATGATAATGATGTGTTATTTATATAGCACCTCTTAAGGTACTGGGAAGGGGTCTTCCCAAATCTAGCAATTAAAGCTAGCTTCACATACTCATAATCCATCCTATCCACCTCCCCCAACTCCATCACAACATCAGATGCAACAGTGGGTAGCCTAGAGAAGAGCCAAGGAAGCAACTGATTCCCTGTAAGACCTTGTATCCCATGGTTATATTCAAATATTGCCAACCAATCCAAAATCCAAAAGCATAACCTCATACATACCCACATTTTATTTAGGCATACAGGTTCTCTTAGGACTGGAAGACCTAGAAGACTCTGGGAGAGAAGCATTTTCAAGAGATAACCTTTTCATTTCTAGTTAATTATTCAACTCCATTTCTCTGAGTTTAAGTTCTTGGTGTTTTTGTTTAGTTTGAGCATTTAAACGTTTGAATTCCAATTCAAGCCTCATCTTTTCTAGAGCAATGAATTCAGGACTGAGTGTAGGACCTGATGGGGTCCCAGTGGACAAAGGTTGAGGTTGCTGAGCAGACAAGGGAGCAGTGAGGCCCACATTTGGGAACACATCTACTTCCTCTAACTCATAAATAATAGACACATTATCATCCTCATTATTTTCCACATTTGCTAGAGAGTCAAGTATTTTCAGACCCACTCATCAGACTTTGTTTCTTTAACAACTTTTCAATCAATTCAGACGTTTTGCCTTTGGCAGAGGGATTCCTTTCTCTACACAGATTTTTTAAATGGTCCACAGTGTAACTAAGGGGGGGCTCCTGACTGTAGCTTTCTATATCAGACATGATTAATATTGCTTTTTAGTGATGTTAGCCTTGTGGTTAGTTGATCCAAGGTAATAGCAGCACTCTAAGTGTAATTACTATGCTTGATCCTCACCGCTGTACACCAGTGTTAGGCAGAATTATATGCAGTACCCTTTGGGAACACCATACACAATTCAGACTACAAATGAAAGTACAAATTCACCTTTGGTACAAGACTCTACTACACAGTAAAAGTGGTAGCGATGGGTGAGCAGCCAGGCCTATCTCAAGAGCAAGTGAGCAGTATCAATCGTTACACACAGGACAGCAATTACTATGATTCAAACAAACACTGACTCAAGGTTTCTGAGTAAAAGAATATACATATATGTACACATCAGTTGTATAACATTTCACTAAGGTAAAGCAGTTCACAAATCACACTCTTAATACACCACACCACTCCCAATAGTTAAGATCACAACATGAAGTGGGAGCAAAATGGCACTCTAGAAACTTAAAAAGGGAGGGAAATACAAAATTAGGCAGGAATTGAGAAGCACAAACAGTTAGGTAAGCAAGGCAATCTAGAAAGAGGAACTACAGTGATGGAACCAAATCAAAAAGGCATAGGGCCAAAATCAATAGGACAAAAGTCTTTTGCTCAAGATCACACAGTTCAGGGTAGTTTGCAGTTAAGTCTTTGCCAAGCGTTCTGGACAAAGTGGGTCAGCAGAAAAGGGAGTTTAAAGAATAGAGAAGGACAAGCCCTTGGATTGGAGAAAGATTTCATGCACTCTCGCCACGGCTGGACGGAACGAACAACCGGATTTGCACAGTACCTTTAAAGAATCTGTAGCTGAGGCAGACGTTTGTGGCAGTTCCTACAGGCTCATGGTTCGTGAAGCGACTGTCGGACTGACATGAAATAGGAAGACTCGAGGGTCCTGCACTGCCCAGGGAAGAAAGCAGCAGCAGAGAAAAGCAACAAAATACAAGGTGCGCTCCTTAAAACCCAAGCAGGGTCCGACCATCCTGGCTATCCGGCCCACTCTAGCTCTGTACAGCAAATTCAACCAGAGCAAGGAGTCCTGGCTTGTAGTTTGGGCAAACTGGTTGGTTCCACCAGCTCGGGGGAAGAGGTTTCCTGGAGGATCTTCTCTGTTATTGGAGTTTGAAGATTCTGACCTGCAGCAGGGCTTCACCAGGCGGATCAGTCGTGGTAGGGGTCCTCTTCCGTCAGCTCCTCATCAGTTCTTTCATTCCAGTGGCGATTCTGCCTTTCCAGACCCAGAGACCTGCTTTTTATGCAATTTTCCCACATTCACACAGCCTGGCTGTCAATCACACGGCAGGATGGCTGTCCTGGCAGTACAGCCGCCTAGCCAATCAAACAGGACTGCGACTTGGGTTACCAAGGGAACCCATGGCAGGGGTCCTAAACCCCCTCCCTCACAGCCTGCCTACCCAGACTTTCAGGCGCCTAAGGAGGGCTTCTGCGTAGAAACCCGCAAAGAGACGGTGAGCAAAGGAACCAAACCTGGTTTGGCGCGCAGAGAAAAACACGAGAAAGACATTTTCTTTCTCCATGAGGCAAAGCACTCCCTGCATGGCCCCCACCATCTCTGTCTGCGAACACCAGCCAGGCAGGCCTGATAAGCCAGCCCTTCTCCATTTTCTACTCAGGTAAGAGTCACATCATCTGTGTCTGAACAACCAAACTGTTTACGCATTACAATCTTTCACAGTGTACCATAACAACTTTGCAGTGCCGCGGCTCTTCTCTTCTGTCTGTCTCATTCAGCATGGCTTCAAAATTATAGGCCTCATGCTTTCTATTCTCTAATGCAGTGCCTAACGCATTCACTCATTCCAAGCACTATATATAATGCAGACTCAATGCATACTCTAAGTGCACATTCATGCGTGTCTCTAAATGCATACATAATACATATGTCTCTACATGTGTCTACAAATATAACATGTGTCTCTACATGGCACTTCAAATATAACAGGCCTCTTTCTATAGCAAATGCAATCGCTACATGATATGTGGATAATGGATAACTAATCACACTACTAATGTTATAATTCATGTCACTACTAATCAGAATGTAGGATGGATAACTTGATACCTAAATGGGTCACAAATTACTAATGATTCACTACAATGAGTAACTAATCTGGATTTCTAATGATAACACTACAATGCTTCTCCGTAATATCTGGTTTCACAAGGCGATGTGATGGTGCTTGTTCATTCGGGAGTTAAGTGTTGAATGTTGTTGCTGAGGTAAACCTGAAGCGGTTCCTCTAGTCCATATGTGTAGTACTTTATCTTTTTATTTAGCAACCTATATCAAACCTTACTTGCTCCTGTCTCACCTTCTGTGCCAACTCACTTGTTTGTCTTTCCACTGTCACCAACGGTAAATACTGATTATTGTTAGGTTGTTTGCACCACTCCTCTTGACCTGCACAACCTGCAGCCCATCTCCCTTTGTGTCTACCTTATCATTTAATTCCTAGACTTAGATATGGGCTCTGACCTATCCAAAATAGCACCTACACCTGCAGTAGGGACCAATGCATTCTTCATGTTTTCCACTTATGGGGCATTTACCTGTAAATATCTGAAACATTTGAATGTTTTACCCCCTTTCTGAAGGACTTTCAGTGTCCCCTTGAGGGCTTATTTGATACTGATCATCTTGTTGTCTTGTTCTGGGCTTTGGAACAGAGAAATTGTAAGGTGTCTGATGGTACTTGGTCAGCATACTTCGACTGGTACAAGGAATCAACAATCAGATAATGTGACGGTCAGACCAGATTACTTAGGAACTCTCAGGAAAGGCTAGAGAAGAACAATACAAGCATCCCTCCAACGCCAGCCAGCCAAACAATAAACACACTCGCAAACAGGCCTCTACCCAAGTGTTTCAGTAAACACTGTTAAAGACTCCCATTCAGAAGCACTTCCACCACCACCTGTTTACCTTTAAGATGCACTATCAACATATACGCCTCTACTGATAGCCCGCACACCACCCCCATGCCACAGCAAGCAGCCATGCCACTCCAGCCACACACACCCACCCTCCCAGTGCCCTCCTCTGGCTCTCACGCCACCTGCTGCGCCCCAATTACCACCTCAATTTTTACGTTTTATTGCCAGAGCCAAACCTCTAGCTTCCTCCACCCCCATTTCTCCCACTCAACATCACTGTCATAACAGCCTGGAACACAGGTGGACCACTGTCTATTTACAAAAATCTCTTAATGCAGCAGACCCAGGCTCGCCACTCTACACTGCATTGCAAGAACTAACTAGACAAGAACTCAAATTGTCACATGCCTCTATGTCTACAAAACTGGCACTGCACACTATGAACGACTCATCATCCACCACTGCTGCAACTGCCCTTATGCCTATGCACACCTACCCTCAGGCCAATATCGAGGCTGAACCTATGAGAATTCAAACTCCCTGGAGCTCCACTGACTTACACCATATGGCACAACAATTCCCCACATTGCCTGACAACCCCGCTGCTTTCATGGAACATTTGAGCACAGTGATTGCCTGTTATGACCCTACCATTGGAGACTTTAAACAACTCCTACAAGTTGTGCTCAGTGACTATGCAAACAAATTATGGACACACTACAGTGGCCTGACACAAAGGTGAAAGGTGATGCTATTGATGCTAATATTACTGCACATGCCGCCTTCATCAAAGAAAAATACCCTGTCAAATCTGACTGGTCAACAATAGCAGCCTGCAAGCAGAACCAGTCTGAGTCTCCATATGACTAACTATCTAAATTGACTGACTGTTTCACTAAATATTCCAGTATTGCAAATGCTGGGGACCAAGCTTAACCAGCATTAGTTTCTCATCCCGTGAATGGTCGCCTTCTTGAAATTTCAAACAATATTCAAAAGGATCAGATTATGTGGCAAGCTGAATTTATTTAAAAAGGTATACAGTGTTAATAATGAAAAATAAATAACAAATGACAATTATAACGAAAAATAAATAATGAAAAATACCTACTTTATAAAGAAAATATATGTGGGGCTGGGGTAAAGGATTAACTCTTCAGGGGAGGGGTTTGGGATAGGTGTGTAGCAGGGGGAAACAGGGGCTTGGGGGACCCTGCCCCAAAAAATAAAAACAAATTGCTATTTGTTTGTTATTTTTCTTTCGTTATAAATTCACTCGTTATTTAGTTTGTCCTTTATAAGGCATGCAACCATTGAAAAAGCTTTGCACGCAGCTCAATATTTCTACGACACACTCAAATGCCAGGAGCAAGATGGTGTCACCCACCTCAAGGCTTTGCAAATACAGCATGATCAACAAAAAACTACCTCCGGTGGCCGGGAGCACCCCACGCCAAGCCTACACCAAACAAGCTCCTCCTTCTTTTCCCCAAGGCCACCAGTGACAACAGACATTTTCACACCCATATTTGCCTGTCCCGCAAACCCTACCAACAATGTCTTACCAAACCTGCCAGATCACAGCAATGTGGGCCCACGACTAAATGCAATAGTTTCATTCCTCTTGGAAATTATAATTACAACCCTACATCCCCACCACCAACACCCTCCACCCCCTCCTTCTCTTAATGGGGGCTACCAAGATACGCATATCTCCTATAGTCCACAATGACATTGAAGGAGGGACCTTGGAATGCCGTCTGCTGCTTTGCTCTGGCGGGACTGGTCCGGTCTCTATCTGAAATGTGACATCCAAGGACAAAATGTAAATTGTTTAATTGACACAGGTGCTAGGTGCTCAATGCTATGAGGTGCAGAATTTCTACATGTTAAAGTTGCTAGAGAAATTGTAAATGCAATTGGTATGTCTGGCACCACCATCCCACACCCGGTGTCCAATAAATTATCTGTTTCTATTGGCCACATCACTGAACATCATGTCTTTCTACTGAGCGCTTGCTCACCTGCAAATTTGTTGGGTATTGATCTGCTGTCCAAAATGCATTGTAGCATTTATTGTCTCTGGATGGTATTTACCTAGACATTCCACAGTCTAGAAAAGCTGAATGTTTGTGCCTCCACCAACAGCCCACACAGCGAAGCCTCCTTCAGATCCTTCATCACTCCTCACAACCGCCCAAGCTACACAGATACAACACATTATTAACTCATTGTCAGTTGCCCTCTGTAATACACAATCCAATGATTTAGGCTACATTCCATCCGCCAAACCTGTTTGCATCACTCTTAATCCTGAGGTCCTTCTGCCACAAATACCTCAGTATAGGATCACCCCAAAAGTGGAGGAAGGCATTAAACCTCTCATCACCTCCCTCAATAAACAGGGCATCCTCTAGCCCTTGTAATACTCCAATACTCCTGATAGAAAAAAATGGGAACATGCAAATTCAATTTTTCTCACAATTTGTGCGCCCTTAATAAGGCCGTCATTCCTTCACATCCGGAGGTAACAGACTCCCCCACCATCCTCTCCTGTATCCCGCCAAATGCCCAATTTTTCACTTATCATTGATCTTGCCTCTGCCTTTATCTCTGTCCCCATTGTTGTGGGTATGATAATATAGTAAATATGACGTTATGCATTGTTGATCTTGATGCATTGGAATGTGGAACAGGGAACTGTATTACAGATGGAATGTTGGGGCTGATGGAAAGTCAGTTGGCTGATCAATAATGAGGTTGAAGACATAACATGGAGTATGGCATATATTTAGATATTATTGAATAGATATCAAAGAATGTAACATTTGGTGACGAGGAGAACAAAACAAAACCATAAGCGTGATGGAATAACAGAGGAAAAAGGAACTTGACTTGAAAGCGGAAACATATGATGAAAGCGCTCTGTCAATGGAAATGAACAAGAAAAGATGGTAAGGTGCATGAAAGGGAATGGTGTCAGGAAGTGGATAAAGTGGATAAACATGCAGTGAGTAGTCAAGGAGCAACATATTAGGCAAAGCGAAATCGAAATAGGAAGCATTATTTGAAAAAGCACTAACGGTACTCACACGCAGCGCAGCGCGAGGCAAGGAGCTGGGGGCCTGTATGACGAATGCGGAAAGCAGCCTAATAAACGCTAGAGGAAAGGACACCGTACGTGAAATAACATGCGGCCATCTTGGAAAGGAAATAAAGGGTTGCATGGCAATGGGAAGCAAAATGATGAGATAAAGACAACAAAAGCAAACAGTGTGAAAGGGACATGATCGTTTAAAAGAATATGCAGCACATGTTCAAATAAACAAAGCAACAAAAAAAATACTGAAAGTTTGGAAATGGAAAGATATAACCATACATAAAAAAGAGTAAACAGAGGTTATAAAAAAAAATACAGACTGAAAGGAAATCTATTCAACATCAACATCAATAATCATAGGAAAAGAAGTTCTACAAAACTAAATAAACACTGGATACTGAATAAGTACAGAATAATAAGCAAATACTGCAAGTGTGAAAACAAAGCAAAGGATAAATCAAAAAGCAAAGTCAAAAGACAAACAAACAAAGACAGATAATCAAATATTGATGAAATATCAAACTCAATGTCATCTAAAAATGCAAATGGGACTCAAGCGCAAATTCATCTCAAATTGCGTCTGGGATATTATTGCCCTTGAATCCAGTCAGCTGTTTGAGGCGTCCAAACCCTTTCAGTTTAGAACCTCAAGAAGACCAAGGTCAACGATGGCAAGAGTGGCTAGATTAATTTGAGCAGTTCTTAAGAGCAGTCTGGAATCAAAATGCCATAAATAAATTGGACATATTCATAAATTTGGTCGGCAAAGAGTTGAACAGTGTTATCAAAACAGCACCTCCAGAGGAGAAAGTAACATATCAACTTCTGGTAACGGCAATCAGTAGTAGACTGGTAATTCCACCAAACAAGGATTATAAGAGGTATAGATTTAATAAATGCACACAAGGTCTGAATGAGTCTATTGCACAATTTGCATTAAGATTACAACGAAAGGCGGCATATTGTAATTTTGCAAATTACAATGACAATGAAGCAATAACATTGAGAATTATTTAAGGTTGTGTATCATCTCAATTCAGGAAACAGCTGTTAAATAAAACGCCCCCATTGAAAGAAGTGCTAGAATTAGCAAGAGTATATGAGAAAGTGGATACTCAGGTGGCGAATATAGAAAATCCAAAGAAACTGGACACCATTGCTGCTATAGGACAAAATGTACAATGGCAAAAGAGATACTCCAATATGTCATCTGGAGCAGCACCTCTTCAGGATGGGTGGAATAATTTTCGAGGGAGTCCGTTAGAGAGACAATGCTACAGGTGTGGGTTTGAATTCCCACACAAAGTTAAGTGTCCTGCTCTAGGTCAATTGTGTCTACGATGTGGACAAGAAAATCATTTTCAGACAATGTGCTGAGAAAGAGCAATTACACTTATATATAGATCTAACACACCAATGGTACCAAACAGAAGGTATGATGGTAAAACAACTTTCAACGTAAGACCATTTCCAGAAAAGAGGTAACAAGATTGAGTGGACTATCCGGAGTGAATCAACAAGCTCAACAACCAGGATTTGTTAGAGCAATGGATAAGCTACAAGTAGGAATATCTGAGCAGAGAGGTCTGGACCAGGATCAAGCTGTGAAATTGTGCCAGAGTCAGAGTCAGGAAGAAATACAGATCAGGGTTCCCTATGAAAACCCTCCAGTAGAGGAAGAGTATGTAAACAAAGACCAAAATCAATATCAGGAGTATCATAGATACAGTAAAAATATATGTAAGACTGATCTATAACAATGGGGATGATAAAGTATCCATAAAAGTTACTGTGAACCTGGATGGACAGGATATACCATTTCTAGTAGACACTGGTGCAATGGTAAATGTAATGAGTGAAAGAGCGTATGGAGGGGTATCAGCATTATATCCTTTAAGGCCATCAAGGGCTCAAATATTTCAGTGGGGTGCTAAACAACCAATATTATCAAAAGGACAATTTCAATGTGATTTGATTCATGATGGATGGTGCAATCCCGTTAACATGCATGTTATAAGTACCCCAGTTGTGGGTCGATGTCTCATTAGTTGCAAAACTGCTACGGAATTACAGCTCATTGATGTTAAGTATAAACAGTCGGAAAAGACACAAGGGGTTCCATCACAGCATCACAATGTGTGTGCTCTTGCAAGAGAGACATTGGATTTGAGATTAAAGAGAAGTTTCCTCAGTTATTTCGAGGTGTTGGAAAACTGAAAGATAGCGTAATACAGTTGCATATTGATACATAAGTTTGTCCTGTTCGTCAGCACCCCAGGAGAATCGGGTTTCATCTACAAGCCAAAGTGTCTCAGGAGTTACAACAATTAATTGATAATGGCATCATTGAGAGAGTTGATGGCAGACCTACACCGTGGATATTTCCGTTGGTAGTGGTACCTAAAGCAGATGGTCATCTTTGTTTATTTGTGGATATGAGAATTTGTAATATTGCAATACAGAGGGAGCAACATCCAGGACCCAGTATTGAGGACATGATAATTTGTTTGAATCAAGCCACTAGATTCACAAAATTGGATCTGAACCAAGGGTATCATCAGCTGGTAATTGATCCAGATTCAAGACCCATAACCAACTTTGTAATATGTTAGGGATTTTTTAGGTACAAAAGACTGAGTTTTGGAATTTCGTCTGCCGCTGAGATATTTCAAGAAACGATAAGAAGAGTTATTGCACCAGTAAAGCATGCATTCAATTATAGTGATGATGTATTAGTATATGGTGTAAATCAGAGTCAGCATGATGAGGCACTGGAGCAGGTGTTTAGGATCCTTCAGGATAATGAGTTGACGTTAAATGGTCCAAAGTTGAGGTGAACAAAAGTAGTTTACGATTTTTCGGACATATATTCTCAGAAAATGGGATCAAGGCAGACCCAGAGAAGGCGAACACTACTTTAGAGTTGGATGGTCCAAAGGATGTGGCTGAGGTGAGATCATTTTTAGGAATGACTGGCTACTGTGCGAGGTATTTTCCCAATTATGCAACGTTGACTGACGCTTTGAAGCAGTTGTTGAAGAAAGATGTGGCGTTTCAGTGGAATGAAGATTGCAAAGAAAGTTTAGAATTGATAAAAAAGGAACTGCCAGTGAAAGGCAGTTGGAATATTTCAATCCAAGATGGGAGACTGAAATCACGGTGGATGCAAGCCCGGTGGGTCTGGGGGCCACTTTAGATGAAACAGAACCAGGAAAAGATAATGTCAGACATATTGTGGCGTATGCAAGTCGAGCCCTGAGTCCAATTGAACAGGCATATTCACAAGCTGAAAGAGAAAGTGTGGCAGCAGTATGGGCTTGTGAGAAATTTAATCATTTTGTAATTGGAAAACCATTCACTTTGATTACAGATCACAAGGCCCTCTTGGCTATATTTGGGATCCCTAGAGTTAAGATGCTGGATTTTGGACCTGAAGAACCGCCTTGCAAAAGTGTGCCATGAGACAGGCCTAATTGGCCTGATGCTCTCCCTCTTGCACTCATGGACATAAGAAACCCTGTAATTAGAGTACACAACCTCTCCCCACATGGGATTCTCATGGGAAGGCGCATGAGAATGGCAGTTACTCTGCCCCCTTCTCTTGAACTCTGTGATTTACAACTGAATGATGCTCTTCTTGTTTCCTATTGCAAAAGACGAATGCTTGTTGTCAGTTCTCACTTTCAGCAAATCCAAGAAGCTCTTCCTCAATCACTTGAAACACTGTGCCACAGCCTCCTGCCTGCAGACTGGGTAGTCTGAAAGTGCATCAGTGAAAATCCTCACTGCACTCTTGCTGGATAGGACCGTTCCTCATCCTGCTGACAACCCACACCGCAGTATGAGGCCATGACTCCTGGGACCACGCAAGCCATACTTTAACTGTGTGAAAACAGTTTCTCCAATCAACAGTGAAGAACAGAAAGGGGTCCAGGACAAAGATACCCCGCCGTCTGCCAGCACCAAAGAGACAGCAAAGCTGCAATCTGCAATGGTACAGGATGAAGACACCCCTCTTCAGCTGTCCACTGAGGTCCCAGAAGCTAAACCCCTGGTGACTCCACATCCACCACTCCTCGATGATGAAGTTCTGCTACCTGTCCAAAGGTGCAACTTGCAGAGTGTGGCCACCATCTCACCTGACATTAGCAGGTGAACCACACCTACAAGAAGCATGGCACTGCTATGCCTGTCTCCCATGGGTGGCCCATCACTCTCAAAATAGTTTTCACCAAGCAGCTACAATAACACTGCGCACCTGAAGTGTAGGTGCATAGGTTCTCCAGCCCAAGAGGTTTGGGGGCCAGCTGAATGTGCCCAGCACCTCAGCTGTAGGATCTGTTCTGCTGTTATTGATCTCTGCACATTCCATCCAGGTCTGACCCACGTGAAGCACCTGGGTCTCCTCCTCGCTGCTCCACAGATGCGAGTGCTGGGACAAAGGCCTGATTTCATCCAGCTCTACACTTATGTCATGGTTATTCTTGCAGGGATCCTGAACATGTGCATCACTTTCTCTCCTGTCTACCAGGTCCTGTAATGACTGGCACACTTTGGAAATTTTGAGCATAAGGCCCCAATCACTGTAGGGTAGGACTGCTAAAGCTAGGAATAATGCTGCTATTGCAATATTGATGCATTCACTGTCTGAATGGTTTCGATCATGTTGCTGTCCCTTACCATGATATTGGTTCTGCCTCCCCCTAACTCCGCCATCCTACACCCAGATACCAACACATTCCTCAACTTCTCTTGGGCCCACACTGACTTAATGAATGCCTACGATTGCTATGTATGATCCCACAATCCTATGCACGGCAGTTGGGGGATTCCCTTCATCCCCGTCCCGTTCAATCTTGCTGAATGGTGTTGTGACCTCCTGATCAATACTCCTTTCTTTTTCTCCCAAGTTAACCCTTTGCTTCCCCCGGGGATTCTTCTACCCCAGCTAAGCCAATACTTTACCTCCCAAAATACTGATTGCATTTGTTCCACACGTTCTTCTCTCTTTTACTGCAATATGTACTCTGCCTTTGATGGGTATCACACTGGCTACCTACGTCCTTAACCGAAGTGCTACCACCACTACCTGTAACCACTCTGGAGGATAGCTCATGGGCAACGTTCTCGCCTTGTAAGCAATACGACATGGAGCACCACAAGTTTGTTCCCTGGGTCCGGGCTTTGAAACCTCTGGGTATTAAGTGCATTATAAATAACCTATCATATCATATCATATCACTCAGCTGTCAGTAGGATACAACAATTTCATAGTAATAGCACACCTAGCACCGCAATAGCACTCTTCACCCACAGAGGGTTATATTTCCTTTGTGGGGCTTGCACCTACCAATGCTACCAGCTAACTGGACTGGTCAGTGCACCATTGGGATCATTCACACAGTGATCCGCCATGTGTCCCATTGATCCGCCATGCCTGGACATGGTTCAAAGGCTTTCGATATTTCCTGGTCCCGAACATTGGCACTGGCACTGCAATCAACAGGGTCAATCTTCATTCCCTATCACTCCTCCTCGAACAGGTAGCTAACGACACTGCAAAAGGAATACAGATACATAAAAACAAAAAGGTTACACTCAGAACGATGGTCTTCCAAAATAGTATGGCGCTCAATTATTTGCTAGCTGCCCAAGGAGGTACCTGTAGAATTATAGGACAAGAGTGCTGCACCTGATTTCCAGATATGTCCTCCCAGGTTTAGGAAGTCATAACACACCACCAAGGGGTTGGTACCACCTTACACGAAATAAACCAAGGTTATGCCGGCTCACTATTGACTTGGATTCAAAACACTTTTGGTTCACTGGGCTCTTCCATTCTTTATGGTATTTTAATCATTGTTATAATTGTCACATTTGCAATGATAGTTTTTCTTATTCGCTGCCTTCTGTCATGCTGTGCTAGACAGGTGTCTCACTTGCCTCCAAGGTGATCTCCTCAGAGCTCTGTGTGACAGCTGCCAGGACACTTGTCCTTCTGTATTTCCTGATTATAAACTGTTCATTTCTCTGTGTGATGTTTATTTTCTATCTAATACAAGAAGCTTGGTTTGTCCATCAGTCAGGTGTCTAATCTCCTTATTGCTGCATGCTGAAGCCGAGGCCAAGGTGACCCCTGGGAAGGGGCCCGCCTTGGCTACCGCAGTAACATACACATTCAGAGCATCATCATTCAGTACGCAGATGACCTCCAAGTGTGTAGTAACAATAAAGAGCGGTGTAGAGAGGACTCAGTGACACTGTTGACCTTGCTTGCAGAAAAGGATTACAAAGTGGACAAGGACAAAATGCAGTATTATCAGAAGGAAGTGGTATACATAGGGAAAGTGATATCCTCAGTAGGAAAACGGGTGACCGCAGAGAGAGCAAATGCAGTAAAAAAAACACATCAAAGCCTACCACTGTGAAAGATATGCAACAGTTCATACGTTTGTGTACCTATTGTAGAACATGAATTTTTGATTACTCTGGCTATGCAAAGAACTTTAAGAAGGTTAGAAAGTTAAAGGGTCACGCATATGTACAGGAGAAATGATCACATGTTTTCATTAACTTAAGTATGCTATAAGTAACACTCCAGTGTTAGCAACCTCCAATCATACAAAGCATTTCTATTTGTTCTCACATTTCAATAGGGTGTATTAATGACAACAGTGTTGGGACAACATCTATGGGACACAAACCTTTAGCCTACTACAGCGAGATCTTAGACTCAGTGATGCAGGGAAACTTCCCTTGCAAACAGGGGTCAGCAACTGCAGCTTTTGCAATTGAAAAATCGTTCGCAATAACCATGGGGTGCTCAGTAACATTATATATGAGGCACACAGTTTTTGCCATTCTGCAAAGGTCCAAATCAACCCTCACTACCAAAAGAGCGTCGGCTTATGAGGTCATACTATCCAATCCTTCCATTCACATTGTGAGTTGTCCCACAGTGAACACTGCTACATTAATTGCAATAACCATTCAGACAGGGGAGTAAGTGCATGACTGTATTACATACAAAGGTCCCGAGGATGACCTAATTGAAGCAGGGGAGGATGCACTTGTAGGGGGGATGTCCTTTTTGTTGATGGTTCATCAACAACAGATCAGGAGACGGGACAAAGGAATGTCATTGGTGCACCTCATAGATATTGAGTACGAAGTAGCAATTAAAAAGAGGTTACCAACACACTATTCTGCACAAGCAGCAGAACTCATTTCACTGATTGAAGCATAGAAGCATCACAAGGGTGTCTAGAAACAATATATTCTGATTCAGCGTATGCCACATCTACAGTACATTCAGGGTTGCCCAGATAGCGAAGAAAAGAGTTCAACAGATCTGATGGGATGCCTGTGCAGCATGCTGCATTGCTAGAAAGATTAATGTATGTCTTATCTTGTCCAACATTAGTAGCAGTGGTGAAATAGGCCACCCACACATGGTACACAGACGTTGTTTCACTTGGTAATGATGCCACAGATAGGTCTGGCAAAGAAGCACCATATTTAGAAGTCACAGACTTCACAGCATATCCTGATGTAGCCACACAGCAATTGCAGCTTGCAGTTTTTTACACAGCAGTACCGCTCACTCAGATAATTGCATTGCAAGGTCAGGCACCGCAACAGGAGAAGAATTTGTGGGTTAAACGTGGGTGCTCACCCTCACCGACGGATCGCACCTGGAGAAAAATCATTACAGGTAAAGTATTAAAGCTCTGTGAATTGCTTATGGTTTTTCTTGAGCAACTGCATTACCCGACACATATGTCTAAACAGTATGTTACAGCTGATATTCAGAAGGACTGCTTTGTCCCCAACCTGCCACCTCTACAGCACTGGACACACCCTCAGGACATTACGTGGCACATTGCCCCGTCCAACAGCACCATTTTGAGAGCTTCACATAGACTATGTGGACATGATAAAAAGGTGTCGTAACTATCGTTATCTCATTGTTGTTGTATGTCAATTTTCTTGATGGATTGAGGTGTGCCTTTGTGCACAAACAGATGCTAAATTGGTAACCAAATCCTTAGTGCACAAGGTCTTTCCTCGCTGCGGGATATGTGATGTTCTAAAGTCAGAAAATGGGACTCATTTTTTTAATACATTATTTAAAGAGATTACATCCATACTGAGGGATTAAACATAAAGTGTGCTCAATTTACTACCCTCAAGCCAACAGATTTGTGGAACATCTCAATGGATTGTTGAAATATAAACTGTCACAATTGTGTCAGTCTCGATGGAGGAACTGACTGCACTGTCTTCCTATGGCTCTGTTCTGACTTAGGAACCCACCAGATAAGGAACACCACTTGTCACTGAATGAGATCGTGATGGGGAGACAGTTACACACACCACTCACACTGGCAAACACTGCATCAGATGCAAACAGGGCAGACTCGATTTTGGGGGAGGAGGTTCAGGGGTATTTGAGGGATTTAACAAAGTGTACAAAAATCACATCTCAACAGCTTGTGCCAAAGAGAGAAGAAACAGCTGCCATGCCTATGGTCAACCTAACATCCCTACAGGCACCTCAGCTCTACCCTGGAGATTGTGTATATGTGAGAAATTTTGTGAGGAATTGAAATGAGTGTTGTTACCAAGGCTCGTTCGAGGTGGTGTATGCCACTCCATCGGCTGTGAGAGTAAAATAATTGCATTATTGCATCCACATCTCTGACATTTGAAAAGCAACTGGCACAGCCCCACCTCCTGAAGGCTCTCAAGAACACTGACATTAAACAATGAATGTGGTGACCTTTATCATGATATTCTTGCAGCAGATGTGCCCCCGCAGGCACCAGGTTACTACGTTGTCTTCTCACTCACAGTTTCCAGGATTAAGACGTTGTGCAATGTATATATTGTTGTATATAGGATGCTTCTGTTTCTGTCTTCTTTCCTTTATTGTAGGCAATTTTATATGATATGTGCATATAAAGGGGGGGTATAGAAATGACACAGAGGTATTAAGTATCGCGATGGCAGGAAATAAAAGGGAAACAGAAAATGAAATCAAATATAATGACTATAAAGGAGCTATTTTGGACACTGTTGAGGATGTGCACCAATATGTGATACAACCACATTAGGGAGGTGTGAAGAGTTAAGTCAATTGAGAGCTACTACATTTTCTTTCTTATACCCCATGGAGCAGGCATGCCCAAACTGTTAATCTGAATAATAGCCCAATGTTTAGTGCACCTGACCCTTTGCAGAGTACAAATCCTGTTTCAAGGACACATGGTCCAGGCAGTCATAATGGACAGAGATGAAAGCGAGTGTGCCAAGAACAAAGAGCAAGCACAGTGTCAGATGAGACGACCACTGAAATTGGAAGGTGCTGTGAGGAGTCAGAAACGTCAAGTGGACATGTAGATAAAAGCTTTTCACAAGTAGTCATTTTATTGAATGTTAAGGGTGTGATAAATTCCTCGCTTTCCCTAAACTATGGTGGATTTCCTTCCCTATCAAACTAAGATTAAAGGACTAAGGGCCTCATTCCCAGTTTGGAGGTAGCCATGGTGCTATTTGCACAATGGCTGCCTCCAAACCCGGGTCCGTGTCCGGTCTGGGTAAATGGGATTTACCGGGACATTCTGGCCTGTGCGGACCCGGTAAATCCCCATTCAACCAACCATTCCCCATTCCCATTTGAGGCCCCATAAGGCTCAATGGGAATGGGGAAGGCGCTAATTATGGGCCTGCTAATAGCAGACCCGTTATTAGCGCCCTGGTCCCTTAGCGGGACCCGTAAAGAACGTGTGGTCAGACCACACGTCCTTTGCAGCTCCCGCTAAGGTACCTCGGAATTGGGCAGTAAGAGTTTAACGGCACCGGTCTCCTTACCGGTGACCATTATCCCTTACCGCCCAAGTCGGAATGAGGCTCTAAGACTAAAGGAAAACACTCTAATAAAAGGAATCTGTCCCTCACGCTTATACATACAAGAAACTCATACAGGCATCATATGGCCTTTTAAGGTCAACAAAATAACAGCTATATTCAAACATAAACTTTTTAACCATGTATCCTTGTAACCAGAGTCAGATCCCCTTCACCAGGTTTAAAGCAGGATTTTCCAAAACAAAGTTCCAAATAAGAAAGTTATTTTCAGTAGCCCAGCTTTTTTCTGATTACAACACAAAATTCTTCTCACTCCAAATGTCTTCCACTTGCCATTTCGGATTGTCTTATGAGTGAACACTATTTAACACTCTTGAAATGCCATATCATATCATATCATCATAAATTCATTTTCCAAAGTTTCCATAAAACAAAAAAGACTTTGGGCCTAATTATAAGCATGGCGGTGCGGGAACTACAGTACCAGTAACCATGCCGGTACCCTAGTTCCCGGATTGCCATACTACAAGCTGGGCTCATGGGCACCTGTCAGCCTGCCAGAGCGGCACCCGCGAGCACAGCAAGTCGGATGCACCAGCACCATTGTAAACGGTGACGGTGCATCCGACGTCCCCATTCTCATTGAACCCGCCAGGGTTATAATGAGGCCCTTTGTCTTCATACTGTTAGTCAATATTTCAATATAACTTCTTTTCTTCGAAAAACAAATGCTTTCACAATTCTTTTTCATCAACAAGAATATTTTGTCAGGGCAGTTTTACCACAATTCCTCATAACACAGTAGTGACCGTGCCAATTTCTTTTTACCACAATGTAGTACTTCAATTTCTTCTTCCTGGTCCACTAACCTACCAGAACTACCCCTTTTAATCCCTTTCCTGTTATAGTCATCTGCCAGGATAAAAACCCCTAACACTACTGCAAGTACTCCGAGTTGAGGCTTGCTTCAAACATAGAGAAGTCCTTCACTTTCAACAACATTGAAATTCGCAACTTCTTTTGTAAGAATAACATATACATTGGTGCTGTTTGCCACATGCAATGCAGGTTATGTTCCTCTACTCCTTGATACTTTCTCTAAGGAGGGCTTCTTTCATGCCAGTTTTGTATTCCTTCCTTCACACCAGGTAACTGTTGGCAATGTCTCATAGTTATAATTGCCCTTCATTGACTTAGGCAATGCTGGTTGTTGTCTTGCTCAAATAGTTTCCCCTCTTTACTTGCAATGATGGTTACCATCTTCTTTCAATATTGCCCCTGCTTTACTTTGGTGATGATAGTTGTAACTTTTCTTCTCTCGCGTTCTTTCAAAATGTGGATAATGCTAACAAAGGCCAACTCACTGGGCTCTCTCTGCGCGTCCGATCGATCTGCTGCTGAAACAACTTCTGCCTCTTATGTCAGTTCCTATACTTCTGACAGCTTTGGTCTATTCCTGCGGTCTGCACCTTTCGGGAAAGGAGCCTGTGTTCCTCCTCTTGCACTCTGGTGCTCACCAGCCACCGGAACAGGGCACAAAGCATTGTCAAAGAACTGCTTCCCACTGCACGACCTCTGCACTTCAGGTTTCCAACTTCAAAGACCCACTCAGTACTGTAATCCGCTTCAAACACAGCTGTGGTTCCAGCGTCTTTGTTTCTCTGCCTCTGCTGCTCCCACTGCTGCTGGCCACTTCTTCTAATTACCTGCAGCTGAAGGGGCTTTGAATAATCAAATGTCCCACTCAGGTTTGTGTCATTAGAACCACTAGACTGCATACTGCAGTTCTGTGCCTCTGAGCCACTCTTACTCTACCAGTACCTAGAGCATTATGGGACCTGAAGTCCCTAATGTTTTGGTCCCTTTTTGCATCAAAGGTTTCAATTTAAAAATAGGCCATCAAAACTGTGGGAGCATTAGGGAAGATAGTTAGCGGGTTCTCTCAATTCTCCTGACACGAGTTCCCTCTCATGTGATTTCCCGCAGAACACCACCTCCAGGGTCAGGATGAGGAAGTGTCTGCCTTTCCCTGGTCACATGAGAAGGGTCCCAGGCAAGGGTTTCTGGGATAATGCCCTCTGATTCATCACAGTGTGACAGATCGGTGAAAGGGCTAGTGAGTTGTACAGCGGGGGTCTACTGGGGTTTACGGAGGAGGTAGTGGGACGTGTCAACCAGAAATGTTCTAAAACTGGGAGCACCCATGTGTCAAACCTCACCTGGTTTGAACTGAACGAAAAGCGTGCTAAGGTGCTAAGGTTGTAAGGATATTTGGCGTGTTACAGTACAGAGTACAGCAATACTGCACAAGTAGCAACATTTTTTTTTTGCAGCACCACCACCACAAGGGTGCGGTGCATTGCTATATGGGTTAGCAGATTAACAAGGAAAGACAGACTATTCAGTCAAAAACGATTTTAACATATAAGATGCAAATCTATTTTTACAGTTAAAAGCACACGTGTTCATTTAAAAATGCACACTATTTTTCACCTGAAATGCCTATATTGCTAGAGACACATTTGAAAATTAACAGCTAACCTATTAACCATTAACCTGACTAATAAAACCTTATTTTAATATAACCCACTAATAAAATGTGTTCTCCACTGCAGAATTAGGCATACTCTGAAAACCATTTAAATGTGTGTGCAGATTTTTCTCTTCTCTTCTCTGCCTGAATTCTCCGTGTTTTTGTGCACAGTAACTGCAGGAAGGAGGAAGTCAGATTTGCAACAATTGCAAATGTATAAGCGAAGCTATTGTTGAAGAGTAGGAGGATGAGAGATGATGGATTTCATTGGGACACGTCATACAGAGGGCTGAGAGGAAAGTTTGAGTGGGCAGTATCAGGGAAAAAGACAGGCAGACATCTTTCTGCACTACTGGGGAGAAGACCTGGCTGTGGGGTCCTGACTGAATGCAGATTCCGGTGTCCTGCTGCAGTCGAGACTGGGGAGAGCTGAAAGAAAAACCTTTCCACTGGCTGAGGCATTCCTATCTGAAAAAGCTGAGAATTCCAGGCAATGACCCCGGCTTGAGAAGGCAAGCGTTCCTTTTTGCTGGAGTTAATCCAAGAGAGCCACATTCACAAAGAGAACAACTGAAGAACACTCAGATAAGGTAATTACCTAAGCGTGGGAGCCGGGTGTGTGCACGAAAATATGCAGTCAGTGTAGGATTCCTGTGCGTGTCTTAATCAAATACCAATGTTGCAATTTGAGTTCTGTTCTCCGCCACGCTCTTTGCAGTGTGACATAGAAAATGCTTTTACTGTACCATTTTATTTATTTCTGTAAAGAATGAGATCATGTCTAAATGCAACTTTTATAATACAGAAAATATTTGAAAACAGACGGGTGGTTTATTTTCTATTTACCATTACAATGCCAATGATGTGGGGAGATTTTTAAACAGTGCAATGGTCATTTTAAGACAGATGTGTGCATGTCAGAATCAGTATGAATATTTGTGAGTAACTGTAGCATAACTTGTTGGAGGTACATGAGCCAACGGGAAGAGAGACTCTCTGAACATAGCTCCCTACCGTATATAAGGTAGTGGAAATTACCACAAGACTACCACATGTAGCTCTCTGTCGTAAATAAGTCAGTGAGTTCGCCCATGGTGGCACACCAACACTATCACTGGAAATGTGGTATTCCTAGAATGCAGGTCTGAGGTCTCTCTAGTAATCACACGAAAAATCTAAGCAAAGATAAGGGATTCTGGACATTGGGGCCACAAATAAAACAAGGGAAGTATGCTCACCAAAATACCACCAACCACGTATACCAAATATGCAGGTCTGGGTGCTGAAATAATGCATGTCCATTGTATTATTGTTGCACATGGCCAAATCTGAATACAAAGAGTGATTATTGCTAAGTTATTTTTCGGCGGTAATAAAATACCGTCAGGCCCCAAATCTCCACAAAATACCCTACAGGTGCAGACACTAACACACTTCTCCTTTTGCTACAGAGGTAATGGCACTGTACTCGTAGGCACAAATGAAAGATGCAATAAGACTTTGTTTATTCTCGACCTGACTGATGGCACAACTGCATTGATGGATTTTTACTGGCTGTGTGGACAATATGCGTATCTCCATGTTTCCCCAACCTGAGGAGGCTTCTTTTCACTCACCACCTTGCATTTAGCCATTGTCATTGTGCCCAACTTGCATATGACTGTCATAAACGTGCCACCCCCAGATGCAGCTGGAGCCCCTCCCCATCAGAATGCTTGCTACTCTCTAGATCCCACTGATAAAAGAGGTTCAATTATTGGTTCCAAGACTCCTCTGACAAGCTTAATGTGATCCCGGAGCAATTCCATCTGTTCACAAAGACAGAAACATTTTTCACTTACCTCCATGTGCCTGACATCCAAACTGCAGCAAATGTAAAATGGTTGCAGGTCACAAGGTGGGAGATGCTCCAGATAGCAAACCAGAGAGAGCATGGCCTCAATTCAATAAAAGAAGAATTGATGGCTATTTGTCTCATGACCTTCCAGAACCTGTATGTGCAAGAAGATAACATCTTTTGGCTGCACATCCCTACCCCCTAATGATATAGGAAAATTGATTTTGACCCATGCCAGAGGGGTGTTAGGGAGAAGTCTCCAGAATGGCTAATTTCCCTTACCTAATGAGTCCCTCAGCAGCTCTGCTGGATTTCTAGGATTTATTTGTTCACCTTGTAAGAGTGTGAGCCTTTTTATCCCACTCTTACATGTGTTTTGCTGTGTGTGTTTAACATTTTTGTGTTCATAGACTGTGGAGCCTCACCTACTCCACAGGCATCATCATTTTATTGTGTGTTACACAGAACCTTCAGTGCAGTGAAACAGGGTTGTCTTTTAGACTTCCCAACTCAGACTCCATTTTCTGGGACTGACTACTGTCTCCCAGAACATATAAAGTTGCCATTAACTTTATTATCCTCTGTAAAACTGCAGACCAAGTACAAACCATCCTACATGGAGTACTGGAAAGGGTTAATACTTATCCCTTTTTTTCTGTTTCTTTTGGAGAATTATTTCGCTCCCTTTTCATCAAGACTTGGCTGGTGGCAGTGGTAACTACCCTATTTTTCCTACCGCGGTTATCTTAAATAACCTTGGTATTGTTTAGGATATCTTGGTAGCCTCGAATTTAAACCCGCTAAATAATATATGTTTTATTACGGTTCCGGCTGGGTTTATTCACCATTTCTTTTTGTAAAAGTCTTTCTCATGTTTTACTCTGCGCGACAAACCAGGTTTGGTTCCTTTGTTCGCCGTCTTTTCACAGGCTTCTACGCAGAAGCCCTCCTTAGGTGCCTGTATGTCTGAGGGAGGGGTTTAGGACTCCCTGCACAGGGTCTCCTTGGAGACCCATGTCGCAATCTGAACTGATTGGCTGTGGTGACTGTCTGGCGGGACAGCCACCCTGCTGTTTGATTGACAGCCAGGCTGTGTGAATGGAGTAAAACTGCATACAATGCAGGCCTCTGGTTCTGCAAAGGCAGAGTCACCACTGGAACGAAAGGACCAATGAGGAGCTGACGGAAGAGGACCCCTACCACGACTGAACTACCCAGTGAATCCCTGCTGCAGGTCTGAATCCTCAAACTCCAACGACTGAGAAGATCCTCCAAGAATCTTCTTCTCCTGAGCTGGTGGGACCAACCAGTTCGCCCAAAACTGCAAGCCAGGAATCCCTCCTCTGGTCAAATTCGCTGTACAGAGCTACAATGGGCCGGATAGTCAGGAAGGTCGGACCCTGCATGGGTTTTAAGGAGCACAACTTTTATTTGTTGCTTTGCTCTGCTGCTCGTTTCTTCCCTGCGCAGTGCAGGACCCTCCAGTCTTCCTACTTCATACCACTCCGACAGTCACTTCAGGAACCGTTAGCCTGCAGGAACTGCCAGTTACGTGCGCCTCAGCTACCGCTTCTTCTCCATTTAAAGGTACTGTGCAAATCCGGGTGTTCGTTTCATTCAGCCACGGTGAAAGTGAGTGAAATCATTCTCCAATCTGAGGGCTTGGCCTTCTCTACTCTTTAAACTAACTTTTCTGCCGACCAACTTCATCCGGAACTCTTGGCAAAGACTTAACCGCAAACTACCCTGAGCTGTGTGATCTTCAGCAAAAGTTTTGAGTTTTGTCCTATTGACTTTGGCCCTACGCCTGTTTCATTTGATTCCATCACTGTGGTTCCTCTTTCTAGATTGCCCTGCTTACCTACCTATTGGTGCTGGGCAATTTCTGCCTAACTTTGTCTTTCCCTCCCTTTTAAATTTCTGGACTGCCACTTGTCTGGAACTTATTGGGAGTGGGGTGGTGTATTAAGAGTGTGATTTTTAAACTGCTTTGCTTTAGTGAAATGTTATAAAATTAAATTGATGTTTAAATAAATGTATGTTCTTTTACTCAGAAACCTTGAGTCAGTGTTTGTTTGAATCGTAGTAATTGCTGTCCTTTGTGTAACTATTGATACTGCTCACTTGCTCTTGAGATAAGTCTGGCTGCTCAACCATTGCTACCACTTTTACAGTGCAGTGCAAGCTTTGTACCAAAGGTGAATTTGTACTGTCACTTATAGTCCTAATTGTGTGTGGTGTTCCCAAAGGATACTGCATACAATTCTGCCTAACAAGGGACCCTCTATAACGTGTGGATTGCCATGTAAAAGGAGGCTGGAGTGATTGTTGAATACTGGATTTGATGTTGTCACAGGCCCCATCTTGGTTAGGGACAGCAGTAAAAGTCCTGCTTCCTATCGCAGTATTTATTCTTGTAATTTCTACACTGATTCTACACTGCTGCTACAAGACACTTCCTAAGAGTGGAATGATGATGGCAGCCTCCATAACTACAGTGAAATCTGCTCCCCTCAATAAACACATATACACATATACCGAGAAGTGGAATGATGAAATAGAGCACATGATGGTAAGAGTAGAACAACAACTTCATCCCCTGGGACACTGTCTCACCCCCAGTCTGATCCAGAAAGTTATATGCAGTATTGGGTAGATTTGGCAGGAGATGGAGGTTGTTGTTTTATGACATGTACCCCAGAAGAAAATGCTGGATGGGGAAAAGTTTACACCACGTGTGCACAGTGTGGGTGCCCAAAGGCGACAAGTATAGAAGAAGGGAAGCTGGGTTAGGTAATGGAATATTCACTAAAGGGGTGAGCGATGGGATGCAAGTGCAACATCCTAGTCAGGCGAAGAGATTTAGACTGCAAAAAATATATTAGCAGGCATCGTAGTGCCAGCAGTTCTTGTTGGATGCAGCAGAATGTGCATGTACCCAATTGTTGTTAGAGGCGGATACATCCCTATGCAAGTGCTCCAAATGAAAAAGTATACGTTTGTGTATATAGTTAGGTGTCACGTTTATTAAGGCAGCATAAACTGAGCAGTGCTTCATACAACCACATATATCGTATCATGAGAGTATTGTGCCAGTAAGTGTCAAGTATATAGGAAAATATCAACATAATGTTGTTGACTCCAGGTTGAGGCAATATTATATGAGGATCAATTACCAACTGTGTGGCCAACAATTTCGCCCATTCAGGCAGTTTCTTTGGAGTCATACAGTACTTTGGAGTCATACATCGGTACGTATTTGATTCTTATCACATGAATTACCAAAACAGTATCACATTACATTTGGTTATTGACAACCTAGGGGAAGGGTGAAAAGATGAAAGGAAAACAAATGAGGAAAAAAAGATAGGTGGAATTTTACGCTAAAGGTAGCTTAGGTAATTTTAGAATACTTCGTATTGGCTTACAGCAGAGGACCACATATTACCTGAGCAAGTATGCAGTGGCATTGAGTGGATGCAATAATTACTGGATTGGTTCTTGTCCTGTATGGGATATATGATATGATATGATAGGGCATTTGTAACGCGCTTATACACAAGTGTTTCATAGTGCGTGAGAATTAACTATTGTGTGTTGCATAGCCACTCAGCTTGGAGGAGCAGAGAAGGGAATGTTGGGTCCAGGGAGGAGGGTAGCGATGCACCTTTTGAAGATTAAATTCATGTGAGCAGGGCATTGGGCTCTGTGATGTCAAGAGACTTGGTGAATATTTAGACCACTACTGCCCTAACCTGAACAGGAGTTAATTTATTTGAACTGCAGGTGCCGCACTCTGGGGACAAATAAATAAGTGAAATTCAAACATAAGAGTGGTGCCCAGAACACGTCATTCAGTGGCACCTGGGTTCTGAGAGAGATAAGTTGGGAGACGTCCTGTACCATAATTTAGGATGGAAGGAGCAGAGGTGATGCCAATACATGTATCTACAAGGTTAGGGAGCTGTATGTGCATGCCAAGATGTCTGGTATAATGAGCAGGGGCATTGTATTATCAAAGCAGAGATGACCCACTGTTCACACTTTGATCAGGAGCCGACAGAGGGGTGCACATTTCTTGTTAAAAATATTTATTATGGTAACAACTTACCTGGTAGTTAATCAACTTCTAAGTCTCATACTGATGATATAGTAGGCCAGGTATTTACGGGAATGTGTTTAGATAATGTGTGATCGATAAGGTAATGGGCTATAGGGGATGATAAGAATTGTGTATAGGTGTTAGCCAATGGGGAGTACAAAACCATTTTGTAATCTTGTTTCTGCATAGTTCTGTTAATTTGCAGTTTTCCGCCACAAAAGATGCAACTTCTTTGGGTGGGGCGAGCTCCATGTTAGTTCGGTTCTATGGGACCGTCTGATACTTTTGCATGTAATCTTTGTAAATGGTACATTGATTATTTAGCCTATTTGGAATTGTTTTTATTGCTCGGGTATTGGGTCATTCAAAATGAAATGGCATGCAAATTCAAATTCTAAATCATACTCATGGTGTCAAGCCTTGCATGATTTGTCTTTGCAGCAATTAGAATTAGTTTGCACACATGAACTAGATTAATAATAACAAAAATACCAACATTGAGAAATGATAAAAGCACCAAGCATTAATGAGCACAATAATCACTCTATTATCTCTTCCAATTTTTCAGCATATTCACAAAAGGAAAGATACAAGTGTGAAACATAGTCTGCACAAAATAAGATGCGTCATCGATAGTTGTACTGAGAAATCAGATATTCCTGGAAATTGTTTCCAACCAAATATTTGGCACCCATATTTCATATTTTTTGCCATATCACATATGGGTGTCAACCATCCTAAACATCATCACACTGGACATATGAACAGACCAAGAGAAACAAAAGCACATATTTGGTTAAGGCAATGAAGACGTGCAAATGTCTTTGCCATAGATCTTGAGGCTTCACAAGCTCTGGTTAACAAGATCGTGAAAGAAGTCATGGGATGAATGTACTTGTGACAACAACTATTCTTTAGAGATGATATATCAAGAACATTGAGGGATCTTATTCAGTGAACAATGAAAGGGGAACTTCTGCATACTGCTGTTTTACTTGAAACACTGAATTTATACTAAAATTAATATAAAAGAATATCTAGGTCTGGTGCCTGGGCACTCAATTGAACTTTTGTCGGTAAAATGGGCTTCAAGCATTGGGGTGGTCTCAAACCTCCGCCCCCATATTGGCTGTCATTATCATAAAACAAGTACTTCTAAATGCTGCTGTGAGCTAGCGTGTTACAGTCTGGTCCGCATTCACTCCCTTTCTGTTTGCAGTATCCAGCAGCATTAGTTCTTATCATTACCATGGCTTTCGACTACATTAGACCCTGGGTGAGGGCGCTGGCCAATCAGGGGGATTGGAACGTGAGCTGTACTGTATGTACTGTATGGTACAAGCCTGCATTTCGCAGCTTGCTGGGCAGACAGCGCCCCCATCTCTTCCCTTCCCCGCTCCCACTTTACCACTTAGCACCCGTATAGTTTCTGCCACGGTTGCTAACAGTGTCTTTGTTTTAAAGGAAATAAAAACAAACGTACCTTTGTTATGCAGCCTGATGCCACACAGTGCTGCTATCAGCAAAGTCCCTTGTCCATGTTGATGGTGTCATAGCCAAGCCACACAACAAAGGTAAGTTTCTTTCTTTTCTTTTTAAACACCATTATCAACCATTAAACTTGTGCGGCGGGCTGACCCTGTCGGTAACAGCACCATCGCCGTTGTTAATGGACCCTCGCTTTATACTGGTCCTTAACTTGTGGAGCGAGCCATTACCGACAGGGTCAGCCCACTGTCTAAGTTAATATCTCCTAATTAGAACCTTGCTGTATGCTCCTCAGTGCTGGCACCTCTTTGACTACATTGGTGTAGCAATGACAGGGTTGTATATGTATACCAGAGGACCGGAGTTTGTGCCACACAATCCCCGTTCAGCAGAGTACCCAGGGCCCAACAAACCCTCACCCAATAGAAGACGGAGGACTCAGAGCCAAGGGCAAATTATCCTTTATTTTCCATAACAGTCAGGGACAATTCACGAAACAATAAATCTCCAGCAATCACAACTCCTGAGCCCTTTCTGGGGTTTTTGTTGGAACATGTCGTCACAAGTTGGGGCTCTTCCCCAAAAACCTAAGAGCCTACACTCACTATTAAGTGGCTGGGGTGATAGTGCCTAGAGGGTGGCTGACTGACCATTTCATGTCATGTGGCTTTGCCTGAGCCTTCCCCCAACACTATTGATAACATTGTTGCAGGGTCACAGGATTAACATTGGCCTTTGCCCACTGCCATCCACCTCTAGTTTTGTGTTCCCTGATTGGCTGGAGCAGGACTCCTAAGGGCAGGGGACCCAGCTCTCCTCTAAGTGCTCTGTGTACCTTCTGAAGGTGATGAGAAAGACTATGTGTCCCCATTATTGCCACTGGTATAACTACCTCACCTTAGAGATTGCCTGCAAGTTGTCTGCTTCGCTGGGAACTGCTCCTCTTCCCACCACTGGTAAATGGCTATTGTTCAGCTCAGCCAGAACACATGGGTGAAGACTGCAAAATTGAGCTTTTCTGTCTGCAATTAGTGAGGATTTATTCTGCTATTTCACAGGTGGCTCCCTGTCCCTGGAGCCAGGAATGCTCTGCTCATCTTTGACCTTGGCTGCGAGCACTGGCCCTGGACAGTGTGTTGCAGAATCTGTTTTCCTTTGTCCCTTCGTCCCTTATTCTGAGGCCTGTGGCTTCATGTAATTCTACTATAGTTATGTTATTATTTCTAAATGTCTGTATTGTATTATGTTCTTTATGGGTTACTGGTTACTTATATGACCCTGTAGTTCCATATGGTTAGTTGCAATAAGCGGCAACAAGCTTGGCCTGCAACTTTTGCTTTCTTGCATTTCTGCGTTCCAGTGTTTTGCTAATGAAAAGGAAAGGCTTCTGACAGTTTCTATATGTATCTGTCCTCAATCTACAGAACTGTGTAAGCATGCTCTTCGTGTGTGCACTGGTGTGTCCATGAAACTTCGTGCAGGGATGAAAGTTTGCTTTGTGGCTAACGTTACTATGTCGCTATGTCTCTAATGATGTCAGCACAGCTGGATATTTATCATTAGTCAACCAGGTCCAGTGTTGAGGCCCCTGTATCCATGAAGATGTCAGCTGGATAAGGTTTGAATAGGCGTCTGAGAGAATATCTGTTCGCATATGTGGAAGTCACTGGCCCTGCTTGGGGCTGGCCTAACAGCGACTGGCATCTTGCATTTCTGGCTCTTTGGGCTGTCATGCTTATCGGGGTCCAGGGGGGCATTCCAGGGACCCTCTCTTCCGTCCCCATTCTGGTCTACTTGTCAACCACAACATCAAACCTGGTCACCATTGCTTTTGGGAGGATAATGTCAAGGGTTTCGACCCATGTTGAATCCTTAGTCTGGATAGATGTGGGATGAGCTGTCGCCGCCCATTATTCTATCCCAGAACAAACTAAATCAATAGACTGGGTGGATGTAGGGATGAGCTGTCGCCGCCCACATTCACGCCAGAATCCAGGAGAACTGCGCAGTTGGCACAAGACCACTCCAAAGATACAACCTTCTTGTGGGAGGTTCCACATCACCACTCTACTGTAGGGATGCCATCAAAACAATGTTAAGCAAGGGTCCTATACTATCAAGCAAAAGACCACTCTATTGAAATGCAGTAATTCAAGACAGATCCCAAAAATGGTTGCAATACCGGTACTCACCACTATCAGAAAGCCGGCGTTTTAAAACCACCAGACTTTTGTGTAAAACTGAACAGAGGAACCCAAACCAGACCAAGGAAAGACTTGCTAAGAGGTGGATAAAATGTAAAACTATATTCTGAAATGACTTGAAGGAAGTAATTATTTAATATATAGGTAAAAATTGTAAGTTTGATTTAAACTGGGAACTAAAGTGACATTTAGCTGAATTCTGCCTGACAACTACCCCCGACAGGAGAAACCTGCTCAGCCACTCTTCCCAGGACTAGCTGCATCCTGCTTCCCCACCAAAAGGAGTTGACACCTCTCTGATTGAATTACCTGGGGACTGCAGGAAACTTAACAATGGACTCAGGCAAATGTTATATTTGGGAGGCCGTAAAGTGGCTTCCTCTTGAGAGAAGTGGGAGGAGAAGTGCCTCTGGGAGCCACCCGAGCTGGAGGCGGGGGCAGACAGAAGCTTCCCCCATGTGCTTTGGAACCTAAACCACACCCATCTGGGCCAGAGCATCATTTTAAAAAGATAGATAACTCACAGTGCGGACTTGTCAGAATTATATAAGTAATATAATTATTCTTGTGATTTTTCTGTGCACGTTTTAAGAGGCGTTAGGACCCTGTGGTGTATTCTGGGGGGTTGCTAGCGGAAAATAGGGTCTCACTCCAAATGTCTGCATGTTAAAAATCTGACACTTCATCAATTAATGTAAATTTATAATGTGAGTACCTAGCAGAACTGTGCAGAACCAATCTCTTAGTTAAAATAATTTAATTCAAGCTATTTTAACTTAAGTAGAACTGCCTCCTAGAAATCGTGTCATCTGTAATTTTTAAAGCTGCACAATTGTCACCTGTCAATTCTGCAGCTGCAAGCTGTCACCTGTCATTTTGAGTTTTACTTTAAATCCGAAAATCTACCTTTATTAAATCGTCCGTATCTCTGGAACCATTTGGGCTAGGAACAAAATTTAACTTTCATTTTAAAGCTGTTATTCTAGGCTTTCCAACAAACCTAGAACCTAGAGACTTCCTACTCTCTATACTTTTTTCCGCAATCGCGATTTTCGCGCTCACGAAATTTACCGCGATTTGTGATTTTGGCTCAATTTCTCCACTTGTCAACATAGCAGCTCCATTCTTTCCTTTCTTAAAAATCTGTTTGCAACCTGGTAATAACTCATAGAGCATTGCTAAAGTGAGCCTGAACTAATACCAACAAGCATCTCTCACTCACCCTGAATCTCTAGAGGGAATTAAAATCAGTTAGCCCATTTTCCCATCCATTGCCATCACATTTAAAAGCATTTTGCGCCTGTGTTTCAAACTTCTACCTGTTTCCTCTAAGCTTGCTGGGGGGAACTGAATTCCGTATTGTCTTTGATTGTATTCCTGAAGACTGTGTGTGTTACCTCCATCTCCTTGCATTGCATATAGGGGGGGGGTGAATTGCCACCAGGGGAAAAGTGAACATATTATCTCTTGTGAAACCATATCAGTTTATTTTCTGTACTGCATTTATTCCACCTTGCATTTCCTTGAAACCATAAAGCATTTCAGCTACCTCATCCTCTATACTACTTCTAAGTAACCCAAATCAGTTTACCAGTAGAGGATTATCCATTGTTGATCACTGTCATATTTTAAGTGTGATATCCAATATTAATTTATTATAAAAGTGTGATAGATATATATAGTTATATTTCTCAAATAAACCTTTACATTTGCAAAACAGACCTACTTCTTGGCTCAGTGGGGTCAGGGGGATTCTAAGAGAGGGGTGTTATATAATGGTTGTCATCCAGAGTACATGAACTGGACCTAAAAATAAATCAATAAGGGTTTCCCTCAGCATCCCAGACTAGGCATTGACTTAGCTGTAGTGTTGAAGTGAAGCCGCTTAACAATAATATTTGAGGGAACGAATATTTAGCAAGAAGACCCGATCTTGGCGCAAACCCCTCCTTCCATTGTTGTAAGAAGGTCTAGAACATATCTGTTCTTGGGGGCCATCAACCTTACTGATCGGAGATCTTCTTTCATCGCGTTGAAGCCTTTTACAACTGAGTTTATTGTCTGCATCAGCTCCCATCTCATAATTTGGAGCCATTTTGCATTTGTATATGTCTGTACAGCTGGAACTACTGATGCAAAGAACATTTCCATACTAGTGAACAATCAGCGGTCAGGTGGTATATCGTCCAGAGATGCTTCCGATGCTGACAACAAGTAGTTCTCTCTTTTTACTCTACTCACTTCCTCTGACCTCTTTTTTCTTCTTGCATTGTCCATTTTAGGGAAGTCTTCTGTCTAAATGTCTTTTTGTGGCACTACTATTGCTGGTGTATTGATGTGCATTAGTGAGCATACTGCTTCCCTGTTGGGTGGTAGCTTCTCATACGCCTTAGATCCGTACGCCCAATACTGATCCCTTAATACTGCCATCCCAACCCTCATGCCTGGATGCTTCACTGTTTGCTTGCAGTGTTTGTTTTCTCCAACCTTTACTGCTCCATCATTTTGGAAATATAATGCTGCTTTCTTTAGTGGTATTGTGGGCATTGGTCCAGCTTCATTCTTCACCCAGGTCAGTAATTTGGCACTTGCATCCCATTCTTTCAGGCATTTATAATTTTCTTCTTGTAATGTGTTTACTGCAACTTGTAGGAGCGTGTGTGCTTTGCTACCTACCACTCCTTCCACCCTTCAGCTGTGTACACTTGGCCATAGACAAGCATCTGTGGTCATTCCCAACATCCTGGCTCTCCTCCTATTTTCTTGAGTCCCTTCTTAGGGCATGGCAATTCTTTCAGTGTTATTGTTTTTGTCTCTTCTTTCTCTGGGCCGTCGGTTATGTATTATATAGCATGGTCTTGTTTCTAATAATTTTCCATCATGTCAAGTGTTTTTATATAGCTATTTTCATAGGGGAATGTTGCCTTGGACATTAAATCGCAATGTTTCCGTTCTCCCTTCCCCTTCTTCGGGTTGTAAACATCGATAGGTACATAAGGTATTGTACTCTTGCTGCTGGTATTTCAGTTACTAACAATGTTCTGGAGGCACTCATGGCATAGGGGATTAGTGAGCAGACGTAGCAGCTCTCCCCAGTGGTTTGTTTAGCTACTTTATTCATGTGCTTGTACCACATTATTAGATACTCAAGCAGTATCAGAGAGATATAGACCCACCCCTCCCATGTCTGCATGAGCACTGTGTCTGCCTCTCCTTTCTTTACTTACAGTGCTTACCTTTCCACCTGACATGGTCATCCACCTGCTGGAGTTGGGGTTGTGTTAGTAGAGGTTATAGCAGTATCACTTGCAACATATGGCATTCGCCAAATGATGAGGGTGAAAATACCACATGAAAATAAGACACAGGACACAATAAGCATTCTTTTAATAATCTCCACCATCACTTACTCTTCTCTGCACTCTTGTGTAGTCTTGAAGATATTTTTTGTCTGCCTGCATTGCGCTAAAACTAAAAGGCGGTATTGTATTTGTATTTTATTAATTCAAGAACCGCCAACTTGGTGTTGGGTCATTGCAAGAAGGAATAATTGTTCCCAAACTGTGCCTATTCTAGGATCACAAAGTACTGCAAGCACAGAAGGGGTTCATATCTCTAGGTGTGGTATTTTTGGGCCAATTAAGCTATTAAAACACAGAAAAAACACATTAGGATGGCATGTTCTATTGCTTTTGGATTTTCTAACACATTGGACGAATTGGCCTTGGAAGGTTTTGGGATGAGGATCAAGGGGCAGCATGGGACAATGCAATAATAATAGTCGCACTTTCACGATGAATGCTGTCAGTGTGCGGAAAAAAAATAATAAACAGACAGTGTACCCTCACTCTGGATGCGCAGAAAATCCTTTCCCTTTCACTCTTGCTCTGGAGTGAGAAATCAAAGCCTGGCCTCTGCCAGGTTGTGATGCTTCAAGGCAATTGTTTTGTTCCTCTGCTTGTTGATCATTGGCCCTTTCCTCGTTGGTGCTAGGGGAGGCCACCACTTTGCAGACTTTGATGTCCCCCAGGTAATTCCAGGTCTTCTTTTCTCTCAATTTTACTGCACGACCAGTGACCTGCTCCACTGTATATGGTCCTGTAAAACATGGTTCATACCACCGCCTGGTAAAATCTCTTAACACCTGATCTCCAGAAAACAGTTGTGGTTGCTTCAAAAGTTCCTTGTTTGCTTTTTGGGTAATTTTTCTCTTCTCTTTCTTCAGGTCTCTCCCATTGTGTCTGCAGTTGACGAGAAATAAAAGAGGCGCCAGCCATTAATGAAGCGGTATACTCATACATTTCCTGACCCAACACATCAGACATTGTTTCTGAATCTTTCCAAGCCCCAGTGGGAGGAGCCAAGGGAAGTCTCATGTGCCATCCTGTCACCACCTCATGTGGGAATAGATGGTGGTCAGACCCTGGTTTATTGCGCAATGTGAATAATGCAAATGGAATACAGTGCAGCCAGCTCTTGCTAAAGTCTATTTAATTTTGGCAATGCCTTATTTGAGCAGCCTGATAAGGCGTTCACACTTCCCATTTGCTTGCGGGTGATAGGCTGTTACGCTCACCCAATATCCCTGGAGGCGTCTGGAAGGCTCTGATATCTGGAACCCTGGATGCGTAGTTGCCCAGTGCTGAATAATGAATCTGCAATTACAGAAGGGAGGATTTGTGATAACTGTCTCTAATGGGTGAATCTCCCACCTCCCTCTGACCGATTCCCTTCCCACTGGGTTCTTTTCTCACCTTAGTTATTTGTAGGGTGAGCTATCTGTCCTGCGTTTCTTGTGCAGGGGTGCTTGACGTTTGCTGACGAGCTGCCCGAGTTGCTTCACTGGTGCAGTTCGCCTTCCTTGGGCCCGGGCCTGCTGTGACCCCGAATCTGCTGACAGGCAGGTAGGTTTGTTAATTGTTTGTTCTGTATATGGTGGGAATTAATTAATGTCTTTATCTCCTTCTTTTCAGATGCGAAGGTCTTGAAGCTGGAGTGCCGGATGGAGAGGCACGTTTTCTAGGTAAGAGAAAGCGCGAAGCGCAGCGCCTTGATTGTCTTTTAAAGCTAACCTGTGTTTTCTTCTTCTTCTCCTCACAGGCCACTGTGGTGCTGCGAGTGGATGAGAGTGCAATGAAAAACAGGACCCCGGAATCCGTTATGTAAAGTACAGCGCTGTGCGGTTCTTTAATATTGAAAGCGAACCTTAATATCTCTCTTTTCCTTTGCAGATGTTGCTGTGGTGCTCCGAATGGGAGCATGGTGTAGTGTGATGGAATTCAGGTAAGACTGATGGAATTTGATGTTTTGGAAGCGAGCATTCTAATATTCTTTTTCCCTTTCCCGTTATTGCAGGTCGCAATGTTCGAACAGCAGCTGTGGTAGCGGTTTGCCGGAAGTCCTTAAGCTAGTACTCACAGGTGAGTGATGCTTCTTCTTCTTTCGGTTTCCACAGATTTCAGCCCAGTTGAGATGCTGAGTGCTGGATGGTGTTTTCTCAGGTAAGACAGAATAATTTTGTTCTTGTTCTTGCAGGATTACAGGAAGATGCTGAAGACCAGGAGCTGGACACGGTGAGCATCACGCTGCGGGCTGCAGAATAACTCAAAGCGTGTTCTGCAGTCAGGGTGTGTTTTATATAGCCCAGGTAAAGTAGTACCAGGGAAAGTAGTTCCAGGCCTGCCACACCCAAAACACTATACTGCATGGTTTGGTTCTTAGAAATAGACTGTGTGGGTGCTTCCATGTTGGATTTAAAGGCCCATGTGCACAAATGGGATCTACTTTGAACAGCCCTTCCTTCCTACATATGAGCCTGGTGCCAAAGGTGCCAGGGCTGGCTCGAGGAGCCCTTTTGCAGTGGTTTTAAGGCCCTTGAGGTTCTGGTGGGAGCCTGCTTGTGGCACAACTTGTGCCCCCTTACAGTGGTCATGACAGCACTCCCCCCAAGGTCCCTCTCATGGTATCCTTCCTGTCCGGTCCAGGTTTGGTGGGGTTATCCAGGTGAAACCTCTTAATCAGATGTGGTGCATGAAAATGTTCACTTGGTTCCAAAGTTCTGCCTTGAGGCCCGTACCCTTTCCAGTACACTAAATAGTATATCTTAGATCTAGTAGGTTTCGAATCCAGGATGTTTTTAACTTCAAATTCAGGATCTCTATCAACTAGCACAGGTTTTGGTGGTATTAAGACTCGGGCTCCTTGTTGTACAGGTTTTACAAGTGACACATGGAACACCAGATGAATTTGCATGCTTGGTGGTAAGGCTAACTTGACGTCCACCGGATTTATCACCGATTCGATGGTATAGGGTCCTAGATATCTTGGACCAAAGGTCCGGGTACCTTTTATGGGCACATGTTTTGATGCCAACCAGACTTCGTCTCCAACTTGGTAATCGGGAGCTTTCTTTCGATGCCGGTCTGAGAATTTTTTTGTCTATCTTTGGCTTGCAGTAAATGTTCATTTGCCATTTTGAAGGTTTGGGGTATGCTTGTGTGTAGAGTCTTTACCGCTGGCATTTCCAGGGTCGTGCGTGAGTCTAGTTCAGAGGTATGTGGATGTCTTCCATATATTGTGTAGAACGGGCTTTGTCCCGTGCTGGTGTGTATTGAGTTATTGTATGCGTATTCCGCTATCCATAACAAGTGGTTCCAATTCTCTTCCACTTGATCGAACATCAATTTGTGCCACGGTACAACATTTCCTCCAAACGTTGGATACAAATTGGCTTCCACAATATGAGATTAGGACTGAGGGAAAACCGTGCAGTTTTATAATCTCTTCAAAAAATGCTTTTGCAATACTGGTAGCGTTAGGAAGTCCTTTGAATGGAATGAAATGTACCATTTTAGAGAACAGGTCTACAACCACCAGAATGGTATTAAAACCTTGACAGGGAGGTAAATCCGTAATAACATCAAGAGAAAGAGTATTTCAGGGAGCCGGTGGAATATCCAGTGGTTGTAGGAGGCCAGCTGGTTTCTGTTTTTGTGATTTATGCTGTACACATATCCCACAGGATAGAACAATCGAACAATGTCCTTACGCCAGGTTGGCCACCAATAATTCTGTTTAAGCTTGGCTAGAGTCTTAGCTATTCTGGGATGGCCTTCGATCAGGGAATCGTGATAACCAGACATGACCAATCCTTGCAGATCTTTTTTTGGTAGATATAGTCGTTCCCTGAAGTAGGGTAATCCATCGAGAACTGTGTGATGTTCATTTTGGGAATTCCATTTCTGCAAGATCTCGGGTTCATTAAGGTTCAAATCTTATCTTGAAGTTCACTCAGAGCCAATGTGGTGGTGAGCCCCAGTAGTTTATCACTTGGGATGATGGCAACAGGGTCCAGGGTACTGTTTGTTTTCTCTTCAAAATCCATACGAGACAAGGCATCGGCCTTCCCATTCCGAACTCCCAGTCGGTATGTTATAACGTAATCATATTCTGTGAAGAATAGAGCCCACTACAACTGTCGTGACGATTGGGCTTTTGCTGACTTTAGGTATTGAAGGTTTTAGGTATTGAAGGTTTCCTTCCTTAAATTAGTCCTTAGGTAGTACTCACAGGTGAGTGATGTTTCTTCTTCTCTCGGTTTCCACAGATTGTAGCCCAGTTGAGATTCTGAGTACTGGATGGTGTTTTCTCAGGTAAAACAGAATAATCTTGTTCTTGTTCTTGCAGGATTACAGGAAAATGCTGAAGACCAGGAGCTGGACACGGTGGGCGTCACGCTGCCGGCTGCAGAATAACTCAAAGCGTGTTCTGCAGTCAGGGTGTGGTTTATATAGCCCAGGTAAAGTATACCAGGGAAAGTAGTTCCAGGCCTGCCACACCCAAAACACTAGACCGCATGGCTTGGTTCTTAGAACCAGACTGTGTGGGTGATTCCATGTTGGATTTAAAGGCCCATGTTCACAAAGGGGACCTAGTTTGAACGACCCTTTTTTCCTACATATGAGTCTGGTGCCAAAGGTGCCAGGGCTGGCTCGAGGAGCCCTTTTGCAGTGGTTTTAAGGCCCTCAGGGTTCTGGTGGGAGCCTGCTTGTGGCAAAACTTGTGCCCCCTCACAGTGGTCATGACAGCACTCCCCCCAAGGTCCCCCTCATGGTATCCTTCCTGTCCGGTCCGGGTTTGGTGGGGTTATCCAGGTGAAACCTCTTAATCAGACGTGGTGCGTGAATATGTTCACTTGGTTCCCAAGTTCTGTCTTGAGGTCCGTACCCTTTCCAGTACACTAAATAGTATAGCTTAGATCTGGTACGTTTCGAATCCAGGATGTTTTTAACTTCAAATTCAGGATCTCTATCAACTAGCACAGGTTTTGGTTGTGTTAAGACTCGGGTTCCTGGTTGTACAGGATTTAGAAGTGACACAAGGAACACCGGATGAATTTGCATGCTTGGTGGAAAGGCTAACTTGATGTCCACCGGATTTATCACCGATTCGATGGTATAGGGTCCTAGATATCTTGGACCAAAGGTCCGGGTACCTTTTATGGGCACATGTTTTGATGCCAACCAGACTTCGTCTCCAACTTGGTAATCGGGAGCTTTCTTTCGATGCGGGTCCGAGAATTATTTTTGTCTATCTTTGGCTTGCAGTAAATGTTCATTTGCCCTTTTGAAGGTTTGGGTTATGCTTGTGTGTAGAGTCTTTACAGCTGGCATTTCCAGGGTCATGGGGGAGTCTAGTTCAGAGGTTTGTGGATGTCTTCCATATATTGTGTAGAACTGGCTTTGTCCCGTGCTGGCGTGTATGGAGTTATTGTATGCGTATTCCGCTATCCATAACAAGTCTTTCCAATTCTCTTCCACTTGATGCAGCATGCAACGTAGATACTGTTCTAATGTCTGGTCTGTTCTTTCTGTTTGTCCATCCGTTTGAGGGTGATGGCTAGTGGATAATCGAACATCAATTTGTGCCATGGTACAACATTTCCACCAGAAGTTGGAAACAAATTGGCTTCCACAATAAGAGATTAGGACTGAGGGGAAGCCATGCAGTTTTATAATCTGTTCAAGAAATGCTTTTGCAATACTGGTAGCGTGAGGAAGTCCTTTGAATGGAATTAAATGTGCCATTTTAGAGAACAGGTCTACAACCACCAGAATTGTATTAAAACCTTGACAGGGAGGTAAGTCCGTAATAAAATCAAGAGAAAGAGTATGCCAGGGAGCTGGTGGAATATCCAGGGGTTGTAGGAGGCCAGCTGGTTTCTGTTTTTGTGATTTATGCTGTGCACATATCCCACAGGATAGAACAAATCGAGCAATGTCCTTACGCCAGGTTGGCCCTCCAATAATTCTGTTTAACCTTGGCTAGAGTCTTAGCTATTCCGGGATGGCCTTCGATCAGGGAATCGTGATAACCAGACATGACCAATTCTTGCAGATCTTTATTTGGAAGATATAGTCGTTCCCTGAAGTAGGGTAATCCATCCAGAGCCGTCTGATGTTCATTTTGGGAAATCCATTTCTGCAAGATCTCGGGGTTCATTAAGGTTTGAATCTTGTCTTGAAGTTCACTCAGAATCAATGTGGTAGTGAGACCCAGTAGTTTATCACTTGGGATGATGGCAACAGGGTCCAGGGTACTGTTTGTTTTCTCTTCAACACCCATACGAGACAAGGCATCGGCCTTCCCATTCCAAACTCCCAGTCGGTATGTTATTACGTAATCGTATTCTGCAAAGAATAGAGCCCACTGCAACTGTCGTGACGATTGGGCTTTTGCTAACTTTAGGTATTGAAGATTGCGGTGATCTGTGATTAGTGTGATGGTATGTTTGGCACCTAATAGATACTGCTCCAGGCTTTGAAGGCTGTTTTTATTGCCAACAATTCTTTGTCTGTAATTGCATAGTTAAGTTCCGGTGATGAGAATTTACGTGACCAAAAAGCCACGGGTGTAATTGGCCTGTCTCTGGATCTCTTTGAGAGAGAACTGCTCCCACAGCTATGCTGGAAGCATCTGTTTCCACTACATAGGGGAGATCAGGGCGAGGATGTTGTGTAATTGGCGCAGATGCAAATCTTTTCTTGAGTTCTTGAAAGGCCTGTTCCGCCTCTTCAGTCCATTGGAATTTTTTGTTTTCAGTAACGATGTGATTGGGTGGACTATCCGTGCGAATTCTGGAATACATCGGCGATAAAAATGTGCAAAGCCGAGCATGCTTTGGGTTCCTTTAAGTGAAGGAGGTGACAGACAATTAAGATGGCATCTACTTTGTGTAAATCCATCTTGACTCCCTTTGGCGAGAGAACAAAACCGAGGAACTCATCTTCGGTGACATGGAAGGAACATTTCTCGAGTTTAGGGTACAGTTTGTGCTGGCGAAGTTTTGCAAGGACTGAGCGAACATGTTCCACATGATCTCTTTCAAAAGGGGACTACACCAGGATGTCATCAATATAGACCAGGGCACAGACATTGATTAATTCCCGTAATACATCATTAAAGAAGTATTGGAATGCTGCGGGAGCGTTGCACCGGCCGAAAGGCATTACCTGATATTCGTACAGGCCATACTTGGTGTGAAACGCCGTTTTACATTCATCCCCTTTCTTCACACGTACAAGATGGTTTGCTCCTCTGAGGTCTAGTTTGGTGTAGATTCGGGCATCCTTGACTTGGTCCAACAGTTCCGGGATAAGGGGCAAAGGGTAGTGTTTTTTTACTGTGATTTGCTTAAGTATGCGGTAATCGATGCAAGTTCTCAAATCTCCTTCCTTCTTGGGTATGAAGAATAAGGGAGAGGCTGCCGGTCACTTTGATGGGCCGATAAACCCATTAGCCAGGTATTGATCCAGATAGGACTTCAAGTGGAGATTTCGGTTTGTTGGTTTTGTGCATTAGGGAAGTCCCATTTCTGTTGCCAGATCTAGATCTATGTAATTACCAACTGTTCCGCTGTCTATATATGCTTCTATGGCATGCATCCGTGATGGTCTTTGGTGATTGATCAAGGTTACTGGTAGGGGGAAATGTGAGCTGTGTGACTCATCCTTTTCGCTCGACAAGCGGACCTCTACGCTTGCCGGGCCTGGTACTTTTCCGATTCCTTTCCATCATCTTCTTTCTCTGTAGCGCCTACCACCTTCCTTGGATGTTTCACTGGCCATTCTTTGAGGTAGTGACCCAATTTACCTCAGTATAAGCATAACTGTAGCTGTCTCCTCTTGTCTCTTTCACCTTGGTTAAAGGGGGTCAGACTCCTCCAATCAGCATGGGTTCTGTGGTATTTTCTGGTGGACGTTGAAAATTATCTTTTGAACATATGTATATGGCATGATTTTCGAGTCTACTTCGGTCTGTTCTTCGATCCGGTAATCTGTTGTAACGCTCACCTGGCTCCCACGGAGGCACTGGTCTTTTCTGGGTTGCTGTGGCCTCTTCAAGCGTGATGCACAGAATTCGGACCACCGATTGAACAGGACCCCCAAATCTTGCTTGTCTGGCCCGTAGGAATATCCTTCTGCAGATGAGAAAGGGGATCAATTGTCTGCTGAATAGTGTGCTTGCTCCCCCCTTTCACCCTTTGTTCTTCTCTGACTTCCTCCAAAACCCCCGGTTTAAGCTCACCTTATGGTTTGGAAGGATGAACTCTCCATCCTGCTTCTGGTGCAGGGGCGTGCGTTCGTCCAGTTACTTCACTGGTTTTCAGAATGGCGCTGGCAAATCCACTTGACTTTTCTGAGCGATACGCCGTAAGTATGAAGATGCAAAAGTTCAAGTGTGAGCCTCCTTTTATGTTGTTTTTTCCTAACCTGTGATCTGTCCTTTATTTCAGGTGCAGAACGAAGGCGATGAGTTGAGGGGTTAAATTGCCGGTGGTAAAATCAGGTGAGTTAGTGCTGAGGGCGACCCCTCTAAATGTCTTTATAATTCCCCAGTAATGTCTTTTGTCCTTTACCCATAGGGGCTGGGGTGCGATACCTGCCAAAGATGCGGCGCCGACCCGAGATGTTGAATGGTTCACCAAGAAAAGCCGGTGAGTAATATGGCTGAAAATTCGGCTTTCCTCTTGTGTTCCCTTGCTCACTTTTTGTCTCTTCTTCTCTCCCCTAGGTGCAGGGATGTGGCGACCGGTGCTGAGAGCCGCGATGGAGCCGGGTGGCGTCTCGGGAACAGGTGAGTGAAGCGCGGCGCTGCAGCGAGCAACGCGGTGCTTTTAAATGGAAGTCTTCCTTCAGGAATGCTGGCGTGAAGATTCCGAATGCAGGTAAGAAGGTTGAATAAGTTCTTGGTTTTCACCTTTCTCTTCTCTTCTTTCCTTACAGGTGTTCCAGGTTTGAGGCGGGCGTGGCTGGAGTCCAGGTGCAGGAGCTGACACGGTGAGCGTTCAGCTGCTGGGATGCAGAACAACGCGAAGCATCTGTGGCTGTCTGGGCGTGGCTTAAATAGCCTTGGAAGAAGTTCCAGGTGAGTTTGCTTCCACAGCCCCACCCAAGTAACAAAATAGTTCCTTCAGAAAAATAGTCCCTCCTAAGCCTCATTTGGCTTGGTTCTTCATGCAGCATGGTCTGGATCAGGTGAGTATGCAGCATGGTCTGCTTCAGGTAAGTGCATCAAACACTTCCCCTTATGAGCCTGGCGCCTATGGCGCCAGGACTGATGTCCAACATGAGCCTGGTGCCAACGGCGCCAGGACAGAGTCCAAAGAGCCCCTATAAAGGGCCGCTGGGCTTTTACCCGGGGGTGAGATGCCTGCTCCCGGGGGTGCGGGGCCTGGCCTGGTGCTCCGGGGGTAGGCATCATGACAGCACTCCCCCCAAGGCCCCTCCCAAGGTCGTTCCCTCAGGAGGTTTCGGTTTGTCCGGGAAATTCCGATGGAACCTTTTTACTAGCCGAGGTGCATGTACGTGGACGTTGGGTTCCCAAGATCTTTCCTGAGGCCCGTACCCCTTTCAATCAATTAGATAGAAAAGTTTTGATTTCGAGATCTTAGAGTCCAAAATGTTCTTCACCTCGAATTCAGGCTCCCCATCTATCTGGATTGGTTCTGGTGGCTTTATTAATCTGGTTCCTGATTGCACTGGTTTCAAAAGCGACACATGAAAAACGGGGTGAATCCGTATGTTAGCTGGTAGATCTAGCTTGACTGCCACTGGGTTAATTATAGCTTTGATCGAGTAAGGGCCTAAATACCTTGGATTAAAAGTCCAAGGTCCCTTGAGCGATAAGTGTTTGGTAGCCAACCATACTTGATCCCCTATTTGGTATGGAGGCGCCTCCTTTGGATGCAGATCCGCATTCTTTTTGTATTTCCCTTTCGCATGTTGTAAGTGTGCAGTAGCCTCCTTCAAGGCTTGAGTAATCGTAGAATGCAAATGGTCCACTGCGGGCATTTCGAGGCTCAAAGGTGAGTCCAAGTCTGAAGTACGAGGGTGATGTCCATATAGGGTATAAAAGGGGCTCTGACCAGTTCCAGAGTGTATCGAGTTATTGTATGCATATTCAGCCACCCATAAAATATCCTTCCAATTACCCTCCGATTGGTGCAACATACATCGTAGATATTGTTCAAGGGTGTGGTTCGTTCTCTCCGTCTGACCATCGGTCTGTGGGTGGTGGCTGGTTGAGAGTCTTACGTCGATTTGTGCCAGTTGACAACAATTTTTCCAAAAATGAGAAATAAACTGGCTTCCCCAATCAGAGATTAGTATGTACGGGAATCCATGCAGACGGATGATATTTTCGAGGAATTCCTTGGCAAGAACAAAAGCTGAAGGTAATCCTTTCAACGGAATAAAATGGGCCATCTTGGAAAATAAATCCACCACAACCAGAATAGTATTGTATCCATTACAAGAGGGCAGGTCCGTGATAAAATCTAGTGACAAGGTGTGCCAAGGTGCTTGTGGAATGTCTAAGGGTTGAAGAAGACCGGCGGGTTTTGTTTTTTGTTCTTTGTTTTGGGTGCAAACTCCACAGGACATCACGAAAGATTTAATATCCTTTCGCCAGGACGGCCACCAGAATTGTTGTTTAATTTTTTCCTCTGTTTTGGCAATGCCAGGATGTCCTTTCATCAGAGTATCGTGATGACGGGAAATAACCAGTTCTTGCAATTCCTTTTCTGGCAAAAATAAACGTCCTTGGAAGTAAGGTAAGCCATCGTTGATTGAAAAGTCAGACCCCCTTTTGATCCAATCCTGCAAGGCTGAAGAGTCCAGGAATAGTTTTACCCGTGCTTGAATGTCTTCAAGGGTTTGTAAAGTGGTTATCCCCAAGATTCTTTGTTCGGGAATTATCGGCACAGGTTCTGAGTTTGTGTCCATTTCTCCCATTCCAATTCGAGATAGCGCGTCCGCTTTGCCATTCTTACAGCCGGGACGGTAAGTGATTACAAAATCGAACTCAGCAAAGAATAAAGCCCATCGGAGCTGTCGTGAAGACTGAGCCTTGGCAGTTTTTAAATATTGTAAATTTCGGTGATCAGTGATCACGGTGATGGTATGCCTGGCGCCAAGAAGATAATGCCGCCAAGCCTTAAAGGCGGACTTAATGGCTAATAATTCCTTATCGGTGATTAATTTATCTCCGGCGGCGAAAACTTTCTGGACCAAAATGCTACGGGATGCAGTTGGTTGGTTTCGGGGTCTCTCTGAGACAGGACAGCTCCCATGGCTAAGCTGGATGCGTCGGTTTCGACTATATAAGGGAGATCAGGACACGGGTGTTTCAAAATAGGTGCGGACGTAAATTTAGCTTTTAATTCCTGAAAGGCCTGTTCAGCTTCCTCGGTCCATTCAAAACGTTTATTCTTCCGCAAGAGTGCAGTGATGGGTTGCACCACCCGTGAAAATTCCGGGATAAACCTGCGATAAAAATTGGCAAAACCAAGCATGCTTTGGACACCTTTCACCGAACTAGGTGATGGCCATTTGAGGATGGCATCCACTTTCCGTGAGTCCATTCGGACCCCTTTAGGTGTCAGGATGAATCCAAGAAACTCAACCTCGGTGGTATGGAAAACGCATTTTTCCAGTTTTGCAAAGAAGTTTGTGCTGGCGCAATTTCTCAAGGACGGCCCTGACATGTTTTCTGTGATCTGATTCTGAAGAGGAGTACACCAGAATGTCATCGATATACACGACAACACAGACATCGATGAGTTCCCGAAGGACATCGTTCATGAAGAATTGGAAGGCAGCAGGTGCGTTGTACAACCCGAAAGGCATCACCTGGTATTCGAATAGTCCATATTTTGTACGGAAGGCCGTTTTCCATTCGTCGCCTTCTTTTACTCGTACCAGATGATAAGCCCCCCGGAGATCTAACTTGGTGTATATGCAAGCGTCCTTCACCTGGTCAAGGAGTTCAGGGATCAAAGGCAGAGGGTAACGATTTTTAACAGTTTTCTGGTTCAATGCGCGGTAATCGATACAAGTTCTAAAGTCGCCTTCTTTTTTTGGCACGAAGAACAAAGCCGAGGATGCCAGAGACTTTGACGGGTGAATGAAACCATTGGCTAGGTATTGATCTAAATATTGTCTCAAATGCAGATTCTCTGGCTCAGTAAGGGCATAAATCCTGCTACAAGGGAGTTGTGCACCGGGCACCAGATCGATTTGGCAATCGTACGATCTGTGAGGAGGTAACGTGTTGGCCTGTTCCTTTTGGAAGACGTCCTGAAAGTTTTGATATTCCGGAGGTAGTTGCATGGAGACAGAGGTAACTGATGCTAGACTGATCTTCAGATTTTCTGGGTAGCAGGTTCGTGCACACTCCGGAAAGGTTATTCTCTTTGCTCGCCAATCAATTCAAGGATTATGTGTCTCTAACCAAGGGATTCTGAGAATAACCTGAAACTGTGGAGCCTTGATTACATCAAACACAACTGCCTCCCGATGGCCGTCCGGACCTACAAGTGTCACCTCAGCTGTGGAATGTGTTACCGGTCCCGAGGCAATTTCGGTACCATCAACTGTGGTGATGACATCTTTGCTGGTTTTAGGACGCAGAGGGAGGTTAATCCTGGAGACCAATTCACAATCCACGTAGTTTCCTATAGCCCCACTATCGATGTATGCCTTTATTGCATGCAACCGCTTAGGCTGTTCCGGATCTACGAGGACCATTGGCACAATGAAATGCGAGGTCTGAGAGTTCGTTTTCAAGCTCGGCAAGCGGACCCCTACGCTTGTCGGGCGGGGTCGTTTCCCGATACAGAGGTTTCATGGATTTTATCAGCGGCTCCTACCACCTTCCTGGGCGGCCTTGCCGGGCAATCTCGTAGAAAGTGTCCAGAGGAACCACAATAAAGACATAAGTGCATCTGCCGTCTTCTTTCACGCTCCTTTTGAGTTAAAGGTCCTTTAACTCCTCCGATTTGCATTGGCTCAGAGGCTTCAGCCCCCTTGAGGTTAGCGTGGGTCTTGACTAACACCCGGGTCTCAAACTTGGACGGATCTGCTTTTCTGTTTTGCAGTCTGTGATCCAATTGGACCACTAAGTCTATATATTCTGAGCATTCTTGGAGCGGATTTACAACTTGGGCCAGGACATCTTTAAGTTCTCCGCGTAGACCTCCATAAAATAACGTTATTCTTTTATCCTCTGGCCACCCAGTTTCCACAATTAGTCTATTAAAGGTTGCAATGTAGGAAAGGAGGTATTCATTGCCCTGTTGCAGAGATAGAAGTTCGTCATCTAGAGCCTGCCCCTGGGAGTGACGAGCAAATAACCTTTCCATGCTTGCTTGAAATCCTTGAAAATCACGAAGAATCGGGTCATCTTGAGTTACCAGTGGAACTGACCAATCGGCAGCACTGCCGCTGAGATATGACAATACAAAGGCTACCTTGGTCTGGTCATTAGGGAAGGCCCCAGGTCTGCACAGGAAATGCAAACAACACTGATTCATGAATACGGCGAATCGTTTGGGGTCCCCAGCAAAGCGTTCGGGTGGGGCCAGCGGCATGTGTTCAGGTAGATTAATCTGCACCGGGTTATTGGAAAGCACAGGAGCGGGGTTCCCTCCGGAACCGGGTAAAAGAGTTTGCCCAGCTTGACCTTGCAAAAGCTGTCTAGCCAGGTCATCAGCTCTTTCCTTTGTTACAATCACTTCCCTCCTGAGAGCATTAGTCTCTTGATGAGCGGCGTGTACTTCGGCCCGTAATTCCCCCAGTAGTTGGGCCAACTGGTCAGTCTCAGAACTTTCCATAGTGCATGGGTGGGAATTTGTAGGAAGGCTTCGCATTCTGTAACGCTTACCTGGCTCCCACGGAGGCGCTGGTCTGGTCTGGGTTGCTGTGGCCTCTTCAAGCGTGATGCACAGAATTCGGACCACCGATTGAACAGGACCCCCAAATCTTGCTTGTCTGGCCCGTAGGAATATCCTTCTGCAGATGAGAAAGGGGATTAACTGTCTGCTGAATAGTGTGCTTGCTCCCCCCTTTCCCCTTTCGTTCTTCTCTGACTTCCTCCAAAACCCCCGGTTTAAGCTCACCTTATGGTTTGGAAGGATGAACTCTCCATCCTGCTTCTGGTGTAGGGGCGCGCGTTCGTCCAGTTACTTCACTGGTTTTCAGAATGGCGCTGGCAAATCCACTTGACTTTTCTGAGCGATACGCCGTAAGTATGAAGATGCAAAAGTTCAAGTGTGAGCCTCCTTTTATGTTGTTTTTTCCTAACCTGTGATCTGTCCTTTATTTCAGGTGCAGAACGAAGGCGATGAGTTGAGGGGTTAAATTGCCGGTGGTAAAATCAGGGGAGTTAGTGCTGAGGGCGACCCCTCTAAATGTCTTTATAATTCCCCAGTAATGTCTTTTGTCCTTTCCCCATAGGGGCCGGGGTGCGGTACCTGCCAAAGATGCGGCGCCGACCCGAGATGTTGAATGGTTCACCAAGAAAAGCCGGTGAGTAATATGGCTGAAAATTCGGCTTTCCTCTTGTGTTCCCTTGCTCACCTTTTGTCTCTTCTTCTCTCCCCTAGGTGCAGGGATGTGGCGACCGGTGCTGAGAGCCGCGATGGAGCCGGGTGGCGTCTCGGGAACAGGTGAGTGAAGCGCTGCGCTGGAGCGAGCAACGCAGTGCTTTTAAATGGAAGTCTTCCTTCAGGAATGCTGGCGTGAAGATTCCGGATGCAGGTAAGAAGGTTGAATAAGTTCTTGGTTTTCACCTTTCTCTTCTCTTCTTTCCTTACAGGTGTTCCAGGTTCGAGGCGGGCGTGGCTGGAGTCCAGGTGCAGGAGCTGACACGGTGAGCGTTCAGCTGCTGGGATGCAGAACAACGCGAAGCACGTGTGGCTGTCCGGGCGTGGCTTAAATAGCCTTGGAAGAAGTTCCAGGTGAGTATTCTTCCACAGCCCCACCCAAGTAACAAAATAGTTCCTTCAGAAAAATAGTCCCTCCTAAGCCTCATTTGGCTTGGTTCTTCATGCAGCATGGTCTGCATCAGGTGAGTATGCAGCATGGTCTGCTTCAGGTAAGTGCACCAAACACTTCCCCTTATGAGCCTGGCGCCTATGGCGCCAGGACTGATGTCCAACATGAGCCTGGCGCCAACGGCGCCAGGACAGAGTCCAAAGAGCCCCTATAAAGGGCCGCTGGGCTTTTACCCGGGGCGTGATGCCTGCTCCCGGGGGTGCTGGGCCTGGCCTGGTGCTCCGGGGGTAGGCATCATGACATCTGTGGTCCAACTGAACTACCAGGTTGATAAACTCTGCACTGTCTTTAGGTGGGTCTACCACTTGAGCAAGGACATCCTTCAGGTCTCCTTGTAGGCCCCGATGAAACAATGTGGTTCTTTTATCTTCTGGCCACCCCGCTTCTACAACCAGTCTATTAAAGGTGACAATATAAGTCAGCAAATCTTGATTCCCTTGGCGGAGGGACAGGAGTTTGTTATCAAGAGCTTGTCTATGCAAGTGTCGAGCAAATAACTTTTCACTCTCCTGTTGAAAACCCCTGACGTTTCTGCAGTAATAAGTCATCCTGGCTCACTAAAGGTACTGACCAATCTGCCGCACTTCCACTCAAATATGATAACACAAAGGCCACCCTCGCCTGGTCGTTTGGGAAAGCCCCAGGCCTACAAATAAAATGGAGGCGGCACTGGTACACGAATGTTGCGTACCTTCTGGGGTCTCCATTAAACCATCTGGTGGTGCTCCCGGCAACGTTATCTGTACTGGATTGACTGATGATGGTGTAGCGACGGATGGGGCGAATGCTGTTTGCTTAGTTCATCAGTACGGTCTTTTGTGACTATTAACTCTCGTCTTAAGGCAATGGTTTCCTGCCGGGCTGCGTGTACCTCGGCGCGTAATTGTCCCAAAAGCTGGGCTAACTGATCTCCATGATGGCAAGGTGGATAAGGTTTAAAGGCTTTGAGTTCTGTTACGCTCACCTGATATCTCCAGGGGCGTCTGGAAGGCTCTGAGATCTGGAACCCTGGATGTGTAGTTGCCCAGTGCTGAATAATGATTCTGCAATTAGAGAAGGGAGGATTTGTGATAACTGTCTCTAATGGGTGAATCTCCCACCGCCCTCTGACTGATTCCCTTCCCACTGGGTTCTTTTCTCACCTTAGTTATTTGTAGGGTGAGCTATCCGTCCTGTGTTTCTTGTGCAGGGGCGCTTGACGTTTGTTGGCGAGCTGCCCGAGTTGCTTCACTGGTGCAGTTCGCCTTCCTTGGGCCCAGTCCTGCTGTGACCCCGAATCTGCTGATAGGCATGTAGGTTTGTTAATTCTAAGTCTTTGTTCTGTTTATGGTGGAAATTCGTTAATGTCTTTATCTCCTTCTTTTCAGGTGCGAAGGTCTTGATGCTGGCGTGCCGGATGGAGAGGCGTGTTTTCTAGGTAAGAGAAAGCGTGAAGCACAGCACCTTTATTGTCTTTTAAAGCTAACCTGTGTTTTCTTCTTCTTCTCCTCACAGGCCGCTGTGGTGCTGCAAGTGGAAGAGAGCGCGATGAAAAACAGGCCCCTGGAATCCATTAAGGTAAGTACAGCGCTGTGCGGTTGTTTAATATTGAAAGCGAACCTGAATATGTCTCTTTTCCTTTGCAGATGTTGCTGTGGTGCTCCAGATGGAAGCGTGGCATAGCGCAATGGAATTCAGGTAAGTCTGATGGAATTCAATGTTTTGGAAGCGCGCGTTCTAATATTGTTTTTCCCTTTCTCGTTATTGCAGGTCGCAATGTTCGAACAGCAGCTGTGGTAGCGGTTCGCCGGAAGTCCTTAAGCTAGTACTCACAGGTGAGTGATGTTTCTTCTTCTCTTGGTTTACACAGATTGCAGCCCAGTTGTGATGCTGAGTGCTGGATGGTGTTTTCTCAGGTAAGACAGAATAATCTTGTTCTTGTTCTTGCAGGATTACAGGAAGATGCTGAAGACCAGGAGCTGGACACAGTGAGCATCATGCTGCGGTTTTCAGAATAACTTGAAGCGTGTTCTGCAGTCAGGGTGTGGCTTATATAGTCCAGGTAAAGTAGTGCCAGGGAAAGTAGTTCCAGGCCTGCTACACCCAAAACACTAGACCGCATGGCTTGGTTCTTAGAACCAGACTGTGTGGGTGCTTCCATGTTGGATTTAAAGGCCCATGTACATAAATGGGACCTAGATTGAACAGCCCTTCTTTCCTACATATGAGCCTGGTGCCAAAGGTGCCAGGACTGGCTCCAGGAGCCCTTTTGGAGTGGTTTGAAGACCCTCAGGGTTCTGGTGGGAGCCTTCTTGTGGCACAACCTGTGCCCCCTTATAGTGATCATGACATAGGCACAAGAGAATTTGTGTTGTATTCCCAAAAATTTTGTGATATGATGGAACATCTCATTGGTGAAGTGAAGATCATTGTCAGACTGCAGGACATCACACACGCCCCATCGTGGGAAGATTTCTCGAACCAGGAATTTTGCTGCTCTAATGGATGGGCAAAGGGACCGGATTCGATCCATTGGGAAAATATGCACACAACCACTATCATGTAGCAGTTGCCCTGGCATACTTGGAGCATGTCAACATAGCCAACGTGCAGGTGCTGAAATGGACACGTTGGGCGAGGTATGGCTCCTCTCACTACCCGTAGTGTATGACCTACTGTAAATTGTTTACAAACTAGACAATTAATTCTGAATTCTGCCACTTTTTCTGCCAAATTAGGACAGAACCAATCTTCTCCAATATGAGCAGCAAACCTCCTTCCCCACATGGGTAGGATGGTGTAACTGTGTCAGTGCAGTGTGCAATAATGAGAATGGCATTACCACTTTTCCTGTGTTTTGTCGCCATAAGGCATTTGCCGGAGACACAGTACATACAATTCCTTTTCCTCTTTTGTTGCAGCTCCCTGTAATTCCATAATCTGTGTCACTGGTGATGTGTTATTTTATTCTTTTAATATCATTGTTCACACATGGTTTCATGTTGCGGACGAAGCATCCATTTCCAAAATGTCCCCAAAATAGACTGTGCTTTTAGCTTCTGTGTCTGCTGCCTCATTGCCCCTAGAGATGGGGTCCTCCCCCTTCGTGTGGGATTGGCACTTCACCACTGCCATGCGCAGTGGGTACTGGAGTACCTCTATCAGTCTGCCCAATAGTAGTGCGTGCTGCACCGGTGACCGATCAGCATGTCTAAAGCCCGTACTTAGCCAACATGACAGCCCAGAATGCACTTTGGATGTCACGCAGGCTGAATCTAATCACTGTTACTTCATCGCCTTTGCTGTGCTTCATTGCCTATATTAAAGCTACTAATTTTGCTGCTTGCACTGAAAAATGTTATGGTAGACATGCGCTGCTCACCACCTTGCTTGTCTCGTCCTCTTTTAATCTCACTACTGCTGTCCCAGTATGTCTTTCCATAGTCGTTTGGACATATGTTGACTACCCGTCAATATAAAGCACGTATCCCCCCTCAAGTGCATTCTCCTGTACCTTTGGGGTGTTGCTGTATTGTTCTTTGTTGGTCGTGCAGTTGTGCACATAGGCACCCTCCTCTATGGGTTCAGCAATTAAATTCACTGGATTAACAAGTCAGCATCTCACTATCTTGAGAGCTGGGTTTGACAGTAACACCTCGTACCCTGAAGCTCTCTGTCTTGTCAATGTACTTTTGGGTCTTTGCAGTATTTCGAAGAGAGCATGCATCACAAAATGAGTGGTGCTGCATCCCATGGTAATACTCACTGATTTGTATACTGCAAATGCGGCAGCAGCCAGTTCCCGTTTGCATGCATAGTTTCCTCTCATCACTGGGTCTAACTTCCCACTGTAATATGCTAGTGGTATATTCCCCATGCTTGTCTTTTGTGTCAGTGCTGCAGTCATAACCACTCTGTTGGAGTGCGAGAATACAAAGAATTCACCTTGATACTCTGGGATCCCTAACACTGGAGCTGTGCATAATGCTTTTTTCAGCTTGTCAAATGCCTCAGTCATTTCTTTTGTCCATTGTAATGTACCCTCCCCTTTTTGTGTTTCCTTCAGAGCACTCAATAAGGGCCTAGTGAAAGTGCTATAGTCAAATACCCACGCTCTGCAATAATTACATAGTCCTAGAAACTGCTTCATCTGTGTTATGGTTGTGGGTGTTGCTGTTGTGCATATCGCCAGCTCCTTCTGGTGTCACCTTTTGCCCATTTTGTGATATTAGTCTGGCAATAATGTAATTTATCCTTGTCTACTAGCACAGTCAACATATGCACAGAGTCATCTCTACACTGTGTCTTTGTCTTGCTGCAAATCAATATGTCCACGTACTGTAAAGCAACACTCATTAATTGTACATTTCCTAAGTCCATTTGAAGGACCCTGTTGAATATGGAAGGTGATTCGCAGTACCCTTGAGGAAGTCTAGCATGTTTCCACTTCTTTTTTCTATATAGAAACTAAAGTTAAGTCCTGTGAGTCTGGGTAAAGTTGTATAGAGAAGGAACCATTCTTCAAATATATGACCGTGAAGCCGGTAGCTTCCGTGGGTATTCTACACAAGATTGTCGTTGGATTCGGAACTAAAGGAAATTCTGCTTCGACAATATGGTTCAGAGAGCACAAGTCCTGTATAAAATGCCATGACCCCATTGCCTTTTTGACAGGGTACACCACCATGTTGCAAGTGATTCTGATGGTATAAGGATGCCTTACTTCTGTAGTGCTGCAATTGTCTCATAAATACTCTTGTCTGTCTCCTTCGACAAGGGATATTGCCTAGCTTATGATAAAATGGCTCCTGACTTTAGTTTTATTTTCACTGCTCCTATTCCTTTCAAAAGCCCCATGTTATAGGGACTTGTGTTCCATAAAATGCTGGGGACATTTGCCAAGTCTTCCTCGAGAAATGTCGGCGATGTTTGTAGCATTATCGCCATTCCCTGTCATACCTCTCTGTAATGTATAGCCACCCAGTACGTGATGCTAATTTCAAACACTACCTCGTGATCTGAGCGGTTGTCTCTGAATAATTTTTCATCTGTAACGGTAGTCAATCTGTATCCTTCGGCCACAGCGATCAGTGATCGCCATGCTCGCCCTGTATCATCTGTCCCATGTACTGTTATCCAGTCATCCCCCCCACTATTACTGGCTCTAATTCTAGTGGTACAATCATCCCTTCCTTCTCGTCTGATGGTGGTTCTGGCATGGACATGTACCCATTTGGAAGGCACCACATTTTTCCCTAAATCCCTGGGAGCCATGCTATTATTATTTCAGTCCCATACTGAAATAGTTCCTCATCTGCTGGCACCGCCCTCTGTACCTTGCGGTCCACAATAAGCTTGAATAATTTCCCTCACAACTAAATGGTGTATGCCAGGTATGGAACACACTTTCCCCTTATCAGTGAATGAGATAGTCATGTTTAGTTTGCTCATGATGGATCTCCCCATTATGTTTACTGGTGTCTGTCGGGTATACAGTAAGGGTGGAGCTAGGTAGTGCTCTCTTATTGAAAGTCAAATATATCATCTGTGAATGTATCCAGTTCCATCACCCCAGTAAATCCCTGAGCATTTGTGGCGTGACCTGACATTCTGTACTGCCCCTCTTGGATGCAGTATCTAGTCGCCCCTGTGCCTACAAGAAAGAACGTTTTGCCACCTATCATCAGCCCTATGTGTGGTTCCTCCGCCGGGCTGAGTGTAATCACATCTGTCTGTGGGCTATCCTATTGAGGGTATAATGCCACTCTGTTTCCTGCAAATGGGTTGCCTCCCACCACGAGAACCCCCCTAGTTTCCTAATGGGAGTTGTTGCATGGCATCCATGTGTGCCAGTGTCATGTCATTTTGCTGTGCCATGCATGATAGCTGTGTGTTATTCTGTGTCTGTGGTGCCTGGGACATCTGCAGGCAATGTTGCCCTGGCACCAGCATTTGTGGTGTCTGTGTCATGGGCTGGTGTGTCTGCGGGTATGCTATTGGTGCCTGTCCTTGTTGTTGTGTCTGGTCCAGGGCATACTACTCATTCTGTTCCACCGGATATGTTGGCTGGTATGGCATTCCCCCATTCTGTGGCATCCCCCTCTGCTTCTACATACCCTAGAGATATGTCTCATCTGTCCAAACACCCAGCACTGCACTGGTTATATTATCTGCCTCTGATACCCTGCAGAAAACCCATCTGGGCCCTGCTGCATTTGTTGCCCTTAACAACGAAACCCTCCCGAAAATCCCCCTTGGCTTTGTTGCATTTGATGCCCATACTCACATCCCTTTGGTGGCCTCCCTCTTTCTCAGATTGTATGCTGCGCATGAACCCTCTCCCATGAGTGGCAGTGCATACTGTGTCTGTGGTGCGCTCTGTCCTCCCATTCTTGTAAACACTGTCCCTTCCATGGCGTATTTAGACAGTTTCTTCTGCAGTAACTTTGTCTCCTGCTGTCTTTCCTCATGCCTTTTCTTTGCTCTTTCTTGCATTAACCTGCAATAATGTACTAGTCCCGGGAGGATAGCTAAGCGGCAGCGTGCGCGTATTCCAAGCAAGACGACATGAAGCAACACAGGTCCGATCCCCGGATCCGTGCTTAGAAACCTCTCGGTGTTTAAGCGTGTTATAAATACATAATAAAGACAAAAAAAAACAATTACGCAACTAAGAAGAAAATAAAAACACAATTCCTGTAACAGCGCCTCGATGCCCACGGGCTGTGTGAGCGCTTTATAAATGTATAAATAAATAAATAAATATTGTAAGTTGAATTTTGGACCACGGTTTTACCTCCAAATAATGCCACTGTTCTGTCCCACGGTTCTCTCGTTTTAAGTCTCCATAAATCTTGAATAGCCTCAATATATTGTAGGGGGTCTTCCTCTTCCCCCATTCTGTGTGCCATAATTGCACTATTATCTGACGTGTCTGGGTACTGCGCCCGTAGAGGTTGCCATATGGCCGCTCGGCAATTATCAAACAGTGAACCATTGTATGGTATGGTCTGGGTGGTTACTCCTCATACCCAGCCCTTTTCCATACATCATCAGCAGCCTTTTCGAGGGTCATCACTAATAAACCTTTTATGTCCCCTACTGCTAACTTCTGCCCTGCTGTCATCCTCTCCATTTCATATATCCATTTTGGCACACCTGCAGTCAATGAGGGCAGCCCAAACCTCACATTTTCATTGTCGATATGTTTCCATGGAATGTATTGAGGTCGCAGCCTTCCCTTTTCCAGTAAGGGGAACTGTGTCAACCCAATCTCCCCATCCAATCTCCTGGTGTCTTTGGTGGCAGGGAATGCCCTTGCCAATTCTCTCCAATTCTCAGTGTTATATTGTCCATGCTGCGTGATGTAACCCTGGACTTACGTGGTCTCTCATCCTTGTCTCCCACAGACCCCCTTGTGTCTCTGTCTGCTACCCATGTTGACATTTGATTGGTGTGCTTCTCTTTTGATCGACAAACAGGTCACCCTGCTCCCTTATCCTCACTCCCTACCAAGTGATCGTCAGACTTGGTGTCTCCAAAGTCACTGTCAACATCGTCCTGGAAGCTTAGTCTTCTCAGTACCATGCCTCTCTGTGGTTCCCCTTCTAAGTCAATTAGGTTCTGGAAGTCCCCCCTCACGGACGTCCCAGTATAGGGTTTCTCTGGCAGCATTGCTGCCCTATCACTTCTCCTACCACGATCTCTCCCTATTTGCTCATCTCCACCTTTGTTGGCATCAAAACTTGCAAATCCCAATTGCAGTCTTATGTCCCTCACTGAGCGTTCCTCCTCCTCCTTGAATTTGCGCTCTCTTACAAGCCGGCCTCTATTTTTAACTTCATCCTCTCCCTCTTTATCAAAACTTGCTTTTGCTTCTCTTCTTCTGCCCTTTTCCTCGCTATCTCCTCGAGCTCTATCGCGTTCTTCCTTTCCTGTTTTTCCTATCTCTCCACCTCTTTCATTATCTATGCCCACTCTCATGCTTCACTGTTCTCTTTGCAAACAGCTACTACCTTACTCACTCCTCCTGTTTCTGCCTCTGTCTTCCCGTCTAATTTCAGGAGTATTTGTCCTCCTACCCACTCGTTAGATATTATATTCTCCAGCCCCTGCCTTCTCTCATATGTTCCCAGGTACTTTAATGCATTTCACTGTGCCACCTTTTTCACCTCCAGCACTCGTTGCGCCCCCTCCTGTTGTTGCGATTTGTATACCACTCCACTACTCTTAATTCTTGTAAAGGGTATAATCCCAAGGCACCTGCTGTAGCCCTTTTGTTCCCATGTTCAGGAGGAGGTGTGGAAGTGGGGGCTGAGGGCTTTTCTTCCGGTGTCTCCTGTTGGCTCAGTATCCATTGATGCCGCGCCACATCCCCTCCTGGAACATCTTCCACAACGCAAAAATTGCCATTCGATTGCTCAACATTTAACTCTTGTATGTGTGCGTTTAACGGATGCTGAACATATTTGGAGAAGCTCCAGCACCTTTGGCCATGGCCTAGACAATTTACCCTCTGTGCTTCGTGTCCATTCCACGCTATATTTACAAATCTTGTCCTTATAACTCAGAAGAGCCTTGCATTGATGCTGTAGAGGCATATCCCCCACACCATTACCACAATACATTGCTTTTTAATACTTACTTGACCTGAAGTTGAGGTTTTCGACACGTCTGCTATTATTCAGACACAAAAATACAGTTGATCTTATTTTTCTTCAATTTTACAGATGCCAGTTCTTTTCACAACATCGCAAACCTCTCTGGCTCTCAACCAACTTCTCAGGCATGCTCCATGCAGCACCCTTCTGCAACTCTCTGCTTCCTCAGGCACACCCACCAATCTTGTTCATGTGCCGTCCATGCACCGCCACAGAATAGCCCACTTTGTCTATTTTTGATTGTCAAACACGAATTCTGCACCTCCTTGTGCTCTCCTTGTTAGGGAGATTTCTCACACATGTGCTAAATTCCCTCTACCTTAGAGGCCTCCAGCTCTTTTGCTATATTTTGGGGCTTTGAACTTTTCATTTTGATGTGTGTTTTTCTTTGGTGTTCTTTGGTTATGGAGTTTTAAAACAACTCCATGGGCATCATCTTTTTCCGTGTGTCATACAGCACCTTCAGTGCAGTGGCACAGGGATGTTGTTCAGACTTCCCAAGGTTTAAATACCTTCTCTGGAACTGACTACTGTCTCCCAGAGCATGTAAAGTTAAATAATCTCTTTAAATTTACTGACCCAGCACACACTATCTTCCTATAGAGTGCTGGAGGGGTAGCCTAGCTTCCCCTGAGTCAAAACACTCATGTAACAGTCAGATGTTTCCCTTTCCTACTATAAATGGCTGGTGGCAGTGGTTTAGATCAAACTACCATGATTTTTACCGACTGCGAACAACGTTAGCTATAAATCGGGTCAGCCATGTTTTTCAATATGGCACCCAAGACCTGTCTGTAAAAACAGACTGCGGTCGACTTTTTTCACCATTTCTTTTAGGAAAGATCCTTCTTGTGTTTGTCTCTGCGCGCCAAACCAGGTTTGGTCCCTTTGTTCGTTGGCCTTTGGTGGGCTTCAGTGCTGAAGCCCTCATCTGGCGCCAGGGTGTCTGGGGTGGACAGGATGTGAGGGAGGTGCCCGAAACTCCCTGTGCTTAGTCTCCTATGAGACCTGAATGCACTCTGGTGTGATTGGCCGGCTGGCTGTCTGGCAAAGACAGGCACACTGCTGGGTGAGTGACAGCCAGGCTGGAATGAATGGGGGAAAACTGTTTTAAAGCAGTTCTCTGGGACTTGGAAAGTAGAGTCGACCACTGGAACGAAAGAACCAAAGACGAGCTGAAGGAAGAGGACTGATGCAACTCCGGACGACTGGTGAAGCCCTGCTGCAGATCCAAATTGCCTGAAACTCCATCAACAGAGAAGCCCTTCAAGGTTAACTTCTTCCCTTGAGTTTGGTGGGAACAACCAACTCATAAGCCACCTGGACACTGTCCCCATCTGGTCGAATGTTCATCACAGTGCTGTTGAAAACCGGATAGCCAAAGGGAAAGAAACCAGCTTGTGGACTTTAAAGCACTCACACCTTAAACCGACGTCTTGCTAAGCTTTTGGCCTCATCCCTGGGAAGTGCAGGAATCTCCCCAAGTCCTCCTTCTTGTTCCCATGACTGAAACTCAGGAACAGCAAGATCTGCTCGAACTGCCAGGAACAACTGCCTCAGCTACAGCTCTTCTTCAATGCAAAGGTACTGTGCAAACGCGGTCCGGAAATCTTTTCGGCCATTTCGAAAATTTGTGGAAACTTTCTCAACTTTGAAGGCTTGTCCTTCCCTAAACATTTGTCTAACTTTTCACCTAGCCAAATTCTTCTAAACTCTGTGGCAAAGACTGAACCGTTTACTACCAGAACTGTGCTATCCTATACAAAGACACTGATCCATTGACTTTGGCCCAGGCCTATGAATTGAATTACTGGTTCTAGTTTACTGAAACCCTTTGCCCTGCCTATGCAAACATTTGTGCTGTCTTTTCTTATAACCTTATCTTTTTACCCCTTTTAAAATATCTGAAGTGCCATTTTGCTCCCACTTCAAGGTTCAGGGGAGCTGAACTTTTTCATTTACTTACCGGTTGTGTATTTGTGGTTTATTAGTGTGTGATATTGAGCTGCTCTATCTAGTGTAATGTTTTCAAACTGACTCGGTAAATAAATGTATATTCTTTTACCAAGAAACATTGAGTAAGTGTTTGTTTGAATCACTGTAATTGCTGGTCCTTTGTGTAACTTGTTCTACTGCTCAGTTTACTCTTGAGATAAGTCTAGCTGCTTGACCATCGCTACCACTTTACTGTGTAGTACAGGCTTGTACCAACAGTGAAATTGTACTTATACTTGTAGTCTTAATTGTGTCTAATGTTACAAAGGGTACTGCACATGATTCTGCCTAACACTCCTAGTCCTACACACACTTCACTGGTAACGTCACCTCTTCTGTAAGTAAGTGAATGATAGAAATCACAAAGATAGCTCACCAGTACGCTCCCATCTCACTTCGGGTAAGTGCATGCTTTGCCTGAGCAGGTGCCCGTGAGCAGACAAATTGAATCCAGTGCCTCTTGCCCCATATCGTGCGGGACGAGTCTTCAGCAACTCCCACACTGCCTTAGAAGCGGAGATATCCAGCTATGTTTCTCCCTCGTGTGTCGGAGCACGATATTGCCATCCTAAAATAGCTGCTACAGCGTTGTTGTTATGTTGCTAAGCAACACCTTTTCATCCCTCCCAGGTCACCACGATAGGCTGCCACGATAGTGCAACTGGAAGGCGTTAGCCGGCCCCACATGAGAAGGTCACCATCAAAAGGCCAGAATCCTGTCTGTGCCTTCCATTGCTACTAGGACGTTGGGAGGGCAGGAGCCTTCCCTCATCTTCACGATGCCTGCCGCAGGAGAAGCCGAGCCCACCAGCCTACCAGCACGCATCCACCTTACTTCGGGTAAGCGCATGCTTTGCCTGAGCTAGTACCCATGAGCAGACAAATTTAATCCAGTGCCTCTTGCCCCATATCGTGTAGTCCGAGTCTTCAGCAACTCCCACACTGTCTTAGGAGCTCAGAAATCCAGCTTTGTTTCTCCCTCGTGTGTGTCGGTACATGAGATTGCCATCCTAAAATGGCCACTACAGCGTTGTTTTTACTTTGCTAAGCAACACCTTGTCATCCTCCCCAGGTCGCCACGATAGGCTGCCACAGCCTACATCATCAGGGAAGTGTGACCGGAAGGCGTTAGTCAGCCCCACATGAGAAGGCCACCATTAAAAGCCCAGAATCCTGTCTGTGTCTTCCATTGCCACTAGGACGTAGGGAGGGCAGGAGCCTTCCCTCATCTTCACGACGCCTGCTGCAGAAGAAGCCAAGCCCACCAGCCTACCAGCACGCACCCACCTTACTTCGGATAAGCGCATGCTTTGCCTGAGCAGGTGTGCGTGAGCAGACACATTTTATCCAGTGCCTCCTGCCCCATATCGTGCTAGCTGAGTCGTCAGCATATCACACACTGCCTTAGAAGCTTAGAAATTCAGCTTTGTTTCTCCCTTGTGTGTGGGAAACACAAGATTGGCATGCTAAAATGGCTGCTACAGCATCATTGTTATGTTGCTAAGCAACATCTTGTCATCCCTCCCTTGTCGCCATGATAGGCTGCCACAGCCTACATCATCAGGGAAGTGCAACTGGGTGGTGTTAGCCGTCCCCCCATGAGAAGGCCACCATTAAAAGGCCAGAATCATGGCTCTGCCTGTCCGTGCCACAACAGGCCGTGGGCCCCACCACTCTGACCATTAGTTTAGCTTAGTTTAGTTTATTATTTGTAATGCGCTCCAGACCCGAGGGTATTCAGGCGCAAGGCATAGGGATATTCAAAGCTTGGTTACAACATGTAAAATACATTTGTGTGCAGGTGCCGCTTGGTTACATATGGGCACAATAAAGTTACGATATATACAGGCAGGTACATTGAAGGCATGCATAGTTTTACACAGTGGTTGGTGCATGCAGTGTAGAGAGAGGTGCCGGGCAATGTTACCAAGGTATATGCCTAGATGTCTGCATCTTTGAGCCAACTAGCGATGCTCTGACGGAACTTGTGATAGGATTGATCGATTCTTAGAGGGGATGGTAGTGAGTTCCATAGGAGTGCTGCCTTGACCTGGAAGCTGCTGCCTCCGATTTTGGCACGTTTGTATCTGGGGACCCAGAGGTAGTTGGTGTTGGCGAGTCTGGTGATTCTTGTGGTAGGCTTCAAAGTGAATCTGTCCGATAGGTAGCGGGGTGCAGCATTGTTCAAGCATTTGTGCGTGAGGGAGGCAGTTTTTAGTTTTATTTTGTCATGAGTGGAGAGCCAGTGTTGGCTCTTCTGGTATTAGAGATATGTTCTCTCTTGGGTATTCCTAGGGCTGCTGTCAGCGCTTTATTTTGTAGGAGTTGGATTTTTTTGATGGTTTGTTTATTGGCTCCTATGTATAGCACGTTGCAGTAGTCCAGCCTGGATAAAATGAGGGCTCTGGCTAGGGTGATGCAACTGTCCTGTAACAGGAAGGCCTTGCCTGCTCTAATCAACTTACATGTATATGCCATGGCAGAAGCCAAGGCATTGACCTGCTTGTTGAAGGAGAGAGTGGAGTCCCAATAGAAACCCAGAGTTTTGACCTCCTTGGCGACAGTAATAATATTATTGTCTATGTTGAATGCTGAGTATTCGGGGCTGAGTTTTTTGAGGGTCGAGGGAGTGCCCAGGATGATGATCTCTGTTTTGTCATCATTCAGGCATAGACCGTGGGTGGCCATCCATGCCTGGATGATGAGATATATCCTGTTCACCAAGGCCAAATCCTTGTCGTAATCACCGGTAAGCGGTAGGAGAATCTGAGTGTCATCTGCATAGTTAGTGTAGGTGACACCCAGAAGGTCCAGATTATCGAACAGGGGCTTGGTAAAGATATTGTAGAGGGTGGGTGAGAAGCAAGATCCCTGGGGCACTCTGCAAGTTATGGGGATGGGGTTGGCTGCTGCCATAGGAGAGAAGACTCTCATAGTCCTGTTGGTTAGGAATGATTGTATCCATGCTATGGCTTCTTCAGAAAAATGAGCTGCCGAGTCCAGGTGGCTGCATAGGACCCTGTGGTCGACCAGGTCGAAGGCAGCTGATAAATCCAGGAGCAGAAGGAGGGCTGATTTCCCTTCATCCCGGAGTTCATCTATCTGTGACTTGAGGTCTATGAGGGCTGTTTTTGTCCCATGTTGGGGCCGGAAGCCTGATTGCCTAGTTCCTAGTAGAGAGTTGGTTTCCAAGTATTTTTGTACCTGGGAGTATGCCATTTTATCTAAGATCTTTAGGAGAAACGGCACTGTAGTAATCGGGCAGTAATTGGTGGTTATTAGTGGGTCTAGGGTTCGCTTTTTCAGTAGAGGAAGAACCCATGATTCTTTGAGGTTGGATGGGATGGTATTGGTGGAGAAGGATGAGTTAATAAGTTTCGTGATAAAGGGGGCCAGATCTCTGGCTGCATCCTTTAGAAGCTGAGCGGGGCATAGGTCTCCTTGACAGTTGGTGGGTTTGAGAGATAGTATGGTATTTTCTGTTTCTTTTATGGTGACTTTGGAAAACTTAAATCTGGGGTGATTGGTAGAGTTACTTAGTTGTTCTAGGTTGATGCTAATGGGTTTGTTGCCAGCGAGTGTGGCTTTTTTCTTGGCTATTTTTGTTTGAAGGGTAGTGACTTTGTTGGCTAGAGCTTGCTGTATGTTGGAGCACCAGAGTTGGTCTTTGATGCAGTTGTCTGGCAACGGGATGGGCGCTTCCAGCTCTTTGAGGATGACAAAGTGTTCTTTCGTGCTAGAATTGGCTTGGGCAATTCTAGCGTTGTAAGTTTCGCGTTTAGCTAGGATGATTTCTTTTTTGTATAGGGCTGTGATGGAGCAGAGCTTGGCTTTGTTTTCGTCAGAAGGTTGTGCTCGCCAGGATGTCTCACAGTGCCTTTTTTGTTTGCGCAATGATTTTAGGTATGAGGTGTACCATGAATTGAGATGGGCTTTGGGTTTGCTTTGTCTAAGTTTGAGTGGTGGAATAGAGTCTAGAGATGTGGTCATGATGTCGTTAAATTCCTTAACCATAGTGTTGGGGTCCAGGTTTTCCGGGATAGCGTTGAGTGTCGGGAGGATGAGGGGTAGCAGTTTGTCACAGGTGATGTTTTTTTGTTCCGGGTAGGAATTGATCGGAGCTAGAGGTGTGGGTGCCAGGGTGGGTTTGGCGGCAGTTAGGGTAAAGGTTATGAGGTGGTGATCTCAAATCTGGGGGTATATGGAGGCTATCGTGGCGTTACAGTTGTAGTCTGCTACCCAGTCCAAGGTTCTGCCTTTGTTGTGTCAGGGGGTGAGCACTCTTTGGGTAAATCCTTGTTCCGCTAGGATACTAGCCACATTAGATGCATGTGTGTCTTTTGGGTCGTTATAACCTAAGTTCAAGTCGCCTAGTAGTAGGACTTGAGAGGAGTTTTTTAGATTATTTGAGATGATATTTGATATGTCATCTTCAAAGGTCATAATGGGGCCTGGAGGTCTATAGATAAAGTATATTGTGAGAGTCTGGGTGTTATTTATGTTTAGTTTGGCTGTCATGAGCTCACATGAGTTGATGACCGGGGATGGCACTAGTCTGCAAGGTAGATTGTTTCTCATTATGAGTGCAATGCCTCCACCTCGAGTATCGGTTCTGTCTGATGGCAATATGGTGTACCTGTTTGGTATGGCCAGTGAGAGGGCGGGTCCTGCTGCGGCGTATAGCCAAGATTTGGTGACTGCTAGGAGGTCTAGCTGTTCAGAGTGGATGATGTCTGCTATCTCTGTAGCGTGTGCAACTAGCGATCTAGAGTTTATTAGGCCGCCCTTGAGGCTAGGTTTGTTTATCTTGGGTAAGGTGGGACTAACTGTAGTTTGGGTCTTGGAGGGGGGGCTGTTGGTGGTGGTCAGAGTGGGCCATTGTTTTGTTGTTCGTTTGTTAGAGGATGCCAGGGTTCTAGCTAGTGGTTCATAGAGTTTTGCAAGTCTTGAGCGGAGTCTGCCGTTCCTCTCGAGGGTATTGCAAGGTAGAGTGTTTTGTGTCTGGCGTTGCAGGTGGCAGTCAGTTGGCCAGGGTTTGTTAACGTGGTTGAGAAGTAGTGACATGGTGTTGTAGTGAGTGGTGTGGTATTGGTACATTGCTAGTACTAGGAGCAGGATGTGTATGATGCTTGTTGTGTAGGAGGTGGGGAGCAGGATGCACAGGGGTGTGTTGGTATGGGTGCTGTAGGCGGGGAAGCCTGTATCAAATTCTGTGTTGGTGTGCTGACTAGATCTGGTCTGAACTGTGTTTCATAATGCAAATACGGGAGTAGTCTAGATGCAATATTTGTAAAGGGCACAGCATTGGCTAAGACACAGTTGAGCAGTAATATTACCTGAAGTCAGAATAGACAATGGGCTAAGAGAAGCTTGTGCAGTCTGAGCAGTAGGGGGTAATATAGATACAGGATTCACTGTCAGGCTAGAGTAGCCTGTGCAAGCAGTACAATGCAATTGATCAGCAGGGTTCACCTAGATTCGAAGTTGCAGTTAGGCTGCTAAAGTGGCATGTGCAAGCAATAAAATGACCAGCAAGGGTTCACCTAAATTCGAAATTTGCAGACATGCTAAAGTGGCATGTGCAAGCAATAAAATGACCAGCAAGGGTTCACCTAAATTCGAAGTTTGCAGACAGGCTAAAGTGGCATGTGCAAGAAATAAAATGACCAGTAAGGGTTCACCTAAATTCGAAATTTGCAGACAGGCTAAAGTGGCATGTGCAAGCAATAAAATGACCAGCAAGGGTTCACCTAAATTCGAAATTTGCAGACAAGCTAAAGTGGCATGTGCAATTGGCTAGCGAGGTTTACCTGGATACAAGGTTGGTGTTAGGGTAGGTGTGGCATGTGCGATTTAGGCATTTGAGTCTAGGTGCAAGAATCACAGGTCAGTCAAAGTGTACTGGTAGGCACAGTTGAACATCTGGGTCCACCTAGTTTCGCAGCGTGGCTGGGTATAAGGGTACAATACTTAGACAGTGTGTGCGGGCAGCACAGAGGGGTCGCATAAGTAAGAGATCATGTGAAGATAGCTTGGGCATTATTGATTCACAATGCTATGAGCATAAAGTTTCGAGGCATGATATGCTCATGTGTGAGGCGGTACCTGGTAGTCCTTAGCGTGGCGCACGAATGAGGATGTTGTCCAAGGCTGATTATATCTGGAACAGGAGCGATACTTCAAATGTGGCAATGAGTGTCTTGCGCCGTGCTACCGGTGTGAACAGGAAGGGGGCCTTGTGCACAGTGGGCCTTAGGTTAGGTGGGCCGGCTTCCACCTCTGGTTCGCGTAGCAGGCCTATCAGTGCGATGGAGGGCAGGTTGCTAGGCAACCAAAATAAACAAAACGAAGCACCGTCGTGCAGCGCCCATTTTAGGAGTCGGATGAAAGGCTAATGGCTCCTCGAGTTGGTGGGGGGTACAGCTGGGTCATACCTCGATAGCAGTGGCCTTCATAGGTGCCACATGGGGTTGCAGGATCTTCTGGGGAAGGCCAGCAACAGCATCCGCTGGTTTGCTGGATGCAGCGAGCACGGCTGCTTGAGGATGTAGCGTCTAGCTGCCCCTGCCCATCACACCACCCGCATATCCGGACCTCTGGGTAAGCTAATCAGCCCTCATCGCCCTAGATGCTAGCTAATACCTAACTTTGCAACATCGCCCTCAGACTCATTATCACCAGGAAATGCATATCTCGCCTCACCGCCCCAAATCTAACCCTGTTTCGCTACTTACCTAATGCCATCTCATTTGTCTCCTTATATCTCATCCTGACCTATCTGTCATCGAGCACATGCATACTATATAAGGGAGTCAGAGCAATGACGTCCGTCTATTACCGTCCATAAACGTGTCGGCCATCAGGCCCCACACATTATTATCCAAGTTACAGGCAAATTATAGTGCTCATTGTAGCTGCTTTTAATAACTATATCCCGCAAATTTGCTCAAGACCTGCACCACTGTATGTTTTTTTTTGGATAAAATATTTTATTATTTTATAGTTACAAACAAAACAATAAAGAAACACATTAACTCTTAATCAATACTTTCAAACACACAGATATACACTACTTCTTGGCGCTTGGCTCTTCTTCACACATGCTGCGAAAAACTGTTATGTTATGTTATGTTATGTTACCTGAATTTGTAGAGCGCACGGTCGCCCAGGGGCATCATGGCGCTGATGAGGAAGCTATCAAACAGAGAGAACAGTAATAGTCGGAGGGCTAGAATAAAGTAGTTTTCAGGGCTTTCCTGAAAGCCAGATGGTTGGAGATAGACTTGAGTGGCAGTGGAAGGGTGTTCCACAGCCTTGCCGCAGCAATGGAAAAGGCTCTGCCACCGAGTCTTTCCCGGTTATACTTAGGAACCACCAAAAGGTTGGTGTTCAGGGAGCGAAGATTGCGTTCCGGGATATAACGGACAAATTTGGTTTGAAGAAACTCAGCGCCTAGGCCCTGGATTGCCCGGTGGACAATGCACAGTGACTTGAACTTAACTCGCTGGGCCACCGGGAGCCAGTGGAGTTGGCGAAGCACTGGCGAGATATGAGCTCCATAGGGGGAACCTGTGGCCAGTCTGGCTGCCAGGTTCTGTATGCGTTGGAGACGTTGGAGAAGGCCCATTGGCTGGGCGAGGTATAAGGAATTGCAATAGTCCAACCGTGAGAGGACTAATGCAGCTACCACAGGGGGGCGCATAGCCTCTGGGATCATAGGGAGGACCCTCTTAAGTACCCTAATCTGGTGATGGGCAGATTGGCAGACCGTAGAGACCTGGTTTGTCATGGACAAGGAAGTGGAAAGAATGACTCCTAGGTTCTTTACTTTGTCCACTGGACAGGGCAGGGGGCCCAGTGAGGTAGGCCAAAAAGCAGGGGTCCATAGTGACGGGCAGGGGGGACAACCCACCAACATCACCTCAGTTTTGTCGCCATTAAGCTTGAGCCAGTTTTGGTCCATCCAAGCGCCGACTGATGTCAAACAGTCATGAAGAGAAGCTGAGGCCTTGGTATGATCCTGATCTAAACGGATCAGGATTTGAGTGTCATCCGCGTAGGAATAACAGTTAAGTCCATACGAACGAATAAGGCAGACCAGCGCCCATATGTAAATATTGAATAGAATAGGGGAAAGAGAGGATCCCTGGGGAACACCGCAGGTGAGGGCACAAGGGACAGAAAGGAAAGGGGGCATAGCAAGGGTCTGAGTGCGGTCTGCAAGAAAGGAGGTAAACCAAGCCAGGACTGATCCAGAGATCCCGATTTGTGCTAGACGTGAGAGGAGAATAGGATGGTCCACTGTATCAAATGCGGCGGACAAATCCAGCAGAATCAATGCTCCGACTCCACCTGCGTCCGCAAGTCTAGACATGTCATCTTGCACTGAGACAAGCACACTCTCCGTTCCCCTACCAGGTCTGAAACCTGCCTGGGCAGGATTAAGGATCTTAGAGGATTCCAGAAAGGAGGAGAGAAGGGGCGTGACCAGAGATTCCAAGAGCTTAGACAAGAACGGGAGCAGGGATATGGGGCAAAAATTAGAGGGGATAGTAGGATCAAGGGACGGCTTCTTAAGCAGGGGAATAACCCTAGCCGATTTGAGTTCCGGCGGGACCAGACCAGACTGGCATGAGTTATTTATAGCCATTGTGACGTCAGACAGGATGTCTGGGGCAATAGTCTTCATCATACTTGCCGGAATGGCGTCCTCTGGAGAGGAGGACTTAATTTTAAGAATCGCTGCTAAAACCTCTGCCTCAGTAAATAGAGGAAAGGTGGACCAGCTGGCCGGGGGGTCAGTGGAGGTGAGTGGCACAAAGCTAGTAGTGCCGGAAGGTTGCGTGGCGAGAGATGTGGCGATGTTAGATCGTATCACAACGATTTTCGTAATAAAAAACGATGCCAGGTCATTGCATAGCTTTTGCGATGGTTTGACCATCGCGGTGAGGGGTTCAGAGGAGGAAAGTGATTGAACAATAGAAAATAGTGTTTTGGGTTTACACAGAGCACTTTCAATTTGTTGAGCGAAGAAAGTAGCTTTAGCCAGCTTAACATTGGCTAGGTAGGTGGAAAGACTGAGCTTGTACAGGTCTTTAAGCAAAGGGTTGTAGCTAGCCCGCCATTTGCGTTCGGCTTGTCTGAGTAGCAGGCGGGCGCTTTTTAGCTGATCAGTAAACCAGGGCTGAGAGAGTAATCTCCGACTCTGGGTAAGTTTAGGTGGAGCGAAAACATTGGCGGCGGAAAGCAGCGATGTTGAGAGCGTGGATAGAGATACCGGTCCCAAGGAGGTGCACTTGGAAACGATACAGGCACCGAGTGCCTTGGGGTTAACTGATCGCCAAGAACGGAGTAACGTCTTGGGGGGGCGAGCTTTACATACAGGGGTGGCTGGAATAAACGGGCATGAAATCAGATGGTGATCAGACCAAGTCACTGGCTCAATAAGGCCAGGGCCAAGTAAAGCATCATTGGCAAATACCATGTCTAGAGTATTTCCATGCAGATGGGTGGGTGCTTGGATCAATGGGCAGAAATGAAGATCGGAGAGGCTATCTAAAAGCAAGTTTAGTTCATCTGATCTTGGAGGGTTAAAATGCAAATTAAAATCACCTAATACCACAAGATTGGTATACTGCAGGTTTAGGGCGGCAATAAGGTCAGCTAAGTCCTTTGCAAAAGTTCCCATAGGGCCTGGGGGGCGGTAAATAAGCAGGAGGTGGGTGGCACATGATGTCGATAGCTCGCATCGGCAGAGGAGGGCTTCCATATTAAGTGTATGCGAGCAAGGTATCTGGCTCACCGTGTACTTGTCTCTGAAAATAACTGCAATGCCTCCACCGCGCTTGGGGGGGGGGTGATCATAGTGAATGATGCGGTAGTTGGGGGGGAGAGCTTGCACTACTGTAGGTGCCGAGCTCGGTGTCAGCCAAGTTTCAGTTAGGCATAAAAGAGCTGGTTGCCTATTAATTAACAGGTCCCAGATTTCACCCGAGTGAGCAGGAAGGGACCTTGTGTTAAGCAGGCACAGAGTAGGGTTATCCAGCGTGGGCTCGCTGCTAGGAGTGCTTCTGGTGGGAGAGGGAGTGGGTGGGGTTGTGTTATGGTTCCAGCCAATTGGCCATCTGGTGCTGGGGTCGGCTAAGGAAATTAATACATTTCTATCTAGGTAGCCCTTCCAGCACGCCCCTGCACGGACGGGCACAGACGCGCTTGCCTTAAGCGCGCCGAAGGCGCGCTGGCGGCGCGCCCGCTGCGCCCGCCCGCTGCGCGGGCGGCCGATCCAGCACATAAGTGCCTGGAGCGGTATGAAAGCGAGGCGGGAGGCTGAGCCCAGGACACAGAAAGAGGACTGGTGGGTCGTCTGAGCCCAGAGGATCCCCTCAGCACTGCCGGAGGAATAAGCAGTCGCTCAGAACCTTCAGACATTCAATACCTTCATACATCCAAACATGTCAAAACATACTGCTGCACAGTTGTTATGCCAGGAAAACAATAATAAAATCAAAGCACAATACTTTAAACAGATGGTTAAAAACCGATTTTGGGAACTGTCCTCGAGTGGAGCAGCTTCCTCAATGCGCGCGGGCGGCCGATCCAGCACATAAGTGCCTGGAGCGGTATGAAAGCGAGGCGGGAGGCTGAGCCCAGGACACAGAAAGAGGACTGGTGGGTCGTCTGAGCCCAGAGGATCCCCTCAGCACTGCCGGAGGAATAAGCAGTCGCTCAGAACCTTCAGACATTCAATACCTTCATACATCCAAACATGTCAAAACATACTGCTGCACAGTTGTTATGCCAGGAAAACAATAATAAAATCAAAGCACAATACTTTAAACAGATGGTTAAAAACCGATTTTGGGAACTGTCCTCGAGTGGAGCAGCTTCCTCAATGTTACGCCTAATAAGTCTTTGGTCTCATCTCGTTCGCCTGCGGTAGTTATTTTTCAACAGTTCAGCAGGCTTTCGGCTCCTTTATCCATGCCTTCAGTTGTCCTCCCATCTTTGCCATATTTTGGTCGCTTTCTCTGGGCACCCGCTTGTGGTATACACTCTTGTTTCCCTTGGCACACACATGTCTACATCCGTTACCCACTTCTCGTATTGAGGGGGTGAGGGCGAGCCCCACAGTTGGGGCTAGATTCCTTTTCACAAGGCCTGTGGATGTTGCGAACATGAGTTTTTCAAATCGGGATAACTCTATATCTGCATCTATCCCCAGTATTAGAAGTTTGGGGTCCATTGGTATCTCCCGGCCAATCACTGTTCATAGTCTGTCGCAGCATATCTGCCAAAAGTCCTGTATTTGTGGGCATTCCCATAGGGTATGGAAGAAGGTCCCTCTCGTTTGGTGGCAACGTAGGCAGTTGGGATCCGTCGCTCCACCCCATCAGTGCAAGGTCTCCCTGGGGTACATGTGGGCTGTAGTCCAGTCCTCTGGTTGGATTGGGCCCACGTCCCTTTCCCATTTCTCTTTTAGCTCTGTGAGTTCCGTTGTGGCAAACGAGATGATTGCATTGTACATTGTAGAGGTTATTTTGTGGTCAATTCGGTCCACCACTATGTTCCTCTCGATCGGGGTGCACTCTGGTACATTCTATCCCAGCCTCTTCCCAGGCCGCCCATTTGGGGAGTTCTCTCAGTTCTGGAAGGTGCTTGTTGCGCCACAGGGGTTGTTTCAGTGTAACCTTCCCCTCCCATCCTAGGTATCTGTATGCATCTTTCCAGATCTGTGTTCTCTGGGCAGCTATTCTGGACGGGACTGGGCATGTTTTCTTTTCATAGAGACTTTCTATTGGAGTGATCCCCTGCTCTGCCTGAGTGTCTGCTCTGTTGTGCGGTAGTGCTGGGTCGTTATGTAGGATGTCATTTACTACTGACATTTGGGCTGCCCAATAGTATGTTAGTAAGTGTGGAAGACAAATTCCTCCCTCCCGTACTGAGCGCTGTAGGGTTTTCAGTGCAATTCGAGGATGCCCTCCTCCCCACAACAACTTCCTAAGTGTCTCATCTAGTTTGCGGAATTCTATTTTTGGTATATATATTGGTGCATTCTGCAGGATGTATAGAAACCGGGGCAAGGCCAACATCTTGAACAGGGACCTAGCAGGGTGAGTGGAAGGGTCATCCAGTGCTTCACATCGTTCACAAATCTATCTCTTATTGGATGCAGGTTTTTCTCTGTATATAGTGTTAGATCTGTCGTGATCTGTATGCCAAGATACCGGAACTGCTCTTTCTCGATTTTATATGGGCAGTCGTCTAGAGCCACTTCGTCAAGTCCTCTAATTGGGAATGACAAGGATTTATTATAGTTAACCCTTAGCCCCGCTAAAGATCCCATAGGTGTGTAATATATTTGTGACAATAGGACATGAGACTGCTGGGTCGCTTAGGTAGATCAGGAGGTCGTCCACATATAGGGACACTTTGTGCTCCCAATTCTGTGTCCAGTGAAACCCCCTCCAAGCCCGCGACTCTCTGAGCATTATCGCTAGTGGTTCAATTGCCAGTGCGAATAGCATCGCAGAGAGGGGGCAACCCTGTCTGGTTCCTTTCCCAAGCTTTATGCTGCGTGAGGACCAGCCGTTTACTCTGATTTCTGCCATCGGGGCATTGTATAGGAGTTTGACCCAGTTTGTGAAGTGAACTCCGAATCACATCTTACCCATTATAAGCCATAGGGCCTGCCAGTGGACCGAATCAAAGGCTTTCTCAAGTCAATGGTGAGGAGTGCCAGTGGATCCTGTAGGGTTGGTGCTCTCTCAATGGCAGCTTGAAGTCTATGAATATTCATTCGCATCGATCTCTGTGGCATGAAGCCGCATTGGTCCGGATGTACTAGAGAGGGTATAACTGTCTGTAGCCTGTTGGTCAGTATTTTTGCCAGTATTTTGGCCTCTGTGTTTATGAGAGAAATCGGTCGGTGGGAGCTGCATGCATCTGGTGGTTTGCCTTCCTTGTGTATCACCACTATACTGGCCTTCCTTAGGTCCGGCGGGAGGATTCCTTTTTCCTTTGCGTGCAGGAAAATGTTTAGCATATGAGGAGCCACCTCTTCGGTGCCAATTTTCTTCCATACTTCTACTGGGAAACCATTGGGCCCCTGGGTTTTTCCATTTTGGAGCTGAGAAATGGCTGTCGTCAGTTCTTCTTCTGTTATTTCGGCTTCGAGTGTCGTTCTTTGTGTTTCATTTAGTGCTAGGATGGTTAGCGTGTCCAATATGCTAGGATCCATTGGGGTCATCGGCGGGGCATATAGCGTTTCATAGTAAGTTGCGAAGGCCTCCGCAAGGTCTGAGTCAGTAGAGGCCCATTCTGTGTTTGTGGTGCTTATGCGGCGCACTTGAAGGTGCCCCTCCTCTCTCCTTTGCAACCATGCCAGCATCTTGCTGGCCTTGTCTCCTGTCTCGTATAGACTAGCGCGCATGGTTCTGTGCGCTTGCTTCGCACAGATCAGCGCAACATTATGTAGCTTCTTTTGTGCCACTTGTAAGGAAGCGCTGTCTTCCTCCGCTCCTGTGCTTACATATTTCGCCTCGGCGCGTTTCACCTCTGCTTCTGCATCGTCAACTTCTTGCTTATGTGCTTTTTTGTGTGAAGTTGTCCAGCTCAGTTTTTCGCCTCTCAGAGTTGCCTTGTATGCCTCCCATACTATCCCTGTGTCATCCACTGAATCTTGATTTAATTTGAAGTATGTTGCTGTCGCTTCCTGGATCTTCTCTGTTAGTTCCGGAAATTCTAGATAGTATGCGTTCAATCACCACCTCGGCGGATGCTGGGGTCTCTCTGTCTCAAGCAGCATTGTGAGTGGGGAGTGATCTGATATCCCTCGGGGATGTAGAGTCACATCCATTACTTTGTGTATGTTTTCGCCGGGGAGGAAAAAATAGTCTAATCTGGACATCGACGCGTGTGCGCCTGAGTGGAACGAGAATTGTCTCTCCGCTGGATGAAGGTCTCTCCATGCATCCTTCAGGCCCAGTGCTGACGTAAAAGTAGCTAGCTTGGTCGGTAGTGCCGGGTTTCTCCCCCTTATATGTGTGTAAAACTCAGTAATGTTCATCACCTCATTGAAGTCTCCGCCCATTACCAGTGTATCTGTCAGGTTGTTAACCATTATCGGTGTAATGTCTTCAATTAGGGCCGTCATGTGTGCTGAGGGTGAGTAGACCTCCAATACGGCTATGGTAGTGTGCCTTTCATGAAAACAAATCTGCCTCCAGGGTCTTGGGTTACAATAGCTATGTCGATCAGGGTTCTTTTGTTTATCAATATTAGCACTCCCCTCGAGCCCAAGGAGAAGCCTGCGTGGATTGCCACCCTATACTTGGTTCTCTTAAAAAATTGGCAGTTTGTGCCTGTCAGGTGCATTTCGGTGAGCAGCACTGTATCTGGATCATGCCGATTTATATATTGTATTACTAGCCTTCGCTTTATGCTGTTTCCCAGGCCATTGACATTCCATGTTATGAAGGCGAGTTTCTTCGCATTATTTCCAGTTGTGGCCATTAATCTTTGGGTTTAGTTCTACGTGCGGGTGGCCATGTCTCGCGACCTTCATGTGTACTGTGCTTGATGTAGCCATGCTGAGCCAAGTGTCAATTGAATACCTGTGTAACACCCAACTCCCCCTCCCCATACTCCATCCCCAACTGAAGCATCTGTCGCCCATTGAACAAAACGTTTAACCAATCAAACTATCGTTAAGTGCTTAAGTCTCTTTGGTATTAGGAATACCTCAGTATGCACTTGGTACTGGGGGGGGTTGTGCCGTGCTGGGCTGTGGGCCGCCAGCATTCATTTCCAGGTTGCTATATGTGTCAGACAGTTTTCGTTTGATCTTGTGCCGTGTAAACTTTCATCATTCGTCTGCTTTTACATGTATTCGTCTTCTCTTCGTGGCATTGCTTCTATTTCTTGGCGGGGTGGACCTTCTGGTGGTTCATTTAGCCGCGGTCTATTTCTTCTCGCTGCTTGACGTTTGCGTCGATTCCAGTCTCCTTTCAGATTTCTCTCTGCCCAGGTCCATGCTTTTTTAGGTTCAGTGAAGTGTATTGTCGTGCCATTATGGTATATTTTTAGCTGTTCTGTGTGCTCTTTCTATTGAAAAGAGTTTCGACAGAGTCTTGGAAGCGAATGGGTCGGTAAGCCATTGCTCTAGGAAAAGTTCCATGCTCTCCCCTTCATCCTTTTCAGGCAGGCCAAGGATGCGGATGTTATTCCTCCTTGACCTGCCCTCTTCCTCTCCCACCCTGCTTTCAAGTACCTTAATGCGTTCTAGTGCTCTATTCATTTGTTGGCCCATACTTCTCATTTCGTCCTCTGCTACGGATATACGGTTCTCAGATAGCATTCATCACATCCCTCAGGGATAGGTTTTCTTCAGGATTTTGTGTATTTCAGGCCTGCTCGGTTCGATTGGTGGAGGCAGAGTGGTGGTTGCATATTGTTCCATTGTGCTCTGATTGGCCACTTCTTTCCCCCCTTTTCTTTGCCCATTACAGCAATTGTCTGTTGGTTTGGTGCTGCTGTGTAGAGCGAGGAATTTAATGTTGTGGCTCGCTGTGTGAGGGTGATTTGCCTTCCTCACTTTCTTGATTGTGGGGGGTGTTACACTCTATACTCTGGTCATAAGCGTTTCTCAGCGTGTCTTGTCCAGCTGTTAGGATTGGGTGGGGGTTCCCCCTCTTAGCTTTCTAGCTCCAGGATATGTATGGCCTCCTTTGCCCCATTCTGCACTTCCTGGGTCTCATTCGCCCTGTCCACCTCCTGTTTTGATGGCAGTTCAAGATGGAGTGTTAGATTATCAGTGAGGAGGGCCGTGGTGGGGAGGGGGGGTGTTTCTTTCTTCCCTTCGCGCTACATGGTGTCCTTGGTTCAGTGTTCGGCGCTTGCACTCCCCTTTCCCCTCTCCTTACCGGCTTATTGGAGCAGGATCTCAGCGAGCACTCGACGTTATATGGAGCGCCCGCGTGTGCCCGTACTGGATCGGGAGGCAGGGGTGTCGTTGTTCGGTCCGCCTACGGGCGCGGCCCCAGTCCCATGGAGTCGCTCCAGACTTTGCCGCTTTCTCCCAGGCTCAGCGCGGGGAATCGGAGCTCGCCCGCTCGTTCACACTTTGGGGCCGCTGGGTCCTTGGTCGGGCACTGGCGCCTGTCCCTCTCTTCGTTCGCTCCAGCAGCTGCTGTTTGCGAAGAATCTCCCACCTCCGGCGCTCAGCGGCTGCTTCAGCAGAGACGAAGCGAAGCGCTGCCGTAAGGAATGTGCACTCCCGTCTCCGCTGGGCTTCTCAGAATCTCCGCACCTCTTCTCCATCCGCTTCCAAGGGTGCTAGTTAGTTGCGGTCACCTCTCTTTCTTGGCGCCCGGCAGCCATCTTGAGTTCACATCGTCGCCTGTCTCCGTACATTCTTCAGTGGAATTCTCGGGATCCAGCCCTTGGAATCCCTCCTGACTTCAGCAGTTTGCGGCGGTAGATGTCTGCTTTTAAATGATGTTATTATTCGCTTTCGTCTTTGCGGTTTACTGCAGGATTTTGAAGGATTCTGCTGGTGGCCCGAGAGCTCAACTAAATCACGTCTCCATGTTGAGCCCGTTGGTCACGCCCCCTACCACTGTAAGTTTGACTTGTTGCACCTACACCACTGTATGCCTAATCTTTCACCTAGCTACTGGCAAATCATAGAGCTCATTGTAGCTGCTTTTAATGACTGTTTCCAACAAATTTGCTCCGCACATTCACCACTGTATGTTTATTTGTTGCGCCTACACCACTGTATGCCTAATATTTTACCTAGCTACGGGCAAATCATAGTGCTCATTGTAGCTGCTTTTAATAACTGTATCCCGCAAATTTGCTCTTTACCTGCACCACTGAATGTTTGACTTGTTGCATATTTAAGAGACCCAAATGTTCACTCTTCTTCCACTTGTACTATTACTGCCTCATCCCATAGCCTTCTTGCTTAAATAGACGAGCATAACCACATTGCACTAGACCTACACCCTTCTTTTTGCTGATGTATCTACAATCTGGTACGCATTTATCCTTTGTCAATGAGTATCACAGCCGGATATCTTTCTAGCGATTATTGCATGCCTTCACTTTGAACGGCACCGAATTGATCATATTTTACTGTCCTCCACCATCAACCACTCCCCGCCACTGAACAGCCCCCAGGAAAATGGACAACCTATTTGCATCTAGCTGAGAATAAGTCACCGAACTATCGCTAGCATAGCCCACATTCTGAGTCATGTCCTTGTGTCTAACATTCTTCCTCCTCTCTACACTGATCCTTTGCACGTGCCTGGCCAACATGTCTGCCCATACGGCCACCAACAGCAGTATGCCCACCCACGATACACCCAGGACTCCTGCATCCAGCTATCGATGTCTAAGAAACTACCCTCACCTGACTGTATACCTCCATCCAAATTGTTACCATCATGTCTTCCACCAGCACCCACACCTATACACAATACACTATCCATGCCCAGAAACTCCTACCACCTCAGCGCTGCCCAATGGATACAACAATTTGCATCCAAACCCATCCCCGACCAACCTTGCTCACTTCAAAGTAGGAACACTAGATTAGGCTCTAGATTCATGCCTACCCAGTCTCTATTGATCGATAGAAACAATGCCACAGTGCCAAACACTAGTACGGACCCAGCACACAACTCTATCTCACCCAAGACAAACTACTCTCATAGAAAATGTATACCAAATAACTCTTCTTCACTTATCAAGGGCGGACTCATTAATGCTAGATCGTTTCCAGTCCATGCCTTAGATATTTCTGACACCATAACTTCTAATGACCTTGACTTTCTTGCCATCACAGAGACCTGGCTCCATGCTGCAGTAGGGCCATCTCTTTCTCTAACCATACCTGAGTATTACTCCATCCTTCACCAAGACAGAGATTCTAACCTTACTAAAGGCGGAAGAATCACATTTATCGCCAAAATGACCCTAGGCATCAGACTCATGCCCATCAATCCCATTAAGTCAGCTGAACTATTATCCATTAAACTACCTATCTCAGCATTCTGCACTATTACTATACACCTAGCCTATAGACCGCCAGGGCCCCACTCCACATTCGAAGAGGACATCACACTTATACTTACCACAGACACTAAGACAGGATCCCAAATGATCTTACTGGGTGATCTTAACCTGGTCTTCTGAGACCCGTACCATCGTAAGGCACTAAGCATTGCTAATTCGATGTCAGAACTAGGTTGCAATCACTATATCACTGAACCAACACATAACAAAGGAAGGACTTTAGATTGGCTGGTCGACATCAACTGTGACACTAATATACTTGCCAACACACCCTGTGCCTGGACAGGCCATCATTTTATCACATTCACCATAAAGGAAACCAAACAGCCCAACTATCAAAACGTAGCCCCTCCTTTATGCACAAGAAATATCCATAACATAACAGCTGAGAAATTACTTCCGTTGTTACAGCCCATCCTCAACGCTCCCCCATACTTACTCTGATCCGACTGTCATGGTAGATATTTACAATCACACACTACTCAAGGCCAACAACACATTAGCTCCACTAAAACTGTGCAAAGCTAAACCCTGGGCCAACCTTAACTCTTGGTTTACTCAGCACCTCAGGTCATTACGCAAAATTAAAAGAAATGCAGAAGCTTTATGGAAGAGCCTCCCTACAGTCACCAATAAAACAGCTTTATACTGGCTTCCCTCAATTATAAAGAGACTATTCTCCAGACAAAAAAAGACACCTACAACAACTGCATCAAAATGCCAAATCTAGCATGAAAGAACTCTTGAACATTCTCAAAGAGTTAGACTCCCCCATCTCACCACCTGACACATGCACAAAAGATAGTACATGGTGCGCTAACCTCCAGAAGCCTTATTAGGTAAAATTACGATGCTACAATTGAAGCTTAGAAACGTATCCTCTCACCAGACAACGCCCAACCGATTTCACCAATGCGCCCGATGGTAAATTATAAAACATTCAACTTCTCTCCCCTCTCGATCAAAGATGTTGAGGATTTAATCTCTTAATTAAAACCTTCAAAATGTCAGGGGGACATTTGCCCAGTTCCAGTCATCAAAGAGGCAGCCAAGGATCTGGCTCCATTCATCACATCCTTTATCAATGCCTCTTTTGAAACAAGCATAGTCCCGAACAACCTAAAAGATGCCTGGGTCCTTTCCACTTCTAAAAAAATGACCCTTGACCCCAATATCCCCACGAACTATAGTCACATAACCACAGTGCCGTTTCTCTTGAAAATCTTGAACAGAGTAGCCTACCTTCAGATCCATGAACACCTAGAAGCAACCTCCTTGGACTCCGGATTCAGACCTAAGCATGGGACCGATATGGCTCTGATTGACCTTAAGACCCAAATTGAAAATCTCAAGGACAAAGGCAAACTGGCCCTCCTTCTACTATTAGATTTCTCAGCTGCATTTGACTTTGTAAACCACAAGGTCCTCTGCAACCACCTCTTCTCAGCAGCACACTTCTCGGACAAAGCTAATAGCTGGATCCAATCCTTCTTCAGCAATAGAACAATGAGAGTCTTCGCACCCTCAGCCTCTGCACAACCAGCATCAGTCTCATGCAGAGTCCCCCGAATATCTTGTGTCCCCCCCAACGCTATATAATGTGTTCAGGAAACCACTGTTTGATGATCTTGAATATTTGGGTATCACCTACACTAATTATGCCGATGACACCCAAATACTCACCCCTCTCACTGGTGACTATGCTACTTACTCTAAAGCATTGAATGACATTTACATTAACATCCAAGCCTTAATCGATAAGCATGGACTATGTCAAAATGATGTAAAGACTGAATTACCCCGCTTGGGATCACTATCTAAACTCAATAATCTTGATGGACAGTTCAACTCCTTCAACATTGATGGTAGCAATATCAAAGTCTCAAAGGATGTAAAAACCTTAGGCATCTACATTGACTTGACTCTGAACCTATCTAGACAAACGAATGCAATAGCTTCCTCAATGGCCTACACCTGTAAATTAATCACAGCTTGCAGACCATTCCTCACGACTGCCAACTGCATAACAGAGCACTAGTCGTATCTAAACTAGACTATTGCAATGCGCTCTATCTGGGAACTAACCAACAAAACCTGAAAAGATCAGATCGTCACTAAACATTGCCAGCTCAGGAAACATCTCTGTATCAAGACGCACAAGTATCTCGCTAACCAAGCACCCAGCTACCTGACCAACAATAGCTCTCAAAACATTTCAGATCGTCCTACCAGAGCTGCAGTCATATTGTCTCAAAATCCTGAGATTCAAACTGCAGAAGACAGGAGGTAGCAGCTTACCGGTATTAGCAACTAAGTTGTGGAACTCCCTACCCTTAATACTAAGATCTGAACCATCCTTTCCTATTTTTCGAAAAGAGACGTACCAACCTGTCGTCCTGATGACTGTCTATACCGATACACAGTAGTGAAATGAACCTGATTCACTGCATCAATCTGTATGTACCCATGTAACCTCTCATTCATGTAACCTCTTGTAATTTATTGTAACCATATAACCAATTCTTATGCAACAAACACGCCCGGATGCCTCAGGGCTTGGTGAGCTCTACAAATAAACAAAATACCAATACAAAAAACAACGACATTGTCCTATTATACTGACATTTTCACAAACCCAACCAAAATATACCCACGGCCATCGTCTTGCCTCCTAACAGTGGATACCAATATTTCAGTTGCTCAATCTGTACCTACAGCATTGCCTTGCAGATAAAAAGCCTCCACAAGACTTAAACAGAAGAACGCCTTCCGCTGTTTGAGCTAGCATCCATTGCTAAGCCCTATACACGAGGGTACCATCATCCATGATCCAAGCTAAACTGACCAAGCAACAGGAAATCCAATATTTACATAACTTCTGTCGTCTGTACCCTTAAGTAAATAGTCTAGGCTAACCGCCTGAACCTTTTACCTCAAGATCGAATGTTCCCTAACCACGAACAAATGACATCACCTCTGCTGCTTTCTCTACTAAACTTCACAATGCTCAACAATACCTCAACATTACTCAACAATACTCATCACAAGCCCACAGCCAACATTTCTTTACCACCGCCCTCATTTGCTGTGTGGCTGGGTCAATACTTACACTCCATGATCCACTGTCACTGCTTGGCCACCAGCTCTCCCCAAAACTGCCACACTGCCTTTCTGGTCTGCTGGGCTCCTCACGGACCACGTTCAGGATATTTTCCAAGATGGCTCCTGATGGCCTCTGCACAGGGTGTACCACCACATGACTTGCACTCCTTGGGGCACCTCACAGTCCTCCAGGTGCTGAGATGGAAGAGGCAGCTCTATGCCAAACGGCATAGTGAACCATTTTCTGTTACCAATTTGTATAGCTATACCAGAGGACCGGGGCTTGTGCTACAAAATCACTGTTCAGCAGAGTACCCAGGGCCCAACAAACCCTCCCCCAGTAGAAGACGGAGGACTCAGCCAAGGGGAAGTTAGAACTGTCCTTTATTTTCCATAACAGACAGGGATCATGCAGGAAAAAAGACATCTCCAGAAATCACAGCTCCTGAACCTGTGTCACGAGGTTTGTTGGTACATGTTGTCACAAGTTGGGGCTCTTCCCCAAAAACCTAAGCGATTACACTATTGGGTGGCTGGGGTGGTAGTGCCTATAGACAACACCTATTGAGGTTAGCTGACTGGCCCTTCCATGTCAGGTGGCTTTTCCTGAGCCTTCCCCAAAACAATTTATTACATTGTTGCAGGGTCATAGGATTACCATTGGCCCTTGCCCTTTCCATCCACCCCTGGATTTGTGTTCCCTGATTGGCTGGAGCGGGCCTCCTCAGGCCTGGGACCCAGCTCTGCTCTCAGCACTCCATGTACCTGTAAGAGGATTCAATTCAGCACTACAGCTAAGTCAATGCCTAGTCTGGGATACTGAATGGAAACCCTTATTGATATATCTTTATGTCCAGTTCATGCGTTCTGGATGACTACCCCTATATAACACCCCTCTCTCAGAATCCCCCTGACCCCACTGAGCCAAGAAGTAGTTCTGTTTTGCAAGTTAAAAGGTTTATTTGAGAAGTAAAGCAATATATATCTATCACACTTTTTAATAATTAATAATTGAATATCACACTGAATCTGATATGATAAAGATTAACAACGGAGAATCTGGCACTGGCACACTTGTGAATAGGAACAGAAGAAGAAGGTGGTAGAGAATGCTTTATATAAGTTCAGATGGATGTAATGTTGAATGAAAATGCAATACAGAAAATACTCAATATGATTTCAACAAAACAATGTAATCACTTTTCTTGGACAATTCACCCCCCCCCTTTTATGCAATGCAAGGAAATGGAAGGAAGGCACACAGTTCTCAGAAATGCAATTAAATGTGATTCAGTTCACCCCAGCAAGCTTAGACTACAGAAGTTGGAAACACAGGCCCAAAATGCTTTTATATGTGCTTTTATATGTGCTGGCAATGAAGTGAAAAATATGCTAAAATGCTTTTAATTCCCTCTAGAGGTTCAGGTTGAGGATTAGTTGGTTTAAATTAGTTGCAGGCTTACTTTAGCAATGTCCTAGGAATGATTAGCAGGTTAAACGAATTTCTGCAACGGAAGCAAAAACAAACTGCTGTTTTCACGTGGAGAAATTTGCAAATCGCGGTAAAATTCGCGGGTGCGCCGGGCGCGATTACAGAGGAACTACAAGGACTATCACTATCGTTTTGGGGTCCTAGGACAGCCTAGGATCTTAGCTTCCAGATGAAAGTTACTGCAAGTCTCTAGTAGCACAAACGGTCACGGAGATATGAGCGATTAAATAAAGGTCGTTTTTTAGATTTGAAATTTTAAAGTTCAAAAAGACAAGTGCAGCTTGCAACTAGAAAATGACAAGTGACAGCTTTACAAATGACAGGTGACAGTTAGGAGACAGTTCTACTTAGATTAAAATAGGATTGAATTATATTATTTTAACTAAGAGATTGGTTCTGCACAGTCTGCTAGGTACTCACAATATATTTTTTAAAATATGCCTCGCCACGGATCTGGTCAGGTTCTGGACTGGACTCCGGTCTGGTCTGGGTCTCTTCACAGTGATCTGGGTCAGCTCTGCTCTGCTGGTCTGGTCTGGGTTTCTGGTTCTGGATATTGATAGATTTGAAGTCTGGATCTTTCTGCACAGCTTTCTCTAGAGATTGATGGAGGTAAAGTATGGATTTTCCAGCAGAGCGTCCCGCAGCAAATGGATTTGAAGGTCCCTATCTGTCCTGTCTGTCTGCTTTTATCTGTTTTTAAAATGGGTGTGTGTGCAGCATCACTAGACCCTACCTCTCTCCACTTATCATTGGCCAAGCTTTCATTTCTCCCCTGATTGGGGGAGCTAAGTTGTGTCAGAGTGATGTCATTTTACAGCCTGCAGAAAGTCCACTCCTCCTGCCAACTTGCACACAAATCTAGATTTGAACCGAATACATATTTGCAGAGGTACATATTGTTTTAAAATTACACGCACCCATCACATATCACAGGAGGTATACCCTGTCTAAATCTGCTCTTCCTGAGAGCTTGCATTCAGAAATGGCAATATTTTGCACTTTTTAACTGGTTTGCAATACCGGACATTACCCCAAATTTACACACATGTGCGCAAGGAGTATGGACATTAGTTGATGAAGTGTCAGATTTTTCACATGCACACATTTTGAGTAATATCCTCTTTTCCGCTAAAACCCCCCTGAACATACCACCGGGTCCTAACACGTCTTCAAATGTGCACCGAAAAATCACAAGAATTATGGTATCATTTATAAAATTTTCACATGTCCGCTCTATGAATGATCCATCTTTTTAGAGTTATGTTCTGGCCCCAAAGGGGTGTGGTTTCCCCCCAGCACAAGGTTGAATTTCTGGTTTTTCCAGTTCTGCCAAGCCAGCTTGCTCTCACAGGCAGTGCCCCTCCCCTGTCCTTCCAGGAGGAAGCTCCATTTACGACTCCCGCCAATAAAACATTTGCCTGAGTCAGGACAGGGCTTTGTTCAGAGCTCCTGTATTCTGTGGGGGCTCCCCTTAATTCAATTATCAGAGAGATGGCATATCCTTAGTGTGGCCAGCAAAAGGCAGATAGGCCTGGGAACACAGCTGTGACTCAAGTTTCACTCCTGATGGGGGGTAGTTGCCAGGCAAAATTGGAATCTCTTTGAGCCAGTTTTTAGCTACATGTCATTTCTGTTCCCCAGTTTTCTGCATTCAAATAAAACTAAACATTTTTACACATGCAGCTAGAATGCTGATTCTAAGTTTAAAACTATGACATTTAAACAATTGAAACCTATGTGACACTCAAAAGTAGGTCACTCAGTCAATTTAAACATTTAGATTTTTAGTGTCTTTCAGTCCAAATTTACTTAAACTGCTGAAATCCACAGCTCAGCCAGTATTGTTATAAACCTTCAAGTCACTTCAGAATATAACTTTACATTGGATCCACCTCTCAGTAAGTCTTTCTTTTGCTTGCTTTGGGTTCATTTATTCAGTTTTATACAAAAAGTAAAATCTGGTGTTGTTTTAAAACGCCGGCTTTTGGATAGTGGTGAGTACTGGTACTGCACCCCTTTTTGGGATTTAAGAAAATGAATTCCCAACAGTTATGGGTTTGCTTTTGGCAATCAGCATTGCCACTCCCAATGGTTTCAGACTACTGTGTGGGTAGTCCAATGGTGGTTTTAGGCAGTGTCCTTCTGTGCCCATAACATCGGCAAAAATGAGTGGCAGCCTATTCTTCATGCATTTCCCTGTGCATTTTCTGGGAAGCTCTGGCCATCATGATGTTTTCCATGTCAGTACTGCACAGTTTTGAAGTAGGGCTTGGATGCGTGGATAAAAACATCCCACAAGCCCCCCTCTTGCGATGGCCATTCTGTTTCACTGATGGGACTCGCAAGACCTGGGATGTTTCCTCATCTTCTTCCAATAGATGGCACAGTTCAGCATCTTTTTCTCCATCCGGTCGGATCGATCGGTTCTCCTCGCCGGTCCGGATGGGAAGATTGGGCGGTACCCCGGGCCCGTTGCGTCTCTGCTCCCGGTCTCCGGATCGTCCTCCTTGGCCCGTCTCAAAGTTTTCTTTCTCCTAGGACGACAAAGGAAGAGCGGCAATACCTATTCATAGACATTTTTCCACCACTGTTGAGATAGTGGGGCAGCATATGCATTTCATCATAACAAAACATTACATTCTTATTTTGAAAAAAAAAAACAGTATAACTAAGAGACAGTTTCATGCAATCACAATATTTTAGAGACTAGATGTGGTATGTTTTATGGTTGGAACTGAATTAGTCTGAGACAGTACCCGCTAGGATTCCAGAGGATTCCTCCAGTTGTTGCAGAGTGTGCCTGGGATGGCAACATTTCAACTGGTTTATGTGGACCCACTTGTCTTCCCCCGCTGCCAAAGGACCTTTGGGGATGTGGATTTTGTAGGCCACAGGGGAGATCTTGTCGATGATCGCAAAGGGTCCCTTCCATGTAGGCAAAAATTTGCGCTGCTTGGCCTGGTTCCTTTGGAAGTTGTATAGATAGACCCGGTCCCCCACCTGATATTCCTTCCTGGAAGTTTTCAGGTCATAGTGGGTCTTCATGCTATCAGCTGATCTTTCTAGATTCCGCTGAGCATAAGCAAAAGCATGTTGAAGGTGTTTCCTTAAATTCTCCACATACTCATGAGTTGTGGAGGCATTTATCAGTGTCTGCTCTTGGGTCCTGTAGAGCAAATGCTGCGGAAGCACCATCTTGCGCCCAGTCATCAACTCAAATGGTGACATTTTGGTTGCAGATGAAGGGGTAGATCTGATGGCCATTAGGACCAGAGGTAATCGGATATCCCAACTTTGCCCAGAATCTGCCACAAACTTTTTTAAGATGCTCACAATTGTCCGGTTATATCTCTCTACTGCCCCAGAAGAAGCTGGCCTGTAAGCAATATGCAACTTCCTTTTGACCCCCAGTATCTCCCACATCTTTGTCATTACTTCACTGGTGAAGTGGCTATCTCTGTCTGACTCAATCCTTTGAGGTAGACCAAAACGGGAAAAGATATGGTTAATCATCAGGGCAGCTGCGGTTTCTGCCTTGCAATTTGGGGCTGGGAGACATTCCACCCACTTGGTAAACAAGCATGTCACAGTCAACATGTACTTATTCCCCCTAGCAGAGCGAATCACGGGGCCTACAAAGTCGATTTGTAAATCTGACCATGGCAGTGTCATCCCCCGCTTTTGGAGAGGCGCGCGGTGCGTGAGGGATGATGGCTGAAATTGTGCACACACAAGACACCCCTTCAAGTATTGGTCGAGGTCCTGCCCCATGTGTGGCCAGTATGCAACCTCTCTTAAGATTTCCAATGTTGTGTGAAACCCCCTATGACCGGCGGTGGCCGCATCATGGGCGTGACTTAACATCAGGCTTCGGAAGGAGGTAGGAACCACCCACTGATCGTGGCCAGCTTTGGATTTCCTTACCAACAAACCGTCTTGGATCCGGAACATTTTTGGACATTTCATCAACACTCTTAGGTCCTCTTTCCCAATGTAATCGGTATCCATCAGGGGAAAGTTCTCAGGGTCCTCAAGGTGTTGGTAAAACTTACCAATAACTGGATCCCCCTTCTGAGCTGTAATCAAATCAGCATCAGGGGTCTCCTTACTCCATTGTGCAATTGAAAGGTCGTTGTGAGCATTTGTCTGGGACCTAGTGATAGCAGTGACCTGGATTTCCCCCAACAGGGACTCAATCTCAATTAGATCCCCTTGGATGGCCCCGGTTTTGGCCAGCTGATCAGCTAAGTCATTTCCAGTTTTGTCTGGTCCCTCTATTTTGGAATGACCCTTGATCTTTTTCCAATAGATGGTCATCTCATTCGAGGTTACCAGATCATCAATGTTTTGGATCAACTTCCCATGTTTCAAGGGTTTGTTGTTAGCACATAACATGCATCTGGTTTTCCAATTAACCAGGTGCTCCACGAACCCGTTCCGTACATAATCCGAATCTGTGATTATGACCAGTTCGTGGAGTTGATGCTGGACAGCAGTGAGGATGGCCTGATGCACAGCCATCAATTCTGCCACCTGACTACTTCGGGGACCAATTTTGGATCCAGCGGAGGGTTCTGGGAACTCCTTCACCCATGCATTCCCTACGCCGGCCACCAGTTCTTTTTCCCCGTTGTTGTCAACATGGTAAGAGCATCCATCCACATAGACAGTGGGCATTCCCTCACACTTGTCTTCTTCAAAGACTTTGTGTGGGGAATTAAGGTATGCCTCCATGTTGTCCTTGATTTTTAGACTTTCGTCCTCGAGACAGTTTTCTCTGGCACAATCATGCAAGTCAGCCAGACCTTGCGCGAGGGGACTCTTCTTGTTTTGGCCATATCTGACCTCCACAGGAAAGCCTTGCATTGACAGAATCCAGGAAGTAATTCTGGAATTACTCACATTTCCGGCCCGGATTCTGTCACTTTGGAGATATTGCAGAGGCTGGTGTGGAGTCTCCACTATGATGTGTTCCCCCTGGATAAACGGGCGGTAATTCTTCAATGCCCACACCGTTGCCAGGAGTGCCTTCTCACAATCGTTGAATTTTTCCTCCACAGAGGATAAAGTTTTGCTCGCATAGGAGATTACTTTATTGACCTTGTCATGCTTTTGGTATAATACCGCTGTCAAGCACGTATTAGAGAACGCCGTCTCCAGGAAGAACTCCTTGTTTCTGACAGGGTACGCTAGGCAAGGCGCTTGTGAGAGGCTTCTTTTGAGTTGTTTTACTGCCTCTGCTTGTTCTGGACCCCATTCCCACTTGACCCCCCCTTCAGGAGATGAATCAGGGGTCTGGTGATCTCTGCGTAGCCCTCAATGAACTTTCTGCTGTAATTAGTCAGTCCAAGGAGGCTCCTTAGTTCCCGCAGAGTTGTGGGGTCTTTCAGTTTTTGGAGTGCTTCCACCTTCTTTTCCTGGGGACAGAGACCCTGAGGAGTAATCTCATGCCCCAAGAAATTAACACGGGTTCTGCACCACTGTGCTTTTTGAAAGGAAAGTTTTGCTCCGGCGGCCCTCAACTGGGTCAGAACATAACGGATCTCCGCTATGTGTTCCTCCACAGATGAACTTTTGATGAGGACATCATCTACATAAGCCAGTTTGTATTGGTCCTCCCTGCTGACAGGCACGGTCCAGTATCCATTGGTCAGGTCTATTGCAGTGAATACCTGTGACCCCTGGATCTGGGCCAGCCCTTGGTCAATGTAGGGCAGAGGCCATCGGGAAGTATGGACCCGTTTGTTGAGCTCCCTGAGGTCGGCACAAAGTCTCCACTGGCCGTTTGGCTTCAATATTCCCAGCACCGGATTATTGAAGGTGCTGTGGACTGGACGGATTATTCCCCGGGACTCAAGGTTCTTAAATATTTCAGTAAGGGACTCCATTGATGCGAGAGGCAAGCGATATTGCTTCACAAACACAGGAGTTATGCCAGGGTCCGTGGGGATTGTTGTTGTGTGGATGTCGGTGCGACCACAGTCATATGAGTCTACCGCAAAGAGATCTTGGAAATCCAAGAAAACTTGTTTCAAATTTTGCTTTTGTTCCAGAGTCACACAGGCATCAGCTAGGTTGACTCTCTCTTCCACCATCTGCCTGAAGCCTGGAAAGACTTCTGGTTTGGCTATCTCCGCGGCCTCCTCCAACTGGGTGGAGAAGTCCCTGGTCAGAGTGCTGATTTGGACTGGAGGCTTCAGGTGGGAAAGGCAGCCCTCATGGACCTGGAAAATCACCTCATCCCTCCTGAAGTCACAAGTCACATCTTCCTTACCATAGGGGCAGGAAGTGTACACCAGGAAGTTCCCCCCATGCCGGGTAAAAATCCTGTCTGGTGTTGTATTGTCATCACTGTCACTGTCAAAGCAGTCCTTGGGGATTGGCCCTAACAGTTCATTTCCAAGATCAATGGAGAAATGTCGGTCATCAACCGCCATTCCAATAATGGTGCCTGCGGCTAGAGTAATACTCTTTAAGTCGCTGTTATCCACCTCTATTGGAATGGTGTCATGTTCTATGTTGACTAATGGAGTTGGGTTTACCCCCAACCCTTGCTGTTGGAGAGAAGCGTTTAGATGTATGTAAGCATCAGGGTTTTGCAAATATTGTCCTCTTTTAGCTTTCACTTCCAGGGAGAATTGTCGGGTCCTTTCTGGGATGGTGACTTCCTCTTTGATCTGAATTTCAACTGCATAAGGTAGCAATTGAACTGACCTAAATGCTTTTTCTGGATCATCAAAGCCCATGGGATTATCCGCTAATCGGGACCAAGCTTTGAAGTTTATTAGGTCCAAACTAATGGCAAAGCGATTGAGAATGTCACTGCCTAAGTAAAAGGCGGCCGTGACGTCTCGCACGACCCAACAATTATGGACTATGCTCTTGTTGCCAATGGAGATTTTGAGCATACACCTGCTTGGCAGGAGATGTTTGGAATTAGGTGTTTCCAGGTCCATTTCCCATTTGTCTATCAGTTTGAAGGTGGGAATGGCTGGATCTTTTGGGAGTTGGCGGAACATGGCTTCGCTGATGAAGCTCTTACCGTTGTTCACACACACTTGAGCGAGAACAGAGTCCTTCCCATCATTTAACTAAACAGGGATGAACAACTGCTCTCCAATTTGCTGAATATCAGCCAGGCTCTGAGCTGATTTCACATCTTTCTGGACTATAGGAGTGGGAGTTTCTGATTGTGGATTAGTAAAGAATCTCAGAGTGTTTCCTTCCAGCGTGGAGTACCACTTTAGACTGGAAGGAAGGTTGATTTTCAGAAATAGAGAGGACCCCCCATCACCAGTCTGTTGTCCTACTGCTATTACTGTCACGTCTGGAATTTGGCTATTCTGGAAGTGAAATTCTACTTGGTCAGATTTTTGTTCAACCATGTGGCAGGTGCCGTTTAAACTAACATGGTTGACACTCTGTTTTAATTTTATGGGTCGGCTAGTCTGGGTCCAGAGGACCTTGTTTACGCAATCTATTAAGGGTGACAACCTCCTCAGGAGGTCATTCCCCAGTAAACAAGGGGTGCCCTCTGGAGTCACTACTATGACCAGGTGTTTCACCTTGTGTCGCCCGATCTTAATGTCCAAGTCTGCAGTCCCCTCAACGGGAATTTCCTTCCCGTCAAAGTTCTGCAGTTGCCCAGGAAGAGAGGTGAGAGGAATTTGGTAATTCTCTCCCCTTCCTGCATTCAGTTCATCAAAGGCCCTTCTGGACAGAAGAGTGGCTTGAGATCCAGTGTCCACCAGTGCCAAAATTGTACCCTGCCCCTGTACTTGTACGGGGGCATAGTATCTTCCCTCCTTCTCCTCAAGGGGGCACAGATAATGCACATTTTTGGACAACTGGTGGGCTAACTTTCTGGTTTTGGACATTGCAAGAGAAGAGATTTGGGCAGAATTCTGTGGAGAGTCTTGGGAATCTGAAAGAAAAAGTTGGCAACTGGAGATCAGAGCCATTGTGGGTTCCCCTGGCTCCGGTTCTGGGCCGCCCCCCCCTTTTTGGAGGCAGTCACCAGGATGGGTTTGAACCAGGGGATTTTCTTGTGGTTGGTTCTGGGATGAGATGGTGGGCGGCGGTAGCTCAGTCTCCACATCTCCCCAGTCTGGATTTGCATCCCTAGGGACCCATTTTTCTTTGGGAGGAGTTCCCCCCTCTCTGAAGGAGAAGATCCTTTTCCCAGGATCCTCTGAGGATCCCTCTCCCTCAAATTGGAAGGTCTGTACCTCCTCCTCAAACTGAGTCTGTTTGGGTCTTTTGTTTCTCCTACCCCCCCTCTGCTCCTTAGGAGGCAGACTTTCAGGGGCAGGAGATTTTGTTTTCGGTTCCTGGGTTTCCAGGGGCTGTTTACAAGTGAGGAAGGAAGCTTCCTCCAAGGCTTTACACCCCCCTTCCCTTTGTGCCTCCTCCCTGGGAACCGGTGAGTTATCGGGGTGCTGCCCCTGTCAAAGTTCTGGGGCACAAGGTCCAGAGTTGGGTGCGTTCTGCGCCGGCATGCCGATCTGAGGGTTCTGCTGAGCCCTCAGTATGTGACCCAGATCCCGCGCCATGTTTTGAACCTGGCGCTCTAACTGGGAAACCCGCTCAGGCTGATACGGGGCCCTGTTTTCTCCCCTGGGCTGATCCCGGGAAGGGTAGCTATCCCTTCTTTGGTAGTACCCCTGGTTGGGAAGATTTGGATACCCCTCCACCCTTGGCCTCCCCTCTCCCGGATTCGGTTGTCTGGGCTCAGGGAATTGGGGAAAGAAGGGTGGAGGATTTTGGGGTTGGAAGTTGGGTGGATACCTGGGGAAAAAGTTCTGCCCAGGATTTGGAGAATTTCTGCCCTCCGGTGGGAAGTTTGGAGGGAAGTTCCCTGGGTTAGGTGCTTGGCTGGATCCCCCCCTTGGGCTGGAGGAGTCCACACATAACCCAGGATGGGTCGATTTCCCTTGTAACGGGGACTTACATAATCAGGAGAGCGAGGGACCCCATTTGTGGGGCTGCCTCCCTGGCTCCCTGTCTGTGACTGGCCCGAGGACCTTCTGGGCCTAGCATTATTAGGTGCAGGTAGGTTTTTAGGCCCCCCCATCTCCAAATCCAAAACGGGGGTGACCTTTACCTCTGCCACCTTGGCAGCAGCAGGGGTGCTGTTGGCTTTGGGGTTTTTCTGGGCATTACTTTTGCTATCTACCGGTTTCTGCACCTCATAGATCCGGGTAGCCTGTTCAATGACCCAGTCTAAAGATCTTTTCTCATGAAAATCTCTCACGAGCTGGGTCATTATATATTTGGGCAAGGCATGGAAAAACGTATTAATAAATTCTCTGCTATCCGTGCGCACCCTTCTTGTGGTCTGTGCAAAAGCACGCTTTAACTCCTGCACAAATTCTTGTGGGGCCTGATCCTCCCCACATTGTAAATTGTAGGCTGCCTTGCGAGCCTCTTGAGGATTTCTGTGAACAGAAAAATGTTTCAAGATGGCCGCCTTATAGGTGGACCATCTTAAATGATTTTGGTCCTCCAGCCCCGCAAAGAAACTGGAGTATTCCGGGGAGAAGGTCCACTTTACATATTGAATACAGCTTTGGCTGTCCTTCAAATGGAAAGTCTCCATCATTTGCTCAAACAACTCTAAGTGCTCCCAAACAGAATACTTAGCGTTCTTATGGTAAGGCGTGATGACGCTCCTGATCGCCTTAATCTGCTTTAAGGGGTCCTTAAGCAAGGCCCTTTTTGCCTCACTGGCCCTTTTGGTTCGGGTAACCCTGGTCCATTCATCTTCTGACTCAGAGGCACTGCTCCCAGAGGTTCCCGTCAGACCTTCCAGGTTTTCCCGGATTCTGCGAGCCTGGGAATGGCTGGCAGAATGTGGGGACCTGGTCTCCTGTTTCCTGTGGTGCTCAGAGGAGTCTTCAGATCCCTCCTTGCGGCCAGGATTTGCTGGGTACCCCCCCCCACTGACCTAACTGGGCAGAGGTTTTCAGGATGCCCTTAATGGGCCTACTCACCTGGGGTTCCCCATCAAATTGCACTGTGCTTGGGTGCCCATACCCGGATGCCCACCCCTCCATTCCTGAGTGGTACTGGCCTATGAGCCCCATACTTTTAGCTGGATAGTAATCTGCCCTCCCTGTGGCCCTGTGCTCATGTGCACCAGGGGACATGGGGGTGGTAGAGTCCAGGGACTGGGAGAGATGAAGGCCCCTGGTGTTAGGGCTCCTGAGGTTATGGTCAGGAGTCTCTCTTTCCCACCGGACCTCATCTCTATCCGCCCCTGCTCCCTCTTGCAATGCAAGAGCCTGCATTTGTGCTTTCAGTTCCTCAGTCAAGGCCTTACTAGACTCTATCAGTCTCTCCTGCATCGCTACCTGTTGTTGGAGCCTATCATTCTGTTGACAGAGGGCCTCATTTTCCCTCTGTGCTTCCTGGTTCGTCCTGGAGAACTGGGCCAGTCTTTGCTGCAGGAGGTTTACCTCCTGAGTCCCATCCCTACTGGCCTGCTCCTTTTTTGCCAGAGCATCTTCCACCCTTCTGGTGTGCTCTACCAAGTTCTGGTTTTCTTTTTGGAGGTCACCCAGCCCCTGGTGGGCCAGGTGATTTTCTTCAATTTCCTTTTTTAAGTGGCAGACTTCCTGGCCTAAAGTGTCTCTTTCCTGACTGAGAGCCTGCATCTGTGCTGCCAGGTCGTCCCTCTGTCGTTGAAAGGCACCAGCTTTTTGGCGCTCCTTATCAAACTCTGCCTGGGTATCCAGGTCTTTCAGAATCAGTTTATTGCTCTCCTCTTTCTCTCTATCTAGCTGGCTTTGCAGGGTGACTACCTGCTCCGCGCATGCCCTGTTGAAATTGATCTGTTGCTCCAACTTTTTCTGGTTCTGCAGTAAGGAGTCCAAACTGTCTTGGTGCTCCTTCTGCAGGGCCAGAAATCTGGTATCCTGGTCTGTCTTTTCCTGTTGTAGGATGCCCATATCCTCTTTTATTTTAATGATATATTGCCTACTATCATTTTCTGACTCCTGGCTCCTCTGCAGCCTCTGCTCAGAAGAGGCCAGATCAGATCGGGCCTTCTCTACTGCCATCTGTTGCCTATTTGCCAGATCTTGGCTTTCAGTGCATTTATCCTGCATGTCTCCCATATATAGGTACAGGTATGCTGCTATCCTGGCAATCTTATTGTGTTCATCTTTGGCTTTAGGAGCCATATATAGTTCACTCAGGGCCACATGTTAGGGACCCTGGTCTCTCCATGTATCTGACCCTGTTTCCGTGATCTGGGGTGTGATGGCCTGCAACCAGACTGTTTGGTCCTGGTGAGTCCACTCACCTCTCACAAATAGTTTATGTAAGAGGTGCTCTCTGGCTATTTTCATGTCTACTAAGGTCGTCATTCTAGAGATTGGTCTCTGTCCTGACTTACAGAAGTTTGTATTTTATTTTTGCAAAACAGACCTTTTCCTAAGAGCGTTCCTTTGAGGAGTGCTTTACAGCGTAACACAGCGTGGTGATCCGACCGGATATGTGTATCTGGTCAGCTGGCACGCTGTATTAATCTGCACAAATGGTAGATCTAACCCAAACGTCCGGCACGAGCCCCCAATTTGTAAGAGGATTCAATTCAGCACTACAGCTAAGTCAATGCCTAGTCTGGGATACTGAATGGAAACCCTTATTGATATATCTTTATGTCCAGTTCATGCGTTCTGGATGACTACCCCTATATAACACCCCTCTCTCAGAATCCCCCTGACCCCACTGAGCCAAGAAGTAGTTCTGTTTTGCAAGTTAAAAGGTTTATTTGAGAAGTAAAGCAATATATATCTATCACACTTTTTAATAATTAATAATTGAATATCACACTGAATCTGATATGATAAAGATTAACAACGGAGAATCTGGCACTGGCACACTTGTGAATAGGAACAGAAGAAGAAGGTGGTAGAGAATGCTTTATATAAGTTCAGATGGATGTAATGTTGAATGAAAATGCAATACAGAAAATGCTCAATATGATTTCAACAAAACAATGTAATCACTTTTCTTGGACAATTCACCCCCCCCCCCCTTTTATGCAATACAAGGAAATGGAAGGAAGGCACACAGTTCTCAGAAATGCAATTAAATGTTATTCAGTTCACCCCAGCAAGCTTAGGCTACAGAAGTTGGAAACACAGGCCCAAAATGCTTTTATATGTGCTGGCAATGAAGTGAAAAATATGCTAAAATGCTTTTAATTCCCCCTAGAGGTTCAGGTTGAGGATTAGTTGGTTTAAATTAGTTGCAGGCTTACTTTAGCAATGTCCTAGGAATGATTAGCAGGTTAAACGAATTTCTGCAACGGAAGCAAAAACAAACTGCTGTTTTCACACGTGGAGAAATTTGCAAATCGCGGTAAAATTCGCGGGTGCGCCGGGCGCGATTACAGAGGAACTACAAGGACTATCACTATCGTTTTGGGGTCCTAGGACAGCCTAGGATCTTAGCTTCCAGATGAAAGTTACTGCAAGTCTCTAGTAGCACAAACGGTCACGGAGATATGAGCGATTAAATAAAGGTCGTTTTTTAGATTTGAAATTTTAAAGTTCAAAAAGACAAGTGCAGCTTGCAACTAGAAAATGACAAGTGACAGCTTTACAAATGACAGGTGACAGTTAGGAGACAGTTCTACTTAGATTAAAATAGGATTGAATTATATTATTTTAACTAAGAGATTGGTTCTGCACAGTCTGCTAGGTACTCACAATATATTTTTTAAAATATGCCTCGCCACGGATCTGGTCAGGTTCTGGACTGGACTCCGGTCTGGTCTGGGTCTCTTCACAGTGATCTGGGTCAGCTCTGCTCTGCTGGTCTGGGTTTCTGGTTCTGGATATTGATAGATTTGAAGTCTGGATCTTTCTGCACAGCTTTCTCTAGAGATTGATGGAGGTAAAGTATGGATTTTCCAGCAGAGCGTCCCGCAGCAAATGGATTTGAAGGTCCCTATCTGTCCTGTCTGTCTGCTTTTATCTGTTTTTAAAATGGGTGTGTGTGCAGCATCACTAGACCCTACCTCTCTCCACTTATCATTGGCCAAGCTTTCATTTCTCCCCTGATTGGGGGAGCTAAGTTGTGTCAGAGTGATGTCATTTTACAGCCTGCAGAAAGTCCACTCCTCCTGTCAACTTGCACACAAATCTAGATTTGAACCAAATACATATTTGCAGAGGTAGATATTGTTTTAAAATTACACGCACCCATCACATATCACAGGAGGTATACCCTGTCCAAATCTGCTCTTCCTGAGAGCTTGCATTCAGAAATGGCAATATTTTGCACTTTTTAACTGGTTTGCAATACCGGACATTACCCCAAATTTACACACATGTGCGCAAGGAGTATGGACATTAGTTGATGAAGTGTCAGATTTTTCACATGCACACATTTTGAGTAATATCCTCTTTTCCGCTAAAACCCCCCTGAACATACCACCGGGTCCTAACACGTCTTCAAATGTGCACCGAAAAATCACAAGAATTATGGTATCATTTATAAAATTTTTCACATGTCCGCTCTATGAATGATCCATCTTTTTAGAGTTATGTTCTGGCCCCAAAGGGGTGAAGTTTCCCCCCAGCACAAGGTTGAATTTCTGGTTTTTCCAGTTCTGCCAAGCCAGCTTGCTCTCACAGGCAGTGCCCCTCCCCTGTCCTTCCAGGAGGAAGCTCCATTTACGACTCCCGCCAATAAAACATTTGCCTGAGTCAGGACACTGCCTTGTTCAGAGCTCCTGTATTCTGTGGGGGCTCCCCTTAATTCAATTATCAGAGAGATGGCATATCCTTAGTGTGGCCAGCAAAAGGCAGATAGGCCTGGGAACACAGCTGTGACTCAAGTTTCACTCCTGATGGGGGGTAGTTGCCAGGCAAAATTGGAATCTCTTTAAGCCAGTTTTTAGCTACATGTCATTTCTGTTCCCCAGTTTTCTGCATTCAAATAAAACTAAACATTTTTACATATGCAGCTAGAATGCTGATTCTAAGTTTAAAACTATGACATTTAAACAATTGAAACCTATGTGACACTCAAAAGTAGGTCACTCAGTCAATTTAAACATTTAGATTTTTAGTGTCTTTCAGTCCAAATTTACTTAAACTGCTGAAATCCACAGCTCAGCCAGTCTTGTTATAAACCTTCAAGTCACTTCAGAATATAACTTTACATTGGATCCACCTCTCAGTAAGTCTTTCTTTCGCTTGCTTTGGGTTCATTTATTCAGTTTTATACAAAAAGTAAAATCTGGTGTTGTTTTAAAACGCCGGCTTTTGGATAGTGGTGAGTACTGGTACTGCACCCCTTTTTGGGATTTAAGAAAATGAATTCCCAACAGTTATGGGTTTGCTTTTGGCAATCAGCATTGCCACTCCCAATGGTTTCAGACTACTGTGTGGGTAGTCCAATGGTGGTTTTAGGCAGTGTCCTTCTGTGCCCATAACATCGGCAAAAATGAGTGGCAGCCTATTCTTCATGCATTTCCCTGTGCATTTTCTGGGAAGCTCTGGCCATCATGATGTTTTCCATGTCAGTACTGCACAGTTTTGAGGTAGGGCTTGGATGCGTGGATAAAAACATCCCACATACCTTCTCATGGTGATGAGAAAGACTATGGCCATCATTACGGGTCTGGTGGTAACCGTGCTGGTAAAACCGGCAGGTAGCCACTGGACCCGTAAACAGTTACCAGCACCTGACTTGCCGGTAACACTGGAGTATTACAATACCGGGGGCTGGTAAGTCAGGCGCTGGTAACATGCTGATCCCCATTTCCATTAATGGGATGAGGAACACAGAAGCACAAGCACTGTTAATAACAAGGCCGGTGCTTCCGTGAAAGTCTGTGGGAGGGTGCTAGTCTGCCTGGCAAGTCAGACCTGCCGTGTGGGAGGGCACCCGTCCTACCAGACTTGTACTTTGTCGGTCCAGAAACACTGGTGCAGGTAAGCTTACTGGCACTGTTGTTTCCGGAATAGCAAAATTGTAATCAGGGCCTATGTATCCCCATTGTTGCCACTGGTATAACCACCTTGCCTTAGAGCAGAGGTATTCAATCCATGGGGTGCGCCCCCCATGGGGGTGCAGCCAGAATTCCTGGTGGGGGGGCACAAGACCCCAGCCTGGCATTCTTTTTTTTCTTTTTTTTAAATGGAGGAAATGGGCAGGGCCGGCTCACAAGGTCAGACTGGAGCATAAAACTGTCTCGAGCACCAATGAAAAAGTGAAACAGATGTCAAAAAGCCAAATAGCCCTCTAACTGTTTTTTGCCAAAAAAGAGACAGCACAGAGTGGATTGTGGTATGTGACCCAGCTGTATTGCAATATAAACTGGGGAAAAAAACAAGATTAACAGCCACGCTCTCATCCAAGAGACAGCAAAGAGTGGATTTTGGTATGCTAAATGCAAGATAACCCAGCTTTATTGCAATATAAACTGAGGGAAAAACAATATTAACATCCACGCTCTCACTCAAGATTTTTATCCACATCTCAACAGGAAACAGCAGTTTTTATAGACATTTTGACAGTTATGAAAACCTATCGCTCCTGGTCATTGGTTCCCTCTACTAAGCTACATATATAATTCTATGTGTGCAACAAAAATGATTGGACAACTTCTTATCTAAGATCCCACCCATAAACCACCCCATAAAAATGTGCTACCTCATCATGCTTAAATATTATTGGTAGGCTCTAAATTACTTATGAGGTGGAAAGGACATGTGCTTATCGGTCAACATGCAGTCAGACTCTCCATGAACTGACGGCATGTTGACATATTTGATGTAGATGGGAAGAGAGGACAAGCATATCGCCTTTGTTCTTAATTAAATAAAATAGTCCATGTAATCTCTGCCATGATGTCGTTGAGTCTCAAGGACCTGTTCTTGCAACAGTAATTGTGCCATCCTGTTCTTGACACATTTATGAATAACTATTTTGTGAGTCATGCTACTTCCACCCTGTCAAGATTTAATTGCAGCAATTAGTTGTCTTTTTAGCTGCATTTCTCTGTCACGCCTAGCTGATCGCTGAGACATTAATCTGCCAACTACTTATGCACTTCCTGGGATGTTCACTCATCTGATAGACTTCAAATAGTCTGACATGTTATTGTTACTTGATTTACCTTGCCAGTTGGATGCACACAATGGTATATTGTTCCACCTGTGTAACCCTCCCCTACAAAGTGTTTTGAGCCTTCACATTCATTGGGGGCATCTACTATGTGGTTGGCCACAGCATTTTCCTGAATTAAATGTATTTGTTCAAATAGCGTGCTTAACTGGGTCCTCTCTTAAAGATGCATTGTTTAATTCTCTGATGTGTTTGGTGCAGTTTTAACATGGCAGCTGCTTGTCACATTATATTCCTCCACAGGACACATTTTTTTCCTATCTACTGAGTTCCTGATGCATGCCTGTCATATTATATCTCTCTACCTATGGGCGGACGCAACCTTAACCTGCCTACAGTTGTCCTGCCCTATCTTGTGAACACACCTTCCTGTCACCTAATCTATTCTATTTTAAAACACACTAATTGTGGAAGCTAATGCCTCATCTGTTCCGTACTTCTGTAGTTAAACTAACTATTCTTTGTGCCAACTACATCTCTAGGAGAATTTAAAGTGCAGTTTCAAATGTGTCCTTTCTTATCTTGTAATTTTGTTTCTTCTGAGGAAGGCAGGGAGCTTGAACATCCCCTATAGTGACTAATTGCCCCACTACAAATGTGTCCCACATTTTCAAATGGCAACTCATTACTTTAGTGACAGACTGTTTGAATAGTACCCATAGGGGTATTTTTTGTTAAAATGTAAGCAAATTGTGATATTTAAGGAATATTTATTCAGCAACAACGGTCAAAACTACTAGCTGCATAGTGAAGTAACTGATCAAACAGGACTACATTGGCCAAAAAGGTGGCCCATTTAGACCCAAAAAACTGGCCCACACTAGCATTTTGCATTTTTTCTTCCGACATTGCCCTATGGTCTTGTAGGCTAGTCCAAGCCTGGCGGCTCATCCATAATGACGGCTAACCCATTATGGAGGAGCTGAGGAGGCAGTCCAGTGAAACATTGAGCACTCCCTCAGCTGCTTTTTCCAGTTGAGGGAGTGCTCCTGAGCTTGCTGAACTGTCAAAGGGAAACACTTTTTCCCTTTGACAGTTCAGTTCCCCAGCCGCACATGATCACTGAGCCATGCAAGGGTGGGGGCATTTTGTTTCGCAAGCCTTGAATAGCTCATTGGAAATGCTGGCTAGGGAACTACATGTGTAAGGGGGGGCGCCTGCGCCTCCTCGCATATACGGACAGAGCAGCCTGGAGCGGGGTGGAACAAAGTAATTGCTGTGTGAATGCTGTGTGAATGTATGCGTGTTTGTGTTGGTCTGTGGAGCTGATTTTGGCGAGTGGGGAGGGTTGCACAATGTCCTTACCTACCTGCCAAAATCAGCTCTCCTTCTGAGGAGCTGTGGAACCCAGGGGACAGGGATGGTATTGTTTTACTGGACTGTCATGATGCCTACCCCCAGGCATCCGGACCAAGCCCATCAGCCCCGGGAGCAGGCATCTAGACATTTAGTAAAACCTCCACAGCGCCGGCTAGGGGCTATCTGGGTTCAGTCCTGGCGCCTTAGGCGCCAGACTCATAGTCATTACTTACCTCAGGCAGACCATGCTGCAAATGACTCCAATCCAACATGAAGCCTGCAAGGGACTATTTTTCTACAGGGACTATTTTTTACTCGGGTGTGGTTCTAGGGACTTCTTACCTGGGACTACTTTTGAGGCTATTTAAACCACGCCCGACCAGCAACACACGCTTTGCGTTATTCTGCATCCAGCAGCGCAACGCTCACCGTGCCTGCAGCCTTTATCCAGTCTTCTGCCACGCCCGCCTCGAATCCGGAGCTCCTAAAACAAAGAGGAAAGAAAGGGACAAGGTTACAAAACAAACGTATTTCAATTCCACACCTGATTCTGGATCCATCTCGTCTCCGGACCTGTAAAGAACATCATTTCTGCATGTGCCGCACCTCCAGCTGCAGCGCCGCGCCATACTCACCAGTCTTCACAGCATCCTTCGGGTCGGCGCTGCCGCCATCATTTCTTTGCCGAACTTCGGCACCTAGGAGACAAAAGAAAACCACAAGGTGAGCCGAGGGAACCAACAAATATAATTCTTACCACCATAGACTTACCTGATTTACCACAGGAGGCATCCTTTTGTGACTCTCCATATTTTCACGTGCCGCATCTGTAAAGAGACACAAAACAACACGTTTTCCACGTGCAACATTTACCGGACAGCGACGGGTAATACAGACTCTTACCTGAGCGCCACCAACTCCCACAAGAGCATCTTTTCACGAGCCAGCTGCAAGACAAGAAAGGAAGGGGGGAACAAGAGTGAACATCGGACATATTGAACTCTATGAACTTAATACTTACTGGTCTTCACCAGGAACCTCAGAGTCAATACTCTCCGGAACTCTCCCGATCCTTCAAACCAGTGAAGTAACTGGAATCGACACGCCCCTGCAAATCCACACAGGATGGAGAGCTCATCTTTCAAGAACATAAGGTGAGATTGCTTTGAGGGCATTTCGGAGGTGATTAGTTGGGGAGGACTGTGGGGGTGCCATCACTTGAATCCACAAGTGGCTAAATCTATCTCTCCACTTGCAGGAGAATATTTCTACGGGTTAAGCAGACAAGATTAGGAGGGCAGATCCAGTCAGTCATCGCTGCACTACGCATCACGTGGGTGGAGACCGCAGCTGTCCGGGTCCGACCGACGCCCCTGTGGGAGCCAGGTGAGCGTAACATGAACATCTAGCATAGATGTTCAGTCAAAAATACCATGCTTTCCCCCTGAGCCCCGAGCCCCCAGCATCTTGCATACACGCATAATCATGTTGATTGTGTTAGGCACTGTGGAGGACAGGAATGGTATATATTTACTATCATAGATGACCAGTAAAACATATCATGCCAGCTCCTTGGGCTCCCCAGCGCCAACTGCAAACTGTTTGGCTTTTTACCCAATTTTTTTAACGTATGCTCTAAAATGCAACATTTTAACCCACTATTTCAAAAAAAATCTTGGGGGGGGGACCCACCAAACCCTTATTGATTGGTTTGGGCTCCCTTGCTACTCTCGGTCGCTATGGGATATCTGGGGGAAATATTTATGCCCCTCCACTTAAAAAATTCACCAGCCGCCACTGGCCCAAGGAATGTGCTGGTAGCAGGCTGGGGGAGCCCAGGGACTGTGGTGGGAGCAGGATGGGCGGGAGCCATGGGATAGTGGTGGGAGCAGGAGGGCAGAGCTCAGGGTCTGTGGCGGGGTGAGCAGAGCCCAGGCACTGGGTTGGAGTTGGATGAAGGCATCCAGAGACTGTGATGGGAGCAGGTGGAGGAGCTCAGGGACTATGCTGGGAGTAGGGTACAGTGACGGCGCACAATAGTTCACAGCTATTTGGACCTACTGTCCATTTGGCATTTTTGTGTGGCCCGGCCTGCCCACCTTTTACTTGGGGGGCCCAACCCTAAAAAATTTTAAGGCCACTGCCTTAGAGAGTGCCTGAAGGTTGCAATGTTGTAAAACAACACGTTTCAGTTCTTGCCTGCTTCGCTGGGAGCTGCTCCTCTTCTCACTGCAGGTAAATTGATACTGTTTGGCTCGGTTGGATCACTTGGCTGAAGACTGCAAAATTGAGCTTTTGTGTCGGCAATTAGTGAGGTTTTATTTTGCTAGTTCGCAGTTTGCTCCCTGTCCCTGGAGCTAGGAATGTTCTACTCATCTGTGACCTTGGCTGCGAGCACCAGCCCTGGACAGCGTGCTGCAAAATCTGTTTTCCTTCATTCCTTATTCCAAGGCTTGTGGCTTCATGTAATTCTACTATACTTATGCTATGATTTCTATACATCTATATTGTATTATTTTCCTTATGGGTTAGTGGTACTTGGTTCTTCCAGGTTCCTTATACGACCCTGTAGTTCCATATGGTTAGTAGCAATAAGCAGCTGCAAGCTCGTTCTGCACCTCTTGCTTTCTTGTGTTTCTGCATTTCTGCGTTGTGCTAATGAAAAGGAAAGGCTTCTGACAGTATGTATATGTATCTGTCTTATATATGCAGAACTTTGTAAGCATGTTCTTCGTGTGTGCACGTGTGTGTCCGTATAAATTCGTGCAGGGCTGCGAGTTTGCTTCATGACTTACGTTACTATGTCATGGTGTCTCTAATGACATTTCCACAGCTGGATATTTATCATTAGTCAACCAGGTCCAGTGTTGAGGCACTTGTATCCATGAAGAAGTCAGCTGGATAAGGTTCGAATGGTTGTCTGAGAGAATATCTCTTTGCATATGTAGAAGTCACTGGCCCTCCTGGGGGCTAGCCAAACAGTGACTGGCATCTTGCATTTCTGGCTCTTTAGGCTATGCTTATATCGGTCCAGAGGGGTAGAAATTATGGGGTGCATGCGGGGCCTAGGTTATAAGAGGAGCCTGTTTGCAGCTGTCATTGTGCACCTCTGTCACCTGGGCTCTGCTATAAGAGAGATCCCTTCCCTGGACAATTGTCTGACTGGAGCTCAGCAGCTTGAATATCCCTGGATATCTGCATCTGCATTATTTCCTAGCCCCACTGCTGTCTGCCAGATTTAGGGTTTGTGGGCCCCCACTCCTTTCGGACTGTGACTGCCTTTTCCAGAGTTTGACCTCCCAGTGCAAAAAGTTAATTTGAACTTGTACCAGGGTATCACCGTTGTCAGGTAATTTTTATAGATTCAATCATAGTGTCACTAAGGCACACCCCCTAATGTAATGCACCTTGATATACAATACCACCCCACAATTCTGGGACAAGAAACAGGGTTATTTATAGTTAAAACTCACATATATTTTAATGAAAGAAAATCAAAGGTAGCCCTGAACATGATGCTAGGGAAGTCACCACAATGAAATAGATGGACACGTAAAAGCTGATATAAAGAAATAGGAATTGGCATTCCTGTGACATCTCACTGAAACTGTGAACTGTAAAGATTGGAAGGGTGTATCTGTACTTCTTCCCACTATATGGTTGGGGTAGAGGCCCAGAGCACCCCAGCCAAGTTTCTCTAATGGTAGCTGTGGACGAGCAACCAAGGTTGAGACTCCAGGGAGGTGGTGCAGGCAGGTTCTTAGGTATAGTTAATCTCCAAACTCCCCAAAATGGAATGTCCATACACTATGTTATGTAATAACACAATTCTTTTATTAAAGGATAAAAAGTCAGGTAGGTATATACAAATAAATAAGACCCCCTTTGTTCTAGAAATCTAATCAGGTAATTTTACTCGATATATATAGTTATATCTGCCAGTGTTACCTTTAAATGTAATTATAATGCACCAACTGCTGACAGTTATTAAAAATCAATTAAATCAATATGCAACGGTTAATCTAATAAACATTACTGTAGAAAGGCAGGTAATAATTTGAAACTAAGCAGAAGGCTTTCTTTAGTTTAGAAAGGCAATACTGTGTGAGGATCCCCCCATCTGTGCCACCTGTATAGAAAAGTAAAGGTGTACTTTATGTTATATATTACAGCCCAGTCCAAAAATGTTCATTGATAGTCTGCTTCTCTTTCTATAGATCCCACTACCCCAAAGTACCTGGGAAGCCACAAGAGAACAGGATCCTAGACAAAAGTGGGGCCCCTGGATGAATCCTTAGGATGGAGGATGCTCTTCCTCGTCACAGTAACTTGGGTGCCTTTGGAGGCAAAGTGGCAGAGTTTCTCTGTTTCAGTCGATGCTTCCCCTCGAGGATGCACCCCCCTCGGAAGACAGTATTGCTGGGACATTAGTATCGAGCAGGAGAAGGGAACCAAGCAGTGCGGGAAAGGCAGCAATGTAGGTCTGTCACGGAGGTCTCTGTTGTTAGGTTTCTACGTCGGCTGTAGATGTCCCATGAAGATTAAACTGGCCATGGACCTCGACCAGGCTTGGAAGAAGATAAATCCTTTGGTGGCCTTTGAAGACATTTGTTGATGACAAGTGCAGTGGCAGTAGCAGTTGTCAGGTTTAGCTATTTCATGGTCGGCCTCCTTTTGGTTCTTCAGTGCTGCAGCGATAGAACGGATGACAGGGTACTTCTTGTGACTTGGACTGGAGCACTGGCCTGGACTGTGGTCCCTCACTAAGTCTGGACCCTTGGGGGACTTTCTTCATGGTTTTGTGGTGGGAAACCCCCTGACTGGCCCACCTCTGCAAGCGGCAACCCTGGATCTTTTCTGGTGGGGAAAAGTGGACATATGTTGTGGCTGCAGTGGCACTTGAAAATGTATTGAACTTTGGCAGCTCCGGGTGTCAGACATCACTATGCCAGGAGACCCCCCCTTCCTGGTGAGACAAAGCAACTTGGCTTCCAGTGGTCACAAACACTCCTCTGGACCCTGGGTGACAGAGATGGACTTCTTGGCTTCAAGATGTCCCACCACTTCTCTTCTAGATCCACAGAGGTACCCTCCTCCTCCTCTCTGGCTACTTTGCACCCTTTCATTTCCTCCTCTGCCCACTCTCGGGCCACTCTACCATTTCTTCAGGGCCTACCTCAAGCCTGTACCCCTTCACAAAAGTCTTTCAAATGTAGAAACCTGCTCCACTTCGCTACTCTCAACTCTCGCTCTGCTGTCAAACACTCCTCTGACATTTGCTATTTCCTTAACGAACTGGACCTGGATGTCCTCGCTCTCACAGAGACATGGTTCACAGCCGGCTCTGTCATGAGTTTTGACACTTTCCTTCCTGATGGCTACAAGATCCTCTCCGAACCCAGAACCAACAGTCCGAGAGGTGGAGTAGCTCTGATCTTTCCAGAGTGTGTCCCACTTCTGTCATTCCTACGCAGGCTTACTCCTCCTTTGAATGCCTGGTTTGCAAGCTCCCCATCTCTCAGACTCTGGTCCCCATTTACAGGCCACCTGGCCACATCACCCTCTTCCTCTGAGTGTGGGCTGACCTCTTCTCTTCTCTCCTTGCCTCTACCTCTCAACTTCTCCTCCTCAGAGACTTCAACATCCACCTGGATGCTTTTAATCCCCCCTCAGGGCTCTTCCATAACATCTGTGACACTCTCTCTCTTTCCATTCTGCCCTCTGGCCCGACACATTCTGCCGGGCATACCCTAGATGTTCTCATCTCCTCAGACATCCCCCTCTTGAACCATCTCACCACACCTCTCTCTTGAACTGACCACTGTCAGCTCTCCTCTCACCTGACGGTCTCTGTCACCAGACTAAGCAATGCCCAGCACTGCCACCTACCTTTGTGCTCATTTGGCCCATTAATCATGTGTCAGTGGATGCCATTGCCAGTAATTTCTCTGCTACTCCTACTCCTGCGGCTGAGTCACACTCTGACACAGCCCTCTCTAACCTGCAACTTTCAATCTCCAACACTCTGAAATCCTTAACCCTGTGCTAAGGATCATTCTGAAGCCTGCCTCCTAGTGCAACTCTTGGTATGACTCCAACCGAGCCATCCTGAAACACAAGTGGAGGTTGGCTGAGAGGAAGTGGAGGGCCTCGGGTGCATCCTCTGACAAACTGGCCATCTGCCTGCTCCAAAGGCAATACAGATTGTCTGTCTTGTCCAAGAAGAGAGCCCACATCCAAGCCCACATCTCTGCGGCCTCTAACAACATATCCAAACTCTTTAAAATCTGCAAGGAGCTGGCCAATTCCTTTTTTTTTTTCTTTACATTATTTGTTCTAGTTGTTAAGAATACAACTTTTCAAATACAAACCAAATATATTAAAACAGCAAAATACAATTTACAAGCAAAAAATACAATTCTTAGAACATTTAAAACAGTAACAAATAAAACCCACACAATTCATCAATCCAATTCAAGCAAAAACCATTTCTCATAATTACCCACATGAGGCTACTTTTAACAACCCTAGATGTCTGAACAGATTATAAAAAGATTAATCAATATTCAATATTCAATATGCAAAACCTCCAGAATCCTGTATATTTTCAAGGCACATAGTGTCGGCTTCTCAAATTAAAAACAATTCCATACAATAACAAGTTTTCTTTCAATTTTCTATCTCATTTCTCTTTAGTACACAATTAATATCACAACATATATGCACCACCAACTAAACATTACTAAGCAAACAATTCAAGATTTTCAGAACCTGTATGCAGGTTCACCTGTGAGGGCTTGGAGTGTCTCTTCTTTGTAGGTTCAAGCTTCCCACGCTTCTTGGAGGTGCGGGTCTCGTGGAGGTAAGGACGGGTTTCTTCCGACGCCACTCTGTCGGGTAGTCTGTTCAGCTGTCCAATGTGAAGACAGAATTCCCAAGGAAGAATAGGAGTGGTTAGAATCAACCACGGTGAGTTCAAGGATTCATAAGCTCAGGAAGGAGTAGCAGCGGTCTGAAGGCAACTGTGGCTATTTGGAAGCCCAGGAAGGAGGAGCAGGGGTCCAAACGCAACCGCGGCTATTGGAAGTCCAGGAAGGAGGAGCAGCGGTCCAAGGGCAACCGCGCAGGACTGCAGAACTCGGCTGCGGCCGAACACACCAGGGAGTCTGGAAACAGGATGGAATCATTGAGCATGGATTCCAAAGTAGGCGAACTGGAAACACAAGGAAAGCAGCAACAGAAGAACTTGGAAACTGCAAGCGTTGACACGCGCCGTACCGCAGGGGCAGGGCACTTATCAAGCTATGGAGGTATTTCCAGGAGCTAGACCGTGGATCCAAAAATGACGTCTGCCATGTTGGGGGGCTTGTAAGGTCGCTATGGTACGATGCTGTATAGATCAGGAAGAACAGAGGGAAACAGAACCGAGATTTCATGACAAAGCTATCCACTCTGGCATGTAGGTACACAGATCTCAAATCATTAGAGTACCATATACAAAAAAATATGATTCAATACATATTCGCTTTTCAACATGGGACCTAGCCTGGTGGACAAAGGACGTGCCCAAATTAAATCCTTGCTCCAATACCTTTGATCAAATATTAGATCTTATCGTAATTAATCCACATAGTTCAGATATAGCATATTCCACCAGATTGTGTCTGGAAAGAATCTCTCAGTATTAGAGACACATTTGCCAAAGCTGCTCAGTCTTTTCAGTCTGATTGATTCACACTCCAATGCCAGATGTCTGAGTGTTTCCTTGTGTTTAGAACTCTTACAAAAACAACAAGGCACATGTCCCCCTCCAACAGAATTCCTGATCTCAAATATTTCTCCTGTTGACAGTACGTTGAACTGAAATCTCATATATGCATTTCTCCAATCTGGAACAGAAAATCGCACAAGATATGATTCTGCAGTCCCCAGAGACTTCCAGTTCGACACCAATTGATGATAGAGTGCCAAGTTTTTTACACATTCCATAGTGCATGCCCAATCCAGATTTTGTAGCAAATACTTCACACGCACTGGGTTTCTCAGCAGATCATCTAATGATACCCCTATTTGGCCCAAGACCATTGTTCAGCCTTTCTGTAAAGATGACAACAAGTGAGTTTCCGGCTCTTAATTTAGAACCCAGTTCAAAATATAAACGTTGTCCGGTTTCCAACATAAAGTTCATATATAGGGAAAGTCTCCTCCATTTCACCAGGCTAGCTACAGATTGCAGCCCCAATTCATATCTAATGGCCTTTAGTGGAATGCATTTAGGTAAGCAAAACATCAGTGCTCTCCATATGTTAGCCTCAATCTTATAGAGATCCATTTGTATCCTTATAGGAGATAGTTCAAGGCCATAACATAGCTTGGGTATGACCCTTAGTTTATAGAAATGTAACAATGGGAGCAGCAAGAATTTACCAGATTTTGTATGTACTTTTTTCATTTGAAATATCATACAGACAGTTCGTTCCAGTACACAGTTCCAATATTGTCTTTTACTTGAGCAATCGAATACTAGAAAGCCCAGATACCGCAGTGACCTCGTTATTGTCAATTTGTGTTTATTTAGAAACCAAGTAAAAACCGGCGGCTTTTTCCGGTTACTCAAACGCATGATGACAGATTTCCTTTCATTTACGACAAAGCCATTCCTGGTCACATAATAAGCGAAAGATTTAACTTTCTGCTTCAGACCTATTGGTGTGCTATCTATTAATAAAAAGTCATTAGCGCACACACACAAATCAATGTTCAGACCCTCTATTTTCAGCGAGATCAGGGAAGGGCATCTAGTTTATAAATTAAAGAGTGTGGGGGTGAATATGCATCCTTGATGAAGCCCATTCCCTGTTTTTATCTGGTGAGAGAGTTGGCCCTCACTGTTCAATCGAACCTGCACAAGTGATCCCTCATGCAGTTGTATTAGTATGCCCAAATTCCCCCAAGGCATGCCCCAGGATAGAAGTTTGGACCATAGTAATATTCGATCAACAAGATCGAAAGCAAGAGAAATATCTCTCACTGCCATGTTTATGAGCCCTGCCTCTTTTATCCAAGCCTTTTCTTGTAATAAGGTTACTACAAGGCCCCCTATCTGTATCCCCATCGCCTTACGAAAGCTGAACTGTCGGCTTGACGGGATAGAAATGGTATCCGATCATTCCACCACTTTCTTCAGAACTAGACCTGAGACAATTCTGGAGTCTGCTTCCATTAGAGCGATTGGATGATAATTATTTGGGAGACTCCTGTCTCCTTTCTTATAAATTGGAATGATGTATGATAGATGCCATGATGCTGGGATCTGCCGCTTTAAGATGATGTCCGAGAACAACATCATCAATGCCTTTGCCCAGATCTCAGGATTAGCCTTAAAGGTGACATTTTCTGGTCCATTTGGAGCAGTGGATCTCGAGGAACTCAAGTTTTGAATTTGCTCTATGATATCAGATATCGTAAAGTTGCACACCCATATTTGATTTCTTAGTGCAGCTATTTTTGACGGCATAGGAGATATTTCTGTGTGTAGTGCGCCCAAGTGCCCTGCCCATATATCCTCCGATATACAATTTGTTTGTGCAGAGACTTGAGAGGATTCGATATTATTTATCAAATGCCAAAATTGTCACGTGGTGCCATCTTTCAGGGCAATTAACATGGCTTCATTGTCCGATTGCTACATATGAGCCTTATGGCCTTCAACCAATTTTTCAATTGCTGCTTTTGACGATGGATTCCCACATCTTCACTTCCCATGTTGCAGTACTATTAAACAAACTTTGTATCTCCTTTCTACAGAGAATTTTGTGGGACTTGACCAATGGATCATGCATATGCAAGCTGGAAGTTGTAGGAACAGCCCCGCACCTGATTTTGATTGATTTAGCAATCAGGTTATCTATATATGCAGAAAATGTGGTATGTGTAAATATGGAGCATCTTTTGTCCCACAAGTTATTATGAAAGTCTGCCACAAACACCATATTTAGTTTTTCTACATTACCCATTTTCCATTTCATTCAATTTTTTTAACTATTTACTTCGATGCGTGCAGAAATACGATCTTCCACAATTTGCTCCTGATCCACTTTAATTGCCACTTCCAGTGGTGGCTGATCACTTAAAGTAGTGTCTATGACTTTAAATGTATGGCACGCATTAAACAGGTGCTGTGACATAAAGATGTGATCAATAGCAGAGGCCCTGCCCCAATCAGACCATGTAAATGAGTCCAAGTCGTGGCATAGGGCGGAGTTAACTTGGTGGAGGCATCAGTTCGTAATCAGATTAAACCACATATGGCCCTGGAGGCTCTTCCTTGTTGTTCCCTATGCCCCCGCTACTATTTTGCTTCTGCCCTCCACATTGATCACAGTAAATAAACCCAGCCCAGATTCTAGGTCTTGATTCAGAGTTGCTCCTGTTGGTATCTCAGTGTTCAAATCGCGTGCTACCACTATATGTTGGCCGATGTATTTCACTGTCATCTCCGTTAGAAATTCATTTAGCTTCACAATAAAGTGTGTGCAATCTTGCACCGGATTCCAATATATGTTCACAATAAGAATATGAAGCATATAGTGCCCTCTTTTTAGCCTCACTACCACTGCCAGCAATCCTCTGAGTATGGAGATATCTTCCAAGATTTTCCACCCCACCTCAATCTTTATGGCTGACAAGAGACCACCAGATGGGCGTCACTTTCCCCCTTTTTTTCTAGCTGAAAACGACATCAAGATTAAATTCAGTGGTCATCCAGGATTCCAGAATATACACAAGATTACTTTTATTTTTAAATACAAGCATAACTCACTAGAGGAGAAAAGATGGGACATACCTCTAGAGTTCCAAGACACAAAAAGAATGTCTTAGGTGTAATTAGCTTGGTTAAAGATCTTTTTTCAGATATCCAGCTATGTTCTTCATCTGCATTTGAGAGCTGGTTCTCATCCTTCTTAGTTCTTCACTATTCCTGGTTGTCCCACATGGGTTGTTGCTCTTTCTCTTTCTGATTAACTAGTTGCAGACCCAGACTGAAAATGAGAATGTCGTACCCTAATCGATTTAACGGTGATGCTTCCAACAGTACTGCTTCATACACAGAGTGTGTATGAAAAACTATTCGGACATGATCGCAATGTTCCGGATATATAAAATTGACCAGCTTTAAATCTGCTGAGGACAAAAGTCTAAGTGCTGGGATCTCATTTAGCAGAGCTAAAACTCATGCTCTGTTCAATGATGGCAGCCCCCCATTGTGGAACAATTAGTACAGAACATTACTTGGATTGTCAGGAAATGCAGGTGCCTGTCACTGAATAAACTTTAAATCGCTCTGATAAATAGAGTTAGCTATCGTCACAGATGTAAACTGTACTTGTTGTAGAAATTTCATATTACTTTCAGTCACAGGGAGTCACGCAGATTACCCCCCCCCCCGACCCCATCCACTTCAGGCTGCAATTGGACCATGTCCGAGTTATGTGGGAGCAAAGTCTCACTCGAGGTTAGATGTTGAAAGATCATTTGTGCGATAGTTGATCTAATATATGCCTCCAGTGAGGAGTTTTTGCCCATAATGTTTGTGGTTTCTGAGTCGGCCTTTTCTTGTATCGTCCCAATTCTGTGTATTAATGTGGCCTTCCTCAATGGCTTCGGGCATAGTGGCTCAACTAACAGGTGAGTTTTACCCATCTGTTCCTTGAATACCTCCTGCAAGGTGGTGGCTCCGATCTGCAGTTCATTGGTTACTGGACCATGCCTCTATAAAGGTAAAGGAGACCTTGGTGGGTTCAATGGATTAGTAGATTTCTTAGTAAACAGCTGATAAACTTTTTTATCAGTTTTTTGCTTTCCACTCTGCGCCAGACCCTGGTGACAGTTGCTTTTAACATCCTTACTTGCTAAATTAGGGTTGGCTTTTTTATGTTCTTTTTAAAAATATTATACTCTTTTATGATTAATTTCTTCTAATAATGTGTTTTTAGCCTCCTTCTGCAGACTCCTCCTCTACTGTTCCCTCCCAGGTTCTCTGTACAGCTCTGGCTTTTCACTTCACCACCAAAACTCAGGACATCCTGTCCTCTCTCTCCTCCTCTCCCTTTACTGCTCTTGGACCTCCTCTGGCCACCTTTCCCTCTCCTCCTCCCTTCGACTCTTTCTCTTTGACTAAACCTGATGAGGTTTCTAGACAAGTCCGATCTATGGAAGTGTCATCCAAACAGGTGCTCCCCTGCTCCTCCAGAACCATCAAGGACAACATTGGCACCCTCGCTCCAGCCTTGGACAATTTCTGAAATCACTCTTTTGTCAATGGAACTTCCCCTCTGTCCTCAAGCACTCCCTTGTGCACCCCCTCCTTAAAAAGCCTTCTGCCGAACCTACCTGTCTGTCAAACTATTGCACAATCTCTATCACTCCTTTCCTGGGCAAATTCCTGGAAAAGCTGGCCATCTCCCAGTTTACTCTCCACACTGAATCTGTTGGTTGTCTCTATGACCATCAGTCTGGTTTCAGAGCAGCCAGAGGCATGTAAACTGCTTTCCTGAACACCCATGAAGATCTGCTCACTAATCTCGATTGAAGCCTTCCTTCTGTTCTCATTCTCCTTGATCTTTCCTCTGCTTTTGACAGTCAATCACATCATACTAATCAATCGACTCTGTGAGAACCTGGGCATCTTGGATCAGGCCCTGAAGTGGTTGACATCCATCCTCCTGGACCGACCCTCCCAGGTCAAACTGGAGTTTGTTCACTCCACATGCGGGGTTCCCAGGACTCTAACCTCTCACCCTGGCTCTTCAATGTCTACTTGGCCCCTTTGGCCCACCTTATTTATACTTTCTCCTCTAACTTTCATTGTTATGCAGACAACACTCAGCTCTCTTTCAGGCTCTCCTTAGCCTCCTCTCCCCCCTTGCTCATCCCTGACTGTCTATCCCCAATTCAGGATCGGTGAGCCTCCAACTTTCTCTGCCTTAAAGCCTGTAAAACAGAGATCCTTCTCATTGGGGCCCCTGCTCCCGCGTTCGTCTCTCACTCTGGCTGCCCTCCTTGGGCCCTCTTCCTATGCCTTCCTGCGAGGCAGAAAACCTTGGTGTCATCTTCGACTCCACTCTCTCCTTCTCTCCTCACATCACAGACCTTGCCAAGAAGGCCCACTACTAGCTGCACCTCCTCAGAGGTGTTCTTCCCTTTCTCACTTTCCCACAGAGGCTCACTGTCACCAGAGTTCTGGTTCTCTCTAGGCTGTACTGCTGCAACAGCCTCTTTCTCAATCTGCCTTCCTCTACTCTCAGCCCACTGCAACTAATCCAGAACAGGACTGCAAGACTTATCCTGGGCCTCAAGCCCAGGGACTGTATCTCTCCAGCCCTGAAATCACTGCACTGGCTCCAAGGATCATGTTTAAGACCCTCTGCATCATTGTCAAGGCTTTCTGGGGCTGGGGCCCGCACTACATCCAACTCTCTCTTCCAAAACATCTTCTTTCTCGAGCCCTTCACTCAGCCACTTCTAATTCTCTGAGGGTCAGATGCTTCTCCAGTTAGAGAGTGTGAGGTAGATCTCTCTCCTCTGAAGGTGTCTCACTCTGGAATGGCCTCCCTGCCCCTTTCAGACTTGAGTTGAACCACCTGAAGTTCTGGAATCAGCTCAAGACCTTCCTATTCGCCTCTAATTTTCTCTCTCACCCCTGTTGACCTACCTGTCTGAAGTGCTGACTGGTAGCCTGGCTACCCTCAGAGTCACATTGGTTACCAGGCTCCTCCATAACCAGTCACCTCTGAACTACCTCCGGGACTACCATGCACTGTAACCCTATAGCCCCTGCCTCCTTTCACTTACCCAGAGCCGAGCAGCCCTGGCTGCACTTACTCAGAGAAATGCTGCCATGATTGCACTTCTCCTTTCCCTCTCCCTGGCACTTCCCTTTCTCCCCCCTGCACTTTGCAATACTGCACTTTTGTCCTCCCTCTGTCTTCCCTCCCTCTCTCTTTCTTCCCTCCCTCCTTTGTCTTTTATAGTTTTATCAATTAAGAATGTGCAGAAAGTTAATTTATTTACTCTCACTATCCAAGATCAGGCAAAATGTACATGCTTTGCAATGTGACAGGCACATTATACAACTTAAAAGAAATCACTTAATTCCAAACAAGTCTGAATTGTATAATAATGCTAATATTCAAATTGCATTTAGGGTAAATGTGCACTTGCTCAACCAAGTGATTGCTGGTCCCAGCAGAAAAAGAGGCAATGGATCATGTCCTCTATAGTCCCCTTTTCACCTGTGCTCATTGATATGTTCACCTCGATTAAGGTAAAAAAAACTGAAGCCAAAGTGTCAACCTGCACCCACAACTCCAGACGATCCCTTCTCTAGTTTCCGTTTCAGTGAAAATTGATGCAGTACAGGTGTCTGTTGCACGTTGAGGAGCAGGTGTGCTATGTCTCCACAGTCTGCACAGTGTCCTCCTCCCTAACTGCTATAATTTCCTTATGCCCTCAAAATAACAGCTGAAAGAGTTCTGGTGGGTTAAAGTCCCTCTGCAGGAGCCGCTAATGGTGCTAGCTTTTCTGATATTTCCCTCAAGAAGGAGGGCTAAGAGACAAATGCATTAATTAATCTCCTTTTCCTCCCAAGCCCCTCCCAAGTCTAGTTGAATAACTATTAGAGTATTCGATAAGTTAGCTGTAGATCCCTGTCGATCTGTGGTGCCAGTTCCCTCACACACCATAAATCTGGTTGCATGTCACAAACACACCAGACAATTTAACGGTTTTATAACACGGCACACTCCAGCAAGGGACTCCTTCACCTGACAATGAGCGTGGTGCACAATAAAAATGCTTTTTATCTTGAATAAACCACAGGTTCTTTTATTTGAGTAGGGCCCCAACCCGTGTCGCACCCAACCTTCACTAACACCGTGTGTCGCAATGGACCAGGAACCAGGCCTTTGTGTATCAATATGAAATGTATTAATTTTATGGTTCAATGAAAAATGAAGCCACATCAAACAGTTGGGCAGCAGCCACCGATGTTGTGGCAATACAATACAAAAATTCCCACAACACAGTTAGTTCAGACTCCTAACATAATTTACAGAAACCTTTAATAGTAAACAGAAGAAAAATCGTTTTTGAAAGCAACAGATAGCATTCAAGTTAAGAACTCCCCCTGCAACACTCACCCCCCCCCCCCAAACATCTGCTTAATAAATTCTTCTTGGATAGAAGGCAGTGGCAAGGAGTCAGGATGAAGAAGAAAAAATCAGATTTAGAATTCAGCCCACCGTGCCAAGATGGAAGACCAGACAAGAAAAGAAAAACCTGATTTATGAGCAAAACGGCATAATCGGATTTCACTTGCTACTCGCACAGCAGCTTACAACCGCGGTGGGATAGCTAGGACAGAAATTCGTGCTGCTATACTCGAGAGGTAAGGAAGCTTACCAACTACTAAGCAGGGCACTAAGGCAATGTGAACACAAGGTAAGAAAGTCGATTTTGGGAAAAGAAGACAAATGTTAATGTTAATGTTAATGTTAAAGGACATTTGTACCGCGCACTATCACCACCGAAGTGGTCCCCTGGCACTCTGGCGGCTCTGTAAAAGGGGAGGAGAGGGGGTGGGTTAGTGGGAATGAGCTGGAAAAGTGCAAGGGAGCTGTATGTGCTGTTGGCAGCCTCAGCCCGGTGGGTCCGTTGGCTGGGCTTGGGGTGTTTTATGGTCCGTAGTCGTCATGTGCTGTTGTGCAAGTCTATGTGTGGTTTGTTTTGTTGCTGCATTGATGTGAAGTTTGTGCGGATTGCTGTGTTTTAGGCTTGTGGTTGTGTTTGGTTATAGTTTGAGAGGTGTATGCAGAGGGATGGAATTGTTAGTTGGTTGGTTAGTTGGCATTGCTGTCCTTGCAATTGTGGGATTCCATCTAGGTGCGGTACATGCTAACAGTCACAAATGCAAAAGAAAACACACGCAGCAGACTGGAAATTCATTTCTAGATGAGACTTGTGAGGACAGGCAGCCACAGAAAAGGCTTGGCTGTCAAAATCAGAAATCATTTTTTAGGACAAGGAACAGAGGCACATAACAAATAGATTTTCTCACAGAAGGGGTAACTCTCAATGGGACTGCAGTTCGGGTTCTTCTATGGGACAGAGATAAATTATGAATGTGTGGGAATGCACACAGTACACGGGCACATTCAGTTTTTGTTACGCAGAGACTAATTCTATTGGCTATATTTTAATGACTATATTTATTAAAGAAAGGCACTTGGTATGAGGTGGTTAATTTTGAATGTCAACCAACTCACTGTGAATCTTCTTATAGGGGAATTAATGGATTTACTTCAAAATGGTACTAGGGACTTACACAGATAACTGAAAGATTTATAATAGGAATACGCTAACATGCACAGGCTAATAGAGATTCTGCTATGGAAAGCTAACTGGATTCTAAGGGCAATTTGGGACTTTGAATGGGATTTTTGAAAATGGGATGCAATAGTCAAAAGAGCGGGATATGCAGTTTGGGGACTGGGCTTAGGTGCTACTTACAATGTAAGCTTGAGTTTGGCATTCTGGAAAGCCAGCGATGTCTCTGGTCATTCTGGTCAGCTAGGCCAAGGAATCTGATCACTCTGGGCAGCAAGGCTAAGGGATCTTTTCACTGAGCTCTCCTTGATGGGATTCTGGACAGCTAAGCAATGTCTGGCCACTGTGGTCTCCTAGATGGGGTCAGCTAGGCACGGTCTGGTCAGCTGCCTCCTCTCCTTTCTCCCTGGATTCTTGGGTATGCCTGGATCTGGACAAATAGATCTACCTGGGTTGATGTGTGGACCTCGTTTTTTAATCTAAATCCCTTGTGTTTCTCTGTCTCTCCCTTACATAGCCAAAATCACATCATCTCATTTACAATCTGGGGGAAGTACTCTGGAATTAGTCCTATGCTGGGATATGAGAGTCTACCAGTCCTCTCTCCTCCTCCTGGGCCGATTGATTCAGGGGAATGACATCATTAGTGTGTTTGCATTTATGACCTTTCTTTGTCTCTCAAGTCTACTTTTTGATAAGAATGAGTTATAGATCAAAACTTCAAACTTATAATAGCTACCGCCATAAGAAGCAGATATGTGTTTTTCAAGAGGTCATATTTTTGCCCTTTTTATGTAATGCATAATATTGAAAATTCTGCTAATGACATGACATAGTCCTAATTACATTTTGCATATTTCCACCTAGTTTCATATCTGTCCCATTTATAATTCAACTCGAAATGCATCCTTCAAAGCCATTTCAGTTCACCAGGTGCTAGAAGCATTACTAGGTCTCTGTACATTCGTCTAGAAATCACATGGACAACTGGCATAATACAAAATTACTACTTATTCCGGGTCCTGGGAAAAATGTCTTAAAATACAGAAGTCCTTTAATGTCAATGGGGAGGATTTGTCACATGTGTGGGCGATGCTGCAGACCTCCACAGCAACTGTCTCTGCCTGGCTTGGCTTAAAACAAAGAATTTTATGATGCTCTTTGAAGTTTGCCAGTTCCTCCATCAGAGTGGGTGGTGGAGGAAATCACACCTCTCGGTCACGCACAGGCCAAACTGGCTTCCTTTGTTCCTTCTTCCAGGACTGCCTGCTAGTTTAGCAGGGCAGTGAATCCTCACACTCTCGGCCACCTCACATGCCATTGTGGGCCGGTTCACTTATGGATGCGACTTTTCTGTGGGAGGCCAGGCCTGCCATTGAATTCTGTGCCTGGGCCAAAAACCCAGTTTTACTGGTTTCTGAGTCTTTTACAAGGTAACTAAATGTTGTGGGGACAAATATAATGTACATTATGTAGCCAAACCCCCACCCACATATTCAATGATATCTTTGTGCAAGCAAAAAGCTGTCATTTGACATTGACTTTTAAACAACATTTTCCTTATTGTCCAAATACCAGATTCGCACATGTGCAGGCCTTTCATTTCAAGTCTCAAATGTGGTTCTTCAGACCATGGGATTGTTTTTCAATTAGGCTTTTGGGGGGGTTTGCATGTACTGCTGGTTCATGGGCATAGAGGGATACTGCACAGAATGTCTTTGATTTTGACGCAGAAAGAAGAAAAAGCCACACTATTTCTTTCATTTGCAGTCATTTGAGCGTAATGGTTCACAACAAAGGGAAACAAAAGCTGTGTCGATTGAAATGCCAAACTCTTTGCCCCTCATGTGATTTATCTGTCAGACAATGCCGTTCTTGGGATATATTGCCTAACCTTTTGCCATTTATATGGAATAAGCATTCAAGGCTGTTTTTCGATGTATTACATAACTTTGTGGTGTTTTAGATGAAAGAAAGAAGAAATGCAGGACCGTCTTGAATGCTGTGAACAACTTTAGTATTCAGAAGACAGAACAGCAAATGTAGAGCCATTCTGAATGCAGGTCATTTTCTTATGATTCAAATGGAAGGAAAGCAAATGCAGAGCCATTCATTGGGTGGCAGTGTTCAATGCTTGCCACACATGTGCCAGGAAGATAAAAGCACAGCTGTTTTTGTGGCAGTGTTTAAATGTGGTGTTTGGTTGAGGGGGATTTCTGCTTTGGGCTTTAAATGCACCCCACAACAAGTAGAAAAAAAATACCTCAAAATAAATTTTTCTATTTCAACAAGTCCCCAAATGACAGTACCTTACAATCGGTTTCACATGACTCCAAACTGTATCTTCACCACATGCTTGCTACCAGTTACCTTAGAAAGCCTGCCACTTTCTGTCACCCCTTCTCTACGACTGACGTATGGACATCTCACTGCTTGTTTAGGAGCACTCCATATCATAATAGCAAGCAGGGAGAAAAAAGATAGCCGTGTATATAACTGGGACTAAAGAGTTCAAGTGTAGTCTAAACCAACCCAATTAACTAATCGTTTCTCAAATGGCATCACAAAAACTTGTTAAAAATAGGTAATTAGCGGCTTAGGATGTAAAGTGATCAGCGCTAAGGAGAGGAATTCAAGGGGTCCCTTCCAAGCTATAGAATGTTCCAGCAAGTGGAAATGCAAATGCAATATTCGTGAAATGTAGACAATTTCAGATTTAAAGCTTTCAGACTTATAGATATTACTAAGGAATGGTCGTACAGTTCAAGAAATTCTTGACGAACCATCATTTATTATCTTGAAAATAATTTTCTTAACTAATGCCAATTTATGCATCTCTTCTGCAAGAGTTAAGTGCTGAATTTTCAGTTTTGAATGTCGTGACACTCTTTTCCCCATTAACATTGTGATAAAGCATTGTTTGTTGCATGGCTAAAGTGTCATTTAAGAGAGTCATGTCTTTCAAGAGTTTTCTATTGGATGGAAAGGTCAGATCAGTTCTATCTTATAAGGCACCGCCACAAGCCTGAGACATAACCAAAATTCACAAACATATGGACATGGTTTATCAGTTTTGCAATGTCAGAACTTCCTAGGCGGTTGAAGATGAATTTTATTGTTTAAATCCAAGAGATCCAAAATATCAACGTTTGTTGTCTATCGTCCCCATACACACTGACTAAACTAGCTCTAATTGCCAAGCAGTCTCCTCCACTTAACATGCTTGGGGATGATTTGGAACACCCTTTGGCAGTTTGTTTTGGATTTCCTGGGAAGCAAATATTATATGTTCTCAATAGATTGTATATTTCAGATAGCTTAGGAATTTGAATGGGCAAGAATTTGGAAAAGTAATACATTTTTTTTACAAAGGGTTCAGAGTTCATTTACATATTTTTGTGTGAAATAAGATACGATATTCACAAGATTGACTATTAATACAGCACCATTTTTTGGACCCAACCAATTCCTTCATCATTCTTCTGCCAAGTGTTTTTTTCGGAGCAACGTTTGGCTGCTGTAATGGCACCAAGATTGTATTTATTTTACCCTGTGCATTAAACCGTTTGCATTAGAAGATGCCATTAGTACTGGTTTGGACATGGCTCATTTGCAACTCTCTTCGAGGTGTTAATTTAGGGGTTTAGAGGTGTTTGAAGTAGTCAATGCCGTTTCAGCACTCAGTTTTAGTAATATATTTATATTTAACAGATCAAACCACTTTTATACACATGAACAATATGGACATGGAGCTAAGTGTAAGCAAGAAGTTAAGTATTTTGTCAGGAAATTGCAAACCAACCAGAGGCAGCAGTACATTTTAAAACACGCCAACAGTTTTGTATTTGGTGCAGGCATAGGATCCACACTTTCCAGGCCCTGGCATGATGATTCTACCTGGCCTTAAGATGGCAACAACTGGTAAATAGTCCTAGTACTGTCCATAATGTGGCAGTGCCTTCATAAAATGATATGCATTCCCTGTCGCACGCCACCTTAATTAATTCTTAGTATAAAAAGATACTGTTGACTGGGGATGTGCCTAATAAGGTAACAGGGGTAGCCACACATGTGGGCATACACCTTTTACTCACTGTTTCGTTTGTGAAGAACAATCTTGTAACACATGTGATGCCTTGTCAGTGAGTGTCTCTGTGCAATCTGTGGCGTGAAGTCAAAATGTTATTTTTACATGTGCTTTGCCACAACTCTGGGAATGCATATAGTATCTCCCAAAAAATCAGCGTGTAGGAGAAAGTTGGCAGCCTAATGGCCTAATTCGCTGGGTGGCTGTTTTATTGTGCTTAAGGGGGTTGTGGTGTTTATGTGCTAAACAAACCTCTGCTTATCTGTCATAGGGAACATGGTGGGGGGTTAATATATGGGACGGGGTAGGTGGGAGCATTGTAAAATCTCAAAGGATAATGTGCTAGTGTTATGAAGCACCGACAAATTGAGCAGCAAGCTACATTATGTTATGTTATTTTGCATTTGTATAGCGCCTTATATACCATTGGTATGGTCTGAAGGCGCTGGTAGGTTGAACGTCTATGGGAACCGAAGTTCGGGTCAGTAGAGAGAGTAGAGAGAGTTCAAAGGTGTGAGTGCGCACCGGTATGTGTGCAGCTGGTGCGGAATTCGTGTGGTAGCTGCTTCCTAGCGGTAGGTGTGGTGGTTGGGAGATCAGGGATATGTGTTCGCTCTGGCAGGATTTATCCAGACCGAGTGTGGCTAAGTTAGGCCTGAGGAGAACGCCTGGCTGGGGGTGTGAAACCAGTAGTGATTACTTAGAGGGGAGTGAGCGGTAGATGTTGATATGAGAACAGTTTTACAAAATGGTGTCATAGTATCTCTGTGTTCTAGTTGAGTGGTGGTGTGAAGAAGAGAGTAAGCGTGGGGTGTGGTAAGATATATGTCCTTTCAAATGTTCACTGCATTCCAGAGCATATTATGTACGTCATGCAATTCTATGCAATCAGGTCCAATCAGGTGAATTGCATACACTACTAAGTGCAATTGGGCACAACTTCTAAGTGCAGCTTTCCTCAGAGAGGCAATTGGGCCCAACTTCTAAATGCGATTGGGTATACTTCTCAATGCGATTGGGTACCCTTCTAATGTGCTTGGGTACACTTCTAAATGCAATTGGGCACACTTCTAAATGCAATTGGCCATACTTCTAAATGCAACTTTCCTCAGAGAGACTATTGGGCACACTTCTAAAACTTTCTCAGAGAGGCTATTGGGCACAACTTCTAGATGCGCTTGGGTAGACTTCTACTTCTAAATGCAATTTCTCAGAGAGACTATTGGGTACACTTCTAAATGCAACTTTCTCAGAGAGACTATTGGGCACAACTTCTAGATGCAATTTCTCAGAGAGACTATTGGGCACACTTCTAAATGCAATTTTCTCAGTGAGGCTATTGGGCGCAATTTCTTAAAGCGGTTGGGTACAATTCTAGATGCAATTGGTAAGATTCTATGTAACTTTCTCAGAGAGGCTATTGGGCACAACTTCTAAATGCAGTTGGGCACAACTTCTAAGTGTAACTTTCTTCAGTGAGGCAATTGGGCACAATTTCTAAATGCGGTTGGGTACACTTCTAGATGCAATTGGGAAGATTCTAAATGCAGTTTTCTCAGAGAGACTATTGGGCACGCTTCTAAATGCAACTTTCTCAGCGGGACTATTGTTCACAACTTCTAAATGCAGTTGGGCACAACTTCTAAGTGTAACTTTCTTCAGTGAGGCAATTGGGCACAATTTCTAAATGCGGTTGGGTACACTTCTAGATGCAATTGGGCAGATTCTAAATGCAGTTTTCTCAGAGAGATTATTGGGCACACTTCTAAATGCAACTTTCTCAGAGGGACTATTGGTCACAACTTCTAAATGCAATTAGGTACTCTTCTAAATGCAATTGGGTGCATTTCTAAATGCAACTTTCTCAGGGAGTCTATTGGTCACAACTTCTAAATGCAATTGGGTACACTTTTAGTTGGAACTTTCTCAGAGGGACTATTGGTCACAACTTCTAAATGCAATTAGGTACACTTCTAAATACAACTTTCTCAGAGAATCTATTGGTCACAACTTCTAAATGCAATTGGGTACACCTTTAGTTTGAACTTTCTCAGAGGGACTATTATATACATTATAGTGGCTGTAGGACTATGTATGCTTCCCCCCATTTTCTTTTACTGCCATGCTTTTCCCCTGTCACCTGGATAAAATATTATTGTTGAAGCCCATTTGATTTGTACTTAACAATTTGAAAGGACATTGGTGAGTTTCTTAAAGTAAACAAGGCATGCTGTTAATGTTTACCACATCACGTTAACTGTGTATGTTGCCACTGGCACAGTGCACCTCACTGTGTTCATGTTTCTCTCAATAGGTGTGTGCGCTTGAATAGAAACAATGGCACGGGCATTGTGTGTCCACAGACTAGTGCTGGCACCTGCAGAACCAAGTAGAAGGAAGAAGAGTTTACAAAACCTGTGTCAATTTATTTGGACTGCCATCTGAGTGTGTCATAACAGTGTACAGATTCCCTCCAAAAATGTTATTCTGGAAATACTACATGAGCAGGACGAGAAGCTTGCTCCCAAAGCTTATAAAGGCAATGCTGTACCCGGCCATGTCAAATTACTAACAGCGTTTCACTTGTTGGCGTCTGGCTCCTTTTAAAATACAGTAGCTGGTGTTTGCATTCTTTTGAAAGCCAGTTGCAGGAAGTTTCTGCATGAGGTGGTGTGGATGTTCAAACTATCTTCAAAGTAAAGTTATTTCCCCACACAAAGAGACATCTTGCAGCATACAAAAGAAACATGTGAAAAAAGTTTCTTTCCAGCTGTTATAGGAGTAAAAGACTGCACACCTATGCCAATTAAGGCAACATGCCCACACGTGTGTGAACATAAAATAGTATCACTCCTTAGACATGCATATGATTTGTGATGCAACTGTATCATCACCAATGCTGCCACCAAGATGCCAGACCCCAGCCATAACAGCTACACCTTTAATCACTGTACAATAAAGACAAAACTAGAGGAAGAGTTTTTTGGTGTTGGATGGCTGCAAGCTAAGTTTGAGTACATTATTTCAACAATTTTCACCTACACCCCATGGTGTGAGATTTTGCGACACAAGTCCCACACTTTTGTTATGAGTCATTTGTGTGCAGGCATTCATTAGAAAGTGATGTACACAGAATCATTTGCCAGTGAATTGGTGTGTTGTCTTTTTGGGATGTTTAGAGGGGAGAGGGCTTGCATTGGCCACATGTGTTTTAGGAATACCATTTTTCGGGTATGAGAGTTTCTGCTCTTCACAACTTCCTAATGATGTCATTTGCGACTTCCTTCCTTCTCTTACAAAGGTTACAGTGCCTATGGTGTATGTCCATACCTTTGGACACCATTCCTCCAGCCCAACACTAGGGAGGAAAATAAGTATAATCCTGCTTCTGGGAAAATACACAAAATCATTGAAAGTCAAGATTCAAGTGCCTCCATCATTCAGGGGGGGGGGCCTTCCAGCATGATTTGCAGTTTGTATGTATGCTGGTTTTGTCATGTTGTGTTCTAACCAACATTGACATGTGAAGAGGCTGCTCTGAGCCTTTTCTGTTCAATGGGAATGACGCAGCTGAGGAAAGTGATGGAGAAAAGGGAAGTGTCTCCCCAGTACCAACCCAGCATCAAAGTCATGCACTACGAGTGTTGATACGTGTCAAACTTGTATGAAATGTCTACAATCTAATGTAGATCTGCAAACAGTTTGAAATCAAACAGTAAAATATAAACATTGAACTTGTGCATATGAAAACCCGAACCTAACAAAGGAATTTCAGTTACAACTTAATGGAAAGAGTGATGTGTTTTTTTGCCTTCCGGGGGGAGGTGTGTTCTCTTGACGAGTAGAAGCACCTGAACCATCTAGGGCTTTAACTTGAGGTGAAGGCACAACAAGCTCCTCATCAAGACAAATGCTAAGGGTCTGCGTGGGTGCATGCCTTTCGGCGGCACATGCTTGATTGGTCTGTTCCTCTGTGCCTTGATAAACGTCATGCATGACAGTGAAGATTGTTCCCATCTCCCTGCTCACTTCAGATACAACATTGATGTCTTCCCGGACATTCGGGTCTCTTTAATTAAATAAGCTATTACATTGTCATTACTATTTGATTTATTTTGTGCATTGCACCAAACTGAGTGGATATCTTGTTTATTATTTTGTTTGTCTGATAAGACTGCTCCTTTTTCAGACTGTACAGTTTATTAATGGCTTCCATCTACTCTTTCTAATGCCCTCCCAGTTTGGTTTTGGTGCAGGAGATGGACCAGCAACCGCAGGAGAAGGTTCACAACTATCCATTCCGCCGTCCGCTAACACTGGCATGGGCTACAGGGTGTAGCTCTAGCACCATTTCACCCCTTACACTGTCACTAGGAAGGGCTGACACATAAATACTGCTGTCCCAAGGTGTGTCTTTAAGGTGCTGCTCACCTGGGGGAAAGAAACAACTGCTACAGTATCTGACTGTCCATCACAGTCAACATGGTATTGAAATCTACCAATATTTGGGAAACAGACCCCCACATCTCCCTTTTAATTAACAATCATGTAAGTACATTCATGAAGAAGACTTCTTAAGTAGAGACTGCATGGCGTTGGTTCATCGAAACTTCTAGATTATTCCTTTTTTAATTGGCACAGATCCTCTGATGAATAACCATGCTCAGAGCTTTCCTTTAAAATGGATATCTATAGCACATGCGATCATCTGCTGGAAAGGAGCACACATTTCAGCACAGACGTGCATAAATAGTACCAGTGCATCTTGAGTGCCACCTAGAGCAAACCTAGAAGAAAAGCTGAAACAAGAGATACAAATTCACCAGCCGTGCAAGGTACCTTCATCATCTCGTTACATTCCAGCTAATTCACCTTCACGTTGGAGGATTCACATGTCAGGAGACACTGACATGGGGTAATACCTCGACAGTAAAGAAAGACACACTCACCTGAATCACTTGCCATATCAATATCACCAGGCAGGCCAACTAGCAGTTCTGGGACAAACGTTTCCGCTACCTTCTATTCCTGATCGGTTAGGTGGACTTCCAGGGGGTATTGAGGTAGCATTTGTTGTCCATTTTGGGACACCTTCTCCTTCGTGCAGTGGCGAAGGCCCCCCCCACCTTTTTTTAAACTCTTGAAGAGACTGGTGTTCTTCCCTGCACAATTTACTTTCCGCAGGATTCCCTCCCAACTGTGTTTTTTACACAGCAGGGACACCTTTTTCGAAGTTGGGCCATACAGTGTCTCAAGTGGCACTGCACTACACAGATTAAAATGTCAGATTCACTACCAGTGAATTTTGGCTTTTTTTGTCGATCTTCAGTACCATCATCCCCAGGCATAACAGCAGGGAGGCACGTAGAACGTCCAACAACATTCATGATTGAATTGAGAGCCTCAGGTAATGGAGGCACACCGGCAATGTTTGTGATGGATCTGTAACAGAAATATCCTCAGAGGAGCACTCGCAAAAAACAGTGGTCAGTGAAAGGGGCTGTGGCTGACCCCTGCATGACCTGCTCTGAACGTCCCATATGGACCTCATCACGACTTTGGCGGTAACCCTTAAATCCAGTGATTGCGCTATTACCGCCGGATTTAAGGGTCCACCAAATCAGGACTTTGGCGGATTTCGCCCCAGCTCTTGGCTGGGGAAATCCACAGAAAATTTGCGCTATTACCGTCGGCGGGAAATCTGCCGGCGGTAAGAGCGCAAATTTTCCCCATTGAGCCCAATTGGGAATGGGGCATTCCTGAATGGGCTCAATGGGGAATTATATTACCGCCAAACTCGTTATCCGCTGCTATTAGCGCCGGGGAGTTCGGCGGTAGGGCTAATACCGCCAGCGGTAATACCGCCGGCGTTACCGCCAAAGTCGTGATCAGGCCCATAGTGTCAACACCCTGCATTAAAGCCATTACACATTTTGGCAAACACTACACATGGTACTGCCAGTACATCACCATTACACATGCTACATTGATAACCCCGAGCCCGCCCCTCGTTTCACCCTATATGTGAATCTCTCCCACCACCAACCCTCAAACTCATATCTCAAACAGTGTTTAGAGAAAAAGAGTAGGAAAATAAGAAAACCAAGAAACAGCCACACTATTTGAAAAAACTGTCATTGTTCAAATACAAAATAAACCAATGCAAAAAACCCTCCGCAGAGGCCACTAAAACATGGCCCTAGGCGAGCATACAAGGTGGCAGCAGCAGGTTTTCCTCATTAAAATGCATGGATTAGCGCAGCACACACAAGTTGTGCACTACACAAACCCATTTGTCATTTCCATTACAAAGTGCGCTGGCTATATTAAATAGGGGCTTGGGTGTTTCTAGTATGAACATCCATATCCACCACATGAGGAAAACATAATATTTCTCAAAGATGTTTTGGAAGAATTTTTTAAACAATAATGGGGCGATTCATGGAATTCCCGGCGCCGAAAATAGGGTACTTGTGTGCCCAACTTCGTGCAAATCTCCCTTCGTCGATTCATGGAATCGAATGCGTGGTACTTTTCCTGGACTTGCGTGGGGTTTGCGCTGGCTCTGCACATCTGTGCAAGCTGTCAAGGACCTTGCGCAAGACTCTGAGCAGATCATGGACATGGCTTGCACAGAGGGCTGGGTTTGGGGGTGGAACACCAAAAATGGGGAAGAACTTGAGAAAAAGCGGAAGATGCGAGGCACTGCCTGCAGGCACTCCCTTGCACACAATTGCGCGGCACGCAACGTATTCATGGATTTGTTTGTGCATCGTCTCAGCTAGGAAATGGCCATGCAAGTCCTTCATACGATCCGACATTCAAAGGCAGGTGTAAGTACACCTGTGTGTAGGATTTTCAACATGCAGGTGGGCTTTCATGACGGATTTCAGGGTGCGTCTACTCAATCTGGGTACCGATGTAACTTAGGGGTGCGCGTAAGCAGTGTAGCAGGGTGCAGGAACGTTTTACATGGGTTTGCATGCAGATTTACAGAGTTATTGCAGAGTTACGATTTCATATACACATGTTATCGGGCACAGTTACGGGGGACCCCGTGCAGGGTCCATGAGTCACAGACTTTCTTAAGGGGGACCCTAAGCACTCTTTGAAGGGTACATGTATTCGTGCCTGGGGGGAGCATGCAAATGTAGCTGTTCTGGCTGTTCAGGCTATACGTGTGGGCGTGCCAGGACATTCCGGACATGACTTGCGAATACGGTTACTTTCGGCTATCGCTGCCATGTGGCATGCATTTTCCTCGCACAGTGTCCTTCTGGGTGCTCAGCACTTGCAGGATTTCTGTGCGAAATTCCATGAATCGGGCCCTAAGTATTTGCCCTTTCTTGTTGTATTTGTCTGTTGAGTCTTACTACTTGTGTTGCCAAATGAGGGGATCAATGCATTTAGTGAGTCACATTTGAGGTAACATTACATCTTTATCTTTCATGCCATAATCAAATCTAAATCTTTGCTACTTTGAATGTGTCAAGACGTAGAGTTTCAAAAAACCCTGAGGAACTCCACGCTGTGACACATTTAAAGTCATGCCATTCGGCCCCCCAAGAAGAACTTGGAAGCTATGTGGATTCCAGTGATCCGAGTCTTCCCAGCCTTGCCTGTGCTGAAGCACACACACCTGCAAGTAAGTGAACACCCTTTCCAGAATGCTTGCCTGCAACGGTAGTGTCTGTGATTAGGGAAGGGGCCCTGCAAAATGTGCACCCAGTAAAAAAATCCAAATGGTGCAGCACGGGATTTGTACAAGGGGGCACAGATCTCGTTAATGAGGCTCCAGGTCTTTGACTTTCTTGGGATGTATCAACTAAAACATGCGTTAAATGTTGTCGAAAGGCATGAAGGTGAATTAACCCGTATGTTTTAATTTTTATAGAAGTGGGCATCCTAGAATTCATATTTCAGGGCCTCATTCCAGGGGTGGACTGTGAACCAAAAGAGGACCTGTAAATAATTTTCAAAGTGGCCCCATATTACACATTTTCAGCAAGCCCAAAGCTTTTTCCATGAGAAAATCTGGAAATACCACATAGAAGCGGCCAAGGGTGCAGAGGCCTACTGGGAAATCTCAAGTGTTCCCTATAGGCCAGTCCACACTTGCCTCTTCCTTATTCTTTAAGTTATGTATCTGGTTGAAAGACTCCCGAATTCAGGCAAAGGGTCTGGGCTCTGGTTGCCTCGACTGTTGAATGGAATGGAACTTCGATGTGAAGCACATTATGAAAGTGAATGTAGCATACAGTCCTATCTTTATGTCTGTGGTGATGTGGAATGAGGACAGAGGTTCTTGCAAGAGGGAGGAGAGGATAAATAAAGGGGAGTTGGGCCGAATCTGAGCAGGGGGTGGAGGTGTGCGGGCAAACCTCACTGCAGCTCCTAGCAAACAAACTCAGAGAGAAAATAAAAGAAGGGTGTTTGACATCTTGCTCAGTAGTCTTAGTGTTTTATCACTATCGACATGCTAACAACAACACCCCCACAATATAATCCGAAAAAATTGAAAGGCAATACGAATAATAAATAGGGTTTCATTACCGAACAAAACGTTCGCTTATGTTCCCTTAGAAAAATACCCATATCCAATGATTAGCAGCCACTGAATGTTTGAACAGACAACCTCATATTTTACACAAGCATGAAGACACATATAAAACGTAGAGATGCATATTATAGAATCAATTTGATTATGCAAATATTATATACCTGATAAAGTTTCCTCCAACAACATACTGAATTTAAACATGTTTAATCTCACAGTCACAATATATATTTTACAGTTATTTTCCTCATACCTGCCCATATTATTGTGCAGTCCCAACTGCATGAGATCAGCCATCTTAAAACAGTTTACTGTGTAAACAACTCACTCCATATTGTATTTCCATAATTGGTCTGGGAGAGCTAATCCGCTTCAAGCAGACGTTACAAGTAGACATTACAATTTCTTTCTGATCGCTGCTCATTTTTAAATGTTAGCTTATGCAGGGAGGTCCTTTTATAATGTTTGATCTTTGAGGCGGCAGCTAAAATATGGTTTGAGTGCCAGGAAGGAGAGAAGGGGGAATATGATTTCACTACTGTAGGCTGTAATTGATGCCAGGCCTCGTGTGATGTTCTCCTGTAACAAAACAATCGAGAGGTGACATCACGAATCAGCGGAAAAACTGCAGCTGGCAGGAATGCTTTCAGAAAATGACGCACACATGAACGACTAGCGTGATTCTTGTATAGCAATCTGAGGGCATATTTCACAGAAGCGTTTTATAATGGTGCAACCCCATAGTAAAATGCTCTGTGAATCAGGCCCTGAGTCTCCGGAAATCAAACTGCCTACATGTGCCTCTCTAGGGAAAAGGAGAAAACAGAACTTTCTAGACACACAAGAAGAACATGTATTTGGTACATATGTTCACTGACCTGTTGAATGTTTGTATGTGTAGAACGGTTGGGTAACTCTTAAGCATGATCGACGCTTCCACTGAATCTCTGTAATGGGAAATGGAGCAGGATTCTATATGTATGTACATGACTTTTTTTTCCCAAATCTTTATTTAACATTTTCTGTAATTAACACAAAGTCAGAGCTATCAATTTCGCCGCCACAAAACAACAATTCAGCACAAAAATAATGAAAGGATCACTAGTTCCAGCAATGGTAACATCATTCAACAGAGTAATCACAGTAAGTGAACAAGTCGAAGGATCTGCGGCCTGTGGGTCAGGTGCTCCTGGGCACTACTTTTATTGGGTTGGAGGTAGGTCCCAAGGATCGTTGACCTTACTGAGTAGGTGGAGGTAGGTTGGGGCAGGAGGAGCTAATCATGAGGTCTCAGCGTGGGGTGAGTAGTAGGCCCTCAAGATCTTTGGTAAAGGGCAAGCTCATTGCAGAGTTGGAGATTAGAAAATGAGCATTCCTTGAGGCTCCACGGAATGGAAGAGGTCATAAGGACAGCATGTCATCATTCCCGAACATATATTACCTTAAAATGTGCACTTTGAGATTTCTGAAAGTATATGGGCCTCATTACACGATAGGCGGTAGGGGTTTACCGGTACCGGTAAGGGCACCGGTACCGGTAAACCCCTACCTCCTTACTACGAGTTCCCTTTGCGGGACCCGACTTTAACAGCTGGTTTTACCAGCCGTTAAAGTAGGGTGCCGCAAAGGGACCTCGGAGCTAATTACGGTACCGCAATTTGCGGTACCGTAATTAGCATCTTCCCCATTCCCATTATGCCCTATGGGGGTAAAAATGGGAATGAGGAAGAGCCTTGGTGAATGGGGATTTACCGCCCCCGCTCACCTTGGAGTAGGGCGGTAATTCCGCCATCCACCAAGGCGGACACGGTAAAATACCGGCGGCAACCATGGCGCTATTAGCACCATGGTTACCGCCTACCGTGTAATGAGGCCCTATGTCTTATTCTATCTTTCTAGTGTACTGCTTGCTCACGCGTATGTGATGTTTGTGCCCCTGTTGAGAAAATAGCCGTAGAGCCCCATGATATAGACACTAAAGGGGCACCCATATAGGAGTGTGTGGGGGGGCCTTTGCTGTAGATGATGCACACCTGATCCCTGCGGTTGGCCATGAAGTCCTCTCATCACATTGCAGCTGATATACACACACTCCCACCCTCCCTCCCCCATGCCACCTGCCCTTTCTTCAGTCAGACACAACTGCCAGCAAGCACTTGTTGCCATATAGCCCTACCATTCGATGTTTCAGGTAGCATGAAAAAAAGCAACTAGCAACACACTGGGCACTCGTCTTGCAGAAAGGTACTCTGAAATGATCACTGGTGCTTCCAGGATACAGCAGAAGGGTTCAAACAAAACACTTGGTAGCCTCTCCATGCCCCCTCTCATTACTTTATGCCTGGCATCTGAGGCTCCACAGATCCCCCCACACCTGCTCAATAGCAGGGTGCAACGGACCATCAAATGATACAAAACCCGACCATGCATGTATGGACACAATGCAGATGTATACATCTGTTGTCGAGGAAGATATATTTCCAAAAGCACACATCAGGCATCAGACACACAAAACCAATAAGGTCCTGCTCCCTCCAGCTGGTCCTCTCCTAAATGTACCCCCATGTTGTACTGGAAAGGCGGGTTAACTCAGGGGCAACACATTTGTCTTCAAACCAAGAAAACGCAACATAGGTTTGAATCCCGATCCCGTGCTTAGAAGCCAATCTCTGGTATTAAGCGTGTTATAAAACAACAATTACACAATTATAATTATAATAAAGACGATCATCTACCACACCTACACATTAACCAGACCTAACAGTTGCGCCCAGAGAAACTCACACGCACATACATGCTATTGCTGAGCAACGACCATAGCCGAAGAAAGGCCAGCTATGAACCAGTCATGCCCCCAGTGACCCAACTCTGCCAGCACGATAGGAGCACATGGCCCACTTCAGCTTTGCCTAAGCCCCAAACATGCAACCTGCACAAAACCCCTACAAGAAAACACTAATCCTGCAACCCTCACTGACACAGCTTTATTCAGACATAGGCTTAAATATCCAAGGATCTTGGAATATAAAAGTAGGGCCCCCGACTCCTAACTCCAAATGCATACGCCAGGGGTATTCTGCCCCTGAGGGAGCTACCACCAGTGCTAACTACACACCCAATGGCCTTAAGACTAAATAAACTCAGTCTCATTCACAAGATCTGCTTCTCAATACTGACACTACCTCTCATTCCCCCAATGAAAATGTTTGAATAAGTCGCAGCTGATGACTCCTGCCAGCCTCATAGCATGGGCTTTCATGGCAAGCTATGTCCCAACAGCAATATCAATCCAAGCTTCCAAAGACAAACACAGCAGCTCTTGCAAAGCAAAAGGAATCACACTCACCCATTTCAAGCCAAGCACTTGCCTACAAGGTCCTTTCATAAGACTGCAAAAGACTGCAATCACGATACTGCTATAAAAATTTAAAAAACGCACACCAATAACTGGAATCACACAATAATCTGGTCCACATATGCAAGTAAGGGTCCCCAATGCATTGTTGTTAAGGATTTCAATCAGGAAATACAAACGGGCCTCGCCTAGCATGTAAAGCACAGATGAAATACGTATTTATTATGTCTATAGGTTCAATATTCTGAGTGATATACCACTCATATCACACCCATCCCAAAATACCCCCCAGGTTACAGTGGACCAGGAATCAGGCTGGTTGGTAAAGGTAAATATTTATTTATTTATTTAAAATTCAAATCGACACACATTTTAATATATATACTGGGCAGCAATCACCAATGTGGTGACAAAACAATTCAGAAAGTAAGTAAAGCAATTGAATTCACTTATAGCAATACAGAATAGAAAACACAGGAAAAAGAACATTTTGGTTGTGATAAGATAGCTCTTAGGTTCAAGTTTCCCACTGCAAAGTTCTTAATGCACAAATGAGCAATTCTACACATGTGTAAGTAAGCAGCAGGTATTTAGGAAAGAAAACAGAGTCTAGAGTTTGAATACAATCTTCCCTCCCCAAACAAGAGAGAAAAGCGTTTTTAGGAAATTTACAATTTTTAAAATGACAGTTGAAAGTGGCTTAGTGAAACAAGGACAAGTGTGTAAAAATGCTTAAATTGATGTGAATTCCTATCTGAGCAATACTAAACAGGTTCTAACCAACATGAGCTACGATATGAGCAACAGAACACACTTTAAATCAGGATGGAAGTTAAGAAACACTTTGAATGGGAAAAGACACGTGTAAAACTTTTGCAAAATGCGAATTTGCGCCTAAATTTCATTATGCGATTTTTAATAAAAACAGGTGAAATACACTCTTGTCGATGTAGCTACAGGTCTTAGGTTTAACTGAGAGTTGAAATTAAGTCTCTAGCTATACAATTGAAGAAGTTATGTAAGTCTTAATGAGAGGCGTTTTTGAGAAAAATAGAACAGAAAAGCAGAAATTCGGTTTTAAAAATGGCAAATTGGTTTTATTTAAACTATATTAATGACTAAGAAAAAGAGAATGCCACCCGTGAATCTCCACAGTTACGCACGGCCGCTTGTAACTCTTCACGTGGCGGATACTACGTTTTCTTTATGGGAATTACTTTGGAATTGTAAACAGGGTTGCAAAATGGTTCTGACAAGTTTAAAGGTTCTTTAGTTAAAGATGGTATAGGTTGAAAGATGGGTTTGGACAAGGCAAATATACTATGGGTCACTAGGATTCCTATTGATACTTACCGTCCACTGTAATTTCAGATTGGACAGTCAGGTTCTGGTCATCACGGATCAGTCTACAGGCAGCAGGGCAACTCTGGCGGAATGGTCAGCTGGGCAGTTCTGGTCAATTGGACTGCACCTCTGATTGGATTGGATTGGATCGGCCCTTCTGGTCACTGGACACTGTAGGTTAGTGGTATGGCTAATTTCAGCAGGCAAGCATGATGGCAGCAAGCCACATGATTTCCTTTGGGATGGGTTCAGGATTTGGGTGTAGCTGAAAAGAGTTCAGCAATTGCTGAGGCCTGGGTTTTGCAAAGTAATCTGGAATCAGGACAAGATGAAAATTTCTGGAGCAGGAGGAAGAAGTCCGCATCAGACTGTCACACGGAAATCAGGATGTAGTCAGGAATCAATGTGTGTCTGTGTGTGGTGTATATTTATCATGCCAAGTGACATCACTCAGTTTATGGTAGGGGCAGAATTACAAACCACACCTCCATGGCTGTGATAGGTCAGAGGCACTTGCCTCTTTCTAGTTGGAAGACAGAAAGAGCTGTCATATTTTATGATGTGATTTGGGAACTCCCACATTGATTTGAACCACAATTTAACTTTCCCACAAATGTGCCTTTCTATAAGTATGCCCTCTAATAAAATTGGACATGTATAGTACATATTTTGTGAGTTATCCTGACATCTAAGTCCCATCTCAGTGAGAGCTATCTTTGTCGTTCTGTGGACTTTTGTCAATTTTAATCATAACGGTTTGGCCTAACAATTCCTAATTCAGTGCATATCTGGGCAATTACCCCTAGAGCACAGGTATACAATATTATATTTGCAGCATCAATAGTTTTACCCCCATTGTTCTTTTTGTGAAACTTTGGTTCCTTATGTGGTTCAGGGTTCACTCACGTCTTCACAGAAAGAGCATACAATTAGATTTATAACTACCAATTTTTAGATTTGTCCTCCTTCATGGGGCAAAGTTAAAGATTTTCAAAACTTAATCACAAATAGGCATTTTAAACAACACATATCTTTCAGCTGTTTTTTTCTCTCATTTCAACAGGCAACAGCTGTCACATCCTTTGATCAGCGAGAATTTTCCTGCCCCTCCCCTAAAGGGATCAGTGCTCAGCCTGCCTTTGTCCTTGGCTGGGCCAGAGATGAAAGACTGATGAGTTCATTGATGTCAATATGCGAGAACCTCCTGCGGCCATTAAGCCTTCCTGTTAGCAGTGGAGTGTCAACATGAAGTGTCATTATTCCCATGCTGGGTACTGTAAAGTCAGAATTAATTATTTCATTAACTCCAGATTGGGTTTTGACTTTAAGATTCACCTAAATCTTATATTTAAAACATATAAAAATGAACACAGTTTATAGGGGATTTTGACATTTAATGAATTATGCTTCTCACAAAAACATACTTTTGAACAACGATTTTTGCACTTTCTTCAGGGAAAAAACACATTTAAACTGAATCCTTTACATCAGAGTTTCATCTGCACAGCTGAAATTGTTATATGTTTTGCCATTTTTAGCCGCATTTTTCCCGTGGACTGAAAGAAATGTTGCTGGGTATCTTTTTTCATGAAGTACATTTCTTAGCTGCTGTCAGTCAATGAGGCCCGGCTTCTCTGGCCACACTGGATGATCTGTACCCTTTTAATTTCAATGGTTCACTGGAAAATGGATGGATCTAGCACCAAAACAGTACTTTGAAGGTTGCAAAGCTGCATTTTAACAGGCATTTTTGGTTTTTAGCCCAATTATGTAGCCTTGCTTCATGTCAAATATAACAGCACCCACTGACATTCTCTTTGACTGAGCATTCTGTTGTCAGCCCCACTTTGACTGTGTGGCAGGGGTGTGCAGCCTTTTGTGATTGTGACGCACACACAGTTTTGCAGATTTTTGCACGCACATGGTTTAGCGCATCCATTTTTGGCTGTTTCTTTCTCCATTGGTAAAGGGGTGCAGTGGGGCGTATTGGCATGGGTAAAAATATCCCACATTGTCTTAAAGGAACCTGTTTACCCCACAAGATCCTGAGTGGTCATAGCCTCTGCCTACCGAAAAGCACAAGCCAAGGCAAAAGACAGCTACCAACCTTAAACAGCAATTGCACCTCCACATCTAACAGCCAGACTCCTACGGATGCACTAGGTCATGCCAAGCCTCAACCACAATCTTTACACTCAAAATCACAACCGTTCAGCAAGTGATGACCTGCAAACAGTCCATCACATGGCTGTCGGGAGCATATTCCATGGCCAAGTGGCAACCCACAACATACACTACAGGAATTTATGGTATGGCCCACAGTCAGCTTGTAATAAAGTCTGCAAGGCCCACAGTAGGATCTCAGAAAAGGCCTAGGATTACTGATAAACTGTTCGACAGGCAGCTCACAACACCTGGGCCCTCATTACGACCCTGGCGGAAAGTGACTGACCGGACCGCCACAGCGTAAATAGCGTTTCCGCCATTGCACGATGGAGCAAAGTGCGGCCCATTCCGACCCATCGGGCACGAGCACCACGGCATGGCGGAAGTGCAAAGTCCGCGATGGCGGAAATGACCCCAAAACGGCCCACACCGCCGCCGTACGGCGCCCTAGGTGCAATACCGCCACCCATCTTAGCGGACACCGCAGTGAGCGCCAACCGGAAAGTACGGTGACCGTAAATATACGGAAACGGAAGTAAAAACATGGGCCCGGAACGGGAAACATCCCGCCGTACACCTATAAAACCACAAAATCCACACAACCACTAAAAACACTACCCTGAGACACACCCCAACCCGTCATCCAAAAAAATGGGAAAAGTAGCAAAGAAAGCGTGCGACCGCAAGCGGCAGGTCCACTTCTCCCGTGAGGAACTCACCGTGCTAACAGAGACCCTCCAGGAGAATGCCGCCGCCGTCTTCTCCACGCAAATGACCAGGACGGCACTTGTGAACAAGAAGGCCATATGGGCTCTGGTGGCACAGCGGGTAAGTGCGGTGGGGACCGCACCCCGCAACCCACAGCAATGCAGAAAGCGATGGGACGACCTGCGGATACGCGTCCGTAGCATACTTTCTGCCAACCACAACATTGCCACAGCCACCGGGGGAGGATCGGAATCACCCATCAAGTTGACCCCCTGGGAAGAAATCTGTGCCTCCACCATTGGAATGGAGAGCATAGAGGGAGTCGGAGGGATGGAGAAAGGAGTGCAGACATCCGAAGAATCAGGTAGGTGGCCCAAATGAAACAAAGCTAAATCCACAATGTCCAATCATGTGAAGTACCATGTGTCCACATAGTGCAACAGAAACACATGTCCAGGAGAACGTCCACACACATTGGCCTGATAGCGCACTTTAAAACTCACAATAAATACATAAATAATTAAAAACACCAAAAACACCCACTACACGTGCAGCAGGCACACCCTAACTGCAGGCTGCCAAACAACTGCACCCTCACTCCACACACAAATGAAAGCACCTCCAAGGCCCCGACCCAAATCACCCTCAGGTACCACCCCAATGCATGTGATACAATGCCATTCCAATTCCCACAGACCCATTAATAACCCTCGCCCTCCTTTACTCCACCACAGTGTCCGATCCAAAAGACGAGCTTCAGGACACCCCTACCAGCACACCTGCAAAGAGGGCCAAGAACAACGGCCAAAGACCCTCCACCTCAGCTGCACGCATCAAGACACGGCAGCAGCACAAATCAGGTGGCAGCACAGAGGAGGGAACATCAACAGGCACCCCAGCAGCCAGCATGCCCACAACAGCAGCACCACAGGTCCCCCCAATGGATGCCACAGAAGGCACTGCCTCTGGTGGCAGCAGCACCATAGGTGACACCCCATTGATGGCAGCATGCTCCGACACAGAAGACGGGGATGTCGAAGTCAGATCCATCCATGACCTGTCCCAATCCCCCTGTCTGTCCCATCCCGTACAACATGAGGATACCACGCAGGGGCACCCACAAGACGACGACTGGCCATCCCCCACAAGCCCTGTGGCAAGGCAACATGAGGTCACCAGCCCCTCTGTGACACCACCGCAAATGGCCATGGCCCAGCAGAGGCAACAGTCCCTCGACCAGTTAATCGTGCAACAACAGCAACTGGCCACGCTCCTCAAGGACCATGCCGATGAATGTGGGGGCACTAAGGCAGACATAGAAACATCAACTGAGACACTAAGGGCAGAAATGGAGAGAAGTACAGAGACACTAAGGGCACAAATGGAGAGTAGCACCGAGTGCCTGAGAGTCCAAATGGAGAGTAGCACCGAGAGCCTGAGAGTCCAAATGGAGAGTAGCACCGAGAGCCTGAGAGTCCAAATGGAGAGAAGCACCGAGAGCCTGAGGTGGGAACTGCATGCGACGTCCAAAGACGTATGTGCCGAACTTGCCGCAGTGCGCCGTGTGCTCACTGAGCTCTCACAAACCCTTAGGGACATGCATGGACGTGAGCAGGCAGAGACATCATCCGTTGCAAGTTCCGTCCAGGGCAGCCCCCAACGTAGATCTGGGAGGAACCTGCGCTCCACAGGCAGGGGTGCCCCTGATACCCGCAGAGGGGGCTTGCAATAGCGACTGCCCACTGACAATGAGCATCTTTGGACACTGGTGTTCGGGGGGGAGGTAGGAGGGTGTAGGGGGTGTGTTGGGCTCACTTGGGTGGCGGGTCGATAGGGTGTTCAACATGATATCACATATGCCATAAACAATGCACGATCAACCAATGAGATGTGTGGACAATGATCTTTGTGTACTAGGCCATCATAGGCGTACAGTCCATATTGTGCATGTACCAGACACACACAGTGCCACGAGTACCGTGTCCATGTATCAGCCACCAGGCGTGAGTGCTAGAAGCATGCATCAATGAGATGCTGACGAATGTCACGGCCCTCCTGTGCCTCGCAGACTCCACATCCCCACCCTCATCATGACCATCTTCAGGTGCTTGCAGTTCTGCGTCAGGGGGCATGGGCACATTTCTACGTACGCACATGTTGTGGAGCATGACACATGCCATGACCATCTTTGCAACCTTCTCATGGCGGTACAGGAGTGCCCCGCCAGACCTGCTGAGGCAGCGGAAACGAGTCTTCAGTAGGCCGAATGCCTGTTCAATGACTACACGGGTACGTGAGTGGGCATGGTTGTAGTCCTCCTCATGCTGGTCCCGTGGGTTCCGGACTGGTGTGAGGAGCCATCTCTTCAGTGGATATCCAGCATCACCTGTATGTGGACGATAAACGTATGATGTGGAATGCCATTGCTATGTACGCACACACCCCCCCCCTTCCTGCCAGGTCATTGCCGAATCACATACCCCACATCATCATGCATGAAATGAGACTCACCGAGTAGCCAGGATCTGTTCCCTGCGTGTCGCTCCATGTAGCGTGGTATTGTAGAGTTCCTCAAGACCATAGAATCATGGGTTGATCCAGGGAATCGGGCACAACAATGTGTAATGATCCTGTTGGAGTCACACACCATTTGTACATTCAGGGAATGAAATTGTTTTCGGTTGCGGTACTGGGCCTCCATGGCATGTGGGACGACCAATTCCACATGGGTGCAGTCGATGGCACCAAGGCAACCCGGTATGCCGGCAAGTGCATGGAATCCCACTTTTGTGTTGGTAATTTCCTGCTCCGAGCGTGGTAGAGAGATGTAGTCGTCTGCGTGCTGCAGGAGGGCATCGAGCACTTGCAATAGTGTCCGTGAGAACAGTGGCTGAGAAATGCCATGCAACTGTCCGACTGTGTGCTGGTAGGTGCCTGTGGCCAGGAAGTGGAGTACAGACACCACCTTCAGTAGGGGTGGGATGGCGGTTGGGCTATCTATCATGCTGACAAGGTCAGCCTGTGTCATGTCCACAATGGCGGCTATGGTGTCCCGGTCCAAACGGTAGAGGGTGTGGATCTGCTCATCAGTGAGGTTGAACGGATGTGCTCGGAGGCGTGGGATTGCGGGCTGCCTGCGTGGTGGTAGTGGCTGTGCTGGCGGCCCTCGCTGGCCCTTCCTTGGCCTCCTCCTCCTCCTGCGTCTCCTCCGTGCGGCCGGTTGTAGTTGGTGTTCGTCTTCTTCTTGGAGTTGGAGTACTTGCAGTGCTATCAGGTCCCCCAGGGCCAACATCGCGAGTCCTGCCGGTAGCATTTCGGAGTGGGTGTGGTTGTGGGAGGAGACTGGGTGTGCAATTTATGTGTTTTCAGGCTGTATGGCCTCCACCTGTGGTGATTCATTCCACCTGTGCAAGCTGCTCTCCCCTTTGGCCGAGCACGTCCCGCACACAACGCTGCAATTCGAGGAATGGCATCTTGCTATTGCAATCATGTATTTGTACCCGATGGCCGTGTAACATTGGTTGATATGTTCATTCGGCTATGGTCCCATTGTTTCACATACAATCTTTGCTGTCGCGAACAGACTTGTGAAGGGTCAGTGGAACGTAGTACTCGAGTAACGGTGGGCCCTCATGCATCACTGTACCGAGTTGCACCGACGGGCGGGGCGTCCCATTTGTGAGTGAAGGCAGTTGCCATTTTCACACACAGCCGCACTAGATGGATTAATTTGTGATTTCAAGCGGCCACAGATGCCTTTTCGACGTGATGTTGCAAATGAGGAATTCGAAGGGCGGCGCTTTCGGTTATCAGCTAGCGGCGAGGAGATGCCCACAGGTCTGACTGCAAATATAACGTTCTATTGTTCAATGTCCTTGAGACAGGGGCCATGGCGAGGATGCAATGATTGATATGAATAGTTTGGGATGCGCAATAGCGACGTGGGCGATGAGGCCGGACGTTCCCAAATACATGCTACTTCACAACACTGGAATTACGGGCTGGGGCACTGTGGATTTTGCAGGCTGCATAACGCACAGACTCAATGGATATTTCTAATGTTATGTGAGTAAATATTCAGGCGTTTTTATACCGGGATGAGGGAATGATGAATGGATGCATGGGCAGATGATTTGATACAGAGTTTGCCATGTACAGGGCTTCTTGGAATCTGTCCGCCTCCCCTGCGCTATGTGATGCAGGGCTGCCATAGTGGGACCATCGTCTATCTGGCCTTGTTGAGCCCTCCCTGTCTCGACGCGCCTTCAGACACTTGTGTCCATGCACGTTAACAATCCCATCAGATGGATTCTGTTTTCACAGACGCATGCACAGGTACACTCGTTTGTGATGGTGTTTACACCTCGATATAGATAGTTATGAGTCGCAAGTGGTTTTGGGGTGGTGATGATCCTTTGGAGTGGGCTAGCATGCATATGGCTGTGGATTTAGTGTGATCATTGAAGTGAGTTGTTCGAATGTCGTTCTGATGGCCATTCTGTTCTTTTTCTTTTCTTTTGGTTGACAGGTATCTCCTCCCCTTTTGCCACTGCCATCTGTATGCCACTCCTGCAAATGGCTTTTACTCCCGACACCTGCTGCTTCGTGTTAATCAGTGGAGCAGCATTACGATCTTATGGGACGATCGCCAATGGGCCACATGCCCTTACGCAGTACTAGTGGCTCGGAGCAACATTTCGGCCTTTCAGCTGGACTAGTGCCTCCCCATTGGGACGGCCCTGCGGTTCTGTGCGCTTCCATGTTGCCTTTTCGTACGTGAATGTGGCTCTGTGTACCATGATGGAACAGGGCGTCACACAAGTAGTAGCTGGTCATTTCTTGCGGATGCAGCCCACAATGGTGAAATGTGTTTTGGAGTTCATGGCCTAATGGCTGTATGGGCTTGGTGATTTTGTTGTGCATTAAATTTCTATTCTGATATGGGCCGTGTAGCGTTCTTCTTTGCAAGTGATGTGGCATATTCCTATTTGGGGAGCGATGTATTGTGAGGAGATCTGCATTGGGTTCCAGCTTCGGAGTTTAGTTGCGTGGTACTGTGCTGGGCGCGTTTGCCTACGAAGCCCAGTGAGGTCAGGGATGAGGGCTGCCAATATGACTGTTTGAATGATGTCATGCTCAGGGGCGGGGGATTAGGTTTTGTGTAACAGATGCCGGTCTGCCAGGTGGACTGGTGGAATGATGTGATTTTCGGAATATTGCTGGTCACAGGTGCCTGTGTTTGCGTGCGTTTCTTGGTGGGGGACTGTGGTCATGTCCATTGGAATGGCTTCTGTATTCGTGCCATCTGTGCCCTGCAGCTCCCATTGGCTCCTCTTGTGATTCTTTTGTTCGTTGGCATGCATGGGTGACTTGTACATTTCACTGGTTGCATTGTGACTTCATTGCACCTACGGGGAGTTGTACTTTGTGGGCAGGGAGCGGTGTACAGGCACTCAGTGGGGCCGTTTACGGTTGATTCGCGATGCCGTACTTCTCACCATGGCGGAATGGTACTTTCCGCCGTGCTTGATGGCGTTAGGTAAATGTCCGCTAGGGTCGGAATTCGCGTACCCTTGCGCCATGGTGGTATTTACGGTTTGGCATGGCGCGCGCGCGCGTACTTGGTGCAGTTAGCGTTGGCGTTCACTACGGTGTCGCTAATGGCATCGTACTTTGCGGTGACGGGTCATAGTCGCACCGAGCGCTATTCGATGGCGGTATTGCATTTCCGCCATCGTTTTTCGATTTCCGCCAGGGTCGTAATGAGGGCCCTGGTCTTTTGCTGACCATCATGCAGTCCACAACAGCAGTCCTCAGGGGGACCCTGCCATGTGCCAACATGCAGCACTCAACACACTCCCTGCAGCAATAACTGTAGCCAACTCACTTTAGGCATGCAGAGGAGAACACTGAAACCAGCTCCCACGATCCTACTCCTCGTTAAGAGTAAACTTATTAAGAGTACATTTAGTAAAGTTACCAGAAAGCTAAAATTCGAACAGCAATGCCTTCAGCCGCACAATCTCCCTAGGGTTTACACCTGCTAGGTCACCAATCAGCAGGTAACTGACATTGGCCACACCTACGAGCCATGGACCACCACAAACTTGCAAAATGAATGTCCAACATCCAGACATGGAAGTGTAATATAAATAATTGGTACGCCTTACCACTAGTTTGTTTGCTTTTTACAGTGCGTAACTTTAGTTCAAAGGCTCAAGAAAAGTGTCCTGAATGCTTTTTCTTTCTACAGAGCCAAATATCATATCAGCTCGGACTGGACATTCAAACACTGCCAAGTTCCCCAAGTCACGGACAGGCGCGCGCGCGCGCGCGCGCGCGCGCGCGCACACACACACGCACACACACACACACACACACACACACACACACACACACACACACACACACACACACACACACACACACACACACACACACACACACACACACACACCCCCCCCCCCCCCCCACGCATGCACTCTGTCTCTCTCTCTCTTTTTCTGTCTCTCTCTCTCTCTTTTCTCTTTCTCTCTCTCTCACACACACACATTGGCCGTCCGTGGCTCTGCAGCCTGAGAACCTTAACAACCTGCAAACATATTGCATTTATCAGTAGCAGAGCCTTTCATTTGCATGATAGAACATTTCCATCTGAAAGACCTTGCAAAGCACCAGTTACTTTGCAAATCTATGATAGTTAAAGTGAACAACACAAAGAACCCTTGTTTATCTGGATGATGGCTGCTAGCTTGAAGTGCAAATAAAATAAAGTTGCTGTATGTCACTAATTAAATGTTTTCAAAATCAGGAATAACAACGAGCTGGCAGTTTGTAACAAAGAATATCCATGCTTAACTGAGTTTGTTACACAATGTATTATATTATGTGCCTTAAATCACTGAAAGTACAGTGGGGTTAGATAGATTTTTCAGGTTTGCATTATCTTGCATTCTGGGATGTATAGTTTACCATTCAGGATGTCAAAATTAATGCCACAGTGATATTCTTTTGGCATAATATACTGCTATAAGGATTTACATGTTGGCATGTGGCTTTATTATTCAATTTGTGTATTTTGTAAGTAAACTTTATAAGACAGTATTGTGGTAGGCCTTGAAATCCAAAACTTAAATATATTTCTACCAAGTAAAGCTTGGACGATATGTCATCAAATTTGCATGGGTTAAAATCCATGCTTCACTGTTTAGCCAAAGCGTGTGAACCTGGTCAATTATTTAATCACACACTGACTTAACTGCAAAAAATGTAGTCCTTATAATTTCAAACAATTTGACCTTAATCACACTATTTGAGAAAATGGCACCCTTGCAGTGGGGCAGATTTAATGAGAAGGAACTATATTGTGTACACTTGTGTTTCTCTGTCGTAGACCCCAAAGCCGTCAACCAGAATTTCACCATTGTGCACTGGCTCTTCCTGAGTCCTATTACACTTGATTTGACAGGCAAATATATAGTCTTAGAAACCAGTCAGTGGTACACTGAGGGGCCAATTCATGGAAAAGAACGCTTTTAGCCCAAAAGTGCCGCTCACAGTGAGAGAGCCTGCATACAGAATAAAAAATGTGCGCACCTCGTATTCATTGAATTTTCTGTGCAAAGTAATCGTATACGCACATCGCGGCCGCAACGCCCCCAAAATGCCCCCAGCGCATAGCAAAAACAGCCAGAACAGCTACATTTGCGTGCTCCCCTGGGTGGAAATACACGCACCCTTCAAACAGTGCGTGGGTCCCCCTCAAGCGGGCCTGCATCTCAGGGACCCAGTGCGGGATCCCCCATAACTGTTACTGGCACCCCAACAGCATGTGTATGATGTATCACAACTCGGGTAAAACTCAGAAAATCTGCGTATGAACCCCCGTAAACAGTTCCTGCTCCACACTGCACTACGTATGCACACCCCTAATTCCGATTCAGTTTGTTTTTGACAGCGACTCACCAAGGAGTCAAGGGCCAGACACAGGGTTGTGCAGAGGAGTATCTCCCAAGGGAGCAAAGGACCAGAGTAGAGTGACTCATCAGAACAGCCAAGGAACAGAGAGGCGACAACCAGCGGGACCCCGAACCACAGAGCACTGCATGTACTGTAGTTTTACATCAGTCCATTTTTAGCTTTGGCTATTAGGTGGTGCTTATAAGCTGAAAGTATTGCATTTGAGTAAAGATGGGAAGGAGAGGACATTTGAGGAGGGACACAGAATTTAAGGGTGTGGTTTAGTTACAACCCATTGACTGCACAAGCTCATGTTGGTCCCCATGGCCATTCCCACCCACTACCGGCTCGTCCCCCACTGCCCAAAACACATCCTCCTGGAATTAAGTTAGCTCTATCAAATAGTAACATCAAACATTGGCTTCTCAGTGTTATTTCTAAGTGGTCTGATGAGAGTTAAGTTAGTAGTTTAATTGCAGCTACTGTGTAGAGGAGGTCCCAAGCACGATTCGCACTCCTACCGCCCAGTTTGATGTACCAGGAACGTTCACGCCGAAATATGTGACCTATGATGAGCAAATAAACCAGCAGAGAGCCGCAGTGGGGCTCTATCTGGTACCTATCAGACTGACAGCACCTATTGAAGTACCAACACCTAAGAAAACCTGGACAGTGAGGTACCCATTGAGAAAACCATATCGACAAATGAAACAGAATGATGATTGTCAAAATGCAATACCTGAAGAAGCCAAGATGGGACTAAAAGAAGCCAAATGGTGAAGTCACAAGAACCCGGACTGAATCACATATAGAAGATATGACGACCTGTGAATGATAAAAAGAGACGAAACACCATGGATAAGTGACAACCTGAGTTTAAAGTGAAACAATTGATGTCAAATGTAAGAAACCTATGCCATAAGTGTGATGAAGATATTCAAGCAGTTTACATGTGTACATATGCAAGGAACCACAAGAAGCTAAGAAAATCGTGAGGCTTGCTAAACTTAGTACTAATATTGTTTGTGGCAAGCACCACCTATGCATATTTACCTCAAGAAAGCACTTTCTACAGGTACACTTCCACTATGCACAATAGCAGAACCGACCAAAGGTTACTTAAGGTCTCAAGAGGAGAGCTTAACAGCAGGAAAATCGAGAATCAAGGACAGAGAGAAACTCAGACGAAAGCAAGTAATTCCAAGAAGCCAAGGTCGTACCAGCTGAAATAGCCCAACAGAGGATACAATTAATGAAGAGAAGAAAAGAGTATCCTATTCTGAAAGGTCAAAATAAGCCACAGAAGGCAGATGGCTGGCATAATTAAATCAAATACACAAATTGCATGGAGAATTAGATGATTTCACTGTGCTGAAATCACGTGAGTGAGCAAGCAGAAGGGATGAAACTTTCACACCTACGCATGGATTTGCGCCATGCCCAGACGCCTTAACTTTTCCAGACCAAGAAGCAGTCTCTAGGCCAAAATACAAAGAAATCATTGACATATGACCACTGAAGTGATGATTAATTGCTGCAATAATTGGAGGGAGGCTGGTGGTGCAGACAAACTCCCTGTAAATGGCCAGCTATTTTGCACGCTACTACGCTAGTGGAAAAGTATGAGTGGGGATGATGTCAAACCAATCATAGTGGACCAAGTAATCTAGGGTCCTATAGTTAGTAGAACCAATGAGACTTTGTACTTGTAGTGACGTCTACAGTAGCCATTTTGAAGGAAGGGCTTAGATGCAATTCCCTCACTTTGCTACCATATACAGATATAGCAGATATAGCACCTATATAAAGTTACCTTCCTAGAACCAATAGAATTGCATGCCAGATTGTAAGCATTACACGTCAGTGATGATGAGTTTTTAGTATAAATTATGTGTTTTGTATGAAATGAATTGGAGTTGAAGGGTGAAGGAAGATCGAGCGATTGCTGATATTCATTAACTCCCTGTTTTTTGTACTAGTCATTAAACGCACTCCCTTTGCCAAACCATTGAGTTGTCATTATTGATTTGATGCGAGAATATTAATCTGGATCCCCATCCATCTCACCGGGGCTGCTGCCTCATCTTAAAGTGCTATTACGCCGTTGGGGTCCTAGTGCACAACCGGTTTAATTAAATTGTCTTAAACAAGTGTGCCTTCAACCACTTGAATTATATATGTTTCTTGCACTGTGGTCGTGTCAAACAAACATGAAAATGTCAACATTTTTGACTTGTGTATAGATATAAGATAGGCAGATGCAAGGCACTTATATGCCTAGATAATCACACCATGTTCCAGCTGTTGCATTTTATGGTTAGGTAGTCCCATTATGGCAGTCCCTGGTAAATGTCTATTGCATGCCCACACAAAAGCCAAATGAAATCTGTTGTGTTTTTCAATGTTTTGATTCAATGGAAGTGACTGCAGACAGATGATTAATGGTAACTACAAAGTGTATTGAGTTAAAGGAGCATGTGTGGGCTTGCACAAAGTAATTAATTGCTGCGCACATCCTGGAGTGCCTCCAGAGTGCTGTTTGCTGCCTAGCTGCCTGACTGGAGATGCTTCGCCTCGCTGACTACAGCATGTATTTCCTTTATTTTAAGAAGAAAGAAGGTATCAGTGATTACCAGTCCTGGCACAACAAAGACTCTTTCTGCTTCGAGTTTATTACAGCTATTCCTCTTTCTCCTTATTCAACAGGGTGATCCATTGTAAGATCTCCTGAAGTCCCGCCCACAAACTTTCCATAAACATCAAGACAGTATTTGAGACCCGGGTCGCGCGCATCTGCGCGTGTACATCTCGGAGTGCTGCCAGAGTGCTGTTTGCTGCCTGGCTGCCTGGGTGGAGACGCTGCACCTCGCTGACTACAGCATGTATTCCCTTTGTTTGAAGAAGGTATCAGTGATTGCGGTCCTGGCACAACTTCTGAAATATGGAATTTGTATACAAGTATAAAAGACTCTTTCTGATTCAAGTTCAATACAGCTATTCCTCTTTGTCCTTATTCAACAGCGTGTTCCATTGTAAGGTCTCCCGAAGCCCTGTCCACAAACTTCCCACAAACCTCAGCATAGTATTTGAGGCCTGGGTGGTGCCCATTTGCGCATGCGCGTCCCGGAGAGCCTCCAGAGTGCTGTTTGCTGCCTGGCTGCCTTTCCTGGAGACGCTGCACCTTGCTGACTACAGCATGCATTCCCTTCGTTTGAAGAAGAAAAAAGGTATCAGTGATTGCCGATACAGGCACAACTTCTGAAATATGGACTTTTCATGCATGTATCAAAGACTCTTCCTGCGTCTAGTTTAATACAGCTATTCCTCTTTCTCCTTATTCAACAGTGAGTTCCATTGTAAGGTCTTGCGAAGCCCTGCCCACAAACTTCCCACAAACCTCAGCACAGTATTTGAGGCCTGTGTGAAGCACATTCGCAAATGCGCATCCTGGAGTGCCTACAGAGTGCTGTTTGCTGCTTGGCTGCCTGCCAAGAGACGCTGCACCTTGCTGACTACAGCATGTATTCCCTTTGTTTGAAGTAGAAAGAAGGTATCGGTGATTGTCAGTCCAGGCACAACTTCTGAAAAATTGACTTTTCAAACATGTATATATGACTCGTCTTGCTTCGAGTTTAATAAAAGCTAATTCTCTTTCTCCTTATTCAACAGTGTGTTTCATTGTAAGGTCTCCCGAAGCCACGCCCAACAAACTTCCCACAAACCTCAGCACAGTATTTTTGGTCCGGGTGACGTGCATCCACACGTGCCCATCCCGGAGTGCCACCAGAGTGCTGTTTGCTGGGAGGTGGGTGAGGGTAGTCCCTCCTGTTTAGGATTCTTGGGCCTGCAACGTAAGGGTGGGAACTTTAACAATGGAAGGCGTATACACTTGGTGGCCTGTAGAAAGTGGGCCACTGGGGGAATTGCTGTAGGATTGGAATACCCATGTTAACTGAAACCCGTACAGTGATTATCAGATGTATCGATGATAGGATTGAATAGAGTAATCATATGCTGAAAGTATGAGGAGGGAGTCAATCTTTCTTTGTCTTCTGCGTTGATAGTTGCTGAATTTTTTTGTTCTCCTTCTGAAAGAGACTTTATATTATATTAGCAGGGTAAAGAGGGTATTGGATTGGTTAACATGGGACTGCTGTAAAACCCCACCCTGTCCTGCAATGAGGAAAAAAACAAGTCTCCGAGAAAAGACATTCTCGCAGCCCTTTGGTCTTCATCCATGGAAGGGATAGTTTATCAAGGGCAATGTCGCTGCCCCTAGCTCTATTTCCTCAAAAAGAGCGTGAAGAGAGGAGTTGCAGACTACCCATTAGCCCGGAAATGTCTGACATGGCTATAGAGAGTCAGGAAAGCCAGGACCATTCGCAATTCCTCTATGTAGAGAATAATTAACCTGCTGTTTTGAGGGATAGAAACGAAGGCGTAAGTGTACAATCAAACTTAAATAGTACTAAGAGGGGTATCTTGGAGCTCTCCTTCTTAGACACTCCTTCCATCTTTCTTTCAGGACAAATAACCTTGCGTGGATTATCACAACATCTGGAGAGGGAGGGCGGTACGAGCAGGAGAGTAAGGGCAGTGCATCTCACGATACACCTAAGGCGGCTAAATCAAATGACTTTACCCTGTTATTAGAGGCAATCGGGGAACTTGAGGCCGACTTAATGAGAGAACTTAAATTGCACACAGACTTTTTGAAAGATCTGTCCAGTCGATGAATGCCATTTCCTCATGTCATAAGGACACACTGAAAGAGGGCTTAGACAATGTGAGTGTAGAGGAGCAGACAAATGCCTCTGCAGGAAGTCCCGCCCCCTATCTGTCTGTATGTTGGAAGGCTGAAACTGCACCATATTTGACACCAGTAGTTATGACCATGTCGCGTAGAGTGTTCGAGAAAAGATACCCCTTAAGAAAGCCATACCTGATGTAACCCCATAGAGATGACAATCTCTTGGAAGAGATCCTTAAGGAATATGAAGACAAAAGAAAGAGAAGCTGATGACGTCACAAGAGATGCATTGAGAAGAGTGGCTGAAAAAAAAGAGGATGTATCGACCTTATAGAAACTGATAATGAAAGATCATAATGATAAGGAATTGATTGAACATCATTGTGCAGAAATGAAGATTGCACGTGTAAAAAGCACTGCAGAAAATGCAAGCCATTTAATAACTGTACAGATGCAGCAACACAAGTAGATCAAACAATCTTAGAAGCTAGCTATACGTAGTGAATAGGCTGCAGGCGAAGCCGCCATTATTTAGTGTCTGGACATTGGTGCCATAATTTTAGTACGTTCAAATCCACGGAGAAAGAAGGATCAGAAGAATTAGCTGGAGATCGCAGACGTGATGGGTGAAGCTGTTCGGACTTTTGTTAAATCTGAGGCAGCCAGGAACTGGTTATCTTTCCATAAAGAAGAGAAACCATGAGACGTTGAACCATCTCGTATTAAAGTGCAAAGAAAGAACACCATGAGTGCCACATTTATTAATTAAAGACAATTAAATGCTGCAAAACAAGACGGAATATGGTCTCCTGTCAAGTGAGCCAAGGATTGAAATAGGAGTTGGGCATGCAGACCAGAACTGTGATAAGTGTGTGCCTGTACTCCCTTTTATTCCCAAGAGAAGAGAAACACTTGCAAGGCCAAGTCCAAAGACAGTCTCTATGACAGAAGGCAGGGACGATGAGAGATGAGGGGATAATTGGGTAGGAAGGAAAAGTAATGCCCACCTGCCGGCACCTGGGTATGAGCTTACATGCTGCTAAGGAGCTGAATGTTTCAGACATGGCACGAGCATGCCAACCAGTTATAGAAGGCCATATAACGAAGGGCCTTATAGTTTAAGAGCCAATAGTATTCTGTCTACTTAATAAGTGTTGAAGATGACTTGAACTAGGGGTGGGCATACATTGTCCACCTGACTGTAGAGACCCTATCACAACCTGTTCCTATATAGAAAGTATACTTAGATGTGCCCCTTGACCCAACCTCAACACCCCATAGGTTTCTCTTATTTGCCACATAGTATAATGTCATTTGACACATTTTTGGTACTAAAATGTAATGTTTTATGAAATGTATTGAGAGCTCAAGCGAACGTCCCTTGATGTCCGTTGTAACTCCCTGTCTTAGACAATTGATATAAAAACAGTCAGATGAGACTTTTGACAACTTCCTGAGTCGGTCTGATTATTTGGAGCTATTCTGCATCCCATCCATGCATGAAATGTTACTGATTAAGGATCTTATATTCACGATTAAGGCTATTCATTTGAGTGCTGGTCTGAAGGACATGCCCTGTAAAAGGTATGAGTTGGGGAGAGTGTTGTTGCCCACCATGGAAGAGGTTCATACGTCTCCCTTAAAGGAGTTGGAGTTGGGCTTTTGGGTCGGGGAAGGACAAGAGCCTTTTTCGAAAGTGGCTACAAAGAACAATTCAAAGAGTAATGACAAAAAAAAGAAAATTGGTTGCGGAATTAAGGGCTTCTAAGAACACGTCCCACAAATATCTGCATGTGGTGGTCTTCCAGAACTTACAGGACCATCTAGTAACTGATAACGCTTATCAGGAGCAGAAGATGAGAGAAGGGATACAGGGAGAGGCTACATTAGTGGCTTATATAGAGGGTGAGCTGGTGAATGAGGTGGAGGGTTAGTAGGTCAGCGACAGGTGGTACAGCTGCCAATTGATCCTACGAGGGGTTACTCTGAGTATGAGGAGGGTAACACCATATTGTTGGACATCCTGAAACAAAATCTGGCTACTGGGAGAGGCAGTAGGAAGGTCACAAGCTATGTGGAGGGAGCCAAACAATCTTATGGTATCTTTAATCAACCTCGGGACCCCCCAAGCTCCCACCATAAAGAATATGAAAGTATGAGACAGTTAAGTAAGGGAGCAAAGGATGGTATGGGAAAGAGGGTGGGCAAAAAAGGAATTTGGTGCTCTGCTCATGGGGGCGTGCAATCTTGATTTGCCACCTATGGTTTGGAGTGGAACACTTAACAGCTCGCCACGATTTAGGTGTCATATTGCCTGGACACGGGGGGAGGTGGTGTAGATCTTGATACGGGGCAAAAGCACACACAATATCAGAAGCTGAGGTGAGACTCTTGGTGAATAATATTCTGATGCACGAAAGGAAGATTGCAGCTTCAGGTCACTCCAGGAGGGTCAAAGTATGGAAGGCTGATACATTGGGTACCCTATCAGGATCACTGGTTGACCAGCGAGATACCCATCTAGGTACTACATATGGGAAGGATCAGTGCTATCCATAGAAAGAGTCACTAGAGAGTTATGAGGGGTTCTCCCGGGTAGGCAAGGAAACTGGAAGGTACATCGGTGGATAATAAACTCGTAGATTTCATCCATTCGATGAGATATAACTATTTGAGACAGGTAATTCCCTCTTCGCTAGTTTGATCTATACTCCTCAATGAGGCGAGTAGTCTACAGAAGTATGGATACAATGTTTCCATATTTAAGGATGGTTACATGCAGATTAAGGAGTTGAGTAAAGGTCCCATAGACGTCTTTAGAGGAGGAGGAAGTGAGGGGTTGGAAAGACGGGTGAGCCTGGAACAGGCAGGTCCAACATCAGAGGAGCCAAATTGGCATTGGCTAGCCCTAAATTTGAGAGACTCTGTTGCACAGCTCAAGACCCTGAGTCAGCCACTTTAATAAGTTAGGATGCCTTAGTTTTGTTTCAAGGAATGCGAGAGGTCACTCTCAATTATTGTCAAATGACATTTTAGGTAAGGACTTGAAGTTATTCAATCTCATTTTTTTTACAAGAGACACAGGCAATAGGAAATCTTATTTTGTATGGTTATGATCTAACCTGTCTTTGTGCTACTCAGGGGGGAAGGGGAAGACCTAAGGGCAGTTTGGCTATTGCTATTAAGCAGGGGCAAATCTAACCAGAAAGGGTGAATGGAAGATCCAGGATGCATTTTTGCTTATTGCCCAACAAATGTTTCGGGGCTTTGGGACATGCTCCTAATAAATGTGTACTGGAATCCTGCTGAAAATTTAGAGACTGCCCTCGATCGTTTAAATATATTGGTGGATGATTGGATCACTAATGCCCCAGGGGGCATGATCATATTGGCAGGTGACCTCAATGCTAATTGCAAGGAGGAGTATAACAATTTACAGGAGCTCTTATTGCTAAATGAGACAACTATGTCCCAACATTAATGGGACTCAGTGGCTGAACTTTGCAGAGGGGTGGGGCCTTGAACTTGTAGACAATGATGCTCCTACATGGCATGCGAAGGGGTCCTATTCGATCATAGATCACGTCTTCCTTCCCAGGCAATTGTGATCTCACAATGCTATAGTTGCAATTGTGTTGGACTCCAAAGGTGACATTCTCTGCTTCAGATTGAAAGAAAATAGGAGTGAATGCGAGACGTAATAGACTAAAGTGGTCCTTGGAAAAGACCACTAAATGTAACAATACTACAATGCGTGATTTTAATTCTACCTCAATGGAGGTGAAATTATTGAACTATTCGCTGTAGAACTTCTCTGTACATCTAGAGAAATACATGTCAACATTTTTCCCGGTCATAAAGAAGACAGGGGATCAAGTTGACAAATGTGTACATGTCTTTGATCCTGTGGTGAAAGAACGTAAAGTAGTCATACTCAAAGCCGTTAGAAAGACCTATAAAATAATGGGTATGTGGGAACGAAGTAAGGAGCAAGTTAGGAATCTCAAACAGGCCTATAGGAACTGGCTCAAGTTCTACCATGCTGCTCTCTATCAAAGGGACAGGGAAATTATGATGGCATCCCTAAAAGGCAATAATACTCATATCGTCTGGGAATTAATGAACTAACCTGAAGTGAAAAAACACCAGCTATTTACCAATCGAATTGCAGAGAAGGAATAGATGCATCATTTGGAGAATATCTATAAGGACTCTGGCCTTTCGATGGAGATGCTGGAAGTTGCTGGGTATGAGTGAAACATAGATATATCCATTAACAATATTTCTAGGATTATTGAGAAATCCAAACCATCCAAAGCAGATGGCCCTAATAACTTGACAAATGTTATACTGAAACACAATGTTGGCCTACAGGCCAAGCTGCTCCATATTCTCTATGCTGATATTGTTAATCTGAAGAGTGCCCCTGTGTCATGGCAAATATCGAACGTTATTCCCATTTTTAAGAAAGGCTCCAGAGTGTCTCCCTCAAATTATAGGCCTATTGCCTTAATGGACATTGATTCTTAAATCTTTGCATTCATTCTATTGGAGCCCATCGAGGCTTGATGTGTCACAAATGAAATTCTGTATCACTGTCAAATGGGATTTAGAAGAAAAATGGGCATCGATTGTGGGGGTCTCTTGCTTTGTTGCATATAGAGGCGTGTGTGGCAATCTAACGTACCTTTTGTAAATGTGGTGTCTATGGACATCTACCTGTCGTTCGACATGGTGAATATATCTATGTTGTGGAAATGTATTTTAATTGTTTTACATCTTTCTAATGTAAATTGTCATACGTTTTATTATATTGTAAAGGTCTTATAAACCATATACATTTGTTAAATAAATAAATAAATAATTTCTGTTTTTCTCAGTTACTGTTACTAACAAATGTAAGTACTAATTCAGATAAGAGATAGAGTAATTAAAAATAAACATTACACTCTCATATATGGATTAACTTCCAGTGTTATTCATGTAGGAACATTACATGTTTAACTATTGACAATGTATGGCGCCCTATACAGTTCACATTTTATTCTCAATTAAAATATGTTTAAAATATATTTATAATTGTCTGTTGCAGTGTGAATGCTGATTTCTAGATAACACTAATACACGTTATTAAAAGATGTATGTCAAATAGTATCTTGTTTTATTTGCAATGCACAGCTGTATGAAAGATTTTTGTTTATGAATGTATTGTTTTATATCACTGTTAGGAATTAATATAGCGCCATTAGTTTATTATTCCAGCCAATGTGTAGTCTGGCAACAAAAGGAAAAAGATACATTGAAAATTGCAAACCAAAGGTCAAACCCCTACCTGGCTGTCCTGTCCCTCCCCCAATCACCCCACCCCCAAACCTTACCACCCTACTGCCCCCTTTATGGATGCAGCCAGAGTACCACTATTTCCATGTTTCCACTTCCACCTGTGCTCACGTCTATGGCTTACACATGGCACCCTGTCATGTAAATAGGGGTGTAAAAGACCTTCACTGTCTTGTGAGATGGGGTGGGTGAAAAAGGGGAGTGTTCAACAGCATGAAGAGACCCAACACTGACCTATACGGTGTGGGATATTCCTCTGCATTAATCTGCCAAACACCACGACCCGCACGCGTGGCTACGTGATCAGTTTCACGCATGCACTCATTTATATTTGAACCTGTTCAGTGTAGTAACTCCATTCAGTTGCAGTAGTTGGTCGTCCTCCTTATTAATCAACTACTTATATGCTGAGCCACGGACACCCACGCACGGCTCGAAGATGAAAACGCATTTAAATTTCATGCTCTCCACTGAGTGTTTTTAATTATTGTGTGCAAACGGAAATCGGAGAAATGAAAAATCACAATTGGCTGATTTCTAGTGCTGTTTTGATTTCTAATGCTTATTTTATGTTAGACAGACCACTTTATAAGCTCCAACCTCAATCAAATAGTACGAACGCGCTCATGGGTTGAAACACTTGTAAAGCTCATAATTCCAACCGAGTGGTTTGATTATTTTATTCAAACTAAGATCAAACAGCACACAATTCACGGGGGAAAAGCTCATGTGTGCCTCAAGCCTGCATACTGTAATCCACTTTTAGCCTTTGGCTTTACCTTGGGAAAAAAGCTGCATTCATTACATTGAAATAATAAACACTGCACTTCCCCTTACCATTTCTTGGCTAGGTCTACTTTAAAAAAGGATGCTATGCAGTTAGAAAGTTGTCAGAAAAACCATGTTTGCAATTAAATAAGATTCATCGTGCAATATATAAGATTTTCAAACTTGCAGTATTAAAGCTATCCTAGACATGCAAGTCCTTGATCCGCAGCAAAATGAAAAAAATATGTTAGCCTTTTCCAGATAAGTACCCCAATGGAATGGCAGCCCGGAGCATTCTGGGTGTCAGCTTGCAAGAGTTCATCATGGAGTGGATGGTTCAAGTCTCGCGTTGCAGGAAAACAGCATGGAATTGTGATTTCTGCATCCTCGCCCTGCATATGCACATTGTGATTCTCGGCAGAATGGCAGCTCTGCACCGGAACTCCACACTGGAATGATGCACCAGAGCCCTGGTATAGAGCCCAGTTGATGCCGAGGATCCAGTGGTCGAAGTGGGCAGGGGCATTCGGGAGGTGTGCACCTCCAGTGGCATAACACAATATTTGGGGGGCCCCCTGCAAGCCATGCTGAGGACCCCCCTAGTTTGGCAACAAATCATGGGTCACGTCACACTCTGGGCAGGCCTACATTACCACGTTTGCCCAATACGCACAAACGTGCTGCTTTAAGGGTGCACTGCACACTGTACTAGGAGAAGCATATATAAATGTGAGTGTTTTAATGCATCATGCAGCACACTTACTGAGAAAAAATGGCTAAAAAGCCAGAGCATTTGCAATTATTTTGTAGGGTAGCACCAGTCCAAAAATCCAATAAATGCAAGTCACCAACAGTGCACAGGAACATTAATGCTTTCATTAATCGAATGCTTTGCTGGTAAACATGGCATGCCACAATGAAACATTGTTCAATGGCTGTACAATGTAGACAAGCCTAGACACGTAATAACATATTACAGTAAAGCATGCCAGGCCACATTTAGACATACCTAGACTGGTTGCACAAAAATGGCAGTCAAAGCAATACCACTTATCATGTTTTTTTTTAGGCCAGAAAAATACACAATGCCACGGTAAGAAACAGTGAGATTGTCAGCAACCTAATGCCAGTCTAGCAAGGTAATTACACTTAGCGGAACTGATTTATCATAGATGCCCAGTCAAAGAACGTCAAGCCAAACTAAGACATGACTAGACTGGCTACACCAAATGCCTCTCTAGTCACTAATACCACATATCATGCCTGCTTAGCCTGGAGATGTATTGCCATTACGATTTATCCCACAATCCCTGCCCCCCACACATCCCCTTTCCCTTCAACCCCCTGCTCCAACCCCTAAAATCAGCACATCGGCCCAGAATTATCTCCATGTCCCTCTTCCATGTGCCAGTGCTGACATATGAGGCACCTTCCCTCATAGGTAAGTACAAGAACGAGGAAGAGTGGGCCTGGAAGTAATGCAGATTACAGGTAACTAATCCAGGCGTTACCTCCATGTCCCGCTATCTCATCCCAGTACTTGTCTATGAGGCAAAGTGCCTCATACACAAGTATTGGGATGAGGAAGAATGGGGATATGAGTAATGAAAATTACCAATAAGTAATCATGGCATTAAACACAAGCAGTGGCACAACACAATTGATCTGACTGTGCTTCAGTCCTCTCCCTGAACCCCTGAAAGGTTGGGCTATGTTGACTCGACCTGGCTGACCTACAATGCCATTGCCAGATAGAACAGGACACAGATGTTAAAGGCACCTTTGTTTCGTTGTTATGGCCCAGAAAATACTAACGTAAAGTATTTCGGTGTTCGTTTTTAGGCAGTTGAAATTGTGATGTGGGTTTAGTACTTGCATGCCAGGGGAGTGATTGGAAGGGTAGACAGGGGACAGGAGACCGCTCATTCTCAGAGCAGTGCATGCGTGGGTGCTTTCAGACTTAAAGGAGCAAGTGAACTACTTTTAACATTGAAGCTGCACTAGAACAGTCTCCTAGAATGTGTAAAGAAGTTAGATGCCCCCACACAAATATGCTAGCCCCTCCCCCATCGCTCGTGAAGTTAGCGCCTCTCCCAACATTTGGAGGGTTAGGGGTCTCCCGAAATTTAGGTTTTTTTGAGCCCCTGAACACAAGCACACACACCCTACACATAAATGCACACACACGCACACCCAGCCACCCATACATTTAAGTATGTACCCTTTCACCATACAGGCACACCAAGGCAGCCACCCGTACATTTAAGTGTGCACCCTTTCAGCATACAGGCACACCCAGGTAGCCACCCACACATTTAAGTGTGCACCTTTTCACCACACACTCACACATCCAGCTACCCATACATTTGAGGGTGCACACTTTCGCCATACACTCACACAAGCATACCCAGGCTGCATCATGCACTCATTACATTATATACATACATATACACATACTTACATGCATGCACAACACCTTTAATCCGTTAGTCCAGGGAACGAGACCTTTAGCTCCCTGCAGTAGCCAGGAATGCTTGTTCCCGTCATCTGCAGAGGATCGGGAGGCCCCCATGTCATGGGGTGGAGGGGAGTCCCATTACTTCAAAATGAAATGGTTTCTTTTTGAAGTCACTCTGACTTCATAAATAAATCATTTCCGTTAAAGGACCAAAACGGAACAGAAATCATTTCTTATTTTAAGGCAGAGTGACTTAAAACTGAAACTATGGGCCTCATTATGAGTGTGGCGATTCGGAAACAAGGGTGCTGGTAAACTGCCACACTCAGTCTGCCTGCTGGGGCTGCTGCGCCCGACTGGTCCGGCCTGTAAGAGGATTCAATTCAACACTACAGCTAAGTCAACGCCTAGTCTATAATACTGAATGAAAACCCTTATTGATATATCTTTATGTCCAGTTCATGCGTTCTGGATGACTACCCCTATATAACACCCCTCTCTTGGAATCCCCCTGACCCCACTGAGCCAAGAAGTAGTTCTGTTTTGCAAGTTTAAAAGGTTTATTTGATAATTTAAAATATATATATATCACACTTTATAATAAATTAATAATTGAATAGCACTCTTAATCTGATATGATAAAGATCAACAACGGAGAATCCGGCACTAGCACACTTCTTATAATCACTAATGAGTTGACATGAAATGGATAAGGTAGCACACTGGTAAATAGGAACAAAAGTATAATGTGGTAGAGGATGCTTTATGTAAGCTCAGGTGGATGCAATATTCAATGAATGCAGTACAGAAAATACTCAATATGATTTCAACCAAACAATGTAATCACTTTTCTCTGGCAATCCCCTCCCCCCCTTGATGCAAGGCAAGGAAATGGAAGGAAAACACACAGTTCTCAGAAATGCAATCAATGTAAATCAGTTCACCCCAGCAAGCTTACACTACAGAAAACAGATAGGAGTTTTGAAAACACAGGCAAAATGCTTTGATATGTGCAAGCAATGGATGAGAAATATGCTGGAAATGCTTTTAATTCCCTTTCAGAGGTTCAGGGTGAGTGGTATCTAGTTAATATTAGTCCAGGCTCACACTAGCAATGAGCAGGGATAGTTAGCAGGTTAAACGAATTTCTGGCAAATGGAAGGCAAGCAGCAGCTGATTTTACATGTGGAGAAATTTGCAAATCGCGGTAAAATTCGCGGATGCGTGTTCCGCGATTGCGGTAAAACTATAAGGAATAGGAAGGTGGTTCTAGGTTCGTAGGAAAGGCGAGATTCTAAGCTTTCAGTTATTGCAAGTCTCTAGCACAAACGGATGCGGAGATATGAGTGATTAAATAACAGTCGTTTTTCAGATTTGAAATTTTAAAGTTCAAAAAGACAAGTGCAGCTTGCAACTAGGAAATGACAAGTGACAGCTTTACAAATGACAGGTGACAGTTAGGAGACAGTTCTACTTAGATTAAGCTAGATTGAATTATATTATTTTAACTAGGAGATTGGTTCTGCACAGTTTTCTAGGTACTCACACTATATTCTTGAGTGAAATGGGCCTCGCCATGGATCTGGTCAGGTTTTAAATTCGCCTCTGGTCTCTGCACTTCACAGTGATCTGGGTCAGCTCTCTCTGGTTCTCTGGTCTGGGTCTCTAGTTCTGGATAGATTGAAGTCTCTAGTTTGGCTCTCTGGAGGTTTGATGGAGGTAAAGTATGGATTTTTCCGGCAGAGTGTCCCGCTGCAGATGGAATTGAAGGTCCCTATCTGTCCTGTCTGTCTGCTTTTATGTGTTTAGAATGTGGGTGTGTTCTAGCATCACTGACCCTACCTCTCTCTCAGCTTCTAATTGGTCAAACTTCCATTTATCATTTGATTGGGGAATGAACTGTGAGTCAGAGGGATGTCATTTTATGGCTTGCAGATAGGACACTCCTCTGTCAGATTGCACACATTCTATATTTGATAATAAAAGACATATTTCACAGTTACACAGTTGCTTGAAATTACATATACATGGTGTGGCTGAATTTAGCCATGTCTCTGTCCAAATCTGCTGTTTCTAAGAGCTTGCATTCAGAAATGGCACATAATTGACTTTTTAACTGATTTTTCAATTTCTGACATTGACCCAACTTTACATACATGTGTGCAGGGAGTATGGACATTAACTGATGAAGTTTCAGATTTTTAACATGCATACATTTAGAGTAATATCCACTTTTCCGCTAAAACCCCCCTGAACACGCCACCGGGTCGAAAAACCTCTTAAAATGTGGGCAGAAAAATCACAAGAATTATGGTATCATTTATAAAATTTTCACATGTCTGCTCTATGAGTTATTCATCTTTTTAGAGTTATGTTCTGGCTCCAAAGGGGTGTGGTTTCCTCTCAGCACAAGGTAGAAATACTGGTTTATCCAGTTCTGCCAAGCCAGCTTGCTCTCACAGGCAGTGCTCCTCCCAGCTTCTGCCAAGAGGAAGCTACATTTTACGACTGCTGTAATAAAACCTTTGCCTGAGTCAGGAGAGGCTCATTGTTCAAGAGGAAGCCATTTATGATCCTCTCAATAAACCCTCTGCCTGGGTGAAGGGAGTTGCATTGTTCACTCTCCTGCAGAGCACAGGTAATTCAATTATCAGATAGATGGCATATCCTTAGTGTGAGCAGCAAAAGGGCAGCTAGGCCTGGGAACACAGCTTTGACTCAAGTTTCACTCCTGATGGGGTAGTTGCCAGGCAAATTGGAATCTCTTTAAGCTGTCATTTCTGTTCCCCAGTTTCTGCATTCAAATAAAACTAAACATTTTCACATATGCAGCTAGAAGGCTGATTCTAAGTTTAAAACTATGACATTTAAACAGTTACAAAGGCATGTGACACCAAACATAGGTCACTCATTTAATCTAAACATTTTCGATTTTAGTGTCTTTAAATCCAGTGCAACTTAAACTGCTGACTCCATAGCAGTTTTGTTATAAGCATTGTTTTGGGCTCTTCATTTCCCAGATTTTGTAGGCACACAACACTCCATTCTACCAAATGTCTGCTGGTGTCCAGTGAGTTTTTAGATGTGTTGCAATGTTTAAAATAGACAGTGTGAGCCTGCCTTCAGAGAAACACAGGGTGGTTTTAAACTGCCGGCTTTTGGATAGTGGTGAGTACTGGTACTGCACCCATTTTTTGGGATTTAAGAAAATGAATTCCCAACAATTCTAGGTTGCATTTGGCAATCAGCATTGCCATTCCCAATGGTTTCAGACTACTGTGCGGGTAGTCCAATGGTGGTTTTAAAGCGCTTTGAAGCTAACCGGCGCTACTGTTTTTCCTTTGGCAACCCATTTCCCTCATGGCAACCCGGCCTTTCATTCTCGCACTGGTGGGTGGCAAGTGAGGCAACCATTTTGGTGTGCGCACAAACTGCGCAGCTTTCCTGGATTTCGGCGCACATGTGGGTTTTCCGCCATCTTGAATTTTCTAAGCCCACAGCACCAAATGTTGTGGCATGATAGCTTAAACGTGGGTCAGGACACCCAACAGGCCCTGGAAGGCACAGCAGCCCCAGTAGGCAGACTCATGACGGAAGAACTGGTTCCGTTAGTGACGGTGCCGGTGCTTCCAGGAACCCATGGGGACTAACATTTTCCAGCACCCAGCTTCCCGGTCCACCGGGACTTGTAGTGTCCCAGTAGCACCGGGCAGCTAGGTGTCAGAAATGGTGTTACGAGGTCGGTGGCCACCTACCGCCACACCGGCGTGTTACCGCCAACCTCGTTATGAGGCTCTTTTTCTTTTTGAAGTCATAGGGCTCCCCGCCTCATGCCTTGGAGGCCACTAGCCTCTAGGCTTCCACGAAATGAGGTGGGGAGCCCTTGGACTTCATAAAGAAATAGAATATTTTTTTGTCACTCTGCCTTCATAAAGAAATTATTTCTGTAAAAAAAATATATATTTATGAAGGCAGAGTACTCCAAAAGGAAACTTTTTTTTCTGTTTAAAAAAAAAAATGTAAAATGTTTTCTTTTTTCTTTTTAGTGTGAGGGGCCCCTCCCAGGACATAGATGGGCCCCCTGCACCGCAGGGGGTGCAGGGTCCCCAGTTACCCCACTGTGCACCTCTACTTTTTAAAATTAAGGTTTACTGTTAGCATACTTTTATGTTTCCATTTCAGAATGGTTTGGTTTTAAAGAAAAGTGTAGGAAGAAGTTGAAACTTGCACTTTAGTGCAGTGCACTGAACATTCCCTTAAACAGGTGTGATTGTTGGGGGCGGGGCGTGGCCATGGGGTTTGTGTGGAGCAAAGGCAAGCCAGCAGGTAACTTAGTTCCACTACTTCTTTTCGTACACTTCGACCACTGCAAGGATCGGATAATTGCGATCCACAACAAATGCTTTAATTGCCAGGGATTGTGCCCAGATGTCCTGTGCCAGCAGGAAGTGAGAGTAATCTATGGAAATTAATGACTACATGACAGCAGCCAGTGGTCGGAGTGCAAAAAACAAGTGGTGGAATGGTGGACTTTGATGAAAAAAGGGTGTGTTGCATGCAGCCTACCCAGGACCTGGTTAGATCAGACACGCGTCTTTCTAGTGTTCATTCGTTAGCCTTTTACTTCGATAAAACAGCCACAATGTTATATTAAAACATGGAACATTACAGCAATGTATGGGACTGGACACCATTCCTCGGGCACCCTGCATTAGAAACAGGCCCTCATAAATACTTTTTTGCAAGTCGTTGCACAATTGAATGGGTAGCTCCGCATCAGTATTGACAAGAACTTTGGCCAGATTGTCTAACATGTGCCCTGGTGAGCAAATGCTTAGATGATACAAATTGGAGCAAGCAGGTGTTTTCACAATCCTTATTATACACATTATGAAACAACATTTGCATATAAATCAGACAATTCTTTTGTCCTATGTTTGAAGTGTAATATAAAAACAAATGGGTTTAGTAAATTTTACTAAATTCCTTTTCATGTTCTGCAGCAAACTTAGTAAATAAAAACACGTTGCTTCATTTTTGCCCGAGTGGACTCATTTTTTAGATAATATGGGTTAGTTCCATTTTGTATTATCAAAGCAGCAACATTGGAGCACTATCTGTTTCCTCCTTTTTTTTTACAAGGGCAAAGTTTTGATAATTTGGACCCTGATAGTGGCCTTTACGTATGAAAGCCTCCTCACAGCTCTGTATGCGCCCTGGTATATGTGTCTTCTCACAAGACCATTACACCCTTCACCCCTTTTTCAACCATCTAGCGCATTTCCATGATGCACAGTAGCTAGTTCATAACTTTACATTCTGCAAATTCATACTCATTTATAACATATATTTGTCATGGTGGTTTATTATATTTCACTAACCAGAGCAGGGAAGGTGTGTGGTTAAGTGACCAAATTGCAGACAGGGCTTACATCCCAGCTTCACCACTTAACTAAAGTGTGTGACCTTGGGCAAATCATGTTGTCTTACTGTCACTTATCTGTCAACATTGTGAGTCCATGGAACAGATTAAGTTTTCAGTTTATGCTTTCTGATAAAGTCACAATCATAGTTTTAGACTGCAGTATCACTCCCTATATAATAATCATAGTGACTATTCATATGAAAATCAAAAACATATTTCTGTCTATTTTAATGTAACTTCCCATGTAGCACTTGAGTATTAACGACTGATTTGACTCACTGTGCAATCATTTTCTGTATTGTCCTTTCCTACATAGGGCCTGGCAATTCCTAGAGCGGGCGCTCAGCAGGCTCAGCTCGCTGAGAGTGAAGCTCCTTGGGCAGCATGAGTGTTAGAGAGGGCTTGAATGAATGCAATATGATTCATGCCAACATGCATCAAACTGGCAGCAGCGATACCTTAAACGTAGACCAGGTTAAGAGACAGTATCACGATTTGATGGAAACGTGTGGGTACAGAATGAATCATTCTAGAGATGACACACAAAAAGGAGTCAAAGGGACTGGGATACATTACAGATAGCTGTTTAAATGGCCCACCATGTCTCTTTTTCATTAATCCTCCATATGTCTATGTTTACGTTGTATTACAAGGCACTGTTCTATATTAGAACACAAGCCCATGTATCGAGTGACAGGTATATATGTTCAGAGACCACAAGATCTGTGAGATAAAATCATATTTTTTTGTAAGAGCAACCCCACTGCAATGGCTTTTTAATTTTTATATGGTATTTTGGAGCTGATATTTCACAGCGCTGTATCTCCCTGATAGTGTTACTTCTCTGCTGAAGATCCATGGCCAGAGTAGAAGAGTTTTGACAGTGTGCCAAAGGTGTGTATCATGAAACATCTTGAGCATGGCACACAGGGACAAGGCCATACCAGTCCTATAGGCTGCGGTACGTCACAGTGGGGTCTTGCCATGTTTGCTGAGCCTGAAGCTGTCAAGAGCAAGGTCCAGGAAGACCAGCCAGACTACACACAACACATGGCATGCCTGCTCCCTTGAGCCACTGAGGCACAGCTGTTGCTGAAGGCTCTGGTGGGAGAGCACAGGCAACACAAGCCCCAACTCGACTCTACCAAGAGCAGAATTTGCAGAAAGCTTGAAGCTACCGTGGCAGCATTAATAAAAGACTCTGGGCCTCATTACGACTGAGGCGGAAAAGGTTAACGGGCTCCGCTAAAGGAGGCAGACCCATTAAACCCGTTCTGGCTCATTACAAGCTCCCCTTGCGGGACCCGGTAAGTAACGCCTGGTCAAACCAGGCGTCCTTACCGGGTCCCGCGAGGGGAAGAGGGAGCAAACAACGGGCCGCTCGTAATTGACCCGTTGTTTGCACCCTCTCCCATTCCCATTGAGCCCTATTGGGGCTCAGATGGGAATGGGGAAGGTCCGGGCCCGGGTTCCTGGAGGGAGGAATTACCGGGCCCTCCGAACTCGGAATGGCCCGGTAATTCCCCATTCTGGGAACACGGGCCCGATTTCGGCTTGGCTACCGCCGAAGTCGTAATGAGGCCCTCTTTGTCAGTGACCCTGAGGACCGGGCCACACAATTGCTGCTGTTGCACAAGTGCTCCTAGCACACTTAGCCATTAATATCTGACATGACCCAAGTAAGTCACATATTTCAACCTGGGTACTCCAGATACCTGCTGAAATATCTTGTTGTGTAGTAGCTGCCCTTATCATCCTGGTGTGCAATCCAACTGCACAATTCTGGGACTAGAAACAGGCTGTATATGGAGCCAATATTTTGTTTTATTTAAATAAAAACAATTCAGAGGAGGTCCCCTAACTTTATGCTGAGGACCACCTTTTGAATTGAGGTTCGTTTCCAGGCTTCCTTCACATGGTCGAAGAACAGATCAGTATAACTGATGGCTGTGAGACAGAAAAGAAAAAGAAAAGATTACAAAAGTTATTTCCAGATTTCCAGAAAATGTCCCATGTCAATTCCTAATATTGTGCACATACGTCCCTGCATTATACAGCCATACTGATGGGCCCTAATAAGGCGTCAGTATTTGTGAGATAATACCGGTTACCTCTAGCGTCCATGGAAACACTCAAGAGATGATCAAACATTTGGGATTATGTGTGAGTCCTGAACCAATCCAAAGTAGCACTAATAACCCAGTACTAGGAATATTGAAACCCAATGAATAATGAGGACTCTATGTACACCTAAGGGAACTGAATAAGAATACACACATATGACGGTAGCCTCTCCTTTGTCTCAGTCAGTAGCTTGCACAGATTCAAGGTTCTAAAGTATTTCTGGCCCTCAATTTGACTGATGGAAAATGGACTGTCTTGAAACTCTGTTAACACCAACATAAATGTGCCTATACATAGGGGGAGGCAGCAGCATGCATGGACGCGTACCACTTTTGGGTATTTACCAGAGGAAATGAGTTCAATATATTCCTACATAAAGCTATGCTCAATCTTGTAGAAAGAGTGATTTGGCCTTTGTAGATGAGTTAGCCCAACTAAGAAATGCAGTGCAAAATTTGTGGTGCAGATCTAAGTTATTAGGCTATGAAATCACACCGAGGTCATTAATCCCCAGAAAAAGAAGATTGAGGCTCTACTGAAATTGAAGAACCCCAAAAATCTATTTAATTTACAAAACGGCTCTTTGAATACTAGATCGCTAGAAAAGTCAGCTATAGATGTTCATGATTTCATTCTGGACAACGATATTGACTTTTTGGCCTTAACTGAAACCTGGCTTCAGGGTCACACTGATCCTATTATTCAGGCTGCTACCCCTAGGGGCTTTATTTATTATGGACAAAATAGGGAGTAAGGTATTGGCGGAGGGGTAGAACTTATCACCAGTGAAGAACTTATTTTCTACGGCACCCCCACAAAATGTGAAGGCTGTGAGCTTTTGCACTTATAAATCAACTCCTCCCCTGCCCATTGTACACATCCCTTTGTGATTTCTCGCCCCCCGAATGAGATGCATAATTTTAATGAGGACTTTTTGGCCATTTTAACTAGTTTTAATAACCCCAACAAATCCATTCTGCTCCTGGGAGATCTTAATAGGTGGAAAGGACACCACTCTGATAAAGAAGGAAGCTTTCTACCTGCAACTAGATTAAAAAAAATATTGATATCCTGGTTTACAATAATAAAGCACTACCCCCATGTTTTGTTAGGGATAGACAAACACATCATAGTTGGTTCACCCCCACAACTTACTCTGTTGAAACAGGAAAAAAGATTAGCAGAATGTAAATAAACTAAAACCCCCTCAGATGAAAACAAAACTAATTGGAAAAACATTGAGAAGATTATAGGGAAAATAAATATACTGCTAAGAAAAACGTTTTCAAGGCTGAAACTGAAGAATCCCTTAATAGTACTAGGAACGTTTTTGAAATCCTAAAAACTATGGAAAAATCACATCTGAAATCAGATCTATCGTCTCACACCTCTGAAGACTGCTTTAAAGTCCAACAAGCCCTCTCAGATAACATTGCGATTAAGCATGTGAACATTATGGCCAATCCTGGCTCAGCTCTCAAACATAACATGACCGAGACTTCCTCTCGGGAAGAGACGACTTCCCCTCGGGAAGAGGATATGCTCTTTGAATTTTCGTCCATTTCTGGTCAGACTATGGAGGACGTTTTTAAAAAGATGCACCCTACTTTTTGTAATGGGGACCTACTAGCAAGTAAAATTATTCTCAGCAAGATTCAGATGTCTTCGCCCTTCCTGACCCGCTTTACTAAAGCCACTTTTCATTATTGTATTATTCCTAAAGAGGTCAAGAAGGTTATAGTCTCCCCCTGGCTAAAGAAGGCTGGTTTGGACGCCATAACTTGACAAACTATAGACCCATCACAAATGTTCCTTTTCTTAACCCTGCATTAGTATGAGATCTCACGTTTCTTCTTATCTTTATCAAATCCTTTCCCTTCGTCCTAACCGTCCACAAACACTGACATATTTCACCCCCAGGAACGTACAACTACCGAGATAGCGTCCATCCGGGCATGCCGCATTCAGGTTACCATGACAACGAGCTCAACCAGATGCTCCTAAGACTGCGCATGCAACTACCCAGCACCAGGACGCAAGCTGCCTTCTAAGCTCTGTGAGGTGATTTAGACACAGAGCCATACAAGTAAGCAACCTAAACGGAACAACTTCAAAATTCTGAAAATATAAGGCCTAGGCGCTTATAACAAAAAAATATATTTTTTGTATATGTATCCACAGCTTCGTGTGCACATTACGAAAACCTGAGCATATGAGCATAGCTGAAATCCAGATGCCCTAACATGGCAGCGGTATTACTAACAATATACCGCCTCTTGAACAGTATCTCCACTGATAATACAGGGACCCAAGAACCCAACTAAAGGTACACGATTAGTTTACACATATTTGTTTTTTAAACAAGGGCTCCAGTCAGAGCCATAACCCTTTGTACCAAATCAGATTTATGTTTTTTGAGCCTTTGTTACAATATGAGACAACATGTCTCACTGCTATAAGGGGGACCAAAGCTTAGTCCTTTACTTACGGTATATTCATATGCAGACAATGGCACACGACCCAAAAATATAATAACATTTGTCTCTAGTGCCTTGTTTTTTTCAACAATTATTCGAAAAATGTTCGAGTAACTTAAACTCCTTCCGGTTCCCTTAGAAATCTGGGATCTGAAAGTGGCCCTCCCTCCTCCCTTAGCGACACTGTTGGTCAAACAGGAGACAAACAAACAAGAGCCTAAGAAGGAATACTAACAGATGAGAATTTCTTGAGGCTCTTCTATCAAGTGCCTGGAACCAGACCGAAAGGTACTGTACAGGCAGCACTTCGATTCTTGCCTATTACTTTACGAAATATTGTTGCAGGCCAATAGGGCTCCATGTTCTCGCAAATAAAGGAATGCCTTTACTTCTGCCCTTACAGTGGCCGGGCCATCCACGTCATTAATCATTAAGTGACAATAAGGGTCAGTCCACCTTTTCCACAGGACCTTTCGTTTCTGAAAACAAAGTCACACGTTCGTCATACCCCTGTCAGAGCCACAGGGTGAGCAGTATGTGGAAAGTTGTCTTTCAATTTAGTATCAGTTTTTATGAAAAGAATGTTCTTTATAAGAAAATGTATTAATGTGTCTTGAATGTAATACTGATATGCACATGTATCTGCCTCCCTCCCTCTTAGGACTATGAGGTCCATTAGCCCTATGGAAGGCTCAACAAAGATGGCACTAACATTTGGCAAGCCGAAACATGTATTTAGTGCCCATTCTTCTGAACAATTACACATGATCACCGATCAAGAATGCTTAGATTCCCAAACTTGCACTTTGGCAAATAACAAACATGATCATGGATTGATCATGTAATTTCATAAGACAACTAATCAGGAGTACATAAATAGGAATCCTGATACCGTCATAAGTAGTAAGAAAGTCTACTACATAGGAACACTAATGATTTCTTTGGATTTAAATCTATGTGTTCCCCATGTTTCAAAAAAGTTTAAACACATTTTTTTGTTTTTCTGTTCATTTTTTTGTATATATATATATATATATATATATATATATATATATATATATATATATATATATAATTGTTATAATCTAACATTTCTTTTTCTAGTTTCAATCTTTTGAAAATTGTTATTGTAGTATGCATGTGTCATTATTCATTGCATTATTATTATTAAATGTTGATAAATTTCAGACATTTTTTTGTTTTTTCTTACTTGTGACCTTTTTGAGCACAGAACAGTTCTTGATGAATTCTAATGAACAATGACAGATAATTGTGCTGTCTTTTAGTGTGGTTTCCCTATTTCTTTGTTCAAGACCTTTTCTTCTGAAAGTCATGGATTGTGGGCTAAACTATGCTGCTAAACTACATGCACTTGCACTTTATTCCATTTGCCTGAATGCTGCTACTTGCCTTGTTTACACATACTGTTATTGTCATTTTTATCTTGCAATTTTGCAACACTAATTGGCTGCTAACATTGGTTTTAACATCTCATCATGTTTCATTCATTGGCATTAGTCCTGTATATCTATGTCCTATGATGCTCCTGATTGATGTCATTTATCCTTTAGTGTTGTTGTCAGACGGTGTGTTTATTTCCATTTTTTTATAATGGTTTTATTCATTAGGGGCGGATATGAAAAATATTTTCTTGACTGTGTGAGTGCATCATTTATTCCAATCTTGTACTATTACTGCTGTTTATATTAGGTGGTACCCCGGAACCATGGCCCTGCCCTACATGGAAGGCGTGGTCCCTATTATATTTCATGGTCATTTCGCCATGCTTCCCATTTTTATGCACTTATTGCATTTTTAATTGTCGTGCCACTTGGCCGCTAACTGCTCATTTTTGCCATTCCATTCCAACATGGCCGCCGCCTTCTCCATGTGTCCAGGTACCCTTGCAGTTCCAGGGAATTAGTAAAAGGACTTCTTTTGTCAAATTATAAAAGTGCTCTAGTCCTTCCTCTCTTCACGTGAACAAGCACTCAGTTGAGTGTGAAACGCGTTGTGTGCGGGTCGTGCATCCTGGCGTCCTGCCTCTGTTTTAGCCGCTGCTCCCCTGCTGTATTTTGTGTATTTTTTGTTTATTTTTTGGTCACATTAAATACTTTAAGACCTTTACTTTCTTCGTGAGCTGTGCTATGTGTGTTTCCTCATGGATTTTGGTCTTCATTGACCGCGGAGAGTGTGGTTCACTTTCTCCTCTTTTTATATATATATATATATATACATATATATATATATATATATATAATTGTTATAATCTAACATTTCTTTTTCCAGTTTCAATCTTTTGAAAATTGTTATTGTAGTATGCATGTGTCATTATTTATTGCATTATTATTATTATTAAATGTTGATAAATTTCAGACATTTTTTTGTTTTTTCTTACTTGTGACCTTTTTGAGCACAGAACAGTTCTTGATGAATTCTAATGAACAATGACAGATAATCGTGCTGTCTTTTAGTGTGGTTTCCCTATTTCTTTGTTCAAGGCCTTTTCTTCTGAAAGTCATGGATTGTGTAGCTACAATTCAGTTGCAAAAATATTTAGAAGACAGTAACATCTTACATTCACATCAATCTGTCTTTAGGGAACATCACGGAACCCAGAGTACTATTTTAGATCTTCAGAGCCAGATGATGGATTGCATGGACAGGAGCAAGGAAGGCCTACTGATATTTCTTGACCTATTGGCGGCCTTTGACCTCCTGGACCATGCGAAATATTTAGCTACTTTAATATAAATCGCTGCTCTCCATTAGCAGTGAAGGGGCTGGATGTCTTCTTGTCGGGCAGAATGTCAAGAGTCTGTTCGGGCCAAGCATTCTCCGGATCCATATTGTCCACTTGTGGAGTGCCGCAGGGAGCATGTTTGTCCTCTACACGGTTTAATGTGTATCTAAGCCCCTTATGTAACATTCTTGATAAAGAAGGAGTTAAGCTCACCAATTATGCTGATGACACTCAGCTATTGGTGGAACTGAGTGGAAATTACACTGATGACATAAAAACGGTACAGAATATCTACGTCACCATAGAAAATTGGATGACTCAACATTTGCTTTGTCTTAACAGTGGTAATACCGAGCTGCTGATTTTTTGATCTCTGCAAGCTAGGCTGAAATTGGGGCAGGCATATGTGGAATTTACATTCAATGGTCACTCTATAGCAGGTTTAGATCAGGTTAGAACTCTTGGAGTGATAATGGATAAGTCCCTTGGTGCTGACTCTCACGTAGAAAGCATCATCAGTAAGTCCCAATACCACCTAAGACTACTAAGACTGGTTAAGCCATATGTTACGAGTAAGAACTGTGAAACTTTGGTTAGAGGCACAGTGATGCCCCGAATTGACTATTGCAATGCCCCGTTAGGGAAAGCCAGCAAAAACTGTACAAAAAAACGTAAAGTTTTTCAAAAAGATGCAATCCATATTGTTAAAGGTGTGTGAAGACAAGCCCACATTACTATGGCCAGGAGGGAACTTCATTAGCTCCCGGTCAGCCATAGGATCTCTTTTAAGATCCTGACCTTAGCACACAAATGTTTACATGGACTGGCCCCTACCTATTTGAAAACTGTCTCATTCCCCAATCTTTGGGTAAAGCAACCAGATACAGTAGCACATTTCAGCTCATCTGTCCCAGGATCAAAAGGAGGTGTGGTAAAGGCTGTTGATGCCCGGTTCTTGCCACCCTAGCCTCAAATGACCTTCCAGTAGAACTATGTGTAGAGAAGAAACACAAAACATATTGGAATATTCGACTAATGGATCCATGTGCCTCTATGATTTCTTCCCTATTTCTCTTTACTCTGATCCTGATCCCCATACATGATTTGTTTGACCCTGTTTGTCCTTGTCTTTTGTTTTATGTGTGGCCTGATGCTTGCGCACTCCGGTGTGTTATAAGCACCACATAAAATTACATAACATAACAAAGTCTCATAGGATTGACAAACTACATGTGTAAATTCATTGGGAATTATGCACAGACCACTCAGCCCTTGGTCTATCTCCTAAAGGTAGGGGTGAAGTGGGAATATGGGGTACTCTCATCCCGACGCTGTGAAACAACTGAACATTTTATTTATTTATTTATTTATTTTTTGGGTAGGGCGCTACATGTCCAAAGGCCTCAGAGCGCAGCAAGAAAGAAGAAGAACAAAGCGACGAAGAGGCAGAAAGAACAGAACGAGTGAAGGATGCCATTAGTCAGCAGAGCTGAGGAGCAAGGTTTTTATACTTCTCTTAAATGTCGCTAGGGACTGAAATGCTTTAATAACAGGAGGTAAGACATTCCATTCTCGCGGAGCATGGTAGTCAAAGGCAGCTTCTCCAAATCTTTTGAGGCACAACTGGGGTTGAGTCAGCTGAGGATTATTGGAGGAGTGCAACTCTCGACGGGATAGTTTCATTACAATCTCCTGGATAGGTAAAGGGGAGCACACATATTCTGACATTTGAAAGCGAGAGACAAAATCTTGTATTGTATTCTCTGCTTAACTGTAAGCCAATACAAGTCCCTCATAAAGGCTGTAACATGATTGAGCCTAGATAGTCTGAACACTGTTCTCACAGCATAATTTTGAGTTGTTTGGGGGTGATGGAGGTCTCCTTCTGAAGTACCTAGCAGTAGACTATTACAGTATTCTAACCATGAATTCACAAGTGAAGATGCCAAAAGTGCTCTATTAAAATAGGTTTGTCCTAGAATTTAGTCTCTGAAACAGGATTTTCTGACACATCTTTAACTGAGTCCTTATAACCAGATCCATGATCAAGTTAATGAAATGATCTCTTATGTGAGTAAAACATTGTCACTCCTAGAGATCAAGTTTAATAAATGCAAGAAATCATTCCTGGCAATGGTGTGGGCATTGAAAAACTCCTGTCCATTGATCCATGGTGAACATATTATAGGAGAGACCTCCCACTGACATCTACAATATTTGCAGATCAAATACAGACTGGGATTGTCTCTAACTCAAGATTTACTTTCAATGCTGGGTTACCCTGTAGAAATTAGATTGAGTGAAAATAAAGAGTCTAATTGGCACAAGGATTAACAGATCTATATAATGTTGTCTGAGATAACTGTTTAGAAGATGCTGAATTAAAAACAGCCAATAATATGGAGGCATACCTACCTTCTCCTCAGAAAGTGTATAATGAAGCACCTTTCATGGAAAGCTCATAGTTTAAAAACATTTTCACCCCAGGTTTAATGAATGCAAGAAATCACTCCTGGCAACGGTGTGGGCATTGAGAAATGACTATCCATTGATCCATGTGGAACATGTGATAGTAGAGACCTCCCATCAACCTCTACAATATTTGCAGGGTGACTGAATATGTACTGGGACTGTCTCTAACTCAAAATGTACTTCTTGGATTCTTTCAATTCTGGATGACACTTTAGAAATTATATTCGGTCAAAATAAAATGAGGATGTGGATGAATATTCCTACCATATTAAAGACAATGATGAAGGAAACAGCGTCTGGTATCAGAAATGCTAGGGTGAATGGCATTCCTGATCTGCAGCCAGGTACACAAATCATCCCCCGGAGTAAACAGTTGTCAGAACTGAAGGCCATATATAAAGCTGTCCTTGCTGCTGTAAGCCATCAGCTACAGGAACTAGTATTCACATTGATTCAGACCATGTCCAAAATGGATTTGTAGAACAGTAAGTAAATTGGAAAGCTAGGGATCTGCTCTGTGCCCAAAACAAACCCCTGAAACACTGAAAACAAATCCAAACCGTAGATGATTTAGTGATGTCCAGCAATTTGACCTTATGTCTGAAAAAAATAAAGGTTCATTCAAGGTTAAGGACCTGGATAAGACAGAAAATGATCAATTAGCCAGATTTGGAGAAAATGAAGGGGAGTACATTGATATGGAACAGCTCCTTGGATGCAAAAATATAAAGCATTAACCCGATCACAAACTCAAGCGGAAAGTGAGATTTCGACACTTTAATCGAGTGAAGACACTCCAGATCAAGATCTAATTTCCCGCCAGATGAGAAGAACCAATTAATTGAAAATGTTATAATTATGTAGAAGATCCAGAAAACGTTACCTTAACTGAACAAGATTGTCAGGGAAAAGAAGATCTTTGACTTTCACCGGTGGTTCAAGCCTGCGTTCCTAGCCACCTGATTGGCTGGCAACCCCTTCCAAGGTGCTAATGAAATTTAAGAAAATGTTAAACATTCAAGAAGGACATTTGGTTAGGAAACCACAATCTTGTTATGATCAGTGGGTGGTATCTACATCAGTTTGAAGCATAAGATTAAATCATGCACATAATGCAGGGACAGCTGGTCCTCATGGATTTCAAAAGACAATGGTGATCCTACGTGAGGTCAAAAGATTTCTTTGTTTATCCACTGCACATGGACAACAACACAATTCCTTCCAAGTAAACAATCACTGTTGATCAACAGTTGTAATCCTTTCTGATTCTTGCAAGTGAGAAATCTCAATAAGCTGTTCAGTTTTCAAGTCCTTATTTAATTTCTATTGGTGATTGGTATAATCCTGCCAACACGTAATTCGACCTTTAAGAACGCAGGTCTTCTTCAGGGCCAATATGTCACCTTTTTTATATTACATTAGTTTAAAACATTCAACATATGGTGTTGTACAATTCAATAATGAATTCCCAAATGTAATCAAGAATGATTTGTGATATAAATACTGCATTATTAGTGAATCAGGGATCGTTCCACATCAGGGGGATAAAGTTACATTTTCAAGAGTAGATGTAGAGTGAAAAGAAGAAAATGTACATCTACATCAATATGTCATCCTTGAGTCTTGAGATCCCTTTCCTCCATATTCCATGCATTCAGTCCATTACCTTGTGATATCAAAAAAAAACACAGTGACCCACATGCTTCAATCTTTGTGCATTTTAACCACATCTGTTGAAATTAGTTAAATGTATCCCATATAATCAGATAACCCATTTAAAGCAACCTGCTATAGTGAATTAATGTCTCCAGCATCTAGATGTCCTCCATGCAATCCTCATGAACTACCTTCATGTTTTCACCATGTGGTTGCTACACTTAATATGTGAACAAAAAGCCATGCATCCTACTATTTTAGCATTGGAGAGGTATAACCTTACCTTTCTCCCATATATTGCTTGTACAGAATGCTTATGGACTGATGTCCAAAATCAATGAAATAATCTATAAACAAAAGATATAGATCAATTTGTTGCCAGACATTTTAATTGAATATTAGTCCATGTGCTGTTGATAAACCAAGACATTTTATGACTTTTTACTAAGTGTTAGGTCATGAGGGGACCCTGAGTCATCTGGATTGGCAATCCTTTCAGCAAGGACATTTACTTGAGTAGATACAAAACTTAATTAATCTAGCATTCATTTTTAGTGCTTTGCACATCAGACTAGTAGTCCCCCCTCCCTCAGTCCAGTGAGGGTGTATTTTTTGTGATCCTACGTGAGGTTGCTTACTGGTCACATATGGGCCAAGACTTGGATATGTATTTAGAATGGGGTCTAGAGTTTGCTCAGTTCCAGCCAGTACTCGCACTCACTGGGCTCCTTTAAAATCTAGATGAATGACATTACCATGGTCTGATCTTCAAATCAACTTTATTGGTCCAGTGGTTTGTTCGGCATGTGCCAACAAATATGTGTTGACTGTTACATGCCACTCTACCAAATTAATTGAAAGTCTCCCAGCCCAAAATTGCAAGACGGGAACCACAGCCACGTTATTGATCAATCACATCTTTTCTTATTTTGGCCTTCCCCAAAAGATTCAGTCCAACCAGGATAGTCATTTCACCAGTAAGGTGCTGATAAAGATATGGGAAATTCTAGGAGTAAGATCTATCTATTATCTATCTATCTATCTATCTATCTATCTATCTATCTATCTATCTATCTATCTATCTATCTATCTATCTATCTATCTATCTATTTATCACCCAGCCTTTAGCACCTACAATAAAACAAAAGTGGGGATCTTAAAGAAGTTCATGGCAGATTCTGGACCCATCTGTGACTTGTAAGTACCACTAGTACTGATGGCATTGAGATTTACCCATACCTATGCTAAGATGTCTCCTTTTGAATGCTTGACTGTTAGAAAAAGAGTATTGCCCCAATATCTGTTATACCAAAGGAACCTGGAGAATTATGCAGTAAATACCAAGTCCTTTTATGACCTGCACACCTCCAAAAAGGAATATGAGGTAAGTGAAATGAAAAGAAATGATATTTTATTTATGTCGCGCTCGTACACAAGTGATCAAGTTTACCTTCTATCTTGGTGAGGGGGCTTTGATATCAGAAACAAGAGCTCTCTGGTTTACTACAAAATCAGGATACCAAAAAGGGAACTGATAGAGGAACACTCCATCCATGTGAACCATCTGAAGACATATCATCTTTGAGATGCCCTTAATCAGATTGAGAAATCAATTCTTTCTCACTGTGAAATGTCCTCTGACTAAAAAGGAATCTGCATCAGAAAAGTAAGCAACAGTGCTTCGATGAAAGGATCAATGTTATATCATTATTGTTAAAAATAACATTGTAGAATGCCTGTAATAATTAAATGTAAGTCCACAGAGATTGAAATGTAGAGTAGGGTGTAAAATATGTGATCTTAATCATGTCAAGAGGTATTAGTAAACCTACCTTTTTACTCCCCATCTCTTAGTGTTATAACTTGATTTTGTTTACAGCCTCAAACATAGAACACAAGAAGCAAGTATCACCAAGAAGGAAATATTATGGTGACAATCCCAACATCATCACCCAAGAAGAAATGTAGTGAAAAAAGACACCCTTGTATGAACAGTCAAAACAATGGCAGTCACTGCACTGCACCAAGAAGAGACTGTACAATCTAACTTTTCTTTGAACCAATTTGAAGTCAAAGTATGAACAAAACCACCTTTCAATAATTCATAAAAATAAAAAGCACAGCTCCTGCCCCCATGTCAATCCCCTCGTGACATTGGTCACAGGTGGAGGAAAGATTTTTAGAGGACAGTAAGATATATGGAGAATGGCTGCACCTAATGCGAGGGGTGCCAGAATTCTGACTTTTCACTATTTTATTTACATGCGTTGTGTTTACAGGTGTACATGCAAAATGAGGTAGTAACCTTCTCGGCTGAGAGACAGCACCTCACTTATGACACAGATTTCACCACAATCTGAATATTGATGGACTGCATAGGCAACAATGCAATAAAGACCAAGAACTGGGTTGTCTTTGGTTTTAACCTCCCAATATGCTGGAAGTTACCCACCTCTTCCTGAAACACATCTGCAGATTGGAAACCCTGTATCATTGCTTTATCCATGATGGACAGATTTAACTAGAGCATTATAATGTTCCACAATGAAGCAAATCATCTAGTCATCTAAAAATGCAGTTTTATGATCCTTTGTTAGACATACTGTTTCTAACAGGAATTGACTGCATTGGACTAGTCCATTCATTAAATGAATTCCTTTGGTAGTCCACGGCTAGAGGAATATTGTACATTTAATAGTGGAACAGCACAGAGCACATGTGAAAGAATATATAATCAATGCTAATGTGTTTTGTGCTTCAATCAATGTCTCATTGCATCCATTGCAATAATAATGGGTATTTGCTTCCAAGCATTTGCCTGGTGGCTTTATCACACAGCTCTACCCGTGTGTGTCTTTACTGTGCTTCGTTTTCCTGTGCTGTGCCATCCCCTTTCATTTGTTATCAAGGTGTTCCATCTTCACCCTATCCCTCATAAAGGATGTTCCCCTGCATCCCCCAGTCACATCCCCTTCCTCTACCCCACTAACCGGCTTACCTCATCTTTGTTTTCTGTTCTCTAACCTGTCCCTAACTTTCATTGGTAACTTGTCCAGAAACAGTAACCGACTTACCCCGTCCTTGTTTGCTGTACCCTGCTGCCTATATCCTTTTCACTTTCCTCTCTACCCTGCCCCATTCACACCCTTTCTCACACCCTCTCAACCAATTCCCTAAGCAGACACACTTTCATGCCTAAGACATTTGCAGGAAAGCTGATGAGGCAAACAACCACTGTGCAAATCACCCCAAAAAAGTGTGGCCAATACAGGGAGAGAGTGCTGTACAGAAGGGAACCTTCCAGGAGTTACAGGAATGGTACATGGGTAGTAGAGGGGCTAGCATGTGTAGGGGAAGCACATGAGAAGGAGGGAGAGAATTAGGGTTGAGTGGAGCAATCTGAAATTATTGAGATTTTTTGGGGAGAGTTGGGTCTTCAGGTCATTGGAGAAGTGTAGGATGTAGGGGGGCAGTCTTAGCTGCATTGGTAACAAGTCCAGAAACCCAGTGCATAGCAGAAAAAGGCATGTTTCTTAGTTTTGTCCTCTTGCAGTTGTTTGTTTTCCATCTCTCAATGTGCACACAACAAGATATATATCTTGGGAGATGGGTGATTTACTCACAATGCCCCAAAGGTGAGAAAGCAGACAACAGACTAAGGAACAAGTGAGTAACAGAAACACTGAAAAAGAGAGTAAGGAAAGACAATACTGAAAGTGAATCAAATCCAATAACAGGAAAATTGAAGGACCGAGATAAAATGAGTGAAATGGGGTCAAACTGTTCATGACCTTCTTTTAAGTCATGGAATTAATTTTCTAATGGAATATGGCATTAGCACCCCATTCCAAGAGCTGGAAGGGGGGCTAATGGTCCAGCAGCCAGCGTTATAGGCCCAAGGAAAGTGAGAGCCTATAATGAAGGCACTGGGACGTTACCCCCATTCCAGCCCTTGGAGCAGGGTGCTAATGCCATATTTCATTAGAAAATTAATAGTCTGAAACATGTCTAGGGATGCTTGTGAAATCGTGCAGAAGGGATATGACCAACCAGTCTGGCTGGACTGCCCCTTGTGAGGTGAGACCAACCCAGATATGCATATGGTCTTTGCCCTTCTGTAATAGCTTGTCAGGTGGAGAAAAATGGTCTGCGGGGTTGCCCAGAGCAATGCCAGAAGTTAATATTAATTTTAAACTTTCCAGCCATCACCTATTGTATCTTACTGGACTCAGGCAGTATGCACAACTTCATATGGCCAGGTATTACTATCTGGTATTCAGCCCAAAGGAATGTGTATGGCAGCCTCCTGCATCCATGGAGATCAGGCCTCCTATTTCTCTGCAAGGGTCCCAATCCAAGTCGACTATACTGTGTGAAGCATCTCAGTCTTAATCAAACCCAATCTCCTATAAGACTTAATCATCGGATTAATGTTTACACTATTTAACGAGTGGATGGAGTCCTTATATTATCTGGGACCCTCAGAGGGAGTGTTCAGGGCCAGACTACATCAGTTAAACTGGGCAAACAAGTGTTATGCTTGCGGGAGAAAAGGGTATCCCTCCTACTGATGCCAGAGAGAGAAAATTCCCCAGTTAACCCAGACCATCCCAAGGAAAGGAAAGTATATAAGTGCCATGGACAGGAATCCAAGGTGGAATACTGCAAAGCAAGGGTAGAGGTATGTGGTAGGGCTTGCTTTCTCACCCTGTCAGTGGAGGGAGCCCCACACCCTTTCACAGTTTGGCACATATGGGCAGGCTCCCTCTCAGCATGTTCTTACCTGCAGCTAAGGCGGCAGTGTTGTCACTGTTAGGCAAAGTGTGCATGCAGTACCCTCTGGGACCACTACACAAAACTATGACCACAAGTATAAGCAAAAACAACCTTTGGTATAAGTCTGTACCACACAGTTTTTGGTAGCAAGCTGAGCAGCCAGGCTTATTTCAAGAAGGAATGTGATCTTGTAATGAGGTTACACAGATGTCTACATTTACAAGTAATCAAATATAGACTTGTACTCAAGGTTTCTTGGTAAAACACTTATTCATTTATTAGACAGTCAGTTAGAAAACATTCACTAAAAGGAACAATCAATATCACATAAAAATATACTAAAATACTTCACACTATCAGGTTCTGAGGCATTTAAACTACTTTGAAGGAGGAGCAAAATGGCATTCAGAGCATTTGAAGTAGGAGCAAAAAGGCATAAGTTAATACAACAAATAGTAGAGTTACTCTTAAACAGTGCAAATAGTTTGAGTTCACCAGAGGAGTTGTTCAAATGCAGTAGGCAGGCCAAAGTCAATGGGCTAGAGTCTTGTATAAGTAAAAACGGTTCTGGTATTTAAACGCAATAGTCTTTGCCACGGTTCTCAGAAGTAGTTCATAGAAGACAGATTCATATGTCGGGTCACAAGCTGACCAGGCCTGCAAGTTGCCAAAGTTTCATCTCACTGTTCCTGAGCCTCAGTCGTGGGGCCATGAGGGAGGACATCGGGGAACTCCTGCACTGCATGGGGACTTGTCACAAAGCTGGCAAACTGGCAATTCTTCGATTTCGATAGCTGTCTTCAAGCACACAAACTGGTGTCCTTCTCCCTGGCTTTTCGGTTTCCTGCTGCACTCTGATGAGAATACAACCAGCTCTGTGAATAGTGTCGAGGTGGCTTACAAGTTGATTGGTCCCACCAACTCAAAGGAAGAAGTCGTCCATGAAGGGCTTCTCTGTTGAGATGAACTTGCCGATTTGGACCTGCAGCAGAGCTTCACCGAGCAAACCAATGGTCCAGGAGTTGCAGCAGCAGTCCTCTTCCAGCTTGTCTTCGGTTCTTTCATTACAGTGGTCGACTCTGCCTTTCAAGCCAAGAGACTCACCTTTTAAACAGTTTTCTCCCATTCATTCCAGCCTAGCTGCCACTCACCCAGCAGATTGGCTGTCGTTACCTGACAGTCAGCCAGCCAATCATGCCAGAGTGCATTTAGGTCTCCGAGGAAACTAAGCACAGAGAGTTTCGGGCACCTCCCTCACTTCCTGCCCACCCCAGACACTCAGGAAGCAGAGGCGGCCTTCAGTTCTGAAGCCCACCAAAGGCGTAGGAACAAAGGGACCAAATCTGGTGTGGCGCGCAGAGACAAACTCTAGAAGGACCTTTCCAATAAGAAATGGCGAAAAAAGAAGACCGGGCCCCATTTAAACAAAGTAGGCTCAGACGCCATCTTGAAAAACATGGCTCCCGTGATTTAACGATACCGTTGTTCACGGTCGTGAAAAATCATGGTAGTTCATTGTAAAACCACTGTCACCAGCCATTTTGAGAGGAAAGGGTAGCATTTGACTGCTACATGAGTTTCTAGACATAGGGGGTACTATGTAACTCCTCCAGCACTCTATTGTAAGATAGGGTGTGCTGGGTCTAGGAATTTAAAAAGACTAGTAAAGTCAATTTAACTGTACTTTCTCTGGGAAACAGTAGTTTATCCCAGAGAAGTTATTTACACCTTGGGACAGCCTAAAAAGGTTTCCCTGTGTCACTGCACTGAGGGTGCTGTGTGACGCACATGAAAATATGATGCCTGTGGAGTTGTCTAAAACTCCATAACCAAAGAAAATAAACACAGAACACAAACAGAAATAAAAGTTAAAAGTACAAAAGTTTAGCAAAAGAGCTGGAGGGCTCTAAGGTGGGAGGAATTGTAACATTTATGAGAATTTTCCCTAACAGTCACTGAGGAAGTCCACCAGTTAACTGGACGAGCAGCAGTCGACAGAGTTGCCCACAGGGAGACCCAGAGAAGCAGTGCCGCTCCAGCATCCCTGGAGGGCATTCAATGGTGGTAGCTGTGGCAGTGTTAGCAGGATGCCTAGATAGGAATAACAGGGCAGCTAATCAAGCACCCATGGGAGGCCACAGGGTGCTACATCTCGCACCACACCGGCAGAAATAGAGAAGAAGGGTCTCGGAGCCAACACTAGGACGACCGCTGGAGCACGGCAGTGAGAACAAAGCAGCAGCCTGGATTGTGCAGTTCAGAAACAAAACCACTAAACCACTGGGGATTTTTGTTAATAAATAAAAGCCAAACGAAAGCCTTATTAATCCCACTAAACCACCAGGGAACTATGTACTAAAGAAAGGCCTACATCAAGGCCATGTAAAGTAACATCCTCTATCCCACCAGGGATTTATATTAATTTGATTGGATTTTGATTTTGAAGCATTTATAAGCACCCATACAATGAACCAAATCGAATCCTGGCACAGATGAAGTGTGTCAACAAACAGAATGTAGGGATCAATCACATCACAGTAGTATCACTGAAGTCACAACAAAATAACACATTATTTGAAGAGATTAATTTTTCAACCTGCTCAGAATGTTAAAAGGGAAGTGGTTTTCCTTAAGTTTGGGGGAAGGCTGTTCCACACTCTGGGCCCAAAGACTAAGAATCTACAATCTCCCCTTGAGACACATTTTGTCCTGGGGATAGTAAGTAGGGATTTACGATCCAGCCTTAGGGCCTGAGCGGGATGGTAAAATTTCAACTTATCCCTCAGATAGCTTGGTGCCAAACCATTAATACATTTAAACACCAGAAAAACAATCTCGAATTTTATACGATCTCCCACCGCTAACAAATGAAAGGAGTGACAGAGGCCTGAGGTTGGGGTATTTTTAGGTATGCCAAACACTAGTCTGACTGCTGTGTTTTTTGCTTTTTGTAGGCGGTGGATCTGTTCAGCCAGAACTCCAGCAAGGAGTTGGTTACAATAGTCTAGTGTGTTTAGCATTAACTAGAGCTCCCACAACCAAAGCACGGTCAGTCTCAGGCACATAAGGGAGAGCTTGCTGCAACAGCCAAATGTTATAAAAAGCTGACTGCATATTAGCTGAGACTTCACCATCACAGCCCAGGTCACTCTGTCATATTCATCCCAGGTTTTTTACCTTGGAAGCATATTTGAGCTTTGAGCCTAGAAACAGAGGTAGGGGGGGATTACTATTCCCCTCCAATAGGTGTTTTGGTCCAAAGAGGATCACCTCTGTTTTCTTTGGGTTAAGCTGTAGCCAGTTTAGTGCCATCCATCATCCATACCCCTATTTCTTCAAGGCATCTACCCACCTTGGCGAGTGCATTATCCACATCATCGATCATCATCATCATCTAAAATACATCTGCGTATCATCAGCATATGATTGAAACATGATATGATGCTTCTCCAGTATGTCCATCAATAGACGAAGATAGATATTGAACAAAAGGGGAGAAAGCACAGAGACCTGTGGCACACCACAGCATTGTGAGAGGATTTCTGAGACGAAGCCTCCCACCTGTACACATTGTATGCACCCCGCCAGGAATGATAAAAACCAATCCTGAACACATATAACCACATTCCCTTTGTTTTTTAGGCGGTCTAGCAGGATACTATGATCCACTGTGTCAAACACAGCGGATAGGTTAAGCATCACAAAAATCTCTAATTTCTACTGCACAGTACAAGATTCAGCATCTAGTTTATGGCATGCCCACAGGGGTGGAATCTAGAGTGCACTACTTTCTCACCCTTCCCCTTAGGCTTCACAGAACCCATTAACACCAGTTTCTCTTTGAATATTCTTTTCTTGGTGCTTTAAGAAGTGTAGAACCAGTCCTTCTGAAGATTGCACAAAGGTTTAAAGGGGTTATCTTCTTAAAAGACTTAAATGTGAGCAAGTCGTCTTTTATTAACTTGCTCAACCATCTCAAGCTATTCAAAATAAAAATCAACAGCTTTATCTTGACATGAAAAGCCTTGTTCCCATTTTCCGTCTTTATGTGAATCACTGGAGATAAATCTGCTTCGGCTTCAAAGTGTTCCTCAAATTGGAAAAAACTAGATTTAAAAAATTCTTTTGCTGACTTATTTTATTCTATTCAATGGTCCAAATGCAGTTTGAAATCATGTTTCTTTCTGACCATCAACTTGTTTCTGTCTTTTTTGTTGATGTTGTCTTTTTTATGTCAACACATTCTTATACTGCTTTAATTACGTGTGGTTCGACATAGACTCTTAATTCAGATTACTTTGCTCAAAAGTTCTGCAGTTTAAAACACGTGTTCATCAATATTCTGTAACACTTGAGGCATATTAGTATTTTCTCAGAAGATGTAATAACATTTCCAAAACAACCATTAGTAAAAATTGTACTTCACAACAGTGCATCTTCAAACAGTTACCTGTAAAATAAACATAGTAAAATAATTTTAAAACAGCTGGTGTGGTAAATGTAGTCATAATTGTTTGATGCTTCCATTTAATTGTCAGATTCTTTTATAGTCACCACAAGACTAAAATGAAGCACTGAACACATGTTACATTCCCATAATACTTTCCATATCCAGTATACATTTCTCCGCCGTAATAAAGATACTGGGGTACTGTAATGCATTACTCACAAACTACCAGGAGACATATATAAGCATCTGGAGGAATGCAATGGATTACTTTTTGGGATGTCTGGAATAGGAACAGGAAAGGATGAATTAGCAATGGGTTACCAAGATGAACAACATGGAGACATGAGCAATGTAACGAATTATTAAAGGAATGTTGGCACAAGAGGGATGTGAGTGTGATATAACAGTTTATTGGTGGTGAAGTGGGATGAGAAAAAGTGACAAGTAGGTAATTAAAAGAATAACAGGTAAAGTACTAGGAGAAGTAGGAGGGAAACAGAAATACCATGAAGATAACATTTCCATTTACTCTTGCCCCTGCCAAATATGTAAACACACACACTTCAATCCGACTTTCCTTCTCTATCTTGTAATGACTGAGTTAAGTAATGACTAACTAATTCAATAACAGGTATATGACGATCAGGGGTATTTTAATGTATCATTAATGGGGTACGAGGATGAGAAAGAAGAACATAGTGAGGGATGTCGAAGGAGATTGCAAGAAACTTGATAGATTACTAAGTGGTTCATAAGAAGAGAAACAGGGAGACATGCTTCTGTATCACATTCACACCCTTCTTGAGAGAAAAGCCTTCCCTCGGCCCACGTTAGCACAACAGGCGAAAGAGGTGTATCGCTTGGCTGTGCATGCTTTACCTTTATGATTGGGATCACTGTTGGTTTATGGAAGTGTGGGGGCTGAGTAGGCAGTTTAGCCACTACTCGTCCTTATACTGTTGCTGAACAGACATGTTTTCATCACACCCTGTTAACATAGGCCAAGTCAGTTTTAGTTTTGGTCCTTAGTCATCTACACATACATTTAACAATTCTGCCATTGTCATGGAGCCTCTAGAATTCTAGCATGTAGGAATTATTTGTCCTCCCATTCCTTGCAGTTGCCCTTAGTGTGTGTCTACCTCTGAATTAGTTCTGTGCCAGGTTTCCTGCCCCTTTTCTTTTGTACAGTCAGGGTTGAGTAAAACCATATGCTTGATGATTTTCTTTCTTAGTTTACTTAAGATTGATGGGGCTTGTACATCATATCTTATTGTGATGTCTTTGTGGAATAGTGGTTGCTCAAAATAGCTTTGGGCTTCTGCGAACAGACATCATGTTTATTACTGTCAACTAAGGTGCCAGCAAACATCTTCTTGATTAATAATTTTCCAGGGTGCTCATGGGTTAGTGTGGTGAGTTATTGCGTATATGTTCTTAACTGTGGCAACTGTACTATTTCCTTCGCTCATAGTATGGTCTGACCAGAAATTGATTGACTCTCAACTCAGACATCTAGGTGTTAAGAGTAAGGATTACATGCAGGGTATGGCAGTATAAGGGAGTTGGGATTTGTAATAGATGTGAGAAGCATATGAATAGCATTTTTGAGAAAAGGGTCTGAGCTTGGCTGTTGGGAATGTTTTTATTCAGATATTACAATTTCTCAATACAATTACTTTGCAGAGTTGAGGACTGAGGTTCAGCCATTTATTTATTTGAATTATTTTGTATTTATTTTTATTTCATTTATTGGGTATTTATAATGCACCTATATTCTACAATTATTTGGAGAACGCTAGCAAAGATTATGGCTATTTCAACATGATACTCTTGCTTTGATGCACAATTTTACATGGTTATTGCTTTTATATGCTATTGTTACATCATGTTTTTTATATTAGTGATTATTGACATTGGAAATATTAAATGTGTTAACTGTATGATCCAAAAATGCAATAAACGTTTTTTATTTTTAAATAATGCACCTATGCAGTAAATGGTATTTCAAGCTGCAACAAGACAGGGGGCAGAGGAAGAATAACAAAACCGGTACTACTAGACCTTGTGTCATTCCAATTGTGCAAATGCAGTAACAAGAAGTGCAGGGGAGTGAGGAGGTGAGGTGGGGGGTGCCGGTCAGAGTTGAATGCGCTAATGTTAAGGAGGGAATGAAGTGCAGGTCAGAGTGGAGGGCATGCAAGTGCTGGGGGGATCAAGGAATGAAGAGGGTCCTGGGCTATGTGAGTGCTAATGGGAGGCCAGGTGTACAAGTGCCAAGGGAATGCAGAGAGTGCAGGGGAATAAGGTCCACAAGCTAAGTGTGAAGAGGGGGCTGGATGGGACCAAAAGGGGTACAGGCCCAGCCAGCAAGTGCAGAGGGAGGGACCCCGTGTTGGCAAGTGCAGGTTGGGGGGTCATGGGAGACCAATGTACTGGGGTAGAATGGGCGAGGAGGGCCTGGTGCCCTTTATGAATCAGACCAAACCAGGCAGCCAGTCAAAACGCGGCAGAGGGGGACGTTAGCAGGGGAGGGGGAGAGGGAAGGAAGAAGAGACGCTTCCAGAATTTAAGGAGATCTGGCTCAAGTCTGAGAGGGGTAGGGAGGCCATACCAGTGGGAGGCTCCTGTGGAAGAGAAAGAGATCTACTCCCCACTCTCTGCTTGGAAAAGCATCTGATCTGCAGAGAGTTGGAGCTAGAAGAACGAAGGGCTCTAGCAGGGAGGTATTTAGGGAGAGTGAGTTGGGATTAGCCTGATTCCAGGCCCCAGAAAACCTTGTGGATGATGCAGAGGGTCTTCAACCTGATTCTTGCAGCAACCGGGAGCCAGTGGAGAGGTTTTAGGGCCAGAGAGATGCAGTCCATGGGCTTGAGACAAGGGATACGTCTTGCAGTCCTGTTTGGGATTAGTTGAAGGGGGCAAAAGGAGGATTTAGGCAGATTGAAGAGGCTGTTGCAGTAATCCAGCCTAGAGGACACCAGAGCTCTGGAGACTCTGAGTTTCTGGGGGAAGGTGAGGAAAGGGAGCATGCCTTTGAGGAGGGGCATCTGAAAGTGGGCCTTCTTGGCAAGGTCTGTAATGTGTGGAGAGGAGGAGAGAGTGGAGTAAAAGATGACACCAAGGTTTTTTGCAACCAACAACATTCACAAGACTGACTGCTGAATAACCCAGTCAATCTCTAAAATGGTCAGAAACTGTGACCAAATTCTGTATCATTGTCAACGGTATTTATTAATGGAAAGCATAATTTATATGATTCTCTCATACAAAATTAATCAGACTAGAACTTAATACATTTGATCTCAAAAGTAAAACAATTTTCCAAAGTTTGGGTTAAACCTCGGTTTATAACTCCTCTCCATTCCTTTTGTAGAAGTGTTTTCATGAAGCAATCACATTTAATAATGACTTCACAGATGATGTCACTTGAATTCAAACCAAGTCTTCCTGATGTGGAGCTCCTTGTAGACAATACACTATGCATTTCGGGACATGTTGCCTCTTCTTCAGGTGTAACTATGATCTAATGTTGTGAACTATATAGGATATAAAGATAAATGAAAGGGTGTCAGTAAGCTCAATGCATTAATTGGTTAAATGTCAATGAATAGTGACACCATTGATGGTGTACTAACCTGTCTGATGATTCTATCTGGTCCCTTCATCAACTAACTGGGTGTGTTCACAAGTCAAAGCTGCAGAACATTCATATCGAATGTCTCTTTTAATGTACACAACATCATATAATATAAAGCATGTACATGTTCCTTGACTTAATATATTAGATGCACTAACTCGGTAATTGAAGTTTGATTTGTAGAGTATAAGCGATGTGGCCACCTCTGAGGTCCCATTCAACTCCCCGCTCTTCTATTTTTGCTGCAATGCAGGCGAAACAGCTTAAGTATTTATTGTTGTCCTCTTCATTTTGAGTTAAAGATTACTTAACGCAATCCAATCGTTTAATGTCCTCTTTGATTTACCTTGTCTTCATTCTGGTGAACTGCATGACACGGGAACAGGGAGATGGCTGGCAAAACAGCCTCCCGTCCCGAGTCGGCTTTTTGACTCGCTTCGTTGCGGTCATATGAACCAGACGTCCTACATGATTGTCATTCGATAACGTAATGACGTGTTGGTTCCTGGTATTTCTGAGTTGTACGATTCTGTCCAATGCACAATACGGGAACGAGGGGGTGGCTGTAAAGCACAGCCTCTTGTCCCTTTTCAGCATCTGTCCTCACAAGACCACGGCCACGTTGTGTGACCAAAACTGTTAGATAATGATGCTTCCAATTTATTACTGCTAGTCATATGTATAACATAACAATAAATACACTTCAAAATGTTTGCAATATGATAAGTGACAAAAACTACTCAACAGTGTCCATGTTGTCTAAGGGTAATGGTAGCTTAATGGTAATGTCTGTGTGTCAAATCACTCACCCAAATTCCCGTATAAGTAGTTGGTTTTCTGCCATTAGTATAATGGTTCTATACAAAGTATCATGTTCTTCTGAAAGTCCCATGTTCTTCTGTTGACAGATGGTCATAACCCATCACACATCTGCATTCTTGACGTGTTAATTTCCACATGCCAGTCACCTTTTCCCTATTCTAGCTTGTTTTTGATGGTGTGCTTGCAGCTTAATTAACAATTACTTTGCAATCATCTCTAGATGACAGTACACTGCTAGTCAATGGTACACAGTTTAATTATAGAACACAAGTCAAATTAATATTCATCCCCTTAGGGCTCAGAGATTCTAAACGTTCAATCCAGTGAATTTCTTTTTGATGTAATAGTGTATTTCTGTTTCCCCTCTGCCTGGGGCATCTGACTTCTGACTGTTCTAGAATGGCTAGTTTCATCTGTGCTATAGTGTAATGAAGTGAATTGAAATGCTGTGCTACTGGTGAATGAGTTGAACCAGTTTGTATGTTAGATTTATGTTCTGTCCATCTTAGTTCAACATTCTGTGTGGTAATGCCTACATTGAACCAAGGAGAAGGGGTCCATGGACGGTGGGCAGAGATTAGGAGGGAGGGAGGGAGCTGGCATCCTAATGAAAGGGATCTCAGTCTTACTGCCATTAAGGCAGAGATTGTTAGCAGCACACCATGCCTAAATAGCAATACGACAATCAGGAATGAGAGAGGAAGAAGATGAGGCAGTTGGGGGAAGCTTGAAAGAGAGCTTAGTGTCATCTGCATAACACTAGAAGTGAGGAGAGAAGGTGGAGATCAAATGGGCTGGAGGGGCAGGGTAGATGTTGAAGAGCCAGGGTAAGAGGATAGAGCCCTGAGGTGCACCACAGGTGAAGAGTGTGATGGAGGAGAGATAAGAGCCCAGTTGAACATGGGATAGTTGGTCAGAGAGAAAGGAGGTCAACCAGTCCAGTGACAGGTCCATGAGGCCAAGGGTATCATGCAGTCCAATTATAAGGGTGGCATGATTGAATGTATCAAAAGCAGAGAAAAGGTCAAGTAGGATGAGAACAGAAGGAGAGTTGGAATTGATATTTGAGAGCAAGTCTTCATGTGTTCAGGAGTGCAGAAACACTTGCGTACAGGTGTGTTATAAATGCCATATCATATCATATCATATCAGTGTGCATGCCTCTGGCTGCTCTGAAGTCAGACTATTGGTCATAGAGACATTCAACAGATTCACTGCGGTGGACCACCTGGGAGATTACTAGCTTCTCCAAGAGTTTGCCCAGGAAGGGGGTAATGGTAATAAGGCAGTAGTTGGTCGGCAGAAGGGGTCAGCAAAAGGGTTTTTGAGGAGAGGGTGCACAAGGGAGTGCTTGAGGCGTAGCAGAATGGAGCCAGAGGCAAAGGAGTGATTGAAGAAATCAGCCAAGGCTGGAGCAAGGGAGACACTGTTGTTGTTGATAGCTCTGGAGGAGCCGGGGAGCACGTGTTTGGAGGAGACTTTCATAGATAGTACAGGGATGTGGTATGCCCATCTCTGGTGGCAAAGTGGACAGATGGGTGGCAGAAAGAGGAGTGGCAGGAGAAGGAAGGAAGTTGATGAGATGGAAGAGATCTATCTAGAAGGTGGAGGATGGGCTGAAAGCCCTGGAGAGCCCTGGACCATGACCGCGCCTTTTTGCTAGACTTCAATGATGGCCCTATAGGATGGGAAATATGCCAAGAGTACTTACCATCAAGAGTAATTACCATCAGGTTCCACCATTAATGGGCAAAGAAGAGACAGGAGAGAGCACTGAGACCAAATGGGCAATCCAAAGGTCCGGAGAGGGAATGACAAAGAGGATGTCAATGACAGTCTGCCTGGAAGAAGCGTTGACATAGGTGTCAGCGATGGGCAGGCCTGGATTGGAGACCAGGAGATCTTTCTTGAACTTTTTCCTTCCAGCCTTCGAAAGAGAGATAGTATAGGTGATAGAGTAGCATTTAGAGAAAATAGAAGGCTGGAAAGCACTGTGGAGGGAGAGAGCAGAGAGATAGAAGGCAGAGAAAAGGAGGGAGGGAGAACTGCACAATGCACGATGAACTCAGCAGGCAGCCTAGCAGCAAACACAGCAGCAAATGCAAAACACCTAGCTTTGAGTTTCCTGGCTAGGGGAAAAAGTCTACATTTCAAAACACAGCAGCAAATGAAAAACACCTCCATTCCTGCTAGAATGTAATAAATGAGGTCAATGTAGTGTTGGCATTATGGGTTCATGTTGTCACCAGTTGTTCAAATGATAAGTAGGTACCTATTTTGAAGGGAATGCATTGCAAACCCATCTCGGTAGGCCAGTGGGTGCCAGAATCCACATCACCAGGCAGTAAACAGAGGACTGCAATAGGGAGAACATCGGGAAACAGGCCCTTTCCTGCTGTATACACTGTCTCTGGAGTAATTTAACAATATAGATAGGACTGGCCCCATCCATCTTAAACTTCAGTAAAGACCTTCCATGAACATCACACTAAGCACTGATTGGCCACTCAACCCTATGTCTCACCCTCTAAAGACACCACCTCTCCTGCTGTCCCTAACCATCCAACACAACTTTGCCACCCCTGCACTCTACTTGGAATCACACAGATGTATCGCCTTTTTAAAGCAATCTGTTGCTACCCAGCTAGGTTGCACTTCATAAAACAATTTTATTATTGAAATTTCTAGATGGAACAGTTCTATCTCTTTTTCTCCACATATGCGTCTGCAGCCTCTTTAGCTCTCTTCGCCCAGATTCCAATGAGACGGGCGTTAGCACGAGCCATACGCAGGCTGGCGAAAGCCTTGAAGTTCTTATCATCCTCAGAGATCACACGGGCTGTTGGGTGTCCTGACCCACGTTTAAGCTATCATGCCACAACATTTGGTGCTGTGGCCTAGAAAATTCAAGATGGCGGAAAACCCACATGTGCGCCGAAATCCAGGAAAGCTGCGCAGTTTGTGCGCACACCGAAATGGTTGCCTCACTTGCCACCCACCAGTGCGAGAACGAAAGGCCGGGTTGCCATGAGGGAAATGGGTTGCCAAAGGAAAAACAGTAGCGCCGGTTAGCTTCAAAGCGCTTTAAAACCACCATTGGACTACCCGCACAGTAGTCTGAAACCATTGGGAATGGCAATGCTGATTGCCAAATGCAACCTAGAATTGTTGGGAATTCATTTTCTTAAATCCCAAAAATGGGTGCAGTACCAGTACTCACCACTATCCAAAAGCCGGCATTTTAAAACCACACCAGATTTTACTTTTTGTGTAAAACTGAATGAACCCAAAGCAGGCTAAAGAAAGACTTACTGAGAGGTGGATACAATGTAAAGTGATATTCTGAAGCGACTTGAAGGTTTATAACAAGACTGGCTGAGCTGTGGATTGCAGCAGTTTAAGTTGCACTGGATTTAAAGACACTAAAATCGAAAATGTTTAGATTAAATGAGTGACCTATGTTTGGTGTCACATGCCTTTGTAACTGTTTAAATGTCATAGTTTTAAACTTAGAATCAGCCTTCTAGCTGCATATGTGAAAATGTTTAGTTTTATTTGAATGCAGAAACTGGGGAACAGAAATGACAGCTTAAAGAGATTCCAATTTGCCTGGCAACTACCCCATCAGGAGTGAAACTTGAGTCACAGCTGTGTTCCCAGGCCTAGCTGCCCTTTTGCTGCTCACACTAAGGATATGCCATCTATCCGATAATTGAATTACCTGTGCTCTGCAGGAGAGTGAACAATGCAACTCCCTTCACCCAGGCAGAGGGTTTATTGAGAGGATCATAAATGGCTTCCTCTTGAACAATGAGCCTCTCCTGAGTCAGGCAAAGGTTTTATTACAGCGGTCGTAAAATGTAGCTTCCTCTTGGCAGAAGCTGGGAGGAGCACTGCCTGTGAGAGCAAGCTGGCTTGGCAGAACTGGATAAACCAGTATTTCTACCTTGTGCTGAGAGGAAACCACACCCCTTTGGAGCCAGAACATAACTTTAAAAAGGTGGATCATTCATAGAGCGGACATGTGAAAATTTTATAAATGATACCATAATTCTTGTGATTTTTCTGCCCACATTTTAAGAGGTTTTTCGACCCGGTGGCGTGTTCAGGGGGTTTTTAGCGGAAAAGTGGATATTACTCTAAATGTATGCATGTTAAAAATCTGAAACTTCATCAGTTAATGTCCATACTCCCTGCACACATGTATGTAAAGTTGGGTCAATGTCAGAAAGTGAAAAATCAGTTAAAAAGTCAATTATGTGCCATTTCTGAATGCAAGCTCTTAGAAACAGCAGATTTGGACAGAGACATGGCTAAATTCAGCCACACCATGTATATGTAATTTCAAGCAACTGTGTAACTGTGAAATATGTCTTTTGTTATCAAATATAGAATATGTGCAATCTGACAGAGGAGTGTCCTATCTGCAAGCCATAAAATGACATCCCTCTGACTCACAGTTCATTCCCCAATCAAATGATAAATGGAAGTTTGACCAATTAGAAGCTGAGAGAGAGGTAGGGTCAGTGATGCTAGAACACACCCACATTCTAAACACATAAAAGCAGACAGACAGGACAGATAGGGACCTTCAAATCCATCTGCCGCTGGAAGCTCTGCCGGAAAAATCCATACTTTACCTCCATCAAACCTCCAGAGAGCCAAACTAGAGACTTCAATCTATCCAGAACTAGAGACCCAGACCAGAGAACCAGAGAGAGCTGACCCAGATCACTGTGAAGTGCAGAGACCAGAGGCGAGTTTAAAACCTGACCAGATCCATGGCGAGGCCCATTTCACTCAAGAATATAGTGTGAGTACCTAGAAAACTCTGCAGAACCAATCTCCTAGTTAAAATAATATAATTCAATCTATTTAATCTAAGTAGAACTGCCTCCTAACTGTCACCTGTCATTTGTAAAGCTGTCACTTGTCATTTCCTAGTTGCAAGCTGCACTTGTCTTTTTGAACTTTAAAATTTCAAATCTGAAAAACGACCTTCACAAAATCGCTCATATCTCCGCAACCGTTTGTGCTAGAGACTTGCAATAACTTTCATCTGAAAGGTTAGAATCTTGGCTTTCCTACGAACCTAGAACCGCATTCCTACCCCTTATAGTTTTACCGCTATCGCGGAACACGCATTCGCGAATTTTACCGCGATTTGCAAATTTCTTCACATGTAAAAACTGCTGCTGCTTGCCTTCCATTTGCCAGAAATTCGTTTAACCTGCTAACTATCCCTGCCTCATTGCTAGTGTGAGCCTGGACTAATATTAACTAGATACCACTCACCCTGAACCTCTGAAAGGGAATTAAAAGCATTTCCAGCATATTTCTCATCCATTGCTAGCACATATCAAAGCATTTGCCTGTGTTTTAAACTTCTGTCGTGTAAGCTTGCTGGGGTGAACTGATTTACATTGATTGCATTTCTGAGAACTGTGTGTTTTCCTTCCACTTCCTTGCCTTGCATCAAGGGGGGGAGGGGATTGCCAGAGAAAAGTGATCACATTGTTTGGTTGAAATCATATTGAGTATTTTCTGTACTGCATTCATTGAATATTGCATCCACCTGAGCTTACATAAAGCATCCTCTACCACATTATACTTTTGTTCCTATTTACCAGTGTGCTACCTTATCCATTTCATGTCAACTCATTAGTGATTATAAGAAGTGTGCTAGTGCCAGATTCTCCGTTGTTAATCTTTATCATATCAGATTAACAGGGTAATTCATAGAATTTCGCAGAAAAGTGTCGCAAGCGGCTGGCGCAGAGTGTCCGCGTGCGATTGACTGCGCCAGGCACGTGCGCTAAAACCGATTTCCGCGCACAGCGTATTCATGGATTTCATGCTCCCAAACCAGCCGTGGCGCAGAGTATCGCAGCGACCCTGCAGCAGCGCCAGTAACGCCCCCAAGAACGCCCTCGCGCAAGGAAAAGCCATCAAAATCGCTAAATCATCGCAAAGGGCTGCGCTAACCCTGGACCAGTTTACAGGGCAGCCAAACAAGGAACGCAAAGCGGGTAACGTGCATATCAGGGGTACACGTGAAGTCATACACGCGATTAGCCAGGGTACGTGTATTACAGGGGTACGCGGGAAGTTTAACACGCGATTGGCCAGGGTATGTGTATTACAGGGGTACGCGGGAAGTTTAACACGCGATTAGCCAGGGTAAGTGTATTACAGGGGTACGCGGGAAGTTTAACACGCGATTAGCCAGGGTACGTGTATTACAGGGGTACGTGGGAAGTTTAACACGCGATTGGCCAGGGTACGTGTATTACAGGGGTACGCGGGAAGTTTAACACGCGATTGGCCAGGGTACGTGTATTACAGGGGTACGCGGGAAGTTATACACGCGATTAGCCAGGGTACGTGTATTACAGGGGTACGCGGGAAGTTTAACACGCGATTGGCCAGGGTACGTGTATTACAGGGGTACGCGGGAAGTTATACACGCGATTAGCCAGGGTACGTGTATTACAGGGGTACGCGGGAAGTTCAACACGCGATTGGCCAGGGTACGTGTATTACAGGGGTACGCGGGAAGTTTAACACGCGATTAGCCAGGGTAAGTGTATTACAGGGGTACGCGGGAAGTTCAACACGCGATTGGCCAGGGTACGTGTATTACAGGGGTACGCGGGAAGTTTAACACGCGATTAGCCAGGGTAAGTGTATTACAGGGGTACGCGGGAAGTTTAACACGCGATTAGCCAGGGTAAGTGTATTACAGGGGTACGCGGGAAGTTTAACACGCGATTAGCCAGGGTACGTGTATTACAGGGGTACGCGGGAAGTTTAACACGCGATTGGCCAGGGGACGTGTATTCCAGGGGTGCGTGGGAATCATCACACGCGATTAGGCTGGGTGGGTCCTCACAGGTGTTCCCTGTACACCCTCCACGGCCCCTGCAGGCAGCCTACAAAACAGGGGACTACCCTGCACACCTGCTCATGTCCCCCTGCACCCCCACCCCCCAGCAGTGCAGGGGCAGCCCCCACCAGGCCCCCACTCATGTCTCCCACCACCCCCACCCTCCCGCCACCAGGGGCAGCCTCCACCAGGCCCCCACCCATGTCTCCCACCACCCCCACCCCCCCGCCACCAGGGGCACTCTCCACCAAGCCCCCACCCATGTCTCCCACCACCCCCACCAGTGCAGGGGCACCCTCCACCAGGCCCCCACCCATGTCTCCCAACACCCCCACCCACCAGCACTGTGGGGCACGTGGCCAGCAGGCAGTCAGGCAGCAGCAGATGGCAGGTGGGAGCGTGCTCAGGGCTCTGGGGGGCAGTAATTTCGCCTCCTGCCCAGGAGCGTGGTCTCTCGTGTGTGAACGCGTGGACAGCCTGATAGGTAGTGAAATCCCACACGTCAGCAAAGGCCCTTAGCGCGTAAACCCGTCAACAGCATATGCGCGCCTATAGTCACCTGCACGTGCAGGAAATTGTTGCGTGACACGTCCCAGTGTCAAAGCGTGTGATTGGTGAAAATGGATGTACACGTAGAAGTGACAAAGCGTGTGATTGGTGAAAATGGATCTACACGCAGAAGTGACAAAGCATGTGAATGGTGAAAATGGATCTACACGCAGAAGTGACAAAGCGTGTGATTGGTGAAAATGGATCTACACGCAGGAGTGACAAAGCGTGTGATTGGTGAACGTACACGCCGCGTAAGTGACGCTGTACGTGTGGGCCTGTATATAAGGTACATGTAGAACACCATTTCCTTGTACGTGCTTTTCGTGGAGAGCGAGTGGGTGAAATCTGTACTTCTTGTCGTTTCACACGCGATTTACTTCACAGCGTTTCCAGTTCGTATTCCCTGTTACCTCTGACAGCTTTTTCTCTTTTTTCTCTTTTACTGGTTTACCTGGGCCTGTTCCCTCAAACAGTGTCCCCTTCTACTGTTGTCCTGTCTTCTCAGACAGCGTACACATCTTCTTTTGGCGGGGGTTTAGCCAGCCAAACGCGCTCATTCTTCACGCTCTTTTACCTGGCAGACGGTGAGTCACGCACGTATCCAACTTCTGTGCTTGCCCCGTGTGTAGCCTACCCCTTCAGAGGTCATTCTAGGCTGCGTGTGACACGCATACGTTCATTCTTGTGTTACTGGGTGCCACAGCGTAGTGCAGGTTTTTCTTTCTGCACACGTGGTCTAGGAGGGGTTGCGTGCACGTCATCTCCCTTTTTTGGGCCTCCTGTGCGTTGCGTGACCCGTCATCTTTCCCCAGGGGTTACAATCAGCCGTGCTAGAGCACTAGGGTACAATTACCATCTGGTACCCAACCCCTTTGACCCCCAATTGCCCAGGACAATTGTCTACAGCCACTCCAATACGCACATTAATATCAGTGCCATGGCTGGGAGGCGAGGATTCCGTAAGGGTGGCAAAGGTGGAAGAGCCACAAGTGGTGGCCGTGGTGGATCCGGTAGGGGACGTGGTCGTAACTTGCAGGGTGAGCCTGTCCCCCCATGTGTGGAGGACCAGTCAAGGGCACCCATCATCCCCCCCCACCCCCCCTCCCCCCCTCCCGTTGAGGCTGAAGTGGCTGACACCATCCATGCTCAGCCCTTGTTGGACCAGCCCATTGTGGCACCAGACCTGGCTGACTCCATGGCTGACTTCCAGGTCAGCAGGGCTACGACACGTGCGCTGGTGCACGTTGATGCCATCATGCCACGTGGATCTGGGGCAGCAAGGTCATCTGCTGCACCAAGGAGGCAGGGCGGAGTGGCTGCAGGGGCAGCTGCGGCTCCATCCACCCCAGCCCTCACACACCCAGCCAGGACAGTGTCGGTCCTAGTCCATGCTGCTGACATTCCCCCTGACACCATCACACTAGAGCCAATGCATGCACCAACTCCCATGCTGAGTGTGCAATCCCACACTCCTGATACAGAGTCCACCAGGGCTCCTGCCCCTAGTGTCCAGAGCGGCGCAGGACACTCAGGATCACCACCACCTTCCAAGCGGAAGAGGAAGAGTGCTCGTCCGGCACAGGCTGATGCCCCAGACACGGCTACACAGTCCGGCCCATCCAGGAAGCCCAGCTTCACGGATGACGAACTGAATGCACTTGTCGAGTATGTGTCCGGACATGACAACGAGATGGTCATTGTTGCAGGATCCAAGACCACACCTGCACAACGCCAGGCACACTGGCAGACCGTTGCGGACATCGTAAGTGCCCTTGGAATCGTGAGGCGCACAGCCAATGATTGCTATAAGCGCTGGAATGACCTAAAGCGCAGGGCAAAGAGTAAGCTGGCCTCAAGTCATGCCGTAACTCTAGTGACTGGAGGTGGGTCTCCAGTAGTAGACATGGAACTCACTCCACATGAGTCAGTCGCTGGGACCTACGTCACGGAGGAACAGATCCAAGGCGTGGGAGATCTGGCTGATTACGAGGCATTGTCCGGTGAGTGCACATGCATGTGTGTGTCATACATGTGCATGGTGTGTGTGTGAGGGCTTCTGTTTGGGTGCCAGGTGAGAGTGTGTGCGCCTCAGTCGTATGGGTCAGCCATGTGCTTCATGCAATACTTCCTGCGCAGCTGCATTTGGCCATAGCAGTATCCCTTCTGCCAACAGTAGACATCTAGCACGCCAGTTGCCCTTGAAGTGTCACCTTGACACAACATATTTGCTTATTTTTCACTGTTCATTCAGTCAGTTTGTTTGCATTCCACCACTTTCACTAGGCATGTCGCTGTCCACTAGTCACATGTCTGACATGGGTATGGTAAAGTGGAGTGACTTTGTTACCTGGATATCATTTGTACACACATGTCCCTGTGCTATTTGACCATTTCAGACTGGCAGCTCCAGGTGAAAAATCTGACCTGTTAGAATCAGAAAAGCTATTACATGCGGGAACTGGACTGAATGAATAGGTGCTGCCCTCCTCTCCATCTTCACTCAATAGCAATGGTACATGCCATCTGTGTGATGGCATGTGTGTTTCACCTGCCAATCACAGGCCAATGTGTGATGCCACTGCCAGGCAGCATGCAGAAAATTTGTTCATCTTCCATCTTGGTGTCATCAGTGTGTGCCATTTGCCTGCACTTCATACGCAGTGAGGGTGCATGCATGGGAGGGTTTTAGTCATGTGGGACATGTGTCAATCAAGTACTGGTTCTCTTGCTTCTCAGCCCTCAATGTGTGCCATGGTGCTAATGCCTGTTTCCATTACTTTGTTTTCATGTCTTTGCAGGGGAAGACGCACCTGATACTGCTGGGGTTGTGGAGATGGTGCAGACCCAGGAGGTGTCCCAGGGCCGACCAAACACCAGTGAGGGACGTGGTGTGGTGGTGGGGGAGAACCCACAAGTGCTGCAGGTCGTGCTCTCAAGGGGTGTCTCTGGCTGCACCTCCCCCGAGCTGTACTCAGGTGTTGATTCGGATGAGACCTACGTGCCGTCGCTGGTGAGTGTTCCAGGGAGGGATTCTGTTCTGTCTCACCCACCTGCACCAGGGTCAGTACCCTCCATGGGGATGTCAGTGTTGGTAGCTACGCCTTCGGTGGTTACGGGTGCAGGGTCACACTCCGCGACATCTGATCCTGTTCCTGGGCCAGCAGATCAGAGGGGGAATGCAGTCCTGCAGCCTCAGGCAGTGCCGGCACAGCAAGGCACAGTTCGCCTTGCCCCAGACAGGTGTGGTGCCCGCCGACGTGGTGGCCGTACGCCACCCGGCAATACCGCATGGGAGCAATCCATTTACGGTATGGCTACCCAACAGGCTGCATCATCCGAGATGATGGCTCAGGCCATGGATAGGGTGGCCACTTCCATTGTCCCCCCAGAAAGGCTGATGGAGCGACTAGAGCAGGCAACCGACTCCATCTGCCAGTCACACAGGGAGGACATGTTGGGGTCCAACAGGGACAGGCGGGCGGCACTGGCGACTCTGCAGGAGGCCATCTCCATTGAGTCCCAGGGCCACAGGGAAGCCCTGAGGCAGGAGCTCCTACACCTCAGGACGACTCTTGTTGAGCTTGAGGCTTCAACACACCAAAGGACAGAACAGCAGCTGGAGCGTCTCACCCGTACGCTCTCAGCTGAGATGCAGGCAACGAGGGCGGAGGTCCGGGCATCCCGTGAGTTGTTGCATGGGGACCTCCGCACACTCATCCTCCAGAACCAGACCTACCACACCCGCATGCTTGCAGCCATGGAGGAGCAGACTAGGGCCTTGCGTGGGCTGCCTCCCATAGTGCAACCACCTCCGGATGCAGCTGCACAGGGTGATAATAGCGACAGCAGTGACACTCCCACAATAGGGTAGCCGTGTGGGCCATGAGCCCATGGAGGTGTTTTATCTTCCCAGGATCCACGCAGGTGGGTTCTGGTGTGCATCCTGTCCTCGGACCTCCTGGGTGGCCTCCCCAACCCCCCCGGGCCCATCAATGGCCATTTTTGATTGTTTCTTATTTTTATTTTAATTTTGATTTCTTTTATTCCCAATTTTTTTGGGACGATCTGTTGGCTCCGATCTGTTGGCTCCGATCTGTTGGCTCCGATCTGTTGGCTCCGATCTGTTGGCTCCGATCTGTTGGCTTCAGTGGTTCCTGTGGGCATACGCTGCATTGTGGCTGGGCACATGCAGGCTTCTAATGTATTTGGTTCAGATGCTTGGGTTTGAGTCACACACACCCCTCCTGCTTCCCGTTTCCATGGGCTTGCAAAGGGTGTGCCCAAGTGACAGTGAATTACACAGTGACGTTGGACTCCCATGAGCTGTGTGGCCAGTCTGTAGTCAATACTGTGTATACATTCATAGTGCATATTGCTGTTGTGTTGTACACTGCATGTTGCATTGATGTGTAACTCTTCCTCTGTGTCTACCTCCCAATTTGCAGGTCCCTTCCTCAAGTCCACACAAGGACCTCTAGTCTGGCGATGGGGACCATGTTGGCAGCAGTGCACCTACAACTCTACATGGCGCCAACACTGCACAGTTGGTAGTGGTGGGAGTGCAGGCATTTCCAGGTGGTGAGACTACTAATATGTAAAATTTTTGATGTCATGTTAATGGTACTACGTGCTCAAGTATGTTGTTGGTCCGGCATTGCTGTGAGCATTTCAGGTGTTGCAGGTTTCTAATAGTGCCACTGTACATAGTGAGAGTGATGTCATGTTGTGGGGATTACTTTGTTTACCTGCAATTAGCATGACATGGCACGGTGTGTCGTGTGGCAGTGCTGGGGTTGGGTTGGCTGACATGGCACTGTCCTCTTGTTGCATTTTGCAAGTGGGTATTCATTTTAGCTGTTTCAATGTGTAACTTCACAAAACTGCATTGGTGGTGTCTGTGTGGGTAGGGATGCACACATTGTGACACTTCCAGGTGAACAATCTCAGGCTGACATGGAATTCCCGGTTCATTCTCCACACATTCAGGATCAGTGTCAGGTTGAGTCATCATTGATTGTCAGATGGAATGTGCCAGGGCAGTGTGCACTCCACAGGGGTGTGATTTCTATGTGAAGTAATTAGCCACTAGCTGTGTACGGGCTGCCTCCCCCCGTGCCCTTTCCCCTCCCATGCGCAGCGGCTGTGCATGTGGTTGGGGATGTGGGGCCACCACCATGTCCACGGCCAGGCCCCGGCGTGTTGCAACGTTGTGCAGGACACATGCTGCCACTATGATCCTGCACACTACTGGGGGAGCGTATAACAGCTGCCCGCCAGAACGGTCAAGGGAGCGAAAGCGTGACTTCAGCACTCCGAATGTGCGCTCCACTATGCCCCTGGTTGTAATGTGGGCTGTGTTAAATCTTACCTGGGGTGGCGTGGTGGGGTTCCGAATTGGCGTCATCATGTGGGGGCTGAGAGGGTAGGCACTGTCCCCTGTGGAGGTGGGGATTGGTATCATTGGTGAGGTTGTGACCTTGCTCAGTATCCAACATGCATGCATGTGCAGTGGCATACATACTCACCAAGCAGCCATGTATCGCCATGCCGCCCAGCTTCTAGGTCCCGGCTTAGGGTGGACATTCGGTAAATGAAGCTGTCGTGGGTGGAGCCGGGATAGTTGGCATATACTGAGGTGATGATTCCCTTGGCATTACATGCTACCTGCACGTTGATGGAATGCCAGTGCTTGCGGTTCCTATAGATGTGCTCAGATGCCCTGGGGGGACGTAGAGCCACATGGGTGCAGTCGATGGCACCTAGCACTTTGGGGAATCGTGCCACTGCGTAAAAATCCAGGGCGGCAGCATGCCTTTCTGCAGGTGTTCTGGGCAGGTATATGTGCCTGCGGACTGATGGGCGTGCAGTCATGATGTTCAAGACCTGGTGTAGGCAGCGTGACTGGGTGGCCTGTGACACCCCACCCACTATGGCACTTGTCCGCTGAAATGATCCAGTGGCTAAGAAGTGCAGTACATTGAGGACCTTCTCCAGGGGGCTGAGTGCTTGGGAGCACAGGGTGGGTGATGTGAGGTCATCCTCCCACTCACTCACCAGGTCCAGTATGATGTGTGGTGGAAACCTGTACCTCCCATACACCTGGTCATCAGGCATCCCGAAAAGGCTGGTTCTGGGTGTGAATATTCTGGCCCTGACTATCCTCCTCCTCCTCCTTTGGTAGCCCACTGCCACTGCTGCTAGGAACGGTATGTTCATCCTGGCGTCTGAGCTTGTTATTGTTAAAGTCCGCAATTTATGCTTAGCGCGTGTTCTAGGCGAGCGTGTGACCCGCGCACCCCTGGAATCCTGTTCCCAGTCCAATAGCGTGTGGAAATTCACACGCACCACGGGATACAGCGTGTGACCCGCGCAGCCCTGGAATCCAGTTCCCAGTCCAATAGCGTGTGGAAATTCACACGCACCACGGGATACAGCGTGTGACCCGCGCAGCCCTGGAATCCAGTTCCCAGTCCAATAGCGTGTGGAAATTCACACGCACCACGGGATACAGCGTGTGACCCGCGCACCCCTGGAATCCAGTTCCCAGTCCAATAGCGTGCGGAAATTCACACGCACCACGTGATACAGGTTCGCTGACGTACTTGCGTGTGTAAGTGGCCGCGCACCCATTAAATACACGTACATAGGCCAATCGCGTGTACGCGCACTTTTGTCCAATTACACGCGATGACACTCTGACGTGCAGTATCTCCACGTGTGCCCCGTCATCACGTGCTGAGTGGGGAACACCCGTGCGGGTCACGTCACAGACGCGCTTACGCGCTGAGGGACTCTGGTCCAATAGAATCGCGTATGCGTGCTGACGCGCTTACGCGCTAAGGGCCTTTCCTCGGATTTCACGCTGACGTGCAGGATTTTCACGTGCCAAATCACTCCGTATCAAGCTGGCCACGCGAAAACACACGGAAGCCCACGCTCCTGCCCAGAAGGCCGAGTTACTGCCCCCCAGTGCCCCGAGCAGCCTCCCACGTGCCATCTGCTGCTGCCTGCCTGCCTGCCTGCCTGCCTGCTGCCACCGTGCCCTGCCATTTGGTGCCTGCACATCAGCCATCTGCAGGGGTCCAGTTGCTGTGTCCACCCCTGCTGGAACTGAAGACTCCCGACTGGTATTACATCGCTCCACAGCCCAGCCCCAGGACCCAGTTGCCCACCCACACCTGCCTCTGGGGTTGCCATGTCGGGCACTTCCACATCTGGCACCAGTGGCAACCCCAGGCCAGAGGGGCAGAGGGGCACCAGCTTCACTGTCACCGAAGTTGGTGTCCTGGTGGAGCATGTCCTGGGGCAGTATGATGCCCTCTTTGGATCGTCCCGCGCCAGCAAGGAAGGACGGCAGAGGATCTGGGCCGACTGTGTGGTTGCCATCAACGTGGAGGGGGTGGCAACCCGCGACGTCCTGAAGATCAAGAAGCGCTGGGAGGACTTGAGGTCCAGGACCCTTGTGAAGGCCCGGCGCCTCGTGGAGGGGGGCCGGGGCCGCATGAGTACCATCCAGATGAGGGTCCTGGAACGCGTACGCCCAGCGCTCCACGCCCAGATCCTTGAGAGGGAGGCCCGTCTGGAGTTGAGCGGTAAGTGTCTATGCATTACTGTGTGAGACAGGGCATGTTGCGGTGTGCTGGTTCTATGATACTTGCCTGTATGTGTGCCATAGGCCATGTATGCATGTATGTGTGCAGGGACATCATGGTAATGCATGTGCGACCAGTGATGTGTGATGCACATGGTTGTTGCATGTGTTGAAATGCCGCATGGGGAGCCCTAATCAGATTATGAACATGAGAGCATGCCAGTCTCTGTACCTGAACATGGGTGGGGGTGAGGGATGGGTGCTGATGCCAGGTACATATATGGTAGCCATGTCTGTGTGCCTGACCTGCGTGTCTGTGACTTGTGCATGCCATGGATGCATGACACATGTGTGTGACAATGCAGAGATTCAGTAAAGCAGCAAAATTACCCTTGTATCCGCTGTGTTTGGTGTGTTTGGGGCCAGATGGATGTGACTGAGGTGAAGTGTGTGCATGTGATGGGCATGAGGCATGATGCATGTGAGTTACATATCATTGAATGTTTCAAGAGTCCATTGGACATGCATGGAAATGTCCATGGCATGCACCATGCCTGTTACTGTGTGTGTTTTGCCTGGACTGACCCATGTGTTGTGGAGGGACATGATGGAAGTGTACTTTGACAGTGGTGCTCATCTGCTATTGCTTCCTGTCTAGGGGACCATTGTACAGTGCCCTGATGCTTGTGTTCTTTGTCTCCCTCTACGCAGCGGCTAGTGAAGAAGAGGGCGGAGACGGCGCTGTGGAGCAAGGCGGCGGGGATGCCCCCACGGCTGCAGCGGAAGGGGTGGGTGAGCCCCCACAGGGGCCTGCTACGGTGGGAGACGGTGAGGAGCCATCCAGGTTGGTGGTTTGCACAGAGGAGGAGGAGGCCGCCACTGGGGCACACATGGGGCCTGGTGGGGGCATCCCTGCTGGTGCAAGTGATGCAGTCCAGGGCCAGGGGCAGGAGGCAGCACAGGTCACCGTGGAGGGGCCTGTGCATGTCGCTGTCCCTGACCCTGTGAGTGCACCACCATGCACCAGCAGGGATGCCCCGTCCCAGGCCTGTCCGCAGGTAGAGGGGATGTCCATGTCACCTGACTCCCCTCCACCTGCGGACGTGGGAACCCCTGGCCGTGCGGAGAAGGTCCTGATTGGGGTCGCGTTGCGCACGGCTGTGATTCGTGATGCCGTGCGTGCTTCCCGGGAGGAGCACGCACGTCATCACGAAGTGCACCGTGCCGACGTGGCCCAATTGGGATCGGCCATGTTCGGGGGTTTCCTGCATGTGTTGGCCAATGTGGCGGCCCTCTCCTCCTCTGTGCAGGCTATCCACCAGTCGTTCTCCTTGCCGTCTTCCAGCCCAGATGCCACCAGGGCCCCCTGTGGACCTGCCCCGACCAATGCAGCCAGCTCGGTGGGGATCCCATCCCTGCCACAGTCGGGAGTCAGAGATCCAGCAGGGGTGGACACCAGAGCAACTGGACCCCAGCAGATGGAGGATGTGACGGCATCATCGGGCAGGGCACGTGCACGACGGCGTCGGTGGTTTCCATCAGCCTGGATGCCGTCGTGCTGGCACAGGCAGTTGCGTCGGAGGCAGCAGCAGGCTCAACGTGGGAGGCATCATGGCTCGGGGCCATCAACATCAGGGGTGCAGGCATCGGCCGGAGGGCAGGAGAACCCTGGAATGGGAGTGGCTTCCGTGTGGGAGAGGTTGTGCCAGCGGATAGGTGCGGAGCGGCAGCGGGCAGAGGAGGAACGGCTCACGATGGTCAGGGCGGAGGACTCCATGCGGAGGGCGCTGAGGCGGGCTGAGTGCCTCGAGGGTCTTCGCAGGGAGTTTGAGCTTGACACTGCGTTATCCCTGCGGGACCTCGGGGCCAGGGAACATGCCCGCCTCCAAGCCATTGACCAGGAGTTCGATGATGCCCTGGCCCATAACAACAACCAGTGAGCCGTCCGAATAGCCCGCTGCCTTTGTATATAGTTGTATAGTTAGGGTTAGGTTTCCTTTGTTTTTTTGATTTTTTTTTGGTTGCGATTGGACAATGCACCACTTTTTTGTATATAGTTCCCTTTTTAGTTAGTAGTCAGTTAGGTTTAATTTGGTAGGGCTCATGGACCCAGGATGATCTTCTTAATTGGCTTATTTTAATTTTTCATAATTTTTTCTTGGACATTCATCTTGTTTTGTTTGATTTGCTTTGTGTTTTTTCTTATTTGCTGTTCAATACATATTATTTATTTAATCTTCAATGTGTCGTATCATCTCATTGCTTTCAGGCATGTCATGTTGGGTGTTTTGTCATTCACTTGCAGCCATTGTGTGTGACAGACATGTGTTAAATTGCATTATTTACATTGGGGGTGTAACATGTAATTGCCTTTGATATGTGGGTGGGTGTGATAGTTGGTTGGGCCTTTTGGCAGGGGAGGATGGGCATTACGGACATGATTGGGGAATGTTGGGACCCAGGTGCAGGGGGGCATGGATTGGACATGGGTGGGGGCCTGCTGGCAGGTGCCCCACAGTGCTGGGGGGTGGGGGTGGTGGGAGACATGAGTGGGGCCCTGGTGGAGGGTGACCCTGGTGGCTGGGGGGTGGGGGTGGTGGGAGACATGAGTTGGACATGGGTGGGGGCCTACTGGCAGGTGCCCCACAGTGCTGGGGGGTGGGGGTGGTGGGAGACATGAGTGGGGCCCTGGTGGAGGGTGACCCTGCACTGCTGGGGTGTGGGGGTGGTGGGTGACATGAGTGGGGGCCTGGTGGAGGGTGCCCCTGGTGGCTGGGGTTTGGGGGTGGTGGGAGACATGAGTTGGACATGGGTGGGGGCCTGCTGGCAGGTGCCCCACAGTGCTGGGGGGTGGGGGTGGTGGGAGACATGAGTTGGACATGGGTGGGGGCCTGCTGGCAGGTGCCCCACAGTGCTGGGGGGTGGGGGTGGTGGGAGACATGAGTGGGGCCCTGGTGGAGGGTGACCCTGGTGGCTGGGGGGTGGGGGTGGTGGGAGACATGAGTTGGACATGGGTGGGGGCCTACTGGCAGGTGCCCCACAGTGCTGGGGGGTGGGGGTGGTGGGAGACATGAGTTGGACATGGGTGGGGGCCTGCTGGCAGGTGCCCCACAGTGCTGGGGGGTTGGGGTGGTGGGAGACATGAGTTGGACATGGGTGGGGGCCTGCTGGCAGGTGCCCCACAGTGCTGGGGGGTGGGGGTGGTGGGAGACATGAGTGGGGCCCTGGTGGAGGGTGACCCTGGTGGCTGGGGGTGGTGGGAGACATGAGTTGGACATGGGTGGGGGCCTACTGGCAGGTGCCCCACAGTGCTGGGGGGTGGGGGTGGTGGGGGACATGAGTTGGACATGGGTGGGGGCCTGCTGGCAGGTACCCCACAGTGCTGGGGGGTGGGGGTGGTGGGAGACATGAGTGGGGCCCTGGTGGAGGGTGACCCTGGTGGCTGGGGGGTGGGGGTGGTGGGAGACATGAGTTGGACATGGGTGGGGGCCTACTGGCAGGTGCCCCACAGTGCTGGGGGGTGGGGGTGGTGGGAGACATGAGTTGGACATGGGTGGGGGCCTGCTGGCAGGTGCCCCACAGTGCTGGGGGGTGGGGGTGGTGGGAGACATGAGTGGGGCCCTGGTGGAGGGTGACCCTGGTGGCTGGGGGGTGGGGGTGGTGGGAGACATGAGTTGGACATGGGTGGGGGCCTACTGGCAGGTGCCCCACAGTGCTGGGGGGTGGGGGTGGTGGGAGACATGAGTGGGGCCCTGGTGGAGGGTGACCCTGGTGGCTGGGGGTGGTGGGAGACATGAGTTGGACATGGGTGGGGGCCTACTGGCAGGTGCTCCACAGTGCTGGGGGGTGGGGGTGGTGGGGGACATGAGTTGGACATGGGTGGGGGCCTGCTGGCAGGTGCCCCACAGTGCTGGGGGGTGGGGGTGGTGGGAGACATGAGTGGGGCCCTGGTGGAGGGTGACCCTGGTGGCTGGGGGGTGGGGGTGGTGGGAGACATGAGTTGGACATGGGTGGGGGCCTACTGGCAGGTGCCCCACAGTGCTGGGGGGTGGGGGTGGTGGGAGACATGAGTTGGACATGGGTGGGGGCCTGCTGGCAGGTGCCCCACAGTGCTGGGGGGTGGGGGTGGTGGGAGACATGAGTTGGACATGGGTGGGGGCCTGCTGGCATGTGCCCCACAGTGCTGGGGGGTGGGGGTGCAAGGGGACATGTGTTGGTGTTCATTAGTTCAAGGAGACATGTGCCTTTGCTGGGGGGCATGCCCATGTTGGGTGGGCTGCCTGCGGGACATGACCAGGGATGCAGGGTAGTCCCCTGTGGTGTGGGCTGCCTGCAGGGGCCGTGGAGGGTGTACAGGGTACACCTGGGAGGACCCACACTGTCAAATCACATGTGGGACTCCCCGGCACCCCTGAAATACACGTACCATGCAGAAATCGCGTGTAAAACTTCCCGCGCACCCCTGAAATACACGCGCCCAGGCTATTCGCGTGTGGAACTTCCCGCGCACCCCTGAAATACACGCGCCCAGGCTATTCGCGTGTGGAACTTCCCGCGAACCCCTGAAATACACGCGCCCAGGCTATTCGCGTGTGGAACTTCCCGCGAACCCCTGAAATACACGCGCCCAGGCTATTCGCGTGTGGAACTTCCCGCGCACCCCTGAAATACACGCGCCCAGGCTATTCGCGTGTGGAACTTCCCGCGCACCCCTGAAATACACGCGCCCAGGCTATTCGCGTGTGGAACTTCCCGCGAACCCCTGTAATACACGTAGCCCGCTCCCCCAGGCCCGATCGCGTGAGGAACTTCCCGCGCACCCCTCAAATTCACGCGCCCAGGCTATTCGCGTGTGAAACTTCACGCGAACCCCTGAAATACACGTAGCACGCTCCCCCAGGCCCGATCGCGTGAGGAACTTCACGCGAACCCCTGTAATACACGTAGCCCGCTCCCCCAGGCCCGATCGCGTGTGGAACTTCACGCGAACCCCTGAAATACACGTAGCCCGCTCCCCCAGGCCCGATCGCGTGTGGAACTTCACGCGAACCCCTGTAATACACGTAGCCCGCTCCCCCAGGCCCGATCGCGTGTGGAACTTCACGCGAACCCCTGTAATACACGTAGCCCGCTCCCCCAGGCCCGATCGCGTGTGGAACTTCACGCGAACCCCTGTAATACACGTAGCCCGCTCCCCCAGGCCCGATCGCGTGTGGAACTTCACGCGAACCCCTGAAATACACGTAGCCCGCTCCCCCAGGCCCGATCGCGTGAGGAACTTCACGCGAACCCCTGTAATACACGTAGCCCGCTCCCCCAGGCCCGATCGCGTGAGGAACTTCACGCGAACCCCTGAAATACACGTAGCCCGCTCCCCCAGGCCCGATCGCGTGAGGAACTTCACGCGAACCCCTGTGATGCACGTACCCTGCTAATCGCGTGTGACACTTCCCGCGCACCCCGGTATACATGCACACCTATTTTTTGTCAGCGGGTGTCCGTGTTTGTGGGTACCCCTTTGCACGTCATTTTTCCTGGAGGGCCACAGTATGGGACATTCATCATGGCAGTATATAGGTGCTATTTGTTGGCGCACCTTTTGGCGCACATTTCTTACAGCCGCAGAGACGCTACCGCCTCCTTTCTTGTGGCGGTCGTGTTTGTGCCTGTGCGCTGGTTTGAGCGTGCGCTTTTTTCCCCTATTCTATTCCATGAATACGTGTTGTAGGCGAGCGTGTGGGCGTTCCGCGCACTTGTGCCCTGTACTTCCCCCGTGACGCCCACGTTTTGGCAAGTTGTTCCCCATTCCGAGTGTTACGCCCGTGTTCCGCCTACTTTTATTGCGTGCGCCGCGCTATGTGCGAATTTCGCTGTGGCCTGTGCGATTTTCGCTGTGACCTGGCGCACGCTGTTAGATGGCCTGTGCGCCAACGTGCGCCAACGTGCGCCGCGCACTTTTTTATCGCACATCCGCTGGTTTTCTCGCGCACGGCCTTCCATGAATCGACGTGCGCTGCTTTTCGTGCGATTTTCGCACTTGCACTGCGATTTTCGCTATTCCTCTGTGATTCGCACGTTTTTGCCCGCTTGCGCCGCGCTAATTATTCCATGAATCGGCCTCTTAGTGTGATATTCAATTATTAATTTATTATAAAGTGGGATATATATATATATTTTAAATTATCAAATAAACCTTTTAAACTTGCAAAACAGAACTACTTCTTGGCTCAGTGGGGTCAGGGGGATTCCAGGAGAGGGGTGTTATATAGGGGTAGTCATCCAGAATGCATGAACTGGACATAGAGATATATCAATAAGGGTTTTCATTCAGTATTCTAGACTAGGCGTTAACTTAGCTGTAGTGCTGAATTGAATCCTCTTACAAATTGGGGGCTCGTCCGGGATGTTGGGTTAGAATACCACTTGTGCAGCTTAATACAGTGTGCTAACTGACGGGATACATACATCCAGTCGGATCACCACGCTGCATTACGCTGTGAAGCATTCCTCAAAAGGGACGCTCTAGGAAACGGTCTGTTTTGCAAGAATAAAATACTAACTTCTGTAAGTCAGGACAGAGACCAATCTCTAGAATGACGACCTTAGTAGACATGAAAATACCCAGAGAGCACCTCTTGCATAAGCTATTTGTGAGAGGTGAATGGACCGAACAGGGCCAGGATGCGTGGTTGCAGGCCATCACGCGACAGGTCACTGAAACAGGGTCAGACTTATGGAGAGATCAGGGTCCATTACATGTGGCCCTGAGTGAACTATATATGGCTCCTAAAGCCAAAGAGGAACACAATAAGATTGCCAGGATAGCAGCATACCTGTACCTATACGTGGGAGACATGCAGGATAGATGTGCTGAAAGCCAAAATCTGGCAAATAGGCAACAGATGGCATTACAGAAGGCCCAATCTGATCTGGACTCTTCTGAGCAGAGGCTGCAGAGGAGCCAGGAGTCAGAAAATGACAGCAGACTGTACATCACTAAAATGAAGGAGGATATGGATGTGCTGCAAAAGGAAAAGTCAGAACAGGATACCAGATTTCTGGCCTTGCAGAAGGAACACCAAGAAGGTTTGGACTCCCTACTGCAAAGCCAGAAAAAGCTGGAGCAACAGCTAGACTTCAACAGGGTATGTGCTGAGCAGGTAGTCACCCTGCAAGGTCATCTAGATAGAGTGAAGGTAGAGAGCAACAAGCTGATTTTGAAAGACCTGGATACCCAGGCAGAGTTTGATGAAGAACACCAGAAAGCTGGTGCCCTTCAAAGGCAGAGGGACGACCTGGCGGCACAAATGCAGGCTCTTAGTCAGGAAAGAGACGCCTTAGGCCAGGAAGTCTGCCATTTAAAAAGAAAAATGGAAGAAAATCACCTGGCCCACCAGGGACTGGGTGATCTCCAAAAAGAACACCAGAACTTGTTAGAGCACACCAGGAGGGTGGAGGATGCTCTAGCAAGAAAGGAGCAGGCCAATAGGGACACAGCTCAGGAGGTAACCCTCCTGCAGCAAAGACTGGCCCAGTTCTCCAGGACCAACCAGGAAGCACAGAGGGAAAATGAGGCTCTCTGCCAGCACAATGAGAGGCTCCAGCAACAGGTAGCGATGCAGGAGAGACTGATAGAGTCGAGTAAGGCCTTAACAGAGGAACTGAAAGCACAAATGCAGGCTCTTGCATTGCAACAGGGAGCAGGGGCGGATAGAGATGAGGTCCGCTGGGAAAGAGAGATTCCTGACCATAACCGCAGGAGCCCTAACACCAGGGGCCTTCATCTCCCCCAGTCCCTGGACTCTACCACCCCCATGTCCCCTGGCGCACATGAGCACAGGGCCACAGGGATGGCAGATTACTATCCAGCTAAGAGTATGGGGCTCATAGGCCAGTACCACTCAGGAATGGAGGGGTGGGCATCCGGGTATGGGCACCCAAGTACAGTACAGTTCAATGGGGAACCCCAGGAGAGTAGGCCCATTAAGGGCATCCTGAAAACCTCTGCCCAGTTAGGTCAGTGGAGGGGGTACCCATCAATTCCTGGCAGCAAGGAGGAATCTGAAGACTCCTCTGAACTGCGCAGGACACAGGAGACCAGGTCCCCACATTCTGCCAGCCATTCCCAGGCTCGCAGAATCCGGGAAAACCTGGAAGAGCAGACAGGAACCTCTGGGAGCAGTGCCTCTGAGTCCGAGGACGATTGGACCAGGGTTACCCGGACCAAAAGGGCCAATAAGACAAAAAGGGCCTTGCTTAAGGACCCTTTAAAGCAGATTAAGGCGATCAGGAGCGTCATCACGCCTTACCATAAGAACGCTAAGTATTCTGTTTGGGAGCACTTAGAGTTGTTTGAACAAATGATGGAGACTTTCCATTTGAAGGACAGCCAAAACTGTATTCAATATGTAAAGTGGACCTTCTCCCCGGAATACTCCAGTTTCTTTGCGGGGCTGGAGGACCAAAATCATTTAAGATGGTCCACCTATAAGGCGGCCATCTTGAAACATTTTTCTGTTCACAGAAATCCTCAAGAGGCTCGCAAGGCAGCCTACAATTTGCAATGTGGGGAGGATCAGGCCCCACAAGAATTTGTGCAGGAGTTAAAGCGTGCTTTTGCACAGACCACAAGAAGGGTGCGCACGGATAGCAGGGAATTTATTAATACGTTTTTCCATGCCTTGCCCAAATATATCATGACCCAGCTTGTGAGGGATTTTCACGAGAAAAGATCTTTAGACTGGGTCATTGAACAGGCTACCCGGATCTATGAGGTGCAGAAACCGGTAGATAGCAAAAGTAATGCCCAGAAAAACCCCAAAGCCAACAGCACCCCTGCTGCTGCCAAGGTGGCAGAGGTAAAGGTCACCCCCGTTTTGGATTTGGAGATGGGGGGGCCTAAAAACCTACCTGCACCTAATAATGCTAGACCCAGAAGGTCCTCGGGCCAGTCACAGACAGGGAGCCAGGGAGGCAGCCCCACAAATGGGGTCCCTCGCTCTCCTGATTATGTAAGTCCCCGTTACAAGGGAAACCGACCCATCCTGGGTTATGTGTGGACTCCTCCAGCCCAAGGGGGGGGATCCAGCCAAGCACCTAACCCAGGGAACTTCCCTCCAAACTTCCCTCAGGAGGGCAGAAATTTACCAAACCCTGGGCAGAACTTTTTCCCCAGATATCCACCCGACTTTCAGCCCCAAAACCATCCATCCTTCTTTCCCCAATTCCCTGAGCCCAGACCACTGAATCCGGGAGAGGGGAGGCCAAGGGTGGAGGGGTACCCAAATCTTCCCAACCAGGGGTACTACCAAAGAAGGGATAGCTACCCTTCCCGGGATCAGCACAGGGGAGAAAACAGGGCCCCGTATCAGCCTGAGCGGGTTTCCCAGTTAGAGCGCCAGGTTCAAAACATGGCGCGGGATCTGGGTCACATACTGAGGGCTCAGCAGAACCCTCAGATCGGCATGCCGGCGCAGAACGCACCCAACTCTGGACCTGGTGCTCCAGAACAATGACGGGGGCAGCACCCCGATAACTCACCGGTTCCCAGGGAGGAGGCACAAAGGGAAGGGGGGTGTAAAGCCTTGGAGGAAGCTTCCTTCCTCACTTGTAAACAGCCCCTGGAAACCCAGGAACCGGAAACAAAATCTCTTGCCCCTGAAAGTCTGCCTCCTAAGGAGCAGAGGGGGGGTAGGAGAAACAAAAGACCCAAACAGACTCACTTTGAGGAGGAGGTACAGATCTTCCAATTTGAGGGAGAGGGATCCTCAGAGGATCCTGGGAAAAGGATCTTCTCCTTCAGAGAGGGGGGAACTCCTCCCAAAGAAAAATGGGTCCCTAGGGATGCAAATCCAGACTGGGGAGATGTGGAGACTGAGCTACCGCCGCCCACCATCTCATCCCAGAACCAACAGCAAGAAAATCCCCTGGTTCAAACCCATCCTGGGGACTGCCTCCAAAAAGGGGGGGGCGGCCCAGAACCGGAACCAGGGGAACCCACAATGGCTCTGATCTCCAGTTGCCAACTTTTTCTTTCAGATTCCCAAGACTCTCCACAGAATTCTGCCCAAATCTCTTCGCTAGCGATGTCCAAAACCAGAAAATTAGCCCACCAGTTGTCCAAAAATGTACATTATCTGTGCCCCCTTGAGGAGAAGGAGGGAAGATACTATGCCCCGGTACAAGTACAGGGGCAGGGTACAATCTCGGCACTGGTGGACACTGGATCTCAAGCTACCCTTCTGTCCAGAAGGGCCTTTGACGAACTGAATGCAGGAAGGGGAGAGAATTACCAAATTCCTCTCACCTCTCTTCCGGGACAACTACAGAACTTTGACGGGAAGGAAATTCCCGTTGAGGGGACTGCAGACTTGGACATTAAAATTGGGCGACACAAGCTGAAACACCCGGTCATAGTTGTGACCCCGGAGGGCACCCCTTGTTTACTAGGGAATGACCTCCTGAGAAGGTTGTCACCCCTAATAGATTGTGTAAACAAGGTCCTCTGGACCCAGACTAGCCGACCAATAAAATTAAAACAGAGTGTCAACCATGTTAGTTTAAACAGCACATGCCACATGGTTGAACACAAATCTGACCAAGTAGAATTTCACTTCCAAAACAACCAGATTCCAGACGTGACAGTAATAGCAGTAGGACAACAGACTAGTGATGGGGGGTCCTCTCTATTTCTGAAAATCAACCTTCCTTCCAGTCTAAAGTGGTACTCCACGCTGGAAGGAAACACTCTGAAATTCTATACCAATCCACAATCTGAAACTCCCACTCCTATAGTCCAGAAAGATGTGAAATCAGCTCAGAGCCTGGCTGATATTCAGCAAATTGGAGAGCAATTGTTCATCCCTGTTCAGTTAAATGATGGGAAGGACTCTGTTCTCGCTCGAGTGTGTGTGAACAACGGTAAGAGCTTCATCAGCGAAGCCATGTTTCGCCAACTCCCAAAAGATCCAGCCATTCCCCCCTTCAAACTGATAGACAAATGGGAAATGGACCTGGAAGCACCTAATTCCAAACATCTCCTGCCAAGCAGGTGTATGCTCAAAATCTCCATTGGCAACAAGAGCATAGTCCACAATTGTTGGGTCGTGCGAGACGTCCCTGCCGCCTTTTACTTAGGCAGTGACATTCTCAATCGCTTTGCCATTAGTTTGGACCTAATAAACTTCAAAGCTTGGTCCCGATTAGCGGATAATCCCATGGGCTTTGATGATCCAGAAAAAGCATTTAGGTCAGCTCAATTGCTACCTTATGCAGTTGAAATTCAGATCAAAGAGGAAGTCACCATCCCAGAAAGGACCCGACAATTCTCCCTGGAAGTGAAAGTTAAAAGAGGACAATATTTGCAAAACCCTGATGCTTACATACATCTAAATGCTTCTCTCCAACTGCAAGGGTTAGGGTTAAACCCAACTCCATTAGTCAACATAGAACATGACACCATTCTAATAGAGGTGGACAACAGCGACTTAAAGAGTATTACTCTAGCCGCAGGCACCATTATTGGAATGGCGGTTGATGACCGACATTTTTCCATCGACTTAGTAAATGAACTGTTAGGACCAATCCCCAAGGACTGTTTTGACAGTGACAGTGAGGACAATACAACACCAGACAGGATTTTTACCCGGCATGGGGGGAACTTCCTGGTGTACACTTCCTGCCCTTATGGTAAGGAAGATGTGACTTGTGAATTCAGGAGGGATGAGGTGATTTTCCAGGTTCATGAAGGCTGCCTTGCCCACCTGAAGCCTCCGGTCCAAATCAGCACTCTGACCAGGGACTTCTCCACCCAGCTGGAGGAGGCCACGGAGATAGCCAAACCAGAAGTCTTTCCAGGCTTCAGGCAGATGGTGGAAGAGAGAGTCAACCTAGCTGATGCCTGTGTGACTCTGGAACAAAAGCAAAAGTTGAAACAAGTTTTCTTGGATTTCCAAGATCTCTTTGCGGTAGACTCATATGACTGTGGTCGCACTGACATCCACACAACAACAATCCCCACGGACCCTGGCATGACTCCTGTGTTTGTGAAGCAATATCGCTTGCCTCTCGCATCAATGGAGTCCCTTACCGAAATAATTAAGAACCTTGAGTCCCGGGGAATAATCCGTCCCGTCCACAGCACCTTCAATAATCCGGTGCTGGGAATATTGAAGCCAAACGGCCAGTGGAGACTCTGCGCCGACCTTAGGGAGCTCAACAAACGGGTCCATACTTCCCGATGGCCTCTGCCCTACATTGACCAAGGGCTGGCCCAGATCCAGGGGTCACAGGTATTCACTGCAATAGACCTGACCAATGGATACTGGACTGTGCCTGTCAGTAGGGAGGACCAATACAAGCTGGCTTTTACCTTTGGGGGCCAGCAGTACACCTGGACCCGGACTCCCTTCGGATACCTTAACTCCGGTAATGAGTTCAACATTTTTCTACACAAGGCCATGCCCGACTTGGGTGCAAGGGGTAACCTGGCTTATGTAGATGATGTCCTCATCAAAAGCTCAACTGTTGAGGAACACATAGCGGAGATCCGTTATGTTCTGACACAGTTGAGGGCCGCCGGAGCAAAACTTTCCTTTCAGAAAGCACAGTGGTGTAAAACCCGTGTTAACTTCTTGGGGCATGAGATTACTCCTCAGGGTCTTTGTCCCCAGGAAAAGAAAGTGGAAGCACTTCAGAAACTGAAAGACCCCACAACTCTGCGAGAACTAAGGAGCCTCCTTGGACTGACTAATTACAGCAGAAAGTTCATTGAGGGCTACGCAGAGATCACCAGACGACTGATTCATCTCCTGAAGGGGGGGGTCAAGTGGGAATGGGGTCCAGAACAATCCGAGGCAGTAAGACAACTCAAGAGAAGCCTCTCACAAGCGCCTTGCCTAGCTTACCCTGTCAGAAACAAGGAGTTCTTCCTGGAGACAGGGTTCTCTAATACGTGCTTGACGGCCGTATTATACCAAAAGCATGACAAGGTCAATAAAGTAATCTCCTATGCGAGCAAAACTTTATCCTCTGTGGAGGAAAAATTCAACGATTGTGAGAAGGCACTCCTGGCAACGGTGTGGGCATTGAAGAATTACCGCCCGTTTATCCAGGGGGAACACATCATAGTGGAGACTCCACACCAGCCTCTGCAATATCTCCAAAGTGACAGAATCCGGGCCGGAAATGTGAGTAATTCCCGAATTACTTCCTGGATTCTGTCAATGCAAGGCTTTCCTGTGGAGGTCAGATATGGCCAAAACAAGAAGAGTCCCCTCGCGCAAGGTCTGGCTGACTTGCATGATTGTGCCAGAGAAAACTGTCTCGAGGACGAAAGTCTAAAAATAAAGGACAACATGGAGGCATACCTTAATTCCCCCCACAAAGTCTTTGAAGAAGACGAGTGTGAGGGAATGCCCACTGTCTATGTGGATGGATGCTCTTACCATGTTGACAACAACGGGGAGAAAGAACTGGTGGCCGGCGTAGGGAATGCATGGGTGAATGAGTCCCCAGAACCCTCCGCTGGATACAAAATTGGCCCCCGAAGTAGTCAGGTGGCAGAATTGATGGCTGTGCATCAGGCCATCCTCACTGCTGTCCAGCATCAACTCCACGAACTGGTCATAATCACAGATTCGGATTATGTACGGAACGGGTTCGTGGAGCACCTGGTTAATTGGAAAACCAGAGGCATGTTATGTGCTAACAACAAACCCTTGAAACATGGGAAGTTGATCCAAAACATTGATGATCTGGTCACATCGAATGGGATGACCATCTATTGGAAGAAGATTAAGGGTCATTCCAAAGTAGAGGGACCAGACAAAACTGGAAATTACTTAGCTGATCAGCTGGCCAAAACCGGGGCCATCCAAGGGGATCTAATTGAGATTGAGTCCCTGTTGGGGGAAATCCAGGTCACTGCCATCACTAGGTCCCAGACAAATGCTCACAACGACCTTCCAATTGCACAATGGAGTAAGGAGACCCCTGATGCTGATTTGATTACCGCTCAGAAGGGGGATCCAATTATTGGTAAATTTTACCAGCACCTTGAGGACCCTGAGAACTTTCCCCTGACGGATACCGATTACATTGGGAAAGAGGACCTAAGAGTGTTGATGAAATGTCCAAAAAAGTTCCGGATCCAAGACGGTTTGCTGGTAAGGAAATCCAAAGCTGGCCACGATCAGTGGGTGGTTCCTACCTCATTCCGAAGCCTGATGTTAAGTCACGCCCATGATGCGGCCACCGCCGGTAATAGGGGGTTTCACACAACACTGGAAATCTTAAGAGAGGTTGCATACTGGCCACACATGGGCCAGGACCTCAACCAATATTTGAAGGGTTGTCTTGTGTGTGCACAATTTCAGCCGACATCCCTCACACACCGGGCACCTTTACAAAAGCGGGGGATGACACTGCCATGGTCAGATTTACAAATCGACTTTGTAGGCCCTGTGATTCGCTCGGCTAGGGGGAATAAGTACATGTTGACTGTGACATGCTTGTTTACCAAGTGGGTGGAATGTCTCCCAGCCCCAAATTGCAAGGCAGAAACTGCAGCTGCTTTGATGATTAACCACATCTTTTCCCGTTTTGGTCTACCTCAAAGGATTGAGTCAGATAGAGGTAGCCACTTCACCAGTGAAGTAATGACAAAGATGTGGGAGATACTGGGGGTCAAGAGAAAGCTGCATATTGCTCATAGACCAGCTTCTTCTGGGGCAGTAGAGAGATATAATCGGACAATTGTGAGCATATTAAAGAAGTTTGTGGCAGATTCTGGGCCAAGTTGGGATATCCGATTACCTCTGGTCCTAATGGCTATCAGATCTACCCCTTCATCTGCAACCAAAATGTCACCATTTGAGTTGATGACTGGGCGCAAGATGGTGCTTCCTCAGCATTTGCTCTACAGGACCCAAGAGCAGACACTGATAAATGCCTCCACTACTCATGAGTATGTAGAGAATTTAAGGAAACACCTCCAACATGCTTTTGCTTATGCGCAGCGGAATCTAGAAAGATCAGCTGATAGCATGAAGACCCACTATGACCTGAAAACTTCCAGGAAGGAATATCAGGTGGGGGACCGGGTCTATCTATACAACTTCCAAAGGAACCAGGCCAAGCAGCGCAAATTTTTGCCTACATGGAAAGGACCCTTTGAGATCATCGACAAGATCTCACCTGTGGCCTACAAAATCCACATCCCCAAAGGCGGTTCGGCAGAGGGGGAAGACAAGTGGGTCCACATAAACCAGTTGAAATGTTGCCATCCCAGGCACACTCTGCAACAACTGGAGGAATCCTCTGGAATCCTAGCGGGTACTGTCTCAGATTAATTCAGTTCCAACCATAAAACATACCACATCTAGTCTCTAAAATATTGTGATTTGCATGAAACTGTCTCTTAGTTATACTGTTTTTATTTTTTCAAAATAAGAATGTAATGTTTCGTGATGATGAAATGCATATGCTGCCCCACTATCTCAACAGTGGTGGAAAATGTCTATGAATAGGTATTGCCGCTCTTCCTTTGTCGTCCTAGGAGAAAGAAGACCTTGAGACTGGCCAAGGAGGACGATCCGGAGACCGGGAACGAAGATCCAATGGGCCCAGTGCACCGCCCAATATTCCCATCAGGACCGGCGAGGAGAACCGATCGATCAGTACCGGATGGAGAAGAAGATGCTGAACGGTGCCATCTACAGAGTAGGAAGAAGATTATGCGGACAGACCGGTGCGTGGGTCAAAACCCTTGGGCACGCGACTCACCATCGACTCAAATTCAAAGTGCAGTCGCGTGGGGGGGCTTGTTGGGTGTCCTGACCCACGTTTAAGCTATCATGCCACAACATTTGGTGCTGTGGGCTAGAAAATTCAAGATGGCGGAAAACCCACATGTGCGCCGAAATCCAGGAAAGCTGCGCAGTTTGTGCGCACACCAAAATGGTTGCCTCACTTGCCACCCACCAGTGCGAGAACGAAAGGCCGGGTTGCCATGAGGGAAATGGGTTGCCAAAGGAAAAACAGTAGCGCCGGTTAGCTTCAAAGCGCTTTAAAACCACCATTGGACTACCCACACAGTAGTCTGAAACCATTGGGAATGGCAATGCTGATTGCCAAATGCAACCTAGAATTGTTGGGAATTCATTTTCTTAAATCCCAAAAATGGGTGCAGTACCAGTACTCACCACTATCCAAAAGCCGGCATTTTAAAACCACACCAGATTTTACTTTTTTGTGTAAAACTGAATGAACCCAAAGCAGGCTAAAGAAAGACTTACTGAGAGGTGGATACAATGTAAAGTGATATTCTGAAGCGACTTGAAGGTTTATAACAAGACTGGCTGAGCTGTGGATTGCAGCAGTTTAAGTTGCACTGGATTTAAAGACACTAAAATCGAAAATGTTTAGATTAAATGAGTGACCTATGTTTGGTGTCACATGCCTTTGTAACTGTTTAAATGTCATAGTTTTAAACTTAGAATCAGCCTTCTAGCTGCATATGTGAAAATGTTTAGTTTTATTTGAATGCAGAAACTGGGGAACAGAAATGACAGCTTAAAGAGATTCCAATTTGCCTGGCAACTACCCCATCAGGAGTGAAACTTGAGTCACAGCTGTGTTCCCAGGCCTAGCTGCCCTTTTGCTGCTCACACTAAGGATATGCCATCTATCTGATAATTGAATTACCTGTGCTCTGCAGGAGAGTGAACAATGCAACTCCCTTCACCCAGGCAGAGGGTTTATTTAGAGGATCATAAATGGCTTCCTCTTGAACAATGAGCCTCTCCTGAGTCAGGCAAAGGTTTTATTACAGCGGTCGTAAAATGTAGCTTCCTCTTGGCAGAAGCTGGGAGGAGCACTGCCTGTGAGAGCAAGCTGGCTTGGCAGAACTGGATAAACCAGTATTTCTACCTTGTGCTGAGAGGAAACCACACCCCTTTGGAGCCAGAACATAACTTTAAAAAGATGGATCATTCATAGAGCGGACATGTGAAAATTTTATAAATGATACCATAATTCTTGTGATTTTTCTGCCCACATTTTAAGAGGTTTTTCGACCCGGTGGCGTGTTCAGGGGGGTTTTAGTGGAAAAGTGGATATTACTCTAAATGTATGCATGTTAAAAATCTGAAACTTCATTAGTTAATGTCCATACTCCCTGCACACATGTATGTAAAGTTGGGTCAATGTCAGAAAGTGAAAAATCAGTTAAAAAGTCAATTATGTGCCATTTCTGAATGCAAGCTCTTAGAAACAGCAGATTTGGACAGAGACATGGCTAAATTCAGCCACACCATGTATATGTAATTTCAAGCAACTGTGTAACTGTGAAATATGTCTTTTGTTATCAAATATAGAATATGTGCAATCTGACAGAGGAGTGTCCTATCTGCAAGCCATAAAATGACATCCCTCTGACTCACAGTTCATTCCCCAATCAAATGATAAATGGAAGTTTGACCAATTAGAAGCTGAGAGAGAGGTAGGGTCAGTGATGCTAGAACACACCCACATTCTAAACACATAAAAGCAGACAGACAGGACAGATAGGGACCTTCAAATCCATCTGCCGCTGGAAGCTCTGCCGGAAAAATCCATACTTTACCTCCATCAAACCTCCAGAGAGCCAAACTAGAGACTTCAATCTATCCAGAACTAGAGACCCAGACCAGAGAACCAGAGAGAGCTGACCCAGATCACTGTGAAGTGCAGAGACCAGAGGCGAGTTTAAAACCTGACCAGATCCATGGCGAGGCCCATTTCACTCAAGAATATAGTGTGAGTACCTAGAAAACTGTGCAGAACCAATCTCCTAGTTAAAATAATATAATTCAATCTATTTAATCTAAGTAGAACTGCCTCCTAACTGTCACCTGTCATTTGTAAAGCTGTCACTTGTCATTTCCTAGTTGCAAGCTGCACTTGTCTTTTTGAACTTTAAAATTTCAAATCTGAAAAATGACCTTCACAAAATCGCTCATATCTCCGCAACCGTTTGTGCTAGAGACTTGCAATAACTTTCATCTGAAAGGTTAGAATCGTGGCTTTCCTAAGAACCTAGCACCGCATTCCTACCCCTTATAGTTTTACCGCAATCGCGGAACAAGCATTCGCGAATTTTACCGCGATTTGCAAATTTCTTCACATGTAAAAACTGCTGCTGCTTGCCTTCCATTTGCCAGAAATTCGTTTAACCTGCTAACTATCCCTGCCTCATTGCTAGTGTGAGCCTGGACTAATATTAACTAGATAACACTCACCCTGAACCTCTGAAAGGGAATTAAAAGCATTTCCAGCATATTTCTCATCCATTGCTAGCACATATCAAAGCATTTGCCTGTGTTTTAAACTTCTGTCGTGTAAGCTTGCTGGGGTGAACTGATTTACATTGATTGCATTTCTGAGAACTGTGTGTTTTCCTTCCACTTCCTTGCCTTGCATCAAGGGGGGGAGGGGATTGCCAGAGAAAAGTGATCACATTGTTTGGTTGAAATCATATTGAGTATTTCTGTACTGCATTCATTGAATATTGCATCCACCTGAGCTTACATAAAGCATCCTCTACCACATTATACTTTTGTTCCTATTTACCAGTGTGCTACCTTATCCATTTCATGTCAACTCATTAGTGATTATAAGAAGTGTGCTAGTGCCAGATTCTCCGTTGTTAATCTTTATCATATCAGATTAAGTGTGATATTCAATTATTAATTTATTATAAAGTGGGATATATATATATATATTTTAAATTATCAAATAAACCTTTTAAACTTGCAAAACAGAACTACTCCTTGGCTCAGTGGGGTCAGGGGGATTCCAGGAGAGGGGTGTTATATAGGGGTAGTCATCCAGAACGCATGAACTGGACATAGAGATATATCAATAAGGGTTTTCATTCAGTATTCTAGACTAGGCGTTAACTTAGCTGTAGTGCTGAATTGAATCCTCTTACAGGGCCTTCTCTTTCTTGTATATGTTTCTGATGGGCATAACTGGTCCAGTCAACTGAGTTGCCAACTTCAGTTCCTCAGCCGAGCTGTCTCCCTTCTTAGAAACAGAGGACTTCCTTGGGAAGATAATTGGCCTCATTACGAGTCAGGCGGAATGGGTTAACGGGGTCCGCTATTGGGTGCGGACCCATTATTCCCATCCCACCTGATATGAGGTCCCCTCGCGGGACAAGTTAAGGATCCCTGGTAAAACCAGGCATCGTTATCGGGTCCCGCGAGGGGACCAGGGAGGTAACAACAGGCTGGTCGTAATCGGCTCGTTGTTAGCTCCCTCTCCATTCCCATTGAGCCCATTCAGGGAACCCGGACCCGGTTTTGGAGGCAGCCATGCCGCCAATAGCGTCATGGCTACCGCCAAACCCGTAATGAGGCCCAATAAGTTTGGAGCGGTACTCCTTCAGTCTCTGAACATTGCTTTGTAGAGACTCTGCGGACCTGTTACGGCGGCGTGGGTCGACAGAGATGCCAATCGTTGATTCCAGCCAACTTCAGTTCTTCCAAACTGAACCCTCTACCAGCACGGCCTTTAGTATGGTCAGAATTGTGGTTTATATGGGTTGAAGAGACATTCTTGAATGTGGTTCTTACTGAACCCTTGTAAGTACTTTTGTGAAGCTCTAAACCACATTCGAAAACATTTTACATACAGAATCAGAAACACAAGAACAGGGCAGCCTTGATACTACTGTTTACGTTCCTCATAAGCTTGGGATTCACGATAGTAAGAGAAAAGATTAATATAAAAATGCCAACATACAGTATGGCACATAATTAGAAGGGTCAGTGGTGCAGAAGAACTAGAAATACAGGAATTAGAAATCACATGTTTAATTACTGTTGGCATGTCAGAGCAACATATAGTGAAGGACTACACACAGGGCAGGGCAGCTATATTACACAGATGATTTGCAGTCAAACAGTACTAGTGTGCAACCATTCTGTCACTCGTGAAACTTCTATCTGTTTTACATTTTAATCCAAGTGGATCCTTCCAGGTTACAGTTGTGATGGTTGCTTGTGTGTCACAGGCATGCTTCTGTGTAACAGTGCAACAAGTGGCAAGTGGATGAAAATGCAGGGGCAGTGGTTAGTACACACATCTGCCTACAGGCCATAGAGCAAATACTCTGAAATGAAAACAGGTATAGCTCTGTCAATGAGAACATGCTGTGAATAGCAAACCTAATGACTACTTCATTTCAAACTTTCCAGGATCCATTCATGATGCCATCATCATTCATAATTCTAAAAGTATGTCCAGTTGTATTCCTGCTGTCAGTGTGTGCTCCATTGTATAAGTCTTCCGCTGATGTTGTAGAAAAATGTAGAAATACCATATTTACACAGGAACGTACAAATTAAAAATATTTGTTGAAAACACACTATCATTAGTAATGGGTACCTCTATAAACTGATACAATATGTGTACCAATATTTCAGATAAAAACAGACTGCCTCACCTCCTGATGTACTGATTATTACGACACACACCAAAATACAAGAAGTTACTCAATGTATATAATGCCCTACTGCATATGAAAGGATACCAGAAACCTTGAAAAGCAACCAAGACTTTCATTGGGGCAGACTGCTTTTGACATGAGCTACATATTCTAAGGCACAGCCATATGTGTGGAGCAACAGAGTGATATACAACAAGGGGAGACAGTAGTAGGATACAATAATATTAATTCAATTACAGTCCCAAAGTGCTGGCTGCGGAAATTTCCCTCGATGCGGTCAAACACACAGAAACAGATATTGTGCGTCTGTTTTGCATTCATGAGATTTTCATTCCGATTTTTCAAACAGAGTCGGGAAGTAGGGCTGGAAAACGGCTATATGTGTTTTCCACTCGTGGATTCCAAACTCATCGCCACCTTGCTCACACTTTTAAGGGTGGAGAAGAAGGGATATCTAGACTCTGTCCACTCGTTTGTGTCTGCAACGAACAGTGGTGGCCTATCAGGGGCTACTGTCTTTTCTGTAGAATTAGGCATTGAAACCTGGGATACACTTGATGTCCCGCGCCTAACGCGTCATTGCATACAGAAAATTATGAGAGTCCATTATAAATAGCCCACGCAACGTTACTGGTATCAGTTGGCTCTTTCTAATGTATTGGCTCTTTCTAATGTATTCTCCACAGGAATCAAAATGGTTCAATGTCATATTCCATCATTTTAAAGACCCCCACCATCTCCCACTAGTTGTTTTCTTAATTGGGGTGGGGGGGTTAACTCCTGAACTCCCAGCTCGACTCACACTTACTCAATACACACACGCACATGTACACAGACATACACACCCACAAAGAACCCCATTCACTTACCCGACACTCCCGCGCCTTTGAGCTCCTGCGCACACTCGTGTTCGGCAGGGGCGTGACAGTTCAATTTAGAAAGACTGCTCTGTGCGGTCGCAGACTGGTCGTTCTGAATCAATCTTTTTTTTCTCGTTTTTTTGAAAAAGGTCTTTTGACCTAATACGATCAAAAGGATGCCCTTAGAGTTATGGAATATTAAGGGCACAGAAGGAAGTTTTGGGAAATAGCGAATACAGAGGACTACATGATGATGTCACATACATGCTCCTGTTGAAGGAGTGAGTTCCACTGGGTATGGCCTTCCTGCCAGTGCTGTTAACTCCTTGTGTCTGAATCAGAGAATTCCCTCTGTTGCCTCCTTCTGCTTCTTCTTAACTTTAAGTTACTTCCCTCTGACCTTTGCTCAGAGATTGAAGATTCTCTTTTTTAAATGTGTTGTGAAAAAACTATATTAATTTTATCCAACATAGTCAGTCAAGTCCTGATTACTAGTTTGAATAGACCTGCAATGTGATTGCAATCCAAACTGTACACTTTCATGTTGTATCACTCATTCCACCAAGAGTTCATGTGCCTGTTGTGTTAACGTTTGATTCTGCATCAGAAGAGAAGTTAACGTCATTACGATGAGAATTCATATTGAAAGTGAGCGACTATCACCTTTAAATGAAATCGGCACTTTCATGCATCTTCTGTGACCTGTAACACAAGTAAAATGTACAATTACAGTCAGCGAACATTGTACATATTGCTTTTTGCAATTGGCCAGTACAGCCACACACTGCATCTCAAGATTTTTGGGGAGGAGTGCACAGCCCTTTGGGATGCAGTTTGGCATTTCACCACTAGGTTGCTTCTTGCCATTTAAAGGGGTGAGAGCACCCACACCTCCTCGTGCTGGCCACCTAACATAAAACACTGTCCTAGTTACCATCCATACTAATGCATAGGGAGGTGGCCAAAGAGTCGTGTCTTTAATAAAAGAAAGAAGCACTGAATGGGCTAAGCAACCAAATGTGATGCACCCAGGGGGGCAATGACCTGGAATAAGGCATGATTTTAATACAATAAAAAGCACTGTCCTGATAAGCACCAAAACATGATCCATGGTGGAGGCCAGGAGTCAGAAAAACGGCTTGTTATGATAAGCAAAATAAACACTGTACTGATTTTCACCCATAAATGATGATTGAGACAGCAAGAAGACGGAATAAATCAAGATTATGAAAGAATAAAGCGCTGTCTTGGTTAAAACCCATAAAGGAGAGTGGGGAGGAGGAGGCTCAAGAGTCAAAGGCAAGGAAATACTATATGAGATAAGGAATACCTTGAATACTTGACCTCTTGCACGCTCGGATGTGGTACAGATGCAGAATTTGTTTCCGCGGAAAAACACTTGGATATAATGCTGGTATTAAACAGTTTCATGAAAAAAGGATTTAATAATTGTTATTGTGGTTAGAAATAAGTTGTAACAAGCAGACAGTTTTCCTGCTCTCCTGTGATAAACCGCAAACAGTACTCTAAATAAAATACCATAAATGTCTCCGATTTCATAAACTAATGACTGTGGCTTGACAAAAAACATTAGTCAAAATTAAAGGAATCCCGAAATGCTGGCTATTGCTTTCAAGGTACATTTTAGTGGCTGTTGAAACTCTTCTGCAAGATCTGTCTTTCACACAGTGTGCTGGTTATGGAAGCATGCATAGTGACACCATGAACCAATTTTAATGCAATAACAGTTGCAATGAAATTTTGTTCTTAACGAGCTAGATGTGTAATACGAATATTAAGTTTCCACGTTTGTGATGGCTTAGCAGGCGAAGAACGATGGTCTGGAGGGTTGCCCAGAGCAATGCCGAGGTTAGGATTAATTCCAAACCTTCCAGCCATCACCTCTTTTGTTTTGTGTAAGTCACCATGAGTGGGATGGGTATGCCCAGATGTGCGCCCCGTGCCTGCTGAGCCTAGGGACCCAAGCTAAGCCTCACTGATGAGGCTCAACAAGGCAGGAAACATGTTTGGGGATGCTTGTGGTCTTGTGCAGAAAGGATGTGACCAAGTAGTTTGGGCAGGACTTCCTCTTTTGGGGGTGGGAACAAGCCTGATTTGCATATGGTCTTTCCCCGTTTGTAATGGCTTGGCAGGCAAAGAGCGATGGTCTGGAGGGTTGCTCAGAGCAATGCCGGAGGTTAGCATTAATTCCAAACCTTCCAGCCATCACATCTTTTGTTTTGTGTAAGTCTCCCCAAGTGGGACGGGTATGCCCAGACGTGGGTCCTCTGCCTACTGGGCCTAGAGACCCAAGCTACTTCTCACTGATGAGGCCCAACAAGGCGGAAACTTGTTTGGGGATTCTTGTAGTCTCGTGCAGAAGCGATGTGACCAAGCAGTTCGGGCTGGACTTCCTCTTTTGGGTTGGCACCAAGCCTAATTTGTATAAGGTCTTTCCCCTTTTGCAATGACTTGGTAAGCGAAGAACGATGGTCTTGACAGTTGCCCAGAGCAATGCCAGAGGTTAGGGTTAATACCAAACCTTCCAGCCATTATCTCTTCTTTTTTTGTATACAAATATTACATACAGGTCGTTTTGCAGATATTGCAGATATCCATGTATTATAAAAGAAATAAACCCTGCCCTACAAGCACAGTAGATTAAAACGATGCTAGGCCTGATGCTAGGCTTGATCCCTTGAGCTTGCCATATTATTGTCTTTGCCCATAGCCTGGCAAGCAGGGTAGATTGCGCCTATGCTAGACTTGATCCCGTGAGCTTGCTGCATGATCCTCTTTAGCTGCCACATAGTCCTCTCCTTGCCTAGAACCAGCAGCTCACCTATCCTGCACAGATGCCTAAAGTGAAGCACGAGCAGAAGGGAATGTTACTGGCGCAAATTAGCAACAGCTAGGACAAATATATGGAAAATACTTTGAATTAGAAAATGAAATACCATGAGTCTATGATATATTGACAACTACTCCCTCCAGACTATGCAACAAAGGGGCAAACACATCAAACGAAACCCTCACTGTAAAACCTAACAGCACCACTCTGCATGCTACAGCATACAGTATCCAGTCATGCGCAACACCCACTCGTCCACATTCAGTTCTACTACTCTGTGGATATGCATTCCAAGTTCCAACTGGTGTTGTAGTAGATGGAAGCCTACTTGAGGGAAGTCCTGAGAGTGATGAGTGATTGCTGGATTACTGTCACAGAATTACCAACTCCATTGAGCTCAGCTTGCACTCATCTGTGGGCTCATGGATTTGGTCATCGAAGGGGCTACATGTATAGACTGAACAGCAAGTGAAGCAGCTGACAAGTTACAATGCACAGTGAATAACTGTAACGTTATCTTTGTAACAGGGTTCTTTACATGGGATTGAACTTCAAGAGGTGGGCACAAGACACACAAACACGTCTGTATTTTTTTGTCATTAAGTACCGCGTTAATTGCAGCCATCAAGTATTAGAACCTAAATAGGTGTCCACTGATGTTTTTCATTGTGGACAGACAGATATCGCCCATGTGAAAAGGTGTGAACATCTCGCATGATGCCAAGGGTGCTACTGAGCCCTCTGCAGGAGGTTTACATTTCCAAATCAGTAGGGTTGCACTCTGCCGAGAGTGCCCCAAACATAAAAACTGAAAAGAGCTGTACACATATCACAAATATAACTAGTGTGGCTTTGGGAGTCCATACATGTCTGATTCTGTTCATACTGTTTTTGGATAAAGCTTTGAAAATAAAAGAAAACAAAATACAGTAATAAAATCTAACAAAATAGTCCATCGGGGCAAAATATTTTGGGGAAAAAGCAAAATCATGTTGGATGTCAAGAGAATAATATGCACAAAAGGGGTCTAGGAGTGGGTTATAATAACCCGTACACATTCGCTACATATTTCACACATGATTGTACAGGTTTACAATTATTTAGGCAGCATAGTATAATGACTGACCCTCCAACCAAACTAACTGTCCCTTCAAGTGCAAGCTTGCCCTTGATATCTGTGGTGCACCGCTTATCTAGGGTGAGGGGACAGAGAGAAGACTGACCCTATAGTTCAATTATACTACACCATAATATGTAAGGGCAATATGTTCAAAAGATACTCAAACCAGGACTCGCAATTACTTTTAATTATCATGTATGTTTGATCGCAAAAAGTTAAAAGCAATATATGTGGACCAAAATGGGACACATCATGTTTATGATAACCAGCTATAACAGGTAACCCATCATTATTAGGACGTCTATGTTTGTAAGGGCTGGTCGACCGGTTTCAGTGGCTGCCAAGGTTGATGCCACTTTCTTCAGGACCTATGATACTACTATTGAGTTTGTAGCACATATATTTTATGTTATCACTGCTGAGTGTGGTATCCTATGTGTTCTGGCTTGCACAGAAATATCTGCTGACCCTTAATGCAGCACTTCACAATTTTCAGTCAGCGGTAGGGTGGTCTTTACATCTGGATTGGTTTCCAGACCTCCATCCCGGGAGGATAGCTCAGCGGCAACGTGCTTGCCTTGGAAACAAGACGACACGAAGCAACACAGGTTCGATCCCTGGGTTCACGCTTAAAAACCTCTGGGTATTAAGCACGTTATAAATACGCAACTAAGAGACATATTCCTGTAACAGGGCCTCGATGCCCCCGTGCTGTGTGAGCGCTTTAAAAATGCAAAATTAAATGAATATTAAATCTGTTGTTTATATTTCTTCCAACAGTCCGTGAACGCCGCGTGACTCCTTAAGAGATGCATAGAAGAAACTGTTTGCACTGTAGTGCAGAGCTATCTCCATAGCCAGCTAATTAACAGCGTTTGTTGCAGCTCCAATCGTAAGTAAACTTTGACCACATCCTGTGGATGTCACACCCAGACCTTTGCTTTTTTCTGCATTATTGATGATGTTATTTATTTTTTTGAAGATGTCGAAACAAAAGTAACAACAGAAACGTATGAAACTTCCAATTCCAAAAAGGCCTTGAGGAGGTGGGTTCGGACCCACCTCTGCAGGCCTCTTGCCAGAAGAGGTACACGCTCTCACTGCTTCGCTACCAATGCCGAAATGGTGTAGCCAGCAGAAGCAGAGAGGAGCATGTACACATTCCCATGCCTTGCAATGCACCTGGTCCAGTGGAAACCTTGTGCCTGACAGTCCAGTTTCCCTCCAGCAGCACACCTAAGATAGATTGCAGAGGTGAAGTTAGTCTCTCATTAGATATCTTGATGAGGGTAAACAAGACATAATGGAAGCAGGGGTCACTGGAAGAGACACCAGGTCTTGTGAACAGGCATAAGGGGCATCGTGTGGCGGCCGATATTACACGTCTCGGTGACATATACTGTAATTTTGCAGCTGTGCTCAAAATCCTCTTCTTTCACTGCATTTCTGCGCAGGGGCATACTTTGCCCAAGTGCTAATAAGGAATGATATTTGCAGTGGGGCAAATCCCTCCAAATCAGACTTTATACATAAACGCAACACCATCTCCTCAATGCCGCCTCCCTCTTCCTTTTCACTATTGAAATTCATCTCTAATTACATATCAATTCATGTACTGAGTATATCAGTTTAAATTTTAAAAAATCAGATTGCTATCTCATGAAACCATGGGTAAGAAATTCATCAGGGAATACCTCAAATCGATTTTTCTTGGGTGTACATAGACTGCTCCCGCATGTTCTATGGTGCAACCAATCGCTTTTGTGTCTCCCTCGAATCCCCTCTCGTTGCCCTACACTTGACCAACGGTACACAAGTGTAAGAAGCTCATTGGAGTCACCTGTGCACACTATTGAACCAATGAATAGATGAACGCGCATGCGCCAGGTGCGTTCTGCTTTACAAATGTGCGCCTATCCTTAGGGTGTTGTGTTGAGTGTCTTGCCGTCATAGTCATTTATGTTTAGCTGTGTTTTTGGTCTAGCGTGTCACTCATGGCTAGTGTCTTGCCGTCATAGTCATTTATGTTTAGCTGTGTTTTTGGTCTAGCCTAGCGTGTCACTCATGGCTAGTGTCTTGCCGTCATAGTCATTTATGTTTAGCTGTGTTTTTGGTCTAGCCTAGCGTGTCACTCATGGCTAGTGTCTTGCCGTCATAGTCATTTATGTTTAGCTGTGTTTTTGGCCTAGCGTGTCACTCATGGCTAGTGTCTTGCCGTCATAGTCATTTATGTTTAGCTGTGTTTTTGGTCTAGCCTAGCGTGTCACTCATGGCTAGTGTCTTGCCGTCATAGTCATTTATGTTTAGCTGTGTTTTTGGCCTAGCGTGTCACTCATGGCTAGTGTCTTGCTGTCATAGTCATTTATGTTTAGCTGTGTTTTTGGTCTAGCGTGTCACTCATGGCTAGTGTCTTGCTGTCATAGTCATTTATGTTTAGCTGTGTTTTCGGTCTAGCGTGTCACTCATGGCTAGTGTCTTGCCGTCATAGTCATTTATGTTTAGCTGTGTTTTTGGCCTAGCGTGTCACTCATGGCTAGTGAGATATCTCACACAATGAAAGCTTCTGAAGGCTGCACAAGGATGATGAGTAAGAGGAACACTCCAGTTTTACTCATTCGAGAGTTGGTGGATTTAGCTTTTCTTGAAGTACTAGTGACTTGTTAGGAAAGCATGAAGTGTCTTTTCGTACACTTCAAAGGTCGGAATTTACTTTTGTCGCTTACGAGGTTAGGATGAAAATGTATTTAAAATAAACATCAAACGGTCCATTTTTGCACCACAATGTATTGTGAAGATTAATCACCCACATTTTTATGATTGGTTAAAAAAATATGTTTTCTTTTACAAAACGCAAACATGTTTTTCAAAAGGAAATTATTCATATTTTTAAAAAACGCAATTGATTCTTAAATTCCATTCATTAATATCTATCCGTTGTAATAATAGTACAAGACACCTCTACAAAAACCTCTGCAAAAATAGTACACGCATCAGATTGTCAACTCGATTCACCCACTACCTGCCTTTCCTGACAAGAAATGTGTCTTTTAGGCCCCACAAAGTGCATACCATTGTTCACCTTTTGCTTTTTCTTTTTCTTTTATTTTTAGCTTTACATTTTTATTTCCAAGACATATTATACAAACGTGACAAATATCATTAATAATCATAACAATACAATCCTAAATGATCTTGGCATGTAATTAACATTGTAGGCAATAACTAAATCTGTAACTGAAAGAATTCCAGAAGAAAGTAAAACAGAAAAGAAGGAAAAAGGCAGTCTGCACCCGAGAAAGGACAGAGAACCAGAAAGCATTGAGTCCACCAATGTTATCATCAATCCAAAATGTGCACCTTTTGCATTTTACTGAATAGCTGAAGGCAGCAGCAATGCTCAGAGTAGGGTGATTGGATGTTTCTGTGGTAAGATATTTCTTTCAGCCGTGGGTAATGTCTGCCGTTGCTACAAAATGTCCGTGTTACACCCGATTTCTACCATGCATGCACCCCTGTGCCTCATGGCAGGCAGTGCGCTGTTTAGGGAGCAGTGCAGAGCGTAGACGTCACTCAGCATGCAGGTACTGGTGCTTTGTGTGGCATCTATATTTCTTCCATGCAAACATGTCATTTTTTACATATGTAGAAAGTGCGGAAAAGTATATATAGAGGTTACCAGAGTGAAAAAATAAAATATATACAGGATCTTGAAGCTGAAAAGTCTACGTTAATCGATGACAAATGTAGTACTTGTTGCTACAATTACAGCGATAATAGTTCTTTTATGCCATTGCCTTTGGGTTTGCAGCTGTAAAAAAGCTTTGAAATTCAGCATTTCAAGTAAGAGAAATTAATAGGAGGTCATTTTTTCACCAGTGAAATTTTAGGGGCCCTTCCTCTCTAATCATCATTAAAAACGAAATCCACGGGAGAAGAGGCACTTTCCTGATTGTGAAGTGGAAGCCATTATGCCTGTGATGAAGCTCCTGGCATCGTGCCATTTATTCTGCGGCGGGCCCCGCTGCTCGCGATACTTGAGCGCGCGCAATCAAGCTTGTTTCTCCCGGCCAGGGCTTATTTATAGACGGCGCGAGAGGCGGATGTGTCCTCTGGCTTCAGAGTCGACTTCCGCAGTTTGCCGCCGGAGAACCGCTTTATTGTCCGAGAAGCACTCTGGTTTCAGCAGCACTTCCCAAGATGATGAAGAGACACTCCTGATTTTGGAATGGGGAATGTGTTAGGCAACATACCCGCTCCAGTGTCATCACGCAGTAATCCGCTGCTTTCAGAGAAATTAATTCCTGAGTAAAACTATGCAGGCTGCTAGAAAATACTTCATCCTTAGAGTCTTAAGCAAGCGAAAAGAAATCAAAGCAGATAGAAAACCTTCATTAACTCTAAGTAAAAACGAGTTGCAGTCCTTAAAAGATTCAAAATACAGATAAAATAATACATGTGAGTAAATGAGCATTTGAGGAAAGAAAAGCCAAGTGCGTAGTGGGACGCATGGATGAGCCATGCAATAGATGGACGCAGCTCTAACAGTGACGCACAATCGCTCCGATAAATGATCCTTATCTATGAATTTGCGTCTTTATGAGTCGCATGTGCCTCCACCTGCATCGTCTCAGTAACATGACATTTGAGCAAAACAATGGAGAAAGAAGACTGCTTGCCTTCAGCATGGCCACTTTGTTAAATCTCATGTTATGGTTCTTTTCAGCTATGTTTAGAACCAGAAGTACACTTCCTGATTGAAAACAGAGCTCGGACCATTCACCTGTGCACAGGTACTCATGGTGTACACCAGGCCCTCACTTCCGGACAACAAAATGCACCTGGACCGAGTTTTTCAGTGCGGTTTCATACTTTGATAATCAGTACTTACAGCTTCGAACATGCAGCGAATAATTTCTTCGAATAAAGATTCTACCCATGATCATAAAATATGACAACGTTGCCATTGATTGTATCTGCTTTTATTTTAAAGAGCTCGGCCGCTTTGTTTAGAAGCATTGTTGTGAGGACGAATTCGTCCTTTCTTGAGATGAATTATGGTAACCCTGGGAATGCACTTCACAGGTAAACTCATCCCGAGCTGAAGTGGATCTAGGCCACTTAATTTCCAGTTCCTTGCCATGTGCTTTCATAAGCATTAGCTGCAAACTGAAAAATGTATGGGCCACATTTTTAAAAAAAATGTATTGCACATTCAATTTGGTTATTTAATAGGGCTAGTATAGGGTTGGTGAAGGCTTACTGATAGCCAGATTCCCACACATGTACATGTGAAATCTTTCCGGACCATCTGTTTATTAAGTTTGAGAGACCCACTATAATAGAAGAATGTTGGAGGGTCGTTATAAAGAATGGGTCAGCAGAGGTCCTTAACCAGTGTTACAAAGCTTGATCTTTCTCTGCCAATGTTAGACGTCGGTGTTCATTGTCTCCCACAGCCTGCATTCCGCAAGGACAAGGGAAAGAGACCTGCAACATGTTTTTATCATCCCTTACCCTCGATATGAACCCTTTGCTTTACCTGGGACCCAGGATTCGTACACGGCCAACAAACAGCTATTACAGCACCCCTCTCCACTCCCAGGCTACAAAGTCCCATTTGCTGTTCCCCTTTGGTTTGTGATTTCGGGGTGTTGGGATTTAGACATAGGTTGCCGAATATTAGGATACAGTCTGACCAGAATTGACTCGTATAGGCATGGGGTAATATATTCATATTTTGAATGAAAAGTTAATCTATGCCATGTCCCTCTCTGTGGGTGGGCTTGTTAACCCACTGTGCAACACCAAACTTGCACATGTGTGCTAGCTAGGAGTTGCTGCATTCGACTTTCTGCCAGCCTTCAGTGAACTCTGAGCATAGGTGGAGATTGTCCATGATGAGACAGTTTTCTGTCATTGTTGGGCAGTCAAATTAATTAATTACAACCACTTCTCTAGAAAGGTTGATGTATATTTATATATTTATTTATTGTTGTCAGTTTATAGCACCCCAAGTGGAAAAAAAGAGGAAAGGGGTGCAGGGAGAGGTAGGTGAGCAGAGCGAGCTTCAATCCTTGAAACATTCTAGAAAAGATAAGTGCCAAGGAAGAGGTAAGGGGGAAGTGCATAACAAACAGGAAGAATGGCATTAAAGGATACATGACACGTGAAAGAGAACAATAATCTGTCCATTAAAAGCATGGACAGACAGTATCACAGGGCTCCAACCTGTTCAGTGTCAAACGTCCTAAAAGTCTAGCTTTTTTAAAGCAAGCTTCATCTATGATCTGCATCATTCACTAAAAACATCCAAAACATCCAAAGTACAATCAATGCCAAAAACACAGACAGTACCAAACACTCGCCCAAAGTGATCACAAGCTGAACACTGAATCTCATCATTCCAAAAGACATGAGTTTGGCTGTAACCCTTAAATCCGGAGGTAGCGCTGTTACCGCCGGATTTAAATTTAAGAGTCCGCCAAATCAGGGCTTCAGCGGATTTCTCCCCAGAAATCCGCCGGCGGTATGAGCGCGAAATTTCCCCATTGAGCCCAATGGGCCATTCCCCATTGAGCCCAAAGGGGAATGGGGCATTCCCGTATGGGCTCAATGGGGAATGGGGAATTCCAAATCCGCCAAACCCGTGATCCGGCGCTAATAGCGCCGGTGGGTTTGGCGGTAGGGCAGATAGCGCTAGCGCTATTAGCGCCGGCGTTACCGCCCAACTCATGATGAGGCCCATTGTCAGAGCAATTTCATCGTGCACACCTGGATATCAATGTAGCCCTCAGCAGCTAATGAAAATAGCCCATATACATTGTTGCTCCCACAATTGCTGTCATATGTCATGCATCTGTCATCTCAGGAATCTTACCAACCGTATTTATTTATACCATGCCGGAAGCCCACAGGTATCAGGGTGCACACAGATACTAAACACAGAACATGAAGCATAGGATGTTGCAGAGGAAAGAAACATCAGCACATGAGATTTTATGAACAAGAAGGCCTTCAGACATTTACGAAACTGAAGTGAGTTGGCTTCCTGCTGAAGAGACAACATCTATATACTCCATACTTTGCAAGCCAATGTGAAAAAGGATCTCTCATTGCCCAAGGTACGTTTTACTTCAGAACAAATTAGTAGCCAGATGCCTAAAAATCTTAGAGTTCTACTTGGTTCAAATTTAACCACTCTATCCGAGAGGTAGCGGACCGCAGTACCATGAATGCTATTATGCACCAGTGTAAGTATCTTTTATACACAAGGTGTCACAGGCAGCCAGTGCAATTTCACAAATATGAGTGTTGTACGGTAACATTTTTGGAATGCGAATAGCATCGTTTTGCAAAACCTGCAGTTTCTGAATGCTACTGTTCCTCACTCCCCTCAGCAAGGTGTTACAGTAATTCATTCTGTCGATGATTGTGACCTGTGAGAGGCCAGTCACAATCACCCTGCTACTAAAAAAAACAAACAAGACCCAAAAGCTCCCCTGAACTTTTCACCGATATGCAACATTCCCAATATGGCCAAAATAATGGAAAAGATCACCACCAATTAATTTGCTAAACTGAAGCCACCCTCCTGTGCGTGAAAGCAAATGACACGAACATCACCAACATCAATACAGTATTGAAACTGCACTCATAGGATGTTAACAGAAAAAAGTCCCTTATCATACTCGACCTTTCAGCAGCATACGCCATGGTGTACAAAACCTACTGGTGGACTCTACAACCTACTCAAAAAATGATGAGAGTCCTGCCTGGGCATCAAAGGTACTCCTATAAAATCGATGTCTTCCACCATCCTTCATCAAAGGAAAATCTACACAACTCAAAATAGGCAACTTCAAGTTCATTGATGATGCACCAGTTATATGAGTTTCCCAGCTGTCAAATGTCACACCTAGGCTGTTCAATTTATATATTCAACTTATATATTTGAAGCACCACAACCCAAATTACTGCAAACACTGCTGGCTATTTTGATTATGAAAGGCGGGTCCATTTTATTCGTGTTGCTATTTGAAAGGATTTATTGTGACACTGATGGGAGGTGTTTGCATGTGGCTCATGGGAGGTACTTCTCTGGTTGATGTAAGTGGAACCTACAGAGATGGGTGTCCTCGTGGAGAGGTTAGAGATTTTTGAGCTATCGCAGCCTACATAGGCTACTAGGGAACAGGCAAACAGTTGGCACCCTTTGGCATGTGCCTTTTGTCAGCTTCCTGCCATTGCCCAAAGTTTAGGTGCTCAAATATAGGGGCTACACCTTTTGTCACAAGGGTGAAGGGGTTGTGGAATTATTGAGTACTCAAGGAGTACTCATGAACCGTACCATCTTAATCCCTAAATTGGGGGAATGTGTGAAGCAAATGTCTTGAACTGACAGAAGTCAACGATGGAAATAGTCAACTTCTTCATTGGATATCACTTGTTTCTGTGCATAAGTGCTGAACATAGGGTTCTACGATAAACCATCAACTTGTTTTCCTGAACCATTTTTAAAGCATCCGGCTTGTATTTTTCACCTGTTTTATACCCTCTACCCCTTTTACATAGGGGATCCCTCCATATAACACTTTAGACCCACATCCTCAGAGAGCCCCGATGCCTCACACCCTTGTGCAGTGTGCTTGGTAGTATTACGTTTTAAGCAATCCAGACTGCTTTTCAGGATTAATTCAATTTAAATCATTTTTGGAAGTGTTGTGAATTACTGAAAAATAAATTGATCTGGGAAGAAGGAAAATACATTGAGAAAATTATGTTATTATATGGTGCCTCATGCCAGATTTCACCCTATTCTAAGTGCTTCAATAATAGGTATCAACCTCATAAAGATGAAGTTTTGTGTTGTCCATCCAGTCTGTGTCATCAGGATAAATACAAATGTGTGGATAAAGTGCTTAACTCTAGTCCTGGGAGGGGTTTCCAGCTGAGGTTCTAAATCCGATTAGGTCCTCTGATCTGGGTGGGGGAGGAGTTGTGTTGTGCTTCACCTGCACTTTCTGGGTTTATAACTGTACATCTTAATGGTGTTTTAACAGCCCATAAAGGGACGATGAGATAATAAGGCTTAAATGCATGTATCTGATATATATGATGGTCAGACTGAAAATATATGTGCTACTAGAACATAAATGCCAAGCTTAAGCCTTATGTTACTTTTGCAAATGCAGGTATAGCTCCCTCTGAGAGAAATGTTACATGTCGGTCTGTAACAAAATGCTTTACCGAGCAAAGAATGGCATACAAATACTACAGAGGCATAGTTTTCCTGGTATCCTTGTTGGGGTGGTCAGGAAGGGCCCCTCTGATTGTTTATGTTGCATGCACCATATTGATGACTGGGGAGGTGGCAGCAAATTGGGTGCAAGTTTGCAATTTAATATACTTCAAGTGTAGATAATTATGTATGGGATCTGTTTGTCTAGAAGTTGATACATATTAGCTTGCATGCTCATAGAAAAATTAAATGTTAAACCCACCAAATGTAAAAACATACATGCACAATAATGCAAATACATGGGGAATTCATGAATCTCACAAATAAATCAGAAACATGGTAGTTGGGGCCCTTTGCAAAATGCACTTTGTGGTTAGCAGCTGCATGATGAAATTTGGGTAACAAGGACATTGTGGTTTTCTGGGCCGCTGGGGTAGACGAAAGAAAGAATGAGTCATCTAGTAAAAATGGCAGTTTGTTAACAAGACAAAGGTTTATGAGTTAACAGTTCCACAAGGGAACAGATGTAATCTTGCTCATTGCATTGAAGTCGTGTAGAGGCGGTTGACCATTGCTTAGGCCGGCAATAAAGTTGAGGCGCGAGGCCAGGGTGTCCGGTGGTCAATTGTTTTTACAGGTTGAAACTAGAAGCTGTATGTGCTGAAGTTGGGGTTGCATAAATTAGTATGTCTTAAGATGAGCCAGGAATCTGAGGCATATGCGATCACAATTAGTAGTTGAACGAACAATCTGTTTATTCAGGCCTTCCTCATATTGCTTAATATTTAAGCGGACCATGTGCAAACACACTTAAGATTAAAGGCCCTGGGCCAGTTATTGCTCGTAATGAATTATGTTTCACTACCAATGTTTAACCATGTGCTGACATCATGACCTAATCCTAAGAAGAGGTTTGTAATGAATATGGTCTGAAGATCACTATTAAGACAAAACTGGCCAATGAAAACAGGAATTTGGAAAAGATGGGATTTCTTTGATGAGTTTTTTGTGCAATCATGTTTGGGGTGGACTGTAATAAAATTGTAGTGAGTGTTTTAACTGTTGCAAAACTGTATACAAGATGTCAAGTGCTGTGCTTTGTTGAGACTGTTGTTAGTTTGGTCCTGCAACACTATCTAATTGCTCACCAGAGAATTGTACAGTAAACTTGCTTTATGTACAAAGCGTGCACTCATTCTTCAAGTGACGGGTCAGCTCAGTTTGAGGTGATTAAGGGGCCCGACCCTACAAATTTTGGTGAACCAGGTAGGAGCCCAGGCTATTTGATGCATTGGGGAACTTCTACCCGCACCTCTCAGCTGCGCACCTCATGACTGGACCAGTATTTTGTGCACTGTGAAAAAGAGGTTTGTGGATGCCATATTGGTTAAAGCTCCATCTGCTCCCTGCAGACATGGTGCTGTGGTCCAGCTGTGCAGGACGACTTGATGGAACACCACATCGGAGCACCTGGGGTTCATCTGAGTGCACCCTTGTGGAGTAAAGAACAGGGGGAAATAGGGATAAAACAGGGTTGTTTCTTTGATTTCAATTTTATTTTGTTAAGGGTAGACTTGGAGTGTGGTGTGAAATTAGTTGAGGTTCCAGGGATTAGAAAAGTGGATGTTTTTGATAGAGTGGGGTGGTATTTTAGGGGAAGTCCAAATGTAGAAGCTTTTCTGAAGTAGGACTTGACATTCTTTTGTATTTTCCATGGCTCGATTTTCTTGGTTAGTCGAAGTAGTGAAGGAGAAACTTCCTGTAGTCAGGAAAAGAGGGTTTTGTAGTAAATAAGGCCATAATAGTGATAAAGAGAGAGAGAGAGAGAGAGAGAGAGAGAGAGAGAGAGAGAGAGAGAGAGAGAGAGAGAGAGAGAGAGCAGTAGTGGAAATCATTGTGCCCCTCCTATGATCGAATGGTGGGGATAGCTCAGAAATATTGGCCGGTTTTTCTTTTATAAAATGCTGTCTTTTGTGTAAAAGTGAGAAGTAGAATTGAAGTAAGTAGCTGAGTGAGGTAACTGCGGTATAAACCAGTATGGTGAGGTGTTGAGGGGAACAACTAATAAACAGGCCTGCATTCCGCAAGGACAAGGGAAAGAGACCTGCAACATGTTGTATCATCCCTTACCATCAATATAAACCCTCTCCTTTACCTGGGTCCCAGTATTTGGATACAACCCCCAAACAGCTTTTAAAGCACCCCTCTCAACTCCCAGGCTGTGAAGCCTCATTTCCTGTTCCGCTTTTGTTTGTGATTTTGGGGTGTTGGGATTTAGACATAGGTTGCCGAATATTAGGATGCAGTCTGACCAGAATTGACTGGCATAGGCATGGGGTAATATATTCATATTTTTAATGAAAAGTTAATCTATGACATGTCCATCTCTGTAGGTGGGCTTGTTAACCCACTGTGCAACACCAAAGTTGCACATGTGTGCTAGCTAGGAGTTGTTGCATTCAGCTTTCTGACAGCCTTGAGTGAACTCTGAGCATATGTGGAGATTGTCCATGATGAGACAGGTTTCTATCATTGTTGGACAGTCAAATTAATTAATTACAACCACTCCTATGGAAAGGTTGATGTATATTTATATATTTATTTATTGTTGACAGTTGATAGCACCCCAAGTGGAAATAAGAATAAGAGGAAAGGGGTCCAGGGAGAGGTAGGTGAGCAGAGTGAGATTGAAGCCTTGAAACATTCAGGAAACGATAAGTGCCAAGGAAGAGGTAAGGGGGAAGTGCATAACAAACAATAAGAATTACTTTAAAGGATAAACAATACATGCAAGAGAACATTCATCTGTCTATTAAAAGCATGGACAAACAAGTATCCAAGTGCACAGGGCACCAAAGTTTTCAGTGTCAAACCTCCTAAAAGTCTTGCTTTTTTAAAGCGAGTTTCATCAATGATCTGCATCATTCACTAAAAACATCCAAGACATCCAAAGTACAATCAATGCCAAAAACACAGACAGTACCAACCACTCTCCCAAAGTGATCACAAGCTAAGCACCCAATCCCATCCTCACAAAAGACATTGTCAGATCAATTTCATTATGCACACATGGATATCAATGGTACCCATGCACAGCTAATTAAAAAATACTATATACATTGTTGCTCCCAAAATTGATGTCACATTTCATGCATCTGAGTGTAGCCCTGATCTTCCCTGAGTGGATTCCTGCCTCTGTCATTCCTACGCAGGCCTACTCATGATTTGAATGCCTCGTCTGCAGGCTCGCTCTCTCTCTCCCTAACCATTTCCTTACCATGGCTATCATCTATCGTCCACCTGGTCAGATCTCTTCCTTCCTCTCTGAGTGGGCGGATCTCTTCTCTTCCCTCCTGGTCTTGTCCACTCAACCCCTCCTTCTTGGGGTCTTTAACATCCACCTGGATGCCCCCTGTCCTTCCTCTGGACTCTTTCGGGACCTCTGCGACTCTCTCTCACTCTCTATCCTCCCCTCTGGCCCGACTCACTCTGCAGGGCACACTCTAGATGTTCTGATCTCTGCAGACCTCCCCTTTCTATCCCTCTCACCACTCCTCTCTCCTGGATTGACCACTTCCTCCTTTCCTCTCAGCTCACCCTCTCCACCCCTCAGGTCAAGCCAACTCCAGCACTTCCACCTACCTTCTCGGTTATCAGACCCATGAAGCATGTGTCAGCTGAGGCTTTTGCCACCACTTTCTCTCCCCCTCCTCCTCCTTTGGCTGACTCACACCCTGACACAGCCCTCTCCATGCTCCACTCTGCCATCTCTGATACTCTTGATGTTCTTGCCCCTGTCATGAGGATCCACTTAAAGGAATTGGCGTGCTTCCAGTACATCCTCTGACAAACTGGCCTGCCGCCTGCTCTAAAGGCAATACCGGCTCTCGGTCCGCACCAAGAAGAGAGCCCACATCCAAGTCTGCATCTCTGCGGCATCTAACAATTTGGCCAAACTCTTTAAAATATGCAAGGAACTGGCCAATCCTGCTGCAGTCTCTACCTCTCCTGTCCCCTCCCAGGCCCTCTGCACAGCCCTGGCTTCTAATTTCATCTAAAAAAAAACAGGGCATCCTGTTCTTGCTCTCTTCCTCTCACCCTACCCCCTCAACTCCCTACTCTTCCTCCAGCCCTTCTTTGGCCACCTCTCCTCCCTCCTTCTCTCCCTTTCCCCTGTTCTCCCCAGACGAGGTTTCTAGACAAGTCTGATCTATGAAAGTCTCATCAAAACAAGTTCACCCCTGTTCCTCCAAAACCTTCAAGGACCACATTCACACACTGGCCCCTGCTATGGCGGACTTCTGCAACCACTCCTTCACCACTGGGGTCTTCCCTTCCCCCCTGAAGCACTCCCTTGTGCACACTCTTCTTAAGAAACCCTATGCTGACCCATTCTGCCCAGCTAACTATCTCCCAATCTCCATTGCTCCTTTCCTGGGCAAACTCCTGGAAAAGCTGTCCATCTCCCAGCTTAATCTCCACACTGAATCTGTTGGTTGTCTCAATGACCATCAATCTGGCTTCGGAGCTGCCAGGAGCATGGAAACTGCTCTCCTGACCATCCGTGAAGACCTGCTCTCCAACCTTGATTCCAACACCCCCTGTGTCCTCATCTTACTTGATCTCTCCTCTGCCTTTGGCACAGTCAACCATGCCATCCTGCTCAACCATCTCTGTGATAACCTGGGTATCACCGATCAGGCCCCTGGCTTGGCTGACCTCTTTCCTCTCCGATCGACCCTCCCAGGTCCAAAAGTCTAGCTTTTTTAAAGCGAGTTTCATCAATGATATGCATCATTCACTAAAAACATCCAAGACATCCAAAGTACAATCAATGTCAAAAGCACAGACAGTACCAATCACTTCCCCAAAGTGATCACAAGCTAAACGCTCAATCTCATCCTTCCAAAAGACAGAGCAATTCCATCATGCACACCTGGATCTCAATGGTACCCCTGTGCAGGTAATGAAAACAGACCATATACATTGTTGCTCCCAAAATTGATGTCATATGTCATGGATCTGTCATCTCAGGAACCTTACTAACCTTATTTATTTATTTATTTATTTATTTATTTATTTATTTATTTATTTATTTATTTATGTATACCACGCCAGAAGCCCACAGGCATCATGGTATACTTAGAGAGTAAAGAGAAAACACGAAGCACAGGGCTTTGCAGAGGAAAGTAACATCAGCACTTGGGTTTTTAGGAACAAGAAGGTCTTCATAAGTTTACAAAACTGAAGTGAGTTGGCTCCTTGCTGAAGAGGCAACAGCAAGATGTTCCAATCTTTGCAAGCCAATGTGAAAAAGGATCTCCCATTGCCCAAGGTACGTTTTACTTTAGAACACGTTAGTAGCCAGGTGCTTGAAGATCTTCGAGTTCTACTTGGTTTGTTTAACCACTCTATCCGAGAGGTAGCAGGGCGCAGTACCATGAATGCTCATATGCACCAGTGTAAGTATCTTACACTGTACGAAAGATGACACAGACAGCCAGTGCAATTCCTTCTGTATTTCAGAGATATGGGTGTTGCGCAAGGCCAGGATGTCCGGCGGTGAATTGTTTTTACAGGTTGAAACTAGAAGCTGTATGTGCTGGAGTGGTGGTTGCATAAATTAGTATGTTTTAAGAGGAGCCAGGAATCTGAGGCAGATGAGATCACAATCAGTAGTTGAACAAAAAATCTGTTTTTTCGGGCCTTTCTCATATTGCTTAATATTTAAGTGGACCATGTGCAAACACACTTAAAGTTAAAGGCCCTGGGCCAGTTATTGCAAGTAATGAATTCTGTTTCACTACCAATGTTTAACCATGTGCTGACATCATGACCTACTATGGACGAATCCTAAAAAGAGGTGTGTTATGAATATGATCTGAAGATCACTATTAAGATAAAACTGGCCAATGAAAACATAGGAATTCAGAAAAGATGGGATTTCTTTGAAAGGTTTTTGTCCAATCATGTTTGGGGGTGGACTGTAATAAAATTGCATTGAGTGTTTTAACTGTCGCTAAGTTGTATAAAAGATGTCAACTGCTGTGCTTTGTTGGGACTGTTGTTAGTTTGGTCCTGCAACACTATCTAACTGCTCCCCAGAGAATTGTACAATAAACTTGCGTTATGTACAAAGCGTGCACTCATTCTTCAAGTGGTGGGGCAACTCGGGTTGAAGTGATTAAGCAGCCCGCCCCTACACATTTGGTGAACCAGGTAGGAGTGCAGGCTATTTGATGCATTGGGGGTCTTCTACCCGCACCTCTCAGCTGCAGCACCTCATGAAGTGCACTGTGAAAAAGAGGTCTGTGGATGCCATATTGGTTAAAGCTCCATCTGCTCCATAGAGACGTGGTGCCGTGGCCCAGCTGTGCAGGAAAACTTGATGGAACACCACATCGGAGCACCTTGGGTTCATCTGAGCGCACCCTTGGTGTATAAAGCAATGGGGAAATAGGGTTAAAACAGGGTTGTTTCTTTGATTTCAATTTTATTTTGTTAAGGGTAGATTTGGAGTGTGGTGTGAAATTAGTTGAGGTTGTAGGGTTTGGAAAAGTGGGTGTTTTTGATAGAGTGGGGTGGTATCTTAGGGTAAATCCAACCATAGAAGCCTTTCTGAAGTAGGACTTGCCATTCTTTGTGTTTTCTATGCCTCGATTTTCTTGGTTAGTTGAAGTAGTGAAGGAGAAACTTCCTGTAGTCAGAAAAGAGGGTTATGTAGTAAATAAGGCCATACTAGTGATAAAGAGAGACAGAGAGAAGCAGTGCTGTAATGGAAATCATTGCACCTCTTCTATGATCGTATGGTGTTGATATCTCGGAAATATTGTCCGGTTAGTGCTTTTCTTTTATAAGAAGCTGTCTTTTGTGTCAAAGTGAGAAGTAGAATTGAAGTAAGTAACTGAGTGTGAGGTGATTGTGCTATAAATGAGTACGGTAAGGGATTGAGGGGAAGAACTAATAAACAGTGTACAGTATTAAAAGGGGGGTTGTTGGGTTAAATAATGTTTTAATAACTTGAGGAGGAGTATGCAAAATCCATTGAATCATTTGTGCCAGCTGTTGCCCGGCTGTAAGGTGAACATTCTTTTTTTAAATTGTTTTATTTTTGTTGGTTTATTCAAACCTTTAAAAAGAAAACCAGAACAACCTTTTCCCTCCCTCCCTCCTCTTTACATTTTCAAATATGAATCCATAGTTAACTTATAAAAGGCAGTTAATAGGTCCAATAATTTCCTACAGCAGATTTCTCTAGTTTTACTTTGGCCCTTAGTTTACTTTCTGGTCGTCCAAGCGGATTTTTAGCACTTGCAGAAAATGTATTAGTGCACATAGTACTGATCTGTTAGACCCATCAAAGAGTGCTTTCCACCATTCTTCAGCACTCATAGTTTGACGATCGTTGATCAATGGCCCGAAGTTGATTCCTCTTTGATGCTGTAATGCCTGCCAGGACATTGTTAAGTGTTTTAGGGTCTCCTCCTTACAACAAAATCTGCACGTAAGGTCAAGATCGACGTGCTTAGACCAAGTACCGAAACGTTCTTTGGTTGCCAAAATGTTTAGCCTGAAACGCATGTACAGTGCTCTAGCGTGTTGGTCCGGAAGGCAAGTTAGATAGATGTGATGTTGACTATAAGCTTTTGCTTCTCCTGGGACCTTGTGGATCAGTTTTGATTTGGCTCTTAGGTCGCAGGTGTTGATCCAGTCTGCTCTCCAAATCCTCTTCTTTGCCAGGTCTGGATTATCTGTTAGCGTCGAAAGAGAGATATCATACTATCTTAATAGCTTTTGACAAAAGAGATTCCATTTGGAGAGGATGGTGTACACTTTGTCTCTGTCAGGCTTGTGCAGTATTTGAACTTGCGCCACTGGAACCTTCAACATCGTTTTACGAAACAAGCTCAATAAGCTCCATGTGACTCTTGCGTGAATTGAAATAACACCCAATTCATATTGTAGACAGACAGTTGAAGTGCCTTTCGGAAGCTGTAACACTCGTGTCCAAAATGTGTTTTCGAGTGAGTTCCACAGGTTGCTTGAGCATCCGAAGGCATTTTCACCACCATAAATTAGAGCTGGAATGACTTTTTGCTGAAAAACATGATGATTGGTTATAGTGAGAATTTCCCAAATTTTTTGTTGATCAGGGAAGCTTGGGATGCCAACTGCCAGCATTTACTTTTAGCGACTTTAGCCCATGGAGCATCATTTCTACTGGCGCTGATCCTCATACCTAGATATGTGGCGTTTTTTACAATCTGCAGCTGGTCTTTAGCGAGACACCAACAGAACTTCTTTCTTCGTCCACTGATTCCTGAAAGTTTCTCAAAAATTAGAATTTCACATTTTTGTTTGTTGATGTGAAGCCCATTGTTTGTTATGTAGGCATCAAGCAGATTCAGTTTGCGCTGATTTCCTATTGGAGTCAAATAGATTTTATAATTTGATCTAATTGCTTCCATCTTTAATAAATTCAACAATAGCAAATTTAGACCACATCAGCCCTTTTACAAACCCAGCTTGTCTTGGGTCTACATGGTTGGATTCTCTTGCCCATTTTAAGAGTTTTTGTTGGAGAAGAGTAGCTTACATCTTCCCCAGAACATCAAGGATTGCTATTGGTCTATAGATTTTTGGGTTGGTTCGGTCCCCCTTTTTAATAATTGGGACCACCACAGCGCTCTTCCATGACTTGGGGGTCGATCGACTCTTAACGACTCTGTCAAATAGGGTTACACAGAAGTCTGTCCATAGTTCTGGGTTATGTTGATCATATAATTCATTAAGCCATCGGGCCCTGGAGCTCTGGATTCACGTTCGTTTTTGATTACGTGTAGTATATCATCTCGCTCAAACACAAGGTTCCATTGATTTGCCACTGTGAATTCACGGGGTGTAGGTAATGCGTCTCTATGAAATAGATTTGTGTAGAACTCGCCCCATTCTGCTTCTGAGACTGCGTTAGCCTGTAGAGCGTGTTGGCATGCCAGGCTATTATTTATCAGCCTCCAGTAGTCGGCTGAGTTTTTGCCAACCATTTTTAGCATCATCTCCTCTGAATCATTTTGCAGCATAGTAGCTGCGTGTGTTTTGAGCAAGTTCTTGTATTTTTGTTTGATCACCCTTTTGCTCTCTCGCATAGATTCATTATTTGGCCCTTTTAGTTTCCTTATTTCTTGTCGCATAGATCTTTTTCGTTGAAGAACAGTCACTTCAAATTTGTGTTTTGGATGAAACTCGGCGAGATTCAAGATGTGTTTGCGTTCTACAAAGTTGGACAAGAGATGTTGGTATTCCAAGGACTCTGAATTTTGCTGAAAGTTGGTTGTGATGGCAGATACTTCAGCGTCCAGGAGATTTAGACAGATCCTACCAGAATCCGTGCTCACCACAAACGGCCGCAACACTTGATCAGAGGGGGTATGGTAATCAATTGAAAGTTGTCCATGTCATGGTCACTATGCTTCATTTTGATGGCATCTAGTTTCATCGACCTCTTGTGAATGTTTTCGGTTACAAATATGTAGTCAAGAACCGATTTTTGTTCAAGCCGTTACCACATAGGGCGAGCCGGGATGTCACCAGCCGTGTTCCCATTTAGCATTGTCAGCCCATGAAGTTCCATTTCTAAACACCATTGGAACGCAGTCTGTTCCTGTTTATTCACGCCCCTGTTCTTATCATCAGGTCTTTCTGTGGTTGGAATACAAACAATATTCAGGTCTCCACATATAATTAGATCCAGCGCCTGCTCATTTACCAGTAATTCATCGATCACAGCTGTTATTTGATTGATAAAAGTCAACGCGTCGTTGGACAGGTGGTTCTAATATAAATTGATGATATGTAGAAGTGTGGTCTTGCTGTTATCTTTGTGCGGGGCGCTAATAGTGGACACCTGAATGAAAGGTGATAAGTTGCAGGAATTCACGATCGGAAATCCAGACACTTTTTTTACAGCCAAGAGAAGGCCTGCCATAGGTCTGCCCTTTGGCTCTTTTATCGCAGGATTGATTACTAATTCGAACATTCTAGAACCGGATTTTCACTTAGCCAGTTTCTTGTAAACATAAGAGGTCAAGGTATTTAGCCCACGCTGTTTCGAACAAATGCGTAAAGCCTCTGGTGTTCCAAGAGCCCATAGTACAGACACTGTTGCCCCCCGGTTCCTGGCATTACTTTTTCGGTTCCATATTTAGAGTTGCGGCCATCCAGGACCAATCGTCAGCTATATAGGACGCATTGCCTTTGGTCTTCGCGTCATCTCGCGTAATCTGTGGGCTCACCATTCCATTAACTGTTATCCTTATCAGTTGGCCCATGTGGGATGACGCCAAAGAGTGCAAATTAGGATGATTTTCAGGCACAAGGACCTGAGTCGCCTCTACAGCTGTTCTGCTTTCCATTTCCCGTACTTGGTTCCGACACACTGCGAGATCTGTTCTGCTGCGTCCCCCAACTTTAGGAGATTTAGGCCAGATGCCTCCATCTGCTTTACCTATATCAAACCCCAAAGACAGGTGAACATTCTAAAATACCACATGGAGTGTTGTGGGAAAGTAAGTGGAACATTATACATTCTTGGCCTATTGAGGGAACCTATGATACAGCAAACTGGAGAACCTGCATACTTTTTAAACTACAAAGCACAAGGGTTCAAAGGGAGACAAGCAGTTAAACATCTTGGAATTATGAGGGATGCATGAAAAAGGTGGGAAGTGCAATAATGTTGAAATTGTGGAGGAGGGCCAAAACGGGATGGTGACGGCATTCCTTCTGTACCCCCCACCCCCATATGGGTGCTATGGTTCATCGCCCTCAGAGGGGTACACAGACACAGAGTTAGTACCATCATTTTCCCTAGAAGCTACTCCAGTAGTTGTGAGATGGACACAGATAACGTCTTCATCGGTTGCAATTTGTAAAAACTGGGACTTTGAGGAAAGTGGAAGGATAACTCTTTCCATGGTTAGGGCTACACAGAGGTTAAAAACGGAGAACGGGAATTGGATAACTCCTCCGACTGCTAGGTTAGCAAATATATTAAGGGTGTTGGACTGAGAAAGAGTGAGGTCGGTAGTCAGAAGAGCAGAGGAAGGATTGAAAATAAGAAAGAAGATATTAGTCCTTTTCCTGCTAGGATAGCAGATAGGCTGTGTAGCATGGTAGATGTGCAAGAGTGGGAAAAAAATGAAGGAAGCACTAAAACTAGCAGAGGAAGAGGTAGTGCTGCTATGGCAGCAAAGAGATGAAGAGCGGGAGGAAGTGAGAAGACAGGGAAGGTATGTAGAAGAAGCAAGGTGGAGACATGGGCAGATTCTTGTTAGATTGGACAACTCAATTATCAGAACGGTTGAGGTGGATATGGATAACAGGAATGCTGCCACAGGTACAGGGGCTGAGCAGGGAGGACCATAGATGGCACACTATGGCAGTGCTGATTATGCTTCTGTGCCAGTAGAATGGTCAGGGTATGTAGTAGCCGGATCAGACGATGAAGAAGGAGACAAATGGGATGTTGAGCAGGGAGAGCCGGGCTTAGTCAACCTACCTCCCACTCCACATTGTACCATATGATGCACCACGGTACTCGCATGGCTACACCAAGTAGTAGGTGAGTGATGGGGTATCCCCAGTAAAAATTCAGTTTCTGTTGATCCAGTAGAGTCTGGGACGGGCGTATTATGTCCGGTAGTCACACATAGACAGGCATGGACTGGAATAAATTGATGAAGACACTCCCTTCTCTCACTGCGGGGGCAAGGAAGTAGATTTTGCATTAGAGAAACACAATGCAGTGTCATGTTTGCCATAAGGGACATGAAGAGCTTATTCATGGCCCTAATGTGGGAGCAGTCAGACAAGCTTTGAAGAGATCGGGATATCCGTGAGTTCAGGTGAATACAAACACCCATGATGGAGCAGCTTCTAATAATCTCAGGGCACAGGTATGGGGGGCCTTGCAGATTATATGTCCTGATATCAATGATACGCCTGCTATCAATTCAATTTTAGCTAAGACGATGATATCGATGATGATCCTGCCAAACACATTCAGTTAATTCAGGAGATGTGGAGGGCAGAAACGGGAGAAGCATGGGACAAGAATGTGGTGATTCTTTAGCACATGCTAAAGAATGGGCTTCCAAAGGAAGTCCATCACGATTTAGAGAAAGTATTAGGTATGGAGGCCAAGGGTTGGATGGCGATTCAAGCATGTATTATGAATTTTTGCTAAAGAAGACAAGAGAAAGAGAGAGAGAGAGAGTGTAGAGCAGGCACAAAAAGCAGAGGCTAAGCTTGCTCAAAGGACATTGGCAAGGATTTGTTTAGAAAGGGCAGGAATCACAAATTCTATGGGGGGACAGCAGGGGGTCAGTTGGTGGGTTAGGAGAGATGGGTCCTCGGTTTAGTGGGCTGATGGGAAACAGTTATGGAGTGTTCTATGGGATTCAGTGTTGGTTGTGTGGAAGGTTGCAACATATGTCACGGGATATTTGTAAACGGCCACAGTACTTTAACATGGGAGCTCAATAGATGCAGGCGCCAACCCTGCTATATGCCCTGTGCTCTGCAATCGCAGCAGGTACAGGTTGAACAGAACCCAGCGACTGGGGCTGCACAGACCTTCGGGATCCCTCCGACCATGTCAGCACAAGCATCAGCGCAGACATGGGACAAGAATCTTTTACCTCAAGGAACAGTTGAACACTAGACTAGGGTGAGTGTTTTCGGGGGAAATCCTGTTTCTCTCCCAGGTGCTACTATGTACCAGAATAAGGACAGCCCACAGGGGTCTCTGATGTGTCCAGTCCTGTCTGTTACCACAGATTCAGAAGAGGAACCCTGGATAGGTGTGCAGGTAGGTGACCAAAGGTTCCCATTCATGGTTGACACAGGGGCTACACAATCTTGCATCATGGAAGGTGAGTTTGCCATGTCAGGCAAAATGATGTACACACAGTGATTCTCTGGGGATATCTTGCCAGTTCCTTATACTGAAGATCTTCCTATCAAGGTGGGAAATCAAAATGAATCAGCCCCGTTGTAATATTGTATGGACACCCCAGCGTATCTTTTGGGAATGGACATCCTGAGCAAGTTACAGATGTTGATTGCCTTCATGGCGGAAGGTATTGTATGTTCAACCACAGGGTTGTATCCTGTAAGGAAAGCAGCAGGTTTTCATACCTATTGTAGTGACACCGTGATTAGAGAGCTTCCTGTGGATGCAGCATTGTTTCTTTATGGGGTGATGGTTTTGTTAATTGGGTCCTCGGGATCAGAAATTAGGCCCGATGGGTACCATTTCAGTTTTTATTTTGGCCTGATGTGTCACAGGAAGCAACGCCAGGCACCATTGTTATGATTCTCTAAGAGGCCGTAGTGATAAAAAAGAATGGGGTAGTTCCCTCAGGCATAGATGAGGAAGGCAGAGAATGGTGCACAGTTATGTGCATCAATCAGACATTGTTGTTAAGGGACATGTCCAATGAGCAATTGTTTTAGGACACTGAAAACACAGGAGTGATGGTCTTCGAAATTGCAGTACCTTTGCAGATAGCAATAGAGCAAAGGGAAGTATCACAGACAATGCTCATAAATAAAAAATACATCACCATTTTGGAATGAGAATATGGGAGAAATGCCAGCCCATTTGTGGACCAGCAATCCTCATGATGTGGGGCTTCTAAAGAGTGTTGGAGCGATGAGGTTAAAATTGAAACCCCTGGTGCGATATTACCATGGGTTAAGCAGTACCCCATATCTGAAGAAGCAGATGAAGGGATTTATGAGACCATTATGGTACTGTTGAAGCAAGGTATAATACAGCATGTGCCCATGCAATACAGCTATCTACCCTATGAAGAAAGCAAGGGGGTCAGTTGGAGGGTGGTCTGGGATTTTCAACCCCCTCAATAATATTGTTGAGGTGGAATTTCTGGTGCTACCGAATCCTGTCACCATTCTCTGTAACACCCTTACTGGGTTGACCCACTTCACAGTAATTGGTTTAAAAAAATAAATCTTTCTCTGTTCCCTTACACCCAGATTCTCAGTACCTCACAGTGTTTACATATCGTGGTCCGAAGATTTGAGCACACAAGTGTTTTTACCAGGGTGGTTCAGATGGATTTGGGGAACTTAAATGTGTCCAGTACCCTAATTCAGTACGTAGGTCATCTATTAGTCTGCAGCACTTCAGAGGAGAAGTGTTGAGTAGACTCATTAACGCTCCTCGCCCTGCATGCGGAGAATGGGTACAAAGTGGAAAAAAAATAATTGCAGTACTGTCAGACTGAGTTTGTATATGGGGCAAGTAATATCACCTGCAGGAACAAAGGTAATGCCGGAGAGAGCCACCTCAGTTCAGAATACGCCTCAGTCAGACACAGTGAAATGCAGCAGCTTTTGGGGTTCTGTAACTATTGTAGATCATGATCTTCGATTACTCTAGCTATGTGAGGCTCTTACTGCAGGGACTAGAAGAAGCACAGAAGGTGAAAGGTCTGACAGAGTGGTCTGAGGAAATGGGGACTTGCTTTCGGGAACTCAAGGCTGCAATCAGCAATGCTCCGGTCTTGGTGACTCCGAATTACAAGAAGCCATTATTTCTGTTTTCCCATTCAAATGGGCAAGTGATGCCAGTGGTTCTGACCCAGCAAACATCCCTAGGCCATAAACCTTTAGCTTATTACAGCAGACTCCTAAACCCAGTGATGCAGGGACAGTTCCCTCATGTGCAAGCTCTTGCGGCAGACCCTTTTTCGATCCAAGTCTTCCACCATTACTATGGGTTGCCCTGTGACATTCTACCTGGAGCATTCAGTCTGCATGATTCTAGAAATGTCTAAATCCATGTTAACGACTCAGAGAGTGTCATGGTATGAGGTAATTTTATAAAATGCATCAATTCATCCCACACAATGTCACCTAGTAGGTATTAGCGGGTCAGACTGATGAGATAGTTGCCTTCTCATTACTCTGCACGAGCAGCAGAACTGGTGACACTTGAGGTGCTAGAAATGATTAAGGGGAAGGCAGTTGCCGCTTATTCTGGCTCTGTGTACCGCACCTCCACTGTCCATTCTGGGTTATCAAAATGGTAGAGAAGAGGGTTTAGGAGGTCTGACGGGTCCCCGATTCAACATGTAGCACTGCTATTCTGGCTAATTGAAGCATTAACCTTGCTAGCAGAGATATGTCTACTAGAGTGCGCTGGCCTTACTAACTGCACTAATTCAATAGCCCTCAGAAATTATTCTGCAGACAAGATGACAAAGGAAGCAGCATATTATCCTCTCACAGATTCCGAGAAAATGGAAACCGTTTCCCAACAAGTACAGTTGCTAGCCCTGTAAACTGCAGTCCCGGTGCTACAGATAATAGAAATGCAAGGGACAGCCCCTAAAGAAGAACAGGAGGTCTGAAAAAAGAGAGCATGTGTTCTCTCACCCACAGATTTGCTTTGGAGACAGGAGGTGATGGGGAAGGTAGTGATACCTGTAGAGCTGCTTCTTTTGGCTCTAGAGTAACTACATTACCCATTGTATACCTCTTGATGGCAAATTGCAGCAGTGCTCCAGGAGGACTGGTTTATCCCTAACTTACAAGAACAGTAAGTGGATTTGTAGGCCATTGTGTAGTGTGCAAGGAGTTCAATCTCAGAAATAGCATGAGGTCAGTGAGGGGAGTTTTGCCAAGCCATCAGGTCTATTGAAGGATCTCCACACCGATTTTAGCGACATGATAACGAGGTGCAGTAACTTCAGATATCTAATTGTCGTGGGTTGTCCATTCTCCCAGTGGCTTGATGTTGGTCCCTGTGTATATCCTAATGCTAAATCGGCAGCAAGATTTCTGGTGAGAGAGGTATTTCCAAGATGGGGAATTTGCGAGGTCCTAAAATCCAACAACAGAACCCACTTTGATGCCTTCTTCACAGAAATCACGCTGTTGCTGGGAATAAATTATAGGTTGTGCTCTGTGTACCACCCACAGCCCAACGGGATTTGGCGAGTCCCAATGGGGTCCTTGTGGCCCATTTAGCTTAAATATGTGCAGAGTTAAATAAATCATGGTATGTGTGCCTACCACTAGCACTATTTTATTTATGCAATCAGCCAGGGAGGGACTACCACTTGAGCTCTCACAAAATCATGACTGGGCGTAGGATACAAAGGGGCCAATTTATGGAACAAAGTGCACCGAAAATCTCAGCGCAAGCTGGCGCAAGGTGGCGCAAGCGTGAAAAAGCAAACTCATGCGCACACGTGCAATTCAAGGAAGGGCCTGCGAGTGTTTTCCACTGGTTGTGCGCCAAATCCGTGCATGGCGCACACGGGCGCACACGTCATTGCAACAACCCGAACGCTGTGTGCGACATGCACAGGGAAAGCGCACAACGTCGGCGCACACACCAAAAAGGGGGCGGGACACGGGGCATAACATGCGGAATGGGGAACAACGCGTGAAAAAGAAGGTGAAACTGGGGAAGTACTGCAGGGAAATACACGGAACGCCCACACGCACGCAAACAACTTGTATTCATGGATTTGAATACGGGAAACAAGCGCACGCTAAAAGACACGCACAGGCGTCAACACGTCCGCCACTGGAAGGCAGGCGTAAGCGTCCCGCGCACAGTATAAAAGTGCGCGCAAACAACAAAACATATGTACAGCTACGATGAATGCCCCATTTGTCGCAGCACTGATCGTGGGACACCGCAGGAGGAGGAGAATAGCCAGGGCCCGCATTTATTCCCCCCGGACTAGCCTTTTTGGGATGCCTGACGACCAGGTCTACGGCAGGTATAGGTTTCCACCTCGTATCATGCTAGACCTGGTCAGGAAGTGGGAAGATGACCTTAGATCCCCCACCCTCTGTTCCCAAGCATTGAGCCCCTTGGAGAAGGAGCTCAATGTCCTGCATTTTTTGGCCACTGGGTCATTTCAGCGGACTACTGCCATAGTGGGCGGGGGTCTTACAGGCCACGCAGTCACGCTGCCTACACCAGGTGTTGGCAATCATGACTGCGTGCTGCTCAGTCCGCAGGCACATATACATGCCCAGAACACCCGCAGAAATACAGGCTGTTGTCCAGGACTTTTACAGGGTGGCACACTTCCCCAAAGTGCTTGGTGCCATAGATTGCACCCATGTGGCCCTACGTCCACCTAGGGCCACTGAGCACATCTATCGAAACCGCAAGTACTGGCATTCCATCAATGTGCAGGTGGTATGCGATGCAAAGGGAATCATCATCTCTGTCTATGCAAACTACCCTGGCTCCACCCATGACAGGTTCATATACAGAATGTCCACCCTGAGCCGTGCCCTGGAAGCTGGGCAGCATGGCGACACATGGCTCCTAGGTGAGTACGAATGCGCGTGCAAATGCATGCATGTCACACACAGACAAATACACAAACCCCAATAATCTCAACCATTATCACCTCTCCAGGGGACAGTGCCTACCCTCTGAACAACCACATGATGACGCCAATCCGGAACCCCACCACACCACCCCAGGTAAGATACAACGCTGCCCATATTGCAACCAGGGGCATAGTGGAGCGCACATTCAGAGTGCTCAAGTCAGGCTTCCGCTCCCTTGACCGCTCTGGCGGGCAGCTACTCTATGCACCCCCAGTAGCAGCTTGTTAATGTTAATGTTAAAGGACATTTGTACCGTGCACTATCACCACCGTAGTGGTCCCTTGGCACTCTGGCGGTTCTGAAAGAGGAGGGGAAGTTGAGTTAGTGGGAGGAAGCAGGAAAAGTGCAAGAGAGCAGTGATGTGCTGTTGGCGGCCTCAGCCCGGTGGGTCCGTTGGCTGGGCCTGGGGTGTTTGCGTCCGGTAGTCGTCGTGTACTGTTGTGCAAGGCTATGTGTGTTTTTGTTTTGTTGATGCAATGTAGTGAAGTTTGTGCGGTTTGTTGTGCTGTAGGTTTTGGTTGTGTTTGGTTTGGAGTTTGAGAGGTGTATGCAGAAAGGGAAATTGTTAGTAGGGTTGGTTAGTTTGCGTCTCTATCCTGCATTGCAGCGTAGTCTCCCTGCTGCTGCTCTGTCCTGATCTGGGTCTGACTGGCATACAGGTTCCATACTCCTCTAGTCCCCGCCTCTAACATGCTCTCTGATAGCTCCCCTTATCCTCCATTTAGACTCTAGTGGCCAGTGCATCTGCCAATGACATGCTAACTTCACAAATCTATCCAGACGCGACGTAGGCTAATGTTCTCAGTTCCATCCACGTGTGGACATGCTATTATTCACAGTTCTATCTAAGTGTGGACATGCTAGCACTCACAATTCTATCTAAGTGTGGACATGCAGTATTCACAGTTCTATCTAAGTGTGGACATGCTAGTATTCACAGTTCTATCTAGGTGTGGACATGCTAATATTCACAATTCTATCTAGGTGTGGACATGCTAACATTCACAATTCCATCTAGACGCGATGCAGGCTAATGTTCACAATTCTATCTAAGTGTGGACATGCTAACATTCACAATTCCATCTAGATGTGACGCAGGCTAATGTTCCCAGTTCTATCTAAGTGTGGACATGCTAACATTCACAATACCATCTAGATGCGATGCAGGCTAATGTTCACAATTCTATCTAAGTGTGGACATGCTAGTATTCACAATTCTATCTAAGTGTGGACATGCTAGTATTCACAATTCTATCTAGGTGTGGACATGCTACCATTCACAATTCCATCTAGATGCGACGCAGGCTGATGTTCCCAGTTCTATCTAAGTGTGGACATGCTAACATTTACAATTCCATCTAGATGCGATGCAGGCTAGTGTTCACAATTCTATCTAAGTGTGGACATGCTAGTATTCACAATTCTATCTAAGTGTGGACATGCTAACATTCACAATTCCATATAGATGCGACGCAGGCTAGTGTTCACAATTCTATCTAAGTGTGGACATGCTAGTATTCACAATTCTATCTAAGTGTGGACATGCTAGTATTCGCAATTCTATCTAAGTGTGGACATGCTAACATTCACAATTCTATCTAGGTGTGGACATGCTAGTATTCACAATTCTATCTAAGTGTGGACATGCTAGTATTCACAATTCTATCTAGGTGTGGACATGCTACCATTCACAATTCCATCTAGATGCGATGCAGGCTAATGTTCCCAGTTCTATCTAAGTGTGGACATGCTAACATTCACAATTCCATCTAGATGCAACGTGGGCTAGTGTTCACAATTCTATCTAAGTGTGGACATGCTAGTATTCACAATTCTATCTAAGTGTGGACATGCTAACATTCACAACTCTATCTATGTGTAGACATGCTAGTATTCACAATTCTATCTAAGTGTGGACATGCTAATAAGGGAGATAAGATAGAGGGACAGGGGTTTTCTGGAGTAGAGTGATTGCTCTACTCCCCACCCATGTCACACTCACAGTTTTTGTTGGTGTCTGTTAGCTGCTGGCTTCCTTGGCGTCCCCTGCGGACACCTGCAGACACATCTTGGGGCCGTCCTTTGCCTCGGGGTCCTTCGCCGCAGGGCTGCCAGGCAGAGGGCTGCCCTTGGACGTCCTTGAAGTGGGGTATGGGGACTAATCCGGATGGAGTGGGCGTGTTGGGAGGCGGGCACAGGGGAACCAGGAAGCGGGTGGTCTGGGGAGAGGGACCACGCGCCGAGTGCGCTATGGTGCTTTTAAGCACCTATGCAATATTGCCTTGCAGGGTTTGGGGAGGAGGGGGTCAGGAGACACCTTACCTTGGCCTGGGTCACTGCAAATGGCAGAGACGCCGGCTGCAGACCCTCGCCACGGCCTCGTTTTTTACATTTTTTTATTTTATTTTAAAGGACCAATCGGGACAGTGGGGAGGCGGGCACAGGGGAACCAGGAAGTGGGTGGTTTGGGGAGAGGACCACGCACCGAGTGCGCTATGGTGCTTTTAAGCACCTATGCAATATTGCATTGCAGGGTTTGGGGAGGAGGGGGTCAGGAGACTCCTTACCTTGGCCTGGGTCACGGCTGCAGACCCTCGCCACGGCCTCGTTTTTAAAAAAATATATATATATTTTAAAGGACCAATCGGGACAGTGGGGAGGCTGGCACAGGGGAACCAGGAAGTGGGTGGACTGGGGAGAGGGACCACGTGCCGAGTGCGCTATGGTGCTTTTAAGCACCTATGCAATATTGCATTGCAGGGTTTGGGGAGGAGGGGGTCAGGAGACTCTTTACCTTGGCCTGGGTCACTGCAAATGGCAGAGACGCAAGCTACAGACCCTCGCCACGGCCTCGTTTTTTAAAATGTATTTATTTATTTTAAAGGACCAATTGGGACAGTGGGGAGGCAGGCACAGGGGAACCAGGAAGCGGGTGGTCTGGGGAGAGGGACCACACGCCGAGTGCACTATGGTGCTTTTAAGCACCTATGCAATATTGCATTGCAGGGTTTGGGGAGGAGGGGGTCAGGAGACTCCTTACCTTAGCCTGGGTTACTGCAAATGGCGGAGACGCCGGCTGCAGACCCACGCCACGGCCTCGTTTTTTTATTTTATTTTTATTTTACAGTACCAATCGGAACAGTGGGGAGGCAGGAACAGGGGAACCAGGAAGCGGGTGGGCTGGGGAGAGGGACCACGCGCCGAGTGCGCTATTGTGCTTTTAAGCACCTATGCAATATTGCATTGCAGGGTTTGGGGAGGAGGGGGTCAGGAGACTCCTTACCTTGGCCTTGTGTCCTGCACAATGTTGCAACACGGCAGGGCATACCAGTGGACATGTTGGTGCCCCCACATCCGCAACCACAGGCACTGGCGCGGGCCATGGGAGGGGATAGGGCACGTGGTGAGGCAGCCTGGACCCAACTTGTGCCCACATTTTTCACCTAAACTCCCACCCCTGCGGAGTGCACACAGGCCTGGCACATACCAGGTGACAATCAATGATGACAAATAGACAGTCAACTGTCACAACCTTACCACCCAGAGAATGTTGCCATGGAAGTGCTACATTGTGTGCATCCCTAGCTACTTAAACCTAACCAATCCTGTGTGACGAAAATGAACACATGCAAGGTGTGTATGACACATCCCTGCAAAACAGCCCATGACAATTCCTGGTATGTCACCCAAACCCTCCAAAACCACATCACCCTTGTCTGCCACACCATGACATGGCAAGCAATAGCAAAAGGTCAACACAGTAACAATAATATACGAAATGACATGTGATAAATGGAAAGTGGCTTCAGACAATGACGCATGTCATGGAATCAGATGAAATGACTGACCAACAACCTCCCATACAAACCAAGTCATACCCAAATGTAGCATGAACATAACAATGAATGCCTGTTCACATGCACATTTGGCACGTCAAAATCCCTACTCCTGAATCCTTGTGCTGTGTGCGTCTCCTGCAACACACTGCTCAGCACACAGCACAGTGACCAGCCATTGTGTGTGAGGCACACCTTGAGCATCACATGAAAAGGACAAAATAAATAAATAAACAATTGTCGCATGTACAGGATCCACAAATGGTCATAGATCATGTGCTGCAGGGATGCAGTGGTCCCCAGAAGGCTAACTGTGTGCACATGTGGACATGGAAGGGTGGTTGTACATGTTGTGGATCATAGTGCGAGTGTGCGTGTCAGTAGGGACATGCACTCAATACATGCATGTGCAATCAAGTGACCATCAGTGCCCTCTACACATCACATGTGAACATTCCCCAAGTGTACACCCCAGCATGTCAAATCACACCAATCCCCTCAAACCTGGAAGGCAAACACATCACAGGAACAGGCATTGACCAGCAGAACACATCATGTACATAGGACACCACATTTACAATGTCAGGGTGCCCATCACACTGTAGGCCAAGACAACTGTCCAACAACCAAAGACCCTCCCTCATTCACATATCACCATGACCTACTGAACAACTGTGCCTGGCGTATGTAGCCTTCTTCCTTGAAGTCTACCTGGTCACAGGATCACCCTACCCCTTTGTCTCCATCTTCCACCTTGCATCTAAATAGTGTCCAGCACCCTTAGAGGCCACCTTCACAGGCAAAAATACCAAATTGAAGAGAACTCAAAGGAGCCAAACACACAAGCCAGGCAAAAAGCCTGTAGGCAGCCAAAAACACCTGAAGAGTCTCCAGTAGATGACTTGAAGTAGCAGTAAATCACAAAGCACAAGTGCAAGCACTATGATGGAACAACCAAGGTAGCACAGTTAAACAATGCCACAGCAGGATGTGTACCATGTTTGGTACATAATATACAATGATGCAGCACCAACTGATGTGTAGTGTCACAGCTCCGGTGTACAGGCGCAGGAGTGGCACGAACCACCCACCCCGACTGTGGTCTGGGCACCTGCAAGGTCAAACTTACACAGGCCTCTGAGTCCCCGGTGGAGAAGGAGGGTCAGGGATATGTTGTCTGGACAAGCATTGGATTCAGGATAACCAGAAAGAGAGGCAGGAGAGGGGAGTCGGATTGTCAAGGGAAAGTAGGGAAAATACGAAAATATACACATTAACACATACTCAATCAGACAAAACGTGTCCATCATGCACATTGTACCAAATGAGTCAAATGGAAGTCAAAGAGAGACTTATCTCTGGGTTGAGTGCTGGCCTCCTGCCTGCGCACTCTCAGTTCCGGTAACAGGATAAATTCAATGCTTCAAAGGGAGTCAGAGCTACTAATCTGTGTGTCTCTGTTGCTTTGTACCACTCTTGTCTGCTGCTTTGTACCCATACGTAAGATTGCCCCCGTGATGGTGCATACACTGTCAATGCATTAAGTCAGGCGCACGTGGGTGTGTGGCAAATGGAAGACCAATGTGTCAAGATTCACACATCATGCAATGGCCCCTGGGTAAGCAGCTAGACGCATATAGGGAGGTACGACTTCAGTACAAGTCGTGTCCCGCATTCCCCAAAATAAAATAGGTAGTGGATGTGTCAATTGGAACATGCAAATGATATGCACTTCACACGAGTCTGTCCCTCGCTGGGTGTCCCTGTGCACTGCTCCTTTTTCAGGCTCGGAACACTACAGGGCTAATACATCGTCCTCAATGGAGCATGGTTGACCAGAGGATATGTGCGACTGCCCCTGCGTGTGCCCCTGACAACTCGGAAAGCAACTTGCCATTAGTCCACCAATGCATCTTAGCTGTACTGTGCGCTTCAACACCAATATCTGTCCAAGCTCACCACCAGTGGCGCTACTTAGCATGCATGTGCAACTGGCCCGGTGGAAGGTTGGGTGTGGTGTGTGCCCCTTGTGCTGCTCACCTTGCCTGGAGTTCCTGGAAAGACGTCTGCTTCTGTTGGATGTATGAGTACAATCCCTGTGGCTCTGCTTGCGCACACATGCGCATGTCTGCACCACCAAACATGTCCAGCTTCCAGACGTACAATGGGCCATGTCTGCCGGCAAAGGTGGTCTGTAGGCTCAATCTCCTGCAGAAAGGGCACAAAACACATAATTGATGCTGGAAAGTTCCCTGTGTGTGTCTCTTCATGCAGGTTGTGACTGGGCCATGTCAGAGACATACATCACTATTCCATCCACCATCAGTGTAACTTTGACAGGCAAAGTGTGGTGGCCACTGTCTAAAGCATGAAGTGCATCAAGCACATGTACATGAAACAAAATAAACATACAACACAACGTATAGCAATCAATGGACACATGAATCATGAAACCACCCATCTCTAATGCAGAAATGTGGTCGATAAGACCCCTACAATCCTCACTAGGGGTGTTAACACAAGTTGTACAGCAGCAGACAGGCCGCAGATATGACAGTCCAAAGCCCTTGTGAAATAGACTGTAACACCGAACCATCCTGCAAGCCCATGGATAATGGAAGCAGGAGTGGCTTATGTGAGTCAGGACCCCAAGCTGCAAACACATACACGAGACAAGCTTGAAGGGCCCAGCTGGAACAGAAAGTGGATGCTTTCAAAAGCCACAAAGCACCACACCGTCACATGAAAGCCCAATAGACAAGCAATTTTAAACTATATTAACTAATTAAACTAACTATGAAAAACCTACCTTACCTATTTAAACTAACTATCAAATAGAATGTTAACTAACTAAACTAATATGAAAATCAAAAATGGCCACATACGACCCAGGGGGAGGCACCCAAAAGGGGGGAGGTACAGGGTGCAGCTCAACACCTACATGCGATGATGTTGAGGAAAAAAAAACCTCCATGGGCTCAACGCCTGTGCAGCTAGACCTGTGTAGGAGATATCTCATCATCCGAGTCAGTATCCTCCTGAAAGGGTAGATGTGGTACAGGAGCCTGACCACGCCTAGGCGCAGCTTGCCCCTCGTCGGCAGCAAGTCTGCCAGACGGGTGAGCCTGGTTCTGTGCAGCGATGACATGTAGGTCAGCATGCAAACCCTCTCGTGATACGCGTGCTTCCTCTTGCAAGGTAGCACGTGTAACACAGAGTTCTTCCTGCGTGGCCTGGCTGGACAACTGATGCACCTCCCGGCAAGCATGTAGCTGTCATGATGCCTACCCCCTGGGACCCAGACCAAGTCCAGCAACCCCGGAAGCAGGCATCAAGTTATTCCAAGCAAGCCCAACAACCCCTGCTAGGGGCTATTTGGGTGCAGTCCTGGCGTCTATGGCGCCAGGCTCATATGGAGAGTCAGTCCTGGCGCCATAGGCACCAGGCTCATAGATTAAAACTTACCTGATGCAGACCATGCTGCAAACTTACCTGATGCAGACCATGCTGCAAGAGCTCTAAGCCAAAAGAGGCTTGTAAGGGACTATTTTACCTAGGGACTCTTTTTTACTCGGGTGGGGCTGGGGAGGAATACTTACCTGGAACTACTTTGGAGGCTATTTAAACAACGCCCGAAGAGCTGCACACGCTTCGCGTTATTCTGCATCCAGCAGCGTAATGCTCACCGTGCCTGCAAGTCTGCATCCAGTCTTCTGCCATGCCCGCCTCGAGTCTGGAGCTTGTAGAAAAAGGGAGAAAGAAGGAGAAAAGGTTAGAACAAGAGCAATACCTTTGATCCTTACCTGTATTCCTGATCCACTGCGCCTTCGAGCTGGAAGAAAGAAGTTGCAGCATCTTCACATTCCACCGCATCCTTCTGCATGTTCCCGCCGCACTCTGGCACCTAAGGGGAACACAAGAACAGCAAGGTGAGCCAAGGGAATAAACAGAGGCAATATTAGTTACCCCCCATACACTTACCTGATTTTACCACCGGGGGTACTATTCCTCTTCACAGGTCGGCACAGCTTCCACTGCATCCTCGCCGAACCCCGGCCCCTAAGGGGAAACAAAAGGACAGCAAGGTGAAACAAAGGGACAAACAAGGGGAAACCTCTTCACCACAATAGACTTACCTGATTTTACCACCGGAGGCATTATTCCCTGAGACGTCATACTTTCTCTCAGCGCCTGAATAAGGGAGAAAGCAACAGGTTACATACTGACATTATTTTATCGAACTGTGTTGGATAATACAAATCCTTACCTGAATAGCACCGGTTGCCACGAGGAACTCTTCGCTAAGGTCAAGCTGCAACCTGCAAGGAATCGGACAAGAGTGAAAGTCAGAGATTCAAACTTTTATGAACTACATACTTACGGCGTCTTGCCGGAAATCTCAGAGTCAATATTGTTCTGGAACTCACCAATTCCTTCGAGCCAGTGAAGCAACTGGTTATCTACGTGCCCCTGCGCTTAATGCAGGATGGAGAGTTCATCTTTCCAGACCATCAGGTGAGACTATAAGAGGGGACATCAAAGGTGATCAGTGGGGAGAACAGCGGGAGTGGGGGGGGGTTAACGCTCAACTCCACGGGTGGTTAATTCCCTTTCTCCATTTGCAGAAGAATATTCCTACGGGCCAAGCAAATGAAGCTAGGTGGGCCAGTCCAGTCCGTCATCTCGGCACTACGCGTCACATTGGTGGAGACCGCAGCTGTCCAGTTGAGATCGACGCCCCTGTGGGAGCCAGGTGAGCGTAACAGTAGCTCAGCCGAGATGGTACGCTCAATCTGTGCAAACCTCTCCTCTGACCGCTCCCTCTGGGATATCAGGAGGACACCCAGAGAGGATCTGAGGGAGCATACTCCTCCCTCAGGGCCTCCATGTGTGCCTGTGCGTGAGCAGCAATTGCTTGCCACAAAGACAACATTTCATCCCGGCATGCCTTGTCTGAGGCTGCCATGCCCAGCCTGAGCAAGCGGGCCGTGGACTGTGCTGCCCGCTGCTGGAGAAGCACCTGCCTAGCAGGGGGAGCACGGATTGGGCCACACGCTCCATGCTCACAGCAATGTTTTCCATTGCTGCCTCCTGGCGTTCTGAATTGGCAGTCATGTCTTGCTCCCACTCAGTATACCTCGGTGGCGTGTGGCCACTGTGTTGCTGGGCTTGACACCTGTGGTGCCCAAGGCGCTGATGACCTTGTTGGGTTGGCACCGCCCGCGGCTGCAGGACTACAGTCCCCTGTCTATGTGATTCCCCAGGCACATCAGAAACTGGTGTGAAGGGTGACCCTGCATCCCGATCCACCACAGGTGGAGGTGCCACCAGCTTCTGGCCCTTCAGCGCAGGTGTCGCAGACAGAGAAGCGTCCACATCAGAATCACTCACCCCAGACGAATGGACCCGATGCACATCCAACTCGACATGTTCGTCAGAGTGATCGTCCGGACTTGACTCATTGCCAGCCACAGACAAGATGGTCTGTAACACATGTGGGTTCTCGTGGCCTAACACCCCATGACCCCCACTTGTGGCGGGTTGCTGGTGTGATAGCAAACCTGTGTCTGGCATGACAACACCACCCTCTGGCTCCATTGCGTCATCATCTGGAAAGTGTAGAAAAATATCTCATTAGTACACGTCTCAAGCACATAACACACACAGACATAGACATCACACTGACAGCAAACAGATGAATCACACATGTCACACACAAATGTGAACCTTGCATGCATGGCCGGTCACTTTGACATAGCATCAGGGATAGGCTTGCAGAAATTTGTAACACGGCTGTGAAGTGGTTTAATGCAGTGCAGGACATGCATAAGTTATCCACTATCCACATGAGCAAGCACATGATTTGTATCAATTGACTTGAAGCCAGTGCAAGGGCAAGTCCAGGCATCACGTGCAATGTGCATGCAATGTGTTGCATGGCTGCAAGAAACCCCCCCCAATTGAAAATTCAGCGATGCATTGCTTGTCAGCGAAAGGGCGACCAGAGACCTGTGCATTGGCAGACAGTGCTGTCTAACATCAATTGCATCACTCAACTGACAACACACCAGATGATGATGGGCCAGAAAGCAGGACATGCAATGAACCCTCAGTAGTACAGACATGTGTGCAGAAGCCCCTACACCAGTTGCCTGCACAGACTGTTACACCCAAAACATGTGTGTGGTGCGGGACTGATAGTGGGCATGGAATGGATGATCAAAATCAAAGAAATGTACGTCATCCTGGACATGTACTACAATGATCATCCAGTCAAGGACACATAGGGGGATGCATGGAATACACATGGAGCATGAATGTGAAATCTTGTTCCAGCGGAGCATCTGCCAGCTGCACAGTCCAAGTGATACAACCTGCATGAAGTGCAGAGTATACACCACTGCATGTGTCTGGCAGGTAGGCTGGTGGAAGTTTGCATGTACACAGGAGTCTTGAACAGGTCATTTCAGTACACCAACGTGAAACACCCATGATGGAGCAGCTTCTAATAATCTCAGGGCACAGGTATGGGGGGCCTTGCAGATTATATGTCCTGATATCAATGATACGCCTGCTATCAATTCAATTTTAGCTAAGACGATGATATCGATGGTGATCCTGCCAAACACATTCAGTTAATTCAGGAGATGTGGAGGGCAGAAACGGGAGAAGCATGGGACAAGAATGTGGTGATTCTTTAGCACATGCCAAAGAATGGGCTTCCTAAGGAAGTCCATCACGATTTAGAGAAAGTATTAGGTATGGAGGCCAAGGGTTGGATGGCGATTCAAGCATGTATTATGAATTTTTGCTAAAGAAGACAAGAGAAAGAGAGAGAGAGTGTAGAGCAGGCACAAAAAGCAGAGGCTAAGCTTGCTCAAAGGACATTGGCAAGGATTTGTTTAGAAAGGGCAGGAATCACAAATTCTATGGGGGGACAGCAGGGGGTCAGTTGGTGGGTTAGGAGAGATGGGTCCTCGGTTTAGTGGGCTGATGGGAAACAGTTATGGAGTGTTCTATGGGATTCAGTGTTGGTTGTGTGGAAGGTTGCAACATATGTCACAGGATATTTGTAAACGGCCACAGTACTTTAACATGGGAGCTCAATAGATGCAGGCGCCAACCCTGCTAGATGCCCTGTGCTCTGCAATCGCAGCAGGTACTGTCAGGCTCAGGTTTACACTCCCCCTTCTCCTCACCTGAGACTTCCGAAGAACTCCCCTTAAATGTAGCTTCCGACCTCTTTGGGTTCTTCTTCTTCTTAGGATTGTCTTCCTTAGGCTTCCCACCTCTTCGGTCGTGTAAGTAAGGTCTGGCCCCCCCAGAGGCCACCGTGGCAGAGTTGAGAACCTGCCCCCGGGGGCCCCCACGGGGCCAGCCTCGCCCCAGGGAAAAAGCCGGAAGGCAGAACAAACCCTGGATATGGTGATATTCCGATGGATGGATGGTAGTTCCAAAGACCAATAGTCCAATGAGAGTAGCAAGATGATTATTGAAAAGACTTATAATTTGCCATCCGGGAATGGCAGAAAGGATGGAAAACTCAATTCAAGACTGAACTGGAGACGGCAAGCCGTGAAGGTGTAGAGAAAAGAAAGGATGCAAGAGCGGCACTACAGAGAAAATAAGGAAAAGAAAGGAAAAAAAGGGAAAGAACGGCTAGTGCCGTGAAAGTAATTACGAAGGTAAAGGCAGGAAACAAGGTAGTATTAGGAAATACGGCCACACCGTACGAAAAAAGGAAGGTTAGCAACCCAAGGATAGAGTAGGACTGGAAAATATCAGGCACAGGATACAGCAAAAGGAAAAAGCGGATCACAGATTTCTTTAGCAAAGTCGCAAAAGTACGAGCGAAGTAACGAGAGGGTATACAGATACAACGCACTGGAGGAAGGGGCGGGGCAGGAAGTTATAGTGCAAGCCGCCATGTTGGATGAGGACTAGAGCGTGACTCTGAGTAGGTTAACGCCTCCAGTAATCCCAAAGCCTCCACCCGCCGATCCTGACAGTATACCCCCTTCTCCTTGGGGGACCCCCAGGTTTGCCCGGGTGATAGTGGTGGAATCTTCTAAGTAATCGAGATGCATGAATGTGGCTCACGGGTTCCCAGGATCTTTCTTCCAATGGGTATCCCTTCCAATGAACCAGGTATTGCAATTTACCCCTGCGGTACCGGGAGTCCACCAGGTAGGCCACCTCATATTCTTCTGGAGCCGGGGTTACTGGGGCACGTACTCTGTGGACAGGTCTTTGGAATGGGTCATCCTTGTGTTCCTTGAGCAAGGAAACGTGAAAAACCGGATGCACTCTCTTGAGGTAGTCCGGAAGTTTGAGCTTGAAGGCCACTGGGTTTATTTGTTGCACAATGGGGAAAGGCCCCAGGAATCGTGAAGAGAACTTGCCAGAATGGACCCATCGAGGTAAGAATCGGGTGGACAACCAGACCAATTGACCTATCTGCCATGTCGGGTTGGGGCTTCTGCCCTTATCAGCCCACTTCTTTTGTGCTTGTTGACTGGCCTGGTGTGCTTTCTGAGCTATTTCATGTACTTCATGCAAGTCTTTAAGCACACCATCTACAGCTGGAATCTTGGAGGAAGGGGCACTAAGCCAGGGTAGGTGTTGAGGATCATACCCATGAGTACAAAAAAAAGGACTCATCTGGATAGATGTATGTAATGCATTGTTGTAGGCAAACTCTGCCTGCGGAAGGAAACGATACCAGTTCCCTTGTTGTGGGCTACAAAAACACCTCAGATACTGTTCCAGACTGGCGTTCAACCTTTCGGTTTGTCCATTGCTCTGAGGGTGATAACCTGAAGAGAGAGCCCTGTGAATTCCCAGTGTCAGGCAAAGAGAAGCCCAGAATCTCGAAGTGAATTGTGGTCCCCGATCTGAAACCACAGTCCGAGGCAAACCATGAAGTCTGACAATATCTCGAAGAAATACTGTAGCTGTTTCTGAGGCTGAAGGGACTTGCTTAAACGAGGAGAAATGGGCTAACTTGCTGAAGGAATCTACTGTCACCATGATCACTGTCATGCCATCAGATGGTGGGAGATCCACAATGAAATCGGTGGATATATGTTCCCAGGGGCGTTCAGGCAAAGTTTGTTGCTGTAGAAGTCCTACCGGTCTTCCAGTTTGATGTTTGTTGGAGGCACAAACCGAACAGGAAGAAACATACCGACTTACATCGTTCCGAAGTGTAGGCCACCAGAATCCCCTACGTAACAGGTTATAAGTCTTTCTAATTCCGGGATGTCCTGTTAAAGGGGTGTTGTGACACCAGGATAAGACTAGAGTTTGCAGCTTCTTAGTGGGAATGAACAGTGCTTTACCATAATAGTACAGCCCATCTTCACCATGGATGATGGAGGAAGGAAGGTCTAATCCTGTTTGATACTGTGGTATCAATTCTTGAAGGAAAGAGAGAGTGGATGCTATAATCTTGAGACCTGGGAAAATCAGTTCGTGATCCTTGTGAATTCCAGAACCTTCCCCTTGGCTCCGAGACAAGGCGTCAGCCTTCATGTTTTCGGTACCAGGAATGTAAGTGATGCAAAAATCGAATTGCAGAAAGAAAAAAGCCCACCTGGCGTGACGTGCATTTGTGCATTCCATTTGCTGCAATACCCGCAGATTACGATGGTCTGTTCGAATGGTAAAGCTATGAGCTGCCCCTTGTAAAAGATGACGCCACTCTTGACAAGCCAACTTAATGGCCAAAAGTTCCCTTTCGAGTACCGAGTAGTTGCGCTCACTGGAAGTCAGGGTCTTGGAATAATAGGCCACAGGGTGTTCGAACTCATCCTCAGATTTCTGTAGTAGAATGGCCCCGACTGCTCCTAAGGAAGCGTCTGTTTCCAGGATGAAAGGTTTGGTCTGATCCGGCTGGACTAGAATTGGTGCTGTGGTAAAGCAATCCTTGAGGGTGATGAATGCCTTTCTGGGTTCTTCCCCAAAGATAAACCTAATCCCCTTCTTCAGGAGAGAAGTGAGCGGAAGCACGGTGTTAGAAAAATTGGGTATGAATCTTCTATAAAAGTTTGCCAACCCCAAAAAACTTTGTAGTTCCTTGACATTGGTAGGTTCCTTCCATTCACTAATTGCCCTTATTTTAATTGGATCCATTGCAATGCCCTCTTTGGACAGTATGAATCCCAGGTAGGATACTGACGTAGTTTCAAACTGGCACTTTTCTGGTTTAACCAGCAGTCGATGAGACTTAAGGCGCTGTAAAACCTGCAAGACCAGCTCTCTATGCTTCGCCAGTGTTTTAGAAAATATCAATATGTCGTCGAGGTATACCACCACTGTTATGAACAGCATGTCAGCAAATACCTTATCTATATATCTTTGAAACACCGCCGGAGCATTTACAAGGCCAAATGGCATCACTCTGTATTCATATAGGCCAAAGGGGGTGCGGAAAGCCGTCTTCCATTCATCACCCTGCCTTATACGCAATAGATGGTAGGCACCTCTTAAGTCCAGCTTCGTGAAGTAAACAGCTCCTTGTACTGCTTCTAGTATGTCTCGTATCAAGGGCATAGGATATCTGTCCCGGATGGTTACCTTATTGAGACCACGGTAATCGATACAGGGGCGTAATTCCACAGTATCCTTCTTTGGGATAAAGAACAGAGAAGCCCCACAGGAAGACTTAGATTCTCGAATAAGGCCGTTCTGTAGATTAGCATCCAAATAGTTTCGAAGAGCATTCCGCTCAGGAAGAGACAGAGGATACATACGGCCAAAAGGAACCACCGCCTCAGGTATTAAGTTGATGCCGCAGTCCTCCATCCTATGCGGAGGCAGCATTCTGGGTAGGGTATCCATGAATACTTCCGCATAGGTCTGATACTGGAGAGGGATAGAAGATATAATCAAGGGATTGTGGACCGACCTTTCTTCTACTGATTTGACGTCTGAAAGGGAGGCTGTTGACTGGTTCATGCAGTTGGTTTTACAGAAAAGAGAATCAAAATTCACCTTGTTATCTGACCAATTAATGTGCGGGTTATGCTTTCGTAACCACGGAATACCTATAACCAAAGGAAAATGGGCTGCCCTAATCAGGTCAAACGTCAAAGTTTCTTCATGAAGGCCCATCTTCAACTTCAGAGGGAATGTCTCTGCGGTGATTGGTCCAGAGGATAGGGGTCTGCCATCTACCCCTTCTACTGGTATGGGAGCGGGCTTGAGTCTGGTAGCCAGCTGATGCTCAGTTGCCCATCCTAAATCCATGAAATTGCCTGCGGCTCCGCAGTCCAACATTGCCAGTACCTCGAGGGGAGCTGATTCTGACAACCAAAGTACAACCTTAAATACCATCAGACTGTTCTCTTCTGTACCTTCTAAGGTTCTTGAGCTGTTGCAAGTATACTTGTCTAGTCCCCCGACTCTTCCCTTGCAGCAGAGCGGGGGCTGAAGTTTTCCTTCCGTCGAGGTGAGACCTGCGGACAGTCTCTGAGTAGATGTTTAGAGGAACCACAATACATACACAATCCGGTCTCACGTCGTCTCCTTCGCTCTTCCGTAGTCAGGGGACCTCGAGCTGCTCCGACTTGCATGGGTTCTTCTACCATGTTAGAAGCTCTTGATTGAGGTGAAGGAGGAGGAAGATTTAAAGCCTGAGGAGTTCCTCTGGGTCTTCTTCTTTCTTGTCTTCGTTCCTGTAGACGGAATTCGATCTGGAGTGACAAAGTAATCAGCTCTCGGAAAGAAGCTGGTCTGGCAACTCTAGCTAGTTCATCTTTAATATCTTCGTGAAGACCTCGTCTGAAAATGGTCTGTTGAGCCGAATCTGGCCAGTCAGCCTTGGCAGCTAGTCTCTGAAAGCGAGAGATGTAAGTTTGGAGATCCGTGCTTCCTTGACAGACGTCTAGAATAGCCTCCAAAGATGAGTACAGCACTTCGGGTCTGTCAAACCTTTCTTTAAACACCTCCAAAAAATGGTCATAGTCGTTCAGAGATGGATCATTGTTCGTTACCAACGGAGTGACCCACGATAAGGCATTTCCTGAGAGGTTAGCTATGATGAAGCCAACCTTTGATCTGGCTGAGTCATAAGCATGGGTTCTGAAGGCAAAGTACACTCTACACGCATCAATAAAGTCCTTAAAGCCTCCTGGGTAACCATTATACTTTCCGAAGGAAAGTGGCATTGTAGGCAAGTCGCCGTATTCATCCCGGCGTAACACTACCTGTTGTCGGAGTGCTATATTCTCTGTTCTCAAGGCTTGAACTTCGACGGTTAGATTCTGCATAGCGGCCACCAATTCCTGATATTGTTCCAAAGAAGCCATAGTGTGAGTCGGGCGTTGTATGCTGTCAGGCTCAGGTTTACACTCCCCCTTCTCCTCACCTGAGACTTCCGAAGAACTCCCCTTAAATGTAGCTTCCGACCTCTTTGGGTTCTTCTTCTTCTTAGGATTGTCTTCCTTAGGCTTCCCACCTCTTCGGTCGTGTAAGTAAGGTCTGGCCCCCCCAGAGGCCACCGTGGCAGAGTTGAGAACCTGCCCCCGGGGGCCCCCACGGGGCCAGCCTCGCCCCAGGGAAAAAGCCGGAAGGCAGAAAAAACCCTGGATATGGTGATATTCCGATGGATGGATGGTAGTTCCAAAGACCAATAGTCCAATGAGAGTAGCAAGATGATTATTGAAAAGACTTATAATTTGCCATCCGGGAATGGCAGAAAGGATGGAAAACTCAATTCAAGACTGAACTGGAGACGGCAAGCCGTGAAGGTGTAGAGAAAAGAAAGGATGCAAGAGCGGCACTACAGAGAAAATAAGGAAAAGAAAGGAAAAAAAGGGAAAGAACGGCTAGTGCCGTGAAAGTAATTACGAAGGTAAAGGCAGGAAACAAGGTAGTATTAGGAAACACGGCCACACCGTACGAAAAAAGGAAGGTTAGCAACCCAAGGATAGAGTAGGACTGGAAAATATCAGGCACAGGATACAGCAAAAGGAAAAAGCGGATCACAGATTTCTTTAGCAAAGTCGCAAAAGTACGAGCGAAGTAACGAGAGGGTATACAGATACAACACACTGGAGGAAGGGGCGGGGCAGGAAGTTATAGTGCAAGCCGCCATGTTGGATGAGGACTAGAGCGTGACTCTGAGTAGGTTAACGCCTCCAGTAATCCCAAAGCCTCCACCCGCCGATCCTGACAGGTACAGGTTGAACAGAACCCAGCGACTGGGGCTGCACAGACCTTCGGGATCCCTCCGACCATGTCAGCACAAGCATCAGCGCAGACATGGGACAAGAATCTTTTACCTCAAGGAACAGTTGAACACTAGACTAGGGTGAGTGTTTTCGGGGGAAATCCTGTTTCTCTCCCAGGTGCTACTATGTACCAGAATTAGGACCGCCCACAGGGGTCTCTGATGTGTCCAGTCCTGTCTGTTACCACAGATTCAGAAGAGGAACCCTGGATAGGTGTGCAGGTAGGTGACCAAAGGTTCCCATTCATGGTTGACACAGGGGCTACACAATCTTGCATCACGGAAGGTGAGTTTGCCATGTCAGGCAAAATGATGTACACACAGGGATTCTCTGGGGATATCTTGCCAGTTCCTTATACTGAAGATCTTCCTATCAAGGTGGGAAATCAAAATGAATCAGCCCCGTTGTAATATTGTATGGACACCCCAGCGTATCTTTTGGGAATGGACATCCTGAGCAAGTTACAGATGTTGATTGCCTTCATGGCGGAAGGTATTGTATGTTTCAACCACAGGGTTGTATCCTGTAAGGAAAGCAGCAGGTTTTCATACCTATTGTAGTGACACCGTGATTAGAGGGCTTCCTGTGGATGCAGCATTGTTTCTTTATGGGGTGATGGTTTTGTTAATTGGGTCCTCGGGATCAGAAATTAGGCCCGATGGGTACCATTTCAGTTTTTATTTTGGCCTGATGTGTCACAGGAAGCAACGCCAGGCACCATTGTTATGATTCTCTAAGAGGCCGTAGTGATAAAAAAGAATGGGGTAGTTCCCTCAGGCATAGATGAGGAAGGCAGAGAATGGTGCACAGTTATGTGCATCAATCAGACCTTGTTGTTAAGGGACATGTCCAATGAGCAATTGTTTTAGGACACTGAAAACACAGGAGTGATGGTCTTCGAAATTGCAGTACCTTTGCAGATAGCAATAGAGCAAAGGGAAGTATCACAGACAATGCTCATAAATAAAAAATACATCACCATTTTGGAATGAGAATATGGGAGAAATGCCAGCCCATTTGTGGACCAGCAATCCTCATGATGTGGGGCTTCTAAAGAGTGTTGGAGCGATGAGGTTAAAATTGAAACCCCTGGTGCGATATTACCATGGGTTAAGCAGTACCCCATATCTGAAGAAGCAGATGAAGGGATTTATGAGACCATTATGGTACTGTTGAAGCAAGGTATAATACAGCATGTGCCCATGCAATACAGCTATCTACCCTATGAAGAAAGCAAGGGGGTCAGTTGGAGGGTGGTCTGGGATTTTCAACCCCCTCAATAATATTGTTGAGGTGGAATTTCTGGTGCTACCGAATCCTGTCACCATTCTCTGTAACACCCTTACTGGGTTGACCCACTTCACAGTAATTGGTTTAAAAAAATAAATCTTTCTCTGTTCCCTTACACCCAGATTCTCAGTACCTCACAGTGTTTACATATCGTGGTCAGAAGATTTGAGCACACAAGTGTTTTTACCAGGGTGGTTCAGATGGATTTGGGGAACTTAAATGTGTCCAGTACCCTAATTCAGTACGCAGGTCATCTATTAGTCTGCAGCACTTCAGAGGAGAAGTGTTGAGTAGACTCATTAACGCTCCTCGCCCTGCATGCGGAGAATGGGTACAAAGTGGAAAAAAAATAATTGCAGTACTGTCAGACTGAGTTTGTATATGGGGCAAGTAATATCAACTGCAGGAACAAAGGTAATGCCGGAGAGAGCCACCTCAGTTCAGAATACGCCTCAGTCAGACACAGTGAAATGCAGCAGCTTTTGGGGTTCTGTAACTATTGTAGATCATGATCTTCGATTACTCTAGCTATGTGAGGCCCTTACTGCAGGGACTAGAAGAAGCACAGAAGGTGAAAGGTCTGACAGAGTGGTCTGAGGAAATGGGGACTTGCTTTCGGGAACTCAAGGCTGCAATCAGCAATGCTCCGGTCTTGGTGACTCCGAATTACAAGAAGCCATTATTTCTGTTTTCCCATTCAAATGGGCAAGTGATGCCAGTGGTTCTGACCCAGCAAACATCCCTAGGCCATAAACCTTTAGCTTATTACAGCAGACTCCTAAACCCAGTGATGCAGGGACAGTTCCCTCATGTGCAAGCTCTTGCGGCAGAAGCTATTTCGATCCAAGTCTTCCACCATTACTATGGGTTGCCCTGTGACATTCTACCTGGAGCATTCAGTCTGCATGATTCTAGAAATGTCTAAATCCATGTTAACGACTCAGAGAGTGTCATGGTATGAGGTAATTTTATAAAATGCATCAATTCATCCCACACAATGTCACCTAGTAGGTATTAGCGGGTCAGACTGATGAGATAGTTGCCTTCTCATTAGTCTGCACGAGCAGCAGAACTGGTGACACTTGAGGTGCTAGAAATGATTAAGGGGAAGGCAGTTGCCGCTTATTCTGGCTCTGTGTACCGCACCTCCACTGTCCATTCTGGGTTATCAAAATGGTAGAGAAGAGGGTTTAGGAGGTCTGACGGGTCCCCGATTCAACATGTAGCACTGCTATTCTGGCTAATTGAAGCATTAACCTTGCTAGCAGAGATATGTCTACTAGAGTGCGCTGGCCTTACTAACTGCACTAATTCAATAGCCCTCAGAAATTATTCTGCAGACAAGATGGCAAAGGAAGCAGCATATTATCCTCTCACAGATTCCCAGAAAATGGAAACCGTTTCCCAACAAGTACAGTTGCTAGCCCTGTAAACTGCAGTCCCGGTGCTACAGATAATAGAAATGCAAGGGACAGCCCCTAAAGAAGAACAGGAGGTCTGGAAAAAGAGAGCATGTGTTCTCTCACCCACAGATTTGCTTTGGAGACAGGAGGTGATGGGGAAGGTAGTAATACCTGTAGAGCTGCTTCTTTTGGCTCTAGAGTAACTACATTACCCATTGTATACCTCTTGATGGCAAATTGCAGCAGTGCTCCAGGAGGACTGGTTTATCCCTAACTTACAAGAACAGTAAGTGGATTTGTAGGCCATTGTGTAGTGTGCAAGGAGTTCAATCTCAGAAATAGCATGAGGTCAGTGAGGGGAGTTTTGCCAAGCCATCAGGTCTATTGAAGGAGCTCCACACCGATTTTAGCGACATGATAACGAGGTGCAGTAACTTCAGATATCTAATTGTCGTGGGTTGTCCATTGCTAAATCGGCAGCAAGATTTCTGGTGAGAGAGGTATTTCCAAGATGGGGAATTTGCGAGGTCCTAAAATCCAACAACAGAACCCACTTTGATGCCTTCTTCACAGAAATCACGCTGTTGCTGGGAATAAATTATAGGTTGTGCTCTGTGTACCACCCACAGCCCAACGGGATTTGGCGGGTCTCAATGGGGTCCTTGTGGCCCATTTAGCTTAAATATGTGCAGAGTTAAATAAATCATGGTATGTGTGCCTACCACTAGCACTATTTTATTTATGCAATCAGCCAGGGAGGGACTACCACTTGAGCTCTCACAAAATCATGACTGGGCGTAGGATACAAAGGGGCCAATTTATGGAACAAAGTGCACCGAAAATCTCAGCGCAAGCTGGCGCAAGGTGGCGCAAGCGTGAAAAAGCAAGCTCATGCGCACACGTGCAATTCAAGGAAGGGCCTGCGAGTGTTTTCCACTGGTTGTGCGCCAAATCCGTGCATGGCGCACACGGGCGCACACGTCATTGCAACAACCCGAACGCTGTGTGCGACACGCACAGGGAAAGCGCACAACGTCGGCGCACACACCAAAAAGGGGGCGCGACACGGGGCATAACATGCGGAATGGGGAACAACGCGTGAAAAAGAAGGTGTAACTAGGGAAGTACTGCAGGGAAATACACGGAACGCCCACACGCACGCAAACAACTTGTATTCATGGATTCGAATACGGGAAACAAGCGCACGCTAAAAGACACGCACAGGCATCAACACGTCCGCCACAGGAAGGCAGGCGTAAGCGTCCCGCGCACAGTATAAAAGTGCGCGCAAACAACAAAACATATGTACAGCTACAATGAATGCCCCATTTGTCGCAGCACTGATCGTGGGACACCGCAGGAGGAGGAGAATAGCCAGGGCCCGCATTTATTCCCCCCGGACTAGCCTTTTTGGGATGCCTGACGACCAGGTCTACGGCAGGTATAGGTTTCCACCTCGTATCATGCTAGACCTGGTCAGGAAGTGGGAAGATGACCTTAGATCCCCCACCCTCTGTTCCCAAGCATTGAGCCCCTTGGAGAAGGAGCTCAATGTCCTGCATTTTTTGGCCACTGGGTCATTTCAGCGGACTACTGCCATAGTGGGCGGGGGTCTTACAGGCCACGCAGTCACGCTGCCTACACCAGGTGTTGGCAATCATGACTGCGTGCTGCTCAGTTCGCAGGCACATATACATGCCCAGAACACCCGCAGAAATACAGGCTGTTGTCCAGGACTTTTACAGGGTGGCACACTTCCCCAAAGTGCTTGGTGCCATAGATTGCACCCATGTGGCCCTACGTCCACCTAGGGCCACTGAGCACATCTATCGAAACCGCAAGTACTGGCATTCCATCAATGTGCAGGTGGTATGCGATGCAAAGGGAATCATCACCTCTGTCTATGCAAACTACCCTGGCTCCACCCATGACAGGTTCATATACAGAATGTCCACCCTGAGCCGTGCCCTGGAAGCTGGGCAGCATGGCGACACATGGCTCCTAGGTGAGTACGAATGCGCGTGCAAATGCATGCATGTCACACACAGACAAATACACAAACCCCAATAATCTCAACCATTATCACCTCTCCAGGGGACAGTGCCTACCCTCTGAACAACCACATGATGACGCCAATCCGGAACCCCACCACACCACCCCAGCCCATATTGCAACCAGGGGCATAGTGGAGCGCACATTCAGAGTGCTCAAGTCAGGCTTCCGCTCCCTTGACCGCTCTGGCGGGCAGCTACTCTATGCACCCCCAGTAGCAGCTTGTTAATGTTAATGTTAAAGGACATTTGTACCGTGCACTATCACCACCGTAGTGGTCCCTTGGCGCTCTGGCGGTTCTGAAAGAGGAGGGGAGGTTGAGTTAGTGGGAGGAAGCAGGAAAAGTGCAAGAGAGCAGTGATGTGCTGTTGGCGGCCTCAGCCCGGTGGGTCCGTTGGCTGGGCCTGGGGTGTTTGCGTCCGGTAGTCGTCGTGTACTGTTGTGCAAGGCTATGTGTGTTTTTGTTTTGTTGATGCAATGTAGTGAAGTGTGTGCGGTTTGTTGTGCTGTAGGTTTTGGTTGTGTTTGGTTTGGAGTTTGAGAGGAGTATGCAGAAAGGGAAATTGTTAGTAGGGTTGGTTAGTTTGCGTCTCTATCCTGCACTGAAGCGTAGTCTCCCTGCTGCTGCTCTGTCCTGATCTGGGTCTGACTGGCATACAGGTTCCATACTCCTCTAGTCCCCGCCTCTAACATGCTCTCTGATAGCTCCCCTTATCCTCCATTTAGACTCTAGTGGCCAGTGCATCTGCCAATGACATGCTAACTTCACAAATCTATTCAGACATGACGTAGGCTAATGTTCGCAGTTCCATCCACGTGTGGACATGCTATTATTCACAGTTCTATCTAAGTGTGGACATGCTAGCACTCACAAATCTATCTAAGTGTGGACATGCAGTATTCACAGTTCTATCTAAGTGTGGACATGCTAGTATTAACAGTTCTATCTAGGTGTGAACATGCTAATATTCACAATTCTATCTAGGTGTGGACATGCTAACATTCACAATTCCATCTAGACGCGATGCAGGCTAATGTTCACAATTCTATCTAAGTGTGGACATGGTAACATTCACAATTCCATCTAGATGTGACGCAGGCTAATGTTCCCAGTTCTATCTAAGTGTGGACATGCTAACATTCACAATACCATCTAGATGCGATGCAGGCTAATGTTCACAATTCTATCTAAGTGTGGACATGCTAGTATTCACAATTCTATCTAAGTGTGGACATGCTAGTATTCACAATTCTATCTAGGTGTGGACATGCTACCATTCACAATTCCATCTAGATGCGACGCAGGCTAATGTTCCCAGTTCTATCTAAGTGTGGACATGCTAACATTTACAATTCCATCTAGATGCGATGCAGGCTAGTGTTCACAATTCTATCTAAGTGTGGACATGCTAGTATTCACAATTCTATCTAAGTGTCGACATGCTAACATTCACAATTCCATATAGATGCGACGCAGGCTAGTGTTCACAATTCTATCTAAGTGTGGACATGCTAGTATTCACAATTCTATCTAAGTGTGGACATGCTAGTATTCGCAATTCTATCTAAGTGTGGACATGCTAACATTCACAATTCTATCTAGGTGTGGACATGCTAGTATTCACAATTCTATCTAAGTGTGGACATGCTAGTATTCACAATTCTATCTAGGTGTGGACATGCTACCATTCACAATTCCATCTAGATGCGATGCAGGCTAATGTTCCCAGTTCTATCTAAGTGTGGACATGCTAACATTCACAATTCCATCTAGATGCGATGCAGGCTAATGTTCCCAGTTCTATCTAAGTGTGGACATGCTAACATTCACAATTCCATCTAGATGCAACGCGGGCTAGTGTTCACAATTCTATCTAAGTGTGGACATGCTAGTATTCACAATTCTATCTAAGTGTGGACATGCTAACATTCACAACTCTATCTATGTGTAGACATGCTAGTATTCACAATTCTATCTAAGTGTGGACATGCTAATAAGGGAGATAAGATAGAGTGACAGGGGTTTTCTGGAGTAGAGTGATTGCTCTACTCCCCACCCATGTCACACTCACAGTTTTTGTTGGTGTCTGTTAGCTGCTGGCTTCCTTGGCGTCCCCTGCGGACACCTGCAGACACATCTTGGGGCCGTCCTTTGCCTCGGGGTCCTTCGCCGCAGGGCTGCCAGGCAGAGGGCTGCCCTTGGATGTCCTTGAAGTGGGGTATGGGGACCAATCCGGATGGAGTGGGCGTGTTGGGAGGCGGGCACAGGGGAACCAGGAAGCGGGTGGTCTGGGGAGAGGGACCACGCGCCGAGTGCGCTATGGTGCTTTTAAGCACCTATGCAATATTGCCTTGCAGGGTTTGGGGAGGAGGGGGTCAGGAGACACCTTACCTTGGCCTGGGTCACTGCAAATGGCAGAGACGCCGGCTGCAGACCCTCGCCACGGCCTCGTTTTTTACATTTTTTTATTTTATTTTAAAGGACCAATCGGGACAGTGGGGAGGCGGGCACAGGGGAACCAGGAAGTGGGTGGTTTGGGTAGAGGACCACACACCGAGTGCGCTATGGTGCTTTTAAGCACCTATGCAATATTGCATTGCAGGGTTTGGGGAGGAGGGGGTCAGGAGACTCCTTACCTTGGCCTGGGTCACGGCTGCAGACCCTCGCCACGGCCTCGTTTTTAAAAAAAATATATATATTTTAAAGGACCAATCGGGACAGTGGGGAGGCGGGCACAGGGGAACCAGGAAGTGGGTGGGCTGGGGAGAGGGACCACGTGCCGAGTGCGCTATGGTGCTTTTAAGCACCTATGCAATATTGCATTGCAGGGTTTGGGGAGGAGGGGGTCAGGAGACTCTTTACCTTGGCCTGGGTCACTGCAAATGGCAGAGATGCAAGCTACAGACCCTCGCCACGGCCTCGTTTTTTAAAATTTATTTATTTATTTTAAAGGACCAATTGGGACAGTGAGGAGGCGGGCACAGGGGAACCAGGAAGCGGGTGGTCTGGGGAGAGGGACCACACGCCGAGTGCACTATGGTGCTTTTAAGCACCTATGCAATATTGCATTGCAGGGTTTGGGGAGGAGGGGGTCAGGAGACTCCTTACCTTAGCCTGGGTTACTGCAAATGGCGGAGACGCCGGCTGCAGACCCACGCCACGGCCTCGTTTTTTTATTTTATTTTTATTTTACAGAACCAATCGGAACAGTGGGGAGGCAGGAACAGGGGAACCAGGAAGCGGGTGGGCTGGGGAGAGGGACCACGCACCGAGTGCGCTATGGTGCTTTTAAGCACCTATGCAATATTGCATTGCAGGGTTTGGGGAGGAGGGGGTCAGGAGACTCCTTACCTTGGCCTTGTGTCCTGCACAATGTTGCAACACGGCAGGGCATACCAGTGGACATGTTGGTGCCCCCACATCCGCAACCACAGGCACTGGCGCGGGCCATGGGAGGGGATAGGGCACGTGGTGAGGCAGCCTGGACCCAACTTGTGGCCACATTTTTCACCTAAACTCCCACCCCTGCGGAGTGCACACAGGCCTGGCACATACCAGGTGACAATCAATGATGACAAATAGACAGTCAACTGTCACAACCTTACCACCCAGAGAATGTTGCCATGGAAGTGCTACATTGTGTGCATCCCTAGCTACTTAAACCTAACCAATCCTGTGTGACGAAAATGAACACATGCAAGGTGTGTATGACACATCCCTGCAAAACAGCCCATGACAATTCCTGGTATGTCACCCAAACCCTCCAAAACCACATCACCCTTGTCTGCCACACCATGACATGGCAAGCAATAGCAAAAGGTCAACACAGTAACAATAATATACGAAATGACATGTGATAAATGGAAAGTGGCTTCAGACAATGACGCACGTCATGGAATCAGATGAAATGACTGACCAACAACCTCCCATACAAACCAAGTCATACCCAAATGTAGCATGAACATAACAATGAATGCCTGTTCACATGCACATTTGGCACGTCAAAATCCCTACTCCTGAATCCGTGTGCTGTGTGCGTCTCCTGCAACACACTGCTCAGCACACAGCACAGTGACCAGCCATTGTGTGTGAGGCACACCTTGAGCATCACATGAAAAGGACAAAATAAATAAATAAACAATTGTCGCATGTACAGGATCCACAAATGGTCATAGATCATGTGCTGCAGGGACGCAGTGGTCCCCAGAAGGCTAACTGTGTGCACATGTGGACATGGAAGGGTGGTTGTACATGTTGTGGATCATAGTGCGAGTGTGCGTGTCAGTAGGGACATGCACTCAATACATGCATGTGCAATCAAGTGACCATCAGTGCCGTCTACACATCACATGTGAACATTCCCCAAGTGTACACCCCAGCATGTCAAATCACACCAATCCCCTCAAACCTGGAAGGCAAACACATCACAGGAACAGGCATTGACCAGCAGAACACATCATGTACATAGGACACCACATTTACAATGTCAGGGTGCCCATCACACTGTAGGCCAAGACAACTGTCCAACAACCAAAGACCCTCCCTCATTCACATATCACCATGACCTACTGAACAACTGTGCCTGGCGTATGTAGCCTTCTTCCTTGAAGTCTACCTGGTCACAGGATCACCCTACCCCTTTGTCTCCATCTTCCACCTTGCATCTAAATAGTGTCCAGCACCCTTAGAGGCCACCTTCACTGGCAAAAATACCAAATTGAAGAGAACTCAAAGGAGCCAAACACACAAGCCAGGCAAAAAGCCTGTAGGCAGCCAAAAACACCTGAAGAGTCTCCAGTAGATGACTTGAAGTAGCAGTAAATCACAAAGCACAAGTGCAAGCACTATGATGGAACAACCAAGGTAGCACAGTTAAACAATGCCACAACAGGATGTGTACCATGTTTGGTACATAATATACAATGATGCAGCACCAACTGATGTGTAGTGTCACAGCTCCGGTGTACAGGCACAGGAGTGGCACGAACCACCCACCCCGACTGTGGTCTGGGCACCTGCAAGGTCAAACTTACACAGGCCTCTGAGTCCCCGGTGGAGAAGGAGGGCCAGGGATATGTTGTCTGGACAAGCATTGGATTCAGGATAACCAGAAAGAGAGGCAGGAGAGGGGAGTCGGATTGTCAAGGGAAAGTAGGGAAAATACGAAAATATACTATACACATTAACACATACTCAATCAGACAAAACGTGTCCATCATGCACATTGTACCAAATGAGTCAAATGGAAGTCAAAGAGAGACTTATCTCTGGGTTGAGTGCTGGCCTCCTGCCTGCGCACTCTCAGTTCCGGTAACAGGATAAATTCAATGCTTCAAAGGGAGTCAGAGTTACTAATCTGTGTGTCTCTGTTGCTTTGTACCACTCTTGTCTGCTGCTTTGTACCCATACGTAAGATTGCCCCCGTGATGGTGCATACACTGTCATTGCATTAAGTCAGGCGCACGTGGGTGTGTGGCAAATGGAAGACCAATGTGTCAAGATTCACACATCATGCAATAGCCCCTGGGTAAGCAGCTAGACGCATATAGGGAGGTACGACTTCAGTACAAGTCGTGTCCCGCATTCCCCAAAATAAAATAGGTAGTGGATGTGTCAATTGGAACATGCAAATGATATGCACTTCACACGAGTCTGTCCCTCGCTGGGTGTCCCTGTGCACTGCTCCTTTTTCAGGCTCGGAACACTACAGGGCTAATACATCGTCCTCAATGGAGCATGGTTGACCAGAGGATATGTGCGACTGCCCCTGCATGTGCCCCTGACAACTCGGAAAGCAACTTGCCATTAGTCCACCAATGCATCTTAGCTGTACTGTGCGCTTCAACACCAATATCTGTCCAAGCTCACCACCAGTGGCGCTACTTAGCATGCATGTGCAACTGGCCCGGTGGAAGGTTGGGTGTGGTGTGTGCCCCTTGTGCTGCTCACCTTGCCTGGAGTTCCTGGAAAGACGTCTGCTTCTGTTGGATGTATGAGTACAATCCCTGTGGCTCTGCTTGCGCACACATGCGCATGTCTGCACCACCGAACATGTCCAGCTTCCAGACGTACAATGGGCCATGTCTGCCGGCACAGGTGGTCTGTAGGCTCAATCTCCTGCAGAAAGGGCACAAAACACATAATTCATGCTGGAAAGTTCCCTGTGTGTGTCTCTTCATGCAGGTTGTGACTGGGCCATGTCAGAGACATACATCACTATTCCATCCACCATCAGTGTGACTTTGACAGGCAAAGTGTGGTGGCCACTGTCTAAAGCATGAAGTGCATCAAGCACATGTACATGAAACAAAATAAACATACAACACAACGTATAGCAATCAATGGACACATGAATCATGAAACCACCCATCTCTAATGCAGAAATGTGGTCGATAAGACCCCTACAATCCTCACTAGGGGTGTTAACACAAGTTGTACAGCAGCAGACAGGCCGCAGATATGACAGTCCAAAGCCCTTGTGAAATAGACTGTAACACCGAACCATCCTGCAAGCCCATGGATAATGGAAGCAGGAGTGGCTTATGTGAGTCAGGACCCCAAGCTGCAAACACATACACGAGACAAGCTTGAAGGGCCCAGCTGGAACAGAAAGTGGATGCTTTCAAAAGCCACAAAGCACCACACCGTCACATGAAAGCACAATAGACAAGCAATTTTAAACTATATTAACTAATTAAACTAACTATGAAAAACCTACCTTACCTATTTAAACTAACTATCAAATAGAATGTTAACTAACTAAACTAATATGAAAATCAAAAATGGCCACATACGACCCGGGGGGAGGCACCCAAAAGGGGGGAGGTACAGGGTGCAGCTCAACACCTACATGCGATGATGTTGAGGAAAAAAAAACCTCCATGGGCTCAACGCCTGCGCAGCTAGACCTGTGTAGGAGATATCTCATCATCCGAGTCAGTATCCTCCTGAAAGGGAAGATGTGGTACAGGAGCCTGACCACGCCTAGGCGCAGCTTGCCCCTCGTCGGCAGCAAGTCTGCCAGACGGGTGAGCCTGGTTCTGTGCAGCGATGACATGTAGGTCAGCATGCAAACCCTCTCGTGATACGCGTGCTTCCTCTTGCAAGGTAGCACGTGTAACACAGAGTTCTTCCTGCATGGCCTGGCTGGACAACTGATGCACCTCCCGGCAAGCATGTAGCTGTCATGATGCCTACCCCCTGGGACCCAGACCAAGTCCAGCAACCCCGGAAGCAGGCATCAAGTTATTCCAAGCAAGCCCAACAACCCCTGCTAGGGGCTATTTGGGTGCAGTCCTGGCGTCTATGGCGCCAGGCTCATATGGAGAGTCAGTCCTGGCGCCATAGGCACCAGGCTCATAGATTAAAACTTACCTGATGCAGACCATGCTGCAAACTTACCTGATGCAGACCATGCTGCAAGAGCTCTAAGCCAAAAGAGGCTTGTAAGGGACTACTTTACCTAGGGACTCTTTTTTACTCGGGTGGGGCTGGGGAGGAATACTTACCTGGAACTACTTTGGAGGCTATTTAAACAACGCCCGAAGAGCTGCACACGCTTCGCGTTATTCTGCATCCAGCAGCGTAATGCTCACCGTGCCTGCAAGTCTGCATCCAGTCTTCTGCCACGCCCGCCTCGAGTCTGGAGCTTGTAGAAAAAGGGAGAAAGAAGGAGAAAAGGTTAGAACAAGAGCAATACCTTTGATCCTTACCTGTATTCCTGATCCACTGCGCCTTCGAGCTGGAAGAAAGAAGTTGCAGCATCTTCACATTCCACCGCATCCTTCTGCATGTTCCCGCCGCACTCTGTCACCTAAGGGGAACACAAGAACAGCAAGGTGAGCCAAGGGAATAAACAGAGGCAATATTAGTTACCCCCCATACACTTACCTGATTTTACCACCGGGGGTACTATTCCTCTTCACAGGTCGGCACAGCTTCCACTGCATCCTCGCCGAACCCCGGCCCCTAAGGGGAAACAAAAGGACAGCAAGGTGAAACAAAGGGACAAACAAGGGGAAACCTCTTCACCACAATAGACTTACCTGATTTTACCACCGGAGGCATTATTCCCTGAGACGTCATACTTTCTCTCAGCGCCTGAATAAGGGAGAAAGCAACAGGTTACATACTGACATTATTTCATCGAACTGTGTTGGATAATACAAATCCTTACCTGAATAGCACCGGTTGCCACGAGGAACTCTTCGCTAAGGTCAAGCTGCAACCTGCAAGGAATCGGACAAGAGTGAAAGTCAGAGATTCAAACTTTTATGAACTACATACTTACGGCGTCTTGCCGGAAATCTCAGAGTCAATATTGTTCTGGAACTCACCAATTCCTTCGAGCCAGTGAAGCAACTGGTTATCTGCGTGCCCCTGCGCTTAATGCAGGATGGAGAGTTCATCTTTCCAGACCATCAGGTGAGACTATAAGAGGGGACATCAAAGGTGATCAGTGGGGAGAACAGCGGGAGTGGGGGGGGTTAACACTCAACTCCACGGGTGGTTAATTCCCTTTCTCCATTTGCAGAAGAATATTCCTTCGGGCCAAGCAAATGAAGCTAGGTGGCCCAGTCCAGTCCGTCATCTCGGCACTACGCGTCACATTGGTGGAGACCGCAGCTGTCCAGTTGAGATCGACGCCCCTGTGGGAGCCAGGTGAGCGTAACAGTAGCTCAGCCGAGATGGTACGCTCAATCTGTGCAAACCTCTCCTCTGACCGCTCCCTCTGGGATATCAGGAGGACACCCAGAGAGGATCTGAGGGAGCATACTCCTCCCTCAGGGCCTCCATGTGTGCCTGTGCGTGAGCAGCAATTGCTTGCCACAAAGACAACATTTCATCCCGGCATGCCTTGTCTGAGGCTGCCATGCCCAGCCTGAGCAAGCCGGCCGTGGACTGTGCTGCCCGCTGCTGGAGAAGCACCTGCCTAGCAGGGGGAGCATGGATTGGGACACACGCTCCATGCTCACAGCAATGTTTTCCATTGCTGCCTCCTAGCGTTCTGAATTGGCAGTCATGTCTTGCTCCCACTCAGTATACCTCGGTGGCGTGTGGCCACTGCGTTGCTGGGCTTGACTACAGTCCCCTGTCTATGTGATGCCCCAGGCACATCAGAAACTGGTGTGAAGGGTGACCCTGCATCCCGATCCACCACAGGTGGAGGTGCCACCAGCTTCTGGCCCTTCAGCGCAGGTGTCGCAGACAGAGGAGCGTCCACATCAGAATCACTCATCCCAGACGAATGGACCCGATGCACATCCAACTCGACATGTTCGTCAGAGTGATCGTCCGGACTTGACTCATTGCCAGCCACAGACAAGATGGTCTGTAACACATGTGGGTTCTCGTGGCCTAACACCCCATGACCCCCACTTGTGGCGGGTTGCTGGTGTGATAGCAAACCTGTGTCTGGCATGACAACACCACCCTCTGGCTCCATTGCGTCATCATCTGGAAAGTGTAGAAAAATATCTCATTAGTACATGTCTCAAGCACATAACACACACAGACATAGACATCACACCGACAGCAAACAGATGAATCACACATGTCACACACAAATGTGAACCTTGCATGCATGGCCGGTCACTTTGACATAGCATCAGGGATAGGCTTGCAGAAATTTGTAACACGGCTGTGAAGTGGTTTGATGCAGTGCAGGACATGCATAAGTTATCCACTATCCACATGAGCAAGCACATGATTTGTATCAATTGACTTGAAGCCAGTGCAAGGGCAAGTCCAGGCATCACGTGCAATGTGCATGCAATGTGTTGCATGGCTGCAAGAAACCCCCCCCAATTGAAAATTCAGCGATGCATTGCTTGTCAGCGAAAGGGCGACCAGAGACCTGTGCATTGGCAGACAGTGCTGTCTAACATCAATTGCATCACTCAACTGACAACACACCAGATGATGATGGGCCAGAAAGCAGGACATGCAATGAACCCTCAGTAGTACAGACATGTGTGCAGAAGCCCCTACACCAGTTGCCTGCACAGACTGTTACACCCAAAACATGTGTGTGGTGCGGGACTGATAGTGGGCATGGAATGGATGATCAAAATCAAAGAAATGTACGTCATCCTGGACATGTACTACAATGATCATCCAGTCAAGGACACATAGGGGGATGCATGGAATACACATGGAGCATGAATGTGAAATCTTGTTCCAGCGGAGCATCTGGCAGCTGCACAGTCCAAGTGATACAACCTGCATGAAGTGCAGAGTATACACCACTGCATGTGTCTGGCAGGTGGAAGTTTGCATGTACACAGGAGTCTTGAACAGGCCATTGCAGTACACCAACGTGATGCACACCTCTGCAATGACAACATTGGGGCACAGGGTTGGTGGAGGGGCAAGGAAGCATGCCTATGTGGAGTACCCGCATGCATGCAGAGAACACATGCACGTCAGTCATGCAATGATACAGTCCAAGTGCTGAGAGGAAACACAACCCAGGCTACATGCAGAAGGGCCATAGAGATGAAACATGGACTGTAGGGGCAGCTGGGTGACTAGCATGTGATTAGGGTACAAGTGTGGTGGTGAGGACAGTCCCTGTCTGCTCTACATGTCCACTATCCTGCACAGCAGCCACGTATCATACAAGCATTCCATTACTTGCACATGAGAACCATGTAAACAGGAGATGCTGTGGCAGTCAAGCACAACACATCACACATGCAATACACACATGTCGTCGACCAACAGGCATCAACACTCACTGGACTGGGCATCAAAGTCCGGCATCTCTCCCACTCCTTCGACCAATTTTGTTGGTATGAACTCCGCAACGAGAGCCTCGTGCGGAGTGAGGTCTTCCTCCTCAGGTGGTGGCCCACCGCCAGTCAGCAGAGTCATGTTGTAATTTGAGGCACGATTTGCCTTAGCGCTGCATTTGAGGTCATTCCAATGCTTTTTGCACTCTTGTGCTGTGCGCACCTCATGGCCAAATGCACTCACATCATCCGCAACTTGCTTCCAGTGGGTATTCCGATGGGCAGCCGTAGTTTGGCAGTTCGGCCCCACTAGCATGTCATGGTTGTGTTCCCACACGTAGTCCACGAGGAAGTCCAGTTCCTGCTTGCAGAAAGGCTTCTTCCTCGACGTGCTGGGGGCCATAGCTGTGTCTGGGGTCCCAGCCTCTACTGCTGGTGCAACCTTCCTCCTCTTGGACGCTGGTCCGGACCCTGGCAGGCAAATGCCGCCCTGATCAGTATGGGCAGTGGTGCTGGTGGAATGAGCCGAGGGAGTGGCAGGTGGAACATGGAGTGAAGCCCTGACTTGAGTCAGTGGCTGCTGGGTGCCCTAGAATAGACCCTGCGCAGCAACAGCTGCTGTGCCAGGGTCATTGACCGGGACTATCCTTGTTGGTAGTCTCACAACCGGGGTCGTGTAGGCTGCATCTGCCCCTGCACTTGCCAACACCCGGCTGGTCGGGGCAGCAGATGACATAGCTGCCCCAGGGACACATGCCTCGGTCAGGGAAGCCCTGCGTGCACCTACGGTGTGACTCCTGACCACCTGGAATTCTTCCATCGACTCTTCATGTGCCAACACAGCCTGCGCTGTCAGACCCTGGGTGGTGGTGTCCACAGCTGCACCTGCAGCTACCACTACCCTTGGGCCCATGGCAGTCGATGAAACGGACTGCCGGGTCACATGGGCAGCAGTGTCAGATGCAAGAACTGCATCTCCTGGAGCCGCAGGGGATGGTGGCATGACTGCACCAACATGTGGCACAACATCGTGCCGAGCTAGTGCACCCCTGCCTCTTACCCCTCTGCAGCCACCCTGGACACCATGGAGTCCCCCTACTCCCTGGTCACCCCGGCCACATCCCTGACCACGCCCACCATGTGGAGTACACCCAGCTGAGGCACCCCTCACCTTACGTGGCCCCCCAACCATGGCACAGATGGAGTAGTGCCGGAACAGATGTAGTGGTGCCAATGGAAGGTGTACACGGCAATTGTCCTGGGCAATTGGGATGAAGGGGGTGGGATGCAAGATGTTAACAGCACCCCTGCACCTGCATGGCTGTATGTGACCCCGGTGATTAAGTGATGGGTCACACAACGCTCAGGCACCACAAAACTGCAGTAAAACCGTGCACACAACCCCTGCAGCCTACGTGCGTGGAATTAACCTCCTGCAGTACGCACCCAGGAACCCCAAAAACACGTACGGGACACACAGGCTACTATGACCTCGAAAACGGGTACGTGATACACAGGGGCACCCACAGTGGGAAAAATAGCATGCACGACTCACCGTCAGACTAGCCTGTTAATGAAAAAGACGTGTAGCCAATACCCCTGCCAAAAGAAGAGATACGTCCTTGATCCGCTGTGAAGTTGTGATGGCGCGCGAAACAGCACAAAGTAGCAACACACGCCGGTCTCCACGAAAGGCACGTACAGCGAATTGCTGCCCCCGCTCACCTTTAACCTGCGCTGAGGGAAACGCCTGTGCGTGTTACGTAACAGAAGCGTGTACGCACTAAGGGCCTTCCCTCGGTTTACGCGCCGACATGTTTTTTTTACGTGCTGAATCACTATGCACCCGTCACGAGTGAAATGCCCACGCGCATCACGTCACTTACGTGCTCTCAGATTACACGCATAACAAGTGGGAAACGCCCATGCACATAACGTCACAGACGGGTTTACGCGCTAAGGGCCTTTCCTGGAATTACACGCTGACGTGCACTTTGTTCACGTGCCAAATCACTCCGTATCAAGCTGGCCACGCAACAACACACGGAAGACCACGCTCCTGCCCAGAAGGCCATTTTCCTGCCCCCAGTGCCCCCAGCACACTCCCACCTGCCATATGCTGCTGCCTGCCTGCCTGCTGCCCACGTGCCCTGCTGTTTGGTGCCTGCACGTCAGCCATCTGCAGGGGTGTGGTTGCTGTGACCACCCCTGCTGGAAAAGAAGACTCCCGACTGCTATACCATCGCTCCACAGCCCAGCCCCAGGACCCAGTTGCCCACCCACACCTGCCTCTGGGGTTGCCATGTCAGACACAACACCATGTGGCACCACTGGCAACCACCAGCCAGAGAGGCAGAGGGCTACCAGCTCCAGTGCCAGTGAAGTTGGTATCCTGGCGGAGAGAGTCCTGGGGCAGTATGATGCTCTCTTTGGAAGTTCGCATGCCGACAATGAAGGACGGAAGAGGACCTGGATGGACATTGTGACTGCCATCAACGAGGAGGGGGTGGCAGTCCGTGACATTCAACACGTCTGGAAGCGCTGGGAGGACTTCAGGTCCAGGACCCTCAACAAGGCCCAGGTCCGCCTTACTAACATCCAGATGAGGGTACTGGAATTCATACACCTAGCGCTCCACCGCCAGGTCCTTGAGAGGCTGACCCGTCTGGAGTCGCACCGTAAGTGTACATGCCTACTGCTTGGAGGCTGTGCATGTTGAGGTGTGGCAGGAGTGTGCAGGTTTTACATATGTCTGTGTAGGGCCATGTATGCATGTGTATGTACAGGTAAATGAGCCTGCCGCATGTGAGTCCTCGCATGTGTGAGACACATCTATGGTGTATGTGTTGGTAAGCATGCTTGGCAAATGCAGGTGTGGGTGCACACATTTCTGATTATCTGTGTATGTACTGTGGCACGGTTCTGCTCTCACACATGGATGCTGCTTCCACCTGCATGTATCAGCACTATGTACATTTGCATGTGTGTGTATTTGAAAAGTGTGCAACTGAGATACACCATGGATGCATGTGACACTTACATGTAGGAGGTTGATTGCCAGATGTGACATGGATGGGGATGTTAACACAGCGACAGGTGGTGGAGATGTGCAGATGCATGTATGTCTGGTGGTGTGTGTGCATGTGTTCTGCACTCCCCATGTTGCATGTGATGTCAGGCTCACCTTTGGCTGCTCATGCTGTTGTTTGTGTATGGATGCTGCTGCCTGGTGCAACAATCCTGTTGATGTGCCCATGTGTGTGAGTTGAAATGACATGTGTGTTGGGGAGTGTGATGCCATGTTTGAAGTTTGACACTGCCACTCATGTACAACTGTCATGTGTGTATCAGACCATTGTACAGTGCCCTGATGCCTGTGTGCTATCTCTCCCTGTCTGCAGCGTCAACTGATGAAGAGGGCGCAGATGGTGCTGTGGAGCAAAGCGTCAGGGATTGCACCGCCAGCAGGAGACGCAAGGCCCAGCTCCCCTCCAATGTTGTCATCTCGTCGGGGAGTGAGGAGTCTGGTGCTGCGTCCCAGGCCGCAGCTGCTGAGGGTACGTCCAAGAGGCGGAGGTCGGAGGTGGACTCTTCGGCAGCAGAAGGGGCAGATGAGACCCCACAGAGTCCGATGGAGGAAGATGGCACAGAGTCATCCAGGTTGGTGGGGGTTTGGTTGAGGAGAAGGCCGTGGAAGGGACACACACGGGGTCTAGAGGGGGGGATTCCACTGGTGCTGGTGGTGCAGTCCAGGGGCAGGGACCGGATGAAGCACAGGAGGTGCCGTGTGTAATCCTGTGCCCGATCTTGTGACTGCATCATCCCGCACCAGCAGGGATGCCTACGTCCAGACCTGTTTTCAGGGAGGGGATGAGCGCACAACAACTGTCCTTCCTCTCCCTGTGGACGTGGCAATCCGGGACCTGGTTGAGCCTGTCCAGGCTGGTATAGCGTTGCGTCAAGGGGGCATGCAAGCTGACCTGCAGTGTTTTCATGAAGACACTGCACGTCATCTCAGATGCCTCTTTGACCGTGTTGACCTACTAGGACAGGTCATCAGTGCTGGATTCCTCCGTGTGCTGGACCTTCTTCCGAACCCCTCCTCACCTGAACCCCCTATGCGCCAGTCGTCCTCCGTGCCATCTTCCGGCCCATGTATCACCTGGGTACCGTGTGGAGCTGCCTCTGACCCAGCGGCCAGGCTGGTGGAGGACACATCCCAGCCACAGTCGGGTGTCGGACGTCCAGCAAGGTTGGCCACCCCAACAACTGCACCCCAGCCGGAGGAGGATGTGCAGGCAGCAAGAGGCAGGGCACAGGCACAGCAGCAGCAGGCTCAAGGTGGGAGCGATGATGGCTCGGGGCCATCAACATCAGAGGGGCAGGCATCGGCCGGAGGGCAGGAGGACCCCGTAATGGGAGTGTCTTCCGTGTGGCAGCGGTTGGGCCAGCACATAGATGCGGAGCAGCGGTGGGCGGAAGAGGCACGGCTCACTATGGTCAGGGCGGAGAACACCATGCGCAGGGTGCTGAGGTGGGCCGAGTGCCTCGAGGCAATTCGCAGGGAGTTGGAGGTGGATATGGCATCGTCCCTACGAAACCTCTGGGCCAGGGAACAGGCCCGCCTCCAGGACATAGACCAGGAGTTCGATGATGCCCTGGCCCGGGAAATCCAAAAGTGAGCCGTAGGACTTGCCCGCTGCCATTGTATATAATTCGTAGTTTTAGGCTTCCTTTATGTTTTTCATTCATTTGGGGCGCTTGGACTATGCCCCACCTTTTTGTATATAGTTCTTTATTAGGTAGTGTTTTTGGTAGGTTTCATTTCATTCGTTGGGCTCATGGACCCTGGATTACTTCTTTGTACATAGTTGAACAGTGGATTTCTCTATTATTATTTTTCTCACCATGGAGCAATGGATTTTACTATTTCCGTTTCCTTTGGATTTGCTTTGGTGGCCGGAGACTTTGAACACATTTTCATTTGGATTTATTTGGATTCAGACTTCATAGTTTTTTTAGTGTTTTGGACATGCTGCATTTCATCTTTAAAAAAAAAAAAAAATAATGTTTTCATTTGATTACATTGTTTTTGTGTTCAATACATTTTGGTTTATTACTTTGATGTGTGGTATTCTCTCATTGGTTTCATGCATGTCACGATGTAGGTTTTCACAATCACCGGCACCCATTGTGTGTGTGTGACAGACATGTGTTGATGTACATACTTGCCATTTGGGTTGTATCATGTAATGGGCATTTCAATGTGGGGTGGATGGGATCTTTGCACAGGGGTGGCGTACGGTGGGATTTGGGGGGCCATGAGGCCCAAGATTGTGGTTCATGATGACGTGTTGGGGGAGACATGATTTGGGGCCTGCTGGCAGGTGCCTGTCACTGCTGGGTGGGTGGGGGTGCAGGGGGACATGAGTCAGGGCCTGCTGGCAGGTACCCGTCACTGCTGGGTGGGTGGAGGTGCAGGGGGACATGAGTTGGGGCCTGCTGGCAGGCGCCCGTCACTTCTGGGTGGGTGGGGGTGCAGGGGGACATGAGTCAGGGCCTGCTGGCAGGTGCCTGTCACTGCTGGGTGGGTGGGGTTGCAGGGGGACATGAGTCGGGGCCTGCTGGCAGGTGCCCGTCAATGCTGGGTGGGTGGGGGTGCAGGGGGACATGAATCGGGGCCTGCTGGCGGGTGCCTGTCACTGCTGGGTGGGTGGGGGTGCAGGGGGACATGAGTCGGGGCCTGCTGGTGCATGGTGACATGTGGGCTGGCTGGGGGGCATGGGCTGGGTGGATGTGCTGCCTGCAGGGCATGGCCAGGGGTGCAGGGTAGTCCCCTGTGGTGTGGGCTGCCTGCAGGGCCTGGGGAGGGGGATGAGGGCACACCTGGGAGGTCCCACAATGCCAAATCATGTGTGAAACTTCCCGCGCACCCCCAAGATACACATACCCCGCTCACACAAGGCTTATCGCGTGCGATACTCCCCGTGCACCCCCAGAAAAACACGTTCCCCGCTCGCCCAGTAAAATCACATGTGAAACTTCCTGCGCACCCCCAAGATACACGTACCCTGCTCACAAAAGGCCTATCGCGCGTGGAACTGCCTGCGCCCCCGCAGAAATACACGTACCCCGCTCGACCAGCGAAATCGCGTGTGATACTCCCCGCGCACTCCCAGAAATACACGTACCCCGCTCGCCCAGCGAAATCGTGTGTGATACTCCCCACAAAACCCCAGAAATACACGTACCCTTGCTCACCCAGCGAAATCACGTGTGGAACTTCCGATGCACCCCGAAGATGCACGTACCCCGCTCACACAAGGCCTATCATGTGTGGAACTCCCTACGCACCCCCAGAAATACACGTACTCCGCTCGCCCAGCAAAATCACGTGTGATACTCCCTGCACAACCCCAGAAATACACGTACCCCACTCGCCCACCGAAATCGGGTGTGGAACTTCCCGCGTACCCCCAAGATACACGTACCCTGCTCACACAAGGCCTATCGTGTGTGGAACTCCCCACGCACCCCCAGAAATGCACTCACACAAGGCCTATCACGTGTGAAACTTCCCGCGCATCCCCAGGATACACATACCCCACTCGCACAAGGCCTGTCGCGTGTGAAACTTCCTGCGCACCCCCAGGATACACGTACCCCACTCGCACAAGGCCTATCGCATGTGAAACTTCCCACGCACCCCCAGGATACACGTACCCCGCTCGCACAAGGCCTATCGCGTGTAGGACTCCCCTTGCACCCCTCAGCATACACGTACACCGCACTCCCAGCGAAGTCGCATGTGATACTCCCTGCGCACCCCCTAAAATACACGTACCCTGCTCGCCCAGCGAAGTCACATGTGAAAATCCCTGCGCACCCCAGGATTACACGCATGCACCCCATCCACCCTGTACATTCCCCACAGGTAGCCCATTGCCCAAGTGCATGCCCCACTGGCTGCCCACACCACAGGGTGGAGGTTTACATGTGATTTAGCTAGCACGAGAGAGGTAAGTGTATCATGAGCGATGCGCAGGGAGTTTTACACGCGATTTTGCTGGGCCGAGTGGGGTACGTGTATTCTGCAGGGTGCGCGGGGAGTTTTACACACATTTCGTGGGTTGGGGGTTGTATGCTGGTCCACTGGCCTTTGCGCCATGTACTGGATTTGTGCGCTGTTCATGGCGCACGGAGCGGGGTTGGGGGCGTAACTGGCGCTGCTGCAGGGTAGCTGCGCCACTCTGCGCCATGGCTGGTTTTGGATGTTGGAATCCATGAATATGCTGTGTGCTGAAATGGGTTTTGGCACACGCGGCTGGTGCAGACTGCCGCACGCGCACACTGTGCGCCAGCTGCGTGCGCCACTTGTGCGCCGATTTCTATGAAATACCCTCATACACTCTCTCATCTACACATATGACAAAAGATGCACATAAGACCGCATCCGTCCTAGGAGGGGAGTTTATGGAATACCTTAGGGCGTTAATCAAATGTGTTAACATTTTATCTTCACAGGTTGTGTCTTCTGACCAACAGACAACAGGAGAAAACTGTGAGACTACTGACAATCAGCACATGACACAGCTTCTCTAGAGAGACCGCATATACATATGCACCTTCGTGTGTCATTGGAATGCACAGTTTCCATGGGCTGCATTGAGTAATCTATGCGACTCTGACTGCCGTGATGGTGGAGGGCAACAGGAGTTGGATACACCTGAGTGACACTCGAAGGGCTACCGGCAACTCTCCACCAGCACAGGAGCTGGCATAGAAGTTAAGTACGCCCTTAGGATTCACCATTCATTTCAGTGTAAAGGGGTTGTAAATTGAGATCTGGAATTTAAATAATATTTGTATAGGAAAAGGAATGTCCAAGAGGATTTGGGTGATCTGCCCGCAAATGTTTTGTTCGTGGGCAGACTGCCTGTAGTGAAACTTCTCGGGCCCCCGTTTCGACAATTCATTGAAAACGGGGGACTGAGCAATTTGTGTCCCACGCCTCCATGGTTAAGGATGTGGGGGACCTACATGCCACTTGAGGCCTCAGATACCAAACATTGGGAACAGGGTACACCCTGCAACCCCTGCTCCTCGTGTTTGGTATTTTCAGACCCAAATTGTTTGAACTAAATGTTTGAAAACAATTTGTGTAATACTGTTTAAGATTGTAAATTGTTTAAAAATGAACGTCCTCCGTGCCATCTTCCGGCCATGTATCACCTGGGTACCCTGTGGAGCTGCCTCTGACCCAGCGGCCAGGCTGGTGGAGGACACATCCCAGCCACAGTCGGGAGTCGGACGTCCAGCAGGGTTGGCCACCCCAACAACTGCACCCCAGCCGGAGGAGGATGTGCAGGCAGCAAGAGGCATTGCACAGGCACAGCAGCAGCAGGCTCAAGGTGGGAGCGATGATGGCTCGGGGCCATCAACATCAGAGGGGCAGGCATCGGCCGGAGGGCAGGAGGACCCCGTAATGGGAGTGTCTTCCGTGTGGCAGCGGTTGGGCCAGCACATAGATGCGGAGCAGCGGTGGGCGGAAGAGGCACGGCTCACTATGGTCAGGGCGGAGAACACCATGCGCAGGGTGCTGAGGTGGGCCGAGTGCCTCGAGGCAATTCGCAGGGAGTTGGAGGTGGATATGGCATCGTCCCTGCGAAACCTCTGGGCCAGGGAACAGGCCCGCCTCCAGGACATAGACCAGGAGTTCGATGATGCCCTGGCCCGGGAAATCCAAAAGTGAGCCGTAGGACTTGCCCGCTGCCATTGTATATAATTCGTAGTTTTAGGCTTCCTTTATGTTTTTCATTCATTTGGGGCGCTTGGACTATGCCCCACCTTTTTGTATATAGTTCTTTATTAGGTAGTTTTTTTGGTAGGTTTCATTTCATTCGTTGGGCTCATGGACCCTGGATTACTTCTTTGTACATAGTTGAACAGTGGATTTCTCTATTATTATTTTTCTCACCATGGAGCAATGGATTTTACTATTTCCGTTTCCTTTGGATTTGCTTTGGTGGCCGGAGACTTTGAACACATTTTCATTTGGATTTATTTGGATTCAGACTTCATAGTTTTTTTAGTGTTTTGGACATGCTGCATTTCATCTTTTAAAAAAAAAAAAATTAATGTTTTCATTTGATTACATTGTTTTTGTGTTCAATACATTTTGGTTTATTACTTTGATGTGTGGTATTCTCTCATTGGTTTCATGCATGTCACGATGTAGGTTTTCACAATCACCGGCACCCATTGTGTGTGTGTGTCAGACATGTGTTGATGTACATACTTGCCATTTGGGTTGTATCATGTAATGGGCATTTCAATGTGGGGTGGATGGGATCTTTGCACAGGGGTGGCGTATGGTGGGATTTGGGGGGCCATGAGGCCCAAGATTGTGGTTCATGATGACGTGTTGGGGGAGACATGATTTGGGGCCTGCTGGCAGGTGCCTGTCACTGCTGGGTGGGTGGGGGTGCAGGGGGACATGAGTCAGGGCCTGCTGGCAGGTGCCCGTCACTGCTGGGTGGGTGGGGGTGCAGGGGGACATGAGTTGGGGCCTGCTGGCAGGCGCCCGTCACTTCTGGGTGGGTGGGTGTGCAGGGGGACATGAGTCAGGGCCTGCTGGCAGGTGCCTGTCACTGCTGGGTGGGTGGGGTTGCAGGGGGACATGAATCGGGGCCTGCTGGCAGGTGCCTGTCACTGCTGGGTGGGTGGGGGTGCAGGGGGACATGAGTCGGGGCCTGCTGGTGCATGGTGATATGTGGGCTGGCTGGGGGGCATGGGCTGGGTGGATGTGCTGCCTGCAGGGCATGGCCAGGGGTGCAGGGTAGTCCCCTGTGGTGTGGGCTGCCTGCAGGGCCTGGGGAGGGGGGTGAGGGCACACCTGGGAGGTCCCACAATGCCAAATCATGTGTGAAACTTCCCGCGCACCCCCAAGATACACATACCCCGCTCACACAAGGCTTATCGCGTGTGATACTCCCCGTGCACCCCCAGAAAAACAGGTTCCCCGCTCGCCCAGTAAAATCACATGTGAAACTTCCTGCGCACCCCCAAGATACACGTACCCTGCTCACAAAAGGCCTATCGCGCGTGGAACTGCCTGCGCCCCGCAGAAATACACATACCCCGCTCGACCAGCAAAATCGCGTGTGATACTCCCCGCGCACCCCCAGAAATACACGTACCCTGCTCGCCCAGCGAAATCGCGTGTGATACTCCCCACAAAACCCCAGAAATACACGTACCCCACTCGCCCACCGAAATCGGGTGTGGAACTTCCCGCGCACCCCCAAGATACACGTACCCTGCTCACACAAGGCCTATCGTGTGTGGAACTCCCCACGCACCCCCAGAAATACACTCACACAAGGCCTATCACGTGTGAAACTTCCCGCGCATCCCCAGGATACACATACCCCACTCGCACAAGGCCTGTCGCGTGTGAAACTTCCTGCGCACCCCCAGGATACACGTACCCCACTCGCACAAGGCCTATCGCATGTGAAACTTCCCACGCACCCCCAGGATACACGTACCCCGCTCGCACAAGGCCTACCGCGTGTAGGACTCCCCTTGCACCCCTCAGCATACACGTACACCGCACTCCCAGCGAAGTCGCATGTGATACTCCCTGCGCACCCCCTAAAATACACGTACCCTGCTCGCCCAGCGAAGTCACATGTGAAAATCCCTGCGCACCCCAGGATTACACGTATGCACCCCATCCACCCTGTACATTCCCCACAGGTAGCCCATTGCCCAAGTGCATGCCCCACTGGCTGCCCACACCACAGGTTGGAGGTTTACATGTGATTTAGCTAGCACGAGAGAGGTAAGTGTATCATGAGCGATGCGCAGGGAGTTTTACACGCGATTTTGCTGGGCCGAGTGGGGTACGTGTATTCTGCGGGGTGCGCGGGGAGTTTTACACACATTTTCGTGGGTTGGGGGTTGTATGCTGGTCCACTGGCCTTTGCGCCATGTACTAGATTTGTGCGCTGTTCATGGCGCACGGAGCGGGGTTGGGGGCGTAACTGGCGCTGCTGCAGGGTCGCTGCGCCACTCTGCGCCATGGCTGGTTTTGGATGTTGGAATCCATGAATATGCTGTGTGCTGAAATGGGTTTTGGCACACGCGGCTGGCGCAGACTGCCGCACGCGCACACTGTGCGCCAGCTGCGTGCGCCACTTGTGCGCCGATTTCTATGAAATACCCTCATACACTCTCTCATCTACACATATGACAAAAGATGCACATAAGACCGCATCCGTCCTAGGAGGGGAGTTTATGGAATACCTTAGGGCGTTAATCAAATGTGTTAACATTTTATCTTCACAGGTTGTGTCTTCTGACCAACAGACAACAGGAGAAAACTGTGAGAGTACTGACAATCAGCACATGACACAGCTTCTCTAGAGAGACCGCATATACATATGCACCTTCGTGTGTCATTGCAATGCACAGTTTCCATGGGCTGCATTGAGTAATCTATGCGACTCTGACTGCCGTGATGGTGGAGGGCAACAGGAGTTGGATACACCTGAGTGACACTCGAAGGGCTACCGGCAACTCTCCACCAGCACAGGAGCTGGCATAGAAGTTAAGTACGCCCTTAGGATTCACCATTCATTTCAGTGTAAAGGGGTTGTAAATTGAGATCTGGAATTTAAATAATATTTGTATAGGAAAAGGAATGTCCAAGAGGATTTGGGTGATCTGCCCGCAAATGTTTTGTTCGTGGGCAGACTGCCTGTAGTGAAACTTCTCGGGCCCCCGTTTCGACAATTCATTGAAAACGGGGGACTGAGCAATTTGTGTCCCACGCCTCCATGGTTAAGGATGTGGGGGACCTACATGCCACTTGAGGCCTCAGATACCAAACATTGGGAACAGGGTACACCCTGCAAACCCTGCTCCTCGTGTTTGGTATTTGCAGACCCAAATTGTTTGAACTAAATGTTTGAAAACAATTTGTGTAATACTGTTTTTAAGATTGTAAATTGTTTAAAAATGAACGTTTTTGTGGTTTTCATGGTACTTGGGTCATCATGTCTGAAGATGACAATTAGTATAAAAAGGGGAAATATAAAACTGTCTAGTTTTATGAAGTCGGAGGAGAAACTGTTGAGTGAAAACAAATGCTGATAATAATCTTTTTGATAATGATGGTGATGAATTAGATCCTACAATGAATCTGTGCATGGTTTTGCAGCAGATAACATGATAGTGCCATATGAGGAATGTGGGGAGAGAGAGATCCGTAGGCTATTGCTAAATCTGCTCTTTCACCCCCCATGCTTCTGGTGTTCCTAGGGTATTTATCCCAAGTGAGGTAGAGGTAGTTTATGTGCTATGCCTAGTACACCTAGCCCTGTGCAGGGTCTGAGGGCAGTTTAAAGGGCAGTCAATTACGGCATCAATCATACCAAGTGACTATGATTGTTCATTTGCCATGAGTACAAAATATTAAGTGTGTTCAAAGAGCCCAATTGACCTTGGAAGTAGCTATCGTTTCTAAAAATCGATAGGAGCAAGGGGTGAAGAGTTGCAGAGCTGGAGGAATGGGGGGATTCTCCAAAGCAGGGTTGGTATGAGTAAATCAGAAATGTGGGACAGTATGAAGAAATCATTTGAAGTATCTGGCAAAGCTCAAAGAGCTAGAAAAACCTGTTAAGAAACAGACACTTACCCATTTATCTCTATGTTTTATGGACGATGGCACAGTACCCACTGGAACAAATGGGACCTGCAGCCACATGCTTCGCATCACAGACCTATCTGAAGGTACGGTTGCTATTTTGCTCTTTTAGGGCCCCATTACGAGTTTGGAGGTAGCCATGGTGGTATTAGCGCCATGGCTGCCTCCAAACTCGGGTCCAGGTTCCTTGAATGAGGAATTACTGGGTCATTCCAACCTTGGAGTACCCGGTAATTCCTCATTCAAAAAACCCATCCCAATTCCCATTTGAGCCCCCATAGTGCTCAATGGAATGGGGAGGGAGCTAATAACGGGCCCATTAATAACAGTCCCGTTATTAGCTCCCTGATCCCCTTGCGGGACCCGCAAAGGATGTCTGGTCTGACCAGATGATCTGAGCGGGTCCTGCAAGGGAACCTCGTAATAGGGCGGAATGGGTTAACCGGCACCGGCACCATTACCAGCGCCGTTAAACCCATTCCGCCCACCTCGTAATGAGGCCCTTAGACAATTTATTGACCTGTGGACAGAATGCATACAAGCAGTTGCCTCCAGCCTGCAAAGGTGTCTGTAGTCTATCTACCCTTCGTATACTCTACCTCCTGATAAAAATGGACAGCGTAGTATGCCTGAAAATCAGGAGTAGCTGCTGCACATTTGTGCCTCCAAATAATTCAGAAAATGGTACGCTCACCAGAGCTATTGCTGCCAAGCATAAACTGAAAGTGATCATGAGACTGAGGCTAGGGCCACCAACAATTAGTGGATTGACTCTTTATTCTTGTGGGTACCTTCTTGGTTGAGCCTTGCTATAAGAACCCTGTTGCCTATTTTTGTTGTTTTTCTCATTCTTTTTTGTTCCTGCCAGATGCTCTTATGCTGTTTCTCTGCCCAAGTAACAACAGGTTGCTGCCATTATGACTGTAACCTTGTCCAATGCTAGGGCCACCACCACTTCATCCCATATGGGTGCTCAAACTGAAGGTGGTTTGTGTCCTCCACAAAATTAGCATGCTTGTGTGGAGCAGCGAGTTTGTTCAGCGGAGGAGTATGCCCATATTGAGACTAGTGTGAGAGATGGTTATAGGTTTATACCCAAAGGAGATGGTTCTGATTTGTTAGTTAAAGTATTAACTAAAGGGAGGAATGTTGGGGTGGTCAGGAAGGGTTTGCATGATTACAAAGGGTTTTTATTTTGCACACAATATTGATGTCAAAGGGGTAGCAGCAAATTGGGTGCATGGTTGCAATTTTATGTACATCGAGTGTAGGTAAATATGGATGGGATCTGTTAGTCTAGAAATATATAAATATTAGCTTGCATGCATTCAGAAAGATAAAATGTTAAACCCATGAAATGTAAAAACATACATGCACAATAATACAAATACATGTGGAATTCATGAATTTCACAAATGAATCAGAAACACTGTAGCTGGGGCCCTTTTGCAAAATGCACTTTGACTTTTAAACTGACTTTGCCAGGTTTTCAGAAGGCAGAGGGCAGGTGAATGAGTAACTTCACAACCTTTGCTGTTAGGAGCTGCACAAAGAATTTTTGGTAGCAGGGACATTAAGGTGTTCTGAGACTGGGGGGTTGATGGAAGAAGAATGATTAATCTAGTAAAAAAAGGTCAGTTTGCAAACAGGTTGAAGGTTTATGATTTAACAGTTCCGTAAGCGAACAAATATTATCTCACTCATTGCACTGAAGTCGTGTAGAGGGGTTGACCATTTGCTTAGGCTGGCAATAAAGATCCGGCCCAAGGCCAGTGTGTCCGGTGGTCAATTGTTTTTACAGGTTGAAATTAGAGGTTGTATGGGCTGGAGTGGGGGGTCGCATAAATGAGTATCTCTTAAGAGGAGCCGTGAGTCTGGTGCACATGAGATTGCAATCAGTATTACAAAGAAAAACTTGTTTATTCAGACCTTCCTCGTATTGCTAAAATATTCAAGCAGACCATGAGCAAACACACTTAAGGTGTTAACCCTAGGCCAGTTATTGCTGTCAATTATTAAGTTTCAATACTAATGTGCTGACATCATGACCTACTGTGGATGAATCCTAAGAAGAGGTGTGTTATGAATATGATCTGAAGATGAATATTAAGCTAAAAACTGGCTAATGAAAACATATGGATTGGGAAAAGATGGGATTTTTTTGAAGAGGTTTTTGTCTACTCATGTTTGGGGATGGATTGTAATAAAATATCAGGGAGTGTTTTCACTGTTGCAAAATTGTATTAAAAATGTCAACTGATGTGGTTGGTTGCGACTTGGGTTAGAGTGGTCATAGTGTGTCCCTCTCGTGCTCCATCGAAATAAATTAAGTAAAACACCAAAAAGGGGCTTTACTTTCATAGTGCCCTGCAACCATCATAATTGGGACACCTAAATTGGCTCTGTCAGGATTCAAATCTGTGATCTGCCAGTTGAATGCAGATCGCAGCAGTGTGTGGAAGTCTTACTCAGGCAACTGGGAATGCAATATTCAAATGGGGAGAATAGAATAATACTGTGTGTCTTCTACTTGCTATTGCTAGAAGGGAAGTGTAATTTGTTTTCATACAAATACTATAATCTTGTATTGGTGCGAAGAGCATGTTTCAAGTGCAGTTAGCAGCGGGGGTGACAGAGAATGCACTTCTGATCCGGCTCTCCCCGATTCCTGTGGATTAGACTGGTGTCTGTACTACTGACGCCTCCGGAAGACGAGGTCTTTATTTAAACAGGGTGGTGCGCAAAGGACTCAGGCGAAGTGCGAGTATCAAGTGTGGTTATCAGCCCACGTACAATCCAGCACTTCCTATTTCCTGTGGATGGTACTAGTGCCTGTGCTAATGATGCCTCTGGAAGAGGGGGTCTTTATGTAAACAGCGCATGAAGTGCGAGTGTCAAGTACAGTTTGCAGCTGCTGCGGCTGTATGAATCTTGCAATTTGTTTGCCCCTTTTGGTCGATTACCATGAGTATAGCCATCAGACTTACTGGTAATTTTGTTTTTCTTACTTTCTGATGTTGCAAACGTGAGAAGCAAGGGTGTTGGCATTTCATAGGCATTTAGTATTAACACCATTACGAGTGCTCACCAGACTAAACCTACGGAGCAGGTTATTACTATGACCCAGACTCCTTCTGCCTTTCCTATTTCTGCCACTTTGTCGATCTTACCTAAAATGGGTGGACAAATGATTGCCTTTTTCAACAATGGGACTGATGCGTTTAGCTTGTATATGCATGTGGGGGGGTCTCTGATGCTATGTTTGCCCATGTAGAAAATGGCATAGCTCATTCAAAGGGACTGCGTTCATTACTCATGGCTTCCTTGGCACTTAATATTGAGTATAGACGGATTTAGCGGTGAATGTAGTTAGTGAAGACTCACCTTTCCCCATGTCACAGGAGAGGACTAATACTGGTACAGTACATTTTACTGATTTGCCTTCATTCTTTTTTGACAACATTTTGAAAGGTTCTGAGCAAGCAAAGTTAGTTAATGGAATGCAGCAAGACTTGAAATCGCCTCATTGTTTGGCCCTGTCAACTTTAGTCTCCCATTTGGGAGTTCCACCTATAGTTGCGCTTTACTTGGTTTTGAATTCATTAGCACAGTTGTACGATAACATCAAAACAATCTTAAAGATCAGAAAACTATAATGAATACCTTGAATTGAAAATTGTTTTTTTGGAGGAACGTTTACTGGTGATAACAAATGGGGACTTGCAGCAACAGAGTTGTCATCTGCTGCTCAACATGAACAGCTAAGTTTGCATGAGGTGGTTTCTAACGTTTCTACCAGTATAACATATGGTGACACTTTTGAGAAGACCATGGTATATACTTACAATGCAGGACAATCATAAGCCTAGCAAAAGATAGCAAAACATCAACAAAAACATACAAAAGTAGACTGTAAGGGGGGACTGTGGCTCAAGGAAATCTCGAAGGAATACAGGCAAAAAAGCTTCAGCACCCTGCCAGTTATCGTCCTATTACCTTGTTAGACGTGAGTGAAAAGATCTTTTCTGCATTAGTTTTAAAGCATATTGAGACACTGGGCAATGGAAACTAATCACCTCGAACCATATCAGTCAGGGTTCAGACATGGCATTGGCATGGATCAAAATAGACTCATTACATTAGCTACGGAGCACAAGCTGCAAAGAAGTATAGGGCCTCATTATGAGTATGGAGGTGTGGCCAAAAATGGTCGTAATGCTGTGGTAACACAGTTACCACTTCATTACCGCCACATTATCGCACTGCCAAACTATGGGTTCAGAGGTAAGGTGGAGGAAAAACCTACAGCAAAATAACGGAGGTAATTCCTTTGCCTTACTGCCCAAAAACAGCAAAGTTAGAGGAATTACCACCAGTGGAATTACCACTGGCTTTAATTCTGCTGAAATCCCAATGGAGTCCTTTCAACTCCAATACATGGGGATTAACCCCACCTACTTGTAATCTGGCAGTAATTGCACTGGACCAAGTGGTGGTAACGGTAAATCCATTTGGTGGTAAGCAGATTTACCACAAAAATACAATGAACAATTGCCCATAGCCCCTTATGTATTGCATGTGTGGCTCTACCCACTGCTATTGATAGCATTAATAAAGCTCACTATTGTTTACTGGGGACTTTCTGCCCCTCTCCCATTTTGAAATTATCATTAACCTGCATTCTAACACTTCACAACTAATAAGACTAGATGGGCAAGGACGTATATCCAAGAGGATACATATTTACAAGGCTTAAGGAAGGGTTTTCGCTCTGTATCTATTTAACCTGTGCATATCCAACCCAGAAAAGTTCTGCGATAATAGAACTAATTTGCCCATAAACTAGGTACCCTTTGACTATGTCGTTTGGCCTGTGCTGATGATTTTGTGCTTATGGGTCAAATGCCTACTGGTTTTCAATGGCTCGTTGTTGCCTTTGAAAATTACATGAAGATCTGAGATCTTACCATCACTCTTATCTCCCCCTTTCTCTTTGTCTTAAGCCAGATCGCCTCATTTTTCAGAAGCTCCTCAAGACTTTACTTTTCACCTCCTCCTTCCCTCCCTCCCTCTTGTGCTAAACCCCATAGTCGCTGAGATTGATGACCAGGGCACTTATGTGTCCACCTAGGTCCTGGCCTCCCACCCCCAATCGCCTCAGCCTCTGCATATCCCCAGCACTTGCCTTGCCGCCCACTGGCCTATGCTATCACAGGCCTGCACTTATTAGTGGCACCTGACCGCTCCTACCAAGTGATCTCTGCCAGTCACTTAACAGTTGCTTGCAACTTACTCCTTAGCACTTCCCTCCGTAGTACTCCTAGCACTTACCTCCTGCCCCCATCCCTCTCTTTCTCTGCACTTGCAAGTTCTGAATGCTCACAAGGCCTAGCAGGACCGCCTCTCTCTTCCATTGTCATATTTGCCTTTCATTACCATGTTCCCTCCCTGTTGCCATGTCAGCGCCTTGAAACACAGGTTATGCACAACAAATAAATAAATACATGGCAAACAAAAATCATGATCTTTTCAGGCAACAGGAATAAGCACTCTTTCTATTGGAAGTTTGGTAATCCAGTATAGAGCGTGTGGTGATTACCTAACTGGGAATTCGCTTTTTGGGGAATAAAAATGTAGGGCAAGGAGTTAAATATCGGCATACTAAGGCTCTTGTTTTTGCTGCACAGATGCAAACAATGAATTTGAAATATGGTCAGTTCTCTCTTCGCCCTGTTTTGGAATTTTATAAAACTAAAGACCATTTTCTGGAGGAAAGCGATGAGCATGCCAAACAGCATGCCAATTGCCGCACATCGTTTAGAACTGGGCCTGAATTTGTTAGCATATACATTCAGGTGGAAAGTTCTGGCCCAGTATAGGCTCATTCTAAACCCTCCGCCAAATAGTTTGAATATTGATTTGAGCATTGCTATGGAAAGGGGTAGGTGTGTCCCTTTGGCTACTTTTGGGAGAGTAGCAGAGCTCATTTTGAGCGAACGTATTGTAAATAGGGATTTGCTGGTTTCAAATCCTGCAAAGGTAAAGCAGAAGATGCGAGGGCTTGAATGGCGCAATAGATCAGATAAAGCTAGTTTGTATAAAATGTACAGGCCTCTCTCTAATATTCCAAAACCAGTGGGATACTTAACCCTTTACCTGAGAAGATTTCACAATCCATACTGGCGGGAACAATTTCTCAGATTATCCTTCAATCTGCTATTAACTGGCAAGATAAAGAAGGTCTGAAATGGTGAGGACATTAAAGAGGAGGAGGGTTTGGAAAATTGCCAACTGTGTAAGAATACCAATACTCTGCAGACTCGAGAACATATCTTGGTTGAATGTGAAGCGTTCCAGGTGCAGAGACAGGACTTAGTTAGAAGATTTGTCTGGAATCCAGATTGTGTGAATAATTAAATGTTATTCCTAAAGTTGACTAGTGGAGAAGAAACGCTGTTATCTATAGCAGCATTAAAGTTGCTGGTCTTAGCAGGTATAGTGAAACCTTCTTAATTATTATGCTGTAAAAATGTTTGCGATTTGAACCACAGGGGGAGGAGGCTAGTAAATGAATTGAAATTAATAGAAAAGACTGCTGATTAACTGTGTACACGTATAGAGAATTAACTGTGATTTTTAGATTTTATCATATTGCTGATATTGTATCTGTTTTGTTTTCCTTTTTTAATTGTGTGTGTTTGTTTTAAAGTTCTCTGTAAGGTTGACTAGTTTCAACCAATTTCACAATAAAAAGTAAAAACTTAAGTTTTCCACAGTTACATTTATGGAGTGGAATTCCTTATGTTGAAGCAAGACACAATTTGGCAGAGGCTGGACGGAGTGCTCTGGAAAAAGGTTTTGTCCTTCCCGGCTGGTGTCTCTAGCCCTTTTCTTAGACATGAATTGCTTCTTACAGCACTGGAAGCCCTAATCAACTGGAGAAGATTAGCCCTTTTTGTAATGTTCCGGATCCCCCTTACACTCTTTAATTGTAGCTCTAGTGTGTACTCACCAGGAATAAGTCTTCCAGTGTCTTTCTTGATTAGGTGATAACCTCATGAGAGAATTACATTTTAATATGGAACTGCAGCTTAATAATCCTGTGGTGGTCAACAAGTCTGTGTTTAAGCATGATTGGTGTAGAACAAGGGATGGCTTAGGCTGATTTAAGTTACTTTATCAAACAGGCATGGAGGAAACGAAAAAGAAGATCCTTTGTGCCACTTTATGTAATGAAATGGCTGTTTAGGCTGTAATGACATTCTTTTATGAGGATTAGTTAGGATTAATTTATGTTTAATTAATGAAGAATTAGGGGCAAGAGCCAAGGATGTCAGGGAAAACTGATTTAGTATATTCTACCTCAATAAAAGGTGTGGTGGGCTGGAAACCTCTGAAAAGTTCTTTACTAAGCCAGGCTTTGAGCATGCATAAAATTCACTTTTATAAACGTTTTGTAAATGCTGAAATTTGTACATATGCTAAAACATTCTGGTTGCAGATTTTAGAATGTAATCAAATGTCACTTATTATTGCTGATTTGAGGTAAATCTATATATATATGTATTCAGTGAAAAAACTTTGTTAAAGGGACGTTATGGTTGAGTTGCGCTACTAAAAACTTATGAAATTCAGTGAAAAAAACATTGTTAAAGGGACGTTATGGTTCAAAGTAAAACCGAAAACCCCCTGAAATTCGGCAGTTATGGTAAAATAAGCAACCATAATTCGCGCCACCGTGCACTCCTAACACTAACACCCAGGACATCAAAGATGACATCACAAATGTCATTGATGACATCACTGATGACATCACATGGCTGGCTCTCCCTTTTTCCTTTACTGACATATCTAAGCCACATAGTTTTCTTCAGTAACAGTCAGGAAGTAAAAATTGAAAAGGTACTATATTTGTAGACTTAGGGTCAAGTCAAATCATATGAAACATATACAAAGCGGAAGACACAGGCTTGAAAGAGAGCAATCCTTTCTGTGCATGAAGATAATCATTAGGGTTATCAGCACTTTCTCATAGTTTTATTTTTATTACTCTACCTTCCCTGTATATGCTCATATTTGTATACATTATACTCACTCTCCTTTCCTTTGGGTGCAGTCACATCATGTGATACACAGACATATGGTAAGTAGCAGCTTTGAAACAGAGCATTAGTTTCTCTGCATAAAGACAATCAGTTAGGTTATGAACTCTTTCTGCTACTACTTCTGCTTTTTTGTTTACTTCACTGTCCCTGTATATATGAGTAGCTTAGTATACTGGATAGAACTTCATAATAGAATGCTATTTATATCAATGCATTGCTTAATGCACTAATTAGCTCATGATATTTATCCCAATGATCCTTGACAGTTTTATAATTATAAGAATCCCTTGTACAGAGTTTTAATGAAAAGTAAATGCACATGTGATGTCATCAGTGATGTCATCAATGACATTTGTGATGTCATCTTTGATGTCCTAGGTGTTAGTGTTAGCAGTGCACGGTGGTGGCGCGAGTTATGGTTGCTTATCTTACCATAACTGCCGAATTTCAGGGTTTTTTCGGTTTTACTTTGAATCATAACGTCCCTTTAACAACGTTTTTTTCACTGAATTTCATAAGTTTTTAGTAGCGCAACGTAACCATAACATCCCTTTAACAAAGTTTTTTCACTGAATTTCATAGGTTTTTAGTGGCGCAACTTAACCATAACGTCCCTTTAACAAAGTTTTTTCACTGAATTTCATAGGTTTTTAGTAGCGCAACTTAACCATAACGTCCCTTTAACAACGTTTTTTTCACTGAATTTCATAGGTTTTTAGTAGCGCAACTTAACCATAACGTCCCTTTAACAAAGTTTTTTCACTGAATTTCATAGGTTTTTAGTGGCGCAACTTAACCATACCGTCCCTTTAACAACGTTTTTTCACTGAATTTCATAGGTTTTTAGTAGCGCAACTTAACCATAACGTCCCTTTAACAAAGTTTTTTCACTGAATTTCATAGGTTTTTCACAGCGCAACTTAACCATAGCGTCCCTTTAACAAAGTTTTTTCACTGAATTTCATTAGTAGCACAACTTAACCATAATATCCCTGACTTCATATACATGTAACATAGAACATACTGAACCCCTACATAGTGATTTTGATGTCCGCGGACTACCGCCATGTCCGCGGACATATCGAGAATCTGAGCGTGGTGAATGTAAATTTAAATAGTGTGCCCCATTTCCCCTTTGAAGTTGGCTCTGAAAAGAGCGTTTTTTTTGGGGTGTTTTACAGATGCTTGACAGACACCTGTTATTTTGTATTTTCTTTCTTGTTTTTTTTCTTACTTTACTCCTAAAATCTTCACATAACCTTCTCCAAAGCAACCCTTACATTCCAAAATAGAAAGGCATTTCCCGTAAAAGATAAAGAGATGCCATCTTCTTTAAAATTAACAGTATTACTGGCATCAATATTCTCATTATTACAGAAGAACATACCAGCTCTAAGCATGAAGGCACACATGCCTCGGTTGATGACACACCTAGCAATGTTTTGCTGAAGACAAAAAACTGAACTATTGTCCCATATTGCCCTAGGTAGTAATCCAGAAAAAAATACTTTCACATTTAGAAGGATCTTCATTACGGCTTGAACCAAGCATTCCAAATCAGCCAACAAAGTAGGGGCACTGACGTTGCCCAAATGGAAAGCACCATAGTGCAAAACTACCACATGCGGACTGTTCATCGTGGCCATATCCTCACAAACTTGTACAATTCCCTGTACATTGCAATCAGGCGCAGTGCTCCACACCAACTCCACTCCTTTCACATCAAAGTTCTTTTCAACATGCCTGCATCGAGCGTACTGTTGTAAACCATGCACAAACATATCTCCAAGCACCAACACCCTGACTTTCTCTACTTCTGTCATCTTCACCACACACAGTCTCTTTCAACACAAATCCACAACCTCGACATCTGATTGGCTAATCCGTACAGTCTTCTTTCCATGTTGGATTTGCTGGAAAACCCTGGATGTAGCACGCCCTGTCCACGGACAGCCGCGGTGTCCGCGGACCGTGTAACTCTTCGACACCCCTTCTACCATTTCCACTTTACTCTCTCTGCCATTCCCTCATTGCATACAGCTAAGCAGTCACACAATACGAAGAACTTCCTCAGAACACCCCCATTTTGTTTATTTTCGAACATTTCAGGACAATTATCATTTCATTATTCAACATATTAACATTACAAATATTATACTTTCATCTTGTACGCTGCACACAATGCTATATTTCTCCATTAGTAGCTCAGTATACTAGATAGAACCCCATAATACAATGCTATTTATATCAATGCATTGTTCAAAGCACTAATTACGGTATGATATTTATTGCAATGATCCTTGACACTTTTTTCACAACATATAATAAAAATCCCTAGTACACAAATTTCATGAAAAGTAAATGCACATGTGATGTCATCAGTGATGTCATCAATGACATTTGCAATGTCATCTTTGATGTCCTGGGTGTTAGTCTTAGCAGTGCACGGTGGTGGCGCGAGTTATGATTGCTTAGCTTACCATAACTGGCGAATTTCTGGGGTTTTTCGGCTTTACTTGAAACCATAACGTCCCTTAAACAAACTTTTTTTATTAGCACGCAAACAATGTACAAAGATGTAGTGTAAACAGCAAGTTCTCACAGATGGCTTTACACAGAATTTTGCAAAGTAAGCATTTATGCTCGTTCACAGTGAAGGTCAGCTGCTTCCATTTTCTTCTCGCGGCCCGGAGAGGCCCACGACTCCCAGTATAAGATTCTATTTTTTTTTTACCTTGACAGACAGAGATTGTGCTGAAAGACTTCTTTTGAAGAAGTGTAGCAAAAACATAAGACACGATAAAGATGAAATTTCTGAAACAAAACCACTTTTGTATATTATATCACTTTGAGAAAGATCGTTGGCACACGCGGAGTCGTATTTTGGGACTGCACTACACTTGGACAATGGAAAATGCAATTATAATGTAAGTAAGCCGCGGTGTCCGCGGACCGCGTAACTCTTCAACACCCCTTCTACCATTTCCACTTTACTCTCTGTGCCATTCCCTCATTGCATACAGCTAAGCAGTCACACAATACGAAGAACGTCCTCAGAACACCCCCATTTTGTTTATTTTCGAACATTTCAGGACAATTATCATTTCATTATTCAACATATTAACATTACAAATATTATACTTTCATCTTGTACGCTGCACACAATGCTATGTTTCTCCATTAGTAGCTCGGTATACTAGATAGAACCCCATAATACAATGCTATTTATATCAATGCATCGTTCAAAGCACTAATTACGGTATGATATTTATTGCAATGATCCTTGACACTTTTTTCGCAACATTATAATAAAAATCCCCAGTACACAAATTTCATGAAAAGTAAATGCACATGTGATGTCATCAGTGATGTCATCAATGACATTTGCGATGTCATCTTTGATGTCCTAGGTGTTAGTTTTAACAGTGCACGGTGGTGGCGCGAGTTATGGTTGCTTAGCTTACCATAACTGGCGAATTTCAGGGGTTTTTCGGCTTTACTTGGAACCATAACGTCCCTTAAACAAACTTTTTTTATTAGCACGCAAACAATATACAAAGATGTAGTGTAAACAGCAAGTTCTCACAGATGGCTTTACACAGAATGTTGCAAAGTAAGCATTTATGCTCGTTCACAGTGAAGGTCAGCTGCTTCCATTTTTTTCTCGCGTCCCGGAGAGGCCCACGACTCCCATTATAAGGTTCTATATTTTTTTTACCTTGACAGACAGAGATTGTGCTGAAAGACTTCTTTTGAAGAAGTGTATCAAAAACGTAAGACACGATAAAGATGACATTTCTGAACACAAAACACTTTTGTATATTATATCACTTTGAGAAAGATCGTTGGCACACGCGGAGTCGTATTTTGGGACTGCACTACACTTGGACAATGGAAAATGCAATTATAATGTAAGTAAGCCGCGGTGTCCGCGGACCGCGTAACTCTTCGACACCCCTTCTACCATTTCCACTTTACTCTCCGTGCCATTCCCTCATTGCATACAGCTAAGCAGTCACACAATACGAAGAACGTCCTCAGAACACCCCCATTTTGTTTATTTTCGAACATTTCAGGACAATTATCATTTCATTATTCAACATATTAACATTACAAATATTATACTTTCATCTTGTACGCTGCACACAATGCTATGTTTCTCCATTAGTAGCTCAGTATACTACATAGAACCCATAATACAATGCTATTTATATCAATGCATCGTTCAAAGCACTAATTACGGTATGATATTTATTGCAATGATCCTTGACACCTTTTTCACAACATTATAATAAAAATCCCTAGTACACAAATTTCATGAAAAGTAAATGCACTTGTGATGTCATCAGTGATGTCATCAATGACATTTGCGATGTCATCTTTGATGTCCTGGATGTTAGTCTTAGCAGTGCACGGTGGTGGCGCGAGTTATGGTTCCTTAGCTTACCATAACTGGCGAATTTCAGGGGTTTTTCGGCTTTACTTGGAACCATAACGTCCCTTAAACAAACTTTTTTTATTAGCACGCAAACAATATACAAAGATGTAGTGTAAACAGCAAGTTCTCACAGATGGCTTTACACAGAATGTTGCAAAGTAAGCATTTATGCTCGTTCACAGTGAAGGTCAGCTGCTTCCATTTTTTTCTCGCGGCCCGGAGAGGCCCATGACTCCCAGTATAAGGTTCTATTTTTTTTTTACCTTGACAGACAGAGATTGTGCTGAAAGACTCCTTTTGAAGAAGTGTAGCAAAAAACGTAAGACACGATAAAGATGAAATTTCTGAAATGAAACCACTTTTGTATATTATATCACTTTCAGAAAGATCGTTGGCACACGCGGAGTCGTATTTTGGGACTGCACTACACTTGGACAATGGAAAATGCATTTATAATGTAAGTAACCCTTTAGATTATTTTATACCGGAATATAATAACAATAGCGTGGCATTAAAGCCCGGTCAAGTTGTACTTGTTCGTTCAATGTGGCATATTGTTTTCTACCGCGCACTATCACCGCCGAATTGATCCCCTGTCGTTTAGAGGGCTCTGAAAAAGGCAGACGACACAGAATGGGTTAATAGAAATAATTTAACCGGTCTGTAGCCGGTCAAGCACTCTACTCGCTGTGCCACTTCACTGTAGCCGGTCAAGTGGCACAGCAAGTAGAGCGCTCGCTTTGACATCCGTGCACAGCTTGCTAACGCAGGTGCGAATCCCGGCACGGCCAAACTCAGCCTTTCATCCTTCCGTGGTCGATAAATGAGCACCACACACCGTGGGTAATAATAAGCAGCGCTGAGATACCTGACGGTTCTTAGCGCTATATAAATGCGAAAATATTATTATTTTATTATTAACTAACTCCATTTCACTATCTTCGCTAGCAAATAGTTTCACGCCCTAATAAATAAAATGAATATTTTTAATAAAGATCGGCTGGTGAGACTAATTTATGTTTTTTAAAACAGGTATGTTACCCCATTTTGCCAATGTCACGATTTCCAGACTCCAGCGGATGGATTGTTCAACTGCCAGGTGCAGCTCCATGTAAGCAACTTCATGACCCTCACCATTTTATGGGACAATCGCCAAGGACCAATGTGCCCATACGTAGTACTAGCGGCTAGAAGCAACATACCAACCATTATTGTGGTCTAATGCCTCGTTGTTGGAGCAACCTTCTGATTATCAGTGCAACCATTTACTGCTTTTATCATAAACCAACAGCCTATCTACCGCAAAGGAACAGCGCGTGGCTCAAAATAAACTTTTGCTGATCGACAGCAGAGACAATTGCAAATCGCTGAATATTCACTAAACATTTCATGTGAAATAAATGTACTTTACCAAATTTACAATCCTGCTGTTTACTTTTAAACCACAGTTTCATATTCCGAATTGTGGCGCACTGTGTTCTAAGCTGATCTAACAACCTCTGTACTGCAAAGGAACATCGCGTGGCTCAACATGCACTTTTGCGGATCGACAACAAAGACAAATGCAAATCGCTGAATATTCTATAAACATTTGATGTCAAATAAATGTACTTTACAAAATTTACAATCTTGCTGTTTGCTTTTAAATCATAGTTTCATATTCCGAATTGTGGCGCACTGTGTTGTGACATAATGTGTGTTGTCTTCCGGGTTCTGTGTAAAGTCGCGTAAGACTGGAGACGACTGGGCGCGTTTGATGACGCACCCTGTAACGTCACGGAGACAGGCGGGGAATATGAATGCTTTCATAATGTCAGGCTTAGGGGCGGGAGATATGATTTAGTGTCCAAAAGCAAGTCAGCCAGGTCAATAACGCCAGTCATAGGATTATCACATAATGTCGGTGCACACCAGCCTGATTTATTGTTTCTTTAGTGGACAAAAAGTCGGATGAGGCCCATAGAAAATTGTACTATCAGCGGACAAAAGGAGGGTTCGTAGAACACGTTCAACCTGACAACGAACAATACAAACAACGTTCTCAGAACACCCCCATTTTGTGTAATTGCAACCATTTCGGGACACCGCAAGTGTTCTTAGAACACATTCAACTTGACAGATTACAATACGGACAGCGTCCTCAGGACACCCCCAGTTTGTGTATTTACGAACATTTAAATACACCGCAAGTGTTTTTAGCTCAATTTTACCTTCCTTGCGAACAAAAAGGACACATACTCCGTCCTCTGAACACCCTACCATTTAGTTTATTTACAAAATGTCAGAACAGCCGTGTTCTCCGCGGACAAATCGAACACAACAAAAGCGTATAGCACATAAAAAAACAAAACATTGAACCTATCTCATACTCCCCCACCCTCCCCAAACATTCTTACACACCAACACACTCCAATGAATACAATTTTTAATCCAAGTTTCACCGCGCTGTCCACGGTCGACGGCGAATACAAGATGGCGGGTGCCACAGAAAATCTAACGCGCTCCACGCCCCACGCCGTCCAATCAGCGAACACGTCGCATGTCCATGGACATGACGCAAGCCCATGGGCCAATCGGGGTGCTGTCAGCGGAGCGAACAGGGAAGTCCGTCCTCGAAGCGAACACAGATATCACTAATTTTAATTGCTGGATGGATTTACACCAAATTTGCAAAAGCACGCTTTCAGGACCAAGCCGCCGCTCCTGCCGCAAATTTGGTGTAAATCCGTCCAGCGGTTCGGGCTGTAGCTGTGCGCAAAGTTTTTTCCCATTATGTCTATAGGAAAAAACAAAAGTTTTGGGATCCCCCCTATAACTTTGCCCCCCCTGGACCAAACCTCTCCAAACAAAATTCAGACTGGGCCATATACTTTTTTTGCAAAGTTTGGTGAGGATTTGTCCAGAGGGAGCGAAGTTATAAGCCACCCAAAATGTGCTCTTCCTATGGAAACACCAACTTAACCATAACTACATGGACGCTAACGCGTCCATGTAATAAACCAGACAATCTGTTAGTTTTGCTCCTTACACAATTCCACACTGTTCCACCAATCTGCACCACATTTTGCAGAGTTACCTATTAAGACCCTCCAAACATTACTGGCTACATAAAAATAGGACACCCTATCCCTTACCCCGGATTTCATCCCCTTCACACATGAGACGGTTGACTGCAATCAGCGAAACATCAATGTGGTCATAGAAGGATCGGACACAACTCATTTTAAGTGTCTCTCTGCGAGGAACAGAACTCAAAGTCTCTATGGGACCTTGAAAACCACATTTCAAGGCCGACAGATGCACCGTTTCACGAGATACTTGCACTGCAATGCACCACAAAACACTGCAACACACTTCACAGTGGCAGGGTGAGGAGGCAGGTGGCTAGAGAGCACAGAAGTTTCTAGTAAGCTCTCCATGTCTACTCTGGGATATATCAGCCAGCCACACATGCCCATTCTCAATGCAGTTTACTTAAGAATGCAAAGAACATTAAGCGATAAGTGACTCAGAACAACAACCTTACAGGATCATTGATTTTCAACAATTGATGAGAGTGTTATCATGTTTGTTACAGAACCTGTGCAAGTTAACTAAATTTTTTTATATTTTAAGAATATTTTATTGCTATGAGAGTGTTTACTTCTTTTTCTTGTTCTTTTATATATATGACAAATTTGTATTTTAAACTGATACACACAATAAAAAAATAATGTCCTGATTAACACATTTCCAAATCCAGGCAGGGTGGACTCTGCCTTTCTTTCATCAGTGGTACATACAATTAGTAACATTGAGTTGGGTAAAAATATTTTACTTGCAAGAGTAAAGTATCAAGTTCTATATAAAAACACATGTTATTGCTACACGTTGTGTGAAGTTTCTTTTCTGACAGAATATAAAGGAAATAATGTATGTGAACCTTGTTGCCTGTATCCCATTTCTTTTTTGGAGTCAGGGGTTAGACAATAAGTATCCAAGAACACAAATTATGGGTAGTAGAGAATCCAAATCTCATATCATATCAGCTCTTTGCATGAGATCATCACAGAAAATGCGCCCCCTCTCAACATCCCAAAATATGTGCAACTTGGTGCCTTCTTCTTTCTCGCAGGACCCATGGAAGTCAGATGTTAACAATCCACATGTTCACTTTTATGAGGGAGTCCAATGTAAGCAGGTTATGCGTTGTTGTGTATAACAAAAATCCAGATGTCGCTGCATCCCAGAGAAATTTGAGCATATCACAGGTAAAACACAGTCTGAACTGGTCTTCCATTTCATCTCATTCTTTTTTTTAAACATATGAATGCATCAACAAGTGGATAGAACGTTGTATAATTCAATTGTATAATAAAATCGTTGTATAATACAAGCTGGTTCCTGCTCCTCTCACTTCACGGAAACTGCTCTCATGAATGTGCCCAACTTCATCGCCTCTGCTAAGAACACCAACCTATCCTCTAACATAATTCTCCTTGACCTGTCAGCTGCATTTGACTCTGCCAATCAGTCTGATATTAATAATGATCTCTTTATTCTTGGGATTCATGATCAAGCACTTGCCTGGCTTGAATCCTGGCTTGAACCTTGCCAATTCTCAGTCTCCTGTATCAAACAGAATCCTCAACTCACCCCTCTAACTGTTGGTGTTCCATAAGGCTCTGTCTTGGGTCCGCTCCTCTTTACACTCTACACCACACTTGGTGCACTATACTCCTCCTTTGGGCTCTTGTACCAACTCTTTGTGGATGACACATAAATCTTGTTATCTTATCCTGACCTCTCTTCTGATCTATTTACCAACATTTCCAACTGCCATTAAATACTGGATGGCTTTGCAATCTCTGATGTTAAACTCTACCAAAACATAGCTGTTCTTCTTCCCTGCCAAAAGCTCTCTCTCTTCTCTTCCTCTGCCTATCCAGTTCCTACCTGACACTCTCACCTTCTCTTCTTCAGCTAGACACCTTGGCATCATGTATGACCCTTCTCACACCTTCTCTACTTTCATCTCCAAAACTGGAACAGCAGCTCATCTAAAACATCCTAAATATTAGGAGAATTAGGCACCTCCTTCCTTTCAACACTGCCAAGCATCTCTTAACCACTTGTGTTTTCTCTAAACTGGACTACTGGACCTCTTTGGTAACCCCAAATATGCTTTCTGTCCTCTTGACAAGATCATTAATGTACATACTAGGACTCTCTTTGAACTCCCTACCCTTCACACCTACTTCCTCAAACCATCAGCAGGCTGGATGGCTGATGCAAAACAGGGCCAGATCTAAATGTGTTCTCCTGGTTCACAAATCTATCCATGGTAAGTCACCACTGTATCTATCCCCCCTTATCGAACTTTACAAGCCTTCTCGTAATCTCTTCTCTGCCTCTATGACTACCCTTGTGGTAACTTACCCTCCCTGTGCTTCCTCTTGCTTACACTCTTTCTCTCTTCTTGCTCCACTTGCATGGGATTCTCTTCCCCAGACATCCGAAAAAAAGTCCATACAGATTTGTCAAAAACCAAACTAAAAGCCTACCTCCTCACCTCTGAGTTACCTTCTTAACCTACCTCACATCTGCCTTGGTAGATAACATTTTCCCTTGTTTCTAACCTGCCTCTATCCCTCACTTCCTCTGTCTCCACTATAGCACTTCGCCCATCATGGTCCCATCCCGAGCACAGCTGGCCTTCCCACATTGCAAATGTCCAAAGTTGGTGGTCCTTAACCTATGCATGTCCACTTATGTATTGTCCCTGGTGACTGTTCCATTTACTCCCACTACAACCTGGTCAGAATGTCCCTCAAGTGCACCCCATTCTGATAAACTCACTGCTTAATCTCATCTAATCTGATTTCTTGTCTATTGTACGTTCTTTTGTGATCAAAAGAGCATTCATCCTCTTGTGTATGAATAAATACAAATACATACATAAAATATTATTCTTCCAGTGAAACGGATGGTCCACCATGAGGAAAACTATGGTGTAAAGAGTGAAACGGGGGTATAAAACAGACAGTTGAAGGGCTAAAACTGTAAGGGGATTACAGTGGAAATACACACATTACAGGAGATCACATCAGCAATCAGACAAGTAGGTGGCAATCCAGACATGAGCAGCAATGTGAGATTAAAGGTCCAGGGTGAAGAAGTAGAAAGGAAGACATATTTAGGTATTATCATCAAAGATTTGACACAAGAACGCAAAGGAGATTCGTTTTCCCAATGACCAGATGTACAGGAGACAACTCCTGGTTTCCCTGAAGTATATGAAAACCGTGATGGAAGCAGCACACAATTAGGTGGGTGAAGGTCATCAGGGAATAGACAAAACCGATTAGAAAATTCTAAAAAGATTCTATTGGCCAGGCATTTATGGGGAAATCACCAGTTTTCGCAAACAGTACCCTGAATACCAATTTAAAACCTGTGCCAATGTGCCTAAAGCATCCACTGCAATTAATGCCCTTAATTCAGGAACCCTTCCACCTCATTGGCATGGACATTGTTGGTCCACTAGACCATGTAGTAGAGGTCATAAATATCTCCTGGCGATTGTGGATTACAGTACCCGGTAACCTGAGGCATTCCCATTGTGAGGCTTAACAGCTACACAGATGTATGATGACATCATTGCCTTTATGGCCTAAGTCGAGATACCCAAAGATATCCTCACCGATCAAAGCACCAACTTTACTTCCAGAATAGTACAAAAGGTATGCCAGGTCCTACATAGAGAGCAACGGAAAACAGCTGTGTACCACCCCCACAGAGACAGCCTGGTGGACCGCTACAACCAGAGAATCAACCAAATGTTACGCAAGACTGTAAACCCTGGGCAACGCAATTGGTTAAGGGTTATAGCTCTAATTTTAATGAGCCTAAGGAACACTCCTCAGTCCTCCAAAGGATTTTTGCCTTTTGATATCTTATTCGGGAGATAGCCAAGGACGTTGCTGGACTTCCTCAAGGAGGATTGGGAGGAACAACCAGCTCAAGAATTATCCATGACCGAATAGGCCAATAATCTTTCAAGACATGTCTGAGCATTACAGGATATAGCCCAGTATGAACTCTACACCGCACAAATACTGCAGGAAAAATACTACAACCAAGAACCCGTCTTTGTACCTTCCATACAGGGGACAATGTAATGGCACTCCTTCCTATCACAGAAAACAAGCACCTAGCCTCCTGAAAAGAACCATACCATGTAGAACAGATCCTAGCTCCTGTAATATACAGACTACGACAAGAGGACTGACGTCCCCAAGTACAGATCTATCATCTGAACCTGTTGAAAAAGTGGGTAGAATTAAACCCGGCCACAGCCTTCATTACTCCAGAATCCAGGCCGACAGATGAGATGCACCCCAAACTGACAGCAGGTAGTCTCGAAGAATTACAGATAAACAACCTGTCCTCAGACCAATGTCAGGGACCAAGTCCTCTGAAAATTTGATTTGATTTGATTTGATTTGGGTATTTGTAAAGCACGTACCCCGAGGGGACCAGGCATTGACTGCATCTGGGGGCTGATGTAAACAACTGATTCAATAGGTACTGCATCAAACTCTCTCATAGGCCTGGCAAAGTGATTGTAGACATTTACAGGAAGAGATAGTTTGATAACTGTTTTCTAAAAACAGTCAGTGAGTTGATCCCCCGGAGTTCCAATGAATTTGAGCTCCAGGACCGGGGGCCAAAGGAGGAGAACCGCCTATCACCCCAAGTGGTTGTTCTCATCAGTGGGACTTGCAAAAGGTACTGGCCCTTTGAACAAAGCTGTCGTTGAGGACAATACACCTGGATTTGTGTGGTCAAGTAAGCTTGTACCAACCCATGAATACATTTAAAAAACAATCAAAGCACTTTAAACAGAATTCTTTGCTGAATTGGGAGCCAGTGGAGATTCCTCTGATACTGAGAAATAGCTGTCTTTCTAGGTAATGAAAAGATTAGTCTAACAGCAGAATTCTGGGCAACCTGTAATCTTTTGATTTGAAATGTTGAGCCCCCATAAGAAGGGCATTGCAGTAGTCTAACCTGGAATTGGTAAGTATGCCTATTACCAATGAGCAGTCCTTCTCAGCAATGGGTGATACAACAGGCTTTATAAGTCCCAATAGATAATATATGGATTTGGCTGGCTAATCTGGGAATTCCTACAATTTACGAAGGGCACGTCGGCACATCCAGGACTGCCTGCAGAAACCTATCATGCACTACAGACCTCGTCGAACAAGGTAGTATGGCATATTTCGGAGGCCCATATAAAAGCCCTCAAAAAAGAAGTCAAGTCCATGTTCGGCACAGGAATCATTGAGCCTTCTAACAATCATTGGTGTTCCCCCATAGTTCTTGTAACAAAAATAGATGGCTTGATCCGCTATTGCATAGAATTCCGACGCTTAAACATATATCACTGTTTGATGCCTATCCAATGTCATGTATCGAAGACCTGTTAGAAATGTTGGGCCAGGCTAAGTACCTAACCATGATAGACCTAACAAAAGGATACTGGCAAATACTGCTCCAGAAGGAAGATCAAGGAAATAAATGCTTTTGCCATTCCTAGCGTTCTATACCAGTTCACCGTATTACCTTTTGGGCTACATGGGTTCCCCAGCAACATTCCAAAGACTTATGGACAAACTATTGAGATGACATGGTGCATATGCAGCTGCCTACTTGGATAATATAGTAATCCCTAGCGCCACCTGGGACGAACACCCACACCAGCTAGAGCAGGAGGTGGACACTCTTCAAACTGCAGGTCTGTGGATCAATCCAAGGAAAACCAAGGTGGCAGCCTTCCACACCAAATACCTGAGATACCAGATTGAAAATGGAGCCTTGCACCCACAAACAGACAAGGTGGAAGCTATACACCAAAATGCTTTCCCTACAACTCCAAAACTAGTAAGAGCCTTTTTGGTACTCGTCAGTAACTACTGAAGGCTCATTCTCCACTTTGCTTCATTGGCATCCCTGCTGATGGATTTGTTGAAGAACTCCCCTGCACTGTCTTCTTCAGAACAGGAAAAACGGGCAAGGGTGGCCTTCCTACATCTGAAGAACTGTTTATCGACTCAGGCCATTCTGCACTGTCTGGACTTCTCTGAACAGTTTTCTTTACACACAGATGCATCGGGTATCAGTCTGGGGCCATCCTGTTCCATGGTCAGGGTGCTTTGGTGAGGCAAAATCTGTTCATTAACCAAAAATTTGCTTTTGCAGGAAACCCATTCTGCCGCCATTCAGAAGGAATTTCTTGCTGTCAAATGTGCTATTGAGTCCCTGTTTTACTACCTCCTGGGATGCCACTTCACCCTCATGATGGACGCCAATACAAGGGTGCTTCAATGGTTCCTGTCCTTGCAGACATTTTCATTCACTCCTGTCCATGCCCCGGCGCATCATTTGGGAGCCACAGAGTCAGACAACAGAGACGCTGGTGGCACAGCCGAGATTGCACCGTGAAGCAACCCGGGCCACAAGGAGAGAAAACAGACAGTTAACAGACAGAAAGGCAGCAGTCCATACACAGAGACACACATAATGAAGAGGTATAGAACCCTAGCGGAGGCAGCCTTGGTTTGAGCCAACACAGAGTAACAATAAAACAGAAAGCAACAATAGCATGATTAAGCAGGGACTTACAAAGAAGATCGCAGAGCAGACACACACTCTCCCTTACCTGGGGCAAGAATCCGATCCAGATAGAACGGCAGACATGGGGAACGATGTCAGAGGCAAGCCTTTTTTCAGCTCTCTCATGGGGTGGGACCTTCCTAGACATCAGCCAATCAGGGGGAGGCAGGGAACCTAAAGTGACACTGTCTGTAAACTGATGGTTGTTCATTCTCACCCCATTCTTCGACAAAGGATCTTGTCTGGGAGAAAAAGCAGTGTACCTGGACCTATTAAGAGAGTATCAGCGCAAAGGATGAAATAAGCCAGGACTTGTATTGGAGAAAGATAAGAGAAGACAAGGAAAATATAGAAGAAGGACCATGATGATGTTAATTGTAGTGTAAAAGAAGAGACCAATACAATAGTTGTATGATAGAAGTGGCTACCGCGGTCTAATTAGGACAACAGCACCTCTCAAAGTGTGAAATTATAGTTGCAGAGAAAACACCTACTCATTTCCCCATCTCTCAGTGATGAATGAAAGAAAATATGAGTTGTAGACAAAGGTCTTCCAATTCTTTGGAGGTATGAGATTATATTCAGTGGATGTAACTTAGCATGACATCTTGTTGTGATGAATAACATATTAGTTGCAGAGAAAAGGTCTTATACTTCTTTGTGGCGTGAGGAGAATATATTCAGTGGCTGCAACTCAGGTTTCCATCTTTTGCAACGAATCATAGAAAATACTAGTTGTGGAGAAAAAGTCTTACAATTCTTTGCTGGCAGAAAGAACATTTTGCACCATCCACATTCACTAGTGAGTCTGTGAATAATCATGATGGTAATGATGGGAATGATAAAGGTGACCCTTGCAAGTATATGTCACAACACATGATTCTTGAAAGCAGATATACAGAGGAAAAGAAGGAGATGGAGAATAATACGTCTACAGAGACAGGAGGAAAATACAAAGCTTCCACTTTTATACAGGGGTTTTCAAACACAGACTGAAAGTAGTACATTTCAGCATCTGCCATGGAGGTCTGCTGACCGCAGTTAACAAAAACAAATACTTGTTAATTGTAGTAGACATGTATACACTATTCACATGGATCATCCCCCAAAGGAAGGCTGATAATGAGGAGGTCATAAATGTTTTACAATATCAAGTAGCTCTATCGGCACCAAAAACATCCAAAGCATAAACATGCTGGAGATGCAACTTGCAATTCTCAAACCCATTCAGAATTCTGCTAATGGTACAGTTGGGAGAGTGAGTGGGATTATTAAACAGGCCATGACTGAAAGCATCCTTTCCTCCAGAGTTACTGGGTAGATCACTTCCCTTTAGTAACGAGAAGCATTAACAATATGCCATACCAATCACAATGTGACAGTAAAACAACTAATGAAATACAATAAGGCACACCAATGTACATGCCTGACAAAAACAGCAGTCCTACAAGCTCACCGCCACCCAAAAAGTGATGACACCAGGTTTCAAGAGACCACCTGTAAACAGATTTGGGTTGTTTGACCAAAATCTGTTTGGCAAAACAAATCAAATCTTGCCATAAATCAAATCCCCAACCCCCTTCCCCTACTTTCCTTATTTACTGTAGCTGTTTCTCCTCCACCCCTGCGGCCTCAGATCCATCCCTCCAACGTGGGTCGGATCTGATGCCGCAGGGTCCCATTTTCTTTAAAAATAAATATCTTTAAAAAGCCAGGTGCGGGGGACACACCAGCAACCCCTGCTGACATTATAGTGAACAAGGGTGCGCGGACATCCCCGCAGCCCCCGCTCCCCTTGTTCACTATAATGCAGTTCAAATGGGCGAACATTATGATTTGATTGTAATGTTCGTATTCGATCAGATCTTCAATCAAATCTCTCATTCAAACAGGTTTATTCGGTCAGATTGGGTATTACCCCTGAAAACAGCTCCAGATGGTTACTCCCCTCTAACCATAGGCAGAGGACTCTTTATCTTGAACAATTTGGAGAGCAGTCAAGACAGCATTTAATATAATGATGGAGGAAAGGAAAGACTAACCATCTACTTTTGGCTGTCACATATGTATGTATGTATGTATGTATTTATGTACGTATGTATATATGAGATTTATAAAGCAAAACCCTAACTGGAAGCAATAGAGTGCCTTACAAAGGGGACACACCGAGGTGGGCAGAAGTAGGGAGTGGGGGTAGCAGAGAAGTTGGGATGATTATCATAAACTCGTACAGAAGGAGGTTTCACTGCTTGACTGGGAACTGAGGAATCTGTAGCACAACAAAAAGTATTGTGCTCGTCAGAAAATGTGTGGAACTATTATTATCAATACCTTAAAACAACACTTAATGCATTGTTACTGCCAATCAGCATGGGAATTCATTCTGTGATTACAAGTATCAGTTTGCAGAGAATAAATATACCAACAAAATAAACAAATAGTACATACAACATATCACAATACATTTTGAAGAAATACATTTGGACAAAGTAATCTGTGATGTAAATGAGGTGCTACTCAGTGAGTAGATTGTAAATCATTAGTCCAAATTCGTTTGAACTAGCTATTGATTAGCTATTATAAATCCACAGAGTACATTCAATCTCCAGTTAATTTTAGATTTAAGGTTGACAGGGTCGATGTAGTATTCATTTCAGCGCTTAAACATTTAACTGCCTCAGTACCAGGAATAATTTGGATGGACCCTGTATGTGTTAGACCAAATAAAGCTATGTCAACAATAGTAGTTTAATCATTTTAATCAAATCAAATTGGGGATTGCCTATATTGGAAAGTAAAGATAAGGCTCACTGCATGATCTGGATACCACCATTCTTTGTAATATTTAAACTGGAGCATCATATTGGGAGGTACTATTCCCAACAGAGTTCTAAAAATGTTGCATTTAAAATGCGTCCTCACCTCGGAATGTGATTTTCGCAGCTAATATGGCTGCCGCACATTTACTTGATGACATCAACACATGCAGGTGTCATTTTGGTCGTTTTTTGGTTATTGCAAACCGGGGGTCAGGTAATGATGTGCAGTTTTAACCAGTTAAGGAGTTGCCAAAGTTCTAACAAGCGTATAGGATAGTAAAATAGAGGATAGATACCTAATGATCTTAAGGCCAGCCCAGTTTGAGAAGGTTAAGAGCAATGTTTATAATGGGGGAAGGAAATGTTAATTGAGTCCATCTATGCAGGTCTGCATTCTATGGATCCATCTTGCCTCCTTACACCATAGAAAATGTTCTTCATTGGTACTTGTGACTGTATCCACAGTCCACCAAGTGATAACATCTGCTGAATGTTGGTTTTCCATAAAATGTTGGACTAGAGGAGCATTCAAGGTTTTGCGATGTATTCTTGACTGATGTTCAGAGATACAAATGTGCGCTACTCTCGTCGTTTATTCAATATACCGATGGTTGCTGGGACATTCAATGCAGTATATGACTGGGCTTCTTTTTACAATTTGTCATTTCTCGTAACTCCCAATTTTTTATCTTTGATTGAAAAAGAGGCAATTTTCTTAGTAAATAGGTAGACATAGAAGTTACCACAAGGGAAATTGCTCATCAGTGGACTATGGTCCCATTGGGGTGATTTCCTACGTATCCTAAGGAAGTTAGAATTGACCAACTGATCACACAGATTCTGTGCCCTCTTAAAGCAAGAGTTCTTCATTTTGGACACTCAGTTTGACTAACAGCTAGAATGTTTGATGATTTCCGGGTGGTGGAATAATAAGTAGCCAAACATGTTGTTCTATCTGGTTTGTTGGGTTTCTTCAGGGTGTAAACAATGTTTCCCTAGGGATGAAACTAGCTCTTTATTTTAGAATGACCAAGCAGTTATTTGGGGTATTCTCAGGATGCTAATCGTTTGTCTAGTAATTGTATATGTTGATACAAATCTGTGAGTAATGCCATTTCTGCATAGTTCAGGTACTGGCCACATGGTAGATTGTCTTTTACATTTCTAGGATGATGGCTCTTGCAGTGTAGTAATGTGTGTGATCACTTGGATTTGATATAGCGTGCATGTTAATTTACCATTGACATTTTTAATGGATAGATCCATGAAGTTAATCTTTTCGGTACTATATTCTCTGATAAATTGAACATTGAAAGTGCAGTTGTTTAAACAGACACAGAATTGGTCAAGTGTGTGGTTGTGACCGTGCCAACTCATAAAGATACCATCAATATATATTTTCCATGTTTTCGGATTGTTGGAATAAGAATTGATAGGGGAAGAGATTAAGTTATTCTGAAATTCAGAAGTGTAATAAAATACAATATGTATCAAACTTATATGATGTAATTTTTGATCTTATCAGTGATGTCTTGTATTATTATGTCATTAGTAATGTCATCAGTAATGCCATGTGTGATGTAATTAGTGATGCCACCAATGATGACTGTGGGTATACGCTGCACAACAGAGGCTGCATAGTTGAAGTGTTCTTGCTCAAAAGGCTAGTACCAAATTTTACCAGTTTTGTTGCATTAAATCTGATCACCTTAACTCTCACGCTTAATTCACTGAATTTCAAAGATTTCGTTATACTCGAGTTTCCTCAACACCCACTACCCATGGCATTTGGCTATGGCCATTGTATTTGTTGCACCAATAGCTTTGTTTTGGGCCAACTAGCCATGGCCAGTCACCATGGCTGAACATGTTGCATAGTTTCTTGAGGTCTCACTAGCCATGGCCTTTGGACGTGGCCACTGTACATGTTGCACCAATAGATTTCTTTTAGTCCCACTAGCCATTGCCTTCAGCAATGGCCAGCAGCCATGGCCAAGGATATTGCATAGTTTCTTGAGGTCCAATTTAACTGACAAGAACAACACTTGACAATTCCACACATTTAGACAGCAAAATGCCTTGTTCGTGTAGTGCATACAGAGCAAATTTAGAAAGTTAAGAACACAAACAAATATAGTGGGCCTCATTATGAGTAGTAAATCTGCCAAAATAGCACCAAACAGAATAACCCTTATCTCCACTTGATTCAGTGGATTTACCGTGGGATCACAAGTAGTGGTAGGGCGGTGTAATTCTTGGACTCCATAGGATTCAATTGGGATTGCAGTAGAATTACTGTCAGTGGTAATTCCGCTGTGGTGATTCCACAGATTTTTGGCAGTAGGGATGAAGTTTTACATCTAACTTTTAGTTGAAGGTAAACCTACCTCTCTACCGTAAAACTCATAGTTCGGCAGTGTGGTAATTCAGCAGCAATTCAACAGTTTTTACCGAACCGATGTAGGAAGTGCAATTTTTGGGTGGCATTTATCTTAGGCGCGGTTGGACAAATCCTCACAAAACTTTGCAAATGAAGTATACAGCCAACTCTATTTGCAAGGTTTTGTGCGTTTTCATCAAGGGGGGACAAAGTTATACAAGGGTCCCAAAAACTTTGAAATCCAGATAGACATGAATGGAAAACATTTTTGCTAATGGCTACAGCCCAAACCGCTGGACAGATGTGCACCAAAATTGCACAAGGAGCAGCTGCCCGGTCCCGAAAGCGTGCTTTTGGTGTCAATCAGATTTTTTTTTAATGCCCATAATGTAGGTAAAAACAATGTGTGATACATCCAGCCGGTCTGAGGACTCACTTCCTGGTTCGGTGTCCGCAGATGCCTCAGAGCCAATCAGTGCATCGCGTAGTGTTTGCGGACATCATACATGCTTGCTGATTGGTCAATTAAAAAGCTAAGGTGCATCACACATTTTGAAATGAACTCCATGTTGCATTCACAAACTTTACCCGTAGTCCGTGAACATCAGGTTAAAAACAAATTTTAAAAGACAACATTACACTTGTCAAACAATTGAAACAATCTCTGGGGAGGGGTGATGAAGATGGATTGGGATATGCCCAGAAAAAGGCAACAATCTGGTGTTTTTTCTTCTCCAATGTCATGCGAACATCTCAGATGGGGGTCTCAAACCTTTGGTTGGCAGATAACTTTGGCGTCATTGGACGAATCCACACAAAGGTTTGCAAAATGATCATAGCCCCAGCTATGAATGGTTGTACAAAGTTTGAAAGGATTTTGTCAAGAGGGGCAAATCTCTAAGGGGGTCCTAAAATGTTTGAAATCAGTATAGGTTTGAATGAGAAAACAAATTCTGCTTGTTTCCTGGGCAGTTGGCTTGGCAACGGAAAGGACAAATGTGTACTCTGATTTGCTTATTGGGGCCTGCAGCCTGGCTGAAGCCCATGGATTGTGGACACTGGACATGGCTGAAAGCCATGAATACTGGCCATTGGTCACATTATGGTGGTGGAGCGGTCACTAGACCAAGATGCAAGCTATGTGCAGTGGATAATGAGGGTGGTTTGGTGGGGCATCATGCCCTTGGCAATTCAACCATGACTTGTATCCCAGGCATGCGCTACTGAAAATGACACACATCAGTATGCTCTGCAAAAAATATGTTTGTTAACAGAGGTTTACAGCCCTTTCATATATAATAAAAGAATAATTATGAATACCTTATACACAGTGCTTTAACATCATGAAACATTTTCACTTATAGAAACCATTGAAATTCAGTTAAAAGACTTTATTAAATGGACATCATGGTTAAGTTGCCCTAATTAAAACCTATGAAATTCATTGAAAAAAACATTGTTAAAGGGGCGTTATTGGTGCAAGGAAAAACCGAAAACAAAGCAAATTCACCATTTATGGTAAGCTATGCAACCACATACAAAAGATAGGGTTGGCACCACACTTTTAGACACAAAAGTAATATCATTAAACAATCCCGGGAGGATAGCTCAGCGGCAATGTGTGCGCCTTGGAAGCAAGATGACACGAAGCAACACAGTTTCGATCCCCGGGTCCGTGCTTAGAAACCTCTGGGTGTTTAAGCGTCTTATAAATACGCAACTAAGACACAAAACAACCCAATTATGCAGCTAAAAAACGAACAAATTCTGTAACAGCGCCTCGATGCCCGCGGGCTGTGTGAGCGCTTTAAAAATGTAAAATAAATAAATAAAATAAATACTTTGAGGCATCTCCCAGAAACCCGCTAACACTCAACCACGATAAACTTACACAAAAGAACATTCTAATGAACAATTCACCAGAACTGGGGATGCCAATGCTGCAGTAAATACTATTGCATACTAAGTATTATTCATTCCAGAATCAAAGTATCATGGGCAGAAGAATTTTCAAAGACGTCTTTTTTATTGGTGTAACATTTGTAATGTGCAATAAAGAACATTAGAGACCATTGCCGAATGCATTTCGGCACAAATGGCCCCTCTACAGCGCTGGCCCTATGGACAAATAATATTCAATTACGGATCCTCAAATGGCAAAACCAAAATACATGACTGTTGTATATAATTATACATTTCTTATGTATGTCACATTCCTACCTGTCCTACTAACACCAACATCTTTATCAACCTTGGGGCCCTGTCGTGACTATGTTCAATGTGGGTTGTTTACAATTGCATTCAACGCTGCATCTCAATCAAATACAACCTTGGATAAATAGGGTAATGCTTGCAAAATGTCTTAGATGTTTCAATGGCACAAGTTTCTCTGGGCCAAGAAACCACACATTGACATAATATGACCAGCCTCACTCTGGAAAAATGCCAAAAAGAACCTACACAATAATAATAACAAGGCTGAACAGACAGCTCTGAAGGTGCGTCTGTTCCGGTGTGAAATTTTACATTGAACATGTAGGCATACGCTCTAATGGCAATACTTACAATGAGAAGTAGGAGAATTGTCATACCTGTTTCGTGATGAAGCAGGTTCTCAGAGGATGAAAATGATTTTTGTCACTGCATGTTTTATAATTGAATCTGCTTCTAAAACATAACCATGGGTAAGGTCCATGAACTACAAGGAAACATAAAAAAGCTTCAAAGATTAAGCATCCTTTGGCTAAAATAGAAGCAAATTCAAAGAGACCGCGAGTCATGGCAACCGTGTAATCACGACACGGTAAGGTTATCAAGATGTATTTAAATACTATCCTGAAATGCTGCATACACACTAGTGTGGCAGCTCCTGTGTGTGGCGCCATGACGTGCGGTGAGGTCACCACGTTGGATAAGCCTTAATGACAGTTCTGCACATGTAAATAAAGAAACAGCTTGTCGGCTACTAGAAGAAGTTTTCATTGATTAAACCTACAAGAACACTACGTTGTACAACTCATCACATTGAAGAAAGTATGGAGTATTGTTGTTTTTAAAAATACGGTTTGCAAGCGGATATTTTCTTATCTAAGAACATATAAGGTAGAAATGCTACAGCATGTGCATTTCAGATAATGTTAGCCACAAATCATCTCAGCGCAGAAGATCTAATTTCCACCTAGTGCATTAAACATAATATGTGCACACATATTGGGAGAAAAATAATGGTTAGTGCAAACTATGTTTGCCCATCTCTGGGCATTTGATGATATAAATCTCCCCAGTGACATATAATTGCTATGTCCTATAATCATAAACAGTCTTTTGACATTAACAATGTCACAATTGATTTTATTTATTTATTTAATTTGTTTATTTATATTGCGCCTGTTGCTCGCAAGCCTCAGGGCGCAGAAACATGGACACAGGTACAAACAGAACATTTAATTCATGGACACGAGACGAGACATATGGATGCGCAGCAACCGCTTGTTAGGAAATGCAAAGTTGGTTTTCACTTGTTTACGAAAACGTAAGTAGTTTGCTTCCATTCTTATATGTGCAGGGATGTTGTTCCACAAGCCAGTTGCTCGATTGGGAAAGGATTTTCCTAAACCAAATTTGTGCTTGTGTGTAACCACTGTGATCTTGCCTTGATCAGAGGATCTGAGCGTTCTGCTAGGCGCGTACAGATAGATTTTTGATTTTAGATGGGCTGGTGCTTTCCCGTGAATGCATCTGTGCACCAATGTCAAAGCATTGAATTGGACCCTGTGTTCAATTTTTAACCAGTGTAACTCTCTTCTAGAGTCGCTGATGTGTACGGATCTGTTTTTTTGCTTAATGATCCTCACTGCGTTGTTCTGAACAACTTGATAGGTATGGAGACATTGTTTGTTGGACACTAAAATGAGTGCATTGCCATAATCCAGGTGTGATACTATTTTAGTCCTTGCTATGATGGCACAGTTACCCTCTGACAAATATGGCATAATGGCTTTTATTAGTCTGAGGACAATGTAACAAAATAAATGCAGGTTGTGCTTTGGATGTTGACATCCATTGATTGAAATAACCCCATGGCTATTATAAAATCTTACCTCAAGAGGATAATCCATATTCAGTTTATATTCACATACTTTTACATATACGACACTATCTTCATGTACAACCTATATGCTCATTGTAAATAGTTTGCACACACTGTCTGCGTATTACAAACAACATGGTGTTCTCTTTTCTACACTTATAGGCTCAATGAATAATGGTATACAACACATATAATATTGTGGAGTAGGGTGCCTGCTACCATTTATGAAAAATGTTTGCCAGGAACTTGGGGTTGGTCACCCTAAGTTACCTGGGGGAACCCAGACGTGTACTCCCTGCTCACTGTGCTCAGAGAGGCACAGCTCCACCTCACTGATGAGGCCCAACAAGGCTGAAACACGTGTATGGGGTTGCTGTTGGTACTCTTGTTCTGAAAGCAATTGCTATAGCATTTCGGTGCTGGACTGCACATGTGGGTGGGACAAAGAATGATATGCAAATGGTAATTTCCCTTCGGTGAAAAGTACAGTGAGAAAAAGCAGATGGCTGTGAACTCTCATAATGGGAAAAAACCACTGAACAGATTATTATGCTGTGTTCTTTCTGGAGAGGGGCGCCTGCTACCATTTATGAAAAATATTGTATCTCACATCCAGCAGAATTATTATAAATATGAATAGACCTTCATGTAAAACCTGCCTGGTCTAATGCAAGTTTACGATCCAGCTACCAGCAAAAGTGTGTCTAACAGCCATGTCTGAATGCCACATCATACATTACGTAACAAATACCCTAAGCATTTCCAGTATGTAAACAGACACACAATGTTCCAACTTAGGTTTCAGATGCAAATTAATTTCATCTTTGACACAATATTCACTGATAGATATGTCTTCAATAGGTCTATAGATCATCAAATGCAAATAGGTATGGAGAAAGCATGTTCATACAAAGCAAATTAAGTTTAACTCCTCATTCCACTCGAAAAAACAGTCTCTACTCTGCGAAATGAATAAGCCCCCCTTTGTTCAAGTTTCATGCTAATGTTCAATGAGAGGCCAGTCTCATTAACTGCTTTGAGTATTTGGAATCTTGTCTGCGACAACTGATGTCTATTTTGTTGAAAATGGCTAGAGACAGATGAGTTTTGGTTGTGGAGCCTGATGTTCAACTTATGCTTGTTCCATCTTGTTCGAGCTTTACGGTAAGTTTGGCGAACATAAAAAAGGCTACATTGGCATTTGATGGAATATATAACATTGTGTTGTGGGGTGAAAATATAGCCCCAGAGTGACAGAGATGGAGAAGCTGTGTTAGGCTATTCTGAGAGTGAAGCTGGCTAATTTAGAGTCCCATCGAAATATAAAAGCCAGTACAAAACAGTGATTTCCGACTTAAGGCATAGTGCAATTAAAATAAATGTGCCTAGTTCAATTCTACTAAAATGGACAGATGCTCATGTGAAAAGGAATCTACATGAGAGCTTAAAACAGCTGGTTATGCCCAATGAATGGGAAAAGGCACCTTTTCACCAATTCAAAACTGCAGCAGTACACATGGGAAAAGATACATTGAAATGCTATGCCTTTGAAAAATAAAAAGGAGGACTTGTGTTGTACATTTAAAAAAGTGAAGCCAAGTGACATATTTCATTTGACACAGAGAAAGACACCTACTTCCACAATTAAACTGACATTCAAATGAAAAGGCCTACTTTGTTTTAAAAAGGGACACTGGTTTCCCATGTTAAATAATAGCCTATGTGTGGACAAGAGAAGAGGAACACTCATGTCTTTTCAACCAGCAGATAAAATTAATATATTAACATATGGACAGAAGTCCCATAGTCAATCTAAAATATTACATGTAAAGACATCTTTTCAATTTAAAATTCTATTTTTCTCAGAAATATGCATGTAACTGGCTGCTGCTACAAACCCCACTGAACTGCTGTGCATCTGGATCTGTGCCTTCTAGACCTTTGGGCTGAGGAACTCTAGCAGAAAAAGACCTAATGTTCAGTTAAATGCTAAGAATTACAGAGAATTAGATGAGAATTGTGGAAGGGTAGATAAGCCGGCTTGCAGAAATGACCATCAAGGTCAGGCCTCCCCATTAACTATCCATTAGTGGCCAACAGAAATGACTGTTTTAGGGCTGCCTCGACCTCAAGAAATAGCCTGCAGAGCCACTTATGGATCATCAAATCCTGTAACAAAAACAGGCCCTGCTTATATTGTATCATCAATATAATGAAGCAGGTATTGTATGTACTTTTATCACACTGGTTTCTGTATGACATGATCGTGTTCAAATTTGAACATGAAGATGTTGGCATTTGCCGGGGCCATAGTGGCACCCATGGCACTGTGGCTTGTTTGCATGTAAAAGTCAGATATAAACTGCAAATAAGAATTTGGTACTATAAAATCGAGTATAATCATTATAAACTCTTTAAGAAGAATCCATTCAACCACTTGCTGTCCTAAGTCATGAGGAACTGAAGTGTACATGCTATTGACATCTATGGTTACTAATTGGTCACTTGCTTCTATTAATAATAAATCAAGGATGTTAAATGTGTAGTATCGTTTATGAAGGTGGAATGTTTTTGTACCAATGTTTGAAGTATGGTATAAATATCAGTTCCTAGAGGTTGCAAAACGTATCTGTTGTTGACAAAATGGGACAGCCTGGAGGCTTGTCTAAAGATTTATGGATTTTAGGCAGCAGAAAGAAGTGTGGTACTTTAGCATCATGTTTAAGTAGAAATGTCTTAGTATTGTCATTAATCCAATCATAGCCCTCTGCCAGACCTAAGACGTTTTTGTGATTTTCTGTAATTTCCTATTTTAACTGGCTAAATTTATCATGATCTTCAAGTTCCATTCTACATTCCTGTACAAAGTCATTGATGTTCATGATGACTAATGCACCACCTTTATCAGGGGGTCAAATTGTAGTGTCCTCCTCATAGAGACTTCTCAATACAGTAAGTTCACTTTTGTTAAGGTTCCTATATTAGGGAGGTTTATAAGAAAGTTGTTTTAAATCTTTCAACACTGCCTCATGAAAAACATCAATAGTGCCATGAGGTAATGATGGCATACAGTCGCTGTTGGGTTTTAGTTCTAAATACCCAGTGTCTTAATTAGCTGTCAGTTCTACAAAGTCCACATTTGCAAAAAAGGTTTTCAATTTTAACTTGTGTACAAACTTGAAGACTTCAACTTTTGTGTCAAAAAGGCTAGAGCTGCAAGTAGGGTCAACATTAGGGCCTCATTACGAGTGCGGCGGTAAGGGGTTTACGGTGCCGCTAAGGGTGCCAGTGCTGTTAACCCCTTACCGTTGCATTACAAGGTCCCTTAGCGGGAGCCGCTAAAGGACCAGGGAGCTAATAACGGGCCCGTTATTAACAGACCCATTATTAGCTCCCTCCCCATTCCCATTGAGCCCTATGGGGGCTCAAATCGGAATGGGGATGGGTATTTTGAATGAGGAATTATCGGGTGCTCCAAGGTTGGAATGGCCCGGTAATTCCTCATTCAAGGAACCCGGACCCGAGTTTGGAGGCAGCCATGGTGCTAATAGCACCACGGCTATCTCCAAACTCGTGATGAGGCCTTAAATCCCTTTTGTGAAATATGTCTTTCCATTTTACTAAGTACTCTACTGGCCATGTTGATCACTAAGTTCTACTGTTGGGATATCTTTTCTGTGTCTTCTGTATTTTGCCTTTTCCTCCTTCTCTCCCTTATGGTTCTTTTCTTCTTGTATTCCCCCCTAAAAAAGTATTAATTGGTATGCAAACATAACTGCCGCCATGCCATGCACTGCTAAGACTAACACCCAGGACATCAAAGATGACCTTTCCTTTCAAATGGCATCATCAATGACATCACTGATTTCTGACTGTCTTTGGGGTGTAGGTTTCACTCTGGAAAATGGGGTATGGTGAAAGGCATAGCACTCTGTTCAGGTAGCGACATGTGGACATATCACTCTATTTTTCTCACCCAAAATGGCAGTTTTTTCGATGCAAATCACTATGTGTGCTCTGAAACAATCCTGAGACCTTGCTGAGGAGGCAACATTGTGGGAGGTGAGGGGAGGGGATTAGTTTTATTTCATTTTATTATTCAGAAGGGCAGATATTTGGCGGATCAAATGGAGCCCCAAAACAAAAGGAACCTATGTTCAGTTGACTGATGCCTAAAAAGGCAGAAATACTTTCATGTCATTTGAAAGCACACTGTCGACTGGCAGACCAAAAGGACAGCATTGAAATTCCAACCCTCCCAAATATGCCAACTGTGTAGTCAGAAACACATAAACTGAAATTAAGTGTGCCAGATGTGTGAATGATAAAATAATCTAAGATCAGAGGCTGACCTTTCACTACATTATGAAATAATTCTAGGCAATTTTCACAAAAAGAGAGTAGCATGGAAAAATAAAGACAATTACAGCTCAGATTGAAAGGATCTGTTTACCCGTAAAACTCCAGTGCCTGTGCCAGTTTAATCAAAAGTATAATTTAAAGAAGGTCATTGATGGCCTGATGTGAGATATTGAAAAAGGCTTCACATTGTTAAAAATTGTAACATTTAAAAGTACGAGTTTGCTATGCATCAAGCTGAGCTGTGCTCAGCCAAAAAATACTTCTCGTATGAGTCAAAGGCCAGGAATTGGTGCGCTTAACCCTATATTTACCCTACAGTGTCTTACCCTTATCTGAAAGATGATCTCCTTGAAGCTTCTGCAGAGACAGGAAATGGGCAGAGCATTTGCTGGACTAAGGGTCTATGAGGTGAACACACAGTGCTGTTAAAACAAAAGGCAGACCTTAATGGAGGAGAACTCTAAATAATTTCTCAGAATTCAAGGACATTTGTGGTCCCTTCTTGGTCTGGCTGATTGATGACATGCGCCTGGAGACCACCACATGATGACAGGCGGTGGAACTTGCCTATCAAAGATAAGTCGAACAGATGATTCATTAGCCCATGGAGAACAAATGTAAATGACCTTGTGGCAGGCTTGGATCCACAGAGGACAAGCCTTGACATAGATCTTGGGAACAAAAATATTCCAGTCAATTGAAGGAAAATGTGCATGTTTTACATTGGAGTGTATGCAGGATCATACTTTGTCCATCATCTTTAGACCATGACACTTACAGAAATGGGACAAATATCACTGTAAAGCTAATAAAAATGCCTATATGTTGATATGCGTTTCTAGCTACCCAGAACATTTCACAGAGCTGAGATTTTGGGAGATAATAGTTTAATGAATTATCTAATTGTATGTAACATTTTGTGACACTGACCTTTAACATTTCTGAGGATGTCACGAAAAAAAATCTCATTCGAACTGGCAAGATCGTGCTGGAATAAGACACATTTCATTAAGTCTGGCATGATCAGACAAAGCTAAAAATATATATTATAGGATGCTTATTTGTAAATGTTTTTTGTCAAGTTGTAGTTTTTCACTGCATATTTGAAACTATGAAAAGAAAATGCTACCCCAGATAGGTGGAGTCTTAAATTCACAGGGATGATGCCTATAAACTAAAAGGGACTGATCAGAGAAAAGGGGAGGACAGTAGAGGTCCACTCCAAATCAGTAGCCAATAAGATGGCACATCCTAATTTTAATAATTTGGGGCGTGATTATGGGTTCATAAGGTGTCGCAAAATGGGAATTAGGGAGAGCTGCCTGACATAATCTGAGTTGGAACTGCTGACAAAATTGCTGGAGGAAACCAGAGAAGGGCTAAAATCTGACTGGGATCTGGATCTATACAAGGAGAATCAAATAAAGGGATTAATGCTGGAGGGCATTCTTGACCGAACCTGGAGAGGCCTTTAAACAAACAAGTCTTGGTGTTTCCCGTGAGTATCAAGAAGCCTTCAGAACATTCCTGAGACAACAAATTGAATAGTTTTCCCATTATTGATTGGGTAGGCAGACGCAGTAGATCCCTAACAATTTCTTACAAAGTAATAATTTAATTAATTCCCCTGTAGTCAACAAACACAGGGTATTTTTGTTGAAATTCAAAATAAACAATATTGCTTCCAATGTGAATCCAAATATAGGGCCTCATTACAACCTGCCAGTCCGGGACCGTGCAAAATCCGTGATGGCGGTAAAAACGTTTCCGTGTCCGCAAGGGTGCGGAAAAACCGCCCGATTACACGCTGTCGGTCGCGCGCACCACACGGACTCGGAAACGTTGTTACCGCCATCACGGAATACCCCACGGAAATGGAAATAACGAAGCCACAAGTGGCGCAAAACCCGTTTCCGCCTCCGCCGCCACGGACACGGAACCGGAAATACCATGATCGCCAAAACAGGAAACAGAGAGGCGGCCATCATATAAAAGCACAATCCATTGCCATCCAGAGCCAGCACAAGCACAATCCTGACTCTGAGAAGCCAAAAGGGACCACAAGCATGTCTGCCAGGATTCCTGCTCAGAGGCAGCGCAAACAGCGCTTCAGCGAGGCGGAGCTAACCGTCTTGGTGGAGCACATTGTGGACAATGCTGAGATGCTGTTCAGCGCCGACCAACGGCGTGCCACACAGCAGCGGAGGAAGGAGGTGTGGGCCGAAGCTGCACGCAAGTGCACCGCTGTGGGCGTGGCAGTGAGGAGCGTGAAGGACTGCCACAAGCGTTGGGACGACCTGAGGCTGAGGGTACGCAACCTCATTTCCACGCACCGCCAACGCAGCAGTGGGACAGGCGGAGGACCCCCTTCCCCACTGAGGCTGCAAGCATGGGAGGAGCGTTGCAGCAGCGTCCTCCACCTAGAGGGAATCCATGGGATTGGGCAGGCTGAGGCAGGAGTGAGCCCACCTGCAGATGCCGGTAAGTGCCCAAACATGAATGCCACATGTAAATATGCAGTTGTGAGTACTGGGCCAAAGGACCCATTAACAATCCCCCCCCCCCAGGCAGTGCATGTGTGGGCCAAAGGACCCATTAACAATCCCCCCCCCCAGGCAGTGCATGTGTGGGCCAAAGGACCCATTATGATCCGTATGGCAACCAATATCACTGAATGCAGACACCAGCAATCAGATGCATGTGACTAACACTATTCAATGTACAATCTTAATGACGCATGTGATGCACCCATCTGCCACCACAACAACACTAATTGCATGCCCTTTGTGTCCCCACAGCTGTTTCAAGTGACAGTGATACTGCACAACAGGCCAGCCAATCAGCATCGGCAAGTACACTAGCCACCGCCACCACACAGGAGGATGCTGCCGGCAGTTCTGCACCACTGGCCACATTACCAGCCACAACAGATGTGCAGCACACCACCACCAACATCCCCACCATCTCCACACTGGCTGAGTCCAGACAGGTGCCACAGGAACCTATCATGGCCACCCAACACAACACCGAAGGCAGCAGCACTGCAGAGGGGGCGGCCTGCAGTGATAACAGTGCCCCGCAAGAGCACTCGGAAACGGGGCCACAGGGGGAGATGCCCACATTGGAAGACCTGGGCTCCTTCCATGAGCTGGGGTTCAGCCCCACTTCACTGGGGAGTCCCATGAGGTCGCCCACCCCATCCATGGCCGAACTGAATGCCCGCATGCAGCGGATGGAGGACCAGCAGGCTACCCTCACCCAGCTGGTGGAGAGGCAGCTAGAGGAATCCAGGCTGCAGAGGGAGAGCTACAGCGCCTCAGTGCGTCGCCTGTCGAGGTCCATAGGACGCTTTGCGAGCACCATAGTGACCCTTGCACGCCATGTGCGGGAGGGCAATGACCACACCTCCAGGCTTTTGGAGGCCATGTTGGTTGGCCAACAGGCAAATCTGGCACGGATGCCCTCAATCCCTGATTCTGGCCAATCAAACACTACCACCCCATCCAGCTCCACTACTGCCAGTCCAAGGAGGCGCTCGAGTAGGCTAACGGGTCCCTTGGGCAAGGTTGCACAGAAGCGCACACGGAAGTGATGGCATGTGTGTGGGGCAGTGCAGGACACATGTGGACTACAAGGGTGTGAGAGGGGTGGACACGTTTGGGTGGTGGGGTAGGTAGTTTTGGGGGTTTGGACAATGGGCTCTGGGTGGGGGTGGGCACGTTTGGGTGGTGGGTGGCCCCGGGTGTACAGCTTCCCTAACCAATGCACCTTCTTCCCTGTTGTGATTACATCAATACATCACCATTTCAAATCAAGACATACATGTGTGGACATTGATCATTTATTTTGCAGTGCAACTATTAATTCATTGTCGTCACCATGTTTGTGCATTACTGTGAATGTGCTGTGACTCAAAAGTAAATGCGAATCAGGGCATCCCGTGCTCTCTGGCCATCATGTGCACCCCCAGGGGGAGGCGGTGCCATGCCATCCCCATCTCCATCTCCATCCCCATCTCCATCCACATCCCCATCCCCATCCCCATCTCCATCCCCATCCCCATCTTCCTCATCTGCGTCTGGTGGCATTGGGATGTTCCTGCGCAGGCATATGTTGTGCAGCATGGCACATACCAGCGTGATTTTGCCCGTCTTCACTGGGCTGTACAGCAGTGATCCGCCAGATCTGCTCAGACAGCGGAAACGGGCCTTCAGCAGTCCAAATGTCCTCTCAATCATTCCACGTGTGCGGATATGTGCCCTATTGTATGCCTCTTCATGCCTGTTCCTTGGTCTCCGTACAGGTGTCATCAACCATGGCGTGAGTGCATATCCCGCATCACCTACATGGGATGTAGATGGGGGAACATGTCAGTGTTTGTGGCATCATGTCCTCATCTGCTGCTGTGCATTCTTGTATCATCATTCATTCATGCATATGAACCATGCAGTGTCTGGAGGTATGTTTTGGCCATCACGAGGAATGTCGCTGACTGCATATGGGCCTACACATTAACTTGCATGTTTGCTGTGCCCTGCGGGTGACATTTGATTGTGTGCATGTCATGGTGCGGTGCTGTCCACACATGGCAGAGTGACTCCACTGTACGGAAGTAGTAAATACTCGTCGTATCATTTGCACGCCTCTCATGCTTTTTGGGGCAGTGTTTCAATTGAGGGTGGGTGTCTGCAGTGGCACAGGGTTCATGGGACAGTGACGGGATTGGCTGTGGCAGCGTGTGCACGGGCACATTGTGGTGCCCTGTCATGTCTTCCTTCATGATGTTTGGCATCCGCTGTGTATTTGGTAGATGGAAGGGGGGTGATGCATGTGCGGTCACAGCGGCACACTCACAATGCTCATTGCCTGGACACACACACACCACTCCGACAGGGTTGTAGCATCGTCAGCTGTACTCACCCAATAGCCATGTGCTTTGTCCGGCATAGCGTTCCATGTACCGTGGCAACGTGGAATTCCGCAGTACCATTGAGTCATGTGATGAGCCTGGGAAACGTGCGCAGCAGTGTGTAATCAGTTGCATGGCATCACAAACCATCTGGACATTCAAAGAGTGATACTGTTTCCTATTGCGGAACACCGCCTCAATTGCATGTGGTACTGTCAGCTCGACGTGGGTGCAGTCAACTGCGCCTATGCAATTTGGCATGCCTGCCATGGCATGGAAGGCCAACTTGGTGGCAATGACCTCGGGGAGGGTGCGGGGTAGGGCTATGTGTTCCGACACATGGCGCAACAGGGCATCCAGTACCTGTACCAGGACTTTTGAGAAACACGGTTGTGAAATGCCGTGCAGCTCACCAACCGTGTGTTGATAGGTGCCAGTGCCAAGGAAATGCAGAACTGAGACAACCTTCAAGAGGGGGGGGGTGGCGGTGGGGGTGTCAATTAGGCTGCTGATGTTGTCCTCAATCATGGCGGTGATGTGCATGATTGTTGCACGGTCCAGCCGGTATAGGGTGTGGATCTGTCCTGGGGTGAGGTTCCAGGGTGAGGCCCTGATGCGTGGTATTGGTGGCTGGCGGCGGGGTCGGGCTGGCTGGGCAATGGGGTTTGCCATAGCTGCAGGGTTGGCTGGTTGCCGCCTGCGCCTCCTCCGCCTACGCCTCCTCCTCTGCGCCATTGCTGCCACCATGTGCAGTACTGCCTGTTGGTTGAGTAGGCCCAGTCCCAGTGCTACTAGCCCTGCTGCCTGCATGGTTCTGTGTTGTGTTGGGCTGGGTGTGGCCCTTTTGTAGGCTCCCAGTGGCCTGCTAGGTTCAGCTGGGCTGATTTGGTGCACCTGTGCCCTGATTCAGTTCAGCCGGCAGTGTATAACGCCATGTTCGCGGTGGCGGCGGTTCCGCCACCGTGATCACGGTATTTCCGCCATTTTTTTCCCGGTATTTCCGTGTCCGCGCTAGTTGTGATGCTCACAGTGTTTCGTGTTGCCGGTAACGGAGGGGTTTCCGTGCAGGCGGAATTAAGGGGAACCCTATTTCCGCGGTGGCGGTTTAGGGTGGTGCTATTACCGGGGCCGCGGGTCATGATTGCGCGGACATGCAAACGGTGCCGGTATGGTTTTACCGGCAGTGTTAATTCCGGACTGGAGTACTTGTAATGAGGCCCAAAGTCTGTTAAAGTAATTTGGGCACTTATGTCTTTTTGCCAAACCCAATATTCCCTAAAGGTAGGGGTGCATAAAAAATGGAATTCCTAACGTTTTACCATTCATCGGACCCTGCCTTAAAGCAGAGGGTGCATAAAGTAAACTGAATATCTGGGTTTTTTGTGCTGGGGCAGAAAAGTGCCTTGCCAAAATTAACTAAACTGAACGTCCCTGATTGAAAAGCGCACTCTCTTCTGAGAGTGGCAAAGTGACTTCTCGTAGTAGGTAGAAGAGAGATCCTTCATGGCATTGTGGTCAGGGAAGAAGGGATATATTTACATATATATATTGAAGAAAAAGAACTGAACATAGTCAGCTGACAGCGACACTCCTCCATGAATGTCAAAGAATCACATCAACAATCACATTGACATCAAAAGACTCTCTGTAATATGTCCTTTAATTGATACATGGTGGACAAGGAAGCGCAGAGAAAAACCAACAACGCGTTTCACCCTTTGTCATTATAAGGCAGTCAGAATCACTCAAGGGACTTGCACCCCCACCCCACACTGCAACGTTTCGCAAAGAGACATTACACATTTTTTTTTCCAAAGTTACGGCCTACATCCCATTCATTTTCTCATAGACAAAGAGGTCAATTTTTGTCAAAGCGCACAGCCCAAACCACTGGACGAATTTGGATCAGGTCCTAAAGAACTTGGGCACGAAGTGTTGACTCACGATCCATGCTTGGTTTTGGGTTATTCCGTGCAGTAGTTTTTTTTAATGTTTGACGGAGAATGGATGCCCTTTCCTCAAAAATAGATACCTATATCTTGGGGATTTACCCAAAACCAGGTGTTTTTAGAAAGGAAACAGCCACCATCTTGTTTTTCTCTCAATGCGATAGATAACCATGGTTATAGCCGAGAATAGTCGGGAATGAAAAGTAGTTTAAAAGCAATTTGCAGGTTAAAATAATTTCAAATGACATTAGTCTAGAGGTGAGAAGGTTGCTGGAGGACACATATTGAAATTTGGGAGTTATAGGAGATCCAGGGATTGAGTTTGCAACACAAAGCTTTCTGCAGCCACGGCTATAGCCTCGAATAGCCGATATCTCAAAGCAAACTTCATCACAGAAACAGGTGTGTTGTGTTTGTGTGGGGAAAGGAGGGAAATGGTAGGGGAGGTGAGGAGGTCATCTGGGTAGTGGGGGGAGCTGGCACAGATTAGGAGGTAATTGGTGAGGGCCTGGGGGGCAGGAAGGATTTTTTTCCACCCATTGTCCTGTTATTCGTGGCTATATTCAAGGCTCTAGAGGATTTTGAGGTGTATGTGTTTTATTTCTTTTTTAAAGTTACTTTTATAGTTAAAGTGATGTCAAGGGTGAAAAATCACTGGCCATGTCTAAAGGCCACGTCAGTGACACAGCAGGTATTTGGGAGTCTTTTCTATTTTGGCTGTGTGTTTTTACACTTTCTTACTTGTGAGACTGTGGAGAATAAAAGAAGAACATTGTTTTAAAAGATCAACAGAAAAAGGGCAATAGAAAAAGGAGCCACCCTAGTCTAGTTTTAGATACCCCATCCACTGTATTTTACCCTGTGTATTCTCAGCCATGCTATTATATCTTGTGTCATTTTGTAAATATGTATATATGTGTAACCACGCCTATAAAAAACGTCAAATGAACTCTAGCCGCGGTTATACAAAAAAGATGTTTTGGGGTTTCATTTTATTGAATGTGTGCATTTATATGTGTTAAGTAGTTCTAAAAAGGATTGTTTGGGGGTACACTGAGTGTAGTATTTTAGCACATTTGAGTATGTCTTGATGTTATGAAGGAACGCTGCATTTCCTTCATCAGTTAGGTGTACTCCATCATGTCTATAGAAATTGGATATGTAGAATTTTATGTTGTTGTTTGAAAACCATCATTGGTGGTGGTCTCTCATGAATGCTGAAACTACATTATCATCATCCACTTTAAATAACTTCATGAGCAGTCATTTATTGTATTGGCACCTTTTAAGTACCATTGTATCACTACTGTCTCTTTTGTCATTTATCCTCATAAGAATCCTCATAACAGCGGTTTTAATAAAAGGTAGTGATTGGTGTATTGAGGATTGCGCCCAGCAACAGCAATTACTGGGGTGTTAACCCGCAGCTATTTATCACGCACCTTGTGTGCAGCATTGCTTCCCACTTGTAAAAGTGGCACCCTGTGCAGACGCAGCTATTCCGTGTGTGTTTGTGGACATGTGGTAGTCGTGGCTACAAGAGATGCTGCCCAGTGATAAAAAGGATTTCAGTGAGTTTGATTATTTGTGATTAGTTGTTATTTGTGTACTTGTCTGTGATAGGTTGTGGTGAAAAAGTGTCATCCATTTTAGTTGTTATTTTAGTGTATAGTCCTCTTTTTGTGGTATTCATTTATTAAAGTATAAAAGCCACCATTTTCTGAAATTGTATTCTTTTGATTTCAGAATTCACAGTTTGCACACAGCAAGAGTGTGGCTGATGTGAAAGTAAGTGTTAATAAATATTTACATATTTGAAGGATTATTTGCAGTGATGTGTGTGCTAGTTATATTAACCACTGCTATCAGATGGTGTTTATTATCATTTTTTTCATCTGCTCGGATTGTGTGGCAAGTATTTTCTAATGTATCTTTAACTTTCACTAATATGGACCTGCAAAATTAGATTTGTCAATCAATGGCATTTATAGGCAGGCATTTTGTTGTATTCATGTTAGTGTGGTTGAACGTTTATTTGATTGTATTTGTTGTAATGCTAATGCAGTTTCAGCTGTGCAGTACTCTTAGTTGTTTTTACTTTTCTGTGAGGTAGTACAATTGATGGTGTTTTACAAGTTCATTTAAGAAATGTTTTTATTTTTTTATTTTCTTGTGATGCTTATTTTGGTATCTGTTGAAGGAAAGTTGGATTCTTTGCATTTATTTTCTGTTTGGGTCTTTATTGTTTTTATGGTGGGCAGGGGCTGATAGGATTCAAGTACTTGTGGTATTCTGGCTACTGAAGAAGTTGTTCAGTTAACTCCAGTGAAAGGTCAACCTATATTCAAAGTGCTTCCCATGCTCAACAAGTTTACTTAACCTACTCCATGCTTTCTTGTTCTGCATGTTTACTTAACCTACACCATTCTCTCTTGTTTTCCATGTTTACATAACTCTATTGTAATTCTTTAGCACAAAGGTCTTCAAATTGTGGGGCAAGGCCGCCATCCCAGGGGGTAGAGGGTGCGAGCACAGCCTAAAAATGTATTTAACAAAACATTTTTTTAAATGGAGGAAATGGCAGGAGCAGCTAACAGAGTTGACTGGAGCAGTCATGGGCACCAATGAAAAAGTGTCCCACATTTGCAGATGGCAATTATTTCCTTTAGTGGCAGACTGCTTGACTAGTACCCAAGGTTTAATTTTGTTAAAATGTAAGCAAATTGTGATATTTAAAGAATATTTATTTCTGCCACAATTGTCAAAACTACTAGCTGCATAGTGAAGTAACTCATTAAACTGGCCCACATTGGCCAATAAAGTGACCCGTTTTGACCAAAAGAACTTGCCCACACTAGCATTTAGCATTTTAGGTCTAGGCATTGCCCTATTGCCCCATAGGCCAGACTGAGCCTGGCGGCTCATCATAAAACATTCACCAGCCCCCGCTGGCCCTAGGACTGTGCTGGGAGCAGGGTGATAGAGCCCAGGGACTGTGGTGGGAGCAGGATGGGCGGGAGCCATGGGATAGTGGTGGGAACAGGGTGGGTAGAGCCCAGGGTCTGTGGTGGGGAGACCCCAGGGGCTGTGTAGGAGTGGGATGTAGGAGCCCAGATACTGTAATGGGAGCTGGTGGGGGAGCCCAGGGACTATACTGGGAGTAGGGTGAAGTGATGGTGTGTGATAAGTTCATAGCCATTTGGACTTACTGTCCATTTGTCATTTTTTGGGGGCCCAGCCTGTCCACATTTTGCTTGGGGGAGGCGGGCCTAAAACATTATAAAACCACTACTCTAGCATAATGTCCCTTGCTTGTTCTCTCCCAGTTTATTTATGTATTTTCATGGCAATATACATTATGTTTGGAGAGAGTCATTTCTCAAGGGCTAGTGGCATCTCCCGAAAGAACTCAATTGTGGCATAGGCAACTCTTTGCTCTCATAAATGAAACATTGGGAGCTGTAAAATTGCAACAGGTGTAATTGACAAAGTTGCAGAGGTTGAGGGTTTATTCACTGTTGGTGGTGTTCCACTGAAACTGGATGTTTCCAAGCTTTGAAATGGAACATTTGAAGGTCCACGTATTAGTGTCTTTTTGCAAAAGGTGCATAGGATTTTCTCCTTTTTTTAAAAAAAAACATTTTCTTTTTTTCTTACAATGTTTCTAACTATCTGCAGTGCTCTTCTTCAGAGACGTCATTTTGGGGTTGCCTGCGACCTCTGAGGTCTCCCTTGCGACCTCTAAAAAAAAAGAACTTTAAAAAAAACATTTTTTTTTGGTTTTTGTTTGTAATGGAAGCTCGTGGGCTGTGGCCAGCACCATGTGGCTCTTTACATCTGGAGTGGCTGGCTTTCTTGTTCAGGCCCCTTTAAAAAAAGACAAAAAATAAAAACAGGAGTGCCACAAGTCTAACACTTTTAACACTGACCCTAAATAGGAAAGAAAAGGAATACCAAATAATGTGTCTTCTGGAATCCTATACAATAATTGCTAGACTCATTAAAGGTTTATTTCAGGCACACTTCAGGGGGTGAGTCACTGATTTAGTCTGTTCTTAAACACCACAACTCAGCCTTTCATCCTTCTGAGGTCGATAAATGAGCACCAACACAGGTTGGGTGATATTGGGTGTATATTTTTTCTATATAAAGTGCTTACGCGTAAGTGCTATATAATAACACATCATTATCATTTGGTAATGGACGTCTGCTTGCATTCACAGTAATTTGGTAATAATGGCCTATACACACTGATCTTAACAATACATATGGCGATCCATTCTTGTATGAAATGTACATCACATTATAGTGATATCGTAACCATATTTTTCATAATGTACAATGCTATGTGATGCCACTTCCTATTTTATCAACGGGTGAAAGGTTGTGTTCCATCGCTTCCCGCGATATCACTTTGGGATGGGGTCAAATGACATCACTTCCTGTGATGTCATCAGGGGGTCAAGTGTCATGTGATGTCACTTCCGTCGGTTGAAATGACATCCCTGCTCTTATTGGATGTTGTTTTTTTTTGGGGTGAAAAGGTCTGACAATAAAATGATAGTACTAGTGTTTCTACCTGTGTGATTGTTTTCTATCCCTTGTTCGCCAAGATTACATATCCCACCCTATTTTCTCTTGTTCTGCAAGTTTACTTAACCTTACCGATCCTTTGTCCCACAACCACCCAGGATAATTTCCTTTTGTTATTCTCACCCAGTTTATCTATCCCTATTTGTTTATTGTAGTGGATGTTATTATACTTTTTTATGTTGTTTTTTTTTGTATCCAAGTTTTTTTCCTAGTGATCCAATGATTATTATCTACAAAGAGAACAACCGTGTTGTATGCACAAATGTTGTATCTTATATAGTGCAGGTGATGTACTGCATACAAGATATGAGGGTCATAATAACGTGTACATTACAAGTGTGTGTGCTCGTTAACTAACTATGTTTTCTTTATTTACAGATAGAAGGATATTTTGTTTAAACGTAGATGAGTAACCGCGGCTATGGCATCGCCCAATGTGGTGTTCAATTTTGGAGTTGCTGTTAACCACAGCAATGACTGGGAAGGGTAGTAGCCACAGGTTTGTTGGACTATACTCCCTGCTATAGGCCTCAATGTGCAAAAAAGTATGGAGTTTGTACCCGAAAGTGTCCTTCCTAAGAATGATCTATTATGTATCTATGTATGAAAATATATATGATCTACCTCCCCAAAAGTTTCATATTGTAACCCCGGCTAGGGAAAAGTCAATTAACTCTTGCCGTGGCTATGAATGATGAGTCATTTTAGAAAATGTTTTCAATGCAAGTTCATTGTGTTTGTGTATTTGAATGTGATGGATGTTATGTCATTGTATTTGTATATTCATATGTGATAGGTAGTCATTAAAAAGACTGTTTTGGAGTACACTGATTGTAGTATTTTAGCACATTTCATGTGTTCTTTTTATTATCATTTATCAGACATAACTCACTCAGATATTAAAAAAAGAATAACTCATAACCATGGCGTTCCGGAACGAACACGTTGTGCAGCATTGCTACCCATGGTTAAAAGTGGCACCCTGTGCAGCCGCATATATATACCAGCAAACAGCAAGTCGAGTGTTCGTGGACGTGTGATATCCATGGCTACGAGAGGGCCTTAATATGAGAGAACGGCGGCTATACATAAAAAAGGAGTGACTGGTCTTTTGAGGATTGTGCCTAGTCACAGCATTGAGTTGCCTATGCTTGCGTGTTTAACCGTGACTATCCTGGACCCGCCCGCTGTGCAGTACTGCTACCCATGGCTAAAGTGTTACCATGTGCAGCCACAGCTATATACTAGCAAATGGCACATCGGGTGTTCGTGGACGTGTCTTAGCCGCCCCTAATAACAGCAGGAACCGGCAAGGCTTCTCTATAACCGTGGCTATAATAAGCACATTAGTGAGCACATTAAAGCTTTTTTGCCTTTTTGTTGCTTATTCAAATAGACACAGATGTTATAGCCGCATCTATTGGACCATACATTTTCTGTGCAATAATCATATTTTTATGTGGGTGATACAGGTATTTCTGTGTGTTATTCTGTGTGCTTAGGTGCTCCCTTATCTTATTTGAAGTTTTTAAGGTTGGTTCAGTTTGGTTTTCCGTTTGTTGAACATGTACGTGTAGCCCCGGCTACAAGAAAGATTTGTAGCCATGTTGAATAACTGCAGCTACTATATTTTCTGGGTAGGGTTTTGTTTGTGTTTAGCTATTTCTAATTGGCCTTGTTAATGTTGTAAATGTATATATCTTTGTGATAGGTTGCAGTGAATATGTGCTGACCATGTTATTCGTTTTCTTACAATTTAGTCTTCTTTTTTTGCTTTTGATTTTGGAAAGAGTAACACCCACCATTTTGTCTACTTTTCTCTTTTTTTACTGAAGAACTCACACTGTGCTCATGGTGCAGTTCCCTGTGATAAAATAGAATTGCCGTTCATCAGTTGTTTGTCACTGTTATGTTGAAGGTTTTATTTGATAATATGTTGATAATGGGGCTTTGTGATTTGTTAACAATGAAGTGGTCCAACTTTATATGTAGAAAATGAAGGGAACAAATGTTGGAAGTTGTTTATTAGGAAAGAAAACATATTTCAGTGAGGTGCATGATATAGACAGGCTGATTCAGGGAATTATTTGTGCCGAAAATCTGGGATTTGTGCCCCATTCTGCCCGCAAATCCCCGTTTAACTAATGGGGATTTTCAGGCAGAAAAGCGCACAAATCCTGTTTTTTTGGCGCAAATAATCCATGAATCAGGCCCAGAATCATGCGCATCCTGCTGAGTGTACCAACAAGCGCTTTTAGCTGTCCCCCTTCCGTTTGCCTGACTGCTTAAAATGTGGAGCCTGCTGGAGCCTTCCTATGGCGTTCTACATGCGTTCAACACATGGAACCAAATCATCAAAGCTCCCGTAAGGCCACACCACCATTACCCAGAACATACTCTAAAAATAGCTGGCACGCATCCAGCTGAGTGACCGATGAGTGCTGTCAGCTGTCCCGCTTCCTTTTGCCTGACTGCTTGACTTTTTAAGCCTGCTGGACCCTTCCTATGGCGTTCTACATGCGTTCAATATATGGCCCCTACATCATCAAAGGTATTCACCCATTGGAGATGGAAATAGCCTGAGAACTATAGAAAGCTGACTTTGTAAAGGCTTTGTAAAAACAACTAACTACCTCAATTTCTCAATTTTTTTTTTTAGCTCCCGTGAGGCCACGTCCCATTACCCAGAATACAGTATAAAAATAGCAGACGCACACATATGCGTGCTCGCCTCCACACTGACGAATGCTGTTAGCCTTTTTTTGGTGAGCAGGTAGAGTGGGATAAAGCAAATTACAACCCAATTAGTGTGTTAAACATAGTAGCAGTCCAATCAATTTGAAATTGGTGGATTGTTTTTATGAGCTGCACCTGCTATTAATACCAAACCCACTTGATTCTGGTTGCTGTGAGTGTGTGGGGCAGTAACCTTGGCAAAGTGGGATAAAAAGGTTAATACTACACTGACTGGTTTAAAGATTGTTATAGCCTTATACCCATCTTCCCTTCCCCCCAGCCCCTCCTTGCCCCTTGGGCTTGTTACTGTTTGTAATACCAAACCCATTATGGGCCAGGATTAAAGCGCGTCACTGCATAGCTCCCCAATACCCTAAAACAACACTAATGACAAAAAAGGAGGAACACGGATAGAGAGTAGGAAAGTAGAAAGATCCGGATTGATGAAAAGCCTACAATGGAACAACCAGAGAAATATCTCAAGTTTCTTGACAATGCCGGAAAAAAGAGATGTGGCAAAAGAGGTGCTAAATGAGGAAGGCCCAACACTGCCTAATAACATTTACATGATCGAAAACAAATCCCTTTTGAACTTATGGCACGATTTTAGGAGGCCCTCAATGGGCATCACTGCCGCACTGCAGACTTTATTGACAGAAAAAAGTATTGAACTAATGGAAAACATATATAATGTTATTGGATCTAACTTCTCTGGAACTCCAGATTTGGAACGGGTGGCCCAGGCGGACTCACTCATTGTGGATGAGAACTACTAATTCCACGTTTTAAAAGGGACACATGAAAACACGTTGAATACCGCAAGTAAACTTAAGGCAATTGCAACAACATTGAATGATGTATTTGGTATTTGCTCTAGCCTCATGAAAGAGCAACAAGACTTAAAGGAACTTTTGATAAAACCCACAGAGAATTCCCAAAGTAAAAACGAAAGGATAGAGGAGTGTGTGATAGAGAATCAGAGATCAGTGGGGGAATGTATGGATAATTTGAATGAGTTATGCCTAGTCATTCCGGAAGATGAATGTGGAGTTGAGAAGGAAATTGAAACAAATGAAATTTAAGTAAATGACAAATTAATTATAAGCAAGAATATTGATCATTTGGACATTAACTCGCCGTAAACGTAACAACAAAAAAGGGGTGAAGAAAAAGGGTAAAATTGGTAAAACAAGTAAGAACAACACAACCAGAAAAAATATTGCATCAGTAGCAGAGATGGAGAACCCTGATGCTATATGTGTGACCAAAGGTAATAGATTTGACCTTAAGGTGGGCACTAAGGAAAGTGAGGAAATAAGGAAAAGTTTAAACAAAGATCGTAGGTTGATGGAGAAATGGTTGAATGGGAGGGAGAGAATCACCAATATAAATACTGCTGTGATAGTACAACCATCTGTGACTAATGTGGAAAAGGAGGGATCTATAGGAAGAAATGTGAGGTATTTGAATGTACTTTTAAATAAGGTGGTAGGATCACTCACCACTAGGGAAAAGGATATCTACATGGGTGAAATGGAGAGATTAGCCATGTGCAATACCAATAAGGATTACTTTGAGTAGGGCCCTGGTGAATTAGTTGATTATGAAGGTTTGGTTTTGAACCCTGGCAAGTGAATTAAGATCATAGAGATGAACATCTCAGAATGAGCACACCTCACAGGATAGCCCTTATTTAAACCGAACATTGTATAACAACAGCAGATATTGAAATGGTAGCATTGCCTGACTATGGTAGTTGGGAACATTGGGCAATTGCACAATTTGTGATGCCTGTTATAGTGGAACTCATTAGTGAACCTTCAGAGGTAATATGGGAAAATGGTTTTAAAATTGTAATATGTAACATTGTGAATAGCAAATCCACAAACGAAAGAGTAAGTAAATATAGTTCAAATGAAGATCAAATCAAACATGTAAAAGGGAGGAGGGGTAAGTGGATCGCTGAGAGGGATTGCTTTGGGGAAAATTCTGAAACGGAGACTGGCCATGAACCGGTATTTATCACTTGGAACACCAGGGGGTTCCGGTCCTTTTTACACAAAGATGGAAAGAATTTTATGGAAAACTGTGATGTATTTGCTCTCCTGGAGACATGGGTAAGTGGAACTATCCTGATTGATGGGTTTAACATATTGGTAAAACCTGCACTTAGCAGTGGAGTTGGACGGCCGGTGTGAGGACTCTGTATAGGTGCTAAATGCCCAGTAACAATCAGAGAGTATGATACATTTGGCTGCTCACCATTTGTTCTATGTGTGATCATAAGAAATGTGGGAAGGCTCAATGAATGACTGCTCATAAATGTGTATTCACACCCAGGGGGGGTTGGCATATGTAGAATCTGTGACCGAAGTGATATTCAACTCTATTGAAGGTTGGATGCTGGAATCCCCCAAAACTGAAATCATGGTAGTGGGTGATTTTAATGCTTACTGTGACGAAGCCACACACATTATGGACGAATGGAATGACTTATGTGGTGAATTCGAGGTTGTGCCTCTATCTGAATTGGGAAGAAGTAGAAAAGGTTTCAACCTCCCTTTACAAATAATCAATGGGATGAAATGGGTTCAAATGTTCCAGAATTGGGGTTTATCATTTGTAAACCCAGATAATATAAGAGGTAAACATGAAACAGGGACAAATGGAAAAGTGGGTTATCTAATTGACTCTCTATTTGATACTAATGGTAAACATGGACAATTGGATACTTTCGAGCATATTCCCACCCCCCTTATTGTTCATACAGTGCTTAAATGTACACTGCACAAAATATACAATAAGTAGTCTTATCAGACAGGTGTACACATGAATATTCAGAGCTCAGCAGGAGGAATAAGAATGTGATTATATGTTCAACCTACTACCCATAGTTGGTGAGGAGATTCCAGCTATTGGGCTAGGGGTGTTTTGTGATATGCTTGGAAAGATTTGAACGACCAAAAGTAGAGTGAGTGTCACCCAAAATACGGGAAAGAAACATGCTAATACATATGATAGTGTGATACAAAATGAGAAAAAAAAGTAAATGAGGAAATAAGGAAAGTAGCGAGATGTGGGGATGGACTGTGACACAACATGGAAAAAGATTGCCACCATACGTCGGAAATTTAAGAACTGGCTCAAGGCCCACAAACATCACACCAAAAGTTCTAATTGGAGAAAAATCCTTATACTATGCAAAACCAATGACTCAAAAATGTTTTGTTATATTAATAGAGGATGATAGTAATTATGTCAACGTGAATCCTGTAGAGGAATGGCTAGAATATGTGGCCAGTTATATTATGTAGAGCATAGGGAATGTGGGATGAACATAAAGGTATGGGATTATAATAAAGCAGCAGAAATCTTGAAGGTAATCAACAAAATGAATATGTCCCGACCCCAAGGGCCTGATGGGTTGGTCAACGTGGTAATCAAATGCAACCCGATGAAATGGGCTAAACCACTACTGAAGCTATTCTATTCCATTTGGTATAGTGTGGAAATCCCGCTGAGTTGGCCCAAGGCAATCTTAGTGCTCATTTTTTTAAAGGAATAAGAACTAGTCCTAGTAATTATCGGTGGCTAGCTATGGCAGATAATAGCTGCAAGATCTTCTGCACCTTATCGCTGGAAATTATATAGATGAATTAGTGAGAAAAATGTACTGTGCCCACAGCAAACTGGCTTCACACAAAGATACAGCACCCTAGATAATATGGTTACTTTGAACCATGTTATTACTGATACGAATAGTAGGAAAGGGACACATTTTAATGCATGCTTTATCAAATATTGCAGAGAACTTGACTGTGTAGATAGGGATAGACTGGAATAAACTGTTGAAGTGGGGAGCCTGCCCCATAGTTTTATATGGTCTTAAAGCTATGTACTCTGAAACTACTTTAAACATATGCTTGATAAGGGAGCTGTAACCGCCCCTCCTGTCAATGCTAATACTAATATGGGACTGAAACAAGGATGCATTACATCACCAGTAATCTTTATGAAGTGGATATGAGGGAAGCCCTGGAAACAGTATAAAATCACCCTCCAAAAATGGGGATTCAGTAATCAGTTGGATGATGTATGCAGACGATACTATCATCTTTGATAAAACACTGATAGGTTTGCAGAGAATGCTCAATGCCCTGTTTACATTTGCAAAAGATAATAACCTGTGCATTCATGTAAATAAGACTAAGATCATGGTGGCTGGAGACCGTGGGTCCAAGAATAAAAAGCATGGTTTCAGGTGGAACATTGACACAGAGGCATTGGAGGTAGTGGATATTTACCCATATACACCAACATAATTGAAGCTAAGGTGATAAAAAAAAGTGAATGTTATTAGGAAATATATGGCAAAAAAGAGGTTTATTCTGTTGAAGGTTTCCTTGAATTGTGTAAGAACTGTATTGTGCTGTGGGTGCTATATGCCCTAGACACACTGGAGGCTAAATATATAACTTGCCTTGAAAAACTCGAGGGCAAACTTTGGAGAACTGTTCCAAGATTGCCAAGGGCCATACCTACTGAAGCTATAAAATGTGAATTGGGACTTACTTCTTTAACCACATTGTGGAAGATACAATGCAGTAAATTGTACATTAAGATTACATTATTCAAATTAGAAATCAGAATTGTCTACTAAGTACGATTGCCACAAATATGGATAGGAGGAAGGAGCAAAATTGCTTAATGAAACATAAGCAGTTGACTGTTTCCTCCTTTCTATAAGATATTGGCTTATGCATGCAGAGGGATGACTCAGAAGCAAATATATATATATATATATATATATATATATATATATATATATATATATATATATATATATATATATATATATATATATTTAAGTGAATACAAATTAAGGCTGTATAATGGGATGCTGCCAAGAACCCTGGCAACTTTAGACATGAAGAATCTCTCTACTCAATATACTCTGCAGGGATTACAGATATCGAAACCCTGAAATTACTTATTACAAATTAATAACCAAGAATTCTCTAGATTTATCATCTCCCTTCACTTTAACATTCTCCCGTGCTATGAGCATGTGGGGGTATGGGCCTCTGTACCCGGCAAAGAAAAAGTGTGCCTATTATGTAAATAAGAGGTGGAAAAACTAGACACCTCTTAACAGAGTGTAACTGCCTGCAGGAATGCTACTATAAGGGATATAGGGACTTGGTTTCTGAATTTATATGGCAGAAACTCCTTACTATATCTTGAAGGGAATCATCCCTAGATTGAAACAATTTGGTTGATGGGTAAATCCCACATACTATTATAAGGCTGTATTTTTTTCTTACAGGTGATACTCATTTGTATTCTTCTCCCCCTTCTGATAAAGGATATTATTTGGTCTTAGTGTGAAAACTGATTCAAAGTTAAAAGGTTTTATATATGTTTTATATGTTTAATATATTTTAATAAATGTTAATTGGCTGTATGAAGGAAATGTAAATGTACAGTAGCTGTGAATATTTTTTTTTTTTTTTACTGACATATATTCAGGGAATACCTGAATTGTATCAAAGTTTCTATTTCTGTTCAAATGTCCCGCTATCAGGTTTCACAAAAAAGGCTTTGTACAGGTCTACCTAAACATCTGCCCGATTTTCTCAGCAGTGCCGAGTCCATGTGAGCCTCTAGATGGTGGTGGAGGGGGTGGAGGATGCCTCGTTGATCTGACGAAAAGCCAGATCGATTAGGTTTGCCGTTGCCACCGTCCACCTGGTGGTTTCTCCAGATATCAGTTTATTCTATAGCTCATCTTCTTGGAATATCCACAGATTCGAGATCAAGGGCAGAAGGTAGGTAGATCTGTTTTGTTTGGTGTTGGGGCAATTTATGATCAGATGTTTTAGTGTTTCCACCACCGTCGTTTTTTTACATAGCCGAGAGCCCTGATTGCCTACGACACCTCGTTTTGTTAGAATTTCTCGAGTTAGGAGTACGTTTAATCTTGCTTTCATAAACATGATTCTTTTACTTTTAACTGGGAATTTGTCTGGGTAGTTCAGTGGCTTTTTCACTTTGTTAAACGTTGGAGGAAGATGGAATAGAAGTTTGTTTTCTACTGCTTTCTGTATTGTGTTGATCCAATCCATTTCTTCGATTTTCTGTTTGATTCTGTCCGGGTTTTCTTTTAGATCTAATTCTGCGCATACAATTTCGGACAACCTTTCTTTTCTGATTTTGACCCACTTTTTGAGAGCTTTACATTTTCCGTTTTCCAGTTCCTCTTTGATGATGACGTAGGCGGGTAACGATTATGCCAGGATTATTTTTCTATAAAGTCTAATGGCGCTTTGGTCAACTGTCGAGGCTAGAGAAACTAAACCCAGTTCTCTTTGAATAGCCACCATTGAGGTCGACTTCGGTAGGCCGAGAACGGCTTTCCAGACCAGACCTTCCAACTTATTCCGTACCGTGTGGGGGATGAAGAGTGAAGGCTCCATTCCATACGCCAGCGCCGGTACTACTTTTGTCTTGTGAAAGTTGATTGCAGGCCTTAGTGAGAACTTAACGAACTTCCTGTCCACAGTTCTCATTTGCAATGTTAGTCTTTTTGCTTTTTCCCAGAGCAGGCCTTGCATTGCCATGTCTGTTCGTGAGTTGTCTATTTGAAAACGCAGGTATCTGATATTTTTTACCTTTTCAATCTTAGTATTATCTAGATGCCACGACTCCTGTTTCGACAGTTTCTTTGGGAGTTTCTCAAATATCATGATTTATGTTTTTTATGTTTATTTCGAGATGATTTTGCTCGATATATTTTGTCAGGTTTGTTAATTTTCGCTAGAGTCCGACTTTCGTCTGGTCAATCAGGATCACGTCGTCCGCGTACAACAGTCGCGGGATGATGGTTTTTCCTATTTTAGGTGGAAAAGTCCTGATGTTCGTTTCCACGTGTTGGAAGTCTCCCAGGAATGCAATAAATAGAGCAGGAGCCAAGGGGCAACCCTGTTTGACACCCCTTTTCACCTGGATTTCCTCTGATAGAGTTCCTTGTTGGTTGAGCTTCACTCTTATGGTTGTTTGCGAGTGAAGCGCTTTAAGAGGGTCGAGAACCGCTTGAGGGCAATTCCAAGGTTCGAGTTTCATCCACAGCATATTACGGTCTATCTTGTCGAAAGCTTTCGACAAGTCAACGAAAGCTAAGTAGACTTTTGGTACCCCTTCCTTTACTTTTGCTTTCAGGATGTTGATTATCAGGATGTTTATTGCTGTGGTGCCATTTTTTGGAAGCCTGTTTGCAGAATTTCGTTGCACGGGCCGGTTTTTCCCAAACTCTGAAGTGGTCAAGTAGAAGATTAGAGAAGATCTTTCCTATAATATCCAGCAGTGCGATTGGCCGGTAGTTTTCAGGGTCTTCCCGGCTGCCCTCATAAATCGGGACAATAACGGCTTTCTGCCATGTCTCGGGAATTTGATGTTTTCTTTCACATTCCCCGAAGATCTTTCCGATTACCTCTGACCACTCTTTCGGGAATTGCTTGAGGTTGATATTTGTCAAGCCGTCCGGGCCAGGAGCTCTGAATGTTTTGAGTTTTCAAATTTTAGTTTCAATGTCTTTTGAATTCGAAATGTTCACCCAAGACGGGTTAATATTGCGTTCCGTCGCAACGTGAGAATCCTTTGGCTCGTCGAACTCATTCGAGAAGTACTCTATCCATTTGGATTCTGACACTGCATTGCTCAACGTTGTGCTCGCTGAGGGGTTGCTGTTTTTTATCAGCAACCAAAATTCGCTAGATTTATTGGTTGCCAATCTTTTCATCATTTCTTCCGCATCCTGTTGGTATTGTGCAGCCCTTTGTTGTTTCCGCCAGCCAGCATATCTTTTTTTTCCCGTTGCCAAGATGACCAGTCTTCTTTGGTGTTTGTTTTCTTTGCCCTTCTTTTCAATTGTCACCCTATTTTCCTTCGCTCCACCAGAGCTTTGTTGTACGCATGGTTTGGCTGGTGTTGTGTCCTCCGTCTTCCTCCCGCTAGTTTCTGCTAGGGCAATAGGAGTGGAAGGTAATTCGTTCTCTCATTTGCCATACTTGACCGGTTGGATAGAATTTACTCATCCCGAGATGTTTTAATTTTCAAGATGTCCGCTTCTGTTAAGCATAGCTGTGTTTTTTGACAATTTACTTCAGTTGTGACAAGGTAGGTTGCTTTTTCTGGTGTCCGTCCTTTCCAGGTACATGTAAGTAAGTTGTGGTCACTGTTAGCCTTCTTTGCACTTTGAAGCTCACTATATTGGGTATGAGGCCGGCTGTGATGAATATATAATCTACAGTCGCTTTTGAGGCACCCCGTTTCCAGGTAGGGATGTTCATTTGTTTCAGAAAAAGTTTGGCTATGTTTTGTATTCTTCTTGAGCTGATTACTTCCCTCCACGCTCTCCCGCGTTCCAGGGTTGCGTCCCCTTGCTCTTGGCGTTGTTTGACAGTAGACGGACCCTGTTGCTCTTCGTTACAATTTGCATTGAAATCTCCACATACCTTAATTTCAATTTCCTCAAATTCTTCATAGAGTTGCTCAATGGTTGCACCCATGATTGAGCAGAATGCTTTTGCGGTCGTCCGCTGGGAGTTCCAGTAGCAATTTATAATTGCTAAAAGGTTCAACCGACCTCCTTGTTTCTTCCAGGTGAGTTGAGACCATGTTGTCAGGATCACCAGCATTTCGTAGGTTTCCTTCCACTTCTGGGGAGCTGCAAGTCAAAGGCCTGTTTTGATGGCTGTTAATAGGCCCGACGACGGTCTTCCTAAGAGGTCCTTGATCGCTGGAGAAATTTCCACAGAAAAACCGTCCAGCGTGGGTTTATCTAGCAGCCATGTCTCCTGGAGACATAGTATGTCATGTGCACCCAAGTTCACATCTCCCGGCGTTGTTAAATGCATGTGACCTCTCGTATTCCAGGATGCCAGGGTGAAATTATCCTTGTCGGGCCGTTCCTCTCTGCTCAATGTAGCTGTAAGTTTCTTGAGGACCGGCCCTGGTCGCTGCCATTTAACGGTTTTCTTGGACTAGGTTGATGTGAACCAATCCCACAGGCCTTTCGGGTGTGTGTCGTCTGATGTCTTTATGGTGGTCTTCGGGTCAGAGGCTTTTAAAGTAAAATCGGCTCTTGGGTGGAGTTCCTCATCTTCCTTTCTTCTAGTTCTTGTAGATCTGTATTCCTGGTTATACTTCTTTCTTTCTGAGGCATGTCTTTGCCAAAGTTTTTCGACTTCATCTTTCCTGATCCAATCGATTTGTCGTTTTTCATTTCTTTGGTCATGCAAGGTCCCTCCCCGAGCTGTTCATCCTCCCTTGGGATTTTCCATAGATTGTGGCGATAAAGGTCTTCTGTTTTGGACTGATAGTGCGATTCATGTTTTCTTGGTCTTGTCTTTTCTGTGACTCACTCATTTCTTTCCGGCTTGTTTATTTCGCTCAAGATGAAGCCAATCAGGGCTAATTCTTTGAATGCCGACTGGTCAATATGTGTAATTCCCGCTGCTTTTACGTGATGGTATGCTTTGGCTGTTTTATCCTTTTGGTATGGTTCTACCAATTTGAGGTCCTCAGTTCTTATACACCTTAGCGATTTGGCCCTTTTCATTATCTGCAAGACCGTTGGCCAATTTAAAATTAGATATTCTTGTTTTGAGTCCAATTGCTCCAACTTAAATAAGCAGGTCTGTTCGTTTCTTTTGGAGTCCCATTTGTCCTTTTCTCTTGTTGAGTTCTGATGCCCAGGGCTGCCTCTGAGTCTTGACCTTACTCTTGTGGTTGTCTGTTGGTCCTCTTCCCGGCGTCCGCGGCTGCTTTGATAGGCGTCCCCTTTTTTTGATACGTTCGCACTCCGGTTCGCGTTTCCCCAATGATTATTCTCTTTGTTGGATTTCATTGCAGTTTTTTTTTGGGCGTTTAGTTTGGGGTCGTTGGAGATCTTGGTGTCATCTTCTTTTAATTCTGATGGATTAATTAAAGCCGAGTCTGTCATGAAGTCTTCCACTGTTCTTGGTGATCTTAGCGCAATATCCTTAGGTGGAGTTGCTTCATCGAGAATGTGAATCTCTTCTACATGGGACCCTGTTTTCTTGAGTATTAGGACTGGTTGCTCCCTTGACAATGTGGGGCCCACCAATGGCTTTCGGGTTAAACTCGTTGGCACGTCCTTTTTGTTCTTTTGAGAAAGATTCTCTTGACGTTTCTCTGTCTTTCTGGCCGGTGTTTTCCTTTCACTAGTTATCTTCTGGGGTTGTGCTTCGTATAGGTTGTCTAACTGCACAGAGTGAGATGGTGAACGTTTTTTGGTCAACAACTCCATGCTTTCACTTTTCCTTTCGAGGGCTTCGTTTTAGTTTCCCAAACTTTTTGATGGATACTTTTCTGGTCCTCCACGGCCGATATATAACTTTCTACATGAGACATTTTAGATATCATGTTTGTAAGAATTGCTGTGTTGTCTTGGATATCCTCTTTTATGGCTTCGTACAATTTGCAGAATGGTGCTAATATGATGAACATCGCTGACATGATTGCTATCATGCCCGGCTTCTTGTTTGGGGAGTCTTTCTGTACGGCTGCAGCTATGTCACTTAAGCAGTGATTTTTTGGAGAGGTATGTATTTTCTCTGGTCTTTTTAAGGTGCCTGAAATTCCACAAGCTGCGCGGTCCATTGAGATACTTAGGTCCTGATCCATCGGTAGGCGACCTGCCAAGGATCTTTGGTGTGTGTGCGAAGCTTCCCCCTTCCCAGACTTTGAGGGAGGCGTCGTTAGAAGACCAGTGGCCAAGTTGGGCTTAGTCCATGCGTGTCGATGCTCTTTAGCCCCCGACGGACTTTCCCACCTTTGGATTTCCTCCAGTGGTTGGCTGGGCCATATCGGGTCCCCCCTTGCCTCCACTGCACTTTCTTTTATGTCGGTTTGGGTCGTCTGTGCCACCTTTTTATTCACTATGGATGTGTCCTTTGACACTGTAGCTTTCAGGGCAGTGCCATTTTCCGTTAGGCCGGAGGTCGGTTGCTCATCCCCCTTTTCCATTGGAGGGGTTTTGTTTTCATCCATAATGGTTTTGTTAATTTTCCTTAGTTTTAACCCCAGTGGGTTTTCTTGAGCCACTTCGAGCATCTCTGCATCCGAATCCTCTGTCTCCGCCGTTAACTTGTGTTTATATTGTTGGGTGAAAAAGGCCTTTAGTGGGCAGGATAGGAGTGGAGAAGGTAGGTTTCTGGGCGTAGTACCTCTCCTTTTTTATCACCTTTACTTCATCCCTACTCCTGTCTTTCCGATCCTTGGTCGACAATTTGTTTGGTTGGTTCGTATTGATCTTTGTTGGTTTTTGCCCCTTTTTTGTTTTAATTCTTTTCTTTCTTTGTTGATTCACTGCCAGCTTTAGTTGCTCTCCCTCTGTTTCCTTATTAGAGTCCTCTAGTTCGCTAGCCGTGTTGTCTTCTGAATTTTTTCCTCCATCTTCAAAGACATCGTCGGTCTCTCTTTCTGAAATGGATTCACTTGTGTAGATCTCAACGGTTTCTTTCTTGTCCTTTTCCAGGTTTTTCTCCACAGCAGCTACTCTAGCCCTATTAGTCCTGTTAGTCCTGTTATTCGAAGTTGGGGCTTGGGATCTGTTGGCAGAGTGAATCATTGCCTTGATTTTAATTGGTTTCTGCACAAACTCTGTGCTGTTTGTCGATTCCAAAGGCATAATTGTTGCCTTTTCCTTTATTTTGTTTTGTGACTGCGGACTTGTCCTATGCTCTACAGGTTCGCCGCTTATTTTCTTCTTTTGCTGCCCTTCTTCCCCCTGGTCCAACGAGTGTGGACTCTCTTCAGAGGTTGTCTGTCCCTCTGCTGTGGTTAATTTGTTGCAGGGTGGGCGGGTGGAGGTCCCATCCCACGTAGGTTCCTTTTCCTTCCCCACCAGCATGGGTGCCAGCAGGGATGCCAGATTGGCGGCGCTGCCTTCACTCCCCAACTCCGCTGGAATTACTCCTGCCGTCCCATTGTTCCGACTCTTTCCACTGCCGAGGTTCTGCTTTGATCCCGGCGAGGGCCGTCCTCCGCCAGCCCTAGCATCGGAACCACTCCTCTCCAGGACGGTTGACGGGATGCCCAGGGCAGCGGAGCAGGACGAGATGGGAGTGGGCATTGGCCCTCTTGCTTCAACCGCGGGTTCTTCCGCGGCGCTGAACTCCTTGAGCTCGTTCACCTCCTTGCGGACGCTGGTCTCCGTCTCCGCCTGTGCTTCCACTCCACTCCGGCTGTGATGGGCCTGCCCAGCCAGCGACATTGGAGAGCCGGGGGGGAGCTGGGGTGAACCTTCCGCAGGACGCTCACTGGTGCCCATAATGCAGGTAATGCAGATAATGCAGATGATGACGGCCTCGGTTGGTTCTTGGCTCTAGGGCCCCGGGGCGCTTCCATATTGGCCGCCACTGCATCCCTGGGGCTTTCTTGAAACGTGGCTTCGCTGGTTCCTTTGCCCAGCAATGGTTTCGGGGGGTAAAGGTCTGGATGGTTTTTCCAACGGACGGCGGAGGTCTCACTTCCGGCTCCATCGCGCTCTTACTTTGCGTCTGCAGCGGACTGCTGCAGACTGGCTCTAACCTCGACTCTCAGCTCCACTCACCGCTCCGTGGTGTATTTGGTCAGTTATAGGTACTTCCTGACACAATGAAGAGGATAGGCTGCAGACTGGCTCTAACCTCGGCTCTCAGCTCCACTCACCGCTCCGTGGTGTATTTGGTCAGTTATAGGTACTTCCTGACACAATGAAGAGGATAGGCTGCAGACTGGCTCTAACCTCGGCTCTCAGCTCCGCTCACCGCTCCGCGGTGTATTTGGTCAGTTATAGGCAGTTCCTGACACAATGAAGAGGATAGGCTGCAGACTGGCTCTAACCCCGGCTCTCAGCTCTGCTCACCGCTCCGCAGTGTATTTGGTCAGTTATAGACACTTCCTGACACAATGAAGAGGATAGGCTGCAGACTGGCTCTAACCTCGGATCTCAGCTCCCCTCACCGCTCTGCGGTGTATTTGGCAGTTATAGGCAGTTCCTGACACAATGAAGAGGATAGGCTGCAGACTGGCTCTAACCTCGGCTCTCTGTGAGTAATGAAAGGATGTGTATGCTTCTCTTAGGATGTAATGATATGCATTGGAATGATATGTATTTTAAAATTGATCAATTTGTTATAAAATGTTTAAGGCTTTAATTAACCAATTGCACTATAAACAAAAGAAAAACAAAAAAGTAATCACCAAGTATACTTCCAGAACTCAAAATAAAAGATTGATCACAGAGCAGTAGAAATGTGATTTTATTTCCAGTGCTTTTATAATCACTTATGGTGTTTATTAAAGTGCTTTTTGGGGTGTTTTGAAAATGTGTGCTCTTTAAAAAGATGTATTTTGCTGGAGGGTATTACTGTGTGGTTATCTATGAGAGAAAATACATTGGGCCTGATTTCACAGAACGTTTTCCTATGGGTTTGTGCCATTATAAAATGCTTTTGTGAATCAGGCCCTAAGTCTTCATTTGATGTTTGTTGTTTGTTGTTTTGTGAAACCTAGTGTTTAATTTCATGAAAAATATGTTTGATTGGTTTTATTTTTAAATATACATAAAGAATATAAGAATGGTATTAGTTGTGCAAACTCATATTATGTAAAAAAGAAATGTTTTTCCAGTGCAAATTGTTTCATTATTGTTTTCTGTTTGTTTTGTGTAAAATAAAGGGATAAAACAATTGCCACTGAATTTGTTTTTAATATATATTTGCAGTGGCAGCAATTGCTTTGGTGTTGTAAAATATCTCTTCTGTAACTATCTAGGGTGCGATTTCACACTGTGATGCAGTTGTCATATTTCAAACAGATTACCCTGTCGTGCACATTGGGTATGGGAAGGATGCAAGGAGGTTGGGTGGAGGTGGCTGAACAGAGGAAGCAATTGAAGTGGAAGAGAGTGAGCAAATGTGCTTTTCTACGGCAAACACCTGTGCGCAGATTATAGGCCATGTGTTTGTACATTTTGATGGAAATTAGCCTTCGAATAGGGTTCCTCCACATTGTTGTAATGGAACTCGTTGAGGAGCTGAATCAAATTCGAGGTTGCAAAAGTTTGGATGCTTTATTGGAAGCTTCCATCTGCAACAGTTCACAATAGAAACACACTGAACTTCTTTAATGTCCTTTTTACCCAATTGCTACTTGACACAGAAATACTGCCAGCTGTCAGTGACAGTTTTCGAGGCCCACTGGTTCTTCCAACGAGTAAAGGTGAATATTTTGCATACCCATGCACATCTTCATAACTTTGTTTTATTGCGTTTTCTTGTTTGTGCTGAGCAGGTTTCCTGTAAGTTCTGAGCGAGTGATTCCCAAATACCCCAAGAAATTGACAATGTCCAATGCAAGCTGTTTTAGAAGGAATGGCATTAGTTGTGTAAACTCTTATTATGTAAAACAGAAATAGAATGGTTTTTCAGGTGCAAATTTCACTAATAAATACAGGCGCCCTACGGGCTTCAGCAATGCAATTTCTGTCGACAATTAATATTTGAAGTATGGGTTTTTTGTGCCTACTCTTTTTATGAGTTTTTTTCTGTTTTCAATTTTGTAAAATAAGGGGATTAAAAACATTGCCACTGAAAAAAAAGTATACATATTTGTAGTTGCAACAATTGCTTTGGTGTTCTAAAATAGCTCTTCTGTAACAATGTAGGGTGGGATCTCGCACCATGATGCAGTTATCATATTTCAAACACATTACTAATGTCATGCAGATTGGGTATAGGAAGGATAGAAGGAGGTTGGGTGGAGGTGGTTGGAACAGCGAAAGAAACCGAAGCGGAAGAGTGTGACCCAGATATATCTTTCTACAGCAGATACCTCTGCGCAGATTGTAGGTCATAGGTTCGTACATTTTGTTGTAAATTAGCCTTTGTAGACGGGTCCTCTATATTGTCGTAATGGGACTGGATGAGATGCTTGATCAAATTAAAGGATGCAAACGTTTGGGATGGTTCATTGGAGGCTTCCATCTGCAATAGCTTACAACAGGAAACACACTGAACTTTTTTAATGTCCTTCCTACTCTGATGCTACTTGACACAGAAATAATGCCAGCTGTCAGTGACAGTTTTCTGGGCCCACTGGTTCTTCCATGGAGTTAAGGCGAATATTTACATACCCATGCACATCTTCATAACTTTCTTTAATTGTGTTTTCCTGTCTGGGCTGAGCCGGTTTCCTGTAAGTTCAGAGCAAGTGATTCCCAAATACTCCAAGAAATTGACAATGTCCAATGCAAGCTGTTTTAGAAGGAATGGTATTAGTTGTGCAGACTCTTATGCAAATAAGAAATAGAATGGTTTTTTTCTAGTGCCAATTGCCCCAATAAATACAGGTGCACTATGGGTTTCAGCAATGCAATAATTTTTGAAGTCTGGGTTTGCTGTGCCTACTTTTTGCCTTTTTTCTGTTTTAAGTTTTGTAAAATAAGGGGATTAAACACAGTGCCACTGATTCTTCCATGGAGTTACAGTAAATATTTAGCATACCCATTCACATCTTCATGACTTTCTCTCATTGCTTTTTCCTCTCTCTGCTAAGCAGGTTTCCTGTAAGGTTTGAGCAAGTGATTTGCAAATTCCCCCCCAAAAGTGACAATGTCCAATGCAACTTTGCCATATCCCTGTTGTTCATTTTATTTATATGTTGAAATATGTCAGCAGGATATGTAGTCGAAGATTTGTAAGCTAGTGATTTAAATGCAAATAAAACAAATAAAACAAGTAACACATGTTTATTTTTCACCAAACTGGTGTTTCTCAAATAGGGGATGTCCAAAGTATGAAAGAATGGATAAAAATGCACATTTGGTTTGTTAGGGTTTTCTTTGATAAACGATTAGCCAAATAATTTGCCCTTGGCTGCAGCTGCCTTCGATATTGCTAGCTCACTCAAAATAGGATCAATTTATACCATGATGGCCAATTTTTCTTTCTGTTGTGATTGTACTGTTGTCATTATGCAGTAGGCATATGTCTTTTAGGGCCTATTTTGTCAGAACCATAGGGTCTATGCTCCCCGTTTTCTCTTATACTTTATCAGCCAGATGGAGTATCTTTAAAATTGCTCCCAACACATACAGTGATGTATCTTGGTATGGTTTCCAAGATGCATCAACCCATGTCTTGATGTGCTTAGTATACTTGCCCATGCAGGTAAGAATTATTTTGTCTTTTTTAGGTGTTTCGGAAATTCATTCATGCAGATGTGGTCTGGGACACTCATTCCCTAGTTTGTTTCTGGACTTTTTGTCCAGTGGTTTTCTCAACCTCCTCATCAGGTACAACAGTATTGTTGTTGGTGGCTCCCATTCTGATGACCAGGGATTAATGAGAGTGTCTTGTTCAAAGTTGCCTTCACTGTCCTTCTGATTTTCTTGATAGCTCTTTTGTCTTTATCTTCACTGGAAGGTGACAGTGTTTCCACCTCTTCTTCACTGGACAGCTCCTGCCAGCTGTCGTTTTCATCCACCAAGCTGTGTGAGGATATGTGCTTTCTTTTATCCTCAATCTTAATGCTTTTCTTTTGCCACTTTTCTCCTTCTGTAGTATACTCGGAGGTGTGTGGTCATCATGTGCCCTCTGGGCTTTCTTTCTTCCCCCTTTTTCTCTTCCATGCTTGCCTATACCTCAGATCTTTTCTATGCCTTGGGAGAACCTTAACCAATTCTGCATGGGGATAGATGCTGCAAACTATGTCTCAAACTGGCACCTAATTCCTTCTGGATGGTCTGGCCCATACTGAGCAGCAGCCTTTTTTGGCTTACATATAGTCTTACCTGTTCACTGTAGCTGTGAGCAGTGGTTGTGCAGAATCAATGTCCACCCATTAAAGGTGCTTCAAGCAACAGCCAGAGTTTTGAAACACATGTAGCACTGGAGCACTCCATTCGAAGAGTCATCAGAAATGCTAGAGAGGTTCAGAGAGGAGGCTTAATTTTTTGTGGCATTGGGCCTCATTAGGACCCTGGCGGAGAGGGGTTTACGCCGGCGTAGAGCATGGCGTACCCCTCCGCCCTACTACGAGATCCCTTACCGCCATGGAGATTTTAGCGCCTGCTTTTTGCAGGCGGTAAAATCCATGGCGGTAAGGGACCTTGTTGTTAATTACGCCACCGTAATTTACGGTGGCGTAATTAACGCCTTCCCCACTCCCATTATACCCTATGGGGCAAGAATGGGAATGGGGAAGGGTAAAATGGGGATTGGGGATTTACCGCCCCGCCTGGCTCAGAATGGGGCGGTAAATCCGCCAACCACCATGGCGGAGTTGGCAGCTTAGCGCCATGGACCATGGTGCTAATAGCACCATGGTCCTCCGCCATGGTCGTAATGAGGCCCATTGTCTTTTTAGAGTTGTCATTTTTGTTATTTTACATTTACCTTACCAGTTGCACATTTCAACATGTCTAACCATGAGAACAGCAGCAGCAATGACAATGCCATCTGGGTCCCCAATCCATCACCACACAGGAAAAAAACCCACAGGAATAAAAACCCCTCAAGACAGTTGGAGATATTTCAAGGTCAACAAACAGCGCTCAAAAAGGGAGGCGCAAGATGTTCTGTGCATATTGTGCATGAAGACTCTAAGACATCGACCATCCAATGTGCATGAAGACTCTAAGACATCGACCATCCAATGTGCTGTTGCAAAGCCTTGGAATATCTGTGATGATCAATCATCTGGTGAGGGTGCGTTGGGATGATGTGGATGACACATATCATAAATCACACGAACACCACATAACTAAAATGTACAGGGTCATGCATTACATGCATGGCATTCCGCACCACGTACATCACCTAATTCCACCTGTGCGATGCCACCGACACTGAATGAACTCTTGACTTCGGCAGCAGTGTCAAGTCCACATGTTCCAATTTGACCAGCTCCCAATGTCTAAATTATTAGAGTCATGTGTGATCTATGATACCAATGGGTAGCTGTGGGATGTGCCACAACTAAGGATTGGGACAAGTTAATAGCTGAATACCAGATTCATTGTCATCCATAGTTTTTTTTTTTATGGCAATTTATTCCCACCTGCTTTACAAAAATAAAATGATTACGTGTACGTAGATGAAACACTTATGGCATTAGACATAATATTATTTATATGATCACTTATAAAAACTTTTAATTTCTTAATAACAATCTTGGCTATGATTGCAGAAGTCACACTGTGCACATGCTGACTGTGTTGCTGATGCAAACATCTGTGGATCTTTTGGATAAGCAGGTAGTACGTGTCAGTAAATATTTACAGCTTTATTTGCAGTGGAAACTCTGAGAGGACATGTGTTGTGTTATTTAGAGCTTGCTCTATGATCAACTATTGTTTTAGCTCCTACAGATTTCTATTTGCAGATTCAATAATATATTTTTAACTCTTTCTTTTTTTCTACACATATTACTTTTCAATAAAAAAGAAGAACATGTAACGAAATCAATTTACACGTGGGTTTGGGGAATTCGTGTCTTCTCACTCTAAGTGTGTGATATTTTGCACATCTGTGTTGCAGAAAATTATTATTTAACAATACGCCGTGAGCCTGGGGGGCATTACTGTGTCAGGTAATTCCCTAGGGCCCATAGTTGCAGGCTCGACCTCTGCTAGTGCCTTCACAAAGACCATGGGGTATTACCTGACATGGTTATGCCCCACTGATTCTGGGATTATTGCTATTAGGACTCTGGCCCATTAGACGGACCAGCATTTTGCAACTGAAAAAGATGTCCACCATGGAATAGGATATGACGTGTGTTCACCCTTTCGGCAGGCGCCATTTAAAACAAGAGGAGGTCATGTGCAATTTGTGTGGTAAGGTTTTGCAGAGCGGACCTTGAAACAAGCCGTGGCAAAGTTTGGGAACCTCAACGTTAATTCAATATCTTGTCTACATACATTGGGATGAAGTAGATGAATTGTATAGGAAGGTTCATGTGAAACATAAGGTGAAAGCGCATTGAACAAGATTAGCATAGCAGTATTTATAATTTGTGCCGTAGAGTTCAATATAATTACTAGGTATGGCCCACCAACTATCACCCAACCTCAGTCCATCCTGCCTGAACCCGATCTTTCAAACTTTCTGGTGATGTGCAAAACACAGCTTGATCGAGGTGGCATCCTAGACGCTTTGGGCTGGGATCTTTCAGAACATACCAATGCGAATGCCAGGAAAACAATATAAAGAAATGTCCAAAATATAAAGGGCCTCATCACGAGTTGGGCGGTACCCCCGGCAGTATTACCGCCGGGGCTAATAGCGTTACAGCCAAACCCCCCGGCGCTTTAGCGCCTGATCACGGGTTTGGCAGAACGGTAAGTTCCCATTCCCCATTGGGCCCATTTAGGAATTCCCCATTCCCCATGGGGCCCAATGGGGAATTTTGAGCGCGGCGGTAATAGCACCGAGAATCGGCAAAATCGTGGCAGATTTGCCCCAGCTCAGAACCGGGGGTAAATCCTGCCAAACCCATGATTTGGCAGAACCTTAAACGCAGCGGTAATAGCGTTATCGCTGCATTTAAGGGTTACCGCCAAACTTGTGATGAGGCAGAAAATGCGAAAACAAATAATTGTTCTTTTTTCCTTTTTTTATATGTATAAATTCTAGTGTTTTTCCCCTCCCAGTTGCTACCTCTTTGTTCCTTATCTGTGCGTATAGTCATGGGTGCCAACTTTTCATTTTCGCTATTGGGGCAAAAGTATCTGGGCATATGTTATTCTTGTAGTTGGCCATTTTATTAACCTTTTCAGTGCTGCTGCTGCTAAATGTGATTAGTTGGGGTTGAACAGTGTAGCACAACAGTCTCCAAGAGACAACCATAAAACAAGGAGCTTATAGCACGATGTTTAACCAAAGTGAAAGATCCTCAGGAAATAATTTATTCTCACTGTGCATTGCCTAAAAACATTGTGAGTTCTCAGTCTGGAATATTTTTTATATAACAATAACATTGTCAAAGCAGGTCAAAATGAGTTTGTGATTGATGAACATCTTTGAGAGATGGGTTGCAAGTGATTTAAAATATTGAGCAGCCATGCCCACCAGACATGGACAAAGGCCATGATTAGTGGTCTGGTAGAGTTCTAAAATGGACAGCGCTGTGACCATAGGACATGGCTGAAGGCCATGATTAATGGTCTAGTAGTGGTCTGGTGGTGTTCTAATATATACAGTGGGCATGGCTGTAGGCCATGGCCACTTGTCATGTGTGGAAAAAATCTATGTAATAACAAAACCCTAGTGAAACACACCTTAGTTGTAGGGACGTTAAGGTCAGAACTTAACACAACAAAACACCTGATATTCAGCTAAAGCCACTTTAACTTCACGCCCCCTGTTGTACAGCCTATGACCACAATGATGACATCACAGATCACATCACCTAATGACATCATACATATATTTAGATACATATATTATGTATAGTATTTTGTTTTTAAAAGTCAGTTCTTCCCCAACACTGCTAGCATTGCCTAGTGCACAGGGGGATTAGAAAATACCGAGCGCTGCATGTGTGTGGCTGCTTTTGCCAATAGGAAATTATTGCATGTTATTTAAATTAAACCTTATGTAAAGTGGTTTAGGTTAGGTTTTTGATCCAGTCATGTTTCAAGGTGCTACATGTTAGTAAAAGTCAACCACATGCAAAGTATTTTGACTGTACATTTTGTGGGGAGTCGGTGATGTGTTATCTTGAATCAACTTGTTTTTTCAATTTGTGTAAAAAGACAATTGTTAGGAAAGAATATCAGTTGGTCCACTGAGTGAGGTGGCATGTATTATGCAAGTTGTGAAGATGATGTGTAAACGTTGGATAACCTTGTAAAAGTGGAGTGTGGCGAAACATTGGCACATGCTATCCAATGGGTTATTGTATGACCGTACCAAAAGATGAAACAAGTAATCTGTGACTGGATACATATGGAAATTGTACATCTTAAAGCATCACCTTAAGTACATACCCGATTAATGTATTCTATTGGGATAACTCCTTTTGTGACTGCAAGTAATAGACCCAATGAGGGCACAGAGATTTGGAGCTACAACACCAAAACTCTTTTCAAGGATCAGCAGAGAGGCCATACTTAGAACAAATGCAAGTTATGCAGTTGTGAAGATGATATGTAAACGTTGGATAACCTTGTAAAAGCCGAGTAGGGCGAAACATTGGCACATGCTGTCCAAAGGGTTATTGTAGGTTTCTATTTAGTGTAATTGTACATAGGTGCCTTTGCTTTCTGTAACTGAATATAGATGTTTTATTTAAAAGGTGATTTGTCAATGTAGTTACACATAGATGTTAGTGTCTTTTGTGATTGATAAGTGCACATACTTTGATGTTTCTTTGGGGATGTTAAATAAACATTGATCCCAACTTGTGTGTTATCATAAATTGAAATTCCCTTTTACCCTAACTTACTGATCCACAGCGCTTGGGCCTCTGGCTTTTTCCTATATGCATGTTTTTTGATGTTTTGTAAATATTAAACTGCCTGATTAATATATTCTTTCTGTACGCCGGCCTGGTTCTTGGCTTACCTATTGCTAAAGGCTGAGGGATCTACATGGCATATGAATCACAGAAAGGGGTAGAAAATTAAAGGAATATTGGTGTGGCACTTTTGATGGACGGGGATGAACTCCCTGTATTGATTGTTGCCACATGAATATATCCAACAATATTCACGAAAAGGTATCTTGTATCTGTACAGACAGTACATGATGTGAAATGGTAAAATATAGTATAAGAAGACAAAAAGCAAACAGAGTAAATTAAAACAATAAACACAAGAACATCAATGGGAAGAGTGGGGCCAGATATTTGCATATCAGGGAGAACACAGCAGTCCAAAGGATGTCCATGTCCTTCAGGTAGCATGTTGAATCCAGAGAATTATTGTAGGGGCAGTCTGCCCGCTCAAGCTGGATTTCACATTCCACCTCATCAATCTGACAATAAGTGAGTCAGCAGTTTGAATGTGACAGCAGAACTAATGAAGGAGTTAACCGTAAATGGGAACCCTACAATGGTAGACAAATGATGATTGAGCTCAACGACTATATGGGCTGGCATGGTAGGTCACATATGAGCAGAAGCAGATTGGGAAATGCTCAAACCACTACCCACAACTACTCTCTGGCAACCATCTTGATGAACACAGTCCAACACAGCCATCTACAATGTATCCTGATATGGTCCCACGCAGCCGGTCCAAACCTCTCATCCTACTTTCTCTCTTGCTTACAACAGCAGCATCAGCTATGCAGGGCCCTGTCAAGTCCATTAAATGGTCGCCATCCTAAGGCAATCTGCAGGATTGTACATGGACACATGAACTCGATCCAAAAGTACAAGGAACCAATGGTTTCAATTCCCAGCATCAAGCACAGTGTGGCACCCACATACCAAGAGTGCCCAAATCAACACCAGTATTTCTACTCACTCAGAAGTGGGAGCTCCTATTCTTCTTCTTCCTACCCAGGAAAGGAGAGAAATGCATCTGTCTCTTTTGGACTTTCAGGAATGAGGCTCTGAGGCAGACTGAACTTTGCCTTCTCTTCTTTCTGTGACTTATTTTCCTGAATATGTAATACCTTAATTCATGTGTTGCTCCAAAATGGAATAGGCATGATGGAATGTATGCAACTGGAATGTGTATGGTAAGTTGTAAGGTGACGAGAAGCTATGCCAACTGTATCAAACAGGACCATGTGACCTCCTGTTTTGTCCTGGTTACCAGGGAGAAGAGGATGTTTAATGATCACCCGAAGCACTGATTATTGCTTTACTGCATCCTAAAATCTAGACTTGTTTTATTGATGATCTCCTATTTGGGTCTCAATTATAAGAATGAAATTAATTACGCTCAAATACATTACAGCAGTGTTCCTCCCCAAATCAAGACCACATAGCTGAGAAGGTTTAGCACAGTCCTGGGGATCCAGGGGCGCAAGTTCATTGCATCACATTCTTTTCAAGGACCACTCTAAGCAGCATTTTCACATGGCCAATTGCCCTATAGCAACTGTTTTTAGTATGATAATAATTTGATTGTGATATAGTCCACAATTTGGAATTTACACAAACATAAAACATAAAAGTAATTAATAAACATAAACATAAAACCTAATATCCTAGCATAAAATGCTGTAATCATAATATAAAATACAACACAATTATTATTATGATGCACAATGTCAATCCCAAATGCAAGAGCAAGTACAAAATACAAATGTAAATACAAATACAAATGCAACTGCTGTCTATAGCTCTCCATGATTCCACAGCCCTCTAAGTCTTTAAATGCTTTCGTCAGGAAGGATGGTCTTAACATGAGTCCATACCCTAAAAAAGGCAAGCTGCATTACCATGGATTCAGAATTCAGACATAAATCCCAAAAAGGATCCCTAGTAATAGCGTCATACTTATTTACCAGTTTCCCCAACAGGCACATGTACACCGGCCCTAATTTGGAGCAAAGGGTAAGGACATGTCTAGTTGATTCTAAGGATTCTGAACACTCACAGATTCGAAAGATCCAAATATTTTTAGAAAATACGACAAAAGAGGCATTTCCACTGAAACGAAACTGTGAACCATGACCTGTTGGTTTGGGCTCTCTAGAAGAAGACTGTCTAGTTGTCAATTAGTTGCTGATAACAGGTCCTGAAAAAGTAACCTTGAGGTCAAGCTTCCCATAAAACTGTACATTAAGCAATGATCAAGGCCTTTGAAGCCAAGCAGAAGAAAATGCTAAGCTAAATACTGATAAACCAGATGGCTGGTCACTCTGTTTCAGGGCAATGGAAACCTACCTAATGGGGCCATGTTATGCCTTACCAGTGATTAAACATTTAATACAGTTTTTTCCTTGATAAGAGGAGCAGCGTGTGTCTGACAGAGCCCACACCGGGTTCAAATTAAACAGGAGGAAAGGCCCATTGTGACCCTGTAAAAATGAAATTGGCGTGATGTACATAGTTTAAGTTATGGGGAAAAGTAGGATTGTTGCCATTTACATGCACCTGAGCAATGGGAGAGTTTGCATGGGGGTAGATCATGAAAATAAGGTCCAAATGGGAAATTATCCCATTTTTAGAAATTTCGACGCAGCAGGAAACCACGAAAAATTGTAACTCTGCTCAGTAAGGGCAATTCAAAGTAAAATTAGTATGGCCACATTCAACGTAAAATATAGAACCCATATATATACACCATCATGGGGTTATTTGAAAAACCAATGGAGTTATTGCAGTATGAGATTTTTCAGAACAAAAGATGCACAAATTCTTGTCAATTCGAAATGATGTATATATTCCCCTCCCTCAGCCTACATCATACATATATCCCAAAATCTGGTCCTATCTGCAGCCAGTGGGTGTTCTGGTGGGAGGTGAAGGGAACATGCTAGCCAATCCTGACCACAGTAATTATGACAAGGTTGCTGTGTCACTAGCCCTAGAAAATGCCCTGGCTTGCATCACAACTGGGCTTTTTGTCAATTATTCCGAGAGAGAGCTGCTGCTGGACTCTTGTGAGCAACAACTTGCAGAGATACCTCAATCCTTGCATTGGAGAAAGTGGCTGGGACATAGAGAAATTAGTTGGGATCAAAACAAGAGGAGCAGAAGGAGTCTGGGTGCAGGAGAACATCCCTGACTGAAAGCCCTTGACCAGATCTGTGCTGTCCTCAGAGGAGCACTACTGTTTCCCCTGACCAAAGCCTCCCATGTAAGATATCCCAAAGCCATCAATTGTGTGGGGAGCTAACTGCCTTTATCCCTATCCATTAGTGGGTTGAGGGGGGTGAAACTGGGTAGGCCCTTCACACAAATAATTAAATCTCACTCAACCTTATTCCCCCATAGAAAACCAGCCTCTCTGTTCAAATGTCATTGGGCCTCATTACACGGACGGCGGTAACCATGGCGCTGTCAACGCCATGGTTGCCACCGGTATTTTACTGAGTGCGCCTTGGTGAATGTGGGTATTACCACCCCATTCCAAGGTTGGCGGGGCGGTAATTCCCCATTCACCAAGGCCCTTCCCCATTCACATTTGAGCCCCCATATGGCTCAATGGGAACCGTATTTGCCCTGAAGTCCCTCAGCGGGTCCCTTCCTTAACGTGTGGTCTGGCCACATGTAAAGGACGGACCCGCTGAGGGACCTCGTAGTATGGCGCTAAGGGATTACTGGCACCAGTGCCCTTACCGGTGCTGGTAATCCCTTAGCGTCATCTGTGTAATGAGGCCCATTGTGTTGGGAGCAGCCATCCTTAAATCTTTACATTCAAGTGTGGGGAGGGGAAACTGTGTAGACCCTTGGCACATTTGAGTAAAGTAAATTAATTAATTCCCATATAGAAAATCATGGGATGAGTGTTGTTAGAATTCGAAACTAAAAAAGCTCCTGCTCAATGTGTTAAATCAGGTATAGCCCATAAAGACTTGGTTAACTGTTTCTGAAATCTTTGACTTCCACATAGAAAGGGGGGGGGTCCATAATCCCAAAAGGAAGTAATCCACAAAACACCACCTTTCATGTCAGAGTGGAGGGTGTAAAAGGAAATTCTCCATTCCTTTTAAATCATAATTACAAAGTATTGCATCTCATCTGTCTGTGGGTACACAAATGAAATTTCCCTTTTGGTTCCTATTTTTCTCTGACCCCAAGTTATCAAGTCCTGCCTTTTATTTTCAAGTATGTTGGAAAACGATTTTCATTTGAGCTTATTTTTCCCAACCTTGCCTTTTACATAACAAGCTCAAAATGGGTTTTTCCCATTGAATTCCTTTCCCAAAGAACGCCTTTTTAAATCAGCAGCAAAACGATTTTTCCATTGTGCTCACAATTCTTGCACCTTGCCTTTCAATCAAAGGGGTCATATTTAATTGAGGCCTGGAGGGTGGGGCCTGCTCGGAGAAAAGTATTGTTTCAAATTAAGTTATTTCTCTGTATCTTGTATGGTATGGAAACGATTTCTATTGGTTACATTGAAATTAAGTCTGTGTAAGCTACTATCACATGATTCAAAATTTCACCTGTGTTGTTTTATATAACAGAGTTATTGTGTGATCTTGGGTATTGCCAGAGCATTGGTGGCTGATGTAAGCATTGTATCAACTATTAAATAAATAAATAAATAAATAAATAAATAAATAAATAAATAAATATTTTTACTCCACACCGGCCGGGTTCCTTGTCTGTTGGTTACACACAGTATTTGTTGGGGTTGGGTGCGAGATGGGTTGGAGGCGTCATATGAAAAAAATAGCAAACATTTTAATCACTGTGTTTCAATTTTAGGGCACTTAAGATCATAACAACTTACTTTTAAGAAAGACAATTAGAGCATTAGTGAAGAGTTTCAGACTCAAGCTGCAAGGATGCTACTTTTGTGTTCAAACTCCCCATCATTCCAGCATCTTGCATTTGAAAAAGATGTCCACCATGGAATAAGATATGAAATGTGTTCACCCTTTCGGCGGGCGCCATTTAAAACAAGAGGAGGTCATGTGCAATTTGTGTGGTAAGGTTTTGCAGAGCGGACCTTCAAACAAGCCGTGGCAGAGTTTGGGAACCTCAACGTAATTCAATATCTTGTCTACATACATTGGGATGAAGTGGATGAATTGTATAGGAAGGTTCATGTGAAACATAAGGTGAAAGCGCATGGAACAAGATCAGCACAGCAGTATTTATCATCTGTGCCATAGAGTTCCAATATAATTACTAGGTATGGTCCACCAACTATCACCCAACCTCAGTCCATCCTGCCTGCACCCAATCTTTCAAACTTTCTGGTGATGTGCAAAACACAGCTTGATCGAGGTGGGAGGTGGCATCCTACACGCTTTGGGCTGGGATATTTCCGAGCATACTAATGCGAATGCCAGGAAAACAATATAAAGAAATTTGCAAAATATAAAGGGCCTCATCACGAGTTGGGAGGTATCTCTGGTGGTATTACCGCCGGGGCTAATAGCGTTACTGCCAAACCCCCGGCGCTATTAGCGCCAGATTACAGGGTTGGCAGAACGGTAACTTCCCATTCCCCATTGGGCCCTTTCGGGAATTCCCCATTCCCCATTTGGCCCAATGGGGAATTTTAAGCGCAGCGTTAATAGCACCGAAAATCGGCAAAATCGTGGCGGATTTGCCCCAGCTCAGAACTGGGGGTAAATCCTGCCAAACCCATGATTTGGCAGACCCTTAAATGCCACGGTAATAGCGTTACCGCTGCATTTAAGGGTTACCGCCAAACTTGTGATGAGGCAGAAAATGCAAAAACAAATAAATGTTCCTTTTTTCCTTTTTTTATATGTATAAATTCTAGTGTTTTTCCCTTCCCAGTTGCTACCTCTTTTTTCCTTATCTGTGCGTACATTCATGGGTGCCAACTTTTCATTTTCGCTATGGGGCAAAAGTATCTGGGCATATGTTATTCTTGTAGTTGGTCATTTTATTAACCTTTTCAGTGCTGCTGCTGCTAAATGTGATTAGTTGGGGTTGAACAGTGTAGCACAACAGTCTCCAAGAGACAGCCATAAAACAAGGAGCTTGTAGCACGATGTTTAACCAAATTTAAAGATCCTGAGGAAATAATTTATTCTCACTGTGCATTGCCTAAAAACATTGTGAGTTCTCAAAGTCTGGAATATTTTTTATATAACAATAGCACTGTCAAAGCAGGTCAAAATGAGTTTGCGATTGATGAACATCTTTGAGTGATGGGTTGCAAGTGATTTAAAATAGTGAGCGGCCATGCCCACCGGACATGGACAAAGGCCATGATTAGTGGTCTGGTAGAGTTCTAAAATGGACAGCGTTGTGACCATGGGACATGGCTGAAGGCCATGATTAATGGTCTGGTAGTGGTCTGGTGGTGTTCTAATATATACAGTGGGCATGGATGTAGGCCATGGCCACTTGCCATGTGTGGAAAAAACCTATGTAATAACAAACCCCAAGGAAACAAACCTTAGTTGTAGGGACGTTAAGGTGAGCAATACATTGCAATAAATCCTTTCAAATTCAAGAAAAAACGTTCGTTTTAGGGACGTTAAGGTGAGAACTTAACACAACAAAACCCCTGATATTCAGCTAAAGTCACTTTAACTTCACGCCCCTTGTTGTACAGCCTATGACCGCAATGACGACATCACAGATCACATCACTGATGACATCATACATATATTTAGATGCATATATTATGTATAGTCTTTTGTTTTTAAAAGTCAGTTCTTCACCCAACACTGCTAGCATTGCCTAGTGCACAGGGGATTAGAAAATAACGAGCGCTGCATGTGTGAAACTGCTTTTGCCAATAGGAAAGTATTGCATGTTATTTAAATCAAACCTTATGTACAGTTGTTAGGTTTTTGATCCAGTCATGTTTCAAGGTGCTACATGTTAGTAAAAGTCAACCACATGCAAAGTATTTTGACTGTACATTTAGTGGGGAGTCGGTGATGTGTTATCTTGAATCAACTTGTTTTTTCAATTTGTGTAAAAAGACAATTGTTAGGAAAGAATATCAGTTGGTCCACCGAGTGAGGTGGCATGTATTATGCAAGTTGTGAAGATGATGTGTAAACGTTGGTTAACCTTGTAAAAGCGGAGTGGGGCGAAACATTTGCACATGCTATCCAATGGGTTATTGTATGACCGTACCAAAAGATGAAACAAGTAATCTGTGACTGGATACATTTGGAAATAGTCCATCTTAAAGCATCACCTTAAGTACATACCCGATTAGTGAATTCTATTGGGATAACTCCTTTTGTGATTGCAAGTAATAGACCCAATGAGGGCACAGAGATTTGGAGCTATAACACCAAAACTGTTTTCAAGGATCAGGAGAGATGCCTTACTTAGAGAACAAATGCAAGTTATGCAAGTTGTGAAGATGATATGTAAACGTTGGATAACCTTGTAAAAGCCGAGTAGGGCGAAACATTGGCACATGCTGTCCAAAGGGTTATTGTAGGTTTCTACTTAGTGTAATTGTACACAGGTGCCTTTGCTTTCTGTAACTGAATATAGATGTTTTTATTTCAAATGTGATTTGTCAATGTAGTTACACATACATGTTAGTGTCTTTTGTGATTGATAAGTGCACATACTTTGATGTTTCTTTGGGGATGTTAAATAAACATTGATCCCAACTTGTGTGTTATCATACGTTGATATTGCCTTTTTCCCTAACTTACTGATCCACAGCGCTTGGGCCTCTGGCTTTTTCCTATATGCATGTTTTGTGATGTTTTGTAAATATTAACAGGCTAATTCATAGAATCCAGCGCACAAGTAGCGCACGCGGCTGGCGCACAGCGTGCGCCTGCGATAGTCTGCGCCAGGCACGTGCGCTAAAACAGATTTCCGCGCACAGCGTATTCATGGATTTCAAGCTCCCAAACCAGCCGTGGCGCAGAGAATCGCAGCGAGCCTGCAGCAGCGCCAGTAACGCCCCCAAGAACGCCCTCGCGCAAGGAAAAGCCACCAAAATCGCTAAATCATCGCTAAGGGCTGCGCTAACCCTGGACCACTTCACAGGGCAGGCAAACAAGGAAAGAAAAGCGGGCAATCTTCAAATCAGGAGTACGCGGGAAGTACTACACGCGACTAGGCAGGGAACGTGAATTACAGGGGTACGCGGGAATCATCACACGCGAACAGCCAGGGTGCGTGTATTACAGGGGTAGCGGGAAGTTCAACACGCGATTGGCCAGGGTACGTGTATTACAGGGGTACGCGTGAAGTAGAACACGCAATAGGCCAGGGAACGTGTATTACAGGGGTACGCGGGAATTATCACACGCGAACAGCCAGGGTGCGTGTATTACAGGGGTAGCGGGAAGTTCAACACGCGATTGGCCAGGGAACGTGTATTACAGGGGGACGCGTGAAGTAGAACACGCGATAGGCCAGGGAACGTGTATTACAGGGGTACGCGGGAATTATCACACGCGAACAGCCAGGGTGCGTGTATCACAGGGGTAGCGGGAAGTTCAACACGCGATTGGCCAGGGAACGTGTATTACAGGGGGACGCGTGAAGTAGAACACGCGATAGGCCAGGGAACGTGTATCACAGGGGTACGCGTGAATTATCACACGCGAACAGCCAGGGTGCGTGTATTACAGGGGTAGCGGGAAGTTCAACACGCGATTGGCCAGGGAACGTGTATTACAGGGGGACGCGTGAAGTAGAACACGCGATAGGCCAGGGAACGTGTATCACAGGGGTACGCGGGAATTATCACACGCGAACAGCCAGGGTGCGTGTATTACAGGGGTAGCGGGAAGTTCAACACGCGATTGGCCAGGGTACGTGAATCACAGGGGTGCGTGGGAATTATCACATGCGAATAGGCTGGGTGGGCCCTCACAGGTGTACCCTGTACACCCTCCACGGCCCCTGCAGGCAGCCCACAAAACAGTGGACTACCCTGCACACCTGATCATGTCCCCCTGCACCCCCATCCACCAGGGGCACCCTCCACCAGGCCCCCACCCATGTCTCCCACCACCCCCACCCCCCAGCAGTGCAGGGGCACCTGCCATCAGGCCCCCATCCATGTCTCCCACCACCCCCACCCCCCATCCACCAGGGGCACCCTCCACCAGGCCCCCACCCATGTCTCCCACCACCCCCACCCACCAGCACTGTGGGGCACGTGGCCAGCAGGCAGTCAGGCAGCAGCCGATGGCAGGTGGGAGCGTGCTCAGGGCTCTGGGGGACTTAAATTTGGCCTCCTGGCCAGGAGCCTGGTCTTTCGTGTTTGAACGCGTGGACAGCCTGATAGGGAGTGATTTTGCACGTGAAAACCCCACACTCAGCGAATCGCGCGAAAACCCGTCACCAGCATATGTGCGTCAATAGTTACCTGCACGTGCAGTGTCAAAGTGTGTGATTGGTGAAAATGGATCTACACGCAGGAGTGACAAAGCGTGTGATTGGTGAAAAGTGAGCTACACGCAGGAGTGTCAAAGCGTGTGATTGGTGAAAAAGGATCCACACGCAGGAGTGACAAAGCGTGTGATTGGTGAACATGGGCCAAGCACGTACACGCCGTAAGTGACGCTGTACGTGTGGGCCTGTATAAAAGGTAGTGTTGAACACCATTTCCTTGTACGTGCTTTTCGTGGAGAGCGAGTGGGTGAATTCTGTACTTCTTGTCGTTTCACACGCGATTTACTTCACGGCGTTTCCAGTTCGTACTCCCTGTTACCTCTGACAGCTTTTTCTCTTTTTCCTCTTGTACTGGTTTACCTGGGCCTGTTCCCTCAAACAGTGTCCCCTTCTACTGTTGTCCTGTCTCCTCAGACAGCGTACACATCTTCTTTTGGCGGGGGTGTTGCCAACCAAAAGCGCTCATTTTTCACGCTCTTTTACCTGGCAGACGGTGAGTCACGCACCTATCTAACATCTGTGCTTGCCCCGTGTGTAGCCTACCCCTTCAGAGGTCAATCTAGGCTGCGTGTGACACGCATACGTTCATTGTGTTACTGGATGCCACAGCGTAGTGCAGGGTTTTCCATCAGCACACGTGGTCTAGGAGGGGTATTGTGCACGTTCCTTAACTTTTTTGGGGTGCCTGTGCGTTGCGTGACCCGTCATCTTTCCCCAGGGGTGTCATATAGCCTTGCCACTGCACTAGGGTACGAATACCATCTGGTACCCAACCCCTTTGACACCCAATTGCCCAGGACAATTGTGCACACCGACTCCCATACGCACAATACCATCAGTGCCATGGTTGGGAGGCGTGCAAGCCGTAAGGGTGGCAAAGGTGGCCGAGCCACACGTGGTGGCCGTGGAGGATCCACTAGGGGACGTGGTTGTGACTTGCAGGGTGCCCCTGTCCCCCCCAGTCTGGAGGACCAGTCAGGGACACCCATGCCCCCCCCCCCCAGTTGAGAGTCATGTGGCTGATACCAACCCTGATCAGCCCTTGTCGGACCAGGCCATTGTGGCACCAGACCTGTCCGAGGGTGATCCCATCGCTGACATCCAGGTCAGCAGGTCCACTGCACGTGCACCGGTGCACATTGGTGTCATCAGGGCACGCGCATCTATGCCAGATAGGTCATCTGCTGGCCCCCGTAGCCAGGGTGTGGCTCCATCCACCCCACCTCTCATACACCCTGCCAAGACTGTGTCGGTCCTAGTTCATGCACCTCAGATCAGGCCTGACCCCATCCCACTACCCCCAATGCCTGCACCTACTCCCATGCTGAGTGGGCAATCCCACACACCCAGTACTGAGTCCACCACGACTCCTGCCCCTAGTGTCCACAGCGGCGTAGGACACTCTGGATCCCCACCCCCTTCCAAGCGCAAGAGGAAGAGTGCACGTCCGGCACAGGCTGATGCCCCAGGCACGACTGCACAGTCCGGCCCATCAAGGAAGCCAAGCTTCACAGACGCCGAACTGAATGCACTTGTTCAGTATGTGTCAGATCATGATAGGGAAATGGTCATCGTTGCAGGGTCCAAGACCACACATGCCAGACGCCAGGCACACTGGCAGACCATTGCTGACAGAATAAGTGCCCTTGGAGTAGTGAGGCGCACAGCTAGTGATTGCCAGAAGCGCTGGAATGACCTTAAGCGCAGGGCAAAGGATAAGCTGGCCTCAAGTCATGCCGCAACCTTGGTGACTGGAGGTGGGTCCCCAGCACAGGATATAGAACTCACACCACACGAGTCTGTAGCTGGATCCTACGTCACCGAGGGACAACTCCAAGGTGTGGGAGACCTCCCTGATTATGAGGCATCATCCGGTGAGTGCACATGCATGTGTGTATTATCCATGTGCATGGTGTGTGTGTGAAGCATTCATGTTGGGTGCCTGTCAAGGGGGTGTGTGGCAGAGTTGATAGTGGCACCCATGTGCCTCATCCAGTATGTTCAGTGCAACACCATCTGGCCACAGCACTATCCCTACTGGCAACAGTGCACATATGGGCCGACACCATGGAAGTTGCCCTTGAATTGTCATTTTGTCACTACATTGTTGCTCATACTCCCCTGTCTATTCATCTGATGTCTTACATACCATTCCTATCCTTTCCCCCAGCCATTCAAGTTTCATCTTCACATGCCTGACATGCAATGATACCACATGCTAATGCGTCCTCTGTATATAAATGCCAACCAACATGCTGTCATACTGTGGATGTTGCCTTGACATCCACCTCCTACCTGTGGGCTTTGGTACCGTCTGGTTTCGAGCCCCATTCCCTCACACTCCATGCTGCTCTTCATGGTCTATCTTCCATGACTCCTACAGTTCAGACCATCGTGCCCTACTCACGACACCTGCTTGCCAAAAGTCAAATGAGGGCACCCTGCCCTCCAATGCGACCCACCCTATTGCTGACCAGTGCATCTGAGCCTACTCTAAGCTAACTCTCACTGACATCTGCTCATACATGCCTTTGCCTGTCCCATAGACCCTTCACATGGTCCCTGTCCTCTCTCCTTGCTCCTCTTCCACCATCATTGGTGGGACCCGTTGGGGTGTACTCCTGGCCTCCTTCCAATCCTCAGAGGCCACTATTGATGTGCATGGTAATGGGAGCGTCTCAGTCCAAGGCCCTTAGGCCAACCTCAATCTCCTTGAGAAATGCTACCCACATCTCATCAACTTCCTTACCTCTCCTGCTGTCCCCCCTCCTCTCTCCTCATCAATCCTGCACTGCCTCCCTGCACCCTCCCATGAACCTTCTCCGCCTCCCACTCCAACTCCTACACATGCTGCACCTCTGATCTCTAGCACTCCCCGTAAGTCCTACAAGGCTGTCAACCTCCTCCACAATTACACTCCTTTCACTGCGGCTGCATCAGGCATTCCTCCGATATCTGTCACTTACATGAGGTTATGCACCTTGACATCCTTGGTCTCATGGAAACATGTCTGACGGCCAGCTCTGTCTGCATCCTTGACCCTCTCCTTGGCCCGCCACTACTGTGCAGGGGGGGTGTGCCCTTGGCTTCCCTGAGGGTATTCCTGCCACTGTCACTCCTACTTAGACCTACTCCACTCTGGAATGGCTTGTGTGAGGTCTCTCTCCACCACACCTTGACATTCTCAAACAGTGCGTACTGTGTCTGGGAAAACTGGTCAAATGTACTACTTCCTTTCTGAGTGTCCTCACCTCTCCTCCTCACTCATGTCCCCAGACACAGAAATCCTCATCCTTGGTGCTGTACGCATCCACCTGCATGCTTGTTGACGCCCCCACGTGACCTTTCTGTGACCTCAGCAACTCCCTCTCACCCTCTAGACTCCCGTCTGTCCCTACTCATTCTGCAGGGCACACTCTTGATGCTCTGATCTCATCTGACTTTCCCCTCTCCGTCCATCTCTGCACTCCTCTCTCCTGGAGTGATCACATTCTCCTCTCCTCCCAGCTCACCCTCACCACCCCACAGGCAAAGCCACCCTCACCACTGTCACACACCTTCTTGGTATTCCGACCCATGAAGTGTGTGTCAGTCGAGGCTCATGCTGCCAAAATCTCCCCCCCATCCAGCTCCCCCTTAGGCTCACTCCCATCCTGACAGGGCCCACTCCATGCTCCACTCCATGTCAGGTACACTGGATGTCTTTGCCACGGTCATGACCACCTGTCTGAAGCCCCATGCCAATTCAGAGTCCTGGCATGACTCGGATCTTGTGAACCCAAACCACAGGTGCCGGGTGGCAGAGAGGGAATGTCCTGCATCATGGCCATCCTCTGGCAAACTGGCCTGCCACATGCTCCAAAGGCAATAGCGCCTCACCCTTTTCACCAAGATGAGATCCCCAATCCAAGGGCACATATCTGCGGCATGTGACAACTCTGCAGGACACATAGAAATCTGAAAGGACCTTGCCGAGCCAGAAGCAGTGTGTACCTCCCCTGTCCCCTCCGAGCCCACAGCACTGCATGATTGTCTCTGTACCCCTATAGGCCACCCCCCCAGCACTTGTCTGCGCCTAACACCATCTGCCCTTGACGTCAAGTCCTACTTACCTTGTACAGCACTTCCAGCCGCCACTTCCCCTTGCACTTCATTGTGCCACCCACCCCTGCACTTGCGTGACATGAATGACACCAGCACCAGTAGGATTGTTGACTGGCATCCCCTTCTGCCCCACCACCCCTCAGTGCTCCGCTGTACCTTCATACATTACTTGACCGGTGCTTCACGAATGCAATATGAATCCTTTACAGGTGATGGGGAGGTGGAATCACATTGTTTACTGCATTTTGTTGATGTAGACAAGGCACTGTGCATCGTTGCCAATTTGGACTAGCAGATCCATGTACAACATGTATACTTATGGATGTGACGATGCAATGTCAGGACCAGAGTGGTTGAAATCCAAAAAAGTAGCCCTCCTCTCCCTCTTCACTTGGTGGCTATGTCACATGCCATGTGTGTGATGGCATGTGCCTTTGACATGGCAATCACCGGCCAATGTGTGATGGCAGTGCTAGGCAGCAAGGTGAGCAGGCGTTGCTCTCCAATCTGTACATTGTATGCCCTGAGCCTCCCCTACAGACCCAGTGATGGTGAATGCATAGGAGGTCTCCCAGTCATGTTGGACATGTGTCGTAGAACTACTGCCTCTGTTGTTCATTAGCCCTTGTTGCATGCCATGGTGCTAATGCCTGTTTCCATTTTTCTCTTTCATGTCTTTGCAGGGGACGAAGCACTTGTTGATGCTGGGGATGTGGTGGTGGAGCCGTCCCAGGAGGGCAACCCGGGCCGACCTACCACAAGTGAGGGACGTGGTGTGTTTGTGGGTGAAAACCCACAAGTGCTGCAGGCCGTGCTGTCGAGGGGTGTCTCTGGGGGTTCCTCCCCCGAGCAGTATTCAGGTGTAGACTCGGAGGATGACACCTATGTGCAGTCGCAGGTGAGTGTTCTTGGGAGAGAATCTCCTCTGTCCGACCCACCTGCAGCCGGGCCATTGCCCTCAATGGGGATGTCAGTGTCGGCAGATCAGCCTCCGGTGGTTACGGATGCAGGGCCACACCACCCAATCTCTGATCCTGTTCCTGGGGCTGCAGATCAGAGAGGGAATGCAGTCCTGCAGCCTGAGGCCTTGCCGGCACAGCAAGGCGCAGTCCGCCTTGCCCCAGGCAGGTGTGGTGCCCGTCAACGTGGTGGCCGTATGCCACCTGGCAATACCGTTTGGGAGCAATCCATCTACGGTATGGCCACCCAACAGGCAGCATCATCCGAGATGATTGCACAGGCCATGGATAGGGTGGCCACTTCCATTGTCCCCCCAGAAAGGCTGATGGAGCGACTGGAGCAGGCTACAGAGTCCATCTGCCAGGCACACAGGGAGGATATGTTGGCGTCCAACATGGACAGGCGGGCGGCACTGGCGACTCTGCGGGAATCACTTTCCATGGAGTCCCAGCGCCACAGGGAAGGCCTGAGGGAAGAACTCCGTCACCTCAGGTCGACCCTGTTAGAGCTTGAGGCTTCATCCCATAGAAGGACAGAGGAGCAGCTGGAGCGTCTGACACGGACGCTCTCGGCCGAGATGCAGGCAACTCGTGCGGAGGTCAGGTCATCCCGGGAGTTACTGCATGGGGACCTCCGCATGATTATAACCCAGAACCAGAACTACCAGACCCGCCTGCTTGCAGCCATGGAGGAGCAAACTCGTGCTTTGCGTGGGCTGCCTCCCATTGTCACACCATCTTCTGAGGCAGCTCCCCCACCTCCAGAGTCAGCTGCAGGGTCTGGCCAGAGCCATAGCGACTCATCTCCCACAACAGAGTAGCCGTGTGGGCCACGAGCCTATGGGGTGTTTTCCTTTCCCATGATCCACACAGGTGGATTGTGGCGTGCATCCTGTCCTCGGACCTCATAGGTGCCCCCCCCCCCCGCCGGCCCTTTCATGGCCATTTTTTCTCATTTTTATTTTTATTTTGCAAGAGTGTTGCCTTGTGTGGGTACCTGGGCATACACTGTATTGTGGCTGGGCACATGCAGGCTTGTCCTGAGTTTGGTTTCGATGCTTGGGTAGCAGACATCCACACCCCTCCTGCTTCCGTTTCCATGGGCTTGCAAAGGGTGTGCCCAAGTGACAGCAAATTACACGGTGACATTGGACTCCCATGAGCTGTTGGCCAGTCCATAGTCAATACTGTGTAGACATTCATAGTGTTCATTGTTGTTGCACCTAACTATGCATGATGGTTTGATATGTGCCTCTACTTACATATGTTGCTCATGTTTTGCAGGTATTTCACACAGATCTTCACAAGGGCATACTCTCTGGAGTCAGACTACATGTCGGTAGATATGCACTGACACTTTTGCATGGTGCCATCACTGTACATCTGGACGGTGAGGACATACCAGCAGAATCAGGTAATGAGACTACCATTGATTACATGCAATGTGTCTTGTTTGGGTGGGCTTCAGGGTGGGTTGGTGTGTAATTTGATTGAAAATACTCTTACACAGGTGTGTAGTAGTGGCTCCAGGGCGGTTAGCTGCTCAAGTGCGGCTATGTTCCATTTGGGGCACTGCTATTTGTGACACTGGTGTCATGTTGTGATGGCCAGTTTGTTTGCTGTCACATACCATGACATGGTGTCCTCAGTGGCGGGACTGTGAAGGGAATGGGTGACATGGCAATGTTGTCATGTAGTGAATCGCCTGTGGCAATGCATATTAGATTGATGGAGTTGTGTCTTTGCGTTGTGATGCATTGCTGGTGTATGTGTAGCTAGGGGTGCACACATATTGACACTTCCATGTTAACAATCTCAGGCTGATGTGTATCTGACTGTTTATTGTCAAGTAATTTTCAGACATTGTCAGGTAGTGTCATCATTGATTGTCAGATGGTATGTGCCAGAGCAGTGTGCACTAGCCAGCACTGTGATTCCTAGGTGAAGAAGTTGGCCACCAGTTGCGTACGGGCTGCCTCCCCCCGTGCCCTTTCCCCTCCCATGCGCAGCGGGCGTGCATGTGGTTGTGGATGTGGGGGCACCACCATGTCCACGGGCAGGCCCCGGCGTGTTGCAACGTTGTGCAGGACACATGCTGCCACTATGATCCTGCACACTATTCGGGGAGCATATAACAGCTGCCCGCCAGAACGGTCAAGGGAGCGAAAGCGTGACTTCAGCACTCCGAATGTGCGCTCCACTATGCCCCGTGTTGCAATGTGGGCTGTGTTGTACCTTACCTGGGGTGGCGTGGTGGGGTTCCGGATTGGGGTCATCATGTGGGGGCTGATAGGGTAGGCACTGTCCCCTGCGGAGGTGGTGATGGGTATCATTAGTGGTGTTGTGTCATGACCCAGTATCTGACATGCATGCATGTGCATTGGCATTCATGCTCACCAAGCAGCCATGTATCTCCATGCTGGCCAGCCTCTAGGTCCCGGCATAGGGTAGACATTCTGTAGATGAAGCTGTCGTGGGTGCACCCTGGATAGTTGGCATATACTGATGTGATTATTCCCTTGGCATTGCATACAACTTGCACGTTGATGGAATGCCAGTGCTTGCGGTTTCTATAGATGTGCTCTGTTGCCCTGGGTGGACGTAGAGCCACATGTGTGCAGTCAATTGCACCAAGCACTTTGGGGAATTGAGCCACACCATAGAATTCCTGGATGCACGTCCGCCTTTCTGCATGAGTCCTGGGGAGATATATGTGCCTGCGGACTGATGGCCGTGCAGTGATGATGTTCAAGACCTGGTGTAGGCAGCGTGACTGCGTGGCCTGTGACACACCACCCACTATGGCACTTGTCCGCTGAAAGGATCCAGTGGCCAAGAAGTGCAGTACATTCAGGACCTTCTGCAGGGGGCTGAGTGCTTGGGAGCACAGGGTGGGTGATGTGAGGTCATCCTCCCACTCACTGACCAGGTCCAGTATGATGTGTGCTGGAAACCTGTACCTCCCATACACCTGGTCATCAGGCATCCCGAATAGGCTGGTTCTGGGTGTGAATATTCTGGCCCTGACTCTCCTCCTCCTCCTCCTTTGGTAGCCCACTGCCACTGCTGCTAAGAACGGTATGTTCATCCTGGCATCTGGCTTGTTTATTGAAAAGTGCGCAAATTAATGCCTTGCGCGTGTTGTAGGCGAGCGTGTGAGCCTCGCACCCCTGGAATCGAGTTCCCACTCCAATCGCGTGTGGAAATTCCCACGCAGCAGGCATACAGGTGCGCTGACGTACTTGCTTGTGTAAGTGGCCGCGCGCCCCTGAAATACACGTACTTAGGCCAATGGCGTGTACGCGCACTTTTGGCCAATTACACGCGATGAAATACACGTACATAGGCCAATGGCGTGTACGCGCACTTTTGGCCAATTACACGCGATGACACTCTGACGTGCAGTATTTCCACGTGTGCTCCGTCTTCGAGTGCTGAGTGGGGAACGCCCGTGCGGATCACGTCAGACGCGCTTACGCGATGAGGGACTCTGGTCCAATAGAATCGCGTATGCGTGCTGACGCACTTACGCGCTAAGGGCCTTTCCTCGGATTTCACGCTGACGTGCAGGAATTTCACGTGCCAAATCACTCCGTATCAAGCTGGCCACCCGAAAACACACGGAACACCACGCTCCTGCCCCGAAGGCCGAGTTACTGCCCCCCCAGTGCCCTGAGCAGCCTCCCACGTGCTATCTGCTGCTGCCTGCCTGCCTGCCTGCCTGCTGCCACCGTGCCCTGCCATTTGGTGCCTGCACATCAGCCATCTGCAGGGGTCCACTTGCTGTGTCCACCCCTGCTGGAACTGAAGACTCCCAACTGGGATTACATCGCTCCACAGCCCAGCCCCAGGACCCAGTTGCCCACCCACACCTGCCTCTGGGGTTGCCATGTCGGGCACTTCTACATCTGGCACCAGTGGCAACCCCAGGCCAGAGGGGCAGAGGGGCACCAGCTTCACTGCCACCGAAGTTAGTGTCCTGGTGGAGCATGTCCTGGGGCAGTATGATGCCCTCTTTGGATCGTCCCGCGCCAGCAAGGAAGGACGGGAGAGGATCTGGGCCGACTGTGTGGTTGCCATCAACGCGGAGGGGGTGGCAACCCGCAACGTCTTGAAGATCAAGAAGCGCTGGGAGGACTTGAGGTCCAGGACCCTTGTGAAGGCCCGGCGCCTCGTGGAGGGGGGCGGGGGCCACATGAGTTCCATCCAGAAGAGGGTCCTGGAACGCGTACGCCCAGCGCTCCACGCCCAGATCCTTGAGAGGGAGACCCGTCTGGAGTTGAGCGGTAAGTGTCCAAGCATCACTGTGTGAGACAGGGCATGTTGCGGTGTGCTGGTTCTATGATACTTGCCTGTATGTGTGCCATGGGCCATGTATGCATGTATGTGTGCTGGGACATCATGGTAATGCATGTGCGACCAGTGATGTGTGACCCACATGGTTGTTGCATGTGTTGAAATGCGGCATGGGGAGCACTATGCAGATTTGGGACATGAGAGCATGCCAGTCTCTGTACCTGGACATGGATGGGGGTGAAGGATGGGTGCTGATGCCAGGTACATATATGGTAGCCATGTCTGTGTGCCTGACCTGCATGTCTGTGACTTGTGCATGCCATGGATGCATGACTCATGTGTGTGACAATGCACAGATTCAGTGACGCACCCAACTTACCCTTGTTTTGCCTGTGTTCGGTGTGATTGGGGCCAGATGGATGTGACTGAGGTGAAGTGTGTGCATGTGATATGCATGAGCCATGATGCATGTGAGTTACATATCATTGAATGTTTCAAGAGTCAATTGGACATGCATGGAAATGTGCATGGCATGCACCATGCCTGTTACTGTGTGTGTTTTGCCTGGACTGACCCATGTGTTGTGGAGGGACATGATGGAAGTGTACTTTGACAGGGGTGCTCATCTGCTATTGCTTCCTGTCTAGGGGACCATTGTACAGTAGCCTGATGCTTGTGTCCTTTGTCTCCCTCTACGCAGCGGCTAGTGAAGAAGAGGGCGGAGACGGCGCTGTGGAGCAAGGCGGCGGGGATGCCCCCACGGCTGCAGCGGAAGGGGTGGGTGAGCCCCCACAGGGGCCTGCTACGGCGGGAGACGGTGAGGAGCCATCCAGGTTGGTGGTTTGCACAGAGGAGGAGGAGGCCGACACTGGTGCACACATGGGGCCTGGTGGGAGCATCCCTGCTGGTGCAAGTGGTGCAGTCCAGGGCCAGGGGCAGGAGGCAGCACAGGTCACCGTGGAGGTGCCTGTGCATGTCGCTGTCCCTGACCCTGTGAGTGCACCACCATGCACCAGCAGGGATGCCCCGTCCCAGGCCCGTCCGCAGGTAGAGGGGAGGTCCATGTCAACTGACTCCCCTCCACCTGCGGCCGTGGGAACCCCTGGCCGCGTGGAGCAGGTCCTGATTGGGGTCGCGATGCGCACGGCTGTGATTCGTGATGCCGTGCGTGCTTCCCGGGAGGAGCACGCACGTCATCACGAAGTGCACCGTGCCGACGTGGCCCAATTGGGATCGGCCATGTTCGGGGGGTTCCTGCATGTGTTGGCCAATCTGACGGCCCTCTCCTCCTCTGTGCAGGCTATCCACCGGTCGTTCTCCTTGCCGTCTTCCGGCCCAGATGCCACCATGGCCCCCTGTGGACCTGCCCCGACCAATGCAGCGAGCTCGGTGGGGATCCCATCCCTGCCGCAGTTGGGAGTCGGAGGTCCAGCAGGGGTGGACGACACAGCAAGTGGACCCCAGCAGATGGAAGATGTGCCGGCATCATCGGGCAGGGCACGTGCACGACGGCGTCGGTGGTTACCATCAGCCTGGATGCCGTCGTGCTGGCAGAGGCAGTGGCGTCGGAGGCAGCAGCGGGCTCGACGTGGGAGGCATCATGGCTCAGGGCCATCAAGATCGGAGGGGCAGGCATCGGCCGGAGGGCAGGGCAACCCTGGCATGGCGGTGTGTTCCGTGTGGGAGGAGTTTGGCCAGCGGATAGGTGCGGAGCGGCAGTGGGCGGAAGAGGAGCGGCTCGCCATGGCCAGGGCGGAGATCTCCATGCATCAGGCATTGAGGCGGGCTGAGTGCCTCGAGGAGGCTCGCAGGGAATTTGGTGAGCACATGGGGTTGTCCCTGCGAGACCTCGGGGCCAGGACTGAGTCCCGCCTCCAGGACATTGACATGGAGTTCGAGGATGCCCTGGCCAGCATCACCAAGTGAGCCGCAGGACTAGCCCGCTGCCTTTGTATATAGTTTTTTAGTTAGTTAGTGCTAGGTTTCCTTTATTTCTTTTTATTATTTTGGACCGCTTGGACAATGGCCACTTCTTTGTACATATTTTTTTAATTTGTTAGTATTAGGTTTCATTAGTGGTGTTGGGCTCATGGACCCTTGAACAATCCTGTATATATTGTTATTTTTTGGGAGGTACATTTTTTTACTTTCATATTGTTTACACCATGTCGTAATGGTTTTTCTTTCATTTCATACTACATGTGTTTACTTTGGACAAAATCTATTGATTTTTCTATCCTTTGTTTTTTGGTTTCTCATTTTTGTTCCCGGACATGGACCTTTTATTTGCTTTGCCAGATAGTTGTATTAGTTTACTTGATATTTTTTTTAATACATTTTTATATTATCTTACACTTGTGTCATTTTTTCTTTGGTTTCTTACATGTCATGATATGGGTTTTGACATTCACTTGCACCCATTGTGTATGTGTGTGTGGCGGACATGTGTTCTTTTGCATACTTGCCTTTGGGGTTGTGTCATGTGATTGCATTCACTATGTGGGTGCATGCAATCCTTGCCTGGGTGTTTGTGCTGGGTATGCTGGCCATTACTGCCATTATTGTGTATCGTCAGGACCAGGGGCCAGGGGGACATGGGTGGGGGCCTGGTGGAGGGTGCCCCTGGTGGATGGGGGGTGGGGGGTGGTGGGAGACATGGGTGGGGGCCTGGTGGAGGGTGTCCCTGGTGGATGGGGGGTGGGGGTGGTGGGAGACATGGGTTGGACATGGGTGGGGGCCTGCTGGCAGGTTCCCCACAGTGCTGGGGGTGGGGGTGGTGGGAGACATGGGTGGGGGCCTGGTGGAGGGTGTCCCTGGTGGATGGGGGGTGGGGGGTGGTGGGAGACATGGGTGGGGGCCTGGTGGAGGGTGTCCCTGGTGGATGGGGGGTGGGGGTGGTGGGAGACATGGGTTGGACATGGGTGGGGGCCTGCTGGCAGGTTCCCCACAGTGCTGGGGGTGGGGGTGGTGGGAGACATGGGTGGGGGCCTGGTGGAGGGTGTCCCTGGTGGATGGGGGGTGGGGGGTGGTGGGAGACATGAGTGGGGGCCTGGTGGAGGGTGTCCCTGGTGGATGGGGGGTGGGGGTGGTGGGAGACATGGGTTGGACATGGGTGGGGGCCTGCTGGCAGGTTCCCCACAGTGCTGGGGGTGGGGGTGGTGGGAGACATGGGTGGGGGCCTGGTGGAGGGTGTCCCTGGTGGATGGGGGTTGGGGGTGGTGGGAGACATGGGTTGGACATGGGTGGGGGCCTGCTGGCAGGTTCCCCACAGTGCTGGGGGTGGGGGTGGTGGGAGACATGGGTGGGGGCCTGGTGGAGGGTGTCCCTGGTGGATGGGGGGTTGGGGGTGGTGGGAGACATGGGTGGGGGCCTGCTGGCAGGTTCCCCACAGTGCTGGGGGTGGGGGTGGTGGGAGACATGGGTGGGGGCCTGGTGGAGGGTGCCCCTGGTGGATGGGGGGTTGGGGGTGGTGGGAGACATGGGTTGGACATGGGTGGGGGCCTGCTGGCAGGTTCCCCACAGTGCTGGGGGTGGGGGTGGTGGGAGACATGGGTGGGGGCCTGGTGGAGGGTGTCCCTGGTGGATGGGGGCGTGGGGGGTGGTGGGAGACATGGGTGGGGGCCTGGTGGAGGGTGTCCCTGGTGGATGGGGGTTGGGGGTGGTGGGAGACATGGGTTGGACATGGGTGGGGGCCTGCTGGCAGGTTCCCCACAGTGCTGGGGGTGGGGGTGGTGGGAGACATGGGTGGGGGCCTGGTGGAGGGTGTCCCTGGTGGATGGGGGTTGGGGGTGGTGGGAGACATGGGTTGGACATGGGTGGGGGCCTGCTGGCAGGTTCCCCACAGTGCTGGGGGTGGGGGTGGTGGGAGACATGGGTGGGGGCCTGGTGGAGGGTGTCCCTGGTGGATGGGGGGTGGGGGGTGGTGGGAGACATGGGTGGGGGCCTGGTGGAGGGTGTCCCTGGTGGATGGGGGTTGGGGGTGGTGGGAGACATGGGTTGGACATGGGTGGGGGCCTGCTGGCAGGTTCCCCACAGTGCTGGGGGTGGGGGTGGTGGGAGACATGGGTGGGGGCCTGGTGGAGGGTGTCCCTGGTGGATGGGGGGTTGGGGGTGGTGGGAGACATGGGTGGGGGCCTGCTGGCAGGTTCCCCACAGTGCTGGGGGTGGAGGTGGTGGGAGACATGGGTGGGGGCCTGGTGGAGGGTGCCCCTGGTGGATGGGGGGTTGGGGGTGGTGGGAGACATGGGTTGGACATGGGTGGGGGCCTGCTGGCAGGTTCCCCACAGTGCTGGGGGTGGGGGTGGTGGGAGACATGGGTGGGGGCCTGGTGGAGGGTGTCCCTGGTGGATGGGGGGTGGGGGGTGGTGGGAGACATGGGTGGGGGCCTGGTGGAGGGTGTCCCTGGTGGATGGGGGTTGGGGGTGGTGGGAGACATGGGTTGGACATGGGTGGGGGCCTGCTGGCAGGTTCCCCACAGTGCTGGGGGTGGGGGTGGTGGGAGACATGGGTGGGGGCCTGGTGGAGGGTGTCCCTGGTGGATGGGGGTTGGGGGTGGTGGGAGACATGGGTTGGACATGGGTGGGGGCCTGCTGGCAGGTTCCCCACAGTGCTGGGGGTGGGGGTGGTGGGAGACATGGGTGGGGGCCTGGTGGAGGGTGTCCCTGGTGGATGGGGGGTGGGGGGTGGTGGGAGACATGGGTGGGGGCCTGGTGGAGGGTGTCCCTGGTGGATGGGGGTTGGGGGTGGTGGGAGACATGGGTTGGACATGGGTGGGGGCCTGCTGGCAGGTTCCCCACAGTGCTGGGGGTGGGGGTGGTGGGAGACATGGGTGGGGGCCTGGTGGAGGGTGTCCCTGGTGGATGGGGGGTGGGGGTGGTGGGAGACATGAGCAGGTATGCAGGGTAGTTCCCTGTGGTGTGTGCTGCCTGCAGGGGCCGTGGAGGGTGTACAGGTAATGCCTGGGAGCACACAGCCAATTCGCGTGTGGAACTTCCCGCGCACTCCTGCAATCCACGTACCCGGCCATATCGCGTGTGGAACTTCCCGCGCACCCCTGCAATCCACGTACCCGGCCATATCGCGTGTGGAACTTCCCGCGCACCCCTGGAATCCACGTAGCCGGCCATATCGCGTGTGGAACTTCCCGCGCACCCCTGGAATCCACGTAGCCGGCCATATCGCGTGTGGAACTTCCCGCGCACCCCTGGAATCCACGTAGCCGGCCATATCGCGTGTGCAACTTCCCACGCACCCCTGGAATCCACGTAGCCGGCCATATCGCGTGTGGAACTTCCCGCGCACCCCTGGAATCCACGTAGCCGGCCATATCGCGTGTGGAACTTCCCGCGCACCCCTGGAATCCACGTAGCCGGCCATGTCGCGTGTGCAACTTCCCGCGCACCCCTGGAATCCACGTAGCCGGCCATATCGCGTGTGCAACTTCCCGCGCACCCCTGAAATCCACGTACCCGGCCATTTCGCGTGTGCAACTTCACGCGCACCCCTGCAATCCACGTACCCGGCCATATCGCGTGTGGAACTTCCCGCGCACCCCTGCAATCCACGTACCCGGCCATATCGCGTGTGGAACTTCACGCGCACCCCTGGAATCCACGTAGCCGGCCATATCGCGTGTGGAACTTCCCGCGCACCCCTGCAATCCACGTACCCTGCCATATCGCGTGTGGAACTTCACGCGCACCCCTGGAATCCACGTAGCCGGACATATCGCATGTGCAACTTCCCGCGCACCCCTGAAATCCACGTAGCCGGCCATTTCGTGTGTGGAACTTCCCGCGCACCCCTGTAATCCACGTAGCCGGCCTTTTCGCGTGTGCAACTTCCCGCGCACCCCTGAAATCCACGTACCCTGCCATATCGCGTGTGGAACTTCCCGCGCACCCCTGGAATCCACGTAGCCGGCCATATCGCGTGTGCAACTTCCCGCGCACCCCTGAAATCCACGTAGCCGGCCTTTTCGCGTGTGCAACTTCCCGCGCACCCCTGTAATCCACGTACCCTGCCATATCGCGTGTGGAACTTCCCGCGCACCCCTGTAATCCACGTACCCTGCCATATCGCGTGTGGAACTTCCCGCGCACCCCTGAAATCCACGTACCCGGCCATATCGCGTGTGCAACTTACCGCGCACCCCGGTATGCACGCACACGTTTATTTTTTCTCTCTGCGCGTGTCTGTGTTTGTGGGTACCCCTTTGTACGTCTTTTGTCCTGGAGGGCCACAGTATTGGACATTGATCATGTCTGTATATAGGTGCTATTTGTTGGCGCACCTTTTAGCGCACATTTCTTGCAGGCGCAGAGACGCTACCGCCTGCTTTCTTGTGGCGGTCGTGTTTGTGCCTGTTTGTGCCTGTGCGCTGCTTTGAGCGTGCGCTTTTTTGCCCTATTCTATTCCATGAATACGTGTTGTATGCGAGCGTGTGGGCGTTCCGCGCACTTGCCTCCTAAACTTTCCCCGTGCCGCCCACATTCTTCCCCATTCCGAGTGTTGTGCCCCATTTTATTCCCCATTCCGAGTGTCCCGCCCTGTGTCCCGCCTACTTTAGAGCTGTGCGCTGCGCTCGGAGTGATGGCGCAGTGGCCGTGGCGCACGACGTTGGTTGACCTGTGCGCCGGCCTGCGCCGCGCGTTTTTTCCGCGCACGTCCTCTGCTTTTCTTGCGCAGGGACTTCCATGAACCGACGTGCGCTGGTTTCCCTGCGCTTTGCGCTGATTTTCGGCGCAGCGCACGTATTGGCCCCTCTGCGCCGGGATTTTCGGCGCACATTTATTCCATGAATCGGCCTGTAAACTGCCTGATTAATATATTCTTTCTGTACGCCGGCCTGGTTCTTGGCTTACCTATTGCTAAAGGCTGAGGGATCTACATGGTATATGAATCACAGAAAGGGCTACAAAATTAAAGGAATATTGGTGTGGCACTTTTGATGGAGGGGGATGAACTCCCTGTATTGATTGTTGCCACATGAATATATTCAACAATATTCACCAAAAGGTATCTTGTATCTGTAGAGACAGTACATGATGTGAAATGGTAAAATATAGTATAAGAAGACAAAAAGCAAACAGAGTAAATTAAAACAATAAACACAAGAACATCAATGGGAAGAGTGGGTCCAGATATTTGCATATCAGGGAGAACACAGCAGTCCAAAGGATGTCCATGTCCATCAGGTAGCGTGTTGAATCCAGAGAATTATTGTAGGGACAGTCTGCCCGCTCAAGCTGTATTTCACATTCCACCTCATCAATCTGACAATAAGTGAGTCAGCAGTTTGAATGTGACAGCAGAACTAATGAAGGAGTTAACCGTAAATGGGAACCCTACAATGGTAGACACATGATGATTGAGCTCAACGACTACATGGGCTGGCATGGTAGGTCACATATGAGCAGAAGCAGATTAGGAAATGCTCAAAACACTACCCACAACTACTCTCTGGCAACCATCTTAATGAACACAGTCCAACACTGCCATCTACAATGTATCCTGATATGGTCCCACGCAGCCGGTCCAAACCTCTCATCCTACTTTCTCTCTTGCTTACAACAGCAGCATCAGCTGTGCAGAGCCCTGTCAAGTCCATTAAATGGTCACCATCCTAAGGCAATCTGCAGGATTGTACATGGACACATGAACTAGATCCAAAAGTACAAGGAACCAATGGTTTCAATTCCCAGCATCAAGCACAGTGTGGCACCCACATACCAACAGTGCCCAAATCAACACCAGTATTTCTACTCACTCAGAAGTGGGGGCTCCTATTCTTCTTCTTCCTACCCAGGAAGTGAGAGAAATGCATCTGTCTCCTTTGGACTTTCAGGAATGAGGCTCTGAGGCAGACTGAACTTTGCCTTCTCTTCTTTCTGTGACTTATTTTCCTGAATATGTAATACCTTAATTCATGTGTTGCTCCAAAATGGAATAGGCATGATGGAATGTTTGCAACTGGAATGTGTATGGTAAGTTGTAAGGTGACGAGAAGCTATGCCAACTGTATCAAACAGGACCATGTGACCTCCTGTTTTGTCCTGGCTACCAGGGAGAAGAGGATGTTTAATGATCACCCGAAGCACTGATTTTTGCTTTACTGCATCCTAAAATCTAGGCTTGTTTTATTTATGATCTCCTATTTAGGTCTCAATTATAAGAATGAAATTAATTACGCTAAAATACATTACAGCAGTGTTCCTCCCCAAATCAAGACCACAAAGGTGAGAAGGTTTAGCACAGTCCTGGGGATCCAGGGGCACAAGTTCATTGCATCACATTCTTTTCAAGGACCACTCTAAGCAGCATTTTCACATGGCCAATTGCCCTATAGCAACTGTTTTTAGTATGATAATAATTTGATTGTGATATAGTCCACAATTTGGAATGTACACAAACATAAAACATAAAAGTAATTAATAAACATAAACATAAAACCTAATATCCTAGCATAAAATGCTGTAATCATAATATAAAATACAACACAATTATTATTGTGATACACAATGTCAATCCCAAATTCAAGAGCAAGTACAAAACACAAATGCAAATACAAATACAAATGCAACTGCTGTCTATAGCTCTCCATGATTCCACAGCCCTCTAAGTCTTTAAATGCTTTCGTCAGGAAGGATGGTCTTAACAAGAGTCCATACCCTAAAAAAGGCAAGCTGCATTACCATGGATTCAGAGTTCAGACATAAATCCCAAAAAGGATCCCTAGTAATAGCCTCATACCTATTTACCAGTTTACCCAACAGGCACATGTACACCAGCCCTAATTTGGAGCAAAGGGTAAGGACATGTCTAGTTGATTCTAAGGATTCTGAACACTCACAGATTCGACAGGTCCTGTAGGTCCAAATATTTTTAGAAAATACGACGAAGAGAGGCATTTCCACTGAAACGAAACTGTGAAGCATGACCTGTTGGTTTGGGCTCTCTAGAAGAAGACTGTCTAGTTGTCAATTAGTTGCTGATAACAGGTCCTGAAAAGGTAACCTTGAGGTCAAGCTTCCCATAAAACTGTACATTAATCAATGATCAAGGCCTTTGAAGCCAAGCAGAAGAAAATGCTAAGATAAATACGGATAAACCAGATGGCTGGTCACACTGTTTCAGGGCAATGGAAACCTACTTAATGGGGACATGTTATGCCTTACCAGTGATTAAACATTTAATACAGTTTTTCCTTGATAAACAGAGCAGCGTGTGTCTGACAGAGCCCACACCATGTTCAAATTAAACAGGAGAAAATGCCCATTGTGACCTGTAAAAATGAAATTGGCGTGATGTACATAGTTTGTTATGGGGAAAGTATGATTGTTGCCATTTACATGCACCTGAGCAATGGGAGAGTTTGCATGGCGGTAGATCATGAAAATAAGGTCCAAATGGGAAATGATCCAATTTTTCGAAATTTCGGCGCAGCAGGAAACCGCAAAAAATTGTAACTCTGCTCAGGAAGGGCATGTCAAAGTAAAATTAGCATGGCCACATTCAACGTAAAATATAGAACCCATATATATACATCATCATGGGGTTATTTGAAAAACCAATGGAGTTATTGCAGTATGAGATTTTTCAGAACAAAAGATGCACAAATCCTTGTCAATTTGAAATGATGTATATATTCCCCTCCCTCAGCCTACATCATACATATCTCCCAAAGTCTGGTCCTATCTGCAGCCAGTGGGTGTTCTGGTGGGAGGTGAAGGGAACATGCTAGCCAATCCTGACCACAGCAATTATGACAAGGTTGCTGTGTCACTAGCCCTAGAAAAGGCCCAGGCTTGCATCACAACTGGGCTTTTTGTCAATTATTCCGGGAGAGAGCTCCTGCTGGACTCTTGTGAGCAACAACTTGGAGAGATGCCTCAATCCTTGCATTGGAGAAAGTGGCTGGGACATAGAGAAATGAGTTGGGACCCAAACAAGAGGAGCAGAAGCAGTCTGGGTGCAGGAGAACATCCCTGACTGAAAGCCCTTGACCAGATATGTGCTGTCCTCAGAGGAGCCCTACTGTTTCCCCTGACCAAAGCCTCCCATGTAAGATATCGCAAAGCCATCAATTGTGTGGGGAGCCAACTGCCTTTATCCCTATCCATTAGTGGGTTGAGTGGGGTGAAACTGGGTAGGCCCTTCGCACAAATAATTAAATCTCACTCAAACTTATTCCCCATAGAAAACCAGCCTCTCTGTTCAAATGTCATTGGGCCTCATTACACGGACGGCGGTAACCATGGCACTATTAGCGCCATGGTTGCCACCAGTATTTTACCGAGTCCGCCTTGGTGAATAGGGGAATTACCGCCCCATTCCAAGGTTGGCGGGGTGGTAATTCCCCATTCACCAAGACCCTTCCCCATTCCCATTTGAGCCCCCACAGGGCTCAAAGGAGAATGGGGAAGGTGCAAATAATGGTACCGCTATTGGCGGTACCGTTATTTGCCTTGAAGTCCCTCAGCGGGTCCCTTCCTTAACGTGTGGTATCGCCGCACATTAAGGACGGACCCGCTGAGGGACCTTGTAGTATGGCGCTAAGGGATTACCGGCACCGGTGCCCTTACCGGTGCCGGTAATCCCTTAGCGCCATCCGTGTAATGAGGCCCATTGTGTTGGGAGCAGCCATCCTTAAATCTTTACATTGAAGTGTGGGGAGGAGAAATTGTGTAGACCCTTGGCACAGTTGAGTAAAGTAAATTAATGAATTCCCATATAGAAAATCATGGGATAAGTGTTGTTAGAATTCGAAACTAAAAAAGCTCATGCTCAATGTGTTACAACAGGTTTAGCCCATAAAGACTTGGTTAACTGTTTCTGAAATCTTTGACTTCCACATAGAAAGGGGGGGGGTCCATAATCCCAAAAGGAAGTAATCCACAAAACACCACCTTTCATGTCAGAGTGGATAGTGTAAAAGAAAATTCTCCATTCCTTTTAAATCATAATTATAAAGTATTGCATCTCATCAGTCTGTGGGTACACACATGAAATTTCCCTTTTTGATTCCTATTTTTCTCTGACCCCAAGTTATCAAGTCCTGCCTTTTATTTTCAAGTATGTTGGAAAACGATTTTCATTTGAGATAATTTTTCCCAACCTTGCCTTTTACATAACAAGCTCAAAATGGGTTTTTCCCATTGAATTCCTTTCCCAAAGAGCGACTTTTTAAATCAGCAGCAAAACGATTTTTCCATTGTGCTCACACTTCTTGCACCTTGCCTTTCAATCAAAGGGGTCATATTTAATTGAGGCATGGAGGGTGGGGGCTGCTGGGAGAAAAGTATTGTTTCAAATTAAGTTATTTCTGTGTATCTTGTATGGTATTGGAAACGATTTCTATTGGTTACATTGAAATTAAGTCTGTGTAAGCTACCATCACATGTTTCAAAATTTTACTTGCGTTGTTTTATATAACAGAGTTATTGTGTGATCTTGGGAGTTGCCAGAGCATTGGTTGCTGATGTAAGCATTTTATCAACTATAAATAAATAAATAAATAAATATTTTACTCCACACCGGCCGGGTTCCTTGTCTGTTGGTTACACACAGTATTTGTTGGGGTTGGGTGAGAGATGGGTTGGTGGAGGCGTCATATGAAAAAAATAGCAAACATTTAAATCACTGTGTTTCAATTTTAGGGCACTTAAGATCATAACAACTTACTTTTAAGAAAGACAATTAGAGCATTAGTGAAGAGGTTCAGACTCAAGCTGCAATGATGCTACTTTTGTGTTCAAACTCCCCATCATTCCTCTATGCCACCAATACCCTGGTTATGAATCTCGTGCATTGTAAGCTTAAAAACACCATTGTATGCCACCCTATGCTGGACTCCAACTTGGGGATCACATTCAGTGCCTACGCGAGAGATCAGTACTGTAAATCTTGCTATATGTTCGTTTTGACTAAATTTCATGTATGTGATATGCAGTTGCGTCTGACACTATACTGTGAAGAGAGTGGAGAAGGCAGTTCATATTTTTAAGCATATCAACGAAGGAGAAAAATTGTCACAGGTGACACGCCGAGGTGCATGATTACCAATACAGCAAATGGCAATGACAATTACAGCATGGCACAAAATATTCTAAAACTCTATTTTTTTAAATAAATGTTTCACTATGCCCAGAAAATATAAATGAGACCACAGCAGAACTTAAATTGTAATGGGAAATTACAGCAGACACCAGGCTCGGAATTCACTTCTTGTGAAATCATCTGGGGGTAAAGATTGCATCTTGGTTTAGGACATCTCCCATTGACTTAACTGAATTGCAAAATCTGACTATTGTTTCCATTTATACTGCGACCTGGTTCAATGGGATCCATAACTGAAACACCATCGTACAAGGATGTTCCTACTGAAAACAGATACCCAAAATGACCCCTTAGCATGCTCCCAGGGGCAATATGACGTTATGCATTTGCATTTCCTCTTGAGGTTGGAGCCTCAGCTTTAAACGTTAACAAATGTCAGCCTGGTACAATTAGGAAGTGCATTGAGATGTATCTGAGCTTAACTAAAGAAAATATGGCAAACGGCTTGATGGCTTTTTGACGAAACGTGCCACTTTGATTCAGCTTTAATAGAAAGACAATAAGCTGATGTATAGTAATAACTGATCATATATTTAATTCACCCCCGCTGTGAGTGCCTTTAAACATCTCTGTACAGGCTGTGGGATGAATGGAAACGGGAAGAGACAAGAAGCTGGGATAATATTCTCCAATCATCATACTGCTCCCCACGGCCCCCATGTGGGAGCTCATTTGCATGTGACGGTAGCATTGCCAGTAACACGTCAGGAATCTACTATTTTGCATTGGGAACAACCATGCAAGGGAGGCAACACCCCCACCCAAATGTGCTACAGCAATGAACTAAGCTGCCTTGTGTATAATAGAAGAACCATGTGGCTCCTTCTGTAATACTAAAGTGTGCAGCAGGCACGACTATACGTACTTGTGTCCAGTATATCTCATAGTGACAGGCTGAGCAGCTTTCATTTAAACTTAGGACACAAGGGCGAAACTAGCAGCCATGCTGTATAAATTAGCAACTGAAACTCTGTTTTTAAGTTCATGAAATCACCCACTTTTCACTGGCAAAATGCGTATGTTCTTCAAGTGCACTCACACGGAGTATGATATGATATATGTCATTTATAACATGCCTGTACACAAGTGTTTCTAGTCGTGACAAGACAAGGGAGGTGTAACAGTTCATTGAGAAACCACCCTCAACAAGGGGAGATCCTTCCCTCCCCACTCACATGGTTATGCAACAAACTGTTTAACAGCTTCTTTTTTAGCCCTATCTCAGACATGTATCATGCCCCTTGGGTCCCTCTACCCTGAGCTAACAATGAGCCAAGAACCAGGGAAAAAGATTGGTATTTATTTAAATTAAACGCAATAGAAATTGGCACAAAGTTTAAAAACCACTTTATTCGTGGCACAACACAATCAACTTCTCTCAGCAAAAATAAATCACCAAAGTGAGTTAAAAAGAACACAATCACAATTCTTAACTTGATGCAAATTACACTTCTCATTATCAAAGGCACTTTTGTAATGTTGTGTGATTTTGATTTTCCTGCAGGCTTAAAAGGGTAGCAGTAGGATTTCAAGACTGGTAAAAATGCATATGGCAATTATAATTTCACCCACACTTTTGGTTTAAAATAAACACAGGGTATTTTATCACTTTGTTTTTCAGACCCCCCTTGCTTTGGTCTATGTTAGGAAGTCAGACAGAAAAATTAGAATGCTTTGGGGAATTTGGGATTTCAGATTTCCCTTACTGAAAGGCCTGGGTTGGGGATGCTGGATAAAAAGGTTGGACTGATTTAAGTACAAAAACATCCCTCTTCCTTAAAGATGTCGGGTCAGCTGGACAACAAGGATTACCCAAGTAATGTATAGGCTTTAGTTTTTAGCACACACAGGGACGTGAGCTTTGTTCATTTCGTATTTTAACAAAATTCACCCCGTAGTGTTCTGCCAAATGGGGAATTAATTAAATTAATATTTTTGATTAAATAGGTTAAGGATCTACACAGTTTTGCCCACCACCCTCCCCACACCAACTACAAAGGGAAAAGATTCAGGACAAGTAGACTCCCCCATCTTTTGGTTTCCCAGGGCTCAGTTCTACTTACACAGCAAGCCTCTGTTTAAGGCTCAGGAAAGCCATCTACATCTCAGGTCACTGTGGAAAGATAGGGCAGGGGTCTGGTGACTCCACTCTCAAAAATGGGCTCCCGCCCTAGACCATAGGACCCTGTCAGCATTGAGGCCTTCCTAGAAATAGATGCCTCCACCCAGATGTACTCTCCGCAATCTCATTTGGTGTCTCCTTACAGCTGGCCGATGGGAAGTTTCAGCAGCCTTTCTGATTGTCTGTCTCTTCTCTGTCCTTTCTTTGTGTTTCCTTTTTCTGTTTGTCCCCTCCTATTAGAGTCCCCATTATATAGCAGCAATGACACCACCAATTTTACAATCTTGGGGAAGTACCCTGCAATAATTCCTGCCACTAGGATTGGACAGTTACAATTTTCTCTATGCCCACACCCAGTCTCCAAATCAGGATCTGTTTAGGGGTCTGGAGCAACATATGGCAACTACCATTTGTTCTCCTTTCAACTTTTTGGCAAAAACTATTTATCTATCACACCTTCATAATTTTACTAGCAACTGCCAAACTAAACATATTTTCTGGTTCAGCTAATCATGGGGGGTTAGATAAGCCGACCACCAAATCTGTATCATGCAGCACGGCCATGTGGCACCTTTCTGCCATTTCCATAAAAAGCACAACAGTTATGAATATGTAAGTTATTAAGCATAACCCTAATTTAATTGTCCACCCGCTCACCAACTCCCACATTTGGAACATGTTCAGATCAGCCAGAAACCTGTTTAACTGCCCATTACAGTTCCCAACAGGAAGATGAATTTTATTTCCCCAAAATCCCCTGGAAATTGCACAAAAAACGGTACACAGAAGAAATCCATCCACCCTATGATTGCTGAGAAAAAGGCCTAAATGATAATAGTCCTTTTAAATAAATTGTGAATCTTGATGTGGGACAAATGGACCTACCTCCTGCCTTCCGGCCATTTGTTTTCCCTGGGTCAGCCTGTACCTTTATCAGGCTCCTTTGTGTTGGAAGCTTGCTCTTTGAAGTGGGTGCCCCCATTTTCACACATACTAGTCGTGCTCCAGCCAAGGGTGACTTTTCTTGAAGTCCATGCTTTCAGAGCAGCAGGTCTGGAGAACACTGAATTTCAATGACTTTAGCAGAACATTTTTATTGTGATTGGTCCTTTGTTTGGAGATGTGACATCCAGGCTGAGAGTAGGAGTTTTCCTTTATGAAGTTTTGCCCACAGCCAGCAAAAGGGTCTGCCTTGAGCTGACGTTTTCCATGAAGATAAAGTGGCTCTTCAAATGTCACTGGAGGTTTGTGGGTGAAACATAGTATACAATGCTCTTTGTCAACCCCCACATCATGTTTTGTTTTCCTGACATTTTTCTGTGAGCAGTGATATATTTTCTTTTCACTTTCACATTTCAGTTTTTATTTGCACACATATGTGCAGGCCATTTTTGTTTTCAATATGTACAAATCCTGTTTTCCATTTGACAGGGATCTTTGATTCCTCTTTCTTTTGTGAATTAAAATGCTGCTTGTTCTTTGGTAATGACAGGTAGTCCCCTTTCCACATGGCTCTTTAATTTTACTTGAAAATTAACAACAAAGGAAGGCCGTTTTTGTTTCAGTGTTAAAAACTTTCCTATTCACGTGAAAAGGACTTTTGTTTGGGGCCTTTAAATGCACCCCACAGAGGGAAGACAGAGGAAGGACAAGCCAATGATCTTATTAGGCCTTGGGTCATTCAGATTGTGCAAGTGTGACAACGCAAAGTGTAGGGGGAATTGCCAGGAAGAGAGAAGTGTAAGTGCAATCAGGCAGCATTCCTCTGAGTAAGTGCAGCCAGTGCAGCGAGGCTCTGGGTAAGTGCAAGGAGGCAGGGGACTAAGTGCGCGGTAGGCCTGTAGGCAGTGCAGGGGAGACTGATCATGGAGGAACCTGGTACCTAGTGAGACTCAGAATGTAGCAAAGCAACCAATCAGTGCAGCAGACAGATAGGTCTGCAGGGGAGGGAGAGAGAGAAAGATGAGGAGAAAAGGAAGGTCCTTGGCTGCTTCCGGAACTTCAGGTGGTCCGGCTCAAGTTTGAGAGGGGCAAGGAGGCCATTCCAGAGTGAGGCACCTGCGGAGAAGACAGATCTACCCCTCCACTCTCTACCTGGAGAAGCTTCTGACCATCAGAGAGATGGAGGTAGTTCAGTGAAGGGCTCGAGAAGGAAAGTATTTTCAAAGCGATACTTGGATGTAGTGCAGGCCCGGTCCCAGAAAGCCTTGTGGACAATGCCGAGGGTCTTGAACTTTATCCATGCAGTCACTGGAAGCCAGTGGAGAGATTTCAGGGCTGGAGAGATAGAGACCCTGGGCTTGAGGCCAAGGATAAGTCTTGCAGTCCAGTTCTGGATAAGGTGCAGAGGGCAAAGAGTAGAGGAAGGCAGATTGAGAAAGAGGCTGTTGCCGTAGTCCTGCCTAGAGAGAACCAGGGCTCTGGAGACAGTGAGCTTCTGGAGGAATGTGAGAAAAGGAAGAATACTTCTTATGAAAGGCAGCTGGTAGTGGGCCCTCTTGGCAAGGTCCATGATGTGGGGAGAGAAGGAGAGAGTGGAGTCGAGATGACACCAAGGTGTTTTGCCTCACAGGAAGGCAAATGAAGAAGGCCCAAGGAGGGTGGACAGAGTGAGAGAGGGAAAACAGGAGCAGGGGTCCCAATGAGAAGGATCTCTGTCTTACTGGCATTAGGTCAGAGACACAACAATCCTGAATCGTGGATAGACAGTCAGTAATGAGCGAGGGAGTAGAGGAGGCTGAGGGGAGCCTAAAAGAGAGCTAGAGTGTCATCTGTTTAACACTGAAAGTTAGAGGAGAAGGTAGAGATCAGGTGGCCCAAATGGGCTAAGAACACAGTGAAGATCCATGGTGAGAGGAAAGAGCCCTGTGCAACACCACATGTGGAAAGAGAGGTGGTGGAGAGAAAGGACCTAAATTGGACATGGGAGGGTCAGTCCAGGAGGCAGGAGGTCAACCATTTCAGGGCCTGATCCATGATGCCCAGGTTCTCACGGAGTCGATTGATCAGGATGGCATGATACACTATGTCACAAGCAGAGGAAAGGTCAAAGTGGATGAGGACAGAAGGATGGCTGGGATCAAGATTAGAGAGCAGATTTTCACGAGTGTTTACATGCCTCTGGCTGCTCTGAAGCCAGACTGATGGTCATGGAGACAAACAACAGATTCACTGTGGAGAATAAGCTGGGAGATGGCCAGCTTTTCCAGGAGTTTGCCTAGGAAAGGAGTGATAGAGATCGGGCGGTAGTTTGTCAGACAGGTAGGATTGTCAGAAGGCTTTTTAAGGAGGGGGCGCACAAGGGAGTGCTTGAGGAGAGAGGGGAAAGATCCAGTGGCGAAAGAGTGATTGCAGGAATCAGCCAAGGCTGGAACAAGGGTGTTAATGTGGAACTTGATGGCTCTGCAGGAGCATGGGAAGAACCTGTTTGGAGGACATTTTCATAGATCAGACTTGTCTAGAAACCTCATCAGGTGTTGTTAGAGAGAAATAGGAGAAGGGAAGAGGAGAGGGAGAGGCGGCCAGAGGGGGGCCAAGGGATGTAGAGGGAGAGGAAGAGGAGAGTGAGGATAGGATGTCTTGAGTTTTAGTGGTGGAGTGAGAAGCCAGCCGTACAGAGAGACTGGAAGGGAACAGGAGAGGTGGAGACTGCAGAAGGATTGGCTAGCTCTTTGAAGATTTTAAAGAGTTTGGCTGTGTTGTTAGATGCCGCCGAGACGCAGGCTTGGATGTGGACTCTCTTGCTTGACAGGACAGAGAGTCTGTATTGCCTTTGGGGCAGGCGGCAGGCCCGTGTGTCAGAGGATGCGCCCGAACCTCTCCATTTCCTCTCAGCCACCCCGCACTTGCATTTCAGGGAGGCACGGTCAGAGTCATTTCAAGAGTTACACTTGGAGGTAGGCTTCAGACAGTTACTCATGACAGGGGCAAGGATGTCCAGAGTGTGGGAGATTGAAAGATGCAGGTTAGAGAGGTCTGTGTCAGACAACCGCAGGAGGAGCAGAGAAAGTAGAGGAAAAGGCATCCACTGATACATGCATCATGGGACGAATGATCAACCAGGTAGGTGTCAGTGCTAGAGGGCTGTGTCAGACAGCCGCAGGAGGAGCAGAGAAAGTAGAGGAAAAGGCATCCACTGATACATGCATCATGGGACGAATGATCAACCAGGTAGGTGTCAGTGCTAGAGGACTGTGTCAGACAGCCGCAGGAGGAGCAGAGAAAGTAGAGGAAAAGGCATCCACTGACACATGCATCATGGGACGAATGATCAACCAGGTAGGTGGCATTGCTAGACGGCTGTGTCAGACAGCCGCAGGAGGAGCAGAGAAAGTAGAGGAAAAGGCATCCACTGACACATGCATCATGGGACGAATGATCAACCAGGTAGGTGGCAGTGCTAGGGTGGGCTTTGCCTGACGAACAGAGAGTTACAAGTGAGAGGAAAGAAGAAAATGGTCAGTCCAGAGAGAGGAGTGGTGAGAGGGTTAGAGAGGGGGATGTCTGAGGAGATGAGAACATCCAAGTTGTGTCTGGCAGAGTATGTCGGACCAGAGGGTAGAATGAGAGAGAGAGAGAGAGTTGCAGAGGTTGCATTAGAGCCCAGGGGAGGGATTAGAGGCATCCTGGTCTCCGAGGCGGAGAAGTTAAGAAGTAGAGGCAATGAGAGAAGAGGAGATGTCAGCCCACTCTGAGAGTAGTTGACTGATGCATATATATCACCCACTATCACGCGTATGAATACATTTCAAGTCATGGTGACTGATCTTACTACTGAGAATCATGATTCCGTTCACAGCTGCAAATTATTAGAGTTTGAACTCGTTTTTCTGAAAGGCAGTGTTCCATCCTGCATCCCTTTCTAGGAAGTGGTCATCCATGTCCCGAGGTTCCTGTTACAACTGTGTATGATACACTAAGGTTGAAATTCAATCTGCAGTGAAGCGAGTTATCCTTAGCATGTGAATTAGGTCTGTTTGACCAAAAAGAATTGACCTTTTCCTATTTTACCTAGTTTTGTTTGGTTGTTTTTTTGTTCAAAATTAAGGAGGGAAACAAACCTACTGCACCTCCCCTCCTCCCTTCCCCACCTTAACCTATTCCTTTACCCCGCCCCACATATATATTTTATTTTGAGCGAATTTCAACAAAAAAATATCAAAACAAATCGGTCAATTAGGAAAGGTCAATTTGACTTTTGATCAAGTACGCTAATACCTAGCGCGCTTGGATATGCATCTTAGTTGATGTTCAACTGCAGATAACCGGTCCAGCTAGTGCACATGTTGTTTTACCCTGCTTCATAATGATAAATGAGTCATCACCGAATGCGGTTGCAAAGGGCACCGCAGGACTCCGCACAGGTGTCATAACATGGATGCATCAACATCGCAGAACGTGATGACGTATGAGGCCTCTTACAGCTGGTGCAAATAGATCACGCCAGCTGTTCACGGAATAACTCCACTTCCGCACAGCACAAGTGACCACCCTTCCTAGTGTTTCCCTTTAATGTTGCAGGTCCCAGCATCCTTTATGTTTCAGCTCCCATGGATTGCATCTTGGCTGTTCCTTTACATGCTTGGTATTTAGTCATTCTCTCCACCTAGTCTGATTAAAGTGTCAAGCTGCGACAGTGAATAATTGAGTGCATGAACGTAATGAATAATGCATAGATGTGCCATTTATGTTGGCACCCCTGCTTTGCTGGCAGACGTTTGCCTCAGCCCTCGGTGCGGTGCGTTTGTCGGTGAGGATTGCGTAATTGACTTTGACCCGTGCGACGTAACGTCATACAATATGTGGCCCCATCTGTCATGCATGCCACACCGAGACTTGTGTTGCAAGCATGATTTTGATTCATGACACAGGTAAAAAGGGGATTAACAACGAAAATATGCCCCGGTTTTGTCCTCGCTTGTTCTGTTATGTGTCTGCACAGCGCAATCGCCTGTATTATTTGAGTGATTTCACTTTTCAAGTGTATGGGGCAGTCATGCAACTTACGTTACCCCGAGGGTTTAGACCCGTAAAAAGCCGCAAATAAGGGACAGCCCGAAGCTGTTTTTACTGTGGGAACACATTCGAGAAGCTTCCTAAACTACAGATCAACACGTATGAGGTCAATAAAGACAGGCAGAGACCTCCGGGGGTGGAGGAGGGATGGAGGGCAGGAAATTCAGATGACAAGTCAACATCAAAGGTTCCAATAATGTGTTTTTTTTTGTGTCTATGTGCTAACCACAGGCAGTGCCCTTTCAAGGTGCTCATAGAGCAGAAGGGATCAGGAATCCGACCTTTCACAGGCTCAAGAAACATTCAAATCGGTAAAGTGCATAGGGCGAGGTTTAAGGAAAAGTGTGTGTTACATCATCAGTGCATAACAAGGGAGGGCAGCATAGCTGTAGAAGCAATACATATGCTGACATTAATAATCCGAGATAAAAACGGCTTTTTGCAGATTGAGGAGTGGGTCTCCACCTCTCTAATGGCAATGGGCAAATATTGTTCCAAAAGGCAGGCTCCTGCTGGATCCGTTCTCCTGCCACCCCATTTCCTTTTCCTGAAAGCTGCAACCACTAGTGTTTCACATCCCGAGGATGCCAGGATTCTTGCGGTGAGATATTTGTTTACTTTCTACCTGCGAACCAATGAGCTCAGTGAACGAGGCAAAGGGTTATAAAGTCAACATGTGCTCAACCCAGGAGCCAATGCAAAGACAGAAGAGCAGGCGAGACGTGGTGTCTGAGGCCCAGAATGAGTCTGTCTGCTCTCTTCTGAATCAGAAGAAGTTGATGTGTGAGGTTATTACAGAGCCCATAGGGGAGATGGTTACAATAGTCAAGGGGTGAAAGATCCACGGCAGAGGTGGCCCCAAGGTTTTGAGGGAGGTTGTGTTTATGGATATGCATCTTGAAATTGATTTCTTATTGATTTCATCAAAATGCGGCTCAAAGGAGAGGAGGTTGTCAAAATGGACTCTGAGTTTCTTGAGTAACAAGGGTAAGGGATAGTCCAACGGCTGGACCAAATGAGGGGGAGAGTAGTGGGAATGGAGTAATGCAATAAATGATCTTCGTCTCAAAGCATTCCGCCAGTCCTTGTTGTCTATCATCCATTCCTGAATATGCAGCAGGCATTTAGAGATGGGAGAACAAGCACATGTAGAATCATGAAGCTTGATAGTGATATGAGTAGCTCCTCCTTAGGTTTTACAAATTGTTGTATATTGTGAGATAATCTGAACCAAAGGGTTCAGTTGGTCTTTGAAAAGCCACTGGGACCAGATTGAGCGGTACTGGGATCCAGTGTTCGATTATGATGACAGAATCTGATTCGTCATTATTAAATGTTACCGCTTGTTGTTCTAAAACTAGATTGCTGATTGTGCAATAAGCCATCTGTCTCAGAAAAGCACCACGGTTGTCTAAAACCACCTGCATGATTTTGCAGATGAAAGCAACACTGGCAAAAGATTGGAAATTTTATGGAATATTTGGATTAACATTGACTTTCTTAAGGAGTGATGCCATATAGCTTTTCTTCAAAACATGAGGGAAGTTTCCAGATTCCTAAGCGCTGTTGATTAGCCAGCACCTCTTTTGTTTTGCTGGTTAGGGAGGCAGCATGAGGAAGAATATTGACCCTAATGCTTTTGACAGGGCAGGGTTCAACCTGTTCAGCAAAAACGTTAATGTTCTTTACCAGGGACAAAAGGACTGCTGAGCGAAGATAATGCTGCATTGTCTCCCAATCAGGAGCTGGTGGAACTGAAGAGCTATAATAATGTCCACATATGCCTTTTATAGTCACTCTATGCTAAAGTTTAACCCTGGAGCGACATCCATCACATGTTGAGCGCGTGCTCAATAATACCTTCACATGCTTGTTAAGTTGTTGTGACTTTCTAGTCCCTTTAGTGTCTGCCACTTCATTGTCTGCTCTGTGTGTGTGAGGGCATGAGTGCCTGATCTGGAATGTTGAGAGAGTGTTCCCCTGTGAGTGTTCTGGGAATGACAGTTGGAAGAGAGGCTGGCTGAGAGAGAGGGAGCCGGTGGGTGTTGCCCTTTATGCATGGTAACCTTCTACCTGAAACTGAAACAAAGTGAAAAAGACGTATCTTTTCCTACCTGAGGATGCAGCATCATCTGTCCTAGGAAGGTACAACTTATGTAAACTAAAATCCAACATGTGTGTCAGCAGACAGTATGCAACATCTCATGTAACCATATTATTGCACCCTATTTGTGTACCCCCTTGTTGTACAGTGCTTTGTTGTTTCCCAGCTAAGTGTGTACTATATAAAACACAGCAAATAATTACATATTTATGTCAACTGCACCCTCAGATGACCCAACAATGACATCATATGCTGGCTATATGTGCCACATGTAAGACTGACTTTTATTCATTGAGTGCTTCACTCAAAAAGACTTACAAATAACATCCTTCCAACAAAAAAATCAATACACGTCATGGCAAGATAATTGATAACTTTAGCATATCATTCCACGCTTAACTTTCAGTGCTGCACCAAGAGGGCATTCTTTGATAACGTTTAGCCAAACCAAAAAAAGGCAAGAAACTTAATGCCATGACTAAACGTTGGCAATAAGTGCACAACATTACAAGTAATATCAATTGTTAAAGGACTTTAAAAAGGTGCACACAAACAAGAAAAGAAGAGAAAACAGACACTTTTAGGTGAAGCATCAGACATCTGGAATTATTCCAAATAGATCGACGGATGATGCATTACATTGCAACTTCAGTGCATACAGAATGTTCAGTTTTGGGCCAGTAACAATGTCAGAAGCATACAGAGGGGGATAAAAATATGTTTTCATGCAGTGCTTAATTTGTAAGAAAAGGAGTGGCAGGGCCTAAATATTTTCTAGCATACTAGTGACACTGCAGTTGGACAGTTCCCCACCATTGCTGCTACCATCCACAGCTGATCTCCACATTTGGGGTTAAAGTGTAGCTCGCACCTACTTATTGGGGTTGATGGATGCTCTGGGTATCATTACTTCATAATCAATCTCAGTCTGAGACATTAAGTGACAGGGCTCACAAATAAGTGCTGGGGCTGAGCCCTGGCAAACACCCCAACAAATGAAGCACTGCCTTCACTAAAGCGGATGTGAATTCATACATGTTTGCCATATACAACTATCAATGCCAATAGTTTGTGCTCCCCTCAGTGTCCCTCAAGAGACAGAACCTTTAAAGCATATACCCTTTTTTTAATGTTTATGAACAAAAGGTATCTGTAGTTGCTTAAAATTAGAGCTATGTTTCATAAATTGTGCTATTGCATAATATTTAGATTTTGCAGTAAGGAGCACGGGTGAACGAATTGGATAAGTTTGGGTTGTGCTTGTACACACTATGTGTATATGGATGTATGTATGTTTATATTTGCATGTGTGTGTGGTTGTTTATATGCTTGCTGATTTAACAAAGTGCACTATCACCATGAGATCACTTGGTGCTGGGTGAATGAAAACGAGGATTCTATGACTAATCTGGCATCAGTTATTTCAATAGTTCATATAACAACTTGTGAATACTTTGGGAAGAGCCATTGGATTTGCAATAGCACACAAAGGGTGTGGCATGGAAAATTAAAACTTTGGTGATGAGATAGTTCAAGATCCCATGTCGGATTGGGAGAAGCGCTTCACTTTGAACAATTGGAAAATTGCCAAACATAACTTGCAGCTAGGTTGGCAAGGAATACATTTTTTCCGAAATATGTGAGGATCATGTTGGTGGGCCTAATAAGTTAGACAAAGGACTTTGATTTTGGATACAATGAGCCATTGGCAACAACATCATTGTGTTAGGCAGAATAATATGCAGTACCCTTTCGGAACACCACACACAATTAAGACTGCAAGTGTGAGTACAAATTCACCTTTGGTACAAGCCTGTACTACACAGTAAAGTGGTAGCGATGGCTGAGCAGCCAGACTTATCTCAAGAGCAAGTGAGCAGTATCAATAGTTACAAAAAGGACAGCAATTACTATGATTCAAACAAACACTGACTCAAGGTTTCTGAGTAAAAGAGTATATATTTATTTACACATCAGTTGTATGACATTTCACTAAAGTAAAGCAATTAAAAAATCACACTCTTAATACACCACACCACTCCCAAGAGTTTCCAGACAAGTTAAGCTCACAAAATGAAGGGGGAGCAAAATGGCACACTAGTAATTTAAAAGGGAGGGAAAGACAAAGTTAGGCAGAAATTGAGCAGCACCACAGGTAAAGCAGCAAGGCAATCTGGAAAGAGGAGCTACAGTGATGGAATCAAATCAAAAAGGCTTAGGGCCAAAGTCAATAGGACAGAAGTCTTTTGCTCAAGATCACACAGTTCAGGTTACTTTGCGGTTAAGTCTTTGCCAAGAGTTCTGGGCGAAGTTGGTCACAGAAGAGTTAGTTTAAAGAGTAGAGAAGGACAAGCCCTCGGATTGGAGAAAGATTTCACACACTTTCACCGCGGCTGAACGAAACAAACAACTGGATTTGCACAGTACCTTTAAATGGAGAAGAAGCTGTTGCTCAGGCGGACGTTCCTGGCAGTTCCTGCAGGCTCACGGTTCCTGAAGCGACTGTCGAGTGACATGAAGTAGGAAGACTGGAGGGTCCTGCACTGCTCAGGGAAGAAACCAGCAGCAGAGCAAAGCAACGAATAAAAGGTGTGCTCCTTAAAACCCATGCAGGGTCCGACCTTCCTGGCTTTCCGGCCCACTGTAGCTCTGTACAGCGAATTCGACCAGAGGAGGGAGTCCTGGCTTGTAGTTTGCCCGAACTGGTTGGTCCCACCAGCTCAGGGGAAGAAGATTCCTGGAGAATCTTCTCTGTTGTTGGAGTTTGAAGATTCGGACCTGCAGCAGGGCTTCACCGGGCGGTTCAGTCATTGTAGGGGTCCTCTTCTGTCAGCTCCTCTTCGGTTCTTTTGTTCCAGTTGTGACTCTGCCTTTCCAGACCCAGAGACCTGCTTTTTATGCAGTTTTCCCCCATTCACACATCCTGGCTGTCAATCACATAGCAGGGTGGCTGTCCCGCCGGGACAGTCACCACAGCCAATCATTTCAGAGTGTGACATGGGTCTCCAAGGAGGACCTGTGCAGGGAGTCCTAAACCCCTCTCTCACATCCTGTCTCCCCCCAGAAATACAGGCACCTAAGGAGGGCTTCTGTGTAGAAGCCTGTGAAAAGACAAAGGAATAAAACCTGGTTTGGCGCACAGAGTAAAACACGAGAAAGACTTTTACAACAAGAAATGGTGAATAAACCCAGCCAGAACCGAAATAAAACATATATGGTTTAGCGGGTTTAAGTTTGAGGCTACCAAGATAGCCTAAAACAATACCAAGGTTATTTAAGATAACCGCAGTAGGAAAAATAGGGTAGTTACCACTGCCGCCAGCCACGTCTTGATGAAAAGGGAGCGAAACAATGCTCCAAGAGAAACAGACAAAAACGGATAAATAGTAACCCTTTTCAGTACTCTATGTAAGATAGGGTGTACTGGGTCTGTGGTTTTACAGAGGCTAATAAAGTGAATGGCAACTGTATATGTTCTGGGAGACAGTAGTCAGTCCCAGAAAATGGAGTCTGAGTTGGGAAGTCTAAAAGACAACCCTGTGTCACTGCACTGAAGGTGCTGTGTAACACAGTAAAAAGATGATGCCTGTGGCGTAGGTGAGGCTCCACAGTCTATGAACCAAAAATGTTAAACACACACATCAAAACACATGTAAGAGTGGGGAAAAAAGGCTCATACTCTTACCAGGTGAAAAAAATAAATCCTAGAAATCCAGCAAAGCTGCTGAGGGACTCAGTAGGTAAAGGAAATTTGCCATTCTGAAGAATTCTCCCTAACACATGGTATGGACACTACACAGAACTGAATTTCAAGCAGTTGGACCAATGAAGGGATAGTGAGAAAAGAAGACATTCTGTGTCTTTGATCACCCCGATTCAGAGAGGTACCCCTGCATTTGGACAAGATGTGACAAATGTAGGTGGCAATTGCACGATTCCTTATACCAGTTGCTTCCATAATCCTGCCGCAAGGATGGAGCAGTATTGGCTGCTGGCAACATCTTGAGGACTAAACGGTGCAAAAAAACTGCAACTCACTGTTGCCTGGATCTCTTGATCAATGGCGTGTTTTCATCATAAGTCAGCACAAGCCTGGAAAAGAGAAGACAGTGGCATGTAAACACTCACAGAAGTGGACCAGAGAGGACTGTTGCTAGTCTTCAGGAAAAGCTGATCTGCAATAAGGGAACCAAAGTACAAACACAGGGCTTTCCCTGTGAATGACAGAAGTTCATGAAGAAAGACAGCTTTGGAAAAGTGCAGGAGAAAACAGGGATGTCCAAGGCTTCACTTCATATGTACATGAGAAAAGAGATCCAACCGAAAACTGTGTCTGCGAGACCTGAATGGTACCTGAATAGATAGAGAAGCACTTGGTGTGTATGGTGGTCAAACGGTTATTTGTTGGTTTATTTATTTATTTTTACATTTGTATTGCACACCCAACCCGTAGGCAACTGGGCGCATAATCTTAAGAATATGGTTCCAGATAGCACGTGGAAGATAACATACCAATCAACTTACGCATTTGGTTACAAATAATGCAGTTCTTGGATAATGCATACTTAAGATCACGGTTACATGTATGGCAAGCTTACGATGATGGTTGCAGGTTTGGCAGTTTTAAGGTTATGTTACATGATAACAGGCTTACGAGTTACGTTGTTGAGAAATCTAATAAAAAAGCACATTGTTGTGTAGCAGATCTCTCAGAGGAATTTCCTCTTTTTGGGAGGATGTGCTCTTTTCCAGGATTGAAAAGACTGGTCATCGCAGAGGGAACATGCGTTCTACCCACTGCTCTGGCATCATTGAAGCAGATGCTATCATACATATACATGGGACCAACAATACCTACGAAATGTATGAAGTGTTTTGCTGAGTAAAACCCTATATAGCTGATCTGCTATAAAAACCTGCATAGTGTAAAATGGCTAATATATGATGCATTCAATATTGTCTAAACAAATAATTGGTCTTAAAATGTTGGGGAATATGTAAAAGTAATGGGGCCTGATTTACAAAAAGCGTTTCTCAGTGGGAAAATCCTAATGAAAATTGCTTTGTAAATCAGGCCCAGTGTGTAGGTGGAACATTCCAGGTTGAAATATTGGCATTGAAATACTTAGGGCCTGATTTATAAAAGCATTTTGTAATGGTGCAATCCCATTGAAAAACACTTTGTAAATCCGGCCCAGGAGGTTACTGGTCAGTGAAATTAAAAGCCTGGGACAGGGTGACTAATTCTAAATATTTATCATTTCCTGCCTTGATCTTTTGGAATGTTAACGTTAATGTTAATTTTTATGTTAAAGGTATTTTTATTGCACACCATCACCACTGGGGTGGTCCCCAGGCGCTCTGGCGGATCTGAAAAGGATGGTGTGAAAAAAGTGAGGGGTTGGGGGGCTAGTGGGGTGCAGTGGGAATAGGTAAGTGAGAGATGTGATCTGCTGTTGGCAGCTTCAGTTCGGTTTGCGCCGTTTGCTGAGCTTAGGTGCGGTTTTTGGGTCTGCACGAATTCCCATGTGCTGTTGTGCTTGGTTATGTGTAGTTAGTGTGTTGTTGCATTGTAGTGAAGTATGTGCAGATTGCTGTGCAGAGAAGTGGTTCTGTAAGTTTCTATATGAGGAGTTAATACAGAAAGTTAAGGTTTTAGAGTTGGGTTAGCAGGTTTTCCTTACCTCGTTGTCTTTGCGTTTCTGCGCTCAATATCTGTGATTATGCTGTGTTATTGGTATTGTTGTTTGGCCACGTAGTTGGTAGGGATGTTGAGGAGTGGCAGTTGTCTTCTGCATTACTCTAGTGGTGTGTGTACCTGGCTGGAAAGGCGTGCTTCCCTCGCCCTGTGTTGGCAAACTATAGGTTAAAGGATTCTGTCCCTCCCTACCCATCCTGTTTGGGAACCTTACATTGCTAAGCTTCCCTTGAGGACTAGCGGTATGTGGGCACCCTCTGGTTAGGAAGATTGAGTAGGGGTCATGGGTTCTTCCCTGGGATTCTTGTTTCCCGCTGGGTCTATGCTTGCTAGTCGTTTCCTTCTGGTTCTCAAAAGGTAGGCAATGAGAAAAGGCCTGGGTTTTCCAAGGCAGTAGACAATGAGAGAATTCCAGGATAGTGGGAGAAAGGCCTAGGTTTCATAAATGGTAGACAGTGATAAACTTTGCAATTCTGTCTAGATGTGACACCTTCTAAACTTTGCAATTCTATCCAGATCGGACACATGCCAAACCTCACAGATCCATCTAGATGTGGCACATGCTAAACTTCACCATTCTATCTAGATGTGACGTGTGATAAACCTCACAATTCTATCTAGATATGGTACATGCTAAACTTCACAATTCTCTCGAAATGTGGTACATGCTAAACGTCACAATTCCATCTAGATGTGGTGCATGCCAAACTTCACCATTCCATCTAGATGTGACGCATGATAAACCTCACACAATTCTATCTTGATGTGGTGCATGCTAAACTTCACAATTCTATCTAGATGCGGTGTATGCTAAACTTCACAATTCTATCTAGATGTGGTGCATGCTAGACTTCGCAATTCTATCTAGATGTGGGGCATGCTAAACTTCACAATTCTATCTAGATGTGGTGCATGCTAGATTGTGAAATTCTATCTAGATGTAGTGCATGCTAAACTTACAATTCTATCTAGATGTGGTGCATGCAAAACTTCACAATCCTATCTAGATGAGACTGATTACAAGATGGCTAACTTTATAGATGTGAGAGGAAAGCTGTCTGTGGCTGATAGGGGATGAAGGCTGAGTGTCTGGGGTAAGAGTATGTAGGAGAATTTGAGGGTTGGTTGTAGCCTGGCTAGCAAACATAATGGTTTAATGTGAGTAAAGGCTACCATACCACTGTGGTCTAAAAATGGGAATAACCTATTGGATACAAATTAAATCAAAAGATTAAAAAAATATAAGAATTGTGGGATAGTTTTACCCATGGCAATGCCCCCCACTGCACCCCTTTGTCAATGGGGGAAAGAAAACAGACAAAAATTGAGGTGCTAACCTCTGCGCGCACCAAATCTGCAAAACTGGGCATGGTTCATAAATCACAAAAAGGCTGCACCACCCTGCCACACACAGTCAAAGTGGATGTCAAAACAGAACTCCCTGCAGGAGACAGTGGCTGCTGTTATCTGTCACATGAAGCAAGGCCACAGAAGTGGGCTAAAATCCGAAAATGCCTTTAAATTGCAGCTTTCCCAATCAACTGCAACCATCAAAGTGCTGTTTTGGTGCTAAATTCAGTCATTTTCCAAGTGAACCATTGTTATAAACCCAAGGTCAAGACCAAACACTTTGGGGAAAAACAAGGGAAAGGTGGTTGCTGGTATTATGAGGGGGTGTTCACTAAGTAGGTGCCATCTATGCCCCTCCTGTAGGTGTGTCTGGAAGAAGGCTTGCAAAAGCAAAACCGGAAAGACTACATTTCCCAGCAGCCCAGCACCGTGTGACTACAGCCCCAGCAGCCCGGATGCATTGCCGGGAGAAAACAAGCACACAGAGCCTACAGATGGGCCGGAACGTCCAAGCCAATGCCCGGGATCAACACGCATGCGCGAGAAAGCTTGTGCGAAAGCGCGACAGGCGAACGCTTGTTCGCGCTCGACTCTGCTCCCGAGAGGACGTGCCTTACAGAGCTCCAGTGTAGTCTTACTTGGGGCCACCCTCGCTGCCGGAACATTATCTTCAGGCCCTGCGACACCTGAGATAAGTGATTTGACTATTGACACGAAGCATGCTGTAACTACTTAGCAACTAACCCTCGTTAGAGGCTCCGGTTGACTGCCTGACAGCTGGGAGAGCCGAGCAGGCACACAGCACAGAATGCCTGACACGGAATGTGTTTTTAACTAACTGCATGCTGGTTTACACCCGCCAGTTGTGGGTGTTGTGGAATTAACCGTTACTGAAGTACACAAAAGGCACATGCTAATTGTTCCTTTTCTCGCCAGGAGCATTTCGTTTGCTTAAACGCCCACACCTCCCTACGGGCCCCCAGACTACAGAGCCGGTGGGCGGAAAGAACATACAGAGAAGCCTGAGCTAAGTGCTTTGCATGTTTTATGTGAAACGTTACCACACCACAGTTAATGCATATGTGCCATGTTAGATTCGTGTTTGAAAAGTGGTAAGGAGACAAACCCAGTGTTACATTTAAACTGGGTGTTGGGTCTCATCTTGGGAAAAGCATGCAAGTGACACCATAGTATGGATTAGCTGCTGAGACGCTATCACAGTTAATGCAAATGTGCTATGTTAGAATTCATGCTAGAAACAAACTAAGGAGGCTAACTTCAGTGCTATATTCAAACTGAGTGTGAGCCTCTTCTTGGGTAACGAATGCGAGAGATACCATTGTAAGGGGGGCACAACTCAGTGCAGGCTAACAACTGAGTGTGGGGCCCCGCCTTGGGTAAATCATGGTAGAGATCGAAATGAGAGTATGGATGTGTGAATGAGAACGTGAATCTAATCATGTAATCACGGTCATCGAAGCAAAAGTACTAAGGTCGGAGTCAAGGAGCATGTTTTCCCTAATATCCCCCCACCTGTCCAGAACCTCTCCCTAAACCTCAATCCGGTTATCCTACTTCCCCCAGACCTATCCAATCCGTGGACCTTAACCCTCTTTCCCCGTGGGGGTCGCAGTGACCTTTGTTTATCTACTCCAGGTGCCAAGACCACCAAGGGGAGGTAGGAGTTCTTGCTACTTCTGTGCTGGGACAGATCTCGCCACGACAACCATTGAAATGAAAAATTTGCTGAAACTACAGATCATCCACTGCAGTCAGAGAAAACCGGTCTCACTGATTGACAGCAGCTAAGAAATGTCTTTAATAAACACCAGTCCAGCAACAATCTGTTTTCAGTTACATAGGAAAAATGCAGATAAAAGTGGCAACATATCAATTTCAGCTGTGCATACGAACTCCAAGCATAAGCTGAATACTTACTTCCAGATTGCAGACAATTTCCAGCACTCAAAGACAGAATAATGCTGAGTTGAATGCGTGTGCTGCATAAGAAAATAAGATGTAAAAACCCAGTTTAAACGTGTTTCTTTTCCCTGAAGAAATTGCAAAATGTGCCTATTTAAAGCATGTTTGTGAAAAGCTTAATTTGTTTAAATGTCCAAATCCCTTATAAACTGTGCTTATTTTTATATGTTTTAAATGAAACACCTTAAAGGGGATTTCCCTCTCAGGGAAGAGGACACACCTCCCTGATCAAAGGAATGTGATCAGCTGTTGCCTGTGAAAAGAAGGTTACAAAGAAAAAAATCTGCCCAGAACATTTGGTGTTAAATACTATTTGTGATTAAGTGTGAAACTCTTTAACTGTGCAAATCGAAGGAGGACAAATCTTAAAATTGGTAGAGGTTAACCTAATTTTAGGCCCTTGCTTTGAAGACACTAATGAACCCAATACCACCTAAGGAACCAAAGTTGCAGGACAACCCTAATTGTAGCCAAACTATTAATGTTGCAAGTCTAAGATTGTATATTCATGCTCTGGTGATAATCACCCAGATATGTACTGAACTAGAAAGTATTAGTCCAAACTGTTATGATTAAAATGGATCAAATTCCATAAAATGACAAAGACAGCTATCACAGAGATGGGGATTGAATGTGAAAATAACCCATCAAATATGTAATTTATATGACCGATTTTATTAGGGGACATAATTTTAGAAATGTACATTTGTGCAAAAGTTAAGTTTTGGTCAAAATCAATGTGGGAGATCCTAAATCACATCATAAAAGATGACAGCTCTGTTCTAAATGCCAACCAGAACAAGGCAAGTGCCTTGGGCCACTCACAGCCATGGGGGTGTGTTTTGAAATTCTGCCCACACCATAAACTTTGTGATGTCATTTGATAGGATAAATATAGGAACTTCACCACACATAGAGAGACACTGCTTCCTAACCACATCCTGATTTCCGTGCAGCGCTTTGTTCCTGACTTCTTCATCCTATCCAGAACTTTTCCTCTTGTCTGGGGGGGGAATATTGCATTCAAACTCTAGACATTGTCTTTCATTCCTGAATACCTGCTGATTACTGACATCTATGTAGGATTGCTCATTTGTACCTTAAGACCTTTGCAGGGCCCCTATTCTCCAGGCAGGAGTAGTCCCGAGCAGCATCACCTATTACCACCAGTCACCACATAAGCACAAAGGGCGAAGTCAGACCCAAGTGACCGCACCCCTGGGAGGGCTGCAACCATGCCCCAACACCTCCGCACAGACCAGGTGAGCATGACAGAACACAAAGCCTATTTGAATCTCTGCCTGGGCGTTATGGAAACTTCTGAAACAGACCAATTGGCCCAATTACTGGGAGAGTTACGGGCTGAAGTTCATGCCTCAAGACAGGAAACCAATGCCCTGAAGAGGGATCTAATTGTGAACCGGGAGTGGACAGATGAACTAGCAAGGCAAATGCTCCAGGCACAAGCAGGCCAGGTCCCACTGCCGGGGTATGCCACTCCCACCGCGCTACCACAGCCCACGCCAGTACAGGTGTTTCTTTCAGGGGGGATTCCCCTGGCCCCACCAGAAGGCTTCATAGGCGATCCAAATAAGTACGCCATCTTTATGAATCAATGTCGCCTACATTTCTTATGCAGACCTGGGGCACTCTTCAACGATCAGGCGAGAGTGGCATTTGTTCTCTCATATTTGGGAGGTAGTGTAGTGGACTGGTCAATAACCTTGGTAAACCAGGATGATGCTTTGCTTCGAGAATTCAGAGGTTTCCAGCGTGAAATGGAGAAACTATTTGCATGGCATACTCAAGAATGGTGCTCTGGACAATGAACTATTATCACTACGGCAGGGTAATCAAGACCTACTAACATATATCGCTTCCTTCAATCATCTGATAGCACAAACTAACTGGCTAGAGGAGAAAAGAGCTGTGATCTTTTACCGAGGCTTGTAAGGGAACTTAAGGACGTATTAGCCCAAGTAGTAAATCCCTCGGAAGGTTTTGCTGAATACATTGACATGACAGTGCAGCTCGATCAGAGATTGTAGGATCGGAAGATGGATCGGGCCAAGGCCAAGGGGTGGTCGGTCTACGTGCGACCCCGTGAGAATCAAAACAAATCACACGATCAGTCCGAGCCAATGCAAATCGGAGGATTGTGGAGCCCACTCACCAAGGCAGAAAGGGAGAAAAGGAGACAGCAGCAGCTTTGTTTGTACCGTGGTAAGGCGGGTCACTATCTCCAAGAATGCCTGATGAAACCACCCAGGAAAGCAGTTGGAGCAACTGACAAGGGTGAAGAAGAACTGGACTCGAGAAACTCCAACGCCCGGCAAGCGTAGGGGTCCACTTGTCGAGCAGTGAAAAGGAAACTATACAGACCTCACATCTAGTCATCCCTGCGCTCCTGGTAAACCACAAGCAACCGTTGAAAATACATGCCTTGAAGGCATACATTGACAGTGGGGCTGTGGGAAATTACATGGGCCAAAATCTGGCTACCCGGATAGGCCTTCCTCTCCGACAGAAGCAGGTGTCGGAAAACGTCACAGCAGTTGATGGATCTCAGCTATCATCCGGCCCAGTGACGCATTACAGAGAAGGTCAAGCTTCTGTGTCAGGACGATCACCAAGAGGACATCACCTTCGATCTCATCGGCGCTCCTCATTTCCAGATTATATTGGGAATGCCCTGGCTGGAGACCCACAATCCCAGGATTGACTGGCATAAAGGAGTCTGACCTTTCCCCAAGACTGCAGCGACACCTATTATAGCAAGGGATTCTCATTAAAAGGTCTTACCAACCCAGGTTCATCGAAGAAAGAAACCATACTGGGCCTCACCAGTTCTCTACCACCTGAAAACATCCTACCTCCGCACAGTCCGTATGACTGCCAAATTAATCTGGTACCTGGAGCTCAAGTTCCCTGCTGCCGGATTTACATCCTGTCAGAACAGGAAAACCAGCATCTAAAAACCTACCTTGATCAGTATCTGGCAAATGGCTTGATTCGTCCGTCCAAGTCCCCTGCATCCTTGCCTCTCTTTTTTGTGCCTAAAAAGGAGGGAGCCCTGAGAACTTTCATTGACTACAGAGAAATTAACCAGATCACGGTAAAAAAATGGTACCCGTTACCGCTTATCCCCGAGCTCTTGGATGAAGTCAAAAACGCTCAGATATATACACAACTAGAATTACGAGGGGCCTACCATCTAGAAAGAGTCAAAAAGGAGACGAGTGGAAGACGGCCTTTCACATGAAATATGGCCTTTATGAATATCAGGTTATGCACTTTGGACTATGTAATGCCCCGGAAGCATTCCAATTTTTCATGAATGACGTGTTCCGTGAATTTTTGGACGTCTGCACTCTTGTCTATATTGATGACATTCTTATCTATTTGACCACCAAGGAGGATGTTAGGAATCGTAAGGTACAGATGCGCTCTGTGCAGCAGAACACTCGATATTCTGTATCTAACTCTACATTCTCATGTATATCAATCTCAATGTTTTTTACTACACTGTTTGCTGAAGGAACATTTAAGCAGTCATCCTGTACGTTATTGTACTTTCAGACAATGCTGGGGGTTTCCCTGGAAACACTGTCACTCCTCATACCTGGGGTCACGTGTTTTTGCACATTGAGCATTGTTGCTATCACGTGATCAGCCTTGTACTCGTATAAATGCCCTGCCTACCTGTTTCACCTTGCTTCTGAAATAGTTTTCTTTAGCTCTATGTACTTTGCATTTCCTTGAGTATCATGATCCCGGCTCTCGTTTCACAGAACTCTGCTTGTAGTCCTATTGTCTGCCTTGGTTTCCTGATTATTTTGGCTAGGATCCTTAGAATGCTTACCGGACTCTCTTTTGGTTTACAATTTCTGTACTGGTCTTGTCCGCACCATTTTCGAGTCCTGGAACTGTTACCTGTTTTGTCCTTGCTTTACGAATTTGGAGCAAGGTACCGATCTACTTTACGATTGTGACGCATTGATTGAAACCATGTCACAGGTTTTTGATACCAGGTACAAGACCCAGGCCACTGATTTGGAACTCCTTTCGCTGCAACACGGGGACAGTACTCGCTTAGCTTATCTGGCTAAATTCAATCAGTTAGTAGCCGAGGCTGGGTGGCCTGATGAGAAGAAGGCACCACTGTTTCACAAAGGTCTTTCTGATAATCTAAAAGATGTCTTAGCTACAGTCCCAGTTGTACCCTCCTCATTTCCAGAATTGTTGGACTTGATCCTCCAGATAGATGCCCGTAGGGCGGAAAGGAAAGGGGAAAAGCGGGGGCCTATTCCTGCTCCCACCTCAGTAAGCACTCATGTGACAAGCACTGAGGAACCTATGCAGATAGGAGCAGTACAGGCTCTGTTAACTCTGGTATTGCGGTTTGGCAGAACATTTTTTAAGACAATGGGGGTCATTACGACCTTGGAGGTAACCATGATGCTGCAATTTGCGGCATGGCTACCTCTGTTCTGGGTACCGGGTCAGGGTTCCCTGAATGGGGAAGTACCGGGCCATTCCAACATTGGAGGGCCCGGTATTTCCCCATTCAGGGAACCCGGACTCGGTCCATCCCCATTCCCATTTCAGCCCCCATAGGGCTCAATGGGAATGGGGAGGGTGCTAACAACGGGCCCGTTAGTAACAGGCCCGTTGTTAGCACCCTGATCTGCTAGCGGGACCCACTAGGGGTGCCTGGTTTTATCAGGCGCCCTTTGCGGGTCTCGCAAGCAGACTCGTAATGAGGTGTCAAGGGGTTGACGGCTCCGGCACCTTTACCAGCGCTGTTAACCCCTTACGGCCAACCTCGGAATGAGGCCCAATATCCTAAAATAACCCAAGAAACAGGGAAACACCAGGGCTCGGCAATAGACGGAGTCCCGTTGCCAAGCAATTCATGTCAGGGCTACAATTTTTGTTTTTCTGTTCCATTTGTTATGCAAGCATGGTTGGCTTTTCATTTCTAGAATCTTGGTCGGTTCATGCAGTTTTGGATTCAGGTTCTACAGCGAATTATATTGACGTTCAATACCTGCATTAGTGGAAGATTCCTGTTGAATCAAAGGAATATCCAGAGGTGGTCAATGCTGTTGACGGTACCTCTCTATTGTCAGGTTTGGTTACTGAACGTACCATGGTATTGGATTCTGGACATACGGAACTGATACGTTTTGATGTCATTGCCGCTCCCCAATTCCAGGTTATCTTGGGGTTACCATGGCTAGTGCATCATAACCCGCGGGTAGATTGGCAGACGGGGGTTGTTACGTTTTCTTCGGACTATTGTAAAACTCATTGTTTGTCCACATCGACAGAGCCATGCAGTCTATGTATTCCCTTATTAGATACAGCCGCTATGATTGGGGTTGTGTCTTCGGTCCTTCCCAAAGTATACGAGAAATTCAGGGATGTCTTTGAAAAGGTGAGGGCCTAAACACTTCCACCTTATTGCCCTTATGACTGCCCCATAGACCTAGTGGAAGGTGCCAGATTACCTTCAGGGCGCGTTTACTCCCTCACTCAACAGGAGAATATTGTGCTGAAAGAATATTTGGATGAAGCCCTTGAACATGGCTTTATACGTCCCTCTTGTTCACCAGACACTTCCCCTCTGTTTTTTGTGCCCTAAAAAGAGGGAGATTTGCGGCCTTGTATTGATTATCGTGAGGTAAACGCTGCTACCATACGCAACCAGTAGCCCACCCCCCTTATTTCTGTTCTCCTGGATCAGTTGGGTACTTCGGTGTTGTTCACCAAACTCGATTTACGAGGGGCATACAACCTGGTAAGGATGAGAAAAGGGGATGAATGGAAAACTGTGTTCAAAACTAAATACAGACTATTTGAATATCTTGTTGTGCCGTTTGGGCTTTGTAATGCTCCTGCAACTTTCCATAGATTCCTTAACGATGTCTTTAGCGACATGTTGGACCGTTATGTCATTGTCTATTTAGATGACATACTGGTCTATTCCTCGTCCTATGAAGAACATGTTAGTCATGTATCTGCGGTTCTACAGCACTTAAGAGAAAACCGCTTATATGCCAAACTCGAAAAGTGTTTGTTTCACGTCACTGAAGTAGAGTTTCTTGGTTATGGCATAACCAATACTGGTATTAAAATAAGTGATGTCAAGTTTAAAGCAGTGTTGGACTAGCTCACTCCACTGTTAAAGCATTGCAGTCTTTTCTTGGTTTTGCCAATTTTGTTCATCGTTTCATTCGCTCTTTTTCTGAAATGGTAGCTCCATTAACCGCTTTAACCAGCAGTAAGCGTTCCCTCATCTGGAATAAAGAGGCCCAACAGGCGTTTGATGCCTTAAAACAAGCTTTTACCATGGTTCCAGTGCTTCAGCATCCGGATCCAAGTCTTCTGTTTTATGTGGAGGCTGGTGCATCTGGGGTTGCTGTTGGGGCTGTACTGTCACAAATGTGCAAGGATACTGGACTATTGCACCTGGTGGCCTATCATTCGTGTAAACTCACCCCTTATGAACAGAATTATACGGTCTCGGGACTTGAACTATTGGCTGTTAGGGATGCGTTTATTATTTGGAGACAACATCTACTTGGCGCAGTTTCACCCGTACAAGTGTATACTGACCATAGAAATCTGTCAGCGTTGCAATCATTACAATGCACCATGGCTCATCATGCCAGGTGGCATGAATTTTTTTCTATGTACAACTTTACTCTCACCTATCGTCCTGGCCCATTGAACTCAAAAGCAGGTGCTTTGTCAAGGGTACATGGTACCTCACCCCATTCCTGGGGGTGGTACTGTTCTCCAAGGTCATCAAGTAGTTTGCGCTTGTAATTTGCAACCCTAATTGGTTTCGTCTATTCAGGAGTGGGTGGCCTAGGACCCCAGCGAAATAAAGGAATACAACATGGACATCATAAACTCTTTGCCTTTTGTACAAGGTTGAGTGTACCTACCTGATCAGGCTACTCGGCGCACTGCCCTACATTGGTGTCATGATTCATTGTTGGCCGCTCATCCAGGCAGACGTAAAACCCAGGAATTATTACGACGCTGGTGCTGCTGGCCATCCTTGCATCAGGATGTGTCCGCATACGTGTCCTCTTGTTCAATATGCACCCAGTGTAAGGGGTCCACGGCGAAACCTGTGGGTCTTATGCAACCTCTACACGTTCCTGATCGTCCTTGGTCAATGATATTGATGGACTTCATTGTAGAACTACCACCTGTTCAGGGCTTTGATACTATTTGGGTAATTGTGGATTACTTTTCCAAACTTGCCCGTTTTGTTCCATGTCAAGGGTTGCGTAATGCTCCTGCACTTGCAGAATTGTTTTTGCATCAGGTTTTCCGTTTGTTTCGTCTCCCGGATATCATTGTGTCCGATCGGGGTACACAATTCACCTCCAGATTCTGGAGACACCTTACAAGTTCTATAGGCATATATGACTGTTTTTATAGCGCCTACCATCCGCAAACAGACGGTCAAAGTGAGCGGCTCACTTCTACCCTTGAACAATATCTGCGCTGTCTTACACTACAATACCAGGAATCCTGGATTTCGGTTCTTGTCCATGCTGAGTTTGCATATAACAATTCCATCCATACATCCACTAGTACCACCTTTTTCTATGCAATGTATTGTCAAAACCCTGGACACTTACTCTGGATCCTTTTTTGGCTGCGGCTAATCAGGCGGTCCAAAGTTGTCTACAGAATATTACTGCCGTACACAAAGCTGTGCTCCTCCCGTTGACGGTGGCTAAAGACCATGCCAAACATTATGTTGACCGTCACCGTGGGGAGGCCCCGCAATATGTACCAGGTAATTGTGTCTGGTTGTCCACAAAAAACCTTCGCATACCAGGCCGCAAGTGTCTCTTGCCACGTTTTGTAGGTCCTTTCGCTGTTCAGTCCCGGGCTGTGAAATTGGAACTCCCGTCGTCTTGGAAGATACATCCAGTTTTTCATGTATCCCTACTCAAGCCATGTCTACAGAAGGCCGGTGTACTTCCTCATCCACCACATCTTCTGGTCCAAGGTTCAGAGGAATTTGAAGTGCAGGCATTTCTTGATGTTAAGATGATCAGGGGTAACCAGCTGTTTTTGGTCGACTGGAAGGGCTATGGTCCAGGATCCGGACTTGGGAACCTGCTTCAAATATCCATGCTCCTCTTCTCATGTCCCAATTTCTGGCCTCCCGCAGGGGGGATGTTTCTTGAGGGGAGGATACAGTCAGGAATCGTAAGGTACAGAGGTGCTCTGTGCAGCAGAACACTCGATATCCTGTATCTAATCTCTATATTCTCCTGCATATCAATCTTCAGGTTTTTTACGATACTCTTTGCTTACGAAACGTTTAGGTAGTCATCCTGTACGTTATTGTACTTTCGGACAATGCTGGGGGTTGCCCTGGAAACGCGGTTACTCCGCGTACCTGGGGTCACGTATTTTTGCATGTTGAGCATTTTTGCTATCACGTGATCAGCCTCGTACTCGTATATATGCCCTGCCTACCTGTTTCACCTTGCTTCTGAAATTGTTTTCTTTAGCTCTATGTACTTTGAATTTCCTTGAGTATCCTGACCCAGCTCTCATTTTACAGAACTCTGCTTCTAGTCCTATTGTCTGCTTTGTTTTCCTGATTATTTTGGCTATGATCCTCAAAACGCTTACTGGACTCTCTTTTGGCTTACGATTTCTGTACTGGTCTTGTCCGCACCGTTTTCGACTGCTGGAGCTGTTACCTGTTTTGTCCTTGCTTTACGAATTTGCCGGTACGCTGCCTGATTTGTTTCTGACCCGGAATTCCCCTCACTATGGAAATGGAACATTGAACTCTTTGTCTTCATCTACAACACCTGGATTTCTGTTCGCGATCACAGACTTCATTCGCCTTCCTTGTTGAACTAGAGACACTTTGTTGTTCCTAGGTGTCCGTTTGCCGGCGGGGTCTGGCAGACCTATTCCCTGCTGGACTACTTGTAGGCATCCTCGTGCCGGCGGTGGGTATGTGGTGCTCCTGGCTCCAAGTACTTTTCTCCGGATTACCATAAATCCTTGACATACATTGAATATCACACATGGTAAGACCATTCTGTTGTTTTTTCTGCCTTAGAATTCAGATGCCACTTACCCATATCACTGGAAGAGTTTTGTCCTGCAGCCCACGCTTAGTTTCAGGTATTGCTTTTCTAGCTATCTGATATTTAGTTATTCATTGTCCTACTGTTGCTAATTTGTTGTTCCTTTGCAGGCTGGCGGGTTCCGGTGGTGTCCATTCATCTTTTGGTCAATAGATCTTTCAGGGAGTACAATTAATTCCTCTGATAGGTACATTGACAGAAAGAACTCGTCATCTACACAACAACTTCAACTCTGAAGCCAAGGCTCCTCAAGTCAAGCAAGAGCTCTGATCTTACAGAGGACCACGTCAACCATGACCGGGCAGTTTTGGAGAAAATGTGGCAACACTGGCTGTATGGCAAATTGGAGAAATGCTTCTTTCATGTGACAGTGGTAGAATTCCTCAGCTTTATTCTCACACCACAGGGCGTATGCATGGACACGCACAAGGTAGACGCTATCCTTAACTGGCCCTCACCTACACATCCATAAAGGGAGTACAGAGTGTACTTGGATTCACCAACTTTTATCCCCTGGTTCATTCCCAGGTTCTCCCAGATCATCCACCCAATCACCATTTTAATACAGAAAAATAAACAATTTAATTGGTACGCAGAGGCAGAGAAAGCCTTCCAAGAGCTAAAAAAAGCATTTACCAAAGCACCAATTCTACGGCATCCTCGACCAGAACTACCATACGTGGTCGAAACTGATGCTTCCAACATAGCAATGGGAGCAGTCCTGTCACAACGAGACCCCGAAACAGGTCAGTTGTATCCCGCGGCATTCTGGTCTCGCAAGTTTTCAGCCCCTGAATTGAATTATGCAATCACTGACAAAGAACTGCTAGCAATTAAGGATTAAGGCAGCGTTCAAAACCTGGAGACATTATCTTCTTGGAGCTAGACATACAGTCACCTTTGTCTCAATCTACTATATCTGAAGACTGCTAAAGTGCAATCATCATGCCAACTACGCTGGGCTCTCTTCTTTGCGTAATATGACTTTATCATCACCTATAGACCCGGAGTACACAATGGAAAAGCAGACGCCCTGTCTCGCATGAGTGAGGGAGAAAAGGCATTCACTACACCAGACCCAGTGGCCATCATCCCTGAAGGACGAATCCAAGGCATGATTCCCGCAACCACAACTCTAGACAACTTAAAATCTGACCTGCAACAGTTGATGAGTCCACCAACGCAACAGAAATGGCTGGGGAATGGAGACCGGTATATGAACGTGGACAACCTACCATACTATCAAGGACAATTGTACATTCTGGATAAGAAATTACAGAATCAAATAATCACAAACTATCACGATTCATTAGTAGAAGGGAATCCGGGAATAGCCAAAAACCAAGCTAAAATAAAGAAAAATTACTGGTGGCCAAGTTGGCGAAAGGACATTGTCCAGTTCATCGCAACCTGTGGCACCTGTGCACACCACAAGTCCCAAAAACAAAGTCCTGCAGGTCTGCTATGTCCTTCAGAAGTACCCCCAGCACCTGGGCATACACTATCAATGGATTTTATTACAGACCTTCCCTCCTGTAACCGATACAATACCATCTTAGTCGTTGTAGATCTGTTTTCCAAAATGGCCCACTTTACTCTGGCTACCATGTTTTTGGAACAGATTGTCCGGCTACACGGGTTCCCATCAATATTGATATCAGACCGAGGAACTCAGTTTGTCTCTGCATTCTGGAAAAAGGTGTTGTAAAATTGCCAAAATCGACCTCTGGTTATCTACAAGCCATCACCCCCAAACCGACGGCCAGACCGAATGGACTAACCAGACCCTCGAGCAATACATAAGGTGTATGCTGCAACAAACTGAGGATACCTGGAAGGACATACTTTGGTTAGCAGAATACGCATATAACAACTCCATTCACACCAGTACGGGGCAAAGCCCATTCTACATAGTGTACGGTCGACATTCATGGACATAGGTTTTCGACCCACTCGAATCATAAGAAATGCCTGCTCTAATGACCTTACACAAAATCATCACCCAGGTTTTTAAGGAAGCAGCAGAGCATCTTGCCAGAGCCAAAGAGAAACAGAAGTAGTTTGCGGATCGACACCGAAGGGAAGCTCCCAACTACCAAGTCGGAGGCAAGGTTTGGTTAGCATCCAAAAACATGCCCCTGAAAGTACCACAGGCGTTCCGTCCCAGATATCTGGTACCCTACTCTATCAAGGCTTTGATCAACCCTGCAGCCATGAAATTGGAATTACTGGCCCACATGTGGATCCACCCAGTGTTTCATGTATAGCCTCCTAAAACCATTGAGACCAGGCACGCGGATCGATACTCCAACAGATCCCGAAATAGTTGAAGGAGAACCAGAATACGAAGTTAAAAGGATCCTAGACTCTAAGATGGTCCGGTCCAAGTTATACTACCTTATAGACCGGAAAGGTTATGTACCAAAAGATCGGACCTGGGAACCCAGTGAGCATGTCCACGGTCCACGATTAATCAGGCAGTTCCACCGCAATAACCTCACTAAACCAGGGCCAGGGGGGAAACCACCCATGAGAGGGGCCTTGAGGGGGAGTGCTGTCATGGCCACAGGCCCCATAACACAAAAACCACACCATCTAGTGATGGGGCAATGGGTCGCTTGACTCACTTATGTCCCTTTGGGACCTATAAACACAGGAGCCCTGGCAGGACTCAGTCTTGGCGCCTTTGGCACCAGGCTTTTAAAAGAACTTTCCAGGAGGTGAAAGCCTTTACTCCAGAGAACATCCTCATGTGCTGACTCATCGGGTGTAGCTCCCTAGGCCTGCTCTTCATGTGCTGACTCATCGGGTGTGGCAGGGTGCGGCAGGCAGGCTGAACCTGGTGGACATAGCTTCAGAAGCTCAGCTATATAAGCTGCTCCATCCTTAATGCCGGTGCTTGACGTTACTGTGCACTCGCGTGCAAAGTGATGCTCACTGCTGCTTGGACCAGTTTACTTACCTTTGGAAACCAGGCGTTCTCCTGCATACTCACCTCCAGGAAACAGGTGCTTCATCGCTTCATCTGCAGACTCATCTCCTGACATCCAATGATCTTGATCCAGATGCCGCAGCACCCCACTCCGCATCCACAAACTCGGACTCTGTGAAGAAGAAGAAAGACAATGTTAGAACATCTGTCCTAGGGCCGTGCTGCATTTGAACCCCGCGTGCCCCCTAGTTAACAACATACCAGCTACTGTAGCACTGCAGTTTTGTTCCTCATTCTCTCCGGCTGTCGCATCGAGCTCCACAGCTTCTGCCGGGCTGGCAAAATCACCTGCAAGGGAAGAAAGCAAAAGAGCAAACATCAAAAGTGGAGCAGACAGCAATACAAGACAACGAACTTTACAATACAACAAAAACAGATGAGGAAAGACAAAGGCAAACAGGAACGCTTACCTGAAGTATGGTGTCTTAGTCGCAGCAGCACTGGACTACCACGTGCAAGGTACCAGTGAAGGAACTCAGTCCAGATCACACAAGCGCCCCTGCCAGAAGCAGCAGGACGGAGTGCTCACCAAAACTAATCAACAGGTGAGCTTTCCAGGGACAGCGCATCCCACAGGTACCACGGTTTGGGAGAAGGGGTCTGGAAGGGGATCAGGCGCACAAGCTGCCATACTAACGCCGCCTATTCTCCACGCAGGAGCAGTCCCAAGCAGCATCACCTATTACCACCAGTTACCACATAAGTGCAAAGGGAGAAGTCAGACCTGAGCGACCTCACCCCCGGGAGGGCTGCAACCGTGCGCCAACGCCTCTGCAGAGACCAGGTGAGCGTAACAATATCATGGAAAGCACTAGGTTTTAAACATCTTTTTGGATTGGGTGTACCACAAATGAGATCTCTCACTCGGATATGTCAGGAGGAATCTTGGCTGGGTTGTGTGATCCACCAATTATGGAGGGTTATTCAGTGATTCTCAACGCTGCTCTGAAGGAAGCAAAGAGGAGCCTGTCTTCGGGTCTCCTGATGGCGGTTGAGAATGGCTGTAATATGGAAGTGGTGGGGATCACGCATCCCAAACCATAGATCCAAATGGTGACCATTGAAACTTCCCACAAATGTGGCAGTGAGTGCTACATAGGGCCTCATTACAAGGTTGTGGTAAGGCAAAAACGATGCCGGTATGGTAATACCTGCATTGTTTACCGCTCTGATGTATTCCGACCCGCAAACCCGGTATAAGCGGCACCCTAAACAACAGTGCCGCCAATAGTGGCATAGGCACGTACACGCACCCCTTCGTGGAGCAAATACCGGCATGCCAGTAATAGGGGGACATCACAACCCACGTGGACATGTAAATACCGGCATCGCAAAGTCGGTAATCACGGGCTGTACGATGCCGGCCATACAGCATTGCGGACCACCTGCAAACAGCAATCAGGATACAAGGCAGCTGCCACAGGTGCACACAATCGCCACAGGTGGAGTCAATGGAGGCTGGGCCAGTATAAACTGAGCACACCCACACACCACACCCCTTCCAACCCCAAAATGCTACCACTAGCTGTTGCAATCGTGGCGCTGGAGCACATGCCCATACTGCTACAACTACAACAACAACAGCAACAACAACAACAACTACAGCAGCAACAACAGGCAGCACAGAGGAGACGCAGGAGGAGAAGGAGGGTGAGACAGGCCCAGCAATTACCACCAGCGCAGGCAGCAGTGCCTCGTAGGCAACCATCAATCCCTCGCACCAGACCCAGCCCTTTTAACCTAACCCCTGAGCAGATCCACACCCTGTACCAGTTGGACCGTGACACCATCACCACCATAGTGGACATGATACAGAACGACATTGCCAGCCTCATAGAAATACGCACTGCCATGCCCCCGCTACTAAAGGTGATGTCTGTGCTACACTTCCTGGCCACAGGCACCTACCAACACACAGTGGGCCAGCTGCATGGCATTTCACAGCCATTATTTTCACACATGTTGAACCAAGTGCTGGATGCCCTCCTGAAGCACGCAAGCAGCCTCATATCCCTACCACAGACTGCCCAGGAGATAGCCAACACCAAAGTGGGCTTCCATGCACTGGCAGGCATGCCCAATTGTGTTGGTGCACTCGACTGCACCCATGTGGAATTGGTAGTCCCCCATGCCATAGAGGCGTTGTACCGCAATTGCAATCAATATCACTCCATCAATGTGCAAATGGTATGTGACTCCCACAAGATCATCACACATTGCTGCACCCGATATCCCGGATCAACACATGATGCCATGCTACTGCGTAACTCCACGCTACCCCGTCACATGGAGCTACATGCTGGACCACGTGCCTGGCTGCTTGGTGAGTAGCACAACTGTCCTATGGCAGTGCTTTGGGGTACAGATGTGTGGGGATGCATAAGGGGGGTGCATACTGCACCTGGGTGGGAAAGGGGGGGCATACTGCACCTGAGTGCCAATAGCCGGTGATTGGCGAATGCATGCAGAGCTAAACACTCCTGACCTGATCCAGCCAAACGGAACATGACACATCACTGGGCCACATGTCACAATCAATGCATATCGATGACAACAAGTAAGAGGCACAACCAGGCCACCATGTTGATGGCAAGCAATGCATGAATGAACAGGATGGCAACTGTGGCAATGTGGTCAGTGTGACCATGCATAGTGAAGGATGAACAGCATGAATTGGAGGCTAAACATTGTTGCACTACCACAGCACATCTGCCTCAGCATGCATGATTACACCCTGCATCATCTATTGAACGCCATCCAGACTACCACACCTCATGACAGTATAGATTGCATCTAGGTAACATTTTTGCATGCGTACAGGGACATGTGCATGCCCACACCAAATAGCTGCTGCCATGACTGTGCTCCCTGAAAGTGGCAGTTCAGAGTGACACATACCTATTTGTATACGCTTGCAGGTGATGGAGGATATCCCTTGAGGCCGTGGCTACTCACCCCTGTGTGGAACCCGCAGAACAGCCATGAAGAGGAGTACAGTTGTGTGCACACCTGTATCCGTGTTGTGATTGAGCAGACCTTTGGCCTGTTGAAGGCGCGGTTTCGCTGCCTCAGCAGGTCTGGTGGGGCATTGCTATATAGGCCTGAGAAGGTGGCAAAGATCACCATGGCCTGTGTCATGCTGCACAACATGTGCGTCCGGAGAAATGTGCCACTGCCACCTGACATTGACATGCATGGGCCGGGTGAGGATGATGAGGATGGAGACGGAGGTGAAGTAGCCCCCCTGCCAGTACGTGATGCACGGGATGGCCATGCTGTACGCCAAGCACTAATTCACAAATACTTCTGAAACACAGGGACTATGATAGACATGTGTCAGTGACACACTGGCTCCATGTGTACATGCACACTTGTATTGTTTGGAGTTGGCCACTAAACACCATCACACATTAAAAGTACATGCACAAAATGAAGAATCTCCAGCCATTGAATTTTTGGCACACAACGGGTGTATTTTTCAAAAAGGCAACAATGTGAACACCCTCCCCAACCCCCAGTGGACTCACCAACCCACCCTACAAACCCCAAATAACCCCAGTGAACTCCCCAACCCACTCTACAAACCCCAAATAACCCAAGTGAACTCCCCAACCCACCCTACAAACCCCAGATGTCCCCAAATGTACTCTGAAGATTGTTCCCTTCATCAACATCCATGTGTCCAACGGTCATTGTCTGGCCACCCTACTTCTTGGCCTTCTTGGCATCTGGGAGTGGCATGTCTGAGTGCCGTGCACTCCTCCGGGTCATCCGTACGGGGCTTGAGTGGGCAGAGGTTGAAGGGGTCGTAGCAGTGGACGTGTCAGAGGCTGGTCCCATGCCTGCTCCAAGGCGTGGCCGCTGCATTTGGAGCAGGATGGACGTCAGGACTTGCGTCACTCCCCCCAGACAGTCTCTCATGAGAGTTGCGGACGTTTTAACGGCTGCAGTGTTTGCAGCGATGGCTGCTGTGGTCTCCCCAATGGCATTAGCGATGTCCCTCCTGGAGTCCTCCCCATCGGCAATATACTGCTGCATTAGATCTAGCATCGACTCCTGTCGTGCCTCCACCCTCGACAGGCGAGCCTCAAAGGTGTCGTTGGTAGCAGGAGAGCTGGTGGCCGGGATAGTGGTAGCTGTGGGTGGTGGTAGCCAGGGTGGTGGTAGCCGGGGTGGTGGTAGCCGGGGTGGTTGATGGCGCTTGCATGGGACCCACTTCCAGGGTGCTGTCCTCCTCGAAGGTGCACATGTCGGAGTCTACGAGGTCGGAGTCGTGGAGGCAGGGATCGTCACTGCCGTCGGCCTCCAAATGGGGTGGGGAGGTGATCATGGGGTTTGGGGTGTATCCACATTAGCATCCGCAATGTCCGCGGTGGTTGGCGGTGCAGGTACGGGAACACCTCCCACTGTTGTGGGTAGCTACTGCTGGTCTCCATGTGTGTGGCCCACACTGGCTGAAGGTGTACTTTCCTGGGTTTCAGCTCGGTCTGGCACAGTGCCTGTTGGTCTGGCCTGTTTCTCAGGCTGGGGGGTGGTGGTGGCCCTTCTCCCTTGCCGTGATGTTGATGCCCTTGCACCCCTGTCCTGCCTGGCATCTTCCTGATCGGTGCCTGGGGGATAGAAGATATGCAGGTCATCAGTGATGGTGTCACATGCCAGCGACATTCTATTGCGCTGTGAAATCTCCATACATTCATGCATCCATTTATTACAGGGGTGTGGCATTTGGTGTTCTGAGGGGGCATGTAGGCTATGAATGTATGGCAGGTGGCATGCCATTGATATGGTGTCTATGTGTTGGGTTACATGGGCACGGTCGAGTTATGTTGCTCGTGTTTGGTATTGGGATTGGCACTCAGCACGCATTTGTGTGTGGCAGGGTGTGGCACGCATTCTTGACTGGATATGTAGATGTGGGTCTGGGACATTCATTGTCTTGCCTAGTCTCACTTCCACGTCACTTGTGCCACGTCATGGTTTCCCCTACAGAGATGTGCTGGGTCACTCACCTCCTTCTGTGGATGATGCTGCGCCCATCTCCATCTCTCCGAATCCATCTATTGACTCTGGTTCAATGAGCTGGCAGTCTCCTCCCATGGCATCAGCTTTGCTGGTTTGTGGCCCCCCGCCTGTCGCCATGGCCCCACTCCTGTTGACTGCCAGGATGTACCTCACCCTCAGGCGGAGGTCGTCCCACCGCTTGCGACAGTCGCGCACTGTACGTGGGGTGGTCACCACAGCCGACACCCTCTGGGCAACCTCCTGCCAGATTTGCTCCTTTTTCATCGTGGCAGCATGCTTCATGTCGTTTGACCTGATGATGTCTGCATGCTGGGCCAGAGTGTCTGCCAGCATATTGAGCTCAGCGTCAGAGAAACGATGTTTCGGCTTCTGGGGGGGTCATCTTCCTGGTTGCCTTGGACATCCTGCGTGTTTTCTGATGCTGCACAACACGAAAGGACTGCTGGTTGGGGAGGATGGCAATGGATTGTGTTTTTAAAGATGGCCGCCGGCCCATTTCCCGTTCCTGCGCGATGACGTAATTTCCGGGTCCGTTTTTGCAAACACGGTATTTACATGGTGGTATTACCGTGCCGGTATTTAGGGGTTGCTCTGAGGCGGTGCGGGTATCGGCGGGTCCCGCAATGCCGCTATCGGAGGGTTGGAGGGCCTTTAGCGGCATGCTGGTATTTCCATTACCGGCATGGGGGTTCGCGCGTGCTCGCGCACTCATAATCACCTGCTATTAGCAGGTTCATACGAGCACGGACCCGCTCTTACCGGCATTCCGGTAATGACCCCGATTTTACCGGCCAACTCGTAATGAGGCCCATAGTTTTCAATTTATATTGGAAACTGGGGGATAAGGAAAATAGGACATTTCTAGAAACATTTGCCAATTCCCTGAACAAGTATTTGGAAGCCCGGCTGGGTTCCGAGATTATAGTTTGCAGGGATTTCAATATTTTGATTTTGAATGTGTGGAGAAGGGGAGGGAAAGGATTTGGCTAAGGCAACAGGACAAGATGTCAAGGAGGTGGACGTGTGGACAAGAAGTGAGAAAAAGGAATCTACATATGTTAACTGGTTAAGTCGAAGGAGATATACCAGGTCAACCATCATGGAATGGGGGGGCAGTCTAGTATAATTGACTACGTGTTTGTGAGTGGGAAGCTTCTGGTGGATGTTAAAAGGTTTGAAATCATAACTACACTGAGAAGTGATCGCAATATCTTACATATGTGTTGGTCCATTCACTTTGCTTTTTCCCAAAAACCTTTCACACCAAATTTAGAAGTTACGCAGGGACATAACAGACTGTGAATGTCAAGTAGAGAGATAAGACTCTTACAAGAGACACTATGGGATCTGGGAGGAGGTTTGGTGAGGGTGTATTCTCCCCCTGGCATCGATTACCCTCGATTTATGTTGGCCTTCACCTGCTCATCAGGTCACTCCAGTAAGAAGGCATTTGCTCCCAAGCACATTTATAATTTTGCCATTGTGAGGGAGAAACGGCTTCTCAGATCTGATCTAAGGCAAATAATGTTAGCCCAGGGTGCCCAGTTGGGTTTGAAGCTGAAAAAAAGTCGACAGCAGAAGTATCCCAACTGGGTCTGAGAACGGTCCAAAGAGACTCTGAAAGTATGCTGTTAAACATGGGGTACAAGAATATATCAGAGGTGTGGCAACTGATTAACTCAGTGGTTTCGGGACCCAAAGTTGTCCAAGTAAACACAGGCCCTCATTACGAGTCAGGCGGTGGACCATGGTGCTATTAGCACCATGGTCAATGCCGGACTCCGGCATGGTGGATGGCGAAATTACCGCCCCATTCCAAGGTGAGTGGGGCGGTAATTCTCCATTCACCATTTGCCCTTCCCATTCCCATTTTTGCCCCATAGGGCATAATGGGAATGGGGAAAGGCGCTAAGTATGGTGCCGCAAATTGCGGCACCGTACTTAGCACCAAGGTCACTTTGCGGCATGGGTTTTAACGCCTGCTAAAAGCAGGCGTTAAAACCCAGGACCTCTTAATCAGGCGTTAAGGGTTAAAGGCGCCGACGCCGCCGTTATACCCTTAACGCCTGACTTGTAATGAGGGCCACAGTCTCCAAACACGTTTGGATGAGGTACTATTCTGCCCTTTTTGACAACCTTGCAGATATGACAGGGGTACAGGGAATATCCAAAGGGGGGCTCTGGGGTTTTAGAGACATGACATCTATGATATGATAAACAGGGCGAGCAACTCTAGGGCCCAATGGCCGGATGGCCCAACTAACACCATGCTGAAAACAGAGCCTAACACATGGGCAGAATTTGTATGTGTGTTTTTAGATAGGGAATCTAAGAATGTTCCCCTTGTCCTGGAAAACATGAATTATCGTTCCTATTTTCAAAAAAGGGAATTACGAAGAACCCAGGAAATTATTGGCCAATTGCCTGTCTGGACTTCATTGGGAAACGTATGCGTCCTTGTTGTTAAAGAGGCTGTCGAATTGGCTCACCCTTACAGAAAGCTTTGACTTATGTCAGTCAGGCTTTGTAAAAATGGCGGGAACTAGATTGAATGTCATTTTCCTAAACATTCTAAAGACGAGAGTCATGATGAGCAAAAAGAAAATATTTCTGGCATTTGTAGACCTTGAGCATGCCTTTGATTCGGTCGATAGACAGTTGCTGTGGCATAAATTAACATAGGGGATGCCCAGATGGATTGTTTCAAGTGATACGGGCCCTTTATTACGACACAAGTCTGGGAATAAGGCTGGATGCCAATGGGATGATCTCAGAGCCGATAACAACTAAGCGAGGCCTGAATCAAGGGTGCCCACTGGCGCCAGAACCTTTCAACATTTTCATATAGGATTTAGGGACAACCCTGGATAAGGTAAGGTAATTCCTGCCAAGGATAAATGGGCCCTGTGTTGGGCATCTGATCTACGGTAATGATTTGGTCTTAATTGACCAAACACCCATATGCCTTCAGAGACAATTTAAGGCACTACAGGCATATGTAGAGAAGAACAGGCTAAGAATGAATGTGCCAAAAACAAAAAATGCAATATTGGAACATGCAGTAGGGAAAAGGGGCACTAGACCTTCCTGGATCCTAAATAACGAACAAATGTCAGTAACAACAACTTTTCTCTATTTGCGAATGCTGGTGAATACTGCTATGAAAGACCACGAATAGAGCAATTAAAATCTAAGGCTAAACACTTAGTGGCACAGGCCCGGATATTACTAAAGCGATTTGAGTTGTTCTCAACGATTCCAGTGATTAATTTATATAAGGCCAAGGTTGTGGCTGTATTAACATATGGTGCTGAGGTGTTTTATGCCATTGATCATTCATGGTGGGTTGCTCTAGAAGGTCTATTTTAGAGAAGGGTCTTGGATATCTTGAGGGGCATTACTGATGCCAGTAATAACATTTGAGCTGGGCCTCACATTACTGTGTGCATTGATGGAGTGGAAGAGCTTGTCCTTGTACGGGAAAGGCATCTGAGAGCGCCCTGTAAGAGGGATTTGAGGTACTGAAAGATGCATTAGATGCTTAACCCTGATGTGATTAAATTAAAGTTGTGGAAAAAAGATTGGGTGGATACAATAAACTCAAGGGGGGGACTATAAGGTGTACCAAAGCTTTACATTGGAATGTCGAAATCGAAACACACTTCCGAGATACTTGAGATTGTTCCCTTGCAGCTTTCTGTGTGCAACGTTTTTGAGGTTTCGGTTGAACCTGTACCCCACTATGGACATCCTGAGTGTCAGGAAACAACGGAGGGAACTGGATATGAACTATAGATTTTCTAGCTTGTTTGTCTGTTTGTTTCATTTATTTGGTAATGTGCACCACACCCTTAGGTAGCTGGGCGCAGCAGTACAAGTAGACTTAAGCTTAGTTACAGTGCATATCAAATGCATATGCATAAATATACATACATACAGAGAATATATGAAGCTGCCCCTTTAACATGCCTATGCATAAATATACATACAGGGAGATGTATAAAAAAAAACTGCCAGCACTGGTTACAATAGAGTGGAGGCAAAGTGCTTACATATTAAGTGAAACATAGACAGCTACTACAGGTATGGTCAGTAGAAGAGGAAGGGTTGCGGTCTGGGAGTAGGTAAATCAGGTTATCAGTCATTAGTGTGAAGTCATTTGAGGACATTGGCCCTCATTACGACCCTGGCGGAAAGCGACTGACCGGAGCGCCACAGCGTAAATAGCGTTTCCGCCATTGCACGAAGGAGCAAAGTGCGGCCCATTCCGACCCATCGGGCACGAGCACCACGCCACGGCGGAAGTGCAAAGTCCGCGATGGCGGAAATGACCCCAAAACGGCCCACACCGCCGCCGTACGGCGCCCTAGGTGCAATACCGCCACCCCTCTTAGCGGTCACCGCAGTGTGCGCCTACCGGAAAGTACGGTGACCGGAAATATACGGAAACGGAAGTTAAAACATGGGCCCGGAACGGGAAACATCCCGGCGTACACCTATAAAAACACTAAAACCACACAACCACTAAAATCATTACCCTGAAACACACCCCAACCCGTCAACCACCCTAGCGAAACCAAGAAAAATGGGAAAAGTAGCGAAGAAAGCGTGCGACCACAAGCGGCAGGTCCACTTCTCCCGTGAGGAACTCACCGTGCTAACAGAGACCCTCCAGGAGAATGCTGCCGTCGTCTTCTGCACGCAAATGACCAGGACGGCACTTGCAAACAAGAAGGCCATATGGGCTCTGGTGGCACAGCGGGTAAGTGCGGTGGGGACCGCACCCCACAGCAATGCCGCAAGCGATGGGACGACCTGCGGATACGCGTCCGCAGCATACTCTCTGCCAACCGCAACATTGCCACAGCCACCGGGGGAGGTCCTGAATCACCCATCAAGTTGACCCCCTGGGAAGAAATCTGTGCCTCCACCATCGGAATGGAGAGCATAGAGGGAGTCGGAGGGATGGAGAAAGGAGTGCAGACATCCGAAGATTCAGGTAGGTGGGCCAGATAAAACAATGCCAAATCCACACAGTCCATCCATGTGAAGTACCATGCGTCCACATAGTGCAACAGAAACACATGTCCAGGAGAACGTCCACACACATCGGCCTGATAGCGCACGTTAAAACCCACAATAAATACATAAATAATTAAAAACCCCTAATACACGCACTACACGTGCAGCAGGCACACCCTAACTGCAGGCTGCCAAACAACTGCACCCTCACTCCACACACAAATCAAAGCACCTCCAAGGCCCCGACCCAAATCACCCTCAGGTACCACCCCAAAGCATGTGATACAATGCCATTCCAATTCCCACAGACCCATCAATAACCCTCGCCCTCCTTTACTCCACCACAGGGTCCGATCCAAACGACGAGCTACAGGACACCCCTACCAGCACACCTGCAAAGAGGGCCAAGACCAACGGCCAGAGACCCTCCACCTCAGCTGCACGCATCAAGACACGGCAGCAGCACAAATCAGGTGGCAGCACAGAGGAGGGAACATCAACAGGCACCCCAGCAGCCAGCATGCCCACACCACCACCACCACAGGTCCCCCCAATGGATGCCACAGAAGGCACTGCCTCTGGTGGCAGCAGCACCATAGGTGACACCCCATTGATGGCAGCATGCTCGGACACAGAAAACGGGGATGCCGAAGTCAGATCCATCCATGACCTGTCCCAATCCCCCTGTCTGTCCCATCCCGTACAACATGAGGATACCACGCAGGGGCACCCACAAGACGACGACTGGCCATCCCCCACAAGCCCTGTGGCAAGGCAACATGAGGACAACAGCCCCTCTGTGACACCCCCGCAAATGGCCATGGCCCAGCAGAGGCAACAGTCCCTCGACCAGTTGATCGAACAACAGCAGCAACTGGCCACACTCCTCAAGGACCATGCCGATGAATGTGGGGGCACTAAGGCAGACATAGAAACATCAACTGAGACACTTAGGGCAGAAATGGAGAGAGGTACAGAGACGCTAAGGGCACAAATTGAGAGAAGCACCGAGAGCCTGAGGGGGGAACTGCATGCGACGTCCAAAGACGTATGTGCCGAACTTGCCGCAGTGCGCCGTGTGCTCACTGAGCTCTCGCAAACCCTTAGGGACATGCATGGACGTGAGCAGCCAGACACATCATCCGTTGCAAGTTCCGTCCAGGGCAGCCCCCAACGTAGATCTGGAAGGAACCTGCGCTCCACAGGCAGGGGTGCCCCTGATACCCGCAGAGGGGGCTTGCAATAGCGACAGCCCACTGACAATGAGCATCTTTGGACACTGGTGTTCGGGGGGGAGGTAGGAGGGTGGAGGGGGTGTGTTGGGCTCACTTGGGTGGCGGGTCGATAGGGTGTTCAACATGACATCACATATGCCATAAAAAGTGCACGATAAACCAATGAGATGTGTGGACATTGATCTTTGTGTACTAGGCCATCATAGGCGTACAGTCCATATTGTGCATGTCCCAGACACACGCAGTGCCACGAGTCCCGTGTCCATGTATCAGCCACCAGGCGTGAGTGCTAGAAGCATACATCAATGAGATGCTGACGAATGTCACGGGCCTCCGGTGCCTCGCAGACTCCATGAGGTGCTGCCACATCCCCACCCTCATCATGACCATCATCAGGTGCTTGCAGTTCTGCGTCAGGGGGCATGGGCACATTTCTACGTACGCACATGTTGTGGAGCATGACACATGCCATGACCATCTTTGCAACCTTCTCATGGCGGTACAGGAGTGCCCCGCCAGACCTGCTGAGGCAGCGGAAACGGCCCTTCAGTAGGCCGAATGCCTGTTCTATGACTACACGGGTACGTGAGTGGGCATGGTTGTAGTCCTCCTCATGCTGGTCCCGTGGGTTCCGGACTGGTGTGAGGAGCCATCTCTTCAGTGGATATCCAGCATCACCTGTATGTGGACGAGAAACGTATGATGTGGAATGCCATTGATACGTACGCACACCCCCCCCCCCTTCCTGCCAGGTCATTGCCAATTCACATACCCCACATCATCATGCATGTAATGAGACTCACCGAGTAGCCAGGATCTGTTCCCTGCGTGTCGCTCCATGTAGCGTGGTATTGTAGAGTTCCTCAAGACCATAGAATCATGGGTTGATCCAGGGAATCGGGCACAACAATGTGTAATGATCCTGTTGGAGTCACACACCATTTGTACATTCAGGGAATGAAATTGTTTTCGGTTGCGGTACTGGGCCTCCATGGCATGTGGGACGACCAATTCAACATGGGTGCAGTCGATGGCACCAATGCAACCCGGTATGCCGGCAAGTGCATGGAATCCCACTTTTGTGTTGGTTATTTCCTGCTCCGAGCGTGGTAGAGAGATGTAGTCGTCTGCGTGCTGCAGGAGGGCATCGAGCACTTGCAATAGTGTCCGTGAGAACAGTGGCTGAGAAATGCCATGCAACTGTCCGACTGTGTGCTGGTAGGTGCCTGTGGCCAGGAAGTGGAGTACAGACACCACCTTCAGTAGGGGTGGGATGGCGGTTGGGCTATCTATCATGCTGACAAGGTCAGCCTGTGTCATGTCCACAATGGCGGCTATGGTGTCCCGGTCCAGATGGTAGAGGGTGTGGATCTGCTCATCAGTGAGGTTGAACGGATGTGCTCGGAGGCGTGGGATTGCGGGCTGCCTGCGTGGTGGTAGTGGCTGTGCTGGTGGACCTTGCTGGCCCTGCCTTGGCCTCCTCCTCCTCCTGCGTCTCCTCCGTGCGGCTGGTTGTAGTTGGTGTTCGTCTTCTTCTTGGAGTCGGAGCACTTGCAGTGCTATCAGGTCCCCCAGGGCCAACATCGCGAGTCCTGCCGGTAGCATTTCGGTGTGGTTGTGGGAGGAGACTGGCTGTGCAATTTATGTGTTTTCAGGCTGTATGGCCTCCACCTGTGGTGATTAATTCCACCTGTGCAAACTGCTCTCCCCTTTGGCCGAGCACGTCCCACGCACAACGCTGCAATTCGGGGAATTGTATCTTGCTATTGCAATCATGTATTTGTACCCGATGGCCGTGTAAGATTGGTTGAAATGTTCATTCTGCTGTGGTCCCATTGTTTCCCATACTATCTGTGCAGTCGCGAACAGACTTGTGAAGGGTCAGTGGAACGTAGTACTCGAGTAACGGTGGGCCCTCATGCATCACTGTACCGAGTTGCAACGACGGGCGGGGCGTCCCATTTGTGGGTGAAGGCAGTTGCCATTTTCACACACAGCCGCACTCGATGGAATAATTAGTGATTTCAAACGGCCACAGATGCCTTTTCGACGTGATGTTGCAAATGAGGAATTCGAAGGGCGGCGCTTTTGGTTTCCAGCTAGCGGCGAGGAGATGCCCACAGGTCTGACTGCAAATATAACGTTCTATTGTTCTATGTCCTTGAGACAGGGCCCATGGCGAGGGAGCAATGATTGATATGAATAGTTTGGGATGCGCAATAGCTACGTGGGCGATGAGGCCGTCCGTTCCCAAATACATGTTACTTCACAACACTGGAATTACGGGCTGGGGCACTGTGGATTTAGCAGGCTGCATAACGCACAGACTCAATGGATGTTTCTAATGTTATGTGAGTAATTATTCAGGCGTTTTGATCCCGGGATGAGGGAATGATGAATGGATGCATGGGCAGGTGATTTGATACAGAGTTTGCCATGTACAGGGCTTCTTGGGATCTATCCGCCTCCCCTACGCTATGTGATGCAAGGCTGCCATAGTGGGACCATCGTCTATCTGGCCTTGTTGAGCCCTCCCTGTCTCGAGGCGCCCTCAGACACTTGTGTCCATGCACGTTAACATTCCCATCTGATGGAATCTGTTTTGACAGACGCATGCACAGGTACACTCGTTTGTGATGGTGTTTGCACCTCGATATAGATGGTTATGAGTCGCAAGTGGTTTTGGGGTGGTGATGATCCTTTTGAGTGGGCTAGCATGCATATGGCTGTGGATTTCGTGTGATCATTGAAGTGAGTTGTTCGAATGTAGTTCTGATGGCCATTCTGTTCTTGTTCTTTTCTTTTGGTTGACCGGTATCTCCTCCCCTTTTGCCACTGCCATCTGTATGCCACTCCTGCAGATGGATTTTACTCCCGACACCTGCTGCTTCGTGTTAATCAGTGGAGCAGCATTACGATCTTATGGGACGATCGCCAATGGGCCACATGCCCTTACGCAGTACTGGTGGCTCGGAGCAACATTTCGGCCTTTCAGCTGGACTAGTGCCTCCCCATTGGGACGGCCCTGCGGTTCTGTGCGCTTCCATGTTGCCTTTTCGTACGTGAATGTGGCTCTGTGTACCATGGGGGAACAGGGCGACACACAGGTAGTGGCTGGTCATTTCTTGCGGAAGCAGCCCACAATGGTGATTAGTGTTTTGGAGTTCATGGCCTGACGGCTGTATGGGCTTGGTGACTTTGATGTGCATAAAATTTCTATTCTGATTTGGCCCGTGTAGCGTTTTTCTTTGCAAGTGATGTGGCATATGCCTATTTGGGGGGCGATGTATTGTGAGGAGATCTGCATTGGGTTCCAGCTTCGGGGTTTAGTTGCGTGGTACTGTGCTGGGCGCGTTTGCCTACGAAGCCCAGTGAGGTCAGGGATGGGGGCTGCCAATATGACTGTTTGAATGTTGTCATGCTCAGGGGCGGGGGATTGGGTTTTGTGTAACAGATGCCGTCAGCCAGGTGGACTGGTGGAATGATGTGATTTTCGGAATATTGCTGGTCACAGGTGCCTGTGTTTGCGTGCGTTTCTTGGTGGGGGACTGTGGTCATGTCCATTGGGATGGCTTCTGTATTCGTGCCATCTGTGCCCTGCAGCTCCCATTGGGCCCTGTTGTGTTTCTTTTGTTCGTTGCCATGCATGGGTGACTTGTACATTTCAATGGTTGCATTGTGACTTCATTGCACCTACGGGGAGTTGTACTTTGTGGGCAGGGAGCGGTGTACAGGCACTCAGTGGGGCCGTTTACGGTTGATTCGCGATGCCGTACTTCTCGCCATGGCGGAATGGTACATTACGCCATGCCTGATGGCGTTAGGTACATGTCCGCTAGGGTCGGAATTGGCGTACCCTTGCGCCATGGTGGTGTTTGCGGTTTGGCATGGCGCGCGCGCGCGTGCTTGGTGCAGTTAGCGTTGGCGTTCACTACGGTGTCGCTAATGGCTTCGTACTTTGCGGTGACGGGTCATAGTCGCACCGAGCGCTATTCGATGGCGGTATTGCATTTCCGCCATCGTTTTTCGATTTCCGCCAGGGTCGTAATGAGGGCCATTGTGTCTAAATTTAGGGTAAGGTTGTTCTAATCCGAGTTCAAGTGGGAGAGTGTTCCAAGATTGCGCTGTTTTGACAGGAAAGCTGTTTCCACCTGCTGTGATTCATTTGAATCTGGGGATCTCAAGAATGTAGACATTGGCAGATCTCATGGGGTGGGCAGCTGTTCTCCTGTTGATTCTTTACGACAGGTAAGGAGGTGCTAAGATGTTCAGGCACTTGGAAATAAGAGAGACTGTTTTGAGAAAGATCCTGTCATTTATTCTTAACCAGTGAACATCTCTTCTATATTTAGAGATATGCTATCTGTTAGGGATATTCAGCGCTGCTCTTAAAGCATTGTTTTGCAATCTTTGGATTTTATCCGTAACATATTTATTGGCTCCTGAGTATAGTGCATTACAGTAGTCTAATCTGGACATAATGAGAGCACTGGCTAAGGTAATGCAGCTAGTGCCAGAGAGAAATGGTCTGCAGGCACAGATGAGTTTGCATGTGTAGGCTGTTGTGGAAGCAAGCTAATTGACTTGTTTCTTAAGGGTGAGTGAGGAGTCCAGGTAGAATCCTAGAGTTTTGACCACAGGCATCACCTTGATGAGATGATTATCAATCATGACGGAGGCGTAACTAGGGCTACGTTTTTTAAGGTTGGCTTCAGCGTCTAGGATCAGTATCTCAGTTTTATCGTCATTCAGGCAGAGTCTATGTGATGCTATCCATGCCTGAATGAGGGTGTAGATCCTGTTTACCAAAGCCGAGTCCTCTGCAAAGTTGCCCGTAAGGGGTATGAAGATTTGGGTGTCGTCTGCATAATTTGTGTAGGTGACACCCAGTTTGTCCAACTTATCAAACAGGGGCTTGGTAAAGAAGTTATACATGGTGAGTGAGACACATGATCCCTGTGGAACTCTGCAAGATATATGAGTAGGGTCAGTGGAGGCTGATGGGGAGAAGACATTCATTGTACGGTTATTTAGAAAGGATTGGACCCAGGCTATGTCCTCCCCTGAGAAGTGGGCAGCCGACCTGAGGGGGTTGCATAAGACTGCATGTTCCACCAGGTCGAAGGCTGCCGATAGGTCCATGAGAAGTAACATTGCTGTTTTTCCGTATTCCTTCAGCTCCTCTTAAGGTCTAGTAAGGCTGTTTATGTGCCATGGAGGCACATAAACAAAGATCGCTGTGAGCCTAGCAGGTGATTGACTTCCAAATATTCCTGGATTTGCAGGTAGACTACTCAGTCAATTATTTTGAGTAGAAAAGGCATGGTGGTGATGGGTCTGTAGTTGGTCGGGATAGTGCGGTCTAGAGTTTGTTTTTTAAGCAGGGGGTGGACCCAGAATTCTTTGAGATTGTTGGGTACTGTATTCATATTGAAAGAGGCATTTATGAGTTTGAGATAAAGTGAGCTAAGTCTCTAGCTGCATCCTTCATTATTTGCTCTGGGCAACTGTCTCCCTTACAGTTTGAGGGTTTGAGGGAGCGCGTGTGAATCTAAGGAGACGATATACTATTTGGCCTTGGTCTGTCCGGGCCTTACTGAAAAACAAACTTTGTACCTGGTATAAATGTTAAATACATTTAACACGTTCTCCATAGATCAATGGTGGAATAGGTTAATTGGTGGGGAGAGTGTGTCCCTAACCATTGCACTGATCAATTTCTTGGAGGATATCTTTCAAGGAATCAATAAAGAGGGTGAAAATCACTTCCTGGGAGTGTATGATGGGCTGGGAGAGGGGTACCAACCAATTAACTGATGAACTGATTTAATTATGTTGGTTTTAAGTGTTCCAGAACTGTGGGTAATTGTGCACATGTTTTAGGAGTTGAGACAGTATTATGTATCAATTGGAATGTGATATTTTTTTGTGTGTAATTGGTGAAAGGTTTATGTGTAAGCCAAGTCACTATTAAATATATAAAAACAATACATATGCAAAAAAGGCATTCAGTAAGTCCATATGATTAGAATTTAAATTATGATTTGATGTCATCTTATGGCTTTTTATTTGAAGCCCCAAAGAGAACTGAGCGTAGTCAACCTTCTGTATCTATATTGAATAGGTGAGACTGCAGTCATAGACTATACACCTATACAATAAACATTTACAGAACAGCAGTTACCCTGATATCTTTTTTAGATGGAGATGACAGTTTTGTTTAGGTGGCTTAGCAGGCTAAAGGAATCCCTGCCTGGTTCAAACAACCGAGGTGGGTTCCCTACCGTATCAGAAGTGGAGCCCTTGAGGATGCCAGAGGAGGAATATTAAAAGTCAAGTGGCTCTGCTGTCTAGCCCTCAAGATGAAGTGGGTTAATAGGCAGCAGCACAAGATAGTGGAGGGCAGAGACTTTGGATGATCTCTCTGCCTATGAACTTCCAACACTGGGAAACAAACAGCATGCTGAAGAGAATGGCGCAGCAGTCAAGACTGGACCTGTCAATAAGAAAACTAGCATTGGCATTGCTAATTGTTTTGAAATGTTTTTGTCATTTATTGCATTTTAGATTTATAGGAATTCATTTGTGTCGGGCAAGAATGAGTCCCAGCTGAAAGTTGAAATGGAGGAAGAAGCAGACTTCTCAAGAGCACCTGTCCAGCCAGCATGTTTTGTGAACAACAGCCATTCCATTTCTCCTGGAGAGGCCCGACTGAAGTGGTCGACATTATCTAGGCCACAAGATAGGAGCATCAGCTCCTTTGAAAGAAGGCCGTTGGCCTGAGGACACTTTTAAATGGGCTCTGCGCAACCCCTGTCCGGCCTTCACGCCAGGCGGATTGGATCTTCGCCTTTATCTCAAAGTGTTTCGAGAGGAGCCGGTAGGCGAGCCGCCCCTGTCGAAGGCTGCCGTTTAGGTCCCTCGACGCCGGTCTGAGCCCTCATTCAATATGCCCACACGGAGGAAGAAGCAAACTGGACAAGGACACCTGCCCAGCCAGCATGTTGTGTGAGCAACAGCTGTTCCGTTTCTCTGGATAGGCCAGATTGAAGTGCCTGATATAATCCTGGACCACTAGATAGGAGCATTGTCTCCTTTGAAAGATGGCCACCGGCTTGACTACACTCTCCAGCGGGCTCTGAGAAGCGCCTGACCCACCTGACCCGCCTACACTCCAAGCGGATTGGACCTCTGCCTGTCATCTTAAAGCCTATCGAGGGGAGTCAGCAGGTGAAGCCAGCCCCCATCAAAGTCTGCCGCTTAAGGCACTCGATCCCTGACTGGGCCCTCATTCAATCTACCCTCACGGAGGAAGAAGCGCACTGGGAAAGAACACCTGCCCCACCTTGTAATTTGGATCCACTTGGAATTCGCTGCATCCTGTATACGAGGTGCGAGAATGGAAGTGAAAAATGCGGCAGCTTTGCTTAATAAACAGTAATTGGTAGGAATTTCCACCAGTCTATTAGAAGATTCCTGGCAAAATTAATTCTCACACTTGCTCCTTTGTAAAGTCAAAGAGCAACGTCTACTTCTGAAAATGTACTTCACTAATGGCATAATGTTTAGCAATCGATACAATGTGGCTTTGTGGCACTACGAGTGCTGGTTAGTGTAAACTGGTTGGTGAACATGAACCACTCCAACTCAGTGGGAGCTGTGTATAAGCGCGGGTGCCAAAGGCCCAATAGTGGTCCATCAGTGCTGCAGTTCCTAGTTGCAATCCTGGCATGTCCATTGTACTCCTACACACTGCATTCCTGCCCACGTTAACTGTTCTATCTGAAACATAGACATGGGTTTGCAAGTCTCTGTATGTGAAATTATTCTTTCTTCTCATCTGTCAAGGTAAGTAACTTGGCATACTTTCTCCACTCAGCAAGACATATTTTATTCCAAAGTGCAACCGTTGCATCTGCCAGTCCTACCATTGCCTCTGCTCTGCATCGCAGTAGCCCTTCTACCCATATCACTCAGTCGAAAACCTCTCCTATTTTGCGCAATTGTGGTCTCACCCACCAAGGCAGTGTCTTCCCTTCTGAATTTGCGCATTTTTTAACTGTCCTGAGAGCTGCCTCCCCCATGTGGGCATTGTAGTTCATAGTGCATTGCAATATTTGATTTATCTTAATCTATCTGCCATTTCTTTAAGTTTAATAAAATTGTCAACAAAAACGTAGCCTTTTCTACACACTGTGTGTGTGCCCAACGTCCTTGAAATCACCCACTTGTCTTGCATAATGCAAGGTGGAGCAGACAGTGTGCTGTAGTTACTGGCACCTTCTGCGGTATAAACAGCCTGGGAGCACTCCTTGCATGCGAATGAGAGACCAAATGTAGCAAGCCTCGTTCGCTCTCTCCCGTCTCACAACTTGCATGTGCCCATACCACATATTATCGATATTGGAGGGCGGGCCATCATTGGTACCACCCAGACACCTTTCTGGGTTAAAAAACTCCCTTTGTCTTAGTTACCATTCTACTCTTGTTATCTAACACATTTATAACATCAATCTATTTTTGTGCCAATAACTGCTGAAATAATAATCAAAAGAAGTAAAGAAAAAAGAGAAAACACAATAAGGATAACTATACAAAGCACATTTTTCATAGGTCCTTCTTTTCTCCTGTGCTGTGGAAAAAAAGAAAATGATTCTCTGTAAAAGGTCAAATGAAATTAGAAACAGTCACATGAAATCTAACTATACTGTTCTTTTGCTTCCCTCCTTGTCTTCAGAAAGAGGGTGTTGGTCTTGTCTTTCTTGACATTGTTGATGTTGACCCATCCCTTTCAACCACTCTATCTTCATAAAAAGACTCCACGACACACTCTGCATCACTGATCAGCACTGGATTGGCTGACCTCCTTCCTCAATAACCGCCATTCCCAGTTGCAACTGGACCCTTTCTGCTCCATCACCTCACTATCTACCTGTGGGGTCCCCTGGGCTCTGTCGTATCATCATGATTCTTCAATATCTATCTTGCCCCTCCTGCTCACCTGATTTCCTCCTTCTCTCCTAATTTCCAATGTTATGCCGATGACAATGACACACTTATTTTCCTCTACCACCTCTTCTTCCTCTCTGATCCCTCACTGTTTGTCTGCCATTCAGGTATGGTGTATTGCTAATGATCTCTGTATTAATGCCATTAAGAAGAAGATCCTTCTCATTGGTATATCCATGCCCTCTTTTCCTGCTACCCTCTGGAGACCTTCCTTGGGCCCTCTACCCCCACCATCCTGTGAGGCAAAAAACCTCAGGGTCATTTACCGCTCTCTGCTTCACACCTCACATCATGCATCTTACTAAGAAGTCCCACTTCCAGCTCCACCTCCTCAGAAGCATTCTTCCCTTCCTCACCTTCCCCCAGAAGCTCAATGTCTCTAGAGCTCTGGTCCTCTTCAGGCTGGAATACTGCAACAGTCTCTCAATCTCCCTCCCTACATCCCCTCCAACTAATCCCGAATAGGGATGCAAGACTTCCAGTAGCTGCAAGGATCAACATCATCCACAAGCCCTTCTGGGGCCTGGGATCACGCTATCTCCAACTTTCCCTCCCTAACTACTACCCTGCTAGAGCCCCACACTCCACCAATTCTTTGACTGTCAAATGCTTCTCTAAGCAGAAAATGGGTGGCAACTCTCTCTACTTGACTGGCGCCTCCCTTTGGAAAACCCTCTCTGCCCCTCTCAGACTTGAGCCGATCGTCCTTAAATAATGGAAACTACTCAAAACTCTGCTGTTCCCTACCTCTTTCCCTTCCCTGTAAATCACCTCACTGCCCCTGATACTGGTGGCATGAGCCACATGAATTTCAGAGGAGTCCAGGCCTTTCTTCACAGTCGATACCAGCACCCCCCCACCACTGCACTGCCATTGTGGGCCCGTGCTTTGCAGCTCTACATCCCACCCCTGAGAGACGCCAGCTCTAGCAATTAACCGGAGGTTTCCTGATTGGCTCATCTTAGCACTTCCCACCCAGACCCTCCACCAGCACTTGTCCATTCCTCTGATCCACCCTCCTCCCCTCCTATCTCCTGCAATTTTCCTCACTGCACTTGCATGTCCGAATACCACAAGGCCCTGTAGGACCATGATTGAATTTGCTGTTTGCCATTGTTATTATTTCCCCTGTTCCCTTCCCATTTAGCCTTGTGGCCCTTTGAAACACAATTCTGTTCTACTAGGCACCTAACAAATGCTTAAAAAAATGAAATGGTATCGGTGGCACATTTTACCACCACCACTGCTAAAGGGATTAATAATGCTTCAATTAATTTAAATAATATTTGGGCATGCTGTTCTGGTGAGCCATTAGACCTCGTAAAACCCCTCACTTTCCATCGACATAGTCCTGAGTGTACTGTGGAGGTAACGTATGCAGAGTCAGAATAAATAGTTTCCGGGTGGTTTACATAAATCTGTAATGCTGATATTAGTACTATTAGCTTTGACACTTGTGCAAAATAATGAGAGGGTAATCCTGCTTTTGTTATCACTTCATACTCTTTATCCTCACAATGAACCACTGATGCTTCTGTATGTCTCATTCCTGTGCTCAGATCAATTGTAGATGACCTCTCAACAAATAAAATCTCCCCCCCTCTAATGTTTTCTTCTCAACATAGGGTATGTCTTCATAGATGTCAGGGTATGTGGTGCAATCATATATATAGACACCATTTTCAATCTAGTTCTGCAATGGAAGTAGCAGGATTAATAACGCAGCATCTCACAATTTTAATCAAGGGATTCAAAATAATCCCTTCATAGCCTGATGTGTGCTGTGTGGTAAGTGTAGATTTTGATTTTCTCTGAATCCAAAAAGGGCATGCTCTTCATAAAGAGTAACTGAACCGCCCATGATAATTCTTTGAAGATTTCTCTATTGGAAAGGCTGCTGCTGCCAAAGCCTGTTCACATGGGAAATGTCCTTGCAATACTGGGTCCAGAAGGCCACTATAATAGGGCAGGGCCTTGTGCCCCATTGGATTCTTCTGAGAGAGGACAGCTGTCATCACATTACCGTTAGAATGAGAAATTAAGAACAACTCCTTATAATTTGGCATAGCCAGAACTGGTGTAGCGCTGATTGACTTTTTAATGTCATGGAATAATTCAATCATTTCGACTTACCAAATAAGGGGACACTTCTCCTTATGTGCTACTTTGAGCCCTTGTAGAAGTGATCTGGTGTAGGTGGTGTAATCAAAGATCCAGGATTGGCATTAGTTGCACAGTGCCAGCTATTACAGCATTTCATTTACAGTGTGTGGTGTATGGCTTCTGCTTTTTCTTTAGGTACTCTCCTTCTTTCTGATGTTATTATTTGTCCCAAATAAATTACTTCTTTCTGGCAATATTGCAGTTTATCCTTGTCCACACTGTACCCCTATTCTGCTAATAGTGTGAAAAGCATCATTGAATCTTGTCTGCATTGATCTTCCTCGGTGCTGCACACCAAATGATCAGCAACATATTGTACTACCACACTGTCAGGGTAATTCATGGAATAAATGTGCGCTGAAAAGGGGAGCACAGCGTGAAAATCGCAGCGCATGCGTGCTAAATCGGCGCACGCAGGCGTTCATCGATTCATGGAATGCGCGTGTAAAACCTGGGATGTGCGCCATATCTGGGGGCGGCGCTCGCAGGTGCACACGGGCGCATGCATCACTACAAAGCGTGCGCGACGCGCACAGGGAAAGCGCACACAGTGTAGTGCACACAAGAAAAGTGGGTGGAACACGGGGCGTAAAATGCAGAATGGGCAACAACGTGTGAAAATGTGGGCATTACAGGGGAAGTACCGGAGGTAAATGCTCTCAATGCCCACACACGCGCTAACAACACATATTCATGCAATAGAACAGGGGAAAACCATGCGCCAAAAAAGACACGCTAATCTGGAAACACGTACGCCAGCAGGAAGCAGGCATAAGCGGCCCCGCGCAGCATAAAAGTGCGCACAAACAACAAACAAGCTCATACGCTATGATGAATATACCGTTCCTCACAACAGTGGTCGTGGGACACCGCAGGAGGAGGAGGATAGCCAGGCCCGCATTTATTTACCCAGGACCAGCCTTTTTGGGATGCCTGATGACCAGGTGTATGGGAGGTACAGGTTTCCACCACAAATAATCCTAGAACTGGTCAGGGAGTGGGAGGATGACCTCACATCACCCACCCTGTGCTCCCAAGCACTGAGCCCCTTGGAAAAGGTGCTCAATGTACTGCACTTCTTGGCTACTGGGTCATTTCAGCGGACAAGTGCCATAGACGGGGGTGTCTCACAGGCCACGCAGTCATGCTGCCTACACCAGGTGTTGGCCATCATGACTGCACGCCCCTCAGTCCGCAGGCACATATGCATGCCCAGAACACCTGCAGAAAGGCAGGCTGTCGTCCAGGATTTTTACGGGGTGGCACAAAGCGCTAAGTGCCATTGATTGCACCCATGTGGCTCTACGTCCTCCCAGGGCCACTGAGCACATCTATCGAAACCGCAAGCACTGGCATTCCATCAACGTGCAGGTTGTATGTGATGCCAAGGGAATCATCACCTCAGTATATGCCAACTATCCGGGGTCCAGCCATGATAGTTTCATATTCCGAATGTCACCCCTAAACCGGGACCTGGAAGCTGGGTGACATGGCGACACATAGCTAATTGGTGAGTATAAATGCCTCAGCACATGCATGCATGTCAGACACTGAGAAATGGGAAAACCCCACTAATGACAACCATTATCACCTCCCCAGGGGACAGTGCTACCCTCAGACCACCTACATGATGACGCCAATACGGAACCCCACCACAACACACGAGGTACGATACAACACTACACAGCCCATATTGCAACCCGGGGCATAGTGCAGCGCACATTCGGAGTGCCGAAGTCACGCTTTCGCTCCCTTGACCGCTCTGGTGGGCAGCTGCTATATGCGCCCCCAGTAGTGTGCAGGATCATAGTGGCAGCATGTGTCCTGCACAATGTTGCAACCCGGCGGGGTGTGCCGGTGGACATGGTGGTGCCCCCACATCCCCAACCACATGCACGCCGTTCCACATGGGAGGTGAAAGGGCACGTGGTGAGGCAGCCCGTACTCAGCTTGTGGCAAATTTCTTCACCTAAAATCCCACCCCAGCGGAGCGCACACAGGCCTGGCACATACCAGCTGACAATTTATGGCGATGACAAAAGGGACAGTCAACTGTCACAACCATACCACCCTGAGATTGTTCACCTGGAAGTGCTACATTGTGTGCATCCCTAGCTACTTAAACACACCCAATGCTGTGAAAGTAAAAGGCACACATTCATGCAGCATGAAGGACTACCCCTTTGCAAAACACTAAAAAAAAATAGTGGCATGTCACCCAACCCCTCCCTAACCCCATCTCAGCTACCTAACACTCCATGGCATGGCATGCGATGTGAAAGCAACCAAATTAATTCAGATCACATGACACAAGTGTGACAAAGTGCACCCTCCCAAATGGAAACAGCCCACAGACAATTGCCTCTCACCAATGAAAGAAAACAGCACACATTAACAAATACTCACCAGGAAGACAAAACATCAGTACAGGATCCAAGAGTGACAACATATGACAGTAAAAAATAAGGGTAGTGCAAGTGTCACAACATGACTAAGGTAGCACATCCACCCTTTCCAACTGCAGAGTGTTGCTGGTAGGAAAATGTGGCAGTGTACAGCATACAACATGAACTGCATCTGCAAAGGAGACGGGCTGGTTAAGACATGAAGAAGCTACATGTATACATGTAAAAAGTCCTGTATGTAAAACCATACAGAGATCCACCCTGCAGTGGAGAAATTATCAACAATCCCCACTAGGGATGTATACACAGTTTGTACTACAGACTGTCCAAAAAACTTATGGGAGGCCACTGCCTCTGTGTAAGTTACTGTCACTTGGTCACACCCTTTGCGAGCCCATGGAAAGGGGAAGCAGGAGGGGTGTGTGTGTCAGGACCCCAAGTTTCTAACCCAAAGATAGGACAAGACTGAATGTGCCCAGCTGGAATACACAGTGGATGCCTATGGGAGCCACACAAAGCAACACACTGTAACATTATTTCACAATCTGAAAGAAAATGGTTTTGAACAAAAATGTAAATGCAAATCAAATACAGAAAAAGCTAAAGTAAATGTAAAGTAAAAGAACCAAATAAAATAATAAAGTAAAAATCAGAAGCATAACCAAATAAAAATAAATGTATGAAAATCAAAATAACAAATCAAGAATCAAAATAAAATGAAAATAAAAAATATCGAAAAGAAGAAGAAATAAAGATAACAAATGAATTAAATAGTAATTTCATTTAGCAAATCGGAATGAAATGTAAAAAAAAAAATCAAAAAATTAAATATGGCCATGTGTGGACTGGGGGGGAGGACACCCAGGAGGGACGAGGTACAGGGTGCACCCCAACACCCACATGCGTGGATGTTGAGAAAAAAAAACCTCCATGGGCTCATGGCCTGCACGGCTACCCTACAGTGGGGGAACTGCCGTTGCTGTCATCACCCTCTGGTGGTACATCAGAAGGTAGGCGTGATATGGGAGGCAGACCACGCAAAGCCCTGGCATGCTCCTCCATGGCAGCAAGCATGCATGTCTGAAAGGTTTGGTTCTGCAGGATGATGGTACAGAGATCCCCATGCAGCACCTCACGGGTAGCACGTATTTCTGCCTGCAACTCCTCGCGTGATGCCCGGATCTCCTTACGGGTTGCCTGGAGCTCAGCTGAGAGTGTGCGTGTCAGCTGCTCCAGCTGCTGTTCTGACCTTGTACTACGGGACACCTCAAGTTCACCCAGAGTATCTCTGAGGGACCTCTGTTCTAACCTCAGGGCATCCCTGTGGGCCTGTGACTCTGCAGATATGGCTGTCTCCAGTCCAGCCCGTCGGTCCTTGTTGGACGCCAACATGTCCTCCCTGTGTGAGTGGCAAATGGACTCTGTTGCCTGCTGCTGGAGCTCCACCTGCCTTTCGGGGGGGAGAATGGAAGTGGCCACCCTATCCACAGCCTGAGCCATCATCTCACTCAATGCCCCCTGTTGTGCTGCTATAGTGTACATGGAGTTCTCCCACACAGTATTGCCTGGTGGTACATGGCCACTGCGTTGGCGGGCACCACACCTGTTTGGGCAAGGTGATGTGCACCTTGCTGTGCTGGCACTGCCTGAGGTTGCAGGACTGCATTCCTCCTTTGATCTGCTGGCCCAGGAACAGGAGCAAATATTGTGGATTGTGACCCTGCATCCGTAACCGCCACGGGTGAACTTTCCAACACTGAATGCCGCATAGAGGGGTCTACCCCCAGTGCAGGTGGGTTGGACAGAACAGCATCCCTGCTAGAAACACTCACCTGCGAAGGGACATATGTCTCAATGTCAGATTCAGCACCTGATTCATAGAGATCTCCGGAGGTGTACCCAGAGACACCCATGGACAGTATGGTCTGTAGGAGTAATGGGTTTTCACCCACCACCACCCCACATCCTCCACTGGTGCCTGGTTGTGGCTGTGAGTACTCCTGCCTCTGCACCATCTCCTCCTCCTCAACAGCATCTAGTGCCACATCACCTGCAAAAACATAAAAGAAAAGTAATGAAAACAGGCATGAACACCATAGCCCACACAGAAAGGCATGACGAGGCAGACATCCAGTACATAAATGACACATGTCACACATGACAATAACTCTGGCATGCATGCACTGGCAATGATTTAGAAGGGGAGGCAAAAAGCAGACACTGAGGACTCCAAGATGGAAAAGCAACACATGTGCTGCATGCTGGATAGCACTGGCATCACACATTAGCCTGTGAGTGGCATGGACATTCCACATACATGCCAGCACACAGATGGCACGTAGCATAGCCATGGCAGATTTGACAAGGACACCCAGATGGTAGCAAATCAGTACTGTCACCCATCCATGTGAGATGGACATCATGAAATTGATCATGCAAAATAGTGTGACAAAACATGCATGTGCCACACGCTGCAACAAAGCCAGTGTTCACTAATGCAGTGATGGCAGGCACATGGATACATCAAAGGTTAGTCACTTTGACATGACAGAAGACAATCGTCATGTTGACCATTCAAACAGGGCCCCGGAGTGATTGTGTGCAGGCCATGTATAGGTGCACATTACTCAATCAGCCTGATTGATGAAATCATTCCCATAATAAGGAAACCTATGTGGGCCATTGTGGGGTGTAATCTATGTCTGAAGTATGTTACATTTGGGGCAGAAGGGCACACAAATGTGTGGTAAACATGCAAAGGATTTCATCAATCAGGCAGAATGAACAGGGAATCAGTATGAACAATGTTGTGGCAAGATGGCAGTTGAAGGGCAAATGCAGTAATCAGGTGCAAATTGTCAACTGCGATCAGAAGGGATACTTGAAAACCGAAACCCAAGGCCAGGCTATGGTTTGAAGCCACCACATGGGTGACCCATATCAGTCATAACTACACAGCCTCACCTGGCACTCATCAGCATACATCACCCAAGAAACATACACATGGTTTGCACACACATGCATGGCCACTCACCGGACATTGCCTCAAGATCTGGTAGGTCTCCCACGCCTTGGATCTGATCTTCCGTGATGAAGCCTCCAGTGATAGACTCATGTTCTGTGAGTACTTCCTCCTCTGGTGGAGACCCACTGCCAGTCACCAGAGTAGAGGCATGATTGGAAGCCAGCTTGTTCTTTGCTCTGCGTTTGAGGTCATTCCACCGCTTAGAGCAATCATCAGCTGTGCGCCTGACAAATCCAAGGGCACTAATCTGGTCTGTGATGCACTGCCAGTGGGCCGTACATTGAGCAGTCATAGTTTGAACCCTGCAGTCACCAGCATTTCGTGGCCATGGGCCGACACGTAGCCCACAAGTGCGTCTAGTTCCACATCATTGAAACTACGCTTCCTTGACGTGCCGGAGGGGGGAGCTGTGTCTGTGGTCCCAGCCTGCACCGCAAGAGCACCCTTCTTCCTCTTGAGAGGTGGTGCGGACCCTGAGTGGCTTACGCCACTCTGGTTGGCATGGGCTGAAGCGCAGGTGGACTGGGCACTGGAAGTAGCCAAAGGCACGATGACCAAAGGTCTCACTGCAGGCATCTGGGTGATGTTGGCAGGACCAACCTCGGTGTGATGGACTTGGACCAACACTGTCCCGGCTGGGAGACTCGGAGCTGGGATGGATTGAGCTGCAGCTGCCCCTGTAGCCTCCTCACCCTGGCTACTTGGGGCAGCAGATGGCATTTCTGCCCCAGATCTATTGGGCCTGGTGACATCAACTTTCACCGCCACACATAGCTTTGACTTGGTGACACGGAAGTCAGCCTGGGAGTCATCCTGTGCCGGTTTGGTTGAAAATATGGGGCGGGTTAACAAGGCCTGAGCTGGGATGGTGTCAGCTGCATCTCCCTGACCCAATGGGGGGGCATAGGTGTCCTTGATTGGTCCTCCACACATTGGCCTGTTGGGCCACCCTGCACATCTTGGCCACGTCCCCTACCGCGCCCACCTCTTGGAGGTCAGCCACCTTTGCCTCCCTTACCGATTGGTCGCCTCACAACCATGGCACTGATGTTCTTGTGCAAATGGGAGGTGCAGTAAACAATTGTCCTGGGCAACTGGGGTGAAAGAGGCAGGGTACTAGATGGAATACGTACCCTAGTGTACTAGCAAGGCTGTCTGTAACCCATGGGTGAAGATGGCGGGTCACGCAACGCTCAGACACCCCGAAAATAAAATTTAACATGCACGTGACCCCTGGTAGCCCACATGTGTGGAATAAAGAACCTGCAGTACGCTGTGGCACCCAGAAACACAGAAAGAAGCGTACGCGTGGTACACGCAGGCTACAATGACTTCTGAATGGGTACGCGACACACAGGGGCAACCACAGTTCAAAAATACATGCTGGTACCGTTGTGAAGGAATCGCGTGTGAACCGAAAAGAAGTACAAGAATCACCCATTCGCTCTCCACAAAAAGAACATACAAGAAAATGGCATCCTACGCGTAACTTTTAACCCAGCCCACACGTGCGTTGTCACTTATGCGCGTACACGCTAAGGGCCTTTCCTCCAATTACACGCAGTGACACCCGGACGTGCAGTATTTGCACGTGTACAATCAATATGCACCCGTGTGGAGGGAAAGGCCTGCGCGGGTTACGTCAGGGGCCTTTCCTCGAATTACACACTGGCGTGCACTTTTTTCATGTGCCAAATCACTCTGTATCAAGCTGGCCACGCAACAACACACGGAAGACCACGCTCCTGCCCAGAAGGCCATTTACCTGCCCCCTAGAGCCATGAGCATGCTCCCACCTGCCATCTGCTGCTGCCTGCCTGCTGGCTACGTGCCCTGCTGTTTGGTGCCTGCACGTCAGCCATCTGCAGGGGTCCTGTTGCTGTGACCACCCCTGCTGGAACAGAAGACTCCCGACTGGTATTCCATTGCTCCACAGCCCAGCCCCAGGACCCAGTTGCCCACCCACACCTGCCTTGGGGGTTGCCATGTCGGGGGAAACACCATCGGAGGCCACTGGCAACCCCCAGCCAGAGAGGCAAAGGGCTACCAGCTTCAGTGCCGCTGAAGTTGGTATCCTGGTGGAGCAAGCCCTGGGGCATTATGATGCCCTCTTTGGAAGTTCACGCACCGACAATGAAGGATGGAAGAGGCTCTGGATGGACATCGTGGCTGCCATCAACATGGAGGGGGTGGCAGCCCGTGACATGCAACACGTCCGGAAGCGCTGGGAGGACTTCAGGTCCAGGACCCTCAGCAAAGCCCGGCGCCTCTTGAAGGGGAAGCATGCAGAGGGGTGGCGGGTCCGCCTTAGCAACATCCAGATGAGGGTCCTGGAACGCATAAACCCAGCACTCAACCGCCAGATCCTTCAGAGGCAGACCCGTCTGGAATCGAGCGGTAAGTGACTATGCATACTGAATGGATGCTGTGCATGTCGAGGTGTGCCAGGAGTGTGCAGGTTGGCCCCGTGTTGCATGTGACGTCAGGCTAACCTTCGGATGCTCATGCTGTTGTATGTGTATGGATGGTGCTGCCTGCTGCAACATTCCTGTTGATTTGCGCATGTGTGTGAGTTCAAATGATATGTGTGTTGGGGAGTGTGATGCCATGTGTGAGTTTTACACTGCCACTCATGTGCAACTGTCATGTGTGTATCAGACCATTGTACAGTTCGCTGATGCTTGTGTTCTGTCTCTCCCTGTCTGCAGCGTCAACTGATGAAGAGGGAGGAGACGGTGCTGTGGAGCAAAGCAGCAGGGATCGCACCGCCAGCCGGAGACGCAAGGCCCAGCTCCCCTCCCGGGTTGTCATCTTGTCAGGGAGTGAGGAGTCTGGTGCCGCATCCGTGGCCGCAGCTGCTGAGGGTAGGTCCAAGAGGCAGAGGTCGGAGGTGGACTCCGTGGCAGCAGAAGTGGTAGCTGAGACCCCACAGGGGCCTATGGAGGAAGATGGCACGTAGTCATCCAGGTTGGTGGGGGGTTTGGTTGAGGAGGAGGCCATGGCAGGGCCACACACGGGGTCTGGAGGGGGGATTCCACTGGTGCTAGTAGTGCAGTCCAGGGGCAGGGACAGGAGGCAGCACAGGCCGCCGCAGAGGTGCCTGTGTGTAATCCTGTCCCCGATCCTGTGACTGCATCATCCTGCACCAGCAGGGATGCCTTCGTCCAGACCCGTTCTCAGGGAGGAGATGCGCAAACAACAACTGGCCTTCCTCTCCCTGCGGATGTGGCAATCCGGGACCGTGTTGAGCCTGTCTTGGCTGGGGTGGCGTTTTCGTGAGGACTCTGCACGTTATTTGGGATGCCTCTTTGACCACGTCGACCTACTAGGACGGGTCACCAGTGCTGGGTTCCTCCGTCTGCTGGACCTTGTACCGACCCCCTCCTCAACTGAACCCCCTATGCGCCAGTCGTCCTCTGTGCCATCTTCCGGCCCAAGTATCACCTGGGTACCCTGTGGAGCTGCCTCTGACCCATTTCTATTATTGTGTGATTTTCTTTCATTCCCTTGCTTTTGTATTTAATACATTTTGGTTTCATACTTCATTTGTGTGGTATTCTCTCATTGGTTTCATGTATGTCACGATATGGGTTTTCTCATTCACTTGCACCCATTGGGTGTGTGTGATGGACATGTATTGATGTGCATACTTGCCATTTGGGATCTATCATGACATGGGGATTTCAATGTGGGGTGGATGGAATACTTGGTTGGGTGTTTGGACTGGGGTGGCGTGGGGTGGTATTTGGGTGGCCATAAGGGCCACGAGTGTGGATTGTGATGATGTGTTGGGGGGGACATGAGTCGGGGCCTGCTGGCAGGTGTCCGTCAATGCTGGGTGGGTGAGGGTGCAGGGGGACATGAGTCGGGCCTTCTGGCAGGTGCCCGTCACTGCTGGGTGGGTGGGGGTGCAGGGGGACATGAGTTGGGGCCTGCGGGCAGGTGCCCGTCAATGCTGGGTGGGTGTGGGTGCAGGGGGACATGAGTCGGGGCCTGCTGGCAGGTGCCCGTCAATGCTGGGTGGGTGGGGGTGCAGGGGGACATGAGTCGGGCCTCGCAAGTGCATGGTGCCATGTGGACTGACTGCAGGGCATGGTGAGGGTTGTAGGGTAGTCTCCTGTGGTGTGGGCTGCCTGCAGGGCATGGGGAGGGGGGAACCGCACACCGGGGAGGGCCCACAACCCCAAATCGCATGTGAAACTCCCTGCGCACCCCACAAATACATGTACCCAACTCGCACAGGGCCTATCACATGTGAAACTCCCTGCGTAGCCCACAAATACATGTACCCCGCTCGCACAGGGCCTATCGCATGTGAAACTCCCCGCGTACCCCACAAATACACGTACCCTACCTGCACAGGGCCTACCGCGTGTGAATCTCCCCGCGTACCCCGCAAATACACGTACCCAGCTCGCACAGGGCCTATCGCTTGTGAAACTCCCTGTACACCCCTGAAATACACGCAGGCACTCCATCCACCCTGGCCAGGCCCCACAGGCAGCCCACTCACCCTCCCCATGCCCCGCAAGCAGCCCATCCACTCTGGGCATGCCCCGCAGGCAGCCCACGCCACAGGGGGGTGCTTTTTTTACACAATTTACCTGGTGCCAGCAGGGTACGCATATTCCGAGGGGTGCGCCAGTAAATTTTCATGCTTTTGGGTGCCATGAGCGGGGTGCGCGTTGTATTATCACGCATTTACAGTATACGGGCCCTGTAAGCTGGTGCAGTATTAGCGCACCCCTTTGCGCTGCATTGGGGATTTCAATGCCTTTTCCTTGCACAAGGGGCATTCTTGGGGGCGTAACTGGCGCTGCGGGATGTTCTCTGCGCCAGCGCTCAAAATGGCTTGGGAATTCCATGAATACGCGGTGCGCCAGAATGCTGTTAAGCGCACACGGCTGGCGCACGCTGGTGCACGCTCCCTCTCTGCACTGCTCGCGTGCGCTGCCTCTGCGTGAAATCTATGAATTACCCCCTGTGTCTGTAAATGTCCCAAGTCCATTTGTAACACCTTTTTAAAAACACTGGGTGATTCACAGGACACCTGTGGCAATCAAGTGTGTTGAAATCTCTGACCATGATACGTAAACGCACTGAGATATTGGGAGTCTGGGTGCAATGATATGGAAAATAAATCAGTGACTGTGAATGTGGTGGCATCTTTAAGGATATTACACAACATGTTGGCTGGGTTAGGCACCACTGGAAACTCTGATTTTACTATGTTGTTTAAAGGGTTTAGGCCCTGCACAAATCTCCAATGCCACCCTGTTGCTTTATTCACAGTGCACATGGCTGTATTAGATGGAGATTCTAATGGTTGTATAATGCCCAGTTGGCATAATGTGACAATGGCACCATATATTCCCTCATTTGCTTCCCTTGACATAGGGTACTGTCTGACCTGAGGTAATATTTCCCCTTTTTTAGTTTAATTTGGATTGCTCCTACTCCCTTCTGGAGACCTACATTGGGGGTTGCTAGTCCATAGCTATTTAGGCACTTTTACCAAATCTTCCTGAAAGTGTGTTGATAATATTTTGGCCAAAGGTATCTTCTGGGGGTCCTCTCTGTGCTCAACTGTCAGCTAGCAGGGTATGCATATGTCAAAAATCATCTCACCATCATCTTTGTCTTTTTGAAAAAGCTGTTCATCAGTCAAACACCTTGTTGGATCAGTGCACGATATGGACACCATTCAATGCCCTCATAATCTGCCCTGTGTAATATTACTCTGCCTTCCTTTGTTATAGCTGCTTCTAACTGTACATTGATGATTGTTCCAGGTGTAATATCTTTAGAGACAGCTGGTCTAAATAAAAATTCTGTGGGCAAACGCAATATTTTATCTTAAATTCTAGGCATCAATCCTAATAGCACTTGTTCTTCATAGAGAAATACATCTGGGTGAAGTGGCACTCCTCACAAAATGCTGTGGCACCAAAATGCCTTATTACTGCCCTTGCTTGTGCATATTGTATACCTGGAGTAGAGCACACTATACCCATTTCAGTAAAGAAAAATTGTCATATTTAGTTTAATCATAATGCCCTTGTCTAATATATTTACTGGTGTGTTTTGTGAATACAACAAAGGCGCTGTTATTTCCTGTGGGCAAATCTTCTGTGAAAGCAACTGTAACCATATCTCCTGAGAATTCCTGTCCATTATGGTGTCTGACAAAGGAAACCTCCCATCCCGATATAAGATGTGGTAGGCCCTGTGTCTGCTAGAATGTAAAATGTTCTGTCTCCCATCATGACTCCCACCTGGGGTCCCTCTTCTGGGTGGGACTTCACTGTTAGTATTGGCCAAATCAGAGCCCTCTGTGGGCTGTCCTATTGTGGATACGTATTTATTTATTTGCATTTTTAAAGCTCTCGCACAGCCCGGGGGCATCGAGGCACTGTTTCAGAATATGTGTTAGTTGCATATTTATAATGCGCTTAATACCTAGAGGTTTCTAAGCGCGGAACCGGGGATCGAACCTGTGTTGCGTTGTGTCATCTTGTTTCCAAGGCAAGCACATTGCCGCTGAACCATCCTCCCGGGACGTATTGGTGCCTGGGTACAATAAAGGGTTACCCCCACCACATTGACCCCGCCAAAGTGTGGTACAACGCCCTGTGGTATCAAGTTCTTGTCCCACTGCTGTGCTGATTGCAGTGTATGTGCTTGGAGGGGGTGTAGGGAAGGTGTCGGGTCCCGCGAGCAGACCAGGGTGCTAACAATGGGCCTGTTATTAACAAGCCCGTTGTTAGCACCATCCCCATTCCCATTGAGCCCTATGGGGGCTCGAATGGGAATGGGTTACTTGAATGAGGAATTACCGGGCCCTCCAAGGTCGGAATGGCCCGGTAATTCCTCATTCAAGGAACCCAGACTCAGTACCCGGTAAGGGGGTAGCCATCCCGCTGTCAATCCTTACCACCAATCTACAAAATAGTGTGGGAAAATGTTCACAAGAAGAGGAAGAAGTGTCCACAAAATGATAAGTCAGAATGTTATGGCCAGGGTCTCCCTTCCCCACATTTTTAGCACTGCACCAGGCAGGACTTTTGAGCTCAGCACACTTTGAGCACAGCACACTGCTGGGCTTCTCCAGCATGAGGTTACAGTTCCTTTTCTCAATATCAGGACCTTTTGTGTCCAAGTCTCTTTCATACAAAGTCCCTTGCACGATGCCCTTGGGCGTATGTGTGCTTAATAAATCCTGTTAACATGACATAACATAACCCCTTGGCCCTTCTATAGTAAGGAAAACTGTGTACTCTGCTTCTTACACAATTATGTGTTCCCTTTTTGCCCAAGCCATTCAGTTTGGTAGTCGTCTAAGTCTGTCCCTATACAGTCTTTCTTTCCTGCTCTCTCTTCAGGGCTTGTCTTCTTTTTATTTCGTTCAGTTGCTGTTAATCACCTGTGTCCTCATTCTCCTACTTTTCCCGTCATCACCACATTCAGAGTCCTAATCAGAACTATTGCAGGCCACTTCCACCTCTATTTAAGATCCTTTTCCCCCTCTTAGCTGCTTATCACTTCCGTGCGATCATACTCAGGGGCTCCGAACCATTTTGCGATCAATCTTAAAAATAATTTTTCCTCCCCTCCAGTTATCTGGAGCTATTGCTGTGGTCTTTTCCTCTCCTTAGGTCTTCTTTGCTCTCACTAGCACTTCCTGTATCTTCTGTTATTCTGCTTCTGAATTTTGCCATGCATCATTTTCTATCTGTATAACAAGCGTATCTCTAGTAGCAGCTTTTAGGGGTTCTGTCAGGTCTTCACTATCTTCACCTGGCAGTATGTAACAGGTTGGTATAGCCTACAGCGGTCTGTAGGGGGTACTGTCCGGATACAGACTGTTGAGAAAGGGACACATGGAGGGGAGGGGCAGTGGGCGGTGCCCATGTCTCGTCATTTCTCTGAGTTACGTGATGAGGTTTGTTGCCCTCCTCTTCCTCAAACATCTTCCACAGCTCAAGAATGCTTAATCTGCTCTTTAACATTTCGCTCTTATGCATAGCTGTTAAATGTGTGTACATATGTTGCAATATTTCCTTTGTATGTGTGCCCTCTGCAGGCCAAAATCAGAAAATTGTATCTGCTGTCTCCTGTCCCCACTCATGGTGGTATTTCTGTTTTCTCTCTACATTGCGGGAGTGCCTTACACATATGATCTAGTGGATTATCCATGATTTTGCACTGTTCCAGCAGTGTCTAACAAAACACCCTTTCTTTTCTTAATAAAACAATTTTCATTAATCCAATTACCATCCCAATTTTATTCTTATACCCTAAATCACTTTCATTCACACAACAATTTCAAATCTTTCACTCTCAAACACTATCACAACAACGATGGACCTCCCATTGCCCACAACAAAAAAACACAACAGGCCTCATTACGAGGACAGCGGTAACCTGCCAGTGCTACCGGCGGGTTGATGCTGTCCTTGTAACACCAAATCCCGTGACTGACTTCCCGGTGCCACTGGGACATTATAAGTCCCGGCGGATTGGGAAGTCAGGTGCTGGAAAATGTTAGTCACCATTCCTAGGGAGTCTGATAGGGGACATGGAAACACCAGCACTGTTGACAGGCGTAACGGCCCCCATCTGCAGAGTCAGAGTGTGGTGCTCAGGAAAGGGTGCCGGTACGTTGCTACCAGAACCATTATTTCTGGACTGCCACACTCATAATGAGGCCCAATATATGCACATTTCAAATCACCTACTATTTCCACCATTTATTATAACTTGGGTTCTTTCTCAGCCTCCTTCTTGAGGCGAGGGAATTATTTCCATCTCACGTCCCCTATTCCCGGGATGGAGTGAAACCAAGTATATGACCCTCCCTAAAGCACAAAATTTGTAATCTAAGCAGTGCTGCCCTTCTCCTTCCACTTTTCAATTCACCTCAAGATTTCACCATAAAAAAAACTAACTACATCTCGTGGTCTTTCCTATATACTTGGAGTCCTCTCCTTTTCCTCAACTTGTTAAACCATCAAAGCAATAAACCTTAAATAGCTACACCACTCCATTTTTCCAAGCAGACATACACTCACGTTCTAGACATCCCTGAGGTCCAATGATGCTGAACCTCCTTTCTCAACTCACTGTAGCACCCAGCGCAGCGGGCACCCATGGGATTGGGCAGACTTTTGTAAAACTCAGCACACTGGAACCGGTCTTGGCTTGCCGATACCGCTACCCAAGGTGTGCGGCAAGGAGCCCCTAACCCCTTGAGGACACTTGAGATCTCGCTGTGGCCCCCAGATATATAAGTGCCACCAAAATCCATTTCAATCCAATTACACGAAATAATGGAATGCACAAGGTGCAAGGAAAACCCAGCTTTACTTACTTCATTTTGCAAATGTAACGGGCGGGAGAAAAACCAAGAAAATCTTTCTCAACCCACCCACATCAGGTCAAGGAATATAAAGCAAAATACCACGGGATTGAAATAAATACAAACAACATTTCATAAATTTCTAACAATGGCATTGACTACTCTTATCAAGACCCTATAGAACCCTATGTATCATCTACCATTGGCTAATGCACTATTTCCAGAACCACCCAAGTACAACCCACCAACTATAACTTCATCACCATGAACATCCTTCACTCGCTGTTTGATTGGCTACCAGGTTTCTCTGTGCCATTGGCTGGCAATCCTTAAGGTGGCCTTGGATGTTGCATCCCTCCAAGACAACCCAATTAGCAATTAATGTGAACAGAAACATCAAAACTTGGCTTTAAGATTAAACAAATACTCCCATTCCACCTCCCATGCTAGGGCCGCAATGATCCCAGACCATTGCCTAACCTTGAATAGCTTAAACAGAATGGTCACCAGCCAGCCCTCTGATTGGGGATCTCCAAACAGCCCTTTAAGATGAGTAGCAGTACCCTCAAGATAGATGGGGATGCAGATTCATACTCATGCATCAAATAACTATGACAACTCAATAGTTTGGCAAATGGAGTAAATTTAATGACAAGTAGATAAAACGGGGAGTACAACAAACATCAGCAATCACTCAATCCTCTCTCTCTCTTCCAACTCCAACTCAATTTCAGAATAAATACAGTATTTATAACAAAAACTCATCATCATTGCCGTGCAATCCAAATAACCTAACATGCAATGTGATTGGTTATAGGAATGTAACTTTATCATAGGTACTATATCTGTATGTGGTAACGGGGTGAGGGCATTGGACATTCATTATCAGGTGGGGCAACTAAGCCCTCCCTTCAAAATGGCCACTATGCACGTCACTAAAAGTATGACGTCCTATTGGCTCTACTCTCTACAGGACCCTAGATTACTCGGTCCACTATGATTGGGTTGGCATCAACCCCACTCATACTTTTCCACTTTCGTTTTAGCAGCATGCAGAACAATCAGCCAGGTGCCGGGAGCTTGTCTGCCCCCCGGCTTCCCTCCAATTATGTTACAATCAATCATCACTTCAGTCATGTGTCAATTACTGCCTTGTAGTTTGGCCTCAAGTCTGCTTCTTGGACTGAGAACTTTTAGGAAGTATGGGTATGGCGGAGATCCACGAGTAGTTGTGAAAGTCTCATTCTTCCAACTTGCCTTGTGACATGACTAGGACACCGTGAAATCAACCTCTTCTTCATCTATTTTCGTGTATTTGATTTAATTCTGCCAGTCTTCTACCGTGGCTTATCTTGACCTTTCTGAACAGGATACTCTGTTCTTTTCTCTTTAATTGTATCCACTGTCCACCTTTCCCAACCAAATACAACCTTGGCTTCTTGGCATGGTTACCTTCAGCTGAGTTTCACTCCATCTTAATTCTCGATTTGTTTGATGCAACACTCTCCTCTTGAGACCTTTAGTAACCTTTGTTCAATTCTGCTCATGTGCGTAGTGGAATTATACTTGTGTATAAAGTGCTTTTTAGGTATATTTATGTACATGATGGTGCTTGCCGTAATCTACTTCACTACTAAGCATATGCAAGCTTCACAATTTCTTTGCTTTTTGTGGTTTCTTGCATCTGTACACGTTTAAACTAACTGAATATCTTCATCGTGTCTATGACATAAGGTTCTTCACCTTGGGTTCAAGATGTCATCATTTTCATCCTTAGTGTCATTTCTTAGACTTTGTTTTCCATCAGCTTTCTCTGGTCTTATATCATCTATGTGTGTGTCCATCCGATTTCTTATGACGTCACCATTAGTTTTGCTTTATTATCTTCTTGACTTCTTCGGGTATTCCATTCTGATAAACGTAATTTTGCCTTGACTGTAGATATGGTTTTCTCAATACCTTACTGTCCATGTTTTCTTAGGTGTCAGTACTTCAATAGGTGCTGTTACTCTAATAGGCACTGGGCAGAGTCCTACCGCTGCTCTTTGCAGGTTTATTTGTTTTTCAAACTTCACATACTTTGGCATAAAAGTAACAGGTACTACGAAGAGGGTGGCTGGAGTGTGGATGCCACCTGACACTTCCTCTTCAAGCTCATTCTGAAACTCCTGTCCCATTAAATGTTGCCAATGCAGGTTTACAGTCTTCTAATTAGGTAATGGGATTAATAGCTAAGAAATCCTTTTTTGGTCACAAAGTGGAAATTGCGATCAACCAGTTTAAGGCTTACTTTGAGATGGTTAAGTCTCTGTCTACTCTCACTAAGGCGGCCCATTAGGTGGTGCCCTGACAGGATCTTTGTGATTCACTTTCCTCTTTTTTCACACTAAGATTGAGGCTAATCATCAAAATATTGACAGCAGTGCCAGTCAGCCTCCTGCTGATGTTACTCCCCCTGACTTTCCTCCCTCTAATTCTACCTGGTCTTTTCTGACCAGGACATACTTGGGGCTAGTGCTTGTCCTAAATCTGCCCTCCTGCGGATGCAATTCCTCTAGCCCTTCTGAAGAAAATCTCGGCTGACCTAATCTCTCTGCTTACTACTGCAGTTAATGCCTCTTTCTGTAAGTCTGACCTTCCCACCTCTCTTAAGCATGCCCTGGTGATCCCTCTTCTTAACAAACCCCCTTGGATCCTGCAGTACTTGCTCATTTCCATCCCATTTCCCCCCTGCCATTTCTTAGGAAGCTGCTGGAGGGCTTGGTGTCACCTCTGTTTTCTACTTTACTGGAATCTTCCGGGTTTTTTTACTCCTTTCAATGGGACTTTCGGCCTGAGAGGGGCACAGAATCTGTTTTAAATTCAGTCCTTGATGACCTGGCTCATCTGGTGGATCAGGGCAGTGTCGGAGCTGCTTTTTTGTTAGATCCCTCAGCTGCTTTCGACACAGTTGACCACCCTACCCTGATCTCCCTCTTAGCAGCAGCAGGTCTTTTTGACCAAGTCATGGTGTGGTTTATGGCTTTTCTTGCTAACTGTTCTTAGTCAGTCTCTCTTCCTACCTTTCTCTCTAAAGCTGTACTGCTGTCGTGCGGAGTCCCTCAGGGTTCCGCTCTTTCACCAATCTTGTTCAATATTTTTATTAGGCCTCTCCTTCTTCTTATCTTATCACACTTATTCCACTACTATTCGTTTGCCGACGATACACAGATCTTGGTCCGGTTAGACCTCACTCACTCTGATAAACTGGCTCGGTTTAGGAGATGCCAGGAAGATCTGGGGTCATGGATGGCGGCCAATTGGCTAAAGTTGAATTGCAATAAAACGGAGTTCCTGGTTGTGGGTGTTAGGCAGATTCCTGTGCAGTGCCCTTAGGGACCACTACACACAATTAAGACTACAGGTGGCAATACAAGTTTTACCTTTGGTACAAGCCTGTACCACTATGTCAGAGTGGTAGCAGTAGCTGAGCAGCCAGGCTTATCTCAAGAGTATATGAGCAGTAGCAGAGATTACACAAAGGGACCACAATTACTGTGACTCAAGCAAACACTGACTCAAGGTTTCAGGTAGAAAAATATAAGTACATTTATTTTTAAAAGATTCATTATAAACACAACACTTCTATTAAACTTAAACAAAAACCACATGTTAAATATAATACAACTAACCAATTTACTTTGTACAGTATGTCTCAAGGTAAGTACCTTGTGTTTGAATGAACCGGTGTTACGAACAAAACACGTTACCGCAAATACTTTTGCGATCACTTTTTGACAGTTCGGTCTACTAAATAAAAGCGTATCCATGACATGAAATGCTACCGGGGGAAAAACACACTTAGCACCAGAGATACCCAGAGGGAGTTGGAGGAAAAAATCACAGGCAATATTTTGGTTAGGCAGACAGAATCGAGAAACACTCAGAGACAGGCGTTCAAAAGTCAAAGGGCCGGAGCCAGGGTCAAGTGACACCGGGGGCCTGTTGCCGAAGATCACACAGTCAGACAGTTCGCGATTCAACGTAGCCAAAAGAACTTCAATATTGTCAATGTTCGGAAGCAAAAGTTATAAGAAGGAGGGAAGACAAGGGCAAGCCTTGGAGATGAAGAAAAGGGGTTCACCCAGTTTCCTCAAGCAGAACACAGTACCTTATTCCAATGGAGCAGCTGGTGCCCTGGCAGTTGTTCCTGATGGTTTCCTGCAGACCCACGTTTCCTGGAGCTTTGTTGTGACGGAGGACGTCTGAAGGGGGTCTGCACCACGCGGGGATGAAGCCAGCAGCAGCGACGCGGAATAAAAGGTACGCTCCTTAAAAACAGGAGAGGCTCTTCAGGTGGTTATCCGGACCTCTACAGCAGCGTGCAGCGATTTCGACCACGGAAGAGGGTCCTCTGGCTGTAGAAGATGAGCTGGTTATCCCCACCAGGCTCAAGGGAAGAAGACTCCGGACTGGATCTCCTCTTAGTCGCTGAACAGTAGATAGCTCAGGACTGCAGCAGGGCTTCACCGGGACGGGGTATTTGCAGCAGCTGTCGTTCTCTCTGCTTCTCTTCAGTTCCTTGTAGTTCCAGTGGCGACTCTCTGACTTCTAGCCCAAGAGACCTGCATTTTATGCGCAAAACCCGCATTCACACAGCCTGGCTGTCAATCCCCCAGCGGGGGGGTTGTCCAGCCCGGACAACCACCTCAATCAATCATGACAAATTGACACTTGGGTTTCCTAGGATACCCTGTGCAGGGGGTGACTACATCCCTCCCTCACATTCAGCCCACCTAGACACCCAGGCACCTGGTGGAGGGTTTCTGAGCAGAAAGCCCACCAAAAGACGGTGAACAAAGAAGGTGAACCTAGTTTGCTGCGCAAAGTAAAACACAAGAAGGACTTTAACAAAAAAAATGGTGAATAAACCCAACGGGGGCCAAAATAAAGATGATTTGGTCAAGCGGGTTTAATGTTCGAGGCTAATATAATAGCCAAGAACAATACCACATTTATCTAATATAATCGCGGTAGAAAAGTTAGGGTAGATACCACTGCCACCATCGAAGTCTAAATGTTAAAAGAGCGAAACAGTGCTCTAGGAGGTACAGATAAAAAGGGATACGAATTAACCCTTTCCAGTACTCCATGGAAGATGTGGTGTACTGGATCTGTGGTAGATTGACTAAGTAAAGTTAATGGCAACTTTACCCTTTTCTGGGGGATGGTAGTCAGCCTCAGAAATGGAGTCGGGGGAAGTCTCAAATAATACCCTGTGCCATGGCACTGGAGGTGCTGTGTGACACACAAGAAGAAGGGGGCTACTGAAGTGGGGTCCTTCAGAGTCCACAATCACAAAAACAGAGAAATACACATGGCAAAACACAGGTAAGAGTGGGGGAAAAGTTCAGCAAAGCTGCCGGGGGACTCACTAGGTGAGGGAAATTAGCCATAAATGAGAATTCTCCCTAACAGTGGGTACTAGTCCTTCTGTTTTGGACTACTGACTTCTGGCCCTCTTCTTTGGGCCCTGTACCTCTGCCATCCCCCTCTGTCAAAAATCTGGGCATAAAAATCTCCTCGTCCCTATCGATTAATGAGCAGGTGGTGGTGGTGTGTAAGGCTGGTCACTTTAAACTGTGTGTTCTCTGTAAGGTTCTCCCCTTTATTCAGGTATTTCAAGCCCCTGTGGTTGCGGCTCTTGTTTTGAGTGCAGTAGATTACTGTTACTCATTGTACATGGCACAACCGCGCTTCCTTATCAACAAGCGATTAGGTATTTTGGCTTTTGTGACATCTCTTCCTTAGAGGAAGGTAAATACTGTGTCTCACTCCATTGATTCCTCTCACCTCCCTGAGCCTTTTCACAACCCATGTGATCTTCCCTGAAAAGAACCACCCCCAAGGTCAGGATCAGGAAGCAACTGCCTTTCCCTGGCCACCTGGGAGGAGGCTTTAGGGAGGGATTTAGTGAGGGATCCACAGGATTCATCACACTATCTTCTGGAAAAACAATAATAGTTGTATATCTAGTTTTGAGTCCTGGGAACAGGCGATTCTGACAGCTTCAGCTAATACCATCCTATCCTTCCTTCTTTCCTGACCTTGGCTGATTAGTGTTTTCGAAACAGAAATGAAAATGAAAACTGTTTAGTAAAACAAATAAATTGTGCAGCTTTGAATGGGGCTTTGTCTCAAAATGGTGAAACCCTTGCTCAGTGTTACAAACAAAACTCAATAAAGCTAATGTGTATTCATTAACCTAAGGCTCCCTGCCCTGCAGCAGAACTAGTTCCCTAAAGTGTGGCAAAACTAACTCTACCCTACTTGCGTCCACAATCTAAAAAGCAACATGGCAGCTATACAAGCAACAAAGGCCTAAAAACCTCTTCAAATAGAGTTGTCTTATTTTATATTTTGTCTCTTGTTTGGGAGGTGTGGGAGGCGGTGTGTGACGTTGCAACTACCCTACCTGCACCATCACACACGCACAAATCGGTGGCCCCTTCCTCTCATTTCAAGCACCTGCAATCTGGAGCTCACTTTCACTAAATATCTGCAACGTAGAAGACCACCTCCACATCAGGAAAATTCGGAAGGCCTTGTTGTTCCCTGCCATCACCATGGAGGCATACATTTACCTCCCTAAATCACATACTCCCCAACATCTCCCTTGATAATCCATATAGCACTGATACTCGCCTCCCTCTCTAAGCCTCCTGCTTTGCCCATGTTTATCCCACCGTTATTGAGCACTTGCCCTTCAACTTCCGCCTCACTATTTCCAGTTTTTCACAGCCTACCTCTGTGACACCCTAAAGGCACACACTGACGCCACTCCCGAACAGCAGCACATACACTCATCGACCCTCTACCTATCTCTACTCCACCTTCATGCACATTGTCCTCTGTTTACTGCTCTGTTTATCACCATGTTGGATCTGTGCACAACCTTTACCCACATTTCACATTAATCTCTCCTACACCTCACGCTTGAAGGACTTGATAGTCCACTCACACGATCAATCTAACATAGCTGCCTAAGGTATATTCCTGAGCCACCATCTCCCTCTTAACCCTAACCCCATTTGAACGCACTCATCCTCAGCAATTGCCTCAATGTCTCCATTGCAAGGATCATGGTAAAGTCACCAGAAGGCCACCTCTGACCTCTCTCACACTAAAACTTCTGCGCCTCACCTCCCCTCGACTCCAAATTCTCACTTGGTCCTTTCCAGCGAGGGAATAATACAACCGCCAGGTACTGCAGGTGAGTCGATTTAACTCATTCACTGCATTGAATACAACACCTCAAACAAATCAATTTTATATAGTATGTCCTTCCTTTTTGAATTCAGCTCCTATTTTTCCGGCTCAAAACACACAGGCCCTCATTACGACCCTGGCGGAGTGGGTTTACGCCAGCGTTAATCGCGGCGGACCCGTCCGCCCTACTACGAGTTCCCGTAGCGCCATGGAACGTTTTCCGCCTGGTTTTTCCGGGCGGAGAAATCCATGGCGCTACGGGACCTTGATGTTAATTACGCCACCGTATTTTGCGGTGGCGCAATTAACGCCTTCCGCACTCCCATTATACCCTATGGGGCAAAAATGGGAATGGGGAAGGGTAAAATGGGGAATGGGGATTTACCGCCCCGCCAAGGTCGGCATGGGGCGGAAAATCCGCCAACCTCCATGGCGCTATCGGCAGCTTTCCGCCGTGCTCCGCGGTGCTTTTAGCACCGCGATTTCCGCCAGGGTCGTAATGAGGGCCACAGTGATTAAAATCAGAAAGATGGCACGACTTCAACATGTCTCTTATATTTTCTTTCTCCTGCGCTGCATCTCATAGAATACAGAGTCCCATGATAAATACGTCCCAACTGTACACGTAGATTTCTTTCATTTTTTCAGTTTCTCAACTCTTCAGCCCTCAGGGGTCATTACATGGGATATCATCAAACAGAATTGCTGCTACTGGCCCTCGGTCTGCCGGAATTACCATCAGATTTTGAGTGGTTCTAAGGGCAGTTAATCCCCATTCCAGGGAGGGAGTCCCATAGGACTCCATGGGGGTGATTGTTGGAATTACTGCCAACGCTAATACTGGTGCTGGTAATACTGGCTGTTTTTTTCCAGTACGGTGCCTGACTTAACTCCAGCTCTGAGGATTTACTGCCAGCTTTAAGCTGGGGACAAATCCTACACTTTTCCTCCAAAAATCGTGGATTACTACTCAGTAATTCAGCCAGTGGTAATTCGGCCATCATTTCCTAATGGAGTCCTATGGATTCCATAAAAGGGGACTAACACTGCGTTACCACCACTTGTAATCCCATGGAAGATACATGGGACCAAGTGGCAGCAACAGTAATTCCATTTGGTGGTATGCCAATAAATTTACAGCTGGAATACTTCCAATTTTGTAATGAGGCCCCTTGAGTAGGCCCAAAAAATAACCAATTTTAGGATCACAGCAAATCAGATCAGGCATGCTATTTATTGAGGGTCCAGGATTAGACCATATGCATTAAACAATCAAGGAAGAAGTTACAAAAAAAGGCTTGCTACTTGAAATTCAGAGAATATCAAAAGGAAGGTCTCAAGTAGACCACTTTGGTAGCCTTAACAATTCTGGATTACACTTTTTGTTACAAAGATCCCTGTCCCAAAAAATGCATCAAAGTCCATGCCTGCATTGTGTACTCTTCTTAAAGTGAACACCATTTAAAATACTCGGACCAACAATGGAAACTGATGACCCAGAGCACATCGAGAACCATGCATAAATCATAATGGGCCTCATTACGACCCAGGCGAAGGACCATGGTGCTATTAGCACCATGGTCCATTCCGGTGTCCGCCATAGCGGAATGGGGAATTACCACCCCATTCCGAGGTTGGCGGGGCGGTAATTCCCCATGCCACCATGGCCCTTCCCCATTCCCATTTTTGCCCAATAGAGCTCAATGGGAATGGGGAATGCAAATTGCGGCACCGTACTTATTACCAAGGTCCCTTTGCGGGTCCCTACTTTAACGGCTGGTAAAACCAGCCGTTAAGGTCGGGTCCCGCAAAGGGACCTCGTAATTAGGCACTAATAGGTTAACGGTGCCTCAGCCTTTTACGGCGCCGTTAACCCATTAGCGCCTGGGTTGTAATGAGGCCCAATGTGATTTTTCAGTATGTGGCTGATCCTTGAATGTGGTTGAGTTTTGCAACCCTCCACAACACCTTATTCAGATTTTTCCATTTGGATCCACTCCATGAGAGTTATCATGTGCTGTAACCTTCACTGCACATATGTGCTTTGTCAATGCATGGCCTGTTCCCTCTGAGTGGTCAGGTTTTGCAGCATTCCACAATACCAGAGTGTGATTTGTTTCATCGGCCTTCGATAAAAGCTGGATGTGATATGTCAATGTGTGTCTACACCACAGGGAAAATCAAATTATAAAAATGTTCATGACGCTCGAGTGGAATTGTCAGCGTGAGGTAAATGCTCGTAGGGTTATCTTGTTTGGTAATCATCCTTGACATCTTAACGTAATTTGTCTGGGGTTGTCTGTTTTATGATGTTTGTTGAATTCTGTATTCCCAACACAGGTTGTTTTTTTTAATTATTGTGAGGTAACCTCCCTCAGTGTGAAAAGGTGTTACCACAGTCAATTCCTGAGTGAAATGTGTCCTTGTTGGCCATCACCCTCATAGTGGACAAGTTTACAACTTTTTATAATACCTGAGTGCATTTTGTATTATACTTGCCCATTCCTTTGGGGTGGTCATATTTGCATTTGATTTGACAGGGTGGATTAGTACCCTTATGATTGGTGGGATTGCAGAATCATCAACATTTACGCATGATTTGTGAACATGCGTCTTTTAAAATCTTGTGATTGTTTTGGCTATCCAAAATGGCACCTGTGTGGGTTTTGCCATTGTAGGTAATTTCCATTAAATTTAAATGTGTGATTTGTCAATGTGGTGGGTCAATACCCCACAGTATGGTTTGTATGGGACTTTTCATGACACCTGATTATAGTCAGTCCATCAGTCCATGCCAGATTGTTGTCAGATTCTTGTCACATGGGATTGATACCTTAGTGGGATCAGTTATGGTTGGTTAGTGGGCTTATGCTAGTCACCTGCCACCTTCCACAAAACCTGGGTTTTATTACGCGGTATGTAACATTTATTTTATTTTCAAATTTGTTTATTGGCATTTTCAATAATATCAAACAAGTTGTGTGCGATAGAGCCATTTTCAAAAAGCAATAGTCATATGTTTAACTTAACGTCAAGAAAATACAAATACAAAACAAAACAACCATAACTGTCTCCATATTCTGTCCATTTCATATATCGTCAACTGCTACGGGGGAGGGTGGATACCGGGCTCTCCCCTTTGGATAGCATATTAGCACGTGTCTGCTCCAGTCCCATAGAAACTGAATGGCTCTCAGGTCTCGGTTACTTCTGACCTCCAGGCAGCAACTTCACAGTTTTCACATCTGTCTCTCCAATTATCCCACTAATACCCTCCCTGCGTTCTCATAAAGCCACCTGCAGTGAGCCCATGAAACATGACAGAAGGGTGCTATGTGACCCAGGGCTTCTCGATAGAGCGGGCCCACTGGTCACTTCAGAAAAGACCCCCCCCCCACGGGCTCCCGACCGCGCCCAATAATTGCAAAAGTCTTGAACTTTCGCGACAGAGAGACTATATTGAGATTCTCAAGAGAAGGAGGGGAATTCGAGAAACATGGCGCCAAAATAGTCATTTATCCAGGCTATAACCCCGCGGCGCAGCGAGCACGGAACTCATTTGTGCCGGTGAAAGCTAGGTTACGCAAGCTAAACCTCAAGTGCATGCTAATGTACCCGTCCCGCCTTAAGGTACTATACAAGGGGAAAGCTGTCTTTCTTGAGACCCCGGCAGCGGCAAATATGTGGCTTGAGGACAACAACCATGCAGATGAAAAGGAAAGCACTGCACATGAAGTCACAGGCCATTGAATGCACCAAGCAACAGGAAGAATAAAGGTTCGCACAACTGTCAAATGAATACCGGACCGCTTGAGATTTACAAATGAGGATTGTTAATGTTAACATGTCTCCAAGTGACACTGATAGGGGAGAAGAAAGGGAAGGAGGAAAAGAGGTGGCTCGCGCCCCAACCCCAACACAGACCGACCCCTGGATAGCAGGTCCAAGCCCAGGGGCGGCAGAGGCGGGGAAAGGGGGGGACAACGGAGCCATTACTGTACCCCTATGGCTGCGACCACCATAAAAATAATGACATGGAATGTAAGGGGTCTGAGGACTTATCTCCGAAGAAACAAGATTAAAACCTACCTGCACAGAAAAGGGGTAATGATAGCATTACTACAGGAGACCCACTGCACGGCGGACTTGGTGACCAAGCTACAAACACATTGGGGAGGACATAGATTTGGCACCATTTACTCTAAATATGCAAAAGGGGTCTACACCTGGATCCACCCACAGCTCCCATACCGGGTGGACAAAACAGAGATAGACCCGGAAGGTAGGTTCGTCGTAATTTGGGGATTCATTGAACAAGAAGCAGTATGCATCATGAACTCCTATCTCCCTAATAATAATAATACACTGTATCCCACAGTTGCACAGTATAGGAATGATCTCTTTATTTTGGGGGGGGGGGGGGATTTTAACTGTATACATGACCCAAGGCTGGACAGGTCCACACCACAGCTGGGAGGCCCATCGACCGCTACGGCAGCACTGTCCGCCATGTTGGGGAGGCTGGACATGACAGATGTGTGGTGGGAAAAGCATCCTGAAGCACGCGAATACTCATTCTACTCATCTCCACATAAGCTACACACAAGTCTAGATTATATACTCATAGACAGGGAACACTCACCCCGGGTGGAGGGAGCACAATACCTGGGGAGGACTATCTCTGATCACTCCCCGCTTCTGATGACATGAAATCACAAAGGACCCAGACCCCCCATTCCCATGTGGAAAATGCCCACAGACGCCCTGAAGGACCCAGCCTTCCGAGAGGAATTACGCAATTCTATTGATGCCTACCTAGAGGTTAACACCGGTAGTGTAGCTTACAATAGCACAGTGTGGGAGGCACTAAAGGTGGTAACCAGGGGAGAAATTATTGCAAATGTGGGAGGTATCAAGAAGCTGCTCAGGAAAGAACTAGACCTAGTGGAACGGCAAATTGAGCGACTCGAAACGACCCCCGTAGATACCCAACAGAGAGAAGAGGAGCTTGTAAAACTTAGAGAGAGGAACATAACTGCATGGAACAGGCTGGAAAAGTTCGACTATACTGCCAGAACAAACAGAGCCCATGTTGCGGCGGACAAACCGGGCAGATTACTCGCCTGGCTCTGCCAAAAAGAACACCCCAAACACCCCACCACCTCACTACAAGATGAGGATGGAAACACACACTACACACAGCAGGGCATAAATGATACTTTCACTCGCTTTTACACCCACCTGTACTCACATGAGGAGCTGGTCCCCCATGAACGGTTGATAGAAACATTGGAGGAGATAGGGCTCCCTAGGCTGTCCACTGAGCAAGCCGACTCCCTTGAAACAGAAATCACGCCCGAAGACATTACCGATGCAATTAGGTCCCTGGCCACAGGCAAGGCACCAGGTACAGACGGGTTGCCCACAGAGTTTTTTAAAACGTACGAGTCCTCCCTGACCCCCCTATTACACGCAGTATACCAGGAGGCATACGAAGGAGGAATACTACCCGAAAGCATGAGGGAGACGCTTGTGATTCCGATCCTCAAGCCCAACAAGCCGGCAGACCAATGTGACTCATATCGCCCGATTGCAATGTTAAATTATGATGTTAAAATCCTGACTACGATTTTAGCAAAGTGGCTGTCTAGAATAATAGGAGATATAGTTCACCCAGACCAGTGCGGCTTCGTGCCGGGCCGCAATACGTCCATGAACCTACACAGGCTACAACATATTATAGCGCAAACCGATAAAGACAAGGACTCATACGCACTGCTGTCTCTGGACGCAGTCAAAGCGTTTGATTCCATCTACTGGGAGTGGCTTGTAGCAGTGCTCAGGGAGTTTGGCTTTGGCCCCGGGTTTATCAGGTGGTTTAACATCTTGTATGCTAAACCTAAGGCAAGGGTGAAATCTGGGAAGTATGTGTTGAAGGCCTGGGATATATGCAGGGGGACTAGACAGGGCTGTCCACTATCCCCAATTCTTTATATACTGGGACTAGAACCCATAGCTGTCTACTTTAGAAAGTAGTTCTTCGATGCAGGCATAAAACTGGGAGACGTGGATCACATCATCTCGCTCTACGCGGATGACGTTCTCATATACGTCAGGGACCCACACCTCAACGTACCAACCATGCTAGAAGTATTGGACAATTATTCCAAGGTCTCTGAGATAAGCTTTAGCAGGTCGAAGTCTTGTATGTTCCCCCTGGCGGCCCTGAAAGCAGAGAATTTAGAAGGACACCCTGAGGTGGGGATTCAGTGGCAGAATACGTCATTCCGCTACCTTGGAGTGCACATAATGCATACCCCCAAGTTAATGCACGAACGCAACACAAAAGCACCACTCCCAGCATACGCAAATCAATGACGTTCTGGGCGAAACTCCCCCTTTCGATGATGGGCAGGGCTTTGATAATCAAAATGATCATTCTCCCACGATTCCTTTATGGGTTTCAAAATGTACACTTCTATATACACAAACCCTTCTTCCGACTGCTCGAGACCATACTGCGAGAGTTCTTATGGGGGAAAGGCAGGCATAGGATAGCGTTGCAGTTGCTAACCCCACCATATAGCCAAGGCGGTATTCAACTTCCAAATCTAGAAAGATATTACCTAGCAGCACAGCTTAGTTTTGTGACCAAATGGCTAGATGATGAACCCACATCTGAAACACCATTGCTACAGGCCATGCCGCCCCAATTCCATCTGAAAGAACTGGTCTGGGAGCCGTCCAAACTGCTGGGAACTTTACCCTTTTTGGATGATCAAGGGAGGAAAATGCTTACTAACTCACGGAACCCCTATGCCCCAAAAGTTCCCCTGATCGCAGACTTATGCACAACACTTTCTGACTTGAAACACATCAGGCTCTGGGAAAGGGAAGGGGTCTACACCTGGGGAGATCTGTATGATGAGGGCACTTTCAGGGAATTCATCTCGCTACAGGAGGCGGAGGGCATACATACCGGCCAATTTCTATGGTATCAAAGAACCCGTGCTGTGGCCCGACGCAAATGGGACTTGTGGCCGGAAGAACCAGCTACAGACCCACTCCTCACTCTGATATACAACTTAGGAGAGGGCGGTAGACCCATTTCGCAAATATATGGTCACCTGATCGACATGCCAAATCCTCGGAGCATGGAAATGAAAAGCAAATGGGAGGTGGACATAGGCCGGGAAATGTCTGAAGGGGAGTGGAACAGAGCTTTTATATTCCCCAAAACGGTGTCCAGAAACCATAGATTCAGGCAGATTCAGTTGAACATTCTGCATAGAACTTACCTGACCCCGTGCCACATAGCCACCTTCAATCCCCAGGCACAACCGACCTGCAACTGGTGCAGGGGGGAAAAAGCAGATCTGATCCACATGTTATGGGAATGCCCCAGAACGAGGGCTCTGTGGGAGAAGGTTCAACAAACCTGCGAAAAAGCAGGCCTGAGCAAATATAACTGGACACCCGATGAGTGCCTCCTGGGAATCTACCCCAGACCAACCAAACTCAAGCACACGACAAGACTCATGGACATATCGTGCATACTGGCCAGGAGAACTATCGCAATGGCCTGGAAAAAACCTGTGGGCCCTCAGTTCAAACTATGGCACAAAGAGACGGTGGGTGCTAGCCGGGACCGTGGCATGGGAGGACTGTGTGGCCGGATCCACGGATGACTCCAGTATGTCACTCGAGGCATGGAAGGAACTCACCAGACACATGTTCCACCCCTCGGATGATAAACCCCCCTGAATTGGAACTCAATCTAGGCCCATGTGGGACCTATCATAAAGTCAGCAGCAGCGGAAGTGCTGCAGAGTGCTGCAGAGGATAGAGACCTTTCGGAAGCCCTCCCCCTTTTGAAGTTGCCATTCAGTTTCTATGGGACTGGAGCAGACACGTGCTAATATGCTATCCAAAGGGGAGAGCCTGGTATCCATTAAACCACTGTGCACTGGGTATATTCAGTCATGCTAGTCGCTGATGTGGGAGAGTGTGCTAGGGCTGGAAAGGAGGGACCAGTCATAGCTCGATGATTGATCATGTTGATATGACTCAGCCTCTGTTGACCATGTGTGGGTGATTTGTCCTTGTAGTGTAAAGTGATAGGACATTTTACCGGTGGGTCTGGTATTTGGGGGGAAAGGGGAGAGCAGACAAACAAGGGTTACAAGTGGTGCAGTAGTACGTGGATAAGTAGTGATTTATAAGCTCCTATAAACACCTACTTAGCGCCACACCACTACTAAAACAGCACTTAAAGTGAAAAAGGCACAACATAAATGGTGCACCTCCATCCCTTTTGAAAGGGGCCCCTAGGGGCCCCTCACATCTATGGAAACAAGGCAAGTCACCACACATGATAGATACACCAGACACGAGGTTGTATTCCCAAAGCTAGGGTTTATTGCAAAGCAAATAGTCTCAGTTGGCCAACTCGGTCTCACGCCCCGCAACGTGTATCTCTAGACCTCGAGGGACGCAAGAGAGTGAATGACGTACATCAGTTACATATATACAAAATGCATATCATACAATCAGCTGTGGCATGTTTAACACCCCCCTTTATTGGGTTTCTTTGAACTCGGTTTGATGATGGACACTTTCGTCGACGAATATGACACCTTCAAATATCTATTCTAGTAACAATATGCAATTTTGCAAGTGCGGAGACATCTTTTACTTGTTGAATAGAACACAGTGCTTCTGTTCTTGGAAGCAAGCTACATACAGGGGAAGAGTCACATTCCAGATCTTGCTATCTATGAGGTGCTATTCGTGTCCTGGGAGCTGACACGCTCTACAGGGCTCGGTAAAGGGGGGCCGTAAGAAGAGCATAATTCAAACCTTCAGCTGCTTTATTCTAACATATTCTACCAGCTAACGAGACTGGCTGGCAGCTGTGAAATGATTAAATGCCCTGCGGCTCTGCTTCAAGGCTACATTCGGGAGGGACCCGGGCATTCCTTCCCGGCGCTGCCTACGTTGTGTTTCAACAAACTCTTATTAGCCTCGCGGCCCTGCGGCCTTGTCCTTTCACGTTCAGACAACAGTATTAACAGTCAAGCAGTGTAAGCAGAAAATGTGCTGCGAAGTAATTTGAACAGAAAGCAATGAGCAATTGTTAGAAAACAAAATGGCGATCCTTGTTACATTAAAATGGCCGTTCATTGGTAAACTCGGAAACCTGTATTTCTATTGTATCGTGCATGAGACGGTTGGCCTTCGGCCACCAAAATACGTTTGCCGTTAATCATGAGAGGTATCCATATTTCTAGACTGACACTTTAAGGTAGCATGCGTCTAGAGCAGGATATATTCTTCAAGAGAGGATTGAGCCAGCAAGAAAGCATCCAAAACAACAATAATACTGTTGTTCTTAAAAGCAGCTACATTTCTTCGAATTGACTCGAAAACAGTTGAGCCAGCTTAAAAGTGCTTCAAGGTAAAAAACAAGGCCCAAGATGCCCCTTTTGATTTTGGATTGTTAGAGGAGCCTTTCGATGGTTTCAGAAAAAAGGTGAATTCTTCTTTTTCCCTTCCCAGCCGGGGAGGTTGACACAGAACACTTGCAGGTGTGCCAATTCCAGAGTTCTGGGTACTATGTACCGGGTACTGAGTACAGGGGCAGGAAGACATTTCCAGCAGCCGGTCACTCCAAACCTATCTTCCCCTGAAATGGCTGGGTGGAAGGCCTTGCTCCATCCGTGGAAATCTTTATCTTCATCCCAATGGAAGGGGACGTTTGACATGCTGATACCCCTTCAAGAATTAAGTGAAATCCTTTGTCTTCAAAAGTTCAAAGAATATTCAAAGGGGCTATCGCAGTCCCTTATATATTCATGGTGGCGCACCACGAGCGAGTACAGACGAGTACTGTCAGCTGTTCTGCTGCAGTCTGTGCCCGTCGCCCGTCGTTGGATCCTTGTTCCTGCCTGTGGATCCTGGATTAATATATACCTTGTTTCTGGCTGGACTTTGGAACTTGGCCCCGCCCCTTCATGTCATCAGGAAGTAGCATAAATTGTACTCGCCGCGTGCACCACGAGCGAGTACAGACACGTGTTGTCAGCTGTTCTGCTGCAGTCTCTGCCTGTCGCCCATCGTTGGATCCTTGTTCCTGCCTGTGGATCCTGGATTAATATATACCTCGTTTCTGACTGGACTTTGGAACTTAGGTATACTTAAAGCTTATACTGCGTCTAGATAATTTAGGAAGTGTGTTACACATAAGTATATAATACATTTTCTTTATTTTTTAGCCCTGCCCCTTTACGTTATCAGGAAGTATCATAAATTGTACTTGCCGCGCGTAATAGCGCGCACACACCACGAGTGAGTACACACGAGTACTGTCAGCTGTTCTGCTGCAGTCTCTGCCCGTCGCCCGTCGTTGGATCCTTGTTCCTGTCTGTGGATCCTGGATTAATATATACCTCGTTTCTGACTGGACTTTGGAACTTGGGTATACTTAAAGCTTATACTGCTTCTAGATCATTTAGGAAGTATGTTACACATACGTTTATAATACATTTTCTTTATTTTTTAGCCCTGCCCCTTCACGTCATCAGGAAGTAGCATAAATTGTACTTGCGCGCACACGAGCGAGTACATACAAGTACTGTCAGCTGTTCTGCTGCAGTCTCTGCCCGTCGTGGGATCCTTGTTCCTGCCTGTGGATCCTGGATTAATATATACCTCGTTTCTGACTGGACTTTGGAACTTGGCCCCGCCCCTTCACATCATCAGGAAGTAGCATAAATTGTACTCGCCGCGTGCACCACGAGCGAGTACAGACACGTGTTGTCAGCTATTCTGCTGCAGTCTCTGCCTGTCGCCCATCGTTGGATCCTTGCTCCTGCCTGTGGATCCTGGATTAATATATACCTCGTTTCTGACTGGACTTTGGAACTTAGGTATACTTAAAGCTTATACTGCGTCTAGATAATTTAGGAAGTGTGTTACACATAAGTATATAATACATTTTCTTTATTTTTTAGCCCTGCCCCTTTACGTTATCAGGAAGTAGCATAAATTGTACTTGCCGCGCGTACTAGCGTGCACACACCACGAGTGAGTACAGATGAGTACTGTCAGCTGTTCTGCTGCAGTCTCTGCCCGTCGCCCGTCATTGGATCCTTGATTAATATATACCTCGTTTCTGACTGGACTTTGGAACTTGGGTATACTTAAAGCTTATACTGCTTCTAGATCATTTAGGAAGTATGTTACACATACGTTTATAATACATTTTCTTCATTTTTTAGCCCTGCCCCTTCACGTCATCAGGAAGTAGCATAAATTGTACTCGCGCGCACACGTGCAAGTCTAGACTAGTACTGTCAGCTGTTCTGCTGCAGTCTCTGCCCGTCGCCCATCGTTGGATCCTTGTTCCTGCCTGTGGATCCTGGATTAATATATACCTCGTTTCTGACTGGACTTTGGAACTTGGGTATACTTAAAGGTTACACTGCTTCTAGATCAATTAGGAAGTGTGTTACACATAAGTTTATAATACATTTTCTTTATTTTTAAGCCCTGCCCCTTCACGTCATCAGGAAGTAGCATAAATTGTACTCACCGCGCACACCACGAGCGAGTACAGATGAGTACTGTACCGCTGTCCTGCCGTAATGCTGTTTATTTTTTAACTTACTTATTACCCCCCAAAGTTAGCAGCTCTGTGTTTACACCCCTGCCACATTTCCTCTGGAATTTGGCAACTGTGTGCTCAGGCCCCTGCCCTGTTACGTGAGAATCTCCGGGTTCTGCTATCTGCTGTGCTTGCAATCCGCACCTTCATACAGTGAGTAGGGCCCTGTATTATTCTCACCCGTATGTGTAGTTGCTTTTCAACCTCTAACTTGTTCATTTCACCAAGAAACTAGCAGTCCGTTGCTCTGATACCCGCTATATTACCTTCTGATCCCGGTACTTTGTGCTTGAGTCCCCGCCCTGCTTTGTGTGAGCAGTCCGGCACCTGTTTTCAGCCGCGTTTGTCTGCTGCACCTTCACACATTGACTAGTGCGTAGAACAACATTCAGCTGTATTGTGTATATGCTGTTCATTCTCCAACTTTTTTCATTACCCCCTGAAGCTAGCAGTCTTGTGCATGAACTCCTGCATACTTCTTCTTGTACCTGGCAACTTTGTGCTCGAGGCCTCACCCTGTTACGTGAGATCAGCCTGATATTTGTCATCAGCTGCTCTCACCGGCTGCACCTTCATACAGCAAGCAATGCACTGAACATCACTCTGTACATCTGTCCATCTGTGGTTTATGCCCGGCATTTTGACATCTTCTTATGTTCATAGTTACCTTGTTAAGTTGTCAATGTCCTTAAGATATACAAAGATGTAACATTTCGGATACACAAACATTCTAATCTATTTATAAAAAAAAGATAAACAAAAGGTGCCTAGAGCTCTACTCTATGATTATTTGAGCTTCCCTTGTACTTCTGCACTACTTAAAAATGATGAGACTTACTGCTGGTAAGCCATCATGTAATCCTTATCGCATGCCTGCAACTTTAAGATCGGAACTCCACATCGCTGGCGCCATGGAATCTTCATCTCGAGGGCTGGCTCTGGGCCTGCCTTTTATGTGGAATCAATGGTTACCTAATGCTCTTCTCTTAGCTACCTCTCTTGAAGTCTCGCAAGCTCAATTTCTCTATGATCATACTATGGATGAATATGCCTCACGCGTAAATCCAGGTTTTGCAGAGTCTGGAGTCTGTGAACCTGAGGTTGCTCCTTTGCCTCCTTCTGAAATGGAGCTGGGTCTTTTCCAAATGATGATTCCACCGACTCCTGATCCACTATACTCTCATGTTTTGTCTGGTCAGAGGCCGGTGAGCAATCATGGGTTTCTGTCTGCTGTTCCCTTATCTCAACAACAGAGGGATCTTCTAAATTCTAATGTTCCGTTAGCCCATTCTACCCAAAAGACGGGCCCCTCCCTCATTCTTATGGTTGAGGAATCCTGTCTGCCTCTTAAGGACTCTAGACTCTCATCTTCACCGGAGCTTTACCCTACTGATGGCCCTGATGTTATAATATCTCCCCCTGCCTCAAATGACTCTTCTATGTCCTCATTCGCCAAACCACTGGCTCGCCCTTCTTTTGGCTTTCCTGCAGTGAACAATCATGCACTGGAGTCGGTGCTAACAGCAATTAATACCTCTATATTCACACTCACAAAACTATTTGAAATAATTGAAGCCAGAGCTTCCTCTCAGGAAAATGCAACTGCTTTACTGACAAACAAACTGGATGGGCTGGCACTAAATCTTCCGCATATGTTAGGCAATGTAAATTGTTGTGTATGTCATGCTTTCGCATTAAATATTTCTCCAGTGCCCCCTCCAGAAGCTGAGCAAATGATTGTGATTACCCCATCTACAATGTCTAAAGAGACGAATGTAGCTGGGGATAATGTCCTTGAACACATTGAGGTGCGTTCTAACAATCACCATACTGAACACGTCTCCCCTGATCTATCTGGCCCTGAGATTCAATTATATGATGTCTTCTATCGTCCCTCACAAAATAATCAGAGAAGAAGAAATATAAATAGAAAAAGAACGTTTGATAGAGGTATGGATATTAATCCTTCCCCTGAGCACCTCAAATGGAAAAAAACGAAAAACCTTCCGATCCCTAAAAAAAATTAAAAAACGAAATCAAAAACTAAAGCCTTTGTGGCAAATCTCTCTGATCTAAATTCCCCACTCGATCCGAGCCAAAATGTGGTACCTGATAAGAATTTGCCTCCTACTTGTTACGAGGAGAGCTCCTTGTCTCCCAAACCACCTCAGCTGAAAGAGAGGATACTGGATGGGGTGAGCCGTATACTGGAAAATGTAAACCCCCCCAATTGCTGTACTTGACCAGTAGATGATTCTGTCTCTAAAGATGTGTTGATGAACCTTTCAGTTTACTCCCACAATAACTCAAATTTGCAGGAAGCTAGTCATCAAAGTTTACATGAAAATAATTGTAATCCCCTTCCTTCAAGTCCTAAATTCTGTGTTAATTTAAATTATGATGGCTTGGCCTTTAGAACGCTTGAGCAAAAATGAAATGGCCTAATCACCAGATTACCGTTTATAGAATCTCCTGCCTCTAATCCTGTTAGCAGTAGTCCGAGTGTGCCTCTACAGCCCATTGCTGCCCATCTCTTTTAGTGCGTCCATGTCCGCACCGCCTCCCCTACCAGCTAAGGGTGGCTCCAACTGTCTGGAAAATCTGCAGGACGAAATAATAAGAATTACTATGGTAGACAGACACTACTTGGGCCCATTTCCAAGTAGAGCTACTCTTCTCGCAGTTTTTCATCTTATTCCAGCCCTATGACACATTAACTCTAAAGATATATGCAGGGTATCTATCCTAAGCCTGCTTATCAAGACATTGTTGACATAACAATACCATTGGTAATAATTAAGAACTATGTATGGCAGCAGAGACATCTTCTTCTAGAGAAAGGCCTTGCTTTGGAAATTGTTGCTCTTCCACTAATACCCACCAATTCAAATTCTCAGCCGTTGCTGTCAGGCTGTAATTAACCTTCTGATGGTGGTAGGGGTGATTAACACAAGTGCTGCAACTGTAATAATGTGCCGTCTATACCTACTCAATTGGTCCCCTCAAAATGGGTGGGGCTAGCAAAGACTGTGGTGGGCGCTGCCTCCAAACACTAGCTCACTGCCTCAGCATATTCCCGTGAATGCTCCATTGTGTCTTGGAATACTCGTGGGTTCTCCCATCTATTATCATCCAAATCAAAGCTTCTTTATAAGTATGACTTAGTACTGCTTCAGGAAACCTGGATGCTGCAGACTCCGGTATGGCCTGACCATTTAGTTACCCTTGTTCTGACCTTAAAGGCAGCCAGAGGCAGACCAGCGGCGGGCCTCTTAATTGCTGTCCGTATAGATTCTCAGCTATCCATTGACCAATTGGCATCCCCTGATCATGGGATTCAACCAGTCATCATTCGAACTTCAAATAAAAATCATCCTTTTTTTCCAATGGTGATGGTTTTGAATATCTATTGGAATCCTCTGTCACCAACGGAATCTCTGTTCATAAATAAAATTGAGACTCTCTTGGTCCAAACGTTGCTAGATCCTAACAATGCATTCACCATTATTGCTGGGGACTTTAATATGAATTTGTTAAACACCTCTTTCAGATCAGGTTGTACAGCTGACAAGTGGACTCTTCTAATGAAAATGAGACAATTCTCCTACTTGAATGGCACACACATAGAAAATCGTCCATCCCATCCAACTTGGTCTAGAGCCAACACCCATTAAGTCTTAGACTATGTGTACATCTCAAATCATGCCAATAACCTTGTTTCTGCTTTCCAAGTTATCCCTACACAAGTTAGTGATCACAATTTGCTTGAAGTGTTCTGGCTTCCCCATTTGGTGTATCCGGTTTCAAACTAAATTGGTGAGTTTGAATTAAACAACGCTCAGAAAGAGCCAACACCCATTAAGTCTTAGACTATGTGTACATCTCAAATCATGCCAATAACCTTGTTTCTGCTTTCCAAGTTATCCCTACACAAGTTAGTGATCACAATTTGCTTGAAGTGTTCTGGCTTCCCCATTTGGTGTATCCGGTTTCAAACTAAATTGGTGAGTTTGAATTAAACAACGCTCAGAATCGAATTAGATAGAATACAAAAAAATGTCTTGTTTACAACAAAAAGGTGTACATCTAGCTGGAGATAAAGTCATTAATTCTCAGACATTCTACAATGACTGCATTCAGATTGTTGCCCAATCATTTAAAGTGGGTAACAAACCAATTTTCATTCACAAACATAAATGGAATCCAACCATTTATGATCTTTAAAAAGAATTACGTAGAGCCCTCCGAAGGCTACCTAAAAATGCAAGCATGACACAAAAAATGTCTCTGAAATGGGATATAGAAATAAAATTAAACAGATTGCTTATACTTTGAAACAAAAAGAAGCTGAAACAATACTTAAAGCTTTACTATTAAAATCTGCTTCTAAGATTTGGAGAATCATTAACTCTGCTTCTGGAAATGTCTATAAATCAACTCAACTAAATGGCATAGATGAAATGGCCTGGAAAGCCTAATATCAACAACTTTTGTTTTAGCACGAGCTAAATCCCTTAACTATTGATTGTGAGCTTTCAGAACTAGCTCAATTCAAGTTTGATTCCATTGATATTCTATTAATAATTAAAAAGCTCAGCTCGTCAAGGGCCCCGGGACTGGACATGCTTACGAATTATATCTTTAAAGCCCATCCGGAGGCCTGGGTGGAGGTTCTTTATCAAACTTTTCAAATTATAATTAAGACGAAGGTAATTCCGCCCCTCTTGGCAGACAGCCATAGTAATCCCAATTTTTAAAAAGGGTGATAGAACCAATCCTTGTAACTACCGCCCTATTGCACTTTTAGATGCTCCTGGCAAAATCTAAACAAGACTTTTAATGATAGATTTTACTAAATGGCTTATTAAGGAAGACCTATTGGACCCACACCAATCAGGGTTTGTTTCGGGTATTGGTACATCTTTAAATTTAATAGTAATTTCAGCTATTAAAGCACAAGCGATAAAAGACAAACAACCGGTATATGTCACGTTTGTGGATTTTAAACAAGCCTTTGGTTCATTACAGATAAACGCTTTATGGAACAACCTTTTATCTGCCAACTGTCCTTCGTATATTATATTTTTAATTCATCAATTTTATTCTAATACATCGATTAAAATTAAACTCTCAACTAAAGGCCTTTTATCAGAATCTATTGAGACAAATTTAGGTCTGAAACAAGGGTGTCCTTTTGCTGCTATTTTGTTTAATTTTTATATTAGTGATTTTTATAATGCTCTTAAGAATATCCGGACCTTTTCTCCGAAGCTGGGCTCCTACCATATTCAGTACTTTATGCAGACAATTTGGTTCTTTTTGACTTGACACCGATTGGGCTGCAAAAGAAAGTTAACAGCCCTGTCTACATTTCCTGAACAAAACAATCTAGAAAGAAATGCAAAAATGTCAAATGTCTTAATATTTAACCTTGTTAATAAAAGATCCAAAAATAAATTTACTTGGATTCTAGCTAATCATCCTCTGGTACATATATGTTTGCATAAATATCTTGGAGTGCATGTTAACTCCCATCCCTTTGAGAAACCATACAAAGAGGAATTGTTACTGAGAATGAGAATGTTGTCAATCCAAGCCAAGGCTCTTCAGAGAAAATATGGAAAATTATTTTTGCTGCCTACTCAAACATATTACTTACAAAAAGCCGTCCCTATTATTACGTACGGGTCCCAGACTAAAATAATGGATAAAGCTATGAAGTGGGATGTATTAGAAGGAATTTATTGGAAAACGATTTTACCAGTTCCTGTAAGTACGCCAATTGCCCTAATCTGCTATGAAATGGGACTGATATCCTTAGAGGCAGCAGTGCAGTGGTCAATGCTAGCCCTCTATAGGAAAATTCAGTTATCCCCAGGCCTTTCTAAAAAGTTTTTCCAATTTTAAAAAATCTGTTTAAAAACAGTGTTAATACTCCTCTGACAAAGTGGGAACTCCACTGTGAATCACTTCTAACAGCGGCTGACATTAAAACAGACTTATTAATTTAATTCCCAGACAAAGCAAAATTAAAGCTATATAGGTACGACTGGATTATTACTGGAAATAGATGTCTAAATTATAAGGCGTAGAAGGCTGGTTCTTTTTATGTAAAGCATTGGATGTGATTCCTCTGTATATTCAACAATTTCCTGACAGATCTTACGCAGATACATTCCTACGTCTTCGTTTTAATCTTTTAGCAAAAAAATCTATAATGGCAATATATGCAAAAGATCAGGTTTTGTCGACTGAATGTAGATTCTGTAAAGTAGATAACCAACTTGAGACTACTGCTCATCTAATTTCAGAATGCGTTGGTTTGGCTGACCTGACAAAAAGATTATTTTCTGAAATATTTTATAGAAAGACCACTGCTAACGAAAGAGCAACTGTGGCATGAGATCTTTAATGCTTCCTCAGTCTCATTGGTAATTGCAACATTAAATTTTATTTTAAAATTGAATCTATGATCAGTCAATAATGCTTGGTGGGCTGGTGACTGAATTTTGTTATTGAATGTTATTTTAAGTCTAATGTTTCTCGTTTCCTATGCCCTGTTATCAAAGGTTTCTAAATTGTATTTGAATTCAGCTAGGTGACATGAATAGTTTGAAATGGATAAACACTGTTTACATTTAATGAGTTTGACAAGGCTTTAACCCTACAAGCATAAGTGTTCTTTTATACTGCTTAAATTGTTTTAGCTATTTTATTTATAACTGCTACTGAACTGTCTATAATGTGTAATTTAAGTGTCTTCCTCGTGAATTTTTCTTATATGTATTGTGTTTTTACAAATCTTATTAAGCTGTTTATGAATTGTGTCTCGATGTTGTAACGATTTTGTTAATGTAAAGACTATACTGAAAAAGTTGATTTATCAACTAATACAATGTGCAAATAAGTAAAAAAAAAAAAAAAGGGTAATTCATAGAATTTCGCAGAAAAGTGTCGCAAGCGGCTGGCGCAGAGTGTCCGCGTGCGATTGACTGCGCCAGGCACGTGCGCTAAAACCGATTTCCGCGCACAGCGTATTCATGGATTTTAGGCTTCCAAACCAGCCGTGGCGCAGAGAATCGCAGCGACCCTGCAGCAGCGCCAGTAACGCCCCCAAGAACGCCCTCGCGCAAGGAAAAGCCATCAAAATCGCTAAATCATCGCAAAGGGCTGCGCTAACCCTGGACCAGTTCACCGGGCTGGCAAACAGCAAACGCCAAGCGGGGAACGTGTATTGCAGGGGTGCGCAGGAAGTTCCACACGCGACTGGCCCCGTGCAAGCAGGGTATGTGTATTTCAGGGGTGCGCGGGAAGTTCCACACGCGATTTCAGCAGGGTACGTGTATTTCAGGGGTGCGCGGGAAGTTCCACACGCGATTTCAGCAGGGTACGTGTATTTCAGGGGTGCGTGGGAAGTTCCACACGCGATTTCAGCAGGGTACGTGCATTTCAGGGGTGCGCGGGAAGTTCCACACGCGAATGGGCCAGTGCGAGCAGGGTACGTGTATTCCATGGGTGCGCAGGAAGTTCCACACACAATTCCATCAGGATACGTGTATTTCAGGGGTGCGCGGGAAGTTCCACACGCGAATGGGCTAGTGCGAGCAGGGTACGTGTATTCCATGGGTGCGTGGGAAGTTCCACACGCGATTGCATCAGGGTACGTGTATTTCAGGGGTGCGCGGGAAGTTCCACACGTGATTGTCCCAGTGCGAGCAGGGTACGTGTATTTCAGGGGTGCGCGGGAAGTTCCACACGCGATTGTCCCAGTGCGAGCAGGGTACGTGTATTTCAGGGGTGCGCGGGAAGTTCCACACGCGATTGTCCCAGTGCGAGCAGGGTATGTGTATTTCAGGGGTGCGCGGGAAGATGCACACGCGATTTCAGCAGGGAATGTGTATTTCAGGGGTTCTGGGGAGTACTACACGTGAATTGGCCGTGTGGGCCCTCCCAGGTGTACGTTCCACAACCTCGACGGCCCCTGCAGGCAGCCCACACCACGGGGGGCTACCCTGCACCCCTGCTCATGACCCGCAGGCAGCCCATCCACCATGGGCATGCCCCCAGCCAACCCACATGTCACCTTGCACTACTGATCAACAATGCATGTCTCCCACCACCCCCACCCCCCAGCACTGTGGGGCACCTGCCAGCAGGCCCCCACTCATGTCCAACTCATGTTTCCCACCACCCCCACCCCCCTGCACTGTGGGGCACCTGCCAGCAGGCCCCCACCCATGTCCAACTCATGTACCCCTGCACCCCCACCCCCCAGCATTGTGGGGCACCCTCCACCAGGCCCCCACTCATGTCTCCCACCACCCCCACCCCCCAGCAGTGCAGGGTCAGCCTCCACCAGGCCACCACTCATGTCTCCCACCACGCCCACCCCCCAGCCACCATGGCCACCCTCCACCAGGCCCCCACTCATGTCCCCCTGCACCCCCACCCCCCAGCATCCAGGGTCACCCTCCAATAGGCCCCCACTCATGTCTCCCACCACCCCCACCCCCCAGCAGTGCAGGGGCGGCCTCCACCAGGCCCCCACTCATGTCTCCCACCACCCCCACCCCCCAGCACTGCAGGGGCAGCCTCCACCAGGCCCCCATCATGTCTCCCACCACCCCCACCCCCCAGCAGTGCAGGGGCACCCTCCACCAGGCCCCCACTCATGTCTCCCACAACCCCCACCCCCCTGCCACCATGGGCAGCCCCCACCAGGCCCCCACTCATGTCTCCCACCACCCCCACCACCCAGCAGTGCAGGGGCAGCCTCCACCAGGCCCCCACCCATGTCTCCCACCACCCCCACCCCCCAGCAGTGCAGGGGCACCCTCCACCAGGCCCCCACTCATGTCTACCACCACCCCCACCCCCCAGCCACCAGGGGCACCCTCCACCAGGCCCCCACTCATGTCTCCCACCACCCCCACCCCCCTGCCACCATGGGCAGCCCCCACCAGGCCCCCACTCATATCTCCCACCACCCCCACCCCCCAGCAGTGCAGGGGCACCCTCCACCAGGCCCCCACTCATGTCTCCCACCACCCCCACCCCCCAGCAGTGCAGGGGCAGCCTCCACCAGGCCCCCACTCATGTCTCCCACCAACCCCACCCCCCAGCAGTGCAGGGGCAGCCTCCACTAGGCCCCCACTCATGTCTCCCACCACCCCCAGCCCCCAGCACTGCAGGGGCAGCCTCCACCAGGCCCCCACTCATGTCTCCCACCACCCCTACCCCCCAGCAGTGCAGGGGCACCCTCCACCAGGCCCCCACTCATGTCTCCCACCACCCCCACCCCCCTGCCACCATGGGCAGCCCCCACCAGGCCCCCACTCATGTCTCCCACCACCCCCACCCCCCAGCAGTGCAGGGGCAGCCTCCACCAGGCCCCCAATCATGTCTCCCACCACCCCCACCCCCCAGCAGTGCAGGGGCAGCCTCCACCAGGCCCCCACCCATGTCTCCCACCACCCCCACCCCCCAGCCACCAGGGGCACCCTCCACCAGGCCCCCACTCATGTCTCCCACCACCCCCACCCCCCTGCAGTGCAGGGGCAGCCTCCACCAGGCCCCCACCCATGTCTCCCACCACCCCCACCCCCCAGCAGTGCAGGGGCACCCTCCACCAGGCCCCCATTCATGTCTCCCACCACCCCCACCCCCTGCCACCATGGGCAGCCTCCACCAGGCCCCCACCCATGTCTCCCACCACCCCCACCCCCCAGCAGTGCAGGGGCACCCTCCACCAGGCCCCCACTCATGTCTCCCACCACCCCCACCCGCCAGCAGTGCAGGGGCAGCCTCCACCAGGCCCCCACTCATGTCTACCACCACCCCCACCCCCCAGCAGTGCAGGGGCAGCCTCCACCAGGCCCCCACCCATGTCTCCCACCACCCCCACCCCCCAGCAGTGCAGGGGCACCCTCCACCAGGCCCCCACTCATGTCTCCCACCACCCCCACCCCCCTGCCACCATGGGCAGCCTCCACCAGGCCCCCACCCATGTCTCCCACCACCCCCACCCCCCAGCAGTGCAGGGGCAGCCTCCACCAGGCCCCCACTCATGTCTCCCACCACCCCCACCCCCCTGCCACCATGGGCAGCCCCCACCAGGCCCCCACCCATGTCTCCCACCACCCCCACCCCCCAGCCACCAGGGGCACCCTCCACCAGGTCCTCACAATCCCCAATCATGTGCGTAATGGTCAGCCTCCACAGCCAAAAAGCCCTACCAAGTAACCCATTCACCCACATGGAAATGGAAATCACATGTTACACCCCCAATGTTCATGAAGCTAATGAACCCATGTCCGTCACACACAATGGTTGCAATTGAATGGGAAAACACCCAACATGACATGCATGAAACCAATGAGATGATACCACACAGTAAAGTATGAAAACAAAATTGTATTGAAAAAAATAAAGAATGCTAAAGAAAGGAAACAAACTACAATGGGAATGAGAAAAAATAAGCTGCATGTCCGTATTAAAAAAAAGAACTGCAAATCAGAATCCAAAAAAATGTCGTCCAAAGTCAAATGTAAAAAAATCTCTATGCAATAAAGAACTATGTAAAAAACTACCAAGGGTCCATGAGCCCAACTGAACAAAGGAAACCTACTAAAAAACCTAACTAAAAATCAACTATATACAAAAAGTGGAGCAGTGTCCGTCGACTCCAAATCATAATAAGAAACAAAGGAAACCTAAAACTAAAGAACTATATACAAAGGCGGCGGGCAAGTCCAGCGGCTCACTCCGTGGTGTCCCGGGCCAGGGCATCATCAAACTCCTGTTCGATGTCCCGGAGGCGGTCCAGTTCCATGGCCCCGAGGGTCCGCAGGGACGACGCTGTGTCCGCCTCCAACCCCCTGCGGATTGCCTCGAGGCACTCGGCCCGTCTCAGGGCCCTCCGCATGGAGTTCTCCGCCCTGACCATTGTGAGCCGCGCCTCTTCCGCCCGCCGCCGCTCCGCAACTATGGCGTGGCCCAACCGCTGCCACACGGAAGACACTCTCTGTCCTGGGTCCCCCTGCCCTCCGGCCGATGCCTGCCCCTCCGATGTCGAAAGCCCCGAGCCTTCATGTCTCCCACCATGTTGCTGCTGCTGCTCTGCCTCTGCCCGTGCACTGCCTCCTGCTGCCTGCACATCCTCCGCCGGCTGGGGTGCAGTTGTTGATGTGGCCACCCCTGCTGGACCTCCGACTCCCGACTGTGGCAGGGATGCCTCCTCCACCAGCCTGGCCGCACCGTCAGAGGCAGCTCCACAGGGCACCCAGGTGACTGATGGGTGGGAAGATGGCACAGAGGACGACTGGCGCGTAGGGGGTCCAGTTGAGGAGGGGGTCGGAGCAAGCCCCATCAGACGGAGGAATCCGGCCTGGGTGACCTGTCCCAGCAGGCTGACATGGTCAACGAGCCATTCGAGATGACGTGCAGTCTCTCCATGAAAAGACTGCAGGTCACCTCGCATGGCCCGTTGACGCAACGCCACACCAGCCAGGACAGGCTCAACCCGGACCTGGATGGCCACGTCCGCAGGCAGAGGAAGGCCAGTTGACGTCAGCTCATCCCCTGCCTGAAAACGGGTCTGGACGTAGGCATCCCTGCTGGTGCAAGATGATGCAGGGACAGGATCGGGGACAGGATTGCACACAGGCACCTCCGCGGCGGCCTGTGCTGCCTCCTGTCCCTGGTCCTGCACTGCACCACTAGCACCAGTGGGATCCCCACCTCCAGACCCCGTCTCTGGTGCTTGCACGGCCTCCTCCTCTACCAAACCCCCCACCAACCTGGATGACTCCGTGCCATCTTCCCTTGTTGGGCCCTGTGGGGTCCCAGCTGCCCCTTCTGCTGCCGAGGAGTCCAACTGCAACCTCCGCCTCTTGGACCTCCCCCTGGCAGCTGCGGCCTGGGACGCGGCACCGGACTCATCACTCCCCGACGAGATGACAACACGGGAGGGGAGCCGGGCCTTGCGTCTCCGGCTGGCGGTCGGATCCCTGCCGCTGTGCTCCACAGCACCTTCTCCGCCCTCTTCATCAGTTGCCGCTGCAGACAGGGAGAAACAAAACACAGGCATCAGGGCACTGTACAATGGACACATACACACATGACAGTTGCACATGAGTGGCATTGGCAAACCTCAGACATGTCATCACAATCCCCAACACACATGTCATTGCAACTCGCACACATGAGCCATACCACAGCCATATCGCAACTGCCAGCACCATCCCTACACATACAACAGCATCAGCAGCCAAAGGTGAGCCAGACATCACATGCAACACAGGAAGTGCACCACACATGTACACACACCACCACACTTGCATGCATGTGTACACCTCTGCCAAGTGTCGCACTGTTCAGACGGGCATCCATGTCACATCTGCCAATCAGGCTTCCACATACCGCTGTCACATGCATCCATGTTGCATCACTGTTGCACCCTTGTCAAATACACACACATGCACATGTACACAGTGCTCATACATGCAGCCGAAAACAACATACATGCGTGACATCACGGACATGTCTACTTACATACACATTCATCCAAACATGTGTGCATGCACAACTGCATTTGCCATGCAAGCCTACACACACAAGCACCATCCATGTCTCACACATTACAGCCCTCGCATGTGTCAGCCCCACGGCCCTGTACACCCCCACCCATACTCAACCCCATACAAACAGATGTGCAACCTGCCGAATACCGAATAATCACCACACGCACTGCTCACAATCAGGATGCATGTAAACTCAGCGCTCGACTCCAGACGGGTCTGCTTCTCTAGGACCTGGACGTGGAGCGCTGGGGATATGCGTTCCAGGACCCCCATCTGTTCTTCCGACAAGTGGCCCCGGCGCCCCTTGGCATCCGCTGCCTTCAAGAGGCGCCGGGCCTTGTTCAGGGTCCTGGACCTGAAGTCCTCCCAGCGCTTCCTGACATGTTGTAAGTCCCGGACTGCCACCCCCTCCGCGTTGATGGCAGTCACGATGTCAGTCCAGATCCGAGTCCGTCCTTCCTTTTCGGCGCGAGAACTTCCGAAGAGGGCATCATACTGCCCCAGGACTTGCTCCACCAGGACACCAACTTCGGTGGCACTGAAGCTGGTGCCCCTCTGCCTCTCTGGCCGGGGGTTGTCAGTGGTCACAGATGGTGTTTGCCCCGACATGACAACCCCAGAGGCAGGAGTGGGTGGGCAACTGGGTCCTGGGGCTGGGCTGTGGAGCGATGGAATTCCAGTCGGGAGTCTTCGGTTCCAGCAGGGGTGGTCACAGCAACAGCACCCCTGGCTGATGTGCAGGCAGCAAATGGCAGTGCACGTGGGCAGCAGGCAGTCAGGCAGCAGCAGATGGCAGGTGGGAGCGTGCTCGGGGCTCTGGGGGGCAGTAGTTCGGCATTCTGGGCAGGAGCGTGGTCTTCCGTGTGCTTACGCGTGGCCAGCTTGGTACGGAGTGATTTGGCATGTGAAAATCCTGCACGTCAGCGTGAAAATCGAGGAAAGGCCCTTAGCGCGTAAGCGCGTCAGCACGCATATGCGATTCTATTGGACCAAAGGCCCTCAGCGCGTAAGCGCGTCTGTGACGTGACCCGCACGGGTGTTTCCCACACAGCACGTGATGACAGAGCACACGTGGAAAGACTGCACGTCAGAGTGTCATCGCGTGTAATTGGACAGCACGTCAGAGTCTCATTGCGTGTGATTGGTGGAAATGGCCCTACACGCAGAAGTGACAAAGCGTGTAATTGGTGGAAATGGCCCTACACGCATAAGTGACAAAGCGTGTAATTGGTGGAAATGGCCCTACACCCATAAGTGACAAAGCGTGTAATTGGTGGAAATGGCCCTAGCCCGTACATGCCGCGTAAGTGACGCTGGACGTGTGGGCCTGTATAAAAGGTACGTGTAGAACACCATTTCCTTGTACGTGCTTTTCGTGGAGAGCGAGTGGGTGAATTCTGTACTTCTTGTCGTTTCACACGCGATTTACTTCACGGCGTTTCAAGTTCGTATTCCCTGTTACCTCTGACAGCTTTTTCTCTTTTTTCTCTTTTACTGGTTTACCTGGGCCTGTTCCCTCAAACAGTGTTCCCTTCTACTGTTGTCCTGTCTCCTCAGATAGCGTACAAATCTTCTTTTGGCGGGGGTGTTGCCAACCAAACGCGCTCCTTTTTCACGCTCTTTCACCTGGCAGACGGTGAGTCACGCACGTATCTAACATCTGTGCTTGCCCCGTGTGTAGCCTACCCCTTCAGAGGTCATTCTAGGCTGCGTGTGATACGCATACGTTCATTCTTGTGTTACTGGGTGCCACAGCGTAGTGCAGGTTTTTCTTTCTGCACACGTGGTCTAGGAGGGGTTGCGTGCACGTCATCTCCCTTTTTTGGGGCTCCTGTGCGTAGCGTGACCCGTCATCTTTCCCCAGGGGTTACAATCAGCCTTGCAAGAGCACTAGGGTACAATCACCATCTGGTACCCAACCCCTTTGACCCCCAATTGCCCAGGACAATAGTTTACAGCCACTCCCATACGCACATTTACATCAGTGCCATGGCTGGGAGGCGAGGATTCCGTAAGGGTGGCAAAGGTGGAAGAGCCACAAGTGGTGGCCGTGGTGGATCCGGTAGGGGACGTGGTCGTTACTTGCAGGGTGAGCCTGTCCCCCCATGTGTGGAGGACCAGTCAAGGGCACCCATAATCCCCCCCCCTCCCGTTGAGGCTGATGTGGCTGACACCACCCATGCTCAGCCCTTGTTGGACCAGCCCATTGTGGCACCAGACCTGGCTGACTCCATGGCTGACTTCCAGGTCAGCAGGCCTATGACACGTGCGCTGGTGCACGTTGATGTCACCATGCCACGTGCATCTGGGGCAGCAAGGTCATCTGCTGCACCAAGTAGGCAGGGCGGAGAGGCTGCAGGGGCAGCTGCAGCTCCATCCACCCCAGCCCTCACACACCCAGCCAGGACAGTGTCGGTCCTAGTCCATGCTGCTGACATTCCCCCTGACACCATCACACTAGAGCCAATGCCTGCACCAACTCCCATGCTGAGTGTGCAATCCCACAATCCTGATACAGAGTCCACCAGGGCTCCTGTCCCTAGTGTCCAGAGCGGCGCAGGACACTCAGGATCACCACCACCTTCCAAGCGGAAGAGGAAGAGTGCTCGTCCGGCACAGGCTGATGCCCCAGACACGGCTACACAGTCCGGCCCGTCCAGGAAGCCCAGCTTCACGGATGATGAACTGAATGCACTTGTCGAGTATGTGTCCGCACATGACAACGAGATGGTCATTGTTGCAGGATCCAAGACCACACCTGCACAACGCCAGGCACACTGGCAGACCGTTGCGGACATCGTAAGTGCCCTTGGAATCGTGAGGCGCACAGCCAATGATTGCTATAAGCGCTGCAATGACCTAAAGCGCAGGGCAAAGAGTAAGCTGGCCTCAAGTCATGCCGCAACTCTAGTGACTGGAGGTGGGTCTCCAGTAGTAGACATGGAACTCACTCCACATGAGTCAGTCGCTGGGACCTACGTCACGGGGGAACAGATCCAAGGCGTGGGAGATCTGGCTGATTACGAGGCATTGTCCGGTGAGTGCTCATGCATGTGTGTGTCATCCATGTGCATGGTGTGTGTGTGAGGGCTTCTGTTTGTGTGCCAGGTGAGAGTGTGTGCGCCTGAGTCGTATGGGTCAGCCATGTGCTTCATGCAATACATCCTGCGCAGCTGCATTTGGCCATAGCAGTATCCCTTCTGCCAACAGTAGACATCTAGCCCAACTGCACGCCAGTTGCCCTTGAAGTGTCACCTTGCCACAACATTGTTGCTTATTTTTCACTGTTCATTCAGTCAGATTGTTTGCATTCCACCACCTTTACTAGGCATGTCGCAGTCCACTAGTCACATGTCTGACATGGCTATGGTAAAGTGGAGTGACTTTGTTACCTGGATATCATTTGTTCACACATGTCCCTGTGCAATTGGACCATTTCAGACTGGCAGCTCCAGGTGAAAAATCTGACCTGTTAGAATTAGAAAAGCTATTACATGCGCGAACTGGACTGAATGAATAGGTGCTGCCCTCCTCTCCATCTTCACTCAATAGCAATGGTACATGCCATCTGTGTGATGGCATGTGTGTTTCACCTGGCAATCACAGGCCAATGTGTGATGCCACTGCCAGGCAGCATGCAGAAAATGTGTTCATCTTCCATCTTGGTGTCATCAGTGTGTGCCATTTGCCTGCCCTTCATATGCAGTGAGGGTGCATGCATGGGAGGGTTTTAGTCATGTGGGACATGTGTCAATCAAGTACTGGTTCTCTTGCTTCTCAGCCCTCATTGTGTGCTATGGTGCTAATGCCTGTTTCCATTTCTTTGTTTTTATGTCTTTGCAGGGGAAGACGCACCTGATACTGCTGGGGTTGTGGAGATGGTGCAGACCCAGGAGGGGTCCGAGGGCCGACCAACCACCAGTGAGGGACGTGGTGTGGTGGTGGGTGAGAACCCACAAGTGCTGCAGGTCGTGCTCTCAAGGGGTGTCTCTGGCTGCACCTCCCCCGAGCAGTACTCAGGTGTTGATTCGGATGAGACCTACGTGCCGTCGCAGGTGAGTGTTCCAGGGAGGGATTCTGCTCTGTCCCACCCACCTGCACCAGGGTCAGAACCCTCAATGGGGATGTCAGTGTTGGCAGCTACGCCTTTGGTGGTTACGGATGCAGGGTCACACTCCGCGACATATGATCCTGTTCCTGGGCCAGCAGATCAGAGGGGGAATGCAGTCCTGCAGCCTCAGGCAGTGCCGGCACAGCAAGGCGCAGTCCGCCTTGCCCCAGACAGGTGTGGTGCCCGCCGACGTGGGGGCCGTACGCCACCTGGCAATACCGCATGGGAGCAATCCATTTACGGTATGGCAACACAACAGGCAGCATCATCCGAGATGATGGCTCAGGCCATGGATAGGGTGGCCACTTCCATTGTCCCCCCTGAAAGGCTGATGGAGCGACTAGAGCAGGCAACCGACTCCATCTGCCAGTCACACAGGGAGGACATGTTGGGGTCCAACAGGGACAGGCGGGCGGCACTGGCGACTCTGCAGGAGGCCATCTCCATTGAGTCCCAGGCCCACAGGGAAGCCCTGAGGCAGGAGCTCCTTCACCTCAGGACGACTCTTGTTGAGCTTGAGGCTTCAACACACCAAAGGACAGAACAGCAGCTGGAGCGTCTCACCCGTACGCTCTCAGCTGAGATGCAGGCAACGAGGGCGGAGGTCCGGGCATCCCGTGAGTTGTTGCATGGGGACCTCCACACACTCATCCACCAGAACCAGACCTACCACACCCGCATGCTTGCAGCCATGGAGGAGCAGACTAGGGCCTTGCGTGGGCTGCCTCCCATAGTGCAACCACCTCCGGATGCAGCTGCACAGGGTGATAATAGCGACAGCAGTGATACTCCCACAATAGGGTAGCCGTGTGGGCCATGAGCCCATGGAGGTGTTTTTTTTTCCCAGGACCCACACAGGTGGGTTTTGGTGTGCACCCTGTCCTCGGACCTCCTGGGTGGCCTCCCAAACCCCCCCGGGCCCATCAATGGGCATTTTTGATTTTTATTTTTATTTTTAATTTTTTTTTTTTTTGATTTTGATTTTTTTTAAAAAATTTTATTTTTATTTTTATTTTTATTTTTAATTTCTAAATAATGTTTCCCAATTTTTTTGGGACAATTTGTTGGCTTCCGTGGTTCCTGTGGACATACGCAGCATTGTGGCTGGGCACATGCAGGCTTGTCATGTATTTGGTTCAGATGCTTGGGTTTGAGTCACACACACCCCTCCTGCTTCCCGTTTCCATGGGCTTGCAAAGGGTGTGTCCAAGTGACATTGACGTACATGGTGACATTGGACTCCCACTACATGTGTGGGTAGTCTAGTCAATACTGTGTATACATTCCTAGTGCATATTGCTGTTGTGTTGTACACTGCATGTTGCATTGATGTGTAACTCATCATCTGTTTCTACCTCCCAATTTGCAGGTCCCTTCCTCATGTCTACACAAGGCCCTCTAGTCTGGAGATGGGGTCCATGTTGGCAGCAGTGCACCTACAACTCTACATGGCGCAAACACTGCACAGTTGGTAGTGGTGGGAGTGCAGGCATTTCCAGGTGGTGAGACTACTAATATATAACATTTGTGATGTCATGTTAATGGTAGTACCTGCTCAAGTTTGTTGTTGGTCCTGCATTACTGTGAGAATTTCAGGTGTTGCAAGTTTCAATTAGGGACACTCTACATTGTGACACTAGTGTCATGTTGTGGGGATTACTTTGTTTACCTGCAAATAGGATGACATGGCACAGTGTGTCGTGTGGCGGTGCTGGGGATGGGTTGGCTGACATGGCACTGTCCTCTTGTTGCATTTTGCAAGTGGGTATTCATTTTAGCTGCTTGAATGTGTTACTTCACAAAACTGCATTGGTGGTGTCTGTGTGGGTAGGGATGCACACATTGTGACACTTCCAGGTGAACAATCTCAGGCTGATATGGTTTTCACGGTTGATTCTCCAGACATTCAGGATCAGTGTCAGGTTGAGTCATCATTGATTGTCAGATGGAATGTGCCAGGGCAGTGTGCACTCCACAGGGGTGTGATTTCTATGTGAAGTAATTAGCCACTAGCTGTGTACGGGCTGCCTCCCCCGTGCCCTTTCCCCTCCCATGCGCAGCGGCTGTGCATGTGGTTGGGGATGTGGGGCCACCACCATGTCCACGGCCAGGCCCCGGCGTGTTGCAACGTTGTGCAGGACACATGCTGCCACTATGATCCTGCACACTACTGGGGGAGCGTACAACAGCTGCCCGCCAGAACGGTCAAGGGAGCGAAAGCGTGACTTTAGCACTCCGAATGTGCGCTACACTATGCCCCGGGTTGTAATGTGGGCTGTGTTATATCTTACCTGGGGTGGCGTGGTGGGGTTCCGAATTGGCGTCATCATGTGGGGGCTGAGAGGGTAGGCACTGTCCCCTGTGGAGGTGGTGATTGGTATCATTGGTGGGGTTGTGACCTTGCTCAGTATCTGACATGCATGCATGTGCAGTGGCATTCATACTCGCCAAGCAGCCATGTATCGCCATGCCGCCCAGCTTCTAGGTCCCGGCTTAGGGTGGACATTCGGTAAATGAAGCTGTCGTGGGTTGACCCGGGATAGTTGGCATATACTGAGGTGATGATTCCCTTGGCATTACATACTACCTGCACGTTGATGGAATGCCAGTGCTTGCGGTTCCTATAGATGTGCTCAGATGCCCTGGGGGGACGTAGAGCCACATGGGTGCAGTCGATGGCACCTAGCACTTTGGGGAATCGTGCCACAGCGTAAAAATCCAGGGCGGCAGCATGCCTTTCTGCAGGTGTTCTGGGCAGGTATATGTGCCTGCGGACTGATGGGCGTGCAGTGATGATGTTCAAGACCTGGTGTAGGCAGCGTGACTGGGTGGCCTGTGATACACCACCCACAATGGCACTTGTCCGCTGAAATGATCCAGTGGCTAAGAAGTGCAGTACATTGAGGACCTTCTCCAGGGGGCTGAGTGCTTGGGAGCACAGGGTGGGTAATGTGAGGTCAACCTCCCACTCACTCACCAGGTCCAGTATAATGTGTGGTGGAAACCTGTACCTCCCATGCACCTGGTCATCAGGCATCCCGAAAAGGCTGGTTCTGGGTGTGAATATTCTGGCCCTGACTATCCTCCTCCTCCTCCTTTGGTAGGCCACGCCCACTGCTGCTAGGAACGGTATGTTCATCCTGGGTCTGAGCTTGTTATTTTGTTAGCGCGCAAATTAATGCGTTGCGCGTGTTGTAGGCGAGCGTGTGACCCGCGCACCCCTGAAATCCAGTACCCAGTCCAATAGCGTGTGGAAATTCCCGCGCACCCCGGGATACAGGTGCGCTGACATACTTGCGTGTGTAAGTGTCCGCGCACCCCTGATATACACGTACATAGGCCAATCGCGTGTACGCGCACTTTTGTCCAATTACACGCGATGACACTCTGACGTGCTGTCCAATTACACGCGATGACACTCTGACGTGCAGTCTTTCCACGTGTGCTCTGTCATCACATGCTGTGTGGGAAACACCCGTGCGGGTCACGTCACAGACGCGTTTACGCGCTGAGGGCCTTTGGTCCAATAGAATCGCGTATGCGTGCTGACGCGCATACGCGCTAAGGGCCTTTCTTCGATTTTCACGCTGACGTGCAGGATTTTGACGTGCCAAATCACTCCGTACCAAGCTGGCCACGCGTAAGCACACGGAAGACCACGCTCCTGCCCAGAAGGCCGAACTACTGCCCCCCAGAGCCCCGAGCACGCTCCCACCTGCCATCTGCTGCTGCCTGACTGCCTGCTGCCCACTTGCACTGCCATTTGCTGCCTGCATATCAGCCAGGGGTGCTGTTGCTGTGACCACCCCTGCTGGAACCGAAGACTCCCGACTGGAATTCCATCGCTCCACAGCCCAGCCCCAGGACCCAGTTGCCCACCCACTCCTGCCTCTGGGGTTGTCATGTCGGGGCAAACACCATCTGTGACCACTGACAACCCCCGGCCAGAGAGGCAGAGGGGCACCAGCTTCAGTGCCACCGAAGTTGGTGTCCTGGTGGAGCAAGTCCTGGGGCAGTATGATGCCCTCTTCGGAAGTTCCCGCGCCGACAAGGAAGGACGGACTCGGATCTGGACTGACATCGTGACTGCCATCAACGCGGAGGGGGTGGCAGTCCGGGACTTACAACATGTCAGGAAGCGCTGGGAGGACTTCAGGTCCAGGACCCTGAACAAGGACCGGCGCCTCTTGAAGGCAGCGAATGCCAAGGGGCGCCGGGGCCACTTGTCGGAAGAACAGATGGGGGTCCTGGAACGCATATCCCCAGCGCTCCGCGTCCAGGTCCTAGAGAAGCAGACCCGTCTGGAGTCGAGCGGTGAGTGTACATGCATCCTGATTGTGAGCAGTGCGTGTGGTGATTATTCGGTATTGTGCAGGTTGCACATCTGTTTGTATGGGGTCGAGTATGGGTGGGGGTGTACAGGGCCGTGGGGCTGACACATGCGAGGGCTGTAATGTGTGAGACATGGATGGTGCTTGTGTGTGTAGGCTTGCATGGCAAATGCAGTTGTGCGTGCACACATGTTTGGATGAATGTGTATGTAAGTAGACATGTCCGTGATGTCACGCATGTATGTTGTTTTCGGCTGCATGTATGAGCACTGTGTACATGTCCATGTGTGTGTATTTGACAAGGGTGCAACAGTGATGCAACATGGATGCATGTGACAGCGGTATGTGGAAGCCTGATTGGCAGATTTGACATGGATGCCCGTCTGAACAGTGCGACACTTGGCAGAGGTGTACACATGCATGCAAGTGTGGTGGTGTGTGTACATGTGTGGTGCACTTCCAGTGTTGCATGTGATGTCTGGCTCCCCTTTGGCTGCTGATGCTGTTGTATGTGTAGGGATGGTGCTGGCAGTTGCGATATGGCTGTGGTATGGCTCATGTGTGCGAGTTGCAATGACATGTGTGTTGGGGATTGTGATGACATGTCTGAGGTTTGCCAATGCCACTCATGTGCAACTGTCATGTGTGTATGTGTCCATTGTACAGTGCCATGATGCCTGTGTTTTGTTTCTCCCTGTCTGCAGCGTCAACTGATGAAGAGGGCGGAGAAGGTGCTGTGGAGCACAGCGGCAGGGATCCGACCGCCAGCCGGAGACGCAAGGCCCGGCTCCCCTCCCGTGTTGTCATCTCGTCGGGGAGTGAGGAGTCCGGTGCCGCGTCCCAGGCCGCAGCTGCCGGGGGGAGGTCCAAGAGGCGGAGGTTGCAGTTGGACTCCTCGGCAGCAGAAGGGGCAACTGGGACCCCACAGGGCCCAACAGGGGAAGATGGCACGGAGTCATCCAGGTTGGTGGGGGTTTTGGTGGAGGAGGAGGCCGTGCAAGCACCAGAGACGGGGTCTGGAGGTGAGGATCCCACTGGTGCTAGTGGTGCAGTGCAGGACCAGGGACAGGAGGCAGCACAGGCCGCCGCGGAGGTGCCTGTGTGCAATCCTGTCCCCGAGCCTGTCCCTGCATCATCTTGCACCAGCAGGGATGCCTAAATCCAGACCCGTTTTCAGGCAGGGGATGAGCTGACGTCAACTGGCCTTCCTCTGCCTGCGGACGTGGCCATCCAGGTCTGGGTTGAGCCTGTCCTGGCTGGTGTGGCGTTGCGTCAACGGGCCATGCGAGGTGACCGGCAGTCTTTTCATGGAGAGACTGCACGTCATCTCGAATGGCTCGTTGACCACGTCAGCCTGCTGGGACAGGTCACCCAGGCCGGATTCCTCCGTCTGATGGGGCTTGCTCCGACCCCCTCCTCAACTGGACCCCCTACGCGCCAGTCGTCCTCTGTGCCATCCTCCCACCCATCAGTCACCTGGGTGCCCTGTGGAGCTGCCTCTGACGGTGCGGCCAGGCTGGTGGAGGAGGCATCCCTGCCACAGTCGGGAGTCGGAGGTCCAGCAGGGGTGGCCACATCAACAACTGCACCCCAGCCGGCAGAGGATGTGCAGGCAGCAGGAGGCAGTGCACGGGCAGAGGCAGAGCAGCAGCAGCAACATGGTGGGAGACATGAAGGCTCGGGGCTTTCGACATCGGAGGGGCAGGCATCGGCCGGAGGGCAGGGGGACCCAGGACAGAGAGTGTCTTCCATGTGGCAGCGGTTGGGCCACGCCATAGGTGCGGAGCGGCGGCGGGAGGAAGAGGCGCGGCTCACAATGCTCAGGGCGGAGAACTCCATGCGGAGGGCCCTGAGGCGGGCCGAGTGCCTCGAGGCAATCCGCAGGGGGTTGGAGGAGGACACGGCGTCGTCCCTGCGGACCCTCGGGGCCATGGAACTGGACCGCCTCCGGGACATCGAACAGGAGTTCGATGATGCCCTGGCCCGGGACACCACGGAGTGAGCCGCTGGACTTGCCCGCCGCCTTTGTATATAGTTCTTTAGTTTTAGGTTTCCTTTGTTTCTTATTATGATTTGGAGTCGACGGACACTGCTCCACTTTTTGTATATAGTTGATTTTTAGTTAGGTTTTTTAGTAGGTTTCCTTTGTTCAGTTGGGCTCATGGACCCTTGGTAGTTTTTTACATAGTTCTTTATTGCATAGAGATTCTTTTACATTTGACTTTGGACGACATTTTTTTGGATTCTGATTTGCAGTTCTTTTTTTTAATACGGAAATGCAGCTTATTTTTTCTCATTCCCATTGTAGTTTGTTTCCTTTCTTTAGCATTCTTTATTTTTTTCAATACAATTTTGTTTTCATACTTCACTGTGTGGTATCATCTCATTGGTTTCATGCATGTCATGTTGGGTGTTTTCCCATTCAATTGCAACCATTGTGTGTGACGGACATGGGTTCATTAGCTTCATGAACATTGGGGGTGTAACATGTGATTTCCATTTCCATGTGGGTGAATGGGTTACTTGGTAGGGCTTTTTGGCTGTGGAGGCTGACCATTACGCACATGATTGGGGATTGTGAGGACCTGGTGGAGGGTGCCCCTGGTGGCTGGGGGGTGGGGGTGGTGGGAGACATGGGTGGGGGCCTGGTGGGAGCTGCCCATGGTGGCAGGGGGGTGGGGGTGGTGGGAGACATGAGTGGGGGCCTGGTGGAGGCTGCCCCTGCACTGCTGGGGGGTGGGGGTGGTGGGAGACATGGGTGGGGGCCTGGTGGAGGCTGCCCATGGTGGCAGGGGGGTGGGGGTGGTGGGAGACATGAGTGGGGGCCTGGTGGAGGGTGCCCCTGCACTGCTGGGGGGTGGGGGTGGTGGGAGACATGGGTGGGGGCCTGGTGGAGGCTGCCCCTGCACTGCTGGGGGGTGGGGGTGGTGGTAGACATGAGTGGGGGCCTGGTGGAGGCTGCCCCTGCACTGCTGGGGGGTGGGGGTGGTGGGAGACATGGGTGGGGGCCTGGTGGAGGCTGCCCATGGTGGCAGGGGGGTGGGGGTGGTGGGAGACATGAGTGGGGGCCTGGTGGAGGGTGCCCCTGCACTGCTGGGGGGTGGGGGTGGTGGGAGACATGAGTTGGGGCCTGTGGGGGCTGCCCATGGTGGCAGGGGGGTGGGGGTGGTGGGAGACATGAGTGGAGGCCTGGTGGAGGCTGCCCCTGCACTGCTGGGGGGTGGGGGTGGTGGGAGACATGAGTGGGGGCCTGGTGGGGGCTGCCCATGGTGGCAGGGGGGTGGGGGTGGTGGGAGACATGGGTGGGGGCCTGGTGGAGGCTGCCTATGGTGGCAGGGGGGTGGGGGTGGTGGTAGACATGAGTGGGGGCCTGGTGGAGGGTGCCCCTGCACTGCTGGGGGGTGGGGGTGGTGGGAGACATGGGTGGGGGCCTGGTGGAGGCTGCCCCTGCACTGCTGGGGGGTGGGGGTGGTGGGAGACATGGGTGGGGGCCTGGTGGAGGCTGCCCATGGTGGCAGGGGGGTGGGGGTGGTGGGAGACATGAGTGGGGGCCTGGTGGAGGCTGCCCATGGTGGCAGGGGGGTGGGGGTGGTGGGAGACATGAGTGGGGGCCTGGTGGAGGGTGCCCCTGCACTGCTGGGGGGTGCGGGTGGCGGGAGACATGGGTGGGGGCCTGGTGGAGGCTGCCCATGGTGGCAGGGGGGTGGGGGTGGTGGGAGACATGAGTGGGGGCCTGGTGGAGGGTGCCCCTGGTGGCTGGGGGGTGGGGGTGGTGGTAGACATGAGTGGGGGCCTGGTGGAGGGTGCCCCTGCACTGCTGGGGGTGGGGGTGGTGGGAGACATGAGTGGGGGCCTGGTGGAGGCTGCCCATGGTGGCAAGGGGGTGGGGGTGTTGGGAGACATGAGTGGGGGCCTGGTGGAGGGTGCCCCTGCACTGCTGGGGGGTGGGGGTGGTGGGAGACATGAGTGGGGGCCTGGTGGAGGCTGCCCCTGCACTGCTGGGGGGTGGGGGTGGTGGGAGACATGAGTGGGGGCCTGGTGGAGGCTGCCCCTGCACTGCTGGGGGGTGGGGGTGGTGGGAGACATGAGTGGGGGCCTGGTGGAGGCTGCCCCTGCACTGCTGGGGGGTGGGGGTGGTGGGAGACATGAGTGGGGGCCTGGTGGAGGGTGCCCCTGCACTGCTGGGGGGTGGGGGTGGTGGGAGACATGGGTGGGGGCCTGGTGGAGGCTGCCCATGGTGGCAGGGGGTGGGGGTGGTGGGAGACATGAGTGGGGGCCTTGTGGAGGGTGCCCCTGCACTGCTGGAGGGTGGGGGTGGTGGGAGACATGGGTGGGGGCCTGGTGGAGGCTGCCCTTGCACTGCTGGGGGGTGGGGGTGGTGGGAGACATGAGTGGGGGCCTGGTGGAGGGTGCCCCTGCACTGCTGGGGGTGGGGGTGGTGGGAGACATGAGTGGGGGCCTGGTGGAGGCTGCCCCTGCACTGCTGGGGGGTGGGGGTGGTGGGAGACATGAGTGGGGGCCTGGTGGAGGCTGCCCCTGCACTGCTGGGGGGTGGGGGTGGTGGGAGACATGAGTGGGGGCCTGGTGGAGGCTGCCCCTGCACTGCTGGGGGGTGGGGGTGGTGGGAGACATGAGTGGGGGCCTGGTGGAGGGTGCCCCTGCACTGCTGGGGGGTGGGGGTGGTGGGAGACATGGGTGGGGGCCTGGTGGAGGCTGCCCATGGTGGCAGGGGGTGGGGGTGGTGGGAGACATGAGTGGGGGCCTTGTGGAGGGTGCCCCTGCACTGCTGGAGGGTGGGGGTGGTGGGAGACATGGGTGGGGGCCTGGTGGAGGCTGCCCTTGCACTGCTGGGGGGTGGGGGTGGTGGGAGACATGAGTGGGGGCCTGGTGGGGGCTGCCCATGGTGGCAGGGGGGTGGGGGTGGTGGGAGACATGAGTGGGGGCCTGGTGGAGGGTGCCCCTGGTGGCTGGGGGGTGGGGGTGGTGGGAGACATGGGTGGGGGCCTGGTGGAGGCTGCCCCTGCACTGCTGGGGGTGGGGGTGGTGGGAGACATGAGTGGGGGCCTGGTGGAGGCTGCCCCTGCACTGCTGGGTGGTGGGAGTGGTGGGAGACATGAGTGGGGGCCTGGTGGGGGCTGCCCATGGTGGCAAGGGGGTGGGGGTGGTGGGAGACATGAGTGGGGGCCTGGTGGAGGGTGCCCCTGCACTGCTGGGGGGTGGGGGTGGTGGGAGACATTAGTGGGGGCCTGGTGGAGGCTGCCCCTGCACTGCTGGGGGGTGGTGGGAGACATGAGTGGGGGCCTGGTGGAGGCTGCCCCTGCACTGCTGGGGGGTGGGGGTGGTGGGAGACATGAGTGGGGGCCTGGTGGAGGCTGCCCCTGCACTGCTGGTGGGTGGGGGTGGTGGGAGACATGAGTGGGGGCGCCCCTGCACTGCTGGGGGGGTGGGGGTGGTGGGAGACATGGGTGGGGGCCTGGTGGGGGCTGCCCATGGTGGCAGGGGGGTGGGGGTGGTGGGAGACATGAGTGGGGGCCTGGTGGTGGGTGCCCGTGGTGGCTGGGGGGTGGGGGTGGTGGGAGACATGCATTGTTGATCAGTAGTGCAAGGTGACATGTGGGTTGGCTGGGGGGCATGCCCATGGTGGATGGGCTGCCTGCGGGACATGAGCAGGGGTGCAGGGTAGTCCCCCGTGGTGTGGGCTGCCTGCAGGGGCCGTGGAGGTTGTGGAGCGTACACCTGGGAGGACCCACACGGCCAATTCACGTGTGGTACTCCCCAGAACCCCTGAAATACACATACCCTGCTGAAATCGCGTGTGGAACTTCCCGCGCACCCCTGAAATACACGTACCCTGCTCGCACTGGGCCAATCGCGTGTGGAACTTCCCGCGCACCCCTGCAATACACGTACCCTGATGAAATCGCGTGTGGAACTTCCCGCGCACCCCTGAAATACACATACCCTGCTGAAATCGCGTGTGGAAATTCCCGCGCACCCCTGAAATACACGTACCCTGCTCGCACTGGGCCAATCGCGTGTGGAACTTCCCGCGCACCCCTGAAATACACGTACCCTGATGAAATCGCGTGTGGAACTTCCCGCGCACCCCTGAAATACACATACCCTGCTGAAATCGCGTGTGGAAATTCCCGCGCACCCCTGAAATACACGTACCCTGCTCGCACTGGGCCAATCGCGTGTGGAACTTCCCGCGCACCCCTGAAATACACGTACCCTGATGAAATCGCGTGTGGAACTTCCCGCGCACCCCTGAAATACACATACCCTGCTGAAATCGCGTGTGGAACTTCCCGCGCACCCCTGAAATACACGTACCCTGCTCGCACTGGGCCAATCGCGTGTGGAACTTCCCGCGCACCCCTGAAATACACGTACCCTGATGAAATCGCGTGTGGAACTTCCCGCGCACCCATGAAATACACATACCCTGCTGAAATCGCGTGTGGAACTTCCCGCACACACCTGAAATCCACGTACACGGCCAAATCGCGTGTGGAACTTCCCGCGCACCCCTGAAATCCACGTACACGGCCAAATCGCGTGTGAGACTTCCCGCGCACCCCGGTATACACGCACACATATTTTTTGTCAGCGGGTGTTTGTGGGTACCCCTTTGCACGTCATTTGTCCTGGAGGGCCACAGTATAGGACATTCATCATGGCAGTATATAGGTGCTATTTGTTGGCGCACCTTTTGGCGCACATTTCTTACAGCCGCAGAGACGCTACCGCCTGCTTTCTTGTGGCGGTCATGTTTGTGCCTGTGCGCTGGTTTGAGCGTGCGCTTTTTTGCCCTATTCTATTCCATGAATACGTGTTGTAGGCGAGCGTGTGGGCGTTCCGCGCACTTGTGCCCTGTACTTCCCCCGTGACGCCCACGTTTTGGCAAGTGGTTCCCCATTCCGAGTGTTACGCCCGTGTTCCGCCTACTTTTGTTGCGTGCGCTGCGCTATGTGCGATTTTCGCTGTGGCCTGTGCGATTTTCGCTGTGACCTGGCGCACGCAGTTAGATGGCCTGTGCGCCAACGTGCGCCGCACACTTTTTTATCGCACATCCGCTGGTTTTCTCGCGCACGGCCTTCCATGAATCGATGTGCGTTGCTTTTCGTGCGATTTTCGCACTTGCACTGCGATTTTCGCTATTCCACTGCGATTCGCACGTTTTTGCCCACTTGCGCCGCGCTAATTATTCCATGAATCGGCCTGTTAATATCAGTCAGTCCTTGTTGGTAAGAAGTGCCAGATTTTTTTGATACTGATGCTAGTGCCCTAAAAAAGTATATAATTCTTCGTGTATGTTGTGGCCTTTCGGTTGTTTCGTTTCAAAGTCCAAGATGCAACGGGTTTCTTGTTGTCCGAGCTTTTTTTCTCTGCCTCCCCCTCTCGGGCCATTTTCAATTGCATGAATTCCTAAGAAAGAAAAACTGTCCATGTTGCTTTCGTGGCAATCAGTGAAATGTTTTGCCATTGGATAGTTGGCATCTTTGTTTTGTATGGCTCTCACATGTTGTTGTACCCTTATTTTTAATTTGCATTTTCAGTATCACACGTGATTTTTTCATTGGCATATTCAGTTAATTTTGTTGTTGGATGCTCAAAAGTGGTGCAGTTCTTAGCAAATTTACACATATTGCATCTTGTGCATTTGTTAAAACCTTTCTTCCGATTGGTCAACCAGGCACTCGTATCCTTGGCTACTTCTTTATCCATAAAACTGTGGACCAATTTATCCTTGATTGAAGTATTTCTTCTGTAACTGATGTCTGGATGTTTTTTTAACAAGCCACCAATGTCCTTGTCAATAGTTAAAACTTTCCAATGTCTCTGTAACACACGTTTCACTTCTGTTGTTTGACTGTCATACGTTAGTATGAGTCGTACTTCCTCATTCCCATTACTCATAGCTTTTTCTTTGTCTGCCAAGAGAATGTGTCTATCATGACTTCTGGCTTTTAAATATGCTCTTTCAATGACTTTTTTAGGGTAACACTGTTGTCGAAATCCTCTTGCTTTGATTTTGCTTTCTACATCATATGTTTCTAAAGTTGTGCTGTTCCTTCTTATCCTTACGAATTCACCATATGGTACACTCCATATCAAGCTCTTTGGATGCCCGCTTTTAGCGTGTAGTGGCGTTTTTGATCCTGTGGGTTTTCTGTGTAGTTCACACGTTAGAGTTTGCTCCACTATTCTTAAATTAACATCCAAAAAGGTTATAAACGAATAACTGTGAGTTTCCGTAAATCCTAAATTGTTCTCATTTTGGTTCAGAAGCTTTACAAAATCACACCAACCATCCTCTGTCCCTTTCCAAATTACAAGTCATATATATATATATTCATTTTTCTATAGCGGATGGGTCAATTTCAAGTCTTCTGTATGGGAACATCTCATCTGTTGTAATAAATGTTTTTGACTTCTTATGTCAGTTACCAGAGTGCCTTCTCTGATGGAATTCTGGAGGAGTCGCGGGAAGTACTGGTGCCTAGACATTTCCAAGATGGTTGGACACTTCCTGTGGGGACACATCCGCCCTCTCATGTCTACCTTATCAAGGAGGCAACAGTAATTATTTCCTCGGTGGGACTTTCTCATTGTGCTGTCAGAGCTTCCTTTGAAGCACTGACTGCTACCCTACCCACTCGGGTTATGTCTTGTTCTTCTGGGAAGTTGTCAAGCCTTCCCAGCAGAGCACAAAGGGGGCCCTCATCCAGAGGCATTGCTAGAGGGTGGAGGGGGGGCTATAGCCCCAGTTCTTTTGATTGTAGCTACGGATAGAAGCTCAGGGGCTACAACCAAAAGGCTTGCTATCCCCGAGTCCCGACAGTCCCAACATTAGCATAGCCCGAGATCTGTTCCAGATTTAGCAACACCCCTGCCCTCAGCCATGGGCCTAGCAATCATTTGTGTGTGAACAACAGTCCCAGACACTGAGACACAAAATCTCAGATAATTGTAGGAGTTACAGGACATTAGTTGATAATAAAATCACATCAGTGGTAATGTATAACTGTATTTCCTCACAGGCTACTACATAAAACAAGATATAACCTTATATTTAAGCAAGACCCCGGGGCATTACCTGAGTTGGTAATGCCCCCGCCGCGAGGGTCACATTGCTATTAGTACCGTGGCCCGCATTATGTGCGTGACCGGGGCACTAAAAGCATTTTTTCTGTCCCGAAACGCTGCACCGTTTCGGGACAGAAAAAAAAAGATAAGAAATGACCAAGAAAATGGCCGCCATGGAAAGGGAAAATGGAGTCCGTTTTCCCTTTCCATGGCGGCCATCGGGAGCAGACGCGCTGTGAACACAAGTGTTCCCAGCGACTCGGCTCCCGAAAAAGGATCAAAAAGAAGGTAAGTGGGGTTGGGAGGGCAGAAGTGGGACGGGAATAAAAAAAAAGTAAAAAAAATAAATAACCGTACCTGCGTCGCCGGCGAGAGAACGAGGGAAGTCTCCAGCTGTGTGGAGGCGTGGAGCGGGGATGGCCGCGCTCCGAGTCTCCACATGGCTGGAGGCTTCCCTCGTCCCTCGCCGGGGAAGCAGGAACAGAAGGTAAGTGGGGGTGGGGGTAGGAGGGAGGAAAGGGAATTTAAAAAAAAGCCTTACCCGAGTCACCGGCGGGGGTGAAGGCAGCCTCTCAGCCGCAGAGAGGATCGGAGCAGGGATGGCCCTGCTTCCAGCCACCCCATTGGCTGAGGGGCTGTCACGCTCTCCGCTGAGGACAAGGTGGCTGGAATCCCGGCCGAGAATCGAAGAATCGAAGGATTCTCGGCCGGGTAAGGACCCGGTGAGAGCCAATCAGAATGCATGTTGCATTCTGCTTGACTCTCGCCGGGTACTAATTAAATTTAACCAAGCAGCCCATGGGTGTTTGAATAATGTGGATCCCAGCAGGCGTTTGTAGGACTTGGGCGCCATTCTGCTAAACCATATGGCAGTTGTTGGGGTGTGAGTAGAGAGGACTCAGGATAGAGACCACATGTGAATTATGCTCTTGCAGCATTTAACAATTAGGAAGTGAGGCCTGATTAGCAAATCTTACTTTCTGAGAGGGAAAACCCAGCATAATTTGCATGATAAAAAATCAAAAACATTTGACACTGCACACCTGCGCTGATTGCATTTCTTCAAATGGACCTTCTGCGGTGCAGTATGTGTGATTTATGGGGATAGCTCTGCTGCCTAAACCCTGACAATGCATGGTGCAGTGTGCATGATTTACAATTTAGGAAGGCCCTGAAGATTCTGCTTTTTAAAAAAACATCTCAACAATCGCAGATCACTCCTTTCTCCCTCTCTCGAGTTTACCCAACCTCTACTTTCCCTACCCATCCCAGTTCCTCTGCTACCCTGGCATCCTAGCCTAGGTGCATCCCCTTTGTACAGCATTCCATTGCTTCACGGCTAGGTTTGCGCTTTATAAAACATATATGTATATTTAGGGCAATAGTTCTGATGTGTAAGGACTTACACTGCACTGTATGTGCAATCTAGGGAGGGTATCTCTGTTGTCTAAAGCCTGACTGAGTAGGGTACAGTATGTGTATTTTTGTATTTTTATGTAATGCCTAAGGGCTGTTCAGAGAACAATGAACGGTCCTATAAATTGAAAGCAAAAAGAAATGTTAGTCAAAAAGAATTAGCCAGAAAGCAGAAAGCCCTCAAACCGAGATTTGGAAAGAAGAAGAGAAGAAAGTGGCCGCATGGGCAGAGGGCGAGCATTCCAGTGTTTAGGCGCTAGTAACGTTAAGCGGCAAAAGTGAACGGCGACACAAGGGTTTTCAGGGAACCACGAAAAGAAAGGGAGAAGGGGTAATTTAAGGGGATATCACAGCTAGTTAAAACTTGACCTTGTGTGGTGATGTATGCTTTATTACCTTACTGGGATTTATACTACGCTTCTCCTTTGTGTGATCTCTGGGATTTCCGTCAAAGAGGAAAGAGTGGTGGGTTCTTGAGGGAAGAAATGCAAAAATGCTAGATAGCTTTGCTGTTGTGTTGATACATGCAGACCAGCTGTGGTGAGAGTGTATAGGAATTTGTGTCCGAAGGAGTGCCTTGTGTGCTAGCATGCATTGGCTGGGATGTGGTATGTACCTTGGTTGTAGATGTTTAGGGCCCAATGTATAGAATTGAGAGCAGAAGTAGCACAAGCACGGCACGCCGAGAAGGAGCGTGCGCCGCGCGTGCATCAGCCGTGGTGCCAACAAGCAATTGCGCAGCCTATTCATGGATTTTCTGAGGCATCAGTTGCCATGGTGCAATGCACATAAACATAAAGCAGTGCCATTAATGCCCCAACATGCCCCGGTGCACAGGAATAGCCAATGAAATGGCTACCATGGCGCAAGGCCTTGCACCATCCTTGGGATAGCACACATCCCCCCTCCCCATCGTAATTGCATGAAATAATCATTTCAGAACCCCGCTCGCAACAAACACATTGCGTGGACGGCCTGCGCATACCCTGTCCGCACACCAGCAAAATCGCATACCCTGCTCGCAACAGCCAAATCGTGTCGCATGGAAAGGCCCGCATGTACCCCATCGCACCCCAGTGAAATCGCGTACCCCACTCGCACCAGCCAAACCATGCGGAAAGGCCAGCGCATACCCCATCCGCACCCCAGCAAAAATACATGCCCTGCTCGCAAAACAGCCAAATTGCGTGGAAAGGACTGCGCATACCCCGCGATACACGCACAACTCCCCTGGAAGCAGACGCCTCCTGACAGGACAGCCAGACCCCAACAGTGGACCATACCCCTCAGGCAGCCCACACCACATGCGACCCCCCAATCACCCATGACCAAACCCCATAGGCAGCCCACACCACATGGGACCCCCATCAGATTCATGGATTTTCCAAGGCATCAGTTGCCGTGGCGCAATGCACATAAAGCAGCGCCAGTAATGCCCCAACATGCCCCGGTGCGCAGGAAAAAGCCATTGAAATGGCTGCCATGGCGCAAGGCCTCACGCCATCCTTGGGACAGCACACAGCCCTCCTGCCCATCGTAATTGCATGAAAAATCATTGCGTACCCCGTTCGCAACAAACACATTGCGTGGACGGCCTGTGCATACTCCGTCCGCACACCAGCGAAATCGCATACCCTGCTCGCAACAGCCAAATGGTGTTGTGTGGAAAGGCCCGCGTGTACCCCGTCGCACCCCAGTGAATTTGCGTACCCCACTCGCACCAGCCAAATCGCGTGGAAAGGCCTGTGCTTCCCGGATCTGCACCCCAGCAAAATCGCGTACCCCGCTCGCATTAGCCAAATCGCGTGGAAAGGCCCTTGTGTACCCTGTCTGCACACCACAGTAATCTCATAGTCAGCTTGCACCAGCCAAATCACGTGGAAAGCCCCACACATACCCTGTCCGCACCAAAGCGAAATCGCGTACCCCGCTCGCCCCACCCAAACCATGCGGAAAGGCCAGCGCGTACCTCATCCGCAACCCAGTAAAAATACTTCCCCTGCTTGCAACAGTCAAATTGCGTGGAAAGGCCTGCGCATACCCTGCGATACATGCACAACTCCCCTGGAAGCAGACGCCTCCTCACGGGACAGCCAGACCCCAGCAGTGGACCATATCCCTCAGGCAGCCCACACTACATGCGACCCCCCAATCACCCATGACCATATGCCGCAGGCAGCCCACACCACATGGGACCCCGCAATCACCCATGACGATACCCCGCAGGCAGCCCACACCACATGGGACCCCCATCAGATTCATGGATTTTCCGAGGCATCAATTGCCGTGGCGCAATGCACATAAAGCAGCGCCAGTAACACCCCAACATGCCCCGGTGCGCAGGAAAAAGCCATTGAAATGGCTACCATGGCGCAAGGATCCGCACCATCCTTGGGACAGCACACAGCCCCCCCCATCGTAATTGCATGAAAAATCATTGCGTACCCCGCTTGCACCAGCAAAACCATCCGGAAAGGCCAGCGCATACCCCATCCACACCCAAGCAAAAATACATATCCCGCTCGCAACAGCCAAATTGCATGGACGGCCTGCGCATACCCCGTCCGTACACCAGTGAAATCGCATACCCCGCTAGCAGCAGCCAAATTGTGTCGAGTGGAAAGGCCTACGTGTACCCCGTTGCACCCCAGTGAAATTGCGTACCCCGTTCGCACCAGCCAAATCGCCTGGAAAGGCCTGCCTGTACCCGATCCCCACCCCAGCAAAATCGCATACCCCGCTCGCATGAGCCAAATCGCGTGGAAAGGCCTGAGTGTACCATGTCCGCACCCCACAATAATCGCGTAGCTCACTTGCACCAGCCAAATCGCGTGGAAAGCCCCACACATACCCCGTCTGCACCACAGCAAAATCGCGTACCCCGCTGGTACCAGCCAAATCCTGTGGAAAGGCCAGCGCGTCCCCTGTCTGCACCACAGCAAAATTGCGTACCCTGCTCGCAACAGCCAAATTGCGTGGAAAGGCCTGCGCATACCCCGTGATACATATACAACTCCCCTGGAAGCAGATGGCTCCTCACGGGACAGCCATACCCCAGCAGTGGACCATACCCCTGGGAAGCCCACACCACATGGGACCACCCAATCACCCGTGACCATACCTCGCAGGCAGCCCACACCACATGGGACCCCCATCAGCCGTGACCAAACCCGGAAGGCAGCCCACACCACATGGGACCCCCATCACCCGTGACCAGAACCCGCAGGCAGCCCACACCACATGGGACACCCCATCACCCATGACCATACCCCACAGGCAGCCCACACCACATGGGACCCCCCATCACCCATAACCATACCCCGCTGGCAGCCCACAGCACATGGGACTCCCCATCACCCGTCACCATACCCCGCAGGCAGCCCACACCACATTGGATCCCCATCACCCATGACCATTCCCCGCAGGCAGCCCACACAACAAGGGACCCCCATCACCCAGGACCATACCCTGCAGGCATGCCCCACCTCATGTCCCACACCACCACCACCAGTGATGGCAACCTGCGTGCAGGCCCTGCCTCGTGTCCCTCACCACCACCAGTGACGGCAATCTGTATGCAGGCCCCCCTTAGGTCCCCCACCACCACCAGTGATGGCAATCTGCATGCAGACCCCACCTCACTACCACCAGCGACGGCAACCTGCATGCAGGCTCCGCCTCATGGGACACCCCCAAAACACTGTAGACATCAATTCTGCAAATGCTAAATGAAATGCCACCACACGCTACACACTCCAAGTGCACCTTAAACACCCACCCATTGTTCATGCACATCACAACATGCCACATGCCATTGGAAGTGAAACATGACACATGCATGCATGTGTACACACACATAAACAACATAGGCCAGCATCATGGACATAGAACAGAGTAAGCAAGAGTGAAACTTGCCCTAAACCATCGAGACAAGACACCACTTTCATTTTGAATATTAAAAAAATATATTAATAACAGTATTCAAGTCATGACTAAATAAGTAAATCATCATCAAATGAGCAAATAAATAAAAGATAGTCAAAAGGAAAATATAATTCCAAGGCAAACAAATTAAGATGAAATCAAAGATGTGGTCCATGTCCATAAAGTAACTCAAAATGAAATCACGAATAAAAATTAAACAATTTCTCCATGGTGGAATGAAAAATATACGTCAAAAAGAAAACTATTTACAAAAATCCAGGGTCCATTGTCCAAAACCATGTCCAAATATGGAGAAGAGGAAAAACAACGAAGAACTATATACAATACGTGGAGGAAAGTCCAAAAACTCCAAAGTAAAAATAACAAAAGAAAACTTAAACCTAAATAACTATGTACAGTGGCAGCGGGCCAGTACTGTGACTCACCATTTCCCCCCAAATTCTCAGCCAGGGCCTCATCAAACTCTGCATCTATTTCCCCTATGCAGGCCTGTGCTCTCCCCTTGAGGGACTCCAACGTGATCCTCTCAAACTCCCTGCAAGTCTCCTCGAGGAACTCTGCCCGACGCAGGGTATTCTCCACCCTGGCAATGGTGAGTCATGCCCCCTATGCACGCTGCTAATCTGCTCTGATCTACTGGCCAAGTCGCCCCAACACGGAAGCTATCCTTGTAGAAAAGTCCACGTGTGCCTCGTGCCCGATGGCCGATGCCTGGCTCACCGCCATTGGAGGCCCTGAGTCCTGTCGCCTCCTACGCCGAGCCTGCCGCTGCCGAAAAGCCCAGTGCCTGCGCCTCCGAGACAGCCACTGGGATGATGACAACCCCCAGGGCTGTCGTGCATGTGCTCTGTTGCTTGTTGCCTGCTCATCCACCATTGCCACATGTCCTGTTGCTGGATGGATCTCTGTGGTGACCACCTCTGCTGATCCTCCGTTGACTTCAGATCCTGGAAGGGATGTGGTCTCCACCAGACTGGCTGCCGATGTTAGGACAGGTGCACAGGGGGCCCAGGTGGAATCCGGGCCGGCAGACGGCAGGGAAGACAACTGGCACACAGTGAAGGCAGGCGAGGAGGGGGTCACATAAGTGGCCAGTCCATGCACCCATTGCAATACCAGAAAATGTGCCAGCCAGTTCACGAGAAGGCAGACCTCCTTGTGATGACGTGCAAGTGCCTTATTGGAAGCCTGCACATCATCACAAATGGAGTCTACCCACCCCATGATACCAGCTATCACAGGTTCCACCCTGTACCAAATGGCGACATCCACAGGCATTGGTCTTTCCGTCTGGGTGGAAACGAGTGCCACCTGTGGATGGGTCCAGCCTGGGGCATGTCTGCAGGAGCATACTGCTGTAGTTGCAGTACCAGGGACAGGATTAGGCATAGGCCCCTCCGCGGCAACCTGCACTGACTGCAGCAGTCACACCTACGGCATCACCCCTTCCAGGCCCCATGGGTTGGGCTGATGTGGCCTCCTCCTCCTCTCCCTCCCCCATCAACCTGGATGCTTCCCCACTTTATTCCGCAGGGTCTTGCCCCTGTGCAGGGTCACCTGTCCCTCCCACTGCTGAGGAGTCCTCCACCACCTTCACCTTCTTGGACCTACCCTCAGCAGCTGCGGCCGTTGACTTTGATGCGGCACCAGTCTTGTCGCTCCCGGAAGATGACAGTGCCTGGGGGGATGACTGGCCCTTGCATCTATGCCTGGTGGAGGCATCCCTGCTGCCGTGCTCCACAGTGCCTTCTCCACCCTCTTCTTCTATAACCTGTTATAGCGTATTGCCTGTGATGATCTTCCTATGCACACTCGCATCATCTCGTCTCATCTCTTGACGTCTGTGAGAGGTCACCCTGCCAGCTGTACCTCCTTAGAGGTATCCTACCTTTCATCTCCTTCCCCCAGCAGCTCACTGTCTCCCAGGGACAGGTCATTCCTATGCTGGCCTACTGCGACAGACGAAGAGAAAAGAAAATGGGCGAACCCTCTTTTTTAGGGGGCCTGACTCGAGAGGGTTGAGAAGTATACAGATACGTGGGGGTAGAGTCAAAGGCTTCCCAAGCCAATAGCGTGACAGGAGGTCGCTATAGCCTTGCAAAAGGAGCTAGATAACTGCTAACTCAGAACAAAGAATCACCGTGGATGAATAAAACATTATACATTTATTAAACAGGAAGACATTTTTGTGCCATAATCTGGCATATATGCATACATTAAATCTGCATTGTGAAGGATTAGTATACAGTGGTGACAGTCTATTTTATGTGTTGTTTTATATCACAACACATTGACGTTGTCGACACTTAAGTTTGTGTTTCTGGTTCGGTTGATAGCTGACAAGGGCAGAAGCTGATAGAGATGGAAAAGCGCTGCACTGAAAATACCGAACTGTCTTCAGGACTTGGAGGTCGAGTTCAGACCGGATGAATGAGTGAGATGTCGTCCTATGGTAAAAGAGGCTGTGTTAAAAACGGTGAGAATAGAGTATCCACTAATGGTGAGAAGGGCAAGGCAAACGGACCTACCGTGTGGACGTTGATAGGCGCCATGGCTGTTTGAGTGAATAGCGGCTGCTGGAGTTAGCGGCCGGGGGGGGACGATCTGCAAATGTCAGAGGCCCCAGTCTAAGTAAAAGAAGGTCAAAAAATTGATACGAAATAATCATAAGGCAGTGGCTACAACAAGGACTAACTCGTGCTGCTATGTCCAGTGAGCGGCCGTGACTCAGAGTTTGTAGATGAGGAGTGCTCGAGTCAACAAGTGAGTGGGAGTTGCAGTACTGATAATTAGTGGGGAGTCCGTGACTGCGTGGTGCTGGGATATGCAGGTGGTGTACAGAGGTACCTAGCCTAAGTACAGAGGACAAAACCACGAGTGAAACGTTGGGATATGGTTGTGACCAGAGAAGGTGGTACCAGCAGCGCGGGGAATTACGGATCTTACCTGTACGTGAGACAGGAAAAAGAGCTGTGTCACTGCTGTCGGTTGCGCTGGACTGACTGCGCATGTCAGGAGTTTAAAACGAGGCCGTAGTGCCTGCAGGGACTGCGCATGCGTCTGGGGATAGTGTAAGGGGTGGGAGCAGTCGCACTGAATGCGTCGGTATGCACGTATATTTAGGTCATGTGTATATTGGTGCGTGCACTGAAAGAGTCATGAATTGATCATGGGCGAAAAAATTAATTAATATTGGCACCATTTGCAACATGCATTATTATTCCATGAAATATCCATGAGGAAATCAAGTTAAAGGCTATTGAGCGAATATTGTCGAGTCGCTAGGTACATGTTACATACAATGCTGGCACTGCAAAATTACAAAACATGTGTTGCAGTAAAGCGACGTGAGTCATCAATAACATAGTTACCAGAAAAAACAGTTCAAAATTTCTGTATCGTTTCTGTGCTGGTAAATTAAGGACATGACTATACAACAGTAATGAAAGGAGTCATGGGTTGCAGTAAATCACAGACAAGTGCCAGAAAAAGATGAATCACGAAAAAAGATAGGAAATTGTTACAGGTGTGACCAGAACATCATGGATGTATACAAAAGAAAAACCTATTTGAAAAACCTCAGGGAGACTGACAGTTGGAGGGAGCTTGTTCTGGTAGTGGAAGAAAGCCCATGGGAATTTAAGTGGGTCAGAGCACAGGGGGGTGAACCGCACTTTTACTTATTAAAGAACAGGTTCCATTCGATGGAGATGTTAAGACCCTGTCTTACAGAGTCCAGACGATAAATCCATTTTTGCTCGAGTTTACGAAGGGCAAGATCCCTGTTGCCTCCGCGGAAGGGGTTGCCTACTGTTTGCAATATTGCCCAGAAGATGTCGTTGTGAGTGTGATTCATCATCTTGAAATGTGCCACTAGTGGTTTGTCTTCTGTTTGGTTTCGTACGCTGGAGCGGTGTTCACAGATCCGTTGTCGAATTTCTCTCTTGGATTTGCCTATGTAAATAAGATCACAGGGGCATTTGATGATATATACGGACCATTTGGTTTTGCAGTTGGTAAATGAGTTAAAGGTCCACTGTTTTCCTTTCAGATCAATGGTCTTGAGGTTAGCCGTGAGGTTACAGACGGAACAATTGCCGCATTTGAAGTGGCCTTTGACGGGTGGGAGGTTCCACAGTGTGGTTTGGGTACTGTCTGGGGCATCTCCTTCTGTGTACGTATGTACAAGTCGGTCTTTCAGGTTGCGACTTCGTTTGAAGGCAAATCTTGGTTTTTCCGGTTTAAAAGATTCTGTTTGTAGCTTGTCCCAGTGTTTTAGAACTGCCTTTTTAATTGAGTTACTCAAGGGGGTGAAAGTGGTGACGCAAGTCATTTTAGAGTTGGATTGATCTCTGACGGTGGGAGTGAGGCAGGCCTTGCGAGTAGTATGTTTGACTCTTTTTCTAGCTTGACGAATGATGTGGCTGGGGTATCCCCGTTCTTTTAGACGGGTAGCGAGTTCTTTACTCTTAGATTCGTATTCAGTTAATGTAGAGCAATTACGTCTGATGCGTAAGAATTGGCCATAGGGTAAGTTGGTTTTCAACCCTAGAGGGTGGAAGCTGGAGTACTCTAGTAGAGTGTTTTTGGATGTGGGTTTACGATATAAAGTGGTGCTGAGTGAATGGTTTGGATTCTTGGATATTGTTAGATCCAGAAAAGGAATCTGATGCTGACTATAATCCATGGTAAATTTAATGCACTCGTTTTGTGAGTTTAACCACAACAAGAACACATGAAGATTGTCTTCGGTCCCTTTCCAAATCATGAACACGTCATCAATATATCTTAGCCAACATCCGATCGAGTCTTTGAAGGTATTGTGTATGTTGTAGATGGAGTTCTTCTCAAAAGTGTCCATGAACAAGTTGGCCACGTCCGGGGCGAAAGTAGCCCCCATGCTAGTCCCGTGGCATTGTTGGTAAAAAGAGTGTTTGAAAATGAAGTAGTTTTCTGTGAGAGCTAGGCGGGTGCACTCAAGGAGAAAGGCGGTGGGTGGATCTCTTGTTATCCTGTCGTCTAGGTAAGTTTGGAGGACTTTTAGACATTCCATTTGCGGGATGCTCGTGTAGAGGGACTCAACGTCTAGGGTTACTAAAAAGTCATTTTGTTCGACTTTCGTTGTATCCAGTTTCTTTATCATAGCCGTGGTGTCTTGGATGTAGGAGGGCATCTTGCTGATAAAGGGCCGTAGGAAGTGATCCACATAGATAGATAAAGGCTCCAGGACTGATCCGATACCGGCCACGATAGGTCTCCCTGGAGGGTTGGTTATGTTTTTGTGGATTTTAGGGAGCAGATAAAATGCTGGAATAATGGGATGGTTGTTGACTAGGAAAGCTTTTTCATCCTCGTCGATCCAACCTTCGTCGTGTGCGTAACGCATCAGACTGATGACTTCCGACAGGATCCTTGACGTAGGGTTGACCGGTATCTGTCTGTAGAACTTAGTGTTCGAAAGTTGCCTTGTTACTTCCGTGTCGTATAGGGTGTTGCTCCAGAGGACGATACCGCCGCCCTTGTCTGCCGGTTTGATGAGAAACTGTTTGTTACTTTCTAATGATTTGAGGGCCAACCTCTGTTGGGTCGAGAGGTTATTCCTAAAGTGGGTTTGTTTGTTGAAAATGTTTCGCATTTCTAAGAGGATGCGATTCTCAAACGATAGGATCTCTGGACAAACCATGGAAGAGAGGGGGGTGAAAGTGGATGGTGGTTTAAGGCCTGTTGATTTTGGCAGTTCTTTTTCAGGGCTATCTCTGAAAAAATAGCGTAGTCGGATGGTTCGAAAGAATTTGCGTAATTCAACCTCAGTGGTGAACATGTCAGCGCGAGAACTCGGAATGAATGTTAGGCCTTTACTGAGAACATTGATTTCGTGGGAGGACAAGATGTGGTCGCTGAGATTGAAAATTGGGATCACCATGTTTGTTGTGCGCGTGGGGTCCAATTCCGTGTGCGCATGGGATGCTGGCCTTGGTATCGGGGTCTGCCCCGTTGTCCTCTCCCCTGAAAACTTGAGGATTGTTGGGGATTTGCAGGCCCTGTTGTACTTGAGTCTGAATCGCTGCTATTGGAGCTGTTGGAGAAAGTGACAAATTTGTTCCTTTGTTGTCTCCGTGGGTTTTGTCTATTGTTTGATGCCTGTGAGTTCTGTTGATTGTAAAAGCCTGGGACTAAATAAGGATAAGTTTTTTCCTCTTTATAGTTTTTTATATCATTTTGTAGTTTCCACAATTTTTTGTCGATTGTGAACTTTTGAAATTTCTTTATTTCCTCTTCTATCTTGTCCAGGTGTGTCTTTATCTCTGGTATTACAGATTCGTTTTTGATTTTGTCCTCGAGGATTTTGAGTTCTTCGTTTTGTTTCTTGGTTTCCTCGTCGGCTGTTTCAATTACTAGGATGACCCAGTCTCGGGAGCATTTGTTGCCAACACCGCTAAACTTAGTCATAAATCTGGGGTTGTCTAAAAAAACCCGAGGTATATTCTTCACTTGTAGACCTTCGGGAATAACGCCAGCTTTCAGGTACTCTAGCATGAGTTGGCCATGTGATTCCGTGCGTGTAAGTTTCTTCTTTTTTTGTAATAGGATGTCCAAGTCATTTAGTGCCGGATCTTTCACCGGTGCCGCTGGTGTGGTAGTTACACCGAGTAGCGAAGGGGTGTCTAAAAGTTTTTTATACAGATCATCGGAGAAGCTGACAATATTTACTTTCTCCAAAGAGATCCACCCACCGCCTTTCTCCTTGAGTGCACCCGCCTAGCTCTCACAGAAAACTACTTCATTTTCAAACACTCTTTTTACCAACAATGCCACGGGACTAGCATGGGGGCTACTTTCGCCCCGGACGTGGCCAACTTGTTCATGGACACTTTTGAGAAGAACTCCATCTACAACATACACAATACCTTCAAAGACTCGATCGGATGTTGGCTAAGATATATTGATGACGTGTTCATGATTTGGAAAGGGACCGAAGACAATCTTCATGTGTTCTTGTTGTGGTTAAACTCACAAAACGAGTGCATTAAATTTACCATGGATTATAGTCAGCATCAGATTCCTTTTCTGGATCTAACAATATCCAAGAATCCAAACCATTCACTCAGCACCACTTTATATCGTAAACCCACATCCAAAAACACTCTACTAGAGTACTCCAGCTTCCACCCTCTAGGGTTGAAAACCAACTTACCCTATGGCCAATTCTTACGCATCAGACGTAATTGCTCTACATTAACTGAATACGAATCTAAGAGTAAAGAACTCGCTACCCGTCTAAAAGAACGGGGATACCCCAGCCACATCATTCGTCAAGCTAGAAAAAGAGTCAAACATACTACTCGCAAGGCCTGCCTCACTCCCACCGTCAGAGATCAATCCAACTCTAAAATGACTTGCGTCACCACTTTCACCCCCTTGAGTAACTCAATTAAAAAGGCAGTTCTAAAACACTGGGACAAGCTACAAACAGAATCTTTTAAACCGGAAAAACCAAGATTTGCCTTCAAACGAAGTCGCAACCTGAAAGACCGACTTGTACATACGTACACAGAAGGAGATGCCCCAGACAGTACCCAAACCACACTGTGGAACCTCCCACCCGTCAAAGGCCACTTCAAATGCGGCAATTGTTCCGTCTGTAACCTCACGGCTAACCTCAAGACCATTGATCTGAAAGGAAAACAGTGGACCTTTAACTCATTTACCAACTGCAAAACCAAATGGTCCGTATATATCATCAAATGCCCCTGTGATCTTATTTACATAGGCAAATCCAAGAGAGAAATTCGACAACGGATCTGTGAACACCGCTCCAGCGTACGAAACCAAACAGAAGACAAACCACTAGTGGCACATTTCAAGATGATGAATCACACTCACAACGACATCTTCTGGGCAATATTGCAAACAGTAGGCAACCCCTTCCGCGGAGGCAACAGGGATCTTGCCCTTCGTAAACTCGAGCAAAAATGGATTTATCGTCTGGACTCTGTAAGACAGGGTCTTAACATCTCCATCGAATGGAACCTGTTCTTTAATAAGTAAAAGTGCGGTTCACCCCCCTGTGCTCTGACCCACTTAAATTCCCATGGGCTTTCTTCCACTACCAGAACAAGCTCCCTCCAACTGTCAGTCTCCCTGAGGTTTTTCAAATAGGTTTTTCTTTTGTATACATCCATGATGTTCTGGTCACACCTGTAACAATTTCCTATCTTTTTTCGTGATTCATCTTTTTCTGGCACTTGTCTGTGATTTACTGCAACCCATGACTCCTTTCATTACTGTTGTATAGTCATGTCCTTAATTTACCAGCACAGAAACGATACAGAAATTTTGAACTGTTTTTTCTGGTAACTATGTTATTGATGACTCACGTCGCTTTACTGCAACACATGTTTTGTAATTTTGCAGTGCCAGCATTGTATGTAACATGTACCTAGCGACTCGACAATATTCGCTCAATAGCCTTTAACTTGATTTCCTCATGGATATTTCATGGAATAATAATGCATGTTGCAAATGGTGCCAATATTAATTAATTTTTTCGCCCATGATCAATTCATGACTCTTTCAGTGCACGCACCAATATACACATGACCTAAATATACGTGCATACCGACGCATTCAGTGCGACTGCTCCCACCCCTTACACTATCCCCAGACGCATGCGCAGTCCCTGCAGGCACTACGGCCTCGTTTTAAACTCCTGACATGCGCAGTCAGTCCAGCGCAACCGACAGCAGTGACACAGCTCTTTTTCCTGTCTCACGTACAGGTAAGATCCGTAATTCCCCGCGCTGCTGGTACCACCTTCTCTGGTCACAACCATATCCCAACGTTTCACTCGTGGTTTTGTCCTCTGTACTTAGGCTAGGTACCTCTGTACACCACCTGCATATCCCAGCACCACGCAGTCACGGACTCCCCACTAATTATCAGTACTGCAACTCCCACTCACTTGTTGACTCGAGCACTCCTCATCTACAAACTCTGAGTCACGGCCGCTCACTGGACATAGCAGCACGAGTTAGTCCTTGTTGTAGCCACTGCCTTATGATTATTTCGTATCAATTTTTTGACCTTCTTTTACTTAGACTGGGGCCTCTGACATTTGCAGATCGTCCCCCCCCGGCCGCTAACTCCAGCAGCCGCTATTCACTCAAACAGCCATGGCGCCTATCAACGTCCACACGGTAGGTCCGTTTGCCTTGCCCTTCTCACCATTAGTGGATACTCTATTCTCACCGTTTTTAACACAGCCTCTTTTACCATAGGACGACATCTCACTCATTCATCCGGTCTGAACTCGACCTCCAAGTCCTGAAGACAGTTCGGTATTTTCAGTGCAGCGCTTTTCCATCTCTATCAGCTTCTGCCCTTGTCAGCTATCAACCGAACCAGAAACACAAACTTAAGTGTCGACAACGTCAATGTGTTGTGATATAAAACAACACATAAAATAGACTGTCACCACTGTATACTAATCCTTCACAATGCAGATTTAATGTATGCATATATGCCAGATTATGGCACAAAAATGTCTTCCTGTTTAATAAATGTATAATGTTTTATTCATCCACGGTGATTCTTTGTTCTGAGTTAGCAGTTATCTAGCTCCTTTTGCAAGGCTATAGCGACCTCCTGTCACGCTATTGGCTTGGGAAGCCTTTGACTCTACCCCCACGCTACTGCGACAGACTACACATATATTTCTGTGCTTCTACTCTCTTCCCTCTGCAACTCACCCAGGACTGCACTGTGTGAATGGTCCTTTTGTTTTGAGGCCAGGTATCACCCTAGGACTGTGATGATGGCCCTCGCTCCCAGACACCACCTGCACTTGGGGTGTATTTACAATATCTGTACAACCCACTGACAACGCTTCACGCCGGATTCATGCACTTGCCCTATCACTGCCCTCATCCCGCAATTTTGCATTTCCCGGTTATGTAGTTATATTCTATGTTGACCACGTTCACATGTACTGCAATGCCCCCTCACACATCCAAACCCAGGTCTCCCCTACTACATGCCTATCCACTTGCGTTATGTCAATGTGACCTGGACTCATGGATTTGGTCAACCTGTCTTCACTCTGTTCCACCACCCTAGCATTGTAGCACTGTGTGACACTTGTGTTTTTGGTAATTGGCATTTCCATGTCATGCTGTTTGACGGATCAGGCATGGCCATGCAAGTGGCATCTATGTGTGTTCATCAGTGATGCTGGTGACTCAGCGATACCAGGCTGGGGTCTGTGTGTGAAGCAGGTGATATGCACCATGCACTACATGTGGTGTTGTGCCCTTTGACACATATCCATGTCTGCTTTCATGATACATTTGCCTTCCAATGACACTGGGTACATGCCAGAGTTTGTGACCTCACTGACATGGCAGGTTGATGTGTTGCATGACTACATTGTGATACCTATGTGTGTGGGATATGCTATTTGAAAGTGCCTACATTCATTTTTCTGTCATTCTGCAGGTGATGAGGCACATGATGCAGAGGAGGAGATGGAGGAGGTGGAAGAGAGTTTGTTTGTTTATTAATTTGTATAGCGCACCAAACCCAAAGGTAGCTGGGCGCAACAGAGAACAGAATACATGGATACTTAAGCTTAGTTACAAGGGATAGACACAGAAAGATACATTCACAAATAAATAGTAGCTCAAGACAGGTGAGTCAATGTATATATGTACAATCTTAGAGGTAGGTATTTGGGCGGGTTCGGGCTAAGGGTGGATTGCGATGAGTTTTAGGAGTCATTGGAGTGCAGCCATCTGATAATATTCCTTCTAAAGCTGTGATAGGGTTGGTCTATTCTGATATCGAGTGGGAGCGAGTTCCAATTCTGGGCTGCCTTAACCGGGAAGCTACCACCCCCTGCTTTTTGCAGCCTGAACTTTGGTGTCAAGGGCAGTAGGAATTGAAGGTTCTGGTGAGACGGGAGGAAGTTCTTCTCACTATTCTCTCTGTGAGGTAGGGGGGTGCTGCATTATTGAGGCATTTATATGTAAGTGAGGCTATTTTTAGGGAAATCCTATCGCTGATTTTTAGCCACTGTTCTCTTCTTAACTTAAAGGTGTGTTCTCTCGTGGGTAGATTAAGGGCAGCTCTCAGGGCGTTATTTTGCAGGGTTTGCAGTTTGCCAATGATGTATTTGTTGGCTCCTGAATACAGAGCATTGTAGTAGTCAAGTTTAGCGAGTATGAGGGCGTTAGCGAGAATGATGCAGCTTGCTTGGGTGAGGAAAGCTCGGCAGGCCCTGATAAGCTTGCAGTTGTAGGAAGAAGAGGATGCTAGGGAATTGACCTGCTTTTTCAGCGTGAGGGTGGAGTCAAGGTGAAAACCTAGTGTTCTCACTGCTTTAGCAACTTTAATTATGTTGCCGTCATTATTGAACGCAGAGTAGTTAGGGTTGAGTTTCTTTAGGTTGGTGGCAGAACCAATTAGTAAGATTTCAGTTTTGTCATCATTCAGGCAGAGGCCATGATTTGCCATCCAGGCCTGAATGATGAGGTAGATTTCGTTTACCAAGGCCGTATCAGTGACAAAATTGCCCAAAAGGGGAATGAGGATCTGGGTGTCATCTGCATAATTAGTGTAGATGACTCCCAGACTATCCAATTTGTCAAATAGGGGCTTGGTAAATATATTGTACATGGTCGGTGAAACGCACGAGCCTTGGGGTACACCGCAAGCTATTTTGATGGGGTCTGCAGATGCTGATATGGAAAAGACTCTCATAGTGAGATTGTCCAAAAAGGATTGGACCCAAGCTATGGCTTTGCTTGAAAAATGGGCTGCCGGTGCCAGGTGTTTGCACAAGACTGTGTGGTCCACCAGGTCAAAGGCCGCCGATAAGTCAAGGTGGAGTAGCATGGCTGTGTTTCCCTTGCTCATCAATTTGGGTCTTGAGGTCACTCAAGGCTGTTTCAGTGCCATGATGTGGTCTAAACCCAGACTGGCAGACACCTAGGAGTTGGTTGGATTTGAGATAGTAGGGGATTTGCAGGTAAGCTACTCTGTCTATTATCTTGAGAAGGAACGGCACCATGGTGAAAGGCCTGTAATTAGTTGGGATGGAGGGGTCTAGGGTGTGTTTTTTAAGGAGAGGTAAGACCCATAACTCTTTTAAGTTACTTGGTATAGTGTTAGAGGAGAAGGAGGTGTTAATCAATTTAGTTATGAATGGGGCTACGTCTCTTGCTGCATCCTTCATTAGTTGGGCTGGGCAATTGTCACCTTTGCAATTTGAAGGCTTGAGGGATGCAATCATTTTTTCTGTTTCCTGGATGGAGACTTTGGTAAATTTAAAAGGGGCTAAGCTGGGTGTGTTAGTAGTGGGGCTGGTGGATGGTATCTCGTTGTGAGGTAGGTCGGCTTTTTTTTGGGAGATTTTAGTTTGAAGTGTAGCAATTTTATTAGCTAGCGCGTGTTGGATGCTGGTGCACCGTTGTTTATCTTTAGGTGTATTGTCAGGCAGGGGTACTGGGTATTCCAATTCCCTTAAAATAGCAAATTGTCAGGCAGGGGTACTGGGTATTCCAATTCCCTTAAAATAGCAAATAGTTCTTTAGTGTTGGAACTAAAGTTAGATATTCTTTCATTGAAGATGTAATTTTTGGTGCGTAGGATTTCTTTTTTGTAGTTATTGGCGAATAGTTAAGTTTAGAGTAGCAATTTGTTTTCTTCAGATGGGGTGTGTCGCCATTGGGTTTCAAGTTTCCTTTTTCGTAGTCTTAGTTCTTTAAAATGCGGGGTAAACCAGGCATTAAGGTGGGCTTTTTGTTTACTTTTGCGTAACTTCAATGGTGCAATGACATCTAATGCCTTATTCATAGCATTATTGTAACACTCCGCAAGGTGTTCAGGATCCAGGTTATCAGGAAGAGCATTGATGGTGGGGAGTAGGAGTGGCAGGAGGTTCTCCGGGGTGGTGTATTTTTTGGATCTGGTAGGAAGTGGGGGGCCATAGCTGTGACTTTAGTGATTTGTTTATCAAGTGTTAAGGAGAAGTCAATGAGGTAATGATCTGTCCATTGTTGAGGGGTAACTTTATTGATAGTGGTATCACAGTTTAAGGTGGTAAACCAGTCAAAGGTCCTTCCTTTGTTGTGCATTGGGGTTAGAACATTCTGAGTTAGGCCATGTTCCTCTAGCATGGTAGCTATAGATAGTGCTGGTTTGTCTTCAGGATCATTAAATCCTAAATTGAGATCTTATTGAGGATTATTTAGTGTTGTTAGAGTCACACTCACACAAACCTTAGAGAGACTTTAGGGAATATTTAAGGACCACTTTGAGACAACCCTCTTTGAGTCAAAAGACTAAAACTACCACAATTTTGTCTAAGGGGTCCCTTGCTTCTCCAGTACCTCTTTCTTCTGGCTCAATCACATATGTTGTTTATTCATTAAATTCCAACATACTCATTCAAATTTTCATATCAAAAATATTAATTTATTATCATTTTCTTAAATGAACAATATTACAATAAAATACATTTACCATCATTTTTAGGATCAATTCGCAGCCTCTTTGTTGAAAGTTTAAACCATATTAACCCAAAAGAATGCGCATACATACAATACTCAGTTACCTAGTACATTGGTTCTCATTTTTAATTCATCACCAAGACACGTTTTCCATTAAGGATCTATCATAAAAGGTTGTCTAAAAGGTTGTCTATCTAAACAGGGGAATCCAATATTCCAAGGTTTTCCATTAATTCGTACTTCTGTCACTCATACACACAGTCATTCAACAATCAACACTACCCAACATGTTTCTTTCCTTTTCTTATTTATCATAAATTAAGGAAATTCATCAGGGTTTCTTTTTGTACTATAACAGTTTGTTATGTATTAGCCATTATGATCTTCTTGCACATTATAGGCTTCTTGATGAGTACTACTATGCTCTACTCCCATCCATCTTGTGTCTGGGCCAGAATTCCAAGGGGATATCTTGGTTTGCTTAGTTCTGATAATCAAACCCCCCGGTATATTTTCTTCTCCGGGTTCGAAATAACCAATCGATTTCAATCCAATGGCACAACCCAGCTCTCCATAAGTTCACATGGGCTCCTTTCCTTAAGCAGATTTCTTGCTCTATTTTCAAGACAAAAGGGTTAAGGATCACTAGCCTGATTTTCTTCACGTTCACAGGCAGCCTCTGTGTGCTTCTATGTTTGCCCTGTCAAGCACCTCAAACCCGTCGTGAACAACGCTGCGTCGTCTATTAGTTGCTTCCGGTTTTCTCTTGCTTCGGGACACGTTCGTTTGCTCTCGCTCCTCCCGGACATCTGGATCCACCCGTAGGTTTGTACCTGTTAGAGTCACACTCACCTGTGTCTCTGCAGGAGCGATGGATGAGCCTCCTTTGACTCAGAGTTCTCACTTCCCCTGTTTCACCCGGAGGAACACCTGTCAAATATAAGATGCACACTCAGACCTGGGTTCACCTGATTCTCCTGGGCCCCTTCCCTTCTCTCTACTATGTGCTGTGATGTCCCCTAAGGGCTTACCTTGATTTTTATTCGGGTGTGCCCTCCATCCTGCATTCACAGGGGCGCGATTCTATGGGAGATTCACAGCCCTACACTCGTAGGGATGATGCCAGTGTCTGTTTGCCGAGTTTTGAGGCCACACGCTGTTATATGCCTTCACAGCGAGGCAGAGTGTTCAATGTGCTAGTTTCTTCACTAGCAAGAAAGTCCTTTCCACACGGCAAAAGTTGCACAGTGGATTTTGGGAGTCCGGTATTGTCCGAATTGTCTTTATTTTGCCAAAGTTATCTTGGGTGAGTAGGGCTGCGTGTAGAACTCAGCACCGCCGGTAGGTATGCGCAGCGTTATAGGTTCAAGCGCACCTAGTAATGTCTCTCCTTTCCCTTGCAGGAGTGTATTATGGAGTGCTTGCGCCACGAGTCTGGGTTCAGCGCTACTGGAGAGCCTCGGAGGTCCGGTAAGTATGCACAGAGGCTTCGGTAAGTATGCACAGCGTTACTGGAGCAAGCACAGTAAGTCATGTTGAAAATTGAGAGTTAAACTTCGGGGGAGTGTCTTGCGCTCGAGGTCAGTCCTTTCAATGCAAAGATTGTTTCAAACAAACGTAGTACATGTCCAAATCATGTGAGATGTTTATTTTCCAAAAGAAACAACAGCCGACACGTGTTTTGACCCCTGGTCGCTGTCAAGGCTGTATATATCATAACATAGCAACATTGGTGACAATATACATGACAGTGAAATTATCATTAGATCATAGAATTAAACATAAAACCATAAATCAATAAAAAAGGGGAGATAAATCATACCATATTGTATCATGTACCAGGTCAGGATTTGATGGTGGGAGTCAGAACAGGATAGGAATTCAAATACCAAATGATAGAGAGAAAATATAACGTTGCAATGAGCAAATTGGCAAAAGTTGTCCTTCTATTTTATTCAATACACACTAAATTATAATCATAAGAAAGTTATTCTTGATAAATAAACGCCAAGCTTATTCAGGGTTTGTGAGGTGTTCCATCTATCAGTACCCGATATGACCAAAATATAACAAGAATTTAGAAATCTAAGAAGTGTATTCTATATATACTAAAATAATTAGAATGAAACCTAATCACCCTGAAGTTAGATCCAATGTCTTTAGCGACTATTGGTTATAATTATCTCATGAGACCAATGGGACAGCAAACGGGTTTTCCGAAGAAATAATTGTTGGTAATTCTGCAGTGAATGAACATTTATATATCAATCTATGATAAACTATTGAGTGACAAGGACTGTGTGTTGATAAAAGCAATAATTGTCTTACCTTGTTAAGGAATAGTGCATTTACAAGCAAACTGAATTTCAATGGGCCATTTCTGGCATACGTATCTTTATGTAGCCTGCGAAAATATATATAAAGATTTCTTAATAATATGATATAGCCCTTAAATTTGAATCAATACCCATAGAAAAATTATATATTTTTTTATTTTTAATTCCTAATGTGTGTGTGCACAATACTCCATTGAGCAAGAATGATACTGTGTCCATTATGGTAGTGTCTTGTTAGTGAAAGTTGAATAAGTGAAATTAACATTGAAAATGTGGCCCTATATATCCATGAACTGTACTTTGTTTCCCCAAGTAGGCCCCTCGAGATAAACAAACCCAATTTAAATGATTTGCATAGCAAAATTCAGTATCTTCTATTTATGGGGATAAATCCCTGATCCTGATTTGTGAAGCAGTCCCTTTCGGTTCCTTCAGCAAAGTTTTCAGCCGCGAATGCGGCTGCCGCGCCATACTAAATGGAGCCCGAACGTGATGACGTCACGCGTATACGTGACGTGTGATGTCATCAATGTAAACATGATGACGCGCATTGTCAGAGCACTATATCTGTTGTTGGCAACAAAGTATATATATATCATTATTGGTGAAGGGTAAACATAATTCCCTTGTTGGTTTCCACTCCTAATGTAATAATCGATGAATTATATTGTAGGAGAAAAAAGGACTTATTCACGTGTAATGGGGTCAAACAATTCTGTTGAAGTTATGGAAAATTACCCCTGTATGTCTAATATCGGGTTACTGAAGAATGGCACCGCACAACCACCTAAGAATGGTTTTGTGACTAGCCTGTGTATGGTTAAAGAAACACATGCATTTCATGGTCGCAATTCAAACCCACTTGGGTACATCTTAAGAAGCAAATTAGTTTACACTCCTGTTGCCTCAATTTGAGCATAACATTGCCTCCTCTTTTGCCTAACTTAGCCTTCATTAGTCCAATGAAACGAATATCATTACTATTGTGCATTTGATGACATTCTCGCCAATGAATGGCCAACAGTGATTTGGGGTCATTGTTTCTTAAACTAGACAAATATTCCCTGATCCGAACTCTCAGTTGTCTAATTGTGCTCCCCACCAGTAAGTAATGTCTCACCTTTCTTTTGCAGGAATTTGGGCACTAGGACTACGAACCTGGATTCCAGCATAGCGGGAAGATTTGGTGAGTATGCGCAGCATTACTGGAGCAAGCGCACTAATGAAAGTTCTTCTTTGTGCTTACAGGTGCCAGTGTAGGTTTCACCTCGTGTCCGGGGAAAGCTGCGGCGTGGAGAAAGCACAGAGGTTGATCCGGAGCAGGTAAGCAGAAGCAGGTTGATCCGGAGCAGGTAAGCAGAAGCAGGATGATCCGGAACAGGTAAACAGAAGCAGGATGATCCGCAACAGGTAAGCAAAAGCAGGATGATCCAGAGCAGGTAAGCAGGAGCACGGGGAGTGTGTTGCTGATGCAGCTTACAGAAAGAAACACGAAGCACTGGAAGAATCTTGGGTGTGGCTTATATAGCCAGCCACACCCGAACACTAGAGAGCTCATGGACTTCATGCACTTCCTGTTTGGCCACAGGAAGTGGTAACCAGGAAGTTACTACAAACACCAGGAAGGAATTAAAAGAAGGTATCTGCTATGGTTTTTTTTTGTGCCTATGCCAGGCCTGCCAAGCCTACAACCAGCTTGCCCCGACTACATGCCTGGTACCCATGACAGTTAGCAATGAGGCTAGACAGGTCCTCTTTAAATATGCCGGTAGGGCCAGGTGGCCTGTATATAGGGTAAATAGTTAGAGTGTGACAGTTTGAGATGGGGAGTTTGGCTGCAAGTAGTTCAAATGATTGAAAGGAGGGTTGAGCGAGTGGTCTTAGATCTAGGTTGGTTTTGGCTATAAAGGCTAGACCACCTCCTCTATTGTTAGGTCTGTCCATTCTAATTAATTGGTAGTTTTCTGGAATGGCTAGATATAGTGCTGGGCCTGCTCCTTCGTGCAGCCAGGATTCTGTGATTGCCAAAAGGTCAAGTTTGTCTGAAGAAAGGATGTCTGCTATTTATGTGGCATGTGCCACTAGGGATCTGGCGTTGATCAGGGCACCAAATACTATAGTTGGATTGGGTGTGTTCTGGAGTTTTATAGGAATAGGTTTAGGGTTGGGGGGTGGCTCCTTGTATAATGAGTTAGGGCCTCATTACACGGATGGCGGTGGACCAAGGTGCTATTAGCACCTTGGTCCATGCCGGTAAAATACCGGCACCGCCTTGGTGGAAAGGGGAATTACTGCCCTATTCCAAGGTTGGTGGGGCGGTAATTCCCCCTTCCCCCATTGCCATTCCCCATTCCCATTTTTGCCCCATAGGGCTCTATGGGAATGGGGAAGGCGCTAATTACGGTACCACAAATTGCGGTACCGTAATTAGCTCCCTGGTCCCTTTGCGGGTTGATTTTTACCGCCTGCAAAAGCAGGCGTTAAATTCCCCAACCCGCAAAGGGACCTCGTAGTAAGGCGGTAAGGGTTTACCGGTACCGGTAAAATACCGGTACCGGTAAACCCTTACTGCCTACCGTGTAATGAGGCCCTTAGCTTTGTGGTAGGCATTAGGGACCTTGTGACTATTAGCTGCTGGCTCGTAGATGCGAGGTAATCTAGCTCAGAGTCTAGCATTTCTATTCATGGTAGGGCATGGTGCACATTTAGAGAAGAACATGATTAAGCTGATTAGAGCTAAGGTGAGGCAGAACAGATGAGTCGCTTGATTTTTTCTAAGGTGCATGGTTGTAATAACAACTCAGAGCAGGGCACAGTGGGCTGTTTCAACTCAGAGCAAGGCACAATAGGCAGTTAGAGCAGGGCACGATAGGCAGTTTTAACTCATAGCAGGGCACATAGACAGTTTAACTCAGAGCAAGGCACAATATGCAGTTTCAACTCAGAGCAGGGAACATAAATTGTGTAGAGCGTTGCCAGGGAGACGCTGAGACCCTCCACAGTCCACACTAGCATCTCATCCCCCTGATCGGGAGGCTCCCGTATTTTAGCTACACTTAGCAACAGAAGCGGCTTTTGCCTTCACACGCGATCGTATAGCTTCATTGAAACTACTTGGCAGAGGTAAACACAACAGGATATCAATGGCGCCTTACCTATTTCAAACCACGTTCTATTAGATCCCCTCTTTCCACTGGGGAGCATTCTGAATTTTTTGCTTCTTTCATGTTTACAGCCAAGCACTTTAGACTCTGGTTCCCGAGGACATTTTGGGACATATGAATATTTCCGGGCAAGCAGTGCATCCGCATGTGTAACTCCCGTTTTAACTTGCAGATTGTAAGGTAAGCGAGAGCTCTAAATATGCTTCCATTGTTTTTTCACGCCCGTTATGTACTTATGGACCTAATTCATCTCTACTCATCTCTTTTCATAAGGGACTGTTGTCCCTTCATTTCTTTGTTGTTAGCGTATTCTGTGAACAAACTTTCAATATAATAATTTGTTTTGACCAATTACATGTGTAATGAATATCCAAACTCTTAGAACCGTTTTATTTATGTCTCATGTATAGGCATCTTGCACGCCTGAGACGAGGGTTTTCTCCACCAGCTGGTGGGTAGAACTGAGAAACACGAATTCACCAAACTTTGAGGGTTTTCTTACGCCTCACCTCCACTATACTTAAGGTATGCCGCAACTCTACTTCTTTGGCACACTTTCCTTGGAGATGTTTCTCACAGATGGGTAATCACCTTTATCCCTTTGATTATTTTCTGATGTAGAACATGGATTTGTTCCTGGTGCACTGGCCACAGTGGGTACCCCTTATTGGGGAGTAACGTTTATGAATACCTCACATAGTTACATTTGAAGTACTCCAGTTAGGATATACCTATATATGTGAATTCGATGTGGGTTCAATAAGGACCACTATGTTTGGCACTTTACATGCGAATATTATGTTTTTTTTAAATGTTGTTTTTCATGTTTGTTTAGGTTTTGCAGTCCAAACCCAATAGGCTCAAGAAGAAAGGATGAATATCCCGAAACGCGTCAGTCACGAATTGTATAAATGGACTATCATTGTTTACTGTTCTCATGTTTTTTTGTAGACAGTCATTTTGGCTTTTTCACTTCAAATCTGTATGGTGAATTTACTGTGACATTAATTAACCCCCCCCCCCCTGTTTTTGGGTTTTTTACAAAATCACTGAGTGTTCAGTCTTACTACTAATTTGATCAGAACATTATTAATTAACTACAACAAGTGCATTTAAATTGCTGAACCATCAATCGATGGACTCATGATAGAGTGCAGGGGACGGGAGGGTTCCTAACTTTGGATCCTCGTCTTTTGTTTCCACATAAATTGTTAACTCAGAGTAAGGCACAATATGCAGTTTCAATTCAGAGCAGGGCACATAGACAGTTTAACTCAGAGCAAGGCACAATATGCAGTTTCAACTCAGAGCAGGGCACATAAACTGTTAACTCAGAGCAAGGCACAATATGTAGTTTTAACTCAGAGCAGGGCACATAGACAGTTTAACTCAGAGCAAGGCAAAATAGGCAGTTACAATTCAGAGCAGGGCGCATAGGCAGATTTAACTCAGAGCAGGGCACAAATGGAGAGGGTACTTGTAGTGGCATGAAACTTGGTTATGGGTAACATTGTATTCAGACAATATATGCCGAGAAGGTTATGATGGTGCTTCCTGGATACAGTGCACAAGCGTAATATTGGTGCATGAGTGGCTAGCTAGAGAGACTAGGTGATACCATCATGCAGTATAGCTAGCAGGAAGAGGTTCTGGCCCGGTAGAAGGCATTTTGTTTGGCATGTTAAGACTACAAGATACTCATTACATAGGTGGCCAGGTACAAGTTACTAGGGAGTCTGCTTACCCGATTTGTCGTATGAGCATGCATGCACTGGTTAGTGAGAAGGGTGCAAGAGTTAGTGTCAGTGTCTTGGATAAGGGGGTCGGCACGGTCCATGGCTCTCCCGACTCTGACAGGCTTGGGACAGGAAGGTCCTGGTACACTGCTCCTGCAGTTTTAGGAGCTCCTGCTCCTATGATGAGGGCGCGATTCTGCTGATCCAGGTTCGGGACAGGAAGGAACCTTTGTGTTTTGAGCCTTTGTGTTGTAGGGCGGCTCAGAGCCTGTCAGCTCGCAATAGGTGCAGAAAAAGCACCGGTCAGCCAATCAGGAGCTGGCTGAAAAGAGTCAGGAAGGAGGTGCTGCTCGGATCTCTGGAGCGGCCATCTTAGATGTAGTTAGCCTCGTGCTGCACACTGGAGAATGTGTGCAAGCTATGGAGATAGGTATCAGCCCAGCTAATGCGGTGCTTGACACAGAATGTATGGGCCAGGGAAGTTAAATACAGTGCAATTGTAGCACATTCTGCCACGGTTTTCAAAATATTTTGGGGGTTGGCAGCAATTCAGGGTATTAACCCAGAGGCTTACCTTGCAACGGACTGTTGCATTAGTGATCTCTGGTGTCCTGGGACACTGCTCCTGCAGTGTTAGGAGCTCCTGCTCCTATGATGAGGGCATGATTCTGCTGATCCAGGCTCGGGACAGGAAGGAGCCTTTGTGTTTTGAGCCTTCGTGTTGTAGGCTGGCTCGAGCCTGCCAGCTCACAATAGGTGCAGAAAAAGCACCGCTCAGCCAATCAGGAGCTGGCTGGAAGGAGCCAGGAAGGAGGTGCAGCTTGGATCTCTGGTGCAGCCATTTTAGATGTAGTTAGCCTCGTGTTGCACAATGGAGAATTCGTGCAAGCTATGCAGATAGGTATGAGCCCAGCTAATGAGGGACTTGGCACATAATTTATGGCCAGGGCAGTTAAATACACTGCAATTGTGGCACATTCCACCATGGTTTTCAAAATATTTTGGGGGTTGGCGGCATTTTAGGATATTAAGCCCAGAGGCTTACCTTGCAACAGACTGTTGCATTAGGGATCTCTGGTGTCCTGGGACACTGCTCCTGCCATGTTTGGAGATCCTGTTCCTATGATGAGGGCACTAATCTGCTGATCCAGGCCACAACCAGGCACCAGTGGAGGATGTGGTGTGGTAGCCCAGGAAGATCTACTGGTTCTACAGTCCATCCTGGGCATTACTTACTCTGACTCTGCCTCTGAGGAAGCCTATAGCTCTGGTGGCGAATCGGAAATGGATTCCTTGGAACAGTCACAGGTGAGGGATTCATCTGTGGATGCTGGCCTCTTCCAAACATCTGTAGTGGGGGAATATCCCTCACAAGGCCAGTCAGTGCTGGAACATCGGTCTGTGGTGGTTACGGGTGCAAGGCAACGCTCCACAGTGTTGGCTCCTGTTCCTGGGACAGCTGCTCAAAGGAGGGATGCAGTCCTGCAGCCACAGAAAGCGTCAGAACATCAATGGCCAGGTTTCCTTGGGCCAAGCAGGCGTGGGGACCGCCAATGTGGTGGCTGTGTGCCAACAGACGATAATGTGTGGGGGCAGTCCATGTATTCTGTTGCACAACAGCAGGGGGATGCATATGAGATGTTGGCTCAGGGCATGGATAGGGTGGCCAGTTCCATTTTCCCCCCTGAAAGACAGATTGAGCTCCGGCTGCAGCAATTGCAGTCCCAATTCCTCTCACACAGGCTCCACATGGAGGCCAACAAAAGGTGCCGACGGGCAGAAATGTAGACTCAGCGCTCAGCCATGGCTGCAGAGGGTCAGGTCCGCAGGGCTGCCCTGTCGGATGAGGCTAGGTCACTGCAACTTACACTGACTGCACTCGAGACAGCACGCAGTAGACGTGCAGAAGATAACATGCAACAGTTGACACGCACCATCTCTGAGGAAATGCGAGCAACCCATCAGATGTTGCAAGCAGAATGCATGCATTCTGTGAGGTGTTGCTTGCAGACCTCTGTGCCATCATGTTACAGATGTGCACATCTTAGTCCAGCATGGCCGCTGCAATGGAGGAGTAAGCCAGGGCTACACGGATATGCCTCCCTTACCACAGCCACCTTCTATTGCTACACCAGAGGATGGCAACAGCAGCGACAGCTCTAACAATCCATGATTGCCATGCGGACCACGAACCCATGGAGGTTTATTTTTCTCAACATCCACGCATGTGGGTGTTGAGGTGCACCCTGCCCCTCCACCCTCCTACCCTCCTGGGTGGTATCCCTCTACCCCCGGTCTACCACAGGCATTTTTGATTTCTTTTTATATATTTTTGTCTATTGTGCATTTATGTGACAGCGTGTTGCTTTGTGTGGCATCCAACAGCATCCACTGTAGGTTCCAGCTGGGCTCATACAGGCTTGTCTCATGTTGGTACACTCCTTGTTTGTGCCTTAGGGTCCAGATACATATGCGACTCCTGCTTCCCCTTTCCATGGGCTTGCAAAGAGTGCAGCATGTGAAAGTAACTTACACAGAGGCATTGGGGTTCTGTTTCATCTATGGGCAGTCTCAAGTCCGACCTGTGTATACACCCCTAGTGGGATTCATGATTGTTTGTCCAGTGCATGGTTGGTATGCATTTTTGTTTTGACATTGAGATACACCTTTGTTCATGTTGCTTCTTCATGCATTTGCTTGCCCCGCTCCATTGTTGTTGGACTTCCTGATGTAAGCGCTTCCATGCCACCTTTATTTGGCAGGCCAACACTACTAATTGGAGTTTGCCATGTGTTGGTTAGGGCACTTTGAGGCACTTGTGGTATTGTGATTGTTGACTGTCAGTCATATGCACTGTCGTGTCCTGTGTTTGTGGTATGTCATACTGGCCAATTTATGTTCCTGTGTACATGATTGTTTTGATGTGTGAGAGTGAGTTATTTCAGTACTGATTCAGTTTATCGTTTACCGCTTTTTGAAAGTACTGTTATGCGTTGGTCATTATGTGTCACTATTTACGTTTCTTGACATGGCATGGTGTGCCAACCAGGTGACATGAAGTTTGGGAGGCTTAGGTGACATACTGTCTTTTGGATGTTTATTTTTCTACTGTCCCCTGTGGAGGTTAGATGGTTTGTCAGTGGTGTGTTTTGCTCTGTGTGAGACATGCATGCATTTGCAGGGCCATTTGTACTCACCAATGAGCCATGTGTTGCCATGCCTCACAGCTTCCAGGGCCCAGTGTAGGGGTGACATTCTGTATATGTAACTATCGTGGGTGGGCCCTGGATAGTTAGCATATACAGAGGTGATGATTCCCTTGGCATCACATGCAACTTGCACGTTGATGGAATGCCAGTGCTTGTGATTCTGATAGATGTGCTCAGTGGCCCTAGGTGGACGTAGGGCCACATGAGTGCAATCGATGGCACCAAGCACTTTAGGGAAGTGTGCCACCCCGTAAAAGTCCTGGACCACGGCCTGCCTTTCTGCGGGTGTTCTGGGAATATATATGTGCCTGCGGACTGAGGGACATGAAGTCATGATTGCCAACACCTGGTGTAGGCAGCGTGACTGCATGGCCTGTGAAATGCCCCCCACAATGGCAGTTGTCTGCTGAAATGACCCTGAGGCCAAAAAATGCAGTACATTGAGCCCCTTTTCCAAGGGGCTTAGTGCTTGGGAGCACAGGGTGGGTGATGTGAGGTCATCTTCCCACTCCCTGACCAGGTCTAGGATGAGATGTGGTGGAAACTTATACCTGCCACAGACCTGGTCATCAGGCATCCCAAAAAGGCTGGTCCTGGGTAAACAAATTAGGGCCCTGGATATCCTTCTCCTCCTGCGGTGTCCCACGATCACTGCTGCGATAAATGGCACATTAATCGCAGCTGTATACTAGCGTTTGTGTTTTGTGTGTCTATTTATGCATTGTATTTGGGCACAGTGACGCTTACGCCAGCTTTCGCTTGGCGGTCGTGTTTCACGATAAGTGTGTCTTTTCCGCATGTGAGTGTTGCAAGTATTTTACTCTGGTACTTCTCACGTAACGCCCACATTTATGCTTGTTGTTCCCCATTCCACGTGTGCTACCCCCTTTGTAGGTGACTGCGCTAGGCGCTATACACCTTCGCTGGGTGTCTCGCGCAAGGCGTTTGTTGTGTCGCTGTGACGTGTTGAGCCTGCGCTGATTCCGCACACGTCTCAGGTAAGCCAGATGCAATGTGTTCCAAGTACCCCTTTTTACGAGCAGATTGTTCCATTAATCGGGCAGTGTTCTGATGTATGATACCCGTTGGGTGGGCAGTTGATATTTCCGTGTATGGGTATTAAGGGTTGCAACGTACAAATGGGCATACAAAGAGCTGGACGTAGGACAACAGAACAACATCCGAGTGCAATTTGATGGTGTGAATTAGTTAGCTGTTGGTGGTACAGCTCTGCAACCTCCCACATCGAACAACTGTGATTTGTCATTTTGCTTTGCAACCTTTCATGACCTCTGAATGTGACTGTCAGCCTAGTATGAATAAATACAACCATTAATGTATGAACGCGGTGCTCAAAGTGTTCAAGGTGAAATATGCCAACATTATACGAAGGTATCATCCTCAGCAACGTGTGGAACCAAAAGTGCGACAAAGGAAGTGAAGGCAATAGTCGAGGTTGAATGAATGAATAAACAGTGGGTTTGTATGCGCAATGTCTACAGTGTAAACGGTCAACGAAGTAAGAAGGACCTAGAAGTTCACACTTGTTGATAAAATTGAGGAAGCCATATGACATAAAATGGTTTATTTCTGCGTTCCGTATTGTTGTGTTAACCAATAGAATTTGGAAATAAGTGCATTTTGGCTACAAGGAAGGACGGAACGCTGTTTTATTGTGTAGTCCAGATGCTTTTGTGATGGTGGGGAGACGTTGACAGGTTACTCGGCACTTCAGTCAACACACATTCTACGCAGCTGTCAATGAAACAAAAGCCTGGGACAATTAGGTTCTGCTTGCATGAAACTCCGAGACACATGGAATGCGCATTGTTGCCAACATTCAGTGCGTGTCTTCAGAGCCCCACAGCTACATTCTATAAACCCAGTTGAGAGACAGGTGGAGACGAATTAATCCATAATTTGACACATGCGGCCTAGCAGTCACCGTCGTGAAGTTCACAAAGTCTGCACCCTCAGCAGTAACACTAACGCTTAGAAATCCATCATTTTAAGTACTTTTAAATTGCTGCGCTGACATAACAACCAGCGTTTGGCACAAGGTAGTTACTGTTGCTCGGGGAGCTGTGTCTACTCCAGCAGTTTCTAACATTACACACTATGCATATAAAAGAGATCTCTCTACAAGTTGGCCTGTGATACACTGATAGCTTAGTAAGTGAGCCCACCCCGAAATCTCAATCTGACCCCAACTATTTGTATTTGAATTTTATTCGATTTTTATAGCGCCTTACATCAAGGAGCTTTACAAGCAAACAGAAATGGTACAATAAATGATAAGTGGATGAATCAGCACAAGAGGGTTAATCAAAATGAAAGAGGATGCTCCTTGAGACGAGCTATGGAGTGGGAAGAGTAGGGATAAACCGGAGAGCATTCCAAAATATTGGTGCTAGCAAAGAAAAAGACTGGAATTTGAAGGGTGCACATGCATGGCATGGACCGACAGAAAATACTGGGACTGAGATCTAAGAGTATAAGTAGGATCATAGCGAGACATTAATGAAGAAAGTTAAGCAGGAGAAAGATCATTGACACATTTAAAAACAATACAAAGGAAATTACATAGCAGACAAGAGTCAAAAGACAGCCAGTGGAGAGAAAGTAAAGCCGGACAAACAGAATCCAGGAGAGAAAGGGAGAAGAGAAAACAGATTGAAGAATTACAGATAGAGCCCAGGGGAGCTAATTTTGATGCAGGAAGAGCATAAAGAATGGGTGAAGAGTAAAACATTTGAGAAACGACAAAATAAGAAAGAAAGATTTTAGTGGCATGGGTTGTGACGAAAGGGCCAGACATGCAGATGATATACAGCTGATAACGTCAGGAGCGAGATATGGCAAAATGTGCAAAGAAAAGGATAAAGAAGAGTGACAAATTATGCTCAAATTCTGGGCAGTAGGAGACGGAGCAATAATAGAGGGGGAAAGAAAAATGAAGGAAGAGAGAGCGAAGAATTGGAGAATAGTCCGCTTAGAGGTGATGGGTGACTCAGAAGGAAGAAATAATAGAAGCAGGAGAACGTGCATAGAGAGAGAATGGTAAAAGACCTAGGATAGAACCAGGGGAACCCCATATCTAAGCAGAAAGATAGGTGAGTATTGATTTAACCAGCACACAGAGAATGTAAGCAAAGATAGGCACCAAGCATTTTAAGGCAGAGCTTTGAAGGCCAAGTATGTGCCAAGAGGAAAGGAGAACAGGTTGCTCCACTGTGTCAAAAAGCCGCAGAGAGATCAAGTAGGTGAAGAAGGGAAGATGATTTGAACATTCCGAGTGAGGAGAGAGTTAGAGACAGCTGTTTCCATGTGGATCGAACAAAATCTTGATAAATGAGGCGGGAGAAGCGCTTTTGAAATGACATGAGGAGAGATCCTGGAGTAAAGTACATGCTCTAGGAGTTTGGAAAGAAAAGGCAGAAAAAAATAGGATGGATGTTAGCTTGAGAAGAAGGTCCCAGGGGGGATTTCCTGAGGATAGAAAGGATTGAGGAATGTTTAAAGGAAGAAGAAGTATTTGAGGGAAGAATTGAGAAGAGCCGTTAGAAACGGAATAAGAAGGGGATATACTGAAGGAACAAGATAGGAAGGGAGGGGATCAGAGTGAACTGAGATGGGTGTGGCCCTACCAAGGAGGGAAGAAACATCAGAGTCTGGTAGAGGGAGAAACAAAGACATTAATGAAGAAGGAGAGGGAGAAGAGACCGGGAGAGATTTCTGAGGTGAAAATGTCAGAAAAATCAGATGCAGTAAGAGTAGATTGAGTAGCAGGTTCAGGAGGGGGAGGGAGATAATACATCTAAGGGCACAAAAGGTGTCGGGTTGAGAGGAGAGGTAGTTAGAAGGTTGGTAAAGTATGAGTATGTTTTCACATTATTTCACCTGTTTTATTATGAGGTGCCGATTGGTCATCCCTATTTTTGCCTTCTATCTCGTTGTATAAGGTATATATCCGACAGCCCTGGTGGGCCTTGACAGAGAAGTAAGTTATGCACTTTGTTCATTCATAAACAGCTTTGCTTCTAATTTCCTTCTATTTCAGATTAGAATATGTGCTTTAGTTGATCAATAGATTAATGAAAGCAAACACTCCCAAAATAAGAGAATGAATCAGAGAAGGTCTATGCTGTCTCCATAATACACTATCTCAGTTAGATCTTGGACCTTTCTGGCGACCTGCCTAAGTGCTTAATTTGTAAATACATAAGAGCCAGGGCTTGAATATTTTATACCACACCTGTGCAACATCAGGGCAGAAGCTCACCAGCCACTGCAGCCCCTTCCTACGCCTGCTCCCTGCAGTGGCTGCATATTTATGGGTGCAACAGCAACATTGGCACACTGTGAGCAATGTGTGCATTTGGAGATGTGTAATTTAAAAATACCAATAAAATAACATAACATAATAGTTGTGTCTTGAAATGAAACACCGAATGTTAAACTGCTTATTCAATCAGATCATCCTCTGTTTCAGTTTCCTCTGATTCTACAGATGACAAGCAGCAGGAACATTTTGCCCATCTATATTCACAGGAAATTGAGCAAAAGGGCTTATTTCCTATACTAAAGTGATCGATAAATACAGACCAAATAATAATTCTACTGATGAAACCTCTTGATAACCACCTCAGCAAGATCTTCTTTAGGTTGCACTGAGCAGAGCCACTGCTCCAAGGCACTAGCATTTCCATGACCTCACCCTTATGCTGGTACCGTCGGCTGGTGCCTGCCCTGTTGCCCTCTCTCGATCGAGTGCCTCTCTGTCCCACTAATGGCACTGGCATCAGGTGAAGAACAATGGTCTGGAGGGATGCCTAGAGCAATTGCCAGAGGTTTAAGGTTAAGTCAAAACCGTCCAGCCATCACCTCTTTGTTTTTTCACTGGCATCAACGTGGCACCAATAGCAGTCATATGCTAGTTTGTATTTCAGACTTAGCGAGTTGGGGCTTGTTCATGCCTGTGTATTGTTGCACCCCATGCTAGATTCATACCAGAAATACAAGAGTAAACCCCCATCTTAACAATGCGATGTATTCCCCCGCGGAGTGCCCTTTGTCATGTTGGCAGTAGCATACACATGTATGCATTCCTGTCTGGTAGCTGAACTACTGAGCTGCACTTGGTATTCTGGCTGCTGCGCGCACCATATGCACGAGACACCCACCAGTTATTACAGTGGCAGAGCAGCACAAATGCCACATACGCTGAATGGTAATCTATAATCTGTAGCTTGGCTGTCTACCCAAGACCTGTCCCGGCACTAACATGCCTTCACAACCTGTGCTCTTCTGCCTCACTGTATGAAGTTGCTTGTTTATATTTATACATATTGTTTATACTTCCTGCAATCTTATTGTCCTCATATTTACCCGTACCTACCTTGTGTCTATAGACTAGCCCTTGCTTATCACCACTGTTTTGCTATCCTTATGACTGTAAATTAGTGCTTGTTTCTCTTCTGCTGTATATTACCCACATACTATGCTCTTTTAAAGCTGCCATGCAACCTGTTTATTTTTGTATGTCAATCCACCATGTAACCTAAGTGATACGCCCGGATGCCCTTGGGCCAGGTGCGCTATATAAATAAATAAAATACAAATAAAAAATACATATATAAACAAATTATGTTGCAAGGGCCTCAAATATACACAAATCCCAAGACCTCAAATATCTCTGAATTAATTATAATAGCCCTGAAATCCCAAATGGAAAGTTGATTAAAAGGATAAATGATGAAAAAATACAAAATCAATATTTATTCAAGATAACATCAATACATATATCATCATTATTAATGAAATGTGATTAAATTCCCATCCTAGCTCAAGTACTATAACACACACTGAATTCAAACCATTCATACATATCCAGGAATTGCATGTACGAACACACACACACAAACACCCACACACACCCACACACACATATCCTTTAAAGAACAACAATAGGGGTAGAACATTGTAATGCTGTTCAATAAACACTAATAATAATTTCCACCAACTACCAACCCCAACCACATATCCAGGTATTTCATTCAAGTGTATTTCAAAGAGTTCATTTTGGAAATCTATAGTGCAAGGTCGAATGTTGAAATTGTGACAGGGTGTCAGTTGGAAGAAGACAGCAAGGCAAGAAGGTTATACTGCATCTGTTTGATGATTCAATCTTAATAAAGATATGCACATTACAGCTACATTAAATGTGTGAGAATCATTATCTTCAAATTATAATAGTCTTTGTCAAGGGATTGAAGATAAAAAAGAGGAATGATGATCTCATCAGGAATCCTGGCAAAATAAAAGATAAATGACATGTTTTTGATAATAGATATATACTGTTAATTATACCTTTTAACTCATATCTCAAAAACATCTTAACTTTAAATCATAAACTTTTGACCCACACTTTAAAAACAAATTCAAAATCATGTTGTAGTTCCAGTTGTAAAATATGATGTGATTGAATGTAGTACTCTTCAAAATATAATGCAGACTAATAATAGCTTTACATTTAAATATCATGTAATATCAAATATTAATGTTAAACCTAACAAGACCAAATGTTTTATTGAAAATCAAAATTAGCTAATGTAAAGGATCTTCTGTATTTATGTTGCAACGCGAAAGGGAAATGTCATACACTGTTCAATGTGTATTTTGGTATTCTTCGAGGAAATAATGTATAGATTGTTCATTGCAAATAACATGAGAAGTTGAGCATGTTTATGAATGGAACCGTTTATTAGTTGAGTGTTATTACAAATAAAGACAAGCCAAATAACACAGCTCTGTTATCTGGGATAGAATACATCTCATATTGCTTTTACATACTGTGAACTTGAGCTGTAAACCTTGGTTCACCTAAACTCTATGTTTGTACAAGTGTTAATGTTCTTGAAAATGGGATTTCCAATGACCTCATTAACATATGATACATGGTAAAAAGGCTAATGAAAACAGGGAGCTGAGTTTACCAAGGAAAAAGCCTGTTTTCTATATATGAAATGTAAGTGAAAATTAATTCCAAACTCATGGTTTTCATGGTCTCATTTGTGTATGGTTATTTGGGAGGTACCCTGGTGAGAGATTGAAGAATGCATTGTCAGTCAGTAATGGCAACTTCAAATAAAAGGATATCTACACAAACCCTAACCCCTGACCTTGGCAGAGTAATACGTCTTAATGAAGATTCTCTGTCTGTTTCATTAAGCAGCCTATTCAAATTGTCCTTTCTTCGTAACAGCAGATGGTTCTATTGCAACTATGGGTGAGCAATTCATGTAATTCATTGATAGCTACATTGTTAAAGTGAAAAATGCTGCACAAAACAATGTAATTAAATGTGGCCATGGGAAATACATTTGCAGTTACAACTTCAAACCCTTTGTCTTGATTTGAAAGATAAAAATAGCTCTAAATTAAAAATAACAAGGAGAATCATGTACATATGCAATTATTAATCATCCTTGTATGTGTGTAGTTAAAAAAAGCATAAAGAATGTTTCTGGATTCATAATATTCTTACAAATTGACATTTATATTTATTATTAGCATCACAGGTCCATACCAGGAATTATAAAAAATAAACATTTTGGTTAATTCCAGTGACATTCTAGTTAGCACTTCACCTTATGACACAGAACATGTATTGGGTTGATGGTTGCAAAGAGGAGGACCCCTGTGGATGTGAGTAAGAGAAGGGAACCTATCACAGGCTCTTTCCAATCCAATATTTCTGAGTCAAATGATGTTTCGTGGGTGGAGATATCTGGCTATTTAAAGTCAAATAAATAGGTAGAGATACAGGTTTTGTTAATGCAGAACATGAAGAAAGCCTATTTGACAGGAGAAAAGCAGATTGAGTTTGGGGCTCCACCTGGAATTAGCTGAAGGGAAATACTGTGTGATTGATAACTAAAATTGAAAATCTTGGTAATATCATCATAAATAAGCCTTTTATCCAGCAATGTGGGATTGCTGGAGGCCATAAGCATCCTGTGTTTAAATATGGAAAGTGATGCTTATGTGATTGACATCTGCCATATTGAAATTGAAAGTAATTGAAATTGGTTTCTTAATGAATATAGTGAACTTGGGTTGAGATGTTGGACATGATCCATAGATAATAGTGAGGAAGTTAGACATTACTTTGTTAGCATTCTATAAAGAAATAGAATACCTGAACCCCAGCCTTTGAAAGATTTGTAACCAAGTAAATCCCACAAAAACATTTTAATACATATGTCCAAGCTAAGAATCGTAGTGTGTCACAGATCTCATCCAAATCTTTAGATATGAATTAGTCCTAAAATAAAAGAACCAAATGCAAAGGAAATATTTTTCTCTCATGACAATACTTCTCAATCGTTCCAGAGAAACTAAGTGAATTGTTTTGTTTCATACATCATTCTGAGAACTGCTTCACCTTTTGCTTTCAAGTAAAAAACTACAATTACATACTGTAGCTTTTGTAAATCAAGTTGTTAGAAAACCAGTGTCAATTTGTATCTATATCATGAGATGTTAGATTAACAATTTTTTTATGTTTTTGCAGTCTAGTATGAAAACACCAGCAAGACGATAGCAGGCACAATGCATTTTCATGTTGATAGACAAGCTCTCTGCATTAATTGGGAAATTTGTGTGGGACTTCCCCAGCATTGAAAGTTTGGGCACCGCCTTTAATTTCTTGATACTCTTTACTTAATACTTTCTCTGTACTGAACCAATTAATTGACCAGTAAATAAAATTCAAATCATTATACAATGTTAAAGCATGTTACAGGAGAATGAGTGTTGAAAGAAATGGCAGGAACATGGGTAGCAATGGCTCCTGTAAGTAGTCATATACTGCAATTAATTGTGTTATCTAAGTGAGAAAATAAGGCCACCAACCAAAAAGGTAAATTAAGTACTATTGTGGATCAAATACAAATGGTAGTAGTCAGACATCAACCCTAAATGTTTCAACATGAAATCAATCCTAAACGTCTGATTATTGTATTGTTCTTCAGAAGTACAAGGCAATCAGTAATAATTGATGTTGCACCCAATAAAAACATGTGCCATTCAGTATCATCTCCAAATTCTATAGACAAATTATTGATTACCAAATGGTCGCATTGATAGCTACATAAAAGAACAGCACTGGTGTTATTGCCATATATGACCTAACCAGCATAATGTTAATGTCCACCTTCATTACATGAATAAAACAGCAAAGCATTAGCGCTAAATATGAAAGGTAAATACTTCAAAATGGACAGTGAGCATAGACAGATACCAAGGGTGGTGAAAAAATATTCAATACGGAGGTACTGATAAGTTGTCTCATCAGGCACTCAATTCACCAACAAAGCATGTACAAGCATGAACCTTTTTGAATAAATGATACTGCAAGGTCAAATATATACATAGCATGAAAACAAACTCCAAACTAAGGCATTTTTGTATGGCCACTTTCAAGAAACAATGCCTCCTCCACACGGTAGCAAAAGTGAGAAAAAAAGGAATTAACTAAATCTCCCACTATCAGATGAGGCATGTAGATGTAAAAGTGTAAACTCCTAGCCAAACAGTGATGTTGTATTCACCAACGTGCCGCATGCAAACACATATATTCCTTAGACCAGAAGTATGTAACTCGTAAACCCATTCATACAAAAGCATAAGATCTCTGGGAATATACAATTGAAATACTTGCTCCAAAAAACAAGATTTCTTAGGTCCGAATGAGAGAGGAAAAAAAGAAAAAAAATATGATCTATTCAATAATTCAATGTTGAGTCTATTAAATAGACTCAACATAGTCTTTCAGGGTCAATATAAACAAAGGAATACCTTCCGAGTACCAATATTAATTTAGGTTACAAAAATATATGATCACTACAACATATATTAATTTTCATTTTTTATGGAATAACAACTGTCAGAACAAAACAAAAATTTAGAAAAACGCATTAATATCAACTATATTGGATACTGAAATAAAAAACACTTATAAAAGGGGTAATCACTATAAATATTTCATAGGTGCCATATTGAGAATCAGACATATTGTTATTTCCATTGCATTGTGAAATAAATATAATAATGCACCTCCGCTCGGATATGTCAATTCGTTTCTCAACCAAAATGTTTGTCCAATTTTAATATAAGCCAAGAAATATCACCTTCATAATGATTCTTCTCCTTGAATCCTGGATCAATGTTCTAGAATGCGCATGATAACATGTTTCATGTTTCATGGTTTTGCCCACATACAACAACTACAGGGACAGAGACTGCCATATAATACATTCTTGCTGTTGCAATTAGTTTGTTTGTTGGTTTATTTATTGTGAGCGCCAGTCCCAGAGGTAGCAGGGCGCAAGTGACACAAGCTTACAGCTTGGTTACAGAAGTTACAAGTTTACAGAAGTTACAAGAGTTACAAGTTTACAGAACATGGTAGGACAGTTTTCTTGGCTCCACAGTGTTAATAGGGTACAAGTACAAGCGGTAAAATGACAACAAGTCAGCAGGTTGACGTAACAAGACAGCAAATCTGTATCAGGTGCAATACAATACATGCGGTAGGTGCGTGGGGAGAATGCGGGTTACATAGCATTTTCAGTGAGCCATTTCATTGTATTCTTTCTGAATTTGTTGAACGTTAGATCTAAGTACGTGAGGTAAGGAATTCCACAATTGGGCTGCCCTAACTGGGAAGCTGGTCCCTCCAATAGTGGACAGTTTAAATCTGGGAACTAGAAGGCAGTTAGGGCTGGTTATTCTAGTTGGTTTAGTAGAATTGTTTGTGGTAAATCGTTCTGTTAAGTAGCTAGGGGCTTTATTGTTTAAACATTTGTGGATGAGGGAGGCCGATTTGAGGTTGATTTTTTCTTGGGTAGAGAGCCATTTATATTTCCGTCTTATTTCAGAAATATGTGCTCTTCTGGGGATACTTAGAGCCGCTCTAAGTGCATTATTTTGGAGCACTTGTATTCTGTTGATGGTTTGTTTGGATGCCCCTTTGTATAGGGAATTACAATAATCTTTGAGAGGATAAGGGCTCTTGATAAAATTAGGCAACTGTCATCTGATGGGAATTGTTTCCCGGCTCGGATTAATTTACATGTATAGGCCATGGATGAGGCCAATGAGTTTACCTGTTTGGTAAAGGATAAGGTCGAATCGAGATAGAAACCTAGTGTTTTTACTTCTTTTGCGACCTTGATGGTGTTCCCATCGATGATGAATGCTGAATAGTTAGGGTTGAGTTTAGAGATACGAGCTGTGGTACTCAGGATGATGAGCTCTGTTTTTATCATCGTTCAGGCATAGGCCATGGTTGGCCATCCATGCCTGAACGATGCTGTAGACTCTGTTCACCAAAGCCAGATCTTCCACATAATCCCCAGTAAGTGGTAGGAGAATCTGGGTATCGTCTGCGTAATTGGTGTAGGTGATGCCCAGATTGTCAAGATCGTCAAAGAGTGGCTTGGTGAAGATATTGTAGAGTGTTGGCGAGACACAAGATCCCTGGGGCACTCCACAAGTGATGGGTATCGGGTCTGCTGCCGCTGAGGGGGAGAACGCCCTCATAGTCCTGTCACTAAGGAATGACTGTATCCAGACTATAGCCTCCTCTGAGAAGTGGGCTGCCGAGTCCAAGTGATTACAAAGGACCTTGTGGTCCACCAGGTCAAAGGCGGCTAAGAGGTCTAGTAGGAGGAGGAGTACTAATTTACCCTCGTCTCTAAGTGAGTCTATTTGGGCCTTTAAATCGATGAGGGCAGTCTCTGTGCCATGTTGAGGTCAGAAACCAGATTGGCGGGCGCCAAGGCGATGGTTTGCCTCGAGGAAGTTCTGAATTTGGGTAGATGCTACCTTATCTAGTATTTTTTATAAGAACGGTACCGTGGTGATGGGCCTGTAGTTTGTGGGGATGTTAGGTTCCGAGGTTTGTTTTTTCAGAAGGGGGAGTACCCTGGATTCCTTTAAGTTATGGGGATTGTGCCACTAGTGAAGGAGGCATTGATAAGTTTGGTGATGAAGGGAGCTAGATCTCTAGCAGCGTCCTTGATCAGTTGTGCTGGGCATTGGTCTCCTTTGCAATTAGAGGGTTTAAGTGCGAGAATAGTTTTCTCTACCTCGAGCAGTGAGATCTTCCAGAAGTTAAATTGGGTGAGTTCTTTAGGTTTCGGTACCGGGGTTTTGTTCAGGGGAAAATGTGTCTGGGCTTATAGTGTAGCTTTCTTTAAAGCAATTTTAGTTTGGAGGTTGGCCACTTTGTTGGTTAATTAGACAAACCTTGTGCTTTCCAGGTAATCCCACTATATTGGAAAACATTTTGAAGATTGACAAAGAGAATATTTCCCACAACAGAAGTGGCCTCTCAATGGTTCCACACCACACTTATTAGTCAGCGTGTTCTACTGTTGATCCTTCATTTCCTCAAGAATGAACCAAATGGTATTTCCAATTCTTACCTTTCTACGGAGGGGGAAAAACGATTCTCTGATGTAATGCTCACAATTATGATTATGTTCCAGTTCTCAAAATCAACATCTTTAATGATCCAGAAAATCTAGTAGCACAGATAATTCTATTTTCTCCTTTCTAATAGTACTAGATATAAGCATTAATCGGTCATAATGCAAAGCCCTTTCCATTTCTCTGTGTCATTGAAAAAGTCGTTCAATACAGTACAATTCATGCAGAGTCTCAAATAATGACTAATGGAAGGTTAACCGTTGGTATTTTTGTGTGATGACTAGTGTAATGCAGAGCAGTATTATGATCAGTACTCTTACGATACAGGTCAGTAGTCAGTCTGCCCTAATGGTTGTAAATGATACAGTCCACAAAAGCTGATGGTTATCTTGTGTCACAGAGCACTGTAAATCATCATTTAGATTATTCAACCAATCCACAAATGAGCTGGAATGACCTGCAAGAAAGGCCAGTGCTGTCTTCTTCCAACTCATTTTTATTCATGAAACTGGATAACTGGCACAGCTGCACTTGAATTGCTCACATGTGTGTTGCTTGCTGTGTGACTAATACTGACTTGATGTAAATTCCAATTGTGGTTATTTCGACCTCCTGCCATCAGACACTAATAACTCTCACCAAAAGGCTAGGATTACGGAATCTTTTTAAGAACAAAAGTGCTTCCTATTTTTCAATCTGTCTGCTTGATTTATCTGGGAGCTCTGCTCAGAGAAAAGCCATAGACAGTCCAAAATGTAAAGTTTTGCTTTATTAAGCTGTCAATAAGAAATGCATATACTGGTGTGATTCTATGAGTTTGTTGTGTTTCTATTTCCTATCCTTGAAATATTATACCATGTTTTTTTTTAAGGAGTTTCCTTTCATTCTAGGAGGAAAAGGCCTCTCTCTGGATATTTATATGTGAATATTATTAAAAAGAAATATATCCGTTTTAGCTCAGACACTGGTCTCTGTTTTGAATGAGTTATATGAATACCCAGTTGTTATATTGCAAAAGGTTTTTATTAAAATCAATCAATTTCATAGTTTCTGAAAACCATCTTAACATAAACAAAATTAATCTTAGGTCGATTCACCTTCTTTCAATCAAAATACTATATAATGGTTTGCAGTTGCATCTTACTCTTTTAAACCATATATTTCTGTTTCTAATTGGAATACTTAAACGTGTGCTGCTGACGATAATGTGATGTCATGCATTGTCGCCATACTTTACAGGTAGATCTAAGTGTATTGGTCTCAATCAATAATGAAAAGTAGGCCTTCCCTAAAGTGCCTACAATGTAAGACTTTGGTTAACAATGCTCCCGTGTAATTCTCACTAGGAACTCTGAAATCGTTCTACCAATTCTCTATTGTGTTTCTTACTAGGAACTCTGTACAATGATTTCCATTGAATGTTTTTCCTAGCACCCATTTCATAATGTTAATTATTAATCTAATTTCAATGGAACATGTGTGCTTCTAAGAATATAATTCAAACATAATTACACTCTTATTTTTGGTTTGGCTTGCTTGTTCATACCCATGTCTTCAGAGGCTTGCTTGGGTGTTTCAGCTTCCTTAAGATCTGCTAAAGTTTTTCAGATCATCTGGATATCTTCACTGCGTTCTGCTAAGGGTCTTCAGATCATCTGGACATCTTTCCTCTGCTCTGCATTCCTGGCTGGCTCTGGGGTGGGACCTCTTTCTTTTTGGGATCTTCTGAGGCCGCTCTGCTAACCTGCTCTAGTGGCCGCTTCTTATACTGTTTTTGGCTCATTAAATCTAACCTCTAATGCCAAATGCTGGGGTTTACATTTCTTCATCAGTCACTGATATAGTTGCCATATCTTTGTTTAACTATTGATCATTTTTGTTCATACAAAATGTCCCCACATAATTGGGTCTTATATCACTTAATCAGACGCCTGATGTTATTCCAGTGCCCTGTCTTTTGTTGGTTATCTTTATTTGATAAAGCTTCCCTACAATAACTAGGTCCTGACTGGATCTTATTACCTCATCAGATACTTGATGGTAGTCCAGTGTACTGTCTCCTGTTAACCTAGTTGATCAAAGTTATCTCTATACTAAATGCAACCGTATCCTTTCTCTATCTAGATCCTCATAATATGTTCCAGCTTGCTTGGCTTAATTGTTCCATGAGATTAGAGAAGGGAATTTGCACAACCTGGGTTTCTTCTGACTGTTCATCATGAAAATAATCAATTTGGACTTTTCAATTGCTAAACGTAAAAAGATGGCCTTATTTGCCTGGTTGGCTTTTCTCCATAAACCAGACCTAAATATATCTATCTGACCAATATTCGCAATTAGCAAGTTCTGTCTAAGTGCTTAAAAAGGTGTATATGCGTGTGCATAGAATGCACAGCTTTAGAGGCATTGCGCCTCATTACGAGGTGGGCGGTAATGGTGCCACTGCCGTTAATCCCATTCCGCCCTGTTACGAGGTTCCCTTTACCAGACGTCCAGAGCGGGTCCCGCGAGGGGACCAGGGAGCTAACAACGGGCTCGTTATTAACGAGCCTGTTGTTAGCTCCCTCCCCATTCCCATTGAGCCCTATGGGGGCTCAAATGGGAATGGGGAAGGACCGGGTCCGGGTTCCCTGAAGGAGGAAATACCGGGCCCTCCAAAGTCGGAATGGCCCGGTATTTCCCCATTCAGGGAACCCGGACCCGGGTACGATTTTGGAGGCAGCCATGCCCTTAAGAAGGGCATGGCTACCTCTAAAGTCGTAATGAAGCCCATTGTGTTGATACTTCAGTAATTACATATTCATCACTAGTGAATGCAAAGCTATTTGAAGACTTCTGGCTTTGTGTTAGTGCTTTAATTATGACATATGTAATGAGTCTGTGAGCTAGTACATTACAATCTGTATAAACTCAATTATTATAAACTGGCTCTACATATATGGGAGAGTAACATATAGGTGTCACACATATGCTGGAAACACTCCTAATCACACAGTTGGTCACCCCTGCTTACCGTCTAAATGCTGTTTTTTTGAAGTTCTCAAAATGTATGTATGCCCAGAAATAGCCACATGTATGACAGAGAATTAAGAATGTGTAGTTGCCAAAACACGACATCACAATTGAATTTAATCCTAGACAATGAGTGCTGGTACTCAGAAAAAAGTCCTTGGTTTCAGCCGGGCAAATAGCCCCAAAAGTTAAGTGCTGCCGTCCTTTTTCTAAAAGGGCCTTTGAATAGTTAAATATGAATATTGTGGACACGCCCCACGAGACCTGTGCGCGAGTTATCACTGTTGAACTTTACAAAGAAAAATGTAGATTTTATTCTCCCCAAAGTAGTGGTGTAAGCACAGTCCAATCCTGGTCTACCTGGCCACACAGGTAGATATTATAGAAACAGTTAGTGGAATGTGGATGGAATTGCGCTAAACACCATTAGACTATATGACAACAATTAGAGTACAGTATTTTAATGGAATGGAGAACAGCCGACACGTGTTTCGACACTTGCGTCGTCTTCAAGGTTGAGTGGCACAACCACATACAATAATCATGTTCAAATAGACACAAAACATAGTACATCAACATATGTGCATGATTAGAAATAAACAAATTGCAACATGAAATTGAATAGTTATTCTATTTATTTGGTATTTATAATGTGCCTAAACACAATGTGTTTCCAGGCGCAACAAGACAAGAGGGAGGAGGAACAGGGAGGACAAAAACAAAACGATCTTACTAGGCCTTGTGATATTCAGAACGTGCCAGTGCAGTAAGAGAAGTGCAGGGGAGAGGGGAGGGGGAAGTGCCAGTCAGTGCAAAAAGGGCCCATGAGGGAAATGAGTGCCTGGGAGGCTAGGTGGACAGACCTCGGGAAAGCAGAGAGTGCAGGGGAAGGAACGGACACAAGCAAGTGCGAGGTAAGGGCTGGAAGGGGTACAAGGGTGCAGGCCCAGCAAGGCAAGTTCGGTTGGGGGGCATGGAAGGGCAAGTGCAGGTTGAGGGGGGGTCCAGGATGACCAAGTACAGGGGTAGACTGCAATAGAGGGAGCTGGTACCCGGTGAAAATCTCAATGAACCAGGCAGCCAGTGCAGAAGCAGACAGGGACATTAGCAGGGGAGGGGGAGAGGGAAGGAAGGAAGGAGAGGAAAGGATGGTATTGAAAAGCTTCTGGAACTTAAGGAGATCTGGATTAATTCTAAGAGGGCCAGGGAGGCTATTCCAGAGGGAGTCAGCTGCAGAGGAGAGAGATCTACCCCCCTACTCTCTGCTTGGAAAAGTTTCGGATCTACAGAGAGTTAGAGCTAAACGACTGAAGGACTCAAGCAGAGAGGTAGTTAGGGAGAGAGAGTTTGATGCAAAGGGGTCCAAGGCCCCAGAAACACCTTTGGATGATGCTGAGGGTCTTCAGCTTGAACCTCGCAGCAACCGGGAGCCAGTGAAGAGATTTTAGGGATGGAGAAATGTGGTCCCTGGGCTTGAGGGCAAGGATAAGTCTTTCAGTCCGATTCTGGATTAGTTGAAGGGGGTGAAGGGAGGAGTTAGGCAGATTAAAGAAGAGGTTGTTGCAGTAGTACAGCCTGGAGAGGACCAGAGCTGTGGAGACATTGAGTTTCTGGTGGAAGGTGAGGAAAGGGAGAATGCCTCTGAGGAGATGAAGCTGAAAGTCGGCCTTCTTGGAAAGGTCCTTGATGTGAGAAGAAAAAGAGAGAGAGCAGTCGAAGATGACACCAAGGTTTTTTTGCCTCGCAGGAGGTTGAAGGGAGGGTGCCCATGGAAGGAAGCCAGAGTGTGGGAAGGAGGGAAAGAGAGAACAGGCATCCTAATGAGAAGGATCTCTGCCTTACTGGCATTAAATCAAAGTTTGCTAGCACCATGCCTGAATAGGAGAAAGGCAGTCAGGAATGAGAGAGGAAGAGGAGGAGGCGGAATAGGGAAGCTTGAAAGAGAGCTGCGTGTCATTCACATAACACTGGAAGTTAAGAGAGAAGGTGGAGATCAAGTGGGCAAGAGGAGGCAGGTAGATGTTGAACAGCCAAGGCGAGAGGATAGAGCCCCGAGGGACTCACTGGGTGGAGAGTGAGCTGGTGAAGAGAAAAGGGCCCAGGTGAGCCTGGGAAGGTCAGTTCAAGAGGAAGGAGGCCAACCAGTCCAGAGCAAGGTCCCTGATGCCAAGGGTATCACAGAGCCGATTTTTTCAGGGTGGCATGATTGACTGTGTCAAAGACAGAGGAATGGTCAAGAAAGATGAGACCAGAAGGAGAGTGTTATGATGTAAGTGTAAGTTAAAACAAGTTCATAAAAATGTATTACCAGATCCTAGTTAAGCATTGAGCTGTACTATGAGCTCATTAAGTTCTAAGAATGTTATTCTAAGAATGTTGATGGGTTACAGTTCAGACTGCAGGGAGAGAGCCATGTTGGCACTCGGCTCTCATAGGCCGCTGTCGCTGTAATGAAATAAATTACTGTTTCTTCATCACTGGTGCCTGGAGCCCTTATTTCCTCATTGGCGACGAGGATGGCTCTCAGCAGTGTCTCCCTACTCCTTTGAAGTCTCGTCATAGCGCGGCCTGCATTATTCCACACTCCCGTGCGACAGCGGACGCTGCAGGAAGGTCAGGAGGAGCAGAACAACAGGTCAGCAGGCGCGTCCCCTGGGGGTGTAATCTTGCCTTCCCCATTACTGTATTGACTCTGTCTCAAAGCAACAGTGTTTACTTTCAAGGATCCCCGGCTCGAGCACTAGTCACTGAGCAAGGAAGTGGGCGTGGCCTCCCTAGCATTGACATTATCGTTGCTGAGCAACCTGCCCATGCAGTTCTGGCAAGTTTCAGGAGCCAGCCATTATGACATGTATCTATTCTGTGGATGAGCAGCCATCACGTTCCAATTCAGACTGATGTAAGGAGGATTGTGACATCATACACAAGGGATTGTACTCATACAAGACTGATCCCTTTGTCTGCATAGCACAGCACTGTCACTGCTCAGTCTGTGCATCCACTGGGCATACTTGAACTGATCCAGAGTCTATTGGTTGCATCTAGCAAGCCCACTCTTTACCACCTTTTTTTTTTACCGCTTAAGACATGGCAGCTTCAATACCTCCGCCAATGTCATTTTTGAATGAACCTGGACGCCCCCAAGTTAGGTGGGACAGTTGGAAAGACATGTTTGAAAACTACCTGGTGGCAATGGGAGGAGAGAGATTCAGCTCAACTCATAAAAAAGGCATTATTACTTCACAATCTTGGTGTGGAAGGCCGTGCAGTGTTTGATGGGTTAGGCAGTGCACAAGCTGGTGAAGCGGAGGACACAGATGAATATGCCCTTGCGATTAAACAACTCCAGGATAATTTTGAGCCTAAAAAAAATGTTACATTCGAGAGGCACAAGTTCTTTCAGCGTACGCAGGAGTCCTCAGAATCGTACATAGCCTCATTAAGAACATTAAGCCACTCCTGTGAATTCGAACATCTATCTGACTCGTTAATTAGAGATCAGTTAGTGAGGTGCACAAATAATATTAGGATACAGGAGAAATTGTTGGCAAAAGACATGAAGTTGGATGAAGCAGTGGACCTAGCCAGAAGCATAGAACAAACCTCACAATATGTCAAAGAACTGAAGTCTGACAAACAGAGTACCCAAGCTGTGTGCGCAGTTGATCACAGGAAGAGACTTAATGTCAATACAAGCAGGAAAGGAACATGGGGTGCGAAGTGTACAGATGTGGCAGTGTCAAGCATGGTCCGAATTACCCTTCGTGCCCAGCAAGGAATGCTGAATGTTTCAAGTGTAGGACCACAGGACATTTCGCTAATGTATGCAAGAGGTCATCAATAAATCTCTTAGAAACCAGAGACAACCAAGAAGAAGGTGCTCACTCAGCTTACAACATACAGGAGGTATACTCCTCGCAAGACAACCCCAGACATGTCTTCGAGATTTCGACCATTGGAGGAGGAGACAGCAAAGGTCCAACAGATGTTTTTGTAATTGATGGTCAAGAAATACTCATGAAAGTTGACACATGTTCCCCATAGACCATCATTTCTAAAGAGACATTTAAAGATGTTCTAAAAAAGGATGAATCAATGCTGGATCCACCAAGAATTCGGCCCTGCGGCTATGCGGAATCCCCTATTGAGATGCTGGGACAGTTTACTGCAAGTGTGCAATACAGAGGTGGAGAATGCATAGCTGACATTTTGGTTGCAAGAAAGGAAGCCTCCCTTTTAGGTTGGGAGGAACAAAGGAAGTTGAGAGTCAGGGTGCAAGCTAGTGCCACTGAGCCTGTCACCATTGCCGAGATTGATGATATGTGGTCAAGAGAGTTCCAAGAGGTCTTCACCAAAGGTCTGGGCAGACTCAAAAACTTCGAACATCATATTAGACTAAAGAAAGAATCTCAGCCTATTGTTCATAAAGTGAGACATGTGCCGTTAAACATGAGAGCGCAACTACGCAGTGAACTCCATAACTTAGTAGATAAGGGTGTCATTGAACCTGTTGAGGCCACAGAGTGGTTGTCCCCCATTGTCTTAGTGGCCAAAAATAATGGTAAATTAAGACTCTGTGTAGATTTGCGCAGTCTTAATCACAATATTCTGGTGGAGAGACATCCCCTACCCAACATTTCCGAGACACTCTCCACTCTTGGCGAACCCAAATTGTTCTCTGTCATTGATCTCTCTGCTGCCTATCACCAAGTTCCCCTTTCCCGAGAATCGCAACATCTCACTGCCTTTATCACACCTGAAGGCACTTATAAATACAATCGCATGCCATTCGGGTTGGCCTCGGCCGCATCTGTGTTCCAAAAGGTGATGGAGGAAGTGTTAAAAGGGTTGGAAAATGTTAAGGTGTTTCAAGATGACATTCTGATTTTTGCGAGTAATGAGCATGAGCATGACAGAGTACTTAGGGCAGTACTATGCAGACTGAAAGAGGCTGGGTTAACGGTCCAAAGAAGCAAATGTAAAATAAGTGTTGAGGAAGTGGAGTATCTGGGAAACAAAATTTCGAAAGTCACTCATAGAAAGTATTAGTAATACTCCTCAGCCCCAAGACAAGGACCAACTACGTTCTTTCATGGGACTAGCGGAATATTACCATAAATTTGTGAATGGCTTTGCATCCATCTCATCTCCATTGAGGGAGTTACTAAAAAAGAACGTGAAGTACACATGGTCCAAAGAGTGTCAGGAAGCATTCTTGAAAATCAAAGATTGTATAGTCAAGGCCCCATCCTTAAGTGGATTCATGTTTGGCAGGAAAACGTTGCTTTCAGTTGATGCTAGTACCCTTGGCTTAGTAACAGTTTTGACTCAGTTTGACTCAGGTAAAACTGAATACACAATTGCATTTGCATCCAGGCCACTTAGAGGAGCAGAAAAAAATGACTCGGTCATTGAAAGAGAGGCACTAGCAGTATTTTGGGCAGTCACGCACTTCAAGTTCTTTCTATGGGGTCGACCTTTTATTGTCAGATCAGATCACAAGCCTTTGGTTCAATTGATGAACGGTTCTGAGTGGGCCAAAGGGTCTCCAAGAGTTTCGAGGTGGATGGTAGAACTCTTGGGTTATAATTTCAAGGTGTGTTACATTCCCGGGAGGGAGAATGTCGTACCAGATTGTTTATCCAGATTACCTGTGTATGATGGTGAATTGGAGGGAGCACCTGAATTTCAAGATGTGAGCATTGCAGAAATTGAGCATGATGCCATTGATAAAGAGATGTGGATAAGAGCTGGTGAGGAGGATTTAATATTGAATCAAGTTATGATTTGGACCAGAGAAGGATGGCCTCACAAGAATATTGTGGGAAAAGAGTTTGACAGATATTTTGGTGTGAAGGACGAGTTAAGCATGTCTGAGGACGGATGTAAACTTAGAAAAGGAAATAGGATAATACCCCCCAGTGGAGTAAGATCTCATTTAGTAAATATAGCACATCAAGGTCACCTGGGCCTGGGAGGAACAAAGAGATATTTGTGGCAATATTTCTGGTGGCCCGGGATTGACAGCGATGCAGAGAAGTGTGTTAGGGGTTGTAGAGAGTGTGGTAAGAGTGACAAGACCAAGATGGTTAGAGAAGTACCAATAAATCCTGTCAAAGTACCGAGTGAACCATGGCAAAAAGTTGCAGTTGATTTGATAGGACCATTACAAAACCTTGATAATGGGTATAAATACATTGTTGTGTTAGTAGACTACCATTCCAAACGGATTGAATGGAAGGCTTTGCGTGAGGCAACCACTGCAGAGATGGTTTTATTCTTCGAGGAAGTGTTTTACAGGGAGGGTTTCCCGACAGAATTAATCACTGATAACGGAGTACAATTCTGTTCTGAAAGGATGTTAACTTTCTTGAAGAAATTTTGCATCAGACACACTAGAACTGCTTTATATCATCCAAGAGCCAACGGCCTCGTTGAGAGAGCCAATAGGTTCATAAAGGGTGGTTTGCAATTGGCCATGGCTTCTAATCTAAGATGGTTTGGTGTAGTAAGAGAAATGATATGGAACTACTGTACCACACCACACTCAGTTACAAATGTATCTCTGTTCATGTCATTGAAAGGGAGACAACCTGGAACAAAACTATGTCCAGGATGGATGGATTTAGCCAAGAGTTCCAACATTGATCGCGAGAGAATTATGACTCTCATCAAAGAAGCACAGGATGTGTACAAAGAAAGATTTGATGAGGACTAGAGTGTCAAAAGTAATACCTGGAAAGTGGGAGATTGTATTCTCATAAAGAACCCTAGTTTCACTCCCAAATGTGTAGAAAGCAAATACATTGTTCCCAAGAAAATATCTGCAGTAAGAAACAATGTAGTAATTGTAGAAGGGGGGGGAGTGTTGGTCAATGTCCAGAATTGTGAAATGTCCAGAATGCATGAAGGACAATGCACATGATAAACATGACAAGGGTGAACATGACAATGGTGAATTTGCTAATAACAGTATCAGAGACTCTAGCGTCATAGATAAGTGTTCCAAGGATGACAACAATTCAAGGTCTGCAGCAGAGACACATTCAAATAGAGTCAAGAACAAACCCAGCTGGTTCAAGGATTATTATGTGGAGTAAACAGCTGTATGCACATAAGGGATGAGATGTTTTATGGTGTAAGTGTAAGTTAAAACAAGTTCATAAAAATGTATTACCAGATCCTAGTTAAGCATTGAGCTGCACTATGAGCTCATTAAGTTCTAAGAATGTTATTCTAAGAATGTTGATGGGTTACAGTTCAGACTGCAGGGAGAGAGCCATGTTGGCACTCGCCTCTCATTGGCCGCTGTCGCTGTAATGAAATAAATTACTGTTTCTTCATCACTGCTGCCTGGAGCCCTTATTTCCTCAGAGAGCTATAATCAAGATTAGAGAACAGGTCTTTACAGGTGTTCAAGAGAGAAGTTTCCGTGCCGCTGGCAGCTTTGAAGCGGACCGGTGGTCGGGGAGACAACCAACATATTCAGTGTGGTGGATAAGCTGGGAAATGTCCAGCTTCTCCAAGTGTTTGCCCAGGAAGGGGGTGATGGAGATAGGGTGGTAGTTTGCTGGACAGGAAGGGTCAGCAGAAGATTTTATGAGGAGAGTTTGCACAGGGGAGTGCTTGAGGAGTGAGGGGAAGGATCCATTGGCAAAGGAGTGATTGCAGTAATCGACCAAGGCTAAAGCAAGGGAGAAAATATTGTCCTTGATAGTTCTGGAGGTGGAGGGGAGCACCTGTTTGGATGAGACCTTCATAGAGCGGACATGTCTAGAAACCTCCTCAGGTGTTATGGGAGGAATAGAGAAGAGTAAGAGGTGTTGGAGGGGGGCCAAGGGAGGCCTCAGAGCAGGTGAGGGAGACGGGTGAGGAGTAGAGTAGAGTGAGGATAAGATGTTCTGAGTTTTAGAAATGAAGTGAGAGGCTAGAGAAGTGCATATTGCCAGGGAAGGAAGAGCAACATTGAAGACTGCAGTAGGATTGGCGAGTTCTTTGTAGATTTTGAAAAGTTCAGCCATGTTGTTAGTGGTGACAGAGATGCAGACTTGGATGTAGGCCATATTATTCGAGCATATGGGGATGCTGTATTGCATTTGGAGCTCGTGGCAGGCCACTTCCGCTCAGCCACTCTGCACTTGCATTTAAGAATGGCCAGGTCTGAGTCATACCAGGAATTGCACTTGGAAGCAGGTTTCATGCAGATTATCATGAGAGGGGCAAGGATGTCCAGAGTGTTGGAGATAGAGGGTTGAAGGTTAGTAAGGGCTGTGTCAGAGTGAGAGTCATTGACAAGAGTAGGAGGGGGAGTGAAGGTGACAGCAAAAGTGTCAAGTGACACTCGCTTTCTAGATTGAATGACAGAGAAGGAGGCTGGCAGTGCAGGCGGGGGCTTATCCGTGGGACCCAAGAGGTACAAGTGAGAAGAAAGGAGAGAATGGACAGTCCAGGAGAGTGGAGAAATGAGAGGGTTGGAGATTTTTATTTTATTTATTTATTTTATTTTATTGCATTTGTTACTCGCCCAAACCCTTAGGTACCACAGCGATGTTACAGACAGCTTGGTTAAAAACATTACTTGGAAATTGCCAATCGGGCGAAGTACATGAGAATACAAAATAATCATACATGACAACTTTAAATGCAGGGCTTAAGTACAGTGATATTTCCTGGAGCATGGAAGGGGATTTTAGTCTTGGTTAAATAGCCACGTTTTCAGAGATTTCTTGAAGCCTGAGAAGGTTTGCTCATTTTTGATGGGGAGGGGAAGAGTGTTCCAATATGTGGGTGCGAGATATTGGAAACTACTGCCTCCTGCCTTGGTTGTCTTGTAGCGGGGGATAGCTAGGAGTAGTTGACTGTTAGATCTGAGGGGCCTCTTTGATACTTTTTTGGTGATGGCGTGGTTGAGGTAGATGGGGACACATGAGTGGATGCATTTGTATGTGACGCACAGGGCTTTGAATGTGACCCTGGCTTTGATGGGGAGCCAGTGATGGTTTCTTCTAATATTTGAGATATGATCTGACTTCCTTATTCCAAGGGCCGCCCGAAGGGCTTTATTTTGAATAAGCTGTAGTTTGTTTAGATTGGCTTTTGAGGTACCCAGGTAGAGTACGTTGCAGTAGTCGAGCCTGGATAAGATTAAAGCTCTTGCCAGCGTGATACAGTTGGTGGGTGTCAGGAATTGGCGACTGAGAGCAATAAGTTTTGCGGTGTAGGAGGTAGAGGATGAGAGGGCGTTAATGTGCTTGGTCAAGGTGAGGTTGGCATCTAGGTAGACACCTAGTGTTTTGACTTGTTTGAGTACTGATATGTTTGTGCCATCAATGTTGATGGATGAGTAATCAGGATGTAAGGCTTCTATTTTGGATTGGGAGCCCACAATGAGAACCTCAGTCTTCTCATCATTGAGGCAGAGGCTATTTAGTGCCATCCAATTTTGGATTATGGCATATATTTTGTTGATAGTGTCGGTGTCTTGAGTGTAATCTCCCGATAAAGGGATGAGGATCTGGGTGTCATCTGCAAAGTTGGTGTAGATGACACCCATGTCGTCTAGCGCTGAGAAGAGGAGTTTAGTGTATGCATTATATAATGTTGGTGAGAGACAGGACCCTTGGGGGACACCAATGGGTACTATGATTGGGTTGGCGGCTTCTTTACCTATGGCGACCCTGGAAGTGCGGTCAGCAAGAAAGGATTTGATCCAGGTAGTAGCTTCGGTGGAGAAGTTAAAGTCTTTCGCTAGTGTGGCACACAGTTTATTATGGTCTACTAAATCAAACGCTGCGGAGAGATCGAGTAGGAGGAGGATGCAGAGTTTTCCTGAATCTCTGATGGTATCCATCTGGATTTTTAAGTCAAGGAGCGCCGTTTCTGTGCTATGGTTGGGGCGGAAGCCTGATTGCCTCGTGCCAAGGAGGTGGTTTTGTTCGAGGTGAGTTTGGACTTGGTTGTATGCTAGTTTATCCAATATTTTGAGGAGAAATGGGACAGTTGTTATTGGCCTGTAATTAGTGGGCACCGTGGGGTCTAGGGTAGGTTTTTTCAGGAGAGGGGTGACCCAAGCTTCTTTGATGCTAGCTGGTACTAGGTTGGTATTGAAAGAAGCGTTCACGAAGTTGGTGATAATAGGGGTGAGGGTGTGGGCACAGGATTTGACTACTGATGCAGGGACAGAATTGCCTTTGCAGTTGGAGGCTTTAAGTTTGGCGATGGTGTCAAACACTTCATTTTGGGATACTGGTGTGAAATGGAATGGGGAGCTGGTGAATTCCTGGTGTGGTCGATTTAGATTAAGGAGGGCAGGTTTATTGGCTAGTGATTGTTTTTTAGTTGTGATTTTTATTTGGAGTAGTTCAATTTTGGCTGTTAGTGCGTCTTGAATAGTGGTGCACCATTCCTTGCTGGGGATGGTTGGGTTTATGGCTGGGGTAGGGTTTTCCAATTCTTTTAAAATGGCAAATAATTCCTTGGTATCTGAGGTAGCATTGCTGATCCTATTATTGTACGCATTAGATTTATACGTAATAGTAGCTGTTTTATAGGTTTTGTTTATTTCTTGGTAGGCTTTTTCTGCCTCTGCAGTAGGATGCTTTCTGTAGGCATGTTCACGCGCGCGTTTGGTTCTTCTGAGGGCGATAAGGTCCTCATTGAACCAGAAGCTAGATCGCTTGTCTGAGCGTTTTGCCTTGGTGGTAAGCGGTGCTATAGCATTAATGGTTGCAGTGAGACAGTTGTGATATAAGTCAGCTAGGTGACAGGGGTTGTCACTAGTGATCGAGGTAGAATCTAGGATTTTTGAAAGAGGAGGCGTGAGGTTTTCTGGCGTGAGTTTGCGGGCGTTTCTAGTTTCATAGGTAATCATAGTTTTAGGTTTCTTTTGTGTGGGTTCGGCGGGATTGATTGTAAAAACAATGTTATGATGATCGGTCCAAGAGAGAGGGGAGATGGCCTCAATGGTTATGGGGGTATTAAGGGAGAGGATTCCAGTCAAGGGTCCTGCCTTTGATATGTGTGGGTGCATTAACTAGTTGGCTGAAACCCATGTCCTTCAGGGCGGAATGAAGTGATTCTGCTTTGGCATCTTGGCTGTCATTGAAACCTAGGTTAAGGTCACCCAGGATGATGTATTTCGAGCTAGGTTTTATTAGTGGAGCTAATAGCAACGGAATTTCAGTTTCTGGGTGGTTGTTAGGGCTAGGTGCTCTGTAAATTACTATTAAATTAATAGTAGTTTTAGCATTTATGGGAAATTTTACGAGTAATGTTTCATACCCTTCTATACTTTCGATGGGACAAGATCTAAGCTGTAATTTAGTCTTGACTATAAAAGCGACACCGCCTCCTTGTGAGTGGGTCCTATCTGTTCTAAATATGGTGTAGTCGGATGGGATTGCCAGAGTTAGTAGGGGACCTGATGCTTGATGGAGCCAGGACTCTGTGACTACTAGTATGTCGAGCTGTGATTCCATGATGAGGTCGTGCACTTCTATAGCATGCGCCCCTAAGGAGCGGGCATTGATGAGCGCTCCTTTAAAGGTGGATAGTAATTTATTGGGGGTGTCTGGAGCTGGTATGGAAGTAGTGTTGTGTTTCTGGCTAGGAGTATGGTTTTGATGAGGGGGAAGTACTCTGGGCCTAGTTTGTTTGGGAGGTGTGTGTTCATATTTGACTGGGTTGGGGTGGTTGAAGGTACGAGACCTTAATCGGAAGTGTCTTGCTACACCTATCACGGGGTTAGAGAATTTTTCAGTATGGCTGTGGTGAGGTGACTCTGAAATGGGCAATACGTGTGAGATTGGATCAGGGCTGATAGCATGATGCTTGATGGTATTCTGATCTGTCCTGGGGGTGAGACTTACGTTGTTTGGGAATGGGGGAGTAGAGGGAAGGAATGGTGTAGGACACGGGATAGGGTGATGCCGGGGGCATGCCGGCTTGCTGAGACCGTTAATATGGGGCCAGTAGTAGTGGCCCAAGCAGGGTGTGTGGTTGGGGAGAATGCAGAACGGGAACATGATGAGGGGCAACCAAGTTTGCATATTGGGTTAGTATCAGGGCGAGCTGCGACCATAAGGCACAGCGCTAGCACCTCAAAGTGGTCTGTAGGCGACCAAGGGGCACAATACAGCAGTCTAATATGGTCTGTAGGCGACCAAAGGGCACGATACAGCAGTCTAATATGGTCTGTAGGCGACCAAAGGGCACAATACAGCAGTCTAATATGGTCTGTAGGCGACCAAAGGGCACAATACAGCAGTCTAATATGGTCTGTAGGCGACCAAAGGGCACAATACAGCAGTCTAATATGGTCTGTAGGCGACCAAAGGGCACAATACAGCAGTCTAATATGGTCTGTAGGCGACCAAAGGGCACAATACAGCAGTCTAATATGGTCTGTAGGCGACCAAAGGGCACAATACAGCAGTCTAATATGGTCTGATATGGTGGATTTCTGAAGAGTTGAGAGCATCCAAGGTGTATCTAGCTGAGTGCGTCATACCGGAGGGAAGAATGGACACAGAAAGAGAGTCACAGAGGTTGCCAAAGAGCCCAGAGGCTGGATCAGGGGAGTCAAGGTGGATACTGAAATCTCAGAGGAGGAGAAGCTTGATGGAGCAGGCAAGGAGAGAAGAGGGGAGGTCAGCCCATTCATAGAGGAGAGACGTGGCTGTGGGGCCCTGCAGATGGTGGACAGAGTCAGAGAGAGGCCAGGAGAGACACAAACCCTGCATACAAGGCTTTCAAAATAGATAGGAGTAGGCCTGAGTGGGTATGAGAGTAGCAGGGATGCCCTCATGGAAGATCAGAGCAACTCCACCTCTGGGCTGGTTAGACCTGGGTTTAGAAAAGATCTTGTAACCCTCAGGTAGGAGAGTGTCAAAACTTGTGACAAAGCTTGCATTGAACCACGTCTCGGTCAAGGTCTTCAAGGAATTGGCAGATGTCAGAGGAGTGTTTGATGGAAGAGTGAGAGCTGAGCGTAGCTAACTGGAGCAGGTTGCCACTTTTAAAGGTTTTCCGGGGAGGGGTACAGGAGTGTGGTATATCTGTTGAAGATGGCAGAGGGGCCAGAGGTGTGGCAGAAGGAGGAGAAGCAGGAGAGGGGAGGACGTTGATAAGAGACTGAAGACACCTATCAAGAAGGAACAGGTTGGGCTGAGAGTACAGGACCATGACAGTGCCATTTAGGTAGACAATAATGATGACTCCTGAGGACAGGAAGGATGCCATGAGTACCTCTCCGTGGGTGCCACCATTAATGGGAGAGGAAGATAAAGGGGAGCGCACAGAGACAATAAGGGGAATCCATATGTCCGACGAAGGAATGACAAAGGAAATGTCAGTGAGAGTCTGCCTGAAGAAGAGTGGCTAAAGGATGGAGGTTGCACGAACGTTTTCTTACAGCTATCAAATTAGAATGGAAGCCAGAAGTGGGAGTTTGGCGGGTGGGGGGAGCAGGAAGGAAGGGGAGCTAAAACACACAGCTGCCAGCCAGATTTTTACTAGGATCATACTGATAGATGAAAACTGCATTCTGCATATGCTGATTGGTCAGCCCTCCCATCCTGGGTGCAAATTTCAAGCCAGATGGCCAGATTTTACAAATGTATAGACAGTAGGATCACGATACTTTACATGTTTTCAACCCCATTAAAACACACCTTGCTCCAAAACATGGCAAGCGTCTTTCCATTGTACATTATTTAATGTATTAGTTTTCTTCCAATTTACAGTAGTTCTTATTGCAGCTTCATTGCATTCTGTCATTTCCTGAAAAGCACTTGGTACTATAATGAATAACGTGCATGTTCAGAAACTTTCCCAGGGTAGTAGCACAGTTGACCATAGTTAAGAGTGGGTTCCATCCGCTAGTTAGCTATATTGGATGTACAAATGTCATAGGCACCATAGTTTGCAGACATATACAGTAGGACCACCACTTGCATAGGTGCACATTGTACATAATTGAAAGGTACACTATTCAGTTAGTATGTACATTTTGTGTACAGCAGGCCCTATCATAACTCACTGAAATGCATGCTTTTTGTGGTGTGCCATCAAGCAGGTGTTTGCAGTAGCTGAATTACTGAGATAATGAAAAATGTGAAGTAGGAAGGACATTAGTTTCTAGGAAAGATTTGTTGATATTCTCTTTCAAGTACACACTCCGAGATGCGAATTTCTGAGTTCTCTTTTTGTTTGTATAGGTGAGAGTGCTTACGCCATGAACACTTGGCTCATGACACCTAGCATGTGCTGATACTTAGAACCCAGTTTTGAAAATTTGAACTCACAACCACATAGAGGTTGTTAGGTAAGAATTGGTGCAGTCACACTGTGTGAGACTACACAAGACTTATCTGCTTGGTATTAGGTAACCCACCTTTTGGTATATGTCTGTACTACACAAGTTGGAAGTGTGACTGAGCAGTCATGCCTATCTCAAGAGGGGTAAATGTGAGCTGCAGAGCTATACTCACGGAATCTGCCAATACAAGTAACCAAGTAACACTTACACTCAAGGTTTCAGTTATACATATGTATTTATGTATTTATTTAACATCCATTTTAAATAAGCATTCTTTAAAAAGGCAGTTTGTTGTAACAATTCAAGTGAGCTTTTGGAAATACTTCACAGAATCAGTACAGCTGGTGAATATTCCTTGGATATGCACAATACACTTCTCCGACACTCTAAAGTTACTTCAATTACAAGGATAGTATTTGCATGTGTATATTACATCAGTACACTTTGCAGACTCTGGGTTGCAGAAAGAAAGGGTTAGGGAAAATGAAAAGGTTAGAACAGATTCTTAGAAAGGTGAGGACAACTGAATCCTCCAATGAAGTCTAGGTAAGCCTTTCTCAGCAGTAGCAGTATTCAACAAGCTACAACCAATGGAGGGACAAGCAATGCCAAAGTCAATGCATTTAGAAGAGTGTCTTTAGGAAGTCATGACAGACAAAGTTATTCTGGCAAAGTCTATAGTTCTGATGAACATCTTGGATCTAAGTCTTCCACAGAGTCAGATTGTTCAAAATGAAAACACTGAGGATACACAAGCTGTTAGACCTGTGAAAAGGGGAGTTGAAATCAGGCAAGTACCCCCAAGCTCAAACAGTACCTCTGGTTAGAAAAAGAGAGGTCCAGCTGGATTTGGTCTTGCTACAGCTATGCCGACCCTGGTTCCTGAGCCTCAGTCATGGGGACAAGAGGGAGGACGTTTGGAGGACTCCTGTGGCGGTACTCAGGAAGGTTGTTCACTGCTACAGGCTCTTTTTGATTCATCGGCACTTCGCGGTTTCAGCGCTTCACAAACTGCACTGATGCAGAATAAATCTCTGGTTGGACTTTCTTTGCTCCGTCGGTCCTGGACTCTGGTGAGGGGGCTCTATATCGGGAATTCCTGGGTCTGGAGTGTCCTTAGGAGGCTCCTTGAACTTTTGACCAGATTCATCTGAGGCAGATGTTGCACTCGACTATGGACACTCAACCGCTTCTGCAGCAACGGAGAGGCACAACAAGTCGGGGATTGCACCAAAGTGGAATTTGTCTCGGGGTTAGTTAGTCCCACTAACCGAAGCTGAAAAGTCGTTCCATCAGAGTTTCTCTGTCGAGTTGAAAAAGGTCAGCACAGCAGTAGGGCTTCACCGGCCTATTGAAGATCCAGGAGTTGCACAGGCTTCTCTTCATAGTTTCTTCCAGTGGTTGACTCTGCCTACAGTCCCAAAACCCTTGCTTTTTAGAAAGTTTTCCCATTCATGCACAACCTAAACTGTCAATCACACAGCAGGGTGGCTGTCTTTTAGGGTCAGCCAGCCAGCCAATCAGGACTAGTTTTGATCAGGCACTCCTAGAGTCAAAGGGCAGGGGAGTTTTCGGGAACCTCCCTCAGTTCCTGCCCTTCCAGACACACCAGAGCCAGGGGCTAAGTAATCCCCCAGCACTCCACATAAGATGGTGTGTGCTAGACCTACAAAGAGAAAAGGTAAGTACGATTAATTTCATCGTACTATTCTTGAGAACTGTAGTTCACACAAGAAAATGTGTTTAAACCTTGGATTTCTCAGTGACACTGCACTGAAGGTGCTGTGTGTCACCATACAAAAAACAGATGCCTATGGAGTTAGTCAGACTCTAAAAACTGTGAAAACATATAAGCCAAATCAGGAAAAACACATGAGAGAGTGAGAAAAAGGTCCCACTCACTCAGGAGCTGGGGGGCTCTAAGGTGGGAGGAATTTAGCGCAGAAATGTAAATTCTCCCTAACAGAGGTTTTGTTTACTCTGCTAAAATCCAGTTTGAGTGAATGCACATATTTACCATTGACCTTATGAGTTATGGGAAGGACTGCCACACAATTATGCTATATTGGATTCTGCACAACAGTGCAACAAGAAGGACCTTTCTTTTGCCTGAGGATGTGGTTCTACAATGTTTCCTTGCAGCAAATTGCTCGATGCCCATTTGATCGAATTTGTTTTTTAACACAATTCACCACAAATAAATGAGGGGGGAGACCCCTGCAAACCCCCCACATACCTCCACCTCAATAAATACGTAAACCCCCCCATCTACACATGTGGCACAATACATTACAAATAAGAGGAACAAATGGGCCTCAAACAAATGGGCCCGCAAGGAAATGGGCATGAACAGATGCTACAGATGGCTGTGCTAATTCACAAAATGGGTATATTGAAACAGCTCAGGGAGAAGCAATTGATGGGTCTAACACTTGGAAGGACATAGTGTTCATTTCTTTACAATAACTTGTAATAATTTTTCTCTTCTATTCTCTGTTGTTGTACCAGTTATGTTCTAGTGTCCTTCATTGCAAGCTTTTGGTTCCCAATATATATGTGAAGGGTAAAGCGTAAGTAGCAATGAAGGATAGGATATACCTGAATATGAATACATCACAGAGCAAGGGCCAACATGCTCTGAAAAATTCAAAATCATATGCAAATTTAGCATTTCAATAGATGTGAGAATTGCTTAACTTTCTCCTCTGATCAGACATATAGTTTCAATATGTTGGCGTTAAAATGTTATAAATATGTTTAGCATGGTTCGATGATGTAAACAGTCTTGTGTAGGCAGAGGCTCGAGATTTGTAGAACAGTTGATTGACTAGGCTTTAGTTGAGAGAGACTGAAAATAAATAGAATTTTATTGAGATGGAGGTAGAAAATGTAAATAGGCTTTAGTTAAGAGCGAGGTAGAACATTCAATCAGGATTTAGTTCTGGGAGAGGGAGAACAGAAAAAAAGTGTTTGCGACTAGTACTACTTAGGCAATAAACCCAGGCCTGTGGGCCATTACCGCACAAGTTAATGTCCCCGGGGTAATAGCGTGCAGCTGAGGGGATTATTGCCATTAGTACCCTAGCCCTTACTAAAGGAATTATTATGTCATTGCAGCTATTGGCGGCCATTGAAAAAAAGGGAGAAGAAAAGTAAACAAACAATATGGCCCACCATGGATAGGAAGAAGGGGCTTGTACAAGTACAAATAGTCCCTTCTCTTTTTCCATGGCAGCCATTCAAAAAATAGGAAAAAAGTAATCAAAAAAAAAATATTCGCCATGGAAAAGACAGAAGGGACTACGTGTAGTCCTTTCTTACTTTCCATGACGGCCTGTTGCAGACCGGGAGCAGACGCGCTGGGAACAGGAGTGTTCCCAGCGCGTCTGCTCTCCAAATGGACAGAAAAGAAGGTAAGTGGGGCTGGGAGGGCGGCTAGAGAATTCTATGGATGGGGGTGGGAGAAAGATTTACCTGATTCCCCGGCAAAGGGGAGATGGCAGCTGCCAGCCCTGAAGAGGCTCAGGGCAGTGGGATTACCATGCGTGAACAGCCACATTGGGTGGGAGGCCGCCACCCCCCCGCCCGGTACTAATAATACATACCACTATGAAGGGGGAGAGAATGCCACTGACCACCCTGCACGACATACACGCACATGGCAATTCTCGTCAGTGAGTAGGGACTGGAGAGGACATTATAGAAATGTCTATAGACAGCCAGGAAATGACATTCAGTGGCAGTAGCTGAGTGTGCCACATTGTTGTGCCAAGACAAAATACTTGTAGTGACTAGAAAAAGTCTTATACTTCTTTGAAGGCCGGGGAGTACATTAGTAGTTGCAATGGGCGTTACAAATATATGTGAAAGATAAGAGAAAATCCTAGATACAGAGAAAAAGTGTTCAAATTTTTTGGAAGCAGGAGGAGATAGTGTTAAGAGGCTGTAACCCACTTGGCCATTTATAGCAGCGAGAGAAATGGATGGAGCCTGGAGGTTCATCCACAGGCCAACTAGTCATAGGTGGTAGTAAGGTGGTGTGCGGACAAGGCTTAAGGAGGAGCAGGAGCAGGTGGGCAGATTAGGAGTTAGAATAAGGGATGGGTAGAATAAAAGAGTAGGTGGAACCAAGAGAGGGGGTGCCAGAACGGTAGCTCCAGAAGAATTCACCAGGTGGCAGACTGTCTGGGAGAAATGAGAGAAGGGGTGTGGTTTTGTTAGGTAAAGGGTAGGCCCAGAAGGACTGTCACGCAAAAAGGTTGCACATGGTGGAATACCTCTGTTGTACAAACACAGTAGGTAAGTAGGTGGGAGGTCGAGTAGACTAGGGGGTATCACACGAGCAGTAAGTCACTGGAGGAGAGTGCAAGAGTGGGCTAGAAATGAGACTATGTAAGGGGCTAGCAAGACACAAGTTGCCAGAGTGTGGTTGGCAAACCTAATAAAAGGATGCAGCAAAACTGGTTGCTAAGGCTATGATGGGCCGAAGGCAGAGGTGGGTAGAGAAGGAGTGGTGACAGGGAGTTAAAGGACAATGGTTCTAATATGAGGGACTAATGAGGGATCCCGAGTACGGACACATGCATCCAGGGGGCACACAAGATGAAGCAGGTAAACAGCTGGTCATGGTCTATTGGCCAGCATAGGGGTGTGTAGGATGGGGTCCACAACTAGGCTAGGAGGAAAGCAAGAGGGAGACAGAGAGGGGAGCACATAGGGGAAGTGGGTAAGAGGAGCACAAAGTAGCAAAGGTGTACAGTTGGTAGCAGAATGGGCATATCTGAGCATTAGGAGGAGGTGAGCCGATTGGCAGTTTAAACAGGGGTCAGAGATTGAAAGGGGAGATTAAGAAGGCAAGAAAATGCTATCATAAGAGATAAGGCACAATTTGAGGAAATGGGAAGGAGAGAAACACAAGGAGAGGTTAGGAGTCCTGATCTGCAGCTGCAGTATTTGGAGAGAATGGTTGGCAAAGGTCACTGAAGGTGGGAGGATCTCTAGCAAGGACCTTTGACTGAGAAGGGTGCAAGTGGGAGTGGTGGATAGGATGATTGCAGTGGGGTGTTCCATGTAGTGGGCAGTTACCTTAGTAGTAATGGGCAGATTGGCTGATAGTGGTAGACCAGGATAAAGAACTGTTGATGGAAGAGCTAAAAAGAAGGGAGTGGGTGTCTGCAATATGGCAGAAGACAAGGCGTGAAGGAGGAGACCATGCAGGGTGTGGGTAAACATCAGGGAGGGGAGCAGGATCACAACAGAAAACACAAGAATGGGGGTGCGGAGGTAACACGTGGATATTCGCTTATCAGACGAGAGATGCAGGTAGATGGCATGAGGGAGAGCTGACAAACACTCTTTCAATCTCCCTTTGCTGGTTACCTCGGCCTCACATGTTCATGTTGGACCTGAGGGATGGACACATGGGTGAGGCACAGCCAATCATCATACTGCTTCAATAAATCGCACAGAGCACAGGAACTGGCACATGGGGACAGGGGAAGAGAGAGAAAGAAGAGGTCGGCAGAACAGTGGGAGCTGGAAGGGGTGTAGAATGATAGGAGAGATAAGGGAGAGCAAGGTCGTGAAGAGATTTAAAGACAAGACAGAGGAAATGAAATTTAAGTTGGGAATGAAAGGGAAGCCAGCCATTGAGAATGATAGGGAAGCCAGCCAAGGTAAAAAGCGAAGAGGAAATGGAGTCGTGAGGAGCAAGGAGACATAGGGTACGGATAGCAGAGTGGTAGAGGGATTTGAGGGGGCGAGATGAGAGGCAGGGAGTCCAAAGAGGATAGAAGAACAATAGAAGAGAAGAGGAGGGAGGAGATTAAAAGTTTAGTGGCGTGGAAGGTGAGAGAGGAGCAGACTTTACGAATGTTAAAAAGGTGGTAGCGACAGGCGCGAGAGGTAAGAGAGATATGATTGGAAAAGGAAAGTGAGGAGTCAAAGTGAATGCCTAGATTGTGTGCGTGGGCAGAGATGGGAACATTAGAGGGGGGAAAGTGAATAAAAGGAGGAGGAGAGGGAGGTGGAAGAATGTTGGAGGGAAAGAATAAGACTTCAGTCTTATCAGTGTTGAGAGAGAGAAATGTATCAAAAGGAGACCACATGCCCTGAATTAATGAGCATCAAGCACTCCCAGAGTCATTACATGATGCTACCTCTTAGATATATCCAGACCTTATTATGTTTGAATTGATTGCATCTTTTTTGCATATGGACATTGTAATTTAGCAGTGACAGTCATGATGCCATCTACGTCCTCACAACTGCATACGTGATCGCATTCACTAATTTCATGGAATTACCACAAGGTGCAAATTAACCGAAACTGTCACAATTCAACTGCACAGAAAAACAACAAAGGATCAATAGCGAGGCATAATGCGCAGCGAGCAGAATGCATTCTACCTATTACCGAAAATGGCTCCATTTCCCTCAGAGGAGGCTGCACTAAGCAGAGCACTGATTGTGTAATTGTCAGCTGCACCACAGGGGAACACGCAATGTTCTCTTGGCTCTCGACAAAAATGACATTAAGGAATGTGTTGTATTTATGATGAGTTTCACCTCACCCAGTTTCTCATTAAAAGCGAGTTAATTACTTTTGCAGACATTATTCACGTGCGCAAACCGTGTGATGTTAACCACTTACTGTAACATGAATTAAAGTCAGTGGGAACATTTCCCCCAACTCTTCAACTAAGTTAAGTTTGAAAGGTAGTGCAGGGGATATTCTTTGGGGGTCTACCCTTAGACAAAAGCCCTTCCAAGCTCCGGGAAGGTACATGAGCTCGGTAGCAAACTGAATTCGGATGCAGTCTTACTTACCACTAGGCCAACAACAGCAGAGAACATTGTAATCTCAATATCAGAGTCAAAGCTGCGCCTGGAATTTCAATCGATTTAACCTGTAAGCAAAATGTCCTTCTAATCACAAACATTGGCAAAGCCAACACTCTTTGTTCTGTTAAAGGGTATTCAAACTCATCCAACACTAAAGGCAGAAGATCTTGTGAGGCAGTATGATATTCTGAAGCAACGCCCCTGCACTTACATGACGCAACCGCCTCAGTGGTTCCAGTGCCTTGCCCGTTATAACCATTGAGACGGGGGAGGGGCCTAGGACAGTGCAGGGACACTGGAGTGTGGTCCCTCTCCACTACATGCTTGGTTCCCACTTCCCTAGAGAATCGTGCAGAGAAAACATGTACAAGGGCAGCAACAGTGCAAAAGAACAGGTGCACCACTGCCTGCAGAAATGCCAGCTTCACACGTGTGTAAACAGAACGGTTTCATACGTTGCTTACTCTCTCATGGCAGAACAAGGAAAGGAAGAGAACAGCTGATGCAGACCTAGTGACCAAATGAGAAGTTACGGAGGTCAGTTCATCTGAAACACATAGGAATATTGCTTGTACTCGTCTCCCCTGCTGAACTCCTGGCTGAAACTGAAAATGCACTGGTCACCTGGCTCCCCTCTGATCTCGGCCCCAGGTCCCCTCTCTCGCCAGTTGCACACTTGCACTGTCCCCCTGGCAATCCTTGCACTTGGTGGCTGTTTCTGTATCCCTATAGCCTCCGCCTGCACTTCACATCTGATGTCTAGCACTTGCCACCAGCTGGCCGAACGTTTTATTTATTGTTATTTATTTTTACTTTTATCCTCTGTACTGCACTGCCCCCTCCCGTTCTCCCCCCGCAACTTTCCCCCTCACCCCTGCCCCTGCACTTGCGCAATCTCAATGTCACCTGGCCTAGTAAGGTCGTTGTCTCTGTCTTCCCTCTGTTCCCCTCCCTTGCCTCGTTGCGCCTTGAAACACTTGTGTAATGGCGCGTTATAAATGCCATGGTAGAGTCAAAACACTGACAGCAGCAGTAAAAGCATTATGCATGGACTGAAATGGGAAAACACAAGCAACAGCAGGGCACGCTTCCATCAAGCATAGGTCATCGAACATCTACAAGGAAATTGCCAATCCTACTGCAGTCTCCACTTCTCTTCTCTTCTGCCATTCCAGGCCCTCTGCACTGCACTGGCAGCCCACTTCACAACTAAACTCAGATCGTCCTGTCCTCAATCTTCTCTACTATTCTCCGTCCTCCCTCCTCCCTCACCCTCTCTCAGTCCTCCATTTTCCCCCTCCCACTTCCATCCTACGCTCCTCCTTCTCACCCATTGCACCAAATGAGGTCTCTAAAGAAATACTATACATGAAAGTCTCCCCAAACATGTGCTCCCCTACTCCTACAGAACTATCAAGGACAACATTGCCTCCCTTGCTCCAGCCTTGGCTGATTTCTGCAATCACTTCTCTGCCACTGGCTCCTTCCCACTACCCCTCAAGCACTCGCTTGTGCACCGTCGACTTAAAAAGCCTTCTGCCAACCAGTCCGGCCCGGCTAACTACTGCCCATCTCCAATACCCTCTTCCTGGGCAAACTCTTTGGGAAGTTGGTCATCTCCCAACTGATCCAGCCCAATCAATCTGTTGGTTGTCTCCACGACTACCAGTCTGGCTTCAGAGCTGCCAAAGGCAGATAACTACTCTCTTAAACTCCCGTGAAGACTTGCTCTCAAATCTCAATTCCAACTCTCTTCCATTCTAATCCTTCTCGATCTTTCCTCTGCTTTTGATACAAGCAATTGTGCCACCCTTCGAAAGTGGCTCTGGGATACACTTGGCATCACAGACCTGGCACTGGACTGGTTGACCATTTTTCTATCTGACTGACCTTCGCAGGTTCAACTGGACCCTTTCTTCTCCTCCACCACACTCTCCACCTACGACATCCATCAGGACTCTATCCACTCGCCGTGGCTCTTTAACATCTACCTTGCCCCTCTGGCCCACTTGATCTCCACTTTCTCTTCTCACTTCCAATGCAGATGACACCCAGCTCTCCTTCAAGCTTCCCTCCACTTCCTGACTATCTAACTGCTATTCATGCATGGTGCACTGCTAACAATCTCTACCTTAATGTCAGTGAGACTGAGATCCTTGTCATTGAGACCCCTTCTTCCTCCTTCCCTCCTACTCTGCCCACTCTCCATGGGTCCACTTCTCTCACCCTCTTGTGAGGCTAAAAACTTGGCATCAACTTCAACTTCTCTCTCTCCTTTTTTCTTCACATCGCGGACCTTGCCAAGAAGGCCCACTTTGAGCTGCACCTCCTCAGAGGTATTCTCCTTTTCCTTACCTTCCCCCACAAACTCAATGTCTCCAGAGCTCTGGTCATCTCAAAGCTGGACTTCTGCAACAGCCTCCTCCTCAATCTACCTTTATCCTCCCTTCGCCTCTTCAACAAACCAGAATAGGCCGAAAGACTTATTACATTTTCTGCAGTGGCTCCCAGGGGATGTAAGGATCAAATTCAATACCCTCTGAATCATCCACAGGGCCTTCTGGGGCCTGAGATCATGCCATCTCCAACTTTCCCTTCCTAAATAATCCCCTGTTAGAGCCCTATGCTCTCTGACAAGCGCTTCTCCAAGCACAGAGTGGGGGCAGGTCTCTCTCTTCGGCTGGTTCCTCCCTTTGGAACAGCCTCCCTGCTCCTGTCAGACTTGGGCCGGACCTCCTTAAGTTCCAGAAACTGCTCAAAACTCTGCTCTTCTCTACTTCGTTCCCTCTTTCTCTTACCTGCTAATCACACCACTGCCGCTATGACCGTGGCCTGATCCTCATGAATCTCACATGAACCTAGGCCCTTCTTCCCAGTAAATACCAGCACCCCCTTCCCACCACTGCACTGCCCTTTGGGCCCCTGCTTGGTGGCTCCACATCCAAACCTTGAGAGTCACCTGTATTAGCAGTTAACCTGAGGTTCTCCTTCTTATCTCCTCTTAGCATTTCCTTCCCAGAACCTCCTCCATAACTTGTCCACTCCTCTGCTCCCACTTCATCCCCATTGTTAGGGAGAATACTAATTTCTGTGCTAATTTCCTTCAAAGTTAGAGACCCCCAGCTCTTTTGCTGGACTTTAGGACTTTTGAATTTTTATCCTGGAGTGAGTAGGACTATTTTTCTCACTCTCACATGTATTTTGATCTGATTTGGATTCTGTATTTCCTTTATTTTTGGAGTCTGACAAACTCCATAGGCATCTACATTTTGTTTCGTGACACACAGCACCCTCAGTGCAGTGTCACAGAAAAGTCCTTTGGATTTCTCATAAGCTTTAAATATCTTCTCTTGGGTGAACTACTGTTCCCAAGAGTATTAAAGTGAAATTGACTTTACTTACCTTTTTCCTATGTCGGTCCACCACACCCCATCTTATGTGGAGTGCTAGGGGGTTACTTAATAGCCCCTTTCCTACTTACTCATGTAACATTTTTTTTATGTTTTATGTTACCCTCACTAGTTTTAATGGCTGGTGGCAGTGTGTTAATTTTCCTACCATTGTGCTTTTCTACCGCAGGCTGAATCCTCAGCTGCAGTATAGCACCAATGGGTGACCATTGTGTCAAAATGTCCCTCGCCGTTTCTTATTTGTGAGGCCTTTCTTGGGTTTTACTCTGTGTGTCAAACCAGGTTTAACCCTTTTGTTCATTTTGCCTTTGGTGGACTTCAGTACTGAAACCCGCCTCTGGCTCCAGTGTGTCTGGCAGGGCAGGAAGAGAGGGAGGTGCCCGAAAATCCCTGTCCTTAGTCTCATTGATTACCTGAATGCACCCAGTGCTGATTGGCTGGCTGGCTGTCCTTGCAGGATAGCCACCCTGTTGTGTGTGTGACAGCTAGGCTGTACATGAATGGGAGAAACCTGCATAAAAGGCGAGGCTTCTTGAACTGAAGACAGACTCAATCACTGGACAAAACATCTGATGAAGGAATCATGAAGAGAAGCTTGCGGCATCCTTCTGGACCATTGAATTGCCTGGAGAAGCCCAGCTGCTGTGCTGAAACTGCTTTTCCGAATCGACTAGAGAAGCTCCGGAAAGGGTGACATCTTACTTTGGGTTGGTTGGACCAACTAACCCCAGGACGAACTTTGCTGGAAGACCTTCCCCCACTGGCTGTACTTCTTTGTTGCTGCTGGAACTGAGTGCCAAGAGTCGAGAAATCCATAGCCCAGTGCATCGTCTTTAAGCCGGACCGAAGCTCAAGGAAGATCTTGAGGACCCTCACCTCACCAGATTGCTGGGCTCAAGGAGCAAAGGGAGCCCATAAGTGTCCAATATCTGCGGTGGTGCTATTTGCCATTAGCTGAAACAGTGAAGTGCTTCTGAACTAAAAAGAGCCCGTAGCTGCCACTGACCTTCAAACTGCAGTGCAGGAGTCCTCCAGATGTCCCCCCTCTTATCCCCATGACAGAGGCCCAGGAACCCAGGATCTGCAAAACTGCAACCAGAACAGAAGCCAGCTCTTCTTCTAACCTAAGGTACTGTGCTGACTCAGGGGTACTTACATCTTTTGTCTGTAGCTTGCATTATCTCAGTTGAGACTTGCAATAGCTTCTTTTTGAATAAGGAAGAAGTCATGCAGAATCCCATTATACACAACGCCCATAACCCTCACTGCATGAGAAATAAAGAAACCTTCATGACATCACAAGCATACAGATACAGGCACGGCACATACAAGCATTTCAATATAGACACATATCATTGTCATTATAAGAGAATAAAGTTTGCAAGTAAGCTATGTCCCAACACTATTAACTTTGAATCTTTGTAAATTACCCACTGTTTGACTATGCAATTACCTTGCTATACTAATGTAAGAAGTGTGCCCAGATGCCTAAAGTCTTTGTGCACTATATACATATAATACAATATAATACAATGAAGGGACAAAGACAGGATAGATGAAATCATGAGTAAAGTAAGCCAGGCAAGTAATGATTATAACGACGATTTGCAAAGAGTATCAGAGATTAATGGTCCATAATGATGGGAATGGTAAAATGGTGTTGTAAAACTGCAACCAGAACAGAAGCCAGCTCTTCTTCTAACCTAAGGTACTGTGCTGACTCAGGGGTACTTACATCTTTTGTCTGTAGCTTGCATTATCTCAGTTGAGACTTGCAATAGCTTCTTTTTGAATAAGGAAGAAGTCATGCAGAATGCCATTATACACAACGCCCATAACCCTCACTGCATGAGAAATAAAGAAACCTTCATGACATCACAAGCATACAGATACAGGCACGGCACATACAAGCATTTCAATATAGACACATATCATTGTCATTATAAGAGAATAAAGTTTGCAAGTAAGCTATGTCCCAACACTATTAACTTTGAATCTTTGTAAATTACCCACTGTTTGACTATGCAATTACCTTGCTATACTAATGTAAGAAGTGTGCCCAGATGCCTAAAGTCTTGGTGCACTATATACATATAATACAATATAATACAATGAAGGGACAAAGACAGGATAGATGAAATCATGAGTAAAGTAAGCCAGGCAAGTAATGATTATAACGACGATTTGCAAAGAGTATCAGAGATTAATGGTCCATAATGATGGGAATCGTAAAATGGTGTTGTAGAGGAGGAGCCAAGTACCCTACTCCAACTGCCCCGCCTCTATTACCTATAGAGTGGAAACCAGAGTATGAGACATATACAAAACAGTTGAACAGACAAAGAGCAGAGCGTGGACTCTGTGCAGTACCAATAAGTGTACCTATACCTAAGAAGATCTGGGAGGCAAGGTACCCATTGAAAAAACCGTACCTGCATACAAGACAATATGATGGCCATTTAAATGAGATTACTAAAGAAGCAGAGAAGATGAAAGGCAAAGATGAATGGTGATGTCACACCTGAACTGAAACGACGCACACAGAAGAGATGCAGAGACCAGAGAATGCAGATATTCTATAAGGCATCAAGAAAGTACCAAGGATAAATTACATCTTAGGATCAAGGTGAAGAAGTTTATGCCACAGAAACTGATGAAGATATTAAGCTAGTTTAAACATGTACAGATCCAACAGAAACGCAAGCAGCAAAGTAATCTTAAAAGCTAACTTCAAGCTTTATAGTAAATGAATTACAGCAAACGCCAATATATATATATAGATGCATATAGATGAGTAAAAGATGGATGTTTCCACTACACATTATGAGAAGTGCTTAACGTTAACAAGAAGGCCTAATTTCAGGGTGTCACAGGTAAAAAGTTAATTGAATTTAAAAGTGAATCTCAGCAGGAGGAGTTGGATGAGCCAAGAAGCCAAGGTCTTATCAGAACTAGGATTGGCTGACATTGGATATAAATCGTGTGAAAGAACAGAGACTCCTGTTCGGGAAGGCTTGAGCAAAACAAAAGACGTCAGAGGACTATTTAAAAATAATATTAAATACACGAAAAGGCATGGTGTCCAGTCACGTGGAAGAAGGAAGTTGGCCGTTCGAGGTGGTCACACCTACGCACGAGGTCAGGATGTGCCTGCACTCCTTAAATTTCTCAGAGCACAGTACAAACTCAAGGCCAAACTTCAAAGCACTAATTGACACTGGACCATTGAGGTGATGATGGATTGATACATTAATTGGTGAGAACCTAGTGTTAAGACGAGCCCACCAGCACCTGGACGTTCAGTCTGCATGCTGCTAGACGTAGGTGGAAAAGTACTGACGTGGGTTAGAAGCCAACCAATTGTAGAGGACATCGTAATAAAGAGTCCTATAGTTTGTGTAGCCAATGGAGCGTTGTGTATTTAGTGACGTTCATAGTGGCAATTTTAAGGGGAGGGCTTAGTTGTCCCACCTGATGTTAAGTACCCTATCACTCTCCTCCACGGTTCTATACTGATATGGAACTTATACTTAGATATTCATTCAGAGCCAATCACTCCCTCCAATAGGTTTTGTGGTTTGCCACATAGGATGACATTGGTAATGACACAGGTCAGCATATCACTGATGATGATTTTGCATGATATAACCTCAGTTTTTACTAAAGATATGTTGAGTAAGAGGATCCAGCAATGCTGATGTTCGTTGTACTCCCTGTTTTAGATACTTAAAACGGGCTTCCTTTTGCCAAATTACCTGAGTCGTCTTGATTATTGATGTATGAATAAAATCTGCATCCACATCCATCTCCAGGGTATTGCTATTCTCTTAAAGGGCTGGGCAACCCAGTTCACATGGTAGCAGAGAGATGATGGTTTATTAAAAAAACCATCGACCATCGACATAAGTAAACTTTAGAGTCTGTGTAATATTGCACAACCTTTGCCATTCGGCTGACAGGACATGAAGCTCCCCGTAGAGAGTGGTTAGTATAATTGAAAAGATCCTTGCAAGGAGGGTGTGACGGGTCCCCTTGGTTTCCTTAAGAATCCCCTGCCATGTCTACGTGAAGCGGATTGGACAACAGTTTGAAGAGATGGTAAACAGAGGCGTATGATCCCGAGGGTCCGAAGAAGAGAATGGCCCTCATTAGGACCCAGGCCTTAAGGGGTTTACGGCGCCGTAAACGGTGCCGACCCTTAACGCCTGATTCCAAGGTCCCTTTGCGGGATGGTGATTTTAACGCATGCTTTTTGCAGGCGTTAAAACCCATGCTGCAAAGGGACCTTGGTGCTAATTACGCCACCTTAATTTACGGTGGCGTAATTAGCGCCTTTCCCCATTCCCATTATGCCCTATGGGGCAAAAATGGGAATGGGGAAGGGTAAAATGGGAAATGGGGATTTACCGCCCCACTCACCTTGGAATGGGGTGGTAAATCCGCCATCCACCATGGTGTAAACGTAGTTTACACCATGGTCGTAAGGGTACGACCCAGGCGGTAACTTACCGCCTGGGTCGTAATGAGGCCCAAAAACTGAGGAGTATGGAAAATTGATGCATGCGTGGTAAAATAAAGGAGAGTAATGGAGGGGGGTGGGATAAACATAATGTAAGAGTAAGAGTGTAATATATATATGGGGAATGAGATATTGACTTGAGTGTGGCCGAGCAATATAATAATGAATATCGTGTGAGAGGCACCGATAAAGAGAATACGCCCATACCCAAGTTTTTAAGAACGTTAGAAGAAATTTGAACCCATATTCCCATAGTGGAACAAAGTTGAAAACATATCTGATTAAAGCAGATCTAAAGGGGTTAATTCACACTTCGTACTAAATATTTTTAGAGTGCAAGATGAGTCTTAAAGAGAAGATTGTAGGATATTTATGTGACCAGTCAAGGTTGTCTGTTTGTTTTATGTGGTTTTGAAAAAATGATGACGTCATAGTTAAGAAAAAAGTGATGATAAATAGAGAAGTGTGAAGTTGAAAAAGAGATCACATTTTTTTATTGTATTTCATTGTTGTTTTTTAGCAAGATTAAAGTAAAATTGTAATTAACGGGATTGGAGCTTGTGACGGTTGGTACTTGCTCATATTGTGTTGTTTTCTTGAAACGTGTTTTTAAACCTGTGATTAAAGCAAGCGAATGTTAGAAAGCTAAGAGTAGACAAATCGAAAATGGAGGATGTTACTCCATTAGTGCATCTCTGCAAGCAATTGCCAAAACATGCACCCAAACTTAGACAGTACAGTGTGGAATGGGTTAAAGAAACCGCAGATAAAATGATTATGCCGTGGCCCGCAAGGAGGGTCACTATCGAAGGCAGTCTTGCAGCATATGACGACATATTTGCATGTAGCATACACTGGGAAGAAGCTATACAAGCGCCTAGTGAGCTTAGCGCTCTGGGAAATGTACCAGGAGGAGCGAGATGAGCCGCCTCCTTTAGATTGCATACCTAATGTATGCAAGGAAGAGCATACATTAGGTATCCAATCTGCTCCACCCGCCCCGTCTGAAATAGAAGACGAAAGTAAGAAAGACAATGGGTTATACCCATTAAGGGAACTTAAAGCAGCAACAGGGTATAGCAATCTGGTATGTGAGTCACCTATGCAAAGTAGTGACGAGGGTCAGAGAAAAATAATGAGAAATATATTATCTCTAAAGTCTCGAGGGAGAAGGAGAGATGTGATAAGGAGAGAAGCGATCGAGCAAGTACATCTCTAGATATAGGAAGAGAGATAAAGAGATGGAAAGGATAAAGAGATAAAACTGATGAGATAGCGCTCTTACAGAACGAAAGGATGGGAGGTCAGATTTTGCTTAAACTCGATGGTAAAGGCATTGAGGACGTGAGACAAAGGGAAGATCAAGACGAGCAAGATGAAAAAGATAAAGAAAGAGAAGAACAATTGAAAGACGAAGGAGCGAAAAGGAAGGATAGGCAAAGACGAGAGCAGTTATATCAAGAAGAGCAGTCAAGAAAACAAGTGAGAGCAGAAGAGCAAAGAAAACAAGATAGCAGACAGAGAGCGATCGATGAACAAGAGAGGCTAGAAAGAAAAAGAATAGAAGAGGAGGAACAGAAGTTAAGGGATAAGAGAATGCAAAGATGAAGGGATGAGGAGATATGCAGGGCAAACAAGAGCAGGGATATGAAGAAAAAAGAGGAAGACAGAGTGAGAGAGGAAGCAAGGAAACAGAAAATGTGACGATGATATGGAACGTAAAAGAAGGGAGAGAGCATGCAATCTTTATCGCCTGGAAAAGGAAGTAAGAGATCCTAATCCAAAAGTAGCATGAGAGGTATTATTTGTGGAAATAGGTCATTACCAGGGCCGTCAAGAGCAAATCTAGAAGACGAGTTTGACTCGAGGAGTATTGGGGAAGCGATCGATAAAGTATACCATGAAATGAGAGCTCAGAAAGAGTCAAAGGAGAAGGGAAAAAATGACCGTCTCGAGAGCACTCAGTTGTATGACACAGGGGAAGTCTCATGTGGTACGAGACATAAGGAGCTGTCTTTAGACAGACTGACTCTAAATAGAGATGACAAAGAGAGAAGTTGCACGAGTTGGGCACAGGAAATGTCAGACGAAGAAAGGGAAACCTTCCATGGGGAAGAGAGAGTTGATGCATGTGGTCCTGAGGGATGCTTTCCTATGGATAAGGAAGTAAGATGGACGGATTTAAACATGCCTGTATCTAAGGCGTCGGAGCCATTGACACAGTCAGACCGAACTAGGGGGAAACTCAATGGTGAAAGGGGGAGATTGACACCTTATGTAAGCAGGTTAAGATCATTACCAGGTAGAAGGCGGTGCGAGAATACTGTCCCGGCGGTGGATAGACAAATGATGAGGGATGAGAACGAGTTTGGAGTTTCATAGCTTCCCTTGCTAGAGAAAGGAGGAACAAGACCACAGTATATACCATGGCCTCAAATGGAAATGATATGATATGATATGATATGGCATTGATAACGCGCCTATACACAAGTGTTTCGAGGCACGATGAGGCAAGGGAGGGGGAACAGAGGGAAGGCAGACAGCGATCCTACTAGGCCAGGTGTCATTCAGATCACGCAAGTGCATTGGAGAGGGGAAAGGGAAAAGTGCGTGGGGGAAAGGAGAGGGGAAAGTGCAGTACAGGGATAGTAGAATAAATACTATAAATAAATTAAACAGCCAGAAGGTGGCAAGTGCAAGGTAAGAGCAACATAAGTGCAGGTGGGGGGACTGTAGGGATACAGAGTAACAGTCCCCAGGTGCGGGGGTTGCCAGGGAGGCAGTGCAGGTATGCCTGGGTCTGAGAACAGAACGGGTGGCGAGGAAACCAGTGCAGATTCAGCCAGGAATTCATCAGGGGGGATGGGGAGAGAATGCAGAAGCAAAGAGGAAGGTTTTGAGGTGCTTCCGGAACCGGAGATGGTTCTCCTCAAGTTTCAGGAAGGCAGGAAGGCTGTTCCAGAGGGAGGCCCCTGCTGAAGAGAGAGATCTACCACCAACTTGTTGCTTGGAGAAGCGACTGGCACTGAGGGAGTTGGAGGCGGATGAGCGAAGAGCTCGAGAAGGAAGATATTTGGGAAGAGAGAGTTGAAGGTAATGCGGCCCCAGTAGGCCTTGTGGACAATGCAGAGGGTGTTGAACTTAATCCTCACAGCCAGTGGGAGCCAGTGGAGATATTTCAGTCCTGGAGAGATACGATCCCTGGGCTTGAGGCCAAGGACAAGTCTCGCAGTCCTATTCTGGATAAGTTGCCGAGGGCGGAGAGTAGAAGCAGGCAGATGTAGATAGAGGCTGTTACAATAGTCCAGCTTAGAGAGAACCAGGGCTCTGGAGACGGTGAGCTTCTGGGGGAAGGAGAGGAAAGGAAGAATAACTCTGAGGAGGTGCAGCTGGTAGTGTGACTTCTTATAGACGTCAGAGATGTGAGGAGAGAAGGAGAGTGTGGAGTCAAAGATGAACCCAAGGTTTTTAGCCTTGCAGGTGGGAGCAGGAAGAGGGCCAAGAGAGTCCGGCCAGAGAGTTGCAGGGAAGGAGGGAGTGGGTGTGTCAATGAGTAAAATCTCGGTCTTACTGGCATTGAGGCAGAGGAAATTGGTGGCGCACCACTCCTGGATAGCAGACAGACAGTCAGAGATGAGGGAAGGAGAGGAGGAGGCTGAGGGTAGCCTTAAAATTAGCTGGGTATCATCTGCGTAGAACTGAACATTGGGGCAGAGAGCGGCAATGCAATGGGCTAGGAGTGCCATGTATTGATTTAACAGCCAGGAAGAGAGGTTAGATCCTTGGGGGACACCGCAGGTAGATAAAAAGATATCAGAGAGGGAGGACCCATGTTGAACCTGGGAGGAGGTCCCAGGAAAGAGGTCAGCCACCCCAGAGCCTGACCAGTGATTCCTAGGTTATCATGGAGACGTTTGAGCAGGATGACATGGTTGACAGTACCAAAGGCAGAAGATAGATCAAGCAAGATGAGGACACACAGGGTGTTGGAGTCAAGGTTGGAGAGCAGGTCTTCACAGAAGCAAGACTGATGGTCCTGGAGACAACCAACAGATTCAGTGTGGAGATTAAGCTGGGAGATGGCCAGTATCTCCAGTAGCTTGCCCAGGAAGGGAGGGATAGAGATAGGGCGATAGTTATCCAGACAGGAGGGGTCGGCAGAGGGTTTCTTAAGAAGAGGGTGCACAAGGGAGTGCTTCGCAGGGATGGGAAGACTCCAGTAGCGAAGGAGTGATTGCAGAAGTCAGCCGGGGCAGGAGCCAGGGAGTCGATGTGATCCTTGATTGTTTTGGAGAAACAGGGGTGAACCTATTTCGATAAGACTTTCATAGTTCGGACTTGTCTAGAAACCTCATCTACAGAGAAAAGGGGAAAGGCAGAGAAGGGAGGATGGGGGGTTGTCTGCAGAAGGGCCAGAGGAAGAGCAGGGAATGGAGGGAGGAAGGCGATAGGAGGAGAGTGAGGACAGGATGTCCTGTGTTTTTTAAATGAAGTGAGAAGCCAGTGCCATGCAGAGGGCCTGGGAAGGTACATGAGAGGTAGAGACTGTGGCAGGATTGGCTAGTTCCTTGCAGATTTTAAAGAGTTCAGCCGAGTTGTTAGATGCCGCAGAGACACAGGCTTGGATATGAGGTCTCTTCTTGGTGAGGACCGAGGGCCGGTATTGCCTTTGCATGCCAGTTTGTCAGAGGATGAACATGAAGCATGCCATTTCCTCTCGGCCACCCTGCACTTGCGTTTTGGGGTGATGAGATCTGAGTCATACCAGGAGTTACCCTTGGCTTTGGGCTTCAGGCAGATTCTCATGACAGGGCAAGGATATCAAGAGTATAGAGATTATCTAAGGTGTAAACTCCTGAGTTTAACTTCTGGTGCTGGAAAATGGATACATGAATTTGAGAAAATGACGGAAGGAAATACCTTGGCCATTGGGGACATTAAGGGTCTTTTTATCACCATACTTGGTGAGAGAACTGATGACGTATGGACAAGGGCAAGGTATCCTGGTGCGACTACAGTCAACACTACTCAGGATGGCGCACCATTCAATAACTGTAGGGAATCAGTCTTGAAAGCGCTTAGAGTACTGTATCCGGACACATCCGATGTTGGAGTTATAATGACGAAAAAGATGCAGGAAGGAGATGATCCGTTGGTTTACATTCAAAATTTCCAGGAGGCTTGAACCTTGGAAACGCGTGAATCTTGGGGAAAATCTATACCGGTTGCTATCATATATTATGCCAAGGGTTGCCAGAGCCAGTACAGAAGCAGCCCAAGAAATTAGTGGGTATAAAAGCTAAACCATGGTGGGAAATTCAGATGACCATTGCACATTACTGCAAACACTTGCAGGAAAAGAATCACAAAAAGGACGATGCTGGCAAAGGCGAGGAGGCAAGGTCAGTGCAGAAAAAATTATCCAAGTACGCCATTGAAGGGGCGATGTTGACCAGTGTAAATGGATCAAATTCACTGCAGATAGTGAACATGCTGCAGGTGAATAATCAAGGCAGTTCGATCAAAACAATAGTGGATATGCTTAACGAGGAAGAGCATTTCGAGGAAGGTGTTGGCAAGGAAATCAAGGGAATTGGCAGAATAATTAGGGAAACTTTCAGAATAACCAAGGTGGTTTTCAAAATATGCAGAATGATAACCAGAATATGCAAAATGGGCAGGTTGGGAGGCCACCGCCTATATGTTGGACATGTGGAATGAGGGCGCATTTTTCTCGCACGTGCAGAAGTCAAGGGATGGTGCAAAATGGCCAGTTTTTAAGAAGGGTGGTTTCAAATCCACCTGCATATTCGCAGCAGAATGGAGATGGATTTGCGCAGAATCACACAATGAAACAGCAAGTGCCGAGAGTGTAGCAAGGGTTGCAACCACAGCAGGTGGCAGTTAATCTACCACAATGACAGTCGCAGCAATCGCCTATGCAGCTTCAGCAAAACACAAACACAGTTCAGTTAATGACTCCTGGGATAGGGGATGTCACTGCCAATGGAGGGAATCCTTTCACAAGTAACGGAATGAGGCTGTACCCGCAATATGGCAGCTCACTGGGAGAACTGATGTGTTCCATACAATCCGTGATGCCAAACTCTCATGAAGAACCAAGGGTGAACATCAGTATAGGAGGCAAACGTTTTTCGTTTTTAGTAGACACGGGTGTAACGTGCTCATGTATACGAGAGGGATAGTTTTCAATGTCTGGCAATGCCATGAATACTCAGGGGTTCACAAGAGCTACAAGCAGTGTTCTTTTCACTGAAGAATTACATGTTTCTATAGGAGAATGTGACATGAAGGTGCCACTGCTATATTCGAGGCAAACACCTGTCAATATATTGGGATGAGATTTAATGACTAAGTTGAATGTGACAAATTCGTTCACTGATGAAGGTATAGTGTGTTCAACACCAGGAATGCATTACTTAAATGTGTGAAAAATGATTATGGCATTTCCAGGACAACTAGCTATGAGAGCAATTCCATTAGAAACCAGAGGTTTTCCAGTATAGAGTACGCATTCAGTTGTCATGGCTACCAGGCCTAGTAGGCAGAACAATTAGAACTCCAGATAAATTTTTATTTCGACCAAGAATACCTATGCTCGAAGAAAAAGGACAAGTTTCTCCCTTAGAGATACAAGCAGCCATAGTGCGATGGGAAATGGTTTTGCTTGATGGACACGATGATGAAGGAAAACAATGGAGCACAGTAATCGCAATCGTGGAAGGTTACAGATTGACCGACGTCACTGATGAAGATCTGTTTGCAGATCATCCACCTGATCATGAAATGATATTTGCGATGTGCATCACTTATTGGTTAAGAGTAATTAAAAGAGAAGTTCCTCAGAAAATGATGATAGCACAAAAATGTCCTGAATATTTTGATGAAGACATGGCGAAAGTGCCAGTTTCATTATGGACCATCAGCCCCTATAACATAGGCCTATTAAAGGGGGTTGGAGATGTGAAGATTAAATTGAAACAAGGAGCAATTTTACCTCGAGCACGACCATATCCTATTTCCGGAGAGGCAGATGAAGGTATTTTTAAGACGATTTCTGCCATGCTGGAACAGGGCATCTTAATGAGGTCAGAGTCAGTGTGCAATACGTCAGTGTAGCCTGTGAAAAAAAGTAAGGGGGGATTGTGGCGTCTAGTGCAGGACCTTCACCCAATAAACCAGATTGTATAGGCTGAGTTCCCTCTAGTTCCTAACCCGTCTATGATCCTATGTAATATACTTGTTGACACATGATATTTCATGGTGATTGACTTGAAAAATGCATTTTTCCCAATCGCATTGCACAAAGACTCGCAGGATCTGACAATGTTTACATTCAGACAAACTCACCTGAAAAGCACTCATTTACCACAGGGGTATTGTGAGTCTCCATCAATTTTCAATAGAGTTCTTCAGATGGACTTAAGCAATATTGCTTTAAAAGCGTTGTGTTGCAATACGTAGACAACATTTTAGTTTGCAGCACCTCAGAGGAAGAGTACAGACAAGATTCTGTCCAGCTGATGATTATACTCGCTGACAAAGAATATAAAGTTGACAAAGAAAAGTAACAATATTGTCAACAAGAAGTGTTGTATATTGGCCAATTTATTTCACATGAGGAAAAGAAAGTTACTCCTGAGAGAGCTGAGGCTATTTTAAAAACAGCCACACCACACAGGATAAAGCACATGCAGAGATTTTTGGAATTATGTAATTATGTCAGAGCTTGGGTGTTTGACTACAGCTCATATATAAGGCCTTTATTGCAGGCTCTAAAGAAAGCAAAAGCCATGCAGGATAAAATCATGTGGACTGAGGAGATGGAACGGCTCCAGTTTTAGGGATTCCTAATTATGCTGAGGAATTATTTTTGTTTTCACCTACAGATGGCACTTTTATGACAGCAGTGCTCATGCAGACAACCACGTTGGAGTACAAGCCCCTAGCATATTACATGATATGGCATTGATAACGCGCCTATACACAAGTGTTTCGAGGCACGATGAGGCAAGGGAGGGGGAACAGAGGGAAGGCAGACAGCGATCCTACTAGGCCAGGTGTCATTCAGATCACGCAAGTGCATTGGAGAGGGGAAAGGGAAAAGTGCGTGGGGGAAAGGAGAGGGGAAAGTGCAGTACAGGGATAGTAGAATAAATACGATAAATAAATAAAACAGCCAGAAGGTGGTAAGTGCAAGGTAAGAGCAACATAAGTGCTGGTGGGGGGACTGTAGGGATACAGAGTAACAGTCCCCAGGTGCGGGGGTTGCCAGGGAGGCAGTGCAGGTATGCCTGGGTCTGAGAACAGAACGGGTGGCGAGGAAACCAGTGCAGATTCAGTCAGGAATTCATCAGGGGCGATGGGGAGAGAATGCAGAAGCAAAGAGGAAGGTTTTGAGGTGCTTCCGGAACCGGAGATGGTTCTCCTCAAGTTTCCGGAAGGCAGGAAGGCTGTTCCAGAGGGAGGCCCCTGCTGAAGAGAGAGATCTACCACCAACTTGTTGCTTGGAGAAGCGACTGGCACTGAGGGAGTTGGAGGCAGATGAGCGAAGAGCTCGAGAAGGAAGATATTTGGGAAGAGAGAGTTGAAGGTAATGCGGCCCCAGTAGGCCTTGTGGACAATGCAGAGGGTGTTGAACTTAATCCTCACAGCCAGTGGGAGCCAGTGGAGAGATTTCAGTCCTGGAGAGATACGATCCCTGGGCTTGAGGCCAAGGACAAGTCTCGCAGTCCTATTCTGGATAAGTTGCCGAGGGCAGAGAGTAGAAGCAGGCAGATGTAGATAGAGGCTGTTACAATAGTCCAGCTTAGAGAGAACCAGGGCTCTGGAGACGGTGAGCTTCTGGGGGAAGGAGAGGAAAGGAAGAATAACTCTGAGGAGGTGCAGCTGGTAGTGTGACTTCTTATAGACGTCAGAGATGTGAGGAGAGAAGGAGAGTGTGGAGTCAAAGATGAACCCAAGGTTTTTAGCCTTGCAGGTGGGAGCAGGAAGAGGGCCAAGAGAGTCCGGCCAGAGAGTTGCAGGGAAGGAGGGAGTGGGTGTGTCAATGAGTAAAATCTCGGTCTTACTGGCATTGAGGCAGAGGAAATTGGTGGCGCACCACTCCTGGATAGCAGACAGACAGTCAGAGATGAGGGAAGGAGAGGAGGAGGCTGAGGGTAACCTTAAAATTAGCTGGGTATCATCTGCGTAGCACTGAACATTGGGGCAGAGAGCGGCAATGCAATGGGCTAGGAGTGCCATGTATTGATTTAACAGCCAGGAAGAGAGGTTAGATCCTTGGGGGACACCGCAGGTAGATAAAAAGATATCAGAGATGGAGGACCCATGTTGAACCTGGGAGGAGGTCCCAGGAAAGAGGTCAGCCACCCCAGAGCCTGACCAGTGATTCCCAGGTTATCATGGAGACGTTTGAGCAGGATGACATGGTTGACAGTACCAAAGGCAGAAGATAGATCAAGCAAGATGAGGACACACAGGGTGTTGGAGTCAAGGTTGGAGAGCAGGTCTTCACAGAAGCAAGACTGATGGTCCTGGAGACAACCAACAGATTCAGTGTGGAGATTAAGCTGGGAGATGGCCAGTGTCTCCAGTAGCTTGCCCAGGAAGGGAGGGATAGAGATAGGGCGATAGTTATCCAGACAGGAGGGGTCGGCAGAGGGTTTCTTAAGAAAGGGTGCACAAGGGAGTGCTTCGCGGGGATGGGAAGACTCCAGTAGCGAAGGAGTGATTGCAGAAGTCAGCCGGGGCAGGAGCCAGGGAGTCGATGTGATCCTTGATTGTTTTGGAGGAACAGGGGTGAACCTATTTCGATAAGACTTTCATAGTTCGGACTTGTCTAGAAACCTCATCTACAGAGAAAAGGGGAAAGGCAGAGAAGGGAGGATGGGGGGTTGTCTGCAGAAGGGCCAGAGGAAGAGCAGGGAATGGAGGGAGGGAGGCGATAGGAGGAGAGTGAGGACAGGATGTCCTGTGTTTTTTAAATGAAGTGAGAAGCCAGTGCCATGCAGAGGGCCTGGGAAGGTACATGAGAGGTAGAGACTGTGGCAGGATTGGCTAGTTCCTTGCAGATTTTAAAGAGTTCAGCCGAGTTGTTAGATGGCGCAGAGACGCAGGCTTGGATATGAGGTCTCTTCTTGGTGAGGACAGAGGGCCGGTATTGCCTTTGCATGCCAGTTTGTCAGAGGATGAACATGAAGCATGCCATTTCCTCTCGGCCACCCTGCACTTGCGTTTTGGGGTGATGAGATCTGAGTCATACCAGGAGTTACCCTTGGCTTTGGGCTTCAGGCAGATTCTCATGACAGGGCAAGGATATCAAGAGTATAGAGATTATCTAAGGTGTAAACTCCTGAGTTTAACTTCTGGTGCTGGAAAATGGATACATGAATTTGAGAAAATGACGGAAGGAAATACCTTGGCCATTGGGGACATTAAGGGTCTTTTTATCACCATACTTGGTGAGAGAACTGATGACGTATGGACAAGGGCAAGGTATCCTGGTGCGACTACAGTCAACACTACTCAGGATGGCGCACCATTCAATAACTGTAGGGAATCAGTCTTAAAAGCGCTTAGAGTACTGTATCCGGACACATCCGATGTTGGAGTTATAATGACGAAAAAGATGCAGGAAGGAGATGATCCGTTGGTTTACATTCAAAATTTCCAGGAGGCTTGAACCTTGGAAACGCGTGAATCTTGGGGAAAATCTATACCGGTTGCTATCATATATTATGCCAAGGGTTGCCAGAGCCAGTACAGAAGCAGCCCAAGAAATTAGTGGGTATAAAAGCTAAACCATGGTGGGAAATTCAGATGACCATTGCACATTACTGCAAACACTTGCAGGAAAAGAATCACAAAAAGGACGATGCTGGCAAAGGCGAGGAGGCAAGGTCAGTGCAGAAAAAATTATCCAAGTACGCCATTGAAGGGGCGATGTTGACCAGTGTAAATGGATCAAATTCACTGCAGATAGTGAACATGTTGCAGGTGAATAATCAAAGGCAGTTTGATCAAAACAATAGTGGATATGCTTAACGAGGAAGAGCATTTCGAGGAAGGTGTTGGCAAGGAAATCAAGGGAATTGGCAGAATAATTAGGGAAACTTTCAGAATAACCAAGGTGGTTTTCAAAATATGCAGAATGATAACCAGAATATGCAAAATGGGCAGGTTGGGAGGCCACCGTCTATATGTTGGACATGTGGAATGAGGGCGCATTTTTCTCGCACGTGCAGAAGTCAAGGGATGGTGCAAAATGGCCAGTTTTTAAGAAGGGTGGTTTCAAATCCACCTGCATATTCGCAGCAGAATGGAGATGGATTTGCGCAGAATCACACAATGAAACAGCAAGTGCCGAGAGTGTAGCAAGGGTTGTAACCACAGCAGGTGGCAGTTAATCTACCACAATGACAGTCGCAGCAATCGCCTATGCAGCTTCAGCAAAACACAAACACAGTTCAGTTAATGACTCCTGGGATAGGGGATGTCACTGCCAATGGAGGGAATCCTTTCACAAGTAACGGAATGAGGCTGTACCCGCAATATGGCAGCTCACTGGGAGAACTGATGTGTTCCATACAATCCGTGATGCCAAACTCTCATGAAGAACCAAGGGTGAACATCAGTATAGGAGGCAAACGTTTTTCGTTTTTAGTAGACACGGGTGTAACGTGCTCATGTATACGAGAGGGATAGTTTTCAATGTCTGGCAATGCCATGAATACTCAGGGGTTCACAGGAGCTACAAGCAGTGTTCTTTTCACTGAAGAATTACATGTTTCTATAGGAGAATGTGACATGAAGGTGCCACTGCTATATTCAAGGCAAACACCTGTCAATATATTGGGATGAGATTTAATGACTAAGTTGAATGTGACAAATTCGTTCACTGATGAAGGTATAGTGTGTTCAACACCAGGAATGCATTACTTAAATGTGTGAAAAATGATTATGGCATTTCCAGGACAACTAGCTATGAGAGCAATTCCATTAGAAACCAGAGGTTTTCCAGTATAGAGTACGCATTCAGTTGTCATGGCTACCAGGCCTAGTAGGCAGAACAATTAGAACTCCAGATAAATTTTTATTTCGACCAAGAGTACCTATGCTCGAAGAAAAAGGACAAGTTTCTCCCTTAGAGATACAAGCAGCCATAGTGCGATGGGAAATGGTTTTGCTTGATGGACACGATGATGAAGGAAAACAATGGAGCACAGTAATCGCCATCGTGGAAGGTTACAGATTGACCGACGTCACTGATGAAGATCTGTTTGCAGATCATCCACCTGATCATGAAATGATATTTGCGATGTGCATCACTTATTGGTTAAGAGTAATTAAAAGAGAAGTTCCTCAGAAAATGATGATAGCACAAAAATGTCCTGAATATTTTGATGAAGACATGGCGAAAGTGCCAGTTTCATTATGGACCATCAGCCCCTATAACATAGGCCTATTAAAGGGGGTTGGAGATGTGAAGATTAAATTGAAACAAGGAGCAATTTTACCCCGAGCACGACCATATCCTATTTCCAGAGAGGCAGATGAAGGTATTTTTAAGACGATTTCTGCCATGCTGGAACAGGGCATCTTAATGAGGTCAGAGTCAGTGTGCAATACGTCAGTGTAGCCTGTGAAAAAAAGTAAGGGGGGATCGTGGCGTCTAGTGCAGGACCTTCACCCAATAAACCAGATTGTATAGGCTGAGTTCCCTCTAGTTCCTAACCCGTCTATGATCCTATGTAATATACTTGTTGACACATGATATTTCATGGTGATTGACTTGAAAAATGCATTTTTCCCAATCGCATTGCACAAAGACTCGCAGGATCTGACAATGTTTACATTCAGACAAACTCACCTGAAAAGCACTCATTTACCACAGGGGTATTGTGAGTCTCCATCAATTTTCAATAGAGTTCTTCAGATGGACTTAAGCAATATTGCTTTAAAAGCGTTGTGTTGCAATACGTAGACAACATTTTAGTTTGCAGCACCTCAGAGGAAGAGTACAGACAAGATTATGTCCAGCTGATGATTATACTCGCAGACAAAGAATATAAAGTTGACAAAGAAAAGTAACAATATTGTCAACAAGAAGTGTTGTATATTGGCCAATTTATTTCACATGAGGAAAAGAAAGTTACTCCTGAGAGAGCTGAGGCTATTTTAAAAACAGCCACGCCACACAGGATAAAGCACATGCAGAGATTTTTGGAATTATGTAATTATGTCAGAGCTTGGGTGTTTGACTACAGCTCATATATAAGGCCTTTATTGCAGGCTCTAAAGAAAGCAAAAGCCATGCAGGATAAAATCATGTGGACTGAGGAGATGGAACGGCTCCAGTTTTAGGGATTCCTAATTATGCTGAGGAATTATTTTTGTTTTCACCTACAGATGGCACTTTTATGACAGCAGTGCTCATGCAGACAACCACGTTGGAGTACAAGCCCCTAGCATATTACAGTGGAATCTTAGACCCAGTGATGAGCGGTCACTTTCCATGCAAACAAGGTTTAGCAGCGGCTGCGTTCGCCACAGAGAAAGCTTCAAGCATAGTGATGGGATGCTCTATGACGTTATTTGTTGAGCACGCACTATTTACCATTTTAGAAAGACCAAAAGGCACGTTGACTTCTCAAAGATCTTCTGCCTATGAGGTAGTCATATCAAACACTGCAATCAAAATAGTTTGATGTAAAATAGTGAATCGTGCCATGTTTGTGGCAGAGCCAGTGACAGAGGGAGAGCCTGTACATGATTGTGCAAACTATGAAAAGTTCTATGATGAACTCCCTAGAAGAAAAGAGAATACATGAGCAGGAGGAGGGATTGTTTTTATTTATGGTTCTTCAAGGATCAATCAAAAAGATGGACAGAGCTATACAGCTGCCACTGTGGTAAAGCACTATCAAAGGGGGAATTTTGGGTGCTTTTTAGTACTCGATTGCCTTTTCATTATTCAGCACAGGCTGCATAATTATTGGCTTTGATACTCCTGATTGAAAATCACGCAGACCAGGAACTAACAATGTACAGCGACTCTGCCTATGTGATATCAATGGTGCACACAGGGTTAGCACTTTGGAAAAGGAGGGGCTACCCCCAAGCAGACGGCACGCCAGTGCAGCAGGCCACCTTATTGGATAGGCTTATTAAAGCACTACCAGTAGGCATAGCAGACGTTAAATGCACAGTCCATACTAAAGGGGCAGAATTTATCTTATGTGGAAATCAAGCAGCAGATGTTGAGGCCAAGCGCGTAGCAATTACAGATAAAGAGATGATGAATGTTGAAACTCCTAATGTGAGTGTAAAATGGATTATTATGATGACTGTATCTGAAGGATACAACCACTTGTCAAAACGCAGTTAACAGAGGTCCAGGGGGAAGCACCTCAAGAGGAAAATAATTTTTGGACGCGAAGAGGGTGTTCTTTAAACCCCTCTGAAGCATTGTGGTGACAGGACAGCACTGGTAAACTGGTGATGCCTACGGCCTTATTATCGGTGGCGCTGGAACAGCTACACTACCCTGCGGATACGACTAGGGAGAATCTTGCTGCAACTATTGCTGAGGAATGGTTTGTGCCAAATTTAGCAGACCATGTTACATTCTTTGTAGTAAACTGTATTGTGTGTCAACAATTCATGGCTGGGCATACCAGCTGGGCATACACTGTGCACAGTTAGGGGAGTCATTCTGAGACCTAATGGCCCTTTTCAGCACTTGCATATCGACTATGTCGACATGATACAAGTATGTAATGGATATAGATACCTGATCGTAGTGGCGTGTCCTTTCTCGAGATGGGTAGAGGCAGGTCCATGTACACACCCAGATTCCACTTGTGCAGCTAAAGTTCTAGTGCGGGAAGTATTTCCTAAATGTGAAGTATGTGAAGTTATGAGGTCAGATAATGGCCCACATTTTGTAAATCAGACATTTGAACAGATCAGCTTGTTGCTTGGTATAAAGCACAAGTTTTCTTTGGCTTAACATCTGCAAGGAAATGGGATCTGTGAGAGGCTCAATGGCCTGCTAAAAGAAAGAATAGCCAAGATGAAGCTTACCTTGAAGAAAGAGTGGTTACATTGCCTACCACTGGCATTATATGCTTTAAGGAACCAACAAGGTTCTGGCCACCATCACACGCCCCAGGAAATAGTGACTGGAAGACGAATGGGAACACCCCTAATGCCTTCATCCAGAGTTAGAAGTGATGCTCAGCCAACTACAGAACTTTCAGGAATGGAATTGCGTGATTATTTGAACTGTATCACTTCCAGTAACTCTGTCATTTCAGATCAGCTGCAGCGACACAGGTTTAAGGCAGTACAGAACACAGAAGGAGATGCTTTGACAGACCAATCTCAGAAACTTTGTGTTCCCCAAATATTCCCAGGAGATGCGGTTCTAGTCCGCAACCATGTAAGGAAAAATTGGGAAGAACCCTGTTTTAATGGTCCGTTCATTGTGGAAGACGTCACGTTATCTGCTGTCAAATAGCAGGGCAGGCGTGCTTGGATCTTTCTTGGGGACATTAAAATCTTTGCTGGAGAAACTCCTCTGCCCGCACCCTTACATGAAGCAAGTACAAGCATCGGGGAAGAACCTCAGCACATGCAGACAATATCGATGACGAAGAAGAAGGACGCAGAAGCTGACAAGTAGAAAGACAAAGAATGTATTGGACTGTGGCTTGGTTCGGGACACTCCTTTTAAGCCATTTATAAAAGGGTGAAGGAAAGTAAATTCGAACACTCTGTGCATATCAGTTGCAGGGCTAAGGGAAGATCTGTATTTGTGAAGCCACAGTAGCTTATTGACTTTGGACTGAAGCATGGTTAAGCATTGAGAAGAAGAGGAATATGCCAGATTCTGATTGTGGATTCAGCAATTGGAAAAGGGTACAGCACCCAGATTCGTTTGACACTGAGTTCCTGTTGGATCTACCTATGGTGTCACCCAGTGATGACCTTTCTAGGCACGTTCTTACTTATTTTGAGTTGGTGTTGCGCTCTTTCCCTTCATTGGTGGGGAGAACTACTCACATACCAGCTTTCTTGCGAGATCCTAAGAATGGCCCAATTATCAGAAGATTGCTCATAGTCATCATCTAACAATTCTTACAACTACCTGAGTACGGCGAGGAGAGTAAAAATGCCCCTATCAACTGATGCAGCTCATAGACTAGTCAGTGTGGTGTTTTTTCGTCTGATTGAGGAGTACCTGGATTTTGTTGGAAGGCACACTGATGTGCTCACCTTTCTAAGGGATCTGAGAAACACTGCAAATCTGAATGTGATCTTGAAAGGCATTATTAATCCAAGCGAGCATCTATTCTGAGCATAATCACAGGTCGGTGTAGAAACGTACCTTCGAGGGACAGATTGAAAGGTTGCTGATGAAAATAGAACTCTCGATTCATGCTGAATGAAATTCGAAATGTCATCTGGACTGAAGAAGATTCGAGGCATAGATTGGGAGATAGTCTATGTCATTGAGCTCATTTAGACTTAGTGAGGTTGTTTTTCTTCATACTAAAAAGGCATCTACAGTTCGGCTGGTGAAAGACTGATTCCAGAGACACAGAGAACATTGTTTTTGTCATCTAGTAAGCACACAACTGATCAAGAACGAGTTGCAGAGTCAAGACAGCATCTTCCAGAAGCAGTTGACAATGATGATGTATTAAAGCTTGAGTTTTTCCTTCCATAGGTAATCAAGATGGGGAATCTAAGCAGCAATATAATATTACCACATGAAGAGAGGCGCTCACGTTGTCCAAGAAGTAAATGTTGTAGGTTAATGAACCACTATATCATTTACACTTGCATTGTGTTCATAATCGTGCTGCTTTCATTGACTGTGCAAACAGCATTCGTTATTGGTGTAAATGGAGCTCGGACACCTGTGCATGTTCCTGAGCAGAGGCAAAATGTATGCGTGGCAACTACTAGGCAGCCGAGACCCTATGTAGTAATTCCTGTTCCAAAGAAAGATGGCAAATTGCCTGAGCTTGATATGATTTTATTAACAATTGTACACAAGCAAAGACTGTCTCAGAACTTATTTTTGGACACCAGAGATAGGCTTAGCAAGACAAGCATGACAAGGGATTGTTAAAGGGTGAGCCTACACAAGTAACACATGCAAAAACACCTGGTCCAGTGACAATTGACCCAAAAGCAGTTTCAAAAAGAAGATCCCAGATTGGGATTATGTAAGACATTTTCATTCCTAAATGGGCTGCTGAGCAGATGAGACATTCTGAACTTTCTCCAACTCAAGGAGCACATCAAGGTGTAGCCCATCCATGGATAGATGTTCCAGTGATTAATCCAGTCAGAATAAGCTATTTTGGTACACTTCATGATATGATTATGGAAGCTCACATGAAAGAATGAGACCTAAAAGAAGCACACAGGAAGATAATTATGAATTAAATGATTACCTGACTGCATGGCACACTCGGGAAATAACATATGGTGCCAATACATGAAGGAAGTTGGGAGAAGACCTTCAAAGGAGGAATGCTTTGTATGTGCACTCCTGCCATACAGCACCGGGATGTCGAAAATCTTCATAGCTGTTGAAATAGATGTCCTAACAGCACATTTGGCCTCATTACAAGGTTCGAGGTAGACTTGTCGGTAAAACAGGCAAGGCTACCTCCAAACTTGCAACAGGGCCCGGTACCCATGAATGGGCAATTACCGGGGTATTCCAGCCCGCCAGACACGGTAATTGCCCTTTCGCGGGTGCCAGAATCGGGTGATCCCCATTCCCATTTGAGCTCCATAGGGTCTGGCGGAATGAAAGGCACCCGTGAGCCCAACTCGGAGTTTGCCAGTCCGGATACCCTGAGTAAAGCAATATCCATTGTCCAAAGAAGCAGCTGAAGGAATATATGACACCATCAAAGCACTACTTAACCAAGGCATCATAGTGCCTTCAGACCCACCATGGAACACAGTCATATATCCCCTGAAGAAGGCAAAGGGATCATAATGTAGATGCATACAGGATCTCTGCCCTCTAAATGATATAGTGGAAGCATAATATCTGCTAGTGCCAAACCCTGCGTTCATATTATGCAACATACCTGCTGATGCAGTTTATTTCTCAGTGATATATCTCAAAAATGCATTCTTCACTCCCAAAAGAAATGCATCCAGATTCCCAATAAATGACAGCATTTTCATATCAGGGAAAGAGATTCCAGAACACTTGTTTGCTGCAGGGGTACTGTGAATCCCCCAGTGTCTTTAACAGGGTCCTTCAAGTGGACTGAGGAACCATCAACATGGCTAGTGCAGTTCTGCAATCCATAGATGACTTGCTAGTGTGCAGAACAAAAGAGGAACAGTGCTTAAAGGACACAGTACAACTGCTGACAATACTTGCAGACAAAGGGTACAAGGTGGACAGAGACAAAGTATAATACTGCCAGAAAGAAATGGTGTACTTAGGACAGATCATGTCATCAGCAGGGAGAAAGATACACCCAGACAGAGCCACATCAGTGACAAAAACACCACATCCCAAAACCATCAGAGAAATGCAGCAATTCCTAGGCTTATGCAACTATTGCCGGACATGGGTGTTTGATTACTCAACATATGTCAGACACTCATGGAAGCACAAAAAAGTTAAGGAACACTTGCATGGAGAGAAGGGATGGCAGCATTTTTTTAAGACCTAAAAATAGCAATCAACAGCATACCAGTGCTAGCAACCAAAGATTGCAATAGGCCAATTTTTTCTGTTCTCACATTCAAATGGGCAGGTCATGACAGCAGTCCTCACACAGTGATCATCACAAACACACAAGTCAATGGCATACTATAGTGGTCTTTTGGATCCAGTAATGCAAGACCATTTCCCATGTGAGCAAGAATTAACAGCTGCAGTATTTGCCATCCAGAAATCTGCCACCATACTAATGGGATGTCCACTCACTTTATAGGGTTTTTTTTTTTTTTTTACAGTATTCTCAATTTTTTAAAGGAACACATTAACACTCATCACACAAAGAGCCAGTGGGTACAAAGTAAGTTGAACAAATTCAGGCACACAGTGAGGTGTCACACAGTCAACCCAGCAACACACATCGCCACATTAGTTGAAATTCAGGGCAAAGTCCATAACTGAGCAGTGTATGAGGGAGAACCAGACAAATACAATAGAATGAGTGAAGACCCTTTGGATGTAGGCGAATTGTACTATACAGTCATCAAACATAGACCAGGAGAGTGGTCAGAGACATATATGAGCAGCAGTAGTAACATATGTGAAGGATCAAGAGGAAGAGTTCCAAGTAGTGATGCAACAAAGACTACCCTCACACTATTCAGCACAAGTGGCAGAACTTGCAGCATTCATAGAAGCCCTAGAAATGTCAGTTTAGGAAGATGTTACCCTATACACTGATTCAGCAAATATGACCACTACAGTGCACTCTGGTTTATCAAGACAGAAGAGAAGACGGTACATACAGGCAATTGAGTCTTCAGTTTAGCTTGCAAGCTAGACTAATTAAAGCATTGAAAGGCCTGTTGCATGTAGCCATAGTGAAGTGTGCAGCACACTCCAAAGGGAACTACTTAGTTTCACATGGAAATGCAGCTGCAAACACAGCTGCAAAACAGGCAGTTTATATGCCCTTTCCAGAGGAAAGCCAAATGCCTGTTACAGCAGTACAGCAAGGAAGACTACCAGACGTTTACAGCACACTATCAAAGGAACACATAATTGAGTTTTAGATAAAGAGCTGCAGCAGAGGAAAAAGCATTATTGGTAAAAAGAGTTTGTACACAGGCACCACCTGATATGATCTGGAGACAGAATAGCACATGTAAGGTAATAATGCCTGAAGAGCAACTAACATTGCCTTAGAGCAGCTTCATTTTCCTATGCATTCACCTGAGCAGCACATTGCTGCTGACATTAGCGAGGATTGGTTTGTGCCTAATTTCGCCAAGAAAGTCAAGAGGTTCATGGCAAACTGCACCATGTGCCACAAATTTCATCCTGGACATACACCCAAGAAATTGAAGGCAACTTTGCTTCACCCCACAGGGCCATTCAAGGAACTCAATATTGTTTATAATGAAATGGTGAATCAATGCAAAACATACAGGTATGTACTAGTGATAGTGTGCCCTTATTCCCTCTGGATAGAGGCAGGACCTTGTGTCAATGCAGATGCTAAATGTGCAGCCAGATTCCTAATAAGGGCAGTATGGGGGTATATGTGAACATTTGAGGTCTGAAAATGGACCCCATTTTGTAAATAGGTTTTCTAGGAGATGGTACCCGACTGTTAGGAATAAGGAGTAAACTAAGCACTGCCTACCACTCAAGCAAACTGGGTGATGTAAAAGATGAATTGTTTGCTAAAACTAAAGTTAAATAACCTTGCAATACTCTTGAAAGGAGCTGGCTACTCTGCCTACCCTTGTCCCTTTTCAGTTTACTTAATCAGCCTGGTAAGGACCACCACCTTACACTCCGGGAGGTAGTGACGGTAAGGATAATGCAAGCCACAGCTGTGGCCCCACGAACAGTGTCTGATGCACACAGGAGTTCAGATTTGTTAGGAGACCAGTTCAATGTATATTTTAAGAATACATCAACTTGTGCAAAGTTCCTTTCTTCACGGATAGAAATCAAAGTGCACTACCGGGCCCAACTGATCAAATCAACATCACAACAGAAGAACCTGTTCATCTACTGCCAGGGAACCAAGACTATGCCAGGCAGCACGTGAGAAGATCGAATACACCAAAATTCACTGCTTCCTATGAGGTAGAAAAGGCAACAGTGACTGCAGCCAACCTGAAAAATCATCACGCATAGATCCACCTCACCGAGCTACACAAAGACACAAGCACAGCATTGCAACATTTAGGATTAACAGTGGGACCCAAATGAAGGAGCAACAGTGAATGTTGAGTAATTCCTTTAAAGTGTAGAATAAGTACAAGTCAAGAATGAAGCCTTTTTGGAGACAACAGAGCAAGTGAAGTGAGAAATATGCAAAAAGCTAAAGAAAATAATGGTAGAAATGTTGAGAATATGTTTAGGGAAAAGTCTATTTTTCTCTCTTCTTCTTTCCTTTTCTTTAATGTAAATGTTGAATTTAGGATCTAGAGGTGCCAAGCATAATATCACAAGGATAGAGACTCTACCTATATTTTGAACTAACCTCATGACCAGGCATAAACGACAGCTCAGTGAGGAAGCAACTAGCATATGTGTCAAAACATAATTCAGAGGGTACCAATGTGTAGTATGTTCCCATGAAAACAATTAGTAGGGCACAAGTAAATGAATCATGTTATACATGTGGGCATATCCTGCATGCGGTTGGCACCCGAGACTATTCTTATCACAGGAAGGGGCAACTTTGGAGGCATGGTGTTTGGCACATTTATTAACTTTCAGCATACAGGGGCATTTCCAGTGACAGACAGTTCGAATGAACATGGAAAAGAGGTCCAAAGAGTAATGCGAAAGGATGGGAAGATATGAAGAAGTACAATGTCCATCAAAACTATAGATACTTATAGAGGGTACAACATCCGGGAACCAGAAGTGGGTGAAGGGGCAGGCTGTGTTCACTGCTGAGAGACTAATATGATGTACAGAAGAAGAAGTAATGCAAATTGATGAAAGCTGTAAAAATGTGTGGGCATTGCACGTTAATAAGTCTGCATCAACATGATCAACCTGTGAAAGTACAGAAACTCACTCTCACTCGATCCTCGTTCTGTAACAGAGGCAAGGGGAGTGTGTCCGTTGGCACCAACAGTAACAGTAACTGGACTTATATGATGCCAGCACTAAGTGAGGGTACAGCCACCATCATGGATTTTCTGTGGCAGTGTGACATGAAAGCCTATTAGTATCTACCACCCTCTTGAGTAGCCTATGTTCACTGGCAACCTTGCATTCTCCTGTCATGATGGTACCTGAAAAACATGTGCAATTGCACACAGTACAATCTCAGTTCCTTAGGCCACCCCCAACAGTTATAGGACACATGAACTCACCTAGGGTGCAAAGAAAGAAATGGTTAGTATATTTCTCAGAGGAAGCCGATGAAGCATTGAAGAAGGTGCCCACGCAGTTTCGTTTGTATTCACAAACAGAGGTATTCTTTGCCTCATTGCTGGCTCCAGGGAAACATCCAACTCGAAATGGCTCCAGTTAATACGCTGGAACCTGATGGAGCTCCCTAATGCCACTGAAAATGGACTAAATGTAATACGTGAAGAGTATTGTGCACTCAGGCTACTGGCACTACAGAACCAGATGGTTCTCGACCTACTTACAATAATGGAGGGTGGGGTCTGGCGTAAATTAGGGAGCACGTGCTGTATGCACATGCCTCCCAGTGATGCTGACATTGCATCCTTAAGCCTTGCCATCATGCAGAGGACCAAGTTGACAAGGGACATGGAGAGAGCAGGAGGATGTGTCAAGGATGACGAATGTCTAATGGTTCTCACTTCCTGAATGCCCCATGGGCAAATTACTTTCTGCCGAGTGTTATTTCCCATCCTTGTTCTTTTAATAATACTGTGGTGTACCTATGAGTTAGTTGTAACTTGTTGTGTGTCTCCTGGTAATAAAAGTACCCTTCTTGCAGTTATGACAGGTAATGCCACGCCACGTTGGAAAGATGGAAGCTGTCAAACAGATGATCAACCACAGGTAGGAACAGCAAATAGGTATCCAATAAATAGACATTGTTGCCCAGAAGATGCCCTCTGGTCACCAACCCCGATAAAGCCAATTACCTTGAGTGCTACATAAACATCAAATCAGACTGGCCAACCAGCTACTTAAGATGCATCCAATGGGATTGTTCCCTACATGGTAGAGATTTGATAGATGTGCACACAATATGTATACCCACAAGTGTCTATGACTGGCAACAAGAGGATGAATAATATGCAAGGGAGATGCAAGAGATGAAAGGGGGCGATATTGGCGAGTATGATAATATGGGGGGTTACAATAGCATTGGAAAGTATATCCAGCCCCCTAAATGAGCACAAAAATGAAAGTTGCAAAAGTCCCTATAGGATAATATGCTAGCATACATGCTTGCAGCCACATACACACACACACACACACACACACACACACACACACACACATGAGACTCCCTTGTGTAGGCCCCACAAAGCATGAGTAGCCATGTGTTAGTGAACCATAGCAAATTAAACCTATAGCTGAGCCTAACCCCATGACATAGTGAAAACAGCTGCATTTACCATTGGTTAGGAAAATATAAACATAACACACATCAACTGCAACAACCCCGGAGCACACAGTTAAATGCTGCACCGTGATTGGCTAAGTGATTGGCTAAGACAAGGGAAGCAAACCAGTTCCCAAGCTTGAGATGCGGTAGTGAGGTCATGAGAGAGCAACAAAGAGATAGCAGACCACAGTTCTAAAAAACAGAACACTGCATACTGATTAGTCAAAATATATTGGTCAAGTTGAGTTCCTAGGCAAGCATTTCAAAGACGTATAACACATTGTGTTCCTGAATGTAATATAATGAAGGTCATAAGCCTGTGAGGGCAGAGCAATAATTGATGGAAAATGCATCTGGTAAGACAGGGTGAATAAAGCACAACACTGCCCACTGCAGGATAAAGCACACCAATGAGGCTCCTTTTGTTAAGGAAGAAGTCATGCAGAAGGCCATTATACATGAAGTAGGATTAATTAGGAATAATTGATTTGTTTCCCAGGAGCTCTCACACAATTGTCAATGCATGTATATCATTGAAATAAAGACACCTTCATGATATTACAGACATGTAAATATATACACATAACTTTGTCATAGTAAGCTAAGTCTCATCATGACAGAGCACGGCAAAGAATGAAGGTATTTCTATGGACTGATTGACATGATTAACATGTAACTTTAAAATATTGTGATAGAATACAGCAATGTGCCTTACTTTTTGCCATGGGAAGTACTGTACAGAGTGCTGCACAGCACCATTGTATCAGTTAAAACACAGGAATTAAAGGAGTAATGACACCCCTTATTGAAATGAACCAGTAATTTGCCTCATGGCAGAGGAAAGGAAGAGAGTGGGGGGTCTAATATCTACAAAGCAGTTATGAGTAGCGCACCAGCGTACCTGGTGGCTAAGCTCCACATATCTGGTGGCACAAACTCCTTGCACAGCAAATCGACAAACCGGCTTGAATCACAAATCATCCACAAAGAGAGGACTAGCAAATCCTTCTCTTGTCATGCACCCACCCTCTGTAACTCAGTCCCGGTGTCTTATAATGCCCTCATAATTCTCCAATTTTGCTAATCTCTCAAAACATGGCCCTTTCAACAACACCTGACCAGGGACTAATCCCAATGGACATACTTACTGATTTACAGACCTCACAATACTGTACTACTGTTAAAAGATGCCAGCCCAAATGCTGGCTACCTACACTCTGTACAGCGCTCCACTGCTCTCGAGCTAGGACCACGCTTTAAGCAATCAAATTAAAAAAAGTAAATAAGAAGCAATGTTGCTTACTTATTTATTATTAATGTGATACAGATTTTTTAACAAAGAAATAACTTTACACATGAATCAATAACAAATCAACAATTCATTCATAAACAAATTCAAAAATACAAATAATATATACTTAATATCTCAAGACTAAAAACGTAAAAAGAAAGGACAATGATAAAGACCTTTATACAATTATATATGTGTGTCTGTTCAATTTCAACTTAAATGTATATTGTGGTTAACCACCTCAAAGGGACGAGGACTCAGAGAACTCAATTTGCTTTACATGTTGTTAGTATGTCATAGACAGCCAGAGGAATTATTCAGCAGTTTGGTTCAAATAGAAAAATAGAATAGATGAATCAGGTGAATTTCATTACATCAATCCATTGAAAGGTTTCTAATGAACATTTTTATTAAGAAGTTGATCAGCATGCAACCACACTCTATATAAAGATAGATGAAGACTGGGACCGAGGGTATTTAAACACAAATGCCAAAACCCCTTGTCCTCAATGTGGTTTACGTTATGGACATGCCTATCATAGTGTTTAGTGAATAAAGGAACCATCATTGTACATTTTGTTAGTATATGTCTAGCTGTTTCTGGTTCAGTTTCCCTTGTGCATATTCTACAAAGTGATCTTTCTTGGGTATTGAACGCTCAGAGCCAGTGGCAGCTAATATTGGTAAATGGTTGATGCGCATAAGGAGTAAAAAACCCCTTAGATTGACAGATGGACACAAGTTCAAATATTTCTGGGCCTTTCTGTAGGTATATAACATATGTATGACAAAGCTATAGCTTTTCAGATTCTCTAAATGAACAAAATTGTTTTGCCAATCCCATATATTCAAACAATTGGTGTTTCAGATGTTCAAAATTGGTCCCCCCATTTCAGAGACCAATCTATAGGTTTAAACAATGCAACCATATCAGTTGCAAATTTAGTGTGTTTATTACTACGAATATCTTCCTCGATACACTTCAATAAGGGATTAGCAGATGTATGACAGATTTTAACATTCAATTCGGCCCTCTTTTTCAATACCACAGATTTCAGAGATAAAATCCCCAGCTCCAGTCTCAAAATAGCCATGGGTATGCTCTGAGGGAGCCCAAGGAGCCTCCTCCAGAACTTTCCCTCAATGATCTGCAACCAATCTAGGTTCATGTTGGTCAAAAACTCAAGGCCATAGGTTAACATGGGGACCAAACACTGGATGTACAGTTGGCGCGCCCACCAGATGGAATATCCACTCTGAGTGTGTGTGAATTGGCAGATCATAGTTGTTAAATGAGCAGCCTTGATTTTCCGGACTTGCTGACACAGTTCATAGTCACCTTTGTTATCAAATTCAATCCCTAGATATTTATTTTAGTGAGTATATTGAATCTCGATAGATTTTATATGCATACATGGGCGAGCAACCTTTCCACGTGAGTACAATAATATTTCGGTCTTATTTTGATTGATGACTAATTCATTTATCTCAGCGTACTTCGAAAGCCGTTCAGCAGAGCGGAGCAGTCCGCTAAATGTACGACCAAATATAACTAGATCATCTGCATAAGCCATTATTGTACAGTGGCCTGAACCTATTTTGGGAGGTCAATTATGTACATCCGAAACAAATCTAGGCAAATCTAGGTACGAACAGGTTGTAAAGCGGGGGTGCAGTTACACATCCCTGCTTTACACCTCTATTCTGCCCTATAGGTCTGGTCATAGAACCTCCAATATCCAGTCTCAATTGTACTGAAGTATTACTATGAAGTAGTTTTAAATAATACAGCAGGCCCTTGGGACAAGACAGCATTTCCAACTTGTGCCACAGCATATCACGATTCACAACATCAAATGCTGCCTTGAAATCTATATAGAGGGCATAGAGAGGAGGACTATTAGGCTGCAGCGCTTTTGCTCTAAGGCTGTTCATAATTAACAAATTGTGTGAAGTTGAGTATCCTGCTCTGAAGTTATCAGCCCAAGCTTGTAGGTACTTTAATATTAAAGAGGCAAACATTTTGCCAGAACAGTCAAGCATTGATAAGAGACGATAATTACCAGGTTCAGTTAGACTCCCTTTTATAAAATACTGGGTTTAATATAGCCGTCTGCCAAGTGGCGGGAATTCTTCCATCCCTGAATATTTTATCTATCAGGATTTTTACGAGGTTAGCTCCAAATATGGGATTCTTTTTCATCACAATATTGGATAAACCGTTGGATCCCGGGGCTCTGGAGGATTTTAATTTGCTGATCTTAAGTATTAATTCATCCACAGTAAATGTGAATGGAGGGATAACTTGAGTAGTGCTGTGTAGGGGCAGAGGGGGCAGAATTACCTCTCATACCATTACGATTCTCAATACATTTTTCCCATTCATGTGCACTTATGGGATTAATCTGGTATATGATCCTACTCCCCTGTGCCGACCCTAATAGTGTCCAGATATTACAGGAGTTCCTAGAGCACAATACCTTTATGGTATGTTGCCAACATTCATGGCTTTTATCTCTCGTTCGCAATTTTAACCAGAGGCGATATTTATTTTTTAATTTCCTGATTTCCTTGTAAGTGTCCAGGATGGTTCTGCCACTTACTCTCATTTTACGAATGTTCCTTCTCAATATGCGTTTGGTGTCCCGCACCTCCTTATCGAATACCTGAGTTAACACCAATCGTTAACAGGGACCTAGATGTAGCATGATTGCCGGAGAAGGTATGGATCCATTTTTCGAAGTCCTCTAGTGGCATGACATTAAACAGGCTGGAATAATTCATATCCCAGACTTGAATAGTTTGGCCAGCATTTGCCATATTCTTCTCAGACCATACTATTCTAGTAGTGGCATGATTAATTAAGAGGTTACCTGTTTTTATAATACTAGGAGCATGGTTAGTATCTCCAATCGTCAGGATTAATGCCTCATGATCACTCCAATCATTCACATGTACAATCATGTACAATCATATCTTTAACAGTCATAGCAACCTCTCCACTAGTAAACATATAGTCCAGAGTACTCCGTGCACTCCCAGCCCTCCAGGTATAATTACCCAGACAATCACTACATATGCGCCCGTTAATTATTTCGAGATTCCAATCTCCGAAAAATCTCAACCAGCAATCCCCCTCAGAGTCAATAATACCAGGCTCCATATGACTGTAGGGTTGCAGAAATTCATTTGAGGTGGTACCGCCTCTCCCTTTCATATGACAATTCAGATCACCTGCAGCTATTATAAACTTGCCCTCTGTCTCCCACTTCCAAGAAGCAAATAAGTCATTTAACTGTTCTTGAATAGCTTCTCTGAAGCATGCACCCAGGGGGTTATAGATATTTACTAGCAATATTTTTTCCCATATAACAATTTGTCTGGAAGTAATTGTTTTCTCGACCCCTATTAAGAGGCACCCAGAGGTTCTTCTAAACTTGCCCTTAGAGGCCAAAGTGTGATATAGCATATAACCAACAATAACAATGGGAGAAAGCAACCATGTTTCTTGCAACATAAAAAAGAATGGCTAGTGATTAGGGGTATGGAACCAAACTGGGAAAGCAAAAGTTTAAAACCATGTGTATTCCATGTCAATAGAGAACAAAATCAAAGTTTATGCAACACTAGCGGTAAGGCATCAGCTAGCCATTTGAGGGTATTTTGTATGTCACTCATTTGGACTTGTTTGCCTTCCGTCAGGGTGGGCTTAGTGTGTTTATTGTTTTTAGAAGTTTTAGCTATCACAGTAAACAAAGGGTCATCCGCCTCCGGATCCACATTCACTCCTAGTCCAACTTGCCCCAAGCTGGGCTTGTGGCTCTGGATAAGTTGTGCTGATGCTAATACTTTACAGTGAAGTGCCGTTACATTTGGATTGTTCCCTTTTAATGGTTCCACGAAAGCAAAGTCTTCAGAGAGGATCACTCTAAGTTGCGGTATCTTATGTAGACAAGAAAGCACTGCTGACCTGGACAGCCATTTTCCCCTCGTTTTCTGATTCAGATTTTTGATTATACAGATTTTATTACCATCCTGTGCGGAAGCCCTGGGTGTACCAGTTGATTCCACCTCCAATACTGACTACTTCTGTTTCCTTGTCTTGGGTTTACCACAGTGGGTGGAAAATGTGTTTATGCTATTATCAGTGCTGTCACCAAGGTCAGAAGCCTGGTTACTACTGTTCACCACTGATATCTCGTGGGTCTTTTCAGTCAATACCCAACTTGTGAGTGTTCCTGGACATTAGCCAAAGGTTTTTTAGTCTTAAAGGCTCTTTTCCGCACTTTTTTAGATAGAGGATTAGCATTTTCCAGAGCCTGTGATGCTATAGGTATCGGGGCTTTTTTTGCAGCAGCCTTTTAGCCCTTCTCCGCTGTTTCCGAGAGAAGAAGGCCACAGAGTTTTCATTAGGTTCTACAAGTATCTCTTCAGATAGAATTACTTCTGCATTTGCCAGAGCAGCCTGGTTTTATCCACAGGCACATTCTCTGGCATTTGCCCTGAATCTGGCAAATTCAGCTGCAGTACCATGTTCACGTGGATTCTTCCACATAACTTAAGTAGGATTTTAAGGGCAAATTGTAATGATGACATGGACTCTTCTAGGTCCGCTATTGCAGTGGCAGTATATGTACATATCTCGGTTTGTCCGTTTTCATTCAAAGTAGCCGAATACTCAATGTGCATCTGAAGGTTAGGAGATTCTGAAAGTCGCCCCATGGCCCCCTCTAATGGGGGACCAGTTTCAGGCTGTAGTACCTGCGCTGCCACTGTTAATATAGCTTTTTGAGGATTATTCAGTTTGTTCTCATTGGCTACAACTCCATTAATAGAATGCAGCGCCATTGAGCGTTGTATTGAGAGGCATAGATCCAACAAAGAGTTGTTGTCAATGTCCTCATAATTCGTTGTATCAATGGGAATCGAGCCGTTCTGTATGGGGGTGATTGCCTCCTCTAGCGCTGTGCCTTTGGCAATGGGTAATGAACGTCGCCTACTTCAATCAGACGCTTAGAACTTTTTAGTGAGTCCATATCCGATGTCGACTTATTCTCTATTGTGACTGCCCTTTCCTTTCCTTCATTAACTTTCATTCCATTTTGATCCCTTTTTCCTGAGTCTTTTATTTCAGAGTGCAGTAACACACCTCTTAAGTACTTTCTTGAGTCTTTCTTTAATTGATTCTTTCTACCATTCTTAGTTTGTTTTTTGCTTTTTTTAGATCTCTTTGGGGATGGTACTTTCTTCACCATAGGCTCTTTTGTTGGAATAATATACATTAGCTCTGTATCATCACTGGTTCTCACAGCTATTTCCATGAAGGCAGTTCTTTTCATGTCAAAATGACTAGTACTTAATATGTCAATATTTACAAGGAGTCTCGACAGAATCAGTGTATGAGCTCTCACTTCATCTCTGATATTATCTTACAGAGTTACTTGTGCACTCAGTATAGAGTTTAATGCCGATATGGAAGGAGATGAAAGTTGTATACATTAATCTTCTTCACATAGCGTGTGGTGGAGTGCATTTTTACTGCTCACATCCAGCTCTTCTGCTAAATTACTTAGAGACATTAGTTCCACCAGTTCCGAGGGCGATCCTGCCATTCATTTACCATAGCACTGTCCTTGGGGACTTGCAGGATTTGACGCTGGGTGTTCCATGCTAGCAGATGGCACCGGCTGCATATTTATATCCTCAATTACCACCTCTTGAGCACAGCCTAGCTCTCCAGCACCTTCCAAGAAACTAATATCACTCCTATTATTTCGAGCATTGTTCCTTGCTTCGTTCCTTATGGAATGTGGTCGTGCATTCTTTGCAACAGTACTAGCACCCACTGGTTTAAAAAAAGGTGCATAACCTATGAGAGGGGCCTGGCATAGCCATCTTCACCCCCATACTGTGGTCATTTAATTAGAGGGACTTGAGGTTTTAAAGTAGCCTCAAGTGGAATGTTAGGCACCTTTTCACTGCTTTTAATAGGTGCTGATTGTTTGGCCTCTGCTATACCCAGACCAGCGCAAATTGCATTTAGAAGCTCTTGTTTTTGTTATGGGATGTCATTCACTCTGTCCTCCAGACTAATCAAGCCTCCTGATGCCCCCTCCAATATTGCAGGAGGTGTTTGTGGAATTTGCATCTGAGAGACCTTATTTCTTCCTTTCTCTTTGTTAGTCTTTTCTTTAGCACTGTTACAGTAAATGTTGATTGTATCAACAGTTATTTCCTTGTTTGAGCTGGCAGCATCCTTACATTTTGCGTCTTCTTCCTTGTTGAATATTGCTAAGATGTATATTAATTGTACCGACAAACAGCTTGTACCAGTTAAGCTATCACATGGCAAGACGTCGTAAAGTCACTTAATCTGTCCTCCTTTATGCTACAATCAGGCTGTGATAATGCATACAGGCTCGCTTTAATATGGCCTAATGTACTCGCTGATTCAAAGTAGTGGAGATTGATGTTAGGGGTGTATAGTTTTTTTCACATCGTCTTTTTCATAGCTGTACTAGGCCCAGGGGCGCCCTTATTACTGCCCTCTCCCCAATTTCACAAATTATTTCACAGAATATTCACAGGATATTCGGCTAGCAGCAATCAGCTAGCAATCGTGTAATTTCTGATACGCAGGAAGATGTAAGGCTCTAAGGCCAGCAGTCACTTCCACGAGAACTCAATTAACCGCAGTTATCATGTACAGGTTTGGGCTTTATGGTACAATTTTCGAAAAAATGTGGTCAAAAATTGCCAGGTTGCTATACAAGCTATTATTAGAAGTCCTCTGATTTGACACACGTATACAGTTGTAGCAGTCTGCCGCTGGTAAAGAGACAGATTATGGGCAACTGGCAGTCAGAGTAAGTAAAGCAGCCAATTATCAGTATACAATTTTTACCTCTATAGGTTTCACTCGGCTGTTTAGCTGCTCGCCGGTGGGTCTGCACTGCTTTCCATAACTCCAACACCGCCAACACCAGCAACACTCTTATCACTCTGCTCACTACACTCCAAGAGTGGTATATGTATGGTAAACTCCTCCTCCTCAGCAATGGAAAAGGTTAGCAACACTTTGATGACCATTATTGCCACATTATTTAGAAACTGGAAATGCCTCAGTTAATATGGTTAAAGTTTGTAATATTGAAACTCTGTGAACAATTGTTACAGTTATGTTGCTCTAGGCACAGAGACCGAGTTCACTCTTTTCTTACTTTCCTCTGTCAAATACATCTCCCAAAGCTATAAGAGACAATATTGGACCTTACAGAACTGCTGGATAATGTAAAGCCCTATTGCCAGATGAGCATTGATGGTGAGGCTAAGACTATGATTTAGGATAGGCAGAAAGATGAATATTCTTTACCCTGTTGAACATATTTTGGGGTCTGTTTTGCACTTTATTGATAATATTGCAGTCTTTACCTTTAACCTTAAGAAATGTACTACTGCAATGTTTGACATATTACACACTAGTAGTGTGGAAACAAATGAAGAGACATTAAGAATGCCTAAACTGAAAGTGAAGAGTTGCCAGAATAAAGCATTCCTTCTTTATTGATGTTCCCCACCAGTTATGATAAAAAGGGTGCACCTGCGGGATGCAGGTATTTACTTTCTTCGATGAAAGACATCACCCGACAAATGGCACTGAGTTTGCCACCCATCAGGAAAATTACTGAATTGTAAGGCAATTCACCATAGCCGCACAAACTTGGTTCTGCAGGATTGTACATATAACAAAGTATGCTGAATGTTTCTTACATAAATAATTCTTTCGACATTGATCAGGTGAGCTGTGACATATGTGGATAAACACAGAGGAAAATGTTTGAAATGTACTTAGTTTGAAATGTATATTAACTGTAGTTCAACCAGGAAAGAGAACAATCTTTAATTCTATAGGCTCACATGAAATGTGTTCCAAATTGAGCACATGAGTAGTTAATCAAGAATAAAGGAAGCATTGAATTTTGTTTTAAATTACAATGTGTCTTTTTGGCAGGATATATTGAACAAAAGGGAGTGAAGCCATTGTAAAGTATTTGAAAAAAATACCCTGCACTGTGTCAATACAATAGAAGTTAATAAGCCTTTAATGCATATAACATCATATGATGTTTTTAATTGACTAGACCAATGCTATTTTTGTGCTGACTTGACCACAAGTTAAACTCCATTTTAACCCCATTTACATGTTCAATGGGTCATGGTTTAAATGTCCCAGGAGATTTGGTTGGGCCACATGAACTTAAAGAGGTTTTGTTTACTTTTAATAAGAAAAACACATTTGGTTTTCAGATTAAAGGGCCCTTGCACCAAGAGCCCAGAGTTAATGTGTTGCCTCCACCCTTGTCATCCCATTTCAAGTAAATATTCAAATAAATACATCTTAAAATCCCACCGATGCTGAATCTACAGGGCCCTGAACGGATATGAATCAGAATTGCTCACATGACAATCACCCTGTTCTCTAAATGCAGAGCTATAAAAAACAGTATTGCACTTAGGGTGTTGTCTTTGACACCACTTAAGGCAATAATGCTGACTAATTGCCCTTTAATAGAAAATAGACAATGGGTCCTCTCTGAACTGTTTGCATGACTCATCATGCTATCATAAGGGTTTCTCAATTCTAATAAAATAAACGTAAGGCATGAAGTCTGTCGTAAGAATATTTTGGGCTATTTGAATCAACACTATTAATATGTTAAAATTATGTTTTGCTTACAACTCGATAACCATATAGCCTATAAACAAATGGAAAGCTGTGTTATGATCATGAAATTCTCTGCGATCAAACACATTGCATATTTGGTTATGATGCATATTTTTATGAATAATAATAACTTAATGAACAATTATTGCACAAAATCTTCTCACATGTCCCCATGTGTGTGAGTGCCTGGGATACAGAAATCACTATTTCATTGAGGTTGCATTTTTCCACAAAGAAATATGGAAGACAAAATATTCTGCATTTAAAACATTTTAATTGCAGATTAGAACCCCACCTTTCATGTAAATAAATTATGATCAGCCTATGATGATTGGGGCTGGGTTTTCTCTGTGAGTTTCTGAGATTTGACCCACCAAAAAGTATGACATAATGATGACTAAGCATGGGAATATCATTCATGGTAAAAAAGGACACACACAGGGAAAATAGATGTCTCTGCCTGGTATCAACATAATGGATAACAACAGTTGCAGGATGGGAACCGAGTCTGGTTATTACTTGGAGGATTGGGCCCTAAACATGAGGAGACTATTACCAAGAGGGAGGAAACGCTGATTGGGGGTTTCTTGAAAGCCTATGATGGTATCTTCTTGCTCAGCGAATTAAAGGAGGATTTCAATGTGAGTATAAACATAATTCCCCACTTGTAATTAGATTTGTTCCCTAGGATCATTGCCCTGTTAAGTCTTTGGGGTGGGATCTTACTGGGGAGGTGGTTTAAACTAGGGGGTGCTCACTAAGACTAGAATATCCATATTTCTTTTGTGTGAAATGCAACGGTACTTTGCCACTATATTTTAAGACAATTGAGATGTGACTTCTTGTAAGAAAACATAGCAATGTGTGTGCTCTTTCTGATAAGGAGTGAGAATAGGATACTGTAGTTTGTTCATGTGAGTTACTCATATATCATTGTATTAAAGATAATGTAGTTTACAGTTAAATAAGAACACAAATGATTTTTCTGTGCTGTATGTGCTGTTTAAAATAGAGAACATTTCCCTGTGTGGAGAGATCAGCAATTTCTAATTGAAGGCTGAAACAAATGGAATCATGTAGTATTCAGGAGTAAAATTAAATATTTTAGGCTGTGAATCAGTGGCCTCCATTCATAGCAGAAACAAACAATTTATAAATCATCACCATTGTAAGCCACATGTATTGAAAAAGTTAGAAAGGAATGGAATGGAGTTTAGCATTGTTATTGCTACACAAAAGATGCACTTCCAAATAAACACTATTATTTCACCAAGGATTTTGTGTTGGAGTGAGAGGGATCCTATAACAATAAACCCAAATAAATTGAGGGGACATGGTTGTGGCTCTTTCACAAAGTCAGAACCATGGGGGGATATATAGAGTAGATAAATCAATGCTGTGCATTCTAAATTGATGACACTGCTTTCCTAATCCAAACCAGCAGAAATAGATTAAACATACTATAACCTGATTGCATGCACACAATAGTTATCCAATAGCAACCCACAACTCTGCATTCACAAACAACGGGGGGACATTCATGTAAATATGTTTGCATACATGGCATTTTTCTATGCAACGTTGCTCTGCTACCAATACTTGATTTTGATATTGGAGAAAATAAAAGTTTTAATCTGCTGTTTATTAACATAAACTATTTTTATATAAATGTTAAATAAAGAGAGCTTTAATGCCCTGACTGATAAGCAGAAAGGTTTTCATATAAGTGAGATTGCTGCTTAGTGAAGGAATTGCATTATTCAGGATTAGAACTGTTAGAAATACATGTTTTGATTTATGGTGTGAGTGCATATGTGTGCCCCCTCATAGAGAGGTTGTCACAGGCAGGCCAATTCTTATTGTGTAAACAAAATATATTACATTACATTTCATTTGTTAAGCGCACTATTGACCCTTAGGCATAAAGGCGCTGACAACGGAAAAACATATAGCACAAAAGAGGACAGGCTTAGAGATGAAATATCATGAGACTCCTCAGTGGTTATTCCACTATCCCCTAATCGGAGACATCCTTATGTTCCCAAGGTCAAACAAGAATGTCTTCAATTCCTTCTTGAATGATGCAAGAGAGGAGTGACTCCTCAAGCTTGAAGGAAGATTGTTCCAAAGCGAGGGGGCCCTCAACTCAAATGCTCCCTTTTCCGCCTTCGTTGTTTTACATCTTGGCTGTATAATTTGATTAGAGCAATCAGATCTCAAAGATCATACATTACTCTTGGAAATTATATACTGTTGTAAATACTCAGGCATTACTTGAGACCGACATTTGAAAACTATAACCAGTACTCTAAAATGAATCCTGGCTTCAATAGGTAGCCAGTGTAATGAGCGTCTGGCCACCTTTACATGGCTATACCTTGGAAGTCTAAGAACCACTCTAACTGCTCAATTCTGGGCTACCTGCAGTCTATGCAGCTCTCTTTGATTTATGCCCAGAAGGAGGCTACAGCAATAGTCCAATTCGGCACCTATAATTGCCCTGGCTATGGTCTCTGCACTTTCCTGCGAAATTATGGGCCTCAGAAGAGCCAAAAGTCTGATGTAATAGACTACCCCTGCCACCACTGATGAGACATGGGCTTTCATGCTTAATGTCGAGTCCAAGATCACTCCTAAAATGTTTGTCTTAGATAAGGGAGTAATGATGTCCTCCCCTAATGTGAAGGAGCTGTAATCTTGACTTAATTTGCCAATCGCCTTAGAACTACCGACTATCATCAGCTCGGTCTTACTGCGATTAAGAGCTAGAAAATTATTCAGCATCCATTTTTCAATTAGGGAAAAAACTCTATTCACCTCCGCCTCATCCGTTTTGTGGTGTCCCGACAGCTTAATAACACATTGAGTGTCGTCTGCATAATTAGAGAACACAACCCCCTCCTCTTGTAACATATAGAAGAAAGGGGCCATGAACAAATTGTAAAGACAAGGGGACAAACTTGCACCTTGTGGGACCCCATAAAGAACAGAAAGTGGGTCAGCTTCAGCCGTAGCCGAGCAGATCATCTTCAAAACCTTGACCCTCACCCACAAATGCATCCACTCTGCAGCACCAGCCTACCTGGCACAAAGGATCCAGCCGGCCATGCCCTCAAGACCAACCAGGACCACCTATACCAACCTACTCACTGTACCCATGGTGAAAAAAGCAAGAGCAGGGGGTACCAGCTTCCCCTACCTTGCGGCTCTACACTTGAATGCCCTCCCCACTGCCCTGCGAGCTGAACCTTCTCTGACCACCTTCCGCAAAACCTTGAAAACCACCTTGTTAGCTTGATTCTCTACCGTTTCTCATGTACACCCGCCATATGTATATCTGACCTGTGTACGCCTCCATGAATAATATGTGTTACACCTATGTGCCCAATGCTGTAACTTATGCATAATGTACGTTTTTCTGCAAGTAACAGCGCCACAATGCCCTTGGGCTGCCTGCGTGCTATACAAATGTAAAAATAAAAATAAAATAATAAGACTCTACTTGTTCTGTTCTCCAAAAAAGAGGCGGTCCACAGGGCTGCTGGTTCTGAGAGATTAGCCACCTCCTGTAGCCTTGGGATTAAGATCGAGTGCTCCACCAAATGAAAGGCCGCTGACTGATCTAGTGAGATTATCAGGGATAGTCCACTTTTATCCATTTCCCCCATTAATTTTGATTTCAATTCCAATAGTGAAGTTTCTGTCCCATATTTTTTCCTAAAACCCGACTGAATGGGGTGGAGGATGTAATGCAGGTCTAAGTGCTCTGCAAGTTGACTGCAACCCACTCTATCCAGAATCTTTAGTAAGAAGGGTGTGTTGGAAATAGGTCGGAAATGTAAAGGATTATCCATTGGCAATCCCGGAATTATCAAAGTTTATGGATCTTACTGTGATGACTTTACCTGCATAAAGTAAGATTACCTTTGATGTGTTTTATTTAAATACATTTGAGTTTCAATAATACATGCTGCTTGTTTCCAGTCCCAGAATTGTTGGGTGGGATTTTATACCAGGGAACACCATTTTAGGGATTGCCAAATAGTGAAAAAAGTGACTTGTCAACAAATATCTCAATAGTAGTACCCCTGAAAAAGGGCAAACAGAGTTAGGTATGTTCATATGATGCTTTTTGCTGGGTGCAGTAAGGAACAAGGCTGGACTGACCTAAAACATGTTTTAACATATTCCAGTTACAATTACGTTTCACTGTACAAAAAAGGTTTAAAGTTGGAACTTCAATGTTGGGGGTTTTCTGGGTTTGAAGAATATGGTGTTTCTGCTATGGGGTATGGATTAGGGTGATCTATGGGTTTCAGAATATCTCTTGTTTACCTAGTGACATAACTGCATTTTGATGCACACAAGTCAGTGTAGAGGCAGGGATGGCGAGGTCTGGACTGGTGGAGCAGGACTCAGGAGGGGATCTGACAGGCATTGGTAGATACTTGAGCACATAAAGGAGAGTTGAGTCTGCTGGAGTCTCTCTCCCCTGTCTACTACAGCGTGTGGGAGGGCTTAAAAACCCTGCACCCAGAGCGGAGTGGTGAGCGGAGTTGGGTGAGGAGAGTTGAGTCTGCGGGGGCAGAGGCAGACGCAATATGGACGCAGCCCAGAAATCTGATAGACCACCGTTACATCAAGGGCGAAAAAATAGCAGAAATGAAAAATCGGACGAGGTGGTAGCAGAGTCAGATACTGACAACAGCAAACGGCGTCTAAGGAGTGTGAAATCGCCAGCCAGGCGGCTGAAATCCAAGACGCTTCCCAGTGAAGAAACTGCCCACGAGGGAAAAAAGGATCTACATACTCCGAGGACTCCTAATAACAGCATGAGCAACAAGCTCAGAGAGGCTTGCATGACGGCAGCCTTGTGCGTCTTCGAACCAGGGGCGGAAGACGCACAAGTAACGACAGAACCACAAGTCCCGCAAACAAACCTAAGCAGTGAAAGAAAACAAGACCTACCAGGATCCGAGGTGAGCAGTGCCCTGCACACCGCCGTTAAGGCGAGTGGGTTTCCGAAAATGGCAGCCGGAGGGCAGCCGCTGACGGACCCTCAGCAGGAGCGCTGCGACGCCGAGGACCGGAGGGACCGGAGGGAGAAGAAATCACTGGAACAGCCAGCAAACCGCGGAGCAGGACAGACAGGCTTGCCTGACCCAGGGCGGGCCGGGAGGAGCCCCACGCAGAGCCCTACGCAGATGGGGAACATGGAGGGGAGTGGCCTAGAGAAACGCTGTGAGAAAGTCCAAGGTCAAACAGATAGCCCCAACGAGCATACCAAAGGGACGCAGATAGCGGAATTGGCAAAGAGCCAGGCTAATAGTCTGACAGCCACACAAGAAAGGGAAAGTGTGGATGTGAACAATCTACCACAAGAGAATGAGGAAGGAAGTAGGCCTGACTGGCCACAAGAGAAGAATCCCAAAACAGTCATACAAGCAAGCGTACACAGGAATCCAGGGTCTGCTGACATTGTTGAGGAATTAGGCATAAGTGAGAAAGCCATAGGAGAAGAGACAAAACAAAGGGAGGAAAATCGGATGCAAGTGCCACTCAATAAATCCATCAGGCACGAAGGGAAAGAAAGCAGCACAGAAGAAAGTTGGAGAGAAAGTGAAATGGGGACGTCAGACTCAGATTCGGAAACGGAACTGGAGAAAAAAGCCCTAGAAGCAAAACAGAAAAAAAGGATAACTACCAATAAATCAACAACGCAAAGAAAAAATCAAGAAAAGAAGAATATAATGAAAACAGCAAAGAACAACCAAGAAAGAAGGTTTGGAAAGCTAGGAAAAACGAAAACGACAGGAGAAAATATAAAAAAGAAACCTCAAAAAAGAAATGAGGGAATGCAAAAAGGACCATTGCCAGTATCCTTGTCAGGAACATTGACAGCATTTTTCTTTAACCAACAGAAACGAAAATTAGACCCAGAAAACGATCTATAGGACGCAGAACTGCTGGAAGCGGTCGAGGTAAATTCCGGAGGGGATAGCCAACAGACCCCCGGGGTCACCATGGCGCTAGAAGGATCACCAGCTATAGGTTTGTCGCAGCTCTTGCAGGACAAAAGGAATGCGGCAAAAGCAATCCGGCGGCAAATAGAAGAACGAGAAGAAAGACGGAAGCTAAGCACCATAAAAGAACATCAGGAGGCGCCCTCTGAAAGAGGGGGGAATACCTTAAGAACTGAAGACGACAACCAAAGACAGGCCCTGGCCCGGGAGAGGGTGTTCCAACTAAAAGACCAACGTCAAAATGCGGCCTTCCCAGATTGGGCAAAAGCACACCCGCATTTATAGCAGCTACTTCGTACCCCGGAGAAAGCAAGAGATCTACATGGAGTGAACCACCAAAGAGAAGCACAGAAAGAACAACCTAAGTGCGCAGGGATGGAGGAAAAATCACACAGAACCAGGTTAAGCGACAGCCTATTTATGGAAGCAATGGCAACGCCAGGGAAAATAGCCAGCACACCGAAATCGGCGAAAAACAGACGGATAAGCGAAATAGGCACGCCGATACAAAAGGAGTCCCCAAGTAAAAAATCGGATCTACTAACAATCATGTCTGCAATAACGATCGCACTGGCCCCATATTGCAAACTGTACAAAACAATAAAAGAAGGAATACAAGATAATACATCAATTCTGGCCTCTATGTCCACAAAAATCACGCATATAGAAGGATACATCACAGCTGTAGAAGAAAGAAATGACGCCTACAAGAAAGGGTGGGAAAAAGAACTGGAGGACTTAAAGAAACAAATTGAGTACTTAAAAAGGGGGACGGAGGAGGAGGATCAGAAAACTAAAAAATCGGAGTCGGAAAGTAAGAAGGCTGCAACTACAGATAGGCACAAAGGAGACCAAGAGATAAAGGAAGTGATGGAGGAAAGGTCCAAACCCCCACAAATATACCCAATTAAATCGGGACTCCCAAATCATCCTCAGAGAAAAGCTCCAGTGATATTGAAACTAAAGAATAATGACAAGGTAGAGAAAGCTCCACCGAAAGAGAAGGCGGAGCAGCAGGAATCAGAAAAACCAAAAGAAGAAAAAAAAGAAGGAAATAGAGAGGAAAGTCCAGAAAACAGGCTGAGAGAAGGGAAAAGAGACAAAACGAGAAGCTCTCCCCTTTCGGTTGAAGATTTTATGAGTGATACTAACTTGATGAACTTGTCCCAGCATTGGGAGACCGCCTCCAACAACTCAGTGATAGAGGTGAACACAGATCAGCAAATACAAAAACAAAAATAATCAGAAAAAGAAATAGAAATTAGACAAAACATGAAAGCCCAAACACCAAAAAGAAGCCAAGAGGCAAGTGAGACCCAAAAGAGGACAGAATTGGAGATACAAAAAAAGAACAGAGAAGAAGAACGAAAGCCCTCAAAAGAGCAAAGAATAAGTGAGCGGTCACCAACACACCGACAACAGGTGATAAAAAGCTCAGAGGACAACAGAAGAACTGGTACGTCGAAAGCTGAAAAACAGGAACGTATATTCAAACTTGAGCAACTAGATCCAAAAAGAGGATGTATGATCCTGAATAGGAAGACGATTTTGAAATTAATGAGCAAAATGAAAGCGCTGAAAATGATAAAAACAGAAGACATCACGTTAGTAGAGCCTTATCATAGAGGAAAGATCGCAAAGGCATACATTCACGTGAAAGAACCAATCCGGCAAGACACGGAGGCAAACGCAGCTATTGAAATGGGCCAAAATGGGTTTGGGTTGACAGAAATAAAAAGAGAAATACAAAAAGAAAAGAAAGAGCATCAGTACGATCAAAAAGAAAAAAGGCCACACCATTTTACTTCACGGACAGAAGAGCGGTATCGATTTAATAGAATAGGAAAACATAGAGAAGAAAAGGGTACCGACTCGGAATTGGAGTATGGACGAACGGAAGACAGAAAAGATAACCGAAGATACCATAAGAACGAAAAACAACAACATAATACACAGTCAAGGAAGGAGCACCAGGACACGGGCTCAGAATATCATAACCTACACTGGAGAGTGGAACCAAGACGCTTTCAGAGACATTTTACCCCAGAGAGAATTGGCCGCCACAGTAGAAACGAGAGAGCAAAGAAATCACCCCCGAGACAAACAAAGGAGACGTCAACGGACACGGGCCCGCTAGCATGGCTAAAAGCAGCCTTAATGCGCAAAACAGAGAACTAGCAATTAACGCGGTCACCGGCACCTACATGGGATGAACAAAGCAGTGGTGACCAAAAAGAAAGCAAGAAATGTCATCCTGAGGATACACTCATTTAACCAGACCGGGCGACGTGCGCATTAGACATCATATGTCTACAAGAAACCTGGTTACAAGAAAAACCCGGCCTAGACAGCTATGTAGTGGAAATAGCACCTGCAAGCAAGGGCTTGTTAGGCCGACCATCCTCAGGTCTGTTGACAGCAACGAAAATGGGAGTGGGCCTGGCAACACCGATAAAACTGCATGAATCATATGAGATGCTAATAATACTGACCACATGGACCAACGAAGGAAAATCAAAGAACAAGGCGATTTTCAACCAAGTCATCATAATAAACACGTATTGGAACCCCCAAAAGATGACAAACAAAACGTACTGCGCAAAAATGGCGGAGATGATAGACGAAATCAAAACAGAACACGTGAATGCGGACATCATCGTATGTGGTGACTTAAACGCCGATTGTAGGGAGGGGAACGAAGAAACAAAGTTGGGAAAGTGTCAAGGCGCGACCCGAGAGAGAGGTATCGCATGGGAGAACTTGATTAAACCAAGAAATCTTCATAACATTGCAGCTCTATTTCCAAAGCAAAAGAACATTCCAACTTGGGAGAGCTTGAATGCAAAAGCTACCCTAGATTACATCTTTGTGTCGACAGAATTCCTACCCAGAATTGAGGAATACAAAGTTCAAAGAACCACACACAGTGATCATAATTTGCTAACATGTAAATGGACAGGATCACAAACAGAAAATCATGTGTACAAACACAATCTCGAAATAAACAACCAGCAATCAAGAGTCCGTCTAACAGAAGAAGATGTAAAAACGATAACAGCAAGATATAGACTTCCAGATGAAGCCCAAGGACAAGTACCACAAATTCGACCGAACTACCTACCATTGCTAATACCATACAAAAAACCAGCGAGGAGTCAACAGAAGAAAACGTCAAATGCATTGCACACATATGATAAACTGGTGGTTGAAAGAAGAAAAGTGGTGAGGAGGTTAAGAAAAATTGCAATAAAAAGAGACCAGCAGGAAGACTGGGAAAACTGGCAGATGAAGGCTAAGAAATATAATCAGTGGCTAAAGCAACATAGATTACGGATGTACCAACAAGACGCGGAAAGTATGTTGAAAAGTCTTGGCTCAAAGAAAACAAGTGATTTCTGGAGAATAATCAAAGCAGCAAACCCCTCGAAGCCACCGGAACTGACAAATCAAGTCCCTGAGTCAAGTTGGAAAGCATATCTAACGGCACAATTTGAGCGACCGAAAACACAAACAACTAAAGGATTATCGGACCCGACAGCCACTTGGGTGAACGTGGCAAACGCTACAGACATTGAAAGGACTATCAAAAATTTAAAAACATCAAGGGCCCCTGGACCCGACGGGTTGACAAATGTCGACCTAAAGCAATCAGCGAACACTTGGGCAGTGATAATAAGCAAAATCTTATCACATTGAGCCCAGACAAAAATGGTCCAGGAAACATGGCTAAAGGTCATAATTGTGCCAGTGTATAAAAAAGGCGAAAGAGAAGACCCGGAAAGCTACAGGCCCATAGCGCTGTTAGACATTGTGGGCAAAATCTATGCAGCCCAGCTGTTGATCCATTTCAGAACATGGGCAAATACTGCACCCTGCTTCGACACTTTTCAGACAGGATTTCAGAAGAAGGGAGGCACGACAATAAATATACTGATCCTACAGATCCTGAAAGCGAAAGTAAAAGAAGGAGCCCCAAGAATCTACCTAGCATTCGTAGATCTATCAAAAGCTTTTGATAAAATCGACCGAGAAAAACTATGGCTAAAACTGAGCAAGTGGAAATGCCCAACGTCCATCATGGCCCCAATAAAAGCGCTTCATGAAAATACAAAAATGAGAGTAAAATTGAGCAAACAAGGCATCTTGTCGGAAGAGATCGCAATCCAGCGAGGTGTCAAACAGGGCTGCCCACTAGCTCCAGCCCTGTTCATTGCTTTTTTGGGTGACTATCAGATCGAAGAGGAAATAATACAAGCTTTCCCACCAAAAATTGGAAATGAAATCATCCCACGACTATTGTATGAAGATGATGCCATCATTATCGACCAAACTCCAATTGGGCTGCAACGAAAATTGAACAATCTGGCAAACTATATGTCAACAAATAATCTGGAAATCAACACAACAAAAACTAAAGTGATGGTCTTAGAAAAAAACGCATACAAAAATACAAAGCAGCTGAATTGGCATTTGGAGAACGCCAAATTGGAAGTAGTCGACAAGTTTAAATACCTAGGGGTAACCTTAGATGGATCGCCAGGCGACAAAGCAATACAAGATCAGTTATGGGACAAAGTTAAAAGACTTACAGCACAAACTAGACTGGTTGACAAAAAATTTGGGAAATTTTCCATTGTTCCAGCGATAAAATTTTACAAGGCAAAGGTTGTGCCTTCTATCATTTATGGTATGGAAGCCGCCTTCAACTTGCCGAACTCAATATGGCAAAAACTGGAAGGCCACGTGTGGAAGGCAGTATTAGGCCTACCCAAATCAACCTCCATGCCCGCAATTAGAAGAAAATTGGGCTGGGTCTCTTTGGCCTCATCAGTGGAACAAAGCAAGCTGAGACTATATAGAAAAATCATAATGGCCGATTCCTTGCCAATATTTGCGGTGATATTAGAAGAATTAAAAATGAGCACCTGTAAAGCGCTCAACAATTGGGCAGCAACAATACAAGAAACGCTAAATGAAATATCATGCACAGAAGAAGATCTCAAAGAACCCCAGACCGAGTAAAGATAAAAATTGAACTCATGGATTGGATCCGGACTGTAGACACAGCGAGAGTAGATAAGTTACTCACCCACCTTCCACTGACTTTTAATAGGGTGAAAGAGCCACTGAATTACTGCAAAAAATTTCCGAATAAAAAGATGAGGACCACATTTTTGAAGGCAAGATTAAACCTGCTGATGACCCACCAAATTTTAGCCATTAGATCATCGAAAATGGATAACAGCTGCTGCCTATGCAAAAACAAAGAGGAAGTGGAATCATTGCAACATCTAGTCCTAAGATGTCCAAAAACCAGTACAAACAGAGACAGATATTTACAATCATGTCTGCAAGGGGCGATGACGCTAGATGAAGAGGCAGTCTGGAATAGGCTAATCTCAGGAGAAACAACGAGATGGACCATAGCGGCAGTAAAATTGATAGATCTAGCTTTCGAAATGATTTCCAACACACAGGCCCATATGAAAACAGCAGAGGTGGCCGGGCCAGTGAAATCGCCTATTGTAATCTAAATACGATGAACAATTAAAAGACAGGGTAATCCTGAGAGAGAAGGCGCAAAATGACTATGACCTGAGAATTGTCATTGCAAAAACGATTATGATAAGCGCCTTGGCGCATCTGAAGAGGAAGAAAGGTTCTTGTAAAAATCGTTAAAATTTTTCGATTAAAAGCAAGTAAATAAATAAATAAATAAATAAATAAATAAAGGCAAAAGGAACCCAGTGAACAGTGTACACCTGTGGTTTAGGCCATATGAAGGGTTATTGGATTAAATGTGTTTGGCCTAGCATCCACAGTTGGCTACAAAAAAAAGTGTTTTTCAGCAGATGACTAGAGACTCTGGGACATCTGTCAACTATTTAAAAATACTACGATGGAATATGAATGGGGTAAAGGCACAATGGAAGTCGCAGCAAGTTATTACATATACTACAAACTGTATATATGACATAGAGTGACTTCAGTAGACACACCTTACTAAGAAGGATAAACCAAGGTCTCACTGTAAGTTATGTAATGGAGCAATGACCATGGAGCACATTCGATAAAGGCGGTTACCATTATTGTCTTGAAATATCTTTATTGCTTTATATGTAAGAAGTCTGATCCAGAAAGTAGATGAGGACTTGTTGGATTTAAGGATGACCACAGGGAATATAGGCTCCAAATCGGAATGATCCTGGGCTATTTAATTCAGGAACAGGTACTTTGGGAGGACCCTCTCATTACATGCAGGGATTTTAATTTCACCTCTGACCACAGCCTTCACCCCATAAAGACTGTACTTCTTATAGCTCACAATTTAATAGACCACCTACAAAGAAGGGGATTCACAAGATGATGAAATGGCTTGATGTGGTTGATGTCTGTATGCCACATCGCCAAACTGATATGGAACTTTCAGTTTATTTGCATGCACAGACCTAGAATTCACAAATAGAATTGTGTTAAATAAGTAATTCTATCCTCGAGGTCATAGGCTAAATACTTTATGGTCTAGTACTCAACGGTGTTCTAATATCCGATAATGTAATTTTAGCCATTAGAACCTTTTTAGATATCATGGTATCTTAAACATGGGCCTGGTCTTTTCCCAGGAATCTAATTGAACATTCTCACTTCTGCAGTCATATTGAGACAAAAACAACATTTTTCTTGTTTGCTTATCTACTAACACTTTTACCCTTTGCTGACATGTTCAAGACTCACTTTCAGGATGTTCTAAGCGCTTACGTTTTGCCCTTTTGAAGTCACTTAGAGAGAAAATTCAGAGAATTTCAGAAGATTTGTCCTCAACTGTATGAATAATATCCGGAAAAGAAAAAAACGCCCTAGCTGGGGCCTAGTTCACACGGGAGAAAAAGGGCTCCACATATGTCTTCATCCATTATAAACAGCGATGGACTAACATTAGAAGAAACATCACAAATAATTGTCAATACCTCGTCCTCACTGTACACTAACTTCTAGTCCACTGCTGTTGAGGCAACACAGCTGTCTCTACCAGTCAGGATAGGTGACTAGTGCTTTGAATAAAGAACCTTTGAGAAAAGCTGGAAGTGTAGGAAGGCAAAAACGAGATGGACTGAACACAAGTCCAATATTCGCACCAGGAGTTAGAAATCACCAGTAGCAGTCCATTTTGTAGAAGCACGCCATACTGTTGCACAGTTAAAATGTGTCATCCTAGAGCAGATAACATCAGGCAGCAGAGGGGAAGATGTACAACGTAAACTGTCACAGCGGGAGATCCTATGGATTGAACTTTTGGACTCATTGAGCCCCCGAGGCATGAACACCGAGTTTGATCTAATGTGTTTTGTGTGAGACTCTAACATATACTCTGCACGATGCAAATTATATCCAGGCTGCTTTTTGCACTGTTTTTAACTGTATCCTTTTGAATCATTGTTCATCCAACTTCAGACTCGATTTACTGGCTAGATTATTTGCTTGACTTTGCTTTGTACCTGACTGAAGCTTTACTGCTTAGATGAAATTGCTTTTTGGCCTTGTGGCACTATGATTGTTGATACCACACATGTTTGTTGTCGGCACTGTTAGGTTGCATTGCAGTAGTGCCATTGTGTAATTCCTCATTTTTGTATTATTGGAGCAAATATGCACTACAAAGGTGGACAACACACATGTATATGGTTAGCACAGTGAGGTTGCACTGCAGCTGTGCCATTGTGAAATTCTTCACTAATGTACCATTTGATCAAATATGCCAGTGTACCTGCCATCACTAAACAGCAGCCTGTGCACGACCCCCCTTAGACGGATGCATACTTAGACGACCGCCACTTAGACAAATGTATAAGATTGGTGCGTCATGGGGGCACCCCGCGGATTCTGTTGAACCGCGGTTGTGCCCCCATGCACATCATCTACTTCTTATTTGGCTCATTAGACAGACACACACGATACCTTGGGGACCCGGACCGCCACGGGGACTCTACAGCCCTATGAGTGCTGCCGAGGATAAACGCGAGACAAAGAATACAAGCTGTTTGCTTGTTTTCACGTTTAGCCAGTTCAATCTCCATGACAACCACGCTTCGGCCGAGCACCCACACCAAGATGGCCACCCCCGACTGCCCCGTGCGCAAGCGCGGGGTTGCCGGGACAACTTAGAACGCTACCCTTATTTGCGCCGCGCTCAGTACAGCGGTCGTTGGGAAAGGAGAAACTCCATAACTAGGTGAGTGATTATCCCGACCTTAACTGATAGCAGGTTACACAGCGTTATAGATGCAGTTAATTGCTGTGCGCTCTGCACTTTGGGGAGGCACACGCTAAATAATGTGGAGACACCACTCCTTTGATTACATACTGATGACCGGGCACAAACTGGACTCTTGTCCTCTACCCTGTTGTCAATGAATACCACAAAACAGGGAAGTGGGTAAATGGATAAAGTTAGTTTTATCCTCATGAGGGTCTAACATGAACAAACATGCTTAGTTTACTTATTCATTCTAGGGTTTCTGCCGACCGTGCTTTGCCGCCTCCCAGTCTCCAGTGATTCCCACCAGAAGACCGGGTGAGTGTACGGGTGCCATTTACATTACACTACTTCTGTTGGAGAGGCTTTTACATAGATCAGTATGGTTATTATTTCATTTATTCTTGATAGGTCAAATTCTGGACCTCACCAATCCCATGGGAGAGGTTAGTAACATTTGTCTCCCTTCACCTTTTCTTTTAGCTTCACTATATTAGAAGCAATTATTAAAATAAATGTCCATTTGAATTCCACAGGATCAGAATTAAGGAAACTACCACCTATTGTAGCTCACTGTGTATAGGAACAGTGAAGCCCCTACCCTGAAGATGGATCTTTGTCCCGAAACGCGTTGGTCATTTGTTAAATTCATAAAGGGCTTCCCTGGAGGGAGTTGACCATCCAGGAGACAAATGTATCTAATAAGTTCTGTAAAAACCGGAAAAATTGTGTTTTTATTGTCATGCTCACTATATGCTTGATGTTTTGATGTATTGTTGTAATAGACAATCGTGCTGGAAATTTGATAGTGTATAAGATTAGAGAATTAAAATGAAATGATTCTCTTAACTATTGATCTGTGTACTGGTTCTAGTGAAATACACACTGTTCATTGAAAGATTTGCGGCAAATTATACAAAATAACCATTCCTATTCAGTAAGAGAATTCATGAACTTATAAGTATAAATCGAAACCCCTAAGGCCAAAGTTTACTCGAGTATTAACGAATCAACACTGGAACTTAGGTTCCACTAGGAGTGCATTTGGGCTTACTGGGTAGTAATACACAGTTCTGGTTTTGGTTGAATAATGGACCATCTACTTCTCTTACTTGGATGACCCTGCAAGCATGTATGTGTGTCTTCAGGGAAGTGGCAGTCTATAAACTCAATTATCATTCTATTTTCATGGGGGCTTTCTTCTCCTAGCTGGGCCCATTGGATTCTATGTTCTGGATATCCCACGATGCGTCTCATGCTTACATAGTTTAAATGTAATAACTGGGCTACCTTAGTGAATAGATTGAAACAATAATTTGGAAGTTCTTGAGACCCATCCAGATATTTCCACACCATAGCACAAAGGAAGTTCTCTTTTCAACTCAGAGAAATTGCTTATAAAGCACCCCACCTACTAGCCTACAGACGTTAAGTTGCAATATTTCTAAAACTCTTTGGTTACCTAGAATACACAGATTTACTGGCATTTGGACTAACAGGACCTTACCTGACATCTTTCAAAATTGCGCTGGCGAGCAGTGGGTGGACTGTGGAGTGCAGACTGTGAGCATCAGCTACTGCAGTTTTGAGACGCTGCAGACTGTATATAAAATTGCCTGTTATGTTTAACAAATGTCTGCAAATTACTTCATCCACCGCTGAGTTAGCAATAGTAGGTATTGCCAGCTTTTATTAATTGATTTAAACTGAAGGGTCTAACTCGGAGGTAGATTAGTTGTTGGCACATTTATCAACAATGGAACCAATTATTTGCTGCATTCAAGATGCTTTAACATTGTTTCAAAAGTATGTACGTCATCATAATAAAGACTTCTAGCAATCAATCAATCAATCTAAGCAACTGTATAGGGCACAACAAGTCATCAAAGTTCATCATACAATCATAAGAATTACAAACAGGTATAGATACAAAAGTTCAAGTTGCAGACATAATCATAAAAAGATTTAAAAACGGTCCAATACACAAAAAGAGCCATGAAAGGATTTTGGGAGAGTGTACTCTCAGCCCTAACAACATTCCTTGACCTTCTTTGGTCGTGGAAGCAGAGATACATTGTTCAGTCAATCACCTGAACACTGTTTCCTTGAGCATAACCGTGACCAGTGAACATGATCATACATTCAATAAAAATACTAAAACAGATAAGAATTTAAAACAGAAAATGTAAAAGAAACATAGGGAGAGTATACTGGCAGCCCTTAATACCGTTCTTGGTGCTTCCTCAAACCTCTAGACATAGCTACGTTGTACCATCAGTTGGTCTAATACACAATCTAGCATAACCAGGCCTGATAAACATATTGGACTACATACGTTACTCTTGAATGATCTGCAGGGCTTTTACAAAATTCAAATGCAGCCTGCGAAATGCGAATATCTGCATCCCTCAGCATTGATCTCAGATAGCGTACTCATAATAGTGTCAACAAATCGCATAACAATAAAAAATGTACCTGTGTCTCCTCACCCGTGTCAATGAGAGGGCATACATCCCCCCCACCCCCACCTGGGTCCAGGGCTTTGTCACACGTGTGACATGTAAGGTACCCATTCTTTTTTAAAACATTTTTTATAACTTTGTTTATTTTTGCACAAGGTAAGTACATACAATATTTTGGGACAAAAAAAGCATTTCAGGAAACAAATTGCACATACATTACTTTGCTTCAACCTCCAAATTCTACCCATTCTAAAGCTGACATACAGGGTTCTTGTATATGGTGGGCTAATGCTGTCTAAATACTCCTCAGGTCACAAATGTGGTTTACATGCCAAATAGTCTGGACCTGATTTCAGCATACTTGTTGTTTCTATCATTCTCATCCTGGTAGCAACAACAGATTTACTCTTGAGCCTACCAGAAGCTATCCTCGCAATGCTATCAGGGCTGTCCTAAACATCCACTTCATCCATATCGTACAGTATTCGTTTCACGTGGGCAAACAAGGTATAGACCCCCCCCTCTCTCCCCCCCCCCCCCCGATAAACTCAAAAGATGTTTTAGAGCATCCCAGTATTTGCCCAATCCTTCTGTAAAACACACACGCGCCCAGTATAAAACAGGAAGCAATGCGCAGATTGGGCAGATATGGAGTTGAAGATGGAGGAGTGCATTAGGTGAGCATATTGGAACTTGGACCAAACTTTTTAAATGTTTGTTTTCAGCTTTTTCCATTTGCTTATTTTGCACCATATAGTGGGGCTGGGGTAACTTGCCTGCAATATTATTCTTAGGCTGGGGTGATAGCACCTCTACCATGCCTTCTAAAGAAACTCCTGCGTGCACTACTGTATTTCCCCAGAACAGCACATGCATTAACCAAATGTGCAACCCAAGACCCATTTTCATTAAAGCTATTTCCTAAATAGTTGTAGGACTGCACTTGTTCCAGGAAATTTCCACCAAAATATTCCGAAAACCGAGGCCTGAAAACAAGCACCTTTGTTTTCCCTATATTCAGGGTAAGTTTGGGTTCATCGCATTTTTTTTATAAAGATGTCCAAATTGTGCTTTAACCTTGTGGGGATGTGGACAGAAGGACCACGTTGTTAGCATAAAACAGTGCGGCACACTTGCCCTTTCACATTTTTGAGGCAGTCTAAGTATTCTCTCATCAATGCGATGATCTCCTCCACATATATGCCAAACAGAAGGGGGACAAGGTCACACCCTTGTCTTGAACCCTTTAAGACATCAAAAGGGTCTGTTACCTCACCACCAAGACCACATCTCACAACTGCTTTATTGTTGTGATACAGGGCCTGGATTATAGAGATCAAGTTGTCTGGAATATTCCTCTTCCTCAAGACTTGCCTAAGTATTCCCCTCGACACACCGTCGAAGGCCGTCGTAAGGTCAACAAAGACAGCACACAATTTCATCCCCTTGATTAAAACACATTTCTGTATCATTAAAAACAATCTAAAACGTTGGTCCATGGTACTTTTCTGCTTTTGGAACCCAGGCCTGGAGGTCACAAATGGCATTGTTCTCCTCTGCCCAGGTTTGAAAATAAGACACCTACGCAAAGATTTTTTCTACACTATCTATAAGTGAAATCAGCCTATAATTAGCTGGGGACTCGCTACCCCCCTTTTTATATATTGGTTCTATTAGGGCACATTGCCATCAGGGTGGGACCCTGCTCCTCGTTGAAAAGGTTAAAAGGACCCCTGTCTGGCCTGTGGGCCTTGCCACTTTTCTGTGAAAAAATCACATTTTGTACATCAAGCAGATCCACTTCAAATTCATCCACCTCCCCGTGCTGTGCCTCAGTCCGCTGGCTTATCGCAACATCCAGTAGATACGACATCCCCCAGGGATATTAATATAAGCTCGAGAAGTGCTCCCTTCAAGTGCTTCCAGGAATACAGCAATCAGAGGGAGCTTCCCCTATTGTATTCTTTCCTGCAAGCAGCTTCCAATAAACTACCAAATCCCCTTCCTGAAAAGCCTACATGAGGCATGACCATTTTATTTATTTTTTATATGCCATATTTTTTTCAGAGCTAAGCTTTTTGCATTTAAATATTCATTGATGTAGGGCACGCTTATCCACATTAATGTCTTTCTCCAAACACACAAGCAGCTGTTTTTGTGCATTCCGACAATCGGAGTCATACAGAACAGAAACTGCCCTCATCGACCTTAAAACCCAAATTGAAGACCTGAAAGACAATGGAAAGTTAGCCCTCCTTTTACTATTAGATCTTCCTCATTGTTTACCGAGCAGATGACTCCATAATTCATTCCCTGGACCCGTGTCGGGGCCAGGTAACCCTTCCCCCATTTAACTCTTCCCCCAGGCTCGTACCTTTTTGGGGCCGAAGTTCTTACCATAATGGTGAGATCCACTGCAGTCGATTAGTGCAAAAATCAATACTCAGAAACCTGACCACCAGATCCTGGCGACATAGAAAAACCTGGATACAATTAAACTGACTGCTGGGAGAAGAGAGTTGGTTACAATTCACAATATCCTCCCTGATTATAAACAAACAGCCCTTTGTGTACACAATCCAGTGGTAACACTTATTCCTTATGGAGTGTTCATCTTCCTGCATGCGCGTATTTACGAAATGGGGGGCTATGCCATTATTCGTTCCGTGGTCAGCAATTCTTCGATAACCATTGGTTGATGAAACACTCCCGGACACTGAATGCCTAAGGGGCATCCTTTCCGAGACTGACCTCTCGTAGGGCCACACTGCCCTGCCCATTTAGGAATAAAGGAGGAGCTGCATTAAATACTTCTTTTGGAGACGCTGTCGCTCCTGCTAAAATTTATATATTTTATCCTGATGCCTAAGCAACCTGTCTGAGATGCCAACGATCTGAAGCAGCGTGCATGTGTTTCCCCTTGGCCGATGATAATTTGTTGTTGAACAGGCGTTGTTGCTTGGCACATGGAGGATGTAATCAAAACATCACTGAACTTGGATGATATTTTATTCATATTTAGGAACATATATGAGATTCTGCTTGAGATCTTGGGTGTGCATTGACAACCGTCTGCCACCCGAGTCTGCATGATGGAAAGAGTTACCAGATAGTGCTGTGTAATCCATCCTTAATGTAGGGGGCAGGACTCACCTTTGGAGCCCCTGAATCATTTTCTTTGGTAGTTAACCTCACCAGTAATCTTTATTTTATTATTTCTCTTTGTAACTAAAACTTGTTTAGTTCTTTGTTGTTGTTTTCTGGCTAGCAAGTGTTGCTCTTTCTTTTGTATTGAAGGCATGTTCTTTTTTAGTTCACTGTGAAAAAAAAAAATACTGACACCTTTTTGTATTGCTGCACATGCAACAGTGGTTCGGTTGTCACTGTGACAATCGTGCTACGTGACACGTTTATTTTAATGAAGATCGGTTTTTAAATGTGCACATGCGTATGCCACTGAAAGCAGAACAGTGCTACCAAACTTTGGTAGTTTGCAGATAGTTGTGATTCTGTAAACACTGTTGTTACTCTGCTTAAAGTGACACTAAATCACTTGTGATACTTGACAGAACGCTTGATAGAAGACAAGACATATTTTGTACTGAAAATGGAAAAGTCATACTTCTGAGTTGGACAGTTGGATTGGTCGTAACGTAAAGCGCAGGCCTCATTTTAATTCCGAATAAAGTTCAATTCCATAGAATTTGCCAGAGAATTTGAGAGAAAATTTGCCCAAGTACCACTTTCATTGGGCACACTTTTGAATAATAAGATATGTTTCCTGAACAATTAATGAAACTTCCTTTTTTAATTCATTTAAATGTTGTGGATTTTGTATGCAATGGAAAATGATGTATGCACCTTAGAAAGGTCTATGTACATTTCCATGAAACATTCCATTGACATTTTTATAGAGTTTTGAGAAATTATTTTTTAAGTTACATAGAATGAAAACTCTTTCACCTTTAACCTGCATGGGAATTGACATAAACATTCGAATGAAACTGTCCATAGAAATATCTGCACAATCCTTGAGAATTCTCAATCTTTTAGTATTTACCATGGAAAATTAAGCTTTTTCGGTTTTGACATGAATGGTTGTGCTTTAGCAACATCCTGTGGGCAAGACAATGTTAAAGTGAGTAGAGGAAAAGGGTGTGGAAAAGCAGACGATTTGGTTGGCATAAAAACAGCCAATGCTATTGCCATGCTTTCATATATCACATATTGTTATTTGTTGTGTCAGGGCACTCACCATACTTGCTTCAGTCAGCTTGTGGCAGCACAGATTCAAATTGTTATTTGTGTGTCCTTTTGTTCATGCTTTCTTCTGACAGAATGTTGCATCACAAGTAAACAAATGAAAAGTGTAGAGCCCTGTATTTCATGGATTCCAGGGGCCTCCCCCTTGCACTAGTGCCTCTTCCTCGTCATTATCATAGTCCCATTTTCTTATCCTCAACCCTCCTACTATTCCTCAACCTAGTCACTCTTCTTCATCCCTCTTGCCTAACTTAGTCCCTTAAACTAGCCCAAGTCATAGTCATTCTTCCTTGTTTTAGTCTCCCCTCATAGTCGCTTTTGCTTCTCTGACCTCTTCATTGTCTTAGTCCCACTTCCTCGTACTAGTATCTCTTCCTCCTCCTAATCCTTCTTAGACATTCTCTTCCCTCTTACTTGCCCCTTCTTCCTCACCCATGTCCAGGTCACTTTATGCTTACTCATCCTAGTCCCTCTTCCTCATCCCAAGTCCTAGTCACTCTATCTTGTCCTAGTACGTTTTCCTAGTCTCTGTTCCTCCTACTCTTCCTCATCTGAGTCTTAGTCCATTTCCCTCATCAGAGCCCCTCACCTTAGTTCCTCTTCTTCTATCCTTCGCCCTAGTATCTCTTTCTTTTTCCTCATACCAGCCCTCCCTCCTTCCTTGTCCTAGTGTCTGTTTCTAGTCCCTAATCCCTCTTAGCAGACCCTTGTCTCTCATCACCTCCTCATCCTAGTCCCGCTTCCTCTTGCATGTCTTAGTGCTGTTTTCTCGTCCAAGTCTTTCTTCCTCATCCGGTCCCTCTTCCAAGTCCAAGCCCTTCTTCCTTGTACTGGTCCCTTTTCGTCAACCTAGTCCCTTTCCTTATTCTTCATCATAGTCACTGATCCTAGTCCCCCTTTCTCATACTAGTCCCTCTTCTGCCTTCCAAGCACTAGTCCTTCTTTCTATGCCTCATCCCTCTTCTTTGTCCTAGACATTCTTCCTCATTCTAGTAATCTTACTTCCTCTCTCCCTCATTCTAGTATATCTTCATCATCCTATCCCTCTTCCTTTTCTCTTTATCACATCCTGTAAATTAGTGATACTCAGGTAGGTTTCATAATGGGATGGTCACCAAGAGATAATAAGCGATTATTACCGAACATCATTTGGTGAGAATGAAGTGGCAGGGACCCCTCATTTGAAATTCATGCTGTAGATGCTGAGAACGCATTCAATAGAGTACAAGGGGGTACTTATTCTGAGTACTACAAACATTTAGCCTAGAGGAGGGGAATCCTGCAAAAGACTAGACTGTTATTTCAGCTTTCCATGGCTAGAGTCCAAGCGGGTGGTTGCTATTCAGACGACTTTGCTACATACAGGGGAACAAGACAGGGAGGCCCAACATCTCCTCTTCTTGTTTCACTGTACACAGAACTGTTATTGATTTTTAGTAATCAACATACAATTTTCACAGTGTTGCTGAAATTACTGAGTAATCAAATATCCTATTATATAAGGATGATATCCTATTTTATAAGGATGATATCATACTAGCACTAATGTACCCTACATTTTCAATAAATGAACTCATGAATGTGGTACACACATTCTCTACATTCTTAGGGTCGAAGATTGATTGGTAACCTCAAACACCTGCACTCAAAACACAGACTAAGGGAGTTCCCAATTCCAATGTGTGGCATTGAAACTCACATTTCAAGGAATATTCTTAAATGAGGGTTTGCAGGACATGCCCGGAGATAACGTAGATCATACTTGGCCCATCATTCAGAAAAATCTATCAAGGTGGAAGGCACTGAGACTTTCTTTTTTTGGGAACAAGCAAACACATTCAAAGGTCATCTGTAAATGAAACTACGTAGTGTGCTCCCGTTACAATTGCTAATATGCTTACTCAAGAAAATTCAAACAGGACTTAAATATTTTCTAAATGGAAACCTAAAGTCTAGACTTAAGCTTGAAAAAGTGCATGCACATCCCATAGAAGGGTGCCTCCGACTCTCTAATCTAGAATTATATTACTTGCCACTAATATGCCAAATAGCACCATTCAGCCAGAAAAGGGGATCAGATCCACAGTGGGTCTTTTTGAGAAGAATCAGGTGCCTCAAGTACTAGTTAACAAATACTGTTTGATTCCTCTCATCCTAGAGATAGCAATCCTATGTTACAGACAAACATACGCACATGGAAGAGGACATACTAAATGATGAAGATAAATGAAAATGGGCACAGAGAAAAATCTCTCTGAGAAAATAAAATAATTTGAATGGATAAAAGATCAGTTACTGAATGGACTGTCAGGATATGAATACAACATTTTGGGCACATGCAGTGCTATTTTGAGCAGTCACCATCGGACAGATGGAGATGGCTCCAGCTATTACACTGCCTCAATCAAATCTCTAAGAAATACAACATGATTCTGATGAAAGCACTACTGCTCTTCAGGACTACAGGGATTTGTAGTGGTGCCTAACCTCCTACTCATCCCCAAACTACATATAAATAATGTGTGATATAATTGATAAAGATGAAGCAGGAAAAAATAATGGTATACCTCCTTAACCTCGTTATGATAGTATAGGCAGAGGAATTAATATATTCTTCAGCACAGCGTGAGTCAGCATGAAAGATTCCAAAGACAAATAGTGCATCAACTAACAAAATAAAAGAAATAACCAATTTAGGTTCTATAAAACATTGTAATTAAAGTAAGAGGAGTGGGAAATCAGTAAAAAACAATAGTAACCCACCCATGTGAGGAAATATATAGTGAATGCAAACCTTTGCAGAAAGAGACACTCTGGGTATTGAAAACATTGGTCTTCAGGTAACAGTCTCACAGAAGAGTCAAATAAGTTTAAGACTATGGGCCTCATTACGAGTTTGGAGGTAGCCATGCCGCTTTTAGCACCATGTCCCGCAAAAGTGGACTTACCGATCCATTCCAACCTTGGAGGGCCCGGTAAATCTCTTTCGCGGGACCCGGACCCGGTATATCTCCATTCCCATTTGAGCCCCCACAGGGCTCAATAGGAATGGGGAGGATGCTAACAACTGGCCCTTTAATGACGGGCACGTTGTTAGCATCCTGGTCTGCTAGCGGGCCCCGCTAAGGACGCCTGGTCTGACCAGGCGTTCCAGAGCCGATCCCGCTGCAGACCTCGTAATAGGGTGGACCGGAATGAACGGTGCCGGTCCCTTACCGGCACCGTTCATTCTGTGGTCGCCTACCTCGTAATGAGGCACTATCTGTTTTAATGTAATAAGTAGGGTCTTCAATGCAACTCGTGCCTCTAGAACACAACCAGTAGACCGAACTACTGTTAGAAACCTTATTGCTTTCTTGCAGGAGATTGACAACATAAAACTGGGTTTGTGGGAGTTATCTAGTGTGTTAAATGTTTTCCAGTCATCCGAGCAGGTTCAAGGAAATTCAGCAATATGGTGCAATTCAACAAGTGTTACTGGCTCGAGGCCTGAAGAAGGTTGTGACAAGCAGCAATGTTCAAATACATGGAGTTCGAAGGCTTGACTGGCTGACAATGCGGGACGCAATGATTCGACTTCTGTGGTGAGCTATATGAACTGGTTCCAACATCGCAATGCAGTTCAACAAGTGACAATGGTTTCATGCTAAGAATGCAAAGAAGTTTGGGACAGACAAGTGATGCTCAGATCAGAGCAGCTCAAAGTGCTTGAAGCGGTTTGTAGTGTAGCATGCCACAAGCAGCTCCATTTTCTCTTTGAAGTAACTCAAAGATGTTTTGAGTGCTTTCGGTGCCTCAAAATCATCTTCAACTGGACGAGGGAGCCAGGGGCAGCCTTTTATGTTGCTAGGATTACTGTGTGGCTAACCACTGGGTCCTTGAAGAAAGATGAGCCCACCTTGTGCCCTTTCATGCCAGGGAAACTGCCAAGGACACTTGCCGGTCTTGCCACTTCGGTAAGCAGAGTCCTAGGTACCAGTATCCAGCTCCATAAATGCCTTTTAAACAGTAGGTCACTTCACAAACTCCCCTGAATTTATTAGGGAGTAGGTTTGCACCCTCCTTGGAAATCCTTCTCTTCACCCCTGTGACTGGAGCTACAAAAACAACAATAGTGATAGGCTTGACATTGCAAGAGGACTAGTGGGGTAAACTAGTGTTACTTGTTGCTAGGAAGAAAATACTCTAACTCAGGAAATACATGTCTTTACCTACTGCAACTAACCAGGCAAATTAAACTATATCACTGACCTCATGTGAAAGAATATTCCGCACAATCCTAGACATGAAAGCAGAGTTTAACTATATTATTATTATTGTTATTATTATTATTATTATTATTATTATTATTATTATTATTATTATTATTTCATATATATTGGTTTATCAAAACCTTTATACATATATAGAAAACATATGACATACATTTAATTACAATTAATAACTATTTCAATTTCATATATAGTGTCACATAATTCATAATTAAAAATCACATATCAGAATAAAACATCAAAGTAAAACATCCAAGAGAGCAAAATCCCAAACTACTACATATAAAGATTTTTAAGTGCTGAGGAAGATTTCAATGGGCTCAATTTAACCATATCTAATGTAAAAGAGAGGCTAACACCCTCCTAATAGCGATTCTTCAATAAGTTTATAGCATGGTTTTATAAAGTTCACTGCCACCAGATAAACACTCTGTTTATCACCATCTAGAACATTCTTCCACACCATTGCCTCAACTGACAGTCAAAATCTCTTCTGAAAAGGACCTGGGAACTTTCTAGGAATAACAATGGTACCTTCAAAGCTTAGAAACACATGTCGACAATTTTCCGAAGAGGACATCTGTTTTACACAAATTACACATTTTGTCATTTTGGGGAATTCTCCTTCGTGGACCCCCAACAACCATGGTGAGCAATTGGTTTATTATGAAGCACAAAACAATCTATCGATAAAAGGGGCAAGGAGACCGCCTCAGGTAGGCCGAAAGTGTGTCCTATGACCTAAATGTGATTTTACTGTCCCTTAATACGCTGCATTGCTTTAACTTGTAACATTGTTTGATGCTGTCAAAGTCCCTTACGTTATGTTATATTCTAAGCGGATCGAGAGCTAACAAGTCTCTATTAACCCCTCTTTCCAGTAAAGTATACATTCAGATATAACAAAAGGAATTTAGCGCATTGCAGCTTTTGTTAGTTGCTATTAATGCCGATTCCCTATACAAAGAGGGGTTCATTCGAGTTTGGAGGCAGCCATGGTGCTCTTAGCACCATGGCTGCCTCCAAGCCCGGGTCCGGGTTCTCTGAATGGGGACTTACCGGGTCATTCCAACCTTGGAGGACCCGGTAAGTCCCACATTCAGAAAACCATTCCCCATTCCCATTTGTGGCCCCATAGGGCTCAATGGGAATGGGGAAGGAGCAAATAACGTGCCCGCTAATAGCGGGCCGGTTATTTGCTCCCTGGTCCCTTAACGGATCCCGCTAAGAATGGCTGGTTAGACCAGCCTTTCCTGGTGGGACCCGCTAAGGGCCTCGGAATGTGGCGGTAGGGGGTTAACAGCACCGGCATCCTTACAGGTGCCGTTAACCCACTACCGCCATACTCGGAATGAGGCCCAGAGTCTTTTGCTGGACTTCTAATTTTAAACAGTAACCTCAATATTTTTGCCATGATATATGAGTGAATCGATTGAATACCCAATTCCAGGCTGATAACCAGCACAGATACACAGCTTAACTATATGTGGGGTCGTTTCTAACATTTACATTCAGAGAATGAAGGTGGAAATAACACAGGAAGTCTACAGACCTCGAGGCCTGAAGAAGGTCCAGAAATTAAGCACATCTTGATCAATTCAATATGAATTCTTGAGAATTTCACAAAAGTGGCACCTGATCATAGTATATGTCAGATGGTGTTTGTCCCTTGTTTTTTCTGTTTTCTTTTGTTGCTCTTTATTTTTTTCTAATATGTTAAGTGTTTTATTGAATTATATGTTTGAACTTTGACTTACTACATGTCCTTATGTTTTCAACCAACCATCTAAAAGGGTACAGACGAATATTAGACTGACCCCAAATGTTAACAAGATAGATGTTCTCTTTGTTTTATTAAAACTGATGACATGACATTTTAAACGTGCTTTTTTTAAATGTCACATTGCTAATTTCTAAGGATCACATTGAGCATTAATTGTAGTAATAATAAGACTCATCCCTTAGTCTTACTGTGTAGGGCACATTATCAAAACGTAAAATAAACAAATACATTATTTTCTGATGGAAGGTTATCATTCCTAGATGAACAGTCTTGTATACTCCTAGTATACTTTTTCAAAAACCGATCAAAGAAGCTACACAGCTGCTTTGCATAAAATCAAACAACATTTTCAAAAGATTAGAAATAGTGCAGACCTTTATATATGGCTGTGTAAAGGGGTTGTATGATTGACTCACAAAGTACTGTGGAATTGGTGCTTATTTAAGTTTGCACTAGTCTTACCCTAACATTAACATGTTTGCAACCCTGGATATTATGTACTCATTCGGACAGTCTCATGGTTTGGAAGAGAAGCTATGTCTGTGATATCTAGCAATTCACTGGGGTCATGAGACCTTCTTGTTTTGGGCGATAATATCCAGGTACACATGGTTGGAGATAAAGTGTCCCCTCCTATATGAGGAGAGCATTTTAGAATAAGAGTGGAGACTGGGTCTCAGGGTGAGGATGTCTGTGAGTGTGGGGCTGTGCACATGCCCAGTCTCAAGGCACAGACGTCCTTAGAAAAATATGTATCTATGATATGCACTCCCACCATGAAAAATGTGGTATTGTCAGCGCATAGATTATATTTATACAGATCACACCCAAATCGTAATGTTTCTTCAAACATCAGTATCAGTGGGCCACAGCTGATGAATGCATGGTAGCAATTCACCACTGGATGAACACACTTCCTTGAGCTAAGGGCAGCACATCACATACCATGACACTCCCATCTAAGAGAATGTACAAGGATTATAACATTACCCTCAGACAAAAGAGCAGGAGGGCATCCATCTGCTTGTATTACATTCTTGCAGTTATTTTGCTGTAACTTGAAATTGCTCTGAAGCTTATCGTATTAAGCGTGGATTGTCAATTGGATAAATTGAGGTCAACAAGAATTTGCATTTGTCTGTGAAAACCAATATTCTGCATTTGAATGTAAACAAGTGTAGATCATTGTTGTCCCATTTGTTGGAGAAGGGGTTGAAATCTTTGTATTATTTTGTGAGTTATTGTTATGTTACGTTGATGTTAAGCACACACAGATACCATCCAAGGGCAGCCTCAAGGGGTGGTCACGTGGCTCTGCAAGAAAGATGACAGGTTTGATTAGTGAGGGACGAATGATAGGATAGGTCCAGAACCATGAGAAGCTGGCTGTGTGTGTTGGCTTGGTAGGTTGTGTGCACTGGCTTCTTGTATCTGTACGGGTAAGGTCCAATGCCTTGGATGTTTTCTGTGTGGCTGTTTGTTGTGTTGGGGGTGTGTATGTGAGTTTTAAGTGTAGATTGTCAGATGTTTAAAGTGTATTGTGGGCTTTTTGGTCATAATGAAGATAAGTGATTCATTGGGGCCTATTCATGGAATAATTTTTGCTACAGAAAATAGGGTACATGTGCTTGCAACTGTGCGCAAATCCTCCTTCGCCGATTCATGGAATTGAATGCACTGTATTTTTCCTGGACTTGCGTGGAGTTTGCACTTGCTTGGCATGTCTATGCGAGCCGTCAAGGGCCTTGCATGAGTCTTCAGGGCAGACCGTGGGCATGGCTTGCACAAAGGGCTGGGAAGGGTGCGGAACACCAACAATGGGGAAGAACCTGTAAAAAAGTGGGCGTGTTAGGCAGAATTAAATGCAGTACCCTTTGGGAACACTACACACAATTACGACTACAGGTGTGAGCACAATCTCACCTTTGGTACATGCCTCTACTACACAGTTATGTGGTACAAGTGGCTGAGCAGCCAGACTTATCTCAAGAGGAATGTGAGCAGTACAAGATATTACACAAAGGACTTGCAATCACAGTATTGTTCAAACAGACACTTACTCAAGTTTTGTTGGTAAAGTAATATACATTTATTTACACATTTAGTTAGAAAACATTCCACTAGTAATATGCAGCTCAATATCACACTATAATACACTACAGTACACAACCAATAAGTTTCTGAACAAGTTGGAGAAAAATTGCACTTCAGTAACTTTCAATAGTGGTAGAAAGACAAAGGTTATAAGAATTAAAGCACAGTTACTTTAATAGGCAGGGAAAATAGTTTTGGTTCACTACAAGAAGCAATTCAATTTAATACGCCTGCGCCAAAGTCAATGGTTGAGTGTCTTGGATAGGATAGCATAGTTCTGGTAGTAAATGGTTAAGTCTTTGCCAATGTTCTTAGAAATAGTTTGCCAGAAAAAGAGTTATATTTCGGATTGGGAGCGAACAAGATCCCAAAGTTGGGACAGTTTCACAAACTTTCACTGCGGCAGAAAGGATTTCCACACTGCGTTAGCACAGTCCTTATGGATGAAGAAAAGCTGTAGCTGAGGCAGTTGTTCCTGGCAGTTCCTACAGATCTCGCTGTTCCTGAGCTTCAGTCGTGGGGACAAGAAGGAGGACATTGGGAGGTTCCTGCACTGCCCAGGGAAGAAGCCACAAGCTTGGCTAAGATCGGTGTTAAGGTGTGAGTGCCTTAAAGTCCACAAACTGGTATCCTTCTCACTAGCTATCGTGTTTTCAACAGCACTCTGAAGAAAATTCGACCAGAATGGAGACAGTGTCCAGGTGGCATGTGCGTTGGTTGTTCCCACCAGCTCAAGGGAAGAAGTCGTCATTGAAGGGACTTCTCTGTCGAGGGAATTTCAGGCAATTTGGACCTGCAGCAGGGCTTCATCGGGCAAACCAAAGGTCCAGGAGTTGCAGCAGTCGTCTTCCTTCAGCTCATCTTTGGTTCTTTCGTTCCAGTAGTTGACTCTGCCTTCCAAGACCCAGAGACATCCTTTAAAAGAGTTTTCTCCCTTTCATTCCAGCCTAGCTGTCACTCACCCAGCAGGGTGACTGTCCTTGCTGGACAGTCAGCCAGCCAATCACCCCAGAGTGTATTCAGGTCTCCTATGAGACTAAGCACAGGGAGTTTCGGGCAACTCCCTCACATCCTGTTCATCCCAGACACTCCGGCGCCAGAGGAGGGCTTCAGCACTGAAGCCTGCCAAAGGCCATCGAACAAAGGGACCAAACCTAGTTTGGCATGCAGAGACAAACACTAGAAGGACTTTTCCTAAAAGAAACTGTGAAAAAAGATTCCCAGAGTCTGTTTTTACGGAGGGTTCTTGCGCACCACATTGAAAAACATGGCTCAACCGATTATTAGCCAATGGTGTTCGCAGTCGGGAAAAATAATGGTAGTTTGTTCTAAAACCACTGCCACCAGCCACTTCAAGAGGAAAGGGTAGCATTTGACTGTTACATGAGTGTTTAGACTCAGGTATGCTAGGGCAACCTATCCAGCAGTCTATAGAAAGATAGTGTGTGCTGGGTATATGAATTTAAAGAGTCTAATAAAGTCAATTTAACTTTACATTCACTGGGAGACAGTAGTCAGTCCCAGAGAAGGTATTTAAACCTTGCGAAGTCTAAAAGGCATCCTTGTGCCACTGCACTGAGGGTGCTGTGTGACACACAAGAAAAAGATGATGCCTTTGGAGTTGTCTAAAACTCCATATCCAAAGAACGCAAAAGTAAAACACACATCAAAATACAAAAGGCTCACAATCTTTCCAGGTGAAAATTAAAATCCTTGAAATCCAGCAAAGTTGCTGGGGGTCTCAAAAGGTAAGGGAGATCAGCACATTTATGAGAATTCTCCCTAACAGGGTGTTACGAGGGTCCACCTGCAGGCAGCCCCTCGGATGCCCACAATTGCATCACACGAGAGGTATTCATTGATTGATTCTATCGTGCAATGTCTCAGCTGGGAAATGGCCATGCAAGCCATTCATACGATCCGCCATCTGAAGGCAGGCGTAAAGTACACTTGTGCGCAGGAATTTCAGCATGCAGGTGGGTTCACATGTCGGATTTTTGGGTGTGTGTACTCAATCAGGGTTCCGGTGTAACTTAGGGTGCCCATAAGTAGTGTAGCGGTGTGCAGGGACGTCTTACTGGGTTCGCACGCAGTTTTCCCGAGTTACAATTTTATATATGCATGTCGCTGGGATGCTGGATACAGTAACGGGGTAGCCCACACAGGATCCACGAGTCACAGGCCTGCTTACAGGGGACCCTATGCACTGTTTGAATGTGTGCGTATTTGCACCTGGGGGAGTGTGCAAAGGTAGCTGATCTGGCAGTTTCTGCTTTGCATATGGGCATGTCAGGGCGTTCCAGCCGCGATTTGGAAATACGGTTACTTTGCGCTATCAATTCCATGAATACGCGTTGAGCTTTTATCTTGCTGCGCTCAGGCTCGCACAGTGTCCTTCTCCGCGTGGATCCCTTGTATGATTTCTGCGCAAAATTTCTGCGCCCCATTGTGAGGTCCGATGTCTCCTGTTTTCTTCTTTTTAAAGTATGTCAGCGTCAGCTTGGTCTTTAGAGGGGATCAATCCGAGTGATCACTCGTTTTTCCACTGTGTACACATTGATCGCATGTTATTATTAAAGATTCGGCTGATATAATGAAAAGCAGTGCTTAAAACGAATCGTGGAACTATTGTAGGGAAAATAATGAAGCCGTGTTTTTGGTGTAGAATCGCTTTAAAACGGGGCACCTTAAATTAACACACAAAATCAGTCAAAGCATTCCAGAGGCGGTAAACCTTGTTCCCTTATTTTCCAAACAAGACACTTTTGGGAGCGACATTTATGACTTTCATTTTTGTTCAAATAATATGTCTTTCAACATGATGAATAGATACGCAAGATCTTGCTTAGTCTGGCCTCTTGTTGCAATCGTCACACTTCCTAAAATACTTTAATGTATGCAGCTCACAATAAAGGGACGAAAATGTGTCTTGGAAAGCAAAACATGTTAACTCTTTGAATCCTACGCATCCTACCTCAGGTATAAAACCACACAACCCCCCATTCACGCACTTTCGTGATATATTATTTCCAAGAAGGCTTTATTAATTGTTAGTGGACTACTGACATTTGAACTCAGAATCCCTCTCCAAATGGAAATCCCATCTTTGAGCTCCTCGATAAGTTTTCCGCCGACTATGAAAACAACGCAGTGGATAAGCCCCGACTGCATGTGGCTAACAAATGTTGAAAGAATATTGGAAGCAGAAGAGTTTGAAACCGAGAGGAATGGGCACGCAGGGTCAAGTAGCCTTTTCCTGTTTCCACAAAGGTTTATGCACTTAATTTGCTGGAAATTATGCGTGCGAAACTCCCCGGAGAGCTCTCATTAATTGAGCATAGCACGTACGACTTGTGCCAGAACTAGCACTTAATTGTGGAGGAGTGGTAATGGCGCTTTAATGTAATAATGGAGTATTAAGTAGTACGGACTGAGAGGGCACGCCTACTCTTTTAAACAGCATTAAGAATGAGCAGATACAAATTCTGGATACCCGGAGCAGCGGGTAAAGTCGCTGCTCAGCCCTGCCCAAACCCTTTTTTGTGTGTTAAATATTCATAATGCACAGTCCTGACATGGAAAAGAAATCCTCATCACAGATGTGTCATTTTCCTGCTCTATTCCAGACTAGCCTGTGCACAACATCTTGGAAAATGTCTTAACTTCATTTGTTTCAAATTATAATTTTGAATATGGACAGATCGGGGAGACGTGTGCTACAATTTTATGTCATTGCGTTTTTCAATCAAATGTTCCTCGTAGAGAAAGGGCAGCAAGTTGCATTCTTCTGAGGTCATGTTTAATGGCCATTTTCTGATCCTTTATTTTTCAAGTGTGTCCGCTTTTTCGTCCAAGAAGACTTATTTTATGTATATTATTTTATTTTTCAGTTTTACAATGTGCTAATTTGCAGTGATGCCGCTTCAAAGCTCCTGAGATCTGCAAAACAGCAGATCGTGTTCAATACGTAGGTGTGCAGGTGCGACATGTATGCAAGCTGTAGGCAGCATGGGATAAGCTTACCACCCAAGTAGTCTGCTTATACAGTCAGGAGCTGAGCGCTGGCTTACATAGGGTGCTTGACCTTTTGGCTGAGGTTCCATTGGTCACAGACATTCTATTGCTTGCCTCTTATTCATAAAAACACACACATACAAACAAGTGCAAATAGAAACAAGTCAGGTAAACTTTTCCAAGGCCAAGGCAGGCAAATTTGAAGTTATCAGGTAATGGCTATTTGTGCCTTTGTGGCAGAGTTGCAAGCCATATGCCATAAGCGCAGTAGAGTCAAGCATATGAGTCATTGGGTGGAGAGATGTTTATTTGGTTAATGTCCACTGGGTTATCTGAGTTCACCTTCTGTTTACAGGGACTTAGAAACACATTTTCACGTAGCAAAGAAATGCCCTACATCGGGTGCAGTGCAAGTGCAATCTGCCAGGTTTACTCCCACCCCTGGAAGTCTCATAGGTTCAATCTACTGTCACGTGGACTGCTCTTTGTGGGGAAAGAGCAGTGATTAATCAGCGGTATAGGTTGATTGACAAACAAGGCTAATCCTTCATTCGATGCTGGGCCAACTTTAACTTTAGTTTGAGACAAGTATTGTACCCAAACTAGAAGTAAAAATGATCTGTTCATGGAGAGTACCTGTACCCAAAAGTTCTCATTTGCTACCCATGGCCTTATGGTCACAATTTTTTGAGTGGAGCAATACATGAGCCAATAACTATGATACATAATAATCATCTTTTGGCTCGTTAGTGCCACTGGCTTAGTCATGTTCTAACAGGTTGATAGTTAAACTCATCAAACTGCCTTCACTTTATCCTCGCCCTCCATTACTGTTATCTCAAAAGGTGTTGGCTGGGTTGACATGTGTCCTTTGTCACTGTCTCTGGGCAATCTGCTACCTTCCAAGGTCCCATGAGATCCAACCTTCATGTTCCTTCACATCAGGCAAAGTCCTTCCGCGTCCAGTTCTTCCTTCTTAACGTATCGACTGCCGTGGCTGTTTAGGTTCTGAAGTACATCATTACTATTTCCCAAACACATGTCTGATCTTTCTAATCGTATTCGCTTTATTGGTTGATGATACCCTCTTCCCCCTCTACCTATCACCTCTCGTAGGTGTGGGTCTCTGTTTGAGATTAATTTAATTTAATTTAATTTAATTTAATTTAATGTGTTAGAGTTGTTTAAAACTTTACACATAAATACAAACATATATTACTTAGAATATACCATTCTATGAAAAGACTGGAGGCGAGCATTATGCTTCAACTTCTTTAATTTACTACACTTTAGCAGTTTCAACAAACTCAAAAAACCATAACAAAAACACTGAAAACAGTCGGAACAGACTTTTCTTCTTTCGAACTACAATCCCCATAGTCTCTGTAGTCCATCTCACTCCATGCTCAGCTATGACCACTTCCTGTCCCTGAGCTCCTCCTCTTCTTTTACTGCTCTTCAAGCAGATAAGTACTATTTTGGTTATCTCCCTATTGTATGTGGAAAGATTATATGTATGGTTAGATACAGTGTTGGACAGACAGTAATGTTAATTCAGGGATGAATATGATGCTTTGATCCTCAGATCGTTTAATTTTATGTGTAATCATTTGCAGCGCAGCGGCGCATCGTTCGTAGTTATCGAGCAATCTACAGCTCGTTCGTGCGGACTGCCTTCTCCTCGTCTCGCGTGCCCCATGCCGTATGTCCGGCACATTAAGGGTGTCAGCCGTGAGTGAGGTTTCGCAAAAGCGGGTCGCGAGACCGCGCGAAGGTCGGGCCCGGTATCCTTCCCCGCGGAGTCAGAGACTGCGGGGAGCCGACCGCCGAGTAGCAGCCCCCTCCCTTGGGGGGGCAGAGTCGGCAGCGCATGAGGATACGAATCCTCTCGGCCCCTTCCTTTGCCGGGTCGGAGCGAGCGCCTGCTTCCGTGTTCGCATTCGTTTCATGCGACGCAGAGCAGCGCAAGCAAAAGAAGCCGGGCCCGGCGGTGATATTATATTACTAAGCTGCGAAGCGGCAGCCCATTAAAGGGGCATAATACAGCATAAGAGCGCATACTAACACCTGCTCATCAGAAGGAATGTAAAGATCCTTAGCCAGCAAACGGCGGTGAGAAAAGCCCCTCGAGGCTCACGGAGACAGTGAGAGAAGTCATGTGCTACGTTTCCTCCAGCAAAGAGGACTGGAGAAGAAAGCCCATCCCAGGCACACATAATAACTATACCACGTCCGGTACAGCCACCAAAGAAAAAGAACAAAAAATAAAGTAAATAAAGGAAAGAAAATATTATTTATAATTATTAAGAATAGAAAGAAGGGTCAGAAGAATAAGACCCCGATCACCTATAGTGAAAGGGCGTGCAGTGACACCCTCACGGGTACAGCAGGCACACAGCAACTACACAAGATGTCGGAGTTTGAGTGGAGCGAAGAGGAGCAGACTTCAGATCTGGCTCGCAGCTTCAAACAGGTCCTGGGAAATTCACTTATAAATGCGGTGGCTCAAGGGGTGAAGCCCCTGCAAGATAGGCTGGAGTCGCTAGAGGCGATATTACACCAGCCCTTAGACAATGCCGGACGGACAGGGTGCACACCCGCAGAACCCTCGGAATCAGGGTCATTGGGGAGTACTAAGGCCCGGAAGAGGAAAGCCCCTCTTGACCCCCAGGGCCCTTCAGATGGGGCAGGAGAGAAGGAACCGGAGGTCGTTGATGCCTTCGCAAAGCTCCGTGAAGCATATTTGCAGCATCAGACTGTGCCAGACCTCACGACACCCGCTCCAGGGGACGAAGAATATGGAGAAGAGGACCCAGGCTTGGGAGAAGAGCTGGAAGAAGGTGAGACTCCCTCGCAAGAGGAAGAGGAGGATGTAGAGATCAAACCTAGCGGAGGGAAGAGAATCCGCAAAGAAAAGCACCTTGAAGAGGTGGAGGAGGACATGTTCGATCCGGATAGCATTCGGAATCCGAGATCCTCGGACTGGCAGCCCTCGCCGAGAGTAGCGCAATATATGACCAAGAGGCTGCGAAAAGCGCTGGACAAAGAAGTCCGCCAGAGGCTCCGAGCAGAATGTCCGACACCAGATCTCTCAGGGAAGATGGCTGAGATGCCAGAATTGGATCCCAAAATGCTGACTTTCATCTCGAAGATGAGCAAAGAACCCTGGAAGGGTATCGATACGTCTTGGAGGTGTTGCCAGGAGAAAGTGTTAGACCTAGCCGGGACTCTCGTGAAAATAATGGACCTGGCCGAGAGAGCCAGAGACACCGGGGAGGAAGTGGACCCCGACGCCCTAGCGGGCTGGGCGCAGAGAGCAGTATGCCTCCTAGGGAATGCGAACTGCGCCATCGCATCAGAACGCAGAGAGGACTCTTATTGAAGATAGATTCAAAGCTTAGTGATTTAGCTTCATACAAAGCCGGTGAAGCAGCTCAGGGACTCCTCTTCCGAAAGACATTTGGCAAAGAAATGGGTCGCTTCGTGGGCACCTATGCATCTCTGGAGAAGGCGCAGGCTTCCATCCGGAAGATTTTCCCCAACCTAGTTTCTGGAGGGACCAGTCGCCACAGGGGTCGCTCGACTGGTCGTAACCAGGGTAGAAGAAGACCCCAGAATCCCAGAGCCCAGTACTGGGAGAATAGACAACAGGACTCCTTCTTCCCATCCAGAGGACGCTTCCCAAGGGGTCGCAGAGGAAGAGGATCTGGTCGTGGACAAGGGTTCACTCAAGGTGAGAGCAGCGTATTATCCCCCTGTGGGGGGGAGAACAGGCATGTTCTTGAGAAGCTGGCGCGAGCTTTCCAGCAATGCCTCGGTGTTGCAAGCAGTTGTGGGTTTGCGCCTCGAGTTCATTCAGCCTCCCAGGCCTCACCAGCAGCGTTTAGAGCACGCAGAGCAGAGCCTTCTAGACCAGGAGCTACTTCTGCTAACAGCGAAGAACGCCATAGAAAAGTGCCCGAGAGATCCTGCTTTTGTAAGCAACATGTTTCTGGTGCACAGGAAAGAGAAAGTGCATCCGGTCATAAACCTAAAGGAGCTGAACGGGTGGATAGTGTACTGACATTTCAAGATGGAGGGCATCAATCAGCTCCAAGACTCGCTGAGAGAGAGAGATTGGTTGACAAGGCTATACCTGAAGGATGCATACCTGACTATTCCGATAGCACAAGAGTTCAGAACTTTCCTAGCTTTTCGCTGGAAAGGACAGCTTTGACGGTTCAAGACTATGCCTTTCGGACTTGCTTCAGCACCATGGGCCTTCACCAAGGTAATGAAGCCAGTAGTGGTGGCCATAAGGGAGAAAGGAATAAGAATTATCATTTATCTAGACGATCTCCTGCTACTAGCCAAGGATCGAGAGACCCTCAAGTACCAGACAAGGTGGGTCTTGGACCTATTATCATCCCTAGGATTTCTAGTGAACAGGGAGAAATCAGATACCGAACCAGCGCAAAGGCTAGACTTCCTGGATACCAGGAAAGCGACGCTCGAGCTGCCAGCTCAGAAGATTTGCGCCATCAAGAGGGAACTCAGAGGATGTCTGCAGAGGCAGATAGTATCCCTCCGGACTCTAGCAAGGATAGTAGGGCTGTTTTCCAGGACCACTACATTATCAAGCACTGCAGAGGTTAAATATAAGGCATCTGCAGCAAGGCCTGAGATACCACCAAACAGTGCTGTTGGATCAGGAATCCAAGGCAGAGCTGGAATGGTGGTTACAGAATATGGACGCCTGGAATGGACGTGCCATTTTCGGAGACAGACCAGATCTGGTCATAGAATCCGACGCCAGCCGGCTGGGCTGGGGCGCAAGGTGCGTAGACCTGCAGACAGGAGGGAAATGGAGCGAGGAGGAGCTCCGCTTACACATAAATTGCCTAGAGCTACTGGCAGGATCCTTTGCGATCAGAGCCTTCTGAAGCTGGACAACATATTGGCAGTGCGATACATAAATCACCTGGGCGGCACCAAATCCAGGATGCTAGCTGAACTAGCAAAGGATTTTTGGCACTTCTGCCTGCAGTCACAGACGTCCATCACAGCAGAATACCTTCCCGGGACGTTGAACGTCATAGCGGACTGGAACTCTCGTTACCTCACGGATTCCAGCGACTGGAAGCTGGATCCAGCAGTGTTTCAGAGGATGACCGAGAGATGGGGACCAGTACACATAGACCTCTTCGCATCCCGGTTGAATGCCCAAACAGTAGAATATTTCAGCTGGAGGCTGGACCCGGGAGCTCGAGAGACAGACGCGTTCCTGCAACAGTGGTACAGAGGTCCACACTACACGTTCCCACCATTCATGATGCTGAGCAGAGTTCTAGCGAAGTGTCGGAGGGAGACAGCGGAGTTGCTATTAGTAGCACCCTGCTGGAAGTCGCAAGTATGGTTCCGACTCTCATGGAACTAGCAGTAGATTACCCAAGGCTTCTCCCAGAAGGAGAGCACCTGCTCATTGACCCAGCTGGGTTGTATCACCCTCTGAGAGTGAGGGGGACTCTCCTGCTCATCGCGTACAGGATATCAGGAGACGCTGGGCATTGCCAGGCATTTCGTCTCAAGCTGCGCAGCTCATCGCAGACTCCTGGGCTCCATCCACAAGAAGGAGCTACGACGCGGCTTGGGCCAAGTGGACTAGCTGGTGCAGAGGGAGAGGTGTTCATCCCATTTCTGCACCTGTAGTGATGATTTTTAACTTTTTAGCCCAATTATTGTAAGGCGGTAAAGCTTTCTGCACCATAGGAGTGTACAGGTCCGCCATATCTGTGGGACATCTCCCTATCGAGGGTGTACCAGCGGGTGAGCATCCAGCAGTAGTGCGGCTTATTAGAGGAGCCCCCAGAACCTCGATATAAGACGGTCTGGGATGTTCTGGGCGTTCTGAAGCTATTGGAAAGTTGGGCCGGAAACAGATATTTATCTCTGAAGCAGCTATCAGGAAAGCTAGTGATGCTGTTGTGTCTAGTTTCTTGTAAACGCGTGTCAGACGTGAGGGCCTTAGAAGTAGATAGGAAGTCATTCGGGCCGGAGGGCGTGACATTTACAATAGTGGGAAGAACTAAGACGGGGACATCCTCAGTTCACTACCCATATTTCCCAGCTAGACCTAAATGGTGCGTAGAGAGCTGCGTAAAAGTGTACGAGAGCAGGACGGCAGAGTTCAGAGCAGCAGATGCTAAGCAGTTGCTTTTAGCGTGCAGAAAGCCATTCAAAGGCATATCCACAGCTACTATCGCCAGATGGGTTAAAGAAGTTATGCATGCAGCAGGGATGGATGTGGGGAAGTATGGAGCGCATTCGGTGCGAGGAGCTGTGGCATCTAAGGCCTTTAAGACAAGAGTATCTCTCAGAGATATTATGTTAACAGCAGACTGGTCGAATGATCGAACTTTTAAAGGATTTTATTTCAAGCCGACCGAGAGTTTAGCGGTCGCAGTGTTGGGAAGCTTTGACCAAGCATAATGCTCGCCTCCAGTCTTGTAATAGAATGAAGATTACCCCTGCTTTCTGCACAGAGATTATTAATTCTATTAAAGACTAGGACGCAAGCATTAAATTCCCACCCAAGTATGTATTGAGCATGATATTGGATGATTGCATGTGATAGTAATATGATGTTATTGGCAATACATGGACGCCAGCCTGATTTCTCTGCTTTCTATTATTCCTAGTAGAGGAGCAGAAGAACAATTGAAGTGGGAGACTAGCAAAGGTAGTCGCCTGAGTCGAGGAAGTTCGACATTCGTTTGGAGTGGTTCAAGTTGTTGCCAGTTGCAGGACTTAGTATGGAGTTTTCAGTGTGACTTTCAGAGCGAGTAAAAGAGAGGAGGAGCTCAGGGACAGGAAGTGGTCATAGCTGAGCATGGAGTGAGATGGACTACAGAGACTATGGGGATTGTAGTTCGAAAGAAGAAAAGTCTGTTCAGACTGTTTTCAGTGTTTTTGTTATGGTTTTTTGAGTTTGTTGAAACTGCTGAAGAGTAGTAAATTAAAGAAGTTGAAGCATAATGCTCGCCTCCTAGTCTTTAATAGAAATAATACTCCCTGCGCAGAAAGCAGGGGTAATCTTCATGACATAAAATTCACAATACAAATACTCAATATCATCAATCTGAAAACAGTATAATCCATATCAAAATCGAAATTGAATTACTTTCAAATTTCATCCTGATTCAATTTTTCTTTTATCACCAACCATGTCCTACACAGTGCAATGTGGGTTGACAATGGGTTAGAATTCAGACAACTTAACCAAAATTCACGTTCTTTATGAAATCCAAGTCATGTACCGGGAAGCTCAAATGTCTAATGTAAGTGGCTGACCACTACTAGGACTATGAGTCCACACCAAAATAAAAAGAACTTGCACTGTATAAACCACAAATAGCTTGAAATCAATGTTTCCAAACATACCATTACTAGTTTCTTTCTCTAGTCTAATGTAAATAGGCCCCCATCATAGGGCATTCAGTCAGCACATGTTTCCCCGTTTCCAAACTCTCCTTGCTCCTACACAGTCTACAATATGACCCCCGTATTGGCCAACACCGGCAACTTCTTCAGTCTTAACAAAACTAAAAACCTCTGCAACTCCTTGGAAGGGCTCAATGAAAGATAGGCTTGAGGTCTCTTGTAATTATAAATCATTTGAGACACACATGTATGATGTTTCATTTGGATAGGTGCATGAAGTTTTCCACCTAGTCCCCCAATTTCATTTTCCTTACCAGGCTGTTCTTCAGCACCTGAAATATTCTCCTCCCACTTAGGTTGCCAATCAAAATGCTCAAATTGTCTCACGATTTCAGCCATAAATGCCTCACCCTGCTATAGTTCCATTTCCCTTCCAAAGGAGGGAAAAAGCAAATTTGTAGCTGCTTTTTTGCCCTTTGTATATACAGGGGTTCTTTTCTGCTTCATGAGGTTTACCGAAGATATTAACCCCAACTCCAGGGGAATAATTTCTATTGGAACACACTGGGATAAACCCAGTATTTTCCTCCAGAATTAGTTTTAAATCGCCTGTAGCCAACTCTAGTTGGTCATTGTCAAGGCCTCGAGCCCATACAGCACTGAGGGTATAAAACACTAGCAATGCAGCATCCTGGCCCCTATCACCACAAAGCCACCCATATGAGAAACATAATGCAATATTAGCTCTGTTAACTGGTTTGCCCATCTTGTCCAATCTCTAATACACTCATGGTAACCCTGCTGTGGTTCCATAATGATGCCCAAGTATCTGTATTGCTCATTGTAATGGATATGATGTCTCTCTATGTTTAAAGCTACTCTCCTGACCCCTTTTTTTAACCAAAGTTAATCGTCTGGTTCGTGTCTCTTTTAATGGTCAATTCATTTTCCTTCACATATGCCCATAGTCTTTTTAGTCCCCTAATGTGCGATCCAACATGGCCAAGTCATCAGCATATGCCAGGGTAGTGCAGCTATGGCCATCCACCGTAGGGGGACATATTTTTACCCTATACATAGGTAGCGGCAGCCCTGCTTAACTACTCTGCAGATCGCTATCGGGGTCGTTAAAGTCCCTTCACCGTCCAAGCTCACTTGAGCTGTATTGTTTTTGTGAAACAACTTCACGAAATATGAGATATATTCGGACAGCCATAGATTTCTAATTTTTGCCACAAGCGTTCCTTGTTAACAGAGTCTAAGGCCATTTTAAAATCAACTTAAAATGCTTATAGCCACGGACTATCTGTATATTGTGTTCTCTCTGTGATCATGTCCATAAGCCGCAAGTTGTCCCCCGTAGCACAACCAGATCTAAAACCTGCCGGGAAGCCATCCACTATCCCCTTCTCTGCTACCCATTTTTGCATCTTTTCAAGCAGAAATGAGGCAAAAATGTTGCCAGTCACATTCAGCATCGAAAGAGTGATATAGTTACCGGGATCCATAACATCTCCCTTCTTGTTCATTGGGATCCCAATTGCTGACTGCCAGACATGGGGAATCACTCCCTTCTTTATAACCTTTTCAAATAGTATTCCTAAACTGTTAGCCCAAGCATCAAGCTTAATCCTTATGTTCGGCGATGCCGACAAGCGATCATTAGTAGGAGGCGGAATCTCCGACCCCCATGTCTTAGCGATTTTTTGGTATTCAGGCGTACCCGGACCAGTATTTCCAATGCCCTCTGGGGCCGCCCTGTTTAAGCTCTGCTGGAGGAAATAGCATAATTTGAGTAAAGAGTTATTGTCAACCTCCTCACCGACAGAAGCTTCCTCATGCACCAATGCTTTTGTGTATGCTACCGCGACAGGTTTTCCCACTTCCTTACTTAATGGGCAGCACGGTCCTAAGTCCACACTTGGTTTGCTTCAAACTGGCAAAACTTCATTATGAGCACTCCATTGTGTCTGTCATTCACAGCCTTAGTGGCACGTCTGCAAAACTTGCCCCTCCTCCATCATTTTCTTGAGTGCGTTCGCAGACGTAACCTTGTTTCCTCTACAGAGATTTACCTAGTAGAGTCACCTTTACTGTTCATCTTTTTAGATATTAAAAGGGCAGGCCTTTTCAGAGACGTTTTTATGGGAGGGCAAAAGGGGCAATTGCCCAAGACCCCCACCTTGGAGGGGGCCCCACAAGACGTGCTGATCTAAAGAAGTAAGATTCCTTTGTTCACCAGACATAAATAGCACACATCAGGATATTTACAGCATGGTGCCGAGGCTCTAAACCAATTGCTTGTCTGTTTTGGGAAGTACATTCTGCCTCGATCAATTCATCATGTAATTCTTTCTGTGTTCACTGTGGTATATTGGGAATTGTGTTGATCATGTGCAATAGCCAATTTTGAAATGCATATTGGTAGATTGAGTGCCACAATGGTTCAGAAGTTATCTCAGTAGCTCTTCAGAGAGATTTCCTTCTCAGGGTATGATCTTCAAAGCAGCCTCTTTCATGATTTCACTGGCTATAGTGTTGCTTCCACTATAATAGTGAGCATTGATATATTGCACACCAAAGGCATTTTATTCTTTTGATCTCTAATGGCAACACTATTTCAAAACCATGTCCCACTTATAGTCTCAGTCTGTCCGGATACAGACACCTTCCTGGTAGCTTCTAATCTGCAGCAACTATCCATGCTATTGTATGTGTAGCTTTCTCCTTCCTCCCAATTGGTCTTCTCTATCCATGCTTGAGCATGTTTGTGTTCTGTGAGTCAGCAAATGTGAGTTCCATGTCTATTCTGGGTTACATGTACCTTTTACGTACAGTCCCGCATCAATACTACAGGCTGCATACCTTCCTGGATGAGACTGATAAAAAAGTCTCCTGTATCTATGCTAGAACAGAAGTCACCTCATCTGAACTGATTATGTTGGCCTTCAAATGGTACTTGGTTATCATTCTGATTAGAGCAAGAATGAAGAGTGTAAGGGGACTTAAAGGAGTAAAGATCCGTAGTTGTATTGCTGTGAGGCAGCACATCAACCTATGGGTTGTGATTGCGGCGGGGGGCGGCGGGGTAGATAATATTGATCAGTTAATTCCTTTGGTTTGGTGGAGGGGGGGCCGAAAGATGTCCGTGCCCGGGGCCCCAAAAGTGGTTAAGATGGCCCTGGGCCTTTTACTTACAGTATCCATTCAGGGGAAATGGTCCACTGCAGACCAGCTGACCTCCGATCCTGCCACTTAACAGTCCACTTGCTAGGACAAGCGCGCCGGACTCGCACAGGTTCTGGCTTTATCCCACACCTGATAGTAAGACGAGCACAGATTCAGGCTGAAGCAAACAATGCACGATCTTGCAAAACACACATCCAAGCACCAGCAGACTGACAGACTGCCACTTAACATTCCACTTGCTAGGATGCGTTTGAGATTAAGTGCCCGATTCATGGAATTATTTGCGCTGTAAATAGGAACTTTGTGTGCCAAACTGCATGAAAAAAATCCTGATTGTCGATTCATGGAATCAACTGTGCAGCACTTTTTCGTACTTTGCAGAGACTGCTCGCAGGCTCGGCACATCTTTCTGAGCGGTTAAGTGCCTTGCGCAAGACACAATGCACAGCGTGGCTTGCACAGAGGTCATGAATGGGGGCAGAACACGTAAAATGAGGAAGAACAAGGGAAAATGTTGGAGTTACCCGGGGTGGTGTGCAGGCAGTCCATAGCACCCCCACTATTACACATAAGACACGTATTGATGCATCTGACCACGCAATCTCTTGGCAGGGAAACAACCATGCAAAGCCCTCATTGTATCTGCCACCGAAAGCCAGGCGTACATTTACCATGCAGAGGTAAGATTGGGTGTCGGGTTTAGGGGTGAGTGTATGCATCCGGGTTTCCGATATAATTTAGGGGTACGCGTATGCAGTGTAGTGGGCTGCAGGACTGGTTTATAGGGGTTTGCATGCAGATTTTCTAAGTTTTACCCAAATTATGATAAATTGTACGCCTGTTTTCTGGTTGCCGATAACAGTTACGGGGAATGCTGTGCTGGCTCCCCGAGACGCATGCCTGCTTGCAGGGTACCCCATGCACTGTTTTAAGGATGCATTTATTTGTACATGGGGAGCACGCAAATGTAGCTGTTTCTGGCTGTTTTTGCTTTGCGTGGGGGCGTGTCGGGGGCGTACTGGCCATGACTTGCATATACAGTTACTTTGCGCAAACAATTGCATGAATACGCAGAGCACGCAGAAAACGTCTGCGCACAGTCTCACGCAGAGTCATTCTCAGCGCACTGGCTCTGCGGGATCTCTGCGCACTATTCCATGAATCAGGCCCCATTTGTTTTAATTAATGTTATTATGCGTGTTTGGGAAAGGCATTTAATGCCAGTACAAATATGACAAATCAAAAATTAGTCATGGGCGCTCCTCTGTGAGAACGAACACAGCACAAATGGCCTGTTCTTTGGGTAGGTACCCACTCTAGAGTCTGCAGCCATACTTTAGCTCAATGTGCCTTTTACAGATGGGCAATATCCATGTGCATATCAGTCTTTGTCCCATCCACATGGGCAGTCCAGCACGAAATGATATGGCAATTCCCTTCTCAACATGAGTACCAAAAGCAACCCCATACACGTGTTTCAGCCTTGTGGGGCATCATCAGTGAGGTGGAGCTGTGCCTCTCTGAGCACAGTGAGCAAGGGGACAACGTCTGGATGACCCTGGGAAACTTAGGGTGACTAAGCTGTAAACAACTATAAACTTTTTTTTTCAACAGCCCATATTAAAAGCACATGATGGAAGGATTTGTGACGGTGCCATGAGGCAGGTGTGTGCAGGTGTTTAGGACCAGGCCTTGTGAGTTTTTGTGGTTCTAATATCACATCTGTTATTGTACTAAGCAATTGGGAACAGGATACCTGGGTGAAGAACCTGAACCTTCTCTCAGAGTTATTGTGCCTGTGGGTAAAATATATAAGTTCTGTCTTTCTGAATTATCTAAATTGGTGTCCTTTTTAGCGATGCACAGGAGCAGACAGCTGTGATTTTGGCATAATGCATCTCCTTATTGTGTTCATAATTAGCAAGGTACACCCAGTGTCCTGGTGTTGTTGTCATAGAATTAAATTGAAAGTTCAAAGCATGGTGTTGGTGATCCCCAGTGCGATTGAGGTCTTCAGCAGTTTACGGCCCTATGTGTGCATCAGGACATCCTTCTCACTTTGGGTGGCAACCTCCCAGATAGGCAATATCTTCTTCTTTGTTTTCCAAGCCCCTGGGATGAACGCCTCTGCTTTGGTGGTGGTTTCTTGCTGCGTGTAGTTCAGGAGATAAACCATCACTCCTTGCAGTTTCCCAAAACTGTCATTGTCTCCATGGTCATCAAACTCTTTCAGTAGTTTCATAATTTAGGCAAATTAATAACATGTGGACAATTATTTCGATGGCCCCATGGGAGCACATTTTTGTTGCACTTTTTGCATGTTTCCTATCTCTTATTTTCAAGGAGCAATGTCCTATCCACTGCTACCAGATTCATCATGTAGGACGGTGGATTTTCTTTGACAATCTTTTGTCAAGGACTGAATTAGTGATCTTTCAAGGCATCTTAAATATTTTCCTTGATCCCTATTTTGTGGTTTTTCCTTCGTGTTTCTACATTGGTGAATTGATGGGTACAGGCCACTGTTATTAGCTCTATATCATGTCGTGGTTTCTACAGATTTCAGCATGTATTGCTTTCCTACATTGCTTGCTTGACTACATATCTTTTCCTTACACTATTTATTAAACAAGTCATTGGGCCTCATTACAAATCCGGTGGTAATCCTGCCGCTGCTACAGGCGGGTTCCCGCTGCACTGACTTCCTGGTGACACCAGGAGATTACAAGTCTAACTGCCCGGGAAGTCAGGCACCGGTAAAATGTAAATCCCGGACTCTATTGGGGTGAGGACTATTAATCGCCGGCACCATTGATAACAGTCCCGGCGCTTCCCTGAAGGGTCTGCCTACCGTGGTCACTGTGCCCGGCAGGGTCCGACCTCTTGAGCGCAGCGGCCAAGGCAGGCAGACCCGTAGTTTGCTGGTCCGGAAACAAATGTGGCAGTGAGTTTACGAGCACCCTTGTTTCCGGACCGGCAAACTTATAATGAGGCCCATTATTATTGTTGATTCGGGTATTGCTTTTTGCTCATGTAATTGCTTTTGGGTTCTTATTCTCCAGAGATGTGTACTCAATGTGTGACTGTGCAGAGGCATTTGGTAGACCCCTTTGAACTAATAAGTTCCCAATCGAATTCACACCTACTCCTTGGTTCGACTTCCAGCCACATCTGTGAACCATTATTTGCACCTCTGTCTGGTTGTTTCACCAATCATTGACTCTATTTGATATATTTTGCAGTCTGTATGTGTTTGTTGAACAGTTTAGAACATTCCTCAATTGGTGGTTTTGGAGAAAACGTCATAACGGTTCATTTTTTCGTTCACTGTGTATGTGTTCTCTTTCTAGCATGCTTCCTTTTCCTGAGAGAATGATGTAAGCCTTTTTGGTGTACTTACCTGCAGAGCTCAGATGCTGGCACGTAGAAGGTTCTGGCTTTTTAGTATTATGGTTCTTTTGACCCTGTGACTTCCTATGCCACCTCCTTGAGAACTTTCTAAATGTCATGTGTAAACGCATTGAAGAGGGGAAGAGGGTGAGGACCAGCGATTACACCTGGGCCGTAACTTTGTTTACCTGATGCACGACAATGCCACCATAAATATAGATTTCCATATCCTGGAGAGTTGCCTTATTGTGCTGTTTAGGAGATAGTTAATCATTGGCTTAATTGAAATTTCTTTTTTAAAGCCTGAAGAAAGCTTGAAAGAAGCTTGTCATTCCATTTTAGAAATTGTCCTCACCTGAATGGTAATTTCATGACATAGCCAGTTTTGCAACTGCCCCCTCAAGGGGAACGCCTGGATTTATGTGGTTACGTTACATGCCAACCATTGGTGACCAGGGCCTTGGAATGACCGGCTCCGTGGAGCACTTAAAAAAACAATTTGATGCCTAAACTGAAAGTCTCGTGAGGATAGCTACGCGGCAACGTGCTTACCTTGGAAACAAGACGACACCCCGGGTCCACGCTTAGAAACCTTTGGGTATTAAGTGCGTTATAAATAACCTATCATATCGTATCAAAGGAAAGACTGAGAGCATGTGTCCGAGTGTGTGGCTGCTTTCCTTGGCACTGCCCCGTTAGGGGTTTTGACAAGGCTGTTGTAGTGCTGTGTTTACTGTTTACTACCACCCAGAATGGTAGGTAACCTTCATTCACAACTCTCAGGTTACACAAAAGAAAAGCATATGCTCCTGCACCCTTGACAGCACCTCGGCCAATTAATGGATTCAGAGATTGAAACGCCCCCCCCCACTCCCTCTTTCCAGTGTACCTTGGTCCCTCCCTTAAATTGTGGCCTTGAGGGAGAAAGCTGCTGATTGCTCTTTTTAAGCACTCCCATCAGCAATGGGAGCAGATGCCTGAGTCCAATTAATGATAGCTGCTCTCCACAGGAGGGGGAGCAGTGACAATAAAGGAAAGGCGCATCCCTACTTGCAAGGCCTGCTGTCTAAGTATGGAGTGGGCTCCCACATTGAAGAATCTTCAAGGTCTACAAAGACACTGGGAGAGAGCTGGAGAAGCTGGTTGCTCTACCCACTGTGTGCCACTCTGGCATAAAGAAGAAGAGTAGCCAGCACCTCTCCTGTCCACGGCGCTCCTGTTCCAGGAGAAGCACCGGGATAGAGCCCTGGCTTCCCGCTCCACTGCACGCAAGAGCGGGGTAGGGGGACAGTGAATGAAAAAGAAACATAAGTTTGTGTTTGCATTCGCTGACAGTTTCAGCCTGAATGGGAAGGTCTTGCGGTTACTCCGCCTTGGGTATTCATTGGATGGAAAAAAGGATTTAGAGACCTCCTATAGAGTAGTACCCCTCCCTACTACGCAGACAGTGGACCTTTGCTTCTGGTGCACAAATTTTAAAAAACACAGTGCCTGCTGGCCCTTAATACTCTGCGTAGCTGACTGTAGGGTGAGAATAGAAAAGAAAGAAGAACAAGAACTCCAGCACCTCTGCTAGGACATTAAGATCAGATAACACCAATATTCTAAAAATCCCTGGTAGTAACTCCAACAAGACAAGGGTCATTTGAAGTAGCAGCTCCAACCGCCTGGAATGCCCTGTCACCTACGATAAGAACGGTAGCCTCGACAGAACGGTTTAAGAGGCAGCTGAAGACCCTGCTCTTTGCCTAGAGAGCTATTTCATAGCCACACTTGCCCACGCCTTCTCATCACTCTGACTCTGGTCATGTCCTCCGTTTGTTTTATGTTTCTTGTGTGTCAGTCCGCGCCCATGGGTACCAGGTACGCGTTACAAATGAATTAACATAACATAGCATAACACAGTGTCACCCGCGGCCTGTGGGTGGTGAAGAAGACATGACCAATTACCGGAGAGTCTAGGGCAGTGAGCCAGCGCCTTGATTTTCTTTTTCTGGTCCTGTTAGTGTGTTTCTGCTTACTCAGTGTACTGGGGATGCCTATGTATCTGTTTTGTTTGGTCTTGGTTTTGCTGTTTTTGTCGCTGTACAAAGCGATTGCTTCTGATGCAATTACAACACGCGTCAGTAGAATTTAGGGAAAGGCAAAAGATTACCACAATTAAGCTCCCATTTATTGTGTATTGATCAGTTATGCTATTTAATGCATTTATTTTAGGGCCACGTATACTCTAAGGAGACACTGAGACTAATTCACGCACTGCACCGGATCTGCCTTCGGGTACAATCTCCCCTTTGTTATATAAATTGTGGTCGAATGAAAAATCTACCATTTAAGCAAGTTTAGACACACTTGGTGTTCACTGTTCGAAAGAAACAGAAATCCCCTCCCAGGTGAAGTAAATGAGACATATGTGTATGTGGATTTTGTGTGTGAAGGTGAGGTCACTTTTCTTTGCTGCACATGATTGATTTGCTAACATACTTTACCATTTACAGAAGGCACTGTTTGTTTTGTTTGACACATTGCATTCACAGGTTCTCTCATTAGGTGCAGCGCCGACACATCATGCCCCAGGGTCATCAACAGAAAGGAACTCAGAACGCTCTTTGAGAGCGATGCAGCCCATTCTTTCGCGCAGGTGTTTAACATCCCATAATGCACCCTTTCAGGTGCCATTGCCGACCGTTTTCTAAATTACAGGTGAATCCAGGAGGCTGATGCCCATTCACAGGACCCTTTCTCTCACCACCTTGTTTTAGCGTCACAACATTACCGCGTGACCAGCAGCAGTGAAGCAAAGAGGCTTTAATTAACAAAAAACTGGCTGTACTGTAGTCGAGTAATAGTATGCACACTGCCATCTCTGCCTCAAAGCTGAACTTCTGAACCAGTGGCTAGAGAATGACAATATGGCCAATAGTGGCCCTTCTGCTGTGGCATTCATGACCTGCCAGGGGGGCAGACGTGGCCGGTAACGGCCCGCCGGCCTGAGTCTGGTAAGCAGAGGGGGTGGGGAAGGGAATTGGATCATTTGGGAGAGGGGCAACAGGGATAGGCTTCCTGTTGCCTCATCGGATTGAAAATAAGGCGTCACCCGGGGAATGGCCTCAGTGGCTGGGACAGCAGGCGGGGATTGTGTATTCTTGCTCAATGTTCCAGGCACCCGATTGTCTGAGCACCCTTTCCCGGTAGCGAATGCAGAATCGTGCTTGAATTGATGAAAATATGTCCTCCATCCAATGTTGGATGCTTTGATATTAGTCAAAACGTTGGATCGGGTGGTATAGGTCACATATGTCCTAGTGTACACTTTTTGTGTATGGGCACAAGGCAGATAGTTGTCTGTAACGTGGATACATCTGTTCTCATATGAAGGGCTCGAAAACTGCGAGAGGTGTCAATTTATTTGGGCTTCTATGGCTTTTTCTAATTAGATAGTTAATAGCCAACTTTGCATCTCCTAAAATATGTCAAGCAAAATCCAAGTTTTGATACCTTTTATTGGACTGACAAAATATTGTGCTCAGATAGTAGTTCCACAAGCTTTCCATGTCCCAAAGACTTCTTAATTATATGTTGTTACAAGGCAAATCTTGAAATCTGAAATATGTCATAATTACCCTCAATGTTAGCAGTGATATCTTCATTTGGCTCTTGCTCTGGCATGCGGAAAATGTATTCGAAGCATTACACACATTCAGCATCATTTTTCATGGTTTGTAGGTCTCTTTAGTCATTCGAAAAAGCATTTGCTGTCAGCATTGGGAATGTTCTTGTGTTTCTGTCGTTGGTTGGGTTCATGGACTCGTTCTATTTCGAGATTTTAAAGCGTTATTTTTTCTATGAGGTGCTTTTATGGATGCAAGCATGCTATCTCATCTTCCTTTGTACAGCTTGCCTTCAATTTGCCCTGTACTTCATTTTGGATCTTTATACTCCAAATCGAAGCAACCTGTGCATTTAATGCTTTTAAAACTTTCCTTGTGGGTTAATTTGTCCCCTTTTAACGTACAGTCAAAGAATTCCATCAGCTGATAATATGCATTTTGTAAATTTTGAGCTAACTAGTATCTGGGTTGACATGGTTGAAGTAGCATGTCCTTGGAGCCTCTCATCTAACCCCTCCCTATATCCTGAAATGATAGCCAGGGAATCATGTTCTTGGTAACTCTACTTACTGTGTTTTACATGCAAAGGCATCATGGCCTCTGGATGGCCATTTTAGAACAAGGGGAGTGTGGCCACTTTAAACTCAATGGTGGATTTCAATGTCACAGTAGTCATTGTCATTTCCATCCATCATGATGCAGTCAATCCTGGACCTTGGATGTTTATATTGAATATTCATTGAAGTCTGAGAGTTTTAAGCCAATACAAAGTCACTCATTAAATTGATGAGAGCTTTACTTAAGTCATTTTGGAGGAATTCATACATCAGGATTGGTAACAGTAATGCCTTTATCATGCATTTCGTGTACAGTCACTCTTAACCACCTCTGTTTCGTACAAAGGCCTTGTGGCTTAAACAAACCATATTTGTTGAGTGTCACCTTCCATTCCGAGTTGCAAACTCTTTGCTGTGCACACCCAAGCACTCAACCATCCATTTAAATTCATTTAGCATCTGTGTTTTAAAAAGTAGGCATTCAACATTCTTTTTTTTAACCCTTTTTTTATTATTTGCAATAACAAAATACACCACAAAAAGGAAAACAAGAAGAACAGTGGTCCCGTGCTCCTGCCCTCTTCCCTGCACCACCCCAAGGATAATCATTCTCAGTCACAGATACAGAAAGTAATCAATTTTCAACATCACATATGAACTGATCAATAACAGCAGTACATGTCTCCCTGTCGATAGGGTCCTGCCACCTACAGTAATCATTCATTATCCACTTCACCTCACAAATCTCCATTAACAATTGTGTACTCTATTCGCCAGTATTCACCACACATTTTTGATCAACAAGACACTGTATGTATGGACCCCAGATATTGCTGGGCCTGGCTCAAGGATGTAACAGCCTACCATATTCCACTTCCATATCATTACAATATAGGATGTCCTCTCGCCACCATCTTAGGTCACTGTGGGATACCTACAGCATTGCCAAGAGTAGGAGCAACCCTGTCAACCTCCTCACTCGCCCACAAATCAGTTTGTTATATCCCACCAATGCAGTTACTGGTGATGGTTCCACCTCTTCCCCCACAATCTCGCTCAGCGTCCCGAATACCTGTTCCCAGAATCGTGCAACCGATGGACAGCTCCATGCCATGTGCATAAGACTACCGGTGTAGCGGCGCATCTAGCGCACCCTTCTGAGGCATCTGGAAAGATCATATGCAGCAGAACACAGGTATAATAAAATTGATGTAGGTATTTAATATGAATCAACTTAAATCGACTATTGATGGCTACCTCCTTTGTTTGTCCATAAGCCCACATTCATTTTTAATTGAGAAGACATGACCTCTCGGCATGTCAGTTCTTGCGGCTCTCGCAAGCAACCTACCAGGCCCTGCCCCTCCCTGTACTGCCGAAAGGCTGCTTTCCCTAGTAGAAATCTCACCTCATTCTGTGCCTGGTCTCTAACAAATCCAGCTGTTCCTTAATCTCTGCCTGTCTAGCAGGTGCATTTGTCTTTAATTGTCCTATTCAAGTCTCAATGGCAGCCAATTCCTTCCAAATGTGTCTCAATATCCCAGATTCCTCTTGAGATACACTCCCCCGGTATCACAAACTTAAAACCCTCCCACAACACTGTGCATGACTTAACCAAGCCCACATTCCACTCAAAATAGTGCTGAATAGCACGCGTTATCCCTCCTAGGAACACCTCATCAGTCAGAGCCTCACTTTTAAACACTGAAGGCGGTCTCCCACCTATTCGTCCCGGCAAATCCAAGGCCAGTATCACTGGTGCATGGTCCGACAGTGTATGAGCCAATATTGTGGCTTAGCCACCCAATCCACATTTGTATCGGAAACTAAAAAATAATCCAAATGGATTGCCGAGAAGTGGACCGAGGAGTGATGCATATACCCCACCTCCCCCTCGTGTCTGGTCCTTCAAATATCCTATAACTCCCAGGCACACCTCAAATCCTGCTGTAGCTGACAGGTTGCTTTCAAAATTGGTCTATGAACCTACCCAGTTCTTTCTAGGTCGGGATCTAACACTGTGTTAACGTCTCCAACCCAAATAATTGCCCCAGTCGAGTTCTTGTCCAATTTTGAGCTATCCACCCCCTGTTTTCCGCTGATTCCCGATTGGAACCATAATAGTTAATCAGACTAACTGCCTGTCCATGTATAGTCCTACATACCAGCAATGCCCATCCCTCCCAATCGTTAATCACTGAGGCCAAAGCGAAACCCAACAGAGCCTCACAGCAATATGCACACCCTTCTAGAATATGAAGAGTAAGAGGAAAAATAACAGTGACAGTCCCAATGTAGCCTAAACTTCGCTTCCTCGAATGGGGTCAAGTATGTTTCCTGGAGAAAAGCTACATCACCCTGGTGGTGTTGTATGTAAATGGACAGTTCAAACCTCTAACATTCCATATCATGCATTTAAGTGTCTTAGCCATGTTCCCGAGTCAATTCCATAAGAATCACAGGGCTCTCCAAGTTATAGTTAGTAACATTGTACCACTCCATAACCAGTTAGGAGAAATCCAAGAGCAATAGAGAACAACCCCTGGAACAACCGTCTTACCTTAACCCCCAACTGTCCCCCTCTCCCCCTCTCCCCTACCAGCAACCCCAACTTGCCAACTACCCCCCTAGCCCACACCAACAAACTGAAGCTTCTTAATGAGGACATGCTAGAACCCAGTTGCCTCAGCACCCCCGCGGTCAGTATATTCCCCCCCTGCCACTTCTGCCAAAAAGTGTTCCCACAATCTTCAACAGCTATCAACCCATGCTTCTACTTCATGGGGAGTTCCCCCTGTTCATTATTCCCTCATCAATGTGGAACTCTCGGTAGCCATTCGGGAAACGTTTTAGCTTCCTGAGGGGATTGAAAAAATAGTGCCGCCCCTTGTGTTCCACCCTGAGTGTGGCAGTGAAGAGCATTGCATACTCAAACCCTCTCTCCCTGAGTCTCTTTTTAACATCAGTATAAGTCCTTCTGGATGCTTGAACCTTATCCGAGAAGTCAGGGGAAAAATGATTGAAGCAACTATTATTGGCCTAGCTGGCGTCCTAGGCATCGGCTTCCTTCTGCTGGGAATTTGGTGAGCTCTCCCAACGATAAACACTGCAGAAACATTCTCGCTCCCAAGGGTCTCTTGCAAAAGACTTTCGACCATGGGCTTCACATTGCATTGATCAGTTGCCTCAAGTACTCCCAACTATTCTCAGGTTATTCCGTTGTGTGCATGATTCAAGGTCTTCTTGCATATCCGCCAATTCCTTAAGACCTCTCCGAACTAGGAACAGTTCTCTCGTAGCTGAAGAGGATTCCCCTTCAGTCATTGACAATCGCCCCTCAGCCTCATCTAGCCTCTCCCCATGTTTGTCTAGGTGCACCTTCATGTGATCGACTTTACATGTTAGGGTGTCCATTTTCCCATCCAATGACTGTATGCCTGCCTGTAGCTGACAAAGCATAACTTTAATTTCACTAAGCGGTCCACTAGGGTCTAAGGAGGAAGACTAAGAGTTGCCCCTGGGAGAGGCTTCCACAATTTTCTGCTGTTTGGCCTGGGTTTAGGTCTCAAACTGCAGCTTCAGCTGTTGCTTACCAGCTTTCTGTTATTTTGACATGGCACTGCTCTTCTGACACCTATTTCACAATATGCGTTTGCTTCTCGTTAATTGTATAATCAAGCTAAACTATGCAGGGCAGAGCAGCACCAGCATTAGTCTCCACAACTCCACCTCTGCTAACTCCAGCTTGTGCACCCCTATGAACTCCACTCCTTCCAGGGCACCAGGGATAGCCCTGCTGTGTGTTGTCACGTATAGCGACCATCCCAAGCAAAGTCTGCAATTGATTACAAAAACACACCAAAGTCACAAGTTACTTCCCCACAATGTGGTGGGGATCTAGGCACTCACAGTCAGCTCCGCCAATAATATCCTGAAGACTAATTAAACAGAGCACCTCACTTTGTGCTTATCCAGGGTTCCATGTAATAATGTCGCCAGAAAAATATCGCCATACAAAAATATCGCCGAAAAATGGTCGTTTTTTGTGGCGACATTATTGCATGGAACATGCGGGGGACACCCTTGCAAACCCCAAATTTTTTAATTTTTAACATTTTCCCGGCGATATTATTTACGGCGACCATATATGTGGCGATATTATTACCTGATACCTCATCCAGCTGGGGCCATAAGTGCCCCATATATAAATCTGGCACCAAGTGATTAGCGGAGGTGACCAGCACAGACAGCTATCTAACAGGTTTCCCCCTTCATCTAAGTCTGCATATGTCCCCACTGGCTATGCTGCCCACATGGAGTGCCCACACCCTGTGTGCACACCGCACCCTAACATCCAGTGCAGAGTTTGCTGCAGTGGACCTGCTATCCAATCATTGCTGCAGTTGTGTGTGCTGCATCACCAAATCCAGTGAGCTCCTCAGCGCAGGGATCGCAGCAGGGGTTTTGTCACTCAATCATGCAGCAGTTATGCAAACCATACCACAGAATACTGCAAGCCCCCTCAGGTAGGGGTCTCAGGAGGCCCCCCGCTATCTCTCAATGCAGCAAAGCAGTTGTAGCATTTGCAGTGTCACTCCCCACAAGTTTTATGGTCACCATCCCATTGACTCACAATACATTGGTGTCCCAAACTTTCCATCTCTCACACTTGTTCCAGACCTGGGTGTCCTTCACTGCACGTTCTCACCTCCAAGCATGGTCAGGTTAACCATCCAAGCTCTGTGGACTTGCAGGACAGGAAGACACAGCCTCCACAGAACCCGGGTCCTCTCTGGTGCTGCTCGGGGCCGGGCCTCCAATTATCTATTGAAGCAATGGCTCAGCATGCATGCCCTGCTCCTCCTGTAGTGCCTCCGGCATCCACGATCACGGCAGTCCCACTCAGGGCATTGTTGTGGCTGCTGCACATACAGCGGGCTCCGAGCCCCACAGTCAGCTGCAGTCTCCTTCAGTGGACCCACCTCACAAAACGGGGAGGCAACAGATCTCACTGGGTTACCCCATAACACTCACCGGGCTGCCCCACAGTGCTCCGCTCTGGTCAGAACCCCAGAGCTATTCACATGTCAGCAAATCGCAGGGCACTTCCGGTCAATGCCTCTTCACCCACCAGTATTATGGTGGCAGGTGCCCCTAGCCCGACACCACGGGAACTATATGAGGCCGCCTGCCTCCTTGCAACCTGAAGCCCTCCCCTGGATACTGACACCTCAGGTGGTGCACTCAGCAAATGCAGCGGTCTCCTCAACCACAGCTGGTGACACAGCATTCATCCACACGGCCCTCAGCTCAACCAAGTAGCCGAGACGTACATCCTGCAATGCTGGGAGGAGTGCCCTCGGTCCGTTCTTCCTGTTATCTGACTCAGGGCCTGCTCAGGGTGCTGCCGTCCACATCTTCACTGCACCATTATTGCCACTGCCTCTATCTCATCCGAGGTCACACGCAGGAGCACCAAAGTTGCACAGAACAGGCCCAACATATTCAGACAGCCGATGAAGTAAAAGTTATGATCATGGCAGTACGGGATTCGTCACGATACTTTGCCTAGGGAGCTCGGAAGCTTACAGGCCGGCAGCCATTTTGAATGGGCTCTTTAGCACCCCCAGGTACTCAATATTAATTCAATTTGTTGGTTTAATCACAATGATGTGAAATGTGTTCTTTCATATGCTTAGCTCGGGCTCCTCAGAACATTCCAATCATTTGGTTATACGTGTCACACATACTGCTATGGCCAATGACTCACATGCCTATGTTTCCTGCAGTATTAATATGTCAAGTTCTACTATATTGTTCTAGGTTGGTGTCCCTTGATTTGGCTTTCAGGCCTGCATTATTCCAGGTAATAAACACATGTTACACTTGACCCAAATGAAACTCATTTATTTTATTGGGTCCATCCACCTCTGCTCTCAGACCTGGTACACAGTTTATGCCTTTCATTCCTTCCTTTGATGTGCTCCCTATTGCTCCTTCCCATGTCTTTGTATTGGAGTAAAATGGAACTATCAATGCACAGTGTTTGCCTTATCTAAATAAGCATTTGGATTACTAATTATTTATTTATTTATTTATTTATTTTCATTTGTAAAGCACACCAAACCTGGGGTATCTGGGCGCTGATTACAGTACATGGATGAATAAGTCACACAGCATCAAGATGTGTAGTTGAGTAGACAGTAACACATAGATCAGTGATAAAGGTGGCGCAGTCAGGTAGAGTGAAAAGCCAGTGAACTGTGCGCCTAGCGGCAGAGATATTTTCTTTTTTTGGGATGTTTAATGCCGTTCTTAGGGCGTTGTTCTGGATGATTTGGAGTTTTGTTATGCTGTTTGTGGAGGAACCAGCGAGTAGAACGTTACAGTTGTCTAGTTTGGATGAGATTAATGGTCTGGCTAGAGCAATGCAGTTGCCCAGATTTGGAAAAGACGTGCTTCCATTGCACTTACATCTAAGCAGTCTTCAAAATTACTGAAGTCCTTACATAAGTGAAGACATTATGAATACACCATCATGAAGCCAGTTTAAAGGACAAGAAAAAAGAACAAGATGAAAAAACTGAATCAAAAGAATTTTTAAACCAGGCACATATGAAATAACCCTAATTTAACATGAAAGAAAATTCAAAGTCATAGAACCATGCCATTCATGACCCTAACTAAAATGCGGGCGCAGGCACATCTCAGCAGTTGATCATTGTAGCCAATCAATAATGGTCAGAGCAGATGGAACATGTTCAGGGACACGGAACTCCGCAGACAAAGTAGTTGAAAGAGCCAATGGGACACTGGGATAACACATTCTATGGCAAGACTGGAGGCGAGCATTATGCTTCAACTTCTTTAATTTACTACTCTTCACAGCAGTTTCAACAAACTCAAAACTATACAAAACTCTGAAAAACAGTCTGAACAGACTTTTTCTTCCTTGAACTACAATCCCCATAGTCTCTGTAGTCCATCCTACTCCAGCTCAGCTATGACCATATCCTGTCCCTGAGCTCCTCCTCTTCTTTTACTCGCTCTGAAAGTCCCAGAGAAAACTCCACACTTAGTCCTGCAACTGGCAATGACTTGAACCTTTCCAAACGAATGTCGCACTCCTTGAACTCAGGCATCGACTTCTACTCGTCTATCCCTTCAATTATTCTTCTGCTCCTCTCCTAGAGATAATAGAAAAAGCAGAAAATCAGGGAGGTGTCCATGTATTGCCGTCACTCACATATTATTATCACATATAAACATTCAATAATATGCACAATACATTTCTCGGGTGGGAATTTAATGCTCGCCTCCTAGTCTTTAATAGAATTAATACTCCCTGCGCAGTTAGCAGGGGTAATCTTTATTCTATGGCAATGCTTGTTCAAAGCTGTCCCAATACTGCACTCGCCATACTCTCTGTTGGTTTAAAATAAAATTCTCTAAATGTGCGATCATTCGCCCAGTCTGCTGCTGCCATAATATCTTGCAAGGGAACCCCTGTCCTATATGCTTTGGACGCCATAGCTCCTCTCACTGAATGTGCACCGAATTGTTGCAAATCGATCCCTGCTGCAAGCATTACTTCTCTGACCCATCTCGCTATAGTAGCTGTCTTTACTGCCTGAAAGGGCTTCCTACGCGCTATTAGCAACTGACTTGTACTACTCGCTCTATCTCCTGCCGTCCTGGCCTCGTATTCCTTGATGCAGCTAGCTACGCACCATTTGACATTATTGGGAAAATAGGGATAGTGCACTGCGGATGTACTTGATTTCGTCCTCTGCACTACTACGAAGGTCACTCCTTCTGGACCGAACCTCCTCCTATTGATTTCTAAGGCCCTGACATCCGACACTCTCTTGCAGGATATGAGACATAACAGCATAGCCAATTTGCCTGATAACTGTGGATTGGGGCAACTACCCAGCCTTTCAGCACACTAAGTGCATTCTTGTCAATTTCAGGAAGGGCTGTCTTATTGATTGCATCACACACACACAGAAACCAGACACCCACAACAGAGAATGTGAGTTCACTTCAGACTCCATTCACACAGGTCACACCCCTAGGGTGTACCCACAACACACAACACCTGGGAAGGCACCAGTCAGTCTCTCAGGAGGCAGCACCAGAGCCATATATGGTATTTGCACCCAACAGCAAGTCAGGGGGAAAGGGATCAACAGAGACATATATGGTGTTTCCACCCAACAACCATTCAAGAGGAAAGGACAGACTCAGGGCTTCCCAGGACTTTGGGAAACAAGGTAAAAGGCAATAGAAACCAAGAGGCTGCAAGGGCCATCTTGCCACCTAACTGGAATCCATGATTCCTGTGGCAGGGCCTGGATATCCCAAAATGGAGATCAAGTGGGCCAGAGGAGCTAGGTATATGTTGAAGAGCCATGGCAATAGGAAAGAGCCCTGAGGGATAACACAGGTAGAGAGTGAGGTGGAGGAGAGGAAAGGGTGCACTTGCACCTGGGATTGTCTGTTTGAAAGGAAGGAGGTAAGTCATGCTAGTGCCCGGTCCATGATGCCTAGGGTATCGTAGAGACGATTTTGAGGATGGAGTGGTTGACTGTGTCAAAGACAGAAGAAAGATTGAAAGATTGAGGCGGATCAGAAGAGAAGGAACATATGAGTCCAGGTTTGAGACGAGGTCTTCACCGGTGTTCAGGCGAGCAGTTTCCATGCCTCTGGATGCTCTGAAACTGAAATGGTGGCCAGGGAGGCAGGCAGCCATTTTGGTGTAGAAGGTCAGTTGGGAGATGACCAGCTTCTCCATGGGCCTCATTACGAGTTTGGCGGTATCCATACCTGTAAAACCGTCATGGCTGTCGCCAAACTTGGCAATTACTGGGGTATTCGGACCCCGTCGGACCTGGTAATTACCCATTGCCTGGTGCCGGTACTGATTACTCCACATTCCCATTGGAATGGGGAAGTCGGATGCACCGGCACCTTTCATGAATGGTGCCGGTGCATCCATTCAGTTGTGCTCGCGGGTGCCGGTCTGCCTGCCAGGTCAGACCTGGTGGACAGAAAGGCACCCGCAAGGAGGGGGGAGTTGAAGAGAGACAGAAGACACCTGTAAAGAAGGAGGAGGTTGAGCTGAGAGCTCTGGGCCATGACAGTGCAATTGTGATAGCCATTAATGATGCACCTGGAAGGTGCGAAGTGAGCCAACAGTACTTCCCATCTGGTGCCCCCGTTAATGGGTGAGGAAGAAAAAGGGGAGAGTACAGAAACCATATGGGGAGTCCAGAAGTCAGATGAAGGAACAGAAAAGAGAATGTCAGTGATAGTCTGTCTGGAGCAAGCATTGATGCAGGGGGCTGCAATGGGCAGACAAGGGTTGGAGCTCAGGAGTGCCTTCTTAAATTGCTTCCTTCCAGACTTCGAGAAAGAGGGAGGATAGATTGCGGAGAAGCAATTAGAATAGATAGAAGAGACAGAGAACACCACAGGGGCAAAGCAGGGGGCATCAGGAGGATAACACGGGAGAGGGACAGAAATGAACTGTGCACAAAAGAATTTACCAGGCGGCCAAGCAGACATGAGGTACAGAGAAGTAAATAGGCATCCGGGGAAGGGGGAGCCAAATTCAAAAATCATTTAGCACACTAAAGTGCCCAAATTCAAAAATGATTCACCAGTAAAAATGCATATATTTAGGAGACCACTTGATACAGTAAAATGCCCACAAGCCTGAGGGCCAGTAGACACAGTGAGATGTGGAGCAACAAGTGTTAGGAGATAAAATGAGATCTAAAAGGTATACAGCTCCTGTGAGATAGACGAGGATTACAGGAGAGGGATTTCAGTCAATCCAGTGAACTTGTGGCCAGGAGGAAGAAGTGTGGTGCTAAATTCCAGGAAAGGTAAAGCTGGACATGGAGGGCTCACCCTTTTGTCTTAAAGTATCAGAGCATCATGGGTTGCCTCAGTGAAGAAAAGCAGGGAGGAGGGACTGGCGGTATGTAGAACGGTGGTTATGGCCATCTAAACCAGACAGGCCAGACAGGGGCCTTTGTGTCAGGGCAAGTAAAACAAAATGCAGCACTCGCCACCTCGCTCAATGCAAATTGCTATGTAAGTGATTTCAATTCGGCACTCACCCAAGTCACGCCCAGCGTGCAGTGCCCAAATGAAATCCTTATTATTTTATATATAAGTTCAATATTCTGAACGATATACCACTCATATCACACCCTTCTCCTGGAACCCCCTCCCCTCCCGGTCACACTGAACCAGAAATCAGGCTAGTTTGCAAAGGTAAATATGTATTTATGTATTTAGAGTTTAATCACAATATATTTTAATAGGTAAACAAAAATCACCAATGGGGTACCAGAGCACAGAATAATATCTTTAATACACTAGGAATCAAGGAATGAGCATGAAACAAATGCAGCACAGAAAGGAATACTGTTGAGTTGGTTTAGAACAGATGGCACTATGGTTAGGGGTTCCCCCTGCAACACCCCTCAACCCACCAATAGGCAATGTAAAGAGATGGGAGGAGAGAGCAGGTCTTGAGGAATAGCACAAATCAAAGAGAATATCAGTCCCACCTTCCTCCTCCAAACACAAGAGAAAAATGGAATTTACTTTTCACTATCAGAATGGCTTTGCCATTGTCTTTGTAATTGGGTGGGCAAAAACATCAAATGTGCTCAAAAATAAAATCCAATGGGAGCCGCTTTGAACAGTTGCAAACTTTCACAGGCAATGATTTAGTCATAAGAAAACTTTTGAAATCTTAAAGTCCAAGTGGGAATTAAATTAAAGCTGTTTCACACGTGTAAAATTTCTCCGAACTTCAATTTGCGGTAAACCTTTCCTTGCACGATATTCGCTATAATGGGAGAATCGCACTGTTTTGCAATGCGGTTTTGGGTTCTATGGATAGCTAAGCTAAGGATGGTAGGTACAAGTAGGAGTTGAAATTTCGTTTCTATCAAAAAACAGAGGGAGTTATAGAGGTTTTAGTAAGAGGCATTTTTGTAAAATAGGCGCGAGAGTGGAAAACAGAAATGCACTTTGAAAATGAAAGCTGGGTTTGATCACACTATATTATAACTATGAAAAAGAGGATGCCACACATGAATCTCCACAGTTACGTGGCCAGCTAACCCTTCACATGGTGGATGCTCAATTTCTTTCTGGGATTCACTTTAGTTACTCAAAAAACACTAAAGACTTATGATTTTATTTTAAAAAAATGAGAAAAATCAGCGCAAGAAAGGTTCTGACAATACTATGATTCTGAATTTACCAATAGGATTGGTTTGAGATTGGGATCATGCAATGCAGGTATATTATGGTCACTTTTCTTCCTATTAATACTTACAAAATAAGTTATTAAATTGGACTGTCAGTTCTGGTCATTGATTGGATCTGGTCTAGGAAGGACAGCACATCAGGCGCGGGACTGGATCAGCTAGACTGGTCACCAGTTTTACACAGGATCTGCCCTCCTTGTTTGTGGGTAGTTCAATCAGCTGGATAGCGAGTTCCTGTGGCAAGCCTTGTGGTAGCAAGCCAGATAATTTCTGGATACTAGTTGAAAAGGCCTTCTCACACCACAGCGCTTCACTGGGTTGCAAGAATAAGTTGAGGATTTGGGCCTTGCTGAAAATCAATAGTTCTCCATTGCTGGCAAGAGTCTTGGCATCTGGATCTGGAAGGGTGTTAAAGGCTGGATGTAGAATGCTGGATCAGAGTGCTTCGCCGGAATCAGGAAAGTGACTGGATCACTGAGTCCCTATGTGTTGTCAGCTGTCTCTATTTATCCTTTCAAATGACATCACAAAGTGGGTTTATGGGCCGGCTTAGCTAAGCTTTCCCCTGTGAGCTGGGATTGGATCAAAACCTCATCTCTGCCTTGAAATGGAGTGATTGGATCAAGGCTGGATGATGTCACATTTTTTGGTTTGCTTTACAGTTCTTAGAAACCTCCCTTTAGCTACTGGTCTCAAAATCGAATTTTATACTAAATACACATTTCTACATTGGTCACCTTTACACAAATCACACACAACGATTCCATATTGTATGTTGCATCTGTTCCTCAAAACCCTGCTGCTGTGAGATCTTGTTTCAACTTTCTACAGAATTTTGGCCTTTTCGCTATGAACACAATTTTCAAACGTTATGCAAATTTCCACAAATGTGTGTGTTTAACATAGGGATGCGTGTGTAAATTTTCACAGTTCTAGGATTAATACATTTCACATAAAACCACATATATTGCCATTCCTGTCCAGAACACGTTACATGGTTCTGCCACCTCTTAAACGTGCAGCCAGAAATTAGACTAACAGATATGTCCTTGGTATATTTTTCACCACTTTGAATCACAAGTTATGAGTCCTTAAAAATTGTTCTTTGTTCATGCTTAACAGCAAATGGTTGCTCGGCTCTACCCCTTTGTCTCTCCTGGAAGTCCAGGAGCATCCCCCTCCTTGGGGAAGTTCCTTCCAGGAGCCATTTACGACCCTCTCACACCTCCGTTTAAAGGGCTGAAGGGTCTGGCATTGTTCATTCTCTTTCTGTAGACAAAAGTCTGGGTCAACCCATGATTATGATCTCCCCGTGAGTTTCTGCTGAGAGAATGTCCTTCATCCTGGAAGAAACCTGTTTGTCCACTTCCAAAGGGTTGCAGCTCAGCCAAACTAATCTATTGTTAATTAAAGATCCAGGAAAAACCAAACTTGTTGCATCAAACATAAATACATTACTTTCTTAGCTTTAACTCTGTGGGATAAAAAGCAACTGAGTTCTGTGTTCTTTTTAGCAACAATCCTTTTTATGTTTGCTACTCCGGTAGATTTTTAGTTTAGCCCACTTTGAAGTTTCATCAGGAATTCCTCTGACAGCTGTCATTCACAGGTAGCTCAGGGTACTGCACCGAGATTCTGACAGAGGCTGTCAGTTTACAGACAATCCAGTTTTTCTGAAGAATATTTTGCTCTTCACATTAGGACTTTGTATGTTCGCAATGCTTCATTAGATTACATGAATTTTAGCGCCAAGCAATATTTTGAATGTTGAGAAGTGTTGTGTAATAGACATTTTGGAGTTTTGAGCAACAAAGCAAATGTCATTTATAGGCCACATTTTGTAGTTTAATTTGCAAAGCGCTGCTTCTCTCTCTCCACTCTGTTTGATGGTCATGGAGCGCACTAGCACATTTTCTGCAGTGTGTTCTCTATTCCACCACACATGCACCATGGGTGTCAGTTTGTATCTCCATCTTTTTATGCATTCAGACGTGCAGTTTTGGAGGTTTTTGGCATGCACAAGGGTTTTGACGCCATTGTTGCAGTTCCTTAGTTCAGAGTGATGCCGCATAGCATAGTGGAGTGTGTCAATACATCCCACAGCTACAGTGTAAGCCACAAGCCCTTCAGAGCTTACCTCATGTTCGGCAGTGGTGTTTCCTCAACCCTGCTACCTCATGTAGGAAGTGGGATGATGCTTCTGGTCGTGTCGAAGCAGTGAGACCGAATGCTGCCCAACAGGGGCCTTTGTGTGGACCTTCATGTTGGGGGTCGGCTCTCGCCTTCCGGCTACTGGTTGGCCCTGATGTTGGACTGGATGGCCAATAAGACTGGAGGCAGGGCAGGCATCCGAGCCCTCCCATTTTCAAGGAGATGCAGCAGCAATGATGGAAGGTGTAGAATGGCCAAAGCACTGCACTTCCCAACTGGGTAAAGCAAGGTTAATGCAGGCACTCAAACTTGGAGGATGGTGAGAGCGCAGCTTCACAAAAGCAAAGCCCATCAGGGCAAGTAAAACAAAATGGAGCACTCCCCGCCTTACTGGATGCAAATTGTGGCAAAGTAAGCCACAAGCCCTTCAGGCCTTACCTCGTGTTTGGCAGTGGTGTATTTTCTCGCTGCTGCCTCATACAGGCAGCGGGATGATGCTTCGGGTTGTGTCGAAATAGTGAGACCTAATCAAGGCATAACATTGGGTGATAGACACATTTTATTACAACAATAAAATAAAAATAAACATTTCAATCACAACATCACATTAATACATTCTGAATGCATTAATTTAGCAACAGAATTGTAATAACTTTGAACCCAACAATGATTGCCTAAATTGGACTGACAACAGAAACTCTTTCGGGAATAGCACGAGGGGCACAGTTCAAAAACATGTTCCCCCTGTTGGATTGCACATTTTGCTCACTGCCATGTTGAAAAAGGGTGCCCCTGTTAAATGTGAGGTACACATAACAGTTCCATTGTATTTTGCCATTCAGTTCACTTTACTTTGAATAACACTAGATTTTTATTTAACTTGAAATAAGGCATGTAAAAAGTATTGAACTGGTTCACACTCTTGTAAGATGGAAAACTGTGTATTCATGTTTATATTTCATTGTACATGCTGCTGGAGTTGACCTAGGATTCGCCTCACTCCAGCCACCCAACCACATCACAAAATATAAGGCCACACTATATAATTCCAAGCCAAGGTCTCATGAAACATTGCCATATACTGGCTAATGGACAAAGCACAAAGAGACCTGTCAAATATATCAAAACCAGGTCCCTAATAAAATACATATAACAAAAGTCATGAGATAACTGTGAACAAACTAAACTTTCCTGGGCATGTAGTAACATCATGAAGGGGAATGTTCATGGGCTGTACCAACTGTGACTTCTGTTGTCCAAAGTCAGCAGTTCTTCATTTATAAAGTGAAAAGGAAAGTTATATGTGTTACATTTTAACCCCAAAATTGAATTGTTAGGAAATTCCTACCTCCATCATAAAAGCTACCGCCAATTTAAAACAAATTGTATTTTGTCACTAGAAAATATATTCTGTAGCCTATATAAACTTCATCTGATGCTTAAGTAGAAAAACATGTAAAATATAGGAAAATAATTATTGCTGCAAATACACATCGAACAAGGAATCTTATCATTGTGTATTGTGTGTCCTCATCTACAGGATACAATTATCTTTATTTTATTAAACTCACATGTTAGCTTCCACAGTTACCTGACATAAAAGAAAGACAGCTTCATAAATTTAGGGGTAGGTTTTCTCCTCCCATGTAGGTAATGAGACTGGTGGAGGACACGTCTAGCACAAGATGAGGGGAGGAGCTGAAGATTACAATGATGCACAATATTCACATTTTGTACAACAGCACAGATTGTACTCACAGGGCTTTAACACAAATGTGCACTCATGTGTATTTTTCCATAAGACAGGGAGCAGTACCACCTCAACCAGGAGGACACCAATGTAGACAGTGATGGGACTGTATGCCTTTGCTTGTTCTTTCATTCTTCCCACTTTTCCCTCTTCACAGGATGGGAGACAGCACCAACTCGGTCAGTCTTCGGTACCTCCTCCTTCTGGCCCTTCACTGCTTGCCACTCTTCTCCCTCCTGCCTTTCTTTCTCCTTCCCATATACAGATCTTTAATATACCCATCCTCTTTCTCTGCATCCACCCAATGTTCCACCTGCTGCTGTGCCTCCTCTTGCTGACCTGCACTCTCCTTAGGTTCCATGTCTTTTTGACCCTCCTCCTCTTGCCCTTCATCTTCCTTCTTGTGTTCCTCCTCCTGCACTTCATGCTCCTCCTTGAGATCCACCTCCTCCTCATGCTCTACCTGGTATCCCACTTTACCCTTTGTTCTTCTTCCTCTTGCAATGCATCCACCTCCTCATGTTCCATCTCCGGTTTTCAGCCTCCTTGTGTTCCACCTCCTTCTAACCCTCCATCTCTGCGTCCTTGTGTTCCACCTCCTGTCTATCAATTGCCTCTTTTTCTTGGATCATGTATACTGTGACATCTCCTTCTCAGTTTGTGCTGTCACCTTCTCCTGTTGCAAAGTAACCATCTTCTTCATGGGAAAACCAGAATGTCTTGCTACATCCTCCCACATCACTTGACTGACCCTCCCACCCCCTGACCCCCAATTACTGAATGTGTTTTTCTGCACCCTTGTCTTTTCCACATCCTCCTCTCACTGTTTCTGTCTTTACTTGGTGGCTTTCCAACTTTATCAAACTCCAAGGCTTCCACATTTTTGTTACTGGATAATGTTAATCTCAACAGACATTTCATGTATAACCAAACAAGCCCAACATCCACCGTTTGCATGTTATCTAAAGATTAAATGCTCCCTAAGACATCCAGTTGTTCCTTTTCTTTATGGATGGAAATATATATGGGGTAAAATAAGGGGATTGTTTTCACACTAGTTTCTAGAATGGGATTCTTTTTTTGTATTTATGGGTGGATAAAGGGAAAGGATTTAAATGAATCACAAAGCAATTGTTACGCAACGGGTTTCACCTGGGTTTCTAAAAAAGGGTTTCAATGTTTGGGACTACTTTTTTTGGTGTGTAGAGAAGCAGCCAAGTACCCCCACCTCAACCACTTTGTCCATATGGCCTATATGTTGAGAAACAGAGTGTGAGACACGTGTGGTACTAGTGAAAATACTGATACCGAGGAGAATCCTGGAAGCTAGGTTCCCATTGAGAAAACCATACCTGCATACAAGACAGTATGATGGCCATTTGAATCAAATCCTAGAAGAAGCAGGACCAATGAATGGAATGGTGACATCACACATGAAGTAAGCTGACATACATGGAAGAGATGCAGAGACAAGAGAATGCAGATATACTATAAGGCATCAAGAAAGTAACAAAGATAAGTGACATCTAGGGATCAAGATGATGAAAGTTATGCTAAAGAAACAATGAAGATATCAAGCTATCTTACACGTGTACAGATGCAAAGAAATGCAAGCAGACAAAGTATTGTTTAGGCTAGCTTTATAGTGAATAGATTAGATTGCGGCATGCGCCAATATATATATATATATATATATATATATATATATATATATATATATATATATATATATATATATATATGTATCTGAGGCTTGTGGAATCTGCTTAGATGACATCCAGTGGAAGCTGCAGAGTATTACAGTTGTAGTTTTCGAAACTCGAAAAGGGACGTCGGGTGGGCGTGCCAGTAATACTATCCCTAGTGTGACATCCACTGTACCCATGATCCCTCACGCGTCAAGCTCCCTCAGTATGTTTTTTTCTGCAATGCTAGACCGACGCGTATAGCAGAGTTCCTTTCGGCGATAAGCCATCAACTTTATACAATTACAATAGTTTTTCTTTCTATCCTTTCATCGACTGCCGTAACACCACGCTGAGAAGAGAGAAAGAAAACTGCCTGTTGGAGACCATCGCGACGGACCCTATGGCCTTGTAAGGCCCCCCCGGGCCTCGGCCCAGACAGTAGGGAGACAGAGGGGAGGCCATTTTAGGAGACCATTTTAGAATGCATATTCTCCCCTTCCTACACTTTGTTCACCCAGCTGCCATTTCCATAACCCATAATTATGGCAAATATACCATTTAAATTTTGCCCTAAGTGTAAGCACAAATTCCCCTGGGTCGACAAACACTTAGTTTGCAATTTGTGTCTCCCGAGAAATCACGTTGAGACGTCTTTTCGAGCGTGCAGGCTCTTCAAGCCTAAGACGTTGAAGGACCACTCCACCAAACGCTGAGCTCACTAAACCAGGCAACTCGAGGCCATGGAAGTAGAGGGAGCCTGTAGCGATGGCAGCGATGCCACACTTTTGGATGGCAAGGGCACCGGAGTAGCTTCAGCTACTCAAGCGCAGACCCCCGACCCCGTAGGACAAGCCGCGGCCATGTTGTGGGGACTACACCCGGCGGCAGCAGTGACAAAAGCACACACCACCAAGCACATAAGCCCCAGTCGACATTCGGCAGATGAGTCGAATACTCCACCACGTTCGACACCTCGTGAAAGGTCCACCAAGACCCAGTCCTCTGGGCAATCTCGTTCAAGATCACAACATGACAGGGTTCAACCATCGAAAGACGGCAAGGGGGTTGCACGAAAAACTCCCTCCGAAGGCTGATCGTCCGCGGACAAAGCCTCGGCTCCCACACCCGAAGTTCGCCGTTCATCGTCTGACAAAACGGCAGGCCCCAAGAAGTCTGTTAAACACTCATCTGGGCCCCAGGGTGGGGGAAAAACATCATAAGAAAGTCATCTAAGACCCCTCATAGGGACAAGAGTCCTACTAGCGACAAGTCATCACAAAAGGGTATACTGCCCAAGCCCATAGAGAAACCTGAAGACTCTAGGCTAAAGATTATAACCCCCACTAACAAGGATATGGGTATTTCCATGCAACCCATTGTAATCCCAAGTTCGAAGGAATGGTCTTCGCAAGGTATTGATAGGGTTATGCGAAGAATTACCTTTATGGTGAATTTTTATGAAAAGAACCCAGATTACTTTCAAAGTTTTCACTCCACTCCTCCCACCTCAGCTCCTTCTGGCTTTCAAGCCTCTGCCTTACCCTCTCAACCCCCTGCTAAGAGGGCTTGCACTAATGTCCCCATACAAAGCAAGGTTATAGATCTATATGACCATGAAATAGATCCAGAAGGCCCAGATGACCTTTCATTTGTGGAAACATCTGACCCTCAACTTAATGAAGAGGAAACAGATGAACTTTATTATGGGGATGATGAAGACCCAGATGAAGACCAGGAGGCGAACATGTACTCCATATATTCTCCTATTAATCAAGACCCCCCAGTGGTAGATTCCCCTGTCGACAATCAACACCTCCTCAATGAAGTCTTAGCCAAAGCGGTGGAACACTTCCGTATTGACACACAGGAGGTACAGGAAGATAGAGACTTCGCTGAGCAAATATTGGGGGACAAGAAGAGAGTAGGTCAGTTTATTCCACTGCTAAAATCAGTACAACGCAGAATACAACCTTCCTTAGAGCCTTCCAATCTCACACAGGCCGTTAACCTGCGTGTGGAAAAACTGTTTAGGCCTGCACCTTCAGACCCCTTATTCTATCTATCTATCTATCTATCTATCTATCTATCTATCTATCTATCTATCTATCTATCTATCTATCTATCTATCTATCTATCTATCTATCTATCTATCTATCTATCTATCTATCTATCTATCTATCTATCCATCCATCTATCTATCTATCTATCTATCTATCTATCTATATTCTTGTATTGCGCCACTAACCCGAAGGCCTAAGGGCGCATACAGGAGAAGAAAGAAAACAGACCACAGATAAAAAACAAACAAAGAAACAAAAAACACAATAGAACCACAGGAATCCTGCGCTCACTGGAGCCAAAAAGATGGTAAAATGTATGACCTGCAAGGTTTTAAGATTAGCCTGCGAGGTACCAATAAGCAGGCTGTTGCAGTAATCCAGTTTACAGTTTACAATTGCAGCTGCGATCAGAGCAAGATTTTCTTTGGACAGATATGGACGAATCTGCCATAAAAGCTGGATATAATAATGACAAGAAGATTTAATGTAATTGGACTGACGGGTAAAACATAGCTGAGGGTCAAAGAAGACCCCCAGAGTTTTTACAGATTTGGATATAGGAATGACATGTTGACCAATCAGAACGTTGTCATATTTGTTATCAAGTTTCTTAAATCGCTGCTGGGTACCTAAAGACTCTACATAATAGACCAATTGAAATTAGACTCATTGGTTGTCACCATCACAAGAAAAAGAGCAGGCATGCCCCTTGCTTCCTCTGAGGCACCACCAGATAAGGAAAGCAAGCATCTTGTAATGCTGCCGGTGTTTCCTTGTCCGCCTGCAGAGGAACACGAGTGGCATCTACACGAAGAAGTCATAGAACACCTCTTCTCACAGTGGGGTTTCCCAACTATAGACTTATTCGCCACAAGCGAAAATCGTCAATGCCCAGACTTTGCGTCCAGGTTCCCCTAGCCAGGCTCCAAGGGGAACGCCCTATGGATGACTTGGTCAGGGAAGCTTGCTTACACTTTCCCCATGACTCCACTCATGAGGAAGGTGGTGAACAAGTTACACAAGGAACCAATGATGCTAATCCTAGTTGCTCCTATTTGAGTAAGACAACCATGGTATCCACATCTGTGCAAACTGGTGATGTGCGATCCCATCAAACTCCCGTGCCAGTACAACCTACTCACCCAGCATGGGGGACTAACAGTGCACCCACAGCCACACTCAATGAACTTGCCAGCATGGCTCCTGAAGTCATACAGCCTCATTACGAGTAGCCCGGTAAAAGCAGGTTCATTACCGGCATGCCGGAATGAGCGGGTCCGTGCTCGTATGAACCCGCTAAAAGCGGGTGATTACGAGTGCACGAGCACGCGCGTTCCTCCATGCCGGTGATTGCAATACCGCCATGCCGCTAAAGGGCCTCTAACTCCCCTATACCGGCATCGCGGGACCCGCCCATAGCTGTACCGCCTCATACCAACCCCTAAATACCAGCACGGTAATACCACCATGGTAATACCGTGTTCGCAAAAAACGGACCTGGAAATTACGTCATTGTGCAGGAACGGGAAATGGGGCGGCGGCCATATTTGAAAACACAATCCATTGCCATCCTCCCCAACCACCAATTCATTTGTGTTGTGCTGTGGCACAAAATAACCTTGATGTCCAAGGCAATCATGAAGATGACCCCCAGGAAGCGCAACCAGCGTTTTTCAGATGCTGAGCTTAATATGCTCGCTGACACCCTGGCCCAGCATACGGACATCATCAAGTATACTGACATGAAGCATGCGGCCCAGATCAAAAAGAAGGAAGTCTGGCTGGAGGTTGCCCAGTGGGTATCGGCAGTGGGAACCACCCCAAGGACTGTGCGCGACTGTCGCAAGCGGTGGGATGACCTCCGCAACAGGGTGAGGAACATCCTGGCAGACAACAGGAGGGCCGCCATGGCGACAGGCGGGGGCGGGGGCCACACTCACCAGTGAAGCTGATGCCATGGGACGAGACAGCCAGTACCTTCATAGATCCCGAGTCCATAGAGGGATTTGGAGAGCAGGAGGTGGGCACTGCATCATCCCCAGAAGGTGAGTGACCCATCACATCCCTGTAGGGTAAAGCATGATGTTGCACAAGTGACGTGGAAGTGAGACTAGGCAAGGCAATGCATGTCCCAGGCCCACATCGACATATCCAGTCAAGAATGTGTGCCACAGCCTGCCACACACAAATGCATGCTGAGTGCCAATCCCAATCCCAACACATGTGCAACATGACTCGACCGTGCCCATATAACTCACCACACAGACACCATACCAATGCCATGCCACCAGCCATGCATTGATTGCCCACATGCCCCCTCAGAACACCAAATGCCGCACCCCTGTAATAATTGGATGCATGAATGTATGAACATATCACGGCGCAATAGATTATCGCTGCCATGTGACACCATCACTGATGACCTGCATCTCTTCTATCCCCCAGGCACCGATGAGGAAGATGGCAGGCAGGACAGGGGTGCAAGTGCATCTACTTCACGGCTACTTCACGGCAAGGGACCAGGGCCACTGCCACCGCCACTCCCTAGCCCCAGGAACTGCCCAGACCAACAGGCAGTGTGCCACACTGGGCAGAAACCCAGCAGGAAACACCTGCAGCCAGAGTCCAGCAGCAGCCACCCACAACAGTGGGAGGCGTTTCCGTTCCTGCACCGCCAACCACCACGGACGTTGCGGATGCTGATGTGGAGAACTAGGGTGACACAGTCGTGTCCACCACACCCACCCCAAGCCCCATTACCAGCCTCCCTCCCCCTACAGAGGCCGAGAGCAGCGACGATCCATGCCTCCACGACTCGGACCTCAGAGAGTCTGACATATGCCTCTTTGAGGAGGACCGTTCCCTGGACGTGGGCCCCACGCAAGTGCCATACACCACCCTTCCTACCACCACCCTGGCTACCACCACCCTGGCTACCACCACGCTGGCTACCACCACCCTGGCTTCCACCACGATGGCTACCACCACCCTGGCTGCTATCACCCCGGCCACCAGCACTCCTGCTGCCAATGACTCCTCTTAGGCTCGCCTGTCGAGGGTTGAGGCACGGCAGGAGTCGATGCTTGAACTAATGCGGCAACAAATTGACGATGGTAATAACTCCATGAGGGCCATCGCTACAGCCATCGCTGCAAACACTGCTGCCATTGAGGCATCCACAACTGCCATGATGGAGTGTCTGGGGGCACTTACGCAAGCCCTGATGTCAAACCTGCCTCAAATGCAGCGCCCACACCTTGGGGCAGGCATGGGACCGGCCACTGACACCTCCACTGCCACAACCCCTTCGACCTCAGCCCAATCAAGCCCCGTGCGGATGACACGGAGGAGCGCACGGCGCTTGGACATGGCACCCCCGGATCCCAAAATAGCGAAGACGTAGAGTGGGCAGACAATGCTGTGGGCCAAATGGATGTTGGTCAAGGGACCAGTGTTTGGTGTACATTTGGGGACATTTGGGGTTTGTAGGGTGGGTGAGGGAGTTCACTGGGGTATTTTTGGGGTTTGTAGGGTGGGTGAGGGAGTTCACTGTGTGAGGGGAATGTTTACATTATTATGTGTCTGAAAAATACACCAGTTGTTTGCAAGAAAATCAATGGCTGGACATACTTCATTTTGTGCATGTACATTTAATGTGTGATGGTGTACAGTGGTGAACTTCTAACTGAACAAGTGTGCATGTCCACATGCAGCCAGTGTGTCACTGGCACATTACTTTCATGGTCCCTGCCTTTTCAGAAGTATTCGTGGATTAGTGCTTGGCGTACAGCATGGCCATCCTGTGCATCAAGTACTGGCAGGTGGGCTCCTTCGCCTCCGTCTCCATCCCCTTCATCCTCACCCGGCCCATGCATGTCAATGTCAGGTGGCAGTGGTACATTCCTCCGGACGCACATGTTGTGCAGCATGACACAGGCCATGGTTATCTTTGCCACCTTCTCAGGTCTATATAGGAGTGCCCACCAGACCTGCTTAGGCAGCGGAACCACGTCTTCAACAGGCCAAAGGTCTGCTCAATCACAACACGGGTACGAGTGTGCACATGATTGTACTCCTCATCATTACTGTTCTGCAGGTGCCAAACAGGGGTAAGTAGCCATGGCCTCAAGGGATATCCTCCATCACCTGCAAGCAGATACAAATAGGTGTGTGTCACTCTGAACTGCCACCTTCAGGGGGCACAGTCATGGTGGCAGCTATTTGGTGTGGGCATGCACATGTCCCTGTATGTATACAAAATAGTCACCTAGATGCAATGTATACTGTAATGAGGTGTGGTACACTGGATGGGGTTAAATAGATGATGCAGGGTGTAATCATGCATGCTGAGGCTGATGTTCTGTGGTAGTGCGACAATGTTTCGCCTCCGATTCATGCTGTATATTTTTCACAATGCATGGTCACACTAGCCACATTTCCACAGTTGCCATCCTGTTCAGTCATGCATTGCTTGCCATCACCATGGTGGCCTGGTTGTGCCTCTTACTTGTTGTCATCCATATGCATTATTTGTGATGTGTGGCCCAGTGATGTGTCATGTTCCGTTTGGCTGGTTCAGGTGAGGAGTGTTTAGCTGTGCATGCATTCTCCACTCACTGGCTATTGCCACCCAGGTGCACTATTCCCCCCCTTTCCCACCCAGGTGCACTATTCCCCCCCTTCTGCATCCTCACACATCAGTACCCCACAGCACAGCCATGGGACAGTTGTGCAACTCACCAAGCAGCCAGGCACGTGGTTCAGCATGTCGCTCCATGTGACGGGGTATCATGGAGATGCGCAGTACCATAGCATCATGTGTGGATCCAGGAAATCGGGCGCAGCAATGGGTGATGATCTTGCTGGAGTCATATACCATTTGCACATTCATGGAGTGGTATAGCTTGAGATTGCGGTACACCGCCTCTATGGCATGGGGGAATATCAATTCCTCATGGGTGCAGTCGAGGGCACCAACACAATTGGGCATGCCTGCCAGTGCATGGAAGCCTACTTTGGTTTCGGCTATCTCCTGGGCAGTCCGTGGTAGGGATATGTGGGGGCTTGCATGCTTCAGGAGGGCATCCAGCACTTGGTCCAGCATGCGTGAAATAGTGGTTGTGAAATGCCATGCAGCTGCCCCACTGTGTGTTGGTAGGTGCCTGTGGCCAGGAAGTGTAGCACAGACACCACCTATAGTAGCGGGGGGATGGCAGTGCGTATTTCTATGAGGCTGGCAATGTCGTTCTGTATCATGTCCACTATGGTGGGGATGGTGTCACGGTCCAACCGGTACAGGGTGTGGATCTGCTCAGGGGTTAGGTTAAATGGGCTGGGTCTGGTATGAGGGCTTGTTGGCTGCCTACGAGGCACTGGTGGCTGCGCTGGTGGTAATTTCTGGGCCTGTCTCACCCTCCTTCTCCTCCTGCGTCTCCTCTGTGCTGCCTGTTGTTGCTGCTGTAGTTGTTGTTGTTGTTGCTGTTGTTGCTGTAGTTCTAGCAGTATGGGCATGTCCTCCAGCGCCATGATTGCAACAGCTAGTGGTAGCATTTTGGTGTTGGAAGGGGTGTGGTGTGTGTGTGTGTGTGCTCATTTTATACTGGCCCTGCCTCCATTGACTACACCTGTGGGAATTGTGTGCACCTGTGGCAGTTGCCTTGTATGCTGATTGCTGTTTGTGGGTGGTCCGCGATGCCTGTATGGCCGGCATCGGACAGCGCGTCATTACCGGCTTCGTGATGCCGGTATTTACATGTCTGCGTGGGTTGGAATTTCCCCCTATTACCGGCATGCCAGTATTTGCTCCCTGAAGGGGCGCGTATACGCGCCTATGCCGCTATTAGCGGCACCGTTATTTAGGGTGCCGCTAGTACTGGGTTTGCGAGTCGGAATACAACGGAGCGGTAAAACAATGCCGGTATTACCATACCGGCATCGTTTTTGCCTTACCGCCAACCTCGTAATGAGGCCCATAGAGTTCAGACATCTCAATCTATCACAGAGATACATGGATATCTTGAAAGAATCAAGAAAACCAAACACTAGGCGCTGTTACTATGATAAATGGAAATGATTCGTAATTTGGTGCCAGAATAAGCAAGTCATCCCCATTGATTGTACTCATCTAACATTCTAACCTATATGCTCCACTTACTAGATGCAAGGTTAGTGTTCAACTCCCTAAAGGTCCACCTGGTGGCTTTGTAAGCCTACACCACTTCCCATAATAAGGTCTCATGGTGGAAGGTACCGGTCATCAAAGCATTTATGGAAGGGGTAAAGAGACTCCTCCCTCCAATCTCTAACCCACCGCCAGGTTGGGAATTTAATGTGGTACTCGCTAAGCTCATGGACCCCCATTCGGGCCTATGCACATGTCTAGTCTCAAACACCTGATATATAAGACTGCCTTCTTAGTAGCCATCACTGCCATAAGAAGGGTCAATGAAATCCAAACTCTGTCAGTGCAGGATCCTTTCTTTACTATACATAAGGACAAACTGGTTTTATGCACTCACCCTAAATTCTCATCTAAATTCATCTCCAAATACCATGTAAACCAGTCTATTGAGCTACCGGCTTTATTCCAGGAACCCAAAAGCTCTTCTGAGATAAAACTCCACACAATAGATGTGAGGAGAGCGGTCCTCTACTACGTAGACAAGACCAGACCGCTAAGAAAGACAGATCGACTGTTTGTCTCCATAGTGCCAGGCAGAGAAGGAGATTGCATCTCTAAGAATGCCATCTCTAGGTGGATAGTCAGATGTATCCAACTGTGCTATTCCCTATCAGATAAGACACTGCCTTTTACGCCAAGGGCCCACTCCATAAGAGGTACTGGAGCCACTCTGGATTTCATTGCAAATGTCCCCTTGGACAGTATTTTCAAAGCAGCTACATGGTACTCAATACAAACTTTCACTCAGCACTACTGCATTGACACTCATTCGAAGACAGATGCACAAGTGGGACAAGTGGTTCTAAGACATTTATTCGCTCATGAACCTTCTCGTATCCCACCTCCTTCTTCTTCCACTGTTCGCTAATCTATGCACAGCATGTGATCTAAGCAGATTCCACAAGCCTCAGAAGGGATACATTACTCACCGTAATCGTATTTCTGAGGCTTGTATATGCTTGGATTCACTTGCGACCCACCCTTCCTCCCCTCGGAGAGAAGGCGCATGGATGCTTATGAGCTTGTCTGATACCTATCTGCTTGGATACAACTTTACTCACGCTACACCTCATGCTACCTCATTTCAGAAAAAAACAATCTGAGTGACCTCGATGCGTGAATCTAAGCAGATGCAAGCATCAGAAATACGATTATGGTGAGTAATGTATCCCATATATGATTACGGTGAGTAATGTATCCCATATACGGTGGGATACATTACTCACCGTAATCGTATTTCTGATGCATCTGCTTAGATTCACATGCTGTGCATAGGGCGACACTCTAGTGAAAGCTGCAGAGTATTACAGTTGTTGTTTTTGAAACTCAAAAAGGGACGTCGACAGGGCATGCCAGTAATACTATCCCTAGTGTGACGTCCACTGTACCCATGATCCCTCACGAGTCGAGGTCCCTCAGATTGTTTTTTTGCTGACTTGAGGTAGCATGAGGTGTAGCGTGAGTAAAGTTGTATATATATATCTATATATATAGATATATATATTGAAGTGAGCAAAGAATGAATTTTTCCACTATGTATTATAGCAGAGTTGGACCAGAGAAGGAAGGCCTCTTTTCCAGTGTGTTACAACTAAAAACAATTGAACTAATTAGCAGGAGTGGAACTCAGAAAGGCAAGTCTCAACGAGCCCCAAGAAGCCAAGGTCTTATCAGGCTGGGGTGAGCAGACAACAAATCGTGTGAAAGAACGAAACTCCTGTTCAGAAGACATGGACAAAACAAGGAAATTGTCAGAGGTCTATTAGAAAATAGTATTTTAAATACAGTGGAGCTCAATGCTGTGGTCTTCAGTCACGTGGAAGGATGAAGTTGGACGAACATGATGACCAAATCTACGCATGAGGGCAGAGCGTGCCTTCACTCCCATGAATTTTCCAGAGTAAAAAACACCTCCAAGGGCAGGTTTAAAGCCTTAATTGACAGCAGACCACTGAGATGATGATAAATGAATATGCTAATTGGTGGAAGCTATTATTAGGACTAGCTCACCAGCACCTGGAGTACCAGCCTGCGTGCTGCTAAACATAGGTGGAAAAATACTGACAGAGGTTAGAGTGCCAACCAATGGTAAGAGGCCATGTGATTAAGGGTTCTATAGCTTGTGTAGCCAATGGGACGTTGTGTATTTAGTGACGTTCATAGTGACCTGTTTAAGGGGAGATTTTAGTGGCCCCACCTGATGTTAAGAAACTTATCACTTTTCTTCGCTCTCTTAGACTAGTATGGATGCTTAGATCTTCCTTAAGAACCTATCACAATAACCACTAGGTTATTGTAGTTTTCCACGTAGGGTGAAGTTAGTAAATACGTAGGTTGATGTCATCCATGACGATTTTTTGCTATATAAAAGAATGCTTTTTTTAAAGATGCATTGAGAGACCTTACGCTGAGACGTCCGTTGATGTCAGTTGTACTCCCTGTTTTAGATAATTGATACTAAAACAGTTATCATTTTGCCAACTACCTGAGTCATTTTGATTATTGATGTTTGAGTAACTTCTGTATCCCCATCCAACTCACGGTCTCACAGGTATTGCTACCTCGTCTTAAAGGGCTGGGACCCCCTCCCAGTTCACGTGGAAGAAGGAAAGTTAAGAGAAAGGGTTTAAAAAGCACAACATGGTGTCACAAAGATGTCCACAAAAAAACTAACAACCACTAATGTTTCAAAAATAGTTGCTCATGGGGAGATACAGACTTTAAGGAATACGAAAAAAAGAAATGTCACAAATGTGGAATTAAATATGAAAAAGAAAATGTGATGACAGTTGATGCATCACAAGCTGTTCTACTACCTTATAGTGTTATTCGGCCTTGGGTCTCACTCTACAAGACAAACACGACCCATAGAGAACAAAGAAGTTAGCGTTTTATATGCCCACCAAGCTTCTGTAGGGATTCTGTGGGATTCTTGCTCTCTGAATGGCCCACTAAATTCCCCCAAGAAGTTCAGCAGTTCTGCAAGAACCGCCATAATCAGAACCACATGTCAAGAGTATGGGAATTAAATCTTGATTTATGGCTACAGGCTTGTCTGCAAAATCCCACTTGTGAGTTCATCCAGGGAAAATTCGTCCATGATTAAATGTGAGGAACAGCCAGCATGTAGTTAAATTAGGCATTATCTGCACTGTATACAAAGATTTAACAGAGGGATCTAAATGCTAGTGGAGGATGTTACCTTATTGCTTGTGCATACAATGTTACAAGTAAACTATTGATTTTTTTGTATAGATGTTGGTTATTCTAAAAAGGAAATTATTTTGAATGGTTATCTTTTTTTTTTTTATAAAATACTTCTGACATATTGAACTCCATGTCATAGAGACAAGTTTCCAGATTAGCATGAATCTAGGACAAAGACATATATTGTTGCTAAAAGGGCATCATCATTGTATCAGCACCTTTGGATGGTCCAATAACCTACGGCATCACCCCAAGGGACAGCAAAGAGTGGCAATGGGTGGGACAGGGGAACTCTGTGACTAGAAGTGCTTCTGTCATTATCACTACATTTAACCTCAATGTATCTTTGTATCATGCCCTTGTGGGTGTTTCTTTGTGTTTTGCAAGTTGCATGGATTCCCCTCGATATTGTCTTCTGATTTTATTAATTTATTAACAATGCATTTCTCTTTTTTATTCCCCTTGGGGGGGGGGGTTCATAGTTCCCTTTTTACTTTTAGATTATGAAATGTGTATTGATTAATATACCCTTCTGTTCATCATATAACTCGCAGAGACCCAGGAAGCCCTCATCTGAACTCCTATCTCACCTGATGCATGATGTCCCCTGGCACTGTCAGTGCAGTCAGGGCGGGAGAGATGCTGCTCAACGTCTTCCACAGCAGTGTGTGCCCTGAGTCACAGGAGCATCCAAAGCAAAATCTTGTCTGCTCAAAATCCATGGCTGGAAATTGCAAACTGTGCAGCCAAACATCTTGCCTTGATGTTTTTTCTCACACAAGCTGTGATAACTCTGACCCATTCACTCAATTTTCTCGCAAATCGACAAAAGCTCTGAAGACTAACAATGTGTACCAACTCCTGCCCAAGAACACACAGTAAAAGACAAATGCACCCCACTTTGTTTGTATCCACTTAATGCATGAGCAGGCCACCCAATGACACAGGACATGCTCATCCTCCAAGTACAATGATGCTCAATAGCAGTATAGACACTCTTACTGAGTGGAGGATCCTCAACCAAACACAGTTGTACATAACAGACCCACTCAATGATCTGCTATTACTTACTGAGCCCTGACTCTCGGATCATTGTCAACCGTCTGTATTTGGGGTTATGTCCTCTACATATCTGGTGCTGCCCACCAAACTCATCAAATGCCTCTATCATTAACATACTTCCAGTCTATCTTCTTCTCAACCTCAAGGTTAATTCGCAGGACCCCATGTCTTAGATCTCACTGCAACTTTCGTAGCTTGAGAAATATTGAATCTAAGATCTCTAATACCCATTAAGACCTCTGCTGCGGCACTGTAGAGAACATCGCCTGGTGATAGTTGATTAGTAGTGCTTGACCATTGCTTTCAGAATACTCTGATGTACAATTTTGTTTTACAATGGCCCAATCTCATTCGAAAAGGTTTTGTAAATCAGCCCCCCTATCTCTCAATAGTCCCATCACTTTAAAAGACTCCTATATCAAAAACATGTTAAAACATGTTCTAATTTATCGTACTACTGGCCACTTTGTTACTGCTCACTGTGTTCATCTATCGAGAGAATGTAACTATGTTGTTTTCTAGAGTGTGCATCCATTTTACATGTTTAAATGCATCCTCTATCGTCACTGCCCTAGGTGAAACTATGTATGAATAACAGCGGTAAAAGTCTGAATCCATTGTCTACCCTCGCCATTAGACCCACTTAAGAATATTCACAATTTGAGTTCTGTGGTGCTCATTCTTATTTGAAATAGAGTTTATAAGTAATTACAGCCGCTCTGAAGTAATTCCAAAATCAGGCATTACCAAATGGGATTTCTCGCCTTCTTTGCCACCTGAACAGTGTGATGCCGCGATCGTGCCGTTTTGACTCTGGCCTCCAGTTGACTCCACACTAAACAAAATCCCCCATTACTCACTCCCTCTATTAGCCACACGCATCCTCTCCCCACAAACAATTACCTTCATGCAGACTCCCCCGAACTGCAGAGCACGCTGCCCACCCTGCCCAGCCACCTTTCCCCTCCGGTACCAATGGCCATCATGTGAACAGAGAAGGGACTAAGAGTAGCTCCATTTTGATTGTTTCTGCCGTGGGCGCTTTATATTGTATTTATTTTCCATTACACCCTTTCGCAAAATTAAAAAAAACAGCAAAAACGATTAGCACAGCAGACCCTAGGCTGGGTAAATAACTAAACCCTCTTTTATGGTTGTCATTAAGGTAATGGCGCCGGGGCCCTGGTTAAGGCTCTCACTTTCCTCAGGGCTGTAGCTTGGGCACTGGGCCATTATCAGGTGAGTTATTGATCTGAATGAACTTTATGTGCTTCAGTGACCATGGTGGTCAGGTGTTGATCTTCCCCAAGGCTATATGCCAGCCAATAATGTGGACAACAAATTAGGGGTAACCATTTAGGCAGCATGCCTACTGTTCTATCTCTGATTATTTGTACCGTCTGTGTGATGGTAAACTAGTATTTTGTAGAACATGAGCTTTGAAATAGCTGCAGCAAGCTGAAGGCTTTTTTGGAGACAATGTGGTGCACATTAATGACAGGATAACAGGATAGTGTAATAATTTGGTGTGACGGAGTTGACAGATAATATTCTGGCACTTTTGGGACATATCTCTAAAGTAAACAAACGGATTCTTTTATATTTGCATGGACAAGATCACATGTACTTTGCACAAGTCTTGCGCTTACACAGCATGCCAACCACATAAAACATTACTGTAACAAAAGGAAAAAGCTTACTGTCATGCAATTAAAACGCCTGGCCATGTAGCCATTGGTCTATTAAATTATTTGGCATGTGACGTATTCTCCTCGACATATATGATGTGTCATGTGATGTGGCATTTATAACGTGCCTGTACACAAGTGTTTCTAGACGCGATAAAACAAGGAGGGGGAAACAAAGGGAGGACAAAATTATGATCTTGATAGACCTTGTGTCATTCAGATCTCGCAAGTGCGGGGAAGAGGGAAGGGGAGAAGTGCCAGCGGGAAGGGGAAGGGGAAAGTGCAGTTAACTCACAAGTGCAGCAGCAGGTGGCTCATAAGTGCAGAGAGAAGGGACTGTAAGGTTGCACATACAGACCATTAAGTGCTGGGGATCCCGGAGGCAGTGCGGTGCCAACTGGACATGCAGGAGCCCATGCCCAAGTTCAGAGGATGACCAGGTGACCAGTGCACGGAGCAGTCAGGTCCACCAGCGGGGGAGAGGAAGAGAGCAAGCGGAAGTGAAAATGAAGGTCTTGAGTTGCTTCCGGAACTGGCGGTGGTTCTTCTCAATTTTCAGAGAGGCAGGGAAGCTGTTCGAGAGGGAGGTTTTGCCGAGGAGATATATCTGCCCCCAACTCTCTACTTGGAGAAGCATTTGGGACTCAGAGAGTTGGAGTTGGTTGAGTGGAGAGCTTGAGAAAGATGATGTTTTGACAGAGAAAGTTGGAGGCAGAGCGGTCCCATTCTCAAGATAGCCTTGTGGATGATGCAGAGGGTCTTGAACTTGATCCTTGCAGCCACAGGAAGCCGGTGAAGAGATTTCAGTGCTGGAGAGATATGATCCCTGGGCTTGGTTCCAAGGACAAGTCTTGCAGTCCTGTTCTGGATAAGTTGTAAAATTCGAAGAGTAGATATTGAGGAAAGTAGCACCCTATTTGAGGTCTAACGTTCTTCATGTAATGTTGAATGTGTTATTGTTGTGGTATTGCTTGTAGAGAAATAATTACGTTCCACTGCCTTGTAAAATGAGCAGTATATCATAAATAAAGCCACCACGGAAGATGGTGCCTTGATCAGGGTTCCTTGTATGGTTCCATGTGATAATATTCTTGCAAAAGGATATTATCACATAATTAAGCAACCACGGAAGATGGTGCCTTGATCACAGTTCCTTGTATGGTTCCATGTGATAATATCCTTGCAAAAATATTGCCATACAAAAATGTTGCCATATGTTTGCAGTGATATTACCCCATGGAACCTGCTGGGTACACCCCTGCAACCCTGATATATTTTTAAAGGGAGCGGGGGACACCCCCACAACCCCTGCACCCATTTACCTCATAAATTCTCCCCACTAATAATATCGCATAGGTCATTTCCTGATGACCACATATATGCCGATATTATTGGTGGGAATAATAGTACCTGATACCCCTTGTGTGTGTTTCAGGAATGCATCTGCTTATAATGACCCATACAAATACTTACATAAGAAAGCACACATTTAATATCCCATTCAGTTCCTTAGAGCTAACAAGACAGCTCACTATCAAAAAGCAAAATGGTATTTAAAGTGCAATTATATTGATTATCGTCTTGTATTGTGCTCTTGGTGTGGCTTGCTTGACTTTCAAGAAATGTTCAAATGCAATTAAAACTTGATGGTGTTGTTTGAAATGTAAAGAGAAGTGATGTCCATTGTCAATTCTGCTATTTATCTGCCCGGTTCATTGCCAGAGGCTTGATGATAACATTGCTCTTGAGGGGAACTATATTACAACACGTTTCAAAAGGGTGGTGATGTAAGGCAAAGCATGCTTGGTGCAAGCAAATATTGCTAATGATTAGCAGGCATGGTAGAAAGATATCTCCTCTCCAATTTCTAAGTCCTACAGCGGCAAAGTCAATGATTAAATATGAAAAATACAAGCCTGAATACACCTTTGGAGAATTTGCCCCGGAAAAAAACTGTGAAATTTGAATGAGGCAACCTTGACTGATTGAGGTGCCACCAAAAGGTAGCAATAAAAGCAAATCGGTGTTCTGGTTTTGGTTCCCCTACACATGCCCTAGTTTCCCATAAAGGTGTTGTAAGTGACTTCAATCCAGCACTCCAACTAAGTCAATGCTTAGTATGAGATGCCCAATGGAAGCCCTTATTTATATATTTTTATTTCACAGTTCTTTAAATCTGGATGATGATCCCTTATATAACGCCCCTCTCTTTGAATCTCCCCGACCTCACTCAGCCAAGAAGTAGGTTTGTTTTGCAAATTAAAAGGTTTATTTGAAGAATTGAATAATATATATCACACTTTTATGAATAGAATAATATCTGAATAGCACACTTATGCATATGAACCGTAATCAGCAATGGGTAATATTACATGTCAACAATCTCTTTAATCAGTTAGGAGTAGGAAGAGGAAAATATTGTAGCAGATAATACTTTGCATGATTTAAGGAAATGCAAGATAGGAAAGAATGCAACACAGAATTAAACTTAATATGATTTCAATCAAAAGATACATGTCTCTCCTCCCTGCCAGCAGTTTGTTGTCAGTCACACCCAAATTAGCATATTCTATTCAGCCCAAGGATTCCTTTGTCTGCGCTGAGAGCAACAGGACATGGTGCCCCTCCTTGTTCCCTTTCACAACAGCCTGTCAATCTCTTAGCCAAGGGCAGGGGGAAGTCTCCTTTGTCAAGGGAGAAGATGTGGAATTCGTTTGAACACAGTGTGGGAAACTTTAACTCTTAAACCAATGTCTAAAACGTGTCTTTTCTTATAATGTAACTCACATTTTTAACACATACATTAAAAATGTCTTGCTTCAAGCCTTTTCAGAATATAGTTTTAAATTGTATCCACCTCTTAGGCTTCTGATAGCAAGTCTTTCTTTGGCATAGTTTGAGTTCCATGTTCAACTTTACCCAAAATGGTTTTAAAACGCCGGTTTCTGGTAGAGGTGAGTAACAGTATTACACCCATTTTTGACAGATTTCTTCCAGCAAGCAATTCTCAAAAGTATACTTTCTCAGATATAGATACACTTCTGTGGACCTTATATTTATGTAGATTATAGAAGGAGAATGATGTTGACCACCCAACAAGGAGGTTTGATCTTTTTGGGTGGTTTGTAAGCCATGATTTGTGCAAATTTGACACCAAATAAAAACGGATTTTTGAAAACAGCTTTGTTTCTTTTGCAATGATCTTGCTCTGTGGACAGCCAAATGATGGGTTTTGGCAGTGGCCTCCTGTGTTACCACTGACATAGGCAAAAGTAGATGGCGGCCTATTTTTCAGGTTTTCACTGCGCACTTTCTAGTGATTTCTAGCGAGCAGCATGCTTTCCAGTGGACATTAAGATGTTTCTGCTGCCAGGAATGCACAGTGATGTTGCAGGGCTTGGATTAGTGGGTTAAGACATCCCACAAGCCCCCCTCTTGCGAAGCCCGTTGATCTTCCATCAATGGAAATCCGCAAGACTGGGATGTCAGCCTCATCTCTCCGGATTCCACAAATGGCAAAGTTCAGCATCTTTTCCTCCATCAGGGGTGGACCGCTTGGTTCTCTTCGCCAGTCCTGATGGGAGTATTGAGTGATACTCCGGGCCCCTGAGATCTTTGCTCCCGGTACCCGGGTTATCCTCCTTGGTTAGTCTCCATGGTTTGTCTCTCTCTCTTTCTCTCTTTCTCTCTTTCTCTCTCTCTCTCTCTCTCCTAGGATGACAAAGCAAAAAACATATTTGTAGACATTTCCCCACCACTATTAATGTAGTGCGGGGGACATATACATTTTATAAATCAGGAGACATTTGCATTATTGTATTTTATAGACTATATGTGGAATATTTTAGGGTTGGAATTTTATGGATCTGGAGTGGCCCCCTCTGGGGTTCCTGAAGACTAATCCAGTTGCTGCAGAGTGTGCCTAGCATGGCAACACTTTAGCTGATTAATGTGGACCCACTTATCTTCTCCCTCTGCCAAACTGCCTGTAGGGATGCAGATCTTATAGGCGACTGGTGAGATCTTGTCTACAATTTCAAATGGTCCCTTCCAGGTAGGAAGAAATTTCCACTGTTTGGCCTGGTTCCTTTGGGAATTGTATAGATAAACCTGATCTCCTACATTGTATTCTTTCCTGGTGGTCTTTAAGTCATAGTGGGTCTTCATGCTGTCGGCTTATCTTTCTAGATTTCGCTGAGCATAGGCAAAAGCATGTTGAAGGTGTTTCCTTAAATTTTCAACATACTCATGAGTTGTGGAGGCATTGATCAATGTCTGCTCTTGGGTTCTATAGAGCATATGCTGGGTAAGCACCATCCTGCGTCCAGTCATCAGGTCAAACTGTGACATTTTAGTTGCAGATGAAGGGATAGATCTGATGGCCATCAGGACAAGAGGTAATCGAATATCCCAACTTGGCCCAGAATCTGCCACAAACTTTTTTAACATGCTCACAATGGTTTTGTTGTATCATTCTACTGCACCACTAGAGGCTGCCCGGTCAGCAATATGTAGCTTCCATTTAACCCCAAGTATCTCCCAAATATTTGCCATTACTTCGCTGGTGAAATGGCTACCTCTGTCTGACTCGATCCTTCGGGGTAGACCAAAATGCGAAAAGATGTGGTTGATCATCAGGGCAGCTTCTGTTTCTGCCTTGCAGTTTGGGGCTGGGAGACATTCCACCCATTTAGTAAACAAGCATGTCATGGTCAACATGTACTTGTTCCCCCTAGAGGAGCGAATCACAGGCCCAATAAAATCTACTTGCAAATCTGACCATGGCAGTGTAATCCCCCTCTTTTGGAGAGGCGCACGGTGTGTGAGGGATGTTGGCTGAAATTGTGCACACACAAGACACCCCTTCAAATATTAGTCGAAGTCCTGCCCCATGTGTGGCCAGTATGCAACCTCTCTTAAGATTTTAAGTGTTGTATGAAACCCCCTATGACCGGCTGTGGCCGTATCATGGGTGTGACCTAACATCAGGCTTCGGAATGAGGTAGGAACCACCCACTGATCATGGCCAGCTAGGGATTTCCTTACCAACAAACCGTCTTGGATTCAGAACAATATGATCACTTTTTCCCCTGTTATTACTCACTCCCCCCACTATTATGCAATATGAAGAGATGGAAATGAGGGCACACAGGTTTCAGGGTTACAAGCAATAATGAAGTTCAATCCCAGTTCCCCCAGCAAGCTTAGAGAAAACAGGTATGATTTTAAAACAGGCAAAAATACTTTTGAATGTGATTGCAATGAAAGGGAAAATATGCTAAAATGATTTTAATTCGCTAAGTGATTCAGCACTAGTGGGAGTTACTTTGAATTGGTTCAGGTCAACACTAGCAATGATTCATGAATGATTATCAGATTGAAAATGAAATTCAACAGCTGAAAACAAGAAACAGCTATTTTGACATGTGGTGAAACTGAGCTAAATTGCAATTCGCTGCAATTTTTCTGCATGCAGGAAATGCGATTACAGCAAAACTATAAGGAATTGGAATGTCGTTTTAGGTTCGTTGGAAAGCTCAGGATCTTAGCTTCAAAATGACAGTTTTAATACATTTCGGTTCTAGGACGTGCTAGAGTTTGGTTCTGGATCTATGTCTGGAGCTGTCTGGATCTTCTTGCAGGGTGCTTCCCCAAGAAATTAGTTGAGTAGTAGAAAACTGTGTGTCCTGTCTGTCCTCAACAGTCCGTATTTATGTATTTCTAAAGTGGGTGGGGATGCTGATTCTACAATGCCCAACACTCTGAGGATCTGATAGGTCATAGGATTCCCTGTCCCCTGATTGGAGAAATGATCAGCGTGTCATCCTGTGTCATCATTATGGCTTAGGGGAAAACACTCCCCTTGGTCTCTGTACAGGATATCTTATTTTTCATAAAACACATATTTACAATATACACAACTTGTTAATACTACATAAATCACATGACAGATTAACTAAGGTACATTTCTGTTCAACTCTCATCTTCCTAAGAGCTTTGGTTCAGAAATTACCACTTTTTGTGCTTTTGGTGGGTTTCTTAATATTATTTCTGCACCATTCTGTAATTTTTCCAGTTCCTGGCATAAACACAGTAGCTACAATATGAATAATTCTGGGGTTTGGTCTCAGAACATTGCACGGAGTCCAGCTTAGTCTTAAACTGTGAGCACATTTTTCATTTTAACAATCTCAAAGTTTCACATTTTTGTCAGTTTGGTACAATATTTTATGAGCATTATTCTAAAACATACATTTGCTCTGCTTTCTGACCACACAATGGTTTGTCTCCGCCTCCAAGGTCTGGCTGGATCAGAGGTCATTTTTGGACATTTCATCAACACTCTGAGGTCCTCTTTCCCTATGTAATCGGTATCCGTCAGGGGAAAGTTCTCGGGGTCCTCAATGTGTTGATAAAACTTTCCAATTATTGGATCCCCTTTATAAGCCGTAATCAAATCAGCATCTGGGGTCTCCTTACTCCATTGTGCAGTTGAGAGATCATTGTGAGCATTTGTCTGGGACCTAGCAGTGATCTGGATTTCCCCCAACAGGGACTCGATCTCTATTAGATCCCCTTGGATGGCCCCGGTTTTGGCCAGCTGATCAGCTAAGTCATTTCCAGTTTTGTCTGGTCCCTCTACTTTGGAATGACCCTTGATCTTTTTCCAGTAGATGGTCATCCCATTCAAGGTGACCAGATCATCAATATTTTGAATTAACTTCCCATGTTTCAAGGGTTTGTTATTAGCACATAACATGCCTCTGGTTTTCCAATTAACCAGGTGCTCCACGAACCCGTTCAGTACATAGTCCGAATCAGTGATTATGACTAGTTTGTGGAGTTGATGTTGGACAGCAGTGAGGATGGCTTGATGCACAGCCATCAACTCTGCCACTTGACTACTTCAGGGACCAATCTTGTACCAATCTTGTACCCAGCGGAGGGTTCTGGTATCTCATTCACCCATGCATTCCCTACGTCAGCCACAAGTACTTTTTCCCCGTTGTTGTCAACATGGTAAGAGCATCCATCCACATAGACAGTGGCATTCCCTCACACTTGTCTTCTTCAAAGACTTTGTGTGGGGAATTAAGGTATGCCTCCATGTTGTCCTTGATTTTTAGACTCTGGTCCTCGAGACAGTTTTCTCTGGCACAATCATACAAGTCAGCCAGACCTTGCGCGAGGGGACTCGTCTTGTTTTGGCCATATCTGACCTCCACAGGAAAGCCTTGCATTGACAGAATGCAGGAAGTATTCAGGAATTACTCACATTTCTGTCCCAGATTCTGTCACTTTGGAGATATTCCAGAGGCTGGTGTGGAGTCTCCACTATGATGTGTTCCCCCTGGATAAACGGGCGGTAATTCTTCAATGCCCACACCGTTGCCAGGAGTGCCTTCTCACAGTCGTTGAATTTTTCCTCCACAGAGGATAAAGTTTTGCTCGCATAGGAGATTACTTTATTGACCTTGTCATGCTTTTGGTATAATACTGCAGTCAAGCATGTATTAGAGAACCCTGTCTCCAAGAAGAACTCCTTGTTTATGACAGGGTAAGCTAGGCAAGGCGCTTGTGAGAGGCTTCTTTTGAGTTGTATTACTGCCTCGGCTTGTTCTGGACCCCCTTCCCACTTGGTCTGGTGATCTCTGCATAGCCCTCAATGAACTTTCTACTATAATTAGTAAGTCCAAGGAGGCTCCTTAGTTCCCACAGAGTTGTGGGGTCCTTCAGTCTCTGGAGTGCTTCCACTCTCTTTTCCTGTGGACAGAGGCCCTGAGGAGTAATCTCATGCCCCAAGAAATTAACACGAGTTCTACACCACTGTGCTTTCTGAAAGGAATGTTTTGCTCCGGCTGCCCTCAACTGTGTCAGAACATAACAGATCTCCGCTATATGTTCCTCCACAGTTGAGCTTTTGATGAGGACATCATCTACATAAGCCAGGTTGCCACTTTTACCCAGGTCGGGCATGGCCTTATGTAGAAAGATGTTGAACTCATTGCCGGAGTTAAGGTATCCGAAGGGAGTCTGGGTCCATGTGTACTGCTGACCCCCAAATTTATTTATTTATTTATTTATTTATTTAAATTTATATAGCGCGCAAGCAGCCCAGGGGCATTGAGGCGCTGTTACTTGCAATAACTTGCAATAACTTAGTTACATGGTACATATGATAGCGATTGTTGACATATTATGAGTAGTACAGGAAATGTAAAAGCCAGCTTGTATTGGTCCTCCCTACTGACAGGTACAGTCCAGTATCCATTGGTCAGGTCTATTGCAGTGAATACCTGTGACCCCTGGATCTGGGCCAGCCCTTGGTCAATGTAGGGAAGTATGGACCCGTTTGTTGAGCTCCCTAAGGTCGGATCAGGGTCTCCACTGGCCGTTTGGCTTCAATATCCCCAGCACCGGATTATTGAAGGTGCTGTGGACTAGACGGATTATCCCACGGGACTCAAGGTTCAAATGATTTCAGTAAGGGACTCCATTGATGCGAGAAGCAAGCGATATAACTTCACAAACACTGGAGTCATACCAGGGTCCATGGGAATTGTTGTTGTGTGGATGTCAGTGCGACCACAGTCATATGAGTCCACCGCAAAGAGATCTTGAAAATCCAAGAAAACTTGTTTCAACTTTTGCTTCTGCTCCAGAGTCTCACAGGCATCAGCTAGGTTGACTCTCTCATCAACCATCTGCCTGAAGCCTGGAAAGACCTCTGGTTTTGCTATCTCAGCGGCCTCTTCCATCTGGGTTTAGATGTCCCTGGTCAGAGTGCTGATTTGGACTGGTGGCTTCTGGTGGGAAAGGCAGCCCTCATGGACCTGGAAAATCACCTCATCCCTCCTGAAGTCACAAGTCACATCTTCCTTACCATAAGGGCAGGAAGTGTACACCAGGAAGTTCCCCCATGCCAGTTTAAGATCCTGTCTGGTGTTGTGTTGTCATCACTGTCACTGTCAAAACAGTCCTTGGGGATTGGTTATAACAGTTCACTACCTAGATCAATGGAAAAATGTCGGTCATCAACCGCCATTCCACTAACGGTGCCTGCGGCTAGAGTGATACTCTTTAAGTCGCTGTTATCCACCTCTATTGGAATGGTGTCATGTTCTATATTGACTAATGGTGTTTGGTTTACCCCCAAACCTTGCTGTTGGAGAGGAGCGTTCAGATGAATATAGGCATCAGGGTTTTTTCAATTTCTGTCTTCTTTTAACTTTCACTTCCAGGGAGAATTGTCGGGTCCTTTCTGGGATGGTGACTTCCTCTCCAATCTGAATTTCAACTGCATAAGGTAGCAATTGAGCTGACCTAAATGCTTTCTATGGATCATCAAAGCCCATGGGATTATCCGCTAATCAGGACCAATCTTTGAAGTTTATTAGGTCCAAACTAATGGCAAAGCGATTGAGAATATCACTGCCTAAGTAAAAGGCGGCAGTGACGTCTCACACGACCCAACAATTATGGACTATGCTCTTGTTGCCTATGGAGATTTTGAGCATACACCTGCTTGGCAGGTGATGTGTGGAATTGGGTGCTTCCAGATCCATTTCCCATTTGTCTATGAGTCTAAATGTGGGAATGGCTGGATCTTTTGGGAGTTGGCGGAACATGGCTTCGCTGTTGAAGCTCTTAACGTTGTTCACACACACTCGGGCGAGAACAGAGTCCTTCCCTTCATTTAACTGAACAGGGATGGACAACTGCTCTCCAATTTGCTGAATATCAGCCAGGCTCTGAGCTGATTTCTAATCTTTCTGGACTATAGGAGTGAGAATGTCTGATTGTGGATTGGCAAAGAATTTCAGAGTGTTTCCTTCCAGTGTGGAATACCACCTTAAACTGGAAGGAAGGTTGATTTTCAGAAAAAGAGAGGACCACCCATCACCAGGCTGTTGTCCTACTGCTATTACTGTCACGTCTGGAATTTGGTTGTTCTGGAAGTGAAATTCTACTTGGTCAGATTTTTGTTCAACCATGTGGCATGTGCCGTTTAAACTAACATGGTTGACGCTCTGTTTTAACTTCATCGGTCGGCTAGTCTGGGTCCAGAGAACCTTGTTTACACAGTATATTAGGGGTGACAACCTTCTCAGGAGGTCATTCCCTAGCAAACAAGGGGTGCCCTCTGGAGTCACTACTATGACCGGGTGTTTCACCTTGTGTCGCCCAATTTTAATGTCCAAATCCGCAGTCCCCTTGATGGGAATTTCCTGCCGTCAAAGTTCTGAAGTTGTCCAGGAAGAGAGGTGAGAGGAATTCGGTAATTCACCCCCTTTCCTGAATTCAGTTCATCAAAGGCCTTTTTGGACAGAAGAGTAGCTTGGGATCCAGTGTCCACCAGTGCCAAAATTGTACCCTGCCCCTGTTCTTGAACCGGGCCATAGTATCTTCCTTCCTTTTCCACAAGGGGGCACAGATAATGCACATTTGGTGGGCTCGTTTTCTAAGTTTTAGACATGGAGAGAGAAGAGATTTGGGCGGAATTCTGTGGAGAGTCTTGGAAATCTACAAGAAAAAGGTGGCAACTGGAGATAGGAGAATTTTTGAGTTCCCCTGGTTCCGGTTCTGGGCCGCCCCCCCTTTTTGGAAGCAGTCACCAGGATGGGTTTGAACCAGGGGATTTTGATGTTGTTGGTTCTGGGATGGGATGATGGGCGGTGTTAGCTCAGTCCCCACATCTACCGAGTCTGGATTTGAATCCCTTGGGACCCATTTTTCTTTGGGAGGAGTTCCCCCATCTCTGAAGGAGAAGAACCTTTTCCCAGGATCATCTGAGGATCCCTCTCCTTCAAATTGGATTATCTGTACCTCCTCCTCAAAATGGGTCTGTTTGGGTCCTTTGTTTCTCCTACCACCTTCCCCTTTGTTCCTTGGGTGGCAAGCTTTCAGGGGTAAGAGATTTTGTTTCCGGTTCCTGGGTTTCCAGGGGCTGTTTACAAGTGGGGAAGGAAGCTTCCTCCAAGGCTTTACACCCCCCTTCCCCTTGTGCCTCCTCCCTGGGAACCGGTGAGTTATCGGGGTGCTGCCGTTCTGGAGCACCAGTTCCAGAGTTTGGGGCATTCTGCGCCGACATGCTCATCTGAGGGTTCTGCTGAGCCCTCAGCATGCAACCCAGATCCTGTGCCATGTTTTGGACCTGCCGCTCTAACTGTGAAACCCGCTCAGGCTGATACAGGGTTCTGTTTTCTCCCCTGGGCTGATCCCGGGAAGGGTAGCTATCCCTTCTCTGGTAGTACCCCGGGTTGGGAAGATTTGGGTACCCCTCGACCCTTGGCCTCCGCTCTCCCGGATTAGGTTGTCTGGGCTCAGGAAAGTGGGAAAAGAAGGATGGATGATTTTGGGGTTGGAAGTTCTGTGGGTACCTGGGGAAAATGTTCTGCCAGAATTTGGGGAATTTCTGCCCTCCTGGGGGAAGTTAGGAGGGAAGTTCCCTGGGTTAGGTGCTTGGTTGGATCCCCCCTTGGGCTGGAGGAGTCCACACATAACCCAGGATGGGTTTGTTTCCCTTGTAGTGGGGACTTACATAGTCAGGGGAGTAAGGGATCCCATTGGTGGGACTACCTCCTTGACTCCCTGTCTGTCACTGGCCCGAGGGCCTTCTGGGCTTGGAATTATTCTGTGCAGGCAAGTTTTTAGGCCCCCCATCTCCAAATCTGAAATGGGGGCAACCTTTACCTCTGCCACCTTAGCAACGGCAAGGGTGCTGGTCGGTTTGGGGCTTTTCTGAGCATTATTTTTATTTTCTATTGGCTTCTGCACCTCCTACATTCAGGTGGCCTGTTCAATGACCCAGTCTAGTGACCTTTTTTCATGAAACTCTCTCACTAGCTGGGTCATGAGTATTTTGGCAGCGCATGGTAAAACGTATTAACAAATTCGTTATTGTCCGTGCGCACTGAAGTGGGAGAATGGAAGAACAGGCTCCCGCCCTTCCCCTCTCGCGCTTGGCCTAGAGGATCACGGCCTAGACACCCGCCACGAGAGGAGTTTGCCTATCTACCAGACGACCAAATACCCTGGTACAGGAACATACGGATGTGCCCACCTACCTGCCCAGCAGCCCGCCCTGTCCATGCCGACACCTGCGGCATGGATCAACTCGACTAAACCTACACGTCGTTAGAGATGCCATGACGACCTAGCCAACGGTCAGCACACCTGTGCAAACATGCACACCGGACACTCCCACACCAATCCACACGAAGAACATACTCAGTGCTATGACGTAGGCGACAGACATACCCACGGACGTGCATCTTTATTATTTTCCACATAGGCTCTCAAAATGCAGAAACGCAAGACGCATAATGAACTTATCTAAAAAGGCTTGCTCACGCTTCTTCTAAGAACCATGTACCATAACGAAGAATATAATGAGACACGATACTGAGGATAGAGCAATATGATACCGTAATCTAAAGCGCTCTGCATCAAACGATTCCACCTATGCACCAGGCCCAAGTAGGCTGCAAGCAAAAGCTTCCATGAACATTGAATGAGCAAGAGCTCGGTTGCTGACCCTGCAGAATGAGCCCGGCGAAAGCACACCGCCAAGGGCACGATGTTGCGATCTCGCACGCCGCAAGCCGACGCCAAGGTCGCACCTGCAAGATAAACCAGGCACACAGTAGGAAAAACAATATTAATTGTGCTGAATTTTGCCTCAAACACGGTCCCACCTCATGTGACAAAGGCAAACCTGACAGGATGCCAAGCCCAGGAGGAAGGAGACGCCTGAATCCCACGTTTCAAGACACAGGCAGATACAATTAAAAGACTCATTGGACATCTGCAGCAGTGGGAGTAGTCGACCTCCCAACATATGAATAAATCCTCACATTGTTTACACCTACCCATAGTGAAACATTGTTGCAAATGACAGGTGCACCGCGAGCTGGGAACAGCGATGGTCCCTGACTGGGAGGCTCGTGTGTGGACCAATCAGAACATGGGGCTCTTATCACTGACGCCATTAACATTGACCAATCCTCAGAGGTCTCCATGTAACAATTTTCATGTATCAATTTGAAGGGACAACCCAAGTATACCACCTGACTAACCCTTAACCACTAATAATGCGCTCTATATGTATGCTATACTAACCCTACCACTCGAGTAACCAATCCAGAGTGGAAATAGGTTTTTTGCTAAACTTTCTAAAATGACGCAAGTAGCGCGTCATACTAAGGTAAAAAGGGCCTGCGAGCCCCACGAGTGTGTGTGTGTCAGGACGGACGCGTATGATCCTTGACCCATCCCTGCCGTTTTGTCTAATAAACGGCAGAGTCACCTTGCTTCTTGCGTGTGTCTCATACTCTATCTCTTTTGGGATATACGGGAGGAGTTGGGGCCTCCCTGCCCGGAGGTCTACGGACGGCCCGGCCGACCCCGGCAGAATTTCCCCCCGACAAGTTGGAGGCACTGCTGAGATCTGTTTAAGATCTGCTTTTTTATTTTTATTTTTTCCAGGTACTCCCGTTGCGAGGAGGCCCGGCGGTGCGGCCCCCTCTGCCGTTGCCCCCTTCTGAGGACTACAGGACCATCGCGGAACTGCGAGAAGACCGGACAGCGCAATCCGGATATTGGCCTTCGGGAGCCGGTTGAGAAGTATCCCGCCCGCGGTTGGCGAGTGCACAGACGTGGTCCAGACGAGGGGAGGTGGCGAGCCGCTTGGAGGGGTGCACGCAGTCGAGCGGCCCCGCATCAAGAGAACTTGGTGAGCATGCCACGCACAACAAGCAATGTGAAATTGTGAGGGAGGGGGGAGGAATTAAATACGGGAGGTGGGAGGTGTTGTACAGGTGCGCGGCGAAGGTTTGACAATTTAGTGTAGGCAATGAAATGAATGGTAGCCGAACGAGTGCGAGAGCAGTCGGCTACGTTGCGCGAGAGAGGGAGGTGGAGCACGAAAACATCACATGCGGCCGCTCGTAGACACTGATTGGCCTAGGTCGCGACTACGTGTAAGGGTGTGTGTGTGTGGTTTCCTACGATTTGGCATTTATTGATCAATGAGTAGATGAGGATCCCTATTGTTCGAGCAAGAAACTCGATAGGTAGATGACGTTTCCCTGTAGGCGGTAGCTAGTTAGTTGCCCAATACGGAAGATAATTGGCTGGTTAAGCCCTCCTGTCGAGGGGCGTATCACACGCGAGGCGACGCAGTGTGCGCAGTCCGATTATATTATTGATTACCTTGTTCCAGGAGTGACAGGAAGACAGCTGTGAGGATTAACGGGGGTAGATTGCAAGTGTATTTTGGACTTAAAGAATATATGAAGAACTTATCAGTAGTTCGAAGAGATCGGTGACGTCACCAGTAGGGCTTTCATAGGATATCCCGAGCACAAGGCATCTTTCTTTCTGAGAGTGGTGGGGAAGAGAACTGTGGTAAGGGAGTGGAAACGGAGATAAACGGAAATGAGTTGATCGGGGAAAGGCGAAACGGGGGACGTGGCTGCGCACGGAGAACGCCGGCCACGGCAAGTGTAGAAGAAGGAGGATGAGCAAATGAAAATAGGACGACTGTATAAGAACGTCACAAGGGGTACGCAGCTGCAGGGGGCTACGTGCGCCTCGGCCGCAGGGGGCCGTAAGGGTGTTGTGTAAAGGAAGAAAGAAAGAAGAAAATATACAAATGTAAATACTATATTTTAACAGTTTTCCTTAGCGGACTATCGCAAGTCCCCAAATTTACGGGGCCAGGTAAAGGTATAAGGCTGTGTATTGTAAGTGTTAGTAAGATAATAGCTACCAAATAGGGGAAGGATAACAAGTGAAGCGCTACTATGTCATACGGGACAGGATCGGGAGGGTGGGGGAGCACCCTCACTACCCCACTACAACACATATGTACAACACTGTCACCCCACAGGGAGAAACTGATCAAGTATAGCATAGAATGGACACAACATTCACTATTAAACCATCTGCATAATACATACAAAGGGAAGAAGTTGACACACCACGTGGAGGTGTTTAACTTATGGAGGATGTTCCAGGGGTCCCGACCAGGACCAAATGGAATGTTCACTATGGGGGAAATACCAGAAGAAAAAGAGATTAAGGAGGAAGGAGAGAATGGGAAAAAGGGGAGTGAAGACCCAAAGAACACGGGGAACGGACAAGAGGGAGGAGAAAAGAATCATAACTCAAAAGAAAATGAAATAAAAAAGGAACAGAGCAACGATATACCCCTAGCAAAGGTTGTGAAAGCAGAGGGAGGGGGTTGTACCCTTTAAGAGAATTAGGAGAAATAGAAAGAGGACAGTTGAGGGCGGCCGAGGGGTACTCGAACCCGGCATACAGCCCGCCACCATATGTGGCTCATAGGAAGATGCCAGCAGGGGAGGGGAGGACTGGAGAAGAACAAACTGTGGAAATAGGACATGATGAGTGGGTAGCTGCGCAGATACTATTAAAATTACGAGGTTCATTAACAGGAGAAGAGAAGGAGGTAGTAAGGAGAATAGACGAGGATAATACCAGGGAGAGTGGAATGAGAGGGGAAGAGCTGTTACGACAAAATGAAGAGATTTTGGAGGAACGACTAGCAGAGTTAAGGGATGAGCAGAATGAACTGATCAAACAGCTCGAGAGGGAGGAAAGAGAGAGAGCGAGGGAAAGGAAAGAAGGTAAGAACGAATTGGAAAAAATAAGGGAACGAACTGAGGAGCAAAGGAGGGAAGCTGAAAGGGTAAAAGCAGCAGCAGAAAGGGTATCAAGAGCAGTGCTACGAGAGAGGAAAAGGGAAGAAGAAATGGCAATGTGGAAGAAGAGATTACTATCAGAAACGACTAAGAAATACGAAGAAGGGAGGGTGATAGAGAGTATATTAGAAAGGGAGAGGGTGAGATGGGAAAGGAAGAAAGAGGATGAAAGGATATTGGGAAAGGTGAGTAGTGAAGTAATGGAGGAATTAAAAAGGAAAAGGGAGGAAATTGGTAGAGAGATGGAGGAGAGAAATGAAGGGGAAAGAGAAGATAGGAGAAGGGAGAGTGAAGTAAGGGGGTATGTATATAGAGACACAGAAGTAGCAACAACATCAGCGCAAAGGGGAGCGGTTGGTAAAGGAGAAAAGGGAGAACCGGACCTAATAGACTTAAAAACAGTAACAATCAAGGGGAAAAAGACAGAGTGGGGGCTGCCGTTTATGAATGACTTTTGTAGTGAGGAAGAAGAAGGAATGGAGAAGGAAGGAAGAAACAGTGAAAGGGAAAGCCTAGATAAGCTATACACCACCCGGACCAATACAGACTCACCATGGATCTGTAGGAGAAAGGATGAACTAGAGAGAAGTGAGGAGGAAGAGCAAGGAATAGCGGAAAGACAGACACATGAAGCCACACCATCACCATCACACCCTCTCCCATCCCACCCTACATACTCAACCACCTCACGCTCATTACGTACAATCAAACTTGCGCCCTTCACAAACGAACTGACACCCTATGCAGGTCGACTTAGAGACCTCCGTTGACCTAGGCAGGAAGGACGAATACACACGCCCACATTAAATACAGGAAATGATGGAAGAAGGGGAAAAGATGGAGAAGAAAGAGTTACGAGCAGGGGAAATATGGACGAAATTGACGATGTAGGAGAAAGGGAAGAAGAGGAGGGGTGTGAGGACTCGATTTTATGGAACCCAAGGGATAAAACGAGACACAACTTAATGCCACTTCTGGAGAGGGGAGGGGTTAGACCACAGTACGTCCCTTGGAAGCATACAGACAAAGAGAATATAAAGTGCAGGCTCCCATCATTAAGTGGAGGTGCGGGTAAATGGATATATGAAATGGAAAAACACACCGCAGGACAGAAACTGGCAGTGGGAGATGTAAAGGGCCTTCTAATATCAATATTAGGGGATGCAGCGGATGACATTTGGAAGAGAGCGGGATTCCCTGGGGTAACAATAGCAAACACATCGCACAATGGGGCACCATTCGCAAACTGCAGACATGCACTATGGCAGGCACTGAGGGTACAGTACCCAGACACATCAGACATAGGAGCAATTACCTCACGCAAGATGCGTGAGAACGAAGATCCTGTTGATTATATCCAGGAAATCCAAGAGAAGTGGCGCATGGAAACTAGAGAACAATGGGACAAAACACCAGCAATATTTTATCATATACTAGTACAAGGGCTCCCAGAAGGAGTTCAGAAACAACTGAAGAAAGTAGTGGGAATGGAAGCAAAAGCATGGCCAGAAATACAACTGACAATAGTGCATCATTGCAGGACATGGCAAGGAAAAATGAAACAAAAGGAAGAGGACAGGAAAACGGAAGAGGCTAAACTAGTACAGAAAAAAACTTACTAAATACACAATGGAAGGGGCACTAATAACTACACCTACAACAATGACCCAAAGCCCCACACAAGTAGTGGCTGCACAAGATCCCTCCCAAATACCACCCTCACAGACTATAACACAACAGGTGCCGCCACTCCAACCATACACGACCAACATGGGAGGAGGATACTCAATGCCAGGAGCTGGGTATTATAATTACAACAGGGGAAGAGGAGGAATTATGAGAGGGAGAGGATACGGATATAACACACAACAGCAGGTGGAAGGACTTAGAAATTCCTACCCCACCGGGCAACCAGTATACCAGGACAACACAGGAAGCTTTCCATGGCAGAGTAGGGAACCACCGGTGTGTTGGAGTTGTGGATTAGTAGGGCACATGTCACGCACGTGTAGAGTAAGACCAGGAACACCATCATGGAGCGAACAGGGACAACCAAGGCCCACACAGGAACAGCAGGGCATGCAGCAACAGCAGACGTTGCAACAGGGAAATGAACAGCAACAACTAATAACACAACAACAGCCACAGACATATTCACTGCCACAACAACAGGTAGCGATAACACAACAACCCCAAGCACAACAAACACAACTGGGTAGGGTGACGGTCCTGGGACACAACCCTTACACAGGAAATGGTCAATCGTTGTAGCCTCAATAGGACAGCCCACAGATGGCCTTGGTGTGTCCCACCCTGTCGGTAACACCTAATAGTGCGGAGGAACCACGCATAGAGGTAACGATAGGTGAAAAAAAATTATCATTCCTTGTTGACACCGGGGCGACCCGGTCTTGCATAAGGGAAGGTAAATTTAAGATGTCGGGCGAAGCCATGAACACCCAAGGATTCTCTGGGGCTAGAGGGTTGGTTCCTTTTACTGATAACATTCCCTTATCTATAGGAGATTATGACATGTCAGTACCACTTTTATATTATAGTGCCTCACCAGTAAATATACTGGGGAGAGACATCATGAACAGGTTGAATATGACGATCTCCTTTACGGAGGACGGCATAATTTGCTCTACTCCAGGAAATAACATGCTCACAGCACGACAGATTATGCAAGCCTACTGCGGACAGACAGCGATTAGGGCTGAGCCAGTAGATGGCGAACTCTTCCAGTACGGGACAGACATGGCATTTGCATGGATGCCAGGGATAGAGGGAAAGATCTGGAGGAGGCCAGCAGCCTATTTGTTCAGACCAGAAACACCAGTCAATGAGCCAGAAGGAAAGGTGGTTCCAGTGGACATTGAGAGCATTATAGCAACAGCTGATTACATTGCTGCACATGCCCAAGACAGAGAAGGAAGAGCATGGAGGGCAGTGATAGCACTAGCAGAAGGATGTAGACTCACCCAGGTGTCAGATGAGGAGCTGTTCTCAGAAGAAAAGGAGGAAGGTGAAATGGTGTTTATGATGAGTGTGGAAATATGGCTAAGAGTGGCGTACAAACAAGTGGTACAGAAAATTGCAATGGCACTTGAGGCACCCACATCCACCCCAGTTCCCTTCTTTGAGGAGGATATGACAAAAGTACCCACATCATTATGGACTACTAGCCCCTATGACGTGGGGTGCATAAAAAGTATAGGGGGAGTAAGGATAAAATTGAAAAAAGGTGCAATACTCCCCAGAGTGAAACAGTACCCACTATCAAAAGAGGCAGATGAGGGCATATATGAAACCATAACGGCCTTTAGAGATAATGGCATATTGGTCCCCTCAGAATCACCACGTAACACGGCTGTATACCCAGTGCGCAAGGCTAGAGGGGGGTCTTGGCGGTTCATACAGGATCTCAGGCTCTTGAACAACATAGTAGAAGCAGAATACCCCATAGCCGCAAACCCGGCCACAATATTGTGTGGCATTCCAGCAGAAGCATCACGATTTACAGTGATCGACCTTAAAAATGCTTTTTTCTCAATACCATTGCACCCAGACTCACAAGATCTGACAAGCTTCACTTACAGAAACACAAAGTGGAAACACACCAGATTGCCACAAGGGTACTGCAAATCACCCTCAATCTTCAACAGAGTAATACAGATGGATTTGGGTAACATTGAAGTGGAAAGCACAGTGTTGCAGTATGTCGACGACATAATAATTTGCAGTACAAACGAAAGAACATGCAGAGAGGACTCATTAAAGATGCTGACAATATTGGCTGAAAAAGGTTACAAGGTAGACATGGAAAAGTTACAGTACTGTCAAGAACAGGTACTTTACATTGGTCAGCTCATATCCCAACATGGAAGAAAGATTGCACCACAAAGAGCACAGGCCATTTCAAAAACGCCAGTGCCACAAACAGTGAGGGAACTGCAGCAGTTCCTGGGTCTGTGCAACTATTGTAGAGCATGGGTATTTGATTACAGCTCATACATAGGACCCCTGCTTGAGGCGTTAAAGGAAGCTAATAAAGGGGAGAAAAAGTTGGGGTGGACAATGGAAATGAAAGAGGCTTTTGATGAACTGAAAGATGCGATATCAACTGCTCCGGTACTGGCAACCCCAGACTATGAGCGACAATTCTTTATATTTTCACATTGCGACTCAGCAGTAATGAAAGCAGTGTTGGCTCAAAAAACAAGCATGGGCTACAAACCAGTAGCATTTTACAGCGGCCACTTAGATCCTGTGATGTTAGGTCATTTCCCTTGCGAACAAGGTCTCGCCGCAGCTGCTTTTGCGGTAGAGAAAGCATCAGCAATCACCATGGGGTGCCCAACTACACTGTTTGTGGAACATGCACTATTTGCAATATTGAATAAACCTAAGTCCACCCTAACCACGCAAAGGGCATCAGGTTATGAGATCATCTTATCCAGAGCTGAACTATCAATTGTTAGATGTAGCACGGTCAACCCCGCAAGGTTCCTAGCAGAAGTAATTGAGGAAGGAGATTATGCCCACGATTGTACGCAAATAACTGAAATGTACTCATGTACTAGAAAGATTGAAGAAAATGCACTAGAGGTAGGTGAGCTCCTGTTCATTGATGGGTCATCAACTATCGACCAAAGGGATGGTATAAGGAGGACTGGGGCAGCAGTGGTAAAAATGATGGAGGTACCGGTGTGTGTGGCAATGAAATGTGTACAACTACCACAGCATTATTCCGCTCAAGCAGCAGAATTAATTGCACTAATCTTGGCGTTGAAGGAAAGCTTTGACAAACGAGTGACCATATATTCCGACAGCGCATATGTTACGTCCACTGTCCACTCAGGGCTGTCGAAATGGAGAAGAAGAGGGTTTAGGAGAGCTGATGGCACTCCAGTGCAACATGCCCTCCTATTGGCTGAACTAATTGAAGCAATAAATGACCCCCAAGAATTAGCTTTGGTCAAATGCACCCCACACACCAATGGTGAAGACCACATTTCAAAAGGGAATGCAGCAGCAGACGCACATGCGAAGTATGCTGCATATTTTGGTGAGATATGGAACCCCCCAGAGTCAAAGAGAGGGAGAGGGAGGGGAATGGCTAAGGAGATGTTGATAAGAGAAGGGTACACCCATCTCCCAGCCACACAGATAATGGAGCTACAAGCGGCTGCACCAATGGCAGAAAAAGAAATATGGGTAAAGAGAGGATGCACAATGTCACCAACTGACGCACTATGGCGCCAGGGTGACACTGGAAAGATTGTAATACCACTGGCACTATTGAACACCGCCCTGAGCCAACTACACCACCCAGCCCACACAGGCAAGGAAGTAATTGCAGCACGAATTAGGGAAGACTGGTTCTGCCCCGAGTTAAATTCTCATGTGTCAAATTTTATCAGCAATTGTCTCACATGTCAACAGTTTACGGCCGGTCACACTCTGAAGGTGATAAGAGGTACTATACCCTGGCCAGAGGGACCCTTCCGACATCTCCATATTGACTATGTTGATATGATCAACGTATGTCAAGGAAATAGGTATATGGTTGTAGTAGTATGCCCATTCTCGAGGTGGATTGAAGCAGGGCCCTGTTCACACCCAGATGCATTCAGAGCAGCTAAATTCCTAGTGAGGGAGGTCTTCCCCAGGTGGGGAGTGTGCGAGGTACTGCGGTCAGATAATGGCCCGCATTTTGCAAACGAAATGTTACAGCACATCACATCCTTACTGAACATCAAGCATAAATTTGCATGTGCATACCACCCACAGGCCAACGGTGTATGTGAACGCCTGAATGGCCTATTAAAGGAGGCAATTGCAAAAATACAGCAAACAACAAAAAAGAGTTGGTTGTATTGCCTTCCACTAGCCCTATTTGAGCTAAGGAATAGACCAGGTTCCGACCACCACCTCACCCCTCACGAGGTGGTTACCGGACGTCAAATGCGCCTTCCCCTAACGCCAACATCAAGAGCATTTACCGACCACGAGAGTACTGCAAATGTCCTTGGTGATGAAATGTACCAATATGTGTCTTCTTTGATTACTAGTGTAGTGTTTGTGTCTCAACAGCTCGAGCGCACGCGGGGCGGGTCTAACAGCGATCAACAAGAAGACGTGGATAAAGAATTGGAAAAGGAAAGACTGTGCAAAGTTGCTAAAGGTGACCACGTACTACTTCGCAATTTCAACAGAAAGTGGAACAGCCCACGCTTCACTGGCCCCCATCTGGTAGAGGAGGTATCAACGAGAGCAGTAAAGCTACATGACAAACGTGCCTGGAACCACCTACACGACGTAAAGATCTACAAACTCCAGACCCGCCCCAGCGCCACCGACAGGGCCACTGGAAGAACAACAACAGCGTCACCAACGGAGGAAGAAACTTCTACCACAACTAACGGCCTAAGTGTCCCCATACCCTGCCACCCCTCAGATTCCCCAGAGACAACTACTAGAAAAGAAAAGGGTATCCCCATACCGCCGACCCCATGGTTACACGATTAAAGAGTAAAGAGACTTCCGCCAGTTGAGCCCCAAACCCTCTGCCCATTGACCCCCTACCAACTGTAGTAATAACTGAACTGAAGGACATTGTCTTGCACATATACACATGTAAACACCTGAATGTTCTCTTTCTTTTCTCTCGCACATGCAGGTACAGCGTATTATTGTACTACTAAGAAAGTAGATAACTAACCAATTCACTGCCCAGGAGTAGATGGTACCCTCAGACGATAATTACCTGGAAGAATTGTCACACCAATTTGTATATGAAATAAAAAGGCCAACGTACCTGAAAAGAAGGAGGGTACGTGTCTACTACACAGCATTCCTCTTGGCCATAGAACATTCAGTGCCCCACCTCCAACCATACTTGCCTGCCCTAAGAGATAGATCGCTTAGATTGGCGTGGGAACAGCTCTTCGCCTGGGCACTGAATGACTACTTGATAGGGAGAGCTTAAAAACGACAACTAACACTAATAACAAGCATATTAAGAATTTTCAGGCGGGCAACTGTAACGTCGCAAGAATAAGCTGCCGGACTGCAGCAAGGTAAGAGCAAAATGCCGGTGAAATTAGTATCTGTAATAAAATTGATAGGGATTTTAATGATCACCGGGTTCTTGGCTACCTCTGTATGGCAGTACAGCTATGCTATCGATATTATTGCTGTACCCAAACCTAATACACCCCCACCCCCAGCTGCAACAGGTGTTACGTCAGGTGATACTAGTAAAATCCCACACAAGGAAAATAGAGTTAAACGCAGAACATACTCAGATAATAAAGGTATTGACAACTACATACAAGATTCAGCACACATCTCAAACAACATATAATACCAACACATGACCCACATAGGTAAACAGACAACATAAGACAGCTGCTACGTTTGCTCATTAATCCCATACGCCATGAGCGCTTCTCGAACATTTGTTGCCACGGAGATAGATGAAAAAATAGCACGATGTATAATATACCTGGCACTGTTCCAGACGAAACGAAGATTTCAAGGGACAGTGGTGCAACTGGTGTGGAAAACACGAGATACATATCCATATGAAAACAACTTCCTCAAGATTTATTTGAGTTACCACAAGAGCAGTTTACATGCTGAAGGATTCAGATACATAACAAGTGGTCCTGAAAAAGGAGAAACAAAGAAAGTAACACTACAGTACCTACCATGTGATTGGTACGCCACTGAAGTCCCTGGTAAAAACGGATGTTGGGAAAGACCACTGGTGATAATAACAGGGAAGGTGTACATGAACAACAAATGGGACATAGGAGTGGTTGGCAGCAACATGGTAACAAAAAAAAATATTTCAACTATTGATGGACACAACCATAGATGTTGCATGACTTGGGTCAAGTACGTACCCATGCTCACGTGGATGGAGAAGGATGAAGACCCAATAACAATACTGCCGCTAACTGCGCCTAAGGTATGCTACCAACATAAAGGGGAGGTGGACGTAGGATACAACACCAACTGTGAAAGCGTGATGGAGTTACCTGAGGGGGGAGCAGGAACAGCAGTAGTAATGGACCATTACTGGGCCTGTGGAAAAAAGGCATACCACACACTGCCCCCTCTGTGGAATGGTATATGCACAATGGTGCACGTTAATGTATCATCACTAGTGGTACCCCAGAAACATGTCAATATGGCGAATTTCCCCAAAATGGATGAAGGGATCAAAAGGAAGAAGAGATCTGTACAACCTCAGAAGGGGCCAGAGAGCAAAACCGACGGCAATAATACTGTCCTGAATAGAAAGAAAAGACAAGGAGAACCTCTGACAGGAAATTACCTATGGGGAAGGTCGGAAACAGCACTAACTTCAATTCCACCAGAGCACAGACTATTCAGCAGAGCAGCAATGTTCTTCTCCTCGATAATACATCCAGGACTACAGGCTTACGCAAACGCAAAATGGCTCCAGATAACTCGATGGGAACTAATGATGACTATTAATTCTACGGTAAATGGATTCAATGCAATAAAAGAGGAACTGCGAGCTGTGAGGATGGTAGCACTTAAGAACAGATATGTACTGGACCTCCTCACAGCAATGGAAGGAGGAGTTTGCGCTAAGATAGGACAATCATGCTGCACATTCATCCCTGCCAACGATGCTGACAATGGTACACTGACAGAAGCAGTTTTACAATTGGCCCAGATGCACTCAAAAATGATGGATGAAAGTAAAGGTGTGAAAAAGGATGAGAGCTGGTTTTCAATATTATGGTCATGGATGCCATCTTGGTTGTCAGATGGACTGAAGATTATAGTTGGATGTACTATTTTGGCTGGAGCTACACTGATCATAATAAGATTTTGGAAGGCCCGGAAGGCACGCACCACAGACGAGATGATCGAAATGGTTGGTATGCACCTCTTGATGCCAACAGATGACGGCAAACACACAGACACAATCATAAAAGAGAGAGAGAAGTTGCGCAACCAGATCATCACCAACCACCTGGACCCACCATCTGTGAAGCTCGAAAACCCAAGAAACCCAAGGAGCTACATAGGGAAATGGGTATACTGCACACCTGGAGGAACCTGTGCATATATGTATTGGTCATTTGAAGACCATGTTAACCACTATGGACATTTGGGAGGAATAACTAAAATATGGAGAGTAAGAGGAGATAAAGAAAAGCATATGTTTGTGGTGGACAAGTCGACTAGAGGGGGGACTGAAGTGGGAGAATGGAAGAACAGGCTCCCGCCCTTCCCCTCTCGCGCTTGGCCTAGAGGATCACGGCCTAGACACCCGCCACGAGAGGAGTTTGCCTATCTACCAGACGACCAAATACCCTGGTACAGGAACATACGGATGTGCCCACCTACCTGCCCAGCAGCCCGCCCTGTCCATGCCGATACCTGCGGCATGGATCAACTCGACTAAACCTACACGTCGTTAGAGATGCCATGACGACCTAGCCAACGGTCAGCACACCTGTGCAAACATGCACACCGGACACTCCCACACCAATCCACACGAAGAACATACTCAGCGCTATGACGTAGGCGACAGACATACCCACGGACGTGCATCTTTATTATTTTCCACATAGGCTCTCAAAATGCAGAAACGCAAGACGCATAATGAACTTATCTAAAAAGGCTTGCTCACGCTTCTTCTAAGAACCATGTACCATAACGAAGAATATAATGGAGACACGATACTGAGGATAGAGCAATATGATACCGTAATCTAAAGCGCTCTGCATCAAACGGTTCCACCTATGCACCAGGCCCAAGTAGGCCGCAAGCAAAAGCTTCCATGAACATTGAATGAGCAAGAGCTCGGTTGCTGACCCTGCAGAATGAGCCCGGCGAAAGCACACCGCCAAGGGCACGATGTTGCAATCTCGCACGCCGCAAGCCGACGCCAAGGTCGCACCTGCAAGATAAACCAGGCACACAGTAGGAAAAACAATATTAATTGTGCTGAATTTTGCCTCAAACACGGTCCCACCTCACGTGACAAAGCCAAACCTGACAGGGTGCCAAGCCCAGGAGGAAGGAGACGCCTGAATCCCACGTTTCAAGACACAGGCAGATACAATTAAAAGACTCATTGGACATCTGCAGCAGTGGGGGTAGTCGACCTCCCAACATATGAATAAATCCTCACATTGTTTACACCTACCCATAGTGAAACATTGTTGCAAATGACAGGTGCACCACGAGCTGGGAACAGCGATGGTCCCTGACTGGGAGGCTTGTGTGTGGACCAATCAGAACATGGGGCTCTTATCACTGACGCCATTAACATTGACCAATCCTCAGAGGTCTCCATGTAACAATTTTCATGTATCAATTTGAAGGGACAACCCAAGTATACCACCTGACTAACCCTTAACCACTAATAATGCGCTCTATATGTATGCTATACTAACCCTACCACTCGAGTAACCAATCCAGAGTGGAAATAGGTTTTTTGCTAAACTTTCTAAGGTGACGCAAGTAGCGCGTCATACTAAGGTAAAAAGAGCCTGCGAGCCCCACGAGTGTGTGTGTGTCAGGACGGACGCGTACGATCCTTGACCCATCCCTGCCGTTTTGTCTAATAAACGGCAGAGTCACCTTGCTTCTTGCGTGTGTCTCATACTCTATCTCTTTTGGGATATACGGGAGGAGTTGGGGCCTCCCTGCCCGGAGGTCTACGGACGGCCCGGCCGACCCCGGCAGAATTTCCCCCCGACAGCACCCTTTTGGTAGTCTGTGCAAAGGCAAGCTTCAACTCCTGCACAAATTGCTGTGGGGCCTGATCCTCCCCACATTGTAAATTGTAGGCTGCCTTGCGAGCCACTTGGGGATTTCTATGAACAGAAAAGTGCTTTAAGATGGCCGCCCTAAATGTGGACCATCTTGAATGATTTTTGTCCTCCAGCCCCGCAAAGAAACCGGAGTATTCTGGGGAGAATGTCCATTTTACGTACTGAATGCAGCTACTGCTGTCTTTCATCATTTGCTCAAAGAGCTCTAAGTGTTCCCACACAGAATACTTGGCATTCTTGTGATAAGGCGTGATGACACTCCTTATTGCCTTAATCTGTTTTAAGGGGTCCTTAAGCAAGGCCCTTTTTTGCCTTATTGGCCTTCTTGGTTCGGGTAACCCTGGTACATTCATCCTCTGACTCAGAGGCACTGCTCCCAGAGGTGCCCGTCCGATCTTCTAGGTTCTCCCAGATTCTGCGAGCCTGGGAATGGCTGGCAGAATGTGGGGACCTAGTCTCCTGTGTCCTGGGGCGCTCAGAGGAGTCTTCTGATTCCTCCTTGCTCCCAGGATTTGATGGGTACCCCCCATTGTCCTAACTGGGCAGAGGTTTTCAGTATGCCTTAGTGGGCCTACTCTCCTGGGGTTCCCCACTAAACTTCACAGTACTTGGGTGCCCATACCCAGATGCTCGCCCATCCATTCCTGGGAGGTACTGGCCTATGAGCCCCATACTTCTGACTGGATAGTAATCTGCCATCCCTGTGACCCCGGGCTCATGTGCGCTTGGAGACATGGGGTTGGCAGAGTCCAGGGACTGGGAGAGATTAAGGCCTCTGGTACTAGGGCTCCTGAGGTTATGCTCAGGTGTTTCCCTTTCCCAGCGAACCTCATCTCTATCAGCCCCTGCTCCCTGTTGCCATGCAAGAGCCTGAGCTTTCAGTTACTCAATCAAGGCCTTACTAGACTCTATCAGTCTCTCTTGCATGGCTACCTGTCACTGGAGCTTATCATTGTGCTGACAGAGAGCCTAATTTTCTCTCTGTGCCTCCTGGTTTGTCTTGGAGTACTGGGCCAGTCTTTGCTGCAGTAGGGTTACCTACTGAGTCCCGTCCCTACTGGCCTGCTCCTTTCTTGCCAGAGCATCTTCCACCCTCATGGTGTGCTCTAACAAGTTCTGATGCTCTTTTTTGAGGTCACCCAGTCCCTGGAGGGCCAGGTGATTTTCCTCCAGTTTCCCTTTTAAGTGACAGACTTCCTGGCCTAAGGTATCCCTTTCCTGAGCAAGAGCCTGCCTCTGTGCCGCCAGGTTGTCCCTCTGCCTTTGAAGGGCACCTTCTTTCTGGCGCTCTTCCTCAAATTCTGCCTGGGTGTCCAGGTCTTTCAGAATTAATTTGTTGCACTCTGCCTTCTCTCTATCCAGGTGGCATTGCAGGGTGACTACCTGCTCTGCGCATACCCTATTGAAATCCAGTTGTTGCTCCAGCTTTTTCTGGCTCTGCAGTAGGGAATCCAAACCTTCTTGATACTCCTTCTGCAAGGCCAGAATTCTGGTATCCTGGTCTGCCTTTTCCTGTTGCAGGATACCCATGTCCTCTTTTATTTTAATTAGATACTGCTAACTTCCGTTTTCTGACTTCTGGCTCCTCTGCAGCCTGTGCTCAGAAGAGTCCAGATCAGATTGGGCCTTCTCTAATGCCATCAGTTGCCTACTTGCCAGATCTTGCACATTTGTCCTGTATGGCTCCCATGGATAAATATAAATATGCTGCTACCCTGGCAATCTTGTTATGCTCACCCTTGGCCTTAGGGGCCATATATAGTTCACTCAGGGCCACATGTAAGGGACCCTGATCTCTCCAGATATCTAACCCAGACCCAGTTGCCGTGACCTGTTGTGTGATCGCCTGCAACCACACATTCTAGTCCTGCTCAGTCCACTCACCTCTCACAAATAGCTTATGTAAGAGGTGCTCTCTAGCTATCTTGATGTCTACCAATGTCGCCATTCTGGAAATTGATTTCCTTCCTGACTTACAGAAGTTTTTTTTTTTTATTTTGCAAAACACACTGTTTCCTTTTTAGGGGTGCTTTTACAGCATAACACAGCGCGGTAGCCCAACAGGATTTATGTATCCTATTAGTTAGCACACTGTATTAAGCTGCACAAGTGGTAGCTCTAATCTAGAAGTCCCGCTACAAGCCCCCAATCTGTAAGTGACTTCAATCCAGCACTCCAACTAAGTTAATGCTTAGTATGGGATGCCGAATGGAAGCCCTTATTTATATATTTTTATGTCAAAGTTCTTTAAAACTGGATGATGAACCCTCATATAACGCCCCTTCTCTTTGAATCTCCCCGACCTCACTCAGCCAAGAAGTAGGTTTGTTTTGCAAATTAAAAGGTTTATTTGAAGAATTTAATAATATATATCACACTTTATGAATAGAATAATATCCGAATAGCACACTTATGCATATGAATGGTAATCAGCAATGGGTAATAATACAATATCAACAAACTCTTTAATCAGTTAGGAGTAGGAAGAGGAAAATAGTGTAGCAGAGAATACTTTGTATGATTCAAAGAAATGCAAGATAGGAAAGAATGCAACACAGAAATTAACTTGATATGATTTCATTCAAAAGATACATGCCTCTCCTTCCTGCCAGCAGTTTGTTGTCAGTCACACCCGAATTAGCATTTTCTATTCAGCCCAAGGATTCCTTTGTCTGCACTAAGAGCAACAGGTCAGGGTGCCCCTCCTAGTTCCCTTTCACAACAGCCTGTCAATCTCTTAGCCAAGGGCACGGGAAGTCTCCTTTGTCCAGGGAGAAGGTGTGGAATTCGTTTGAGCACAGTGTGGGAAACTTTAACTCTTAACCCAATGTCTAAAAATTGTCTTTTCTTATAATATAACTCACATTTTTAACACATACATTAAACAATTTCTTGCTTCAAGCTTTTTCAGAATATAGTTTTAAATTGTATCCACCTCTTAGGCTTCTGATAGCAAGTCTTTCTTTGGCATAGTTTGAGTTCAATGTTCAACTTTACCCAAAATGGTTTTAAAACGCCGGCTTCTGGTAGAAGTGAGTAACGGTATTACACCCATTTTTGGCAGATTTCTTCCAGCAAGCAATCCTCAAAAGTATACTTTGTTCAGATATAGATACACTTCTGTGGATCTTCTATTTATGTAGATTCTAGAAGGAGAATGATGTTGACCACCCAACAAGGAGGTTGGATCTTTTTGGGTGGTTTGTAAGCCATGATTTGTGCAAATTTGACACCAAATAAAAACAGATTTTTGAAAACAGCTTTGTTTCTTTTGCAATGATCTTGCTCTGTGGACAGCCAAATGATGGGTTTTGGCAGTGGTCTCCTGTGTTACCACTGACATAGGCAAAAGTAGATGGTGGCCTATTTTTCAGGTTTTCACTGTGCACTTTCTGGTGATTTCTAGCGAGCAGCATGCTTTCCGGCGGCCATTATGATGTTTCTGCTGCCAGTGATGTTGCAGGGCTTGGATTAGTGGTTTAAGACATCCCACAGTGTACGTTCTGCTCCAGTTCCTTTGGAGAGGATCTTGCATCATAGGAAAGAGCTTATCTGAAGACTGGAACCTGCAGTCATTTAATAAAAAGTTTAGACCAAGTATTAAAGAAAACATAGGCCCAATTTACAGAGTGAGACCAGGATATTGCTCGCGTTCTTGACTTAATGGGAGAAGCCTTCTCATAAGCTTTGTACCTTGTGTCTTCACGAACACTTGCTGCAACCTATTCACTATGCAAACATGGACCAGGAAGAGGTCAGAGGATCGAGATGAACAGGCAACTGACAACCAGAAAATATGTAGTTGCCTAAGACTATTACTTATGAAGCAATCTACCCACCTGTGTTGCCTATTAGAACACTGCTCCTTAGCTGCTCTGCTGTTCTTGGAGCTCTCCTTCACCGGTTGAGCAACAGCGCCCTCGAATCAGATTTGTTTACAACTCAGACGTTCATCAGTAGGTCTCTTCCATAGACTTCAGTGACTTGATTTCAATGAAGTGTTTTCCAGCAGGTGACCCTGATGCCTCAGGAGACTGAATACTTGGTGAGGCAATTCCCTGAAAAAAGCACAGGACCTAGCAGCTCCAGTTGAAAAAATTCAAAGAATGCTGACCTCAAAAGTCCTTCCCCATTGCTGTTAATGATTTCTATACAACTGCAGCTCTGGATCTTAAGATTTCTCTTTGTGCATCTGTCTCTGACAGTAGTCTATAAGAGACCATACTACGAGGGACCTGCATCAAGGAAACCATGCTTTGGCCTAATTACCCCATCTATTTCGACTGTGTTAAAAGACTAACCATCAGGACTACCTACAAGTCGACAAATCAGGCAACACCTGACTACAGTCCAGTGTCTTGGGATAGCTCTGCATCTCAGTTCAGTGGAGAGGAGTCAAGCATCCCTGAGCATGACACCCTAAATACTGACTGTGACAAATTGGATTATGCTTCGCAGGAGTACAAGGATGAGCAGGGGGAGAATTGTCCACTCAGCCCTTCCATTTCTATAATCCAAAATCCAGCACAATCATAAAGGTAAAATAGGGACATTTAAGAGCTCTCCTTTGACTTTTGTAGTAACGTGGGCCAAGGGAAGGCTATGCTCTTAAGAGGGGTAACACAGTCCAAAATAAAGGGAATGTCCAATCAAGTTTCAATAAAAAAATATATATATACTTTCATTAAACACATCATCTTCAATATAATGAAATAGAAAAACTGTACAAAACCCACCTGTGTGGCAGCACAGAGAGGAAGCAACTGACTGAATAAAGTAGTTCTCGGAGCATAAGTACAGGGGCAGTAGACAAACACCAAATGATATGTCTTTGGTGAAAGAAGGTGCTAAAATGGCCCAACCAGTCTCTAGGGGCCCAGTGGACCAAGGGGGCAGTTTGTGTTCAGCAGTACCTGGTTTTGGTTCTTTGGTGGGTTGATGGAGTGAAGCCCATTGTTGATGTAAGTGGATCAAGCACAGTTTGGGTGTGTTGGATCATGTGGGCCCAAGTAACAAGTGGGTGTCGATTAGGAGCAAATGTGGTTGTTCTATGTGGTTGAAGGGGGGCTCTCAGCGATGCAGGTCTGGGTAGTCCCAGTATCTCTTTGCAGTTGGGCTTGGCCAGCTCTGACTTTAGCCACTGGGACGGGTCGATGCATGATGCTCCAGCGGTTTGAGTCAGCGGGCGGCGGTCATCGAAATTGTAATCTTGGGGGTGTTGATGTGTGGGTCAGTGAAGCGGCCATTCAAGGGCTAGCCGGGTCAAGTTTTGGTTGTAACCCCTGGCCAGAGTCGGTGTGTGACTCCCCAGAAGATTGGTTTGTGTCCTGGAAATTGAGCTGTGGATTTGGGCTTAGCAGTTGACATGCTCAGCTAGGGCACGATGCAGCATTGAGCTGGTTCGAAGTGCAAGCAATAGTTTGGATTGATGCAGTAAAACAAAAGCCAGCACTGGTGTTTTTCCTATCGTTCAAAGTTTAGTAAAAATGGTGTAACCATTTTGGTGTGGCAGAACAGGGTGCTTAAGCTGGTATGATCCTCCAGACACTGTGAGACCCACTCAGAGGGACTCGAGGACAGGATGGTTCAATTCAGTTTCTGCACTCCCAGCTTAAGGAGATTCCTGCGCAGAGTGGCAGATCGTGATCCACAGCAATAGTTCAACCCCAATGTGCCCTGGGAGTGGGTAGGGCGCAGATCTCTCTTCTGCCTTGGACAGCTCCTTCTCTGCCTCAGTCTGAGCACTTTGGAAAGTATGTCTTTCCGAAATGAGGTCCAGTGGGTTCTTCTTAGTTGTAGTTCCAGAGCAAATCTTCCTGAAGTGGTGGGAGACACCTTCTTTTAAAGTCCCCAGGTGATTGGAGTGAAGCTACCCTTGCTTTGTGGTTCAATCACTTCCCTTTGCCTAAGTGAACTTTGCCCTTCTGATATCGCGCCCAAGATGCTTTGCTGCAGAGGAAGTTGAGGGGACGGGAAGGAGAGAGAAAAGCAGAGAGAAACAAAATGGTGGACGTCTCTTTCCAGGGAACATAGCTATTTTGCCTACCTTTATCCCACGCCTTAACTTTCCACTAAGAACAATGGTCTTTATGAAAGACCAAACAAATATCGAGGCTTATTACCACAAAAAGAAATATTCCAACCACGGGTCAAAAAGATATAAGTATCTTTTATTTCTGTCCAGAGTCAAAGCAAACAGATAGCTATCTGGCTCTCAACACCTTGCAGTGTGTACCAGCAGATACAGTGAGGGGTGAGAGGGCTGGACAACTTAACACAGATGCTTTTATACATTTTTAGAAACATTGTCCAGCCCCTCTTCGAAATAATAAGTTACATCCTAAGGTTCATGCCCAGTTCACATGTCAAATATTACAATATTATACAATGGATTAAACAAGTTTGCTTGTCCATGAAGTTACAATGATGCCGTTGGTTCTCTGATCCACAGTAAGCCTTGTTTTTAAGAGTCGCTACAATGCAGTTCAGCAAAAGCACATGATCTGAGTTTGAACTATATTGTCCCGTTGTTTATATGGGGATGAGGCTTGTGAGTGCAGACAACACTTGGATTGCAGTTCATTCGAGTAACAAGGTTTCTTTGCATTGAACAAACAGTCTGCTCTCGGTCAGCCTAAACATTAACAAAACTCAAAGGTCATTCGGCTCGGCTGCAAGTTGAAAACACAGTCCACCATTTTAGAACACAAAGCAGGAGTCGGAATCAAAATGGCGGATGATTCTTAAAATGGCAGCAAAGTTGATCAGAGATTGGAACATTTCAACCGCGGTTTTCCGTGCAACGCGAATCGGCTTAGGCAATATTCGTAACAAGGCAGTATTAGACGAATATGGTTTAACATTTAGATATGCAATACACTGGTTTGAGGCTACTCCTTTTCAATTTTATGTTCCTTTGATAACTGGGCCCAGGACAGTGGCCTACTCTGCATGTGTCTCTGGGGCAGGGTGTTACCTGCCCTCACAAAGAGATCAAAGAATAGGCCTAGCCATTCATGTTCTTGTCCTGCCATTTACCACAATACACATCACCATCCGCAGCAGAGCTGACTCAAAGGAGCTGACACATGCGTAATATCAATTTGGACGCGGTGGCCAAGATCATAAGTAGCACCATGCACTATGCCTAAACTCAGGCACAGCTTTATTTTAGTTTATCCTTCCACCATCATGGGTTACTTAGGATCATCGTAGTTTGGGTACAGGGGAACATATTTTAAATGTTACCCATGCACTGCAGAGATGTGGCTGTCACTGCAGCTGTCAACTGGGCATCTGTGACCTCTGAACCTGCTCTGTGCAACTGGTAGAGCAGGCACTGCAGCAGGGCACCCGTTGAATGTTTGTGGCACTGGTTAGGCTCCCCCCATGCCGTCTCTCCCTGGCTGCAGGGCAATCTTTTATGTCTACGCGAACCTAAATCTTGGCCAACTGAGAAAGGAGATGGTGGATGGGAAAGATAGAATGAAAGAAGCAAGTAAGGTCTGCCGGGGGACTTTTTCTGAACTGTGTTGAACTCTGCAAATGTTTTGTCAAATAACCATCCTGTTCCTATCCTTCACCCACTTCACATGCTTCTTTTTTCTTGAGCATTCCCCTCCGTTTCCCTTGCCCCACACATGTTTGAGACAAAGGCGGCACGTTCTTTTTTATTATTGTATCCACACAGGCCACACTACTTATTTGTTCATGCATGACAAGGCTTTGCACAAGAGGATGACTCGAGAAAATGTCCCATTAAAACCACTGAAATCACGGACACGATTAGTCTCCGGCTCTGTTTAAGCTCTTACCGGATGACTGCGTCTGGTTTGGAGCTTTTTCATCTATCCATTCTGCAACTACCATCGCTGCAAAGGTGAACTTTACATTTCGCTGAACCGTTTCTTTGCGCCTGATTTACAAACACGTTTCAACGGGAAAGTCCCATTGAACACGTTTGTGTAAATCAGGCCCTTTTGATCACTGCTAGGCGCAGACACAACATGGCGCAATTGATCCCCCCTGGTTCTGATAGGCTGGCCTCCTTTACTGCACATGTAACATCGAGAAATAGAAATGCGCATCAAATAACCCAATTTTATCTCTCTTATTTTTCTGATGCGTCCTTGAGCTGTCTGGGTCCTGTGGAACTTTCTGGAGACGATTGTGCCCAAGTGCAGTATTTACTGCAAGATATATATATATATTTTTGTTGTAAATATGCTTTACCCAAAAGGCTAGAAAATAGCATTTAATGAATAGAAAGGCATGGTCGCGTGTTCCCTTAAAAGAGAGCAATGGTCTGCTTTTTTGCAACATTGTAATCTTGCTGAAATGGCGGGGATTAGGGGAGACCTTTGCCATCCTGGGTCGCCCGTTATTCCCGGCTGCTCGTGTGCTGGTGCACGTTTGAGCTGACTAGTTAATTGTGGCATGCGAGCGGCGCGCGGCCAAGATGTCAGATGTCAAGCTCTATCCGATGAGGAGGTCCCTGCCTCGGGCTGTTTATATAGGAGCCACCAGGATTTCCTGCCTCCATCGTGAAATAATTAAGAGGCCCAGGCGGGAAATAATGTGGTAAGTAAGCTTTAAAGGCATTAAGTTTCAGCAAAATATAAAAACCGTTTCCATACCGGCTGAAACAGAAAAAAACAAAAAAATCTAGCATGGGTCCCTGATCTGTCACTTTCTCACGAAAATAACAATTAAAAAAATAATAATAAACACGTAGAAAATATCTGCTCGTTGTCCACATATTCATCCTGGCGATGGACGCAGTACTTCCATGTGTAAAAAAAAAGCAGAACCATAAAGGCAGAGAAGGTTTCTCGAGTGGGTTTGCTTCACTTGTGAAAAGAAAGGCAAGAAAGTGCGATGGCCTCTAAAAAGGGAGACACCAGCGAAAGGCCGTGGCTGCCGAAAGACACGGCGGCATTGATTGCGCAACACAACTGTACATTTTGCAGCATGCACTCATAATCAGATAGGACACCATAACTAATAGACATCGACATAGGACACTATAGCTAATGAAGGTAAACAATTTTATTGGTTATGACATTATGCTCATAGCCAGGTAAACCATATGTTCGCAGGCGCTTTAGGCTTCAAAACCGTGTGTCGCTTGCAATATTTAAATGCAACATGTTATGTTTTGTGCATTTGAGGAACTTTTCTGAAATGTTGCATTACATCTGGAAATTTCAAATTGCGTCTTTATTTTGTTGCAAGAAGAAAATCGCTATAAACTGGGGGAAGTGGGTGAATTCAGTGAGAGCTGTGCACTTTCCCTGCAGTTGATGTTGCGCCTTGGCCAGTACATATAAGAGCACTCAAGGTAACGTTTTCATGGCTGGTAATTTCAATGATTTCACGTGATAATGCTACAAAGACATAATTAGAAACACGAACACCAGCACCTTTCTGAACACACCATTGGCAACACATCACTTAACTGATCTGCTTCTCGCTTGGATCGTCTAGAGGATGTTAATTCTGCGGTGCAGTGCTATATAAATTGATACTGAAAGACAGAGGAGACAAATGCATACCGGTTTTAAATTTTGGGTATTGCAATATAATGCTGAATTACCCCGTTATTGAACAAAGAGGACACATAGGTACACGTTTGCAAAGTAGAGGCACTGGAATGGGGAACTGTCACACATCCCCTGTTTTCTTTGGTATAAAACGCAGATTTTGAAGCTCCCTCCAGCCACGAGGGAATTTGCGAACTGCAGAGGACAGGCCTTCTTCAACCTCGGAACCTATACCAAGCGGCAGACAACATATATCGTGAGAATCCACAGTATATGGTGCAGTGCTTTCTGAAGAGGCAGGTGACTGGAATGATGAGTAACACGACTAACACACACAGCTTGCCTCCCGAATAAAGCTGTTTGAATATGTCTGTAAATTGAGCCGGTACTCAATTCATTGTGCGCATTCTGATGCCTGAGCATATTAGGGACTACATGAATTCACAGTTCCTCGGTCTAGCAAACTATTTGCAAATCCCAGCGTGCATATAAACTGGGCCAGCCACAAATCAGTGGAAGGCCCATCCAAACATACACCAAACATCACTACACTACACTTCTACAATTGGCTCACCTGCCACTCGCTGGGGGAATGCATCCTAGCACCCCGACCACACGAGTCCCTTCGGACACAAATGCCTCTATGCTCTCAACACAGAATATCTAGAAAGTGACCGGCATGCAGAGCTCAGAGCGCTTCCAGTCTGCATGCATTAACACAGAAGCAAAGCTAACTTGCAATGTTCCTCCCCTTCACTATCCCCCACCATTTTTTTTCAGATCCGCCAGAGCACCTGGATGCAAACAGCAATGGGGCACAGTATAAATACTGATAAAATAACACAACATGACATGGATCCAATATCAGCATAGATTTTCCTCCGCTTCACGCGGAGGAAAAATTAAGTAAAGACTTTAAACAGTAAACATGCACCAGGAAAACTCACAGGTGCAGCATCCCACCTAGTATTACGTCAGCAGAAATACTGACAGTAGGGACATAAAATGGCATCCCTCGCAGTGACACGTTCTGTATCAGGTGGTTGGGATAGAAACCCTTCCTTCATTAGTTACCTTCACTATCCAACATCTAAACTGTACACTCCAGTTCGCTGGAAAATGCCATACCTCGACACCCTTTACAGCAACATATCCTGTATATGTGTATATATGTCTATGTATATATATATATATATATATATTACAGGGCATGCAGTAGCGGCCCTGTAGTTATGGTTAAGTTGCTCAACCCATTGGAAGATCAGTTGTTGGGCGACTTGTAACTTTGGCATAGTTCGACACATTTGCATGAAACTGTAACACAAGTATATGGCCATCTCTGAATGAGTTTGCTACGTTTTGTGTGGTTTTGTCAAGGGGCCAAGTTATAGGGGGGTCCAAAAACATTTAAAACCCAGATAGACATACATTGAAAAATGTTTGCTCATGCGTACAGCCCAAACGTCTGGACAGATTTGCACCAAACATGCACAAGAAGCGGCAGACTGGTCTCAAAAGCATGCTTTTGCAAATTTGTTCTAAATCCGTCCAGTAGATTTTTTAAAAATGGGTAACAATTAGGTTAAAAAAAGTGTGTGATATCTGCGAGCTGTCTGTGGACTCACTTCCTGGTTTGGTGTCCACAGATGTCTCAGGGCCAATCACAGAGCCGCGTACCGTTCGTGGGCACAGTATGCGTCCACAGATTGGTCAATTAATAACGTGAGATTTATCAAAACATTTGAAACAGATTCCATGTTGGACTCGTGAACTGCGCCCATAGTCCGCAGACATTGTGGTAAAAACATATTAAAAAACACAACATTACACTTGTCAAACTAATGGAATAATCTCTGTGGAGCTGAGGGATTATGAGGATGGGATCGAAATGCCAGAAATTGCGTGTTTTTTCTTCTTCAAAGTCTGCAAACATCTCAGTTGTTCGGGGACATTTCTGAGAGGTTTGCAAACTTGACAAAAGTTCCAGGACGTCCATGCATTTTTCTGCATTATAGGGTCGATGAAGAGCAGTTTTTGGATGGCTTATAACTTTGGTGCCATTCAATGAAACTGCATGAAATTTTGCAATATAATTTAAGACCTAACTTTGAAAGTTTTCATCAAGAGGGGGCAAAATTAGAGGTGGGGGCCCTAAATGTTTGAACGGCTTAAACATTTGGTGCTGTTTACAAATCTTCGTGCATATTTGTAGAAAGATTGTAGAGCCAACTTTGAATGTTTTTGCAAAGTTTGGCGAGATTCTGTCAAGAGGGGGCAGCATTAGAGGGCGGTCCCAACATTCTTAGATGGCTCATAATGTTGATGCCGTTTGACAAATCTGCCAAAAGTGTGAATGGATTTTCTTAAGTGGGGGATAAGTTATATCACTATTTCTTGTACCTACATTTTGACACTTTTCAAAAAATAAAGCATTAACAGATTTGCAGCAAACCTTTGCGAGGGGCATTGGCAAGGACCCGATAGCATGGTTCAGAAAACTGTGTTTTACTTTTTGTAAAGTGTCATAATGTAGGTACAAAAAATAGTGATATACCTTTGGGGACTGAGGTATATAGCCTGTGAGTGATCATGGTCTATGTCCCAGACAATCTGACCACTGGCCATTGCCACCAGTAAGCGGCAATGGGGTTAAAGTGGGCATAGCCACAAGGGAAAGGTTATGTGGCAACGATTTTCAAAATTGGGATAGGTTTGAATGGGAACACAAATTCTGCTTGTGGCTAGAGCACTAAGTGCTGGACGTCATTGCAGCAAACTTGCGTGAGGAGTATCAGCAGGGACATGAAAGCATGGTTTTGCAAATCTGTCCTGTGTTTTATTTGTCCAAAGTGTGAAAATGTAAGTACAAAAATACAGTGGGCCTGGCCCTCTGCAAGTACAAATGTGTACTCTAACTTGCTTATTGGGGCATGCGACATTGTAAAAGCCCTAGGTTTGAATGGGAAAAAGAGTTCTGCTCACGGCTACAGCGCAAAGTGCTGGACCAGATTGCAGCAAACCTCCGCAAAGAGCATTAGATAGGACCTGAAAGCATGCTTTACCAAATCTGTTATGTGTTGTATTTTTTCTAAACTGTCAAAATTAAGTACAAACAATATTCATATACATTTAGTGCCTGTGCAGTGGGCCTGGCCCTCAGCAAGGAAAAATGTCTACTCTGATCTGTTTTTGGGGCATGCGGCATGGTCAAAGTCCATGCCCCATGAATTGGGGAGACTGGCCATGGCTGCAAGCCATGAGCACTGGACATTGGTCACATTATGAGGGTATAGTTGACACTGAACTAGGTGCAGTGGATAATGGAGGTGGTTTGGTTTGGCTGAGCTTCTCTCCCGCCCACTAATACTACTGTCACACCATCCATATCTGATCACTCAATTGTTTCAACCGCTATCTCCTTTCCACCCTCTGACCTTTTCTTACCACTTGCTACACCTATCACTAAAAGGACATGTAAACCTTCTGCCATTTCTGCCTTTCTCTCTGACCTACAGTTCTCACTCTCCTTCTTCACACCCGATAACTCTTCCCCCAACATTGCCTTCTCTAGCTTCTGATCCCTACTGTGTGACTAATTCTCTTCTCACTTCCCACTGCTTACTTTCACCCCTATGGGTCACCCCATTCATACGTTCTCTCTGCACAGACATGTGTTAGCTGTGCAAATGTGGGCATACCCACTCACAGGAGGGCCTGCAATTCTTCCTCTCTGCCCCAAACTCTCTGATATCTACTCTTGATAGAGCTAAAAGAGAATTCTACCTAACCTTAATTGACTCTGACTCCAACCATCCTTGCTGGCTACAGGGCCCCCTAAACTCACTCCTAAGTCCTAAGTCTATGACTACCATCTCCACTCTCACAGCTAATGACCTAGCTCAATACTTCGCTGCAAGAATTCCAAAATTAGAGACTCTCTCCTGACCTTCCTCACACTCTACCATCATCCTCTGCCTCCATCTTCCACTTTAGTACCACTAATACTGACAGTGCTATCTCTATTGATGAAGGGTAACCCCTCTTGTGCTCCATCAGACCCTCTCATGCCTCAGCTAGTCAAGCCTATTGCCCACATAGTGGCCTCTCCCCTCACTGAACTCTTCAACCTGTCCTTCGACTCTACTTGCATTCTCTGTTTTCAAAACAGTCACGATCATCCCTCTTCCAAAAAAGCAAGGGGCTGACCTATTGGCTAACTTTCGCCCTATGTCTCTCCTTCTGCACTACTCTAAAGTGCTTGAAATGGTTGTGTTCAACCGTTTTACCAATTTCCTAGACATCCACAACCTTTGGCAACCCCTAGAAGCAGGTTTCCACTCCCGTCAATCACGGAAACTGCTCTCATGAATGTGTCCAACTTCATCGCCTTTGGTAAGAACTCAAACATATCCTTTATCCTAATTCACCTTGACTTGACTGCTGCCTTTGACACTGTTGATCACTCTGGTCTCCCTAATACTCTCTTTCGTCTTGGGATTCATGATCAAGCTCTTGCCCGGATTGAATCTTACCTTGCACCTCACCAATTCTCTGTCTCCTGGAGCAACAACACCTCTCAACTCACTCCTCTAACTGTTGGTGTTTCACAAGGTTCTGTCTTGGGTCCTCCCCTCTTTACACTCTACACTTATGCTCTTGGGGCACTAATCTCCTCCTTTGGTTTGTAGTACCACCCAAATCTTCTTTTTTTTCTCCAGAAGTCTACTTTGATCTCTCAACATTTCAGAGTGTCTCTCTGCCAGTAAATATTGGATGGCTTCACACTCTCTGATGTTAATCTCTACAAAAACAAAGGTACTCTTCTTCCCTGCCAAATGCTGTCTCTCATCTCTTCCTCTGCCTATCCAGTTCACACCTGACACTCTCCTCTACTCTTCTTCAGCTAGAAACCTTGGTATCATCTATGACCCGTCTCACACCTTCTCTAGTTTAATCTCCAAAACTGGACCAGCAGCTCACCTCAATCTCCTAAATATTAGGAAAATCAGGCTTCCTTCCAACACCTTTAGAATCATGAAACAGCAGTTACATAAAGTATGTGCTGTACACTGGATATAGTAACAAAGAAGTTTACATAATTCAGTATGAAACACATTTAATGTGCATTTATTTGTTCAAGTAATAAGACGAACATTTGAAATTTTCAATAGACTAGAAATGCTGCCAACACGTATTTCGACCTCCTAGGTCTTCCTCAAGGCAAAGTATATTAAACCTATTGCATTCTCTAATAAGGAGGAAAGGGGAGACAAAAAGTAAGAAAAATAATAGTGAGCAATAATCAATATCATTTGGCACTTATTGTATCTACAATTCTTAAATCAATTCTTGGACATCAGAACATCCATCCAATCTTAAACTCATCAAGACTCTGTTCCTACATTGGTACATTGGTTCCCATTCTGCAACATTTTCGCAAGATAAGGCTCCTATTCATTTCCTTAACAGCTCTTATCGCACTGGAGTATGAGCGTCAAATTCGTCACATTTCTCTTTAGAGTGAACTTCATGTGATAACTAGAATAGGTTAAGAACATAGTGGATGAGTCAATCTAATTCCCATATGGGCTGGACCAAGGAGCTCATACAATGCCTTGATGGTGGTGTTGATTCTTAACAAAGGTCATGTATAAGTGCATGTAAATGCGTCCGTCCATCCGTCCTTGTAACCTCAAGTTTGTTTTAAGAACTGCTTTCACACAGTGCTGAAATTAAAATGTGGAAACTGCAATTTTTGTCAATTTGCGCTTTCACCTACAAGAAAATGTGTCTGTCATGGCGGTCTGCAAATTGAGATTAAGGACTTAATCAATTGCAAAACAAAATATGTTGTCTATGCAGTGGTATGCGTGTGTAAGAGAACCTACATAGGAAGCACAATTCGAGAGTTATGTGTCAGAATACAGGAATATTTGGCGAATTTAAACAGTCAAGACCCCAGGCTTCTTTTTGCCACTCATTGGCAAACCAATCATCAAAGTGAAAATCGCATAGGCATTTGCATTGTGTGGGCCTACAACAGGCTCTAGCACATAAAAGAGGAGTTGACCGTCAATAGTATTTACGTCAGCTGGAGGCACAAATGATCTGCAAATTAAGATGCACTTGACTTTGGAACACAAACTGAATGTCTTTTTATGAAAAAATGGAAAAAAGAAAAAACTCCTTGGTAGAACTGGTTCTCCTTGTGTACAACCCTGGTATAAAACTGTGAGGATGGAGAGCCCAAGCATCTCTGTATGACCACTTTTGTAGATTTTGCATAATGCAAATATATAAAGTGTATATTAGTTGTTAGAGCTCACTAAATGAAGAGAGCAAGAGACACTGTATTAACCCTTTGTGGAATGTTGATGATCAGCTAATTAACAATTAGCTAATCCGAATCAGGGTCATTTATATATTTTTTCAGGAGACTTGGGGAATATAACTAAACTAGTCAGTGAATTTATGACATTACCAGAGTAGTTTAATACCAATTCATTTAGATGTGGGGAAATCAATTATGGCAGATAATGACTAAATGACATCAATTTTGTATTAGACCAACTACTTTGAGAATTGGTAACAGGAAAAGAACCGCATTTACCTTTCTAGTCAGTGACCATCAAGCATATGCTTCAAAGCTTATTGTTATATGCACGAATAATACGGCCATGCGAAGAATCAGTTAGACCTATGGCTCATACGATGACAATTCTTTGCGTGATCTCTAGCCTACTCTGAAGGGGGTAATACGTGATGTGCAACAAACTACTAATCTACTGACTCTATGTCAATTACTATGACAACAATTTTGCCAAGCAAGTATAATTTCGGTCGAAGTCGAAGTTGCACAGAAGTCTAATTTTAAACACAAATATTGGCGACATTACATGCCATGTGACCAGTCACGTGACCAGCTAAGAATGTACTAACACTTGGACAGGTACGATGGCTATTAAATAGATAACAAACTTATCAAATATATATTATTGAGGTTAAAGCATTCTCTTCCACAGCATTTTTTCATAAATAATTCTTGTAGTGAAACTGTTTGTCACATGACGCATCATGTGATTCACCCAGGCAAGTATAATAAGAATGCAGGAGCAGAAGACGAACAGTTGCCATCGCTGCTCAGAGCTAGCAGGACGCAATGGACCTATTCACATGTCCTAAAGTATGACTACTGGTAAGACTAAAATCCATTACTAATGATACATGTGTCTTTTTGGTGCCAGCCCACGAGGGATGAAATGGCATCAAGCTAGCGGTAGGGAGTGGAAAAGAGGACACCTTGTAAAACTGGGAAGTTGGGGGGAGGGCTGGGGAACAAGTTCAGAGCTCAAACATTTTTGCATAATCAGGTTGTTTTCACATAATCAGGGTTACTGTAGAAAACGGGTTCGGGAATGAAAGTGTGTCACACGAATAACTGGGATTATTTCTTTGAATATTTGTGGTATTATAAGCATAACAAGGGTTATTTTGTGGATAACCGTGGCTATTTGTAATTCATTACTATTATCAGGGTTATACTAACCACCGTTATAGGAACATGTTTTTTTAAAAAGAGAGTTAAAAAATGAGATTAATGCAAAACAAGTGGTATGTTACAGCTACAGCGAGGTGGGACATGATGGATGTGGCCGAAGACTATGGGTACTGGCTTACTTTAAGGAACCAAATGGTGCAATATAGAAAGACCTTGACTAGGGGGCCCAAACACAACATAGTGGGGCAACATGTCTAGGGACCACAACAAAAGGCCTTGGCCAATGGTCATGGGCAAAGGCAATGGCTAGTGAGCAGGAAAGAAAGGTGTTTTAAAGGTGAAGGCCATGCTCGCTTGCCAGGGCTGAATGCTCTGGTTAGTGGGCCCGAAAGACATGTAAAATGGCTGTGGCTGAAGGCCGTCGCCTCCCGGTGTGTCCAAAAGAAACATATTGGGGGAACATGTAAAGTGGACACTGCCGTGCTAGTGGCACGTAAATGGACTATGGTGTAACAAAAACCTTGAAATTCACTGAAAAACCCTTAGTTAAGGTGCAGTTAAGTTGTGCAGATTTAACCCAACAAAACCCTTGAAATTCAGCGGATTTGAGAAGTCATGACCAGACCCGACATGTTCTTGTTGCAAAGCCCATGAGCTCGTAAATATTATAAGAGAAGGGATTCACAATGACATACAAAATGGGATTATGGGGGACATGGCATTTCTGGTGAAATCCAATGGGAATGTGCTGGGTTAAGCTGGTCATGACTTCCCACATCTGCTGAATTTTAAGGGTTTTGTTGCGCTAAATCTGTGCAAATTAAGTGCTCCTTAACTAAGGTTTTTTCAGTGAATAGATATATATTCATTGAAAATACCAAAGTTGACGAGAAGTTAAGGTGAAAATGTGAGGCTACAAAACCCTTGAAATTCAACAGACAATTCAGGTAAAGCCAATTTAACTTTTACGGCTATTTTCTTTTACATCACACGGCCTGCGGTAGCAACGGTGTAGTTATGGTCAAGTTTCTCAACCAATAGGAGGATCACTTTTTGGGCGGTTTATAACTTTGCCCCCAGGATGAATTCTCATGAAACTTTGCAAAAAAAGTATATGGCTCTGTCAGATTGATTCTGCAAAGTTTGGTGAGGTTTTATGCAGGTAGGGAAAGATAATAGGGGGGTCTGAAAATGTTTGGTTTTTCACATAGACGCAATGGAAAAGGTTTTTGCTCACTCCTACAGCCCAAACTGCTATATGGATTTTCAACAAATTTGTGCCAGGAGAGGTAGATTGGTCCCAAAAACGTGCTTTTATAAATTTGGTGTAAATCCATCTAGTTGTTTTTTTTGAACATCCAAAAAGTAGGTAAAACAAGTTTTGTGATAGCTGGGTTCGGTCAGCAGACTCACTTCCCTGTTAGGTCCGCGGATGGGCCTGATTGGCAGAGAGACCAGCATATGAAAAGCGTGAGGTGCGTCATATTTTTGGAAACGCCCAACAAGTTGGATCTGTGAAAAACCGTCCGATGTCCGCGGATATCGCTGCTGGAGAAAAGTCTGGAAAACACATGTTGGGTTATTTGGTGGTGGAAAGAAGGACTGGGATGGATGGGGGAGTAGAATTGAGATGATATGGGGCTCTTTTTCTAAGTGAAAAAGGGGATGTGGGTGCTGTTTGCTCCGCGGACACTGCGACAGTCCGCAGACCACGACGTGAACAAGTAGCTTGGAAAAGATATATGGGGTTATTTGATGGCTGAAAGAGGGCATTGAAATGGTAGGGAAGTGGAATGAAGGTGATATGCAGCTGTTTTTAATAAGTGAAAAAAGGGTTTGGAAATACTGCTGAGCCACAGTCTATTTCGGTGTCCACGTACATCATTTTGATTCCGGGGGGTTTAGGGTGAGTTTCATTATTTGATAGTGTAATGTATGTAGTTTTTATATGGTTTATTGTCTTGTGGTGGTTCCAAGAGTATGTCCACTGGCCACAACCAAAACAGTAGTAATATGTGTGTAGTCATTATAGGTAATGTAGCAGGAGTATGGCCAGAATCACCACAGTAGTAATATGTGTAAAGTAATTATATGTAATGTAGTCGGAGTAAAATGTATTTTAATATGGTAAAATTATGTCATAGAACTGTATATGGTACCCAAATTTGTAGTACAATTGATGATACTGCTTATAGAAAATGTATTTAATTATACTTGGTATGGTTACTTATTTCAATAGTGTTATGAAGCTGGAATCTCAGGTTTATTTTTTTATTTTCTGTGGAAAAAACAGTACAATATGTTAAGCAGGATAGGTTCATTTAGTTGTGTACAATTATATATATATGTATTTTCTTTCTTAGACCCTCATAAACAGTACATTCTTTTTTTAAGTGTCTTTATTTCTCATTTTCCAACAAAAACATCAAAATGCAACAGTAATTACAGCTTAGGTCATTAAATTACAAACAATAACAGAGCTTAAAATATGGTCAAGGAAAACATTGAACAGTAGTCATACAACTTAAGCCAATGACCCAGACCAAACCTAAGATATTACCATGAGCAAAGACATGACACACATAAACAACTAGGACACTACAGAGCGAAAGACATAACAGACACAATCCACCTCCCACCCCAAGACTCCCATCATTCATGAAATCAGTCCCACTCCACTTCCCATTTCATTCTATGATCACCCATAAATCTAATTAAAAGATCCCCACAGTTCATCATAAAATGTTTCTTTGTGTTGCCTATAATACATATTTTTCTCGTACCCTGAAACAACTTGCACTTCCAAAACACATCCTTCAACTGTTGGCTTCTTCCTTGTCTTCCAAACTTTCAAAATGTGTTTAGTCGCTACCAGCAAGGCTTTGTTAATCCAACAAAATGTTACCCGACTAATATTGTGACCACTCCTCAGTAGCTGCAGAATCACTGTTAAGAGATTCAGTGGAAAAGTAATGTTCCAGATTTGATCAATCCTATCCATAACATCCCTCCAAAAATGTATCACTTTTCCACAGTTCCATAACATGTGAAGCAAGCTACCCCTCTCCTTCCCACAACCCCAACAACATTAGTCATCCCCAAAGCACATACAAACACACTGGGGTCCAATAGATCCTACCCAATATTCTCTGCAAATCTACCTTAGCACTGACCAGGACTTTCCAGACTTTTCCCCAATCCTCTTTCGTTAGTTCTCTACCTAACTCCTCTGACCATGGCAATCTCAATTTTTTCCAATAATTCATCAATTTCACATCTGGTGGCATACATTTTTAAAAAACTTGACATGTTCTGTCATATACTAGCTAACAAATGAAGGACCTCCGGCTTCTGCAAGAGTGGTGCATCCAACATCTGCCTCCTTTCAAATATTAAAGCTTCCAAATCACAATATCTCCTTACCTCACTGTTATGTAGTCCAAACTTCTTCACCAGGTTCTCAAAAGGTAACACTCCTCCATCGCTCCAAACATCACCAACCGTTAAAATGCCCCTTCTAATCTAACTCCTCCAATCCAGCATTCTATTATTGATCTGTAGACCAGGATTATGCCAAAGAGATGCCTCCTTAAACATAAACAACCCTTGCCCACTTCCCGCTATCATTAAAGTTAATGCATCTTTTGGAGAACAACTGTTTTTAAGTTCTGCACATTCCTGGGCAGCCTACCAAAAGAATATAGACACTTAATGCCATATGGTGAGAACATCTGCCTCTCAATTTGCACCCACCATGGCATCTGGCTCCAGTCCCCGCTAGAGTAGCTAGCCATCTTTTTCAACAGAAAGCCATTGCTATAGTTTTTTAGTACCAGGTATCCAAAACCACCATCTTTGACACTCTGGACCATAATAGGTCAAGGAATACTGGCCCTTTTCCCCACTCCCCAAAGAAAGTCTTGAAACAGTCTATCTATACATCCAAGAGCTCTCTTTGTGAAAAGTAGGGGCAACGGTTGAATAAAATACAAAACCTTCAGTAACAGAAGCATTTTGATTGCATTAACCTTAGCCCAAATGGTTACATTGATACGTCCCCATTTCCTAATATCCACTTGAAGGACTTCAATGATTCTATCTACATTATAATCAACTACCTTTTTAGCATCTCGAACAATGTAAATTCCTAAGTACTTTACACACACATTCTCCCATTTACAATTCCAACCTAGCAATTGTTCACGACCCGAGGAATTCCTTACTGGGAATATTACCGTTTTCCCCCAATTAACTCGGTAACCTGATAACCTTCCCACCTCCTCAAAAATACTTTTCAATAAATGACCTCCCTCTTCAGGCTATTCAAAATAATCACTACATCATCCGCATAGGCCAACGTCTTAACTTCTCCATCTCCCACACTTAGACCCCTAACTCTCTCATGTTGCTGAATATATGCTAGCAAAGGCTCCAACACCACAACGGAGAACAGGGACAACCGTGTCGAGTGCCCCTATATAACTTAAATGATACCGAAAATCCCTCATTCACCCACACCTTAGCCATTATGTCAGATTGTAGCGCCTTAATTGCCCTAATACACATAGTCCCAAATCCTAACTTTGACAATGTGTAGTTCAGGAACCTCCAGTTCACCCCATCAAAGGCCTTCTCAGCATCTAAAACGGTCAGTAAAAAATCCTTGATCTCTGACTCCGGTAAACTCAATACATCTAACAACATTCTAATATTGTCGTATGCATACCTTTGCTTCATAAACCCTGTCTGAGATCGTTCTATCAGCACACTCATATATCTTTCCAATCTAATGGTTAGGAACTTAGTGAACATTTGTATGTCCACATTGAGCAGTGATATAGGCCGATAATTACAATATTTAGTGACATCTTTACCTGGTTTCAGAATTACTGTAATGATGGCCTCCTTCATTGAAAAGCACAAAGACCCTTCCCTTAAAATACGATTATACAAACTTCACAGTCTCGGCCCTACCATCTCACCAAACTCTTGATAAAACTCTACTGTTAAACCATCCATTCCCAGAGACTTCCCATTTGTCAGTTCCCCAATCGCTAATTTTTACCTTCCTCATAGATAGAGAGGATATCAATTTTCTCAATAAAACTATCCAGTTCACCTGCCTGTGGAGTAAGATCTTCAGTATATAAATCAACATAGAAAGAACGGAAAAAATCACCAATTTCATCCTTTTTATCAACTATATTCCCCAGACCATTAACAATCTTATGAACATACAGCCTGACCGAATAGCTTTTCAACCTATTTGCTAACAGTTTAGCTCCACGGTCTCCTCCTTCCCAATATTTTGTCTCATGTAATACATTCCCTTCTCAATCTGCGAATCCAATTCACACTTCAAGATTTCTTGAACACTAGCCACCTTAACTCTTACATTCTCATCTTTAGTCAATGCATATTTCTGCTAAAGATCCCCCAGTTCCATCTCAAGCTCCCTCAGCCTAGTTTCTCCCACTTTCCGCACCCTAGCAGTCTAGTTCATCAGTTCTCCTCTAACAGAAGCTTTAAAGCAATCCCATACACCATGCTGTCCGCTGTTCCATTATTTTCTTTAAAGTAATCAGATATAAACTACCTTAATGCCTTAGTGTTATCTTCATCGTTCAAGACAAAGGATTTCAGCCTCCACCTATAAATTCCTCGCCTCTCCGGGGTCAAGCACAACCTAGTCTGCACTATTGAATGGTCTGAGATATTCCGTTCCCCATATTCTCGTCAACGAGTACTGCCTCAACCAGCTTGTCCGACACTAAGATATAGTCAATTCTACAATATGAATCACGCACAGGTGAATCAAATGAAAATTCCCTATCACCCCAATGCAAACTCCTCCAAACATCAACCAAATCATACACCTCCATAAACTCCCAGAATTCTTTACTCGATTTCCGCTCTGTAAAAGTACATGCAGAAGATCTATCCACCTTCGGATCTATCACACAATTGAAATCACCCTCTAGAATAACCATTCCACCTCCCATGTCACGAAGCATCACCCTCAATGAGTCAAAGAACTCCCCCCCTCGCACATAGACCGTATATAGATCCAAGTGTTAGTATGCTGCCCTCGTACTTCAGGTCAACCAATATGATATGCCCCTCAATATCCATACTCACTTTTTCAATACTTGTGCCACAGCCTTTCCTCAACCGAATCCCCACACCCCTAGAATAAGAAGAATAGCAGTTAAATAATGCTTTCATATATCTTGCATTAGTCAGAGGGGCCCCAGTATCATTCATCAAATGCATTTCCTGCATAAAAGCCACATCAATTTTCTCACGTCAAAGTTTGGACAATACCTTCTTTCTTTTTCGTGGATAATTTAACCCTTTCACATTCCAGGTGCGCACAGAAAACGGGCTCATCACCATTCAAAAACAAACTTTGCCAGCACGCATTCTAACTACTATGTTTGGTACAACATTAGTGTATGACACACTGCTGTTGTATTGACATTAGGGCCTCATTACACGGAATGCGGTAAGGGCACCGGTACCGGTAAACCCGTACCGCCTTACTACGAGGTCCCTTTGCGGGACCCGACCTCAATGGCTGGTTTTACCAGCCGTTAAGGAACGGGCCCGCAAAGGGACCTGGGTGCTAATTACGGTACCGCAATTTGCGGTACCGTAATTAGCTCCTTCCCCATTCCCATTGAGCCCTATGGGGGCAAAAATGGGAATGGGGAAGTGCCTTGGTGAATGGGGAATTACCGCCCCCGCTCACCTTGGAGTAGGGCGGTAATTCCGCCATCCACCAAGGCGAACACGGTAAAATACCGGCAGCAACCATGGCGCTAATAGCGCCATGGTTACCGCATACCAATCATTGGCCCATTGCGAGAAAAAAATCCATACTGGATTAACAAAACCTGATTACAATTATGTGAGTGTAAGTGGGATAGTATGTTTGTTTGAAGTATGTTGTGATTAAGGGAATGTTTAAAACAGTTAGCTACTTGGAGTATTCTAACTACATTAGAGGTTAGAAGATATTTTGTTGTATAAGAATTGAGATGGCGTATTTGAAGTGTTTTGCAATTAAGGGTATTTTTTAAGTAGATACCTGTTGGTGTATTCTACCTGCTAATTGTGCTACAGTATAGTGACTAAATTTGGATTGTATGAATATTAAGTAGGCATCTGTTACAATTGCTGGTAACCTATGTTTTGGATTAACAGAGGTAGCGTTACATTCAAACCACCCTCTTCTTTTTGTTGACATATGCAGCGCAGTGTCACAAAGTGGTTGTGGAACCAATGTGGTATATTATTGTAAATGGTTATTTTTAACACACTTTATATCCAGAGGTTTCTAAGCGCGGACCCGGTGATCAAACCTGTGTTGCTTCTTGTCTTCTTGCTTCTAAGGTGAGCATGTTGCCCCTGAGCTATCCTCCCTACTGTTGTGAAGGCTTTCTTTTCAATAGATACTTGGACTTGTGTGGCACCTATAAGTTTAGAGTTATTTTTGGTACAATCTGCATTGTACCTTGGAAGCATTAGTATGGCATATTGGCTATGTGAGTTCATTTGTGTGCTGGAACAAAAATTGCAAAAAGGGCATACATAATATGCCATGATTTGCATTCTGCAGAAGCTGGTCAAATGCAATGGATTCAGAATGTAGTATGGATACATATACAAATAGTTCATTTGGGATGTGCTCTTGTGAAACATGGTTTGAGAGAGTGCTTTTATGTTTACACGTGCATGAAATGTGGAAGATTTCAATCATAGGGATGTTTTTGGTTTCCAGTACTTGTAGTAAGTTGTTAGGGAGAACTCTCAGGCAAGCAGGGCAGTTTGCTAGGAGTTTGCAGACGCCGTACTCATGGAAGGCCTAACTCCTTCCTAATCCCAAAGGAACAAAGGTCCAGACAAGAAGCAAGTTCAACTGAGGTTTATTACAGCCAACAAACCACAGGGATCAGATGCTTTGAAGCAGAATCCAGGTACAGCTCAGAAAACCCGGCCAGTTTTGATAGCATTTTACATCATAGGTACGTCACACCCTGGGCCCTTCTCCAAAAACCTAACTCTGGTAAGGTCAATGAGTGATAGTCTCCCTATAGTAGCCTATATAGGGGTTATTGGATTGGACATGGCTATGTCAAGTGTCAGGCCTGGTCCATCACCGAAAACTGCTACTTACTAATTATTACAGTATGCAAACCCAATGATTGGTTGGTGGCCCCAGCTACCCACCCCTAGGGCCATAAGCTGTGATCGGCTGAGCTGTGAGCCCCAAGCCTGGGACAAAATCAATTCCCAGCTCGAACTGCACCTATTCACGGTGCTGTGTGCAACTATGTGTCTGCAATGTAACCTTGTATAGCCCACCATTGACGTGAGAGTGTTTCGTTCCCATCACATGGCTTTGTCTCGAGTGTAACAATATTGTTGCGACCATTGTCTGGTTGATGAGACGACTGCTCTTCCCAACTGCCAACTCTTGGTCCACTATCAGCTCGGCTGGGTCACGTGTCCTGAGACTGTGTTTGCGAGCTCTGGAACGCTGAATTATTCTGCATATTGAGGAGAATTATGCACCTCTGCCGCCGGTGTTACTTCGGTTCAGGGAAAGGAATGTTCTGCGCAACATTGCAACCTCGGCGGTGGACTCGTTCCATAGGCAGAGGATCTGTGATCACAGCACTCTGCATGGCTTCAAGTTTTCTGAGACGGTTGTGGCCTACTATGATTTCCCAAACCATGGTCTGGTTATACTCTATGTGCTTTCCCATACTATCCATAGGTTAGTGAGTTATGGCTTTGTCAGGTCCCTTGAGTGCTCCTGCATTCCAAAGGATTATTTGCATGTAAGCATCTGCAAGCATTCACACGTGGTCTTCTTGCTTCTTTACGGTTTTCTACATTGCTGCGATAAGCTAATGGCAAAAATAATAAACGTGCAGACAGTATGTGCATGTCACTGTCCTCTAACTCATAGAACTATACACATGTGTTCTTTGTGTTTTTGGGTGTGTGGGTGTCGCGAATGTGCTGATGGCACGCATGCTTCATGTCTAACACTGCTAGGTCATCATGGTGTCCCTAATGACTTGAGGCATGGCTTCTTGGTGCTTTTTTTGATTCTGTCCATATATCTGTCACTGGTTCCGTCTTGTGTGTCTTTATCATTCACCTTGGGTAGTGTTTGCACTGCTCCTGGGTTGTTTGGTCGGCTGAGAGGGTATTTCTCATGGTACTTGTCCATTGTGGGTACAGTGGGGGTTGGTGCAAGCTTGTACGATAAGCGATCATATTGTCTTTGGTTCTTCTTTTGGTTGGGGTATCTTCTGGGATGGGGAATAGTTCGACCTTCCCTCTTCAGTTCCCCGTCTGGTCGACTTGTCAACCATGCCACCACAATCTCTTCTGTTGTCCACCAACTGCCACACCTTTGTTATCCCTGCAAGGTGTCCATAGTAGTTGACGTGATCGTCAAACGACCAGGACATGTAGATGTACCCACATTCAAGTTTACACCAGACCCACTTCCCTACATATTTCAATGGGTTGCGTCAGTTGTCTACCTTTATTCCAACCTGAAATAGGCCAGACTCTGCAATCTTTTGTTGCAGTCTTTCTCTCTCCTTCACGATATCCATTGCTTGTCCAGTCTCCATTTCCGTTAGCATTTGCATTCCTATTGCTTCCTCCGCCATCTTCTTGCATCTGCCAATGCATATCTTGTTCCCACACAGGTATGCTGTTCCCAGTGCTAGGGCACCAACTATCACTTTCAATACATCAGCTAGCCAGGACGACATCCATGACCAGAGTAAGCCAGCCAGCTCTTGTCCTTCCCTGTCCCTGTTCCATTTTTGAGTGCATCTGGGCCAACTGTGTAACTGCGTCTGAGAGAGTTCCATTATCTTCATCGTTGGCAGGTATGAATGTGCAACAGGAACTTCCTATCTTTGTGCAAACTCCTCCTTCCCTAGCGGTGAGGAGATCCAGAACATATCTATTCTGGAGCGCCACCAACCTTATCGCATTTAGCTCTTCTTTGATTGCGTTGAACCCATTTACCGTTGAATTTATGGTTACCATCAACTCCCGGCGAGTGATCTGTAGCCATTTGACATTTGTGTACGTCTGGACTCTGGGTATTAGTGATGTAAAGAACATTTGCGTTCTGCTAAACAGTCTGTGTGATGCTGATATTTCGTTCAATGCTGCTTCTGAGTTTCCTGAGAAGTAATTCCTTCCTCTCTTTAATCTGCTCAATCCTGTCTGCTGGACAGTGCTGTCTGCTTGGACAGGTGGTGCAGTGTGCAGTGATCTCTTCTTTCTCTTGTTGTTTTCGACTTTCGGAAAGTCATCAAGCTTCACATCCTTCTTAGGTACCACCAATGAGGGTAAGTTGAAGTATGCTAGGGAGCATACTCGTCCCCAGTACAGTGTCAGTTTGTCATATGCTTTGGATCGGCAAGCCCAATAGTGTACCATCAATACTGCAGTTCCTGCTCCCATTTCCGATATCGTCTCTGTCCTTTGGCATTCTTTGTTTTCTCCAATTCCTCATCGCCGTTGTGTTGATAGCACAGAGCTGGTGTCTTCAGGGGAATTATAGGCAGTTGTCCAGGTTCATATCTGCCCATGTCACTAAGTTTGTGCTTCTGCCCCACTCCTTGAGGCACTTGTCGTTTTCCTCTTGTACCTTATTTACTGCAGTTTTTGCTATTGTTAGTGCCTTGCTTCCTACATCTCTGCCTTCCCATCCGCCATTAGTGTATACTGTTCCGTAGATCAGTATCTGTGGCCTCTCCCAGCACCCATGCTCTCCTCCTATGTCCTTAACTCGTGACCATGGGCATGGAAAATACTCCAGTGTGATCGTTTTTATTTCCCCTTTCTCTAGCCCTTCAGTTATGTATTGCAACTCTTCACTGATCTGTCAGTAATTGTTCATCATGGGTAATATCTTAATATAATTGTCCCCGTGTGGAAAAGTGCTCCTTGACATCCATCTTAATGTTGCTGTTTTCCCTTGAAATCTTCCTCGTGTCTGGAACATCACAAGGTACATCAAGCATTGTGCTCTTGCTGCGGGTATTTCAGTTGCTATGAAGGTTCTGGAGGCACTCATGGCATAGGGGATTAAAGAGCAGACATAACAGCTGTCCCTGGTTGTGTCTTTACCAATTTTGGACATGTGCTTGTTGTACATCTTATTTGTTAAGTGTGTTGGGTCTGCAAGATACATGTAAACTCCCCTCATGTCTGTGTCAGCACTGTGCTTACCTCTTCTTACCTTATCAGCAGTGTCTTTTCTTCCACCTGACAAAGCTGCTTGGGTCGGGGATGTGTTAGTAAAGGATACAGCAGAGGTATGTATAGCAAATTACAACTGCCAAAAAACAGTACCCAAGAACCCAGTGCATAATAGGAACGACACAACAGTCATTACAATCTTTATTTTATTCATCACTACCACATACGCTGCTTCCTTAGCAGCTGAAGAGAATATAAAGTTGCCCTCCTGAAATTTGCGGGAAAAAGTGTTACTTTGTTAGTACCTGTGAGTATTGTTCAAGCTCTATGAACCAAGTTATGACTAAGAGCCCATGCAAAGATTTCCTCCCATATTTTCTGTATGGATGGGTCTCGTGAAGGGGGCCAGATGGGGTATGTACTATCTTCGAGGTGAGGGTATGTTTGGGTCAAATACTCTATAAAAACCAGGAAATATATCTCAGGGGAACGTGCTCTAAAGTGTCTGGGTCTTCTATAGAGTGGACAAATTGGTTGGCAAATGCTTTCGGGTGATCAATAGGAGACAACATCAAGCTATTTTGCTAACAATTATATCAACAGTAACAGAACCCTGCATGTGTGAGGGAAAGGAGAGAGATGGTTAAATCGTGTTACTGCTGTCAAATGTGCATCTCCTGCTTGTGTGAGAAAAAGAGAATGTTAAATCGGGGTACTGCTGTTGTATGCATATAGCCAAGTTGTAGCTCTGAAAATGGGCATATACATCAGATAGGGGCAGAGCAATTTTTCTTATTGGTCTATTTGCACCAATATTGCTGTGGGTATTTTGATAGTTTCGGAACGCCTGACCATGGGGTAGTCAGCAGTCTCTAGTACAGGGGTATTGGTGATAATTGTGCTTTCTGGTGGATCATCAGTGGTTGCAGCGTTTGCCCTGTTGATCTCTGTAGTTGTGCTCCTGGCAAGGCCGATGCTTTGTAGGGCTTGATGTCCTGCAGGTGATTCCAGACGCACTTCCCCTCAAACCGTACCGCTCGTTCTAATACTGCCTCAACTACGTGACGCCCTGTAAAATAGGGTGCGTTCCAGCGCCAGGTAACATTTTTCAAAAGGACAAGGTCCCTTATTTGCACTAAAGGTTCAGTGTGCATTTCCTGTTCGGTGTTGCCATCACTCGCTTGCACGTCTTCAAGCCTACCCCGGGTCCGCTGTATCTGGCGAGAGATAAAAGAAGCGCTTGAAACCAGTGAATTGACACAGTCAAACATTTCTTGATCCAAAATGTCAGCAACATTATCACAGTCTTTTAGTGCTTTAGTAGGAGGAGCCGATGGAAGGTGCAAGCTCTGTCCTGTCACCGCATCGTGGGGCATTAAATGGTGGTTGGGCCCTGGCTTGTTGTGTAGTTCTAATAATAGTGCCAATGTCAAACAGTGAAGCCAGTCTTTCTTGGTGCTCTGCTGAGTTTTGGCAATGTACTGCTTCAGGAGTCCATTGAGGCATTCACACTCCCCATTTGCTTGAGGGTGGTGCACACATACACATTTGTGTTTTATTCCTAGCAGTGTAGTGATGTGGTTGAACAGTTAATTGGCAAACTGAGGGCGATTTCCAGACCTTAGGAACTCACAAACGCCCCATCTTGGGAATACTTCTTGGACCAGAAATTTAGCAGCTTGGAGAGCATCAGCATTGGAACAGGGTCCAGCCTCTATCCATCTTGAAAATGGGCAGGCAACCGTTATCATGTAGCGGTATCCTTGACATACTTGGATCATGTCCATGTAGTAAACTAGATGTAGGAACAGGCCTTCGGGTCTAGGTATGGATCCTCTCACAACTCTCAGGGTATGCCCAGTAGTAAACTGCTTGCACGTCAAACAGTTATTGGTCAAATTTACCACATGTTCATTTAAGATGGGACAGAACCATGATTCTCCAATGTGCGCTGCAATGACCTCCTTCCCTGCGTGCGTTGGATGGTGTAACTGCGTCAATGCTGTTTTCAGTAATGCAAGTGGAATGACCACCTTCCCATTGTTGTTTTGTCACCATAGGTCATCTGTAGGAAACATTGAACTCCCTCTCCTTACCCACAGTTCTTTTTCATACTTGAGCGTTGCTCCCTGTAGTTCCATGATTTGTGTTTCTGGCAGGTAATTGTACCCTTCCGTTAGTCCTAAAACAAATCCTACCATTGTCTAGCCCCCCCTTGGGCAACCATGCACCGGTCTTAGACAATCTTAGACAATCTCCTAGGGGGGTGTGGATCACTATACCCCCCTGCTTTCGTATCCCAGGGACTATGTGCACTTTGTTACTTCTAGATTACTCCTAACAACATACTCCTATCATACCCCTATGGGCACAATAACATAAGACACAAAGAAAACACATGAATCGATTCAATTATAACAATAGAATACATTTATTTATGCACAGCAAGGCATGATACAAACAATACTAAAACTATGCAAATATCTAATTTGCACCTTTTATGTTTCTGGTGCAAAACTACCATGCAGTGGATAACTATAAGCCTTACAGGCTTCTAATGCAAGCGATCTGTGTCTAATGCAATATACATATGGCAAGTGTCACATCAGCATTCCTCTCCAATCCACACCATACTTCACTCTATCTATCTAAGACAATCCCTGTCTGATTTCCCCTTTCCCAAACCCAAAGCTCTTTGTATGAGTGTCTGTTCTAATCAATCAGTTTAGGCCATGAACCATACTTCCCATTTGAACTTTGTGCATCTCTCCCCACTCAAGCTCTCTTTGCCACACCAGCCAGTCAGTGTCAAGCCTCGGTCGCTCTCTGCCAGATCGATCTCATCAAGGCCTTATCAGAATGCTTCCCCAAACTCTCGATCTCCCAAAGCCATCGGATTCTGCTGCACCAAGACACCTCTCCCTCAATCTCAGAACTGCATCCAAACATCTCTCGATCTATCTCTCAGAGAGCAGCTCCATCCAAAACTCCATCTCCAACAACTAGAATTAGCAACTCCCCTCTCCCCTGGTTATACTATTCCATGACGTACTGAAATCCATATAGTTACTTTAAGCATTCCTTCATTTCTCTGTGTGTCAGCATTCCTGTGCCTGAATGTCTCTGTGTGCATGTTCTTTCACTTCGGACAAGGTTCGTGTTATCTGTCTCTGCCAAGCAAATGTTTATGAATACTTGTACACTGTTAACTCATAACAATCTTTCCGCACTACGTGGCACTCCTCTGTGTCTCCATCCAGAAATGTCTTTAGGAGCCAGCTAAATAGCTAAATGCTTTCTAGCGTTTACGCTTTCTCTCGCAATGGCAAGCGCTATCTAATGCAAACATATTCTAAGTGCACACTCAATGCATGGTGTCCCTACAATGCATACATGTGTACATGTAACTACAAAACATAACATGTGCCTCTAAATGTCTCTATATGGCACTTCAAATATGACAGTGTTTCATTCTATAAGCAAATGTCAATGCATACAAAGTGGCAGTCTAATAATGTAATGTGGATAGTATAATGATGCTACTTCTTCATGTAATAATCAGAACTAAACAGGATGCAATGATGGAATGATGGATAATGATTCTCTACCAAAGAGTCTAATGATTCTATAATGATAACAAATCAGGCCTCACCATTTACCAGTTTTTACTATCTGCCTCACTCCTCCCATGACCTGTGTCCTCTCCTTCAGTTCCCAAAGCGCTCCAAAATATGCGCACAATTTGCCTCATTGTCTGCTGCCTCATTCCCTCTTGATATTTTGTATGTGCTTGGCACTTTACCAATCCTAGCTCCTCTGGGTATGTTATTACTTCTATTAGCTCTTCTAATAGTAGAGCGTGTTGTACTGGAGTTCCATCAGCTCTCCTGTACCCTCTCCTGAGCCATTTGCCAATCCCGAATGCACTGTTAAGGTGACATAGGCACTTGCAGAGAATATTGTCACTCTCTTTCCTACGCTGTTTTGTAGAGCCAATATGAGGGCCACTAGTTTTGCTGCTTGGGCTGAATAGTGAGGTGGTAGCCTTGCACTCACTACAACCTCACTTGTCCAATCCTCCTTCGGTCTCACTACAGCAGCACCTGTTCTCCTGATCCCATCACCTTGATCAATAGTCGAAGACCCATCAATGTACAGCACCTCTCCCCCTCAAGTGCATCCTCCTCCACCCTGCATGTCTCAGTGAATTGCTCTATGTTTTTGGTGCAGCCATGAGCCCAATGTCCTGGTTGGTAGACGTCTGCCATGAATAGTACTGGGTTTTTAGTCTTGCATCTTACCATCCTCAATTCTACATTTGATAGTATTATCTCATAACCTGATGCTCTTTTTGTTGTCAATGTGCTATTTGGTGTGTGCAGTATAGCAAACAGGGCATGTTCCACGTAAAGGGCCATTGTACATCCCATTGTTATTGTTGATGCCCGCTCCACTGCGAAGGCTGCAGCAGCTAATGATTGTTTGCACGGGTAGTGTCATTTCATTACTTGGTCAAGCTGTCCACTGTAGTAAGCAAGTGGCTTATGGCCCATGCTTGTTTTTTGTGTCAGTACTGCTTTCAAAACCACATCATCGGGATGGGAAAACAGGAAGAATTTCCTTTTGTAGTCTGGGGTCGCTAACACTGGAGCCGTGCAAATTGCTTCCTTCAGTTCATTGAAAGCTTCATTCATCTCTTGTGTCCAAACCAGTGTTTTTGTTCCTCTCTGAGCTTCTTTCAAGGCAGTTAAAAGTGGCCTGGTGTATGTGCTGTAATTAAAAAACCCATGCTCTGCAATCGTTGCACTATTGTTGCATTTCCCTCACTGTTTTAGGTTGTGGTGTGTTGTGGGTTGTCTGTGCTCTCTTTGGGGCTATGTGCCTGCTGTCTTTAGATATCAGCTGTCCAATGTACAGTACTTCCTTTTGACGGTAGTGGAGTTTGGCCTTGTCTACCTTGTACCCCTTGTCTGCTACCAATCTACATGTGTACTGAGACTGTTCTGCAATCTTCTTCTGTTTTACTGCAAATAAAGATATCATGTACTTTCTGCAAGACCGTGATCTCAGGCTGGATGTTTACCAGGTCCATCTGTATTACTCTGTTGAAGATAGATGGTGACATGCAGTACTCTTGTTGCAGTATAGCGTGTTTCACACTTCTTGTTGCAATACATGAAACAAATCAAATGTTGTGAGTCTGAGTGGCGTGGTACTGAGAAAAAAGCGTTCTTGGAATCAATCACAGTGAAACAGGTGGCTGCTGCTGGAATGCCACACAGGATCGTTGCTGGATTTTCTGCTACCGGGTGCTCTGCCTCTACAATGTGGTTAAGGGGGCGTAAATCTTTTATAAAATGACATGACCTCCCGTTCGCCTTGTGCACAGAGTACACTATTGTGTTGCATAGAGATTCTAATGGTACCAGGCTGCCTCTCTCAATGAGGGCATTGATTGTTTCAAAAATGCCCTCATCTGCTTCCTTGGTCAGGGGGTATTGCTTGACCTGTGGCAGTATTGCTCCAGATTTTAATTTAATCTTCACTCCCCCTACGCTTTTTCTGCACCACACATCATAGGGACTTGTGGTTCATAAATTGCTGGGTACCTTGGCCAAATTCTCCTCCCAGAATGGTGCAGCACTTCCAGGGCCATTGCCATTTTTTGTGCAACCTCTCTGTATGTAATCTGTAACCAGAACCTCACACTCATTTCCAACACCATCTCTGTCTACACTCTTTCTTCTGAGTGAATTCTTCATCTGTTAATTGTGTTAGGCTGCATCTTCTGCCACTGCAATTATTGCCCTCCATGCTGTCCCTTGGTCATCTGTTGTGTGTAGTGCAACCCAATTCTCTCTTGCTACAACTGCCTAGATGTCTATAGACACAATTGTTCCCTCTTTCTCATTTAGTGTTGTCTCTGGTCTTAACAGGTACTCACCTCGCATACTCCGCACTTTCCCTGCTATTCCTCGTATCCATGCTAGTGCTATGTCTGTCCTGCAACATCTTTAGTTCTGATGGCACCCCCCTCTGTACTGTGTTCCCACAATATGCTTGGACAATTTGTCTTGCAATTTGCATGTGTATCCCTGGTGAAGAACAGTGCAGTTGAGGCTATCGGTGCTTACCATCCTTTGGATGGTAAGCACCTGCCCCACACATTTGCAAAGTGATGTACTAGTAGGGGCACAGGAACAGAGGCATGTGTGTAGGAATAGTTACCCGGGGTGATAACGGTAGCGATGGGCACCCTTTGTAGACTCGGACGTCGGTGTGGTACTGATGTCGGCTGGTGGTGTTGATTGGTGAACACTTTTTCTTTTAGCCAAATTGAGTTATTTTTGATAAAAATAGAAAAAAAAGCTCGCAACTGTTAAATTATATACTGGTAAGTTTGGTAGGGTATGTGGACTATGTTCTAATTGCCCTTCTTGTTTCTCTTTTTCCGTAGGTGACTAATCGTTTCAACAAGGGGGTGTGGCTGTGGATATACACCCTATAGGAACACCAAAGTGGCCCATTGTTTGATTGCCATTATTTGTATTTCTTTATAGGCATTGGTAGGATTGTATCACGACAGAATCAATTAATGTGTGTGTTCTCGTGTTTTACTTAGTGCACAAATGACCAACATAGACATGACAGTTCCCTGATGAATTTCCTTTCATTTTTTGTTTATACCCCCTCCTTTCCTTTTTTTTGTTGAGTGGTTGACGGAAAGAAACATGTTGGATAATAGTATGTTGAGAAGGGTGTGTATGAGAGGTGTTGAATGAGAGAATGCTATATATGTTTGAGAAAACCCGGTGTTACTTTGTTTAAATCTTTGCGTAATTGCACTTGCACGTGACACTTTATGTGCAGAATACCTCAAACTTGCAGGAGAGTCATTTTGCTCTGTCCTATACACCCTAGACTGACGGTTTTATCTATGTCATTGCACTGATGTTTTCTTTTTTCTTATCTATCACTGCTAATACTGAAGAAACAAGGAGGGTGAATTTGACAATCAACAAATTATATTGTTCTCCCTCCCTGAACTATTTAATGTCAGTACAATTTTTTCAAATGTACTGCTATATTCATCAGTGAGTGTATGATCTTTGTGTAGATTTTTATGATCATTTGTTACGAATATTAATAAAATTGTATATTTTTCTAAAATATTGCCTATTGATTTAATGGAATAAGGGCAGGCCTTCTTCGCTTAACCCTTTTGTTGATCCGAGGTTACCTACGTCGAATTGAAACAAGTTACCTGTCAGACTTGTATGTTTAGTTCTAAAGGTTGTTAACCTTTGTTTGAGGGTGATCCAGCACAGGCTTTTCTTCCCTCTTTTCCTCCTCAGTGTTATTGGTAGAACACACTATGCCCTTGTCTGTGAACGAGATGGCCATGTTTAGTCTGCTCATTATGTCAAGTCCCAGTATTTTTACAGGTGCTAGTCGGGAATAGAGTAAGGGTAAAGATAAATCATGATCTCCTATAGATAAGGAGATGTTATCAGTAAAAGGAACCACTTCTCAATCCCCATAGAATCCTTGAGTCTTCATGACATTGCCTGACAATGCAAATGCCCCTTCCCGAATACATGACCTAGTCACCCCAGTGTTAAAAAAGAAAAGAAAATGTTTTATCACCTTTCGTCACCCTTATGCGAGGTTCCTCCACAGGATTTGGTGTGACCGACAGGATGGGATACAACAGATTCATCTGAGGGCTGTCCTATTGAGGGTACAGAGACAGGGCCTCATTACACGGACGGCGGTAAGGATTTACCGGTACCGGTATTTTACCGGCACCGGTAAAACCTTACCGCCTTACTATGAGGTCCCTTTGCGGGTTGGAGAATTTAACGCCTGCTTTTTACAGGTGTTAAAAACCAACCTGCAAAGGGACCAGGGAGCTAATTACGGTACCGCAATTTGCGGTGCCATAATTAGCACCTTCCCCATTCCCATTATGCCCTATGGGGCAAAAATGGGAATGGGGAAGGGCAATGGGGGAAGGGGGAATTATCGCCCCACCAACCTTGGAATAGGGCAGTAATTCCCTTTTCCACAAAGGCGGTGGCGGTATTTTACTGCCATGGACCAAGGTGCTAATAGGCCTCATTACACGGACGGCGGTGGACCAAGGTGCTAATAGCACCTTGGTCCACCGCCGTCCGTGTAATGAGGCCCATTGTCCTTTCCCAGTGAAGGGGTTGTTCCCAACCATGGTGACACCTCCCAATCTTCTCACTGGTACCGTTGTCACTGTGTTCATGGGTTCTGGGGAGTGACAGTCCTGTATTTGTGTTAACTGTTGTGCTGCTGGCAAATATTGGGGTAGCGGTGCTTGCATTTGTGCTGCTGTCATTGTGGGTGCTGTCATCTGGGGTGCTGTCATTGGTGCAGCCTGAGTCTGGGTCTGTACTGTATGTGGTATCTGTTGTTGGGTGTTCTGTACCTGTCCCTGTTACTGTGAGTCTTGGGCATAATAATCATCCTGGCCTACTTGGTAGCCCTAGTACCCCTGATCCCCCCACTCTTGTTGCACACCCCTAGTTCTGCATGCTCCGGAAATATGTCCTAGCTTCCCACAGGTGCAGCACTAGGGTGGTTCCCTCCCCTGCCCTGGGGACCCTCCTGTAACGTCTACGGGACTCTGTGGCATCCGTTGATTATATCCCCTAAAGCTCCCTGAGTTTTGATGGGACTGGGGCCCGAAGCCACACCCTCGTTGAAATCCACACCTCCCGCGATAAACCTGTTGGTATCTACCCCTACCCATGTGCCCTCCTCCCATGGGCAGGGAATATTGTTGCATGGGATGGTATGGCAACTATGGTTGGTATTGTGGTTGTGGTACTGGTGCTTGAGTCTGTAGTGTGGGGCGTGTTATTACCACCCCTCCCAATGCATATTTTGACAATTTCTTTTGAACTAACCACGCCTCATCAGCCTTCCTCTTCTCTGCCTTTTGTTTAGCTTTCTCTTGTCACAACCTACAAAGATGCACTATGGTGAGCAGTATTTCAGGCCAGGCCTTTGCTTCCATATCCGCCAGTTTCTTCAAATGTGTCTTCACATGTTCTGGTAACCCCTGCACCAAGATATAAAAGATTGCTATTGTCTTGTCCCATGGCTCTAGTTTCAAGGTGCCAAAGCTCTTGAATCTCTTGAATGTAATTAACAGGATCCTCATTTTTACACATCTTGTGTGACGTAATAGCCCTGTGTCTGATGTGTCGGGATATTGTGTCCTCAATGCTTGCCATACTGCAGTCCTATTGGCAAATGGCAAACTGTCATGAGCTGTATTTTGTAGCTGTATTTTGTATGGTCACCCCTGGGAACCACGCCCTCTTCCAAATGTTGACAGCTACGTCACCCAATATGGAGACCAGCAGTCTTTGGACGTCACCCACTGCTAGCCTGTGCCCTGATGTCAGCTTCTCCATTTCATATATCCATGTATCAGCTCCCGCACTTAGTGAGGGTAGTCGGTATTTAACGTTTTCCTTGTCTGTATTCTTCCAAGGTACGTACTGAGGTCATGTCCCTCCCCTCTCTAGCAGGGGCATCTGAGAGTATGCTGCTCTCTCCTCCAGTTTCCGTCTATATTGTCTAATCTGGATGGGCCCTCTTTCATCCTCAATGTCTGTACCTATTTCTATAGGTTCTAGTACAGGTGTTCGCTGTGATCAGTTGTGTGCTCTAGACAGTCATCCCCTGGAGTATGCTAGCATTCCCTCGTCCCTCCTGCACCCTGGAAGATCCCTTAGTCTGTTAATGTATGGTGTGGTGCCCCACCCCCGTTCGTAGAGTGGTGAATTTGCTTGTGTGAGTGCTGTCCTCCCTCCCCTTGGTCCTGTAACCTGCACTCCCAGGAAACCCATCACCTGTCCTTGTGAGATAAAGTTTGCTGTGTCCCCTTCTCTAGTCATCACTGTGTTTTTCGTCATTGTCAGACCCTTTGGCCATGTCGCTACAGAACCCTTCTGAAAACTTCAATGTTCACGTGATTGGGCTGGAGTTGTGCTCTACATTGAGATCGATGTCTGTCCGTTTATATTTGTTCTCCCCTTCTCCTCCTTCTCTTCCCCATAGGCGTGCAGCACCACTTCCTGTCGAACCTTCCCTACGTATATCAGTGCTGTCTTGTTTTGTTCTCCTCTCCTCATCCCGTCTTTTCCCATCCAGCTGCAATGTAATCTGTTCACTTACCGCTCTTAGTGCTCGCTCAACCGCCTCCTCCCGTTCCCTCTCACTTACCAGCTGTTCTAGTTGCAACTTACTCAGTTTTCTCTTCTCACATACACATTTATCCTACAGTAATATTTTCCTACTGTACTGCAACATTTCTTCCTCTTTCAACTCTCTCCCCTTCTTCTCCCACTCTTTCCACTCCCTTTCTATCTCCTCGTGTTCTAGCCTTGCTTCTCCGTCTCTTTGTTGTTGCTCTTCCTTCTCCTCCTGTGCTGCCCAGTCACACCTTTCTTGTCCCAATTCTTAGCTCTCTATTGCCTTTATTGCCTCTTCTGCTGCCCCTGTTGTTGTACCCTTTAATTTCAGGAGTATCTGTGCTGCTCTCCATTCCTCTTCCCCAATTCCTTCAAATTCTGCTTTTGTGTGCTGCAGCCCCTCCTCGTTTTGATCGGTACTGCTGGGGCTTGCCCTGTACCTCGCTGTTGTTCATCTTTAGTATATGGTGGTGGTTTATATGTTGGGTTTGAATATCCCTCTGCTGCCCTTAGTTCCCTCAGTGGGTACAGTCCCTGCTCATCATCTATGTCAACGAATATTACACTAGATGGGGATGGGGAGGTGCAGAAGGGTCTGATCCCTCCTCCTTTACCTCCTGCTGGCTCATCTGCCATGGTCTTTCTCCCTGTCCATCCTGAAACATGCGCCAAATTTCAAATATGGACATACGGTTTGCTAGTTTCTTCCCCTTGTATCTGCTCTGTAAGTGGGTCAGTAGTGATTGCAGCACGTCCTTGGAGAAACTGCCGTTTGACGGCCATGGCATTGCTATTTACCCTTTTGTGCCTTTGGACCACTGTATAGTATATTTTACGATCTTATCCTTGTATGTCGTCAGGGTCTTCGACATGTGCTGTATTGGCGTTATTCCCTCTACCATTCTGTTATGCATTGGATACATCATTAATTGTTTATCAGACCTCTAATCGAGGATTTTGATACTCTGCTGTTAATGAAGAAAGTTACAATGCAATGGTTATCGCCTTAAATTGTTATGAGCCCCAGTGGCTCTGCACCTTACACGGCGTACTCTGCATACTCTGCGTACTCTGTGTACAGCCCCTCCTTCACCAGCACTGCCATTCTCCGGCACAACACCTTAATCGTGCGCATGCACCTTCCATGCACCACCACTCATTCACCTCTCTACCAATCCCAAGTCCACAATGCTAGCTCTTCACAGTCACAACACTCCGCCCTATGCACTGACCTATGGGTGATGTCACCAATCTAAAGTTTGAACAGTTAGCCAAGTTGTGTACACATAGAACAAGAACCGGTATACTTTTATTTCATGTGACTAACTGCACCCATTGTGTCACCAAACATGTGAAACGCCTCTCTCCAGGAAACCTAAGCAGATAGTTCACCTTCCGCAATCTAGGATAGCTCCAGCTAATCCTCACATTTATGTTTCAAGCTAAAACACCCAATTCATACCTTATTTACATGCTTTATAGTCCAAGCCTATTAAGTCTATAGTCTCAGTTCTTCACCTGAACCTTTTATCTCGAAGACCGAACATTCCCTAGACTTAGAAAAGGGACTTCTACCTCCGCTCCAGTTCCCTACTTAATACACACCTGCTGCCATTCAATACTCCTTAAATACTATGCATTACTATACATTATGAACAGCACCTCCCGCCTCCCACACATATAACACCCACCCTCACACCTTCCATTGCTTTTTCCCTGGACCAATACTTACATTCCATGCTTGCCGACACGGCTCGGCCGCTGTCCCCCCGTCAACCGCTCACCTTGCCCTTCTGTTCTGCCCTGAACTTTTCACCGATCGCGGGCAGGATAATTTACAAACCTCCGTTTGCACTTTTCTGGGGGGTTTTTTGCAATTCCCGTGCAGGTCGCACAGTCTTTCAAGTCCGGCGACGAAGGAGGCAGCTTCTGGCCGGACTAACGTCGCAGACCATTGCCTCGGATGCCAACTGCTACCAACCTGTTACGGAGAATTCCCACGCAAGCAGGGCGGTTTTCTAGGAGTTTGCAGGTGCCAAATTCATGAAAGGCCTAACTCCTTTCTAATCCCAAAAGGAAAGAAACAAGTAGCAAGTTCAACTGAGGTTTATTACAGCCAACAAACCACAGGGATCAGATGCTCATAGGCAGAATCCAGGCACATTTCGAAGAACTCTGGCTCGCAGGCCAGTTTTGATAGCATTTTATGTCATATGTACGTACACCCTGGGCCCTTCTCCAAAAACCTAACTCCATTCCGGATAGGTCAACAAGTGATAGACCCCCTATAGTAGCCCCTATAGAGGTTGTTGGATTGGACTTGGCTATGTCAGGTGTCAGGCCTGGTTCATCCCCAAAAACTGCTACTCACTAATAGAGTATAGAATATGTGAATCCAATAATTGGTTGCTGGCCCCAGCTACCCACCACTAGGGCCATAAGCTGTGATTGGCTTAGCCATAAGCCCCCAGGCCTGAGACAAAACAATACCCAGCTCGGACTGCACCTATTCAAGGTGCTATGTGAAACTATGTGTCTGCGATGTAACTGTGTATAGACCATCGTTGCCGTGAGAGTGCTCCATTCCCATCGCATGGCTGTAGCTCGAGTGTAACAACATTGTTGCAACCATTGTCTGGTTGGTGAGACGGCTGCTCTTCCCAACTGCCAACTCTTGGTCCACTGTCAGATCGCCTGGGTCACATGTCCGGAGACCATGTTTGTGAGCTCTGGACCTCTGAATTATTCTGCATTTTGTGGAGAATTATGCACCTCTCCCGCCGGTGTTACTTAGGTTCAGGGAAGGGAATGTTCTTCGCAATATTGCAACGTTGGTGGTGGCCTTGTTCCATACGCGCAGTAGTTCTGCGAGCACAGCACTCTGCATAGCTTCAGGCTTTCTGAGATGGTTGTGGCCAACCACGAATTCCCAAACCATGGTCTGGTTTTACTGTATGTGCTTTCCCATAGTATCCATAGGTTAGTGAGTTATGGCTTGGTCCCTCAAGTGTTCCTGCCATTCCATAGGGTTATTTGCATGTAAGCATCTGCAATCATTCACAAGAGGTTTTCTTACTTCTTTGTGTTTTTTTTACATTGCTGCGACAGTGCATGTCACTGTCCTATAACTCAAAGAACTGTACGCATGTATTCTTCTTGTATTTGGGTGTGTGGGTGTCCCGAATATGTGGATGGTACGCATGCATCATGTCTAATGCTGCTAGGTTGTCATGGTGTCTCTAACGACTTGACACATGGCTTCTCAGTGCTTTAGTCATTTCTGTCCAGGTAGCTGTCACTGGTTCCGTCTTGTGCGTCTTCATCCACCTTGGGTAGTGTTCGCACTGCTCCTGGGTTGTAGGGCTGAGAGGGTCTTTCTCATGGTTCTTGTCCATCATGGGTGCAGTGGGGACTGGTGTGAGAACATGCGGTCGGTGGCCATATTGTCTTTGGTTCTTCTTTTGGTTGGAGTGTCTTCCGGGATGGGGGGCATAGTTCGACCTCCCCTCTTCAAAGTACATTAGGAATTCATGTGGATCTTCCTCTGTGTTTATGGTAAATTTTATGATTCCTGCACAGTCGTCCAATTCTTGCCTTATACCTGCAACACTGTAAATGTTGTTAGGATTATTTGTTGTACTTCTATGAAGGACAAGAATTTGCAAATACAAATGGTCTGAGCTGTAAATGTTGTTAACAATTGCTGGCAATTGAAAGAGAAGATTAATTGTAACATTAGCATAACAATTTACTCCAGTTTCGTTGTTCAATTTAAATGAACCAGAGAGTTCTGTTTGTGGATCATTTGATGGGACTGCAGATTTTTCTGGAGAAGAGACATTTGTGTATTTGTTTGTTTTCTGATGGACGTGCAGTTGATTTTGTATTAGACAGTATTTTTTTGGTTGTATTTTTTGATGCAGAAGGAATTGGTTGTTTCTTAGGCGATATTGTTGGGAGATCTGTTATAGATTCTGTTTATATTAGATGTCGATTTAAATATTTCTTTTTTTGAGTTCAGGGTACATATCTAGATCAGGGTTTTATAGTTCCCATAGCCTGTTGTATTCTAGGTTGCAAGAAATATTAGTATTGACTTTGTTTGCATCAAAGTTAACTAGGAATAGACCATTGAGTGTAGACAGACGTGAACATGCTATGTAACTCATACCTTCTTTAAAGACTGTGTTGCCAATGACAATCAATGCTTGATCTAGGGTTAGACTAAGGGCCTCATTACACGGAAGGCGGTAAGGGTTAACGGTCACCGGTAATGGTACCGGTGACTGTTAACCCTTACCGCCTGATTACGAGGTCCCTTTGCGGGTTGGTACTTTAACGTCTGCTTTTTAGCAGGCGTTAAAAACCAACCCGCAAAAAGACCAGGGTGCTAATTACGGTACCGCAATTTGCGGTACCGTAATTAGCACCTTCCCCATTCCCATTATGCCCTATGGGGCAAAAATGGGAATGGGGAAGGGCAATGAGGGAAGGGGGAATTACTGCCCCGCCAACCTTGGAATAGGGCGGTAATTCCCCTTTCCTCCAAGGCGGTAGCACCAATAGCACCTTGGTCCACCGCCTACCGTGTAATGAGGCCCTATGTGATTTGTGAATAGTGACAGCATATGCAAGAGATAGAGAAAATTGCTCTGTGCATACGTACATGTCTTTGAAAAGAAGGAAACATGCTATTGTCCTGCCAATTATTTTAACTTGTGCAAGTTTGTCAAAGTGGCTGTTGACAAACTGAATGTTGTCATGTGCATATGTTTGGAAGCCAACAACTGTCCCAGTTGCTCCATTGACTAAACCTCGTTCTACATCAAGGTTACGTTTTAGAATTAGTCTGCAGTTTAGACACAAAGGGCCTCATTACGAGGTTGGCGGAATGGGTTTACCGGCACTGGTAATGGTGCTGGTGCTGGTAAACCCATCCCACCCTATTACGAGGTTCCCTTGCGGGACCCGCACAGAACGTCTGGTCAGACCAGACGTCCTTTGCAGGTCCTGCAAGGGGACCAAGGAGCTAATAACAGGCCCGTAATTAACGGGCCTGTTATTAGCCCCATCCCCATTTCCATTGAGCCCTATGGGGGCTCGAATGGGAATGGGGAATGGTTTTGTGAATGAGGAATTACTGGGTTTCCAAGGTTGGAATGACCCGGTAATTCCTTATTCACAGACCCCGGACCCAGACACGATTTTGGATAATAATAGCACCATGGCTTCCTCCAAACTTGTAATGAGGCCCAAAGTCAATATTTTCTCCAATCCAGCTGTTTTGGAGATACATTTTTCAAAGCTATTTAGTCGTATTGTTGCTTGTTGACACATAGGAAGTGTCATGCTGTGCACTTCTAGTTTGTCTGTGGAGCTGATATGCAGTATGGGTTGCATTTCTTTTTTCAACATTGAATTGACTACAATTTACAAGGGTTGGCATTAAGGACATGCAATTGAGATTTTGACATCAGGAGCAGATGTCTTTCATCCATATAGCTCATGGATTATTCTACTATTTAAGATGGATTTTTCATGTTTAATAAGCAGAGCAGTTCTAATGCTTTTTAAAATGTTAGCATAGGTGAGGTATTTTGACTGACGCATGTTTTGAGATAGTTATTTGTAGTATAAATGGTGCCATAGATTTACATTTCCAATACTGCCAAGGGTATTACAGCATAGTGTGTGTCCTAATGTTTTGAAAAAAGTTGACCTTTTACTGGTTTTAACTGTAGGAGGTCTCCGAAAATAATAACAGGTTTTCCTCCATACAGTTCTTTGTAGTTGCTTTTTAGGACTTGCATTGTGAGATGAATTGAAACCAACATGAGGTTGGAAACCATGCTTACTTGATCTATCATGAGCACTTTCATTTGTTTCAGAATTATGTGTACTTTAGAAGCTGCTTCTGCTGATAATTTGTAGTATTCTAATTTGTTTTGGTGTTCTACAGGAAGTAGCAGTAATCAGTGTAAAGGTACACGTCCTATGTTGTAGGCAGCTAAACCTGTGGGGGCTGTTGCTACTGCCAAAAGTTTGTTGCTTTTTAAGTTTTGTAGAAATGGGCTGATTATTTTAATTAAGATTGTTTTACCTGAACTAGCCTCTCCACTTAAATACAGGAGCAGATGTTTATAAGTTTTACAGCTACAGGTTTTAGTTTCATGTTTAAACCCATGTTCAATTTCTTGAGTGACTTCTAGATAAATGGTGGCTTGTTCATCATTTAAATGTGAATCGAGCACTGACAAGTCTTCCTCAGATTGTTTATAGTTTATATTCATACATGGTATTTTCTACCTAAGTCATGAAAATTTCTGCTTCATTTAGAATGAGTGGTTTTCCAAGTTGTTCTTGGCTTCCTGTAAGGGAAGGTTGACTGGCCTCAAGAGTGTCTTTGTCTAGTTGAGATTCAATTTCTTCCTCTTGTTGGCATTCATTGTCCAACATTTCTTTGCATTGTTTGAAAAAATGTCATTATTTATACTGCTTTCATTTGCGTTTAATGCAGCTTCAAATGAGTCATAGTTGCATAATAATTCTTCTTCTTTTCTCAAAGGGTTAACAAGATGAAGTAGGGACATGTAATACAGTTGTCTATGTTGTGGAGGTTTAAATGATAACTTTATATGATTGATTAGACTGTGTTTGCTGAGTTTAACTAGGCTTCTTTCACAAGCTGAGACTGAATATTTGCCAGTTTTCTCATTTGGTGTTACATTGTTTTTGTAGGTGTAATTTTAGGCAATGTAGTACAGACACATTTTCCAAAGTAGTACTTCTGTTTGGGTAGTATGTGTCAATTAAATTGCTTTTTAAACACTGAAACACATGTCTGGGGTTGCTGTTTGTACTCTTGTTCAAAGGAGGTTTGCCTGGCATTTCAGTGCTGAACTGCCCTTGTCGGTGCGACAAAGACTGATATGCAAATGCTTATTCCTCCTTTGTGAAAAGTACAGTGAGCAAAAAGCGATGGCTGTGGACTCTCAAAGTGGAAAAAAGAGAACAGGTTATCATGCCATGTTCTTTCTATAAATGGTCGCCTGCTACCTTTTTTGTATTTTTGCAAGGAACTTGGGGTTGGTCACCCTGAGTTACTGGGAGAACCCAAATGTGGACCCCTTGCTCACTTTGCTCAGAGAGGCACAGCTCCACCTCACTGATAAGGCCTAACAAGGCTGAAACACGTGTCTGGGGTTGATGTTGGTACTCTTGTTCAAAGGAGGTTTGCCTGGCATTTGGGTGCTGGACTGCCCTTGTGGGCGGGATAAAGACTGATATGCAAATGGTTTTTCCTCCTTGTGAAAAGATCAGTGGGCAAATAGTGATGGCTGCAGATTCTCAAAGTTGGAAAAAACCACATAACAGGTTTTCATGCCATGTTCTTTCTAGAGAAGGGCGCCTGCTACCTTTTTTGTATTATTTTAAATATTCTATCTCTTGGTAGGATTTTAATATACCTTTGCGGGATGAAACTGGACCAAGGTTCAGCCAGACAATGTGTTCAGATTTGCCATATAAGGCTTTTAAATGGTCTGCAACTTGTAGCACCCACATTTTCTATGGCAGGGCATTTTTATACCTAAGCTGTACAATTTTTGAGATAGTGTTTTGTCAGATAATATGTCATCCCAGAGATCTTTTAGTTCTGTTTTCTCAGCTTTGGTGAGATAGGCTGTGACATATCTTGCAACGGCAGTGGAATTGTCTGCCTTTTACTGTATGCCTATGTTTGCATTCCACAAGAGGGAAATGATTGTATTGAAATCATGTATGTACTTGGATGCTTCATCCTTTTTGATGTTGTATGTATTTTTAGGGGATTTGCCTTTTACACTGTGTCTAACAAAGACATCAAGCTATTTACTTGTCCTATTTTTCAAATAGGGAAGCCAAAGCGACATTTGGTATAGTATTTTCCTTTATTTTTATATCTACATCGGCAGTCTTTGCCACATGTTTTTGGAACCTTAAAATGAGTGCATGTTGGTCACTATCTGTGGTCGCAAGTAATGTATTTTTCAATGAATTGTAAAACATTGGCATCACTATCATGGGCACATTTAAGAGCATCTGTTATGCACAAAGCATGCAGATGTGTGGTGCTCCTCTGGATTGATATTCTGTTCTCCAAAAGAAGTGTTGCACTGCTCATGGCAGAGGAGTAGTTTTATTGCAGATACAGTGCAGCATAACAATGAAGCGATGGTGAAAGTACCTTGATAAATTGACAGGTTCAAGAGAACAGAGTTCTTCTAGTGTTTTTATATCTATTCCTTCTTTATTTTGGTTTGCAGTGTGTGAGAAGGCATGCAAGTCATCCCATGCACAATCTGCACAACTTTAAGTAACAAACCATGTGGATGGGCCTGGATTCCTTAGCATACAGCATGTATCAGCAGTATTGTTTAGTACCAGTAATGTTTGCCAAATGAGTTGTGATGCTTGACTGTAAAACCTATTTTTTGTCTTTTATCTTTTGAAGCAGTTGGGTAGCGAAATGTTTAAAAGGTTAGAGCCTGTTTTTAATGTGTGTACGACTCCATAACATGGAGTTGCTAGTTCACTTCCGAAGAGGAGGTGGAAAATGTAGTCGACATTGTTTCTGAATCGGGGGTCGTCAGAATGCATTATTAGAGAGCGATATTCTGATGCACTCATTTGTGTGGAACTTTCTTCATATTTTCCTCCTTTTCCTGTAGGAAAGAGTAGAGGAAAAGAACTTGCTTCTACACTTTTTTCCCATATGCTCATTGGGAATCCTTTGGCTTCATGTATTTGATATGTTTCTAGTGCATCATCAATGGTTCCTTTGGAGTGTAGTGGGTGAATTGTATTCTGGTCCAAAAGGTTGGATGTACTAATAGGATCTAAACATTCAAATTGACCAGTAATTGGTGAGTCTTGAATTATTTGTGTGGTTTCTCTTGAGCTTTCCTCTATGTTTATATCTTTGTAGTAATCAGTGTTTTATTTTAGAAGTTGTAGGGCTTGCCTAACTTTGTTTAAGTTGACTAGTTGTTGGCAAATATTTGTGTCTTTTGTTGGTACACCATTAACTAGTACAATGAAAGATTGATCTATTGGTCATTGTAATCGTAGAGATTCTACATTTTCTTTGAGATTGAATGGCAAAAATACTACTTTACCACGGATGCCCTTTAGTAACTCAGATGGAGGTAAATTGGCTGATTTTGGTTGAAGGCGTATTGTAGCTTGAAATGGGTGTACTGTTTGAATCATATGGGTCTCATACAAGTTAAGTGTTTGATAGTGTTGGAAGTTATTAGTGATAACATGTGATGGCATTTGGTAATTGTCAAGCATAGTGTTGCAGTATGTGCACATGGTTGAGGGGTCAGTTATTGTGTATTTAGTTTCTGCTGTTAGATATAAAGCTACTTGGAACCATTGGGATTCTTCATTGTCTTCTATTTTGTAGGCTATATCTAGCATTTTTGGGCTCTTTTTACAAAAAGATCTGTCACGAGAGACACATAAATTGGTCTGGTATTTTGGCAGATGTGTTTTGAAACTTAGCTATTTCTTTTTTGTATGTCTTTTTTGGGATGTTGATGTTTATGAGGTTTTCGGTAATGTTTTCTGAAGTTACATAATTTTCTAAGTCAACGTCAGTTCCAAAGTAGTTCCGTTGGATATGTTCTATTTCTTGAAGCAGTTCTTTGGCTGTTCCATGTAGGAAGAATGTTATTTAAATTTTGCAGCACTAGAGCAGGACCTTTTGCATAGTATAGTCTATGCACAAGATCCTGTATAGCAGAATGGTGTGTTGCTAAAATGTTGATGTGGTGGAAGGTGCTTTTACAAGCAGTTCCTAAAATGCAGGCTAATGAATGTCCTTAAAGTCCAGTGTGGCTGCCCTCTGGACACAAGTCCATAGTTTGTAAAGATTTAAAGGATAGTTGGCATACATTAAACATTGAGCTGCATGTCTATTTGTACACTGAACGGTTTGTTTGGGTGAAAGGAGCATTTGGTTGAAAGTTAGTTGGAGACTTTTTTTCTATAAGGGTTTTTTTGCCATAATGGGGTTTTCTACCATTTCATATCCTCGACCGTTATTGTGTATGGCAATTGATTTTTGTTGTTCTTGTTTATAAGCTTCTTCATTGAAATATGGTTCTGTGCTGCCTCTGTGAATCAATTCACCATTACATAAGTTTGAAAAGGTCTATTGACACTGCACATGTCTAGAAGTACATTTTGTAATTTATTGATTCATTTAGTTAGTGGTTTCATTCTGTTTAAAATCAATATAAACAATGTTTTCTTTAGTAGAAAAGTGCTGTCAATTAGAGCTTGCAGGATTAGTCTGTTGCAGTAGTTTTTAAGGGCAGATAATGACTTTTCAGCTATTTTCATAAGATTGTGACGAACTCGGCGTTTGAAAGTTCTTTGTAACATACATCTTTTGGATTGCTTTACCGTGACTATGTTAACACTGGTAGACACAGTGTTATGTTTGTTAGTAGCTTTGCTTTTCTTTGTACATATGTTTTACTTTTAGTTTTTGCAAGAGGGTCCTTACCTTGTTTAGTCGTGGCTGGTTTAGTTTTGTTGAGTGAGGTTACTAGCTCCTTTTCTAATGGTTTCTATAAATTGTTTTAGAGGTGGATGATATATGGTTTGATTTTATTCTTATCTGCTCTTTTTTCCTTTTCTTATTTACAGAGTTGCTTTTTAGTAGCATTCTGTCATGTCCATTGTAAAAAGGCAAAGTTTGGGTTTGAAAGTTGTGCAGTGTATATGCATGTATTGTGAATGGGTGTGTGGGTCTGATTGGAGAGCTTAATACAGTGCTGTTTCATTGTGAGATGGCATATGAGTTGTGGTTTGGAAGGTTATGAGCGTAAGAGTCTGTAGAGGTGTGATGGCATTGGGTTAGCGAGTAAGGGTGTGGTGGTGTGATTGAATCAGTGGGGACATTGTGCTGTTTTCAGGAAAACAGTGGATGTTGTTTGGTGTTTGGATGGGAATAGGAGGAGTGTGAATGGTGCAGTATACTGAGTTAGAATGAAAGAAATGGTGGCTCGAAAAGAGTGGTCTGGGGTAATATATATTGGAACTTTGCTGTTGTAATTACATACATATACATTAATATACTTACTTTGTAGGATGTGAAGGATATTCTTCTTTTGATTCTTGTCTTTGGGAATGTGCTTCTTTCCTGTAATTGTAAAAGAAATTTAGTGGGGAGATGTGGTAATGGTGAAGTACTTTTAGTAAGCAAGGTTGTTATTTATGAAGGTAATGAAATTGCTGGACTTTTACATTGTTAATGGATAATGAGTAAGTATAGGTGTAGGAGCTGTGCAAGGGTACATTTTGAGCTTTTAAGTTCCTAGATTAGTTGAAAAATGCATTTCCAAGCATGGACCCCATTACGAAATGCGACATCTTTGAAGACACATCATCCTGCTGCGTGCGAGTGCCTGGTCACGTGGTACTGTCCGAAAGGTCTGTGATGATATCAGATATCTAGCATCCCACTGTAGGAAGGACAATCCTTTTGCAGGATCGCCACCATGGGAAGAGAAGGCGGGCCTCCATACAGAGCCCTTCTTCCCTTTCTATGGCAGCCTGCAGAACCCTATGACCATATTACCACAAGCACATTTCTTTCCCTTTCAAACCTATCCTACTTTTGAATAAATTTACCACACGGCCGATCCCAGGTGGACATGGCCACTTTAACACAATTTTACATCCCTCGCTGTCATGGCCAGTAGCCAGATTGTCCACATCATGACCTTATGCCATGACCCAGAAAATCTTGATACTGCCCACAGCCACAGGCTATACCTCAGTCACCAAAGGTATATGACTATTTTGTGTACCTACAATATGACACTTGTTAAAAAATAAAACACGGGCACATTTGCAAAACCATGCTTTAATGTCCTTGCCAATGCTCCTCACGAGTTTGCTCGAAATCCGCCCATGTATTATTTTTTCAAAAATGTCAAAATGTATGTACATGCAATAGTCATATAATTTATACCCCCCACTTGACAAAATCCATTCAGTCTTTACACATACATTGAAGGTTGGGTCTATAATCTTTCTCAAAACGTTTGTACCCATTCGTCAAATAGCAACAAAGTTAGAAGCCATCTCAAAATGTTGACACTCCCCTCTAATTTTACCCCCTCGTGAGAAAATACCACCAAACTTTAGAAAACCACTTATATCTAGATCCAAAATCGTTTTGCCAAATGTTGGCAGATTCGTCAAATGACACAATATTTATAAAGCTATACAATATTTTGGGACCCCCCTCTAATTTTGCCCCCTCTTGACAGAACCCGACAAAACCTTGTAAAACCATACAGGGTTAGGTATAGAATAAAATTGCAAAATTACATGCAGTTTCATTGAGTGGCGCTAAAGTTATAAGCCATCCAAAAACTGCTTTTCCCCAACCCTGTAATGCAGAAATAGGTACCGATGTCCTAGGGCATCTGAAGTGTCCCCCAACACCACAGGACTGCCCCAGGACATCTGGAGTTTGTTTGGACTGTCAGGGGTGAAACAACCCATTTCTTGGCTTCTTATAGCCATATCCCATCCCATCTTCACCCCCCGCACCTCCCCAGAGATTGTTTGTTGAGTTTGACAAGTGCAATGTTGCATTCATTTATTTATTTTCGCCGCGCTGTTCACAGACCCCAAAAAAGTCATCGAATCCAACATGGCGGGCGTTTCGCTGAAACCGACGCATTTCATGTTTTCTCATCACCCAATCAGCAGCTGGGTCCCGATGTCTGTGGACCGCGCAAAAGTCTGCATATTTTATGGGCCAATCAGAGGCCAGTCTGCAGACTGAACAGGGAAGTGAATCCACAGAGCGGACATAGATATCACAATTTTTTTTGCCTTATGTTTTGATTGTTTAAAAAAAACTCCTGGATGGATTCACACCAAATTAACAAAAGCATGCCTTTGGGACCAACCCGCCGCTCCTGCCGCAAATTTGGTGAAAATACGTTCAGCGGTTTGGGCTGTAGGCATGAACAAAGTTTTTTTCCCATTATGTCTATGGGAAAAAAATACATTTTGGGACCCCCCCTATAACTTTGCCCCCCCTTGACCAAACCTCACCAAACTGTGCAAAGTGGGCCATATACTGTTTTTACAAAGTTTGGTGAGGATTTGTCCAAAGGGAGCTAAGTTATAAGCCGCCCAAAAAGTGCTCTTCCTATGGGTTAAGCAATTTAACCATAACTACCTGGCTGCTACCGCAGGCCATGTAATATATGTATATATATATATACAAAAAAACATTTTTTGAGGGGACATTATGGTTAAGTTGCCCCAACAAAAACCTGCACACTTCACTAAAAAAAAACGTTCCCCCTCCCCTTTATGCTTCAAATTAAAACTGAAAAACCCCTGAAATTCGACAGTTATGGTAAATTAAGCCGCCAACCCTGCCACCACCCTTGTGCACTGCTAACACTAACACCCAGACCATGAAAGATGTCATCTCAAATGTCAATGATGACATCAATGACAACATCACTTGTTTAGCCCCTTTCTTTACCTTCCCTGCCACACATATATATGTACGTTCAGTAACAAAATTTTACTAAAGGCATGTTACACTTCACAGTGCAACCAAACACCACTGCACATTCCCCCATTATAGTAAGCTAAGCAACCATAACTCGCACCATCTACGTGCATTGCTAAGCCTAACACCCAGGACATCAAAGATGACATCACAAATAACAATAATGACATCACTCATGATATCACATGTGATAAGAAAATTCCTAAAAAGTCCCTACCCGTTTCCCTGCGGAAAATGAAATTTCTACGAAACAAAATGTTTTCATTGTGGAAAGAGGACATACCAACACACCCAGCCTTATTCACATTGCGTCTCGCTTTTTCCATTTGTGGACCAAATGCAGAAAAACGCAACCATATTTGTCTCTGGGCAATACGGGAAAAAAGTATTTGACAATTTGGAAACATGTCCATGAGCTTCGTGAGTCCTTCCTTCATGGCAAATTGTAAAGAAATTCCAGATATATGGCCTAAACTGTTTCTGCCACAGTGAATGATGAGTATATCTGGAGGATGCTCTCTCTGTAAAGTAACACAAAGAGGCACCAAGTCCAGCCATCTCATGCCGCGCACGCCATGCCAGTGCACTTCCGCATGTGGAAATCCGAGATTTGTAGATAAACTGCAGCTTTCTGCATGCACCTTCAACCAATGTATCCATGAGTCTCCCACAATCTAGACAATCTGTTTTCCAGCATGGAAAGGCATGGCTGTGTGGTGTCCTCTGAGGGAGAAGACGGTCTTACTAAAGTACGTTGGTCAGAACACACCTACTGAACTTTATGGATCAATCCCTAGCGCCGCTCATTCTCATTTACATGCAGCTCCACCCTTCAGTCCCCAGTGGTGATATGTGCTGGCAGTTAACTACCACCATGTTCGTGGACATGTAGAGGAGCAGAGCGTGACAACGGTATATTAAAGTACTAATCCCCTTTTTCCCTTTAAAGGTAGGCTCTGAGAAGAGCTGTTTTTTATTAAATTTGTGGCCACATATCGAACAGACATGTGGTATTTTATGCATTTTTTTGTAGTTTTTGTCCTTGCTTTACTCTTGCAAACATTACAGAACCTTCTCTAAAGCAAGCTTTATGTTCCAAAAGAACATCACATTTCCCAAAGAGGATAGTGCAACGCCATCTCCTTCAAAGTAATGCACATTGCTGGGAGCAATGTTATCGTGGCTACAAAAAAACATACCAACTCGCAGCATGAATGCACGCATGCCGCAATTGATGATGCACATCCAGATGCTTTGATCTGGACAGAAAAGAGAAGTGTTGGTCCATTGTAGTCTGGGGAGTAAAGCAGAAAAAATAACTTTGGATGTTGGGAAGATGGTCATGATTGCTTCAACCAACTGTGCCAAATCTGCCAACAAAGTACGTGAAGTCAGGCATCCCAAGTGGCAAGCACCGTAGTGCAAAATTACCACATGAGGAGTGGTCATTCTACGCATGTCTCTGCAAACTTGCAGAAGTGCCGCAGCATTGGCATCAGTGTCAGCGCTCCAGACCACCTCCACTCCTCGCACATCGAAATGGTGTGTCACATGCCTACTCTCGGCATAGTGTTGTAAGCCTTGCACAAAAATGTCTCCGAGCAGTAAAACACAGACCCTCTGCACCTTTGTCATTTTCAGTGTGTGCACCATCTTTCGACACAAAAGAGTAATGTGAACATCTGATTGGCTGATGTCTACAGTCGTCTTTCCATGCAGGATTAGCTGTAGAAACCCGTATGTGACACGCCCTACCAGCGGACAAGCGTTGCCTACGTGCGGCATGTAACTCTTACCCAGTCCTTCCACCCTTTCTACAGCGGTACCAAAGCAAGTCCATTGGACACAACTAAGCGGGTGCACAATCAGCCACCAATCACATAGAACCTCGCTAATTTTAACTCCGTCATCATCATTGCACACTTCAAAATTACTGTTGATGATTCTTAGTGAAAATCGCATACCATTGCAAAGCACCTACTTCACAACCTACTGTGCAAGGACTGCAAATTTCTACGTACAGCTCCATGCAGGACCACATGCATCAGTATAGACTGCAGGTATGTTCATTCTAATCAGAGTACATGTGGAAGCCTTATGATTTAAAATAGACAAAATAATGCCGGTAAATTTCCATAGGAAGCACATAACAACACTCCCCCTTGTAAAGTGCAAGAATGCCGATTTGCCATTACCAGTTTGCACAACTGCTTACTTTCTTCTGCATAACCTGTACATATGTTGCAAGCATGCCTATTTAGGCATAGCTCTCAACCATTTTTGTGTGAAGTGTGGGTGAAATGAGCTGATTTTGTTTTGGCGGGTGACACACCCATTGGAATGAATGGCCATGCAGGAGGCTTGGCGGGTGAGTCTGCCCTTTACAAGGCCGGTAACACCCGCCAAAAGAATGTGAGTTGAGAAGTATAATTTAGGGCAGACCTTAATTTTGTATGTGAACATGGGGCAGTTCTATCCTCTGTACTGCCAACAGTAATGCTACTTGCAATGTGATCGTATGACAATAGTAATCACTCCCAATTGTGGTGCTGACATGTCCTTCGGAGGGTCTCCCAATTTTTGGACATTGTCCTTTGCATTAAGAAGTACAAAAAGTTTGCCCATCTACTACGTTGCCCTATCGCTTACAAACCTCTCTCCTATGCATAGTACACTTTGTAAAGAACAAGGCATTTCCAAAACCCTAAAAAAAGATAGATATTTTGAAGGACTTTGAAGTACCATATTGAAAGTACTATACAAAGAGTTTGCAGAGAGAAGTAAAATGTGCATGTGGATTGGGTTGAAACCTGAAAGTTGAATTGTATGACAAAAGAAGTACAAGTAAAGGCTGCAATATCATGATGGCTGCAAACACACAAAGTAATTGATATCATTTTTTTAATTCACAGTGAAGACTACTCTCCTGAGAATCAACAACATCTACACTGCAGACGACATATCCGAAGAAATCTTAGCATCTTCCACAAAAAAGTAAGTACAGTACAACCTTCATATTTCAACTTCTCCTTAAAGATGCTGCGTGGATTATTTGTTTACTTTGGGCACCAAAGGAAGCATTCATTTGTTAACCATTCTGCCTACAAATATCCTATTATAGGACAAAGATTGACAGGTGGAATGGCTGACAAATGGCTGTGAGCTTGATACTGAAATGACATAGAAAATCCATAGAAGGTTAGATTGTCAAAATAAGTGGCAGTAGCAAGTTTTTGCCATTTTGGTTATTAATAATGGTTCTCGGCACAAGTAGGGCACTGTGTACTTTCATCTAAAGCACATTGTAGTACTATGCAAACAGTAAAGTAGCCTTGCCAAATGATAGTTAGAAGTCACTGTGCGTTGACACACCGTGCCAAAGAGTTTCCCAATCACACTTAGGCACACATGCACACAGCACACATACATTGGACAACAGACCAAAGAATATTTGTTTTTCTCAACAGACACCAAAGAATGCCTACCAAAAATCAGCTCCTTAGAAAGGAATGAAGAATTAGAACAAATAAAAATAAAGGAACCCAATGTAAGCATCCACCTGTTGCAGAGTTAGGGGAGAATCTTCGTACAAACCACCTAATGCAATTGGGTAACATAATAAAAGAAGTTTCAACTACCGAAACTGTACGTCCTCCATCAAAAAGTATCACAAAACACATAAATGATGTCAAAGAAACGGCTGCCAGTACAGCTAACAATGTTCCTAATAATCCTGATAGTGTAAGAAGAACCCATAGTAAAAAAAGTATTTTAGCAAAAATGATTCGTCACAGAGTCATTCAGATTATACTACTAAGAAGAGGACCAAAGTCATCCTCACCCCTTAAAACATACCGTAGAAAGTTAGTTCTGCAAGCACTCATGGACAGTGCAATCCTTCTCAAAAGGAAGTTGTTCATATTAGTGTTAAAAAGGATGAAAGCACTAACAAAAGTAAGTACTAAAGTACAAATGAAACTCAGCAACAAACGGAATGTAAACAAAAATAATTTTTTGCATGTTTGTGGTGGTGAATGGAGTCACACAACAACCACAGAACCATAGTTCAATGAAGAAGCATACAAACAAAATCAAACAAACACAATTGCCATCCATAGCAGTGGACGTGGGTATGAGAAACTCAATACTACCATCATGGAACAAGAAACAATGCTTACAAAACTGTCTTCTGAAAACTCAGAATTACCTCTCGATTCAGCAGAACCACACTGTCCAGTATACAAATGGGCGTGCACATCAATGTGTGCCATTCCAAATAAAGCTTTCAAATCTTTACGTGTGTTCCTCAATCAATATGTAAAAGGTAAAGACAAAAGTAAAATCAAAGTGCTGCAAAATATGGATATTTGTGTAGTGCGAAAACACACAGGACTAAAAGGACATTCACTAGCCTGCATTTCTGGGCCTATTTGCAAAAGTGAATCGAGAGGTAATTCTGAGTTTTCAGAAGACAGTTTTGTAAGCATTGTTTCTTGTTCCATGATGGTAGTATTGAGTTTCTCATACCCACGTCCACTGCTATGGATGGCAATTGTGTTTGTTTGATTTTGTTTGTATGCTTCTTCATTGAACTATGGTTCTGTGGTTGTTGTGTGACTCCATTCACCACCACAAACATGCAAAAAATTATTTTTGTTTACATTCCGTTTGTTGCTGAGTTTCATTTGTACTTTGGTACTTACTTTTGTTAGTGCTTTCATCCTTTTTAACACTAATATGAACAACTTCCTTTTGAGAAGGATTGCACTGTCCACGAGTGCTTGCAGAACTAACTTTCTACGGTATGTTTTAAGGGGTGAGGATGACTTTGGTCCTCTTCTTAGTAGATTCTGATACCAAAAGAATACCAGTACATCATCCTAAAGTAAGAAATTTGGAGGGTATTCATAGAATTTCGCACAAAAGTGGCACACGCGGCTGGCGCACAGTGTGCGCGTGCGAATGAGGGTAATTCATAGAATTTCGCACAAAAGTGGTGCACGCGGCTGGTGCACAGTGTGCGCGTGCGAATGTCTGTGCCAGCCGCATGCGCTAAAATCGATATCCGCGCACAGCGTATTCATGGATTTTACCCTCCAAAACCAGCCGTGGCACAGAGTAGTGCAGCGACCCTGCAGCAGAACCAGTTACGCCCCCAAGAACGCCCTTGCGCAAGGAAAAGCCATCAAAATTCCCAATTCAGCGCAAAGGACTGCGCTAACCCTGGACCAGTATACAGGGCTGGCAAACAGCAAATGCCGAGCGGGGAACGTGTATTACTGGGGTGCGTGGGAAGTTCCACATGCGATTTCAGCAGGGTACGTGTATTTCTGGGGTGCAGGGAAGTTTTACATGCAATTTCAGCAGGGTACATGTATTACAGGGGTGCGCAGGAAGTTCCACACGCGATTTCAGCAGGGTACGTGAATTTCTGGGGTGCGGGGAAGTTTTACATGCGATTTTAGCAGGGTACGTGTATTACAGGGGTGCGCGGGAAGTTCCACACGCGATTTCAACAGGGTACGTGTATTTCTGGGGTGTGGGGAAGTACTACACGCGTTTCCAGCAGGGTACGCGCATTACAGGGGTGCGCAGGAAGTTCCACACGCGATTTCAGCAGGGTACGTGTATTTCGGGGGTGCGGGGAAGTTCCACACGCGATTTCAGCAGGGTACGTGTATTTCGGGGGTGCGGGGAAGTTTAACATGCGATTTCACCAGGGTACGTGTATTACAGGGGTGTGCGGGATGTTCCACACGCGATATCAGCAGGGTAAGTGTATTTCGGAGGTGCGGGGAAGTTCTACACGCGATTCCAGCAGGGTATGTGTATTACAGGGGTGCGCGTGAAGTTCCACATGCGATTTCAGCAGGGTACGTATATTTCTGGGGTGCGGGGAAGTTTAACACGCGATGATAGCAGGGTACGTGTATTACGGGGGTGCGCGGGAAGTTCCACACGCGATTTCAGCAGGGCACATGTATTTCAGGGGTGCGGGGAAGTTCTACACGCGATTTCAGCAGGGTACGTGTATTTCTGGGGTGCGGGGAAGTTTAACACGCGATTTCAGCAGGGTACGTGTATTACAGGGGTGCGCGGGAAGTTCCACACGCGATATCAGCAGGGTACGTGTATTTCTGGGGTGCGGGGAAGTTTTACACGCGATTTCAGTAGGGTACGTGTATTACAGGGGTGCGCGGGAAGTTCCACAAGCGATTTCAGCAGGGTACGTGTATTACTGGGCTGCGCGGGAAGTTCCACACGCGATTTCAGCAGGGTATGTGTATTTCTGGGGTGCGGGGAAGTTTTAAAAGCGATTTCAGCAGGGAACGTGTATTACAGGGGTGCGCGGGAAGTTCCACACGCGATTCCAGCAGGGAACGTGTATTTCTGGGGTGCGGGGAAGTTCAACACGTGATTTCAGCAGGGTACGTGTATTACAGGGGTGCGCGGGAATTTCCACAAGCGATTTCAGCAGGGTACATGTATTTTTGGGGTGCGGGGAAGTTTTACACGCGATTCCAGCAGGGTACGTGTATTACAGGGGTGCGTGTGAAGTTCCACATGCGATTTCAGCAGGGTACGTGTATTTCGGGGGTGCAGGGAAGTTTAACACGCAATTTCAGCAGGGTACGTGTATTACAGCGGTGCTCGGGAAGTTTCACACGCGATTTCAGCAGGACACATGTATTTCGGGGGTGCGGGGAAGTTCTACGTGTGATTCCTGCAGGGTACGTCTATTTCTGGGGTGTGGGGAAGTTTAACACGCGATGATAGCAGGGTATGTGTATTACAGGGGTGCGCGGGAAGTTCCACAGGCGATTTCAGCAGGGTACGTGTATTTCTGGGGTGTGGGGAAGTACTACACGCGTTTCCAGCAGGGTACGCGCATTACAGGGGTGCGCGGGAAGTTCCACACGCGATTTCAGCAGGGTACGTGTATTTCGGGGGTGCGGGGAAGTTCCACACGCGATTTCAGCAGGGTACGTGTATTTCGGGGGTGCGGGGAAGTTTAACATGCGATTTCACCAGGGTACGTGTATTACAGGGGTGTGCGGGAAGTTCCACACGCGATATCAGCAGGGTAAGTGTATTTCGGGGGTGCGGGGAAGTTCTACACGCGATTCCAGCAGGGTATGTGTATTACAGGGGTGCGCGTGAAGTTCCACATGCGATTTCAGCAGGGTACGTATATTTCTGGGGTGCGGGGAAGTTTAACACGTGATGATAGCAGGGTACGTGTATTATGGGGGTGCGCGGGAAGTTCCACACGCGATTTCAGCAGGGCACATGTATTTCAGGGGTGCGGGGAAGTTCTACACGCAATTTCAGCAGGGTACGTGTATTTCTGGGGTGCGGGGAAGTTTAACACGCGATTTCAGCAGGGTACGTGTATTACAGGGGTGCGCGGGAAGTTCCACACGGGATATCAGCAGGGTACGTGTATTTCTGGGGTGCGGGGAAGTTTTACACGCGATTTCAGTAGGGTACGTGTATTACAGGGGTGCGCAGGAAGTTCCACAAGCAATTTCAGCAGGGTACGTGTATTACTGGGCTGCGCGGGAAGTTCCACACGCGATTTCAGCAGGGTATGTGTATTTCTGGGGTGCGGGGAAGTTTTAAACGCGATTTCAGCAGGGAACGTGTATTACAGGGGTGCGCGGGAAGTTCCACACGCGATTCCAGCAGGGAACGTGTATTTCTGGGGTGCGGGGAAGTTTAACACGTGATTTCAGCAGGGTACGTGTATTACAGGGGTGCGCGGGAAGTTCCACAAGCGATTTCAGCAGGGTACGTGTATTTTTGGGGTGCGGGGAAGTTTTACACGCGATTCCAGCAGGGTACGTGTATTACAGGGGTGCGCGTGTAGTTCCACACGCGATTTCAGCAGGGTACGTGTATTTCGGGGGTGCAGGGAAGTTTAACACGCAATTTCAGCAGGGTACGTGTATTACAGCGGTGCTCGGGAAATTTCACACGCGATTTCAGCAGGGCACATGTATTTCGGGGGTGCAGGGAAGTTCTACGTGTGATTCCTGCAGGGTACGTCTATTTCTGGGGTGTGGGGAAGTTTAACACGCGATGATAGCAGGGTATGTGTATTACAGGGGTGCGCGGGAAGTTCCACAGGCGATTTCAGCAGGGCACGTGTAATTCGGGGGAGCGGGGAAGTTGTACACGCAATTTCAGCAGGGTACATGTATTTCTGGGGTGCGGGGAAGTTTAACACGCAATTTCAGCAGGGTACGTGTATTACAGGGGTGCGCGGGAAGTTCCACACGCGATTTCAGCATGGTACGTGTATTTCTGGGGTGCGGGGAAGTCTAACACGCAATTTCAGCAGGGTACGTGTATTACAGGGGTGCGCGGGAAGTTCCACACGCGATATCAGCAGGGTATGTGTATTTCTGGGGTGCGGGGAAGTTTAACACGCGATGATAGCAGGGTACGTGTATTACGGGGGTGCGCGGGAAGTTCCACACGCGATTTCAGCAGGGCACATGTATTTCAGGGGTGCGGGGAAGTTCTACACGCGATTTCAGCAGGGTACGTGTATTTCTGGGGTGCGGGGAAGTTTAACACGCGATTTCAGCAGGGTACGTGTATTACAGGGGTGCGCGGGAAGTTCCACACGCGATATCAGCAGGGTACGTGTATTTCTGGGGTGCGGGGAAGTTTTACACGCGATTTCAGTAGGGTACGTGTATTACAGGGGTGCGCGGGAAGTTCCACAAGCGATTTCAGCAGGGTACGTGTATTACTGGGCTGCGCGGGAAGTTCCACACGCGATTTCAGCAGGGTATGTGTATTTCTGGGGTGCGGGGAAGTTTTAAAAGCGATTTCAGCAGGGAACGTGTATTACAGGGGTGCGCGGGAAGTTCCACACGCGATTCCAGCAGGGAACGTGTATTTCTGGGGTGCGGGGAAGTTCAACACGTGATTTCAGCAGGGTACGTGTATTACAGGGGTGCGCGGGAATTTCCACAAGCGATTTCAGCAGGGTACATGTATTTTTGGGGTGCGGGGAAGTTTTACACGCGATTCCAGCAGGGTACGTGTATTACAGGGGTGCGTGTGAAGTTCCACATGCGATTTCAGCAGGGTACGTGTATTTCGGGGGTGCAGGGAAGTTTAACACGCAATTTCAGCAGGGTACGTGTATTACAGCGGTGCTCGGGAAGTTTCACACGCGATTTCAGCAGGACACATGTATTTCGGGGGTGCGGGGAAGTTCTACGTGTGATTCCTGCAGGGTACGTCTATTTCTGGGGTGTGGGGAAGTTTAACACGCGATGATAGCAGGGTATGTGTATTACAGGGGTGCGCGGGAAGTTCCACAGGCGATTTCAGCAGGGTACGTGTATTTCTGGGGTGTGGGGAAGTACTACACGCGTTTCCAGCAGGGTACGCGCATTACAGGGGTGCGCGGGAAGTTCCACACGCGATTTCAGCAGGGTACGTGTATTTCGGGGGTGCGGGGAAGTTCCACACGCGATTTCAGCAGGGTACGTGTATTTCGGGGGTGCGGGGAAGTTTAACATGCGATTTCACCAGGGTACGTGTATTACAGGGGTGTGCGGGAAGTTCCACACGCGATATCAGCAGGGTAAGTGTATTTCGGGGGTGCGGGGAAGTTCTACACGCGATTCCAGCAGGGTATGTGTATTACAGGGGTGCGCGTGAAGTTCCACATGCGATTTCAGCAGGGTACGTATATTTCTGGGGTGCGGGGAAGTTTAACACGTGATGATAGCAGGGTACGTGTATTACGGGGGTGCGCTGGAAGTTCCACACGCGATTTCAGCAGGGCACATGTATTTCAGGGGTGCGGGGAAGTTCTACACGCAATTTCAGCAGGGTACGTGTATTTCTGGGGTGCGGGGAAGTTTAACACGCGATTTCAGCAGGGTACGTGTATTACAGGGGTGCGCGGGAAGTTCCACACGGGATATCAGCAGGGTACGTGTATTTCTGGGGTGCGGGGAAGTTTTACACGCGATTTCAGTAGGGTACGTGTATTACAGGGGTGCGCAGGAAGTTCCACAAGCAATTTCAGCAGGGTACGTGTATTACTGGGCTGCGCGGGAAGTTCCACACGCGATTTCAGCAGGGTATGTGTATTTCTGGGGTGCGGGGAAGTTTTAAATGCGATTTCAGCAGGGAACGTGTATTACAGGGGTGCGCGGGAAGTTCCACACGCGATTCCAGCAGGGAACGTGTATTTCTGGGGTGCGGGGAAGTTTAACACGTGATTTCAGCAGGGTACGTGTATTACAGGGGTGCGCGGGAAGTTCCACAAGCGATTTCAGCAGGGTACGTGTATTTTTGGGGTGCGGGGAAGTTTTACACGCGATTCCAGCAGGGTACGTGTATTACAGGGGTGCGCGTGTAGTTCCACACGCGATTTCAGCAGGGTACGTGTATTTCGGGGGTGCAGGGAAGTTTAACACGCAATTTCAGCAGGGTACGTGTATTACAGCGGTGCTCGGGAAATTTCACACGCGATTTCAGCAGGGCACATGTATTTCGGGGGTGCGGGGAAGTTCTACGTGTGATTCCTGCAGGGTACGTCTATTTCTGGGGTGTGGGGAAGTTTAACACGCGATGATAGCAGGGTATGTGTATTACAGGGGTGCGCGGGAAGTTCCACAGGCGATTTCAGCAGGGCACGTGTAATTCGGGGGAGCGGGGAAGTTGTACACGCAATTTCAGCAGGGTACATGTATTTCTGGGGTGCGGGGAAGTTTAACACGCAATTTCAGCAGGGTACGTGTATTACAGGGGTGCGCGGGAAGTTCCACACGCGATTTCAGCATGGTACGTGTATTTCTGGGGTGCGGGGAAGTCTAACACGCAATTTCAGCAGGGTACGTGTATTACAGGGGTGCGCGGGAAGTTCCACACGCGATATCAGCAGGGTATGTGTATTTCTGGGGTGCGGGGAAGTTTTACACACAATTTCAGCAGGGAACGTGTATTACAGGGGTACGCGGGAAGTTCCACCCGATTCCAGCAGGGTACGTGTATTTCTGGGGTGCGGGGAAGTTTTGAACGCGATTTCAGCAGGGCACATGTATTTCGGGGGTGCGGGGAAGTTCTACACGTGATTTCAGCAGGGTACGTGTATTTCTGGGGTGCGGGGAAGTTTAACACGCAATTTCAGCAGGGTACGTGTATTACAGGGGTGCGCGGGAAGTTCCACACGCGATATCAGCAGGGTACGTGTATTTCTGGGGTGCGGGGAAGTTTTACACGCAATTTCAGTAGGGTACGTGTATTACAGGGGTGCGCGGGAAGTTCCACAAGCGATTTCAGCAGGGTACGTGTATTACTGGGCTGCGCGGGAAGTTCCACACGCGATTTCAGCATGGTATGTGTATTTCTGGGGTGCGGGGAAGTTTTAAACGCGATTTCAGCAGGGTACATGTATTACAGGGGTGCGCGTGAAGTTCCACACGCAATTTCAGCAGGGTACATGTATTTCGGGTGTGTGGGGAAGTTTAACACGCTATTTCAGCAGGGTACGTGTATTACAGGGGTGCGCGGGAAGTTCTACACGCAATTTCAGCAGGGTACGTGTATTACAGCAGTGCTCGGGAAGTTCCACACGCGATTTCAGCAGGGTACATGTATTTCGGGGGTGCAGGGAAGTTCTACGTGTGATTCCAGCAGGGTACGTGTATTTCTGGGGTGTGGGGAAGTTTAACACGCGATGATAGCAGGGTATGTGTATTAGAGGGGTGCGCGGGAAGTTCCACAGGCGATTTCAGCAGGGCATGTGTAATTTGGGGGTGCGGGGAAGTTCTACACGTGATTTCAGCAGGGTACATGTATTTTTGGGGTGCGGGGAAGTTTAACATGCAATTTCAGCAGGGTACGTGTATTACAGGGGTGCGCAGGAAGTTCCACACGCGATTTCAGCAGGGTACGTGTATTTCTGGGGCGCGGGGAAGTCTAACACGCAATTTCAGCAGGGTACGTGTATTACAGGGGTGCGCGGGAAGTTCCACACGCAATATCAGCAGGGTATGTGTATTTCTGGGGTGCGGGGAAGTTTTACACGCAATTTCAGCAGGGTACATGTATTACAGGGGTGCGCGGGAAGTTCCACAAGCAATTTCAGCAGGGTACGTGTATTACAGGGGTGCGCAGGAAGTTCCACACGCGATTTCAGCAGGGTACGTGTATTTCTGGGGCGCGGGGAAGTCTAACACGCAATTTCAGCAGGGTACGTGTATTACAGGGGTGCGCGGGAAGTTCCACACGCAATATCAGCAGGGTACGTGTATTTCTGGGGTGCGGGGAAGTTTTACACGCGATTTCAGCAGGGAACGTGAATTACAGGGGTACGTGGGAAGTTCCACCCAATTCCAGCAGGGTACGTGTATTTCTGGGGTGCGGGGAAGTTTAACACGCTATTTCAGCAGGGTACGTGTATTACAGGGGTGCGCGGGAAGTTCCACACGCGATATCAGCAGGGTATGTGTATTTCTGGGGTGCGGGGAAGTTTTACACGCGATTTCAGTAGGGTACGTGTATTACAGGGGTGCGCAGGAAGTTCCACAAGCGATTTCAGCAGGGTATGTGTATTTCTGGGGTGCGGGGAAGTTTTAAACACGATTTCAGCAGGGTACATGTATTACAGGGGTGCGCGGGAAGTTCCACACGCGATTCCAGCAGGGTACGTGTATTTCTGTGGTGCGGGGAAGGTTTACACGCAATTTCAGCAGGGTACGTGTATTACAGGGGTGCGTGGGAAGTTCCACAAGCGATTTTAGCAGGGTACGTGTATTTTTGGGGTGCGGGGAAGTTTTACACGCGATTCCAGCAGGGTACGTGTATTACAGGGGTGCGCGTGAAGTTCCACACGCGATTTCAGCAGGGTACGTGTATTTCGGGGGTGCAGGGAAGTTTAACACGCAATTTCAGGAGGGTATGTGTATTACAGCGGTGCTCGGGAAGTTCCACACGCGATTTCAGGAGGGTACATGTATTTCGGGGGAGCGGGGACGTTCTACGTGTGATTCCAGCAGGGTACGTGTATTTCTGGAGTGTGGGGAAGTTTAACACGCAATGATAGCAGGGTATGTGTATTACAGGGGTGCGCAGGAAGTTCCACAGGCGATTTCAGCAGGGCACGTGTAATTTGGTGGTGCGGGGAAGTTCTACACGCGATTTCAGCAGGGTACATGTATTTCTGGGGTGCGGGGAAGTATAACACGCGATTTCAGCAGGGTAAGTGTATTACAGGGGTGCGGTGGAAGTTCCACACGCGATTTCAGCAGGGTACGTGTATTTCTGGGGTGCGGGGAAGTCTAACACGCAATTTCAGCAGGGTACGTGTATTACAGGGGTGCGGTGGAAGTTCCACACGCGATATCAGCAGGGTATATGTATTTCTGGGGTGCGGGGGAGTTTTACACGCAATTTCAGCAGGGTACGTGTATTACAGGGGTGCGCGGGTAGTTCCACAAGCGATTTCAGCAGGGTACATGTATTACTGGGGTGCGCGGGAAGTTCCACACGTGATTTTAGCAGGGTACGTGTATTTCTGGGGTGCGGGGAAGTTTTACACGCGATTTCAGCAGGGAACGTGTATTACAGGGGTACACGCCAAGTTCCACCCGATTCCAGCAGTGTACATGTATTTCTGGGGTGCGGGGAAGTTTTAAATGCGATTTCAGCAGGGTACGTGTATTACAGGGGTGCGCCGGAAGTTCCACACGCGATTTCAGCAGGGTACGTGTATTTCTGGGGTGCGGGGAAGTTTTACACGCAATTTCAGCAGGGTACGTGTATTACAGGGGTGCGCTGGAAGTTCCACACGCGATATCAGCAGTTTATGTGTATTTCTGGGGTGCGGGGAAGTTTTACACTCAATTTCATCAGGGTACGTGTATTACAGGGGTGCGCGGGAAGTTCCACAAGCGATTTCAGCAGAGTACATGTATTACTGGGGTGCGCAGGAAGTTCCACACGTGATTTTAGCAGGGTACGTGTATTTCTGGGGTGTGGGGAAGTTTTACACGCGATTTCAGCAGGGAACGTGTATTACAGGGGTACACGCGAAGTTCCACCTGATTCCAGCAGTATACGTGTATTTCTGGGGTACGGGGAAGTTTTAAATGCGATTTCAGCAGGGTACGTGTATTACAGGGGTGCGCAGGAAGTTCCACACTCGATTTCAGCAGGGTACGTGTATTTCTGGGGTGCGGGGAAGTCTAACACGCAATTTCAGCAGGGTACGTGTATTACAGGGGTGCGCAGGAAGTTCCACACGCGATATCAGCAGGGTATGTGTATTTCTGGGGTGCGCGGGAAGTTCCACAAGCGATTTCAGCAGAGTACATGTATTACTGGGGTGCGCAGGAAGTTCCACACGTGATTTTAGCAGGGTACGTGTATTTCTGGGGTGTGGGGAAGTTTTACACGCGATTTCAGCAGGGAACGTGTATTACAGGGGTACACGCGAAGTTCCACCTGATTCCAGCAGTATACGTGTATTTCTGGGGTACGGGGAAGTTTTAAATGCGATTTCAGCAGGGTACGTGTATTACAGGGGTGCGCAGGAAGTTCCACACTCGATTTCAGCAGGGTACGTGTATTTCTGGGGTGCGGGGAAGTCTAACACGCAATTTCAGCAGGGTACGTGTATTACAGGGGTGCGCAGGAAGTTCCACACGCGATATCAGCAGGGTATGTGTATTTCTGGGGTGCGGGGAAGTTTTACACGCAATTTCAGCAGGGTACGTGTATTACAGGGGTGCGCGGGAAGTTCCACAAGCGATTTCAGCAGGGTACATGTATTACTGGGGTGCGCAGGAAGTTCCACACGTGATTTTAGCAGGGTACGTGTATTTCTGGGGTGTGGGGAAGTTTTACACGCGATTTCAGCAGGGAACGTGTATTTCTGTGGTGCGGGGAAGGTTTACACGCAATTTCAGCAGGGTACGTGTATTACAGGGGTGCGTGGGAAGTTCCACAAGCGATTTTAGCAGGGTACGTGTATTTTTGGGGTGCGGGGAAGTTTTACACGCGATTCCAGCAGGGTACGTGTATTACAGGGGTGCGCGTGAAGTTCCACACGCGATTTCAGTAGGGTACGTGTATTTCGGGGGTGCAGGGAAGTTTAACACGCAATTTCAGGAGGGTATGTGTATTACAGCGGTGCTCGGGAAGTTCCACACGCGATTTCAGGAGGGTACATGTATTTCGGGGGAGCGGGGACGTTCTACGTGTGATTCCAGCAGGGTACGTGTATTTCTGGAGGGTGGGGAAGTTTAACACGCAATGATAGCAGGGTATGTGTATTACAGGGGTGCGCAGGAAGTTCCACAGGCGATTTCAGCAGGGCACGTGTAATTTGGTGGTGCGGGGAAGTTCTACACGCGATTTCAGCAGGGTACATGTATTTCTGGGGTGCGGGGAAGTATAACACGCGATTTCAGCAGGGTAAGTGTATTACAGGGGTGCGGTGGAAGTTCCACACGCGATTTCAGCAGGGTACGTGTATTTCTGGGGTGCGGGGAAGTCTAACACGCAATTTCAGCAGGGTACGTGTATTACAGGGGTGCGGTGGAAGTTCCACACGCGATATCAGCAGGGTATATGTATTTCTGGGGTGCGGGGAAGTTTTACACGCAATTTCAGCAGGGTACGTGTATTACAGGGGTGCGCGGGTAGTTCCACAAGCGATTTCAGCAGGGTACATGTATTACTGGGGTGCGCGGGAAGTTCCACACGTGATTTTAGCAGGGTACGTGTATTTCTGGGGTGCGGGGAAGTTTTACACGCGATTTCAGCAGGGAACGTGTATTACAGGGGTACACGCCAAGTTCCACCCGATTCCAGCAGTGTACATGTATTTCTGGGGTGCGGGGAAGTTTTAAATGCGATTTCAGCAGGGTACGTGTATTACAGGGGTGCGCCGGAAGTTCCACACGCGATTTCAGCAGGGTACGTGTATTTCTGGGGTGCGGGGAAGTTTTACACGCAATTTCAGCAGGGTACGTGTATTACAGGGGTGCGCTGGAAGTTCCACACGCGATATCAGCAGTTTATGTGTATTTCTGGGGTGCGGGGAAGTTTTACACTCAATTTCAGCAGGGTACGTGTATTACAGGGGTGCGCGGGAAGTTCCACAAGCGATTTCAGCAGAGTACATGTATTACTGGGGTGCGCAGGAAGTTCCACACGTGATTTCAGCAGGGTACGTGTATTTCTGGGGTGTGGGGAAGTTTTACACGCGATTTCAGCAGGGAACGTGTATTACAGGGGTACACGCGAAGTTCCACCTGATTCCAGCAGTATACGTGTATTTCTGGGGTACGGGGAAGTTTTAAATGCGATTTCAGCAGGGTACGTGTATTACAGGGGTGCGCAGGAAGTTCCACACGCGATTTCAGCAGGGTACGTGTATTTCTGGGGTGCGGGGAAGTCTAACACGCAATTTCAGCAGGGTACGTGTATTACAGGGGTGCGCAGGAAGTTCCACACGCGATATCAGCAGGGTATGTGTATTTCTGGGGTGCGGGGAAGTTTTACACGCAATTTCAGCAGGGTACGTGTATTACAGGGGTGCGCGGGAAGTTCCACAAGCGATTTCAGCAGGGTACATGTATTACTGGGGTGCGCAGGAAGTTCCACACGTGATTTTAGCAGGGTACGTGTATTTCTGGGGTGTGGGGAAGTTTTACACGCGATTTCAGCAGGGAACGTGTATTACAGGGGTACGTGGGAAGTTCCACCCGATTCCAGTAGGGTACGTGTATTTCTGGGGTGCGGGGAAGTTTTAAACGCAATTTCAGCAGGGCACATGTATTTCGGGGGTGCGGGGAAGTTCTACACGCGATTTCAGCAGGGTACGTGTATTTCTGGGGTGCGGGGAAGTTTAACACGCGATTTCAGCAGGGTACGTGTATTACAGCGGTGCTCGGGAAGTTCCACACGCGATTTCAGCAGGGTACATGTATTTCGGGGGAGCTGGGAAGTTCTACGTGTGATTCCAGCAGGGTACGTGTATTTCTAGGGTGTGGGGAAGTTTAACACGCAATGATAGCAGGGTATGTGTATTACAGGGGTGCGCAGGAAGTTCCACAGGCGATTTCAGCAGGGCACGTGTAATTCGGGGGTGCGGGGACGTTCTACACGCGATTTCAGCAGGATACATGTATTTCTGGGGTGCGGGGAAGTATAACATGCGATTTCAGCAGGGTATGTGTATTACAGGGGTGCGCAGGAAGTTCCACAAGCGATTTCAGCAGGGTACGTGTATTTCTGGGGTGCGGGGAAGTCTAACACGCAATTTCAGCAGGGTACGTGTATTACAGGGGTGCGCTGGAAGTTCCACACGCGATATCAGCAGGGTATGTGTATTTCTTTGGTGCGGGGAAGTTTTACATGCAATTTCAGCAGGGTACGTGTATTACAGGGGTGCGCGGGAAGTTCCACAAGCGATTTCAGCAGGGTACATGTATTACTGGGGTGCGCGGGAAGTTCCACACGTGATTTTAGCAAGGTACATGTATTTCTGGGGTGCGGGGAAGTTTTACACGCGATTTCAGCAGGGTACATGTATTTCAGGGGTGCGGGGAAGTTTAACACGCGATGATAGCAGGGTATGTGTATTACAGGGGTGCGCGGGAAGTTCCACAGGCGATATCAGCAGGGTATGTGTATTTCTGGGGTGCGGGGAAGTTTTACACGCGATTTCAGTAGGGTTCATGTATTTTTGGGGTGCAGGGAAGTTTAACACGCAATTTCAGCAGGGTACGTGTATTACAGGGGTGCGCTGGAAGTTCCACACGCGATTTCAGCAGGGTACATGTATTTCAGGGGTGCGGGGAAGTTTAACACGCGATGATAGCAGGGTATGTGTATTACAGGGGTGCGCGGGAAGTTCCACAGGCGATATCAGCAGGGTATGTGTATTTCTGGGGTGCGGGGAAGTTTTACACGCGATTTCAGTAGGGTACATGTATTTTTGGGGTGCAGGGAAGTTTAACACGCAATTTCAGCAGGGTACGTGTATTACAGGGGTGCGCTGGAAGTTCCACACGCGATTTCAGCATGGTATGTGTATTTCTGGGGTGCGGGGAAGTTTTAAACGCGATTTCAGCAGGGTACATGTATTTCGGGGGTGTGGGGAAGTTTAACACGCTATTTCAGCAGGGTACGTGTATTACAGGGGTGCGCGGGAAGTTCTACACGCAATTTTAGCAGGGTACGTGTATTACAGCAGTGCTCGGGAAGTTCCACACGCGATTTCAGCAGGGTACATGTATTTCGGGGGTGCAGGGAAGTTCTACGTGTGATTCCAGCAGGGTACGTGTATTTCTGGGGTGTGGGGAAGTTTAACACGCGATGATAGCAGGGTATGTGTATTACAGGGGTGCGCGGGAAGTTCCACAGGCGATTTCAGCAGGGCATGTGTAATTTGGGGGTGCGGGGAAGTTCTACACGTGATTTCAGCAGGGTACATGTATTTTTGGGGTGCGGGGAAGTTTAACATGCAATTTCAGCAGGGTACGTGTATTACAGGGGTGCGCAGGAAGTTCCACACGCGATTTCAGCAGGGTATGTGTATTTCTGGGGTGCGGGGAAGTTTTACACGCAATTTCAGCAGGGTACGTGTATTACAGGGGTGCGCGGGCAGTTCCACAAGCGATTTCAGCAGGGTACATGTATTACTGGGGTGCGCGGGAAGTTCCACACGTGATTTTAGCAGGGTACGTGTATTTCTGGGGTGCGGGGAAGTTTTACACGCGATTTCAGCAGGGAACGTGTATTACAGGGGTACGCGGGAAGTTCCACCCGATTCCAGCAGGGTACGTGTATTTCTGGGCTGCGGGGAAGTTTTAAACAAGATTTCAGCAGGGCACATGTATTTCGGGGGTGCGGGGAAGTTCTACATGCGATTTCAGCAGGGTACGTGTATTTCTGGGGTGCGGGGAAGTTTTACACGCAATTTCAGTAGGGTACGTGTATTACAGGGGTGCGCGGGAAGTTCGACAAGCGATTTCAGCAGGGTTTGTGTATTACTGGGCTGCGCGGGAAGTTCCACACGCAATTTCAGCAGGGTATGTATATTTCTGGGGTGCAGGGAAGTTTTAAACGCGATTTCAGCAGGGAACGTGCATTACAGCGGTGCGCGGGAAGTTCCACACGCGATTCCAGCAGGGTACGTGTATTTCTGGGTTGCAGGGAAGTTTTACACGTGATTTCAGCAGGGTACGTGTATTACAGCGGTGCGCGGGAAGTTCCACAAGCGATTTCAGCAGGGTACGTGTATTTTTGGGGTGCAGGGAAGTTTTACACGCGATTCCAGCAGGGTACGTGTATTACAGGGGTGCGTGTGAAGTTCCAAATGCGATTTCAGCAGGGCATGTGTATTTCGGGGGTGCAGGGAAGTTTAACACGCAATTTCAGCAGGGTACGTGTATTACAGCGGTGCTCGGGAAGTTCAACACGCGATTTCAGCAGGGTATATGTATTTCGGGGGTGCAGGGAAGTTCTACGTGTGATTCCAGCAGGGTACGTGTATTTCTGGGGTGTGGGGAAGTTTAACATGCAATGATAGCAGGGTATGTGTATTACAGGGGTGCGCGGGAAGTTCCACAGGCGATTTCAGCAGGGCACGTGTAATTCAGGGGTGCGGGGAAGTTCTACACGCGATTTCAGCAGGGTACATGTATTTCTGGGGTGCGGGGAAGTTTAACACGCGATTTCAGCAGGGTACGTGTATTACAGGGGTGCGCGGGAAGTTCCACACGCGATTTCAGCAGGGTACGTGTATTTCTGGGGTGCGGGGAAGTCTAACACGCAATTTCAGCAGGGTACGTGTATTACAGGGGTGCGCGGTTTGTTCCACACGCGATATCAGCAGGGTATGTGTATTTCTGGGGTGTGGGGAAGTTTTACACGCAATTTCAGCAGGGTACGTGTATTACAGGGGTGCGCAGGAAGTTCCACAAGCGATTTCAGCAGGGTACATGTATTACTGGGGTGCGCGGGAAGTTCCACACGTGATTTTAGCAGGGTACGTGTATTTCTGGGGTGCGGGGAAGTTTTACATGCAATTTCAGCAGGGAACGTGTATTACAGGGGTACGCGGGAAGTTCCACCCGATTCCAGCAGGGTACGTGTATTTCTGGGGTGCGGGGAAGTTTAACACGCGATTTCAGCAGGGTACGTGTATTTCTGGGGTGCGGGGAAGTTTTACATGCGATATCAGCAGGGTACGTGTATTTCTGGGGTGCGGGGAAGTTTTACATGCGATTTCAGTAGGGTACGTGTATTACAGGGGTGCGCGGGAAGTTCCACAAGCGATTTCAGCAGGGTATGTGTATTACTGGGCTGCGCGGGAAGTTCCACACGCAATTTCAGCAGGGTATGTATATTTCTGGGGTGCGGGGAAGTTTAACACGCAATTTCAGCAGGGTACGTGTATTACAGGGGTGCGCGGGAAGTTCCACACGCGATATCAGTAGGGTACGTGTATTTCTGGGGTGCGGGGAAGTTTTACATGCGATTTCAGTAGGGTACGTGTATTACAGGGGTGCGCGGGAAGTTCCACAAGCGATTTCAGCAGGGTATGTGTATTACTGGGCTGCGCGGGAAGTTCCACACGCAATTTCAGCAGGGTATGTATATTTCTGGGGTGCAGGGAAGTTTTAAACGCGATTTCAGCAGGGAACGTGCATTACAGGGGTGCGCGGGAAGTTCCACACGCGATTCCAGCAGGGTACGTGTATTTCTGGGTTGCAGGGAAGTTTTACACGTGATTTCAGCAGGGTACGTGTATTACAGCGGTGCGCGGGAAGTTCCACACGCGATTTCAGCAGGGTATGTGTATTTCTGGGGTGCGGGGAAGTTTTAAAAGCGATTTCAGCAGGGAACGTGTATTACAGGGGTGCGCGGGAAGTTCCACACGCGATTCCAGCAGGGAACGTGTATTTCTGGGGTGCGGGGAAGTTCAACACGTGATTTCAGCAGGGTACGTGTATTACAGGGGTGCGCGGGAATTTCCACAAGCGATTTCAGCAGGGTACATGTATTTTTGGGGTGCGGGGAAGTTTTACACGCGATTCCAGCAGGGTACGTGTATTACAGGGGTGCGTGTGAAGTTCCACATGCGATTTCAGCAGGGTACGTGTATTTCGGGGGTGCAGGGAAGTTTAACACGCAATTTCAGCAGGGTACGTGTATTACAGCGGTGCTCGGGAAGTTTCACACGCGATTTCAGCAGGACACATGTATTTCGGGGGTGCGGGGAAGTTCTACGTGTGATTCCTGCAGGGTACGTCTATTTCTGGGGTGTGGGGAAGTTTAACACGCGATGATAGCAGGGTATGTGTATTACAGGGGTGCGCGGGAAGTTCCACAGGCGATTTCAGCAGGGTACGTGTATTTCTGGGGTGTGGGGAAGTACTACACGCGTTTCCAGCAGGGTACGCGCATTACAGGGGTGCGCGGGAAGTTCCACACGCGATTTCAGCAGGGTACGTGTATTTCGGGGGTGCGGGGAAGTTCCACACGCGATTTCAGCAGGGTACGTGTATTTCGGGGGTGCGGGGAAGTTTAACATGCAATTTCACCAGGGTACGTGTATTACAGGGGTGTGCGGGAAGTTCCACACGCGATATCAGCAGGGTAAGTGTATTTCGGGGGTGCGGGGAAGTTCTACACGCGATTCCAGCAGGGTATGTGTATTACAGGGGTGCGCGTGAAGTTCCACATGCGATTTCAGCAGGGTACGTATATTTCTGGGGTGCGGGGAAGTTTAACATGTGATGATAGCAGGGTACGTGTATTACGGGGGTGCGCGGGAAGTTCCACACGCGATTTCAGCAGGGCACATGTATTTCAGGGGTGCGGGGAAATTCTACACGCGATTTCAGCAGGGTACGTGTATTTCTGGGGTGCGGGGAAGTTTAACACGCAATTTCAGCAGGGTACGTGTATTACAGGGGTGCGCGGGAAGTTCCACACGCGATATCAGCAGGGTACGTGTATTTCTGGGGTGCGGGGAAGTTTTACACGCGATTTCAGTAGGGTACGTGTATTACAGGGGTGCGCAGGAAGTTCCACAAGCAATTTCAGCAGGGTACGTGTATTACTGGGCTGCGCGGGAAGTTCCACACGCGATTTCAGCAGGGTATGTGTATTTCTGGGGTGCGGGGAAGTTTTAAACGCGATTTCAGCAGGGAACGTGTATTACAGGGGTGCGCGGGAAGTTCCACACGCGATTCCAGCAGGGAACGTGTATTTCTGGGGTGCGGGGAAGTTTAACACGTGATTTCAGCAGGGTACGTGTATTACAGGGGTGCGCGGGAAGTTCCACAAGCGATTTCAGCAGGGTACGTGTATTTTAGGGGTGCGGGGAAGTTTTACACGCGATTCCAGCAGGGTACGTGTATTACAGGGGTGCGCGTGAAGTTCCACACGCGATTTCAGCAGGGTACGTGTATTTCGGGGGTGCAGGGAAGTTTAACACGCAATTTCAGCAGGGTACGTGTATTACAGCGGTGCTCGGGAAATTTCACACGCGATTTCAGCAGGGCACATGTATTTCGGGGGTGCGGGGAAGTTCTACGTGTGATTCCTGCAGGGTACGTCTATTTCTGGGGTGTGGGGAAGTTTAACACGCGATGATAGCAGGGTATGTGTATTACAGGGGTGCGCGGGAAGTTCCACAGGTGATTTCAGCAGGGCACGTGTAATTCGGGGGAGCGGGGAAGTTGTACACGCAATTTCAGCAGGGTACATGTATTTCTGGGGTGCGGGGAAGTTTAACACGCAATTTCAGCAGGGTACGTGTATTACAGGGGTGCGCGGGAAGTTCCACACGCGATTTCAGCATGGTACGTGTATTTCTGGGGTGCGGGGAAGTCTAACACGCAATTTCAGCAGGGTACGTGTATTACAGGGGTGCGCGGGAAGTTCCACACGCGATATCAGCAGGGTATGTGTATTTCTGGGGTGCGGGGAAGTTTTACACGCAATTTCAGCAGGGAACGTGTATTACAGGGGTACGCGGGAAGTTCCACCCGATTCCAGCAGGGTACGTGTATTTCTGGGGTGCGGGGAAGTTTTGAACGCGATTTCAGCAGGGCACATGTATTTCGGGGGTGCGGGGAAGTTCTACACGTGATTTCAGCAGGGTACGTGTATTTCTGGGGTGCGGGGAAGTTTAACACGCAATTTCAGCAGGGTACGTGTATTACAGGGGTGCGGGGGAAGTTCCACACGTGATATCAGCAGGGTACGTGTATTTCTGGGGTGCGGGGAAGTTTTACACGCAATTTCAGTAGGGTACGTGTATTACAGGGGTGCGCGGGAAGTTCCACAAGCGATTTCAGCAGGGTACGTGTATTACTGGGCTGCGCGGGAAGTTCCACACGCGATTTCAGCATGGTATGTGTATTTCTGGGGTGCGGGGAAGTTTTAAACGCGATTTCAGCAGGGTACATGTATTACAGGGGTGCGCGTGAAGTTCCACACGCAATTTCAGCAGGGTACATGTATTTCGGGGGTGTGGGGAAGTTTAACACGCTATTTCAGCAGGGTACGTGTATTACAGGGGTGCGCGGGAAGTTCTACACGCAATTTCAGCAGGGTACGTGTATTACAGCAGTGCTCGGGAAGTTCCACACGCGATTTCAGCAGGGTACATGTATTTCGGGGGTGCAGGGAAGTTCTACGTGTGATTCCAGCAGGGTACGTGTATTACTGGGGTGTGGGGAAGTTTAACACGCGATGATAGCAGGGTATGTGTATTACAGGGGTGCGCGGGAAGTTCCACAGGCGATTTCAGCAGGGCATGTGTAATTTGGGGGTGCGGGGAAGTTCTACACGTGATTTCAGCAGGGTACATGTATTTTTGGGGTGCGGGGAAGTTTAACATGCAATTTCAGCAGGGTACGTGTATTACAGGGGTGCGCAGGAAGTTCCACACGCGATTTCAGCAGGGTACGTGTATTTCTGGGGCGCGGGGAAGTCTAACACGCAATTTCAGCAGGGTACGTGTATTACAGGGGTGCGCGGGAAGTTCCACGCGCAATATCAGCAGGGTATGTGTATTTCTGGGGTGCGGGGAAGTTTTACACGCAATTTCAGCAGGGTACATGTATTACAGGGGTGCGCGGGAAGTTCCACAAGCAATTTCAGCAGGGTACATGTATTACTGGGGTGCGCAGGAAGTTCCACACGTAATTTTAGCAGGGTACGTGTATTTCTGGGGTGCGGGGAAGTTTTACACGCGATTTCAGCAGGGAACGTGTATTACAGGGGTACGTGGGAAGTTCCACCCGATTCCAGCAGGGTACGTGTATTTCTGGGGTGCGGGGAAGTTTAACACGCTATTTCAGCAGGGTACGTGTATTACAGGGGTGCGCGGGAAGTTCCACACGCGATATCAGCAGGGTATGTGTATTTCTGGGGTGCGGGGAAGTTTTACACGCGATTTCAGTAGGGTACGTGTATTACAGGGGTGCGCAGGAAGTTCCACAAGCGATTTCAGCAGGGTACGTGTATTACTGGGCTGCGCGGGAAGTTCCACACGCGATTTCAGCAGGGTATGTGTATTTCTGGGGTGCGGGGAAGTTTTAAACACGATTTCAGCAGGGTACATGTATTACAGGGGTGCGCGGGAAGTTCCACACGCGATTCCAGCAGGGTACGTGTATTTCTGTGGTGCGGGGAAGGTTTACACGCAATTTCAGCAGGGTACGTGTATTACAGGGGTGCGCGGGAAGTTCCACAAGCGATTTTAGCAGGGTACGTGTATTTTTGGGGTGCGGGGAAGTTTTACACGCGATTCCAGCAGGGTACGTGTATTACAGGGGTGCGCGTGAAGTTCCACACGCGATTTCAGCAGGGTACGTGTATTTCGGGGGTGCAGGGAAGTTTAACACGCAATTTCAGGAGGGTATGTGTATTACAGCGGTGCTCGGGAAGTTCCACACGCGATTTCAGGAGGGTACATGTATTTCGGGGGAGCGGGGACGTTCTACGTGTGATTCCAGCAGGGTACGTGTATTTCTGGAGTGTGGGGAAGTTTAACACGCAATGATAGCAGGGTATGTGTATTACAGGGGTGCGCAGGAAGTTCCACAGGCGATTTCAGCAGGGCACGTGTAATTTGGTGGTGCGGGGAAGTATAACACGCGATTTCAGCAGGGTAAGTGTATTACAGGGGTGCGGTGGAAGTTCCACACGCGATTTCAGCAGGGTACGTGTATTTCTGGGGTGCGGGGCAGTCTAACACGCAATTTCAGCAGGGTACGTGTATTACAGGGGTGCGGTGGAAGTTCCACACGCGATATCAGCAGGGTATATGTATTTCTGGGGTGCGGGGAAGTTTTACACGCAATTTCAGCAGGGTACGTGTATTACAGGGGTGCGCGGGTAGTTCCACAAGCGATTTCAGCAGGGTACATGTATTACTGGGGTGCGCGGGAAGTTCCACACGTGATTTTAGCAGGGTACGTGTATTTCTGGGGTGCGGGGAAGTTTTACACGCGATTTCAGCAGGGAACGTGTATTACAGGGGTACACGCCAAGTTCCACCCGATTCCAGCAGTGTACATGTATTTCTGGGGTGCGGGGAAGTTTTAAATGCGATTTCAGCAGGGTACGTGTATTACAGGGGTGCGCCGGAAGTTCCACACGCGATTTCAGCAGGGTACGTGTATTTCTGGGGTGCAGGGAAGTTTTACACGCAATTTCAGCAGGGTACGTGTATTACAGGGGTGTGCTGGAAGTTCCACACGCGATATCAGCAGTTTATGTGTATTTCTGGGGTGCGGGGAAGTTTTACACTCAATTTCAGCAGGGTACGTGTATTACAGGGGGGCGCGGGAAGTTCCACAAGCGATTTCAGCAGAGTACATGTATTACTGGGGTGCGCAGGAAGTTCCACACGTGATTTTAGCAGGGTACGTGTATTTCTGGGGTGTGGGGAAGTTTTACACGCGATTTCAGCAGGGAACGTGTATTACAGGGGTACACGCGAAGTTCCACCTGATTCCAGCAGTATACGTGTATTTCTGGGGTACGGGGAAGTTTTAAATGCGATTTCAGCAGGGTACGTGTATTACAGGGGTGCGCAGGAAGTTCCACACGCGATTTCAGCAGGGTACGTGTATTTCTGGGGTGCGGGGAAGTCTAACACGCAATTTCAGCAGGGTACGTGTATTACAGGGGTGCGCGGGAAGTTCCACACGCGATTTCAGCAGGGTACGTGTATTTCTGGGGTGCGGGGAAGTCTAACACGCAATTTCAGCAGGGTACGTGTATTACAGGGGTGCGCGGTTTGTTCCACACGCGATATCAGCAGGGTATGTGTATTTCTGGGGTGCGGGGAAGTTTTACACGCAATTTCAGCAGGGTACGTGTATTACAGGGTTGCGCAGGAAGTTCCACAAGCGATTTCAGCAGGGTACATGTATTACTGGGGTGCGCGGGAAGTTCCACACGTGATTTTAGCAGGGTACGTGTATTTCTGGGGTGCGGGGAAGTTTTACATGCAATTTCAGCAGGGAACGTGTATTACAGGGGTACGCGGGAAGTTCCACCCGATTCCAGCAGGGTACGTGTATTTCTGGGGTGCGGGGAAGTTTAACACGCGATTTCAGCAGGGTACGTGTATTTCTGGGGTGCGGGGAAGTTTTACATGCGATATCAGCAGGGTACGTGTATTTCTGGGGTGCGGGGAAGTTTTACATGCGATTTCAGTAGGGTACGTGTATTACAGGGGTGCGCGGGAAGTTCCACAAGCGATTTCAGCAGGGTATGTGTATTACTGGGCTGCGCGGGAAGTTCCACACGCAATTTCAGCAGGGTATGTATATTTCTGGGGTGCGGGGAAGTTTAACACGCGATTTCAGCAGGGTACGTGTATTACAGGGGTGCGCGGGAAGTTCCACACGCGATATCAGCAGGGTACGTGTATTTCTGGGGTGCGGGGAAGTTTTACATGCGATTTCAGTAGGGTACGTGTATTACAGGGGTGCGCGGGAAGTTCCACAAGCGATTTCAGCAGGGTATGTGTATTACTGGGCTGCGCGGGAAGTTCCACACGCAATTTCAGCAGGGTATGTATATTTCTGGGGTGCAGGGAAGTTTTAAACGCGATTTCAGCAGGGAACATGCATTACAGGGGTGCGCGGGAAGTTCCACACGCGATTCCAGCAGGGTACGTGTATTTCTGGGTTGCAGGGAAGTTTTACACGTGATTTCAGCAGGGTACGTGTATTACAGCGGTGCGCGGGAAGTTCCACAAGCGATTTCAGCAGGGTACGTGTATTTTTGGGGTGCAGGGAAGTTTTACACGCGATTCCAGCAGGGTATGTGTATTACAGGGGTGCGTGTGAAGTTCCAAATGCGATTTCAGCAGGGCATGTGTATTTCGGGTGTGCAGGGAAGTTTAACACGCAATTTCAGCAGGGTACGTGTATTACAGCGGTGCTCGGGAAGTTCAACACGCGATTTCAGCAAGGTATATGTATTTCGGGGGTGCAGGGAAGTTCTACGTGTGATTCCAGCAGGGTACGTGTATTTCTGGGGTGTGGGGAAGTTTAACACGCAATGATAGCAGGGTATGTGTATTACAGGGGTGCGCGGGAAGTTCCACAGGCGATTTCAGCAGGGCACGTGTAATTCGGGGGTGCGGGGAAGTTCTACACGCAATTTCAGCAGGGTACATGTATTTCTGGGGTGCGGGGAAGTTTAACACGCGATTTCAGCAGGGTACGTGTATTACAGGGGTGCGCGGGAAGTTCCACACGCGATTTCAGCAGGGTACGTGTATTTCTGGGGTGCGGGGAAGTCTAACACACAATTTCAGCAGGGTACGTGTATTACAGGGGTGCGCGGGAAGTTCCACACGCGATATCAGCAGGGTATGTGTATTTCTGGGGTGCGGGGAAGTTTTACACGCAATTTCAGCAGGGTACGTGTATTACAGGGGTGCGCAGGAAGTTCCACAAGCGATTTCAGCAGGGTACATGTATTACTGGGGTGCGCGGGAAGTTCCACACATGATTTTAGCAGGGTACGTGTATTTCTGGGGTGCGGGGAAGTTTTACATGCAATTTCAGCAGGGAACGTGTATTACAGGGGTACGCGGCAAGTTCCACCCGATTCCAGCAGGGTACGTGTATTTCTGGGGTGCGGGGAAGTTTTAAACGCAATTTCAGCAGGGTACGTGTATTTCAGGGGTGCGCAGGAAGTTCCACAAGCGATTTCAGCAGGGTACATGTATTTTTGGGGTGCGGGGAAGTTTTACATGCGATTCCAGCAGGGTACATGTATTACAGGGGTGCGTGTGAAGTTCCACACGCAATTTCAGCAGGGTACATGTATTTCGGGGGTGTGGGGAAGTTTAACACGCTATTTCAGCAGGGTACGTTTATTACAGGGGTGCGCGGGAAGTTCCACATGCAATTTCAGCAGGGTACGTGTATTTCTGGGGTGCGGGGAAGTTTAACACGCAATGATAGCAGGGTATGTGTATTACAGGGGTGCGTGGGAAGTTCCACATGCGATTTCAGCAGGGTATGTGTATTACAGGGGTGCGCAGGCCTCCACTCATGTCCCCTTGCACACCCACCCCCCAGCAGTGCGGGTCACCTGCCAGCAGGCCCCCACTCATGTCTCCTTGCACCCCCACCCCCCAGCACTGAGGGGCACCTGCCAGCAGGCCCCCACCCATGTCCCCTTGCACCCCCACCCCCCAACAGTGCAGGGCACCTGCCAGCAGGCCCCCACTCATGTCCCCTTGCACCCCCACCCCCCAGCAGTGCAGGGCACCTGCCAGCAGGGCCCCACTCATGTCCCCTTGCACCCCCACCCCTCAGCAGTGCAGGGCACCTGCCAGCAGGCCCCCACTCATGTCCCACTCATGTCCCCTTGCACCCCCACCCCCCAGCAGTACGGGGCACCTGCCAGCAGGCCCCCACTCATGTCACCTTGCACCCCCACACCCCAGCATTGTGGGGCACCTGCCAGCAGGCCCGACACTTGTCCCCCAGCCAACAAGTCATCACAATCTAGATCCCTGGCCCTTATGGCCAGCCTCCACATGCCAAAGACCCACCCAAGTATTGCATCCACCCACATAGAAATGCAAATTACATGATACAACCCCAATGGCAAGTATGTAAATTAACACATGTCTGTCACACACACACAATGGGTGCAAGTGAATGTCAAAACCCATATCATGACATGCATGAAACCAATGAGATGATACCACAAATGGAAGAATAAAAAAATATATATTAAAGACAACATGAACGTAAATCAAATCAAACACACAACAATAGGAATAACAAAAGAAATGGTCCATGTCCGATAAATAATGAAAATCAAGAAAACATAAGCAAAAGAAATCCCAAAATAAATGTTGTCCAAAGTCACAGTTCCAAAAATCAAATCCAAGGGAAAATAAAAAGTAAAAACCATTGCTCCATGGTGAACACAAAAAACATATCAAAAAAGAAGAATCCAATGTAAAACTATGTACAATTGAAGAATCCAGGGTCCATGAGCCCAACTTAAGAAATGAAACCTACCAAAAACTACTACCTAATAAAAAAACTATATACAAAAATGTGGTCCATTGTCCAAGCGGTCCAAAATAAAGAAAAAATCAAAGGAAACCTAAAACTAACTAACTATTTACAAGGGCAGCGGGCAAGTCCAACGGCTCACATGTTGATGTTCCGGGCCAGGGCATCATCGAACTCCTGTTCGATGTCCTGGAGGCGGTCCTCTTCCATGGCCCGAGGGTTTGCAGGGACGATGACATCTGGAACTCCAGGTCCCTGCGAATGGCCTCGAGGCACTCGGCCCACCTCAGTGCCCTACGCATAGAGTTCTCCGCCCTGACCATCGTGAGCCATGCCTCTTCCGCCTGCTGCCACTCCGCATCTATCGCATGGCCCAACCGCTGCCACACGGAAGACACTTCCCGTCCAGGGTCCGCGTGCCCTCCAGCCGATGCCTGCCCCTCCGATGATGAAGGCCCCGAGCCATCATGGCTCCCACCTTGTTGCTGCTGCTGCTGTGCTGCTGCCTGTGCCCTGACTCCTGCTTCCATGCACGTCCTCCTCCAGCTGGGGTGAAGTTGTTGAGGTGGCCACCCCTGCTGGACGTCCGACTCCCGACTGTGGCAGGGATGTGTCCTCCACCAGCCTGGCCGCAGGGTCAGAGGCAGCTCCACAGGGCACCCAGGTGACACATGGGTGGGAAGATGGCACGGAGGACGAGGCAACTTCAGTGCACTCACCAAACACAACTCCCGCTACCCTCTCTTTCTGTACACCACACCCAGGAAACCTGATTGGTTGATCCTCCGATGTTCACGGACATCCACGACTGTTGGTGATCTCCGCAGTCCCCTTTCCATGCCAGGCACCCTTAAAAGACATAGATGGCATGTGTGTTGCCCGCGGACTACCACAGTGAACGTGGATGCCATAAAACAGAGCAGCCGTTCTACCCTTTCCATTTTCTTCTTTCTAACACTACCTCATTGGCTGCTTTCAAACAGTCACACATCCATCCACCCATCACATTAAAAAACTATACACCTAACCATGTCATCTCAGTTCAACACTTCAGGTGTACACTTGAACTAACACGACATAGCTTATATTTTTAAAATATTTTCTTCAACTCTTTTACAAACATATATAGAGGGTTCCTGCTACTTATCCTATAATATGCTTCTCAGTAAACATATTCTCTTTTTTATCCACTCTAGCAAAATCCATGTATTGCAGCATTCAGCACCTGCTGACATCAAGCAGCAAATACGTACAATGCTACGCGTTTCAATGTTTCTTTTTAGGAGCAATTTGATGAAAGTAAAAAAATGCACATGTGCCTTTATAGCAGCACTGTGTGGAACCTGTTTCTAAAAGAAAGGAAAATCGGATGCAAAACATTTGTATAACATTTTAAGTGGCACTAGGTGTGTGAAAGTGTAATATTCTGGCAGTACATGCACTCTTGCCAACATGACCCATTACAATGTGTAGGTGCTTAGCAAGTCTTCATTTTTTCTTTGCATTTTGTGACATTGTAATTCCACTTCTTCCATTATAAAACCCAGACTACCGTTTCCAGAATGCAAAGAAAAAAACAGGACTTGACTGGAAGATTCAAAAGTGTGACATTTATATTGAATGAAAAATATAAACTCTGGTGCGTTTAAACATTTTTCTTTTTAACAGCATTTTGATGAAAGTAAAAAAATGCACATGTGCATTTATAGCAGCACTATGTATACATTGTTTCTAAAAGAAACAAAAAGCATGTGCAAAACAATTGTAGAACAATTTTAAGTGACACGTAGTATGTGGAAGTTTAATGTGTTGGCAGCACATGTATACTTGTTAATATAACCCATTCCAAACTGAGGGTGCTTATCCAGTCCTGTTTTTTTCTGTGCAATCTGGGACTTGTAGTCCGATTTTTAAAATGGGAAAAGTGGAACTACTACGCAGAAAAACGATGACAACATAAGCACCTACAAAATGTAATGGATCATGTTGGCAAGTATGCATGTACTGTCAACATATTAAACTTACACACACCAAGTGCCACTTAAAAATGGTCTGCATATCTTGCCATGTACTTGTACAACTATTTTACACAAAGAGCTCCTATAAACGTACATTTGCATTTCTTAAATTTCATGAAAATGCTCTTTTAAAGGTCAACATTTTAAATGTTTCATTCAATACAAATGTCAACACTTTTCAACCTCACTCATTACGTCCCTTACACTGCCACCATTTTCCATCGGCTCCCACATATCTGTAAACCGACAACAACAATCCGCCATTCCATTACTACTAGGCCACAGTTTCCCTATTCTTTAAAAACACTGCAACACAATACACATACGTTACACCAGAAACACAGCACTTTCTTTATTAAAATCAGCAGCTCAAAAAACCTAGATATGCACCTTTTCTCACACCCATGTTTGCCCTGTTCCATCTAAGGTGCAAAATAGACCTTCTTATGCTCCAATTCTTCTAACAACATAGTTAACACACTTTAGTACATCACTCATGACACAACTTCATTAACTCTTTTTCCCAACAACTCCTCCTACTTTCATAAATAAAAATTGTACTTACTAAAATTACTTCACCATCACCACACATACCCACTAACTTTCTTTTACAATTACAGGAAAGATGAAGATTGCTGAAGACAGCTGCCGAAAAAAGAATAACCCTCAAATCCTACAAAGTACATTAATGTGCCATCTATATTTCTCTAATTGTAACAATGTACTTCCACTATACATTAGCCTAGATTATTCTTCTCAAATCAACATGTATTTTACTCTTACTCATTATATTGCACCATTCACACTCTTTCAATTCCCATCTAAACACCACCATTATAGCACCCACTGTTTTCCTCAAAACATCATAATGCCCCTACTTATTCAATCACACCACCACTCCCTTACTCACTAACCCAATCCCATTGCACCTCTACAAACTCTTATTTTTACAACCTTCCCAACCCCATCTATTATGCCACTTCACCATCAAACATCACTCTATTCATCTGAACAGTCACACCCACACACCAATGCCGAATAGAAGCATATACATTTCACAACGTTCAAACCCAAACTTTATTTTTTCTCAACAGACACAACAAAATTCCTAGTAAAAGCAATTCTTTAGAAAAGAAAGAATAAATGGAGCAGATAAAAATAAAAGCATGCTGGATAGTCATTGACCTCTAAAACGATGTATAGAAAATATACAAACACAAGAGCTAATAACATCACTCAACAAAACTAAACCAGTCACCGTTAAACAGATAAGGCCCCTCTAACAAAAACGAAAAGTAACAAAAGATGTACAAACAAAAGCAGACCTACTAGTGAATCTAACACTATATCTACCAATATTAACGTTGCCACTGTAAAGCAATCCAAAACATTTATTTTACAAGAAATGTTCCACTGTAGAGTTCTTAACAATCTTATGAAAACAGCTGAAAAGACTACAGCAGGAGACTAATTCTCGAAGCCCTAATTGACAGCACATTTCTACAAAAGAGAACATTGTTCATATTGATTTTAAACAGAATAAAACCACTAAATTAATCAATAAATTACAAAAAGTACTTTTAAACATGCGCAATGTCAATATAGATACTTCAAACTTCAATGAAGAGGTTTATAAACAAAACAAAAAACAATTGCCATAGACATTAATGGCCAAGAGTATGAAATGGTAAGAGACACCATTACGGCAAAATAAACCCTTCTAGAATAAACTTTGAACCAAATGTTCCTTTCACTCAAACAAACAGTCCAGTGTACAAATGGATATGCAGCTCAATGTGTATTGCATCCCAACAATCCTTAAACATCTTTACAACAATTCCTCAATCACTATGTGAAACTAAAAGACAAAAGTAAAACGAAAACTTTACAAACCATAGACTCTTGTCCAGTACAGAGCCACACTGGACTTCAAGGACATTTATTAGCCTGCATTTTAGGAACTGATTGCAAAAGCACCTTCCACCACATCAAAATGTTAGCAACACACCATTCTGTTATACAGGATCATGTGCATAGACTATACTATGCAAAAAGTCCTGCTCTAGAACATCAAATTTAAAATAAAATGCTCCTACATAGAACAGCCAAAGAACTACTTAGAGAAATAGAGCACATCCTAAGTAAATAATCTGGAACTGAAGTTGACTTACAAAATTCAGTAATTTCAGAAAACATTAGCAAAAACGTCACAAACACCAATCACCTAACAAACAAATACAAAAAAGAAATAAATAAGTTTCAAAACATATTTGCTGAAATATCAGAAAGGCATGTGTCTGTTTTCACAGATCTTTTTATAAAAAGAACACAAAAAATCCCAATGGGTCCAATTAGCTTTATATCTAACAGCAGAAAATATATACTAAATAACTGACCCCTCAATAGTTTGCACGTGCTGAAACACAAATATTGACAATAACCAAATGCCATCATGTGCTATCACTAATAACTTAGAAATATTCACACTTCCAAAGGCTCTCCAACAACTTAACGTGTTTGAGAGCATTACAATCCAAACAGGACACCCATTTCAAGCTATAATGTGCCTTTAACCAAAAACAGTCAAATTGCCTTCATCTGAGTTACTAAAGGGCATCCGTGGCAAAGTAGTATACTTGTCATTGGCCCTCATTACAACTCAGGCGTTAAGGGTTAACGCCACCGTTAACCCTTAACGCCTGATTCCCACCTTAACGCCTGCTTTTTGCAGGCGTTAAGTTCCATGGTGCTAAGGCACCCTGGTGCTAATTACGGCACCGTAATTTACGGTGCCGTAATTAGCGCCTTCCCCACTCCCATTATGCCCTATGGGGCAAAAATGGGAATGGGGAAGGGAAAATGGGAAATGGGGATTTACAGCCCCACTCACCTTGTAATGGGGCGGTAAATCCACCATCCACCATGGTGTAAACGTAGTTTACACCATGGTGGTAAAGTCGGTGCACTTAGCACCTCAGTTGTAATGATTGGATCTTAAAGAAAATGCAGAAACTCTAAGAGTACAACGGCCAATACATCAGTCCTTGATTGAACTAGATAATGTGTACCAACAAAAGACAACATTTTTTGGCAACAACGAGTCAACTTAAACAAAGTTAGATCATCCCTACAATATATGAAAGAAAACAATGAATACTACAAAGATATGAACATAGAGAAAAACTTTTACAGCCCACATTTTAGACCAGTATACAATTCACCCACTACACTTCAAAGACATAATTAAAGATACATTAGAAACATATCAAATGTGTCAAGCCAAAGGATCCCCAATGAGCATATGGGAAAAATGAGTAAAAGCACGTTTTCTACCTCTACTCTTTCCTACAGGAAAAAGGAGGAAGATATGAAGAAAGGTCTACACTAATTAGTGCATCAGAATATAGATCTTTACAAATGTATTCTGAAGACCCCAGATTTAGACAAAATGTAGAATACATTTTCCACATCCTGTTAGAAAGTGAACTAGCAACTCTATGTTATGGAGTTGCACACACATTAAAAAAAGTCTCTAATTGTTTTAACATATCTGCTACTGAACTGCTTCAAAAATGTAAAGATAAAGATGAAGTTTTGCAGTCATGTATTACAAATCTCTTGGCAAACATGCGTGGTACAAAAGAATACTGGTTAAGACATCATGCAGATGTACATTGTATGCGAAGAAACCTAGGCACACCCACAAGTTTTGTTGCTTTATGTTGTAGAGAGTACTCATGGGATGACTTGCACAAAGCGAACCAAAATAAAGACGGAATAGATATGAAAAAACGAGCTGAAGGAAGATGACTGCTGCACTCCTGACCGTTGGTTGCCCGGTGAAGCCCTGCTGCAGGTCCGAATTGCCTGAAACTCCCTCAATAGAGAAGCCCTTCAAGGATGACTTCTTCCCTTGAGCTGATGGGATCAACCAACTCGCAAGCCGCCTAGACACCATCTCCATACTGGTCGAATTTTCTTCAGAGTGCTGTTGAAAGCTGGATAGCCAGTGAGAAGGATACCAGTTTTTGGAATTTAAGGCACTGAATCTGTTTATGTTGGAGTCTATCTATGATGCCTGCTCTCCTGAGCTGAGACAGCACTTAGCTGACTCTAAGGAAATTGATTCAAAGAAAGTAGCTAGGGCTGCTGACTTGTGGGTTGCCAACAGGGCTACTCACAAGGATTCTGGGGCAACTCAGAAGAAGGATGAGGGAAAGCAGCACAAGAAAGATAACAAAGAGAATTCCAATACCTCCAATCCAAAAGAGGGCCACAGACATAAGAGGGGTAAGCCCCCTGGGAAACCGAATCAGACTAGTGAAACCTCTGGTTCTTAACCAGAGGAGGACAGACCAAACCCCCATTCATAAAGACATTTGGTACAAATTATGCTTGTGGGTCAACTGACCATGTGAAAGGGGATCCCAGGTGTAAGGGTAAACCTTCAGGGATCCACACTGTCTCCTTAGCCTTCTCCCCAGAGGAAGAAGTACGAATGGCAAGTGGAAACTTTCACCTACTAGGTGAGTGAAAGTCTCAGCCAGTGTTTCTTTAGTGTCCCTGGTTCTGTGGGAACAACAGAACTTTGATGTCTACAATTCCATCCCACACAATACAAAGACAGTGTTCTTGTGAATGTTCAGAAGACCACTGCCATCCGAGACACTGGGGCCAGTGTTGTGATTAACTTTGCATTCATCTGGTGCAAGTGACTAGAATCTTGAGATGGAATGCAGGGCTTAGAATGTTTATCTATGAGTGAGTTCCAGGTTTGTTAGTTGCAAGGATGTAAGCCCTGAGAGAGGATGCCGGTGGGTGTCCTATGTCCCCTTTTACTTACCTGACTCTAAGAACTGTATTTGGTGTACCTAAACTTAAGTAAATAACTCAACAGTTCACTGGAGTGTCAGAGTCATTTGTGGCCAAACCCTGAACTCAACAGCCAGCATTACTGTAGTGGATGAATCCTTTTTCAAGGTAGAGGATGTTGCTAAGGTACCCAAATACCTCACTAAACTTGCTGGAGGCCCTGTCCAAATGCTTCCAGTTACCATCTCTCATCCAGTGCAATGACATGACTGTCAAGATACCTGTAAGTGTGCAGAGTGAAGTACCTGGGAGAGTCTGGTTGGGGAATGACTTAAAAACTCTTGGAGTTGTATCACGCAACCCCAGGCCTCCTAGAAAAAGGAAACAGGAGCAGACAAGGACGACCAGAGAGAGTACCTTAAGAGGCTCTCTAGGGGAAGGTATAGAGGAAACTATAACCCCCAGTCCACAGGACTTCCTGACTGCCATTTCTAAGAAAAGGGAGGAAAATGGGAAACCTAAAATCTCAAAGAAGAAGCCAGCCAGCACTCCTGTGCTACCTACAAGGACATCCCCAGAGGACTTTCCAAAGTCACACCTGTGACTCCTCCACCAGCTGAGGCTGAGTGTGAGGAACCACCTAGTGTGGTTGAATCAGCTGCTGAGGAATCAGAGCTAGAACAGGACCTTGCTCCTGTTGGAGATTTGGACCCTGCAGACCATCCTGAGCTGCAGTCATTACTGGCAGAAGGTGGACCCTGTAGGGAAGATTTCAGCAAAGGTAAAAGAGAGTGTCCTACTATTGAAGGTCTTTGCCAACAGGCAGCTTCCCAGCTGGAAGGGCAAGAGCCAGGGAAGCATAGTTTATACTGGGAATATGGCCTCTTCTACAGTGAACCAACTCAGTCTATTCCAGGGGACTACAGAAGACTTGTAGTGCCTCTAGAAAGCAGACAACAGTTCCTACAGTTATCCCATGAGATTCCTTTGGCTGGTCACTTGAGTTACAAGAAAACTAAGGAAAGGCTTTCTCTGTATTTCTACTGGCCGAAGTTGGGGTCTGATGTAGATAAATTATGTAGGAGCTGTCACACTTGTCACACTTTTCAGATCTCTGGCAAGAGTGGAGCCAAGAATGTGGCACTCTCTGTGCCTCTCCCAGTGATGGGAGTCCCTTTTGAGAGGGTACGAATCGAGATTGTTGCTCCCTTAGATCCTCCAACTTCTTCAGGCAACAGGTTTATCCTGGTTGTAGTAGACCATGCTACTAGGTATCCTGATGCAATACCTATGAGGACTGTTAAAGCTCAGGTTGTTGCTAAGGCCCTACTTGGTATTTATACCAGGATAGGTTTTCCTAAGGAAGTCATATCTGACAGGGTGTCCAATTACATGCCCCGCTAAATGCAGGCCATGTGAAAGAACTGTGGAGTGACTTACAAGTTCTCAACTGCCTACCATCTACAGACAAATGGTTTGGTAGAGAGGTTTAACCGTACAATGAAGAGCATGGTAGGTGCTTTAGAGAAACCCCTTAGAAGAAAGTGGGACCTTCTACTGCCATGCTCTCTATTTGCTTATAGAGAAGTCCCTCAGGAGGGAGTTGGATTTAGTCCCTTTGTGCTTCTGTATGGCCATCCAGTTAGAGGTCCCTTGGCTGTAATTAAGGAGGGGTTGGAGAGTGCTCCATCTCCAAGCCAGTGAGAGTCACTGACTATGTGATAGGTCTCCAGAGGAGAATGTCACACATGATGGCAGAAGCATCAGATAACTTAAAAGCAGGTCAGGCTCTGGTGAAGCATTGGCATGACCAAAAGGCCAACATGGTTGAGTTTACTCAAGACCAGCACATTTTAGTTATGGTACCAACAAGGCAGAGGGCCTTACAGACAAATGGATAGGACCCTTCAAGGTTGGGGGCAAACATGGAGATGTCAACTCTCTGGTAGATTTAGGCAATCCTAAGGAGGCTCCCAGAGTCTTTCAAACCAACCATCTAAAAGCTTATCTCTCAAGACCAGAAGTAGGAGCTTTGCTTCTAGCTTCAGCTCAAGAGGAGGAGGAGAGTGAACCTCTACCTGACCTGCTCAGAGGACAGCCTTTAGATGAGAAGATAGAAGGAGTCAATTTCTCTTCTAATCCGACACTGGAAAAAAAGGAGGAGTGCAAATTTCTGTTAAATCGGTTTGCCTCACTGTTTTCACTATCACCAGGCTTGACCTCTTGGGGCCAGCATGATATTCTCACTGGTGACTGTTTACCTGTTAAAAGCAGAGTTTACAGGATGTCAGATCATGTAAGAGCCCACATAAAGAAAGAGGTCAACAAGATGCTTGATCTCGGGGTAATAGAGCCATCTACCAGTCCAGGGTCTAGACCAGTTGTACTAGTGCCACAGGCATGATCCAAGGATTGAGATTCTGAGTAGAATATAGAGCTCTTAAGGCAGTCACAAAGACTGATGCCCATCCTTTACCAAGGACAGATGAACTGGTGGACAAACTTGGTTCAGCCAAATACTTCATTACATTTGATCTTGCTTCAGGCTATTGGCAAATAGCACTGACAGACCATGCCAAGGAGCAAATGCATTATCCACTCCAGCAGGCCTCTACCAGTTTAAGGGAATTTGTTTTGGACATAACTTTTGGACTAAAGAATGCACCTGCAACATTCCAAACAATGGTTAATCAAGTTCTGAATGGGATGGAGGACTTCTGCATGGCATACTTGGATGACATTGCAGTGTTCATCCCTAGTTGGAAAGAACACATTGCCCACTTAGGATATGATTTGCAGCCTCTTGGGCAGGCCCATCTGACCATAAAGGTAAGTAAGTGTCAAATTGGTCGGAGTAAAGTGGTCTACCTTGGACATGAGTTAGGAGGAGGTGAAATCAGGCCATTGCCTAGCAAGGTACAAGCTGTACAAAACTGGACCACTCCTACTACTCAAACCCAAGTGATAGCCTTCCTAGGCCACACTGGTTACTATAGGAACATCATAGAGAACTATGGGACCATAGCTTCTCCCTTGAATGTGATCTCCTCACCCAAATTTCCCAAAAAGGTCAGGTGGAATGAGAAGTGCACTCAAGCATTTGAAGGACTTAAGAAAGCCCTTTGTCAAGCTCCAGTCTTAAGAGCTCCTGACTACAACCAAACCTTCAGTGTGCAAACAGATGCTTCCAATACAGACATAGGTGCAGTTATGAGTCAGCTGGATGAGAAAGGTAGGGAGCACCCCATTTGTTTATGTGTTTCATCAGCAAGAAGCTGAAGGAACCAGAAACAAGGTGGGCAACCATTGAAAGAGAATGTTTTGCTATTGTGTGGTCACTGAAGAAGTTTAGATCATACAGACTGACCACCAACCCTTGAGATGGTTGATGCAAATGAAAGGGCACAACTCTAAACTACTGAGATGGTCAATCAGCCTGCAAGGGTTTGATTTTTTCATTGAACACAGGTCTGGGTGTCACAACCAAAATGCTGATGGTCTCTCAAGGATGTTTGACCGACTGGAGTAAGGAGATTCATCCAGGAGTGGATTAAATCTTCCTGTCCCTTAGTCTGGGGGGGACAAGTGTTAGGGAGAATTTTCAAGAATATGCTAATTTCCCTTACCTTTTGAGACCCCCAGCAACTTTGCTGGATTTCTAGGATTTTAATTTTTACCTGGAAAGAGTGTGAGCCTTTTTTTCCCACTCTTTCATGTATTTTGATGTGTGTTTTACTTTTGTGTTCTTTGGATATCGAGTTTTTAGACAAACTCCATGGGTATCATCTTTTTCTTGTGTGTCACACAGCATCTTCAGTGCAGTGGCAGAGGGATGTCTTTCAGACTTCCCAAGGTTTAAATAACTTCTCTGAGACTGACTACCGTCTCCCAGTGCATGTAAAGTTAAATTGACTTTGCTAATTTGTTTGTCTATTTGTTTGTTTGTTTGTTTGTTTGTTTGTTTGTTTGTTTGTTTGTTTGTTTGTTTGTTTATTCATTTATAATGTGTGCCAGATCTAAAGGTATCAGGGCGCAGAAGGATACAAGGAAATACAAAGCTTAGGTTACAGGAATAAGTTACACATCATAAGCGGTAGAGCAATGGTACATATACAAGAAATTAAGTGAGCAATCTTCCTATAGTGCTGGAGGGGGAGTGCTGGAGGGGTTACCTAGCATCCCCTATGGCTATGTCTAAACACTCATATAACAGTAAAATCTTACCCTTTCCTCTTGAAATGGCTGTAGGCAGTGGTTTTAGAACAAGCTACCATGATTTTTCCCGACCAACAACACCGGTAGCTAAAAATCGGGTCAGCCATCTTTTTCAATATGGCGCCCAAGACCCCACTGTAAAAACAGACTCCAGTCATCCTTTTTTGCTGTTTATTTTAGGAAAGGTCCTTCTAGTGTTTGTCTCTGTGCGCCAAACCTGGTTTGGTCCCTTTGTTCGATGCCCTTTGGCGGGCTTCAGTGCTGAAGCCCTCCTCTGGAGCCTGAGTGTCTGGGGTGGACAGGATGTGAGCGAGGTTCCTGGAACTCCCTGTGCTTAGTCTCCTAGGAGACCTGAATGCACTCTGGCATGATTGGCTGGCTGACTGTCCAGCAAGGACAGCCACCCTGTTGGGTGAGTGACAGCTAGGCTGGAATTAATGGGAGAAAACTGTTTAAAAGCAGGTCTCTGGGACTTGGAAGGCAGTGTCGACCACTGGAACAAAAGAACCGAAGACGAGCTGAAGGAAGACGACTGCTGCAGCTCCTGGACCGTTGGTTAGCCTGGTGAAGCCCTGTTGCAGGTCCGAATTGCCTGAAACTCCATCGATAGAAAAGCCCTTCAAGGACGACTTCTTCCCTTGAGCTGGTGGGAACAACCAACTCAGAAGCCACCTGGACACTGTCTCCATACTGGTCGAATTTCCTTCAGAGTGCTGTTGAAAGCTGGATAGCCAGTGAGAAGGATACCAGTTTTTGGAATTTAAGGCACTCACACCTTAAACCAACATTTAGCCAAGCTTGTGGATTTTTCCCTGGGCAGTGCAGGAACCTCCCGACATCCTCCTTCTTGTCCCCACAACTGAAGGTCAGGAACAGTGAGATCTGCAGGAACTCCCAGGAACAACTGCCGCAGCTACAGCTCTTCTTCATCCATAAGGTACTGTGCAAACGCGGTGTGGAAATCCTTTCTGCTGCAGTGAAGGTTTGTGAAACTTTCCCTACTTTGGAGTCTTGTTCGCTCCTAACCCGACATGTAATTCTTTTTCTGGCAAACTACTTCTAAGAACATTGGCAAAGATGTAACTGTTTACTACCAGAACTGTGCTGTCCTATTCAAGACACTGAACCATTGACTTTGGCCCAGACCTATTGAATTGAATTGCCTCTTGTAGTGAACTGAAACTATTTGCCCTGTCTCTGAAAGTAACTGTGTTATGATTCTTATAACCTTTGTCTTTCTACCTCTTTTGAAAGTTACTGAAGTGCCATTTTGCTCCCACTTGAGGGGAGCCTAACTTGTTCAGAAATGTATTGGTTGTGTACTGTAGTGTATTATAATGTGATATTGAGCTGCTTCCTACTAGTGGAATGTTTTCTGAATGTCTAAATACATGTATATTCTTTTACCAAGAAACCTTGAGTAAGTGTTTGCTTGAACTACTGTGATTGCAAGTCCTTTTTGTAACATCTTGTACTACTCACATCCCTATTGAGATACGTCTGGCTGCTCAGCCATTGCTACCACATAACTGTGTAGTATAGGCTTCTACCAAAGGTGAGATTGGTCTTATTTCAGTACACTGAGTACTTGTGGAATGCGAGTGAGTGTTGGCTTTTTTGTATGGCTTGTCTTTGCAAAGGTTGCAGGCCTTCGATCAACTCACGGTTTTTCCTGGCATGTTGTAGATGTGATACAATATATAGTCCGCAGTGTGTTTACGTATTAGTAAAGGTTAGCTGGGACAGTACTAATACAGTTCTGAAAACAATCTTTTTGAAGTCATTACCTTATGCCGACTTGGGCCCCCTTGTTCTCTCTCTGCCACTAGTCAACCGTCTCTCTCACTAGCAGCACACTGAATCCCAGGAGCCCAGAATCAAAGAACACAAAACCCTCAACACACTCTGCACCGCTCCGCTAAGGCACAAAATGTTTGTAGTCTTGATCCCACCTCCAGCAGTCAATAGCAATCAAAGACTCCCCAAGGTAGTGTTGATCCCTCCTCCAGCAGTCAATAGGAAGGAAAGACTCTCCAAGGGTAGGGTCTCCAGCAAAACATTTGACACACTCACACTTTAAACAAAAATAACATAGCGATGTCAAGAATCTGATGTTCAGACACATTTGTTTGCCAATCCTCTACTGTGGCACTTCACGTGGCAACCCATTTGTAGCATATCTTGCACATGATTTTCATGACAGATAAATTGGGTGCTGGTGGAATGGCAGCAGGTGAATGTGAGGTATCAGAAGGTGAAGATGTGGCTTCAAAATTGGTAGAAGGTGTTGCGATGGTGGTTGCAGTTGCTGATGGAGGAAGTGCAGTTACTCGCTGATGTAGTGAACGAGATATAGGCATCCAGATCTTGTGTTGCTGATGGGCCTTCCTGTGTGCATCATCGACATCATCCCAGTGTACCCATACTAGAATACTGATAAGCACAGATGTCTGCAACCTCTGCGACTGAACATTTGAAGGGCTCCGTTATAGCATCTTCTGGCACAAGGTACATTGCACCTCGTCAGCTATTTTTCTGCAACAGGTTGCCTTCACATGAAAGTACTTCCAACTGCCTTATGTAGTCTTCATTCCTGTAGCCCTCTTACATGGTGAGGATGTATTCGGAACCCAGACCACATCGTCCTAACTGCTGCTAGTTGGGTCAGACATGCTTTTAAAATTCTGACAGGGGAGGAAAATATAAAACAACAACTCAAAAAGGACAATGCCACAAAATGTTTTAAATGTTTTACAAAAAAAAGAAACAAATCTAAAACAAAGACTAGTCGAACAGAACAAATAACAAGACAAGGGAAAAGAGAATAAGGTAAAAAGAAAATCGCAAAACATGTGTCCTTCATAATGCCTATTCTTAAATGTATCAAATCCTAATGTTCTTTCTTACCCAGTTCCACCTTCCTCCTTCCCTCTCCCTGAAAACGGCCCTTTTCAGGGCCAGGTATTCAGTTATAAAAGTAAGCAATAAAAAACATAGACTGCATGATTGGATCAATAATATTTAATTGGTTCTTTTAATACAGTGTGTGTTAAAACAAAACACATTTGTTTATGTTTTATCAAAGCAACAACTATACATTGTGGCAACCACGCACATGACCTCCAGTCGCTGTTGCGATTAACCACGCCTGCAGTGTAAGCATCGCATTGCCTTGTCTCGTAGCAGCAGCTATGAAAAAAGAAATTAAGAACAATTACATATGTAGATATATGTGTGGCCAGTTGTCCTGTAAAGTTCTATTTTAAGATATATTGAGTGTAGTGTTTGTGCAAAGTTACGACAACATTTGAAAGACTTTCTCCTCATCAATCCAGAATAACCTGTTGTTATATATATATATATATGAGGCCCCAAAATGCTTTTCGGTGCTGCTTAAATACGGTTAGTAGGGGTTAATGTGATTTATCACTACAGTCACCAAGGGACTGGTGTGTAATCCTTGGCAAATCATTTAATCTCACTGTGCATTGCCTAAAATCATTGTGAGTTCTCAAAGCCTGCAATCTTTTATACATAACAATACCACTGGTAACACAGGTAAAAATCAGTTTGTGATTGATGAACATCTTTTCAGTGATGGGTTGCAACTGTTTTAAAATATAGAGTGGCCGTGCCCACTCGCCATGGCTGAAATTCAAGGAAAAAACTTTAGTTGCAGGGACGTTAAGGTAGAACATAACACAACAAAATCCCTGAAATTCAGCTTAAGTCACCTTACCTTCACACTCCTGTGCAGCTTATTACCATAATCATGACATCACAGTTTACAATGGCCCATTATTGTGTTAAAATATACAGTGGGCATGGCCAAGCATCAATGCCAATGCCCACGACCGGTTAATGTTGTAATGTAATCAGTGATTGCATCAGTGATGTCATAGATGATGTAATTAGCAAGTGATATCATCAGGAATGCCGACTGTGATGTCATCATTGTGGTCATATTGTGGTTACATCAATAATGCTATCATGTGTGACTTCACTGGTGACATCACTGATGGCATCACTGATGACCTCACGGGTGCTATCATTAATAACATCATATATGACAATTATATAACTGATAGCATCAGCCATAAGATCACTCTAGGTACTTGCACATATTTAGACAACCATTACTTTTCTACATATATGATTTCAGCATTTTAGAATAGTCCACAACAATTAGTACATTTTGAGAAATAGTCAACAGCTACACATACATCATATCACTACGTGTGAAGCTTTCATTTGTAGTAGTTTGGTAAATAATGATATCTGAATTCTAAGTATGAAGGAGTGCCAGGTAGAGGATACACCCTTGCCCCAGTACTCAAATCCCATCACCCAGGCAAGATTAAAGGGAGTAGGAGAGTTAAATGGAAATAGAGGAGACATTGAGTCCCACAGCAGGGGCAGAAACAGGGCGCAGTGGCGTCATGGAGAGAAGCATTGATACAGCATAGAGACAGCACCGGCTGTCCAAGGTCAGGCTCTGTGATTGGAGGAGCATCTATAAACCGGAAGAAAACTGTGTCCATGTGCAGGAGTTCTACTCAGGCCACTGGTGAGTGGAGAGCTGATGTCATCAGTGAAGTAATCTGTGATGTCATTATTGTGGTCATAGGCTGCGCAAAACAGGGCCACAAAGTTGAGGTGGGTTTACCTGAATTTATGGCGTTTTGTTGCGTTAAGTTCTCACCTTAAAGTCCCTGCAACAAAAGTGTTTTCTTAATATTTATCTATATATATATATATATATATATATATATATATATATATATATATATATATATAGATATATATATAGATATATATATATAATATATATACTCACTATCTCATCAGGTCTAATAAAGCGGATGGACTGCAGGAGAATGGACATTCATTTCCAGGACTCCCTGAACCCTTTGACATTGCCACAGGCTCCCTCAATATTCTGGGTCATTCACACACATTCAGAGAAAATATTCACTCTCCTCCAATGAAAAGATCTTTAGCCTTCCCTAATCTCGCATCATTTATAATGCAAGTGCCTCTTCGGCATTCCCAGTCAGTCACCTGGCAGCAAAAGCTCCCTTGATTAGTGAAAAGGAGCCACACTTGCAACCAAGTAAGGGCTGAAAGGATCAATGGACGCGGATATAATGACTGATGCTGCCCATGTTCATTGTGAGAAAAATAGACGACAGAGGAAATCTCTATTTGCAAACATTAATGTGCCCTGAAACATAGGCCCCTGAATTAAAATCAGAGTAGTAGCAGGAGTACAACCTTCTACTTTCCTCATCTTCTCTTTACTTGTGTTTCATTCTCCTCTCTTGTTTTTCCAATTTTGTTTAGTCTTTTATGTTATTTTTGAGGAAACAGTGTGCCCACATGTGGTTTTAAAGACACCCTCACGTTAATATTAAATGCACAACTTATTTTTCATTGGGGGGGTTCCACAAAGCCTTGTTACATATTGTGCCCACACCTTCATCATACAACTCACAGCCAACCATTCTTTCTCAATTGTCAAGTCAAACATACTGAAGAGTCTACCAGAGTCTCCTGTGTGTAAATGCTATTCCTCAACTAGAAGTGCCAACATGCAACATGCAAAACCAGGACGTCGGTGGTTTGAATTTCCAGTAAAGAACTATGATGCATTCCAAAAAGGAAAAGGCACAGATTTAAAAGCACGCCTAAATATGCACGCATTCTCAAATGAAACTCATTTCATTGAAGTTGCCCTCAAATATATTCATTTTGTATACCTGGAAAACATGGCTGGATTGAATTTTTGGTGGGTTGTTGAACCCCGCCCAATAAATGATCCGTTCATATTTACCATGTCTTCAATCAAACCTCCCTCTTTACAAGTTACTACGCTGCGTTTTATACAGTCCTTTCCCACACGAGCAGCTAACACAGCAACAGACCTGCCTTTATTGTGTGCACGTTAGGCAATGATATCACCACATGTCTATCCGGACACGTTTTGGAGTGATGTTCCAGGTCGCTTTTGTTCTTTTTTCTGTACACTGGCGCTGAGGGGAAGGAGCTGTCTGAAAGTTGTTTCAGGTGAGGTCCTCAGGTAAACTGGCCTGCCTGCCCGACTGCCCTTTTTACTGTTTGCATAACTCCTCGGATTTATGTCAACACATACGTGCTGTCGGTTTCACAGCTATTATGCAGCTTAAATAAACATTTACATTCTCGTTCTGCTTCCCCTGTTCCAGAGTGCTTATCACATATTTTACATCAGCTTTGTAATGTAGTCTAAAGCTACGCTGACAAAGGTCGGGTGTAAAACCAATCAGCATCAACTTGGAATTGAAAACGATATGCTTCTCAAGTACTCTTCAACATGCTGACTTAATTACAACAGCGTAGGCAGAATGACTTTATTTTGCATGATTGCTTGCAGTGACTTTCACAATGATAGTTTGGAAACAAAAAGAAGCAAAGGCTATATCGACAAGTGTGGCAGAAAGTAGCACTATAATGTGGGGTTATGAAGAAATAATCAACGACATGTTCGTTCATTGCGCCGGCCCATGCATGAGCCTCTGTAAGGCTGAGCGAAGTAGGGACTTCAGTGAAGAATCAGGTCTGTTACGACAAAATCCACCGCAGAACATCCCGGCCTTTTTAATATCTTTTTGTTTGAAATTATTATGGGTGACCGTTTTTCCCAAACTAAAATGGCCACCTGTTAAACATGGAAGGGACATTGTATCTTTTCTATTTCCATGGCAGCTGGCCAGCTGACAGGACGAGGAGCGGGAGGCAGCAGTCGATTGTGGTGATGGCAGGTGGAGAGAGGCAGGTTTCAGTGGTGCAAGGGAGAAAGGGAACCTGGGGCAACTGCAGAAGGAAACAACATGGTAGCTTAATGGAGTAGTGCAGGAGGCAGAAATGGCCTTATACTTGCCCTCCTCCTAGCTGGTTGATTAGCTGGCACCGCTCCCCATGTGCTAAAAATCGATGATTGGCTCTAGTGTTTATATTCATGGTAATGAACATTGGGCAAGCAATGGGGCTAATCTTGGATTTAAGTTGTTGCATTTTAAGGACATACAAACAAGAGGCTCCTCAGTGAATCTAAGGAGGAGCACATGGCATTGGGCCTCATCATGAATTTGGCAGTATTTCCTGTGGACATACCGCCACACTTATTTGCTCATCCCACCATACGTAATTGTGGTAAATCCTCCTGATCAGAATTGGCAGCATGGCATGTTACTCTCCATTCTGGGGGTGTATGGTACTTCAGTCAGGATTTGGAGGCGTTTCCATGGTTGGTAATTCCACCCACGATTATTCCTCCATTGTTTGGAGGGAAAGTGGAGATCAAAACCGGCAGCCAAGTGCTGGAGATTCTTCCTCCGCTTTACCGACAAGTGCAGACTTTCCCACTGCAGGAAATTGCCAAAAATGGGGCAGTAACACAATTCCCGCCACTTTACCACCACTTTTTCCTACAAAAGCAAACCCGTAATGAGATCTGTTAACAATAAAAAGGACTTAATGCAGGAAACAATTTGTAACAAATAAAATGTTAACACTAATGAAAAAGACGTGCATGTAATTGCTACTAATGGCGAAGACGTAAGAGTGAGTGGAAAACAGTGAATGGGCATCAAGTGGAGAATGGAAATTGCAAGAGTGGGAGCTGAGAGAAAGGAAAGAGGTCATGCATCCACAATTTAGAGGCAAGGAGATAAAAATAACAAACACGTGATTGAGTACGTAGAGAAGTAGGAACAACAATTATAAGAAGAAATGGGATGGATTTTAAGTATAGGTGAGTGGAATTCCTTTTTTCACTTCTGTGGAGGTTTTCCATGATTTGGTGCATTTTCCACTTTCCGTGTGGGTACTTCCCGCTGATGGGTAATTGTTTTTTTCTGCAGGATAATATTAATAATTATTATTGTCAAACATGCTATTTCTACCTTTATCTCATATGCCCAGATGTCTTGTGGACCATGTATGTATGGGGTCTTAGGCAAATAATTTAAAACAGGCAGCAACGTTCTTTTAGGTGGCAGTGATTACCTCCTGGTTTTCCTTCCATGAACCCCATTCTTGTTCATTCTTTTTCTGATATTTGAGCACTCACATTATCAACCGTGAAATTGGCCTTGCACATCCTTGGATGTTACTATGTGGTTGTTTTTGACTTTGTGAATTATTTGCTAGTTTATTCTTAGAGAGGATTTGGTAACTGTGTTGGTTGTGGTGTCTGTGGTCTTGAACGTTTTTCAATGTAAGACTCTCTGACGGTAGATTGCTGGAGCCCAAATTCCTTAGAAATTAGTTTAATGTGCTTCCATAACTGAGGTGTAATTGTAATTGTTTATTTGTACAGCGCTAAGTGAAGTGCTTCAAAACGCTTCAAGGCGGGAAGGGAACAAGGGAATAAAGTAGTCATTCTTTGGCCTTGAAGTTTCCGAATTATCTAACAAAAAAGTAACTAGCATACTAGGCCTGATGGCATTTCTACTAGTGCAAGTGCATGAATTGTTTTAGGCGCAACCAGATTAGGGGGGGGACACAAACGGGGGACAAGACAGAATTTAGTAGACCTAGTAAATTCTGGTCATGCAAGTGTACAGAAGAAAGTGCAAGGGAGGGAGTGGGGGAACAAGTGCGCCCAGTCCACAAGGACCCTGGGTTAAGTGCAGAGAGGTTAGCCCCCTCTTGAAATGTATGCAGAAAGTGCAGTAGTGCTGAGCATAGTGCTGAGGCCCGGAGGCAAGTGCAAAGACTGGTGGGAGACTGGGACCTGTGAGGCTCTGGAGGTGAGCCAGGCGAGCAGTCATCAAAGCTGAACAGAGTCAGGGGAGAGATGACGGAGCTAGTAGGGGAGAGGGAGAGAAAAAGAGGAAGAGAAGAGGAAGGTCTTGGGGAGTTTCCCGAATTTAAGGAGCTTCGGCTCAAGGCGGAGAGAGGCAGGGAGGATGTTCCAGAGTGAGGCACCTGCAGAGGATATAGATCTACCCCAAAATCTCTGCTTGAAAAAACAGCTCACCCGCAAAGAGTTGGAGGAGGACAAGCGGAGGGCTCTAGAAGGAGAGTATTTAGGAAGAGCTTGCCTTGTAGATATTGCAGGCCCAAGAAAGCCTTGTTGACTATGCAGAGGGTCTTGAACTTGATCCTAGCAGCCACAGGGAGCCAGTGGAGGGATTTCAGCACCTGAGAGATGTGGTCCCAGGGCTTGAGGCCTAGCATACATCTTGTGGTTCTGTTCTGGATGAGTTGTAGCAGACAGAGAGTAGAAGTAGGAAGATGGAGAAAGAGGCTGTTACAGTAGTCCATCCTAGAAAGAACCAGGGCTCTGGAGATGGTGAGCCTTTGGGGGAAGGTGAGAAAAGTTAGAATACCTCTGAGGAGATGCAGCTCGTAGTGGGACTTTTTGGAGATGCCCGAGATGTGAGAAGAGAAGGAAAGAGTGGAGTTGAAAATGGCCCCCAGATTTTTGGCCTCATTAGCAGGTGAGGCGCAGGGTCAAGGGAGGCCAACCAGTGAGAAATTGGGAAAGTGGGGGCAGTGGTCCCAATGTGGACAATCTCTGTCTTACTAGCATTGAGGCAGAGATCGTTTGTGGAACACCGAGACTGAATTCCGGACAGTCAGGAATGAAAAAGGACGAGGAAGAGGCCTAGGGTAGCCTGAAAGAGAGCTGCGTTCCATTCGCATAACACTGAAAGTTAGAGGTGAAGGTAGAGGGTATAGATCCTGTGGGCCACAGGGGCCATATAGACATTGCAGAACCAAGGGGCTAGGTTAGATCCCTGGGGGACACCACAAGTAGAGAGAGTGATAGAGGAGAGAAAGGGCCCAAGTTCCACCAGAGAAGGAGGGACAGTGAGAAAAGAGGCAAGCTACGCCAGGGCCAGATATGTGATGCCCAGGGTATTACAAAGATGGGAGATCAGGATGTTGTGGTTTACCATGTTGAAGGCAGAAGAGAGATCGAGAAGAATGAGGACAGAGGGAGAGTTAGGGTCAGGATTTGAGAGCAGGTCTTCTGGATGCTCTCAAGCCAGACTGATGGTCAAGGAGACAACCAACAGATTCAGTGTGGAGGGTAAGCTGAGAGATCGCTAATTTCCCCAGGAGTTTGCCCGAGAAAGGAGTGATAGAGATCGGCCGATAACCCAAAAGTTGGTCTGATATTTCTTTTGTTTATGCCATGGTGTGTTGTCACACACCTGCATGATGAAGACCAAACAAATACAATTATTTATCTTTGTATAGGGTGGTGACCTCCCAAATCAATGCTGATGATATCTCTATTTATATAAATAGCTATTTTAATTATCCTGTTTTAATTGATTTAATACAGCCAGGTTTTCACTTGGATTTGCACATACCCTGCCTTAATTGAAATGCTTTTGTCTAATTCATACATCACATATTTTCAGAAGACAAGGAATTATTTCACGTATACCCTATTGTATATTTAAGAAAATGTAAATGTTGGTTTTACTTCAAAAAAGTTACTGTGGAAAAACGATGGAATATGGGTAATTCTCAATGAGGTTCACAATCTTTTACATTGTATTTGCAGAAGTTAATCAGATAATGTAATACAAAGACATATATGGTTATTGTGCACTGCCATTTTGAAATCCCTTCAAGTACCTGATATGGAAAGACTTTGGGCTTTGTGCAAACACCAGTAACGTGGTATTTTGTGCAGTACCAAATTCACAGTTTTCCACCTCATGACAGAAAGCACAACACACCGTAATGGAGAGGTGCAATTTCTTGCTGCTATGTGAAGGTTTACCTCAGGCATTCCCAACGTTTCAGGTGGGGGAAGTGGAGCCTGGGTTGGACAGGGGCATATAGTTGTCTTTGGCACCAATGAGAAAGTGTCCACAGTTGTACATGGCAACTCATTCATTTTGCGACAGACTGTTTGAACAGTACCCAAGGGGGAGTTTTTAGATAAAATGTGATGCAAATTGTGTAAATATGTATTCAGCAACAATGGTCAAAACTACTAGCTGCGTTGGCCCACATTGGCCAATAAAGTGACACACTTTCACCCAAAAAACGGGCTCACACTAGCATTTTGTATTTTTGATTCGGGCATTGGCCTATTTCCCTGTTTAGCAGTCTGAGCCTTAATGGAGCTGAAAGCATTTGCAAAGATGGATGCAGTCCCAGACTTCCTCAGTCATCTACTGAGTGGATGACCATACAATCTGCAGGCAAACACTAATTCTATGTGACCCTGGTTACACTGACAAGGCTTTTGTTGCTCAGCCTCTAGCGCAGGGTCGGCAACATTTGGCGCTCCAGATCCTTTGGACTATGACTCCCATGATCCCTCACCATTGACGATGCTAAGAAGGGCTGATGGGAGGTGTAGTCCAAAACACCTGGAGAGCCAAAGGTTGCAGATACCTGCTCTAGTGTGACATCTGAGAGCAGTGAGACACTGCTCATGGTTTAGTTTGTGATGGCCATGCTACACCAATCCATAATAGGATAGAACCATGGACCCTACATGCCCCTAATCCTCATCCTGAGCAGCACATATTCAGACCATCTCTCGGGTGACTTTGGCTGTGTGTGTGCTTCCATATGTGAGTATGCACAAACACCAACAAGATTTCCACATTTGTGGAAGGAACACCTCCATGCAAATGAGGGCATTTCCACTTAGGAAGAGGCAGGTATTAACTTTGAAAGCACACATTCCATATTACACTCCCTGAGGTGACTTTGGGTAATACAAAAATGCTTATTCTTCACCATGATGCCATCCAGCCCGTTGTTCGCACCCTCAAAGTTTCCCCTATGCACCTGCCATTCCAATGCAGACACTTGCGTCAATTGTACATCATACTCTACTAGATGATTATATTGTAATTAGTAAAATTATGAAAACCTCTAAAGATACAAATCCCCAATCCGAAAAGTGTATCTTTATGTTGGGTAAATGGGAGCAAATTGCTTTGAGCTTAATCCAGCTACAGCCCCTTCTTGTCAATAACAGAACTCGACTGAAGGTTCTGTCCCTGGTTTTAAATGTGTACATGTTAGTACCTTCTTACTGTAAATACACAAGCAATAAGTCTGATCCATGTTTTACTTTCCATGCACTCCTCTGCTGTTTTGCCTAGATTTCAGTACGCCACTGTTGAAAACTATTCTTTGGACCTGAGAGGCCCAATCCAATTGAATATTGTTCCTTGGCAAATCTGTTTTGGCCACTTTTGGAGGTCTAAAGGAGACTCTGCTTTTCAGGGGTTCTTATGATCTGGAACATGACCGCTCTACTCCCTTCAACAGATTGAGGTTCTGTGCACTACTTACCCCCATTGCAATATAGGACAGTAGTCTTGAATGCAATAGGCATTCAATGATTAGGTAATTAAGCTCAGTTTAGAACATGTACATTATATCCACGTACAAGATATACGTATTGTTCCATGCTAAGAGATTTACAAGTGTCAGCATTTAAGCAGCAACTAAATGTGATGAAAAACATGTTGGCAATATTTAACACTGTATACAATCCAGACAGAAAAGTTTGTTAATTAAATTCTACCGTTTCTGTGGGTATCTTATCATCGACCACTTAATTTCCACTCTAGCCGCATCAATAAACAAGAACTTGACTTATAGATAGTTAATCCCTTGCTACATAGACTTTGGAATGACATATTCAGCATTTCCTGTCCTACAGAGATATTGATTGATGTCTTTTCCTACAAAAATGATTTTGCCAGTTTCCGCTTTTTTTTCATAATTCAGACACTGAATTTACTAAATGAGTTGCCTATATTTATTTATATAGTGGTGTTTTTAAATGTATGTACACACAAATAGACATTTATTCAATGCACCATGTGTTTATAGAGAAAATATGAGAAGTTGAGGGAAATGAGAGGTAGGTCTTAGAAGGATTCCTAAGAGGGAATTGCCAGGGGAACACAGGACAGGAACATATAAAGTAAAGGCATATTTCATGGTTAACATCAAATAAAGGAGAAGATGGCCACTAGCCGAGACCGCAGCCAGTGTGCTAAGCTGGCCACTTACTTTAGTGCAATTGTCTAATTGGGCTGATTGTTGACTGAATAATGCCCCAGAAGGTTCTACATTGTTTCATCAAAATAAAGTACCTTGTGGTCATTTACATAACTGAAATTTGACTGTGACATTTTTTTCGATTGGACATTTTGGGAAAGATTTGTTAAAAAATTAAAAAGTTATTAATAAAGCAAAAAAAACCTTTTAGGCCTACCACCATTCATTTTCCCATAGAGAAAACGTCAAATTTTGGTAAATCCGCAGCGCAAAAAATGCTCAGTGGATTTGGACCAAATAGGAAATAACTTGAACATGAAGCGTTTACTCGAGTTTGGCCACCTGTTTGGGCTAAATCCATCTAGGAGTTTTTAAAATATTCAATGGGGACGGGAATGCCTTCTGCTCCCAAAACATAGCTATATCTCCCATTGTGATTTACAAAAGAAAGGCTGAGAGGTTTGTTGCCGTTTGTACCCAAAATTCTATTGCTAATAAATGTTGACTTGCACAACGGATTTGGTTGATATTTTCCAAACAAAAGGTTTGTCATGGGCAAGGACACCCACAGCCCCACCAGCAATCTGGAAATCTTGGGAAAGATTCATTAACAAATTAAATGAAATTAAGAAAGCAAAAAAATGCCTTTTTCAACCTAATCCCAATCATTTTTCCATAGAGAAAAATACCAATTTTGGTAAAGCCAAATGTGCAAAAACCGCTGGGCGGATTTGGAACAAATAAGAAACAAATTGGGCATGAAGCATTGGCTTGATTTCTGGGACAAGTTTGTGGTAAATCCATCGCAGAGTTTTTTTAAACATTTGACCACTAGCCACGGCCTTCGGATTGTAGGCTTTGAGAACTCACCATGTTTTTCGGCAATGTGCATTGAGATTAAATCATTTGCCATGGTCCACACACTTTGGTTAAGCAGCGTGCTCCAAGCTTCTTGTTTTATGGCAGGTCTCTTGGTGACTGTTGTGATACATCGCACAACCCAAACTAATCACATTTAAGTAGCATGGAAATGGAAAAGAAATGTCCGGCTGCACGAATAACATATGTCCAGGTACTTTCTGCACCCATGGCGAGCATCAAAAGCTGGCACCCATGAATACACAAAGAGTAAGTGACCATATATTTTAAAGTGAAACATACAAATGTAGTTCAATTGACCTTCTCCTTAGAAGAAAGTGTGCAAGACAAAATAGCATTGAACTTTTAAAAAAAGTAATGAATTCAAAGAAAAATAAAATGAGAGAAGAAATGTTGCAATAAACATACTGGTGAAGTATAAAAGGAGCTCACCTTTTAAACCCAGCAATCTGTAGTGAAATATTCCATGGAAAACGAAATCCCAATACAAAACCAGTGCGTGTGGTCTTGTGAGTAAGCATCTCCACTGGCAACATGACTCCTGATTAAAATCCTGGTAGCCAAATATTTGAGCAAGCGTGCGACCTCCAAAAAAAGCAAGAGGTTGTGTCGGCCCTCTGAAGAAATGTTGCGCTGTCCACCCACATGTGTCATTTACTGGTGCCCTGAAAAGCATCCCCAATCAGGGTCAAATAATTGCACCAAAGTCCAGGATTGCAAACTCTCTAGCCCATTGTGGACAAATACTCATGACATACTTGCCCTCTCATCATTTCCCCTCCTCACCCCCATGTCTGGCTTTCAACAATACTCTGCTTTATAAAGAAAACTTGAAATGTACACGTACCATAGTGTCACTCAAATATATAAATCCGTATAGGAATATCTTAGGCAAAAAGTGTGCAATTGTGGCATTATTCACCCATCTTTACTGTGAGACTACTAACTAATACCAGAATGCAATTCAGCTAATGGCAAAAAATGGTCTCTCAGTATAAAACTAAGAAAACATATGGCATTCGGGACTGTGGACTGTCTTCTATCCATGCAGTAACCGTGATGAACCTGCTTATTTTCAAAGTGAGGAAGGATTCATCCCCCTTAGGCCATGTTTCTCTAAGTTTTCTTGTAAGGTGGGCTCATCTATTAGGCAAATGGATTTAGGGGGGTGACCTCTTCCTCACTTTCCAGCTAAGCAGGCTTCATCTCAGATACTGCTTGGACGGGCAACCCTCTGTTGCTGTAAAAATAATCTATTTTGTATTATTGATATGATATGATATGATATGGCATTTATAAAGCACCTATACACAAGTGTTTCAAGGCGTGACTGGGAGACTACAAATACCAGAATGCAATTCCGCACAAGGCAAAACATGGTCTCTGAGTGCAAATCTTTCAAGGACTGACAATAGCACGGTTTAAAAACAAAAAATGATGTGGATGCCAAATCGGTCACCTATCCATGCAATAATCGGGACTGACCCTGCTTAGTTTGAAAGCAAGGCCCGTTTCTCTAAGTGGTCTTGTAACTTTGGCTCATTTATCGGGCAACATGACCTGAGGAGGCTGGCCCCTTCCTCACTTTGAAGCTAAGCAATGTCTGTTCTAGTTACTGCATGGTACCGGGAGGATAGCTCAGGGGCAACATACTCACCTTAAAAGCAAGAAGACACTGAGCAACAGAAGTTGGATACCAAGGTCCATGCTTAGAAACCTCTGGGTATTAAGGGCATTATAAATAACCAATTGTAATATATGGGAGACCTGGATGGCAATCATGGTACGGCCGTGGCCTTTGGTCATGACCAGTGATCATTCACCCGTGACATCACTAAAGCTGTAAAAAAATATTTTTCAATGCCAAAACCTGTAACCGGGGGTACTACACTACACATACCCTCTACTATCCATAGTCTTTTATAGCCTTGAATATAGCCATGAATATTGAAAAAAAGCAGAAAATAAAGTGCCTTCCTACCCCCAAGCCCTCACCAAGTGCCCCCCTCATCTGTGCCAGCTCCCCCCACTCCCCAGATGGCCTTCACACCTCCCCTGCTCTCTTCCTTTCCCCCACAACACACGCTGTTTCTTTGATGGAGTTCACTTTGAGATGTCGGCTATTCGAGGCTACAGAAAGCTTTGTGTTGTAAACTCAGTCTCTAGAACCCCTCCAACTCCCAAATTTCCCTTGGTGCTCTTTAGCCACCCCCCCACATCTAGCCTGATGGCATTTGTCATTTTTTTTGACCTGCAAATAGATTTCTTCCTGCATTTCGTTTTCCCATATCCTCGGCTATAGCCCCAGTCCTCTCGCATCGAGAGAAAAATAATATGGCGGTCGTTTCATTTCTAAAAAAAAAAACAGTTTTGGGTAAATCCCTGAGATAACTACTGCACGGAATAACCCCAAACCATTCATGCATATCGAGTCAACGCATTGTGCCGAAGTTGTTCTGGACCTGGACCAAATCCATCCAGCTGTTTGGGCTGTGCACTTTGGCAAATACCCACCTTGTTTGTTTATGGGACCTGTAACCTGTATTCAAAAGTCATGTCATCTGTGATGTCCTGGGTGTTAGTTTTAGCAGTGCATGGTAGTGGCGCAAGTTATGGTTGCTTAGTTCACCATAAGTGGTGAATTTCAATAGTTTTTCAGTTTTCCTTATAACCGTAACATCCCTTTAACAATGTCTTTTCATTGAATTTCTTAGGTGTTTTCCAGCGCACCTTTAATATATACTCACCCCGAATGTAGCAGCGGCATAGTGCATCGACAGCACAGTAGTCCTCAGACAAAAGGTAGCATTCAGAAAACCCAGAAGCACTGGTGAGAACAGAAAATGTTCTACCCATCAACCAAAAAACACATATACATAAAGCAACCTTACTTATATTTACTGCACCCAAATATACCCTTTGTACAAATGATTACTTGAAAATATACAAATTATTGTTTATTTATAACACACAATGTAATGGAATGCACCAAGCATAAACTGTAAGTGTGCACCTCCACATATTATCACTTCAATACAACTGTTCATAGAGACTAACATACACCAAGCGCTTATTTTAAAGCAATCTCTCACCTAACAGTAAGTACACTGTGTTTATTTCTTTATTATTAGCTTTCATTATGTAAACATGTATTATAAAAAACACAATTTTTTTCATTTTGACAGAAATGCAAACAAACTTGAGTGGTTAGAGGAGAACTTCCCAAAAGAAGAAATGAGTGATGGTAACATCTCTAATGGTATACAATATATATTTTAATGTACACAAATAATGTAATTTGTACAGACCTTACTAAAATAATAATTTATTTTTTTCTTGCAGTACATGGATTTCATGAAGAAACCATGCCCCAATTTAACTGCTAAGAATCACAAAGAGAAACCCTATCCCCAACTGTACATAATCAAATCATGAACTTGTCTTCAAAATTGGATGTACTAAGTAATGATTTTAAGGAACATTTACAATATGTCAAAAATCATGTCATTAAAATGTTTCCCTATCACTGTCTTTCTTGCAACTGTCCCAGCAATCAAATTCCCAAAATGTAAATCAAAGACGCTTTGATGAAACATCATTCCCTTCCTTCCCTGATAATTATTGTCCAGAAATTCCTATTTCTCCCATTTATGTGTCCCTTGCCTAAATAAATGTAGTTTTTTTACCATTCATGTGTTGTATATTGTTGTGTGATATATCTTTTTTAAGCCCTATTATGTGTCCGTGGACACCACAACTGTTTGAGGTGTCTGCACTCAAAATGGAGGTGCCCCAGACAGGCTTGATGTCTGGACATGTCTGGTATTGCATGACGCTCTTTTAATTAGTCTGAGGACACCACCCCAGTACTATAAACAGCCATGTGCCCTGCAATTCCTGTATTATGGGTGTCTGCGGATGGTCATCAGGGACACGGACGTACCCGGATGCCATCATGTGACCGCACCCATGTGGTTTGATGGCCTGTCCACGAATGGCGTCCGCAGCCGCAGACAGTTTAAAAGTGCATTTTCAGCCAATGTTGGGTGTTTCAAGCAGAACCTTTACCCCTTCACAACTCCCAGAGCCAATAATTGATTGATTTGGCAACTTTGACTTTGTAGTTTGAAGACAGCACGACTGTATGCGAACGGCTCCTCTGAAGGGACACACCCATTACTTTTCCTCATTCTCAATCTGGCTATACAGGAGAGAACACTTGCTTTACTACTTTGCAGATCCATGCAAAATTATTGCCATCACCATGGCATCTGTTATGGCCATCACTTCTTCCCAGCCACCACCACCTCAACAACCTGGAGCACGTGGACAGAGGAACAGGCGCAGTGATACAGATGATGAGGATCACGGAGAGATGAAGATGAGGCGGAGGAAGTCCCTATCTCCAGTACCCAGAGTTAGTCCTGGGTGCAGCGATTTATTGTGTTATTTGTTCCGTATTGCAGAACACAATTTATGTATATTGTTAAATTTATTTTTTGTTTTTCCTTGAGAAAATATGTGGTATATACTGTTTACTGTTTATGCATTTTTTGCTTTTGATTTTTAATTGGTGGAAATGAAATACATTTATGTAAGACCTATCAGTCTACAAATAAAATGTTATAATTCGAATACACCTGTGTATTCTGTGTCATATTAATTTGATTTTATCTCAGTCCACTATAGCCACCCTTTTCATTTGATGTGTGGTTTGCAAAATCAGATCTATAAATGGTTCATTTGGGGAATATTCCTCTTTGTTTAGATCTTCATTACTCAATGGTCCCCAAATGCTTTTGAGTCTTTCCCTTTGGATAATGTGTGTAATGTGAAGCACCAATCTTTAGTGGGAAACAGTTTTGGAGTGCTTTCCAGGCCACGCTCAAGGAGCACGAGAAACACTGCCATCTACCTTGATTAAGGCCTGCCCAACATCTTCCTCTGTCCATTTGCTCCTTTGTCTCTGTGGTTGGTGCCCCATCTTCCCTCCCTTACCTGCTTTACCTCCCTTCCCTCCCCCACCTTACCTTGCCTCTCATGGAAAGAAAGACAAAAAAGCCCCCCAAAAATACAAAACCATATAAACACAAAAAACAGTTTCTTTACCAGCCACTTTTCCAGTTAAACAGTAGAAGTGAGAAAAAAAGTAATAGGCCCCTTTGCAGCCATTATAGTCAGCGAACAGCGCCCCAGTATGCAGAGACCTAAAAACTTCCAGGCATGGGGTAGGGCATGAAAATACTTTTAATTGTATTTCACGCAAAAATGATGCCTCTTAAAAGACCCTTTTTTCATCTTGTTCCCTTTTAAATATTTTTTATTATTTTGTTATATATACTAAACTAACAACGTTTTTGTTAGGAATTTGCTGAACTGGCTGTAAACTAATGACATTTAAGAAACTGTTTACCACCTGTGCTTCTGACCTTTGTACAAATCTGCGTGATTATATGTGTATACCTCCATTGTCCGTATCAATGTAACTACCTTGTATTCTGTATCCCCTACCTAAATTATATGTGATACAAATGTTTATGATTCATGTAATGATCTGCATGCTGTAACTAAGCTTCAAGTATTCTTGTAACTGTTGCGCCCAGCTACCTGAGGGTTTGGTGTGCATTACCAAATAAATAAACAAACAAACAAACAAACAAACAAAAGATCCTACACAAGGTAATTATGTGTTCACAAAAACTGTTTAAATGCATTTTGAACGTTTTCCGGAAAATTCTGGTTGCCCACATAAGTTAGATGCCCTCCATTTCTTCAAAAATGTTTGACAATATCCAATTTAGTGTTGCCATTATGGAAAGATGTCATGCCATCATCTCACAAAAATGTACACACATCTTTATTCACGTTACGCCTTGCTTTTTCCAATTTTGGACAAAAAATAAGTTCAAATGCATCCCCATTTGTCTCTGAACAATCCGAGAAAAAATAATTTGGGCCTTTGGAAACATTTCGATCAACTTTCCAAATCTCTCCTTCTTTGCAAACTGCAATGAAATTCCAATAACGTACCCCAAACTGTTCCCTCTACGATGAAGAACAATCATGTCCGGATGTTTTAAGTGAACCATAGTCTCACAAAAACGGGAGCACATCCACCCACTTCATGTCTCGCACTCCATACCATGACACTTCAAGAGTCCCCCACCATCCTTACACTCTGCCTCCTCAAAGACATATCTATGTTCAGTGCTCTCATAACTCCTGCCGACAAAACTCCTGCCACCCTCTTTTCCTGTACACCACACCCAGGAAACCTGATTGGTTGATCCCCCGATGTTGGTGGACATCTGTCAAAAACTTGATTGTCACGTGTTTTAAGTCTACCTATGTCCCCAAGTACCACACAGAGAGATATAAACAACTTCCTGTGCAATCTTTGAGGCCACAGGTGGCAGGTACTGGAATGCTGGAGTACCCCAGGCAGCTGCAAGTTAAACAAGCAAATATGTAAGGCAACAGTGTCAGGTTGGACAATGCAACAACAAAAAGGGCTTGTACAAAGAAGAATGACTTTTCAAAGTGTTGGGGAAGGTTGGACCTACTGAAGCCAAGAAAAGTAAGCCACGAATTGGACTCCCTGCATGGTGTTACCTTGTACCCTCAGTGAAAAGTGAAAACCGGCAGCAAGAGGCGTCCACGGCAGCCACTTAAGGCAGGTGATACTGTTCACTGGATGCCCCTGAGTTTGAAGAGTGGCGCGAGCAAGCACCTGCCAAGAAGGCAGAATGTTAAGTCCAATACGTGATGCAAGTCCAAAAACCGTATAACCATACGGCGTAGCAAAAAACAGGATCCAGAAGCAGTCTGTGATTCAAAGCCGTAGTTGGGCAATACCGAGATCCGCCAGATAGAAGCTTACAATGCAAGAGGTTGTGACGTAAGGATAGAGGACGAGAGGTATGGGAGGCTGTGATTGGGTGTAAAGCAGGGGCATTCTGCGACATGGAGTGCTGGGGTAAGGAGTGTGTGACAGAGCCCCCCTCAAAGGCCCATGTCCCCGTAGGCTGGACGGATTGTCACTATGGAATCGGGAGACGAGGAGAGGGGCATGGACCTCACTAGCGGGAACCCAGGATCTGTCCTCCGGACCATACCCCAACCAATCCACAAGGCACTGCAAACGGCCTCTACTTATATGGGAAGCAAGGATGGCACTGACCTCATATTCCTCTGGGGTGCTCAGGGAGACAGGAGAGGGAAGCAGGACAACACATGTGGAGTCGGGACAGGGCTTGAGCAGAGAAGCATGGAAGACAGTGTGAATGCGCCAAGAAGGCACTGATAGGCGGAATGCCACAGGGTTCATGACCTTGGTAATCCTGTATGGACCAACGAAGCGAGGAAGTAGTTTACGGCACCCAGGCAAATGAAGGTGGCGGGTGGAAAGCCAAACCCTGTCCCCAGGGGCGTAGGCTGGGGCAGGAGCACGTGTCTTGTCCGCTGCAGATTTCATAGCTGCTTGGTTTTCACGGAGGTGGACTAGGGTCTGGGTGTGGATCAGAGACAGGTCCCTAATGCAAGCAGTGGCAGCAGGTGTACAGGACATGCAGTGATCTGGAAATGGAAGTGTGCGAGGATGCTGGCCGTATAGAGAAAAGAAGGGTGAAAAACCAGTGGAGGAATGCGGGGCGTTGTTGTATGCAAATTCTGCCAGATGTAGCATGCAATATCAGGACTGTTGGTATTATTAGGATATACAATGCAGGTATTGTTCCATGGCTTGGTTAACACGCTCGGTCTGTGCGTTCGTTTCAGGATGGTATGCAGAGGAGAATCGGACGTCCATGCCGAGCAACTTGGTAAGGGCATGCCAGAATCTGGACTTAAATTGCGAACCCCTTTCGGAAATTAGGATCAAGGGTAGTCCAAACAGACAGAATACAGACCTGAATAACAACCCAGCTAGTGCGGGAGCCGAGGGAATACCTGAACAGGGAATGAAACGGGCCATTTTTGTGAATGAATCCACTACTACCCAAACCGTGTCAAAGACCTGCACTCGAGGCAAATTGGTGACAAAGTCCATCGTGATCGTGTGCCACAGTGTAGGAGGTAAAGGGATGGGCTGGAGCAAAGCTAAGGGACATCCCTTTCTGTTTTTACATTGTGCACATACTGAACAGGTGTCCACGTAGGAGTTCACATCCCTCCTCATCGTGGGCCACCAACACCAGCGTTTCAAAAACATCAGGGTGCGTTTCTGGCCAGGGTGTCCATTAATGGGGGCATCATGAGACCACTCTAATGCTTGACTACGTGTGTCTAGTGTGGGTAGAACCAGTCTGTTCTATACAAAGGGTAGACCCTCGTGGTAAACAGGATCCCATTCCGACCGATGTTCCGGATGATGGGTCACCCATTGGCGAATTGAGGACGAGGATAGAGGTGGTGTGTAGAGACATACCACATGTTTTTTGTCGAGCAGTGATTCAGGAAAGACAGGGAGGGAACCGGCCTTCCTGTGCGCAACCCCTGGTCTGTGTTAAATAAGTAATTCGTAGGCCGCAAAGAACAGGTGCCAATGCACATGGCGGCTGTTGGTACACTTAAGAGAGGCCAGGTCTTCTAGGTTATGGTGATTAGTGTAAACAATGCTATGTTATTTGGCCCCCAGGAGATGATGTCTCCAAACCTGAAAGGCTTCTTTTACAGCCAGGAGTTCCTTTCCTGTAACCGTGTAATATGCTTCTCCAGTCATACATTTACAGGAGTCGAAGGCCACAGGATGTAAACAGCCAGATGATGCACATGTCTGTGACAGTACAGCCCCCAAAGCAAAGGAGGAGGCGTCTGCTTCTACTATAAATGGGAGTTCAGGGTTGGGATGTTGGAGAACCGGGGCTGTGGTGAAAGCGGATTTGAGTGCCTCAAAGGCTCTTTGCTGTTCTGATGACCAAGTGAATGGAGTCAGTGCGGTGAGCGGGGCAACAATAGAGGTAAAACCAACGATGAAATGCCTATAGAAGTTGGCGAAACCAAGAAAACACTGAAGGGATTTATGGGTTGTCAGAACCGGCCAGTCTAAGACTGCTCGGACTTTGGAAAGGTTCACGGACAAACCCCCAGGCGAAATGTGGAACCCCAAGAACTCAACCTCACTAACGTGGAATAGAAATTTTTCGGGTTTAGCAAAAAGGGAATGTTTCCTGAGTCGAGAAAGTACCTCCCGAACATGTGAGACATGTTCTTGTAGAGTTGGGGAGAAGACAAGATGTCGTCTAAATAGACGATGACAAATGTGTCCAGGATATCATTGAAGACCTCGTTCATGAACCGTTGGAACGTGGCTGGTGCGTTGCATCATCCGAATGGCATGACTTTATACTCAAAAAGCCTGTGTCGAGTACAGAAAGCGGTCTTCCATTCATCACCCTTTCGTGCTCGGACCAGGTTGTACGCCCCCCTCAGGTCTAACTTGGTGTAAATGGAGGCATGCATCAACCGATCGAGTAAAGGAGAGATGAGCCGGATGGGATAGCGATTCTTGATTGTGATGGAATTTAGGCACCTACAATCCACAAAGGGGTGGAGATCACCCTCCCTTTTCGGGACAAAGAATATCGGACTGGCAGCAGGCGATATGGAGGGTTGAATATGGCCTAGATGTACGGATTTCTGAATGTATTCCTTCACAGTCTGGTCTTGTTCTCAGGCCAAGAGGTTTCGACCAACAATTGGTTGAATCAAGTTATATATTCGATGAGTGGATTTTTTCCCTGTACTAGGTTAAGCAATTCCAGCTCTCGTGACTGAGCCTTGTGTCGTGCCTTGTGTCGTGCGTCGAACACCCGGGTCATTTCAGCCACTTGCAGGTCGAAATCATACAGGACCGGCTATCGCCCTCCAATAATGTGACAAGGTTAAAGCACCCTTAGTGGTTGAATCAGGAAAATCCTGTGATCTACATAGATCTACATAGAAAGTGCAACTTGCATTGATTCAAGAATGTACAGAACTTTCTAGGGTCACCCTGGAATTTCTCTGGTGCAGTTAAGGGGAAAGGTGTGGGAACAAAGACCGGGGTCGGAGGAGCACTATTGGAAACACTGGGTTGTGGTGGAGGGTCTCTGAACTCGAGGTCATCAGGCAGAGCATGGTGTTCGCTTTGTATGGTGTCAAGGCATTGGTGTATGGCAGTGGTGGCAGCTGCCATATCTGCCCACAATACATTAATGGCTTGGACCAGAGCAGCAACCGGGTACCCTGCAGAGGCGTCCATAATCCAGGTGAGAAAGGAGGCTTCACAGTCTATTGACCGTGATTGTTGCGTGGATTAAGTCTACCTCCATCCCCAAGTACCACACAGAGAGATATAAACAACTCACTCTGCTATCTTTGAGGCCACAGGTGGCAGGTACCGGAGTGCTGGAGAACCCCAGGCAGCTGCAAGGTAAACAAGCAATTACATAAGGCAACAGTGTCAGTTAGGACAATGCAACAACAAAAAGGGCTTGTACAAAGAAGAATCCATGGTCAAAGTACCAGAAATGGAGGTTCGTAGAGCAAAACGCCAAACAGTGCTTGAAGAACAGCTGTGAAGCATGGAGTGGCATGATGCAGGGCAATTTAAGTGGTTGCCATAGGACCCACGTCATGTGACCACCATCTGCACATCACGTGAGTAGCAGTAGTATGTGGGAGCCTAGCAACACAATGCCTCGCCCGGCACGGCGTGAAGCGCCAAGGCAGTCGCCAATGCAAGAATGGTCGCAATCGCCCAAAGCAATGTTGCTTAGACCGTCTTGTCCAGGAGTGCATTCCTGCCCGTGGCTGAGATGAGTAGACAACCCACTGCTGCCGTAAGGATAGAGGATGAGAGGTATGGGAGGGTGTGATTGGGTGTAAAGCAGGGGCATTCTGGGACATGGAGTGCTGGGGTAAGGAGTGTGTGACAACATCCACGACTGACTGCGGTCTCCGCAGTCCCCTTTCCATGCCAGGCATCCTCGGTGTCCATGAATATAACATGCAATTGAAGGTGGTGGGGATGTTTACACTTAATTTGAACCATTGATTGGACAATGGTGGCTCTTAAAAGAGAAATGTTGGTATTTTTCAGTTTAAATTTGTTTTCTGCTTTTCTGATTTTTATTTCCCAGAACTACTTACAAATGTTTTAATATGCACTGTACATCTTTTTCCCATACACTTTCTCAGAGCATTTTGAATATTTACAAGAAAGATCTGATTGCCAAAATTAGTAAAATTCACTCCATCAGAAAATTGTCTGCACCATCCAACTTGACGTTTTCCTTTTCAAAAGAAGCCATGCCTACACCATTCAAAAAAGCACATACACCTTTATTTACAAGGTGCCTACCTTCTTCTACTTGTGCAGAAAACTCTTTTGGACATATCCATACTTCCCTTGGATGTATTTGTGAAAAATAACCTTTCCACATGGAAATAGTTCCATTAAGCCTCGGAACATATCCTTTAATGCAACCTGGAAATATAGTGGAGTAACGTAGCCCAAACGTTTTCCTCCACAATGAACAACAATATTATCTGGGCATTGAAAGTAAGCCATAGGGCCTCATCACGACTTTGGCGGTAACCCTTAAATCCGGCGGTCGCGCTATTACCGCCGGATTTAAGGGTCTGCCAAATCAGGACTTAGGCGGATTTCGCCCCAGCTCTTGGCTGGGGGGAAATCCGCTGAAAATTCACGCTATTACCGCCGATGGGAAATCCGCCGGCGGTAAGAGTGCAAATTTTCCCCATTTAGCCCAATGGGGAATGGGGCATTCCCAAATGGGCTCAATGAGGAATGGGGAATTACATCACCGCTGAACCTGTGATCCGGCGCTATTAGCGCCGGGGAGTTCGGCGGTAGGGCTAATACCGCCAGCGGTAATACCACCGGCATTACTGCCAAAGTCGTGATCAGGCCCATAGTCTTACAAAATGATATTAAACTTACCCAGTTCAGCCAAGACACTGTATACCACCAAACCTCTACTCCCTCTGAACCAATAGTACCAGAATGCCACACAACTCAATGTACACTTTCAAATGGGCGCAGCATTTTTGGTAAGCGCTCGATCAACGCCGAAATCCGCCTGTAAAATGCGCATTTCGCCCGCGCTCCAGCATTAATTAATATTAATGCAATCTCGATCGTGGAGGCTTTGCCCACACTGCCCCACACCAGAAGGTTACTATGAACCCAATCGCCGCCATTGCAGCACACGAGGCTCTCCCCCACTCCAAGATGGCCGCCCCCTAAAAGCAGCATCCATAGCCGACTGACCCAGGCCTCCAGCAGCCAGCTGATTGGCTGCCGGGCCTACCTATTGGCCCATTGGCCGCCGGCAGGCGAAGCCGGCCCCCTCATTCCAAGGCCCATGAGAGGCAAGGCCAGCACCTGTTTTGTGCCTGTTCGGTGCCGTGGCTGCCGTCTGCCAGACCCCCTGGCTCTTTCCACAAAGGTACTTTTACTCCTATTGACAGCCTCAGCAGTCTGATCCTGCCCATATGCATTAATGTGCGACCAAAGCCCTTTCCACATACATCATGGTTCTGCATATGCCCACACAGCCTGACCACCACAACCATGCCTTTACAGAGCCACGCGTAGTGCAAGTTTTGCATTTAGCCTATCCTTTGACTGCTTTTGCCGATCTATAATCGTATTTAGCCTACATATGATTGCTCTGACTAGCCCAGAGGCACCCTGCACCCAGACTTGCATATAGCCTGTCCCTGATTGCATTTAGCCTGTCCCTGATTGCATTTAGCCTGTCTCTGATTGCATTTAGCCTGTCTATAACCGCATTTAGCCTGTCCCTGATTGCATTTAGCCTGTCTATAACTGCATTTAGCCTGTCTATAACTGCATTTAGCCTGTCTATAACTGCATTTAGCCTGCCTATAACTGCATTTAGCCTGTCTATAACTGCATTTAGCCTGTCCCTGATTGCATTTAGCTTGTCCCTGATTGCATTTAGCCTGTCCCTGATTGCATTTAGCCTGTCCCTGATTGCATTTAGCCTGTCCCTGATTGCATTTAGCCTGTCCCTGATTGCATTTAGCCTGTCTCTGATTGCACTTAGCCTACATATGATTGCGCTGTCTAACCTAGAGGTACCTGACTCCTGAAAACCAACTGCTCGCGCCTAAAACTAAGTTAGAATGATACTAACTCTTATTTACCTATCAGCCTTTTGGACCACAATGCCAAAAATAAACCACCAACCGAGGCCTACACCACAGGGCATACCGCCCGTGGATGAAGGACTCTTAACTCCCCCCCTAGAGCCCAGCCATCAACCTTCACATTCACTTATTACCCACCAATTGCTAACATACCTCCCCTGTGACATTGCAAGTAGAAACGCAAAACTACGTTCAAGATTACCTAAAATTTACGAACCACTAGCTAGACTCAATACCTCTTACAATAGAAGTAACACTAACATCCGAAACACTCCTCCTATAAAAATTGACCCCCATCGCAATAACCGCCCAAATAAGCAGGCCAATGCTAATAATAGCCTACCTAAAAAGAAAAGTAATACCACCCAGGCCATAGCAAAGCCGAACCTCCAACTGAAGTGCGCCCTTATTAATGCCAGGTCACTAATAGCACACGCTACCGAAATTGCTGATCTCATTCAAATAGGAGACTATGACATCCTCGCCATAACAGAAACTTGGCTGCACCAAGCTGCAGGACCTGCCATAATGCTAGCCCTACCACATAATTACACCATACTTAGAGAAGATAGAGTCAACTCTCGAGGAGGTGGCCTAGCTATTATTGCTAAAAATAATCTCACCCTAAAAATTGAATCAAGTTCAACGACTAACTCCTGCGAATCATTAACTGCTAAACTCCTCGCATCTCCCTCTCAATCTATTACTATCCACCTTATCTATAGACCACCTGGCCCTATTGGCACGTTCGAGGAGGACATCTCCACGATCCTCTCAAACAACCTAAAAACTTCATCCCAAGCTATCCTTCTGGGAGACCTAAACCTAGGCTACAACGACCCTAAAGACCTGCAAGCAACCAATGTCACTAATATCATCTCAGAACTAGGCTTCTCCCAAAAAATCCTACAACCCACACACGAAAAAGGCTGTATACTTGACTGGGTTGCTGACTATAACTGCAATACTACGATTGTCGACATCAAACCACAAATTTGGACAGATCATGCACTGATAACCTTCCTCCTAAATGTTAACTTCACCATACCTATTGAAATTGTTCTGGCTCCCCCCCTGCCAACCAGAAACAAAAAACTTATAACTACAGAAAAACTGCTACCACTCATCCTCCCCAGACTAAACTCTCTACCTGACTCATCGGACACCTCATCACTAGTAAATGAATTCAACTCTTCTATGGCTACAGCTCTAGATACTATTGCCCCACTGAAACTGAGAAAGAGTAAGCCCAGAGCCCACCTAAACACCTGGTTTACTCCTCACCTCAAATCTCTAAGACTTGAAAAACGTAAATGTGAATCTGCTTGGCGACTAGCCCCAACAGAGACAAATAAAATTACACTCATCAATGCCTCCAAGATCTACAAAAATGAAATAAAGAAAGCAAAAAGAGAGAACTTCAACAACAGAATACTGCAGGCCAAATCTGGTACGAAAGAACTATTCCTTATACTAAAGGAACTAGAAAACCCTATTCCTGTCCAGGATAACTGTGATAAAAATAAAATATGGTGCTCGAACATCCAAAAAGCACTAAATGACAAAATTGCCACACTCCAAACAAAAATTGAGATAAAGAAACAGAATATTCCACCCTCAACTAACCTAAGAGGCAAACTACCAACTAGCACTAAACTAGACCATAAATTTAACTTCTCGAAAGTAACCATACTTGAAACTGAAAAGATAATACTTTCACTCAAGCCATCCAATTGCCGAGGTGACCTATGCCCAGCCCAACTAATAAAGACATGGCCAGAGACCTCTCCCCATTCATTTCTAAGCTTATTAATGCCTCCTTTGCTTCAGGTACTATTCCAGATAACCTCAAGCAATCTTGGGTCCTCCCCCTTCTAAAAAAACAAACATTGGACCCATCCATCCCGACTAACTACAGGCCTATCACAACGGTACCCTTCCTGTTAAAAATCCTAGACAGGGTAGCCTACCTGAAGATCCAAAAACATCTGGAGCTGCACCACCTTTTAGGCACAAGACAATCAGGTTTTAGACCTCAGCACGGAACTGAAACCGCACTCATCGATCTTAAAACTCAGGTCGACGAGCTGAGAGACTCCGGAAAGATGGCCTTACTCCTCTTACTGGACCTCTCTGCAGCCTTCGACCTAGTGGATCATAATGTGCTATGCACCCACCTAGAAACAGCTGCCCACTTCTCCACGCATGCCATCACATGGATCAAATCTTTCCTAACCGGTAGAACTATGAGAGTCTTCTCTACTTCTGCTGCTGCAGACCCAGTATCCATCACATGTGGAGTCCCACAAGGTTCTTGTGTCTCCCCCACTATGTACAACATCTTCACGAAGCCCTTGTTCGATGATCTAGATAATCTGGGTGTCACCTACACTAACTATGCGGATGACACTCAGATTCTCATACCACTCTCAGGGGATTATGAACAAGATTTGGCCTTGGTGAACAAGATTTATCTCATCATTCAGGCATGGATGGCCACCCACGGGCTATGCCTGAATGATGACAAAACGGAACTCATCATACTGGGGAACACACAAAACATCAAAAGATTAAAAGAAGAATACTCCTCCTTCGTCATAGACGGTAACACTATCAAGGTGGCAAAAGTGGTAAAAACACTAGGGTTCTACCTGGATTCCCACCTCTCCCTAACCAAACAGGTGAGCGCAATGGCATCCAGCACCGCATATACCTGCAAGCTGATCAGAGCCGCAAAACCATACCTATCCACTGCCAACTGCCTAACCCTTGCCCGAGCATTAGTGCTGTCGAAATTGGACTATTGTAACGCTCTATATATAGGGGCCAACAAACACACGTTGCAAAAGATTCAAACACTACAGAACAATGCTCTTAGAGCTGCCTTAGGAATTCCAAAAAGGGAGCATATTTCAGAAGCTAGAAGACAATCCAATTGGCTCTCCACAGCGGACAAAATCAAACTTAAGACAGCTTCTCTAACCTTCAAAAGTATCAACCATCTAGCACCTAAATACCTAGCTGCTAGATTCAACAGAAAAATCTCCACTAGACCCACCAGAGAAGCATACTCTAACCAGTTAATGATACCCCCATTCAAACTAAGTACGGCCGGAGGAAACAGCTTCCCGGTCAAAGCTGCCCAGCTTTGGAACTCCCTCCCGCCCGGCCTGAGATCTCCCCAATCCTACGCTCTCTTCAGATCCAACTGTATCAATTGGATCAAAGAAAATGACCGATAGTCCATAACCACTGTTCTACAAACGTACTATGTACATAATTATATACCCTTTATCTCCCTACTGCATATTTCCTGTTTATATTATGCTATATGTATATACCATGGCCTGCATTATGTAATCTCTACTATGTATAACCACTACTTGTAATCATGTGTAACCTGTAAAGTTTAAAGTATCCTTGAACAACGCGCCCGGTTACCCTCGGGTCTGGCGCGCGCTATAAATAATAAACTCAAACTCAAACTCAAATTATTCATCCAACTATCTCCCAACATCCAAACAGTGAGCCTTTTCCTAGCACTTCCATCTTCACTACACACAACAATCAAAACACCTACTACCCTCTCGTTCTGTAAACCGCAATCGAACACCTGATTGGCTAATCCCTACAGTCCCCTTTCCATGCCAGGCATCCTTAAAAGACCCAGATGTGGCACATGCCATCCGTGGACCACCGCATTGTCCGTGGATTCCGTCACACAGGGGCAGCCCTTTTACCCTTTCCACTTTCATGTTCTCAACACTCACGCATTGGCTGCTTTCAACGAGTCCCACATCCATCCACCAATCACATCCAAAACTCTACATCTAATCCTGTCATCTCAGTTCAATACTTCAGATGTACACTTGAACCATGAGAGTAATTACCTCCCTTTAATCACAGCCATCTGCATCAAAACCTACTGCGAAACTCTCCAACATTTCTCTTTCCATATTCAACAGCTTATATTTTTAAAAGTATTTTCTGCAACTCTATATATATATATATATATATATATATATAGAGAGAGAGAGAGAGAGAGAGAGAGAGGGTTCCTGCTACTTCCCCTGTAATACGCTCCTCAATAAGCATATTCTTTTTTTAACTACTCCAGCAAAGTCCTTGCATTTCGGCATTCAGTGCCTGCTCACATGAAGCAGCAAATACTTACAATGCTGTGCATTTAAAATGTTTCTTCTTAGGAGCAATTTGATAAAATTAATAAACTCATATGTCCATTTATAGCAGCACTGTATGTAACCTTATTCTAACAGAAAGAAAAAGCAGATGCAAAACATTGTAAAAATTTTTTAAGTGTCACTAGGTGTGTACAAGTTTAATATGTTGGCAGTACATGCGTACCTGCCAAAATGACCCATTCCAATCTGTAGGTGCTTATCAAGTCTTCATTTTTTTCTTTGCATTCTATGTCTTGTAATTCCACATCTCCCATTATATAACTCAGACTACAAGTCCCACATTGCAAAGTAAAAACAGGACTGGAATGGAATATTCAAAAGTGTGATTTTTAGATCGAATGAAAAACATAAAATGGGGTGCATTTAAAATGTTTCTTTTTAGGAGCATTTTCATTAAAGTTAAAGTTAAAAAATGCATGTGTACATTTATAGCAACAAACAAAAAACTAGGACCACATAACCACATACAGATTGAAATTGATTATGTTGACAAGTATGCATGCACTGCCATCATATTAAACATACACACACCAAGTGCTCGTTTTCATCTGCTTTTATTTTCTTTTACAAAAATGTTGCACACAGTGCTCCTATAAATGCATATATGAATGTTTTACCTTTCATAAAAATGCTCTAAAAAGATATATTTATAAATGCTCAGCATTTTCCATTTTCCATGTCACACTATCCAACCTCACTCATTACACCCCTTACACATGCCCTGCTCACACATATGTGTATACTGCCAAAGTGTCTACATACAACATTTCACCTTACATATAATATACTCTTCTTTCCAACCTCTATTATAAAACACCAAACAGTGCTGCAACAACAATCCACCATTGAATTACCACTAGGCCACACTTTCCCTATTCTTAAAAAACAATGCAACACATTGCAAATACATTACAAATACATTGCCCACAAACAGAGCACATATTTAATTAACATCAGAAACACTAAAGTAACCTATACATACACCTTTTTTTCTTACACCCATCTCTGCTCTGTTCTTTCTAATCCCCCAAATACCACTACTCATACTCCAATTGTTCTAAGAACTCACTTAACATACTTTAGTACACCATCCATAACACAACTGTATTAACTATTTTTCCCAACAACTCCTCCTACCTTAATAAACAACAAACACTCTTACTAAAAGTACTTGACTATTACCATATATACCTATTAACTTTCTTTTACAATTACAGGAAAGAAGAAAATTCCTGAACACAGCTACCAAAAAAAGAATACTATTTACATCTTACAAATACATTAATACAATATTCATCACTCTCCTATTGTAACAATGTAGTGTCACTATATATTAGTCTAGAGTATTATTTTCAAATCAATAACATCTATTTCACTCTTACTCATTATATTGTAACATGCACACTCTTCTGTTCCCATCTAAACACCACTCGTATAATACCCACTGTTTTCCTCTTACAACCTTCCCAACCACAACTATCATCCTACTACACAATTGCACAACACACTATTCATCTCTACAATCCTACCCATGCACAATAAATCCATATACATTCCACTACTTTTAAACCCAAACTTTCTTTTTTTCAACATACACAACACAATGCCTACAAAAAAGCAGCTCTGTAGAAAAGAAAAGAAAAGAAAAGCAGAGCAGATACAAATAAAAGCAAGCCATATACTCATCCACATCTAAAACAATTTATAGAACACATTAAAACAAAAGAGCTAGTAACCTTGCTTAAAAATCTTAACTCGAGAAAGGAAAGGAAACCTATTAATGTACCAAATACTATATGTACCAGTCTTAACATCACAATTATAAAGCAATCCAAAAGATGTATGTTACAAACAATGTTCCACTGTAGAGTTCATCTCATTCGTATCACAAAGCTGAAAAGTCACAATCTACCCTTGAAAACAACCACAGGAGACTAATCCTTCAAGCTCTAATTGACAGTGCACTTCTACTAAAGAGAACATTGTTTATATTGATTTTAAACACAATGAAACCACTAACAAAATGAATCAATACATTACAAAAAGTACCACTATGCATGCACAATGTCAATATAGATACCTTTTCAAACTTCTGTGAAGGTGAATGGATTTACACAAGCAGCACAGAACCATATTTCATTGAAGAGGCTTAATGCAAGAACAAAAACAACAATTGCCATAGACAGTGATGGCTGAGGGTATGAAATGTTAGGAGACACCATTATTGCAAAAGAAACCCTAATAGAAAAACATGCACAACAAACTTTCAACCAAATGATCCTTTCACCCAAACAGACCGTCCAGTGTACAAATGGACATGCAGCTCCATGTGTAATGGAAGGCAACAATCCTTCAGATCTATACGACAATTCCTCAATCACTATATCAAACTAAAAGACAAAAGTAGAATTAAAACTTTACAAACCATGGACTCCTGTCCAGTGCGCAGCCACACTGATCTGCAAGGACATTCATTAGCCTGCTTTTCGGGAACTGATTGCAAAAGCAGCTTCAACCACATCAAAATGTTAGCAACACACCATTCCGCTATACAGGATATTGTGCATAGACCATACTATGCAAAATACCCTGCTATAGAACTACAACTTTAAATAAATGTTCCTACATGGACCAACCAAAGAACTGCTTAAAAATATAGAGCACATCCAACTTATGTACTTTGGAACTGAAGTTGACTTCTACAAATTCAGTAACTTCAGAAAACATTATGGTATACTCACATACACCAACATCCTAGCAAACACATATGAAAAAGAAGTAGTCAAGTTTCAAAACACATCTGCTGATATACCAGACAAAGTATGTGTCCGTTGTCGGAGAACTTTTTATAAAAAGAGCACAAAAGCAGTAGATATGGCCTAAAAAATAGAGGACAATGAAGAATCGCAATGGTTCAAATTAGCTTTATATCTAACAGGAGAAAATAAATACAAAATAGCAAATCCCTCAATACTTTGCACGTCCTGCAACACAAAGTTTGACAACCAAATGCCATCACATGCTATCACCAATAATTTAGAAATATTCCCTCTTCCAAAGGCTCTCCAACAACTTAACTTGTATGAGAGCATTATAATCCAAACAGTACACCCATGTCAAGCTATAATACGCCTTCATCTGAAAACAGCCAAATTACCTCCATCTGAGTTACTAAATGGCCTCTGTAGCAAAGTAGTATATTTGTAATTAAAATCTTAAAGAAAATGTATTAACTCTAGTACAACAACCAATATATCAATATTTGGTTGTACTAGTTAATGGTGTACCGACAAAAGGAAAAGGCAAACTAAATTGGCAGCAACTAGTTGACTTGAACAAAGTTAGACAAGACCTACAATATCCAAAAGGAAACAATACTACAAAGGCATAAAAATAGAGGAAAACCTTAAAGAAACAACCCAAATAATTAAAGATTCACCAGCAACTGGACAATTTTTATGTGTAGATCCTGAGCAGCCAACATTTTAGACCAGTATACAATTCACCCGCTACACTCCAAAGACACCATAAAGGATGCATTAGAAACATATCAAATGAGTCAATCCAAAGGATCCCAATGAGCATATGGGAAAAACGTGTAGAAGCACGTTATTTTCCTCAACTCTTTCATACAGGAAAAGGCAGGATATCGCTCTATACAAATGTATGTAGAATACATTTTCCATCTCCTGTTTGAAAGTGAAGTAGCAACTCTATGTTATGCAGTTGCACACACATTAAAAACAGACTGTAATTTTTTAAACATGTCCACTACACAAATGCTTCAAAAAATAAAAGACAAAGATGAAGTTTTGCAGTCAAGTCTCACAAATCTGTTGGCAAACATTCCCGGTACAAAAGAATACTGGTTCCAACGCCACGCTGATGTACGTTGTATGCTAAGGAACCTAGGCCCACCCACATGGTTTGTTACTTTAAGCTGTACAGAGTATGCAAGGGATGACTTGCACGATTTCTTATGCACTGCAATAAAAGATGAAATAGATATATAAAAACCAGGAGAACTCTGTTATTTTGACCCAGTCAATGTTCCAAGGTACTTTCACCATGCTTCATGGCCATGCTGCACTTCATCTGGAAAAAAACTACCCCTCCGCTCGAAGTTCAACCCTTCTTTTGGAGAAAAGAATATCAATTCAGAGGAGCACCACACATCCACATGCTTTTGTTGTGAAAAGATGCTTCCAAATTTTGCCATGACAGTGATGCCACTGTTTTACAGTTTATTGAAAAATACATAACCTGAAACATCTCTTCAGAAACCACAGATAGTGACCTACGTACACAAATACTATGCTTCCAAAAACATAAGTGTGGCAAATAGTACAGATGTAGATATAAAAACAAAGTTAAGTACTATACCAAATATTGCTTTGGCTTCCCTTGACCCATTTGCAAAAAAAGGACAAGTAAATAGCTGCATGTCCTCATGTCTTCTGTTAGACTCAGCATAAAAGGCAAATCCCCTAGAAACACATACAACATTAAAAGGGATGAAGCATCCAAGTAATCAATTATTACAATGATTACAATGCAATCATTGACCTCTTGTGGAATGCAAACATAGACAAACAATACATTGCAGACTATTCCAATGCAGTTGCAAGATATGTCACAGGAAGTTGGAGGATATTGCCCATGAAGGTCACATTGGTGCGAACAAAACCAAAGCTGTTGTAAGAAGTGAATATTGGTGGCCAGGTTTTAATCGAGATATAGAGAGCATGTGGAAGGATGCATGGAGTGTGAGGTGTTAGGAAAGAATGTGGTTGTGCGGTTGCAGCCAGACGTGAAGGTGGATACTCCGGAAAAGGTTTGGAGTGAGATTGCTCTGGATATTTTGGGTTCTGTGGATATGGGGAGTTGTTGCAGACAATTCCTTATTGTTCTTGGAGATTGGGTTTCATGATGGACGGAGCTCCAAGTGATACGTGAGGTCTCATGTTATGCGATGGTGGAATTCTTACAGGGAGTGTTTGAAAGGGAAGGGTTGCCAAATTAGGTCCTAACAGATAATGGTAGGCAGTCCATAGGAGGGTGATTCCAAGAATACCTTAAACAAGATATCTTCCGCAGTGGCCTACCATTCCAAATTACTTACCGCAGCCAGACCATTCCTCTCTTGGCAAAACTGCCTAACCATAGCCAGACCCATAATTGGATCCCACCTTGATTATTGTAATGCCCTCCTTGCTGGCACCTCCACTAAAAACATTGAAAAACTCCAGGTTGTCCAAAATAATGCCCTCAGGGCAGTCGTGGGCATCCCAAAAGAGACCACATAACAGCTGCTAGGAAACAAGCCCACTGGCTCCCTATCAAAGAAAGGGTCATCTTCAAAACCTTGTCCCTCACAGACAAATGCCTAAACAACACGGCCCCCCTGTATCTCTCTCAAAGAATCTCAAGACCACACACTGCTAAATGCACCTGAACCCCCTACACCAACCAAATCACAGAACCTAAGGTTGTGAGAACAAGCGCAGGAGGCACCAGCTTCCCCTTCATTGCTGCCTCCCACTGGAACTTGCTACCACATCACCTCAGAAGAATAACCTCCCTCCTAGCCTACCACAAAGTGATCAAGACCATGTTTTTCATATGAACCTGCTAACACCTTCTAAGACTGGGTGCACATTGTATCCATAAATACCTCATGTAAATATTTGATAATATTGTACTGTCTGCCCATTACTGCTACGCTCTTTGTAACTAGTAGCTATCGTTGTACCATGTAACTAAGACATGTAACTGGAAGCCCAGTACGGAAGTGTCTCCCCCCTGGTTGGGTAGGGCCAGAGAGTCTGTGTTTTGGAAGAATTGAGAGAGAAGATGAATAAGAAGAAGGGGGAGTGGGTGAAGAAGACAAATGAGAAATCAGGGAGGAAAAGATTGGAAGTTGTGTTGAGAGACTGGGTACGTGTCAAAAAGGGTGTTGTAAGGAAGAAGGAGGATGTATTATACTCCACTCCTGTCCAGGTTGTGGAGGTCTTAAGGGGTGGTCAGGTTTGGAATATGGCAAGGATAGCGTGTGTCAAATCTATGTGTACTAGTTAGAGATTCACAAAGGATTTCATACTGCCAAATCTATGTGTACTAGTTAGAGATTCACAAAGGATCTCATACTGCCAAATCTATGTGTACTAGTTAGAGATTCACTAAGGATCTTATACCACGTTTCTACTGTATTGCTGCATTCTGTGCCCAAATGCAATGTCCTTTGCATGAACATAGTTCTCTTGAGTATGGGATGTGTAAAGTATGAAGTAGTTTTCGTGTGAGGTTTTAAAGGAGGGAGATGTGTTATGATGTGTCTTTATCAGGAATGTTGTGGAGGTGTGTGGAATGTGGAGGGACCGGGTCCCATCGGAATGTGAAGGTGTTTTGCTTTGTATGAAGAGGCAGTTGGAGATAAAGATAAAGGTTGATGGGTGGGGGTTTTAATGCTGTATTACCTGAAGTCTACATTAAAGACAAATAGCATACCTGTAAGAGTATGTGCCTGCGTCTTTACACACCCCATATGGCATATCAGCTTCACAGACAAACTAGAAGTGCATGGCATGACACTCCCTACCTGTCAACAAGCTACTGCACAACTAAATACCTTAGAAAAATCTATCCCCAACATAGCTGGATTAAAGAAAATATTAGCTTTGTACCTAAACAGCAGAGTAATTCTAAAACAAAACCTTGATGTAGAACACAGTTTACTTAATGCAGCAATTGGTACAGTTTTTGGCTTCCAAAAATATCCACATGACAGCAACATTCAGTTTGTCAATATCGCTTTGACAAACTTGAAGAAGTTAAAATAATTGGCTGCACAATAGCATGTTTCCTTCTTTTCAAAGACATGTACGTATGCAGAGAACAATTTTCTTAATCGCTTGCATATGCTGTCACTGTTCACAAATTGCAAGAGATCACACATTGATTGATAACGGCAGGACAGTCTTTAAAGAAGGTATGAGTTATGTAGCACTTTCACGTCTGCGTACACTCAATGGTCTATTCCAAGTTAACTTTGATTAAAACAAAGTAAACGCTGACATTCCTTGTATCTTAAAATACAACAGGCTATGTGCACTGTACACCCCATCTAGATATGTAACCTGGACCTCAAAAATAAAACCTTTAAAAAGAAAAGTAATGCAAACAGAATCTACAACAGATCTCCCAACAATACTGCTAAAGAAAACACAACCAAGTCCTTTTCCATCAAATTAACTTCTCTCACTTCACCATGCAGCAGCTGCGGGCCACTCTGATGCCTCATCCATTACATCGGGAGACCTCTGGAGCTGCACACTGCTTCATGGTATAATAGGTAAGTCCCCACTGGGCCCCTGCTGATTTGCATTTGTATGCTTGCATCTTTACTTTTACTATCTACTATTCACTTGATGGCTACTGCAGCACTTCCACTACAAGAAGCAGAAAGATCATTGCGGCCAAGATATGCTCGCCTGCATTGTTGTTTGTTTTCATTGTACATAACACTGCGAGCCACCATTCCACGATGGTGGCCCGCATTCTAACCATCAGTGCGTCGGTGCTGAGCTCCTACTGGCTGTAGCAGCACATTTAACAGCCAATGTGGTTGCCTGCAGGCTTGACCAGCCCTCCCACAAAGGCCCAGTCCTAAGGCTCCTGTCTCTCATGGACAATGGACGGCTTGACTCTTGTACTTGTTTGTGCTGCCTCCTGCAACATGGGGCATGTTTCATGCTGGTAAACTACATATTTGGCTCTCGTACTTGTTTGTGCCGTCTCCCTGCAACATGTGGCAGGTGCCATATTGTACATGTTTGTGCCACCTCCTTGCAACATGGGGCGGGTGCGATGCTGGTAAACCACCTATTTGACTCTTGTACTTGTTTCTGCCACCTCCTGCAACATCGGGCAGGTGCTATGCTTGTAAATTACTTATTTGACTCTTGTACTTGTGTGTGCCGCCTCCCTGCAACATGGGGCAGGTGCCATATTGTACTTGTTTGTGCCGCCTCCCTGCAACATGGGGAAGATGCCATGCTGGTAAACCACCTATTTGACTCATATACTTGTTTGTGCCGCCTCCTGCAACATGGGGCAGGTGCTATGCTGGTAAACTACCTATTTGGCTCTTGTACTTGTTTGTGCTGCCTCCCTGCAACATGGGGCAGGTGCCATATTGTACTTGTTTGTGCCACCTCCTGCAATATGGGGCATGTGCCATGCTGGTACACCACCTATTTGACTTTTGTACTTGTTTGTGCCGCCTCCTGCAACATGGGGCATGTGCCATGCTGGTAAACCACCTATCTGACTCTTGTATTTGTTTGTGCCGCCTCCCTGTAACATGGGGCTGGTGCCATATTGTACTTGTTTGTGCCGCCCTCTGCAACATGGGGCAGGTGCCATATTGTACTTGTTTGTGTCTCCTCCCTGAAACATGGGGCAGGTGCCAGGCTGGTAAACCACCTTTATGACTCTTGTACTTGTTTGTGCCACCTCCTGCAACATGGGGCAGATGCCATGCTGGTAAACTACCTATTTGACTCTTGTACTTGTTTGTGCTACCTCCATGCAACATGGGGCAGGTGCCATGCTGGTAAACTACCTATTTGACTCTTGTACTTATTTGTGCCGCCTCCCTGCAACATGGGACAGGTGCCATGCTGGTAAACTACCTATTTGACTCTTGTACGTGTTTGTGCCGCCTTGCTGCAACATGGGGCAGGTGTCATGCTGGTAAACCACTTATTTGACTCTTGTACTTGTTTGTGCCACCTCCTTGTAACAGGGGGCAGGTGCCATGCTGCTAAAACACCTATTTGACTCTTCTACCGGCCTTATACCTACTATGGCCTCAAATGTATGTAATGTATGCTCTGGCATAAGAAGCCTCCTGCACTTACCTGGACTATTGTATACCAGGGTTGTAATTCTCTGTACTGCACTTACTGTAACCATATCTTTAAATTCAGCGCCAAGATGTCTGAGGGCAGTGTGCACTTTACAAATAATATACAAATACAAATAACTCAACCACAAAACTGTCTACTACAAACTGAACTGCACATCCATCAGAAATGAAAGAAACACATATCTCTTCTCCAAGAAGGTCTGCAGGCCCATATAACGATGTAGACACACAATTATCTGGTTCATTTAAATTCAGCAACACAACATGCAAATGTATCAATCAATCTTCTGTTCCAATTGCCACCAATTATTCACAACATTTACTTAAACGTCTCGGACCAGTTGTGTTTGCCAATGCTGGTCCTTCACAGAAATGCCACAAATAATCCAGACAGCACTTACAGTGTCTCAGATATAAGGCAAGAATTCGACTACTGTGCAGGAATGGTAACATTTAACATAAACACACAAGAAGATCCCCAAGAATTCCTAATGTACTTACTACAAGTACTGGAAACCAAACACATCCCTATGAATGAAATCTTGCATATTTCATACACGTGGAAACATATGTGCACTCTCTTCAACCATGTTTCAAAAGAGCACATCCCTAAGGAGCGATTTGTATATTTACCTATACTAAATTGTGAATGCAAATCATGGCACATTATGGCATTTTTGCAATTCAGACAATTGTTCCAGTGTGCAAATCAACTTGCATAGCCAATATGCCATACTAATCCTTCTTAAGTACAATGCAGATGGTAACAAAAATAACTAAGCTTACTAGCTTCACACACAGCCAAGTGTCTCTTGGCAAGAATACTTTCACAACAGTAGGTATAATATACCACACTGGTGCCACAACCACTTCAGGGCACTAAACTGCATATGTCCAAAAAGAAATCGGTTGGTTTGAAGGTAATGGCACCTCTGTTACTCCAAAACATAGGTTACCAGCAAATCTAACAAATGCCGACTTAATATTCCTTCAACCTAAATTTACTCACTAAACTGTAGCACAATAAACAGTTAGAATACACCAAAAGGAACATAACACATCCATAATACTACAATAGTACTTTTAAAAGTCAAGATAGTTAGAATACGCCAACGGGTATCTTACTACTTAAAAAATACCCTTCATTGCAATACACCATCACAATTCTTGCTACTACAAAATGTATTCTAAAGTCTAATGTAGTTAGCATATGCCAACAGGTATCTAACTACTTTAAACATTCCCTTAATAACAACACACTTACAATCGGAGATCCCCCGAAAGTTTTCAAAAAATCATGTATCTACTATATGCGGACAACCTGGTGCTCCTATCACAGACACCAGATGGATTACAAAATTTGCTGGAAATTTGCTGGACAAAAACAATCTTGTGATAAATACTGATTAAACTAAGATTTTAGTTTGCAACAACACCAATAGATCCAAAAAGAGCTCACATACATGGGAACTACAAAAGAATGAACTTGCAGTGGTTTCGCAATGCAAATATTTGGGGGTATTTATTGCTAACACACCTGGTGTTGATTTATATAAGCAAGAACTTAAAAATAAATTGCAAACTCATATCTCAAGCAAGAATTCTGGCATATAAATTTGGTAAATATTCTCTTAAACATATCGTAATATTTTATCAACAAAAAGTAATCCCAATTCTACTATATGGCGTTGAGACCAAACCACCAAGCGATCGTATTTATTGGGATACGTTAGAATCTCGGTTCTGGAAACAAGTATTACAGCTCCCGAGTTGTACACCACTTCCCATGATACGTTTCGAACTGGGGTCTTTCTCTCTCTACTCCCAAGTTTTGTGGAAAAGGTACTGCTGAGGAAATGTCTGTTGGGTCTTGCCACACCAAACATCTTAGGTGTAGTAGCCAATTATTTACTAACATCTAGTCATGACTTCCCTATTAGTTGGAGAAATCAAATACTGTATGCCCTAGCGGAAGCATCAGTCACTTTAGAATTAGTTATACACAATACAGGTCGATCGAAAATTGTTTTTTTTAAAGACCTATTTGACATAAACAGTCTGTTAGACTCTGATCTAATATGGCAACTAATATTTTCCAGTACAAGATTAGCAGTTAGAGTTGCAATAGTTCATTTTTGGGACATAGTCTTACCGAAACTAGAGAGTCAATGAATTATGTCAATATTGCAAAGCACAGTATCAGAATTGTAATAAGTTTTAATGAGCAATGTAACTAGAATGCAATAAGTTGCAAATGTGTCAATGTTTTAAAATGTTCTAAGATGCAATAACTTATGTTTAACAATTATGTGAAAGTTTTGATATGTTTCTTTTTCGTTGTTATTATTTGAAAGGTTGAATTTATCAACGAACCAAATAAAGAAAAAGTAAAAAAACAACACACTTCAAACAAACATACTATCACACTTACACTGACATAATTGTAGTATTTTTTATCAATCCACTATGGATTTATTTCCAATGACCCAATGATTATTGAAGTCAATACAACAACAGTGTACCACATACTAATGTTGTACCAAAGACAGTACATAGAATGTACTGTTTATGAGGGTCAGAAAAACTAAATGTATATGTAAAATTGCATGCTATTAAACCTTTTCAACAATCCTGCTTAACAAATGATACTATTTTTTTTCACAGAAAACGAACCAGAGATTCCAGCTTTACAACTTTATACAACTAAGTAACCATAGCAACTGTAAACACATACATATTCCATAAGCACTATCCTCAATTGTACTACAATCATAAATTCAACATACTTTCTACTCTGCCTACAGTACCTATACTTACTATACACATATTACTATAATGGCTGTGGCCAGTGGCCAGATTTTTGGGGCCATGGTCACTGGCCACAACCACCACAATATAATTAGACCATATAAGAAGTATAATCTACAAATAACAAAACTCGCCCTGAACCCCCAGCCTTCAAGTAGTGTCCGACCACATCAAAACTGACTGTGGACTCAACAGCACCTGCAGATCCTATTTTCACCTATAAAACCAGCTCCATATCATCTTCATTCCATTCCCCTACCCTTTCTATGCCCTCTTTCAGTCATCAAATAACCTCAAATGTGTTTTACAAGCTACTCATTCACGGCTCTGTCCACAGACTACCACAGTGTCCACTGAGCGGGCGGCATCCGTGCCCACCTTTTTTTACATAGAAGAACTGCTCCTTATCATCTTTATTCCACTCCCCAGGGCATCACGCTCTTTGCCGACACCGCCCGCTATTCGCGGATCCAACATGGCGTGCGTCTCCAAAAATATGACGCAACTCACACTTTTCACCATCCAATCAGTGGGTGCGTCAGATATCCATGGACATCACAACAGCCCCTGGACCAATCGGAGGCCTGTCCAAAGACCAAACAGGGAAGTGAGTCCGCAGACCGATGTCAGATATCACTAACTATTATTTACATATTTTTGGCCATTTTAAAAGAAAACTACTGGACAGATTTATACCAAATTTACAAATGCATGCTTTCGAAACCAAGCCGCTGCTCCTGCCACCAAATTGGTGAAAATCCGTCCAGCGGTTTGGGCTGTAGGTGTGAGCTAAATTTTGTTTCCATTGCGTCTATGGAAAAAAAAAGTGGGTCACCATATAACTTTGCCCCATCTTGACATAATCCCACCAGACCTTGCAAAGCATTTCAGTACCAGGTCTCAAATAGAATTCCAGACATTTCATGCAGTTTCATTGAGTGGTGTCAAAGTTATAAGCCATCCAAGAACTGCACCGGAACATCTGAAGTGTCCCCGAACTTCACAGGACGGTTCCCAAACATCCTATAACGCCAATTTTTTGGCTTCTTATGACCCTATCCCATCCTATCCACATCACCTCTCACCTCCCCAGAGATTGTTTGATAAGTTTGACAAGTTTAATGTTGTGCTTTTTAATATGTTTTTACTGCAATGTCTGCGGACATCTGCCGAAGTCTGCAAATCCGACATGATGGGTGTTTCCAAAAATCTGACGCACTTCACGCTTTTCACCATCCAATCAGGGGGCGCATCCGATGTCCACGGACATCACGTTACCATCTAGACCAATCGTATGCCTGTCCGCGGACCGAACAGGGAAATGGGACCGAGGAGCGGAGCCAGTTGTCACTAATTATGTTGAGCTACATTTTACCTGCTTTAAAATAAACTACTGGACGGATGTTCACCAACCACGCTTTTGGGACCAAGCCGCCACTCCTGCCACAGATTTGGTGAAAAGCCGTCCAGCGGTTTGGGCTGTAGTCGTGAGCAAAGTTTTTTCCATTCAGTTTATGGAAAAAAACAAAAATTTGAGATCCGCTCTACAACTTTACCCCCCCTTGATGATACCTCACCAAACCTGCCAAAAGAATTCAAAGCGGACCATATACTTTTTTGCCAAGTTTGGTGAGGATTCGTCCAGGGAGAGCGAAGTTATAAGCTGCCCAAAAAGTGCTCTTCCTATGGGTGGAGCAACTTAACCATAACTACACGGCTGCTACCGCATATATATTACATGGCCTGCGGTAGCGGCCGTGTAGTTATGCTTAAGTTGCTCAGCCCATAAAAAGAGCACTTTTTGGGCGGCTTGTAACTTTACCACTGTGGACAAATCCTCACCTTAAAATGGGCTAAAAGCAGGTAAAAACAAATAGTGATATCTGGGTTTGGTCTGCGGACCCACTTCCCTGTTCGGTCCGTGGACGGGCATCCAATTTGCCTAGAGGCCAACATGAATCACCCACTGATTGGATGGTGAAAAGTGTGAAGTTCGTCAGATTTTTTTAAATGCCCGCCATGTCGAACATCGCGGTAAAAACATATTAAAATACACAACTTTGCACTTGTCAAACTTATCAAACAATCTCTGGGGTGGTGAGGGGTGATGAGGATGGGATATGGCTGTAAGAGCCAAACAAAATTGTGTTTTTCATCCCCAAAGTCTGCGAACAGTCCGGATGTTCGGGTACAGTCCTATGATTTTCGTGAACACTTCAGATGTTCAGGGACATCTATGCCTATTTCTGCATTACTGGGTTGGTGAAAAGAAGTTTTTTGGATGGCTTATAGCTTTGGCGCCACTCAATGAAACTGTATTTTGGAATCCTATGCTACACCTGATTCTGAATGGTTTTGCAAAGTTTGGTGGGATTCTGTTAAGAGGGGGCAAAATTAGAGGGGGCGTCCCAAAATATTGTTGAGTCTTATACATGTGGTGCAATTTGGCGAATCTACACAAATGTTTGCTAACACATTTTAGATATAGATATACATGTTTTTGTAAAGTTTGGTGGGATTTTGTCAAGCAGGGGCTAAATTAGAGGGGGTCTCAACATTTCTAAATGGCTTGTAACTTTGTTGCCGTTTTACAAATGTGGACAAAAGTTTTCAGAAAGATTATAGACTGAACCTTGAATGTTTGTGTGAAGTCTGAATGGGTTTTGTCAAGTGGGGGCTAAGTTATATGACTACTGTATGTACATACATTTTGACACTTTTGAAAAAATAAAACATGGGTGGATTTCCAGCAAACTCATCTAAGGAGCATTGGCAAGGACCTTAAAGCATGATTTTGCAAATGTGCTGGTGTTTTATTTTTTTGACAAGTGTCATAATGTAGGTACATACAATAGTGATATAATTTTGGTGAGTGAGGTATAGCCTGTGGCTATGGGCAGTGGGCAGATTGTCCGGGTCATGGCATAAGATCATGACCCGGACAATCTGGCTACTGACCATGACAGCGAAGGATGACAAATGGGGTTAATGGGGTTAGAGTGACCACATTCACCAGAGACCTGCTATATGGTAAAGTTATTCGAAAGTGGGATAGGTTTGAAAGGGAAGGAAAATTGTGTTTGTGGCAATATGGTCATAGGGTTCTCTCTTTGCCTTATTCAGTCTGCCATTGGAAACTGAAGAGGGGCTCATTTGTGATGTCGTCTTTTATGTCCTGGGTTTTAGTCATAGCAGTGCACGGTGGTGGTGTGAGTTATGGTTGCTTAGCTTACCATAACTGGCGAATTTCATAGGTTTTTCGGTTTTACTTGTAAGAATAACGTCCATTTAAGAATGTTTTTTCATTGAATTTCACAGGTTTTTTTATTAGTACAACAATGAAATGTCAGTGATGTAAATCACCACAAAGTAATTTACATAGATGGAACAACTGTTCCCACTCCTCGATCTGCTCCCAATTGAGGCAGTGGGAAATAATGATAATGATAATGCTTCCTTATAAATATGTATATAATCCTAAAGTGAATGCTACAGAGAACATTGCACACAATTTAAAAGTTGAAAATGATAATACATTGATCCTCTGATCCCCCTGAAAGTAACATTGGTACAAGCAAGCAAATACCCCACACTCCACCATCCTAAACTGCTCTGAAAAGATTCAATCACAGTCCATCCCAGATGGCAGCTCCAGAAGCATTAATTGGCTGTTGCATATATTTTCACATAAGCAACAAGCCGTGTTAAGATTGCATATCCTGTCATCTTGGCCATAATTAGCATTAGAAGATTTACATGAGACAAACAGGGGCCAGTTAATGCTTTCGAAATAAAGGTATGGATACACATATTCCTAAATCATCTTCATGGTAGTTGAGGTCCTTGGGAGGAAATTAATATCTTAGGCACAGACTCTTCACAGTGATAAAAGAAGGCTTGAGTTTGGGGCAGTTATGGCTGGAGAGCAAAGAAGATGGTGGAAATACAATCAGCACATTGAAAACAATGATCTTCAGCATATACAGCATTACGCAAAAGTTGCATATTATTGGCCTTCCCAATAGACTTGGTACGGAGATCTTTCTAGCAAATGCAAAACAAGTGTCCAGTTGTGTGCCAACATGGTGACATTGAGAATGTAGATTACAACCAAGGAAGGGGGCTGGAACACCAAAAGAAGGTGGGGGTGTACACGTAAATAATGATCAGGTCAAAGCACAGTGCATATCTTCATTACATTAATTAATGTAGGATGGGAATCCCTATTATTTAATTCATGATGGCTTGCTGGTCATCATGGCCTGCATAGAATTTAAGTGTTTCATTTTGTGCTGTCAGAAACCACAATGTTTCAAATTGTGTGGCTCATTTGATGCAACAATTGGCTGCTACACTATTGTTCATTGATCCTATTGGGCACAGAATGCCTGAAAGTGAAGAACATGATTATTGATGTTTGAGGATTGTTGACTATCTGTTGGTAATCAGTAACATTGATAAGACTATTATGTCCCCATGCCTTACCACAAAGCAAGGGCACCTTAAGAGGAAATGTTGCCTTTAAAAGAGCCACTAGTCCTGTGTGCTTATAGGGAGGGAAGTCTCCCCTTTCCCTGACTTTTAATGTAGTGTTGCATGGACTTAACTAATAGAAAATGATAGAACCTACACGTGCAATGAAATCGCCTAGATATGCAAAAGTACATTTTTTTTATGTTGAAGCATGTCACTCAAAATATCGGATGATATCGTTCTGACTCTCCACTGATCGCTATGAAACTCGTCACGATGGTAAATGGGACTAACAATACATTATTGGTACAGCAAGATGTAGATGTCGTCTTGTTTGTCTTTCTTTGCCGCAAGAGTTGTTCTCATCGCTCCAAGCCTCTCCAGCACTTCATCATTATCTCCCTGTCAAGAGCAAATATAGATAGTGCAAGCGATAGGATCATTCTGTAGACTTACAGTCATGATTTATTTTTACAGTTAGCTTTACCTGTCAGCAAATCCATTTATCAGTGGCCCACGGAACAGATGACTTTCCCCGGGTGTACAAGGGACGTCAATGAAAGGACTACTTGTACATTTCTGCTGAACACCTCTGTTGATTGTGGTGTAGGGTTCCTTTTCTCTTTCTTGACGCCTGTGCAAACAATGTTTAGCGTGCGGAAAATTGGCAGCTTCTCGAATTACCTTAAGCCACTGTGAAATGGAAGACATTCACATTCAACAGAGATTTTAAACAGCACGGAGTAAGCAGAGGTGAGGCTGGCATTCTGTCAGGAATAGCTTTTCTGAAGAATGTGTGAATGTGTCGAATGTTTCTGCTGTCCCCTACCAACTGAAATACCGGGGTCTTGGTGGGACCACGTGGTTATACTTTTTTACTGACCCCCAAAAAGTTCTTGTTACACATTCTACAACTGAGCTTATTTATTATTTTAACACTAGAGATGGAATATTTGGGAAAGTGGCTGGATAGTGTGTCAGGGGAACATTGTTTTTTTGGTGAGTTGTACTATGACTGGATATTGTTTGCGGCAGGTCTCAGTCACTGGGTGACGTCAAGCAGTAAGCTCTAGGTGCAATGGATAAGGTAGAAACCTACTTGAGTAACGGTGGGACTGTAGATGGCAAGTAAGAGCACATCTTTGGTCTCAGGAGGGCGCATTCACCCTAATTCCGTAAACTCTACTTTGGCATGCTGCTTATAGAGCTATCAATTCTTATCCTTTTCTCAGCACAGTTACAGTACTTGTAATCGAAACACACCACACGCCCTTTGCTCCAATATAACACTGTGCATCTTCCTGAAATACATATTGCCCCCTATTGTGAAAACACATCAAATAAAACTAACTAAACAACTGCACTCCCTCCACCGTGTTGCACTGGATGCAAATTGCACAAACCTTGTGTCACAGTTTGGCCATACCCAACATGTCGGATTGTTGAAGGCCTTGAAGTGTAGGCACTGAGCTATATCACCAAGTTAGCACCGAGAGAATAGTGATGTACTGTGCTTTGTTTCTAAATTCATGTATGCTTGTACCCTCATTGCCACCAAAACATTGTTGTCGGAATCGAAATAATATTATACCTCCTATTGCATTGTTTGAATGTGTGTTGGCCTACGCCAAGTTGTCTAAAAACATAAATAGATTCCGCGGCAAGGTCTTGACCTTAATGTACTGTGTAAATCGCCATCTTGGATTTAGCCGCCATTTTAGGTTCTCTTGTAGTGTGGAAGTCACCCTGAACATCAAAATGCAGGCCGAATGACATTTCGAGTGGGATTCTGGCCGTTGTGACCTCCGCACACATGAATAAGTAATATGCCTGCAGGCCACTTGTTGGGGTCGCGAACTGAGACCTTGTCCTATCCCTGACCTATGTGTAAATGAACAACTGTATCAGCGGAACTGATCAAAATGCATACATTATGGGTCGACCTGGCAACAAACTCTAGGCCTGGTTCTAAGAATGGTTAACCCGCGAGGGGGTTGGCCAGAGCTGGATAAAAAGTAAAAAACCTGAGTATCCCAATGTACGGTCTCTAACACTAACACAGCGAACTACCGTTGATAGTTCGTTCTGTTACTCTGAGGGCCGAATAGCTATCCGTTTGTCAATTGACTTTTGGTAATTGTTGTATCTTTTGAATAAAGCGCTTTGTATGTTCTTTGTAACCTGTGTTGGTGTGTTTCCTTTGGGCTTCCCGGCCTCATATCAATTTTTCTATTTCCACAGTTGGCGCCCGAATAGGGACCCTCAAGATTGATGCCGGATCATTGAAGGTTGACGCAGACTATCGAACCGGGATCGGACGGTGTGATTCTGTGGGCCCGACCGATCGAGACGCGATACCTCGGCAGCGCTGCACGATCCGATCCTTGGACGATAGTCGTGTGGTCTGACACGGCATCTTGACGAGGGTCCAATTTTGAGGCGGGCAGATTTGCCGAAACCACCAAACACAAGGTAACATTCGTTAGGTAAGTTCTTTGGTAAACCGTACGGTCCTCCTTAGGTTTGGTCAGGTGCAGTCGTGACCCGGCTCTTAATTTAACCCTGACAATTTGAATTTGGCGTATTGTATCTGCAGACACAATTATTGAACCAGGTAACACCAATTTTTTGTGAAATGCCTGGGAAATTGTCTAGCTGCTTTAGGGCTCTGATCCGCAGCGATCGACAATCCTTGGAATTTAGCCGCCCGGCACCACAGGAGGGGTCGCCGGCGGGTACTATATACTGTAAGTATGGCATTGGAAGTATAGTATTTAATGATATTTGGCACAGACAGACCAGACATGCCTCCGAATTTCAGTGGCCAATCAACGGTAGTTTTGAGATCCCTCGTATTGAATACTTAGAATCGATCTTGTTAAAGAAAAAGGCTAGACCAGCGCCTTTGATGTGTTACAGAATTGGAAGAAAGAAGCATTACAGCAGATTAAAAGTAGGGATAAACATGCACGTCGTCATAAAACAAACGCTGAAAAAGCATGATTATATGATAAAGAAAAGCGGTCAGAATCAGTTAAAAATATGTATAGAGCCTTTTCACTCGGGATCCAGAAAATGTACCCCTCTAAAGATTTCCATGTTTCTGAGGAATTTATTGAGAAGTTATTAAATGAACGCAGGCCTGATGCTTCAGCGCCACCTCCGTATGCTCCTATTTTGGGCGCTCTGCCCATTCCTGCTGTTGCTCCTGTTGTAATTCCTGTTCCCCCTATACAACCTATTGTTCCTAGTCCTTTGGTTGTTGTTCCTCCGCCTATCGTACCGTCCCTTCCCTCTGCACCGACAGTTGCACCTTTATTAAATTTACCTATACCTCCGCTCCCGAGTTGCCCCGTATTGACTGAAGTCGATCCAGGTGCAGGATCAAAGATTGTGACTCGTAGTACTGTTTCTGCAGATAAGAAACAGGAATTGTTTGCATGGGCTAAGCATTGCATGGAGAAAGGTGATCAAGTTAATGTTTTTTCCACATTATCTAATTTGAATAGTTTTCCCGAGAAAAATGTTTTTATCGAAGGTTTGGGGACTCATTTGTGTGTGATGTGGGGTAGATTACAACATTCGGATCTTCCACAAGGGGTGAGAGATCTGAATGCTTGGGCACTTTCAAGGGACATGGAGCAGAAGGTATATGGACATGTTGAAAAATTGTTTGAGTTTAGGAAAGATTTTGAAAAATCGCGAGATGAGGACGACGAAGATGATAGAATATATGTACAGACACGGTTCCTTCCGTGCCGTAGATCGGCACCTGAGGAAGTACGAATTTGTACCAAAGATGCGGTTCGGTTCGATGGATCTCGGATTCATCGATACCGCCAGACGAAGTGTATGACACGTATAGTCAGTATACAGTAGAAATGCAAAGAAAGGTAATTCAGGTGATGGTACAGCACCTGCAAGAGGAATGTGTAAGGAAGAGGGTTAGTTGCCCCATAGAATTATTGGGGATTTGTAAAAGGGCTTTTTCGCCCGACACTTCTACAGCTGCCTTAGCGCTCGACCTGGCTCTATTGCTTAGTAAGCGGCCGGAGGTACCTATATCTCAGTTGCCTATGAGAGAGGTTCCTCCGACCTTTGTCCCAAAAGTTGAGATCCCCACCAACGCTGGGACTGGTGCCCCCGCTGTGGATATCCCTGCACATTATGTATCGCAATTTGTTCACGTCCCGTTTTCACGACAGGAGGTGAACACAATTAGACAATCAGTCCCCGATATCAGGAAAAACTCGACGGGGTTTTACAAAGAAATAGAGTCCATTTTACAGTCCTCTGTGTTCACCTTGAGTGACATTGACTTGTTATTCCCTGTACTCCTAACCGTAGATGTATGGAAACAGGTTCGGACAATGGACGATGTGCCGGGGTTGGGAGATACGTGGGCTAATATGATTAGAATTGATGGAGAAAGGCCAGCTGGTGAGAAACCACCACAGGTAATACTTACTTTGCCTGTTAGAATTGTTGCAAAACTGAAAACTATAATTCCAGAGAAAAGGATTATTTGGGACAAGCTTACGGCCTGTGTCCAAGGGAAAACTGAAGGCGCCACCGAATTTTTTAATAGATTCGAGCAGGTATTTTCTGACTTCAGTGGACAGGATTTAGGTACAGAGTCGGGGAAGAGGTTGTTCGTGGACATATTTGTACGTGGATTGTTACTTGACATCCAGTCACAAATTATGTCCGCTGAGAGCGCTTAGCAGGCAAAATCTCAATCTGAGGTTTTGCACATGGCTCAGTATTATGAGAACCGTGTTAATAATGAGAAGGAAAAAATTGAAAAGAGAAAGGGAGATTTGAAAACCAAAGTATTATTACAGCAAATTGTTAGAAACCCCAGAGGAGGCACGATGCAGACTAGAGGTCAGTACGTCCCAAAAGGAAATGCTCCTTTGAGTCCTGTGAATATTAATCAATGTGCTTATTGCCGAGCACAGTGCCCTGTCCTTCGCCAGAGGTCAAGCAGTGCGTTTGGGGGTATATTAATCAATGTGCTTATTGACGCCAGGAAGGTCATTGGCGAGCACAGTGCCCTGTCCTTCGCCAGAGGTCAAGCAGTGCATTTGGGGGTATGGGTAGACAACCTAGGGGCCGCCCTGGAGCAGGGGGGCCTGATAGAGGTCAGCTCTTACAAGATCCAGAGCAACCTTTTTCATTGGAAAATCAGACCTCGAGTATGGACTCGAGGAACATATTTGATCACCCTTCTGCTGCCTACCTTTCTGAAGAGCTTCCTTCTGATGAGGCTCTATTTCATTAGGATTGCCCGAAGCAGGGTTTGGAACCTTCACCTATTCCCGGTAATAAGAAAGGCCCCTACGTTGAATTATTAGTAGGGAATAGGAAACACCAGTTTTTGATTGACACTGGAGCACTGGAGCACAGAAGTGCTCCATTGATGATTCTCGGGTTCCAAACATCCCACTGTCAGGGCAAACAAATGTTTCCGTAGGGTTTTCTGGTGTACCAACTGTCTGTCCGGTTTCTACACCGGTATCTGTTTCTTTGGGTCCCTTCACGGATCATTGTCCTTTTCTTCTCACTTCGAACTGTGGAGAGAATTTGCTGGGGTTGAATTTGTTAAAGAAATTGAACGCAGTAATTCATTGTTCTTCGGATGGAGTACGGCTAACGGTTTCACCACAGCAACTTCCTAATTCTCAGTTCTTGATTCGACCTTTACCTCCCGAGCATTGTCCCGGAATGTTTGTGGGCGGTGGACGACAATGATGTTGGAGTGTTACGGATTGAGCCCGTTAAAATAGTTCTGAAACATGGGGTGAAACTGCCACGCATCCCGCAGTATAAAATATCAGTCGAAGGCGAACGTGCTTTGAAATGCATTGTCTCCGATTTTGTACATCGTGGGGTGATCGAGGAGATTACAGGTAGTTTGTGTAACAGTCCGATCTTACCCGTATATAAGAAAGGCAACAATGCAATTCCATACCGGTTTATAATTGATCTTCGTGCTATTAACCGAGTGGTCGCCCCACAATTTCCAATTGTGCCTGATGTCACAACGATATTAACAATGATCCCTGCTACGGCTACGTACTTCAGCGTTGTGGATTTAAAAAACGCTTTCTTTAGTATCCCTATACATAAAGAAAGCAGATATCTGTTTGCGTTCACCTTGGGGGGACGCTCATTTACATTTACAAGGGCACCTCAAGGGTATACTGAAAGTCCCAGTATTTATTGTAGAGCCTTGAAAGAGCAGCTTGACACCCTTGAATTGCCACCTACTTGCACGCTGCTTCAATATGTTGACGATTTGCTTTTGGCTGCAGACTCTGAGAGTGCCTGTAAAGAAGGCACTGTACTGTTGCTTGTTCATCTAGCTAAAAATGGTCACAAAGCTTCGCTTAAAAAATTTCAATATTGTTGTCAGGAGGTTGCCTATCTAGGCTACCTCCTGTCAAAGGAGGGGAGAAGACTGACACCTGAAAGAATAAAACACATTTCTGGCATGTCTGTTCCAAATACACAGAAGGAAGTCAGAGCCCTGATAGGTATGGCTTCTTACTGTAGGTTGTGGATCCCGAATTTCGCACTAGTGATAAAACCGATGTTGGCTTTGACGAAGAAGGGCATTTCTCTGCCACTGCCATGGGAATCGGAACATCAACGATCATTTGAGCTTCTCAAAACTGCGCTATGTTCGGCACCGGTTCTGGGTACTCCAAATTATGACAAGGCCTTTGTGTTGTTTGTGCATGAACGTGATGGATGTGCTTTGGCTGTATTAACACAGGAACACGGAGGGAAGAATAGGCTGCACGGCTACTACTCCTCCGCCCTTGATCCTGTCGCATGCGCTTTGCCAAGATGTTTGCGCGCTGTCGCTGCTGCTGCCGCGTCTGTAAAACAGAGTGAGGGAATGGTCCTAGGCCATGATTTGATTTTGATGGTACCTCACTCTGTTGATATACTATTGAACAAAACCCAAACGCAACACCTCACCTCTGCACGGTTAACAAGGTATGAACTAATTCTGTTTGCCCCTCATATTCAAATTAAGAGGTGTTGTGTTCTTAATCCGGCTGAACTCTTACCTTTCCCGCAAAACACTGTTTGCGGTGACAAAGAATTACACGACTGCCTGTATACCACTGAACAAGAAACGAAGGGCAGGATAGATCTCATAGATACTCCTTTGGACAATGCAGAAGGGGAGCTGTTTTGTGATGGCTCCTGCTTCAAACTTTCGAATGGTACATCTACAGCTGCTTATGCAGTTACTACATTGAGCAAAGTTGTCGAAACTAAGAGAATTTCGCATCACTCCGCACAGGCCGCAGAGATTATAGCGTTGACCCGAGCTTGTGAACTTTCCCAAGGGTGAAGAGTAAATATATATACTGATAGTCAGTACGCATTTGGGGTGGCTCACAACTTTGGAAAGCTTTGGTCAGAAAGAGGGTTCCTGACCTCACATGGGACCAAGATCCAGCATGGCCCCTTGATAGTGCAATTACTTTCGGCACTCTCACTCCCTAAACAGTTAGCGATCATGAAATGCGCAGCACATCGCAAGATCATAGATGATGTGGGCAAAGGGAACGCTTTTGCGGATTTGATAGCCAGACAAACGGCCACAGACCTTAGCACGGACATGTATGCCTCGAGGGAAATGAGAGATGCTTGCATAATGGATGAAGGTATTGGGTCTGTGCGAGATATTCAAACTGATGACACGATAGAGGAATCTAAAAAGTGGGCTGAAGGAATGGGGAAACTGGATGACGAAGGGTGTTGGGTGGATACATCCGAAGGGAAATGGTTGCTTCCTGATTCTTATGTATTGGCAATGGTTACGATGGCACACGGTCCTACGCATGCGTGTGCCCAGCAGATCACGAGATTGTTAGAACAGGTTTGGGTAAATGACAAGATTCTGGAAACTGCAAAGAGGCACGTCCAGAACTGTATGATCTGCCTACAGCACAATGTGGGTAAGGGGACAGTGACTCCAAGGGGAAGCTTTGGGCCCCCTTCTGTTCCCTTTGAGGTCATCCACTTTGATTTTATTGAGATGGAACGATGTAATAATCTAAAATATGTTCTTGTAATTATTTGTGCCTTCAGTAAATGGGTCGAGGCTTTCCCCGTCAAAGATGCTACCGCCATGACCACTGCAAAGATTATGGTAAAAGAATTCTTTCCTCGATTTGGGCTCCCGAGGGTAATCTGGTCGGATAATGGTCCTCACTTTATCGCAGCAGTAATTTTGCAAATATGTGCAGCCCTATGTATTGAGAAACAATTTCATTCAGCTAGGCACCCTCAAAGTGCTGGGTTGGTGGAAAGACACAACGGTATTTTAAAGAATAAACTTGCAAAAACATGTGCTGATACCAAACTAAAATGGCCAGATGCTTTGCCTATTGTGTTATTAGCTATGCGTACCACACCTCAGACTAGAACTGGGCTTTATCCATTCGAAGTAGTAATGGGGAGACCTGATAACATTTGGGGTCTCCCGAAACCTAAAGCCCTGAGGGAGGTGGAAAATGTATTGCTTGTAGACTACTGTAACCAGTTAACTAAAAACCTGTATTTAATTTATCACCAGGTGCACTCTGCTTTACCTGTACGGTTCACAGGCCCAGGACACGATATACAGCCTGGAAGTTGGGTCCTCGTGAAGGCCTACGAGAGGTCTTCCTGTCTCGCGCCTCGCTGGCGGGGACCCCATCAGGTGTTGTTGGTCACCAGGACAGCAGTGCGGGTGGCTGGAAAGAAGAACTGGATTCACGCGACGCACGTCAAGAAACTTCCTCACCCGACGCCACACGTTACAGAAGAAGCAGAACCCCTCGCTGATGCTACAGTCTCTGATCTTGGAGTAGCAAACAGCGCTGTGAGTGCGTCGGAGAAGTTCTCTGAGCCTGAGGAGCTTGGGGAACAGTCCATTTCGTCTCCGCACTCTTTTGAAAAATCACTTCCGGAAAACACTGTTTCGAGCTCTGCGACTTCCGTCGCCACCGACACGTCGCTTCCCTCAGGAAGTGACGATACTTTGTTTCCGGACCAGACAATTTTGGGTACCATCAGGTACAACCTTCGACCAAGGAAATAGAATTACGGCACGAGTTTCGTGCATCTGGAAAAAGGAAGTGATTGGAAAATTGTCTTGTTATGAGAATGTTTTGTTGAACAAAAAGGGATTCTGCTGGCTAGGGTTGGGAAGGACTAAGAAATCACGCAACCGTAATGTCGCCAGCAACGAACATTGGGGCCGTCGATTGAGAAACTATGATGCCTGCCACCTTCACCGCTGATCCCGGCACTGGACTTGTAAATAAGGGGGTGACCAAATCGAACAATGAACAATGTGCCTGGGCCCCGAAAACGTACTGTTGTGTTTTGATAATGATTATTGTTATTTTTGCAACTGCTGCTGTAGGACTTTGGTATTTCGAAGAAATCAATCCTTTGAAACCTTTATTACCGACGAGATCGTACCAACTGTTTTGACTCCTTCTGTACACCTTCACACTCTGTCCCATAGAGACTCCCAACATAGACAAAAGTATCATAATAACACTCTGATGATAGTAATGAATGCTACTCATGCCATTTTTAATAAGAGTAATTGTTGGATTTGTACTTTTACTGCAACATGGGAACAAGGGACTGGGATGGTATATACATCCTCTACCTTTAACGACTGCTTGCTATGCCTCCCTTAGAGCACTATTCTTTGGCCGATGGAATGGAGGGAACTTTGATGGAACTAATCTGAATGATTTCGAGAAACGTGAATTGACTCCCCTGGGATGCTCGCTTTTCTCAAATAGAAGTAAACCTAACGTCGCTTCTATTAGGCCATCTGACAAACTATCTCTTCCTTTTCAAACTCTGATTTCCTTTAAAATGGCTCCGATAGGCAATAAGGACGCTGTACCTCCTTCTTATTCTATAAATCATAGTCCTGACTCAGTTCCCTTCTGTGTACAGAGAAATGGCACTAGGCCAATGGGAGATTTTGAAGCTTGTAAAAACGTTGTAAATTTGACTGGGGAAAACAGGCCTCTGTATGTGGGGGGGCCTGTTTATTTTGTTTGTGGTAGTCTAGCATTTCCCTGGTTGCCCAAGGATTGGCAGGGAACTTGTTATTTAGGAATATTGTTACCCGGGTTATTTGTAGCTAGTACATTGGAGGTTCCTAAGGCTCGCCCACGACGAGATGACAACGGAGATACCCCTGGGCAAGTATTGGGAGACATAGCGAAATCAGTTGTGCCCTTTTGGGGACAAATAACAAACTCAGAGAACATTAGGGGATTAGCCAGGGTACTGGAGAGAACGATCAACCGGACCACGGACATACTCTACAATATGACCTTAGAGCAAAAAGCAATAAGATTGGTAGCACTTCAAAATCGGATGGCATTAGATGTCATCTTGGCAGAACGAGGTGGAGTATGCAAATTAGTGGGGTCCGCTTGTTGTGTTTTCGTACCAGACTCCTCACCAACAATTTTTAAAGCAATTCAGAACTTGCATACTCTCAGTTCTGAAGTCCATATCCCTGTAGGAGACTGGAACCTTAGTACTTGGTTCTGGGATTCTTTGCGATCGTGGGGTTGGAAGGTGCTTTCCGTTATTCTGGTTATTTTAGGGATCTTGCTATTCCTTTGTTGCTGTTTTCAATGCCTCCCAAGTATGTGTGGAATGATAGGGGGGTGTTGTGCTCAAGCAGTGAGCGCAATAGGGCATAAAATATATGCCCCAGATACAGCATCTAAAGAATTCATGTTACAAGAGGTTTTTATGAACGACCTTATGGCTATAGACATAACAGACAATGATGCGGAATCTATGGAGGATAGCACATGGAGTTATTTTCAAAAGTATTAGGAATAATGTTTAGCACCTGGCATAGGCCAAAAGGAGGGTCTGTCGGAATCGAAATAATATTATACCTCCTATTGCATTGTTTGAATGTGTGTTGGCCTACGCCAAGTTGTCTAAAAACATTGTGTAAATAGATTCCGCGGCAAGGTCTTGACCTTAATGTACTGTGTAAATCGCCATCTTGGATTTAGCCGCCATTTTATGTTCTCTTGTAGTGTGGAAGTCACCCTGAACATCAAAATGGAGGCCGAATGACATTTCGAGTGGGATTCTGGCCGTTGTGACCTCCACACACATGAATAAGTAATATGCCTGCAGGCCACTTGTTGGGGTCGCGAACTGAGACCTTGTCCTATCCCTGACCTATGTGTAAATGAACAACTGTATCAGCGGAACTGATCAAAATGCATACATTATGGGATCGACCTGGCAACAAACTCTAGGCCTGGTTCTAAGAATGTTTAACCCGCGAGGGGGTTGGCCAGAGCTGGATAAAAAGTAAAAAACCTGAGTATCCCAATGTACGGTCTCTCACACTAACACGGCAAACTACCGTTGATAGTTCGTTCTGCTACTCTGAGGGCCGAATAGCTATCCGTTTGTCAATTGACTTTTGGTAATTGTTGTATCTTTTGAATAAAGCGCTTTGTATGTTCTTTGTAACCTGTGTTGGTGTGTTTCCTTTGGGCTTCCCGGCCTCATATCAATTTTTCTATTTCCACATTGTTAGTGTTGATGTTTGGACACTCAACTATGAAAAGGCAGCAACCAAATGGGCTGGGGTCAAACCCCCCAATGTCAGAGCTCTATGCCACAACAAATACTACGAGTTTGTGAGACAGTTTAAAGAATTGTATTGAATGAGTTCTCATGGCCGTCCCGCTCTCATCTATGCTTCCTGGCCGAGGGGTCCTTATTCTCCAGGTTAATATGTACAGATAGTTGACCCTTACTGTCTGAGGCTTATTCTGTTTTTATTTAATTGTTTTTTTGTAACACCCTAATACCATAACCGAGTTCGGTTTTTAAGCATGGATCTGGGATTCGAACCTCTGTTGGTCTTGCTTCCAAGACCAGCCTGTTGCCCCTGTGGTATCCTCTGTTCACAAGCTGTTTTGGAGCTCCTAAAGGCAATAGCCATTTCTGTCCATCCTCCCTCAGAGACTTCCTACATTGAGCCTGCACTATCACAATGGTTAGTTGTCTAAATGTGATAATGAGGTGTACCTTTCAGACACTCTGCCCTATTCAGTCTTCTTCCTAACACACACATGCACTCATCTCACTCGCACTCGCTGATGTTTCCTTCTTATTACTCTCCTCCGTCCAACTGCTCACACCTCCACTTCCTCTACTCTGTGTCTTCCTCCTCTGCCCCTCTGATGTCTTTCACTCTTGGAGTCTTGTCTCCACCTTTTGATGTTAGCACTAATCTTGCTCTTCACACTACTTCTCCCTCTTCCATGCTACTACTCCCTCCTCTGCAATATTATTCCGCCTCCACACTATTACTCCCTCATTCACACTGCTACAGCAACTCCACACCTCCTTCTTCTCAGACATCCCCCTTTCACTGTTACATTCACTCAATCACTTGCCTAATAACACTTGCCAATCTTTTTGCGCACATTCACAACACAGTAACACTTGCACTCATTAACCAATACCTCACCTGCTCCAATAATCATCTCCTACTCCACTCCACAGTACGTACCACCTGCTGGTCAACTGATCTGCCGCCTCCACCCCCTCTGACCGCACCCGAAAAATCCACTGCTTCCTGCATCCTGGGGACTCTTTTATCCCTCTCCCAAACCTCTGTTTGGTCCCCTAGCCAATCTCGCTCTGTCTTCCCCACTCAAGAGGTTTTACATATAACAAATGGTTCTTGCAGTGCACTAAGCCCCTCCCTGTTCCCCATGCAGAGCTCCCTCAGAACAGCACTGGCATTTTTTGTTGAATAGTGTTTGTGTTATGGGGGTCTTCACTAGCCACCTGTAAGATATGCACAGTCCTTGTTTGGTGCTTTCCTATTTTTTGTCCCTGGTGGTCTTGGGCAGATACACATGTTTGGATGACGTGCTGGCCTGGGCTGTCATACAGTGCACTGCATTGGTAACAGCTGCGCAGGAGCTCCAACTTTACATTCGGGAGCTTTCTCTCACCTGACAGTGATTATACTTTAATTGCATAGGACTCTTGGCAGGTGGTTTGGGATCTGACTCTCTTCCCGATGGCTTTCTCTCCCCGGTGGACTTTTGACATGGGTTTGCGTGTGGCAAAGATGGATTGTTGTCTTGCGGGTGGTCTTTTCCCATGACTTGTAGTTTCTCTCAGAAATAAAGAGAAAACCTGGCCAGCACTTTGGTTTAGAGGCATGGACGATGCAAATTGGTACTGCAAATGTATAGACTGGTACTTGTGGAGGGTATGGGGATTTGGGCCCTCCTACCTGCCACCATCCCGCTTGTGGGTAGGAATGGCTCTAGATTCCTCCCTGATAGGCCTGCCATCCTAAGATTAGCAGGGGTTCCATCCTCTTTTGACAGAGTTAGTTTACTGACCCTGTCACATCTACAGAAGGTACATTTCACAAACAGAAATTGTAGTAATGTGTTATAATTAAAATGCACTATCCCAAGATTAAAACTAGCATGCACATGTCTGCATGCTTTGGTAGCATAGAGGTATGCACAAAGCAGCTGTTGGATAACTACAGTAAATGCCATTAACGATCGGACTTCATAGGTTGTGTATTGTTTCCAAATATAGCCATTATTAAATATCTGCCATTTTGATGTATTCTCCCCCCTGTGTCACATCATGGCAGAGGATTATGGAATTTATATCAAATGAGGGGGGTATGATATGATATGGCATTTATAGCGCACCTATACACAAGTATTTCAAGGCGCAACGAGGCAAGGGAGGGGGAACAGAGGGAATACAGACAACAATCCTACTAGGCCAGGTGTCAGTAATATCGCACAAGTGCATGGGAAGGGACAAGGGGCAGTGCAGTTCATAGGATAATAGAATAAATAAGTAAGTAAGGTACTTAAGTGCAGACATCAGGTGGCAAGTGCAAGTGTGAGTGCAGACATGCTGCTATTGGGACTGTAGGGATACAGAAACAGTCCCAAGTGTGGGGGTTGCCAGGAAGGCAGTGCAGGTGTACGACTCACGGGGGGGGCACCTGGGCCTGGGAACAGAGGGTGGCCAGGTAACCAGTGCATATTCAGTTTCAGCCAGGAAGTCAGCAGGGGAGAGGAGGAGAAAAAGCAGAAGCAAAGAGAAATGTTTTTGAGGTGCTTCCGGTACCGGAGATGATTCTCCTCAAGTTTCGGGGGGGGGAAGGCTGTTCCTGAGGGAGGCGCCAGCCGAAGAAAGAGATCTACCACCAACTCGGTGCTTGGAGAAGCGACTGGCCCTGAGGGAGTCTGAGGCGAATGAGCAAAGAGCTCGAGAGGGAAGATATTTAGGAAGAGAGAGTTGAAGGTATTGAGGCCCCAGGCCCCAGAAGGCCTTGTGGACAATGCAGAGGATTTTGAACTTTATCCTTGCAGCCACTGGGAGCCAGTGCAGAGGTTTCAGTCCTGGAGAGATATGATCCCTGGGCTTGAGGCCAAGGACAAGTCTCGCAGTCCTGTTCTGAATGAGTTGCAGGGGGTGGAGTGTAGAAGCAGGCAGTTTTAGAAGGAGGCTGTTGTAATAGTCCAGCCTAGAGAGCACCAGAGATCTAGAGACAGTGTGCTTCTGGGGGGAGTAGAGGAAAGGAAGAATACTTCTGAGGAGGTGCAGCTGGTAGTGTGACTTATTAGAGACATCAGAGATGTGAGGAGAGATGGAGAGTGTGGAGCCGAAGATGACCCCGGGGTTTTTAGCCTCATAGGTGGGAGCAGGGAGAGGGCCAAGAGAGGCCGGCCAGAGAGTGACAGGAAAGGAGGGAGTGGGCGTGCCGATGAGGAGCACCTCTGTCTTACTGGAAGACAGAGATGCTGAGGAAGCTGAAGAGGTAGAGCTGAAGAGGTAGCTGAGGTTAGCCTGAAAATGAGATGGGTGTCATCCACATAACACTGGAAGTTGGGGCAGAGCCAAGCAATGTGGTGGGCAAGAAGTGCAAGGTATTGGTTCAAATGACCAGGTGAGAGGTTAGACCCCTGGGGAACACCACGGGTAGAGGTAGAGATAGAGATAGAGGAGAGTAAGGACCTAAGTTGAACCTGGGAGGGTCGATCAGGGAGGAAAGAAGTCAGCCACTCCAGGACCAGACCGGTGATAACCAGATTATCACAGAGACAGTCGAGCAGGATGGCATGGTTGACCATGCCAAAGGCAGAGGAGAGATCAAGTAAGATGAGGACACAAGGGGTGATGGAATCGAGGTTGTAGAGCAGGTCTTCACGGATGTTCAGGAGAGCAGTTTCCGTGCTACTTGCAGCTCTGAAGCCAGACTGATGATCATGGAAACAACCAACAGCTTCAGTGTGGAGATTAAGCCGGGAGATGGCCAAACTTTCCAAGAGTTGCCCAGGAAGGGAGTGATGGAGATTGGCCGATAGTTAGCCGGGCAAGACGGGTCGACAGAGGATTTCTTAAGAAGAGGGTGCAAAAGGGAGTGCTTCAGGGGGAGGGGAAGATTCCAGTGGTGAAGGAATGGTTGCAGAGGTCGGCCAGAGAGTCAATGTGGTCCTGGATGGTTTTGGAGAAACAGGGGTGAACCTGTTTTGATGAGACTTTCATAGATCGGACTTGCCTAGAAACCTTGTGTGGGGAGAACAGGGGAAAGGAAGAGAAGGAGGAGGAGAGGTGTCTGAAGAAGGGCCAGAGGAAGAGCAGGGAGTAGAAGGAGGAAGGGGAGACGAGGAGAGAGAGGACAGGATGTCCTGAGTTTTAGAGGTGAAATGAAAGGGCAGCGCCGTGCAGAGGGCTTGGGAGGGGACAGGAGAGGTAGAGACTGTGGCAGGATTGGCCAGTCCCTTGCAGATTTTAAAGAGTTCAGCCGAGTTGTTAGATGCTGCAGAGACGCAGTCTTGGATGTGAGATCTCTTCTTGATGAGGAAAGAGAGCTGGTATTGCCTTTGGAGCAGGCAGCAGGCCAGTTTGTCAGAGGATGTACCAGAAGCACACCATTTCCTCTCAGCCGCCCTGCACTTGCATTTGAGGGTGACGGGGTCTGAGTTGTTCCACGAGTTGCACTTGGCTTTGTGCTTCAGGCGGATCCTCATGACGGGAGTAAGAACATAGAGAGTATCAGATATAGCACAGTGGAGCATGGAAAGGGCTGTGTCAGGATGTGAGTCAGCCAAAGGGGGAGGAGGGCATGAGAAAGTGGCGGCAAAAACCTTAACTAACATGCGCTTCATGGGTCGGATGACTAGAGTTGGCTTTGCCCGAGGGGTAGAGAGCATGAGTTGGGAGGAAAGGAGAAAGTGATCACTCCAGGAGAGAGGAGTGGTGAGAGGGATAGAAAGGGGAAGGTCTGAGAAGATCAGAACATCCAGAGTATGCCCTGTAAGTGATTTCAATCCGGCACACACCTACGTCAATGCCTAGTGTGTAATGCACAACTGAAATCCTTATTTATTTGTGTCTAAAAGTTCTTTTATTCTGAACAATGTACCACTCACATCACGCCCCTCTCCTGGAACCCCCACCGGTAACACTGAACCAGGAATCAGGTTAGTTTGCAAAGTTAAAATATTTATTTATATATTTAAAAATTAATCACACTGGCCCTCATTACGACCCTGGCGGAATTCGGAAAACGATGGCGGAAATGCAATACCGCCATCGAATAGCGCTCGGTGCGACTATGACCCGTCACCGCAAAGTACGAAGCCATTAGCGACACCGTAGTGAACGCCAACGCTAACTGCACCAAGCACGCGCGCGCGCGCCATGCCAAACCGTAAATACCACCATGGCGCAAGGGTACGCTAATTCCGACCCTAGCGGACATGTACCTAACGCCATCAAGCATGGCGGAATGTACCATTCCGCCATGGTGAGAAGTACGGCATCGCGAATCAACCGTAAACGGCCCCACTGAGTGCCTGTACACCGCTCCCTGCCCACAAAGTACAACTCCCCGTAGGTGCAATGAAGTCACAATGCAACCAGTGAAATGTACAAGTCACCCATGCATGCCAACGAACAAAAGAAACACAAGAGGGGCCAATGGGAGCTGCAGGGCACAGATGGCACGAATACAGAAGCCAATCCAATGGACATGACCACAGTTCCCCCCCCCCCCGAAACGCACGCAAACACAGGCACCTGTGACCAGCAATATTCCGAAAATCACATCATTCCACCAGTCCACCTGGCTGACCGGCATCTGTCACACAAAACCCAATCCCCCGCCCCTGAGCATGACAACATTCAAACAGTCATATTGGCAGCCCCCATCCCTGACCTCACTGGGCTTCGTAGGAAAACGCGCCCAGTACAGTACCACGCAACTAAACTCCGAAGCTGGAACCCAATGCAGATCTCCTCCCAATACATCGCTCCCCAAATAGGAATATGCCACATCACTTGCAAAGAAGAACGCTACACGGGCCAAATCAGAATAGAAATTTAATGCACAACAAAATCACCAAGCCCATACAGCCATTAGGCCATGAACTCCAAAACACATTTCACCATTGTGGGCTGCATCCGCAAGAAATGACCAGCTACTACTTGTGTGACGCCCTGTTCCATCATGGTACACAGAGCCACATTCACGTACGAAAAGGCAACATGGAAGCGCACAGAACCGCAGGGCCGTCCCAATGGGGAGGCACTAGTCCAGCTGAAAGGCCGAAATGTTGCTCCGAGCCACCAGTACTGCGTAAGGGCATGTGGCTCATTGGCGATCGTCCCATAAGATCGTAATGCTGCTCCACTGATTAACACGAAGCAGCAGGTGTCGGGAGTAAAAGCCATCTGCAGGAGTGGCATACAGATGGCAGTGGCAAAAGGGGAGGAGATACCTGTCAACCAAAAGAAAAGAAAAAGAACAGAATGGCAATCAGAACTACATCCGAACAACTCACTTCAATGATCACACTAAATCCACAGCCATATGCATGCTAGCCCACTCCAAAGGATCATCACCACCCCAAAACCACTTGCGACTCATAACCATCTATATCGAGGTGTAAACACCATCACAAACGAGTGTACCTGTGCATGCGTCTGTCAAAACAGAATCCATCAGATGGGATTGGTAACGTGCATGGACACAAGTGTCTGAGGGCGCGTCGAGACAGGGAGGGCTCAACAAGGCCAGATAGACGATGGTCCCACTATGGCAGCCCTGCATCACATAGCGCAGGGGAGGCGGATAGATTCCAAGAAGCCCTGTAAATGGCAAACTCTGTATCAAATCATCTGCCCATGCATCCATTCATCATTCCCTCATCCCGGGATTAAAACGCCTGAATATTTACTCACATAACATTAGAAATATCCATTGAGTCTGTGCGTTATGCAGCCTGCTAAATCCACAGTGCCCCAGCCCGTAATTCCAGTGTAGTGAAGTAACATGTATTTGGGAACGTCCGGCCTCATCACCCACGTCGCTATTGCGCATCCCAAACCATTCATATCAATCATTGCATCCTCGCCATGGCCCCTGTCTCAAGGACATTGAACAATAGAACGTTATATTTGCAGTCAGACCTGTGGGCATTTCCTCGCCGCTAGCTGAAAACCGAAGGCGCCGCCCTTCGAATTCCTCATTTGCAACATCACGTCGAAGAGGCATCTGTGGCCGTTTGAAATCACTAATTAATCCATCTAGTGCGGCTGTGTGTGAAAATGGCAACTGCCTTCACCCACAAATGGGACGCCCCGCCCGTCGTTGCAACTCGGTACAGTGATGCATGAGGGCCCACCGTTACTCGAGTACTACGTTCCACTGACCCTTCACAAGTCTGTTCGCGACTGCACAGATAGTATGTGAAACAATGGGACCACAGCAGAATGAACATATCAACCAATGTTACACGGCCATCGGGTACAAATACATGATTGCAATAGCAAGATGCCATTCCTCGAATTGCAGCGTTGTGTGCGGGACGTGCTCGGCCAAAGGGGAGAGCAGTTTGCACAGGTGGAATGAATCACCACAGGTGGAGGCCATACAGCCTGAAAACACATAAATTGCACACCCAGTCTCCTCCCACAACCAGGCCCACTCCGAAATGCTACCGGCAGGACTCGCGATGTTGGCCCTGGGGGACCTGATAGCACTGCAAGTACTCCAACTCCAAGAAGAAGACGAACACCAACTACAACCAGCCGCACGGAGGAGACGCAGGAGGAGGAGGAGGGCAAGGCAGGGCCAGCAAGGGCCGCCAGCACAGCCACTACCACCACGCAGGCAGCCCGCAATCCCACGCCTCCGAGCACATCCGTTCAACCTCACTGATGTGCAGATCCACACCCTCTACCGTCTGGACCGGGACACCATAGCCGCCATTGTGGACATGACACAGGCTGACCTTGTCAGCATGATAGATAGCCCAACCGCCATCCCTACTGAAGGTGGTGTCTGTACTCCACTTCCTGGCCACAGGCACCTACCAGCACACAGTCGGACAGTTGCATGGCATTTCTCAGCCACTGTTCCCACGGACACTATTGCAAGTGCTCGATGCCCTCCTGCAGCACGCAGACGACTACATCTCTCTACCACGCTCGGAGCAGGAAATTACAAACACAAAAGTGGGATTCCATGCACTTGCCGGCATACCGGGCTGCATTGGTGCCATCGACTGCACCCATGTGGAATTGGTCGTCCCACATGCCATGGAGGCCCAGTACCGCAACCGTAAACAATTTCATTCCCTGAATGTACAAATGGTGTGTGACTCCAACAGGATCATTACACATTGTTGTGCCAGATTCCCTGGATCAACCCATGATTCTATGGTCTTGAGGAACTCTACTATACCACGCTACATGGAGCGACACGCAGGGAACAGATCCTGGCTACTCGGTGAGTCTCATTTCATGCATGATGATGTGGGGTATGTGATGCGGCAATGACCTGGCAGGAAGGGGGGGGGGGGTGTGCGTACGTAGCAATGGCATTCCACATCATACGTTTCTCGTCCACATACAGGTGATGCTGGGTATCCACTGAAGAGATGGCTCCTCACACCAGTCCGGAACCCACGGGACCAGCATGAGGAGGACTACAACCATGCCCACTCACGTACCCGTGTAGTCATAGAACAGGCATTCGGCCTACTGAAGACTCGTTTCCGCTGCCTCAGCAGGTCTGGCGGGGCACTCCTGTACCGCCATGAGAAGGTTGCAAAGATGGTCATGGCATGTGTCATGCTCCACAACATGTGCGTACGTAGAAATGTGCCCATGCCCCCTGACGCAGAACTGCAAGCACCTGATGATGGTCATGATGAGGGTGGGGATGTGGCAGCACCTCAAGGAGTCTGCGAGGCACCGGAGGGCCGTGACATTCGTCAGCATCTCATTGATGCATGCTTCTAGCACTCACGCCTGGTGGCTGATACATGGACACGGGACTCGTGGCACTGTGTGTGTCTGGGACATGCACAATATGGACTGTACGCCTATGATGGCCTAGTACACAAAGATCAATGTCCACACATCTCATTGGTTGATCGTGCACTGTTTATGGCATATGTGATATCATGTTGAACACCCTATCGACCCGCCACCCAAGTGAGCCCAACACACCCCCTCCACCCTCCTACCTCCCCCCCGAACACCAGTGTCCAAAGATGCTCATTGTCAGTGGGCTGTCGCTATAGCAAGCCCCCTCTGCGGGTATCAGGGGCACCCCTGCCTGTGGAGCGCAGGTTCCTCCCAGATCTACGTTGGGGGCTGCCCTGGACGGAACTTGCAACGGATGATGTCTCTGCCTGCTCACGTCCATGCATGTCCCTAAGGGTTTGCGAGAGCTCAGTGAGCACACAGCGCACTGCGGCAAGTTCGGCACATACGTCTTTGGACGTCGCATGCAGTTCCCCCCTCAGGCTCTCGGTGCTTCTCTCCATTTGGACTCTCAGGCTCTCGGTGCTACTCTCCATTTGGACTCTCAGGCTCTCGGTGCTACTCTCCATTTGGACTCTCAGGCTCTCGGTGCTACTCTCCATTTGTGCCCTTAGTGTCTCTGTACCTCTCTCCATTTCTGCCCTAAGTGTCTCAGTTGATGTTTCTATGTCTGCCTTAGTGCCCCCACATTCATCGGCATGGTCCTTGAGGAGCGTGGCCAGTTGCTGCTGTTGCACGATTAACTGGTCGAGGGACTGTTGCCTCTGCTGGGCCATGGCCATTTGCGGGGGTGTCACAGAGGGGCTGTTGACCTCATGTTGCCTTGCCACAGGGCTTGTGGGGGATGGCCAGTCGTCGTCTTGTGGGTGCCCCTGCGTGGTATCCTCATGTTGTACGGGATGGGACAGACAGGGGGATTGGGACAGGTCATGGATGGATCTGACTTCGACATCCCCGTCTTCTGTGTCGGAGCATGCTGCCATCAATGGGGTGTCACCTATGGTGCTGCTGCCACCAGAGGCAGTGCCTTCTGTGGCATCCGTTGGGGGGACCTGTGGTGGTGGTGGTGTGGGCATGCTGGTTGCTGGGGTGCCTGTTGATGTTCCCTCCTCTGTGCTGCCACCTGATTTGTGCTGCTGCCGTGTCTTGATGCGTGCAGCTGAGGTGGAGGGTCTTTGGCCGTTGGTCTTGGCCCTCTTTGCAGGTGTGCTGGTAGGGGTGTCCTGATGCTCGTCGTTTGGATCGGACCCTGTGGTGGAGTAAAGGAGGGCGAGGGTTAATAATGGGTCTGTGGGAATTGGAATGGCATTGTATCACATGCATTGGGGTGGTACCTGAGGGTGATTTGGGTCGGGGCCTTGGAGGTGCTTTCATTTGTGTGTGGAGTGAGGGTGCAGTTGTTTGGCAGCCTGCAGTTAGGGTGTGCCTGCTGCACGTGTAGTGGGTGTTTTAGGGGTTTTTAATTATTTATGTATTTATTGTGAGTTTTAACGTGCGCTATCAGGCCGATGTATGTGGACGTTCTCCTGGCCATGTGTTTCTGTTGCACTATGTGGGCACATGGTACTTCGCATGATTGGACATTGTGGATTTAGCATTGTTTTATCTGGCCCACCTACCTGAATCTTCGGATGTCTGCACTCCTTTCTCCATCCCTCCGACTCCCTCTATGCTCTCAATTCCGATGGTGGAGGCACAGATTTCTTCCCAGGGGGTCAACTTGATGGGTGATTCAGGACCTCCCCCGGTGGCTGTGGCAATGTTGCGGTTGGCAGAGAGTATGCTGCGGACGCGTATCCGCAGGTCGTCCCATCGCTTTCTGCATTGCTGTGGGTTCCGGGGTGCGGTCCCCACCGCACTTACCCGCTGTGCCACCAGAGCCCATATGGCCTTCTTGTTTGCAAGTGCCGTCCTGGTCATTTGCGTGGAGAAGACGACGGCAGCATTCTCCTGGAGGGTCTCTGTTAGCACGGTGAGTTCCTCATGGGAGAAGTGGACCTGCCGCTTGCGGTCGCACGCTTTCTTCGCTACTTTTCCCATTTTTCTTGGTTTTGCTAGGGTGGATGACGGGTTGGGGTGTGTCTCAGGGTAGTGTTTTTGGTGGTTGTGTGGTTTTAGTGGTTTTATAGGTGTATGGCGGGATGTTTCCCGTTCCGGGCCCATGTTTTTACTTCTGTTTCCGTATATTTCCGGTCACCGTACTTTCCGGTAGGCGCACACTGCGGTGTCCGCTGTGATGGGTGGCGGTATTGCACCTAGGGCGCCGTACGGCGGCGGTGTGGGCCGTTTTGGGGTCATTTCCGCCATCGCGGACTTTGCACTTCCGCCATGGCGTGGTGCTCGTGCCCGATGGGTCGGAATGGGCCGCACTTTGCTCCTTCGTGCAATGGCGGAAATGCTATTTACGCTGTGGCGGTCCGGTCAGTCACTTTCCGCCAGGGTCGTAATGAGGGCCACTATGTTTTAATGGGTACACAATAATCATCAATGGGGTGATGTAACACTAAATAATCTCTTGAATGCACAAGGAGTAATAGTGAGCAAAACAATTCAGCACAGAAATAATACTTTTGTGTGTGTGTTCAGATCAAATAACAGTGTGGTTACTATTTCCCCCTGCAGACCCCTTTAACCCCCAATAGGCAATGTAATGAGATAGGAGGAGAGAACAGGTTTCAGGAATGACAGAATTCAAACAAAATATGAATCCTAATTTCCCCCCAGAAACACAAGAGAAAAACAGAGTTGATTGGCAAGTGATCAGAATGGTTTTAAAGTTATCTTGAGAATGGATTGGGTAAAAACACTAATGCCCTCATTACAAGTCAGGCGGTGGACCATGGTGCTATTAGCACCATGGTCCATGCCGATTCCGCCATGGTGGATGGCGGAATTAACGCCCCATTCCAAGGTGAGTGGGGCGGTAATTCCACATTCACCATTTGCCCTTCCCCATTCCCATTTTTGCCCCATAGGGCATAATGGGGATGGGGAAGGCGCTAATTACGGCACCGTAAATTACGGTACCATAATTAGCACCAAGGTCGCTTAGCGCCTTGGACTTTAACGCCTGCAAAAAGCAGCGTTAAAGTGTGAATCAGGCGTTAAGGGTTAACGGCGCCGACGGCGCCATTAAACCCTTAACGCCTGACTTGCAATGAGAGCCTTAATATGGTTTAAATTGCTGAAATTGTTTAAGTTCTTATGGGAGCTGGTTTGGATAGTTACACACAAACACTAGCAATGATTTAATACTAAGAAACAAATGGAAATCTGAAAAATAAGGTCGGGAGCAATCAAAAGCTGTTTTACACGTGTCAGAATTTCCATTAAATTAAATTTGCGGCAAACTTTCCAGTGCGCGATAATTGCGATTACGGGAGAACCGTATGGATTTGGAATGTGGTCTTAGATGCAAATTAAAACTGTGGATGTTAGCTACAAGAAGTAATGGACGTTTTAGAGGATTTTTTTTTAAACAGTACAAAAATGGGAAACAGGAATGCATTTTTAAAAGACAAATGGGATTTCTTACACTAGGTTATGACTATAGAAAAAGAGAATGCCACACATGAATCTCCACAGTTCTTGGCCAGGGAACCCTTCATGTGGTGGATACTCAATTTCTTTCTGTGATTCACTTTAGTTACGCACAACACTAATGACTTATGATGTTAGAAAACAAATAAGAGAAACAGTGAAGGTAATTTAAACATCCGGGTTGCTACTTTCTTGAGGAATTTTTGTGCTCTTTTTTAGTTGATGCAATGTAGATTTTAATGCTGACTAATACTGTAGCTAATTTTTGGTATGAATTAGGTGATATGGTTCTGTTCGGATTTTCTCTTTTTTTTGGCTTGGTGTTTTCGTATTCCTATGTAGTTTTAAACAGGAATTGATGTATATACATTTATGGTTTATTGTATTAAGAACTAAAGAAATTGTTTTAATTTTGTAAAGGTTTATACAAACCAAATCAAATAAACAAACAAAAAAAAAAAATAAGAGAAACTCAGCGCAGGAAAAGTTTTGACAATTCAAAAATACTCATAACAATATTAGGTTCTGAAGACAAGATAGGGTGGGTTTAAAATAGCGATTGGCTATGGACAGTACATATGCTAGTGACACAGTTCTATCTATACGTCAGGATTCTGGTCTGTCAAGATTTCTGGTCAGGGAAAGGAATCTGGTTCTGGGACAGACAGCTGGGCACATCGGATCGGACTGGGTCTGTTCACAGCGTGGCACAGGACTGGATTGGATCTGCAATGGCTCTGGTCACAGCACGGCACAGGACTGGATTGTATCTTTTGGTTCTGATTATAATTATTTCAGCAGGCAAGCAGTACAGCACAGCCTGGCTGTCTTTTGGTTCCCCTTAGGTTTCTGGGGTTGGTTCTGGTCCTGGAAATTTAAGGCCTAGCTGAAAATGGTTCAGCTATACAATAGGCCTTTCTGCTTTGCCAAGTGTCTGGAGTCTGGAGCAAGTAAGATGGATAATTCTGCAGCAGGGTGCTCCACCAGCATTCGGATAGTGGGTGAAACTGTCTGTCCCTTTGAGTGCTGAGCTGTCTCTATTTATGCTTATGATACAGGGGGTGTGTTTTCTGGTTTATCATAAGGTTGCCTCTTAGACAGGGATTGGTCAGGGTCTCCTCTCTTCCTTGATAGGAGGAGAAAAACAGGGTGTCACCTTTATGGTGTTGGTTTATGAGGCCTAGAGTCCACCCCTAGCCTCTTGAACACAAAATCTACTTTTGGTACAATACATATTTCCACATGTGTGACCTCTATAACAATCATATACACAGATTACATATTTTCTGTAGCAGATACTCCTCCAAGCCCCGTCGCTGTGGGATTTTGTGTCTGTTTCTCACAGAATTTTGCCATTTTCATCCGGAACACAATGTACAATTAAGGAGAACATTTCTACAAATGTGCGCGTTGAACATGGGCATACTTCTATCAGAAATACATTTTGTGTAATATCACATTTTCCGCCGTTTCTTCCCAGAACATGTCACAGAGTTCTGGCGCCTTCTCACCCGTGCATCCAGAAATTGCATTAACAATGCCGTTATTTCTATATTTTGCACAATTTTACATAGTAAGTTATCAGTCTTTTTAAAATGTGTCTTTTGTCCTTGTTAAGCAACAAATGATTGTGTAGCTCCCCCCCTCTGGTCTCTCCCTGGGACCCAGGAGCATCTCCTCCCTTTTTTGTTCCTTTGCAGAGCCATTTACGACCCTTCACACCTCGCATTTCCTTTAGCTGGAGGATGTCCATTGTCTTCTTCCCCCACCCTATAATCATCACTTAGGTGTGATTTCCTGCTGGAGAGACCTGGAGGGAGAGGCCTTGCCTCTGTGAGGAAAGCTGTTATTCCAGTTTGGGTGGCTTTTAGCCAGGCTTAAATTTAAATGTTAATTCTGTTGCATTTTTTCTTAGCTCAAAACAAACTTGTGATTTCAAACTAGCAGCTAGAACACTTATTCCAGATTTTAAACCATGGTTCAAATCTCTCAGGAACAGGCCACTTACATTTCAAACATTTGATTTCAGTTTATACCGGTTTTAAAGTTTATCATGCAGGCTTCTGACAGCTGTCATTCAGGCGGCCAAGGGTTCTGCGCCCAGATTTTGACAGATTCCAAAGGCAGGGAACTTTTGATGTGGATTTTTCTTTGATGCTTTCAGCTTTTCTGGAATTTGTAAGTTCACAATGATTTCTTGAACTAAGTGAATTGTAGCATCCAGCAAGAATTCTGGATGTTTAAAGGTGGTTTGTACCAGTATTCTGCAGTTTCAGCAACCAAGAATAAGGATTAAAAGCAAGATTTTAGGGTTTGCTTTAGCAGAGCACTGCTTTTCCTTCGGTACTCCATTTTCACTTGTTGTGGAGCCCAGTGACATATTTCAGGAGTGACATCTCTGTTCCATCACTAACAAAATGCATGGTAGATTGAGCAGCCATCTTTTTGTGTTTTGCAAAGAGCGATTTTAAGAGGTTTTGGCGCGCACAAGGTTTTTGCGGCCAATTTGATGTTTCTGAAACGATCAGAACACAGGGATGCCGCATGGCAGAGCAAAAGTGGGTCAAGACATCCCACAGAGCCCCCCTCATGACTTGAGGTTTACCACTCATCAAGGAGAAGTCGGGAGATTGGGATGTTCTTTCTTTCTTTGGTCTAGGTGGAGAGAGTCGTCTGCTTCTCCCATCAGTGCTGGATCAACATGCTCTCTGCGCCGGTTCTGGATGGGAGTATGGAGTGATACTCCGGGCCACTTGCGTCTTTTCTCCTGGTCCCTGAGTGGTCCTTCTTGGTACTTAGAATCCTTGGTTTCAGCGCTATGAGACAGAACAGAGCATGGTTATGGAATTTTCCCAACTACTATTCATGTAGTGGGGCAGATGCATACATTGAATACACTTTACAATGTTTCCCGCCTGTAATTCCTTATGATTTTAAAAGATGGAATGGTTTTAACCGTTGGAATTTTCTAGGGATCCGGAATGTCCCCCTCTGGGTTTCCGGTTGGCTCCTCTATTTGCCGCAGAGTATGCCTGGGATGGCAACTCTTCAGCTGGTTGATGTGGACCCACTTGTCTTCCCCTTCTGCTAAACTACCCTTGTGGATGCAGATTTTGTAGGCGACTGGTGAGATTCTGTCTACAATTTCAAAAGGACCCCGCCAAGTAGGGAGAAATTTGCGCTGTTTGGCTTGGTTCCTTTGTAAATTGTACAAGTAGACCCGGTCTCCTATTTGGTATTTGTTTTTAGTTGTCTTAAGGTCATAGTGAGTCTTCATACTGTCTGCAGATCTTTCTAGATTCTGCTGAGCATAGGTAAAAGCATGTTGAAGGTGTTTTCTCAGATTCACAACATACTCATGAGTTGTGGAGGCATTTATCAAGGTCTGTTCTTGGGTTTTGTAGAGCAGATGCTGGGGAAGCACCATCCTTTGTCCAGTCATCAGCTCAAACTGAGACATTTTTGTTGCAGAAGAAGGGGTAGATCTGATGGCCATCAGGGCAAGAGGTAGGCGAATGTCCCAACTTGGCCCAGAATCTGCCACAAACCTTTTTAATATGTTCACTATTGTCTTGGTGTATCTCTCAACTCCACCACTAGAGGCTTGCCGGTAGGCAATGTGTAGTTTCCTTTTGACCCCAAATATCTCCCACATCTTTGTCATCACTTCGCTAGTGAAGGGGCTACCTCGGTCTGACTCAATCCTTTGAGGTAGTCCAAAATGCGAGAAGATGTGATTGATCATCAGGACAGCTGCTGTTTCTACCTTGCAATTTGGGGCCAGGAGACATTCCACCCATTTAGTGAACATGCATGTCACGGTCAACATGTACTTGTTCCCCCTAGAGGGGAGAATCACGGGCCCAATAAAATTGACTTGTAAATATGACCAAGGCAGTGTCATCCCCCTCTTTTGGAGGGGAGCACGGTGTGCGAGTGGTGTTGGCTGAAATTGTGCACACACAAGACACCCCTTCAAGTATTGGTCGAGGTCCTGCCCCATTTGTGGCCACTATGCAAACTCTCGCAAGATTTCTAGTGTCGTATGAAACCCCCGATGACCAGCTGTGGCCACATCATGGGCATAATTTAGCATCAGGCTTCGGAATGAGGTAGGGATCACCCACTGGTCATGGCCAGCTGTGGATCGCCTTTACCAACAAACCATCTTGGATTCAGAACATTTTTGGACATTTCATCAACACTCTGAGGTCCTCTTTCCCTATGTAATCGATATCCATCAGGGAGAAGTTCTCAGGGTACTCAATGTGTTGATAAAACTTACCAATTATTGGATCCCACTTTTGAGCTGTAATCAAATCAGCATCTGGGGTCTCCCTACTCCATTGTGCAGTTGAGAGTTAATTGTGAGCATTTGTCTGGGACCTAGTGATAGCAGTGACCTGGATTTCCCCCAACAGGGACTCAATCTTAAGTAGATCCCCTTGGATGGCTCCGGTTTTGGCCAGCTGATCAGCTAGGTCATTTCCAGTTTTGTCTGGTCCCTCTACTTTAGAATGACCCTTGATCTTTTTCCAGTAGATGGTCTACCCATTCGAGGTGACCAGATCATCAATATTTTGTATTAATTGCCCTTGTTTCAATGGTTGTTATTAGCACATAGCATGCCTCTGGTTTTCCAGTTAACCAGGTGCTCAATGAACCCATTCCGTACATAATCCGAATCAGTGATTATGACCAGTTCGTGGAGTTGGTGTTGGACAGCAGTGAGGATGGCTTGATGCACAGCCATCAGCTCTGCCACTACTTCGGGGGTTCTCGGGCATCATTCACCCATGCATTACCTACGCCGGCCACAAGTTCCTTTTCCCCGTTGTTGTCAACATGGTAGGAGAACCCATCCACATAGACAGTGGGCATTCTGATACACTGGTCTTCTTCATAGACTTTGTGTGGGGAATTAAAGTATGCCTCCATGTTGTCCTTGATTTTAAGACTTTCGTCCTCGAGACAGTTTTCTCTGACACAGTCATGCAAGTCAGCCAGACCTTGCGCAAGGGGACTCTTCTTGTTTTGGCCATATCTGACCTCCACAGGAAAGCCTTGCATTGACAGAATCCAGGAAGTCATTCGGGAATTACTCACATTTTACGGCCCGGATTCTGTCACTCTGAAGATATTTCAAAGGTTGGTGTGGAGTCTCCACTATGATGTGTTCCCCTGGATAAATGGGCGGTAATTCTTCAATGCCCACACCATTGCCAGGAGTGCCTTCTCACAATCGTTGAATTTTTCCTCCACAGAGGATAATGTCTTACTGGCATAGGAGATTACTTTATTGACCTTGTCATGCTTTTGATATAATACTGTAGTCAAGCATGTATTTCAGAAACCTGTCACCAAGAAGAACTCCTTGTTTTTGACAGGGTAGCCTAGGCACAGCGCGTGTGAGAGGCTTCGTTTGAGTTGTCTTACTGCCTCGGCTTGTTCTGGACCCCACTCCTACTTGGCCCCCCCTTCAAAAGATGGATTAGGGGTCTTGTGATCTCTACGTAGTCCTCAATGAACTTTCTGCTGTAATTAGTTAGTCCAAGGAGGCTCCTTAGGACCCCCAGCATTGTGGGGTCTTTTATTTTCTGGAGTGCTTCCACATTCTTTTCCTGGGGACAGAGACCCTGAGGAGTTATCTCATGCACCAAGAAATTGACACGGGTTCTGCACCACTATGCCTTTTGAAGGTAACGTTTTTTTCTGGCAGCCCCCAACTGTGTCAGGACATAACGGATCTCCGCTATGTGTTCCTCCACAGTTGAGCTTTTGACTAGAACATCGTCCACATAGGCCAGGTTACCCCTTCCACCCAAGTCGGGCATGGCCTTATGTAAAAAGATTTTAAATGTATTGCTGGAGTTGATGTATCCGAAGGGAGTCCGGGTCCAAGTGTACTGCTGCCCCCCCGAAGGTAAAGACCAGCTTGTATTGGTCCTCTCTACTGACAAGTACAGTCCAGTACCCATTGGTCAGGTCTATTACAGTGAATATATTTGACTCCTGGATCTGGGCCAGACCTTGGACAATGTAGAGAAGAGGCCAGCGGGAAGTATGGACCCGTTTGTTGAGCTCCCGTGGGTCAGCGCAGAGTCTCCACTGGCCGTTAGGTTTCAAAATCCCCAGCACCGGATTATTGAAGGTGGTGTGGACTGGACGAATTATCCAACTGGACTCAAGGTTCTTAATTATTTCAGTAAGGGTCTCCATTGATGTGAGAGGCAAGTGATATTGCCTCACAAACACCGGAGTCATGCCAGGGTCCATGGGAATTGTTGTAGTGTGGATGTCGGTGCGGCCACAGTCATATGAGTCCACCGCAAAGAGATCTTGAAAATCTAAGATAACTTGTTTCAAATTTTGCTTTTGCTCCAGAGTCTCACAGGCATTCGCTAGGTTGACTCTCTCTTCAACCATCTGCCTGAAGCCTGGAAAGACTTCCGGTTTGGCTATCTCAGCGGCCTCCTCCAGCTTGGTGGAGAAGTCCCTGGTCAATGTGCTGATTTGGACTGATGGCTTCAGGTGGGAATGACAGTCCTCGTGGACTTGAAAGATCACTTCATCCCTCCTGAAGTCACAGGTCACATCTTCCTTACCATAAGGGCAGGAAGAGCACACCAGGAAATTCCCCCCATGCCGGGTGAAGATCCTGTCTGGTGTTGTGTCATCGTCGTTATCACTGTCAAAACAGTCCTTGGGAAAGAGCAAGAAGAATTACTACCGAGACAAGCCGACTGATGTAAATAATTACAATCAGACAAAACATGACCACCAATAACTACAATGAAACCCAAACCAAGAAACCCGCCAACAATGCACCATCAGATTTCCCCACAAATCAACAAAATGGTGGCCCAAAATAGGCCCCCCTCCAGAAAAAGTGTCAGAAAAAGCATCAAAACAGACTGCGAGAAACACGGACACAGTTACACAAGTGTCCGATCCAGCATCCCTAATGCTGGAATAGCAAGAGACACTAAACAAATTCACTAATTGTTAGAAAGTTGGTTGAATGGGCGACAGATGCTTCAGTTGGGGAAGGAGTATAGGGAGGGGGAGTTGGGAGTTAAAATTTTTATTTTATGTTCACAAAACATGCACGGCACACCTGCTCATATCTGAAAGAAAAGGCAAAGAAGAATTCCAGACTGTATCAAAAATTGATTTCACACACGGAAACCATACTCTCCGAAACACAGAATACCAAGAAAAATATAATGCCTCAAACAGAATCCAACACTAGAAAGCTATCCCTCCTAACGTGGAACGTAAATGGCCTAGGCAACAGCATCAAAAGACGACTGGTCACACAATACCTAAACCGGCAGAATCCAGATATAGTCCTCCTAAGAGAAACCCACCTGGCAGGCACAATATGCCAGTTCTTTAAGAGAACTAAATATAGCGCAGCAGTGCATGCAGGATTCTCCATGGGATCGAGAGGAGTATTAATATTGATAAACAAGAAAATTCCCATTACGATATCCAGCATCCTCCAAGATACAAGAGGAAGAGATATACTCGTACAGGGCACCTTATGGAACCAAACCTTCGCCATACTAGCGATCTATTCACCCCCGGCTCTCATAACGACCCTACTAGAAGATATCACACCAATAATAGCAAATAACACAGCTGACACCCTAATAATAGGTGGAGACTTCAATGAAGTTATGAATATTAACATGGATCGGACACACATAAGAGAAAGAAACCCGGCGGTACCAACCAAATTAGCTACCTTTGCAACAGCACTAGGATTAAGAGACGCATGGAGAGATCTCCATCCAACTGAAAGACAATACTCGTTTATATCAGGCGCACACGAATCACTGTCTAGGCTGGACTACTTCTTTCTTCCTGCTGTGAATACACATAAAGTAGTAGAAGCAACCCTACTCCCACGAGGGATATCAGACCACTCACCCCTACTGATACAGCAGGAAACTGAAAGGCCACAGCCCCCACCAATCTGGCAACTGAATCCATACTACTTAGGCCTTCTCAAACTAGTGGAAGTAATTCAAGTAGCAACAACCACATACTTTGAGATAAATCAAAATTTGGCCTCTGATAATGGGATATTATGGGAAGCATACAAAGCAAGCTTGAGGGGAGTGGTCCTGAGCTGGACAGCAGCATACAAAAAACAGCATAGAAAAGATGTAGAAGATGCAGAAATCGAGGTGCAAAATACAGAAGAACAATACATTAACTCAGGAACAATTGAAGACAATAGAGCCCTGATCCTAGCGCAAAGGAAACTACAGAACATAACCCTAACCTGTGCACAGCAGGCACATAGAACAATGAGAGCCAGGCTATACGAGACCGGGGACAAAGCCAGCAAGATGCTAGCATGGCTGGAGAAACAAGATGAAGGGCACCTTCAGGTCAGAAGAATAAATAAGGAAAATAAAGAGCAGACATCGACTGACTCAGAAATCGCAGAATGCTTCACAGCCTACTATGAAACACTATACGCCGCCCCGCCAATCCCGATAGACCCCGCCATACTGGATGAAATCACCCTCCCGTCCCTGGACGATACTCAAAGACTGAATTTAGAAGCAGAAATCACAGAAGAAGAATTGACAACGGCCCTATCCCAACTTCAAAACGGGAAAACTCACGGACCCAATGGCTTCCCAGCGGAAATGTGGAAAAAAATAGGGAGTAGTGAGGTAGCATCACACATGCTCAAGATGTTTCGACACGCGAAGGAAACAGGGACTCTCCCTCCAGATCTAAGAAAGGCTTGCATAGTGGTAATACACAAAGAAGGTAAACCACCAGATACATGTAGTTCCTATCGACTGATTTTGCTTATAAACACAGAGGCTAAAATCCTAGCAAAGATACTCGCAAGTAGGCTGCAAAAGGTGATAATGACCCTCATCCACCCAGACCAATGTGGCTTTATGCCGCGGAGATCCACGCGGATGAACATCCATAGATTACACGTTGCCATTGAAAGAGCACAAACACTAAAAGAGGCACTTGCGCTTCTCACCATTGACTTTGAAAAAGCATTTGATTCCCTCCATTGGGAGGCTCTGTGGGTCATAATGAACAAAATGGAATTCAGCAATCAATTTATGAGCTGGCTCAAACTCATATATAAAGCCCCGACAGCTGTGATTAGAGTAAATGGATGGTCCTCACGCAGTATTAATTTAGGGAAGGCAAGGATGCCCCTTATCCGCAATGATGTTCGCGCTAGTCATTGAACGCCTGGCAATAATGCTGAGGGATACACAGTCATGAAAGGCATTCCACTGGGCCCAGGGATGGGAGGACAGGGTGTCCCTATAAGCCGAAGATTTGCTCATCTATATGAGCAACCCGAAAGAATCATGTCCTATTGTCACTCACCTACTGAATAGATACGGGAACTTTGAAGGTAAACTAACACAAATCCATATTATTCCCAATTAAGGGACTAAACAGGCAATCCCAAATAACTGTCCATTCCAAGTAGTGACCACACAATTCAGGTACCTCGGCATGCAAATCGCGACTGATCTTACAGAATATGTCCCAAAAACCTTTACCCGATCATAGATAGATTCACTAATGATGTGAAGCATTGGATGGCCCTCCCTCTAACTATACTGGCCAGAGCGGCCTTGTTTAAGATGCTAGCTCTCCCGCGCTTTCTATACATCCTGCAGAATGTGCCGCTATCCATACATAAAACAGAATTCTTCAAAATTGATGGAATTCTTAGGAAATTGCTGTGGGGAGGTGGTCACCCTCGAATAGCCCTGCGCACGTTGCAACGCTCCACATGGGAGGGAGTGATCGGACTCCCCATCTTCAGACATATTAATGGGCTTCCCAGATGGCAATAGTAAATGACATCCTACACAGCAACCCAGAGCAGCCACATATTCGAGCGGACACACGAGCAAGACAGGGATCCTCCCCACTAGAGAGCCTATACCAACATACACCATGACAAACCCCAAACACAATCAAAGCTCATAGAACACGGATATGGAGAGATGTACATAAACATTTAGGCTGGGAGGGGAAAATCACAACGGTGCAACCACTGTGGAGGAATAGGCATCTCCCTGAACTTAACATGCTTCTGAGATGGGCAACCTGGGAAACAGCTGGGATCTCCACGATTGGAGACATAATACAAAACAGTGCTGTCCTTCCAATCCCTAAGAGAGAAGTTTGACCTACCCATGACAGAACACTTCCACTACAGGCAGCTGGTACACGCGCTCACAACATATACAGGAGATCTGACTGATATGCCTGAGTCCACACCAATAGATAGAAACATTGTACTTGAGCGAATAAATAATAAGGTAACCTCCACAATGTATAACGCGATCTCCTCATTTGCAACACCAGAGCTCCACGGTTTGAAAGCCAAATGGGAACAGGACGTAGGACTAAAACAACCAGAAGATTGGGTTACGACTCTTATGTATCCCAGAGAAACAGCCATATCCGCCAGAATCGGACTGATCCAGCTCAAAATACTACACAGGATATACATCCGAGAGAGGATTTATACCGATGGGGGAGAGCAACAAACCCCAACTGCCTTAGATGTGAGCAAGAGAGAGGGACCTTCTTCCACATCCTATGGGAATGCCCACATATCCAAACCTTCTGGCAGAGATGCTGTAACAAACTCTCAATAGTCACCGGCCAGGAAATACCAAGGGACCCCAAACTGCTACTACTGGGAATAGAGGAAGACATCTCGATTTGAAAAGCTTCTATTCTCAACAGCCACAGGCCTAGCAAAAAGTAATATAGCTCCACAATATGATCAATGGGTAACGGATGTGGACGCATGCATAATAATGGAAACAAGATTATATACCACCAGAGGCTGCCCTGAGAAAGCACGCAAGATCTGGCAAAAATGTGAAGACAACTGAAGACAATAACTGACAAAGCATAATGTGTAATGAACTGCCATAAAGACTTGAATTATAACTTTTATATGAGATCATGGTTTACATACGATCTGCAGAATTACCTGGACAAATAGCCTTAGGTGTATGCTATGCAATGTAAATGTTTGTACGTTTGAAAGTTTGTATGTTTAATGTATTGAGTGAGTAATGTATTTCAAAACCAATAAAATATGTTTAAAAAAAAAAGAAAAACAGTCCTTAGGGATTGGTCCTGACAGTTCATTACCTAAATCTATGGAAAAATGCCGGTCATTAATTTCCATTCCATTAATGGTGCCTGCGGGCAGAGTGATACACTTTAGGTCGCTGTTATCCATCTCTATTGGAATGGTGTTGTGTTCTATGTTGACTAGTGGTTACCCCCAACCCTTTCTGTTGGAAATGAGCATTAAGATGGAGATAGGCATCATGATTTTTCAGTTTCTGTCCTCTTTTAATCTTTACTTCCAGTGAGAATTGTCGGGTCATTTCTGGGATGGTGACTTCCTCTCCAATCTGAATTTCAACTGCATATGTCAACAGTTGAGCTGACTGAAATGCTTTCTCTGGGTCATCAAAGTCCATGGGATTACCCGCTAATCGGGACCAGGCTTTGAAGTTCATTAGCTCCAAACTAATGGCAAAGCGATTGAGAATGTCACTGACTAAATAAAATGGAGCAGGGACATCTCGCATGACCCAACAATTATGGACTATGCTCTTGTTGCCTATGGAAATTTTGAGCATACACCTGCTAGGCAGGAGATGTTTGGAATTGGGTGTTTCCAGGTCCATTTCCCATTTGTCTAACAATTTAAATGTGGGAATGGCTGGATCTTTTGGCAGTTTGCGGAACATGGCCTCCCCATCACCATTTTTTTGTCCTACTGCAATTACTGTCACGTCTGCGATTTGATTATTCTGGAAGTGAAATTCTATTTGGTCAGGTTTTTGTTCTACGATGTGGCATGTGCCATTTAAACTAGCATGGTTGATATTATGTTTTAATTTTATTGTTCGGTTAGTCTGGGTCCAGAGGACCTTGTTTACACAATCTATGTGGGAGACAACCTACGCAGAATGTCATTCCCTAGTAAACAAGGTGTGCCCTCTGGAGTCACAACTATGACCGGGTGCTTCACCTTGTGTCGCCCAATTTTAATATTCAAATCCTCAGTCCCCTCGACAGGAATTTCCTTCCCGTTGAAGTTCTGAAGTTGTCCACGAAGATGGGTGAGAGGAATTTGGTATTTCTCCCCCACTTCCTGAATTCAGTTGATCAAAGGCCCTTTTTTTTGCAGAAGGGTTGCTTGGGATCCAGTGTCCACCAGTTCCAAAATTGTACATTTCCCCTGTATTTGGACCGGGGCATAAAATCTTCCTTTTCCTCAAGGGGGCAAAGATAATGCACATTGTGGCCAACTGGTGGGTTCATTTCTTGGCTTTGGATACTGACAGAGAGGTGATTTGGGCAGGATTCTGTTTGGGATCTTGAGAACCTGTAAGAAAAAGGTGACAGCTAGATATGGGGGAGGTTTTGGTTTCCCCTGGTTCTGATTCTGGGCAGCCCCCACCCTTTTTGGAGGCAGTCACCGGGATGGGTTTGAACCAGGGGATTTTCGTGCTGGTCATTCTGGGGTTTGATGATGGGCGGTTCTAATTCGGTCCCCACATCTACCCAGTCTGGATTTGGATCCTTTGGGACCCATTTTTCTTTGTGAGGAGTTCCCCCATCCCTGAAGGAGAAGATCCTTTCCCCAGGAACCTCGGAGGACCCCTCTCCTTCAAACTGGAAGAATTGTACCTCCTCCACAAAATGGCCTTTTTGAGCTCTTTTTTTCTCCTACCCCTCCTCTGTTCCTTGGGTTGCAAACTTTCGGGGCAGGAGCTTTTGGTTCTGGTTCCTGGGTTTCCAGGGGCTTTTCACAAGTGTGGAAGGAAGCTTCCTCTATGGCTTTGCACCCCCCCTTCCCCTTATGCCTCCTCCCTGAGAACCGGTGGGTTGTCGGGGTTCTCCCCCTGTCATTGTTCTGGAGCACCAGACCCTGGATTCGAGGAATTTTGAGCCTCCATGCTCATCTGAGGGTTCTGTTGAGCCCTCAGCATGTGACCCAGATCCTGTGCCATGTTCTGGACCTGGTGCTCTAGTTGGGACACCCGCTCTGGCTGGTGCGGGGTCCTCGAGTCTACCCTGGGTTGATCCCGGGAAGGGTAACTATCCCTTCTTGCAAAATACCCCTGGTTAGGAAAGTTTGGGTACGCCTCCACCCTTGGCTTCCCCTCTCCCAGATTGGGCTGTCTGGGCTCAGGAAAGTGGGGAAAGTAGGATGGGTTGTTTTGGGGGTTGAAGTTTGGTGGGTACCGGGGAAAGAAATTTGGTCTGGCATTTTGGGGATTACTGCCCTCCTGGGAAAAATGAGGAGGGAAGTTCCCCGGGTTTCCTGCTGTCTGGTTGGATCCCCCTCCTTGGGCTGGAGAAGTCATAGCCCAGGATGGGTCTCTTTTCCTTGTAGCGTGGGCTGATGTAGTCAGGGGAGTTAGGGGTCCCAATTGTGAGGTTACCTCTCTGGCTCCCTGTTTGGGATTGGCCCAAGGGCCTTCTGGGTTTAGGGTTGGTTGAATTCTGTGTGGGAAGGTCCTTAGGCAGATCTAAAAGGGGAGTAACCTTCACCTCCGCCACCTTAGCAGAAGCAGGGGTATTGGTTGTTTTGGGGCTCTTGCTAAGATTTTTGCTTTCCAACAGCTTCTGTACTTCATAGATGCGTGTTGCTTGTTCAAAGACCCAGTCTAGTGATCTTTTCTCATGAAAGTCCCTCACTAGCTGGGTCATAATAAACGTAGGGAGAACATGAAAGAAGGTGTTCACTAATTCCTTACTGTCAGTGTGCACCCTTCTAGCGGTCTGCGCAAAGGCACGTTTCAATTCCTGAATAAATTCTTGTGGGGCCTGGTCTTCCCCACATTGTAAGTTGTAGGCTGCCTTGAGAGCCTCTTGAGGGTTCCTATGAATGGAAAAATGTTTCAGGATGGCGCCCTATAGGTTGACCATCTGGAATAGTTCTGATCCTCCAGCCCTGCAAAGAAGCTGGAGTACTCAGGAGAAAATGTCCACTTTACATACTGAATACAGCTTTGGCTGTCCTTTAGATGGAAAGTCTCCATCATCTGTTCAAATAATTCAAGGTGCTCCCAAACCGAATATTTAGCATTTTTGTGGTAGGGCGTGATGACGCTCCTAATATCTTTTATTTGTTTCAGGGGATCCTTGAGTAAAGCCCTCTTGACTTTGTTGGCCTTTTTAGTTCTTGTCACCCTGGTCCACTCATCCTCTGACTTAGAGGCACTGCTACCAGAGGTGGCTGTCTGGTCTTCTAGACTCTCCCGGATTCTGCAAGCTTAGGAATGGCTGGCAGAATGTGGGGGCCTAGTTCCTTGGGTCCTGTGGCGCTCAGAAGAGTCTTCTGACTCTTCTTTGCTCCCCGAATTGGTTAAGTACCCCCCACACTGTCCTAGCTGGAAGAGGTTTTTAGTATGCTCTTAGTGGGCCTACTCTCATGGAACTCCCCACCAAATGTCACTGCCTGATCTCTTGGTGAGTTATATTTTTGAGGATCCATTTCTCTGATTCTTCCCTCACTGGAGTCTCACTGATCAGAGAAGATGGCCCTAGTACTTGGGAACCTATACATAGATGCCCGCCCATCCATTTCTGGGAGGCGTTGACCTATTAGCCCCATATTCCCCATTGGGTTGAAGTCTACCATCCCGTGGCCCTTGGTTCATGTGAGCCAGTGGACATGGGGGTGGCAGAGTCCATGAAATTGAATAGATTAAAGTCTCTGGTGCCAGGGTTCCTGAGGCTGTGCTCAGGGGTTTCCCTCTCCCATCTGACCTCATCTCTCTCAGCTCCTACTCTCAGGTGGCATGCAAGGATCTGACCCTTTTGTTCTTCTATTAAGGCCTTACTGGTCTCTATTAGTTGTTTCTGCATGGCTATTTGTCTATGGAGCATGTCATTTTTCTCACAGAGAGCCTCATTTTCTCTCTGTGCTTCCTGCCTGCTTTGGAAGTATTGGGCCAATTTTTGCTGCAGGAGGCTCACCTCCTGAGTTCTGTCCTTACTGGCCTGGTCATTCTTCCACCCTCCTGGTTTGCTCTAACAGCTTTTCATAGTCCATTTTGAGTTCACCCAGTCCCTGAAGGGCCAGGTGATTTTCTTCCACCTTGGTTTTTAAATCGCTGACTTCCTGGCCTAAGGCGTCCCGTTCCTGGATTAGAGTACCCCTATGTGCAGCCAGGTCGTCCCTCTGTTTTTTAATCCACCAGCTTTCTGGTGCTCTTCCTCAAACTCTGTTTGGGATTCAAGGTCTTTAAGAATTAATTTATTATTTTCTTCTTTTAATTGGTCTATCAGGTCTTGTAATACGACCATCTGTTCTGCGCAAACTCTATTAAAAGTAAATTGTTGTGCTAGTTTTTGTTGGCTCTGTTTTAAAGAGTCCAACCTTTCCTGACACTCTTTTTGCAGTGTCAGTAATTTGGTGTCTTGCTCTACCCTCTCTTGCTGCAGGAGATCAAGATCTTCTTTTACTTTTATCAGGTACTGTCTGGTTTCACTTTCTGATTCTTAGCTCTTTTGTAGCCTTTGCTCTGCAGAGTCCAGATCAGTTTGGTATTCTCTAGGGATTGTACTTGCCTTTTTGCCAGGTCTAGGTTTTCAGCATATTTTTCCTGTATTTCTCCAATGTGGAGGTACAGGTACGCCGCTATTTTGGAAATTTTACATTGCTCTTCTTTTACCCTAGGGGCCATATACAGTTCACTAAGTGCCTGGCGTAATTACCCTGGTCCTGCCATATATCTAATTCTGTGGCAGTGGCTTGTTGTTTGATTTCCTGCAGCCAAAAATTCTCATCCTGCTCAACCCATTCACCCCTGACAAACAATTTGTGCAGTAGGTGTTCTTTTGCCATATTAATTTCCACTGGGGTCGCCATTCTGGAAATATTAATTTCCTTCTGGCTTATCTCAGGGTTACTTTTACCTTTGCAAAACAGGCCAAACTCCTTTGAGTATTTCTATTGAACAGTGTTTTTACAGTGTAGAACAGTGTAGTAGCCCAACAAGGTGTATGTCCCCGTCAGTTAGCAAGCTGTGTTAGACTGTTGTCCTGTCACAAGTGGTATGTCTAATTCAGGATCCCGAACGAGCCCACACTCTGTAAGTGATTTCAATCCGGCACACACCTAAGTCAATGCCTAGCATGTAATGCACAACTGAAATCCTTATTTATTTGTGTCTAAAAGTTCTTTTAGTCTGAAAGATTGTACCACTCATATCACGCCGCTTTCCTGGAACCCCCCCCGGTCAGACTGAACCGGGAATCAGGCTGGTTTGCAAAGTTAAAATATGTATTTATGTATTTACAAATTAATCACACTATGTTTTAATGGGTACACAATAATCACCAATGGGGTGATGTAACACTAAATAATATCTTTAATACACAAGGAGTAATAGTGAGCAAAACAATTCGCACAGAAATAATACTTTTGTGTGTGTTCAGATCAAATAGCAATGTGGTTACTATTTCCCCCTGCAGACCCCTCAACCCCCAATAGGCAATGTAAAGAGATAGGAGTATAGAACAGGTTGACAGAATTCAAACAAAATATCAATCCCAATTTCCCCCCAGCAACACAAGAGAAAAACAGAGTTGATTGGCATGCGGTCAGAATGGTTTTAAAGTTATCTTGAGACTGGATTGGGTAAAAACACTAAATATGGTTTAAATTGCTGAAATATTTAAATTCTTATGGGAGCTGCTTTAGATAGTTACATACAAACACTAGCAATGATTTAATACTAAGAAACAAATACAAATCTTAAAATTAAGGTCGGAGCAATCAAAAGCTGTTTTACACGTGTCAGAATTTCCCTAAAACGAACTTTGCGGCAAACTTTTCAGTGCGTGTTAATCACGATTACGAGAGAACCGTATGGATTTGGGATGCAGTTTTAGATGTGAATTAAAGCTGTGGATGTTAGCTACAAGCAGACGTTAACATTTGGGAAACAGGAATGCACTTTTAAAAGACAAATGGGATTTCTTACACTAGGTCATGACTATATAAAAAGAGAATGCCACACATGAATCCTCCACAGTTCCTGGCCAGGGAACCCTTCATGTGGTGGATACTCAATTTCTTTCCGGGATTCACTTTAGTTACTCACAACACTAATGACTTATGATGTTAGAATACAAATAAGAGAAACTCAGCGCAAGAAAAGTTCTGACAATTCAAAAATACTCATAACAATATCAGGTTCTGAATACTAGATAGTGTGGGTTTAAGATAGGGATTGGCTATGGACAGTACATATGCTAGTGACACAGTTCTATCTTTAGATACTCACTAAAGATGTTTTTACACAGAACCGTCAGGATTCTGGTCCATCAAGATTTCTGGTCAGGGAAAGGAATCTGGTTCTGGGACAGACAGCTGGGCGCATCGGATCGGACTGGGTCTGTTCACAGCACGGCACAGGACTGGATCGGATCTGCAATGACTCTGGTCACAGTATGGCACAGGACTGGATTCGATCTTTTGGTTCTGATGATAATTATTTCAGCAGGCAAGCAGTACAGCACAGCCCGGCTGTCTTTTGGTTCCCCTTAGGTTTCTGGGGTTCGTTCTGGTTCTGGAAATTTAAGGCCTAGCTGAAAATGGTTCAGCTATGCAATGGGCCTTTCTGCTTTACTACGTTTCTGGAGTCTGGAGCAAGTAAAATGGATAATTCTGCAGCAGGGTGATCCGCAAGCATTCGGATAGTGGCTGAATCTGTCCTTTTTGAGTGGTGAGCTGTCTCTATTTATGCGTATGATATAGGGGGTGTGTTTGCTGGTTTATCCTAAACTCTCCCCTTTCAAAGGGATTGGTCAGGGTCTCCTCTCTTCCTTGATCGGAGGAGAAAAACAGGGTGTCACCTTTATGGTGTGGGTTTTTGAGGCCTAGAGTCCACCCCTAGCCTCTTGAACACAAAATCTAATTTTGTTACAATACATATTTCCACATGTGCGACCTCTTTAACAATCATATACACAGATTACATATTTTATGTAGCAGATATTCCTCCAAGCCCCGTCGCTGTGGGATCGTGTGTCTGCTTCTCACAGAATTTTGCCCTTTTCATCCAGAACACAATGTCCAATTTAAGAGCACATTTCTACAAATGTGTGTGTTGAACATGGGCATACGTGTATAAAGTTTCATACTTCTATCAGAAATACATTTTGTGTAATATCACATTTTCCGTCGTTTCTTCCCAGAACATGTCACAGAGTTCTGGCACCTTCTCACCCGTGCATCCAGAAATTGCATTAACAATGCCGTTATTTCTATATTTTGCACAATTTTACATAGTAAGTTATCAGTCTTTTTAAAATGTGTCTTTTGTCCTTGTTAAGCAACAAATGGTTGTTTAGCTCCACCCCTTTGGTCTCTCCCTGGGACCCAGGAGCATCTCCTCCCTGTTTGTTCCTTGGCAGAAGCCATTTACGAACCTTCACATCTCGCATTTCCTTTAACTGGAGGATGTCCATTGTCTTCTTCCCCACTACAGACCAAATTCTTCCCCCACCCTATAATCATCATTTAGGTGTGATTTCCTGCTGGGGAGAGCTGGAGGGAGAGGCCTTGCCTCTTTGAGGAAAGCTGTTATTCCAGTTTGGGTGGCCTTTAGCCAGGATTAAATTTAAATGTTAATTATGTTGCATTTTTTCTTAGCTCAAAACAAACTTGTGATTTCAAATTAGCAGCTAGAACACTTATTCCAGATTTTAAACCATGGGCTCAAACAATTACAACATAGGTCACTCTCAGGAACAGGCCACTTAGATTTCAAACATTTGATTTCAGTTTATACCGGTTTTAAAGTTTATCATGCAGGCTTCTGACAGCTGTCATTCAGGCAGCCGAGGGTACTGTGCCCAGATACTTGACACTATCTATCCCTCTAACAATTTGGGGTCTCCGACTAGTATCACAAAGAGAGTCTAAATACGATTCTGTGGTTTGTTGAATACATGCACTCTGAACGTGTCTGAAGGTTATCCTCAAGGAGCCTTTTCAGAGTATCCTTGCTTTTCTATCAGTACTTCTGGCTCATAGCTGTACCTGGGGCTGTAATCAGTATCTGTGGTCTTAGAGATATCTCTTGCTCATCTCTCCCGGCAGAGTGGACTATGATAAAAGTCTTTGACATCTTCAACCTCTCAAGATTCATCAACATGTCCATTGTCATAATCATACGGAGTGGGCGGAACAGATGGAGTGGACTGAACAGATGGAGTGGATGGAATTGTTAACCACCATATTACACTACCATGCGTACTCTCTCCTATACACCAACATGCAACTAGAACACAGCGATACTATGACACATTCAGTATAGCTGTTCTCATACACACAACCGCCACATACTCCTCATCATCCTAATTAAACATCAGCTAAGCACACTGCTAGCTTAAGCGTCTCCTCAGGCCAAACGCAGCCACAAATCAGTCTGGGTGTCATCCCTCCAGAATGAACACATATACCTGACCTCCGAACCACTACGCCTACTGCTAAGAAGCAGCTATCATGCAGCTACCTCACCAGCTGCACACATATCTGGTGCACGCACACACCTTATGACTCTTTCTGCTCTCTACTGACTTGAACTACGGTTCCTGAGGGCGTCCAACCTACCAGCGCTTTGAGATCATACCAATGATACATAAGGCGCTATATAAATGCCAAGTAACATAACATAACATAACATATGCATGGGTTAAAGGAGTGGAAGGGGTTCATGGGGTGTTTCCAGCTGAGAAACATTCTCCAACTCTGACATGGATGATTGAACAAAGCGCTGCTGCTCATGACCTACAGTTGACAGCTACAACACTAAACCCCTCTCATTAAGAACGTTTCCATCCCAAACAGTTCCATTGTGCAGCTCCTCTGCATACACTTCAAGAGACCCCTGCAAAACGTGGACGTGTACTTTGGTATGATGCAACATGGGAGGATAGGATCAATTCCATCTTGTGGCATCTTTGATGTTAGGGGCGGGTGGCTTTTGGCTGACAGTAATGAAGTGTCACACACTGCAAACGCAGTGATGTAATTAGAGACAATAGTAGGTCCTTTAACCTGTGTTTCAATGCTCCTTTTAGTATGTATAGCGATGGCTGATGTGATACTTAATGATGCTCTGGTATGGTGCGCAATGCTGACAAAAACGATGTGTGCATTCCCAACACTTGTCGCAGCTGTTTCTGTTGTAATCTGTGCACCATTGCAATGCCGTCTTCTCCCCCTCCCTGGATGGCTACTGGCCTTGAGGCAATCTGATTTATTGATGATTGTTGTTGCAACTATTTCTGACAATGTCAGTCTGAGTACATGTTTCCATCTCCATCTATTGTTCTCCTTTACTCAGAGTTTTTATACTTTTGACAAGAAATGTAAGATCTTGTTCTAGCTATTGTATTGCACTGAATCAAGTCATGCGTGAGTGCATGTTATAACAAGCCACACCCCACAAATTACATTTCCTATCACTAAAAATGTGCTAATAAACGTAGCAAGAAATTCAAGTCCTTGTGTCAGCTAATAACTTGGATCAACAAAGTTATGTGTGAGTGTGCATCCATGCTTTCTAAAGTCATTTGCCCTTCCCTCAAAGTGCGGTAATACATTTGTGCTAAACTATTTTGTATATGTGGGAATATGCCCAATGAACTCCTCAGCACAAGGTCTTCCTCCATCTGCACCTCACAACTAATAACCATGGCACTAATTTCAGTGTCTCATTGTGAGGAACACCCTACAAAGAAATGAAGTATTACATTTGAGAAAAAATATTCATGTTTGTGTTTTTAAGATATAGAGCTCAACTATGTTTTGCAGGAGTGCTCAATTAAGATGTTCACTCTGACTACTTTTGCCCTTAGCACAAATTGAGCTAATAAATCTGACAAGAATTCGAAACACTCATGTCAGCTACTGTGCTCCTCTAAGTCATGTGTGTGCAAGAGTGCATGGCCCAAAAACCTTTGCCCTTCGCTCAAAGTGTGCCTATTAATCTGATAAGAAATTCAAGTGCTCATGTGATCTAGATAGCTCAACCAAGTCCTGTATGAGTGCATGTTCAATCAAGCTGGCGCAGCCCACATTCCTATCCTGGCAGTTGGTGTGTTGTTGCAAACAGCCAGCCACTTGTGCTGCTGCCTCAGTGATAAAGAAGATGCCCCAAACACATTTCTCCATCGCTCAGATTGTATTAATTAACTTGACACAAAATTCAAGCACTCAAAGGGCCTCATTACACAGAAGGCGGTAAGGGTTAACGGTCACCGGTACCGGTGACCGTTAACCCATACCACCTTACTACGAGGTCCCTTTGCGGGTAGGTACTTTAACGCCTGCTGTTGAGCAGGCGTTAAAAACCAACCCGCAAAGGGACCAGGGTGCTAATTACGGTACTGCAATTTGCGCCACCGTAATTAGCGCCTTCCCCATTCCCATAGAGCCCTATGGGGCAAAAATGGGAATGGGAAGGGCAATGGGGGAAGGGGGAATTACCGCCCCGCCAAACTTGGAATAGGGCGGTAATTCCCCTTTCCACCAAGGCAGTGCCGGTATTTTTATAATATTTTAATAGCACCTTGGTCCTCCGCCTACAGTGTAATGAGGCCCAAAGTGTGTTAATAAATTTGACAATAAATGCATGTGCTGAGGTGCATCAGCTATAGTTCATGACCAAGTTGTACGTGAGTGTTTGTTCGATCAAGTAGCCCTATCACAAATCACTCCTGCATCCAGCTAGGTAGTTTGTTGTATCACGCACTGAATCACCCTGCCAAAGAGAAAAGCAGTCATGGGGGTCATAATGGAGAAATACAGCATGCAACCCATTTTAGAAACAGCTGTTTATAACACTAAAGTAGAAAATTACAACTCTCAATGGGGAACTTGTCAAAATCAAAGGGTAATCACTCAGCAAACATTTGATGGTGGCACCAACACCACCAATAATCATTACACTTATAAACATAGCCATTATAACATAATAACACAAACAATAATAACATATAATAATAGTAACAATAATAATAAAAATAATAACTGCAGTACTACAATAACATTGAGAAAAAATAGGTTATTGGTGGGCATGCTTGAGCCCAAAGCTCCCTGCTCGCTTTCAATGTGTGCCTTTGTGCATATGAACCTACTTGAATAATAAGGCACATGTGTGATCATTGTGTATGAGGTATGCATGCTTAAACACTAGGGGTGCTCTATTAAATGACAAGATGGTACATGTTTTAATAACAGTGCTTCATGCCGTTTTTTCTGCTGCATTGAAGGTGATTTTGCAGGCTAAGTAGAGGTAATATGTGTTGTACTATGTGTTTACCACAAGGACATTACAGGAAAGAAAATGGGTGATATCTTTACATGTTGTTTTAAAGCATAGTATGTTCATTTCATTCGGAGTTAAAAGATTGGGCCTGATTCACAATAGTTGCATTGGAGAAAATCATCAGATGACAAAGCCAGATACAGAGCAAAAACATTGCACTGATGTTGGCTGGCCTACCTCTAAGCATATTGTAATGTCCTGTTGATGGATTAATCCCTGGAAATAATTATTGTTCACTGCTCATCGTAGATTGAAGTACATTCAGTAGAGTACAGAAGACCAACCAGGAGTTGTGGCTTCAATTATGGATGCTGATTTGCTCCTGATTCTTCATACCTGATACAAAAAGCCTAAAAGTGAAGCATATCGGGAGATTCAGTGCGTGATGCCAAAAGACCCTTTGAGCAAGCATTTGTGAATCACAAGTTGGAATCTCAAAGATGCTTACTCTGTTGTTGCTACTTCCAAGTAGAGAAAGGGGCTAAAGGATGGTGGGGTGTGATGTGACGGGACGCAGGCAACCAAAAGAAATGGCTAGAGACGGATAGAGACGCCATCCATGAGAGAAGACGCAAAACAGTCCGAGAAAGACGGGTCAAAAGCTGAATTGTGGAACCCGGAATGAGCGGGTGAATAAAAGACAAGACACAGAAAAATAGAGGCGGAGCGCATGGTAAAAAGGAAGGAATGGAAGATTTATTTCGGCCCAGCTAGCAGATAGCAAGAGTGCAGAAGCTGTTAGTAAACATTAATATCAGGAACCGGATCTACAATAAGACCAGGGAGAGTGCACGGATGCTCCCCCAGATAGTATTGGGTAGCCAGCACCTAGGTGGACATAACAGAGTAACTACTTAAAGGTGACAGACCAAGAAGACAACAAGAAAAAGTGAACAAGATTGAGTTATCCTTTTGAAGGTTGGACCTCACGGAAGGACAAATGGAACTTCATTGATAGTTGATCCCTAGAAAAAATTCTAAAAAATTCTAAAAGAAGACAAACATTTTTGTACATTGAAATGAAATGTGGTTTAAAAAAGTTTTTACCCCTGAAGAATTTCCTTGTGAGTTGTATGAAAGTGTGTAAGGAATTAAACATGTCGGGTATGGGTTGAATGCAGTATGAAACTATGCATGGGTGATATGAATATAGATGTTTTATGGACTGGGATGCACTTCTCTATGAGAGAGGAGAGCAATCAACAGATCCTTATGAAATTTTTATTCTGAAAAATTGTAAAATAATGAAATACTACAGGTTAGATGTGCATAGTGAAATCGAAAATCATTGAGATGTATGTTTGTTGTTTAAAAATTGTGTGAAATATCCCTACAATTGTAGAATAGAAAATCACAAAAAAGGTTTTTTTTATTAACAATGTGTGTAAAAAAACAATAAATGACTATTTTTGATACAAATTGGTGTGGTATATGATAATATAATGAGTATAAATCATATGTAAATCAGAAAAAACCACAATAGGATAGTGGGGAAGCATGTGACCCTGTAAACATAGTGTATTGTTTAACCAAAATTTGATGGAGGGCTGTTTATAAGGGGTCGGTAAAAAAAGTACTTCGAGTCTCTTTAAGTCTATTGTGGGGGTGTGATGTGAAGCAGTGGGCTATACCCCAGGTGGTCGTCCTTGTCACCAGGAGGGGAGTCCCTCCCCATGAGGTCCTCCCACATTAAACCACCCCTACAGAGAATATTGGAAAGCAGCCTCTCCTCCCTAACCTCATGAGAAGGGGCTACCCCATGGGTAGAAGTGGCGACACTTAGTCAATCGTAACAAGTGATACAGTACATGAAAACTATAAAAAGGCCTGCATAAATGGCAGATAGTTATAAACATGTATGTACAATAACTGGTATGAGCGTCGAATATGATAGCCTTTGTTTTTCAAAGCAAAATGATGTATTAGTTTACTTGCAAGACAAACGTACAGCGTTCTAGCTGATAACCCTTTCCCAACCAACTAAACCACCCCACCCTCTACAGTCACCACTTTTATATGCTCCGGGCCACATGACCCTCAACATTTCTAGAAGCACTTACCAGGCCTTCTGGCATGCTATTTCTCTCTCCTGCCTTAATTATTAACTACCTTTTCTTTAACCATAGTGTTCGTAAAGGAATTTGAGGTTTTTTTTCCTCCTCCCCAGTTCACCTATTTTCTTCTCTTTAAGTGTGCATTGCTTTATCTACTTGTTGCCATTGTTTATGTGGAATGTTGATGCACTTGTTTATGCTTAGACTAAATATTGGCTCCAACGAAAATGTTCTCCAAGGTGAAAAGACCTTGGAACCAGAGGGTGGTTCCCTTCTCCTGGAGTTTTATAATGGGATGTCAATGTCTCTTTACTAACAGTTCATTTGTGTATCTCCTTGATTCACAATACTTCTTTTAGGCAACACAAGTTTCTTCTCTGTTTAACAAACACTGACCTTGTAGCATTGAAAATTGCCTGGTATACTCCCCGGTTCCATGTGTTAATATCCCCTCAAAAATATCACCGTACAAAAATATTGCCATCTTTTTGCGGCAATATTAAGGCATGGAACCTGCGGGGTACACTCTTGCAACTCCTGCATTATTTTTAAAGGAGCGGGGCACACCCCCGCAAGCCCTGCTCCCAAAAATCCCAAATATTATCCCCCCCCAAAAATATGGCCTATGGCCATTCCAGACGACCATATGTACGGTGATATTTTGGGGATAACATGTAGTGATACCTACTGCCCTGCCAGGACTCTTTATACACTTCTAACTGCCTATTTTACTCTCCTGCCAAGACTTCTCTTGCATTTCGAAATGCCTGATATACTCCTGTGCCGGGACTTCTTATGTGTTTTACAGTTCCACTTCATCACCAAAACTGCATACACTGTTCTGGGCTCAGTATATCTGTCTGCTTCAATGTTTGTTCAAACTTTTCCCCACACTTGCATTTTATGCATTCATATGTTATTGGGACATGGATCAGCATTTTTCCCCTTTCTGCTTTCAAAACAATCTTCTTGTTGTTTCTGTATTAGCAATCTCATAACATTCAAATTGTCGTTGCGGTGGTCACCGAAATGCCCTGGGGTGCCCACTTACTTTTGGCTGACTCACCGGCTCTCTGTAGCATCTTCGGTCTTGCTTGCACATAGCTCTGCTGCTCACTTCTCATTGTGGGTTGTTCAGACATCCTTCCGGCTTCCTTTGTGGCTCCACTGTCACATGCCTGCTTCTCTTCAGGACCCAGTCAGGAGAAAACTGCTTCTTCTGCCGTGTGCCCAGGATCTCTCTTACTGCTCCCGGCATCTCCATGGCACGTCCTGCTTGCGTACTACGCCTCTCCTTCTTTGCTGGTGAACTGCACTGCTCCATCACAGCAGTCCCATGTTGTCTCCTGATCCACCATACATCTTTAAATGTCCCATGCACAGGCGGTTTTGTTAAACAACAACTAGCATGCACATTGAGCTTCAGACTCCTGTGGTCTTGTGCCAACTCCTCCATCCTCTTTGTCCCAGTACTTAGGTGGTTGTGGGAGTTGGAGTCCATGACTGTCATTGGACATACAAAATTAGGATAGTCTCTCTCAATGGTTTTACATGAAAGAGCAGTCTCAAATAAAGGTGAACCAGAAGCAAAAAGGGTTTTGTTGGAGCTTTCATTCTTTGGTCATAGGTGGGAGTTTGACCTAAAGAAGAGGGTTATTTACTTCTCTACAAGGGGGAACAAACACATGGAAATAAGCCATTAAGGTCTTGGGAATTAGGGGTCTTCCTCATGGGTAAAGAGGGATACCAGCTCCTCATCCAATGAAGCCATGACATCGCTTCAGTAGTTGTTTCCTCGCATGTGATCCTCCCTCATATAGCCACCCCCAGGGTCAGGATCAGGTAGCAGCTGCCATGGCTGTGGCCAGCCTCTCTTGCACCTACTCATACCCCCACCTGCGAGGCTAAGAACATCGGGGTCATCTTTGACTCCACCCTTTCCTTCTCCGACCGCATCTCTGAGGTCTCTAAAAAGTCAGATTTCCAACTGCACCTCCTCAGAGGTACTCTGCCTTTCCTCTCCTTCCCCCAGAAGCTCATGGTATCCCAAGATCTGGTTCTCTATAGCTTGGACTATTGTAATAGCCTCTTTCTAAATCTACCTGCCTCTACTCTCCGCCCTCTGCAACTAATCCAGAACAGGACTGCAAGACTTGTCCTTGGCCTCAAGCCCTGGGATCGTATCTCTCCTGCTCTGAAATCTCTCCACTGGCTCCCAGTGGATGCAAGGATTAAAATCAAAACCCTCTGCATTGTCCACAAGGCTTTCTGGGGCCTGGGTCCAAAATACCTTCAGCTATCCCTCCGCAAATACTTCCCCTCTCAAGCTCTTTGCTCCTCTACCTGTAAGACACGAGCTGGGGGTAGATCTCTGTCTTCGGCTGGGGCCTCCCTCTGGAACAGCTTCCCTGTCACTCTAAAACTTGAGGAGAACCATCTCGGGTTTCGGAAGAACCTCAAGACCTTCCTCTTTTCTTCTGCATTCGCTCCCCCTCTCCCCTGACGATCTGTTCTCTCTTGGCACTGTGCACCTGGCCACCCTCTGTCCTTCGGGCCCAGGTACCTGCTCATCCTGCCACCCTCCCGCACTGCCTCCGGGCCCCCCCCTTGCACTGGGGTTTGTATCTGTACCCATACAGCCCCCCCCCTTTTCTTTTTCTTCCTGCACTTATCAGATCTACCCTGTCTGCTGCCTGAAACCTAGCACTTGCAAATTGCTGGCTGCATTACCACTGTTTGTTGCCTTTATTGTTATTTATCTGTTTCTCCTCTGCTTCGCACTTTCCACTTCTCCCCCCTTCCATGCACTTTTTCCCTCCCCCCTCTCCCATGCACTTGCGCGTTCTCAATGTCACTGGGCCTAGTAAGATCGCTGTTTTGTTCTCCCCTGTTCCCCTCCCTTGCCTTGTCGTGCTCTGAAACACTTGTGTACAAGCGCGATAGAAATAAAATATCAATCAATCAATCCCCTGGCCAAATGGGTGGAGGTCATTGCTGGGCAATATGTGATGACTCCTTTGGATTCATCACATCATGCTACGAGACACCACGTGATGTTACATTTCTGTGTAAACAACTGTTAGGGAGAATTCTCATAAATGTGCTAATTTCCCTTACCTTTTGAGACCCCCAGCAACTTTGCTGGATTTTTAGGACTTTAATTTTTACCTGGAAAGAGTGTGAGCATTTCTTTCCCACTCTTTCATGTATTTTGATGTGTAGTTTACTTTTGTGTTGTTTGGATTTTTTATTTTATTTTTACAATTTTATAGCGCACTACAGCCCACGGGCATTGAGGCGCTTTTTCAAGAAGGTGTAAGTAGGCAAGAATACGACTTTGGAACATGCGATTACTTAGTTACATCATAATGCGGTCAGTTGCAAGTACATTAAGCAGACATAGATTTCAGTTGAGTACGAAGCAAATGCTAGGCACGAACATTTCAGACGAACAGACTGGTTTTGATGGCTTTGCGGAACGCCTAGTGGGAGTTGAAAGCCCTGATGTGAGTGGGGAGTGTGTTCCAGTGGTCCGCAGCGATAGCTGGGCAACTAGAGCCTCCAGCACTCACTCTGCATGTTTTCGGCTTGGTAATCAGGTTGGTGTAGGCTAGCCTAGGTGGCCTAGTGGAGGTGGGCATGGATATGGAGTTTTAGACAACTCATAGGCATCATCTTTTCTTGTGTGTCACACAGCACCCTCAGAGCAGTGGCACAGGGATGTCTTTCAGAATTCCCAAGGTTTAAATACCTTCTCTGGGACTGACTACTGTCTCCCAGTGAATGTAAATTTAAATTGACTTTGCTAGTCTTTTTAAATTTCTAGACCCAGCACACACTGCCTTACAGCAGAGTTCTGGAGGGAATACCTAGCATTCCCTATGCCTAGAAAACTCATGTAGCACTCAAATGCTACCCTTTCCTCTCAGAATGGCTGGTGGCAGTGGTATTACCATGGTTTTCCCGACTGTGACCGATTTAAATGCTCTGGTAGTTAAAATCCACCAGAGCCATGTTTTTCAAGATGGTGTCTGATCCCCCTCTGTAAAAACAGGTTCCAATTGACTATTTTTGCCATTTCCTCTAGTGTTCGTCTCTGCGCACCAAACCAGGTTTGGTCCCTTTGTTCGTTTGCCTTTGGCGGGCTTCAGTACTGAAGACCGCCTCTGGCGCCTGAGTGTCTGGGGTGGACAGGATGTGAGGGAGGTGCCCGAAACTCCCTGTGCTTAGTCTCCTAGGAGAGCTGAATGCACTCTGGCGTGATAGGCTTGCTGACTGTCCGGCAAGGACAGCCACCCTGCTGGGTGAGTGGCAGCTAGGCTGGAATGAATGGGAGAAAACTATTTAAAAGCAGATCTCTGGGACTTGGAAGGCAGAGTCGACCACTGGAACGAAAGAACCAAAGACAAGCTGAAGGAAGACAACTGCTGCAACTCCTGGACTGTTGGTTTGCCCGATGAAGCCCTACTGCAGGTCTGAAAAGTCTGAAACTCCCTCAACAGAGAAGCCCCTTCAAGGACAACTTCTTCCCTTGAGCTGGTGGGAACAACCAACTTGCAAGCCACCTGGAAACCATCTCCATACTGGTCGAATTTTCTTCAGAGTGCTGTTGAAAACCGGATAGCCAGTGAGAAGGATACCAGCTTTTGGACTTTAAGGCACTCACACCTTAAACCGATGTTTTGCCAAGCTTGTGGAGCCATCCCGTGCAGTGCAGGAACCTCCCGATGTCCTCCTGCTTGTCCCCAAGACTGAGGCCCAGGAACAGCGAGATCTGCAGGAATTGCCAGGAACAATTGCCTCAGCTATAGCTTTTCTTCATTACCAAGGTACTGTGCAAACGAGGTTGAGAAATCCTTTCTGCCGCGGTGAAAGTTTGTGAAACTTTCCCAACTTTGGAGTCTTGTTCGGTGCTAATCCGACATATAACTCTTTTTCGTGCAAACTACTTCTGAGAACATTGGCAAAGACTCAAACGTTTACTACCAGAACTGTGCTATCCTATCCAAGACACTGATCCATTGACTTTGGCCCAGGCCTATTGAATTGAACGGCCTCTTCTAGTGAACTGAAACTATTTTCCCTGCCTAAGAAAGTATTTGTGTTTAATTCTCATAACCTGTGTCTTTTTACTCCCTTTCAAAGTTACTGAAGTGCCATTTTGCTCCCACTTCTGGGGAGCCTAACTTGTTCAGAAACGTATTGGTTTTGTACTGGAGTGTATTATAGTGTGATACTGAGCAGCTTATTGCTAGTGGAATGTTTTCCAAATTACTGTGTAAATAAATATATATTGTTTTACCAGGAAACCTTGAGTAAGTGTTTGAACCACTGTGATTGCAAGTCCTTTGTGTAACACCTTGTACTGCCACCAAAGGTGAGATTGTGCTTACACCCAAAGTGTGTAAGTGTTCCCAAAGGGTACTGCATGCAATTCTGCCTAACAACAAGGCTGCTCAATTCTGCTTCTGTTCCCATCCACCTTAGGTGAGGGGTGTAGGGCATGCACCCCATGGCCATTTGTGTCTTTGATAACAGGCTATTGTCCTGGCCAGTTTGAACCAGTGTAATCCTTTGGCCTTAGTTCAACTTCCATGCACCATTGCCCCCAGGTAAGCAGAAAGTTCACAGTCAATGGCCAAGGGGCATTATAACCAAAGTCTGCTAGCAGTGAAAAGAAATAATTTAACACTAGAGTGAAGCAACGGGATGATGTCATGAAAGGGTATATAATCAACCCCATTCCTATTCTCATTGTAACTTGTCCCCTTGATGAGCATTGTATTTGTTCATTTTATTGACTCAGGTCTGCATTCTTTCACAGACCCCTTTTTGCACTTCTAGTGTGATTTTTATAGCAAAGGTCTTGTTTGTTTTCTAAAGTTTTTACAAGTTATGAGATTTGTAGGAATCGGCCAACAAATTGTGGCTTTTGCTGCTCCTCTAGATGTTCAATCTGAACACATACTTACTTTATTTAAACACATTTCAAACTTTGATGAGCTGATGTGATTTGTAGAGTATGCAATTCCTTGCTTATTTCTTGAAGCACAAAGGAAAGATATAGGTCATTCGTAGCACTATGGGAGATGGAACTACATGGTGCTGTATTGACTACACTGTTCCCTTCTTACTTCACCATCTGCATCAACATGAAATGACACCAGCCAGTAAGAAAAATAACACAGTTATAGACTAGATTGTCATGGTAAAGGGTTGTTCAGAGAATTCATTACTAATAGCACACACTGGGCCTCATTACAACCCTGACGTTGGACCATGGTGCTACTAGCACCATGGTCCATGCCGGATTCCGCCATAGTGGATGGCGGATTTACCGCCCCATTCCAAGGTTGGCGCGGTGGTAAATCCCCATTCACCATGGCCCCTTCCCCATTCCCATTTTTGGCTCATAGGGCTCAATGGGAATGGGGAAGGCGCTAATTACGGCACCGTAAATTACATAAATTACCGTAAATTACGGTGCCGTAATTAGCACCAAGGTCCCTTAGCGGGATGGACTTTAAGGTCTGCAAAAAGAAGGCGTTAAAGTGTGAATCTGGCGTTAAGGGTTTAACAGCGCTGCAGCCTTTTACGGCACCGTTAACCCCTTAACGCCAGGTTTGTAATGAGGCCCACTATATGATGAGGAGTGCATAGAGTGGCTGTACAGTGCCTCTTTTCACTCATTAAAGACTACATCTCGCACCTGTTAGCTCTTCTGTATGCATGTGATTTTCCTTATCTCTGTGATTAGAGTCTCTAGATTTTCAAAACATTGAGGTGCTACCGTGAGTCATCCCTTCAAAAACGACATGTTGAGACTTAAGGATTTGTTTTCTACTGCTGGGCAATATACATTCAACTATCAAGCTCCTGTCTGGAGAATCACATATATAACTGATTAAGAAGATCAGAATAATTCTACACAGTTATATTTTCCATGAACTAAGAGCCTACCTGTGAGAACTGGCCCATTTGTCCTTCTATCCCAACAATCTGGTTAACTACAAATACCAAATGACCTTTCCCTAGCTTATTAAGGCTTTGCAGCTAGGGTGGCTGAAGGGACCATCATTTCCAAGTTGAGCCTACTCCTAACCGCAAAACATGTGTTATTCCTGGGGCAGTTGGTAGATATCTGGCCATACTGCCAGGCGGTTGCACTCCCCACACATCTATCAGTGTGTATCCCAGTCCCATTTGCATTAAGCCCATGCAATATTCTGCTGGTGGGGGCCCAAACACATGTGAATGTCTCCTTTGCTGTGAGGGTGCACTCTCAAAGTCCACAGGTCATCTTCTGTACTGCCAGAAGTCTCTCCAGGGCCACAGGTTTTCCAGTATTCCTGAATTGTTCCCCAGGATTCTTGACTAGCTGTTATGCTTTACATCTTCACAAATACTCAGGAGTTCAGCTTTTAGGTAATCCTGCACCTCTGTACAGTCAATGTTGCATTGCAGCATCTGTCTGTGATGCTGGAAATGCTTTTGGAGGGACAGGGCCTCATTGTCCTTGTCCTACCACTTCTCTGTTGGTGTTTTCTGTGTGTTGTTCTGCACAGGAGTCCAGTTAGGACCCCTGGCATTGTAGCTCTTCATTTTTACCGTTTTGATGAACAGTAGCCATGGGATACCCTTAGGGCACCCATGGGTTAGGGGTAAGCCTTTGTACCCCTAGTGTATGCTTTTGGGGACCTGTGTGCTGCCCACAGAGTAGGATATGGGCTGTTGGACGCTACATGGTAACTTGACAGTGGCATTGGGTGTCCTCCATTTTTGGGATACCCAGTCCCTGCATTAGGAATCAATGGATTTCTACACAAAGGCAAGATGGCTCTTGGTTTCCTTTGCCTCCCCCCCCTTGTTTCTAGAGGTCCTGAGAAGACCTGGCTATGAATGACTGTTGGGTGGAAGGACCATATATGGCTATTGGGCTGCCTCCTGCAAGTCTGGCGGAGCCTTCCCATGGACTGCTTGTTGTGGGTACACCCTTGGGTTGAAGCCTGTTTGAATGGAGTATGGAGTAAATATTCATTCTGTGTTATGTGGGTGTCTGGCTTTGATTGTGTGACGCAATGCATGAGCCCTGCCTGACTGAAACTGGAATTAATGCAGTGTAGTGCTCTGAAAGACTGGGGACACATCCAGTGTTGTGGGTAAATGGCCGGAATACCTGTGTGCCTAATTGGGTGCTGCCGGCATGAATGCACTTGTCTAGTAATTGGCTGGCTGAGCCTGGCTCACCTTGAGTTAATAGGGAGTGTTTTGTATAACAGGGGATCTCACACTTACCTCCTTGTCAGAATCTGAAATAAGAAACTTGAAACAGAAGCTAGCCATCTTAAGCTTGTATCCTGGGTCGAGGTGGTGGAGGAAGTCTGCAGCTGCAACTCTTCAAGTAATCAAAAAAGGCTGCTGTGCTGACTCAAGGACTGATCCACAGACGACAACTTCCCATAGTGATGTGGCAACATCATAAAACTTCTGCTCTTCACCCAATGTGTCCTGGAAACCAGTCCTGTGTGCCTGCTATCCGGAGATGGGAACTTCATGGGTCCAGAAGAGGAGTGCCTAGAGATCTTGAATCCAAGATGTCCATCTGTGTCACCCAGAGTCCAGAGGAGTGTCCGTGACCACTGGAAGCCAAGCTGCTGTGTATCCCCAAGAACAGGGGGTACCCTGGCATAGTGATACCCAACACACGTAGCTGCCAAAGTTCCAACCATCCAAGGAAATCTTCAAGGAACACTTCTGCCACAACATCTATCCACTTTTCTGTTCTGCAGAAGTTCCAGGGTTGCTGCCTGCAGACCAGTGTCTACCAGTGGGTTTCCGACCACCAGTCTACAATGACAGTGTCCAGTGGGTCCATACTTGGTGAAGGTCGAAAGTACAGTTCAATGGTCATGTCCAGGTCTCCAGAAGCCATCCTGAGTTCCATGCTGCGGCTGCAACATGGAGGAACCAAAAGGCAGTACACCGCAAAATCGCAAAACCTGACACCTTCTTCTGCCACTGCACCCATCACCACCGAACGTCCTCAACAACCACCGAAGGACTTATCTTCTTGGTCCAAGCCTTCTTGAGGTCCATAGAAAGTTCAATCTTCATGAAACATCCACAGTCCACATAGAAACCCGACATCGGAGACCACCGCGACAGACCTGCATTACAGCTTTTCTGACACTGATTGGTTCCCTTCACCTGCTCGATCCCAATGCTTGATCCCTTCTTGCAGGGAGTGGGGGGTTCCATCCTTGAGGGGAATCATTGAGTGACACTGAGAAACTCCATCCCTTCCCTTTCCAAGGCACCCAAGGTACTGTGACGAGGAAGAGCATCGTCCACCCTTAGGATTCTTGCAGGGGTCCCATATTTGTCTTGGATCCTGTTCTCTTGTAGCTTCCCAAGTACTTTGCGGTAGTGGGATCTATAGAAATAAAGGCAGACTGTAATATACAACATAAAGTACACTTTAACTTTTCTTTACAGGTTGTCCTAGTTTTCCTTATAGGTTGTCCAGGTGGGGGGATCCTCACACAGTACTGCATTATATCCTAAAGAAAACATCCTGCCCATATGCTAATTATGTCCTGCCTATCTACAGTAATGTGTTATGAAATTAACCCTTGCCTGATAATTTAAATGATTTTTAATGACTGTACTTGACTGTTATCCTTTTATAAAAGGACTGTGTTATCAACTGACATAGGCCCTCATTACGACCCTGGCGGAAATCGCGGTGCAAAATGCACCATGGAGCACGGCGGAAAGCTGCCGATAGCGCCATGGGGGTTGGCGGATTTTCCGCCCCATTCCGACCTTGGCGGGGCGGTAAATCCCCATTCCCCATTTTACCCTTCCCCATTCCCATTTTTGCCCCATAGGGTATAATGGGAGTGGTGAAGGCGTTAATTACGCCACCGTAAAATACGGTGGCGTAATTAACAACAAGGTCCCGTAGCGCCATGGATTTCTCCGCCCGGAAAAACCAGGCGGAAAACGCTCCATGGCGCTACGGGAACTCGTAGTAGGGCGGACGGGTCCGCCGCGAATAACGCTGGCGTAAACCCACTCCGCCAGGGTCGTAATGAGGCCCATAGTGTGTGGACATTCCATTGTGGGAAGCTTGGGGATTCACTGTACCTAGAAACCAGCCTGCATCACGTCCTTTGTGTCTCAGCCTTGGTTGCTTGTCCATAGCTACCATTAGAGAACATTGGCTGGGGTGTTCAGTGCCTCTTCCCCAACTATAAAGGGGGCAGAATTACAGATACTCGCCTCCAGTCTTTACACCGTCCAGAGGACATCAATCCATGTGTCACTTATATTAGTGCATCTCTTGTGAGCGTGCTGAGAGTCCCAACAATATGCAGATCTCCAATGTTTGTATTGGTGTTGGTGATCTTTGCCACAGAGAACACTGTTGTTGCTCATTCTAAGTAGCCAAAATGGCCATCTAACATTTACCCCTTATGTACACCCAAACTGAAAGGGCAGTATTGACCACATCCCAAATTCGATAGGCTAATTCCATTTTCTTTCTTCATCTGTACAATTCCTAAGGTTGCTGCTGAAGACGAATTGAGGCGGCCTCTGCACAGTTGGAAAAATGTGTTTTGATATGAAATGTAGATAAGGGTATAGTAAAAAATCAAAGTCACTAAAGATGTGTTCAAAATAAGATATTGAAACCCTGATCTATGTTTCTTGCTTTCTGTGTTATACCATAAAGTATGACTGTGCATCTGTGTATTTTTCATAAACTCAGCAGCCTCAAACATAGGAGAGACTAGATATTACATTAGCATATGCATTCCATTGTCTAACTCAGTAATATAATGGCAAAAGCATGCATGATATAGATACACACGCTTACCACATCAATGCTATTCCTGGAACTCAAGTTAGTAAATAGCAGTATACGTCCCTAGATTTCTTATAATCCTTCCCTAATCCTGTACTTCCCTAATCTCGCACCTCCCCTATCGTTTTTATCAAGTGGCTTTACCAGGAGAATTTAGTATAGAAATACTAAACTCTCCTGGTAAAGCCACTTGATGTAAACCACAGGGGAGGTTACTATAATAGCGTCTCCACTCTCATTCATTCTCTGAACCCTTTCTCTCACCGCTGTTCTATTTGTCACATAGCTAAAGCAATACATATTTTCCATGTCCTCCTTTCTGCCCAGTGTAGAGTGCAAAACAGAGGAACAATTGTTAGATCGTAGAAGTGGGGCAGTTCAGGTTACATTTCAGGAGCTGGGGCTGGTTTAGTAATAGTTGTCATTTTCTTTTCCAATACCGTTGGGTCAATTGGGGGCAATTTTGAGGATTGTGATTTGGTATTTAAAGCACAAAAATAATCCTTCTCAGAGATCCAAATGGGGAGGGATTTACATGGGTGAACAACAGCAACGTGGGGACACATGGCAGGTCTTGGGGGAAAAAAACATAACCACATTTCTACATCACATTCCCAATTGCCATTGAGATCACATGTGCCCCCTCCCGCCTATGAACTATAAATCTCTTTCTATACCATGGCAAAGACTCCACATCAGAGGTGGTTGCCAAATTCAAGAGGTTATAACTTCGTCTTCATTCTGAGGTGGAAGCACAAGAGACATTATTAGTGTCAGTAAAAAAGCGAATATACTTGAGATACATAAAACATACCTTCTGATTGTCCATTGATTGGTGCTGCAGTGCGTCACATGGACCCAAGTTGTGTGCCCCTCTACCTTAATGGCAGAATTTGAGACCAGTTGAACCTGATGGGGCCCCTTTTAGAATGGGGCCAAAGCTGTATTCCTCTGTTGTATCTTCAATAGCACAATATTTCCCGGCTGCAGAGAGTTGTCAGGCACAATGGTTCTTCAGGCAGAGCTGCATTTACCTATTATGAGCAGACGAATTAAGGACTTCACATAACTCAATAATTTGTCATCAGACAAGTGTGGACTACCATCAACAGATTTCAAAAGTGGAGAGGAAGGGAGCCTCATGGGCTAACCATACAAGATTTCATAGCGGTTTGCACCCAGTCTTCCTTTTCGGGGTGCTTCACATACTGAAAAGTACACAGGGAAGGGTGTTATGCCACTTTACCTTATCTCTTGACAGACATACTGATTTGTTTTTTTACACCATTCCTCCTCTGTAGCAGACTTGCTAACTGGGGATGGTGTGGGCAATGTAAATTTTGTTGCACCTTCACAGTTGTCAGGAGTGTTTTCAGCACGTTATTTACAAAATATGACCCTTGCTCATTGTTAATCCTGACTGGCACCCCAAGCCCGGGCAACAACTTTTTGATAAATATTTTCACCACTGTTACAGCATCTGCCCTTCAGCAGGGGTACACCGCTACCCACCCAGTGAACACACCCAGGATCAGAAGAAGGTACTGCCACTGATTGCAGTGGGGGAACGCGAGATTATTGATCTGAAGACCCCTAAAAATGCCATAAGGGAGTGGATGTGCTCCATGGGTGGCAGGAATAGCCTTCCCCAAATTGTGTTTTCAGCTCTTTTGTCCATTTCCCTCCTTCCTTTTGAATCTCATCTTCTTTTTCCATGTCCTTACAATTGTTTTCAAATGCTACCAGGGTCAAGCCCCCGCCCACCTGTCCTCTTCATTTTTTCCCTATTTCCCCTATCATTCTCTCTGTTCTCAGCATCCAAATCTTCACTTTGTCCTTAAGCCTCTCTCTTATGACTGCCCAATGCCATACATTTTCTCTTCTTGCACCAAAACACTGGAACTCGCCTCCTCCCGAAATTCGTTCTTCTCCCTCACTTCAAATTTCACATAACAGGTAAAAGCACAATGTCTCTCCTCTTTTTCTGCCAATTGATTTTTCCCTTCTGCCAATCATTGTGTACCCTTAAAATTTCACATGTTTTAATTGTTTTAATTTCTGTTCACTGCTTTGGTGAAAGTACTTTATAAATATAATTAATTTAACAAAAATCTGGAGGACGTTGATGCAACATCTGTAGTACTTTTGAACCCTTTAAAACAGGACCTATTAAATGACATAATCATCCCTTCCTTTTCTACATCAACCTGGCCATAGTACACTCCAACAAGATTTGGCAGTAATATCTTTGGTGCCATTAATCTTCCGCAGACATTTCTCTGCAGAGAACCTTCATGAAATTGACAGCCTTTTTCCAGTTATCCTTCTCACTGGAGGGAGAATTTTCTTGCATTTGTGCCAATTTCTCATGGTTTTATATAGGAATGGCTCAGGACTGACCTGAACTGGGAGTATGTATTTGTCTTCTGAATCAAGAATAGCAACTAGTTTGGTTGTCCTGTCTGCAAAGTAATTGTTGCAACTAATGTCATCATCTAAAAGCTGATTGCTGGCTCACTTGATCATGACTTTTTTTGGGGGAAGTCTAATGGCATCTAGCAGTGCCTTTACATATAAGCTGTTCATAATTGGGGATCCTGTTGATATCAAGATTCCTCAGTATTTCCAGGGCTGAACAAAATCATGGGCCACCCGAAGTGTGTACCTCAAACGAGTATAACTGTTCACAGACTGTTGTTATCCTAACCTGCAGGCTCGAGTGGCTGCCACCATCTCTGTTATTTGTACAGAAGTGACCTGAGGCAACATCCACTCTCCACCATTTCCTCATTTGCATATAACATGTAATGCCAACGAAGTTCCCATTCTGATCTCAGTAACAAGAACCATCCTTACGGGGCCGTAGGACTATGTGGGAATGTGGTAACTGAAGCATTGAAGCACTGGCACTGTTGCTAACATTGTTAAAACACTGCTGGTAGGGACCTGAACTGCTGACAGGTCAAGCCTGCTAGGAGTACCATGCCCCTGCTGGAAGATTTGTAGTTTGGCGGTTCAGAAAGGGTGCCGGTACGTTGCTACCAGCACCGTTTTTTCCGGACTGCCAAACTTGTAAGGATGGTGTATGTCTGCCTCGGGAAAGGGGACATTAGTTAACTCATGTATGGGTGTCAATAAGAAGCCTGTGCTAGAGGCACAATCATGGGCTCTGTCTCGTGCGGCTCACCATGGGAAGCAAAGAGGCTGGGTTCAGCCCTGAGTATCTGGTCAAAGTAACAATGCAGGAATGTAGAAGTAATGACTCAAGTTTACTAGCATGGGATACTGGGTTTTGTTTTCAACAAGAGGTAGACTATTCAGTCCAGCACTTAAGCTACTAAAGGGGAATCTAACACAATGGGTCATTACGAGTATGCCAGAATACAATAAAAGTGTCAGTAATTCTGTTTACCACCCCATTTACCAGTGAATCACAAGTTGGAGGCAATACCACAGATGGTATTTCCAGTGCCGATGATATCAGCACCACTACCACTGGCGTTGGAAAGTCCGGCAGGGGTATATCTGATGACCGCTATTACCTGCACAACAGTATTACCAGTGCATTACCAGATGGGAAATGGGAGTATTGCTGCCCTTTTTCTGTCTGTAACACCGACAAAAGCAAGACAGAGATACCTCCACCTAAAAGCAGGACGTGAATGCATAAAGGTGTTGAAAAGGAAGAAGTGCACCAAATGCACCCAGGTGCACCCAACAAACACATGAAGGGTACAAAAGGGCCACACCTCCCGCAACTACATATCGCAACACCACCATGCTGCCACTAGTGTGTGTGTGTGTGTGTGCATAGACATGAAGCTGCTCTGCCTGACAATTGAGCTGCAGGGGCTGGAGGACCAAACACAATATTGGGGGGCCTGTTAAGGTTTTGGGCAGGGAGGCCCAGTGATACATAATATAGCTAATACACCTGATGTTTAAGTGGTGCAACACACTCTACATTGAGAATGAAGTTAGGAGGGTGTGAATGGAGAGCATAAGTCCTATGTGTTTGGAAAAGAGTGTCAGGGGTAGGACAGAGAGATGGTTTAATTGTCCCTACCTGACACAAAACCTACTTGGGTTGCGCTGGTGTGCCGTCTATCTAAAAGTGGATAGAATAAGAGTAGGACACACACTTTTAACTGTCTGTTTTAATGAAAATCTAGTCATACTTCGTAATGGTAACTCACTTCATTCACCCAAAACTGGAGACTTTCTGTATACCAATTATACATGCAATTATACATAAAATAGGTCTGATAAGGCTACACTGGACTGCTTGTGGCAAAACCCATTTTTAATAGCCAGTAGTCTGTGTGTGCTTATATGCCATGCCCCAATGAATCACTATTAAAATATCATGAAGACCCAATCAGATCCGAGGTAGGGTAGTCAAAATTCTTCGTCCGCAATGATGAGATCACAGAGTTTACCTTTTCTTCAGTCTGTTTTGTCTACCGGTTTAAGTACAAAGCTATTGCACCCACTTTCATCAGGACAGTCTTTGTTTTTAGAATACTCACTAGTCTTCTATTTGTACGCTCATATGAGTGATTGTTTGACATAGCGTTAATCATATTAGATTAGAGACTGCAACCGTGGCCTTGTAAAGCAAATATCATAGAGTCACGGTGTTGTTGCACATTGTAAGCATAAATGTACAGGATGTTGCAGTGTTAATTATGGCAGCACTTATGACTTAAGTTTTGCCACCATTGAAACAATAAAATTCAACATATATGAATGACCGTGATCTATTGTGATTTGTACATATTTAGACCATTCCATGACTGATTAACAAAGATATTTCTAACCTGCAGGGCCATGCTGAGATCCCCATTTCTAGTAATGTTCAATTCCTGGAGATATTAGAGTTGCATCAGACTCTGGATATTCTTTATTTCCACTTGATAACTTTTGTGCACTATTGGGGAACGTAGAAAGGAGAATATTCTCAGTCTCCAAATAGTGTTTCCTTTTAAATCCTCATTTTTTGGGGTTTTTTTTGTTGAAAATAACCACTCTTTGAAACTGTCTGCATTTAAATTGTTTGTATGGATAGTACCATGTACAAATGGGGAAAAAACAACACTCGGGAGGGACACGGGAGAGGATAGGCTGGCTGTCCAAGTCCTCATTTGATTGCAACACTCTTTTGCCACCGGGACTGCCATGTTTTCATCTATCTTCTTATCACATGTTGCCAAAAATTAAAGTATTGCGAGACATGACTGAAAAATTGGGTCCAGAATCATAAGGTGTCATTCCCCTTTCCACTTGTTTTACTGTGTTTGTTCAAGCACTCCTCCTTCTAACTCAGGGACTTCTGAAAAGGCAAGCATCCGCATCCCGGATGCAGCAGCAGAACACGTGATTCTGTATAAGATCACATGTCCCGCTGTGCTGTGCTGAATTGTGCGTGCCTGCCACATAGGTGTCAGATGTCACAACATTAGAGCCAGGCAGCATCAAGCATGAAATAATGCTTTTGTACCATGTTTAATTTACAATGCAAGATGCTTGTGCTGCATTCTAGATGCAGTGGGGCCAGGCCAGCAAAACAAATTCTGCAACCCTGCCAACTCGTTTACTTTTTTTGTTCAAGACCACATAGTTCTGTCACTGATCTAATGGGCAGAACCAAAATGGAGCATGCTATAATGGACTATTCTTATTTTTCTATGTACCTAGCATGGATTCCCATGCCACTGTTTCATTCATAATATTTCTGATTGACAAAATTAAGCAGTGCTTAGTACCACGTTGTTAGCAGTGGTCATATCTGCAAGTGGGAGCAGGCACCCTATTTGTAACGGAAGTGTTATGTGCCTTAATCAGACCAACAATATATAAAGAAAATATATATCTGGGCACAGTCCATTAACCTGGGTACATATGCCTTGACATTACCTGATATTATTCATCTGGTAATATCACCCTGGTGTAAAACTGTGGGGGGATTAACTGGATCTCATGGATTCCCTTAGAGTACTGCTAAGGTCTGCAATACCATCCTTTAGTTTAATCCAAATATCTAATTTTGTTCTCTTTTGAAAAGTAATGCCTGTATATCTCCACCTCTTGCAGGGCACTTGACCTTTTCAATAATGGTCCACTGTGTATCTTGTTGAGTATGCTGCTGTGCCGTGAAATGGGACACCAATGGCGCATTGGTCCACAAGGTAATCTGTGCGCTAAATGGGTTGTCTTGCCCATAAATGTATTTTGTCAAAATATCTGCCACATATAGGTTTTCCAGGGTTGGTGCAAAGGTTGCCCCCATTGCTGTCCCTGACAATTGTTGGTAGAACTCAGCCTTGTGCATTAAGAAATTCCTAGTGAGGGCTATTTCGGCTAATTGCATAATAAATAGCCAGGGAATTTTGATGGCTGCTATTAATTGATCAGCAATCATGAGTGTTTCCATCTAGGGAATGTTGGTATATGTTAAGATGGATTTCTAAAAGCTCACCTGTTTGGAAGAAGTTTAGGAGGCCACTCTCGATTTAGTGAAATAGCGGAACCTTCCGGACAAGCTGGACAAATCTAGGAAGCTTGGCAGGCGGTCAAAACTGAGTCTCAGGAGGGGTGAGAATGATCGGAAGCCCAAAATGAGCACACATAGTAACAAGCCACAAATTACTATTAGATAAGTTTATATGAAAAATATCTACATATTTATTGTCAGCCGGACTAATAGACACAAGTAAACTTTAATTATATAAAAACAGTTACCACACAAAATACTCTACTATATAACATATATATTACACGTTTCATAAGGTGACATATGAGTTAAACACAGCCACAACCTGTAAAGTGAAAGGTGAGTTAGCACACTAGGAAAACTTGATAATTCTTCTGAGTCGTTCCCTAACTTTCGAGTCCAGCCTTAAGAAGTGGGGAGCCTTGTGCTCAACGGTACAATTTTGCATAAAAACACATGATTGAGCAGGCAGAACAAAAAGCGGGTCTGCTTGGGAGCGCTGTAGCAATTCAGGAAGGGGCTCGAGGCAATGAAGAATTCGTTCCGACGATTCGAGTAGGATCTGCCCTTGGTGGCAGAGCAGTTTTCAAAAGGTGAGAGTAGCTAGGGAGCGCAGGCTAACCCAGCCAAAAGCGAATCCCTTTTTAGGGATATTCATGTGTAAAAGAAATTGGTTGTGCCATGGGGCTACCGGTAAGTGAGGCAAGTACTCACTGACCCTCGGCACAGGCTGGATCAAACTTTGCAAGTTTAGTCAAGGTCACAGTAGGTTTGAGTACTGCAGTTTCGCAGTGCTCTGGCACTCAGAGGCAGCAGGTTAGAACGATTGTCCGTGATGGGAGGAGTAACCTTTTCTCAGCTTCCGAAGGAGATGCAAATACATTTCTGGTGCAGCAGGCTTCAGGGCATAGGAGTGCAGAACAGCAAGACACCTACAGTGACCGTCACCAACAGGTAGTGATGCAGGAATCACAGATGCGGGCAGCATTACACACTCTCCTAATTCGGGACTCAGAGGAGCTAGGCCTGTGAAAGTTGGTGGTAGCACAAGTAAGGAATGTCCCAAATCTCGGGTTTCAACTCAAGATGGCAGCGATTCTGTGGGATACCAGGAGGTAGAGCTGGACAGTTCAATGGATAGCTCAGGAACACTTCCGAAGGGGATCATTTGGTGGGTAAGCAGGGGGTGCCAAAAGTAGTTGTTCCCACTACTCCACAGGGGAAAAGCGCCTTGGCATGCCTTCTTGATTGATGAAGAAAACAGGGGTCCAACGGGACAACAGAGGGTGAAAGATGCCAAACCTTCCAAAGCGTCTCCAGCAGTTCTGCAAGTCTGTTTCTTCATTGCAGGATACTTGCCTCCTTCAGTAGTTCGGGGAGAACTCAAGTGATCGACCTGGAATGGATACAGAGCCCCTCTGTAGCTATGCAGAGATCCAAGATTAGCTATGCACCAAAATCGAGGACTTCCAATTGAATATCTGCTCTCATGCAGGCATCCCAGTTGTGGACCAGTCACAGTCCATGGTTGTCCCATTTATTCAATTTAGGCACTCCACACATCCTGGCACCAGTAGTGTGGATTGGGACCAGACAGTCCCAACCTGCTTCCTAGGCACACACACGTGACAGGCCAAAGCCCGCGAAAGAGATCGTTTTTTGTGGGAGGTTGCATGCCTAAATAAGGAAAACCCGGGTAATCGACCTGGGTGAAATGGCCACGGGACAGAACAAAAGACTTTGTGGATCAGCCATTTTCGGGCCTGGCCACAGTCTTGAACCAAACGGGCAAACTCGATGTGATTCAGTAAAAAGAAGTAAAACACTTATAAAAAATAACTGCTGCCACCAGTTCCTCCTAGGCACACTCGTACAATCACCATGAAATCCTTCGAGGGTATCTAGGGACATAAAGCAAAAAGGACCCACACACACTGCACTGGAGGGTACATTGTGCACTGTTAAAAAGTTACAAAGAATGGCAACATAGATGAAGACTAAGTTAAACATAGTTTTCCAGTACTGACAGTCTGAAGGACGTGTCAGTTTCCCCATAACAAGTGAGCGAAATACCAGAGGAGCACAGCTGAAGGCTGTTCTTCACTTGCAAAAGTCAGGATAGGATAGGCAAACAAAAAGCAAAAAGTCTGGGGGGTCCACAAATGGAGGGAAAATTACACATTGATGAAATCTTTCCTTACAGTATAGAGGGCTTCAATGTCCAGGGTGGCTACGATCTGAGTGGTAGGATCGAAAGGCATGGTAACAATTAAATTTAAGACTCCTGTGGTGTCCTTACACTATGAGCGCATTTTAGGTATTTCTGGTTTAAAGAAGAAATCAACAAATTGAGACAGGCTGGAATGAATGCCTGTGACCAACACAGGGAACATGTTGCAGAGGAGATGAGGAGGATGGTGATGAGGAGATGTCATGGCCTGGGTCAGGGCCTCACCATGAACCCCACAGACTGCCAGATACTCACCCAGTACATGTTCAACAGGGAGACCATTGCTGAGCTGCTGACCCTGATCCAGGAAGAAATTGGAAACAGGATCGACATCAGGACAGCCATTCCACTGCTGGTGAAGCTGTTGTTGGTCCTGCACATCCTGCTTCAGGCACATTCCTTCACACTGTGGCCACACTGCATGGCATCTCCCAGCTCACATTCTTGAATGTGCTCAGTCAGGTGCTGGTAACACTCCTGTGTCATTTGTCATGGCATATCACCCCACCCCGGCACAGGTGATTACCACAAAAGGCACGATAATACACTTTGCCAATGTGCTATCAGCCCTGGAGTACCCATGTACAGGACTGTACCCATGTAGAGTTGGTGGCACCCCAGGCATCAGAAGAGGTTCCACTCGCTCAATGTCCAGGGAACCTGTTATGCAGATCTCACCATCACGCACTGCAGTGCCCGCTTCCCAGGATCGACCCATGATGCCATGCTCCTGCAGAACAGCACTCTTCCGGCATACATAGAGGGTCACAGAGTCCAATGGATCTGGATATTGGGCGAGTACATGCACCATCACACTAACCTTGCAGTACAAGTGACATGCAATGTGAAGGGGAGTGGTTATACACATAGAGATTGCATGCCCTGACAAGGCCCTTTAAATGCAGGACCCACCGCACAGCCTGCACATGATAGACTGTAACCCACAGGAGTAGGACATGGCTTATGGTGCAGCAGTAAATGACTAAGGCATGTTACTCCAACGGGACAGCTACACACATTGGACTACAGGTACCAAAATTCAACATCACACATCCCACGCATCTATGGGCTGGCAACGGGAGTGGGTTGGCCCACTGAGGGTTGTTCAAAGTATAACCAGAGGGTGCCCCAAGAGTCAGAGAAAAAGGGTGAAATTGACAGTTGGTAAAATCACCAATTACCACGATTACCATCGAATCAAAGTAACACCACACAGTACAATGTTACACAAGGAGAGTATTTGCTCCACCAACTCTGAAATTCTAAATATCCAGAGAGGGGTGGGAAACTACTGGGAGCATGACCCACAAAAACCAATCAAGGTCATGGGATGTCCGTAATGTAAAGGTGTGAAGACCACTGACATACATGGAATTACATCCTACTAAAGTGGAACTAAGGTACATGACACTGGCAGTTGGCATGGCATGTACTCAGGACACCATGTATATGAATCCATAATGTTATCCACACAGACAACCTGAAGATGTAACCCATACTTGCATCAAGAATCATGCATGGGAGCAATGCACAGGCCCTAACCACCCACCATGGCATTCTGCCCTGTCAATCACAGTCCATGAAAGCAACGAGTGTTGGCTATGAGCAGTGTACAAGACCTACCATGACAGGCTACACACACCCCTGAGCAGTTGACTCCACATTGCAATGACTGGAATGTGAAATTGTGTTGTGTGACGAAATAGTGACATGCATGCACAGACTGTGTTTCGAGATGCTGTTGTTACAGTCAATGCATTCACAGATCATTATGATTGACACATATGTCCTTTGCCCTGGCAGGTGAATCTGGACATCCCCAGCTTCTGTGGATAATGACTCCACTGAGGAATGTCCAGATGCCACAGGAGGTTGCATACAAATGCGATCATTCACGGACTAGGGTGGTTGTCGAGTGCACCTTGGGCCTGTTCAAGGCTTGCTTCCTCTGTTTACACCACACTGGAGGAGCCCTTTTGCATAGGCCTGATAAGGTGGGACAGATTGTCCTTACATCTATAATGTTGCACAATATCTGCATACGGCAGAACATTCTCCTGCCCCCATATGTGGACATGCCACCCGCTGAGGAGGTCGACACAGTGCCTGCGAGTGCTGTGCATGCACACACAGAGCCAGTAGAGACCATGGAGAAGTACCTGGCTCACCAGGAACTGATAGATAATTCTTTCTGAGCACCATCTCAAATAATTTCCCTTGCACCTTTGTCAATTGTCAATTCTCACATTAAACACTTGCACACAATAAGGAACATCCTAGCATTGCTTCAAGTGGAAATACTTTTATGTATGAACTTTAAACTTTTAACAACCTTCAGAACAGCATCCCCTTCCCCAAAAACCCACCTCCCAAATAAAACACCCTGAATACACCATCCCCAAAAACCCACCCTCAACACACCCTGGCAGTGTCCAATTGTCACTTTCTGTGTCTCTTGGCCATGGGACTCTTGATTGGCTCCTTGCCTGTGAGTGACGCCTTGGGGTACGAGTCAGGGATCCCTCTGTGGGGGTCACAGAGGAGTAGGCCTCTGACCCCTGGGTCCACATTAACTAAAGGGTAATCTGCATACATTTGTACAGGGTCTTGGTGGAGGCAGAGGTAGTCTCTGTGTGCTATCACACCCTTTTTCCTATTGCGGTCATTATTATAATTGTTTTTTAATTTTTTTGTTTATTTGTTTGGGTTTTATTAAAGAAAAACCTTTACAAAATAACAACAATCTCAAATGAAAATTTACAAAAAAAGTAACCAAGCAAGAAGTATGAAACAGTAAAAAAAGAAAAGGATGAAATAATATAACCAGTAACAAGCAAACCAAGGGTATCACCGGGGACAGAAGCCCCAACCATAACATTTCATAGTACCAAAAAGTGTTCTTTTAGATTATAATATCACTTATTTTCAATACGTGTACTAGTGCTGCTGTTAACATGATCTCTTGACCAGCAATCATTCTGTCCCAAAAAAACTCTGAAAAAAGACTTTCATCCATTGGCCACACATCTTCTGAAAAGCGACAATCTGGTTTCCCATGTACCTTCGCACTCCAATAGTAAATGTCTTATTGTTTGTTTGCCCGAGCTGCACAATATTCACAGAGTTTTTTGATCCGCTTAGTTGCGGTCATTATTATAATTGTTATAATTGTTCATTTATAACACACTTAATACCTGGAGTGGTTTCTAAGTGCGGGTCAGGATTCAAACCTGTTTTGGGCTGTGTTGTCTTGCTTCCAAGACAAACGTATTGCCCCAGAGCTATTCTGCCTCCCCGTATGCAGATATTGTGCAACATTACACATGCAAGGTCATGGCAGTGGTGGTATGGCCGAGTGACTGCGCCATCCTGTGGTTGCAATGGCATGCAGGCGCACACATACTGACGACATACTGGGCACAGACAGAGGTGGTGGCCTGTGTGGAGGGCTAGGCTGAAGCATGGAGATGCACCTCCCATCTTGTGCGCCTCCTCATCCCCCTCATCCTCATCTATGATGTCCACATGGGCCCTGCAACGATGGGCCAGAGTCTGCACTGCCTGTCATGGCGATGAGGGTGTGCTGGAACTCCAGCATCTTCAGCAGGGACAGCAGCACTGTGTCCTATGGCAGATGCTGGCTGTGGCAAATCAGTGGCACCTTTGGCAAAAGACGTACCACCTACCTGGCTGGTGGAGGGGCCACTGAGAGCTGCAATTCGGAATGTTTCATCCTCAGAACAGTGGTTTTTCTAGGCTCTTCGGGCGACGTCACATCGTACAATCTGACGTTTCGCCCACCAGCAACACGCACGTGCTACTATAGCAATGCTCGTTACCCTCTGGCTTTTTCATTATCCACACGCCAGCTGGGGACGCGATCTCGGCATTCTTACCGGCTCGCAAGGCACCGTTGCTTTTTCGCAATCCTGTGCAATACACAGAGTATAGGACACTCATTTGGCTTCTTGATGTGACCTGTCTTTTGGTTGCTGAGGCACATCTGAGCCCAGAGGATATTGCTCTATGATTTGCACCAGACATGCTTTCATCATAGTTTGCCTTATCAACACCTTTGAATAATGGTAACAAAGGGGGCCACGTTGGGCCCAAATAGAGGGCAGTCCACAAAATATCTTACCGCTGGACTGTGCTCGACAACCATCCAATTTGTGTAGATTTATTCACCTACTTCCAACTAGGGTCCTTCAAAAGAAATTGTTTTTGGGTCCTGAAGAAGGCTTTGGTCATCAAAGTTTTAGACACCAGCCGAAACGTCAATCCACCCAATGACGAAGTTGCCCAATATTTATATTGGTGGTCAATTACATGTATTTAATAATATGATACTGTATCAGGATTTGTTATACTTCTAGTATTGTCCATAGTATAGGCCCTATTGACGTAGACCCGCAGTTAGATTTAAATGTACGTTGGGCTGACAAATAGTGGTCCATTGTCCCACTCTTTGGTACAGCTTCAACTCTTTTTACATAGGGTTATTCAATCATGCAATTTATATGATGAACTTATGATATTCATAGGGTTATTCAATCATGCAATTTATATGATAAACTTATGATATTCCACAATCATTTAATTCTTATGTGTCTACATGACTGTGCTTCTCTGTTTGTTTGATTTATTTTTTGAACACGCATGTTACGCTTATTTTTCTCTTTTCTTTTTTGTGTGTACATTCTGGCTCTCAGTATTTAAAATTGATTCCATGTATTAATGTATGTACAATGATTTACTACTGATAACAGTTGCATGTATGCAAAATATATTCGGATTAAATATGACTATTGTTGTTTTTGAAATAATTCCAATAATAAGGACTGATTATTTACTCACTACTATTTCGTGTCAGCCACTTAATGGTTTAGATAATTGATATGTCTATGCAAATTTTGTTATGTAACCCAATTTAAATACTGGTCCATAGTCTGTCCTGTTCTTTTTTGAAGCTTGTGGAAGGGAAAAATTGTCCACCTCAACCTTTACTACTTCCTGGCTTGACTTTGAAACATTTTTGCTGCAAGTTGCAGCTATATGTTGGGAACTTCTTTTCGGTACATCATTCTCAGAACTTGTCAGTCTGTCCACAGCAGTGGTAGGTGGTGGTGGAGGTGGTGGCCCAGCAGCCCTGTCCTGCTGTTTCCTCCCGCTGGCAAGGGTTCTGGCCTGTGAAGGGGTTGGGGCAGATGAGGTGCCTGCAGAGGAGGGTATGTCATCATCACTGTCTGTATACTGTGTTCCTGTTGGGAATAGAATGACATGTTGTTAGTCATCTAGCAGACATGTCTGTGGGATTGCATGACACTCATGTGACATTGTGTGTGTCCCAGAGATGCACATTGCATGTGGTTGGCTTGGGGGAATCGCTCCAGTGTGTGCTGCTACTAAGTGCTGGTAGTACCTGCCGAGGGTGTGGACGGTGCATGCATGTGCATATTGCCTTTTGGGCTGCGAAGGTGAATTGACTAGTGGTGCTTCACTTTTCGACATGGACTATCCATTCACATATACATGGTGTCAGATATGCTTACTGCCATTGTCCTGGGTCCCTCCTCCGGCCTCAGTGCTCCCTATTCGCTCGATGCCCTCCATGTGCACGATGGATTTGGCCATCTCCTCCCAGGGTATGAGGTAAGGGGTACCACCGTGCCCCCTGTGCCGGCGCTCTCCCTCCAGTGTCTGGCTATGAGGGTGAGAACCCTCACCATTAGATCGTCCCAGTGCTTGTGGCAGTCCCAGGGTACGGTTCCCACTGATGTCACCCTTTCCATTATGGCGGCCAATATTGCTGTCTTCCTCTGGTCCAAGGTTTTCCTCTGTCTGCTGCCGAATAGCTCTTGGCCATGTTCCACCACTGCATCTGCCAATGTTAGCCAAAAGTCTCGTAGACAGGTCTATCTGCCTTGTTCCATGATGTTGCCACAACTATGGGGACTGGATGCCAGCAGAAAATGGGTGATTTGCAGTGGATTGAGTTTTTAAAGATGGACACTGCTGCGATTCCCGTTAAAGCTGTGACGTTATTTCCACTGCAGGTATTACTGGCTACGGTAATACCAGCAACGGCGATACCAGCAGCGGTAATACCAGCAAATGATACCATAGTTTATTTGGCAGCATTTCGGGCCAATGCATATTGTTGTTGGTAATACCAGACCAGCAGTATTATCGTTAGCGGTGAGATGGTGCGCGCACCTGCAAAAGATCATAATAACGCTGTTACTTCTGCCTGTCACCCTACTGGTAACATTAACACTTGGACCGGTGTTCCTGGTGTTTCCCAGCATACTCGTAATGACCCCCGCTCTACTGCAAGTGAAGCAACTGCAAAAGATTGCAAACAAGGAGGCAGTCCAACTGCAACCGGGTCTAATTCTTGACAATAATAACCCACAGGCTTATGGTGAATGTCATGTCTCTGAGTGAGGACAGTGAGAGCAAAACTATTTCTCGTGTGACAGTGTAAGGTAAATCCGTTCTTGTAATATAAAAGCCCTAAGGCAGGTGTGCTGGCTATGCTATTATTTATCTGGGTAAATACTTCCTCACCTTCTGGAGACTACTGCAATGACTCTACAGTGTTAACTCAGGTGCACAATTGTCGTAGCTTAACAATCTTTGCATGTCCTAGAACCCACTGCTGACAATACCCCACAATTCCTAGCAATGCCCTGATCTGTGTGACAGTTTGAGGTTTTCTAATCTTGTATGCTGCCTCCTTATGGGAGGGAGATATCAATCAGAGACCAATAGTTAATATCTCTCTTTGTCTGCACAGTTGGAATTCTGTTTGAATACCTTATGTTTCTTTTCAGCTAACAAAGTCAGCAATACTTGTGATGTACGTCCTGCTTGTATGTCTCAAAAGGACAGAGAAGCTACCATCAGGTTTTCCACATATTGGACCAACACAGGCTTGCCATCAAATTTGATGTTATCTAAATCTTTCTTTAGTTGCTAGGAAATCAGGGTAGGGGACTCAGTGTACCCCTAGTGTAGGCTGGTCCAGGTGTACAAGTTCTGACAATTTGTATGTATGGAGTCGAAGAAATATGCTGAACACATATCCACTGATGCAAAATGGGGAGCTTTAGGAGGGATGCATGACAGTAGTGTAGCCACATTTGGCACAACAGGAAATGAAGGAACTACCATGGTATGAATGACTCTCAGGTCTTAGACAAAACGATAGTCAGCCTTTCCTGGCTTCTTGACAGGCGATATGAGGGTGTTGCATGGACTGGCGGTTGGGACAATTATACCTTGGTTCAGGAGTGGGTTATTCCTGCTCTGGCTTTAATGGGTACTAAGGAATACGTTTTACCATTTTTAATTAAACAACTTTGAAAGAATTTACATTCCCATCACAATACATCCCTTGGAGTTACACCTGCATTATTTAAAGCCAACATTGTGTACACCACATTTCACATGGCGAACAGGATCAAGATTGCAACCATCAAACAAAACAGACCCATGTTTTCAGACAGGGCAAATCCCAGGATAGCGTAAGAGAAAAGCTGTTGCTTCAGAGAAGGGTTCCTGGCACAGCTGATGATTAGGCTTCCAAACACTGTTCCAATGCCAGCCCCAGAACCAGCTACTCCAACTGTGGCCGCGCCAGCACCAACACATTTGGCAGCAGTGTCAATATCTCGGCTAACTGCACTAGTCTGGAAATTCCTGAGTGCTGATTCTTTGAGGAATCAACCTTTATACTAACAGGTTCAGCAAAGTGAATGTATCATACCTCATTGTCATGAGTTGACCACTAAGACGCAGAAGATGGTGATGATTGCCAATGCTTTCAGCTCATCTGACCTCTTCGCTGAGAGATCTTTTCTCTGGATCCACCTGGAGAATTGTAAAGAACAAATTCCATATTATTATGGGTAATGTTTATGAATATCACGTCTGGACTGCAATACATAGTACACCTGAACTTACACTCAAGGTCTCAGCCCAATAAATTAACTGGGCTGAAGAGTTTACCAGAAATGCACGTGTGTCGGCAACAGGTCCTAACGTGATCTTGAGGGGTTTGGTTACTGGGTGTACCACTGGGGTGTTGCAGCTGCAGTCTGTATTGGCACTTGGTCGTCCAATGGCCAATGTGTTCGCATTCATTGCACACTGAAAGGTTTGCTTGTGCTCTCCATTGTCCCAGTTGCCTTTGCTGATCTTGCTAACCCCACTGTCTTTGCTGGTCCTGCTTACCACCCTGTCTTTGTGGGTCCTGCTCATCTGGATCACTTCGCACCTGTCCCACAGGACCCATTTATCCTCGGGGCAGGAACCCTCTTCTGCTATTTCACCATTTACCTTACCTCATAGCTGTATTTTTTTCCTTGTATATTCTGCATTTTTAAGGGGTATTAGTGTATTCTCAAATGTCTCTTTCTTTAATTCCTGACACACTACGCAATAGTTCACCACTGTCCCTAGCACTGCCAGGGGTTGTTTCTGACACACAATGCAGAGCATCTGTAAATGTGCTTGCACCTTGAGTAACAGACCGGCTACAAAGGAGTTAGCTATAGTCTCCCGTATGTTCTTATTCAGCTTAGTGATACTGGAATGTTGGGCAAATGCAATTTAGAGTTGGTCTAGATAATCTGCATTTGATTATCCCTTGTGTTGCTTAAAGTTTCCTATCCTGGCCCAGCTAGTCTTTCAAGAGCAGTTAAGGGGAATAGCGATAACTATTCTTTGTCTAGAATGGATAAGCGTATCTCGTGTTCCTGGGTCTTGATCTGGCCAAGTGGCACATATGTAAGTTGCTGTCTGACATTGGGCAGCTCCACCACCCCTTATGAGCTGCTTCATGTCTGCCCAGGTGGGATTATAGCCAGTGCTTAATTTGTAATAATAGAAGTGCCTGGGCCCAAATATTTTCTAGTATACCTCCAGCACATAGTGGCAGACAGCTCCCCACCCCCTGTCACCATCACCCATGGTTGCTCCTCAGAGTGTCAGCATATTTGGGGTTAAATCTGAAACACCAACCAGCTCATTGGTGGTGATGGATGTACTACTCATGGCAGATGCGCACTTTACAGATACCAATCAGCATAGCATAAAATATCATAGCATAATCGTTGTGTCTTGAAATAAGAGAAATGTTTAGGTGCTTCTCTAAGAATTGCTACCATTTTGCTCTAATACTATCAGTGGCAAGTTAAACCTGCTGACCATCTATCCACGTAAAGAAAAGAAAAGCAAACACGCTTTTGTTCTATTAATAAACTGATGGACAAATGCATGAAAAATCATTACTGAACTGATGAACATGCCTGTTAAACACTGCAGCAAGATCCTCTTGTATTGGTTGGCACTCATGACAGGCACTCTTGTTCGGCGTTAGCCTTATGCTTGTCCCTGGCCTTCCCTCTATGTTGGCACTGCTGGCTAGTGACTGTCATGATATCATTCCACCCACACTAATGTGGCAGTGATGCGCTTTGTTACAGTAACATTGCTGCACCAATGTCATGCAGGCTGCCTAGAGCAGTGTGTCGGCATGGGAGGCATGAGCACCAGGCATTGTCTCCTTCCAACTCGTTTCAAACCTGCAGCCATCTTATTTCGACTCAACCTCCAACTAAAGGCCACAGGAGTCTCCTCTGTGAACACCAAACAAGAAGAAATAGCCTCATCCTAACAACACCAGGGACAGAATCAGAGAGGCAAACCACTGCCAAACCACTGATTCACTAGGCAATCAGGTGACAAGAGTGTGTGATGTCACTTCTGGTATTTGGCTTCACTTTCTGTTTGTGGCTTCAATTCCTGTCAGTGACATCACGTCCTGTCCATGACATCATTTCCTGCTGTCATCTTAATTCTTCCCAACCTCCAGCTATAAGCCACAAGAGACTCCCATGGGAACACCAAACAAGAATAAATTGCTGTATCCCAGCAGCACCAGGGACACAATCAGAGAGACCAACCACTAATTGACTAGGCAATCAGGTGACAAGAGCATGTGATGTCTTATCTGAAGTCCCTAGGTGCGTCCCAGTTAAGAGCGGAACAGTAAAGGGCAGAGACCAGCCATTGACCAGCCTCTTTACCTATGAGCCTTTGATTTGTACTGTCTTCCTGCTGCAACTGTGAGTACCCCTAGCTTGCTTATCACTGTGCTGGCTCTCCACACTATACTACTCAACTATAATGCATATGATCCTGCTGATCCTCCTACTCACATCTCCGTACACCTTCTCAAATCACGCTACAACTTCCTCCTTTCCTATCCAGATCATAAAACACACATCTCGAAACTCCCACTACTCCATTTCTCTTGAATCTCCTACTTCCAATAAACAAAGCCAACAGGCACATCACACCTCCCCTAACAGTGATCCACTTCGCCTCGCTTCCTCTGAGAGTCAACGTCTATACTCTTTCTTTCTACAAGAACTGAACATTGCACTCTGGAATGCTCAGTCTGTATGCAACAAAACATCCTTTATCATCAACTACTTTCATGCCAGATATCCTCTCTGAGATCTCCTTGCTATCACTGAAACCTGTATTTCTCCATCTGACACTGTCACCCTGGTGGCGCTACACAACTCCAAACTATCCTTCATTCATTCTCCACATCTGACTGGCAGAGGAGGAGCTGTCAGACACCTACTCTCTTCCTGCCTTATCACCTCACAAATCACCAATGCAATGTCCTCGCCTGCCTCTTTTGAATTCACCATCTGTACTATTACACTGCCACACTGGTTTTACACTATCTTGCTCTGTTGCCCTCCTGGTCACACTGGTTCATACTTTGATGAACTTGGGCAACTCATTGATTCTCGTTCCACTAAACATCACCTCATTCTATTAGGTGGCCTTAACCTACTCTCTCCAACCATGTCTCACAAAGCTGAACTTCAGCCTTTTCTTAGTAACCACTCTCTGTACTCTGTCCATAACCTGCCAATCCACATCGTGGGTAAACCTCTGAAATGCTATTCATCTTCTCCTCTCGCTCAGCCACTAATTCTACTGTCACACCATCCATATGTGATAACTCCTTTGGTTCCACCACCATCTCCTGTCCACTCTCTGGCCTTTTCTCACCACTTGCCTCACCTATGACGAAAAAAAGGCATTTAGATTGTGTGCTATTCCTCCCTTTCTCTCTGACCTAGGGTTCTCACTCTCCTCCTACACACCTGATGCCTCTTCCACTAACACTTCCTTCTCCAGCTTACAGTCCCTTCTTTATGACTCATTCCAATCTCACTTCTCACTGCTAACCTTTACCCATAAGACCCAGCATCCTCAACCATGGGTCACCCCATTCATATGCTGTCTCTGCACTGACATGGATCAGATGCTAAGCAAATGTAGGTGTACCCACTTGCATGAGGACATGCAAAAATACCTCTCGGCCCTGAGCGCTCTCAAGTCCTCTCTTGATACAGCGAAAAGGGAATTCTACATCACTCTCATTGACACTTACTTCAGCCATCCTCTGCAGCTACTGGGCACTCTAAACTCACTCCTCATTCCTACTAATCCTATGGCTATCAATTCCGGTCTCACAGTTAATGACCTAGCTGAATACTTCACTGCAAACATTTATAAAATTAGAGACTCTCCCTGATGTTTCTCACATTCCCTCCTCCTATATGTTACCCGCTGCCTACTCTACCATCATCCTCTGCCTCCATCTCTCACTTTAGTTACACTAATACTGTAGAAGTACTATCTCTACTCATGAAGGCTAACAGCTCTTGTGCCCCATAAATCCCTCTTGCCCCTCAGCTAGTCCAGCCTTTTGCACCTTTAGAGGCCTCTCGCCCCACTTACTATTCAACCTTTGATTCAGCTTGCTTTCTGTCTATTTTCAAAACGGCATGGTCATTCTTCTCCTAAAAAGCAAGGGGCTGACCCAAACTTACCAGCTAATGTTCGCTCTGTGTCTCTCCCTCCGCACTGCTCTAAAGTACCAGAAAGGGTCGTGTTGAAACGTCTTAACAATTTCTTAGACATCCACAACCTTAGCGACCCCCTACATGCAGTTTTCTGATCATGTCATTCACGGAAATTGCTCTAATGAATGTCTCTAACTTCATTGCCTTTGCTAAGCATTCCAACCTATCCTCTATCATATTTCTCCTTGACTCTGTCACACACTCTGATCTCCCTGATACTCTCTTTTTTCTTGGGATTTGAATCAAGCCCTTGCTTGGATTGAATCCTACGTAGCACCTCGCCCATTTTCGGCCTCCTGGAACAACAACACCTTTCAACTCACTCCTCTAACTGGTTGTGTTCTGCAAGTCTGCAAAGTCTTTCTTTGGCCCTCTCCTGTTTACACTGTAGACCTCTGCTCTTGGGGCACTAATCTCCTCCTTTGGGTTCTTGTACCAACTCTTTACGGGTGACAGTCACATCATTTTCTCTTTTCCTGAACTCTCTTCTGCTCTCGTTATCAGGATTTGCAACTGTCTCCCTGCCATTAAATGTTGGATGGCTTCACACTATCTGATGTGAAACTATTCCAAAACAGAGGTGCACTTCCTCTCTGCCAAATACTCTCATCTCCTCCCTTGCATATCTAGTACCCACATGACGCTCTCCCTTACTCCTCTTCAGCTAGAAACCTCAGCCTGATCTCTGACTCTTCTCACACCTTCTCTACTTTCATCTCCAAACTTTTAACAGTGGTTTGCATCAACCTCATAAATATTAGGAAAATCAGACACCTCCTTCCTTTCAACATTGTGAAGCATCTCTTAACCACTTCTATCTTCTCTAAACTGGAATACTGTGCTTGTAACCTCTTTGGTCTCCCCAACTTTGCGTTCAGGGAACTCTTTGAACTCCATCATTTCACACCTACTTCCTCTAAACGTCATTTTGTTGGATGGCTGATGATGCAAAACAGGGCCGGCTTTCTTCTCCTGGTTAACAAATCTATACATGGTAAGGTACAACTGTATTGATCCTCCTCCATCCAACTCTACAAGCCTTCATGAAATCTCTGCTCTGCCTCCTCATCTACCGTGTGGCAACTCGCCTTACCTGTGCTTACTATTTCTTCTGCTTTCTCTCTTCTTGCTCCAGTTGCATAGAGTTCTCATCCCCCAGACATTCCAGAAACAGTCTACACAAATGAGTTCAAAGCCAAATTGAAAGACTACCTTCTTGCATCCAAGTTATCCTCCTAACCTACCTCTCATCTGCCTTCATACCAACATTTTCCCTCTCCTCTAACCTGCCTCTGTCTGTAAATTTCTCAACCTCCCCTCTAACACTTTATCCAACATGGTCACATCCATAACATAGCTGGCTGTACCGCTTACATGCACTTAAACATTTCTAATGTTGATTGTCCTTAATCTATGCAAATACACCCATAAATTGGCCCAGGTGACTATTCCACTTCTTCCCCACCACAATCTGGTCAGAATGTCACTCAAACTCATCCTATTGGAAGAGGCTCACTGCTTCCCGTCAAATCTGATATCTTTTCTATTGTATGCTCTTTTGTGATGTATTCCCTGTACATGAATACATGAATAAATAAATAATCCATGAAAATGTATAACTAGCACTGCCATGCCCACCTGGGTCATCAGGTTCATACATAATAATCAGCCAGACCAATAATTCAGAGGCCATGGCCAATACACCTTTTTGTTGTTTGTTGTGAGTGACTGACAGTTAAAATAATAAAGTTACCCAAAAATACGATCATAATCAAACTGGCTCTGAGACAATAAGTGCAGTGGCTCTGAAATGAGTGCTGAGGATGAGCCCTTGCAAACACCCCCACAAATTAAGCACTGATTATAGCATTATATTACTGTGAGGAACTCTTCTATGACCCATTGTGGTTTCTCCATAGGAATGGATGAAATTTCCAGATGCAAATGTGCACTGAAATCCGCTTCTACTCGTTCTGCTAAATCACCGTTATGGATCCCCCTCCACTAAAATGGTGCCACGAGGGAAAATTTGAGCTAAAACCGATATTTGGTTTATCCCTTTGCAGTTTCAGGTGCAGCTTTGGGACATTCACACATTAGTGACCGGTTTCTCTTGTACTACGTTCGCTTTTTTTTGTTTGTTAAAATGATGGATTGTTTTGTTTTCATGTTGGTTTCGCATAGCGAAATGACAAGCTTCTTGTGAGTTTTCGATCCATGCTAGTTCCGCACAATGGTACAACAAAACTCACAAGGTTCTTTTTCCGGCCCAAGTTAACTTTGCACAACTTCACGAGAAACTTTGAACAGGTTTTCCAACCAGTTTTGTTTTCATGAAATGAAATAAGAATTTTTGCGTGTTGCTTTTTTGACCTGATGGGTTTTCTCGCCCTGAAACGAGAAACTTTGCGCATGGTATGTATTTATGGTCAGATATCCAAACATGTTTGTATTCCACCCTATTGCAAGGGTGGGCAATGTCTCTCTCTTTTTACCAGTAGGTCCTCCCAGCGGAAACAAGCCTGATTTCTCACGACTGAATGTGATTCCTGAGAGTTCTGCAGATGTATGAAGGACATCCAATATGAACTGTACGTTGGTTTCCGGCTGTTGTATGTAGAGCAGCATGTCATCAGCGTACATGGATATTAAGTGCTTTAGCCCGTCTATCATTATGCTTGCATCTTTGTATTTGTGTCTGAGATTTACCGACACTGGTTCCAATGCAGGGATAAAATGCATAGGAGACAATGGGTAGCCCTGTCTAGTGACCTTTTCCAATGCCCATCTTTCTGAGAAATGTCTGCCTGTTCTGACTCTGGCTGTAGGTTTGTTTCAAAGAATGTATATCCATCTAATGCATCTCTGGCCAATTCTGAAATGTTTTAAAGTGGCGTGTAGCCATCTCCATCTGATAGAGTCAAATGCTTTAACGGCAACTAGGGAAGCCACAACATAATGATTGGTGCGATACTTAGTACTGTCTGTGATGTTATATAACCTTTGTAAGTTCCATGTTGTGTTCCTACCTGGAACGTATATTGTTTGGTCCAGATGTATAAGGTTTGCTATTACTTTTTTGAGTCTATCTTCCAATATTGCGGTAAGTATCTTGCTGTCTTGGTTTAATAATGACAGGGGTCTGTATGAACCACATTCTGTTGCAGGCTTATTTGGTTTGGGGAGGGGTATTATTATTGATTCCCTCAAAGTGGTAGGGAGAGAACCCTATTCACATGCCTCCTTCAGCATGTCCAATAGTGCAAGCGCTATTTCGGCTGCAAATTGTTTATAAAACTCCCATGGCTGGCTGTCTGCCCCAGGGGTTTTACCTAGCGGTAATGTTCTGATTGTGGCCAGTACTTCCTATATGGTTATAAGGGCATCTAGCAGTACTGTGGCTTCAGCTTCTAGGTGAGGGAGTTTCATCTGATCTAGTACTTCCTTCAGATCAGAGGGATGAATGTCGGATTCTTCCTTATATAGGGAGCTGTAATATTTTTTTTAAAGTGGTTATTTCTGTTTGTGTGTTGCAGAGGACTCCTTGACTATCTGAAATGTAGCATATCATTTCTCATTTAGTATCACTTTTATAAAGCCAAGCAACGAGCCTGCCACATTTGTCACCTTCTGCGTGTTGTCTTTCTATGCATTTCGTATAATTGAATTTGCCGAGTCTGTTACAGTGTTTTACACATTCTTGTTTCAGCATGTCTGCTTCCTGAAGACTCTTTTCAATTTCTTCCAGGTTTTGTTCTTTCCTAGTCAAATCATTTGTTATTTCAACTTGTATCCCACCTGATTTAGCTATCGCCTACCCCCTGATTACTAGATTGAAGGCTTCCCAAAGTGTGCCCATCTCATCAACACTACCAGTGTGTTGTTTGAAATAGTTATGAATATATTCTTTTAGGTGGTCTCTAAATGATACATGTCGTAGGCATTTGCTTCTTAGTTGCCACATTGGGATGCACGCCCTGGGAGGAATTACTTGCCATGTGAGAAGAAGCAGGGAATTATCCGACAAGATGCATGCTTTATAGTCTGCTTCAGTAAATTTGCCTGCTGTTTCTCTACCAGTAGAGAAGTGCTCTAATCAGATGTGTATTTCATGTAGGGCAGCATAATGTGAACAGCCTTACACCTTTGGATGGAGCCCACGCCAGATATCAGCGAATTTCAACAGATTTTAGTAGGGTGTGTAATGTTTTTGCCAGGGGGAAGATTGTGTATATTTGCTATCCAACCTGGGTATGATTGGGTTCAGAGTACAATTAGAATCACCTCCCTATATTATCGTATTGTTTCTGAAGGGGTCACCCTGGAATACAACAAACAAAAAATGGCTGTGGCATCATGATTAGGGGCATATGTATTGTAATATTGTATTGTATTGATGATGCATATTTCTTTATTCTCCAGGAATAGATGCACAAGGATCATCCTGCCTTCATTGTCTGCCTTAGTCTGCACAATCTGAAAGGGCAGTGACGCTGCTACCCATATCATGACCCCTCTGTTGTATGTTGAGTATGTTGTCCCTACCGTGTTGCCTCCGCTTTATCTTGCTAGTGTGTCTAACTTATTTCTAGTAAGATGTGTTTTTTGTAGTAATGCTATGTTGATTTTATGTCTATGTAAATACATCATTGCCCTGTCTCTTTTGATATAACTGTTAAGTCCTCAAACATTTCCAGGTTAACAATATAAGGCCATTCATTACATTTGGTAGTTTGGGGGAATCTTGCAAGTCTAAACAATCTCCTCCGGGCTGTCAAAAAAGAGTGAGCGGCCTTTGTGCAGGACTTTCATTCGAGCAGGATATATAAGCATATATTTAGAGCCATGTTTACAGAGTTGTTCCGTTGCTGAACCAAATTGGGCACTACATCTTTGTTCCTGTAATGTGTAATCCAGGTAGTCCACTAGTTTTGCAGATGACCTTAGTATGGATTCATCGGATCTTGGGAATGCTAGAAATTTCTTTCTATCTTTTTTGTTCATTATTTTGGCTATTATCAGTCTGGGATGTTCATTTTATTTTATTCAAGGACCTATGTGCATGTTCAACTGTGAAGCCCTGAGTTAGGTTGCATGGGCCTACTTCCTGTAATAGCATATTCTTCAGTAAGGTCATGGGGTCTGCTCCTTCTCTTCATTCCGAAAGGCCTATCATCCTGATGTTGTTCCTTTGGGCTCTCCCTTCTGCATCCTCAGCTCTGCTTTCCAACATTTTAGCTTTCTGTTGCAGTGTCTTGATGTCTCCTTGTGTTTTTTGTATGTACAAAGCCTGTCTTGACAAATTCCAACTCTGTAATCCCCATCAGTGCCACTAACCATAACGCACGGTCACCCTTTGAGGGAGCCACAGCAGAATCGCAGTCGCTCTTCTCAGACAACTTTTGTCATCCTAATCCTATCCCCAGTGGACTTTCTCATTTCCCCAATTCTGTACAGACTTACAGCAACTGGCCCACAGCCCAAGAACCACAGAGACTTTTCACATCTGAAGCGATTCCCATCTCTTCCTCCACAGACTGACAAGACCTATTTGGGTTCGGCTCATCCAAACCGCAAGAGCATAAATCAGGCTTTGATCCATTCGATATCACCCGCAAAGCCTCAACAGATCTGATTCAGAAGGAACTTTTGGTCCAAGACCAGCCCTCCCTCTCGCCCAAATCTCTTCAGAACCCCTCACCTCACACTACTGCCAAAGGCCCTGGCTCCAGCTAGCAGCATCCCACTCCACCATCCAACTACCTTTGCGGCACGTTTTCAGCCTTGCCACAGCGGTTCCCACAGCTTCAGAACAGGGTGGGTTACAAATCATTCAGCTTTCCAGGCCAGGCAGCCCACTATCCTTGGATATCTTTTCCTCTCAATAGCATCATGCACTTGAGCCACACAGCAAATCCAACCTCAAATAGCAATTTGTTGGACTTAAATCTCGTGCAACAGCCCAACACAGGCCTGGGAGGGATTCCTATAGCAGGAAATGTCCTCCGAGCCAGATGGTGAAGCCGGCAGGTGCAGAAGGCCAGGACAAAAGGCTCTCTGGTGCTCTGCTGCATTTGGATTCTACGTGGGAGACTGTGCCCAACTAACGAGGAAGGAATCATCATATTCCCCAACACGAGTCCCCCTGCTAAAATGGCTGACCTGCGAGTGAACCAGACCAGCCTGCAGCTTGTTCATCCATCCAAACTGCTAATTTTTTGGCTAAAACAGGAAATGCACAAATTCTGAATTGCCCCCCGAGCCGTATGGCGAAGCTGGCCAGTCCAGAAGGCCAGGACAAAAGGCTCCACAAGGAGCTCCCTGCAGCTCACTGCATTTGGATTCTATGTGGGAGACTCTGCGCCCAACTAAGGAGAAAGGAATCATCATATTACCCAACACGATTCCCCACACTAAAATGGCCTACCTGCGCATGAAGCCAGCCTAGCCTGCAGCTGGTTCATCCCTCCAAACTGCTGATTGGTTGGCTACAACAGGAAATAAACACATTCCGAATTGCCACTGAGCCGGATAGTGAAGCCGGCCAGTCCACAAGGCCAGGACAAATGGTCCCACAAGGAGCTCTCTGCAGCTCTCTGCTGCTTCCCGCTGCCATGCCCGAAGGATAAGCCACCTGCTATTATGCATGGTCCAGGCTTGACATTAATCTAAAGTAAAACATATTTTAGACTTCATTGTAATGTTTACCCTGCGACACCAGAGCCAACCTGGTTCCTACCTGTTGCCCAGCCGCCTTCAATTACAAGTATAGCCACGCTCTCGTCACACCACCTTACTCCTCTACGCCCACACTCCCCCACTCAACCGTCAATCAACACACAACATCATCCTCGCCCTAACCCAGGAAGTCATAGCATATACTTTTAACGCAATCACGTCCTTTCGGCTATCCAAGTGCAGCACATCCACACACACTGTCCCTCGTCTTCCTCTGGAACTCCACATGCAAGCTCACCTCCCAGGAACTATCACCTCTCACTCCACCCCCACCAACACCCTGCAGCTACACACCTAGCTGCTCAATGCTCTGCCTCATTGCCTTTGCAAAAAGCTCAACACCGGAGATTGGCAAGGCTTCGGGCCTGCACTAAACCAGCGCTCTGCCCCTCACACGCAAGACTAACGTCCTCTAGAAACCAGCTACTCGGCTTACGCACCCAAGTGCCAGCCCATAAAAATACCCATGCTTATGTCATCAAGCCCGCCAAAACCAAGACGTACATGGTCGCCTCCCCTGATGCAGGTACTAGCGTCACTCTCCCCTAACTACCAAGCTCCCAGACACAACACAGAGGCACATCACTCACACCACACGAAATGAAACACCCAATCTACTGCACACCAACTCAATATGACTCATCCTACTAGCATTGCACTAGGGCCGATTAAGCAGCCCTCCACGATCACTCACTCATGCCTTGGCTCTACCCCAGCCACCTCTGCCCACACCCACCCAAAATGCGTTGTCTTCCTGCCCAAATTAATAAAAGGCTGCAGAACCGCTATTTACATGAACCTGGCACTCCTTTATTCTCATTTGCTGGCACCTCCAGTAAACTACCTACTGCTGCTCCCACCATAGCATCCCTCCTTGACCCCCCGAGGAATTAACTAGCACTCATTGCACCTGTACCTCGATTCGTCACCTCCTCTACCCCTGACCTAGCATCACAAGCACAGGATACAGCCATAGCGCTTCCAATTGGTAAATCTGCCTGCTATCCAATCAGAAATGATATTGTTCATGCAAATCCTGATAAGAGCAATCTGCAATCTGCACTCTGCAAACCACAATCCCACTGCCAATGACCCAACCCTAAATTCAGCTGTTCCACATGATGCCCCACCCTACCTGAATGTCATAACGCCAAACACCATGCACCCCAATGTTGTTACAAATTCAAAATTTGCTCTGCCAATCCTTGACATCGCCAACAGTAACCTCAATGTTTCAAAGCCAATTAGTGCCTACACTGCCAACCTTCCTGCCACTACTATCCAAACTGTGACTAACAGCTTGGATGTCCCTGCGCATAACAGCAACTCCTCGAAGAACTCTCCCAAACCTACAGCGTCACTCCAATGTGCCCTTATTAATGCTTGTTCCCTTCCAGCGAACGCCTAAGAAATTTCGTAGTCACTCACTGTTCACAACCTAGACCTCCTAGCCATCTCAGAAACCTGGCTCCACAAAGCCTCTGGACACGCCATCTCCTTAGCCCTTCCCCAAGGCTACACCTTTTACCGTCAGGACCACCAGCACAACAAAGGAGATGGAGTAGCCCTCATAGCTAAAGAATCCCTTCCTCTCAGACAGATCAACGCATCGCTAGAAGGTAACAGTGATACCCTATCCCTCACACTACATACACCAACTGCACTATTGCAATTCACATTGTCTGCCCCCCCACCCACTGGCCCTACAGTGGACTTCTATGAGAACCGCCTCCATCTCTTATCTGACAATTTAAAAATCTCCACCAAGTCCACCCTACTTGGAGACCTCAATCTAGGATTCAATGATCCCAAAGACTCACAAGCTAAATCCCTTGTCAAAGTACTAGACACTCTTGGCTTCACACAACTGGTCACAAACCCTACTCTCACCATAGGCTGCATCCTGGATTGGATAGCGGACTACAATTGCTCCAGCTCCATCATCTGCAACTCCCTGTGCCTCTGGATAGACCGCCATTTCATCCACTTCTCCATCCCCAAACAACAAAATAAAAACCTCTCACCACTCCCCTACGGCCTGCTCTACCTCGGAGCACACATAAGCTAACCAAAGAGAAACTTCTGCCATATCTAGAAACCCCTGTCTTCAGACCCGCTTCTCCAATGACCACAAAGCTCAGGCGGAAATCTATAATTCCACGCTAAATAAGGCTGTCGATATTATAGCCCCACTATCAGCAAGGAAAGCAAAATACCATAAGACATGCTAACTCCTGGTTCACTGCAGAACTACTTGAACTCTGCTCCTTGAAATGTACTGCCCTCTCCACGTGGCAATCTAACACCCTAGAATCCACTTAAAGAGAATTCAACAAGATAGCTGCCCAATACAAAAAGGCTATTATCCTATCCAAAACCTCCTCCTTCAACACCAGGACTGCCAATGCAAAATCTGAATCTAAGAAGATTTTTTCAAGAATTAGAAACACTGGCTCGCACTATGCAGGCCGTCTCCAAAGACGAAGTGTGGTACTCAAACATCCAAATTGCCATGCTTAACAAATTAGACCTACTGCATAGCAGAATCCTAACCAACCAGAAAGTAATGACAATACCCTACCACCCTATAACTCCAACCACTCACCCCTCCATCCAGGACTCCCCACTCTTTTCTTTCAAGGATGTCACTGAACCCGAAGTGCTTACCCTCATGAAACAGCTCTAACCTTTTGACTGCAAAGGTGATGTATGCCCAGCCACCATCATCAAGGATTGTGCGGTCACCTTGGTGCCGTTGCTCACTCCCTTCATAAACGCCTCCTTCATGCCTCAAGGTAGCCTGGGTACGCCCACTGCTAAAATAATCCTCACTTGACCCTTCCTCCCCCAACAACTACAGGCCCATAACAACAGTCCCCTTCCTTCTAAAAATCCTCGACAAAGCAGCATACATACAGATAAATCACCTCCTAGAAACCAATTGCATTTTTAGTCTATGTCAATCTGGCTTTCGTCCTGGTTGTGGCACAGAATCAGCTTTGCTTGACTTAAAAAATTAATTAGATGAGATTACAGACGCAGGTAAGACAGCACTACTCCTCCTCCTTGACCTATCAGCTGTATTTGACTTAGTGGACCACAAAATTCTATGTCATCACCTCACCGCCTCAGCTCACTTTTCCCCCAAAGCCAGAACGTGGATCACCTCATTCCTAGAAGGAAGAGCCATGAGAGTGTTCTCAGACCAGGCTTGTGCAGCCCCGGCCACCATCCACTGTGGAGTACCACAGGGATCTTGTATTTCTTCCACCCTCTACAACATCTTTACAAGCCACTATTTCACATATTGGACACCAACTATGCCGATGACACCCAAATCCTCTTCCTGCTTTCTAGTAACTATGAAACAGGCGCAAAGGCCCTTATCACAGTTTATTCTACCATTCAGGCCTGGATGGCAGCCTACTGGCTCTGCCTGAAAGGTGACAAAACGGAAATCCTCCTAGTAGGTCCGAAGGAAACCCTAAAAAAAACTTGATAGTTAGTCCACCACTTTCACAAATGACAACATACAGATCCCTGTCTCCTCCTCCGTCAAGACCTTAGGAGTCTACCTGGATGCCACCCTATCTATGTCACGCCAAGTCAACGCTATTGCCTCCTCTGCTGCATATTCAACTGAGCTGATTAATGCAGCCAAATCATTCCTATCTACAGAGAACTGCCTCTTGATTGCCAGAGCAACAATAGGCTCAAGACTGGACTGGACCTTTTCGATGGCACCTCATCAAAAAATCGAAAGAAACTTCAAATAATCAACAAAAAAAACCTCTCTGAGCTGCTCTTAACTTTCCCAAAAGAGAACACATCTCTGCAGCAAGACATGCAGCTTGCTGGCTCCGAGTCAAAGAATGAATCCTATTCAAAACCCTCGTCATCACTCATAAGTGCATCACTCATGCTGCCCCCCCCCTACCTTTCCTCAAAAGTAGACAGTGCTGGTGCCTCCAGACCCACCAGAACACCATACTCCCACCAACTCACTAACCCCATAGTCAAACGTGGCAAAGCAGGCGGTGCCAGCGTCCCCTTCATTGCTGCCAGGCAATGCCACTCACCCTCTGGAATGAACCTTCACACCTTGCATTCCACAAAACCCTCAAAACCGGCAGTTTAACTAACCTCGCACATCTGAGTCTTTCCTCTCCTATGCGTATTCATGCTCTCTGTAACCGAATGATCTATGTACATCCATTTTGTTATGTTGCACCACTGCTTTTCCTTACTCAGGTGTACTCATGTTCACTGTAACCCATGAAACTGTGTATATATCAAATGTTTATGTCTTACCTTTGTAACAAATTATCCTACCTACCTGTTTAACGGTGCCGCAATGCCCACGGGCTGGTGTGCGCTATACACATAAAATAAAATAATAATAATTTTTCAAAAAATTGTCTGCTATTTGTTTTTCAATTTTCCCAGTTCTGTCTGCCAATGCATGGACATTTCGTCGCACGAGACTTACATCAATTATTACTGCATCTATTTTAGATTCTATGGATGATTTTAGAGCTGAAATTGCTTGGAGAATTGTGTGTTCATTCTCATTTTGTCAATGTTTCACTTCTAAAGGTGGTGACATCTTATCTGTTTCTTGGGCAATTGTTTGATTATTAGTATGTTTCCATTGTGGTCTGTTTGACCTTACCTTTTGCTGCTTTAGTAGGCATATGGAGAGCGAAGTGACGAAGCCCCAATGCGGTATGTTAGTGGTTCGTGTTATTTGGCACTCTTAGTTTTATTTATTTGAAGCTTATATAGCACGCCAAGCCTGTGTATCTGCTGCTTAAGGTACGTTGCAATCTGACTTTAAAGTATTGGGTGTGGTTTGCACTTTCTTATGCTGTGCAGGTGTTGTTACACCTTGCTTGTTACCACACACGCTGGGTGACACCGCTGATTTCGTCCTTCAATCTCAATCTTACATCCACTATGCCTCCTGGTACTGGCACCCTCTCTCTGTCCTGTCCGCAGATTTATGCTGCACAATTGGTGGTGCTGTGCGACATCTGTACATGCAGGATGTGGTACAGGTAGTTACATATGCAGCATTGATCCTAACCAAGCAGTCGCTTTCCCTTTAAATCACTTTCACAGTCTTGAGTCCTATTTGTTTAGCAGTTCCCTGTTTACCTACATGGTTACGAAAGGTGGGTGTCTCCTGGGAAATATGGTTTACATTCAATAAGAACCTCAGCGTATTCTCGATCGGCTAAACCCGATGTTCTCTTAAGTGCAGACATTTTGGGGGCTAGACGGATTTGTGACTTGCGATACAGCCCTTCTGTGTGCCGTACGACCTTATGACCGCTAGCTGCCATTCCAAGGCCTAAACTGCGTCTGTGCAGTGAGCTCACAGACCAAACAACGACAGTAAATCAAGCCGCAGCAGGTGTGTCTGTGTTTTTTAAAGAGACACTCCTATAAGCATGCATGCCATAGCCGCAAAATTATCAGACAAATGACCCATGAAACCTTGATGATTGTTAGACCATAAGGGACAATGGCCCTCATTACAACACCGGCGCTAAACCATGGCGCTATTAGCACCATGGTTGGTGCCAGTGTTGTAACGAGTCTGCCATGGTGAAATGGGGAAATATCGCCCCATTCCAAGGTTGGCGGGGCAGTATTTCCCCATTTCCCCATGGCCCTTCCCCATTCCTATTTTTGCCCCATAGGGCTCGATGGGAATGGGGAAGGCGGCAATTACGGTACCGCAAATTGCGGTACCGTAATTGCCTGCGAGGTCCCTTTGCGGGTCCCTACTTTAATGGCTGTTCCAGACCAGCCGTTCAGGTCGGGTCCCGCAAAGTGACCTCGTAGTAAGGCGCTAAGTGGTTAACGGCGCAGCAGCCTTTTACGGCGCCGTTAACCACTTAGCGCCAGGATCGTAATGAGGCCCAATGTGCTTGTGAGCGTATGTGCTCTTTTCAGTGTAAATAGCACAGGGTCTGATAATTATGCCTGCGGCGGGAGGAGGACTGTGGCGCTACGTTTTACCTCTTTTGCTTTGTCTCCTGGGGCCAGCGCCTGTGATGATCATTATTTATTTTCTGGCAAGGGAGTCCACTTGTGTAATGCTCATGCATTGTGGGGTCTTGTACTTGAGTTTACATGTCTCATGCATCCACATGTCTCTCTTAGCCCCACTAGGTACTTCATTAGGGATGTGTGTAGTGTGGCAGGGGTCCACTTGTGGATTAATCATGCATTGTGTGGGGCTCTGATGAGCAGCCGTTATGATGGCTGCTTAAAGACAAAGCTCTGCGCTCGGCCCGACATTCACAAAGCGTGATAGCGGCAGCACTGAACCTTCTGCCCCGAAATCCTCTGTAATGGTTCCCCCGACAGAGGGGAGCAATCGACCCTACTATCGCCTTGAACCGGGGTCCTAGTGGCAAACCACATCACCTGTAAGATCACCGGCATTGGCATAGGAGGAGGCACCGCTGCCCTGTCTCTGAGAAACACTGCAGAGCGGGCGTGCCCGGGTCCGAAGCCGACTAGGCACGAAACCATGCACAAGGCCTCAGGGTGAACCCTGACTTTGACGCTGCAGGTGTCAACGGTCCACAACAGTGCCTGGTCTGGTGAAGGTGTGCACAACTACATACCCGTGCCAAGAGGACGTGGTGGCGGATCCATGTTGGGCTGGCCGAGGCATCTACATTTCAGCACCGGGGCCGCACCGTTGGTGAGTGAGTCCCCCCACCTGGTGTGTGCTCCTCCTACAACCCTACAACAGGCATGGGGCCCCCTGCTGATAGCCCATTACTCATATTAACTGAATGCTGGACTCGCCTGGACTGGTCTGGGGGGTATCCCCACAAAATATCCTCACCAAAAATATCACCGTACATATGGCCGTTTGTCTCGCCATGGCGGGGATAATTTGTAGGAGCAGGGTTGCGGGGGTGTCCCCCGCAGGGTCCATCGATCAATATTGCTGCAGTATTGCAATATTTTTGCGGGATATAACACATGGAACTGCCAGGATCCCTTCACAACCCTTGCACAATCGCTACACTAGCCATGACCCTACTACATGTGTATAACGAAGGAAGTCGCCCCAGTTATCCACCTGCTGTCTCCTCAGTGGCTTCCCTCTTGCCTGCGCTGCATCTGAAGACACCTAGTCTGGAGGGGTAGGCCTCCAGGACCAGTCCTGTGACCCCAGGGCCTCCTAGCCAACTCACTGGCCCTCCTGGATTGCTGTGGGGCCCATGGAACTTTGGGAGAGTACACAACACCTTCAGGCATCACCCATGTGCCCGAAACCATCAACTTGTGTGGGTCAACCGCCTTGTTTATTACCACTGGGCCTTGAACCCCCCGGACTGCTACACAGCCGACTGGGCTATCAACCGACGGCAGGCAGCCCTACAAAAAAACTGTGATAATACCAGGTCACTAGATTGAGCTGTGATAACACAGGAGGTTTGTGGTAACTTCTTGCACTGTGTCCTTTGCACCTCTCTTGGTGAGTGCTCCATTCATCTATCTGCCATGACTAGAGGTACCAGCAGTGGGGAAAAACTTGGGCCATGGATACATTTAACACAGTTTCTTCCTGCGAGTGCCTTGGTCCCTCAACCAGCGCCCACTTGGAACAGACCCAACCCATGTTGCCACCACCCCCTGACCTCACACACATGATGGAAGTCATGGCCAAAGAATTTGCTGCTGTCCATGAAAAACTGGATGATATCACTGTCAATGTGCCTTCCATGCGTTCACAGCTGGCGAAAGAATCCACACGCATTAATTAAGCTGAGTCAAGAATTGAGGTGACGGAGGATACCATTCAGGGGGTTCAAAATACAGTATTGTCACTGGCGAGGGAATTGAAAATAGTAAGAAAAAATGTGACGACCTTAAATCACGTTGCAGGAGGAACAACATTCGTATTGTGGGGATACCTGAAGATGTGCTGTCTGGGGGCATGGATCAGGCAGTGGAAAACCTTCTAAGAGATCTACTCTGAACACCGGTGCTCTCCCCTTTTTCCCAGTGGAACGTGCCCACTGGGCCCTTGCCCCTAAACCAAAACCAGGAGACTCGCCCTATCATTGCTAAAATCCTGAGTTTCCGCAGCCAAGATCAGTCTTTGCGCCTTGCCAGGGGAAAAAAATCTATGCGTGGGCTCCCAGACAATACGCATATTCCCTGCCTTTTCACTACCAGAGCAGCATGCGAGGCGTCAATACATTGGAGTAAAAATAATGTTGCAGGCACGCAACATACAATACGCAATGCTATTTCCGGCTAGCCTGAGGTTCCAATTCCACAGTAAACTATACTTCTTCACAGCGCTGGAGGAGGCAGTGAAGTTCATAGAGGGCCAGACACCTATATCGGATCATAGGGAAGCCAAAGAGAATGATCAACTACCAGTCTGAGTGCACTTACCATAGATCTGCTTCAGTTATCTGTAATTCTCAGACCAGTGCATAGCACCTGAAGATTAACCTACCGCTACCACCTAAATATTCAAAATGTGATCATGAAAGCGTGTTGTGGTTTGGGCCGAAGCGACAGCAGTTGGCCCCATAGCACCTGCTTAACAATGTTGGTTCATGTTTGCTTCTGGGGGGCCTGTTGGGGCGGGATGCAGGGAGTGGGGGGGGCAGAGTAGGGTTTTACACTGCAGTTTGGAGGAGGGTAGTGATGGTGAATGGGAAGGGGCTGCGATATGCGTTAACAACAGGTCTCTTAATGTTGCATGCACTGGTTGAATATGGGAGGAAAACCATAAAACGAATTGACAACAAAGTACAGGGTTGAAATCATCTTCACTTATGAATGCAGAATGTGTAGTGGGAGGTCTGTGGAAAACTACAAGATTGGACATTTCTTCAATTATAAAGGCGGAACTGATGCAGGGAGGTCAGTGATGTGTCTAGTAACCATGATTACCCTCTGCAATGGGGCTTAATGTGAGGACCTGGAATCTGAGGCGGGTGGGAAACATCCCAAAATCACATAAGATCAAGGCTTATTTTAATAGGCACAGGGTAACCATCCTTCCCCTACAAGAGACACATGCAAAAGAGGCGGTGTCCAGGGGCATAGCACAATCAAGGGGGGCAAACAGATTCTTCACCTCATATTCAACACAATCTAGGGGGGTCATGACAATAATTCATAAATTAGTGAGATTTATCTTAAAGAAGACTATTTAGATCCTGCGGTGCACTACATCATTCTCCACTGCTTCATCAATAGTATCACACTGCTGCTGGTTAACACCTATGGGCCCAATATAGACTCTCCTGAATTCATTGATGATGTGGTGTCCATACTGGTGTTCATACTCACTGGTTGCATCAGGGTCCCAATTATTTGGAGGGGGCATGAATCTGATCCTCTATCAGACCATCGACAGGACCAGTGTGGCCCCCAGAGCTAGGTCACGCATAGCTCAACAACTCCAGGCCCACATGGAATACCTAGAACTGGGCGACACATAGCACTTACTACAGACATAGGGCCTCATTACGACCCTGGCGGTAAGGGGTTAGCGCCAGCGTTAGCTGCGCCGACCCCTTACCGCCAATCACGAGTTCCCTTTCCGCCATGGCGGATTTTACACCTGCTTCTAGCGGGTGTAAAAAACCATGGCGGTAAGGGAACTTGATGTTAATTACGCCACCGTAATTTACGGTGGCGTAATTAACGCCTTCCCCACTCCCATTATGCCCTATGGGGCAAAAATGGGAATGGGGAAGGGTAAATGGGGATTGGGGACTTACCGCCCCGCCGACCTCGGAATGGGGCGGTAAGTCCGCCAACCACCATGGCGTAAACGTAGTTTACGCCATGGTGGTAAAGTCACGGCCCAGGCGGTAACTTACCGCCTGGGTCGTAATGAGGCCCATACACATTCTACTCATCCATACACGATAGTTCCTCACTTATTGACACATTTCTGATATCTAGCTCCTTGATGAGCAGAGTCTGGGATGTCGCAATATTTCCCAGCACTCTTTCTGATCATTCCCCAGTAGTATTGACTCTAAACACAGACAGGCCACCTAGTTCGGGTAGTGCGCGGTGCTTCAAATCTGAAGCACTCACAGACATAGGCCCTCATTACAACTGAGGTGCTAAGTGCACCAACTTTACCACCATGGTGTAAACTCTGTTTACACCATGGTGGATGGCGGATTTACCGCCCCATTACAAGGTGAGTGGGGCGGTAAATCCCCATTTCCCATTTTCCCTTCCCCATTCCCATTTTTGCCCCATAGGGCATAATGGGAGTGGGGAAGGCGCTAATTACGGCACCGTAAATTACGGTGCCGTAATTAGCACCAAGGTGCCTTAGCACCATGGAACTTAACGCCTGCAAAAAGCAGGCGTTAAGGCGGGAATCAGGCGTTAAGGGTTAACGGTGGCGTTAACCCTTAACGCCTGAGTTGTAATGAGGGCCATAGTGTCACACCCACCTGTGTCTCTGCTGGAGCGATGGACGAGCCTCCCTTGACCCCGAGTCTTCACTTCCCCTTTTTCATCGAGAGGAATACCTGTCAAATACAAGGTGTACACTCAGACCTGAATTCATCCGATTCCCCTGGGTCCTTCCCTTCTCTTTACTCTGTGTGCTGTGATGTCCCCCTATGGATTTACCTTGATCTTTAGTAGGGTGTGCACTCCATCCTGCATTTGCAGGAGCGCGATTCACTCATGTGATTGGTGCCAATGTCTGTAGGCTGAGTTCAGATGCCAAACGCTGTTTTATGCCTTCACAGCGAGGTCGAGAGTTCAAGGCGCAAGTTTCTTCAATGGCTAGAAAGTCCTTCCCACAAGTGAACGTTGCACGGAGAATGTTGAGTGTCCAAAATTGTCCGTATGTGTCTTTGTTTGCCGGTATTTTTGTGGGTGAGTAGCACTGCGTGTAGAAGCTAGCTGCTGGTAGGTTTGCGCAGCACCTTCAATTCGAGCGCGCCTGGTAATGTCTCTCCCTTTCCCTTGCAGGAGAAATGATGTGGTATTAGCGCCTTGAGTCCGGGTTCAGCGCTACTGGAGACTTGGTGGTTAGGTAAGTTTGCACGGAGGCTTTTGGTAAGTATGCACCATGTAGAGAGAGAGAGCGCAGTGATAAGTATCCGCGTTATTTGATTGAGCGCAATTAATAATGTCTCTTCTTTCTTACAGGGGTGTGTGCACTCGTGCAACTAACCTGGATTCCATGGTTGCGGGAAGATCCGGTGAGTATGAGCAGTGTTACTGATGTGCACATGTTAACGCTGTTCTTCTTTGTTCTTACAGGTGCCGGTGTAGAAGTCCCCTCTTGACTGGAGATAGCTGCGGCGTGGAGTAAGAACCAGGTAAGCTGGAGCTGAATGATCCAGAGCGGGTAAGCAGAAGTAGGATGATCCGGAGCAGGTAAGCAGAAGCAGGATGATCCGGAACAGGTAAGCAGAAACAGGATGATCCGGAGCAGGTAAGCAGATGCTGGCTGATCCAGAGCATGGCACGTGTGTTGCTGATACAGCTCACAGTAAGCAACACAAATCACTGGAAGAATCTTGGGTGTGGTTTATATAGCCAGCCACTCTCAAGCACCAGAGAGCTCATGAGTTATCATGCACTTCCTGTTTGGCAACAGGAAGTGGTAACCAGGAAGTTACTACAAACACTAGGAAGGAATGAAAGGAGGGATTTGTTATGGTTTCTTTGTGTGCCTACGCCAGGCCTGACAAGCCTCCACCCAGCTTGCCCCAACTACCTGCCTGATACCCATGAAACATAGTATTTAAGGCAGGGATCCGATCAGATATTGAGACATACTTTGCATGTAATGTAGCGAGCGCGACCTCATCCGGCATACGATGGGAAGCCTTTAAAGTCTACATCATCGGAATGTCAATCTCTAGAGAGGCCAGGGTCTTAAAAACCATTAGGAATGACCTACAGTGCTCCGAAATCAAACTAAAGTCGCTAGAGCAGAAACACTCCAGCCACAGAAATCCGCAGGTGCTAGCGCAGATATGGTCTGACCTGGAGCAATTTGAGGCACACGCCACCCGTGAGGTGCTCTCCTTCTCATGCCTGCAAGCAGCTAGGAAATATGGGGAAGGGGAAAGGCTGGGTAGGACACTAGCCAGATTGGCCAAGTCGTAAGGCGGGCGCACCCAGGTGTACTGTATTAACGATGCACAGGGGAACCCCCAATGGTCGGACCATGAGATCCTCAACGTGTTCTCAGATTTCTACAAATCCCTTTATGCATCAGACCAACAATGCGGGACAGACACTACACACTCCCTGCTTGAAGGGATACTTCTGTCGCGACTGAATGCCCAAAATAGGGAAAGCCTTGAGTCCCCCCTATCCATGGAATAGATCCTGGCAGTGGTGTCCAACCTTCCCAAGGGCAAGACCCCGGGTCCAGATGGATTTAAATCCAAATTCTACTGAGAACATGCATCGCTACTTGTTCCACGTATTTTGGAGGTATGGGTGGAGGCACTTGCCCACTTCCAAACATGAGGCCACCATAATTATCCTGGTCATGCCCGACAAACCCGTAATCGAGTGTGCTTCCTACCGGCCCCTTTCACTCATGAATGTTGACATCAAAATGTATGCCAAAGCTCTTGCAAACGGACTTCTCCAATTGATGCCCCACATGGTCCATAGTGATCAGGGGGGCTTTATCCTGGGCCGGTCAACATCACTGAATATTAGACGGCTAGTCAATGTAATGCCAAGAATGGACCCAGCAGCTTAAGCAGTGGCCATGACAATCGACACCCAGAAAGCGTTTGACATGGTCTCGTGGGAGTACCTATGGGTGGTACTCGCAGAGATGGGAATTGTCCCAAAAATGCATGCCATATTAAACTGCTATACACAGATACCACTGCCAGAGTCTTATTAAACTCCTACAAATCTGAACCCCTGGGGCTTGGCAGGGGCACTCGGCAGGGCTGACCACTCTCCCCGATCCTTTTCCCCCGGGCCATAGAATCAATGGCAGTTATTATCTGCGCCCGTCATGGACACCAGGGAATCCGCCTCAGCGGACCTCCTGAAATAGTATCACTCTATGCAGACGATGTCCTAGTGTACGTTAGGGAACCTCAAATAAATCTGGACCCAATCCTCCAGGATATAATTCAGCTAGTCTTAGATGTTGCCACTAACTGGCAGTACTAAGCAACCATACCGTGGATATCACATCCGTTGAACTCCCAATGGGATTAAATACCTAGGAGTGTGGGTCTCCGGTGTGAGATCCTCCGTCTTGAGAGATAACTATGGGGCAATGGAGGGCTATGTGAAGAGCAAGCTAGCCAGATGGATGGCACTCCCACTTACGATGGCGGGTAAGCTGTCCTTGGTAAAGGTGTTATTGGTTCCCAAAATCCTATATATTCACCAACGTCCCAATCTGGCCTGCAGATCCTTCTTTTCCAAACTCCACAGGCTCTGCGCACAATTCCTATGGCATGCCAGACGGTCTGGAAAAAGTGGGTGTATATGACCCTCAGTACGATAGGGCTGGCTTCATGGCCCCTGACCTCGAGCTATACTGGTTAACCGCACAGGACAAATATGCCTCCTACTGGTATGGAGAAAAGCTACAACCGCCTCATGTCAGGCTCGAGCACCTGGCAGTGGCAGGATTGGATATCAGAATGCTTGTGTTGGTCGACAAGTATGAAGATGACTGCTCGTTTGATCCGGTGTCCTCCACGGTGCTGGCCTGGCATCGCATTTTCTCAGGCTACACAGAGACACACGTACTATAAATGACTTCCGATGTGGCGATTACCTTCTCTAAGCCCCACCTGGGACACTGCACTAGCGGTACAATGGGAACGACTTGGCTACAGGCCCATGGCCGATCTATTCCCAGATGGGAAATTCATCACCCCACAAACATGGCAAGGGGAACATTCTGGCTCAGGGATGGAACTTATGCAATATTACAAGTTACGTGCGGCTGTCCAGGCGCAGTTGCCATGCTACCCATCGGAACCCCTAGAGATTGAAGAGCTGGTTTTCATTTCCAATTCTAGTGGCAGCCACTACATGCTATCGACACTTTACAAATTGCTGGTGAATAATAGATCCTCCTCTACCCCGAGGACACGTATTAACTGGTCTGAGGACCTGGAGGTCGAGCTGTCTGACGCCTAGTGGAATCACATGTGTGAACACACTAAGAAGGTCTCTTTGAATTTTAGATTCAGATGTATATAATATAAACTGTTAAACAAACTGTATTACACCCCCTAAAGACTCAGCAAGACATCTCGGTGTGGGGAAGGTTGCTGTCATAGGTTGCATTTTAACCCAGCTGATCACATACATAAGTTCTGGTCCTGTGCCCAATTGGGAACATTCTGGGATACTGTGGTAAAGACTCTCTCGGATGTTGTGGATGTTCCCCTTGAATGCTCCCCCTTGGGAGTCCTATTTGGTGTGTGGGATAATCTCCTCAACAAGAGACTTCGTACATTTGTAAACACAGGTTGTATAATTGCCAAGAGATGTATCCTGCTGAAATGGAAGCATCCCTCCTCACCCAAGTCCAAAACCTGGATGTTAGCACTGACCTGGGCCAAGAACTGTGAGGAAATGTATATTGAACACTGTCCCCCACATTTTGCCCCATTAATGCTTTGTCGGAGTTCCAAACCTATCTGGCAGACCTTCCATCAGATGAATAATTGAATGAATGCCACAAAGTAAACCTACTAATTATACTATATGCACGCAATGTAATATGTGTACCTCAGATACCTCATGGTATGACTCTGTTGTAATGTACTGTATCTCTGTTTTCCTGCCATACTTGAAAACTCACTGTAAACAATGTACTCTATGTCGTTTACCAAATAAATAAAGGTTACAAACAAAATCATGCATTGGTGGGACTTATACTTGAGTTGAGATGTCTCATTTATCCACATGCCCCTATTACCAACATCTTTGTTAGGGACGTCTGTAGGGTGGCAAGGATGTCCACTTGAGCATTGCTCATGCATTGTGGGGGCTTGTACGTGAGTTATGTTGTCTACTCATGCTTCCACATGTCCCCTATTCCCCCATGTTCATTAAATGATGTCCGTAGGGTGGCAGGTGGATCCACTTGTGTATTTCTCATGAATTGTGGTGGCTTTTACTTGAGTTGTGTTGTCTACCTATACTTCCGCATGCACCACTCACCCCCACTTTCATTAGGGATGTCTGTAGGGTGGAGTGGGGTTCCACTTTTATATTGCTCATGCATTGTGGGAGATTGTACTTTAGTTGCTTTGTCCCCTCATGCTTCCACATGTCCCTCTCGCCCCCACTTTCATTAAGGGACATCTTTAGGGTGGCAAGGGGGTCCACTTGTGCATATGCATTGTGGGGCTTGTACTTGAGTTGGGATGCCCCATGTATCTACATGCCCCTCTAAACCCGACTTTCATTAGGGATGTGTGTAGTGTGGCAGGTGTTCACTTGTGTATTGCTAAATCATTGTGGGGGCTTGTACTTAAGTTATGTTGTCTTCTCATGCCTCCACATGTACCTTACCCCTGCTTTCATTGAGGAACATATGTAGGGTGATGAAGAGGTCCACTTGTGTATTACTCATGCATTGTGGCGGCGTGTAGGTGAGTTGTGTTGTCTCCTCATGCTTCCACATGTCCCCTGTTCCCCCACTTTCATTAAGGGATGCCTCCAGGGTGGCGAGGTGGTCCACTTGTGTATTGTTTTTACATGGTGGGGGCTTGAACTTGAGTTGTGTTGCATCCCCATGTTTCCACGTGTCCCTCTTGCCCCTACATTCATTAATTGGCATTGGTTTTGTCATTCATTCAGGTCCTTTTTGATAAGGCCTCCAACCCATCTCACACACAGCCCCGACAAATACCTAGTGCCACAATGGACTATGAACCATGCCAGTGTGTATTATTAAGATATTTATTAATTAATTAATTAATTTAAGTCAAATTAGAACAACAGATTACATCAGCCACCACAGCCATGGCAACGTACAAACAAAATGACTTTGGTAAAGAATCCACAGAGAGATAACACTAGAAGATGCAGTTCCAGTGGTTTGTTTTTACATCAACCAACAATGCAAGCAAAGAACACTTCAAAGCGCACAATGAAAATGAACAGGATTATACTTTTCTCCTAGCAACTCTCACCCCCCCTGCCCTCCCAACATGCACTAGGCTTGACTCTTTTGAATGGAAGGCAGTGGCATGGAGTGGGAATAAAAGGGGGAAATCGTTTTTTGGGTAGTGCTCACAGAAACAATATGGGAGACAGAACGCTAATGGGAAATTTTGTTTTGCTAAGCACCAAGGTAAAATCGGGCTTGCATTGTTTAGCACAACTGCTATGGGAAAGAATAGAAAGAATTGGGGAATTCGTTTTTTATGCATGACAGGAAGAAATCAAGCTTTAGGATTATGGTCAGAACAGAATGGGAAAATCGATGTTGGAATGTTTAGCACAATTGCAATGTGAGAAAGAAAATGCAAATGGGAATTCGTTTTTTAGCTCACAATGGGAGCACAGGGGCAATTTCGTTTTGCACCTTACAAGGGGAACACAGGCACAATTTTGTTGTGCACTCTACAATGGGAACACAAGTGGAAACAGGGCTTTTTGAAATTAATTCTTTTGGCAAATCTTTATGACTATACAGGCTCACAACACACTGGGAAAAGATTGTTGGTTTTGAATGCCACTAATACGTATCCCATGGATTCAATGGAGGAATTAATTGATTTCCTTTGATAGATATGCTAAGGATCTACACGGGCAACCAGGGGATTTTTCAATGGGAGAATACTAAAACAATGCTTGAAAAATGTCAAGAAGCGCACAGAGGGATCTGATTTAGAGATTAGGCAACACAGGAGCGATGGTAGATCCCTGAGGCATGCCACAGTAGATTGCCCCCCAATGATCTCTGGATTCTCGATTAGAGAGAAAGGATTGTAGCCATTTAACAGACTCCTCAGAACTGAGACCTGAGTCTTTTAGGCGGCAAAGGAGATGGTTATGATCAATATGATCAAAGGCCGCAGAGAGGTCTAATAAAATCAGCATCCCGGCCTTGTCTCTGTCCATAATCCCCAGCATTTGAGTCCGAAGGTCAATCAGAACTGTCTCAGTACTGAAGGCTGAGCAGAAGTCAGATTGGGCAGAAGATGGGACGCATCAAGGAGAGCATCTTGAACATGTCTAGGATGGAGATTTGTGAGAACAAGACATATTGCAGATTCCAAGTCTTCGATTGAGGGTAATCCTGTTTATTTAGGTGTGTATTGTGTGCTTGCGCCTCGATTATTTTAAGTTGTGCCTTTACAATTTTAGCCTCAAGTGCCGCTTGTATGGTTAAGCAGTCTTGATTAGTTGGAGTGAAAGGGAACTGAGGGGCCTTAGGCTTAGCCAAGGATTTCAGGATTTCAAAAGGTTTCCTTGTGTGGTGGGTTGAGGATTTAATTTGAGCATTAAAGTAATTGGTTTTGGTTTCCTTTATTAACTGTTTATAGGATTTAACCACTACCATCCAGGCCAATCTAGAGTCTTTAGATTGTTGTTTGAGCCAGCATAATTGGAAGGCTCGTTTCTGTTTCTTCAGAGATTCCAGTTCTGGGGTGAACCAGGATTAGTGACTTGGATTATCCCTCACCAGTTTAAATTTAATAGCGGCTGTTAGGTCCAGCATTTCAGTAAATAGCTTAGAAGATGTGGGAACCATGCTGTCGGTGGAGTCATCCAGCCTTAATTTTGACATGATGTTAGATAAGCAAGACTGTAAGTGTTGATCTGAGATTTTTTTTAAAATTGCTGCCAGTAACTGTTTTTGGTGGGATGGTGGGACTTAGGGGAAGGCTGGGGGTTCATGATATCAAAGGTAATAGCAAAATGGTCAGACCATACACAGGGAGTAGTGGAGATGATTTTGGCTGGGAGATTCCTTGTCACAAATCAGTCAAGGATGTTGCTAAATGCAGAGGTAGGGTCGTTATCTAAGTCAGTTGATTCTTTGTCATTTGAATTCCCTCTGCATCTATTCAAATATATTCAAATCGCCAAGAAAAATAATCTGGTTACTAACTTAGATTTAGAACCTCTTGAATAGAATGTGTGCACTTGCCCTTCGAGAGGATCTGTATTCAGATTTAAATGCCCTTCTTCACTTCATTTCAATAGAAAAGTACAGTATTCTATTAAAAATTAAAGCATTTGAACTGACACTTTAAATGTATTAGTGTGGATTTCTAGATACTTACCTGTGCTTTTGTATTGTAATAACAAATAATAAGTGAGACAAATGGCCATCTGGCAAGGGTGTAATATAAAAAATGATGCAGTGATGTCTTTGCGCAAAGGATAATCTGCTAGCCAGATCACTCTTTACTGCCAACTCCATGCCAAAGGTAAAGTGAGCTTGTGGCCTGCTGCATCCGTACCCTGATCCAGAGCAAGCTCAGCTTGTGGCGAAGAACAGGTTCAAAGGTCACCAGATGCCTACTCAACTGCTGCAGCAAAAGCAAAGTCACTATGGCAGCATTTAAAATATGCCCCCTGTACCTAAACTATGATGATCATGAGTACACTGTGCTGGTGGTGAGGTAATCTCTAAAAATAAGCTATGCTGAAGTTTAGGCATAGTGAATGGCACTGCTTATGATTATGGCACCATATCCAAATTGATATTGCACATGTGTTTGTTACTGTGAGTAATCTCTGCTCTGGAAGGGAATGTATATTCGGGTCGGATGGGAGAAAACAAACGACAAAGTTGTGGTTAGTTGGGAAAGTGGGCATGTGTGGGTGTGCATAAAAAAGAGAGACAGTCAAAAAACAGTAAAAACAGCAGTCAAGACTATTTACTTCTCCTTTCCTGGAGTTCTGCTCTGCCAGCTTCCTTGTATTCTGGCGGGCCCCATCTCCACCCCTTGCCCCACAAACGCCACCACTTCCTCATAACGGTCCTATGGAGAAAACAAAAGAAAAATTGGTGGTAAGTTGGGAAAGTGTGTGTGTGTGTACCTAGGCATCATCCGGCTCCAACTGGTCCTGTCCTTCTCTTCTGCCGATGGTTGGCTTTGGGAGGGGAACTCATCAGCTTGCTGTGTTGCTCCTTAATCATCTGGTTCTGTCCTTCTCCTCTGCTCTGATGAGTCTCAACCGGGCGTGAGGCACTCATCTGCTTGCTGCATAACTCCTCGATGATCCGACTCCCATTGGCCCTGTCCTTTTACTCTGCTCTTCTGAGGGCCGCTGGCGGGGCACTTGTCTGCTTGATGCGTCGCTCCTCATTCCTCATAGCCCAGTAACCTTCAGGGTGGTGCTTCTTGATGTGTTCACGGCAATCATCAACAATTATGAAGCAGCATCTCACCACAACACAGATGCAACCCACAAAACTGGCATGATTGAGCTAAGCAATCAAGGAACGGCTTGCAGCCCTCTTTCAGCGCTACTGGGATCCCACAACCCAATAGAGCAGCAACATCAGGAACCTGATGAGTGCATTTCAATGGTGTGTGTGTGGTCATAACCAGGTTGTGGGCTCCTTGCTTAGGCACTTTGAGAAGCAATGTCACTCGTTACTGCTGCACCAGTCATTATGGTGGAGGAACATTTGTTCCTGCAGTGATGATGGTCGATGCACTGCCTGAGGTCGTCTTCACTGGTGGTACTGCTGAGCCCTCAGAATCTCTGGAGATCCTGTGACGTCTTTGAAGATGTAGGGTTATGGATAATGTGCTAAGCAAACATTTCCCACAAACATTTTGACCTAAGTGGAGGCTGATGACATTTGCAGCAGCCTTGATCATGTCGAGGTGGAAGGGGAAAAGTGGTTCCAGGTCTACGACTTTCCTCCAGTGGTCCAACCAGACCGAAACACGTGTCTGGGGTTGCTGTTGGTACTCTTGTTCAGAGGAGAATTGCCCCGCATTTCGATGCTGGACTGCCCCTGGGCAGGACAGAGACTGATAAGATTGGGATATTTCTCCTCTGTGAAAGATAGTGAGCTAAAGAATCTGGGAAAGGATCTCACAACCAAGACTAATGTCTGGCAGAGAGACTCGCAGGACCCCCCTTGTTTATTTGCATATTTAAGTAACTTTGGGTCTCACCTTAAGTTACTAGGGAAATCCAGACATGGACCCGTTGCTCACTGTTCTTAGAGAGGCACAGCTCCACCCTACTGATGAGGTCCAACCAGACCGAAACACATGTCTGGGGTGGCTGTCGGTATGCTTGTTCAGAGGAGAATTGCCTAGCATTTTAGTGCCCGGTGGGCAGGACAACAACTGATATGATTGGGATATTTCTCCATTATGAAAGGTAGTGAGCTAAAGAATCTGGTAAGGCTCTCGCAACCAGGACTAATGTCTGGCAGAGAGACTCCAAGGACACCCCTTTTTTTGCAAATTTAAGTACATTTGGGTCTCACCTTAAGTTAATAGGGGAATCCAGACGTGGACCCCTTGCTCACTATTCTTAGAGACGCACAGCTCCACCCTACTGATGATGTCCAACCAGACCGAAACACGTGTCTGGGGTTGTGTTGGTACTCTTGTTCAGAGGAGAATTGCCTAGGATTTCGGTGCTGGACTGCCCCTGGGCAAGACAAAGACTGATATGATTGGGATATTTCTCCTCTGTGAAAGATAGTGATCTAAACAATCTGAGTAAGGTTCTCGCAACCAGGACTAATGTCTGGCAGAGAGACTCCCAGGACCACCCTTGTTTGTTTGTAATGGAATAACCACCACTTTTTTCCTACACTACCCCCTTTCTTTAATGGCTTGTCAGGCTGTAGAATAATGGTCTGAAAGGTTGTCCAGAAAAACTCACAGAGGCTTATTATCAACTCTAAACTCCAGTCATCGCCTCTTTTCTTTCGTTTTTGAATGAGAAGACAACATAACTTGTCGGTTACAGAAAAAGACATTGCCAGAAAATGTCAGGGTCTCCAAGGTGCACCTTTGGATCAGCTTGACATGCAGTTCTCTTTGAGCCCTGTGTTCCCACACGGCTGCTGATATCTAGATACACCGATAGGTTCTAAGACTCCTTGGGGGAAAGGGCAAGTAGGTGAAATAAAAATGGCAAAGATCACCAACCAGGCACGATAATTGCAAAAGATAAAACACAAGAAACACAAATATATGTGTTTCTTCTAGTGGTCTTTCATCTATTGTGTTGGCATAATTCTCACCTAAGCCTCTATAGTACCTGGTCTCTTTCTCCTTGAATACTGTAGTGGTGGCATGTGTTGTGTCTTTGGCGCTCTGTTTCTTCTTGTCTGTCCTTTTCCACAAAGACCGAGTTAGAATAGCCTTGCTTACCCAAAATGTTGTTGAAAATTCATACTAATCTACCTACCTCTAAGCTATTCACCGCCCTTAACCAATACTAATACTAGCAATTCTTGATGAAGACATTGTTGTGACCTTATGATTGGTTGGTAACCAATTCTATGCCTTCTTAGTATGCTTTAGAATTTATCATAATTCACAAAGCTTCTGCTTGCAGAATTATTAGTTTTTGCTAGTCTTTCCAAAATGTTCTTAGAAATCAGATTAGTGTTAAACGTTTTAGAAATCAGATTAGTGTCCAGAGGTGCAACTGAAACCTTCAGTCTTATTATTTCTTTCAAACATTACTTTTCACCACATAAACACATCACCAAACAAGAAAGTTGCATAAAATTGCCTCCTTGTAAATTATTGTATTTATTTCTGGAAGTCTGAATTCAAAGCCAAAGCAATCTACAAATCAAAGCTCTGTGCCTCGGACATCTAGAGTTTCTCTTTTAATTACTTAAGACCAGGAGCTATACTAGAAAAAAGTAAAGATGGCATTGTGAAGATGCTGGAGATCAAGTGATAAGACCAGATGGGAAGTCTCCAGGCAAGAAAGAGACATGGAAGAGTTAAGGGGAAAGTGTATATGTGACAAAGTGACATTGCAGTCATTGTTACATGGAGTTGACAATGACATCCCCAGATCCTCAAAGCCATGGGTAATCCCTTAAACCATATCCCCAGGCCAAGTCACGCAGCCCATTTTGGAAAAACCAATATTAAAAAAATACATTGGGCCTTATTACAACTGTGCCGGTCCAGAAACACTGGTGCTGGTGAGCCTACCAGCACCAGTGCTTCCTGGCCCGGCACAGTACGACTCTGCGGGCAGATGCATTCCTGCCCATCAGGGTCAGACCTGGCGAGCGGAACGGCACTACCCGAAAAGTTTCACGGAACCCCCAGCGCCTTTGTTAATGGTGCCAGTGTTTCTGTGGTCACCATTCCCATGGAGTCCAATGGGACTCCATGGGAATGGGGATTTACAAAATTACCAGCACCTGACTTCCCGGCCGCCGGGGTTGTAATACCCGGTGTTACCGGGAAGTCAGGCGCCGGTAAATTCATTACGGGTCCGGCGGCCACCTGCCGGTTTTACCAGCACGGTTACTGCCAGACCCGTAATGAGGCCTATTGTCTGGAATACTCCTACGTACATAAGGAAAACCAGGAATTGATCCAGATAGTCAATTTAGGTTTTCACACAGCCTTCCTACTTCCAAATCCATAGTTGAGTGCCCCAATCCAGGAATGACACCAGAGAACATGTCTAAATCCATGGTTACCTGAACTCTGCCAACAAACCTAAAAGAGAGGAATGACATCTCCCCCAAATCCTGTTTTGCAGAGGAAAACTCCAGAATGGATATGGGACACAGTTAGATCTTTGGGGACTAGTGATACTGTGGGGGGACAGCAACTGAACTCCCCTTGTTCCCCACAATACAGGAAAGACGGGGAGAGAAAAACTCATGTAGCTTTAATATTTGAAAGCACATCAGAGACATAAGCCCTTGCAGTCTTACCTTTCATTACATTCAGGGGACCAAAAACATGCCACATGCAAGAGAAATAAGTTCTCAGCCTCCTAACCACTTAAAAGGACTGCACAGCACACACATTGTCCAGATGGTTACGGAGGATAGCCAAATGTAACCACAGACGGAAAGAGACCTCCAGAAATAAGCAAAGAGAGACATTTTGCCAGCTGCCATACATCAGGTAATGTTTTATCAGGTAAAACATACATGAAAGAAATCCAAGATGGCTGCCTCAATATTTAAAGATGTTGCTCAAGGACCAGGACTACAATGCATTCCTTGAGTGTGTATGCTCAGACAGGTTACATGATTCTTACAGCTACTCAAGGCGAATCTATTGAGGACAAGCTCTATATAACAGCCAGCTTCCAGGACAGCAGGGGAAGGGAATGAAGAGTTGAGAAGTTCCAGTGTAGGTAGGTGGAACTGTGAGATGGGTTTCAGGTGGGGTGAGGAGGGAAGAAGGGAGTGAAGTGTGATCAATAGAGAAAGGTAGCTGTGGAGGATGAATTATGGAGGTGGTTGGAGTGAGGTATAAGAGCAATTAATTGCAGGAAGTGGTTACAGAGAATACAAGGAGGAAGTGAAAGTCAATCATGAGTAGGTGGGTGAGAACATTGTTAAGTAAGTAGAGAGTGCAGAAGGTGATACACAAGAGGTAGTGAACCCTATGCTTACACAGTGTGAGCCTTTGATGGGGGGATGTACAAGAATGTGACATATCACTGAGGAGGTGAAGGAATTCATCGAAGAGGAAAGATAGTTGAGGAGAGGATACTAGAAAGAGATTCTTAAAGGTACAACACCATTTCGACTCCTCAAGGAGATAGACAAGGACAGGTTTTTGAGAAAAAAAACACTTGACCCTGGCAGAGGAAGATGGCCAGTTAGACAAAAGTGAGACAGCACTCAAGAGGGATGCCTCTACTTATCTTGGCAAGGCTCTGTGGGCTGCACACCTTTTCCCAAGTCAGAGACTTGTTTGAAAGAGGGGACCCATTACGAGGTTGGCAGTAACCTGCCGCTGCTGCCAGCGAGTTGCCGTCAAAACACGTAACACTGATTCCGCCGCCTAATATCCCGGTGATACCAGGAAATCACAAGTGGCGGTGGAATGGTAAATCCCCATTCCCATGGAGACCTATTGGACTCCATGACAATGGGGTCTCTGGAGCACCAACATTGTTGCTAACGGTGGCAGTGCTTCCGTTAGGGGCTTGATTTCATAGCAGGTCAGGCCTGCCCGGGGATCAGTGCCCCTACCGGCATTCTTGAAGTACGGTAGCCGTACTTGGAATGAGGTCCCTAGTGTGTAGAATGGACTGCTGTGACCGGGTGGAGAGGGGTCCCTACATAACCAAGGACAAGAAGAAGAGGACTTAACCTTTTGTATCCCTGGGACAAGAAGGAGGTGCAGGACACTTAGCATTGCTAGGACTGTGAGTGAAATTACAATGAGCACTCTGCGGGGAGGGAAGCTGTACTGGTAGTTTAAACTGTGGGCCTCATTACAAGTTTGGCTGTAGCCTTGCCGTAATACTGACAGGCTGCCGCTAAAATTGCACATTTTTCCGCCTCTTGGTAATGGGGAAATACAGGGCCATTACAACCTTGGCGGACCCTGTATTTCCCCATTGCCAGGGGCCGGAAACTTTTACTCGTCGTTCCGATTGAGCCCTATAGAGCTCAATGGGAAAGGGGAGGCCAGTAGCACCGGCACCAGTCAAAATGTTGCCGGTGCTACCAGTAGTGTCTGCTCGCGGGTGCTGGTACGCCCGCCAGGTCAGACCTGGTGGGCGGGAAGGCACCTGTGAGCCGAACTCGTTGTTTGCCGGTCCGGTAACAATGGTACCGGCCAGCTTACCGGTACCGTTGTTACCGGACCGGCAAACTTGTAATGAGGCCCTGTGATTCAAATGTTGTTTGTTTGTTTGTTTGTTTATTTATTTGTATGGCGCTCCAAACCCAGAGGTAGAAGGGCGCTTAAGAATATGGTTACAGAGTTGAGAAGTATCTGTGTGTTGCATATTTCGTACAGGTTTATAATATATACATATATATACAGTGGTCAATAAACAGAGCATATGCAGTGCGTACAATATACAATTTTCAGAATAAATACAGTGTCTAAACCAGTATCAGCACGGGTCTAGAGTTAGTGGTGTCATTCTTTGTTTAGCAGCCAACTGATGACCTGCTTCCTAAAGATCTGGAAGGATTCGACAGTTTTGATGTTAAGCGGTAGGGAGTTCCAGAGTTGAGGGCAAGCACTGTGAAGCTTACCCCTCCCGCTCTTTTTAGGTGGAACCTGGGCACTAGTAGGCAAAGAGTGTTGGAGGATCTGGTGAATCTGGTGGCAGGTTTCAGGGTGAGATTATTGGCTAGATAAGGTGGTGCTAGGTGATTGAGGGCTTTGTACGTGAGGCAGATGATTTTTAGATCAATTTTTTGGCGTATGGAAAGCCATTTGCAGGCTTTCCTAGTGGCAGAGATATGCTCTTGTCTGGGAATGTTGAGGGCTGCGCGTAAGGCGTTATTTTGTATTAACTGTAATTTATTGAGTACGGATTGATTAGCGCCCAGGTACAGGCTGTTACAGTAATACAGTTTGGATTGTATTAGGGCCCTGGCAAGGGTGAGGCAGCTGTTGGGTGATAGGAAGGGTCTGCTGGCCCTAATGAGCTTGCCGGTGTAGGCAGCGGCTGAGGCGGTCATATTGGTGTGTTTGCTGAGGTTGGTGTTGGCATCTAGATAGAAGCCAAGGGTTTTTACGCTTTTGGCTATGGGAATGGGATGACCATCGATGGTGATGTTATTATAGCAAGGGTCACGTTTAGTTAGAGTGTTGGGGGAGCCGACAATTAGGAGCTCTGTTTTCTCATCATTCAGGCAGAGACCATGGGAAGCCATCCATGCCTGAATGATGGAGAATATTTTGTTGATCCGGGTGGAGTCTTCTTGGTAATTACCAGAGATAGTGAGGAGTATCTGGGTGACATCTGTGTAGTTTGTGTAGGTGACACCCAGATGATCCAGTTGGTCAAATAGAGGCTTTGTAAATATGTTATACAAAGTGGGGGATACACAGGCACCTTGTGGGACCCCGCATGTGATGGGGATGGGGTCTGCTGCAGCTGTAGTGGAAAAGACTCAAATGGTTCTGTTAGCCAGGAAGGATTGTATCCATGTGATGGCAGGGGAGGAGAAGTGGGCTGCGGTGGCAAGGTGATTACAGAGGACCTCATGGCTGACCAGGTCAAAGGCCGCTGAGAGGTCTAGGAGGAGTAGGATAGCGGCATTGCCTTTGTCTTTAATTTCATCAATCTGGCTTTTGAGATCAACAAGGGCGGTTTCAGTTCCGTGTTGAGGTCTGAAGCCAGATTGACGTATTCCTAGCAGTTGGTTGGATTCTAGGTATTCATGAATTTGGATGTAGGCGACTCTGTCCAGGATTTTCAGTAGGAAGGGGACTGTGGTGATGGGCCTGTAGTTTGTGGGTGTGGCCGGGTCGAGGGATTGTTTTTTCAGGAGGGGGAGAACCCATGATTGTTTTAAGTTGCTGGGGATGGAGCTACTGGTGAAGGATAGGTTGATGAGTTTGGTGATGAAGGGGGAGAGCTCTCTGGCTGCATCTCTTATGATGCACATCCAAGGAGAAGCCATCCATCCAGTTGTTGTTGATAAAGTGAAGTGCCTGGACGCAAAAGACCAATGCCATTTCATAGAGTATAATCATGGGCCCTACAAATAAGCAATGCACCTTCTCTTATCGTTTGAATCTTACACTAAATATAGCAGCATTATCTGCCAGTGTAGAATATGATGATCCCTGAGAACATTGCAAGTGAGAGAGGGAAGGATGACAAGAATATCTGCACTAGTTAAGAGTCATGAGCCCTTACTCCAATGGACGTGAACGGCATGCCCAAAAGCAGGTTAAGATGGAAGCTTAAAATGTTCCCTTTAGAACGGATTTGGGATGAATATGTTAGGAAAATAATTAATGTAAGACACGTGATATTTGATGAACATTAACTACTGCTTATTGTGCTTCAGGTTCTTGATTCATGGCAACTTACCTTAAGGATACAAATGACCCATGCAAAACCAACAGGACTTTTTATTCGGATCATTGTCATTCCATGGATTGATTGTTTTTGGGTGGTCTTTTTTTTACAATGTATTTTCTGCATTCACATTGCTTCTTTTTGATTTGTTTTAACATATACATGAGGGAGTTCTCTACACTTGTCATTTTTATCCCTCTTAAAAGTTCCTGTAACACTTTTTTCTTTGTTTCTTCTTTGTTGCATTTATGTGACCTCCATTAAATGTCAACCATATACAAGACTCCTGAAAATGAGACGGTAATGCTTAGTCACAATGCTTAGTCTAAAAGATTTGATCAGCTTATGGGATTTTAGCTTGCATGTATTGCTACATTTAAACGGGCATAAGTAAAACTGGCATACGTACAGGCTTTTTGACAAAGGTCTCTGCTGCCCATGCATTTTTATACATACAGTTCAAAAACATATTTGCTATAAGGATTCTACGGGTTAAATAATGGCCTATCTTGTCAGCTGATATCAAATACATACTGAATATTTCCATTCCTGAAGCCAATACAAATTCGTATAATTAGACTAAGCCTTTTGTGTTGCAATTCAAAGGGCGTGTATTGGAAAGTAGAAGTAGCTATGGTGTTTCATTTCCACTCCCTATAGCTCATAGTTTATCCACCAGCTTTCGCTTTAGTCTTTGTGATTATTCATGTGGTGAAGTTCAAGTGGTTTGTACTGCAAATACTATCATTTTGTGAGAACTTGTGTTTAGAGTCAGTCTTATGTACTAAGGCATATTACAATATTTGCACTCTTATTACGCGACTGTGGGTGTTGTTACAATAATCCCTTTAAGAGTTCAATGACTCATATGTTCCCTATAACTAAAGTGGGAACAGTTTGTGAAGATTAAATGCTGTTTCATGATAGACGCCATATATTAAACCTAAGGGGCGAATTACAAAGGAAATCTGTAGCAGAGCTGTGCAAATCATGGACGCCTCCTGCCAACTATCTGACAATGGGGGTCATTACGACCTGGGCGGTAAGGGATACCGGGCACCGGTAAGGAGACCGGTGCCGGAAATCCCTTACCGCCCTATTCCAAGGTCCGTAAGGAACGGGTGGTCTGACCACACGTCCCTTACGGGTCCTGCTAAGGGACCAGGGCACTAATGACGGGTTTCCAAGTCGTGAGCCCGTTATTAGCGCCCTCCCCATTCCCATTGAGCCCTATAGGGGCTCAAATGGGAGTGGGGAATGGTTTGTTCAATGGGGATTTACCGGTCCCGCCAGGGTTGGACTGCACCGGTAAGTCCCCATTGAACAACACCGGTGCCAGACCCGTTATCGGAGGCAGTCATGGCGCAAATGTCGCCATGACTACCACCAATCTCGGAATGAGGCCCCATGATTCAAAGTTGTTCTAGAGAATTGACTCTTTTATTTGATCCTCATTAGAAACACTGACCAACATACGTACACAATTGTAACAATTCCCTTGAGCCTTTCAGTCTCCCATGTCTCGGTGGCATTCAACAGTGCTTCTCTGCATTTCCTATGCAAGAAGGCCGTGCATGAAATAATTCATAAACAAGCCAGGATTTGTAAAGGCCGGCACTAGGCAACGCGAAGCCTCAAATACTAATGTGCCTATGACCTTTGGGCAAGAACCATGTTCCATTCACTTTCTGCATCACTCCAATACAAAACATGGCACACAGCCTTATACAATGAAATTAGTTGTATGCAATCAACAACCATGGCTTGCACTTTTTAACTGTAGGCCATGTTTTCATACATGTGTGTGCCACTCAAGACAAAGTGTGGTGCTTAAGAACCAAATCACATGTAAACTATGTTTCAGTTGACTATCTTCACAAAGAGAAGGACCCATTTAGGCGTCTGTGCCCTTAGACATCATGAGCCACATTTGAAAAAGGGCCAATTCACATGCAAAGAACTCAGTGGCTCCCTTCAACTCAGTGCAGACTCCCCTCTAGGATCTCCTACTACCTTATACTATGCACACAAACCTCACAGAGATGGCCACCACAGGCCTACCCATTAGAACATCAACACAAACTGTGCCATGTCTAAGCGCTCCTCTGTTGTCTGGTCACATTCTCCCACATCAGTGGCTAAGCTGACCCGGTGTAGTCTATCAGATCTTGGGCTTCTTTATAGATAACATACTACCAATTTTCTCTGCCAAACCTATCGGAAGCAGATTGGCACTCTGGATCTGAGCACGTCCTACGTGCACCCAGTTGTATACGAATTGTTCGTTTTACAACTGTTCGAATTACAATTAACCTTTTCACAATTGACCGAATTGTGAAGGTCAATTGTAACATATATGTGGGGGGAAACCCCCCCACCCAACGCCAAACCCCCCCAAAACCCCTATATATATATACCAAACCGAGCACCCATCAACACCACAGGTTTCGCATCTGCCTTTCTTATTAACAACCTCCACCCCCGCCCAATTTCTTACAAAGCCAAATGCAGTCCGCCCAATTTCTTACAAAGCCAAATGCAGTGAGGCCAATAATAGTGGCCGAAGGGTGCTATACAAGACCACTAACATTACATTACATTACATACATTATTGACACCCCCTGCTTAGGAAATGTCTAGACCTGGACTTTCCAGTTACCCCTTCCCAACATCCAACAAAGAAATAAACTGTTTTTTCCTCAAGAAACCTTCCAAACTGAAGACATCTCACTGAAGACTTTGAGATGTCAACTAAAAGGTGAAAACGTATAGCAGCATTGCATTGCACTCATTGGCTGATCTGAATTCCATGTAACGGATATGAGGCAAGGTGATTTGGAATTAAATTTGGTGGATGCTAGGGAGAATTCTCACTTATGGCTAATTTCCCTTACCTAAAGAGTCCCCCAGCAGCTTTACTGGATTTGAAGGGTTTGTTTCTTTTTACCTGCTAATAGTGAGACTCTTTTTCCCACTCTTAGGCATCTTTGCTATGTGTGTTCTAGGCTATTTTTGTGTTTAATGCCTATGGGATCTTTTCTCGCACCCATAGGAACCATCTTTATGCACATGTGTTACACTGCACCCTCCGTGCAGTGACATAGGGGTGTCGTAGCAACCCCCAAACATAGACTCCAAACCCTGGGACTGACTACTGTCCCCCAGGGCATGTAAAGTCCCCATTGACTTTACTAGTCGATCTCTATGAACTAAACCAGTACACTCCATCTTAATATGGAAGTACTGGAAGGGGTTAATAGTTCTTCCCCTAGGTTCATTTTCGAGAGGGTACTTTAAAGTCCCCCTCTACAAAGTTTCTGGCTGGTGGCAGTGGTTACTACCTTTTATATTCGACTGCAAATATTTCCCTATGGGATTTTCCTATTGTTTGAGGCTAACACTTTTACTGACAGCCTCTAACATACCGCTGGTTTATTTTCTTATTAACTTTACTCCGGTAGGTTTTATTTGCCAGAACTTTGATATAATTTCTTTCTTGTGTCTTACTCTAAACTCCTAACCCAGGTCGGGATCCTTTTTTCGCTCTTTTGGCAGGCTTCTGCCAAGAAGCCCTCCTTTCGGCGCCTCTGAGTCTGGGGTGGGTCTGTTGTTTGGGAGGGGGAGTAGAACCCCTGGACAGAGTTGCCGCAGCAACTCTGGTCGCACTCTAACCTGATAGGCTGAAGGGTCTTCCGCCAAAAAGACCACTCCACTGTGTGAGTGACAGCTAGGCTGTATGAATGGGTCTCTTTCTGCATAAAAGCAGGGTCCTGAGGACTGGAAAAGCAAGACGTTGCCACTGGAACTACGGAACCGAAGGGGAGAGAAGCCACAGATATCTTCAGCATCTACACCACCGGTGAAGCTGTGGCCGGATCGTCTCACCACTTTTCCTCCACACGACGAGAGGAGATCTTCAGCGAAAGCGCCTCATTCCCTTGAGCTGGTGGGGTCAATTAGTTCACCTATCGCTTCCTCGGACCTGCCTTGGTCGAATCGACAGTGCCCAGCACTTGGAGACCGGATAGGCAGGCAGCTACCGACCCGGACCGCGATTAAAAGGAGCGTACCTTTAAACTTCGTTTGGCAGCACTGCGTCTGGTTTCATCCCTGGGTAGTGCAGCGACTCGAACCTACCTCCACGACGAGAGCCTCTCTTCCTCTACTGGGCCCCTCGACCTTCAGGAACTACCAGGAACAACAGCCACTGCAGAAGCCACTTCTTCATGTTTAAGGTACATTGTTCCGCCAGGCCGCCCTTTCTCTGTTGTAGCCCTAAGGGTGTTTTAAATCCTTTATCTACTGGTGGGGTCGGCCGCCCTCTCTCTTAACATTGTCTTTCGCCTCGCATCTACCTCTTCAATATTTTTCTACTAAAGACTTGGCTGCAGCTACAAGAACATTTCCGCTCCTAAACTCTTGATCCTGTACCACTGTCTCTGGCTCAGGCCTATTGACTCTGGCTGATTTGTTAGATCTGCTCTCACTAGATTGGTTTTCAGTGAGAAATGTGTTGATGCACCTAAATCTTCTAAACCCCTCTTCCTTCCTACTGTTTTAACTTGTGGAGTGCCATTTTGCTCAGTTTTCATTCACTTATCTTTCTGCTAAAATATTACTGTGCATTACTTGTTCACAAAACTTCATGGAAGTGTTGGTAGGGGGTGATATTTTGGTTTAACTTGTGCTTTCCCTCCCGTTCGTTAAATTGTTAGAGTGCCATTTGTAGTTGGTTTTCACTGTGCCGTTTTGCTCAGTTTTCACTCTACCGCAAACTTATCTACAATTGAATAGGGAGCTGTATTTACTTTTCCTTGACTGAATTTGTACTTACTTACTCACCAATTGTGATTATGTGTTGACTTAGAAGTGTATAAAATAAATATATTCTCTTTTTGATACAAAGCTTTGGTCAGTGTTTCCTTGCTCCATAGTGCTGTGCTACCTATTGCGTAAACCCTGAATACTGCTCATCTCCCTCTTGAGATAAGTTTGACTGCTCAGCCACAGCTACCAACTAAATATTTGTGGTACAGACGGATACCAAAGGGGATTTATTGCTCTCACCTGTAGTCCTAATCTGGTTTAGTGCTCTCTAAGGGAACTGCGCTGGATTCTGCCTAACAGTGGATCTCGAATAACAAAGAGGAGTGTCAAAGTAGCAATGGACCTCCATCCCATAATCATCCACTTATATACTAAGCAATGACTGATGACTGGAGGAGGGTGTGAGGGATGATCAGCCTTGATGGGACAGGTAAGTGCAAACAAATCCACCATATCTGCCATCATGGAACAGGAATTCCTAAACTGTCGGTATACTTCTTAACACATAAGAAACTCAAGTCTCACCACCATATTATGAACCACAGGCAATTAGGGCATCAGTTCTCATGCAGGCCCCCACCATATTATTAAGGAAAGTTGCAGATGGCCACTGATGTCATCTATGACTGTCAACAGTATGGTGGCACCACACTATGGTGCCATGCTATTCTCAATGCCCTGGGCATATCCTGATACCAATACGTCCAAGCACAGCAATTATCTCGACGCCTCAGGGCACAAATCTGGTCCAGACACCCTGAAACTCCACTTTGCCTAATGTAAAGGTTTGGCCTGGTTACATCTAAGAGTGGGCCAAAGTTGCATTAGAACTCAGGACTTGAGAGTCATAGGGTGCATGTTAATAACTGGTGTACTATGGGTAACACAGACTGCATTGTTATTGGAAACGGTCAAAGTAATCTACCACTGTTTTTTAGCCAGTGTAAACATCTGCTGACTATGTCATCCCACACTAAGCTGAGAATTATTCTGGATTGATGTTTCTGTAATTTGTAGGAATTAGGGACACATGGCTCTTTTTTACCAGTTGATCATGTTGTTGATTGGGTATATGTTATTTTTCATGTTGTATGTTTGTCAGAGACCTGTGGGCATGTTGCGCTTAGATTAGAAATAAACACAACTAAACTAAGCTAACATCCACAGATACCGCTGGTGGTCCCAATGCCCAGGCATAATATTCAATAGAAGAGTGGATCCACCCTGTCAGTATTCTTGAGTCATGCCCTATAGTCTTTGGGATCCATGCTGGGTAAACCTGAATCCTGAAAGTTATGTGCAAAACACTTCCCCAATTCCTGTTGTTCATGCTGTCCTACTATCTACGTTATGCCCATGCTTTGAGTCCCATGTATTAATGTACTTGCATCTCTCACCTGGTCAAGGGCAATGCTATACAGCACGTCTTCCTGCACCCTCTCTGATTCGTTTTAGGGAAGTCCTCCACATTTCTTCTAGATCAGTGACTGAGGGCCTCATTAGGACCCAGGCGGTAAGGGGTTTACGGCGGCGTAAACAGCGCCGACCCTTACCGCCTGATTCCGAGGTCCCTTAGCGCCATGGAGGATTTAACACCTGCTTTTAGCAGGTGTTAAAATCCATGGCGCTAAGGGACCTTGTTGTTAATTACGCCACCGTAATTTACGGTGGCGTAATTAACGCCTTCCCCACTCCCATTATGCCCTATGGGGCAAAAATGGGAATGGGGAAGGGTAAATGGGGATTGGGGACTTACCGTCCCGCCAACCTCGGAATGGGGCGGTAAGTCCGCCAACCACCATGGCGTAAACGTAGTTTACGCCATGGTGGTAAAGGTACGACCCAGGCGGTAACTTACCGCCTGGATCGTAATGAGGCCCAGAGTTCCGAACGTTTCACTGCATTACCACCACCCCTGTATGACAAGTCCCTTCTGATGGCAATACAAATAACTCAGAGAGCCAAAAATGCAATGCACAAGAACGAGGAAAATAAATGTATTGCAATAACACCCAGCAGACATTCAAATTGTAGTAGAGTAAATATTTATTTATTTATTTATTCGGATTTGTAATGCGCACATCAGCCCTGGGGCATCGTGGCGCTTGTTACATACATGACTTAGTTGCAAATAATATGAGCATATATAACGTTACAGGCAAGGTGATATTGTACATATTTACAGTGATCGCTATGATTAGCAAGTAGTTACACTCTACATTGCAAAGAGTGAAAGCTTGAGATTTCTCCGAAAATCAGGGAGTGAGTTTTCTGCTCTGATGTCTGTAGGTAGTGTGTTCCAGGATTTGGCAGCAATATATGGGAAGCCTAGGCCGCCGGCCTTGGCTCTATTGATGCGTGGGATGTGAAGTTGGTTAGTGTGTTGTGACCTGGTGGGGTGTGTAGCAGAGGATTTGGAGACAGTCTCAGATAAGTATGAGGGTGCAGAGAGTGAGAGCATTTATGTGTGAGTGTGAGGATTATGAAAGTGATACGCTCTTTGACTGGGAGCCAATAAGCTGCTTGTCTGGCCAGGGAGATATGCTCTCTTCGAGGGATGCTTAGTGCTGCACGGAGGGCATTGTTCTGCGTGACTTGTAGTCTGTTTAGGTTTTTAGCTGTAGTGCCTGCTAGAAGGGCATTGCAATAGTCTAGTTTGGCACCAATGGTTTCTCTAGCTATTGAGAGGCAGTTGGGTTTGGATAGGTAAGGTTTTATGGCGTTTATAAGTTTGGTGGTATGTGCAGAGGAGGACGTGATAGCGCTGACCTGTCTTGTCATGGTTAGTGAGGAGTCTAAGTAAACTCCCAACGTCTTGACGGCTGTGGATACGGGGCTAATGGAGTTGTCAATGGTGAAGTTGCTGTACAATTTGTCGAGTTTGGTTAGGGTGTTCTTTTGGCCTAGTATCATGATTTCTGTCTTGTCCCCATTGAGGCAGAGGCCATTAACCGCCATCCATGCCTGGATGGTGGAGTAGATCGTGTGAAGTGTTTTGGCATCTTCATAGTATGATCCAGAGAGTGGTAGAATTACTTGAGTATCGTCAGCGTAGTTCGTGTACGCGATACCAAGTCAGTCAAGCTTGTCGAAGAGAGGCTGTGTGAACAAGTTGCATAGTGTGGGTGCTGTGCAAGAACCCTGAGGCACTCCACAGTGGATTGTGGTGGGTGTGGCACTTGCTATATCTGAGAAGACTTTCATGGCTCTTCGTTCGAGGAAGGAGGTGACCCAGAGCGCTGCTTCTTTGGAGATATTAGCAGAGTGTGTGAGGTGTGAAGTTAGAGTCTTATGGTCAACAAGATCAAAGGCTGCTGAGAGGTCTAAGAGAAGCAGCAGGACCGGCTTGCCTTTGTCCATGATTTGGGTGATCTGATTTTATAGATCCACCAGGGCTGTTTCAGTGCCGTGTCCTTTCCGGAAGCCCGATTGCCAGACCCCAAAATGGAGTGGGTTTCCAGGAAGTGTTGGATTTGGCTATGAGCCGCTATATATGAGCGAGGGGTCCTTAGGCCCCCTCGCATCGTACGCTCCTCAGTACAAGGCTTGGACCGCGTGCCTCCGGTAGTGGTATTGCCCCTTGCCCTTATGTAAAGTTAACCACGGTTGACTGCTGCATAGATGGGACTACTGAGCAGGACACAGGGCATCCATGTTTTGTACCCCCTTTCGACTCCATCTTGGGTAAACAGGCCTCACTGCGATAGTACAGCAATGCTCAGCTCCCCTTTCCACCGAAGCAGCCAAGGACAGAGACACACAAACAAGGCACGCAGGCAGCTGGCTGGCCCCCACCCGTGCACTCCCCCTGCCAAGGAAAGCTCTGCGCTTCCATTCTCACGCTGAAGCTGGAGAAAGTTGCAACAATCAATAAGCTACAGTTTTCTTCCTCTGAGATCACTGTTCGTCTGAGAACCGGCATGTGAACCAGGATGAGCTAAGCACTTTCTGCTCGATTCGTCCTCATAAACGTGCAAGCCACCCACCCCCATTGGAACAATTTATTGCCATCTTGACCCTGCACCCCCTGTAAGGTATTTCTTTCAAGTGCCAGACCCTCGCATGTGCTGCAAAACCCACCCAACACACCAACTACTAACCTTAAGCATTTTTACTACTATATATGTTTTTACTTGTACTAATGAGTTTGAAACCTAGAAGAGATGCGAAACATAGCCTGATTCTTTTACATGCACAATGAAGGTCAAGGCCTTCAATTAAAGCCACGAATGACCCAATTGTACTGACAATAATCATTGTGGGTAACTTATGTAGAAATGTGACAAGTAGCATAAAATGTTTTAAATAATTTGTTATTTAGTATGTAACATGTTAGCTTAGGTAGTGACCACAGTGACCGGACCCTGACCTGCATGGAGCACAAGATGTTTGACGTCCGTCAGCTACTCAGCCAACCAGGAGGAAGAGATGCTACCCACATCTACAGGACCACACCGTCTGGCCAACCGGGTCCATTTAGTATTTTTTGTTAAAGTTACTTTAACTAATATAAATGTTGCCACTGATGTAAAGGGGGGAGAGTTTTTTTGTGGGTTATTTCCTAGCTGGAGAAATAAACCATCCTTTGAACTCTTGCAGCCGGGTCTCAGTGCCTCTTTCCCCGACAAGGGGTTTTGTCTGCTATTTTATTTTTTCTCTCACACGTAGTAAGACGGGGAAAGGCACCTACATTTTTGGTGACCCCCGTGATGTGATTTAGAGAGGTGCCTTGAGGCCTGCGCCGCCCGGCAGCGAGATCCAGGGCGCCCTCCAGCAGAACCATTGCCTCTGCGGTTGACCAGACTGTGCACACCAAGAAGAAAGGGTCAAGGGTTCCCGGTTGACGAATACCGGATCGAAAAAAGCTGCTCGCCAAGGCAGGCCACGGCTTGGTTGGGGGACGGACCTGAGCGAGGTCCGGCCGTGAGCCGCGACCCTCGGAGTACCTGACTGAACACGTGGAGTCCCGGCTGCAAAGACCCCAAAGGAAGGTAAGGAGAAATACGGGAAGAAAGGAATTAGCAACAAAGGGAAGGTAGCAAAGAATAGGCTCTGCGTGAGTGACGGTGAGGCTTTTCTGATCTATCCTTTATATGGCCATTAGGTGTTGTAAGAAGTGAGAAGAAGAAGAGAAGTGGTATCCTAGCCCATGGGGGGTAGAAGGCGGCGCCGTGTAGCATTTGTCTCAACCAAGTGCAGAATAGAGATAAAGAGAAAAATATTAGGGTTCTTGTGTAGGCTCGGAGTAGTTTTTAGAATATTCTTTTTCCGTGGAAGTAAGAAGTCTTGAGACATAATAAAGGTGAAAGAGGTGGGGAGTGAATGCGAAATAGTAGGTAGTATAGGGAAGAAGAAAAAAAAACAGGGACAGTAACGGGAATAGGGAAAGAACAAACGCACGCAGGAAGTGCATGTGTATGTTGCATGATTATATGTTTGTTGGTCTGCTTTTATGTATCTGTCTTGTTGAACACGCTAAAGTATTTTAATACAAGTAATTTGTGATTAATAAAAGGTAAAGTAGAAGAAATAAACTGAGGGGTGATCAGGTAACACCTCTCAAAAAGCTAATGTGACATATGGTAATTGTAAGCATTGATAAAAAACATATTATTTCCACATATTGTAACTGACATACCTAGTTAGAGGTGGGAAGAGATTCAAAGGCACTAGAATACACAAGAAACGAAAAGAAACATTGCCATGGGGGGAGTAACACCACTGGCACATATTTGCCAGCACCTTCCACTTTATAGCAACAGGATACAGAAGTATCACGATCAGTGGATCACTGAGATAAAGAGAGACGGGGTTACACCAATTTGGCCAGAAGGAGAATCATTTGACAAAAGAGTGTTGGACCTAGTATCAACACATTTGGTAGCGCGATACAAAGGGAAACAGTTACAGAACCGGAGAGAAGTGTTAGATTTATGGCGAATGTTTGAGGAAGTTTCCCCCACGGCAGAGGTAGGTACAAGCCGAATGACAGAAAAGCAGAAAAACCCTGAAGAAGTAGGTGGGACACCAAAAGGGGAATGCTCAACAACTACAACCGAAAACGAAGTAACATAATTCTATCCCTTAATGACTAGGCCAGCGGTAGGGTTTAGTGAACCCCTGTATATACCACCCACCACCACTGCCCCCAAACCTCCTCCATATTAGAAAGGAGGCCTGAATGGCCCCACGAGTGTGGCTCCTGTGGACATAGCACGTTTAACAGGTGATTTGAACCGTCAGCTAGCACACGCACAAACGGAAATAACACGGTTAAGAGCTTTATGTGACAAAGGGCAAATGTTGCCAGGCGGAGGGGAGGTACCCCCATTGTCACTGATAGATCTCACACCCCTGATAGGGGCAGAAAGCAATGAACCCCAGCAGCCTCGGTATCAGGGCAGTCTATAGTATCGCAAGGGACGTCATTGCAGCAGAGGCAAGAACAAGAGTGGCAGTCAGGACAGTTTCTGTTCCAATTGAATAACAAGCCAGTGAGAATTATACGCCCAGATACACCAGAGAGTCAACAAAGTGGAGACCAGGGTGAAAGACAAGGAAGTGAACCCAAGGAAAACTCAGAGGATAATAACGAGCTAGAGTCAAAAATAGAAGAAATATGGGATGATTTAGATGAATACGAAGACACAGCTGCCACAGAGGGTTCCCCACTGCCAAACCGCTGTTACCCAGACACACTATCGCCACCATTATGGCAAGGTAGATTAAGAACAGGGAGGATAGGAAACATATTGGTAAGTAAAGCGAAAAAAGGGAAGACAAGCAGAACGGGATACTGATTCCACTGATACATAAAGGCCAAATTACATTCCGTGGTCCCAAATGGACAAAACCAACCTGTTAAAACTCCTCCCCCAGCTGATGGGAGGGGCAGGTAAGTGGATACATGTATTTGAGAAGAACACGGCAGGTGTGCCGTTAACTATAGGTAATGTAAAAAGTCTATTAGTTTCAGCAATCGGGGACCAAGCAGACACAATCTGGGAAAGGGCAGGGTTCCCGGGAGTAACGATGAGCTGTGACCGACACGATGGATCACCATTTAACAATGTTCGAGCACAAGTGTGGGATGCATTGCGGTGTGCATTTCCAGACGTTCCAGATTTACATGCAGTGATGCAGTGCACGATGGAGGAGAACGAGGATCCTGCGCAATTCATTTTGCGAGTGCAAGATTTATGGAGAAGCGAAACTGGTACGGCATGGAATCAATCAACAGCTTTATTCTATTTTATCATTAAAAAGGGGTTGCCGAAAGAGGTGCAAAAGGCCTTGGCCAAAATAGCTGGGATCGTAGCCAAAGGGTGGCCTGAAATTCAGAGCATAATTGTACACCACTGGAGGAGGATCAAAGAGAAGGAAAAGGAGGTCATGCAAAAGAGGCTGGCTGACGAAGCAACATTAGTTACAGACGAAATTAGTGAAGGTCGCCGCCATTACTGCCAGTACAACAGCAGACAGAGGAAATGAAGGAGAGGAAAACGCGGGAGGAAGGCCTGTTGGGATAGCAGCGCAGTGGGTTGGAGAAGATCAGGGACAGTGGAACGGAGAGGAACAGCCATGCCAAGGATCGCAGTGGCAGAACAGGCCGGCCCAAGGAAGAGGTGGGTACCGCAGGCAAAGGGGAGGATACGGAGGAATGGGAAACAGAGGGTATGGTGGGCAAGGACCAAGGGGAGGACAACAGGGGTCGTGTTGGAATTGTGGAAGATGGGGACATTATTCACGAGATTGTAGAATGCGGCCATCAGGGTATTTTCAACAGCAGCAACAACAGCCCATGAACAATGAACCGGGGTGGGGCTGCCTACACCCAGGTAGCCCTTGTGGAGCTCAAATGGGGAGGGGGGACAACAGGATCAACACTGCTATGACCCCCAAATGCAACAGAGACAGCCAGCCCCACAACAGCAGCAACAGCAGCAGCAGCCACAACAGCAAAACGCACTACAGCCCATGGCGAGACAAAACTCAGTAAGGAACATAAACAAGAACCCTTTTGCAGCGGCCGCAAACGGTGCCCCTGCACCATTCCGTGGCGTAACGGTCATGGGTGACAACGTTTTTTCAATGCCAGGTCAGCAAAGATACCAAGACTAGGACAGCCCACAGGGAGCACTAGAGTGTCCAGTCCTATTCACCACACAAAGTGCAAATGAGGAACAACTAGTGGCGGCAGAGATAGGAAACAAGAAGTTTATCTTTATGGTAGACTCTGGAGCAGAAAAATCATGCCTCACAGAAGGGCGGTTTCAGCTCTCGGGAAGAAATTTGGAGACGCAGGGGTACTCTGGAGCTATTTTAAAAGTTCCTTATACAAAAGATCTTGATGTAACAGTGGGCGGAAAAACAATCTGTGCACCCTTATTGTATGACGAATACGCGCCAATCAATTTCATGGGACGAGACCTACTCAGTAAGTTAAACATGACCATAGCCTTTACTGAAAGAGGAATAGTGTGCTTGACGCCAGGGGTATGCCCCGTATGGGCACTCTTGATAATAAGCACGATTACAAAGGAAGTTGCAGTAGGAGGCATTCCCATTGACATGGACATGTTTGTCTATGGAATACAGGTATTAGCCCGAGTAGTGCCTGAAATAACACAAAAAGAGTGGAGAATACCATCCGACTTCATATTCCGCCCAATCACACCAACAGATGTAGTGCCAGGCACAATTATGTCTATAGACATTGAGGCAGTTCAAGTTTCCAGCAAACGCATTGTGGTCATAGGCCTGGACACGCAAGGACGCGAGTGGAGAAGTGTGCTATGCATAGAGCCAAACATAATGCTAAAAGATATTACTGATGAAGAATTGTTTACTGATTACGAAGGAGATGGAGAAATAATAATGGAAATAAGCATACCATGTGACATTATGATTCAATACAGAGAACTACACAACCCACTCATGGCTAACATAAAGGCCCCATTGACAATATTTGAAGAAGACATGGCCAGGGTAGCACCTGAAATTTGGACTACAGGACCACACGATGTAGGATTGTTGCACGAGGTAACTCACATAAAAATAAAACTGAAACCAGGTGCCCTCCCACCCAGAGTGAAACAATACCCAATATCCAAAGAAGCAGAGGAAGGTATTAGAGAAACAGTGAATGCACTCCTAAACCAAGGTATCTTAGTGCCATCAATTTCCCCATGCAACACAGCGATTTTTCTGATTAAGAAAAGGAGGGGCATGGGGAATGGTCCAGGACCTCCGCCCACTCAATGACATCATCCAAAAAGAGTTCCCTTTAGTGCCTAACCCATCATCAATATTGTGCAGTATACCAAAAGAGGCAACTTGCTTCACTGTCATTCATCTGAAAAATGCCTTTTTCTCTGCGCCACTCGCACCAGAGTCGCAGTACCTTACATCTTTTACATTAGGAAACAGCAGATATGAACATCGCAGACTCCCACAGGGGTATTGCGAGAGCCCAAGCATTTTTAACAGAGTACTACGAGAAGACATTGGCAACATAGATGTAGGGAGCACCATTATACAGTACGTAGACGATTTACTCGTCTGCAGCAAAACAGAAGAAGAGTGTAGAGAAGACTTGATAACACTGCTTAACGAATTGGCTGCCAAGGGATACATGGTGGACAAAGGAAAGTTACAATACTGCCTTGCTGACGTTGTGTATCTTGGCCAGCAAATATCTAAAGATGGAAAAAGAATACTACCAGACAGAGCAGCAGCCATTCGACACATTATCATACCAGAAATAGTGAAGGACATGCAGAAATTTCTTGGCATATGTAACTATTGCCGAGCGTGGATCCTCGATTACGCAGCATACACACGGCCAATGCTACAAGCACTAAAAGAAGCACAAAAGAACAGAGCCCCAATAGAATGGACACAGGAGACAATTGCTCAATTCTCTCGATTAAAAGACCTTATTTCAGACGCCCCAGTCCTTGCAAATCCAGATTATGAAAGGGAACTTTTCCTGTTTTCACACAGCAATGGAACATTAATGACAGCAGTATTGACACAAAAGACATTGCTAGGCCAAAAACCATTAGCGTACTACAGTGAAATATTAGACCCAGTAATGCAGGGACATTTCGCTTGCGAATAGGCCCTCGCCGCAGCGGCCTTCGCCATTGAGAAAAGTGCCATGATCGTAATGGGATGTTCAGTGACGCTATATGCGGAACACTCGTTATTTGCTATCTTAGAAAGATCAAAATCTACCCTCACAACACAGAGAACCTCTGCTTATGAAATAATAATATCAAGTCCAAATGTACCTGTGGTCAGATGCAAGACAGTGAACCCAGCTACCTTCATTACAGAGCCATGCACAACTGATGATTTACAGGAACACGATTGTAGCACATATGAGGGAGAGGTCGATGACATTCCCAAAGCAAGCGAAAACGCCCTTACAGAAGGAGAAATGTATTTCATAGATGGGTCAGCATCCATAAACTCAGAGTCAGGAGAGAAACATGTGGGGATGGCGGTAGTGCGCATGGAAGAAGACACATACAAAGTGATTGTTCAAAAACGCCTCCCCTCACATTACTCTGCACAAGCAGCCGAATTTACCGCGCTAATCAGCGTGTTACACACAGCCAAAGATTGTGCCGTGACCATACATTCAGATTCAGCTTATGTCACCACCACAGTTCACTCAGGGCTATCACGTTTGCGAAGGAGAGGGTTCAGAAGAGCAGACGGGTCCCCTGTACAACATGCCACGTTGCTAAATGAACTAATAGAAGCTTTAGCAGAACCATCGGTAGTAGCGGTGGTTAAATGTCAAGCCCGTAACCATAACACAGATGCCGTCTCATTGGGGAACACGGCAGCCGACACAGCAGCGAAAGATGCCTCGTACTTCAATAAGACACCAACATCAGAGTACATTGTAAAAACAACCAGAGCAGAACAACCAGCAGAAGCATACAATAACACGCCCATAGCACAGTTGATAGAACTCCAGAGAAGGGCCCCACCGGAAGAGCAGGAGTTGTGGGGCAAACGAGGGTTTAAGCAATCAGCCACAGATCTCATTTGGAGACAGGAAACGACAGGCAAGGTAGTGATGCCCATAGAATTATTAGAAGTAGCATTCCAACAACTGCATTTCCCAGCTCACGTTGCAAAACAACACATTGCCTCAGATATTCAAGAGGATTGGTTTGTTCCTAATCTACACAAATACTTGTCTAAATTTGTGATTGAATGTGTTACATGCCAAACTTACAATTCAGGAATGACATTACGAACTCTGCGTGGCACTTTGCCACGCCCTACAGGTCCATTTAGAGAACTACATATCGATTACGCCGATATGGGAGAGAGATGTAACGGAGCAAGATACTTGATTGTGGTGGTATGCCCTTTTTCACGGTGGGTGGAAGCAGGCCCCTGTCCCCATCCTGATGCAAAATGTGCTGCCAAGTTCCTTGTGCGAGAAGTATTCTCACGGTGGGGAATCTGTGACGTGATCCGTTCAGACAACGGCACGCACTTTGTGAATGACCTCTTCAAAGAAGTAACCTCCCTTCTGGGGGTGAAACAAAAACTATGTTCGATTTATCATCCAATGGCCAATGGAGTTATGGAGAGGATCAACGGGCTGCTCAAAAGCAATTTATCGAAATTATGCAGCACGTTGAAAAGAAAATGGGTATATTGTCTGCCCCTAGCACTGTTCCAACTCAGAAACCAAACATGCAAGGATCATCATTTAAGCCTGCACGAAATCGTGACGGGAAGGAGAATGCACACACCGCTCTCCCCTGTTAGGAGGGCGTCTGATGCGCACAGGGCTGCCACAGTGCTGGGAGAAGAGTTTAAGGAATACCTAACACAGCTAACGCGCGCAGTACGCAGCATAGCAAAACAAATTGTTTCACCATTTACTGAAGATGTAGCAACAGACAACTCCATGCCGACAGCAGACAGTCCGGAGGGGCTTTTAATGTCAGGGGAGCAAATTCTTGTTAGAAATTTTGTAAGAAATTGGAATTCACCAAGATTTCATGGTCCATACACAGTGGTGTACAGCACCCCAACTGCAGTTAAAGTTAGAGGGTTAAAGTACTGGGTGCACCTCTCAGATGTAAGAAGGGCACACACTGTTACACCTCCCCAAAATGAAACTGACTGTGTGGATGCCATCACTGGCACAGGTTGACATGATGACAATTGCAACCTAGACAGGGAAAGTATAGGGGAAAAGGAAAGGTTTTACATATTTTCTCTCTCTCTCTCTCTCTCTCTCTCTCTCTCTCTCTCTCTCTCTCTCTCTCTCTCTCTGTCTCTCTCTCTCTCTTTCTTTTCTTTTCATATAAATCGTGTTGTTTTTTTTTCTATTTTTTCATCATTTATTCCATGATGAAATGAAAAGGAATTGTTAAATGCCTAACTGAGTAGAGAAATGAAAAAAAATGAAAAAGAATGAATAATTACAATTATTTTTCTTTCATATGACTTAACAAATTTGTCTCACCCACATAGGTTCAACATGAGCCAATGCGACGAAATGGCTGAGCAAGCTGAAATGTTAGATAGAAATAGGGATGCCACTAGGGCCAGTAGATTAAATAATTTGGAATGTGTTATAAAATATGCTGCCATACTATTTGCAATAATGATGTTTTATCTTATTTGGTATAATGTTGTTTTATATGTGGCAAATGAAATGAACAAAGGGGGGAGCGGATCTGATATGACAAAACCAGGGTCTAAACTAATATGGACTGAAGCAATGGCTATTTTGAAGGACACTTATAACATTGAATTGAATGATAAAAATATAACTTTTCCCCTTGGACAAATGCACGTAAACAAAACTGCTATTCCATTGTTGAATAATACTGGAGCCAAGGAAATAGAGCTTGGATGGAATGTTAATGATGATTACTATTGGTTAACTAATTCTAGAAATACAAGCATGCGTACACATACTGCACCAGAAACCACTACTGAATACACACATGTCACCATGAACAATATAGATGAAGCATGGTCAAGAATATTCCCGCTGCAATATCCACGAGTTGGTACCCAATTAAAAAACAGAAGGAGGAGAAAAAGGGGGGTGGGAAAAAACAGATATGTTATTTATCAATAGCTGGGGTTAGATGAAATAGAGGACCCCCGACATCCTGACCAATCAAACAAATGGTATTCAGACATGAGCACCGCAGCTCCTCCAGCTGGCCAACGACACTGAAAAAGGATTCAACATCATAAAAATAGAGCTCCGTGCACTGCGCCTGATGACGATGCAAAACAGATATGTCTTAGATCTTATCCCAGCGATGGACGGTGGTGTTTGCAAAAAAATTGGGGGGGCGTGTTGCACGTTCGTACCAACTTCCGATGCTGATAACGGGACACTGTCACATGTGATAACAGCAGTGCATAATTTAGGAGAAAGAATGAGAGCAGAAGGTGGAGTAGACAACAACACGTGGTTCGACGATCTGTTCAGCTGGATACCATCATGGGTGAACATCGCAGCAAAGATACTCATTCCCATCATAGTCTTTCTTCTCCTAATATTCTGTGTGTGCCAACTGGGACTAAGATGCTGTGAAAATAATATGCCTAATTCATCAATGATGATGGTAACAGTGGGCCGACAGACAACGGTGGCTACCATGATAGATGCCCAAGTACAAACCGGAGAATACACCACACCACAATATAGGATGACTGCCATCTATAGACAGTATGGGGACGTGGTCGATAATCTACATTACACTACCATTAGAGAACCAAAAAACTTGCTGTGGTATAACGAGGTATGGATAGATTTAGATGGGGATGGTGGGTATACTTAATGGTCACCCCAGAAGAATACGCAAGAAGAGGTAACAGCTTAAGAAGTGTGTGTAAAGCATGGATGCCAATAAAGGGTACACCTAGTTGGGATGAGGCTGTGGCTGAAGCTGAGCCCTACCGATGGGAGAACGGAAAGAACGAGATAAAGTAGTTTGTTACTTTGGATGTAACGAAAGGGGGGAATGTATGGGAGCGAGGGGTCCTCAGGCCCCCTCGCATCGTACGCTCCTCAGTACAAGGCTTGGACCGCGTGCCTCCGGTAGTGGTATTGACCATTGCCCTTATGTAAAGTTAACCACGGTTGACTGCTGCATAGATGGGACTACTGAGCAGGACACGGGGCATCCATCTTTTGTACCCCCTTTCGACTCCATCTTGGGTAAACAGGCCTCATTGCGATAGTACAGCAATGCTCAGCTCCCCTTTCCACCGCAGCAGCCAAGGACAGAGACACACACACAAGGCGCGCAGGCAGCTGGCTGGCCCCCACCCTTGCACTCCCCCTGCGAAGGAAAGCTCTGCGCTTCCATTCTCACGCTGAAGCTGGAGAAAGTTGCAACAATCAATATGCTACAGTTTTCTTCCTCTGAGATCACTACGTCTGAGAACCGGCATGTGAAACAGGATGAGCTAAGCACTTTCTACTCGATTTGTCCTCATAAACGTGCAAGCCACCCACTCCCATTAGAACAATTTATTGCCATCCTGACCCTGCACACCCTGTAAGGTATTTCTTTCAAGTGCCAGACCCTCACCTGTGCTGCGAAACCCACCCAACACACCAACTACTAACCTTAAGCATTTTTACTACTATATATGTTTTTACTTGTACTAATGAGTTTGAAACCTAGAAGAGATGCGAAACATAGCCTGATTCTTTTACATGCACAATGAATGTCAAGGCCTTCAAATAAAGCCACGAATGACCCAATTGTACTAACAATAATTATTGTGTGTAACTTATGTAGAAATGTGACAAGTAGCATAAAATGTTTTAAATAATTTGTTATTTAGTATGTAACATGTTAGCTTAGGTAGTGACCACAGTGACTGGACCCTGACCTGCATGGAGCACAAGATGTTTGACGTCCGTCAGCTACTCAGCCAACCAGGAGGAAGAGATGCTACCCACACCTACAGCACCACACCGTCTGGCCAATCAGGTCCATTTAGTATTCTTTGTTAGAGTTACTTTAACTAATATAAATGTTGGCACTGATGTAAAGGGGGGAGAGTTTTTTTGGGTTATTTCCTAGCTGGAGAAATAAACCATCCTTTGAACTCTTGCAGCCAGCTCTCAGTGCCTCTTTCCCCGACAAGGGGTTTTGTCTGCTATTTTATTTTTTCTCTCACACGTAGTAAGACGGGGAAAGGCACCTACACCGCTTTGTCCAGTAATTTAAGGAGGAATGGTACAGTGGTTATCGGTCTGTAGTTATTAGGTTGTAGAGGGTCGAGAGACGTTTTTTTTTAGTAGAGGGCCGTCCAAGGCCTCTTTGAGGCTGTCAGGGATGATGCCTGATTTGAAAGATGCATTAATGATTGCTGTGAAAAGCGGTGCGAATTTGTCAGCGCAATCCTTGATGAGTTTAGGTGGGCATATGTCCCCTTTACATGGGGATGGTTTGAGGTTTTTTGAGTAGGTTTATAACTTCTTGTTCAGTGATGTCCCTGAAAGAGAAATTAGGTTTGGTGGCGTTGGTTGAGGCAGGAGTAGCATTGATAGGTTTGGTCCCCAGCTGCGGTGGAAGGGCTTTGCAGTGGTCCTCAATTTTTTTTGTAGGAGGTCAACTTTGTGTAACATGGCAGATTGGATACTCGTACACCATGCTTCGCCTTTGACTATTTCATCAGGTGTGTTGGGTGGTAAGATGAGCTCATTGAAGATGGAGAAGATTTCTTTAGATTGCGAATTAGCATTGGCGATGCGTGTGTTAAAAGTGTTTGCTTTGGCTGTGGTGATGGCTGCTTTGTATTTGAGGGAGAATGAGTTGAACTCGTTTTTGGCACTGTCACCTGGATTGGTTTGCCAGTTTTTCAGTGCTGCTCTTTTGCACGAGCGCATTGACTGAAGTTCTTCAGTGAACCAAGAGTTGGCATGTAGTGATTTCTTCTCTTTTTTGCATTCGAGTGGTGCTATCTCGTTAATGGCTTTTGTGATAACATCCTTGTAGATGTCTGCTAGGGTTTTAGGGTCATTGGCGAAGGGGGGTGCTAGTTCAGGGATTTTGAGGTAGGGGCGCAGGTTGTCCTTGTTGTGTTTCTTGGAGCTTCTCACTTGCGCTGCGGTAGCAGGTGTGAGAGTTTTGTGGGTTTTGGTGATTGGTAAAAGGAATTTGATACAGTCATGATCGGTCCATGGCAGGGTGGTGTTAGAGGTGATAGTGGAGTGGCAGTTATGATCTGCCATCCAATCTAGGATGCAGCCTTTTGAGTGTGTGCGACTGAACACTTTTAGGGTGAATCCTAGAGCATTGAGTTCCTTGTGAAAGGAATCGTCAGATTTGTCTTTGTCATCATTGAACCCTGAATTGAGGTGTCCTAACAGGAGGGTATTGGTGGAGCTTTTGAGGTTATTGCAAAGTATTTGTAGGAGGTGTGCCTGAGGGTCTGTGGGGAGGCCTGGGGGGCGGTACAAAACATGAATGTTGATGGTGTTGTTGGGAGACAGCGTAAGTTTGGCAGATAGAAGGTCAGAGTTGCTGGTCAAAGGGGTGACTGATAAGTCGAAGGTGGAGGCTCTCTTTGTAGATGAGGGCTACTTCGCCTCCTACTCGTGCTAGCCTTGCCTGAGAATGGTGAAACCTGATGGTAGAGCAAGTGCGATAGCAGGGCCAGAAGCTTCGTGGAGCCAGGTTTCTGTGATGGCTAGTAGGTCAATGTTGTTGTCGGTTATGAGATCGTAAATCTCATTTGTATGCGCTGGGAGGGAGTGTACATTGATGAGGCACATTTAATGTGGGGTGTATGTAGGTTTTTAGTGGAGGTTTAGGTGGGGGTGGAGTTAGGTGGGTCATGTGTAGTGGCAGTGTAGGGCCTGAGGTGCTTGATGGGTGACTGCTTGCATTTGTTCGTGGGTTTGAGGCGAGGGGGGAGATTGTGTGTAGAGCAGAAGCCTAGTCTATGGTTTCTGCGTGCTGTAGGAATGGATTGAGTGCTGTCTTCAGCAATCAGTGTACAAGTTCTGAGTCTTTCCAGTCTACACATCGTTGTGCGGTAAGGTGGTGAAGAGGATCTCTCTGCTAGTGATGGGTGATTTAGTAGTGATGTATCAATGGTAGTGAGTTGAGAGGTAGTGGTGGCCGGGCTAAGCCGTGTTTATTTGGGATGGGGGAGTGCAGTGATTAGTGAGATGGCAGAGAGTATGATAAGGAAGGAGAGCCACGTGGTGAAAGAGGTGGAGAGCTTACTGACCATCATTGTATGCAGTGTGGTTTAAAAAAACAGTCGGGCAGATTCGATTTTGCGCAGGAGGCCTAAAATCAGCAGTAAGCAGAATGAGCGTGTGTCCTAAAAATCACAGTAGGCAAATTCGATTTTGCACACGGGGCCTAAAATCAACAGTAGGCAGAATGAGCAGTGTGTCCTAAAAATCACAATAAGCAAATTTGATTTTGCGCAGGAGGCCTAAAATCAACAGTGGGCAGATAATATCAAAAGCCATCTGGTACAGGCTGCAATATATCGCATTAGACTGGTTCCGACCTGGCAATGGGCAAGTGTGTCAATAGTAGGTTATTATAAGCTGCGGTAAGTAACACAGGGCTAGTTCTTACATAGCAATGGGCAGGTAAAAAACAATAGGCTAATTAAATGTTAAGGTGGTGGCATAGGGCTAAAGTAAGGCCAACCTAGGGTGGGCCGTTACAGTACGAAGTATGCAGCAATAGTATAGAATTCAGAGCGCGACAGCGATCTAGGTAAAGTGTGCAGTGGTGTATTGCATATGGCATATAGAGGTTGTGTTAGTGAGGTAACGAGGAATAAAGTAACAATACATAGTGGACAGGCAGTACATAGGTCAGAGAGTAGTAGACATGATATGGTGGGTCTAAACCAGAGATAGGTTGCAGAATGGGCAACAAATGTCAGCAGAGCTCGTAATAGTGAAGACAAGGGTTCACTGTCAGGGCAGGTAATACCTACTTCCTGATATGTATGATCAGATGGAAGCGCTTCCTCGCGCTCCACGATGTGAACAGGGCCTTTTCATCGTGGGCCTTCGCAGGAGTGGGCCAGCTTCCACCTTCCGGCGATGTGTTCTGGGTGATGTAGAAAGGGTGTTGCTTAGCAACGTGATATCAGTCTCATTCTCGTGCCGAGAAATACACGGCGGCCATTGTTGACGCAGGCATAGTTCGGGACAAATGCTGTGATAGTGTTGCGCGGCTGGGTGAAACTATTGGTGGATGGAGGTTTCACAGGGACACAAGCCTTTGAATGAACATACCTCACAAAATTGGAGGTGCAGATGGAAACAGCTGCTTGATTATATTGTGGTTACAGAAAGCAAAAAGGAATGATGTGTTTCAAATCACTTCAACAATGATTGGTTGGCATTAGTGACAGTATACATGAATCCATACATTACACACTTGCATTGGCCTATTCTAAGCATGTGGTAAGAGTGATGTCTATGCAGGTTAGCTCATTTCTAATGATTTCACCTTCATTCTCAGGATCCATGATGGGATTGTGAGTTGAAATACATGTAACAATCCAACTAGGTCTTCTATTGGCTGTTACAGGAGGAGTAAATGTGGAGTGAGTAAGCACAGATTTCTTGACCAATCAACATCTTGAGATAACATCTAAGTTCCGTTTTAAATGACCGAAGCGGATTGGCACCAGAATACTGTTCTCGTCATTAAGAACTGTGGATTGGTAATGCCCCCAGGGCCATAGTTAGAAGCCCAAGCAAAGCCCCAGACTGGAAATGGCCCCCATCCTCGGGTCATATTGCCATTATTACCCCGGCACGTTGTACCAGGGTACTTATTGTAACTTTTCTCGGGTCGTGAAACAGCGCTGCACCCGTTTCTTGACTCGAGAAAAAACAAATGCCCGCCGGGTATCGGGAGAAGGGACTACACGTAGAAAGGTGGTGGATTTACTTCCAGCTCACAAACTCTGAGTGAAGTGCAAGGGCAGTGGATGTGTAAGTTGCTCCCATTGGAGACCAGATACAAGGCAATGAATCTGCTTCTTACGGCTGTACCGTCGTAACTTGAACTGGAGACCATTTGAACACTATAATATAGTATATTTTCTTTTGTTAACTCGGGAACATGAGCCAGGAATCTTTAATGCATACTTGTATTGTTTGTTTGCCATAACGTAATTGATCTTCGAATACAACTGCAACTTCCATTATTGACGAGGTAACACATTTTAGAGTGCCATAAATTCTATACAATATCCTTTTAGCAGGTAATTCTAAAAAAAGTATGTTTCCATTTCATAACCGTTCATGATATAGTCAAGACTCTCACAACAAAACAGGTTTGCCCAGAGTGGGATATGTGTAGGGAAGCAGTAACTGTGTATACATGGGAGGATATGTCCAAGAGGCAAATAATTATTTAATTGCCTGGTGGTCTTGCTGAATCATTTTCGAAAGTGAATCAGCAAGACCACTGCACTGTCACCAGTGGACTGTCACTAGCATTCGATCTTCAGTTACAGAAAGTGCCAAACTATGGCGTACGTATTTCTCTAGTATTCAGGTATGAAGCGGGCTACTCATATTCATGCTGTGAGCAATCCCACACTCGTTCTGCTGTAAGCAGGGACATCATTTGACCAAAAGGCTAGCTGTGGCGGAAGTGACATCACATGACCCATGACCTCTGATGACACCACAGGAAGTAATGTCATTTGACCACGCTCCAAGTTACATCACAGGAATGATAGCATATGATCTTTCACCCCTTGACAAAAAAGGACGTGGTATCACATAGCACTAAGAAAAATATGTATATGATATCACTGTAATATGATGTACATTTCATACAAGAATGTCTCACCATATGTAGCATTAATATCAGTGTGTATAGGCCCATATTACCGAATTACTGTGAATGTTAGCAGACGTCCAACACAACAACCTGGACTATTTTACATCACTCAGGCTAAACCATAAACAGAGCATCTCAAAGAGGCCTAAACCTCAAAGCACAGACATCCAGTGCCTGGCAAGTGTCTGTCCACAGAGTTGAAACAACAATTGACCAACACAAGTCCAACCAGAAAAACGATGGTCTGGAGGGTTACCCAGATATGTGCCAGTGGTTATGAATGATTTGAAACTTCCAGGCATCACCTTTCTGTTATGTTTATTTGTTAAGCAACCCACATTTTTGGTTTTTGTCAGATGGGAGATAGAGGGGAAGGGTGTGTTACAGGTCACAGTAATTGTCTGTTTTTTTTTATTTTAAAATGTAAATGTCAGTCCCTCAATAACCGTATCCTAACAAGCAGATTCGAACACAAAAGAAGTTTTCAAGATTCTAAAAGAACTCGAATCTCCAGCCACCCCCCCGCCGGACACCTGCACTAAAGACAGTAAATGGTGTGTCAACATCCAGCAAGCTTTATTAAATAAAATCTCTATGCTACAATCTAAAATCAAAGAAAAACAAGAAAGTTGGAAGCTGGACAACCGTCCACGCACCCCTGCTATGGTCCTCCCTCTAGACGCCTCTAATATCAAACCTTTTTCTTTCTCCCCTCTCACTATTGCTGAGGTGGAAAACATCATCATGAGAATCAAACCTTCAAACTGTCAAGGTGACCCGTGCCCCGCTGCCATCATTATGGGCTAGGCCCACGAGTTGACCCTATTCATCACGACCTTCATCAACTCCTCCTTTAAAACAGGCATTGTCCCTGACAACCTAAAGGACGCATGGGTGATCCCATTGCTTAAAAAACCCTCTCTAGACCAAAGCATACCCACTAATTTCAGACCTATAACCACCGTCCCGTTCCTGCTCAAGATCTTAGACCATGCATCATACCTACAGATCCAAGACTACTTGGAATCTAATAATCTTCTAGGTCTACGACAGTCTGGATTTCGCCCGAGAAATGGGACTGAAACGGCTCTGATAGACTTAAAAACCCAAATCGAGGTTCTGAAGGACAAGGGCAGACTAGCTATGCTACTCCTTCTCGACCTCTCTGCGGCCTTCAATCTGGTCAACCACCAAATCCTATGCAGACACCTTCACTTGGCTGTCCACTTCTCGGTTTCAGCCTCGGCCTGGATCAAATCCTTTCTGAGTAACAGATCCATGAGGGTCTTCTCCCCGACCGAAGCTGCGGACCCCGCTCCAATTCTTTGCGGCGTTCCTCAAGGATCTTGCATGTCTCCTACACTCTATAACATTTTTACTAAACCGCTCTTTGATGTACTTGATTATCTGGGTGTCTCCTATACAAACTATGCGGACGACACCCAGATACTCATCCCCATCACTGGAGACTATTTAGTTGACACCAAGGCCCTTAACAACGTCTACCTGGTCATCCAGGCTTGGATGGCCCAACACCAACTATGCCTCAACGACGACAAGACGGAGCTCCTCGTCCTGGGCTCTGCGCAGCGTCTCAATAAACTAGAGCCCTCCTACCAATCATTTATCATAGATGGTAACACCATCAAAGTCTCTAAAGACACAAAAACATTAGGCTTTTACATTGACACCACTCTAACCTTATCCCAACAAATAAATGCAGTCAGATCAGCCTCTGCATACACCTGTAAACTCATCGCAGCCTGTAGACCTTATCTGACTACTCCTAACAGCGTCACCCTAGCCAGAACCCTTATTATGTCTAAAACTGACTATTGCAGTGCCCTATACTTAGGAACTACTCAAGGGAATCTGAACAAACTGCAAATCACCCAGAACAATGCTATTAGAGCAGTACTAAACATCCCACGCAACCACCACATCTCCGAATCTAGAACAAACTTACATTGGCTACCTGTCAAGCAGAGAATTTCATTGAAAACTCTTGCCCTCACACACAAATGTCTGGCTAACAAAGCCCCCCCTACCTCTGTAGTCGGATCTCACTCCATTCTTCCACCCGACCTCAAAGAACTGCCCAGACCCACTGCCTATCGATCCCTAGATTCAAACTCCAAAAAGCTGGGGGCACGAGCTTCCCTGTCCTTGCCTCAAAGCTGTGGAATGCCCTCCCTATCTCCATCAGATCTGAAGACTCAATTAACACCTTCAAGTCTAAAACGAAATCCTGGCTTTTCAACCAGAACTGAGACACTCCCACATATGTTCTACACACTACAACCCTACAAGTACTGCCTCTGCCGGCCACCCCCTTTGCTCCCTGCTTGATGTGCATGCCCACCTTTATGCCTCCATTGTTAACATCTTGTAACTCATGTACTTAGCTAAGTCTGTATATTTTCCATGTATATAATTATGTATATATCTATATATATATATAAGTTTTGTTTGTGCCCATTTTGTATGTATATAATTTATGTATATATATACGTTTTTGTATGTAACCTCTGCACAAGTTGCGCCCTGATGGCTCCGGGCCTGATGGTGCGCGTTATAAATAAACAAAATACAAAATACAAATACAAATACAGCAGAAGCAGATCTATTACATCACCCATAGTAAAGACCCATTTTATTATTTTCTTTGGTCCTTTATATCTTGCTTAATGCCAGCCTCCTCCAGTTTCTAAGCACTGGAACAGGAACTGAACGCATGTTGCACTGCATCTTCTTGTTCCCAAAACAATTACATTGCCCCTGAGTAGTTATGGTTAAGTTGCTAAACCCATAGGAAGAGCACTTTTTGGGCGGCTTATAACTTCGTTCCCCCTGGATGAATCCACACCAAACTTTGCAAAAAAAGTATATGGCCCACTCTGAATTGTTTGGTGAGGTTTGGTGCAGGGGGGAAAAGTTATAGGGGGTCCCTTTTTTTCCCATAGACTGAAGGGGGAAAAAACTTTGCTCACGCCTACAGCCCAAATCGCTGGATGGAGTTTTACCAAATTTGTGGCAGGAGCAGCGGCTTGGCCCCGAAAGCGTACTTTTGTAAATTTGGTGAAAGTCTGTCTGGTATTTTTTTTTAAAACGACCAAAAAGTAGGTCCCAAAAAATTAGTGATATCTATGTCAGCTCCGCGGACACACTTCCCTGTTCGCTCCGCGGGCAGGACACCGATTGGCTAATCGGCTCGCGTCATGTCCGCGGACATGCGACATGTCCCCTGATTGGATGGTGAAGAGTGTGAAGTGCGTCAGATTTTTGGAAACGCCCGCCATCTTGGATCCGTGCATGGTGTCCGTGGACATTGCGGTAAAAACATATTAAAAAAACACAACATTGCACTTGTCAAACTTCTCAAATAATCTCTGGGGAGGTGAGCGGTGATGAGGATGGGATGGGATATGGCTGCAAGAAGCAAAAAAACTGGTGTTTTTTGTCGCGAAGGTGCCAACAGTTAGTATGTTCGTGAACAGTCCTGTGCAGGACCGGAATAAGTGGTTGACTTACAATCTATGTTTACAAGTCCACCATTTACATTTCTGCCTCACCATCTGCATTGTCACTGAAATAATGCAATTAACTTGAAAATTAGTGAAGGTTGCAGGCTAAAAGCACTGTGCAGAGAAGTGATACAGTACCCACTGCTCAGGGGTAAGGCAACTTTGCAATGACAGAATGCGCCCTACTCCAACATTGAACTAGAGGGTACACAAAAAAGAGTCAAAGGGCCTCATTACAACTCAGGCGTTAAGGGTTAACGCCACCGTTAACCCTTAACGCCTGATTCTGATTTTAACGCCTGCTTTTAGCAGGCGTTAAAATCCATGGCGCTAACCCGCCATGGTGCTAATTACGATGCCGTAATTTACGGCGGCGTAATTAGCGCCTTCCCCACTCCCATTATGCCCTATGGGGCAAAAATGGGAATGGGGAAGGGAAAATGGGAAATGGGGATTTACCGCCCCACTCACCTTGGAATGGGGCGGTAAATCCGCCATCCACCATGGTGTAAACGGAGTTTACACCATGGTGGTAAAGTTGGTGCACTTAGCACCAAGGTTGTAATGAGGCCCAAAGTGTTTCTAGCAATAGCCCCATGTGGGATTGTTGCTTCTGCAGTCTGCAATGCCAATCTTACCATGTGGTATTACAGAGTAATACTACATTTCGAATGCACATTCTTCTATATTGTTTATATTGGTTGCCCAATATTTATTAATATTAAATAGAAGTAATTTCAGGTTATTTTACACTCTTAATTAAAATGCTTGATGTTTATAAATTGATGTGCTTGTGCTACACCCAGAGCGCGACAAAGAAAGGGCTATTGATGTCTGTGTTAAAATGTAATTAAAGTAATAATGGAGTCAGACTGGCACCCCCTACAGTCAGCACCTCAGGCAGCCACCTGCACTGCCTGATGCAAAGACCGCCCTGCACGTGCATGAAAATTTCAGTTGTTGCAAAGTAAAAATGTATTTTAATTCTGAGTGAAGGTCACCAGCTTTGAATTTTTGTTTGCGAGCTCAGGAAGCCCACGCATCGGACGCAAGGTTGAATTGTTTTTTGACCTTGAGAGAAAGGGACCATTCCAAAAGGAATTGAATGAAGGAGGGTTTTTATAATGTAAGATATGATAAGGTTATGTATTCAAAAAGTGGTCTAAGCAACATGTAAATTCAGTTTAAGAAAAATTGTTGGTGCGAACGGAGTCTGCCTTACGGTCTGTGTTACGCCAAGAGAATGGAAATGATGAATGTAATGTAAGTTTAATTTTGGATGATTTTATACTCGAACGAGCATCAACTTATCATTATCTGAGCATTATTTGTGGGTTACATTGTACTTGTTTGTTCTGTGTGGCATATTACAATGAAACGCAAGTATAACCTTTGTGTGTAATGTTCTTTTTACCATCCAGATGGGCAGGCCAGCATTGATGCATGTAGACCACTACTCAGTTCTCCCAGATTCAACGCCAATATTTCATTAAAATGCCATGCATGAGCACATAGAATTGTAGCGTCAGCTTTCGTATCCCGTTTAGAGTTGATCATACTACATAGCAATGTTCTCGGAAGTAAATTGTAATAAATATCGGCTAGTGAGACATATTTCTATTATGTTTCCGAAACAGGTACATTTTGCCATTTTGCGATTGTCATAGATTCCAGATGCCACCTGATGGATTTTTTAATCGGCAGCTCCAGCTACTTGCGAACAACTGGATGTGTTTGACAGTGTTTGACAGTTTTTTGGGACGATAGGCAAGGGCAGATATGCCCTTACGCTGTACTAGCGATTAGGAGCAACATAACATCCTTTACGGTGGTCTAGCCTGAAGTTGATGCACAAGCCCTCGAATTCACTGTGCGGCCCAATCGCTTCTTTTATCCAAAACGAACACCTTGTGGATGCAAAAAGAACAACGCGTGACTCAAGATAAACATTTTGGATCGCGAGCGAAGAAGGACATTTATAATTTGATTGAATATGGCAATAGTTGGATGTTTCCAGATCGTTTATTGTGAAATAAAAGTACTTCACAAATTGTACAGTCTTGTTGTTTCTTTTTAAAGTATGGTTCAGTATTCTGAATTGTGCCGTGCTGTGTTGTGAGAAGTTGTGTGTTCATTTTTGCGTTCTGCGTCACGTCACGTAGGTGATAACTGGGCGCGTTTGGGTACGCTGCTCAGTAATGTCACTGAGAAAGGCGGACAATATCACTAGGTTTGGTGATGTGAGGCTCAGGGGCGGGGCATATGATTTAGTGCCGTCAGGGCAGTTCACCTGTAACGCTCACCTGGTATCCATGGGGACGTCACTCAGCCTGTTCTGACCTCTTACGACCTCGAACCCTTCCCTGGAGGCTATTCAACTGGAGACTGGGCCTGAAACACAGGATTGGTAGAGTTTAACTCCCTATTGTCTCTGTGTGCTTGAACCCCTTCTTCCCCGAGGTCCAACCCTTCCCTTTGATTCACAACTCAACTTGTTTTCTTGGATAGTGTGCTCTCCATCCTGCTTTGAGCGCAGGGGCACGTTGATTGATGCAGGCTTGTTGCTGCTTAGTTACTTCAATGGCAAGAGTCCGACAGGTAAGTATAATGAGTCGTTTGAACAGTTCTCTAACTTTGTTCCTTTCCTTCCTTAGATGATGGTCGGTGTCTGGGGATGGTGGCGTGCTGCTGAGATGAGTAGCGCTGAAGGTGAGTGAGAGCGCGATATGAGATGCACCCTTTTCGTATTTGTATTGAACTGAGTAATTTTTCTGTGTCTTTTAGGTGCCGCGACATTTTCAGTGTGGATGCTGGTTATGAAGAACAAATGCAGTGAGTAAGCGCGGTTTGCGACGCCTCTAGATGTTTCCACGCTAACCTGGAGTGTCTTTTCCCTATTGCAGATGGATGAGAAGTTCCGGAGACAGAGTTCCCCCAGATCGGCTGGGATTCAGGTAAGCGTTTGAAGCTCAAACAGTATTTAAAAATAAGCGAAGATTTGCAGTATGCTTACTAATGCTTTTTTTCTGTTCTTTTCCCTTTTCGTTAGGAAGCGGCGTGCCGGGATGGGAATGACACCGCCGAAGATGCCTGCAGAACAGAAGGAGCGATGAATGATGGGCAGAAGCGCTGCAAGGTAAGGCTGTTCCTAACGGTGTTCTTGTTCTAGCAGGAGTTGAGCACAGAAGAAAGATGTAGGCCTACTGGAGACCGATCCGAACACGGTGAGTGTCACGCTGCAGGTGCAGAAAACGCAAAGCATGTTTCTCAGCCTGGGCGTGGCTTAAATAGTCTCTGGGTATCCCAGGTGTCTCTGGGCTGAACCACACCCAAAAGACTAGACTGCACGTGCAGTTCTGGGACCCGAAATATGTGGGGGCATCCATCTTGTCCCCATTAATGCAATACAAGTCCAATCCCCAATGTTACCCTATGGGAGTGAGTGAGTCTGGTGCCACAAGCGGCAAGTCTGACTCCAGGTGGGTCTTTGGAGGGATGGAGAGGCCCTACAGGGCCATGTAGGTGATTGTGGCCTGGCTCCATCCTGACATCTTGCAGGGCTGGGGACATGAGGGGCAGGAATCATGACAGCACTCCCCCCCAAGGTCCCTCTCAAGGTGGCTCTTCTGTCTGGTCCTGGTTTGGCTGGATGGTTTTGATGAAATCGTCTAAGCAAGCAAGGTGCATGGATGTACTCACAAGGCTCCCATGTCCTGTCTTGTGGACCATACCCCTTCCAGTCTACTAAGTAGTATAATTTGGATCTGACGTACTTTGAATGTAGGATGTCCTTGACTTTGAATTCTGGCTCCCCGGCGACTACTGCTGGCTGAGGTGGCGTTGCTACCCGGGTCCAAGGTTGAACAGGTTTAAGGAGAGACACGTGGAACACAGGATGAATCTGCATGTTTGACGGCAAAGCTAGTCTGACCGCCACAGGATTTATCACGGAGGAGACGGTGAACGGACCCAGGTATCTTGGACGGAAAGTTTGGGTTCCTTTAAAGGAACCGTGTTTAGACGCCAGCCAGACTTTGTCTTCCGCTTGGTAGTTGGGGGCCTTTGCTCAGAGTTGATCAGCAAACTTCTTTTGGTGATTCTTAGCTTGAAGTAGGTGTTCAGCTGCCCTTTTAAAGGTTTGAGAAATGGTTGTGTGCAAGGTTTTGACTGCTGGCATCTCCAGGGTTGTAGGAACGTCCAACTCAGAAGTACGTGGGTGCCTGCCATACATGGTATAAAAGGGTGTCTGCCCAGTGCTGGTGTATTGGGAATTATTATAAGCATATTCAGCTATCCATAATAGGTCGAACCAGCTTCCTTCAGCTTGGTGTAACATGCAACGCAGATACTGCTCGAGCGTCTGATTTGTCCTCTCAGTTTGACCATCCGTTTGGGGATGGTGACTGGTGGATAGCCGGATGTCGATCTGGGCCATAGACCAGCATTTTCTCCAGAAGTTAGATACAAACTGAGTACCTCGGTCTGAGACCAAAATTGAAGGAAACCCATGGAGCTGTACGATGCCTTCAAGAAATACCTTTGCCAGAGTGGAAGCATTTGCGAGCCCCTTAAGAGGAATGAAATGTGCCATTTTTGAAAATAGGCCCATGACTACAAGAATAGTGTTAAACCCTTGACTGGGTGGCAAGTCAGTAATAAAATTGAGGGACAACGTGTGCCAGGGTGCTGGTGGGATTTCCAATGGTTGTAATAGCCCAGCCGGGTTCTGCTTGGATGACTTGTTTTGAGCACACACTCCACAAGATAGGATGAATTGGATAATGTATTTATGCCACGTGGTCCACCAATAATTTCGTTTTACCTTGGCTAGGGTTTTAGAGATTCCGGGGTGGCCCTCGATCAAGAAATCATGATAACCGGACATTACTTGTTCTCGTAGTTCTTGGTTTGGTAAGAATAAAAGATTCCTGAAGTAGGGCAACTGATCTTTTATCATGTAATGTTCTCCTTGCGCACTCCACACTTGTAATTGCTCCGGAGTCATCAGGTTTTGGATTTCTTCATGTAATTCTTTCTGAGTTATGGTTGCTGTGATTCCTAGGAGCTTGTCAATCGGAATGATTGCTATTGGGTTAGGGGTCTGATACCCTTGCTCTTCCACCCCTATATGGGAAAGGGCTTCGGCCTTCCTGTTTTTCACCCCTGTTTGAAATGTAATCACGTAGTCATATTCAGCAAAAAAAGAGCCCAACGTAGTTGTCGTGAGGATTGGGTCTTTGCCGTTTTTAGGTACTGGAGGTTCCGGTGGTCAGTTTATATGGTGATTGTGTGTCTGGCGCCCAAGAGGTAGTGCCGCCATGCCTTAAAGGCTGACTTAATGGCCAGGAGTTCTTTGTCTGTGATAGCGTAATTGAGTTCTGGGGGTGTGAATTTACACGACCAGAAGGCAACAGGGTGTAACTGGCCTGTTTCAGGGTCCTTTTGTGAGAGGACGGCTCCCATAGCCATTCTTGAGGCGTCCGTTTCCACCAGGTATGGGAGTTCAGGGCTAGGGTGGCGTGAAATTGGGGCAGATGTGAATCTTGCTTTGAGTTCCTGGAAAGCCTCCTCGGCTTGTGTTGTCCACTGGAACTTTTTGTTGCTTTTCCTTAGTAATGACGTGATGGGATGCACGATTTGCGAAAATCCTGGGATGAACAGGCGTAAGAAGTTTGCAAAACCCAGCATACTTTGAACCCCCTTGAATGAATTTGGGGATGGCCAGTTCAGGATAGCATCTACCTTCTGTACATCCATTCGGATTCCATTCGGGCTGAGAATAAAGCACAGGAATTCCACCTCGGAGACGTGGAATGAGCACTTTCCGAGCTTGGCCTAGAGCTGGTGTTGACAGAGTTTCTCCAATACGGATCGGACGTGTTTAACGTGGTCCTGCTTTGATGCGGAATATACTAGGATATCGTCGATGTACACTAGAGCACAGACATCAATCAATTCCCATAGGACATCGTTCATGAAGTATTGAAATGCAGCAGGCGCGTTGCAAAAGCCAAAGGGGATTACTTGAGATTCGTACAAGCCGTATTTGGTGCGAAAAGCGGTTTTCCTTTCGTCCCCCTGTTTTACAAGAACAATGTTATATGCCCCCTCAGGTCTAGTTTTGTGTAGATTTGGGCATCTCTGACTTGATCAAGCAATTCAGGGATCAGTGGCAGGAGGTAGCGGTTTTTTATGGTAATCTGGTTCAGTGTGCGATAGTCGATGCATGTTCTCAAGTCCCCCTCCTTTTTCGGTACGAAGAATAGAGGAATGGCTGCTGGATACTTGGAGGGACGGATGAACCCGTTGGCAAGGTATTGGTCAAGATAGGCCTTCAGGTGCTGGTTTTCTGGTTCTGTGAGTGCGTAAGTTCGCCCACAAGGGATTTGTGCGCCGGGTATCAGGTCGATTTGGCAATCGCATGGTCTATGCAGTGGCAGGGTATTAGCCTGTTCTTTCTGAAAGACATCTTGAAAGTCCTGGTATTCACTTGGTAGGGTGTTGATTGCCACAGTCGCAAGCGTGGAGGTTCTGGTGTCTATTGGTTGTTTCTCTTAGCGATAACATGTGTGGGCGCAAGTCTCAGGCCAATTCTTTTGCTCGCCAATTTATTCGAGGATTGTGAGCTACCAACCATGGCATTGCCAAAAAAAACGGAACTGTGGTGCCTTAATGAGGTCGATAACGATAGATTCTTGGTGTCCATCCTGGCACAGAAGGGTTAAAGCTGCAGTGCATTGGGATACTGGACCAAAAGCTATTTGCGTGCTATCGACAGTGGTAACAGTGTCAGAGGTTGATTTAGGGCATAACGGAAGCCGGAAGCCCCATCTTTGCCGCAAGATCCTGGTCGATGTAATTCCCAACGGCTCCACTGTCTATGTACGCTCTTACTGCATGCATCCAAGATGGTTGTTGGTGATTGATCAAGACCATAGATAGTGCAAAATGGGAGGTCTGTAGTTCACTTTCTTCGCTCGACAAGTGGACCCCTACACTTGCCGGGCTGGGGAGTTTTCCGATTCCTTGATGGTAACTTCCTTGTCCGTGGCCCCAACCGTCCTCCTCGGTGGCTTCACAGGGCACTCTTTAAGGAAATGACCTGACCTTCCACAGTACAGACATAACTGCTGCTGTCTCCTTTTATCCCTTTCCGCTTTAGTCAAGGGGGATCTCACCCCCCCAATTTGCATTGGTTCTCCTGAACCTTCCGTTGTTCGGGCAGTATTGTCTTTTGAACGTACAAACATAGGGCGAGGGTCCGGTCTGGTTCGATCTGCTCTTCGGTCCTGCAACCTATGATCCAGTTGAACAACAAGGTCAATGAATTCTGAGCAGTCTTTTGAGGGGTTCACTACTTGTGCGAGAACATCCTTGAGCTCCCCCCGCAACCCTCAATGAAATAACGTGGTTCTCTTCTCCACTGGCCATTCTGCTTCAACCACGAGTCTATTAAACGTGGCTATGTATGTTAATAGGTCTTGATTCCCTTGGGTTAGGGACAGAAGTTCGTTGTCTAATGCCTGCCCATGAGTACGATGGGCGAACAGCTTTTTCATCTCCTGCTGAAAGCCCCTGAAGTCATGCAGCAAAGGATCATCTTGTGTCACAAAGGGTACAGACCAGTCCGCTGCGCAACCATTCAGGTAGGGTAGCACAAAAGTGACCCGTGATTAGTCATTCGGAAAGGCCCCTGGCCTACAAAGGAAGTGCAGGCGGCACTGGTTCATGAACGTTGCAAACCTCTTCGGATCCCCCGTAAATCGTTCGGGCGGGGCCAAGGGAACTGCCCCAGGAAGGGTTATCTGAACGGGATTGGATGATTGGATGATGGTGCTGGCATCGAGGGCACCTTCCCGGCAAGGGTGCATGCCCTGCTTGTGACTGGAGAAGTTGCCGGCTTAAATCATCAGTGGCTACTATCAGCTCTCTCCTCAGGGTGTTGGTCTCCTGCCTGGCTGCATGTACTTCGGAACGTAGCTGCCCCAACATGTGGGCTAACTGGTCGGTTTCTGACGTTTCCATGACGCCCAGGTGGAATTTGATGTGAGGCTTTGCGTTCTGTAACGCTCAACTGGTATCCACGGGGACGTCACTCAGCCTGTTCTGACCTCCTATGACCTCGAACCGTTCCGTGGAGGCTATTCGACTGGAGACTGGGCCTGAAACACAGGATTGGGAGAGTTTAACTCCCTATTGTCTCTGTGTGCTTGAACCCCTTCTTCTCCGGGGTCCAACCCTTCCCTTTGATCCACAGCTCACCTTGTTTTCTTGGATAGTGTGCTCTCCATCCTGCTTTCAGCGCAGGGGAGCGTTGATTGATGCAGGCTCGTTGATGCCTAGTTACTTCACTGGCAAGAGTCCGACAGGTAAGTATAATGAGTCTTTTGAACAGTTCTCTAACTTCATTCCTTTCCTTCCTTAGATGATGGCCGGCGTCCGGGGATGGCGGCGTGCTGCTGATATTAGTAGCACTGAAGGTGAGTGAGAGCGCGATGCACCCCTTTCATATTTGTATTGAACTGAGTTCTTTTTCTGTGTCTTTTAGGTGCTGTGACGTTTTCAGCGCAGATGCCGGTTATGAAGAACAAATGCGGTGAGTAAGCGCGGTATGCAGCGGCTCTAGATGTTTCCACGCTAACCTGGAGTGTCTTTTCCCTCTTGCAGATGGATGGGAAATTCCGGAGACCGAGTTCCCCCAGAGCGGCTGGGATTCAGGTAAGCGTTTGAAGCTCGAACAGTATTTAAAAGTAAGCAAAGATTTGCAGAATGCTTACTAATGCCTTTTTCTGTTCTTTTCCCTTTTCCTTAGGAAGCAGTGTGCTGGGATGGGAATGACACCGCCGAAGATGCCTGCAGAACAGAAGGAGCGATGAATGATGGGCAGAAGCGCTGCAAGGTAAGGCTGTTCCTAACAGTGTTCTTGTTCTTGCAGGAGCTGAGCGCAGAAGAAAGATGTAGGCCTACTGGAGACCGATCCGAACACGGTGAGTATCACTGGGCAGGTGCAGAAAATGCAAAGCATGTTTCTCAGCCTGGGCATGACTTAAATAGTCTCTGGGTATCCCAGGTGTCTCTGGGCTGAACCACACCCAAAAGACTAGACTGCACATGCAGTTCTGTGAACCGAAATATGTGGGGGCATCCATCTTGTCCCCATCAATGCACTACAAGTCCAATCCCCAATGTTATCCTATGGGAGTGAGTGAGTCTGGTGCCACAAGAGCCAAATCTGACTCCAAGTGGGTCTTTGGAGGGATGGAGAGGCCCTTGAGGGCCATGTAGGTGATCGTGGCCTGGCTCCAGCCTGACACCTTGGAGGGCTGGGGAGATGAGGGGCAGGAATCATGACATCACCTTAGGCCAGTGGTCTTCAAATTATTTTGGCCAGGGCCCTCCTGAGCAAAATGTGGGCAGGTTGTGACCCCCCAAAAATGCCAACTGGACAGTACATATTGTGTTATGTTACCTGCTCCCATCACAGTTGCTGGGCTCCCTCATCCCACTCCTACCCAGTCCCTGGTCTCTCCGCACCCCATCACACACCCTGGGCTCTCCCCACTCTGCTCCCACCACTATCCCATGGTTCCCGCCCATTGTGCTCCCACCATAGTACGTGGGTTCCCCTCATCCCGTTTCCAACACAGTCTGAGGGCCAGTGGCAGCTGGTGATTTTTTTAAGTGGAGAGGCATAACTATTTCCTCCAAAAATGCCATAGAGACCAAGCATAATGAGGGTGCCAGAACCAATAAAGGGGGCTTTGGGGGGGGGTTCCCCCTGTGAATGCTTTTTTTAAATAGTGGGTTAAAATGTTGCATTGTAGAGCATACTTTTAACAAAAAAGTGGGTAAATAGCCAAACAGTTTGAAATTGGTGCTGGGGGTCCAGGGGGCAATTATGACTTTTTTTACTGGACATCTATAATAGATGTCCAGTAAAAAGATACCATCCCTGTTCCCTGGGCCCTACTGGGCCTAACACAATCAACATTATATATCAATAGCTCTAAGCCTGTTTTTGCATTAGTATTCTGACAACGCCCCTAAGGACTTGGTGACCTACTAGTCATAGTACTGCCCCCTGCTAGCCTCACCCATAACCCGATCGCACCCCGGCAAAGCGCTCTTGACAACTATCTCCTCCTATGCTATCCCTTTTTTGCATGCTCTAGCCCCGGCAGCCCTCTCATTTTAGGCATTTCTAAGGCGCCACACACCTATACCAGCTGCATATCCAGCGGCCTCAGTGTCCTGCTATAACTGCCAGAACAATAGCATCAGCTTGGCGCAGCTGTCTGACTGTTCAGACTGCCATCACAAATCCAACAACAACTATGCAAACCTGGTCTATTATCATCATGTTTCCCTTCTGCCTGGTACCTCCCAACCTACCCTGCATAGGACTATACTTCCTCTCCCACCCCAATGGTCTCAGCAGACCAGCATGTCCAAGACACCATTCTATCCCTTGCCCCACCCCATTCCTACCCAACATAAACCCATTCCAGCCGGCTCTCACTGAGTCTCACCCCCCGATAGACACTTGCAGTATCCAAAAAGAAATGCACGCCACTGTCCCTTGTATTCCTACCCCCAAGAACAATACTATCAGGAAATCCTATCCCAGCATAGGATCAATGAGACACGACCGCCTCAGATCCAGTACACACACCACCTCTACTCCTCCTAACATAGGCCCAAGAAAAAGCAAACATGAAACCCAACCCAGCTACTCACATCACACACCCAACAGCATCTCTCATCCAGGACACTTCTTGCTCCAATGCCTCCCCCCACCGTACACTCAATAGAAAACCACACCAAGCCATCACCGAGACTATTAAAGGCGCACTTATCAACGCTAGATCTCTAGTCGCACACGCCCTAGACATAGCCGACATAATCTCTCTCAATGATCTTGACTTCATAGCTATTACCGAGACCAGGCTCCATGCAGCATCAGGCCCCACCCTAGCGCTAGCCATCCCTAATAATTATACCATCTACCACACAGACAGACAAACAGCCAAAGGCGGCGGTGTAGCCATTATTGCAAGAAGCTCCCTTAACATAAGACACATACAAAATAAATCACTCCCTTTTGCAGAATTACTCACCATCAAACTATCCACAACCAACACAAGCACAATCACCATCCACCTCATCTATAGACAGCCAGGACCCATATCCTCATTTAACAACGATATACCTCTCCTGCTTTCCAACAACACCAAACTCAACTCACGATTACTCATTCTAGGTGACATCAACCTCAGACTCAATGACGAGAAAGATGACAAAGCAAGTACCATCGCTAATACTATCTCAGAATTAGGACTCACCCACCACATCTCCCAACCCACACACAATAAAGGCTGCATCCTCGACTGGATAGCAGACCTCAACTGCAACACCGCCATCCTCTTCAACACTCCATGTGCCTGGACTGACCATCACCTCATCACCTTCACCATCAACAAAGACAAACATACACCTGAGACCCCTCCCAACGCTCCACCCACACTCACAAGAAACAGAAAAAACATCACAATCGAGAAACTCCTCCCTCTACTCCAAACCATCATCGAATTCCCACCCACCATTACCAACCCCACCGATTTAGTAGACCTCTATAGCACAACCATTCTCAAGGCCATAAATACTGTAGCACCACTCAAACTACGGAAAGCCAAACCTCGCGCGCATCTCAAATCCTGGTTCACTCCCGAACTAAAAACTCTCGGCAAAAATAAAAGTCAATCTGAATCAGTATGCAAACAATCCCCCTCTGCCAACAACAAACCATCCTACTCCCTATCCTCCAACACCTACAAGTCAGCAATCATCCAAACAAAATAAAACATGCACAACGAGAGAATCTGTAATGCAAAATCCAATACCAAAGAGCTCTTTAACATCCTGAGAGACCTTGAGTCCCCATCTCCCATCCCAGACACATGTAACAAAGACATCTCTTGGTGTGCCAACATCCAAGAAGCACTCCTCGGTAGAATTGCCATGTTACAAGCCAAAATTGAGTCAAAGAAAGAAAGTCTCACCTTCACTGACAATCCCATATCTCTCACCCACACCCCACGAATGGACGATAACAACCTATTCGAATTCTCCGCCATCACTACCAAAGAGGTTCAAGACATAATTAACTTTCTGAAACCCTCCAAATGCCATGGTGACATTTGCCCTGTGCCAGTTATCAAAGACGCTGCCCAACATCTGGCCCCTTTTATCACATCCCTCATTAACTCATCCTTCACATCCAGCATAGTACCTTACAACTTTAAGGATTCCTGGGTTCTACCTCTACTCAAGAAACCCTTGCTAGACCCCAGTGTCCCCACGAATTACAGACCTATTACTACTGTGCCCTTCCTCCTAAAAATCCTTGACAGAGCTGCCTACCTGCAGATCCAGAACCACCTAGAGAAACATGACATTAGGACAAAGACAATTGGGCTTCCGCCCCAAACACGGCACTGAGACAGCCTTGATCAATCTCAAGACACAAATGGACAACCTCAAAGACAACGGCAAACTAGCCCTTCTTCTCCTCCTCGACCTTTTGGCCGCCTTCGATTTGGTAAATCACAATATTCTTTGCAAACATCTAGCCTCAGCAGCGAAATTCTCTGACAAGGCCAATGCCTGGATACAATCCTTCCTGAATAACAGATCCATGAGGGTCTTTGCCCCCACAGCCTCTTCCGAACCTGCCCCCGTTACATGTGGCATCCCCCAGTGCTCCTGCGTCTCCCCCACACTATATAACGTGTTTACTAAACCTCTCTTCGACATACTGGACCATTTGGGTGTCATCTACACAAATTACGCAGATTACACTGAAATACTCATCCCACTAACAGGTGATTACGCCACCGACAACACAGTCCTCAACAACATTTACTCCATTATCCAAGAATGGATGGCCAAACACGGCATCTGCCTCAACGACAACAAGACTGAACTTCTCCTTGGCTCCCAATCTTGACTCATCAAACTTGACAAACATTATCAGACATTTACCATTGACGGCAACAACATTTCCGTCTCCAACAATGTCAAAACTCTCGGGATTTACCTTGACTCCTGCCTCACACTGACAAGACAAATCAACGCCATCTCATCCGCCACCGCTTACACATGTAAACTCATCAATGCCAGTAGACTTTACCTCTCGACCTCTAACTGCACCACATTAGCCAGAGCACTAGTTCTCTCTAAAGTTGACAAATGTTTATCCAACCAAGCACCTAGATACCTCTCAGACAACTTCACGCAACACACCCCAACTCGCCCAAGCAGATCAGCCCAAACACATTGCTTAAACATCTCCAGATTTAAGCTCCAAAAAGCAGGCGGCACAAGCTTCCCAGTGCTTGCCGCTAAACTCTGGAACTCACTACCAACTGAGCTCAGATCCAAACCATCCTTTCACCGATTCAGACACAGCGCCAAAACTTGGCTTTGGCCAAAAAAGACTAAACTCCAACTTATTATTACACAAATGTATTTACTACATGGATAATCTGCACAATTCAAATCTTGTAAATATGTCATTGTGTATATACTATCAGCAATTGCTTTAGAATGTCTACACTACCTGTATTGATTAACTACTGACCATGCATGTAGTATTGGCTACCTGTAACCTTGCCAAGCGCCTGGATGCCCCAAGGCCAGGCGGCGCTATATAAATAATAAACTCAAACTAAACTAAAACTAAAACTAAAACATGATTACGTGTGTATGCAAATCGCTGCACATTTATACAGCAATCACTCTATCATTGACACGAGCATCCATCACCATACATTCCCTCATAACATAAGCATACACGCATCCATACACATGTTTAAATAAAAACAATGAACATAAACGTACCTTCTGCATTGGCTTGCGTGTGGGTGCTGAAACGCCCTGCTCTAGGCTGCTCTGTCCGTATGTGCGAGGGGACGCAGGAGCTCCTCCTCGGACATACAGACATGCAGTGCCCCAGCCAGCATTTTCAATGAGCTATATAATTCTGGCGAAGCAAAACACCCCAGCACTTGTATGGCTCAGTGAGCATGTGCGGCTGGGGAACTAAACTGAACTGTCAAAGGGAAACAATTTTCCCTTTGACAGTTCAGCCAACCCAGGAGCACTCCATCAGCTGGAAAAAGCAGCTGAGGGAGTGCTTACTGTTTCACTGGGCTGGCTCCTTAGCTCCTCCATAATGGATGAGCCACCAGGCTCGGACTGGGCTATAGGGCAATGCCTGTACCAAAAATGTAAAATGCTAGTGTGGGCCAGTCAAAATGGGCCACCATTTTGACGATGTGGACCAGTTTGATGAGTAATTTTGACCATTGCTGCTGAATATATCACAATTTACTTACATTTTAACACAAAGCACCCCCTTGGGTACTATTGAAACAGTGGGCCTCATTACAACCCTGGCGGTAGCTGTGCTGGTAATACCGGCACGGCTGCCGCCGGAGTTGCATCCGGGTCTGGCACCCGGGAATGGGCAATTACCGGCTCATGCCGAGTTAGGCGGACCTGATAAATGCCCTTTCGCAGGTGCCTGTACCGGTAGATCCCCATTCCCATTTGAGCCCCAGAGGGCTCAATGGGAATGGGGAGCTTGGATGCACCGGCACCGTTAATAACGATGCCAGTGGATCTGACGAGCTGTGCTTGTGGGTGCCTCACGGCCTGCCAGGTCAGACCAGGCTGTCAGGCACCCGCAAGCACAACTTTTACTATGACGGTACGGTAGCAACGGTGCCGGTAGCTTACGGCACCGTTGTTACCGTACCGCCATAGTTGTAATGAGGCCCAGTCTGTGAGTAAAGGAATGAATATCCATTTACAACTGGTGGCCAATTTTTCATTGTTTGTAACATCAGGGATAGCCTGTAGTCGGGCAGGACATGAAGGCTAGATAAGTATTTTGTACAGGGGGGTGGTCCTGTCCTCGAGTATTTATGCTACAATGAATATTTGTAGTAACATACATCTATATAAGTCTGTATAGTTGGAGAAAAGTACAAATCCAATGCCTGGAGAAAAAACACAATATCCCGGTGTAGGAAGCAAAATCCTCTTTTTGAGCACCCCAGGTTCCGCTTTGGGAACCTACTTTGCTAATGGCTTTCATCCCCCATTTCAGCGTCAGTCCGCGGATATCAAAATCACTAGCTGGGGGTTCAGCATGTTCTATGTTACATGTATATAAAGTAAGAGAATCCTAGTAAACATACATCAAATTCACAGTATGTATATGTATATTCGGTTAAAAAATGTTAAAGGGACGTTATGGTTAAGTTGCGCTACTAAAAACCGATGAAATTCAGTAAAAAAACATTGTTAAAGGGACGTTATGGTTAAGTTGCGCTACTAAAAAGCTATGAAATTCAGTAAAAAAAATGTTGTTAAAGGGACGTTATGGTTAAGTTGTGCTACTAAAAACCTATGAAATTCAGTAAAAAAAAAATGTTAAAGGGGCGTTATGGTTCAAAGTAAAACCGAAAAACCCTTGAAATTCGCTAGTTATTGTAAGGTAAGCAACCATAACTCGTGCCATCACTGTGCACTGCTAAGACTACCACCCAGGACATCAAAGATGACATCACAAATGTCATTGATGACCAGTGGACCAGGGGTCGCAGGGACAGGTCTAGGGGTAGCCGAGTGGAGCCAGAGGTAGCAGCTGCTACCCCTGGCAACCACCAAATGACATTCCTGGCTATAAGGGGCGCTCTATACCCCAGTTCAAATCTACCTCAGCATCTTATCTTCTTGCAATTGTTAACTGATATTTTGCCAGTTCGAAACAGCATGCCTGTCCTGCCTATACTACATAAGGAAATGTAAATTTCTCGTATACGAATGCTGATGTACCTTTTTTTGATTTTCGAGACATCCACTTCCATTCCCTATATTCCACAGCAATTTCAAACCTTCTGATATCATATACTGCTTGATGTTACCTGCACAACATCACATGGGACACATATCACTCTTACATTGGATTGACAAACACTGCTCTGACTATGATCTGTCCACATTATGATAAGCAACATACTTATTCTGGCACTGTACACAGACAAGGCTTAGACAATAGTTGTACTAATTTATCTTATTGTTGCGTGCTGGGTGTCATCATTCAGGAACAATGAGCGGATAAAGGACAGAATTGTGGTCCCCAGGTTAAGAGGTTGCCTGCTGCCTGACCCATCAAAGTTAACTTGTTTAACCTTTCTGAAACTACTGCATAATATTTCACCCGGAGATTGGTAGATGCTAATAATTATCTGCTCAGCCTAAACAGTAACTCCTCTCACTCAGAAAGCTAGCTCTGCCCATACCATCGGAGCTAGGTAAATTATCCAGTCCTCACCTGCATTCATACCTAACCCTGCTCTCTGGATTCCAACATGCAATCAAAATACAGACACACACAGAGTTAGAAATGTATGGGGGAGCTCACCAGGTAGTGTTGGTGTCGTCTTGTCTCATCTGTTGGCATCTTATGTAAGATGATGGATAGAGTGACTCTCTCATCTTCTGCTGCAAGCATATGTTAAGTTTTCTGAAAGAATAAGGAACAGCATGGCTATGATTAACCTGCGTTTTCTTTATTCTTCATTTTTCTGGGTTTATCTCATTCCAATGTATCCTCAGTGTAACTTACTCTCTGAGTATCTCACAATAGTCTAGTTTGCGTAAACATTGCTTTGCAATGATTTCTAATGTCTAGTCAGTTTTGTCATAGGTCTAGTGGCACTAAACAAAGCACACAAAGTCCTTTTTTGCAAAATACCAAATGCCAAGTCTTTCTAAGCTTTTCTTAAGCATACAAGTGTGTACGTATGTAAGAATTTGGGCCTCATTATGAGTGTGCCAGTGCAGTAATAACGTGCCGGTATTAGCGCATACCGGTACGTTAATGCACTAGCAAACCCCAGGTTTGCCGGTAGGGTGGTGGTAAGACCTCAAGCTGTAAGATGGTTGTATATCCACCACCCTGCCAGCAAAAACCGCCGGTATTACAGGCCCGGTAATGGTTCACTGGAAAGTGTCCCATCACCTGCAGGATGCCACCGGCCATAGCATACCCTTCTTCATTGAGCGCCCTATTGCGTCTATGTAGGAACCCACCAAGCTAGGTAATGCTGCGTAGACCCTGTGAGAACTTTCCCCAGGGTAACTGCTGCCATTGGCACCCCAACCACCTGGTACTCCAGAGAAACCCCCAATATATCTGTCAGTCAGTAAAATATCTGATCTGAAAGATAGTCCTCCCTCTCTTACCCTCCCATACGAACCGGCCTATAAGTAGATTGCTGTACATGGCAAGAAATCGCTACAGGACCTGGCCCCTCTATCTAAAAGATTTCTTCAAATAACAATAAAACCTTCTGAGATCCTCAATTTAGAGCAATAGTCCTCAACATTGCTAAACATTTCTTAGCCATTTGGCGATGTGGTGCTCGACCCATCGTCAAGCGTAACAGATCTGTCTGTCTCTCCCCAGACCCCCGTATAGGGTGGGCAGTTTCCAGTCACTTCCTAATCATCGGTCTGCTGATTGCAGTGTGCACCATGAGCCCTCCCCACGCATCCCACCAGCGCTTGCTGTGGCCTGTGCTGTTCCTTCTTCACTCAATGCAATTTTCAGTAGTTGGACTCCTTCCTCCACCCTGAATACTGTGTGCACTGCATCTCTCATTTTAAACTGAAGGCCAACTGGATACATCTATCTGTATTAGATGTCTTGATGCCGTAGCTCCTCAGTGATGGGTTTTAACAGCCTTTGCTTTGCCAGAGTGGGCCGGGAGACTGAATGCGGTTTACCCTTCTTGCCTCCCCCAGGATAGCTTGCTTGATTTTGTAATTGTGGAATTTCAACACAATATGTCTGGGGGCGGGTGGTCGTTTTTTGTTGTCTCTCTTTGGGGCCATTCGATAGGAGCTCCCGAATATAGTCTTCAATGCCATTCCCCTCAACTCCTTCCTCTAGGAACTTCACCCTAAGGTTGTCTCACCTCGCCCTGTTCTCCAGGTCGTCACACTCTGCTTTGAGACTCTCCTTGCAATTTTGGAGGGCTGACATTCTTCATTGGACCTCTCTTATTTCTGTCAAGCATGGTAAGGGAGCGCTCATTGTTGTCCACCCTGTCTCCCAAAGGCTGCAACCTCCATCCTGATCTCGGTGGTGGACTCCAGCATATACTTGCAAAGCACAGTTATTTCCAAGTGTAAAAAGCCCTTTATGTCCCATCCGAGCAGGTCAAGGTACTTGGTGAGAAATTCCAGCATGAGAAGTGGCACACTGGGCGCAAGACGCGACTCCATTGAAGTGTCTTCCACCACTGCTTTTGAGGATCCTGCTTTGCATGTGGTGACAAGAATGTCTGCATACTGGAGCCTGTGGACATTTTAGAGGCCATTGACATTCTACCTCATTGTTTGTTTGTTTGTTTGTTTATTTAATGTAGCACAGAACCAAACCCGCAGGTAGCCGTGTGCAAACATTACAAGGATAACTGAGGACTTGGTTACAGTGACACACACAAAAGTAGGCAGTAGGACAGTTCAACAACATTAGAGTTTGAATATGCTTATACAGTTAATCGGAAGCATGAAGAAATAGGCTGCAGGACAGTTCAACAACGTTGCAGTCCGAATATACTTATATAGTTTAATGCAAGGTGTCGGAAGCATAAAAGAGCTAAGTAACAATCAACCGCAGTTTTGTAGGTCTCTGCACTTTCTCCTGGATGGTGCCAACACCAGTCTGCCTCGTCCTCTGCAGCAAGCACCTCTCGACCTGCGCTCCAGATCTCAGGGGGGCCCAGGCCTACCAGACTCAGGAATATTAGGGTGTTTGCTGGCAGAGCAGGGATAGCTGCATGCTACTGAACAGCACAGTTTGCCTGCTCAATCTTGGTTAGCTCACTCTGCACCCATAGGCAGGAACCTGGGGCCTCTCTGCTGCCCGCATACCGGGTCCACCGCCATCCCCTGTAGCAAATCTGAAGGGCTCCTCAGCGGGAGGGGGACACCCAAATTGAAACCCAATGGACTATGGTGCTATGGAGCCATAGTCCATTGGGCCCCCCTCAGGCAGCTCCAGTCATTGCCCCTCCTCAATGACTCTCCAGCTCAGCAAATCATCAAAGCCTTAATTTGCCCCAACTCACTGCATCTCTGCGGTTGTTGGCGCAATGTTAATTCCAGCAGGATCTGGGTCATGCAGCCAGACACAGTGCTCACCCCCCACTGGGGGCGTGCCACCCGACTCCTTCTTGTGGCCGACTCCTTCTTGTGGACCACCTCCAATCCCTCGGGCCACCCGGCTCCTTCCTATGGCCTACACAGGGGGCTGTGCGGCTCACGGCTGCCTCCTCCGGTCTCCTCAGTGTTCGCTGCATCCTGCGTCGGCCACCATGATGACGTGTCTGGCACTTTCCCAGCTCCTCTTTGATGTCCACACCACCAGCAGTCTCCCGTTCTTCTAGGAAATCATCTTAACACCCGCCTCCAGTAAGAATGCAGTAAGAATGCAGGAGGAGCTGGTACACAGCCTCAGGTCACCAACAGTGTTGCAGCCAGGCCGATGGTCGTAGCAGGTACGGGTTAGGCATCCTACCTCTCTACCATCATGGGCACGCCCCAAGTAAGCAGTTTTTTATTTGTGAAAAGAACGCGATCCTAACTATTGCTCTCAAGTGCAATCATTTACAAAGGCAAGACAATGAGAATATTTTACTATAAGTCATGAAGAAATTTAAAGAATATGAAAAAGTCTGAGAGTTTAAAGAAACATTTCAAACATTAAATAAAAGGTTTTTGCAAAAGATTCCCTGAAGACATTAGACTAATTGACCTTATTTAGGAGTAATGGTTGGTAAACCTCCACCATACTGATCTCGCGGGACAAATTGATGATACCTCTGGATATTCATCTGCCCCACAATATCTCACATGAAGACCCGGCTTCCCATTGTCAAGTACAAACCTTCACAAGAAATCTAAAATGTGGCGCTAACATCGTTGGCCAATCTGGCCAATCTGAAGCCCTGAATGTCTCTCACAATTTCGGCAGCCAAACCAGAGCACCAGATTCTCTGGACCAGTTCAATGAGCTGCTAATAGGCCCTGCTCACTAGCTGGTTCTCTGTAGTTTGCAACAGGCTGATGGGGGGGGGCTTGCTCTCTAACCCGTGAGAACATTTATGTGTGTCATTTTGACCTTTCATTCCCTGTTAGAGAATTTATTTGTGCACAGCACTTGTTTTGTGAAGTCTCATTAAGTCTGACTCTCCTTCTAGGAAAGTCAGAATGATGAGTGATCAAAGCCCTTCATTAAAAATTGTAGCATCCAGAATGGCTTGCTTTAAATATCTGTAAAGGCCTTAAAACTGCCCTATTTAATTGATATGTCTTGTGGTGTCATGTGGTGTCAAAGAGAACGCTATGAGTGAACAACTGGAGAGAAATTTGCAGAAGAGCCCCCGAAATTCGGTATGCATATTAACAAGTGTGTCAGCAGATGGAGTAGGGCACCCAGCAGAATAAAAGCTGTCCTCCCTGGTTGCTCACTTATGCCCCACAAAACATAGCCAGAGAAGTGACCTGCTTTCTTGACTCTGGGCCTCTGATAAAAAAATGAAGCTGAGGCTTCAGATCCGTGGAACCCAATTCTTTGTCCTAAGGGGGCTGGATGACTCAAAGCTGAACCTTGGCTCCCGATCTATGGATGCATTTTCAAACAATCTATTATTTGGCAAGAATAGGAACCCGATGTGCAGAAAATCCATTGTGTCAGCTATCCAAGTGGTAGAGACCAGGAAAATAGTAGAACAGAGCAAAAAGGCTGGATAACAAAACCTCCTGGCCTTTTCCTCTGTTTATTAGCATTCTGGCATCTTGTTGTAATGTATGTTTTGCTGGTGATGTCACTGACTCTCTGGAACGTTGTGATGTCAGTGTAGAGTGCTTCTGGTGTTGTGATATGAACCTGGTTTCCAAGAGCTACAGTTGAAGAGTGTAAGCTGGCGCTAAGAGACATGCCAGTGTTCCTTCTATCTAACTTACCGAATAAACCTACAGCAAACTTATCTGCTGGCTCAGGTTGGTCTGTGAACGGTACCACGTTATTTCACATCCGGAACCTCTATTATCTGTTCTACAAATAGTTTACCCGGCCTTTCCCTAACCAAAACATTTGCATTATCAGCAACACATGTGCCGGTTCTCAAACAACAAAGCGTCTACTTTGCTAACATTTGTTCAGCTCATAGGATACATATACATGTTAGGTGTAGGTGTGTGTGTCATTACGTCCAGCCTGATCAACTAAATGTTGCTTTTTTGCTGAAATTCAATGCTTAATATCGTTGACATTATGCAGAAATCTGAGCAGACAAAATATGGTGTCATGGTGGTATCAGTGTTTTTCACTTGGGGTGCTGTCCACCCGAAAGTAAGAACTTACCAACAGTGGTGTTTCATAATGTATGTGCCACGCTATATTTATTTGCACTTTGGTTTCAGCTATAGTGCGTTCCCCAGTCGTGACTGGGGTGGACAAGCTTTGGCCCTCTTGACCAGCTCTAATGGGAGCAAAACTCATGTTCGGTCGCCTATACTTTTTTCCACCTGACTTTTTGAGGTATTTTACTAATATAAAAACCGGAATACTTTAGAAAAGGTTCTTCAATTATCCAATGCTCAAATAATTTGACATTATACAGACTTGTGTGGAGGTAAAACTGGTTGTTTCGGTAGTTATTGATATGTTCAAACTAGCAAAAAGTACCCGTACTTCCGCAGAGGTTCTGTAGACACACATGATAACACTCTCATCAATTGCTGAAAATGAATGATCCTGTAGGTCGCTGTTCGGAGTCGCTTATCGCTTGATGCACTGAAGTAAACTGCACTGAGAATGTGTGTGTGTGGCTGGCTTACATACCCCGGAGCAGACGTGGTTGGGAGGAGAGATTTGCCATACTGCAGCATAGTTGGACCTTCTCTGCGCTCTCCCTACCTGTCGCCTCACCCTGGTGTGGCGTGGTGCAGTGCGTTGTGGTGCAAATATCGTGGAAACGGTTTGTCCTAGAGACTTGAAACGTGGTTTTCATGGTCCCATTGGGATCTTTGAGCTTTGTTACTTGCATCAAGACGCTTAAAATAAGCTTTGTCTGGTCCTTCTATAACCACATTGATGTTTCACTGATTTGAGGCAAAGGTCTCATGAGTGACAGGGCTGAAATCAGGGGAAAGAGTAGGGGTGTCCAAATGGCATGTAACCAGTCATTTCCGGAGGTTCCTAACAGGTAACTAGCAAAATCTGGTGCAGATTAGTGAAATGGTGTGGAATTGTATAAGCAAAAACTAACAGATGTTCTGCTTTATATATAGAGCGATTGGGGGGGCTCTTTATCTAAAATGGGGTGAATTCAGAATTAATTGCAGTTCTTTTTACATAATGCGTGTACTTAATGCCTCTAATCATTTTGGTGTCATTTGTACTGAGTGCTTTGCACCTATCTGGAATAATTCAACATCTTCAGTGTCCTCTCAGTTGTGTTCAGCTCATTAAAGGTGGCCTGGATATTAATCTAATATCTGGAAGGGTAAATGTCTATGTAATTTTCTGGCTTGCTGTGGAAGGTCCTTCACTGAACCAATGGCAAGTGCATGGGTAAAATAGTATGTTGCTGGGGTGATGACTTTGTTTATCTTGAGATGGGAATTTACCCATGGGTCCTTTCGAGGTTTCCTAGGCATAGCGAACTTGAAAACATATTGATCCAGGCAAGTTGTAGAGTGGAAAAAGACTTGAAGAGCAGAGTTAAATACTTAGTTGGACCTGGAAAGGGTGGTTCCAAATAAAAGTAGGCTGTTGGTTAGTATCTCAATGTCAAATTATATGCAATGTAATTAAACATTAAACCATGTAATATTTAAAACATGTAAGATAGGGGCATTTGAAAAAGTGAAAGAGTTTGTAAAAACAGAAAAAGCTGTAGTTGTCTAGGTGAGACATTGAAGAACACTATTTCCCAGTAATTTTTAAAGGTATTTTACACAGCACAGGTGTATATCAAACGAACAGCACAGCACTTTACAGAGAACAGCGTCTTTGGTTTTGGCCCAACATACAGTAACTAATGGTTGTTAAGATGCTGTGGAAAACCCCGGTTTGAGCAGAAATGAGAGTCCGGGAAATCCTGCACTCAATGAAAATAGTCAAAGTGAAAAGCAAAACCTGCTTTATTAACAATTCAGCATAAAGCAGGGACAGCATACAAGCATTGAATCGGGCAACTTTCACAGCTCCTCATAAAAACATTGTAATTTAAACCAAAAACACATATCATAATGACAATATCAGAATACAACACCTACGAGGTTAGAGGATTGGTTCGGGGATAAACTAGCATTGGGGTTTTCATTGGTTGGCATCTTGCTGACCAACCTTGAGCAACAGGCATGTCATCAAAATATGGGCCAAATTGGGATTAGGAGAAGGGGGGTCCACAAGCTGCTGGTTTACTTCAAGAACAATACCATCCCTCATCACAATTATCAGCTTTGTAGTTAACCTTGCACGGTGCAATGTGTCTGGAAATATGCATGGGGATAAAGCAGGTGTCTTATCTGTGCTTGTACTAATGAATAGACAGTGTTCTTGCATTATGGGTCACGTGTGAAGGACAGCGTTTTGAATTATTTCACCCTGTATTTATGGGTATTTGACCTACTACTAATTCAAATGTTATGTTTTTATCTACCACTAGGTACTTGCTTGAGCTTACTCTTCATAGAAACTTTTGACTTATAATTAAGCTACATCTGGCTCACAACGGACATTTGCACTTTTCCATACTTTAATTAATTTAGGAGTATACTTATTGTGTTCTGGGAATCCTTATCCGGTGTCTTCTCTATAGTGTGCAGACCCTCCCTAAATTCTTCGAAACCTTGGCAAGGGCTCCGAGCTACTGTCTGAGCTCTGCGCGGGTAATCAGTCTGTTACTTAGCATTTTGAATTCTTGTGAAACCCTGAGGCCTTTTGTTCACTTTAGATATGTGACGCAGCTTCCATTGTAGAAAAGATAGCTGCTCATTACTGCTGCGTTTCTACGTTAGTGAGTTATACGCGTGTGCCTTTCGTGTTGCATTCATCTTATTCATTGCTTATGTTATGTTCTTCATGCCTTTATGGCTGAAAATGTTAATATTCTTCATGTATAAATGCATGTTTGACCCAGTGTGTTTTCTTGGTGTTAAGTGCACGTGTGCTTCATGTCTAGTAGATGCGTGTATATGGTTATATTGTCTGTCTGGTCATTCTCGCCATCTTTAGCTCACATCGTGTTCATCATTTGCTGCACCTGCTTGGGATATGGGCAGTATGGTTGCCTCATTGAATTACGTTTCTCCCCTGGGCAGTATTGGGCCGGGGGAGGGGTATTTGCTATAGATGACACATTCATCTGTCCCTCAACATGGTGTTGGGGCTTGAGTGGCAGAGGAAGATGGCATTGGGAAAGGAGATGTCATAGTGGCAGTGTATGAATGAACTTTAATTGTAATCCATTGGACTGCACATCCATAGCAACTGCAAAAGTTTGTAGGCTGCCCAGTGGTCTTTAAAAAGTGGGGCTGTACCCCTTGGGGGGAGAAATTATTGCCACAGTGTGGTCGGGGAGGGGCATGCAGCTCTTCAAAATGAGAGTTCTGTGGAGGCTGGGAAACACTGTTTTTACTGAAGGAAGGTTCGACAACAATATTTTGTTAGGAAGGAAAGTATCAGCATGAAAAGGTTTCAATATCACTTCTCTAGCATCTCATCTCCGGCCAGAAAACAACCATATAGGCATTCTTTGCCTTCTTGACACTCATATGCACCTTGCAAAGGCTGGCACTGATCAGCTGTTACCGATTGGTGTGCCTGTTCATGTGCAGTTGATGGACGCCAGGGGATAATAGCGCAAGTCTCTGCGAGGGTTTGTCATGCCTCCTGGTTCTCCTAGCAATAGCCAGGACTAATGGGCCTTAGTGTACCGCAACTCACCATGAATGAACTAATGGCAAAAAATGCTTGTGGGGAGTTGGTGCTCGTGCCCACCCAAATGTATTGCTGCCACCAGGTGGTGCAAGCATGATCAATCTGAGCTCTGTGCCTGTGTACACGTGTGTCGGGCCCCAGGGATGTGTGCTCATCTACGTATGTTATGATCTAAGCGCAGACAATACAATTGCCAGGTATCAAGTATGTGGTCTTAACTGTCTCTTGATAGTGCTTTAGGACATACACATGGGCAGCAGACACGCTCCATCTAGTTTACCAGTGCCAAGGGCTGCCCACACCCTAGCCTTCACTTCATAAAGAGGCACTGAAGGTGCATCATGGTAATCTAATGCGTGACATGAGCATGCTGCAGAGGGCTGCGTCTCACTGACATGACATTTCAGCAAATGGAAAGGGGCCGCTGAGGAGGGGATGCTGGGATAGTCCAATGCAAGCACATACTACAGCAGTTACCATGCGATAAAACAGATCCCATGACCCTGAAGTGTAAACGGTGCGGCAGCATGCTGTAAATGTATACAAATAGTGGCTGCGTATTCCCCTAAACCCCCAGGATAGCATCCCCTCCCCTTGCCCATGATTTTGAACCTAACATTTAATTCGTCCAGCATCTGACTTCAGTGCTATTTACTGACAAGTGTGTTTTTCAAACCAAGAGCGTCAAGTGGCTGGAAAAGTAACCAAATATTTCAGATGTCAAACATTTACGTCTGTCACATTTTGGCATTGTTTTCTGTATATATGTTTCACTTCGGTACATAGAGTGTTTCTGACCTGTGCAAAAAGAATTGTATCGATCATGCAAGCAGGCACCAAACTTTCTCGGTGTAACCCACTGCCTTTTTGTGGGGGTACGAATGAATGACCAAATCCGGATATGTCATTCAGAAATCTTCTTGGATCACGCATATTGGGATTGGGATAAATAAAATGAGGTTTTGCCTTTTTCAGAATGGATAATGCTATGAGTCGGCCTCGTGCCGAAGAACGAGAAGGAGACACGCCTGGCTTACTCATGAACATTCGTTATTCTAATGCCTGCCTCTTACTCCCCCGAGTCAGTTTCTATGTGAAAATGAACATAGCTCACAAATCTTTGCATTGGCTCTCGAACACACGGCATGTCGTCATACCTGGCATCTGTTTTCCACTGTATCTGTTGTTTTACCAGTACTTCGCCCCCTTCCACAAACTGTTCCACCCGCGCCCATCCAGTCCTTGCTCTGACAGTTTCTTTTGTTTGGGCATATCTCTCTCTCAACCCTGCTTAGGAGGTCTCTCCCCTCTGGCTGGCGTTCAGGGTATTCTTTTCCTTGGGGGATGCATGTACTGGTGTGGTATGCTCTCATCAAGTCGCCTGGTGGCACTCTGTTGTAGCTGAATCTTGGATGGCTGAATCTTCTATGATAAGCAAGGGGGAGGTGTTGTAGCTGAATAGAATGTGGAATGTTTGGTGGGTAGAACTTGGGAAGGAATGGAATGGGGAGGAGTCAGTTATGATATGGGAATAAAGGAGTTCAGAAATGCAGGCTGACTCCTGTCATTATTTGATGAAGATATAATGATTAAAGTGGTGTCCATGAGGCACACAACAATTGGCGACGAGTTAGTGATTGACCCATTGAAACACTGATGAGCTATAGAGATGGTCAAGAGAAAGCAGCCTGTGAAACCATTTGAAAAAATACAGTGGAAGTGGCTAATGAGAAGACAGAAAGAAAGATAAAGGAAACAGAAGCCAAAGGAAGGAAAGAGTAAGAACAGAGGAGCAACGCTGCGTGGTATTGACTGGTATGATTTGCTAATATGGCATACATGAATACATGAAGGAGAAGATTGCCAACGGATGTTGTGCAGGGAAGGCATTTTTCCAAAAAAAAAGAGAAACAGGTGGCATACATGAATACATGAAGGAGAAGATTGCCAACGGTGTTGTGCAGGAAAGGCATTTTTCCAAAAAAAAAGAGAAAAAGGAGAAACTGGAACTGTGATATTCACGTGTGTGCGAGGTCTAAGACTGTTGGAGGTGTCAGAGTCACTGGCTGGGACTCTATGAAGCAAAACTAAAGGAAGGCATTGAAAGGAAAGTGATGTGGTGCGAGTGCAACCAAATGAAGGACATTGAGCAAAGAATAAAATGCTGCCATCTCATGAGTGATTGCGCAAAGAGTGTCAAATAAGGAACATAAGATTGAAACACTAACTAAATAAAACAAACAGTGAAATTAACTAAAATGTGTCATGAGTGCAAAATGGAAACTATGAAACTTTAATTAAATCAAAGTGTGGAATAAAAGAGCACAGTGGTGAGACATAGACTACAACAACAACACAAGAAGTGCCCACACTGGGAAAATGTTTTCCATACTGGCTGCAGAACGGAAAATATAACACAAAATGAAGGTGGCAAAGAAAGATACTAGTGAACAGCCCACACCATGGCAGGTGAATCTGGGAATCTGGATGAAAGTGAACAAGTAGAATGCTACACGTATGAGCTAGTGGCACAAGGTCTGCTATCTCCCTGTGTATAATCACAATTGTGCTGCTGTAGGACCTTGAACAGTAGACTTCATAGGTGAACCAGCAAGGGATTGACATAAAAAATAGAGTGTTTAAAGTGGTGCTAAATTGTAAGGTGCGGTTCATTTGCACTCACACACGGGTGCATAGAGTAACCTTATACTGTAACAGCCTGAGCAACTTTATACTGTAACACTGTTCAGAAAGAAATCATAATTTCATTTATGGTTATCCAGGTGTGAGAGCAATAAAATAAGATAGAACTGGACAAATGAAAGTTGCACAGATCAAATAATATTGACCAATAAAGGAAATAACAATATGCAATCAAGCAACAAAGGCAACTACTGCTGATGAAAGAAAAAGCGAAGCAACTGGGCCAGAAGTGAGTAACCATGTTCCTGAATATCACAAGTGGGAATACAAGATCGGTCCAGAATGAGGGGATGCTGGTGAACTATCTACATTGCCCAGACCCATTTATACTTGGGACACAGGAAAGTCGGGGACAACGATGGCAGGAATGGATGGAGGAGTTCGAGGGCTTCTTGAGAGCAGCAGGGAATCAGGATGTCTCAAACAAAATGGACATATTTGTTAATTTGGTAGGAAAGGAGGTGAGAAATGTGGTAATGAGCATTCCGGCTTAGGAAAGAAAACATATCAACAATCGGTCGCTGTGATTGGTGAACGTTTGGTTGTCCCTCCCAATCGGGACTATGAACGATATGCATTTAATCAGTGCACACTGAATCCACATGAAACAATTGACCAATTTGTATTACGATTAAAGAGAAGGGCAGAATATTGTGAATTCACAAGCTTTAGCGATGATGAGGCAAATAGGTTGAGAATCATTGAAGGGTGTACGTCATCACAACTTCGAAGACATCTTCTAAGAGTGGCTCTCTCATTAAAGGAAGTCCTGGAGTTGGCATGAGTGTATGAAAGAACTGAAAGGCAGGTAGCCAAGATGGAAAACAGAAGTGAGTTAAATACCATTAACGGTATCAGAGATAACAGACAGAGGCAATCTCGATGTTCAAACCTGTTCACCCAACAAAGTGCATGGTATGGCACAGGCAGGAGTCAGCTGGAGAAGAAGTGCTATAGATGTGGATTGGATTTTCCACACAGAGGTAGATTTCCAGCTTTTGGTCAGATATGCATGAGATGTGGGCAAAGGAATCATTTATGGATCATGTGCAAAGAAGAGACCCCAGTATCGGCAACATGGAGATCTAGCACACAATTGCTACCAAGGAGGAAGCATGGCATGGTGAGATTTCCTGATAAGGAGAGCATACAACCTAGTGCAAATGGATATGTAAAAATGTGTCAGTCCCAGCTGAGATGTGCCAAAGCAGTAACATCAAACCAAAGGAAAGATCTGGACACAAGGCATTTTGGAAATGGTGGGGGGGACATGGACATGGTCATGGAAGAAAGATGACTGCAGGCCAATGTGGATTGGATGAATCGCAAGAGGAGAATGGAAGAAGGTCAGATGTCAGTGAATGAAGGTGAATTTATACTGAGTAGGCAAAAACAACAAAGGAAGGTGGGATCCAGTCGTGACCCAGGTTCAGTAACAGTCATGGCTGTCAAAAAGCCTATAGCAACTGTTGTGAGAGAGAATGGTGTAGTAACAGGGAAGATAGAAGATGCTTCACTCTTTCATGCAATGTTCCAGGATGGGTTGGAAGAAGAAACAGGGAGAAATGGGGAACCTGTTAGGCTTATGTCACAGGATGTCTCAAATGGAGAACTGTATGGGGAAAGGAGGAGTGAAGAACCTGTTAGTCTCCTGTCCCGTAAAAGACTCGGCTTTAGGACCAGTTTCTTGTTGAGAGCAGTCACAAGATCATCATAGGTGGTTGTTTCAACAGCCGGTATTGATTTGACGATGTTCTTTGTCTGTTTTCCAGCAAAGTTAGTGAAGATGTCCTTTTGGACCGGTGACTTGTCCTCTCCCACCGCTGTAATGAAGCGTCAAAGTCCTTGACCCATTCGGTCCACAACGGGACTTTGACATGCTGTGGCAGTAGGCTAAATGAGTTAGGCTTCCTTAGGAGTGCTACTCTGCCTCCTCCTTGCTGCTCCTCTTTTTGGTCTCCCATGGCGAGCTGCTTGTCACCTTCCCTGTCACAGGCAGGGTCCTGTGCCGAGCCAACTCCTTGCGTTTTCTGAGATGTGTTCTGTCACACATGCGTGCCAGCTTGAGGTGTCAGGCATGTTTCACATTGCACGTGTGATGTGTCTTGCTCAGGTCTTTATGCTGTGTTGATTGATGTCTTATCATCGTATTTGAGGGACAATGAGTCACTTTGTGTCACACATGAGTATCTTCCAATCGCCATGTAGTGGGGAGGGTAAGTGCTCCCTTATCTCATGTGTTTTGTTCTTGTGCTGGTTTATTTTCTTTTTCGTGTTGTCTCAACACATCAATCAACTGCTGGGAGGGGCTCTAATCCACAGTGTTCCATTGATCATGTTGGAGCTCCCCCGAATGTGATGAGCGAAAGGGCCAGGATGTGACGAGTGTGCCGCCAGCATTGCGTATATCCCCCGATGCAGGAAAGAGGCTTCCTGGCCTCAGAACGAGCTACGCTGCCAGCAGAGAAAAGACAGTTGCTCCGTGGGCCTGCTGGATAAGGAGTGAGCAACCCAGCTTGCTATGGATGAGGTGACATCCGCCTTAAAGGGACACCGCTGATGGGGGGAAAGGACAGCTTCCGGAGTGGGGCACGCTGATACAGGAGCGAGCAGATCGGCCCACCTTACATTGCTGCTCCACTCGTGCAGATTTTATCGTCATCACCAGTTGTTATGATTCGGCATCCGGCCGAAGAACGAAAAGGGGACACGTCTGAGTCACTCATGCACATACTTTATGCTAATGCGTGCCTCTTCCTCCCCTGAGGCTCCTCCGCTTCCTCCGTTGTCACAGCCCCCTTTAAAGGGCAATCACACTTTCGCCCATAACAAATAATACAACAGGTGCTACTTTCACTTCGATGCACTCCTGTGATGGAGTGTAACTGTCATTTTGTATGTGAACATGAACACAGCTCACAAATCTTTGCATTGGCTCTCAAACACACGCAAACACACACACATAAACACATCATACCAAATGTGGATTTAAACTGAGCCTAACAATATTTGTAAAAAATAAAAGCATAGCAATAACCACCTTGTTTAATGCATTGCTAAGGAGCAATGGCCTAAAAAGGTGCCATGGCATTAACACCTACCCAACCATTTTTCTTGCCTTCTACTCCTTGGGCTGCCCATGGTCCTGTAGCAGGAAAATAATCATGCAAACATGCAAAATCTACATAGGAGCAGATCATTTCTTCCCAGGAACCAAAAGAAACTGGGAACAGGTTGGCAGGCATGTGCACAGACACACGGTTGGCAGAGCACATTCATGACCTGTGGCTAGGAAAGCTACAACAATTGCAGCAGCCTCCTGAACTGGTAAACATGGTGTTAGGCGGAAACCTGTGCAGTTCCCTCTGGGACCACTGCAAAAGATTTAGGACTACAGGTGTTTGGCAGTAAACCCATTTGGTAGCAGTCTGTACCACACAGATTCACTTGGTAGCTGTGGCTGAGCAGTCAGACTTCCCTCAAGAAGAGTTAAGCAGTATGTGGAGTATACAATATAGGGCAATTCTTCACAGTAAGACAAGCAAACACGCAACAAGGCTCAGTGTAAAGATATTAAGGTATTTATTTACAACGGAACATCTATGGAAAACACTATTGCACTATCACGGCAAACACTTCAATCACAATTACTTTACGAAGAAGAAATGATCAATCCCCCTAACAATATTTCGAAAAGTCTAGGTTCTACCAGCATCACTTTTTTGCAGACAGAGGTGTATGCCTCAATCGAGGTAGCACTCTAATATTAGTTAGGACGGGAGAGAAAAATAGGCAGGTTACGAAATCAACCCAGTTCAATACTTCACAGGAAAAATGCAAGGCAAGAAGGCAAGAACCACAATAGATCAGAAAGTTCAGAGGCCAGGCCCACTCGGAGAGAGGCAAGGCGAAATGTCCCAAAAAGTCTCTAGTGGAAATGCGTTCGAGTCTTTGTAGCAAATTGTTATCGGAAGATGGAACCAGTTCAGAACAATACGTGAGAAAGCTTGGAGGCGACCCAACAGAAAGGAGAGGATTAAGACACCTCGCTCGATCCGATCGAAAGGGAAGCCAGGCGGACACCGTACCTTGTTTGTGGTTTGTGGAGAGACAGTCCGGCGGGGGCCACCTGGTGGTGGATGCACGTCGGGTCTTTGCCAAGAGTAGAGATGATCTCGTCGTCGAAGAAAAGTGAAGTCCGGTGCACCACCAGGGAAGAGACCAGCCGCGGAGTGCTCCGTCACAAGGCACCACCTTTTGGTCGCGGTACAGGGGTAGTGGCTATCCGGTTGCCGAGGTGCTCTGCACGGGCAATTCGACCACTGCGTCCTGAGGCAAAGAAATAGCAAAGGGGACTGGTTGTTCCCACCAGTCAGGGGAAGAGACTCTCGGCAGGGAGATCTCCTCTGTCGTCGGGAAGTGGTGAGTCGGTTCCGCAGGGCTCCACCGGAGGTGTTGTCGTGCAGGTCGGCTCAGCGTTACCCTCGTCGGATTCTTAGGTCCTGTGGCGACTTCTGAAGATCCAGTCCCAAAAGCCCTGCTTTTATGCAGAAAACCCCCATTCATTCAGCCTAGCTGTCAATCAACACATGCTAAGTGGTGAGCGGGGAGGCTCACCACTTGGGCCAATCACACCAGAGTGCGACCGGAGTTGGCAAGGCAACTCGGTCCAGGGTGCCTAAACCCCCTCCCACACCCCTGTGGTAACCCAGACAGAATGGCACCACTTTGGAGGGTCTCTGTACAGAGGCCTGCCAAAAATGGAACAAAGGGCTCAACCTTTGGTTTAGGAGTCACAGAGACGAACACAGACGCCATTTTAAAAACCGAGTTCTGGCAGAAAATACCATCCGGTGGTACGTTAGAGATTAACAAGGAAATACCATCCGGTGGTACGTTAGAGATTAACAAGGAAAATCCCATAGGGTTATGTTCGGGGTCGAACATAACAAGTAGTTTCCACTGCCACCAGCCAAAACTCGACGAGGGGGGACGGGACAGTGCCCCTCGAATAACAGATCCAGGAGTAATCGAATTACCCCTACTAGTACGTCCACAATAAGATGGTTTGTACTAGTTCTGTTAGTAAATTTAGGTCTAGTAAAGCCAATGGTGACTTTACATGCCCGGGGAGACAGTAGTCAGTCCCCGGGTATGGAGTCTATGGCGGGGGTCCGCTAGGACGCCCCAGTTTTACGGCACGTAGGGTGCGGTGTAACACACATAGAAAAACATATGAGACCCTATGGAGTAAAAGACCCCATAGCCCATAGAACACATCGACATTCAAAGGAATTACACACATTCATGTCCAAGAGTGGGAGGAAAAGAGTCTCACTCTTGGCAGGATTCAAAAAACAAACTCCCGAAATCCAGCGAAGCCGCTGGGGGACTCACTAGGTTAGGAAATTCAGCCTAAACAGAGAATTCTCCCTAACACTCGCCCCCCCAGACTAAGGGACAGGAGGATTTAATCCACTCCTGGATGAATCTCATACCTCTAGTCGATGACATACATCCTAGAGAGACCATCAGCATTTTGGTGGTGACATCCTGACCTGTGCGCAATGGTGAAATCAAAGGTTTTCCGTTGTAAGCTATATGACCTACAAATCTTCCTAGGAACATCGGTCTTTTTAAGTTTATAGGGGATCTGGTTGACCAGTCCCTCAGAAGTTGAGACAACTACTGAACCTATGATAGGCTTTTTGAAGGGGTCCTTATAAAGAAACTCCTTAGATCTAGAGGGGCCTCCAGAGGTCTTCCCTACCTCTCTGTTGAGAGAAGTTTGGGTTTTAGGCCTCCTGGTTGGAGGGGATGGAGATAAGCAAGGTACATTCTTCTCCTCCCTCTGAGATCTTACCTTACCTACTTTGGGAGTTTCCGCCTTAAGTCTAGGAATTGGGTTGGAGTCTTCTGTGGAAGGTCCAACAGTCTGAAGGTTTTTGGCCTTAGACTTTTCTTTTCTGGTGTTCCACCAGCACTGAGAATTATCAGTTCTCTTAGGCCTAGTTAGGGTTCCAGTAGGTCTATCCACCTCTTCCTCAGAAGCAGGGGGAGTCACAGACTCTGTAACTGGGGGAACAATGATGGAGCTTGGTTGGGGCTCCCATTTCCCTAACATGTTAGCCTGAAATTTGCCTGGGTCAGAGGTCAACTTACCGACACCAGGGCTTGTAGTGGGGTTCTCAGTAGAGGTCCCCACAGGCTTAGAGTGGTTCCTTAAGGTGGCCTCTCTAGCCAATTTGGTTTGGTTCTGGGTCTCCATACTGTGCGGCCTGGGGGTACTGGATACTACTCCTAGAGTTTTTAGATCATTCCCCAACAGGACTCTCCCAGGCACCTCAGTCTGAACACTGACAGGAATCAACACTGTCATGTCATTACACTGAATGAGGGCTGGTAGAATTGGAACCATTTGGACAGGGCCTCCAGACATCTTAGCGGGGCCTTTGGGTGCCTTAGCAACATCCTCAGGCCTGAAAAAGCTTTCGTCCACTACTGTTCTGCTGGCCCCAGAGTCTCGCCTGGCAGGGGTATCCTGGCCATTGACAAGAACACTGTCCACATAATAACATTTAGAATTTTCTGGTATAGAGTCATATACACTCCTATTCTGATTTCTAACCAGGCCCATTGACTCTACTGATACACTTGCTTGAAGAGCCCAAGGTTCGTCAGCAAATACTTCAAAGTGAGCACTAGTCATTTGGACTTCCTCCTCAGGAGTGAAGGCTAAGGAGACTGTGCTGATCCCAGTAGGTTTGCTCTTACATTTTGGATCTCCTTTGATATGGTCAGTTGCCCCACAGAGATAGCATGTTCCAAATGCTCCCTGGAATGGTGGCTTGTTCTGACCTCCTTCTGGTTTGTGGCCAGAAGGGACACTATTCTGCTGTGGTTTTCCCGGTGGCTTACCCTTCTGGTTTTGTTTGGGGCCCTCTTTGGAATTTGAGTTATTTTAATTCTCTTTTGAGTCTTTTTTAGGCTGTTTTCCCTCATCCTTTTTCTGAGTTGCCCCAGAATCCTTATGAGTAGCCCTGTTGGCAACCCACAAGTCAGCAGCCTTAGCTAGCGTCCGGGAATCCAATTCCTTCGAATCAGCCAAGTGCTGTCTGAGCTCAGGAGAACAGGCATCATAAATCGACTCCAACATAAAAAGATTCTTCATACCCTCATAAGTGTTCACTTTGTAACCCTTAATCCATCCTTCTAAGTTTTTCAACCCTTCACTCACCCAGGAAGCCCAAGGGGTACCATCATGCTTTTTGAGGGATCTAAACCTCTTAAGATACGGGAAAGGGGTCTTCCCAAATCTAGCTATCAAAGCTAGTTTCACACTTTCGTAATCCGTCTTATCCGCCTCCCCCAACTCCATTACCACATCAGTCGCAACCGGAGGGAGCCTAGAGAACAACCAGGGAAGTAAATCATTCCCGGTGATGTCCTGGAGCCCATGATTGTACTCAAACAGTTTCAACCAATCCAACACATCCAATCTCGGTTCATACATACCCACGAATTCCTTCGGCAGCCGGGGTCTTTTGGGACTGGAGCTCCTAGAGGAACCAGAGGATAGAGAAGCATTTTCTATAGACAACTTTTTCATCTCTAACTCGTGATTAAGTTCTATTTCCCTGAGTCTTAACTCAGCTTGCTTCTGCTCAGCCTGGGCATTCATCCGTCTGAACTCGAGCTCTTGGTTTCGTTCAGATTGAGCCAAGAACCATTTGTATTCTAATTCGAGCTTCATTTTTTCAAGTTCAAAATAAGCAGGGTTACTTGTGGGACCTGGTATGGGCCCCGTAGGCACAGCTGGTAAGGCAGGTAGAGGAGCAGGGGAGACAGTTTCGTTAGCCTCTCCGTCCTCGTCAGCCTCTTCATCGATATCATCAGAATTATGATTCAGATCAACACCATCACTGTTATCTACAGTTGCTGGAGAAATTGGTTCCCCTGAACCAGTACCCAGACTTTGGTTCGCCAGCAATCTCTCTATTAATTCTAACTTCTTGCCTCTTACAGTAAGATTCTCTTGCCTACAGAGAGCTCGCAAACTCTCAGTATTTTCACCTGACAAGGACTCTTGACTGTAAGTTTCCATCGTAGACATGTTTTTGAAAGTTGCTTTTTAGTGCTAAGTTTTGTGGTTAGTTATCCTAAAGTGTCGAAAAGCACTCTAAACTGTATACTCGATACAAATCCCACCTCTGCCACCAGTGTTAGGCGGAAACCTGTGCAGTTCCCTCTGGGACCACTGCAAAAGATTTAGGACTCCAGGTGTTTGGCAGTAAACCCACTTGGTAGGAGTCTGTACCTGTCAGAATTCCTCTTCACTGGTTGACCCCGTAGTGTAGAAGAAGAATTCTTCCCACCAATGTACCCCTCTGAATGGTAACAATACACATACAGAGGGATCAATTAATTGAAAGATGTTTGGATATCCCTCCGAGACCACCGTAGCTGTAGAAGGAAAGAAGCACAATTAGTATCCAAGTATACCGTGTGTCTTCACTAAATACTAACACTCCTCCCACACTAACCTGCTCAGAGATAGAATTGATCCTAAGTTGATTAACCACGATCTGAGCAGGAATCGGGAAATAATAGGAATATTCTGCAAAACAAGCGACCTCTCTGGTTACAATCCCTATTAACACTAAACTACCAATAACAAGAAAAAGCACAGAGATTCTTACCACAGGGATTCCAGGGTTAAGTGTACATCGTAAATATTTGTGATGAAAGAGAAAGATGATTTCTGTCTGAGTTAGAAGGAATACGGAAAGTTGAAGGGTTTTTACCTAATGGTGAGCAACTCCCGTGATGCAGCAGACGCTGTCCCACGTTGCAGCGGAGGCTGTCCAGCGGCGCAGCCGAGGCTGTCCCACGTTGCAGCGGAGGCTGTCCCGCGGTGCAGTCGAGGCTGTCCCACGTAGCAGCGGAGGCTGTCCACGAAATAACAGATACTGTGTTGACAGTACAAGAAGTAAGTCGAAAAGTATCAAGAGTGAATGTAGTCAACAGATTCAAAAGAAATCATTTAAACAATCCGGGTCAAATCCATACGAGCAAACTTAGACTGAGGAATAGGCAATAACAACATCCAAGGGCAGAAGGCAAGGGTCGAAAACCAGTAGATCACTGAAGCACCAAAACAGACTAGGAATATCCAAAAGCAAGGTCGGTTAGAGAAGCAAGGGTTCAAGATACCAGGTAAACAAGATGCAAGGCAAGTAAACAAGTAGCGCCAAAAATGCTTGATCAGAAGCACTGAGCAAGCAGGGGGGCGGGATTAAATACCCAATGTCACATGATCACCGCCGTGAACCGGCACGCACGTTGCGTCTCCTTAGCAACGCATTGCTAAGCTTCCATGGCAACCTCCAACCAACTCGGAAGACCGAAGTTCGGGATATTCTTCCTCGTGAACCACAACACAAAGTTCGGCTGACTCCCGTGTTTTTTCTGGTGGCACGAAAAGTATGTATCCCATTCCGAGAACCTGCGCGCATAACAGTACCACACAGATTCACTTGGTAGCTGTGGCTGAGCAGTCAGACTTCCCTCAAGAAGAGTTAAGCAGTATGTGGAGTATACAATATAGGGCAATTCTTCACAGTAAGACAAGCAAACATGCAACAAGGCTCAGTGTAAAGATATTAAGGTATTTATTTATAACGGAACATCTATGGAAAACACTATGGCACTACCACGGCAAACACTTCAAACACAATTACTCTATGAAGAAGAAATGATCAATCCCCCTAACAATATTTCGACAAGTCTAGGTTCTACCAGCATCACTTTTTTGCAGACAGAGGTGTATGCCTCAACCTAGATGGCACTCTAATATTAGTTAGGACGGGAGAGAAAAATAGGCAGCTTACGAAATCAACACAGTTCAATACTTCACGGGAAAAATGCAAGGCAAGAAGGCAAGAACCACAATAGATCTGAAAGTTCAGAGGCCAGGCCCACTCGGAGAGAGGCAAGGCGAAATGTCCCAAAAAGTCTCTAGTGGAAATGCGTTTGAGTCTTTGTAGCAAATTGTTATCGGAAGATGGAACCAGTTCAGAACAATACGTGAGAAAGCTTGGAGGCGACCCAACGGAAAGGAGAGGATTAAGACACCTCGCTTGATCCGATCGAAAGCGAAGCCAGGCGGACACGGTACCTTGTTTGTGGAGAGACAGCTCCGGTGGGGGCAGTTGTTCCTGGTGGTGGATGCACGTCAGGTCTTTGCCAAGAGTAGACATGATATCGTTGTCGAAGAAAAGTGAAGTCCGGTGCACCACCAGGGAAAAGACCAGCCACGGAGTGCTCTGTCACAAGGCACCACCTTTTGGTTGCGGTACAGGGGTAGTGGCTCTGCACAGGCAATTCGACCACTGTGTCCTCAGGCGAAGAAAAAGCAAAGGGGACTGGTTGTTCCCACCAGTCAGGGGAAGAGACTCTCCGGCAGGGAGATCTCCTCTGTCGTCGGGAAGTGGTGAGTCGGTTCCGCAGGGCTCCACCGGAGGTGTCATCGTGCAGGTTGGCTCAGCGTTACCCTCGTCGGATTCTTAGGTCCTGTGGCGACTTCTGAAGATCCAGTCCCAAAAGCCCTGCTTTTATGCAGAAAACCCCCATTCATTCAGCCTAGCTTTCAATCAACACATGCTAAGTGGTGAGCAGGGAGGCTCACCACTTGGGCCAATCACACCAGAGTGCGACCAGAGTTGGCAAGGCAACTCGGTCCAGGGTGCCTAAACCCCCTCCCACACCCCTGTGGTAACCCAGACAGAATGGCACCACTTTGGAGGGTCTCTGTACAGAGGCCTGCCAAAATTGGAACAAAGGGCTCAACCTTTGGTTTAGGAGAACACAGACGCCATTTTAAAAACCGAGTTCTGGCAGAAAATATCATCCGATAAACTTATTTAACATAAGTAGACCGGTGGTACGTTAGAGATTAACGAGGAAAAGTGTCAATCTCTAACAATGGGACGAATCCCATAGGGTTATGTTCGGGGTCGAACATAACAAGTAGTTTCCACTGCCCCCAGCCAAAACTCGACGAGGGGGGACGGGACAGTGCCCCCTCGAATAACAGATCCAAGAGTAATCGAATTACCCCTACTAGTACGTCCACAATAAAATGGTTTGTACTAGTTCTGTTAGTAAATTTAGGTCTAGTAAAGCCAATGGTGACTTTACATGCCCGGGGAGACAGTAGTCAGTCCCCGGGTATGGAGTCTATGGTGGGGGTCCACTAGGACGCCCCAGTGTTACGGCACGTAGGGTGCGGTGTAACACACATAGAAAAACATATGAGACCCTATGGAGTAAAAGACCCCATAGCCCATAGAACACATCGACATTCAAAGGAATTACACACATTCATGTCGAAGAGTGGGAGGAAAAGAGTCTCACTCTTGGCAGGATGGAAAAAACAAACTCCCGAAATCCAGCAAAGCCGCTGGGGGACTCCCTAGGTTAGGAAATTCAGCCTTAACAGAGAATTCTCCCTAACACATGGGCAGTGAAAGACATCACCCAAGTACAGCAATTGCAGGCTCCCCTATTGGTGCCAGGGGTTCCATGTGTTTGCACAGCACTTTTGTCACTGACACCCCCCTGTTAGGAAAGATTTCCCTTCCATGTGTAATTTTCCCTCCAGTTGTGTACCCCCCAACTTTTTACTTTGTTTAAACACCATAGTCTGACTTTACCAGAGGAGCACAGCCTTCTGCTGCACTCCTCTTGGCTTTTCGCTCACTTCTGCCCTTAAAGACAGTCAGTACTGGCAGACTTTGTTTCCCTTAGCCCTTGTCCATGTTGCAACTTTTTTGGGGAAAAAGTGCAGATGTGCCTTGAAAACTACCATTGCCGCTGGTGAGCAACGCTATGCACAGAATATAACGAGTTTGGACCCCACACGAGAACGATCGTACGACTTTGGGTGTGACCCCTGTACCCCCTAATGAGACACGGAATATCTTGACTAAGGCTCATGGTTTCCGCCATTAAGGTGGCACGCTGGTGTGCTGACCGGGAACAGCCTGACAGATCGGGTTGTACACCATGTGGGGTCTGACAGAGGTTGTTTGATCCGCGCATCGAATTGGTCAAGTACTTATTTCCACCATTAAGAAGAAACGTGCCGTTGTGAACAGGCATCATTTATGAGCTGTGAGCTCCTGTTGTCTACACGTCTATATTGTTTCTGGCATCCCCTTGAATACGCTGGACCTACTTGCCCCTGAAGAATTTCTGCACAGTGATTTAAGTACAGAAAGAAACATGGGTTGGGGAATCCGATGCTGTTGTTCACAGCACTGTTGATCACAATATATTGCCACAGTAGTATTACATTATAAATTTGGTGGTCGCTTATTTGTGAAGATCTTGCTGTTCCTATTTATAAGGAACAGAGATTGTATTTTAGAATGTTGTTTTATATTTGAGATATAAATGTTGGAATTGAATGAATTTATGTATGATGTTAGGTCGTTTGATTGGGTATGAATGAAGTATGTCTGGTGTATGCGTTTTGGGATGATATGACAACGCTGTGCCTAAGCAGATAGGTTATTTATTCCTTTAATGAGTTTGGAAATGTATTGCTAGTGGCACTGCTAATGATTTTTAGAACAGATTAAATCATTTTAGTATTATGTCTTTTCTATGTTTGAATAAAAATGTTAATTATTCTCATGTGTTCAGTGAATTGAATTGAATATTTTCATCTCACTTACCTGTTAGATATGGACACTTTATCCTTTATAGTGTGCTGGCATGAAATAATGGTTTTGTAGACGTATGTACGTTTGAGCTCTTCACAAAGATTCACTTGCTCTATGATCTTCGATGTTGAAGTAAATATAACGGTTCTGCCCAGGTCAGATCATAGAACAGAGATAAGCCTGGTATCCCCTGTCACTCCTGTTTTTTGCTGGTGCCTTGGACAGGGCCTGTGGCACCTTATCTTTAAGTGTATTTTTAACCCTTTCCTGCTAGGTAAACCATGATTACCGCGTTTCGCACGGTTAGATGGCCTGGCTCCAAAACGACTATGCCATGAGGTTATTTGTCCTGTCCTTTGGCCATCTTGCCCCTTCACCTTCCCCAGGTAGACCCGACGTCAGTCCTTGTTTGGGCATGCATTTTTCTGAGAAGCGCCAAGCTTTCACGGGCTTCTGCATGCCCTGAGTGTGCGGCCCAAGGTTGTGGACTGGACTGTCTCGGTCCAGTACACATCCTGGGTGCTAGAGAGTCTGGTGTGCTGTGAATGCCTGGGACCACTGTGGTCCATGATTGGTCCACGTATAGTGTGCCTGTCTGCGAGCAGATCTCCCATTGGGTCTTCTTTGTTTTGGCGCGAAGGAGGTTTTGGATAAGAGAAGGCTCCAAACACCCATGCCATGTCAATCTCGGGAGTTCTCACTGAACGAAGGATAGGATCCAAGTATCCTGAAACTAAGAAGCCGAGTCGAGGAACCGCTGGAGACCCACTGGAAGGTTTAGCACCCTGAGCCTGCTGTCATCTGTGAGATCCGTCTGCAACTGGTCATCCTAGAAGGTCTGTGAAGACGCTTTGACCCATTGGAATAGTGGGACCAACTACTCCCGGCACCTTCATCAAAACCTGCAAGTAAGCCTTTTCAGAAGCGTCCCCGAGCCAACCAGTGGGCTGACCAGGTTGCGCAGGAGTTTTGCCCTGATACTGCCACTGTTTTGAGGAGGCCCTTGAAACTTAGTACATCACATGCTCAGTGTTCACAGCACTCTCACACCGTATTTCGTACACTTGGCATTCCCAGGTCTGGAGTAAAGTGAGTGCGCTCGAACAGGAGTATATGCAGTTACAGTGTCGCCCAGCCGTGGTGACGAACTTTGCAATTTCATTGCAGCTGTGGTCCTCTGTGCCTTGAAGCTTGCTGCAGTGGAACTGGCCTGATCCATCCACCAGGAGCGGAGAAATCGCCACTGTCCCATTTGGGAATCAATGCTGTATCTTCGTCGCTCAAAGCCGCAGAGATGCGAGATTGCCCCATTTTAACCTGCAACTGAAGTGAACCCGACAGCCGAAGTTTGGTCCGGAGTGCACCGGGAGTCGGTGAGTAATTGCAACCCTTGCCGGTGGCCCCTGTGACATCCATCCATTTTTATGTCCGAGAGGCCCCTGAGGGCCCCTCTCCTTCCACTACTAGTGCGAACTAGCAAACTATTCCCAACTCTTGGAATCAACTCTGCACTCAAGTGGGGGTCCTCCTCGAATAGTCAGAACCTATTCTGCATTACCTCACATACCTTCCTGAGATGCTACAGCCCCTACAAAAGACCCTGTTTTGCCCATTTGAACTACCGCGTGCACCAGCTTCGCAAGTACATTTGAGCATTAGGCTCCCCTCATCTTAGGGATTGGACTGCCTTTCAGTTAGGACTGTGTTTGATGCAGATGGGCCTAAAGACTATTTGCACTGGCTGCTTCCTTCCCTGTTTAGGTTGTGGACCCATTTGGTGCATTCAACTTTTAGACCCCCATTGGTCTTGTATATATGTGTATAGAGAGCATTGATTTAATAGTATTGCTGTGATTTACTTATTGTGTGTTGAATTGCAAAGGCCTTGGAATAAATGTATTTGTATTTTGATATATATACACCTGACTGAGAGTGATTTGTAAGTGTCGTTTACTCTGTGTGCTCATTGAGGTCTTTCAGTCATCCTCACCTCTTCTGCGACCTAGTCTTGACCGCCGCCATAGCTACCTTTATTGTTTTGGCTTGCCCAAAAGCTTTCCCTGTTCCAATAAACTAGGCTGGCCTTCTAAACCTGTGCCCACCATGTCAGAGTTCAGAAATCCATCTCAACACCCCCCACTAGGTTCCCTCGCTACCCACTCTCCCCACTCTCTTTGCCATTCCATATTTCCTCACCCAAACCTCCGCTCTGCATTTTATGTCACACAACCATTTGGTAAAATAAGTGCAGTACAAATAATTACACAGTGAAGGTTCTTCAGTAAAAAGACCTGATACCGTACCAGGCAGTAATAGCCACAATTGGAAAGCCCATATGGAAGGATGTAGCTGCCGTCCATGATCAGGATTCATTAGTGAGACATAAGCCTGCAAGAGGGCACCACATGGCTGGGCAGCTTCCATCTCTGGCTCATGACCCATTGTGTGCAAGAATCTTGATTGAAGAGCACAGCTGCACATTTAGTGGGGCTTTGGTCATAGAGGGGATTGGGCATGTTAAGTGCCAGATCACTGCCAGGCAGAAAATGGAGGGTACCCTGTGCTCCCTTCTTTCATTCCTCTACACTGCTCTAATACAGAAATCTCAGGTGATGTGCTGCTTAGATTCCTTACAGGAAATGAAAGGGATATTGACTTGCGCGGTTTATGATACGGTCACACCCAAGTTAGAGAGCTCCTTCCCCCGCAATGAATGTGGCGCACAATAAAAACGCTTCACATTTTTTTAATGAAGAGTTCACTATAGTAAGTCCTCGAGCCTGTCTTACACACAACCTCAGAAATTACCCAATGCCACAATGGACTAGGAACCAGGCTGGTGTGTATTAAGGATATTTATTCATTAATTTATTTAGGCAAATATCACACATAGGTTACATGAGCCATCAATGTTATGACAACACAAAAACACAGTGGCTTCTGTATAGCAACAGCGTAGAGATATACTGTCACAATTAATGTATTTTAAATCACAAGATAGCAGAAGAACAATTCAACACACAGCGATATCAGATTTGTTAAGCGTTCTACCAGCAACCCTCATCCGCCAAACATCAATTAGGCTTGATTTCTTTGAATGGAAGGCAGTGGCATGGAATGGGAACACAATGAGAACATCAGATTTGGGGTATGGTTCACAGAAACAATATGGGAGACAGAAAGGCAAAGGGACAAATTTGTTTTGCAGAGCACAATGGGAAAATCGGTTTTAAATTACTTGGCACAACTGCAATGGGAAAGGATAGAAAGAAATGGGGAATTCGTTTTTCTACACCTAAAAATAACACACTAGGCTTTAGAATTAAGGTCAGGAGAGAATGGGAAAATCGATTTTGGAGTGTGACTGCAATGTAAGACAGAAAATGCAAATGGGAAAATTCGTTTTGCAGTGCACACTGGGAACACAGGGACAATGTCTTTTTTCAGGGCACAATGGGAAGACAGGGACAATTTCGTTTTTACAGAGCACAATGGGAACACCGGGACAATTTTGTTTTGCAGAGCACCATGGGAACACTGGGGCATTTTTGTTTTTCAGAGCACCATGGGAACACAGGGACAATTATGTTTTGGCACCTTGCACAGGCACTACAGGGATTACCACTTCAGATTTAAAATGGATGGGATCAATGGAGAATTTTGAGTTTCACACCCTGCGCACACACGTGGAAACAGGGTTGGGGGGTTAATTCTTTTGGCAAATCTTTATGACTACACCGGCTCACAACACACTGGGAAAAGATTGTTGGTTTCGAATGCCAACAATACAGATCCTGTGAATTAAATGGCGAAATTCATTGATTTACTTTGATAAATATGCTAAGGATCTACACGGGCAACAGGGGATTTTCAATGGGGCAATAACTACAGCAATGCTGAAAGAATACAGGACTTACACAATCTATGACTTATTGGGGTAGTTCTACTTACAGGAGAGGTCAGGACTGGGCATCAGGGAACATCAGGGCACCCTGCTGGGACAGCCAAGGGGGTCAGTCAAGGGTCTCCTTTTTTTCTCCAAAGGGTCCCAATCAGTTTCTATGTTTCCTAGCTCCTGTCTGCACTGCAAAATTAGGCCTCTCGCTGCTGGGATGTTCTCGCCAGATTTCAGCAGCAGGTCACATCATGGAATTAGTGGGTGAAGTCCAGCTCTGAGGCAAGCTGGCTTAGTTATAGGGCAAATGTCATCAATAACTTGTCATAATTCCTGTGAAAGGGATTGGCTAGCCTCCACTACCCCACTCCCACCTGTGCGCTGATAGGACAAGGGGATGGTGAGTGCCTTGGGGCAGCTGGGAGGAGAGAGCTTCATCATCTCACTTTGACAGGCGGACTTGGCATGTTCCGGGGCATAGAAATCTCACTAAATGGCAAGTACCCTTAATCTCCAAAACTTCACATGTGTGAATACATTTTTGACAATTATATTTTAACGCAGATCAGATTAGACTAATCAGAAGTCTGTATGTCATTCCCGTGCAGAGATACAGGTTTTATTCATTTACTCAGGAACCATATCAGTGAGAAATATGTAGTTTTATGGGCGTCATACTAATGATAATTGCCATACTTTATCAACTATTCACATCTGTCGTAAACACAAGGAGGCCCAAATCACATTTTCATTAATAACTTCAGTTGTGTTTAGCCCACAAAAACGATTTTATGATGGTTTGAGGGGTTAACTGTCCATTTTACATGATAAAATGCATATCTCCCATTTTAAGCAATGTATAATTTCTCTCCTCCTCTGCTGGGCCCCCACCCTCCTTGCGCACATGACATCATCAGAGGGATCTGTGTTTAAATTAGCCTACCCCTTCAAGGGCTAATGGCGAAGCTCATGAATTATTTATGGAACCTGTAACCTGGAGGTCACCAGTGTTGCAGAGCAGACCTGCCTTATCTGGTCTTCCACCGCAATTCTGATCTGAAACGTATTTAAGATTGTACTTTTAAGGAAAGGCACTGATGTTTGAAGACAACCAGGCCTAAATCCCCAGGGCAACGGAGGGGCTCTGGAGTCCAGTTTCGTATCTTTAAGGAAATGACCCGCAGCACAGCTCATACACAATTACTTTAAATGACATCTTACACGGCACACCATTTCACAAAATGTGCACATTATTTCAGAATGGTACATGAAAATGCAAACACCTGCCCAAGCTTGCAAGTCTGGTGGGCACATTGCTGAATGTATTATCACTTTAAATGTAAAAAACGAAATTACATTATTTTGTTTAATGTACATAAAAAATGCTCTGTTTCACTGCAACTGCTTGGGTACAATCTGGTATTTCCTTTAAGACACGGTGCACTATGGTTTCATGGAATATCAGAACAGCTCTTATTGGATTTGTCCAAACCTTTTTCCCCCATGTCTTTCCTTCATGAAAAGTATTGCGCACATTTTAGCCTCATCAGATTTTTGGGCCCACTTTCTTTCCTTTTGACTTGGCTTCCATAGGCCTTATGTCGGATATCATTTCAGTGCAGGCCTTTCATTTTGGTCATCCCTCATAACTGATTCTGGCCTCTTTATTCATGGCATTCGAGGCTATTTCACCCCACAAGATCCCCCTTGCTGGATCTTTGATTTATTAGGCAGAGAGAAGAGCAAGGAGAGAGTGGGGTGTCCATTTTATGTGGACTGGTTTGGTTCCTTGGATCTCCTTTAGAGCACATCTGCTCTTTTCCTGGTCCTGATGGAGTTGGTGTTCTTGCCTGCACTTCACTCGTTTTGGATTCTTTTGGTCCTGAACCCCTCCCTTTCCGGCAGCTCCACTTCCAGCATGTAGAGGCAAGGAGTTATTTAATCTGGCAAGAATAAAAGAGAGATTTAGTATTTCATACGGTACTATTTTCCCAGTATTGACGTGTAAATTGACAACAAAACAATAAGACACACATCACAGTTTATACATCACAAACATTTCTTTACATGATTATTGTTTGTAATAACTCTAAAATGAGTATTAGTTGTTCTACTCCCTGTAAATGTGTTATTGTCTTCACCCGGGTTGCCATTCTGTACCATTACTCTACAGATGATTCCTGGGCTTTACACTGACTGGGTTCTTCAATCAGTCACAAGTTCTGTCTGGGGTGACAGCTTTTCAACTGGTTAATATGGACCCATTTCTCTTCTGTTTGTTGTCCTTTAGGTATGCAGATCTTAGAGGCGACTGGTGAGTTTTTATCTACAATTTCAAAGGTGCCACGCCAGCAGGGGAGCAACTTCCACTCTTTGGTCTGGTTCCTTTGGAAATTGTACAGGTAGACCCTGTCTCCTATTTGGTACTCTTTCTTGGTGGTCTTTAAGTCATAGTGGAATTTCATTCCCTCTGCCAACTTTTCTAGATTTCGCTGAGCGTAAGCAGACGCATGCTGAAGGTGTTTTTTCGTAAATTCTCAATGTACTCATGGGTCGCGGACTCATTGATCAGAGTCTGCTCTTGAGTTCTGTAGAGCAGATGCTGAGGTAGCACCATTTTTCATCCAGTCATGAGCTCGAATGGTGACCTTTTTGTCGCAGAAGATGGTGTAGACCTGATGGTCATCAGTGCAAGTGGTAATCGGATGTCCCAACTAGGTCCAGAGTCTGCCGCAAACTTCTTCAGTATGCCCACAATAGTTTTATTATACCTCTCAGCTCCCCCACTCGAGGCTATGTGGTAGGCAAAGTGGAGTTTTCCCGCTACCCCGAGTATCTCCCACATCTTTATCATCATCCCACTTTGTAAAATGACTTCCTCAATCCTACTCAATCCTTTTGGGAAGGCTGAAACGTGAGAGGATGTGATTGATCATTAGGGCAGCAGATGTGTCTGCCTGCCAATTTGGGGCCAGGAGACATTCCACCCCGTTGGTAAACAAGCATGTCATGGTCAACATGTACTTGTTTCCTCTAGAGGAGTGAATCACGAGCCGGATGTAATCGACTTGGAAATCTGACCAAGGCCATGCCATTCCCCTTTTCTGTATGGGAGCTTTGTGAGTGAGGGAACTTGGCTGAAATTGAGGACAGACAAGACACACCTTCAAGTATTGGTTGAGGTCCTGACCCATGTGTGGCCAGTATGCGACCTCTCGCAATATTTCAAAAGTTATATGAAACCCTCTATGACCATCAATAGGCACGTTATGGGCATGACTTAACATCAGGCTTTGGAATGAACTAGGTACCACACACTGGTCACATCCAGAGATGGATCTCAGTACCAACAAACCATTGTGGATTCAGACCATTTTGGAGAATTTCATCAACACCCAGAGATCATCTTTCCAGATGTAAACAGATTAGGTCAGAGGAAAATTTGCGGGGTATTCAATGTGTTGATAACATTTCCCAATAATCAGATCCCCTTTTTGTACCGTAATCAAATCAGCATCTGGGGTTTCCTTATTCCACTGGCCAGTTGAGAGTTCATGTTGGGTATGTGTTTAGGACCTGGTGACAGCAGTGACCTGGATTTTCCCCAACAGGGACTCGATTTCTTTGAGATCCCTGCGGGTGGCTCTGGTTTTGGCCAACTGATCAGCCAAGTCATTTCCAGTTTTGTCTGGTCCCTCTATTATGGAGCGACCTTTGATCTTTTTCCAATAGATGGTCATCTCATTAGAGGTGACCAGATCATCAATTTCCCATGCTTGAGCAGTTTGCTATTCGCACACAGCATGTCTCAATTTTTCAATTTAATCAGGTGCTCCACAAACCCATTCATGACATAATCCGAATCAGTGATTATGACCAGTTCTTTGTGCTGGTGTTGCACGGCAGTGAGGATGGCTTGATGTACCACCATCAACTCTGCCACCTGACGACTTTGGGGACCGATCTTGTACCCAGCAGAGAGCTCTGAGGCATCATTCACCTAGCTATTCCGAATGCCAGTCACTAGTTGCTTTTTCCCGTGATTATCAACATGGTAGGAGCACCCATCTACATAAACTGTGGGTATCCCCTGGCACGTGTCTTCCTCATAGACTTTGTGCAGGGAAGTAGGGTTCTCCTCCATGCTGTCTTTAGTTTTTAGACTTCCGTCCTCGAGACAATTTTCTTGAGCACAGTCATGCAAGTCAGCCAAACCTTACGCTAGGGGACTCCTTTTATTTTGGACATGTCTGACCTCCACAGGAAAGCCTTGCATGGACAGAATCCAGGAGGTAATTCTGGAATTACTCATTTTCCCTGTTTGGATTTGGTCACTTTGAAGATATTGCAAGGGCTTGTGAGGAATCTAGGCAATGATGTGCTCCCACTGGATGAACGGGCAGTAATTCTTCAAAGCCCACACCATTGCCAGGAGTGCTTTTTCACAATCGTTGAATTGTTCCTCCATGGAGGACAAAGTCTTGCTCGCATACGAGATGACTTTGTTGAACTTGTCATGCTTTTGGCTTGCTCTGGACACCACTCCCACTGTGACCCCTATTATAATTAGTAAGTCCAAGAAGGCTTTTTAATTCATGCAGAGTTGTAGGGTATTTTAATTTCAGTAAGGCTTTTACCATTTTTCGCCTGGGGACTGAAACCCTCAGGGGTGATTTCATGTCCTAAGAAGTTCATGCGGGACTTACACCACTGTGCCTTCTGAAAGGACATTTTGGCTCCAGCTTTCTACAACTGGGACAGAACATAGCGTATTTCAGCTATGTGTTCCTCCACAGTTGAGCTATTGATTAATACATCATCTACATAGGCTAGGTTTCCCCTTTTGCCCAAGTCGGGCATGGCCTTATGAAGGAAGATTTTAAATTCATTGTCAGAGTTTATATATCCACAAGGGGTTTGGGTCCACGTGTATTGCTGCCCCTCCCCCCCCGAAGATAAAGGAAAGCTTGTACTGGTCTTCCCTACTCACAGGTACTGTCCAGTAACCGTTAGTTAGGTCAATGGCGGTGTACACCTTTGACCCTTGGATCTGGACCAGTTCCTGATCAATGTAGGGAACGGGCCATCTTGACATGTGGAGTCATTTATTTAACTCCCTAAGGTCTGCACAAAGTGTCCATTAGCCGTTGGGTTTGAGTATCCCCAGTACCAGATTATTAAAGTTACTGTGGACTGGACAAATTATTCCACTGGAATCTAAGTATTTAATAATCTCTTTGAGTGACTCAATAGATGCAAGAGGCAGACGGTATTGCTTCGCAAATACCGGACCCATCCCAGGGTCCGTTGGTATGGAGGTTGAATGTATCTCTGTGCAACCCCAGTCATCCAAATCCATGGCAAAGACCTCCTGAAAATACCAAAAACACCTGTTTCAGCTTCTGTTTTTGCTCCTCAGTCTTACAGGCATCACCAAGGTTTATTCATTCCTGAAGCATCTGCCTAAAGCCTGGAAATACCTTGGGTTTTGCAATTTCAGCAGTATAATCCAGTTGAGTGGAGAAATCTCTTGTTATGGTGTTGGCCTGGATATGAGGTTTCAAGGAGAGGAGGTATTCACTGTTGACTTGAAATACCACCTCATCCTTCCCGATATCACAGGTTACCTCTTCCCCACCATAAGGGTAGGAAGAGTACACCAAGAAATACCCTCCTTGCCAGGTGAAAATCTTTTCCGGACAGTCATTTGGAATTGGTCCCATGATCTCATTCCCTAAGTCAATAGAATAATGTTGGGCATCAACCACAATTCCAATAAAGGTGTCTGTGCCCAAAGTCACACTTCTAGGGTCGTTGTTATCCACCAATATTCGAATGGCGTCGTGTTCTAGGTCAACTAGTGGTGTCGTACATACAAACCTTGCTGTTGGAGGTGATCATTGAAATTTATATAAGCGTCCTTGTTTTTGAGGTTCTGTCCTCGCTTAATATTTAGGGGAATTGTGAATTGTCATAACTGTCCTGTCGTAACTGTCCTGGGATGATGATCTCTTCTCCCGTTTGAACTTCAACTGCATACGGCAGCAATAGAGCTGACCGAAATGCTTTCTCAATGTTGTCAAAGCCCATGGGGCTTCCTCCCAGTCAGGACCAGGCTTTGTAATTAATTAGGTCCAAATTAATTGTGAAATGTTTGAGAATGTCACTGCCTAAGTAAAATGTAGGTGGGACATCTCTCACAACCAAACAATTATGTTCTATGCTTTTGTCGCCAATGGAAATGTTTGGAATTTGGAGTTTCCATCCCCTTGTGTCACTTAGCAATTAACTTAAACGTGGGAATGGTCTGATCTTTTGGGAGTTTCCTGAATATTGCTTCGCTGATGAAGCTTCTCCCTTTATTCAGGCATACTATGGCAGGAACAGGCTCCCCCCTCATTTACCTGAATGGTGAAAAACAGCTGTTCACCCTTTTTCTGTATGTCAGTCAACCTTTGAGCTGGTTTTTCATCACCCTTTGTCATGGGGTTGGGATTTTCTTCAGATTGTGGATTGGTATAAGTGCCATTTAAAACTGGGAAGAAGGTTAATTTTCAAAAATGGAGAAGGGTTCCCATCACCAGTTTGTTCTCCTACAGAGATGACAGTGATGTTTGGGGCTTGATTGTTCAGAAGGTGAAATTCTATTTAGTCAGACCGCTAGATCTAGAGGGGCCTCCATGGTTCCTCACCACATCTCACCAGAGCAGGTTGGGTCTCAGGTATGGTTGGAGGGGTTGTGGTCAAGCAAGGAACATGCTGCCACTTCCAGTGAGATCTGAACTTACCTATTTTAGATGTTTTTCTTCTAATGCTAGGATTTTCAGTGGGGCCTTCAGTAGAAGTTCCACCAGTCTTAAGGTGTTCAGCCTTAGACCTATTCTTCCTGGTTTTCCACCAGCTTTGAGAATTACCAGTTCTCACAGGCCTAGAGAGGGGTCCAATTGGTCAATCCATCGCTTCCTCAGAAGCAGGGGGAGTCAAAGACTTTACAATTGGATGGGCAATGATGGAGCTTGATTGGGGCTCCCATTTCTCTACTGTACTAGCCTCAGATTTGCCTGGGTGAGAGGTCAATTTACTAACACCAGGGCTTGTAGTGGGGTTCTCAGTAGAGGTTCCCAAGGCTCAGAGTGCTTTCTTAAGGTTGCCTCTCTAGCCAATTTGGTTTGGTTCTGTTTCTCCTTACTGGGAGGCCTGGGGGTGCTGTATGCTACTCCTAGAGTTTTTAGATCATTCCCCAACAGGACTCTCCCAGGCACCTCACTCTGGACACTGACAGGAATCCTCACTGTCATGTTATTACACTGAATGCGAGCTGGCAGAATTGGAACCAACTGGACAGGGCCTCCAGAAAATTTAGTGGGACCTTTGGGTCCCTTAGCAACATCCTCAGGCTTGAAAAAGCTTTCATCCACTACTGTTCTGCTGGCCCCAGTGTCTCTCCTGGCAGGAGTATCCTGGCCTTGACAAGAAAACTGTCCATATAATACCCTCTAGAGTTTTCTGGAATGGAGCTGTACATATCCATATTCTGATTCTTACCCAGACCCATGGACTCTAGGGTACAGTGGCCGGAAGACCCAAGGGTGCTTCAGCAAATAGTTCAAAGTGGGCACTAGCCATTTGTACTTCTTCGTCTGGGGAGAAGGCTAAGGAGGCAGTGCTGATCCCTCAGGTTTACCCTTGCACCTGGGATCTCCTTTGATATGGTCAGTTGACCCACAGACATAGCATTTACCAAATGCTCTCTGGAATGGAGGCTTCTGCTGACCTTCCTCTGGTTGAGCACCAGAGGATTCACTAGCCCTATTTGGTTTCCCATGTGGCTTACCCTGGTTGTGTTTGGGGACCTCTTCTGGATGGGAGATATTAGAATTCTCTTGGTTGTCTTTCTTTGGCTGCTTTTCCTCATCCTTCTTCTGAGTTGCCCCAGAATCCTTGTGAGTAGCCCTGTTGGCAACCCAAAAGTCAGCAGCCTTAGCTAACTTCTTAGGATCTATCTCCTTTGAATCAGCCAAGTGCTGTCAAAGCTCAGAAGAGCAGGCATCATAAATTGACTCCAACATAACAAGATTCCTCAAACCTTAATACGTGTTCACTTTGTAACCCTTAACCCAACATCTAAGTTTTTCAAACATTCACACACCCAGGTAGCCCAAGGGGTACCATCATGCTTTTTGAGGGTCCTAAACCTCTTAAGGGTCTGGGATGGGGTCTTCCCAAATGTAGCTATCAAAGCTAGCTTCACACATTCATAATCCTGTTTATCCACCTCCCCCAACTCCATTACAGCATCACTTGAAACAGGGGGGAGCCTAGAGAAAAGCCAAGGAATCAACTGATTCCCTGAGATACCCTGAATCCCATAATTATATTCAAACATTGCTAACCAATCCAAAACACCAAGTTTAGTCTCATACATACCAATCATTTCCTTTGGCATACAGGGTCTCTTAGGACTAGAAGACCTAGAAGATCCTGGGAGAGAAGCATTTTCTACAGATAGTTTCTTCATCTCTAAAGCATAAGCCATCTCCATTTCCCTCAGCCATAACTCTTGATGTTTCATAGCAGTTTGTGCCTCAATACATTTCACTTCTAATTCAAGTCTCATTTTCTCAAGTGCAATAAATTCAGGAATGAGTGTAGGACCTGATGGGGTCCTTGTGGACAGAGGTTGTGGTTTCTGGGAAGGTAGAGGAGTTGTAGGGCCTTCTGACATAGACTCTTCGACTCCTTCTAATCCAACAATCTCAGAATCAGAAACGTCATCATCCACATTTGCTGGAATAGTAGGCCCTTCTGACTCACTCTCCAGGCTTTGTTTTCCCAATAATTTAGCAACCAGTTCAAATTTTTTCCTTTACCAGAGAGGCTCTGTTCCCGACACATGCTTCATAAAACCTCAGCAGTGTAGTTTAAGAGGCTCTCCTCACTGTAGTTGTCCATATTTTACATGATTTTTCAGTTAATAGACTTTAGTGATATTTAGCCTTGTGATTAGTTGACCCAAGATAATAGCAGCACTCCAAGTGTAATCACTATACTTAAAAATCCCACCGCTGTACACCAGTGTTAGGCAGAATCATATGCAGTACCCTTAGGGAACACTCCATACAATTAAGACTACAAGTGATAGTATAATTTCACCTTTGGTACAAGCCTGTACTAGACAGTAAAGTGGTAGCGATGGCTGAGCAACCAGACTTATCTCAAGAGCAAATGAGCAATAGTAGAGATGACACAAAGGACTACAATTACTGTGACTCAAACAAACACTGACTCAAGGTTTCTGGTTAAAAAATATAAGTACATTTATTTTTAAACCATCTGTTCACAAAACACATCACTTCTATTAAAACCACACTCTAAATATACTACACACAATCAATTCCTCTTGTTCAGGTCAATTCAAGGTAAGTAGATTAGAATTTGACAGACCGGTTTTTCGAAACAAAGACGTTACAGTGGGTTAATACACAATCACTTTTTGACAGTAATGACAGTTCGATTTTATGAAAATAATGCGTACCCCGCGAGAAGAAATACACCAGAAGTCAAACACACTTAGCACATAGAATTAAAACAAGGGACTAGTAGATAAAAATCATAGGCAATACTTTTGTCAAGGCAATAGAATCAGAGGACGTTTCCTAAGAGGTAGAAAAAAGTCAATAGGCCTGCGCCAGTGTCAAATGGAGCAGGGGCTCTGTTGTCGAGGATCACACGGTTAGAACAGTTCATGATTAAAGTTTGCCAGGAGTACTAGGTATTGTCAAAGGGAAGCAAAAGTTATAAGACAGAAGGAAGAAAGGACAAGCCTTTGGAAAGGAAAAGGGTTCACCCCGATTCCTCAAGGTCGGATGAAGAAAGCTGGTGCTACGGCAGTAGTTCCTGGTAGTTCCTGCAGATTCACGGTTCCTGAAGCTTCAGATGTAGGGACAAGAAGGAGGACGTCTGGAACGATCTGCACTACCCAGGGATGTGGCCAGCAGCAGCAAAGCAACGATGAATAAAAGACGTGCTCCTTGAAAACAGAAGAGGGCTCTTCTGATGGCTATCCGGACCACTACAGCTGTGTGCAGTGATTTTGACCTAGAAGAGGATTCTCTGGCTGTTGAAGGTGAGCTGGTTGATCCCACCACGCTCAAGAGAAGAAGAGTCCGGACTGGTCTCTTCTGTCGTTGAAGGGTAGATAGCTCAGGATTGCAGCAGGGCTTCACCGGGATCCAGGAGTTGCAGCAGCCGTCTTCTTCTTCACTTCTCTTCGGTTCTTGTAGTTCCAGTGACGACTCTGACTTCCAGCCCAAGAGTCCTGCCTTGTATGCCAAAATCCCCCATTCACAAAGCCTGGCTGTCAATCACACAGCAGGGGGGTTGTCCGGCCCGGACAACCGCCTGCGCCAATCGACACAGAGTGTGACTTGGGTCTCCAAGGAGACCCTGTGCAGGGGGTTACTAAACCCCTCCCTCACATTCAGCCCACCTAGACACCCAGACACCAAATGAGGGCTTCTGTGCAGAATCCCGCCAAAGGACGGCGAACAAAGAAACCAAAACTGGTTTGGCTCGAAAAGCATACAAGAAAGACCATTCCAACATGAAATGGCGAAAAACCAAGCTAGGACCGAAGATAAAAACAATATGGGGTAGTGGGTTTTATGTTCAAGTCTGTCACCACTGCCAGAACATTAACACAGGAATCCGTGTAAAAATGATAGTTACCACTGCCACCAGCCATGTCGAGTTGGGAAGGGGGACACAAAGTGCCCCTTGAGTTACAGGACAGGGGAAAGATATTCCCCTCCAGTACTCCATTGTAAGATGGTTTGTACTGGATCTGTATTTTAGAAGGACTAGTAAATCCAAGGGTGACTTTACATGTTTCTGGGGGACAGTAGTCATCCCCAGAAATGGAGTTCACAAGGGAAGCCTAAAGACATCCCTGTGTCACTGAACTAAAGGTGCTGTGTGACACACCAGTAAAAAGATGATGGCTAGGGAGTTGGTGACACTCCATAGCACATGAGCACAAAAAGTACAACACACACACAAAATACACTGTAAAAGTGGGAAAAAGGCTCACACTCTTACCAGGTGCAAAGAATAAACCCCAGAAATCCAGCAAAGCTGCGGAGGGACTCGCTAGATAAGGGAAATTAGCCATAAATGAGAATTCTCCCTAACAAGCCCCTCTTAAAAAGTACATCAAAACATGTCTGCTGAGTGTTTGCAGTAATATGACATTAACGTCTGTAAACGGGAATCACTGTTGGCTTTGCCAGTGCGTGTTTTCTGTGCGCTACAGAAGCATATGAACTGCATGGCATTGCGCTTGGATGCGGTGTGGGGCCTGTTTCATACCCATTTACAGAAACCACGAGATGTCAGCAAGGTTATAGATGGGTGGAGTGAGCGATCCATTGGGGCAATACTAGACAACGCTTTTTGTTTTTGCACATTAACTTTGCATATATTTACTATTGGAATCAACAGAGGATGAAAAGACTTGCAGAGAATCACACACTTTTCAATCAAACACTGAAGTCGGGATTAGAACTGGGGTTTCCATGTTTCAACGTTCAACAAATTAACCACTAGAACCACGTTTACAAGAACAGAGCATCTTTCAAAATACATGCTGCATATTTGCTCGTGCTTTAGGGAAAAGATTAGATTACGTAACTAACCTTCATCTAGTTGTATTTAAAAAGGGTGGCCTTAATCTGCCCCATCTATTTGTGCTGAGCTGATGCACTAAACATTTGCTTTCCTGGGAAGCCCCAGACACATGTTTCCGTGTGGAAATCTCATTGCGCAGGGTCCCTAATGTTATAACATAACGGAATTAAACACACAACCCCCCCCCCCACCCTCCCCTTCCGAGACCAGACTGTTTTTTTTTTATACACATGGGATAATGTATTACAGCTTTGTCTGTTTTCGTTTCTCCTGAAATATTGTCGGATCAAAAGCGTTTGCTGTTAGCCTGGATGTCATGGACTTGCATTCTCTGCCTGTGGTCCAGGGCACCCTTCTCCCAGACAACTTATTCTTTGTTGCTTCATAAGAGCAGTTTAAGCAAAGAAGGCAGCTTGGGGGAAAAACTGCATTTCAATTAAACAAGTCTGCTGTCTGCATACTGCTTAAACTGTCCTTTTCTTGGGAAGCCAATTACGGATCGGAGGTGACAGCTGTAATCGCGATACTTGAACGGATCCATTCACATGAAAATCTCAAGCACTAGCTCTTTGCGGAAAAATACAATGTGATAACTGCGACATTTAGCGATAGTGCCGCAGCTGAGGAGGTTTTTAAGCCCATCGCTGGATGATTTCTGGCTCATTATCTTCTTCTTAACACGCTGACAGTGTTGAAATAATAGCAAATAAAATGCTGTAGATTTGTGAAATTTTCATCTGATCAACGGAAAATAAAATACTTTGAGTGAGACTGGGCACAAAAGGATGATATGAATTGCGTTGAGCTATTTTTCTTAAGGTCTCAGAGAGTTGCCGTGTGCGCCTGGTATCCTTGGTTTATGCCATCAATGTGATGCAGTGAAAGCGCATGACAATGGTGCAGACTCGTTCTTAAGAGTAAAAAGAGGAATTATTTCAAACATTGTAATCTTGTAATTGGGGAATCCGGAAGAAACCCCTTCTAAGACAAATTCACCCAGATTCATTGTCTATGATGGGACAAACACAAATGTACTTGTGCACGGTTACCAGACATTTGATCGAAAAAAATTGGTCACCTGGACAAATGGTCGAACCAATTTGGTCGAAAACCAAATGGTCGAATTATTATTTTTTTTATTTTTACCCCTTTTTTTGGGGGGGGTCTCCCCAACCGCCTTTTTTTTCTAAAAAACCCTTTTCCCCCCAAACTACAACCTAAAATATATATATATAAATTTAAAAAAAATTCGGCCATTTGGTTTTCGATGAAATTACATCGACCAAATGTCCTGTCGACTAATTTTTTTCGATGAAATGTCCGGACACCCTTGTGCACATACCAATAGGTCAATAAAACAGGATCGATCCTCTCTCCATGGCTCTTCAACATCTACCTTGTGCCTCTGGCCCACCTGATCTCCTCCTTCTCTCCTCACTCCCGGTGTTATGCTGCCTGCACACAGTTCTCTTTCAAGCCTCCCTCTGCTGCCTCCTCTTTCTCCTCTCTCATCCCTGACTGCCTGACTGCTATTCAGTCATGGTGTGCTGCCAATGATCTCTGACTTAATGCCAGTAAGACTGAGATCCTTCTCATTGGGACCCCAGCTCCCTCCTGCCCTTATACCCTCCCTCTGACCACCCTCTATTGGTCCCCCACCCTCTTGTGAGGCAAACAATCTTGGTGTAATCTTTGACTCCTCTCCTTCTCTCCTTCATCTCAGATATGCCAAGAAGGGGCACTATCCACTGCACCTCCTCAGTGGCATTCTCCCTTTCCTCACCTTCCCCTAGAAACTCAATGTCTCCAGAGCTCTGGTCCTCTCTAGGCTCGACTACAGCAACAGCCCCCTCCTCAATCTTCCTTTATCCTCCCTTTGCCCTCTTCAACTAATCCAGAATAGGACTGTGTGACTTATCCTTGGCCTCAAACCCAGGAACCACATCTCTCCAGCCCTAAAACCTCTCTACTGGTTCCCAGTTACTGCTCACTCACCTCGCCCATGTTACCCCCTCTCCTCCACCATTCCGTTCTCATCTCCACTCTCTCCTCTTTACCATGCCCTTACCGAACCTTCCCCCTCCCCCTCTCCCTCGCTCTTCGTTTTACTGCACTTGCAAAATCTGAATATCACAAGGTATAGTAGGACCGTTATTGTTATCCTTCTCCCTTGTTCGCCCCCCTATTCTGTCTTGTGGAGCCTTGAAACACCATTTGCTGTATAGGCGCCTTGCAAATATCAAACAACAACAAAAAAGTAAATAAGGGCCTGATTCACAGAAGCATTTCATAATGTGAAATCCTGTTGGAAAGCTTCCATGAATCAGGCCGTAAGAGCTTGATTTACAAAACGCTTTTCAATGCGATCGCAACATTGCTTTTGTAAATCGTGCCCTAAGATTGCACATTTTGCATTGCATACGTGAAAAATAAGCCTTGATGTTCTGCTTACTACTAAACTGAGCCAAGCAAAGGAGACTGGATATTCTGCATGTACGCAAACTGAACAAGCTCCAAGAGGCTATGAAAATTGAAAAAGTCACACTATGTAAACGAAAGTGTACATTTTTTAAGATAGATTTAAGAACATTGGCTGTGTGCACAAATTCACTCCCCCCTAACCCCCACCCTGAGTACCAAACCATAATGTAGGTAGTACACAGGGTGTACCTGGAATGGAATGCGGCCTGGGGGCATATGAGAACTAAGCTGCAAATACACAATAAATGCCCAGTGGTTAGAGATAGACTGAGAAAATAATCAGAGACTGAAGTGGGAGCCATTGTGCTCATTGAAGGGGATGCAGCTGTACCAAGACGTTGACCTAAACCCATTCATATTTCGGTTTTGAGTTTAGGAATGCAAAACAGATCATGGTTTGCACTCTCTTCATGCATATAACATTGTCTAAGCATCTGTAACAGAACTGCTGGACAGAGGCTAAACATGCATGGAAACATAGTGTTCTGTGAAACAGACAGTGCTTGGGAAAGATTGGAAGTGAGGATGAGTGTGAATTTACAAGATATTTATTACAACAGTTACATCAAACATGTATACAATACATTCGAGGTGATGCAGCTGATATGCTCTCTGCATGCAGAAGGCATCAACTACCGCAGAAGTACAAACAATGAGGCACTTCATCTTCTAATAGGTGGTGTTTAAGAGTCATTGAATCCAGGATTTGCGCTTAGAAAACAAACTCAGGTACGGTATAAGGTGCGTTATAAAAAAACAATTAAATAAACAAATAAATAAATGGGTCAGTGTTCCAGTAGAAGGGTGCAAGCAGGAAAAAAAATGCCTAAAATTAAGGGCTGGAATTTGGACCTTGGGCATAGTGGTGATGTCCAAGATGTTGAGTGAGATACTGCACAGAGCAAGTGCAAGCAAGGCTGGGGCTGTTTTCATTATTATAATAATTGACTTGTAGAAAAGGCCTTTGCTATGCTGGGAAACAGCTTGCATGATGCCCGAAGAGGGAGCTGGCTAAAGGAACATTAAAGAGGAGACAGAGACCAGCATTGAGGACTGCACAATGGTTAAGAATGAGAATCAGGGAACTGTAATTTACTTTTATAGTTGGTACATTGTTTACAGAGAAATATCCACAATCTAACACTACTCACTGCAACAATACCATCCTACAATGTGGAACAAGAAAGAGCCTGTTTTAATATTATTTTGTTTTATTTAAAATAATAAGTCAAGGAAATTCATGTGGTCCCTTAACTCCCAGCGCTGTGGAATTTCACCCACAATACTACAAAAAACTCAAGACCACAATGAAAAGAGATACGCTGCAGCCTGCTTTTGCCTCACTAAAATTTCCAGTTAACTTAAAATATCCAGTCCACTTTGAATCATCAGACAAACTTCAATGTATAGAAAAACACATATACATGAGTATTCTAGACATTGGGCTCAGATACTATATGGAGGCACACAATTTAACATGGCTGGTTTCACATAAAACAAATCAATCTACTGTCAAATATTATTTCTACCTTAAACCCACCACCCATTGAAATCAAATTCTGAAACAGACCTCCATACAAAGTTTAAAACAACCAATGTACTTTTTTTCTGAAACCATTGACAAGTATTTGCATCCGAGTAAAAAGGCGTATTTTAAAATGTGGTTCTTCAATTCTTGGTCTGATTTAAATCTAAAATCATAGACACCCAATCTGAAAAACAATTGCATCCTAGCTTGGTCATGTGCACTATGGGATATCAACTTCTCTGATGTTGGATTTGTTACAATTATTGCAAAGGCATGGTTTTCCAAGATTTGTGTTGCTTTTGGAATTCTGGGACTACAAAGCATAACTCTCTAACCCAGAAATCAGGTACACCCTCATAACAGCAACGCTCCAGCCATCCTTTAATTAATAGATTTCACTTACACAATTGTCTATGGCAGCCATCAATGTACATATTCACGATGATGCTACCTAGAATTTCAATTTTAATCATAAATCACAAAGCACCTTCCTTTATATTGCCTTTTTTAGTGGTATAACTTATAAACAGGGTTCCCAAAATACTTTAAAAACTATCTGGGATTTCATACATCATTGGATTAAATCTCTAAATAACTGCATTCAAAGGTGCTCCCTTTTTTTGTCTTTCAAAGGCCAAAAGCAGGTAAGGACATTAACTGTTCTCAGACCACTTAGTTGGTTAACAACTGGCCTGCAGTCCATGCACCTGCTCCCAAAATCCCTCTTAGGTTATCTGGTCCTGCTTTTGGGAAAGGTATCCACATTCAGTCCAGCTTGAAGAGGCCCATTCAAAGAGATATATCTATCAGCTAAATCTCCCTTCTTCCTATGTGTGTGAGCTTAAATACCCAGACAACACCACCCACACAGCATCATTTAGCTCCGGTGTTTGTATTAGACAGACATGAAGTAATATAGGGCCTCATTACGCTATTAGCACCATGGCTACTCCCTTACCGCATTCCGGGTACGGGTTCCTGAAATAGGGACTTACCGGGTCATTCCAACCTTGGAGGACCCGGTAAGTCCCCATTCCGGGAACCATTCCCCATTCCCATTTGAGCCCCCATAGGGCTCAATGGGAATGGGGATGGAGCTAATAACGGTACAGCAATTTGCGGTACCGTTATTAGCTCTAAAGTCCCTTAATAGGTCCCATCCATAACGCCGGTAATCCCTTACCACCTACCCCGTAGTGAGGCCCATAGTCACCTATCAAATAGTTGTCTACAAGAACATGTGATACTAGTGAAACTGATGCATTGAGATTTGTAGAATCTTCTGAATATAGATATATAATTTATGTTTTCGCCACTTTGTGTAAAATACAGCTATGAAAATATGTATGCATAAAATATAAATTTTTCTTAAAGGTATTCTTTGGATATGTGTTTTTCTGTTTTCCAAATCTTCTTTTATTTTCACTTATTCATTGTGACAATTGGTTCAGAAACTATAACTGATGATGAATTTACAAATATCATCTGTCATGTTGCATAATGTGAAGGCAACTTTGTCCTGTACATTTTGCTAATTTGCATCTGTGTGTGCCTTGATCATTATTCATCGACATGATTTGACTTTTTATAAAACATGTCATTTAACTTGGCAAAGCACTAATTGGTAATCTATTCTTCATTGTTAAGAGCTAATGGGCCACGTGCATATTCTTTGTGAAACATAGTACTCTCTCAGGTCCTTGGTCAAATAAGGTGTCTGTGCATTTACTTCTTTGAAAATGTGCTTCATGATCGACCAGATACCGATTAGTCAACTCAATGGTTGTCTTTCAAATTAGCCAAAATAACTTGACCCTGTTTTGGGATGAATTTCCAATATTACGCTTGCTTTTATTATATTTTTGGAGTTTGGGAAAAGGTTTTCTATGAAAACATCGTTTTGGGTGAATTCGTGATCACAGCTTAAAAGTTCACATATCGTGAAGGCAGCATGATAGGCATATCCTGTTCCATGTAACATAAAACGTGCATGATAAACTGTTTTTAACTATAATAGTAATGTATACTATTGCTGCAGCAACAGGCACTTAATATGTCAGACAGTGTCGGAAACAGCCTTAAAGCATTGAGCGCTGAGGAACTATGTGGTGTGGATAGATATGCTTGTAATGTGATACATTGAGAGATCCTTTCCTTTCTACTCTTGGTTCTGTGTCTGCAAAAAGGCAATTCAGGCAAGCAGCAACTTTGGTGGTGTCCTGTGTGGTAAGGGCAGAGCTGGGCTTGTCCTGGTGCCGGGAAACCTGAAGCTTGTCCTGGAGCCTTAGAAGCCAGCAGCATGCTGTTTTTGTGGTTGTAGAGAGTGACACGAGCCTTGTCAGGGCACTACCTTAGGACTCACTATAACAGAGGTACGAGGTGAGACTTTGTGTTGTGGCATTTGTGACAGACTTGGTGAACCACTTTTGAGGTTACCCCATTTTGATTCTGCCCCTCTTGGCTGGGTTGTTTACCCTTCAATGGAAGGGGTCGAAAGGGGTTAGGCAAAATGAGCCCTGTATCGGATTTCTGTACAACCATCACTGAGTGTGGGGTGCAGACTGTGCTAGGGAGTAAATCAAAAAAGTCCAGGGTGTTAACTGCTGGCCTACAGCCTTTGAACCCTCCCACCTTGAGACACTGGGCCTCATTATGAGGTTGCCGTCCGGTAACAACGGTGCCGGTATGTTTTTCAGTACCGTTGTTAATGAACCGGCAAATTCTGAGTTGTACCTTTCATTCCACCAGGTCTGCTCATGCGGAATGAAAGGCACCCGTGAGCACAGCACCACCATATTACGACTCCCCTCCGGCTCCACACAAGACATTCTCACGGAGGGGGCACTGGGTGGATCCAGCTGTCTGCACCCAGCACATTAGTACCAGGACATTATTCTATGATCATCTCCCTCCTGATGCGTACTGGCCTGATCTTCAACTGATAAAGCTTCACACAACGGATGCAACAAGCTCCGCTCTGATGACATATAGCTGAGAACCGTAGTGACAAGTGCTGGTCCTTTAGCCCATATATTTTGGGCAGACTTTAACATTGCCTCCGACAGCCTCTTCTGCCTGGCACTAGACTATTGCTGTGATTAACACATTTGGGCGATCGAGCTCCAGAGGTGCACTTTGGTTGTTGAGCAACATACATACATACTGAGAAGTGGCAGTATTGATCACCCTAGTTGCCAGTCTCTTCGGCTCTGTCGCCAGTGTGGCCTGTTTGGGTGAGGGCTGACTGGCGTATTGGCTACAATCACCATCCTTTGCACTGGAGAGACTTGTCGGCATAACGCATTGCACACAACTACCGGATGCTGCTCTTGGGCCACCCCACTGAGCAGGGTGTTCACCTGGCCACCTTGGTGGTGCAGCGTCCCACATAGAGCCACACGACCACAACGTCAATGCAGCTGGTCTGAGCCCCGGAGTTGGCATCACACCACTGCCCCACGAGCAATATGCGAATTGTTTGCATCATCCTGGATGGAAGTCCCTCAACTACATGCCCTCTCCCCCCCCGGTATATGTGGGAGGCCACAGTCCACTGGAATGACGGCTGTGCACTTTTCGGTACCCAGGCCCCATGCCTCGTGGATTCATTGAGGCATGCCTTATCCGTGCGAGATGAAGTTGAAGAGATACCTATATCCTGGAAAAATCAGACACGCCTACAGATTCCCCCATCTGCCTTGAGATACCAACCGCCTTCTTGTCTGACCCTTACGCTTGAAATCATGATGCCATCGCAACCGCACAAGATCTTCTTGGCACATCAACGTCTTAAGGATATTTGAACCTGTAACCTGGCCGTCAGCCATAGACTCAAGCGGAAACCCACGCCACCTGTTTGGACTGCTACTCGAACCCAAGACCTCCTTCCATTATAACAGGGGAACTGCTTGGCCCCACGCCTGCATGGCTGTTGTTATCATGACCAAAGGAGCCAGCAAAAGTTGAGTTCTATCAATATGTATACAAAAACATCACAGAAGCGGAACGAAACCCAACCAGAACAAGGTGCATCAATGTCAACTTCACCTGAAGCCATGGAATCACAAAAAAAGATGGAATATATGCGGGAGGGGTTCACTGCTCTTCATTCCAAATTGGATGACATGAGGGGGACCATATGCTCAATCAAAGCCTATATGGAGAAGACTGATACTCAGGTAATGGAGGTGGAAACTACAGTGGGGACAGCTGAGGATAACCTATTGCCCCTCCGTGCAGAGATGAACGCCCTGCCTGGGCATGTACTGGAGGTCAGCAAGAAGAATGAGGACCTCGAATCGCGATGCAATAATATATGCATCATCGGCGTTCCGGAGGACAACATTGATGGCCCCATGGATGACTACGTCGAACAAATGCTGCTTTCCCTGTTGGACTCTCTGAAGCTCTCCCCGCAGTTTGCCATCGAGAGAGCCCACCAATCCTTGTCAGCGAAGCCAAGGGCGGGGGTTCCTTCCCGCCCCATTATAGCTAGAGACTAAACTATCGGGACAGGGATGCTCTGCTCCGTGCAGCTAGGATCAAAGGCGACCTTCTCTTGCGCTCCACCAGGGTCCATCTCTATCTGGATTTCTCGATGGCCATCCAGCAGGAACGGAAAACCTTCCTGGTCATCAAGAATAATTATGAGACCTAGGGGTTAGATACTCTTTGCTAAACTAAGGGTCGAACACTCGGATCAGATCTTTTTCTTTACCATCCCTGAGGAGGCCTCCAAGTTCATTGAAGACCATTTCCCTGGGTGATGGGCTCACTAGAACGCCCCCACAGACACCTTAGTGTTTGTTCATTGTTGAATTCCTAGCACTCCCTGTGTAGACAGACCTCGGATGTTCACTTTGTTGCCTGACTATCGAACCTATGTTACCATCCGACACTCGGCTCTGGCCGACGAGATCAATACCTCTTTACCGTTCTGTATTGTAAATTTACTATGCACCACAGGATGCCTAGCCAATAATCCGTGATGTGTTCCCGCTCATGTCCAGCGTAGGCCCCCCAGGCAATGTTGCCATTGGTTGTTACAGGGTTTAAGTTTGTTGGGGTTTTCACCTCTCTGACTGGGGGAGGTGTGAGGGTGGGGGAGGGGGGAAGGGAGTTACAGTTAGAAAAATGCTTGATGTGCGACGTAGGATCCGGCCTATTGTATTCACCTTGACAGGACTCATGGGATTGTGGCTTTGCTGTCCCTGGCTGAGGTCCTGTAACACTACTAATGCTGTACCCCCGACACAATTGCGGATGACAATGTTATATGTATGAGCTAGAATGTTAGGAGGCTGGGTAAGCATACTAAAATGCAGAAGATGCAACTGTACATTGAACATCACAAGGTCAAACTACTCTTTCTACAGGAAACACATCCTCTGCCGGGTGGCAGATCCTGGGCTCCCAATGCTATTATAGCTCCTATTTCACTCAAAACTGTGGGGCTATGATCCTCATTCATAAAAGCCTTCAATTCCAGCATAAGGTGATTCATGTAGACCCACTGGGATGATATGTGTTACTATATAGGATGCTGCAGGGCAGAGAGGTTGTACTATTAAACATATATGGCCACAATGTTGACGAACCTAATTTCTATACCACCTCTCCTCCCTACTCTCTGGCTTCCCTCTTGTTCACATACTCTGGGGTGGGGATTCTAATACTATTTTGGATATTACTTATGACAGATCCGGCTCAAAACCCTGCGAGCTCTCCAAGGCATCCAGAATCATCATTGACTCACAAGCCCATTTAAGTATCGTTGACGCGTGGTGACTACTTAACCCCGATTCCCGAATGTACTCTTTCTACTCCTCGGTACATGATTCCCATTCATATATAGATAGATGGCTTATCTCAGACACACTCATCGGAATCGTCAACCAAATGTCTATCCCTCCCAGAACTTTCACAGACCACTGCCCTGTTTTGAACTCCCTGAAGTGGTGGGCAGACAATCCCAAGCCCCGCTCATGTAAATTAAAACCACACTCTTTATGAGATATTGCTTTTGAAACCGAGTTGGGTGCCAGTATAGATGCATTTTTTGTTGTTGTTGAATACCAGCTCTGTTAACTGTTAGGCCACTCTCTGGGAGGCATTCAAGGCATCTGTTAGGGGCATAGCGATTTCCAAGGAGGATGGGATCCTCAAAATAATACGGAGGGAAATTGCAGAGAGAGTGGTTTCTTCACCCTTCTGGGTTTGTGACAAAGGCAAGTATTGTTATGTGGCCTGAACATTTCCATCAGGTTGTAATGCTTTTTCTTTTTTTAACAGGCTAGCCCCTCTGCACTCTTCTAGCAGTAAGGAAGATGCGATTCCCTTCTGCTTTCAAAGAAGAAGAGCATGTGCCATTTATACAATAGTAAGTCAAAAATCACATTTCAAATAAGGTGATCTAATTTTGGTTAGATGAAGTACCAATATCTACAGGCGATGTATTATGATACAAAAAAAGTGTTATTTTGCCTCTTCTGTTAAAGAACCCGGTCTCACCAAGTAGACTAGTTGGTGAAATGTGAAGTTACTGTTCTGAAGCAATGCAGCGACCTTATAATATGGACCCTAGAATGGAGAGTCCTGTCTGGTACAGAAGACTGCAATAAGTACTTAGTTTGCAGACACTGGTCGACCTCAGTAGAGGATAACACTGATCATAGATGATGCTTATAGCAGGTGTTTGCAACCTTTGGCCCGCCACATGTTTTGGACTTCAACTCCCATGTTTCCTCTCCATTAACTTTGCTGGATATGGATGATGGGAGTTCTTCTAGCACACATCTAGAGAGCCAAAGGCTACATACCCTAGGTTTATAGGAATGATTGTAGCTAAAGCTATATACACTGTCAGGATAGTACAATAAACTTAGAGAATCTTCCATAGATTGCATAGGATTTTTAGAGGCACTGATGTTGTAGAAAACATTATAAGCATTTATTTCAGTGGTAGAAGTGTACTGAAAAAAGTAGTGGAACTGTAGTCTCGGCAAGGGAGAGGGTAGATGGAAGCATAGTGCAACATGTGACAAGGTGTTGTTGCCGGGGCATTAAAATAGTCTATCTACCTAGTAATTAAGGCTCTTATTACAACTTTATACTTGCACAAGGACATGAATGGACAAATGCTCTGTATAGACTTGTGAATATGGTAGTAAAAAGTAGAGGAATGGTAAACAGAAAAAAATAAAAGTAGTGGAACACCGTTCCCGCTCGTTTCCGCTCACTTCAATCAATGATTTACTTTCACCTTGTCTTCCATTACATATTTACCACTGTGAACTTTACTAGTGAGTGAGTTATATGTCATTCAATATCCCTTTCACATCGTTGGTACACCTTTCTAGTTGGGGAACTGAAAGCGTAGTTAGGGACAGTAGAGTTGTTCATAAGAGTTAGTAGTTAGTTATATAAAGGTTTTTTATATACGTCCCTTTTTGGTGATAATATATATCAACATAATGAACATATCATTAATACAGTTCACGTGTAAGTATTGCCTGCTTACTAACCAGTCAACATGTCCGCAGTGTATTCCTGTCTTGGACACGTGTAGGTGTGTTTGCTGCAATGGGCAAATTCTCCCAAAGCGTCTTAGGCCAAAATATTTCACCACCTACTAAGACCGTCCGAAAACCTTCCTTCCATGTCCGTAGACTGTAGAACCGCAAACGTTATTTCATGGTTTTTTTTTTTAAAGTAATTGGGTGAGGGGCTTGTCACAGAAATGCGAAGATCACTGGATAAAAGCCACCAAATAGAGAGGAAAACCAGAAGGTGGGACATTGAAGAAACATGAGAAGAAAAGAGAATGTGTCAACATAAGCGACAAAACATATAACGACAACACAATTACAATGTAGGTGCACACGTTATGAGTGGCAAGAAAATGTTCAGTTGTGAAACGTGTTTGTAAAATCCTAGTAGAGTTATTATTGGTCTTAACCTGGAGCATATCAATTCTAAATCCGAATAAAAAAAATGTGTGGGCAGCATAGCTGTGCACAGATAAAACGAATAGGGTGTTGTTAACAGTAGGAGCACGTGTGTCTGGATCACGCATGCCATTGGCCTGCCTAAAAGCAGTGGTCGAAGTGAGGGAGCGGTGCTCCTCTACTTTTTTAAATGGCCTTTTACAGCTCCTATACTTTTATTCTAAAAAGAAACCGTTCCAGAATGGTTTCGTTTTAAAATAAAAGTGTAGGAAGAAGTTGAAACTTGCACTTTCAGTGCATTGCACTGAACGTTCCCTTAAACAGCAGGTACAAGTGTTTGGGGTGTGTATTGTGTGAGATGGGGGTGTGGTGATGGGGTTTGTGGGGTGTGGGTGCAGGCCAGCAGGGAACATAGTTCCACTACTTCTTTTCGTACACTTCGACCACTGCCTAAAAGCATTGTGGGTCGACGGCTTGGAATCGAGAGCCCTTGCTCTGCTTTCCTTTTCGACCCAAGAACGAGTTGAGTTTGCTGTGAATGGTCCCCACCGCCTTTCGCCTGCAACATTGGTGACTGAACAGTGCCCACTGCACTGCAGTGCAGCAAAAAAACAAAACACTAGAATATCAATAACGGGGTCTTAGCAATGCCGCCGAAAGAAACACATATACAATGCGGAGGAAGTTGTAAATGAGAGACGAAGATCATATTTAGGACGAGGAATGAGAGCGGCTAGTTTCGAGTATAGGGAAGAGAATGCACGGCGGCAGTAATTGCTCAGGAAGTCAGAGCGGCTGCGAATAAGTAACCCGAGATGCTAACTAAAGAGGCGAAGTGAGGACATGTGGCTAACTTAAATAAACATAAGACAAAAGCAAGAAAACAGAGGAACATACATAAACACTATTTCTACATGCTCCTTTCATCGCCCATGTCATTAAAGGTGAGTGTGTCCAGCTCCCTGAGACAAGACCTTTGCTGGAAGTCCCCTATAGCACATGTCATTGCACTTGTCAGCTATTAGGTGGGGCATTATAACGCAGTACATATGCCTGTTTATTTATTACTCTGCAGGAATACCAACACCAGCCGCCAGATGGTACACACATGCTTTTTCATGATTCAGATTAGTACAGCCGTTTTCACTGGCCTACTCACACAACCCATAGTTGGTTACACATAACTTGGCAACGAAGAGATTCTGTTAAGCTCCACATGGAAATCATAACGTTTTGTATTCATTCCTAGGCCTTTTATTATAAAGCACAAACATCTTCTTAACAACAATTTAGCTTTGAGTCATGTGGGATATTTAATATCACAAATCCACAAAACCTAAAACACTGAAATACATCTAAATTCAACAAACTCAAAAATAAATGTTCGAAGCACTAAACATTGCTTAGCCTCCAGCCATTTCAAATGGAGATGTCACCTACTAATCCCTTTGAAAGATAAAACATGTCAAATATCCGATCTCACGGGACGGGGGAATTCATGAGGAATGGGGTGATTTTTCAAGTTCTGCAGAGCAGAAAAGTGTGGCTCTAAAAATGGTACTCCATGATTACAGTCACATTTTACACAAAGTGGGAATATGTTTGATTCAGAGTTGGAGAGTGGAGCGGATTCAATATGTTTGGACCAAACATGTCCGCCTGCTCTTCTGTCTCCAGCTGCCAAATGTGCCACTTTTCTGCGAGGATATGCCTATGGAATGCCTGGTAAAGTTCAGGCAGATTCCATACGATTCCAATGTGAATGCAACCCACAGTCATTCATTTCATGTGGCATTTGCACTTTTCCGATGACATACTGGAAAAGTCAAGTGTAAAGGAGATTTGGACTCCGTTTTACTCTTTCTTTTCCACCACATGGTTGAAAGGATTAACATTTCATAGAGTGGACTTTGTGCACAAAAGTGCAAATGGCGCAAATTCCCCTCCATGCAGTCTTCCTTTTTGGGACTATGACCCCACAGACTTATCATTCAATTTTTCATTGTGTACTTATAATTGCCAATTATTTGGAGTCATTGCTGCACAGCAATAGGCAATGTGGTTTGTATCAGGCCAAATTAGTATTATTATTATTATTATTATTAGTATTAGTATTATTATTTTTATTATTATTCCTGATTGTCTTAGGTTGGTTACGACTGGGCGCTTGCCCGTTTTGCCATTTTACATTACTTCCAGCATTAACCTTGTGCATGAATTGTTGTGAAATTTTGAGGAAACTGCTCATATTGCTAAACTGTTTAAATTGACTGGGAACTGTCCTTAGGTTTAACTTCAAGGCTGAGAGAAGAAGCACTCCCTAGTAAAAAGTGTGATTTTTTTTCATTCCGTTTTTGTAGTCCTCTTGAAACTACATTTACCAGTTTCCCTGGGCTATATCCCCTAACGTCAGACGCTTCAGCACCGGCGCTTCAGGGGCCACCCGGACTTCTCCGATCCTCTCCGTTACTGCTGACTGCGTCTTCATCCTCCTGTGCTCATCTCACCCTGCACATCTGATTACACCTAAATGTATTTGCCAGTTTCCTGAAGCTTATAGCCTTTTCCCCATTGTTCCCTATATTACTTTATGACCATCACTTGCACCAGATAATTTGTACTACTCACCTCTTAGGGTCTTCCAGCCTTTTCAGCCCTACTTTTTGCATGCAGATGAACGTAGTTATTTGCTCTAATTGAAGTCAGCTCTGAATACTGACGGACTGTTACGTGCACCCTAGTTACTTCAATTCTTTCAACTTCAAGAAGTTTAACCGAGACCCTACCTTCTTGGCTCCTTCTTTATTTTTGGGAACCCATTATGCGCATCATTTCCGGGTGTCCCGGTTTGTGAAGGGGCTGACGCCCAGCACCCAGGGTGACACGGATGCACGCCTGCCTAGCGTTATCTGTCTAGAGACTCTTTTTGCCCACATCGCTATTTTAGGTCCTCATATTAAACATAAACCATGGGCCTCCTCCCAGAGCTATCCATTACCTTAGCAACTCAGAAAGCTGCACATGAGGACACTGTTCTCAAAAATGTAAATGAATTCAGATTTCCTGACCAAATAGGGTCTCACCCTGTATCCCTTTCTGCTGATACTGATGACAATACGGCCCTTCCCAAGTACATCACTAATCATATTGCTCCCCCAAGCACACCACATTCTTTGAAAAATTGCTCTATGTCATCTGCCAACCCTCCAGAGAAGAGACAGACATGGCCCCCCACTGCACCTGATCATGGTGCCCTCCCTGACACAACTAACCCTGTCTCCTGAATTTGCCAAACTTATAAAAGCACCTATTGAGTTCTACTTACTGGCTAAGGCTCATGATGACCAGGTTATACGAGCCTCCCTCCTAAACACGAGATCTCTTAACTCCCATGCCATCGATGCACATGATTACAACAATGACCTACTATGCCTGACTGAGACATGGCTCCAAGGTGCCATTAGCCCAATAATTGATCTGGCAGTACCAGAAAACTAAAAGCTCATTTCACATAATCGAGCAACTGGGACAGGAGGGGGTGTGGTGATTATCACCAGGGAGGAATTGCAACTTTCTAAAATCTCCACAACATGTCTGGGCTGTGAAGTCATCCATCTCAAGTGCAAACCTACCCACACCAGCTGCATAAACAGTCTCCTCGTTTAGCATTCCCCTGAAACTATGTCTGACTTTAGCAAGGAGTTCTCTCAGCTACTACAATCATTAAATCAACCAGGCAGTGCCACACTAGCCCCAGGGGACTTTCACCACTGGCGGGGAGATACATCAGACTATGAAGCAATCAGTCCTGCTAAATGTCTAAATAGCATTGAATTTACAGTACTAATTACAAGCCATGCATAATAAGGGTAAAATCAGTCGGAACCTGGATGTTAAGATTTCAGAAACCAGGCCGTGTATTTGGTCCGATTACTTCTTTGTGGAATTTGAAATTTACCGACCACAGTGGTTGAAACAACAGATCAATCCCCCCAAGGAACTCTTAAGTAGGAACTTCAAAAACATCACACCCGGCCAACCTCATGAAGTGGACAGATTCTCTACTTGGGGACACAACTGATGATGACTGCCCCCAGTCACTAGTAGCCTCACACAAAATGCACTTCACCTAAATGCTCTACAAATTAGCAGCAATAAAAACCATTACTATGAGAGAAGGGAGTTCTCGCAACAGCTGGTTCTCAGTGGCACTGAAAGAAAAAAGAGGAAAAGGCAAGCCGAAAGCACTTGGCTAAAATCTAACTCTGACCTCCATAAATCTGCCTTAAAGGCCTATAAGAAATCGTATAAAATAGCCATCCAGGATGCTAAAAAGAACTTTTTTGATGAACAAATAATCAACAGTAAAAACAGTTCTTAACAACGTTTTAAAATTCAAAATTCTTTGGAAATACCTAAAGTTCAATCTCAGTCTATTATACCAAAAAAGGCTGACTGCTCCAAAGTACAGCAAGCATTTGCCAACAAAATTGTTGCAGCATGATATAATATCAAGGCAAACTCTCCGGACAATTCTCATGTTCCCTTAGCTACCCCGAGCCCCACTGGGTCAGAGGGACTGGAGCAGATAAATGAACATCAAGGTTTTTTTTAAGGGCTATAAAACCTTTTGAATTGGTGGAGGCTCTTAAGGATATGCAACCTGCTTCTTGTCCTGCGGACATCCTATGCTCCAAACTTATTTTGCATAACAAAGCACTCTTTGTACCCTTACTTACACGTTTTCTCAATGCCTCCTTTCAACATAATGCTGTCCATGACAGTATTAAACAAGTCACTGTCATGCCCCTTATCAAGAAACCTGGTTTTAGCCCAGAAGACCCTGCAAACCTAAGACTGATTACTAATTATTTCTTCCTTCTGAGGATTGTGGACAAAATAGCCACAACACAGTTTCAGAGCCTCCTGCACCAAAACTCTATCCTTCACCCCAGACAGTTAGGTTTCAGGGCCCACCACAGCACTCAGAGTACACTATTAAATCTTCAGACTGACATGCTCGATATGATCAATAAAAACAAATGTGGTTTGCTGGTGTTGTTGGACTTATCAGTGGCGTTTGATCTGCTTGATCATGATATTCGGTTCCATGTAATAATGTCGCCACAAAAATATCGCCATGCAAAAATATCGCTGAAAAATAGTCGTTTTTTGTGGCAACATTATTGCATGGAACATGCGGGGGACAACCCCGCAACCCCCAAATTTTCTTTTTTTTTTTTTATTTAAAAAAATAAAATGTTTTTGCCCCTGTCGCCATATATATGGTCACCCAAATAATATCGCCACAACATTTTCCCGCCGATATTATTTACGGCGACCATATATGTGGCGGTATTATTACCTGATACCTGATATTCTTCTCCTTTTCACCCTGGAAAAAAGGTCTGTAGATTCTCCTGCAAAGCTATCACATGGATTCACTTGTTCCTATTGCGTAGGATCTCAGCAGTGCACTGGGGTGGCTCCTGCTCCATTCCTGCCCACATGGTCTGTGGAGTGCCCAAGGGGGCCTGTCTTTCTCTGACTCTTTGTCCCCGACTCCCTTTAATCTCTATATTAAGCCTCTCTGTGACTTGCTTTCAGAGTCTGGTGTTAATTTTTTTTTTTATTAGACAGATGACACACAACTCTTACCCCAACTGCAAGGGAATTGTGACTCTGATTCTACTAAACCTAACTCCATTTTCAAAACCATAAGTAGTGGATGACCACTCACCAGATGTGCCTATTCAACTAAAAAATGGAGTTCCTGCTCTTTGATCACCTCGGGATAGACACAAATTATAGCTCCTCTATGCAAACCTCCTAATTGAGAACAGCTGAATTCCAGCTCTGAACAAGGTCAAAACCTTAGGTATCTACTTGGGCTCCTCTTTGAGTTCTGACACAGAGGTTAACCACCTAGTAAACTCTACTCAATATCCCCTGAAGCTTAGACAGGTCAAACCATTTGTTTCTGAGAAATATTGTGAAACTGTTGCCAGATCAACGACTCTTGCCAGAATTGACTATTGCAATGCTCTCCTAAGGGGCACGACTAAGGGAAACCTCTGTATAATCAGAAAAATTCAAAATGATGCCATCCGCATAATCAAAAACATAACCCAGAGAGAGCACATTGCTGAACACAAAAAAATCTCCATTGGCTCCCTCTGAACTCCAGAGTTCAATATAGGATCCTGACCATGGCACACATATGTGTTTCCATGGCAAAGCTCCTATATACCTGAAAGACAAGTACCAACCACAAAGAGTCCTGTGATCAAGCAGCAGTCATCTGCTCATTTGCCCTAAGCCACACCATGTCAGAGGAAACAGAAGATCTTTCCCTTTTCTAGCAGCTTCTGCTTGGAATGCGTAACCCTTGGCACTACGACTGCAAAAGAATCGACTGTATTTTCAAAAAGATTTGACTTCGGCTGCCCACCTAGGTTGCCCTGTGCTTTATGTTTTGCCTTGTGAGTCTTGGTCACGCCCTGATGCCTGCTGGGATTATGGCGCATAATTTTTATTTTATTTACATTTTATTTATTTAAAAAGCTATTATGACTTTTCATAAATCTTTAACCTTTACAAAACAAACATTTTGTCCAGAGTTCTAGTTCCTCTTTAAGGGTAACATTGGTCAAGCCATCAGGCTCTGGTGCTTTTGAGCTAGGTCCACTCTGGTTCACCACTGATGGTCACGGTAGGAGCTCTATCTTCTGGCTCATTAAAGACATTCAGAAAGTGTGATGTCCATTCCTCTTCCTCTACTGCGTTAAATCGAAGTTCGGCTGTCAGGGGGTTTAGAAGTTTCCATACTTCCCGTGTGTGATTTTAGAGCTTTTTAGCATCATTGCCACAGCGTCTTCTTAAATCATTTTATATTTATAAGGTTTTACCCAGCTTTTATAGCATGATTTACTTGCTTTGATCAGGTCCCTTGATGTCGGGAGATTTCCTGCTCTGACTCTTTTGATGTCCAATCTAATTTCTTTCCTCTCAGAGACGAGGTCACATTGAAACAATTGTTTATGCTGGAAATTGCTCCTTTGGCTCATTCTCCTCTTTTTCCTCAAAAGCCATCAAGAGCTTTGGGTACTCCAAACGTAAACCTTTCACTCCATTTTCTTTATTTTGGAGTTCCTCAAAGGCATTGGTCAGTTTCTTGATTCTCAATGCATCGATGTTAAATTGATTACGCCCTAGATTAATTACCACTGCACAGGAGTGGTGTTCTTTAGAAGGGTGAGGGGCTCCAACACAGCCTAGCTTCATTATATTATGGTCACTCAAGAGTGTGAGGATTACTTCAAAGGAAGCCACCCATTCACAGAGGTTTCATGACACGAAGAAGTAATCCAGCACCTTTAGGGAGCCTCCCCATTGCAAAGTAAGGCTAGGATGTCTCCCCTGATTTGCCCATCACCAAGTGCAGGTTAAGGGACTCCAATTCGTCTATCCATAACCTACCTAGCCATTACTGCAGTTTTATGGCCCGGTTTATCTGAACCCACAGCAAGGTGTTCTCTCAGTGCATTCATGCTGAAATCCCCACATATAACGGTCAATGGGTCCGGCGGTAGCAAAACTATTACGTTGTCCAGCAGTGTCATAATCCCCTTAATAAATGTGATATTCTCTATCCCCACTGAATCCCAATAAACATTGCATAATATCAACCATTCAGGCTTGTTGGTCCTTATCCCCAAACCTTTAATCAAGGTTACTTGTGTGAATTGGTTTAGGTTCCAGGTTTCCGAGACAATGTATTGGTTTATGCCTTTAACCAACGTTAAAAGTCCTGATTATGGTCTTCCATTTTGTCCTTTTGTGCTAGGGTTTAGCAGGGGGATAAATTCATCAAGAACGGATGGAGTTCTTAACCAGTTTTCCTGAAGGCATACTAGGTCGTAGTCGTCCCACCTAAGTTCTTCTTTGCCAAATAGATTACCAAAACCCCTGGTATTCCAGCATCTGATGGCCCACTCCATCAATAGGGGAACAGAGGATGGCTAGGCGCTCCTTTTTTTACTACTAGTGCTTCTGCCATCCAGCCCCATGATTCAGTCATTCCACCACTGGGATTCCCATTCTGGTGTGTGGTAACTCTCCTTTCAGCTGGAGTGGAATTGTCCACGAAGATACGTAGGGGACACATGACTCTGTCCTCCTCATAAGCTCCTTTTCTCTTTAACGCTTACTTTTGGGTTTATTTCCCATTTAACTTCGTTTTCATTTTACCCTCTTATGAGTGAAATCAGATTATCTTTCCAAGATTTGGGGGCATCCCCCCCCCTTTGGAGCTAGTACTATTGTTTCCAATAGGGTATAACCCATAGCTGAAATATGCAATGCTTCCTCAAATATAGCAACTCTTATTAATTTATCTTCAAGATTTATCATGACTTTATCCAGTCATCCTTCACATGGAAAAGCCACTCGCAATGTTGTCTGTTGTTATTATTCTTAGTTTTGGGATTCGATGGAGCATTTTTAAGACATTTTCTCTGTTCAAGGTCAGGCCGTCATTAATCCGGGAAGTCCTTTCAAGATTAAGGCTTTGGTTCCAATTGTCACTTTCTTCGTGTCGCTTGCGCCCTTTAAAGGTTTTGTTTTACCATTCTAATCCCCTCCTGTTGGTTGTAACTCTTGATTTTGGATTGAGGAGTATACGTTCGATCTGCTATTGGTGAGGGACTGCCCCTGCAGCTTGTTTCCCAATGACCTGAGCTCAATGAGACTGCAGTCGAAGCCAGAGCTAAACTCTTCTGTTCCAAAGTCCTAAACACATCCAACTCTGTAATTTCAGGTAGCATTGGACCTCTTTTTTTTACAGAAGACCTGATATATTCAATTACTCTCAATGAGCGTCATCTACTATACCTGAGACAGTATCCCACACCTCCTCCCTTTCTGACTCAACCAAGTATGTAGAGTAGTCTAGCATCCGTTCCATCATCTCTTCCTCTCCCAAGGAGTCTTCCATTTGCTTGTAAGAGGAGGACCTGGGCACTTCAGGCATCTTCTCTTTAGTTTTCTGAGATTACCGATTCAAGGAGCAGTTAACTTCTTTCTGAGTTTTGGAGAGGGTTAATTTCTTGAAGAATTGACGTGAGCTATTGGACTTGCCATTAGTGTGTTTTATGTGCCCTTTGCAGGTTTCAGTTGGCTTGCCTATCAGACTTTGTGATTTTGCTTTTAAGCCCTTTTTTGGTTCTTCAGTTTTACAAATAAAGGATAATCTGTGGAAGATTTAGGAGCAAGAGCGGAGAGAGGGACCCTTTCAGTCGAAGGTTGGACAACATCTCTATCTGGAGCCTTGACAAGGTCCACATGTTCTACTAAGTCTTCTTCGTTATCACTAAGGATGACGACCTTAGGTTCATCTTCGGGATGAATGATAATGGTTCTAACTTCAGGACCAATGATAGCTGGCCGCTCTGCTTCCTTGTTCGTATCCTTGCGCACGTCTTCCCATTGACTAATATAATTTCTAACATCGGGCCCTCTGCACACTTTTCACTGACTCGATTGTAAAATTCTGGCCCCCACCTGTCTAGGGGATCGCGAGCCAGCTTTCACCTGGTACGAGACTGTACTCGCTCCATTTGGCCATCCATTCGTCCCTTTCCTTTTTCCTGAAGCACACGTCTCAATCTATTTTCCTCAATAATTGGATCTAATATTTGATGTAACATATTCATTGTATTTTCTTTATTCATATCCAGTTTTCCTTGAATCGCTGTAATCAACCTTTCAACAAATATAATTTTAGAGTGTAACATGGCATTTGCAGTAGTTTGGTCCTGCAAGTGGTCGTCAATTTCCTCGTAAAGTTTCATGAAGGGGGCTATTACCAATGACAGTGCAGCCATCATACTGGCAATGATGGAAGAGTCATCACTGGCCTGGCTATATTTACTCTTCTGGTTTTTTTCCCATTTTCTTCCCACTCTGTAGTCAAGCTTGAATCAGTAATTGGGACAAGGAGAAGGGGTCAGTCGGCATAAGGTCCTGGTCTGATGTTTCGGAGACTGACTCAATACAGCGCCTCTTTCTGCTGTTTGGCCCTCCTTGAGTTTGTTTTGAGGAACCCTCCCCAACACTCCCTGGGGTGCCAACATGTGGACTTATCAACTTTCCTACTTGTTTTCCCCCTGCCGGTGGAGAGCATCTCCCTTTTGTAGTGGATTGGGCAGGGCACTGTGTTGCTGCCCGGGGTTTCCCATAGCGATCAGGCTTCCCCTAGGGGCCCAATTATTGGGCATAGTATCCATATGGCTTTTCCCTCTTGATTCTAGAGGAATGTTTATGACGACACTTTCATTGGGAGTTTCTCTGTTTTGCAGGACTACTCAAAAGCTACCACTGGCTTCCGTCACACTTTTTTCTCGCATGTTCCAGCTTGCAAGTAGAGTAGAATCTTCAACTTCGTCTGGTCCCTGCTCTTGGTAGGGTCAGACTTTGTTCAAGCATTTCCGGGCCTTAGTTCCAGTATTCCTGTAATGGAATCTCTTCGAATTTGGGGGGTTGTTTATACCCAGACGGTTGAGTTCCAATGGGTGGATGCTTTAGTAAATGTTTTTTTTTTTAACAACAAAGGGTCACCCCATAGCGCTCTCTGCATTGAGACAGAAGTTAGAGAGTTCGATGGGACCCTGCTGCCCCTGCAGATGGCACACACCCCGTGGTTGGGGGACCTCGAGAGTCTTGAACTTGGGCCGCCAGGCCTTTAGCTGGACCTGGCTCTGTGAAAATCATGCACAAGTGGGCCTTCTGTCTGCACAGCGGACCCACATTGAACAGGGGTTTCCACGGTAATAAGTCAGCAGGGTTGTATGACTCTGTGGCCCTCACTACAAGGTTGTGGGGCTCTGTGGCCCTCACTTCAGGGGCCCACTGTAATCCCACTGGAGTCCCAGTCCAGTTTAACAGTTTTCAGCATTTATTACCTTGTCCCAACACTCCCGCTGCAATATTTGAAGGGTTTCCTTAGCCCCTCCCTTGGCTCCGCCCCCAGGTACTTATTCGATGTTCCAACTTGGGGCGTCATTTTGGGCACACACTTAAGAGGCCGTGCATGCTGTCAGATTGAGAGTGGGGTCAGCAAGGAGTGTGCCATATTTTTCCAGGTACAAGGCTGTGGAGGCAGTGACAAGCACTGTTGGCATGAGTGCCGACGGAACAGCACAGTTTTGGCAGCTGGGTGTGTTATAGGAAGGGTGGCACAATTGTGATTCGATGTTCACATCGCTGCTACATCGCTGCTACAGGACAGGTCTGTCTCCCAATTGCAGCACTGACCTCTTCCGGTGCTCTCAGCAACTGTCCACTTGTTATAGAGTAGTCCATAGTTTCCAGCGGCAAATGCAGGGAACTGCTCTCAGTTTGCTCTCACTCCGCTTCGCTCCGCGAGTGAGGCAGAGTACTTGTAGACTCCTCCTTTCCCCATGGAACAAACAGCAAAAGCAGACTTGCCGTGGTCTGCACAGCACATGATAGCGCAGCTCAGGGATCAGGGAACTGCTCTCACTCTGCTCTCACTCCGCTTCACTCTGTTTCCCCAGGGAACAAACAGCAAAAGCAGACTTGCAGTGGTCTGCACGGCACAGTATAGCACAGCTCAGGGATCAGGGAATTGCTCTCACTCTGCTCCCTTTCGGCACGTAGTAAATACATAATAAAATAAAATATATTATTATTGTGATAGCGCAACAATAACAGCAGAACATTTTACAGGTCATATAGAAAAACACTGCTAGTGATCATTTAACCAGTCATAAATTAAATATACATAATAATTATCACACTTCATTACACAGATGCCTGGAATCTAGGTTACACCAAGGTGTTGTTGGAAGAGACAGGTATTCAGTTTTTTCCTAAACTGAAGGAGACTTATAGAATTCCAAATTCCCACTGGGATGCAGTTCCTGAGGACCGAAGCCTAGCATGAGACAGACTTTTTCTTAGTCCCTTGCATTCAGGTATAGTTTTCAGTCTGGAGATAGTCTTATCCCCATATGATTGTGTGTCGCACAATGTTTTTAGTTTGACCATCAGCTAGGACAGCAGTGGGTGCCTTGTAGGTGAGGCAGGTAGTTTGTAACCAGATTGGGGAGGCAGTGTAATTAATGCAAGGTGGGGTTCTATGTCTGGAATGTCCCCCTGTAGCCTATAGTACTGCAGCCATCATGCAGTCTTGTGCCAAGGGATGGCCGGTATTGCACATATGTCGATGACGTCGCCATTTAAATACATATTACATAGTGCTTGAAAGCCATGCCTGCTCCAGGTCTGGACAATGACCGCATTTGTGATGGGAGGAAGGAGCGCACACTTCCAAAGTGGGATATCTCTATGATATGGATGAACCACTCCCAGCAATTTCCACATTATGTGCTATGCTAGGAGTGTCACATTCGGCGGATCAAATGGACACTTGTCCGCATAACCAGAGGAGATTAGTAGGGATCTGATGTTGCAGCCCCTCGCCGCAAGCTCCTCAATGTTAACATGCAGTTACGTGCGACCGTCAGTAAAACAGTACAGTGCATACTGCGCCTGTGCTACCATTTAGTACACGCTGAAATCAGACATTACCAACCCACCTATCTCCAAGGTTTAATGAGGGGAGACCACTTCAAATGCACTGCTTCTGAGTGTCACATACATTTCGAGATCTCCGCTCAAGTCCCCTAAAGAATAAATTGCCCGGCCATATAGGTACATTCTGAAAGAAGTAGAGTAGCTTCGGAAGAACGACCGTTTTGAGTAAAGAGATTTTTCCTGCGATGGTCATCAGCAATTGTGTTCAGTGCCTCAGTTTAGTTATTAGGTCAGGCATATAGCTACCATAGTTACGATGGTAAAGAGCTTCAGCTTGTCTAGATGTTTCTATCCTGATGTATTTTATGTGTTGTGCAGTCCACGCGAAACCATGAAGGTCCAATCTTTTGGCTGTTGCATCAGTCAGGGGAAAGGTCTCTGACTTACTGCAGTTTATATGTTGTCTCGAGAGTACCCCAAACTTAGACACATCCTGCATAATCGGGCCTAGGTTGGTCTGTGGATCCCTAACATATAGTATTGCATCGTCGGCCTACAAAGATATAATATCCAAGGTGGCCACTATCCTGACTCCCCTATGTGAATGCTGATGCCTGATAAAATCTGCCATGGGTTCTATAGCGATAGCAAACGTGAGAGGGGAGCGGGGGACCCCCTGTCAGGTTCCTCTCTCTACAGGGAAGTGTGCAGTGAACATGCCATTGGCAATGACTCCGGCAACTGGTGCAGCATAAAGCAACTGAGCATATCAAAGGAAGCTCAAGCCAAAGCTCAAGGACTGTGTACAGATATTGCCATGACACTGAGTCAAAAGCCTTTTGTATGTCGAGCGCGGCTGAAACCACCTGGGCTTTGGGGTCTATCTGCACCATTATATTAAAAAGGCATGGTGCCGTTAATTAAGAGCAGTGTAGTGCCCAGGAACAAATCCTGACTGATCCGGGTGTGCCATATGGCGAGAATCACAGCGAATATTTTGACATCTGAGTTTATTAGTGACAGTGGCCTGTATGAACTGCAATATTCTACAGGCTTATTAGATTTCAAGGGAACAGTTATGATAGCCTCACGCATGGTTGCAGGTATTCTCCACTCTCTCTGGTTGCAGGTAGAAGATGGTAAGGCGCTTTATAAATCAATAAATACAAATAAATACAATACACCAGGATCTCTTCCCATACTTTAAGCAAATATGAGCTCAAAGACAGTTTATAGTGTTTGTAAAATGCGGTCGTCAGCCCATCAGAGCCCGGCGCCTTCCCCGTGGGCAAATCATCAGTGGCTCAGATGATCTCTTCAGTGGTGATTGGGAGGCTTAATTGAGCGTTAGTGTCTCTGGACATTTGCATGAGAGGCAGGTCATCTATGAATGCTGCACTGTCTGCCATGGAAAACTTATCATTGCACTTATACAATTTAGAATAAATGTAAGAAACACTGTATTGGCATCAGCACTCCTGTGTTCTAGGTTATCCATGTCATTCCTGATAAGTGGTATACAGTTATTCCCCCCTTCTTGTCTTATCACTCGTGACAACAGTCTCCCTGGTCTCTCGCCCTCTCCATATCTCCTCGCCACTGCGGGGGCATTAAAGAATTTCAGTTCCCTTTTCACATTCCCCCTGAATATTTCCACTGCTGCGTGGACTTGTGCATACGTAGCTGTGAGGGAATGCATTGCTTGACCTTGCTCCAGCCAGTGCAGGTCATCCATGCAGTCTTTAATAGCTTTTATAATCATGTTGAGTACCTCAAACATCTTGGATATAGCTATGCCTCTCATGCGAACCTTGAATAGCTGTGATATGATCTTGAATATTACATTCAAATACCACGTCTTGCATTGCGTAAGACTTGAACCTCCATCTATAGTATTGACCGGGGAGACCAGCCAGCTTCAAGGTGACAAGGATAGGCAAGGGGTCCAAATAAGTTCTGGGAAGAATATGGGCATTCGATACCTTGTTCATGATGGTGGCCCAGACCAGCCATAAGTCAATCCTAGAAAAGGAATTATGCACTGAAGAATAGATAGTATAACGACAGTTATGAGGATCTCCAGATATCTAATAGTTCCAAACTGATGATTCCTTCCCGTAGTGCCAGCAAGGCTCTGGTAATACTCCTACATCCAGTAGTGGAGCGATTTGAATCAGTAGCTATGATAGTGTTGAAGTCACCGCCCATATCACATGCAACATGGCATAAGAAGCCAACATCTCAATAACAATTATGTAAAACTGAGGATCGTCCATGTTGGGTCCATATTCTTTAACCAGCAGAATATCCTTACTAGCCAACATGCCAAGTATCACAAGGCATCTGCTCTGTGGGTCCACATGTGTCCGCATGTGTCTTTTTATGCTGGAATGGAAGGGACTTGTGCACCAACATCAGGACTCCTCTGGACTAGGAGGAATAGGAAGTGTAATATCTATTTGTCCCCCAGCTCTTTGCAAACCTACCATTGCTCTCAGCAACCACGTGTCTTCTGAAGGAGCAACATTTTGGATCAATGCTGTTTAAGATGGAGAAATAATTTGCGCATCTTGTTAGGACTACCCAGACCTCTAACATTCCAATTTATACAGGTTATCTCAGTCATTCACTAAACAATCTGGGCATAAGCTTCACAGTGTCATTCTTCCCAAAAATAGCAAACCTATCATACCACATGTAAAGTACCATGTGTCCTGCAAATGTGTGCAATAATAGTCAAGTGTGGTGTTTTACCCAACTCCCCTCTCTCTTCCCCTACCCTCGCCAACCTGAAAACTGTGGCAGCGTACCCCCAACCCTAACAACCCAACTTTTTTTTGCAACTCTGCATGAGGGTAGCTGATGCTTAGGACAACGCCTGGACCTTAAACACTGACTATTGGAAATCACATCTTGTAACAATCATGTAATCATGTAGTAGGAGATTGCATTTAAAAAACACCTGAATTGGCACAATTTGTAATCTCCAACCTGGATAGGAGCAAGTGGCATAATTGCCCAAACAACAGTAAGATGTTGTACAAGTCATGGATGGGCTGACTATTCTTCTCAGAGACTGCAGTATTCGCGTAGAGGAATTTGATGGCTTCTTCAGGCAGCGTGAAGAATTAGGCTTTATGTTGCAGTTCAATTTTGAGCTTCGGCGAATACCACATTGCATATTTTATACCCCTCTTATGTAGCATCTACTTCGCTTCCAGAAATATTCTCTGCTCCTGCTGCACTGCCACATAGAAATCCAGATAGATATGTATTCTGCTGGACCCTAACGTGAAGTCCCCCTTTTTCCTACCGGCATGCAAGATGGCGTCTCTGTCTTTGTAATTAAGTATGTGTGCTATTATAGGCGTGGCAGTGCCACTGGTTTAAGCCTCGGAGCCAGCAATTTCCGAACCCGCTCCACTGCAAACTTGGGAGAGAGTTTGGGATTATCTAGTCGAAAAGGAGAGTTTCTTCAACATATTTGTCCATGTCTCCCTTGATGTTATTTTCAGGAACATAAATGATTCTGGTTTTATTGCAGCGCAACGTCGACTCCAGCTCATCACATTTCTTGGTAGCGGATTGCACTTGTTTGGAGAGCAAGGACACCTCAGTTTTCAGTAATGACACTTCATCCCCCACCTCACCCACTCTAGTCTTTGCCTCTGATATCTTCTATCCAGCTTTCTCAAGCTTGGATATGATGGTGTTAATGTTTCCAGTGATGTCATCCAGTTTGCCGTTGACTGCTGAGAAACCTTCCTGCATACACACCATAATCTTCTAAATTTCTGTCAGTCCTTCCGCGGCTGCAAGCAGTTCGTCTCTGTAGTGGTAGTAGTCTTGCTGTGCGTCTTTGGTGTGTTTTTTGCACATGTGTCCATGCTGCCCTGCTTTTTACCTGCTCCCTTCGTCATTCAGCACCAGATATGCCTTCCACATCGACCCCTGTCCGACAGCACAGTGCAGCCTCACACTCAGCCCACCATCTCCGGTCACCCAGCAAGGGCAGGGTGTGGGTAATGGCAGATGGGGGAAAGAGGTCAATGAAAGCCCTCACTATATGCAGGGACTGGGGCATTTCCAACGATAGTGACAATGGTGGTGCAGGTATTCCACGCTGGGGGCATATGAGGTGGACAATACACTTCCAATCTATGGTCAACTGGTGCTGGTATCTGATCTCTGCAGTGTAGGACTACAGGGTGCCAGTTAACACATGCAGAGCCTATGGTACCGTTACTACACTGGGGGTCATGCACGACCAGCTACAGTATGGCAGTGTGGCCCTATGAGTATGGGAGAACACAGGTATGTTATAGCCTCCTATCAGTCACAAGAGAGTCCATGAGGTGGGACACGTGTATCACTTCCCCCTCTATGGGGTAGCCCAGGGATGGCAGTGATGTCAGGAGGCCCAGGTAGAGTCGCGCTGCGGTACTCATCCAGGCAGGAGGGGTCCTGCCTGGATTCAGCATGGCTTCTCCAATTCGCTGACCTATTTAGTTCAAGCGTGTTCACCTGCACATCTCCCATCGTAAACACTCACCGGGCATTCATCGGTTCGGATGGTGCAGGGTCTAGTGTCTGGTTCTCCCCTCATACATCCCTTCAGTGTGTTCGCTACCCAGGAAGGTGCCGGGGAGGATCCTGCAAAAAGAGTTGGCTTGGGCAGCTGAGGGCGCACTGCAACGATGAGGCGCCACACAATGGGGGCAGCCTCTCCTCCCCAAACCGCAACCTGCCACGGACCCAGTATAATTAGGCTATTCGGCGGCTCCTTCTTCACCTCTAGCAGCCGATACTCCATGTTCAGGAGATGAAGCCCATACTGCAGGGTGTCAAGCATCTGTTGTAGGTCGCAAGCTGCAGAACTCTGACTGAGAGCCGCGATCTCATCCAAGGCAGCCACAGTCCCCCCGTAAGTAACAACATTTAACAATATTGTTTGGAAATGGGTATGTGTCAGTATTATCATGAACAGAATAGTGGAAAACACAAAAAAGCCAACACATCGATCTAGTTCTCAGCGCAAACTTTGTGTCGACAAGTGTGGATGCTTATGATAAATTTTGCTGCAAAGAAAAAACTGAACTAGGACTATGTAGTGTTTTCATTTTTATTAATCAGCAAAACATTTGTTCTATTTTGGTGTACATTTTTATGTAATGCATTTACAATTGCCCGAATGCACGAGTTGTTCCTGATTAATTGTAGATCAATCGCCTTAAATCTTCCAAAAATGTCTTGGTTGTCCATAGATACGCCTGATTTCAAATTCTCCAATTTGCACATCCCAGTCTCAAATTATCTTTCTCAATTGGCTTGTCTTCCAGAAATTATAGTAACTTATTATCCTTACGATGGGAATTCTCAAAAAATATTGCCATCTAATTTCTTATCCTTTTGGATTAGTCTCTATTTTTGTCCAATATTAAATTCTCCTTTTGTTGCCCATAGATAGGTATCCTAAAATGTTCCTCTTGTAGTTGATAGGAAATCCTCAGATAATCTCAATATGTGTTTTGCTACTCTGCAAATTGTTCTTGGAAGGTGCATTAATGTTGAACTTTTTAGAAAAAAGTGCGTCCTTGTGCAGCATGGAAGAGGCGCTAGCCTTCTGAGAACAGAGTGAATCTCAGATTTTCATTTTCATCAGAGAAGAAGACATTTGGTTCACAGTCCAGACCACAACTTTATTAAATAAATTCAAAATTAATGAACATTCCAAGAAATATAGGCAGGACACAAGGTACACATACCCACACGATGAGCTAAAGCAGTAGCAAAACATGTGTTGTCACTTGTGAAGTCTGCCCTGGACAAACCTGATCTTTGGGAACTTCCCTGGTCTGTTTGGGTAGTAGGTGTGTTTGTTAACCTCCCACCCCTTAGGTCTTGTAACATGATCTCCTACTCTAGCTTTCCTCAATCCCCCTCCGCAGATGGTAATGGTTCATCCCTGCTCCAAGTTTCTCCACTGCTCCTCTGCAGCTTCTCCAAGTTTCTCTAAGTTTCTCCAAGTTTCTCCTCCACTGCAGCTTTTCAACAACTCTCCCTTCAGATGGTAATCGACCTCGAATAGTAGTTCCCCACTCCAGCCTCAATCTCACTTCCCCAGATGGAGACCTTTTCTCCTGACAATCTCAGCCATACACATTCCTCCAAATTCTTTTCAGATACCTCCAAATCTTTGAATGAGTAAACAGGCATTTATTGTTTTGTATCTACTTATTTGTGGGCAGTGCTCAGGGATATGGATTGTAGCTGTGTAGTGTAGGTAGGTGTGTTCTCTGATTGGGCAAGGGTCATGAGTGCATAAAGAGGGTTGCCCAGAGCTTCTGTTAAATCATCTTGGATACGAAACCTGCCATGTACATGGTTCAAGTCCCCCTCCCCGCCCCCATTGAGTCCTTCTAGCAGTGCTTTCTTTGAACTGGGTGCCTCTGCTTTCCCATCATATAAATCAAAAGCCAGAAAACCCTTTGTTAAGAAGGGAAGCTATTAATTGTCAATGTTATGCTTTAGTCATAGGGAAGTAGCAACTGCGACACAAGCAGAAGAACAATGTGTGTTTGTATTGTCCTTCATGTGGCTGATTCTGATTGGTTTGTGTGTCAAATTTGATTCCATGGAAGTTACAGTCTTCACTAGTGTGAATTATTCTCTTAGATATTTCCTTTGGCAGCACTGTATTTCAATACGGGCAAGAGTTTTCTTTACTCGCCAGAGATCTCAAAATTGTTAAATTGTGTTCCATTAAAGCAAAGGAATTAATTCCTACTCTGGGTGTTTAGGTGTCATGATCTCTGCTTCCAAAAGGTCAGGGTTTTCCCAACTCCCTTGGAAGCAGATCCATAACCCAGGTTCCGAGTGCCAACCAGTCCCAATTGGGACCTTTTGGACCCAGTCCTGGCGCCAGTGGCACCAGGCTCATAAATATGCCCAGTCCCAGCGCTGGAAGCGCCGGGCTCATAATGCTTGGGTGGACTTACCTGCAGCAGACCATGCTGCTTACTTGCCTGCCAGTTGAGCCTCTGATCCTCTTCTGTTTGGAACTACCTTCCCTGTTGGGTGGGGCAGTTGCCACTCCCTAGGTTCAGAACGCTGGAACTCTTCTGGAAAGCAGGAACTCTTTTCTTACCTAGGCGTGGCTGTGGAAGGAGACACCTAAGCACTACAGGAGGCTATTTAAACCACACCCGATGGATGAATCTTGCTTTGCGTTATTCTGCATCCTCTGCAGCAGAACGCTCATCGTGTCTTCTGCACCTGATCCTGGGCCTAAGGAAAAAGGCTTACCATCCTGAATCCAGTCTTCAGCAACACAGGAGGCTATTTAAACCACACCCGATGGATGAATCTTGCTTTGCGTTATTCTGCATCCTCTGCAGCAGAACGCTCATCGTGTCTTCTGCACCTGATCCTGGGCCTAAGGAAAAAGGCTTACCATCCTGAATCCAGTCTTCAGCAACACCTATAAAGACAAGAAAGAACAGGTTAGCATTACGGTCTTCAGTGACAGCTCTTCACTTACCTGGTCCATCGGCTGTCACCAACGCCTCGCGCTGCATTCCGACATCTGAAAGACAAAGGCTTACCTACTCTTCGTGCCTCCGGAGGTCTTCACACTGCATTCCGGCATCTGAAAGACAAAAGCTTACCAACTCTTCGCACGCTCCGGAGGCCTTCGGCGCTGCATCCCGCATCTGAAAGACAAAACAAGGTGCGTTTAAAGACATTGGGGAACTTTAATACTCACGTGCCATTACTCCTTTCCACATCTAACCCAGTGGGTATTCCGGCACCCTGCAGCCGCTCCGAACTTGTACCTGCAAAATAAAACGACAGTTAGAGCGCATCGTGAAGCAGGCAACAAGCGCTTACTTACGTGCTTCCAGGCACTTCTATTCATCACACGGGCTCCATCTTCAACTCACTTCAGCCCGTCATCCACCATCGCCGGAACCCTGCAAAATAAGAGACATCATTACTAAAGACTTTAAAGACATTAGAATTACTCGAAACTTACCGTTCGTGCAGTAAACGATGGACAGCAGTCCTCTGAAGTCAAGAGGCCTGCTCCCCTTATCCAGTGAAGAAACTGGTTACAGCACCCTGCCCCGAGGCAGATGGAGAGCACGGCGTTCACTTAACTAAGGTGAGAGCGTTAACCTTCGGGGTTCTACAGGAGAAGAGAAAGGGAAGAAGAGAGAGACATTCAATAACCCAGTTCATTAATCTCATATTTTCTATCTGCAGACATCTTACCCTTCGAGTCAGACATACAGTGCAAAGAGGTCCAGCCCAAAGAGCCAGCCGTGTGTTACACATCACCTTTGAAGATACGGTATACGCCCAGTCAAGACCGGCGCCTCTACGGGAATCAGGTGAGCGTTACAGAACGCAAAGCCTACCACAAAACTCCCGTCCAGGCGCTATGGAAACCTCGGATACCGACCAACTAGCCCAGTTACTTGGGGAACTAAGGGCAGAAGTGCATGCAGCCCGTCAGGAAACGAACGCTCTAAGAAGGGAACTGGTTATTTCCAAGGAGCGAACAGATGATCTCGCTAGACAATTGCTACAGTCACAAGCCGGACAGACCCCGTTACCCGCATCTGGGGGAAATCTTCCTTCTACATCCTCTATGAATCCAGTGCAGATCAACCTACCTGGGAATGTACCTCTGGCTCCGCCCGAACGATTTTCTGGTGACCCAAAGAGGTTTGCAGTATTTATCAATCAGTGCCGGTTGCATTTCTTATGCCGGCCAGCAGCCTTTCCAACTGATCAAGCTAAAGTAGCTTTCGTGCTTTCGTACCTTAGTGGCAATGCGGCAGACTGGTCGATCCCTCTAGTAAATCAAGATGATCCGGTCCTCCATGATTTTCAAGCTTTTCAGCTTAGTATGGAAAAACTGTTTGCAAGACATTCACAGGGGCAGGCCTTGGACAATGAGCTTCTTTCGTTGCGACAAGGTAATCAAGACCTTTTGGCTTATATTGCGTCTTTCAACAGACTGATAGTGGAAACTCAATGGCCTGAGGACAAAAGGATTACGCTGTTTTATAGAGGTCTACGTGGAGAGCTCAAAGATGTGTTAGCCCAAGTAGTGAATCCTCCACAAGATTGTTCGGACTATATAGACTTAGTCGTTCAAATAGATCACAGACTGCAGAACAGGAAGGCCTATCGTTCCAAGTTTGAGGCTCGAGTATTTTCCAAACCGCCAACTCCTTCCAAAGGAGTAGACTCCGGGGAACCCATGCAAATAGGGGGTCTGAAAGGTCCTCTAACACAAAAGGAGCGGGAAAGGAGAAAACAGTTGCAATTATGCCTCTATTGAGGAAACTCAGGGCACTTTCTTCGAGACTGTCCGGTGAAACCTGCCAAGAAGGCAGTCGGAGCTGCAGTTACCAAAGTTACAAACTCTGAGCAGGGAAACGACCTCGCCCGACAAGAATAGAGGTCCTCTTGCCGAGCGTGAAAACCAGTTCCGTGACCTCGCATTTCGTGATACCTATGGTCCTCATTAGCCCTGATAATCCGGATCGATTACATGCAATTGAAGCTTACGTCGACAGCGGTGCCATCGGCAATTATGTGGATCATGAAATGGTTTTGAGGATGAATCTAACTCTTTGTCCCAAGGCTGTAAAGGACGTCATTACTACGGTGGATGGTACGGAGATAGCCTCCGGGCCAGTAACGCATACCACTCAAGAAGTGACGCTAGTAAGTCAAGATGGACACCATGAGAAGATCGTGTTCGATGTGATCAAGGCCCCTCAATTTCAGATTATTCTAGGAATACCTTGGTTAGAGAAACACAATCCTCTGATCGATTGGCGAGCAAGAACGGTCCAGTTTCCAGAATGTGTCTCTACTTGTCACCCTCCACCTGGTGTTGCACTGGCAGCAATTTCTTCAGAGACTCCCCAGTTACCTCCCGAATACCTAGAATACCAAGATGTTTTCCGGAAGGATCAGGCTAACTCTCTACCTCCTCATAGGTCTTATGACTGCCAGATAGACCTGATACCTGGATCTACTCCTCCTTGTAGTAGAATTTATGCCCTCACCGAGCCTGAGAACCTTCACCTTCGACAATACCTGGATCAATACCTGGCAAATGGGTTTATTCGTCCTTCCAAGTCCCCTGCTTCTTCAGCTTTGTTCTTCGTTCCAAAAAAGGAAGGAGACCTTAGAACTTGTATAGATTATCGCTCCCTGAACCAGATCACCGTTAAGAATAGATATCCGTTACCTTTGATCCCTGAACTCCTGGACCAAGTCAGAAAAGCATGCATATATACAAAGCTGAATCTTAGAGGAGCTTACCACTTGATACGAGTAAAAGAGGGCGATGAATGGAAGACGGCCTTCCGCACCAAGTATGGGCTATTTGAATATCAGGTCATGCCCTTCGGACTTTGCAATGCCCCGGCCGCCTTTCAATATTTTATGAACGATGTCCTCAGAGAGCTCATAGATGTGTGTGTTGTTGTTTACATTGACGACATCCTCGTTTATTCTTCATCGGAATCTGAACATCGGAAACACGTGAAAATGGTCCTCGAAAGATTGCATCAACACAAACTTTTCGCTAAATTGGAAAAATGTGTTTTCAACGTGACTGAAGTTGAATTCTTGGGATTCATATTATCACCTGGCGGAGTGCGTATGGATTCAAAGAAGGTCGATGCAGTTCTCAAATGGCCATCACCATCCTCCGTAAAAGGTGTGCAAAGCATGTTAGGCTTCGCTAACTTTTACCGCAGGTTTATCCCCGAATTCTCTCGAATAGTCCAGCCCATCACTGCCTTGTTAAAGAAAAACAAACGTTTTGAATGGTCTACCGAGGCGGAACAAGCTTTCCAGGATTTGAAGACTAAATTTATCTCTGCACCAATCTTAAAACACCCTCGCCCCGAACTCCTCTACATCGTGGAAACTGATGCTTCAAGCCTTGCCATGGGGGCAGTTCTATCACAAAAGGACCCGGTAACCAATCAGTTGCATCCGTGGCATTTTGGTCCCGCAAATTCTCGCCTCCTGAAATCAATTACACGATTACTGACAAGGAACTTCTGGCTATCAAGTCTGCCTTTAAGGCTTGGCGGCATTATCTGCTGGGGGCCCGACACACCGTTACTGTGATTACGGATCACCGAAACCTGCAATATTTGAAAACCGCAAAAGCCCAATCCTCTAGACAACTCCGTTGGGCATTATTCTTTGCCGAGTTTGACTTCATAATTACCTATAGACCTGGTACAAAAAACGGTAAAGCTGATGCCCTTTCTCGGATGGGAGTGGAAGAACACTTGATCAACCCTAAACCTGTACCAATCATTCCCGAACAAAGAATTCTGGGTGTAATCGCCACACAATCCATAGAGGAAGTTAAGGATAAAGCCAGGCAACTTGTAACTCCAGCAGACATACAGAATTGGCATCTGCAGGGAAAGGACTTTGCAGTAAAGGACAACTTATTGTATTTCCAAGAACGATTATACCTATCCAGCACAGATTTACAGAAAAAAGTAATCTCTTGTTATCACAATTCTTTAATGGAAGGACATCCCGGTATAGCCAAGACCTCAGAAAAGAGCAAGCGCTACTTCTGGTGGCCATCTTGGAAAAAAGATATCAGAGACTTTATAATGTCCTGTGGAGTATGCGCCCAAAACAAGAGTCAAAAGGAAAGACCAGCAGGCCTCTTACGCCCTATTGACATCCCACCTCGCCCTTGGCATACACTTTCTATGGACTTCATCACCGATCTACCTCCATGCTCCGGATACAATACGATTCTAGTAATCGTGGACTTATTCTCCAAGATGGCGCATTTCATTCCGCTCAAAGGCTTGCCAACAGCAGCAACTCTGGCCCGAGAATTTCTCGAAAACATCGTCCGACTGCACGGTTTTCCTTCGGTTCTAATTTCGGATCGAGGTAGTCAATTTATTTCTCATTTTTGGCGAAGTTGCTGTCGGTCGGCTCAAATTGATGTGAGACTATCGACCAGTCACCACCCTCAGACCGACGGACAAACCGAGAGGACCAATCAAACTCTGGAACAGTATTTACGCTGCATGCTGCAACAAACTGAAAAAACTTGGAAAGACATCCTTTGGATAGCCGAATATGCCTACAATAATTCTGTCCATTCGGGAACTGGGAAAACCACGTTTTTTCTTTTGTACGGCAGTCACCCTCGAACCTCGGAGTTGGATCCCCTCCAAGATCTTGAAACACCAGCAGTAGACTACCTGCATTCTACAATCACCCAAGCCTTTAAGGAAGCTCTTTCTCACCTTCAAAGGGCTAAAGAACAATACAAGAAAGGAGCAGATCAACATCGGAAGGAAGCCCCTCAATATCAAGTAGGGGATCAAGTCTGGTTATCCACCAAATATCTACCTCTAAAAGGGCCACGCACATTCAACCCAAGATAACTTGGTCCCTATTCCATCACTACCATAGTAAACCCAGTAGCGGTCAAGTTGGACTTACCCCCGCACATGAAGATACATCCGGTCTTCCACGTCTCTCTATTAAAACCCGTGCAACCTCAAACCCGACTAACTAAATCTCCAAAACCTATCCTAGTTGATGGAGAACTCGAGTTTGAAGTCAAAAGCATTCTGGACTCCAAGATCTCCAAATCTAAACTATTTTACCTAATTGACTGGAAAGGCTACGGCCCCCAAGAGAGATCCTGGGAACCTGCTGAATATGTCCATGCTCCTCGCCTAATCAAAAGATTTCACCGAACATTTCCTGACAAGCCAAAACCCCCGGAGAAGCCCGGTTTGGGAGGGGCCTTGAGGGGGGGTACTGTCATGATCTCTGCTTCCAAAAGGTCAGGGTTTTCCCAACTCCCTTGGAAGCAGATCCATAACCCAGGTTCCGAGTGCCAACCAGTCCCAATTGGGACCTTTTGGACCCAGTCCTGGCGCCAGTGGCACCAGGCTCATAAATATGCCCAGTCCCAGCGCTGGAAGCGCCGGGCTCATAATGCTTGGGTGGACTTACCTGCAGCAGACCATGCTGCTTACTTGCCTGCCAGTTGAGCCTCTGATCCTCTTCTGTTTGGAACTACTTTTCCTGTTGGGTGGGGCAGGAGCCACTCCCTAGGTTCAGAACACTGGAACTCTTCTGGAAAGCAGGAACTCTTTTCTTACCTAGGCGTGGTTGTGGAAGGAGACACCTAAGCACTACAGGAGGCTATTTAAACCACACCCGATGGATGAATCTTGCTTTGTGTTATTCTGCATCCTCTGCAGCAGAACGCTCATCGTGTCTTCTGCATCTGATCCTGGGCCTAAGGAAAAAGGCTTACCATCCTGAATCCAGTCTTCAGCAACACCTATAAAGACAAGAAAGAACAGGTTAGCATTACGGTCTTCAGTGACAGCTCTTCACTTACCTGGTCCATCGGCTGTCACCAACGCCTCGCGCTGCATTCCGACATCTGAAAGACAAAGGCTTACCTACTCTTCGTGCCTCCGGAGGTCTTCACACTGCATTCCGGCATCTGAAAGACAAAAGCTTACCAACTCTTCGCACGCTCCGGAGGCCTTCGGCGCTGCATCCCGCATCTGAAAGACAAAACAAGGTGCGTTTAAAGACATTGGGGAACTTTAATACTCACGTGCCATTACTCCTTTCCACATCTAACCCAGTGGGTATTCCGGCGCCCTGCAGCCACTCCGAACTTGTACCTGCAAAATAAAACGACAGTTAGAGCGCATCGTGAAGCAGGCAACAAGCGCTTACTTACGTGCTTCCAGGCGCTTCTATTCATCACACGGGCTCCATCTTCAACTCACTTCAGCCCGTCATCCACCATCGCCGGAACCCTGCAAAATAAGAGACATCATTACTAAAGACTTTAAAGACATTAGCATTACTGGAAACGTACAGTTCGTGCAGTAAACGACGGACAGCAGTCCTCTGAAGTCAAGAGGCCTGCTCCCCTTATCCAGTGAAGAAACTGGTTACAGCACCCTGCCCAGAGGCAGATGGAGAGCACGGCGTTCACTTACCTAAGGTGAGAGCGTTAACCTTCGGGGTTCTACAGGAGAAGAGAAAGGGAAGAAGAGAGAGACATTCAATAACCCAGTTCATTAATCCCATATTTTCTATCTGCAGACATCTTACCCTTCGAGTCAGACATACAGTGCACAGAGGTCCAGCCCAAAGAGCCAGCCGTGTGTTACACATCACCTTTGAAGATACGGTATACGCCCAGTCAAGACCGGCGCCTCTACGGGAATCAGGTGAGCGTTAAATTAGGTCTGGCTATGGGATTACAATGGCTCTCTAGGGGAATCAATACTAAGGTTAGATGTATCCTCAAGAGGCCTGTACCTGAACACCTTACCATGGTTGTCACTGGTGTTTGTGGGTGTTGGCATACTTCGGTAACTCCCCTTACTTTAGTACAGAGACATAATGGGGGTGGTCTAGAGATCCCCCATATACTTTCACTGAGGCCAGCATCTGCCAATTTGAGGCATCCCCCATTTCTTTTGACCACCATCACTTCTGGTCTCCTATTTTAGGCACAAGACTTAGTAAAGTATATTTGTGTAATAAAAAGCATTAAACGTAGTTGGGAAACAATGGAGCGAAGGGGGAAGCTTTGGATGTAAGTAAGGTTATGTGGAGTGGTCATTGATCAGCAAGATATTCTTAACAGAGTCTTTAAATGCTTCCTGAAATGTAGGCAGGAAGGGCCCAGGCAGAGCATATACCTTTAAAATGCCTGTTTCAGTTTGTTCTCCCTCGTATTTTGTTCTTGTTCCAGTCTGGTGATGTGGCTTCTTGTGGTGGGATTGCCTCCGGAGATGATGCATTTGTCAGCCAGGTAGAGCAGTGTTTTGGTTGTTAATACTGTATTGGTGATGCAGGCCACCTTGAAAATGATGTGTGCTTAAATGGGTAGCCAGCACATCTCCTTGAGAAGGATGGTGATGTGGTCAAATGTTCTTGTTATGAAGCATGCTGCAGAATGTTGTAAGGATTTTGGAGGGGATACAGTGGTATCGGTATCTAGGACTCTGTAGAAGGGTATTGCCTGCATCCATGTTGGAGATGTTCAGGTCTTGGACAACTTTTCTGAAACATGGGGCGTATGAAAGGCTTTAGTTGGCAGAGAAATGTGAGCTAAGTACCATGCTGTTTGGGTCTTCTTTGCTATGTGGACATTGCATACAAGGACATTGGGCCTCATTACAAGTTTGGCAGTAGCCTTGCCGGTAAATCCAGCAGGCTGCCGCCAAACTTGCAAAATATTCTGGCGCCCACTAATGGGCAATTACGGGTCATTACGGCCCTGCCAGACCCAGTAATTGCCCATTCGCGGGCACCGGAATGAATTGCTCTCCATTCCCATTTGAGCCAGATGGGCTCAAATGGGAATGGAGAGGTTGGGTGCACCGGCACCATTCAGAATGGTGGCAGTGCATCCAACGTGCTCTGCTCGCAGGTGCCGGTACAACCACCAGGTCAGACCTGGTGTGTGGGAAGGCACCCGTGAGCAGAACTCATAGTTATAGTAATAACGGTACCGTCAAGATTACAAGTACCGTTGTTACCAGACCGGCAAACTCATAATGAGGCCCAATGTCATTGCTAAAGGTTAAAGATGTGATAAAAGAGACCCAAAAACAGTAGATCTCTCTACCAAGTATTTGCCAATCAAGAGACAACACAGAGTGGATGGTCGTATGCCAAATGCAAGGTAAACCAACTTTATTGGAAGTATGTAAAAGCTGGGGAGAAAACAAGATCAATAGCCAATTTCTCTCTCTCAAATTCTTCCATGTTTGAACAGAAAACCCAGTTTATATAATGCAAATGAGTCATTCTGATGTCATTATGATCACTGAGCTATGGTCCTAATTGCTAACCTACATATCGTATCTATATGTCCCACCCTACTGATTGGCCAACTCTCTATCTAAGGTCCCACCCATAAAACATACCATAAAATGACAACCTCATCATGCTTGAATATTATTAGTGAGCACTAAATGACTTCTGCAGTGAAAAGGACAAATGCTTATTGGTTAACATGCGGTCACACTCTCCGTGAACTGGCGGCATGATGACATGTGTATGTAGATGGGAGGAGAGGACAAGCGTATCACGCCTTGTTCTTAAATAAAACAGCTCATGTTATCTCTGCCATGATGGCTGTGAGTTTCAAAAGAGTTTGTCCTTGCCCAAATTCTACTTTTCTGGCCCTCCATGTCTTGCAACAGTAAAAACGTCATTCTGTTCTTGACACATTATGACACATCATAACTATTGCTATGAGTCATGCTGCTTCCGCCATGTTAACATTTTGTCGCTGCTATTATTTTGCCATTTTAGCTCCACTTGCTTCTCTGTCACCCCAGATTGCCGGTGAGTGTGCGCGCATTTTAGCGCTCCTGCTGCCCCTCTGGGCCTTCATTGTGAACCTTAGCAGGGCCCCCAGACCCCCCTGTCCCCTGCTTGCGCCCCCGCTCCCACCCCGCACCCTCTTCCTTATTCTGCTCCCTCCCGCCTCCCGACCCGCCCATCCCGCCCTGAATGGTCCTTAGTTCCGTGTGTGTTTGGCCTAACGGCTGCACTGCAGCCGTAGGCTTCTGTTTGACCCCAGATTGCCGGTGAGTGTGCGCGCATATTAGCACTCCTGCTGCCCCTCTGGGCCTTCATTGTGAACCTTAGCAGGGCCCCCAGACCCTCATGTCCACTGCTTGTGTCCCCACTCCCACCCCGCACCCTCTTCCTTATTCCGCTCCCTCCCGCCTCCCAACCCACCCATCCCCGCCCTGTATAGTCCTTAGGACTGTGTGTGTTTGGCCTAACGGCCGTACTGCAACCATAGGCTTCTGTTTGACCCCAGATTGCCAGTGAGTGTGCGTGCATTTTAGCGCTCCTGCTGCCCCTCTGGGCCTTCATTGTGAACCTTAGCAGAGCCCCCAGATCCCCCTGTCCCCTGCTTGCGTCCCCGCTCCCACCCCGCACCCTCTTCCTTATTCCACTCCGTCCTGCCTCCCGAGCCACCCATCCCGCCCTGATTGGTCCTTAGGACCGTGTGTGTTTGGCCTAACGGCCGCACTGCCACCGTAGGCTTCTGTTTGACCCCAGATTGCCGGTGAGTGTGTGCGCATTCTAGCGCTCCTGCTGCCCCTCTGGGCCTTCATTGTGAACCTTAGCAGGGCCCCCAGTCCCCCCTGTCCCCTGCTTGCGTCACCGCTCCCACCCTGCACCATCTTCTTTATTCCGCTCCCTCCTACCTCCCGCAGACTGGTCCTTAGGACCGTGTGTGTTTGGCCTAACGGCCGCACTGCAGCCATAGGCTTCTGTTTGACCCCAGATTGCTGGTGAGTGTGCGCGCATTTTAGCACTCCTGCTGCCCCTCTGGGCCTTCATTGTGAACCTTAGCAGGGCCCCCAGACCCTCATGTCCCCTGCTTGTGTCCCCACTCCCACCCCGCACCCTCTTCCTTATTCCGCTCCCTCCCGCCTCCCGACCCGCCCATCCCACCCTGATTGGTCCTTAGGACCGTGTGTGTTTGGCCTAACGGCTGTACTGCAGCCATAGACTTCTGTTTGACCCCAGATCGCCGGTGAGTGTGCGTGCATTTTAGCGCTCCTGCTGCCCTTCTGGGCCTTCATTGTGAACCTCAGCAGGGCCCCCAGATCCCCCTGTCCCCTGCTTGCGTCCCCGCTCCCACCCCGCACTCTCTTCCTTATTCCACTCCGTCCTGCCTCCCGAGCCACCCATCCCGCCCTGATTGGTCCTTAGGACTGTGTGTGTTTGGACTAACAGCCGCACTGCAGCCGTAGGCTTCTGTTTGACCCCAGATTGCCGGTGAGTGTGCACGCATTTTAGCGCTCCTGCTGCCCCTCTGGGCCTTCATTGTGAACCTTAGCAGGGCCCCCAGACCCCCCTGTCCCCTGCTTGCGTCCCCGCTCCCACCCTGCACCCTCTTCCTTATTCCGCTCCCTCCCGCCTCCCGCCCCACCCATCCCGCCCTGATTGGTCCTTAGGACCGTGTGTGTTTGGCCTAACGGCCGCACTGCAGCCGTAGGCTTCTGTTTGACCCCAGATTGCCGGTGAGTGTGCGCGCATATTAGCACTCCTGCTGCCCCTCTGGGCCTTCATTGTGAACCTTAGCAGGGCCCCCAGACCCTCATGTCCACTGCTTGTGTCCCCACTCCCACCCCGCACCCTCTTCCTTATTCCGCTCCCTCCCGCCTCCCGACCCGCCCATCCCCGCCCTGTATAGTCCTTAGGACTGTGTGTGTTTGGCCTAACGGCCGTACTGCAACCATAGGCTTCTGTTTGACCCCAGATTGCCAGTGAGTGTGCGTGCATTTTAGCGCTCCTGCTGCCCCTCTGGGCCTTCATTGTGAACCTTAGCAGAGCCCCCAGATCCCCCTGTCCCCTGCTTGCGTCCCCGCTCCCACCCCGCACCCTCTTCCTTATTCCACTCCGTCCTGCCTCCCGAGCCACCCATCCCGCCCTAATTGGTCCTTAGGACCGTGTGTGTTTGGCCTAACGGCCGCACTGCCACCGTAGGCTTCTGTTTGACCCCAGATTGCCGGTGAGTGTGTGCGCATTCTAGCGCTCCTGCTGCCCCTCTGGGCCTTCATTGTGAACCTTAGCAGGGCCCCCAGTCCCCCCTGTCCCCTGCTTGCGTCACCGCTCCCACCCTGCACCCTCTTCTTTATTCCGCTCCCTCCCACCTCCCGCAGACTGGTCCTTAGGACCGTGTGTGTTTGGCCTAACGGCCGCACTGCAGCCATAGGCTTCTGTTTGACCCCAGATTGCCGGTGAGTGTGCGTGCATTTTAGCGCTCCTGCTGCCCCTCTGGGCCTTCATTGTGAACCTTAGCAGGGCCCCCAGACCCCCCTGTCCCCTGCTTGCATCCCCGCTCCCACCCCGCACCTTCTTCCTTATTCCGCTCCCTCCCACCTCCCGACCCGCCCATCACGCCCTGATTGGTCCAACAGAGAGTATTCCCCTCCATTACCAGTTCCCCTAGGGCAGCCCTCTGCCGGCAGCCCATCGGCTAAGGACCTGAGGCAAATGACGACTCCTTCGGAGACAACTCCAGATTGTATCTGCAGGTATCCGCAGGAGAAGCAAGAAGCCAACAATAAGTAAGTGTGGGAAGGGCAGGGCCAGAAGCAATCACTTCACGCCATACTACCCAACCACTCATCTAACAAAGCATCACCACTGTAAACTCGTTATATCTGTAATATATTTGCATCTCGAAACTCTGTTCTATACATGTGAGAGTTGAATTAGAAGTGTGCCCAATAGCCTCACTGTGAATTTAGAAGTGTGCCCAATAACCTCTCTGTGAAAGTTGCATTTAGAAGTATGCCCAATAGCCTCTCTGTGAACTTAGAAGTGTGCCCAATAACCTCTCTGTGAAAGTTGCATTTAGAAGTGTGCCCAAATTGCCTCTCTGTGAATTTAGAAGTGTGCCCAATAGCCTCACTGTGAATTTAGAAGTGTGCTCAATAACCCCTCTGCGAAAGTTGTATTTAGAAGTGTGCCCAATAGCTTCACTGTGAATTTAGAAGTGTGCCCAATAACCTCTCTGTAAAAGCTGCATTTAGAAGTGTGCCCAATAGCCTCACTGTGAATTTAGAAGTGTGCCCAAAAACCTCTCTGTGAAAGTTGCATTTAGAAGTGTGCCCAATAGCCTCACTGTGAATTTACAAGTGTGCCCAATAACCTCTCTGTGAAAGTTGCATTTAGAATTGTTCCCAATAGCCTCTCTGTGAAAGTTGCATTTAGAAGTGTGCCCAAATCGCCTCTATGTGAATTTAGAATTGTGCCCGATAGCCTCTCTGTGAAAGTTGCACTTAGAAGTGCACCCGATTGCCTCTCTGTGAAAGTTGCATTTAGAAGTGTGCCCAATAGCCTCTCTGTGAATGTTGCATTCAGAAATCTGCCCAATAGCCTCTCTGTGAATATAGAAGTGTGCCCGATAGCCTTTCTGTGAAAGTTGCATTTAGAAGCGTGCCCAATAACCTCTCTGTGAAAGTTGCATTTAGAAGTGTGCCCAATAGCCTCTCTGTGCAAGTTGCACTTAGAATGCTTCCCAATAGCCTCTCTGTGAAAGTTGCATTTAGAATTGTTCCCAATAGCCTCTCTGTGAATTTAGAAGTGTACCCAATAACCTCTCTGTGAAAGTTGCATTTAGAAGTGTGCCCAATAACCACATCTGTGAAAGTTGCATTTAGAAGTGTGCCCAATAGCCTCTCTGCGAAAGTTGCACTTAGAATGTTTCCCAATAGCCTCTCTGTGAAAGTTGCATTTAGAATTGCTCCCAATAGCCTCTCTGTGAATTTAGAAGTATGCCCAATAACCTCTCTGTGAAAGTTGCATTTAGAATTGTTCCCAATAGCATCTCTGTGAAAGTTGCATTTAGAATTGTTCCCAATAGCCTCTCTGTGAAAGTTGCATTTAGAAGTGTGCCCAATAGCCTCTATGTGAATTTAGAAGTGTGCCCAATAACCTCTCTGTGTAAGTTGCATTTAGAAGTATGCCGATAGCCTCTCTGTGAAAGTTGCATTTAGAAGTGTGCCCAATAGCCTCTCTGTGAAAGTTGCATTTAGAAGTGTGCCCCATAGCCTCTCTGTGAAAGTTGCTTTTAGAAGCGTGCCCAATAACCTCTATCTGAAAGTTGCATTTAGAATTGTTCCCAATAGCCTCTCTGTAAATTTAGAAGTGTTTTCAATAGCCTCTCTGTGAAAGTTGCATTTGGAATTGTTCCCAATAGCCTCTCTGTGAATTTAGAAGTGTGTCCAATAGCTTCTCTGTGAAAGCTGCATTTGGAAATGTGCCCAATAGCCTCTCTGTGAATTTATAAGTGTGTCCAATAGCCTCTCTGTGAATGTTGCATTCAGAAGTCTGCCCAATAGCCTCTCTAGAAGTACATTAAAGGTAGAATGTAGAAGCGTCCTCAATAGCCTCTCAGTGAGTTAGAAGTGTGCCCAATAGCCTCTCTGTGAAAAGCTGAATCTAGAAGTGTGCCCAATAGACACGTTGTGAAAAGTTGAATTTAGAAGTACATTTAGAAGTTGTATTTAGAAATGTGCCTAATAGCCTCTGTGTGAAAGCTCAACTTAGAAATGTGCCCAATAGCCTCTCTGTGAAATATCATAATAGTCTAATACCGTGCGGGGTTGAATCGACTAATCTCCCAATAACCTCTCTGTGCAAGGCTGAGTTAGATTCATGCCTAGTACCTTCCCTGTATACATTTGAATTGAAAGAAGTGCGCCTATATGTGCAAAGTTGAGTTTATTTCACGCCTAATACCCTCCCAGTATACGCCTAATAATCTAATATCCCCTCCATAGAAAATTGAATAGCCTGATATCATCTCTGTACAATTTGAACTTGGAAGTGTGCCTGAACTTCAATTTGAAAGCCCTCCATCCACCTTAAGCTTGTGCCAAGCATGACTGCACCCACAGACCCACAGTTTGTCGAAACGGCCACCGTGGACCGCCCCCACTCCCCGATCTGTCTTCGTCCTGTCCCCCCCTTCCCAAATCTCCCCACCCGCCTTCGCACTCCCAGCCATTCCTCTCTCCAAACACCAAGCCAGAGGGGCACGATGGCGAGCCAACCACCCTAAGACCACTCCTCCCCTGATCCCCACCACCGACCAGCCAACGTTAACCATGCCTGCTCCCCTCACTATCATACCCGGCACACCCCGCCCTGCAAGCACCCACCTTCCGCCTTGTCCTCAAACCCCCGCCACCTTCCGCCACTGACCGCACCATTTCCCCTCCCTAAAAACTGCACGCCTAGCCCTAGCAAAAACTGAAGCCGCATCCCTCTCCCCCACTGACCCCCCTACCCTCTCTCACACCCCAATTGCACAAAGAAACTAGAGAGGAAGCGTACCTGGTCCCCCACAATCTCACAGCACTCTTCGCCTCCCCTGTCTCGACCCACCACCTCATTCCCCCACTCACCTCCTTCCCCCGTGGCTTCACCCTTCCTGAAGCCCCTCTCCCTCGATTTCTCATCAACTGCAACTGAAACTCCTAACCGCCCACACCCCACCTTCAAATCCCCCAAGCCAGACCGGATCATCTGAACACACGCAACCACCCAATCCCGCCCGAAGCACGCCAGTACTTCTGCTCGCCCACTATTCCTATCGATCATCACTGACCCTCCCCCTCTCCCTCTCCAGCTTCCACTCTCTCCGCCACCACCCCTTTCCGCTCCAGCTCAGAGACCAACATTGCCTGCCGATGTGAACTGCATCCTATTTAATGCCCGATCCGTAGCAGAAAACAGACATTGCATCTTTGACCTCCTCGCCTCTGACAAACCAGACCTGGTCTTCATCACCGAAACTTGGTTCTCTGACGACTTCGCCCCTATCGCTAATGAAGCCTTCCCACCTGACTACTCCCTCATCCCACTGAACTGTCCCTCCATAGGAGGGGGGGTAGCATTCGTCTTCAAATCTCTCTTCCATGCCTCAATCATCGACAACCAACCTTCCCTTCCTTCCTGCGAATCTCTCCTCGTTAAACTATCCCTCTCCGCCTCACTCTCACACAGCTTCCTAATAATCTACAGGCCCCCTGGCTATGATAGACAATTCGCAAACAACCTCTGCGACTCTATTGCCACCCTTCAACTAAACCATGCCAACCTCACCCTTCTTGGAGACTTCAACATATGGCTCGGCATCCCCACCAACCCTATGACACACTCTCTGGTTGACGGTTTAGACACAATTAACCTCCAACCCCACATAAATGGCCCGATTCACTATAAAGGACACACTCTTGATGCCATCCTTAGCTTGAACACCCGGATTCATTTAAACCCACCCACCCCTATCATCTGGTCCGATCACTTCATCCTCTCGTTTGCCATTTGCTCAACCGAACCCCCTCCCGTACGTGAATCTGAACCACTGAATCTACGCAAATACTGGAAAAAAACTGATAATCGTCCCGGACCTAGCCGACGCACTCCTCCATTCTCCACCACCTACCTGCCAACTCAATAAACAACTAACCCCTGACGCCTTCGACTCATGGCTCAACTCACCTCTGACGCGGCTCACACCCCCCTGCAAACCAACCCGCTGTGGCCTCTTTCCCAGATGGTTCACTCCTGAGTTGAAGACCAATAAAAAACTATATAAATACATAGAACGCAAATGGCAGAAAGACAAAACTAAGGAGAGCAGGACCACCTTAGCCCGACATCTCTATCAGTACAAGGCTGAAATCCGGAAAGCAAAAAAAGCCCACTACAACCTCTGAATCCTAAACTGAAAATACCCAAGCAAGGAACTACACAAAATCATCTCTGAATTCACAAACCGGCTTGCACCGCAACCGTACCGACCCCCTCACAATCACTGTGTTACTCACTCTCTCTCCACTTCCACACCACAGCTCTTGAAAGAACAAATGCGCTAGCCACCAAACTGGCTCTCTTACAACCTCCAGGCAATACTCCCCCCATAGCAGCCAGCCCACCAGCGGCGACCACTACGCAACCAACGTTCGAATTCTTTACTCCAATATCACAAGAACAATTTCTCAAACTTCTATCTGCCCGCAAACCATCTGGCTCTCTGCTCGACCCTTGCCCGGCCACAACCCTCAAAGAAATTTTCACCTCCACCTGCGCAGGAGAACACGTAAGATCCATAATAAATGCCTCCCTTTCCTCTGGAACCTTTCCCGACGCATTCAAAACGGTTCATGTCAAACCAGTAATTAAAAAACCTTCCCTCGACACTCTCGAGCCCAAAAACTACCTCCCCATCTCAAACACCAGATTCCTTGCCAAACTCATTGACCAAATCGCCTACTCCCAACTAAATGCCTTTGTCGAAATCAACAATCTCCTAGACCCTGCACAATCAGGTTTCAGAGCCCGTCACGGAACTGAAACCACCTTAACCTCAATCTGGGATGACCTTAAAATGACTGCAGACTCCGCGGGATGCGCCACATTAATCCTTCTTGACCTATCTAGCGCCTTTGACACAATCAATCACTCAATCCTCCTCGACCACCTCCACTCCCTAGGAATTCGTGGAATTGCTCTCAAATGGATAGCTTCATTCCTCAAAGACAGGTACCAAATAACCATACTCTCCTCCTAAACCTCCCAAACCCGACCAGTCGGCACGGGAGTCCCACAAGGAGCATGCCTATCCGCCCTCCTGTTCAATCTCTACCTGATCACCCTCCCTCCAATAATTCGTTCACACAACATCCTATGTTACAACTATGCTGGCGACACCCAACTAATTCTAAAACTAATGAATTCAAATCCCAACTCCCGACCGGACCTGGCCTCCTGCCTCCTCGACATAGAACTCTGGATGACCCAAAACCACCTCCTATTAAACCCAGCCAAAACGGAAATCATGGTATGTGGCAACTCCGAACTCCTTCAGCACCCACTACCCTGGCTAGCCGCCATGGGCAACTCACCAATCCCCTGCAACTCAGTGAAAAATCTTGGATGCACCCTTGACTCTGACCTAACGCTCTCGCGCCAAGTCAACAACGTCTCAAAGTCCTGCCACTACCACCTTAAAACCCTTAGGCGCATCTTCCCATATCTCTCATTTCCCAACAGACTCTCCGCGGTCCAATCAATTGTTATATCAAGACTGGACTACACAAACCCCCTATACCTCGGAGTCCACGCGTACCAACTGAATAAACTCCAAAGGGCACAAACCACATCTGCCCAGCCCTTAAGACGCTACATTGGCTTCCAGTAGCACGAAGGGTGACTTTCAAAACCTTATGCATCTCCCATCGAGCACTGCATAAAACTGGACCTCAATACCTTCAAGACAAACTAACACCTTATCATCCCACTCGAATCCTAAGATCAAGCTCAGCCGGCCTCCTAGTAATTCCTAAGACAAACTCAGTCAGGTTAGGTGGATCATCATTCTCAGCCCTGGCCCCAACCCTGTGGAACTCTCTCCCACCCCACATCCGCCAAACTGAGGATTTAGCGTTTTTCCGCAAACTATTGAAAACCTGGCTCTTCCATAAAAAACCAACTGGTTTCCAAACTAACAGCATCGAAATGACACCGACCCAACAAACTACCTGATGCAAGAAATCGACAGCTAATAAACTCGAATGTAAACTAAAAAGACAAACAGAACTAAACATGTAAAGCAGATCAAAACAGTGAAGTGGATAATATGAAAAAATCATATGGAAAAGTAAGGAGATCTAAACTGCTGAAATGGACAAAATGCATGAGGAGGGAATTAAGTGAATGGCGTGTATGAAATAGTTAGAACGGATGAAGCGTGTTGAACAGATGAATGCACTGAGTGGAAGAGTACATGAGTGGAAGAACAGATGACTAGATCAAAAGAGTATGTAGATCGGATGAGTGCATAGAATACATGAACATGCTAAGCGGATGAGTGTGTAGATTGGTTGGGTGTGTAGAGCGGATGAGGGTGTAGAGCTCATGAATACCTAAATACAGAGAGGCGAATAGAACGCAGGAGTGCGTAGAACAGATGACTATACAGAACGGACGAACGTATAGACCGGATGAACGTATAGACCAGATGAGCGTGTAGAGCAGATGAGCGTGGAGAGCGGATGAGTGTGGAGAGCGGATGAGTGTGGGGAGCGGATGAGTTTGGGGAGTGGATGGGTGTGGGGAGCGGATGAGTGTGGGAAGCGGATGAGTTTGGGGAGCGGACGAGTGTGGGGAGCGGAAGAGTGTGGGAAGCGGAAGAGTGTGGGGAGCAGAAGAGTATGGGGAACAGAAGAGTGTGGGGGCGGATGAGTGTGGGTGGTGGATGAGTGTGGGGGGCGGATGTGTGCAGCCAGTGGATGAGTGCGGCGAGCGGATGAGTGCAGTGAGCGGATGAGTGTAGCAAGCAAATGAGTTTGGCGAGCGAATGAGTGTGGCGAGCGGATGAGTGAGGCGCGCAGACGAGATGAATGTATGGAAAGCATGAGTGCATAGAGCGGATGAGTACATAGCGGGGAGTGCGGGGAACGGATGAGTGCAGAGGGTGGATGACTGCAGGGAACGGGCGAACATAGAGAGCGGATGAGTGTGGCGGGCAGATGAGTGTGGCGAGCGGACAAGTTTGGCGAGTGGATACGTGCAGGGTACAGGTAAGTGCGGAGAGCGAGTAAGTGCGAGGAGATGGTAACTGCGCAGGGTAGATGAATATGTACGTGTTCAAAGGCAGACTGGAGTGCGTGAGTGTATCGAGCAGACCGGAGTGTGTAGGGCAATCTGGGAGCATGAAACGAATAAAAATGCATAGAACGGACTTGATCGCATAGAATTGCGTGACGTACATAGTAAGGTTTGGAATGCAGGGAACATTTGAAAAAATATAAATCTCATCATACCACACCGTACGCTTACTCTCTTCTTTACACCACCACTCAAATAGAACACAGAGATACTATGACACCATTCGGTATAACGCTTCTCATATCAACATCTCCCGCTCACTCCCCATCACTCTAAGTAAACACTGCTGGTTACACCCCCCCTAGCCAGGCGTTCTCCTTGGGCCTAACGCAGCCACACTCGGTCTGGATAAATCCTGCCAGAACAAACACATACTCCTGATCTCTCAACCACCACACCTACCGCTAAGAAGCAGCTACTACACGAATTCCGCACCAGCTGCACACATACCTGGTGCGCACACGCACCTTTTGACTCTCTTTACTCTCTCTACTGACCTGAACTTCGGTTCCCAAGGGCGTTCAACCTACCAGCGCCTTCAGACCATACCAATGGTATATAAGGCGCTATATAAATGCAAAATAACATAACATAACACCTAGCTGATTGCTGAGACATTAATCTGTCAACTACTTAGGAAATTTTCTGAGATGCTCCGTTTGTCCCATGGAATTCAAATAGTCTGCTGTGTTGGTGTAGCTGATTTACCTTAATGGTTGAACGCTCGCTGCCCGGACACTGGCATCTTGTTTCGTTATGTAAACCTTCTTTCCAGTGCCCTCGGCTTTTGACATTCCTTTGAGACAGCCATGTCCAGCCACTGTAGCATTTTTCCTGAATTAAATGTATTTGGTTCAAATAGGGTGCTTAGCTGTGAGGCCTTCTTAAAGCTACAGACTGTATTCTCTGCTGTGCTTGTGCAGTTTAAAATGGCAACTGCTTGTCACTTTTTTATCCTCTGTAAGACACATTTGCTTTGCTATCTACCGATTTCCTGGTGCATGCCTGTCACATTATTTCCCTTCCTATGGGTAGCAGCAACCTTAACTACCTACAATGTTCTGTCCTGCTTGTGTAGTGAGTCCCTATCTTATGTACATACCTTCCTGTCACCTAATCTATTCTATTTTAAAACATACTAAGTGTGCAAACTAATGCCTCATATGTTCCCTATTTGTGTAGCACAAAATAGCTATTCTTTGTGACAGCTGCATTTCCAGGAGAATTCAAAGTGCAGTTTCAAGTGTGTCTTTCTTATCGTATAACTTTGTTTCTTCTGAGGTAGGCTAGGGGGCTGAGCTTGAACATGTTCTCTATTCAATAACTGCCCCACTACATTCCCCCCTCTGGTTGAATCATCAGCGACTCCCTAATTTTGTCTCATCTTATTATAGCCATCCTTGGACAGCCACATGCTGGTGACCCCCCTCAAGGGACATCCTTGTGCTACATATTCTGTTGGACTGCATGTCGTAAGCCAGCACTCGCCATTCTCATCACATTTCACCCATTGCTCATTGTAGTTATGGGTATCTTTTGGGCATGTAAACAATTGTCCAGATTGTCTAGCTGGCTGACCCAATGGGTACATGGAACAGTAAACTTCATCATTAGTTTGAGTGTACTGATGGACGGTTTCACCCAAATGAACCATTACTGTCATTTGGAGTACCTTCTTGACAGTCTTTTTACATTGGCTTATTGATATTCTCAAGATGCAAAAAACTATTAGGACCAGTACCAAAATTGCCAACAGCAATAAAAATGCATCTGTCTGCCAGGTAAGCAACCAAGAGAATAGATAACTGAACCAGCTATTTTCCTCAATGTCATCACTTTCTCCTCCATTTTATCATGCAAGCTCTTTCAAGGAGTCTATGGCCCCATTCTGCTTGTCATGTGCGGGTTCATATGTACAGCAACTTGGCCCAATCTTTGCACATACTCCTCCCTCCATGATTGTGAGGAGGTCCAGAACATACCTGTTCTGTAGGGTAATCAATCTAACTGCTCTTAACTCCTCCTTAATTGCATTGAAGCCTTTTATTATGGCATTAATAGTTTGTAAGTCCCCACCTAGTTATCTGGATCCAGTGTGCATTTGCTGCTGCTTTCAGGCCAGCCATTAGAAAGGATGTGAATGACGTTGTTCTTTTACCAAATAACATATGACTCTCTGGGATTTCATTGAATGCAGCATTGCCTCCTTGGAAAAATTCTTAGCTCTTTTTGTGAATTTTAGGCCTTGGGATCATTTCTTCCTGTTGTGTACCACTGAAGGAAAAGTCCCAATGTCAACCTCACTTTGTTGTATTACCAATGTTGTTACATTTTGTAGCACTATTGTACATATGCCACCCCAGTTGGGTGGAAGCTGCAAATAAGCTCTTGTTTGTTTGTTTATTTAATACTTAAAAGCTTAGTTACAGGGCATGTTAGATATGAACACATACTCTTGTACTGCAGGCCCAGTAATGGTACATTAGTACAGCTGTGCCAACTTTCATACCTGGTAAATCTATGATGCGTTTGCACCCTTCATTGTTAGCAATCTTTACTGAACCATTATTTCTAAAGTATACTAGCAGTGCTTGTAGTTTGGTTATGGTTATGGGTAGTGGTCCTGCTTCATCTTCCACCCATATTAAAAATGTGGTAGTTTATTTCCATTCGTCACGGCACACTCTGTCTGCATTTTGTATCACTTCTATTGGCGCAGTCCATACTGCCTCTGCTTTGCATCCCATTATTCCTTTAATATACGTTCCCTTTTATTAGCAATTGTGGTCTGTCGGCAAAATAAGGTATCAAATTAAACTGGGCATCTGTACACCTTAATATTTCTTGATCCACTACTTGGACATCTCCTCTTTTTGGACCTGATAGTATGTACTTGAGCACCTTACTTTTCATTCTTATACTCTCCATCATGTGTGCCTCTTTTACATAGTTGTCTATCTATGGGAATTCTGATCCTGTGAGATACTTCATCATGGCCGATTGTTGCTGAAATTGTCCTCTGGTATGGCATACTGGGAGATGTACCAAGCAGTGTGCTCTGAATTCAGGTACTTCTTGAGGTATACATACTCGAGAGGCTGTCATGGCATAGGGGATACGTGAGCAAACAAGGCATCTTTCCTTTGATCTCTCGCCCCCACCTTCTCCATTGACCTATACCATGAGTTTCGTTCAATATTTATGGAATTGTCAAAATACATTTCTTGTAATAGTCATCATCCGCAATATTTCTCCTATTCCTTACTGTCTGTGTGGGCAGAATACCATTTCCTGTTTTCTCTCTGGAAATCTACTTGTATTTTAACTTCTTCACTAACATTATGCCATAGGGAAACATGTATCTTATCATAAACAATCAAATGCAGTGTAAGATAAAATAAGAAATAAAAACAACAAAAGAGAAAGGAAACCAGAAGGACTGTAATATCCCTAATGTAAGTCGTTTGTAGATGTGTTCTGCAGGGTATTGATCAGGATATTATAAAGAGCAGGAACATAAGGGCATGAAAACATTTGTACAGTTTACCTAGTACCTAGCAATAGTAGGTTACTATTTTTCAATGGTGGGGCGAGCTGTATATACCTTTTTCAAAGCATTTGCAATCAATGATAATGACAATAATAAAAGATTTGATTGGATTTTTTATGTTTAAATTAATCTTTTCTTCAAATCACTTCCACTACTTTGTGGCTTAATGATAAAGAACGTAACAATATAAAAATGTATAAATAGTGCTGATTAAAAAAATAAAAATATAAAAATGTGGATGATAAATAGCCCCAATAAAAATGTACAGAAAATTAGAAGCAATAGTACGTTATAGATGTATGCTCTTGTAAAAAATAGTCCTTAATACTGTGGTGGTGATATATTCAAAAAGTCCTCAGCATGAACTCCCTTCTTACTTTTCCAGTTATAGTTTATCCTCAATGTTCCTGAAGCGGTGAAACCTAATTTATATTTCTTGCATTCTCGAGTTCCTGATTCTCTGCAATTTCTTGTTCGGCACGCACTTGGGCTCTAGTCCTGGGTCTGTTTTCGTTCACTTCTCCCTCAAGATCCTGGTAGTTGGGCAGGGAGCTGGCACTCTAGTATGGTTTTACATCGGTAAGGTGGACCCACGCCTTCTTGTCGTGCAACTTTACTGATGTGGGGGTACAACAAGCCACAATATGGGGACCCGAAAACCTTGGGTAGTGCCACTTTTGCACATGGCTGCGGCACAGCACGAGGTACCCAGGGAACAGTTGGAGAGGTGGAATAAGTGTGACAGTGTTCAATTCTGTCTCATCTTCTTCTGTGACTTTTGTGATACCTCCCTGCCTTTCCTTTACCTGTCGAGAAATGAAAGAGAAAGATTTAGCCATAGACATCAAATAGCCATGTAACTAATTTCCTAAAACAATCGGAGTGCTTTGGGCATCTGTGTGCGTGCGTGTGGCTGGGGTAATGGGAACATGCATCCTGTGACCTGTCACCAACTCATGAGGAGTCAGGTGATGATCTGAGCTTTGCTGATTGCGCAGGGTAAAAGGAGCCAACGTAAGGCAATATAGCCAGTCCTTATGCAGCATGTCCCGCAATCTTGCCAATCTTGCTAACCCGTGATTCCTGAGAGTTTTGTGTGCTTTATAAATGTATAATAAATAGATAAATAAATAAACAAATACATCTCCACGACCCTCCCTGAGATTTTGTCACTAAGTATACAACAATGTTGTAAGGAGATTCTGAGGGCACTATCACTCCCTGCTTAATGAGCGCATTTATTGTTTCATAAATACCCTCATCTGCTTCTTTGGACTATCACTCCCTGCTTAATGAGCACATTTATTGTTTCATAAATACCCTCATCTGCTTCTTTGGACATTGGATAGTGTTTCACTCGAGATAAAATTGACACTTTCTGTAATTTTATTTTTACTGCTCCTATCCCTTTTAAGAACCCCACATCATATGGACTGGTCGTCCATAGTGTGCCGGGTAACCTTGCCAAATCTTTAAATGATGGTACTTTTTTAGCTAGCATTATTTGTTGAGGCACCTCTGTATGCTCTATTCTCAAATGGCATGGTATGCTTATCTCAAACAATACCTCATCATCATAGTTACTGTAGTCAAACAACTCATCATCTGTCTGCTGGGTCAGTCTGTGTGATGCATCAAGTGCTATTACTGTGAATTAACTCAATCCCCTTCCTCAACAAGGCCCATCAAGGTATTCTCTGGGCTGTCCTATTGGGGATACATGTTCAGTCCTGTCCATGTAAAAGGGTTCTCCCCAACTGCTGTCACTCCTCCTATCCGGGGTGTCTGTGGCAAAATGTTTGTATGTTTGTATCCCTCTGTGTCACTGCTTGTGATTGTGCTGAATTCTGTGGTTGCTGTTTCAACGTCTGCTGTGGTTGTTGTGGCGCTATCTGTGGCTGTATCTATGGCCCTTGTGATTGCTGCACCTGCCGTGCTTGTGTCTGATCTGGTGCATATTGTGTGTAGTCATAATAACCATAGTCTTGCTGTGGTACACCATATGGTTCTGGATATGCCATCCCCCCTCTTGGCCCATACTGCATTGCACCTTGCTGCATTGCTCCTCTACTTCTACACACTCGTGAAATGTGTCCTACTTTCCCACATGTTCAACATACTGCTCCATTGCCCCAAGGTCCCCCAAAGTGGCACTGTCCCCCACCAAACCCTCCTTGTGGTGCTCAAAACCCAAGTCTTCTCCCTCTGTGAACAAATCCTCTTCCTCCTCTGGGGTAAAAACTACTCTCGCCTCTTCCTGCAAAATAACCACCTATGCCCTGCTGTCGCATCACAGCTCCCTGTCCATTATTCCCATCTACTGTATTTGTCAATAACGCTCCTTCTACCGCCATTTTGGATAATTTCTTCTGCACCAATTTTGCCTCTTCCTTATGCCTTTCCTCTATTTTCTTTTGATCCTTCTCCTGCTTTAACCTACAGCAATGGACAATAGTCAATTGTATCTCTGGCCATGGAGTAATTTTAATCCCCACAATCTCTTTTAAGTATCTCTGTACTTCTTCAGGTAGGCCCTGGCATAACATATAATAAAACACTGGTATAGTTTGATCCCAATGGTCTTTAGTATGCAAACCCCAACGTTTTTTAATGTCTTGAATATAGGCAGCGGGGTCCTCATTAGGCCCCATCTTCCTAGTCATTATGGCGCTCATGTCAGATTGGTCTGGAAATAGCACCCTCAGTGCCTTCCATACATTAGCTCTACAATTATTGAATGGCAATCCATCATATTTAGTGGTGTTATGTTTTAGCACTGCAAAATACCCTGCTCACTTCCACATGTCCTTTGCATGGTCACTCAATATGGATGCAAATAGACTTTTCATGTCACTTATAGCTAATGCTATCCCAGATGTCACTCGCTGTAGTTTGAAGATCCACCTGTCCGCCCCTGCTGTGATTGATGGCAGCTTATCCATCAAGTTATTTTTGCATGTCTGATTCCATGGAGTATAGTGGGGCTGCCCTAATCCCTTGTGGAGCAGTGGGAATTGTGTTATACCTTTCTTGCGCAAAGGTGATGCTGCACAAGTTCTCCTTGTCAATGTCTCAACTAAACAGTGTCGCTGGCATTCTGGAAAGTTTCTTAAGAAATATGGCGATCTATGATCTTCATTTATGGGGAGTACTAATGTGAGTGGTGGAAATAGGCTTACATTTGGCCCCAGAAATTCCTCTATCTCTCCTATGGCTGGTCCGGTGGTATCCATTTGTGGGGCTTGCTCCGCCTCCTCTCCCTCCTCATTATCACCAATGTCTACCCAATCTGTCTCTCTGTCACTTTCTCCACTCTTGTCATCCTCAAGTATGAGTTCAAAACTCACTCCCTTAATAGGCTCCCTTACATATATTCCACTCATTCTCTCTGGCAACACATCTCTGCCCATGGTCTCTGGGGTTATTGTCCCACTCCCTTCTCCCCACAACTCTGGCATCATATTTCTGCTCAGCTTTTGGTTCATCACCTTCCTCAATTTTTCAATTTCCTCCTTTTCTCTTGCCATTCTCCTGTTCTTCTCATGTAGCTTCTTTACATACTCATCCCTTTCCCCTACGACCCTTTTCCTTCTTTGTCTTTCCTGTTCCTCTCTCTGCATCTTTGCTGCATCTCTCGATTCTCTCTATTTCTCCCTCTGTGCATTTTTCTCTGTATCTTCCTGTGTCTCCCTACTGAATTCCCCCCCTGGCTGTTTTTTTTCATTTCTTCATGCTCCACTTCCTTCACATAATTATTTTCTGTGCCTTTTCCACTGAGATTCAACAATATTGTCCTCCTACCCATTTCTCTGGTTCCATCATTGTATTGTATTGTATTGTATTGTTTATTTGATAATGCGCACAAAACCCAGGGGTAGCCGGGCGCAGCAGGTACAAGGTTACTTAAGCTTGGGTTACATACAGAGTATAGGCGAGAAACAACATAACAGTACAGTAAGAACATATCAATACACGCCGTGTGGAAGGAAAAAAACTAGCATATTGTAGTTTTGAGGGAGTGTACAGGTATAGGTATGAGAACAGAATCGTTTTGGACAACGGTATCATGGTCATTGGGTGCCACGAGAGTTAGTTGTCGTTTGTCCAGAGCCAGTTTTTTACCTTGCATCTAAAATTGGAGTAGGGTAAGTTGGCTCTCAGTGCAATGGGCAGTGCGTTCCAGGCCTGGGCAGCTTTGACAGGGAAGCTTGCTCCGCCCGCTTTGGAATGTCTGAATCTAGGGGTTTCGAGCAGGTAGTGGTTAGTAGCCCTAGTATGGTGCCTGGATGATTTTCTAGTCAGTCTGGCTGAGATGTAGGGGGGAGCAGTGTTGTTGAGCCCTTTATGGGTAAGCGATAGTGTCTTGAGCAGGACTCTGTCGCTGATTTTGAGCCAGTGGTGGTCTTTCCTAACGTTGGAGATATGTGCTTTGCGGGGTATGTCAAGGGCTGCTCTAAGAGCGTTGTTTTGAAGGATTTGCATTTTATTTATAATGGATTTGTTGGCACCTGCATAGAGGGCATTGCAATAGTCCAGTTTGGACATGACTAATGCATTGGCAAGCATGATGCAGTTGGTTTTAGAGAGGTAAGGTCTACAGGTCCTGATTAATTTGCAGGTGTACGCTGTAGAGGATGCCAGGGTGTTAACTTGTTTTTTGAGGGATAGAGTGGAATCGAGGTAAAAGCCCAGGGTTTTTACCTCGGTGGCCACCTTGATTGTGTTGCCATCTATGTTGAAATTACGATAGTTGGGGCTCAGTTTTTTTAGGTTAGAGTAGGAACCCAGTATTAATATCTCAGTTTTGTCGTCATATAGGCAGAGGCCGTGGGAGGCCATCCATGCCTGAATGAGGAGGTAGATTTTGTTTACTAGAGCCGTATCTTCGACAAAGTTGCCTGATAGAGGTATGAGAATCTGCGTATCGTCCGCATAATTCGTGTAGGTTACCCCTAATTTGTCAAGTTTGTCGAAGAGAGGCTTAGTAAAGATATTGTACATAGTCGGGGAGACACATGAGCCTTGTGGGACACCACAAGTGATCTGGATTGGGTCCGCTGCTGCTACAGGGGAGAACACTCTCATCGAACGGTTGGCTAGGAAGGATTGTACCCATGCTATAGCTTCACTTGAGAAGTGAGCGGCAGTCGCTAGATGGTTGCATAATACTGCGTGATCCACAAGGTCAAAGGCCGCTGACAGGTCAAGGAGGAGGAGCATAGCTGTGTTACCTTTATCCTTCAGCTCGTCGATTTGTGTCTTGAGGTCAATGAGGGCTGTTTCGGTACCGTGCAGTGGTCTGAAGCCAGATTGCCGTGTACCTAACAGTTGGTGCGTCTCCAAATGGTTTTGGATTTGGAGGTAGGCTACTCTATCAATGATTTTAAGGAGAAATGGGACCGTAGTAATAGGCCTGTAGTTAGTGGGGATAGCTGGGTCAAGTGTCTGTTTTTTGAGAAGGCGGAGAACCCAGGATCCTTTAAGGTTGGTAGGTACAGTGCTCGTGTTGAAGGAGGCATTGATAAGTTTCGAGATGAAGGGTGCTAGATCTCTAGCTGCATCCTTAATGATTTGCGCAGGGCAACTGTCGCCTTGGCAATTTGACGGTTTAAGGGACAGAATGACCTTTTCAGTTTCCAATATAGAGATATTGGTGAACCTGAAGGGTTTACCGTTGTTTTGGGGGGGTATGCTGGGTAACTCCTTCAGTGGGGTGGTGTGAGTACCATGAGGGCGCAAGGAGGCTTTTTTCTCAGCAATTTTAGATTGAAGGGTTGTGATTTTATTTGCTAGAGCATTTTGGATGCTAGTGCACCAGGATTTGTCCTTGGGGACATTGTCTGTGGGGGCAATAGGGTTTTCCAATTCACGAAGAATAGTGAAGAGCTCTTTGGAATTAGAATTGGCTTTACTGATTCTATGATTGAATGAGTCTTTTTTCGTTTGAATAATTTCCTTTTTGTATTTTTTGGCAAAGTTGGCAAGTGTGGTTTTATTGTCGGCAGAGGGAGTATGCCTCCAAATAGCTTGGAGTTTGCGTTTTTGGATACGCATTTCTTTGAGATGGGGGGTGAACCAAGAGTTAAGGTGAGTTTCACGTTTACTTTTATGAAGTTTGGTAGGGGCAATCAAGTCTAGAGCTTTGGTCATGGCGTTGTTAAATGATTCAACTAACTCACTAGGGTTGGAATCATTAGGACTAGCTATGAGAGTTGGTAGGAGAAGTGGAAGTAGTTTTTCAGCTGTGATTTCTTTTTTACTTCTTGTTGGCATGGGGGGTGCTATTTTATTCTTAATGGGTTTGGGAGGTTCGATGTTAGCTGTGAAGCATATAAGATGATGGTCAGTCCATATTTGAGGTAGGATACTGGAGATGGTGATGTTGCAGTTGTGGTTGGCTATCCAGTCTAGCGTGCGGCCTTTTGTATGTGTAGGAGCTAGGACATTTTGGGTGATGTCGTGATTGGCTAGAATAGATTGGATTGCTTGTGCTTGTTTGTCTTCAGCGTCATTAAAGCCTAGGTTAAAGTCGCCTAGTAGAAGGAGCTGAGTGGAGTCTTTAATGCTGTCAGTGAGGAGGCTAGATAGGTCTTCCTCAAAGTTGCCTAGTGGGCCTGGTGGTCTGTACACAAGAAGTATTGTTAGTGTGCTGTTGTTTGAGATAGGTATTTTAGCTGAGAGAAGTTCGCACGATGTGAGAGCTGGGTGTGGGGTGAGTCTGGCAGCTAGATGTGTTTTGGTTATGATGGCCAGGCCACCTCCTCTAGTGTTGGGTCGGTCGACTCTAAGGATATTGAAGTTATCTGGTATGGCAGTCGAGAGGGCAGGGCCAGCTGCATCATGGAGCCAGGTTTCAGTGACAGCAAGGATATCTAGATTGTCCAAAGACAGTATATCTGCTATTTCGGTATTGTGTGCTATAAGGGACCTAGCATTAATAAGGGCTCCTGATAGTGTTGGGTTTATCGTGTTATCTTTGGCAGTTCTGGGAATGGGGTGGTTGGGTCTCCTCTGTTTGTAGTATGGGTAATCAAGTGGTTGAGGACGATTTATCGTCGCATGGTCTAGGAGGTTAGGATTAATGGTAGTGGAGGTGCGCGTGGGTACTGGTGGGTTGGTTCTCTTATTTTTGATGTCGTAAAGTCGTGGGAGCCTAGCTCTAAGTCGCAGGTTTCTCTCTTGCAAGTTGCAGGGTGTAGAGTTGGTGAGGGCCATTATTATGGTGGTGGTTAGGAGAGTCCAGGCTATGGTCCCACGTGAGTGTGAGAAGCAGGTAGTAGTGTACATATTGTGGGAGTGGCAAGATAATGCTTGTATTTGGTGAGTTCGGAGGGGATTGGGGTGCAAATGTATTATCAGTCTAGGTTGGAAGATCCTGTTAGTATCTGTAAGGCGGGTATGCTACAGCAAGGGTTCAGGCTTGGGAAGTCCTAATCGTAGCTAGTAATGCCAATATAGTGGGGCATGGCACTTAGATATTGACAAAGGCATAAGGCACAACACAATTTAAGGGTGGTCCGAAAGCGACAATAAGGCACAACACAGTTTAAAGTGGGCTGAAAGCGACCATAGGGCACAACACAGTTTAAAGTGGGCTGAAAGCGACCATAGGGCACAACACAGTATAAGGTGGTCTAAAAGCGACCATAAGGCACAACACAGTTTAAAGTGGGCTGAAAGCGACCATAGGGCACAACACAGTTTAAAGTGGGCTGAAAGCGACCATAGGGCACAACACAGTATAAGGTGGTCTAAAAGCGACCATAGGGCACAACACAGTATAAGGTGGTCTAAAAGCGACCATAGGGCATAACACAATTTAAAAGTGGCGAGTATACTCAGGCCACACAGCCATACACTAACAGTGCAATACGTTTGCAATAACGGTTGGGGTTGTATGCTGGTGGTGAGCTTCTTACCCTGAATAGGTGCCGGCATAATCAGGATGTTGTTGGTGGGTTTCAGAAGGAGCATGAGACCTGGCACTCAGCATTTTATGAGACCTGGACCAAAGGTACTTTTTATGGAAAAGGGTGGCAACAGGTGCAGCAGGTGGATGTCTATGATAGAAGCAAGTTCAGTGGCAAGGTTCGATAGGGGCGAGCGCCTCGCGCCTGCCAGCGGCGAACAGGGGCTAACAGGGCAGCTTGGCCTTATAGTGGCCTTGAGGTGGCCGCCGGCTATTCCGCCTGCCGGCGGAAGTTCCTGTAGATGTGGAGCAGGGACGCGTTGCCTAGCAACGAAGACGAGGCCGAGCCTCGCTTTCATCCCGCATCGCGCCCGACATTTTGTTTTTCGTAATGTCGGCGCGAGCGGGTTGTAGGACAAAGAAGGTGGTGGGCCTGCAAATGGGGCCCTGCAATGGTGACAGGAAGGACCCAGGAGGGGTATGAACTCCTACCCGCTCCGAGGGAGTAGAGGTGGGGGCTCCTGCCCGCTCCGAGGGAGTAGAGGTGGGGGCTCCTGCCCGCTCCGAGGGAGTAGAGGTGGGGGCTCCTGCCCGCACCGAGGGAGTCTCTGTCTCTCCACTATCTCAATTTCCTATGGGAACGCTTCTCACCCTTTGACCATCTATCTGCATGCCTCTCACTCTCCAGAGCTCTCCATTAGCTGCTCTTAGCTGCTCTACTAAGCTATGTAGCCCTCTATACTCTTCCTCATCCCATAACTGTGTCTTTGAGCTGTGCCATGCTTCATTCTCCATTGGCACTAATGGTGCCTTTCCTTTTACCAATTTCACCATCCTCTTACTATCATAACTTTCCTCATCAGGGAATTCATATCTGGGATTACTATACCCCACAGCTGCTGCTTGTAGCATATATTCCTGGGATGGTCTGGGCTGGTGTGCTCTCCTTATATGGAGGTGGTACTATGGATTGTGTTTAGCTGCCTGCCTCAGCTGGTGATGGTTGGGCTGTTGGCTGTGTGTGAGCGCTCTCCTCAGAGGGAGGAGGCGGATGCACTGTGGGCTGATCGTGCTCCCCCACTCACAAATTAAACATCTCTTCCTTCTCGGGCCCCTCTGTCTCTTCCTCAAAGGCCTTCCAGAGCTCTAATATACAGAGCCTGTTCTTAAGCTTCTTTCCCTTGTGTATGGCATGTAAGTATGTGCACATATGTTGGAGTATATCTTTCGAGTGTGTGCCTTCTTGTGGCCATGACATGTACATCTTTCCGTAAGCAGTCCCTTTCACACAATCAGCATGATACTTAATGATGTGTGTACTATATCTAAGAAACGCTTTGCATAGGTGAATTATTGGGGTATCTGACATGGTGAAAATGTTTAAGCAGCGCACAGCTTGCCACTTACACAGAATAAACAATACAAATAGTGTTCAACCTAGCAATAATGAGAACAAAAATATTCTTTAAAATTCTCTTACGCTTTTCCATTGCTCACACCTCCTCCCCACTTCAAATATAAACCACCATTAAATCAGTTCTCATTGTCTGGGGCCATGCCCCAATGTCCAAATCCTACCTCTGAGTCACAACAACAAAATCCGCTCACAATCTAAATGTTCATGCTTAACCCATCAACCTTTATCAAACAATACTATCTGCTACGCTCACAACACACAAGGAAAAACGCCTCTAAAGGGCCTCCCTTACAACACAACACAATGCCGGCAATCAACAATTTAATCAATTAAAACACAATACAACCCAATAAGATACAACTGTCTTCTGGTTTTTGCCCTAGGGTATCCTTATTTCTCTATCTCTTTTACTCTACCCTCTAAAGAAGGTTGGCCCCTCAGGGGCCCTACTGCACAGCCTTCCAAGACCTTGTCAAGGGATATCCTTTATCAACTTCACTGTTTCTTATATATCATACAACACATATCCGAACCTCCCAAATGTTACCATGCACATAACATACTCACTTACATCTGTAGATGTTTGCAGATTCTGGGCATTGGTGTCCCCTCAGTCTGCCAGCTCCTCCTTTTCTTCCAGATGGCGATGGAAGACCAGGCAGGATTCCATTCTAAAACCGGTTCCTGCTGACCTCTTGTTAAGTTGTGCACATAAAATACTGCTCTCCCGACAGATCCGCTGTTCAAAAAGGAGGGATGGCCGGGGCCACCCAAACTCCACACAAATTCAAACCATCCTCTGCTACCAGATGAAAACAGAGGCCCAAAAACAATAGAGCCCTCTACCTGGTATTTGCCAATAAAGAAACAACACAGAGTGGATGGAGGTATGCCAAATGCAAGGTAACCCAGCTTTATGGGAAGTATGCAAAAGCTGGGGAGAAAACAAGATCAACAGCCAAGCTCTCTCTCTCAAATTCTTCCACGTTTGAACAGAAAACACAGTTTATATATTGCAAATGAGTCATTCTGATGTCATCATCATCATTGTGCTGTGAAAACCTATCTCTACTGCTCATTGATTCTAATTGCTAAGCTACATATAGTATCTATATGTCTCATCCTACTGATTGAGCAAATCTCTAACTAAGGTGCCACCAATAAAACATTCCATAAAATGTACGACCTCCTCATGCTTGAATATTATTGGTAAGCTCTAAATTACTTCTGCTGTGAAAAGGACATATGCTTATCGGTTAACATGATGTCACACTCTCCGTGAACTGGCGGCATGATGACATATGTATGTAGATGGGAGGAGAGGACAAGCATATCGCGCGTTGTTCTTAATTAAATAAAACAGCCCATGTTACCTCCGCCATGATGTCTCTGAGTTTCAAAAGAGTTTGTCCTTGCCCAAATTCCAGTTTTCCGGCCTTCTCTGTCTTGCAACAGTAAACGTGCTATTCCGTTCTTGACACATTATGAATAACTATTGTTATGAGTCATGCTGCTTCCACTATGTTAAGATTTCACCGCTACAATTATTTTGTCTTTTTAGCTGCACTTGCTTTGCTGTCATGCCTAGCCGATTGCTGAGACATTAATCTATCAACTACCTAGGACATTTCATCCCATGGAATTCAAATAGTCTGCTGTGTTATCGTAACTGATTTACCTTAATGGTTGAACACTCAATGCCGAGACACTGGTATCTGGGCCTGTTATGTAAACCTTCTCTCCGGTGTCCTCGGCTTTTGACATTCCTTTGAGGCAGCTATGTTCAGCCACTGCAGCATTTTTCCTGAATTAAATATATTTGTTTCAAATAGCATGCTTAGCTGCCAGGCCTTCTTAAAGCTACCGACTTTAATCTCTGCTGTGCTTGTGCAGTTTAACATGGCAACTGCTTGTCACATTTTTATCCTCTGCAGGACACATTTGCTTTGCTATCTACTGATTTCCTGGTGCATGCCTGTCACATTATTCCCCTTCCTATAGGTAGCAGCAACCTTATCTACCTACAGTTTTCTGTCCCACTCATGTGTACAGGCCTTCCTGTCACCTAATCAATTCTATTTTAAAACACACTAATCATGCAAGTCAATTCATTATCTGTTCTTGTGTAGCGCAAAATAACTATTCTTTGTGACAGCTGCATTTCCAGGAGAATTCAAAGTGCAGTTTCAAATGTGTCCTTTTTTATCTTATAACTTTGTTTCTTCTGAGGAAGGCAGGGGGCAGAACCTGAAAATGCTCTCTAGTTCATAACTGCCCCTGCCCCACTACATATGTTACACTAAAAGAGAGCTAAAGCATGAATCCATTGAGCTTCATGTGAGTCAGCCAATTCTCCACTTGGGCATGGTTACTGGGGATTCCTAGGATAAGCAATGTGTTCTTTGTTGGGTTGAGCTTCAGGTAGGCACTTGAAATCCAGGCTGGATGAGGGAAAGATAGTGATTGAGTTAATGAATGCCGTTGATGCCATTGATTTTTAGGTAAAGCAGTGGTCTTGTACGTATTGGTGTATCTTGGTGTTGGAAAGGAGCTCCCACTGGGGTTCAATGTAGAGTTTGAGGATGGCAGGAGACAGGATGGAAGGTTACTGGGTGGCACTGGAATCTGTTTTGGACCCAGATTAGTTTGCCTCTGATGAATAGGTAGGGGGTGAACAACTGCAGTACTGTTCCATCGAAGCCTATGTGTGGGGTGAGAATGCTGATAAGGGTTTTATGTTGAATAGTGTCAAAGACAACAAAGAGGCTGAGTAGGATGTTTAAGCAGTGGTCCCCTTTCCCCAGGATGTGAATATCATTGTCAATTACTTTCACGATGAATGTATCTGTACATGATTGTGGTCAGAATCCAAACTGGTAGCATTGTAGAAGATTGTGCTTTGTGATTCTTTTTTTAAATTGGAGGGTGGCTGTTCTCAGTCACTTTGCCAAGGAAGGGGAGAAATGTGATGAGGGATAGATGCCTAGGCTATCTGGGTTGAGTGTGGGTTTCCTAATCAAGGAGAGGATCTGCCCTATGTATTTACATCTGAGAAAGTACACAGTAGCTAGGTCTGTGACTCAGTGGACTAATGAATCCCCGCAGGGGCCTTGTTTGACCTGATGGTCACAAGGTCAAATCCTGGAAGGTCCACTCAGACCTTCATCTTTACGAGGTTAATACAATTAGTACCATTCAGTTGGGCAACAATAAACATGTGTTATATGTCAATAGCTCCAACAGGGTCACAGGGTCAAATCCTGGAAGGTCCACTCAGACCTTCCTCTTTTGAGGTTGATACAATTAGTGCCATTGAGTTGGGCAACAATAAACATGTGTTATATGTCAATAGCTCCAATGTACCCCACTGGGAGAGAATGTACACCTGTTATTCTTCCTTGCATGGGAATGCGCTGATGATGTTCAGAAGTGGAGTTTGGTGCTTTGCACCTCTGATGGCCTTCTCAATGGAGGAGGGAAGAAAGTAATCTTTGTAAATGGTTGGTTTGATGATTGTGAGAGTGTTGGTTAAGTCTTCTGGAGAAACTGTCCTTTATGTGTTGTGGGGTGGTATGGACAGGACCTTTGCATGCGTTTGCAGATGCCAATATGTTGCCTTATCTTGTCTATGAAGAAGTTGTTGATGGAGTTGCATTTGTTGATTGACATCATTCACAGTCTTCAGGGGAATTACGTAGTCTTCATGGTCTGGAAGAACCATTTGTTGTTATCGGATGCTTTGGATGCTTCATGATGGTTGTTTTGTATTAGTTTGCGTTGGTTGTGATTGCCTCCAGACATTTTTGTCAGGTGTGGATGCCTTATGTTTTTTTAGTTCCAGAAATGTGTGGGCATTTAGGGTCTCTGTTAGGGTATATTTGAGTGCACTGAGTTTTGCTTTGGCATTCTCTGAGACTTCAGATGTGGGGGTCAGCGTGATGAGGTTTCCATCTAATATGTTATTGGGGAGATTCTTGAAGGATCTGTGAGGTGCTATGGTTAGTTTGGGTTGGCCATGGTGAGGGATAGTCGTGTGGTGGCAGAGAATGGATGCGGCTGCATGATTTGACAAGTCCAAAGGGAGGGGAAATGCATTTGGTGGCTGGGTAGGTGGTGAATACCAGGTTGAATGTTCATTTCCTTAGTTATGATCTGGTTATGTAATGAGTTGCTTGATTTCCATGGTCTATAGCAGTTACAGTAGTGTCTCTGCTTTTCTTGGTGGCTTGGTTTGCATGCAGGTTGAAGCATCAGAGGAAGATGTTCATTTTGGTGCTGATCAATGGTGTTCTGATGAGGCCAGTGATTTTGTGGAGAAAGGCCTTGATGGTTTGGTGTGGTTGAAACATCATGTGCAACGTGATTGTCTCAGTGTGTTTGAGTGGTAAGTTGCCAGTTAGAAGTTGCATGTATGCAGGTGTGGCTGGAGGGTGCATGTCCATGAAGTCTTGTGGATGAATGGATCCCTCTGCAAGTCTTCCCTTTCCGGTCCTTGGGTTGAATCCAGGATCCTGTGGTGATAAGTACAACCAGGATGTGTTTGGAAGCGTGGGTGAGCTTTGTCTCTGTAATAAAGAGTGCATCTAGGTTGTGAATGATAATAAGGTCAGCAATATCTGTATGTAGCAGTGGGGAGTGTTCAGTGATGAGGATATGGTTGCGTATGTGTTTAGGAGGTGGACTGTGGGTTGTGTTGAATGGGATATGGATGAGGTTCTGTAGGTTGCTGATGCCTGAAAATTGGGTACAGACTGGTTGTGTGTATGTGTGGGCGAGGGTGGGCATACAAAAGGTAGACTTAGGTGTGATAAACATGCTGTTGGTCTACTGGAGTTGCATGAATAGGCGCTCTGGCCCTTTCCAGGTCATAAAAAGATCGAACTGGATTTGCCTTTGTCTTTTTCTAACCTTTTCTTTGCATGTATGGGTGATAGATACTCTGAGATCGAATTGGGAATAAGAGAAATAAAGGGTAGAGCAGAAATAAAGAGTGGAATACAATTAGCAGTGATTAACAGGTGAGCAGGATATAGGTAATATGACCTTTATCCACTTGCACCAGTTGACTAACTGCAAAAAGAAAAAAAAGGCTGGAAGATATCTTTAGAAATTAAGGGGCAAGGCTGAGAAAAAGAGCATGAAAAGATTAGCAGTGATTATCAGGTGGGTGGGAGGCAGTAATGTTTTTACATCAATTGAGCAACTGCATACAGCTTATGTTTTTACATTGCATTAGGAAATTAAGTAATATCTTATTTATAGTAACAAGAGAACATATCCCAGAAATCATGTAAACTCAGAATAGCAGAATGATGAAACCTCTCATAGAGAATGATTGTCCAATGTGAAGTACAGAAGATGACAGATGTCAATCTGTCTCGAGGATCATAGTATATGAACATTGGAGGAGATACAAATTAGGAACCACTATACACCGTAATTTGTGTGACACTGTGATACTATAAAGAAATATAAGGGGCAATCACTACCAGAAAGAAAAAACAAAATGGGTCAATTATAATCTCAAAAAAGAGTTTTGTCTATCCATATTTTTTTTCTTTTTTTATCAGTGTGTCATAGTTTTACATTTAAACTTTCCATGCCACAATCTTAAAAATATGAGGCAAAATACATACAAAATAACTTAATACATTTTGCAAAAATAGACTAATCTATATATATATATAAGCCAAAATATGTTAGTGGCAGGATTTGTGGCAAAGCATTGTTCCTTATACAATTGCACACTGTGTCACCAATCAGCACCACATTTTGCATGGGTGCCTGTTAGGACCCTCCAGACATTACTGCTTCATGATATTTGGACAACCCACCCCTTTCCCTGGATTTCAGCAAAAGTCACAATGTGTTTGTGAGTTTGTGGATTGGTGAAGCGTTGTTACTTATGCAATTCCTCCTGGGCCTTCCTCCGCCAGCCTGAAAAGGAAGGCCCAGGAGCAAGGATTCCTGTTTTCTGCTGTGACCCTCAGTCCAGCTCCCAAAGATGCAACAGAGGGCAGGAGCCCTCCTCCTCTTCGCAGCTGCTAGAGCAGCCTACTGGCTCCACCAGTGCCCCACCGCCCATAAGACGACCTCACCATAATCTGTTGAAGTCCTTGACGCCATCCGGAGCTCTAGGGTGCACCCTGATCCTGCCTGCATATGCCGTGTTGTTTTTGCTGCATTTTCTTCCTGATCCCAGCCTCCTGATTTGAATTATTTCACGCGATCAGCATCAACGTCTGACCACAAAATGGCTGGCGTGATGCGGCCCCAAAGCGAGGCTACTCCTTGTTGCCAAGCAACAGGAAGCATCATTGTCCACCCGCAGCCACCGTCAGGTGGAAGCCAGCCTGCAGAGGAAGGCCCAGGAGCAAGGCTTCATGTTTGCTGCTGTTCGCCAGTTCGAGGCCCGGTTCGAGGCCCGAGCACTGCACACCCTCTTTAGTGACGACCTGGGCTACTAGCAGGAAACTGTCCAGCAAGCCCCTGTACTATCGGCCACGGATGTCTGCCATGCGTCACCAAGCCAGACAACTATAACTAGACTTATTCTCCCTCCGTGACAAGCAACTGTAAGTAACCGTGAACTGTGAACTCACCTCGACACGGTGAAGCTCTGCATCTCCTTCGGCACACAGCTGCTGCCTGTTGAGCACAACCGACCCCTGTCCCAGTACCACACTAAGCTTGCAGGCTCTGTAACTTTATACATTCCTCAGGGATGATCCAGTACTACTGGTGTCCTGTTCCCTAGACAGCATATTGTTGCACCATATCATGATACTATGCATAGCCTCGCTACCCAGTATGCTAAGATTATTAACTTGCTAGTGTACTAAAGCAAACCCTTCACTGCTTAAAGTGATTGAATCCGCTTCGCCTTCTAGGACCTGCCCACTGTGCCTGAGTGAACTGTAACTGTGTGATCTATATTGAGAGTCCTCCATGCCTACAGAGAATTAGCTTAGCTTGCATAAAGCAAATCAGCCCATTATACCTATTGTGAACTAGCCCACTGTGCTTGACTGAAATAGCCTATTGTACCTACAATTAAGTAGCCTATTAAGCCTACAGTGAAATAGCCTATTGTGCGTACAGTGAAATAGCCTATTGTGCCTACAGTGAAATAACCTATTGTGTCTACAGTGAAATAGCCTATTGTGCCTACAGTGAAATAGCCTAGTGTGCCTACAGTGAAATAAACTATTGTGCCTATTGTGAACTTGCCCACTGTGCTCTTCTGAAATAGCCTATTGTAGCTATAGTGAAATACCCTATTGTGAACTAACATGCTGTGCCTTTACTGTAATAACCAACTGTGACTATGGTGAACTAACCTACTCTGCTGTGAGCTCTCACAAAACAGAAAGGTGATGGCTGGAAGGTTTTGAATTAATCATAACCACGGGCAAAGCTCTGGGCAACCCTCCAGACCATCATTTTTCAGCCTGCCAAGCCATTACAGAAGGGGAAAAACCATATGCAAATCAGTCTTGGTCCTACCCCAAAAGGGGCAGTCCAGCCCGAACTGCTAGGTCACATCCCTTCTGCACGAGACCACAAGCATCCCCAGACATGTTTCAGCCTTGTTGGGCATCATCAGTGAGGAGTAGCTTGGGTCTCTAGGCCCGGCAGACTCGGGACCCACGTCTGGGCATACCCGTCCCACTCGGGGTGACTTTAACAAAACAGAAAGGTGATGGCTGGAAGGTTTTGAATTAATCATAACCACGGGCAAAGCTCTGGGCAACCCTCCAGACCATCATTTTTCAGCCTGCCAAGCCATTACAGAAGGGGAAAAACCATATGCAAATCAGTCTTGGTCCTACCCCAAAAGGGGCAGTCCAGCCCAAACTGCTAGGTCACATCCCTTCTGCACGAGACCACAAGCATCCCCAGACATGTTTCAGCCTTGTTGGGCATCATCAGTGAGGAGTAGCTTGGGTCTCTAGGCCCGGCAGACTCGGGACCCACGTCTGGGCATACCCGTCCCACTCGGGGTGACTTTAACAAAACAGAAAGGTGATGGCTGGAAGGTTTTGAATTAATCATAACCACGGGCAAAGCTCTGGGCAACCCTCCAGACCATCATTTTTCAGCCTGCCAAGCCATTACAGAAGGGGAAAAACCATATGCAAATCAGTCTTGGTCCTACCCCAAAAGGGGCAGTCCAGCCCGAACTGCTAGGTCACATCCCTTCTGCACGAGACCACAAGCATCCCCAGACATGTTTCAGCCTTGTTGGGCATCATCAGTGAGGAGTAGCTTGGGTCTCTAGGCCCGGCAGACTCGGGACCCACGTCTGGGCATACCCGTCCCACTCGGGGTGACTTTAACAAAACAGAAAGGTGATGGCTGGAAGGTTTTGAATTAATCATAACCACGGGCAAAGCTCTGGGCAACCCTCCAGACCATCATTTTTCAGCCTGCCAAGCCATTACAGAAGGGGAAAAACCATATGCAAATCAGTCTTGGTCCTACCCCAAAAGGGGCAGTCCAGCCCGAACTGCTAGGTCACATCCCTTCTGCACGAGACCACAAGCATCCCCAGACATGTTTCAGCCTTGTTGGGCATCATCAGTGAGGAGTAGCTTGGGTCTCTAGGCCCGGCAGACTCGGGACCCACGTCTGGGCATACCCGTCCCACTCGGGGTGACTTTAACAAAACAGAAAGGTGATGGCTGGAAGGTTTTGAATTAATCATAACCACGGGCAAAGCTCTGGGCAACCCTCCAGACCATCATTTTTCAGCCTGCCAAGCCATTAAAGAAGGGGAAAAACCATATGCAAATCAGTCTTGGTCCTACCCCAAAAGGGGCAGTCCAGCCCGAACTGCTAGGTCACATCCCTTCTGCACGAGACCACAAGCATCCCCAGACATGTTTCAGCCTTGTTGGGCATCATCAGTGAGGAGTAGCTTGGGTCTCTAGGCCAGGCAGACTCGGGACCCACGTCTGGGCATACCCGTCCCACTCGGGGTGACTTTAACAAAACAGAAAGGTGATGGCTGGAAGGTTTTGAATTAATCATAACCACGGGCAAAGCTCTGGGCAACCCTCCAGACCATCATTTTTCAGCCTGCCAAGCCATTACAGAAGGGGAAAAACCATATGCAAATCAGTCTTGGTCCTACCCCAAAAGGGGCAGTCCAGCCCGAACTGCTAGGTCACATCCCTTCTGCACGAGACCACAAGCATCCCCAGACATGTTTCAGCCTTGTTGGGCATCATCAGTGAGGAGTAGCTTGGGTCTCTAGGCCCGGCAGACTCGGGACCCACGTCTGGGCATACCCGTCCCACTCGGGGTGACTTTAACAAAACAGAAAGGTGATGGCTGGAAGGTTTTGAATTAATCATAACCACGGGCAAAGCTCTGGGCAACCCTCCAGACCATCATTTTTCAGCCTGCCAAGCCATTATAGAAGGGGAAAAACCATATGCAAATCAGTCTTGGTCCTACCCCAAAAGGGGCAGTCCAGCCCGAACTGCTAGGTCACATCCCTTCTGCACGAGACCACAAGCATCCCCAGACATGTTTCAGCCTTGTTGGGCATCATCAGTGAGGAGTAGCTTGGGTCTCTAGGCCCGGCAGACTCGGGACCCACGTCTGGGCATACCCGTCCCACTCGGGGTGACTTTAACAAAACAGAAAGGTGATGGCTGGAAGGTTTTGAATTAATCATAACCACGGGCAAAGCTCTGGGCAACCCTCCAGACCATCATTTTTCAGAAGGGGAAAAACCATATGCAAATCAGTCTTGGTCCTACCCCAAAAGGGGCAGTCCAGCCCGAACTGCTAGGTCACTAGCTCTCACCACATTGAAGTGAACTCACTGTTTTACCTACCCATTACTGTACTATATTGTATTGCGTTGAAGCAAACTAGCCCACCGCACCTAAGCCTCTTAACCTGCACCAAAGTGTACAAAGTCTACTGTTCACCCTAGCGATCAAGCACTCTCCCTGCCAACCACCCTCTAAAACTATCCATCCATGGCAGCCCTCTGCAGAACCATCCTAACATGGCAACGATCCTACCACTACTTCAGCCTAGCACCACATCGCCCTTCCCCCAGTCTACAACCACCTCTACCACAACAATCTGCTCACTCCCACACCTTGACTACAGTACAAGATGGCCCTAAACAGCCTTACCTGCTCAACTCTCCTCTCAGCCCTGCAGAATGGATTCAACAGCTTGCCTCACCTCCCACACCCTGGAACCCTTGACCGGTGAAGGAAAGAAACCTGAGACTTGGCTCCCGGCTCCCCCTTCGTAACTCACTCAAAAGAAAAGTCCCCCACCTCTCACCCCCTAACGAACCACCAACTAACTTAAAACCTATTCTAGACATAACCCGAAAAACTCCACATAGTATAGCCAAAGGCCTCACCATCAGAGGCGCACTCATCAACGCTCGATCCCTGGTCGCCCATGCACTCGATATTGCAGACCTTATCTCTACCAACGACCTACACTTCTTGGCCATCACCGAAACTTGGTTGCAGCAAGCAGCAGGCCCAGCTCTCCCTCTTGCCATCCCAGATGGTTACTCTATAGTAAGAAATGACAGGGAATCTGGCAAAGGAGGCGGAGTAGCCTTCATCGCCAAAACATCCTAGGCCTTAGAGCCACACAATCAGCCAGTATACCGTCTTCTGAACTCCTAACAGTTATGATCCCGCTCTCAGCATCCCAAACAATCCTCATACACTTTATTTACAGCCCCCAGGCCAGATCTCCTCCTTTGAGAAAGACATCTCCGAACTCCTAACCAGCAATACCAAACCAGGCTTGCAAATCATCCTTCTTGGGGACCTCAACCTAGGTTTCGGCAACCCTAATGACGCAAATGCCCTATCAGTGGAAAACACTATCTCCCAACTAGGCTTCAATCACTGTATCAAAGACCCAATACACAATAAAGGCAGGACCTTGGATTGGCTTGCAGATCACAACTGCATTACCACCATCCTGAAACATGAGCCAATTGCCTGGTCCGACCACCATGTCATATCCTTCTCTATCCAAGGCAAGGGAAACACTAATATCTCTCCAGACACCCTCCCACAAACTTTCACCCGGAACAACTGTAACATAACGATGCAAGACCTTCACCCATTCATCCAGAACATTGTTGCCCCGGCAACCTACGCAGACTTAGATGCAAATAAATTAGCTGACCTTTACAACAAAATGTTGAAAGCAGCAGTAAACAATATTGCTCCCATCAAACTTTCTAAAACCAGGCCAACAGCCCATCTCAACAAATGGTTACCCCTGAACTGAAAATCCTTATAAATGCTAAATTAACAGTGGAATCCATTTGGCGAAAATCATCTAACATAGCCAACAAAGCACTCTTTAATGCAACTGCCTCCACTTTTAAAGCAGCTATCCTCACTGCCAAGAAAGAGACCTATGGCACTAGAATCCTCAATGCAAAATCTAGAATGAAAGAGCTATTAAATATTCTGAGGGAGCTTGAATCCCCTTCTACACCAGCAGAAACTTGCATGAAAGACGCTGATTGGTGTGCAAAAATCCAAAAAGCTTGTGCAGACAAAATTACATTGCTCCAATCTAGAATTGAGCAAAAAAAGATCTGCCTGGCTCAAAACGCCAACCCTTCTCCACCCCCTATCTACAAGACCCCCACCTGCCCTCCCTTCACCTTCTCACCAATATTGGCCAAGGAAGTAGAAAACATCATCAAAGGCCTTAAGCCATCAAGGTGCCAAGGGGATCTTTGTCCAGCACCCATCATTCAAGAAGGTGCCAACGAGCTGGCTCCCTTCATAACAGCCTTAATCAATTCCTCTTTCGAAACCAACTCAGTACCCAGTAGCCTCAAGGAGGCATGGGTCATGCCCCTCCTAAAAAAACCTACCCTTGACCCAAACAACCCCAACAGCTATAGGCCAATAAACACTGTTCCGTACATCCTTAAGATACTAGACCAAGTAGCTTATCTTCAAATCCAGAAACACCTGGAAGATAACAACCTCCTAGGCCTTAGACAATCAGGCTTTAGGACAAGGCACAGAACAGAGACAGCCCTCCTGGACCTTAAAATTCAGATGGATGAGGCAAAGGACAACGGAAAATTAGCCATACTGATGCTGCTCGACCTTTCGGCAGCCTTTGACCTCGTCGACCACTAGATCCTCAGTGAACATCTAACGTCAGCAGCTGTCTTCTCTAGTGAGGCATCCGCCTCGGTACAATCCTTCCTCTCCAACCGGACCACAAGGGTCTTCTCACCCTCAGCGTCAGCAGGCCCCAGGCCCATCCACTGCAGAGTCCCTCAAGGCTTGTGCGTATCGCCAACCTTATACAATATCTTTACGAAGCTCCTGTTTGACCGCCTTGATAACCTGGGTGTCACATACACGAACTACGCTGACAATACCCAGGTTCTCATCACGCTGTCAGGTTGCTACGAGAAAGACCCCAAACTAATCAACGGCTTATACCTAGAACTGCAAGCGTGGATGATTGAACATAGTTTATGCCTCAACAATGTGTTAATGACTCCAATCAAGCATTCCCACTAAGTCAGTGCCTTGCCTGTGATTGCTCAAGGGAAGCCCTTATTTATATATATTTATGACAAGTTATAATCTGGATGATGAACCCTTGTATCACACCCCTCTGTGAGAATCCCCCTGACCCCATTGAGCCAAGAAGTAGGTTTGTTTTGCAACTTAAAAAGGTTTATTTGAAAAATTAAACAATAGATATATAGCACACTTTTATAAATAAATTGATAATTGGTAGCACACTTGTGAATATGAGAAGTAATCAGCAATAGGTAATCCTACAGTAGCACAGTTCTTGGTTACTTATGAATAAGAACAGAGGACTAAGGTAGCAGAGAATGCTTATATGGTACAAGGAAATGCAAGGTGGAAAAGAAGCAACACAGGAATAAACTTGATATGATTTCAGCAAAACATAATATAATCACTTTTCCCCTTTTGGCAATTCACCCCCCCTCTATGCAATGTAAGGAGGTGGAAGTAACACACACAGTCTTCAAGAATACAATCACAGTACAATACGAATTCAGTTCCCTCCTAGCAAGCTTAGAGAAACAGGGATGATTTTAAACACAGGCAAAGTACTTTAAAGGTGGTATGCAAAGAAGGGAAAAATATGCTAAAAATGATTTTAATTCCCTATAAGAGATTCAGGGTGGGTGATAGCTACTTTAAATTAGTTCAGGATCACTTTAGCAATGCTCTATGAATGATTGTCAGGTTGCAAACGAATTTCAGCAAAGGAAAGAAAGAAGCTGCTATTTTAACACGTGAAGAAATTTGAGCCAAATCGCAAATCGCTGCACTTTTTCCGAGTGCGTCGACCGCGTTTACGGAAAAAGTATAATGAATAGAAAGTCGGTTCTGGGTTTGTTGGAAAGCCCAGAATCTTAGCTTTAAAATGCAATCTCGCTTCTAGCACAAACGGTTCAGGAGATACGGACGATTTCATGAAGGTAGATTTTCAGAATAAAAGTAAAGCTCAGAATGACAGATGACAGTTTTGCAGCTTTGAATCAACAGGAGGGACACTATTTCTATGATGCAGTTCTCAATAGGTTAAAATAGTTTGAATTAGATTATTTTAAACTAAGAGATTGGTTTTGCACAGTTCTGGCTGAGTACTCAGACTATATTTTGGACAGGAATGTGACTTCGTCACGGATCTGGTCAATAGGTTTAGCTGCGGTTCTCTCTGCTCGGCGGGTCAATCAGGCACCGGTTCTGCTCACAGCGGTCTGGGTCTGGTCTGCGGTTCTGCTATCAGCACTTCTTTCTGGGTCTGCTACCGGTTCTGGCAAAAGTTCTTGGCAAAGAATTCAACAGCTCGCCCGGCTGTAGAATAGTTTGGTTGGATTGCTGGATTCTGAAGGCCTGCTGAAAAAGGATTTAGCTGGTGGTCCAGGCCTCTCTGCTTTAAGTTCTGGAGTTAAGTTCTGGATCATGGAGTTCTCCGTCAGCGTGCTGCGCAGGAATTCAGTTGAAGGTTGGAAAATGAATGTCCCTGCCTGGGTTCCAGTGGCTCTTTTTATGTCTTTTGAAAATGGGTGTGGATGCTAACTTTCTTTGCCCAACCCACTCATGATTTGATAGGTCAAGGATTTCTCTTTGACCTGATTTGAGAAGGGAGCAGTGAGTCAGAGTGAGTCAGAGTCTTACAATCTATTGAAGAAACGCCCCTTTGCTTTTACCTTAGAAAATCCTTTTCATAACTAAACATATTTCCCAGATACACAAGTGGTTGCCATTGCATGTGCAGATTGCAGATGACTTAAGGTACATTCTTGTTCAACTCTGATCTTCCTAAGAGCTTGCATTCAAAAATGACAACTTATTTTCGTTTTTTAGTTGGTTTACCAATATCGGACGTTTACCAAAAATGGCACAAATGTACACCGCCTTTCTACACATATTCCAGTAAATTTTCCTTTTTCTAGCGTGAACCCGGTGTCTGCAATCTCCATAATTCATGGGGTTTTGCCTCAGAACATGGTACAGAGTTCTGACACCTCTTAAAATGTGCACAGAAAAATCACAAGAATGATGATATTATTTATATAATGTTTACAAGTCCGCACTATGAATTATCCATCTTTTTTAAAATATGCTCTGGCCCCAAAGGGGTGTGGTTTTCCAAAGCACATGGTGGAATTTCTGGTTTGTCCCCCAAGCTCAGTTTGCTCACAGAGGCACTTCTCCTCCCACTTCTCCCAAGAGGAAGCTATTTTACGACCCCCCCCAATATAACATTTGCCTGAGCCCAAGACAGTGCTTTGTTTAGTTTCCTGCAGTCCCCAGGTGCCACTCCCCTAATTCAATCAGAGAAGTGTCATCTCCTTTTGGCAGGGGCAGCAGAATGCAACCAGCAGAATGCAACCAGGCCTGGGAACAGAGCTGCTGATCAAGTTTCAACTCCTGTCGGGGGTAGTTGTGAGGCAGAATTCAATCTCTTTAAGCCAGGCTTCAGCTAAATGTCACTTTGGTTCCCAGTTTTCTACATTCAAACCAAACTTGCAATTTTTACACATGCAGCTAGAACACTGATTCTAAGTTCAAAACTATGACATTTACACAATTGCAAACTATGTGACACTCAACAGTAGGTCACTCATTTATTTTAAACATTTCGATTTTAGTGGCTTTAAGTCCAATTTCACTTCAGCTGCTGACATCCACAGCTCAGCCAGTTTCATTATGAACATTATTTTGGGCTCTTTCTCTTTCCAGATTTTGTATGCACACAAGTCTACCTTCTGCTAAATGTCTGCTGGTGTTAATTGAGATTTTTTAATATCTTGCAATGTTTAAAATAGGCATTTTTAGCTTGCATTTCAAAGAAACAAAGGTGATTTCAAAGCGCCCCGGCACTGCTGTTTTTCCTTTGGCACACATTTCACTCATGGTACTCCTGGCCCCTCACGCTCGCACTGGTGGGTGGCAGGTCAGGGGAACATTTAGGTGTACGCCAAAACTGCACGGTTTTCCTGGATTCTGGCGCAATGTGAGCTTTTTCGGCCTCTTGGATTTCCTAAGCCCACAGCATCACGTGTTGCAGCATAATAGTCCAAACGTGGGTCAAGACACCCAACAAATGAGAAAACTGAGCTTCTCCTCATCAGCTCCCAACTACGCCTAAACAAACCTGACCCCTGCCATGCTTCCATTAACATTGGAAGAAACCCCATCAAAGTGGCCAAAGAGATCAAAACTCTGGGGATATACCTGGATTCTACCCTCTCCCTCAAAAAACAAGTGAACGCCACTGCTTCCTCTACGGCCTACACAAACAAACTCATCAATGCCTGTAAATCATTCCTCTCACTGACTAGCTGTATCACCCTAGCCAGGGCACTTGTGCTATCAAAAATCGACTACTACAACCCCCTCTTCTTAGGTACCTCAGAGCACAATTTGAACAAACTCCTGGTGCTGCAGAATAACTCCCTCAGAGCTGCTCTGAGCATCCCTAGGCACTCACACATCTCCAGCTTCAGACAGGATGCCCACTGGCTCCCAGTGCAAGACAGATCACCCTTAGATCTCTTGTCATCAACCACAAATGCCTATTGAACACCGCTCCCAAGTACCTGACAGACAAATTCAGCAAAAGACTCTCAGTCATCCCAACCAGAACAGCATACTCGCATAGCCTCACCATCCCTAAATTCAATCTAAAGAAAGCGTGTGGTTCCAGCCTCCCAGTCCTAGCGGCTAAACAATTGAACGCTATACCCCTTAATCTTAGAATGGAACAATCGTTCTGGACCTTCAGAGCAAAAACGAAGTCTTGGCTTGCAGACAAATCCTGCTCACGTGTTTAACCAATATCTGCATCTCTCTTGTACTGTATGTCACTTGGCATCGCAACCATTATGTAACCTGGGTCACCTGCACTTATCACTTTGTCCTTACTTGTATAGTATGTATATGCATGTAACCTGTACATTTGTTAATGCACGGAACCTGTTCATCTTGCTCTAAGTCTCTGGCGCCCAGTTACCTCAGGGTTTGGCGCGCGATATAAATAAAGAAATTAAACTAAACTAAACTAAATTCTGCACTGTTTCCCTAATCTGCACCGAATTCTACATAGTTGCATTTCAATAAACAGGAAATGGGACCATTATGTTTTAGCACCTTCACACTTGAGACGGTTGCCGGAAATCAATGAAACATCAATCTGGGCATAGAAGAGCTGGTCCTTCTAAGATAGTTGAGCCGCAATGCAATATGCCACGGTGAAGTGACAGGTGGGGAGAGAGCACAGAAGGTCCCAGGAAGCTAGCAGCACACCAACTCTCGCCTCCCCCCAACGTCTGCTCTGGGGTATGTCAGCAAGCCATACATGCCCATTCCCAGTGCTGTTTACTTCAGGGTGCAAAGCACATTGAGTGATAAGTGAATCAGAACAGTGACCTACAGGATCAGTGTTCAGTGTTATAATGTCTGTCTATAGAACCCATTTGGAGAATGGATACTTCTGCTAATACTGCATAAAATACACCACACAAATAATTATAATTAATACATAACAGATGAAATCCATATTTATATTAAACTGTGTCATATTTTTAAGAACAAGCACAAAGATACTCTAGAACATTTGGGAATCATTCTACAAATATGCATATATGATTTGTGCACACAGTATTTCTGTTAACAGTACAGAGCATATCTACAGACTATGTCCACTGCTAATAACTATATTTTGTGATATAATGGGGGTTAACCAGACAAAATAACCACTATCCCAAAATATGTTCAATATAGGACCCATACATATATTCAGACCATGCCTACACATATTTCAATAAAACTAAATAAAGTGTCCAAAAGTTAATCGCCCATTCTGGATCTTGTGGCCCCTTCCATCATCTTCTCCAGGGCTGGTTCTACATCCATATGTTTGCTATAATCTATAAGAAAAACATAATCAAAACTGTATTTCTTTTTTTAAACCATATCTGAGCTCAATATCATTATGAATGTTCATTGAATGTAAAGCAACACTCTCACCCTAAGTGTAAATGGACTTTCATAGAAAGAATCCTGTCATTGAAACGCCTGGGCAATATCACACAAAAACGGGGAGCCAGAAAACAATAGTGGATTATAATTTCACATTCAATCAAAGATGGGCTGAATGATAAGCATGATTTTCTAAAGTACACCCCATTGGAGTCAATAGGGGATATGTATACATTCTAGCTAGCAGTGATCATCCCCTTCTGTTTATGGAATCAATAAATGTGATAAAACAAGCAGTGGTGGCAACGCCAATAGGTCTGGCTTTTTTGTAAATTACCAAAGGGCAAAAAAGTTTATCCTCTATATTTGCATATTTGCATAGCCAGATCGATTGGCTTTGCCAATGCTCCCTATTGCCATTGAAGTGAATCCACAATGCTTCCACGTCATCAGGTCTTTCAGAATTTGAAGAGCATTGTTTGCATGGAAGCCTTATTCTTGTTTTGGTGTACGACCATCATCTACTATGCATGCTCTAGAAATCAGCCAGATCTAAGTTGCATACCCATGAAAACCTGTTATTGGGAATATACACTGATGCTTTCTTTATAACAAGAAACATCACTGGTTGGTTCAAAGGGAAGTGATGCACACACTGCCACTTTCCTTCCTGAAACTATGTGCAACAAATATACTATTTTGCTACACACTAAGGTCCTAATTGAGGACCTCGTTGATCTGCTCCTCACTGTTTCTTCCTTGGTTGCTTGAGATCACTTGCTGCCAATTGCTCACCCTTCCCTGTTGTTATCGCTCTGCTCCCTTCTTTTCTGCTTCCCTCACTGTGCTCTTCTCCCTATGACTGTTAAGCTCTTTGTTGCTTTACGAAGCTACGTCTGCGCTCATTAAATACCATAATAATAGTAATGATAATGATAATAATATTAATATTAATAATAATAATAATAATAACAAATGCTGTCTCGAAACTCAATTATACAAGCATTGGATGAGCAATAATTCCATGTATTGTATTTTATGAAGACAATTTCAAGAATGCATACATATGCATACCCACATCAGAAACATATTCAATAGACACGTATAAATATATATATAGGATTCAGAAAACCTTGTATTTTTACGATGACGACATTTATTGAGACCAACACTTTTCTCATATGGCTGCCATACCTTCTGCTCATTGTCTCATGTTCGTATGTTTAGATCTGCAACACATGCCTGTTGTAGTATAGGCAGCAAGGTTTACTACGTTGAAATGGGGCATTGACATGGGAAGCCAACCCACATATATCTGATAACAAAAACAAGTTGCAAAGGGAAAACACTCCTGATAGGAAATGTCCAAATGGGCATCTGTACTAGTCAAGCACATAGATATTGCATTTGTTTCATTGGACGGGGAGAAATACTTTTGATATGAGTGCATTCCATGGTACCCGCCACATTAAGGAAGCTTGACATGGTGCAGAATGCACATTCTCTTCATTCAGGTATTTCGATGTATGTTGGAAGGAGATGCATTTGTGTATCTTGTAGAATGTCATCCCAGACAATCAGGAATATATTGAACAATCCAGACTGAGATATGCAGATTGATAATTAACTGCCTCTTTGTATGACTGTGCAGCGCAAACATGTAACACAGACACCACCTTCATCCTGAGGTGCCGATGTAATAATGTTGCTGTTTTGCTCAAAATAACTCTTACCCCAATCTAACACCCATATGATCTGATGAATTCGCAATTGAGTCTGTATCTGCGTTCAGTCTGTTAGTTGGGCACATTAAACATGTTCACTGTTGTTCTGTATATTCGTGCCTTCATTTCACATTTTTCTCCTCTCGGCAGAAGAAACACAATCAAATGTCCACTGCATTAGTGAGCATATTCAGAACAGTACCTTAATGCATTGGCCCTCATTACAACTCAGGCGGTAAGGGGTTTACGGCGCCGTAAACAGCGCCGACCCTTACCGCCTGAGTACGAGGTCCCTTAGCGCCATGGCGGATTTAACACCTGCTTTTAGCAGGTGTTAAAATCCATGGCGCTAAGGGACCATGGAGTTAATTACGCCACCGTAATTTACGGTGGCGTAATTAACGCCTTCCCCACTCCCATTATGCCCTATGGGGCAAAAATGGGAATGGGGAAGGGTAAATGGGGATTGGGGACTTACCGCCCCGCCAAGGTCGGAATGGGGCGGTAAGTCCGCCAACCACCATGGCGTAAACATAGTTTACGCCATGGTGGTAAAGTCACGGCCCAGGCGGTAACTTACCGCCTGGGTCGTAATGAGGCCCATTGTCTCATAGAAAACGCTGCCGCAAAATACGCCCTCCTGTACTTATTTGCTATGTTTCGTGCTCACCGCCACCTGTCCTGCCCCAAATTCTTGCATCTGTTTGGCACTTGATCAAGATGTGGAAAGAAAAATGTCCTCCCAGGCAGTCACCTCCTGAATGCCGCTTTTCCCGCGTTTAAGCACGTGCTGCATTGGAAAGTCGGGGGCAGGTCGCACATTCCCGCTGTTTGATTCTTGTGGAAAATTACATTTACCACCACTTTCTGAGAGTCAGCTTGCCACTAGCCCCCATTAGTGCATCCTCATTTGGAAAAATATTTAATGTTTTAATGCTTTAACTACTACCACTCGTGTTCCTGCCTTGTTCCGTATACTAACATTATTAATGTGCTGAAAGATAGAGCCGGCAATTTGTTTCCAACTTTGCTCTCTTTAATACAGCCTTGTTTTAATCCTCCTTGGGATTTTATAAATTCTCGCACCTGTAACACTGTCTACCGAGTTAGCCAATCGCACAGTATATGGTAACCTGGCTCATCACGCCTGCCTCAAAGATTGAGCTGTGTTCCACCAGCATCTCAGAACTCTGAATCTGCTACGTCATGCTGTAATTGCCTTGAGACCTCTGTGTGCAATGTCAGACCAAGGTCTGGAAGATAACCCAGTTAGGGGCAGCAAATCATGTTGACGTGAGCATCAGAGCACCAACATAACATGCAATACTGTACTGTCCTGCCCCCAAGATACCGGTGACAGCTGCAGTAAGTGTCTCTATTTTCTGCCCATGCTCGCCCCTTGCATAGGCAGGGACTAATCAAAGCATGCACCCTGTGTCCTCCACGTGTCTCTAAAACACACCGCCCTTAGTTCAGTGGAGGCTATTCGCTGCAGCTAGCCCATCAGCTTAGACTTAGGACTTTGAATTTGCAACCTAGGCCTGCTTGTTTTGGGCTGCAAAAATGTCACCAAATGCAGGAAGTTCCAAGCATCAGGCCGTGCACTGCCAATGTAGTCTTCAGCTGTCTCGTTTTGAGCTATGGGAATCCAATTCATGGAGTGACACTTAGAGCCTTATCACGATTTGGGCGGTAGCCCTTAAATTCAGCGGTAACAGAGTTACCGCCACATTTAAGGGTCTGCCCAATCATGAGTCTGGTGTGTTTAACACGCTGGGAAAAAGCTGGCAAAAAGCTAATTTTCAGCGCAATTACTGCCATGGACCCAATGGAGAATGGGGAATAACGTTTACCGCCCGAGTCACAAATAAAGTTGGGCGGTATCCCAGTCGGGAACATGTGACGAGGCCCTTAGTTGGAACTCACATTCAGAAGTTTGCTGGTAATTCTATTTAACTGCCAAAAGTTGGATTTAGTTTGGATTGTCACACCAATAGTATGGGGCCTTTACTTGTTTTTAAATACCGTGGTTGTGCTCTCTAGGTGAAGGAAGTAAGAAGACGGATCGAAAAATAAAGTGACTTTGGGTATTGAGGCCCAGCAACTTCAATGACGTTGTGCCTCATAACGAGTAGGGCGGTAGCCCTTAAATGTGGTAGCAACAGTGTTACTGCCACATTTACCACTCCGCTCAATCTCCAGTCTGGCGTGTTGCCCCCAGCTCAGTGGTAATTGCACCAAAAATCAGCATCTTTCCAGCGTGTTTACACCCAGCTCTCTACTACTACACTACTACTTCATCCTTGTTAAATTCTGTGATAGTGATACCAACAACCGATGGCACAGTCGAAACCTGGCAAATGGATCTAAGAGGCTTATATATATATATATATACCATCCTAAATACATATATGCAAAAAGGTATAAGATAGCCCTTTGTTGTTTTAAACATTGTAAAAATATATGTATGAATATAAGTATGAAATTGTCTATGATGCTTTTAGAAAGATGTGTTGAAAATGTATATATGTTATGAGTTGCAAACATAGACTTCTTCTTAACTGTACATTGATATTAATGATCTGCGATCTTTGTCACATTTGTAAAGTTGCATCGCCACCAAATCAAATAAAACATTTTTTTTTTTTTTAAAGCAACATGCCGCTGCCAGGCATGCGCACATGTAGCTTTATAGCGCAGATTCACTAGTTCTGGGTCTCGAGAGAACATGTAAATACCGGAGTTAATGGAATATAGACGCACCAGCTGTGCTTTCCAGGTGCTTGCATAATTGAATATGGCTGGCCAGCGCAGGTGCTGTCCACTGACTTGGGTCAGCTGCAGCAGGTAATGTGGGAGTAAGAATAAAGCGGCATTCTGAGAATAAATTACTTAATTGAAGTTGTAAACTCATTACTGGTGCAGTAAACATGTCTTAAACAAAGTGATTTATAGTGGTACCCCTAGTTAGAGAATGTTTGACACAAGTATATCTATATTAAAGAATAGACTTGGGTGAGTGGGAGGTAGCACTGCCCTGACACAGAGTAGGATACAAACAGAAAAATACAAAATAGTGTGCAAATTGACGTCCCCTGAACACCTATGTGTTGAAAATCAGCCAATAAATTATGAAGTAACTGGAACAATTCATATGACAAATAAATACATGAAAAAAATATTTCAATGGAGCTAATTCTGTGTTGGATTCTTTGTATTTTCAAATGAAAGGCACAACGCGTTTCGGGATAGGTAATTCTCTTCGTCAGGTGCAAATGGATCTACAATACAACATTATATACAATTAATCTTGAAATTTGACAATAGAAGTAATATTTCACATTTCACATCATGATGAACACCCAAGCAGACAAATATTAATCTTGTAGGCGAGTCAATTCAAAGTTACACGTTCAATTCACAACAGTTCTATCTCAGTTGGCAATTGCATGCATGTTTGAACACAGTCAGTGATAATTGTCATAGTGACTACATTATTAAAAGGTAGAGTGAAGTTGTCAAGAAAATGTAGTAGTGATTATAAAAGTGAAGTGAAAGACCCAAATTACCTGTGTGAGGAAAGAAATTGTGCTTGAACCTAAAAGTATACACAATGACCTGAGCAATGTTTAAGGAGGGCTCAGTATAGGTCTGTAGTTCATTTTGAAATAGAACTCAGGGGCTGGGTCATCGGAAGCCCTGTGTGGAAAGAATTAGAAGGTAAGGTAACCCAAACATCAGAAAGAAAACATGTACCAATTTCCATGTATAGAGAAGGAATAATATTTATCCAATTTCAAATGATCCACCCTAGGAACGTGGAGCAGTCGCGAATCCTAAACGGACTCTGTAGTAGCCGCTCAGGGGTTAGAAATGTAGATGCCAGTGTCGGCGGAATTAGTTGCTGCAACAAATATCAGAGTGATAACCTGGACGATGTTAAAAGAAATCTGCGGCACAATGCGTGTTTGCCTAAACTTACTGCATCAATGTTGAAAACAAAGATTTGTTTATGCTGATAAATTCAGAGAAGCCCAATGCTAGCAGCTGATAAGCGACCGTAGTAAGCGTTGTATTAAAGTGTCCCACAGGGCGGATTAAGGGAATGAGTTGCACGCATTATGTAGAATACAGCTTGAGTACAGAAGTTATGAAGAAAGTATATATCATGAATTCATCAATGGGACACAGAACAGTGGAAAAAGAGAGCTTGAGTGATCCTTATCATGTCTAGGATCCTTCATTTAGGAGATAATTACATGAATATATTAGATTGAGGAGATCATTAAGTCCTACATTACAAATGATGTGGTCAACACAGAAGAAATGGCACTAACGTGCCTCTAGTTCACTTGGACTATAAAAAGGGAAGACATAATGGTGAAATGTAATACACAAACAAAATGGCATTACAAATAGTAAAGTGATTCTATATAGCGGGTTTTAAAATACAAGTTTTTGGGTGAATCCATTTAATTGCCATAAAAGCACACATTCTAGAAGAGGAATGCATTTGTATAGCTTAGTGCTGCCTTGTGGGGGTTTTCAGTAGTAAATGGCCTCAGAGTTAAATCATTTAAAATGCACACTTAACACACGGTAGTGGACCACGATCACACAAGTGATCGCCTTCTAGTAAAGAGCTCTACACAGCTCTACACATAGCCTGTGCACCTCCAATGAGTAGGAGCTAAACCTTGGACAAAGGGGTCACTGCTCCTCCCGGCCGACTCGGGCGTTCATTTCTTCGGAGGTCATAAATTGAATCCCGCAAATGTGGGGAATTATCTTAAATAGTGACATATCTAACCTAAGCTCTCTGAAAATGGAATTTCTGGTATGCAGTGCAAAACAAATACTACTACTTAAATGTGCTGCTTATAAAAGAGACTTGTTCTTAAAGTATTTCCTAGCCCCCACATATTTTTCTGGGGAAGCAAAGTCTAGTAAAATATCCTCTGGGACCAGACTACCTACCACCATCAACCCCAGAGATATGATTCTTGTAACATGTCTATCCTTCTCACTGCTCTGGTGGTGCACAAGGTTCTTGTGAGTGGCAGGCTCTGTACCATTTCAAACACGGCACAAATATATGCGGGGGGAGACCCCCTGCAAACCTCACATTACAATAATATCACATACCCCCCACATATATATATGTGGTGTAAGGACGGTGTAAAAAATAAGTCATCATTTTGGCCGTCAGAATTATGAGGCTGCCATTTTGGGCCATTACCCATCCACCCACCTAACTCGCTATCCCTATCCCCTCTCATGCTTCCTCTCACACTCACTTTATTTATCACCCTCTCACTCTCACCCTTTGTCGCATGTATTTTTCTTGCTCATCATCAGCACCCACTATCAATGGCTTCCTCCATTGCTCTATTCGGCACTCTCCTGTTTGCACCCTGGTGCCTATAAATGCATAATGCAAAGAAAACGGTAAACGCCAAAACTGTTGGCAATGCCAATGCTTGTTTGAAATGCATATGCATCTATAACCTTGTAACTAAAACGTCTTTCGTCTCAAACTAGTCTTGGGATCATGAGAGAATGGCTTACCAATGTCCACCAATGTCTGTGAAAGGCATGCAAACCACCCTGGACCTTGGGACTTAATTTCTTTATTGAAAGGATCATTTTAGTGTGCTCGTGTTTAGTGGCCTTCCCCCCACTCCCCGCGCCACCCTTTCTCCTGATGCACCGAGGGTCTAATTCACAAAGGGAATGTTATACTGGGCAGAGGTGAAGCCTTATTGAAGTTTTAAATTATGACTGGGCAAGGGATTCTCAGAAAACTATGTTCGATATTTCCCTGACTAATGCATGTTAAAAATGGCATGCATTTTTTTTTTTATATACGTTTTGTTTGGGTAAGCATGGCAAATGATTTTGAAAATATTAGTACATTCCTGTGCAAGTTGTGGTTGTGTTTTTCATCATGTTATTCGGCCGTCCCTGACCCTCGGCTGGGAACATAACAGAAGACAGCAGTAAAGGAAATTACTAAGATAACAAATCGCGACGCATCATGGTGCTGACTTGCACCGACCACCTACTGCTACTCTATCAAACTCGAGTGGATGGGAGAGAGCGTGTTCTCCCTCTTTTCTTAAGCACCGTGTGGATGTGCAGGCTTGTTTTCATTACACTCTCAGAGTAGTGTATACTCTGCGATTGACACCTTTGACCTTTGTTTTAATTCAGTGTGTGCTAGTCAGCCTGCAGGCATTCATGTCAGCTGTGGATGTGTCTCCGTCAGTTCTTGCTCAGTTTCCGACAGAAGGAAGCATGTCAAGTCGGCTGCTCACTCTATGGCTGGCAGCACTTCTGTAAAAGCTAAATCTCCTCCAGATGCCTGTGTGAAGCACCCATGTCCCACCCAGTGGTGGACTGGTCTATAGGGCACTCTGGAGATCTCCCCATAGGACTCTGCACTCTGTGCCTCTTTTGTGAGGCAACTTATTTTATTTGAACATTTTCTCAGAGGAAAAGACGCAGGCTTGCTAAAAATGTGCACTATGTGTCCACTTTTAAAATGATTCCCAAGGCCTCCTTTGGTTCCCATCCACCCTTGGCCCCACCCCATCTTCTCGCCTGTGCTTTATCAATGGATACAGCACTTGTTTAAAGGAAGGGGTCTTGGGTCGATGACGTGATTTGTTTATCAGATTATAAGAACCATGTTTCCTAAAAGCTTTACACAGTCACAGTAAGGCAGAGAGATGCCCCTAAAAAAAAGACATGGCTTATGTCTCTTAAATCATAAACACAATAATTGCTGTCAATAATTGCTGTTGGATATCTGTGGATTCAAAACATCACTAAGCTACAGCCCCTCATTTAACAACCCCCAACATACAAGCCCACCCCACAATTCTGGGACAATAAACAGGCTATATAGGTATCAAAATTACGTTTTATTTAAATCAAATCGATTGAAAGGTGGTTTCAACGTTTTCTTTGGAATTCACACAACGAAATATCCACACATTGGTTCATTCAGAACAACAAGAACTGGACTGCCTGCGTGAATCGCACCCGCCACACCATCAATCCACTACTCATATTGCTGAACCTAGTGCTAATAGGACAATCTCATGTCTATTGACAACATGTTATTCTATTTTCTCCGATAAAAAAACTAGTACTGGTATCACAGAAATGTCACACAGAAAAACGACATTTTTATAGAACACGTTTAAATGAATTCCTACCACATCATGTGGTGCTGTGGGTTTCTAGCACATGCATGGAAATACAATCCAAACTATGGTAGGTGGCATTAGGATCTAAAGACGTGTTTAGAGACACTATGGGCCTCATTCTGACTGTGGCAGTCACGAATCAAGGATGCCGGTAAACTCACTGCCACCCTTGTTTCCGGACTGCCACACTACGAGTTTGCCTGCCAGGGCCGCTGCACCCGACAGGTCTGACCCTGCTGGGCGCAGCGGCCCTGGTAGGCAGACTCATCATGGAAGCATCGACACTCTATAGGACTCCACAGGAATGGGGACTAACATTTTCTGGCACCCAGCTTCGCGGTCCGCAGGGACTTGTCCCGGTGGCACCGGGAAGCTTGGTGCCGGTAAAATGTTATGAGTCCAGGGGCAATCCGCCGGACACACCGGCAAGGATACCGCTGGACTCATAATGAGGCCCTATGTTATTGGTTTAGAATGCAGAGCATAGTGGTTCACACATTCAACATTTAAGCAATAATCCCAAGCCTGGGGGGGTGGCTTTCATGCTTCAGTTAATGCCCTGGGGCCCATAGTTACAGGCCCTAGTGAAGCGAGGGACTTAACGTAGGCCCCGTGGCATTAGGTGAAGCCGTAATGCCCCAGAGTGAGGGGCTTATTTCTATTAATACCTCAACCCATAAGACAAGGACACTAATAGTGTATTTTTTAAGTTGCAAGACGCTGCAGCATCTAGCAACTGAAAAAAAATGTCTGCCATGGACCGGGGAGAAGGTACTGCACGTAGTCCCTTCTCCCTTTTCTTCGGCCATTGAAAAATGAGCAAAAAAGTCAACAAAAAGATGGCCACCATGGAAGGGGGAGAAGGGACTACAAATAGTCCCTTCTCCCTTTGCATGGCGGCCAGAACACAGCTTCGTCTAGCCCGACAAAAGATTTGTTGGGCTGGTACAAGCTCATTGCCGCTCGCCTGGTACTAATGGAGTACAGTTTTATGATTTTCTCATAAAGAAATTAATGCCACTCCTGCTTTACTTCACGGATTGGGTCTTCTAACGCATTACCTTAAGATTTCCAGCACAAATGTCTTGTGTCCTTCACCACCTCCACCAAGTTACACATGGCCTGATTATTATTACTATTTATTTATTATTACAATGGTATTTATTGAGCATAGAACTAGCTTCAGGAATCAACCAAGTGCTTTACAGAGGTATACAACAATGCAGATACATAACAGAGCACTGAAAGAGGTATAAAACAGCACAGATGCATAACGGAGTACTTTTCAGAGGTAACAACAGAACAGATATACAACGGGGGTAGGATACAGAGGGGAGGGCTACAGCTGTACTGGATGACAGGGAGCAGAGGTGCTGGTGGCATCTAGCGGGTCAGGTGGCGCGAGGGGCGATGTGATGGCCTATGTATTGAGGAGGAGAGATTCCTTGAAGAGGTGGGTCTTGAGTTATTTTCTATATTTTAGGATTGTGGGGTGAGTATGATGCTGATCCAGAGGGACTTGGTGCACAGGGTGAGCTCAGTTGGGAAGCCGTCAGAGTTCATGGTTGATGATGAGGAGTAGGAATTTGGCCTAGAGGGTTTGAGCTTCAAGTATGAACTGGACATCCAGGACTGGATCAGCGAGAGGCAGGTTTTGAGCCTATGGATGTCCATGATGGAGTCGACCTTGAGGTAAAGCTGTGTGTCATCAGCATATTGGTGGATGTGGAAGTTGTCTGTGTCTAGGAGGGCTCCCACCAGCTCCATGTATGGATTGAAGATCACTGGGGAGAGGATGGAACCCTCCAGGACTCCACAGGTGAGGGGTAGCATTCGAAATCTAAAGGAGTCCATCTGAACATACTGCTGGTGGTTGGTGAGGTAGGACTTGAACCAGCATAGGGCAAGTTTGCTGTTTCCAATGCACCGATGTAGGGTGTCCATAAGTGTCTGCTTGTCTACTGCGTTGAAAGCAGCTGAGAGGTCGAGTGGAACCTGAAGGCAGGGATGGATTTTGTCAAGGATGTTGAGGGCATCGTCAACCACCTGTATGGTTGCAGTCGCTGGGCTATATCTGGTCTGAACCCAGATTGGTAGGTTTGGAGGAGATTGTTGATGTTGTTGTGTTGCTACAGTTGAATGGTTACTGCTTTATCTATGATCTAATTTATGAAGGGAAGATGGGTGATGGGGTGATAGTTACCTAGCTTGTCAGGATCCAGAGTATGTTTCTATAGTAGAGGGTGAATACGTCCCATTTTTACGGTCAATGGGAGGGTGCCTTGAGTTAGGGAACAGGTTGTTTGTCAACAGCTATTAGCTCTTCAAAAACTACATCAGTTTAGAAAAAATTGTCAATTTTAAAATTATCTCATAAGAATCAAGAAACATTGTACATATAAAATACATAATCAGACACTCTAAAATGGTACACATATGTAACAAGACACAAAACATATAACGATTTCTAAAAAATAGAGATATAAATTATATCAATCTATGTTCAAACCTATGCTATAAATCATTGTCAAATCGGGGTTTTGATCCTTGTGGATCACTCGATGTGTATCACTCAATCTTATGTTTAATTTAGATTGGGACATCCCCTGTGTGGGATATTAAATACTACCATACAATTTAGTATTATTTCTAAATTGGGAACTCAACATGTTTCAGTCCTCCTTGTGGTTGAAGGGACTTTCTTCAGGAGTAGTTAGAAAAATAGTGTTTAGAGTAGAAGCAATTGGTCTGGAATCTTCTTGTTTTGAAGATTCATTCCGGCATTGCATACGGAAGTATCGTGAACAGACTACTGAAAGAATGAAGAGCAGTCTAAATGAGGCTTATCATGTTTTAAATGATGCACTAGTACTCGATCTACGCTAACGCTCTTAAGTGGAGGGTTAGAAGTTGTCTAGAATTATAGTTCCTAGTCTGACTAAGGAGTATATGGTATTTAGCTAGTTGGTATAGAGCGCTCGTTTGTGATTTCTAATCAGAGATACTGCTCCATGTAAAGAGGCAGTAGTTGGAGCGCACGCATTCAGACTTTTACATTATTTAGCGGTTGACTTACCTATTAATTCAGCTGTATTTTATGAAGGGTATCCTGTATGTGATAATGCCTCCATATGGATACTCGTCTTGTTTCGCATTCCTATTTTGATGATCCAGTCTGGTCTGGGCCCCAAAGGGTCTGTGTTCATTCCGTATCCATGAAAACACTATTAGTCTTCAGGAAAGGCACCGAAAAAATGCCAGGAGCGGCCGCCATGTTGGGAAGGCCTAATATGGATGTCCTCTAGTCCTTTTTCAGTGTTTACGGTGGTTAAAGCTGTGGGATGTATTTATCCACGCATCCAAGCCCTACCTCAAAACTGTGCAGTACTGACATGGACAACATCATGATGGCCAGAGCTTCCCAGAAAATGCACAGGGAAATGCATGAAGAATAGGCTGCCACTCATTTTGCCGATGTTAGGGGCACAGAAGGACACTGCCTAAAACCACCATTGGACTACCCACACAGTAGTCTGAAACCATTGGGAGTGGCAATGCTGATTGCCAAAAGCAAACCCATAACTGTTGGGAATTCATTTTCTTAAATCCCAAAAAGGGATCCAAAAGCCGGCGTTTTAAAACAACACGAGATTTTACTTTTTGTAGAAAACTGAATAAATGAACCCAAAACATGCCAAAGAAAGACATTTTAAGAGGTGGATCCAATGTAAAGTTATATTCTGAAGTGACTTGAAGGTTTATAACAAGACTGGCTGAGCTGTGGATTTCAGCAGTTTAAGTAAATTTGGACTGAAAGACACTACAAATCTAAATGTTTAAAAGAAATGAGTGACCTACTTTGAGTGTCACATAGGTTGCAATTGTTTAAATGTCATAGTTTTAAACTTAGAATCAGCATCCTAGCTGCATATGTAAAAAAATGTATTGACTTAAACTGGGGAACAAAAAGTGACATTTTATCTGAAACCTGGCTTAAGAAACTGAATTCTGCCTGACAACTACCCCCATCAGGAGTGAAACTTGAGTCACAGCTGTGTTCCCAGGCCTATCTGCCTTTTGCTGGCCACACCAAGGATATGCCATCTCTCTGATAATTGAATTAAGGGGAGCCCCCACAGAATACAGGAGCTCTGAACAAAGCCCTGTCCTGACCCAGGCAGATGGTTTATTGCAGATGTCGTGAATGTAGCTTCCTCCTGGAAGGACAAAGGAGGGGCACTGCCTGTGAGAGCAAGCTGGCTTGGCAGAACTGGAAAAACCAGAAATTCAACCTTGTGCTGGAAGAAAACCACACCCCTTTGGGGCCAGAACATAACTCTAAAAAGATGAATAACTCATAGAGCGGACATGTGAAAATTTTATAAATGACACCATAATTCTTGTGATTTTTCTGCCCACATTTTAAGAGGTTTTTAGAACCGGTGGCATGTTCAGGGGGGTTTTAGCGGAAAAGAGGATATTACTCAAAATGTGTGCATGTGAAAAATCTGACACTTCATCAACTAATGTCCATACTCCTTGCGCACATGTGTGTAAATTTGGGGTAATGTCCGGTATTGCAAACCAATTAAAAAGTGCAAAATATTGCCATTTCTGAATGCAAGCTCTCAGGAAGAGCAGATTTGGACAGGGTATACCTCCTGTAATGCATGATGGGTGCATATGATTTTAAAACAATATGTACCTCTGCAAATATGTATTTGGTTCAAATCTAGATTTGTGTGCAAGTTGACAGGAGGAGTGGACTTTCTGCAGGCTAAATGACATCACTCTGACACAACTTAGCTCCCCCAATCAGGGGAGAAATGAAAGCTTGGCCAATGATAAGTGGAGAGGGGCTGGCTAGTGATGCTGCTCACACACACCCATTTTAAAAACACATAAAAGCAGAGAGACAGGACAGATAGGGACCTTCAAATCCATTTGCAGCTGGAAGCTCTGCCGGGAAAATCCATACTTTACCTCCATCAACCTTCAGAGACCCAGACCAGACCAGCAGAGTAGAGCTGACCTGTTAGCAGAACCAGAGAGAGCTGACCCAGATCACTGTGAAGTGCAGAGACCAGAGTCCAGTCTAAAACCTGACCAGATCCGTGGCAAGGCCCATTCTAATTCAAGAATATAGTGTGAGTACCTAGCAAGACTGTGCAGAACCAATCTCTTAGTTAAAATAATATAGTTCAAGCTATTTTAATCTAAGTAGAACTGCCTCCTAACTGTCACCTTGTAGTTCTTCTGTAATAGCGCCCGGCGCATTCGCGAATTTTGCCGCGATTTGAAAATTTCTCCACTTGCAAAAAGATAGCTGCTTTTGCTTTCCTCTGAAAAAAATCGTTTGCCTCATAAAAACTATCCCTGCATCACTGCTAGAGTGAGCCTGAGCTAATATTAACTAGATACCACTCACCCTAAACCTCTAGAGGGAATTAAAAGCATTTTAACATATTTTCACTCCATTGCCAGCACACATAAAAGCATTTTGCCTGTGTTTTAAACTTCTGTAGTCTAAGTTGCTGGGTGAACTGAATTACATTGGAATTGCATTTCTGAGAATTGTGTGCCTTCCTTCCATTTCCTTGCATTGCATAAAAGGGGGGGTGAATTGTCCAAGAAAGTGATTACATTGTCTTTTGCTGAAATCCTATCAAGTTATTTTCTGTACTGCATTTCATTCTGCATTTCATTCCACATTGCATCCATTGGAAACCATAAAAGTATTGTTGCTATCTTATCCATTTCATGTCAACTTCTTAGTGATTATAAAGAAGTGTGCTAGTGCCAGATTCTCCGTTGTTAATCTTTATCATATCAGATTAAGTGTGCTATTCAATTATTAATTTATTATAAAGTCTGATATATATATCTATTGTTTAAATTATCAAATAAACCTTTTAACTTGCAAAACAGAACTACTTCTTGGCTCAGTGGGGTCAGGAGGATTCCAAGAGAGGGGTGTTATATAGGGGTAGTCATCCAGAACGCATGAACTGGACATAAAGATCTATCAATAAGGGTTTTCATTCAGTATTATAGACTAGGCGTTGACTTAGCTTAGTGTTGAATTGAATCCTCTTACAAATTGGGGGCTCGTGCCGGACGTTTGGATTAGATCTATCACTTGTGCAGATTAATACAGCGTGCCAGCTGACCAGATACACATATCCGGTCGGAGCACACGCTGTGTTACGCTGTAAAGCACTTCTCAAAGGAACGCTCTAAGAAAAAGGTCTGTTTTGCAAAAATAAAATACAAACTTCTGTAAGTCAGGACAGAGACCAATCTCTAGAATGACGACCTTAGTAGACACGAAAATAGCCAGAGAGCACTTCTTACATAAGTTATTTGTGAGAGGTGAGTGGACTCACCAGGACCAAACAGTCTGGTTGCAGGCCATCACACCCCAAATCACGGAAACAGGGTCAGATATATGGAGAGACCAGGGTCCCTTACATGTGGCCCTGAGTGAACTATATATGTCCTCTAAGGCCAAGGATGAGCACAACAAGATTGCCAGGGTAGCGGCATATTTATATTTACATAAGGGAGCCATGCAGGACAAATGTGCTGAAGGCCAAGATCTGGCGAGTAGGCAACTGCTGGCATTACAGAAGGCCCAATCTGAGCTGGACTCTTCTGAGCAGAGGCTGCTCAGGAGCCAGGAGTCAGAAAATGACAGTAGGCAGTATATCATTAAAATAAAAGAGGACATGGATATACTGCAACAGGAAAAGGCTGACCAGGATACTAGATTTCTGGCCCTGCAGAAGGAGCACCGAGACAGTTTGGACTCCTTACTGCAGAGCCAGAAAAAGCTGGAGCAACAATTAGACTTTAACAGGGCATGCACGGAGCAGGTAGCCACCCTGCAAAGTCATCTAGATAGAGTGAAGGTAGAGAGCAACAAGCTGATTTCGAAAGACCTGGATACCCAGGCAGAGTTTGATGAAGAACGCCAGAAAGCTGGTGCCTTTCAAAGGCAGAGGGACGACCTGGCGGCACAAATGCAGGCTCTTAGTCAGGAAAGAGACGCCTTAGGCCAGGAAGTCTGCCATTTAAAAAGAAAAATGGAAGAAAATCACCTGGCCCACCAGGGACTGGGTGACCTCCAAAAAGAACACCAGAACTTGTTAGAGCACACCAGGAGGGTGGAGGATGCTCTAGCAAGAAAGGAGCAGGCCAATAGGGACACAGCTCAGGAGGTAACCCTCCTGCAGCAAAGACTGGCCCAGTGCTCCAGGACCAATCAGGAAACACAGAGAGAGAATGAGGCTCTCTGCCAGCACAATGATAGGCTCCAGCAACAGGTAGCGATGCAGGAGAGACTGATAGAGTCTAGTAAGGCCTTAACTGAGGAACTGAAGGCACAAATGCAGGCTCTTGCATTGCAACAGGGAGCAGGGGCGGATAGAGATGAGGTTCGCTGGGAAAGGGAAGCTCCGGAGCATAACCTCAGGAGCCCTAGTACCAGAGGCCCTCATACCTCTCAGTCACTGGACTCTGCCACCCCCATATTCCCTGGCGCACATGAGCACCGGGCCACAGGGATGGCAGACTACTATCCAGACAAAAGTATGGGGCTCATAGGCCAGTACCACCCAGGTATGGAGGGGCGGGCATCCGGGTATGGGCACCCCAGCACAGTGCAATTTAATGGGGAACCCCAGGAGAGTAGGCCCATTAAGGGCATCCTGAAAACCTCTGCCCAGTTAGGTCAGTGGGGGGGGGTACCCATCAAATCCTGGCAGCAAGGAGGAATCTGAAGACTCCTCTGAACTGCGCAGGACACAGGAGACCAGGTCCCCACATTCTGCCAGCCATTCCCAGGCTCGCAGAATCCGGGAAAACCTGGAAGAGCAGACAGGAACCTCTGGGAGCAGTGCCTCTGAGTCAGAGGATGAATGGACAAGGGTTACCTGAACCAAAAAGGCCAATAAGGCAAAAAGGGCCTTGCTTAAGGACCCCTTAAAGCAGATTAAGGCGATCAGGAGCGTCATCACGCCTTACCATAAGAACGCTAAGTATTCTGTTTGGGAGCACTTAGAGTTGTTTGAGCAAATGATGGAGACTTTCCATTTGAAGGACAGCCAAAGCTGTATTCAATATGTAAAGTGGACCTTCTCCCCGGAATACTCCAGTTTCTTTGCGGGGCTGGAGGACCAAAATCATTTAAGATGGTCCACCTATAAGGCGGCCATCTTGAAACATTTTTCTGTTCACAGAAATCCTCAAGAGGCTCGCAAGGCAGCCTACAATTTGCAATGTGGGGAGGATCAGGCCCCACAAGAATTTGTGCAAGAACTGAAACGTGCTTTTGCGCAGACCACCAGAAGGGTGCGCACAGACAGTAGAGAATTCATTAATACATTTTTTCATGCCTTGCCCAAATACATAATGACCCAGCTCGTGAGGGATTTTCACGAGAAAAGATCTTTAGACTGGGTCATTGAACAGGCTACCCGGATCTATGAGGTGCAGAAACCGGTAGATAGCAAAAGTAATGCCCAGAAAAACCCCAAAGCCAACAGCACCCCTGCTGCTGCCAAGGTGGCAGAGGTAAAGGTCAGCCCCGTTTTGGATTTGGAGATGGGGGGGCCTAAAAACCTACCTGCACCTAATAATGCTAGGCCCAGAAGGTCCTCGGGCCAGTCACAGACAGGGAGCCAGGGAGGCAGCCCCACAAATGGGGTCCCTCGCTCTCCTGATTATGTAAGTCCCCGTTACAAGGGAAATCGACCCATCCTGGGTTATGTGTGGACTCCTCCAGCCCAAGGGGGGAGATCCAGCCAAGAACCTAACCCAGGGAACTTTCCTCCTAACTTCCCACCGGAGGGCAGAAATTCTCCGAATCCTGGGCAGAACTTTTTCCCCAGGTATCCACCCAATTTTCAGCCCCAAAACCATCCATCCTTCTTTCCCCAATTCCCTGAGCCCAGACCACTGAATCCGGGAGAGGGGAGGCCAAGGGTGGAGGGGTACCCAAATCTTCCCAACCCGGGGTATTACCAGAGGAGGGACAGCTACCCTTCCCGGGATCAGCCCAGGGGAGAAAACAGGGCCCCTTATCAGCCTGAGCGGGTTTCCCAGTTAGAGCGCCAGGTTCAAAACATGGCGCGGGATCTGGGTCACATACTGAGGGCTCAGCAGAACCCTCAGATGGGCGTGCTGGCGCAGAATGCACCCAACTCTGGACCTGGTGTCCCAGAACAATGACGGGGGCAGCACCCCGATAACACACCGGTTCCCAGGGAGGAGGCACAAGGGGAAGGGGGGTGTAAAGCCTTGGAGGAAGCTTCCTTCCTCACTTGTAAACAGCCCCTGGAAACCCAGGAACCGGAAACAAAATCTCTTGCCCCTGAAAGTCTGCCTCCTAAGGAGCAGAGGGGGGGTAGGAGAAACAAAAGACCCAAACAGACACAGTTTGAGGAGGAGGTACAGATCTTCCAATTTGAGGGAGAGGGATCCTCAGAGGATCCTGGGAAAAGGATCTTCTCCTTCAGAGAGGGGGGAACTCCTCCCAAAGAAAAATAGGTCCCTAGGGATGCAAATCCAGACTGGGGAGATGTGGAGACTGAGCTACCGCCGCCCACCATCTCATCCCAGAACCAACAGCAAGAAAATCCCCTGGTTCAGACCCATCCTGGTGACTGCCTCCAAAAAGGGGGGGGCGGCCCGGAACCGGAGCCAGGGGAACCCACCATGGCTCTGATCTCCAGTTGCCAACTTTTTCTTTCAGATTCCCAAGGCTCTCCACAGAATTCTGCCCAAATCTCTTCGCTAGCGATGTCCAAAACCAGAAAGTTAGCCCACCAGTTGTCCAAAAATGTGCATTATCTGTGCCCCCTTGAGGAGAAGGAGGAAAGATATTATGCCCCGGTACAAGTACAGGGGCAGGGTACAATTTTGGCACTGGTGGACACTGGATCTCAAGCTACCCTTCTGTCCAGAAGGGCCTTTGACGAACTAAATGCAGGAAGGGGAGGGAATTACCAAATTCCTCTCACCTCTCTTCCTGGGCAACTCCAGAACTTTGACGGGAAGGAAATTCCCGTCGAGGGGACGGCAGATTTGGACATTAAAATTGGGCGACACAAGTTGAAACACCCGGTCATAGTTGTGACTCCAGAGGGCACCCCTTGTTTACTAGGGAATGACCTCCTGAGAAGGTTGTCACCCCTAATAGATTGCGTAAACAAGGTCCTCTGGACCCAGACTAGCCGACCAATAAAATTAAAACAGAGTGTCAACCATGTTAGTTTAAACGACACCTGCCACATGGTTGAACAAAAATCTGACCAAGTAAAATTTCACTTCCAGAATAGCCAAATTCCAGACGTGACAGTAATAGCAGTAGGACAACAGACTGGTGATGGGGGGTCCTCTCTATTTCTGAAAATCAACCTTCCTTCCAGCCTAAAGTGGTACTCCACGCTGGAAGGAAACACTCTGAAATTCTATACTAATCCACAATCAGAAACTCCCACTCCTATAGTCCAGAAAGATGTGAAATCAGCTCAGAGCCTGGCTGATATTCAGCAAATTGGAGAGCAGTTGTTCATCCCTGTCCAATTAAATGATGGGAAGGACTCTGTTCCCGCTCGAGTGTGTGTGAACAACGGTAAGAGCTTCATCAGCGAAGCCATGTTCCGCCAACTCCCAAAAGATCCAGCCATTCCCACCTTCAAACTGATAGACAAATGGGAAATGGACCTGGAAGCACCTAATTCCAAACATCTCCTGCCAAGCAGGTGTATGCTCAAAATCTCCATTGGCAACAAGAGCATAGTCCACAACTGTTGGGTCGTGCGAGACGTCACTGCCGCCTTTTACTTAGGCAGTGACATTCTCAATCGCTTTGCCATTAGTTTGGACCTAATAAACTTCAAAGCTTGGTCCCGATTAGCGGATAATCCCATGGGCTTTGATGATCCAGAAAAAGCATTTAGGTCAGCTCAATTGCTACCTTATGCAGTTGAAATTCAGATTAAAGAGGAAGTAACCATTCCAGAAAGGACCCGACAATTCTCCCTGGAAGTGAAAGTTAAAAGAGGACAATATTTGCAAAACCCTGATGCTTACATACATCTAAATGCTTCTTTCCAACAGCAAGGGTTAGGGGTAAACCCAACACCATTAGTCAACATAGAACATGACACCATTCTAATAGAGGTGGATAACAGCGACTTAAAGAGTATTACTCTAGCCGCAGGCACCATTATTGGAATGGCGGTTGTTGACCGACATTTTTCCATAGATTTAGGTAATGAACTGTTAGGGCCAATCCCCAAGGACTGCTTTGACAGTGACAGTGATGACAATCCAACACCAGACAGGATTTTTACCCGCCATGGGGGGAACTTCCTGGTGTACACTTCCTGCCCCTATGGTAAGGAAGATGTGACTTGTGACTTCAGGAGGGATGAGGTGATTTTCCAGGTCCATGAGGGCTGCCTTTCCTACCTGAAGCCTCCGGTCCAAATCAGCACTCTGACCAGGGACTTCTCCACCCAGCTGGAGGAGGCCGCGGAGATAGCCAAACCAGAAGTCTTTCCAGGCTTCAGGCAGATGGTGGAAGAGAGAGTCAACCTAGCTGATGCCTGTGTGACTCTGGAACAAAGGCAAAAGTTGAAACAAGTTTTCTTGGATTTCCAAGATCTCTTTGCGGTAGACTCATATGACTGTGGTCGCACCGACATCCACACAACAATAATCCCCACGGACCCTGGCATGACTCCTGTGTTTGTGAAGCAATATCGCTTGCCTCTCGCATCAATGGAGTCCCTTACTGAAATAGTTAAGAACCTTGAGTCCCGGGGAATAATCCGTCCAGTCCACAGCACCTTCAATAATCCGGTGCTGGGAATATTGAAGCCAAACGGCCAGTGGAGACTCTGTGCTCACCTCAGGGAGCTCAACAAACGGGTCCATACTTCCCGATGGCCTCTGCCCTACATTGACCAAGGGCTGGCCCAGATCCAGGGGTCACAGGTATTCACTGCAATAGACCTGACCAATGGATACTGGACCGTGCCGGTCAGTAGGGAGGACCAATACAAACTGGCTTTTACCTTTGGGGGCCAGCAGTACACATGGACCCGGACTCCCTTCGGATACCTTAACTCCGGCAATGAATTCAACATCTTCCTACATAAGGCCATGCCCGACCTGGGTGCGAGGGGTAACCTGGCTTATGTAGATGATGTCCTCATCAAAAGTTCATCTGTGGAGGAACACATAGCGGAGATCCGTTATGTTCTGACCCAGTTGAGGGCCGCCGGAGCAAAACTTTCCTTTCAGAAAGCACAGTGGTGTAGAACCGTGTTAATTTCTTGGGGCATGAGATTACTCCCCAGGGTCTCTGTCCCCAGGAAAAGAAAGTGGAAGCACTTCAGAAACTGAAAGACCCCACAACTCTGCGGGAACTAAGGAGCCTCCTTGGACTGACTAATTACAGCAGAAAGTTCATTGAGGGCTACGCAGAGATCACCAGACCCCTGATTCATCTCCTGAAGGGGGGGGTCAAGTGGGAATTGGGTCCAGAACAAGCCGAGGCGGTAAAACAACTCAAAAGAAGCATCTCGCAAGCGCCTTGCCTAGCTTACCCTGTCAGAAACAAGGAGTTCTTCCTGGAGACGGGGTTCTCTAATACGTGCTTGACGGCAGTATTATACCAAAAGCATGACAGGGTCAATAAAGTAATCGCCTATGCGAGCAAAACTTTATCCTCTGTGGAGGAAAAATTCAACGATTGTGAGAAGGCACTCCTGGCAACGGTGTGGGCATTGAAGAATTACCGCCCGTTTATCCAGGGGGAACACATCATAGTGGAGACTCCACACCAGCCTCTGCAATATCTCCAAAGTGACAGAATCCGGGCCGGAAATGTGAGTAATTCCCGAATTACTTCCTGGATTCTGTCAATGCAAGGCTTTCCTGTGGAGGTCAGATATGGCCAAAACAAGAAGAGTCCCCTCGCGCAAGGTCTGGCTGACTTGCATGATTGTGCCAGAGAAAACTGTCTCGAGGACGAAAGTCTAAAAATCAAGGACAACACGGAAGCATACCTTAATTCCCCACACAAAGTCTTTGAAGAGGACAAGTGTGAGGGAATGCCCACTGTCTATGTGGATGGATGGTCTTACCATGTTGACAACGACGGGGAGAAAGAACTGGTGGCCGGCGTAGGGAATGCATGGGTGAATGAGTCCCCAGAACCCTCCGCTGGATACAAAATTGGTCCCCGAAGTAGTCAGGTGGCAGAATTGATGGCTGTGCATCAAGCCATCCTCACTGCTGTCCAGCATCAACTCCGCGAACTGGTCATAATCACAGATTCGGATTATGTACGGAACGGGTTCGTGGAGCACCTGGTTAATTGGAAAACCAGAGGCATGTTATGTGCTAATAACAAACCCTTGAAACATGGGCAGTTGATCCAAAACATTGACGATCTGGTCACCTCGAATGAGATGACCATCTATTGGAAAAAGATCAAGGGTCATTCCAAAGTAGAGGGACCAGACAAAACTGGAAATGACTTAGCTGATCAGTTGGCCAAAACCGGGGCCATCCAAGGGGATCTAATTGAGATTGAGTCCCTGTTGGGGGAAATCCAGGTCACTGCTATCACTAGGTCCCAGACAAATGCTCACAACAACCTTTCAATTGCACAATGGAGTAAGGAGACCCCTGATGCTGATTTTATCACCGCTCAGAAGGGGGATCCAACAATTGGTAAATTTTACCAGCACATTGAGGACCCTGAGAACTTTCCCCTGACGGATACCGATTACATTGGGAAAGAGGACCTAAGAGTGTTGATGAAATGTCCAAAAATGTTCCGAATCCAAGACGGTTTGCTGGTAAGGAAATCCAAAGCTGGCCACGATCAGTGGGTGGTTCCTACCTCATTCCGAAGCCTGATGTTAAGTCACGCCCATGATGCGGCCACCGCCGGTCATAGGGGGTTTCACACAACATTGGAAATCTTAAGAGAGGTTGCATACTGGCCACACATGGGGCAGGACCTCGACCAATACTTGAAGGGGTGTCTTGTGTGTGCACAATTTCAGCCATCATCCCTCACGCACCGTGCGCCTCTCCAAAAGAGGGGGATGACCCTGCCATGGTCAGATTTACAAATCGACTTTGTAGGCCCCGTGATTCGCTTGGCTAGGGGGAATAAGTACATGTTGACTGTGACATGCTTGTTTACCAAGTGGGTGGAATGTCTCCCAGCCCCAAATTGCAAGGCAGAAACCGCAGCTGCCTTGATGATTAACCACATCTTTTCCCGTTTTGGTCTACCTCAAAGGATTGAGTCAGACAGGGGTAGCCACTTCACCAGTGAAGTGATGACAAGGATGTGGGAGATACTGGGGGTCAAAAGGAAGTTACATATTGCTTACAGGCCAGCTTCTTCTGGAGCAGTGGAACGCTACAACCGGACAATTGTGAGCATCTTAAAAAAGTTTGTGGCAGATTCTGGGCCAAGTTGGGATATCCGATTACCCCTGGTCCTAATGGCCATCAGATCTACCCCTTCATCTGCAACCAAAATGTCACCATTTGAGTTGATGACTGGGCGCAAGATGGTGCTTCCGCAGCATTTGCTCTACAGGACCCAAGAGCAGACACTGATAAATGCCTCCACTACTCATGAGTATGTGGAGAATTTAAGGAAACACCTCCAACATGCTTTTGCTTACGCTCAGCGGAATCTAGAAAGATCGGCTGATAGCATGAAGACCCACTATGACCTGAAAACTTCCAGGAAGGAATATCAGGTGGGAGACCGGGTCTATCTATACAACTTCCAAAGGAACCAGGCAAAACAGCGGAAATTTTTGCCTACATGGAAGGGACCCTTTGAGATCATCGACAAGATCTCCCCTGTGGCCTACAAAATCCACATCCCCAAAGGTCCTTTGGCAGCGGGGGAAGACAAGTGGGTCCACATAAACCAGTTGAAATGTTGCCATCCCAGGCACACTCTGCAACAACTGGAGGAATCCTCTGGAATCCTAGCGGGTACTGTCTCAGACTAATTCAGTTCCAACCATAAAACATACCACATCTAGTCTCTAAAATATTGTGATTTGCATGAAACTGTCTCTTAGTTATACTGTTTTTTTTGTCAAAATAAGAATGTAATGTTTCGTTATGATGAAATGCATATGCTGCCCCACTATCTCAACAGTGGTGGAAAAACGTCTATGAATAGGTATTGCCGCTCTTCCTTTGTCGTCCTAGGAGAAAGAAAACCTTGAGACGGGCCAAGGAGGACGATCCGGAGACCGGGAGCAGAGACGCAACGGGCCCGGGGTACCGCCCAATATTCCCATCAGGACCGGCGAGGAGAACCGATCGATCAATACCGGATGGAGGAAAAGATGCTGAACTGTGCCATCTATTGGAAGAAGATGAGGAAACATCCCAGGTCTTGCGAGTCCCATTAGTGAAATAGAATGGCCATCGCAAGAGGGGGGCTTGTGGGATGTATTTATCCACGCATCCAAGCCCTACCTCAAAACTGTGCAGTACTGACATGGACAACATCATGATGGCCAGAGCTTCCCAGAAAATGCACAGGGAAATGCATGAAGAATAGGCTGCCACTCATTTTGCCGATGTTAGGGGCACAGAAGGACACTGCCTAAAACCACCATTGGACTACCCACACAGTAGTCTGAAACCATTGGGAGTGGCAATGCTGATTGCCAAAAGCAAACCCATAACTGTTGGGAAATCATTTTCTTAAATCCCAAAAAGGGGTGCAGTACCAGTACTCACCACTATCCAAAAGCCGGCGTTTTAAAACAACACCAGATTTTACTTTTTGTAGAAAACTGAATAAATGAACCCAAAACATGCCAAAGAAAGACATTTTAAGAGGTGGATCCAATGTAAAGTTATATTCTGAAGTGACTTGAAGGTTTATAACAAGACTGGCTGAGCTGTGGATTTCAGCAGTTTAAGTAAATTTGGACTGAAAGACACTACAAATCTAAATGTTTAAAAGAAATGAGTGACCTACTTTGAGTGTCACATAGGTTGCAATTGTTTAAATGTCATAGTTTTAAACTTAGAATCAGCATCCTAGCTGCATATGTAAAAAAATGTATTGACTTAAACTGGGGAACAAAAAGTGACATTTTATCTGAAACCTGGCTTAAGAAACTGAATTCTGCCTGACAACTACCCCCATCAGGAGTGAAACTTGAGTCACAGCTGTGTTCCCAGGCCTATCTGCCTTTTGCTGGCCACACCAAGGATATGCCATCTCTCTGATAATTGAATTAAGGGGAGCCCCCACAGAATACAGGAGCTCTGAACAAAGCCCTGTCCTGACCCAGGCAGATGGTTTATTGCAGATGTCGTAAATGTAGCTTCCTCCTGGAAGGACAAAGGAGGGGCACTGCCTGTGAGAGCAAGCTGGCTTGGCAGAACTGGAAAAACCAGAAATTCAACCTTGTGCTGGAAGAAAACCACACCCCTTTGGGGCCAGAACATAACTCTAAAAAGATGAATAACTCATAGAGCGGACATGTGAACATTTTATAAATGACACCATAATTCTTGTGATTTTTCTGCCCACATTTTAAGAGGTTTTTAGAACCGGTGGCATGTTCAGGGGGGTTTTAGCGGAAAAGAGGATATTACTCAAAATGTGTGCATGTGAAAAATCTGACACTTCATCAACTAATGTCCATACTCCTTGCGCACATGTGTGTAAATTTGGGGTAATGTCCGGTATTGCAAACCAGTTAAAAAGTGCAAAATATTGCCATTTCTGAATGCAAGCTCTCAGGAAGAGCAGATTTGGACAGGGTATACCTCCTGTAATGCATGATGGGTGCATATGATTTTAAAACAATATGTACCTCTGCAAATATGTATTTGGTTCAAATCTAGATTTGTGTGCAAGTTGACAGGAGGAGTGGACTTTCTGCAGGCTGTAAAATGACATCACTCTGACACAACTTAGCTCCCCCAATCAGGGGAGAAATGAAAGCTTGGCCAATGATAAGTGGAGAGGGGCTGGCTAGTGATGCTGCTCACACACACCCATTTTAAAAACACATAAAAGCAGAGAGACAGGACAGATAGGGACCTTCAAATCCATTTGCAGCTGGAAGCTCTGCCGGGAAAATCCATACTTTACCTCCATCAACCTTCAGAGACCCAGACCAGACCAGCAGAGTAGAGCTGACCTGTTAGCAGAACCAGAGAGAGCTGACCCAGATCACTGTGAAGTGCAGAGACCAGAGTCCAGTCTAAAACCTGACCAGATCCGTGGCAAGGCCCATTCTAATTCAAGAATATAGTGTGAGTACCTAGCAAGACTGTGCAGAACCAATCTCTTAGTTAAAATAATATAGTTCAAGCTATTTTAATCTAAGTAGAACTGCCTCCTAACTGTCACCTTGTAGTTCTTCTGTAATAGCGCCCGGCGCATTCGCGAATTTTGCCGCGATTTGAAAATTTCTCCACTTGCAAAAAGATAGCTGCTTTTGCTTTCCTCTGAAAAAAATCGTTTGCCTCATAAAAACTATCCCTGCATCACTGCTAGAGTGAGCCTGAGCTAATATTAACTAGATACCACTCACCCTAAACCTCTAGAGGGAATTAAAAGCATTTTAACATATTTTCACTCCATTGCCAGCACACATAAAAGCATTTTGCCTGTGTTTTAAACTTCTGTAGTCTAAGTTGCTGGGTGAACTGAATTACATTGGAATTGCATTTCTGAGAATTGTGTGCCTTCCTTCCATTTCCTTGCATTGCATAAAAGGGGGGGTGAATTGTCCAAGAAAGTGATTACATTGTCTTTTGCTGAAATCCTATCAAGTTATTTTCTGTACTGCATTTCATTCTGCATTTCATTCCACATTGCATCCATTGGAAACCATAAAAGTATTGTTGCTATCTTATCCATTTCATGTCAACTTCTTAGTGATTATAAAGAAGTGTGCTAGTGCCAGATTCTCCGTTGTTAATCTTTATCATATCAGATTAAGTGTGCTATTCAATTATTAATTTATTATAAAGTCTGATATATATATCTATTGTTTAAATTATCAAATAAACCTTTTAACTTGCAAAACAGAACTACTTCTTGGCTCAGTGGGGTCAGGAGGATTCCAAGAGAGGGGTGTTATATAGGGGTAGTCATCCAGAACGCATGAACTGGACATAAAGATATATCAATAAGGGTTTTCATTCAGTATTATAGACTAGGCGTTGACTTAGCTGTAGTGTTGAATTGAATCCTCTTACAAATTGGGGGCTCGTGCCGGACGTTTGGATTAGATCTATCACTTGTGCAGATTAATACAGCGTGCCAGCTGACCAGATACACATATCCGGTCGGAGCACACGCTGTGTTACGCTGTAAAGCACTTCTCAAAGGAACGCTCTAAGAAAAAGGTCTGTTTTGCAAAAATAAAATACAAACTTCTGTAAGTCAGGACAGAGACCAATCTCTAGAATGACGACCTTAGTAGACACGAAAATAGCCAGAGAGCACTTCTTACATAAGTTATTTGTGAGAGGTGAGTGGACTCACCAGGACCAAACAGTCTGGTTGCAGGCCATCACACCCCAAATCACGGAAACAGGGTCAGATATATGGAGAGACCAGGGTCCCTTACATGTGGCCCTGAGTGAACTATATATGTCCTCTAAGGCCAAGGATGAGCACAACAAGATTGCCAGGGTAGCGGCATATTTATATTTACATATGGGAGCCATGCAGGACAAATGTGCTGAAGGCCAAGATCTGGCGAGTAGGCAACTGCTGGCATTACAGAAGGCCCAATCTGAGCTGGACTCTTCTGAGCAGAGGCTGCTCAGGAGCCAGGAGTCAGAAAATGACAGTAGGCAGTATATCATTAAAATAAAAGAGGACATGGATATACTGCAACAGGAAAAGGCTGACCAGGATACTAGATTTCTGGCCCTGCAGAAGGAGCACCGAGACAGTTTGGACTCCTTACTGCAGAGCCAGAAAAAGCTGGAGCAACAATTAGACTTTAACAGGGCATGCACGGAGCAGGTAGCCACCCTGCAAAGTCATCTAGACAGAGTGAAGGTAGAGAGCAACAAGCTGATTTCGAAAGACCTGGATACCCAGGCAGAGTTTGATGAAGAACGCCAGAAAGCTGGTGCCTTTCAAAGGCAGAGGGACGACCTGGCGGCACAAATGCAGGCTCTTAGTCAGGAAAGAGACGCCTTAGGCCAGGAAGTCTGCCATTTAAAAAGAAAAATGGAAGAAAATCACCTGGCCCACCAGGGACTGGGTGACCTCCAAAAAGAACACCAGAACTTGTTAGAGCACACCAGGAGGGTGGAGGATGCTCTAGCAAGAAAGGAGCAGGCCAATAGGGACACAGCTCAGGAGGTAACCCTCCTGCAGCAAAGACTGGCCCAGTGCTCCAGGACCAATCAGGAAACACAGAGAGAGAATGAGGCTCTCTGCCAGCACAATGATAGGCTCCAGCAACAGGTAGCGATGCAGGAGAGACTGATAGAGTCTAGTAAGGCCTTAACTGAGGAACTGAAGGCACAAATGCAGGCTCTTGCATTGCAACAGGGAGCAGGGGCGGATAGAGATGAGGTTCGCTGGGAAAGGGAAGCTCCGGAGCATAACCTCAGGAGCCCTAGTACCAGAGGCCCTCATACCTCTCAGTCACTGGACTCTGCCACCCCCATATTCCCTGGCGCACATGAGCACCGGGCCACAGGGATGGCAGACTACTATCCAGACAAAAGTATGGGGCTCATAGGCCAGTACCACCCAGGTATGGAGGGGCGGGCATCCGGGTATGGGCACCCCAGCACAGTGCAATGTAATGGGGAACCCCAGGAGAGTAGGCCCATTAAGGGCATCCTGAAAACCTCTGCCCAGTTAGGTCAGTGGGGGGGTACCCATCAAATCCTGGCAGCAAGGAGGAATCTGAAGACTCCTCTGAACTGCGCAGGACACAGGAGACCAGGTCCCCACATTCTGCCAGCCATTCCCAGGCTCGCAGAATCCGGGAAAACCTGGAAGAGCAGACAGGAACCTCTGGGAGCAGTGCCTCTGAGTCAGAGGATGAATGGACAAGGGTTACCTGAACCAAAAAGGCCAATAAGGCAAAAAGGGCCTTGCTTAAGGACCCCTTAAAGCAGATTAAGGCGATCAGGAGCGTCATCACGCCTTACCATAAGAACGCTAAGTATTCTGTTTGGGAGCACTTAGAGTTGTTTGAGCAAATGATGGAGACTTTCCATTTGAAGGACAGCCAAAGCTGTATTCAATATGTAAAGTGGACCTTCTCCCCGGAATACTCCAGTTTCTTTGCGGGGCTGGAGGACCAAAATCATTTAAGATGGTCCACCTATAAGGCGGCCATCTTGAAACATTTTTCTGTTCACAGAAATCCTCAAGAGGCTCGCAAGGCAGCCTACAATTTGCAATGTGGGGAGGATCAGGCCCCACAAGAATTTGTGCAAGAACTGAAACATGCTTTTGCGCAGACCACCAGAAGGGTGCGCACAGACAGTAGAGAATTCATTAATACATTTTTTCATGCCTTGCCCAAATACATAATGACCCAGCTCGTGAGGGATTTTCACGAGAAAAGATCTTTAGACTGGGTCATTGAACAGGCTACCCGGATCTATGAGGTGCAGAAACCGGTAGATAGCAAAAGTAATGCCCAGAAAAACCCCAAAGCCAACAGCACCCCTGCTGCTGCCAAGGTGGCAGAGGTAAAGGTCAGCCCCGTTTTGGATTTGGAGATGGGGGGGCCTAAAAACCTACCTGCACCTAATAATGCTAGGCCCAGAAGGTCCTCGGGCCAGTCACAGACAGGGAGCCAGGGAGGCAGCCCCACAAATGGGGTCCCTCGCTCTCCTGATTATGTAAGTCCCCGTTACAAGGGAAATCGACCCATCCTGGGTTATGTGTGGACTCCTCCAGCCCAAGGGGGGAGATCCAGCCAAGAACCTAACCCAGGGAACTTTCCTCCTAACTTCCCACCGGAGGGCAGAAATTCTCCGAATCCTGGGCAGAACTTTTTCCCCAGGTATCCACCCAATTTTCAGCCCCAAAACCATCCATCCTTCTTTCCCCAATTCCCTGAGCCCAGACCACTGAATCCGGGAGAGGGGAGGCCAAGGGTGGAGGGGTACCCAAATCTTCCCAACCCGGGGTATTACCAGAGGAGGGACAGCTACCCTTCCCGGGATCAGCCCAGGGGAGAAAACAGGGCCCCTTATCAGCCTGAGCGGGTTTCCCAGTTAGAGCGCCAGGTTCAAAACATGGCGCGGGATCTGGGTCACATACTGAGGGCTCAGCAGAACCCTCAGATGGGCGTGCCGGCGCAGAACGCACCCAACTCTGGACCTGGTGCCCCAGAACAATGACGGGGGCAGCACCCCGATAACACACTGGTTCCCAGGGAGGAGGCACAAGGGGAAGGGGGGTGTAAAGCCTTGGAGGAAGCTTCCCTCCTCACTTGTAAACAGCCCCTGGAAACTCAGGAACCGGACACAAAATCTCTTGCCCCTGAAAGTCTGCCTCCTAAGGAGCAGAGGGGGGGTAGGAGAAACAAAAGACCCAAACAGACACAGTTTGAGGAGGAGGTACAGATCTTCTAATTTGAGGGAGAGGGATCCTCAGAGGATCCTGGGAAAAGGATCTTCTCCTTCAGAGAGGGGGGAACTCCTCCCAAAGAAAAATAGGTCCCTAGGGATGCAAATCCAGACTGGGGAGATGTGGAGACTGAGCTACCGCCGCCCACCATCTCATCCCAGAACCAACAGCAAGAAAATCCCCTGGTTCAGACCCATCCTGGTGACTGCCTCCAAAAAGGGGGGGGCGGCCCGGAACCGGAGCCAGGGGAACCCACCGTGGCTCTGATCTCCAGTTGCCAACTTTTTTTTTCAGATTCCCAAGGCTCTCCACAGAATTCTGCCCAAATCTCTTCGCTAGCGATGTCCAAAACCAGAAAGTTAGCCCACCAGTTGTCCAAAAATGTGCATTATCTGTGCCCCCTTGAGGAGAAGGAGGAAAGATATTATGCCCCGGTACAAGTACAGGGGCAGGGTACAATTTTGGCACTGGTGGACACTGGATCTCAAGCTACCCTTCTGTCCAGAAGGGCCTTTGACGAACTAAATGCAGGAAGGGGAGGGAATTACCAAATTCCTCTCACCTCTCTTCCTGGGCAACTCCAGAACTTTGACGGGAAGGAAATTCCCGTCGAGGGGACGGCAGATTTGGACATTAAAATTGGGCGACACAAGTTGAAACACCCGGTCATAGTTGTGACTCCAGAGGGCACCCCTTGTTTACTAGGGAATGACCTCCTGAGAAGGTTGTCACCCCTAATAGATTGCGTAAACAAGGTCCTCTGGACCCAGACTAGCCGACCAATAAAATTAAAACAGAGTGTCAACCATGTTAGTTTAAACGACACCTGCCACATGGTTGAACAAAAATCTGACCAAGTAAAATTTCACTTCCAGAATAGCCAAATTCCAGACGTGACAGTAATAGCAGTAGGACAACAGACTGGTGATGGGGGGTCCTCTCTATTTCTGAAAATCAACCTTCCTTCCAGCCTAAAGTGGTACTCCACGCTGGAAGGAAACACTCTGAAATTCTATACTAATCCACAATCAGAAACTCCCACTCCTATAGTCCAGAAAGATGTGAAATCAGCTCAGAGCCTGGCTGATATTCAGCAAATTGGAGAGCAGTTGTTCATCCCTGTCCAATTAAATGATGGGAAGGACTCTGTTCCCGCTCGAGTGTGTGTGAACAACGGTAAGAGCTTCATCAGCGAAGCCATGTTCCGCCAACTCCCAAAAGATCCAGCCATTCCCACCTTCAAACTGATAGACAAATGGGAAATGGGCCTGGAAGCACCTAATTCCAAACATCTCCTGCCAAGCAGGTGTATGCTCAAAATCTCCATTGGCAACAAGAGCATAGTCCACAACTGTTGGGTCGTGCGAGACGTCACTGCCGCCTTTTACTTAGGCAGTGACATTCTCAATCGCTTTGCCATTAGTTTGGACCTAATAAACTTCAAAGCTTGGTCCCGATTAGCGGATAATCCCATGGGCTTTGATGATCCAGAAAAAGCATTTAGGTCAGCTCAATTGCTACCTTATGCAGTTGAAATTCAGATTAAAGAGGAAGTCACCATCCCAGAAAGGACCCGACAATTCTCCCTGGAAGTGAAAGTTAAAAGAGGACAATATTTGCAAAACCCTGATGCTTACATACATCTAAATGCTTCTTTCCAACAGCAAGGGTTAGGGGTAAACCCAACACCATTAGTCAACATAGAACATGACACCATTCTAATAGAGGTGGATAACAGCGACTTAAAGAGTATTACTCTAGCCGCAGGCACCATTATTGGAATGGCGGTTGTTGACCGACATTTTTCCATAGATTTAGGTAATGAACTGTTAGGGCCAATCCCCAAGGACTGCTTTGACAGTGACAGTGATGACAATCCAACACCAGACAGGATTTTTACCCACCATGGGGGGAACTTCCTGGTGTACACTTCCTGCCCCTATGGTAAGGAAGATGTGACTTGTGACTTCAGGAGGGATGAGGTGATTTTCCAGGTCCATGAGGGCTGCCTTTCCTACCTGAAGCCTCCGGTCCAAATCAGCACTCTGACCAGGGACTTCTCCACCCAGCTGGAGGAGGCCGCGGAGATAGCCAAACCAGAAGTCTTTCCAGGCTTCAGGCAGATGGTGGAAGAGAGAGTCAACCTAGCTGATGCCTGTGTGACTCTGGAACAAAGGCAAAAGTTGAAACAAGTTTTCTTGGATTTCCAAGATCTCTTTGCGGTAGACTCATATGACTGTGGTCGCACCGACATCCACACAACAATAATCCCCACGGACCCTGGCATGACTCCTGTGTTTGTGAAGCAATATCGCTTGCCTCTCGCATCAATGGAGTCCCTTACTGAAATAGTTAAGAACCTTGAGTCCCGGGGAATAATCCGTCCAGTCCACAGCACCTTCAATAATCCGGTGCTGGGAATATTGAAGCCAAACGGCCAGTGGAGACTCTGTGCTGACCTCAGGGAGCTCAACAAACGGGTCCATACTTCCCGATGGCCTCTGCCCTACATTGACCAAGGGCTGGCCCAGATCCAGGGGTCACAGGTATTCACTGCAATAGACCTGACCAATGGATACTGGACCGTGCCGGTCAGTAGGGAGGACCAATACAAACTGGCTTTTACCTTTGGGGGCCAGCAGCACACATGGACCCGGACTCCCTTCGGATACCTTAACTCCGGCAATGAATTCAACATCTTCCTACATAAGGCCATGCCCGACCTGGGTGCGAGGGGTAACCTGGCTTATGTAGATGATGTCCTCATCAAAAGTTCATCTGTGGAGGAACACATAGCGGAGATCCGTTATGTTCTGACCCAGTTGAGGGCCGCCGGAGCAAAACTTTCCTTTCAGAAAGCACAGTGGTGTAGAACCGTGTTAATTTCTTGGGGCATGAGATTACTCCCCAGGGTCTCTGTCCCCAGGAAAAGAAAGTGGAAGCACTTCAGAAACTGAAAGACCCCACAACTCTGCGGGAACTAAGGAGCCTCCTTGGACTGACTAATTACAGCAGAAAGTTCATTGAGGGCTACGCAGAGATCACCAGACCCCTGATTCATCTCCTGAAGGGGGGGGTCAAGTGGGAATTGGGTCCAGAACAAGCCGAGGCGGTAAAACAACTCAAAAGAAGCCTCTCGCAAGCGCCTTGCCTAGCTTACCCTGTCAGAAACAAGGAGTTCTTCCTGGAGACGGGGTTCTCTAATACGTGCTTGACGGCAGTATTATACCAAAAGCATGACAGGGTCAATAAAGTAATCGCCTATGCGAGCAAAACTTTATCCTCTGTGGAGGAAAAATTCAGCGATTGTGAGAAGGCACTCCTGGCAACGGTGTGGGCATTGAAGAATTACCGCCCGTTTATCCAGGGGGAACACATCATAGTGGAGACTCCACACCAGCCTCTGCAATATCTCCAAAGTGACAGAATCCGGGCCGGAAATGTGAGTAATTCCCGAATTACTTCCTGGATTCTGTCAATGCAAGGCTTTCCTGTGGAGGTCAGATATGGCCAAAACAAGAAGAGTCCCCTCGCGCAAGGTCTGGCTGACTTGCATGATTGTGCCAGAGAAAACTGTCTCGAGGACGAAAGTCTAAAAATCAAGGACAACACGGAGGCATACCTTAATTCCCCACACAAAGTCTTTGAAGAGGACAAGTGTGAGGGAATGCCCACTGTCTATGTGGATGGATGCTCTTACCATGTTGACAACGACGGGGAGAAAGAACTGGTGGCCGGCGTAGGGAATGCATGGGTGAATGAGTCCCCAGAACCCTCCGCTGGATACAAAATTGGTCCCCGAAGTAGTCAGGTGGCAGAATTGATGGCTGTGCATCAAGCCATCCTCACTGCTGTCCAGCATCAACTCCGCGAACTGGTCATAATCACAGATTCGGATTATGTACGGAACGGGTTCGTGGAGCACCTGGTTAATTGGAAAACCAGAGGCATGTTATGTGCTAATAACAAACCCTTGAAACATGGGAAGTTGATCCAAAACATTGACGATCTGTCACCTCGAATGAGATGACCATCTATTGGAAAAAGATCAAGGGTCATTCCAAAGTAGAGGGACCAGACAAAACTGGAAATGACTTAGCTGATCAGTTGGCCAAAACCGGGGCCATCCAAGGGGATCTAATTGAGATTGAGTCCCTGTTGGGGGAAATCCAGGTCACTGCTATCACTAGGTCCCAGACAAATGCTCACAACGACCTTTCAATTGCACAATGGAGTAAGGAGACCCCTGATGCTGATTTTATCACCGCTCAGAAGGGGGATCCAACAATTGGTAAATTTTACCAGCACATTGAGGACCCTGAGAACTTTCCCCTGACGGATACCGATTACATTGGGAAAGAGGACCTAAGAGTGTTGATGAAATGTCCAAAAATGTTCCGAATCCAAGACGGTTTGCTGGTAAGGAAATCCAAAGCTGGCCACGATCAGTGGGTGGTTCCTACCTCATTCCGAAGCCTGATGTTAAGTCACGCCCATGATGCGGCCACCGCCGGTCATAGGGGGTTTCACACAACATTGGAAATCTTAAGAGAGGTTGCATACTGGCCACACATGGGGCAGGACCTCGACCAATACTTGAAGGGGTGTCTTGTGTGTGCACAATTTCAGCCATCATCCCTCACGCACCGTGCGCCTCTCCAAAAGAGGGGGATGACCCTACCATGGTCAGATTTACAAATCGACTTTGTAGGCCCCGTGATTCGCTCGGCTAGGGGGAATAAGTACATGTTGACTGTGACATGCTTGTTTACCAAGTGGGTGGAATGTCTCCCAGCCCCAAATTGCAAGGCAGAAACCGCAGCTGCCTTGATGATTAACCACATCTTTTCACGTTTTGGTCTACCTCAAAGGATTGAGTCAGACAGGGGTAGCCACTTCACCAGTGAAGTGATGACAAGGATGTGGGAGATACTGGGGGTCAAAAGGAAGTTACATATTGCTTACAGGCCAGCTTCTTCTGGAGCAGTGGAACGCTACAACCGGACAATTGTGAGCATCTTAAAAAAGTTTGTGGCAGATTCTGGGCCAAGTTGGGATATCCGATTACCCCTGGTCCTAATGGCCATCAGATCTACCCCTTCATCTGCAACCAAAATGTCACCATTTGAGTTGATGACTGGGCGCAAGATGGTGCTTCCGCAGCATTTGCTCTACAGGACCCAAGAGCAGACACTGATAAATGCCTCCACTACTCATGAGTATGTGGAGAATTTAAGGAAACACCTCCAACATGCTTTTGCTTACGCTCAGCGGAATCTAGAAAGATCGGCTGATAGCATGAAGACCCACTATGTCCTGAAAACTTCCAGGAAGGAATATCAGGTGGGAGACCGGGTCTATCTATACAACTTCCAAAGGAACCAGGCAAAACAGCGGAAATTTTTGCCTACATGGAAGGGACCCTTTGAGATCATCGACAAGATCTCCCCTGTGGCCTACAAAATCCACATCCCCAAAGGTCCTTTGGCAGCGGGGGAAGACAAGTGGGTCCACATAAACCAGTTGAAATGTTGCCATCCCAGGCACACTCTGCAACAACTGGAGGAATCCTCTGGAATCCTAGCGGGTACTGTCTCAGACTAATTCAGTTCCAAACATAAAACATACCACATCTAGTCTCTAAAATATTGTGATTTGCATGAAACTGTCTCTTAGTTATACTGTTTTTTTTGTCAAAATAAGAATGTAATGTTTCGTTATGATGAAATGCATATGCTGCCCCACTATCTCAACAGTGGTGGAAAAACGTCTATGAATAGGTATTGCCGCTCTTCCTTTGTCGTCCTAGGAGAAAGAAAACCTTGAGACGGGCCAAGGAGGACGATCCGGAGACCGGGAGCAGAGACGCAACGGGCCCGGGGTACCGCCCAATATTCCCATCAGGACCGGCGAGGAGAACCGATCGATCAGTACCGGATGGAGGAAAAGATGCTGAACTGTGCCATCTATTGGAAGAAGATGAGGAAACATCCCAGGTCTTGCGAGTCCCATTAGTGAAATAGAATGGCCATCGCAAGAGGGGGGCTTGTGGGATGTATTTATCCACGCATCCAAGCCCTACCTCAAAACTGTGCAGTACTGACATGGACAACATCATGATGGCCAGAGCTTCCCAGAAAATGCACAGGGAAATGCATGAAGAATAGGCTGCCACTCATTTTGCCGATGTTAGGGGCACAGAAGGACACTGCCTAAAACCACCATTGGACTACCCACACAGTAGTCTGAAACCATTGGGAGTGGCAATGCTGATTGCCAAAAGCAAACCCATAACTGTTGGGAAATCATTTTCTTAAATCCCAAAAAGGGGTGCAGTACCAGTACTCACCACTATCCAAAAGCCGGCGTTTTAAAACAACACCAGATTTTACTTTTTGTAGAAAACTGAATAAATGAACCCAAAACATGCCAAAGAAAGACATTTTAAGAGGTGGATCCAATGTAAAGTTATATTCTGAAGTGACTTGAAGGTTTATAACAAGACTGGCTGAGCTGTGGATTTCAGCAGTTTAAGTAAATTTGGACTGAAAGACACTACAAATCTAAATGTTTAAAAGAAATGAGTGACCTACTTTGAGTGTCACATAGGTTGCAATTGTTTAAATGTCATAGTTTTAAACTTAGAATCAGCATCCTAGCTGCATATGTAAAAAAATGTATTGACTTAAACTGGGGAACAAAAAGTGACATTTTATCTGAAACCTGGCTTAAGAAACTGAATTCTGCCTGACAACTACCCCCATCAGGAGTGAAACTTGAGTCACAGCTGTGTTCCCAGGCCTATCTGCCTTTTGCTGGCCACACCAAGGATATGCCATCTCTCTGATAATTGAATTAAGGGGAGCCCCCACAGAATACAGGAGCTCTGAACAAAGCCCTGTCCTGACCCAGGCAGATGGTTTATTGCAGATGTCGTAAATGTAGCTTCCTCCTGGAAGGACAAAGGAGGGGCACTGCCTGTGAGAGCAAGCTGGCTTGGCAGAACTGGAAAAACCAGAAATTCAACCTTGTGCTGGAAGAAAACCACACCCCTTTGGGGCCAGAACATAACTCTAAAAAGATGAATAACTCATAGAGCGGACATGTGAAAATTTTATAAATGACACCATAATTCTTGTGATTTTTCTGCCCACATTTTAAGAGGTTTTTAGAACCGGTGGCATGTTCAGGGGGGTTTTAGCGGAAAAGAGGATATTACTCAAAATGTGTGCATGTGAAAAATCTGACACTTCATCAACTAATGTCCATACTCCTTGCGCACATGTGTGTAAATTTGGGGTAATGTCCGGTATTGCAAACCAGTTAAAAAGTGCAAAATATTGCCATTTCTGAATGCAAGCTCTCAGGAAGAGCAGATTTGGACAGGGTATACCTCCTGTAATGCATGATGGGTGCATATGATTTTAAAACAATATGTACCTCTGCAAATATTTGGTTCAAATCTAGATTTGTGTGCAAGTTGACAGGAGGAGTGGACTTTCTGCAGGCTGTAAAATGACATCACTCTGACACAACTTAGCTCCCCCAATCAGGGGAGAAATGAAAGCTTGGCCAATGATAAGTGGGGAGGGGCTGGCTAGTGATGCTGCTCACACACACCCATTTTAAAAACACATAAAAGCAGAGAGACAGGACAGATAGGGACCTTCAAATCCATTTGCAGCTGGAAGCTCTGCCGGGAAAATCCATACTTTACCTCCATCAACCTTCAGAGACCCAGACCAGACCAGCAGAGTAGACCTGACCTGTTAGCAGAACCAGAGAGAGCTGACCCAGATCACTGTGAAGTGCAGAGACCAGAGTCCAGTCTAAAACCTGACCAGATCCGTGGCAAGGCCCATTCTAATTCAAGAATATAGTGTGAGTACCTAGCAAGACTGTGCAGAACCAATCTCTTAGTTAAAATAATATAGTTCAAGCTATTTTAATCTAAGTAGAACTGCCTCCTAACTGTCACCTGTCATTTGTAAAGCTGTCACCTGTGATTTGCTAGTTGCAAGCTGCACTTGTCTTTGTGAACTTTAAAATTTCAAATCTGAAAAACGACCTTTATTTAATCGCTCATATCTCCGCGACCGTTTGTGCTAGAGACTTGCAGTAACTTCCATCTGGAAGCTGAGATCCTAGGCTTTCCTAGGACCCCAAAACGATATTGATAGCCCTTGTAGTTCTTCTGTAATAGCGCCTGGCGCATTCGCAAATTTTGCCACGATTTGAAAATTTCTCCACTTGCAAAAAGATAGCTGCTTTTGCTTTCCTCTGAAAAAAATCGTTTGCCTCATAAAAACTATCCCTGCATCACTGCTAGAGTGAGCCTGAGCTAATATTAACTAGATACCACTCACCCTAAACCTCTAGAGGGAATTAAAAGCATTTTAACATATTTTCACTCCATTGCCAGCACACATAAAAGCATTTTGCCTGTGTTTTAAACTTCTGTAGTCTAAGTTGCTGGGTGAACTGAATTACATTTGAATTGCATTTCTGAGAATTGTGTGCCTTCCTTCCATTTCCTTGCATTGCATAAAAGGGGGGGTGAATTGTCCAAGAAAGTGATTACATTGTCTTTTGCTGAAATCCTATCAAGTTATTTTCTGTACTGCATTTCATTCCACATTGCATCCATTGGAAACCATAAAAGTATTGTTGCTATCTTATCCATTTCATGTCAACTTCTTAGTGATTATAAAGAAGTGTGCTAGTGCCAGATTCTCTGTTGTTAATCTTTATCATATCAGATTAAGTGTGCTATTCAATTATTAATTTATTATAAAGTCTGATATATATATCTATTGTTTAAATTATCAAATAAACCTTTTAACTTGCAAAACAGAACTACTTCTTGGCTCAGTGGGGTCAGGAGGATTCCAAGAGAGGGGTGTTATATAGTGGTAGTCATCCAGAACGCATGAACTGGACATAAAGATATATCAATAAGGGTTTTCATTCAGTATTATAGACTAGGCGTTGACTTAGCTGTAGTGTTGAATTGAATCCTCTTACAAAGCAACATTGGCCTAGATTTCAGATGTTATGATACAGTTCTGAATCTGAAGTGAAAAGGGATAAAATGGAAATTAAGTCTTGTTTTCAAACGAGGTTCATTTCTATAAGTTTAGATAATGAAGTGAGTGGTTAGACTTTTAGCCATTCAATGGATTTATTAAGACCCTTTTTGTCACTTTGAGTTAAATAAATGAGTCTCTGTTCTTTTTCAAGGAGTATTTTACTTTTGATGTTATGATCCTTACCTTGTATCATTAATAGTATTGTTCAACGAAAATCTTCAAAGACATATTTGGCTTCTGTGTAATGTTTCACTAGGTGCATTGAGAACTTTATTTTTTAGGCAGCTTTTATGTTCTAGCATTCTTACTTTAACTTTTCTGTTCGTTGTTCCTATGTAGTGCTTATTACATGGGAAGGTTATCATATATACAACGTAATCTGATTTGCAGTTCGTCATTTGTTTCTGTTGCCATAAGGTTGGAAGCCCAATGTCAATTTCCTTAGTTTTTTTGTGTTAGTTTACACACTGCACAGTTACCTCACGGGTAGTGTCCGACTACAGGTTTGAGTCCCCATGTTTCTGTTAGGCTGTTTGTTTTAATCGTTTTTTCTTTGAGTTTGCTGCTACTTACTCTGTTACCTATTGTGGTTGATTTTTTGTATGCAAACATGGGTGTCGGAATTTCAGCGTTCCCACCTTCAAATATTTTCCATTGTTTCTTTACGATTTGGCTAATCTTCAGACTGAGGTTGGAAAAAGTGTTAACACATACCAATCGATCTGTCATAGGTTGTTTAATCTTGTCCTCAAGGGGTGCCTCCCTTTTGTTAATCGATGCTCTTTTGGCGGATTTCTTAATACGTTTTTTAGGATAGCCTCTGTGTTTCAATTTAGCAGTTAGATTTTTTGCTTCTGCTTCAAAAGCTGGTTTTTGGCTACTGTTCCTTTTTAATCGCAGAAATTGACCGTACGGAAGATTATCTCTAAGATGTTTGACGTGGTGACTATCATAGTGTAACAGAGAATTCTTCTCTGTTTTTTTATGGTACGGTTTCACTAATAGACAGCCATTTTCATGGAAGATGGTTAGATCGAGAAAGTCTATGGACAACTTCTGAATGTTAATGGTAAACTGTAGATGTCGGTTACAATTATTGAGCCAGATTAGAAATTCTTCTGCTTCTAGCAAACCTTTTTGTTGAATTCTTTGAAAAAAAGTTCATATACATGACACATCCGTTTGAAGAACACATCCAATCATGGGCGAGATACATTGACGATGTTCTGATGGTTTGGATAGGAACAACAGAGAAAGCAGAAGAATTTCTTCAGTCTGAAGATTGGCTAAATCATAAAGAAACAATGGAAAATCTTTGAAAGTGGGAACGCTGAAATTCCGACACCCATGTTTGCATACAAAAAATCAACCACAATAGGTAATAGAGTAAGTAGCAGCAAACTCAAAGAAAAACTGATTAAAACAAACAGCCTAACAGAAACATAGGGACTCAAACCTGTAGTCGGACACTACCCGTGCGGTAACGGTGCAGTGTGTAAACTAACACAAAAAACTAAGGAAATTGACATTGGGCTTCCAACCTTTTGGCAACAGAAACAAATGATGAACTGCAACTCAGATTATGTTGTATATATGATAACTTGCCCATGTAATAAGCACTACATAGGAAAAACGAACAGAAAAGTTAAAGTAAGAATGCTAGAACATAAAAGCTGTCTAAAAACAAAGTTCTCAATGCACCGTTAGTGAAACATTACACAGAAGCCAAACATGGCTTTGAAGATTTTCGTTGGACAATACTATTAATGATACAAGGTAATGATCATAACATCAAAAGTAAAATACTCCTTGAAAAAGAACAGAGACTCATTTATTTAACTCAAAGTGACAAAAAGGTTCTTCATCGAATGGCTAAAAGTCTAACCACTCACTTCATTATCTAAACTTATAGAAATGAACCTCGTTTGAAAACAAGACTTCATTTCCATTTTATCCCTTTTCACTTCAGATTCAGAACTGTATCATAACATCTGAAATCTAGGCTAATGTTGCTTTAACCACCGTAAACACTGAAAAGGGACTAGAGGACATCTATATTAGGCCTTCCCAACATGGCAGCCGCTTCTGGCGTTTTTTCGGTGCCTTTCGAGAAGACTGACAGTGTTTTCATGGATACGGAATGAAAACAGACCCTTTGGGGCCCAGACCAGACTGGATCATCAAAATAGGAGCGCGAAACAAGACGAGTATCCATACGGAGGCATTATCACATACAGGATACCTTTCATAAAATACAGCTGAATTAATAGGTAAGTCAACCGCTAAATAGTGTAAAAGTCTGAATGCGTGCACTCCAACTACTGCCTCTTTACAGGGAGCAGTATCTCTGATTAGAAATCACAAACGAGCGGTCTATACCAACTAGCTAAATACCATATACGCCTTAGTCAGACTAGGAACTATAATTCTAGACAACTTCTAACCCTCCACTTAAGAGCGTTAGCGTAGATCAAGTACTAGTGCATCATTTAAAACATGATAAGCCTCATTTAGACTGCTCTTTATTCTTTCAGTAGTCTGTTCCCGATACATCCGTATGCAATGCCGAAATGCCGTGCAGCCAAGAAGCATTCTACAGATGTAAATAATACACTAATCATACCGCGGCTCCATAGAGATATCGCCTCTGACTTTACAGAAGGTAAGCCATCGATTCCTCAACCAGTACTAGTTAGGATTCAGCCCTAAAAAGCCCTGAAACAGTTTAAAATACTTATTTCCTATGAGGCAAGTGCGCCAAAAAGAGAATCATAATAACATCACTATGGAACTTTCATATCCTGTTTTCCCTGACTTGAATATACTGCTAAGCTCAACCAGATAGGTGAAAGGCTGATTTCAAGACTCCCTTGCAAACATATACTAATTTGTTTCAGGATAAAGAGGAAGAACCTTTCTTCCACAAGAAAATACGTCCAACATTTGTGGACTTTTTTCTACTGACAGTCAAGAGAGCACCTACATGAAGAAATCCAGGTAATTTGTTTCATCATGAACTCCTTTCAACACAAAGTTACATGTCCTAAGAATACAATCTAAATCACTGATTCTTTTTTATGGTTTTGTAAACAGTTACTGCTCTTCTATTGAATAAATCTTCAAAACAAGAAGATTCCAGACCAATTGCTTCTACTCTAAATACTATTTTTCTGACTACTCCTGAAGAAAGTCCCTACAACCACAAGGAGGACTGAAACATGTTGAGTTCCCAATTTAGAAATAATACTAAATTGTATGGTAGTATTTAATAACCCACACAGGGGATGTCCCAATCTAAGTTAAACATTAGATTGAGTGATAAACATTGAGTGATCCACAAGGATCAAAACCCCAATTTGACAAGGATTTATAGCATAGGTTTGGACATAGATTGATATAATTTATAACTCTATTTTTTAGAAATCGTTATATGTTTTGTGTCTTGTTACATGTGTACCATTTTAGAGTGTCTAATTATGTATTTTATATGTACAATGTTTCTTGATTCTTATGAGATAATACTAAAACTGACAATATTTTCTAAACTGATGTAGTTTTTGAAGAGCTAAGAGCTGTTGACAAACAACCTGTTTCCTACCTTTCTATGTATTGATAAGCCTTTTTCTCCCAAATCAAGGTAGGATACCGCCTTGAGCGGAATTTGGGATCTCTCTACTGTTTTTCACACGCCTTGAGTTAGGGAGCTGTTGATGATCTCGAAGTAGGGATGGAGAGCTACTGTGGGGAGAGTCTCGAGGATGGATGTTGGGAGGATGTCGTCTTTATACAATATGGCTTTGAGGGTATCCAGGGTTTCAGAGTGCCTTGAATGTTGTCTAGGGTCTGGAGATTTTGCACAGATGGAGGTGATGTGTCTCTGTGGATGGAGAGCTGGTGTCTATGAGCTGGAGAATCTTGCTGATTTTGTCAACAAAGAAGGTGTTGATGGTGGTGGATTTTCCGATGGAGTGTGGTATGAAAGGGGCGGGTAGAGGGTTCACGCAGTGCTTGACCCCTTTGAAGAGAGTTCTGCTTTTGTTATCGGCTTCTGCTATGGGGCCCTGATAGTAGGAGGCCTTGGTTGTGTTGATTAGTTGTCAGCCGGGTTCTCTGAGTTACTTGAGGAGCGCCATGTCAGATGCAGCCCGGGAGCAGTGCCAGGTTTTCTCTTGTTTCATGATCAATCTTTTGCTGAGTTTGAGTTCTTGCTTGTACCAGGGTGCTGATGATTTCAGTTTGCAGATGCATTGTTCAGAGGCGTGTGTCGGTCGATGGAGGCTGAAAGGGTGGCATTGAGTGCTTTCAGTAGAGAGTTGCAGTTCAGTGGGGTGTGTTCAGTCCAAGTAAGGTGGAGGTCTTCCATGAGGGCATCCCCCGGGAATTTCTTGAAGGACCTGAATGTTTGTCTGATGGGTTTCTGCTGGCAGTGCTTGACTGGGGTGGTGTGCAGGATGTTGAAAGGCACATCTAGGTGGTCAGACCAGTCAAGTGGAAAAGGAGAGCTGTAGTGGAGGCAAGACAGTGCAGTGATGACTGTGTCGAGGGCGTTACCTTTCTTGTGTGTTGGGTCTTTCATGTGCTGTGTGAGGCTGAGAGTGTCAAGAAAGCAGAGGAGAGCTTCCTTCATCGGTAAGGTGGCCTTGTTGCCTGAGAGGTTGAAGTTGCCTAGGAAGATGTTGATGGTGTGCATGAGGGACATGGTAGTGACCAGATTGGTGAAGTCTCTAATGAAGGCAGTGTTAGGTTTGGGTAGTCTGTAGATGAGATAGAAGGTGACTATGTGCACCAGGTAGAGCGGGAAAGGGCAGGAGAAGACTTCAAAGGAGTCAATGTTGTCGACATCAAGTCTGGTGCATGTCCACAAGGTCTTGTGGACAACTGCAAGGCCTCCACCTGTCTTGCTTGGCCAGTCACTGTGTTGGATGCTGTAGTCGTCATGTACTTTGACCCCACTACACGATTTGTGTGACTGATAGAGTGTTGTAGGCTATTTTATTGAATTGAACAGAGTGATTTAGTTATACTAATTGTGACAGCTAAAATTAACTTCTAAATTGCAGAAACATTCTCCTGTGTTATATGTTTGCATTGTGAACAAATTTGAAGACTCTCTACTTTTGCCTAAAAACCTTGCACTGCCAGTAGTTCTTCAGAACTACATTACCCAGCCCCCCATTGCCATATGCTCTGTCAGTGGTGCATCAGTGACGGCACTTGGGCAAGGCCATTTTTTTCTGATATTTAAGCTCCTTTCAGCCATAGAAGCTTACTTTGACCCTACTACACGATTTGTGTGACTGATAGAGTGTTGTAGGCTATTTTATTGAATTGAACTGAGTGATTTAGTTATATTCATTGTGACAACTAAATTTAACTTCTAATTTGCAGAAATATTTTTCTGTGTAATACATTCGCATTGTGAGAAAATTTGAAGACTCTCTGCCTTTGCCTAAAAGCTTTGCAGCTCCCCCGCAGCACTTAAGTTTCCGTGGCGCCATGCCAGGGCCGGCACATGAGCAAGACAGGTTTTTGATGGCTATCGTCCGGGTAGGTCCGGGCTCTGGACTTTACACTTGTAGGTAAGCAATCTTGCTTTTATACCAGTTTTCTATCTGAATATTCTGCACAAGAACTCTATAAAATGCATTCCTATACAAACATCTCCAAAAATTCATGGATCCTTGAAAAGTATCTCAAACTTGCATTATTGCCCAAGCTGGATAACAATACTGACCTGAAGCATGCAGTTGCTTGTGACTGTGAGTCAGCCCCTCAGGAAATCCTGTCCTTTCCTAACCTTTCACTTGACAACATCACACACATGGGGCATCTAGCTGCTACTGATTATGAGTCAGTCCCTCAGGATTTTTGCCCTTTTGTTAATCTTTTGTTAACTTTTTTAACCTTCCACATGATAACATTACTAACTGCATGGGGCTGTTACGGAAGGTGCGTCTGCCCCCCAGGACGTGTTATCATCCACTCATCCTGTATACAACAACACTACTAAGGAAGGTGGATCATACTGTCATAATAATAAGGACACACCCTGGCAATACTATGCTCCAATATTGAATCCTAGTTCTGCCTCAACCACAGGTGGCGCTGACACCCTCCCATGTAATCCCACAAAGGATCCAAGCAACTCAGGCCCTCTCAATTTCTGTGAACAAGTAAGGGATGATTCAAATCCTACTGAAAAGTTCACCATTAACCAGTAGCCGAACAGTGTTCGGCTACTCATGCTAGTGATTCCACTGATAAAGTGGATGGCACCAGTATCTTCCAGGATGATGCCCCTGTTGGTAGGGTCCATATCTTACATGAAGAAAAGCCCAGAAAACCACTAAGATGCATGTTGCTAAAGACTCAGTCTTTGATTAAACACTCAACTGAGGTAGCAGATTTTATACTAGACCATAATATTGATATATGCACTATCACAGAGTTCTGGCTGCATGCTACAGCAGTACCTGCTTTGACCTTGGACCTTCCACTGGGATACAACATCCTAAGAGCAGATCGACCCCACGGTAAGGGAGGGGGAGTTGCCCAAATCGTCCATTATTCCATTAACATTCATCAAGGTAATGATGTAAGTATCCCGGATTAAGAAGCACTGCAAGTTAAACTGGCTTTTGATAATAACACTTCTCTCAACATCTTTTTAATTTACCATCCACCTTGCAATATGCCAGTGTTCTTAACCCAATTCTGTGATCTTATCTCATCTTTCCTCAAACCTCAATCTAAAATGATTATTCTGAGGGATCTTAATTTTGGTCTTGATGACCCCTCTGACTCTCCTGCAAAATCTCTACAAACTACTCTTGAAGGACTTGGCTTTCTACAGCAAACTAAGCAAGCCACACACCATGGGAGCAGGATCTTGAATTGGGTGGCCACGCATAGGGTAGTGATGTATAGAAACAAATCCCTGTCCATGGTCTGATCACTTCCTGATACAATTCCAGCTTCCCTGGATTTTGTGACGCAAGAAAACCAGAGGCCCACTATTTAAAGTGACTTGTTATCTGCATAAACTTACCCCTCCATCCATGTGGCCCTTCTTTGCCCCTGTTATGGACAATCTCGCAAACTACAATTCAGCTGCTAAACTGGTTGTGGCCTAGCAATCGTCTTCTGATGCCTTTGAACTTTGTTGGTGTCAGACTTTTGTTTGTAATTAGTACGCCTTGAGGCCTTTGGGCGATTAGGCGCATTAACAAGAATTTAAATAAATAAATACATAAATAAATATGTCCAGCCCTGAAAACAGCCTCGCCCCTCAGAAACAAAGATTGGTAAAAACACTATCTTCCAAAACATGGTATACTGCTAAAATTCAGAAATTAAAACATCAGAAAAACAGCTTTACATATCTGGAAGAAGACTACATTTACAGAAGACAAAATCAACTATGCATGTTCAGCCAAGGCACATAAAATCACCATCTGCACTGCAAAACCGCCTTCTTATGAAAAAAGAATCAAAGGTGAAGCATCGTACACTAAGGAATGTTTTAAAATCCTGAGAGAGTTGGAAGACCCTCACCCTCTCGTCTCCTTGATCAGGAATGATTCAGAATGGTGTACCTACATCCAGAATGCGATGAGGCTCAAAATTGAGAAAATCAAGTGTGATGTGCCTAAACTAAGTAACCTGGGTGGCTGCACCCCTACTGGCAAGTGTGGAAGATTGCTCGCCCCACTGCCCTAGTTCAAATTTAAGGAGGTATCGGAAACAGATATCCTGGATATCCTAGAGCGAATCAAACCGAGGAACTGTAGGGCTGATATATACCCGGCATCTATTGTTAAATCCTGTGCGGTGCCACTCGCCCTTCTCATCACCAAATATGTAAATTCCTCCTTTCTATAGAGCCACATTCCAAAGACATTAAACAGGTTTGGATTTCCCTCCATTTGAAAAAAAACACTCTGGACCCAAACCTGGCAGGTAATTACTGCCCTATTACAACAATTCAATTTTTACTCAAGAGTCTGGATAAGGTCTTTCATCTTCAAATCCAAGATTTCTTAAGTCTTCATAATATCTTAGGTCCAACACAATCAGGCTTTAGATAAGCTCACAATACTGAGTCCACTCTATTGGATCTTAAAGTTAACATCATACAGTACTGTGAAGAGGGAAAGCTGCTCTCCTGATGCTACTGGACCCAACTGCAGCATTTGATCTGGTAGACCATTCCATTCTACAAGATTGACTGCAAGATTATACCTCCTTTTCTAGTGAAGCTTCCAGTTGGGTTCACTCGCTCCTGTCAACCCGGACAGCCAGAGTTCATTATGAAGATGCAGTGGGTGAGGGTAATGTGCTATCCTTTGGAATGCCACCGGGGTCCTGTGTGTCCCTCACTCTTTTTAACAACTTCACCCTTCCTCTCTTTGAGTTGTTGGCTACAGAGGGCATTGTGTATGTTAACTATGCTGATGACAGGCAGTACCTTGCACCAGTGTCTAGCAATCATATCCTTGATACAGTGGCAATAAACACCATTTACACCCATATTCAATTATGGATGCTGTACAATGGATTGGCTCTGAACAATGCCAAAACTGAGATTATGATTACCGGCACTGCACGATAACTATGCATATTGGATACTGCTTATCAATTTTTCCAAATTGTAGACTGACCCTGGCAACGCTTCCTAAAGTCAAGACTCTTGGAGTAGTTCTGTATCAAGCACTTCCTACTATATAAAGCTCCTTGCTCCACTCAGACCTTTCCTTGACTCTTCTAATTGTGCAACTTTGGCCCGTGCCATCATTGGAGCCTGCCTTGATTATTGCTCCAGCCTTCTGCAGGGCGTTGGAAGAGGAGAAATGAACCATCTGCAGGTGGTGCAAAATAACGATGTTCTGGTGGGAATGGGGCTTTGCAAAAATGATCATGTATCGGAGGCTAGGAGATCCCTAAATTGGCTATCAATTGGAAGACGTTTTATGTTTCAGACCCTGTGCATTACCCAAGCCCAACCTATCTTTCTAAACAGCTTTCCTGGCTACCCATCAGGCAAGAACTACGGTCTAATAACTCATACCCCGTGCAAATCCCAAAGGGCAAATTGTCTCTCATGTTGTATGGTTGTTTTTCCATGGCAGACGCGCTTGTGGAATGCTCTGCCTTCTGACCTAAAGTCGTGCCCCTCTTTAGCAACCTTTAAACACAGAGTGAAGACCATTGTTTTCAAATAACTGATGTTCTGACCTCTTACTGGCCCTGCTGTGTGACATTTTGTTCCTTGTGTGTGCATCTCCTGTCTAACCACTGCTATGCCTATGGACTCTGATCCAGCACTATAGAAATAAAATAAATACATAAATAAAAATGTCTAGGATGTGGATGGAGGTGGGGTCAGCCAGGTCTCGGTGATGAAGATGGTGTCAAGATTGTGTGTAGTGATGAGCTTGGTGATGTCAGCTGCATGGGTGATAGCTGAGAGGAAGCTGGTGTGCATCAGCCTCTGTGTTGCGAATGGTGAGAGGGTTCTGATGGTCTTCAGGCTGATGTGGGTGAGGTTGCTGCAATGTGGAGTGCCTGCCTTAGAGGAGGGGTGATGTCATTGACATTGGCGTTGCCTGGTGATGGAGAGGATTGCCTGATTAGTACACAGCCCAGAGGGACACAGTGAAGGGATTTGGGATTGTTGTGGTGTGGTTTCCCTAGGCTCTCCCTGTTTGCCCTATCCTATGTATCTCATCTGAGTGATGTCCCTTGTGTTGCAGTATTCTGTAAAGGAGAAGCAACTGATTTACTACAAATCTACCTCACGCAACTGTACTGGTCCTGGCCCCCACTGCCCTCTCTCATCTTGTCCCTGAGCCCCACTTTACCTGAACCACAGGGAGAGCAGCATCAGGAAATTCCAGGATATATCGTTCACACACTGTAGCTGAATAGGCCATCTAATTCAGGATTGAATAGGAAAGTCACACTCATGGTTCAGTTTACTTCACTGAATGTTGAAGTGCTTTTCTGCATGTCTTCCCAGTTCCTTCACTGGAGTACTCACTGGAGTACTCATAATATCCTTCTACTTCATGTTTTCCTTTCAGGTTGCTATCATTTGGACCTGGGCATGATGTGTGGGATATCAGAGCACTGAGTTTGTAGGTAAGTATTCCTTCTTGCCCTTATGACTATTGTGTGCTTTCAGCTGGTGGTGCAGCATTCATGAGTGCAGACAGTTATGTTGTGTGATGCGTGAAGACAGCTATGAATAATTTGGGTGTGTGGTGCACAGATACAGTGGTGCAGAGTCCAGGTGCACGATGTGTGAATACAGCAATGTAGTGTTAAGGTGCACAGCTACAATTCCAGCAGTGCGGAGAGTGGTTTGGTAAGTATTAGTACTAACATGTGAATGTTATTTCCTCTATTTCCGTTGAGGTTGCAGATAAGGCCTGGATCATGGATAAACACGCAGCAAAACATATCAGAGGCAATTGGACTAGAGGGCAAGACAACAAGGACAGAAGGTAAGCAGGTGTTCAATGCTGCAATGCTAAGCATTGGGTGTATCCATAGGTTTGGTTTAAATGCCTATCCAGGTTCAAGATCCTCTGTTTTTTCGTTTAACCTTGTCAAATCATTTGACTTGCTGTAATGTGTAGTGCTGCCTCCCCTGTCTCCATTTACTGACTAGCCAAGTCCATGAGCTCCAACCTGAGCCCATTCCACAGCCCTTATTCTTGAACTGTGTTCTCTCTAACTGGGATGGAGCCCTTGGATAATATAAGGGCTCTGGCACTGGCTACACTCAGTGTTATAGGCCTGGCTACTAATGATGGCACTGGTACAGTGCCCTGTCCGTATTGCCTTATGGTATGAGTAAGGAGTCAATGTAATTCACTTTAGCATTATTTTCAATGGAAACAGAATTAACACAGCTACGCTCCCTTTCATTCCCAGTCTGCCTTTTTAAATATCTATGTTTTTCACAGTCTGAAAACCCTCAATCCCCTGTAAGGTTATGGATCAATGGCCACTGGTCCACATTTCCAGCTATTGATTATTCAATCAACTTTGCAATGGCTACACTAGACAGTGCTCCCAGTGCAGAAATTCTATTGGATTCCAGTTTAAGCTTACCTTCCATTGGCTTTGAATATGCTCAGGAATCAGGATATAATTTACACTTGCAAAATACAATATCCTATTCGTATTCTGTTAGTAATAATGTATCACCCCCTGTACACCATGCACAGAAGAATGCTATGTTTGCTACAGGAAATTCAATATCACTTGGCTTTAACTATAGTGAGAAAGCACTGTTTCATGTTACACTAAAATATCAAAGTATTCTATGTGGAATGAGCCCCCTAGTGGTAATTATCTACCATTCCTCCCACCCTTGATACTTAGCAGTGAAATGGTTCTAGAGGGCCTATGTCCAATTACATTGGGGGATTTGTTATACTCTCCTATGAATTATTCTTTAAGTCACACAGCCACTAGCGAGCCTCTTTCTTTCTTCTGTGAAAGTAGATCTGCCTCATGTAAATATGCTTCAGGCTCTTTCATGGACTAGGCCTTTTCATCTCCAGATACTATTCCCCTCCTTGGCAGCATTTACAATCCTAGCTGTCCCTAATCAACCTGATTTAGTCCCACATATGTCACCATTACCTCACACATTTTGATTGATCAAGTCTTTCCATCAGCTTGCTTAATAGACAGACAGTACCAGAGAATAGATCCACCAATCCTCATACATTGATCACATTTCTGAACATTGTGAACATTGAGGGCTGCACACTATGGACAGTTTTGAATTTGAAACCATATTTCTTTCCATATTGTATTGTAACAACATGACACTTTGATGATCCTATTCTGTAGAGAAGAAACTTGTGACTTCAAATCAGCGTTCTTTTGATTGTAAGTCACATGGTTATGGAATTATATTGAAAATGTTGCATAGGGTCTGAAATGTCATTTTGAAATATTAATTGTGCATTTGTATTTCAATTGGTCTTACACACATATCTGGGCTTGCCTGCAGTTAGTGATTGACCTGGATCACCTGGCAGGCGTTTATTTTATTTGTAAACCCTTTCATGGCTTCACCTGTGGAATTTTATTGGAAGGACCATTCAAAGTAAATGAAGTGCAGTAATGCTACTCTGAAGCTGTCAAATAAGAAAAACAGGGCTCTCACCATGTGGTTAGTCCTGATTCCTATCAGCTCAGAACACCTTATCCTAGCCTTTGCTATAATGCATTAGAATGCATTTATTAAGAATACCCTCCTAAATATTGGTGGCAACATCCCATTACCCACATAACCTTGGAAGGTGGCACTTTGCAATGAAACCTTTAAATAGTTTCTTTGATGCCTTTAAATATGTAGATCTGTTTTCCCTGTAGCAAATTCTTAATAAAACCGCCCCCACAACAAGGTTGAGTTGAACATGAGTTCAGCTTGGAATCAGGTTTTACTGGGGTGCTGACAAAGCCAGCATTAGCCACGTCAACTCAGAACATCATATAATTCCTATGCACGAAATGCTTGGTTGTTTCTTTTGTATTGACAGTGAACAAGCTAAGTACCCTATCTTACTTTCTATGCCTTGGTGTTCAACATATCCTGAATAAACAGCATATTGCAATTTAAACACTCTAATTGTTTTTATTCTTCATATTTAAATACAGAGGTGCTTCATTTGAAATACCTAATTTAAGCTTATAACATGGCAAAACGGTTGTCACAAGTGCAGTTACATGTGCAGTTACATTTGTATTCTGTTTTATAATGCAAACTAATTTTTCTTCTGTGCTTATTTACATTCTCACATATTTACTTTCGCAATGAAAGTGTTCATGTTTTAATATGCATTTTCATCTCTTCATGTGTAGCAGGAAGCAGAAACTTAAAATGAATTAAAACCCAAGTCTTGGGCCTTGAAAATATATTTTTGCTTATGTAGCTTAGAGGAATGTTCCAGGGGTTCGGCAAATGTGAGCCATTTGTCGGGTCTATCCATCAGAGTAGGAGGTAAATATTATGTTATTATTATTATTTATTTATTCTTATGCACCACATGCCCATAGGCCTCAGGGCGCACATCAAAGATAAACAATCCATGCAACAGACTAGCCAGAAGCAAGATGGAGAAAGGCAACCAAAAGCCGGTGCTACGAGTGGATTGCCGCCGGACTTGCAAGATTTAAAGGCACCTGGCTTGCAGGTAACATGGGGGGATTACAACCTCAGTGGTCTGGGAAGTCAGGCGCCGGTAAATTGTAAATCCCCATTCCCATTTGAGTCCCATAGGACTCAATGGGAATGGGGATCATGGTAGCACCAGCACCTTTATTAACAGTGCTGGTGCTTCAGTGGAACTCTGCGAGCGGGTGCTGTTCCGCCTGCTAGGTCTGACTATGGTGGGTGGGACGGCACCCGCCCTCAGAGTTGGACTGTGCCGGTCCAGTAATTACAGTGCCAGTAGGCTTACCGGCACTGTTTTTACCCAACTGGCACTGTTATAATGAGGCCCAGGGAGTTGGAGGATCTCATTGTCAGTGGGAGGGTGTTCCATTCTCTGGGAGCATGCACAGAAAAACTCACACCTCCAAATGTAGCCAACCTGAACCAAGGCTGTTTAAATTTGTGTTTGTCACTGGAGTGAAGATGCCTAGACGGTTGATATACAACAACCAATCGCTCTGAGGGATGCACAGGAGCAATAGAAGTCCAGCACTTGTCAGACAAGGATAACATTTTGTGAATAATCCTTTGCCTGACAGGCAACCAATGCAATGTCCTGTGAGAGTCCGTGATATGGTCTTGTTTCCGAAGACCAAAAACCACCCTCACAGCACTGTTATGGATGGTTTGAAGTGACTGAAGATCCCCTGTGTTGTCCTCATTAAGAGACTGTTACAGTAGTCAAGTCTCGAGTACCTACATACCCCAGGTGTATCATTTTTGAGATAAAACCCCAAGTCATGAATGAAGTGAGGCATTATTTTGGTGACTCTCACTTTAGATTAGATTCAGGCAGTCTGTATTTCTCTTTTATGTTCTCATTCAATGCACCTGTCAAAGTTGGTCATCATATAGTCAGGTATTTGCCCCATTTACCAGCTTTCGGGATATTATTGCCAGGATGTTCCAATTTTTACCAACTAATGGCACAATGTGATGTGATACTCACTTCATTCCTTTCCTATACTATCAACACCCCACATACTCATGCCATTGCCATGTAAGTTTTAAAGGAAAGGTTCACTCACGTATTTAATTCTACCAGTTTTAACGACATCCGAATCGCACAATGATTTCAAGAAACCACAGAGATATCTGAATATTTGTCCATCAGTTAGACTCAGACGATTTATCCTGTTACTTAGATTGGAGCAATTCCCTACGTTGATGGTTACGGGAAGAAAAGCTAAGATGGCTGTTACATTGCGACTATGCCGTCTATGTAAAGTTCAAGATCAGTTGGATACGGCAAAGCATCTCTTGACTGAATGCCCCGAGATGGCTAGTACATTTAATCCCCTTCTGGGTTGTTATGTTCATGATAATGAGTATATCAAGGATGACCTTTTCTGGAACCACTGCATTAATTCCAACAGTATGCGTCTGTTGATAGCTTTGTATACTATCTGGCTGAGGATTGAAGTTAGACTGGATATAACACTTTAAGCAACTGTATTGATCGAATAATTGTATCATAATAGTTATTCTATAGATAATCGGTGTGGTGTATATTCGTTTTTATGAAGGTGATCTTTTTTCTTCTATTTCATATTTTTACTTTTTTTTTTCTTTTCTTCGTTTGCTTCTTTTGATATGTTTTATTTTTTATACTATGAGATTGGATTATGTTTCATTAATATGAAATGTATTTTTGTGTTTTGTGTAAAGTTTATAATCTAAACTATATCACAACAAATAAATAAATAAATAAATAAATAAATAAATAAATAAATAAGTATCACACAATATATGTCACTGTTTTTAACTTTTTTTAGTGGCGCATAACTTACACTTTGAAAGATTAACATCTATGAATTGCACCTGTTCCCATCTGCCATGTTATGCCATGTCATGGCGTTAGTGCACTACAGAACTAAACGTACTGTCTATGAATGAATGAAATCACATTTCTGCACACAAATGTGGAAGCAACTTACTAATTCAATGTATACCTGCATCTATGTTGTTCATTCTCTTGGCACAAAAAAGCACTTTCTAAATGTTACTGTATTGTATGCGTAATGAATTAAAGGAGTAGCAGTGTTTATATATCTGTATTAAAATTTAAATTGTGAAATACATTGATGGGAGGCATTCAAATGGTGTATTGATATCAATATACAAACAACATCACATATATGAATCTAGGTCTCTCTTTAGATTTGAAATAGGCAGAGCTCCAAGAAAATGTGCCCGATTATATAACTAATGTGTCTTTTTTTGTATTCGTAGTCGGTTTCTTCTTCATGTCTTGATAGATTTCATGTACAATAATTCACTTAAATAGCCATGCCGATTATCCAGTGTTATGCCAAGTCTCAATCCAAAATCCTAATGTATCTATTTTCATGCAGTGCTTGAAATTGTCAATGCTCAGTAGATTGGTTGCCAACCCAAATCTCTCAACCATTTGGGTCTACAGGGCAGGAGAAAGGCAGGTCGTGTAAAGCACTTTGCGGGTGAGTGTGTTATTGCATATCAGGTTTCAACTGCCAAAAACATGTAAATTGAGCGGAGTGCAAAATATTCTCATAACAGACTTTTGAAGAGCCCTGTTCTGTCTTCCCATATAATTGTCATAATCTGGCCATTAAAGAGTGCCACATTGACATGTTGGCTATAAACACCATCTGGTGGAATATAAATCTTGTGGAACTGACTAGTTAAGCAGATCTACTTTGTGTTGCTAAAGGAAACTGTAATATTCTACCTTTATTTTATATACCAATTCAATGAAAGAACTTTGTTAAAGGGATATTTTGGTCATGCTTCTCTAAAAAAAAAAACTTTGAAATTCAGAGAAAAAAACATTATTAAAGGGACATTGTGCTGCAGCGTAAAATCGAAAAACCAAAGAAATTCGTCAGTTATGATAAGCAATGTAAGCCATTTTTTCCTGTCCCAAAAACAAACCCACAGTGTACATTGTCCATGGACTGTATCCTGGCCCAGTGGCCACTAATCATCAATAATGGGAAAGTAGGCCACTGTTCATGGTATGCAGCCATGGCCAGTGTTTACAAACCCTGGGACATGGGCGTCAGCCCTATTCCAGGCCCTGCTATCCATCTCAGAGTATACATTAGTTATTGTTGGAGGCCAGGTTCACCGCCCATTATAACCCTGTAGCTGGTCCCTAACTCCCCTTTGCATGTGGTTGTGTGTCCCTGAAACAATACTCACCGTCACGTTGTCAACCTGCTGTAAAAGGAATCAACCTGAACATTAAGAATAACAACAAAGTTGCAAGTCTTGACAATATGCATAAATATTTGCATACACAGAACTAAAATGTCAAAGTCTATCCATGTATAACAGACACATGGGAAAGACACAAATTCAATACACAAGGTTTACCTGCTCTACTTGGTTTTTGTCATATTGTGATAGTATTACAGGAGGCTCTTTTGAAGCAAGAAAAGATAAGATAGGTTAAAACATGTATTAAATATAATGGCTAGGGAGGTACACATTGCGATAGGTAGAACTATAAAGGTAGCAGCATCTTCCACTTGTGTTATTTTTGCTTTTAACAAGACTAAGGGCCTCATTATGACCCTGACCCTAAAAGGTGTCGGCGCCGTTAAACCCTTAACGCCTGATTAAGAGGTCCCTTTGCGGGACCCGACCTTAACGGCTGGTTTTACCAGCCGTTAAAGTAGGGTGCCGCAAAGGGACCTCGGTGCTAATTACGGTACCGCAATTTGCAATACCGTTCTTAGCGCCTTCCCCAGTCCCATTGAGCCCTATAGGGCGAAAATGGGAATGGGGTAGGGCCATGGTGAAATGGGGAAATACGGCCCGCCAACCTTGGAATGGGGCGGTATTTCCCCATTCCACCATGGCGGACTCGTTAAAACACAGGCACCAACTTTGGTGCTAATAGCGCCATGGTTTAGCGCCGGGGTTGTAATGAGGGCCTATACATCCTAACCATGGATAAGCCCTTAGCACAACCTACCAAAACACCTTTTCTCCTTTAGTGTGGTTGGACGACCTGTAAAGAAGAGTGCCCATCACAGTATGCACCTTCCGTACGAGAAGCAAAGAGATAACTGAACAAAAGGAGAAATAAAAAGTATTTACAGATGTATGATGCTATACATTCTAGTAGTATGCATATAAATGAATGTAGCATACTGCTGTTGTTTATTACACCTCTGAATTTTTCAAAAGTTCAAGATGAAAACAAAAATAAACCTAGTATGAAATACCTGTTGTACTTCTGTAATGTCACATGGTACAGTCATCAAAGTCAGCACAACAGTTTCCTTATGTGGGACAAAGATAGAAATATGGATGATTCTAATTAATGTACACTTATGAAAAGAGTTTTTTGAGAAGAATGCAAGCACATACATTGTTGAAATGAATGAGGATGACCGTAAACTCAGAAAGTAAAACCCATATAAAGATACGCGCATACATGCTCACCGGGCTCTTGCTGATGAAACGGATAGCATAGCTAGCGTAGTGGTTTCATCCTTGTTAGATATATTGAAGATGGACAAGACAAGATTTCATATTGATTACAGCAGCAAACAAGAGTGAATAATGCATTTGGATCAGGCAATACACTATCATAACATAATGCAGTTAAGATTGTTATTCACTGTCATACCCAAAAATCAAAAAATGAAAGAAATCAACCTAATTACTGTCACAAAAATCAAATGACAATGCAAATGTTTGCTAGATGAAGAACCCAGTTGTACATATTTGACAGAATTCAATATTGGACAATCCAAAGGGATTTGTACCTAAAAAAACAATAGTGTGCAACAAAGGATAGATAAAAATAACTAGTTGTTCCCGGCATAAAATACACTTTTTTAGCATATCTTAAAGGTCAACATTGGTTGGTAATTCATAGGGTCACTTCTGTCTCCCTTCTTAAATATCAGAATTGCCACTGATTCCTTCCAGGAAGGGGGCATAGGTCCTTGTGACTTATTAATGGTCATTGTAAAGGCTAAATGCATCAGATGGGATGCATGGTAAAAGACCAGTATCTAAGTTCCTTCGATCACACAGGTCACTATGATGTGTCTTTGTAAACACTAAATGTCAAACTTGTTCCATTGCAGAGTCCCCCTGATGGCATAAGATTGCGTAGTAGCATATTTACAGCACAAACTTTCAGTTTTAGCTCATGAGGAGGTATTCGTCCTACAGCATTTCGCTCTTTAGAGACTTGAAGGATGTTTTATATCTCTGGTTACCTTTACCACCTGCAAAAGCATGCAACAATGTACCTATCCTTTTTTTTTGCTAAAGCATTCATCTTAAACATAGGCAATTAGCCTGCTGTTATGTCCTTTTATTCAGGTCCTCTTTGGCTACAATTACCAGACTTGGTGCAGGTCTGGACACTCTAATTGTACCACTGATGGTATCAAATCCCCAAGCTTAATACTCTATGCATCACAAAAAACAGAGAAAACAATGACAAGCCACGTGCTTTTCTTTCACAATAGCACTCATTGGCTTTTATCTGAATTTGTCTACACGGGACAGAATTCAAAAGCAGCTTATCAAACACAGTGGGTCTCATTACAGGTTGGGCGCAAAGGGATACCGGGCACCGGAATGGACACCAGTGCCGGTAATCCCTTTGTGCGCTATTCCGAGTTCCCTTAGCGGGTCTCTTCCTTAACGCCTGGTTTTACCAGGCGTTAAGGACAGGACCCGTTAAGGGACTTTAGAGACAATAACGGTACCACAATTTGCGGTACCGTTATTAGCGCCTTCCCATTGAGCCCTATGGGGGCTCAAATGGGAATGGGGAATGGCTTTTTCAATGGGGACTTACCGGTCCCGCAAAGGTCGGAATAGACCGGTAAATCCCCATTGAACGAGGGTGGACTCGGTACCGGTATTAGAGGTAGTCACGGCGCTAATAGCGCCATGATTACCTCCAAACTCGGAATGAGGCCCAGTTAGAAACACTCATGTACGTGGCAAAAAACATTAGAAAAACTCTTTAGAAATACCACTGAGAAAATATGGAACATTTCACATTTTAGCTATACAGTTCAGTGATGAGAAAACACTCTGAAACCCCTTCTTTTTTTTAAACACCAAACCCCTCACACGAAACGTGGCAGGCATTCTATTTCATGAAACTTAAGATGTCACTCCTATGCTTACCAAGCTTTAGAAGTGTTCTGCCTGCGTATGAGGCTGTTGGCAAAACCCCTTCTCCGGCACACAGGCTCTGTGCTCCCATCAGCCACTGTAGTCAGTTCAGTAAAGGACACCCAACGCCCTCCTTTCTCTCCAGCAGGCTTTCATCACACACGGTAGCTCAGATCACTGCACATGCTTTTCACAGCACCCCAAACCCTCCAATTTTCATTTTTTCTCTCAAATCTCTACTTGATCCCTCTTTCTACCTGCAGAAGACCCCTCCTTTGCACTTTATCTCCCTTTTCAAGCCATCTCTCTGCCGTCCCACTTCGAAAGTATATTATTTACCAGTCCTGGGCAAGATGTGACCCATTAATCAGACCTCCGCTAGCATGGGCAGGCCTCCAGTAAATTTCCAGAAGTGTTTTATTTACTTTGTTATCACTTTTGTACACACTTGATTCTCCAGGCCCGAATCCCCAAGCAACATTACCATCCTGCTCTGAGTTTTCTTTGCTAACTGAATTCCACAAATTCATTGCACCCTGAGCCTCATGTCCACACACCATGGATTGTTTAGCAATGTGTGCATTTTATTTTCTAAGCCATAATCGACAGTCTACACCTTCAGTTTGCACCATGGGATGTGGACTGGGCTAATCCCACTTCAATCACTAATTTGGTTAACGTTAAAGTTAAAGTTAATGGGTTAGTACTTAGTAATTAGCATATTAATTGTTAGCCTTCATTGTCATGCTGCGCTATACTATTCTATTCAATTAATTCAAGCAATAATATGCTTGCACCTTTCTTTGGTTTGTATTGGATTTGCATCAGTGTCTCACATCAGTGCTAAGCCACACACATCGGCTGCAGGCTGCAACAACACCTTCATACACTGTCTATAGCGGTATGAGGTCCCGCTAAAATTCTTTCATGTCCAAAATTCACACCACTAATTCCTACACTTATCTGCCTTTTGTTTCTGTAAGGTCCTAAATAGAATAAGGGCCTCTGCAGAAACAAAATGCTACCATACCTCCATCAACCCATGTCAGATGATAATGTATGAAAACATATATATTTTTTTCCATTACCAACAATTGTCTCAATAATCAACCATCCATTCAGTTTCATTCAGTTTCATGACATCCAACCTGTGAATGTGCATTCTGTTTATGCCATTTGCATATCCCTTTTTTGTGTAAATATAAAACATGTTTGTTAATCTTTTTTTGTTTAACTCTTTTTTTAAAGCTTCACAGCTCAAATTCATATAACATTTTACGTCCATCAAACATTGCTGCAACTATCATAAAATAGTTTTTTAAAAATAAAAAGAAGAAAATAATCAATACATTAAATGAAATGGCGATACATGTCCAAACCTAGAAATACACATGTTAAATGCATGTAATGGTGTAGGTTAAGTACATGAAAAAAATAGTTAAACATGTCTGAACTGAGAACTCCTTCAGACTGGTTGTGGCATATCTGTCACAATGCCCAATTCTGTGACGGAAACTTTGCGCAAATGCAATGTTTGCCAGATAGGGTTGTGTCCATGCCACACATTTTCTCACAACATGGGTGCAGGCTTCCATTCTCCACATCCATGTTTCTCATTTACGCTTGCCAGCTTGACCATTTTCTCCCCCTTTTTTGGTCCAGGCGATTTCTGGTCCAGTGGCTTCCAATCCGGCGGTCTTCCAGCTCCAAGGACACCCTCCAACGACACCCAGCTCCCCGTGCGTTGGTGAAGGAAGGAAGTAAACAATCTAAATTGGAAGAGAAACAGACAGGTTACATATCAATCAAAATACTTTATTTTATATATATTGCTTTACCCCACTTCCCTTCGCAACCTGGGAAAATATTTTTTTTTATGCATTGCACAACACATAAATACAAGATCTAACATCTCTCCCTTTTACTTGGCCCCCACCTGGAAACAAATATATGTGTTAACAGCATATAAATATATACCACAGCTCCCTTCGCAGCCCTCTGAAAACAAATATATTGATTAAACATAATGAAAACAATTCAAACACATCCCCCTTTTTCTTTTAACTATTTGGAAATCAACATGTATACTACCTACCATTACCTAAAAATACAAGTGTACATTCTTATTTATCATTATATAGTGGCCATGTAGTTATGGTTAAGTTGCTGTTTCCATAGGAAGAGCACTTTTTGGGCGGCTTATAACTTCGCTCTCCCTTGACGGATCCTCACCAAACTTTGCAAAAAAAGTAGTTGGGTCACTCTGAATTGATTTGCAAAGTTTGGTGGGGGAAAAAACTTTGCGCACGGCTACAGCCCGAACCGCTGGACGGATTTACACCAAATTTGCGGCAGGAGCGGCGGCCTGGGCCCAAAAGCGTGCTTTCGTAAATGTGGTGTAAATCTGTCCAGTAGTTTTTTTAAAAATGACTAAAATGTAAGGCAAAAAAATTACTGATATCTGCGTTCGCTTCGCGGACGGACTTCCCTGTTCGCTCCGCGGACAGCACCCCGATTGGCCCATGGGCTTGCGTCATGTCCGCGGACATGCGACGTGTTCGCTGATTGGACGGCGAGGGGCGTGGAGCGCGTCAGATTTTCTGTGGCGCCCGCCATCTTGTATTCGCAGTCGACCGCGTACAGCGCAGTGAAACGTGGATAAAAAATTGCATTTAGTGCTGTGTGTTGGTGTGTAAGAGTGTTTGGGGAGGGTGGGACAATGCTTTGTTTTTTTATGTGCTAGATGTTTTTGTTGCATTCGATTTGTCTGCGGAGAACATGGCTGTTCTGACATTTTGTAAATAAACTAAATGGTGGGGTGTTTAGAGGACGGAGTATGTGTCATTTTTGTTCGCAAGGAAGGTAAAAATGAGCTATGAACACTCGCGGTGTACTTAATTGTTCGTAAATACACAAACTGGGGGTGTCCTCAGGACGCTGTCCGTATTGCAATCTGTCTAGTTGAATGTGTTCTAAGAACACTCACAGTGTGCCGAAATGGTTGCAATTACACAAAATGGGGGTGTTCTGAGAACGTTGTTTGTATTGTTCGTTGTCAGGGTGAAAGTGTTTTAAGAGCACTCCTTTTGTTCGCTAATAGTACAATTTCCTTGGGGCGTCAACTGACTTTTTGTCCACTAAAGAAACGATAAATCCGGCTGGTGTGCGTCGACATTATGTGATAATCCTATGACTGGCGCTATTGACCTGGCTGACTTGCTTTTGTGACACTAAATTATATCTCCCGCCACTAAGCCTGATATTATCAAAGCATTCATATTCCCCGCCTCTCTCCGTGACGTTACAGTGTGCATAATGAAACGCGCCCAGTCGTCTCCAGTACTACGCGACTTTACACAGAACCCGGAAGACAACAGATATTATGTCACAACACAGCGCGCCACAATTCAGAATATGAAACTGTGATTTAAAAGCAAAGAGCAATATTGTAAATGTTGTAAAGTACATTTATTTGACATCAAATGTTTAGAGAATATTCAGCAATTTGCATTTGTCTTTGTTGTCGATCCGCAAAAGTTCTTGTTGAGACACGCGATGTTCCTTTGCGGTACAGAGAGTGTTAGATCAGGTTACAACTCAGTGCGCCACAATTCGGAATATGAAACTGTGGTTTAAAAGTAAACAGCAGGATTGTACATTTGGTAAAGTACATTTATTTCACATGAAATGTTTAGTGAATATTCAGCGATTTGCTATTGTATCTGCTGTCGATCAGCAAAAGTTTATTTGGAGCCGCATGTTGTTCCTTTGCGGTAGATAGGCTGTTGGTTTATGATAAAAGCAGTAAATGGTCTCTCTGATAATCGGAAGGTTGCTCCAACAACGAGCCATTAGACCACCGTATTGGTTGGTATGTTGTTTGTAGCCGCTAGTACTGCGTAAGGGCATATTGGTCCTTGGCGATTGTCCCATAAAATGGTGAGGGTCATGAAGTTGCATATTTGGACTTGCACCTGGCAGTTGAAGACCCCATCCGCTGGAGTCAGTAAATCGTGACATAGACAAAACGGGGCCACGTACCTGTTTTAAAAACATAAATTAGTCTCACCAGCCGATCTTCATTAAAAATCATCATTTTATTTATTAGGGCGTGAAACTATTTGCTATCGAAGATAGTGCAACAGAGTATGTTAATAATAAAATAATAATATTTTCCCATTCATATAACGCTAAGAACTGTGAGGTATCTAAGCGGTGCTTATTATTAACCACGGTGTGTGGTGCTCATTTATCGACCACGGAAGGATGAAAGGCTGAGTTTGGGCTTGCCGGGATTTGAACTTGCGTTAGCAAGCTGTGCACGGATGTCAAAGCGAGCGCTGTACTCGCTGTGCCACTTGACAGGCTACAGTAAAGTGGCACAGGCAGTAGAGCGCTTGACCGCCTATAGACCGGTTAAATTATTTCTATTAACCCACTCTGTGTCGTCTGCCTTTTTCAGAGCCCTCTAAACGACAGGGGATCAATTCGGCGGTGATAGTACGCGGAAGAAAACATTATGCCACTTTCAACGAACAAGTTCAACTTCAGCGGTCTTTAATGCTACGCTATTGTAATTATATTTGGTATAAAGTAATGTAAAGGTTTACTTACAGTACAATTGCAATTTCCATTGTCTACGAGTGGTGCAGTCCGAAAATACGACTCCGCGTGTGCCAACGATCTTTCGCATAGTGATATCATATGTAAAAGTGGTTTCGTTTCAGAAACTTCATCTTTATCTTCTCTTACATTTTAGCAACACTCCTTCAAGAGAAGTCTTTCATCACAATCTCTGTCTGTCAAGGTCAAAACACAATACAACCTTATAGTCTGCTTCGTGAGCCTCTCCGGGGCCCGAGAAAAAAATGAAGCAGCTGACCTTCACTGTGAACGAGCATAAATTCTTACTTTGCAACATTCTGTGTAAAGCCATCTGTAGAAGTTGGTTTTTGCACGCCATGTTTGTATATTGTTTGCGTGATATTAAAAAAAGTTTGTTTAAAGGACGTTATGGTTCTAAGTACAGCCGAAAGACCCCTGAAAATAGCAAGTTATGGTAAGCTATGAAAAATAACTCGCGCCAACACCATGCACTGCTAAGACTAACACCCAGGACATCAAAGATGACATCGCAAATGTCATTGATGAAATCACTGATGACATCACATGTGTATGTACTTTTCATGGAATTTGTGTACTAGGGATTTTCATTATAATGTTCCGAAAAAAGTGTCAAGGATATTGCAATAAATATCATACCGTTATTAGTGCTTTGAACGATGCATTTATATCAATAAATAGCATTGTATTATGGGATTCTATGTAGTATACTGAGCTGCTAATGGAGAAAGATAGCATTGTGTGCAGAGTACAAGATAAAAGTATAATATTTGTAATGTTAATATGTGGAATAATGAAATGATAATTGTCCTGAAATGTTGGAAAATTCACAAAATGGGGGTGTTCTGAGGACATTATTCGTATTGTGTGATTGCTTAGCTGTATGCAATGAGGGAATGGTACAGAGAGTAAAGTGGACGCCGTCCGCGGACACCGCGACTGTTCGTGGACAGGGCGTGGTAAATCCGGGTTTTTCCAGGAAATCCAACATGGAAAGAAGACTGTACGGATCAGCCAATCAGATGTTGAGGTTGTGGATTTGTGTTGAAAGAGACTGTGTGTGGTGAAGATGGCAGAAGTGGAGAAAGTCAGGGTGTTGGTGCTCGGAGATATGTTTGTGCATGGTTTACAGCAGTACGCTGAATGCAGGCATGTTGCAAAGAACTTTGATGTCAAAGGAGTGGAGGTGGTGTGGAGCACTGTGCCTGATTGCAATGTACAGGGAATTGTACAAGTTTGTGCGGATATGGCCACGATGAACAGTCCGCATGTGGTAGTTTTGCACTATGGTGCTTTCCATTTGGGCAACGTCAGTGCCCCTATTTTGTTGGCTGATTTGGAACGCTTGGTTCAAGCCGTAGTGAAGATCCTTCCAAATGCGAAAGTAATATTTTCTGGATTACTACCTAGGGCAATATGGGACAATAGTTCAGTTTTTTGTCCTCAGCAAAACATTGCTAGGTGTGTCATCAACCGAGGCATGTGTGCCTTCATGCTTAGAGCTGGTATGTTCTTCTGTAACGATGAGAATATTGATGCCAGTAATGCTGTTAATTTTAAAGTAGATGGCATTTCTTTATCTTTTACCGGAAATGCCTTTTTATTTTGGAATGTAAGGGTTGCTTTGGAGAAGGTTATGTGAAGATTTTAGGAGTACAGTAAGAAAAAAAAACAAGAAAAAAAATATAAAATAACAGGTGTCTGTCAAGCATCTGTAAAAAAAAAAACGGCTCTTTTTAGAGCCAACTTCAAAGGGGAAATGGGGCACACTATTTAAATTTACATTCACCACGCTCAGATTTTCGTCCGTGGACATGAAAATCACTACGAGGGGGTTAGTATGTTCAATGTTACATGTCAGGGATATTTTGGCTAAGTTGTGTTACTAAAAACCTATGAAATTCAGTGAAAAAACTTTGTTAAAGGGACGTTATGGTTCCAAGTAAAACCGAAAAACCCTTGAAATTTGCCAGTTATGGTAACATAAGCAACCATAACTCGCGCCACCGTGCACTGCTAACACTAACACCCAGGACATCAAAGATGACATCACAAATGTCATTGATGACATAACTGATGACATCACATGGCTGGCTCTCCCTTTTTATCCTTTACTGACATATCGAAGCCACATAGTTTTCTACAGTAACAGTCAGGAAGTAAAAATTGAAAAGGTACTATATTTGTAGAGTTGGGTTCCTGTCACATCATATATGAAACATGTACGTAGCGGAAGATACAGGCTTGAAAGAGAGGAATCCTTTCTGTGCATGAAGATAATCATTATGGTATCAGCACTTTGTCATAGTTTTATTTTTATTACTCTACCTTCCCTCTATATGCTCATATTTGTATACATTATAGTCACTCTCCATAGAGTGAATGGGAAAAAAGAATTTCTTGCATCTACAGCCCAAACCGCTGGACGGATTTCCACCAAATTTGGACCAGGAGCAGTGGCTTGGTCCCGAAAGCGTGCTTTTGCAAATTTGGTGAAAATTCGTCCAGTAGTTTTTTTTTAAAATGACCAAAAAGTAGGTAAAAAAAAATTAGTGATATCTGTGTTTGGTTTGCGGATACACTTCCCTGTTCGCTCCGCGGAAAGTGTCCTGATTGGTCAATCGTCTTGCGTGATGTTCGCGGACATGCAAAGTGTTCGCTGATTAGACGGCGTGGAGCGTGAAGCGCGTCAGGTTTTTTTTTTTTTAATTTTTTTTTTTATTTTTATTTTTATCGGTTTATTACAAACCTTTAAAAAGTTTACAAACAACAAACAGCACTGAACTTCATCAAGAGAGAAATGTCCTTGACAATCCCTTAACAGACTCTTGGCAGTCACTAGCAATGCCCCTCCAAGATCGCTGACGACAATTCAAAACGTTGTCATCCCTGGACATCCATCGACAGGGCGTTCAGTCGATTATCAATCAACATCAGAAATCGAGTTAATGGTAAGATCAGCTTCCAGTCACATCCTTGAAACATGAAAGCCCACCACTCATCCGCACAGCGGGAGGGATAATTAGCTCCCCAAGGCCCCAGATGGAATGTCCTTTCAGAACGAAGTTTAGTGCAGAATAGCACCAAGTGCTTTAGTGTTTCCCTGTCTTTTGAGCATATTCTACACTTCAAGGATGCAACTTTATTTTCTCGCCAAGACGCCAGCCGTTCACTAGTTTTAAATGCATTCAACCGCATCAGCATGAACGCTCTTCGGGCCTGAGGGCCTGGAAATAATTCAATGTAGCGTTGTAAGCTGTAAAAAGGTCTTATCTCGAGCGGGGCGTCCTTCATCATGGCAGCTGTGGTGCGTTGAGTACAGGTTTGTTCCCAGTCGGCACGCCAGATTTTTAATTTAGCAGCGTTCGGGTCATTATGCAGCTGATCCATGGTGATTCCGTGAGTACTTAGGATCGCTTCGCATCTTTTCGACCATAATGATAACATACTGTTAAATGCTGGTGAGGGGTAGTGAAAGATGTCAAATTGTGGAATGTGCTCTCGCAGGCGCGATTTTCGAAATAAGCTTATTAGGGCCCAGCACACCCTTGCGTGTAACGAAATAAGCGAAAGTTCGTACCTCACACAAGCAGTTGCGATCCCCCTGGGCAGCGCCAATACCTTCGACCAAAAGCAGTTCTCCAGCGAAGACCATGTGTCATAACTGCAGCCCAAGGCGTTTTCTGCGACATATAGTAATACTGGGATTACCTTCTGATGATAGAAGGCAAGGACCGGTTTTAGTGAGAATTTCCCATATTTGTTCTGTATGATGGCTGCTTGACTGACCAATTGTTTGCATTTCCTTTTATTTTCAGTTATCCAAGGGCCGTCGTTGATTGATGAGTTTAGTAACATTCCAAGATATTTTACGTTCAGAGTTGTCTTGATGGTGTCGTTACCCAAATACCATCTTGGTTGACTTTTCTTGTTTTGACTTCCGCTATTAAGATTTTTTAGCACCATAATTTCACACTTTTTTGTGTTTATTACCAAGTGGTTTAATGCAACATATTGGGCAACTGCGTTCAATTTCCTCTGCAAACCTACTGGAGTTAGATCCATGAGAACAAGGTCGTCAGCATATAACAGCCAACTTAAGCTGGTCTTGCCGATCTTCGGCGGAAAAGATCTTACGGCGTTAATTGCCAATCCAATATCCGAGATGAATAGGCTGAATATTGCAGCTGCTAAGGGACATCCTTGCTTTACCCCCTTATAGGTTTTAATTGGGGTTGTTACATTTCCAGTTTGATCCAACCGGATTTTTATGGAGGTTTCAGAGTGCAATTCACGGATTGCTGCCAATAAGTCGACAGGACATCCCCAACTTTGCAATTTTGACCACAAGCGGGACCTGTCGATGGTATCGAAGGCACAAGAAAAGTCAATGAAGGCCAAGTAGACCTTAGATTTAGATTTTAATGCTTCCATTTTCAGCAAGTTTAAAACTAACAAGTTTAAAGAGCAGCCCACTTGCTTTACGAAACCTGATTGTCTTTTATCTACGTGATTAGACTCCATTGCCCATTTCACCAGTTTGTGTTGTAACATTGTGGCATAGATTTTCAGGCTGTTGTTTAATCGTGAAATTGGAAAGCCCATCCGGTCCAGGAGCTCTTGATTTTTTTGCTTTGTTAATAATAGACACAATCTCATCTCTTGGAAACGTCAAATTCCATGGATTCGCGGATAATCCCAAGGTGGTAGTCTCAGGGATTTTATCTTTATATAGAGCTTCAAAATGATTGATCCAGGTTTCTTCTGAAACCATGCTGGACTGTAGTGCTATTTGAGGAGCCTGAAAGTTGTTAATGAGTCTCCAAAAATCACTCGTATTTTTGTTTTTTAGAGTAATTAACATCTGTTCTGCGTCATTTTGCACTTGTATGTATTTGTGCATTTTCAACCAATTTTTGTATTTTTGCTTTGCCACCTTTATTTCTAGTTTACGAGTGACCCTGTCAAGAGCCTTAGCTCTCCTTATGGCTGTGCGCATCATTCGTTTTTGCATCAATATCTCAATATCGAAGTAGTGGGCACGGACCATGTTGGGGTTTTTGGAACCCACTTTTACCGTTTTGAATTGTGTCAAAAGATGTTCATATTCAAGATCGGCACTCGGATGACAATACTGGAGCATCACCCCCTTAACTTCGCTCTCCTCTAGTCTTAAGCGAACCCTGTTTGATTCAACCTCGAGCTTGTAAGACCATTTTGGTCTTTGAATGGTGCCGCTTGATACAAACTCCATAAGCAACATGTTATGGTCGCTATGATCTTTTTCACAAATCCTCAACGATTGAATCCTCGGATGTAAAGCTTCGGATACAAACATATAATCAATCGTTGAGGATGAGGCCCCACGGTGCCATGTTTGCCTGGATGGTAAATCGCCACGGGTGTTACCATTCAGCATCTGAAAGTTGCGTAACCTCATTTCGGTTGTCCAGGCCAGTGCCAGTGAGCTTTGGGCTGACTGTGGCTCCTTAAGTAGATCGATGTTTAAGTCGCCACACAGAAGAATCTTTGGGGAGTCTGAATGTTCCATCAGATGATCAATAACTTCGGTGATCTGATCAATGAACTCCATTTTACCTGTACGTAGATGGTTCCAATATACGTTCAATATGATCATCATGTCCTTCTGCAAGTCCCGTCTCCCTAAATTTTCAATGGTGGTTTCCTGAATATATGGAGAGTGATTGACGGAATTTGTAACGCACCAGCCAGAAGTCCTTCTGACCATCGTTAAAAGCCCTGCCATAGGGCGACCCGTCTTAGCTTTTATGGCCGGATTTATTACCAACTCGAAGTCCTGTACGAGTGGTAATTCACTTAGCCATGTTTCCTGTAGGCACACAATTTGAAGCTTTTCTAAACAAGGTTTGTTAAATAGGTGAAGAAACCCTCGAGTGTTCCATGAGGCAACAGAACAAACCATAGGGACTTTAGAGTCCTGGCGTTATTGTCTCTTTTTAACATTTAGCGCCCCGGCAAGCCAATTCCATTCTAGATTTTCAGCTTCAGGTGTTTTGAGCTGTTGACACTCATTAAGAGTTCCGTTGAAAGAATCCTTTCTTTTAATTGTGATTCTTATTTGAGCATTGGAGCCATCGCGTTTAGCAGTAGCCTCGCTAGATGGCAGTTGAGGAGACCTTGTCCGGCGCAGTGATTGGTTGAACCTTTGGATACGGATGTTTGTCAAGAGAGACAATCCTTCCGGTGTCCTTATTGGCACATCTTTCGACAACGATGGTGCTGCAACTGCAAACGAGGGTGCATCCTTTCCATTATTATGCACTCCGCTGGAATGTTGCGGTGGTACATCAGAGAGATTCAGATTGTATACATCGAAACCTAATGAAAACAGTGCTACATTTTCTTTTAATATTGAGTTAATCAGAAGGTTCGATGTAAAATGAAGCAACACCTTGTCGTTCGTGCCTTCCGCTGGAAACTCCACGACTTTTATGTCGTTTGAGGAGATTGCACGAAGGCTTGGAACTAGATGAAGTAACTGAAGCACCGTTCTTCGATTCAAGATCAGATTCTTAATAGGTTCCAGACTCTCGATTGCCAGTTTATATATGGGGACTTTATCCAGCGCTGGTTTTAGAACCTTATCGTGTGAAGTTTGAGGAGGTCTATCAACCGCCAAATCTTTTGGTCTTCTTCGATTGTTTTCAAGGGGATCTTCCTCGATACATTCCAGCAGAGTCCTTACGGGCTCCTTATTTTTATCTGTTTTAATTGACGGGCATGACAGATCCAAGGGTCCCCCTGGTCTGCTGATTTGAGCCTGAGCTATGCAAAAATTCCGCTTGTCGGCCATGGTCATAAACACAGGACTGGCTGTTGGCAGGCACGAGGAGTTCGAATTATCGCAAACTTCAATAAGCTCACAGTGTCTTTCGTGGAACTTATGTTTGAATGTCGAATTGTTACCAATAACTTCCTTAGTACGAGGCTGATTTGTTATTGCAGTGTTTGAAGCGACTTTAACTAATGATGGTACAGCTTTCTCCACACATGAAGTCGGATCAGCTTGAGGACATGGTACAGTGCTTAAGGGCACATCAAAGCTTGTGGGTGAGACAGGTTCTGACTCTACGAATTCTGGGTCATCGTAAGTTGAAAAATCCAAGAGATCAGTTATGTCGTCATCAGATGGGTTAGTATTCTTTAATTGAGATTGATTGACTGAGATCGAGTGTGCACTTTTATGTGATATTAAGACGTCGCTCATCGCTGGAGCATGAGCCGTTAAGGTTTTATCCGAGTCAATAGGAGCGGCCTGAACCATCTTTATGTTGCGTAAAAATTTTTGAGATCCGTTTGAGCCTTTTTTCTTTAACTTTGGGTATTTCAGTTTCTTACTGGTTGCCGCAAGTTTTGATTTTAAAGACGAAGACACCTGCTTCCCTGTAACATTAGACGATCCCGTAAAAACAGAAAACACCTTGGGTAAACCTACGTTTGCGGGAATAGTAGCAACCTCTGCAGTCGCTTCAGTTGCAGAACCAATGCCAGAAGAAGAAGGCATTTGGGGGTCTACAGAGGTCTTATTAGCAGCACATCTGGCTTGCTCGAATGCTGTGTTGAACGACAAGTTGACACTGTTTGGTACAAACGGAATAACCGATGAGCAAGGCCCAGTGATTAAAGTAGGTGCAACAATCGTAATCCCTGTGTCGTGAGGTGCTCCGAGGTCTTTTACAGGTGCAAGAGCAGGGTCCACTTCCACTAATGAGTTATGTACCAATTGTGGCGATTGAGAGCACTGAGGATCTTGGTTTGAAACAGCATCAATTGATGAGTTCTGTTGTTTAGAAGTCCTAGTAAGGTCTTGTTCAGCCTGAGGCTTATCTTTCAAACTAGTGAACTTACCACATGGGCACTCTTCATTCGACCTCCTACCTACATTTTTGATGTCATGTTTAAATAGGGCGAGGGTCTCTCGCGCAACTTCAGCGAACAGTCTTTTATCAGAGGAGTCGGTTTTCTTGGTCTCGTTTAGCAAGGTAAATGCGCCTTCCAGTCGTTTAAGGCACTCATGTTGCTCTACATATGAGCGGTCGCAAGTTTTTTCAATCTGAGTTAATTTGGAACTCATCATAGCGACCACAGTTGTTAAGTCCTTGGTGGCTTCATGTATATTTTCATACAGTTTCGTAAACGGGGCCAATGAGATCGACAAGGAGGCCATGAAAAGGGCTTGCGATTCCGTTGAAGAAGACCTCGTCGGCAAGTTTGTACAAAATAAATTGGGTTGAGACTCGGCAGGTCTGATCGTGTGAGGCTCCTTGTCACGACGAATTTTTGGAAATGGGCGTTCCATTAATGAAGAGTCCATAGACTCGTTATGTGAGGAATGCTCGTTATCATCAGATTCGTCGATGGCTCCGTTGGACTTCCATTTAGAGATAGCAAGTCTTTTTTGGGAAGTCAAATGTAAATCAGATATCTCGTGCCTCGAGTCGACCTTTAAGGATTGATCGGTTTCTTTTAACCGTTTATAACACGAATCAGGCCATATGTCAGAAGTTGCCCCCAGCAGCTGGCTGTTATTGCGTTTGACTGCTGATTTTAATTTCATTTCGGCTGAAAGGCTCGTCTCTTTGGATGCCTTACTGGCGCACATTTTGTTCAGACGCGATAAGTTCTGAAGAACGTTGTTTACTACCCCAAGGGAGTCTCTTCTTGCGGGGATTAAATTGCGCGCCTCTGGCTCGCCCCTTGTGCCGCGCTCCAAGTTAAGAGCGCAGTTGCGATCACAGTCGTGCAAGCTGGAGTTAAAAATGCTATGTTGATTGCCAGAGTCGTTCGCAGTCGTATATACGATTTCTTCATGCGAGCCCACTGTAGACAGTCTCGTGGTTACGCTCACTGGAGAGCTCGCAGTAATCATTGTGCTAGAGACATTTAAAATGAGCCCCACCTCGTCGTAGGGTAGGATAGAAGGAGAATGAATAACCGGTCGTGGCCCAGCGGTCTGATTTTCGGCAGAATTCAATTCCTTCGTTTGGTCGATATCCTGCTCTGTAGCGCGCTCGCTACTAGAGGGCGCTGCTCCGTCTTCAGCGAGACGTCGAGCCGTGACGGAGTCTAAGCTGCCCTGGCCGTGAGCATTCAATGACTCGCGCGTTCCGAGTCCCGCCCCCGCAGCACAATCACTCGCGGGAGCGGCGGCCGAGGAAACGCACCCCGCGTCAGGTGCCGGGATATTAGAACCGCCGCGGCGGAGTCCAAACGGCTCGTCACAGGTACCACCGCCGCCTCGAGTCGGCGGGGCTCCAAGAGCCGCGCAACCTCCAGACGCCGCGACCGCCTGCTGGGGCCCACCGACCCCCGGCGCGCGGCACTCATTAGACCCCCCGCACCACCCATGAGTAATGTCACAACTCGTAGCGACTTCATGCGGGAAACCTGTGGTATCGAACACATTGTCACGGAGAGTGGGTGGGTTAGATATGTTGATTGCTACGTTGTCGGGGGGCAGTGCTTCATGTGCTTGAGTAAGGCCTTCGTTGTATTCCACAGATTCAGAGGTGCATGAGTGATAGCAACTTACTTTCTGTACACGGGAAGGTCGACGAGTAGGCATTAACTCGTCAGGGGCTACCACGCCATCACGCCGCCTCTGTGCCCGGGTCCTTAGCACAGGGGACTGGGTAGACGCCATTATTCGCCACTCGCCACAGCAAACAGCTATGCTTCCACAGCCCTTTCCACCTCAGGGCTTCACGCCGCAAGGGTCACGGAGGCGGCCTCAAGTAGTCAGCTGGGTGGTCAGCTGACAGCCCAGCCCAGCTGTTAAAGGCACACGCACCTCTCCCCTCTTCCACAGGCGTCTCTGGATTTTCTCAGGTTATTGAGGTTATTGAGCGGAGGATAAATGTAAAGTCTCTCTTCCACTCTCTTCACTCGCCACAGCAAACAGCTATGCTTCCACAGCCCTTTCCACCTCAGGGCTTCACGCCGCAAGGGTCACGGAGGTGGCCTCAAGTAGTCAGCTGGGTGGTCAGCTGACAACCCAGCCCAGCTGTTAAAGGCACACGCACCTCTCCCCTCTTCCACAGGCGTCTCTGGATTTTCTCAGGTTATTGAGGTTATTGAGCGGAGGATAAATGTAAAGTCTCTCTTCCACTCTCTTCACTCGCCACAGCAAACAGCTATGCTTCCACAGCCCTTTCCACCTCAGGGCTTCACGCCGCAAGGGTCACGGAGGCGGCCTCAAGTAGTCAGCTGGGTGGTCAGCTGACAGCCCAGCCCAGCTGTTAAAGGCACACGCACCTCTCCCCTCTTCCACAGGCGTCTCTGGATTTTCTCAGGTTATTGAGGTTATTGAGCGGAGGATAAATGTAAAGTCTCTCTTCCACTCTCTTCACTCGCCACAGCAAACAGCTATGCTTCCACAGCCCTTTCCACCTCAGGGCTTCACGCCGCAAGTGTCACGGAGGCGGCCTCAAGTAGTCAGCTGGGTGGTCAGCTGACAGCCCAGCCCAGCTGTTAAAGGCACACGCACCTCTCCCCTCTTCCACAGGCGTCTCTGGATTTTCTCAGGTTATTGAGGTTATTGAGCGGAGGATAAATGTAAAGTCTCTCTTCCACTCTCTTCACTCGCCACAGCAAACAGCTATGCTTCCACAGCCCTTTCCACCCAGGTGCCTGGAACTTAATCTTCGTACGCCCAGATGGTCTCTGCAGCTCCTGTCTCCTCCGCGGTCCGTCCGATCTCTCTCATGTCACCACGAGGTCCACAGGCGGGAAAAATTCCAAAACCGAAGAAGAGGTCTCGAGGCAAACAAAAGAGACTGGCAAGTAGGTGAAGAAACACAGGTTTTTCGGTAGTGCCCGCCATATTGGATTCGCGGACGTCCCCAGACAGCGCGGTGAAACTTTGTTCAAAATGTGTATTTTGTAGAGTGTGTTGGTGTGTGGGAGTGTTTGGGGAGGGTGAGAGTGTGTGAGATAGGATGAAAGTTGTGTTTTTTATGTGTTAGACGTTCTTTTTGTGTTCAATTTGTTTGCGGACATCACGGGTGTTCTGAAATTTTCTAAATAAACTGACTAGGGGGTGTTCTAAGGAGTCAAAATGTGTCTGTTTTGTTCGCAAGCAAAGTGAAACTGTTCTAAGAACACTCGCGGTGTCCTGAAATGTTTGCAAATAAACAAAATGGGGGTGTTATGAAGACGCTTCTAAGAACACTTGCGGTGTCCGGGGAGTGTTCGTAGGGGGTGTCCTGAGGAGGCTGTCCGTATTGTTCTCTGTCAAGTTGAGTCTGTCCTAAGAACACTCGCGGTGTCCTGAAATGTTCGCAAATAAACAAAATGGGGGTGTTCTGAAGACGCTTCTAAGAACACTCGCGGTGTCCGGGGAGTGTTCGTAGGGGATGTCCTGAGGACGCTGTCCGTATTGTTCTTTGTCAAGTTGAATGTGTCCTAAGAACACTCGCGGTGTCCTGAAATGTTCGCAAATAAACAAGATGGTGGTGTTCTGAAGACGCTTCTAAGAACACTCCCGGTGTCCGGGGAGTGTTGGTAGGGGGTGTCCTGAGGACGCTGTCCGTATTGTTCTTTGTCAAGTTGAATGTGTCCTAAGAACACTCGCGGTGTCCTGAAATGTTCGCAAATAAACAAGATGGGGGTGTTCTGAAAACATTTTTGAGAACACTCCCGGTGTCCTGGAATGTTCGTAGGGGTGTCCTGAGGACGCTGTCCGTATTGTTCTCTGCCAATTTGAATGTGTCCTCAGAACACTCGCGGTGTCCTGAATTGTTCGCAAATAAACAAGATGGGGGAGTTCTGAAGACGTTTTTGAGAACACTCCCGGTGTCCTGGAATGTTCGTAGGGGGTGTCCTTAGGACGGTGTCCGTATTGTTCGTTGTTAAGTTGAAAGTGTTCTAAGAACTATCGCGTTGTTCTGAAATGTTCATAGGGGGTGTCCTGAAAACGGTGTCCGTATTGTTCGCTGGCAAGCTCAAAGTGTTCTAAGAACACTCACATTGTTCGCGGACATTAAAAGTTTCCCATAGATCATAGTTGAAATGTTTGACTCTATGGATGTGATATGCTGCGGTGGTTGTTGCCAGGGCATACCACCGCAGCATATCACATTCATATTTGTTTATAACTTTGGGTGAAAAACAAATGTATAAGGAACAAAGGTATTAGATACTTTGGATGTGATGTGCTGCTATGGTTGTCCTTATTATTGTATACTTACTGTTTGGTCTAGTAATGGGAGTCCATGTTTTTTTTCTTAATTTCTGTGATAAAAGAAAATAGCATGTTAGTATTAGTATTTTGTAATGACTTATTACATTGTATAAGCAATATACTTTTATTTTTTTTCGACCCTCATATTTAGTAGAGTACAAATCAGAGTACTGTGCAATTTGCTCAGTTTCTGTATTTGTTGCTAAAATCATTGGGTCTGTGGGAGAAAAAAAAATCCATGTTGGATTTAAAAAAAACCCTTTTTCTGTTATGCTACAGTTTATTTGTTTGTTTGTTTTCAGTGTTCACTTGTTGTTTCTGGCTAATGCTTTATACTTTGCTTTATTGTATCTCTTTTGGAACAGTAACAGATTCTTCATTTGTTTTGATATTATAAAATTTTGGAGCAGTTAGATACCAATTGGCGTATTCTAACTGTCTATTTTTTTAATATATTGTAGTGGTTTTCATTTACCTATTTGGATATTGTTAAATTTTGGGACAGTTAGATACCAATTGGCGTATTCTAACTGTGTATTTTTTGGCCTAATTTAGTGGTATTCATTTATCTGATTAGTTGTTGTAGAATCTTTGAGCTGTTAGATAGCTTTTGGAGTATTCTAACAGTTTATATTATTTTAACACACATTTATAATTTTGGGACAGTTAGATACCAATTGGCGTATTCTAACTGTGTATTTTTTGGTCTAATTTAGTGGTATTCATTTATCTGATTAGTTGTTGTAGAATCTTTGAGCAGTTAGATAGCTTTTGGAGTATTCTAACAGTTTATATTTTTGTAACACAAATTTACTTAAAGGTTTAAATACAGTTTATTTATCAAATTTTGGTTTTAAGAACATCAAATAAGCGTTTGTAAGATTTGTTGGTAATCTCTGCTTTAGAGTAATGGTACTATCATTACATTCAAACCATCCACATTTCTTTTTTATGTATGCAGTGTAGTGCCCTGAATTGGTTGTGGCTCCTGCGTGGTAGATTATACCTATTGTTGTGAAGGTTTTCTTACCAAGTGATATTTGACCATGTGTGAATCCAGTCGGCTTGCAGTTGTTTTGGTACCATCTGCATTGTAACATAGAAGCATTAGTATTACATATTTAATATGTGTTTGTATTACTAACGTGGAGCGATTATCTGAATTGCAGGTAGAGCATAATCTACCATGGTTTGCATTTTGTACAAGTTGCTGAAATGGAATGGATTCACAATTTGGAATTGATATATATATGAAGCGTTCATTGGGGATTTCTTCTTGTGTCACATTGTTGCAGAGAGTGCATGTATGTTTCCACATGTATGAAATCTGAAAGATTTCATTTATAGGTATGTTTATGTTTTCCAGTACTTGTAGTAAGTACATTAGAAATTCTTGTGGATCTTCCTGTGAGTTTATAGTGAATTGCACCATTCCAGCACAGTAGTCCAATTGTCGTCTTATTCCAAAAACACTATGAGGGTAATTCATAGAATTTCGCAGAAAAGTGTCGCAAGCGGCTGGCGCAGAGTGTCCGCGTGCGATTGTCTGCGCCAGGCACGTGCGCTAAAACCGATTTCCGCGCACAGCGTATTCATGGATTTGAGGCTCCCAAACCAGCCGTGGCGCAGAGAATCGCAGCGACCCTGCAGCAGCGCCAGTAACGCCCCGAAGAACGCCCTCGCGCAAGGAAAAGCCATCAAAATCGCTAAATCATCGCAAATGGCTGCGCTAACCCTGGACCAGTTCACCGGGCTGGCAAACAGCAAACGCCAAGCGGGGAACGTGTATTTCAGGGGTGCGCGGGAAGTTCCACACGCGATTGGGCCAGTGCGAGCAAGGTATGTGAATTTCAGTGGTGCGCGGGAAGTTCCACACGCGATTTCAGCAGGGTACGTGTATTTCAGGGGTTCGTGTGAAGTTACTCACGCGATCGGGCCTGGGGGAGCGTGCTATGTGTATTACAGGGGTTCGCGTGAACTTACTCACGCGATCGGGCCTGGGGGAGCGTGCTACGTGTATTACAGGGGTTCGCGTGAACTTACTCACGCGATCGGGCCTGGGGGAGCGGGCTACGTGTATTTCAGGGGTTCGCGTGAATTTATTCACGCGATCGTGCCTGGGGGAGCGGGCTATGTGTATTACAGGGGTTCGCGTGAACTTCCTCACGCGATCGGGCCTGGGGGAGCGGGCTACGTGTATTTCAGGTGTTCCCGTGAACTTTCTCACGCGATCGGGCCAGGGGGAGCGGGCTACGTGTATCTCAGGGGTTAGCGTGAACTTTCTCACGCGATCGGGCCTGGGGGAGCGTGCTACGTGTATTACAGGGGTTCGGGTGAAGTTGCACACGCGATTGTCCCAGTGCGAGCAGGGTACGTGTATTTCAGGGGTGCGCGGGAAGTTCCACACTCGATAGTCCCAGTGCGAGCAGGGTACGTGTATTTCAGGGGTGCGCGGGAAGTTCCACACGCGATAGTCCCAGTGCGAGCAGGGTACGTGTATTTCAGGGGTGCGCGGGAAGTTCCACACGCGATAGTCCCAGTGCGAGCAGGGTACGTGTATTACAGGGGTGCGCGGGAAGTTCCACACGCGATAGTCCCAGTGCGAGCAGGGTACGTGTATTTCAGGGGTGCGCGGGAAGTTCCACACGCGATAGTCCCAGTGCAAGCAGGGTACGTGTATTTCAGGGGTGCGCGGGAAGTTCCACACACGATAGTCCCAGTGCGAGCAGGGTACGTGTATTTCAGGGGTGCGCGGGAAGTTCCACACGCGATAGTCCCAGTGCGAGCAGGGTACGTGTATTTCAGGGGTGCGCGGGAAGTACCACACGCGATAGTCCCAGTGCGAGCAGGGTACATGTATTTCAGGGGTGCGCGGGAAGTTCCACACGCGATACCAGCAGGGAATGCGTATTTCAGGGGTTCTGTGGAGTACTACACGTGAATTGGCCGTGTGGGTCCTCCCAGGTGTACGCTCCACGACCTCCACGGCCCCTGCAGGCAGCCCACACCACGGGGGACTACCCTGCACCCCTGCTCATGTCCCGCAGGCAGCCCATTCACCATGGGCATGCCCCCCAGCCAACCCACATGTCACCTTGCACTACTGATTAACAATGCATGTCTCCCACCACCCCCCAGCAGTGCAGGGGCAGCCTCCACCAGGCCCCCACTCATGTCTCCCACCACCCCCAGCCCCCGGCAGTGCAGGGTCACCCTCCAGCAGGCCCCCACTCATGTCTACCACCACCCCCACCCCCCGGCAGTGCAGGGGCAGCCTCCACCAGGCCCCCACTCATGTCTACCACCACCCCCACCTCCCAGCCACCAGGGGCAGCCTCCACCAGGCCCCCACTCATGTGTACCACCACCCCCACCCCCCAGCCACCAGGGGCAGCCTCCACCAGGCCCCCACTCATGTCTCCCACCACCCCCACCCCCCAGCAGTGCAGGGACAGCCTCCACCAGGCCCCCACTCATGTCCCCCTGCACCCCCACCCCCCAGCAGTGCAGGGGCAGCCTCCAGCAGGCCCCCACTCATGTCTACCACCACCCCCACCCCCCCTGCCACCATGGCCAGCCCCCACCAGGCCCCCACTCATGTGTCCCACCACCCCCACCCCCCTGCCACCATGGCCAGCCCCCACCAGGCCCCCACTCATGTCTCCCACCACCCCACCCCCCAGCATCCAGGGTCACCCTCCACCAGGCCCCCACTCATGTCTCCCACCACCCCACCCCCCAGCAGTGCAGGGTCACCCTCCACCAGGCCCCCACTCATGTCCCCCTGCACCCCCACCCCCCGGCAGTGCAGGGTCACCCTCCAGCAGGCCCCCACTCATGTGTCCCACCACCCCCACCCCCCAGCATCCAGGGTCACCCTCCACCAGGCCCCCACTCATGTCTCCCACCACCCCCAGCCCCCAGCAGTGCAGGGTCACCCTCCACCAGGCCCCCACTCATGTCCCCCTGCACCCCCACCCCCCAGCATCCAGGGTCACCCTCCACCAGGCCCCCACTCATGTGTCCCACCGCCCCCACCCCCCTGCCACCATGGCCAGCCCCCACCAGGCCCCCACTCATGTCCCCCTGCACCCCCACCCCCCAGCATCCAGGGTCACCCTCCACCAGGCCCCCACTCATGTCTCCCACCACCCCCACCCCCCAGCAGTGCAGGGTCACCCTCCACCAGGCCCCCACTCATGTCCCCCTGCACCCCCACCCCCCCTGCCACCATGGCCAGCCCCCACCAGGCCCCCACTCATGTGTCCCACCACCCCCACCCCCGTGCCACCATGGCCAGCCCCCACCAGGCCCCCACTCATGTCTCCCACCACCCCCACCCCCCAGCATCCAGGGTCACCCTCCACCAGGCCCCCACTCATGTCTCCCACCACCCCCAACCCCCGGCAGTGCAGGGTCACCCTCCAGCAGGCCCCCACTCATGTCTACCACCACCCCCACCCCCCAGCAGTGCAGGGGCAGCCTACACCAGGCCCCCACTCATGTCTACCACCACCCCCACCCCCCAGCCACCAGGGGCAGCCTCCACCAGGCCCCCAATCATGTGTCCCACCACCCCCACCCCCCAGCCACCAGGGGCAGCCTCCACCAGGTCCCCACTCATGTCTCCCACCACCCCACCCCCCAGCAGTGCAGGGGCAGCCTCCACCAGGCCCCCACTCATGTCCCCCTGCACCCCCACCCCCCAGCAGTGCAGGGGCAGCCTCCAGCAGGCCCCCACTCATGTCTACCACCACCCCCACCCCCCAGCCACCAGGGGCAGCCTCCACCAGGCCCCCACTCATGTGTCCCACCACCCCCACCCCCCTGCCACCATGGCCAGCCCCCACCAGGCCCCCACTCATGTCTCCCACCACCCCCACCCCCCAGCATCCAGGGTCACCCTCCACCAGGCCCCCACTCATGTCTCCCACCACCCCCACCCCCCAGCAGTGCAGGGTCACCCTCCACCAGGCCCCCACTCATGTCCCCCTGCACCCCCACCCCCCGGCAGTGCAGGGTCACCCTCCAGCAGGCCCCCACTCATGTCTACCACCACCCCCACCCCCCAGCCACCAGGGGCAACCTCCACCAGGCCCCCACTCATGTCTCCCACCACCCCCACCCCCCAGCAGTGCAGGGGCAGCCTCCACCAGGCCCCCACTCATGTCTACCACCACCCCCACCCCCCAGCCACCAGGGGCAGCCTCCACCAGGCCCCCACTCATGTGTCCCACCACCCCCACCCCCCAGCCACCAGGTGCAGCCTCCACCAGGCCCCCACTCATGTCTCCCACCACCCCCACCCCCCAGCAGTGCAGGGGCAGCCTCCACCAGGCCCCCACTCATGTCCCCCTGCACCCCCACCCCCCAGCAGTGCAGGGTCACCCTCCAGCAGGCCCCCACTCATGTGTCCCACCACCCCCACCCCCCAGCATCCAGGGTCACCCTCCACCAGGCCCCCACTCATGTCTCCCACCACCCCCACCCCCCAGCAGTGCAGGGTCACCCTCCACCAGGCCCCCACTCATGTCCCCCTGCACCCCCACCCCCAGCAGTGCAGGGGCAGCCTCCAGCAGGCCCCCACTCATGTCTACCACCACCCCCAACCCCCAGCCACCAGGGGCAGCCTCCACCAGGCCCCCACTCATGTGTCCCACCACCCCCACCCCCCTGCCACCATGTGCATCCCCCACCAGGTCCTCACAATCCCCAATCATGTGCGTAATGGTCAGCCTCCACAGCCAAAAAGCCCTACCAAGTAACCCATTCACCCACATGGAAATGGAAATCACATGTTACACCCCCAATGTTCATGAAGCCAATTAACTCATGTCCGTCACACACATTTTTTGCAATTGAATGGGAAAACACACAACATGACATGCATGAAACCAATGAGATGAAACCACACAGTGAACAATGGCAACAAAAATGTATTGAAAAAAATTAAGAATGCTAAAGAAAGAAAACTAACTACAATGTAAATGTGAAAAAATAAGCTGCATGTCTGTATAAAAACACAAAACTGGAAATCCAAATCCTAAAAAATATTGTCCAAAGTGAAATGTAAAAAACTCTCCATGCAACAAAGAACTATGTACAAAAATAACAAGGGTCCATGATCCCAACTGAACTAAGGAAACCTCCTAAAAAACCTACCTAAATATCAACTATATACAAAAAGTGGAGCAGTGTCCGTCGACTCCAAATCAGAATAAGAACGAAAGGAAACCTAAAACTAAAGAACTATATACAAAGGCGGCGGGCAAGTCCAGCGGCTCACTCTGTCCCGGAGGCGGTCCAGTTCCATGGCCCTGAGGGTCCGCAGGGACGACGCTATGTCCTCCTCCAACCCCCTGCGGATTGCCTCGAGGCACTCAGCCCGCCTCAGGGCCCTCCGCATGGAGTTCTCCGCCCTGACCATTGTGAGCCGCGCCTCTTCCGCCCGCCGCCGCTCCGCACCTATGGCGTGGCCCAACCGCTGCCACACGGAAGACACTCTCTGTCCTGGGTCCCCCTGCCCTCCGGCCGATGCCTGCCCCTCCGATGTCGAAAGCCCCGAGCCTTCATGTCTCCCACCATGTTGCTGCTGCTGCTGCTCTGCCTCTGCCCGTGCACTGCCTCCTGCTGCCTGCACATCCTCCGCCGGCTGGGGTGCACTTGTTGATGTGGCCACCCCTGCTGGACCTCCGACTCCCGACTGTGGCAGGGATGCCTCCTCCACCAGCCTGGCCGCAACATCAGAGGCAGCTCCACAGGGCACCCAGGTGACTGATGGGTGGGAAGATGGACGACTGGCGCGTAGGGGGTCCAGTTGAGGAGGGGGTCGGAGCAAGCCCCATCAGACGGAGGAATCCGGCCTGGGTGACCTGTCCCAGCAAGCTGACGTGGTCAACGAGCCATTCGAGATGACGTGCAGTCTCTCCATGAAAAGACTGCAGGTCACCTCGCATGGCCCGTTGACGCAACGCCACACCAGCCAGGACAGGCTCAACCCAGACCTGGATGGCCACGTCCGCAGGCAGAGGAAGGCCAGTTGACGTCAGCTCATCCCCTGCCTGAAAACAGGTCTGGACGTAGGCATCCCTGCTGGTGCAAGATGATGCAGGGACAGGATCGGGGACAGGATTGCACACAGGCACCTCCGCGGCCGCCTGTGCTGCCTTCTGTCCCTGGTCCTGCACTGCACCACTAGCACCAGTGGGATCCCCACCTCCAGACCCCGTCTCTGGTGCTTGCGCGGCCCCTTCCTCCACCAAACCCCCCACCAACCTGGATGACTCCGTGCCATCTTCCGCTGTTGGGCCCTGTGGGGTCCCAGCTGCCCCTTCTGCTGCCGAGGAGTCCAACTGCAACCTCCGCCTCTTGGACCTCCCCCCGGCAGCTGCGGCCTGGGACGCGGCACCGGACTCCTCACTCCCCGACGAGATGACAACACGGGAGGGGAGCCGGGCCTTGCGTCTCCGGCTGGCGGTCGGATCCCCGCCGCTGTGCTCCACAGCACCTTCTCCGCCCTCTTCATCAGTTGACGCTGCAGACAGGGAGAAACAAAACACAGGCATCAGGGCACTGTACAATGGATACATACACGCATGACAGTTGCACATGAGTGGCATTGGCAAACCTCAGACATGTCATCACAATCCCCAACACACATGTCATTGCAACTGGCACACATGAGCCATACCACAGCCATATCGCAACTGCCAGCACCATCCCTACACATACAACAGCATCAGCAGCCAAAGGGGAGCCAGACATCACATGCAACACAGGAAGTGCACCACACATGTACACACACCACCACACTTGCATGCATGTCTACACCTCTGCCAAGTGTGGCACTGTTCAGACGGGCATCCATGTCACATCTGCCAATCAGGCTTCCACATACCGCTGTCACATGCATCCATGTTGCATCACTGTTGCACCCTTGTCAAATACACACACATGCACATGTACACAGTGCTCATACATGCAGTCGAAAACAACATACATGCCTGACATCACGGACATGTCTACTTACATACACAATCATCCAAACATGTGTGCACGCACAACTGCATTTGCCATGCAAGCCCACACACACAAGCACCATCCATGTCTCACACATTACAGCCCTCGCATGTGTCAGCCCCACGGCCCTGTACACCCCCACCCATACTCCACCTCATACAAACAGATCTGCAACCGGCACAATGGCGAATGATCACCACACGCCCTGCTCACAACCAGGATGCATGTACACTCGCCGCTCGACTCCAGACGGCTCTGCTTCTCTAGGACCTGGACGTGGAGCGCTGGGGATATGCGTTCCAGGACCCCATCTGTTCTTCCGACAAGTGGCCCCGGCGCCCCTTGGCATCCGCTGCCTTCAAGAGGCGCCGGGCCTTGTTCAGGGTCCTGGACCTGAAGTCCTCCCAGCGCTTCCTGACATGTTGTAAGTCCCGGACTGCCACCCCCTCCGCGTTGATGGCAGTCACGATGTCAGTCCAGATCCGAGTCCGTCCTTCCTTGTCGGCGCGGGAACTTCCAAAGAGGGCATCATACTGCCCCAGGACGTGCTCCACCAGGACACCAACTTCGGTGGCACTGAAGCTGGTGCCCCTCTGCCTCTCTGGCCGGGGGTTGTCAGTGGTCACAGATGGTGTTTGCCCCGACATGACAACCCCAGAGGCAGGAGTGGGTGGGCAACTGGGTCCTGGGGCTGGGCTGTGGAGCGATGGAATTCCAGTCGGGAGTCTTCGGTTCCAGCAGGGGTGGTCACAGCAACAGCACCCCTGGCTGATGTGCAGGCAGCAAATGGCAGTGCACGTGGGCAGCAGGCAGTCAGGCAGCAGCAGATAGCAGGTGGGAGCGTGCTCGGGGCTCTGGGGGGCAGTAGTTCGGCCTTCTGGGCAGGAGCGTGGTCTTCCGTGTGCTTACACGTGGCCAGCTTGGTACGGAGTGATTTGGCACGTGAAAATCCTGCACGTCAGCGTGAAAACCGAGGAAAGGCCCTTAGCGCGTAAGCGCCTCAGCACGCATACGCGATTCTATTGGACCAAAGGCCCTCAGCGCGTAAACGCGTCTGTGAAGTGACCCGCACGGGTGTTTCCCACACAGCACGTGATGACAGAGCACACGTGGAAAGACTGCACGTCAGAGTCTCATCGCGTGTGATTGGTGGAAATGGCCGTACATGCATAAGTCACAAAGTGTGTAATTGGTGGAAATGGCCCTAGCGCGTACACGCCGCGTAAGTGACGTTGAACGTGTGGGCCTGTATAAAAGGTACGCGTAGAACACCATTTCCTTGTACGTGCTTTTCGTGGAGAGCGAGTGGGTGAATTCTGTACTTCTTGTCGGTTCACACGCGATTTACTTCACGGCGTTTCAAGTTCGTATTCCCTGTTACCTCTGACAGATTTTTCTCTTTTTTCTCTTTTACTGGTTTACCTGGGCCTGTTCCCTCAAACAGTGTTCCCTTCTACTGTTGTCCTGTCTCCTCACACAGCGTACAAATCTTCTTTTGGCGGGGGTGTTGCCAACCAAACGCGCTCCTTTTTCACGCTCTTTTACCTGGCAGACGGTGAGTCACGCACGTATCTAACATCTGTGCTTGCCCCGTGTGTAGCCTACCCCTTCAGAGGTCATTCTAGGCTGCGTGTGACACGCATACGTTCATTCTTGTGTTACTGGGTGCCACAGCGTAGTGCAGGTTTTTCTTTCTGCACACGTGGTCTAGGAGGGGTTGCGTGCACGTCATCTCACTTTTTTGGGGCTCCTGTGCGTAGCGTGACCCGTCATCTTTCCCCAGGGGTTACAATCAGCCTTGCAAGAGCACTAGGGTACAATTACCATCTGGTACCCAACCCCTTTGACCCCCAATTGCCCAGGACAATATTTGACAGCCACTCCCATACGCACATCAACATCAGTGCCATGGTTGGGAGGCGAGGATTCTGTAAGGGTGGCAAAGGTGGAAGAGCCACAAGTGGTGGCCGTGGTGGATCCGGTAGGGGATGTGGTCGTTACTTGCAGGGTGAGCCTGTCCCCCCATGTGTGGAGGACCAGTCAAGGGCACCCATAATCCCCCCCCCGTTGAGGCTGATGTGGCTGACACCATCCATGCTCAGCCCTTGTTGGACCAGCCCATTGTGGCACCAGACCTGGCTGACTCCATGGCTGACTTCCAGGTCAGCAGGCCTATGACACGTGCGCTGGTGCACGTTGATGTCACCATGCCACGTGCATCTGGGGCAGCAAGGTTATCTGCTGCACCAAGTAGGCAGGGCGGAGAGGCTGCAGGGGCAGCTGCGGCTCCATCCACCCCAGCCCTCACACACCCAGCCAGGACAGTGTCGGTCCTAGTCCATGCTGCTGATATTCCCCCTGACACCATCACACTAGAGCCAATGCCTGCACCAACTCCCATGCTGAGTGTGCAATCCCACACACCTGATACAGAGTCCACCAGGGCTCCTGCCCCTAGTGTCCAGAGCGGCGCAGGACACTCAGGATCACCACCACCTTCCAAGCGGAAGAGGAAGAGTGCTTGTCCGGCACAGGCTGATGCCCCAGACACGGCTACACAGTCCGGCCCGTCCAGGAAGCCCAGCTTCACGGTTGACGAACTGAATGCACTTGTCCAGTATGTGTCCGCACATGACAACGAGATGGTCATTGTTGCAGGATCCAAGACCACACCTGCACAACGCCAGGCACACTGGCAGACCGTTGCGGACATAGTAAGTGCCCTTGGAATCGTGAGGCGCACAGCCAATGATTGCTATAAGCGCTGGAATGACCTAAAGCGCAGGGCAAAGAGTAAGCTGGCCTCAAGTCATGCCGCAACTCTAGTGACTGGAGGTGGGTCTCCAGTAGTAGACATGGAACTCACTCCACATGAGTCAGTCGCTGGGACCTACGTCACGGAGGAACAGATCCAAGGCGTGGGAGATCTCCCTGATTACGAGGCATTGTCCGGTGAGTGCACATGCATGTGTGTGTCATCCTTGTGCATGGTGTGTGTGAGGGCTTCTGTTTGTGTGCCAGGTGAGAGTGTGTGCGCCTGAGTCGTATGGGTCAGCCATGTGCTTCATGCAATACATCCTGCGCAGCTGCATTTGGCCATAGCTGTATCCCTTCTGCCAACAGTAGACATGTAGTCCGACTGCACGCCAGTTGCCCTTGAAGTGTCACCTTGCCACAACATTGTTGCAAAATTTAGCACTGTTCATTTAGTCAGATATTTACCATTCCACCACTTTTCCTAGGCATGTCGCAGTCCTCTAGTCAATTTATGACATGGCTATGGTAAAGTTGAGTGACTTAGTTACCTGGATATCATTTGTTCAAACATGTCCCTGTGCAATTGCACCATTTCGGACTGGCAGCTCCAGGTGAAGAATCTGACCTGTTAGAATTAGAAAAGCTATTACATGCGGGAACTGGACTGTATGCATAGGTGCTGCCCTCCTCTCCATCTTCACTCAATAGCAATGGTACATGCCATCTGTGTGATGGCATGTGTGCTTCACCTGCCAATCACAGGCCAATGTGTGATGCCACTGCCAGGCAGCATGCAGAAAATGTGTTCATCTTCAATCTTGGTGTCATCAGTGTGTGCCATTTGCCTGCCCTTCATACGCAGTGAGGCTGCATGCATGGGAGGGTTTAAGTCATGTGGGACATGTGTCAAACATGTACTGTTTCTCTTGCTTCTCAGCCCTCATTGTGTGCCATGGTGCTAATGCCTGTTTCCATTTCTTTGTTTTTATGTCTTTGCAGGGGAAGACGCACCTGATACTGCTGGGGTTGTGGAGATGGTGCTGACCCAGGAGGGGCCCGAGGGCCGACCAACCACCAGTGATGGACGTGGTGTGGTGGTGGGTGAGAACCCACAAGTGCTGCAGGTCCTGCTCTCAAGGGGTGTCGCTGGCTGCACCTCCCCCGAGCTGAACTCAGGTGTTGATTCGGATGAGACCTACGTGCCGTCGCAGGTGAGTGTTCCAGGGAGGGATTCTGTTCTGTCTCACCCACCTGCACCAGGGTCAGAACCCTCAATGGGGATGTCAGTGTTGGCAGCTACGCCTTTGGTGGTTACGGATGCAGGGTCACACTCCGCGACATCTGATCCTGTTCCTGGGCCAGCAGATCAGAGGGGGAATGCAGTCCTGCAGCCTCAGGCAGTGTCGGCACAGCAAGGCGCAGTTCGCCTTGCCCCAGACAGGTGTGGTGCCCGCCGACGTGGTGGCCGTACGGCACCTGGCAATACTGCATGGGAGCAATCCATTTACGGTATGGCAACCCAACAGGCAGCATCATCCGAGATGATGGCTCAGGCCATGGATAGGGTGGCCACTTCCATTGTCCCCCCTGAAAGGCTGATGGAGCGACTAGAGCAGGCAACCGACACCATCTGCCAGTCACACAGGGAGGACATGTTGGGGTCCAACAGGGACAGGCGGGCGGCACTGGCGACTCTGCAGGAGGCCATCTCCATTGAGTCCCAGTGCCACAGGGAAGCCCTGAGGCAGGAGCTCCTTCACCTCAGGACGACTCTTGTTGAGCTTGAGGCTTCTACACACCAAAGGACAGAACAGAAGCTGGAGCGTCTCACCCGTACGCTCTCAGCTGAGATGCAGGCAACGAGGGCGGAGGTCCGGGCATCCCGTGAGTTGTTGCATGGGGACCTCCGCACACTCATCCTCCAGAACCAGACCTACCACACCCGCATGCTTGCAGCCATGGAGGAGCAGACTAGGGCCTTGCGTGGGCTGCTTCCCATAGTGCAACCACCTCCGGATGCAGCTGCACAGGGTGATAATAGCGACAGCAGTGATACTCCCACAATAGGGTAGCCGTGTGGGCCATGAGCCCATGGAGGTGTTTTTTTCCCCAGGATCCACGCAGGTGGGTTCTGGTGTGCATCCTGTCCTCGGACCTCCTGGGTGGCCTCCCCAACCCCCCCGGGCCCTTCAATGGCCATTTTTGAATTTTTATTTTTTTTTATTTTTTTTTTTTTTTAAAAAAATTCTTTCATTCCCTATTTTTTTGGGACAATTTGTTGTCTTCCGTGGTTCCTGTGGGCATACGCTGCATTGTGGCTGGGCACATGCAGGCTTGTAATGTATTTGGTTCAGATGCTTGGGTTTGAGTCACACACACCCCTCCTGCTTCCCGTTTCCATGGGCTTGCAAAGGGTGTGCCCAAGTGACAGTGAATTACACAGTGACGTTGGTCTCGCATGAGCTGTGTGGGCAGTCTGTAGTCAATACTGTGTATACATTCCTAGTGCATACTGCTGTTGTGTTGTACACTGCATGTTGCATTGATGTGTAACTCATCTTCTGTGTCTACCTCCAAATTTGCAGGTCCCTTCCTCATGTCTACACAAGGACCTCTAGTCTGGAGATGTGGTCCATGTTGGCAGCAGTGCACCTACAACTCTACAGGCGCCAACACTGCACAGTTGGTAGTGGTGGGAGTGCAGGCATTTCCAGGTGGTGAGACTCCTAATATTATACATTAGTGATGTCATGTTAATGTTAGTACGTGCTCAAGTTTGTTGTTGGTCCGGCATTACTGTGAGCATTTCAGGTGTTGCAAGTTTCTAATAGGGACACCGTACATTGTGACACTAGTGTCATGTTGTGGGGATTACTTTGTTTACGTGCAAATAGCATGACATGGCACGGTGTGTCGTGTGGCGGTGCTGGGGTTGGGTTGGCTGACATGGCACTGTCCTCTTGTTGCATTTTGCAAGTGGGTATTCATTTCAGCTGCTTGAATTTGTAACTTCACAAAACTGCATTGGTGGTGTCAGTGTGGGTAGGGATGCACACATTGTGACACTTCCAGGTGAACAATCTCAGGCTGATATGGTTTTCACGGTTCTTTCTCCAGACATTCAGGATCAGTGTCAGGTTGAGTCATCTTGATTGTCAGATGGAATGTGCCAGGGCAGTGTGCACTCCACAGGGGTGTGATTTCTATGTGAAGTAATTAGCCACTAGCTCTGTACGGGCTGCCTCCCCCCGTGCCCTTTCCCCTCCCATGCGCAGCGGCTGTGCATGTGGTTGGGGATGGGGGGGCACCACCATGTCCATGGCCAGGCCCCGGCGTGTTGCAACGTTGTGCAAGACACATGCTGCCACTATGATCCTGCACACTACTGGGGGAGCGTACAACAGCTGCCCTCCAGAACGGTCAAGGGAGCGAAAGCGTGACTTCAGCACTCCAAATGTGCGCTCCACTATGCCCCGGGTTGTAATGTGGGCTGCGTTATATCTTACTTGGGGTGGCGTGGTGGGGTTCCGAATTGGCGTCATCATGTGGGGGCTGAGAGGGTAGGCACTGTCCCCTGTGGAGGTGGTGATTGGTATCATTGGTGGGGTTGTGACCTTGCTCAGTATCTGACATGCATGCATGTGCAGTGGCATTCATACTCACCAAGCAGCCATGTATCCCCATGCCGGCCAGCTTCTAGGTCCCGGCTTAGGGTGGACATTCGGTAAATGAAGCTGTCGTGGGTTGACCCAGGATAGTTGGCATATAGTGAGGTGATGATTCCCTTGGCATTACATACTACCTGCACGTTGATGGAATGCCAGTGCTTGCGGTTCCTATAGATGTGCTCAGATGCCCTGGGGGGACGTAGAGCCACATGGGTGCAGTCAATGGCACCTAGCACTTTGGGGAATCGTGCCACAGCGTAGAAATCCAGGGCGGCAGCATGCCTTTCTGCAGGTGTTCTGGGCAGGTATATGTGCCTGCGGACTGATGGGCGTGCAGTGATGATGTTCAAGACCTGGTGTAGGCAGCGTGACTGGGTGGCCTGTGATACACCACCCACAATGGCACTTGTCCGCTGAAATGATCCAGTGGCTAAGAAGTGCAGTACATTGAGGACCTTCTCCAGGGGGCTGAGTGCTTGGGAGCACAGGGTGGGTGATGTGAGCTCGTCCTCCCACTCACTCACCAGGTCCAGTATGATGTGTGGTGGAAACCTGTACCTCCCATGCACCTGGTCATCAGGCATCCCGAAAAGGCTGGTTCTGGGTGTGAATATTCTGGCCCTGACTATCCTCCTCCTCCTCCTTTGGTAGGCCACGCCCACTGCTGCTAGGAACGGTATGTTCATCCTGGGTCTGAGCTAGTTATTTTGTTAGCGCGCAAATTAATGCGTTGCGCGTGTTGTAGGCGAGCGTGTGACCCGCGCACCCCTCCAATCCAGTGCCCAGTACAATAGCGTGTGGAAATTGGCGCGCACACTGGGATACAGGTGCGCTAACGTACTTGCGTGGGTAAGTGTCCGCGCACACCTGATATACACGTACATAGGCCAATCGCGTGTACACGCACTTTTGTCCAATTACACGCGATGAGACTCTGACGTGCTGTCCAATTACACACGATGAGACTCTGACGTGCAGTCTTTCCACGTGTGCTCTGTCATCACGTGGTGTGTGGGAAACACCCGTGCGGGTCACGTCACAGACGCACTTACGCGCTGAGGGCCTTTGGTCCAATGGATTTGCGTATGCGTGCTGACGCGCTTACGCGCTAAGGGCCTTTCCTCGGTTTTCACGCTGACGTGCAGGATTTTCACGTGCCAAATCACTCCGTACCAAGCTGGCCACGCGTAAGCACACGGAAGACCACGCTCCTGCCCAGAAGGCCGAACTACTGCCCCACAGAGCCCCGAGCACGCTCCCACCTGCCATCTGCTGCTGCCTGACTGCCTGCTGCCCACGTGCACTGCCATTTGCTGCCTGCACATCAGCCAGGGGTGCTGTTGCTGTGACCACCCCTGCTGGAACCGAAGACTCCCGACTGGAATTCCATCGCTCCACAGCCCAGCCCCAGGACCCAGTTGCCCACCCACTCCTGCCTCTGGGGTTGTCATGTCGGGGCATACAACATCTGTGACCACTGACAACCCCCGGCCAGAGAGGCAGAGGGGCACCAGCTTCAGTGCCACCGAAGTTGGTGTCCTGGTGGAGCAAGTCCTGGGGCAGTATGATGCCCTCTTTGGAAGTTCCCGCGCCGACAAGGAAGGACGGACTCGGATCTGGACTGACATCGTGACTGCCATCAACGCGGAGGGGGTGGCAGTCCGGGACTTACAACATGTCAGGAAGCGCTGGGAGGACTTCAGGTCCAGGACCCTGAACAAGGCCCGGCGCCTCTTGAAGGCAGCGGATGCCAAGGGGCGCCGGGGCCACTTGTCGGAAGAACAGATGGGGGTCCTGGAATGCATATCCCCCAGCGCTCCACGTCCAGGTCCTAGAGAAGCAGAGCCGTCTGGAGTCGAGCGGTGAGTGTACATGCATCCTGGTTGTGAGCAGGGCGTGTGGTGATCATTCGCCATTGTGCCGGAGGCAGATCTGTTTGTATGGGGTGGAGTATGGGTGGGGGTGTACAGGGCCGTGGGGCTGACACATGCGAGGGCTGTAATGTGTGAGACATGGATGGTGCTTGTGTGTGTGGGCTTGCATGGCAAATGCAGTTGTGCGTGCACACATGTTTGGATGAATGTGTATGTAAGTAGACATGTCCGTGATGTCAGGCATGTATGTTGTTTTCGGCTGCATGTATGAGCACTGTGTACATGTGCATGTGTGTGTATTTGTCAAGTGTGTAACAGTGATGCTACATGGATGCATGTGACAGCCGTATGTGGAAGCCTGATTGGCAGATGTGACATGGATGCCCGTCTGAACAGTGCGACAGTTGGCAGAGGTGTGGACATGCATGCAAGTGTGGTGGTGTGTGTACATGTGTGGTGCACTTCCTGTGTTGCATGTGATGTCTGGCTCCCCTTTGGCTGCTGATGCTGTTGTATGTGTAGGGATGGGGGTGGCAGTTGCAAAATGGCTGTGGTATGGCTCATGTGTGCCAGTTGCAATGACATGTGTGTTGGGGATTGTGATGACATGTCTGAGGTTTGCCAATGCCACTCATGTGCAACTGTCATGCGTGTATGTGTCCATTGTACAGTGCCCTGATGCCTGTGTTTTGTTTCTCCCTGTCTGCAGCGTCAACTGATGAAGAGGGCGGAGAAGGTGCTGTGGAGCACAGCGGCGGGGATCCAACCGCCAGCCGGAGACGCAAGTCCCGGCTCCCCTCCCGTGTTGTCATCTCGTCGGGGAGTGAGGAGTCCGGTGCCGCGTCCCAGGCCGCAGCTGCCGGGGGGAGGTCCAAGAGGCGGAGGTTGCAGTTGGACTCCTCGGCAGCAGAAGGGGCAGCTGGGACCCCACAGGGCCCAACAGGGGAAGATGGCACGGAGTCATCCAGGTTGGTAGGGGGTTTGGTGGAGGAGGGGGCCGCGCAAGCACCAGAGACGGGGTCTGGAGGTGGGGATCCCACTGGTGCTAGTGGTGCAGTGCAGGACCAGGGACAGGAGGCAGCACAGGCGGCCGCGGAGGTGCCTGTGTGCAATCCTGTCCCCGATCCTGTCCCTGCATCATCTTGCACCAGCAGGGATGCCTACGTCCAGACCCGTTTTCAGGCAGGGGATGAGCTGACGTCAACTGGCCTTCCTCTGCCTGCGGACGTGGCCATCCAGGTCCGGGTTGAGCCTGTCCTGGCTGGTGTGGCGTTGCGTCAACGGGCCATGCGAGGTGACCTGCAGTCTTTTCATGGAGAGACTGCACGTCATCTCGAATGGCTCGTTGACCACGTCAGCCTGCTGGGACAGGTCACCCAGGCCGGATTCCTCCGTCTGATGGGGCTTGCTCCGACCCCCTCCTCAACTGGACCCCCTACGCGCCAGTCGTCCTCTGTGCCATCTTCCCACCCATCAGTCACCTGGGTGCCCTGTGGAGCTGCCTCTGACGGTGCGGCCAGGCTGGTGGAGGAGGCATCCCTGCCACAGTCGGGAGTCGGAGGTCCAGCAGGGGTGGCCACATCAACAAGTGCACCCCAGCCGGCGGAGGATGTGCAGGCAGCAGGAGGCAGTGCACGGGCAGAGGCAGAGCAGCAGCAGCAGCAACATGTTGGGAGCCATGAAGGCTCTGGGCTTTCGACATTGGAGGGGCGGCCATCGGCCGGAGGGCAGGGGGACCCAGGACAGAGAGTGTCTTCCGTGTGGCAGCGGTTGGGCCACGCCATAGGTGCGGAGCGGCGGCAGGCGGAAGAGGCGCGGCTCACAATGGTCAGGGCGGAGAACTCCATGCAGAGGGCCCTGAGGCGGGCCGAGTGCCTCGAGGCAATCCGCAGGGGGTTGGAGGAGGACACAGCGTCGTCCCTGCGGACCCTCGGGGCCATGGAACTGGACCGCCTCCGGGACATCGAACAGGAGTTCGATGATGCCCTGGCCCGGGACACCACGGAGTGAGCCGCTGGACTAGCCCGCCGCCTTTGTATATAGTTATTTAGTTTTAGGTTTCCTTTCTTTCGAATTATGATTTGGAGTCGACGGACACTGCTCCACTTTTTGTATATAGTTGATTTTTAGGTAGGTTTTTTTAGTAGGTTTCCTTTGTTCAGTTGGGCTCATGGACACTTGGTAGTTTTTTATACGGACATGCATTTTTTTGTTCTCATTCACATTGTAGTTAGTTTTCTTTCTTTTGCATTCTTAATATTTTTTAATACAATTTTGTTTGCATACTTCACTGTGTGGTATCATCTCATTGGTTTCATGCATGTCATGTTGTGTGTTTTCCCATTATATTGCAACCATTGTATGTGACGGACATGGGTTCATTAGCTTCATGAACATTGGGGGTGTAACATGTGATTTCCATTTCCATGTGGGTGAATGGGTTACTTGGTAGGGCTTTTTGGATGTGGAGGCTGTCCATTACGCACATGATTGGGGATTGTGAGCACCTGGTGGAGGGTGCCCCTGGTGGCTGGGGGGTGGGGGTGGTGGTAGACATGAGTGGGGGCCTGGTGGAGGCTGCCCTGCACTGCTGGGGGGTAGGGGTGGTGGGAGACATGAGTGGGGGCCTGCTGGAGGCTGCCCCTGGTGGCTGGGGGGTGGGGGTGGTGGGACACATGAGTGGGGGCCTGGTGGAGGCTGCCCCTGGTGGCTGGGGGGTGGGGGTGGTGGGAGACATGAGTGGGGGCCTGCTGGAGGCTGCCCCTGCACTGCTGGGGGGTGGGGGTGCAGGGGGACATGAGTGGGGGCCTGGTGGAGGGTGACCCTGCACTGCTGGGGGGTGGGGGTGGTGGGAGACATGAGTGGGGGCCTGGTGGAGGGTGACCCTGGATGCTGGGGGTGGGGGTGGTGGGACACATGAGTGGGGGCCTGCTGGAGGGTGACCCTGCACTGCTGGGGGGTGGGGGTGCAGGGGGACATGAGTGGGGGCCTGGTGGAGGCTGCCCCTGCACTGCTGGGGGGTGGGGATGCAGGGGGACATGAGTGGGGGCCTGGTGGAGGCTGCCCCTGGTGGCTGGGGGGTGGGGGTGGTGGTAGACATGAGTGGGGGCCTGCTGGAGGCTGCCCCTGCACTGCTGGGGGGTGGGGGTGGTGGGAGACATGAGTGGGGGCCTGGTGGAGGCTGCCCCTGCACTGCTGGGGGGTGGGGGTGGTGGGAGACATGAGTGGGGCCTGCTAGAGGCTGCCCCTGGTGGATGGGGGGTGGGGGTGGTGGTACACATGAGTGGGGGCCTGGTGGAGGCTGCCCCTGCACTGCTGGGGGGTGGGGGTGGTGGGAGACATGAGTGGGGGCCTGCTGGAGGCTGCCCCTGGTGGCTGGGGGGTTGGGGTGGTGGGACACATGAGTGGGGGCCTGGTGGAGGCTGCCCCTGGTGGCTGGGGGTGGGGGTGGTGGTAGACATGAGTGGGGGCCTGCTGGAGGCTGCCCCTGCACTGCTGGGGGGTGGGGGTGGTGGCCGACATGAGTGGGGGCCTGGTGGAGGCTGCCCCTGCACTGCTGGGGGGTGGGGGCGGTGGTAGACATGAGTGGGGGCCTGCTGGAGGCTGCCCCTGGTGGCTGGGGGGTGGGGGTGGTGGTACACATGAGTGGGGGCCTGGTGGAGGCTGCCCCTGCACTGCTGGGGGGTGGGGGTGGTGGGAGACATGAGTGGGAGCCTGCTGGAGGCTGCCCCTGCACTGCTGGGGGGTGGGGGTGGTGGGAGACATGAGTGGGGGCCTGGTGGAGGCTGCCCCTGCACTGCTGGGGGGTGGGGGTGGTGGGAGACATGAGTGGGGGCCTGCTGGAGGCTGCCCCTGGTGGCTGGGGGGTGGGGGTGGTGGTACACATGAGTGGGGGCCTGTGGAGGCTGCCCCTGCACTGCTGGGGGGTGGGGGTGGTGGGAGACATGAGTGGGGGCCTGCTGGAGGCTGCCCCTGGTGGCTGGGGGATGGGGGTGGTGGGACACATGAGTGGGGGCCTGGTGGAGGCTGCCCCTGGTGGCTGGGGGGTGGGGGTGGTGGGAGACATGAGTGGGGGCCTGCTGGAGGCTGCCCCTGCACTGCTGGGGGGTGGGGGTGGTGGGAGACATGAGTGGGGGCCTGGTGGAGGCTGCCCCTGCACTGCTGGGGGGTGGGGGTGGTGGGAGACATGAGTGGGGGCCTGCTGGAGGCTGCCCCTGGTGGCTGGGGGGTGGTGGTACACATGAGTGGGGGCCTGGTGGAGGCTGCCCCTGCACTGCTGGGGGGTGGGGGGAGGTGGGAGACATGAGTGGGGGCCTGCTGGAGGTTGCCCCTGGTGGCTGGTGGGTGGGGGTGGTGGGACACATGAGTGGGGGCATGGTGGAGTCTGCCCCTGGTGGCTGGGGGGTGGGGGTGGTGGGAGACATGAGTGGGGGCCTGCTGGAGGCTGCCCCTGCACTGCTGGGGGGTGGGGGTGCAGGGGGACATGAGTTGGGGCCTGGTGGAGGGTGACCCTGCACTGCTGGGGGGTGTGGGTGGTGGGAGACATGAGTGGGGGCCTGGTGGAGGGTGACCCTGGATGCTGGGGGGTGGGGGTGGTGGGACACATGAGTGGGGGCCTGCTGGAGGGTGACCCTGCACTGCTGGGGGGTGGGGGTGCAGGGGGACATGAGTGGGGGCCTGGTGGAGGCTGCCCCTGCACTGCTGGGGGGTGGGGGTGGTGGGACACATGAGTGGGGGCCTGGTGGAGGCTGCCCCTGGTGGCTGGGGGGTGGGGGTGGTGGTAGACATGAGTGGGGGCCTGCTGGAGGCTGCCCCTGCACTGCTGGGGGGTGGGGGTGGTGGGAGACATGAGTGGGGGCCTGGTGGAGGCTGCCCCTGCACTGCTGGGGGGTGGGGGTGGTGGGAGACATGAGTGGGGCCTGCTGGAGGCTGCCCCTCGTGGCTGGGGGGTGGGGGTGGTGGTACACATGAGTGGGGGCCTGGTGGAGGCTGCCCATGCACTGCTGGGGGGTGGGGGTGGTGGGAGACATGAGTGGGGGCCTGCTGGAGGCTGCCCCTGGTGGCTGGGGGGTGGGGGTGGTGGGACACATGAGTTGGGGCCTGGTGGAGGCTGCCCCTGGTGGCTGGGGGGTGGGGGTGGTGGTAGACATGAGTGGGGGCCTGCTGGAGGCTGCCCCTGCACTGCTGAGGGGTGGGGGTGGTGGGAGACATGAGTGGGCGCCTGGTGGAGGCTGCCCCTGCACTGCTGGGGGGTGGGGGTGGTGGTAGACATGAGTGGGGGCCTGCCGGAGGCTGCCCCTCGTGGCTGGGGGGTGGGGGTGGTGGTACACATGAGTGAGGGCCTGGTGGAGGCTGCCCCTGCACTGCTGGGGGGTGGGGGTGGTGGGAGACATGAGTGGGGGCCTGCTGGAAGCTGCCCCTGCACTGCTGGGGGGTGGGGGTGGTGGGAGACATGAGTGGGGGCCTGGTGGAGGCTGCCCCTGCACTGCTGGGGGGTGGGGGTGGTGGGAGACATGAGTGGGGGCCTGCTGGAGGCTGCCCCTGGTGGCTGGGGGGTGGAGGTGGTGGTACACATGAGTGGGGGCCTGGTGGAGGCTGCCCCTGCACTGCTGGGGGGTGGGGGTGGTGGGAGACATGAGTGGGGCCTGCTGGAGGCTGCCCCTGGTGGCTGGGGGATGGGGGTGGTGGGACACATGAGTGGGGGCCTGGTGGAGGCTGCCCCTGGTGGCTGTGGGGTGGGGGTGGTGGGAGACATGAGTGGGGGCCTGCCTGAGGCTGCCCCTGCACTGCTGGGGGGTGGGGGTGGTGGGAGACATGAGTGGGGGCCTGGTGGAGGCTGCCCCTGCACTGCTGGGGGGTGGGGGTGGTGGGAGACATGAGTGGGGGCCTGCTGGAGGCTGGCCCTGGTGGCTGGGGGGTGGGGGTGGTGGTACACATGAGTGGGGGCCTGGTGGAGGCTGCCCCTGCACTGCTGGGGGGTGGGGGGGGTGGGAGACATGAGTGGGGGCCTGCTGGAGGCTGCCCCTGGTGGCTGCGGGGTGGGGGTGGTGGGACACATGAGTTGGGGCCTGGTGGAGGCTGCCCCTGGTGGCTGGGGGGTGGGGGTGGTGGTAGACATGAGTGGGGGCCTGCTGGAGGCTGCCCCTGCACTGCTGGGGGGTGGGGGTGGTGGGAGACATGAGTGGGCGCCTGGTGGAGGCTGCCCCTGCACTGCTGGGGGGTGGGGGTGGTGGTAGACATGAGTGGGGGCCTGCCGGAGGCTGCCCCTCGTGGCTGGGGGGTGGGGGTGGTGGTACACATGAGTGGGGGCCTGGTGGAGGCTGCCCCTGCACTGCTGGGGGGTGGGGGTGGTGGGAGACATGAGTGGGGGCCTGCTGGAAGCTGCCCCTGCACTGCTGGGGGGTGGGGGTGGTTGGAGACATGAGTGGGGGCCTGGTGGAGGCTGCCCCTGCACTGCTGGGGGGTGGGGGTGGTGGGAGACATGAGTGGGGGCCTGCTGGAGGCTGCCCCTGGTGGCTGGGGGGTGGAGGTGGTGGTACACATGAGTGGGGGCCTGGTGGAGGCTGCCCCTGCACTGCTGGGGGGTGGGGGTGGTGGGAGACATGAGTGGGGGCCTGCTGGAGGCTGCCCCTGGTGGCTGGGGGATGGGGGTGGTGGGACACATGAGTGGGGGCCTGGTGGAGGCTGCCCCTGGTGGCTGTGGGGTGGGGGTGGTGGGAGACATGAGTGGGGGCCTGCCTGAGGCTGCCCCTGCACTGCTGGGGGGTGGGGGTGGTGGGAGACATGAGTGGGGGCCTGGTGGAGGCTGCCCCTGCACTGCTGGGGGGTGGGGGTGGTGGGAGACATGAGTGGGGGCCTGCTGGAGGCTGGCCCTGGTGGCTGGGGGGTGGGGGTGGTGGTACACATGAGTGGGGGCCTGGTGGAGGCTGCCCCTGCACTGCTGGGGGGTGGGGGGGGTGGGAGACATGAGTGGGGGCCTGCTGGAGGCTGCCCCTGGTGGCTGGGGGGTGGGGGTGGTGGGAGACATGCATTGTTGATCAGTAGTGCAAGGTGACATGTGGGTTGGCTGGGGGCATGCCCATGGTGGATGGGCTGCCTGCGGGACATGAGCAGGGGTGCAGGGTAGTCCCCCGTGGTGTGGGCTGCCTGCAGGGGCCGTGGAGGTTGTGGAGCGTACACCTGGGAGGACCCACAAGGCCAATTCACGTGTAGTACTCCCCAGAACCCCTGAAATACACGTGCCCTGATGGAATCGCGTGTGGAACTTCCCGCGCACCCCTGATATACACGTACCCTGCTCGCACTGGGCCATTCGCGTGTGGAACTTCCCGCGCACCCCTGAAATGCACGTACCCTGCAGAATTTGCGTGTGGAACTTCCCGCGCACCCCTGAAATACACGTACCCTGCTCGCACTGGGCCAATCGCGTGTGGAACTTCGCGCGCACCCCTGAAATACACGTACCCTGCTCGCACTGGCCCATTCGCGTGTGGAACTTCCCGCACACCCCTGAAATGCACGTACCCTGCAGAATTCGCGTGTGGAACTTCCCGCGCACCCCTGAAATACACGTACCCTGCTCGCACTGGCCCATTCGCGTGTGGAACTTCCCGCGCACCCCTGAAATGCACGTACCCTGCAGAATTCGCGTGTGGAACTTCCCGCGCACCCCTGAAATGCACGTACCCTGCTCGCACTGGGCCAATCGCGTGTGGAACTTCCCGCGCACCCCTGAAATACACGTACCCTGCTCGCACTGGCCCATTCGCGTGTGGAACTTCCCGCGCACCCCTGAAATACACGTACCCTGCTCGCACTGGGACTATCGCGTGTGTAACTTCCCGCGCACCCCTGAAATACACGTACCCTGATGGAATCACATGTGGAACTTCCCGCGCACCCCTGAAATGCACGTACCCTGCAGAATTCGCGTGTGGAACTTCCCGCGCACCCCTGAAATACACGTACCCTGCTCACACTGGGACTATTGCGTGTGGAACTTCCCGCGCACCCCTGAAATACACGTACCCTGCTCGCACTGGGACTATCGCGTGTGTAACTTCCCGCGCACCCCTGAAATACACGTACCCTGATGGAATCGCGTGTGTAACTTCCCGCGCACCCCTGATATACACGTACCCTGCTCGCACTGGGCCAATCGCGTGTGGTACTTCCCGCGCACCCCTGAAATACACGTACCCTGCTCGCACTGGCCCATTCGCGTGTGGAACTTCCCGCGCACCCCTGAAATCCACGTACCCGGCCAAATCGCATGTGAGACTTCCCGCGCACCCCGGTATACACGCACACGTATTTTTTGTCAGTGGGTCCGTGTTTGTGGGTACCCCTTTGCACGTCATTTGTCCTGGAGGGCCACAGTATAGGACATTCATCATGGCAGTATATAGGTGCTATTTGTTGGCGCACCTTTTGGCGCACACTTCTTACAGCCGCAGAGACGCTACCGGCTGCTTTCTTGTGGCGGTCGTGTTTGTGCCTGTGCGCTGGTTTGAGCGTGCGCTTTTTTGCCCTATTCTATTCCATGAATACGTGTTGTAGGCTAGCGTGTGGGCGTTCCGCGCACTTGTGCCCTGTACTTCCCTCGTGATGCCCACGTTTTGGCAAGTTGTTCCCCATTCCGAGTGTTACGCCCGTGTTCTGCCTACTTTTGTTGCGTGCGCCGCGCTATGTGCGATTTTCGCTGTGGTCTGTGCGATTTTCGCTGTGACCTGGCGCACGCTGTTAGATGGCCTGTGCGCCAACGTGCGCCGCGCACTTTTTTATCGCACATCCGCTGGTTTTCTCGCGCACGGACTTCCATGAATCGATGTGCGCTGCTTTTCGTGCGATTTTCGCACTTGCACTGCGATTTTCGCTATTCCACTGCGATTCGCACGTTTTTGCCCACTTGCGCCGCGCTAATTATTCCATGAATCGGCCTGTCTATGTGTTGTCATGATTGTTTGCTGCATTTATGTGAAGTACTAACATTTGCAAACACAATGGGTTTGTAATGTGTGAGTAAATGCTGTCAACAATTGGTGGTAATTGAAATAGAATATTCATTGCTACATTTGCATAGCAACTTACACCAACTATATTTGAGAATTTAAACGGTCCAGGTAGTTCTGTATCTAACTGCTTTTTTTGGAGTTTGTCTTCCTTCTTTAAAGAAGTACCTGGTTTACTTTCTCTAATTTATTATTTTTTGTTTGTGGTACTTGATGGAGTATTAGTTTCTTTTACTCTCTTTAGAGGATTTCCAATGACGTCTTGTTGCATTTCAGTTTGATTTAGTTTTCTTTTACAACGTTTTAGTTTTTGTGGAACAGAATATGTGTTTAGATGGGGAGTGTATAGTGAGCGAAGTCTATTATATTCTAAAATGCAAGGAATATCAGCGTTTACTTTACTTGCATCAAAGTTGATTAGAAATAGACCGTCAAGTGTGCGTAAGTGTGATAGTGCTACGTAGCTCATGCCTTCTTTAAAGACTGTGTTACCAATATCTATCATTGCTTTGTCTAGGGTAAGACCTTGTGATTTATGAATTGTGACTTCGTATGCAAGAGTTAGAGAAAATTGTTCTCTGCGTACATACATATCTTTGAAGAGAAGGAATCTAGCTGTTCTCTGCGTACATACATATCTTTGAAGAGAAGGAATCTAGCTGTTGAGCGTCCTATCCGTTTTACTTGTGAAAGTTTGTCAAAGAGTATATTGACAAACTGAATTTTGTTGTCACGTGGGTATGTTTGAAAGCCAACAACTGTACCCAGTGCTCCATTAACTAGTCCTTGGTCCACTCCAAGGTTATGTTTAAGCATTACTCTGCAATTTAAGGATAATTTTAACATCTTTTCTAAGCCTGCTGTGTTTAAGATTGATTTTTCTAAATTATTTAGTCTTGTTGTGGCTTGGTCACACATGGGTAGTGTCATACCATGTACATCTAGTTTGTCTGTGCCGCTAATTTCCATTATTGGTTGCATTTCTTTACTTAGCATGATTTCATTGAATTTGAAACAGCTTGCAAGAGTTGGCATTAAGGCCATACAATTGACATTTTAGTCGGCTAATTGTTCCATAACATCTGTAGCACATGCATTATCGCCATAAAGTGCATTAATGTGCCGGGTTTTCAATGTTGCTTCTGCTTCTTTAATGTGCCGAGTTTTCAATGTTGCTTCTGCTTCTTTAGAAAGTATACCAACTCTCAAACTTTTTAAAATGTTGGCATAAGTGAGATCTGCAGATTGGCGCATGTTTTCTGTTAATTCTCTGTATTGGAAATGTTGCCAAAGGTTGACATTTCCAATGCTGCCAACAGTTTTATGGCAGAGTTTGTGCCCTAATGTTTTAAAAATAGGTTCACCTTTTACTGGTGTTAATTGAAGCAGATCTCTAAAAACAATAATGTGTTTACCTGCAAAGAGCTCTTCATAGTCTGTTTTGAGTACTTCTTGTAATCTGAGGTGAATCAAAGCTAACATCAGGTTGGAGACCATGCTCACTTCATCTATTAGTAGCATTTTCATTTGTTTCAATACTCTGCGTAATTCCATTGCAGCTTCTGCAGAAAGTTTGTAATAGTCTAATTTGTTCTGGTGTTCTACTGGTAATAGTAGTAATCGGTGTAATGTAACACCACCTATGTTGTAGGCAGCTAAACCTGTGGGGGCAGTGACAACAGCTGACAGTTTGTTGTTTGTCAATTGTTGAAGGAACTTACTAATGATTTTGATTACGAACGTTTTGCCAGAACCAGATTCACCACTGACGTACAGTAGTATAGGTTTATAATTATGGCAGGAACATTCTTTATTTTCATGTTTTACACCATGTGCAATTTGTTTTGTTACTTCTTGAAAAATGCTACTTTGCTCATTGTTTAGTTTTGATTGTAGTATAGTTAAGTCTTCCTTATATTCATACTGACACATGGTGTTTTCTACTTCTATCATAGCTAATTCTGCCCCATTTGTTATTAGTGGTTCTCACAGTGGTTCTTGGCTTCCTGTTACAGAAGGTTGACTACTGTCAGGAGTATCCTTATCTAGTTGAGCTTGGAGTTCTTCTTCATGTTGCTGTTCATTGTGCAACATTGTTTTGTACTGTGTAAAGTTTACATCAGTTATAGTGCTTTCATTTGCTTTGAAAGCATCCTCATATGAGTCATAGTTATATAGTAATTGTTCTTCTTTTATCCATGGTTTGAAGAGTTGTAGCCGGGACATGTAATATACTTCTTCATGTTGAGGAGTCTTCAATGACAATTTGATATGATTAATTAAATTTGGTTTAGTGAGTTTAACTAAGCTGCCTTCACAGTCTGTCACTCTATATTTACCTTTTTTTTCATCGGGTTTCATATTATTTTTGTATGTGTAGTTTTGGGCTATTTTGTATAGACACATGTTTTCCAAAGTATTACTTCTGTTTGGGTAGTATGTGTCCAATAAATTGTTTTTTTAAAATGTCTTGGCTGTTGGGATCATGTTTGGCTATTGTTTCTATATCTTCATATGATTTTAGAACTCTTTTTCTAGATTTAGCTGGACCAAGACTTAGCCATACTATATTTTCAGATTTCCCATACAATGAAGTACCAGTTAAACGATCAGCTGCTTCATAAGATCCACATTCTCTATGGGTGAGCATTTTTATGCCCAAGCTGCATAATTTCTGAGATACTGTTTATCTGATGACAGGTCATTCCAGAGGTCTTGGAGCTCTGTCTTTTCTGCTTTAGTTAAGTATGCTGTGACATTTCGTGCAACTGCAGTAGAATTGTCTGCAATGTACTGCACATCTATGTTTGCATTCCATAAGTGGGCAATGATTGCATTATAATCATTGATATATTTTTCTTCTTCTTTTCTTTTTATGTAATATGTATTTTTAGGTGACTTTCCTTTAACAGTATGTCTAACTGAAGACATGAGGTTGTTTACTTGACCTGTATTTGTAACTGGCCTAGGGAAACCAAATCGGCATTTGGTGTAGTATTTGCCTTTGTTTTTGTATTTGCGACGACAATATTTTCCACATTTGTGTCTTTGAAATTGTAAAATTTGTGCACAAAGATCACTATTTGTGGCTTCTGATGGAATTTGACAAGTGACATATTTTTCAATAAACTGTAAAGCAGTGGCATCACTGTCTTGACCAAATTTAGGAGAATCTTTAATCCATAAAAGCATGTGGATATGTGGTGCTCCTCTGGCTTGGTATTCTTTTCTCCAAAAGAAGTGTTGCACTTCTCCAAGGGGAGGAACAGTTTTATTACAAATAAAATGTAGCATAGCAATGAAGCGATGGTGAAAATATCTTGAAACATTAACAGGATCCAAAAAACAAAATTCTCCAGGTGTTAGAATATCTTTGTTTGTTTTGTTTTTATTTGATATGCGTAGGGAATCATGTAAATCTTCCCATGCATATTCTGCACAACTTAATGTAACAAACCAAGTGGGTGGGCCAAGGTTTCTGATCATACAACGTACATCTCCATGACGTCGAAACCAGTACTCTTTAGTACCACGCACATTTGCTAATAGATTTGTAATATTTGATTGTAAAATCTCATCCTTTTGTTGCACTTTCTCTAATAATTGTGTAGCTGTCATATTTTGAAAGTGTGATCCTGATTTTAATATGTGTGCAACTCCGTAACATAAAGTTGCTAGTTCACTTTCAAAGAGTAGATGGAATATGTATTCCACATTTTGTCTAAATCTGGGATCTTCAGAATACATCCGTAATGAGCGGTATTCTGAAGCTGATATTTGAATAGGTCTATCATCATACCTTCCTCCTTTGCCAGTAGGAAAGAGTAGAAGAAAAGCACGTGCTTCTATACTTTTTTCCCATATACTGATTGGCGATCCTTTTGTTTGACGCATTTGATAAGTTTCCAGTACATCTTGTACGGTGTCATTACAGTGCAAAGGATGAATTGTATAATGGTCTAAAGTATTTGATATTGTAGCAGGATCTAGTAGCTCAAATTGACCAGCTTCTTGTGTTTCTTGAATTATTTCAGTTGTATCTTTCAAGTTTTCTTCAATATTAATTTCTTTGTAATATTTATTATTCTCTTTAAGATATTGGAAGGCTTGTCTAACGTTATATAAATCTACCACTTGTTGCCATTTTTTTTGTCTTTTGTAGGTACTCCATTTACTAATATAATTAAAGATTGCTGCATTGGACGTTGCACTCCTAGAGTATGCACATTTTCTTTTAGATTTAATGGTAAATAAACTACTTTTCCACGAATGCCTTTTACCAATTCAGAGGGAGGTAATTTTGCTGTTTTTGGTTGAAGGCGTATTATTGCTTGAAATGGGTGTACTGTTTGAATTATGATGCTCTCATATAAATTAAGTTGTTGTAGAGGTTTTGGTACTGGGTATAATTCCAAATTATTTGTGATAGAACGTGAAGGAGTTTGGTTGTTGTCAAGTTTTGTAGTGCAATAACTGCAAAGTATCAAGGGCTCTGTTATTATATATTTGTTTTCTGCTACAAGGCAGAGAGCTAATTCAAACCATTTAGAATCTTCATTGTCTTCTATTTTGTATGAATGGTCCACAGTTTTTGTGTTACTTATATAAAACATTCTACGGCAACATACATATACATGGTTTGGTACTTCAGCTGATGTACTTTTAAATTTTAGTATTTCTTTTTTGTATGTGTTTAGCAAAAGGTTGTCATGTGTAGAATTGTTGCTTAATTGGTTTAAAGCTATTTCATTCTGTAAATGGCTTTCACTTCCAAAATAGTTTTTCTGGATATAGTGAATTTCTTCAAGTAGGTCTTTTGCTGTACCATGTAGAAGGATGTTATTTAACTTTGCTAGTGCTAAAGCAGGACTTTTAGCATAGTACAGTTTATAGACTAGATTTCCTATAGTTGAATGATGTGTTGATATCCTTTTGATATCATGGAAAGTGGTTTTACAAGTAATGCAGGCCAATGAATGTCCTTGTAGTCCTGTGTACTTGCGCACTGGACAGGTATCTATATTTTGCAGTAATTTAATTTTGATATTTTGTCTTTGCTTTTTACATATTTATTGAGGAATTGGCGTAAAGATTTGAAACATTGTTTGGGAATGTTACACATTGACGTGCATGGCCATTTGTACACTAGACGTTCTGATTCAGTTGAATGAATGGGTAATTCTAAGTTTTCAGGGCATATTTTTGTAAGGAGTACTTCTTGTTCCATTATGGTATTATTCACTTTTTCATAACCTCGACCACTGCTATTTATGGCAATTGTATTTGTTTGCTTTTGTTTGTACGCTTCTTCATTAAAATATGGTTCTGTGCTCGTAGTGTGATTCCATTCATCTCCGCAGATACTTAAGAAGTTCTTTCTGTTGACATTTCGCTTATTGAGAAGTCTTTTTTGTAATTTAGTTATTAGTTTTGTTAGTGGTTTCATTTTGTTTAACAGTAAAATAAAAACATTTCTTTTGAGAAGAATTGCACTGTCCATCAATGCTTCTAAGATTAATTTCCTACAATAGTTTGTAAGCTTTGAACCTGATTTCTCTCCTGTTTTTATAAGATTTTGAAGGACTTTGTGACGGTATATTTTGGCTAAAATACTTTTCTTGGTATGCTTACTTTGCACTATATTAAAATTTGAAGAAGTAGTTTTATCTGTACTGATAGCTGATTTTCTGTTAATTGTTTTTTGGTTTGTTTTACATTTTGATAGAGGAAGCGAAGTTGTTGTACTTGAAACGTCTTGTGTTTCACTAAATGATTGTATTAGCTGTTTTGTTTCAACTTTTTTTTACAAATTCTGCTACAGATGGATGCTTATGTTGGACACCTTTATTTTCATTTGCTCTACTTTTGCGTTGCTTTCTACGGACTTGACTTTTGGTAGGCATTCTTTAGGGTCTGTTGAAAAAAATAAAGAAGATATGGGTTGGGGTGTTCTGGAATGTATGTGTGCTGTCTGCATGAGTGTTTGAGTAAGATGATAAAGATGTATGTAATGGTGTGTGATTGTGCATTGGGAACTAAAACTAGTAGGGATAGGTATTCTTGAATTTATGTGTTACTAAACTGGGGTTCAGATGACAAAAAAAAAGTAAGCTAGTGGTGTGGAAAAGTACAAATATTAAAACTAATGTATACAATTAAAACAGTTGTTTGTTCTATAATATGAAAATTGTAGTGGTTCAGTTGGGTAATTTGTGTGTCCAAAAATAGAAATTTGTGGGCCATTCTGGCTGTAAAATGCTGTTTAAGACATGGACATTTTTGGACAAAATGGTACAAAATCTCTATTTTTAGAAACCGAAATAGCTTGTATTAATGTTATAGTATATTTGATTAATAATACAAATATTATGGTGATATTTTACTTACTTTTTTAAAAATTAACAGGTAACTTGTAAAAGCTTCAAATTAGTAATTTTGTTTGTATATAGCACTGTTTTTAATTTAGATATTGATTTTTGTAATTGAAATCCTCAGTGCCTTCTGTAAAACCATTAAACTAATTTATTTACATAAGATACATTGCATCAGTTCAGTACATATGATATGTTCTTAATGAACAAATTGTATTGAATGACTAACTGTAGCAAAAAATGACTAACTGTAGCAAAAAAAATATCTTTACTATGTCTTGTGAAATTTAAAATATATTAGTGAATACCACTATTTCTGTAAGTAAACTGTTCTAGGTAATAGCGCCTCAATGTCATGTCTAATTTAAAGTAATTAAGTAAAATAAATAAATAAAAACAAAAAATATGAAATTGTATAAGTATTTTTATAAAGGTTTAAACATAGATTGTGTTTGCATGCAATTTTGTTTGAATATATGTAGTCTATATATTTCATTTAAAAAATGTTAGTTTAACATGATTTCAGTGTGTGTGTATAAAGAAAATAAATAGTATAAAGGTTTATAAGTGATAGTTGATTTTAGGAAATTGAAAAAAGTACAGTAAATTCATTTTACAGATTTTACAAGGTACAAGTCTGTTTGAAAATGTGTTCATCTACTATACAGAAAATATGCATACCTGAAGTTTGTGTTCATGCATATGGATATGCATGGAGCTGCAAGTAGAAATCTTGAAGACTTGTACAGTATTTCTGGTAGATGGTGCTTGCCAATGATATGACACTTGTACTCAGAGAGATTCAGAGTACATTTGCAGTGCTGATCTATGATGATGCAGTTAGATGTAGAGGCCTTGAATGTGATTGGTGCATGGTCATGTGATTTTTGAGGTACATACAATGAGGGAATGGCAGAGAGAGTGTAGTGGAAATGGTATAAGGGCTGTTCATGTTACGATATGTCCACGGACATGGCGGTAGTTCGCGGACATCAGGAGTTACATCCGGGGATTTTTGGGTTCAGAAGTCATGCAAATGAGAATAAGCACTGAAAGGGATTGGTCAGGAAAGTTTGGTGGGTGTGTTGTGCCAGGAGAGATTTTCTCAGATACTCTTTCGGCTGAGAGAACAAAAGATAGCTATGGCTGTGTGTTTCAGAAAACAGATTGTTTGGATTTCAGGAGATTCGTGGATACATTGGTTGAAGGTGCATGCAGAAAGCTGTGGAGTAGCTGTAGATCTTGGATTCCCACATGTGGAAGTACACTGGCATGGAGTACGTGGAATGAAGTGGTTGGACTTGCTACCTCTCTGTGCTACTTTGGAGACAGAGCAACATCCAGACATAATTGTAATTCATTGTGGAGGGAACAGTTTAGGACATCCGACTGGAATTTCTTTGCAATTTGCTATGAAAGAAGGATTTAGGAAGGTTATGGACATGTTTCCTAATTCTCAAGTGATATTTTCACGGATTGCGCAGAGACAAATGTGGCTTTGTTCTTCTTCATTTGGAAAAAGCAAGGCGCACTGTTAATAAGGCTGTTTGTGCCTTTCTAAGAGATTTTGGCATGTCTTCTTTTCACAATGAAAATATTATGTTTTGTAGTGCATACATTTTTCGCAGAGATGGAGTCCATCTTACTTATGCTGGCAATCAGATTTTTCTGAGAAATGTACAAAATGCATTGCAACCTTTTTTGGAATTACAACAACGATTTTGAAGTAGATGTTAAGCATTTACAATTTTTGACTTACAAACACCACCCAAAGGCTCTTTTCAGAGCCACCACTTCTTTCCAGAGAAAATTACAATGTTTGTGATGGAGTAGCAACCCAATTTTTTTAATGTTCGCGAACTGTCCGCGGACTTCTAAAAAATACAAAGAGCCCTGCTTCATTTATTTTCACTTCTATTTTTTAACTGGGAAAGGCGCCTCTGAAAAGAGCCTTATTTTTTTTAGATTTTTGTAATTTTGTATTTGTTTTTGTTTTTCAGACACGACACACTAGCAGAGGAGGGTAAAGGAGGGTAAAGGGGGGGACACCAACCACAGGGATAAGAAAGGGCGAGCTGAGAGAGGAAGATGTAGAGTATGTTTTATTTGGGTAGTGAGAAGGTCTTCTCGTGCTCTGAGACGATAGTCTCAAAAGCACTCCGAAGTCGCTCCCCCCTGCAGAGTACTGTGTCACAGTACATACATACAACTGTGACCCTCGAAATGTAAGGGTCATCAGCATTCTGTATGGCCTGTGAGGCAGCTTGAGGAAGACGCTGTCCCACAGAGGTGGTCCTTGTGGTGACAGGATCAGAAACAGAGGATGAAGTAGAGGAAATCAACCTGCTACGTTCTTCACAAGGTACAACCCTGCGAATAGCCCCAGAGTGAAATGACCTCAGGTGTTGCTTCATAGTAGTGGTCCCAAAGCTGTACTTAGCGTGCTTCCCATGACTGAGTATCATTTTGCACTCATTGCAGGTAACACGGTTCGCACGAGCCTTAGGAACATTACCATGAATGGTAAATAACCGCCACACCCCAAGACTCACGCCTAGTGCGGGTAGTAGGGTTTTCCTCTACCTCATTCTCATCATCCTCTTCTTCCTCCTCCGCATCCCCACTCCTGTTCCCCTCTTCAGGCCCTTGGGGAGGTGGTGGTGGTGAAGGTGGTGGGGGTGGTGCTGAAGCAGGTGCAGCACCAAGTGGCAGTTCAGCAGCCAAGGATGCCATCTCGATGATGGTGTAGTCTGCAGGTGGCAGCAAAAATCACTGTGTTCTGAAGAATAGCCAGAAACACAATGGGAATAAGCTCTTGGCCGTGGTCTTTTATAGGGGTGCTTGGGCGCGGTTTGCGGACATGCGCACTGTCCGCGGACAGATCGAACACAAAAAAAGGATCGGAAAGTTGCAAAAGGTATATAGAAACTCAAGATTGCTATGTGGGACTTGTGCCATGGTGCGATTTTATTGAAAAATATTATGGATTAACTGAAAATGTACTTTTAAATTGTTCGGGGACACGAACAGTGTCCGCATTTCAGGACACACGATGAGCGTGGGCGCAGTCATATGATCCGTTCGCGAACTAGTCCGCGAAGGAAGCGCCTGTCCGCAGGACACCAAGTGCACGGAGATTGGTTAGCGTATGCGCATTGATGTCCTACGGACACTCTTCGGGTTCTGAAGTAATTAAAAGTGCGTCACACGTGAAACGAACATTTCAGGACACCGCGTGTGTTCTTAGAACAGTTTAAACTTGGTAGCGAACAGTAAGGACAGATATAGTGTTCTTCAGGACATGTGTAATTTAGTTTATGTACAAACATTTCAGGACACCAATTGTGTTCTTAGAACAGTTTCAATTGGGTAGCGAACACTACAAACAGGTATAGTGTTCTTCAGGACACCTCCATTTTCATTTACGTACGAACATTTCAGGACACCAATAGCGTTCTTAGAACAGTTTGAACTTGCTAGCGAACAGTACCGGACAGGTATAGTGTTCTTTAGGACACTTTAATTTTTGTTTGTTTACGAACAATTCAGGACACCTCGTGCGTTCTTAGTACAGTTTCATGTTGCTAGTGAACACTACGAACAGTTGTACTGTTGTTCAGGACACATCATTTTCGTTTATTTACGAACATTTCAGGACACCAATTGTGTTCTTAGGACAGTTTTAAGTTGATAGCGAACATTACGGACAGATATAGTGTTTTTTAGAACACTTTAATTTTTGTTTCTTTACGAACATTTCAGGAAACCACGTGTGTTCTTAGAACAGTTTCAACTTGCTAGCGAACAGTACGAACAGGTGTGGTGTTCTTCAGGACACCTCCATTTTCGTTTATGTACGAACATTTCAGAACACTCGCACTGTCCGCAGACACTTTTATTGTTTTAAAAAAAAAAAACGGAATCTATTCACAATACAATATAAAAATTAAACTTTATTTAACATATATTAATAATTTATGACAGAGAAGGTGAGGCAGAAACAGAAACAAAAACAGGAGAATTTCGGGTTTCAACATGATTGCTATTAGGTGAAGAAGGGATGGAAATCTCATCAAAATGTTTATAGTATGGAGAGGGTTTGGGGATAATTGACTGGGATATGGTGAGGAGGGACAAGTACATGTGGGGCAATGGTACGAGGTTTTTGGTTTGAAATGATTTTCTACAAAAGTTTTTAAATTATTAAAATTAGCCAACAATACATCCATTTTTTCTTCTATATTGTGAAGACTATTATCCATAACAGGGTTTTCTGAAGTTTTTTCTATGTTGGTATGCTCTGTACAAAAAAATAATATATATGTTAAATGTATATAAAAAAATAATAAATAAATGGTTTATATTATAAAGTGTTTACCATTAGTTTCACTATCTTGTGACATTTCTTCATGTGGGAAATTGTCCTCTAGCCATTCCAGAGTACTAGACATTTCTGTGAGAAAAAAAAAAGATAATATATTTTTTAATCTAATACAGAAAGTTTATAAATATATGAGTAAAATGAAGTACACTTACTATTTCTGGTAAGATAAGTCCTATGTATTCAGTGGGTCTGGTCTTGTTCTCAGTTCTGTTGTGTCTGTGAGGTAATTATGTTGGAAGCCAATTTATGTTCTTGTGGTATATTCCATTTCAGAACATATTGTATTTAAATGAATGGTTAGTGTGTTACATATATGGGTTACATTTCTTATGTATTACTATATGTAATGTGTTTGTGTGCTGCTTTTTGAATTTGTTAAATGTTCCTATATTATGATATAACAATCAAGCATACCCCACCACCCCCCCCCACAGTTTTTAGGTAGTGGTACTGTTCTCCGAACATGTCCGCGAACATTAAATACGTTCGCGGACATCAAGTTCATAAGAAGAGATCTAGTCAGTTCCATATGACATGTATATAAAGTCAAAGTCATTATTGTTAAGTTGTGCTACTAAAAAACTATGAAATTCAATGAAAAAACTTTGTTAAAGGGACGTTATGGTTAAGTTGCGCTACTAAAAACCAATGAAGTTCAGTGAAAAAAACTTTGTTAAAGGGACGTTATGGTTAAGTTCTGCTGCTAAAAACCTATGAAATTCAGTGAAAAAACTTTGTTAAAGGGACGTTATGGTTCCAAGTAAAACCGAAAAACCCTTGAAATTCGCCAGTTATGGTAAGCTAAGCAACCATAACTCGCACCACCACCGTGCACTGCTAAGACTAACACCCAGGACATCAAAGATGACATCACAAATGTCATTGATGACATCACTGATGACATCACATGTGTATGTACTTCTCATGAAATATGTGTAGAAGGGCTTCTTATTATGTTGCGAAAAAAAGTGTCAAGAATCATTGCAAGAAATATACCCTAATAAGTGCATTGAACGATGCATTGATATAAATAGCATCCTATTATGGGGTTCTATCTAGTATACTAAGCTACTCATACAGAAACATAACATTGTGTGCAGCGTACAAGATGAAGGTATGATATTCGTAATGTTAATATGTTGAATAATGAAATGATAATTGTTTTCTTAATAGATTTTTGTGTAATGTGAAATATGTAATAAGTAGCTAATAAAACCCATGTATTACATAATTGCATTACTATAGACAAAACACAAAGACACAAGAACACATACCAATATGGGTATATACAGGGAAAGTGAAGTTAGCAAAAAAGCACAAGTAGTAGCAGAAACAATTCATAACTTAACTGATTAGTTTCATGCAAATAAATGATTGCTCTGTTTCAAAGCTGCTATTTACCCTATGTATATGTATCACTTGATGTGATTGGACCCTAAGGAAAGTAGTGTGAGTACAATGTATACAAATATGACCATATACAGGGAAAGTACAGTCATAAAAAAAACAACAGAACTATCAGAAAGTGCTCATAAGTCTAGTGATTATCTTTATGCACAAAAAGGATTTCTGTCTTTCAAGCTTGTGTTTTCCCATATGTATATGTTTCATATGATGTGACTGTACTCTAAGGGAATTACTGTAAGAACCTACTAGAAGGATATGTCTACAAATAAAATAAAATTCTTAGTTTCTGACTGTTACTGAAGAAAACCATGTGGCCTAGATATGTCAGCAAAAGAAAAAATAGTGAGCCAGACATGTGATGTCATCAGTGATGTCATCTTTGATGTCCTGGGTGTTAGTCTTAGCAGTGCACGGTGGTGGCGCGAGTTATGGTTGCTTAGCTTACCATAACTGGAGAATTTCAAGGGTTTTTCGGTTTTACTTGGAACCATAACGTCCCTTTAACAAAGTTTTTTCACTGAATATATATATATATATATATATATATATATATATATATATATATATACACCTCACATCACTCTCATGCACACCTAGTCACCTGATTTATCCCCTCTTTTCCAATGCATATTCATAATTCCATTCATACCTACTTAGCTGCTACAGTGCATCGCTTTAATTTTAGTGTACAACTATAACTTTAATTCCTTACAACATTTATCCAGCTTGTGCAAGCCTTTTAAACTCATGCGTAGAGTGAAATGGCTTGATTTGGTTCACATGGACAAATCCAGATCTCCTTCCTTTACCATAATCCTATAGACCACATGTGAAACCTTGTCCACAATTTTGTATGGGCCATGCCAGGATGCTAGGAATTTGGCATGCTTGTGTTTACCTTTTGCCAAATTAAATTTTAAAACTTGATCGCCTATTTCATATTCCCTCACAGATATTTTCCCATCATAGTATGATTTGGCACTGTCAGTTGCTCTTTCCAGATTCTGCTGTGAAAATGCAAACGCATGATGCAAGTGATTTCTCAAATTTTGCACATATTCATGAATTGTAGATGCATTTACTAGGCCTTGTTCATTAGTCCTGTATAATAAGTGCTGTGGCAAGACCATGTTCCTCCCTGTCATAATTTAATGTGGGCTGAGACCTGTGGATTTTTAAAAAAAAACTTTTATTTTTCATAGAGAGTTACATTGGAGCAGATCCACGCCATATACATTACACAAGCACATCAGATGCAGTTATTATATACATATATACATTTGCATATGTAACAATAAATGTAGTTGTTATGGTGATGTTGGGGGTGTAGTTTCTTCATCAGGTAGCAAACTACATAGATATAGCCAGAACAGAGGTTCCACATGTCCTTGGGCCGGCAGGTTGAAGAGACAGTTAATACAAATTGTTCCTCATTTACGTTCACCATTCACAAATCTTTAAGAAAGTCAGCTCGACTAGGTCTCCCTGCGGACTTCCAGCATTTCAAGATACATCATTTTGCAACAACACATGAGATATTAAAAAGTCGCCTTGTGGTTTCTGCCACCTTACCAATATCCCTGAACAGGTATTTTAATTGTCACTTGGATGCAGGAATTGTGATTTCCTCTAGGAGTTCTGCAACTTCCTCCCAAAATTCCAACACCAAGGGGCATGCCCAGTACATGTGGTAGGCGTCTGGATTCGGTGCATCACACTTTAGGCATTTCCCTGCACAGCCACCCACAAATTTGGTTAGCTTAGCAGGAGCAGACCTGTGGATTTTGATTGTGTTGACACAATAGCCATTAGCACCAGATGGAGATTTAAATCCCAGCTTGGTCCTGCTTCAGCTATAAATGTGTTAAAAATATCTATGATTGATCTATGTTCCACACCACCAGATGAAGAAGGTTGATAGGAAATATGCAGTTTCCTTTTCACTCCCAAAATGTGACACATATTAGTCATCACAGCACTAGTAAAATGCCTTCCACTGTCTGATTCTATTCTTTGGGCCAAACCAAACCTAGAGAAAAAGGATTTACTCACAATATGGCTGTTGTATACTTTCATCATACAACTGTAGTTACCTTGAATAAGACCATGAGACTAAGTACACGTCCATCTTCATTTATTATTTCATATCAACTCCCTGCCTTTCTCTCCTTTCCATTCCATCCCCATTCCAGTTCTATTCCCACTGAATTCGACATTCTACCAACCACAACAACCCCCCTTGCTTATCATATTAGTTCACCCTACATCTATTTAACCAGATCACCTCTACATCTGCTCAATCAGACGTACAGGTTTACTAATAGTTCTTGGAGGCCGACCAGTGGCCCTTCGAACTTCTTCATCAGTCAAGCAAGGTGGAGAATGTCCACAATCTTTAAGTGACATGAGACCCACATGTTCTTCATTGCCCTGATCCTCATGCAACTCTTCCCGTCTCTCCTCACATGCGTCTCCTCCATCTGAATAATTTTGGAGCACTGCATGAAAGCACGAAGCATCCCCAATCACTTCACAACCACTCATGACAGGGACCCTGGGCCTTTTAACATACATCACAGTTAGGGGCTCTGACTCATCACTAGAACCCATCTTCCTTTGCTGCCTCTGCCACATTATAATACTCTCATCTACTGGCACCTGATGTTCTTCAGCTCTCCTCTTATGAGTTGTCTAAACTTTGTCCCAGTTTCTTGTTCCCCTTTCATTTTCACCAATCCTTTCTCCATTTCTGTAGTTGTAACTTTCATGCTATGGGCTATGGCCCTTCAGTTGATATCTGATCACTTGTTCAATGGGAGCACATCCTGTCACCTCCTTACTATGACTTTTTAGGATTCGTGAATTGTCGGGTAAGTGCTCACTTTGCTCTCTCATTAGTCTCTTCACATTTCTCTGAGGATCACTTTGCTCTCTCATTAGTCTCTTCACATTTCTCCAGCTCACCTCCCAATGTTCAGCTATTATGCCTTGCCTCTCATTCGACCTTGACTGTGCACTGGAACCAGATATTGGCAATAAAGAGTCTCTCTCTCTGCACATGACCCAAAAATGATCTCTCTGACCACATCCCACACACATTCGACCAATGGCCGGACACCGAATTTTGTGTGGAAACCTAAATCCACATCTATAACACAATTTCCTCGGTCTTTGATAGAGTAACATACTTGAATATTGGGACTGGTTTTCGTTTTTTGCATTGTTTCTGATGTCAGCTATAGTATCCGGCTTCCCTTTGTTTTCCATGTTAGTTGCTTGTTTCTCAATTATTTCATACATTCTCGTTAACTCCAGAATGTCTTTCAATGGAAGAGGCATCCTTAAAAGATGTTTCTGGAACTCTGATGATGTGCAACTCTCAATTATTCTTAGTCTAATTGCCTCTTCATTACTAAAATTTGCGAATTCACAGTACGTTGCTTTTTCTTGTAACCGCAACACATACTGTGCAATTGCTTCATGTGGCCCTTGTGTGCACTGGTTAAATGCATAACGTTCGTAATCTCTATTAGGCGGAACTACTAATTGTTCACTTATGGCAGCAATAAGAAGTTGGTATGATGTTCTCTCTTCAGTTGTTGTTGCCTTGATGACACTCCTCATTTCCTCTCATGCCAGATTTATAGATATGTCCAATTTGTTTGGAATATTTTCATTTCCCAGTGCTTTTAGGAACCCCTCAAACTCATCCACCCACTCTCGCCAGCGTTGTCCCTGGTTCTTGTGGCTCAAGGTTAAATGGCTTTGGTCGGTGTAGATAACAAACTAGACTCATGATTCCAGGCATTCCCCACATGTCCTGAGTGGTGCTCACATCTCTTCCCACATTGTCAGATGACATGTTTATTTATCTTGTTGACTCACGCTTGAGTACTTCGAATGTGAAGCCGGATATTGCTGTCCACTGCAGTGTAGGCTCAGAACTGGTTCAGATCTTCTGTCACAATACCTTTCTTAATTTTGCTGAGTCCATGTAGCAGCCCACACCTCTGTCTTTCATTGCTCTGTCAAGATTCCTCTTAGTTATTATTGGTGGTTTTGACTTGGCAGTTTTGCCCCGCGTTGAAACAGTGCAGCGTTATTGGCTTTGTTGTTCAAGTGCAGATGTCACTCTTTCATTCTGTTTTACACTTTATTCCTGCCTCCTTCCTGCACAGATGTGATGTGCATGGATACATCCTTTATACTACTGCATTGCCATGACAACTTTTCCTTTTATTCCCTTGTCGTTTATTTCATTTCAAAATTGGCTGTTTTGCTCTCAATGTTGTATCATTCCTGTTGTACAGGTGTAGCACTTTGGCTGTTTACTTGCAAAGTTTTTGTTGTATTTGCTTACGGTGCTGTTGTATTTGCTTTTCCTTTACTTGTAGTGTTCGGAGCACTTGTGTGAACGTCAAATGCTTCTTTAGAAATACGAGCGTAAAATATATGTATTGCTTTTCTTTTCTTTTTTTGTTGTTGAAACCTCTGTGTATTTTGCACACTCATACTCTGCACGACATCGTCCTCATAACATCCTTCTAACTCCTCACCTTTATTTTCATAGCGTTTCCATCAAATTCACCTTTGTTTCAGTTTGTTTATGTACCTGTGCTGCATTGTTATGACAACCTCTGCCGTTTTGCAAATATGGTGGCACGTTACTTCACGCACTGAGGTCTTTTCCTAAGATGTTTCCTGACGCTATACTATACGTCACCTGTCCTGAAGCCTTGCGCCGCACTTCGCGCTCTGGGGAATTGCATTCTCACATGTATTATTTCAAAAAATGATTTTCTCTTTTATCAGTTTTCCTCCTCAAACAAAAGTATACGTTGTTATCATAAAATGCCTCATCTGTTCATCGACTTCCACCAAAACTGAATGTACATAGAGCCATCAATAACGCTCTGTAAGCTTCTATGTGCAGCTACTGCATTGCACATCGGATCACTGTATCAACAGTTGTTCCAAAAATGCCCTTTCCTGCGGCAACTTGTCATTACTATTGTGCCTTACACGCAGCCTCTAGAATCCATCTATTACCAATATCGCTGACCTTATATTTGAGGCAACATCCCTTTATACCTTGCCATCAATTACACGTTGTGTTGCACAGCACCTCTTACCGACATTATCTTTGGTTGCTTCTTCCTGCGCCTGGCAGTATTTCCTTTACACTTACATTTATATCACTGTTGCCATTACGCTGTCTATCATCTTGTTCCGGTCACTCTATTCTTTAGCTATCAGTCCAGGTTCTCTTTGTGACCCTATATCCATTTCTCTGTCTTCTTGTCCTGTTACAACCTCCTCTTTAGGTCACTGCTCATGCTCCTTTTCAATGTTCCAGTGTCTCCTAATAATTTTTTTTCCAACCAGCCACTTTCACACACTGCTCCTTTTCAGCATCCTCTGCAGGCCATCATTTCGCCATAATCCTTTGTCACTCGGGTATCTTTTCTTACATGTGTGGATTAGTAATCTCCTCTTCGCCAATTGTTGTATACTTTCATCATACAACTGTAGTTAACTTGAATAAGACCATGAGACTATGTACATGTCCATCTTCATTTATTATTTCATATCAACTCCCTGCCTTTCTCTCCTTTCCATTCCATCCCCTTCCAGTTCTATTCCCACTGCATTCAGAATTCTACCAACCACAACAATGGCCACTGTTTGCGCACTGCAGTCAGGTGCCGGAAATACACTCTAACCACTTGGACATTAAACAGGTGACTGTCAGCATATATCTATTTCCCTCTGCTGATCATTGGACTGGGCCAATAATATCTACTGGAAAATCTGACCAGGGGAGTGTCAGACCTCTTCTCTTTAATGGTGCCCTATGTGTTGTTGAGACAGGTTGAAATTGTGTACACATCAAACATCCCAGATTATACAACTCTACATCATGGGACATCGGTGGCCAATAAGCATATTCTTTTAAAATTCCAATGTTTTCTGTGACCCGCTGTTATGGCATCATGGGCATAATGTAGCATCATTCTCCGAAATTATAAAGGTTCTACTCATTGGACTTGGCCTGACATGGACTCCCGAACCACCAGACTATCTGTTAATCAAATTCTCTTTCTGTCAGAGGATTTTGCTCTGCATCTAGTAAATGGTTATAGAGTAGACCTAAAATGGTATCTTCTTTGTGTGCCTTCACCAAATCCTCATCAGGGGATCAAAACTCCATTGCGCCACAGGCTGATCATTTGTTCCCTGAGATTTGGAACATGTTATCGCATCCACCTGGATTTCACCAAGTAGGTGCTTAATAGCAATTAATTCCCCCATCAATGCCCCAATCTTGACTAACTGATCTGCCTTGTCATTCCCCTTTTTGTCTTCCCCTGGTGTTCTCAAATTACCTTATAATTTCCTCCAGTGAATGATCATGCCATTCTCTGACACAAGCTTATCAATGGCTTGAATCATCTTACCATGTTGGAGTGTTTTTTTGTTATATGTGACCATTCCTTCTAATTTCCGCCCAGGTAAATACTCCACAAAGCTGTTTCGGGCATAATCAAAATCAATAATTAAAACCATTTCTATGAATTTATTTTCCACTGCTGTTTGTCATGATGCCTACCCCCGGAGCACCAGGCCAGGCCCAGCACCCCCGGGAGCAGGCATCACGCCCCCGGGTAAAAGCCCAGCGGCCCATTATAGGGGCTCTTTGGACTCTGTCCTGGCGCCGTTGGCGCCAGGCTCATGTTGGACATCAGTCCTGGCACCACAGGCGCCAGGCTCATAAGGGGAAGTGTTTGGTGCACTTACCTAAAGCAGACCATGCTGCACACTCACCTGATGCAGACCATGCTGCATGAAGAACCAAGCCAAATGAGGCTTAGCAGGGACTATTTTTCTGAAGGAACTATTTTGTTACTTGGGTGGGGCTGTGGAAGAACACTCACCTGGAACTTCTTCCAAGGCTATTTAAGCCATGCCCGGACAGCCACACGTGCTTCGCGTTGATCTGCATCCCAGCAGCTGAACGCTCACCGTGTCTGCTCCTGCACCTGGACTCCAGCCACGCCCGCCTCGAACCTGGAACACCTGTAAGGAAAGAAGAGAAGAGAAAGGTGAAAACCAAGAACTTATTCAACCTTCTTACCTGCATCCGGAATCTTCACGCCAGCATTCCTGAAGGAAGACTTCCATTTAAAAGCACCACGTTGCTCGCTTCAGCGCCGCGCTTCACTCACCTGTTCCCGAGACGCCGCCCGGCTCCATCGCGGCTCTCAGCACCGGTCGCCACATCTCTGCACCTAGGGGAGAGAAGAAGAGACAAAAGGTGAGCAAGGGAACACAAGAGGAAAGCCGAATTTTCAGCCATATTAATTACCAGCTTTTCTTGGTGAACCATTCCACATCTCGGGTCGGCGCCGCATCTTTGGCAGGTACCGCACCCCGGCCCCTAAGGGGAAAGGACAAAAGACATTACTGGGGAATTATAAAGACATTTAGAGGGGTCGCTCTCAGCACTAACTCACCTGATTTTACCACCGGCAATTTAACCCCTCAACGCATCGCCTTTGTTCTGCACCTGAAATAAAGGACAGATCACAGGTTAGGAAAAACAACATAAAAGCAGACTCACACTTGAACTTTTGCATCTTCATATCGCTCAGAAAAGTCAAGTGGATTTGGCAGCGCCATACTGAAAACCAGTGAAGTAACTGGACGAACGCGCGCCCCTGCACCAGAAGCAGGATGGAGAGTTCATCCTTCCAAACCATAAGGTGAGCTTAAACCGGGGGTTTTGGAGGAAGTCAGAGAAGAACAAAGGGGGAAAAGGGGGAGCAAGCACACTATTCAGCAGACAGTTAATCCCCTTTCTCATCTGCAGAAGGATATTCCTACGGGCCAGACGAGCAAGATTTGGGGTCCTGTTCAATCAGTGGTCTGAATTCTGCGCATCAAGCTTGAAGAGGCCACAGCAACCCAGACCAGACCAGCGCCTCAGTGGGAGCCTACAAATTCCCACCCAGGCGCTATGGAAACTTCTGAGACTGACCAGTTTGCCCAACTACTGGGGGAGTTACGGGCCGAAGTACACGCCGCTCGTCAAGAGACTAATGCTCTCAGGAGGGAAGTGATTGTAACAAAGGAAAGAGCTGATGACCTGGCTAGACAGCTTTTGCAAGGTCAAGCTGGACAAACTCCTTTACCCGGTTCCGGAGGGAACCCCGCTCCTGTGCTTTCCAGTAATCCGGTGCAGATTAATCTACCTGGAAACATGCCGCTGGCCCCACCCAAACGCTTTGCTAGGGACCCCAAACGATTCGCCGTATTCATGAATCAGTGTCGTTTGCATTTCCTGTGCAGACCTAGGGCCTTCCCTAATGACCAGACCAAGGTAGCCTTTGTATTGTCATATCTCAGCGGCAGTGCTGCCGATTGGTCAGTTCCACTGGTAACTCAAGATGACCCGATTCTTCGTGATTTTCAAGGATTTCAAGCAAGCATGGAAAGGTTATTTGCTCGTCACTCCCAGGGGCAGGCTCTAGGACGAACTTCTATCTCTGCGACAGGGCAATCAAGACCTCCTTTCCTACATTGCAACCTTTAATAGACTAATTGTGGAAACTGGGTGGCCAGAGGATAAAAGAATCACGTTATTTTATCGAGGTCTAGGCGGAGAAGTTAAAGATGTCCTGGCCCAAGTTGTAAATCCGCCCCAAGAATGCTCAGAATATATAGACTTAGTGGTCCAATTGGATCACAGACTGCAAAACAGAAAAGCAGATCGGTCCAAGTTTGAGACCCGGGTGTTAGTCAAGACCCACACTAACCTCAAGGGGGCTGAAGCCTCTGAGCCAATGCAAATCGGAGGAGTTAAAGGACCTTTAACTCAAAAGGAATGTGAACGAAGACGGCAGATGCACTTATGTCTTTATTGTGGTTCCTCTGGACACTTTCTACGAGATTGCCCGGCAAGGCCGCCCAGGTAGGTGGTAGGAGCCGCTGATAAAATCCATGAAACCTCTGTATCGGGAAACGACCCCGCCCGACAAGCGTAGGGGTCCGCTTGCCGAGCTTGAAAACAAACTCTCAGACCTCGCATTTCACTGTGCCAATGGTCTTCGTAGATCTGGAACAGCCTAAGCGGTTGCATGCAATAAAGGCATACATCGATAGTGGGGCTATAGGAAACTATGTGGATCATGAATTGGTCTCCAGGATTAACCTCCCTCTGCGTCCTAAAACCAGCAAAGATGTCATCACCACAGTTGATGGTACCGAAATTGCCTCGGGACCGGTAACACATTCCACAGCTGAGGTGACAGCTGTAGGTCCGGACGGCCATCGGGAGGCAGTTGTGTTTGATGTAATCAAGGCTCCACAGTTTCAGGTTATTCTCGGAATCCCTTGGTTAGAGACACATAATCCTGGAATTGATTGGCGAGCAAAGAGAATAACCTTTCCGGAGTGTGCACAAACCTGCTACCCAGAAAATCTGAAGATCAGTCTAGCATCAGTAACCTCTGTCTCCATGCAACTACCTCCAGAATACCAAGACTTTCAGGACGTCTTCCAAAAGGAACAGGCCAACACGTTACCTCCTCACAGATCGTACGATTGCCAAATCGATCTGGTGCCCGGTGCACAACCCCCTTGTAGCAGGATTTATGCCCTTACTGAGCCGGAGAATCTGCATTTGAGACAATATTTAGATCAATACCTAGCCAATGGTTTCATTCGCTCGTCAAAGTCTCCGGCATCCTTGGCTTTGTTCTTCGTGCCAAAAAAAGAAGGCGACCTTAGAACTTGTATTGATTACTGTGCATTGAACCAGATAACCCTTAAAAATCGTTACCCTCTGCCTTTGATCCCTGAACTCCTTGACCAGGTGAAGGACGCTTGCATATACACCAAGTTATATCTCCGGGGCGCTTATCATCTGTTACGAGTAAAAGAAGGCGACGAATGGAAAACGGCCTGCCGTACAAAATATGGACTATTCGAAATACCAGTTGATGCCTTTCGGGTTGTGCAACGCACCTGCTGCCTTCCAATTCTTCATGAACGATGTCCTTCGGGAACTCATCGATGTCTGTGTTGTCGTGTATATCGATGACATTCTGGTGTACTCCTCTTTGGAATCAGATCACAGAAAACATGTCAGGGCCGTCCTTGAGAATTTGCGCCAGCACAAACTGTTTGCAAAACTGGAAAAATGCGCTTTCCATACCACCGAGGTTGAGTTTCTTGGTTTCATCCTGACACCTAAAGGTGTCCGAATGGACTCACGGAAAGTGGATGCCATCCTCAAATGGCCATCACCTAGTTCGGTGAAAGGTGTCCAAAGCATGCTTGGTTTTGCCAATTTTTATCGCAGGTTTATCCCGGAATTTTCACGGGTGGTGCAACCCATCACTGCACTCTTGCGGAAGAATAAACGTTTTGAATGGACCGAGGAAGCTGAACAGGCCTTTCAGGAATTAAAAGCTAAATTTACTTCCGCACCTATTTTGAAACACCCGCGTCCTGATCTCCCATATATAGTCAAAACCGACGCATCCAGCTTAGCCATGGGAGCTGTCCTGTCTCAGAGAGACCCCGAAACCAACCAACTGCACCCCGTAGCATTTTGGTCCAGAAAGTTCTCACCGCCGGAGATAAATTATGCAATCACCGATAAGGAATTATTAGCCATTAAGTCCGCCTTTAAGGTTTGGCGGCATTATCTTCTTGGCGCCAGGCATACCATCACCGTGATCACTGATCACCGAAATCTACAATATTTAAAAACTGCCAAGGCTCAGTCTTCACGACAGCTCCGATGGGCTTTATTCTTTGCTGAGTTCGATTTTGTAATCACTTACCGTCCCGGCTGTAAGAATGGCAAAGCGGACGCGCTATCTCGAATTGGAATGGGAGAAATGGACACAAACTCAGAACCTGTGCCGATAATTCCCGAACAAAGAATCTTGGGGATAACCACTTTACAAACCCTTGAAGACATTCAAGCGTGGGTAAAACTATTCCTGGACTCTTCAGCCTTGCAGGATTGGATCAAAAGGGGGTCTGACTTTTCAATCAACGATGGCTTACCTTACTTCCAAGGACGTTTATTTTTGCCAGAAAAGGAATTGCAAGAACTGGTTATTTCCCGTCATCACGATACTCTGATGGAAGGACATCCTGGCATTGCCAAAACAGAGGAAAAAAATAAACGACAATTCTGATGGCCGTCCTGGCGAAAGGATATTAAATCTTTCGTGATGTCCTGTGGAGTTTGTGCCCAAAACAAAGGTCAAAAAACAAAACCCGCCGGTCTTCTTCAACCCTTAGACATTCCACCAGCACCTTGGCACACCTTGTCACTAGATTTTATCACGGACCTGCCCTCTTGTAATGGATACAATACTATTCTGGTTATGGTGGATTTATTTTCCAAGATGGCCCATTTTATTCCGTTGAAAGGATTACCTTCAGCTTTTGTTCTTGCCAAGGAATTCCTCGAAAATATCATCCGTCTGCATGGATTCCCGTCCATACTAATCTCCGATCGGGGAAGCCAGTTTATTTCTCATTTTTGGAAAAAGTGTTGTCAACTGGCACAAATCGACGTAAGACTCTCAACCAGCCACCACCCACAGACCGATGGTCAGACGGAGAGAACGAACCAGACCCTTGAACAATATCTACTATGTATGTTGCACCAATCGGAGGTTAATTGGAAGGATATTTTATGGGTGGCTGAATATGCATACAATAACTCGATACACTCTGGAACTGGTCAGAGCCCCTTTTATACCCTATATGGACATCACCCTCGTACTTCAGACTTGGACTCACCTTTGAGCCTCGAAATGCCCGCAGTGGACCATTTGCATTCTACGATTAATCAAGCCTTCAAGGATGCTACTGCACACTTACAACATGCGAAAGGGACATACAAAAAGAATGCAGAACTGCATAGAAAGGAGGCGCCTCCATACCAAATAGGGGCTCAAGTATGGTTGGCTACCAAACACTTATCGCTCAAGGGACCTCAGACTTTTAATCCAAGGTATTTATGCCCTTACTCGATCAAAGCTATAATTAACCCAGTGGCAGTCAAGCTAGATCTACCAGCTAACATGCGGATTCACCCCGTTTTTCATGTGTCGCTTTTGAAACCAGTGCAACCAGGAACCAGATTAATAAAGCCACCAGAACCAATCCAGATAGATGGGGAGCCTGAATTCGAGGTGAAGAACATTTTGGACTCTAAGATCTCAAAATCAAAACTTTTCTATCCAATTGATTGGAAGGGGTACAGGCCTCAGGAAAGATCTTGGGAACCCAGCGACCACGTACATGCACCTCGGCTAGTAAAAAGGTTCCATCGGAATTTCCCGAACAAACCGAAACCTCCTGAGGGAACGACCTTGGGAGGGGCATTGGGGGGGAGTGCTGTCATGATGCCTACCCCCGGAGCACCAGGCCAGGCCCAGCACCCCCGGGAGCAGGCATCACGCTCCCGGGTAAAAGCCCAGCGGCCCTTTATAGGGGCTCTTTGGACTCTGTCCTGGCGTCGTTGGCGCCAGGCTCATGTTGGACATCAGTCCTGGCGTCATAGGCGCCAGGCTCATAAGGGGAAGTGTTTGGTGCACTTACCTGAAGCAGACCATGCTGCACACTCACCTGATGCAGACCATGCTGCATGAAGAACCAAGCCAAATGAGGCTTAGGAGGGACTATTTTTCTAAAGGAACTATTTTGTTACTTGGGTGGGGCTGTGGAAAAACACTCACCTGGAACTTCTTCCAAGGCTATTTAAGCCACAGCCGGACAGCCACACATGCTTCGCGTTGTTCTCCATCCCAGCAGCTGAACGCTCACCGTGTCTGCTCCTGCACCTGGACTCCAGCCATGCCCGCCTTGAACCTGGAACACCTGTAAGGAAAGAAGAGAAGAGAAAGGTGAAAACCAAGAACTTATTCAACCTTCTTACCTGCATCCGGAATCTTCACGCCAGCATTCCTGAAGGAAGACTTCCATTTAAAAGCACCGCGTTGCTCGCTGCAGAGCCGCGCTTCACTCACCTGTTCCTGAGACGCCGCCCGGCTCCATCGCGGCCGACAGCACCGGTCCCCACATCTCTGCACATAGAGGAGAGAAGAAGAGACAAAAGGTGAGCAAGGGAACAAAAGAGGAAAGCCGAATTTTCAGCCATATTACTTACCGGCTTTTCTTGGTGAACCATTCCACATCTCGGGTTGGCGCCGCATCTTTGGCAGGTACCGCACCCCGGCCCCTATGGGGAAAGAACAAAAGACATTACTGGGGAATTATAAAGACATTTAGAGGGGTCGCCCTCAGCACTAACTCACCTGATTTTACCACCGGCAATTTAACCCCTCAACGCATCGCCTTTGTTCTGCACCTGAAATAAAGGACAGATCACAGGTTAGGAAAAACAACATAAAAGGAGACTCACACTTGAACTTTTGCATCTTCATACTTACGGCATATCGCTCAGAAAAGTCAAGTGGATTTGCCAGCGCCATTCTGAAAACCAATGAAGTAACTGGACGAACGCGCGCCCCTGCACCAGAAGCAGGATGGAGAGTTCATCCTTCCAAACCATAAGGTGAGCTTAAACCGGGGGTTTTGGATGAAGTCAGAGAAGAACGAAGGGGGAAAGGGGGGAGCAAGCACAATATTCAGCAGACAGTTAATCCCCTTTCTCATCTGCAGAAGGATATTCCTACGGGCCAGACAAGCAGGATTTGGGGGTCCTGTTCAATCGGTGGTCCCAATTCTGCACATCACGCTTGAAGAGGCCACAGCAACCCAGACCAGCGCCTCCGTGGGAGCCAGGTGAGCGTTACATGTTGATATTGCCTTGTATATAGTAGCCAATTCTGCAATCTGACTACTTTTGGAACCTGACTTCATGCTCACTCTTGTTATACCATTAATTCTAACCCACACATTCCCTTTTCCAGCCACCAATTATTTTTCTGAATCCCCCCACGTGGTATGCACACCTATCTACATACACGTTTGGGAGATCCCTACATGTCTCTTCTTTCAATGCCTTGTGTGAGGATTTCTCAAATTTGATCAAATATGCTTCTGACGCATCTGTAGCACAGATAGTTGCACAATCATATAAGACTGACATTCCTTGAGCAACTGGGCTCTTTTTATTCTGTCCATATCTCACCTCCACTGGGAATCCCTACAATGCAAAGGTCCATAATGTGATTCTTGACTGAGCTAAATTCTCTGATCTGAGCTGCAAAAACTGCAGAGGCTGATTATTTGTTTGAACAATTATCCGCTCCCCCTGAATAATGGGGTGGAAATGTTGTATGCCCACATAGTGGCCATAGTGCCTTTTCATATTCACTACATTTTGTTTCTACCTGTGACAATCCTGTACTGGCATATGCAACGGTTTTATTATTTGAATCATGTTTTTGATATAAGACTGATTACATACACTGATCTTTGAGCCCTATCTCTATAAAGAAACCTTGGTTCTTTTTTCTGATAAGCTAAACATGGGGCTTTTATCAAACAGTTGTATGCCTATCCCCTCTTCCAGGGTTCAACCTGCTTCAGTAATTTAGTGAATGGTTGTGTAATTTCTGCATAATCTTCAATACTTTACCTGTTGAAATGTGTAATTCCTTACAAACTCTGCAGGCCTTTCAGATTTCTGGGATCTTTTAGTTTCTGAATAGCTTCAACATTTTTCTTGCGTGGGTTTAACCCATGCTCTGTTAGGTCATGTCCCAGGAAGTTCACACCTTTTCAACACCACTACGCTTTCTGTAATGATACCTTTGCCCCAGACCTCTGCAAATGGCTGTGTACATGTCTAATTTCATTGAAGTGACTTGTTATGTCTTCATTCTTCAACAGGACATCATCCACATAGATCACAGTTCACCTCCCGGCTGCATCCTGGAGTGTTTTGGTCAGAAATATCCCAAACTCACTCCCACTATTGGCATACCCAAAAGTGGTACGATTCCATGCATACTGTAATCGGTTAAACGAAAAGGCAAATAGATTCTGAAAATCTTTAGCTAGTGGCACACACTAATACCCTGCTCTAAGATCCAAAGTGGTAAATACCTTTGACACCTGAACCTGTGCATGGCCTTGATCAATAAACGGAAGTGGCCACCTAGAGACAGGTACCCTCTTGTTCAGCTCCCTCAAGTATGCATGCAAGTGCCATTGATCATTGGGCTTTAGCACAGCTAATATGGGTGTATTTGAAGTACTGTGGATAGACCCAATGATTCCTCTGGATTCTAAATGTTTAATTATTTCTGCCTGGGATTCCAGACAGACCAAGGGCAGCCTATATTATCACACAAATACAGGCTCCCTACCATACTTCTGGTGGTGTAGCAATGTGCAAATCAGGAAGTCTGCAATCATAGGCATCTTTGGCAAATATCTCTTTGAACTTCATGAAAATGTTCTCAACTTATCTCTCTCTCCTTTACTTTTGCAAGCATTTGCAGCTTGAATTATTTCCTCTATCATTTCAGAGATATCTGGAAAATCCTCTAAAGAAGGGACTTCTGTACTTCTAGTTTTATGGTGGTGTCTTTTTGGATAGATGCCAACCTCAAATATCTTGCACATCAGCTTCCATTTCAATTTGCTGTATTTCCTTTTGCAGTTTTTTTTTCTTCATATTCAACCACCTTGAATAGTATGCAATAATCCCGATGACAACAATTCACATCATTTTATTAATGCGGGTAAACAGACTGAATCCTGAAAATCTCCTTTGGTTTAGAATCTAAGGACTCAGGCAATTCATCCTGTGAAGTGACATAGCTTTCAGGGATGTTTCCGATCACTGGGTTATTTATATCAGCAGTATAGTGCAGTCACAAAGAGCTTCCAAAGGGCTGATACGGCTGAGCACTATCTTCATGGCTGCTAATACAAACAAACTTCTAGAAGCTGATCTCCTACTTCTACCACGGTATACTTTCACTGCTGGACTGAAAGAACAAGCAATTATGGACTTGTTGCCCAAATATTACCTTTAACATATATTTACCTCTAATTTTACAGTGTAAGCAGAGAGTCTGCCTCCTCCTCCCAGAAGCCCATATTATCCCAGGCGCGTGCACATTTGCACATGCTCACTTACCAAGGACTGCTACGGCTGATCAGGCTGGAGGGTGAAGAGGTAGAGGTAGAGCAAGTCTCTTTTACTGTATTTGCTGTTAATGTGGTTTGACAGAATTGTGGGTACTGAGTACTGAGTTAAATCCTCTATCATCTTGATAGGTAGTGTTTGGTGATTTGTGTATGGTAAAGCTGTACACATTACAAATGGCAATGCCTTCACCACGAAGAATAGCGGAAGCGTTTGCAAAGGCACATGTAACGCCCAAACTCTCCACCCACTCGATCAACTTGGCTCGGAGTGCGAAATCGGACACACGGGCCAAGGTGATATCACTAACTACAGACATAAGGAAGTTTTATTCTGAACAAACTACCACAACTTCTTTCAAATGAGACTGAAGCAGGGGCCACTGTACCTCTGGTCACCGCGGTAAACATACAACAAACCAATAATGAGATGTCTAATGCAGCGCATATTGATTTATGCACGCCGTCAGACTCGTTGTTGGTTGCATTTGCTGAATCTGATTTGTCGTGGATATACGCCCAACCCATTAAAAACCAGCTTCACATTAACGCGTTTGTGCACAATGCTATAGAGAGTTTACACCTGATCCTAGCATCAGGCATTGACCAAACCAGGTCTAGGAATGCAGGAAAGGTGCTGTGGACAACAGCGTAAATAGTGGCGGCTGGGATTGTGGCCTCAACATCGACTGACTGATGCAGAAGAACAAAAGATTTTAAATACATCTGAACACCTTTTTTCAGTCACCTGTGATGTTTTCGCAATCTGCTCACAAATTCTCAGTCCTGTTGATATCCTACACACAACCAACACCGAGGAGAGTGAAAGCCCCTCACTTCATAATCAGGAGACCTCCGCATCAGCTGCACTACCATTTGCCGAATTATCTTTGCAGGTAATGAATACAGTCTTATTAACTTTAGCAAAATGATATGAAACTCTGGATACCAGACGTGTCGATCAAAACATCTTGCTAAAATAATTATTAGAAATGAGAATACTGAGGACATTGATTGAGTTCTCTGCACGAGAAGATGAGAACACAAATCTTGTTCAAGTTCTCCCAGAAAACAAAGTTGAGAACACAACAACCACAAAAAACATGCGAAGTGTCCATCTAATACTTCTCATTCTGATGAGATGAAGGTGATAGCAGACTGCTCAGTCGCAGATAGAAGTGCTCCGGATATAGTATGCCTATCTGGTGCTTCAGATGTGACTCAAGCAGTAGCTTTGTCCAGCAAGGATAGAGCTTGTAATAAAATTACGTTTAACATCTTTGCTACCCAAGAGAAGGCAACATCTGCTGCAGCTAAATCAAGAAATGGTAAAAAAAAAGTAAGAATTTAAAAACTCAAAGTCTGCAAACAAAGTCGAATTCACGTTATTTTATTCACTCCCTCACTTTACCCAACCAAAGAGCTAAGGAAGCAGGCTTAGCAGTGTCGAAAAAATATGCTGCATTAATCAAGACCAAAGTGGCAGAGGAAAGGAAGAAAAATAAATCGACACCTATTGCTGCTCTAAATGCATCAGATCTGGCCTACCCGCCACTAGACAACTGTAAGGTTATTTAGCGTGTTACAACACAGAGTACAGCACTACTGCACAGGATCAATGTGTAGCATGTTTTTTTTATGCCGTACCACTGCATGGGTTTGGTGCATTGCTATGATGCAATTGTTTCAAGCTATGTGTTGCCAGTGTAACATGGACAGATAAGTGAGGGCAGGTTATTCAGTCAAAAACGATTTTTACATATAAAATGCAAATCATTTTTTTTCCACAGTTAAAAGCACACATGTGTACATTCAAAATGCGCACTATTTTTTGCCTGAAATGCCTATGTTGCCAGAGACACATTTGAAAATTAATAAACTAACATCATTAACAACTAACCTATTCATAACCCACTAATAATAATGTGTTCTTCAGTGCAACATGGATGGAAAATGGCAGGCTCTGAAAGTCATTATTTAAATGCACATTCAGTTTTTTTTTTTTCTCTTCCTTTTGCTCTGCTTTTCTGTCCACAGTAACTGCAGGAAGCAAAGACCTTGAATAAGCAGGAAATCAGTTTGGTTACAGTTGCAACTGTATAAGCCAAGCCATTGTGTGCAGAGGGTGGTTAGGGCATGATAGAATTTTATTGGTTAGGATCCTTTGGTAGGAGGTAACCAGAGTTTTTTGTTTAATCTCGAGGAAGGAGCTAGAGGGAGACATCTTGACACAGCTCGAAGAAGGACTGGGTTGATAGCTGGGGATGCCTGATTCCTAAAGCAGATTCATCTTGGTTGCAGAGACTGGGATTTACAGTCAACAAGTCCCAGTTTGAGTGACAGCAGATGCTTGTCCTTGCTGGGTGAACCCCTCCAGAAGGCGACCAGCCAAAGAAGTTACATACTGAATAAGCCTGGTAATTATCTCGCTGAGGTGTGGGGGCTGAGTGTGTACGAAAACATTCAGTCAGTGTAGGAAAGGAGATTCCTGTGCTTTACTCACGTGTTTAATGTTGCAAATTGAATTCTTGTCTCCGCCACTCTCTTTTCAGTGTATCACAAATAATGCTGTTACTGTGCTATTTCATTTATTTCTGTAAAGAGTGAGATTGTGTTTAAATGCAACTTTTATAATATACAAAAATATCTGAAAGCAGACGGGTGGTGTGTTTTATATTTACCAATACAGTGCTGATCATGTGGGGAGATGTTTAGACAGTGCAATTGTCATTTTCAAGGTAGCTACAAATAAGATTTGGCTGCAGCTGTGTGCATGTCATTCAGTATGAGCAATTATAAATAACTGTGTGTGTTATAGCCTTTTTGCTGAAGGTACACGAGTCAGCAAAAATAGAGACCCGGGACATAGTTCACTACCGTATATAAGTTAGTGAAAAATACCACATGATAGCTCGCTGCCGTAGATAAGACAGCGAGAAATTGCCCATTGTGGCACACTAAAAATGAAAATGTGGTGTTCCAGAAATGCAAGCCAGAGGTCTCTATAGTGATTACACGAAAAATCTAAACAAAAATAAGGGGTTCTGGATATTGGGGCCACAAATAAAACAAAGGAATTATGCTCACCAAGATACCACCAACCACGCATGTCTGTGTACTGAAATAATGCATATCCACTGTATTTATACATAACCCAATCTGAATACAAGGAGTGATTGTTGCTAAATTATTTTTGGCGGTAAGAAAATACCGCCAGGCCCCAAATCTACACAAAATACCCAACACAACTTTATACACAAAGTGCAAAAGGCAGGGAATGCAGACTCCCTACAGATAACTAGATCAGCTAGTGAGGCAAATCACTTTTGGACGCTGGAGGACAGACGGGAAGAGATGTAAAAATCTATCAATTAATTTATTTCTTGCCCCCCTCCAGTACAGGTTGAACTGAGGACTGATGCATACTTGAACAAGCCTGACAGACACACTTATACACATCCTACTAATCAGGATGATCAACGTAAACCACTAGGCCCTACTCAATGTTTGAAGCAACAATCTGGCATTTTGCCCCAAACTACCTTAATGACATCTACTGCTGATCTATCCAACAGAACTAATAAAAAAAAAATATAAAAACTGTGATCTATCCACACATTATAGTTTGATCTTACAATGTTGAGGTGGAGATTTTCTGATATATGACCTAAATAGGGCTTCTGTATTAAACATTATGGATGAGGTACCGAATTTGCAAGACATAGGGCCTCATTATAAATTTGTTGGTCCGGTAGTAACGGTGCTGGTAAGCTACCGGCGCCGTTACTACCAGACCAGCAAACTACGTGTTCTGTTCCAGCACGGCTACCGCCAGTATCATAATGTGGGCCATAATTTCTGGTGACTTTGCCTTATACATTATTACGACACTTCTGTCGTAAAATTATGGATGACGTAGGGAGTAGTTAGAAACATTATATGGCAAGCCAGGCAAGATTTATATCATGTGGACTTCCTAATACTCAATCCAACGGAGTTGCTAACTTCAAACCATCCAATGAGGTCACTTAATCAGGCATCAACTCAAACCAAACCGTGGTGGAATGCACCATTAACAATCTCATACCCGCTAATCAACCAAAAAAATGCCCGATCTGTAACCTTGACCAATGAACATTCTCAAGTAAATAACCAATAACAACTCAAGGCCAGAACCAATGCTTACTATAAAATGGCCTCCTGCAGCACACAGGGCCACACGCATTTCATTACATCTTCCCTTAACATACTGCCTGACTATGACATAGTGCTGCTGTGGGAAGTCTGGCTATCCTCACCTCCAGTCTGGGACAATCACACCATATCATTAGTACCTGCTCGAACACTGACAAGGGGAAGACCCATGGATGGTTTAATGGTCTTTGAATTAACATGGTAATGGCCTCATACTAACAAGTTAGAAGCAGCTGATTACTATGTACACCAACTACCCATATCAACTAGAGGTAACCGCTTCATATGGTCTCCAGGCTAGCTGAATGACTTAATGATGTCTATTTCTTATCCGTCGGATATCTTGCATCCTGATATTGTTCATTAATATGGACTATATGTAGCTGCTCTGCAGATCTTTAAATCTGAAAGGCAACAACCAATTAGAAATATGAAACCACACCCTCATATATTTGATAATCGATTACAAGAGACAAAAACCAAGTTGAGAGATGATATCCGTGCACTTAGGAATCTACCAGATGCCCTAAGAACATGAGAAACATCCAGGCTTAAAAATAAATATACTAACTGCTTTAAAATGAGAAAAGTTGAGATGCATTAAGCTGATGCTCAATTAATGCTAAAGACATTTGCATCTAAAATCTCGCCTATGATATGGGGTCTCTTAAAGACAATAACTGCTGTAAAGCTATCCCCCATACAAATAAATGCAGTATCCAAAGAGGTCTGGGTGAAGTATTACAACTCCTTGTACGCAGTTACCCCTTGGTCCTCTTATATCCCAGCCACACATCTTGATCATCTCACCCAGGTAGCTATGAACAAAGAAGATATAATCGCTCACATCATGAGACTCAGCTCTTCGAGAGCCCCGGGGCCAGACAGGCTATTAAATATCATGCTGAGAAGGCACCCCGAATCTTGGGCTTGAATACTAGGCTTGATATTTTCAAAATTAGTTCACATCCAACATATTCCACCCTTGGGAAAAATCGATCATTTTACCAATTTATAGAAAGGGGGACCATAATTGCCCCCAGAATTACAGACCTGTGTCTTTTCTGGATGCCCCAGGAAAGTTATTTGCACGCCTGGTTCTGGGAGAGTTCAATAAATGGACCAAAGAAAATGATATTAACGACCACTTTCAATCAGGCTTTATGCCTGGGCTAGGGACAGCCATTAATCTACATGTCTTGCATGCCATCAAGCAGCACGAATGGCAAATGAAACACCCTGTATACGCTGCATTCATAGACTTTGAAACTGCCTTCCATTCAGTATCTAGGGAACTTCTATTTCATAAACTTTCTAAGGTTAAATGTCCTGTTCATTTACTACGTTGGATACGGGAGTTTCACTCAAAGACCTCAATCCAGATAAGGCTTGCCCTCGATGGGAGATTGTTACAATCTATTAACACTTTTAGAGGCAAAGGTGTATTTTGGCATCATCGTTGTTTAACTTTTTTATTTCCGATATTGTGAGAGATTTTGAAGATGTAAAGTCTGACTCTCTGTGCCTGGCTGAGCGTGCAGCCCCTTGTTTATTCTAAGCCGATGATTTTGTTCTGTTGCCCAAGACGGCCAGGGACTGCAGGCTCTACTAGACCGGTTGAACATTTTCACTGACAGAAATAATGTAATCATTAATCTGAGCAAGTCCAAGGTTATGATAATTGCAAATGCAAGGGTAATTAAAAAGAAACATTATATCTGGAAACTTCAAGAACAACCGTGTCCCGTATTACACTGAAGTTTGCAGAAAGATGAAAACAGCTACCGCTCAGGCGATAACCATCTATGGTGCAGAATCATGGAGCTGGCTGGACACCAGTAGAAGGTTCCTTCTGGAAATAATTGTTAAATTTGCCAAAATCTATAGCCATGTGCATTTTGCGATATGAATTGGGCCTAGCATCCCTTTACTCTATGTACATGTGAAAGCTATGCTGTCTGCACAGGAAGTGTATCATGCATACCAAACTCAACTCTATTCTTCATGTTCTGTCTAAGTATAAAGAGTATACCAGTCATAAACACACATTGAGAAAATGGATATTTCCCATCTGTGAAGGTACAGTGAGCAAAAAGCAATGGCTGCGAACTCTCAATGTGGTTAATAACCACTGAACAGGTTATCATGTCTTGTTCTTTCGAGAGAGGGGCGCCTGCTACCTTTTTTGTATTTCTGCTACAATCAATGTTGGATACACATTCACATGCACAGGAATCCAGGCATGACCTTCTTTTTGTATTTTTGAAAGGAACTCGGGGTTGGTCACCCTAGGTTACCTGGGGGCAACCAGACGTGGACTCCCTGCTCACTGTGCTTCGAGAGGCTCACCTTCACCTCACTGATGATGCCCAACAAGGCTGAAACACGTGTATGGGGTTGCTGATGGTACTCTTGTTCAGAGAGGAATTGCCATAGCATTTCGGTGCTGGACTGCCCTTGTGGGCGGGACAAAGACTGATATGCAAATGGATATTGCCCATCTGTGAAGGTACAGTGAGCAAAAAGCAATGGCTGTGAACTCTCAATGTGGTTAATAACCACTGAACAGGTTATCATGTCTTGTTCTTTCGAGAGAGGGGCGCTTGCAACCTTTTTTGTATTTCTGCTACAATCAATGTTGGATACACATTCACATGCACAGGAATCCAGGCATGACCTTCTTTCATGTGCATTTCTGCAATTGTTGAAATATATTTTTCCCGATCTCTCTCAATAGCAATATTTTGTTTACAGTTGTCCTCACTTAGATAGAAAAGCAATGTGTTTTCATCTATCTTTGTTTGCCAGTTTTTCTTGGGGTCCAAGTAAATCTGTAAATATTGCTTTTCCTCTTCTCCTTGCATTTCAATCTGGCACATGATAATGACAGTGACACTAGGTACACAACAATTCTGAAGATACACTTCTACTGCATTCGCTGTTTTAGCAATGGTGTGGCATTCCTTTGCACTGCTACTCTGGCACATTACCTTTTTAGGTTTTCATTTTTTTGCCCAATGACCACAACACCCCATTTACGCCATCAATAAAGGGGGACCGTCTCTTAAAGCAGTTCTTCCGTAACAGAATTGGTGTCCCTTCAATGGGTGTGACCACCATCTCTTGTCTCATTCTCTGCTTCCCTACCTTGATGTCAACTTCAGTGACAACTTCCACCAGAATTTCTTCTCCATTGAAATTATGCACAGGGCCTTCAATCTGACTTATCTTCTGCATTCATTGTGGGGATTTCCCTTTGTTTATACTGAAGAGAGAAAATCGAAATCAAACCCATGCCCCCTCACCCCAGGCGCATATACAGAAGAACAGCAGGAAGAACAAGGAGCGCACTTATCATTTGAACCAGGCCCCAGCGCAACCATGGGTGACAAACATGCTGAAAGACACCCACTCCACCAACATTGCAACTTCCATGCTACATTAGAATCAATGCAGCAATACCATAATCTACAAAACACAAGAACCCCTGTTTAAAGGCTGCAGATGCCTATAGTAATCAACATGAACTAATTGCACAGTTTAAAGCCCTGTTTCAGGAAAATCACAGCCAAGTGCATTTGCCTCACTGAACACCAGCCGTGCTGACTTCATCAATACTCCTCGCAAACCCAAGAGCAGCCAAGGTCGCAGAGTGAGATAAGATTGCAGACAAACATTTTTTAATTCTCAACAAATATGAGTAAAGCCACGGCAGAGCATCCAGAGCCCAGTGTGTTTTTTTTCCTCTTCTTTCTATGGGAACGAAAGACATTTTCGCAAGACTCGCACACCATTTGAAACATAATTGTAACAAGAATGGCTCAGCTCTGGCCAATGAACACAGAGTCCAGGGGCGTAAAAACCTGCTTCAGCTAAAAACTGATGGTAACAGATTCATATTGCAACAATTTCAGAGTTAGGTAATGGGGGGTGGCGCAGCTAAACCAACCCACTGATGCAAAAGTCAAATGTCCAATTATCAGGCTCTCTATAAGGGCTACATAGGTAACCTATTACTAAGCAACCAATAGCAGGATGAGATAGGTTTCTGGGAGCTGATCCAATTCTGTGAGGTCAGCCTGCAGTGTGATTACAAAGCTGGCTTGCAAGCCAGCCCCGGGGGAGACGGCGCCTGGACTTTCGATGTGCACGAAGCTCTGCGTGTTTGTTTTTTCTTTTTTGCTGCCCAGGAATAAACGCAGTTTGGAACATGTGGCTGCCTGTTGCATTTCTGTGGGCCATATGGGAGGTGTTGGGGTCTCCCATAGCTGCTGGCCCCCCACAGCCCTGGTGGGGGTCCTGCTTCTACCCTCTGTGAGGCTCATTGCTCATTGTAAGAGATGGAGGAATGGGCACTGCCTGCCTGCCCTGCATTGAACTGCACCCCCTGCCGCCGACTCAAGGAAGCTGTGGGACCCTCGCCTGCACCTGAAGACCACCGGAAAACTCGTAACCGGCTAAAGGCATCGGGGGCCACTTGGAAATACCCCACTTGAGGGCAGGTGAGAGCCCTGCAGGAGAAGGGGTCCGCTGAAGCGCCTTGAGGGGGTGTCGAGTAGCAGAGCAAGTGCCAGTGCAGCATAGGATATGTAAGTACAAGTTCAAGCAACCAGCAACATTGTCTTTGAGGGGAGGGTGTGATTGGGTTTACAATGGGCAAATGTTTCAAGTATTATGATGTATTGTTGATCAGTATGTTGCAGACATTTTAAGTTGTTTTGTTTGGGTAGAAACTGGGGGGGAGGTATTGTAAATTGGGTGGTGGGGGATTGTACATTGTCGCAGAAATTCGGCGCATTGGTGGTGATCGGCACGTGAATTCTAGTTGGGACTGGAGCGTTGGCAGTGGTCCCTTCTTGTGTTTATGAGCATATTGGGTGGGGTGGTGACTCCCCACGTATAGGACGGAGTGCCGCGCTGGTTGGTCTGGATGGTGATTTCATGTACCGTGTGTGGATTTCCTATGAATTGACATTGTAGATCAATGAGTAGATGAGGTTCCCTGCTAATTGAGCGTTTTAGGTCAGTGAGTGGATGATGTTTCCCCCCAGGATGTAGCTAGATTGTTCCCGAGTGCGGAAGATAATTGACTGGTTAAGCTCCCCTGGTGAGGTGCCTGTCACACGCGAGGCGACGCAGTGTGCGCAGTCCAATTATAAGAGTTTTATTGTGGTTTACCTTGTTCCAGTTGAAACGGGAAGACAGCTGTGGGGATTGTGGGATTTTATTTTGGGATATTTGTGGGGTTGGAAGCAATGGGTTATTGTTCTGTGTATGCACATTTGTCTGTTCATTTGTATTGTGTTTTTAGTTTGGTGACATCACCTTTAGATTGATACATATGATACTGATTTTTGATGGTGAGGAGATGGTGGTGTGGTTTTGGAAAAGAAGAAGAGGTGACCCAGAGGCGGTGTGTGGAAGACACATGCGCAAGATTGTGGGGGTGTTCTGGAGAAGGCAATGGTTTGGTGAAGATGGGCTGCACGTGGAGTGCACTGGCTAAGGTGCCGAGCCAAGAAGGCTCACAGAAATTGAAAACATGTTCAATTATCTTCTAACTTTTGCTCCCTGAATAGCGGACTATCAAAATTTTCAAACTGAGGTGAGGTAAAATGTATCACACAATAGAGAAATGACTACCCTTCACCGGTTGTGTAGCACACAGCTTCCATGGCAAAATAAGTTAGTAAAACATAGTGTGCAAAGATTCAAAATACTGAAGGTAAATAAATAAGACCATGGCTGCCCATAGGCAGCTTCTCCAGAAGCGTGCAGCAATTGCTAATGACACACATGCATAGCACTTACACAGGAAAGAATCTGGGGAAAAAGCACCTAGGTACAGTTGAACGGTGTGCACGAAGGGAAGGGAAGTGGCGAGGCGTCAGCAGACGCTGAACCAGCACGAGCAGAGGGAAGAGGGGACTCACCCTTCTGCACCTCGGGGAGTGTACTAGTTGATGACACAGAGGGTAAGCAAGGAATGAATTGCATGAGAGAACTGAAAAAAGAGGAAGGACATTTAAAAAACCACACACACACACAATCACAATACACTAAAGAGAACAAACAGGAAGGTGCGGAACAACCCACTAGCAGCACAGGAGTGAGCAAGGGAGGGCTGCAGTACATGGAAGCAGATTTGAAGGCACAGGTACAGAGGAATTAAATTTAAAGGGAAGATAACGGGGGAAGTTCAAGGAGTAACAATAGCAACAGAGAGGGGGAACTGGAAAGGGAAGAAAGGGATTGGAGGAGGAAGGATGAGAGGGAGATTATGGGAAAAAAGCTTGGAGAAGGGGTAGATGGCAAGGGAATGGGTAGAAAAGCAGGAGGATGAACGGGCGATAAAAGTGGCCAGTGAGTGGGTTGCAATGGAATAAGAAAGGAAGTGATGGGAGGAGGAGAGAAGGACTGAACGAGACAGCACAGCCAAACATGATAGAGGTCAGTAATGGGTGATGGAGCATGCATGGGGTATGGAAGGGAGGCAGGAAGTATAGCGCGATAGAAATTGACGGTGTGCATTGTAGATTGTGGCAAGAGAAGACGGTTAAAAAATAAATAAAAAACGGCAGAGGCAGAGAAAGGCAGATGAGGACAAGTTGGCACAAAATAAATTATTAAAGTATGCAATGGGAGGGGCAGTTAAAAATAGCCTCAACACACACGCACAAGAATCACAATAGCAGTATCAACAACCACCACAATATGTACCGCTCATGTGGGGAGGATACATGGGGCAGGACGGGATCATTTCAGCAGACACCACAAGCACCAACGCAGGCACTGTCACCACTACATGTACAGACACAACAAATGACAGCACCACTACCCCAGGACTCACAAGCATCACAACCCAGGGGCACTGCACAGCAGCCAGCACCCATACAGAACACTGACACAATAGCAACGGTACCGGTTACATGACTTGGAGGGGTCTTCCTGATGGGGAACAAACCTTTCAAAGGACATAGATTGACATTATACCCTTAATAGGACAGCCCAAGAGAAACTTGATTTGACTCACTCTGCCACACACACTCATGCTCCACCTCCCCAACAGAGCGGGCGAGACGCACGCCGACACACACACTCACACACACTGAATAATGCAGAGGACAATTGCATAGGGGTGGTGATAGGTATCAAAATATTTTCTTTTCTGGGTGACAGTGGGGCGTCTAGGCCATGCATTAGGGAAGAGAGAATTGTGACATCATGAGCGATGTGGATATGACCACCTTATTAACAGAGAAAGCCATAACGTGTTAAACACCAGGCATACACATGTTGAAAGTAAGGAAGATTGTTTAAGAATAGTGGGGGTGCACGGTACAGAGGGGGGGTGCATAATGATAGCGCATCACAAGAGAGTACATTTAGCTACATTTTGAGCACACATCTTTCAGCAAGGAGACTGGGCTCATGAATACACGAATAACACAACAATTAAATGAGACACACAAGGTGGAGGAAGGTGCACTTGAGGGGGGAGGCCTACATTTCATTGACGGTTCACCATGGGAGGAGAGAAATAGGGGTAAAGGGTGGATGATCCATGTTCCCAACAGAATAAATTTGGCGACAAAGTAACACAGTGCAAGTAGTAATGCCACTAGCGCTTTTGAACACAGCACTGGCACAAATGCATTAGCCAACACATATAGGGAAAGAGGTCATTGCTGCACGAACTGGAGAATAATGGTTGTATTAAAATTTGAGAGCAGATAATGGAGGGAGAAATATATTGTTTAAATGTAACAGTAATTAAAGTAGTGGAGTAATAAAATACTAGACTAAATGAGTAATTAACAGTGTAGGTAGAGTTAAACAAGTGGACATGGGGTGGGATAGAGAGCATGGGAGTAAATTGTGACGGTTGGGTTTGAAAGAAAAGAGGAAGTAAATAAATGAATAAATAAATAAATAAATACAAAGAGGGGGAGGGACAGATAGCGAATAATTGGTAGCAAATTTCATCAGTACCAGCTTAAAGTGCCTGCAGTTAACTGTGGGGCACACCCTGAGAAGTTGTGAGAGGAGCCATAGAAAAAAAAGATTTAAAAACCCTGCGATTATCTTAACTAAGTAACATGATCCTCTGAATTTAGAAACACAGCCACCCTATATGACAGATTTACCACCCTGATGCTTCCCTGTTTAGCTTGTCAGTGCCTAATGCCCCCTCGGGACAAAAGGTGTGCACAATAAATAGCTTAGAGCAAAAGTACAGTAAATATAAAGACTCAAATGCGCATTTGTACACTAGCATCTAAATTGCGTATATATGATCCAAGTGTGTCATGAGTATATTCCCCTAAATTAAGTACAGATGATCCAGATGTGTTAAGAATACAGCTACAGGATAGTGATTGTCTAACCATTTTCAAGGTAAATTTCGAATTGTGTAACAATTTACGGTCAGACCGCCATTGAACGCCATCAGGTGGTGACAGGATGGTGCATAAATGTATCATTGGCTCCTCCCACTAGGACACTGACTAGTGCAAGAGTAGTGCAGAGAGGTTAGGTCAGGAAATTAAAGAATATGTCAATTTTCATTTCTCGCCAGATACAAAGGACCCAGGGCAGGCCTGAAGACAACGAAGAACTAAAAATTCCAATAGATAGGGACTACAGTGGGACATGTTGCCCTCCTGACAGACTTTGTTAGATGTGTAAGGCGTCAAGCCCTACAAAGCGGTGGCCACCCTGGCAACGAGGGAGCAACGGTCAACAGGGCCAACGCAAAAGATTTTCATGAACTGCAAAACAGCACGAACACTCCCGAGTTAGGGAAACATGGCCATCCTATGGTCCAACGCACACTAGCAACTAGAATAGGGACGGACACACCCATTTCCAAAGTTTAATTGAGTTTCATATTACATTTTGTGCACCTACAGCTGTAACACTGTTTTGTTCCTTCTCTTTTCCCCGCACATGCAAGTTGTTGCGTATGTATGCTGTTAGAATTGTGTAGGAAATTTCCTTAATGTTATCTTCCATTAGTAACCCTGAGGCCTACTCATTAAACCATCGTGAAGCATTCCCCACTCAATTGCCCACCCTATCAGGAACCTCAGACCCCTTAGAGCACGTTTCCCTGAAGTATATTTCCTTGCTTCCATTGAATAAACAGCCCAAGATTTTCCCTACCCATATTCAGAAATTTTGAAAACACGAAATGTCCAGGGGGAGGTTTCATTTTTGCCCTTAGTGATTGTTTAGTTCACGGAGCTTGAGGTTACTAACAAGTACTAACGTATTAAAGCCTTTCTTGCGATTTTCAGGGAGGCTACTTTATCATCTCATCAGCTGCAAGGACCCAGCAGCTTAAGTGGTTATGGGCAGGCAAATAAGGACTTTTACCTTCACGATGGGACTATTAATGATGAACGCAATAATGGGGGGTGGTCATTTGAAAATTAAATGTAATAGTGAGCATTACCGCTATATCCCCTGCTAACATTCCCTAACCTAAGCAGGAAGACTTACGGCGTCAGTGGGTGAGGAAAAGCTGCTGTAAAAGTAAGGAGAGGTAAGGGCACACACAAAGGGAGTAAAACATACACATAACACACATAGCAGTAGTAACCAGCAACATGCACACATGAACTAAATTGGTAGGGACACCACTGGAGAGAGCTGTCCTGACTGCTCTTTAACATATGCCGTGAGAGAATTGATTGCAAGAGAAGAGAGCAGAATTGAGATTGATAAAAACAATACTGTCCAACAATGTCCTTGGCATCATGGTTGCCTGCCCATCTGTGTCAATCATTGCAAACATAGTACACCTCTCGTCAACAGTAACAGGGGCATAATACCTGTCCTCACATTCTTCAAGCATGCAAAGGAAATGTGAATTGTTACTGATCTCAGGGCTTACTTTTGTCAGGCATGCATGGCTTCCTGCTAGGGAAAGGGGCATATCAAATGACATTTTACCCCCCTTTTGGCCATCTCTCTTACAATTTCTTTCTTTATTTTTCTATTCTGAGAATTCATCTGGTGCATCACCACTGACTGCCCTTCTGTCTCAGGACTACCAATGCCCTTCCCCCATTCCATTCCTGCTTTTCCCCATTGTCTGGATCTCTTTCACTTACCTCTACTCTGGAAACAATTCTTCTGTATTTTCATTAACATCATGGGGCAGAACATCAGTTTTTGGTGTGTGACATTTACCTATTTTTTGTACCGTACCTGTTATTTCTGCCTCATGAAACATCTATGGCTCAAAATATTCTTCAAGAAATTCATTTGCATCTGACCTTTGTAACATTTGTATTTCTGTGGGGACATGATCACTATTTCGAAATTTCAGCCAATGCAATCTCTTTATTTGCTTTTATAACATTACCTAACATCTCAATAATTTCACATCTCATATCCTTATTGAACTGTCTTTTGATTCTTTGTTTTTTGGGTTCTTCATGTGTATTTCTGTTTTGTTCGCTCGCATTTTCACATAGGTGAATGCATTGATGCAACTCTAAATTAAACTGCACCCATTTCTTGTGTGTGTGTTTTAATTTCCTAAGTCAGCACTATGTATCTGCTTTCTTGATTTTAAATCACTAAGCAATGCAATCTGTTCATCCAATGGTAAATCATTGTCATTTGTGCTTTCATTGTGGGGAGTCTGGCTAACTAGTCATTTGTTGTCATCCCGTGCAATATCACTCTTGTGGCATTCTGCACTTTCACTCAGCTGCTCCTTCTGTAATGCACATAGTTTTCCTATCTACTCGGGCAACATCCTCACCTGTGCCTCAAAACAATGGAATCTGTCCATATCCCTACACTCATCCCTCTGTGCTCTAGGCCGGAACTGGTTGAATTTACTCAGATCAGGTGTGTTCTGGCACCTTTCAGGAGACTGGCTCCTGTTTGTGTTTTCCCTAAAGTCCAAGACACAGTGGGTGGGGAACGTTGGCCGACCGTCCTCTGACCATGGTCAACCTGTGGAGAGGACTGAACATAATGTTGAGGTGCATAGTTTATATTCTGTCTCTCATTTGGCTGAAATTGTTCCCTTTGTTGATTTCCATTTTCAATGACCCTATCTACATACCTTGGTATTGCCTGATTGCCATATACCATTGTGGAAGGATCAAATCTACTCTGGGACCCCAATGCCTGGTATGACCCGTTATACGTCTGATTCTGTTATTTGGCCCTAGCATATAATAGAGAAATCCCACCTTTGACGAGTTACCAAGAAACCGAGGACTAATATACAAGCTTCAGTCACTGGGTGTAATGCTCACCTGGCTCCCACGGAGGCGCTGGTCTGGTCTGGGTTGCTGTGGCCTCTTCAAGCGTGATGCGCAGAATTCGGACCACCGATTGAACAGGACCCCCAAATCTTGCTTGTCTGGCCCGTAGGAATATCCTTCTGCAGATGAGAAAGGGGATTAACTGTCTTCTGAATAATGGGCTTGCTCCGCCCTTTCCCCCTTCGTTCTCCTCTGACTTCCTCCAAAACCCCCGGTTTAAGCTCACCTAATGGTTTGGAAGGATGAACTCTCCATCCTGCTTCTGGTGCAGGGGCGCGCGTTCGTCCAGTTACTTCACAGGTTTTCAGAATGACGCTGGCAAATCCACTTGACTTTACTGAGCGATACGCCGTAAGTATGAAGATGCAAAAGTTCAAGTGTGAGCCTCCTTTTATGTTGTCTTTTTCTGTCCTTTATTTCAGGTGCAGAACAAAGGCGATGCGTTGAGGGGTTAAGTTGCCGGGTGAAATCAGGTGAGTTAGTGATGAGGGCGACCCCTCTAAATGTCTTTATAATTCCCTAGTAATGTCTTTTGTCCTTTCCCCATAGGGGCCGGGGTGCGGTACCTGCCAGAGATGTGGCGCCGACCCGAAATGTGGAATGGCTCACCAAGAATAGCCGGTAAGTAATATGGCTGAAAATCCGACTTTCCTCTCGTGTTCCCTTGCTCACCTTTTGTCTCTTCTTCTCTCCCTTAGGTGCGGTGCAGAGATGTGGTGACCGGCACTGAGAGCCGCGATGGAGCCGGGCAGCGTCTCGGGAACAGGTGAGTGAAGCGCGGCGCTGCAGCGAGCAACGGGGTGCTTTTAAATGGAAGTCTTCCTTCAGGAATGCTGGCGTGAAGATTCCGGATGCAGGTAAGAAGGTTGAAATAGTTCTTGGTTTTCACCTTTCTCTTCTCTTATTCCCTTACAGGTGTTCTAGGTTCGAGGCGGGCGTGGCTGGAGTCCAGGTGCAGGAGCAGACACGGTGAGTGTTCAGCTGCTGGGATGCAGAACAACGCGAAGCACCTGTGGCTGTCCGGGTGTGGCTTAAATAGCCTTGGAAGAAGTTCCAGGTGATTATTCTTCCACAGCCCCACCCAAGAAACAAAATAGTTCCTTCAGAAAAATAGTCCCTCCTAAGCCTCATTTGGCTTGGTTCTTCATGCAGCATGGTCTGCATCAGGTGAGTGTGCAGCATGGTCTGCTTTAGGTAAGTGCACCAAACACTTCCCCTTATGAGCCTGGCGCCTATGGCACCAGGACTGATGTCCAACATGAGCCTGGTGCCAACGGCGCCAGTACAGAGTCCAAAGAGCCCCTATAAAGGGCCGCTGGGCTTTTACCCGGGGGCGTGATGCCTGCTCCCGGGGGTGCTGGGCCTGGCCTGGTGCTCCGGGGGTAGGCATCATGACACTGGGATCTATGGATTGGCAACACAGGTATTTGGGGTTGTGCCACCTTCCCTTGCATGGCCACACCCCTCTGATTATGTGGTATGTCATTCCTTATTTCAGTCTAATCTGTCTCTAAAGGCATTTCCCCAGATGTTACTACTAGGACTACAGTGATAGATTATTTAGCTTTTTGGGGTCTGGGTTCATTTTTTTTAACCTCTCCCTTCTAATGAGAGATTATTTCATAGATTTTAGTGGCTTGTTCAATACTCTATTCTAAGGTTTTATCCCAATTAAATCATGTCGAGTTGTGAAATTATGACCCGCTGCAATCTGTAATGAAATGTTCTCTTGAACTCTGTTGAATGAAAGTCACATGCCACATCAAAACGTGAGAAGCCTCTTTTCAAATTTTGCAGGAATTGAAGTGACGACTCATCTAATTGAGCTGCCATGCTGTATGTGGCCTTCTTGGAATCTTGGATAGAATGATATTGAGAGAATTATTTCCTAACTGCTCTTTCAAAGTGCTCCCATGATACATTCTTCTGCTCATTTAAACCTCGAATGAAGCTAGCAGAAGTGGGGTTCATAGTGAGGTGGATATATCTATCATATTGGGTCTTAGGGATTTCAAGCATCTGAAAATGTCAGTCACACTCTCGATATGTTCTTCTCTGGATATACCAAAATCCTTTTTGAATGGTTTAATCAAAGTCTTGATAGACTTCATTATTTTTAGTGCATTGCACGATTTATCATTTTGACCCCTGGTTCTCTGCTCTGGGTAAGTAGACTCAGCCTCTAGTATCAGAGAGCAACCAGCTCCTGCCAATTGAACAAGCTGGCACATTTCCCAGACTGTAGCTGCCTTCAGCCTCAGTAGCCTCAGTAAGAGCAACAGCTTGCTGTCCACAGGGCAAGAACAACTCTGTACTCCTAATACCTCTGACACTGACATTTTGCCATCTTATTTCCCTATACTCTGCCTGAACATCTTGTGTTTGACTATTACCTCATTCACTTCTGCAAATTGCATTTTGAAATGATCATCTGTGTCCATCCCTTTATCATTCTCATCCATAAGTCTAAAAATCTCATCTCCCATTGCCTGTAATTCTTTAGATGACTGAGTACCACTCTTCCTGAGTGCCTGTACCTCTAAAAGTATTAGGTCTCTATCTTTTCGAACACCATCCAGAACTTTTTTTTAAATGTTCGATTTCTCCCTCATTCTCAGAAAACTGTCTCTCTTTCTGTGCCAATCGTGCTCTTACATCATCATACTGGGCCTGCAGGTAATGCTCACCCTGTTTCAATGTCTCTTCTAAGTGCAACATATCCTTGTGCATAGCTGCCAAGTCACATTGTAATTCTGCTGTGATCTCAGAGTCTTTTGTCCTCAATTTAATTATCTTATGTAAGGTAAATCAAGCTTTTGCACCCAACCATAATGCATAATCTGTCTGTCCCTGAAGGTTCTAGGCATGAAAGAGCCTTAAGAGGCAGGTCTGTAACATGCTTCCCTTGGTAAACAGCCACTCCAGAGATTCCTTATCTAGCTTGGAAACAACCCTCTCCATCCAACTCGAAATAGTGTCAAAGGACCATGTTGCCAGTACATACATTTTCGTCTCTGCATAAGTGCAAAGATCAGTAATACCAACTGTCATGTGGCATTGCATTAATGTTCACTTTATGCCACTGCAGTAACTGTCCTGTCACAACACAGCCCAGGTGTACTCACAATTTCCTGTCTAAAAGGAGAGAGAAAAAAGTAAAAATGGATTTAAAAATGCACCCAGCACCATCACCATCCTAAGCACAATATCATTGAATTAATTCAAACAGAAGAGAAAAATAAAAGTGTGATTCAAAATGCACCAACACCACACAATATGACCTTGCTGCAAAAGGTTATGCCTAGCAATTGTAAAACCAAAGAGGTTCCCTGGCATCCCCACCAAAACTATGTATGATTTTTTATATCTCGGGTTACCTTCGCCAACTGCAAGAGCATGCAACAGTGTGCTTAGACTTTGTTTGTTAAATCATGCTTTTAAAACATATAGAATAAACCTGCTATTATGACTTTTTATTTGTCTCCTCTTTGGCTACAATTACCAGACTTGGTTCAGGGCTGGACACACAAATTTTACCACTGATGGTATCAAATGCCCTAAGCTTAATACTCACACAAATTAACCAGAGCACTCAGTGACAGATCACGCGTTTTTCTTTCATAATGGTGCTCATTGGCTTTTATCTGAATGTGTCAACACAGGACAGAATCCAGATGAAGCTTATCAAAACGAAATTAGAAACACTCATGTACATGGCAATACACATTAGAAAATTTAATCATGGAAATACCACTGAGAAAACACATTTCAACTATACAACTCAGTGATGCAACAACATTCTGAAACCTGTTCCTTTAAAAAAAAAACTCCCACAAGAAACTTGGCAGGCATTGCAGGGTTATTTAAACACATTTGGAAGGCTCTGGTTGATTACGCAACCCTGCAAATGACTAATCACGCACAGTGAACAATCCTCTATATTCTGTTGCATGAAAAGAATGATGTTGTACTTTTAAAAATATATGTTTTGTCACTCTTATGCTTAGCAAAATGTATAGTTGCTCTGCCTGTGTATGAGGATGTGGGTGAAACCCCTTTCCAGCACACATGCTCTGTGCTCCTACCAGCCACTGTTTTCAGTTCAGTGAAGTTCAGTGAAGTACACCCAATACCCTCCTTTCTCTCCTGCAGGCTCCCAGCACACACAGTAGCTCAGTTTACACCTGCTTTTTACAGCACTCTGAACTCTTCCTCTCCCTTTTTTCTCTCAAATCTCTTCTTGATCCCTCTTTCTCCCTATAGAAGACCCCTCCTTTCCACTCTCTCTCCATTTTCAAGCCTTCTCCCTACCATCCCACTTTGATTATAGCATCATACAGAAAGTATATTGTTTCCTATCTCTGACCGTGATGTCACCCATCAATCAGAACTTCCATAGCATGGCCAGGCCTCCAGTAAGTTTCCAGAAGTCTTTCAGTTTTTTTAATCACCTTTGTACACACTTTTTCCCCAGGCCCGGATACACATGCAATGTTACCGTCCTGCTCTTCCTGCTCAAACAATGAGTTTTCTTTGCTAACTGGATGCTGCAGATTCATCATGCCCTGAGCCTCACGTCTACACCGCGGATTGGTTTGCAATTTGTGCATTTTATTTTCTAAGTCATTATCCACACTGAACACCTACAGTTTGCACCATTGGCTACGTCCTAGGCTAATCCCACTCCAATCACAAATTAGATTAGTTTGGTTAAAGTTAAAGTTAATGGGTTAGTACTTAGTCATTATTATGTTAATTGTTAGCCTATGCTGTCATGCTGTGCTATGCTATTCTATTCAATCAATTCAATCTGTTCTATGCTCACACCTTTCTTCAGTTTGTATTGGATTCTCATCAGTTTCTCACATCAGTGCTAAACTGGTGTTACGCTCACCTGGTCTCTGCGGGGGCGTTGGGACACAGTTGGAGCCCTCCCAGGAGTTGACTCCCTTCGATCGCTTCTCTCCCCCGACTGCAGTGGTATTGATCCTGAGAGAAGATGAGAGGCAGTGAGAATAGCATGGTGGTGCTGTGATTCCCCTTGACCCTTTCATGCCAGAATGTAGTGCGCAAGAGTTTGCCCATGCAAACTCACCTGTTTTGATGTAATGATGGGCTCTCCATGCTGCTTTCCTTCAGCAGGGGCGCTGTGGATGGAGTTAGTTGCGTCACTGGTCCTTGGTGTGGAGGTCCAGACCGGGTGCGACCATTCTGTCTTGAAGGTAGGTTTATTACTATGATTATAGTCTGTATACTTTGTGTTAATTTTCCCCAATGATTATTGTCCGTAACCATCAATTGTCCTTTCTCTCCCTAGGTATGAATATGGCCCATAGCGCATAGTGATGTAAAAAGTCTATCCCGGAGGACCTCCAGGTGGTAAGTAGACTGTTCCAGAAACTGCGCCTAGTTCATGAGTTGCACTGCTTAAAGTTTATAGTCTATGCGACTTGCTCACCTTGTGTTTTCTATTCCCTTTGCAGGTGCAGCTGGTCGGTATTAGCTGGTGAGCGTTTTTCAAACTACTGCAGGCTGCCAGAGATGAAGATCTGTGTGGATACTGCACCAGAAGATGGCTCTGTGTTGATTGAAGTTCCGGACAGGTAAGGATGCTAGGCGGCACCCGACGAGGACTCAAGAGGACTGTTAAGATGAGAGCGGCTGCTGCAGAGTCGGAAGCGGTAGAAGAGCTTCTTCAAGCGGTGGCGAGACTGTCTCAGGTAAGGTGCACGCAGCAGCTGCAGATGGGAAGCAGATGACAGTGCTTCTTCAAGCAATGGCGAGGCTGACTCAGGTAAGATGCGTGCGGCGGCTGCAGATGGGAAGCAGATGGCAGTGCTTCTAGTGATGGTGTGGCTGATTCCAGGTAAGATGCTGGACGGTTCTGGAGACTGAAGCTGCACATGCTGAACCAGGTAAGAGTCTTCTGAACGGCAGTAAGCGTTACGCTGCTCTAGCAGAGTAACTCAAAGCGCCAACATGTGGGTGGGGCCGGCTTATATAGCCTGGCCCCAGCCACTCCCCTTAGGCCCCACCTTGTGGCCCCACCTTGTCACTCCTCCTGTCTTCTGAACGTGCCTTCCCTGTATTGGTAGGGCCCCGCCCGGCCTAGAGGCACGTGCTTTCTTTATATGTTTTTTTATTTGTTTGGGTTACATAGTAACCTTTACAAAAATATATAAAACACATAAGAACAGATCTTAAAATACATTACATAAAATTTTGAATCCAGAACATTCCTTATAATAGATCCTAATAATACAGAAAAGAATAAATGATTTATACATCCAAATAAACCTTAACAAAACATAAAGAAAAGAAATACAAGATACAAATACATGCAAAGTGTTGTAGCCAAACTACCTCCCTATAGTTTACATTTAACTTTTAGAAAGCACAGTATAACCAATTAAAGTTTAACCGTGGGTCCATACAACATGTCTTTCCAAAGGGCTTCCAAATCAACATTCTCTGGGTTAGGCACATGTTTAATAAAATAATCAATGCGTGCCGATCTTAGACCCAAACATTGTGTCAACAGATGTTGTAAAGATACTTCTCCAATGTCTAAATTACAAAATAGACATTTAACCATTTGAGGTGGTAAAGTTTGCCTTATAGTCATGATCTCACCTGTATTGAGGACATTGAAACGAAAGCGCATGAAATCCTGTCTGTGCCCTTTGCTGGGGAATCTTATGAGGTAGGGTTCAGTTGTTACAATTTTTTTATAGTTACCAATCAAATGCGCATATCGTTTTTTGCTTTGTATTATGTTGACAGTGTGGTTCCAGTCTGCGTGCTGGAGAAGTTTCTTCATCTTGGTGGGGTTGTTGATAAGCAGTTCTTTAGAAACCCCAACTAACGCCAATACTTCATGTACCTCTTTTTCCAAGTCACGCACTACTACAGAAGCTTCCTTTCCCGCAACTAGGCACCGTCCAAGGATTCCATGTAGAGTGGATTCTTTACTTGTAAGCAGTTTCCTAAACAAAGAGACTCTACGCCAGAGAATTACACTAGAGAGCGAGTATAGCCCCAGTTCAAAAAGTATTGCTGCCAGTGGAACACATTTCGGGAGATACCAAACCAGTGGCCTTATTATACGTGCCTCATATTTCACAAATTCGCTGCTAAACCAGGACGGAACCAGTTCCATTCCGTAGCTAAACTGGCGATCGCTTTACTGCGGTACATTTTTATGCATGGTTACATTGAAAATGTCCCATATTTGCAATCAATTTTGAGTAGTTGAGAAATCAGTGGTGTCATTTTTTTATCCAAATAGTTGCATAGATTGACCCTGGTTACGGTCTCAAAAATGTGATAACCTAGATACCTGAAAGCACGAAATATGGTGAGTTCAGCGTGATCCAAAAACCATGCAAATTTTTCTGGCCTTTTCCTATGACTAAGTTGCATGATAAAAGTTTTGGTTTGATTTATGTCTAAAGCGTTGCCTGCCGTGTACTTCTTAAATGCAGACAAAACTCATTGCAAGCCCATGGGTGTTAAATCAAACTATAACACGTCATCTGCATATGCAGTCCACGCAATCCTGGTGCCTTCGACTTTTGGTGCAGCAAACAATGCCTCTTCCAAGTGCGGACCAACATCAGACAAGTACAAATTAAAAACAGTGGTGCAAAAATACACCCCTGCCTGAGACAGTTTCCGTATTAATTTCCTCAGACAGGGTTCCCTCGGTGTTCAGTCGGGCTCTTATCTTGGTTTCTGAGAGGAGATAATATAAGATCGGCATGTCTAAGGCTAACATTTTACTCCACAATGTACCTCTGCCCACTAGATCAAAGGCTGAACAGAGGTCAATAGAAGCCAAGTAGATAGGTTGGCTACCTCTCTGTCTGGTGCTGCATAATAGTTAGGAGAAGTCCACCTGCATCAGTTCCCACCCCTTTTCTAAAACCAAATTGCTGTGCTGACAATACATCCTTTTCCTCCATCCACACATGTATATGTTCGAGAACCAGGGAGGCAAACATCTTAGAATCAGCGTCAAGCAGGGCGATAGGTCTATCGCCCTTTTTGTAAATTGGGACAACATAAGACATATGCCAAGTGGATGAAAAAACCTTGGTTATGACAATGTTTTTAAACAGTAAAAAGAGAATTTTGGCCCAGAGAATCGGGTTACCTTTGAAGACTGTAGCATCAATAATAAAACAGAAGTTGTATAAATATAATTAGGGGTTTATTAATAGGTTTCAGTAAGTAATATATATGTTAAAAGGGGATAGAAAAGGAGTCTTTGAAGGGAGATGCTTCAGTCTCTCCAACTGTCTCTTCAATGTCCTCTTCTCCACCTCCACATTCTCCTTCCAGAATCCCTGCAGATTCCACTCCATGCAGCAACAGATGTTACCATGCTACACATCCCTCTTCTTTCTAGACACATCTTTACTCTCCATAGTCTGTTAAGTACATCGGTGTCTGGTACCTTCTTCCAAACCTTGACACTGGCGTTTTCATCACAGTTGGTACATATATGGGATTTACTGGTAAGGAAACTTTCTGGTTCTCATTACTTTCACCAACATCACTTTTGTCCATACTTCCACCATTAGCTTTACTATTCACTTCCATAACTCTTCCATTGTTCCATACCCTCCCATCACTTGTTCGTACAGCATGTTTGAACACTTCAACAACTTGTATGGGATCAGACCACTTAATTCCTTTCACTCTCAAAGCTTTTGGCAACTTTACTCTCACTAAACAACCTACTTCCAGTGTTTCATTACACCTAAATCTTTTCTTGTCATGCCATGCTTTATTCCTATTTTGTCTCTGCCTAATCATCTCTACAGCATTACTAGTTACTACTCCCATATTTATCACTTCACCCATCCAACCAGGACATAACTTGGTAGTTGCTTTTCTACCTCTGCTCAATTCAAATGGTGATATACCTGTAGAACTGTGCGGAGTAAACCTGTGTTTCAAAAATGACATTCCTTCCAGAATCCCTGCAGATTCCACTCCATGCAGCAACAGATGTTACCATGCTACACATCCCTCTTCTTTCTAGACACATCTTTACTCTCCATAGTCTGTTAAGTACATCGGTCTCTGGTACCTTCTTCCAAACCTTGACACTGGCGTTTTCATCACAGTTGGTACATATATGGGATTTACTGGTAAGGAAACTTTCTGGTTCTCTTTACTTTCACCAACATCACTTTTGTCCATACTTCCACCATTAGCTTTACTATTCACTTCCATAACTCTTCCATTTTTCCATACCCTCCCATCACTTGTTCGTACAGCATGTTTGAACACTTCAACAACTTGTATGGGATCAGACCACTTAATTCCTTTCACTCTCAAAGCTTTCGGCAACTTTACTCTCACTAAACAACCTACTTCCAGTGTTTCATTACACCTAAATCTTTTCTTGTCATGCCATGCTTTATTCCTATTTTGTCTCTGCCTAATCATCTCTACAGCATTACTAGTTACTACTCCCATATTTATCACTTCACCCATCCAACCAGGACATAACTTGGTAGTTGCTTTTCTACCTCTGCTCAATTCAAATGGTGATATACCTGTAGAACTGTGCGGAGTAAACCTGTGTTTCAAAATGACATTCCTGACTGCTTCTTTTCAGCTCATTCCATTGGCCCATGCCCATCTAATGGTGTCTTTGAGAATCCTGTTGTACCTTTCTACTACACCATTAGTCTGTGGGTGATAGACCGCACTAGTCACATGCTTAATCGATTTCTTTCCTAAATAATCTTCCATCTCTTTCGAGACGAATTGAAGACCATTATCAGATAGGATAACTCCAGGATATCCTTCCCTACCACATACCTCCTCCATGAATTTAATAATATTTCTAGTTGTGACACTAGGCATCATATTTACTTCTGCCCATCTTGTTAAAATATCGATCATTACCACACAAAACATTTGACTCCGTTCACTCCATATCGGACCCATTATATCAATCCCAACTTTCATCCATGGTCTACTTGGCACATCAGTCATAACCATCGGGTACTCACTAGTCACACAACTCTTATCAGGCTTATTACAAAGGATACAGTTTCTTATGATCCTCTCGATTTCTGCATCACATCCTGGCCACCAGTAAGTATTTCTTATCCTGCACTTGGTTTTGGATATGCCTTGGTGGCCCTCATGTCCCAGCTCAATTATTTTCTTCCTGACATTTTCAGGTGGACTCAATCTGTCTCCTCTAAACAAATATCCATCTTGTATACTCAACTCATCTCTGTCACTCCATAGTCCTTGCACATCTGCCTCCTTGATCTTATTGAGGGGAAAATGTTTATTGTTTATATTTTTCATCATAAACTGTAACTTTGCATCTTTATGCCTTCCAACCATTCTTCCTTAGCAATAGCTGTGTCCTGTAACATACATATCATTTCTTGTTGATTTTCCTCACCTTCACTTCCACTTTCCTCTTGGGCATTCGTAAGTCTCGAAAAACAGTCTGCAGCATAATTCCCCACTCCTGGAATATACTTAACCACCACATTGAACTCCTGCATTCTATGAACCCATCTTCGTATCCTTGCCGACACTTTGTCTAGTCCTTTGTTCATGAATAGTTCCACAAGTGGTTTGTGATCCGTATTAATCTCAAATTGTGTTCCCCAAACGAAACTCCTGAATTTGTCCACTGCCCATACAATGGCTGAGGCCTCCTTTTCGATAGTTGCATGCAACTTTTTTGCTCCCTTTAACAGCCATGAAGCAAACGCAAATACCTTTTCCTCTCCATCATGTAATTGCGCCAACACCGCACCTAGGCCCACATTACTGGCATCCGTTGTGATCACCGTATGCTGTCCTCTTACAAAGTTCTTCAGTGCCGGTGCAGTTGTCAGAGCATTCTTTATGTAGTTGAATTCTCTCTCACAATTCTGATTCCATTCATATTTGACATTCATCCTGGTGAGATCCCTCAATACATCTGTGTGATCAGCAAACTTTCTAACATATTTAGAATAATACTCAGCCATTCCCAAGAATGTCCTCAATTGTTCTTTATTGCCAGGTGTAGCCATATTATTGATTGCAGACATCAAGTCCGGCGTGGGTGTAATCCCTTGCTCTGATATAACATGGCCTAAATATTCAATTTGCTTCCTATGAATCTTTGACTTTTCTCTGCTCAATGTCATGCCCATCTTATGCAATTTTCTTAATGCTACATCTAGAATTCTATCATGCTCTACTTGATCTTTAGCAAATACAAGAATATCATCTTGAAAAAATAATAATGCCCTCATCACCATCAAAAATGTGATGCATGGTCTTCTGAAACACTGAAGCTGCCGATATAAGACCAAATGGCATTCTCCTATATTGATACAAGCCCTCCGGGGTTACAAACGCTGTCAGATGCCTTGAGTCCTTGTGCAGCCGAATTTGGTGATATGCAGAGGTAAGGTCTAGGGTCGAAAACACCTTTGCTGACCCCATCGTTGATAGGAGCTCTTGAATGTTGGGAAGAGGATGCCTCTCAGGGATGATGCACTTGTTCAGTTCTCTGAGGTCGATACACACACTCACTTTCCCAGAGCTTTTCCTCACCACTACCAATGGTGATACCCATTCTGAAGCATCAATCCTTTCAATTATGCCCTGCTCTTCCAGTTTCTTCAATTCACTTTTGACCTCATCTCTCATGGCTAAAGGAACATTCCTCAGCCTCTGTGCATCTGGTTTGCAATTCTCTCTGAGCTGTATCCTGTGCGTAATCCCTTTTGCACAGCCTATTTCATCCTTGAAAACCTCCTTCTTCACTGCCTCTGTAGACATCTCATTGGATTCAATCACATAGATGGACTCCTCAGCACTGGCATCCAATCTAACCTTCAACCATGCCTGATGGGTCCAGCTAAGTAGAGGCGTTGCTCCTTTTCTTGATACATAGACTTTCTCTTTGGCCATTCTATCCTTGAAAGCTAACTTCGCCTCAAACCATCCAATAATATCTATTTTCACGCCACCATATTCACTCAGATTAATGTCTGATTCATTAAGCCATCTCGGACGAATTTTTCTCCATATCTTCTCAGGCAGCAACATATATTTCGCTCCTGAATCAGTCATCATTCTTACTGGGGCATCATTTATCATAATGATAGTTTTGGGACTCTCCAGTTCCATGCCATTTGCAGTATTGCTGACAGCAAAGACACATTCCTCTTCATATTCTTCTGCACCTCCTGTCCAATCCATACTTCCTTTATCAACCCTACAGCATTTGGCCATATGGCCCTTTCCATTGCAGTTTTTGCATATAATGTGGATAGCTGGACACTCCGGACTGTTAGCCCAGTGCATGGGACTGACACACCTAAAGCATGCCCTAATTCTTCCTCTGCCTCTCTGACTCATTTTGAGACCGTCTGTTACTCATGAACCGTCCTCTGTTGTAACCACCATATCCACGTACAGCTCCTCTACTTTTCACATCATTACTGTATCTGTAAGAGCTTTGCATCCTAGGTTCCTCTTTCCGTTTCACCACAGCATTTTGATTGTTCACATTACCAGCTTTTGTCATTTGAATTTCATTGATAGGATTTTCTGGCTTTAGAGTAGTACTCTTCACTCTATCCTCTAATGTCTTGACACAATTCTCCACATGTTCAACTTCATTGGCTATGCGCAGTACCACATCCAAATCAGGATCATCTTTGGCCCATTACCTCTCTCTAATCTTAGCGCTATTGCACTCCAGCATGAATTGATCTCGAAGTCTTTCATCTAATTGTGGTCCGAATTTGCAATTCTTTGCTAATTTTATCAGAGCAGTTATATATTGTTCCACACTCTCTCCACTTTCTTGTGACCTCTTACCAAACTTATACCTTTCCAAGATCGTACTTAGTTTCTTTTCATAGTGTTTACTCAATTTGGCAATACATTTTTCATATTCATTCATATCCCCTTCATCATCAGGTAAGTTTGGTAAGTCCTCATACTTTTCTTATCCCGCTGGTCCCAAACAGTGAAGTAACAGTGATTTCTTTCTCTCCACACTGTAATTTGTTCCGCAGACCACTGACGCATAATGCTCAAATGACTTCAACCATCTCTTCCATGGTAAGTTTGGTTCTCCTGCTTCAAGCAGAAACATGGCTGGTGGTGGAATTGTGTGCATTGTCATGTTTGTAGCCACAGACTGATCACCTGCTCCTCTGTTATCTATGGTTACTGCAGACCCCACTTGTATCAGCAACTGATAATTCCTTTCTTATTAACTGCAATGCTTCTTTAAGTGTATTGGTGTACTGCCCATACAATCTTGGTGAATATCACTACTCTATAACATAATTCGCCTTCTTTTCTCTCTGTATGTATATAGCCAGTACTGGGACGATTAGGAGCAGGAGCGAACCACTCGATCCTCATTGACAGAAATATAATTCATTTTTTTTTATATATCACGTTTATAATATGTGCTAACACTTGTGTTGCTGTCCACTGTAATTTATTTGTCTTTTTTTTTAAATTGGACTGTAAATATACTGCCAGCAGTGTATTGTAAGTAATATCAACACGCTTTCCCAGCGATCGCTAGAACTGTAACAACTTCTTTTGTAGTTGCTATAGTAATCCGATCAAGATGGCCACCTGTGCGCAACATGTCACTGCATTGAGGGTGCTTTTCTCTAAAGCGATTGGTCTCCCTTAACGCTGCAAGCTCGCGGCCAGCTCCGGGCAGCGTTATTATTCAATACGCGGCTGGAGATGCACGCGCGCACTCAGACAGCAACCGTGAGTTCACTGGAGCAAAAATACATCTATACGTGCATATAGTAAATCCTTCGTGTTCTTATTAAACGTGAAGGAAGGCAGGATACTTTCACGCTCACCTGCAAATTCAGATTACTTCACTTCGACCTGGTAGCTGCTCTCCAAAACTTCCTCGTCGCCAAATGTAGCATCAATAATGAAACGGAAGTTGTATAAATATAATAAGGGGTTTATTAATAGGTTTCAGTAAGTAATATATATCTTAAAAGGGGATAGAAAAGGAGTCTCTGAAGGGAGATGCTTCAGTCTCTCCAACTGTCTCTTCAATGTCCTCTTCTCCACCTCCACATTCTCCTTCCAGAATCCCTGCAGATTCCACTTCAATACTACAACAGATGTTACCATGCTACAAAGACCACATTGGCTGACATGTTGGGACCTGGTGCACGAGAAGACGAGCACCCAGAGATCATTCTTTGGACATCCTGTAGAGAGAAGGGGAGATTCCATGGACATAAGGAGATCTCATTCGGAACCACCCAATTACAAACCGAGGGTTTATATAATGAACCAAAGTGCCCTTCCCAGATAACCGAGGATATTGACACACCTTGTTCTTTGGCATGTGCATCCCCTCGTCTATTAACAAGGGACCAAAAATGTTGAGTATTGGTTTGTGCCTCCAGTATATTTTCTGCATCTCTTTGCACCATGTTTGCTTTTAATGTACGTACCCTGTATCTCCATTGTTGTTTTACTTTTTTAATCATTTCTCCCAGGGATTGTGTGAATGGGAGTTTCTGGAGTTTCCGAATCTCACGATTTCTTTCTTTTTTAAGCTGATGGATGGCCGGGTCAAAACCATGGGTGTGAATAGTGCCTTTTTTCTTAGATCTCCCAATCCCTTTTGACCCCAGGATAACCTCCCTGACATAGTTGTTAAACTCCCCATGTGCATTCATCAGGATCTTTTTTTCACAGCCATGTTTGTTATAGTCCTAAAAAAAACCTTATTCACTTTTTCAACATTATCCCGTGCCAGTTTATTCTATTCCTAGCAGAGTTTAACTTCAATGTCAAAGGAAGAGCACCAAGGGATTCCGTGAAAGGGTGAACCTGCATGGTAAGTTTAAGGATACTATGATCGCTACTCAAAGTTGGAGTAATTTTAAAATCAAGCAAAGAGTATCTTAAAGACGTGCTTACAAAAATGAAATCTATGGTAGAATAATAATTTCCATTAGACCAAGTGAAAGCACTCAGGTCCTTACCTAGATAATCGTTTACACATATTAGGCCCCAATTTTTCAAAAAGACATTCCACTGTTAGCCCTGTATTTGTTTCCTTGATGAACCAGGGTTATATGAACATGTGCCCGCATCTGCGTTGAAATCACCCATAACCATGATATTCAGAATTTGATATGCTATTTGACACTCTTGGATAATTGCGTCCACCAAACTAATGAATTCCTTTAGATCAGACGCGGGACTCCAGTAAATGTTAACTACTAATGGGTAACCAAGAGCAACAGGCGGAGCAAAATATAGTAGCATGGCAATGCAACCTTTATGTGGAGAGAAAACTTTAAGGCACTTGAAAATCATGGTGTTTCGTATCGCAATAAGAAGACCCCCCGACGGCCTTCCCCTGGACTTTTTCTCCACTGTTGTTTGATGTAAACTATACCCATCCAACACCAGCAGAGAAAGGGCCCTGGTTTCCTGAATGCAGCAAATGCGGCATCCGTAAGAAGGCGTAAACTGTCACACTCTGTCCTCAAAGGTTTATTACCTCGAGAATTCCAGGATACCACAAGGAATGTTGGTTCAGATTATGATTTCACATTCAAAACTGGTATCTTTGCTAAGGTCTCAGTTAGTGTTTGAGCAAGCCATTTTAGGTCTGTCTCAGAGGTTTGTTTCTGTATAGTGAAACCCTCCCCTCCCTCATAGTGCATGTTAGAGTCAATATTCACATGATCAAAAGACTCGGCCTCCACTCCTCTACTAATCAATTGATTATTGAATGGTTCCAAATCAAGTCCAAAGGGGTGAAAGGAGTCGATTTCTGAAGCGACTAGATCCATGATAGCCTGAGAGAAAAATACCAATCTAACACAATCCAGTCTCAGTGGATGTATGAAATCAACGAGTTTGATGTCACCTGAGGAGATCATGGAGAGCCTTGGTATTTCGCTGAACAAGGTTAGAATTCGATGGCGATTCAGCGAGGAAGGACTCCCTTGCGAAAACATAGAATAAAGCATAATGCTAGGATAGTCAGTGAAGGCAGGAGGTCTCCAGTCCATTCTATTAGTCAAGCTATTATTTACCATTTGTTTAGTGGATTTGGGGGCAATGAAAGCTTCCCTCTCTGTCCTAGATTCAGACCCGGTAGTATTCACCACCTCTTTATACAGTTCTTTGCTGGGAACCCTATCCTCCATCAAAAGCGCCTTACAATTACCCTCCTCACTATGTTGTGCAGCTTGTACCAAATTCATCCATGCTTTGGGGACCAAATTGGAGGCTTCCTGACCAGATTGGGTTTCATGAGCCGTGTGCGAGGATGAAACCTTCAGCTCCCCATCCTGTCCAACAAAGTCTCCCGGATTCCGTGACAAAATACTTTTATCTTGGCCCAGTCCATCATCAGCTGTTGGTTCGGATGGATGTAAACCTTTTATTTCTCTATCCTGTGTATGTCGGGTTCCGATACCATCCCCGAAAACACCTTCTAGATTATTCTTATTACCACTCCTCAAACTCCTTAGCTCAATCCAATTTTGGATACCTGTAACTGTCGTACCTGCCCTCCTTGAGTCTTCAAGGAAATTCTGTAATGCCTGTTTTAGTAGGATATTAATATCCTCACTTGGAACCATACAGGATGTCGAGGATGTCATGGATTCCCCCTTCACACTCCTTCCCAATGTAGTTTCCGTTATGTGTGCTTCCACTCTCTGGGTCTTCCCCCCCATATTAGGCTGGAGCCCCTCCCCCCTTAGCATGTCAATGGTTACATCATCACCTTTCTTCTTCTCTTGCTCAATGGGTGAGGGATTATTTGTTACTTGTTTTGGTGGAATAAAAGTAGGCTTGGGCGAAGAACTCTTAATCTCTTCACTGCTCATAGAGACATGTTTAGATTTAGGGTTGAAAAAGAGCTTAATGTCCATCTTGTCATTTGCAACACTAGCATTTTTATTGTAGTTAGATCTCTTTGTGTCATTTTTAGACTCTTGGACAATTTTCCCCCCAGTTGGTTTCTTATCAAGAGAGTTTTCTTTTTTATGTATTTCTTCTTTTTTTTTATTAGTTGCTTACAGGCCTGTACCTTTCCCTTATGAGTCATGGCATCAATCAGGGTGTCAGATGCTTCCCTATAATCACCTTCTACAATAGCTGAGTGGCTAGTAGGACTCGAGGTATGATGATCCGATTCTCCTTGACTAGCGTTATTTGGTGCCTCCAGTTCTTTCAGTTCCAGTGCTTTCTTGCTTTCATTGTCCAGTTGAGACAGGTCAATACAACCTTCACCCGCCAGACCACATATATCTTTCAAATTTGCATTGGAATTGTGGATTTTTAATGCTGGTAGATTCTCACTTTTTTTCACAGTTTTTTACTGTACCATTAGTCCTGGCCAGCCTACGCCTGATCGCCCTAGCCCTCATTTTTTTCTCTCTTCGAGATAGCGGTGGGTTATGATTAGTTGAACAGTCTAGGGACGAGTCTCCATCCAGTGCGGCCCCTTCATCACCGCCTGGCTCTACTCCCTCCTCTAGGGCCCTTATTAATACAGATGGACTATCCGTGTCGGGAAAATTCGTTGAGGCCTCTCGGTTGCTTATACTAGATACTAGTTTCTCATCCATTCTTGCAACATTTGAGAAAAACAATTTGATCTTTTCACCTAGGCTCATAATCTGAGTGCCATTAGTGGAGGCCATTCCTTTAAGCTTGACCAGATCATGCAGCCAAGCAGCCTGCAAATCCTTGTTTCCTTGTGAAAGAACTTCTGCGTTGGATTTGGGGCAGACCACGGGCTCGCTATCTGTCTGCACCATCTGGTCGTGGGAGATCATGTGAGGATTACCATGCCCTCCCATAAGTGCACATCATCCCATTGACATAATGAAGCCCTCCATTTTGCAGATCTTTTCCGTATTGACCAGTAATATCGATCTAAGTTCCTGAATATCCAGATGGGTACGTTCGTGACCCTTGTCTAGGAGATTCAGGATCCTGGTTAGTACAGGAAAGGTGGCATATGACACGGCCGTGTCCTCTTGATTGATGCCCTCAAAAAATGGTCCTTTAAGGGGATCAATAGTTCCAAAAGATTGATTCAACATAGAAGACACATGTGAGGCTGGACTGGAGGATTTTATCTGGATGGGCTCTGACCCACCCTGTCCCCCATGACCCCCCAAAAGTGGCTCTGTCTCCTTAGTTCCATAACTGATATCGCAATTTCTTTTATCCATCATAGGAGGATGCTCAGGGGAGAACGGAACCTCCTCAGTAGGCTTGTGTAAATGGACATTGTCAAATCCGCCAGCTCTAGGTCTAATGGGTGTTGATGGCTCATTCGACAGCCGAACCCTTCTATCCAACTCGGCCCTAACAACCGGTGCCAAGAGAGAAGTGTCAGCTCCTTTTTTGGGTTTTCCTCCTTCCTCTATTTGCCCCAGAGAGTATCTACGGGAATTCTCCTCAGTGCCCGGCATACTCTGCTGTGTCGCAATAGCTGCCGGGCCTGTATAAGAAGATTTTTCTCCCAAACTACCTGCCCCCCCAATTGAGGGGGTAGTACCTGTGCAGTTATTCAAGACATGTGGGTGCAGTTCTTCATCTGGTGAGTTATCGTCACTAGGACCTTTGATTGTGGTAGGATCTAACAATGGGCATTCCGCCAACAGACTATCCATTTTATACACAAAAACTGGTTTGGCCAAAGAGTAGAATTTTTTGGCTGCTTGTGTAGGTCTCACCAATTTACCGTTTCGGAGTGTGCCCACCATACTCCACCATCAGTATAACATTTTACAGCACATATCCGAATAGAACATAAGATTTTACTGCCTTCATTCAATTTTCAATTGTACCCACAGAACACAATGTGACATTTCCGCCCCAATTGTAGCAAACATTCAAAATATAAGTCAAAGCAGATAAGCAGGACAATACATTTCCGGAGAGCACAACAAAATATGCCCCCCTGTGTCCACCATCAGTTTTCCAGGCAACACTCACCAGATCAGTGGCTTGTCTACTTGAAGATAGAAAGGGGTCCAAAGTCTACCACCTAAGCCTCTAGATCAATCTTACCCTACACCAATATAATCATATTAAGATCCCCCTGAAGAAGAAGACCACAGCCGCCCGCGCCCCGCGCCGCGCACCGTGAACAGTAAACAGCACTTATGTGTACTTCTGGGTGCACGCGCGGGTGAGCAGGTCAGCTGGGTTATATCTTATTGGGGAGGGGCGACATGCGCGGTCAATGGGAGGAGTCCTAAAGGGAAACACAAAAGGCACAGTGTCAGGACCAATGAAAGGGGAGGCTAAGTCTAAAGAGGCTGTTCCAAACGTCCACCAATTAGGTAAATCCTAACGTGCACTGCACTGTTTTTCAAACATGCACAGGGAGTCAAACAGTCACCTTTTTTATTTTGATGACTACAGGCAGTAAGGTGCTACACAGTAAGACATCGTCACGGTGGTTTTCGAGTGTCTTTTTCCTCGTGGAGAGATGCTTTGGCACACTTTACAACAAGTCCAGCGCCTGCCAGCAGCAACCCGCCGCCCCAGTAAACAGTACTTATGTGTACTTCTGGGTGCTTTCTGTATTCTGTGTGCAGAGCACACGTTGTAATGAGCTTGGTGCCATAGGCGCCAAGACGGTGTCCATTGGGACCCTGCAGGTGGTGAAGTACTTGGCCCTTAACCAGTGGCCATGACAGCACTCCCCCTCAAGGCCCCTCTTACGGTTGTTCTTCCCTCCGGTCCCGGTTTGGTGGGGTTGTTCCGGTGAAATTGTTTGATGAGTCGTGGAGCATGGACAAATTCAGCTAGCTCCCAAGTACGATCCTGGGGCCCGTAGCACACCGAATCAAAGAGATAATAAAGTTTTGAACGTACTTTCTTGATGTCCAGGATGTTCTTTACCTCATACTCAAGTTCACCTGTGATGATCTCTGGTTCTGGTGGTGCTGAAATTCGAGTGTCCGGTTTCACTGGTTTTAGAAGAAAAACATGAAAAAATGGGTGTATTCGCATGTTGGAAGGTAAATCCAACTTCATGGCCGCAGGGTTTATGATGGCTCTAGCTGGGTACGGCCTCAGGTGTCGTGGCCAAAAGGCACAATGTCCTTTTAGTGGAATGTTTTTGAACGCCAACCACACCTTATCCCCAACGTGATATTGTGGAGCCTCTCTCCTATGTCGGTCTGCAAATTTCTTTTGTTGCTCCTTAGCTCGATTTAAGTTTTTGCTAGCTTCTTTAAGAGATTGGGTGATTAATTTATGCAATGATTTAACAGCTGGCATCTCCAACTCGTCAAGGGGGTCAAAGAAGATGTTCTTGGGTGTCGACTGTTCATTGTGTAAAATGGGGTCTGTCCAGTGCTGGTATGAATAGTGTTGTTGTATGCAAATTCACTTAATCAGAGGATGTTTTTCCAGGAGTCACCTGTTTGTTGCAACATACATCTCAAATATTGTTCGGGCGTCTGGTTCGTACTTTCCATTAGACCATCGGTCTGGGGATGGTGACTTGTGGAAAGACGAAGGTCAATTTGGGCTAGTTTACATCTTCTCCAGAAGGCTGAAACAAACTGAGATCCCCTTTTAGAAACCAATACAGATGGGAAACCATTCAGTCAGACGATCTGTTCCAGAAATACTGTGGCCAGAGTAGCAGCGATGGGAAGTCCCTTCAGTGGGATGAAATGTGTCATTTTGGAAAATAGGTCTACCACAACCAGTATTGTATTAAACCCATCACAGGGTGGCAGATCGGTGATGAAGTCCATTGACAATGTATGCCATGGCGTTGGTGGTACTACTAATGGTCTTAACTGTCCTTCAGGATTTAATTTTTGGGATTTGTTTTGTTCGCAGACACCATACGTGGTAACAAACTGGGCAACATCCTTCCTCTAAGAGGGCCACCAATAATTTTTATGGATTTTGGCTCTAGTCTTGGCAATCCCCGGGCGTCCTTCCACCAATGACTCATGATAATTTGCTATTATCTTAGTACGTATTTCCTTGTCCTGAACATATAGTCTTCCCTGAAAGTACAGCAGGTTATTTCTGATGGAGTATTGATTTTCCTTACTCAACCATTCCTTCTGCGCCGTCGGCTCTATCTGAGCTTGGAGATCAGTCTTTAAATCTTCCCAGCAGGTAGTTACGGCTATCTGATGTTTAATCCGTTCTTCAGGAATAATGGCTATGGGTCAGATGGATCGAAGACGTCTTTATCCTCTCCTATTCGTGATAGGGCATCTGCCTTTCCATCACGCACCCCTGGTCGGTAGGTTATCACAAAATCATATTCGGCAAAGAATAAAGCCCAACGGAGTTGACGAGAGGATTGATGGAGCCTTGGCTTTTTTCAAATATTGTAGATTACGGTGATGTGTAATAACAGTAACCGTGTGTTTTGCCCCTAAAAGATAGTGGCCCTCATTCTGAGGTTGGTGCTAGTCGTGGCGCTATTAGGGCCATGACTAGCACCAATACCGGTACCACCATCGGCTTGGTGGTATGGGGACTTACCAGTCAATTCCGACCTTCGCGGGACCGGTAAGTCCCTATTTGAAATGCCATTCCCCATTCCCATTTGAGCCCCCATAGGGCTCAATGGGAAGGGGAAAGGCGTTAATAACGGTACTGCAAATTGAGGTACCGTCATTGACCCCGGTATCCCTTTGCGGGTCCCGTCCATAATGCCTGGTAAAACCAACCGTTAAGGGAGGGACCCGGAAAGGGACCTCGGAATAGGGCGCAAAGGGATTACTGGCACCGGTGTCATTACCGTTGCCCGGTATCCCTTTGTACCCAGGTCGTAATGACCCCCAGTGTCTCCAGGTCTTGAAGGATCCTGTGATTGCTAGGAGCTCTTTATCGGTAATTACGTAATTCTTTTCAGGTGCAGAAAACTTGCGGGACCAGAATGCAATGGGATGGAGCTGCCCCGTCTCAGGGTCCCTTTGCGATAACACAGCTCCCATGGCAATACTGGAGGCATCAGTCTCAGCCACATACGGCAGATCCGGCCGAGGATGTTGAAGTATAGGTGCTGAGGTGAAGGCTCGCTTTAAGTCTTGGAAGACGCTCTCAACCTCAGTAGACCAAACAAATTTCTTATTCTTCTTCAGAAGAGATGTAATCGGATGGACGATCTGTGAGAATTGTGGTATAAATTGTCTATAAAATTTAGCAAATCCCAGTACACTTTGTACCCCTTTGGTAGATGTCGGAGATGGCCATTTAAGGATAGCTTCAACCTTGCGTGTGTCGATATGAACTCCTCGAGGAGTAAGCATGAAGCCCAAAAACTCAACCTCTGTGACGTGGAAGGAGCATTTCTCTAGTTTGGCAAATAATCAGTGCTGACAGAGCTTTTCCAACAATGCTCTTACATGGCCAACATGATCCTCCTTGGACTGCGAATAGATCAGGATATCATCAATGTAAACGAGAACACAGACATCCAATAGTTCATAGAGCACACAGTTCATAAAGAACTGGAATGCCGCTGGTGCGTTGCATAACCCAAAGGGTATTACCTGATACTCGAAAAGTCCATATTTGGTCCGGAATGCTGTTTTTCACTCGTCGCCACTTTTAACTCGTACAAGGTGATAGGCCCCCCGAAGGTCCAGTTTTGTGTAGATATCAGCACTATTTCTGGAGAGAACACACACAACACACACACACATACTTTGTGTCTCTCCTGTCTCTCAGAGGGGGTGCACATGCAGAATGTGTACACCTTTCTTCTCTCACAGGAATGGAGCACACACTGAATGTATATGTCTCTACCCCCTTGCAGGAGCCAGAGCACACCCTGCCTTTTTATATCACTCCTCTCTTGCAAGCCTGAGAGCACACGCTAAATGTTTGTATCTCCCCTGTTTCACAGGGGTAGGGACAAACAGAATTGTACCTCTGCCGTGTCTGGTTGGGGGCACACAATACATGTGTATGTCTGTTGTCTCTCTGGTGTGGGGGCATTCAATGGATTTTTATGGTTCTCTGTTTCACAGCGGTGGGAGCAAAGACCACATTTTTATGTCTCTCCTGTCTTGCAAGGTTGGGAACATGCAGTCTACATTTACATCCCTCCTCACTCGCCGAAGTGAAAGCACACACTCAATTTTTACATCTCTTGTAGGGGTGGACAATATTCATTACATCTCGCCTGACTTTCACACAATTTGATATGATTTCTGGGATGAGTGTCAAAGAAATTGTGTTTCAGAAGCAGATGAGGTGTGGAGATTCAGTCAGTACAGTGCGGCTTGAGATCCTGTCCGTGACATGAGGCAAAGAGAGTGAGCGGTCATGTTATGTGTTACGAGACTGAAGTCTCATATGACTCATCTCAGGCATCGGCTGTAAGCAATATCGCTCATGCTGGTGGGGGACCAAAGAGTTACTGTCCTAACGGAATCCTCTGCCCTGGTATGACTTGTCTCCACGAGATCAAAGAAGCACAGAAGGAGGAAACCGAGGAAACGAAGGTTTCAAAGTTACCTTGATTCCGAAGTTCCCTTGGTTGATGCAGGAGTGGATCCACAATACATTGTTACATCTCTCCTGACTTTCACATAATATGATATGTTTTCTGGGAGGACTGTCAAAGAAATTGTGTTTTGGAAGCGGCTGAGCAGTGGACATTGTGTCTGTGCAGCGCGGGTTCAGTCAGTGTCCGTGAATGACGTGAGGCAAAAGAAGGAACAGTCATGCTAAGTGATACAAGATGGGAGTCTGACATGACTCACCCCAGGCCTCAGGTGTAAGTGTCAGCGCTCACACTGGTAGGGGACCTGCAGGGCTACTTTTCTAATGGATGCTTCAGCCCCCGGGTCGGCTTGACTATGTGAGATTGTGGAATGGCAGAATGAGGAAACCAAAGAGATGAAGGTGCCAAAGTTCCCTTGATTCCAAAGGTCCCTTGATTGATGCACGGGTGGATGCACAATAAATCATTACATCTCGCCTGACTTTCACACAATTCCTCCACTGATATACCAGCAGTGCTAATGGGTATGGGTCGGTGGGCTCGTGTTGAAGCCGATTGGTTTTCTGTGGTCTTTCGGAACATGGCAACCAACCACGGAAACCTGGTACACATTAAAAAATAGATAACTTGCTCTCAATAGGCCCGGATCATCGTGGTAAACTTGACCACACATACATAATGCTGGTGAGTTTTCTTCACTTTTAAAAACATTTGCCCCTGGGGTATCATATGAGAGGGGGATGGCAAGTGCTGCACCAATTGATCCCTTTACAAATATACAGAGCGATTTTTTAAAACCGATCACATTTCACATAAAGCTCACTAGTGTACTAGTGATCATACAAAGACACTAGCATTCCGCTGCACAAAGCCCTAAGCAGACAAAAATATTAGCAACTATGTGCTGGGACAGTGTCTGGTCCTGGCAAATAGGAATTGAATAAGCGCAGATTGACTCTCTGTCTAGTGCGTTGCACTGCCTCAATATCCCATTCGTGGGCAGTGATATAAAATGCAATGCAAACTACGCAGCCACTTGGCTCAGCTATCTCCCAATTTTGGGGACCCATGCCCACTAAAAATACATAAAATTTTCATCTTACGTTGGCCGTGACACCGGCAACCTCCTCAGTAAAACAAAGGGGGACGTTGCAGGCCCTAAAGAAATTACAGACGTATTTTCTCCCTGAGAGGTCCTACTGGAGGGAGACGAGGCAAATCCATCTTTGGGAGAGGAAATAGCTCATACCATAGAACCTTCACAGACAATTGAGGATGGAGAAACAGAACCAATCGTCCCATCTAGTAGGAGGAGGACAGAATCCCAGGAGTCAATGGAATAATTCTTTAAGGAATTAGACAACTTCACTATAGAAGAGGACATAGACAAATTACCTATTGCGACAGGTTATTGATCACTCCTAATTTGGAGGCCACCAGGTACTCAGAGACCAGACGTGATAGCGCAATGACTCCAATCCCCTCCTCTCTGAAGGCTTTGCACCTGGTTTTGAAACCCCTAGTTCGCCTATATAAACAATTACTCAGATAACAGAGACAGCAGGGAATTACCCTATTCTCATTAAAACATCCATGTAATCAATACACTCAGATTAATCATTGATGGATCTGGGATAATGGGTCATCCAGTGATGGGTCCTGACTCACCCACTCCCCTTCTTCATCTATGTGTGCATCCTTCATTCAAAACGACAATATTCAAAAAGAAGAAGTAGACCAGGGGCCAGAATCCATTGAAGAGCACACATCCTAGATGAAACAACCAGATCCTGATGACTTGATCCACCCTCAAATAAAATGAAAAAGTTAAAAAACAAAGAAATAAAAAACAGAAAAAAGAGGCGACTGATAACAGATATTGACCTAGTTATGTTTGTGTACGAGGTCAAATTGAATAGATGCCAGTTCTATTTAAAAAACGTGTTTGATCACACAAATGATCTTTGAGAAATGTACACCATCTTAGGGTGAATGGCTACAACATACATAGGGCCTCATCACGACTTGGGCGGTAACGCCGGCGGTATTACTGCCGACGGTATTAGCCCTACTGCAGAACTCCCCGGTGCTAATAGCACCGGATCACGAGTTCGGTGGTAATGTTAATCCCCACCTCCCCATTGAGCCCATTCGGAATGCCCCATTCCCCATTGGGCTCAATGGGGAATTTTCACGCTGGTACCGCTGGCGGATTTACCACCAGCGGTAATAGCACACATTTTCAGTGGATTTCCCCCCAGCTCAGAGCTGGGGCGAAATCCGCCAAAGTCCTGATTTGGCGGACCCTTAAATCCGGCTGTAATAGCTCGACCGCCGGATTTAAGGGTTACCGCCAAAGTCGTGATGAGGCCCATAGTGTGAATCATGGTGACCAAACCTACATTGCGATAAAATTATCAAACAAATCGAGACCAACATCAAGGACAATATGCTAAAAGTTTGCATTAAGATGATTGGGGGCCCACACCTAGTTTGAGCATAAGACAACCTTTCAGAAAAACAGCACACCTTGAAGAAGGAATATTTGTATTGGCTTACAAGCATTTTTCAAGTGGGAGCCTCAACACATCCCTGATGAGGACCACAATATATTTAGCTATGGTTTAATAGCCTGGAACTCGAGGGGTCACACATATTTCCTAAGGAACCAAACCATGCTGAACTGGTTTAAGCAGTATGACATTATAGCCCTTCAAGAGACATGGCTAACAGCATCAGTATATCTTGCTGCATATACAACCTTCCGTTCCCTGGCAAAACAGGGCCCAAGAGGAAGACCCAGAGTAGAGCTCCTGACTTCAGTAAGCAATAAATGGTCAGCACAAACATTTATGGACAATTATTGTGGTGATTCTGTCCAAGCCATTATGATCGGAAACAACGTGGGACCAGAGGCTCTGTGTAAATGTTTATTTCTAAATGTTTATATTCCACAGGAGACATATACAGCATTGTCAATCATGCATGGCATATCTGTTATTATGGAGCATTGGCTGGCTTCATTTGGCAACTCCAATAATTTGCTGTTGGGATTTTAATGCTTAATGTCCCCTTGGAAATCATGCAGCAAAATTATATAGTGTGGAATTAGCCGTATTTACCCCAGTAAACATGCTACAGAAGAAAAGTAATTTAGATGGTAATCACAGGGTGGATTTATTTGCTGACTGTGATGTATGGATGTTAAATGGTCGGACACGTGGGGACATCCCGGGCAAGCATACAAGAGATTGTAATTCAGAATCCACCTTAGAGTATAACTTTGTTGTGCATAGTTTCAGAAGCCAAGTGAAATCATTGCAGGTGAAAGCCACCCCATTAAGGGATCATTCCGTTCTGTATCTTAAAATTAAAAAACTAGCACAGAGCCTGTTAGAAAGACCAAACATTGAAGAGGTCCACACTAATGCTCGGGGATCCACACTTAATTGGTCTGAGAAAAACCTTGCTGCATTCCATAAATTCATTGAAAAAGAAGGAGTTATGCAAGGTTGTTGATGGATCGTGCTGATAAAGCTATTATGAAGAGTTGTATGCATACTCTAGTGTAAAAGTTCACTGTCACAAGAGGGGGAGTAAGCAAGGCACAATGTGACACTAGAAAAAAATCGGTTTGGTATCCTTTGACCTACCTAACGAAAGTGGTTCTTAGAAAAGTAAATGTGAATTGAGGGTTAAGATGCACAACATAGGGAATACAATCTACAGAAAAAAAGAATCCTCCAAAACAATAAGCACTAGCTATGGTCATATTGCATAATTGGAGCTTCTGGAAGCCAATCAATAAGAGCCGTAAGACACTAACTGATCCACAATGCATGCCTATCTCTGTGAAAAGGAATGGGCCAGCTTTAACACACATTTATTTGGCCCCTTGACCTGTCAACCACATATTGAAATCAGATGAAACATTATGAGCGAAAAGTTCTTCTTTCTTAAAGAAGGCATCAACAATGCGATCTTGGGAATAAAACCTGCAGAGCTCTGTGCCCAGATGGGGTGCCCAATTTGATTTTAGAAAGTGACCCACAAAATAAGGCAAGCTGTCTTGAACCTATATTTAATGAGTGATATACCCAAAAGCTGGATAGAGGGACGAACATTGCCTCTTTATAAAAATAAAAAAGGCCTCTGCTCAGACCCAGGGGCCTATTGCATGATGGCATTATTAAATCTACTTAGCAAACTGTTTCCCTTGCTCATTCAAACTTACTGGAGTAATGTGCCTCACAGATACACATGCTAACTCCCAATCAATTGGGGTTCAGGAAATAATGTGGGACAACTCACAGTATATTTGTCTTAAACATGCTATGCACATCAGCCTTACTCAAAGAGAGACTGCCAATTTGTGTTTCCTTTATTGATTACTCAGTGGCGTTTGACAGAGTCTGCCGAGATTGCTTATGGAGAAATTAGAGGAAGCACAAATTGATCCCAGACTATTGAAATCTATCAGATGCCTACTCGACAAGACTTCCCGCGAACCCCGTAACAACACGTACCCCGCTCGCCCAGGGCCCTTTCGCATGTGAAACTTCACATGAACCCCAGGAATATTGGCCCTGTGCGAGTGGGGTACGTGTATTACAGGGTTAGCGGGAAGTCTCACACGCCATTTCAGCAGGGTACGTGTATTTCGGGGGTGCAGTGGAGTCCTACACGTGATTTGGCAGTGTGGGTCATCCCAGGTGTTCCCTCTACACCCTCCACTGACCCTGCAGGCAGCCCACACCACAGGGGACTACCCTGCACCCCTGGTCATGTCCCGCAGGCAGCCCATCCACCATGGGCATGCCCCCCAGCCAAGCCACATGTCACCTTGCACTACTGATCAACAACGCATGACCCACTGCACCCCCACCCCCCAGCAGTGCAGGGCACCTGCCAGCAGGCCCCCACTCATGTCCCACTCATGTCCCCCTGCACCCCCACCCCCCAGCAGTGCAGGGCACCTGCCAGCAGGCCCCCACTCATGTCCCACTCATGTCCCCCTGCACCCCTACCCCCCAGCAGTGCAGGGCACCTGCCAGCAGGCATCCACTCATGTCCCCCTGCACTCCCACCCCCCAGCAGTGCAGGGCACCTACCAGCAGGCCCCCACTCATGTCCCCCTGCACCCCCACCCCCCAGCAGTGCAGGGCACCTGCCAGAAGGCCCCCACTCATGTCCCACTCATGTCCCCCTACACCCCCACCCCACAGCAGGGCAGGGCACCTGCCAGCAGGCCCCCACTCATGTCCCACTCATGTCCCTATGCACCCCCACCCCCAGCAGTCAGGGGCACCTGCCAGCAGGCCCCCACTCATGTCCCACTCATGTCCCCTTGCACCCCCACCCCCCAGCAGTGAAATGCTGATCTCATGACACAAACCAAAAGTCAACTATGTACATCAACACATGTCCGTCACACACATACACTGGTTGGCATTGTGTTACGCTCACCTGGTGTCCACGGGGGCGTCGATCTGAACTGGGCTGTTGTTACCTCTTCCAGCGACACACGGGGCGCCGAAATGATGGACTGGACCACCCAGTTTAGCTTGTTTTGCCCGTATGAATATTCTTCTGTAATGGAGAAAAGGGAATTAGCCACCTGCGGGTACTGGGCGCCAACCCCACCTTCCCCCACTCCTGCGATCTCTTCCCACAAATTACTTCCGAACTCTTGCTATGTTCTCACCTGATAGTTTGGAAAGATGAGCTCTCCATCCTGCCTCGAGCGCAGGGGCGCGTAGATGACCAGTTACTTCACTGGTGTGGGATGTTGGAGAGTTGCAGAACGGTATTGACTCCGTAAGGAAATAGTTTGAAAAAGAGTTCAAAAACGTCTGGCCTTCACTCTGTCCAAATTCCCTAGGTTGCCTTAATAGTTCTTGAGAAGAGTTCCAAGTGGCAACCAGTAAGATGCAGGTAAGTGTTTATGGATTCTGTTCAGTTCGATAATGAGGACCTGGTCTAACCTGTGACCCTTTCCTTTTGCAGGCGCTGAATCGGTGGAGGTTCCGGTGATTGCGGCCTCAGGCAGTAACCAGGTAAGTCTGTAGCGGAATTCGGTTTCTCCTATTTGCCTTTTTCGTGTTGCTTTTGTTTCCCCTTTGGGGCTGGGGTACGGCGGAGAAGCTGTGGGGGCCGCGCCGACCCGAGATGAGGTAAGTACCCCCTGTGGTATCAGGTAAGTCCTGGGTTTGCCTTTATTGTCTGGGAATGCTCCCTTGCTCACCTTATTGTCTTTATTTCCACAGGTGTTGTAGAGCGCCCGCTGGATGCTGAAAAGCGCGATGGAATGCGGAGGATTGCTTCAGGTGAGTTCCCGCGCGGCGCTGCAGGATGCGAAGCGGCGTGCGTCTGATGATTTCTTCCTTCTAGGTCAGAGCCTAGAAGATTCAGGATTCAGGTAAGGATTGCAGGTAAAACTCAGGTTCTAACCTTCCTTCTGCTTTCTTTCAGGTTTTCAGGAGCTCCGGTATCCAGGCAGGTGTGGCTGAAGACTGGAAGCTACTGCAGGCACGGTGAGCGTTACGCTGCAGGTGCAGAATAACGCGAAGCATGGGTTGCTGTCAGGGCGTGGTTTAAATAGCCTTGGAAGTAGTTCCAGGTAAGTATCCTTCCGCTGCCCCACCCGAGTAAAAAATAGTTCCTAGGGAAAAATAGTCCCTCCTAGGCCTTATTTGACTTCTGATCACTGGCAGCATGGTCTGCCTCAGGTAAGTTAGCAGCATGGTCTGCTTCAGGTAAGTCCTTGACCATGAGCCTGGCGCCAATGGCGCCAGGACTGATTCTGAACTTATGAGCCTGGCGCCATAGGCGCCAGGACTGCAACCAAATAGCCCCTAATTGGGGTTCATGGGCTTGCATTAAATGGCATGATGCCTGCTTCCGGGGTAGCTGGGCCAAACCTGGTTTACCGGGGGCAGGCACATGACCCACATTTTCACATGCATCAACCCAATGATCTAATCCCACACATGGAACTAAAAAATGAAAATGTATTATGTACATGAAATCAAAAATGAAATGAAAGCATACCAAAATATGAAACATGAAATGAAAAGCATGTGAAAATGATGATTGAATGAAAATGAAAACCAATAAAAAAAAAATTGAAAGAAAAACAGTCCAAAGTCAGCCTCCAACAACGCAAATCCAAAGGAAATGTAAAAAAAAATCTCCATTGCTTCATGTTCATGTTACAGAAAATAAGAGAAATCAATCCATAGTCCAACTATATACAATCCATTGTCCAAGGATGTAAAGGGTCCATGATCCCATCCAAACAAACGAAACCTACCTACCTAACTACCTAAAAATATGACTATATACAAATTTGGGTGGCATTGTCCATTGACCACAAATAAAAGAAAAACATAAAGGAAAGCTAACTCTAAAAACTATTTACAAGGGCAGTGGGCTGGTCCGACGGCTCACTTTTGGATGTCCCGGGCCAGGGCATCATCAAACTCCTGCTCAATGTCCTGGAGGCGGTCCTCTTCCATGGCCCCGAGGGTTCGCAGGGACGACGACATGTTCTCCTCCAACTCCCTGCGAATTGCCTCGAGGCACTCGGCCCGCCTCAGGGCCCTCCGCATGGAGTTCTCCGCCCTGACCATCGTGAGCCGTGCCTCTTCTGCCCGCTGCTGCTCCGCATCTATAGCATGGCCTAACCGCTGCCACACGGAAGACACTTCCAGTCCTGGGTCCTCCTGCCCTCTGTCCGATGCCTGCCCCTCCGATGTCGAAGGCCCCGAGCCATGATGGCTCCCACCTTGTTGCTGCTGCTGCTGTGCCTCTGCCTGTGCCCTGGCTCTTGCTGCCTGCACATCCTCCTCCGGCTGGGGTGCAGTTGTTGAGGTGGCCACCCCTGCTGGACGTCCGACTCCCGACTGTGGCAGGGATGTGTCCTCCACCAGCCTGGCCGCAGGGACAGAGGCAGCTCAACAGGGTACCCAGGTGATACATGGGTGGGAAGATGGAATGGAGGACGACTGGGGTATAGGGGGTTCAGTTGAGGAGGGGGTCGGAACAAGTTTCAGAAAACTGAGGAATCCGCCCCTGGTGAGCTGTCCCAGTAGGTCAACGCGGTCAACGAGCCATCCGAGAAGACGTGCAGTCTCCTCATGAAAAGACTACAGGTCAGCTCACATGGCCCGTTGACTCAACGCCACCCCACCCAGGACAGGCTCAACCTGGTCCCGGATAGCCACGTCCCAGGGAGAGGAAGGCCAGTTGTTGTAAGCGGATCCCCTCTCTGAAAACGGGTCTGGATGTAGGCATCCCTGCTGGTGCGGGATGATGCAATCACAGGATCGGGGACAGGATTACACACAGGCACCTGCGCGGTGGCCTGTGCAGCCTCCTGTCCCTGCCCCTGCACTGCACCACTAGCGCCAGTGGAATCCCTACCTCCAGACCCTGTGTCTGTCCCTTGCACGGCCTCCTCCTCCACCAAACCCCCCACCAACCTGGATGACTCCATGCCATCTTCCTCTGTCGGACCCTATGGGGTCTCAGCTGCCCCTTCTGCTGCCGAGGAGTCCAACTCTGACCTCTGCCTCTTGGACCTACCCTCGGCAGCTGCAGCCTGGGACGCGGCACTAGACTCCTCACTCCCCGACGAGATCACAACCTGGGAGGGAAGCCGGGCCTTGCGTCTCCGGCTGGCAGTGCGATCCCTGCCACTGTGTTCCACAGCACACTCTCCACCTTCTTCATCAGTGGACGCTGCAGACAGGGAGAGATAGGAGACAAGCATCAGGTCACTGTACAATGGACTGATACACACATGACAGTTCCACATGAGTGGCAGGGTCAAACTTCAGACATGGCATCGCAATCCCCAACACACATGTCATTTCAACTCACACACATGAGTTATTCCACAGCCCTATCACAACGGCCAGCAACACCCATACTCATACAACAGCATGAGCAGCCAAAGGTGAGCCAGTCATCACATGAAACACAGGGAGCGCACTAGACATGCACACACGCCACCACACTTACATGCATGTCTACATCTCCTGCAACTGTTTCAGTGAAAAGATCGCCATACATGTCACATCTGCCATTCATCCTTCTCCATATCAGTGTCACGTGCATCCATGATGCATCACATTTGCACACTTGTGAAATACACATACATGCACATGTACACAGTGAAGATACATGAATTATGAACCACCATCTGTGCCACAACTATGCCAATGTACATACGGAGAGATTGAAACCTGTGTGCTCCCACACCTGCATATGCCCAGCATGCTTATCAACACATACACCATCAATGTGTCTCACACCTGAGAGGACTCACATGTGGCAGCCACACGCCCATGTTCATACACATCCCTACATGGCCCTACATAAACACATGTGCAACCTGCACACTACTAGCACAACACGACACGCACAGCATACCATCAACATGCATGTACACTTACCGCTCGACTCTAGACAGGTCTGCCTCTCAAGGATCTGGACGTAGAGCGCTGGGCATATGCATTCCAGGACCCTCATTTGATGGTCTGACAGCTGGCCCTGGTGCCCCTAGGCAACCGCTGCCTTAGCGAGGCGCTGGGCCGTGTTGAGGGTCCTGGACCTGAAGTCCTCCCAGCGCTTCTTGACCTTTTGTAAGTCGCGGACTGCCACCCCCTCCGCGTTGATGGCAGTCACGATGTCGATCCAGATCCTGGTCGGTCCTTCCTTGTCGGCGCGCAAACTTCCAAAGAGGGCATCATACTGCCCCAGGACTTGCTCCACCAGGACACCAACTTCGGTGGCACTGACGCTGGTGACCCTCTGCCTCTCTGGCTGGGGTTTCCAGTGCTGCCAGATGGTGTAGTGCTGGACATGGCAACGCCAGAGGCAGGAGTGGGTGGGCAACTGGGTCCTGGGGCTGGGCTGTGAAGCGATGGAATCCCAGTCGGGAGTCTTCGGTTCCAGCAGGGGTGGTCACAGCAATTACACCCCTGGCTGACGTGCAGGCAGCAAATGGCAGGGCATGTGGGCAGAAGGCAGTCAGGCAGCAGCAGATGGCAGGTGGGAGCGTGGTCGGGTCTCTGGGGGGCAGTAATTCAGCCTTCTGGGCAGGAGCATGGTCTTCCATGTGTTTTCGCGTGGCCAGCTTGATACGGAGTGTTTTGACACGTGAAAATCTTGCACGTCAGCGTGTAATTCGAGGAAAGGGCCTTAGCGCGTAAGTGCGTCAGCACACACATGTGATTCCATTGGACCAAAGGCCCTTAGCGCGTAAGCGCGTAAGTTACATTACGCACGCGGGCGTTTCCCTCATAGCACATGATGACAGAGCACACGTGGAAAAACTGCACGTCCGAGTGTCATTGCGTGTAGTTGGAGGAAAGCGCCCGCGTACACGCGTCTCTGACGTGTACGTATGGGCCGGTTTAAAAGCTGCATGTAGGACGCCATTTCCTTGTACGTGCTTTTCGTGGAGAGCGAGTGGGTGAAATCTGTACTTCTTGTCGGTTCACACGCGATTACTTCACAGCGTTTCTAGTTCGTACTCCCTGTTACCTTTGACAGCTCTTTTCTGACTTTTTGTTAGGCCTGTTTCATCAAACAGAGTTCACTTCTCCTTTTGTCCTGTCTCCTCAGACAGCGTACAATTCTTCTTTTGGCGGGGGTGTTGCCAACGCGCACACATGCGTATTTTTCCAGGCAGACAGTGAGTTCCGCACGTACTTAGCAACTGTGCTTGCCCCGTGTGTCGCGTTCCCCTTCAGAGGTCATTGTAGGCTGCGTATATTACGTGTACGCTTATTTTTGTGTTTCTGGGTGCCACAGCGTAGTGCAGGTTCATTTTTTCACGCACGTGGTCTACAAGGGGTTGCGTGCACGTTTATTTTTGATTTTGGGCTGCCTGTGCGTTGCGTGACCCGTCATCTTCCCCCAGGGGTCACAGACAGCCTTGTTAGAGCACTAGGGTACGAATTCCATCTAGTATCCTACCCCTTTGACCCCCAATTGCCCAGGGCAATAGTTTACTGCAGCTCCCATACGCACAACAACATCAGTGCTATGGTTGGGAGGCGACCAAGCGGTAAGGGAGGCAAAGGTGGCCGACCCTCTAGAGGTGGGCGTGGTGCTCGCGGTAGGGGATATGGCCGGGATTTGCAGGGTGCCCCTATGCCCCCATGTGTGGAGGAAAAATCAGGGACACCCATGCCCCCCCATGGTTGAGGGAAACGTGGCTGACACCATCCAAGCTCAGCCCCTGTTGGACCACCCCATTGTGGCACCTGACCTGGCACAGGATGACTCCCTGGCTGACTTCCAGGTCAGCAAGTCTAGGCCACGTGTGGCGGTGCAAGTTGTTGTCACCAATCCACGTGGATCTGGAGCAGCTATGTCATCTGCTGCCTCAAGTATGCAGGGTGGGGAGGCTGCAGGGGCAGCTGCAGTTCATCCGCCCCAGCTCTGACTCTCCCAGCCAGGACAGTGTCAGTCCCAGTCCATCAAACTGACGTCCCCCCTGCCCACATTACCCTGCAACAAATGCCTGCATCAAGACCTATGGTCATTGTGCATTCCCACACTCCTACTACCCAGTCCACCGGTGATTCTGTCCCTACTGACCAGAGCGGCGTAAGCCACTCTGGCTCTGCTCCACCTTTAAAGAAGAGGAAGAAGGGTGCTCTGGCACGACAGGCTGAGACCCCAGACACGGCTACACACTCCGGTACCTCAAGGAAGCCTTGCTTCAATGATCCGGAACTTGATGCACTTGTGGGCTATGTGTTGGCACATAGCCACGAAATTCTGGTGACTGCAGGGTGCAAGACCACACCTGGTCAACCTAAGGCACACTGGCAGACCAACGCCGACCGCATAAGTGCCCTTGGTTTTGTGAGGCGCACAGCTGATGATTGCTACAAGCGGTGGAATGACCTGAAACGCAGAGCAAAGAACAAGCTGGCCTCAAATCATGCCGCTACTCTGGTGACTGACGGTGGGTCTCCACAAGAGGACAACAAACTCACTGAACATGAGTCTGTTGCTGGGGCCTTCATCACAGAGGAACAGATCCAATGTGTGGGAGGACTGCCTGATTATCATGCATTGTCCGGTGCTTGCCCATGCATGTGTGTGTAATGCATGTGTATGTTGTTTGGGTGACGAGTTCTGATTGAATGCCAGGTGAGGGTGGGTGTGCCTGAGTGGTATGGGTCACCCATGTGCTTCATCCAAAACATTCAGTGGCCTTGGATTTGGGTGTGACAGTATCCCTTCAGCCCACATTAGTAATTTAGCGCAACATTACTGCAGTTGCCCTTGAAGTGGCATCTTGCAACAACATTGTTTGTATTTTTCAGTGTTCGTTCAGGCTGATTGATTCAATTCTCCCACTTTTGCTGCACATTCCTCAGCCCTACTGTCACATTTGTGACATGCTTCTGGCATTGAAGAACCCCACATTGGCCCACATGTGTTACCCTGTTAGGTGAATGATTTGACCATTCAGGCTAATTGAGTATTGGCCTGCTCACAGGAATTTTTGGGGCCTGTTTGAATGTGTAACATGATAGTTCTTTCCTGTCATGTTGAAGTGCACAACCATTGATCACTGTATTTTTGTACACTGGATGTGTTGCAGTGTGTGGCACATTCCTATTTTGTCACACTATGTAGCATTTTTCATCTCATCATGTCCATCTCACATGGATGGCTGACAGTATTCATTCACTGACATCTGTGTTATGGCATGTGTCATGTATGTGTATTGGACATGCCACTCACAGGCCAATGTGTGATGGCAGTGCTACCCAGCATGCAGCAAATGTGTTGTTCTTCCATCTTGGTGTCATCAGTGTCTGCCTTTTGCCTCCCTTCCAACTCTGTGACAGTGCATGTATGGGAGGGTTATTGTCATGTGGGAGATGTGTAAATCATGTACTGGTTCTGTAGCTTGTCGGGCCTATTTGTGTGCTATGGTGCTAACGCCTGTTTCCATTTTTTGTCTTTCATGTTTTTGCAGGGGATGACGCACTTGATACTGTTGAGGTTGAGGAGATGGTGCAGACCCAGGAGGAATCTCAGGCACGACCGGGCACCAGTGGGGGACGTGGTGTGGTGGTGGGTGAGAACCCAATCTTGCTGCAGAACATTCTGTTGAGGGGTGCCTCTGGGTGCAGCTCCCCAGACCTCTATTCAGGTGCTGATTCGGATGATGAGACCTATGTGGCGTCGCAGGTAAGTGTTTCTGAAAGGGATTCTGTTCTGTCCAACCCACCTGTACCAGAGGTAGAACCCTCTATGGGGATGTCAGTGTTGGTAAGTCCACCTTTGGCGGTTACGGATGCAGGGTCACACTCCACAACATCTGATCCTGTTCCTGGGCCAGCAGATCAGAGGGGGAATGCAGTCCTGCAGCCCCAGGCAGTGCCGGCACAGCAAGGCGCAGATCGCCTTGCCCCAAACAGGGGTGGTGCCCGCCGACGCGGTGGCCGTACGCCACGAGGCAATACCGCATGGGAACAATCCATGTACGGTATGGCAACCCAACGGGCAGCATCAGTTGAAATGATGGCCCAAGCAACTTCCATTGTCCCCCCTGAAAGGCAGATGGAGCAACTACAGCAGGCAACAGACTCCATTTGCCAATCACACAGGGAGGACATGTTGGCGTCCAACAGGGACTGACGGGCGGCACTGGAGACTCTACGGCAATCGATATCAATAGAGTACCAGGGCCACAGGTAAGCTCTGAGGGTAGAACTCCATCACCTCAGGGAGACTCTTGTTGACCGCACTTTTATGCTGCGCGGGTCCACGTACGCCTGCTTCCTGCTGGCGTACATGTTTCCTGGTTAGCGTGTCTTTTTTGGCGCACGCCTTAGCCCCGTTCGATTCCATGAATACGTGTTTTGAACATGCGTGTGGGCGTTCCGCGCACTTGCCTCCTGTACTTCCCCCGTGACGCCCACATTTTCACGAGTTGTTCCCCAATCCGCGTGTCACGCCCCCTGTTCCTCCTACTTTTGTTGTGTGTGCCGCGCTATGTGCGATTTCGCTGTGCGCATAGCGCACTCTGTTTGGAGACGTGTGCGCCAGCGTGCGCCACGCAGAATTTTGGCGCACATCCTGGGATTTACACACGCACGGACTTCCATGAATCGCTGTGCGCGGGTTTCGCTGCGATTTTCGAACTGGCACTGCGATTCGCACGCTTTCGCACGCTTGCGCTGAAAATTTTAGCGCACATTAAGTCCATGAATCGGCCTCATAGTGTCCTTAGGACACCCCCATTTTGGTTAATTGAGGACACCCCGGACAGCTGCGCTGTCTGCAGACACCCTGACTGCCTTTCTTTTTTAAAAAGAAGACACGGGCATATACTAAGAACACACTTAAAATTGTATTAGTGTTTAACAGTAGAAAAATTAGGAAAGAGAGGGGGAAGCAGAAACTGAAACAAATACAGGGGAATTAGGGGTTTGGATATGATGTGTGGGAGGGGAGGAAGGGATGGAAGTCTCATTGTACCATTTTTCTTGGTGAGGAGGGTTTGGGGATAGTTAGCTGGGACATGGAGAGGGGGAACAGGTACATGTGGGACAGTGGTATTTAATATTTTCTTTAATGTGGTCCACAATACACTCTTTTAGTTGATTGCAGTGTTGCATTAACAAATCCATTTTTAATTCCATTCGTTTCAGAGGATCTTCTAATATCTCTTTTGGTACATTATTTTTATTGGTTGTCTGGTCTGTTAAAAAAATGTGTTAAGTACACATAAGGTAATGATTATTAATTGGATTATATAGAGAAATGTTGTGTCTACCATTATTATCACTGTCTTCACTCATTTCCTCCCGTGGGAATTGTTTTTCCAGCCATTCCAAAGTACTGGACATTTCAGTGTTAAAAAATAATTATATTAGTTTTAGTTTACATAATACAGAAAATGTATAAGTATGTGAAATAAATGTAGTGAACTTACTACTTTTTTATAAACTTTTGCTGTTACTGCTGTGTAAGTATGTTCTTGCTTCTTGCTGTGCAGTTTCTGTGAGGTAATTCAGTTGGAGGCATATTTATTTTGTTTTGGTATATTGCATTATATTGGAAATGCTAATTCAGTTGGTGTCTTACATATACAGTGTCCACTTCTTAATTATTATTAAATCTAATGTATTTCTGTGGTGCGTTTTGAATATGTTTGGTGTTTTATTGTATGATACAATAATGTAAGATACCCCCAGAGTTTTTGGAAAGTGCTGAGGGTGATCGAGTCCGCCTGTGGACATGCGCACGGTCCGCGGACATCAGATTCACTAGCAGGACAGGGGGTTTAGTATTTTCTATGTTATATAAATGTAAGGTAAGGGAGTCTTAGTAAACATTTATCACATTTCCATTATCTATATCTATATTCAGTGAAAAAAACTTTGTTAAAGGGATGTTATGGGGACGTTATGGTTAAGTTGTGCTACTAAAAACCTATGAAATTAATTGAAAAAAGATTTGTTAAAGGGACGTTATGGTTAAGTTGCGCTACTAAAAACCTATGAAATTAATTGAAAAAAACTTTGTTAAAGGAACGTTATGGTTAAGTTGCGCTACTAAAAACCTATGAAATTCAGTAAAAAAACTTTGTTAAAGGGACGTTATGGTTCAAAATAAAACCGAAAAACCCCAGAAATTCGCCAGTTATGGTAAGCTAAGCAACCATAACTCGCGCCACCACCGTGCACTGCTAAGACTAACACCAGGACATCAAAGATGATATCACAAATGACATCACATTCAACGTATTTCCTGCATCCTCTTGACACATGAGCCCAACGTAGTCCCCTGACTTTATCTTTGCCTCTTCAGCACCATTCTCCCTTTTGTCTTTGTGGGTTCTGCTGTCTTGCGATATGCGGCACTTCGTAGTCCCCAGAATGTGCAATTTAGGGTTTGTTTGTTTGTTTGTTTGTTTGTTTTATTATTTAAAATGCGCAAGTGTACCCGGGGGTATCAGGGCGCAGCATTTACAAGAATTTTCAAGGCTTAGTTACAGTACACAGAGTATGCATAATACAAGAATAAGGTACACCAATGTTATATACAAATCAGTAGAAGGCCAACAGGCCATTATATACAGGTACTCAAAAAGGCACACGTGGTTACAGTTTGTGCAGGTAGCGCTGGGCACTTTTGTTGTCCTACTGGGTCTCCAATTTCAGCCAGGAGACTGCCAGGGAGTGGAAGTTCTGATAAGGCAGGTCTACTCTAAGGTTTGGAGACAGGGAATTCCACAGCTTGGCAGCTTTTACAGGGAAGCTGTTGCCCCCTATGGTGGCCCGTTTGTAATGGGGAACAGATAGACAGTTTTTGTATGCAGTTCTAGTGGGTCTTAATGAGGACTGTCGGTGGAATCTGTTGATCAGGTAAATTGGGGCGGCATTGTTAAGAGACTTGTGTGTAAGTGATGCCGTTTTTAATAGAATCTTATCTCTAGTGGAGAGCCAATTATTCTTTTGGCTTAATCTTGTGTTGTGTTCTCTTCTGGAGATGCCCAGAGCTGCTCTGAGAGCATTGTTCTGAAGGGTTTGCAATTTACTGGTGGTGGCCTTGGTGGATCCCAGGTAAAGGGCATTGCAATAGTCGAGGCGAGACAATATGAGCGCTCTGGTAAAGGGTGATAGCTTTGCTGTCCAAAGCCTGACCATGTACATTCAATATGTGAGATTTTGGGGAATAGTTTCCCTGTCTAAGGGTTGAGTGGAAGAAGTAAGGTTGGAGGGACTGGGGATGTGAGTGGAGCAGAGAGAAAGCGGGGACAGTTTTGAGGCCGGGTTGAGTGGAGGGACAAAGTCTGAAGGTGCTGTAGGTATGAGATCAGTAGATCAGTAGAGGGGACTGTCGAAAGGAACCAATGCACCCTGTGGCAACTGCTGTTTTGTTTCTCGTTGCATAGCAAAATAGTTAGCAATCAGATCCACATTACTGTGTCTTCCGTATATTCTGTTTTTTTTTTACACATTGTTTCAGGTAAATAATATTTTATTTAAATGTACATTGGTAGAAATATTCTAGCAGAATGAAGAACTATGAAATCAGCTGTGAAACAGGAGATTAGTATTGCTTTGTATTTAACAGGTGGATGCACATATCAATAAGAAACACTGTAAGAATGTGATATTGGTAGACATTTCAGGCGTGGAGGCAAGCAAAAATAACATTGAGGACATATATTTTTATGAAAGGTATTTCCATTATGAGGAGAAAGGGTGGAGAAGTATCAGAAGTGAGACGTGGCAGTGGGGGCAGCAGTGAGATTGAGTAAGGCACTGGAGTGCAGGTTGGAGGGTAATAGGACATTACATTGGTCAGATATAGGTAGCAAGGCCATAAACTTTGTTGAAGACTCATAAGACTTGTGATACATGGAGGGACAGTCAGCATAACATTAGTGGGCAGGCATTGTAGAGGTTGGTGCAAGGGAGGATGCACAATGTGTGGGCTACAAAGTTTAGAATTGTGTTACAGGGCACAAAGGTGCATAGTGGGTGACACATGAAAAGACTGGCACTGTAGTCAAGTTATTCCAGAGTGAATATCGTAGTTTGCAAATGTCTCTATATGTAAAATGCTCAGGTATGTTTCCGTACCCAACTGTTGCATTCATCAGTGTTAGGTTGTCCATATGGCAAAGTGCACATTGGTTTACCCTTCCACTTCAACAACATTTGAACAAACAGAATGAGCACGGTTCTACGCGGTCACCTTCACCTTCCACTATCTCAAACATATGGAATAATTTTAAGTTCTTTCTTTGCACCCCCACTTCTCCTCACACAGGGCATGGTGGTTCCAGTGTCAATGAACAGTTAATTACTGGCTCATCTTTGCAGTCTCTCAAGAGCAAAACGATGTTGGATGAATGCCTCCTCAGGAGCTTAAACTGAAAGGAGGTGCTGTAAGTATGCTATTAGGCCATCAGTAGGACTTGGCAATGGAATGAGGTTGACAATTATGCATCTACAAAAAGACAGCATAGAGGCCCATGTAATCAAAGGAACTTTGATACTGTTCTTATACCGCGCATACCTCTCATTCCATCTGATACAAATATGCCTTTCTAATTCAAAAGAAGACAGTTATCTATACATTTTGGCTTTTGAATGACCATTAATAAATCACAGGGACCAACGCCACCCTCCTGAAAGCAATCAGGGGTAATTCCAATATTTAAGAAGAGGGCCAGAAGTGACCCTATGAATTACCGACCACTATTCACCTTTAAAATATTTTAGAATGCCATATGTACCACCGAGAATAGCAAATTAAGTAACTTTAGCCTAGCCGTGGTTGAGAATCCCATTATTGCATGCCCTGGGGGATGGACAAACAAGTTATGGGGGAGGTTAGAGCAATGGATAGTTGGAGGGCATGATTTGCCAGGAGGTAGATGATTTTTGATCTTGAGAAGACAGTGGTACTAGAGGAAGCATTAGGAGTAAAGTAAAACAAAGTAGAAGATTTGGTTATTATCCGAATATAGTTGGTTAGAAAATGAAAAAGTGAATTCGCCCTGCAAGGAGGTGGGTGTAGCAGTTGAAGGGAGGTGGACCAAGTGTCGAACATTGAGGTAATGCTACTGGGAGGTGGATGGGGTCAGATGTAAGGTGGGTCCCTCAGATGATGAATAAACAGTTGGAAACAATGAAGAAATCAGTGCAAGTGCATTAGGGCAGGAAGGAGAGGGGATTGCCAAAGATACCAAAGACTTCAAAGATATCAGCAAGCGCTTTGGATTAAGGCGCTATATAAATAACCCATCATTATCATTATCATTATTAGATATGTGACTCAAAATATGGAAATAATGTCAAAAATATGACAGTGAAAAAACAACTACAAGCATGTGAATGTTGAAACCTAAAGCTGATGCTTTTAAAAAGGGCTCCAATAATTGTTGTGAGGGACCACTAAAATCTCTGTTCTTAATTATTATGCATAAAATGCGACATGCCATGTTCATTGGTTTCATTTGTGTCATTACTCGATATTTGCACCAATTGGCGGAGAGGCAAGACATCTGGGTACTGTAGAAGTTGTTGGACATATAACCATGACCTGTTGACCAAAGTGAACGATGGTGTGCATCACATACCTATGGCCGAGAGTCACTATATTTGACCAATGCATTAACTTGACTATTTTAGAATGAGGAAAATTTTGAAATAGACATGGGGATTTATCCATTAGCAATGCAGGGCATATTGGTTCTGAGAATGTAAAATGTACGTCATGTGTTATGTGTTACGTTATGCGATGTGATAGGTGGCATGTGAATGTTATGTGAATGATATAAGGGATATATTAATGCTATGGATTTGCAATTTTTATATGGAATATGTCTTAATTGTAGTTGTATGTGTAACATGAAATGTAAATGCACTGTAAAGATTCATACGAAAAGTTCCATGAACTGAAACGTATAATTAATTATTACATTTCAATGACGAATACAGTTATAGTGGCACAGAGTGCTGCCTCATTTCCAAGTTGGTAAAGTGGGATCACGGCCCAGTCATGAAGTATCCACAACCATGTAACATCGAAGCACTTGGTGGCCAGCCGCACAGAGTGCAACTGCAATTCCTAGGCGGTAAAGTGGCATCAGGACTCAGTCATGGAGTACCCACTACTGTGTAACATCGAAGCACTTGGTGGCCAGCCGCACAGAGTGCAACTGCAATTCCTAGGTGGTAAAGTGGGATCAGGCATGCAGTACCTTCAACCATGTAACATCCAAGCACTTGGTGGCCAGCCGCACAGAGTGCAACTGCAATTCCTAGGCGGTAAAGTGGCATCAGGACTCAGTCATGGAGTACCCACTACTGTGTAACATCGAAGCACTTGGTGGCCAGCCGCACAGAGTGCAACTGCAATTCCTAGGTGGTAAAGTGGGATCAGGCATGCAGTACCCTCAACCATGTAACATCAAAGCACTTGGTGGCCAGCCGCATAGAGTGCAACTGCAATTCCTAGGCGGTAAAGTGGCATCAGGACTCAGTCATGCAGTACCCACTACTGTGTAACATCGAAGCACTTGGTGGCCAGCCGCACAGAGTGCAACTGCAATTCCTAGGCGGTAAAGTGGGATCAGGCATGCAGTACCTTCAACCATGTAACATCGAAGCACTTGGTGGCCAGCAGCACAGAGTGCTGCCTCATTTCCAAGGCGGTAAAGTGGGATCAGGGCCCAGACATGAAGTACCCACTACTGTGTAACATCAACGCACGTGGTGGCCTGACGCACTGAGTGCAACCTTAATTCCTAGGCGGTAAAGTGGGATCAGGGGTCAGGCATGCAGTACCCTCAACCATGTAACATCGAAGCACTTGGTGGCCAGCTTTTTAAATTGTGTATTTTTAAACATTCAAAACCCCCATAATATCGACCTTCATTCGATTGGAGTGCAAAATGTTTGTAAAATAGCACAGGGAAATCACATATTTGATGGATTTAGCTGGATCATGCTTCTTTTAGTGCTTAAGTTCCACTAAATAAATGAACTTTTAACGAATAAGCTTTGTGAAAACGATGCATTTATAAAGTATACGTTTGCCTTCAGATTTCTGGAGAGATTTCTTGGTGGTCTACCCAATTAAAAGCATCTTACGTCCAGCTCACCGTCCAAATATGTCAAGTGTGACACACACCTAGTCTGAAGGGGCTCTCTGCCGTTGACCCCCCACTGAGTTGTTTTTGCAGATATATCATATTGTAACCTAACTTTGGGATTTTCCCAGTGTGTTTCATTCAATAAGTGCCCCAGCCTTTGCCTGATAATCATTGTATTCCCATGTCTCCTTTCATTTGGCAGCAGCTGCCCTGGCACGAGTCCCAAAACATGGCAAATGACAAATCACTACCAGATGAAGCTGTGTGTTTCACCGTGAGTGTTTCCTCTCGCTGCGCTGCACTTGGAGGCCCAACGAAACTGCTACAGTGATTCTGTTTAAAGGCGATGGGCCTTAATTTCTTGATACACGTTCTCTCCAGGTATCGAGCTGCACATTAACGGGACTCAACAAAGAAAAAATGAATTCAGATTAATGGTGACAGTTTTTTACGACACTAAAATCTACCCGTATGATGCATGAAAGAGGCCCTGGAAATCATTTTTAAAGTGACCCTATATTACACATTTTCAGCAGGTCCAACCCTTTTCCTATGGGGACGTTTTGAAATACCACACAAAAGAGGCCCAGGGTGCAGAGACCTACAGGGAAAACTCCAGAGTTCCCTATAGGACAGTCCACCCCTGCATGACAATTCCAACCCAGAAATGTTACCAACTTTAACAGTTCTTTTATTTTCCGGGACTGTTTGCATGTAACTCTTTCTGAGTTTGTTGACGTGTACAATATTCATTTTCATAATAATGCGATAATGGCAACCAAAGAGGGCACCACCAGTTTTCCGCCAGAGGTAATGGCCTGAACAAACGGTGATGTTACAGTCAGCCAAGAAAGCAATGATTGCCCTTACTTCCCACTAACTGGCACGTGCCAAGGCTGGATAGTCAAATGAGTAAAATGTTGTTCTCTGACATGAGGCAAGTTCATATGCGGTGTCAGGGCCAATATAGGATAAATCAAGTACCATACAAACTGGGTTTCTTTATCAGAATATATTATTTTTATTATTATTATTATTATTATTATTATTATTATTATTATAAGAATAGGATAAGTTTGGCCATAAAATGTTAGGCACAATATGTGCAGAATGTTTCAAGCAAAAAAGTGTACTGCAGGAAGCAAGACTAAACAGGATGGGATGCAGTAGCCAAGTTTGATCTGATTTGATAGATTATTTATTACGCGCTTAATACCCAGAGGTTTCTAAGCGCAGCTCAGCGTCGTCTTGCTCCCAAGGCAAACACGTTGCCCCTGAGCTATCCTCCTGAGACTTTGCAAGGCATTGATTTGTGCAAAAGAAGCCTGAAAGTATCCCATGAGAGCAGAAGGTTTGATGGTGAAGGGGAAGAACGGCAAGGAGAAGGCGCACGGTGGAGGGGAGCATGTGGTGTAGGTTTGTCCCCGGGGACCAGTGCATCCAGCCCACGGGAGTGCTTGTGTGTTGGTAGGGAGGTGGCCTAAATAAGAAGGAATCATGCATCAAATTAAAACGTAGCAGCAATGAAATAGAGAATGGCATGTGTGACTCGGCAAGGAAGTTAATTCCTGGGCCAGTTGTCCTTGACTTCTATTTTGTTGATTTTACCAGGTGCTTCAGAATTTCCATAGGGGTGTGGCAGTGAATGGTGAATGGCTTGGTGTGAAGACTGCTTAACCAGGTCAGTAAAGATGCTGAGAAGCTGTCCCATTGTTCCCGAAACAGGTGGTGACAGCTGAAAACACAGATTGCTGTTTGATGACTGAGCCAGATCCATAATTCAAATCTCTTCAATGTTAATTTCAATGGTAAGTCTCAGAACCCAAGCACAAAAGAAACAAATATCCATTTATCCTCTTTCATTGATGACACGCCATATATTGCAAGGACTGTCAGGAGGAGGCAACTGGCAAGGCACACCACATATATCTCTACCACACCATGCTTGAGGCATTGTATGTGCCAGGCCCGCTCTGACTGCTCAAATGGGGGTTCCATCCAATGGCCCCTATTTAACCGGAGGTACCAGACCACTGTGGCTAGTCATTGGTCATAGATACGTCTTGGTACAAAAAATATGTTTGTCTATGAGGCCTTCTGCCTTTTTGTAGTCCACAGGGAGTACCTGTTACGTCTCCCGCACCGAGTGCAGCTTGTACAGGTGCTCTTTCTCCGCCCTCGAACACTGTCTCTCCCACTCCCCCACATACTCACCTTGATTCACGTAACCCAGTGCCCTTCGCCCATCCTGTTGGATCGCAGCAAAGCAGACCCGGCGTTTATCGCCCCTCCCATTCTTGGCAGCTGAACTGGAGGTTGACATCTCGCTACAACGCAAAGCGTTGCCCACGGAGACCCGCGCGTCACAGGATCACGTGATTGTCCTATGCACAGCAACGCTCCAGTGTCACGTATCACGTGACCCCTGACAAGGTATAAATAACTTCCGGAAACAAGGAGCGTTGCTTCACAGCTGTTTCCCTCCTGGATCACGTGACGCTGAATTCTACGTTTGGACTTACGGATTGCTTTTTCTCGACCACGCTTTTGTTACACGGATTGCTTCGCCTTACCCTTCTACTAACCAAACTTTGATTCTCCAGTTGCCGAACCACGATTTGCTCCACGGACTGTTTTTGCCTCATCCTACTGTTCTGACTCTGGTCCTCTTGTTTACCTGACTACGGCATCGTCCCTGGATACCCTACGGATCACGTCTGTCTGTTTGATAACCCGGCCTCTGGCCCCCACGCTAGGTGTTTACCTATCCAGTTCCTGCCCCGGGGTCCAGTCCCTCCCCACATCTCTGGGCCACCTTTGTACACATAGGTAAGCAGAGCTGAGTTGCCTGTGTTCTTCTGTTATCCTGCCTGTTTTGTGCATAACTGCCTAATCCTTTGCCTTACAGCGTTCAAGGGGTTCTTCCGGCTGTTCCCAAATCGGCTCGACGGACTACCACCTGTGGCCTCAAAGACCGCACAGGCAGTATTTCTGGTGTTGTCTGTGTGGTACTTGGGGACGGAGGTATTTATACTCTGCACGACCATCAAGTCTATAACAGACTGTGAAGCCTTTGGCCGTTCAGAGTATGAATCCCTCCGCCGGGGACCCAGTGACCGCTCTAATGCAGGCCGTAGCGGCCCTTAGGACCGACATGGCGGCAGCTACGACAGCCATTCACCATCGACTAGACGCCTTGCAAAGCACACGTTATCCTCTACCTGCAGACACCGAGTTCGGGGACCCTGCCCCTCCAGTCCAGTCTGTCCCGGCCCCGGCCCCCGCACCCACTCCTGTTTTGCTTCCAACCTCTTTCCCTCTTGCCGCCCCAGAACGCTATCAGGGTGACCCACGGAAATACCGCACCTTCATAAACCAGTGCAAACTTCACTTCTTGTGCAGACCCCAAGCCTTCCCCGATTCTGTCACAAAGGCCGCATTTCTTTTGTCTCATCTTTCTGGTGTAGCAGCTACCTGGGCAAACCCATTGTTAGAAAATGACCATCCTGCCTTGTATGACTTTGACCTTCTCATAACGGAAATGGCTAAATTGTTTGACACCCGCTACAAAGCCCAGTCAAGGGACCTGGAAGTACTAGACCTCTCACAGGGAAAGCAAACACTTATTGAGTACATCGCCCGTTATAATCAACTCGCCGCTGAAACTTCCTGGCCAGAGGAAAAAAAGGCGATCGTGTTCTATCGTGGTTTATGCAACACCTTGAAGGACGCCCTATCAGTGGTTCCTGCCCTTCCCTCTGTTTTTTCGGATCTGGTAGACCTTGCACTACAGGTGGACGCCCGCAGGTCCGAACGGAAGGCAGAAACCACGTTTGCCGGCCAGTCAACCCCGGTTCCTTCCCCCGCCAGTTCCGAACCCATGCAAATAGGCGGGATCCGAAGCCCGATAACACAGTCTGAACGGGACCGTCGGAGAACCGACAACGCCTGTTTTTACTGCGGGCTAAACGGACACTACGTAAGGGAGTGCCCCCGACGACCAAAGAACAAGGCGTCGGGTTTTCAGAAGGCTCGCCCATGATACAGGGGGCGCCGGCGAGCCTATCCGCGACCCCCACTGCACCCGCCTTCGGTCCTATCAGACCGGTTGTGGTTCATGCCCTGTTGAAACCCACCCAGGAGATCGTCCATGCTGCTCAGATCGTGATCGACTCCGGGGCCACGGGTTGTTTTATAGACATCACATTAGCCCATCGTCTCAATCTACCTTTGATCAAAAAGGAACACCCGGAACCAGTGCAAGCTGTCGATGGCACGTCCTTAGCCTCTGGTCCGATCAAACATCAAACTGCACCTCTGGAGGTGGTGATACAGAGCACTCATAAGGAGAGCCTATCATTCGACCTCATCACCACGCCACAGTTCGGGGTTATTTTGGGTATCCCCTGGTTACGGCACCACAACCCTTTGATTAATTGGGGAACGGGACAAGTAACGTTCGAATCAGAAGAATGCCAGCACTTTTGTCTAACAGAACCAGTATCACTCTCCTCTCCCGCCAGTATTCTCGGTGCTCTGGCTTCCTCCAGTATCAGGGACATAGCCCCTGACACCACGTCACCACACACCGTGGGAGCTGTTATGGCAGGCATTCCCGTGGACTACCATGACTATCATATGGTTTTTGACAAAAACACAGCGGAAGGTCTACCTCCACACAGACCCTACGACTGTCCTATTGACCTTCTCCCGGATGCTCCCATACCAAGAGGCAGGATCTACTCGTTATCACAGTCTGAAGAACGGGCTCTGAAAGAATACATCCAGCAAGCCTTGCGTTTGGGTCATATTCGTCCTTCCTGTTCTCCAGCTGCCAGTCCTATCTTTTTCGTCCCAAAAAAGGAAGGTGATCTGCGCCCGTGTGTAGACTATAGACGGTTAAATGCTATCACCGTAAAGAACAGGTACCCCATTCCACTCATCTCCACGCTACTGGACAGGTTGATAAAGGCGTCCCTGTTTACCAAATTGGATCTGAGAGGGGCATACAACTTAATCCGCATGCGGCGTGGAGACGAATGGAAAACGGCTTTTTGCTCTAGACAGGGATTATTCGAATACACAGTGATGCCTTTCGGGCTCTGTAACGCACCTGCAACGTTCCAGCGTTTCATTAACGACGTATTCTCTGACATCCTTGATACGTACGTGGTGGTTTATCTGGACGACATATTGATCTATTCGTCCTCCTTGAAAGAACATATTGCTCATGTTAGAGAGGTACTCTCCCGTCTCAAAAAGAACGCCTTGTTCGCCAAGCCCGAGAAATGTTTGTTTCATACGAGAGAGGTGGAATTCCTGGGTTTTCACATCACTCCCGGAGGGTTGTCCATGAATGAGTCAAAAGTCTGTGCTGTCACGGAATGGCCAGTCCCTGTCAACCTCAAACAACTCCAGTCTTTTCTAGGCTTTGCTAACTTTTACCGGCGTTTCATTGCTGGGTTTTCTTCCATTGTATCCCCCCTGACTGCGCTGACCAGTCCTCTTGTCCCGTTCGTCTGGTCCTCTGTACACCAGGAGGCTTTCGAAGCACTTAAATCCAGGTTTGTTTCTGCCCCCGTGCTGCAGCACCCAGACCCAGACCTCCCGTTTGTATTAGAGGCTGACGCTTCCTCGTTCGCTCTGGGTGCCATACTGTCACAACCATGTCCAGCCACGGGTAGTTTGCATCCGGTGGCTTATCACTCGCGGAAGTTCACTGTAGCCGAGTCACACTATACAGTGACCGAGAAAGAGCTGTTGGCCATCAAGGACGCCCTCCAATCATGGCGACACCACCTCATGGGGGCAAAACACCAGACAGTAGTATACACGGACCACAAGAATCTACAGGATTTGGCCTCTCTTAAATGTGCAAACAGCAGACAAGTGCGTTGGCATCTGTTCTTCGCTGCCTTTGATTTTGTCGTTAAGCACAGGCCGGGTCTTGTTCATGGTAAGGCGGATGCTCTGTCTCGTTCACCTGGGGGGGAACCTCTGTCTTCGTTTCCAGACACTTTGTTGGGGAGGGGTCATGTTGTTGTCCCAGCCATTGCTTACCGCCATTAGACAATGGGTTTCCCGACACCCGCATGCACTCACGGAATGGGATATTGTACTACGGGAGGGGTTGCCGTTTGTTCAGGGCAAGCTGTTCCTTCCCACATGCGATGTGCGCAACCAAGCGCTTGCCTGGTCTCATGATGCTGCCATAAACGGTCACCCAGGGCAGCAACGCACCCTGGATCTGCTACACCGGTGGTGCTGGTGGCCATCCATGAGAAGGGACATAGAGAACTACGTGAACACCTGTTCGATATGCGCCCAATACAAGTCACGTAGAGGACGCCCCCTGGGCCTACTCCATCCACTGCCCATTCCCCCCCGACCATGGCATACTATCTCCATGGATCTCGTCACGGATCTGCCACGCAGACAAGGCTATGATACCATCTGGGTTATCGTGGACTCCTACACTAAGATGGCACGCTTCATTCCCTGTACCGGCATACCCTCGGCCCCAACGTTAGCCCGCCTGTTCTTCAGGACGGTCTTTTGTCTCTTTGGTCTCCCACAGGTCATCATATCGGATCGCGGGTCGCAGTTTACTTCCTGTTTCTGGCGTGCCCTTACCAGACTCCTGGGTATTGATGCTCGTTTCTCCTCTGCCTATCACCCAGAGAGCGATGGGCAGACTGAGAGGGTGAATCAAGCCATGGAACAATATTTGCGGTGCTTGACCCTTCAATACCAGGACTCCTGGTTCAATCTGCTCCACCTCGCTGAATTCGCATATAACAACTCACGTCACTCAGCTACTGGTTTCTCTCCTTTCTATTCCATGTATGGTCAACATCCGCGCACCCTCCCGCTACCGGATTTCTCCTCTGCCACCCCTGCTGCCAACGCCTGTGTTCGTGACCTGGCGGACGTCCATTCTCGGACCCTTGTCCATCTCCGTGAGGCCCAAACGTTGATGAAGTCAAAGGCTGACCGGAGGCGGTCAGTGGCCCCTGCTTATCGCGTGGGGGACCGAGTGTGGTTGTCAACCCGGCACTTACGTATCCCTGGGTGCCGCAAACTGTTGCCCCGTTTCGTGGGTCCCTACAAAATCACTAAGGTCTTGAACCCCGTGGCCTTCCGCCTTGCTGTTCCCCTTACTTGGCGGATTCACCCGGTATTTCATACCTCCCTTCTCAAGCCTTGCCTTGCTCCTACCCGGGTCACTGCTCCCCCAACCCCTGTCTCGGTGTCCTCTCCGGATGTCTTCGAGGTTAGTGCTATCCTGGGTTCCCGCTTTCACAGGGGTCGCCTGCAGTATCTTGTTGACTGGGTGGGTTACGGTCCCGAGGACCGCTCTTGGGTTCCCTCCCACGATGTCCATGCCCCGCTTCTTGTTGCCCGTTTTCATAGGGACTGCCCTGTCTGCCCACGGGGTCGTGGGCCTTTGAGGGGGGACTCTGTTACGTCTCCCGCACCGAGTGCAGCTTGTACAGGTGCTCTTTCTCCGCCCTCGAACACTGTCTCTCCCACTCCCCCACATACTCACCTTGATTCACGTAACCCAGTGCCCTTCGCCCATCCTGTTGGATTGCAGCAAAGCAGACCCGGCGTTTATCGCCCCTCCCGTTCTTGGCAGCTGAACTGGAGGTTGACATCTCGCTACAACGCAAAGCGTTGCCCACGGAGACCCGCGCGTCACAGGATCACGTGATTGTCCTATGCACAGCAACGCTCCAGTGTCACGTATCACGTGACCCCTGACAAGGTATAAATAACTTCCAGAAACAAGGAGCGTTGCTTCACAGCTGTTTCCCTCCTGGATCACGTGACGCTGAATTCTACGTTTGGACTTACGGATTGCTTTTTCTCGACCACGCTTTTGTTACACGGATTGCTTCGCCTTACCCTTCTACTAACCGAACTTTGATTCTCCAGTTGCCGAACCACGATTTGCTCCACGGACTGTTTTTGCCTCATCCTACTGTTCTGACTCTGGTCCTCTTGTTTACCTGACTACGGCATCGTCCCTGGATACCCTACGGATCACGTCTGTCTGTTTGATAACCCGGCCTCTGGCCCCCACGCTAGGTGTTTACCTATCCAGTTCCTGCCCCGGGGTCCAGTCCCTCCCCACATCTCTGGGCCACCTTTGTACACATAGGTAAGCAGAGCTGAGTTGCCTGTGTTCTTCTGTTATCCTGCCTGTTTTGTGCATAACTGCCTAATCCTTTGCCTTACAGCGTTCAAGGGGTTCTTCCGGCTGTTCCCAAATCGGCTCGACGGACTACCACCTGTGGCCTCAAAGACCGCACAGGCAGTATTTCTGGTGTTGTCTGTGTGGTACTTGGGGACGGAGGTATTTATACTCTGCACGACCATCAAGTCTATAACAGTTCCTTCGACAATTTACACACTCACAGGAACACAGACATTTCGGCTGCCATTTTGGCTGAAAACCTATTTATGGCCATGCTTATCTGCGTGTCATGAAAGGAGTTCTCTAGTATGTCTTGAAGTAATAACTTAACTTAATTCCGGATCCCCCTCATTCTTCATGTATGGGCTGGTTGAACAGCCCTTGATAGCCTCAAGAGAGAAAAACAAGAAAGGATGGTGAGCACAAGTGAGGTTTGCATGTGTAATACGAATGCTAACCAATTTTGAGAGATTACACAGCAAATTTTGATTTGAAATATGTGAGATGATGCACAGTGCTCAGGCTTCTGTATAAGGTGACTCTAACACCTAATTGTTTGTATGGAAGGATAGCAAGTCTTAAAATCCCATGCTTTGCGAACTGGCTGAAACTAACCCATTGAACCATGCTTGGGAGAATTGTTCTACATGAACCAAAGAAACGGGGTTTTCAACCCTACACTACTTGAAACTTCTTTCACACTCCGGGAATGGGAATCATAAGATAAAAGGGGATCTTAGGAGAAAAGGATTGGGCAGGTGGTGGATCTTACTCTTACCACATCATTGTCTCATTACAGGGTCCAAGGCAAGTGCGGAAGAAACAACAGAAGCATAAGGCACATTGTTCATATGGGGAAGGGACTCTGAGAAAACCTCATTACTTAGGAGGAGGGTAAAAAAAACAATCAAAAAGCAAAATAATACAAATAGGTATTCGGGGATACACATTTTTTGAAAGGCGGAACGAAACACTCTACATTTCTGGTATCTTGATGTGGCCCTTTCACAACTGTGAATAACATTTTCCCAGTTTTATTTAAGAGTTTGGTGAACAAGGCAAACATGGGTCTGGAACAGTTGGTCCATGTAAACCAATTGAAGACCTGCCACCCTAAACATGAAATTAGAAGGATTGAGGAATCAAATGTTAACAGTGCAAGTGATTTCTCTTACTGAAATATCACCTAATTAATAATTAACTTAAGACCAAATGGTTAATAAAAAGAGCTAAATTAGCAAATACAAATTAGCTGCTGCATTTATGGTGACACATGAAAAGGGAACATTCAGACATGTGCAATTTGTATTTTAGTTTTCTGAAAAGAATGATCATCAAAATGTTAATTGTAAATTAAATGAGATGTTTAGTATATTTATGATGTTAATGTATTTTGTAAGTGTTATTATAAATAAAGGCAAGACTACTAGCATATTTTTGTTACATAGGATACAGTATATCTCATGTAGCGTTTATGTACTATGAGCCTAAAATTAGAACTTTAGTTCACCTAACTATATGTTGATGCAGAGCACAATCTTCTGAAAAAACAGAACCTGTAATGTTCTTCTTGGAAAAACGCAGTAGAGAATGTAATGGAATCTCTCTGTTTACTTTAGGAAAAAAGGCTGTGTTCTAAATTACCAATTGAGCTAAATGTGAACTTTATATTGGTTCAGCTCAATTCCATGGACTTGTACTTTTAAGCGTATAGGAAGTTTCAATATGTTCAGGCGCTGGTGATTCAGTAAAGTGCATTCTTATTAGCAATGGCCGTAACACAGGCCCTGGCAGACCAATCTGCTCCATTAAAGAAGCATATTAGAAAGACCCTCCAGTATACTAAGTCATGATATATTCTGCGGCATAGCAAATGAACGTTTTGAAGCACAGAATTCCATTTACTGTGACATTTTTGCCTGATTAAGAGGCCCCGCAAAAATACTGCAATAAATGCAATATTATGCTGCAAAACCTGCATCCTGGAGGGTCTGATGAAATGATCCCTAGGTTTCGCAGGATATCTGTCTCAACAGATGAATTCAGCTGATAATGACTGTGTCAAAACACACACACATCTAATTCAAACTGCAACGTTCTGTAAAGTGAGCACTGAGGAAATAAAGGAATTTGAAAATAACAAGTTGGAAATATATATCAGGATTCATGGTGACGAGGGGAATAACATGCATACACAATTGATATGCTCAAGTGTATGAATTATTAATACATTTCCATATATTAATAACTCTGGTATGCATGCAGTCACACAAATATAAAGGATGTCTACACATTCTGAATATTATTGCAAATCTGAATGTGTAATTTGTATTAACAAAATTGATAAACACCAAGAATGATAGGGGAAAAAGTGAACAAAAATATTGACATTGAATTTTAATTTCACATTCCTATGTGGAAGGCTTATCACAACCACTTTCGACATGAAGAATTCAGTGGGCCAATCAAAGCAAAGAGGAGGATCCTAGTGGTTGTATGTAAAGGAAGGACATTTATCACAGGCTCTGATAAACCCAAAATTGGCAAATAAAATGATGCAGCATGAGTGGAAGTTACTAGGTATTTAAACTCAGACAAATAGAAAGACAGAAGGGTTTTTGGGAAAACAGAACATTGAAAACACATGCCCTTTCTGTTCGAACTGAAAGTAGCTGATGGAAATTCTTCTTAGGGAGGCCTTTTGCACACAGAACTGAATACAACAGCCTGTCCCAAGACAGATCCAATTTGCCTACAGGACTGTTTGGGAGCAGGTGGACAGACTGAAAGGAACAACTTGTCTGGCAGCATTTCCTAGACCTGGTTGTGGTGCATTCCTGTCCTGGGCCTTTGAAAGAAAAACCCGAAATGAGTACAATGATTCCTCAGCATTTAAACAAATGTCCCAGGCATGAATTAAATCTCAGCTAGTAATTAAGAGTATTTTGGATAAACACTGTTTATAAGCTATGTCTCTTGAAGCGGAGATACACATGTATGTGCTTTGTCATTGATAATTAAAATTGAAACCCAGGGCAGTTTCACCTTAATAAGGGTTTTACCCCAGAAATGTGGGACTCTCTGAAGGCTTTAGACATCCAGAGTTGGTATGTGGAGTGAGACGCCTGTGATTGGTGTCTGTCCTAATCAAAAAGTCATTGAAATCTATTACCTAATAAACACATTGAACAGTGGCTCCTGATTCATAGAGAATAAAGAGAATAGTGAGGCAGCTAGGTGTTACAGTCACAGCATTCCCAAAAGAAAAATAATTCCTAAACCCGAGCCTTTAAAATAATAATAACCCTCCAAAAAAATACATATAGGTATACTCAAGAAACAAAATAACATAAAGCGCCACAGAATAAGTTGAATCAGTCCTAGAATTAGAAAGCTTCATATTAAGCCAATATTTTTCTGTTATGCAAACTCTTGTTCATGGTTTCAGAGAAAAAACCTTTTTCTAAGAATGGTTTTGATTGTTTTAGTCAGTCAATTTGTAGGTTGTGTACAGGTGCGTTATAAATGATTTATCATATCATATCATATAGGAGCGGGATTTTATTTGTTTGCATTTATTTTCTGAAGACAAGTTGCCTGTTTTTATTTGGAATATTGTGGTAATTTCCAAAGCAATAAACGCTCGGAAAACACCTTTAATTTCTTGATTTATTGTTTTAACTACAACGGAATATTCAGATAAAAACTGCCTGTTTCTTTTCCCAGATTTTGGGTTGTAATTGTCTTGGTGGGGGTATTGTATCAGGGATATTGCTCAATAAAATTAACCAATTTAAAATGTAAATGCATTCTATAGATATAAGTCATTACAAACATGGAGGCTTGTTGCAGGCTGTAGAAGTTAAAATGCCATTGATGGCAACACATAGAAGCATTGCTTAACACATATTGAGCCCAACATCACAGATATGTTTGAAGTTGGATTGCTTTGCAGAATAAGGTGGACCCTGGTTAAAAATCTCTAAAGTAATATAGGTAGTTTATTGATAAAACAGATAGAATGTGGATTGAGAATGTTTTTGTTTTTTGTGAGTTATGGTTTGACAAATTAATGATATTTTGGAAGTGAGAACTATAATTTAGATCGATTATTTCTTATTCATTGATGATTATATATTGTGATTTGTGATCAAGTATACAGTATAAAAATGTCATTGGATGTAGTGGTTGATTTAAAAAATGGCCAAGTATAATTTATTGTCTATATTTGTTCTGCTTTTGCAATGGGTAATGCAGGATCTTCAGTCACGGAAACACAAAAGAAAGAGTCAAAAAAGTAGGAACACATATGTGGGACAGTAGCAAATGAGAGGGACTTATGCTTGTGAACCTTTTAGTTGATCTCTTTTTGTACCTCACGATGGTGGAAGACATACTAGATTAGAGTGAAATTTGCATGAACACAACCACAGAAACTACTAAAAAGACATGAGCAGAATTAACAATCATGCAATAAGTTAGTGATCACTGAGAACAAACTGTAAACCATTTGAAAAAGGCTCTGAATAACAACAGGTGTCACTTCAAAAACAGCACCATTTCTTAGAGGCAATACAAGATGAAATGAAAGTGTGCCGAGAAACCAAACAGTGCTTAGAAAGATACATTTTGAATATTATTGACACTCATAGTCAGTTTTTACAATCTCGTGAAAAATTAAAGACTACATTAAGTGGACATACTGCTTATCCCAATGCTGTTCTAGATGATATTGTGACTATAGAAATTCAACTCAATAAAAGTCAATAAACACCTGGAAAACTCAACATAAATAATGTGGATTCATAAGCTGCGTTTGATCACTTACAACACAATATAAAACTAATCAAACAGCAGGGAACCCAGATAGCCCAAGAGAAAATGCACTTCTGTCCAAGAAATAGACACACCCACCTTATAATTAACACAGGCATAGGCTCAGGGACAAAGTGATCAGAGTAAACTGTCTTCACAAGAGCTAGTCAGAAGAATAGAAAAAATATGACATTGGGAGAGAAGTCAGAAGAACGTTATGAAACATTTTGCTAATGTGGTGTTGCAAATACAACATTTAAAGAAAGAGTTAGCTAGCTGGTAATAGACAAAGCAAGAGACTGTGTATGAAATGGATGCTTGTAAGCAAGAAAATGATTCTTTGCAAAACCCACAGGAATTACTGTTCTCCAAAGTAAATCATTCAGGTCTATTTGGGCTAGTCTGATCGAATCTTGGATACTGTGTAGACCAAATAACTAAAACAGATAAGAATGATAGATTCATACAAGAAAGGAATGAAAATAGATTGAGTTCTGAATCAGTGGCAAAAGTTCAGAAACAAATATGTTTCATGGAAAAGGGGAGATGCCACTCTTTTCTTCAGACTACCTCTATACTGCCCATCTAATCCCTGAGCAATATTAGTGGATCTGGTAGATCTATTCCTAGCTAAAATATAGTGGTGCCAGATACACCATTTCCCAAACACACACACAGAGGTAAGAGTTCCCTGTCAGATACATAGGAATATCTAGATCTTCTGGTGAAAGGAGGGGGCAGAGGAAGAAACGAGAGTACTCCAAAACAGTGAATCAGTGAAGAAGGGCACACAAAGAGATCTGGAAGCACAGCATATGATCCAACAGAGGAACCATTTAGCCCATTTTGTTAACCTTAGGAAACAAATATTTCAACCCAGACATGGTATTCTAAAGACCCCTTTCTACACCAGGCACTATGTGGATAACCCAGAACCCTAGGTAGATGTGGGAAACACTTATGAGTAACAACAGGAAGTACCCACATTTTTTTCCGACTTTTCAGGAGGGATTTGGGCCCCTAACCTCAAAGACCCATGGAGAGAAGAGAAAAGATTGACCGTACACATAGGAAAACCATGTGTCGTCCACCTAGCATGCAACATAGTGTTCCTTCAAAATCTGAGACTTATATTAGTCCGCTGTGCTTAGGTTCTAGGTCTATTCTGGGTTAAAAATATACTACTCCACTAGATAGTGATAATTAGCACCCATGATCAGGCTCAGGATAAGGCTCTCAGGGGAAACCAGAGTTTTCCTCTGAAAAGGAAACAATCACCGCCTCTTAGAATCAATTACTAAGACACATTTTCCCTCCTTCTCCTAGTTTTCCGACTAAAACATCCCAGTATCAGCGCAAGTGAAGATACAGCAATACATACAACAGATAGCAGAATTAACTGATTTACTCCCCTAGATGAGAATATGATGTTCCATGGGAGGAACAGAGATATGACCATAGACCACCACGCAGTCAAGAGGGTGGAGAAAAGATTCACATAAAACAATGTATACAGAGCAGTGGTCAAATAATAAGATCCCAATAGTGAAATCCTAGTAGTAATTCTCTGATAAACACTGTCCAGGCTAAAGCAACATGTCAGAGTGGACATTGACAGAAGAAAAAGGTTCCAAATAAACATGCACAAATAGAAGAGGAACTGGTGAATATGCTAGAAAATATATGATAACCCTTAGAGGAAGCTTCTTTTAGGCCTTGTAAAAATACACCTGAGTTTGCAGAAATAAATCATACATATCAGTTGTGACACCTCTTTATTCCTTGAGAAAAAATCAAATAAAACAAGCAAGTGAAGTTTAGTGAAGACTTTATGTCATTTTCACATTTGAAAAGGGTGAGAAGTAGGTGTGGACCTAGAACAAAGAGTTGTATCATTCAAAGATTGATTTCCATCTTGAAATGAACAGCAAAAAAAACATACAAGAAGAGTGACACACAGAGTTGAAGAAAAGGATGGAATTACCGAAGGAACCCCTAGAAACGTGTCCTGAAAAAAATGAAATCAATTTCAATGAGAGACCAAAATAAGAAGATATACCATCATTTCTAGATTTTTCTCAAGACCACACTTCAAGCAGAGGCAGTGAGTTGTAAAATGACAAGGGATAGGAAGCCCTGGTTCCTTCAGTGATTTCAGAATGTATTTCTTTTCCTTCATAGATTTTGACACACCCCTTGTACTTGGGCTTGAGGATGATGCCCATATAGTTGCAGCTCAAGGTCAAGTTTATGAAACCCTAAATATGAGGAGGATACATTCAGAACTTTCCATTAGTTTATATTTTCTTTGTAACTTGGAAATGCAAGATGAGAGGTTTTTTGCACCTATCTAGGTTCATACACAGTGTAACGTATTGTCTCCCATAGATACAGGAGTGTAGGAGACCTTTTTCAAATGTTATTGATCAAAACACAGACCTAGCTCGAGAGCAGAAGAGTGCTGTATAGTGTGTGTAGCCATTGTTTGGGCTGGCATAGTTTAACAGTAGGGCAGTACTGTGAGTTGAAGTATCTGCATCGGTATGTGCATCCATTGGAAGTATTCCTTGGTCTCTTGAGAAGTATTTGCCACTTTGAACCAAAGAAGAGGTAACAATCAGTGTTTTACCCACAACCACTCCTAGGAATACACACATTTGATGGAAAGGACATCCGAGTAGAAGTTAAAGAAGTAGTAATCAATATAGGATTTCATCAATCCACCTGTCTGGTGATAGCCATGGCTCCTCAGGGTACACTTTTCTTACTGGTGAATGATTTACTTTGAAGGCTTATGACTTTATAGCTAGCCGAAGAACCAAGTCTTCTGTGCACAAAAAAACAAACCATCAAGTTAAATAGAAGTGCCAATTATGTTAGTTTGAATGGTACTTGTCAATTAATTTAATAATTCAGATTGAGAGGTATAATTAACTTCCACTGGCTCTGTAAAAATGTATCCTTCACCAAACAATGAATGACTCTCACTCTAGATGGAAACACATTGAAGTTCTATCCATGTTGAAACTCCAATAAGCTCTAAGTCGTCTGGTGGATTATTCAGGAGATAAAATAAGCAGTCTAGCTAATATACAAAGGTGATCATATTCTAATTAATGGAAGTAAGTATCCAGTTCTATCAAAAGTCTGTTTCCGCAAAGAAGAAACCTTTATCAGTGAAAAATTGCTTAGGCAATTACAAAATGATAAGAAGAGTCACACAATTAATCTTCTAAAAAAACAGGAATTTGGCTTTGTTAATATGGATTCAAACATCTGATTAATAGCACGTCTCGAACTCACACAAGAGAGAGCGTATCAACACTCTCCCCCGAACCACAGAAGCTGAATGGATTCGACCTCCCACGGCCTGATTGTCAAGATCACAGGTAGCCCCGTGGCAGCCAATGGGGGGAAGTGGAATTAGGGAGAGGTTGTGAATTGGGGAAGTTAGAGAAACCGGAAAGATGTGAAGGGAAAATATAGTTGGATAGGTAAAGCGAAGCGTAGGGAAAAAATACATATGCATACATAAACAGAACTGTCCTGTAACTATACTCCTACCTGTCCCTTACTAAGTTCATAACCTCCAGTACCTAAGACTGTCCTCAATAATCATGTACCCTTCCCTTCGAACAACAAATATCCTGGAAGGTCAAACATAAAACATGTACCAATATGAGCATGAAACATGAACAGCACTTAGCAAGCCAGATGGTACACAGTGGGATACTCTCCCAAAATGAAGATACAAACGCATGGCCACAAGGGCAAGCAAAGCAACATGACATAAACATAAATCAGCTTTTAAGCCATGACATAGATGGCCTTGGTACTGTCCGGTGGAACTGACACGTGTTATATGAGCACACACGCTTTAATAACTCAAACAAGTAACTTGTTTCCTACAGCAGACCCATTGCCCCTTGCATTGTCTTTTCCTGCATCGGAGCGTATGGGTTTAAACAACCAAACATTTCCCTATAGGAATGTGTAATGGCAAGTCAAGAGTAAATCTCAGGATTCAGACCACATAACAAGAATGCAATCTCAACAAAAGCACAGACCATTTAGCTTTTTGTCCGGGAGACCCAGGGGACTGCCTGGATGAGAAGAAGTACAGCGTTTGGGAGCGGCAAGCCTCCAGTCACCGCTGCGCTGCCCAGGTCATTCCCTTACTGCCCAGACCTCCGGCGTTCCTCTGCCCATTCATAGATCTGCTCACATGCCATAACTGCCCGTGCTGAATAGAAAAATCTGCACCTGGCACAGGCGGCCGGCTGTCTTTAAGCACGCTGCGTTGCAATTACTCACAGCTGCCACACCGCACGAAAGCACTGAACTAAAAGATTTCCCCAGTGCTGCTGGGAAATTAAGTCTATGGCCCAACTCAGTCACCTTAGTCTGTTCACATGCTGCAAACACCCCCGTCTGCTCCAACCCTTAATCCAGATAGTACGTGTAGTTTCGATTGGAACCAACACAATTCAAATAAATTGCTGCGTCATATTAGATGTGATTTCTGATTTGTATATCGTTAATGACATGCCCCATTGATTAGCAATTCATTTGGATTTTATTAATAAAAAATATTGGTCTCGCACCAGAAGAAACCCAATGGTTTACAATGATCTTGAGAAAGCAGTGTGTTCAGCTCAATTGCTACTTGATGGTGCTGAAGTTCAAATAAAAGTAAATGACACTCTTCTTGGATTGTTCAACCATATACTATGTCAAAAAACATCAGAAAAGGACACACCTTGTTCAATGGATTTCGCTTTTATTAGTATAAACAATATTCTTCAGCACCAAAGACTTTCTAGACATCTAAATCAATAAGTAGATTTTAAAGATGACACCATCCGAATATTGGTTGACAATACGTATCCCAAACGTGTCATTTTGGCCCTTATCCTAAGAGTGTTTTCCAATGGGGGTTTGCCATTATGAAATGGTTCTGTGAATTAGGGCCTTTGTCTCAAGAAACTTCTAATGGAAAGATGGTGGTTGTTTCCAAACTTTCAATGGAGTTAACAAGTGCTATTATTGGTTAAATAGATGAAGATTGTTATACCACCACTGATGATATGAAGTGTATGGTTTCTCACCTGTACTCTTATGGGGTGGAAGATAGCATCTGTGATACTCTGGAATATTAAATATTGTTTGGGTTTACCACTACCTCAATAATAAATAATCCTCTGTCCAGGTAGATATCATAAATAGCGATTTTTCCAACCATCTAGTAGATACTTCAGAAATTACTGCTCCAGAAAGTTTCTATCACATGGTCAATGAAAAAGATCAGTCTGGCTGATGCCGTTGAGACAGATGAATAAAGATAACAGTTGCGACAAGTGTTCATGAACTTCCAGAAAACGTTCCATGTCTATTCATATTTGGACAGTCATCTCTCCATTATACAAAAAACCTTTGGACCATGCTATGACATTGGCATTTGTAAAAAGAAATACAGATTACCCTTTGCATCCATGGAATCCCTCAAAGAGATTATCAAAAATGTGGAATCCTGAGGGAACCTTTTCCCAATACATAGAACCTTTAATAACCCAGTACTAGTAACAATACACTCAATTGGGCAATTGAGACTCTATGCACACCTAAGGGAACTGAAGAGGTTAAACATGACACAGTCACCTCTTCCTTGCATTGATCAGGGACTTGCACAGATTGAATACTCTAAATTGTATTTTGCTTTCGATTTGGCAAATGGATAGTGGGCTGCCTCTATACTCTGAGAACACCAATATATACTTGGCAGGGCAGCAGTAGGCAGGGACTGATACACCATTTAGGAATGTTAACAGTGGCAATAAATTAATTATATTCCTACACAAAGCTAGACCTGACCTTGTAGAAAGTGGGTAATTGGCCTATGTAGATTACCTGCTAATAAAAGGTAAACATTGGAAAAAACACTCAGTAGTGATCTGCCATGTGCTGGCACAATTAAGGAATCCAGTTGCAAAGTTATCTCTTCAGAAAGCATAATAGTGTAGAAACAAAGTAAACATTCTAGACCATGAAATCACAGTTAATGGCCTTTGTCAGAAAAAGAAAGTTGAGTATTTACTGAAGCTGAACAACCCTGCAAACATACATGAGTTACAAAGTCTATTAGGTCTGACTGACAACATTTATAACTTTTTAGAGAACTGCAGAGATCACTCAGCGCTTAGTCCATCAATTTGAGGTAGGAGTAAAGTGGATGTTGGCAGACTCTCAGTCAGAGGTTGTGTAACTACTAAAAACAAGTATTTTCCAAGCTCCTTGCATTGAAAACAAGGATTGCCTGCTAGAAAAATGATTTTCCATCACCTGTTTGACTGTGGTGTTTTATTAGAAGTATTGCCAGGTTAACAAGGTCATTTCATTTGTAAGTAAAACATTATCACCTGTTGAAATTACATTTAATGAATGCAAGAAATCGCTCCCGGAAATGTTAAAGGCGTTGACAAACTATTGTCTGTTGATCCATGGGTATCATAACATAGTTGAGAGTTCCCACCAGTCTCTGCAATATTTGCAGAACAACCGGATACATACTGGGAATGTCTCGACATCAAGGATTACTTCCTGGATCATTGCTGTACAATGCTACCTTGCAGAGATCGGATATGGCCAAAATAAAAGAGTCCAGTGGCTCAATTATTAGCTGACGTATGTGACTGTGTCAAGGATAATTCTATAAAGGGGCATATCTAGATTCTCCGCACAAGGTGTTTGAAGAAAACACTTATCAGGGACCGCCCATAGTTTATATGGGTGGATGTTCCTATCATAGCACAGAAAACAATGAGAAGTAATGCTTCTGTGAATGACACCACTGAACCTTGATGACCATATATCAAGCTGCCATTACTGCCCTAAATCATCAACTCCAGGACCTAGTGCTGATTACCGATTCAAATTATGCCGCATCTGATTAGTTGGAAATTTGGGGTAGGCTATGTGCTAAAAACAAATCCCTTTATGGGGGGTCCTAACAAAATAACAAAATAATACATTATTTGGCAGATTAATTAACCAAACTTTGAGCTCTATGGAGGAATACATTAACATGGAACATCTCCTGGGAGAAATACAAATAATAGCAATGACTTGATCACAACCTCATGCTGAACTTTACACTCTTAAATGAGGTAGATGAAACACCTCTTGGGAGAAATACAATTAATAGCAATGAGTAATGTAATAAGTGATGTCATATGTGATGCCACCTTTGATGTCATCAGTGTGCCCATTGGCTGCGCAACGGGTACTCATTTAAGGTAGAATATCTGTAAACACATACTGAATTTCAAGGTTTTTGTTGTGTTAAACCAACTTCAATTAAAGATGTTTAAATGTTTTTTTCAATGAGTTTCTAAATATATATGTGTATATGCACATTTTCTAGTGCTTCATAACTTCATGCTGTCGTTGAAGTTGTTCAGTAAACTTTGCAAAGTTAGAAAAGGCAAAGTACTGCACCCTCAAACTATCCTAGCATTTATTTCACATACAATGGTTCTATGCCGGCTGTAACCAACTAGATAATGCAAGTAAGCACCTGTCTTTTTCGTATCTATGTAAACATTCTCCATCTGCTTATGAATATAAAGGTCCAAACAGACATGGATCAGACCTGAACATGATAAACCTCAGAGTCTAACCTGTGAAATGATCCTGCACCCACCAGAGTTCACAGGACATCCATTTGGAATCCTTTGCAATTGACAAATATATGAATGTTGTTTTTTTATCAGTCAGCTCTGACTTGAGGTGTATTTTTCATGAAATGTAAACACCTGAACCTGCATCGTCAGTTACATTACCACAGAGAAGAGATGTGTGAAGTGTTTCGACATTATTTTATTCATGGGTTGCTTTGAATATTCTTGACTTGAAGAACCAGTACAGGCTTGGAACATGATTACTGTAGTTTCAAACCTGGTGACAGCTTTATACCAGTAGCAATCTTCATCATAGTTAATATGTATTATTTCTTTTTTAAATGGAGATAGGTACAGGCGAAAATAGGATCAGTCTGAACTGGTCATATCAATGGTGAACCGAAAATAAGATCAGTCTGAGGTTGTCTTCAAAATGATCTTTTTTGCAAGCAGCTTCTGAAATCTAAAGTGTGTGCTGTGTCTTGTCTAGTTGTTCTTCTCTGGTAATTAACATATTTGGTATGTCTTACACTGAAGCCCATTATAAAATACCCACAAGACAAAAATTCAATACTTCTCACTTTGACATCACTGTAGTGAAATATAAAAGTCATATTTCACAGCGATGATGTCGCAAATACGCACATTGCACACCTGCCTTACTCTGTTGCAGGTAAGATCCCTCCACGTGTTGCTCTCTACCAACAGCACCCCAGGCCATGTAGACACATGAAGTGATAGCCCACAGAGAGGAGGAGAGCAGCCTACCTTTCTGCTAAGAGCGTTGAAAAAGATTGAAAGACACCGATATGCAACATACGCCTGTTTCTGAGTGACTATCAGGCTCTCAACAACCATTGGGCAAATGGGGCAAATGCCCCCAAAATTCTGGTTTATGTTATCTTGACTTCGGTCATAGCAATGATAAATGGTGACCGGGGCTGTGCTGTTAACAACGACTTGACAATTACAGCTATAAAGCATTTCATTGTTTTTCCCAAGCATACATTTTTAGTACCTTGATAAGGTAGGGGATGTTAGACAACTAAGCCTCACAGCAGTCCTTAAGTGCTTGGTTTCAGACATGAATGGCAGATTTATGGCTTTTTTTTAACATTAGAGTCTCACTAGAATGTACAAAGAAGTTAGGTGCCCTAAACACATTTGCTCAAGAATGTCCATTGGAAGAACATGAGGAGCCGTTCAGGTCAAAATCACACCTTTATGAATGTGACATATTGAAACGAATAGAACATGCATTGAAATGAGTAAGACATGCATTGAGATGACTATAACATTAATTGAGATGACTATAACATGTATTGAATTGAGTATGACATGTATTGAAATGAGTATGACATACAAGACATGCATTGAAATTAATTGGACACACATTGGAATGAATATGACACACATTGAAGTGAGTATGACATGCAATGGAATGCATATGACACTCATTGAAATGAATATGACACATTGAAATGAATAGGACACATTGAAGTGTATATAATACGCATTCGAATTAGTAAGATATGCATTGAAATGAATAGGACATGCATTGGAATGAATATGACACATGTTAAAGTGAATATAACATGCAATGGAATGAATATGACACCCATTGAAATTAATATGACACACATTGAAGTGACTGTAAAATCATTGCAATGAACATAACATGCATTGGAATGAATAAAACATGCATTTATATTAATAGGACATGCAATGGAATAACTATGACACCCATTGAAATGAATATGGCACATGCTGAAGCGAATATGACATGCAATGGAATATGACACCCATTGAAATGAATATGACACACATTGAAGTGAATACGACATGCAATGGAATGAATATGGCACCCATTGAAATGAATATGACACACATTGAAGTGAATATAACATGCATTGGAATGAATAAGAAATGCATTGAAATGAATAAGACATGCATTTTAATTAAAATGACTCCCATTGTAATGAGTACATTATGCAATGGAATGAATATGACACCCATTGAAATGAATATGACACATATTGAAGTGAATATAACATGCATTGGAATGAATAAGACATGCATTGAAATGAATAGGACATGCATTGAAATGAATATGACACCCATTGAAATGAATATGACCCACGTTGAAGTGAATATAACATGCATTGAAATGAATAAAACATGCATTACAATGAATATGACACCCTTTGAAATGATTAAGACACACATTCAAGTGAATGAAACACGCATTGGAATGAATATGACCCCCATCGAAATAAATATGGCATACATTGAAGTGAATGAAACCTGCATTGAAATGCATATATCATGCATTGGAATGAATAACACATGTATTGAAATGAATAGGACATGCATTTAAATTAATATGACACCCAATGAAATCAATGACACCCATTGAAATAAATATGACACATGTTGAAGTGAATATGACACCCAATGGAATGAATATGACAGACATTGAAGTGAATGGAGCTTGAATTGGGATGAACATAACATGCATTGGAATGAATGAGACATGCATTGAAATTATTAGGATATGCATTGGAATAAAAAATAGTAAGACATGCACTGAAATAAATATGACAAACGTTGAAGTGAATATGACACTCATTGAAGTGAATAGGACATGCAATAGAATGATTATGAAACCCATTGAAATGAATATGACACATATTGAACTGAATGTAACTTGCATTGAAATTCATATAACATGCATTAGAATGAATAAGCCATTACCTCCAAGTCCCTCTTCTTTGTCCCAGTACTTACCTTTGAGTACGTTCCATGCTCACTGGAACTTTTCTCTTTTCAAGCTGGCCTCATCTGGCCCCTCCCCTCCAAGGAGGTGTAACCTCCCAACCAACCAGCCCACAGCTGTTCTTTCATTCCTGCCAGAACTGGTGAATCCTCTCCGTGCTGGGCATGAGGGGCAACGACTGGCGGCCCTCACTCAGCGACTCCAATGCAGGGCTTGGAGGTTGCCCGGGTGTCAGGATGCCTGCCAGGCCCCCTGCGGCAATGTGGGTTCTGGCAGATGGAGTCTGGTAGCCAAGTGCAAGCAGGGTGTCCCTGTTGGGCTCCAGAAGTTGGCCATTCTGCTGTGGATTCCATGCCCTGCTCTGAGCATCAGTAATTTGGTGGGAGCTGGTTGTGGAGCCTGTGGGTCTCCCGCAGTGGCCACCAAGCTTCCTTAGACCTATCCGGAGTTCAGGTGTACTCTTACCTGGATGATTGGTTGATCATTAGCTTGTTTTTGTTCCAATCTTTCAACCAGGATAGATGAACCTGATGCCAGCACTCTAACAGCCCAACCTCCTGCGTGCCTATGACCACACAGTGCCTCCTGAGCACCCCCTGAGCACCATTAAGCTTGTTACTGGCACCCCAATGATGCACACCTCCATGCACTTTAAAATCTGTTGTGAAGCTGTTTGCTATGGACACCATCTCTCTTCTGTCTGCAACGCTGTGCAGAACTACCATCCTGTAAAGTCTCCCTGGTTCTCCCGGAATCATTTCAAATTGCTTTGTGCCTACCTATCCTAAAGCCCTCCAAAGATTGCCCCTTCGATTTGCTTCTACAAAGCACTGCTGCCTGCAGAGCCTGCTCCCCCTCCCATTGGATGGTTTGGTCCTTCTTAAACCAATCCCAGCAACCGGGAGGCGGGAGCCGGCCTGATCCACTGAAGGCCCAAAACTAAGGCCCTGTCTGTCCTCTGTCCGTTGCCTTGCCAGGTCTGCAGGTCCTCTCCTACACCCCCCCACGTGTACATGGAGACTCAGGAGAACCCCACACATTCCATACACATTGAATTATGGAGCTTCTGCATTCCTCTGAAGGTCAGTTCCCTCGACTGATTCTGTCTATCCTCTTCCTTCACACCTGGGACTATCCCGCCTCTGACTCCATCCCATCTGGACTCCCACTAACTTGACTGTACCCAATTGCTGAATGGGTTATTGCCCTGGCTAAAATCGAATTTAGCTTGCCCAGTTGCTGCATGTGTTTTCACCTTGTCCTGCCTAAAAATTAATTTACCTTGCCCAGTTGCTGCGTATGTTTTCACCTTGTCCTGCCTAAAATTTTATTTACCTTGCCCAGTTGCTGCATATGTTTTCACCTTGTCCTGCCTAAAATTGAATTTAGCTTGCCCATTTGCTGCGTATGTTTTTACCTTGTACTGCGTAAAATTGGATTTAGCTTGCTCAGCTGCTGGCTCTGTATGTTTACCCTTTGTCCTGCTTAAAATCACATTTAGCTTGCCCAGTTGCTGCACGTTTTTACCTTGTCCTGGCTAAAATCGATTCTAGCTTGCCCAGGCGCTGCTTGTGTTTTCACCTTGTCCTGCCTAAAATTGAATTTAGCTTGCCCAGTTGCTATGTGTGTTTTCACCTTGTCCTGCCTAAAATTTAATTTGGCTTTCCCAGTTGATGCATGTGTTTTCCACCATGTCCTGCCTAAAATTGAATTTAGCTTGCCCAGTTGCTATGTGTGTTTTCACCATGTCTGCCTAAAATTGAATTTGGCGTGCCCAGTGGATGTGTGTTTTTTCCACATTGTCCTGCCTAAAATTCAATTTAGCTTGCCCAGTCGCTAGATGTGTTTCACCTTGTCCTGCCTGAAGTTGAATTTAGTTGTGCCATCTGCAGCCTTTACTTCCTGCCCTTGTTTCTCCTCCTCCCCTTCCCTTGCCCCACCTCCGCCCCTATGCTGTCACTCTTCTTTTCGTCTGTACTCCTTGTATTGGTGTGTATTGTCCTCCCTCTGTTTTCAACCATCCCCATCCCACCCTCCTTAACTTCTCTGAGCATAGTTGTCCAGTAGTATACCCTTCCCACACTCCTCTTCCCTTCCCCTCTCACTCATCCACCCCTTCACTATATTTATGTCATGCCGCTATATATTGTATGATTAGCATTGTATAGTAGCTTGTCTGTTCGACCTTGCCCCCCCACCCACCTTTACCCTGTTTGTATGAGGCACTTTGAAAAAACGAAACACTGTCGTCAGACATGAAAGAGTTATCGTCACTGTTATATGTATTATTTGCACTTATTCCTGCACTTACCCAGCTCTGTGCATCATTCAGAAAGTCAAGAGCTCTGAATGTCTGTTGTTTTTACCCACTGCCCCCTCTGAGCGCTTTGAAAAACTTCTTTGTGTATACGCGCTATACAAATAAACAATAACTAAATCATGGCCGGGTCTTGGCTCCAGGTTGGCCCATCTTCGACTTGTCTGTCGGGCCCTGTGCAGGTGGGGTTTCTTGTTCAATCTTCTGAAATCTCATGTGTCCCCTTCTCAGACTCTAAAGTTCATCAGCGCAGAGTCCTGCACCAGGGAGGGACTTGTTTGGTTCCCACTGGACAGGGCCTCCCGGGCTCCTGTGTCTGCTGCAGACTGTTTTTGACAAGGATTGGGCTTCGGCCAGGGAATTGCTATGTCTCCAGGGGCACATTGATTCCTCCATTTATGCGGTCCCCGTCTGCATTTGAGATTGTTGGTGCGTCATCTTGTGTTCTATTGTTCAACTGTCTGATCCTAGTGGGGTCTCCCCTCCAGAAGTACCTCCACTGGTGTTTGTTCCGGTCCCATCTCCGGAGGGGTGTGCCCTTATCCATGTCCTTTCCGATCATCCTTACCACTGACGCCAGAGGCCTGGTCTGGAGGGCGACTCTCCGGACTGTCCTCATGAGGCAAGGTGGTCTCTTCAGGACCAGGAGAGGTCCTCCAATTGGAAGGAGCTGGTGGCCGTTCTAAGGGCTTTGGTGGTCTTCTGGTCTTCGATCCAGGGGAAGGATGTTCTGAATCATTTAGACAACACCTCGACTCTGGCTTAAATCAACCATCAGAGGGCCCCAATTTCCCTCAAACACAGAGCCAAAGTAATGGCAATCAGGAAGGTAGTCTTCAGCATCAACCACTTCAGCTCCACCTCCTCCAGGGGCTCAAATGAAGGCTTCTGCAACATGGACAGGACTAAAGAAAGGTCCCACAGGGGATCCCCAACCTGGCCCATGGAACGAGAATCTGCTAACCCTTTGAAGAGCCTCGAGACCGGAGACCTCCCTCCCCACCAGAGGGGATCAGGAAACCCGGAAAGCCCAAATGGCCGCCCAGTGAAAACAGAGAGTAGAGACCGCCACACCCTTCCACACCCCTTCATGAAGAAATTGCCAAATGGGAGGCCACACTCTAGTCCCAGGACACCCTGCGGGGAAAACCAAGCCAGAAAATGAGCCCAATGATGGTCATAGGACATAAGTGTAAAGGACTGACGCGTCCTCAGGACTGTCCCTGCCACTGCAGTAGAAAAGCCTAACACCTGGAGATCCCTGCTCTCAGTTTTCATACCCCTCAACGGATGAGAGAGAAGAAAGGGGCATTGACTACCTGCAACGGAGATGGCATCTGGGCAACACCAAAGGAGGAGCTAACTGCATCTCTAGGAGGCCCGGGAACCATCCCCTCCAAGGCCAGTAAGGGACGACCAGGATAAACACCCCCGGAAAGGATCTGACTGTGCTGATGACCTTCGTAATCAGGGGAATTGGAGAAAAGGCATAAAGAAACTCCGGGGCCAAGCCAAGGAAAGAGCCCCCACCAGGGGACAGAAGGGGACAGAAACCTGAGGCAAAACCGGGGAAGGTGAGAGTTGCAGGGGGGGGACAAAGAGGTCCATCCAGGGATGTCTGAACTGCCAACACACCTCCTGATAAACATTCGGACGAAGAGACATCTTCCCTGAGACCGGAAACACCCTGCTGAGCCAGTCTGCAGCCACATTGACCACCCCCGGAAATGGACTGCTCTCCAGGTGAGTGGGTGTGCTTTGATCCAGGTCCTAATGGACAAAGCCAGATGTTAGGGATAATTCTCAGAAATTTGCTAATTCCCTCCATCTTAGAGACCCCCAGCAACTTTGCTGGATTTTGAGGACTTGATTTTTTTAACCTGGAGAGAGTTTGACCCTTTTCCCCACTCTCTCCTGTTTTTTTATGTGATTTCTGAACTTTATGTTTCTTTTGGTTATGGAGCCTGAAAAACTCCATAGGCATCATCATTTACATTGTGTCACACAGCACCTTCAGTGCAGTGGCACAGGGAAGTCTTCCAGATTTCCCAAAGGTTTAAATATCTTCTCTGGGATAAACTACAGTTTCCCAGAGCAGTAAAGTGAAATTGACTTTACTTACATTTGTAACTTTCTAGACCCAGCACACACTATTTTACAATAGTATTCCCTTTGCCTAGCATCTAAAGGTAAAAGAAAATGTATGTTACCCTTTCCTCACTGAATGGCTGGTGGCAGTGGTTTACTTTTAACTACCGTGGTGTGCATTTACTGCGGGCTGCGTTAGCAGCTGCAGTGACGCACCGAAGGGTGCCATTTTTGTCCTTCTTGAGATTTACTCTACGCGCCAAACCAGGTTTGGTACCTTTGTTCGCTTTGCCTTTGGCAGGATTCACGAGTGAAGGCCGCCTCTGGCTCTAGGGTGTCTGGCGGGGACAGGAAGTGAGGGAGGTGCCTGAAACTCCCTGTGCTTAGTCTCCTAGGAGACCCAAATGCACTCTTTGGTGATTGGCCAGCTGACTCATCAAGGGCAGCCAACCTTCTGGGTGACTGACAGCTAGGCTGCAATGAATGGGAGAACCCTGAATAAAAGGCGAGGCTTTTGGCTTGGAAGGCAGAGTCGACTACTGGAGGAAGGAACTGAATAAGAACTTGAAGAGGACGCCTGCTGCAAACTCCTGGCCCGTTGGTTTGCCCGGTGAAGTCCTGCTGCTGTGCTGATACTCCAAATTCGTATCGACAGGGAAGCCCCTGCAAGGACGACTTCTCCCCTTGAGTTGGTGGGACAAATCAACTCCAAAGTAAGCCACCTGGACATCTTCTCGAGCTGGTTGAATTTCCAAAGAGTTGCTGCTGGAAAACGAATAGCCAGGCAGAGGAACACCGGTTTGGTTGGCCAAGAGCTCCAGGAAGATCCTCCAGACTCCCAGGAAGCAGGACTGACTGAGCATGGGCCCCCTCAACAGAGTACGGGATCCCAGAAGCAAGAAAAGTCCATCTCGAAGCCAGGAACTGCAGTGTTGCTATTTGCAGTAGTCGCAAGGAGCTGAAACACCGAAGTACCACTTGTTTGAAGATTGCCGGTTGCAAGCAATGACCAGGGAGATATGCAGAGCTGCACAGGAACAGGAGTCATCTGCTGCACTTTTTCTTCAATCCAAAGGTACTGTAAAGTCTGAGAGAACGTACCTCTTACTGTAGAGTTGCTTGCATCTTCTACCACTCACAAGTATAAACAGCTTGTGGCCCTACGTTGATTCTTCTTTTCTTCAAAGACTTCTAAAACATTGTGCAAAAACTTTTCTACTGACCTACCAGAAGTGCTTCAGCTCATTTAGAGTTTTGTCAATTGACTTTGGTTTTACCTGTTACACTGAATGACTCTGCTTAGGGGATCCAAAAGTATTTGCCTGCTTACGAATATGTGTGCACTCTTGTTTGTTCTAATAACCTTTTCCTTTGACCAATTCCTAAGAATGTTCTAAATGCTACAGTAGGATATTAATGTCCCCAGCACCATAACTATTGAAGTCACCTGAGGGTGTAGGTTGTGACTGTGGGCCATCCCAAAAGGGTGTTTACTGATTTAGAAACTAGGAGTGTGTAGTTTTGAAGTGTATTTGTGTGTTGATTTTATATTGCTCCCTTCTGAAGAAGGCTTATTCTAACTGACTGATGAATACATTCATAATTGTTTATGCAAGAAACCTTGTGTGTAAGTGTTTATTTGAATACTTGTCACTGTGAATCTCTGTGTAATGCCCCTATAGCTCACATTGACCCCTCTTGAGATAAGCCTGGCTGCTCAACACGCTACCAACCTGTGCAGTACAGACTTATACCAAAGGTTGGGTTCCTATTGCCAGGAGGTCAGGGTTGTTGTAGTGCACCCAAAGGGTACTGCATGCGATCGTGCCTAACACCAGATCCTTCAAGGAGTGGGACCCCGTACCCTCTGAAGATTGATGTAAGCCAGAGCCGAGGTGTTGTCTGTCTGATCCAGAACATCCTTCCACTGGATCGAAGACCTGAAGACAACCAAAGCCTTACGAACAGCTGCCAACTCCTTCCTATTGGAGGACCTCTCCTGGTCCTGAAGAGACCACCTTGCCTGATGAGAGAAGTCCAGGAGAGTTCCCCCCCCCCAGCTCAGCTTGCTGGCGTTGGTGGTAAGAATGAGCGGCAAGCTGGGGATAAGGGCACCCCTCTGGAGATGGCACCGGACCAACCACGACTGGAGGGACTTCCATAGAGGAGATGCCACTAGGATCAGACAGTTGAAGTGAAGAGTTGCTGGTTGTCAATGGAACAGAAGATCACGCACCAACAGTCTCAAATGCAGCTGCGTCCAGGGGACCATAAAAACGCAGGAAGCCATGTGCCCCTGGAGAAATAACAATTCCCTGGCCGAAGCCCAATCCCTGTCAAAAACAGTCTGAAGCACACTGGGGCCCGGGAGGCCCTTTCCAGTGGGCGCTAAACCAGTCCCTCCCTGCTGCAGAACTGCGCACTGATGAACTTTAGAGTCTGAGAAGGGGACAAGTGAGAATTCAGAAGATTGAGCAAGAAACCCCACCTGCACAGGGCCAACAGACAAGTCAAAGATGGGCAGCCAAGGCCAAGGCCCGGCCTTGATCAACCAATCATCCAAGTAAGAGTATACCTGAACTCCAGACAGGTGTAAGGTAGTTTGGTGGCCATCGCGGATGACCCACAGGCTCTGCCACCAGCTCCCACCAAATTACTGATGCTCAGAGCAGAGCACTTAATCCTCTGGACCTAAGCCAGTAGAATGGCCAACTTCCTGAGGCCGACAGGGAAACCCTGCTTGTACTTGGCTACCGGACTCCATCTGCTGGTACCCACAACGCTGCATGTTATATTCATTCCAATGCATGCCCTATTCATTTCAATGCATGTCTTACGCATTCCAGTGCATATTATATTCACTTCAATGTGTGTCATATTCATTTCAATGGGTGTCCTATTAATTTCAATGCATGTCTTATTCGTTGAATTTCAATGTATATCAGACTCATTTCAATGCATGCCTTAGTCATTTCATTGCATGTTGTATTCATTTCAATATGTCACATTCATAAAGGTGTAATTTTGACCTGAACGGCTTCCCATAAAAAAGTGACTGACAAAATAAAGCTACTTTTTAAAGTTGAGTTTATAGCCATGAGATCTTCTATTTTAAGTTGAACATAAAACTACAACCGTAGCAAGACCGAAGCAAGACGAGATTGGGACAATAATGCAGTGCAGTTTTACATGCACAATAAATGAGCAGTTGACCCAGCCACCACACATCACATCCCAACCACACCTTTATCATTCTGGCAAGCACCAAAAGAAATGTGCATTTAGTATTTCAATCCTATCATGTTTAGAAGCAGTGTCTGTGGCGTTAAATTGCACAATTTGCCAAACATGCGTTGGCAGAGAACGCCACACAGGTGGTTTGCCCCACCGCCCCACAGTCTCTGCTGTTAGCCACTCTTTCAACATTTGGCGGATTAGCCCTCCTCCAAAGATTTAGGGCCTCATCACGAGTTTGGCAGTAATCCTTAAATCCGGCGGTAGCGCTGTTACCGCCGGATTTAAGGGTCCGCCAAATCTTGGCTTCAGCGGATTTCTCCCCAGCTCTGAGCTGGGGGGAAATCAGCTGAAAGCTGAAAATTGGCGCTCATACCGCCGGCGGGAAATCCGCTGGCGGTATGAGCGTGAAATTTCCCCATTGAGCCCAATGGGGAATGGGGCATTCCCGAATGGACTCAATGGGGAAAGGGGATTTCCAAATCCGCCAAACCCGTGATCCAGCGCTAATAGGGCTGGTGGGTTTGGCGGTAGGGCAGATAGCGCCAACGCTATTAGTGCCGGCGTTACCGCCCAACTCGTGATGAGGCCCTTAGTCTAGTGTCGCCCCTGCTGACTATCAACCAAGGGAAAAAATTCTAACTTGGGGCTCATGATAGACAACTCAAGCTTCTCTCCAGTTGTGTATCAGATATGACTCTGAATCCCTTGAAGGAATCATTCCCCAGTTGATAGTCACCCGTATACTACACTATTTATGCTATTACCAGTGATATTTTAGTGCTGATGTCCGGTAGCATGCATAGTGCGGTTGAAAATGCAGAATTTGTTTTTTCTGCAGTTATATTTTCTTCCTCTGGCGCATAGATGCTATGAGCCACTGGGGGGGGTAAGATCATGCTGCTGCATATATGTAACCCTGGTAGAACTGCCATTGCCACCCGATGGAGCAATACTTTACCAGAGGTTGCATTTGTTCTTGGATGAGTCCGATAATTCAGAAAAGTGAATTGTCCCATGTAGTTAAGAGCGGCGGCCATTGGCACGCCCAGCTCAGCGAAAAGGTTAATGACCGCAAAGAGTTCTGGAAAGTGACAGAGGAAATTGAAGTCAATTTCAGCGATGCTATCAACCAGATATGCTTGACATTTTCCGTATTACAGGAAAAGAAAATATTGTGTTTCATGCATTAAGAGCATGTTCAAAGCGCAGCACCTCCCTGCTTTCCACGTGAAAGAACCGTAAAGGGAAGGCGCTCGGTAACGCTCTCTCTCGTGTGTTGTTGCTTTCAATGAACCTTCCTTCCTGACATGTTTTTTTTTCTTCTCCTCCTTCCAAAACTTTAAAGTTTCGCATATCATTATCCGGTAATTCCACTGGAACTTTAGTCCTTCGGAGAGGGTTTTTTTTCGGTTTGAAAAACTTCCCTTTGCTGACAGAAACTTCAGCCAGGCCACCCATGACTGAAGCAGATGGTTTGCAAAAAATGTCCACCCCTCTCCTGTAGTCTGCCCGTCCCACCCAGGGGTAGATCGGTGCAGTAAATTCTGTAATGTGCACGACATCTAAATTCTCAGGAGAGTGAAGAAGCGCAGAGCGTAACGTGGGTAGGATGGCACATTTCAAAGGGGGAAGCGATGGAGGCTACAGACGACGCTTCTCTGGGGCATATTCTGAGTTCCATGTAAAATAAGAAAAATGACATGCAGTGATGTAGCCACACTTTTCTCATTTGCTTCGTATTCTGTGTGTATATGCACATAGGCAAGTATTATGGATCAAATAAGAAAAGTTTTGTTTTGTCACAGAATGACACTTTTCTTACTTTACATGTAGCTCAGGATTGGGCTCTTATTTATTTTTATTTATTTATTGGTCATTTGTAATGCGCCTATATAAAAGTGTTTCGATGCGCAGCAAGGTCTGCGGGAGGGGGAACAGGTAGGAGAAAAGATAGTGATTCTAATAGGGCTTACAATATTCAGATCGTGCAAGTGCAGTGACGAGAAGTGCAGTGGGGACGGGAAGGGGGAAGTGCAGGAACAAGGCGGATGGGCACCTGAGCAGGGGGTTGCCGGGGGGGCGGGGGCAGGTGGACAGGGCCAGGGGGAAGCAAAGCATGCAGGGGAAGGATCCACAAGCTAAGTGCGAGAGTGCGAGATATGAGGCTGGAATGGCTCAAAGGGTGCAGGCCAGCCAGACAATTGCAGGTAGGAGGGGGATGCGTGGGGGGAAAGCAGGATATGGGGAAGTACGGGGGGGGAAGGAGAGAACAAGCCCTTGGGTAGACAGGGCAAGGGGGGAGGGGTGGTGGTGCCCTGTATGACTCTGAAGGAACCAGGCCACCAGTCTAAGGCAGATGGGGACTTTTAGCAGGGTGAGGGGAGGGGAAAGAAGAAGAGAAAAGGAATGTATTGTGGAGCCTCCGGAACTTCAGGCAATCCCGCTCAAGTCTGAGAGGGGCAGGGAGGCCATTCCAGAGGGAGCCACCGGCAGAGGAGAGAAATCCACCGCCCCCCCCCTCACTCTCTGCTTGGATAAAGGTCTGAATTGCAGAGAGTTAGAGCTAGATGAGCAAAGGGCTCTAGTAGGGAGGTATTTGGGGAGGGACAGTTGGATGTAGCAGGGTCCCAGGCCACAGAAAGCTTTGTGGATGATGCAGAGGGTCTTGAACTTCATTCTCTCAGCAACCAGGAGCCATTGGAGAGATTTAAGGGCTGGAGAGATGCGGTTCCTGGGCTTGATGCCAAGGATAAATCTTGCAGTCCTGTTATGAATTAGTTGAAGGTGCGAAGGGGATTGAGGAAGAGGCTGCTGCAGTAGTCCAGCCTCGAAAGAACCTAAGCTCTGGATACATTGAGTTTCTGGGGAAAGATGAGGAAGGGGAGAATTCCTTTGAGGGGGTGAAGTTGAAAGTGGGCCTTCTTGGCCAGGTCTGTGATGTGAGGAGAGATGGAGAGAGAGGAGTCGAACATGTCGTCAAGGTTTTTTGTTTCACAGGAGTTTGAGGGGAGGGGGCCATGGAGGGTGGTCAGAGTGTGGGAGGGAAAGAGAGAGCAGGGGTCTGGATGAGAAGGATCTCTGTCTTACTGGCATTAAGGCAGAGATCATTAGTAGTGAACCATGTCTGAATAGCAGACAGGCAGTTAGAAATGAGAGAGGAAGAGGTGGGGCCAGAGGAGGGTAGCTTGAAAGAGAGCTCCATGCCATCTCGATAACACTGGAAATTAGGAGAGAAGGTGCTCAAGTGGGCTAGAGTGGCCAGGTAGATATTGAAAAGCCATTTCTAGAGGATAGACCCCTGAGGGACACCACAGGTGGAGAGTGAGAGATGGTGGAGAGAAAAGGGCCCAGTTGAACCTGGGAAGGCCGGTCAGAGAGGAAGAAGGTCAGCCAGTCGAGAGCCAGGCCTGTGATGCCAAGGGTGTCACAGAGCTGCTTTATCAGGGTGGCATGATTGATTGTACCAAAGGCAGAGAATATGTCAAGAAGGATGACAGGGGCCCAAGAGGTCCAAGTGAGAGGACAGGGGAGCATGATCAGACCAGGAGAGAGGAGTAACTAGAGGGTTAAAAAGGAAGAGTCACAGAGGTTGTGGAAGAACCCAGAGGCCGCATCAGGGGAGTGGAGGTGAATATTGAAGTCTCTGAGGAGGAGAAGCTTGGAGTAGGAAGTCAGGAGAGAGGAAGGGAGGTCAGCCTTTTCAGAGAGGAAGTGGGAGATCTGGCCTGGGGGCCTGTAGATGGTGGCCAGAGTCATGGAGAGGCCAGGGAAGACACCAAGCCTGCAGAGAAGGCATTCAAAAGAGGAGTACGTTTGAGTGGGTATAATAGTAACAGGGACCCCCTCAGGGAAGAGGCAGTCACTCTGCCCCCAGGCTGGTTAGGCCTGGGTTTAGAGAGGGTCTTGAAACCCTCAGCAAGGAGAGTGTCAAAACTTGTGACAGAGCTGTCTGTAAACCATGTCTCAGTGAGAGTGAGGACATCTAGGCTGCGGTCCTCAAGGAAGTGGCAGATGTCAAGTGGAGTGTTTCATGGCAGAGCGAGAGTTGAGGGTAGCTAAGTGGAGCAGGTTGCCATTTTTTAAGGTCTTCTGAGGAGGGGTACAGGAGTGTGGTACACCCGTTGGAGGTGGCAGAGGAGCCAGATGGATGACAGAAGTAGGGGAGGCAGGAGAGGGGAGGGGGAAGTTGGTGAGAGACAGAAGACGCCTACCAAGAAGGAGGAGAGTGGGCTGAGAGCCCTGAGCCATGACGGTACCATTCTGTTAGACATGAATGAAGACCTTGGAGGAAAGGAAGGATGCCAAGAGTACCTCCCAGCAGGGGCCACAATTGAAGGGAGACCAAGAGACAGCGGAGAGCAAAGAGACCATGTGGGGAACCCAAAGGTCTGGAGAATTAATGATAAAGAGGCTGTCGGTGAGAGTCTGCCTGGAAGAAGCATTGACATAGGTGTCAGCGATGGGCAGGTCAGGGTTGGAGACAAGGAGATACTTCTTGAAATGTTTCATTCAAGACTTTGCCAGAGGGGTAGGAAAGGTCATGGAGAATCAGTTAGAGAAAAAAGGGGAGATTTAGATCACCATTAAGGAGAATGCAGGGAGAAGGAAGGGGAGGTAGAGGGGGGAACTGCAGAGCACGACCCAACTACCCACACAGCAATGCGACGATCAGGCCAGAAGTGAAAGAATGAGGCAAAGGTTACATCATATAGCAGAAAAAGGCATCAATTAGTGGTGAGAACAAAAACAGAGAGACAAGAGAAAGGGTAGGAGGGGAGTCAAAAAAATAAAAAACAGCAGCAATTATAAGAGCACACATGTAGCTTTCTACAGGCGAGTAAAAAGGCATACTTTTAAACACAACAGGCTATTTTTACAAAATAGGCAGATTTGACTTTTCTGCAGGCGAGGAAAAAGCATACCTTTAACACAACAAGTACTTGTAAAATACATACAGTTGCAAAATATACTGGGATCAGTCACATGTTACAGCGTGATATAAGGGAGGTGGTAGGAGACTGCGGAGTGCAGATGGCCTGCGTGGAGGAAGTCAATAATGATGGCGGCCAATATGTATGGTCCGTGAACAAAGCGGCAAGGCGTGAAGTCAATAAAGTTGTAGCTGGTTAATATGCAGGAGTGAAGAAGACGGGGGAGCAGAATTAGGCATACTATGGTGCTATGGAGATGTACCACAGGAGGAAGGACAAGGAACTGGGTGCAGCAGGCAGATGTCAGGCAATGTCAGGACTCAACTGCAGCGTGGGGGAACAAGAGAGGTCACATCAAGCGGGAGTGCTATGCAGGGGAGACAGGCAGACCAGTGAGGTGGGGCCCTGTGCAGAAGCTCGCAAGAGACAATGAGTAAGTCAGAAGGAAGGAGGGGATGAGTTCCTTACCAGCTCTGTGTAGCACGCTGCGGGTAGCCATGGATATGTACTGCTTGGAATCAGCGGGAAGGTGGGGCCCCTCCAGCTCCTCCAAAGCCTGGTAAGGCCCAGATAGGGTGTACAAGGCCCTTATAGGAGGCCCTTTGGGGGGGGGGGGGTTGGTGTTGCCTGCCGGTTCCCAAGTCAGGCTGCAATTTGATGATGAAATTAGCCAATAAGGTGGTCTTCAGCTCAACTAAGATGTTCACAGGTAGAATGCCGAACTCTGCGGCCAAGATGGAAAAGCCACTCTGAGCGGATCACACAAGCAGCTCCATGCAGACTGGGGGCTCATTGGCAGATTAAGTTGGTCCATGTGGGAAAAAGGAAATTAGGCCCAAACAGGGTCTACAAGGCCCTTATAGGTGACCCTTTGATGGGGGCTTCGTTGCCTGCCGGCTCCCGGGTCAGGCTGCAATTTGATGATGAAACTAACCAATCAGGCGGTCTTCAGCACAGTGAAGATGTTCCCAGGTAGAATGCAGAACTCGGCGGCCATGATGGAAAGGCTGTGCCGAGCTGATCACACAGGCTGGTGTCCCATGGGCAGATGAAGTTGGTCGAGGTGGAAAAACAGATTCTAAGCTTGTGAGAACAGTTGTGTGGAAAGCCGACATTCTCCCCTCCAATTTCCAGCACCAGTATTCGGAGGTGGGGGAAGGATTGGAGGGGAACTGTCATGCTTTCAAGCAATAAAAGCTGCTAAAACCTGGCGCTGTTGGGGCAGCATGTGTGGCAATATGATTGTGAGAATTTCTTAAAAGACTGCCACTTTTTGGATTACGTTCCTTTAAGCTTTCAGTAAATTCGAACGGTGGTGCAGGGGTGGTGGGAAATACCTTCATTGAAATGAGTGCAGTAGCTGTTAATCGCACCTCACAGGTGCCATAGTTTAGTTCCTTTTTTGACATGCAAAACCAGGGTTTAGCAAGCATAATTCCATCATAGTGCCTGGCTTGCATTCCTGATGGCCACCAGGGCCATTTTCAGGCTGTAAATCAGGCACATGCAAAAGTGAGGCTTTCATGTCAATACACTGCATTCTTTCCTTTTCCGAATATGGTGCTTTCTTTTCTTAGAAAAGTGTTGTTCTTGCTGGGAACAACACATTTCATACTTTCTATGCAGTACTAGAAAGGGAAACGGAAGTTAGAGCTGTCAAACCTTAGTCCACGCTAAGAAGAGTAGTTTATTTTTGTCTGATTATGTCACCAACATGAAAGGAATCCTACAGACAAATCTTATCAATCTTCTTAATGAAAATTCAAACATATATTTCTATTCTGGAAAATACATGTATAGGACAAAGTGTAAAGAGCAATACGAAAGCTGAGGAAAACCTGTATTTGCCTTTGCAGCGAACAAAGAGAACTGAACGTTGTGAGAGGGAGAGAATGGGGTAAGAGAGAGGAAGACAAAGAGCGAAAAAGTAAGAGGGGGAGAGAAAGGATACGAGAAAAGGAAAGAGCGAAAGTGATTAGAGGGGACAGCAAAAAGAGGCGAGCAGAGAGAAGCGGCAGGGGCAGAGAACAATGTTGAATGACAGGCAGTCCTATGGAGAGAAAGAAAGATCGAGAAAGGGAGCAAGAGAGATGGGAAGTGGAGGAAAAGAGAACGAGGAAGTGAAGGGAAGAGAAGCAGGACAGGATACAGGGGGGAGGCGGGGTCAAACGTAAACCCGTAAGTAACTGGAAAGTGAAAGAGAGCAGAGCAGAGTGACTGGGTAGGAACAGGAAGAGGCAGGACGGCAAAGAGAGACGCAGGAGAGTTAAAGCAGACTCCCATGTTAAGGGATAAGGAAAACAAGTTGTTCATATTCAGGAAATTGGTTGCAAAAGGCCCTTCCTTTGGCTACTATTCCGTGCAAACATTTGCAGTTACATTTGTCAAAAGTATAAAGCCCCCTCCTTGCCAGCCGAAAATAATACAATAACTCTAAACTAGAACTATTCACCAAATTCAAATGCATTCAACTGATCCAAACTAGCAAATTAGACACTGACATAAACAATGCGTCCACGTTGTCATTGAAGTCGCGACGAAATTAAGATTTTACTATGTATATGTTCCTGCACAGCTGTGAGAAAAGGCTCCACGGTCCTGCTGTCCCCTTATTCACATAGTGCATAGTTATAGTATAAACCATAGATTTGAAAAGGGAAATGTGTTACCAGTGCAGATGAAGTGAGAAAGAGAAATGAAGAGAGCCAGAAGACTGACAATGTCTCATTTTCAAGGACACGTTAAAAACAGAGCATGGGAAGGGCGGGCTTGAGTGCGAGCAATCACACTGATGCTTCATAGGATACGATGGGGGCGGGGGGTAATGTCCCCATTTTCATGATTCTGGAATGACCACGTGGCTCAAAAGTGATTGAACTGTACAGAAATCGCGAAGGGCCACTACTCATCTAGCAGCCCTAATTCTCGCGAGCAATAAGCCGGGCGTTAAGTAAGGCTTAATGTATGTCATTATCCATATTTGACATCCTCAATAAAATAACGGGCAGAATCAAGCATTGCGCTGCCTCAGTTTTGTGTCTCTGATTGTGCGGCTAGATAAGTGTGACACTCGGGGCCATGGGAGGCTTCCTTGGAGATCACCATTTGAAAGCTCTCCAGAATATTTGACCGGGATGGGCCGAATTACCCAAAGAAGGGGGTGTCTGTGGTTCTTACGTTGTCATTTCAGTTGAGATGTGAATGCCCCTTACTGACGAGAGGCAGAGTTATGACTACGGGCCTCGGGGCTCCATTTCGAGTACCACGCTTCAGCCCAAGCACGGGCAGGCCTCTCGAATACTGCAGGACCTTCAGTTGTGCTCTTTACTCACACTTACCTCGCAAGCAGGACGTGCTGTATCACCGGGGGAATATAGTACAATAATATTTGATAGGTTATTTATAACGCACTTAATACCCAGAGGTTTCTAAGCGTGGACCCAGGGATCGAACAGGGGTTGCACCGTTTAGTTTTAGTTCCAAGTCGAGCACGTTGCTGCAGAGCTATCCTCCTTAGACCATTCTACTTCAATTTAAAAGGTCTGGATTTGAAAACACAGTCTATGATGACAGGCATCAAGAACAGGCATTTCAGTGCAAGTCAACTTGATCGTAAACATGACATTGTATTGAAATTGAGAAATGCACACATCTTGCACGTTATCCAATACTTTTAGCTCAACCTTCAATGCATTTGAAATGATATGAAAAGGAATGTTTGCAATCGGTAATCCAATGCGAGTTCACGTCTTGTGGCAACACATTATTGACGCCACGCAGCGCTTCTTCACAACACAAAATAATATTAAGAAGGCAGTTAAAAAAATAACTCTAAGCATTATTTAAATTAGTTCTAACAGACATTGAAAGAATATACTAAGTGCAAACATTGGAGGTCATTCCAAGTTTTGTGGAATCCTGCCGGTAATTCTGGCGGGATACCACCAAATGATATTCCACCACCTGATAGCCCGGTATTACCAGGATATTACAGACAGCGGAAATACCGGTAATTCCCTAGTGTGGGAAATACCGGCTGTTTAACGCCGGCGGGGCCCTGCATTACCTCCAGCTCTTGGCTGCATGTAAGTCATGTAACCCTCACCGGCAAACTTGTAGTTTGCTGGTCTGGAAAAGTCTTGGTAAATGTTTTTACCAGCACTTTATTTTCAGACCAGCAAATTTATAAGGAGCCCATTGTATGTTTACCTCATGGCATTTCAATTAATCTCAATTTTAGTTTTGCAATGGCACCTATCAGCAATTACTTAGCTTTGGCATTGACAGTTAATATTTTAGGTTGATAGTGTTATGAAAAGACTTCTGGTACAACAATCAGTACTCACTAAAGAGTGAACACTCACAATTCTACAAGCCAACAGGGATCTTAATCCTGAAGGTAAAACAGGCACACCCAAGAGATATACCTCCTTCCCTTTTTGTGGTTCCAATGGCCCAGCGATGGCTTTACTCTTAGAAGGGGTGTGAATGTGAGACAGTAGGAACCCAAAAAGCGATAGTGCAAAACTTTCAAAATAAAAAAAGGGCCTAATCAAGGTTCTATATAATATATATGCTTTCATTAAACAAATGAATATATCAACTATTAAAAACACTATACAAACCCACCCTTGCAAAAGAAGTCAGAAAATGCAGAACAAATAGGTGTAGGCACTCTGGATACCTTAGCAGGGAGGAACAATAACATAATTGCAGTAATGTCACCCAAAGGTATATGTTCCTTGAAGAAAAAGATGCACCAAAGCATTAGCCAACCACAAGGGTGCCAAAAAGGGACCAGGGGGCTCTCAATAGTACCTGTCTCCAGTACTTAAAAGGTTAAACCACATCAAACCATGTTTCAAGATGCTATAGGGGCTGGTCAAACCAGGGTTGGGTGCAGCAGGTCGCATTGAGCCCAGGCAGCGTGTTGGTGTTGAATCGGGTTAAGCGTACTCCGTACGGTTCAAAGGCAACATTTAGTAATGCAGGTCGATAGGTCAAGAGGAGCAGTTCAATCATCAAGCATGGTTCAAAATCATGAGTACCTCTTGTTTGAGGGGATGAGTGATGTGATCATCCAGTGCTTCGAGTCGAGCTGCAATGCAAAGTCTTGCCAGTTCAATGCTTGATTAATCGATGCAGTGGTTCAAAGTCATCTGCCCTGTGTGGTGGTGATCAAACCAGACAGGTGACAAGTACTGGGGTTGTACAGTGTTCAGTGGGTTCAATGGTGCAGCAAGAACGGTTTGAGGTTTGAAGGTGAGTGCCAAAGGCAGCACCGCAGATCCTGGTGGTACAAAAGTGGTGAACACCGTTCACATATAGTTCTAGTTTGAGCAATGAAAGCGGGATCTCTGGCTGCTTAGGCCCTCAGGATGTTGTGAGTCCTACTTTAGGGGACTCTAGTACAATGTGAGTCCTTTTTGGTCTCTGCTTTCCCAGCTCAGGGAGGATTGCTAGCAGAGTGGCCGGAGTTAGTCCTCTGCAAAGGTACCCATAATATGGCCTGCGGGTGGTTAGAGAGCAGAGGTTTCCTGTGCCTTGGAACACCTGTCTACACCTCTGGCAGAGGGCTTTGGAAAAGACTGCTCTCCTAACAGCATCCAAATTAATTTTCCTCATGTGCACGAGGATACAAATATAAATCAAAGAAGGAGTGGGAGACCCACTCTTCTATAGGAAAAAGGCTTCAAGGGATTGGATGAAAGCAAGCCGGCTTCCATGAGTCTAATCCTTGTCATTGAGAGAAGGTACCCTTGCCTCCTGATGTCATACCAAGAGTGCCTTGTTCTGCAGGAAGTGGAGAGAACAGGAAGGAGAAAAGGTAGTGGAGGGAACAGGAAGGAGACAAAAACACTGAAAATGCAAGATGGACGTAGCCTTCCTCATGCTATGATATGGCATTTATAATGCGCCTATACACAAGTGTTTCAAGGCATGACGTGGCAAGGGATGGGGAACAGAGGGAAGACAGACCACGATCCTACTAGGCCAGGTGTCATTCAGATAGCGCAAGTGCAGGGGAAGGGGCAAGGGGAAAGTGCTGAGTAGGAGGGGGAAGGGGACAGTGCTGTAAATGAGATAAATAGAATAATAAAACAATAAGAGCAGTACGGCCAGTTGGTGGAAAGTGATATGGTAAGTAAGACATCAGATGTCCATGCCGGTTGGGGACTGTAGGGATATAGAAAACAGTCCTCAAGTGCGGGGGTTGCCAGGGAGGCAGTCCAGGTGTGCAATTGGAGGGGGAGAGGACCTGGGCCTGAGATCAGGGGGGGGCAGGTAACCAGTGCAGTTTCAGTAAGGAGTTCAGCAGATGACAGGGGGAGAGAAAGCAGAAGCAAAGAGAAAGGTTTTGAGGTGCTTCCGGAACAGGAGATGGTTCGCCTTAAGTTTCAGGGTGGCAGGGAGGGTGTTCCAGAGGGAGGCCCCAGCCGAAGAAAGAGATCTACCACCAACTCGTTGCTTGGAGAAGTGACTGACCCTAAGGGAGTTGGAGGTGGATGAGCAAAGAGCGAAGAGATCGAGAAGGAAGATATTTAGGAAGAGAGAGTTGAAGGTATTGAGGCCCTAGGCCCCAAAAGTCCTTGTGGACAATTCAGAGTGTTTTGAACTTAATCTTTACAGCCACTGGTAGCCAGTGCAGAGATTTCAGTCTTGGAGAGATACGATCCCTGGGCTTGAGGCCAAGGACAAGTCTCGCAGTCCTGTTCTGAATGAGTTGCAGAGGGCGGAGAGTAGAAGCAGGCAGATTTAGAAAGAGGCTGTTGCAATAGTCAAGCCTGGAGAGAACCAGAGCTCTGGAGACATAGAGCTTCTGGGGGAAGGAGAGGAAAGGAAGAATACCTCTGAGGAGGTGCAGCTGGTATTGTGACTTCTTAGAGATGTCAGAGATGTGATGAGAGAAGGAGAGAGTGGAGACGAAGATGACCCCAAGGTTTTTAGCCCCGCAGGTGGGAGCAGGAAGAAGGCCAAGAGAGGCCAGCCAGAGAGTGACAGGAAAGGAGGGAGTGGGTGTGTTACCTGGCACATTTCTGATTCTGCACTTTCTTTTCAGGAAATTGGTTGCAAAAGGCCCTTCCTTTGGCTACTATTCCGTGCAAACATTTGCAGTTACATTTGTCAAAAGTATAAAGCCCCCTCCTTGCCAGCCGAAAATAATACAATAACTCTAAACTAGAACTATTCACCAAATTCAAATGCATTCAACTGATCCAAACTAGCAAATTAGACACTGACATAAACAATGCGTCCACGTTGTCATTGAAGTCGCGACGAAATTAAGATTTTACTATGTATATGTTCCTGCACAGCTGTGAGAAAAGGCTCCACGGTCCTGCTGTCCCCTTATTCACATAGTGCATAGTTATAGTATAAACCATAGATTTGAAAAGGGAAATGTGTTACCAGTGCAGATGAAGTGAGAAAGAGAAATGAAGAGAGCCAGAAGACTGACAATGTCTCATTTTCAAGGACACGTTAAAAACAGAGCATGGGAAGGGCGGGCTTGAGTGCGAGCAATCACACTGATGCTTCATAGGATACGATGGGGGCGGGGGGTAATGTCCCCATTTTCATGATTCTGGAATGACCACGTGGCTCAAAAGTGATTGAACTGTACAGAAATCGCGAAGGGCCACTACTCATCTAGCAGCCCTAATTCTCGCGAGCAATAAGCCGGGCGTTAAGTAAGGCTTAATGTATGTCATTATCCATATTTGACATCCTCAATAAAATAACGGGCAGAATCAAGCATTGCGCTGCCTCAGTTTTGTGTCTCTGATTGTGCGGCTAGATAAGTGTGACACTCGGGGCCATGGGAGGCTTCCTTGGAGATCACCATTTGAAAGCTCTCCAGAATATTTGACCGGGATGGGCCGAATTACCCAAAGAAGGGGGTGTCTGTGGTTCTTACGTTGTCATTTCAGTTGAGATGTGAATGCCCCTTACTGACGAGAGGCAGAGTTATGACTACGGGCCTCGGGGCTCCATTTCGAGTACCACGCTTCAGCCCAAGCACGGGCAGGCCTCTCGAATACTGCAGGACCTTCAGTTGTGCTCTTTACTCACACTTACCTCGCAAGCAGGACGTGCTGTATCACCGGGGGAATATAGTACAATAATATTTGATAGGTTATTTATAACGCACTTAATACCCAGAGGTTTCTAAGCGTGGACCCAGGGATCGAACAGGGGTTGCACCGTTTAGTTTTAGTTCCAAGTCGAGCACGTTGCTGCAGAGCTATCCTCCTTAGACCATTCTACTTCAATTTAAAAGGTCTGGATTTGAAAACACAGTCTATGATGACAGGCATCAAGAACAGGCATTTCAGTGCAAGTCAACTTGATCGTAAACATGACATTGTATTGAAATTGAGAAATGCACACATCTTGCACGTTATCCAATACTTTTAGCTCAACCTTGAATGCATTTGAAATGATATGAAAAGGAATGTTTGCAATCGGTAATCCAATGCGAGTTCACGTCTTGTGGCAACACATTATTGACGCCACGCAGCGCTTCTTCACAACACAAAATAATATTAAGAAGGCAGTTAAAAAAATAACTCTAAGCATTATTTAAATTAGTTCTAACAGACATTGAAAGAATATACTAAGTGCAAACATTGGAGGTCATTCCAAGTTTTGTGGAATCCTGCCGGTAATTCTGGCGGGATACCACCAAATGATATTCCACCACCTGATAGCCCGGTATTACCAGGATATTACAGACAGCGGAAATACCGGTAATTCCCTAGTGTGGGAAATACCGGCTGTTTAACGCCGGCGGGGCCCTGCATTACCTCCAGCTCTTGGCTGCATGTAAGTCATGTAACCCTCACCGGCAAACTTGTAGTTTGCTGGTCTGGAAAAGTCTTGGTAAATGTTTTTACCAGCACTTTATTTTCAGACCAGCAAATTTATAAGGAGCCCATTGTATGTTTACCTCATGGCAATTCAATTAATCTCAATTTTAGTTTTGCAATGGCACCTATCAGCAATTACTTAGCTTTGGCATTGACAGTTAATATTTTAGGTTGATAGTGTTATGAAAAGACTTCTGGTACAACAATCAGTACTCACTAAAGAGTGAACACTCACAATTCTACAAGCCAACAGGGATCTTAATCCTGAAGGTAAAACAGGCACACCCAAGAGATATACCTCCTTCCCTTTTTGTGGTTCCAATGGCCCAGCGATGGCTTTACTCTTAGAAGGGGTGTGAATGTGAGACAGTAGGAACCCAAAAAGCGATAGTGCAAAACTTTCAAAATAAAAAAAGGGCCTAATCAAGGTTCTATATAATATATATGCTTTCATTAAACAAATGAATATATCAACTATTAAAAACACTATACAAACCCACCCTTGCAAAAGAAGTCAGAAAATGCAGAACAAATAGGTGTAGGCACTCTGGATACCTTAGCAGGGAGGAACAATAACATAATTGCAGTAATGTCACCCAAAGGTATATGTTCCTTGAAGAAAAAGATGCACCAAAGCATTAGCCAACCACAAGGGTGCCAAAAAGGGACCAGGGGGCTCTCAATAGTACCTGTCTCCAGTACTTAAAAGGTTAAACCACATCAAACCATGTTTCAAGATGCTATAGGGGCTGGTCAAACCGGGGTTGGGTGCAGCAGGTCGCATTGAGCCCAGGCAGCGTGTTGGTGTTGAATCGGGTTAAGCGTACTCCGTACGGTTCAAAGGCAACATTTAGTAATGCAGGTCGATAGGTCAAGAGGAGCAGTTCAATCATCAAGCATGGTTCAAAATCATGAGTACCTCTTGTTTGAGGGGATGAGTGATGTGATCATCCAGTGCTTCGAGTCGAGCTGCAATGCAAAGTCTTGCCAGTTCAATGCTTGATTAATCGATGCAGTGGTTCAAAGTCATCTGCCCTGTGTGGTGGTGATCAAACCAGACAGGTGACAAGTACTGGGGTTGTACAGTGTTCAGTGGGTTCAATGGTGCAGCAAGAACGGTTTGAGGTTTGAAGGTGAGTGCCAAAGGCAGCACCGCAGATCCTGGTGGTACAAAAGTGGTGAACACCGTTCACATATAGTTCTAGTTTGAGCAATGAAAGCGGGATCTCTGGCTGCTTAGGCCCTCAGGATGTTGTGAGTCCTACTTTAGGGGACTCTAGTACAATGTGAGTCCTTTTTGGTCTCTGCTTTCCCAGCTCAGGGAGGATTGCTAGCAGAGTGGCCGGAGTTAGTCCTCTGCAAAGGTACCCATAATATGGCCTGCGGGTGGTTAGAGAGCAGAGGTTTCCTGTGCCTTGGAACACCTGTCTACACCTCTGGCAGAGGGCTTTGGAAAAGACTGCTCTCCTAACAGCATCCAAATTAATTTTCCTCATGTGCACGAGGATACAAATATAAATCAAAGAAGGAGTGGGAGACCCACTCTTCTATAGGAAAAAGGCTTCAAGGGATTGGATGAAAGCAAGCCGGCTTCCATGAGTCTAATCCTTGTCATTGAGAGAAGGTACCCTTGCCTCCTGATGTCATACCAAGAGTGCCTTGTTCTGCAGGAAGTGGAGAGAACAGGAAGGAGAAAAGGTAGTGGAGGGAACAGGAAGGAGACAAAAACACTGAAAATGCAAGATGGACGTAGCCTTCCTCATGCTATGATATGGCATTTATAATGCGCCTATACACAAGTGTTTCAAGGCATGACGTGGCAAGGGATGGGGAACAGAGGGAAGACAGACCACGATCCTACTAGGCCAGGTGTCATTCAGATAGCGCAAGTGCAGGGGAAGGGGCAAGGGGAAAGTGCTGAGTAGGAGGGGGAAGGGGACAGTGCTGTAAATGAGATAAATAGAATAATAAAACAATAAGAGCAGTACGGCCAGTTGGTGGAAAGTGATATGGTAAGTAAGACATCAGATGTCCATGCCGGTTGGGGACTGTAGGGATATAGAAAACAGTCCTCAAGTGCGGGGGTTGCCAGGGAGGCAGTCCAGGTGTGCAATTGGAGGGGGAGAGGACCTGGGCCTGAGATCAGGGGGGGGCAGGTAACCAGTGCAGTTTCAGTAAGGAGTTCAGCAGATGACAGGGGGAGAGAAAGCAGAAGCAAAGAGAAAGGTTTTGAGGTGCTTCCGGAACAGGAGATGGTTCGCCTTAAGTTTCAGGGTGGCAGGGAGGGTGTTCCAGAGGGAGGCCCCAGCCGAAGAAAGAGATCTACCACCAACTCGTTGCTTGGAGAAGTGACTGACCCTAAGGGAGTTGGAGGTGGATGAGCAAAGAGCGAAGAGATCGAGAAGGAAGATATTTAGGAAGAGAGAGTTGAAGGTATTGAGGCCCTAGGCCCCAAAAGTCCTTGTGGACAATTCAGAGTGTTTTGAACTTAATCTTTACAGCCACTGGTAGCCAGTGCAGAGATTTCAGTCTTGGAGAGATACGATCCCTGGGCTTGAGGCCAAGGACAAGTCTCGCAGTCCTGTTCTGAATGAGTTGCAGAGGGCGGAGAGTAGAAGCAGGCAGATTTAGAAAGAGGCTGTTGCAATAGTCAAGCCTGGAGAGAACCAGAGCTCTGGAGACATAGAGCTTCTGGGGGAAGGAGAAGAAAGGAAGAATACCTCTGAGGAGGTGCAGCTGGTATTGTGACTTCTTAGAGATGTCAGAGATGTGATGAGAGAAGGAGAGAGTGGAGACGAAGATGACCCCAAGGTTTTTAGCCCCGCAGGTGGGAGCAGGAAGAAGGCCAAGAGAGGCCAGCCAGAGAGTGACAGGAAAGGAGGGAGTGGATGTGTTACCTGGCACATTTCTGATTCTGCACTTTCTTTTGGTTTGAGATACATCACATCTGAAGCAGGATGACTGGCCTAATGACTGGCATTACAAATGGCCAAAACATTTAACAGCCATGAAAGCAGATGTCGCAGGAGGCAACAAGAGCACAACCAGCTGAGCTGTGGAATGCGATCCAGGCCTCAGAGCTGGGCTTCCATAGCCCCCCTCTTCGAGAAGTACACAGCGCTGAAGCTGAAGCTGCTGGCTGAAGTCCTAAGGTCGATAAGAGCCTGCCTTACAAAGACAATCTGATGTTATGAAATATGTCTCTCTCTCTCTGTTCTTGCGATTTGTACTTAATGATGAGCCAGGCCTGGGAGGGGTAAGAGTCGATGCAGCCCTCCAGAGCCTGGTGTGTGTGTTAACATTACGCTTTTACACCCAAACCTCTGGCTTTTCGTATTAGTTGTGTCCAAGTGCGGAGTGCAGAGTGCCTGGAATGCCTGAGACGGTGTGAGGGAGCTAGATGAGCACGAGTATCAGGGGGAGCAGGACGAACTAATGTAACAGGGTGTGCCGATGAGGAGAATCTCAGTCTTACTGGCATTAAGGCAGCGATCATTGGCGGCACACCACTCCTGGATTGCAGACAGACAAATAGAGATGAGAGATGGAGAAGAGGTTGCTGAAGGTAGCCTGAAAATGAGCTGAGTATCGTCCACATAGCACTGAAAGTTAATGCATTGGGCTAGAAGTGCCAGGTATTGGTTGAACAGCCAGGGAGTGAGGCTAGACCCCTGGGGGACACCACAGGTAGAGACAGAGATTGAAGAGAGAAAGCACCCAAGTTGGACCTGGGAGGGTCAGTCAGAGAGGATAGAAGTCAGCCACGCCAGGGCATGACCGGTGATACCCAGGTTATCACGGAGATGGTTGAGCAGGATGGCATGGTTGACCGTGTCAAAGGCAGAAGAGACATCTAATAAGATGAGAACACAGGGGGTGTTGGAATCAAAGTTGGAGAGCAGGTCTTCACGGATGTTCAGGAGAGCAGTTTCTATGCTTCTGGCAGCTCTGAAGCCAAACTGATGATCATGAAGACAACCAACAAATTCAGTATGAAGATTAAGCAGGGAAACGGGGCGTGGCTAACTGGCCATGTAGAAGGCTGGGTGGCTCTGGAGCTCCCAAGGATCCGACATTCATCCTGAGAAAACCTGCTGTCCAAACTGCCAAACACCCACCCAAAAAGCAGGCACAAGCATGGGAGAACAAGCAGCGTGCAATGTGCAAAACCGGAGCTGAATCCGATCTACACTGAAGAAGTTCTTTCGAATGTAAGGAAAATAGCGATCTGAAGGACTTCAACCAAAATGGCCACCGCACTATCGAACAAAGGATTCGGAGACTCGGCACCAACAGAGAGGAGCCCCGCAGAAAGAATCAGCAGATCCGCCATCGGGAAGAGACAAACAGCAAGACCAGAAGTGCACAGAAGGAGAGGCACGCTAGATGTGATAGCGAGCTGACTCCTACACTCAAGGCGAGCAAACCAGCACGGAGATTCTGCACTTTCTTTTGGTTTGAGATACATCACATCTGAAGCAGGATGACTGGCCTAATGACTGGCATTACGAATGGCCTAAACATTTAACAGCCATGAAAGCAGATGTCGCAGGAGGCAACAAGAGCAAAACCAGCTGAGCTGTGGAATGCGATCCAGGCCTCAGAGCTGGGCATCCATAGCGCCCCTCTTCGAGAAGTACACAGCGCTGAAGCTGAAGCTGCTGGCTGAAGTCCTAAGGTCGATAAGAGCCTGCCTTACAAAGACAATCTGATGTTATGAAATATGTCTCTCTCTCTCTCTGTTCTTGCGATTTGTACTTAATGATGAGCCAGGCCTGGGAGGGGTAAGAGTCGATGCAGCCCTCCAGAGCCTGGTGTGTGTGTTAACATTACAGCTTTTACACTCAAACCTCTGGCTTTTCGTATTAGTTGTGTCCAAGTGCCGAGTGCGGAGTGCCTGGAATGCCTGAGACGGTGTGAGGGAGCTAGATGAGCACTAGTATCAGGGGGAGCAGGACGAACTAATGTAACAGGGTGTGCCGATGAGGAGAATCTCAGTCTTACTGGCATTAAGGCAGCGATCATTGGCGGCACACCACTCCTGGATTGCAGATAGACAAACAGAGATGAGAGATGGAGAAGAGGTTGCTGAAGGTAGCCTGAAAATGAGCTGAGTATCGTCCGCATAGCACTGAAAGTTAATGCATTGGGCTAGAAGTGCCAGGTATTGGTTGAACAGCCAGGGAGAGAGGCTAGACCCTGGGGGACACCACAGGTAGAGATAGAGATTGAAGAGAGAAAGCACCCAAGTTGGACCTGGGAGGGTCAGTCAGAGAGGATAGAAGTCAGCCACGCCACGGCGTGACCGGTGATACCCAGGTTATCACGGAGATGGTTGAGCAGGATGGCATAGTTGACCGTGTCAAAGGCAGAAGAGAGATCTAGTAAGATGAGGACACAGGGGGTGTTGGAATCAAAGTTGGAGAGCAGGTCTTCACGGATGCTCAGGAGAGCAGTTTCTATGCTTCTGGCAGCTCTGAAGCCAAACTGATGATCATGAAGACAACCAACAGATTCAGTATGAAGATTAAGCAGGGAGACGGGGCGTGGCTAACTGGCCATGTAGAAGGCTGGGTGGCTCTGGAGCTCCCAAGGATCCGGCATTCATCCTGAGAAAACCTGCTGTCCAAACTGCCAAACACCCACCCAAAAAGCAGGCACAAGCATGGGAGAACAAGCGGCGTGCAATGTGCAAAACCGGAGCTGAATCCGATCTACACTGAAGAAGTTCTTTTGAATGTAAGGAAAATAGCAATCTGAAGGACTTCAACCAAAATGGCCACCACACTATCGAACAAAGGATTCGGAGACTCGCCGCCAACAGAGAGGAGCCCCGCAGAAAGAATCAGCAGACCCGCCATCGGGGAGAGACAAACAGCAAGACAAGAAGTGCACAGAAGGAGAGGCACGCTAGATGTGATAGCGAGCTGACTCCTACTCACAAGGCGAGCAAACCAGCACAGAGATGCTACAGGCAGCGTAGAACAAAGGGACATACAGAAACTGGGGGGCAGAGCAGTGACCCCGAGCATCGGAGCATGGAGCGCACCGGGCCGGGCTCTGACGGTGCCCCAGTGGGGCTCTTGCCCGCAGGGAGAAGACAGGTCGTGTGGGGAGAAGCAGCTGCAGAAGGCATGGAAAACTGGAAGAACACCCAAGTAAGGGGGAGCTGAGAGTGCTCGTTGCGAACTGCCTGCACAGGGGATTCTCACACACCGAGACGCCCATCACAGTGCTCCAAGCCCCGGGCCAGACAGAAACATAACGAGGTTTATGAAGGCTCCCTCTGGAGTCCACCCACAGCACACTCTCAACACGAGGAGAGGGGAATGCGGAGCACGAGACACAGCCCTCAAAGCTGACACGCAACACCCAGCTCCCAGTGTGGTCCGCCTGCAAACGCAGACCACTACACTGTTGCAAGCTTGGAGCCGGTACGAAAGAGGCAAACGAGGAGCCGGCTCCCTCTGAATCACGCTACTGGTGCTCCCACAGGGCTAAAAGAAGCGGCCACTGAAGGCAAGCCCCAGCATCCTGCAACAATAGGCCGACATCCAATCCCATGTGCGGACCGCCCTGAAAGACATAGGCTTGTGAAAAAGGGCAGACTGCTAAAATGGCACATCAGTAAAGGAGTACTTGCTACTGGCACACGAGCGCCAGCTCTCACTGTGCTCTCACTGTGGCCTACCTGAACCAAGGAACACGCGAGACACACATGCTGCACAGGGCCGTAACATTAAGCTGTGCCTGGGCAACGCATGACGGTTGGCGAACGCACAGGTTAAGGCACCTGTTGGCTGAGCACCAAAACTGTCAAACCAGGGGACTAAATAGTCATAGGCCCACCCCTGATGGCATGCGAGGAGGGGCACCCACCCGGAACTGTAACACTGTAATATACCGGAATGGCATCAAAGCAGACCAAGACGAAGGGGAAGCAGTCTACTATGGAGGACTTCTCGAAAACTCTGCAACCATCGGAGGGAGCCAGGAGCAAAGACAGAAGCGCCCAGATGGACGCCTCCCCATTACAGGGGGACTGGCAGATCCTAAAGGCCATTGCAGGCTTGAAAGTGGCGTGGGAAACGAAACTGGAGGCTGCTAGGACTGCACTAAAAGAGACGCTGGAATCTAAAATCGACGCAAAACAAATAGACATGAACCTCCTGAGACAGGAAGTAAGAACTATAGCGGAGCGCACAGGCGAATTGGAAAAAGAAGTGAAGACAAACACAGCTACCTACGCGTCACACGCCTCCGAGATCCACACCTTACGACAACAAGTCAGCAATCTGGAAAACAGAGCCGAGGAAGCCGAAGGACGGGCACGAAGAAACAACATACGGATTGTGGGATTGCCGGAAGGAGAAGAAGGCTCGAACCCCACCAAGTATATTGAAACCATGCTGCTGCAAGAAATAGAAGGGGGAACACTAACTCAGGGATTTGCAGTGGAGAGGGCTCATGGAGCCCTGGCAAGGAGCCCCCCCCCGGGAGCACCCCCAAGACCCATTATAGCCAATATATTAAATTACCGTGACAGGGAAAAGATCCTGGGAAGGGAGGCACGATTCGAAGGTCATCCACATCAATCACTGCATACCCGGACTACACACTTCAGGTGCAACGATGGCGACTCAACTTTGGAACAGTAAAGAGGAGGCCACGTGAGATGGACCACAGATACATGCTGATGTACACGGCGAGGCTACAGGTGTTCCACAGGAACAGAACATTATTTTTTGATACCCCGGAGGAGGCAACGGAGTGGCTGGATGCACAGAACTACCCGGAAGGGAAAAACGACCAGAAGGAGAGCGGCATAGAGAAATGATGCAGAGTTTCCAGAGGCCGAGGTGTTGTATAAGCTGTGAAAGTGGGACTTGATTATAGTCTTGTGATGCACGAGGATGGCGGGTAAAATGTGGCATATGACAGGGAGACACAGAGTACCCGAACTCACACCCCACTAGATAAGTTAGTCGGGTTACCAGTAGTGCGGTAACCCCCTGCTGGGTTCCCAGTACCGGCTTAGCCGGATAGGACCAAATGCAGGATCGCCTGAGATCCAGGTATGGAGCTGGGCAACAGTTGGGATTGGGACGGGAGGAGAGTGGGGGGTAGTTGGGGAGTTTGTAGTGGTAGTTGTTAGGGAACGAGCTTGCACCTGCGCGCCTCTGCGCACGATCCACGCCAAGTACTCTTGGGATGAAGGACAAGAGGGAGGGAGGGAGGACGGGATATAGATGATAATGGGAGACCTTAGAATAGTAACCTGGAATGTCAGAGGACTCAACAGCTACCTGAAGAGAAATAAGGTAATGATCTACTTGAGAAGGCAAAAGGTGGACATAGCCTTATTGCAAGAAACCCACCTCACTAAAGAGAAACAAGAGGTGGTAAAGAAAAAGTGGAGAGGGACCACCATAGGAGCAATGTATTTGGCATATGCCAGGTGGGTAATCATTTGGGTGGCGCCACATATGCCCTTCCAGATGCTACAGACCATGGTGGAGCCAGATGGGAGGATGGTAGTGATTTGGGGGCTGCTAGAGAACAGAGAACTGTGCATCATAAATACATATGCCCCTAACCAAGACACAGTGGTCTACTTCAAGACGTTATATAGCAAGATCAGTCCCCACATAGGAGGCGCAATCATATGGGGAGAGGACTTCAATTGCACGCTGAGCCCCAAAATGGATAGATCAGACACGAAACTAGATAAACCCACCCCTGAAGCAAAAATGCTACAAGCCCTGCTAAGAGACTTTGGGCTATAAGACATATGGAGGCAGCAACACCTGAATGATAGGCACTACTCACACTATGCCGCCCCACACAACTTGCACACAAGGCTGGATTACATGTTCGCCACTCTGGAACTTGTTGGGGAAATGACGGGTTCAGAATATGAGGCGAGAATACTATCGGACCACTCCCCTCTGATCCTGGTGTGGCGACATCAGCCCCCCAGAGCCAGGATCCCAACATGGAGGCTTACAGCCGAGGCATTGTAGGATACTGCATTCCGAGAGGACCTACGGGAGGAGATAATTGGGTATTTCGAAAATAATACTGGAAGCGTGGAATCAGAAGGTACCCTGTGGGAAGCCTTCAAGGTGGTAGTAATGGGTGCAGCCATATCCAAATCCAGAGGGCCCCAAGAGGGCATAGTGCAAACGTTACAGGAGATGGAAAAGAAACTAGAAGCAATTATGAAAAGAGGGGGCACCAAACGTGTGAACCAATTACAACAGGCATGTGGTGGGCTCTGGGAGAGGTTATGCAACTTGAATTATAAAAAATACATTGAAAGACAACACGCAGGGGGAGGCAAACCAGGGAGGCTGCTTGCATGGCTGTACAAGAATGAGACACCAAGATCAGCAATTATAGAGATAACAGGAGAAGCACCCCAGGTCTGAAACACCCAGGAGAGTGTGAATGAGGGATCCCTTAGATTCTACAAAGATCTCTATGAAGATGCAGGAGAGACGGCAGAGCAGGCGATTCAGGAGACGCTAGAAGGCATAGGATTACCTAAATTAAGTGAGGAAGACAGGGAGAACCTGGATGCCCCAATCACAATAGAGGAATTAGAGACAGTGCTAATACATCTGCCCACGAGCAAAGCCCCTGGGACAGACGGGCTTCCCAGTGAATTCTATAAAACGTATAGACAAAAAGTGCTCCCCCCGCTACTGGCAATGCTAAACGAGGCCTTCGAGAAAGGGAGACTGCCGGAATCTCTGAAGGAGGCAGTAATTATTCTGCTCCTTAAACCTGACAAGGCAAGCAGAGACTGTGGGTCGTACAGACCACTAACTATGCTAAACCAGGACAGTAAAATCCTCACGTCTGTGCTGGCAAATAGACTAAAGCGGGTAATAAATAAACGTATACACCCGATCAAACCGGATATGTCCTAGGTAGAAGCATATCCGATAATCACAGGAGGCTTCACCATATTATAGGACAGGCAGAGGGTGACCCAAGCAAAATAGCAGTAGTCTCGCTAGACGCAGAGAAAGCCTTCGACTCAGTAAGGTGGCCTTGGATGATGGTGGCCTTGAAAGAATACGGGATGGGACCAGGGTACCTGCAGTGGGTGAAAATGGTGTATAGCTCCCCAAAATCCAGGGTCAAAACGGGAGCGATAATTTCAGACAAATGGCAACTTAGCAGAGGCACGAGACAGGGCTGGCCATGGTCCCCGATGCTGTACATCCATGCTCTAGAACAACTGGCGATGTGTCTGAGACAGCAGTGCGAGGAAATAGGGGTCTACACCAGGGGGGGACCACAATTGATATCACTGTATGCAGATGATATGCTGCTACACCTGCGGTACCTAGAGGAAAACTTGCAATACATCTTGGAGGTGTTGGATCGCTACGTGACTCTCTCAGGCATAGCAGTGAACCCCAACAAATCAAGCATATTCCCATTGGGGAGGTACAGGGGAGTCCCACAGGGGAACTTACCCATCTTGCAGATAGCCTGGCAGACCAGAACATTCAGATACTTGGGGATTAACATATATCACATGATCACAGACGAACACAAATACAACAGGGAAAGGCCAGTAGAAGGAATCAAGAACAGCATGGGGTTTTGGGCAAAGCTCCCCTGGCCATGGTGTGGAGGGCGGCCTTGCTCAAGATGGTGGTCCTGCCTAGGGTATTACATTTTTTCGTGAATATTCCGTACATGCTGTCCAAACGCTTTTTTGTTAAACTCCAGAGTTTATGCAGAGGTTTCCTGTGGCACAACTCCAGAAACAGAGTGGCCCTATTGAAATTACAGAACATGTATGACAGAGGAGGTATAAACCTGCCGAACTTTGAGATATACCATTTGGCATGGCAGTTACAATATGTTGCCAGGTGGCTGTCAGAAAACGAGACAGCAGAATCTAGATTGCTGAGGGGTGAATGCGACCCTTACTTCCTAAAAGAACTGATATGGCTACCCAAACCAGAGATGCATGGGAGATCGAGATTGCTGGCACTGGGCTGGAAAACTTGGCACAAAGCGTGCCGAGCTCTGGGAAACCCGGACCCATGCTCCCCGCAGGTGCCACTTGTGGCGCTATGCGGGGTAGATGAGCAACAAAGGAAAGGGACCCGCAAACACTTGGAGCTCGTAGGCCTAGCGACCTTGGGAGATATATGGCAAGAGGGGAAGGCACCGGACTTCCAAACAATAGTGGACGAAACTGGGATACATATGGGGCAACATATCACATATAATAGAATAGTTAAACGTTGAAGGAAATGTGGTCCGAAATAGCACTAGCAGAACAACCAGACACAGTCATAGAAACGCTGTATGATATCTCGGAGGGAGGGCACGAAATATCCCGGATTTACGAACTGGTGATGTCTAGAGTGGGCAAGGAACCGTTCCAACTGAGATGGGACTGGGAGGAGGAAGCGGGAGAACCAATGCAAGACAGGCAGTAGGAAAGAGCTCAGAGATATCACAGAAAGGTGTCTAGGAATGCGAGGCTACAGCAGATCCAGTTATACCTCACCCATAGGGCATACATGACCCCTGGAAAGATCGCCAGATTTGGTAGCACAGAAGTACAAAAATGCCCAAAGTGCGGAGAGGTGGATGCTGGGATGATCCATATCTTTTGGGCATGCCCAGAGGTGGGAAAATTCTGGGAGGAAATCAAGATACGACTAACTGAAAAGGGAATCAAGTTGGATGTGGAATCTGTATGGGCATGCATGATGGGGGGATTTACCAGACCATGCAACCTGAAACACGTATGCAAACTCAAGGACCTGGCCTACATCTGGCCAAAATGACAATAGCCATGAGCTGAAAAGCTGCCTATAGACCCATACTAGAAGTATGGTGGAACGATCTCCTGAAATGGGAAGACGCTGAGACAGTAGTATGGTATGAGGCAGCCAATAGAGGAGAGGATGATGGAGTGGGACCTCTGATAGCATGGAGACAAATGGTAGCCACATTGTCGGGGGTCCTCCCATGCCAATTCCAATGAATATGACAAGCCCGAGAACGGCGAAGAGGATCAACCCCAAGAGGAGGGAAGTCTGAAGAATTGAGGTGGAAGCTCGAGTTAAAGGGGGGTGGGGGTGGGGGTGGGGAAAATAATAAATAACATGCAAATGCATGCTAAGAAACTTGTAACTGAAAATGTCAGGTGTGATGGTTAAGTTTTGTTTGTTGTAAAAAACAATACAAATTATTTAAAAAAAAAAAAAAAAAGATTAAGCGGGGAGAGGGCCAGCCTTTTCAGGAGTTTGCCCAGGAAAGGAGTGATGGAGATTGGGTGATAGTTAGCTGGGGAGGATGGGTCGGTAGAGGGTTTCTTAAGAAGAGGGTGCACAAGGGAGTGCTTCAGGGGGGAGTGGTAAGACTCCAGTGGTGAAGCAGTGGTTGTAGAATTAAGCAAGAGCAGGAGCCAGGGAGTCAATGTGGTCCTTGATGCTTTTGGAGGAATATGGATGAACCAGATTTGATGAGACTTTCATTGATCAGACTTGTCTAGAAAACCTCGTCTGGGGAGAACAGGGGAAAGGCAGAGAAGGAGGGAGGAGATGTGACCAAAGAAGGGCCAGAGGAAGAGCAGGGAGTAGAGGGGAGAGGGGAGAGGAAGAGAGAGAGGACAGGATGTCCCGAGTTTAAGAGATGAAATGAGAAGCCAGAGCCGTGCAAAGGGCCTGGGAAGGGACAGGAGAGGTGGAGACTGCAGCAGGATTGGCCAGTTCCTTGCAGATTTTAAAGAGTTTGGCCGAGTTGTTAGATGCCACAGAGACGCGGGCTTGGATGTGAGCTCTCTTCTTGGTGCGGACAGAGAGCCGGTATTGTCTTTGGAGCAGGCGGCAGCCCAGTTTGTCGGAGGATGTACCAGAAGCACACCATTTCCGCTCAGTCATCCTGCACTTGGATTTGAGGGTGATGAGGTCTGAGTCATACCAGGAATTGCACTTGGCTTTGGGCTTCAAGCGGATCCTCATAACAGGGGGAAGAACATCGAGAGTATCACATATAGCAGAGTGGAGCATGGAAAGGGCTGTGTCAGGGTGTGAGTCAGCCAGAGCAGGGGTGGGGGTGAGAAAGTGGCGACAAAGGCCTCAACTGATACACGCATCATGGGTCGGATAATCGAGAAGGTGGGTGGCAGTGCTGGTGTTGGCTTGGCCTGGCGGGTAGAGAGGGTGAGCTGGGAGGAAAGCTGGGAGGAAAGGAGAAAGTGATCACTCCAGGAAAGAGGAGTGGTGAGAGGGATAGAAAGGGGAAGGTCTGAGGAGATCAGAACATTCAAAAACTATTAAGGACTACATCGACTCCCTGGCTCCTGCCATGGCCGACTTCTACAACCACTCCTTAACCACATGAGTCTTCCGATCCCCCCTGAAGCACTCCCTTGTGCACCCTCTTCTTAAGAAACCCTCTGCTGACCCCTCCTGCCCGGCTAGCTATCACCCAATCCCCATCACTCCCTTCCTGGGCAAACTCCTAGAAAAGCTGGCCATGTCCCAGCTAAATCTCCACACTGATTCTGTTGGCTGCTTTCATGACCATCAGTCTGGCTTCAGAGCTGCCAGAAGCATGGAAACTGCTCTTCTGAACATCCGTGAAGACCTGCTCTCCAACCTTGATTCTAATACCCCCTGTGTCCTCATCTTACTTGATCTCTCCTCTGCCTTTGACACGGTCAACCATGCCATCCTGCTCAACCGTCTCCGTGATAACCTGGGTATCACCGGTCAGGCCCTGGTGTGGCTGACTTCTTTCATCTCTGATCGATCCTCCCAGTTTCATCTTAAGTCCTTCCTCTCCTCTATCTCTATCTATACCTGTGGTGTTCCCCAGGGGTCTAACCTCTCCCCCTGGCTGTTCAACCAATACTTGGCACTGCTTACCCACCGCATTGATGCACTCTGCCCCAACTTCCACTGCTATGCGGATGACACTCAGCTCATTTTCAGGCTTCCTTCAGCCACCTCTTCTCCCTTTTTCATCTCTGACTGTCTGTCCGCCATCCAGGAGTGGTGTGCCGCCAATGATCTCTGCCTTAATGCCAGTAAGACCGAGATTCTCCTCATTAGCACACCCACTCCCTCCTTTCCTGTCACTCTCTGGCCGGTCTCTCTTAGCCCTCTTCCTACTCCCACCTGTGAGGCCAAAAACCTCTTGGTCACTCTCATTCTCTCTTCACATCTCTGACATCTCTAAGAAGGCACGCTACCAGTTGCACCTCCTGAGAGGTATTCTTCCTTTCCTCTCCTTCCCCCTGAAGCTCACTGTCTCCAGACGTCTGGTTCTCTCTAGGCTGGACTATTGCAACAGCCTCTTTCTAAATCTGCCTGCTTCTACTCTCTGCCCTCTGCAACTCATCCAGAACAGGACTGCCAGACTTGTCCTCAACCTTTTCGCTCATCCACCTCCAACTCCCTCCAGGTCAGATGCTTCTCCAAGCAATGAGTTGGTGGTAGATCTCTTTCTTCGGCTGGGGCCTCCCCCTGGAACAGCCTCCCTACCTCCCTGAAACTTGAGGAGAACCATCTCCGGTTCCGGAAGCACCTCAAAACCTTTCTCTTTGCTTCTGCTTTCTCTCCTTCTCTCCTCTGCTGACTTCCTTGCTGACACTGATACTGCACTGGTTACCTGGCCTCCCACTGATCTCGGGCCCAGGCCCCCTCCCTGCCAGCCGCACTCCTACACTGCTCTCCTGGCAACCCCCTTGCATTTGCCACTTGCTGGCTGTACTTTTACTTGTTATTTATCTTATTATCCCATGTACTGCACTGTCCCCTCTCCCCTCCCCCTCTGCACTTCCCTCCTTCCCCTTCGCATGCACTTGCGTGATCTGAATGACACCTGGCCTAGTAGGATTGCTTGTCTGTCTCCCCTCTGTTCCCCCTCCCTTGCCTCGTTGCGCCTTGAAACACTTGTGTATAGGTGCGTTATAAATGCCATATCATATCATATCATTATCTTGGGTTTCACGATCAAGCCCTTTCCTGGTTTGAATCCTACCTAGCAACTCACCAATTCTCTGTCTCCTGGAGCCACAACACCTCTCCACTGACTGTTAATTTTGCAGGTTAGTGATGTGTGTGTGTGTGTGTGTGTGTGTGTGTTTGTGTGTGTGTGTGTGTGTGTGTGTGTGTGTTTATGTGTGTGTGTGTGTGTGTGTTTGTGTGTGGCCAAGAAGGTGGTGGAACTGTCTGGTCCCACCCCACATCCATGGTGCCAAAAATTCTAGGTGTGGGGCAAAGGTGAAACAAGTAATTGCCCCTGTTTGGACAACTACTGGCTGTTTCAATGGTGCAGATCCGTAACATTGGTGGGCTTGGACTTGCTTCCAGCTCAGATTTTGGATAAGAAGAGGCCACCTCTAGCCATTTCTTCAGATCATTGTTAGAGCCAACTATCCCTCAAAAAGGAACAGCCAGCTGAAGGTCCGAAGAAGACTCTGGAAGTATCCCAGAATCACTACCTGGATCCGGCCCTGTGAAGCCCTCTTTGACTCCCTGATCTACAAAGACACTGAGAGGTGGTCCAGCCCTTGGACTAGTGGAACTAGTGGAATGCCTTCTCGAGAAGCCAGAGCTTCTGAGCCTTTGGAATTGCCTCGTCCACTGAACAGCTCTCTCGTGGACTCCCTTGCCAGAGCGCCAGTGTTCTATGTTCATGTCTGGAATGTCGGCAGTCTCCACGTTGTGCCACAAGTCACCTCGTTGAATTTCAGAGTCCCAGCCTCAAGGGACCCTGTCCTAGAGCAGCTTCTGTGACCATGACTGGAAGGACCTGTGTCATCACCTGAGTGTGGAGACCATCACCTGAACTCAATTTTCTCCAACATGTGAAGTGCCCTGAGGAGGTCTGGATTGTATTTCTTGTATTTCTTCATCAACAGAGGTTGCATCTTGCAGCTGCACCCAACCAAAAGAATCCTTGAACCCGCAACTCCTGGGTACTACTCACCAGAATCAACATCGGAGGATTGAGCTCCCAGCGACACACAGACGATCCATGAAGTCATCAGGGAAAATCAGAGTCAGGAGGGTAAGTAAATGCAGACTATCTGCCCCCCTCTGTCCTCCATAGGATAACATTGGTCATCCTTTTGTCTCCTGAATTCCACTCCATTCACCTTTTGGTTGTAAAACCTGGAGACAGTATGCTGAAATGTAAGAACACATTTACATTCCCAGTAAAACATTTTAAATAACTTTTGAGCTACCACCAAGACGAGTGATTTGCAACCTACCTGCAGAAACTCCCTTCAGGGATGGAACACTATGGCACATGTGACTTTTGGGAACAAGGCCCAATTATTCTTAGGGTTTGGACTGCATAAGTTAGGAAATTAACTTGGAAGCTGGCTCCATCATATATTGCATTTTACCAACTTAACCGCTTTGTTAAATACATTATTTTAATGCATATTTGAACTGTGGTGAATGTATATATCTGTATAATAGAGTTTTATGTATGCATCATAGAATTCCTACTCCTCCCCAACAACACTGAACACCCAGACATACAGACCTGGCTATCAACCATGAAAACTGAGGGCTACACAACCAAGCTCACCTCTTGCGCCAAGTCCCTCGTGTTCTACATTGATAAACACCTCTTCTTAAAGACACACATAGTTAAGAAACCTCAGACAGCTTGGTATCAGCTCTGCCTCCTGGATGAAGTCAGGCCCTACCTCCCTATGGACAGCTTTACATCCACTGTTCAAGCACTGATCCTATCCCACCTGGATGGGGGCAATGCACTCCTTGAAGGTCTTCTGTTGTCTGTTCTTGTGTCCATGAGAAGTGTCCTACACACGGCTGCACACCTCATCAAGGGTCTACGCAGATACGACCACATCACCCCGGCCCACATTGATCTTCACTGGCTCCCATTGCACGCACAAATCACCTTTAAGTCTTGCTGCATCATTTATAAGGCAGTCACCATCAAGTCAGCATCTCTGGAGGACAGTGCACCACCAGAAGCCAGGAAAACGTGCAAACTTGAAATCTGCCACTGCAAAATGGAAAGGATCACAAAAGTAGCCTTCTTTGACTACGCCCCAAGACTATGGAACCTCCTCTTCGTCATGCATCAGACACGCCCCCACGCTCCTACAATTCATAAAATAACTCAAGGAATCTCTCCTCAACACCTAGGCCATCAAATCGCCCCTTGTGCCACCTGACTCCCCTCTCTTTCCCTCCACCCAGTTCAGCTGTACCCCTCCTCTGTGCTCCTCTGTATCCTACCCTCCCTATATAATATGTTCTGTTGTTACCTTTGAAAAGCACTCATTTATGCATCTGTACTGTTGTATATCTCTGTAAAGCACTCCGTGATGTATTTGTATTGTTCTATACCTCTGTAAAGCGGTCCTTTGATTCTTAAAGCTAGGTCTGTGCTCAATACATACAATAATAATCATAATAATAGTAATAATACTAATAATAACAATAAAAATAATGTGTATGATAGTACTTCCTGTTACATACATGTTTTGATGTGCCAAGAAGGCCTTAAATGTATAGCAGTGTGCTCTCTACTTACTGTCTACATTTAATTATCGTGTGCCATGGTGTGTGGACTCATTGAGTGCCCCTGACCCCACTCACACTCTCCTGAGAATAAGCCTTAACTGCTCTCCATGGTCACCCTTTTACCTGGCATATTTGTCCACAGAAAAGAGTGCAATACCCAGCACACTTAGGAAGAAATTAAAGCTCCTCTTTCTCTATGCTTTGTATGTAACGATGTATATGTTTTTTGTTTAACACACAGCTGATTTGAAGACCTGTGTTATATTATGTTACCGCCTCTATATGTATGTTGATGCACTATTTTTTGCAATATCTAAATTCGACAAAGAAAACGTTGAACAGTAAAGAGTAAATATTGACGAAAAAAGTAATGTTCTGAAAAAGTAAAAAAGAAAAAAACAGATTCACTAGCTAAATAATAAAAGCTGGGCGAACTCAATTCAGTACTGTACTCTTCTATTTTTCATGATGATAATAGTAGACACAGAGATATCCCTGTCAAGTTAAAAACATGACTAAATAAGTATTATTTACATATATGTGTGTAAATACTTGAGTGCATGTGGCAGGACGCCCACCATTTGTTTCAATTATATTTAGCCCAAAGTCCTCCCACAAGTAAGGGCTGTCCCTTCAGTTATCCTCGACTGCTCTCCATTGCTACCTTTATTGGGCTTTGGCTAGCCTCTCAGGGTCCCTGTTCACTATAATAAGGGAGGCCACCTAAAATCTGTTCACCAGGCCAGATTAAAAAAAATCCATCTTCACAGTAAGGCACCACTGTATCTATCCTCCTGTATCCAACTTTACAAGCCTTCTCAAAATCTCTGTTCTGCCCCCTCATGTACCCTTGTGGCGCATTGCCCTCTCTTTGCTTCCTCTCGCTTCCGCCCTTTCTCTCTTCCTGCTCCACTTGCATGAAATTCTCTTCCCCTGGACATCTGAGAAACAGTCCACATCGATCTGTTCAAAACCAAATTAATAGCCTTCCTCCTCACCTCTGATTTACCCTCTTAACCTAACTCACACCAGCCTTCTAGCTAACATTGTTCTCTCACCTCTAACCTTCCTGTCTGTCACTTTCTCTGCCTTCATTCTAACACTTTATCCATTATGGTCACATCCCCAACTAACTAACGGCACTTGAAAATTTCTATTGTTGGTTGTCCTTAATCTATGTATGTCAACCATGTATTGTCTCTGGTGACTGTCCTATTTAGTCCTCTCCACAACCTGGTCAAAATGTCACTCAAACTCATCCCATTGAAAGAAGCTCACAGTTTCCCATCAAATCTGATTTCTTTATCTATTGTATGTTTTATTGTGATCAAAAGAGCATTGTTCCTCCCTATATACAACAAATGAATACATTGCCAGCAGCCGATGGTGTAATGCATGCTCTTATGAGCCTCGATGTCCTCCTTATGTGTCCTCATTTCGCTCATGCTGGTAAGTCATTTCATTTGTGATGCATGGGGCACGTATGCATATGCATGTTTTCATCTGAGATACGCAGTATTCCATGCATGTCCTAACCATATATTGGTATATCATCTGTCAAAACAGAAAATGGCACTTGTGGCCAATAAGAAAACAGTCTGGGAATAGAATAGGGTGAGACAGAACAAATAAAGTGAGCAAACATAGCCTGTAGATCTATCCACAGATTTGCAACCAGTTTTGAGGTACAGCCTGTGGTGGTGGCACATTGACGATGAGTGTGGGAATGGGTGAAGACTATGCTGCAATTGGTAAACTAGCAAGAAAATAGCATAACCCAATGGTAGTGAGTGTATAGCACAACCAAAACTGCTGTTGATGGTGGGGTGGGGTGGTGGGGGTTGCACCGGGTGTCCCCCTGCATTCTGTGCTTAAATAAATTGATCGAAGCAAACAAGCAAAAAAAGATTTGAGTAATTTCACAAGCAATCGACATACATCCAAATTAGGTTACTGAAAAAAACACCAAAATAAGTATCAACAAGTGCTGTTGAATGCAAACACATTTGCAATCCGTGCCTCAGCCTTTTAGGAGAGAGGCAGCAATCCAGAACTAAAGTGGAGGTGCAAAGGTTTAACATAGCCATTGTTAATGTAAAAAGCACAAGTTGATTGAAATGTGAGAATAAGAGATACGATAGGAGTACTATGACTGCTCACCATCCTAAACGCCCCAAATACCCCATGAAGACCATTTATAATACACTTGCAGTTGTACCCGTGCTTCGCATGGTAATTCCTGCTAATAAAAATAAAATTAGACACTTGTATTTATATTGTACACTTTTTACATTGTCTGCACCACGCCAAATTTCAGGTTTGTAGCATTATGGGAAGTATTCTGAACCTTTCGAACAGGCACACACATACACATATCCAAGCATTGCAGACTGCTTAAGAAACACTTTAAAAAAAGAAAAATTAGAAAAAAGGATATTTTATACTTTTGACACTGTGTACACCATGGAACCTACCCACATGCCAAATGTCAGGTTTGTAGCATGTTGAGAAGTATGCAGAATATTTTGATCAGACACACACACATATATCCACAAATGTTCCCTGCTGCAAAAAATAATTAGACAATGGTATATTCATATGTTATACGTTTTACATTGTCTACACCATTGGACCTAACCAAATGCCAAATTTAAGGTTTGTAGCATGTTGGGAGGTATTCTGAACATGTCAAACAGACACACACACACTTATCCAAGCATTGCAGACCATTTTAAAAATAAACTCTTACAAAAAATATATAATTAGAAACATTTACATTTTATACTTTTTACATTGTCTACACCATGGAACCTTCCCACTTGCCAAATTTCAGGTTTGTAGCATGTTGGGAAGTATGCTGGACATTTTGAATAGACAAACACACATACCCAAGCATTGCACACCTCTAAAAAATAACGGTTACAAAAAAGTAATTGTAAAATGTATATTTTATACTTTTTACATTGTCTAAACCAGATAACCTACCCACATGCCCAATTTCAGGTTTGTGGCATATTGGGAAGTATGCAGAACATTGCGAACAGACACACACACATATCCGCAACTTTCCCTTATATAGAGATTAATAATCACATATAATGTGATGCATATCAAGGAAGACTGCAACCACATAGGGATTAAAACACTTTTTTAATTTGTTTAATTCATTTATTGTGTAATTTAGTTAAATAAACACTTTTCACACATTTGATTCATGTAGCTACATCAATTACCATCAAAGGAAACTAAAGAAAATCATTATTAATAGAGCTTACAATTCCGATTTACCAACATTTTGAGGATAACGTTTGATTCTAATTAAAATACCACGATTGGAAAATGCAATGTTGTTAAAAACGTACCAAACTGTCATAGTTAGATTTAAAAATCATCATCTAGTACATGTTTATCCACATTAATAAAGAGATGAGTCTTTTTACAATAATTGCAGTCTGACAAAGCTAGGTGGTCCATGGTTAATGGACCTCTCCAAATACTAAATTAAAACAATTAATTGCTGCTATTACTAGGGCCACCGTTTGTTCACAAAGTATAAGGTGTCACAGCCTTTTCCATGCTGCTTCCCATGATAATACCAGAAATGTACCCAGAAGTTACCCTCCAGGCACATTAAGGTATGCATATACTACAAATAGGTGATGGAGGGATTCCAAGCCCATGTTACAAAATTGGTCGGTTCTTCCCACCTTAGGAATCTGTTATCTTGCACCCAGCACCTTTTTGTGGGATATAAGTCAAGTTTTAGGCGCAGCATTGCAAGTCTACATTTCATAGAGGGATATTTTTTCACACGGATTGATAGTGAGTTGTAGCTTTTCACATCATAAAGTGACTAAAGATCTTATATGATGATAGTCTTACTCTGTTCTCAGTCCAATCATGCTCGTCGTCCGTTACACCTATGCAGACCAAGATTTCAGCACACGCATCTGCCCACATTGTTAGGGGTTTACACTCCCGGGAAACCATCACTGCTCTTAGTTTAGTAAATAAAGTACCAACCGCGGTAGCTATCAACCATTTGTAGAGCGGTAAACATCTCCAGTATATTGAGGCTTGCAATGATGTGACCACCAAAATATGCCTAATGGCCGCTAGTGGAGTGCCCTATGACAAAGTCAATACCCTACGCCATAGATTTCCTTCAAACCTTGACCAATTCCTCACGACCTCCAATGTTTCTGAACCATGAATAATTTTTGGGTTGATCTTCTGCTGGTAGTACTGGAGAACTGATCTCAATGAAAAACGTCCAAACGTTTTATCTAGTTGCCGCATTTGAGCGGTTTTGCTTGTCGAGGTCAAAGCATAATTAGCTTTAGACGTACATATGAAACCCCCCAAATATTTAAAGAAAAGTATGATCTCGAGCTTTTGTTTCTTAATAGTCCACAGGGGTGTTGCTAGGTCTGGGGGTACACTAATATCTGGACTGTTGGGACTCGGGGCAAGTTAGTTTTTTGGTTGTAGCCCCTGAGGTTATATCCTGCGTGTGCTGTGGTGCTACATCCAACATACAAGGAGCCAACATCCGGCATCCAACACTAATTTTGGGGCACAGCATTTGGAGCGAGCCATTACATGGCACGGCAGACATACTTATCCAGCCAGCAGAATTTCCTGTGCACCAATCAACTGTTTGGGTCCCCACCACCTCTCTGGGACCCGTGTGATGATCCATGCTGTCCAGCATCAAGCCTATCTGTGACCGACAACCGAGTACTTGGGATATATAGCACCGGCAGGGTCCCCCACATGGAGCACTGATGATGGCGGACGTGTTTCATTCCAACACCGCTGAAATGTGAAACCAACTAGGAACACCCGATAAAGTCCGTTCCCGGTTTTACAGACCCTGTTTAGTCAGTCTCTGACACGTCAGCAAAGATATCTTTTATCCTATGACCCTGGAACCTTCACTGTTCAATTGAAATTATATCCCTATAGAACATTCACTGTTCAATTGAAATGATTCTGCATTTTATTCATACCACTTGTGTCAATGAAATAATAATTGATACTTACACTTAATTTTGTACATTATGTCATGTTTTCTTATTGTATTTTTATGATGTCACTGCAAGTTGGTACTTCTTATTTGTATGTTTCTATATTTAGTATGTCTTATTTGTCTATCACATGTCTCATATGATTAGAAAATAAAAAATTGTTTCCTAACACTTCAATACACAGATACTGTGAGTGGTTATTACTTCCAGATTCACCCCTTGGATCTCTTATCTATGAGACCAACCTTTTATAAATCCTCTGGACAGACCTAAAACACTGTATCTGTCCCACCCAATGTATGGTTTTGTTTGAAACATTTGCTAGTAAGGGTACAAATAATTGTTTACATATTTCTGGGGCTACAACCCCCAGCACTCCCCTAGCAGCACCTCTGATAGCCCATTAAAAACATATTACATGAACATTTTAAAAAAGTATTCAGTATTAAAATGTTTGATTTATTAATATTGAGTTCCAAGTCCAAGTCCATAAAATACTTGTTTACCACTGTCAGTGACCTCTGCAAACCCACTATTGTATAGTCAAACTATATCGTCTGCGTAAAGCAAATAGGGTATTGGCACAGATCCTAATTTGGGAGGGTTACATCTCACTCCTTTAAGGCAACTCCCCAGGTTGGAAATATACACGTTGAAGAGAAACCGGGAAATACGCACCCCTGGTGCAGACCCCGCTCACGCCTTACCCAATCCAAGCAGGTGCCTCTCTGGCCTAATCTGATTTTCAACCTTGTGTCAGAATATAGTGATTCCAACATGCTAACCAGTGCCTCAAGGCAACCATGCTCTCTCAATTTAGACCAGAGAGTAATTCTTCTAACACAGTCAAATGCCTTGGTAATGCCTTGGTAATATCTATGAAGGCCACAAATATTTGTCTTTTCGCCAAGCACCCCTGGCTCGTAAGAAGTGCAATGATCAAGCAAATAAGTAAAATACTGGTCCCCCTATTGAAACCAGATTGATAAACATCTTGGCAAGTGGCAAGGATAGCCCATTTCTGAAGAGTCCTCAGAATAAAGGACGAAAATATATTCTATGAGGCGTCCAGGTGGGATATCAGGCGGTAGCTAATAGGATTTGCCCTATCCTCAGCTCTTTAAATTATTACAATTACTGCATCCTTAGAGGAACACTATTCACTAGCATTATACAGGGAACAATAACTAGGTGACAAAAAGTAAATAACGGACTGACAACACTGCACCGCCTGACACCAGTGACTATGTGGCCACTATGCAAAATTCAAAGCTCAGGTAATGTGGTGCAATATTAAGGACTAATAAACGCAGTCACTCTTATCAAGTACAGCAGCTGCTAGCACAAATGCAAGAGAGAGTGAACACATCGATCCCCTTGGATCATAGTCTTCCAGGTGAGCCTGTTATGAACTGCCTACATAGCCTTTAGAAAGGATACAATCCATCCTGTTCGTCCTGTAATTCAGAGCCCCAACAAGGTATAAAACAAAACCCTGAGGCCCTGAAACAAATAATGTCACAAAATATAGGACCCTCTCATTCAGATACATAGCTGCAGAGTACATAATACAAGACAGAATAACCTCAGATATCGTATCAATACTCTGTAGCTACACCAAACAACTTCGCTCGAAGCCAATCAGTCACTATCATTCATACCTCTGGCTCAACCAGATTGAAACCCCATCTACAGTTGGAAATATTGAGGAGATACCCTGATATTCCCACGTTGCAAGAAGTTTCAGTCTCGTTTGACAGCTGTGACTAAACAAAAGATGGAGCCTCCCTCACCGTCAGCGTATGGCTCAAAACCCTACATGGAAAAGCAGATGAAAGAAACATCATAGTAAAATCTTCCATGGCCCAAAACAACAATAACAAAGGCTTTGTTACAAAGCTCTTAACTATTGGCGGCATCAAGACACTCTGAAAAAAGTTGAGAGATCTTGCTGGCTGTGGTGGAAAAAGAAAAGAATTAAGCATCTTCACAGAAGAGGACAGGCTGGGGGATTCAGGCGCTCGCATTGGCAGCAAGACGGCACAGAGCAAACACAAGTTATTACACAGGACTGGGTCTTGATAATAAGCGCGCTAGAAATAACCAAGCAATATTGTGGAGCGCAGGAAGCGGAAGGAGGAATTGCATGAGCACACATCTCCGACAGCAGCAGCAAGTTGGGAATGGACACACAAGATTGTGGAACGGCAGAGGGGACTCACTACCCCTCCTCAAGTGCAGAAAGTGGCACTGGCTCATTGGGCTCATTAAGTAGCGCCAACACCTGGTCAAACCAGGGTTATGTGGCACGATCTAGAGTGGCCAAAACCTGGCCCACATCCCCACAAATAATAAATAATTGTATGCAACAGAAGGGCTTTGATGAGGGGATGTTATCCCCGGGCCACAGGGTTGGCAACCTCAGCAGGAGTCCTCGAGGGGTCGGCAGGAATGACATCGGAACACAGCCCCATAGCCCCAAAAAGAGGCAATGGCAATTGTGGCAAAATGCCACAAGGAATGGAATAAAAGAGGACAAGCAACTAACGCCTCAGTAAGAGGCAATTCTAAGGACGACAATAAGGAGTGCAAATAGCCCCAATGCCTCGAGATGAGGCGATGGCAATTGTGGCAAAAAGCCACAAGGAATGGAAGTAAAGAGGACATGAAGCTAACACCACAGCAAGAGGCGATGTAAAAGACAACAAGAAGGAGAGAAAAACATGGATTAACCCGCTGCTGCAAATGCTACAGTAAAAGTGAGTACATCAGGTGCCAAGTAATGTTCAGGGCGGGTGATCCCATCGCTGGGTTTGTTGTAGGCAATGTTAGATGGGAAATTATATTGTGCCTTCCTTACTGTATATATTGGCCTAAGCCCAGTCGCTCTGCAAAGAAATCCGCGTTGCAAGGTTCTGACCTTAGATCGATCAAGCCGCCATTTTAGGTTCATCTGCCATTTTGATTCTTGCTCCAAAGTCACCCTGTGTTCTAAGATGGTGGATAGTGTTCTTCTGCTTGTACTATGGCCGTCGTGACCTCTGTAAACGAGTTAATGCTTAAACTGCCCTTAGGCCAAATATTAGGGTCATGTAATGAGACCTTTTCCTTTGTTGACCTATAGATCGAGGATTACCTGTGCCAAAGTAACTGATCCGCAAGCATATATTAAGCACAATGTTGTGTAAATACTAAACGAGAACACTTGTTGAACTGCATTGTATTAAAATATGTACTAAGGCTTATGTTAGATCCGAGAATATACTGTTGCTATTGTGATTTGTTGAAAATGTAAATTGAAGGTGCTCCATATGCATATAGCTGGGCGAGTCAGAGGTGAACTCGGCACGAACCCTAGATTGGGAATTATTAATGTACAGAGGGGCTGAACATTATGTTACAAAACTGTATAAAAGAGCGAATATTCTGATGTACAGTCCCACTCACTTCACACACCGAACAGTGCTGGTATTCGCTGTGTTGTACTGAGGGCCTGATAGCTATCTGTTGCTTTGTCCTTTGAAAACTGTTCAGTTGTAGAATACAGATCTGTGTATCTTTGTAAGCCTGTGTTGGTGTATTTCCTTTTGGGGTACTCAGCCTCGATATTCTCTTTTTGCTTTTACAGTAATAGCACCTCTTGAGAGCGGGAGGTTAACGCAACATGTTCTTTCTGTGCAAAGGTAAGCTACTCCAATTATATGGCACTGTGTAGCCGCTAAAATAGCTCAGCAAGCTGAGCTCCCACCCCCTGCAAACTAGATAAGAAAGACATGCTAGGCGGAAACTATTGGCTGGGCTTGTTAAGGGCAATACCGGAGCGCCAACACTCGAGGGGCATAATGGTATGTATGTGTTGGATAAGGAGGAGGTAAGGCACATAGTAGCATCTGTAATAGAACACCATGGGCATGTACCGCCCCTCCATACGCCTCAGAAGAGGATATCACAGTTTCATTTGGTTTCATGTCCCACTGGGTTGTTATGGGCTTCACTAGAGTTAGGGTCTCTCCTAAGGTCGTGAAGTCATGGTTCAGTATGTAAAATCATATTACATCTCACTACAAAGGTAACGATTATGGGCAACTTCTGAAGGACGGGTCAGGGCTCGCATCAAGAGGCCAAGCTTATACCCTCCACCCCCCCTGCCTCTAAGTGAGCAGGCCCATGTATTTTAAACAATACACTAGGCTACACTGCTGCTCAGGTAAATATAGAGAAAGTAGAGCAGGCACCAAGATAAAAAGATATAAATCACAGAAATGCCGAATAGAAGGAAGCTAACAAATGCATCCCCAGAGGCAACTGAAAATAACCAAATCACACGTACAGGGGGCTGAATTAAAGGTGAGTACGGTGAAAGCGAAAACCCAAGAATCAAGAATTAAGGAAGAAAAGGAATAAAATAACCAAAAAGGCAAATGCCTCACAAAGCAGGAATATATAAAAGACAAAAAGAAAGTGGTCAAAAGAAGAAAGCCAGTGCTAAAAACCTACCATCTACTAATGCAACGCAAGAGGCCAATCATAAAAAGGCATTATATAGCAAAAATTGCCTAATAAGGCCGCAAAATGGGGCTAAACACATAAAAAGACCGGCAAAAGACAAACGCCTCACCAAAGGGGCAGATCTGGAGGACAGGCGCCAGAGATCCCCAACTGCACAACCAACTGAAACCTTAGGAGGTGAAACCATAGCCAGGCATGTCAGTAGTGGTCCCTGGGGGATTTCCATCCCGCACCGCACAGCAAGATCACTGATGGAATACAGAGGTATTGTAGTTTTAAATTACACCCAGGGGGTTTCCGCAAAGGAGCTACCTCAGCCAAACAGTGGGTCTGTGTGGTGCGGACAGAGGCCAGGAGAGCCGAACCAACACTCAGAGAAATTGTTCCTTTATAGACAACGAGGAGGGAATACAATTTTGTTGGCCTCCGGCAGTAAAAGGCGCTACAGAGGATATATTTTGGGGGGACCTGAGGGGCTTTAAACCCCCTGAGGGTGGTGGCAGGGATCAGCCTCTAGTTGGCCCTAAGTGGAAGTAGGGTCCTCGCTCACCTGATCCCTTGTTCCCCAAAATATTTGTGTTAGATTATCATTACATTTTGTTGGCTCGTTTTCTTTCCACTATAGCTCATGACATAATAAAGCTTGTGGCCAAAGTTTTTCCACCTTGCCTGTGGTTTGGCTTCCTTGTTATGGCGCTGTCATTACTGTCACCTGTTACACCATGCATGGCTCCCCCACACTAAAACACTTGCAGGCTTATAAACATGGGCCCTCCAGAGGTAGAAAGCAGGGAGGTGGGCTCTGTCGTGAGCCCGGACGTGGGCAGCAGCTTTTCAGATGTGCAAGAGCAGTGTCATTGCTGCCACATTATAAAAGATAGGCGATATTCATTAAAAAAAAAAACTCCCTCCATCCCGCTAGTAGACACACTACCAAATTGTGAATAGTGGATAAACAGGTCAGGCACCAATGAAGAACTTAAGATTAAGGGTTTGAAGCAGGCAACAATTAAAAAGGTATATAGCGCACAAGAATACTCAAAGAAATAAGTTATCATATGCCTTACTGGTTTTAATTAAATGAAATAAACCGCAGGGGCAGGTTGTCAAACTTAAGGTGAGTTTTATTTAAGCTTAAACCCAGGAATGAACCACTTAGGGTGGATAGGCATAAATAACCAAAAAGGCAAACTTCTCACAATCAGGGGAAAAATATCAAGATGGGGTAAATTGTCCAGGGGGAGGATAGCAAAGTCATAAGTTTCAACTAGCAATAACACCGCATTTGGCAATTTCAAAGAAAGTAAGTATCATATACCTTGCAGGATATAATTGAATAACCAAAACCACAGGAGCAGGTTGCCTAACTTGAGGTGAGTTTGATGAAAACTGAGGCCCAGTAAATGCCTCACTGGATTTAATTGAGATAACCAAACCACAGGGGCAGGTTGACAAACTTGAGGTAAAGTTTGATGAAAGCGGAAGACAAGTAAATGTCTCAATGGAGTTATTTAAATCACCAAACCACGGTGCCAGGTTGCCATACTTGAGGTAAAGTTTGATGAAAGCAGAAGCCCAGTTATCAACCAATAAGGAGGAAAAGCCATAAATAACCAATAAGGCTAACGCTGTACAAAACGAAAAATCTGCTAAATAACCAAAGTGCAAGGACAGGTCGCAAAACTTGAACTAAGTTTGACGAAAGCAGAAGCCCGGGAATCCATCACTGGGGAAAAAATCTGCCAGCAGGAGAAGGCAAAATGCCTCTTCAGGGGGGCATGGGAAGGGCAATCCCCAAAAATGGAATTCAGTTTAATGAAAGCCAAGGCTCAAGAATCCACCACTGAAGATAAAATGAGTAGCGCCTCACAAGGGGCCATATCCCAAGTGGATCATAGAGAGAAAAGGAATGCCCCAAAAAACTTGATTAAGCTTGATGAAAACAGAAGCTCAAGAATCCACCTCTAAGGATAAATGATTAATAATGCCTCACAAGGGGCCAAATCCCAAGTCAATCATGGAGCAAAAAAGAATGGCCCATCACCCACAGGGGCAGCATATTAGGGAGCTGTGCTCCCTTGTCTAGATATTGGCACTAACCAAGGAAGCAACAGCTCCGCCAGCATTTCCTTTTCACAAGGTAAGAGAATCTTCACCCCAATATTCCACGCCAGGACAGCCCTCACCGAAATCACACAGCACTTGGCACTCGGTTTATAACCATCTCGGGAATCGATGACAGCACTGATTAGCCCGCCCATATAGCCGCGACAACCAGCGTTGCCTACCGCCATGGACGGCGCGGCCTCACGCATCGCATGAGCCAGTAGGCACCAAAACAGCCGTGATATATGCAGGAAGGCACTGGCATAATCACTACGCACAAATGCAGTCATCGCCATGACCCATAATGACCAGAATTGATGCAAAGGCACTCGGGACATGGAACAAGACTCATCTGGGTCAGACCACGCACTACTTCCTCGCCCAGCACGACCTCCACGATCAGCACTAGGCTGAAGTTGCATACTGGCCCCAAGAATACTAACAGGCCACCACAAAACGATGGAGATCTGTCACAGCATTAGGCTGACGTTACAATATGGTTCCCAGAAGACTGCTAAAAACTGCAGGACCATCAACGCAAGTTCATTCGCAACCGTTACTAGCCTCAAGCACAACACCAGGCCGCCATCAAACAATGGAGACCAGGCACTCATTGGATCACTAACAATTGCCAAGATCTCACTCCCGCACAATCCTCACCACACGCACACGATTGCAGAATTAGACCAGGGGGCTCTGGTACCCAATTCGAGGACGGCAAAGATGCTACCACCAACACTGTCTGTCTTATCACTAGGCACTAGCATTTCACATACACTTCACCACGTGGAACCTCCACCTATGTAAAATCTATCATTAATGCTGCCAATCCACTTACCAATAGGTCCACTGAGGACCCCAGTTGTGAAAACACAGGACCTGCACAGACCACATATGGGACCCCACCAGGGGCACGACCCACCTAATACCTTAGGTAAGACAACTCCAAAAGATACTGAATACGTTCCACAAGTACCAACTATACCGCTCTAACATGGATCTGTTCTCCCTTCTTCCCCCTCTCTTCTCTCCTTTCTTCTCTGTTGGCCATGCCCAATGTACATATGACAACAATTATTGTATAAAAAACATGTATCGCAATATCAATGTGCACTTAATGTTTTATAAATAACACTCCATTGAACACAATAACACTGTTTCACACTCTGCACTTACATGTCACTTCAGACACATGTCACGAATTTCAAACAAACTGCTGGATATGTGTGTCATTTTAAAATAACTTCAGCCTTGATAAAGACCCGCAAGGTCGAAACACATGTCGGCTGACCACAATTGGGACTATGAGTCCACATTCAAATTGATATATGCAGGAAGGCACTGGCATAATCACTACGCACAAATGCAGTCATCGCCATGGCCCATAATGACCAGAATTGATGCAAAGGCACTCGGGACATGGAACAAGACTCATCTGGGTCAGACCACGCACTACTTCCTCGCCCAGCACGACCTCCACGATCAGCACTAGGCTGAAGTTGCATACTGGCCCCAAGAATACTAACAGGCCACCATAAAACGATGGAGATCTGTCACAGCATTAGGCTGACGTCACAATATGGTTCCCAGAAGACTGCTAAAAACTGCAGGACCATCAACGCAAGTTCATTCGCAACCGTTACTAGCCTCAAGCACAACACCAGGCCGCCATCAAACAATGGAGACCAGGCACCCAATGGATCACTAACAATTGCCAAGATCTCACTCCAGCACAATCCTCACCACACGCACACGATTGCAGAATTAGACCAGGGGGCTCTGGTACCCAATTCGAGGACGGCAAAGATGCTACCACCAACACTGTCTGTCTTATCACTAGGCACTAGCATTTCACATACACTTCACCACGTGGAACCTCCACCTATGTAAAATCTATCATTAATGCTGCCAATCCACTTACCAATAGGTCCACTGAGGACCCCAGTTGTGAAAACACAGGACTTGCACAGACCACATACGGGACCCCACCAGGGGCAAGACCCACCTAATACCTTAGGTAAGACAACTCCAAAAGATACTGAATACGTTCCACAAGTACCAACTATACCGCTCTACCATGGATCTGTTCTCCCTTCTTCCCCCTCTCTTCTCTCCTTTCTTCTCTGTTGGCCATGCCCAATGTACAAATGACAACAATTATTGTATAAAAAACATGTATCGCAATATCAATGTGCACTTAATGTTTTATAAATAACAATCCATTGAACACAATAACACTGTTTCACACTCTGCACTTACATGTCACTTCACACACATGTCAAGAATTTCAAACAAACTGCTGGATATGTGTGTCATTTTAAAATAACTTCAGCCTTGATAAAGACCCACAAGGTCGAAATACATGTCGGCTGACCACAATTGGGACTATGAGTCCACATTCAAATTGATAAATAAACCTGCACTTGTTAAAACACAGAGTGTGGAGAATCTACTTTTCTCAAAATTAAAACTGTGAGGTAGCCAGAAACCCCTCCCCCTTTATTTATATATACAGAACACCAAGACAGTTATGGGGGGTTTAAAAAGGTTTGCAAAAACCCTTTCACCTGAAATGTGAAAGTGGGAAAGTCCATTTGAGACAAGTCACACATTCCACAAATCCAACTAGTAGTAGTTGAAGTTCACCCCAGTTCTGAGCCACAACAGCAACGCATTTTGGAGATGCAAATTAGTCCAAATGCAAACCTTTTCGCCAGGAAATAATCTTTGTCTTAGAAGGCAGTGCTACTTCATACATAGCATAATCAACCCAAGATAGACATTTGCAAGGCTTTCAGGACAACTACAAACCTGGTTTCACCCTTATTAGGGATCATCAGTGCAGTATGGTCCTGACAGCGTTGTGGTTGGAGTATTTGGTCATGCTTGCACACACTAAATAAAGTTATGGTGGGTTTAGAAATGTTTGAAAAAAAAGCCTTTCACCTCGCATTGTAATAACACATATTCAAGAATGCTGATATGCATGTCCGGTTTTAAAACATGTGAACTACATTCTGTGCACAGCATCTGAAAAAGATACATGAAGAAAATGTTGTAATGTCAGCAGATCATTTATAACAAAAGTGCATTTATTCACAGTAAATGACATGACACAAAAATAGATATTTTAAATTACATGAAAGTATCCAGCCCAATCTGGGATGAAAATCACATCATTTTATAGAAAGTAAAAAACGAAATTGGGGACTGCATTGTGTCTGTTTTGCTTTACAGGATGGCAAATCAGCTTTTTATAAAGATACATACAGAGACATGAAATATAAGTCTTTAACCAGACTTTAATTACAAAAATGTTATAATGTTCCCCTGTTCAAAGTGATAATTGTAGTGTGGAAATGTAGCAAGCACATGACTTTAAATGATACCTTTTGGTGAATAAAGCTGGCAACATTGCATGGACAGCAAAATTACATTCCTTCCAACCAACAGATACAGGAGGGTGATGGCTTGCTTAGAAGAAATGAAACTCGGCATTTGAAGATGATCTATAATACTTTGACAATGCCTAGATCAAAGGACCAAATGTTTTGCTTTTGTTCTCAGGAGCAAGACCTTCCAGAGGAAAACAAATGTATTGTGTTTATGGTATAGGTAGATTACTGCGTGGAAGATTCCATTGAAAACAATTCATCCCATTATTTCCATTGCATTTTGCTGCAAATGTATGTCGGGGTTTTAGGGGGTCGGGTAGGGTAATAATGTGGATATAGGTGGTTGCTGGGGGTCTCGTCACATGCATTTGCGATGAAATGTCATACAAACAAATACTCAGATGAAATATTCTCGATGAGATAGGAGGAGGAGGGCCATGGCTGACAATACCGTTATCTTATGAAACTGTAATAATAAAGACAACAAAGAAGCTTACTTTTTTTTCGTGATGGATGCAGACTGTAACAATTGGCGATGAGCTTAACTGGCTCTTTCACAGCCACATTGAGCAATGGTAGCTGACACCGCTCTTGGAGTCCTCTGATCCGTTCAATGTTGTGCAACCTACAATCCTGCCAGAAACCCTCATCAAGAAGAAGATGTAAACGGGGCCAGGTAGGACGAAAGTGTTACTTTGTAAGACTTTCTTCAACCAGCAGCCCCAAAACGATCTATGAGGTGCTGGTACAAGCGAATTAGCACAACAAATCGTGAAATGGCTGCTTTAGAAGTAAAAACCCTAAGACATAAGTGAAAGACAACTCGAAGATGTCTAGCAATGCTCAACTATCTCAATAACAACTTTTCGACCCAGCGACATTTGAAGTTAGCACAGAAGCCATATTGTATGGCAACCGTTGGGTGAGATTACCCTCATGGATAAGAGGATCAGAAAAAGAACACAGATAGAAATATCTTTTTTTTTAAACACACAAAAATGACATTCTACAAGCACACCTTAGTAGAAAAGAACATCATGCAAGACTTAGAACCTCCACCCAAGTTCTTAAAAAATTCAGGTTGACCACTGATGCCTTGGCACAGAAGGAAATCTGAATTAGATATATATCTTGAGGCCATAGGTGGAAATAGGCTTTCAGCCTGCAGAGAGAAGGCCATAGTTATGCATAACCTGGGGTCAGAACGTAAGGAAGTATGAAGACATGTACCTCCAATTTTAGAAGCCCATGAAGGGGAATGATTAAATGTATATGAAGAGGTGGTTGCAACTATGGAAAAACCGTATAATAAAAAAGACATGGGTCTCATTACGAGTCTGGGGATAAACCGGCAGGCTGTCACCGGACTCGTGATGAATTACCGCCACCTGACTTGTGGGAATAACCGGGGCATTACAGGCATGGCAGGCCCGTAAATCAGGCAGCGGCAATTGTAACTCCCCATTCCCATTGGGCATGGGGAGGACAGAAGCATGCTTCCGTCAAAGTTTACGGCAGGGTGCAATCCCGCCTGCCAGTTGTGACTTGGCAGGCGGGATGGCACCCTCCCGCAGAACTCGTAGTTGGCGGTCCGGAAACAACAATGCCGGTAAGTTTACCGGCACCGTTGTTTCCGGACCGGCAAACTTGTAATGAGGCCCAGTCTCATTTTAGAGAGACACACATTTTACACAAAGGATAAACTACGGGCAAGTCCAAAGATACATTTTTGGCTTCCCTTAGAGGAATAGCGACACAATGCAATTTTGGGAAATTCTTGAATGAAGTACCAAGAGAAAGAGTATGGGAAGAATTGGAACCTACACTTAATTTGGTTATTTGTGTTGCAAAAAGTATAGAGAGATTATCTGTGGCATGCAAGAAGATAACCAAATGCAGACAACACGTTTGTGCAACTAGTGACAACGGAGGTAGAGGAAAGGACATGAATAAAAAGAGTATGTAGAAAAGATGCTGGTCAACATCAGGTGTTACAGATGTGGAGACTGTGACCACATTGTCACTTCTAAAATCTGTATAGCAATTGGAAAGATTTGAATGTATGTGGCATGATGGGGAATATTGCGAAGGCCCATAGGAACAGAGGTTGCAAAATGAAATGGCAAAGAGAGGAAAGAACTAGTGTTCATAAGTGAAGAAACCATCAGCAGATATGAAGATGAAAGACAGGAATACAGTGTGAGGGTTTTTATTGCAGGATGTCTTGAAGATATGGGACCCAGAAGAAGTTCCAAATGAGTTTGCTAAAATTGAGAGGTCCACTCGTGACATAGAAATTGGAGGAGTAAAGGTGCAGTTAACGGTGGACTGATGTATAAAAATGCATTGCAAACAAAAATTCGCACATAAAATCCTTTTACAAAAGTACCAAGTGTATATTCTAGACATCAAAATGGCATTTTGTCTGATTTGTAGAAAGAATAAAATGTAAACACAGAGAGATTGTAGGCAATGTGAATGTAGCCAACAAGTGTGCACATATCTTAAGCTGGAGGCATCAAGCAGAATTAATGGAATTGAAGCAAAGTGTGAGAGAACAACTGTTAGTGATTGAATTTACAGCAAAAAGAACTGGTTGTAAAACTTCCAGGATTGTTTACAGAGAGGGTTGATGTTTTGAAAAGTTATCAACATCACATAAAATGGAATGAAGGAGCAGAATCAGCCAAATGTGAAAAAAAAATGTAGGTACCCATAAGACTGCTGGGCCCTCTTCAAAATGTACTACAAGATATGATAATGCAAGGAATCATAGACGAGGCTGAAAGTTCAGAGTGGGTGGCTCCTGTGGTGAATGTTGAGAAACCTGACAATGGGCCTCATTCCGAGGCTGGAGCTATCCATGGAGTAAAGAGCACCATGGTAAGCAACCATGGAGCTATTTACTCCATGGAAATCCGGCATGGTGAATGGAGTAATTACCGGTCCATTCCAAGGTTGGAGGGACCGGTAATTCCCCATTCACCATACCGGTTCCCCATCCCCATTCCTGCCCCCATAGGGCTCAATGGGAATGTGGAAGGAGTAAATTACGGCACCGTAAATTACGGTGCCGTAATTTACTCCAAGGTCCCTTTGCGGGTTGGATTTTTAACGCCTGCTAAAAGCAGGCGTTAAATGCCAACCCGCAAAAGGGAACTCGGAATATGGTGGTAAGTGTTAACGGTCACCGTTGCCATTAACGGTGACCGTTAACCCTTACCTCCAGCCTCGGAATGAGGCCCAATGGCATTATACTATTCATAGACCTTAGAGGGTTACATGGCAGCATAGTTGTAGATGTGCATCCTCTACCAAACATAATGGAAATTATACATAACATCCAGGATGCTGCAATATGTTCAACAATAGACTTATGAAGTGCTTACCACCAAATTGAATTAACCGAAGAAAGCAAATACTTGACTACTTATATTACACACTGCGGGTTGTTCAGATTCAATAGGATGTTCTATGGTTTAGCATCTGCTTTTTCAGTATTTCTGAAACTGATAGGCAAACTATTCAAAGTGATACCTGGTGCCATGTACTTTCAAGATGACATATTAATATACACTAAGGATGAGGTGGAACAGGAAAAGAGATTAAGAATAGTACTGTAACAACTGCAAGAATGAACGTTACAATACAAAAATGCACGCTTTATCAATCGTAAGTAGAATACATAGGGCACAATTTGTCATTTTGGGGACTTTGTGAACATTGCACCAAGTTCATGGAGGATTTTGCATCAATAGTTGCACCCTTGATGGAGTTGATGAGGAAAGCGGAAAGGTTTGACTGGAAGCAGATGCAGCAAATAGCTTTCAAGAGTGTGAAAGAATGTATAATGGGAGCTCCCACTTTGAAATCCTTTGATACCAAGAAGAAGACAATGGGCCTCATTCCGAGTACGGCGCTAACCAATGGCGCTATTAACGCCTTGGTTGACGCCGTACCCGGACCGGCAGCGCCTTGGTGGTTGGCGGAATTACCGCCCCATTCCAAGGTTGGCGGGGCGGTAATTCCCCAATCCCCATTTACCCTTCCCCATTCCCATTCTCGCCCCATAGGGCATAATGGGAGTGGGGAAGGCGTCAATTACGCCACCGTAAATTACGGTGGCGTAATTAACATCAAGGTCCCTTAGCGCCATGGTATTTAACGCCTGCTAAAAGCAGGTGTTAAAAGCACCATGGCGCTAAGGGAACTCGGAGTATGGCGGTAAGGGATTACCGCCACCGCTCTCGTTAGCGGTGGCCGCTATCCCTTAACGCCATACTCGGAATGAGGCCCAATAGTGATGGTTGATGCCAACATTTAAGAATTGGGTGCTGTGTTAACACATGAAGTTGATACACTAGAAGTAACAGGCAGTTCTTCATCAAGGACGCATGTGAACAGGGGCTACTCTGTAATAGAAAAGGAAGCATTAGCGTGTGCCTGGAGAATACAAAACCACAGGCAGATTATTTGGGAAGCCCCATTCACATTACTGACATATCATAAACCTCCACTAATGTGGTGACTGTGGGTGGTGCTGAAAAGACATCACTTAGATTGTTCACAATAGTGTCAATATCAATTGAATACAACTAAAAATAGAAAATAGAGGAAAACATAATAAGGTTAGAGAGGCATGTGAGAAAGAGATAATGATGGATGATGCTATACCCATTGTAGAGGTATGTGCTCTGGCTGGGAGTGCTAATACGAAAGAGGATTGGATGAGTGTTTAGAGTAATTACACAATAATACAAGATGTGTCTAGGGATGTAGTGGTGGGGTGGTCTCTCCCCAAGAAACAAAGTGTAAATGTGCAACCGTTTGGAACTGTGGCTGAGGAGTTATCCGTTGAAGGAGGAATTTTGAGGAGGTGGCAGAGAGCGGTCCCTTCAAGGGTTTCAAAGGAACTATTGTGGCTAATGCACATGTGGGTCACTCAGGCAGGAACAAATAACGTATTGTTGCATAACTTTATTCGGCTATAGGGCCATCAAAGTAAACACAAATATATCATGAGCATAACACGGAAATCATACATATCATAAATCACATACAATAAAGATAATAAACGCCAACTGAGGCCCCCAGAACAGAGTCCCATAACTACCAGAGTGTCAGCCCTAGGGCACATTCTGATGTTAACTGCCTCTAATGGAATGAGCTATTGACTAAATAACACTATCTGTTACCCATGCAACCGTTAATGGCCTCCTCAGGTCTTTTCCCAAGTGGGAATGTGTCAGCTCCAGAGAGCAATTGGGGCTGGGCACAATTCCTAAGTGGCACAACATTTCTGTGGGGTTGGCATTCTTACAGAATGTGGGCAGGCAAAATCTTCAGTAGTTGGTAATGGACGTAGAAGTTGATAGGTATGTCAGAGGATGTTGTCCATGTAATGAGAGTGATAAGATTGTAATCACTAAGGTTCCACCATTGGTTCCCTCCGAGATACAAACTGAACCTTGGTTGAGACTTGCCATGGATTTAATGGGACCGTTTTATGGAGCAAGAGCAAGTGCAGAGAAGAGGAACACATTAGTGTTGATGGATTGTAACAGTCATTGGCCTGTAGTGTTATAATGATTGAGGGAGGCAGATGGAGTTTAAGTAGTATAGCCAAAGTGACTGAAACTTGATCATTGATTAGTACAGTGGCGTTTTTGATCAGAGAGGTGGTGGTCTTCTCTCCAAGTAATCAGATATTCCCATCAACCAGATACTTCTAGGAGGATGTGATTCACACCTCTGGAGACGGGCCCTGATTCATGGATTATTTGCACCAAAAGAAATGGGATTTGTGCGCCATTCTGCCCGCAAATCCCCATTTGTTAAACAGGCATTTGCAGGCAGAATGGCGCCCAAATACAGTTTTCTTGGGCACAAATAATCCATGAATCAGAGCCTTGGAGTCTGGCTTAAGCAACAGAAAGTGGCAGTAATCACTCAAAGTGCAGGGACAGTGTCAACAAATGGCCCTGGGCAACCTCATTTCTGAGAGCCTTTCTGACTAAGAGTTCCATGGCAACCACATTCTCAGGAGTCATAAATGGCCCAGCTCTGAGCTTCAAAAGGGACTAATATCATAAGGCTCTTACCAGGCAAGTATTGAAATGTCATTTCATATTGGGATTCATGTCATTACATGTAAAGAAAATGATTGAACTATTTAAAATGAGACATATGAATCCCATTTTCTTAAACAACTTTTAATTGGAAGGTCATAGAAAAACTCTATCTGCAAATTATAAAATGATATTGTTTTGATAACTGTTTAACTATGCAAATTAGACTATTGTAGATATTTGTGCGCTGAAACCTTGCACATCAATGATTCATATGCCTTACGTCTGTGCAGCGAGGCCTTTACTCTGAGCTGAGAAAACAATCTTTGTGGAAAGGTAACAGAGTGTGAAAAGCATAAATCTGTTACAGACACATCACGTTGAAATCACCCTAACATCATTTGATTCACCTTAGTGAGAGCAATCTGACAAACTAATTAGTAACTTGATTACATGTGGGGAACATGATGATTTTGAGAAATTACAATTGTTTAATATAGAAATCTCCAAAATGACAACATATCAACGAGGAGGGAAACTGGGTTTAGATGCTACTCCCATTTGACTGTTGTCTTAATTAATATGTGTGAGAAACCTGATGGTATCCTCACTCCTAAACCCCCTGGATTTTCTTCTCTGGTGACCAGGGAAAGGCCATCACTCATGGGTGTGGAGAAGCGAGTGAGGATCACCTGGGTGTAGAGTCCTTGGGGATTGGGAACGGGGTACTCCCAGGCAAGACATGGCATCCCCCTTTCCCTATTGACAGCTAATCTAAAATGTGCCTGACCTTTATGGGTTATTGTAAATCAGCTCAACTAATTTTCCCTTGTTAAGGATTCTAATTGAGCGTCACACACCGGACCAGGTCTCTTGCCCTTAGCCTAGGATGTAGCGCTCAATTAGAATATGTTTTCTTTATTTCCTAGAATTTGGACTGACCTGGTACCCAACCCGTCTCACACCCCTTTTTACAAATACCCTGGGTTACAATGGACCATGAACCAGGCCAGTTGGTGGGAATACAATATTTATTTATTTTAAATTCAAAGCAAATCACACAATTTTAATACTGGGCAGCAATCACCAATGGGGTGATAATTACAATGTAAACTGATTAAGAACATATCCAAAGCACAGATGAATTGGAGCAATGTTCCTGTTCGGGTAGATAGCACCCGAGTTAGGATTTCACCCTGCAATGCTCCCTCAAACCCTGATGAATGGAATCTTGAGTGGATAGAAAGAAGCAGCAAGGAGACAGGCATACTAGGTAGCAAACAGAATTAAAATCCGACCTTCCCTCACGAAAACCTTTGCTATTGCATAAATAACACTCAGAATTAGTAAATTATTAATTTACATGTGTAGTTGAATAAATTAGATACATGTGAGTTCTAAAAGTATCAGGGATGGAAGAACACTAGCAACTACAAGGCAAGTTATCAACAAAGGGCATACTGTTCAAAAATCAACTTGAAAGTAAGAACACAGTGCAGCCAAAATCACGTTGGAAAGTTGCATTTTCCTCTTTTTACAGTTTTAAATGTCAAAACGGTTTGGGAAAGAAAACGGGTGAAATGGACAGAATCGGAATGAGGTTTTTAGACTGGGTGATATATGCACATCACAGGGATAATAGGAAAGTGAAAGAACGACTCTAGCTGAATAACTGGATGAGATTTTCAATGACATGACATGTGTTTTATGTTGTGGGTTTCCTATGCCTAGGCCCTCCCACAGTTAATTTTGCCAAAATTCAGTTTTGACATAAATTGCACATTTTTACAGTTCTGGTGCTTTTGCAAATCATATAGGCAAATGACACATTCCACACAGAGCATGGCAGTCCAGGTTTGTATGACATTTTTCATCCTTCTAACAGTTTTTCACACTTTTTGACAGGAAATATTTGACTTACAATTCTCTAACATTATACATGAGTACATATTGTCATAAGGCATGTTAGTATTGAATTTCAAAGTGGCACCATATACACTTTCCTCAGAATATGCAATTTTCTGTCATTTCTATCCCCAAAATGCTAGTGAATGCTACCATGTCTTAATTTAAAACCACACAAAATTGCATTTAAACTATAGAACTCTCGTATTACTGTGTTGTCCAGTTGCAGCAATAACAGCCTTAAAGTTTATTAATTTAAATGATCTTTTGAGCCAGATGGCCAGCATTGTCTCAGAAATAAGGGTATCATTTCCAAGGCTGCTCTGGAGTTGGCTTTGAAGCACCCCAGTTGATGTTGAGGGGAGGTGTTATTTGCAATTTCACACCTAAGTGTCCTGGAATCTATTGTACCAGGCTCAAGCCCAGTCACAAAGTCTGACAAGCGTGTGAGACGCTTCCTCTTGGTCCATTCATAGTTTTAAAGGGGCTGGCCCCTTTGGGGTAAGGCAAATCCTGTTCCCAGCAAGCAAATGTTCTTTGAAGCCAAGCAGGAAAACCTGTTCTGTGGCTTCCACAGTAAACGCACTTATGTATTTACTTGTTTATTTTTATCTGAATCAGAAGCAAGTTTGTTGAAATAAGACATCCCATATATGTTTTCAGACAAAAACTGTAGGAGAATTTGTTTTATTGGGGTAAATTTGGGATTTGGTGTTATTTTCTTACATTAAAAATATTGGCAGTAATTTTGCAGTAAACTAGTCTTACATTTATAATGGGTCTGATATCATACTACTTTAGTGCCCATAACTTGTAAGCCTGTATTGGCGGTAATTTTAGTGGTATCTTACTTTGCGGTATTTTCAGAATTATCTTATTCCTGTGGTATAGTGGTGAGCATGTTTTTTTTATACTATAACCCCATCATAAAACAAACCTTTCCTTTCTATTCGAATGTCTTCTAGTCGCCTGTAGAGAGCCCCAGACTTATAACACTCCTGAGAAACCAATGATTTTATTCAAGGCGCCACCTATAGTTTGTGGCTGGCATTACTGGCTTATGTACATCCAGTAACCTATGTGCCAGATTAGGCACCCCTTCCCATCAGCATGCAAGGAAGGACTCACTCATTACATTGCACACACATCCTTTACCTTGTAGATATTTAATACTAACTTTCTCTTGTTTGCTATTTCAATTACAGTGATACATTGGTAAATGCACTACTGCACTGATATAAACCTTCCCTCCGTACTTCACTTACATAAATAATTCACAGATGCATGAATGACAATTTGTATTACATGCTATTTACAATCCATAAAATCTTACCACATAATATTTACAGCATCACCTGCAAGATGAAAGAACAAAACAGAACAAGCAGATATTTTGCAAACATGGCACAAATCTCTTATCAAGGCCAGTAATCTTTGAAGTCCCTGCACAACCTCGCTGTGTTTTGCAGTCCCACTCTCAGTGTGAAATTCCTCCGTACATGTGTGTGGGGAGCGCCAACTGATTATATCTGATTAGATCTAAAGTCAGCGCTGGACCCTCTGAAAACCCTGTCTTTCTGTCTCCTGAACCCAGCACGAACTGCCAACTCTCCTCACTTTTCTTCTTCAGGAAAACTCTGATTCAGCCCTTTGTTGAGGTGGCTTGTCTGCCTACAATTAGTACCAATCAAAATAAAAAGAATATGCACTGTGCCAGCATTCGTCTTCAATACAATGAAGACTTGATTCCAGAGCTACTTTTTCCTTTTGCTTCCTGCATATTTCTGCTCTACAAGCTGAATAAAATGCTAGTGTGCATTTCCTCATGGAAAAAATTAATTTTCAACAGTGCACCCAAAACATTTATTTTACCTCATTGTGCATATAAGACTGTATTATCATTTTAGAAATTAGCACTGTAGTACTGTTAGTAATGTTAATCAGTTATGTATTCTAATGTAGTCGACACACGAAGCATCCAATATAAATTGTGCACCTCATTATTTTAACCTGGCAGCACACTAAGTTTGTCTATGTGTACTCTGAATGCCTGCAGTTTCAAACTGGGCCTGGTTGTGTACTTTGTATGCTAACAATAGCGCTATCTATTATATACTAGCAGAAATGCTATATTCCATATGCTGGCAGTAAAACCCCATATATATCCTTACAAACCCCCCTTGCATTTCTAGGCAAGGACATGGCCTTATTCGGTGTATAGTGATAGCCTCGAATGCAAAAGCATCGAAAGCAAAAGCATTGAAAAAAATGCATTTTTGTTTATTTATTTTTTAATGGGCGGGTCCCCAACCCCTGTTTTTTTACCCCTTAAAACCCATTATAATAAAAATAAAACCTTTACCTTTAAAAAATTACACTTTTTCAGTGCTTTTGCATTTGATGCTTTGTATTCAATGGAATCACTGTATACCCCTTATTCAACAACCCTTTTTATACCTGGTGAATTTTCCTTTTTCTGTCACGTCCCAATGCGGTTTTCTCTTCCATCCAGATTCTAAACATTGTTTGCAGCCCTAGTCAGTTTCTCATCCACAGCAATCTGTTCAAGGCAAAGGTCCACTGATACTGACATAGCACAGAGAAATAGGGTTTCTTTTCAATAGTTCAGCTGTCATATTTTGTTGGAAAGTGAAGTCTTTTTCCCACACGGCTGGGAGTAAAGTTGTTTGTGATTTCATAGATTTTGCCTGACACAGCCTGTCATTTAGTGATAAATACTTTCCTTTGCTGGAGCACAATCTGAATATGGCTGGGCATAGCTGGGTCTCACTGCATCAGAACTGTGCAGCGTTGAACAAATAAAAAGGGCATCAGTCTCCATCATTTTAATGCAAAATATTTCCTTTTTCATTGTTTTCATTTGAAAATTTTGAGCGAGCAGCCAAGCAGCACTGCTTTTCAGTTCTTTTCTTTGGTGTGCATAAGGAAATACACTGGCAGCCTTTCTCAGTGTGTTCCCTATTCCATCTTGCCCAATAGGTGCTTGGCAAAGACAGCACAGCCATCATTTTTAGCTGCAAAATGCAGTTTGATGCAAGGGAATGGCGCTCAAAGGGGCAAGTGCTGCCATTCTGCTCGTAACTGCTGAAGTGCAGATTGGTAATGGAGGGAAATTCTGCTGGGTGGGTAAATGTACCCTACACCCTCATGTGACCCTTGACAGTACTGACACGAGGAATAGTTAGCTGAGAGCAATGAACACTATACCATTTCACCACTTTAGTACTGGGACGAGGAAGATGCCTGCGAAGTGTTGTGAAGGGCAGGCATGTTCCCTTAATCATGGCCAGGAAAGCTTAATTGGGAAAGTACACCTGCAACCTGTTAAAGGGTTGCAGGTGTATAACATGAGAGAGAGAAAACAACACAGAGAGAAGCAGCAGAAAGGCCTGTGTGACCAGCAGAGAACCTTGTTTTGGGATAGGCGAGACACTGGAACGAACTACGATGAGTCGGTCTGTCGTGTGCAACACGCTGAGATGCTGGGGACTGCAGAGAGAGATGGTCTCGTGAAGCATGGCGTTGAAGCTGGGGCTCCATGGAGTGGACTGAGGGCAGAGAAGGGAGCTACTGGAGAGGCCGTCCTTTTCCCTTTCAACAGAAGAGCTTGTTCCCCTGTGTCAATGAGCCAACACAGGAGAGACTGAGGGGCCGTAGTTGGACCCCTGACAGCAGAAGTCTGTAAGCTCTGCGTTGCAGTGAAAGCTATCAATGAGACTGGTACGTTTCTAACAGATGAGAAACCCAGCAAAACTTGGTGCGTGAGTGCCTGAACATTTCCATTATTGAAGTATACTTTGTATCGGAGTGGTCGCGTATCTCAGAGAGAGCATTTTCGAAAGTCTCTGGTTAAAAATATTTCCAGTGTAGGATTACTTTGTATCAGACTAGTGGCATGTCTCATGAAGAAAAATATTGAAAGTCTCAAATTGCTGAGCATTTTATCAAAGTAAAACAAATAAACACTGAACACCAGGCTAAATGGAAATTGAACCTTAAGCAAAACGAATTCACATTAAATACCGAACTGAATAAAAACTTTACAACTAAGCAAAGTCACTACATGTTGAATTTCGAACGGAATGGAACTTTTAAATTAAGCAACATAAAGCCATTGAAGATCAAACTGAATAAAACATTAAAATTAAGCAAAAGTAAGGTGTATTAAATAACAAATTGAAAGAAAGCTTCAAATGGCATGAACATATTTTGAGAGCAGAATTAAAAGGAACCATAAAGCTAAACACATTATAAAGAAAGATAATAAAGCTTTATGGGCCAAGGAAATAAAGAGAATAAAGAGAACAGCCAAGAGGCCCACATGAAAACAATTTATGGAAAAGGACGTAAGTGTGACAGAGAGTAAAGAGAATTCAAGGACATTGTGATGGTGAAGGGAACACTGAATCTTGAGGTACTACCCTTCTTGTCTTGAGGATGGAGGCTCAAGACCCTTTTGTGTTTGTACTGGGTTACTTTGAGAGTTCCAAGACCCTTTTGTGTTTGAACTGTGTTGCTTGGAACTTGGGAAAGGGAACCCTGGTGATTGTTTAGAACGGTATCACCTTCAACCTAAGAAAGGTAACTTAGAAACTGTTTTGTGGAACTGTTTTCAACTTGGGGAAGGGAGCTGAAAGAAAGCTGCTAGCTGGAAGAAGCTCAGAACTTTATTTTGAGCCGTGTTAATTTGGTTGCTGCCATCCCTACATATTTTGAAGATCTGGTTATGAGGGCAAGTATAGGTTTTGAACACAAACAGATTTTAAGTTAAACTCTTTGACTCAGACTTTCCTTAGTTTCATGTAGGATGGGAATTTTAGCAGAGGGCAAGTTAGGCCTTTTTCTATCCTGACATGTAAGTTAATAAACAGTTTTATTTTGAACTTTGAATCTGTTGTCTGTGTCTTGCCTCATGGTGCCTTCACATATGACCAATGAGTATGATGGGATGGAGTTGAGTGATGTCACTTTTGGAAAATTGTCCTATCACATACACAGAAGGTATATTTATTAACCAAATTAAAATAATTGAATCAATTTTTAAAGGTAAACAAATTATGCCTCCATGAAATGACAATGATAAAAAAATAATCAACACGCCAGTCACCTCCATTTTGAAAATGACTGCAATTTTCAAAGCCAAAGTTGTAAAGATAGAAATATTTATAACACACACATCACCACTTTTATTTTTTTTTGTTTACCCTGGATGTGCATGCACCATTGATTAAGAATGCATGAGTGGTTAGTATAAGGCGTTCATTTGTTAAAAGAAACAAATTAATAAAAGAAATCCCTGACTATCCAATTTTCACTACTTCCCCTTTATTGCAGATAGATACCACACCATGGGCATGCCAGAATTTCAACCATGTTCTAAAAACTCAATTGCAACAATTCTGAACTTTCATGTAAATGGCTTGTAGGAAGTAAACGGTATGTTCAACATGTATGTGGGCTAGATTCCCTTCAGTGATGTTTCTATTTAAGCAAACCTTTCTCACTATCAATAAGCAACTTACAAAGGCGAGATTGAATCACTGTTTCCCTTTTGTCTGGAACAATTTAGCATTAAAAACAATATGTTGCTTGATGGTAACAATATGTGCTATGCTGTTCTGTACTTGTACAGAATAGGAGTCAATGGGAACTCCCAATTGGTACACACTATAGGATCTAGTTGACCAAATCTATAATTACAGAAGCACATACACGTATGAAATGTTTACCTATTTCCCAGGATGTACAATGAATTTATATACCCCGGCCCTCAGTAATTACAAATAAAAGGCCCAGGATTTAATCAAATTCCCTTGATAGTATTGCTCCCCTCAGGATTGTTTTCCCTTTAGATCATATTTACATATGAATTTCTTTTGGCTGAATCACAGACATGTGGGCACCCTCTTAAGGACTGGTTCAATTCACCCCCTCTAAGTGTAAGTGGCATCACTCAGCAAGATGGGACTCGCTCTTCTCGGTAGCCTGTCCCTTCTTTCTTCCACCGAAGTAGGCCTGCAACTTTATCTCCCACTCTGCCTCACTTACATGGCTCTGGAAATAATCTGAATAAGTCCATAAGGAAAGCAATCAAGTTTTCCTTCCTGCTGTTTTCAATTCTCTTCTTCCTCTTCATCAGTCAGTGGGTGAATCTAACCCTAGTGAGTGTGTGTTGAATCTTTTATGGACCAAAAACCCTACCTTTTTGAGGTGTGTATAATTTCCCCAATCGAATTGGTCAATGTATATGATTGGACGATGTTCCAAAAGTGACATCACAGTAGACATACCCCTCTGCGGTCATTGGGTACATTACTGAAGGAGGCAGTCTGTTGGGAGTAGCTTATACACCCAGGTTCCATCTCATTTGATGTGATTTCATCTCAGAAATGTCATGCAACTTTCACACTGATAGCATAATTGGTTAATGACTTACAGACTTTTGCTTTTATGTATATAGAAATTATGGTTCCACATCAATGTAACAGGTTCTTCAATGCGAGTACTGGGCTATACGGATCTCTATGTGACAAAATGCAAATTTGTTGCATTTGCATAATAAAAGATTACATTAGAAACATCATTTTTGGTCCTTCTAACAGACATTTTCAAATTGAACATTTCAAAAGAAATAAAAGCTTTCTATGAATTGTAAGAATTATGAGCAAAATAGTAAATCCCAATGTACCTTTTAAAAGACAATTATTTTTCTCACTTACACATATTACATGCAGTCATTAGTTATTCTGCCCACTGCAAAACATCTGGTATTTTTGCATTTGAGCCAGAGCTCAAAGTATAGTATATAGTATTTATGGCCCAGAGGCCTGGTGGTGATCAGGCCCCTTGTCTTTTATGTTTCTGGGGTGTTTATGACTCTAATTTCTGGTCCTCTTTTAATTATTCCTTAGTCTTGCAGCTTCTGTTTAAACGCTATTTTTTTCCAGGTATCTTTATTTCCTTCCTTCAGGAGAGCCTGGAAGATTTAAATGGCAGATTAGAGAAAACAAATCCACTGGTCTAGCTGAAACTCCTATTATTTTTTTTAAAGGTAAAGCCATCCTCCCCCAGGCAGATGCAGGTCATGAAGAAGCCCGCTTAGAATGAACTGCAAGTTGAGCATCCCAGTGTCCTGGTTGCATGACCATCATTACTTATATGACTCAACCTCTTCAAATCCAATCCAGTTCCTTGAGAAGGCAAGGTAGAGCAGTTCTGTTGTTGTTCTGCTGGGGCTGGTGAATTGACAGAATACCAGATGTTAGAGTTCAGTCCTGGCTTCATTTTAATTTGATCCCATTCACAATTGCAGCTTTTCAACATACATGTTCCTGTTTCCCTTGATATTCCCTTTTCACACAACGTGGCAGTTTATCCATTGTATTGGCTGATCAAACCTCTATGAACGGTCTACATTTCAACATCTGTAGGTTTGCAAATCCGGACTCTTTATTTCTGTAAAGGAAAATAAAACCAAGAGAAGTAGAAAATGCAAATTTGTTTTTCACTGTCACATCACCATGTGGTGATTTTAAACTCTGATTGAGCAATACAAGTTGTAAAGTGCTTTTTTTGTCCTTGGAAATGCTAATCCCAGGCCATGTCACTTTATGTTGATTTCTTGGGGCTGACAAACATCAAACATGTTAATAATATTAGTTTCATTGTGATTTAGTCCATAATTAGGACTTTACACATTATAAAAAATATAAAACATATTTAAAACATATACCAGAAATCATGAATCTTATGTAAAACAATGTTATACAATACAGAAATAATACAGTTCAATTCAATGGTTTCTATCATAATGTCACGTTTCATATTACTCTGTGTTATTTAGTATAGCAACAAGGAGGGGAGCAAAGCCATCCAGGAAAACTCTATTTTCCTGGTTTAGGAGCCTATTAAGCTCGATTGTCTATAGGCACATAGATTGTATGATACATAATGCAAGGTGGATGAGCAATCAGTTAGCTTCAGGTCAGATCTAAAGTTATCAAATGAAATAGTTGATACAGCACAGGGAAGCACCTGTCGGCTGTTCAATACAAAAGGGATATTTACTTAAAGCAGGGAAAAAAACAAAAGCACTAAGGACCTTGAGAGCTCTGCTCAGGAGAGTTCCATACTACTAGTCAGGTACAGAGATTTGATATGCTGCCATAACCTGAATAGCGCTTATTGCATAGTGATGGAGTTGGAGTTCAGGCAATAGTCCCAAAAGGAATCTGAAATAATTGCTTCATAATTGTGGGCAAATCTACCCATCATACACATATATAAAGGGCCCAGGCTGGCACATTGAGTTAAAATATGTCTCGCCGATTCCAGTTGATCCATTGTACCACAGACCCGACAGTCTCTACCTTCCCGGGTCACTCCTAAATGGGGCCCCAGGACTGCCATAACCTGTAATTGGTAGATGCACAGTTTTAGCAGAAACTGTCTTGCATCAGGTGCAAGGCCCAGCAGTAGATAGGGCTGGGTGTTCCGGTATCGGTGGATAACGTGTGACATTGCCTCATACACGTTTAACTTTTATAAATGTGTATAATTTCCACACCAGCCCCATCTGTTGAGTTTATGCATAAAAGATTTTTTCAGATGCACATACAGTCTTTCCCTTTTATTTGTCAAGGACCAATCAATTTCTGTAAAGAGGGTTTTGTTCAGTGTTTTCAAATTGGCACCCCGAGGCACCATCTCAGAGTCATAGGGCCTCATTACGACCCTGGCGTTAAGGGTTTAACGGCGCCGTAAAAAGGGTCGGCGCCATTGAATCCTTCACGCTTGATTACGAGGTCCCTTTGCGGGACCCGACCTTAACGGCTGGTTTTTCCAGCCGTTAAAGTAGGGACCCGCAAAGGGACTTTGGTGGTAATAACGGTACCGCAATTTGCGGTACCGTTATTAGCGCCTTCCCCATTCCCATTGAGCCCTATGGGGCAAAAATGGGAATGGGGAAGGGCCATGGCGGCATGGGGAATTACCGCCCCACCAACCTCGGAATGGGGTGGTAATTCCCCATTTCGCCATGGCGGACACTGGCATGGACCATGGTGCTAATAGCACCATGGTCCTCCGCCTGGGTCGTAATGAGGCAAATAGCCCCGTTCCACCAATGCGAGCAATTTACAGGCTGGGCCAACACAACATTTTAAATAGAAACACCCCCTAACCCGAAGGGCCATGCCCCTTAGTGATTTTAAGCCTAACTCTAGGAGGAGAAATTCCATTAAGCACGAGGGTCCCAGTCCCAGTACTGTTTGCCAATAGTGACCCTCAAGTTTGTTTAGCCAAAATAGATCTTGAATGGCTAATGCCTCCAAGCAGGGATGAAGCACTTCTGGTAGAGTTTAACAATCCCAGCAATGCTTAATCTCGCATGTCCCCTGGCAAACTTACTTGCTTGCAAGGTGAGAAGTTTGGCTCGCCTCTTTTTATGGTTGATTATTGACTCGTAATTAATCTGGGTGTCAAACTCCAATCCTAAGTAAGGATAGGAGAAGCAGTAATCAGTGGTGCCAAGTGAGGTATCCATCCAGGTTCTGCTAATTTTTTTATTAGCAATCAAGATTATATTGGTTTTTCGCTGATTAATTGTGACGCCCAACTGGGAGGCATAGATGGTAAGCTCATTAATCATGTTCTTTATCCCAGAGATGATCCGGTCAAATAATATCAAGCTGTCTGCGTATAACATTCCAAAGATAGGTGAATCTCCTATCTTTGGGGGACAGTTAGATCTTGCGGCCATACAGGGAAGAAGATCAGCATTGTACAAATTGTACAATATTGGTGCCGCTACACAGCCTTGCTTAATGCCCAGATTTTTGTGTATAGGATCAGTTGTTTCCCCCTCATTGTTCAATCTAACGCTGGCAGTATTATTGCTATGCAGTAGTATTAATATTTGTAATATCCAGTTTGGTCAATTTAAAGCTCTAAGCTTTGCCCACAAAATCTCCTGGTTTACCTGGTCAAACGCACTACGAAAGTCAATGAAGGCAATATAAAATGTAGGCGCCTTTCTGCTATGTGTGGTATTAATCAGTTGGTCTAAGACTCTAATATTGTGAGTAGTGCCTGAACCAGGTCTAAAGCCGGTCTGGGCAAAGCTTAGAATCCGGTTAGATGTTACCCAAGATTCTGATTCCCTAAGGACTAGAGTCATAAGAATCTTACCTGTGACGTCTAACATGAACAGCAGTCAATAGTTGTCACATTTAACCGGTCGCCCTTTTTATATACCGGAATGAGGACCGATCGCTGCCATGAAGAAGGTAACGTACAAGATCTACAGACTCGAGAGTAGAGGGTTAACAGTACCTGGGACCAATTATCAGGATCCTTTTTTTAACACTGTGTTTTCCAAACTGTTTGTCCCCAGGCATTAGAAGATGTAAGTTTCAATATTGCATTTTTCACAATTCTAAAGCTCAGTGGTAAAGGCCACGTCTCAGGTGGGGACACTACTATCGCGAAGTCAGGCTTTGCCGTATGAAACTTTGCTGAGATAAGAGACCCATTGTTCCCCTGATATGGTCTTCAAAATTCTCAGCATCTGTTCGCCCCTGGCTTTAGCTAGTAAACTTCAAATCCTACAGGAATCCTTACTGCACATTATCTGTACAAACTGCTGTCAAGGTGCTTTTTGCTGAGATAGACGGTAGAATTTCAAGCATTAGTGAAATTTCTGCTTTATGGCCCTTATACTAAGGGCAAACTTAAGGGCCTCACCGGGGTTAGTAATAGCTGCCCTGGTAACTCTGATCTCACATCTCATAGTGTGTTTGTGGTCTCTATTATTAATATCAAAATAGTTGCCTCTCCTGCTTTCCACCTTATGTTGGTCATGTCCTTACCATTGAAAATTAGGTGAGTTAAATGCTGTATCCATTCTTCAATTCGCTCAGGATTTATTCCCCGGAGTGCCTTATCTGCCCTAAAACCTGAGTGAAAGGTAATTAAACTCATCCTTTCAATATTTTTCTGTGTCCAGCGGATCCTGTTCCCTTCATGGTTAGGGATCAGCTCCCTGCTCACACCATTTCTGTCACCCTCCCGGCCCCCACCAATTGACAAGGTTAGGGTGGAATGGTCACGTGAGGTGTTAAGGGAGACCTGTAATTGGGGCACTTGGTCCAATAGGCACTCAGTTACTGCCATTCAGGGTGGCAGATATTTTACCCACCGCTTCCGTACTTATCTACACACTTTGCATTCGAGTCTCCACAGAGTATCACTGGAGAACCCTCTGTTTTAAGGGTGCCAAGAAGTAAGGATGCAATCAAGTTCATCACATATAGACTCTGTGAGATCGGTTCTGGGGGGATCATATATGTTGACCACCAAAATGACCTTATGGACCCCCCAATCACAAAGAGGAGACATTTCGATGGCCAATATATTACCCCTATTGGGGGCCTGATGTATTATTCTTGGGTTAAGGCAGTTTTTAGCACTGATCAGTAGACCACCTGAGGGTCATCCCCGCTCTCCCTTAGAAGCCTGGGATTGGAAGGTAACAAAATCGTCAAATTCTACCTCAAAAGTAACCCATATTTCCTGAAGTAGAAAGATGTCACATGCCATTAGCGATTCTCGAGACCCACCCTCATTAAGCCAATGGTTAAACCCCCTATTGTTCCAGCTTAAAATAGTGTTATTTTACCCAGCTAGCTTCTTTTGTGGTATCATGCTCTTTTGCCATTCCCATCCTTGGTCATTACTGAACTTAACCGAGGATTGCTGGAGCCTTGGTTGGGAAATGGCATTTGACCGGGCACAATTACACTTCATACACCCTACAGGGGTTAGTTCTATGGGTGGGGGTGAGTCCAAAAGGAAGACTGGTGCTGGCGGATAAGTGCGGCTGTTTCAGGGTGGCAACAATGAATCCTCATGATTTTGCCTTCCTGGCAGCGCAAGGGTTCAATGAACTCAAAGTCGCCTGAGTTCAGGATCCGGAGACAGGGGATCTTACTGAACAATGCCATAAGAGCTCTACGATTTAACTGGCTGCTAGATTTTGAGGCATCAAAGCTATGGTAAGTGTTTTCTCGTCAAGCTTAATAATGCAATCAGTCCTGAAACTGCTCTCTTGAGTTGCTTTTGATGACACAGGCGAGGGTTCTAATGCCTCCTCGCGGCCCTTAGCCTGGCTTACCGGTAGGGCTGTGTTTCCCTCAATTGACGATGCTCGGACTTCCAGTGGAGGTAAGACTTTATCCGGGACCATCTCAATTAGCCAACTTGTCAAGGTGCCCACCGTCTTAGCGACCTCCTTTTCCGACGTGCAGCTCTTTTACTTTGCTTCTTAGAAGCATTAGCTTTGCCAGGACGCAGAGTTGAGTTTAATGTTTGTTCTTCGTCTACGGAGATCTCCAGCATAAGTGATCGCCTAAATTTAGACTGTTTAGCAGTTTTTAATTGTAGTCTTTTTGCAATCCTCAATTGTCTTCTAGAAGGGAAGCTCTTAGGAAGGACCTCTTCAGAACCACTGGTGTTTGATGAAGAGCTCCCCTGCTCCTTAGCTTCGGCAGCAGAAGTGTGTGGCTTACTGGGGATTACATTCGGATAACATTCTTCCGGCTTTTGAGTGACTTCTTCCCGTAAGTCGATAATGGGTGGTACTTCCCTTGGTTGAGGTTGTGTCAAAAGTTTATGCATCAGCGTGATAGTGGTCCCCTGGGCTTTCAAATCCTCATGCATTGCTCTGCATAATTTCAATAATATTTTCACTGCGATGTTTAACACTCCAGTACTCTGGGCTGTGCTCAAAGTGTTATGCGTACTGTAGTCCTTATGGGCAGAGGCCGATGATTCGGGACCTGTGTCTTTGTGTAAATTCGAGGTGGCAGAGAAGCATGGATTATTTGATGAGGAAGCTTGGGGGGCACTCAAAAGGGGTTGTGAGGCTGGTCGAGGGGTCGTAGAGCCTGGGCATTCCTCTACTTGAGGTGCCCGAATACCTGGATGAGCAGGCTGGGGCTCATGCTGTGCAGTATTAGTGCCCGAGTCTGAGACTGCTTCCCCCAAAGATGGGCTCCCCGAATGAGCACCGCTAGATTATACTTCCCTGTCCGAGCCCAATGGGAGAGGAGAGAAATTACATTGCAAAGCATAACATAGCTGAAGCAAGGAATAATTATCCAAATCCAATGGTAGGTAACTGTTCTCAGCTTCAACTGGGTTTTTATTCAGATCAGCGTTTTCCAAGGACATCCCCTGGTTGGGAGACTTAATTGGGAAAAATGCATCCAGGGGGCCTTTGCCTGCTGACTTTGCTCCATTAGAACCACCCCCATTGCGCTCTCTATGTTCATGGGGCTCCGATGTGTCTGTACCTGCTCCGGGCTGTTTCCATGGGCGCAGTCCATAGGGCTTCTTTGCACGAGAGACAGCAGCCCCTAGTACGGCTCAGGCATATCTGCATTCAAACCAGACACAGAGCCTCATTACACGGATGGCGTTAACAGTTTACCGGTACCGGTAAGGGTACCAGTGCCGGTAAACCCTTACCGCCTTACTACGAGGTCCCTTTGTGGGTCCCTACCTTAACGGCTGGTTTTACCAGCTGTTAAGGACGGGACCCGCAAAGGGACCTTGGAGGTAATTACGGTACCGCAATTTGCGGTACCGTAATTACCACATTCCCCATTCCCATTGAGCCCTATGGGGGCAAAAATGGGAATGGGGAAGTGCCATGGTGAATGGGGAATTACCGCCCCCACACACCTTGGGATCGGTCATTCACCATGGCAGACTCGGTAAAATACCGGCAGGAACCATGGCGCTAATAGCGCCATGGTTACCGCCTTCTGTGTAATGAGGCCCACAATGTTTAAGGAAACCGTCGAACAGCTGCTGCCACACACAGATAATCTTGTGACGGATGAAGGTTCTCACCCTTCTTAATCCTTTCCACGATTTAGCCGACAAAGCTGGGAGTTGTAACGGTTTGAAACTCAAGAGCATAAGGTACTGTGTTAGAGATTGTCATTGTCGTTGTCAAGAGGGCTCTGATGAATACCCCACTATCACACTCCCACAAGGCTGTGAGAATACTTTGTCTGTAACCAGGGCAAAGAATCTCATACTCCTTGAGCTGACAATCAAGTATTCTTTTAGCACTCTATTCCGGGGGCGATTTAAAATGATTTAGTTAGATCAATAATAGTCTGTGGGGAGATTCAAGGGTAGCAAAATCCGGGTGCTCGGGCCCCTATGCACCCGGGTATGTATGGACATGCAAGTATCCGCTCCGTGTGTGTAGGGCTTTTTGAGCCCAGCCTCCAGAAGTTCAAGCCAATGGAAATGGAAAGCAGACTATCCACGCTGCTTGCAGTTCGTCTTCCCAAAGAATTAAGACAGCAATGAGCAGTACAGAAACACACAGCGCACACTGATGCATTTCCAGCATCACAGTGTGATTATGGCGCACTTATCCAAGCAGATAGTCACGGTAGTATCAGAGTACATTGTGCTGCTGGAAATGCATCAGAGGGACAGGGCCTCCGTATCCTTGTCCTTTACTGCTTTTTATAGTGTGTTCTGTCGTGTTTTCCGAGCAGGAGTTCATGTGGGACTCCTGTCGGTGCAGCTCTCTTTCTTTTGGTTTGGTGAACGGACCCGTGGGATACCCTTATGGCACCCATGGGTGGGGGTACAGCCCTGTGCCCCTAGTGTATGTTTTTGGACACCTGTGGGTGGCCCACAGAGCAGGGTATGGGCTGGTGGCAGCTCCATGCTGAATTTGACAGGTGCGCGGAGTATCCTCCATTTTGGGATACCCCGGCCCTGCCATTGGGATCAGTTGATTCCTGATGGAAAACAAGATGGCCACTGCAGCCTCTTGTTTTCTATTACCCATTCCCTTGTTTTCCCAAAGTCCTGGGAAGCCCTGACTCTGTCCCTTCCCCCTGACTGGCTGTTGGGTGGAAATGCCATATATGGTGTTGTGGTGAAGGCCCGGCCAGACTAGCTGGAGCCTTCCCGGTGATGTATGTTGTGGGTACCTCCTGTGGGTGGGACCCGGGTGAATAGAGTGTGTGACGAATATGCATTCTGTGTTGTGGATGTCTAGTATCTGGTGGTTAACACAATGACTGAGACAGCCCTGCCTGAAACCGGTATGAATGCAGCTTGGAGTGTTGAATGGCTCGGGACTTGTCCCAATACACATAACTTGTTGTGAGTGTCTGGAGAGAAGTGAATGGCCTGAATACCTTGTGTGCCTGATTGGCTCCCTGCCTGTATGAATGCCCGTAGTTGTGATTGGATGCTTGAGTGTGACCCAGCGGAATGAATGGGAGATCAACAGTATATCTGGGGAACTCTCACTGCTAGGAATCATGTTCAGAAGCTGAAGTCCACTACGACGAGTAACTGGAGTAACTGATGCTTGACCTTGAGGCCCTGCTGGACGAGAAGAATTGCTGTTGCTCTCCTTCACAATCTGAAAGCTGCTGTGCTTCCAAGGACTGACCCAGAGAGGACCTGGTAAGGCGCCCTCTTCCCGAGCTACAAGGGACCATCGTGCACCGCTGATCTTTGCCAACATTCCCTGGTAGACAGACCTTTGACAGGCTGCCGACCCGATACGGGGACTGCTGCGGAACTCCAAGAAAAAGCACTCGGACTGTTGTCCGCCACTGTCGATGACCACTGTCACCGACCGGAGCCGCCATGCTCCGGTTTCAATTGATCATCGGACGCTCTTGTCTGCATCATCACCCGCTTTTCTCTCTCTGGAGAAGGCCCGACCGTCAACGCGCCGAGGAGCATCTGCCGGTGGGTTTCCCACAGAGACGCCGACGACTCGACGCCGTTGCTGGGCCACAGTTCTTCATCATCTCTTTGGGGTCCAGAACTATCGCACCGAGGTGCCCCGCACGCCTCTTCCTTGCAGGACGCCAACGCTCTGTTGTCGACGAGCACCGCTTGGAACGAAGCTGCCACTTCACAGCAATAGTTCAACCTGTTCACCATTGGACGTTCGACGACCTGTGACTCCCGGCTCAAAGGGAGGGCACTCAAGAAGGGCCGTCGATTCCCCGACACCGAACGCCGAGGTCCTCGTCACCTCTCGATGATCCGTGGCTCCTGCCTGAAAGGGAGTCACTCAAGAAGGATCGGTCGACGCATCGTCAGAGACCTCTACTCCACCAGGTACATTGGGGGGGTAAAATCTTAATAGGAGGAAGTGAGACTATTGAACATATGGACTGGGCTTGTCATATATATCTTTTATTTACAGGTTGCCCAGGTGGGGGGATCTCCACACAGAACTGTGCCTCGTGGTCGGGGTCAGCATTCTGCCTATTGTTTCAACCATCTTACGTTCCTGCCTATCTCTATTGCTGGTTTCCTCGTTATTAATCTGTGTGACATTTTAACGTACAGTTGATGCACTTTAATGAGATTGAATAACATTCATGGTACCACTTTGGAATTGTACATATTTATCATTATTGACTTCCAAGTACAAAGTGCGTTATTGTGATCGTGTACATACCTTTGAATATTAATTATATAAAGACTGTGTTTTCAGTAATACAGTGTGTGGACATTCCTTTGTGGGGGTTCGGAGACTACACTGTACTTAAGAACCAGCCTGCATCACCTCCTGAGAAGCTAGGTCTTGATTGCTCGACCACGTACCAATAATAGAGAATCCTGGCTGGGGTCCTCTGTGCCTCTCCTCTACCATATAGGGAGCGGAAGTACAGACACCCCCTACCAGTCTTTACATACATAACTTAAGGAAATGTAGGACTGTGGGCTACAAGCCCCAATTCAACATCTTACTCCAGAGCCTATCCCTCTCAACACATTCAAAGGCTTTAGAGTAATCAATGAAGCATACAAACAGGTTGTTCCCTTGTTTTCCTCATTGTGTCGGAGATATGATTTAAAGTAATCATATTGTCCAGGGTGCCAAGACCTGGCCTAAAACCAGTTTTCTGGCAAGATAGTAAATTCCTTTCATTGATCCACGTATTAATGATTTTCAGCATAAGAGTGCAAAAGATCTTACAGCTGGTATCCGCCATGACCAACAGCCAATAATTACCCTGGAAAGTTCTCAAACCCTTTGTGAAGATGGGCACCAATACGGCTTTCCTCCAACTATCTGGAATTTCCCCACTTCACCAAATATTAGTGAACATATTCAAAAAGAGATTCTCCCACTTGATAGGGTTACGTTTGATGAAAGCATTAGCAAACCCATCAGGCCCCGGGGCTCTAGATGCATTCATTTTTATTAAGGATATCGGCCTGGCTAAAGGTCGGCTCTAGATGGTTATTCCTCCACAGCTCTATGTTCAGCCAATGCTCTTTATGCTTCTCGTAATATAGTTGTCTTACATACTCTACCCATTCCTCCACCGGCATCACATTAATATCCGTATTACCATCCTCAATCAGGTGTTGGCTTTACAAGTACCAACATGTCTTTGAATCATTGGTCTTACATAGTTTAAAGATCTTTCTCCAATTAGCATTTCTGATATTGTATGTATGGGCCTTCAGCCAATTCTTATATTACATACGTAGGGTAGCTTCCATTTTATGTTTCTGTTCACAATCCATACCTCTGGTGTATTGTATTCTCCTTATTCCCTCCATCGATCTTTTTTTCTCATTATGGACATCACTTTCATATAAATTAGAGTGTGTCTTCCCTGTATGTTATGTGACACTGACTCTTCTAATAGTCATTAATATCATATCAACCATCTCACCCAGCCCCTTCGTTCCTAGTCGTTCCTAGTCCTACCATATCCTCGCTTTAAATGGGGAGGAGGTTAAACATTTTATCAAATTTCATTAGGTTTTTGTCAGTCCATAATATTCATTCCCACCCACCGAGGGATGGATATTCATTGTTTCACCAATTATATGTTTTTTTTATTTTCTAACTTATTTAATTCACATTTGAGCACTGTGTGATCACTATGATTTCGAATTGTTTCAATTGGTGCACGTATGCCCTCAGTAACAAATATATAATCCACTTGATAACTAACTTTTCCATTGCTCCATGTGGATTCTTGTACATCTGTGCTACCTATGTTTAAGTAGGAGAGTCGCCAATTTCGGAACAATTCTAGCCATAACATTCAATTAGTAATTTGTACCTGAGAGGCATTATATTTCCCACCCTTTCCCACATCTGGTGGAATCATTGCATCAAATTAACCACATAGTTCCTCCCATTTGTCCATGATAATTGTGGCTAGGTGCCTGCAGCATCCAACCTTCAATAGTATCTGAGATCACTTTAATAACTGACCCCACATGTGCCCGCCCAGGGTGGGAGTACACGTTGATAATTAATAATTCATAAAACTTTACCAGGTTTCTTACAATAGCACATAGCACAAAGGGGGAGTTACCAAATGTATCATACTCCCTAATAATCACTGGGCTCTTGGCGCCAATGCATAGTCCCCCTGCTGTGCATCCAGCCCCTCTGCTAACGGCAGGTTTCACCAATAAATTATACCCATTAATCACAATGGTACCACTCTCCCAGGTATCCTGGAATGCAAATATATTGCCATTATCCACAAAGCACGTAGCATCTTTATGAAGGAAAGAGCAGAATCCTCTGGTATTCCAGGAGATAATTACTGGCTCATGTTCCAGCCCCAATTCTCAATTTTCCTCTAAATAATGCCCATTCAGGGTCCACAAAGCGCTGCTCTTTCTTCCCCCTTAGCCTGATCTTTCTTTTATCCATTAATAACGTTACTTACATTATTAATTCTTTTATTCGTTACAGATCACAATTTTATAACCATTCCTCCACAAAGGCACTGCATGTATGCTAATATGTTCGACAATTACTGCCATCACAAACTGCACAATTGCCCGATTTTCCCAACTGCCATATTAATTCGGTCGCTTTTTCTCAATATCAGTTGTTGTGATACCGCAAAGTTGTGCAACCTTGTGCAATCGTTCAAGAATCCACTTCCGATTTAATTAAGGGCTCTCCTCAGATGTATTCATCTCTATGATTTTCATGGATCTGTCTGTGCCCAAAGTCACACCATTGTCTTCATTAGGTTCATGGGAACAGGACCCAGTGTAATCTTTATTAATATTACACATGCCTGATATTTCCATTTCTCCCATATAAGTCTCCTTTTCCCTAGAGGAGAGAGATTCTACCAACTTATTTGTGGCTCTGTTGACATAGTTAACATACCTTTCCCTCAGGACCTCTTCCATTAATCGTTCCTCGGTAAGCATTTCTATTACTGCATCATTCTTGTTGGACTCACTCTCCATCCCATTCAACCATTTACCCATCAACCCATGCTCATTATTTATGGTTTTCCTTGGTGCAGTCTTATTATTATTTGTCTGTTTTAAATCAAACATGTTGCCTTTGGCCTCACATATAACATCCCCTTTTCTTATCTCTTCTAGTGGGGCACTATTCATTCTACTTGGGGCTTTCTTTCCTATATTACCAGGTTTACACTTTTTCTTTGTCCACTTTTGTTTATTTCTTTTTCGGCGAGTGCGTTTTTTACTCCCATTCGCTGTACTTTGTTCCCCCTCGGAGTTAATAACCACATTCATGCTCTTGCTAATGATTTGTTCTTCATTCTCTACTATTTTGATCACAGCACCACACTCAGCCTCTGCTATTGCTAAACTTAACTCACTCAGATTGTCTTCCAATTCACCCTGCTGACCCGCATTTCCTACAATGCACTCTTCTACTCTTCTACTGTTGTATTCGATATTATCCGCAATTCTTGACACCAGTGTGTTCAGCTCTCTATGTTGTTTCAAGAGGCTAGAGCAGAGGGCAAATACAGCGTCCAAAGTTGCTGCTATAGCCTCCAATTCCGTTGCAGTGTTCATGGATCGTTCGTGTGCCTTGTTAGTATCTTCCCAAGAATTATCCTCATCTTCTGTGCTTGATTCGTCCTGTGTCATTATCTCCAAATCGGGTGTTCCAGGCAGATTAGTTCTGTTAACTTTATCCATGTTTTCCAGCAGTTCCACTCTTCTATCTGTCAATTCTTGCACAGTTACTTCTTTTATTCCCAGTGATTGTCTCCGGAATTCGTGGCACATATTTAATAACAAATTATTGTCAATCATGGAGCTGTTTTTAGGAGGGGTTGGGTCTCCCTTATTTAATACCTCACTAGTTTCCTCACTGTCTCTTACTTGTAGCACGATAGGACCACCCTCGTTTAGGCCACCACCAACCTGTTCACTATCTCTGTCTTGCCTCACTGTCATGAAGCTGGATATTTTAGGTTGTTCTAATGTAGTTTTCTCATTTACCAAATTCCTTGTACCTCTGATCCCCACACTCCTTTTTTTTATTTGGGCACAAATCGAGGGGGTGGGCGAACCTGAGGGGTCACGCTCCGATCTCGCATTTTCCTTTTAGTGTTTTGCAAGCAGAGCTTAGGGCCCTTGTTTTTTTAATTAAAATTGGGTATCAAATGCTGGCAGAAAGGTAAATGGGGGGAGGAAGAATGAAAATAGAGGCCAAACCATCCAAACCAATGGTAGGCGGTGGTAAGCCTCTATCTAACTCAAGAGAGTGCCCTCTTCTCACGCACAGACGTTGCCCTACACAGCACAAGCCAACCCCTTACCCGCACACAGCAGCACACAGGAAACAGCAAACAGCTTTTGTTAGTGCACTCTGCTAGATGTGCACGCCTGCTGTTTTTATGCTGCTTCTGGGTAAAGAGGTTGTGGCCACAAGAACGCTAAGGCAAAATCAGAAAAAGGAGGCTACTATAGGTGAAAATTGAGAAATAGGAGCTTATTAGAAGTCCATGACCATGCCCATGTCCATGTAGGCTGTACCTTTGGTGATTTCCTGGCAATTGAGTAAATAGAATTTTAACAGGTCCAATGGGTTCCACGGTCCAGTGGTCAGTGAACAGCACTCGTTAGTGCACTCTGCTAGATGCGCGGCCGCAGATGCGTGCGCCCGCTGTTTTTATGCTGCTTCTGGCTAAAGGTGGCGTGGCCAAATGAGCGCTTTGGTGAATTTCCTGCAATTGAGTAAATAGAATTTTAACAGGCCCAGTGGGTCGCACAGTCCAGTGGTCAGCGAACAGCACTTGTTAGAGCACTCTGCTAAATGCTAGATATTCAATAATACATATGTCCCTGTAGTATATACAAATGTGTATGATTTATTTAATGCACAGATAGCATCATTACATTTCTCTGCTGTCACTCTCACACTCTCACACTCAAACCTATTTGTGCGACAATTACAAATAACTCTTCTATATTCTTGGATTTCTTGGATTTCAAATGATAATTGACCATTTAGGTGCCATCAAATAACGAATCTGGAAGTGAAGGAGTTGAAATGAGGAGCTGAGAGTGGTAACACCTTTGATGTTGCAGGGTGAATTCCATGTTGTTTGAGTTAAGGATGGACAGGAGAGGCTGAGAGTGGAGGGGTGAATTAAAGTGGTCAAAAAGTGGAGGGATAATGTAAAGGCCAGCAAATTGTGTGCATGGTATTAGAGAGGTCTGGAGTGACATGGATGGAAAGAGGGGCTGTAAGTAAATGGCGTATAAAAAGGAAATCTGCGAGTAGTGGAAAAAGAATATGAGCAATATAAGAATGGAGAAGAAGATGATGAGTAGCTGAAAGGTAAGCTAATTTGAGGATGAGGAAGAGTGGAGGATAACTGTGTGATGGGCTGTGAGAGAAGACAATGACACAAAGGCGCACATAGATGACAATGATATAACGAGATAACAGTGGAGGAGATAAAATGATGGGGACTGGGAATAGTTGGATGTATGAGGTTTTGAACGTTGAGCCTGCGCTATCTAGACTTTAGAGAGGGGCGAGGAGTCGAGTGGAATTAGGAGTCTAATAATGGCATTAAGTAGGCTGAGAGTCGAGGGGAGCAAAAAAGGGGCTGATATTATTAGCGATGGAATCAGTGAGGCTAGTACTGGAATGGAGGAGGTCATTTTGAGAGGCAAAAGGTTGAGTGTAAAACTTGAGATTGACTGAATCTGGGGGAGGCTTGTGTGAGCAGAAAGTGGAGGTTATTTAAGGAGGTTTTTGGTTGACGTTAAAGGGGGACTTCTGACAGTAGATGCATTACAATGGGGGAATGAGAAGGGAAGCGATCAAAGGAGGGACAGGCATTGAATAGGTGTAGAGTGAAGGTGATAAAAAATAGCCTATTATGACATGCTATATTACAACAGTTAATATTAGGGTATTCGAGAGTGGTGGGTGAAATGAGAGGATGCAAGTGGAGGGATGAAATAATGGGTCGAGAATAGAAGGAATAATGTTTAATTTAATTTATATTGATGTTATGTTGTGTAATGTTAATGTGATGTAAACCTATAAGGCACTTATCTACAAATGTTGAGCATTGAACAAGTAGGCAGTACAGATAATAGCTGTACAGTTAATATAAGCAAAGCCACAATGCCCTGTTAGATAGAGATATGTTTTGGGGGAAACGGGAAGTAAGGAGGAGAGATGTAAGAAGGGAGTGGGATAAATTAAGGGAGAATTCATCAATTCTTCTCCACAAAAGTAGTGCTTAGGGATAGTGGACAGTAATTGTGCAGGGGAACAACAAGAACAAGCAGAACTGTAGAGAGAGAGAGGGAGAAAGAGAGGGAGGTAGGAGAGCAAAGTTATTGAGGAACACATTTTAAGATGCAACAAATGTAACTGAACGGTTCGTGAAGGGCAAACAGTAAAATAAAGGAAGAGCGGAGGACATTTGATAATGATATAACTGAAACAGGAGATAAACAGCTGAAATTTGGTAAACGAATAGGCGGGAACACCAAATTGAAGGGATGAATAATAGTTGAGATGCTAGAGGATAAAAGGGAGGTTGAGGGTCTTAGCAACTTATAAGGACCCACATGGATGAATATTAGGAATGTTAAAGAGTTGAAAATGACAGATTTGAGCCATAGGAGAGTTGTGTAAAGGAAAGTGAGGAGTCAATTGTGAGCCTAGGTTGAGACCGGAGGGGGGGGGGATGCGACTAATCAAGGAAATAAAGATGGGGGATGATTCAGCCGTATTGAGTGATAGTATCTGGCTTCAGACATCATTGAATCAATTAGAGACAGAAGATTGAATTTGGTAAGAGAAGGAAGAGATGTGTGGGAGAATAATCAGCCGTAAAGTGACAGCCAGTGCCAAATATAAGATAAAAAAAGAAAAAGGAGGAATGGAGGAAATGAAAGGAGGGCCATGGACGGAGGACTGGGTATGACCAGCATGAAGAGGAAGTGAGGAAGATGAAGCACCTGCCTATGATACTTAAAAGACATGTTCCAGAAGAGAGGAACAGGACTATGAACAAGGGACCATAAGCACCAAGGAAGGCATGAGAGCGAATAGTGCATAATAAAAGCGCCGTTAACGTGGTGCGAGAGCTGTGAGAAGATCACGTGTCCCAAATTCCAGAACAGTAATCCAGGACTGATTCAGCCTGGTGAACAATTGGTCAACAATTGCTTGTGCAAATGGTGAAAGCAGCTGTATGCAAAAGAGTATGCGCAATACTGAAACCAATATTGGGCCTACCAACCATTTTGAATCCAGGTTTGTATTACTAAAGGTAATATAAAAGTGATAAACACATCCCATGGAAGATGTAACTTGTTTGATACGCTTTTTGGGCGCTGGGATAAGCCTTAGCGTTACGGTGAGCACTGCATTAAGTAGAAAAATGAAGTATCTTGCATTGTTCACGTGTTTGAATTATCCTGTATCATGGAAGGCTCTTAACAAACATTTGGAGTTTGGAGCAATCCCTTCTGCCAAAATGACTCAACGCGCTAAAAAGGCACCACGCGTCACATGTGTGAATGTTAGCAGGTCTGACTGAGCCCTTAACCCTCCTAAATCGATAAAACAAGTGAAATTAAGTTTGCAAATAATTCCACATATTATGTTGCCTGGAACTTTCAGAATGTTCCCTTTTTGTCAATTTCCGGGCTATTGATGCTGGCATAGCTTGAAAATCTCGTATAGCCGACAGATTGACCAATGAGGGAATGCTGCATTACTCCCGTGGTCCACCAATGCTGGCAGAACTGGCCGGGCTGCACTTCCTGTCATTGCGGGCACCGCCCCTCTTCACCCAGGCCACTACTTAAAGATTCAGCAGGGGTCTTAAATCATCCCCTGCCCTCCTCCACCACACTTCACCTGAACCCGGGTCACGTCTACCTGGCTAGACCCAGGGCATTCAGTCTGTCCCCCTGGCCCCTACGACCGCAATGCTGCGGCTCCAATGCTGGGACTCACCTGCCAGATGCAGCCCTCCATTGACTCCGCCCGCAACATCTGCTCGGATTCTTTACAGGTAACACGTGGCAGACATGGCCCAGCACGATAATTGGAGACCAGCAACTTCCTCGCTCCATCCTCAGGTTGCTACATGCTCCCTTCACCAGCCATATCCCTGCAACCATTGAGGAAGATTCATCATCCACAGGTTTATGTACCGCCCCCCCACCCCAGCATGAAATAGCTTTACAGACCCTGTCCTCGGGGTGCACTGGGAGATGTGGTCCCGTAAACCATGTTGAATGCCCTTGTTGCGCCGGGGTCTTCAACCCGATCTGCAGGATGGATAACTCTGGGTTCAGCCTTTGAGAGAGTCTCCAAAGCTTAGTGATGCTTTATTCACAAAGATATGCACTGCAGAACATCAGGAGATTCCGATCACCATCTCAGATGTGCACCTGCTCCCAGGAGCTACACTTGAGCAAGTCTATGTCAATTCATTTGAAAATAGGTATCTCAAGGATGCTCCAGGCATATTCTGGTTTGCTCCAGTTTTAGGTGCTGCGAGCATAGTACAAAGAAGCAGTTGCAAATCTGAGTTACTCAAGGGAATCCCTTATTTTGCTGCATTGCAAATCTTTACAAATCAGGCACAGTGTCTAGTCAATGTGATGTTTGTAGTGTGCATTATATACATGCAATTCATATTATTATAGTTAAGCAGATGTAGTACATGAACAACCAGCCCTCACTGGGCAGACTACTCTAGCAAACCCTGAGAAGTTGGCACAGTGTAGCAAGATGCAACACAATGTTGCTGATTCACCTAAAGCTGGTGTGTGATGCTGATTAATGTATGCTGAACCAGTGCCTCAAATGGACAGGTCCTTGCTGGTTCGCAGTAGTAACAGCACTTCTCAGCAGAAAGCAGGCACTGCGCCATAGTGAGTACCTGCACTTCTGTATTTCAAGTTAAAGCACTGTGCAGACCTCAACACAGAATAGAGCACATGCACGCACAATGCCCAATGATTATTCCAATATTGCACGGCAGCCTGGCCGAGACTTACGAATCTCCCACAGTTTGCCTGAGCTAAGCCTTGTTAGCTTTTGGGTTGATTAAGCACCATAGAGGAATGCTGCTTTTCCTCTCTGCGTTTACTCTATGGGAAATAACGATTCTGCTGGTTGCCTGACTTTACAGAATAACACATGTGCACACATAACAATGAGGAATAGGTAACATGAGATTATATTTTCGAACGTATATAGCCTTTTGATCGAAACTATTTAAAAGTTTAAAAATGTCATCGATTTCTTTTCACAAAAGAGTGCTCAATTCAGCCTTTTTCCCTTTTTGTACATTATGTTGTTGTATTCGTTTTTCTATTCTGTGTACTTTGAACAGGATGGTTACGAATGCTCCCCAAGCTCCCATTTGGCTCCCCCTAACCCTGCTGCTTTATTCCACTTCTTCCAGCTCACGCCCCCTTAACTCCTACTAACTCACCACTGCCACCTTGGCAATCCCTAACTCACCACTGCCACCCCGGCTATCCTTTCCCACTATCTCACTCCTGACCCCTACTAACTCACCACTGCCACCCTGGCAATCCTCTCCCACTATCTCCCCCCTGACCTCTACTAACTCACCACTGCCACCTTGGCAATCCCTAACTCAACACTGCCACCCTGGCTATCCTCTCCCACTATCCCCCCCCTGACCTCTACTAACTCACCACTGCCACCCTGGCAGTCCTCGTCCACTATCTCCCCCCCTGACCCCTACCAACTCACCACTGCCACCCTGGCAATCCTCACCCACTATCTCCCACCTGACCCCTACTTACTCGCCAGTGCCACCATGGCAATCCTCTCCCACTCTCTCCCCCCTGACCCCTACTAACTCACCACTGCCACCCTGGCAGTCCTCGTCCACTATCTCCCCCCCTGAGCCCTACTAACTTGCCAGTGCCACCCTGGCAATCCTCTCCAACTATCTCCACCCTGACCTCTACTAACTCACCACTGCCACCCTGGCAATCCTCGTCCACTATCTCCCCCTGATCCCTACTATCTCGCCAGTGCCACCCTGGCAATCCTCGTCCACTATCTCCCCCCTGACCCCTACTAACTCACCACTGCCACCCTGGCAATCCTCGTCCACTATCTCCCCCTGACCCCTATTAACTCATCACTGCCACCCTGGCAATCCTCGTCCACTATCTCCTCCATGACCCCTACTAACTCGCCAGTGCCACCCTGGCAATCCTCTCCCACTATCTCCCCCCTGACCCCTACTAACTCACCACTGCCACCCTGGCAATCCTCGTCCACTATCTCCCCCCTGACCCCTACTAACTCGCCAGTGCCACCCTGGCAGTCCTCGTCCACTATCTCCCCCCTGACCACTACTAACTCACCACTGCCACCCTGGCTATCCTCTCCCACTATCTCCCCCCTGAGCCCTACTAACTCGCCACTGCCACCCTGGCAATCCTCTCCCACTATCTCCCCCCTGACCTCTACTAACTCACCACTGCCACCCTGGCAGTCCTCTCCCACTATCTCCCGCCTGACCCCTACTAACTCACCACTGCCATCCGGGCAATCCTTGTCCACTATCTCCCCCCCTGACCCCTACTAACTCACCACTGCCACCCTGGCAATCCTCTCCCGCGATCTCCCCCCTGACCCCTACTAACTCACCACTGCCACCCTGGCAATCCTCGTCCACTATCTCCCCCCTGACCCCTACTAACTCACCACTGTCACCCTGGCAGTCCTCGTCCACTATCTCCCCCTTGACCCCTACTAACTCGCCACTGCCACCCTGGCAATTCTCTCCCACTATCTCCCCCCTGACCTCTACTAACTCACCACTGCCACCCTGGCAATCCTCGTCCACTATCTCCCCCTGACCCCTACTAACTCGCCAGTGCCACCCTGGCAATCCTCGTCCACTATCTCCCCCCTAACACCTACTAACTCACCACTGCCACCCTGGCAATGCTGGTCCACTATCTCCCCCCTGACCCCTACTAACCACTGCCACCCAGGCAATCCTCGTCCACTATCTCCCCCCTGACCCCTACTAACTCGCCAGTGTGAACCTGGCAATCCTCTCCTATTATCTCCCCCCTGGCCCCTACTAACTCACCACTGCCACCCTGGCAATCCTCACCCACGATCTCCCCCCTGACCCCACTAACTCGCCAGTGCCACCCTGGCAATCCTCTCCCACTCTCTCCTCCCTGACCCCTACTAACTCACCACTGCCACCCTGGCAGTCCTCGTCCACTATCTCCCCCCTGAGCCTTACTAACTCGCCAGTGCCACCCTGGCAATCCTCTCCCACTATCTCCACCCTGACCTCTACTAACTCACCACTGCCACCCTGGCAATCCTCGTCCACTATCTCCCCCCTGACCCCTACTAACTCGCCAGTGCCACCCTGGCAATCCTCGTCCACTATCTCCCCCCTGACCCCTACTAACTCACCACTGCCACCCTGGCAATCCTCGTCCACTATCTCCCCCCTGACCCCTACTAACTCACCACTGCCACCCTGGCAATCCTCGTCCACTATCTCCCCCCTGACCCCTACTAACTCGCCAGTGCCACGCTGGCAATCCTCTCCCACTATCTCCCCTCTGACCTCTACTACCTCACCACTGCCACCCTGGCAATCCTCGTCCACTATCTCCCCCCTGACCCTTACTAACTCGCCAGTGCCACCCTGGCAGTCCTTGTCCACTATCTCCCCCCTGACCACTACTAACTCACCACTGCCATCCTGGCTATCCTCTCCCACTATCTCCCCCCCTGACCCCTACTAACTCACCACTGCCACCCTGGCAATCCTCGTCCACTATCTCCCCCCTGAGCCCTACTAACTCGCCACTGCCACCCTGGCAATCCTCTCCCACTACCTCCCCCCTGACCCCTACTAACTCACCACTGCCATCCTGGCAATCCTCGTCCACTATCTCCCCCCTGACCCCTACTAACTCACCACTGCCACCCTGGCAATACTCTCCCACGATCTCCCCCCTGACCCCTACAAACTCGCCAGTGCCACCCTGGCAATCCTCGTCCACTATTTCGCCCCTGACCCCTACTAACTCGCCAGTGCCGCCCTGGCAATCCTCGTCCACTATGTCCCCCCTGACCCCTACTAACTCACCACTGCCACCCTGGCAGTCCTCGTCCACTATCTCCCCCCTGACCTCCACTAACTCGCCACTGCCACCCTGGCAGTCCTCGTCCACTATCTCCACCCCCTGAGCCCTACTAACTCGCCACTGCCACCCTGGCAATCCTCGTCCACTATCTCCCCCCTGATCCCCACTAACTCACCACTGCCACCCTGGCAGTCCTCGTCCACTATCTCCCCCCTGACCCCTACTAACTCGCCAGTGCCACCCTGGCAATCCTCGTCCACTATCTCCCCCCTGATCCCCACTAACTCGCCACTGCCACCCTGGCAATCCTCGTCCACTATCTCCCCCCTGACCCCTACTAACTCGCCAGTGCCACCCTGGCAATCCTCGTCCACTATCTCCCCCCTGACCCCTACTATCTCACCACTGCCACCCTGGCAATCCTCGTCCACTATCTCCCCCCTAACCCCTACTAACTCGCCAGTGCCACCCTGGCAATCCTCTCCCACAATCTCCCCCCTGACCCCTACTAACTCGCCAGTGCCACCCTGGCAATCCTCGTCCACTATCTCCCCCCTGACCCCTACTAACCACTGCCACCCAGGCAATCCTCTCCCACTATCTCCCCCCTGACCCCTACTAACTCACCACTGCCACCCTGGCAATCCTCTCCCACTATCTCCCCCCTGACCCCTACTAACTCGCCAGTGCCACCCTGGAAATCCTCTCCCACTATCTCCCCCCTGACCCCTACTAACTCGCCAGTGCCACCCTGGCAATCCTCTCCCACTATCTCACCCCTGATCCCCACTAACTCACCACTGCCACCCTGGCAGTCCTCGTCCACTGTCTCCCCCTGACCCCTACTAACTCGCCAGTGCCACCCTGGCAATCCTCGTCCACTATCTCACCCCTGATCCCCACTAACTCACCACTGCCACCCTGGCAGTCCTCTCCCACTATCTCCCCCCTTTGAAAAGACGCCAATGGAACGCAAAATGAAGGCATCATTGCCTCACATTACGTGGGCTCTGATTTTCTGAAATAAAAGATTAGGGTTTTGAAATATAGTGCTCGTGCTGTATGGCTAGTGATTGTAAGAGGCAATGGCACTTGTTCGTGTTTCTCAACAGAATGGCAGCAAATATTGTGTATTGCGGTGAGAAACAATTAATATATTTGAGAAACAATGTCATTTAGGCAGCAGAGGAGTCAATTGAGTAGGAGATACGATGAAAGAGGTGGGAAAGCAGGGAGCATGGGAGTCACCCCTTACCACAAAAGGAAGCAGAGGATATAAAAAAAGGCCCCCTCCCATTTAATTCACAACATGTAGTGCACTATATTTAGTAAAACATAGATCCAGTTTATAATGACAACAAGACCGGGTGGATACATGGAACTTATTTGCAACTGACTTGGAGCTCAGAAAGGTTGATGTAACCAGAGAAAGACATATATGATGGCTTGTTTTGTAATTTCCATTCACAAAAAATGGTCACGTGCCAATCTTGTATAAACAGCAGCACTTTCTTGAAGGCAGAGCAAGAATTCCTCTGATCTCTTTGGTGTTCCAGTCTAAAGACTGATGTGCCCCCTTCTGCAGTCACTCACCCGCAGACAGAGTGAGATGCTAGGATAAAGTTTCACTCCTGTCTTGGAAGATATTTTAGACTTGCAATGTTAAGTCCGGCTTTACACGATGACATGCAAAGCAGTTCCATTGACAGACAGACAGACAGGTCGCCAATGCGGCAATGTGGTCTATGTTTGCAGATAACAGCACTTCCGCCCCCTTCTTCATGCACAATTATACGGCATTCCAAACGACATATAGTTAAAAAAATTGGATACAATTACAACTTCAGGCATTCTTGAATAACTTTTCCCACACATGACTCTAAATATAACCCTTTGGAATGTCAATTTTGGGATTGTACATTGCATTTAATGACAGCTGCAGAGTTCCGGGCCGTTATGTGTAAGAAGCCCTTCAAACGAGTCTTAGAGATTGATGGCGAATACGAACTGGCAGATCCATCTCTTCGGCCTATTTCACACCTAAGCCAATCACCATGGAGTCAAAATGAGGCCTCGTTCAGCATCCGTCGGAGCTCAGTAATGGAGACGGACAGTCAATCGCTGCAAGTTGCCATGTATCCCCATATTGAAAAATAGCAGTTGAACTAAATCAGCCCAATGTGAGGTCGCGAAAATTCTGTGTTGCTTTCTACTTAGTGCCGAAACCCTTAGTCACTCACTCTCGGTTTAATTTCACACTTCTGATATTACTCTGGGACTCATTTCCTAAGTCCCTGGGAGGTATCTAAGGCGTAAGAAAATGCAAAGCACATACACATTTGTTTACGCCTCAGATATCACTCTGGGGCATTTTTATTCTTTTTTGTTATTGGAGTTGGAACATGAAAGAGAACTGCTGTCTCTGCCTAAGCCCTTTATTTTATTTTATTTCTTAGAGCGTAAACCTAGCTCAAGCGCAGTGGAGCGCTTTACAGCAGGATTGTGCCAGAATCGGACTTGGAATTGTATACAGTAGCACAATACTATTGGTGGTGGGAGAGAGGGATGTTTATACATCTGGCCGGCATTTTCGAAGGACTCACATATTTTGTGTTTTGCGGAACCTGAGGAAACCTGGGGCATTTTGAGCCTATACCGGGATTGAGTTCCAGATGGTCGGGGCATGGCCGTAGAAGGACTGCTTGCGAGTCTTCTATTTGCAGGCTAGCTTTAACTCCAACATTTTTGATTTATTTGCTATATGAGGTGCCAGAGCCTCCAGTGGAGTGGAGTTTAGCCGCCAAGTACATTGGTGTTTCATTTGAGACTGCTTTGTAAGTGATACATTTTATTTATTTATTTGTATCTATACAATTAGCAAAACTGTTTAAATGTGCGCACAGGGCAACAGGCTGGGGGCAGGGGAGGTAGAAAATGAATTACAAACAACAACAAAAATAATTGCATTAATAGTATAAAAACAAATAGTGAGACTAATGGGGCAGGGGAGACAAACCTACTGTGCCTTGTGAGTGTGCAGAACGTGCAAGTGCAGGAGGAACGGGAGTAAGGGATAGGTGCTGTGGTGCAATGTAGAAGTGCTCGGGGTGAAGTGATAGAAAGAAGAACGTACGTGCAACCTCCCGTGGCCAGGGAGCACCAAGTAAGTGCAGTGAAAAGGCAGTGACTGGGATGGGAGGGTAAGGGCCCTGAGGGTACATAAGGGTCCTACACATCAGTTGCGCTACTGTGTGATTACCAGGGGAGACAGGAGGAGAAGGAAGAAGTAGAGGGAAAGGTCTTGAGGATTTTCCGGAACTTAAGGAGGTCCTGCTGAAGCCAGAGAGGTAGAGGGAGGCTGTTCCAAAGGAGGGCACTTGCTGAGGAAAGTGATCACCCATCCGCTCTCTGTTTAGCAAACGCGCAGGGAGTTGGTGCCAGAGGAATGCAGGAGTCTAGAAGGTGAGTATTTGGTCAGGAAGTGCTAAAGACAGAGTGGTCGCTGTCCCCAGAAAGACTTGTGGATGATACAGAGGTATTTTAATTTAATCTGTGCTGAGACCGTGAGCCAGTGAAGACTTTGTAGGGCAGGAGAGATGCGGTCCTTGGGCTTGAGGCAAAGGATAAGTCTCTCTGCCCTATTCTGGGTAAACTGGATTGGTTGCAGGGTGGACGCAGGACGATTACTGTGCAATAGTCTAGCCTGGAGAGGACCAGAGCACGGGTAATGTTGAGTCTCTGGGGGAAGGTGAGGAAGGGTACATGCAGTTTTGAATATGATCCTGGCAGGTAGGAGGGGCCAGTAAAGCATGTACAGTGTTGGAGAGATACAGTCGAATTTGTGGGTGCCTGTAATCAGGAGGGCTGCAGCATGGTGGGCTACTTTGAGGGGGGCCAGGTGTGCAAGTGGAAGTCCAGTAAGGAGGTCATTTCCCCCATCAATGTGTGAGACAACAAGGGCTTGGACCACTGTATAGAACACATTTGGATGAAGGAAGGGTTTGATTTTGCGGAGTATGTGGATCTGTAGCCATGTGGTTTGGCCATTTTGTGCTATGAGCTTTTAGGAGGAAACGCTTCTCTCAACAATGAAGCCCAGGGATTTGGCTGAGTTTGACAGCTGTTGCATGAGTTGTTTTTTGGTGGGGTACCGATGAGGACAAATTCAGCAAATCCAGACATTTGATGAGGTGTGCAATGTCCTTGGGGCCACTGACCTTAAGGTAAGCTGAGTTTTATCAGCGTACAGATGGATGACTATGTTGTGGACATTTAGGAGACTTCCCAAGGGTTCCATGTATAGCTTGAAGATAATTGGGAATGGAACCTTGGTTGGATCCTAATGAGCACATCTGTATGACCTGGTGCCTATTGGATAAGTAGGTTGCAAACCATTTTAGGACAGTTCCAAAGAAGCCGATCCTATCGGTGAGGAGAGACATGAGTATTTGGTGAGCAACTGTGTCGAAGGCAGCTGAGAGGTATAAGAGGACTAGGAGGCACAAGTCCCCAGTTTCAGTGTTTCTGAGAGCATTGCCTTCCACTTGGATGGTTGCAGTCTCAGTTCTGCATCCCCTTGTGACGAAATGGCTACTGCCCCATGCTCATCCCTCACACCTCTAAAAAACAACAGTGATCACAACCATAAAGCTGAAACAGGCACAGTTAATAGATATATATCTCCTTCACCTGTTATGGTAAAGTGGCCCGAAGGCGGGCTATACTTTTAAGAGCGGGGTGAATGTGAGACCGAAGCAACCAAAGCACAATTGTACAACTGTCCAAAATAAAGGAATGCCCAGCAAGGTTCTATACAAATATATATATACTTTAATCAAACACACCATTTGAAATACAAACAGGACTAGAAAACACCAACAAAACCTGACCCCTGTAAAGAAAGACAGAGAAATGCAGAATGCAATGATTCAAGCACTCTGGGTACTTTGCAGGGGGAAAAGGGCAATAAATCACTTTAATGTTGGAAACAAAGAAACATTTTTGGGAAAAAGGTGCAGATAGGGGGCTTTACCAGTCTCTAAGTGTCATGCATGCTGGACGTGGTCCTACCTCCTACGCTCGTAGAACAGCTAGACCGTTCTATTCCAGATGGCGGTTGTTCGATACGCTGCCGGGAAAACGACGTTTGCACTTTTCACGTCGCTAACTCCACGTGTACTCTGCTTCGTCACGTGAACTACGGCATTACGTATTTAAGCAGCATGGAAACTGCACTCGCTGCTTCTGATCGAATCATTTGGCGTTGTGTAGCTGAACCTCCGGTCTGCATCCTTGCAGGTTACTATAGCTACTTATTGGGCCTTCTATAGCGTGTTTCCGTCACACGCTGATTCCTGGAGCTGTTTGGTCGCGTGTAAATCCACACGCGCACGCTATCTTCAAGCGCTGCTGGTCTGGACTGCATGAATCCTGCTCGCGTGTAAATCCACACGCGCACGCTATCTTCAAGCGCTACTGGACTGGACTGCGTGAATCCTGTTCGCGTGTAAATCCACACGCGCACGCTATCTTCAAGTGCTGCTGGTCTGGACTGCGTGAATCCTGCTCGCGTGTAAAATCCACACGCATATATCGTCTTCGAACGCTGCTGGCCTGGACTGCGTGAATCCTGCTCGCGTGTAAAATCCACACGCATATATTGTCTTCGAGCGCTGCTGGCCTGGACTGCGTGAATCCTGCTCGCGTGTAAAATCCACACGCATATATTGTCTTCGAGCGCTGCTGGTCTGGACTGCGTGAATCCTGCTCGCGTGTAAAATCCACACGCATATATTGTCTTCGAGCGCTGCTGGTCTGGACTACGTGAATCCTGCTCGCGTGTAAAATCCACACGCGCACGCTATCTTCAAGTGCTGCTGTCCTGGACTGCGTGAATCCTAATCGCGTGTAAATCCACACGCACGCGCTCTTTTCTTCGCGGCTGTACATAACCGCGTGAACTTTGTTTATACCTTAAAAGGAGCGCTATTTCCAACTCCTGCACCTGTGATATTAACAGGGGGAGTGATTCATTTCTATACTTTACTCTACGTGGGAAGGAAGCTTTTCAAATTGGAAGGTGACAGTGAACAGTACTTTGGACGCTATCCTGTGGTGCATCAACCCGGTATCTAGCGTGAGCCTCGTTCCGTTCGGGATAAGTCTCCCTTACTAATCTTCCCTTCCTTGTCGTTTGTTCTACCTTGGATTCCTCAAGAGACTCTGCTGGATTCGTTCTGCCCTAGACTCAAGGTCAGTGTGTGTATTCATGACATTTTCTATTCCATCATACCCAGGTTGGGGGCAGTTATTCATGATACTTTATTTTGTTCTAGGCTGACTTCCTATACCTTACCCACGCCCTTTCCAGTGATCCATCGGTCTGCCTGTTTTACCGGTCAGAGAGTTGTATCATTTGGAAGGTCTTAACTTGACTTCACAACTATCAAAACACGTGAACAGGGATCCGGAAGACCCTACCACCTGTATCCTTTTGAGTACCGTATCCTTTTCAGTTAATACTTGGGTGCTTTCTGACAGAATCAGAAGACATGGAGGGTACGGATCCTTTAGCTGTTTTGACTCAGTTGATCAGCGATTTGAGAAATGAAATGGTTACGGCACAGGACATGTTACGGCACCGTATGGACGTTATGCAAGACGCCATGCACGGTAGTCCTCAGGGAGCACAGGTTCCAATGGCCACTGCATCTGGATCGGGGACTATGACACCCCCACAGGAAACTATCAATGTGGTTATGCCCACTCAGTTTCCCTTGGCCCCTCCGGAACGGTTCACAGGTGATCCCAAAACCTATAGAACCTTCGTTAATCAGTGCCGACTCCATTTTCTTTGCCGTCCTACATCGTTTCCTGACCTAACCACAAAAGCAGCATTCGTGCTTTCCCATTTAGGGGGCACAGCTGCTGCTTGGGCTAACCCTTTGTTGGAAACTAATAGCCCTTTGTTGTACGACTGTGACGATCTCTTGGCTGCTATGAGTAAAGTCTTTGACATGCGTTATGCCACTCAAGCCATGGATCTGGAATTACTTAATCTACAGCAAGGCAATCAGCCTCTTTTGCCTTACATTGCCCGGTTCAATCAACTAACAGCCGAAACTCAATGGCCTGACGGCAAGAAAACGGCTGTTTTCTACAAGGGTCTTTCAGAAGAACTGAAAGATGCCTTATCCACAGTTCCGGTGGTTCCTACGGGATTCACAGAGTTGCTCGATTTGGTTTTACAAATCGATGCCCGAAGGAATGCTCGGAAAGGAGAGAAAAAGCCTTTCATGCAAGCCTCGGGGCGTTCAGAGACACCGGCAGTCCTCTCTAACGACCCCGAACCCATGCAGATTGGCGTCGTGAGAGGCCGGTTGTCCAATACAGAACGAGAGAACCGAAGAAAGAACCATTTATGTATGTATTGCGGTTCTTCTGAGCATTTATTGGCGACATGTCCTAAAAAACCCATCAAGCGTTCGGGAAACGCCAAAACTCGACAATAACAGGGGTCCCTATTTCGAGTGTTTCATCGGACTCCAGTGCCATTCCTAAACACGCACCCATAATTGTTGAGGTGACGTTATGTTGTGGTGAACGAGAATTGGTTTCCAAGGCCATGGTTGATTCCGGAGCCACCAACAATTACATAGACATCACATATGCCAAGAATTGTTCCATACCCCTTGTAAACAAGAACAAACCTGAAACGGTTAATACCGTGGACGGATCTGTTTTGACTTCTGGTATGGTAACCCAGGAGACGGTCTCTGTTCAAATGACATTATCGAATAATCATTCGGAAGAAATCGTCTTCGATGTCATAGCCGCTCCGCAGTACGAGATCATACTTGGTCTTGTGGGGTTAACCCTTCACAATCCCGCCGTTGACTGGGTTTCGGGATTGCTCCAGTATCCTTCGATTCATTGCAATGAACATTGCTTTACCAGTTAGGAGGTGTCAAACAAGCAACACATGTTAGCCTCTATGGTGGGAGCTTCAACTATCAGCGTTGTTCATCAAAGCGACACTACCATACCATGCGAATACGCTGAGTATGCTGATGTCTTTGACAAGGGCCAGGCAGAACAATTGCCTCCCCATCGACAGTACGACTGTCCTATTGAATTGATTCCTGGTGCCAAAATCCCTACAGGCCGTTTGTATTCACTGACCCCAAAAGAAGACGTTGTGTTGAAAGAATACATTGACAAAGCTTTAGCGATGGGTTTCATACGGCCATCACAATCGCCTGCTGCGTCTCCTCTATTCTTTATTCCGAAGAAAGAGGGAGATCTAAGGCCTTGTATAGATTACAGGGCACTTAACGACATCACCATAAAAAACCAATATCCTTTACCACTGATAAACGTTCTATTGGATCAATTAGGTACTTCCAGTTACTTCACCAAATTGGACTTGCGAGGAGCATACAATTTAGTTCGCATTCATGAAGGCGACGAATGGAAGACCGCTTTCAAGACACGGTATGGTCTTTACGAGTATTTGGTGATGCCTTTTGGTCTGTGCAACGCTCCCGCCACTTTTCAATTCTTCATGAATGATATATTCAGGGACATAATGGACCAGTTTGTGGTGATTTATCTGGATGACATTTTGATCTATTCGTCATCTATTTCGGAACACGTCAAACACGTTTCTACAGTCCTACAAAGACTCAGGGAGAACCTACTTTATGTGAAAGCCGAGAAATGCGTCTTTCATTCACAGGAAGTGGAATTCCTGGGCTATGACATTACCAATCTAGGGGCTCGAATGAGCCGTTCCAAGGTGAAGGCCATATTGAATTGGCCGGTTCCGTACAATGTCAAGTCATTACAGTCTTTCTTAGGCTTTGCGAATTTTTATCGCAGATTTATTCATTCCTTCTCCAAAACAGTAGCTCCTTTGACGGCCTTGACTAGTTCTAAAGTTCCTTTCTGTTGGAACTCGAATGCCCAAGCATCATTCGAAAAGTTGAAGGAAGCATTTACCACTGCACCCGTGCTCCAACATCCAGATCCAGATCGCCAGTTTATCGTTGAAGCGGATGCATCCAGTGTCGCTACTGGAGCGGTACTCTCACAAGTTTGCACTGAAACCAAGGAGGAGCACCCAGTGGCTTTCTTCTCTCGCAAACTTACCCCATATGAACGAAACTACACAGTCACTGAGCGGGAACTGCTGGCTATCAAAGATGCCTTCCGAGAATGGCGTCATCATCTTCTTGGGGCCAAGCATCAGGTGTTAGTGTACTCTGACCATAGGAATCTTCAAGCATTCAAATCCATGAAATGCCTTACGGCCCGACAGGCCAGATGGCATGTCTTTTTTGCCCAATACGATTTCCAGGTCACATATCGTCCTGCCCGAGAACACGTTAAGTCGGATGCGTTGTCTCGTATGGGTGAAGAGGCGAAGGAAGAAGCACAAGTACAGAGTCAGTTGTTGGCAGATCATGTAATATGTAGCTGTTCTGTTCAACCATCCTTAAAAACCGAAGTACAAGAGTGGGTAAAAAATCATCCACAAGTTATCCAGGATATGAATCTGGACGTACATAACGGTTTGCCATTCACACAAGGAGTGTTCTACCTACCGACGTCTTCAACGCGGAATAAAGCCCTCAAGTGGAATCATGATTCCTTGATCGCAGCCCATCCTGGACGGAAGAAGACACTAGAACTACTCAAAAGATGGTGCTGGTGGCCGTCCATGTCAAAAGATGTTATAGATCACGTATCAACTTGTTCTGTATGCATCCAATGTAAAAGCACTCCTGGTAAACCAGTGGGCTTACTCCAATCCCTACCTGTCCCTAACAAACCATGGGACATGATATCTATGGACTTTGTGGTAGAACTCCCACCAAACCAGGAATACGATACCATATGGGTTGTAGTGGATTATTTCACTAAATTGGCTCTTTATATTCCCTGTATGGGTTTACCAACCGCTGCTGTTCTGGCTGACCTATTCATCCGACATGTATTTCGTTTCTTTGGTCTACCGTCAGTAATCATTACAGACAGGGGCTCACAGTTTGCGTCACGCTTTTGGAGAGCACTTACCTCTGCATTACTGATTGATGATAGAATGTCCAGTGCTTACCACCCTCAAACTGATGGACAGACCGAAAGGGTCAACTGCACTATGGAACAATATCTGCGGTGTCTATGTCTGCAGTACCAATCGGATTGGCTCACGGTCCTGCCGGCAGCTGAATTCGCATATAACAACTCCTATCATAGTGCCATAGGCACTTCACCGTTCTATGCGCTTTATGGACAGCACCCCCGATCAATACCTCTGGATTCCAGCTTGTCTTTGGATACTCCTGCCGCAGGCCGTACCTTTCGTGATCTGAAGATATTACAGAGGAAAGTGAAGCAGCAATTAGAGCAGGCTAAAAAACGCGACAAGTTCTATGCCGATGCTCATAGAATACCCGCACCCGTCTACAAGGCTGGTATGAAAGTATGGCTGTCCACTAAGAACCTGAGAATTCCAGGCAAAAAGAAATTGTTGCCTAAATACATCGGTCCATATGTAGTGCTCCAGGTGATTAATCCGGCTGCTGTCCGTCTGGCTTTGCCACAACGATGGCGAGTGCATCCCGTGTTCCACGTGTCACTCATTAAGCCATGTTCTGAAGCTACTAGATTGCCTGTCCGGCCTGTTGCTGTTTCTGTGCGGGGTTCGGATGAATACGAAGTACAGGACATACTGGGTATGAGACTACGTTCTGGTAGGCCGTTTTATCTGGTGGACTGGAAGGGCTATGGTCCCGAAGATAGGTCCTGGGAACCTCTTTCTAACATTCATGCTCCTGCTTTATTGAAGCGTTTTCACGCGAGAAGGGGAGAGGTTGCCCCTTTGGGGGATGGCACTGTCATGCATGCTGGACGTGGTCCTACCTCCTACGCTCGTAGAACAGCTAGACCGTTCTATTCCAGATGGCGGTTGTTCGATACGCTGCCGGGAAAACGACGTTTGCACTTTTCACGTCGCTAACTCCACGTGTACTCTGCTTCGTCACGTGAACTACGGCATTACGTATTTAAGCAGCGTGGAAACTGCACTCGCTGCTTCTGATCGAATCATTTGGCGTTGTGTAGCTGAACCTCCGGTCTGCATCCTTGCAGGTTACTATAGCTACTTATTGGGCCTTCTATAGCGTGTTTCCGTCACACGCTGATTCCTGGAGCTGTTTGGTCGCGTGTAAATCCACACGCGCACGCTATCTTCAAGCGCTGCTGGTCTGGACTGCATGAATCCTGCTCGCGTGTAAATCCACATGCGCACGCTATCTTCAAGCGCTACTGGACTGGACTGCGTGAATCCTGTTCGCGTGTAAATCCACACGCGCACGCTATCTTCAAGCGCTGCTGGTCTGGACTGCGTGAATCCTGCTCGCGTGTAAAATCCACACGCATATATTGTCTTCGAGCGCTGCTGGCCTGGACTGCGTGAATCCTGCTCGCGTGTAAAATCCACACGCATATATCGTCTTCGAACGCTGCTGGCCTGGACTGCGTGAATCCTGCTCGCGTGTAAAATCCACACGCATATATTGTCTTCGAGCGCTGCTGGCCTGGACTGCGTGAATCCTGCTCGCGTGTAAAATCCACACGCATATATTGTCTTCGAGCGCTGCTGGTCTGGACTGCGTGAATCCTACTCGCGTGTAAAATCCACACGCATATATTGTCTTCGAGCGCTGCTGGTCTGGACTGCGTGAATCCTGCTCACGTGTAAAATCCACACGCGCACGCTATCTTCAAGCGCTGCTGGCCTGGACTGCGTGAATCCTAATCGCGTGTAAATCCACACGCACGCGCTCTTTTCTTCGCGGCTGTACATAACCGCGTGAACTTTGTTTATACCTTAAAAGGAGCGCTATTTCCAACTCCTGCACCTGTGATATTAACAGGGGGAGTGATTCATTTCTATACTTTACTCTACGTGGGAAGGAAGCTTTTCAAATTGGAAGGTGACAGTGAACAGTACTTTGGACGCTATCCTGTGGTGCATCAACCCGGTATCTAGCGTGAGCCTCGTTCCGTTCGGGATAAGTCTCCCTTACTAATCTTCCCTTCCTTGTCGTTTGTTCTACCTTGGATTCCTCAAGAGACTCTGCTGGATTCGTTCTGCCCTAGACTCAAGGTCAGTGTGTGTATTCATGACATTTTCTATTCCATCATACCCAGGTTGGGGGCAGTTATTCATGATACTTTATTTTGTTCTAGGCTGACTTCCTATACCTTACCCACGCCCTTTCCAGTGATCCATCGCTCTGCCTGTTTTACCGGTCAGAGAGTTGTATCATTTGGAAGGTCTTAACTTGACTTCACAACTATCAAAACACGTGAACAGGGATCCGGAAGACCCTACCACCTGTATCCTTTTGAGTACCGTATCCTTTTCAGTTAATACTTGGGTGCTTTCTGACAGAATCAGAAGACATGGAGGGTACGGATCCTTTAGCTGTTTTGACTCAGTTGATCAGCGATTTGAGAAATGAAATGGTTACGGCACAGGACATGTTACGGCACCGTATGGACGTTATGCAAGACGCCATGCACGGTAGTCCTCAGGGAGCACAGGTTCCAATGGCCACTGCATCTGGATCGGGGACTATGACACCCCCACAGGAAACTATCAATGTGGTTATGCCCACTCAGTTTCCCTTGGCCCCTCCGGAACGGTTCACAGGTGATCCCAAAACCTATAGAACCTTCGTTAATCAGTGCCGACTCCATTTTCTTTGCCGTCCTACATCGTTTCCTGACCTAACCACAAAAGCAGCATTCGTGCTTTCCCATTTAGGGGGCACAGCTGCTGCTTGGGCTAACCCTTTGTTGGAAACTAATAGCCCTTTGTTGTACGACTGTGACGATCTCTTGGCTGCTATGAGTAAAGTCTTTGACATGCGTTATGCCACTCAAGCCATGGATCTGGAATTACTTAATCTACAGCAAGGCAATCAGCCTCTTTTGCCTTACATTGCCCGGTTCAATCAACTAACAGCCGAAACTCAATGGCCTGACGGCAAGAAAACGGCTGTTTTCTACAAGGGTCTTTCAGAAGAACTGAAAGATGCCTTATCCACAGTTCCGGTGGTTCCTACGGGATTCACAGAGTTGCTCGATTTGGTTTTACAAATCGATGCCCGAAGGAATGCTCGGAAAGGAGAGAAAAAGCCTTTCATGCAAGCCTCGGGGCGTTCAGAGACACCGGCAGCCATGCAGATTGGCGTCGTGAGAGGCCGGTTGTCCAATACAGAACGAGAGAACCGAAGAAAGAACCATTTATGTATGTATTGCGGTTCTTCTGAGCATTTATTGGCGACATGTCCTAAAAAACCCATCAAGCGTTCGGGAAACGCCAAAACTCGACAATAACAGGGGTCCCTATTTCGAGTGTTTCATCGGACTCCAGTGCCATTCCTAAACACGCACCCATAATTGTTGAGGTGACGTTACGTTGTGGTGAACGAGAATTGGTTTCCAAGGCCATGGTTGATTCCGGAGCCACCAACAATTACATAGACATCACATATGCCAAGAATTGTTCCATACCCCTTGTAAACAAGAACAAACCTGAAACGGTTAATACCGTGGACGGATCTGTTTTGACTTCTGGTATGGTAACCCAGGAGACGGTCTCTGTTCAAATGACATTATCGAATAATCATTCGGAAGAAATCGTCTTCGATGTCATAGCCGCTCCGCAGTACGAGATCATACTTGGTCTTGCATGGTTAACCCTTCACAATCCCGCCGTTGACTGGGTTTCGGGATTGCTCCAGTATCCTTCGATTCATTGCAATGAACATTGCTTTACCAGTTAGGAGGTGTCAAACAAGCAACACATGTTAGCCTCTATGGTGGGAGCTTCAACTATCAGCGTTGTTCATCAAAGCGACACTACCATACCATGCGAATACGCTGAGTATGCTGATGTCTTTGACAAGGGCCAGGCAGAACAATTGCCTCCCCATCGACAGTACGACTGTCCTATTGAATTGATTCCTGGTGCCAAAATCCCTACAGGCCGTTTGTATTCACTGACCCCAAAAGAAGACGTTGTGTTGAAAGAATACATTGACAAAGCTTTAGCGATGGGTTTCATACGGCCATCACAATCGCCTGCTGCGTCTCCTCTATTCTTTATTCCGAAGAAAGAGGGAGATCTAAGGCCTTGTATAGATTACAGGGCACTTAACGACATCACCATAAAAAACCAATATCCTTTACCACTGATAAACGTTCTATTGGATCAATTAGGTACTTCCAGTTACTTCACCAAATTGGACTTGCGAGGAGCATACAATTTAGTTCGCATTCATGAAGGCGACGAATGGAAGACCGCTTTCAAGACACGGTATGGTCTTTACGAGTATTTGGTGATGCCTTTTGGTCTGTGCAACGCTCCCGCCACTTTTCAATTCTTCATGAATGATATATTCAGGGACATAATGGACCAGTTTGTGGTGATTTATCTGGATGACATTTTGATCTATTCGTCATGTATTTCGGAACACATCAAACACGTTTCTACAGTCCTACAAAGACTCAGGGAGAACCTACTTTATGTGAAAGCCGAGAAATGCGTCTTTCATTCACAGGAAGTGGAATTCCTGGGCTATGACATTACCAATCTAGGGGCTCGAATGAGCCGTTCCAAGGTGAAGGCCATATTGAATTGGCCGGTTCCGTACAATGTCAAGTCATTACAGTCTTTCTTAGGCTTTGCGAATTTTTATCGCAGATTTATTCATTCCTTCTCCAAAACAGTAGCTCCTTTGACGGCCTTGACTAGTTCTAAAGTTCCTTTCTGTTGGAACTCGAATGCCCAAGCATCATTCGAAAAGTTGAAGGAAGCATTTACCACTGCACCCGTGCTCCAACATCCAGATCCAGATCGCCAGTTTATCGTTGAAGCGGATGCATCCAGTGTCGCTACTGGAGCGGTACTCTCACAAGTTTGCACTGAAACCAAGGAGGAGCACCCAGTGGCTTTCTTCTCTCGCAAACTTACCCCATATGAACGAAACTACACAGTCACTGAGCGGGAACTGCTGGCTATCAAAGATGCCTTCCGAGAATGGCGTCATCATCTTCTTGGGGCCAAGCATCAGGTGTTAGTGTACTCTGACCATAGGAATCTTCAAGCATTCAAATCCATGAAATGCCTTACGGCCCGACAGGCCAGATGGCATGTCTTTTTTGCCCAATACGATTTCCAGGTCACATATCGTCCTGCCCGAGAACACGTTAAGTCGGATGCGTTGTCTCGTATGGGTGAAGAGGCGAAGGAAGAAGCACAAGTACAGAGTCAGTTGTTGGCAGATCATGTAATATGTAGCTGTTCTGTTGAACCATCCTTAAAAACCGAAGTACAAGAGTGGGTAAAAAATCATCCACAAGTTATCCAGGATATGAATCTGGACGTACATAACGGTTTGCCATTCACACAAGGAGTGTTCTACCTACCGACGTCTTCAACGCGGAATAAAGCCCTCAAGTGGAATCATGATTCCTTGATCGCAGCCCATCCTGGACGGAAGAAGACACTAGAACTACTCAAAAGATGGTGCTGGTGGCCGTCCATGTCAAAAGATGTTATAGATCACGTATCAACTTGTTCTGTATGCATCCAATGTAAAAGCACTCCTGGTAAACCAGTGGGCTTACTCCAATCCCTACCTGTCCCTAACAAACCATGGGACATGATATCTATGGACTTTGTGGTAGAACTCCCACCAAACCAGGAATACGATACCATATGGGTTGTAGTGGATTATTTCACTAAATTGGCTCTTTATATTCCCTGTATGGGTTTACCAACCGCTGCTGTTCTGGCTGACCTATTCATCCGACATGTATTTCGTTTCTTTGGTCTACCGTCAGTAATCATTACAGACAGGGGCTCACAGTTTGCGTCACGCTTTTGGAGAGCACTTACCTCTGCATTACTGATTGATGATAGAATGTCCAGTGCTTACCACCCTCAAACTGATGGACAGACCGAAAGGGTCAACTGCACTATGGAACAATATCTGCGGTGTCTATGTCTGCAGTACCAATCGGATTGGCTCACGTTCCTGCCGGCAGCTGAATTCGCATATAACAACTCCTATCATAGTGCCATAGGCACTTCACCGTTCTATGCGCTTTATGGACAGCACCCCCGATCAATACCTCTGGATTCCAGCTTGTCTTTGGATACTCCTGCCGCAGGCCGTACCTTTCGTGATCTGAAGATATTACAGAGGAAAGTGAAGCAGCAATTAGAGCAGGCTAAAAAACGCGACAAGTTCTATGCCGATGCTCATAGAATACCCGCACCCGTCTACAAGGCTGGTATGAAAGTATGGCTGTCCACTAAGAACCTGAGAATTCCAGGCAAAAAGAAATTGTTGCCTAAATACATCGGTCCATATGTAGTGCTCCAGGTGATTAATCCGGCTGCTGTCCGTCTGGCTTTGCCACAACGATGGCGAGTGCATCCCGTGTTCCACGTGTCACTCATTAAGCCATGTTCTGAAGCTACTAGATTGCCTGTCCGGCCTGTTGCTGTTTCTGTGCGGGGTTCGGATGAATACGAAGTACAGGACATACTGGGTATGAGACTACGTTCTGGTAGGCCGTTTTATCTGGTGGACTGGAAGGGCTATGGTCCCGAAGATAGGTCCTGGGAACCTCTTTCTAACATTCATGCTCCTGCTTTATTGAAGCGTTTTCACGCGAGAAGGGGAGAGGTTGCCCCTTTGGGGGATGGCACTGTCATGCATGCTGGACGTGGTCCTACCTCCTACGCTCGTAGAACAGCTAGACCGTTCTATTCCAGATGGCGGTTGTTCGATACGCTGCCGGGAAAACGACGTTTGCACTTTTCACGTCGCTAACTCCACGTGTACTCTGCTTCGTCACGTGAACTACGGCATTACGTATTTAAGCAGCGTGGAAACTGCACTCGCTGCTTCTGATCGAATCATTTGGCGTTGTGTAGCTGAACCTCCGGTCTGCATCCTTGCAGGTTACTATAGCTACTTATTGGGCCTTCTATAGCGTGTTTCCATCACACGCTGATTCCTGGAGCTGTTTGGTCGCGTGTAAATCCACACGCGCACGCTATCTTCAAGCGCTGCTGGTCTGGACTGCATGAATCCTGCTCGCGTGTAAATCCACATGCGCACGCTATCTTCAAGCGCTACTGGACTGGACTGCGTGAATCCTGTTCGCGTGTAAATCCACACGCGCACGCTATCTTCAAGCGCTGCTGGTCTGGACTGCGTGAATCCTGCTCGCGTGTAAAATCCACACGCATATATTGTCTTCGAGCGCTGCTGGCCTGGACTGCGTGAATCCTGCTCGCGTGTAAAATCCACACGCATATATCGTCTTCGAACGCTGCTGGCCTGGACTGCGTGAATCCTGCTCGCGTGTAAAATCCACACGCATATATTGTCTTCGAGCGCTGCTGGCCTGGACTGCGTGAATCCTGCTCGCGTGTAAAATCCACACGCATATATTGTCTTCGAGCGCTGCTGGTCTGGACTGCGTGAATCCTGCTCGCGTGTAAAATCCACACGCATATATTGTCTTCGAGCGCTGCTGGTCTGGACTGCGTGAATCCTGCTCGCGTGTAAAATCCACACGCGCATGCTATCTTCAAGCGCTGCTGGCCTGGACTGCGTGAATCCTAATCGCGTGTAAATCCACACGCACGCGCTCTTTTCTTCGCGGCTGTACATAACCGCGTGAACTTTGTTTATACCTTAAAAGGAGCGCTATTTCCAACTCCTGCACCTGTGATATTAACAGGGGGAGTGATTCATTTCTATACTTTACTCTACGTGGGAAGGAAGCTTTTCAAATTGGAAGGTGACAGTGAACAGTACTTTGGACGCTATCCTGTGGTGCATCAACCCGGTATCTAGCGTGAGCCTCGTTCCGTTCGGGTTAAGTCTCCCTTACTAATCTTCCCTTCCTTGTCGTTTGTTCTACCTTGGATTCCTCAAGAGACTCTGCTGGATTCGTTCTGCCCTAGACTCAAGGTCAGTGTGTGTATTCATGACATTTTCTATTCCATCATACCCAGGTTGGGGGCAGTTATTCATGATACTTTATTTTGTTCTAGGCTGACTTCCTATACCTTACCCACGCCCTTTCCAGTGATCCATCGCTCTGCCTGTTTTACCGGTCAGAGAGTTGTATCATTTGGAAGGTCTTAACTTGACTTCACAACTATCAAAACGCGTGAACAGGGATCCGGAAGACCCTACCACCTGTATCCTTTTGAGTACCGTATCCTTTTCAGTTAATACTTGCGTGCTTTCTGACACTAAGGTCATACCAATAGACTAGGCTTCTGGGGACTTCCAACGGTGGTTCGACAGTATTGAACCAGGCCTCTCAACGTTGTGTGAGTGTGTCAAACCAGATTCATTTGCTACAAGTTGCAGTGAACAAGACGGGGAGCAGGCGCAGAGTCCGTTTGGATATGAAGAGCTGCTGTAGTTTCATGCAGCATTTGAAGAATGTGGGTTGATGAGGCCATCAGAGTCGGTTCTGCATTTGTTCAAAGCTTGGAGAAGAAGATATTGGTAGTTCAAAGCATGATTCAAAATGTGGTGGTTCAAAGACTTCCACAGCAACAGGCTTTTTTTTAAGCTGGAGCAATTGACGTACTCAGCTGGTGCAGTGTAGTGTCAAACTGGTTCAAGGAGCAGCAACAGCAGTTCAATGAGGCACAAAGAAGTTCCAAAGGCAGCATCGTGGGTTCTATTGGTTCATATGCATTTGAACGTGGTGGACAATAGTTTGATGAAGTGTTACGCAGTATTAGTGCAGAAAACCAGTTCAGTTTCTATAAGTCACCATCCAGGTGATTATGAAAAAGATGAGACCTTGTTTTCATTCTCCTGCTCTGCGACGGCTAGTTAACACCTGCAGCGAGGTCCTGGGCAGTCCACTCTTGCTCCAGCAGCAGTTAACCCCAATGTTCCCTGTCAGTGGGTAAGGAGCCGAACATGCCTCATCCGTGAAACAGCCTTCTTCACATCAATGGCTGAGCAGTTTGAAAAGGTTAAGTCTCCCAAAAGACATCCAAAGGAAGTCTTCTTGTAGTACAGGAATGAATCAAAGAAGAAAGAGGGGGAGTCACCTTCCTTACAAAAGGCTAATGTCAACATGGGATTAGATGAAAGCGAGCCTGCTTTAAGGAGCCCAATCCCTGCTAATGTAACAAGTGTTTTTTTACTTATTGCATCATCATCAAGTGCATTGTGCTGCATGAAGGAAAGCAACGTCTAGAGAAAAGCAAGCAAGGTGCTGGTATTCATCCCCAACTATGCTGAGCTGCCTGCCCCTGGCTACCTTAACTCTGCCGGGCTTCTCAAGCTCAGAGCACGAAAGGTCTAATGGAATGCAACACCTGGGAGTGAGGCTGGTCCTTTTGTTAAGGATGCACCCTCTGCAACCTGCTTCCCAGACTGCTCCTTTCTTCATTTTTTTACCCCACAGTAGTTTGACTTTAGAATTGCCTTCATGGCGTCCAAGAAGAGATTGTGTTTGATTATTCAATATCCTTCTGCGCTTCACAATAGCAGCATCATATGTTTGTTCAAAATTAGAGTTTTACCCTTTGACCTGCTTCCAGTAATATTTGCCCAGGTTTTGGTGAACTCAGTAGCCCAGTGTAAACAGTCTGTTGGAATAGAACCAGCAATAAAGAACCCCTATTCACAATGCTCCAGGCATAGCTCTGACATAGATTTTGTCATCTGAGCTAGTTGTATATTTATTGAACACATATAGTTGCATTGCTGTGTGAGTAGTAAACCGTTGATTCCCTAGTTTCCTTCAGCTGAATGAAAACCTAACTTAGCTATAAGAATCAAAATAGCATGATCACTAAGTCTTCTCACTATTAGGAAGTGTGATACAGAAATAAAGGCATAGTCCACTGCCAACCCAAATACTGTGTGAGTCTTGATTACTCCTCACGATTCTGACATTAACTAATACTGATCCTCAGGGAAAAAGACAATCTCCTCATGCACGGCATGCTTTATTATGTTTTGCAACAAAATTGAATGAGCGAAAATAGAATGATCTATTAAGTGTTCAAAGCAGTTTTCCTGGGGTTTCAAGGGATATTTGTCATTCACCTTCAAGGATCACCAATCCCAAAGCGCTCACAGTATTCTATGTTTCCGAAACAAGTCTAACTTTTCCACTGACTTTGTCAGTTTTTCCCTTCCTGGTGAATCATAAGTATATATTATCAACGTATCCTGACATTGAATGGGTTTTTAAAAACTAGCACGTAGCCCACAGTTTCAGGTAATAGAATTGAGTCAAATTAATTTGATTTTGGCCCCTAAAATAGGATTGACTTTAGGATGCCCCTTTGACTTTTTAATTGCTTGTCATTTTAATAGTTAAGACGTGAATACTAGGTAGCTCAGTGAGCCAGGTTTACTGAAATATTATCATATTGTGCTGCAGTACACATTTTAAAATGCCCTTATTACCTACAAACACGTTGCAACCCTGTGGATTCCTGGACAAAGTGCACGTGACAGGAGATTTGGCTGTATGCACCTGCCAACCAGCTTCAATCACGTTTTGTAGGTTTTAACAAAGATCTCTCTTTCCTGTTTAGCATGATTGACCAGGACTTCTCTTCCCTGATACTACATCTAATGTTCCTGCCTTCATTATGTGTACTCAATACATTCCTGCTCAGTTTTCCCACCCACATGGTTATGAGGACACAACCCGCAGAGATATTACCAATGGACACTAAGCAAAACCCAAGAATAATAGGGTTCCATTTTCACCAATTAATAGCTGTGCAATATTCATACATTTACAATATAATTTGACACTCAACAGACACTCAACAGATTTGCATGGTCCAAAATGTCCATGTCACAATGTCCTCTAATTGTACTCGGCTCGGGAGGATAGCTCAGGGGCAACGTGCTCGCCTTGGCATCAAGACAACATGGAGCAACACAGGTTCGATCCCTGGAGCTGCCTTATCGCGTTATAAATAACCAATCATTACCTATCATACTGCCTTGGTCAAATGGATTCTGGAAGACCACGTTAAAGATGTTCTTGTTTTGACTCCACAATAATAAAGCTCCGTCCTGTATATAAATCTCCCTTTGTAGAGAGTTGCATTATCTTGCCATTTGTAGTCTGCATCGACGTTAAGTGATGACATGGGATACGTTTACACTTTGTACATCAATTCTTAGTAGACTCACTTGAGGGCCCAGATAACCGTTTTTCTTATTACATGCACTCAATATCGTACAAGTCAGCCATGTTTGTAATAAAGTAAAGTGGGCAGAACCTTCAATGTGAAGCACTTTCCTATTCTTACTTGACACATTACTCTACCTTTTCCAGTTTTTTTGTTCACTCTTTCTTTAGACAGTGTTTCCATCGTTGCAATGAGCCGTTTGTTACGAACTTCTTCCTCCCCATCCTCCAACACAAGAGTTTCGAAGTTACATACCTAAAATGGAGTTGTGCATTGGAGCCATTAAGAAAGACTATGCTTGATCTTCATTTTTGACCCCAAACATAGGTAAAGAAACAGACAATAATGGGTGGCTTGTATCAACAGTATCAACATTTGTTGACAACTATTGGACAGTATTTGCTTGATATCTCTGTTACTTACGATCATTTACAGTGCCATGCTGAGCTTTTTAATCCCTTGCTACCTTATAATATAGGGTTACTAGTGATTTGACAAAACGTTGTAAAGTGCTCAATGAAGCTGTTATGGAGGTATTTGCAAAGTCCAAATTCACTTTTAAGAATAAGAACTCCATTTTTGTACCCTCTTTCTATTTTCAGATTTCGTAATCCAGAATTAAATAGGAAGGCCCGTGAGTTTAGCCTGGACTGCACCACAGTGGAAAGAGGTACAGATGGTCTGATTAATATAGAATGACCAAGAACCGGTGTCAATGATAACTCATTTGCATTTCTCTTACGTACCTTTCTTTTTTTAAAGATGTATTTGTACTTTAGCAAGGGAATCAGGCTGAGTAATGTAGAGGCATCTATACTGAAGAAAAGTTGTCAAAGAAAGAAAAGTGGCAGTTTAAAAAGAAGCATAAGAGGTGCTGCCTGCACACAAGCAGAAGGGGTTAATTTCAGCGCCCCAGCCCCCACCCAGTGGATCTCCTTACCTCCACACTTAAGAAATGAGCCCTCCTACCCAGCATTCAAGGGCCTGTTGAAACCTTGGCTTTTCAATAAGTATGACTAACACTTTAAGCATGAACTGTCTCCTACTTTGCCTGTACAACTTACCAACTCAATGATCTGTAAAGTCTTTACTATGTTATTACTCTGTACAAACGCCTTGATACCTCTGGGTCTGGACATTGCAGATATGTTAAAATAAATAAAAAATAAATATCTGAAAAAGACAAGTGCGTGTAAGTGTGTGACATTAGCTGGCATTCTACAAGAGTACATGTCCAAAGTAAATGATAACGCCACGAAAATAAGTCCAACAAGTTACCAGAAAGTATCCAGCAACCTGTATTAAAATGAAAAAAGTCAAATCTGAGTTGAAAAGCGTAGCACTTAAAATGACAGAAAAACGGATTTGGGCCTGCATTTTCTGCTGTTGTTTGTTTTTACATCCTTCATAGGACTGAGACTCAGGATTGTAAAACCTACAGATACTTAAACACGTATTTGATAGGACTTTGAGAAGCAAATACAATGTTATAATCTTGTTCTGTGGAAATTAATTTGAAGCATGGAGAATAAAAGCACTATAAATGGCTGCATTTGAGAAATAGCAGCTTTTGGGAACAGCAGGAAAAGAGACATTTCCTGACCTCCTTCAACAAGACACAGGACATGGGGCTTGCCTTCCCATGAAAGAAATTAAACTCAAGGCTTTGGGAGCTGAAGAATACAACTTTATGACTTTGCTAGAATCCAGGTTCACAGAGGCATGCATAGGCAAACAAATCAAAGCCTATCCATTTACAAATTACATCTGCCTCTGAGCTTGGGTTCATATCCTTAAATATACATTGAATTTACTCTGAACAGCAGTAAGTTGTGTACCTCTCTCATCTAATCTGATATCACAATCAGTCAGGCCGCTCTAGACGAAAGGAATGTATCATCTTTTGGGCCCAGAGGTGTGCCTCAAAGGTACCGCCAAACCTTGGAATCACCCAAGGAGGTGGCACTGAAGGCAATAAACGTAACTACAAAGAATATTTGCCATGCTGACTGAGCATTCACAAGAGTCATACATTCCCCAACTCTGAGCTGGAAGGAACTCACACCAGGTGTTGTGTATCTGGCCAGAAAAATTGGAGTTGCCATGTAATATTGTGCCCATTGAAAAACAATATGCACCATATAAGTTACATTAGGAGTTTAGCTTTTGAACAAAACCTATCTTAATTTATCTTAAATCCAGGCCCAATTCATTTGTGAGTACTGAGGAGTGGCGTCTATAAATGGACTGTACATTCGGGGAAGTAAGTATATATTTCAGAAACGTGTGTGCTCCTGGAATTATAGATTTGATTAAATAGATCCTATGTTGTGTATACTTGGAGAATCCCCTTGAGTCCTTTTCAGTTCAATGAACAAACAAAGAAGAGCAAAGGACATCTCACTGTGCATACTTCGAGAAAAAAGTAATTGAAGTAATTTCCTGGTTACAACACCAAGAAGAAATCTGCTACTGGTGCTGATCCACGAAACAAGGAGAAGATTCAACTTTTGAATCCTCCCGTCCCCTGCACACTATCTTGTGTTGGATAAACCAACTACTTCAATCTCTGAAATGGGTCTATTTAGGTTAAACAATATTACGAGTTCAATAATAAATTCCACACAAGATTATTGTAGAACAAAAGTGTATAGATATATTTTTTCAACAAAATACCATATCACGGAAAAGAAACAATTTTGAAAAAAAGGAAGCAACAGTTTTGCAGACACAGGATTTTGTAGAGTAATTGTCGAAAGTTGTCCGTTCTTAGTGGCGACGCGTTTCGAGGAATAAAGCCCTCTTCTTCAAAGGCCTAAACGGACTGAGAAATAAAATTGAAGTTGAGCATAAGCAGACTATCTGTGGTAAAATATTTCAAGTCTACTCAATTACATAGGTGCAGAGTTTTTGAACAATATATACTAAACATGGCAATTCTTATATACATTACTTGTGTGTATTTTTCAAACCGAAAGAAATATTGGGTTCAATCAGTGAATATTAGGCTAACAACCTAAAATGTCTCCTATATTTCCTCTCAACATACATTCAAGAAACAATCGAATCCAATAAACATAGGTACAATGAGTATCAAATAGTTGTGGGCAACGCCCCAACCTTAGTGAAAATGCCTACTAGGAATCTAGGACAACCATGTATTTCTATAGCTTCAAACGCTAATCAAGCGAAAGACAGTATATTACCTGATTGGTGAAAACAATTACAGGGTGAGGGAAAAAGATCCCTGAGGACGAAATGGTGCAGGTCCTGTTAAGACAGCGTAGAACACAGAGGCTGAAATACAGCGCAGACGGTTCCAATATACAGGGTACGTATAGCTTGCCGTTCTTTAATATCTGAAAAAAGACATAATGCGATATCTACTGATATGTCATGGAGTGGCTCGCATCCAAGTTCATTACATAGGCTTTTGCTATATTAGTGAAAGAATATAATAAGCCTAAGCCTAATTTATACAGATAGATACAATTATGAGTGTATGTCGAAAATAGTAGAGAGTTATATTGAACATTTTATAAACGGTACAGATGTCTAGTTATTGAGAGGTGGAGGGGCAGGAGGCCCGAGGTGAAAATGCTAGGAAGAGTAAAGAATAGTAAACAAATACACAAGAGATATGGGCATAGCGGCTCACTAACCATTATACCATTGTAATGCTCATCACAGTAAAGAATACTCAAGAGATATGGGCATAGCTATTGTACCACACAATATATCCATTACAATTTAGGGTGAATAGTAGAGATCTATGGAGACCCAAACATAATAACATTAGAACATTGAGAACATGTCTCAGAAAATGAGTAAAGAGGTACTTTAGACTGTAAACAACTAAAGAGAGTATGGAGACACGCGAATGCCGCCTAAATAAATACTGAAGAGAGAAATCCACCTACTACAGTGATCATAATGTGTGTGCACCGAAGTTGCCCCACAGCGAAATCTTAAAAAATGATGCATTCATGATGAGAGAGTCAGCAGAAATGCTAACTGCTACTGGAATCGCCTCAAGAGGAAACCTCGAGGTCAGGTGAATATGGATTAGTATACCAGCTGTAGAGCAAACAGAACAGCGGAGTTCAAAACATTTTATTTACAGAGTGCTATTTATCGAGGATCCCTAACCTATAACAAGCCGGCAGGGCAGCTTACCTTCAGCAGTGTTCAGCCCAGCGTGGGTTGGAGTAAACTGAACTGTGTTGGCGTCCATATCCACGGTAACGCCAAGTGCCATTTTTGTAAAGTATCATAGTCCAAAAAGGCCTGTCACGTCATTTCCGGATGAATTAGAAGTAGAACTAAACAAAGGGCTAGAGAAATCCTGTAAAGGCTAGAGCGGGGGCCATATTGAAGTATCAACAAAGTCAATATGGAGTGAAGGCAATTAAAATATATGCACTCACTTATCGTGGCTTAAAGAAAACGAAAGTAGCCAAAGATGTCAATAATGGAATACGGAAAAATATTAATGAAAATATAATGAAGAAAAACTTTAAAAATGGTGGAAATCATTGTGAAAATAATCGTGAAGGAAATGATTTTGAAGGAAATGATTTATTGCCGATACACCCCAATGTAGAATTGGATTGAGATTGAGGATTGGTTCTCCTGGATCCTAGGAGGCTACACCTCACTGGTGCTGATCCAATCATGAAAAGGGTGAGAGAGTTATCAACTACCATCTGTTTTCCCGCTTTTAAGTTGCCCATTGAAAATGCGAAATGTAGACTTTTACACATTAATGCAATAGAAATGCCACTGAAGGGAGATTTGAAAACATACATTTTCCTTTTGTAAGTGATTCCCATGCGGGAATGTTAATTTGCTTGATATTTTAGTTGAGTTTTCTAGAAAACTGTTGGAAAGTGACATGTCTATTGAGAAAGGGGGAGGTATCTGTTTTCAATAAAGGGGAAGTAGAGAGATTTTGATAGGCAGGGGCGTTTTGATTTCATTTGTTTTTTTTACAATTGAAACCGTTATCCTTGACCCTCATCCATTTTTCAATACCTGGTGCATGTGAGCGCAGGTTACATAAAATGTACATATGGTGATGTGTGTTTACAAAAGTGTATTGCAGTAAGTGTTGCATAGAAAAGTGATGTGGCCAGTGTATTGATTATTTTTCATTGTAGTATCATTTGCCATAGATGTATAATTGGTTGATATTTAAATTGATTCACATATTCTATTTTACTAAAAAATAGACTTTCTGTGCAACTATGCATGTTTCTTGTCCCGAAAGGGGACGCAGGCTGATGGGAATCAATGGTATTCAATTGGGGTTTTCGGGTTAATAAAAATAACTTTATTCAATAAATAAAAATTGCGTTGAGGTGGGTGGAAGATTCTCCAGAATTGGAGGTTACCTGACATCCTACATAAACAATATTCGTGTCCAAAACACACAATGAATTTGTTGCTGACTGTATGAGCTAGATAGACCTTTGGGGCCCAGCTTGAACTTTGTACTGGCCATAGATACTTGTTTGTTGGTTTTTCATTCATATGTACTTCTTAAATTGTAAGGCAAGCTGGTTTTCCCTTTGATCATGACTACATAATTGAGGTTGCTGTGCTGCATCATGGTCTCAGTGAGTAAGATATATTAGTGCCCTGTCAGACTGTACCATGGTTTTGTTTGGAAGCAAACCTCTCTTTTCTTTGTGTAAAATCTTCCTCTTTGGTGTTTCCAAATAATCACCCTCTTAAGTGTAGTAAATGTTGGATGATATATGAAGTAGGTTATTTACTGCCTGTCTTTAGGTCATGTTCCATAAGATGGAATGAAATATTCACTAGATGAGAGATGGCTTGCCCCGACAAGGCTGTTGAATTGTGGGTAAAGAAACATTGTATGGCACCATTGATTAAACATTTCGAGGTAGACAGACGGGGCCCTCTAACATGAGGGGAAAATAAACTTTATATTCTGTGCAGTGTTTTTTATGTGTAGTATTGACATACAGTGCATTAATGATCTTTACTGTGTTTGTTCTAGCCTCTTGTATATGCCCATAATAGAAACAAGGAGAAGTGGTAAGGGCATGCAAAACACTAGAATAAGGGCATCATGGCAGAGTGGAGTTTACAGACAACCAGAGTTGTAGCATCAAATCTGTCATTAACACATGGAACTGGAACCCCCCCAGTGCACGAGAGTTTGGGGCCGGTGAGAAGGGACAAAATAATGGCTGTGTCGGGATCAGCATAACCGGCGAAGCCTCCAGAATGCTAGATGTAGTGGCAGGCTGGACAGTCAATGTGCAGATTCTCTCCTTTAAGGGCATTCAGGACCACCTCAGTGGCACTGTCGGGGAGTGCCATTGGGGTTGTCATGCATGTCTTTTCATTTTAACGACTGGAGTGCAGCTGTGTGGGAGAGGGATGTACTTGACTGCCCAGACATGACAGTGGTGTGCTCCCTTTACATCCATACACGTCCTCCACTGGACCCAACAGATCTAATCCACATCAATAAATTGGGTGAAGTGCCAGAATTTGTTTACCCTTTTCCTTGTCCTTGCTTGCCCACATGGGAAAAAGCTTTATTCCCTCTCCTCAATCGATTGAAAATCCTGCACTAACATTGCAAAGGCTGACGTTTGCATAAACAATTGTACTTTCCTCTGAGGAAGTCAGATGATAACATTGGCATTTGAACAGAATAAGCATGCTTTTCCAGATTAATATTTATTTCCTGCAGTCGGATGTAATATATACAAATGTATTTGAATGTCACTGTCTTTTTTACCCTCAACCCTGCCCCCTGTGTATTTTCTTTCCAATGTGTTTTCCATCAAAGTCTCTATCTCCTGGTAATTCGTGAATACGAAATGGGGATTTGATTAAGATGCTGGAGGAGATGAAGTTAGATAGTTTGCAAAGCAAAAGTGAACCCAGTACCACAATATTTACAATCAATGAGAATGTATTATAACTTGAAACAAGCATTGGCAATGCAACCAGTTTGGGGATTTGTGTTGGCATGGGCAACTGGGAGGTATTTCCCTACCTCAACCAAAATGAATGGCTCTGTCATTCGTCAAGATTTCCAAAGCAAAAGTATGTCCTGTGTCCGAAATCCTATTCTGGCCCTCACACCATAAAACTAACTCTAAGGTGCAAAGGATATTGCTTCTGGATTTCAAAGTAACAAATGTTAAAATTCAACATAAAGATGTGAATCCAACCAAAAGGTTCCAAATGGACACAGTTCCAACAAAGAAAAATCAAGCTCCTTTTCAGTTTTGGGCGAATGACTCCCTTCCCCAGGTTTTTTCTTCACTTGTCAGTTAGTGTAAAATCCTAAGGGCATGTGACATGTGTATCCTAGGGATTCTCTTCTTTACTGTATTACAATTTGGGTGTGGGTCCCAGACTCGTAAATTGCCTGCTATACTCTCCTGACGGGCTCTTATTCAGTCTTTTAGCACTTCACAATCTGAAAGGCATGTGTCTTCTTTGAGATTCTCTTTCTTTCTGTATATACATCACACTTTAGCTTTTCACATTCTCAAAGGCATGGGTCTTTCTTGAGATTATTCTTCTTTTCTATCTTATTACACATACTTGACTCTGCCTGGTATACTCTCCTGCTAGGGCGTTCACAGAGTTACTTTCAAACAAAACACTTGTCTTTACATGGTGTATTCTCTTTCCAGGTCTTTTGCACAATTGCTTTTCAACACTTATCTTCACCTGATGCAATTTCCTGCCTGCCAGGCCTTTCACACAATTACTTTTAAAGACTTTTCTTCACCTGGTGTAATCTCCGCCCAGAACTTTTACATAGTTACTTTTCCCTGTTGTTCATGAAACGATATTCACCCAACGTTTCTGTATCGTTCCTTACTTAACGATGTTTGTTTCAATAATAGTCCTCTTTTTCATACAATGGTGTTTTGTCCCTTTTCCAAGTCCATTTGCAAGTATTTCACTTTCTTTCTCAATTCTCTCTCTTTTGAAATATGGGCTCAGTGACCCATTCGTGTCATGGATTACAGGTGTGTAAACCTCTTCATGTTATTCCCATGTTGCTTCTATGAAGCAGTGCACACTTTTATGCAATCCAGTAACTCCTCCACCTTCCGTGGGATTACCAGGTGCTTGTAGGGTGCCGCACATTTTTCTGCTTCCGTTTCCTCCATGTTGCTGACTGGGCATGTGTCCCATTAGCCAATGAGCCTTTGCCATCGTCTTCTCTGCTATATATTCAGTTCCTGCTTCCTTGCGCTCTCAGGTGGTGAGCAGACTGCATTCCGGTTTGCTCTTCCGCTGTCTGGAACAGCCTCAACACTGTTTCCTGTGGCGTCTTCTTCCCCACCGTACTGGCCGGTATCAGTGAAAGTTTCTGTTCGGACAAACATCTGCAGCTCACTTTGCTTGCTGTCAGCTCAGCTGGTTTTAAACTTTGCAGCATGATTGGATAATCTCCATGCCTAGACCGCTGTGTGGGCTTACCATTTCTGTTGATCTTCATTGTTCTGTCCCTCTTCCTCGTCTCAGAGAATACCATATCATTCCTTATATGATGTTGAGGAAGCTGGTATGAGATCTTTTTGGGAGTGATCATTACTGCTTTCTGCCTCTTCCTTGTCTCAGTAGTTGATTTACTGGCATTTACGTCAGGTTGAGAATACTAAGAGTGGGTCTGGCAAGAGGTTGAGGAAAAGTGTTACACTATGTCATTAAAGCATCAGGAATAGAGGGAACATCTGCAAAAGGGAATTGAGGGTATGCAACTTCCCCCAATTATGTCATGTCATACCCCCATGGAAGTTGTGGAATGTACTTGTACTGCGCAAGTAGACCTAAATTACAGTCATCAATACTTAAAAGTTCCATTTCAAAATTCACGACAACATTAGAGAATATATAATGATGAAGCCGTTGGATATGTGCAAGGTGATTTATTCTAAGCCCAGCCAACACGGGTTTCGACCATTCAGTCGTTCTCAAGGCTGTTATTGAGGCAGGCATAACAATTCGATCATCATCAACACAAAGATGCAAATGATCATGTACAAATGATGGTGTGAATTGAATTATCAACATCAAAACACAAGTGATACAACAAATATTGTGCATATGAGAAAAAACAAAAAATGTAAAAGACAAGAATATTCAAACGTTTATACAGGGTAAATAATATCAAAACAGATGTACATACCCAGAATTGGGCACTGGCAATCATGGAGGGCGAGAGCAGGAGTTGGGGAATAAGAAGTGAAATTCTTTAGCACATGGTCAAGGTTCAATTACTTAGAAATCACTTTTACTATGCTAGAATGGAATAGTTCCAGCTATTTAATGTTATTGCCGTAATTCACTCCAATCTAGGTGATCCTTATATAGAATTGGTGTACAGATGCTATAGCTTGTGGGCATTGTTGAGATCCATTACCAAGCAATAAGGTGACTCGTGCAATTGTTAATAGTCGTGCAGTATAAAGAGTGCTGATAACTCACCAGTCAGATAATTCTGGGCATATTGCCTACAGAAAGGGATGTGAAAATAAAGGAATGCATGCTTAGTATGAGAGGTCAGTATTCAGATAATACAGGTTAATGAGTTAGGGAATACGTGCTAAATGATTTAGGCGAATAGTCCTTACCCTAGTAAATCATGAATAGAATTTCATGGGTGAGATAAACAGATAATGCACTGTAGAAATGGTTCCTTAATCGAATACCACTGTTTAGTGTCATCAGAGTTTGTGGCTTGTGATGCCTAAAATTATATAGGTCATTATAGGTCAGCATATGTATATATATAGGTCAGCATAAAGGCAAAATAACAAGATACATGCTCTTGCTCACCTTAGTAGATATTATTGATGGGCGCAGTGGCCAGTCTGAATCAACGAATCCTCATTCTATAAGAAGATATCAATACCTACAAAGTCAATATTGAAAAAAGGCTAAGTTAACTTGCAATTGGAATGGAAGCAAAACCTCGTAAGGTTGGTGAGCGTCAATGGTGGGGCTAGTCTTGCCTATAGATCCGTGTTCCAGGGGTAATTCCCAAGCGCTTGCCTGTAATAGGTGTCCGCGCTCGATATGGCGATCTGTGTTTACACAGCGTCACCGCGTCTGATGTCACGCGCATGCGCAATGACGGTTCGTGACGTCATGCGCATGCGCAAATGCAAGAAATGACGCTATGTAGGAGTCAATGAGAAAAAATGAGATTCATTGGAATCTAAAATGTATAAGGCCCAATTTAGGTATCGGGTAATGCACTAAGAAAGTGGGTGAGCATAAGTATGAGGACCTCATGGGGGGAATTTAGGATTGATTAAATAAAGCTGCTATAATAAAGCAAAGAAAGAGTATGCTACATGTAATGTGCAATAAATGTGAGAGAATGGTCAAGAGAAACCTGGTCTCTAGAAGATGAAGTAAGAGGCTGGTCTTGGAGGTGTGGTAAAGATTGTCTATAGGATATGATGATACAGCCAGAAATAATCAGTCAATAAATCTGACTCAAAGGTGCATTATCAATAAACACACTCCGTAAAATTCAACAAGTGAACATGGTATATTAGTATAGTCTTGCTAAGAGAAATTCAGATGTGCTGTCTAGATATATGTTCCTTCTTTTCTCAATGTGCACCAGCCATGATGTATTCCACAAGCAGGCCTGTTCTTTTAGGACATGCCTGTGTACAGCAAACACATTCTGTTTTTGCTTGACACTATATGTACAGTACCAACTGTTATTTTATGTCGCTGTCATTGACATGCTGTTGTTTTGTTTTAGCACCACCATTTCAGCTTTTCCTGCCTGTGCTGGAGCTCGGATTGGAAATGTCATGGAGAAGGCATTGCAGATACATCCACTGGATAACACTAGATCGTGAGAGAAAGTTCCGGGGCCACATTAACCTGCCCATAAACCTGATGATGGTGCAGAGGTACAGCATGGGCAGGAATTGCAGGAGTTCACAGAAATACAGACCAATAACTGTTAAAGGACGTGGGGCCGGAAGGAGCTGCCCCATGTTCCTGGATGTTTTGGACGCACAATGAACTGTGCAACCAGAAGCAGCTTTTGCACCATCTAAGTAGCATTAATTGGCAGTCTCTTAAAAGAGAATGAGGAAAAGGTGTCCTTTGGTGTTGATTGCCCAGATCAAGCAGCAGTGCACATTTGGGAGGCTGTCAGGGGCCACCTGTTATGACATGCACTGTATCATCAAGGAATAAGATGAGTATTCACAGCTCATGCCTTCTACCCCAACCCTCTATGCATTCTACCTCTGAAACCTCAAAGATGACTGCCGGTGCTCCTTAAGCTACCTTCTCCTCCACACTTTGGCAACATCCCGATAGTGTTCCCCAATTACACACCTCTTCCATTGGCACCATGCCGTCCCTTTATAAAAATGACTACAATAGCTTTCTTCACACCTCCACTACTCTGTCTATCAAACATAGCCATGTATTAACTCTGATCCCTCCTTGCACTAGATATCTCAGTTGCTGCCAATGCCAGCACATGTCCCCCACCCCCATTCCTTATACCAAGGAGCAAGAGCCCAGATGCCCAGTTGTCACATGGAGGTGATTATTGGCAGTTACAAACACGCTCTGGAAGAAATGCGCAACATTCTGTTCAAACATTTAGTTTGGCCGAGCACCAGCAATGGTTTAAAATAATAGACTGCATTGTTATTATTTGATGGTCGTAGCTTGCTCCCATCAGTAGAGTTAGTTTTAGAAAGGTGTTTATCACACCCTTGTGCAAGTTCAATAAACCCCCTTGAACTGTGGTCAATTGTATCTTACTGTTGATACCATGCCTTCTTTACATGTGGGATGTGACTTAATTGAAACAAACTGAAACAAATTGAAACAAATTGGGGAATCCTACAATTTCAGAAGCTTAGTCATAGAGCCTCCAAACCCTCAGTTGTCACAAAACAATCAATAGGCTTTGATATCTGTAGCAGTGGAGAGGCTACTATCCCTCCTTGGAAAAGAGAAATTATTCCCACAGACTTAGTTTTGATCCCCCCTCCCGGGTGTTATATAAGATTGACACCAAAATCTTGCCTAGCCTGGAAGTTCGGTATAGACATTTTCACAGGCTTCCCGACTCCTGCAGAGACATAAAGGTTCTCTCACAGAACTATGCCGAGATCCCATTTGAGATCCATCATGTGAAAAACATTGCCCACAGGATTCTTGAAAAAGCTCTGTTTCCTCATTTTAAAGAAAGTAAATCAGAAGAAATGGAGAGAGGTACCTCAGGCTTTGGGGAAGCTGATGAACCATCAAGCACTGGAGAGAAAAAGGGAGAAGAATCTACCATCCATCCCGACCTAGCCTTTGCCCAGCGGAATAACCCAGCTCTCGTGAGGGTTTCTTACAAGCGCCTCCTGAAGGAGAGGGTGTTGAGAAGGGAATCCCTTTCTTCTTCTTAAAACAAGGATTGCTATATAGAAAATAAACATCCACAGAGGGCTTGAGTACAATCCAGTTAGTAATTCCCAAAACCCATTGAAAGATTGTACTAGAGATTGCGCATTCCCATCTGACTGGGGGACACTTAGGACAATTCAAAACACAGGCACACATCAGCTGGATGTTTTCCTGGCCAGGTGTCCATGCTGATATTTAATCCTTTATTCAGACGTGTGAAATATAGCAGGAAACCAGTACTCACATCCCCTTGCCTGCTCCTCTGAATCCTTTGCCAATAATAGAAGTGCCCTTTTCAAATGATATGATATGATATGATAGTTTATTTATATAGCGCCTATACACAATGGGCCTCATTACACGGAAGGCGGTGAGCCATGGTGCTATTAGCGCCATGACTCATGCCGGTGAAATACCGGCACCGCCTTGGCGGAAAGGGGATTTACCGCCCCATTCCAAGGTTGGAGGGGTTGTAAATCCCCCTTCCGCCATTGCCCTTCCCTATTCCCATTTCTGCCCCATAGGGCTCTATGGGAATGGGGAAGGAGCTAATTACGGCACCGCAATTTTGCGGTGCCGTAATTAGCTCCGAGGTCCCTTAGCGGGTTGGTTTTTAACGCCTGCAAAAAGCAGGCGTTAAAGCACCAACCCGCTAAGCGACCTCGTAGTAAGGCAGTAATGGTTAACGGTCACCGTTACCATTAACGGTGGCTGTTAACCATTACCGCCTTCCGTGTAATGAGGCCCAATGTGTTTCAAAACGCTTCAAGGCAAGGGAAGGAACAAGGGAAAATACAATGACATTCTTACAGGCCATGAACAGTAAGGATGTGAAATTAACTATCATACACGGCCTGACGACATTTCAGAGCTATGACATAGATAAGGAAGGGAGGGGGAGAGTGGGAGTCTGATGAATAGCAAGGACAGCCCCAAAACTCAAAAATATTATAAATACCAAACACACACCTTCAGGAGCTACCTGCGTTCCTACTAATGAAGTATATGACCTTGAGTCCTTAAGTGCAGAGTGTAGAAGACAGCACAATATATTTATTAAAACAAACTTTTACTTTCGAGATATTTCAATAATGTCATGAATCTTTCCAGCATATCCGTATGTTGTGCAATTATAAAAGTTATATAAGCACGTGGGAAGGGGTTGCTGGAGAGACTCATCTGGGGAAGTCTGTCAGATTTTCGAGTTGCCTCACACGCTGATGTTGGTGATTAAATTAAGGATGTATGTTATGATCTAACTGAAACTGGTGTTCCATGTCTCTTTCACATGACACTTTGGTGCTGTGCAGTACACTGATCCTCCACCCAGAAGTGGTGCCCTTGAGGTCAAAGACGTGTCCTCTTGCCACTTCCCCTGTGCCATGTAAACATGAAAGAAAACTTGGTCTATTTGGGGAGGATGTGAGAGCCACATGGACAACTGGGAAATAAGACATTTCTAGACAGATCAGTTCAGAAAGGAAAGCCCATGAATCTCTGTTCCACCTGATCAGTCTTACTGTTAATTGTTGCAGAGTTACTCTGGTCAGCCCTACTCGAGAGCTCTCAAGAGCCCTACAAGACATGTATTTGCATTAGTACACTAGACTATGGGGAATTTTCTATTGCTATTTTTACATACACACTGCCTTCATCACAAGAGTTTGTTGATTTAATTTCCTTATTTTGATTATTTGATTTGAACATATTGAAGTGGGAAAATGGAAAAACAGGCTCCCATCTTCCCCCCCTCGCGCCTGGCCTAAAGGTTCACGGCCCAAGCACCCGCCACGAGAAGAGTTTGCCCATCTACCAGATGACCAGATACCCTGGTACAGGAACATAAGGATGTGTCCATCTGCCTGCCCAGCAGCCCGCCCTGCCCATGCCGATGCCTGCGGCATGGATCAACTAGACTAAAAACTATACGTCGTTAGAGATGCCATGACGACCTAGCCAACGGATAGCACACCTGTGCCAACATACACACTGGACACTCCCGCACCAATCTACACGAAGAATATACTCAGTGCTAGGACGTAGGCGACAGACATACTCACGGACGTGCATCTTTATTATTTTTCACTTAGGCTCTCAAAATGCAGAAACGCAAGACGCACCATGAACTCATCTAAAGAGCTTGCTTACGCTTCTTCTAAACCTAGGTGCCATAATGAGAATTATAACGAAGACGCGATACTGGTCATAAGACAATATGAGACTATAACCTAAAGCGCCTATGCACCAAACGGTTCCACCTATACACCAGGCCTAAGTAGGCCGCAAGCAAGAGCTCCCGTGGACGTTAACAGAGCAAGAGTCAGGTTGCTGATCCTGCAGGATGAGCCTGGCGAAAGCAGACAGCCAAGGTCGTAATGTTGCAAACCCACATTCCAAAAGCAGACCATCAAGGGCACGATGTTGCAACCTCGCACGCCGTGCACCAACATCAAAGTCGCACCTGCAATTAAACCAGGCACACAGTGGAAAAAAAACAATATTAATTGTGCAGAATTCTGCCTCAAACACGGTCCCACCTCACGTGACCAAGCCAAACCTGACGAGATGCCAAGCCCAGGAGGAAGGAGGCGTCTGGATCCCTCGTTACAAGACACAGGCAGATACACTTGAAAGGATCAACGGACATCTGCGACTGTGGGAGTAGTCGGCCGTCCAGCTCATGAATAAGTCTTCACATTGTCTGCATGTACCCATAGTGAAACATTGTTGCACATTGCAGGTACACCGAGAACTGGCAACAGCGATGGTCCCAGGTTGGGAAGCTCACGGGCGCACCAATCAGAACATGGGGCTCTTATCACTGACGCCATTAACATCAACCAATCATTAGGAGTCTTCATGTAACAATTCTCATGTATCTAATTGTAGGGACAACCCAGATATATCACCTGACTAACCCTCGTCCACTTATATTATTCTCTATACGTATGATATACTAACCCTACCACTCGAGCAACCAATTAAGAGTGGCAATAGGTTTTTTGTTAACTTTCTAAAGTGACGCAGGTAGCGCGTCATACTACAGTAAAAAGGGCCTGCGAGCCCCACGATTGTGTGTGTGTCAGGTCAGACGCGTATGATCCTTGACCCATCCCTGCCGTTTGTGTTTAATAAACAGCAGAGTCACCTTGCTTCTTGTGTGTGTCTCATACTCTATCTCTTTTGGGATATACGGGAGGAGTTGGGGCCTCCCTGCCCGGAGGTCTGCGGACGGCCCGGCCGACCCCGGCAGAATTTCCTCCCGACAAGTTGGAGGCACTGCTGAGATCTGTTTAAGATCGGCATTTTTATTTTTTACTTTTTCCAAGCACTCCGGTTGCGAGGAGGCCCGGCGGCGCGGCCCCCTCTGCCGTTGCCCCCTTCTGAGGACTACAGGACCATCGCGGAACTGCGAGAAGACCGGACAGCGCAATCCGGATATTGGCCCTCGGGAGCCGGTTGAGAAGTATCCCGCCCGCGGTTGGCGAGTGTCCAGACGTGGTCCAGACGAGGGGAGGTGACGAGCCGCTTGGAGGGGTGCACGCAGGCGAGCGGCCCCGCATCAAGAGAACTTGGTGAGCATGTCACGCACAACAAACAATGTGAAATTGTGAGGGAGGGGGGAGGAATTAAATACGGGAGGCGGGAGGTGTTGCACAGGTGAACGGCGAAGGTTTGAGAATTTAGTGTTAGAAATAGAATGAATGGTAGTTGAACAAGTGCGAGAGCAGTTGGCTACGTAACGCGAGAGAAGGGGGCGGAGCACGAAAACATCACGTGCGGCCGCTAGTAGAAACTGATTGGCCTAGGTCGCAACTACGTGTAAGGGTGTGTGTGTGTGTGGTTTCCTACGATTTGGCATTTATTGATCAATGAGTAGATGAGGATCCCTATTGTTCTAGCAAGACACTCGATACGTAGATGACGTTTCCCTGTAGGCGGTAGCTAGTTAGTTGCCCAATACGGAAGATAATTGGCTGGTTAAGCCCTCCTGTCGAGGGGCGTATCACACGCGAGGCGACGCAGTGTGCGCAGTCCGATTATATTGTTGATTTGATTACCTTGTTCCAGGAGTGACAGGAAGACAGCTGTGGGGTTAACGGGGGTAGATTGCAGGAGTATTTTGGATTTAAAGAATATACGAAGAACTTACCAGTAGCTCTACGAGATCGCTGACGTCACCAGTAGGGTTTTCATAGGATATCGCAAGCACGAGGCATATTAGTTTTGAGAGTGGTGGGGAAGAGAACTATGATAAGGGAGTGGAAACGGAGATAAACGGTAAACGAGTTGTTCGAGGAAAGGCGAAACGGGGAACGTGGCTGCGCAAGGAGAACGCCGGCCACAGCAAGTGTAGAAGGGGGAGGAGCGCGTGAAAACAGGACGACTGTATAAGAACGTAATAAGGGGTACGCAGCCGCAGGGGGCTACGTACGCCTCAGCCGCAGGGGGCCGTAAGGGTGTTGTATAAAGGAAGAAAGGCAGAGGAAAGTCTACAAATGTAACATAGTATATTTTTATAATTTTCCTTAAGCGGACTATCGTAAGTCCCCAAACTTACAGGGCCAGGTAACGATATAAGGCTGCATATTGTAAACTATTAGTGGGATAAACTGATACCAGATTAGGGAAGGGTAGCAAGTGGAGCGCTACTATGTCATACGGAACAGGATCGGGAGGGTGGGGGAACACCCTCACCACGCCACTACAATACATATGCACAACACTGCCACCCCACAGGGAGAAACTGATTAAGTATAGCATAGAATGGACCCAGGGGACGGATAACAAAATGTTAACACCGTGGTTGCCTAACGGTAGCTTCGATCCATATGCCCAACATTCACTATTAAATCATCTGCACAATACGTATAAAGGGAAGAAGTTGGCAAACCACGTGGAGGTGTTTAACTTATGGAGGATGTTCCAGGGGTCCCGACCAGGAACAAATGGAATATTCACTATGGGGGAAATACCAGAAGAAACAGAGATTAAGGAGGAAGGAGAGGATGGGAAACAGGGGAATGAGGACCCAAAGAACACGGGAAACAGAGGTGAGGGAGGAGAAAAGAATAATAAAGCAGATGAAATAAAAAAGGAACCGAGCAATGATATACCCATAGCAACGGGAGTAAAAACAGAGAGAGGGGGGTTGTACCCTTTAAGAGAATTGGGAGAAATAGAAAGAGGACAGTTAAGGGCGGCTGAGGGATACTCGAACCCGGCATACAGCCCTCCACCATATGTGGCTAATAGGAAAATGCCAGCAGGGGAGGGGAGGATTGGAGATGACCAGACTGTGGAAATAGGAAATGATGAATGGGTAGCTGCACAGATATTATTAAAATTACGAGGTTCATTAACAGGAGAAGATAAGGAGGTAGTAAAGAAAACAGACGAGGATAATGCCAGGGAGAGTGAATTGAGGGGGGAAGAGCTGTTAAGAGAAAAAGAAGAGATTTTGGAGGAACGATTAGCAAAATTAAGGGATGAACAGAATGAATTGATCAAGCAGCTTGAGAGGGAGGAGAGAGAGAGAGCGAGGAAAAGGAAAGAGGGTAAGAACGAATTGGAAAAAATAAGGGAACGAACTGAGGAGCAAAGGAGAGAAGCTGACAGGGTAAAAGCAGCAGCAGAAAGGGTATCAAGAGTATTACTGCGGGAAAAGAAAAGGGAAGAAGAAGAAAAAGAAAAAGAAATGGCAATATGGAGGGGGAGGTTACTATCAGAATCAACTAAGAAATACGAAGAAGGGAGGGTGATGGAGAGTATAGTAGAAAAAGAAAGGGCGAAATGGGAAAGGAAGAAAGAGGATGAAAGAATATTAGAACAGATGAGAAGTGAAGTGATGGAGGAATTGAAATGGAAAAGGGAGGAAAGTAGTAAGGAGATGGAGGAAAGGTATGAAGGAGAAAGAGGAGATAGGGGAAGGGAGATTGGAACATGGGGGGATGTATATGGTGACACAGAAGTAGCAACAACGTCAGCACAAAGGGGAGCGGTTGATAAAGGAGAAAGAGGAGAACTGGACCTAATAGATCTACAAACAGTAACGATCAAGGGGAAAAAGACCGAGTGGGGGGTGCCGTTTATGACTAGCTTTTGTAGTGAGGAAGAGGGAGTGGAAAATGAAGGAAGAAACAGTGAAAGGGAAAGCTTAGATAAACTATACATCACCCAGACCAACATAGACTCACCATGGATCAGTAGGAGAAAGGGTGAGATGGAGAGAAGTGAGGAGGGAAAGAAAGGAATAGAGGAAAGACAGACACATGAGGACGCAACATCCCCATCCCCATCATCCCCATCACGCCCTCCCCTATCGCACCCTACATGCTCAACCACCTCACGTTCGTTACGCAAGATAAAACTAGCGCCCTTCACCGACGAACTGACACCCTATGCATGGCGGCTTAGAGACCTCCCTAGTCGTAGGCAGGAAAGAGGTATACACATGCCCACATTAAATATAGAGAAAGATGGAAGAAGGGGAAAAGATGGAGAAGAAAGAGGTATGAGCAGGGGAAATACAAACGAAAGTGAAAATATGGAAGAAAGGGAAGAGGAGGAAGGGTGTGAGGACTCAATATTATGGAATACAAAGGGTGAAACAAGACATAATTTAATGCCACTTTTGGAGAGAGGTGGGGTTAGACCACCATATGTTCCTTGGAAGCATACCGATAAAGAAAATATAAAATGTAGGCTCCCATCATTAAGTGGAGGTGCGGGTAAATGGATATATGAAATGGAAAAACACACCGCAGGACAGAAGCTGGCAGTAGGAGATGTAAAGGGCCTTTTAATATCAATATTAGGGGATAGGGCGGATGACATCTGGAAGAGAGCGGGATTTCATGGGGTAACAATAACAAATACATCGCACGATGGGGCACCGTTCGCAAACTGCAGACATGCACTATGGCAGGCACTGAGGGTACAGTACCCAGACACATCAGATATAGGAGCAATTACATCCCGCAAGATGCGTGAGAACGAAGATCCCGTTGATTATATCCAGGAAATACAAGAGAAGTGGCGCATGGAAACTAGAGAACAATGGGATAAAACACCAGCAATATTTTACCATATACTGGTACAAGGGCTCCCAGAAGGAGTTCAGAAACAACTAAAGAAAGTAGTGGGAATGGAAGCAAAACCATGGCCCGAAATACAACTGACTATAGTGCATCATTGTAGGACATGGCAAGGAAAAATGAAGCAAAAGGAAGAGGACAGGAAAACGGAAGAGGCTAAATTAGTACAGAAAAAGCTTACTAAATACACAATGGAAGGGGCACTAATAACTACACCTACAACAATGACCCAAAGCCCCACACAAGTAGTGGCTGCACAAGATTCCTCCCAAATACCACCTTCACAGACTACAACACAACAGGTGCCGCCACTCCAACCATACACGCCAAATATGGGAGGAGGATACCCAACGCAAGGAGCTGGGTATTATAATTATAACAGGGGGAGAGGAGGAATTATGAGAGGGAGAGGGTACGGGTATGGTACCCAACCGCAGGTGGGAGGATTTAGAAATTCCTACCCCACGGGGCAACCAGTATACCAGGACAACACAGGGAGCTTTCCATGGCAGAATAGGGAACCACCGGTGTGTTGGAGCTGTGGACTATTGAGGCACATGTCACGCACGTGTAGAGTTAGACCAGGAACACCATCATGGAGTGATCAGGGACAACCAAGGCCCGCACAGGTACAGCAGGGCATACCACAACAGCAAATGTTGCAACAAGGAAATGAACAACAACAACAATTAACACAACCACAGCCCCAAACACTGCCACAACAACAGGTAGCGATGACACAACAACCACAAATACCACAAACACAACTGGGTAGGGTGACGGTTTTGGGACACAACCCTTATACCAGAAATGGCCAGTCGTTGTACCCCCAATAGGACAGCCCACAGACGGCCTTGGTGTGTCCCATCCTGTCAGTAACACCTAATAGTGCGGAGGAACCACGCATAGAGGTAACGATAGGTGACAAAAAATTATCATTCCTTGTTGACACCGGGGCGACCCGGTCTTGCATAAGGGAAGGTAAATTTAAGATGTCAGGCGAGACCATGAACACCCAAGGATTCTCTGGGGCTAGAGGGTTGGTTCCCTTTACTGATAACATTCCCTTATCTATTGGAGATTACGATCTGTCAGTTCCACTTTTATATTATAGTGCCTCACCAGTAAATATACTGGGGAGAGATATAATGAACAGGTTGAATATGACGATCTCCTTCACTGAGGACGGCATAATTTGCTCTACTCTGGGGATTAACATGCTCACAGCACGACAGATTATGCAGGCATACTGTGGACAGACAGCGATTAGGGCGGAGCCAGTAGATGGTGAACTCTTCCAGTATGGAACGGACATGGCAATTGCATGGATGCCAGGGATAGAAGGGAAAATATGGAGAAAGCCAGCAGCCTATCTGTTCAGACCAGAAACACCTGTTAATGAACCAGAAGGGAAGGTGGTTTCAATGGATATTGAGAGCATTATTGCAACAGCTGATTATATTGCTGTACATGCCCAAGACAGAGAAGGAAGAGCATGGAGGGCAGTGATAGCATTAGCAGAAGGATGTAGGCTCACCCAGGTGTCAGATGAGGAGCTGTTTTCAGATGAAAAGGAGGAAGGGGAAATGGTGTTTATGATGAGTGTGGAAATATGGCTAAAAGTGGCCTACAAACAAGTAGCACAGAAAATTGCAATGGCACTTGAGGCACCCGCATGCACCCCGGTCCCTTTCTTTAAGGATGATATGTCAAAAGTACCCAAATCATTGTGGACTACTGGCCCCTATGACGTGGGCTGCATAAAAAGTATAGGGGGAGTAAAAATAAAATTGAAAAAAGGTGCAATACTCCCCAGAGTAAAACAGTACCCACTATCAAAAGAGGCAGATGAGGGCATATATGAAACCATAACGAATCACCATGTAATACGGCTGTGAACCCAGTGCGCAAGGCTAGAGGGGGGTCTTGGCGCTTTATATAGGATCTCAGGCCCTTGAACAACATAGTAGAAGCGGAATATCCCGTAGCTGCAAACCCGGCCACAATCTTGTGTGGCATTCCAGCAGAAGCATCACGGTTTACAGTGATCGACCTTAAAAATGCTTTTTTCTCAATACCATTACACCCAGACTCACAAGATCTGACGAACTTCACTTACAGAAACACTAAGTGGAAGCACACCAGATTGCCACAAGGGTATTGTGAATCACCTTCAATTTTCAATAGAGTTATACAGATGGATTTGGGTAACATTGAAGTAGAAAGCACGGTGTTGCAGTATGTGGATGACATAATAATTTGCAGTAAAAACGAAAAAACATGCAGAGAGGACTCCTTAAAGATGTTGACAATATTGGCTGACAAAGGCTACAAGGTAGACATGGAAAAGATGCAGTACTGTCAAGAACAGGTACTTTACATTGGTCAGCTTATATCCCAACATGGAAGAAAGATCGCACCACAAAGAGCACAAGCTATTTCGACCACTCCAATGCCACAAACTGTAAGGGAACTGCAGCAGTTCCTGGGGCTCTGCAACTGCTGTAGAGCTTGGGTATTTGAATACAGTTCGTACATAGGACCCCTGCTTGAGGCGTTACGGGAAGCTAATAAAGGGGAGAAAAAACTGGGGTGGACGATGGAAATGAAAGAAGCTTTTGATGAATTAAAAGATGCGATATCAACTGCTCCGGTACTGGAATCCCCAGACTATGAGCGGCAATTTTTTATATTTTCACATTGCGACTCAGCAGTAATGAAAGCAGTGTTGGCTCAAAAAACAAGCATGGGCTACAAACCAGTAGCATTTTACAGTGGCCACTTAGATCCTGTAATGTTAGGCCACTTCCCCTGCGAACAAGGTCTCGCCGCAGCTGCTTTTGCGGTAGAAAAAGCATCAGCAATCACCATGGGGTGCCCGACTACACTATTTGTGGAACATGCACTTTTTGCGATATTAAATAAACCTAAATCGACCCTAACCACGCAAAGAGCATCAGGTTATGAGATCATTTTATCCAGAGCAGAACTATCAATTGTTAGATGCAGCACGGTCAACCCTGCAAGGTTCCTAGCAGAAGTAATTGAGGAGGGAGATTATGCCCATGACTGTACACAAATAACTGAAATGTACTCATGTACTAGAAAAGTTGAGGAAAACGCACTAGAGGGGGGTGAGCTCTTATTTATTGATGGGTCATCAACTATCGATCTGAGGGATGGTGTGAGGAGAACTGGGGCTGCGGTGGTAAAAATGATGGAGATACCGGTGTGTGTGGCAATGAAATGTGTACAATTACCACAGCATTACTCCGCTCAAGCAGCTGAACTGGTCGCACTGATCTTGGCGTTGAAGGAAAGCTTTGACAAACGGGTGACCATATATTCCGACAGCGCATATGTTACATCCACTGTCCACTCAGGGCTGTCGAAATGGAGAAGAAGAGGGTTTAGGAGAGCTGATGGCACTCCAGTGCAACATGCCCTCTTATTGGCTGAACTAATTGAAGTAATTAATGACCCCCAAGAATTAGCTTTAGTGAAATGCACCGCACACACCAATGGTGAGGACCACGTCTCGAAGGAAAACGCAGCAGCAGACGCACATGCGAAGTATGCTGCATACTTTGGTGAAATATGGAACCCCCCAGAGTCACAGAGAGGGAGAGGGAGGGGAATGGCTAAGGAGATGTTAATAAGAGAAGGGTACACCCATCTCCCAGCCACACAGATTATGGAGTTACAAGCGGCTGCACCAATGGCCGAAAAAGAAATATGGGTAAAAAGAGGATGTACAATGTCACCAACCGACGCACTATGGCGCCAGGGTGGCACTGGAAAGGTTGTAATACCATTGGCACTTTTGAACACCGCCCTGAACCAACTACATCATCCAGCCCACACAGGCAAAGAAGTAATTGCAGCACGAATTAGGGAAGACTGTTTCTGCCCCGAGTTAAATTCGCATGTGTCAAATTTTATCAGTAATTGTCTCACATGTCAACAGTTTACGGCCGGCCACACTCTAAAGGTGATAAGAGGTACTATACCCCGGCCAGAGGGGCCTTTCCCGCATCTCCATATTGACTATGTTGATATGATCAATATATGTCAAGGAAATAGGTATATGATTGTAGTAGTATGCCCATTTTCTAGGTGGATTGAGGCAGGGCCTTGTTCACACCCAGATGCATTTAGAGCTGCTAAGTTCCTAGTGAGGGAGGTCTTCCCCAGGTGGGGAGTGTGCGAGGTGTTAAGGTCAGACAATGGCCCACATTTCGCAAACAAGATGTTTCAGCACATTACATCACTGCTGAAAATTCAACATAAATTTGCATGTGCATACCACCCACAGGCCAACGGTATATGTGAACGCCTGAATGGCCCATTAAAAGAGGCAATTGCAAAGATACAGCAAACAACAAAGAGGAGTTGGTTATATTGTCTTCCATTAGCCTTATTTGAGCTAAGGAATAGGCCAGGGTCCGACCACCACCTCACTCCCCATGAGGTGGTTACCGGACGTCAAATGCGCCTTCCCCTAACGCCAACGTCAAGAGCATTTACCGACCACGAAAGTACTGCAAGTTTTCTGGGTGATGAAATGTACCAATATGTGTCTTCTTTGATTACTAGTGTAGTGTTTGTGTCTCAACAGCTCGAGCGCACACGGGGCAGGTCTAATAGAAGCCAACAAGAAAATGCGGATAAAGAACTGGAAAAGAAAGGACTGTGTAAGATTGCTAAAGGTGACCACGTACTACTTCGCAACTTCAATAGGAAATGGAATAGCCCACGCTTTACTGGTCCCCATCTGGTAGGGGAGGTATCAACAAGAGCAGTAAAGCTACAGGACAAGCGTGCCTGGAACCACCTACACGACATAAGGATCTACAGACAACAGACCCACCCCAGCGCCACCGACAGGTCCATTGAGAGAACAGCAACAACGTCGACAACGGAAGAAGAAAGTTCTACCACAGCCAGTGGCCCAAGTGTTCCCATACCTTTTTTTTTTGTATAAATTTTGCAGTCCTTTGCGGCTTTGATTTCCTATAATTGGCGATTTCTTACTGTGCAGTAATGAATGATTTCTTTGTTACCTGGATGCTGCACCTGTTGGAGTGTATATTGCGGCTGCTGCAATATTAAACAAACAATTCTTTTTAACTATACACTTCATTGGAGTGCGCTTCCGGTATTCCTTTTGTGAACTTTTTAAATCATACAAAGATACATCTTTGATTGGTTATGCACATCTTTGTTTTTTATTTCCTTTCAAACATAAACTTTCTTCTTCAAATAACCATATCCCTTTTGTCTCTCAACACGTGTTTCTCCACGTTTAACGCACGTGGTTCATCAGGAGAGTTTTCTAATATAAAACAAGAAAAACATTTTTTTGCTTAGCTATATCAACTCAAATACATTGTTTTTGTACAACAAATTAGGTGGTAGAGGCAAACCACCAATTGAAATATTAATTTAACATACTCACCAATTTTTTCAAATTCGATAATATTCTCAACTTTTAAATCCTTTTGTTAAAGTTATTTTTTTCCCATTTATAGCAAACATATATCCTTTCTTATCTTCCAGAAAAAATATATGGGATTTTAAACTCTCTCAAGTTACTTTTCACTATATCAGCAATTCTTTTGAATTTAGTTAGACATTTTCACAACCCCCAAACAATTTTTAAATTTCAAACAGAATTTAAAAAAATAAATCATTACAACCAATAACTCATTTCATTATCTGAATTTAGCCCTGTATTGCAAGTGTCCAAAATACAGATCCATTTCGCTTCTCTTCTCCTTAATTGTAGCTCTCTGTTGCCTCCTCTCTCCATGCTTTCAATTTTTTCTATACCCAGAAACTTGATACCCTTAATATCAGTTGCTTTATGTTCTTGATCAAAATGAATTGCCATAGGGTATCTTGTGTCCTTATTTTTAATGGCTCTAATATGTTCTTGTAATCTGATTTTCAGTACTCTGATAGTACTTCCCACGTATTTCTTATTACATATACATGTAATTGTATAAATCACATACTTAGTGTTATAATTAATGAATTGTTTTAGTTTGTGAATTTTTCCATTTGGTAGCCTTATCTCTTTTACACCATTTTCGATTTGGTCACAGATTCCACAACTCCCACACTTGTGGGTTCCTGTTGGTGCTGGTACTTGTAAAAATTGACTTAGCACTTCGGTTTTTTCTTCTTTCATATGGCTGGGGCTAATTTTTTGCTTTAAAGTTGGTGCCCTTCTATAAATTATCCTGGGTTTAGCTTCTATATACTGTTTTAGCATTTCATCGCTTTGCAAAATGTTCCAATGTTTTGTCAGGAATTTTTTCAAAAGGTGAGCTTCACTATTGAAAGTCGTTATGAAGTCTACCTTTTCTTCTCTATTCTTCACCATTCTTGGTTTGTCCTTTAGTAGTTCAGTTCTAGGTACTTTTGTAGATGGCTTTGTCCACATCTTGATTTTGGTAACCTCTCTGGATAAATTTTTCTTTCAGCAATTTAACATGATTTTCGTATTTTTCATTTCATTTCACTGCAGTTACGTTTTGTTCTCAGAATTTCACCATATGGTATATTTTTGATTATATGCTTCACGTGATTGCTTTCAGCATGTAGTACTTTATTTATTGAAGTTGGCTTTATATATAGATCTGTTAGGATCGTTTCCCCATCTGTATAGATTAGCAGATCCAAAACCTGGTATAAACGAAAGTATATCAATCAACTTACCAAAAACAAGAATTTTTTGAAATTCTGTTTGAAATTTAAAAATTGTTTGGGGGTTGTGAAAATGTCTAACTAAATTCAAAAGAATTGCTGATATAGTGAAAAGTAACTTGAGAGAGTTTAAAATCCCATATATTTTTTCTGGAAGATAAGAAAGGATAAATGTTTGCTATAAATGGGAAAAAAATAACTTTAACAAAAGGATTTAAAAGTTGAGAATATTATCGAATTTGAAAAAATTGGTGAGTATGTTAAATGAATATTTCAATTGGTGGTTTGCCTCTACCACCTAATTTGTTGTACAAAAACAATGTATTTGAGTTGATATAGCTAAGCAAAAAAATGTTTTTCTTGTTTTATATTAGAAAACTCTCCTGATGAACCACGTGCGTTAAACGTGGAGAAACACATGTTGAGAGACAAAAGGGATATGGTTCTTTGAAGAAGAAAGTTTATGTTTGAAAGGAAATAAAAAACAAAGGTGTTCCCATACCTTGTCACTCCCCAGACTCCCCAGAGACAATAACCGAAGAAGAAAGGGGTGATCCCCATACAGCCCACCCCATGATCACACGCTGAAAGAGTAAAAGCCACGCCCACCAGTTGAACCCAAAAACCCCCTGCCCACCATCCACTGACCCCTGTCCCCATTACAGTAGTAGCTGAACTGAAGGACATTGTCTTGCACAAATACACATGTAAACACGTGAATGCTCTCTTTTCTTTTCTCTCGCACATGCAGGAACCGCGTATTATTGTATTGCTAAGAAAGTAGATAACTAACAAATTCACTGCCCAGGAGTAGATGATACCCTCAGACGATAATTACCCAGAAGAATTGTCACACCAATTTGTATATGAAATAAAAAGGCCAACGTACCTGAAAAGGAAAAGGGTACATGTCTACTACACAGCGTTCCTTTTGGCCATAGAATATTCGATGCCCCACCTCCACCCATACTTGCCTGCCCTAAGAGATAGATCGCTTAGAGTAGCGTGGGAACAGCTCTTCGCCTGGGCACTGAATGACTATTTGATAGGGAGAGCTTAAAAAAAAAAAACAACTAACATTTAATAACCAGCATATTGAGAATTTTCAGGCGGGCAACTCTAACGTCGCAAGAATACGCTGCCGGACTGCAGCAAGGTAAGAGCAAAATGCGGTGAAATTAGCATATGTAATAAAAGTAATAGGGATTTTGGTAATCACTGGGTTCGTAGCTGCCTCTGTATGGCAGTACAGCTGTGCTATCAATATTATTGCTGTACTCAAACCTAACACACCCCCATCCCCAGCTGCAACAGGTGTTACGTCAGGTGATATTAGTAAAATTGCGCACAAGCAAAATAGAGTTCAACGCAGCACATACTCAGATAATAAAGGTATTGACAATTATATACAAGATTCAGCACACGTCTCAAATAACATATGGTATCAACACATGACCCGCATTGGTAAGCAGACAACAGAAGACAGCTGCTACGTTTGCTCATTAATACCATACGCCATGAGTGCTTCTCGAACATTTGTTGCCACAGAAATAGACGAGAAAACAGCACGATGCATAATATACTTGGCACTGTTCCAAACAAAGGGAAGATTTCAAGGGACAGTGGTGCATATGACGTGGAAAACACGAGACTCATACCCATACGAAAACAACTTCCTCAAGACTTATCTAAGTTACCACAAGAGCAGTTTACATGCTGAAGCATTCAGATACATAACAAGTGGTCCTGCAAAAGGAGAAATAAAGAAAGTAACACTGCAGTATTTATCATGTGATTGGTACGCCACTGAAGTTCCTGGTAAACTAGGATGCTGGGAGAGGCCACTGGTGACGATAACGGGGAAAGTGTACTTGGACAACAAATGGGAGATAGGAGTGGTTGGCAGCAACATGGTAACAAAAGAAACTATTTCAACTATCGATGCACACAACCACAGATGTTGGACGACTTGGATCAAATACGTGCTCACATGGATAGAAACGGATGAAGACCCGATAACAATACTGCCGCTGACTGCGCCTAAAGTATGCTACCAACATAAAGGAGAGGTGGACGTAGGATACAACACCAATTGTGGAAGCGTGATGGAGTTACCTGAGGGGGGAGCAGGAACAGCAGTAATAATGGACCATTACTGGGCCTGTGGAGACAAGGCATATCACACACTGCCCCCTCTGTGGAATGGTGTATGCACGATGGTGCACATCAATGTACCATCACTAGTGGTACCCCAGAAGCATGTGAATGTGGCGAACTTTCCCAAGATGGATGAAGGGGACAAGAGAAATAAGAGATCTGCACCACCTCAGGAGGAGCCAGGGAACAGGACCAGCGGCAATGATACTGTCCTAAATAGACGGAAAAGACAAGGAGAACCTCTGACAGGAAATTACCTATGGGGAAGGTCAGAAATGGCACTCACTTCAATCCCGCCAGAACACAGACTATTCAGCAGAGCAGCAATGTTCTTCTCCTCAATAATCCATCCGGGACTACAGGCCTACGCAAACGCAAAATGGCTCCAGATAACTAGATGGGAACTTATGATGACCATCAATTCTACAGTAAACGGGTTCAACGCGATAAAAGAGGAGCTGCGAGCAATAAGGATGGTAGCGCTGCAGAACAGATATGTATTGGACCTCCTCACTGCCATGGAAGGAGGAGTTTGCGCAAAGATAGGACAATCATGCTGCACATTCATTCCTGCCAACGATGCTGACAACGGTACACTGACAGAAGCAGTTTCACAATTGACCCAGTTGCACTCCAAAATGGTGGATGAAAGTAAAGGTGTGAAAAAGGATGAGAGCTGGTTTTCGCTATTATGGTCATGGATGCCATCTTGGCTGTCAGATGGACTGAAAATTATAGCTGGTTGTATTATTTTGGTTGGAGCTACACTGATCATAATAAGATTTTGGAAAGCCCGGAAGGCACGCACAACTGACGAGTTGCTTGAAATGGTCGGTATGCACCCACTGATGCCAGCAGATGACGGCCAACACACAGGCATAATAATACAAGAAAGAGAGAAATTGCGCAACCAGATCATCACCAACCACCTGGACCCACCATCGGTGAAGGTCGAGAACCCAAGAAACCCCAGGAGTTATATAGGGAAATGGGTATACTGTACTCCTGGAGGAACCTGTGAATATATGTATTGGTCATTTGAAGATCATGTTAACCAGTATGGACATTTAGGAGGAATAACTAAAATATGGAGAGTAAGAGGAGATAACGAAAAGGATATGTTTGTGGTCGACAAGTCGACCAGAGGGGGGACTGAAGTGGGAAAATGGAAAAACAGGCTCCCATCTTCCCCCCCTTGCGCCTGGCCTAAAGGTTCACGGCCCAAGCACCCGCCACGAGAAGAGTTTGCCCATCTACCAGACGACCAGATACCCTGGTACAGGAACATAAGGATGTGTCCATCTGCCTGCCCAGCAGCCCGCCCTGCCCATGCCGATGCCTGCGGCATGGATCAACTAGACTAAAAACTATACGTCGTTAGAGATGCCATGACGACCTAGCCAACGGATAGCACACCTGTGCCAACATACACACTGGACACTCCCGCACCAATCTACACGAAGAATATACTGAGTGCTATGACGTAGGCGACAGACATACTCACGGACGTGCATCTTTATTATTTTTCACTTAGGCTCTCAAAATGCAGAAACGCAAGACGCACCATGAACTCATCTAAAGAGCTTGCTTACGCTTCTTCTAAACCTAGGTGCCATAATGAGAATTATAACGAAGACGCGATACTGGTCATAAGACAATATGAGACTATAACCTAAAGCGCCTATGCACCAAACGGTTCCACCTATACACCAGGCCTAAGTAGGCCGCAAGCAAGAGCTCCCGTGGACGTTAACAGAGCAAGAGTCAGGTTGCTGATCCTGCAGGATGAGCCTGGCGAAAGCAGACAGCCAAGGTCGTAATGTTGCAAACCCACATTCCAAAAGCAGACCATCAAGGGCACGATGTTGCAACCTCGCACGCCGTGCACCAACATCAAAGTCGCACCTGCAATTAAACCAGGCACACAGTGGAAAAAAAACAATATTAATTGTGCAGAATTCTGCCTCAAACACGGTCCCACCTCACGTGACCAAGCCGAACCTGACGAGATGCCAAGCCCAGGAGGAAGGAGGCGCCTGGATCCCTTGTTACAAGACACAGGCAGATACACTTGAAAGGATCAATGGACATCTGCGACAGTGGGAGTAGTCGGCCGTCCAGCTCATGAATAAGTCTTCACATTGTCTGCATGTACCCATAGTGAAACATTGTTGCACATTGCAGGTACACCGAGAGCTGGGAACAGCGATGGTCCCAGGCTGGGAAGCTCACGGGCGCACCAATCAGAACATGGGGCTCTTATCACTGACGCCATTAACATCAACCAATCATTAGGAGTCTTCATGTAACAATTCTCATGTATCTAATTGTAGGGACAACCCAGATATATCACCTGACTAACCCTCGTCCACTTATATTATTCTCTATACGTATGATATACTAACCCTACCACTCGAGCAACCAATTAAGAGTGGCGATAGGTTTTTTGTTAACTTTCTAAAGTGACGCAGGTAGCGCGTCATACTACAGTAAAAAGGGCCTGCGAGCCCCACGATTGTGTGTGTGTCAGGTCAGACGCGTATGATCCTTGACCCATCCCTGCCGTTTGTGTTTAATAAACAGCAGAGTCACCTTGCTTCTTGTGTGTGTCTCATACTCTATCTCTTTTGGGATATACGGGAGGAGTTGGGGCCTCCCTGCCCAGAGGTCTGCGGACGGCCCGGCCGACCCCGGCAGAATTTCCCCCCGACAAGTTATTGTCCACAAATAATGTTAACCTCTCAGGTGACTGCTGCATCTGGGTTGCAAACCTCAAAAAGCACTATAACTGGGTTTAGATTGTCGCGCAGGACTGATGGCAGAGAATAGATGGTGGGTGCCAGAAATTGACCTGTATGAATGCATGTATTCTTTTTTTTCTTATTCTATCATAAGATATATGTATCTTTGGCAAAGACTTTGACTTTCTTGATGATAGGTCACTGTATATCCGTTGTCCGCCATACATTTATCATACCTCTTCGCTATTGATAAAATGCTTTCTCATATTCTGATCATTATTTTTCACCCTTTCTACTGTTTTAGTGATAGATTTTGATTATGCTTTTCTGTCTTCAGCACCTATGTGTTTATAACATTTTCTCTTTCACTTATCTGTGTTTCTGTACCACGGGAGGGTGCGGCAGCTCGCCACCACTCACCAGAGCTGACCGCACCAGATGCCAGAATCACCTGGCTTAGCAAGATTACTGCGGGTTCAGAGTAGACGAACTGCAGGGGGCACCCTGTAGCATCCGGGGTACCGGACGGAGACACTGTGGCGGGGGCCACCCAGCAGATGGCAGCCTCGGCTCTGGGGGTACCCAGGACGGGGCTACGACAACAGGCCGTGATCACATGGTGGACAAAGACCCAAGAACCACACAGACACGATTTACCACTTCCTGGGGCTTTGCTGCACTGCCACTCATGGGCCAGCAGAACCTCTTATTTAGACGAGCTGGGACAAGGTCATATTCCCTTAAAGGGGCCATGCACTCACAGTTAAGTGGGCCATACACCACACCGGGTATAAACCATGTTGCAGTAAAGGAAGTCCACCTTATCACATATAAGTGCGTCACTCACCCAAAAAATGCATGTTTCTGGATCAATGGCACTATTTTCAAGAGGTGCTGCCACTAATTAATTACCTGTGGTAGGCACTTTTGATCTCATTGCTAGATGTATCCATCACTTTAAGGGCCAAACCCACCTAATGATTCTTCTGAAGATATTCTTGACTCACATACCCCAACTTTACTGAATCCACCGCCTGATCCACAAACTTAATAGGCATCTGCCACCCCTCATCAGCCCAATGAACGGACAGAAGTTCATATTGGTTGCTGGGTACACCAGAGTCTCACTGGGTACCAGGCTATTCCATGACCAGGCTTCCTTGCACTGCCTCCTGGACTACCACACACTTATGGGCTGTAACTGTAACCCCTACAGCACCCCTGCCTCATTGCACTTAACGAGAGCCACGCTGCCCTGGTTGTACTTACTCAGAGCCAAGCTACCCTGATCTCACTTCCCCCTATCCTCTTCTTGCACTTCCCACTCCCCCTTCTCCCTGCACTCTTGTTGTCGCACTTGCACGATCTGAATGACACAAGGCCTAGTAGGATATTGTATCTTGTCTTCCCTCTGTCTTCCCTATCTTGTCTTGTGGCACCTAGAAACACTTGTGTACAAGCGTCCTATAAATGAAATATATCATATCATATCCAGACACTACCAATAACGAGCCTCCAGGTTATATCATCTGGCCCCTTCCAGTCACCATATGCCGGTCACTATCAGTTTTTGATTTAGAAAATACAGATAGATGGGATATCTCAAATCATTTAATTTATGCATTTATTTATTTATTTGTTTAATATACATATAACCACATGGTTTTGTATATACAATATGAAACATTACAAATATAGTTAAAAAATATTAGGTACAACACAACAACAATTATACTGTTAGCATTATAATTAATCTAATTAAAACATTCTACATTTCACATTTTGTTCTTGGAGCATGCCTTGTTAGTCCAGATACATGTATTTACTAACAAAATACACCTTCCGAAAGTTGATTTAAAATTTGAATACATTTCCAATAAAATTTAGTTATACAATATATCAAATTCATGTCATTTCCTTCCATAAAAAGGGTCCATAAGATAGCTAGATATTTATACGGGTGATCATAGGATTTCAGATAGCTTTCTCTGATGCAATCTAAGCTTTCACAATCCACTAACATATGTTTTAACGTTTCCAGTTTTGATTCTCCACAAAGTCAACACAATCTAACTGCACGAAATTAATTCATTGTTGCAACTTTAATCTCCGGAGTTTCGCAACAATTACATTTCATGATCATATATTGGCGTATTTTCTTTGGGCAAGGATATGCCTGCACATAGGCTGGAGTGGAAATGTGACCCATGCTGTACTGTGCATACTTTCCACTACTAAGAGTGGCCAGATACACAATAGCTGCTTCAGTACCGTGTTCGTTATACTTCTTTTTCATCCATGATTTAAAACGTGGGCTACTTTGCGGTGTATTAGTGCTCTCGTATTTGTCTCATTTAAAACGTGGGCTACTTTGCGGTGTATTAGTGCTCTCGTATTTGTCTCTCCATATTTTGTGTTCAGCCATAATTTTCCCCAAGGAACCCATTTTAATACAGTCTTCCATATTCTTGAAAGCGGTTATAAACTGTATTGCTATCGTGTCATTATTCAGTACTGACAAATTTTCGCATAACATCATATTTCTAAAGTTAACATCAGTAATAACGCTATTCAGTTCAAATTCCAACAGAATATACACTACGGAAACAAACTGAGGTAGGCGCATCAATTTCCGCAAAATGGTTGCCTCAAAAGTTTGTTATTTTGCGTGTAAAATTGTGTCCCCAAATCTCAACACTGTACAATAATATGGATTTAACTCTTTCCGTATATAGAAGAATAATGGTCTTTACAGAGAAACCCATATTTTTTCCCAATGAAGCAACTTATTGTGTTTACAACTATCGAACATTTACGTTTCAGTTCAATCCAATGGGACTTCCACTTAAACTTATGATCAACATATAGATTGTCCTCTTTTTATATATATGTTCTTTGTCTTTTTGGTGCGGCCTGATGCCTGTGGGCTTCAGCATGGTATAAACTTATAAATAAAATAAAATGAATAAATATAGACCAAGGTATTTATATGACTCCACTTGTTCTAGTGGACCACCATTTAGAGTCCATACATGCTTTTTTTGACGAGCTTGATGGTTCGCAAAGACCATAATTTTGCTTTTTTCAATATTTACTTTAAGGTTGTTACTAATAGCAAAAATACTCAAGGCATTAAGAGAGATCTTTAAGCCGTATGGAATACGGTCAAGTAAAAGCAAATCATCTGCATATGCTAACCATTTTAAAGACATGGATACTATTTTTGCTGGACATGTTAGGGGATTTGATAAGTTGTACTGGAGATCTGCCAGGTAGAGATTAAAGAGTGTGGCCGCAACTATGCATCCTTGCTTAACACCTTGATGTATCGGGAAAGATTTCGAAAGCTTCCCTGTACCATCCAGCGCAAACCTTTACTGAGTTGTCTGAATATAAGGCAAGCAACATAGTTAACAATCCTGAAGGAATATTCCACTTAAGTAATTTAGCCCAAAATGTGTTTCTATGCACTGAATTGAAAGCAGCACTAAAATCAATATAAGCGCAAAACATGTTAGAATTGCGCCGCTTCCAAGAATATTCATCTGCAGCTGTTAATATGATTATGTTATGTGCAGTATTAGCTTTTTAGCCTAAATCCAATTTGGTTAGGAGGCAAGATATTATTCGCACTAATCCACTCATTTAACTCAACCAAAAGAACCCTTGTGAAGATTTTAGCCGGTATATCGAGCATGGCTAATAAACGATAGTTTTCCGGGCTATTCCATGCACCTTTTTCGTAGACTGGTCATATATTGCTCATCTTCCAAGTCAGAGATATAGTACCACTTGCTCCAATTTCCTTAAACAGAATTAATAATGCTTTAGCCCAACTATCAGGGGAAGATTTTAACTAATTGTTACACACCCCATCAAGGCTTGATGCTCGAGAGTCATTCAACCAACAATGATTTTATGAATGTGATTTATTGTCGCCCTACAAACCCATATGCTATCAGGTAATTTCCACACATCATCAGATGTGTCTATGGCTCCCATGGTCGACAGAATATAGGTTTCCCAGTCGGCTTCTGCAACAGAGTTAATGGGAAGATCCCCTTTTTTGTACAACGATTAACTTGCCATATTTCAGTCGAGTTTCTTTGTGTAGCCAACAAGGCGATTCTTTCCAGTGCTCTATTTCGCAGGAATCTAAGCCAGGTGCGATACAAGCACTTAACTGATTTCATATACGTGGTCACCTGGCTATTCTCAGTTATACCTAGTTCTGGATACAGAGTTGCTGCAATCTTAGCTCGCAAAACTTGTTTCGCCTCTGCTATTTTTTTGTCATAGAATACTCTTTTGTTAGTTACAATATTGGACCGTTCATATGATGTTTTGTACTTGCGTTTCTAGCTGCAGCCTTCACTCATTTTCATCATTATAATAGAGAAATCCACAAAATTCCTTCACCTTCAGAAGACCCAGGCCCTTGGTATGCATCAATGGACTCACTCAGGAGGCATTGTGCTATAGAGTTGCCCTCAGTGGTCGAAGTGGGCGGGAGCGGTCGGGCGCGGGGCTCCTATACTTATTTTAATTAAGTTTTACCGTTCCTATACTTTTATTTTAAAAATAAACCGTCCCGGAATGGCTTTGTTTTAAAATAAAAGTGTAGGAAGAAGTTGAAACTTGCACTTTCAGTGCACTGCACAGGACGTTTCCTTAAAGAGCAGGCACATGATTTTGTGGTATATATTGTGCATGGGAAGGATGCGCGGCGAGGGGGGTCTGTGGGGAGCGGTGCAGGCCAGTAGGGAACATAGTTCCTCTACTTCTTTTCGTACACTTCGACCACTGGTTGCCCTTAGTCACATTTCTCGCATTCCACTGTATGCGATTCGAATTTTCATTAAGATAAATGTCACCATTGAGATCTTGACCTGATGTTAGGTCTGCAGAAGTTGATAGCTTTATAAGGGTGCATAGTGGAAAGTAGTCAGAGATAAACCAGCTACATTGACAAATATATAGTCAATCGTTGTCGCACTTTTACCCGCGACATGAGCAAATGCCATATTAGCATCCCCCAGGCAATACCCATTTAACATAGTAAGTCCATGTTCTTCAAATAAATGAACCCAGAGTTTGCCTGTCGGTTTGTTTTCCTTATGTCTACTGGGGACGAGGGGTTAACTGTTAGAAAGTCAGGGTGATTGAATTTTATTTTTGCATTAAAATCTCCCATCAACCATATGGGATATGACTCTGAGTAACCTTTAATCTAGTTTCCTACCAGTTTTATATTTACTTTAGTTTCTGCACAATTCGGCGGTTTTAGATGTTAGGAGAAGCCCACCCTTGGGACGCCCTCAATCTCCTTTAGTGGTTATCTGGTTTATGGTCGAGAGACCATCACATTTAATTTTTTCTGTAAGCCATGTCTCTTGAAGGGCAACTAACATGAAAATATCCATATCAGCTGCCAGTCCATCTTCTCCAAATATGTGACTATATTCTCTTGTATTCCAAGATAGCATCAAGTTTTCATCATCGATGCTGTGAAGTAAAATGACTTTTGAAAGCAGATGGTAGCCACTGCCAATGACCATCTACTACATCCCCATTTGTCACACCGAAAACTGGCATGTGGGTGACATCTGGACTCATATCAGGTGTCTTATTATTACTCACAGTCTGTATGCCTACACCCTTTTTGCCAGGAAGGGCTTGCCTATTTTTAATATTTGCCCTATTGAGGGCATTAGATACTTTTTGGAGGATTAATGTTAATGATTGAGGTTTGATTTGGGGCATCATTACCACTTTAGATGTTTTGCGAAGTCTAAATATATCATCTTCAAAACTTAATACAAAGTCAAGGGTGGAAGTAATGCTGAACCAAATGTTGGTAATATATTCTTTTGTAATCTCCACCTGATCACCTAATCAACAATCCGGATGTCATCTGAGCATATTCCTTGAAGAGGAACAATCATGTGGAAAATGTGCAAAACAGCATCACAATTCAGAGGGGGAGTATCATTGTTATTAGATACTAATTTCAGTTGAAGTGCTTTGTGCAATTCCGAGGGATTCACAATTATATCAACTTGATAGGAGATAGAGGCATTCAACAATGCTATTTTAGGTGGCCACATTTCATCTAGATTAGTCTGGATATTAGAGCGAGGGATCTGTATGTTTTTAGCTATATTGTACTAGCTGATTCTACAGTCATAGGGTTACTGTTTTTCAAAATTGCTTTTTTCCGGTATATCAGGATTCGGCTCACTTGAAATAAGTGTAGATCGAGAACTCACACCTTCCATCCCACTACAGTTTTCAGATGTTGAATTGAGGTTACTGAGGACATGCTCAGGCTCGGTTTTAAGAATCGGCACTAGTTTCACTTAAAGTAGCAATGATTCTTTTTACCTACTCCACATGTCAATTTACGGGTATACTGTTTTTTAGGATACATGAACGCTTGAGATACAGTCCGGGTTTCTCTTACAACCTCTGTGATCCGACGGGGTACTCACGGCTCTTCGGGTTCAGACAGATGTGAAGAGGTAAAAGGCGTCCCCCCAGAGGTTCAGAGGCCAGACAATCTGTGCTCTGTGCTCCCCAGGGGGCCGCCCCCTGGGAAACCCTCTTGGGGAAGAAAACCCAGATCCTGCAGGTCTTGAGGAGGATGGAACTCCCAGTTCGTGGTGGCAGGTAGAAGGACGGAGAATTCCCCGATAGAAGCAATAGGGGAAGAGGATCTGTAATATCAGTCGAAAACGATTAGGAAGTACCAAGGGGTAAGGAGAGAGGAGAAGAAGGAGAATGAAGGAGAGAAAGAGCGGAGGACCGCCGGGACCAGGAAAAAGAGGAGAGGTAAGTAAAGGCTAGGAAGAGTGAAATGAAAGCGTAGCAAAAGCCGCGAGCGGCTGCAAGAATCAGAAGCTGCCGGCTTAGGCAGACCGAAGCCGTAAGGAAAGAAAGGCCAAGGACGGCAGAGAAGGTAAGCACAAGAAGAAGCCGCGAATGGCAGAAAATAAATAAGGCCGCGGATGCGGAAGGAAGCCAAGGAAAGTGCCGAGTAACGGCTAACGAGCGACTGACCCGAGCGGGGAAGCCGGAGGTGGAGAGGAAGAAACCAAAGGCGGTTATGCTCAAGAAAGGAAAAAAGAAGGAGGGAGCGAGGGAGGGCTCCAGAGGAGAAAAACTAGCAGAGGCAAGTTTTACAAGCGAGCAGCTACAAGGGAAAAAGCTGAAGAGCAGAGTAGCAACGCAGTTTACCTGTAAGTTTGCGGGGAATAAGTATGAACAAACGGTAGAAAGAGAAGAAGGACCAAGTGGAAGAAAAAGACTAGAACTGCATTGTTTAGTTGATAGAAACATTATCAAGGAGCCGCCATCTTGGATTCCACTGAGTGTATCGTGGTTGATGTAACTTCCATTGTCTCCATAGGTTTCTACGCGTTCTTGTAACAGTATGCCCTCCCCTGGGGGGGAAGGACCGGGCTTCCAGGGATGGCATCGATGGAATCTCCTCACCAATGCAGGTGCATGCACTGCAGATGCCGGTTCCCAAGTTCTGTCGGATGGGCTGTACCCTTTCCAATCACCCAAGTATTGTAGGGTTCCTCGGTGATACCTGGAGTCAGCTATGGCGGAAACCTCGTATTCAGGCCCTTCTGGTGTATCAACAGGAGGAGGTGATATCACTCCTTGTCTGCAGAACCTGTCAGATACATGAGTTTTTAGTTGGGAGACATGGAATACATTGTGTATCCGTGACCAAGAAGGCGGTAGTTGTACCTGATATGATACCTTTCCAATCTCCTTGAGAACCTGAAAAGGACCAAAGAATTTTGGAGAGAGTTTGGAAGGTATCAATCTTTTGGGGAGATAGCGGGACGATAACCAAACTAAATCCCCCGGTTTATATGTGGGTTCTTGAGATCTTTTTTTATCAGCTTGGAATTTGGTTCTTTGTTGAGTGTCTTTCAGGATGGCACAGGCAATGTTATGTCCTGATTGAATGTGTGCCACCCACTCCTCTACTGAACGGGAGTTAGTTATTCGAGTGGCTGTGATGGGTAAAATTTCAGGATGAAACCCATAGTTACAGTAGAAAGGTGACATCTTGATGGCGGAATGTTGCGCATTGTTGTAAGCTATTTCGGCATATGGTAACAACTCAGTCCAGTTATCCTGTATAGCGGAAACAAAACATCTGAGGTATTGTTTCAATGATTGATTTAATCTTTCGGTTTGGCAATTGGCCTGTGGATGGTAACCTGAGGTAAGATTCCGGTGTATGCCTAAGGCTTGGCATAGATTCTTCCAAAAGACTGAAATGTATTGTGGCCCTCTGTCAGAGATAATGTTCTTAGGTAAACCATGTAAGCGGAAAATAGTATGTAGGAAGCAGGATGCCATTTGAGTAGCCGTAAGAAGTTTCACCATGGGTATGAAATGTGCCATTTTAGTTAACAAATCAATGGTCACCATAATCGTGGTGTTGCGGTTGGAAGGAGGCAACTCCACTATGAAGTCGGTCGAAATCCTTTCCCAAGGTTGATTAGGAAGGGGAGGTTGAACTAGCTTCCCAATCGGTAGTCTTCTTGGTGCTTTTTCCTGAAGACAAACAGGACATGCAGTGACGTAGTCTCTGACGTCCGAAGCAACAGAAGGCCACCAGAAGTGGCGATTGACCAATTCGAGGGTGTTGGCGATTCCCCTATGTCCTGCAGTCTTATGGTCATGACACATGTACAACACTTGTTTCCTGAGGGATTCGGTAGGCACATATAGCTCTGTGTTGTGGTAGAACAAACCTTGTTCTTCCTGGAGTTGGTATTTTTGGATGTCTATTTCATTGATTCCAGATAGCTGTTTGCGAATGTCCTGAAGAAAGGTGGATACCAAAAAGATGAATGTAGCTTGAGGCAATATCTTCTGCTGAATGCGAGTTTCTTCTGTTTGTAGACTCCGGGATAAGATGTCCGCCAATTGATTGTTGGTGCCAGGTATGTGAGTGATTATGAAGTCAAAGGAGGAAAAGAAATAGGCCCAGCGGGCTTGGCGACTGTTTTGACATTCATAATTTTGGAGTACTTTCAGGTTACTATGGTCAGCTCGGATGGTGATAGGATGTCTTGTTCCTATCAGCAAATGTCTCCATTATTGGCATGCCTTCTTTATGGCGAGTAGTTCCTTCTCAAGGACTGTGTAGTTTTGTTCCGAAGGAAGAAAAGTCTTTGACATGTAGGCTATGGGGTGTTCGACGCCTGACAAGGATGCTTGTTTTAGTACACCACCAATTGCCGAATGTGAGGCATCTGTTTCGAGAATGAATGGTCTTGTTTGATCCGGTAGTCTAAGGATAGATGCAGTGGAAAAAGCAGTCTTGAGTTTGTCAAAGGCTTGTTGTGTTTCGGTAGTCCATGCATACCTTTTACCTTTTTGAAGAAGAGTGGTCAAAGTTTTGATGGTCTTTGAGAAGTTAGGGATATATCTTCGGTAAAAGTTCGAGAATCCCAAAAACCTTTGGACCTCTTTTACCCCTTGAGGAGCTTTCCATTGCTGTATGGCTGTTACCTTTCGTGGATCCATGGAAGCCCCTTCGGCAGAAAGGATAAAGCCCAAATAGGGGATACTCGTTTGGTGAAATGAGCATTTCTCCAGTTTGGCAAACAAGTGGTTGTCTTGAAGACGGTGGAGGACTTCGGAAACATGGCCCATGTGTTCTTGTAGATTTTTTGAGAATATCAATATGTCGTCTAAATAGACAATTAACGAATGGAGGAGTAGATCAGAGAACAAATGATCAACGAACCTCTGAAAGACAGAAGGAGCGTTCGCCAATCCAAATGGCATCACCCGATACTCGTAGTGGCCGGATGGCGTGCGTAAAGCGGTTTTCCACTCGTCTCTGCTTTTTATCCGAATCAAATGATATGCACCACGTAAGTCTAGTTTCGAAAAGATTGAAGCACCTCTGACTGCTTCGAGAATGTCTTGAATAAGAGGCAAGGGGTATCTGTCTCTATAGGTAACCTTGTTTAATCCCCTGTAGTCAATACAGGGTCGGAGTTCTTTACAATCCTTCTTTGGTATAAAGAATAATGAAGCTCCAGCTGGGCTTTTGGATTCGGTAATCAATCTGTTACGTACATTGGTTTGTAGATATTCACGTAAAGCTTCCTTTTCTGGGTTAGAAAGAGTATACATCCTTCCAAAAGGGATCTGGGCATCTGGTAATAGATCAATGGCGCAGTCGTCTCGTCTGTGGGGAGGCAACTCCTTAAATTCCTCGTTGGAAAACACTTGATGGTATTCATGATAGATCTCCGGTAGCAGGTTTAGATTCAATACTACAGAAGAGGAATTCTGCGGTGGCACTTGAGTTTGGGAGATGTGTACACCATTGTCAGAGTTAGGTAAGCACGTAGCAGTGCAGTATTCAGATCCTAAAAACATAGTCCCGGCCTTCCAGTTTATGTAGGGGTTATGTTTAGACAACCAAGGGATTCCTAGGATAATAGGATAGTGAGCAGCTTTGATAAGGTCAAAGATCACCTCTTCTTTATGTGTGTTTATCTTCATGGTAAGGACCGATGTATTTTCCTTGATGAACCCTGAGGACAGTGGTTCTCCATCAACTCCTTCGACAGGTATAGCGGTGGTCTTAGATAGATGGGGGATCTTATGTTTGTATGCCCAATCAATGTCCATAAAAAGACCCGCCGCTCCACAATCCACCAGAGCCGGTACCCTTTCGATCACAGGGTCCTGGAATTGGATGGTTAATGGTACCACTATCATTTGCGGGGCGTTTGTGACGCAGTTGAGGGAACTTTTCAAAATGGACCCATTCATAGTTCCCTTTATGAACGGGTGGCGGCGTTTCCCGAGCGCCGTGGAGGAACCAGGTTACAGTCCTTAAGCACATGTTTGTTGGATCCGCAGTACATGCACAATCCCAGAGTACGTCTCCTGTTCCTTTCCTCAATGGTGAGAGGGCCTCGAGTGGTGCCTACTTGCAAAGGTTCATCTTCGGCGACACGGATGTCTTAATTGTTTCACTTCTAAAGGAAGTTGGTATCCCCTTTGCCTTTCCTTTCCTCTTTTCCCAATTTCGTTCTTGGATGCGATAATCCATTTGGAGAACAAGGGTGATCATCTCTGCAAGATTATGTGGGCGGGGAACACGAGATAACTCGTCCTTCAATTCCTCATTGACATTCCTTCTGAATATGGTCAAAAGGGCATCATCGGACCATGCTGTCTCATTAGCCAAGTGTTTAAATTGTGTTATAAAAGACATTAATTCCATGGTTCCTTGCTTTAAATCAAGAAGGTTCTCCTGGGCGGTAACCACTAACTCCCTGCGACCAAACATGGCCTGCAGACTATTAAGGAACCCAGCCAAAGTGTCTAAGAGTTGATTGTTAGTGGTCACTAATGGAGTAGCCCAGGCCAGTGCACTGCCCGAGAGGTTAGATATGATGAAACTAACCTTGGACCGTTCAGTAGGGAAAAACACTGGTTTGAGCGTAAACTGTACGATGCAAGAATCTATGAATTCTTTAAGCTTCCTAGGGTTACCTTCGTACTTCCCCATGGGTAAGGGTCCTGGCGGTAATTCAGTCCTAGAGTGCACCATTTGGCGAAGCAGGGTGTTTTCGTTTCGTAATCCCTGTACTTCACTATTCAAAGTCTGCCCGGCATCCATCAGCTGCTGGACTTGTTGATCCATGCTTCCTTTTTTCAGGCGTTGCTATCTCTTACAACCTCTGTGATCCGATGGGGTACTCACGGCTCTTCGGGTTCAGACAGATGTGAAGAGGTAAGAGGTGTCCCCCCAGAGGTTCAGAGGCCAGACAATCTGTGCTCTGTGCTCCCCAGGGGGCCGCCCCCTGGGAAACCCTCTTGGGGAAGAAAACCCAGATCCTGCAGGTCTTGAGGAGGATGGAACTCCCAGTTCGTGGTGGCGGTAGAAGGACGGAGAATTCCCCGATAGAAGCAATAGGGGAAGAGGATCTGTTATAGCAGTCGAAAACAATTAGGAAGTACCAAGGGGTAAGGAGAGAGGAGAAGAAGGAGAATGAAGGAGAGAAACAGCGGAGGACCGCCGGGACCAGGAAAAAGAGGAGAGGTAAGTAAAGGCTAGGAAGAGTGAAATGAAAGCGTAGCAAAAGCCGCGAGCGGCTGCAAGAATCAGAAGCTGCCGGCTTAGGCAGAGCGAAGCCGGAAGGAAAGAAAGGCCGAGGACGGCAGAGAAGGTAAGCACAAGAAGAAGCCGCGAACGGCAGAAAATAAATAAAGCCGCGGATGCGGAAGGAAGCCAAGGAAAGTGCCGAGTAACGGCTAACGAGCGACTGACCCCGAGCGGGGAAGCCGGAGGCAGAGAGGAAGAAACCAAAGGCGGTTATGCTCAAGAAAGGAAAAAAGAAGGAAGGAGCGAGGGAGGGCTCCAGAGGAGAAAAACTGGCGGAGGCAAGTTTTACGAGCGAGCAGCTACAAGAGAAAAAGCTGAAGAGCAGAGTAGCAACGCAGTTTACCTGTAAGTTTGCGGGGAATAAGTACGAACAAACGGTAGAAAGAGAAGAAGGACCAAGTGGAAGAAAAAGACTAGACCTGCATTGTTTAGTTGATAGAAACATTATCAAGGAGCCGCCATCTTGGATTCCACTGAGTGTATCATGGTTGATGCAACTTCCATTGTCTCCATAGGTTTCTACGCGTTCTTGTAACAGTTTCGCATTTTTACAATTTTCGCGAAAAACTTTACCTCCTCTTTTCTGATTTTCATTCTTTAGTAGTGAGAACGTAATGGTATTCAAAGGGTTAGCTGTGTCACACATAGATTCATTTTGAGGGCACAGGTCTGTTGTACTTACTTCTCTAACTGTTTTATGTACACGATTTATACTTTTCTTTAACAGCACAGACTGTATATCTATTTTCTTTTCCAGGCTTTCACACTTTGCTACCAACATTGTTAGCAAGTTGTCCAAAGCCCAGAACATATCATTTGACGTCATACTACACACACTGTCCTCTGACAAGTCAGTAGTGGACTTGTTCAAAGGCAAGTCCTGTCCATTCAACACATTTGGATTTCGAATTCCTTCTGCATTCCCGCCCTGAGGTAAAGCTACTTTCAATCTGGATGGAGTAGGGGATTCATTTAATTTGCTTTCATCAAAACATACCACGGGTTCAACAATAATCATACAAGCTGTCAATGTAATTTCTCTCTCGTCACCCATATATTCTACCTTGGACATATCCATTTCCAAATTGAGATTTTTAGATGCATTCAATTCTATCAGGTCGTTTAGCTGTGAAGTTTTATGTACAATTATAGAAGTATTATCAAGAGTGCCCTTTCCAGCTATCTTTCTATTATTAACATGGCTCGTTGTGAGGGACTTTAGTATGTGCCTCAGGTATAAGCTCAGATATCTCGTCTTGCTGTTTTGAGAAGCAACTATTGAAGCCATATCCCTCAGTTGATTGGGTCATCGAATGATAACAGCATCTAAGAATTTTGTGCCTAAACAATTTAAAGAGTTTCTAAAATCATTGGCAATTTCTTCATCCGCAATCTCCTCTGCTACGCAATCTATTTTAGCAGTCTTAGCAAAAAACAATGTCAGCTTTTTGCTTTTCGCAGCAGTGTCATTTTTACATATTATTTTTGACGTACATGTCCTGCAACATCGTCGTATCGCACACAGCATGTTATGCTGGACATCCTCTTCAGTACTCAGATTAATAATCTCGTTGATGAGCACCATTCACACAGACCAAATGTTGGTGTACAGCTAATTACAAAACACCTGTCTAAGTACCTATGAACATAGGGTATGCGAGGTGCCACATTACGTTACACAGTTAGAAAGTAATAGAAAAAATACACCCTCCTAAAACCCTCCCAATTCTCAGCCAACCACTTGCAGCAAGTAGGGAAAAGCTCTACAATACACTGCTATACAGAGCTTACATAATATTCTCTGAAATGGCGGGGCTTCACTGCAGCAGACCTCTAATTACTGTAAATTACTCTGAAAGCACAAACATTAAGTGCCAGATGGCTACGTCTCCTCTTGTCAGGTCAAACAAATCCAAATTGTATTCAACTGTTATCCAGGCATATTTACTGATGCAATAACAAAGAGGAAACAGCACATAGCAAATGCGTGAGTACACTTATGTGGTTTCACCACCATGCGTGTTGTGAAAAGAAAACCAAAACTCACAGAATAGAATTTCTAACTCACCAGTAAACCAATGGTTAACCTCGCATACAAATTACAAAGGGAGTTACGAGGAATATGAATATTCCAAAGCTCCATGCATTCAACCGTATTATTAGACTTACTTCACGGTTCACAGTTCGTCTCTCAGGTCGGCATATATCCAGCTCCCCAATGGAACTGACAAAATAAAAATTAGTAGACCTCACACCCAGACGCATACACAAATTAGCACATCCACGATCACCAACATTCCAACTATGCAAGTATGCAAAGGAGCATTTGCTGTCGCTGCCAATGCCCCCTGAGCACAAACAGCGAACAGCAAGCACCTTAGCAAGCAGCATCACAATGCATGCATGCTAATGCATGCGCCAAGCTGTTTTTAAAGACTTCTAGGATTGGGGCTGCGCCTCTTCCTGAAAGATAGAAATACAGAGGTTTAATGACTTAAAGTGACTATTAAAAAGGAATACACATAGAGCACAGTTTGGATCCTGCTTCTTAATGAAGAACGGTCTGTACCAAATTATTAAATCCAAGATATCTTGAGAAATATTTGCAGTCGTGCAGTCCTCTACAGCGAACAGCAAGCACCATAGCAAGCAGCTTCCCAATGCTCATGCTCTAATGCGCGCACCAAGCTGTTTTTAAAGGCTTCTGGGGTTGGTGGCGGGACTCTTCCAAATTATTAAATCTGAGATAGCTTGAGAAATATTTGCAGTCGTTCAGTCCTCCACAGCGGACAGCAAGCCGCTTCGCAATGCACGTGCACGAACGTGCGTGCAAAGCTTTTTTTAAAGGCTTCTGGGATTGGGCAGGGCCTCTTGAAAATGATTAAATGCACGATATCTTGAGAAATATTTGCAGTCGTGCAGTCCTCCACTGTGAACAGAAAGCACCTAAGCAAGGAGCTTCGTAAACCTTTTTGGTACTTCACCCTCTGCAGTATTCAACTTTCAAAGGTTTCTCTCAACCCACACCTACAGCTAGCTCTGCTGCTACAACTGCCAAGCACTGGGAACACACTAGTTATTGTCTATGCCCTGTGGAGCTCCACAGACATTTTTAACATTGTAGAGGGATTGCCAAAGAATTCCCAAAGATACAAAGCCGTCAGGTCAGTTTCCAAGAATACCTCAATTTGCAATGATATAAACAAATTACCTTTATCTATGCTATGTCCCAGATTCATTTAAACTACTTTAATCAAAATTCAACTGGCCTCTACAGGAACCCTGAGAGACAACGTAAAAGAATTCCCTTATAGGACTCTCTATACTATCCTTAAAATGTGCCATAAAAAGATTGACTGGACTAAGCTTAATGTATGCAAACAGAATAAGAATGACATTCCAGCCAATTATCTTGAAAGATTCAAACATTGTTTTGAACAATGCTCAAATATAACTCGCACAACAGAGCAACCACAGCAGACTATTGAAGCAGCATTTGTAAGGGGACAGTAGCCAAAAATTGCAAATAGGATACACAATGTATTGATAGGTTGGCTATGAAAGAACTTGACTGTTGTCATTTTGTCACTAGCATTTCTGGAAAAGACAGAGTCAGAAAAAGCAACTGGGACTAAATTGATAGCTTTACAGTTCCAGCAGTTGCAACCCCCACAAGGGAGAGCAAGAAACAGAGTGGGGTTAGGACAGAGGTGCAGGGGCAGGGGCAAGGGAAGAGTTACATTTATGGATTCAAATCCACTCAGAGCAATGAGCAGACAACTGCCTGCTTTGAATCCATATATTGGTCAGTGCCAATATTGTAAGGAATTTGGACACTGGTCAGACTGCTTGAATCCTTCAGCCCAACGGACTGCTCACACTTTTGCTCAGCCTCCACACTCAATTTCCTTTAGTAACCAATAGGACAGCCAAAGGACCAGCACCATACTGTCTCCCTTAATTCCATTTGCTCCATCTGCTCCATATGTTGAATGTTCTATCAGTGATAGAAATGTGTCTTGTCTAGTAGATGATTCTGGAGCTTCTAGTGCAACACAAAATACCCCATGTTCAGATGAATTTATATATGCTGTGGGTATTTGAGGTCAGCCTTACTTCACCCTGTTTCCCAAACCTTGACTGTTAACTTAGGTCCTATCACTGAGTATCATGCTTGTACCTGTAAACATTTTGTGGGTAGATCTGCTGTGTTAAATGGCTTGCACGTGTAGAGGAGGAGCGATGTACCCCCCACCTCAACCACCTCACCCATATTGCCTATTTGGTGGGAGCAGGAATGTGGAAATCATAAAGTACCAGTGAAAATACGGATATCTAAAAGAATCCTGGAGGCAAGGTTCCCATTAAGAAAACCATGCCTGCATACAAGAAAATATGATGGCCGTTTGAATGAAATCACGGGAGAAGCAGAGCAAATTAATGGTCTAGATGCATGGTGACAGCATGCAGAGCTGAGCCGATGTGCCTAGAAACGGTGCAGAGACCACAGAATTCAGATATTCTATAAGGCATCAAGAAAGTATCAAGGATAAGTGACATCTTGGGATCAAGGTGTAGAAGTTTATGCAATAAAATGGATGAAGATATCAAGTCAGTTTACACGTGTACAGATGCAAAAGAAACGCAAGCAGACAAAGTATTCTTGAGGCTAGGTTTATAGTGAATAGATTGCAGCATGCACCAATATATACATATATGCATAAAGAGTAAACGATGTATGTTTCCACTACGTGTTATAGCAGAATTGGACTAAAAAAGAAAGGCCTCTTCTCAGTGTGTCGCAGCAAGAAAACTCATGAATTAAAAGTGAATCTTGAAAAGGGGAGGCTGGATGAGCCATGATGCCAAGCCAAGAAATTAAGGTCTTGATGATAGAGTGAATGTCAGAACAGGTGGCCCCAGCCAGCCTCCCAAATATGCACCGCTGCTTGATCTGGGCAATCAACACCAAAGTACACCTTTCTCTCAGTCTCTTCTAAGAGACAGTCAATGAATGCTACTCAGTAATATCTGTTCCGCCTGCTCTGTTTTACTGTTAATTGTTGCAGAGTTACTCTGGTCAGCCCTACAAGACATGTATTTGCATTTGTGCACTACACTATGGGGAGTTTTGTATTGCTATTTTTACATACGCACTGCCTCGATCAGAAGAGATTTTTTATTTAATTTCCTTATTTTGATTATTTGATTAGAAAATATATTGTCCATAAATAATGTTAACCTCTCAAGTGACTGCTGCATCTATGTTGCAAGCCTCAAAGAGCACTATAACCGGGTTTAGATTGTCATGCAGGACTGACGGCAATAGATGGTGGGTGCTGGAAATTGACCTCTATGAATGCATGTATTCATTTATTTCTTATGCTATCATAAGCTCTGATACCTCAGTGCAACATCTTGGCTATATAGGAGAGGTTCACAAAGATATATGTAACCTTGGCAAAGACTTTCGGCCTCATTACAAGTGAGGCGGTATGGGGTTAACGGCGCCGGTAAAGGTGCCAGTGCCGTTAACCCCGTACCACCTGATTACGAAGGTTCCCTCGCGGGACCCGCTCTGGACGTCTGGTCAGACCAGACGTCCTTTGCGGGTCCCGCGGGGGGACCAGCATGCTAACAAGGGGCCTGTCATTAACGGGCCCATTGTTAGCATGCTCCACATTCCCATTGAGCCCTATGGGGGCTCAAATGGGAATGGGGATGGACCCGGTCCGGGTTCCCTGAATGGGGAAATACCGGGCCCTCCAAAGTCAGAATGGCCCAGTATTTCCCCATTCAGGGACCACGGATCCGGACCCGAGTTTGGAGGCAGCCATGCCCTTATTAAGGGCATGGCTGCCTCCAAACTTGTAATGAGGCCCTTTGACGTCTCTGTATAACCTGTGTCCGTCAAACATTTATCTCTTTTGACAGGCCCATCACCACAGTCACTTTCCTACTGAAAATCTTGGACAGAGTAGCCTACATCCAAATTCAGAAATACCTGGAATCCAACCAACTGCTAGGAATACGTCAATCTGGCTTCAGACCTCAACATGGAACAGAAACTGCCCTTGTTGATCTCAAAAGCCAGATTGACGAAATCAAAGACAAAGGCAATGCCGCAATCCTACTCCTATTAGACCTCTCAGCAGCCTTTGATCTGGTCAGCCATGAAATCCTCTGTAATCACCTTGCCACCGCAGCCCACTTCTCAACCTCCGCCATCACATGGATACAGTCCTTCCTGGCAAACAGAACCATGCGGGTCTTCTCCACTACAGATGCAGCAGACCCCATCCCCATCACATGCGGGGTCCCACAAGGTTCCTGTGTATCCCCCACTTTGTACAACATATTTACAAAGCCTCTATTCGACCAACTGGACCGTCTGGGTGTCACCTACACAAACTACGCAGATGACACCCAGATACTCCTCACCATCTCAGGCAATTATCAAGCAGACTCCGCCCGGATCAACAAAATATTCTCCATCATTCAGGCATGGATGGCCTTCCATGGCCTCTGCCTGAACGATGAGAAGACAGAGCTCCTAATCGTTGGCTCCCCCAAAACTCTAACTAAACTCGACCCTAGCTATAACAACATCACCATTGACGGCCACACCATCCCCATAGCCAAAAGTGTAAAAACCCTTGGCTTCTATCTAGATGCCAACACCAACCTTAGCAAACACACCAATATGACCGCCTCAGCCGCTGCCTACACCGGCAAGCTCATCAGGGCCAGCAGACCATTCCTCTCACCCAACAACTGCCTCACCCTTGCCAGGGCCCTCATACAATCCAAACTGGATTACTGTAACAGCATATACCTAGGTGCTAATCAATCCGTACTCAACAAGTTGCAGGTAATACAAAATAACGCCCTGCGCGCAGCCCTCAACATTCCCAGACAAGAGCATATCTCTGCTACCAGGAAAGCCTGCAAATGGCTATCCATACGCCAAAAAATTGATCTAAAAACCATCTGCCTCACATACAAATCCCTCAATCATCTAGCACCACCTTATCTAGCCAACAAATTCACCCTGAAACATGCTACCAGATCCACCAGATCCTCCAACACTCTTTCACTGACAGTGCCCAGGTTCCACCTCAAAAGAGCTGGAGGGGTAAGCTTCACAGTACTTGCCCCCCCACTCTGGAACACCTTACCGCTCAACATCATAACTATCAAATCCTTCCAAATCTTCAGGAAACAGGTCATCAGATGGCTCCTAAACAAAGAATAGCGCCCCTAACACCAGACCCCCGCGCGGTAACTGGATTAGGTACTATATTTATACTGAAAATTGTATATTATGCGTACTGTATGTGTTTTGTATATTGACAACTGTATATATATGTATACTCTATAACATGTATGCAACACAAAAATACTTCGCAATGCTGTAACCATTTTCTTAAGCGCCCGTCTACCCCTGGGTTTGGAGCGCTATACAAATAAAATAAATACAAATACAAATAAAATGTTTTCTCCTATTTTGATTATTAATTTCACCCTTTCTACTGTTTTAGTGATAGGTTTTGATTATACTTGCTTGTTTGTTTGTTTGTTTATTTTATTTAATATAGCCCTCCCGACCCAGGGGTAAATGGGCACTTAAGGACAGTTTACTTGGTTACAGTATTACAGTATATATAGAAAATGATTGCAATTATACAATTGTGGTGGTAATATGCCACATGCACTATGTACAAGCAGGTAGTTAGATTTCACGGTTAAACATTTCAGGGTATGTACAATATATACAGTTAGTAATAGGCTTAGTCTATCTGAGGGTTGCCTTCTCCAGAAGCCAACTAATGACTAATTTTCTGAACAATTGGAAGGTTTTTGCCAGTTTAATATTCAGCGGCAAGGTGTTCCAAAGTTGAGGGGCAAGGACAGTGAAACTGGAGCCCCCAGCTCTTTTGGTGGTGAATCTGGGCACGGTGAAGCAGAGAGTATTAGAGGATCTAGTGATTCTTGTATTTGGTTATAAGGTGAGTTTGTTGGTGAGGTATGGGGGGCTAGGTGGTTTAGGGCTTTATAGGTAAAGCAGAGGGTTTTTAAGTCGATTTTTTGTTGAATGGATAGCCATTTGCAGGATATTCTTATGTGGGAGATGTGCTCTCTCCTGGGAATATTTAATGCTGCTCTCAGCGCATTATTTTGGAGGATCTGAAGTTTCTTGATTATAGCTTGGCTGGCGCCAAGGTAGAGGCTATTGCAATAGTTACGGTTCGATTGTATGAGGGCACTAGCCAGAATGAGGCAGCTGTTCGTGGATAGAAAAGGTCTGCAGGCCCTAATTAGTTTTCCAGTGTAGGCGGTGGCTGAGGCGGTAATATTAACTTGTATGGAGAGGTTGGTATTGGCGTTGAGGTAGAAGCCTAGGGTTTTCACATTTTTCACGACTGGGATGATGTTGCCATCTATGATAAAGTTGGAGTAATCAGGACTAAGTTTCTGTAAGTTATTAGGGGATCTGACTAGGAGGAGCTCGGTGTTCTCATCATTCAGGCAGAGGCCGTGTGTGGCCATCCATGCCTGAATGATGGTGAAGATTTTGTTAATCCTGGTGGCGTCTGTATTGTAGTTGCCAGTGATGGTGAGGAGTATCTGGGTGTCATCTGCGTAGTTGGCGTAGGTGACACCCAGATGGTCCAGCTTATCAAAGAGAGGTTTTGTAAAGATGTTAAAGAGGTTGGGGGAGACGCAGGACCCTTGTGGGACACCGCAGGGGATGGGGATGGGGTCTGCTGCAGCCACAGATGAGAAGACTCTCATGGTTCTGTTGGCTAGGAAGGATTGTATCCACATGACAGCAGAGGGGGAGAAGTGGGCAGCAGATGAGAGGTGGTTGCAGAGTATTTTGTGGTCAACCAAGTCGAAGGCTGCTGAGAGGTCCGGGAGGAGTAGGATAGCTGCTTTGTTTTTGTCCTTGATGTCATCAATCTGACTTTTGAGGTCAACAAGGGCAGTTTCTGTTCCGTGTTGAGGATGAAAGCCAGATTGACGCAGGCCTAGCAGTTGTTTGGACTCTAAATAATCTTAAATTTGCAGGTAGGCAACTCTGTCAAGGATTTTTAGCAGGATGGGGACCATGGTGATGGGCCTGTAGTTGGTGGTAATGGCAGGGTCGAGAGATTTTTTTTTAGAAGGGGGAGAACCCATGATTGTTTCAAGTTGTTAGGTACAGAGTTGGTCGAGAAGGATAGGTTTACTAGTTTGGAGATGAAGGGGGCTAGGTCTCGCGCATCATCTTTGATTAGATGGTTTCAGGGATGCTATGATTTTTTGGATTTCGGGTATAGTGACCATTTCGAAAGTGAAGCCAGAAGTGTTGCTGGTCGGGGTGGGTGTGCTAGGTATGAAGGCGTTACTGTTTTAGAGTTGTAGTCTTTTGGACTCAATTTTGTTTTGAAGACCAGTGATTTTGTTAGCCAGGGTATTTTGGATGCTGGTGCACCATGGCTTGTCCTTCACACAAGTATCGGTCGGAGGGTTGGGATTTTCTAATTCCTTCAGGATGGTGAATAGCTCTTTAGCAGAGGATTGGGCATTATTTATTCTAACATTGTATTCTTCCTTTTTGGTGTGGATTATTTTTTTTTTTTTTTACTTTGTGTGCTATCAAAATTAAATTGATTTTACAAAGGTTGTTAATTTGTAATTGTGTCCATTATTGTTTGCGGTTGTGTGTGGTTCCGTTTCTAATTTCCTTGGTTCTTTATACTTTGTTACTTTCATTTGATAATTTCTTTCTTTATTTCTTTGTTACTTTACTTCTTTATTTTTTCCTGTATTCCGGTCGCTGTGTCTGCTTCTGTCCTTAAGATGTTGGATTTGTGTTTTTCAAGCATTTTTCCAAAGCAGCTTCTAGGATTTTAGTTGTTGCTATCGTCCAGCGGGTTTTTTTCCCACTTAGGAGGCGGCACCACCAAGTATCCTCCTCTCGGAGGACAAAGGATTCCAGGAGAGGGGTTAAGTATGCTTTCCTGAGATAGACGGTTTTCGGGCATGTCATCAAAAGATGTCTTATTGTTTCGATTTCAGCAGTATTCTTGCAAAGACGGCACTTGTTCGTGTTTGATAGCCCTCTTAAAGCTCTTATCTTGTTTGTATGCAAGAGGTTTAGCCTGGCCCTTAGGAAGATGTTTCTTCTTCGTTTGTCCGGAAAGCATGTGAAGACTTGGTAAATTTCATTTAGTTTTTTGGGTTGGATGGGTAAATGGCCAAGGAGCTTATTGGCAGCTGCTTTTTCCAATGTATCAATCCAGTCAAGCTCTTGGAGCTTCTTCTTCACCCGCATTGGATTTTGGGTTAGATCGTTCTCATCGCATCCGATCTTTAACAGAGAGGCTTTCTGTTTGAGCACCCATTTTGCAAGGATTTCGCTTCTCCCTGTAGTTGTTTCATCTTTAAGCATATTATATTGTGGAGCGGAGTCTGGCATAATGATTTTTCTAAAAAGGGCCATCTCATTCCAATCGACAATTGCCTTCAGTGACAGCAGTCCCAGTTCCCTTCGAATTTCTGGTAGGGATGTCGATTTCAGAAGGTGTAGCAGTTCTCGCCAGAAATAGGCTTCCAATTGTGGCCAGATGTTTGGCGGAATAGTTGGCATACCTTCTCCTCCATATGTTATTGATGGAACGAATTTTCCTTTGTAATATTTTATTACAGGCAACAAAGAAAATCGGCCAAATTTTCTGTCTAGGGCCTTTGCCTGGGAGGATAATTTCCGTGTCTTTTCCCATAGGTTCTATTGCATACTTGTCTCTCTTTCGGAGGAGTCAATCATAACCCCCAAGTATTTAAAGTCCTTTACCTGGTCCACTTTTATGGAGTCTATCGACCAGTGGTTAGGTTTTTGGTTTGGTTTAGTTGTTCTTTCAAGAACCAGGATTTTGGTTTTCTCTTTATTGATCAGCAAATTGTTCTTAGTTACATAAGTGTTCAAAGTATCCAACTGCCATTGGAGACCGATCGAGGTCTGATCTATCAGGATAATGTCATCAGCATAAAGCAGCCTCGGAATTTCTGTGCCCCCTAGTTTTGGTGGAAAAGTTCTGGGCTGGTCTTTGGAGTCTTTTAGGTCGCCGAGGAAGGCCGTGAAGAGGGCCGGAGCCAGAGGGCAACCCTGCTTTACGCCTCTTTCAGTTGTAATTTCTTCTGACAGGGTACCGGTCTGATTTAACTTTACTCTGATAGATGTTTTTGCATGTAGTGCAATAATAGGTTCAAGAATCCTTTGGCGCTTCCATCTTTTTAGCTTCGCCCATAATAGGTCTCGATCGATCATGTCAAAGGCCTGAGTCAGGTCCACAAATGCCAGATAGATCTTTTTATCTTTTTTCCTTGCCAGATTTTTTAAAATGCTTATGAGCATGATGTTTATTGTTGTTCCAACGTTTTTTGTGAAACCTGCTTGCAACGGGTCATAACATGACAAATTTTTTGCCCACTTTTGGAAACTTGTGAGCAGGTATGAGCCGTAGATTTTCCCTATTGTATCTAATAGGGCGATCGGTCGATAATTTGATGGATCGGATCTTTCTCCCTTCTTGAAAATTGTTACCACCGTTGCTGATGACCATGAGCTAGGAAATGATTTTGAACGACAGATTTCTTTGAAGAGTATGCTGATAAAAGATGCCCATGGTTCTTGGTTTGTTTTTAGATCAAAATTTGATATCCATTCAGGACCAGGCGCTCTTGAAGTGGTTAAAGTCTGTATTGCTTTTTCGATGTCCTCTTTGTCCGAGTAGTCTTCCCACAGTGTACTACTCCAGGTGTAGGTACAAGTTTGAATCGAGTGAGTCAGAGGTTTCTTGAAAAGCGTAGTAAAATGTTGTATCCAGCGTTCTTCGCTTACTGCATTTGTTGTTGCTGCGATTGAAGGATTTCCTGCCCCCTTTACAAGGGTCCAAAACTCACAAGAATTTTTTCCATTTTTTCCATGAACCTTTTTTAACATTAGTTTGGCGTCTTGCTGATAGAGGTCAGCTCTGTGGAATTTTAACCATCCATTATATTTCTTGGTCTCCTCTTTAAATTGCCTCTTCAGCGATTGTGAGTTTGTCTTTTGGGCTTGTCGTTTGAGTTTTCTAAGTGCTCTTCTTTTTGTAACCAGGAGTTTGTTGTATTGGTGTGAGCCTTGTGGGGCTTTACTGGTTGTTTTTGAATAGTCACTTTGATATGGGATCAAGAGGGGTTGATAGTCTATTGTGTGCTGGCTTTTGTTTTTTTCTTCACCAGCAAGTTTTTGCCTGTAAAATTCAGCAAGTTCCACAATCCGGTCTTTTGTCATCCTTAGCCAGTTTCCTTGGTTGTTTATTTCGATCCTTGTTTCCATAGTTGTTTTTGAGGAGTTGTCAGACAGCCAAGTTGTTTCCACGATATTATGGTCACTTGCTTTTGCTCGTATCACGCTGAAAGATGTTAGGAGGTTTAGCAGGGGTTCAGAAGTAAAGATATAATCTATTGTGTCATTTTGATGAGCTCTTTCCCATGTCGGTATTTGTTGCGCGTTTGTTGACTTTTGGGCTGCGTTGTATATGTGCCTCGAGTCCATCAATTTCACCCATTTTTGTCCTCTTGAGTCTCCCCGATGTGGCTCTTTTAGGTTGGTCGATGGTTTTTTCGGAACAGGACAAGACGCGTTTAGATCACCACAAATCGCAATCATCGTGATTTCTGTGTTTGCTTGAATGTCATCGATCTCAGCTTCGATCATCCTCAGGAATCTCTCATCTGAGATTGCTTTTGGGTTCCATTATACCGTTATTACAACCAATGTTGACTTTTTACTTGTCGGGTCTTTTCTTGACCATTCCACTTGAATTGATAGATGACTTTGGGAAAATGAGCGTTTTTTGGTTATCTCTAGGCCAGAGCCGCTTTTTACGGCTATTAGCAAACCTGCGGACGGTCGGCCTATGACAGCTTTTTTGGCTGGTGCAATTTCGAGTGAGTATCCATCTATCGCTGGAGCTTCTGCTAGCCAAGTTTCTTGGAGAGCCATGATATCAAATTGCCCAAGGTTTGTATCTCCGTTCGTTGTTAGGTGTTTAAATCCCCTGGTGTTCCATGATCCAAATTTCAGTGAGGCTACATCTTTTGTTTGAGTTGGAGTTTCAGATGTTGTATGCCTCACTTCTGACTGCTATTTGCTAGAATTTGAAAATGAAGGTTTTGGCAGCCATGCCCAAAGTTGTTTAATTGGTCCAACAGGGATTTTGCTATTTGTTTTAGTTAAGGACAGAGGAAGCTTTGCGTGATGAATTGTGGGAAGCTTTTTTCCCAGCTCTATTTTGGAACTTCTTAGATTAGGCTCCATTTGCGATGGATTAGTGCACCTTCGTTCTTCTGGCCGCAATATCTCCGCAGAGTTTAGTCGTGGATGTTTTATCGGGAAGGCTTCGTTTTTCGTTGATTGATGGTGGCGAATATGGTCTTGCTGCCTGATGTTATCCCGAAGGTTCTCTGGCAGCCTTTCTCGTTGGTTTTTTGCTGGAGCTCGCTTTGACTTTGTGTATTCAGTGATGATTAGTCCTTATTTTGAGAGGATTTCAGAGTCTCTGTTGGATATAAACGAGTTAGAGCACTCCTTTATATGAATAAAAGCTTTACCTTTTCTAGCAATGTGGTATGGTTCCACGAGCTTGATTTCCTTCGGGGTTTAACGTTTGAGGTCTTTGGTGTTTTTCAGAATCTTCATAATAGTGCTTCTATTCAAGGTTAGCGATTCCCTGTTTGTTTCGGATTGTTCCAGTTTTAGAATTATTCCATTATTGCTCTTACTGGGAGAACTGAGATCTAATCTGTTTCTGTCCCATGGTCTGCTGTCTTTGATCTTGTCTTGATGAGATTGATGTCTTTGCTTTTTCATTTCTGCCGGCCCTTGTGGTTCCGGTTTGTCTTTAGAGGTTCTATACCTGAAGGATGATTGTTCTAGTTTACTTTTTTGGGGAGCTTCTTTCTGGAGAAGATCTGAGCACGAGAGAGTTTGAGTAGTATTAGTTGAACTCTTTCTTCTGCGTTTTTTTGATTGTTTATCTTTTTCAAAAGAGCATATCGATGTTGGTTTGCATGCTCTTGGGGGAATTTTATCTCCTGTTTCTGGCGAAAGATGGAGGGCAATATTCATTGCGCTTTGATCCGCTAAAAAATCTTCAGCAGTTCTTGGAGATTTTTTTATTTTATTTGCAGACTTTTCACCAAAGTTAGATGAACTTTTCTGGTGATCGAATGCCAGGTAATTTTGTTTTTCGTTGGAAACTCTTTTTATACTGTTATCAGGAGAATTTAAGTGGTCAATGATGATGCATGTTTGATCATTTTGGCTTCTTTCGACAGCAGAGGTTTTTGGACCTGCCTATGGTTTTCTGTTTTCTTCGTTGGCTGAGATTTCTTGAATGCCAGAAAATACAAATTGAACTGGTCCTTGTTGAGAATCAGTTTGTGTATGAACGCAAGCGCTCTTTAGTTTGGGAGCCGCCCTTGCTGTATTGTTCATTTTAGGACTTGAAGTTGCTAAGTTGAAACAATTTTTAGGTGTTTGGAAACTCTTTTCTTTTGCAGTGATGAAGCCCTCGATGAAAATCAGCTTCGTGTGCAACATAGCTAATAACGTAGTGTGGTCTCTCATTGTCTCATTGAGAGACTCGTAAAGTTTACCAAATGGTGATAAACCAATTGTTATAGCCGACATTATCGTCGTTAGGTCTGTTTTTTTTGTAAAGGATTCATTCTGCCTTTCAGAATAATCAGGTTGGTTTCTGTTTGATGCCTCAAAGGAGGAGTCTTGAGGAACCCTCTGTTCCTGCTGGTGGTTCGTTTCTCGAGGCTCTTGTACGAAATGAGGAAGAGAAGATCTTCTTGCCGGTCTATGTGCACCGTAAAGCAGCCAATCTGCGTCTGCGGATATTCTAGGATGGTGGGACAATGAGGCTTTAGATTTAATAAAGACTTCCGGGTGGTCTGGCGTAAAAGTTATTTGATTGCTGAGGGAGGCGGAATCTAAGGTTTCACCAACTTCCTTTGATTCGTTGGGCCGTGGCGGGACGGTGACTTCAGCTCCCCGGTCCTTGTTTAAGGGCGATTGGAGTGGGTGGGTCGTAGTTGGAGACCCCAAAAAAGGGGGGGTACAACCAACCCCTTCTCATCATTCATCTCGCTTGGCGCGGACTCATTTGCGCATATTTCAGCGGAGTTTTCTTCTGTGATTTTCGGAGTCCTGCTGGGTTTTAGGATTGGTGCAGTCTTTCTTGTTTTCACTACGGGTTGTACATCGATCAGGGCATCAAGTATCTCATCATCAGTGAGTTCCGTAAGCACATCGTGCTTTCTTTTCCCTTGACTAGCGAAAAGTTCTTTTATGGAGTTGCAGATCCTGGTTTTGGGGGTAACATCCTCAAGCGCTCTTTGTTGTGTTTTATTCATTTGGCCAGTTTTTTTGGCATTTATATGTCCTATGTTTTTTTTTTTTGTAGTTTTTTGATGTTACTTGACTCTCCATTGGGTCTCTGGGAACTTGTCTTTTTCTTTGTCAGAAGCCCGAGTTTAGGGTCTTGGATGAATTCCCATTCCTCAGCTGAGTCCGGCGTTTTGTCCTCGGATTGGGCTGCAGTGCCGCTAGTCTCCTCCGGGGGAGCTAGTCTTTCCGGGCTGGCGCCGAACGCGCCTGCGCAAGGGCAGATGACCAAAGAATCACCCCTCGGGCGAATCGACCCGGAGGTACCACCGTCCCCGAGGCCGCCCGCGTGCACCTGTGCGCAGATCCCCACCGCCGGCTGGGGTGCCGCCACCCCACCATGGCATCGAGGCGGGTCCACCTTCTGGCGCCGACCTTCCCGCCTGAGCCGCGTCGTGGGAAGAGGAACCCGCCAAACCCCGAAGAGCCGCCTGCTCAGTGCAAGCTTCCACGGTAAGTGGGAGGTCTTGTGTTATGCAGCAATTTGTTTGTTTGGGTTGTTTAGTTGGTTTTGCCTGTTGCTCTACGGCCTCTTCCTGGTTGAGCCTATGCACCTGTGGAGACTTTTCCCTCGCGGTCGGTCCTCCGACTGGCCGCACTGGGATGCCTACGACACTTGGCAAGGGCTGGGCTGGGTATTCGGGCTGAGTATTCGGAACCTTTCCCGCATTTTCAGCACTTCCCGCGTTGTTCTCTTTGGTCAGAGAGGCGGTTATGTGCTGCGTTGTGGCTAGAGCTTCGACCTCATGACTCACTCCTCGGGTTTTAGATTTTTGTTGATTCGTGACTTCCGTGTGGGGGATGTGAGTTTTAGCCACACATGATTGGCCCTTTTTAGGTGATTTCTGAGTGGTCACTGCCGCTTTTTTCTGACGCTGAGACCCGGCTGATGTGATGGTTGGGCAGGTGCCCATCAAGGTGGTGTTTATAGGCAATAAAGCCTGAGTTCTGATTTTGACCGGGTGTTTTGAGGAAAACGGAGGACTTGAGGACAGTTGGAGTTTCCGTGAGCTTCTAAGGCGCATGTTTTCTTCTTCTTCTATACCCTCGCTGGAAATATTTAAAGTGCCTGGTTGGTGGAAGTCAGAGGTTGTCGCCATGTCTCTGCCAGTCCTGGCAGGGACTGCAGAGACTGCAACTGACTCTGCTCTGACTCCGCGGCCGCTCCGCAGTGTATCTGGGTATTTGTATTCTTCTTCCTGTAGTAGACAGTGAGAACAGACTCGGAAAGTAGAGGAGCAAATGAAAAGTCCGACCTGCAGAGACTGCAACTGACTCTGCTCTGACTCCGCGGTGTATCTGGGTATTTGTATTCTTCTTCCTATAGTAGACAGTGAGAACAGACTCGGAAAGTAGAGGAGCAAATGAAAAGTCCGACCTGCAGAGACTGCAACTGACTTATCTCTTTCTTATAGTGGGAGGAAATGGTCATGAGGTTGGATTTGTTTTCTGCTGAGGGGTTAGTTTTCCATAGGGTTTCCATCTTGGCTTTCTTTTTTCTAAGAGTTTCGAGTTCCGGTGTGTACCGAGGGTTCCAATGGGCTCTAGGTTTACCTTTGCGTAGCTTTAGTGGGGCAACGGCATCAAGGGCGCTAGTTAGGGCATCATTGTAAGTGTTGACTAGAAGGTTAAGGTCAGCTGTGGCTGGGAGTGTGTTGAGGAGGGGGAGGATCAGAGGAGTGAGGGTCTCTGCAGTGATGTTGCGTTTGTTTCTAGTCAGGCAGGCTGGTGCGAGGGGGCGCTGCTTGGGGTTTGGATTGTTTAGGTTGATGTTGAATATTATGAGGGAGTGGTCAGTCCATACAAGAGGTTGTGGGGCTTTGCAGGTAATATTGCAGTTATGGGTTGCGACCCAGTCAATGGTTCTACCTTTCTGGTGGGTAGGTGGTGTAATGATTTGAGTGAAGTTGTGCTCGGATAGGGCATTAGCCAAAGAGGCGGCTGGAGTGTCGTTAGGGTCATTATACCCTAGATTAAAGTCTCCTAGAATAAAATTTTGTCTGTCTTCAGCACCTATATACTTATAACGTTTTCTCTTTCACTTATCTGTGTTTCTGAAGCACGGGTGTGTGTGGCAGCACCTATATACTTATAACGTTTTCTCTTTCACTTATCTGTGTTTCTGAAGCACGGGTGTGTGTGGCAGCAGTCACCAGGGCGGACCGCAACAGATGCCGGGAACACCCGGCTTACCAAGATTACTTCAGGCTCGCAGTAGATGAACCGCTCTTCCAGAGCACTGGACGGAGACACTGTGGCTGGGGGCACCCAGCTGATGGCAGCCTCGGCTCTGGGGGCACCAAGGCCTGGGCTGCGACAACAGGCCGTGATCACACAACAGAAAAAGACCAAAGAACCTCACAGACATGAGTTGCCACTTCCTGGGGCTCTGCTGCACTGCCCGTCATGTGCCGGCAGAGCCCCTTTTATTTAGACGAGCCGTGACGAGGTCATGACTCATTACCTTAAAGGGGTCATGCACCTACATTTAAGTGGGCCATACACCACACCGGATATAAACTATGTCGCAGTGCAACAGCACAAGACATGGTGGCAGAGCATCAGCCATGAGCCATTTGGATGGAGTGGATGGAGTGGATGGAACGGATGGAGTGGATGGAACGGATGGAATGGATGGAGTGCATGGAACGGATGGAGTGGATGGAACAGATGGAGTGGATGGAACGGACAAAGTGGAGGGAACAGATGGGAGTGGAGGGAACGGATGTAACGGAGGGAACGGACGGAACGGATGTAACGGGGATGGAACAGATGTAACGGGGATGGAACGGATGGGGTGGGGAGGGAACGATATGGTGGGGATGGAACGGATGGGGTGGGGATGGAACCGATGGGGTGGGGATGGAACCGATGGAGTGGGGATGAAACGGATGGGGTGGCGATGGAGTGGATGGGGTAGGGATGGAATGGATGGGATGGGGATGGGACGGAGGGAGTGGATAGATCAGATGGACTAGATTGAACAGATGGAGTGGATGGAATGGATGGATTGGACAGAACGGATGGAACAGACCGACTAGACCGAACAGATTGATCATGTATGGAACGGCTGGAGTGTATGGAGTGGAAGGAGTGTATGGAACGGATGCAACCGACGGAGTGTATGGAACCAACGGAATGGATGCGTGGATGGAACAGACAGAGTGGATGGAACCGATGAAGTGGATAGAACTGACTGAGTGGACGAGCAGATAGAACAAATGGACTAGATGGAACAGATGGAGTGGATGAAACTGACGGAGGGGAAGGAACAAACGCAGTAGATGGTAGGGATGGAACTGATAGAATGGATGAGTAGATTGAACGGATGAGACGAACGAACAGATTGAACAAATGGAAAGGATGAGTAGACTAAACAAATAGAACAGATGAAAAGGATGGAATAGATGGAATGAATTGAGTGGATGGAACGGATGCAGTGGATGAAACAGATACAGTAGACAGGACGGAGCAGATGGAGATGATGAAACAAAACGAGTGGATAAAAACAGATGGAGTGCATGGAAAAGATGGAAAGGATGGAACAGATGGAGTGGATGGAACAGATGGAGTGGATTGAACACATCGAATCGATGGAACGGATAGAGGGGATGGAACAGAGAGAGAGCGGATGGAACCGATTGACTAGATGGAACAAGTGGAGTTGGGTCGAACACATGGAAGGGATCAAATGAATAGGAAGAATGGAACGAATAGAACACATTAATCGGATGAGAAGGATGAAATGGGTCTACGGAATGGATGAAGTAGATCATGTGGTGAAGGGTTGAGTGGATGGAATGGATAGAAGGACTATTAGATTATATAGATGTAACAGACGAAATGTATGAACAGACGAAGTGGAATAAACAGACAGAGTAAATAAAATGGATAGAATAGATGGCACAGATGGAGTACTCAATCTCAAGTGCTTTACTGATAACCACCATATCACACTATCATGATTACTCTCTCCTACACACCACCACTCAACTAGAACACAGCGATACTATGACACATTCGGTATAGCTGTTCTCATACTAACACCCGCCACATACCCCTCATCATCCTAATTAAACACAGCTAGCACACACTGCTAGCTTATGCATCTCCTCAGGCCTAACGCAGCCCGAAATCAATCTGGGTATCCACCCTCCAGAATTGAACACATACAACTGACCTCCCCACCACCACACCTACCGCTGAGAAGCAGCTATGACTCTCTCTCTCTCTCTACTGACTTGAACTACGGTTCCCAATGGCTTTCAACCTACCAGCGCTTTGAGATCATACCAATTATACATAAGGCGCTATATAAATGCCAAATAACATAACATAACATTTGGCGGGTCTAAACTTTATCTCAGTGTAGTGGTATGGAGCATTGTGAAAGAACAGCACAGACCCTTTATAGGTCATTCCTTGTTTTACCCAGGTAACAATCTGAACTGGTCAATCCAGCAAGGGCCACTCCCCCTAAAAGGGAGTCCACCTCATCATACATAAACGAGTCACTCACCCAAAAAATGCATGTTTCTGAATCAATGGCACTATTTTCAAGGGATGCTGTCGCTAATGAATTCCCTCTGGTAGGCTCTTTTGATCTCATTGCCAGATGTATCCATCACTTTATGGGGCAAACCCACCTAATGATTCTTCCGAAGATATTCTTGACTCACATACCCCAACTTTACTGAATCCACTGCCTGATCCACCAACGTAATAGGCATCTGCCGCCCCTCATCAGCCCAATAAACAGACAGAAGTCCATATTGGTTGCTGGGTACCCACAGAGTCTCACTGGGTGCCAAGCTCTTCCATGACCAGTCTTCCTTGCACTGCCTGCTGGCCTACCATGCACTTAGGGGCAGTAACTATAACCCCTACAGCCCCCTTGCCTCCTTGCACTTATCCAGAGCCACGCTGATCTGGCTGTACTTACTCAGAGCCAAGCTACCCTGATCACACTTCCCCCAACCCTCTTCCTTGCACTTCCCCTTCCCCCTTCCTCCTGTACTCTCGTTGTCGCACTTGCACGATCTGAATGACACAAGGCCTAGTAGGATCTTTCGTCTTGCCTTCCCTCCCTTGTCTTGTGGCACCTAGAAACACTTGTGTTAAAGCGCGCATATCCAGACACTATCAATAAAGAGCCTCCAGGTTATATCCAATCTGGCCCCTTAAAGTCACCACATAGCGGTCACTACCAGCTTTTGATTTGCTGTTTGATAGATGGAAAATCTCAAATCGTTTAATTTATTTATGTATTTATTTATTTAATTACACAGCCACGGTAGTGGCTGTTTAGTTATGGTTAAGTTGCTGCTTCCATAGGAAGAGCACTTTTTTGGCGGCTTATAATATCGCTCCCACCAAACTTTGCAAAAAAAGTATATAGCCCACTCTTTTTGCAAAGTTTGGTCAGGCTTGGTCCAGGGGGGCAAAGTTATAGGGGGTCCCAAAATGTATTTTTTTCCCATAGACTGAATGGGGGAAACATTTTGCACATGGCTACAGCTCAACCGCTGGATGGATTTTCACCAAATCTGTGGCAGGAGCAGCGGTTTGGTCCCGGAAGCGTGCTTTTGTAAATTTGGTGAAAATCCGTCCAGTAGTTTTTTTTTAAACAATCAAAAAGTAGGTCTAAAAAAATTAGTGATATCTATATCTGCTCCATGGACACACTTCCCTGTTCGCTCCGCGGGCAAGATAACGATTGGCTAATCAGGTGCGTCATGTCCGCGGACATGTGACGCGTTTGCTCATTGGATGGTGAAGAGCGTGATGTGCGTCAGATTGTTCCAATGCGCCCGCCATCTTTGATCCGTGTTTTGGTGTCCACGGACATCGCTGCAAAAACATATTAAAAAACACAACATTGCACTTGTTAAACTTATCAAATACTGTCTGGGGAGGTGAGGGTTGATGAGGATGAGGATGGGATGGGATGTGGCAGCAAGAAGCAAAAAAGTGGTGTTTTTTGTCATGAAAGTTATACAGTACATTTGGAGGTGTTCCACAATATAATGTGCGTAAAGTACAGGCGAAGGACTAATGTGTCTGTGTTACAATGTATTTACAATAATATTGGAGTCAGACTGGCGCCCCCTCGAGTCTGGCATCTGAGGCAGCCACCTGCAGTGTTTGATGGAAACAGCGGCACCGCACGTGTATGAGAATACGAGTTCTCATGAATGCGTTGAGCCATGTTGTTGCAAAGTGAGAATGTATTTATATACTGAGTGAAGGTCACCAGCTTTGATTTTTTGGTTGCGAGCTAAGGAAGCCCACGCATGGGACACAAAGTATAAGGGTCAATTGTTTTTTGACCTTGAGAGAAAGGGAATATTCCATAAGGAATGCAGTGAGAGGAGGTTTGTAATAATGCACATTTCATAAGGTTATGCATTCCAAAAGTGTGTAAGGAACATGTAAAATCAGTTCATGAAGATTCTTTGGTGCGAGCGCAGCGAGCATTACAGTCTGAGTTACGGCAAGAGAATGGAAATGGTGAAAGAAATGTAAGTTTGATTTTGACGACTGTATACCGAAACAAGCTTTAACTTATTATTATCTGAGGATTCATTTTGGCAATTTAACTCACATACTATCTTTCTGAGTGGTTGTCTTTTTTATGTGGTTATAGGGAGTGCAGATTCTAGGTGTATGTAGACTATCACTAGATTCACCCAGGTTCAACGCTAATATTTCATTAAAATGTCATGTATGACCATATCGAATTGTGTATCAGTTTCCACGTTGTTTTTGTCTTTGTTGAAATTGTTTGATGTGTGTGCTAATCGTAAGTTTAAACTCTATGCTGAATTAAGAAATCAATAGATATATTGTAATAAAAGTCAGGTATTGATACATATTTTCTGTTATGTTGTAAGAGGATTCAATTCAGCACTACAGCTAAGTTAACGCCTAGTCTAGAATACTGAATGAAAACCCGTATTGATATATCTTTATGTCCAGTTCATGCGTTCTGGATGACTACCCCTATATAACACTCCTCTCTTGGAATCCTCCTGACCCCACTGAGCCAAGAAGTAGTTCTGTTTTGCAAGTTTAAAAGGTTTATTTGATAATTTAAAATATATATATATCACACTTTATAATAAATTAATAATTGAATAGCACACTTAATCTGATATGATAAAGATCAACAACGGAGAATCTGGCACTAACACGCTTATTGATAATCACTAAGGAGTTGACATGAAATGGATAAGGTAGCAACAATACTTTTATGGTTTCAAATGGATGCAATGTGGAATGAAATGCAGTACAGAAAATACTCAATATGATTTCAACAAAACAATGTAATCACTTTTCTCTGGCAATCCCCTCCCCCCTTTTATGCAATGCAAGGAAGTGGAAGGAAGGCACACAATTCTCAGAAATGCAATTCAATGTAATTCAGTTCAATCCCCAGCAAGCTTAAGGAAAACCGATAGGAGTTTTGAAAACACAGGCCCAAATGCTTTTATATGTGCTAGCAATGGATGAGAAATATGCTGGAAATGCTTTTAATTCCCTTTCAGAGGTTCAGGGTGAGTGGTATCTAGTTAATATTAGTCCAGGCTCACACTAGCAATGAGGCAGGGATAGTTAGCAGGTTAAACGAATTTCTGGCAAATGGAAGGCAAAACTGCTGTCTTTTTACACGTGAAGAAATTTGCAAATCGCGGCAAAATTCACAAGGACTATCTCTATCGTTTTGGGGTCCTAGGAAAGCCTAGGATCTCAGCTTCCAAATGAAAGTTACTGCAAGTCTCTAGCACAAACGGTCGCAGAGATATGAGCGATTAAATAAAGGTCGTTTTTCAGATTTGAAATTTTAAAGTTCAAAAAGACAAGTGCAGCTTGCAACTAGGAAATGACAAGTGACAGCTTTACAAATGACAGGTGACAGTTAGGAGGCAGTTCTACTTAGATTAAATAGATTGAATTATATTATTTTAACTAGGAGTTCTGCACAGTTTTCTAGGTACTCACACTATATTCTTGAGTGAAATGGGCCACGCCACGGATCTGGTCAGATTTTAGACTCGCCTCTGGTCTCTGCACTTCACAGTGATCTGGGTCAGCTCTCTCTGGTTCTCTGGTCTGGGTCTCTAGTTCTGGATAGATTGAAGTCTCTAGTTTGGCTCTCTGGAGGTTTGATGGAGGTAAGTATGGATTTTTCCGGCAGAGCGTCCCGCTGCAGATGGAATTGAAGGTCCCTATCTGTCCTGTCTGTCTGCTTTTATGTGTTTAGAATGTTGGTGTGTTCTAGCATCACTGACCCTACCTCTCTCTCAGCTTCTAATTGGTCAAACTTCCATTTATCATTTGATTGGGGAATGAACTGTGAGTCAGAGGGATGTCATTTTATGGCTTGCAGATAGGACACTCCTCTGTCAGATTGCACATATTCTATATTTGATAATAAAAGACATATTTCACAGTTACACAGTTGCTTGAAATTACATATACATGGTGTGGCTGAATTTAGCCATGTCTCTGTCCAAATCTGCTGTTTCTAAGAGCTGGCATTCAGAAATGGCACATAATTGACTTTTTAACTGATTTTTCAATTTCTGACATTGACCCAACTTTACATACATGTGCGCAGGGAGTATGGACATTAACTGATGAAGTTTCAGATTTTTAACATGCATACCTTTAGAGTAATATCCACTTTTCCGCTAAAACCCCCCTGAACATACCACCGGTTCTAAAAACCTCTTAAACTGTGGGCAGAAAAATCACAAGAATTATGGTATCATTTATAAAATTTTCACATGTCCGCTCTATGAATGATCCATCTTTTTAAAGTTATGTTCTGGCTCCAAAGGGGTGTGGTTTCCTCTCAGCACAAAGTAGAAATACTGGTTTATCCAGTTCTGCCAAGCCAGCTTGCTCTCACAGGCAGTGCCCCTCCCCTTTCCTCAGGAGGAAGCCACTTTTTACGACCATTTACGACTCCTGCCAATAAAACCTTTGCCTGAGCCAGGACAGGGCTTTGTTCACTTTCCTGCAGAGCACAGGTAATTCAATTATCAGATAGATGGCATATCCTTAGTGTGAGCAGCAAAAGGGCAGCTAGGCCTGGGAACACAGCTGTGACTCAAGTTTCACTCCTGATGGGGGTAGTTGCCAGGCAGAAATCAGTTCCTTAAGCCAGGTTTCAGATAAAATGTCACTTTTTGTTCCCCAGTTTCTGCATTCAAATAAAACTAAACATTTTTACATATGCAGCTAGAATGCTGATTCTAAGTGCAAAACTATGACATTTCAACAGTTACAAAGGCATGTGACACCAAACATAGGTCACTCATTTAATCTAAACATTTTCGATTTTAGTGTCTTTAAATCCAGTGCAACTTAAACTGCTGACTCCATAGCTCAGCCAGTTTTGTTATAAGCATTGTTCTGGGCTCTTCATTTCCCAGATTTTGTAGGCACACAAAACTCCATTCTACCAAATGTCTGCTGGTGTTCAGTGAATGTTTTGCACATATTGCAATGTTTGAAATAGGCACTTTGGCTTGCCTTCAGAGAAACACAGGGTGGTTTTAAACTGCCGGCTTTTGGATAGTGGTGAGTACTGGTACTGCACCCATTTTTGGGATTTAAGAAAATGAATTCCCAACAATTCTAGGTTGCATTTGGCAAATCAGCATTGCCAATCCCAATGGTTTCAGACTACTGTGCGGGTAGTCCAATGGTGATTTTAAAGCGCTTTGAAGCTAACCGGCGCTACTGTTTTTCCTTTGGCAACCCATTTCCCTCATGGCAACCCGGCCTTTCGTTCTCGCACTGGTGGGTGGCAAGTGAGGCAACCATTTCGGTGTGCGCACAAACTGCGCAGCTTTCCTGGATTTCGGCGCACATGTGGGTTTTCCGCCATCTTGAATTTTCTAAGCCCACAGCACCAAATGTTGTGGCATGATAGCTTAAACGTGGGTCAGGACACCCAACAATGTTTTCCAAATAGCTACATGCTGCCTTACTGCGATTGTCATAGATTCCAGATGCCAACTGATGGCTTCATCAATCACCAGGTGCATGTAGTCGTCAACGGCTGGCTGACAGTGACTGTTTTTTGGGACGATCGCCCAGGGCCCATGTGCCCGTACGCTGCAGTAGTGATTAGGAGTAAGATAACATCTTTTATGGTGGTCTAGGGCCAAGTTGATGCAGAAGCCCTGCAATTTACTGTGCGACCCAAGCGGTTTCTTTATCGAAAATGAACACTTTGTGTATGGAAAAAGAACAACGTGTGCCTCACGATTAACATTTTGGATCACGAGCGAAGAAAAAAATTAGCAATTTGATTGAATATGGGAATAGTCGGATGTTCCCGGAGAGTTTATTGTGAAAAAAAGTACTTTACAAATTGTACAGTTTTATTGTTTTCTTTTAAAGAACGGTTTAATATTTCAAATTGTGACGTGCTGTGTTGTTAGTCGATGTGTGTTGACTTTCGGGTTCTGCATCACGTCACGTAGGTGATTATGGGCACGTTTGGCTACGCTGAAGAGGAACGTTACTGAGAAAGGTGTTGAATATCACTAGGGTTGGTGATGTGAGGGTCAGGGGCGGGGCATATTATTTAGTGATGTCAGGCCAGTTCACCTTAGGCAGAGCAGCAATGGATAACAATAGCACAAGATGGACGCACCCTGCTGCCAGATTTTGTATGTTTCTAAAAGAGGAAAAATTAGGTAAGGTGAATTGGAAATGTTTGCGGTAGATAAACGTATGTATACAAATACATGGTCGAACCCTCGGGACAATAATATTTTCTGACCATTGCACTTGAATATTTCTGACGTGATTTCGAATGAGTTTATAAAGTTTGTTGGGATTTTGTGCAGAGCTTAAAACGTGGGTGGATTTCCAGCAAATTTGCGCAAGGCTCATTGGCAAGGATCGAAAAGCATAGTTTTGCAAATGTGGCAGCGTTTTATTATTTGACAAGTGTCATAAAGTAGTTAAAAAAATAGCGGTATAGCTTTAGTGACTGAGGGGTAGGCTGTAGCCATGGGCAGTAGCTAGAATGTCGGGGTCATGGTATAAGGTCATGATCCGGACAATGTGGCAACTGGCCATGACCAGAAGGGACAAAACATAGGATTAAAGTGGCCATGTCCACCTGGGACTGGCTTTGTGGTAAAGTTATTCGAAATTAGGATAGATTTAAAAGGGAAGAAAAATGTTCTTGTGGTAATATGGTCACTGGGTTTTGCCTTTTGCAGGCTGCCATGGAAAGCGATGAGGGGCCCTGTATGGAACTGCCGCCTTCCCTTTCCTTGGTGGCCATCTTGGAAAAGGATTTTCCTTCCTAAACCGGGACGCTAATGGCGCCAATGGTAATAATTACTATTCAGTTAAAATTCCAAAAGAAAATACTCTACGGAAAAACATTAAGGTAGGCGCATCAATTTACGGAAAATGGTTGCCTCAAACTTTGGAATTTTGCGTGTAAAATTGGGTCCACAAATCTCAACACTGTACAATAATATGGATTTAACTATTTCCGTATATAAGAGAATAATGGTCTTTACAGAGAAACCCATATTTTTCCCAATGAAGCAACGTATGGTGTTTACGACTATCAAACACTTCTAGTGAGCTTATGATCAACATATAGATTGTCCTGTTTTTATATGTATGTTCTTTGTCTTTTTGGTGTGGCTATATGCCTGCGTGTTTCGGCGCAGTATAAACTTATAAATGAAATAAAATAAATAAATACAGACCAAGGTATTTATATGACTTCACTTGTTCTAGTGGAGCACCATTTAGAGTCCATATATGCTTTTTTTTGGCAAGCTCAATTTTTCGCAAAAACACTCAAGGCATTAAGAGAGATCTGTAAGCCGTATGGAATATGGTCAAGTAACAGCAAATCATCTGCATATGCTAATCAATTTAAAGACATGGATACTATTTTTGCTGGACATGTTAGGGGATTTGATAAGTTGTACTGCAGATCTGCCAGGTAGAGATTAAAGACTGTGGCCGCAACTATGCATCCTTGATTAACACTTTTATATGTCGGGTAAGATTTAGAAAGCTTCCCTGTACCATCCAGACGAACCTTTTCTGAGGTTTCTGAATATAATGCCAGCAACACAGTTAACAATACTTTTGGGATATTCCGTTTAAGTAATTTAGCCCAAAGTTTTTTTCTATGCACTGAATCGAAAGCAGCACTAAAGTGCAATACATGTTAGAATTGCGCCACTTCCAAGAATATTCAACTGCAGATGTTAATATGATTATGTTATGTGCTGTATTAGCTTTTTGCTTAAATCCAATCTGCTTAGGAGGCAAGATTTTATTCGCACTAATCAACTCATTTAACTCAACCAAAAGATACCTTGTGAAGATTTTAGCCGGTATATCGAGCATGGCTAATAAACAATAGTTTTCCGGGCTAATCCATGCACCTTTTTTGTAGACTGGTAATATGTTGCTCATCTTCCAAGTCGGAGGTATAGTACCACTCGCTACAATTTCCTTAAACAGGATTAATAATGCTTTAGGCTAACTATAAGGGGATGATTTTAACTAATTGTTACACACCCCATCAAGGCCCAATACTCGAGAGTTATTCAGACCAACAATGATTTTATGGATGTGATTTATTGTCACGTACAAACCCATATGCTATCGGGTAATTTCCACACATCATTAGAAGTATCTATGGTTCCCAGGGTCGATAGAATATAGGTTTCCCAGTCAGCTTCTGCAACAGAGTTAATGGGAAGATCCCCCTTTTTTGTACCACAAATAACTCGCCATATTTCAGTCGAGTTTCTTTGGGTAGCCAACAAGGCAATTTTTTTCCAGTGCTCTATTTCGCAGGAATTTTTGTATGCCTTAAGCCAGGTGCGATACAAACACTTAACTGATTTCATATACGTGGTCACCTGGCTATTCCCAGTTATATCTAATTCTGGATACAGAATTGCTGTAATATTAGCTCCCATAATTTATTTCTCCTCTGCTATTTTTTTGTCATAGAATACTATTTTGTTAGTTACAATATTGGACCGTACATATGGTGTTTTGTACTTGCGTTTATAGCTGCAGCCTTCACTAGTTTTTATCACTTATAGAGAAATCCACAATAATCCCTTCACCGTTAGAAGACATAGGCCCTTGGTATGCATCAATGTACTGACTCGGGAGGCATTGTGCTATAAAGTTGCCCTTAGTCACTGTATGCGATTCGAATTTTCATTAAGATAAATGTCACAATTGAGGTCTTGACCTGATGTTAGGTTTGCAGAAGCTGATAGCTTTGTAAGGGTGCCTAATGGAAAGTGGTCTTGGGATAAACCGGCTATATTGACAAATATATAGTCAATCGTTGTCGCACTTTTACACATGACACGAGTAAATGCCATATTAGCATCCCCCAGGCAATACCCGTTTAACATAGTATGTCCATGTTCTTCAAATAAATTAACCCAGAATTTGCCCTGCCAGTTTGTTTTCCTTATGTCTACTGGGAATCAACCATATGGCATATGACTCGGAGTAACTTTTAATCAAGTTTCCTACCAGTTTTATATTTACTTTTGTTTAGTTTCTGCACAATTCGGTGGGTTATACCTACTCCACATGTCAATTTACGGGTATATTATTTTTTAGGATACATGAAGGCTTGAGATACAGTCCAGGTTTCGGTTTTTTACAATTTTTTGGGAAAAACTTGACCTCCCCTTTTTTAATTTTTATTCTTTAGTGGTGACAAAGTAATGGTGTTCAAAGGGTTAGCTGTGTCAGACATAGATTAATTTTGAGCGCACAAGTCTGTTGTTGTCTTTATTTCTTTGACTGTTGTATGCTCACGATTTATACTTTTCATTAACAGCACAGACTTATATCTATTTTCTTTTTCAGGCTTTCACACTTTGCGACCAACATTGTTAGCAAGTTGTCCAAAGTCCAGAACATATCATTTGACGTCATGCTACGCACACTGTCCTCTGACAAGTCAGTAGTGGACTTGTTCAAAGGCAAGTGCTGTCCATTCAACACATTTGGATTTCGAATTCCTTCGGACATATGCATTTCCAAATCGAGATTTTTAGATGCATTTAAATCTATCAGGTCATTTAACTGTGAAGTTTTATGTACAATTATAGAAGTATGGGCAAAATCGCCCTTTCCAGCGATCTTTCTATTATTAACATGGCACGTTGTGCGGGACAGCACTTTAGGATGTTCCTCAGGTATACACTCAGATATCTCTTCTTGCTGTTTTGAGAAGCAACTATTGGTGCCATATCCCTCAGTTGATTGGGTCAGGGGTCGATAACAGCATCTACGAATGTTGTACTTAAACAACTTAAAGAGTTGCTGAAATCATTGGCAATTTCTTTATCTGCAATCTCCTCTGCTACGCAATCTATTTTAGCAGTTTTAGCAAAAAACAATGTCAGCTTTTTGCTTTTTCCAGCAGTGCCATTTTTACATATTATTTTGGGGGTACATGTCCTGCGACATCGCTGTATCGCCAACGGCATGTTATGCTGGACCTCCTCTTCAGTACTCAGATTACTCATCTCGTTGATGAGCACCATGCACACAGACCAAATGTTGGTGTACAGCTAATTACAAAACAGCTGTCTAAGTACCTATGAACACAGGGTACGCAAGGTGCCACCATACGTTAGACAGTTAGAAAGTAATAGAAAAGCACACCCCCCGAAAACCCTCCCAATTCTCAGACAACCACTTTCAGCAACTGGGAAAAAGCTTTACAATACACTGCTATACAGATCTCACATAGTATTCTCCGAAACGGCGGGTTTTCACCACAGCAGACCTCTAATTAGTGTAAATTACTCTGAAAGTTCGGACTGACAAATATTAAGTGCCAGATGTCTACGTCTCCTCTTGTCAGGTCAAACAAATCCAATTTGCATTCAACTGTTATCGAGCATATTTACTGCTGCAATAACGAACAGGAAACAGCAAATAGCAAAGGCATGAGTACACTTACGTGGTTTTTGCCACCATGCGTGTTGTGAAAAGAAAACCAAAACTCACAGAATAGAATTTCTAACTTACCAGTAAACCAACGATTAAGCTTGCATACAAAGAATTACAAAGGGAGTTACGAGGAATAGGAATATTCCAAAGCTCCACGCATTCAACCGTATTGCTAGACTTACTTCACGATTCACGGTTCCGTGTCTTGGGTCGGCATATATCCAGCTCCCCAATGGAACTGACAAAACAAAATTTAGAAGACCTCACACGCACACACATACACAAATTAGCACATCCACGATGACCAACATTCCAACTATGCAACTATACAAAGGAGCATTAGCTGTCGGTGCTGCTGCACCATGAGCACAAACAGCTCACAGCAAGCATCTCAGCCAGCACCATCACAATGCACGCACCAAGCTATTTTTAAAGACTTCTAGGATTGGGGGGGGGGCTCTTCCTGGAAGATAGAAGTACAGGGATTTAATGACTAAAAGGGACTATAAAAAAGGAATACAAAGGAATACACACAGAGCACAGTTTGAATTTTGCTTATTAATGAAGAATGGTCCATACCAAATTATTAAATCCAAGATATCTTGAGAAATATTTGCAGTCGTGCAGTCCTCCACAGCAAACAGCAAGCACCTTAGCAAGCAGCTTTGCAAAGCGCACGCGCTAATGCGCGCACCAAGCTGTTTTTAAAGGCTTCTGGGATTGGGGGCCTGCCTCTTCCAAATTATTAAATCAAAGATAGCTTGAGAAATATTTGCAGTCGTGAAGTCCTCCAGAGCGAACAGCAAGCAGCGTTGAAATGCGCATGCCCGAACCTGTGCGCAAAGCTTTTTTTAAAGGCTTGTGGGATTGGGGCCGGGGCCTCTTCCAAATTATTAAATGCAAGATATCTTGGGAAATATTTGCAGTCATGCAGTCCTCGGAAGTGAACAGAAATCACCTTATCAAGCAGCTTCGCAAATCATTTTGGTACTTCACCCTCTGCTGTATTTAACTTTAAAACGTTTCTCTCACCCCACACCTCAAGCTAGCTCTGCTGCAACAAAACTGCAAGACACTGGGAACACACTATTTATTGTCTATGCCCTGTGGAGCTCCACAGACATTTGTAACATTGTAGAGCTATTCCCAAAGAATTCACAAAGATACAAAGCGGTCCAGTCCGTTTCCAAGAATAACTCAATTTGCAATGATATAAACAAATTACTTTGACCTGCTATGTCCCAGATTCATTTAAACTACTTGGAGAAAAATTCAACTGGCCTCTACAGGAACCCCGAGAGAAAATGTAAAAGAATTCTTGACTGGACTAAGCGTAATGTATGCAAACAGAATCAGAATGACATTCCAGCCAATTGTCTAGAAAGATTTAAACATTGTTTTGAACAATGCTCAAATATAACTCGCACAACAGAGCAATCACAGCAGACTATTGAAGCAGCATTTGTAAGGGGATGGTAGTCAAAAATTGCAAATGGGATACAAAATGTATTGATAAGTTGACCATGAAAGAACTTGACTGCCGTCATTTTGTCACTAGCATTTCTGTGAAAAAACAGAGTCAGAAATAGCAGAGACCAAATTGATGGCTTTACAGTTCCAGCTGGTGCAAACCCCGCAGGGGAGGGCAAGAAACAGAGTGTGGTTAGGACAGAGGTGAAGGAGAAGAGGCCAGGTAAGAGGTACATTTACTGATTCAAATCCAGGCAGAGCACTGAGCAGACAACTGCCTGCTTTGAATCCATATATTGATCAGTGTCAATATTGTAAAGAATGTGGACACTGGTCAGACTGCTTGAATCCTTCATCCCAACAGACTGCTCACACTTTTGCTCAGCCTCCACACTCAGTTTCCTTTACTAACCAATAGGACAGCCAAAGGACCAGCAACATAATGTCTCCCTTAATTCCATTTGCTCCTTCTGCTCCTTATGTTGAATGTTCTATCAGTGATAGAAAAGTGTCTTGTCAAGTAGATGATTCTGGAGCTTCTAATGCAACACGAAATACCACATGCTCAGATGAATTTATATAAGCTGTGGGTATTTGAGGTCAGCCTTACTTCACCCTGTTTCCCAAACCTTGACTGTTAACTTAGGTCCTATCACTGAGTATCATGCTTTTCGGTACCTGTAAACATTTTGGGGCTAGATCTGCTGTGTTATATGGCTTGCACCTGTAGAGGAGGAGCCGCGTACCCCCACCTCAACCACCTCACCCATATTGCCTATATTTTGGGAGCTCGGATGTGAAATACATGCAGTAGCAGTGAAAATACCTATATTTAAGAGAATCCTGGAGGCAAGATTCCCATTAAGAAAATCATACCTGCATACAAGAAAATATGATGGTCGTTTGAATGAAATCACGGAAGAAGCAGAGCAAATGAATGGTCTAGATGAATGGTGACATCATGCAGAGCTGAGCTGATTTGCGTAGAAATGAGGCAGCGACCAGAGAATGCAGATATTCTATAAGGCATCAAGAAAGTATCAAGGATATGTGACATCTTGGGATCAAGGTTTAGAAGCTTATGCCATAAAATGGATGAAGACATCAAGTCAGTTTATATGTGTACAGATGCAAAAGAAACGCAAGAAGATTAAGTGTTCTTGAGGCTAGCTTTATAGTGATTTTATTGTGGCATGCACCAATATATACATATATGCATAAAGAATAAACACAGGATGTTTTCATTATGTGTTATAGCAGAATTGGACTAAAAAAAAAGGCCTCTTCTCTGTGTCGCAGTAAGAAACCTATGAATTAAAAGTGAATCTCGAAAAGGTGAGGCTGGATGAGCCATGAAGCCAAGCCAAGAAGTCAAGGTCTTATAAGGATGAAGTGAACTATCATTGGATACAAATCGTGGGAAAGAACAAAACTCCTGTTCAAAAGACACAAACAAACAAGAAAGACGTCAGAGGTCTATTAAAAGATAGTATTTTAAAGACAGTGAAAATTCAAAATCATGGTCTTCAGTCACATGGAAGGATGAAGTTGGAGGAGCAAGATGTTCACACCTACGCATGAGGGCAGAGCGTGTCTTCACTCCCCTGATTCTCCACTGTACAGAACAAACTCAAGGCTGAGCTTCAAAGCCTAATTGACTATGTTGACCACTGAGGTGATGATGGATTGATATGCTAATTGGTGGAAAGCTGGGGTTAAGACAAGCTCACCAGCACCTGGAAGTCCAATCGGCGTGCTGCTAGATGTAGGTGGAAAAGTACTGACAGAGGTTAGAGTGCCAACCAATTGTAGGGGACCACGTAATTAAGGGTCCTATAGTTTGTGTAGCCAATGGGACGTTGTATATTTAGTGACGTTCATAGTAGCCATTTTAAGGGGAGGGCTTAGTTGCCTCACCTGATGTTAAGCAACCTATCACTTTCACTCACTATCCCATGCTAGTATAGATCATATACTTAGATGCTCACTAAGAGTCTATCGCAGTTGCTATTAGGTTTTTGTAGTTTTCCACATAGGATGATGTTGGTAGTGACGCAGGTCAACGTCAATGATGATGAGTTTTTGATATATAAACTCAGTTTTTTATGAATCTCGTTGAGTAAGAGGATCGAGCAAATTTGTTGATGTTCGTTGGGCTCCCTGTTTTCGACAATTGCAAACAAAGCAGTTATCCTTTTTACCAACTAATTGAGTCATTTTGATTATTGATGTTTGAGTAACTTCTGCATCCCCATCCATCTCCAGGGTTATTGCTACTCATCTTAAAGGGCTGAGATTATTCAGTTCACTTGGTAGCGAAGAGGATGGTTTAAAAAATCCATCGACATAAGTCAACTTTGGAGTCCCGGCAATATTGCACGACCTCCGCCATTCGGCTAGCAGGACGTGAAGCTCCCCGTAGATAGTGGTTTAGTTTAAATTGCTGAAATCTTGCAAGTATGGTGTGACAGGCCCCTCCGGTTTCAGACAGAATACCCTCCCACGGTCTACGAGAAGCTGAACGAACGGGAAGTTGGAGAGGCGGTAGTAGAGGTGTGCGATCCTGAGAGTCGGAAGACAGCCATGCGAATGGTGAGTAAGAGCTGAGCAAGTTGGTAAAACGGTGTATGGGTAATGAGTGACGAGAAGTGATAGGGGAAAGAAGTGAAATGGAGGGAGGTGGGATAAACATAACTTGAGAATAAGAGTATTAAATATTGAAGAGAAATTGAATTGTGTGAGGCCAAGCAACTAGCGGGAGGAGAGTGCCATGAGAATAGAATAAGCCCTTTGCCTGCGTTTTGAAGAACGTAACAGAAGAAATCTTAACCTAAAATCACATAGCGGAAGCATTAGACGACGAGTTCGGAAAAAGAGGTTAATTTAAACTCCTTAGGGGTATTGATTAGAGGGCAAGACAAGTCTTAGAGAAAAGATTGTGAGAAATAAGAGATATATGTGACCGTCGAGTGTGTCTATTTGCCTGTTCGTTTTATGTATTTTTGTGTTGGTGATGATGTAATAGTTAACAGCGATTGTTGAAAAAAGGAGAATCACGAAGATGAAGAATTTAAGTGATTGTTTGAATTTGAGTTGATGTTTTTTTTTTAGCAAGGTTAAAGTAAAAAACGTGATTTAAAGGGATTGGATCCTGTCACGATTGGTGCATGCTCATATTATAATGTTTTTCTGAAACGTATTGTTTTTCTAAATCTGCGAGAAAAGGAAACGAGTATTGATAATCAAGAGTGACAAGTAAAAAAATGGAAGATGTTACTCCACTTGTGCACCGCTGCAAGCAATTGCCGAAACATGCACCTAAGCTTATAGTGCATATAGTGCGTAATAGGTTAAGGGAACCGCAGACAAAATGTTTATGCCGTGGCCACAAGGAGGGTCACTATCGAAGGTAGTCCTGCAGGATGTGTTGACATATTTGCACGCAACATATACAGGAAAGAAGCTAGACAAACGACTAGCGAGCTTAGAACTTTGGAAAATGTACCAGGAGGAAAGAGAAGAGCTGCCTCCTATAGATTGGATCCTTAATGTATGCACAGAGGGGGGTGATGAGCCTTCTGCTCCCCCCGACCCACCACGTATAGATAGCAAAAAGAAGAAAGACGATGGATTATACCCATTAAGGGATCTTAAGGCAGCAACAGGGTATAGTAATCCATCATATAAGTCACCTGCGCAAAGCAGTGACGAGGGCCTGGAGAGAAATACTGAGAAAGATGTAATTCCCAAATTCCCGAGGGACAAGGAGAGACGCGAGAAGGAGAGACGTGATCGAGCAAGCACATCTTTAGATATAGGAAGAGAAATAAAGAGATGGAAGGGAGAAAGAGATAAAGCTCATGAGTTAGCACTTCTACAGAACAAATGGATGATTGGACAGATTTTGCTGAAACTCGATGGTAAAGGCATCGAGGATGTAAGAGAAAGGGAATATCAAGATGGGTAAGATAAAAAAGATAGAGAAAAGGAAGAATGATCAAAAGAAGAAGAGGCGATAAGCAAAGATAGACAAAGACGAGAGCAGTTACATCAAGAGGAACAGTTGAAGAAGCAGGAAAAAAACACAGGATCAGAGAAAACGAGATAATAGACAAAGGGCAATCGATGAGCGAGAAAGGTCAGAAAGGAAAAGAGTAGAAGAGGAGGAACAGAAGTTAAGGCATAAGAGAATGTGAAGATACGGAGGGCAAATGAAAGAAGGGATATGAAGAAAAAAGAGGAAGACAGGGTGAGGGAGGAAGCAAGAAAGCATAGAGAGCTTGATTATGACACTGAATGAAAAAGAAGAGAAAGAGCATGCGATCTCGATCACCTGGAGAAGGAGGTAAGGAATCCTGATCCAGAAGTAGCATGGGAGGCCATAGCGGAGTTCGTCCCAGAATATAAGTCATTACCAGGCCCACTTAGAGTACATTTAGAGGATGCATTTGACTGTAGAAGCATTGGGGAAGCGATCGATAAAGTTTATCATGACATGAGAGCCCAGAAAATTGAAAGGGAAGGGAAAAAATGATCGACTTGAAAGTACACAGTTGTACGATACAGAGGGAACCTCAGGTAGCCCCCCCAAGCAGTTGTCTTTAGATAGACTGACTCTACACAGAGATGAGGAGGAGAGGAGACATATATGCAGAATGACAATCAAGACATGCAGGATGGGCAGAATAGGAAATGTCCACCTCCTGTATGTTGGGCATGCAGAATGACAGGGCATCTAGCTTGTGTGTGTAGAAGTCAAGGGTTTGTGCAGAATGGTCCATTTTTAAGAGGGGGGACTTCAAACCTGCCCGCATATTCGCAGCAGAGTGGATATGGGTTTGCCCAGAATCAAACAGTGCAACATACACAAGCGCCGAGAATGCAGCAAGATTTGCAAATGCAGCAAGTAGCAGTGAATCCGCCACAAGGGCAGTCGAAGGATTCACCTATGCAGATACAGCAAAGCACGAGCCCAGGACAGTTAATGACTCCTAGGATAGGAGGTGTCACTGTCGAGGGAGGGAATCCTTTTACAAGTACAGGAATGAGGCTGTATCCACAATAGGACAGCTCACTGGGAGACTTGATGGGTTCAATACTACCCGTGATGCCAAATCCTCACAAGGAACCGAGGGTAGATGTCAGTATAGAAGGCAAATGTTTTTCATTTTTAGTAGACAAGGGTGCAACACGCTTGTGTATAAAAGAGGGAAAATATTCAATGTCTGGCAATGCCATGAATACTCAAGTTTTCACAGGGGCTACGAGCAGAGTTCCTTTTACTGAAGACTTACCAGTATCTATAGGAGAATGTGACATTGTCAGTGCCACTGCTGCATTCAAGGGAGTCACCTGTCAATATATTAGGTTGAGATTTGATGGCTAAATTGAATATGACAATCCCGTTTACTGATAAAGGTATAGTGTGTTCAACACCAGGAATGCATTACTTCAACGTGATGATGACATTTGAAGGACAAGTGGCCATTAGAGCAGTCCCGTTCGAACATGAAATGTTTCATTATGCGGTATGCATTTTGTTGACAGGACTACCAGGCTTAGTAGGTAGAACTATGAGAATACCTGATGAGTTTCTATTCAGACTAAATATACCTATGGATGAAGAGGAAGGGTGAACCTTTCCTTTAGAATTACAAGCAGCCCTAGTGTGAGGAGAGATGGTTTTGCTTGATGGAAATGATCATGATGGCAGACAATGGTGCACAGTGATTGCCATTGGGGAGGGATACAGATGAATTGATGTCACTGATGAGGACATGTTTGGAGATCATCCATCAGATAATGAACTAATATTTGAGATGAGCATTACTTACTGGGTATGAGCCATCAAACGAGAGGTTCCTCAGAAAATGATGATTGCACAAAAACGTCCCGAGTATTTTGAGGAAGACATAGCAAAAGAACCAGCTTCATTGTGGACTACAGGCCCCTATGACGTAGGGCTATTGAAGAGGGTTGGAGAAGTAAAGATTACATTGTAACCAGGAGCAATTTTAACTTGAGCACAACAGTATCCTATGTCTCGAGAGGCAGATGAAGAAATTTTAAGACGATTTCCGCCATGATGGATCAGAGCATCTTGGTGACGTCAGAGTCACTGTGTAATACGTCAGTGTACCCTTTCAAAAAAGCTAAGAGGGGGTCATGGAGGCTAATTCAAGATTTACGCCCGATTAACCAGATTGTAGAGGCCGAGGTCCCTCTAGTACCTAATCCGGCTCCAATTTTATGTAACATACCTGTTGAAGCATGATATTTTACTGTGATTGATTTGCAAAATTCATTTTTCTCAATCCCCTTACATAAGGATCTGACGTCATTTACATTCAGACAGACTAAGATGAAAAGCACGAGATTACCTCAAGGGTATTGTGAGTCTCCTTCGATTTTCGATAGGGTTCTCCAGGTGAATTTAAGTAATATTGATCTGGAAAGTGTTGTGTTGCAATACGTAGATGATATTTTAGTTTGCAGCGCTTCAGAGGAAGGGTGCAGACGTGATTCTATTCAGTTGATTGCACTCACTGATAAAGGATATAAGGTTTACAAGGAGAAGTTACATTATTGTCAACAGGAAGTATTGTACATAGGTCAGCTGATTTCGCATGAAGGAAAAAAGGTTACTCCTGAGAAAGCTGAGGCTATCTTGAAAACCACCTAGCCACACACCATAAAGCACATGCAAAGATTGTTGGGGTTACTATGCCAGAGCATGGGTCAAGCTCTAAAGAAAGCACAGCCAACACAAGGGAAACATTTTAAAAAAAAAATAATTTATTGTTGCATTTTTAGTTTACAAAAACACAACATGTAGAAAAGATATCGTATACAATACATAATTGATAAACAAAATCCATATTACATAATACATCACATACACCTATCTATAAAATTCATCACAGAAAATAAGGTAAACATCAATCAAATTGAAGAATGCATTAGGTGAGTCCAAAGTTCCCACATCCATAAATTATTGTTTAAGTAACCAAGTTAATTTGGTCCAAGCCTTTATTTATACCCTGCAAAACTGTGTTCAATGCCACAATTTGGGATATGTTTAAACCCCACATGCATTTATTCCAAAATAGATTCACTGAGAGCTCTGAATCTTTCTTAAACCTATCTTTGAGGGTCAAGACACATATTGTGCCATACTTCTTGACACATCAGGCGCGTCAGCGCCGGCGCGTCTGAGACGGTTTGTGGCGGTTCGTGGTGGTGAGTATCTGTATCTGCCACCTCCTGTTTGTTTTTATTGCCTTTTATTTTTATTTTTTTGATAACTGATTAGTCATGGCATCTCACTGCGACCTTGTCTCTTCAATTGCACGCAATCGTAGAAATAGGCTTTTTCTGAGGACACATGACCATATTGTACATTGTGCTGCTCCTGTACCAACACTTCTGACCCCAGACCTTACTCCTAGTCAATGTGAGCAGACTTTGCCTATGGAACCTATCACTCAGCTGGCCTTAAATCCACCTGGTAAAACTACATCAACAGGGACTGTAATGAAATATTTGCTGCTTAATACATGTTCCCTAGTTAAGCATTGTCATGAGGTTGCAGACCTCATTGTCCAGAAACAAGTCGATATACGTGCTCTTACTGAAACATGGGTGCATGATACTGCTTTTCACTCTCTACAAATGGCTACTCCCTCTGGTTACTCCTTTTCCATTCTGATAGACAGGAAAAACGTGGCGGAGGTGTGGCCGTAATCTATAGAACTGCCCTTAATATGCATGAATCTGGAAAATGAGTCTTTGACCAATGTGAAACTCTTTTTCTCAAACTAAGTTTGAGCTCAACAGTCTCTCTTAACTTCTTAGGGCTTTATAGACCTCCTACTAGCACTCCCCTCTTTGAAGAACAAATGTTGGCTTTTATTGGTAACTTTTGTAAACCTCACTCACCCACCATCATGCTAGGAGATATTAACCTTTGGGCTGATAATCCTTTGGATGGATCATGTATCTCCCTAACTGAATCTTTATCCTCATTATCTTTCATCCAGCATGTCAAGGTTCCCACCCCTATAGGTGGTAATACACTGGACTGGGTTATAGCAAAAAACGTTCCCATTAATAATATTAATGTAGATCAATGCATTTGGTCAGATCATTTCTCTGTAAGTTTTCAGACAGACCACAAATATATTGTGGGTACAAATAATCAGTCAATTTTGCCTGTCATGTCAAGGAATATATGCAAAATCACACAATATGCCCTTCGTGCTACGGTCATACCTCTATTACCATCTGTGGAGAAGTCCATGCCACTTAAGCTTTTTGTAGAAAACATAAGATCTGCACTTGATGTTGCATTTGAAACACTGGCTCCACTTAAATCCTCTAATAAAAAAAAGGAAAATATGTCTCCCATATTCCATTCTCAGTTGAAATAACTGAAGCTCGCTCTAAAAAACGCCAATTGTAATGACAATGGCATAAACAACCATCTGAGTCTAGCTTCACCTCTTACAAGCAGGCTCTCCGACACTATGGCCCTCATTACGACCCAGGCGGTAAGTTACCGCCTGGGCCGTGACTTTACCACAATGGCGTAAACTACGTTTACGCCATGGTGGTTGGCGGACTTACCGCCCCATTCCGACCTTGGCGGGGCGGTAAGCCCCCAATCCCCATTTACCCTTCCCCATTCCCATTTTTGCCCCATAGGGCATAATGGGAGAGGGGAAGGCGTTAATTACGCCACCGTAAATTACGGTGGCGTAATTAACTCCATGGTCCCTTAGCGCCATGGATTTTAACACCTGCTAAAAGCAGGTGTTAAGTCCGCCATGGCGCTAAGGGACCTCGTACTCAGGCGGTAAGGGTCGGCGCTGTTTACGGCGCCGTAAACCCCTTACCGCCTGAGTTGTAATGAGGGCCTATAAGTCACTTATTTGCTCCACTAAAAAAATTGCACCTTAATTCCCAGATTTCTAAAGCTAAATCTAGCTTAAAGAGCTTTTTGTTATTCTCCAGGAGCTTAAGGGTTGTACCACTACATCGTTGCCTCAGGCGGACAGTGCATGGTGTCAAAACATCCACAATAGCTTCATAAATAAACCTTTAACTCATCAAAATAATATTAGTACTCAAGTCAAACAAACTCTTTTCTGCTAATATATCACCCACTGTAGATAATATGGATTCTACTGAAGTTTCTCCTGTTTTTACTTTTAAATCTGTTTCTATAGAAGAAGTAATTGACACTGTCTCTAAACTTAAACCTACCTCCTGTAAAGGAGATTTCTTTCCAGCCTCCTTATTTAAAGATCATATCTTTACTCGTGCTCCATGGATCACCACCTTTGTCAATAGATCTTTTCAGGAATCCTATGTCCCTGAGAACATAAAGGAAGCTTGGGTCACAACTTTGCTTAAGAGGGAAAACCTAGATCCTGCTGCGGCGGGAAATTATCGTCCAATTACCAATGTTCCCTTTATGTTGAAAATCCTAGACAAAATTGCGTATTGCCAATATCAAACTTTTATCGAGGAACACGACATACTAGCCACTCAACAGTCTGGGTTTTGTCCCAATCATGGGACTGAGACCGTGCTGCTGGACTTAAAATCCTATATTGCCGGTCTTGTTGACAAAGGTCATACAGCCCTGTTGCTGTTATTAGATCTATCCGCCGCGTTCGATTTAGTCGATCACCAACTTTTGCCGGATAGACTAATCACAATCGGTAAATGCTCATCTGAAGCATCAGCCTGGTTTAAATCATTCGTGGGCCCACGGAACATGAAGGTAACAAAGGATACCTCGCAGGCCAATCTTAAAACCTTGCAGGTCATACAGAATAGTGCAGTACGTGCTGTAATGGGCCACAAGTGCATAGCTTATTCTATGGAATCCCTATTACTATGTGGTGTTCCGCAGGGCTCATATCTTTCGCCTTTACTCTTTCATATCTACTCTCGTCTTCTCTGCGCTCTTCTGTCAGCCATGGGCATTTATTTCACCAATTATGCTGACGACACGCAGATTGTCATCAAACTCACTGGTGAGTATTTAAAAGATGCACAGCATATTCATTACATCTTTGCTGAAATTCAGAAGTGGATGGCAATAAAGTCTTTAGCCCTCAATATTGCCAAAACTGAACTGTTGATCTTAGGTACCCAGCAGAGATTAAAGAAACTTGACACAAAATAAGACAACTTTATGATTGGTCAACATGTTATTCCTGTATCTAAATCTGTAAAAACTCTGGGGGTCTGTTTTGACCCTCAGCTATCTTTCACCCGTCAGACCAATTACCTTAAATCCTCTTGCCATTATTATATCCAACTTTTATGGCAGATACGTCCATATCTGTCCAAACAAAATCTTGCTCTTATTGCACCTGCAATTGAAAACTGTAAGTTGCAATACTGTAATAGTCTGATGATTGGTACCTCGCAGGCCAATCTTAAAACCTTGCAGGTCATACAGAATAGTGCAGAACGTGCTGTAATGGGCCTCAAGCGCAATATGCATGTTTCTGATGCCAGGCGCAGCCTACATTGGCTGCCAGTGCAACAGCGATTACAACATAAAGATTTAACCATTGTATTTAAATGCCTATATGGTAAAGCTCCATCTTATCTTACTGCTAGGCTAAAGAAGAAACTGGTTACCTGTCCTCTGTGCTCAAGCAGTAATATTGTCTTGGTTCAACCTCCATTTACACTGAAAAGATTTGGAGGTGCAAGCTTTGACTCCTGGGCACCGGCCCTATGGAATTTACTTCCCAAATATCTTGCTAATAGTGATTCCTTGTTTATCTTTAAGAAACAATTAAAGACCTTCCTGTTTGACAAAGGTTAGGACACATCTGTTCTTCTGGTACAGTGCTTTGCACTGAATTTTGTATCCCGCCATATCTTACCCTCATTTTGGCCTCTGTGAGTACTGGATTCTCACGGTTCTTTGTTCTTTTGTTTCTTTGTTTGTTTTGGTTGTCTGTTGTCTGTCTCCTTTCTTCTTCTGTGTGTGCCCTGAGGCCCTCGGGTTAGTGGTGCAATACATGAATTTAGATAGATAGATAGATAGATAGATAGATAGATAGATAGATAGATAGATAGATAGATAGATAGATAGATAGATAGATAGATAGATAGATAGATAGGCTCGAAATAAGAGCACCCAAGCATTAAGTGCTTAAGTGATTCTTGGGAATTGGTATCCCCACAGAAACAACACCTCAAGTCTAGAGATTCCGGATTAGGACCACTGTTAGTACCCCAGTGTATTATCCTCTCGAGGGTCGGTAGCTGGTTGAGCCAAAAAACGTATGTAGCTTGTTCTTCCCCTCTCACACGGAAACCTCTGCAGATAAAGGGGCAAACATTCCCTAGTGTGGCAAAAATTAGAATATTCTTTATAGGTAGCATAAGAGTTAACCCAGCCAACCGTTTAAATCCAGTCAGCCCTAAGGAGAAACCTCTTCACCAATCCTGGCCGTTTTATAAGATCTTCTACAGTTAGTCATAAGGACAGAAGTGTTGAAATCATTCCATCACAGAACTTTATCATAGAAGGAACTGTTTCGTCTCTAGCCACCTCTCTTAGCATTTCATAAAAAGAATTTGGGGGAGGGTCACTTATTTTCTTATACAGGGAAAGTTGTTTCCAGAGGTACCTCGCTTTAAGGGATATAAGGCAAAGCTCATGGCGAATAACTGCATCGGGCATAGCCTTGGAAAAGCCCAGTAGCTCTTTTCACAACTTTCACTGAATGGTTTTGAGAATCGAACTCATCTCATGGGTACAGATATTGAGGCTATAAAGTAGAATAGGCTTGCATTTAGCAAGATAATAACGCCTTATCGGAATCAGAGAGAATCTGCAAACCTTAACTCTGCAAATATTCATTTGGCATTTAAGTGTACAGACCTTCTCATCAAGGCTCTGTTTCCATTGTTTCATACTGACCATATTTGTGTGGTAGTACCCCAAGTATGTAATGGCCTGTACCTGGTCTACTGATTCATCACCCATAATCCACTTATATGTTTGAATCTTTCTTTTTTTAGAAAATACCAAAATCCGCAATTTTGATGCATTGGGCATAAGATTGTTAGCCACTGCATAATGATAGAAAAGATGCATTTTCCTACTAAGACCCCCGGGGGTGCGGTACAAAAGGATGAAATCATCTGCAAAGGCCATCCACTCGATTGTCATCCTCTCCAATCTGGCCGGTGCGATCGAAGGTCCCTGCCACACACCCTCCACATCGCGCATGTACAGGTTGAAAAGAATAGGTGCCAGTGAACAGTCCTGCTTGACCCCCACATAAGTGGCTATTTCCCCAGACAAAGCACCCTCCTTAGTCAAACAGACCCTGATGGATGTGTTCGTATGGAGTAATGCAAGAAGTTGAACTATCTTACGAGGGATCTTTAAAGTCAGCATTTTTTACCACAATCTCGATCTTATTACTCCATCGAAAGCATTTGAGAGGTCCAATGATGCTATAAACACATCTCCAATATTGGCCTGATGAACCAAATCTCTTAGGTGAGCCAGAATCGTTGCATTCAGATTAGTTCCCAGCTCTTCCCTAAAGCCAACTTGGAATTTGCTTAGATGTGAATTATGTCTGGCCACTTTATTGAGGTCCCTTAAGAGCAGGATGGCAAAGACTTTACTCGCTGCATCAATGAACGCTATGGGTCTATAGTTACTTGGATTCAAGACCTCACCCTTTTTATATATGGGCACGATGATAGATTGGACCCAAGAATCTGGTACTGTGTGGGTCTCAAAAATGTGATCAATACTGGTTTTAAAAGATCGGCCCATAGCTCAGGGGCAGCCTTGATTACGAAGGGCAGTATGCCGTCAGGGCCGGGGGCTCTGGACAGCTTCAGTTTGTGTATCGCCCATACAATATCCTTGTGCTCCCAAGTACATGCTCCTTTAACGGAGGTGCCAAATCCGTGCTAGTGCCTGTTTCAAATTTCACAGCAAGAGCACATTTGTAGGAGTAGTATGTAGTCCAAGCTGCGGCTTGGATAGGACAGTCTAGGCTGTCCTTAGAGGGGACTAAGATTCTATTAACAGTAGCCTAGAATTTGCCATCCATGCCCTTACAAAGACTTTCCATCATGGAATGGTGAGAGTTCAAGTAATGGTCCATCCTAAGCAATTTTGCAAGAGTTTTATGTTTCATGATTAACTTTTTATTTAGAACCATGAACTCCCTTGGCGGTAGGGACTGTTTTTTGAGGGCCACCAAATCCCTTCCTTCGTTAATTTTTGAATTGTAGATTCTGTCATGCCATCTAAAACTCTTTTGTTTATTGGTGGTTTTGTTTCCCACTTTACTGATTTTATATGCACAAGTAAGCATAATGTTGTTATATAGGTTACCACCTCGTAAAAGTAAGCTATCCCTGAACTCAAAATGGGCAGCTTTCGCTAAGTATTCTGTAAGGAGGTTGTTGAATCCTCTAATGGTATTTTGGTTCCAGTTAACCGATTCCCCTTGATTTGCCAAAGAGAGTCCCATAAGAGCCGGTCTTACTTGGATAGCCGGAAGGACCAAAGTCGGGGTAAAGGCTAAGGGGATATGATCTCCCAGGTCAGTGTCTATGTAAATCAGGTTCCCACAGGTTGATTTCAAACCGTTAGACACATAGATGAAATCAATCCTAGAACTATAGGAGCCCCTTCTCCATGTGTGTTTATGTTCTTTCACATGGTGAGGGTGGTCCAACATCCCCAAATCCCAACCATCCAAGAAGGTGGCCCACTGTATCCCCCTGGCAAGGTTCAGATAGAGAATCTTAGGAATGGCTTCCCTGTTGTACCTTCTGTGCACAGTGAATTAAAATCCCCTCCCAACACAATGCGATGTCCAAACCCTTGCTCACACCATTCCCCTAGTATTTCGCTGAGAGACTCCTCCACAGTCTCAAAAGGTACCTTTATGGGATTCCAGTAGAGGTTCAAAACCAATATAGGATCTGACACTGTATCTGTATCCAGAGAGATACCCAAAAGCCAGTCCATGCTACATACCACCCTACACTTAAACCCCAAATTGGAATCTACGGCTATAGTCAAGCCCCCATTAGGATGTCCCACCGTACCCTTAGAGGCAGGGTGGGAAAATGTGTGAAAACCCTCTGTGCTCTGATGGTCAACCATCATGGTTTCCTGGAATAGATAAATACGAGGACAGATATTAGTTGAATTCATGCGGAGGAATTTACTAAGATTTATACTACCACATGTATTTCGGGAAATCACTTCTATCTTAGTCTTGTCACGCACATCCTGGACCTTGTCTCAATGTCTTTAGAGTTTTAAGGGCTGGCTGTAGCCAGGACCAATCCTGGCCATTACTCAAGAGACTAGATATCAAGGACAGAACAGGTGCAGAGTTTATAGAAGGATTAGAGCCAGTGTTTATCGTTGGACCCTCTGGATTCACAACGGGTTCCTTATATGCAAAGAAGATATCAGCCCCCTTAACACTAGAAAGTGTCCGCAAATTAAATCCCAGTCAGTTGAGATGCTTTTCTTGTGCTCTAACCATGTCCGCCGCCATCTTTGAGTGAAAGTTACGTACCATACAGAGATTATTATGGGCTGGGAGAGAAATGGCGTATACGTCATATGTGGTAATAGAGCGAAGTAAGAGGATTTTCTTAAAAATATTTAATAGATTGGTTCTATGTAGTTTGGCTACTTGGTCTGCCTTGTTGTTATTTATCAAACCAAAGATTCTTCCTGTGTTAATCACGGCGACCGACTGTTCCTGGCCTAATATCCCCTTATTCCTATCAAGAGTGAGTACCTCTGGCTTGGGAGGAGCTATCTCTAGCATATTATCACCTAATATCCTATTAGTGCCTATGGGTACAACACCCTTCGTCACGATGTTATCGACCGGCCCCCTATCTTTATTTGTCATAAACTGTGCCTCAATTATCTAGGGGCCTGTCGAGGATATCTCACTTAATATAGGAGCTGTAAACTGTGTACCCAATGAGTTGATAACCGCCAGTTGTTGTGAGCCAGTAGATAATCTGGCATGCTTAGTACTAACTATTTTACCAAAGGCCGTCATCTTGGTTTGTTTAGTCTGGGGGCGGTCTTGCGCTATTTTAGGTTGGTTATCATCCCTATCATCCAAGATATCCAGCTCTCTATCATTAGTTATTTCCCTATCAACAGCAGACCCCCTTTTGACTCTTCCTGAGAGTGGACCAAATCACTACTCATAGGGTTTTGATCAAGAGTAGGCATTTTGGGTTGTTCCTCTTGGGTAGGTATACTTCTAACCGCTCTAAGATTAGAATTCTTGCCCTTAATTTTAGCATCCGGCATATTTTTTGTTTTCTTAGGCATCCTAGCTCCTCTTTTCCCTTTTTTCCTCCTGTGCACCGATGATTGAAGAATCTTGTTAATTTCATAATGAAATCCTTCCTTCTGATTTTGTAAGTTGAGTGTTTCGGAGATTTTTTCCTGCAGTAATTCCACTTTTTTCTAAGGTGTTTAGATATTTCTTTACACTTGGTCCCTTTTGTATGGGGAATCTGGTGCTCTTCACCAGGTTCTTCACTACTAATACTAATACTAATAGCGGCCTCACTCTTGGGTGATTCTGGGTCTAGATCATGACTTGCCCTCTCCTCCATAACTCCCATCGCGTACAACAAATGGGATCGACTATCTAAAACATTCGGCCTCCCACCTTCGTGGGAATTCTCTACATTATTACAACCTGGGCATATCGTTTCTTCAACTCTTCCCCCCTTGTAAGATGTAGATGGCCGTTCACCTGAGATCATAAATTCTAGGAGTATATTGAGTTTAGCGTCCATCGTGGACATCCTAATATTTTGTTCGACCCTCAGTCTTTCCACCTCTTTCAGATTTATATCGTTCTTTGTTTTACCCTCTACGAGCCCCTCCAAAAAGGCCAATCGTATGGTTAATTCATTGAAGGCTGATTGTTGCCCCACCAAGACGCCACCCAAGGTTTCCTGAGTCTCACCCAGGGTTTTGAGTGCCTAGTTTAAGCTAATATGTAAATTAGAAAGAAGAGAAAAAATAGTATTGCCACTACCGTGATTATCAAAATGATTTTGCTCTATTCTATTCTTAATGGGAGGTAGGCTTTCAATTGGGTTTGACTCGTAATCCAGAGGCCTAGCCCCACTCTCAAGCTGATCTTCTGATCCCTCCTGTTGCTCTGTTTGTGTTCCGCCTTCTTTAACCTCAACCAGTAGAGCAACCTTCTCTTGGTCGTGGTTGTTCTCTTTGCATGATAGCCATTTGGCTTCGTTAACCCTTTTATCCATGAGACCTATAACAGTTTTATTTTTGGTAATTTTTGGGAAGTCTACAATGGGAACCCCTTCTGAGAAACTCCTTACACCCTTGCGACTCGGTTGTGTAAGTCTTGTAGGCATCTCCAGATCAATAATTTCTTTTAATAGGTCTCCAGTTACGTCAGCCATTTGAATAAATGAGTCATCCATATCCTCCCCACACACTCTAAGCTTGGATCTTTGGTGACCCACGGTGAAGGCATCTTTCAGCTGACACTCCCAGCCCCCAATATGGGGTAGGTCTCGCCTAGTGTCGTCTTTGTTAGTTCCAAATACAAACACTGTGGAAAAATGCTGGGCAGTAGGGGGTTTACCTACAGTATGATGTCCTGTAATGCCTCCGCCTCCCCCCCACTAAAGGAGTCAAAACCAGGGAAGCACTTACCCCTCATATTTCATCTTAGGTTTGCCTCCTGTAGTGGTGTGGATGCAGGAAAAAGTACCACCCTCCGGGTACCGGGGACACATTCCTAAAGACACTCTGCATTGGTCAACTCATGTCTGCTAGTATATAGGCCAACGTTTCCCAGTGAGACCTCTTTGGCCAAAATACTCATTTTTCCCAGGTGCATAAGATCATCATTCGAATCTGGTATGGTTGTAGCGCTGGAAGTCTCTACCTCTGTATGTTTAGGATGCTCCATTGATAATATATTCTCTTCCTCTGCCAAATTTTGGCCTTTAGAGGGAAGAGACCAGGCTCACCATCTATGGGAAAGTCCAACCCCCCCACAACCCTAGGTGATATAACCTGTTGTATCTCCGGCCCCTTTGTTATTTGCTCCTCAGAGGATCCAAAACCATTTCTTAGAGCTGGCATAATTCTACTGTGGACACTCTCAAAATGTAAAAAGGGATAAATACCGGCACCTTTCTTATTGTAAGATTATATCCTAAAACATGAAAGGCCTTTAAAAAAATGTATCCAACTGGAAGATGAATGAATACGCTAAAATCACTTGTAAAAGTTAGGTGGAATGTTAAAATTTGAAATATAAATAAACACGCAATATGTGATCAGCTGTTCCAAAGAAGATAAAACAAGCCCCTAGGGGTGGCAGCACAATAAGTAATATAGTATCCAATCGGAGAGAGGGAACCTCGCAGCCCCTTATAGGAATATATAGGTATTAGTGCAATACAAAAAATATAGTGAAGCCCGTCACAGAAGGTACAATACAGCTTTATGTAGCTTGCCATCTGGGGAACGCGCGATGGCTTGGGGAGCTGCCTTAGTCCGTCTCTCCCCCCCCCCACACTGGACCGGCAAGTGTCTAATAACTTACTTCCAGTCTCTATCCAATCGGGGTTAATGCTATTCCACAAACATAGATACTAGTAGCAGAAATCGAAATGACCGGCCGCTCAAAGAGTCTCACCTCCATAGTTACGACCGGCAAATAAACAATCAAATGTTATGTTTCGGCTTTCTAACAACCTTTGTGTCAGAAATTAACACAGTAATTCCAAGCATTGCAGTTCAGATTTATGCGGCAATGTAATGGATCAAAGGAGCCAGGCTCCAGCAGTCTCCAGTAGTTTTTCCGCCCATAGAGTATGAATGTTAGAAATGGCAATTGCCTTACCATCTACTCACCTGAGGGATAGCTGGGATGTGTGCTGGCACAGTACGGTATGAAGGATTAATGGTCTGGGGCATTCCTGGAGAAGAGCTCTATCCATGCACCTCAGCACAAACAGCTAAAACACTATCACAGTTAAAACGCCCTTTGCTCCACTCACAGGCTTCTTGCCACAAGGGCAGCGGGTTGGCTCTTTATCCGCTACTTCCTGGGGGCATGTCCTCCCAAAAAGAGCCTCCTTAAAGGTGCAGTGACTTAGTGTTGGAAGTGGCACAGGCAATGCTCAGAAGATCCGGTTCTTCCGCCACTCTCAGACCTCAAAAGGTCAGCGAAAAAAGTATCACAGTTAAAATGCCCATTTCTCCACTCACAGGCTTCTCAAGAGAAAATTGGTTGGACTGAGGAAATGGGAGAAGGGGCATAGGAATTAAAAAAGGCAATTTGTACAGCTCCAGTTTTTGGGATTCCCAATTATGCTAAGGAATTATTTTTGTTTTCGCATACGGATGGTACCGTTATGACAGCAGTCCTCACGCAGAGAACCACATTGGGGTACAAGCCCCTTGCATATTACAGTGAGTTTCTGAACCCAGTAATGAGAGGTCATTTTCTGTGCAAACAATCTTTGGAAGCCGCCGCATTCACCATTGAGAATGCTGCAAGTATAGTGATGGGATGCTCTCTGACGTTGTTTGTTGAGCATTCATTATTTGCCATCTTGGAGAAACCAAAAGGGACATTGACTTCTTAAAGGGCTTCTGCCTATGAGGTAGTGATATCAAATTTGGCGATTAAAATAGTTTTATGCAAGCTAGTGAATCATGCCATGTTTGTAGCTGAACCATTAGCAGGGGATGAGCATGCGCACGGCTGTTCGAACTATGAAGAGTTCTATGATGAGATCCCTAGGATAAAAGAAAATGCTTTGACAGAAGAATAAATTGTTTTTATTGATGGTTCTTCAAGAATCAATCAAAATGATGAACAGAGATATACAGGTAGCGCTGTGGTAAAGCACACAGCCAATGGGGAGTTTTAAACATTGGTAAGTGCACAACTCCCATCTCACCATTCAGCACAGGCTGCAGAGTTAGTGGCGCTGATAGTAATGCTCGAGAATCATGCAGACCAGGAAGTAACAGTGTACAGTGACTCCGCCTATGTGACGTTGACAGTGCATGCAGGATTAGCACATTGGAAAAGGAGGTGCATGGAAAAGGAGGTGCTACCTGAGAGCAGATGGCACTCCAGTGCAACATGCCACCTTATTGGACAGGCTTATTAATGCACAACTCCCAGTAGCCACCGCAGTCGTTAAATGCGCAGTCCACACTAAAAAGACAGATTTTATCTCACGTGGAAATCAGGCAGCAGATGATGAAGCCAAACACGCTGCATGTTCAGTAAATGTTATGGCTTTCGATATGCCTAATGTAATTGAAAAAATGGTGGTGATGATGAGTGTGTCTGACCCATATAGTAATCTCTCAAAGACACAATTAGTAGACGTTCAGGGAGAAGCACCTCAAGATGAGAAGGATCTATGGACGTAAAGAGGGTGGTCTTTAAACCCCTCTGAAGCATTGTGGTGACAAGTCAGCAGTGGTAAACCGGCGATGCCTGCAGACTTATTAAGGGTGGCGCTGGAACAGCTACACTACCCTGCGCACTCAACTAGAGAAAACCTTGCTGCAACTATTGCAGAAGATTGGTTTGTACCAAATTTGTTGGAACACGTTGCATCCTATGTAGTAAACTGCATCATTTGTCAAAAGTCCACCGCTGGACACACACTGCACACAGTTAGAGGAGATATCCTGAGACCTAATGGCCCCTTTCAGCATTTATGTAATAGGTATAGATACATGATTGTAGTAGTTTTTCCCTTTTCACGATGGATTGAAGCTGGTCCATGTACACACCCAGATTCCACCTGTGCAGCAAAATTCTTCATGCGAGCAGTATTTCCTAGATGGGGAATACGTGAATTATTAAGATCAGATAATGGTCCTCATTTTGTTAGCACAGTTTTTAAACAGATTGTTGCTTGGTATAAAGCACACGTTTTCTTTGGATTACATCCACAAGGAAATGGGATCTGTGAGAGGCTCAACGGCTTGCTTAAAGAAAGAATAGCCAAGTTGAAGCTTACCTTGAAGAAAGGGTGGTTGCATTGTCTACCACTGACATTATATGCATTGAGGAACCAACCCGGTTTGGACCACCATCTTACCCCCCTATGAAATAGTGACAGGGAGGTGAATGAGGACACCCCTCACACCTACATCAAGAGGTAGAATTGATGCCCAACTGTTAGGAATGGAGTTACGTGACTATCTTACTTTTATGACCTCAAGTATCTCTGTCATTTCAGATCAGCTACGGTGAAGAGGGTGTGGGGCAGCACAGAACACAGAAGGAGATGCTTCAACAAATGGGCTTCCCGAACTATGTGTTCGTAAAGTGTTCCCCGGAGATGCGATTCTAATCCGCAACCATGCAAGAAAAAAGTGGTACGAGTCCCGGTTTAACCTTTTAACAGCCTTACCCCCCCAGTGCCAAGGCCTTTTTTGGTGATTTCTGTATTTCACCAATCAAAGCCTTCTAACATATTCTCCTTCATTAACCGCTTAAGTGCCAATGACGAGCTATCGCGTCCTTGGCACTGGGGAGGTAATCCCAAGGACGAGATACCTCGTCCTTAGCACTTAAGGGGTTAACAGTCCTTTTATCGTAGAAGATGTCATGCCATCTGCAGTCAGAGTGCATGGCAGATACGCCTGGACTTTTCTAGGAGACATAAAGATTTATGCTGGAGAGACCCCATCACCCATGCACCGTTCAGAAGCAAGCATCGGGGAAGAACCTCAGCATGTGCAGACTAGGTCTATGACGAGGAAGAAGGGCGCAGAAGCTGTCAAGTAAAGACAAAGGGCCTCATTACGTGGTAGGAGGTAGCCATGGTGCTATTAGCACCATGGCTACCCCCTTACGGCATACTGGGTCCGGGTTCTCAGAATGGGTACTTACCGGGTCATTCCAACCTTGGAGGACCCGGTAAGTCCCCATTCTGAGAACCATTCCCCATTCCCATTTGAGCCCCAATATGGCTCAATGGGAATGGGGAAGTAGCTAATAACGGTACCGCAATTTGCGGTCTGGTCAGACCAGGCGTTAAGGAAGAGACCCACTAAGGGACCTCGGAATATGTAGCTATGGGATTACCGGCACCGCCACCCTTACCGGGCCGGTAATCCCTTACCTCCTACCTCGTAATAAGGCCCAAAGAGCTCATTGGACTGTGGCCTATTTCGAACACTCTTTTTAGTCATTTGGAGAAGTGTTAAGGGAAGATATCTGTTCTTGAGCCACAGAGGTTTGTGACATTGGACTGAGGCATGCTTAAGCCTTGATCAGAAGACAATGAGTTATTGTTTGGATTTGCTCGTGGTGGTACCCGATGACAACATTGCACACATCCTTCTTGCTTATTTTGAATTTGTATTGCGCGCATACACTTAGCTTGGGGGGAAAACTACTAGCATTCTTGTTTTCCTGCAAGATCCTAAGAATGGCCCAGTTGTGAGAAGATTGCTTATCACTGAACAAATTCTTCAACTTCCTGAATACAGTGGGGAAAATACAAATGCCCCTATCATCTAATAATGCACACAGACTGGTCAGTTTAGTGTTTTTACTACTTGGTTGTAGAGGGTCCACAGCTTGTTGAAAGACACACAGATGTCTGTATGTTCATAAGGGATCCGAGAAATAATGCAGCCTTGAATGAGGCTTTGAGAGACATTATATTTCAAGTAAATGCTTATTCCGAGAGAACTCTAAGATCTGAATGAGGCTTTTCTTCGAAGGACAGATCGAGGAATTGCTGGCTTAAAAGAACCCTTGTTTCATGCTGAAAGAAAATTATCATGTCGTCTGATGAAAGGCCAATTCGAGGAGTCCACTGGGAATTTGTGTTCATCATCCAGTAAGCAGTCGATTGACCAAGGAAGGTTATCGAGTGAGATCAGCTGTTTCCAGAAGCAGTACATAATGGTGCCATATTAACGTTTCATTTTTCCTTCCTTAAGCAATATAAATTGGCAGCATTACTAGCAGTATTGTCATGCCAGATCCAGAGAGACGTCTACGTTGTGTAAAAAACGATGCTGTACACTCTCGTATCTCTGCATTATTTATGCTTGCATTCTGTTTCACTCACTGTGCGAACCTCCTATTATCTTGATGTGAATGGAGCAAAAACTCATGAGAATCTTCCTAAGCTGAAGGGAGGTATACACGTGACAACTACTAGGCAGACAAGACCCTATGTAGTTATCCCTGTTCCAAAGAATGATGAAGAGTCAATTAGGTCTGAGGTAAATGTCACCCATAGTCAGTTACATGCTAAAGGTGTCTTAGAGATTATTTTTGGATGCCAGAGACAGGCTTTGCAAGGGAGACAAAAGAAATGGGTGTTGAAAGGTGAACCTACACAGACAGTCCAAGTAACAACACCCAGTCCACTGACAGATGCACCTATGATTGGTCCAGTTAGAATTAGTTATGCTGACATGTTGTATGAGATAATCATGGCAGACCATAAGAGAAGAATAAGACCAAAAAGAGATACTGGGGAAGGTGACTTTGAGCTAAATGATTACCTGGACAGTACATCACATTTGGGAAACATATGGTATCAACATATGAGGGAAGTGGGAAGAAAAATCTCAAAAGAGGAATGCTTTGTATGTGCACTCCTGTCTTATAGCATGGGGAAGACTAAGATCTTCATAGCTATTGAAATAGATGTCCAGATGGCACATTGTCTTTCCCACATAGCACTTTGCCGAACACGAGGCCAGTTTATGGGCTGAGATACTTATCTCAAATGGGTAACTGAATGGACAGATCCAGATGAAGATGACCATGTCCAGGACACAAAGACAAGAAATAGAGCTCATACTAAGAATCATGTGATCAGATACGAGAAGCCTGGAATGAAAGGAGCTGGAATCAGATGGGAAGTAAACAAAAGACTGGAGAGTCCAGGAAAATCTGCAGAAGAAAATCGTAGATTGAAGAACAGAGGCCAAATGCAGACGCGCAGCTCAGTCTCGTTCACTAAAAAATAAGTGAGCATATCGCACCAACACAGGCCTTTTACCCACACTTTCTCTTTACTTTACCATCTCCAGGGTAATTGCTACTCATCTTAAAGGGCTGAGGTTATTCAGTTCATACATGTGACTGTTCGTCAGACTATATTTACTTGGAGGTACATAAAGCTTCTACACAGGTTCATAGAGATCCTGAGCCTCTGTTGTCAAATCTTCTGGAGAGATCTAGAGTCTCTCGTGTTCAGTGGAGGGTCTGCCTTATAACCGAATGCAGATTCTCGCTTCATTTTTTCAACTGCAGTAACTCTGGGATGGACTAAGGCATTTACAGAAAAGTTCTAACTGTGCCAGACCTGAATTCACTACTTGGGACATGGCATTACAGAAGAAGAATGCACCTGTCTCACTCGAAAAATATAGGGAGGTTGGTGGGTAAGAGTATATAAGGGGTCATGGTTTTTGGAATAGACTTTAAACTTAAGGGGAGGAGGGAACTTCGGGGATATGTTTTACCTACCATTTGGCACAAAGCCAAGGTATCCACGATCCCATGATTCAAGAGAGAATCAGGGTGGAATGCTTTTGCCAAATGTATGGGTTATCTAATACCTGTGGTAGGTATCAAGCTAAACTGAGACAAAAACTGTGTGTCGTCCCTCTTGTTAGAAAAGGATACCAATTATACATCAGACTCCCTAGCCTTAATGTACCATGAACAGATAGATATCCGTGCATAAAATGGTTTTACAGAACAGCTTGGGTTAGGACACCATGTTAGCCAAGTGATGCATTGAATGGATCTGGGTGTTGCATATGCATTTTTGATCATTCCAGAAAATATATGACATTAGTAACTCAGCTGCCCTGCTCAGGGAAAATACAGACACAGGTTGGTTCTTATGAGGTTGGCTTACAGGGTCTTTAGAGTCCTTATGAACTTCCATTAGACATGGCATCCTACTCCTGCTAACTACCTACCTGGAATCCATTGTGTGTTTCTCTGTACGAAATGTGCTCTAAACAGCACATGTAGGGATGCTGCCAGTTCTGTGCAAATAGAGGAGACAATGATGTTAATGACAGTTTATCAAAGTCTATCAAAATGTTGTGATGATGGCAGTTTAGAAATATCAATGAAGCATGTATAATGTTTTCTGTGAGGTGAGGCTCAACCTGAAGGATGTACCGCTGCAAACCTGTGACTACATTCTCTACTTTAATGGTCTTAGGGACACCATGGACAACTTATCTACAATCTAATGCTTCTTATGGTCAGGTTGCTGAGCCTACTGCTCATATTCATGTCTGCATTTTGTAATGGTTAGTACGTTAATTACCATTCACACTGAATTCTGCTACACTCATGGTGTTATTCATGATTTTCAATTGATATGGACTCACCAAGGGTTCTTAACATCATAATGTATAATACTGGTAATGTATGAGTAATGGACATAGCTACACAGTTAGATGTTTTAATGTTGCCATCTGCTCTTGATATTGCTAGTGCAAAGCCCATGGCTCCTCTGCTTCTGATCTTTCAGAAGGAAATGCCCTTGCTGATGACTATGCAGGTGCTCCCGACCTCTGAGGCTCTTTGTCACCTAATGATGTCCTTGTATGTTTTCAGTGGAACATTACCAGATTATAGCCCTTTCTACTCTGGTGGTGCTGTAGGATTTAGCCCCTGCAGAATAGAAAACTTATCGGTCTTGCAAAGGATGCAAGCTATGTCCTATAGACGTGGTCATTACTTGGTTAACAAAGAATGCGTTTGCACTACTTTGCTCTCCTGACCCATTCCATAGCACATACAGGCAAGACAGGTATGATTGTTCTTAACTGCGATTGTTTCCCCTTGCATCCCTACGGTAGCTCACCATATTGTAGCACTTGCTCAACCTGCCTTACCTACAATATTGGCCAGTCTCTTTAAGGTTTACCCCTTGCACACCTAACCCTGGAAGGGCAATTTTTAAAACTTCATAGAGCTCCCAAATGTTTACCACACACATATATTTTCATCCTGGTAGATATGGTATTGGTCTGTGTAGATGCTTACCCCTGTAGGAAGGAAGACACTATTACAGCAGCAAAGAAATTACAGACGGAATGTGTTTCCTGATTCAGTCTCCCTGTTACAATGGATAGGGACTGGGGCCCACACTTCACCAGTTAGGTGATTAGAGACATCTGAAAAACCCTGAATATTAATCAACATCTACACTGTGCATATTACCCTTAATCTAGTCGTGCTGAAGAATGCTGAAAAAGTGATATCACAAAGAGACTACAATCTATCATGACACTGGCTACACATGACCATCAGCAATGCCCTTAGCGCTACTTCCTATGTGCAGCAATGGCAAACGTAATTATGGGTTGTCACCACATGATATTCTGAAAGAGCACTTTTGACGCTTTCTAACTGTAACGAGCCCATTTTCTTCTTTTTTTTAAATGTCTGTTTTTTTCACTTTCTGACTTAGTTTTGTATTGTAACAACATCTTCCTACTGGCCTGACAGTAAATTAAAGTTGGTGGTTCTTTTCCATGTCATGGTAATCATGCCAAACCGTACTCTTTTCATGTTGCTGTATTGACTCATCTATGAACTTGCGCAAATGCTTAAAGAGAAGGGTAGGCAAAAGGAATGTTAATGTACAGTACACTTTCATCAACAAAATTGGAGACACTTTGAGTCAATGTTGGCCATGTATATACAGTATCGTGGAATTCTATAAGCAGTAGTTACTACTACTGCAGAAAAAGGCGAATGGTCTTTAGCCAGGCCTATAAAAAGCCAAATAGCCAGATAAATGAGACACGCGCAACATGAGTTGCAGGACCTGCACAAGTCTTCTTATCTTGATGTTTGATGATTCTCTTCCATGGGAGCACTTTGCCACTCATGTGTTCAATGGCAAACTGTATGAGGAAATTTACAAGCGGTGCCCCTATGGGCTTTATCTGTCCACCATTCCACTTCATTGCCTCTGACACAATTATAATGCCGAAAAGTGTAGCGTGTGTCTGCTCGCATTTCTACTGTTTGCAGATTAAGCTTTGACTTTAAAACAGCAAATACATAAAAAAGTTAATGAAAAACATCATTGGATGGAAAATCTTACCCTAGGCCATACAAAATGCAATATTTGTGGCATACTGCATAGTCTTCGACCCAAGTCAACTTGTCAAACAACACTCTGCACTCACCTTGGGCAAATACGTGTGCATGAGCAGCACAGTTTTTGCCTAGCACCACACTATGGAGAGAGTGGAGAGGTGCAGTTACATGCTCTTTAGGCATATTGATGACAGAGAAAACAAACCAAGCAGGAGTCACTTGACCTGACAATTCCTCTCATAACAGAGCAAATAGATCTTTGTGAATCAGCTTATATTAACAGTCAGTGAAATCAAGTTTATTCGGAATATGAAATTCCATCAAATTTACAATGCATAAAATCCTTTCATATTCAAAGTACTCACAATTTCATCAACTATAAAAACAATAGGTATGTGTACATATAATATAGATATAAATCCCCCCATAGTACCTAGACATAAAAGCATACATTAAATCTAATTGCTATACAAAATATCTTATTAGATAAAAAAATCCTTGCTCATTCTGAGAAGTGTATCAAAATAAAGCACCAAGAAAAACCTTCATATATCTATTGATTTTAACATTTTGGCTCTCACTTTTAGTGATGACGTAAGATACAATAAAAGTGACCAAGTTAATGGTGTGCTTACTTTTAAAAGATATAATACACTGTTTGAAAGCCAAAAGCCCAAGAAGTGGGAGTAAGAAGTGATGGTGGGAGGACAGAAAAACAAGTCAAGTGGAGTAAATCCTCAACATCGCCCTATAATTGGGCATATCACACCATTTAAAATATTTTCCATCCACTTTGCAGTGATCCGATTTAAACAAAAAATGATTGAGCATGGCATGGGTAATTAAGACTATCTTTATTTAGCTTTGGCCAAACAAGGTAGCCAGGGATCTCACTCTCCAGGAGAAATATATAGCTTCTTACAGATAGCTTCAGTAATGGGCGTGTTAGCAAAAAGAGTGTTAGAATGTTTTGTATGGAGAGATTTTCTTACAGATGCTAACCACAGTATTTTCAACAGCTTCGTGTCGTTTTTTTCCGCGACCCAGCAATGATGAGAGGATTTCTCTAGTCGGCACTGCTTTCTCATGGAAGCAAACTCTTAGCCAAGGTTTTATTGGCTCTATTCTCAGCGCATCTTCAATTGGTGAAACATAACGTTTGTTCTGAACCGCATAGTTGGATTCTGATATTGGCAGGCCTAGGCTATATTGAAAATAGGAATGTTCCACCACAAGTAATGGGGTTGATGATCCAATCCCTGATGCACTAGCCCCACAAAGAGCTAATGCTTTAGGTTTTGCGTTGTACATTTGTAATATGATAGGGATTGGCTGAGCCTTCCAACTATTAGAAAATCTTTTTATGGCCCCTCTAGCCTCGATCTTCTTGGATACCTGTTTGCTTCTGTGGGCCCCTGAAAAAGTAATCCCTAGACAATCAAATGATTCCGTTGCGGAAAGACGGTTAATATTATTGCAAAGATGCTGACTCTTTCGCTTTGGTCTTTTTTCTATCAGATTAGCTCTTAGGACAGCAGATTTAAAAACATTAATTTTTAAATCCAACCCATTCATAAATTCCCCAAAGGCATCCAACAGTTATTGCACTGCTCGTGGAGTCCTTCCCAATAAAACAGTGTAATCTGCAAATGTTAAAACGGTATAACCCAAATTGATCGTTTACAAACGATTGTATGGTAAATCTTGCCGAATTCAGCCGTACCATTCGATCGTTTGTAAACGATCAGTTTGGGTAATCATTACCAAACATAGGGAGTGGGTTTGCAGGGGTGTCCCCCACTTCTGGCGGTCTGGAGGTGTGGGACAAGAAAAAAAAAAGAAACCAAAGCGGGCACTGCAGCTTCGGATCCGGCCTGAGTAGGAGAGACGGATCAGATGCTGCAGGGTTGGAAGATGAGCGGACAGCGAAAAGGTAAGTGGGGGTGGAGGAGTGCATGGGGGAGTTAAGTTTGGGTGGATTTGGCTGTGGCAAAATTGGCATCGCGGCCAAATTGACCACGGTCAATTCGGCCACGAACAATTGTGCCACAGCCAAACCGTATACATCTGTTAAAACTGGGATTTAACATAATCCAAAATGCTAAACATCAGCATTGGTTTTTAATAGGGCATCTGTGAGGCTGTTTGTGTATAGCAAAAACATGGGAAAGAACACATCCCTGACATACTACAGACTCCCCAGGAAACCATAGAGTACAATGCCAATTGATGCCCGAGCGAAAGCATACCATGTTGGGTGTGTGTAAGCTTGAAAGAATATTATCGAATCCGGCAGGCAATTCATGGATATGAAACACTGCCATAATTTCATCGTATTGACCTTGTCAAAGGAAGTGCTCAGATCCATGAATGCCTTGTATATTAGCTCTCTCATTATGCATGTGGAGTTTGCTGCAATTAAACACAGATCCAAAGCTTGCTCATTTGTCCCAAGTGCCACGCAACACCTCAACTGATTATCTACGAGAATATGTTCCTCTTACACCGACTTCAGTAGGTGAGACAGCACTACTTTGCAAAAAAATGTTTATGGAAGTCTAGCAGGAAGATCGGTCTGTTTGCTGTTGGGGCATCTCTGGGGCCCTTCTTGTAAATGGGTATTATAATGGCTTGCTACCATGAGACCGGGTATGTCTGATCTAAAATAATCTTAAAAACAATTATGAGTACTGGAGCCCAAAAACATCATATATCTATATGGTATATATCGATATAAGTCCAAGGGCTCAAATCTGGCCCAGGACTCTTTCGACAATATTCTATGGGGCCCTTTCCTGTACTCCCAAACAACTGGGCAAGCATAACAGTCTATACAAAAAACTCCTATATGGGAGTACTCAAACTGCTTAGAAGACACTCCTGCCTCACATATACACCCCTAGAAATGTTATCACAGCTATATTTAGACCAACACCTTAGTTGTATTCATTGTTAAAACTCATTTAAACAAATACATTTCCAGGTCTGTTTTCTATATCAAGAAAAAGCAAACAAAATCCTACATATAACTATCATTAAAAACGTGTATACACCTTCAGTGGGGGTTAGTAGGTGAGGCAATATTGTACTCACACCCATTATCAACAATGTATACTAAGCACCTCAAATGAACCCATTGTACGTATTAGAGGCCTTTGACATAAACCTCTTTCACCTCAAGAAAAGCTGTTCACATATTGCTACACAACATCTGCTGCTCTTAATACAGAAGGAAGAAAAGAGAATATGCGAAAGACTGAAGAACGTAGCATTTTCAGCATAGTTCCAGGGATGGTAAGTAAATTACTAGCCACAAAAAGGATGAGTTATTGATGAAACCAGTAGGGATATCTGGGCCCAAGTGGACAAAGTGGGGAGTTCAGAGTCAACAGTGCCTGGATTTAGTTCTTGGTGGGTTTACGGAGTCAGACACAGTGTTGAACGATGATGGAAGCAGATCAAGCTCAGTTCGGGCACGTTGGATCGTGTGGGCCCAAGCAGCAAAAAGACGTCGGGTAGAGGTGAATGTGGTCATCTGCACGGTCAAATAGCAACTCTAAAGGATGTTGGTGAGGTAGCCACAGGATCATTTTGCAGTTGAACCAGACCTAATCTAGTCAGTGAGAGGGGTCAAGTGACGTACCAGACATTCGCCTCAACGAGCAACGGTTGTCAAAGTGGTGATCTTGGGTGCATCTATGTGTGCAAGTCGATGAGGAGATCATTCAAGGGATAGCTGGGTTGAGCCATGGTTGTAACCCCTGGTTAGAGTCGGTGTGTGACTCACCAGTGATTTGGTTCAGATCCCGGCATCGAGCAGTCAATTCAGGCCTAGCAGGCAACGGGCTTAGCTGGGGCACGATTCAGCATTGAGCTGGTTCGAAGGGCAAGCAATCATTCAAATTGCTAGAGGAGTGCAAATGTTGGCACCGGTGCCTTCTCTCTCAATCAAGTTGCGATGAACACAGAGTGACAGATTCAGTGTGGTAGGACAGGAAGCTTTTGCTATTCTGGTCCTCTGACTATAGTGAGGCCCACAAAGTGGGACTTGAGGACAGGATTGATCTATTGAGGGTCTGCTCTCCCAGTTTTAGAAGATTCCTGTGCATAATAGCAGGTCCTGACCCACAGCAATGGTTACTCCCGATGTGCCCTTGGAGTGGGTGGAGGGGCAGATCTTCCTACCGCCTTGGATGTCTCCTTCTTTACCTCAGGCTGAGGGCTTTGGAAAGTACACCTTTCAGAAAAGGAAGTCAAGAGTGTTCTTTCAGAGTAAATTTGCGAGCCTTCAGAGGATTCGAGAGAATCTGTGATAGTCTGATGAAGGGGTGGGAGATCTTTATTTTATGTATTTATTTATGTAGCGCACAAACCCCAGAGGTATCTAGGTGCTTATGCTTAAGGGATTGGTTACAGTGCTTTTGGTTACAGAAAGGAAGCGCAGGAAGCGGTTGCATCATACAGAAACATACAGAGGTAATTACATCACAAGCAAAGTGCAAAAATAATTCAAAGAGAGCTCATTCATGGAGCCTAACCCCATGTCGCAGGGTGGCTTTGACACAGAGATGCAAAAGTCAATTAGAGAGGCACATTCATGGAGCCTAACCCGATATTGCAGGGCGGCTACGACACAGAGATGCAATAGTCAATTAGAGAGGCACATTCATGGAGTCTAACCCCATGTTGCAGGGGCGGCTGCAACACTGAGATGCAAAAGTCAATAGGGAGAGGCACATTCATGGTGCCTAACCCATGCTGCAGGGCGGCCGCGACACAGAGATGCAAATGTCGATTAGAGAGGCACATTCATGGGGCCTAACCCCATGTTGCAGGGCGGCTGCGACACAGAGATGCAAATGTCAATTAGAGAGGTACATTCAGGCATACAGCAAAGGGGGAAAACTTCTGAGCTTAGAGTGTCCCGGTAGCAGACAGGGAGCAGATCCTTTCTTTTAAAGACAAAAGTCCTCAGGTGATTGGACTAAAGCTAGCCTGCCTTGAACAGAAAGGACCTTGCCCTTCTGATGTCTCACCCACAGTGCTATGTTCCGAAGAAATTAAAGGGGAGAGGAAAGGGAAAGAGGGACCGAGAGAAACAAAATAATGGAAGTCTCCTTCCATTAACCAGATCACTTCTCTAATACCGACCCCTCGCCTTCTCACTAAGAACAGGCCTTTAGATATGCAGTACCCCAGTGTGAAGCTACTCCATTTGAATGGGTGTGCTCCTTTGATGACCTGCTGTACCTGCCCTCACAAAGAGATCAAAGAAGAGTCCTGGTCCTCCAGGTTCCTGTCCTGCCCTTTGGCAGTCTCCACCCATCTGACCAGAATACACATCACCTTCCAAAGCAGAGCTGACTCACAGGTGCTGACGAGTGTGCAATATCAATTTGGAAGTGGCAGCCGTTATCATAAGCAATGCCATGCTATGCCTAAACTCATGCAGGTCTTTGTTTTTAGAGTTTCTTCTGCCACCACCAATGGCTTTTTATGATCCTCATCGTTTTGGTATAGGGGTGCATATCTTAGACTTGCCTATCACTGCAGCTTTCGAATGGGCAGCTGTGATCTCTGAACCTGCACTGCGCCACTGGTAGAGCAGGTGCTGCTGCTCGGGATACTGACGCAGCAGGACACAGATACACATATGTTTTTGGCATGGAGTTTATGAAAGGGTAATCAGATCAGCAGATTACCTTTTCAGAGGTGGAATTACCTGAATCATTTTATTATTTAATCAAAATGAAAAAAGCTTTGCACCCTGGCCTGATGGCGATTCCTCACACTCCCAAAACATGCCATGCTTTTCAGTGCAATCACCCACTCATCAAGCTCCAGAAAAGGTGTTTTTGGCAAAATGGGACCCCCATTCAAAACCATTTGACTACGCTATCTTCTCTTACCTGTATTATGTAGGGGACATCAATTTTGTTTAGGTCATAACAGAAAGTCTATATTCAAGCACCAAAACTGCTCTGGGAGATATTTTGAAAATCCAGGATAGTTCTGCAAGAATCATAAGAGTCTGTCCAGCTCCCCTTTCAAAGTGCTTATATATCTTTTATGACTTAACAGCAAAATGCAAGCAATGCTGCAAACTTCTACGGGCCTCATTATAAGGTTTCTGGGCCGGAAACAACGGTACCAATAAACTTGCCAGTACCGTTGTTTCCAGACTGGCAAACGACGAGTTCTGAGAGCGGGTGTCTTTTCGGCCGTCAGGTCTGACCTGGCGGGTGGAATGGCACCAGCTCGCAGACCTTGACGGATGCACCGTCAAAATTCATGATTGGTGCATTTGTCCTCCCCATTCCCATTGAGTCCAATGGGACTCAAATGGGTATGGCAAGTAATATTTTCCGACGCCCGGCAATGAGGAATTACTGGGAGCGTCAAGGATGTAATACCCCTGTAAGTCCCCATTGTCGGGCGCCGGAAAAAAAATGACTTTGGTGGCAGCCGTGCCGGTATTTACCAGCACGGCTACCGCCGGACACATAATGAAGCCCTATGCCATCTGTGAAATATCTGAAAAGTAAGAGTGTTATTTGTGATTAATACATTGTGCTTTGTCCTATCGTTTTGTGCTTAATTTGTCGTAATCAATCACTCTAAAAATGATTGCTTGTGAAATCAAGTATGCAAATCTAGTTGTATTAACTTATTAAGGTTGATCATTAGTGTTGTGGTCTGTTTGTAGCAGGGCCAAGTCCTCACTACTTAGATGACCTAAATCCTTTCATTTATAAACACAACTAATGCAAGATGTTTCAACACAACGGCCCTCATTACAACTCAGGCGGTAAGGGGTTTACGGCGCCGTAAACAGCGCCGACCCTTACCGCCTGAGTACGAGGTCCCTTAGCGCCATGGCGGACTTAACACCTGCTTTTAGCAGGTGTTAAAATCCATGGCGCTAAGGGACCATGGAGTTAATTACGCCTTCCCCACTCCCATTATGCCCTATGGGGCAAAAATGGGAATGGGGAAGGGTAAATGGGGATTGGGGACTTACCGCCCCGCCAAGGTCGGAATGGGGCGGTAAGTCCGCCAACCACCATGGCGTAAACGTAGTTTACGCCATGGTGGTAAAGTCACGGCCCAGGCGGTAACTTACCGCCTGGGTCGTAATGAGGGCCAACATATTCACGCAAACTTTCCTGAAAGTCTTGAAATCTTAAACCTGTCTTACATTTAAAACAAGCAAAGAAAGTTCAAATCGAATTCATCTATTTCCATTGCATACAAGCAAAACGTAATCTAATTCTTCAATTTCTTATTAGAAAGAATAGAATCCAAATGCTAGGCTGCTTGTCTTTCTGTAAAAGAAAAAGTCTATTGCAAAAGCACATGCAGCACTTCTGTGCCGCAACTGCCTAACATTGCATACCTTACGTGGGCTGGCTTGGAATCAGACTCTCATATTCTTACCGGCATCTAATTAGATGTTGCTGTTGTCAGTGGCGTCACTGGGTGGGTGCGGTCCACACCGGGTGACACCCCTCCAGGGGGTGACACCAGGGGCACCAGGAATGACTCCCCAAACCTCTAGTAATGGCCCTATATAGGCTGAACCTTTGAGCAATAAAAACACATGTGTTAAAATTGCGGCAAAAATGGCGGTTTACACAAAAAAACGCAGCAAAAGGGCTGTGTTTTTGCCACTGCAATCCATGTAAAGGATGCAGGGACACCCCTGCAAACCCCAGACCCATCATACCATTTAAGTGGAGTGGGGGACACCCCCACAACCCCTGCTCCCCTTAAAAGGTATAATGGGGTACACCTTTACCGGGTCAAACCACAGCAATTTTTTTTGAAAAGGCGACTTTTTTCCACATTTTTATTACTGCATACCGTTTGTATTGCTCAAAGGTGCAGCATTCATTGCAGGGATCAGTGCTGTGTGTTCTCGCTGTTAAATCCAGCATTTAAACAGGCCTTTGTGCCTGCGCGTGCCCTGTGTCTAGAGGCCTAGTTTGTTTGGGCTTTAAAACGAACCTCATTTTTTTTTGTAGTTCTTGAATGGAAAGGCGCCCATTATTAGATACTAGACATCTTAATTACACTATCACATTCCCGGGCATGTCCCTAAATGTTGGAGAAAGTAATCACTTGGAAAGCTACAAGAGATGTGCCTGCCCTCACCATGACTGCAGTGAGGGATGGGGCATATTGTTGAGACTGAGACAGAAGAATGTGCCTGGGGGCAAAACTTGGCTGATATTGAAGAGCCTCATTCTGCATCTCTTGCTCTTTTGTATTTGTCCCATTTCAGGTGGACGGCCCATCTAGAAGGCTTGAAGAGACAAAATTTATCATTTTGCGATTATTGTAAGTGCTGGTAGAAAGGCCTTACAGCAATGGACCGAATTCCTTGTTTTCCTGTGAAGGTGGACTGAGCGAAGACTCAAAGTGGTGACTGTTCAGACTACTTGCAAAGCTTCCCCTGTGGCACGCCAATCAATCAAACAGGAAGGTGCTACCTACTCCTGTTTTATCATCCATTATCATGAATGCCCTAGATCAGGCCTGAGAAATGACACTGTGTGTTCTGTAATTGTGACTAGAAAATCTGGCAATTGACATGAGGTAACTTTATGCCCACTTCTCAACATGCATCATCACGGTCACATGACAACTGAATGGCCTATCATTTCATCTGCCTGTCTGTTGTGTGTGTGAATTCGTAGGCAAGTGTAAGCATTCCTCTTAGTGTGCCTACGTGTGTTTAGCAAGGTATGGATGAGATAGTGTGTTCGGCATATGCCCCTTTTGGTGTTAAGTGTGGATGTGAAGGTAAACAGTGAGATTTTCACAGGGATCCATGCAGAAGGGTACCTCATGGCAACAATATGGTAACCAATGTGGGCCTATGTCCAGAGATGTAAAACCACCATAAACCTTCACATGCTTTGCTTGTTACCAGTACTAGTGGGTAGCAGTTAGGAAAGTGAGGCAGCAGTTGCTGGCTGGTCATTTTCAGTTTTTAAGAAGGCCTAAGCACAACTGGCTAGCCCTATGGCAAGTGTCAAAATAAAGAGATTAATTTTGGGTGATTGGCCTCCACAGAGGGGGCAAGCTGATGTTTCCCCCAAGCCTCTTTTCTCTTTTTAGTTCGAATTGTATCACCTAAATCTACATGGTGGGTTAGGGTCAGGTAATATCGCTGGTTGTGGGGTAGGGGAAGAGGAGCTGCAAGGGTCTTCACCTGCCCTCTGTCGTAAAAAATGTGAGCAAAAAAACGAGCAAACAAATTCAAGCATTTTTCTCAATCATAAATGTTCGCATTAAACACTCAAACAAGTATAGCAACACAGAACCACATTGCAAAACCCCCATCCAGTTATTCTCAAATTTTATCTATCTATACACTAAGCAACATATACACTTATAAAGCGAGACCTTACTGCTTTTGAAATTGACATATTCTCAAATTCTGTGCTGGGTACCTCTGTAATGATGTCTATGCCCCAAGGATTGCCCACAGGTTGGCAAATTGTGCCCTTGGCTTTATCAATATTAATGTGTTATTAGTTAATTGGGTTTGTGCACTTAGCGTGTGATACGCTATAGAAATTGCATTAGTAATTATTCTTATTAATATTATTATAATAACGTTGAATCACATCTGGCAAGTTGTAGCTGAATAAATACAATTAGAACTCATCCTGCTTACTACGGTATAAGAACACACATCTTACTGCATCGTATTAGAAAGTTGAAAACAAAGATCACAATCACACATTTAAGGGATGCAAACGTCATGTGAGTTTTTGATTCCTGTGATTTTTACTTTTGTGTTATACTTCTGTCTCTTGGATCTTAAAAGTGTTTCGTTTTGTGAATGCGAGATTAAGGGCATCACCCTCAAGCAGAAGGAAGTGCAAATGACTCTGATGAAAAGGAGAAAAGATGGTATCAGAGGAAAGAGGAAGTCACATCAATAGCAGTGCCTTGACCTGGAAGTGATGCCCATAACAAATAGTGCACTGGAGGCACCCACTTCCGTTTACTTCAAGATTGTAATCCAAATAGTACTTTAGAAGCATATTTCAGAAAGGTTAATGGATTCCAGAAAGGAAGGTGTTGAGCAATTTTTTCCTCATATGAAGCAATGATGAAAGGGTTATTTTTGAGTTTTGTGGAACACTTCCAAAAAGTCAGACACAATGGAATCATGATGACAGTTAAATTAAATATGTGTGTGCCTTTAATCTTCAAAAAGGAGAGCCTCCCTCCAGCCTCCCATATGCACGCTCCATAACCAGGGTTAGGCGCATTGGTGTATTTCACAGTTATTTAGCTAAATTGATTGCATTTTATTTTTATAGTTCAACAGAGAATATACTACATCCCCACGGGGCACCAGAACAATGTTATAAGCAATGAGATCAGAGATGCGACTTTGCAATTGATACCAGGCCATAATCACTTTGCAGAGAAGCAATAATCGAAAATGGAAGGGATCAGTCATGAGCAGGGATGTGTGATTGTTAGATTGGGAAGAGAGGAGGTGTTGCGGAGAAGTGTTGAGGTATCCTTTTTTTATGTCACCGTGTAGCGCCGGGTTGAATACCTATCCTGCATCTCCCAGCATGCACTCTAGTTACTCATTTGCAACATTCTACTTGTGCAATATTGTTAGGGTTTGCTACCTTACGCAATGTTTGTTATGCAAACTCTGTCGTGTTTTACTGTAGTATTATTCTCTGCCTTGCTTTAAAATGCTATGTTAGGTTTGCTATGCTACTCATGTAATTTTATATTAGAACATGTTATGTAAAACTTCTGGGACACACTAGCATACGAGGCCATGTTGGTTTGCTATATTTGCTTGTTATGCCATGTCTACAATGTTCTAGCTTTTGAAGGCAAGGGAACCTTTGCCCCACAGCCCCCAAGAGAGTGACCACCACCTCTCCACTCATCCAAGGTACTGGGCCCTTCATTCACTGAGACCTGCATTTTTGCTCTTCCTCTGGCCCAGAAATAGGACTCCTCTGGGGGATACAATGTGCAGTGACTTCGCCTTAGCACTCTGGTTATCAAAAAGGCCTTATTACCCAACAGGTAAATGTGGACTGAACACAGTTTCCTTCCCCTCCCAGGAGCTTAGCACAAGATAAGGCAAATGGCACGTGCATTCGGCACGTACATTCGGCACCTACTGATGTGCCCTTTCTTTCAGTTTCTAAATGGACTGGCACCCAATAACTCCCTACTATGTGGAGGGCATGACAGAAGTGTTTGAATGCGCTATAGTTGTACTTGAATGTAACTCTGGTGTTCTCCCAAGCACAGTAAACCTTGACATTTTGAATTGTATTTGGTCTTAAATCACACTCACTGCTATCCCTTGTTCACTCTTTGGTACCCCATTGTGTTGCCCTTGTGAACTCTGTGCAATAGATTGTAGGAGAAGTGGCAGAAAGAAATCAGGGACTTCAAAAAGCTGTGTTTGTGTTGTTCTCACCTCTTACCCATCTCTCTCCTCCCATTTGCCTACGGGGTGGAACTGGGACAACGGCTGGGCACACCCTTTGCGTATTCCTCTTCTAGGCCCTGAACAGTCTCCATCTCGCAGCTTGCAGGGAAGGAGGAGGATAATGCATGAAGACATTTTCTTGGGTGAGTTTATTCCATTGACTCTGTGCTGGCCTCATAGATAACAGTTGAACTTTACTTTGCCAAAAACCATGTGCCTGTTTTGTACTGCTGTTGCTAACTATAGCCCCTGCCTCCCCCTTCCTCCTACTTCCCCCCCATGCTTAACTAGCGCCTTGATGCCTGAGGGTTTTGCACGCTTTAAAAATGCAAAAATAAATAAATAATTAAATAAATAATGTCATGAGGAGAGCAAGGAGTGGGGCAGTCCTCGCCAGCAAGTTTTCTATTTCAATCCTTGCTACCGGACACTCCAGTACCCTGCTTTCCGTTCTGTGTGCATGCCTCAGGGAGAATCTTGGCCTTCCTTGTACCTCCTATGCCCAATATAGATGTTGCATAGTACAGGTCTGTGAGGGAAGAACAACATCACTCTATCCCCCTAAGTGGCACTGCCAGTCTCTGGCACACATTTTAGGGCCTCTACTCTGGACAGCAAGGGCAGTAGAGACATTCAGATAAGAGGGTGAGGATGCGGCAAGGCAAAGACAACGGGCCTCATCACGAGTTTGGTCTCAGCCCATAAATGCAATGGTAACGCTATTACTTCCACATTTAAGGGCTGGGCAAATCATGAGTTGGGTGGAAAGTTTGGAGTTTTACCTCCAGCATTTTGCTGGATGTAAAATACGCCACTTTCCCCCCATGTTGCAGCGCTAATAGCGCCTATCACCCCATTGGGTTCAATGGGGAATGGGAATTTACTGCTGCACCGCTACTCGTGATTCGTTGCTAATAGTGCCGGACCGAATAGCAGTAACGCTGTTTGCCTTGGTGGTATCCCAGCGGTATTGCCGCTGGGATACCGCCAAGGCTCCGATAGAGCCCAATGGGAGGAAAGGGGTAGTAGGATGCATGAGGCGGAGCCTAGACAATGAAACTGACAGCTATGCCCTTGCTCGCACTCACATCTCCATATATTCAAGTATACTTTTCATGTGTCCAGCCTGAGTATAAGATGGTTGTTTCTGAGTATATAAAGTTGTACTCGGCCACATGAGGCTTTGCTTTGCCTATGATGAAAGCATCTGGATTTGTGAGGTCCATCCAGCTTCTAGAGACAGCGCCCCTGGCCTGTGATCTCTGCTGGGCGTGCTGCTGGCACCATGGCTGGATTTCTGCTATATCACCGTAGCACACTAATAATTAATAAAATAACTTTTTGAATGGTTTGGTAATTTGTTACTGTTTTACGAATCACACACTCGCACATTTTCTTAAGTTAATTCATTCACCTTCTTTTTAGGCATCAAACGTTTTCTTTTGTTTTTCTTCATTAGAAAGTCCAACAATTCTTGTTCCTTCAGTGGGTCCTCTCGGTTATGTTTTGGATTCATCTCTGAATTTCTTTCCTCATATCTTGTAAATAGGCCAGTCCTGCTTCTACCAGCTTCTGTATTGAGACAGGTAAAACAATGCATTCCAACATCAGAATTTCGATGAGGATGTCATGCTCTTGTCATTTTAAAACTGGATGGTGAAAAGGTTCTTCTCTGTGGTCTTCGTGCTTCTTCATTACCCCTCTAAGACTAGTTATACAAATGGCTGCACTATTGCATGGTGTGCGTATGGAAATGCTATGTCATTACTCCTATTCTATGGCTTTCATTGGATTTTCGTACTCAATTCAAATTGGGCTTCATGCATTTCAATGCTCTTGTCTGTTGAACACCGAGATACGTGTCAAAAGTTTGCTTTGGATTTTCTTCATTAGTAATACTACCAACTTGGGTTTCTTCAGGAGGTTCCCATGGCTGTGTTTTGGATTAAGGTCTGAAGTTCCATCCTCATATCTTAAAAATAGCCCAGTCCTGTTTCTATAAGCTTATGTATGAGACAGATGAAACAATATCTGAATTTAGGATAAGCAAATAAGTTAACTTTAGTTGGTGTCTCTGCACAACCCCATAGCAGCGATCTTAGTAGACTACATATGAGAAAGTTTAGGCCGGAGAGCGGAATCGACCTGCGCCAAAGCTCACCCCCACAGCCCTGCCAATGCTGGTGTCTGTGCTTTGCTTCCAACTGTCTCCATGTTTATTCTCCAGAGGATTGATTTTGCCCCGTGTGTTTTGTGAGATGATACATCAGCAATGGCAAGGGGTGGCATCAGGCCAGTCCATGGTTGTGGAGGAGGTCTACGCCAAAGAACCTGTGTAAATGGAGACACCCCTAATAAGGAGACATGATTCTTAGACTCATTCTCCCAAGTGTACACACCCACGTGCCCTCTGAGGGGCTTTACTGCACATCTCTTATGGCCCGGGCTGTTGAGTCCAGATCACCTCTGCACACAAAGACCTCAACATCAATGCAACCGAGCTGCATTTTCTGCAAGCATTGTCTGGCCGTACGGGTGTGTGTAAGTACAAATCTGGGTGTTGATTGAAGGGGTGTTTTTGTGTGGGGGGGCTTGCACCACACACCAGCACAGGGAGCATGGGCAGGAGACTGCCTTAAAAGTCCGGTATCAGTAGCATAAACCATGTGGCAGACTCATCATCATGATCACATAGACCCTGCAGCCGCCAATTCACACATTTGTGTTGTTCTGAACTCTTACCATCTCTGTCGTCGCATCTGCCGATGGGGTGGAACTGGGATAACGCTGGGAACACCCTTTGCTTCATCTCGACCTCTGCACGTGATATTAGGAACAGAGTTGTCAGCCGCCCCAACCGCTCTACCACGTTTATTTACTCCAGCACTCCGGTCTAAAAAGTCGGAGCTCTGGATGCCCTTTGGAATGATGCTGAAGTGAATGCTGGGGTAGCTGGTTTATTGCGGTGATTACATATTCCGGATTACCCCCTGCCCAGAACTGAACAGTGTTAACTTCTAATGTTATAATTATTGGGAACAATCTGTAGAGTGAATTCTGTAGGGATTCAGACTGCATTTGTGATCCCAGCCGTGGTGCATAGAGTTCTTATCTCCAGATACATTCTCTCAGGAGGGGGAGAACTGCCCACTTGTCAAGACGACCACCGAACTGAAGCCGGAGCTGACACCATCCAGAAGGCCCCTCCTGTTACCTACCCCACCTGGCAAGAAGAGTCTACATGAAGCTTGTTGCGCTGTCTTCTATATAGCTATGGTGCACCTTTATTCTCAATTACCACTCAGAAATGTGCTGTCCATACCCACCCTCCTACTCCCTCCCCTCATCGAACAACCTCCACAGAGACCTATACCCAACCAAAGTCTGACACAGCAGCCTCCCTCTACACTCCCCAATCTCCCAATCTTCTGGGAACCACCAGATCGAAGTGGGAGAATACTCTCCTGTGAGTGCATCACGTGCCCTACAGGGTAGCCTGACCGTCATGCCCAATACTGTTTTGCGACATCACACAGTCAGCACCTACCTAGCGGAGGTACGCCCTACAATCTTCCTCCTGCACCTGCATCCACAGCCCCAAACTCCCTGGAGTTCCGCCACACTGTGCCTGGAAACGCCTGCTCGGAATGCTCTGCAACAATATCCTCTTACAGCCAGCACCTACCTGGCAGAGGTATGTCCAACACCCTTCCTCCCACACCTACATGAACTTCCCCAAACTCTCCTGAACACTGCCCTACGGTGCTTGAAAATGCCCACTCTGGATGTCCTGCTACAACATCCCCTCTCAGCCAGCACCTATCTAGCGGAAGTATTCCCAACACCATTCCTTCCACTCTTGCTTCCACAGCCCCAGCCCTTGAGCACCACCTCACAGAGCCTCAACATGACCTTGGAAAACACTACCGCTGCCCTCTGGCAACGGCCACCTCAACCTTTAAAGGTCATTGCCCACACGACACATAACAGAGTACCCCCTGATATCTGACACATCTAAGCTGACTGCTACTTTGTCACGCCATGTTTAGATTGCACCTGTTATGCTCACATTGTAATACTTTGTCACTGCCATATTTAGATTGCACCTGTTATGCTCAGATTGTAATACTTTGTCACTGCCATGTTTAGATTGCACCTGCCATGTCCTGATTGCACCATACTATTATAGTGATGATTAGTCTCCAGCGCAGCCTACTATATTGCTGGATTCCAGACCACATGTGATCTACCTACTTTTTGTGAATTGGACCAGCCTAGGCCTATTTTGCTGCTCTTACTAGACTAGGCCTTTGTTTGACTGTGAATGGCTATGTTTGACCTGACTTCTCTACCAATGTCACCTACCTTGCCTAATATTTGATTAGCCTACTCTGATAGCAGTTGCCTACGCCTATGATTGACTAGCCTACTTAATTTGCCTATGTTACACAGAAATCAACACTGTTGTGACTGAACTTCCCCTTATAACTAAGTTAGCCTAATCTGATTGCCATTACTATACTTTCACTGTATTGACACTTTTATTTGCCACTGTCATACTTCACTGTAATTGCCTACTTGATCTACTGCCTCTGCCCCTAATTTTGTCAAACTAAGCCTATTCCTATCTTCTCCAGTCAAGTGACTTACACCTCTCATACTTCCCTGACCTAGCGCGCTCATGCCATGAACTGACACTTTCACATCTTGTACCTAGCTATTTCCAACTGCACGCCCTGAACCGCTCCACCAGCTAAACTAACTAAAACTACGGAAATTGCTTAGTGAGCTCTGCGCTAGCACCCAACTTACCATCGCTACCATACTGCACAAATGTATCCTCTAACATCCTGCATGACAGCTCTACCACCCCCCGCCTTTCACCTTGCCCTCTCACTTCTCACACTCGCCCTTTGGGCCATCAGTAGCATGCCCATATCTCTCACAGATCCAGCTCCGCCACCACACCACAACCCTCATGAGGCCCTCACCACAGCACACGCAGCCTAGCTCTCACACCTCCAAGTTCAACGTCCAATCCTCCCCCACCCACAGGCTCTACAGACTTAGAGCCTACACCAAGATATACGTCACTCTCCGCAGCACGCCACCCTCTACAGACACAAGAAACTCCAGACTCAGCTCTCGCAACCCTATACCATCCTCCCAATCTCACATCTCACACCACCAGAGGCCCAACTTCCACTCCCAATGCACAGAGCCCAATCCTAACACCTCTCATCCCGAAACTCACTCTCTCACCACACCGCCTGCCCCAAACCCCATTACCAACTACCCTAGCCCACCCACATCAATCTACCCAGACCTGAAATGCACCCTCATCAACGCCAGATCCCTCCCATGCACTGGAAATCAATTATGTCATCACCACCCTTAATCTCGACCTATTAGCCATCTCTGAAACCTGGCTACATGAAGCATCAGGCCCTTCCCTCTCCCTTGCACTCCCTCTAGAATACTCGATCGTAAGACAGGACTGCAAAACCTCATCTAAAGGAGAAGGCGTTGCCCTCGTCTTTAAAGATTCCCTCTCCATTAGACGCTACGACCAACAGTGGGAAAACAACACTGATCTCCTCACTACCAAACTTTCCCTCTCCCCCAACTGCACCATCAACCTCCTAATAACTTACAGGCCACCTGGCTCACCACCAGAGTACCAAAAATCATAGGGAACCACATAAAAAGCTCAACCAAAACTATCCTCCTAGGTGACTTCAATCTAGGCCTACACGATCCCAAGGACAAAGCAGCCACCCCCCTAGCCAAAGAACTCACAAACATTGGATTTGATCTTAAAATCAATGCCCCCACCCACTGCAAGGGTCGATCTATTGACTGGATAGCAGATCACAACTGCTCCTCGTCCATCACTAACATCTCAGCCCTCCCTTGGACTGACCACAACCTCATCCAATTTACTATTCCCACCCTCCCCACGTGCAAGATATTATCATACGCACCTCCTACCAAAGTCAGAAGTTCTAAAAAGCTAACTAAAACCAACTTCGCACTGCTTCTCAACATCCCTGAACTCAAACCCCCTTTTAACAAAGACCCCATCCTACTGGCCAACACTTATGCACAAGTGCTCACCCAAGCGATTGACTTCATAGCGCCCTTGGAAGATAAAAAAGAGAAAAAATCCATACACTCTAATTCCTGCTTTACGGAAGAGTTAGCTAACCTACATACCAACAAATGCACAGTGCTAGCCAATTGGCAAGCTTCGCCTAACCAGTCCTCCCTAAACGAATTTAAAATGATCTCATCCGCATATAAAAAGGCCATATTCTTAGCCAAATCGGAATCCTTCAACCACAGAATCATCACTGCCAAATCAAAAACCAAGGAAATATTCACTTTCTTCAAAGATCTCACCATCCCAGCTACTACCCAATATGAAATAACAAAAGACAAAGCGTGGTGCTCCAGCATCCAGGATGCCCTCATCAACAAAGATAAAATGCTCCAAGACAAAATAATAACTCAGCGCAATGCCCTTCCCAACCAAGATGCTCCTCACCTGCCCTCCCCACCCAAACCTCTCTCTCAAACTCTGCTCTTCGTCTTCAGAGATGTCACAGAAGTGGAAGTTGCTAACCTCCTCAAACACATCAAACCCTCTACCTGTAAAGGGGACATATGTCCCCCTACCATCATTAAAGAATGCGCAGGCTCACTCACTCCCATCATCACTGCATTTATCAATGCATCCTTCTCTTCTGGCATAGTTCCACAAAGCCTAAAAGAAGCATGGGTTCGTTCACTCATAAAAGAAATCACCCGTGACCCCACCTGCCCCAACGACTACCGCCTCATCACAACCGTTCCCTTCATCCTCAAAATCCTGGACAAAGCCGCCCACATCCAAATCCAACAATATCTGGAATCCAATGCCATCCTCGGTAAAAGACAATCTGGTTTCCGCAAAGGCCACGGCACAGAAACTGCTCTTGTAGATCTTCAGAACCAAATCACCAAAATAATGGACATTGGTAAACCTGCCCTCCTGCTCCTCCTTGATCTCTCTGCGGCGTTTGATCTTGTAGACCATGAAATCCTCACCTCCCACTTATCCACTGCAGCCCATTTCCCCGACAAAGCTTCTCCTGGATAACCTCTTTCCTAGAAGGAAGGGCTATGAAGGTCTACTCTGACCAGGTCCATGCCGCCCCCACAACTATCCCCCAAGGTTCATGTACAGCACCCACCCTCTATAATCTGTTCACTAAACCTCTCTTTGACCTTTTGGATGCACTCGGCCTGGCATACACGAACTACGCCGACGACACCCAAGTTCTCCTCCCTCTCACCGGAGATTACGACCATGACTCAGCAGCACTCCTCCAGATTTATGCCACCATCCAAACCTGGATGACAACCAATGGTCTCTGCCTAAACGGGGATAAAATGGAGATCATCATCCTAGGCCCCAAGGAAACTCTATCCAAACTCAACACCAAATACACTCACTTCACTATCGAACACACTAACATACCAGTCTCAACATCGGTAAAGACTCTTGGAGTATACTTAGATTCCATCTATCTATGACAAAACCGGTTAGCGCCATCTCCTCCGCCTCCGCTCATACTGTAAGAGGATTCAATTCAGCACTACAGCTAAGTTAACGCCTAGTCTAGAATACTGAATGAAAACCCTTATTGATATATCTTTATGTCCAGTTCATGCGTTCTGGATGACTACCCCTATATAACACCCTCTCTTGGAATCCCCCCGACCCCACTGAGCCAAGAAGTAGTTCTGTTTTGCAAGTTTAAAAGGTTTATTTGATAATTTAAAATATATATATATCACACTTTATAATAAATTAATAATTGAATAGCACACTTAATCTGATATGATAAAGATCAACAACGGAGAATCTGGCACTAACACGCTTCTCTATAATCAATAAGGAGTTGACCTGAAATGGATAAGGTAGCACACTGGTAAATAGGAACAAAAGTATAATGTGGTAGAGGATGCTTTATGTAAGCTCAGGTGGATGCAATATTCAATGAATGCAGTACAGAAAATACTCAATATGATTTCAACCAAACAATGTAATCACTTTTCTCTGGCAATCCCCTCCCCCCCTTGATGCAAGGCAAGGAAATGGAAGGAAACACACAGTTCTCAGAAATGCAATCAAATGTGATTCAGTTCACCCCGGCAAGCTTAGACAACAGAAGTTTAAAAACACAGGCCCAAATTGCTTTGATATGTGCTGGCAATGAATTAAAAAAATATGCTAAATTGCTTTTAATTCCCTTTCAGAGGTTCAGGGTGAGTGGTATCTAGTTAATATTAGTCCAGGCTCACACTGGCAATGATGCAGGGATAGTTAGCAGGTTAAACGAATTTCTGGCAAATGGAAGGCAAGCAGCAGCAGTTTTTACATGTGAAGAAATTTGCAAATCGCGGTAAAATTTGCGGATGCGCCGAGCGCTATTACAGAGGAACCACAAGGACTATCTCTATCTATTTTGGGGTCCTAGGAAAGCCTAGGATCTCAGCTTCAAAATGAAAGTTACTGCAAGTCTCTAGCACAAACGGTTGCGGAGATATGAGCGATTTAGTAGAGGTCGTTTTTAGTTTTGAAATTTTAAACGCACACTTTTTCAGCTTTAAAAATGATGGCAGGATAACACAATTGCTAAGCTGCAGTTCTACTTAGGTTAAAATGGATTGAATTATATTATTTTAACTAAGAGATGGGTTCTACACAGTTTTACTATGTACTCACACTATATTCTTGAGTGAAATGGGCCTCGCCATGGATCTGGTCAGGTTTTAAACTCGCCTCTGGTCTCTGCACTTCACAGTGATCTGGGTCAGCTCTCTCTGGTTCTCTGGTCTGGGTCTCTAGTTCTGGATAGATTGAAGGCTCTCTGGTGGTTTGATGGAGGTAAAGTATGGATTTTTCCGGCAGAGCGTCCCGCTGCAGATGGAATTTGAAGGTCCCTATCTGTCCTGACTCTCTGCTTTTATGTGTTTTTGAGAGTGGGTGTGTGTGTTGCATCACTAGACTTGCCCCTCTCACTTGTCATTGGTCCAGCTTTCATTCCTCCCCTTGATTGGGGAATGAACTGTGAGTCAGAGTGATGTCATTTTATGGCTTGCCAAGAGGGCACTCCCTTGTCAGATTGCACACATTCTATATTTGATAATAAAAGACATATTTCACAGTTACACAGTTGCTTGAAATTACATATACATGGTGTGGCTGAATTTAGCCATGTCTCTGTCCAAATCTGCTCTTTCTAGGAGCTTGCATTCAGAGATGGCACATAATGGACTTTTTAACTGATTTTTCAATTTCTGACATGGACCCAACTTTACATACATGTGCGCAGGGAGTAGGGACATTAACTGATGAAGTTTCAGATTTTTAACATGCACACATTTAGAGTAATATCCACTTTTCCGCTGGCACCCCCCTGTACATACCACCGGTTCTAAAAACCTCTTAAACTGTGGGCAGAAAAATCACAAGAATTCTGGTATCATTTATAAAATTTTCACATGTCCGCACCATGAGTTATTAATCTTTTTCTAAACAATATTCTGGCTACAAAGGGGTGTGGTTTTCTCTCAGCACAAGGTAGAAATACTGGTTAATCCAGTTCTGCCAAGCCAGCTTGCTCTCACAGGCAGTGCCCCTCCCAGCTCCTGCCAAGAGGAAGCTACATTTTACGACTGCGTAATAAAACCTTTGCCTGAGTGAAGAGGGCTTTGTTCACTCTCCTGCAGAGCACAGGTAATTCAATTATCAGATAGATGGCATATCCTTAGTGTGGGCAGCAAAAGGAAGGTTGGCCTGGGAACACAGTGGTGACTCAAGTTTCACTCCTGATGGGGGTAGCTGCCAAGCAAAATCAAGTTCCTTAAGCCAGACCTTCAGCTAACTGGCAGGTTTTTTGTTGCTTTTTAACTTAACTTGCAATTTTACACATGCAGCTAGGATGCTGATTCTAAGTGCAAAACTATGACATTTCAACAGTTACAAAGGCATGTGATACCAAACATAGGTCACTCATTTAATCTAAACATTTTCGATTTTAGTGTCTTTAAATCCAGTGCAACTTAAACTGCTGCAATCCACAGCTCAGCCAGTCTTGTTATAAACCTTGTCTTATGATCTTCATTTCCCAGATTTTGTAGGCACACAAAACTCCATTCTGCCAAATGTCTGCTGGTGTTCAGTAAATATTTTGCACATATTGCAATGTTTGAAAATAGGCATTTTGACTTGCCTTCAGGGAAACAGAGTGGTTTTAAAACGCCGGCTTTTGGATAGTGGTGAGTACTGGTACTGCACCCATTTTTGGGATTTAAGAAATGAATTCCCCACAATTCTAGGTTGCATTTGGCAATCAGCATTTCCATTCCCAATGGTTTCAGACTACTGTGCGGGTAGTCCAATGGTGGTTTTAAAGCGCTTTGAAGCTAACCGGCGCTACTGTTTTTCCTTTGGCAACCCATTTCCCTCATGGCAACCCGGCCTTTCATTCTCGCACTGGTGGGTGGCAAGTGAGGCAACCATTTTAGTGTGCGCACAAACTGCGCAGCTTTCCTGGATTTCGGCGCACATGTGGGTTTTCCGCCATCTTGAATTTTCTAAGCCCACAGCACCAAATGTTGTGGCATGATAGCTTAAACGTGGGTCAGGACACCCAACAAGCCCCCCCCACGTGACTGCCCCTTGAATTTGAGTCGATGGGGAGTCGCGTGCACAAGGGTTTTGACCCATGCACCGGTCTGTCCGCATAATCTTCTTCCTCTCCTGTAGATGGCACAGTTCAGCATCTTCTTCTCCATCCGGTACTGATCGATGGTTCTCCTCGCCGGTCCTGATGGGAATATTGGGCGGTCCACTGGGCCCATTGAATCTTCGTTCCCGGTCTCCGGATCGCCCTCCTCGGCCCGTCTTCAGGTTTTCTTTCTCCTAGGACGACAAAGGAAGAGCGGCAATACCTACTCATAGACGTTTTTCCACCACTGTTGAGATAGTGGGGCAGCATATGCATTTCATCATAACGAAACATTACATTCTTATTTTGATAAAAAACAGTATAACTAAGAGACAGTTTCATGCAAATCACAATATTTTAGAGACTAGATGTGGTATGTTTTATGGTTGGAACTGAATTAGTCTGAGACAGTACCCGCTAGGATTCCAGAGGATTCCTCCAGTTGTTGCAGAGTGTGCCGGGGATGGCAACATTTCAACTGGTTTATGTGGACCCACTTGTCTTCCCCCTCTGCCGAACCGCCTTTGGGGATGCGGATCTTGTAGGCCACAGGGGAGATCTTATCGACGATCTCAAAGGGTCCCTTCCATGTAGGCAAAAATTTGCGCTGCTTGGCCTGGTTCCTTTGGAAGTTGTATAGATAGACCCGGTCTCCCACCTGATATTCCTTCCTGGAAGTTTTCAGGTCATAGTGGGTCTTCATGCTATCAGCTGATCTTTCTAGATTCCGCTGAGCATAAGCAAAAGCATGTTGAAGGTGTTTCCTTAAATTCTCTACATACTCATGAGTAGTGGAGGCATTTATCAGTGTCTGCTCTTGGGTCCTATAGAGCAAATGCTGAGGAAGCACCATCTTGCGCCCAGTCATCAACTCAAATGGTGACATTTTGGTTGCAGATGAAGGGGTAGATCTGATGGCCATTAGGACCAGAGGTAATCGGATATCCCAACTTGGCCCAGAATCTGCCACAAACTTCTTTAATATGCTCACAATTGTCCGGTTATATCTCTCTACTGCCCCAGAAGAAGCTGGTCTATAAGCAATATGCAGCTTTCTCTTGACTCCCAGTATCTCCCACATCTTTGTCATTACTTCACTGGTGAAGTGGCTACCTCTGTCTGACTCAATCCTTTGAGGTAGACCAAAACGGGAAAAGATGTGGTTAATCATCAAGGCAGCTGCAGTTTCTGCCTTGCAATTTGGGGCTGGGAGACATTCTACCCACTTGGTAAACAAGCATGTCACAGTCAACATGTACTTATTCCCCCTAGCCGAGCGAATCACAGGGCCTACAAAGTCGATTTGTAAATCTGACCATGGCAGTGTCATCCCCCTCTTTTGGAGAGGCGCACGGTGCGTGAGGGATGATGGCTGAAATTGTGCACACACAAGACAACCCTTCAAATATTGGTTGAGGTCCTGGCCCATGTGTGGCCAGTATGCAACCTCTCTTAAGATTTCCAGTGTTGTGTGAAACCCCCTATGACCGGCGGTGGCCGCATCATGGGCGTGACTTAACATCAGGCTTCGGAATGAGGTAGGAACCACCCACTGATCGTGGCCAGCTTTGGATTTCCTTACCAGCAAACCATCTTGGATCCGGAACATTTTTGGACATTTCATCAACACTCTTAGGTCCTCTTTCCCAATGTAATCGGTATCCGTCAGGGGAAAGTTCTCAGGGTCCTCAAGGTGCTGGTAAAATTTACCAATAATTGGATCCCCCTTCTGAGCGGTAATCAAATCAGCATCAGGGGTCTCCTTACTCCATTGTGCAATTGAAAGGTCGTTGTGAGCATTTGTCTGGGACCTAGTGATGGCAGTGACCTGGATTTCCCCCAACAGGGACTCAATCTCAATTAGATCCCCTTGGATGGCCCCGGTTTTGGCCACCAGCTGATCAGCTAAGTCATTTCCAGTTTTGTCTGGTCCCTCTACTTTGGAATGACCCTTGATCTTTTTCCAGTAGATGGTCATCCCATTCGATGTGACCAGATCATCAATGTTTTGGATCAACTTCCCATGTTTCAAGGGTTTGTTGTTAGCACATAACATGCCTCTGGTTTTCCAATTAACCAGGTGCTCCACGAACCCGTTCCGTACGTAATCCGAATCTGTGATTATGACTAGTTCGTGGAGTTGATGCTGGACAGCAGTGAGGATGGCCTGATGCACAGCCATCAATTCTGCCACCTGACTACTTTGGGGACCAATTTTGTATCCAGCGGAGGGTTCTGGGGACTCATTCACCCATGCATTCCCTACGCCGGCCACCAGTTCTTTCTCCCCGTTGTTGTCAACATGGTAAGAGCATCCATCCACATACACAGTGGGCTTTCCCTCACACTTGTCTTCTTCAAAGACTTTGTGTGGGGAATTAAGGTATGCCTCCATGTTGTCCTTGATTTTCAGACTTTCGTCCTCGAGACAGTTTTCTCTGGCACAATCATGCAAGTCAGCCAGACCTTGCGCGAGGGGACTCTTCTTGTTTTGGCCATATCTGACCTCCACAGGAAAGCCTTGCATTGACAGAATCCAGGAAGTAATTCGGGAATTACTCACATTTCCGGCCCGGATTCTGTCACTTTGGAGATATTGCAGAAGCTGGTGTGGAGTCTCCACTATGATGTGTTCCCCCTGGATAAACGGGCGGTAATTCTTCAATGCCCACACCGTTGCCAGGAGTGCCTTCTCACAATCGTTGAATTTTTCCTCCACAGAGGATAAAGTTTTGCTCGCATAGGAGATTACTTTATTGACCTTGTCATGCTTTTGATATAATACTGCCGTCAAGCACGTATTAGAGAACCCTGTCTCCAGGAAGAACTCCTTGTTTCTGACCGGGTAAGCTAGGCAAGGCGCTTGTGAGAGGCTTCTTTTGAGTTGTTTTACTGCCTCGGCTTGTTCTGGACCCCATTCCCACTTGACCCCCCCCTTCAGGAGATGAATCAGGGGTCTGGTGATCTCTGCGTAGCCCTCAATGAACTTTCTGCTGTAATTAGTCAGTCCAAGGAGGCTCCTTAGTTCCCGCAGAGTTGTGGGGTCTTTCAGTTTCTGAAGTGCTTCCACTTTCTTTTCCTGGGGACAAAGACCCTGAGGAGTAATCTCATGCCCCAAGAAGTTAACACGGGTTTTACACCACTGTGCTTTCTGAAAGGAAAGTTTTGCTCCGGCGGCCCTCAACTGTGTCAGAACATAACGGATCTCCGCTATGTGTTCCTCAACAGTTGAGCTTTTGATGAGGACATCATCTACATAAGCCAGGTTACCCCTTGCACCCAAGTCGGGCATGGCCTTGTGTAGAAAAATGTTGAATTCATTGCCGGAGTTGAGGTATCCGAAGGGAGTCCGGGTCCATGTGTACTGCTGGCCCCAAAGGTAAAAGCCAGCTTGTATTGGTCCTCCCTACTGACAGGCACGGTCCAGTATCCATTGGTCAGGTCTATTGCAGTGAATACCTGTGACCCCTGAATCTGGGCCAGACCTTGGTCAATGTAGGGCAGAGGCCATCGGGAAGTATGGACCCGTTTGTTGAGCTCCCTAAGGTCGGCGCAGAGTCTCCACTGGCCGTTTGGCTTCAATATTCCCAGCACCGGATTATTGAAGGTGCTGTGGACTGGACGGATTATTCCCCGGGACTCAAGGTTCTTAATTATTTCAGTAAGGGACTCCATTGATGCGAGAGGCAAGCGATATTGCTTCACAAACACAGGAGTCATGCCAGGGTCCGTGGGGATTGTTGTTGTGTGGATGTCAGTGCGACCACAGTCATATGAGTCTACCGCAAAGAGATCTTGGAAATCCAAGAAAACTTGTTTCAACTTTTGCTTTTGTTCCAGAGTCACACAGGCATCAGCTAGGTTGACTCTCTCTTCCACCATCTGCCTGAAGCCTGGAAAGACTTCTGGTTTGGCTATTTCAGCGGCCTCCTCCAGCTGGGTGGAGAAGTCCCTGGTCAGAGTGCTGATTTGGACTGGAGGCTTCAGGTGGGAAAGGCAGCCCTCATGGACCTGGAAAATCACCTCATCCCTCCTGAAGTCACAAGTCACATCTTCCTTACCATAGGGGCAGGAAGTGTACACCAGGAAGTTCCCCCCATGCCGGGTAAAAATCCTGTCTGGTGTTGTGTTGTCCTCACTGTCACTGTCAAAACAGTCCTTGGGGATTGGTCCTAACAGTTCATTACCTAAATCAATGGAAAAATGTCAGTCATCAACCGCCATTCCAATAATGGTGCCTGCGGCTAGAGTAATACTCTTTAAGTCGCTGTTATCCACCTCTATTGGAATGGTGTCATGTTCTATGTTGACTAATGGAGTTGGGTTTACCCCCAACCCTTGCTGTTGGAGAGAAGCGTTTAGATGTATGTAAGCATCAGGGTTTTTCAACTCTTGTCCCCTTTTAACTTTCACTTCCAGGGAGAATTGTCGGGTCCTTTCTGGGATGGTGACTTCCTCTTTAACCTGAATTTCAACTGCATAAGGTAGCAATTGAGCTGACCTAAATGCTTTTTCTGGATCATCAAAGCCCATGGGATTATCCGCTAATCGGGACCAAGCTTTGAAGTTTATTAGGTCCAAACTAACGGCAAAGCGATTGAGAATGTCACTGCCTAAGTAAAAGGCGGCAGGGACGTCTCGCACGACCCAACAATTGTGGACTATGCTCTTGTTGCCAATGGAGATTTTGAGCATACACCTGCTTGGCAGGAGATGTTTGGAATTAGGTGCTTCCAGGTCCATTTCCCATTTGTCTATCAGTTTGAAGGTGGGAATGGCTGGATCTTTTGGGAGTTGGCGAAACATGGCTTCACTGATGAAGCTCTTACCGTTGTTCACACACACTCGAGCGAGAACAGAGTCCTTCCCATCATTTAACTGAACAGGGATGAACAACTGCTCTCCAATTTGCTGAATATCAGCCAGGCTCTGAGCTGATTTCACATCTTTCTGGACTATTGGAGTGGGCGTTTCTGATTGTGGATTAGTATAGAATCTCAGAGTGTTTCCTTCCAGCGTGGAGTACCACTTTAGACTGGAAGGAAGGTTGATTTTCAGAAATAGAGAGGACCCTCCACCACCAGTCTCTTGTCCTACTGCTATTACTGTCACGTCTGGAATTTGGTGGTTCTGGAAGTGAAATTCTACTTGGTCAGATTTTTGTTCAACCATGTGGCAGGTGCCGTTTAAACTAACATGGTTGACACTCTGTTTTAATTTTATGGGTCGGCTAGTCTGGGTCCAGAGGACCTTGTTTACGCAATCAATTAGGGGTGACAACCTTCTCAGGAGGTCATTCCCTAGTAAACAAGGGGTGCCCTCCTTGGTCACAACTATGACCGGGTGTTTCAACTTATGTCGCCCAATTTTAATGTCCAAGTCTGCAGTCCCCTCAACGGGAATTTCCTTCCCGTCAAAGTTCTGTAGTTGTCCCGGAAGAGAGGTGAGAGGAATTTGGTAATTCTCTCCCCTTCCTGCATTCAGTTCGTCAAAGGCCCTTCTGGACAGAAGGGTAGCTTGAGATCCAGTGTCCACCAGTGCCGAGATTGTACCCTGCCCCTGTACTTGTGCCGGGGCATAATATCTTCCCTCCTTCTCCTCAAGGGGGCACAGGTAATGTACATTTTTGGACAACTGGTGGGCTAACTTTCTGGTTTTGGACATTGCTAGCGAAGAGATTTGGGCAGAATTCTGTGGAGAGCCTTGGGAATCTGGAAGAAAAATTTGGCAACTGGAGATCAGAGCCATTGTGGGTTCCCCTGGCTCCGGTTTTGGGCCGCCCCCCCCTTTTTGGAGGCAGTCACCAGGATGGGTTTGAACCAGGGGATTTTCTAGATGTTGGTTCTGGGATGAGATGGTGGGCGGCGGTAGCTCAGTCTCCACATCTCCCCAGTCTGGATTTGCATCCCTAGGGACCCATTTTTCTTTGGGAGGAGTTCCCCCCTCTCTGAAGGAGAAGATCCTTTTCCCAGGATCCTCTGAGGATCCCTCTCCCTCAAATTGGAAGATCTGTACCTCCTCCTCAAACTGAGTCTGTTTGGGTCTTTTGTTTCTCCTACCCCCCCTCTGCTCCTTAGGAGGCAGACATTCAGGGGCAAGAGATTTTGTTTCCGGTTCCTGGGTTTCCAGGGGCTGTTTACAAGTGAGGAAGGAAGCTTCCTCCAAGGCTTTACACCCCCCTTCCCCTTGTGCCTCCTCCCTGGGAACCGGTGAGTTATCGGGGTGCTGCCCCCGTCATTGTTCTGGAGCACCAGGTCCAGAGTTGGGTGCGTTCTGCGCCGGCATGCTGATCTGAGGGTTCTGCTGAGCCCTCAGTATGTGACCCAGATCCCGCGCCATGTTTTGAACCTGGCGCTCTAACTGGGAAACCCGCTCAGGCTGATACGGGGCCCTGTTTTCTCCCCTTGGCTGATCCCGGGAAGGGTAGCTGTCCCTCCTCTGGTAATACCCCGGGTTGGGAAGATTTGGGTACCCCTCCACCCTTGGCCTCCCCTCTCCCGGATTCAGTGGTCTGGGCTCAGGGAATTGGGGAAAGAAGGATGGATGGTTTTGGGGCTGAAAGTCGGGTGGATATCTGGGGAAAAAGTTCTGCCCAGGGTTTGGTAAATTTCTGCCCTCCTGTGGGAAGTTTGGAGGGAAGTTCCCTGGGTTAGGTGCTTGTCTGGATCCCCCCCTTGGGCTGGAGGAGTCCACACATAACCCAGGATGGGTCGATTTCCCTTGTAGCGAGGACTTACATAGTCAGGAGAGCGAGGGACCCCATTTGTGGGGCTGCCTCCCTGGCTCCCTGTCTGGGACTGGCCCGAGGACCTTCTGGGCCTAGCATTATTAGGTGCAGGTAGGTTTTTAGGCCCCCCCATCTCCAAATCCAAAACGGGGGTGACCTTTACCTCTGCCACCTTGGCAGCAGCAGGGGTGCTGTTGGCTTTGGGGGTTTTCTGGGCATTACTTTTGCTATCTACCGGTTTCTGCACCTCATAGATCCGGGTAGCCTGTTCAATGACCCAGTCTAAAGATCTTTTCTCGTGAAAATCCCTCACGAGCTGGGTCATGATATATTTGGGCAAGGCATGGAAAAACGTATTAATAAATTCCCTGCTATCCGTGCGCAACCTTCTTGTGGTCTGTGCAAAAGCACGCTTTAACTCCTGCACAAATTCTTGTGGGGCCTGATCCTCCCCACATTGCAAATTGTAGGCTGCCTTGCGAGCCTCTTGAGGATTTCTGTGAACAGAAAAATGTTTCAAGATGGCCGCCTTATAGGTGGACCATCTTAAATGATTTTGGTCCTCCAGCCCCGCAAAGAAACTGGAGTATTCCGGGGAGAAGGTCAACTTTACATATTGAATACAGCTTTGGCTGTCCTTCAAATGGAAAGTCGCCATCATTTGTTCAAACAACTCTAAGTGCTCCCAAACAGAATACTTAGCGTTCTTATGGTAAGGCGTGATGACGCTCCTGATCGCCTTAATCTGCTTTAAGGGGTCCTTAAGCAAGGCCCTTTTTGCCTTATTGGCCTTTTTGGTTCGGGTAACCCTTGTCCATTCTTCCTCGGACTCAGAGGCACTGCTCCCAGAGGTTCCCGTCTGTTCTTCCAGGTTTTCCCGGATTCTGCGAGCCTGGGAATGGCTGGCAGAATGTGGGGACCTGGTCTCCTGTGTCCTGCGCAGTTCAGTGGAGTCTTCAGATTCCTCCTTGCTGCCAGGATTTGATGGGTACCCCTTCCACTGACCTAACTGGGCAGAGGTTTTCAGGATGCCCTTAATGGGCCTACTCTCCTGGGGTTCCCCATTGAACTGTACTGTGCTTGGGTGCCCATACCCGGATGCCCACCCCTCCATTCCTGAGTGGTACTGGCCTATGAGCCCCATACTCTTAGCTGGATAGTGATCTGCCATCCCTGCGGCCCTGTGCTCATGTGCGCCAGGGGACATGGGGGTCGTAGAGTCCAGGGACTGGGGGAGATGAAGGCCCCTGGGGTTAGGGCTCCTGCGGTTATGGTCAGGAGTCTCTCTTTCCCAGCGGACCTCATCTCTATCCGCCCCTGCTCCCTGTTGCAATGCAAGAGCCTGCATTTGTGCTTTCAGTTCCTCTGTTAAGGCCTTACTCGACTCTATCAGTTTCTCCTGCATCGCTACCTGTTGCTGGAGCCTCTCATTGTGCTGGCAGAGGGCCTCATTTTCCCTCTGTGCTTCCTGGTTGGTCCTGGAGAACTGGGCCAGTCTTTGCTGCAGGAGGGTTACCTCCTGAGCTGTGTCCCTATTGGCCTGCTCCTTTCTTGCTAGAGCATCCTCCACCCTCCTGGTGTGCTCTAGCAAGTTCTGGTGTTCTTTTTGGAGGTCACCCAGTCCCTGGTGGGCCAGGTGATTTTCTTCCATTTTTCTTTTTAAATGGCAGACTTCCTGGCCTAAGGTATCCCTTTCCTGACTGAGAGCCTGCATCTGTGCTGCCAGGTCGTCCCTTTGCCGTTGAAGGGCTCCAGCTTTTTGGCGCTCCTCATCAAACTCTGCCTGGGTATCCAGGTCTTTCAGAATTAGTTTGTTGCTCTCTGCCTTCTCTCTATCTAGGTGGCTTTGCAGGGTGACTACCTGCTCAGCACATACCCTGTTGAAGTCCAGTTGTTGCTCCAGCTTTTTCTGGTTTTGCAGTAGGGAGTCCAAACCTTCTTGGTATTCCTTCTGCAAGGCCAGAAATCTGGTATCCTGTTCTACCTTTTCCCGTTGCAGCACATCCATATCCTTCTTTATTTTAATGATGTGCTGCCTACTATCATCTTCTGACTCCTGGCTCCTCTGCAGCCTCTACTCAGAAGAGACCAGGTCAGATTGGACCTTCTCTAACGCCATCTGTTGCCTATTTGCCAGATTTTGGCTTTCAGCACATCTATCCTGCATGTCTCCCATATATAGGTACAGGTATGCCGCTATCCTAACAATCTTGTCGTGTTCATCTTTGGCCTTAGGAGCCATATATAGTTCACTCAGGGCCACATGTAATGGACCCTGATCTCTCCATAAGTCTGACCCTGTTTCAGTGACCTGTCGCGTGATGGCCTGCAACCAGGCATCCTGGCCCTGCTCAACCCATTCACCTCTCACAAATAGTTTATGTAAGAAGTGCTCTCTGGCTATTTTCATATCTACCAAGGTCGTCATTCTAGAGATTGGTCTCTGTCCTGACTTACAGAAGTTAGTATTTTATTTTTGCAGAACAGAACTTTTCTTAGAGTGTCCCTTTTGAGGAATGCTTCACAGCGTAATGCAGCGTGGTGATCCGACCGGATGTATGTATCCCGTCAGTTAGCACACTGTATTAAGCTGCACAAGTGGTAAATCTAACCCAACGTCTCGGCTCGAGCCCCCAATTTGTAAGAGGATTCAATTCAGCACTACAGCTAAATTAACGCCTAGTCTAGAATACTGAATGAAAACCCTTATTGATATATCTTTATGTCCAGTTCATGCGTTCTGGATGACTACCCCTATATAACACCCCTCTCTTGGAATCCCCCCGACCCCACTGAGCCAAGAAGTAGTTCTGTTTTGCAAGTTTAAAAGGTTTATTTGATAATTTAAAATATATATATATCACACTTTATAATAAATTAATAATTGAATAGCACACTTAATCTGATATGATAAAGATCAACAACGGAGAATCTGGCACTAACACGCTTCTCTATAATCAATAAGGAGTTGACCTGAAATGGATAAGGTAGCACACTGGTAAATAGGAACAAAAGTATAATGTGGTAGAGGATGCTTTATGTAAGCTCAGGTGGATGCAATATTCAATGAATGCAGTACAGAAAATACTCAATATGATTTCAACCAAACAATGTAATCACTTTTCTCTGGCAATCCCCCCCCCCCTTGATGCAAGGCAAGGAAATGGAAGGAAACACACAGTTCTCAGAAATGCAATCAAATGTGATTCAGTTCACCCCGGCAAGCTTAGACAACAGAAGTTTAAAAACACAGGCCCAAATTGCTTTGATATGTGCTGGCAATGAATTAAAAAAATATGCTAAATTGCTTTTAATTCCCTTTCAGAGGTTCAGGGTGAGTGGTATCTAGTTAATATTAGTCCAGGCTCACACTGGCAATGATGCAGGGATAGTTAGCAGGTTAAACGAATTTCTGGCAAATGGAAGGCAAGCAGCAGCAGTTTTTACATGTGAAGAAATTTGCAAATCGCGGTAAAATTTGCGGATGCGCCGAGCGCTATTACAGAGGAACCACAAGGACTATCTCTATCGTTTTGGGGTCCTAGGAAAGCCTAGGATCTCAGCTTCAAAATGAAAGTTACTCCGGTTGCGGAGATATGAGCGATTTAGTAGAGGTCGTTTTTAGTTTTGAAATTTTAAATTTTAAACGCACACTTTTTCAGCTTTAAAAATGATGGCAGGATAACACAATTGCTAAGCTGCAGTTCTACTTAGGTTAAAATGGATTGAATTATATTATTTTAACTAAGAGATGGGTTCTACACAGTTTTACTATGTACTCACACTATATTCTTGAGTGAAATGGGCCTCGCCATGGATCTGGTCAGGTTTTAAACTCGCCTCTGGTCTCTGCACTTCACAGTGATCTGGGTCAGCTCTCTCTGGTTCTCTGGTCTGGGTCTCTAGTTCTGGATAGATTGAAGTCTCTAGTTTGGCTCTCTGGTGGTTTGATGGAGGTAAAGTATGGATTTTTCCGGCAGAGCGTCCCGCTGCAGATGGAATTTGAAGGTCCCTATCTGTCCTGACTCTCTGCTTTTATGTGTTTTTGAGAGTGGGTGTGTGTGTTGCATCACTAGACTTGCCCCTCTCACTTGTCATTGGTCCAGCTTTCATTCCTCCCCTTGATTGGGGAATGAACTGTGAGTCAGAGTGATGTGTTTTTATGGCTTGCCAAGAGGGCACTCCCTTGTCAGATTGCACACATTCTATATTTGATAATAAAAGACATATTTCACAGTTACACAGTTGCTTGAAATTACATATACATGGTGTGGCTGAATTTAGCCATGTCTCTGTCCAAATCTGCTCTTTCTAGGAGCTTGCATTCAGAGATGGCACATAATGGACTTTTTAACTGATTTTTCAATTTCTGACATGGACCCAACTTTACATACATGTGCGCAGGGAGTAGGGACATTAACTGATGAAGTTTCAGATTTTTAACATGCACACATTTAGAGTAATATCCACTTTTCCGCTGACACCCCCCTGTACATACCACCGGTTCTAAAAACCTCTTAAACTGTGGGCAGAAAAATCACAAGAATTCTGGTATCATTTATAAAATTTTCACATGTCCGCACCATGAGTTATTAATCTTTTTCTAAACAATATTCTGGCTACAAAGGGGTGTGGTTTTCTCTCAGCACAAGGTAGAAATACTGGTTAATCCAGTTCTGCCAAGCCAGCTTGCTCTCACAGGCAGTGCCCCTCCCAGCTCCTGCCAAGAGGAAGCTACATTTTACGACTGCGTAATAAAACCTTTGCCTGAGTGAAGAGGGCTTTGTTCACTCTCCTGCAGAGCACAGGTAATTCAATTATCAGATAGATGGCATATCCTTAGTGTGGGCAGCAAAAGGAAGGTTGGCCTGGGAACACAGTGGTGACTCAAGTTTCACTCCTGATGGGGGTAGCTGCCAAGCAAAATCAAGTTCCTTAAGCCAGACCTTCAGCTAACTGGCAGGTTTTTTGTTGCTTTTTAACTTAACTTGCAATTTTACACATGCAGCTAGGATGCTGATTCTAAGTGCAAAACTATGACATTTCAACAGTTACAAAGGCATGTGATACCAAACATAGGTCACTCATTTAATCTAAACATTTTCGATTTTAGTGTCTTTAAATCCAGTGCAACTTAAACTGCTGCAATCCACAGCTCAGCCAGTCTTGTTATAAACCTTGTCTTATGATCTTCATTTCCCAGATTTTGTAGGCACACAAAACTCCATTCTGCCAAATGTCTGCTGGTGTTCAGTAAATATTTTGCACATATTGCAATGTTTGAAAATAGGCATTTTGACTTGCCTTCAGGGAAACAGAGTGGTTTTAAAACGCCGGCTTTTGGATAGTGGTGAGTACTGGTACTGCACCCATTTTTGGGATTTAAGAAATGAATTCCCCACAATTCTAGGTTGCATTTGGCAATCAGCATTTCCATTCCCAATGGTTTCAGACTACTGTGCGGGTAGTCCAATGGTGGTTTTAAAGCGCTTTGAAGCTAACCGGCGCTACTGTTTTTCCTTTGGCAACCCATTTCCCTCATGGCAACCCGGCCTTTCATTCTCGCACTGGTGGGTGGCAAGTGAGGCAACCATTTTAGTGTGCGCACAAACTGCGCAGATTTCCTGGATTTCGGCGCACATGTGGGTTTTCCGCCATCTTGAATTTTCTAAGCCCACAGCACCAAATGTTGTGGCATGATAGCTTAAACGTGGGTCAGGACACCCAACAATACCACCAAACTTATAACCGCCATAAAACCAATCCTAACCACTCAAAACTGCCTATCCATTGCCAGAGCTACAATAGGAGCCAGACTTGACTACTGCAACGCTCTCCTGGCAGGCATCTCCACTAAAAACATTAACAAGCTCCAAACTATACAAAATAACGCACTCTGCGCAGCACTACACATCCCAAAAAGAGACCACATTTCACAGATTAGACGCAATGCCCACTGGCTCCCTGTGAAGGAAAGGATCAACTTCAAAATACTCACCTTCACCGCACAAATGCATCAACCTCACTGCCCCTCCTACTTATCAGAAACCATTTCCAAAAACACCTCTGCCCACCCCACTAGAAGCCACTTTGCCAACCAACTCTGTGTACCCTACATAAAGAGTGCCAATGCCGGCAGCATTGGATTCCCCTACATAGCACCTAAACTTTGGAATGCTCTACCAAATTCCCTTAGAGCAGAACCATCTCTGCTCACCTTTCGCAAATCTCTCAAAACCACACTATTAATTTAACCTTCACACCTCTTCGCTTGGCCTTCCGAATATTCACACTTTACTCACTACTGTCCAGGCACTACGTAACTCTAATGTTGTGTAACATTCAAACATTTGTAACCTTAAGATAAATCTGTATTGTAACTGCTTAATGTATTCCACTCTGCATTCCCTTGTAACCAGAAATGATTTATGTAACAGCACCACAATGCCCTCAGGCTGATGTGCGCTTTAAAAATATGAATAAATAAATAAATAATAAATCATCCCGGCCATCCCGAGCCACATTCATCACCACAAAAGAGCTCCTCATACCCCGGTACTCCCCCACAATGCATTTCCTTCCTGGTGGCGTCCGAAGGCCTCGCCCTCGGTGGATGGACACTCATGTTCATGGCACATTTCCTAACCACTATGCCTCTATACAAGCTTTACCGGATGACAAACACGCCATTGCAACCACTTGTTCCCTCGGCACAGTGAACTGCTGGCCTATGCTTCTGAGAATGAATGCCAAAGCTCCCACCCCTATACTGAGAGAACCTACCTCTTATCTTACTATCAAAACACATGCCTCAACACAATACAGACACCCACACTCACCATGCCATGCACAGGCAAAAACGGACACACTCATCTCTCTAGTCAGACTTATCCCCCTGCCAACTCCCACCTAGCCTACCCATGGGACTTTCAGACCCGTAACACGTTCCTCTGTTGTCACACCACAATTCAATGCCACCTTCCCAATTTCACACCACCACACACCATGCAAAATGCCCCAACCTCACTCCATCCACCGCCTATGATATGATGTGATGATATGATATGGCATTTATAATGCGCCTATACACAAGTGTTTCAAGGTGTCACGAGACAAGGGAGGGGAAACAGAGGGAAGACAGAGACAGCGATCCAACAAGGCCAGGTGACATTGACATTGCGCAAGTGACATTGAGATCCACCTCCCTTAAAACTCTCTCGCATCCTGATCAATGATAGGTCCATTGTCGCCCACACCGTTGACATCCATGGCCTCATCACAGCCAACAACACTGACATAATTGCCATCAGTACCTTCTGGATATACTGTTATCCGAGAAGATAGACCCAGAGGCAAAGGAAGAGGAGTCGCCTTGATCTACAAAAGTGCCTTGGCCCTCCGACCCATTCCCCCCTTCTATACCACATTGCAAAATCATCTCAGCCAAACTAGCCTGTTCACCTAACACCACCATCGCACTGCACCAGGCCCTCTTGCTTCATTTGAAGACCTTAGCCTACTCCTCTCGACTAACTTAAAACCATCCACCCAGCTGACCATCCTAGATGACTTCAATCTAGGTTACAAATACCCCAGGGACTCAGAAGCGGCATCCCTTGCCAAAATCATGACTGCCTTCGGATGCACCCAACTTATTCATACATGGCTGAACACTTAATTGGATTCTTGATCATAATTGTAACATCTTCATCCTCTCTAACACACCCGTCCCCTGGAATAACCACCACTGTATTAGCTTCGCTATCCCCATCCCACCCATCCAACCAGAAAGGCCCAGGTTGCTGCCCCCTATAATAGCTCGCAGCTCCCGCAATCTTACTTCCATTGCTGTACACCCGTATGCCCACAAACCTTGACACCAAGGCACTTGTGGCTCACTAAACACTATGCTTACCAAAGGTATACAGATTCTCGCCCCACTCAAGCCATGGAAATCCAAGAACCCTAAGCGCAGGAACTCCTGGTTCACAGCCGAACTTGGATCTCTACGGAAGCCGCCTGGCAAAAACTTCCCAGGAGCCAAAACAAAACATGATTCTCAGAGGCAGCAGAAGTTTACAAAAAAAGTCCTCAAATCCAAAGAAACAACTTCCAACATGAGAATTACTGAAGCCGTCTCAAATGCCCAAGAATTGTTCTCCATCCTAAGAGATTTAGAATCCCCCGTGCACCCTATCTCTAACGTCACTAAAGACACTCCCTGGCACAACAAAATTCAACAAACCTTAACAAATAAACTCACACAACTTCAGGAGAAAATTAAAGCAAACTCGACAGTCACTCCCAAACAAGTCAGATCTTCCCCAGAACAATTCAACCCCTATCACCCAACAGTCCAACCGTTCAAATTCAAACTGATCTCAGAACTAGAATTAGTTAACATTATCGCAGGCCTCAAGCCATCCCGCTGCATGGGTGACATCTGCCCTGCCACTTTGGTAAAGAATGCGCAGACCTTCTGATCCCCCTGATCACTGCCATTGTAAACTCGTCCAATAATACCTGCACCATCCCGACCTTCCACAAAGAGTAATGGATCACCCCCCTCCTCAAGAAACCTTCCTTGGACCCCACTATCCTCACCAATTATAGACTCATCACCACAGTGCCTTTCCTTTTGAAAATCATTGATAAAGTAGCTTACACCCAAATCCAAGCCGTCTTGGAAACCCACCATATCCTCAGCCCTCGCCAGTCCGGCTTCCGCCCTGCCATGCGACTGAAACAGTACTCCTCAAATTGAACAATCAGCTTGATGAGGCCAATGATGCAAGAAAATGTTCTCTCCTTCTCCTCCTGGACCTATCAGCGGCTTTCGACTTAGTCAACCACCAAACCCTCTGTAGCCACCTCACTAAGGATACAGGTTTCTCCCTCGAAGCAGCCAAATGTGTTGCTTCCTTGCTGGCCATCAGATTCTCCAGGGTCTTCTCTGATGAAGCATCAGCCACACCCACTGCCATATCTTGTGGGTTGCCCCAAGGTTCATGTGTCTCGCCCATCTTGTATAACATTTGCACCAAACCACTATTTGACTACCTTGATACTCTGCGTATCACTTTCACTAACTATGCTGATGATACCCAGATCCTCACCTCCCTTTTGTGTGATTATAACTAGGACTCTGACAATGTAAACAAAATCTACAAAATAATTCAACTTTGGATGGCCCAACATAGTCTATATTTGAATGACGAAAAGCTCCTCATATTTAGGACTCCACGCCTTGACCCAGCATTCAGGTTCTTCACCATTGATGGCCATACAATTCCAGTCTCACCAAAGCGTTTAAAGTCCCTGGGGGTCTACCTTGATGCCTCACTAAGCATGTCACACCAATTCAGCCACATCACCGCTTCTGCAGCTTACGCTACCAAACTGATTCAAGCAAGCCAACACTTTCTATAATCTGGAAACCGCCTCACCATCGCACAAGCCGTTGTAGGCTCAAAATTGGATTATTGTAATACCTTGCTTTGATGCTCATTTTACAAAAGCATAAATAAGCCCCAGGTCATGCAGCACTGGACTTAAGCAAATTTGACCACATCACTGAAGCTCTGAGATATGTACACTTGGCACTCCGACCCATTACCCCCTTCTATACCACATTGCAAAATCATCTCAGCCAAACTAGCCTGCTCACCTAACACCACCATCGCACTGCACCAGGCCCTCTTGCTTCATTTGAAGACCTTAGCCTACTCCTCTCGACTAACTTAAAACCATCCACCCAGCTGACCATCCTAGATGACTTCAATCTAGGTTACAAATACCCCAGGGACTCAGAAGCGGCATCCCTTGCCAAAATCATGACTGCCTTCGGATGCACCCAACTTATACATTCATGGCCGAACACTTAATTGGATTCTCGATCATAATTGTAACATCTTCATCCTCTCTAACACACCCGTCCCCTGGAATAACCACCACTGTATTAGCTTCGTTATCCCCATCCCACCCAGCCAACCAGAAAGGCCCAGGTTGCTGCCCCCTATAATAGCTCATAGCTCCCGCAATCTTACTTCCATTGCTGTACACCCGTATGCCCACAAACCTTGACACCAAGGCACTTGTGGCTCACTAAACACTATGCTTACCAAAGGTATACAGATTCTCGCCCCACTCAAGCCATGGAAATCCAAGAACCCTAAGCGCAGGAACTCCTGGTTCACAGCCGAACTTGGATCTCTACGGAAGCCGCCTGGCAGAAACTTCCCAGGAGCCAAAACAAAACATGATTCTCAGAGGCAGCAGAAGTTTACAAAAAAAAATCCTCAAATCCAAAGAAACAACTTCCAACATGAGAATTACTGAAGCCGTTTCAAACGCCCAAGAATTGTTCTCCATCCTAAGAGATTTAGAATCCCCCGTGCACCCTATCTCTAACGTCACTAAAGACACTCCCTAGCACAACAAAATTCAACAAACCTTAACAAATAAACTCACACAACTTCAGGAGAAAATTAAAGCCAAACTCGACAGTCACTCCCAAACAGGTCAGATCTTCCCCAGAACAATTCAACCCCTATCACCCAACAGTCCAACCGTTCAAATTCAAACTGATCTCAGAACTAGAATTAGTTAACATTATCGCAGGCCTCAAGCCATCCCGCTGCATGGGTGACATCTGCCATGCCACTTTGCTAAAGAATGTGCAGACCTTCTAATCCCCCTGTTCACTGCCATTGTAAACTCGTCCAATAATACCTGCACCATCCCGACCTTCCTCAAAGAGTAATGGATCACCCCCCTCCTCAAGAAACCTTCCTTGGACCCCACTATCCTCACCAATTATAGATTCATCACCACAGTGCCTTTCCTTTTGAAAATCATCGATAAAGTAGCTTACACCCAAATCCAAGCCGTCTTGGAAACCCACCATATCCTCAGCCCTCGCCAGTCCGGCTTCCGCCCCGCCATGCGACTGAAACAGTACTCCTCAAATTGAAGAATCAGCTTGATGAGGCCAATGATGCAAGAAAATGTTCTCTCCTCCTCCTCCTGGACCTATCAGCGGCTTTCGACTTAGTCAATCACCAAACCCTCTGTAGCCACCTCACTAAGGATACAGGTTTCTCCCTCGAAGCAGCCAAATGTGTTGCTTCCTTGCTGGCCATCAGATTCTCCAGGGTCTTCTCTGATGAAGCATCAGCCACACCCACTGCCATATCTTGTGGGTTGCCCCAAGGTTCATGTGTCTCGCCCATCTTGTATAACATTTGCACCAAACCACTATTTGACTACCTTGATACTCTGCGTATCACTTTCACTAACTATGCTGATGATACCCAGATCCTCACCCCCCTTTTGTGTGATTATAACTAGGACTCTGACAGTGTAAACAAAATCTACAAAATAATTCAACTTTGGATGGCCCAACATAGTCTGTATTTGAATGACGAAAAGCTCCTCATATTTAGGACTCCACGCCTTGACCCAGCATTCAGGTTCTTCGCCATTGATGGCCATACAATTCCAGTCTCACCAAAGCGTTTAAAGTCCCTGCGGGTCTACCTTGATGCCTCACTAAGCATGTCACACCAATTCAGCCACATCGCTGCTTCTGCAGCTTATGCTACCAAACTGATTCAAGCAAGCAAACACTTTCTATAATCTTGAAACCGCCTCACCATCGCACAAGCCGTTGTAGGCTCAAAATTGGATTATTGTAATACCTTGCTTTGATGCTCATTTTACAAAAGCATAAATAAGCCCCAGGTCATGCAGCACTGGACTTAAGAAAATTTGACCACATCACTGAAGCTCTGAGACATGTACTCTCGCTCCCTGTCAGAGAGAGGATTACTTTCAAAATCCTCTCTATTACCCACAAATGTCTATCCAACAATGCCCACCTTATCTAACCCATAAAATGACTCCTCATACATCATACAGGCCTCTAAGATCCATCCAGAGCCAATTTCCAGAAATGCCTAAAGACCCATCTCTTCAATTATCCCTATACAAATGTACCCAATGTCTGTAACCAGTGTCTAGATGCCCCGGACTTTGTGTGCTTATACAAATGAAAAAACCCATAAATTAATAAATAAATGTAGTCTTGCTAAAATCAGCAAACAAGCCTTTTTGCCTATATTTCCCAGGTTTGGGATTTCTTGTGCCACTACATCATGTTTGTGCTTCTCCTTAGTTAAATTATGGAAACAGATAAAAAGTGTTTATTTAGCCCTCTCTTTCCTTATGGACTGTCGTAATTTAGATGTATCCTGGCAGGGTATTAGTGCTATCAGATTTATTTTGTGTACATTTATTTATTGTGTAATTTTGCTTCTTTTAGGGTGTCATTACGAATTTGGTGGCAAACTCATCTACCGTTACCAGCACTGAGCCTCCTGACATTACCATGGGATTGCAAGTGGTGATAGAGCGGTTTAAACCTCAATTTTTAGAGTCCATAGGACTCCATGTGGATTTGCTGTGCATTTACCACGAGGATTAGAACTGTGTGGTAAATCTACTGATTCCTGGAGGGAAAGTGGAGATTTCACCTCCAGCTTGTTGGGGGGCGGGGGATCCTCCATTTTACCTCTAAACTTGTAATTTGGCAGTGTAGTGAAAGTGGCAGTAATTCTGCTACTGCACAGAAAAAGGACAGCAACGGAATTACTACTGCAACGACCAACTCGTAACAAGGCCTTTGGTTGGCATTTGGGTATAGTTCTTACCGTTTTAACTACTGTGTATTGCACACTTCTGCCTTCAGTTAAGTTATCACATTAAAATAACTTTTCAATAAATATAATAAATAAATCAGCAATGCCATTTCCGCTGATGTCAGTAGGATTAAAGTTTTTGTTGCATAATATCTTATGGTGATCTGGGGTTTCCGAAGTGCATGTGATACTACTTTATGTAATGCCATCAAGCACGTGATGCACTTTCTCCTGGATCTAGCAATTTGGTGAAATGATGTCTCTGAATGGGGATTCCCCTAACGTTTAACATCTATATCACACGTATCTGTAAATCATGAGATAAAGGCATCGTGCTCCTATGCCTGTATGTAATTTCATTGCTAAAATCATTAGGAATTTGTGACTGTTAGTTGTTTAGATGTCTTATATAAAACTGAACGTGCAGTGTTTGGTTGCCAACATCTGAACTGCTCCATGTTGAATGAAAAATCAAGCACATCTTCCATTAATGTCCATTCCATGCGGCAGTGATTTATGAATGATGATGGCCCTTATATCTCACTCTCATGAACGCAAAAAAAACCAGTGGCCGGAAGTTCTGATCCATTCGTCACCACTTTACAAAACAACTCTATGTGCAGGATTCTGAGTGGATGATGGGGCTAAATGGCTGTTCGGTGACAAATGTTGCCAAATAGCGTGAGTACTAGAGTGTAGGATGGCAGTGTCAAAGGCTCCCTCTCAATACCCAGCTAAACTCTTCCAAGTGGAGTTAAGGAGCAGCAACTATTGAGATTCCATAGGAGCGGGCATCTTCATAAAAAATAAACAAATCCATAACGATGGATAATCACCTAACAAGAAAGGAATGTTTTTAACTGTCTTATTTTAACTGTATTCTGGGTTCTATGATGATTTGGGTCGTGCATGGAAAGGGGGTAAGATGATGCGTCTGATCAAAAAGCTCCAAGAAGGTATTAAGGATAGCCAGAGAGGAGCAAGGTCCTCTAAGAAAGCCACAACTCTGTGATAGAAACATGGGCTGCACTGCAGATGGATGCATGATATGATATGATAGTTTATTAATATAGCGCCTATACACAATGTTTCAAAGCGCTTCAAGGCAAGGGCGGGAACAAGGGTAAATACAATTACATTTGTTAGGGAGAATTCTCTAGAATGACTAATTTCCCTTACCTGTTGAGTCCCTCAGCAGCTTTGCTGGATTTCTAGGATTTATTTTTTCACCTGGTAAGAGTGTGAGCCTTTTTTCCCACTCTTACATGTGTTTTTGCTGTGTGTTGGTCATGGACTACGGAGTCTCACGCACTCCATAGGCATAATCCTTTTTACTGTGTGTCACACAGCACCTTTAGTGCAGTGACACAGGGTTGTCTTTTTAGACTTCCCACTTTTCAACTCCATTTAGACTTCCCACTTTAAACTCCATTTTCTGGGACTGACTACGGTCTCCCAGAACATGTAAAGTTGCCATTGACTTTACTAGCCCTTTTAAATTAACAGACCCAGTACAACCCATCTTCCAATAGAGTACTGGAAGGGTTAATAGTTATCCCTTTTTGTCTGATTCTCATGGAACATTATTTCGTTTCCCTTTCTCTAAGATTTGGCTGGTGGCAGTGGTATCTACAATTTTAGTCTGCCGCGAGCTATGAAAATAGCCTCGGTAACGTTAAAGGCTATAGTGGTAGCCTCAAACTCTAACCCGCTGGACCACATTTATTTTTATTTGGTTCCTGCCGGCTTATTCGCCATTTCTTTTCGTAAAGGTCTTTCTCGTGTTTTACTCTGCGTGCCAAACCAGGTTTGGTTCCTTTGTTCACCGCCCTTTGGCGCGCTTCTACACAGAAGCCCTCTTTAAGCGCCTGAGTGTCTGAGTGGGCAGGATGTGAGGGAGGGGTTTGATGCTTCCTGCACAGGGTCTCCTTGGAGACCGAAATCACACTCCGGTTTGATTGGCTAGGTGGCTGTCCTACCCTGCTGTGTGATTGACAGTCAGGCTGTGTGAATGGGGGAAAAACTGCTTAAAAGCAGGTATCTGGGACTTGGAAGGCATAGTCGCCACTGGAACGAGAGAACCAACGAGGAGCTGAAGGAAGACAACTGCTGCAACTACTGAACATCGCAGTGAAGCCCTGCTGCAGGTCCGAATCGCCCGAAACTCCGACGACAGAGAAGATCTGCAAGGAATTTTCTTCCCTTGAGCTTGGTGGGGCCAACCACCTCGCCAAACACCAAATGCCGGCCTCCCTCTCCTGGTCAAATTTGCTGTGCCTCGCTGCAGTGAACCGGATAGCCAGGAGGAAACGAACCTGTTTGGGTTTTAAGGAGCGCACCTTTTATTCAACGCTTTGCTCTGCTGCTGGCTTCTTCCCTGGGCAGTACAGGACCCTCCAGGCTTCCTCCTTCTTGTCACCACGACAGTCACTTCAGGAACCATGAGCCTGCAGGAACTGCCAGGAACAACCGCCTCAGCTACAGCATTCTTTTTCATTTTTCATTAAGGTACTGTGCAAATCCGGTTGTTCGTTCCGTCCGACCGCGGTGAAAGTGTTTGAAATCTTTCGCCTTTCCGAAGGCTTGTCCTTCTCTTCTCCTTTGAATAACTTTTCCTCTGATCAACTTTGTTTTGAACTCTTGGCAAAGACTTATCCGCAAACTACTCTGAACTGTGTGATCCTCTGCAAAGACTCTGAACTATTAACATTGGCCCAGTTCTATTGACTTGAATCCTAGTTGTAGTGAGCCTTTTCTAGATTGCCCTGCCTATCACTTGTTGGTGTTGTTGATTTTTGGATAACCTTGTCTTTTCCTCCCCTTTAAATTGCTGGAGTGCCATTTTGCTCACACTTCATTTTGAGCTTAACCTATCCAGAATTGATTGGGACTTATTGTAGTGTATTAAGATTGTGATTTTCTGCTGTTTTATACAGTTAACTGCTTTACAACTGATGGTGTAAATAAATGTATATTCTTTTACTCAGAAACCTTGAATCAGTGTTTGTTTGAACCATAGTAATTGCTGTCCTCTGTGTAACTTCTGATACTGCTCACTTTACTCTTGAGATAAGTCTGGCTGCTCAGCCATCGCTACCACTTTACTGTGTAGTATAGGCTTGTACCAAAGGTGAAATCATACTTACACTTGTAGTCTTAATTGTGTGTGGTGTTCCCAAAGGGTACTGCATATGATTTTTCCTAACAGCATTCTTACAAGCCTTGAACAATAAGGATGTGAAATTAACTATCGTACTCGGCCTGACGACATTTCAGATAGTGCAAGAGCTAAGACATAGATTAGTTAGGGAGGGGGAGAGTGGTAAGGAAATGGAAACAGACAGGTGACTACCGTACTAGGCCTGATGACATTTCTGGTAGAGCCGGAGAAAAACAAAAGGTGAGGGAGAGGGGTGCAGAAAGGGAGTGAAGGAACACAACAAGCAACTATCGTACTAGGCCTGACGACATTTCAGATAGTGCTGGGGGGGGGAACTAAAGGGAGGGGAGAGGATACAGACGAGGTTGCTATCATACTAGGTCCAGGGACAATTCTGATAGAGTAAGTGCATAGAAGAAAGAAAAAGGAGGAGAGGAGGAGATAAGAAAAGGGAGAAAGGGAGAGGAGGAGAGAACAGAGAGTAAACAGTCAAAAAGAGTGGAGAAGCAAGAGAGGAGAGCAAATACAATTGCTGAGGTCAGTAGTAACACATAATGTTGCAAGCCAGGATACAGGATAAAGATGCAAATAGCATGATTCAGGGGCACCATGAGTACAGGATGCAAAGGAAGTCCAGCATGAGAGTTGAGAAAGAGTGATGCACCGTGAATCAATAAAGTCCATAAAAGTCAAATCCAGCATTTGCCACAAGACGTTGATGGTGAAACCAGAATGTATCAGGACAGACTCCTGCAGAAGTAGGCTGGCGGGGGGTGGGGAGGGAGAAGGATAGAAGAATCAAGGAAAACAGGCAAACCTGTGTGCGAGGGAACATCACAAGGGGACCAGGGAGGGTGGGGATGGCCTGTGGTGAAAGAGAGAGTGTGAGGGGGCATGTTGCAGTAAGTTAAATTTGATCTTGTGGGATAGTGGGCTTTGCCTGAAAAGGAATTGTTGGTATTTATGTCTTTATGTATTTAGAATGGGAAATCACTTGATACACTTTCATTTGTCTATTAAAAAATGTGCCATGTTATTCCATTATGTGGTTATGTCGCTTATTTAGTTTATTTTTGCTAAGAAAAATGTTTTTTTTCTTTTTTTTTCTTTTTTTATTTTGTAAGTAATGTTGATTGTAACATTTCTTGTTAGAACTATGTACACTTAAGTAAAATTAAAAAAATAATAATACATTACCCATAAAACAATTGAAAAATGTTTAAAAAATTTCAGTAAAATAAAACAATAATAAACACATCGAAAGCACATTGAAAAACACCATAAAAACAAATTCATAAAAAACAAGTGAGATAAAAATAAGAATGTGTTCATCATTTCAAGACAACGGCCCTCATTAAAAGTTTTCCGGTACCACTTTAGTACTGTTTCCGTGACTTGGCAGATTCCAAGTGGCAGAAAAGCCTGTGAATCCACATTCTATGGAATCCCACAGGACTCCATGGGGGGATGTATCTGTATTCTGGCATTTCAGTGCACATGACATTTCTGAAATTTCAGTGCACATGAAAAGCACATTTGACTCAATCATTGAGGCCCTTGCCGCCATGAGCACTAGCCTTATTAAACTCGAAACGCTCTCAAAGCAGTGGTTTAATGACAATGTTCCTACCCTTAGGCACCGCCTGGCGGAAACAACCATCTCCAGTTCTGTTAGCCGAATACAAATGTGCAGTCAAAAAGTTTAAAACTGCTGCTATTCAGGCAAAATCTGCCTATTACAATAATCACATTGTTAAAACAAAATCTAGCTCCAAGGAGCTTTTCTCGATCCTGCGGGACTTCTAATACGCATATTACTGCTCAGATACCGCAAGACAACACTTGGTATCAAACAATTCATGACGCTTTCTCGGCAAAGATCAACTCTCATCTGGAGGCAAGTGCTTTAACACAGAACAATGTCACATCGGTCCCTTCTCCACCAGCATCAGTTTCTATGCCTACCGCCATGACCGAACAGCTCAGCTCCCCGCAGCCGTCATGCGCGGCTTCTGAACAGCTCTGCTCTAGTCCATTGTCACTGCCTCTCCCTCCATCTTTACTGGGCCCAGTTGACAATACCTCTACCCAAAAGCCCTCTTTTTCTTTCACCCCGTGTACTGTGTCTGAGGTGACAAAGATCATTCTCGACATGAGGCCAACTCTAGATTGTTGGTGCAGTCTCTTGAGATCATTGGTGCATGGGTGACCAAACTGATTAATCAGTCCTTTAGTGAGAGTCGGGTACCTACCAACCTGAAGGGCGTGATCCAAGGACTGCCCTTCCCGCCAAACAACAAGCACCTGAATCGTGCTCCTTCACTCTGTTGCTCTGTTGGAGGCCCAACGCCCTTCTGGTTACCTTTAAACTGGTACTTGCCATTTCTTCTACAATAGTAACACCAATGCCAACATTGCCTTATTATCTTGCTTCTCGTGTAACCTCTAATATAACCTCCACTTTACCATATGTACATATATTATATGACCTTACCTTCTGTGCTGTTGGCCTAATGTCCTTGTCCTGGCTGTGGAGACCATGTACACAACCCTGAATGTCCCTAATCCCCTTTGAGATTTCTCTCTCTGGTTGTCTGTCGTTAGATCTCATAGTACAATGAACTTGCAACCCGTTTTCCAGTGTGACATTCTCCTTCCCCCTGGCAGGATGATCCTTCCTTCCATATTGGGTTTGGCCTCTGACACCCCTAGTCTTCTGGTACGTTCCCCCCACTAGGTGCTTAGCCGCCATTTGATTTGAGCTTTTCATGTTGTACTAATTCTATGTGGGGAAACAAACACAAAAGTCGATAGTACCCCTCCCATCTGGATGGTATGGGTGGACAACCTTTGCACTACCAGAATGGGAGACTTCAAGGTTAAGACTGCAAAATCACCTCAACCCAGTTGTGGATTTATCCCCACCCACTGTACCCTTCCAGCCATCAGTATGTCACGTGGAATCAGTTGCCCACTTAATCTACTCATGTATAGCCAGTGTGGTGCCTTCTTAATTAAGGATTGTGAGCTCTTGCAAACCCTCCATCACTGTGATGTCACTCCCAGCATTATTACCACCAAAGGGGCATCTTTCATCAGGAGGTGGAGAATGGACCCTCCATTAGTCAATGATGGGTGTCAGAGGCAAGAAGTCTTAGATGGCTGTGTCGATTGCTTATCAAGGCTCCTTTTGACCCAACTGCTGCATTTACATTTGGACCATTCAAGAAACAGCTGCCTGCCCCTCCACAAACTGTGGTATCCTCAGGGAGTGGCTGGTGTTTATCAGCATGGATTAATAGGTCAGCTTAGTACTGTTAGAGCTGGCTCTTCTCTCCTCTGTTGTATTACAGCTTGACCCCAATGCATCCAAGGAAGCCTACGGATCTTTGTATGTTCTCTATTAAAGGAATCCTTTAGTAAATTGATTATCAGTCTCATGATAGAAATCTGGTTTGTCACAAATCCACTAGCTATTCATACATTTACCATGATCAGCTAGTTCTAGATCACTTAAGTTATTATGATTCATGGGTCCAGCTTCTGGTCCATCATATGTCCAAGCTGCTCCTCCATACTTGGCTTGTCAATTTCAATGGTGGAATTTGGGTCCTTGTGGGGGAAGCAAGAGTGTGTTAGCTACCATAGCATTTGCAATAGCTGCCCGAGCCAACATAAACAGTTCTGCTTGCGTTGTGGGTCTTTTGGTGTCTACCATGACGTATTCTTCTGATGATATATAGGTGTGAATGCGATCTAGATTTGTTACAGGAAATTCAGAGTCAATTGATTGTAACATTTGCTCCTCAGTTTTGCTTGGCTGATTGTGAAAATAAGCTTTTAAGGTTTAACTTCATAACACATTTGAAGACATTGTTATACATTTCATAAAATATACATTTTCTAAGGAGCACCAGGCATAATCTCTATGTTAACACTTCTTTTTTCGTAATCCTCTAATATTCTATTGGAAGAGAATCAGTGCAATGCTCTTCTCCTTCTCTCTTAAAAAGCTCTCTTTTGCATTTGGATACAGTAATTATTCCCGCTTGTTAATTTTCATTGCTTTGTTTTTTGTCTGATTTGTTAAATGCTGGACGTCCACTGGGTATTCCCTTAAGTCTACTGTTTCTTGAAGTTAAGCTTTTTCAATAACATTCCGTTTTTTTTATGCCTTCTGTCGAAATATTAGTCAGTAGGCATAGATTAAATACATACATTTCATAAAGAAAAAAACATATAATTCTTAAAACCATCAAGCTACATACAATCAAACATTCTATACTAATTCGTTAAACTAAACCCAATTGATTTAAAACAGGTGATCAGCACGTTCAGAAAGAGTAAACAGGTCATCAAATATATACCAACAATACTTATAACATATACAAGTTAAAAAGAAGTGAACCTTATTCATGAAGCTAAACTCATCACTGCTGCTCACCTAAGACATGCTCTATATGCAAATCTTGCAACTGCAAATATTACAGATTCGACATTCATACTTTTGCAGAATAGCACGGCTTCTTGAATTGTCCTGATTCTAGTTGTATGGAGGATGCATCTTAAAAACAGTTTCTAAATATAATGGACAAGTCAATGCATAGTGTGCTTTAGATCCTACTCTGATCTTGCAATGCAGGCATTTATCTGATTTACCATTATGCCATTTGCGAAGTAATTAGGCAATCAGTAAAATCTCTAAATCTTCGCTTAACATATAAAAAACGCATTGCATTGGGTTTCATATTCTCCAGGTAACATACGTGACCTACAACTGCTTTGGTTTCCCAATATGAACATAGGAGCATGAGATTGTGTTTAGTAACTCCCTTTTGTGCATATCGTGGTATTCTTTCTTAATACCTAATTTCATATGTATATTGATCCTTGCAGGATTTAACTAAAGATATGTGTCCCGTAAGGCATGTAAGGAAAAGGAAATTCAAATATGAGTGACCCCTGGCAATGATTAGTTGCCCCCATGTCCGAGTAAATCAGTCAGAGCCTCCCTATATTTGCAAAATTTGTGGCACAGTCTGAAACTTTACCCAATACATAAGAGGTCTGAGTGACACTATTTGATCGAGATATGCAAAACCATGCTCTTCGTGAATATGAATTGTCGATGTACTTTTGGGGAATCCCAAAATGTTAAGAAGCTATTTTCAGTAACATTTAGATTTGGGCACTTTGACACACTTTCAGTAACATTTAGATTTGGGCACTTTGAATTACATTTGCACAGTTGGCATGGCCCCATATCTCTGCCCCATAAAGGTCAGTTTGTCTAGCTTGTAGTTGGTATGTTTCTAATTCTCCCACTTTTTGTAGTTGGAGATCCCACATCCCAGTACAGGCGTGTTTCACACCTAGATCGTCGAACATGTTCACTTGGTCGATTTTATGTTTATCACTCATCAGATTATGGGCAGGCATCTTTCTTTCTTGTTGAAAGCCTATATGTGATTTACCAGAAATTTGCTATCAACCCAATTTTTCAATCGCCCTAGACCCGTTCATGCAAAAACTTTCCCTTACTCATCGAGCAAAATAGGGCAATCATTTGTGGTTTACAACGCCTCTGCTTCTTATAGAGAGAGACAACCTCAGCCAAAATTCATGATTTTTTTAACAGATAAGGATGAGGTTATAGCATTAAAGAATCTTCCGAAATAGGCCCACTGGGATTTTATCCAGACTTGCCGATTTATTGTGTCAATAAAGCCTGAGCCGGCGGGCCATTACCGCCTAAGGTAATAAGCCTGAGCGGTTGGGAGCGGTGCCACTCTACTTTAAAAAAAAATGTTTTACTGTTCCCATACTTTTATTTTCAAGAGGAAATGTTCCTTTTAAAATAAAAGTGTAGGGATGTTATGACTTGCCATGGCCCATTCATACAAGGACGCAAGGACACCAGGCACATCTTTACTCTCTTTATTCTCTTTACAAACTGCCTTCCTCACCCCTTCCCCTTCCCTTCCTCCCACCTCTCCGTCTTCCGTTCCTGGTTTCGTTTCCCCTTAAAGGGGCAGGGTCCCTTTGCTACATAACATCACCCCCTTACTTATCATGGAAGTGCAGTGCCTACATTTCTTCAATGAGGCTTGGTGCCTGTGTCGTCATCCGGTGCCTGTAGCGGGGGGTCCTAAGGCGGTTCAGGGGGTGCCTCTCATCTTTTAGGTTCTCCCTCTTCGAGGGGCGTATCTTCTTCCGGGTCCTCTTGGAACATCTTGTGAAAGAAAGATGCGTTCCTTGTTATTTCCCCTTGGTTCCCAGGGCGGCAATCATCGAGCCCTAGGGGCTCTGGTCTGTATCGGGAGTCGGTTTTCCTGTTCTGCTCTTGTCTGTCTAGCACGATCTCGCCCATGGGAATTTGGGGTTCTCTGGCTCTCCGTTTCTGGTCGGCCCACTCCTTGGCTTTCTTTCTTTTCTCTGCCTCTCGCTTTCTTATTTTGGCGACCTCTGCCGGGGTATAGTCTTCCAGCTGTGGTAGTCTGGTTTGCGGTTTGTATCTGATCATCAGTTCGGCTGGGGTGTGCATCGATAGCCCTCAGCATTTGGGAGATGGCTTGATGCATGGAGGTTTGGTCAGCCACAGCTTTTTGGCGAGTCCGCTTGATGTTTGCCATAAAGTGCTCCACCATGCCATTGGCTTGTGTCCACAGTGGTGTGATCCTCTGATGGTGGAACCCGAAGTGTGCTGCAAACTTCCCGAACTCCTGTCCTTGGAAAGGTAGGCCGTTGTCAATTTTCACCATGTTAAGGATGCCCCATTCGCTGAATAGCTCATCCACCACGGCTACGACTTGGTGGAATGCCGTGGACTGCACGTGTTTCACTAGGGGGAATCTAATGTATTCATCGATCGCCATTAGTAGGTGACCTCTTTCTTCCAGCGGGCCGTAGAAGTCAAGTGCTACTCATTGCCATGGTCCCTCGGGAGGGGGACTGTCTGGAGTGGGCATGGAGGTGAGCTTGCAGCGTTTATCTGTCATGGGTCACAGTGCCTCAATGTGTCCTCGACTATTGTGTCCATGTGTGTCCATGTGTGGGAACCAGACCTGGTTGCTCAATACCTTCTTTCTGTTGGCTATGCCACGGTGTCCCTCGTGCTCAAACATGACGAGGGGTTTCTTGAGGCTTTTGGGGGCCACCACTCTATTTCCTCTCAATTTCATTCCTTGATTTGTCGAGGCCAGTTCGCCTGTCTGCTTCCACCCCTCCCCCGGTTCAAAGTTTTCTGTGGCCACCTGGTGCCACCTGTTGGTGTTCATGAGTTGGATGGTTGCTCTCAACGTAGGGTCAGCTTGGCTTCATTCCACAAACTGTCTTGTTGTGATTGCTGGGGGAAGGGCGTTCAAGGACAGGTATGCAATGTATTCTTCTGCTTCACCCTGCATCTCTGTGTCCGGGGGCTTGTCTGGGTGTCTCGATAGGTAGTCGGCTGGATTGGCTTCGCCTCCAGGTTTGTGGACGATGGTGTAGTCGTACTCCTGAAGGCGGATGCCTCAATGTTCGATGTGTGGCGGCATCTTTATCTTCGGGTTTCCAAATAGGGCTAGGAGGGCTTGGTGATCAGTGATCAGCACGAAGGTCCTTCTGATGATGAAATGGTGGGATTATTCACATGCCCAGACCGCCGCCAGGCTCTCACATTCTGCCTTGGAGTAGGCTTGCTTAATGGGGTTCAACGCTCGGCTGGCATACGCGACCACGTGCATTTCAGTTTTCTGTTGCGGATTGGTCTGGGCTAATATGGCTCCTGGGCAGACGGGACGGGAGTCCACAGTTATTTCTGTGTCCCAATGTGAAATATGCTAGCTGGCGATTGGTCGCTAGTTCTTGTTTAATCATGGAGAATGCTTGTTGGCACTGTTCCTCCCAGGTGAACGGTTGGTCCTTCTTTAGCAGTTGTCGTAAGGGGCTGGTGAGTGTCGCGTAGTGGGGAAGATATCGTGCACAATATCCTGCCATGCCTAGGAATGAGAGCAGTTTGGACACATCTTTCGGGCTCATCAGGTTGACAATGGTGCTAATTTTGTCAGGGTCTGCTCTGATGCCTTGGTCCGAGAAGATGTGACTAAAGAAGCACAGACTGTGTTTGTTGACTTTACACTTGAGACCATTGAGTGTGAGACCGGCTACCTGGAGGATGTGGCATACCTGCTTCAGTGCCTCGTCATGTTGGTCCTGTGTTACTCCAAAGACTAAGATGTTGTTGCTGTAGTTAAAAACGTTAGTCACTGGGATAATCAATCTGCGAATGGTCGCTTGGAATATTTCGTTGATGAAATTCCAAAGTTCAGACTTTTATAGCGGAAGAGGCCTTCATGTGTCGTAAAGGTTGTTATTGGTCTGATTCAGGATCGATAACTAGCTGGTGATAGCCTTGGTTCATGTCCAATTTCAAAAACCTGGTGGCCTGGTTGAGTCTCACCAGCATATCCTCGAGGTTTGGTCCTGGGTGCCTCTGCTGTTGGATGGCCGCGTTGGAGATTCTCATGTCGACACAGAGGCGAAGGTGTCTGTCCACCTTGGGGATGACTACTAGTGGGGATACCCACGGGGTGGGCCCTTCTGCTCTCTTGATGATGTCGTTGTTGAGTAGTAGCTGCAACTCGTGCGCCACCTTGGCTTGTAGGTGGAACCCAATTCTTCTGGGGTGTTGCAGTATGGGCCACACTGAGGGGTCAATGTGTAGTTTGATCACAGTATCTTTCAACATGGCAACGCCCTTGAACATGTTGGGAAATGTGACTCTCAATGTCTCGAGGTCGAGCGCCTTCTGGGATATGGCTCGTATGGATTGGGCATTTGGTGGGAATCATTGCATCATCTCCAACTGGTCGTAGCAGATGTCTATTAGGTGTAGCGCGATGGCTGTCTTATAGCTCAGGAGGCATCTCCCTGTTACTGGGCTGTGGACGACGTGGATCGTTACTCGCACCCTTCTACCTCTGTGTACTAGATCACACAGGAATTGACCCTTGGATGTCAGTGGTAGAGTTGTGCCCCATTGGAAGATGTGGGCTTGGAATGGTCGCAGGGGATATTCCTCGACGAGTGCTTCGTATATTTTCTGGTTCATCACTTTGACCGGTGCCCCGGTATCAATAAGAAACGGTGTGTTGATCCTTCCCAGATGGACCGTCATTCGGTGCGCTGCGCTGTCATCAGATGAGTCACTGATAAGTTGTTCTCTCTGGGGGCGGAATTATTTAATGAAGCTCTTGATGTCCTTTCCAACTAGGTTGGTGTAGATGTTTAGCTTGTTTAGCTTGTTTGGCGCATCTTGGTTTCCCACGGCTCTCATAAATTCTTCAAATTCGTCCATCCATTCCTGACATCTCTGTCCTTGGTTTTCTTGGGGTTCCAGTGGGAAAGGATTTGCGCTGCGTAAAAACGATATGGGGTCCGTGGTGTAGGTGGTGTGGCGGCATCTGCTCCAGTGCTTCCTGATTGAAACATTTTTGGGGTTGGTCAGGGTAGTGACATGTTGGCCAACTCTATGACTGTCTTGGGCTTTGTGGCAGTGTCGGCTGGCAAGCTGCCTTCACTTTCCACGCATGTAGCACCTTGGCGGTTGGTTGTGCTGTGTTTGTGGGACTCTGATGCACTATTGTTTTGTGCGTGATCCTCGAGTTCTAGGGGTATGTCTTTTTCCTCATAAGTACTCCTCGTTTTCGAGTATTTTTCTTGGTGTTTTTCCTCTGTATTGACAATGTTCGCTTTAAATCATCCTCGCTTTGAAGGGGCTTTCTTAATGTGTTTTCTCAGTATTTGCAATCTGCACTTTCAGTACTCCTCGCTTTCAAGTGGCTTTCTTAATGTGATTTTCTCTGTATTTGCAATCTTCACTTTAAATAATCCTCGCTTTTGAGTGGCCTTATTAATGCAATTCTCTCTGCATTGGTAGTCCTCCCTTTACATCCGGCTTGCACGCGTATTCTTTTCACACATGCCCGCCCCTCCAGTTGCCTCTGTACCTTCCCACAGCCATCTGATGCTGCGCCATGCGTGGTCTCTGTCACTGGCAGCGTTGCTGGGTGTTCTCCGTTCCGGGCTGGTCTTCTTCCTGTCAGCCGCTCTGCTGGGCTTCTTCTTCCTCCTAGCTGGTTGGTCGTCCTCACTGGCAGGTCCGCTGGCCCCTCCTGGGTTTCCACGGCCTGGTACTCCTCACGGGTGGCTCTGGTGGGATTCTTCGTTCTCCTTTGCTGGTCAGTCCTCCTTGTCGTCTGCTCTGCTGGGCTACTTCATCTACCTGGGCTGGTTGGCATCCTCATTGGCAGCTCCTCTGGGCCTCCTTCCCTCAGCGGTATGCCATGCACCTCTTCCGTCGCTTCTGCACCTTGGCCCTCCTCGCCTTGTCAGGATGCACGCGTCCCCTCCTCACGGGACAGTGGCGTGGGCTGCTGCTCTCGTCGCCAGTTGTTATGACTTGCCGTGGCCCATTCATACAAGGACGCACAGACACCAGGCATGTCTTTACTCTCTTTATTCTCTTTACAAACTGCCTTCCCCCTCCCTTCCTCCTGGCCCTCCGTCTCTCATTCCTGGTTTCGTTTTCCCTTAAAGGGGCAGGTGCCCTTTGCTACATAACAAGGGAGAAGTTGAAACTTGCCCTTCAATGCACTGCACTAAACATTTCCTTAAACATCAGGTGTGTTTGTTTGGGTGTTTAGATTGTGTGTGGCACAGGGAATGGCTATGGGATTTGTGAGGAGCAGGCCAGTAGGGAACATAGTGCCACTACTTCTATTCGTACACTATAACCACTGGGGATACACCCCATGGAAGGCTGTAGGAGGTGAATGTGACTGGATTTTTGATTGACCTACAAGTAGTAGATACAATGGAGGGCTGCACATCTGTTGTTTGAGATGCTTATGTCAGCAAAACATGTAATTCTCAATTGCTTTTGCCATGCTTTGGCCATGCATTTACCTTAAAGGTGAAGAAACTTTAAACATGTGCAGGGCGGAAGGCAACATGGTGACATTTAGTGGATGCTTGATGGAGGGGCAACGTGTCTGGCATCTAGTGGTGACTCTTTCCAAATATACATGTATTGCATGCACATGGTTTTTGCAGACTGTCCGGGATGCTCTTAGCAAGATGGACAGTCTGGGAGATGCAAGATGGGAGCCTGTGAATTGGAAGTCACTTGGGCACACACGTAGATTGCACTAATGTATTTATAGCAACATGTCACAATTTTCTGCAGACATAGGTATGCACATTCGTACAGTGATGGGTGTCCCTTGCCCATCTTTTGTAGTGTCTCAGGCAGCTGAAGAGGGACCTTCCCCATTGGACCAGAGGATGAAGTGCATGCCAGAGCCAAGACCTCTAAGTGGCACCGTAGACCAAACACATTCTCAATGAAATCCAGGGGGCGGGGAGCATGTGCCTAGGGTTGTGGACTTAACCAGTTTGTGTAATGTTGGGCATCTAATTTAATCTTGCATTGCCTAGCCTCTCAAAACTGCCAGTCCCTAAACCATTCAAAATTGTCAGTCCTTCAGAGAGATTTCCTTCTCAGGGTATGATCTTCAAAACAGCGTCACTCATGGTTTCACTGGCTATAGTGTTGCTTCCACTATAATAGTGAGCATTGATATATTGCACACCACAGGCACTTTATTCTTTTTATCTCTAATGGCAACACTTTTTAAAAACCATGCCCCTATCATCTCAATCTGTCTGGATACAGACACCTTCCTGGTAGCCTCTAATCTGCATCCACTATCCATGCTATGGTATGTGTAGCTTTCGCCTTCCCGCCAATTGGTCTCCTCTATCCATGCTTGAGCACGTTTGCTTTCTGTGAGGCAGCAAATGTGAGTTTGCTGTCTGTTCTGGGTTACATACAATCCTGCATTAAAAAGTCTCGTAAATCTATGCTAGAAGAGAAGTAACCTCTTTGTAGACTGATAATGTTGGCCTTCAAATGGTCCTTGTTTATCATTCTGATTAGAGAAAGCCTGAATAGGGTAAGGGGACTTGAAGGGAGTAAACATCCTAATTTCTAACGCTGTAAGGCAGCATATCAACCTATGGGTTGTGATTGTGGCGGGGGGGGGGGCAGATATTCTTGATCACTTCATTCCTTTTGGTTTGGTGGAGGGGGCCCCCGAAGATGTCCATGCCCAGGGCCCCAAAAGTGCTTAAGATGGCCCTGGGTGCTGTCCTGACATCTGCCTGACATCTGAATCTTTGGAAGTGCCTTTGTCCCCGATGGAGGTGGAGGTCCGTATAGAGACATATGAGGTGCAATGGAGGGGGTTGTGCTGAGGCTTTCATCATGGGGTCTCTCTCTGGACTGTCAGAGAGATTGGGCCTCATTACAAGTTTGGAGGTAATGGGGAAAAAGGTGCAGTAATTGAACAACCGCCAATGTTAACGCACCGCAAAATTACAAGCAATACAAAAACGGTGTCATTGCTTTGCTGCTAATTTCTCCGGAGTAATTAGTGCTACACAAGTTACAGCAAAAAACTGTCCTAATTCCTCCAGTGCAAATTCAACCAGAGGAATTAACACCAAAAAGCAAAACAGTAATTACACCATATTACACGGTAAAATACTGCCAAAATAATGACAAAAACAGGCAATAATCCTCAAAAAAATCAATGCAGTTACCTCCATCTCAGAGATGTAGATACATGCACCCACCCTCTGGAATTCGATCTGAGTGTCAGCTCAGAATTCCCCACAATTCTCTAATTTTGCAAATCTCTGAAAACATGACCCTTTCAACAACACCTGACTAAGGACTAATCGCAATGGATGCCCATATCGACGCACAGACCTCACAGCACTGTGCCACTGTTAAAAAATGGCAGCCCAAATGCAGGCTGCCCACAATGTACAGTGTTTGGGGTTTTGTTATGGTTGCAGCATGTTTGTACCGGTGACCTAATTCGTACTCTTTTTCAGACAAGTGTCGCGCTTGTGTGCTTTAGGTTTGGGAAGGATCAACCCCCTCCTTCCCTTGGTATCAATAGGGTTTGTTGTTTAAACACAGTTAGACTGCGCCACTCAAAACGATGTTTGCACAGAATAAATTGTCCACTCTTATTGTCATTGATGTTCAAGCAAATTTATTAGTTAATTTGCTTTCCTTGCCCTTCGAATAATGTTGACACGTGTTTCAGCCTCACAAGGGCCTTTCTCCAAACAAAAACTCATTTAAGGGCAATATAGTTCCTAGATAGTCCTTACTATCCGTACATATAACTCTATACAAAAAAGCATTCCCAATACATATGTAAAACATTGACATATGTTCATAGCAAATCATGAATATGACGTCATGGCGTAAGAATATGCATTTGTGCATGTAAGTATATCAAATAATCAATAAATCGCATGAATCAATGAGTCGAATGCATCACAAGGAGGGAAAGGAAAAATTGGGAGAGAGAAAGATAAAGAAAAAGAAAAAGAAAAAAAGGAAAAATATTTGTTAAAAAATATGAAAAAGGAAAAGAAAAAGTCAACATGCTTTTCTGCAATACTGGCTGTACTAAAATAAGTTCCAAAATTAATCAACTTCATTTAATAAATAAGGTCCCCAAGCACCTGCATACTTTGTTGTCACACTTTTTCACCATAGTAATATTGACATTTTCATAATTGACTATACTTGTTAATAATTCACTGGAAGTTCAATTTAACCATGCAAGTGCTTGACGTACAAAATATGTCCACTTGTCACCTGTCTGCGCTGCATCTGTTAAATTCTCTTAAATACCACTCCTAATGCTACATGGAGCATACACAAAGAATAAGTTAAGTGACCTGCCGGCTTACCGGAATTCAAGTACGTAGATGTCATGGGTTAACCCATGACATCTACGTACTTGAATTCCGGTTAACCATGACATCTGCGTACTTGAATTCTGGTAAGCCTTTGGGTATTAAGCGTGTTATAAATAACCTATCAGATCACATCACTGTTGTCACTGATGTGACTGATATAATCTATCTGTGCTAGATGCATAGATTACCATGCACACAGAAATTAATGTATAGCCCTATAACATCTTGAGCTGCTTTTGCTATAAACACAGCACATTGTTTAAAATCCTTGAAATGGCTACTGCTGGGGTACTATTATGGATGCATTGCATGTGAATTCTAGGTGGCTCCTGTGCACCATGAGATTGTAACAGTGACCAATTTCTAAGACACCAATAATCCCCCATAATGTAGAGTGCACTCCTTTGTTCCATACGATGACTGTGATGGGGTTGAGAGCCTTCCCATTCAATGTGCCCCATGCACAGCACAACTGACATAAGTGTGGAGTATGATTGATGGGTCTACGGTAAACACACTTTTAGCATTGCACTTTCAGTGTTTTCTGTATATTAGGAAGATGATTCCTGTTAAATGTTGGTGGGTAGTTAAAGGGTGATCTAGGCAGTGACCAGTGTAGGTTACTTCTTGCTGTTATTTTTGTTTCTGTATTTAGTGATGGTGGACTTTGTTTCAGGAACCAACAGAGAACATTATTAGTAATATGAGAATGTGCACATTGATGGGAGAAAATGGCAACAGATCAATACAGGTGTTCAGGGAACTAGCAAGGGATCTACATGCAACAAGAGAAGGAAACAGAGGATGAGATGGGCCAAACTCAGGTTAGGTTGAGCATGGAGGGTGTGTGGAGCTAGGCATGTGGGAGAAGCTATCCCTCGTAGATGATGGTCTTGACTTCATTCCTGAGTGGAAAAAGCGAGATGGCAGATGTTGACCTGAAGGTTTTCCTGTGTTGTTGTTTTTTCCTTCCTGTCCCAGTGTAGTAGAAGTCTGCACATGTCCTTTCTTCTGGCGAACTGTAGGATTCAAGGGATGCAGATGCTATCAACGAAGTAGCTTGGGACTTGAGGGAGACAGCTTTGTAGATGCATGTGATTTTGAAGGTGATGTCTTTTGGGGGTAGAGGCAAATGTGGTTCAATGAGGGAAAGGAATGCTGCTGCATGTTGGACACATTTCAGGGGTGCCATGTTGGTTGGAAGAAGGCATTCCAGTAGGGCTATGCCACCATCCAGGCATGAGAGGACCAAGGTTTGGAACACAGATGTGATGTGTTTGAGCAGATGAAGGGCTTGAATTTTGTGGGGTACATTTAAGGCCTAAGACAGCACCCCCCTACAACAAAAACTGCATTTCAGCACTCACACAAAAATTGCTGTGCTTTGGTCTGCTGAGCACATATGGGGCGAGAGTTGAACACGCCCACCCCAAGAATAGCTGCATTTTGTTTTCATTCATGGGAGTCCAGAGAAAACAACTCAAATTCAGAATGGCTGTGCATTGCTGTTCTGTCATTTAAACATTCCAGGTGGCACAAGAAAATGACCTGCATTCAAAACGGCATTGCACTGGTGCTATTTTCAGTTCAAACATCACACAGTTTGGTTCTATTAAAACACAGCCCTGTCCGTGTATTTCATTTTGAACACCATCAAATAAGTCCATCCCTCCCAGAAAGGCATTGTTTCATCAGTAAAGTCCACGAAAAGCAAAAGAATTCTGCATCAAGTCTGCACGGCTTGGATTTATCTTTTTGATATAAACCAACACACGCAAAGTACTTCAAAGAAAAGATGATCTCTCTTGCCTCGTGTCAATTACCAAGAAACTATTTTCAAACATATCTCTGTTTCCAGAAACTGACCAGATCTATAAAAGGTATTTTAAAAAGTAAATGCAAAGGAAGCTGTATGCGGGAAAAACGCATTTTGTGAAATTAATATGTGAAAAACATGTGGAAATCTGTTGTTGCAAACCAGAAAATGACCTTGGGAAATCTAAATGTGAAATAATACTGTAGCTTGCACAGAAATACAATAGTACATTTGGGGAGAAGGGAAGCAAAGATATGTAGATTATGCTTCCCTTCCCCCAAAAAGGACTTCAACAGCCTGGCTGAGGCCCAGGCCTTCCTGTCAAACCAGTTCGGTATAAAGGCTAATTTCGCACCAACCAGTGTCTAAGGCTGCAAGGGCATGTGCCCTGTTCCTATGGACCGGATCGCATAATTACAAGTTCTCCCAGACTGCCAGGATGGGGGGGAAGGCCTGTGTTTTGCCTCGTAGGTGTGATTTCCTCTGCATTCATTCCCAGTATCCAATGGAAGACTTCAAAGGGGAGTCATGGAAACCCTTGTGCAAGCTGGCCCACGGAAGACATTTTGGCGGGGGGGGGGGGGGCTGTCCACATTTGGGACAAATCCAGCCCATTTGATTTAAAGACCTTTTCATATTAAGACATTTTTCTCTGCAATCTGAATAAGCAGTAATGTGATATTATGACAGATGTAATGTGATTTATGGATAAGCACAATAAGACTAGGTGCATCTCACTGGCATGTGGTGAAATGAAATGGCAGGGAAAATGTATTTATGGGGGAAGCATAAATGAAACAGATATTAAACTTGGGTAAACTATGCCAAATACTATTATGCATATGTGTAGCCATTTGCAGAATTTTAGATAACATGTTTCTCCTGAAAACAGCAAAATTGTGCCCAAGGATGAGGCAACATCGCACAAAATTGGTGTTCGAACTGGCATATTCCTTGTGAAATATGGGATCTACCTATCTGTTTATTATGATGGTGACTATTGTAAACACAAAGTTTTGTTCCATAACCCACTTTTATGAAAAATAGGCTTGTGAGACTAAGGGAGTCATAAAAACACACACACATAAACTAATGTCACTTCCCTGGAACCTATCTGCCCGCAGGGAGAAGGGGACACCAGTACCCTGGCCTATCCCATGCACGGGGTAAGTTCAGAGTACTTCCGCCCATATTTAAAAAAATGTTATGTTGTCACTCTGCCAATATAAGAGGTAGACAGGGAGACACAGATATTCAACATTGAAAATTCCCCCTTCAAGATTCCAAGACTCCAGATCCAGGCATAACCACCTATCCAGACCCAGGCACACCCAATAATCCAGGGAGAAAGCAGGAAAGGCTGCTGATCTCCTTTAGGAGAATCCAGTGACCAGACCGTTTTACCCAGCTGACCCATCCTGCTGTCTACAGTGACTAGACTTTGTCCAGCTGTTCCCAACCAGGAGAGCCCAGCAGACCTAGTAACCAAATCTCTTGACCCCGCTGCCCGTGATCAGATCCATGGCCCCGCCATCTAGAGACCATGCTGGCTGTCCAAATGACCAAACCCAAGCTTTCCTTGTAAGTATCCCATCAACCCAGTACCCAAAAAACTGCATATCCTGCTATTTGACCTTGCATCCTGTACAAACCCATTAAAATCCCCCAAGAAACCCTAGCAATTTTCCAAATTGCCAGTATCCTCTGTTCACCTTTTCCCTAGAAGAATCTGTTTAGTCTAGAACTCTTAGCATATTTCTTTTCTATTTTCTTCAGTTACCTGTTTAAATCCTTGTTGGAAAAAATAAATTAATTCCTCATTGAAAATTCACGTTCATTATTGTTGCACTTCGAAAGTACCAATTTTGTCAAGTGTTTTTACTAATTATAACCTTAAAATATAAAGATGTTCCCAGTCTCACTGTGCCAAGAAATTATAATTAGTTGTTTGTGCAAAGAGAAGCCTTTATTGTTTGTGCGAAGAGAAGCCTGACACGTGTTTCAAGCTGTGTACAGCTTTTCATCAGAGGCTTAAATTGCATAGTACATCATTTCCATACAAATTGGGTAAAGTTAAAAATAAAACATACACATGATTGTTTTGTGCAAAGAATTGTTACATAAAGAACATAGGCACAAGTGGTGAGCAAGCAGTCCAGGGCGCGAAGCAACCACAAAAAATATAACACATGTACATCACATGTAGGAAGAGTAAAAAAGTAGAAAGTAAGTTACCACAAATTAACCAATTTCATTCGTATTAGTCCGTTGACAGACAAACAAAAAAAGAAGAAAAAGAAACATAATTTTAGAAACAAAAGTTGGCCATAGCAGCGCAATCAAGTTCCACTTGGTAAGCTAAGTCTTAAATCAAAGACTGTAATGTATTCCAAAAATAAGTACCTTAGGTTGAGCAATAAGAACTCCACATTCAGAGTAGGACAATGCCAGATACAGTTCTGTAGGCACATAGATTAAGTAATTACTGGAAAGCCAATTGCAGAAAAATTTTACATAAGTTACCAAAACAAACCGTAATGCTGTCAATAAAATCAATAAAAACATACCTCAAAATGCCTCGCAGTTGCGGAAAGCTAATTTAGCCAAAGAAACCAGAAAGAGAAAATAAATCTCAAATTAGTATTCAAAAAACCACCAAAGTACCCATTAGATTAACTCCAATTAACTCGTGATTCAAAAGGACTGTGGACAATTCCTGACTGGTTAACCAAAAAAGCCAATTAAAAGTTAAAACTACAACATTGGGAGAGCAAAATAAACAGACCTACCTCAATGACCGTTTGTTTCAGTCTACTCGTGTTACCATTGCACAATGCACGAAAGAAAGGTAGGACTAAATATACTGGAAAGCAGTATAGCACAATACATGGCCTTCCAAGTAAGACAAACAGAAAGGGGCAAAAAGGATCGCCATGTTGGGTGAACTAAACACACCTTTAGAAAAGCCTAACTTAGTGAAACCGGTCCATAAACCCAAATTAGCCAAAAAATAAAAAGGAGAATTTAGCAAACAATTATTACTCATGTTTTGCTGAGGAAATTTATTTTTTGTTTTTTGTTTAAATTTATTTATTTATTTAAATATATATATATATTTTTTTTTTAGAAACAAAATTAATTTTAAAGTAACAAGCCTCAGCTAGTCATTAATAATTGAAGTGGTATTTAAATAAACCAACAATCCCAATGCACTAAAAAAAGTGTGGGGCCTGAGTGCGCTGCTACTGAACAACATTACAAATAAAGGCACATTGCACAGTAATAATGCACGTGGAACAAGAATATAATTACAGGAGGGGCTCCCCCCAAGAGGATAATTAAAGGCGCTTGTCAACCCCAACAGAGGAAATATGAATTATAAAAATATGGCAAAGTCATGATCCGAATTAAGTCCTTCAGAAACAGTGCGATATTAACAAATTAATTTGGGCTCCAATTGTCGTAATTTTAGTGTAAGGTTACCACACCGTGGGGGCAATGACACTTTGCACAGCCCCACAAAACGAATGTCATTTTTGCAGTCCATTTGATGAGATTTTTGCCAATGATAGGCAAGGGGGTATTTGGCATCTTGGCTCCCAATGGAAGCCAGATGTTCACGAATTCTAATTTTAAGTGGGCGAATAGTGCTCCCTATATATTTCAGGCCACAGGTGCATATAATGCAATACACTACAAACTTAGAATTGCAATTGATGAAAGACTTGATTTCATGATTACCTCATAGCCCAAAAGAGACTGCGGATGTTTCAAATGTAAAGTTGCACATATTACAAACACCACATTTATGAAAGCCAAGGACTCTGGCGGAATTGAGCGAAGTCTTGGGTATAGATAAGGGGCTCATAAATGATGGACTCAATACATTTTTAAGGGATGTACCTTTGCTGTAAGTCACACTGACATTAGTGTCCAACCAATTTGAGATGTCTTTGTCGAGATGTAACAAGTGCCAATGTTTACTTAAAATAGCATTTATTTTGTGACTATCAGAGTTATATCACCTCAACCTTTAGTCAATCTCACATTGACTTTTTGGACCTTTCCATAGAACTAACCCCTAATGGCCTAATTACCAAAACCTTTCGCAAATCGACCTCAGTGAATGCCACGTTACATGCAGAATCATGCCATAAAAAACATGTCATTGCCAATATTCCCAAAGGGGAATTCATTCGTGCTAAGAAAAATTGCTCCCAATCAGTGGATTATGATCAAGAATGTGCTCTTATCAAATCCCGGTTTTTGAATAGAGGTTACCATAAGAAGTGTGTCGAACAAGCATCAGCCACAGTACGTCAGGTTAAGAGAGCGGATCTATTGGTGCCGAAAACTCGGTCTAAAACATTAAACTCTGAAAATATTAGGTTTATCACAAAATATAACTCTGATAGTCACAAAATACATGCTATTTTAAGTAAACATTGGCACTTGTTAGATCTCGACAAAGACATCTCAAATTGGTTGGACACTAATGTCAGTGTGACTTACAGCAAAGGTACATCCCTTAAAAATGTATCGAGTCCATCATTTATGAGCCCCTTATCTATACCCAAGACTTGGCTCAATTCCGCCAGAGTCCTTGGCTTTCATAAATGTGCTGTTTGTAATATGTGCAACTTTACATTTGAAACATCCACAGTCTCTTTTGGGCTACGAGGTAATCATGAAATCAAGTCTTTCATCAATTGCAATTCTAAGTTTGTAGTGTATTGCATTATATGCACCTGTGGCCTGAAATATATAGGGAGCACTATTCGCCCACTTAAAATTAGAATTCGTGAACATCTGGCTTCCATTGGGAGCCAAGATGCCAAATACCCCCTTGCCTATCTTTGGCAAAAATCTCATCAAATGGACTGCAAAAATGACATTCGTTTTGTGGGGCTGTGCAAAGTGTCATTGCCCCAACGGTGTGGTAACCTTACACTAAAATTACGACAATTGGAGCCCAAATTAATTTGTAAATATCGCATTGTTTCTGAAGGACTTAATTCGGATCATAAGTTTGCCATATTTTTATAATTCATATTTCCTCTGTTGGGGTTGACAAGTGCCTTTAATTATCCTCTTGGGGGGAGCCCCTCCTGTAATTATATTCTTGTTCCACGTGTATTATTACTGTGCAATGTGCCTTTATTTGTAATGTTGTTCAGTAGCAGCGCACTCAGGCCCCACACTTTTTTTAGTGCATTGGAATTGTTGGTTTATTTAAACACCACTTCAATTATTAATGACTAGCTGAGGCTTGTTACTTTTAAATTAATTTTGTCTCTAAAAAAATAAAATAAAAAATAAATAAAAATAATATATATTTAAACAAAAAACAAAAAATAAATTTCCTCAGCAAAACATGAGTAATAATTGTTTGCTAAATTCTCCTTTTTATTTTTTGGCTAATTTGGGCTTATGGACGGGTTTCACTAAGTTAGGCTTTTCTAAAGGTGTGTTTAGTTCACCCAACATGGCGATCCTTTTTGCCCCTTTCTGTTTGTCTTACTTGGAAGGCCATGCTATACTGCATTCCAGTATATTTAGTCCTACCTTTCTTTCGTTCATTGTGCAATGGTAACACAAGTAGACTGAAACAAACGGTCATTGAGGTAGGTCTGTTTATTTTGCTCTCCCAATGTTGTAGTTTTAACTTTTAATTGGCTTTTTTGGTTAACCAGTCAGGAACTGTCCACAGTCCTTTTGAATCACAAGTTAATTGGAGTTAATCTAATGGGTACTTTGGTGGTTTTTTGAATACTAATTTGAGATTTATTTTCTCTTTCTGGTTTCTTTGGCTAAATTAGCTTTCCGCAACTGCGAGGCATTTTGAGGTATGTTTTTATTGATTTTATTGACAGCATTACGGTTTGTTTTGGTAATTTACGTAACATTTTTCTGCAATTGGCTTTCCAGTAATTACTTAATCTATCTGCCTACAGAACTGTATCTGGCATTTTCCTACTCTAAATGTGGAGTTCTTATTGTTGCAACCTAAGGTACTTATTTTTGGAATACATTACAGTCTTTGATTTAAGACTTAGCTTACTAAGTGGAACTTGATTGCGCTGCTATGGCCAACTTTTGTTTCTAAAATTATGTTTCTTTTTCTTCTTTTTTTGTTTGTCTGTCAACGGACTACTACGAATGAAATTGGTTAATTTGTGGTAACTTAATTTCTACTTTTTTACTCTTCCTACATGTGATGTACACGTGTTATATTTTTTGTGGTTGGATCGCGCCCTGGACTGCTTGCTCACCACTTGTGCCTATGTTCTTTATGTAACAATTCTTTGCACAAAACAATCATGTGTATGTTTTATTTTTAACTTTACCCAATTTGTATGGAAATGATGTACTATGCAATTTAAGCCTCTGATGAAAAGCTGTACACAGCTTGAAACACGTGTCAGGCTTCTCTTCGCACAAACAGGCTTCTCTTCGCACAAACAATAAAGGCTTCTCTTTGCACAAACAACTAATTATAATTTCTTGGCGCAGTGAGACTGGGAACATCTTTGTTTTTCTTCAACTATTCCTGTGGATGTGTATTGGCAGTACACCCACACCGCCCAGATACCCGCAGCCTTGATGTTTATTTTCTTAATCACTGTATAAGCACTGTGGACTTGTGACTTTTTCTGCCATAACTTTGTTCTAACCTTAAAATATAGTTTTGGTAGAACTAATCATTGTGTTAACACACCGATTTTACCCATGTATTTTACTTTGCTTTAAAAATCTGACTTGCATTTCCCATAAAAAAAAACCATAACATCATCCCATAAGGGTCATTCCTTCCCCTCAGTATCCTATCTGTTCTGTGTCTTTGTTTCCCATCCCAAAAACCGATTTCTGATTTTTCCTGCTAAGCCCATTTTCTTAGCTGTTTCCCAATTTAATGCACGTGTGAAATAAGAAATTGCAATTCTGCCGCGTGTGATTTTTGTTGCATTGTCTTCCTCCCAACATCAATTTTCTCCCCCGTATTCATGTTGCTTTAGTACACTGCTCAGTAGCCGGTAAGCTCCTTGCCCCTTTATTGCAGCCACTCAAATTTCTGTCCTATCTATCCTACCGCAAGTGTAAACTGATCTACAAGTAACAAGTGCAATCCGAGTATGCTATTTTGCTCATTTTTAAGGTTTTCAATGTCTTCTTTGACCTCCCATTCTGGGGTGGTAGGTCGAATTTAAAAACAGATTTTTCCCTCTTCTTGATGACTCCATGCCACTGCTTGCCATTCACATAGAATTTAGTTAGCTGGTATTTGAGGGAGAGTTGCAGGGGGAGTGCATGACATAAATGCCATTTATGATTTTGTTTCCATTACTATTTTAGGTTTATGTAGATGATGTTAGAAAGTTGAATTAACAGTATTATAAGATTTTGCATTTATATTGTCACCACACTGGTGATTGCTGCCCTAAAATGTGTTTCGCTCTGATTTTTAATTTTAATTTTAAAAATAAATAAATATGTCTTTGTTACACACCGCCTGGTTCATGGTCCATTGCGACACAGGGTGTTTGTTAACGTGGGTGTGAGACGGGTTGGGTGCCTCTTCAGGAAAGAATCCAGGGTTCAAATAAAAATCAAAAGGCGTGTTTTATTGTGGGCCATCTACAGGGTCAGTGGAAGAAGTCTCTGGCGGGAGGGTGCGTGTCATAAAATCTGTTACATGTTGGGGGCTTGTGCCATGATTGAAGTAAGTGTGTCTACCCATGACAGACTAACACAGCAGGATAACTCATTGAAGGTGGTGATATTTTTGGTGGTTAGAAAACTGTGTTACACTGTAAAAGTACCAGCCCAAAACGTACACCCTAGGTATCAGGCCTGTGTGTAAAAATAAAGTAAACTTAACCCTAGACTAGACAAAAGCAGAATATAGATCCGTCCCTGCATAGATAATTAAGTAAAGGAAGAGCACTCTTCATAATTAGCACCGTAGAGATTAATATAGCTAGGCAGCAACACCTGTCCAAAATATTCGTTAGATGGGAATGGGCGGAGCAGGAGCAGGGAGCCTGGCTAGCCAAAATGAGGCAACAGGTCATCTCCATGAACATGGATGTGTGGCAGGAGAGCAGCCTGTTACATCAAGCCTTGACTGAATTGTATATGACTCCGAATGTTAAAGCGGAGCAGCTTAAAATGGCCCGACACACTGGCTACATATACCTTCATATATATATCTTGACATAGTGGTTGTGGAGGAAAAATATCAAGAAAATAGAGCCCTTCCGCAAAACAAGTATGAGCTCTTAAACCAAACCCAGAGTGAATTAAAACTAGTAGAAGAAAAATTGCAAAAAAAGAAACAATTTAGAGGTAGAATTTAAAAACCACATCAAACAGTTAAAAGGGGAGTTGGCTTTACAACGACAAAACAATTTAGAGCAAGAGGCCAAATTAGCAACATTAAAAAAGGAGTGTCAGGTAAGGGTCGATTGAGTCAACAAATAAAATATAACAGAGACTGATCAGAGCAGATGACCACTTTACAAAAACAGATTGAGAAATTGGAAGAGGAAAGTAATACATTAATTATTAAGAACTCCATTCCCAAACAGAATATGACCAAGAGTGCCAGAAATTGCGCGCTATAAAACAACAAAGAGATGAACTGACTGAAAAGGTTGGTACCCTGTATCAGGAAAAAAATGCCCTATACCAGGAACTGTGCAAATTAAAAGCAGACCTACAGAAAAGACAGTTAGACCTCTAGGAACTGAATTAACTAAAAGAAAAATATGAAAAAAGATTGGGGCACACAAGACAAGTAGAAGGTGATCTAGAAGAGACCACCCAAGCAAAAAATGTACAAAGTCAGGAGATGTATCTCCTGCAACAAACATTGTCTCAATGTTCCCAGGCAATACAGGCAGCACAAAAAGACAATGAGGTCCTCTGTGATGAGAACAGGGGACTCCGGAGCCAAGTATTTGTATTTGTATTTTGAATTTATTGTTTTATATATACCGCCTTAATCCAAGGCGCTTTAAGGTTAACAACAAGAACACCTTAAACATGGAACAGTAGAAGCAATAACAGTAAACATGAATTAAACCAGAAAATCGGCATGTAGAACAATTTGCTTAAGAAAAGGGGAAAGGAGAGGAAGGGGGTGGGGAAGGAGGGAGAGAAAGTAGTGAGTAAAGTGAAGAGTAGGAGGAAGGAGACTTTAGAAGAGAAGGGAAAAGATAAAGAGAACAAAAATAAGGGTACTAGAGGGAGGGCGAGAAGAGTGAGAGGGGGAAGGAAGTCAGGGAGGGGAATGAAGAAGGATTGATTTCAATGAGCGGAAGGAGGAATAGGTAAGGGAGGAGCATATAGGAAAAGGTAGGGAGTTCCAGTCTAAAGGGGCAAGGAGCTGAAAAGAGCAGAATCGAGAGGAGGCACAAGGGGGTAGGGAGACCAAGAGTAAGAAGAGATCTGCAGAACAAAGAAAGCGAGAGGGTGTGTAGAAAGAGAGAAGGGAGGACAAGTAAGGAGGAGCAAGTTTGTGAAGCGATTTAAAGACAAGACAAGACAAAGGAAGTGGAATTTAAGTTGGGAGTGGAAAGGAGGCCAACCGAAGTGAGAAATGGAGTTGGAAATTGAGTCAAGTAGCAGCCAAAAGGAAGCTAATAGAGGCAAGTCAAGCCCTGATAGCAAAGCAAAAGGCTCAGACCTTTGCCTACAATCAAGAGGTAGGGGCTGAGAAGGGGAAACTTGGGAAGTTAGAAAAAGAGGGTGCTAGGCTGAATCAAAACTTGAGGGACCCCGAACAAGTAGAGAGTGGCAGGGCAACACCTGATAACAGCATGATGCCCTCTGTACCAAGGGACACAAACCCATTTACCACTTTTTATGCACAAGGCAGTGCTCACTTCATGTCTACAGGTTCACATGAACCCGAAACCATGAGGCAGCCAGATTTAAATAGGCCTAGCATGATTGAGCTGAAAGGTCAGCATCCATCAGAGACTGAAGGATGGGTGTCCCTGTTCAGGTACAAAGAAATTATGGCTGAGGGATCTGACCAGGAAAGCTCCTATGAGGAGAAAATCAGGGAGCTAGACCTGCAGAAACATCACCTACAAAGTAACCACATGGTTCACATTGCAGAGAAAAAGGAATCTGAGTTGATGCCTCAAAAGAGTACTCTAAAACCCTCCACCCAATCAGGGCAGTGGGAGGGATTTGCCATCAACCCTGGAAGCATGGAGGAGTCAGAAGATTATTCTCCTGTGCGAAAGAGGGAGTCCAAGGGGAGTGACCCAGAGAGTACAACAAGACACAACAGGGGAGATGAGACTAGGCCCCATCATTCTGGGAGAAACTCACAAGCTCAAAAAATTAGGGAGCGCCTAGAGGCTAATTAGGGGACCTCAAATAGCAGCAGAGTCTGAGGGTGAATTGACTTAGGTGCAGCGGCAAAAGAAGGCTAGCTAGCAAAAGAGAACTCTGGTGAAAGACTCCATTAAACAGATTATAGCTATTAGGAATTTTATGACCTTGTACCACAAGAATGCCAAATATTCTGTATGTGAGCATCTGGAGCTATATGAACAGATGATGGCCTCTTTTGACATTAAAAACAATCAGAATTGCATAGAATTTGCCAAATGGACATTCTCTCCAGAGTCTCCAGCTACTTTGCAGGGATGCAAGACCAGAACCATACCAAGTGGTCCACCTACAAGGTGGCCATCTTGAAGCACTTCTCCACACACAGAAACCCCCAGGAGGCCCGTAAGGCAGCCTACAATCTGCAGTGTGGAGAGGATCAGGCCCCAAGAGAATTTGTTCAGGAGCTAAAACAGGCATTTGCGCAGGCTACTAGGCTGGTGCACACGAATAGTAGGGAATTCATAAATACCTATTTTCTTGCACTCCCAAAATACATCATGACACAGTTGGTAAGAGATTTTCATGATGACAGGACTCTGAACTGGGTAATAGAGCACGCTACCCGGATCTGCGAGGTCCAGAAGCCGGTAGAAAAGAAAAATCTAACCAAAAACCCCAAACCATCCAACAGCCCCGCTGCTGCCAAGGTGGCAGAGGTGAAGGTTGCCCCCATTTTGGACCTAGAAATGGGGGGGGGCTAAAAATACACCTACTCAAAACCAACCGAATCAGAGACAAAGAAGACCCTCTGATCAATCACAAGCAAGTGGTAGTCGGGTAGGGTACCCCACAAATGTTCCCCATAACTCTGCCAATTACATCAGCCCTAGGTATAAGGGCAACAGACCCATCTTGGGGTATGTGTGGACTCCCCCGGCCCAAGGGGGGGATCCAATCAGGTGAGTATGGCCCCAGGGAACTTCCCTCCTAACTTCCCTTAGGAGGCCATTAATCTCCCAAATTCTGGGTTAAGTTTTTTCCCCAGGTACCCGCTAAACCCCAACATCCAGGACAACCCTCCTTAGTCTTCCCGCTTTCAGGAGTCCAAAACACCAAATCCGGGAGAGGGGAGGCCAAGGGTGGAGGGCTACCAGGGAAACCCCCAGTACCCAGGTTACTCCGGGAGAAGGGATAGTTACCATTCCCGAGAGCACCCCAGAGTTGTACCAGCCGGAGCGGGTGTCCCAACTGGAGCGCCAGATCCAGAACCTTACTCAAGATCTGAGTCGCATGTTGAGGGCTCAGCAGAACCCCCAGATGAACATGGTGGCTCAGAATAACTCCAACCAAGGGCCTGGCACCCCGGAACAATGACGGGGAGAGAACACTGATAACCCACCGGTTGCAGAAGAGGAGGCATGGGAGGAAGGGTGATGCAAAGCCCTAGAGAAAGCTTCCTTCCCCACCCATGAAAAGCCCCTAGACACCGCAGAACTGGAAATAAAACTCCTGCCCATGAAAATCTGCAACCCAGGGAACAGAGGGTGGGTAGGAGAAACAAAGAAACCAAAAAGGCCCATTTTGTGGAGGAAGTCATCGTCCTCCAGTTTGAAGGGGGAGAATCCTTGGAGGATTCTGGAAAGAAAGTCTTCTCCTTCAAGGATGCAGGAATTAATCGCAAAGAAAAGTGGGCCCCAAGAGACCACAACCAAGACTGGGTAGGTGTGGGGACTGATTCAGAATAGCCCATCCCTGAAACCCAGAATGGTCATCCTGGTGACTAACGATAAATGAGGGATACTCCTCATGAACCAATTCTGGTGACTGCCTCCAAGAAAGGGGGGGCAGCCCTGAATCAGAGGAAAAAGGGGATTCCCAAATTTCCCAAACAAATTCTGGTGACTGCCTCCAAGAACGGGGGGCAGCCCAGAATTAGAGGAAAAAGGGGATTCACAAATTTCCCAAACCAATTCTGGTGACTGCCTCCAAGAAGGGCGGGAGCCCAGGATCAGAGGAAAAAGGGGATTCCCAGATTTCCCAAAACAATTCTGGTGACTGTCTCCAAGAAGGGGGGGGGGGGGCAGCACAGAATGAAGAGAGAAAGGGGAGCCTGAAACTCCCCAAATATCAGGATGCCAAATTTTGTTTCCAGATTCCCAAACTCTGACACAGAAAACTGTCCATAAACCCCACAGTGACGGAGTCCAAAATAAAGAAACCTACCGCCCAGCTTGCCCAAAATGCCCATTTTCATTGCCACTTGGAGGAGAAAGAAGGGAGATTCTAAGCCCCCGTCCGAGTGCAAGAGCAATGTGCATTTTTAGCACTGGTGGACACTGGATCCCAAGTCACTCTTCTGTCCAAAAAAGCCTTTGAGCAGCTAAATTCAGGAATGGGGGAGAGACACCAGATCCCTCTCACCTCTCTTCCTGGACAACTCCAGAACTTCGATGGGAATGAAATTCCTGTCAAGGGGACTGCGGATCTGGAAATCAAAATTGGACAACACAAGATGAAGCACCCAGTAATAGTCGTGACTCCAAAGTGAACCCCATGTCTATTAGGAAATGACCTCCTTTGGAGGTTTTCTCCTCTAATAGACTGTGTGAACAAGGTCCTCTGGACTCAGACTAACTGACCAATAAAATTAAAACAAAGCATCAACTAGGTCAGTTTAAATGGCACATGCTACATGGTTGAACCAAAATCTCGCCACATTGAGATCCATTTCCAAAACCTGACATTACAGTAATTGCTGTAGGAAAACAAACTGGTGATGGGAACTCCTCTCCATTCCTGAAAATCAACATTCTTTCCAGTTTTATTTATTATTTATTTATTTATTTATTTATTTATTTACATTTATAAAGCGCTCACACAGCCCGCAGGCATCGAGGCGCTGTTACAGGAATTGTTTGTTCTTCTTTTTTTTGTTGTTGTCTTAGTTACGTATTTATAACGCGCTTAAACACCCAGAGGTTTCTAAGCGCGGACTCGGGGATCGAACCTGTGTTGCTTCGTGTCGTCTTGCTTCCAAGACGCGCACGCTGCCGGTGAGCTATCCTCCCGCGTGGCATTCCACAATGGAAGGAAATACCTTGAAAGTTTTGACCAATCCCCTTTCGGAAAATCCAAGTCCTGGAGTCAAAAATGATGAAAAACCAGCTTTGTGTTTGGCTGGGATTCAGAAGAAGGGTGAACAGCTGTTCCTCCCCATTCAGTTAAATGAGGGTAGGGAGCCTGCTCTCGCTAGAGTTGGCCTGAACAGTGAAGAAAGCAACATCAGCGAAGCGTGATTCAGGAAACTCCCAAAAGGCCAGACCCTTCTTACTGTTGAGTCGGTTTATCTCTGGGTATGGGGCCTGGAAATTCCCTATTCCAAACATCTTCTGCTTAGCAGTTGTATGCTAAACATTTCTATCCCTGGTAAAGCATAGTGCATAATTGTTGGGTTGTGAGAGATGTACATGCTGCATTCTATTTAGGCAGTGAAATTCTCAATCGGTTTGCAATTAATTTGGACCTTATAAATTACAAGGCCTGGTCCCAACTGGGGGGCAACCCCATGGGTTTTTGAGGATTCTGAAAAGGCATTTTGGTCAGCTTAATTGCTACCGTATGCAGCTGAAGTTCGAATTGGAGAGGAGGTCACCATCCCAGGACGGATCCGACAATTCCCACTCGACTTAAAAATTAAGAGAGAACAGAAACTTCAAAATCCAGATGCTTATGTATACTTCAATGTCCATCTTCAACAGCAGGGGTTGGGGTTAAACTCAACACCATTAGTTAACATAGAACACAACACCATTCCAATATTGGTGGATAGCAGCAAACATAGGAGTTTCACTTTGGGGCGCAGGCACCATTATTGGAATGGTGGTTGATGACCAACATTTCTCCATGGACTTACGGAATGAATAGGACCAATCCGCAATGACTGCTATGAATGTGACGATGACATGCCTCCAGAAAGGATCTTCACCACGCAAGGGGGGAATTTCCTGGTGTACTCTTCCTGCCCTTACGGGGTGGAAGCAGTGACCTGTGACATCAGGAAGGGTGAGGTGATATTCCAGGAACACAATGACTGTCTCTCCTACCGGAATCCCTCTGTCCCGGTCAACACCCTCACCAGAGATCTCTCCACACAGCTGTAGGAGGCCGCTGAAATCGAAAAACCCATGGTCTTTCCAGGCTTCAGGCAGATGGTTGAAGAACAGGTCAACCTCGCTGATGCCTGTGAAACAGAGGAACAAAAGCAAAAGTTGAAACAGGTGTTTTTAGATTTTCAAGATATCTGCACCGAGATACATATTACCTCAATTCCCACAGTACCTTCAATTATTCGGTACTGGGGATTTGGAAACCAAATGGCCAATGGAGACTTTTCCCAGACCTTAGGGAGCTGAACAGATTGGTCCACATGTCCCGATGGCCTCTTCCCTACAATGACCAGGGACTGGCCCAGATCCAGAGGTCAGAGGTGTACACCACCATTGACCTAACCAATGGATACTGGACAGTACACGTCAGTAGGGAGGACCAGTAAAAGCTGGCCTTTACCATCGGGGGTAGCAGTACACATGGACCCGGACTCCCTTTGGATGCATAAACTCTGGCAATGAATTCAACATCTTCCTACAACAGGCCATGCCCGAATTGGGTGAAAGGGGCAACCTGGCCTATGTGGATGATGTCCTGATTAAAAGCTCAGATATGGAGGAACACATAGCAGAAATCTGCTAAATTCTGACCCAGATGAGGGTGCTGGAGCAAAATGGTCCTCCCAGAAGGCACAGTGGTGTAGGACTGTTAGGCAGAAACCTGTGCAGTTCCCTCTGGGACCACTGCAAAATATTAAGGACTACAGGTGTTTGGCAGTAAACCCACTTGGTAGCAGTCTGTACCACACAGATTCACTTGGTAGCTGTGGCTGAGCAGTCAGACTTCCCTCAAGAAGAGTTAGGCAGTATACAGAGTATTCACAATAGGTCAAGAGCACACAATAGAACAAGTAAACACTGACCAGGGCTTGGTGTAAAAGAGATATAATTATTTTTTTAAAACCACATCTAGAAAAACACACTAATAGTAAGCAATTCAAAAACACGGTCACTAAAAGATATACACTCCCTTAAAAGAATATTAGACAAGTCTTAAGTAAAGCCCCACTTATTTTCAGACAGCGGTGAGCGCTTAACTTAGATGGCACTCTAATAGTTTGTTTTAAAAAGGGAGAGAAAAGCAGAGAACAAATTGAAACAGATCCCAACACTTTTACAAGAACATAGCAAGTGAGGAAGGCAAAGTAAAACCGTGAATTCAGAGTCAGTAGGCCGGATCCGCTTTAAGAGGATCAAAACGAAATGTGTCCAAGGTCACACGGTTGCAGTGCACAAAAGTCTTGTAATGGTTCAAAAAGGAGTTGAATCAGAGAAAGGGACCAGTTAGAGGGTCAAGGCGGCCAGCCCAGTCCAGAAGGTTAAGGAGTTATTATTACCTTGTTGCAATCTTTAGAAAGGGAGGCCTGGCGGACACGGTACCTTAAAGTGGTGAGAACGCTCCAGCGGGGGCAGTTGTTCCTGGCAGTGGATGCAAGTCGGTGTTTCTTCCGGGGGAAGATAGGATCTCGTCGTGGAGGAAGACAGCAGTCCGTTGCACTGCCAGGGAAGAAACCAGCCGCAGAGTTTCTCAGGTACAAGGAGCGGTCCGGTGATTCGCGGTTCAGTGGTGAGTGGCTATCCGGCCGCCGGGGTGCTTGGCACGGGCAGTTCGACCACAAACCGGGCTGGGGTGCGAAGAAAGAAAGGTAAACTGGTTGTGCCCACCAGTCAGGGGAAGAAGCCTCTCCAGCCGGGAGATCTTCTCTGTCATCGGGAAGTGGTGAGTCGGTTCTGCAGGGCTCCACCGGTGGTGTCATCGTGGTAGGTCGGCTCAACTTCTCCCTCATCGGATTCTCAGGTCCTGTGGCAACTTCTGAAGTTCCAGTCCCCAAAGCCCTGCTTTTATGCAGAAAACCCCCATTCACTCAGCCTAGCTGTCACTCAAACATGCTAAGTGGTGAGCCGGCCGGCTCACCACTTGGGCCAATCACACAAGAGTGCGACTTGAGTTACCAAGGTAACTCAGTCCAGGGTGCCTAAACCCCCTCCCACACCCCCTGTGGTACCCTGACAGAGTGGCACCACTTTTGGAGGCTTCAGTGGAGAAGCCCGCCAAAAAGTGGAACAAAGGGCTCGACTTGGGTTGGAGTCACAGAGGAGAACACAAACGCCATTTTAGAATCGAGTCTTGGCAAAAAATACCAACCGGAGAATGAATATTAATTAACTAAACCGGCGGTATGTTCGAGGCTATGAGAATTAAATAATTAAAGTTGGTAGCCTCGAGCAATGGGAAAATCCCATAGGAAAATATTCACGGTCGAATATAAGAAGTAGTTCCACTGCCACCAGCCAAAACTCGATCAGGGGGGACAGAGACATGCCCCCTCGACTAACAGACCCTGGGGCAATCGAATCGCCCCGACCAGTATGTCCACAATATGATGGTTTGTACTGGTTTCTGTTAATAATTTGGGACCAGTAAAGCCAATGGTGACTTTACATGCCCTGGGAGACAGTAGTCAGTCCCAGGGTATGGAGTCTATGGTGGGGTGTCACTATGACACCCCTGTGTTACTGCACGGAGGGTGCTGTGTAACACATATAGGAAAAACGCATGAGACCCTATGGAGTAAAGGACCCCATAGCCCATCAAATACATTACCAGTCAAAGGAATACCATAAATCATGTCCAAGAGTGGGAGGAAAAGAGTCTCACTCTTGGCAGGAGGAAAAAAAAAACTCCAGAAATCCAGCAAAGCTGCTGGGGGACTCACTAGGTTAGGAAATTCAGCCTAAAGAGAGAATTCTCCCTAACAAGGACCCGTATCAACTTCTTGGGACATGAAATCACCCCTGAGGGTCTCTGTCCCCAGGTGAAGAAAGTGGAAGCACTACTAAAACTGAAAGACCCCACAACTCTGCATGAAATAAGAAGCCTTCTTGGACAGACTAATTACAGTAGGAAGTTCATTGAGGATTACGCAGAGGTCACAAGCCCCCTGGTCCATCTGTTTAAGGGGGGGTCAAGTGGGAGTGGGGTCCAGAACAAGCCGGGCAGTAAAACAACTCAAAAGAAGTCTCTCACAAGCACCATGTCTAGCTTACCTCATCAAAAACAAGGAGTACTTCTTGGAGACGGTGTTCTCGAATACATGCTCAACAGCAGTATTATTTCAAAAGCATGACAAGGTCAACAATGTCATATCCTATGCAATCAAGACTTTATCCTCTGTGGAGGAAAAATTCAATGATTGTGAGAAGGCACTCCTGGCAACGGTGTGGGCATTGAAAAATGACCTCCCATTCATCCAGGGAGAGCACATCACAGTGGAGACTCCACACCAGCCCTTGCAATACCTCCAAAGTGACAGAAATGTAAGTAATTCCAGAATTACTTCCTGGATTCTGTCCATGCCAGGCTTTCCCGTGGAGGTCAGATATGGCCAAAACAAGAAGAGTCCCCTCGCACAAGGATTGGCTGACTTGCATCATTGTGCCCAAGAGAACTTTCTCGAGGACGAAAGTCTCAAAACCCAAAACAACATGGAGGCGTACCTGAATTGCCTGCACAAGGTCCATCAAGAAGACATGTGCCAGGGGATGCCCACAGTTTATATGGATGGGTGCTCCTACCATGTTGATAACAACGGGGAAAAGGAACTGGTGGCCAGGTTCGGGAATGCCTGGGTGAATGATGCCCGGAGCCCTCCGATGGGTACAAGATTGGTCCCCACAGCAGTCAGGTGGTGGAGTTGATGGCAGTTCATCAGGCCATCTTCACTGGATGCAACACCGACTCCACGAACTGGTCATAATCACTGATTCAGATTATGTCCGGAACAAGTTCGTTGAGCACATGATCAACTGGAGAACCAGAGGCGTGCTGTGTGTAAACAATAAACCACTTAAACATGGCAAGCTCATACAAAATATTTGTGATCTGGTCACCTCTAATTGGATGACCATCTATTAGAAAAAGATTAGGGGCCGATTCATGGAACAAACGTGCGCCGAAAATCTTCGCGCAAGCAGGCGCAAGCAGGCTCAAGCAGGCGCAAGCGGAAAAAAACAGGCGCACGCGGACGCGTGCGATTCATGGAAGTCCCTGCGCGTGTTTTCCTCGGGATGTGCGCCAAACCCGTGCATGGCGCACACGTCACTGCAACATCCCGAAAGACGTGCGCGACGCGCACAGTGAAAGCGCACAACCTCGGCGCATACACTAGAAAGTGGGCGGAACACGGGGCGTAACACGCAGAATGGGGAACAACTCGCGAAAATAAGGGCGCAACTGGGGATGTACTGCAGGGAAGCAGACGGAACGCCCACACGCAACCGAACCACACGTATTCATGGAATCGAATAGGGCAAAGCCACGCACAGCCAAAGACACGCACAAGCCGAAACACGTCCGCCACACGAAGGCAGGCGGTAGCGTCCCTGCGCATTACAAAAGTGGCAACATACAGCAATTGTGCCTGTGCGAGCGGGGCACGTGTATTTTGGGGTTGCGCGGGAAGTTACACATGCGATTGAGCGGGGTACGTGTATTCCGGGGGTGCGCGGGAAGTCACACACGCGATCTGGCCTGGGGGAGCGGGCTACGTGTATTCCAGGGGTTCGCGTGAACTCTTTCACGCGATCGGGCCTGGGGGAGCGGGCTACGTGTATTCCAGGGGTTCGCGTGAACTCTTTCACGCGATCGGGCCTGGGGGAGCGGGCTACGTGTATTTCAGGGGTTCGCGTGAACTTTTTCACGTGATCGGGCCTGGGGGAGTGGGCTACGTGTATTTCAGGGGTTCGTGCGTGTATTCCAGGGGTTCGCGTGAACGTTTTCACGCGATCGGCCCTGGGGGAGCGGGCTACGTGTATTGCAGGGGTTCGCGTGAACTTTTTCACGCGAACCCCTGCAATACACGTAGCCCACTCCCCCAGGGCCGATCGCGTGAAAAAGTTCACGCGAACCCCTGAAATAGATCGGCCCTGGGGGAGCGGGCTACGTGTATTCCAGGGGTTCGCGTGAACTTTTTCACGCGATCGGGCCTGGGGGAGCAGGCTACGTGTAGCGGGGTACCACTCACCGTCTGCCTTGCGTGTAGAAGAACGCGTAGCCAACACCCGCTGTGAAGTAATAGCGTGTGAACCCCAACGGATGGAAAACACACGCACCGCACGAAAAGCACGTACAGAACAGTGTAAAGGCATGCGGGATCTCCAAGCCCTGCCAGGGCAACGCCCGTGCGCAAAACGTCACAGACGCGCTTATGCTGTAAGGGCCTTTGGTCCAATGAAATTGGGTACGCGTGCTGACGCGCTTACGCGCTAAGGGCCTTTCCTCGATTTCACGCTGACGTGCAGGATTTTCACGTGCCAAATCACTCCGTATCAAGCTGGCCACGCGAAAACACACGGAAGACCACGCTCCTGCCCAGAAGGCCGAATTACTGCCCCCCAGTGCCCCGAGCAGCCTCCCACGTGCCATCTGCTGCTGCCTGCCTGCCTGCCTGCCTGCTGCCACCGTGCCCTGCCATTTGGTGCCTGCACATCAGCCATCTGCAGGGGTCCAGTTGCTGTGTCCACCCCTGCTGGAACAGAAGACTCCCGACTCGGATAACATCGCTCCACAGCCCAGCCCCAGGACCCAGTTGCCCACCCACTCCTGCCCCTGGGGTTGCCATGTCGGGCACATCCACATCTGGCACCAGTGGCAACCCCCGGCCAGAGGGGCAGAGGGGCACCAGCTTCACTGCCACTGAAGTTGGTGTCCTGGTGGAGCAAGTCCTGGGGCAGTATGATGGCCTCTTCGGATCGTCCCGCGCCAACAAGGAAGGACGGGAGAGGATCTGGGCCGACTGTGTGGTTGCCATCAACGTGGAGGGGGTGGCAACCCGCACCATCCAGAAGGTCAAGAAGCGCTGGGAAGACATTAGGTCCAGGACCCTCATAAAGGCCCGGCGCCTCGTGGAGGGGGGCCGGTCCCGCATGAGTTCCATCCAGATGAGGGTCCTGGAACGCGTACACCCAGCGCTCCACGCCCAGGTCTTTGAGAGGGAGACCCGTCTGGAGTTGAGCGGTAAGTGGCCAAGCATTGCTGTGTGAGACAGGGCATGTTGCAGTGTGCTGGTTGTCTGATACTTGCCTGTATGTGTGACATAGGCCATGTACGCATGTATGTGTGCAGGGACATCATGGTAATGCATGTGCGACCAGTAATGTGTGAACCGCACGGTTGTTGCATGTGTTTAAATGCGACATGGGGAGCCCTACGCAGATTGTACACATGAGAGCATGGCAGTCTCTGTTCCTGGACATGGGTGGGGGTGAGGGATGGGTGCTGATGCCAGGTACATATATGGTATCCATGTCTGTGTGCCTGACCTGCGTGTCTGTGACTTGTGAATGCCATGGATGCATGATACATGTCTGTGACAATGTACAGATTCACTGATGCAGCCTAGTCATCCTTGTATCCACTGTGATTGGGGTGTACGGGGCCAGATGGATGTGACTGAGGTGAAGTGTGTGCATGTGATAGGCATGACCCATGATGCAAGTGAGTTCCATTACATTGTATGTTTCGAGAGTCCATTGGACATGTATGGAAATGTCCATGGCATGCACCATGACTGTCACTGTGTGTGTTTTGCCTGGACTGACACATGTGTTGTGGAGGGACATGATGGAAGTGTACTTTGACAGTGGCACTCATCTGCTATTGCTTCCTGTCTAGGGGACCATTGCACAGTACCCTGATGCTTGTGTTCTATGTCTCCCTCTACGCAGCGGCTAGTGAAGAAAAGGGCGGAGACGGCGCTGTGGAGCAAGGTGGCGGGGATGCCCCCACGGCTGCAGCGGAAGGGGTGGGTGAGCCCCCACAGGGGCCTGCTACGGCGGAAGACGGTGAGGAGCCATCCAGGTTGGTGGTTTCCACAGAGGAGGAGGAGGCCCCCACTGAGGCGCACATGGGGCCTGGTGGGGGCATCCCTGCTGGTGCAAGTGGTGCAGTCCAGGGGCAGGAGGCAGCACAGGTCACCGTGGAGGGGCCTGTGCATGTCGCTGTCCCTGACCCTGTGGGTGCACCACCATGCACCAGCAGGGATGCCCCGTCCCAGGCCCGTCCGCAGGTAGAGGGGATGTCCATGTCATCTGACTCCCCTCCACCTGCGGACGAGGGGACCCCTGGCCGTATGGAGAAGGTCCTGATTGGGGTCGCGATGCGCACGGCTGTGATTCGTGATGCCGTGCGTGCTTCCCAGGAGGAGCACGCACGTCATCACGAAGAGCACCGTGCCGACGTGGCCCAATTGGGATCGTCCATGTTCGGGAGTTTTCTGCATGTGTCGGCCAATCTGGCGGCCCTCTCCTCCTCTGTGGAGACTATACGCCAGTCGTTCTCCTTGCCGTCTTCCGGCCCAGATGCCACCAGGGCCCCCTGTGGACCTGCCCTGACCAATGCAGCCAGCTCGGTGGGGATCCCATCCCTGCCACAGTCGGAAGTCAGAGGTCCAGCAGGGGTGGACACCACAGCAACTGTACCCCAGCAGATGGAGGATGTGCCGGCATCATCAGGCAGGGCACGTGCACGACGGCGTCGGTGGATTCCATCAGCCTGGATGCCGTCGTGCTGGCAGAGGCAGTGGCGTCGGAGGCAGCAGCGGAGTCAACGTGGGAGGCATCATGGCTCGGGGCCATCAACATCGGAGGGGCAGGCATCGGCCGGAGGGCAGGAGGACCCAGGACGGGAAGTGTCTTCCGTGTGGCAGCGGTTGGGCCAGCAGATAGGTGCGGAGCGGCGGCGGGCGGAAGAGGCGCGGCTCACAATGGTCAGGGCGGAGAACTCCATGCAGAGGGCCCTGAGGCGGGCCGAGTGCCTCGAGGCAATCCGCAGGGGCTTGGAGGAGGAGACGGCGTCGTCCCTGCGGACCCTCGGGGCCATGGAACAGGACCGCCTCCGGGACATCGAACAGGAGTTCGATGATGCCCTGGCCCGGAACACCACGGAGTGAGCCGCTGGACTTGCCCGCCGCCTTTGTATATAGTTCTTTAGTTTTAGGTTTCCTTTGTTTCTTCTTATGATTTGGAGTCGACGGACACTGCTCCACTTTTTGTATATAGTTGCATTTTAGTTAGGGTTTTTTGTAGGTTTCCTTTGTTCAGTTGGGCTCATGGACCCTTGGATGTTTTGTACATAGTTCTTCATTGGATTGATTTTATTTTTAATGTGACTTTGGACAACATTTTTTTGGATTTGGATTTGTAGTTTTGATTTTTTTAGACGGACATGCAGCTTATCTTTTTTTCATTGCCATTGTAGTTTGTTTTATTTCATTTGCATTCAATTTTTTTTAATACAATTTTGTTTTCATACTTCACTGTGTGGTATCATCTCATTGGTTTCATGCATGTCATGTTGGGTGTTTTGCCATTCAATTGCAACCATTGTGTGTGACGTACATGGGTTCATTTGCTTTATGAACATTGGGGGTGTAACATGTAATTTCCATTTCCATGTGGGTGAATGGGTTACTTGGTAGGGCCTTTTGGCTGTGGAGGCTGACCATAACGCACATGATTGGGGATTTTGAGGACCTGGTGAAGGCTGCCCATGGTGGCTGGTGGGTGGGGGTGGGTGGGAGACATGAGTGGGGGCCTGGTGGGGGCTGCCCATGGTGGCTGGGGGGTGGGGGTGGTGGGAGACATGGGTGGAGGCCTGGTGGAGGGTGCCCCACACTGCTGTGGGGGTGGGGGTGATAGGGGACATGAGTGGGGGCCTGGTGGGGCTGGCCATGGTGGCTGGGGGGTGGGGGTGATAGGGGACATGAGTGGGGGCCTGGTGGAGGCTGCCCATGGTGGCTGGTGGCGGGTGGGTGGGGGTGGGTGGGAGACATGAGTGGGGGCCTGGTGGAGGCTGCCCCTGCACTGCTGGGGGGTGGTGGGAGACATGAGTGGGGGCCTGGTGGAGGCTGCCCCTGCACTGCTGGGGGGTGGTGGGAGACATGAGTGGGGGCCTGGTGGAGGCTGCCCCTGCACTGCTGGGGGGTGGTGGGAGACATGAGTGGGGGCCTGGTGGAGGCTGCCCCTGCACTGCTGGGGGGTGGTGGGAGACATGGGTGGGGGCCTGTGGAGGGTGCCCCTGCACTGCTGGGGGGTGGTGGGAGACATGGGTGGGGGCCTGTGGAGGGTGCCCCTGGTGGCTGGGGGTGCAGGGGGACATGTGTTGGTGGGCAGTAGTGCAAGTTGACATGTGGGTTGGCTGGGGGGCATGGCCATGGTGGATGGGGTGCCTGCAGGACATGTGCAGGGTAGGCCCCTGTGGTGTGAGCCACCTGCAGGGGCCGTGGAGGGTGTAGAGGGAACACCTGGGAGGACCCACACGTGCAATTCACGTGTGGTGCTCCCCGTGCACCCCTGTAATACACGTACACTGATGGAAACGCGTGTGGAACTTCCAGCGCACCTCTGGAATACACGTACCCTGCTGATTTCGCATGTGAAACTTCCACCGCACCACAAAATACACGTACCCTGATGGAATCGCGTGTGGAACTTCCCCTGCACCCTGGAATACACGTACCCTGATGGAATCGCGTGTGGAACTTCCCGCGCACCCCTGAAATACACGTACACTGCGGAAATCGCGTGTGTAACTTCCCCTGCACCCTGAAATACACGTACCCTGATGGAATCGCGTGTGGTGCTCCCCGCGCACCCCTGGAATACACGTACCCTGCTGATTTCGCGTGTGAAACTTCCCCCGCACCCAGAAATACACGTACCCTGATGGAATCGCGTGTGGAACTTCCCGCGCACCCCTGGAATACACGTACCCGGCTGATTTTGCGTGTGAAACTTCCCCCGCACCCTGAAATACACGTACCCTGATGGAATCGCGTGTGGAACTTCCTGCGCACCCCTGGAATACACGTACCCTGCGGAAATCGCGTGTGTAACTTCCCCTGCACCCTGAAATACACGTACCCTGATGGAATCGCGTGTGGCACTTCCCGCGCACCCCTGGAATACACGTACCCTGCTGATTTCGCGTGTGAAACTTCCCCCGCACCCAGAAATACACGTACCCTGATGGAATCGCGTGTGGAACTTCCCGCGCACCCCTGGAATACACGTACCCTGCTGATTTCGCGTGTGAAACTTCCCCCGCACCCAGAAATACACGTACCCTGATGGAATCGCGTGTGGAACTTCCCGCGCACCCCTGGAATACACGTACCCTGCTGATTTCGCGTGTGAAACTTCCCCCGCACCCCGAAATACACATACCCTGATGGAATCGCGTGTGGAACTTCCCGCGCACCCCTGGAATACACGTACCCTGCTGATTTCGCGTGTGAAACTTCCCCCGCACCCCGAAATACACGTACCCTGATGGAATCGCGTGTGGAACTTCCCGCGCACCCCTGGAATACACGTACCCGGCTGATTTCGCGTGTGAAACTTCCCCCGCACCCTGAAATACACGTACCCTGATGGAATCGCGTGTGGAACTTCCCGCGCACCCCTGGAATACACGTACCCGGCTGATTTCGCGTGTGAAACTTCCCCCGCACCCCGAAATACACGTACCCTGATGGAATCGCGTGTGGAACTTCCCGCGCACCCCTGGAATACACGTACCCGGCTGATTTTGCGTGTGAAACTTCCCCCGCACCCTGAAATACACGTACCCTGATGGAATCGCGTGTGGAACTTCCCGCGCACCCCTGAAATACACGTACCCTGCTCGCACGGGCCCAATCGCGTGTGGAAATTCCCGTGCACCCCTGAAATACACGTACCATGATGGAATCGCGTGTGGAACTTCCCGCGCACCCCTGAAATACGCGTACCCTTCTCACACGGGGCCAATCGCGTGAGGTACTTCCCGCGCACCCCAGTGATACACGTAGCCCGCTTGCTGTGCTGGTACAGGGTTAGCGCAGCCCTTTGCGCTGGATTGGGTATATTGATGGCTTTTCCCTGCGCGAGAGGCGTTCTTGGGGGCGTAACTGGCGCTGCTGCAGGGTCGCTGCGCCACTGTGCGCCACGGCTGGTTTTGGTGGCTGGAATCCATGAATACGCTGTGCGCGGAAAAGGATTTTAGCGCACGCGGCTGGCGCAGGGATTCGCACGCGCACACTGTGCGCCAGCCGCGTGCGCCACTTGTGCGCTGAATTCTATGAATTACCCCCTAAGAGTCATTCCAGAATAGAGGCACCAGACAAAACTGGGAAAGACCTGGCTGGGTTTGGCCAAAACGGGAGCCATACAGGGGGATCTCCTTGAGATTGAGTGCCTGTTGGGGGAAATCCAGGTCACTGATGTCACCAGTTACCAGTCACTTGCTCACAATGAACTCTCAACTTCCCAGTAGAGTAAGGAGACCCCAGATGCTGATTTAATTACGGCACAAAAAGGGGATCCAATTATTGGAAAATGTTACACATTGCTGACCCTGTGATCTTTTCTCTGACGGAAACCGATTACATTGGGAAAGAGGACCTCAGGGTGTTTTTGAAGTTTCCCAAATAGTTCCAAATTAGGACGGTTTGTTGGTAAGGATATCCATCTCTGGATGTGACCAGTGGGTGGTACTTAACTCATTCTGAAGCCTGATGCTAAGTCACACCCATGACGTGGCCACAGTCGTTCATCAGGGGTTTCACACTACTTTAGAAATCTTGTGGGCTGTTCCAAACTGGCCATATATGGGGCAGGACCTCAACCAATATTTGAAGGGGTGTCTTGTGTGTGCACAATTTCAGCCAAGTTCACTCACACACCGAGCTCCCCTCTGGAAGAGGGTGATGACACTTTGTTGGTCAGATTTACAAGTAGATTTCTTCGGGCCCATGATTTGCTCCTCTGGGGGAACAAGTACATGTTAACAGTAACAGCAGCTGCCCTGATGATCAACATCTTCTCTCCTTTTGGCCTTCCCCAACGGATTGAGTCAGACTGAGGAAGTCACTTCACCAGCGAAGTGATGACAAAGATGTGGGAGATACTTGGGGTAAAAAGGATACTCCATATTGCATAGCGCCCATCCTATAGTGGGGGATTTAAGAGGTACAATAAAACCATTGTGAGCATTATCAAGAAGTTTGTGGCAGATTCTGGGCCAAGTTGGGACATCCGATTACCGCTTGTCCTGATGGCCATCAGATCTACTCCATCTTCTGCAACTAAAATGTCTCCATTTGAGCTACCTCAGCATCTGCTCTATAGAACACAGGAGCAGACATTGACAAATGCCTCCACAACACATGAATATGTTGAGCATCTAAGAAAACACCTTCGGCATGCTTTTGCTTACGCTCAGCGGAATCTGGAGAAATCGGCAGAGGGGATGAAAACCCACTTCGACTTAAAAACAACTCAAAAAGAATACTAAGGACGCATGGAGTGGCCACCAGGTGGCGCAGAGACGAAAATGGTCCCTGCGTGAGAGCTGCTGCCGCGGCCCCGTTAAGTGGATTGAGCCCCCACTTGACGCCCCCCTACCTTGGATGCTATCGAGCGACTGACTGCTCGTCCCCTCGTCCTCTGACTGAAATCCCGAAGACAATCGGAGCAGAATTCGTCCTGAAAGCACCCCTGAAACACGAGCCCCCCTCGACCCAGCGAAGCTTCAGGAAACTTTCACATGCGGTGCGACACAGAGCGACTGCCGAACCAAAAAACAGGCTCTGAAGTGGCCCCCGCAGCACAAATAACGCAAGATCTTCCGAAGAGAGAGCAAGCGGAGGAAGGATTCATTCTCACACGCACAGTGCCCAGCGTCTTGAAGACCGCAACCCGCTGCGAATGTACCAGAAAACCAAAGGAGGTCCAGCCCTTTCTGGGTGCATCTCCTTTGAGGCAGCGATTCGGAAGTAGAGCCTTTGGATAACGCGGCGTGCCGGACACCCCACAGGCCCCCCTCCGCCGGTAGGAAAGCGAACACTAAATAATTTTGATTGCATTTCACTGGAACTTTGCGCTTCACCTTGCCTTAAACCTCCTATGGATGCGAAACATAAATTGGCCCTGTTTGCCTACACCCCCGTTCCCGCAGCTTCCGAACCTAACATGGCAACCAGTGAAACCACAGAGAATGAACTCTCTGCCACAAAAGGAGACATCACGGCCCTATTGGGAGAAATTAAAAACATGAGCGCCAATATAGGAAGTAAGATAGATAAAACCACGCAAAGACTGGACAAAATGGAGGATAGATATGAAGGAGTCGAGAACAACCAGGCATCTATAGATACCTTAGAAGCACAACTTGATCACAGGATGATGGAATTGGAACAACGGGAAGAAGATTTTAAGCTCAAGTTGGACGATTTTGAAAACAGAGAGAGAGCTTGAACAACATACGTATCTTTGGAATTCCGGAGAAAGAGGGAGAGAATGAAGCAGACCTGAAGGAAATACTCCACGATATCATCAAACTTTTGGACGCAGATGATGCCATTGATGAGCTCCTAACCGAACGAATTCATAGGACCGGTGGCCCCCCAGGCGGACCGAGGTCGGTCCTTGCCCGATTCCATTGCTTTCAAGACAAGGCCCGAGTACTCGAGAAGGCCAGGAAAAGCGACACTATTACGTTAGGTAGCGCCCATATTACAATATGCCAAGACCTCTCTGCGCTGACACTTGCGCTCAGACGGATGTGCGGGCCTCTCACGAAACATCTAAAAGGGAAAAACATTTGATATAGATGGGGATACCCCTTCTCTCTCTCATTTGAATACGATGGAACCAAATTCAGACTAAGAACCAGAAAAGACATCAGGGCGTGCATCTCCGATTTGCTCGGCCCCCAAGGTGAAGGAAACAACCATGATGAACCCAAAAGTGAAGATCGAGAATGGCGAACCCAGGGCGCCAGAAGAAAACGGGTGAAGGGATCAAGGAAATACAGGAGAGGTAACCTCTCCCCAGAGGCAGACAACTGATCAGCTGCATCCCTGGTAAGATAGAACTCAAATGTAAACTTTTTGTGGAAGATGCGACCGGAAAAGGTGTCAAATTATGGACATCCCAGTAGTCGCAACATGGGACTTTGGGGGGACACTAAGAGGGCTCAATTGAAACTGTGATATCACAACAGATTAAGGGGCGTGACGTAACGGTCCCCACAGGTGGTTCGACGCAGATCCGGTGCAGTTAACCGGGCTCAATCGAAACGCCATCGACAGGAGATGGGAAGAAGGAGGGGGATATAGGAGGAGGTGGGGGAAAAGGAGGGTTAAAGCAACATTCATGGGAACTCGAAGCAGTCACAGCAGCGTACAATTTATAATGAAACTATACTGTTGGTCATGCAGTAGGAGCCATCCTCTCAGAAAAATGTTTAATGGCGTTAAAGACTAACTCAAGAGGGAGGGACTCTCTATGGGTAGGGACACTCAATGTGAAGGGGCTCAATTCTCCAACAAAACGATCACTCGTGACCAGAGAATTTCAGAGGTCTAAGATGGACATCCTACTCTTACTGGAGACAAAATACGTGAAGGGTGAAGAACGGAGAGTCCTGGGAAAACGTGTAGGAACAGAATTCTGGGGCTCGGGCCCACTTAAAAGGGGAGGTGTAGGTATTCTGGTCAGAAAAGGATTAGAGTTTGTAGAGATGAAAACATGGTCATATGTAGAAGGTTGAGCATTATTGGTAACTGGCAACATAGGCAAGGTGCAACTAACGATCGCAACATAATGCCCCCCGAATGCAGGACAAAATAGATTCCTTCGCAAAGTAATCCCCAAAATACTTTTAGAAGCCACAGGCCACATTATCCTTAGGGGCGATTTCAACCAGTGGTAGGACCCACTCAAAGATAGAAAGCCGGGTAATCCGGATGTACGATGTCAGAGTAGAGATGATCCAACTGAGATGGCAAAGATGATGGAAATATATAATATGATAGATGTATAGAGGAACATGCACCCCAATGCACAAGATTATACATTCTTTTCCGCCCCCCACAATACATACACTTGTATTGGTTACATATACCTGTCCATAGAACTCGCCAATACCACAACACATTCAGAAATAACCCAGATCACATGGTCTGACCATGATCTGGTGCTGGCTGAAATCCAATGGGAAAACTTATCAACTAAGGGGAGAAAATGGCGCTGCAATGAGAGTCTTTGGAAGGACGCAGCCTTCAAGGCTGAAATGGAGACTGAAATCACTGAATTCCTCAAAACAAACAACACTGTTGAAGTCCCCAAGCAGACAGTGTGGGAAGCAGGGAAAGCAACTTGGAGAGGGATCCTAATAAGGGAAGGGTCAACGAAAAAAAGGGAACAAAATATAATTGAGCACAGATTAAGATCCGAAATTTGTCAACTAGAAGATCACATCAAAAAGGGCGGGGGAATTGACCATCTAAAAATCAAGGAGGCAAAGGATAAGAGGGAGGAATTGAAATTACTGGAACATGAACAAATAGTCAGCAAACTCAGAATGTTGAAACAAACCTTCTATGAAAAGGGGGATAAGGCGGATGCACTACTGGATGCTAGACTCCGAGAGCAGAGCGGAAAGTGGTGGAGATCGTCGAAGATGACCCTAAAACAACGCAGAATCACCCCACCATTCTGAATGCTTCGCTAACTTTTATGAGAGCCTATACTCCTCAGAAACAAACCACGACCAATCAGAAACAGACTCATACCTGTCCCTGATCAATATGCCCAAAATATCAAGACTAGATTCAGAACAGCTGGAATCCCCTATATCCAAACAAGAGGTCCAGGACGCAATAAAGAGATTAACTTTGGGCAAATCCCCGGGGGAAGATGGCTATACAGCGGGATTCTATAAAACGTTTGGCACACAACTCACGCCATTTATGACCGAACTCTTTAATGAAGTAATAAAAACTGGGAACGCCCCTGATTCCTTCACCCGTGCACTGATTACAGTAATTCCTAAGGAAGGGAGGGACCCCAAAAAATGTGGATCATATCGCCCAATTTCCCTGCTCAACATAGACGCAAAAATATACATGAGGGTCGTAGCTGCGAGGTTGGAAACATTAATGCCACAGCTAATACATTCTGACCAGGTTGGGTTTATATTAGGGAGACAGGGAGCAGATACAATGTGTTAGACCCTTCATCTTCTCCACACATCACAGACATTAAGTAATGACCCAGTCCTTTTTTCGACTGACGCAGAAAAAGCCTTTGACAGGGTAGAATGGGGGTTTCTGAAAGCAGTGCTATGTAAAGTAGGTATAGGCCCAATATTTAGAAGAGCAATACACTCAGTGTACATGGCCCCCAAAGCATTTATTTTTGTGAATGGAGAATACTCCAGATGTTTTAACCTGGTACGTGGAACCCGTCAGGGATGCCCCCACTCCGCTATTCTTTTTGCACTCTCCCTAGAGCCCCTTGCACAAGCCATGCAAACAGACCCCATGCTAGAAGGTATTCGTCTAGGAACGGCAGAATATAAAGCAACTCTCTACGCTGATGACATACTCCTACATATCACTAACCCCATGACATCCATCCCCCGAGCACTATCAATACTAGAGGAATATGGTCGGCTCTCTGGGTTCAAAATAAATAAAAATAAATCAATACTCTTTCCCTTACAAGGACAAAAAGAAGAAAATGAGGTAAAATTCTCCAGACTAGGTGTTAAGATTGAACATACTAGATTACAATACCTGGGTATACAAATTACCAGATGTATAGACGATCTTTAGGAAGCAAACTTTCCCCCTCTCCTTCAAATGTTTCTTGCAGACCTAACTAGATAGAACAAACTGACGATATCTTGGCTGGGACGACTTAACGCCATAAAAATGGTATGCCTCCCCCGATTTCTATATCATTTCCAAATGTTACCCATTAAGTTGCTGTGAAGCTTTTCTACAGAAACCAAGAAAATCATTGTTAAATTCCTTTCGCAAGGGAAGAAAGCGAGAATCCCTTATGATACCCTAACACTCCCAAAAGATAAAGGTGGGGTGGGACTCCCAGATCCACGAAAATACTATGAAGCATCCCAACTCTGGGTACTGATCCCTCATTTACGTAACCACAAAGACATCCAGTGAATTCAAATGGACGAGCATTACCTGTCACCTGCTACAATATCTGAATGGCTATGGTCCCCCAGGAAAAGGCTTCATGTTAGAACCAAAGGCCACCCAATTTTGAGTGTCATATGGGACATCTGGAAACAGGGCACAAACATGCATAAAATCACCACATGGCCATCCCCCATAAGCCACCTATGGTCTCCTGGTATCAATAATCACATCCCTAATGTAGAACGATTCCAATCATGGTACGAGGCAGGCTTGGAGATAGTGCGGCAACTACAAAGAAAAGACTCCTTTATAACATTACCATACTTGACGGAAGCTCTGGGAATAGGCCCTCTGTCCACATTCCAATATATACAAATAAAAGGTATCCTAACGAAACCGATATGGAAGCCCAAACTAATGAGAGACCTCACTTCCCTTGAGAAGATATTGGATAAGAGAACGGAAATGAAGGGCCTAATATCGGCACTGTATAAAGAGTTGATTATTGCGGGTGTAGGGTCCACAGAAACGCTCAAAGGCCGACGGGAAAGAGACCTAGGCGAACAGATTAGTATAGACACGTGGGAAACGATATGTGACGCCGCCACCCACACATCTATTTCAAATCAATACAAACTACACGCTATCAAGCTCTTACACAGATGGCAGTATGACCCTGTCCGGCTTTCCAAAATGTTTCAAACAGCTAACCCAAAATGTTGGCTAGGGTGTAGGAAAATGCTGATTATTGGCACATGTGGTGGGGATGCGCCCAGATAAAGATTTTTTGGGATGAGGTTCTGGGATGGATCAAGGACATAGATGGCATATCCCGGGTGGCTGACCCCTACCTTATACTGTTTGGTCTTGAGAGGGACGAGGAAGACTGGAATAAGATTAGGGGCCTAGCGCTTCAGCTGTTATTAGCTGCCTGAGCAACACTTGTAATGAAATGGAAATCCAAATCCACCCCCACCATGAATGAATGGATTCATGTTGCCACCAATATATGTATAATGGAACTGGACACTGCATCATTGCATGGGAAGTCATCACAGTGTGAGGCCATATGGATGGACTACAAGAATGAACACCTCCCTAACGGCCTGTGCCGTTGACCAGCCAAAATCTATAACTACAATGACCACGAGGCAGCTAGGTGATCAAAGCGAAGAAATGTAACAGCCTCACAGATAATTGTCCTGAAACAAATCCCTACATTCTGAAAACATTTAAAAAGACTGTGACCCTTTAAAGGAACATGCCAAGATGACCAAGAGCTTTGTTATTCGACCTGTAGGGGGGAAAAGGGAGGGAAAATGGTAAGACTACAATAGTTGGATGGAAGAAACATGTAAAAGTAATTCTGTAGTATTATTGGAATTCCTGTTTTCACTATGGAACTCTGAGATCGTAATTGTGTTGTGTAATGTGATTTTCAATTTAAAAATATTAATAAAACCAAATTTACAGGAAAAAAAAGAATACCAAGTAGTAGACGACAGGGTCTATTTGTACAATTTTCAAAGGAACCAGACTAAGGAGAGAAAACCTCTCCCCTCCTGGCGCGGGCCCTTTGAAATTGTAGACAAAATTTCACCTGTCGCCTACAGAATCCGCATCCCCAAAGAAGAGCTGTCAGAAGAGAAATGGGCCACATCAATCAGTTAAAAAGTTGTCACACCAGACATACTTTTTAGCTGATTGATGAGCCAAAGGAAAAACAAACAGAGGAGACATCTAAAGAATGAGAAGAAAGGAAAAGAAAAAGCTGAAGGACATATGTAGGTGCATAGGTATATCTATATCTATATACCAGGGAGTGTTTTTCTTTATTGTTATGGTAAATATGAAACCAAGGTGTTTTTAAAGTCAAATGATGTTCTTGTTCTGTGAAGTAATTTGCTTGATGTTATTGTCTAAATGTAAGGAAAAGAACATGGAAAATTGCAACTGTAAGTATTGTTCCGCTGTTGTAAATCTTCCAGGAAGACTGTCATTTAAACATTCAAAAACCTGTTTTTATCTATCTCCTATTCGATACTTAACTTCATTACCTCTTAGTCTGGCAGGGACCTCCAGGGGGACCTGGAAAGGGAAGGAAGGAAAGGGTCTGCCGCTCCATACCCTCCAACCAAACAATGGAAGGAAATCTTGGTGTGCCGCTCCCTGATGAAAGTGAACTCCATCAGTTGAAGCCCAATCTGCCCTACTCTCCCTCAACAAGAAGTCGCGGCAGAGCAGGGGGGATCTGTGGGGTACATTTAAGGTCTAAGGCAGAAGCCCCTACAACAAAAACTGCATTTCAGAAGTCACCCAAAAATGGCTGTGCTTTGGTCTGCTGCGCACATATGGGGCGAGAGTAGAACACATCCACCCCAAGAATAGCTGTATTTTGTTTTCATTCATGGGAATCTAGAGAAAACAACTCAAATTCAGAATGGCTGTGCATTGCTATTCTGTCATTTAAACATTCCAGGCGGCACAAGAAAATGACCTGCATTTAAAACAGCATCACTCTGGTGCTACTTTCAGTTCAAACATCACACAGTTTGGTTCTATTAAAACACAGCCCTGTCAGTGTATTTCATTTTGAACACCATCAAATTAGGCCATCCCTCCCAGAACAACATTGTTTCATCAGTAATGTCCATGAAAAGCAAAATAATTCTGCTTCAAGTCTGCACAGCTTGGATTTAACTTTTTGAAATAAACCAACACATGCAAAGTACTTCAAAGAAAAGATGCTCTCTCTTACCTCTTGCCAATTACCAAGAAACCATTTTCAAACATATCTCTGTTTCCAGAAACTGACCAGATCTATAAAAAAGCCCTTTAGAAAGTAAATGAAAAGGAAGCTGTGTGTGCGGAAAAAACGCATTTTGTGAAATGCACATGAGAAAAAAATGAACATGTGTAAATCTGTTGTTGCAAAGCAGAAAATGACCTTGGGAAAACTAAATTTGAAATAATACTGTACATGCACAGAAACACAATTGTACATTTGGGGAGAGGGGCAGCAAAAATATGTAGATTATGATTTTTCCCCCTAAAAAAAGACTTCAACAAATGCCCGGGCCTTCCTATCAAACCAGTTTGGTTTAAAGGCTAATTTTGCACCTACCAGTGACTAAAGCTGCAAGGGCATGTGCCCTGTTCCTATGGACCAGACCGCGTGATAATTACAGGTTCTCCCAGACTGCCAGGCAGAACTGCTCCCAAGGACAAAGGATGGGGGAAGCCCTGTGTTTTGCCTCGTAGGTGTGATTTCCTTTGCATTCATTCCCAGTGTCCACTGGAGGACTTCATAGGGGAGTCATGGAAACCCTTGTGCAAGCTGAACCATGGAAGACATTTTGGCTGAGAGGTTGTAAAGACCAACCACATTAAAGACAAATCCAGTCCTTTTGATGGAAAGACCTTTTCATATTAAGACATTTTTCTCTGCAATCTGAATAAGCAGATACGTGATATTATGAAAGTTTTAATGTGATTGTTGGACAAGCACAATAAGACTATGTGCATCTCTCTGGCACGTGGGGAAATGAAATGGCAGGGAAAATGCATTTATGGGGGAAGCATAAATGGCACAGATATTAAACTTGGGAAAACTATGCCAAATACTATTATGCATATGTGTTGCCATTTTCAGAATTTTAGATAATATGTTTCTCCTGAAAATGGCCAAATTGTGCCCAAGGACGAGGCAACATCACACAGAACTGGCGTTCAAACCAGCATATTCCTTGTGAAATATGGGATCTACCTATCTGATTTTTATGATGGAGACTATTGTAAATACGAAGTTTGGTTCCATAACCCATTTTGTGAAAAATAGGCTTGTGAGACAAAGGGAGTCAGAAAAATACACACATAAAAACTGATGTCACTTCCCTGAAACCAAACCACCCGCAGGGAGGAGGGGACACCAATAGCCTGGCCTATCCCATGCAAGGGGTAAGTCCAGAGTACTTCCGCCCATATTGTAAAAATTCTATAATGTCACTCTGTCTCTGTAAGAGGTAGACGGGGAGACACAGATATTCAACATGCAAAATTCACCCTTGAAGAGTCCAAGACTCCAGATACAGATCCAGGCAGAACCACCTATCTAGACCCAGGCATACCCAATAATACAGGGAGAAAGAAGAAAAGGCCACTGATCCCCTTTAGGAGAATCCAGAGACCAGACCTTTTTGCCCAGCTGACCCATCCCGCTGTCCACAGTGACCAGACTTGGCTCAGCTGTTCCCAACCAGGAGAGCCCAGCGCACCTAGTAACCAGATCTCTTGACCCCGTTGCCCGTGACCAGATCCGTGGCCCTGCCATCTAGAGACCCTGCTGGCTGTCCAAATTACCAAATCCAAGCTTTCCTTGTAAGTATCCCATCACCCAGTACCCAAAAAACTGCATATCCCCCTATTTTACCTTGCATCCTGTTCAAACCCCATTAAAATCCCATAAAAACCGTAGTCATTTTCCAAATTCCCAGTATCTTCTGTTCACCCTTTACCTAGAAGAATTGTTTAGTCTAGATCTGTTAGCATATTTCTTTTCTATTTGCAAATCTGCTGCGTGTGATGTTTGTTGCATTGTTTTGCTCCCAAAATTGTTTTTCTCCCCTGTGTTGATGTTGCTTTAGTACACTGCTCAGTAGCCTGTAAGCTCCTTGTCTCTTTAGTGCAGCCACACAGATTTCCGCCCTAGCTATCCTACCGCAAGTGTAAACTGATCTACAAGTAACAATTACAATCCGAGAATGCAATTTTGCTCATTTTTAAGGTTTTCAATGTATTCGTTGACCTCCCATTCTGGGGTGGTGGGTCGAATTTAAAATAATATTTTTCCCTCTTCTTTCTGACTCCTTGCCACTGCTTTCTATCCACACAGAATTTAGTTAGCAGGGGTTTGGGTGGGTGTTGCAGGGGGAATGCATAACATAAGTGCCATCTATGAGTGTGAGAAAAAAAGTGATTTTGTTTCCATTTCTATTTTAGGTTTATGTAAATGATGTAAGAAAGTTGAATTAACAGTATTATAAGATGTTGCATTTATATTGTCACCACACTGGTGATTTCTGCCCTAAAAATTTGTTTCACTCTGATTTTTCATTTGAATTAAAATATATATATATATATTTCTTTGTTACACACTGGCCTGGTTTATGGTCCATTGCGACACAGGGTGTTTGTTAAGGTGGGTGTGAGACGGATTGGGTGCCTCTTCAAGAAAGAATACAGGGTTCAAATTAAAATGAAAAGGCATTTTTTATTGTGTGCCACCTTCATGGTCAATGGAAGACGTCTCTGGCTGGAGGGTGCCGTGTCATAAATTCCGTTACAATTTCCATATGAGTGCATGTTTGTAGTATGTTTTTTTTTTTTTCTATTGCTTGCTATGTGCTCTTTGAAGGAGCCATATCGGCGTTGTAGAAACCAAGGGTTTTTATGCAGGTGGACAGCTGGTGTACATGGATTTAGGTCAAGTGACCTCTGACCCACACCCCAAAGCCCTGCCCCAGCTTTCCTTTCTTCACTGTTAGATCACTGCCCATCTACTGCCCGGCCCTCCAAAAGGAAGGACAGATGTAGCAAAGGGCAATTCCTGTGTGGAATGCTTTGGAACAGGAGGACACACAACTAGCTCCCTGCAATGATGTCTACATCCCTGTCTCTCTCTCCATCCGAGACACACCATCTCCACTCATCAGCAACAACGCTGCTCACAGTCAACATCATGAACATGGCATCACTAATACGTCACAGCATCACTGATACGTCACACACGTTGGCATTGATCCCATTATCACTACAACATCCACCACGACATGAGGAGTGATGCTCCTAACCTCCACTGAACAATCTACCCCACAGTCAACATCGCCAAACTGAATGCAAAACAAGACTTGTACAACATCTTCATGAATGAGTCCTGTATGACAGCCACCCACATCCCTATCCTGATGTCCTCATTCACAATGGCTGCAGCATTCTGTGAAGACACCATCCAAACAAGATGTGCAGAGGCCTCGCCATCATTCACAATGGTTTATCAACATGCACCCAGATGTAACAACTCTCCAGCTTCTTCCATTAACACCAATGGACTCAGTCATCTTCAACATAATCTAATGGCTACACAAGGCCAGCAACCCTTTCATTGGAGACTTAACAGAATTGGTCACCACAATGTCTCTCACTTCCCCCAGTGACATCTTCCTCAGTGACGTCACGTTCCTCACAAAACAGCAAACAATTGCCTGAAAGAGGGTCTCCACTGCCTTCTCAAGACTCTGAACCAAGCACATTGCACAATAGACCCAACATCCAGAAATGTATATATCACCTATCTCATCATCACCACCATACACATCCCTGGTCATGGCTCCCCAATCACACTGAACGTTTTGGACAATCTTTTAGTACTTTTTTTTAACTCATACTTAATGTTTCAATGTTTTCTTCTATAGTGTAATTCTAGCATTATACAGCTGCATCTGCATGGAGTTGGACTACACACGTGAAACATTTCCTGCATGTTCGCTCATATTTTTCATCTGTTTGTTTATGCAGATGTATCAACATTATGTTCAGTATCATAAAAAGAACAATGGTATGTTACATGTACAAATTGACATATTTTAATTTAGAAGGATACGCCCACCTAGAAGAATCTCCAAAGAATTGCAGAATTAAATCTAATTTCTTTGTGTTTCCGCACTGGGAGGGCTGTGTTCAATTCACATTCTGGAAATGAAAAAAATCCACTCACGTTCACCTTGCAAGAATGCACTTCTGAGTGTTGATTGGTAATTTCAGTGCTTGCAAATTAATTCAGCAAAGTATCAAAGAACTCTCCAATTCGATGACTTCATATATCACATATGGCATACAAAATATTACTCCATGCCAAAATGTACTCAATTCAGGACACATTATTGGCAGACATACTTTTGCATCTGGGACTACCTTTCTTTTTTGCTCCCTGGAATGTATTTCATCTTTCAAGTACAACATATAGTTGCCAGATGGTGAAGTAAACCTTATTCTTAGTTACAATGCAATTTTGAATGCATTTATTGCAAATATTCTTCCACCTTTTATGTTTGTACAATACCTCTGTTTGTTGCTCAGAGAAGAGCATGATAGTCAACTGAGTTGAGAGACACCTTTCTGTGTTTGTATTTTAAGTGCATATTTTAAAACACTTAGGGCCAAATTCATAGAAAAAGTGCTTAGTCTGCACAAACTATTTTGTGCTTAAAGAACAGTACACCTACTTGCGCATGCAGAATGTTTAGCGTTGTTCGCTGATTCATGGATTCAAACGCCAAACGCGCTTGGAACACCCACAACATGCTCCCAGCCAAACAAAAACTAGGCCAACAAACAACCTTTGCGCCTACATTTGCACCATCATCCAGATCACCAGCGAAACTGCAGACCACCCCCCACAATGTAAGCCAGCACCTTGTTGAAACTGCGAAACGTCCCCCACAGCGCAATCCAGCACCCTGGCAAAGCTGTGGACCATGCCCCACAACACAAGCCAGCACCCGGAGAAACTGCAAATTGCCCCCGCAGCGCAAGCCAGCTCCCTGGCGAAACTGCGGACCATCCCCCGGAACGTAAGTCAGCACTCCGGCGAAACTACGAACCGTCCCTTGCAATGGAAGCCAGCACCCCAGGGAAACTGTGAACTATCCCCTGTAACTGAAAGCAGCACACCAGTGAAACTCCAGGTCGTTACACCTAAATCCAAGGCACCTTAACTGTGTGTCTACACCCCTAAATTATAGCACCACCCTCAAGTCCTCACACCTCCCGCCACTCCCACTCACCCTGGCCCACTACCCCAGGCAGCCCCCTCACATCCACACACCTCCCACCACCCACACTCACCTATGCCCACTACCCCAGGCTGCCGCCTCATGTCCTCACACCTCCCACCACTCCCACTCACCTCAGCCCACTATCCCAGGCAGTCCCCTCAAGTCCACACACCTCCCACCACCCCTACTTACCTACCCCCACTACCCCAGGCTGTCCCCTCAAGTTTGCACACCTCCCATTACCCCCATTCACCTCCGCCAATTCCCCCAGGACGCACCCTCAAATCCTCACACCTCCCACCAACCCCACTCACCACCGGCAACTAGATCAGGCTGCCCTCTCAAGGCCTCACACCTCCCAACAACCGCACTCACCTATGCCCACTACCCCACACTTCCCCCCCAAGTCCTCACACCTCCCACCACCTCCACTCCCCTCTGCCCATTCCCCCAGGCTGCCCCTGCTAGTCCACTCCTCTACTAGTCCAATGTGGAGCAACAACCTACCTTGACTCCACCGGCCTGGCTCCACCATAAAGTACACCTGGCACATATCCTCCTCTGACTTGAATAACTGGGAGCGCTGCTGTTGAATCCGGGACTGTAACTTACACCATGACTCCCTGGTAGGCCACATGCAGATGCATCTCAACAGGACACCATACTGTCACACAAGCTACACTTTGACTATTCCATGTATATGTGAGATGCTAATGCACGGTTGCATTTATATAGTACCATTGTGTCATTGCAGTGGCCTCAAAGTGCTGAAGGAAAATACCCTCTGAGGACCAAAGTATGAGGAATCAGAGATTTTCATGACTGATTTACAATCCGTGTGTGAATATTAGCCTGTACAAAGGTAACTAGGTAGGGGTGGCAAAGTCCCTGTTAGCGACCCAAGTAGAACAGGCTTGGGGTTGGGTGATGTGAAGGTTCTCAGAGAGTGTGCAAGTCAAGGATACTGAATATGTGTGCAACTAGACTAAATATTTGATCCTGGGACTCAGTTGCATTCCAGTCGCAGAGGTGATGGAAAATATGAGAGCAGGTAGTAGTTGATTGCAGATCTGTGCGGGTGGGTGGCAGTGCCTTGGGAGGGGCCAAGCAATCTACCATTCAGTGCACAACTGATGAGTGTAGCCCACTCATCCACAGTGAGCCCACATCCCACCTCAACACCCACAATGCCATATACTCATACAAGGAAATGAAGTGTTGGCACATACAAGATGTCAAGCAAGTGCCAAAGGAACATCTGAACATCAGTGGACCAAAAGGGAACTTAACGTACAGCAAACTGAAGCTGCAGTAGCAAATGTGCAGAGACCCCAAACAACATCATGTTACATCTCACACACCACCACAACCATCCCCGTATGTATACCATTATACACACAAACCAAAAGAACTATCTCCAACAACACTCAGTGCCTTTGCACAAGGAATGGAATCTGATGATCAGCCAGTACCACCTCCAGCTTTCCGTTGGCCCCACTCCTACATGTGATACATATGTGCACAGGTCTGATTCAATCCAAACAAGGCCACCATGTCAAGCCCCAACAATACGCAACATTACCAAACACACATGAACACATACAACAATGGAGTAAAGACTCAACCAAAAATACGACTCTCAAGCACACATCCACACCACGTATGCAATCCAACAACATGCCTGTATTGCAAAGCATGCATGTAGGCAAGCAGCAGATGTGCAGGACAAAGTGGTCAAAAATGTGAATCACAAAGCAACTCACCTCCCCAAATCTACAAGGGCCGACCCATGGTCAATGATCATGGATGTTCCAACAACCACACACGTGGCATCCGCACATGTACCCCAGCAAACATCACAGTAACAACATGACACACACAGTGAAGCCCCAAACCACATGACAGACATTGAAAAGTATGCACTTGTAGAGCATGTCAGAACTAAATTCACACATCGACAAAGAGACTGCAAGAATTGTGTCATGAAGATCATAAAAACTTGCATTTAAACTATTTACATGAAAACAAAAGGAAGGGCTAAAATGTCCAGGGATAAAAATAAGGAAAAATCAAAAATGAAACCTAACATTGTAAAAATGATGTACTCTGGCAGTGCGCTAGTCCATTGCCATGTTGGATATGGATTCGACGAGGATAGACTCTCCATCTACAGCCTCAGCCGTGAGGTGGGCTGCTTTTGTAGCCTGGATGGCGTGTAGGCTTGCCATCAGCACCAACTCTGCATCCTCCATCACCCTACAAACTTCCCCCAGTATGTCAGCCTGTCTCCTTGCAACCCTATCATCCACCTCTGCCCTAGCCCTCCTGATTGCTGTATCCTTTGCATGCCACCTCGCCACCTCCTACTGCCTCAAATACTGTCCTCTTGAGGACACAAGAGTCTGGAGCTGCTGGGGATTCCCCTGCCTCATCAAGGCCACGTGTTGGCACTATGCCTCCTCCGAGTGGCAATGCTCTGCAGAATGTACCTTCTCACCGCCATCAGCTTCTGCTGCCTGGATGTGTGAGCTCTCTGATTGTAACCCCTTCGACTTTCTGATACTTGTCGGGGGAGTAATGTGTAAAGACTGAAGTTGGGTATCTGTACTTCTGCCCTATATATGGCAGAGCAGAGACACAGTGCACCCCAGCCAAGGTTCTCTATTTGGTAGGATATGGACAAGCAACCAAGGCTTAAGCTCTCAGGAGGTGATGTGGGCTGGTTCTTAAGTACAGTGAGTCCCCAAACCCCCACAAAGGAATGTCTACACACTATGTCATGTTCTAACACTGTTCATTATACACAAATAAGGTTCAAGATATATGCATAAATCAATAACACACTTTGTACTCTGGTAATTCTAAAAAGGCAAATATATACAGTTTCTATGTGGTACCAAACGTAGCTTTATATTCCTTTCAAATGCATCAACTGCGGACAGTTATAAGGTAGCATACAAATCATGCAGTAAGATGTATAAACATAGATCATAGGAAGGAGGGCAGGTTAGGTTAAACAATGATAGAATGCTTTCTTTAGCTACTAAGACACTATGTGAGTGAGGTTCCCCCACCTGGGCAACCTTCAATAAAATTATTAACAAGCCCGGTCCATAAATGTGTAATAAGTCTTGCTTCCTGGTAAACAATTTGAACCACCCCAATGTACCTATTGTGGAAGAGTTTCTTCGATGGTTCCTCAACGATGCCCTCAAGGGTGGAATCGCTTTAAAGCAGGAGCCACAGGGCGTTGAGATCCTCGACGAAAAGTGGAACACTGGTGTCGATGTTGCAGCTTCGACCTTCACAGTGCTCTTCAACGATTGATTGTGGAGGTCCTGTGAAGATGAGGAAAGCAGTACACCTCGATGCAAAGTGTTCGCTGCTACAAAGAAGACTCTGTGATGGTTGGAGACCCAGCAGCGGGTGTCAGGTGTTGGGAGTCATTTTCGGCTGTCCTCTGGCCTGTCGGTGTTGCAGCCACAGCTTGTACCTTAGGATAGCTTTGGCGATCGGGGCTCGACCACAGGCTGAACCTCGGATCTTCACTCCGTCAGTGTCCTCGAGACATCTTTGTGGGCTTTGGGTGGTGGGATACCCACCAGCAAACTTTCCTTGGTAGCAGGCGACCTAGACTTTCTCTGGTGGGACTTTCTCCAGTGATGGCAAGGGAGCGCTATTTTAAATATTCTAAGGCGATGTAGAAATTTTGGCTCCAGGTGTCGAGCAGCACGGTGCCAAGATGTCTCTGCTTCTGGGTGACACAACTCGGCTGGCTTCCAGCGGTTACAGAAATCTTCTGAACCCTGCTCGACGGCAATGGACTTAGATGGTGTTGATTCTCTGGCGCTTTTCCTCAGGATTTTTGTCAGAACCCCTTCTCTGGACGCCAGACTCAACGAACTGGCTTTGAGGGTGCTCCGATGAAGAATAGCTGTTTTTGCACGATGGTCCCTTGTAGCTTGGAAAGACGTCTCCTAGCGAGGTCCTCTCTTAGATCATTCCTTGACAGACCCAACAGCTTTTAGATTTCGTCGAAGGAAATGCAGAAGCAATTCTTCTTCTTCCAGCTGGGATTCAAGGATGAGCTTCAAGTTTCAACTTCAGCTTCTGAACAAATTGGTAGGTAAGTGAGAGGACCCCAGATATACACATCTGTCCCTCATTCACTCTGGCTCACCCAAGCTCAGTCAACCAATCACACAGAAGGCAATTCATTCAGGCATTCATGCCATTTACTTCCACCCAGACACTCACAACAAGGAATGTGGATTGGGGCAAGCACTCAGCCTTTCAGCACAATACACTGCATTCATGCCAGTTTCAGACAGGGCTAACTCATTCATTGTGTCTCACACACACAGAAACCAGACATCCATAACATAGAATGCATATTCGTCACACACTCCATTCACACAGGTCCCACCCCAAGGGTGTACCCACAGCATAAAGTCACTGGGAAGGCTCCAGCCAGTCAGGCCTGGACTTCCCCACAATACCATATATGGATCTCCCACCCAACAGCAAGTTAGGGGAAGGGACATAGTTAGGGATTCCCAGGACTTTGGGGAAACAAGGTAACAGGCAATAGAAAACAAGAGGTCCCAAGGGCCACCTGGCCTTCTGTCAGCAATCCACTGATTCCTATGGCAGGAGGATACTCAGAGCTCCTGTCGCATCAGCATGGAGCAGCCACCAGCCCACACCCTGCTCGTTGGGCAACACACAGGTGCCCAAAAACATAGACTAGGTGTACAGGGTTGTACCCCCACCCATGGGTGCCATAAGGGTATCCCAAGGGTCTCTCTTCACCACAACCAAAAAGAGGAAGAGCAGCACTGCCAGGGGTCCTAATTGGACTCTTGTGCAGAATACAACACAGAACACACCTGATAAGGGAGTACAGCACAAGGACATGGAGGCTCTGTCCCACCAATGCATGTCCAGCATCACATATTGCAACTGCACTGTCCGGAAGTGGCAGCTGTCCCTCCATTGCCCATTCCTTTGTAGGATCCTGGGCAGGGACAATGACCACCTCATAATCATAATCAAAATCATGTGGTGTTGATGAAACTAGGCACAACCAGACTGGGCGGTGGAGGTGTGACTGGTGTACAGGGTACCGTGGTGGTCTGTGGCATGGAGGAGCACCCTATCTCAGATAAACACATTCACCGGAAGCAGGGCATCGGTCTGGGTGGAGGCATCCAGGAAGGTGGTCACTGCCAAAAGTAGATGTCCCAGGGACAGGAGGTTGTTCAGAACCCTCCACGGTGGATTGCACATCCTCATGTCCCTCGGCCAGGGGTGCAGCCTGAGCACCCTACTCAAAGCCCCCACCTGACCCCGTGGGCTGGGCTGCAATGGCCTCCTCCACATCCATGAACCCTGATGGCTCCAGAGAGCCCTCTGCAATCGATGGCCCCTGTGTGGTACCACCCAAATCCACAGCTGCTGAGGTGTCTCCCACCAGAATCCCCTCCTGGGACTTACCCTCAGCAGTCTCACCTGATGGTACTGGTGATCCCCCATCCACATCGCTCTCAGAAGAGGAGGTGTCAACAGAGAGTGGATGGGGTCTAAGCCTGGGTCTGGAGGCCCTGTTCTTGTGTCTCGCTCCACAGCACTGCTTCCTCCCTCTTCGCCAGCTGTAGCAACTCTGGAAAAGTGTACAAAGAACATTGACATCAGTCAACAGTGACAATGCATGTGTGGTGTACACAACATAAACATTACCATTATGTCAGCATGAGACAACCAGCACCTGCCACACACACACACACACACACTCATGTAATCAGCATGAATACTGACACACAAGTGTAGGGACAAAGATTAGTTACAGTCATGACACATGCACAAATCAACCCAGCACATTGACATTTCCTAATACGGGAGTTTGAGAAATCTTCTGTAAAACACACGCGTCGTCATTCCAGTCACTAGGGCAACGCCTCTGGAACACTCAGGCACGCATAAACCTGAATAAAGTCAGCATTTTATATATGATCACGACCACAACTACAACGTAAAGTAACATAATGAAGACACTTAACCAGACTTGCTCATTGTTTTATAGGAAATGCAAGCTGGTGAATATCCAATCTCAGTTCTGTAATTCACTACAAGCTTCATGTGGGTCCACACCCACTGTGTGTTGGCCAGGTCCTGTGGTCGGCCCACCATCCTTGTACTCTCACTTGAGCACTGGAGATCTGCTGACCCGCTCTGTCTCTGCACTGCTTGGAAGGGAGATATGACCCATTTAATGGCGCCCTCCCAGAGGGGCTATGCCCTCGAGTCAACAACATCCCAACACAGGTGGCATGTAAATGCCTGGCTCAATGGCAATGGCAGGACAAGGAGACCAACCCGAGAAGAACCAAGTGCACACGATTAACAGGGAGCCAGACAGACGGCCTGTCCTGCTGTTGTGGTCTAAGTCATCAGGGGTCATTTGATGCCTAGGATCCCTGCTGGGCCGCAAAAGTACTAGCCCACTCAGAAGAGCGCCCCCAGCAGGCAAAGCCCTGTAGGCACATTACATGGGGAATGCTGCTTATCCATCCTGGGGATGTGCAGAGCCAGGGTGTGTCAGCGAGTTCTAAGTGGAGGGTAGACAGGACCCTTACACACTGTCAACTGTGGGCCAGAGGAAGGTGACTATGATTACTTGTAAACTGTGTACCCTAGGTGACAGACGTGGGGGGCTGGTCAAAAGCTTTATGCCTTCCCATGGACACAAAAGGAGTACATTCCATATTGTGGCCCATCTGGACCTTCAGAGACGGCCAGCCTTATGGACCTAACATGTATTTCCAAGGTCCAACATCAGATAACCGGGCAGTCTAAAGGATCACGGTGTGCACATGTGGCCCACATCCCTGGCCTCCTGGCAAAAACCACACCCGACGCAGCGTGGCCCAGGGAGGTACAACACAGGGGTAGAAGGGTGGGTAGTGGGTCCCTTGGTAGGGTGGGCAAACACTGAATGCATGGGAGCATGGGGCCCTCCCTGGCATGCTTGGTGCACTGCTGGGAACACCATCGCTGGAGAGCCACCCTGTTCTATGCATGGCCACACGAACCGGTCATGATTTGATTACACAGAGCATGGCCATGCGAGCCAGTGAAGAGGTCTCAGGACACCTGCTTGGGCACCTGTACACCCAATTACATGTAGCAACATACATCTCAGTTTGACCTGTGATCATGCAGCACATACAGGCACACATTGCTGAGGTACATGCACCAATGCTGTTGCTCTCAGCCCAAATAAATGGCATGCTCACCTGTCATCTCTCGCTCCCCATGGAGGGCTGACAGATCCACCTTCTGTCCCTGATAGGCCAATGCACCAACATTACATTTCCAGACATCCATACACATGTGTCAGTTTTAGCTGCTGAGTGTGGATGATGCAATCTTCACCTTTAAATGTGCAACCCATAGAGGTGTTGAAAATGCATGTCCCTCACATGCCCTCAACATCGTAATCTGCCATTTGTACCAGTCAGAGCACTTGTTGTCACCAATTTACATTGCAGGAGCGCAAGTGCACCAACTCACCACAAACTCACAGTCCACATACCTATGTGTTATGAAGACGAATGAGTCTCAGGTAAGTCTTCATATAAGTATTTATTTAAGTAAAAGGATGAAAAGACCCCCCACAGCTGAGGACCTTTCTGCTCCAGTGCAAAGATACCAACTGACAAACATAGAACATTGAAACAACATAAAGGCTCGCAGGTTGGTTCTATGACATCACCAGAGCTACTTGAACCAGATTTACATAGCATTCTAATTCATGCCTATTATGCATTACTCTCTGAATAAGCAACTTCACAACACATCTCCCCTTTTTATTTTTAAAGATGCACATGCATAACTCCATTCCTCACCTTTGGCTCACCTCACCTCGGACCTCTCTTCACAGTAGCAACTCTATTTTTGTTCCAAACCTGACCACCATCTACTCGCAATGCACCTTTCATAACTGCAATTACTCTAACTGGGTCAGAGTATAATGGCTCTCCCTTACTCTTTACCACACCCTTCTTTATTCTTACCCAGTCACCTAGTTCCACATGTAATTCCTTCCTTCCTCTCTTCTTGTTTTCTCTCACAACCCATTCACTCTTCTTCTTTTTCATAACATGTCTCACTTGATCAATAACCACATCCGAATCTCTGCTCCTCCCTAACCATGGAGGACATGCCATAGAGGACGGTTTTCTACCCCTCATTAACTCAAAAGGGGACAATCCAGTGACTGAGTGTGGCGCCATGCGCAAAGCCCACATTCTATTTTGAATGGTTACTAACTTGTCGAAACCACACTGTTCACCCATTCGTACACTCTCCATCACACATCTATTCAACCTTTCTACCATTCCATTAGTTTCGGGATGATATAATGCTGCCCTCTTATGGTATACTCCACACTTCTTTAGATATGCAGGGAACACACCTCCCACAAATTGAGTTCCATTATCCGTGAGAACGCTTTCAGGTAACCCTTCATTCGCAAAAATTTCCTGCAACACCTTCACCATGTTTTCTCCTGATACTTCACGAACAACCTTGAATTCTACCCACCTCGAAAATAAATCAACCAAAAGCACCACATACTTTCCTCGTCCATATCCTAGCTCAACAGGACCTAAAATGTCCATTGCTATTTCACTCCAAACCTTAGTTGGAACACCTACATCAATGAGAGGTTGTTTTCTAGCTTCCAGCCCCTTCCCACTCTTGATGCAAAACTGACATTCTGCCAGTCGATTCTCAACTTCCCTGTCAAATCCCGGCCATCAATAATCCGATCTCAAAACCCCCTTGGTTTTGGTAATCCCGATATGACCAGTATGTGCTATGTCGATAATCCTTCTCCGTAACCCTGCCGGCACAACTGCTCTCTCCCACCTGAACATAACACCATCGATAACAGATAATTCATCCCTAACCTCCCAATAAGGTCTTTCCTCCTTAGCCAATTCAGATTTGTTGGGCCATACGGACGTCAATACGTAAGCAATTACCCTGCTAAACATTACGTCCCTTCCAATCTCTGCTAACCACTCTTCTTTGGACACAATTCCTTCAGTGTTTACAAATACCATTTCCATTTCCATCTCCTCAATTGACCCTTCCTGGTCTGCAACTTTCACCCTTGAGAGATTGTCTGCTAACCTGTTCTCCTTCCCGGGAATCACTTCCATAGAAAATGTGTGCGCTTGCATCCTGGTAACCCACCCGGCTACCCTGCGTGACACCTTATCCAAACCTTTACTTTCGAAAATAATCTTTAGGGGCTTATGATCCGTGCGTAATATAAATTTCATACCCCACACAAAATTCTTGAACCTCTCAACTGCCCAATAACATGCTAGAGCTTCCTTCTCGAGTACGGAATACCTTAACTCCGCACCTTTCAAGCCACGTGATGCATGCGCTATCACTTCTTCTGAACCATCATCCTGTTTTTGTGAAAGTACTGCACCCAGACCACCCTCACTGGCATCTACTGTGATGATGGAACACCTTTTTGTATCAAAACACCCTAACGGGCGGGCCATATCAATCTCTTGTTTGATCCTTGCAAATTCCATATCACACTTTTTGTTCCATATAAATTCAACACCCTTTTTTAGAATCTTCCTCATTTCCAACACCTTTGATGCATAATTCATGACGAACCTTTGATAGAATTCCGTCATGCCCAAAAATGAACGCAGTTCACTTTTATTAGTTGGTTTTTCAATCACCTTTATCGAATTTACAATGCTCTCTTTGGGTTTCACTCCCTCATGTGAAACTTCATGGCCTAAATAATCAACTTTAGAAACAGCGAATTTGCACTTTTCCTGCCTCAAAGTAATTCCTCTCTCCTCAAAAATGTTCAATACCTCAAGCACTCTCTTGTCATGTTCTTCCAGCGTTTCCCCGCATACTAAAACATCATCTTGGAAACAAAACACCCCCTTCACACATCTGAGCAATCGATCCATCACTTTTTGAAAAACCGACGAGGCCGATGCTAATCCAAACGGCATCCTTCTGAACTGAAAAACTCCCTCGTGAGTGATGAAAGCAGTACATTTTCTACATCCCTCCTCTAACTCAATCTGATGATAAGCTGAAGCCATATCCAATTTTGAAAAGAATTTTCCCCGCCCAACCATGGTTAACATTTCACACATGTTAGGCAACGGATGTCTGTCCACCATGACACATTTGTTGAGTTCACGCATGTCTATACACAATCTTAGATCCCCTGAACTCTTTTTAACAACTACCACCGGGGACACCCATTCAACACCCCCTGCCTTCTCAATTACACCCAACTGTAACAACTTCATCAACTCCTTTTTGACCCCTTCCCTTAAGGACAATGGTACTGGCCTGAGTTTTGCAGCTACGGGTATACTGTTTCGCTTTAGTACAATTTGGTGTATAAACCCTTTCACTTTCCCCATGTTCCCATTAAACACACCTCTGTGCTCTTCCACATATTTGCATGACCCTACACATGGTTCTGACACCTGGAAAACCTGCTCAATCTTATTGGGATCTAGTCTGATGGCAAGATTTTTCTGCTCCCTCCATCCTAATAATGTCTGACCCCTTTTTGTTATGTAAACCTTGCCATTACATTTGCGTCCCTTGAACTCAATTTCGCTCCAGACATACCCCAATAAGTCGATCTTATCTTGATTATAACCACCTGGATTTATATCAGGTTTGGATAAACTGGACACTTCTCCTTTCATGTCCTTCTCAAACACACTTTTAGGAACTAAAGTGATTTTAGACCCAGAATCCGCCATCATGAATATCTCATGACCATCTACTCTGACTAATGCATATGGACGCTCACAATCATCCATGTTTTCGCTCTCAGACGCAACATTAACAGTGTTAATGACAACATTCTGCAATGGAATGGACATTTCCTCATCAGACGATCTTCCATCTTCTTCTTCATTTACATATAAAACTTTTCTTTGGTTACTCTGACCAAATTGAAAGTTTTTACAGCAGTTCGCATAATGCCCCTTCCTTTTGCACCTAGCACATGTAGCTTTGCGACCCGGGCACACAACAGATGATGCAAAATGTGTGTTGCTAGCACAACGGAAACATAGTCTTTCCTCCTTCTTCTCAGTCTTCTGCACTGTCTCTTGACCTCTTTTCTCTTCTGCAACTCCACGACTTGACTGCCGAGTCCTGGACTTTTTCTTTGGCTTCCCATCCGTCACACTTAAGACTTCATATTTGTTCTCCTTTGTATCTCCTATCTCATTTTTAGATAACTTGGCCACACATGCTAAAGAATGTTCCACTCTTCTTGCAATGTCCAACACCTCATCTAAATTAGGCTCATCTCGCAGCCATATCTCTTCTCGAATTTTATTTGCCCTGTAATGTGTCATAAATTGATCGCGTATGTGTTCATCAAATTTCTCTTGAAATTTGCAAGACAACGCAAGATGTCTCAATGCTGTTACATATTCTTCCACCGATTCTCCAGCTGCCTGCATACGCATGCGAAAATTATAACGCTCTAATATAGTGCTGGTCTTTGGGTTGAAGTGCTTATCCAACTTCATCAAAGCCGCGTCAAATTCGTTCATGTCATCTCCAGAGCCATCTCCATGGGGTTGTGGGAGCGTCTCGTATACTCTTTGACCCTCATATCCCAAAAAATGCAGTAACAAAGCTAATTTTCTCTCACTTGAGTAAGATGTACCGCCAGCTGCTTTCAAATAGTGCGAAAAGCCTTTGCGCCATTGGGCCCATAAAATCTTAACAGGTCCTGGAATTGGCATAAAAACTGGTGGACCAGCGATGCCCGGTAATCCTGCCATGCTGCTGAGAAACGCTCCTAACTGGGACAGTGTACAGCTTTATGAACACCTATTTACTGTAAGAAGAATAAAACTCTTGGCCGGCTCTCCACACTCGAATGATTTGAGTAAGCACCCAGCAAATTTCTAAAAGCTCATCTCCTGGATTTGCAACTGAAAACAAAGTTTTTCGCTGAGAAAAAAAATTCCGCGTGTTAATGAACCACCTCCATTTTTCTGTATCTCGAATCTACATTAAATCAAGTGGTAGGTTGCACTGCTACTGTGTGTCCATCTGAGCTTGCGTTTTATTTGTGCTGCGCGTTCTTCACCGTGTATACGGTATTGTTCTATGCTGTGCCCTGCCCACTGCCTGCCCGTCAAACACTGGGCGTCTTCGAGTTTACAACGCAGAATCGTTTCCGCACACAGACGTTGTGAGCCTTCTCGACACACACGGGTGAGCTGATCCTTCGCTTCTGCACTACGGGGCATCAACCCAGTGCTGCTGGGCTAACGCACTCCTCCCCGTGATGTACGCACAAGGAGTTACGGTCCGGCCCCGAAAAGTTCTCGTATAAATACGACAGCACCGCGGGCCTCCGCGATGCTGGCAGGGCAACGCGCGCGTCACTTACTTGGCAGTGGGCGGCCGGCTCACACTGGGGAACAGCATCCGGACACCTCGTCCATGGGCCCCGCTCCTGCACAGCCAAGAAATCAGGCGGTCCGGATCTCCAGATGACCGAGATCAGCAGGGAAGGCACGTCGCTGGGAGCACGACGCTAGAAGCTCCCTCGGAGGCCACTCAACGCTAGGGGAAGCGGAGCGACTTACACACTGTGGACTGGTCGTGAGGGGTCTCCTAAAATCCCATCCTCGTCGCCATTGTTATGAAGACGAATGAGTCTCAGGTAAGTCTTCATATAAGTATTTATTTAAGTAAAAGGATGAAAAGACCCCCCACAGCTGAGGACCTTTCTGCTCCAGTGCAAAGATACCAACTGACAAACATAGAACATTGAAACAACATAAAGGCTCGCAGGTTGGTTCTATGACATCACCAGAGCTACTTGAACCAGATTTACATAGCATTCTAATTCATGCCTATTATGCATTACTCTCTGAATAAGCAACTTCACAACACAATGCCTGTCCACTTTACAGATGTCTGCCAACACATATGTCCAACATTGGCAGGAGGATGCATGTTGGTGTAGATCAGCGCAACACACATGCTGTGGTTGGGGGTGCCTTATACACTTCACTTCCTGCATTTAGTGGTTGGGTGTGCCTCGGCACATCATGTACCTATTTATTTTGTTTGGGGTTACCTCTACACATTGCATACCACATGTTTTGGGTTAGGTGTGACTCTACACATAGCGTACCAATTTTGTTGGGTTGGGGGTGCTGCTACACATCACGTTCCTATTTATTTTGGTTGGGGGTGCCTCTATACATCGAGTACTGCATTTTCTTTTTTTGGGTGCTCTGCGCAGCCAAATACGCATTGCGTATGCATTTGTTTTGTGGGGTTCCTTGGAACCTTATTGTGTCATTTTTTTGGGTGTGCTTTTACATTTGCCTGCAGCATGAGTGGGAAGGCTCTGAAAGGGTGAGGATGGGGATGTGGTGAGGACCCACGTGCCTCACCCCCACGATGAGGAAATGGTCAGTGCCCTACAGGTGTCCCAGCACCAACAATGGCCTGAAGGGCCAAGAGGGGACCCTCTGCAGAGCAGGAAGAGGAACCACCCCATGATCAGGCAGAGAAAGAAGTGCTTCACCAATAAGGAGTTTGAAATCCTCACGGAGTGTTCTCAGGCAAATGTTGGGTATGTCTATCCCTCGGCTGGCAGCACCCATACTCTAGCTGAACAAATGAGGATGAGACAGGAGGAAACAGACCTCACTAAAACATGCAGTGTGGAGAGGCGTAATGCTAAACAGGTACGCAAGTGGATGGATGACTTCATTCGAAGGATGAAGAAGAAGCTCAGTGGCCACCTGGCCTCTGCCTTGGCCATCGGAGGTGGGCCACCAGAGGAGGAGATAACTCATTTCAAAGAGGTTGCAAGTGGACTAATCAGCAGTGAGCTGGTGTTTGGCGTGGGAGGCATGGATGTCTATGTCGACACATCTGGTGAGTGGCATTTGTGCGTATCGTAGGTGTTCATAATTTAGCAGGACATTCTCATATATGTGTTGGAGTACAGTTGGCTGCAGTTGGTGCATAGACTCACCCATATGGGACCAACTGTGGATGGCCAATAGTTGTTTGAGTGTAGTGCATTCCACATTTGGAGTGTCATTGGGGCCGTGGACCTGCAAGCGTGCCTTGGTAATTTCCATGTTGCACTCTCCTCACACATGGTTGAGATGCATGTGATCGGGACAAACCACATATCTGGCAAGTGCAATGTTACAATGGTGGTTGTGGAGGTCATGGTGTTGACGAGGAGAGGAAATTACTGACGGGCCCATTGGTCAGCAGTCACCCTCGAAAACTAGTTATACAAGATAGCTGCACCAGGTGAGGACAGAGTGCAGGATTCACATACTCCGGCAAGATCCAATAATCAGGACTCAATAAATTGGCAAAGGGAAGTCTGTTTAATGATACATACATCAGCGAATGGAAATCAGCAGCATCGCGATCACCTGCCTCACCCCGACTTCCCCGAACATTACTCCAACAACCTCTTTTGTGGGCAAAATCCGTCATCATTCATGTCTAATTCTACAAAAAATTATCATGCAATACAATTGGTTGGGAAAGGTAACTTAAGTATAGGTGCTATATCTGTACATGGAAATAACGCAAGTGGATTGGATAACTCTTATCGGGTGGGCGTTTACGCCCTTCCCCCTACACCACACGTGATTGACGTCACTAAAAATACGACGTCTCATTGGTTACAGTGTCTATAGGACTCTAGATTACATGGTCCATTGTGATTGGGCCAGTTACACCCCTAAACATAAATCTCCATTTTAATTAGCAGCTTTAGGGTAGACACCCAGGTGCCTAGTTTCCCAAGATTTACCCTTCCTCCCTTTCATCAATCAGTGTTTTAGGGCTGTGTGTCAAATAGTTGGCTGGGTATGGCCTCGGATCTGTAGTCTCTTATCAGGAAAAGTTATGGCACCCTCTGGTTCTGGATGACATCAGGCGGTGGTACATCTTCGCGCCTGTCTGGTCACGTGTTGGTTCACTGTGAATCTGCTTCAATTTCCAACCTTTTGTGCATTTAATTCTGTGTGCGCTTGGCCACCTGCATGGGCCTCTCTTATCTTTACCTTCATGGGCGGGCTGGTATTCTCTGTAGTTGGATTCTCATGAGGCCATGCTCACCTCCCCTTCTCTGGTTGACCTTGATCTCCCCGGCATAAGCCTCTCTTTGTTGAGTTTTGATTCAGCTCCTTCTCTGGTCTTTGCTGGGTAAACTCAGCCTGTCAGGCCTTTGGCCGCCTGGGTACATTTCTGCTTTCACAAAATGGAGTTGCACGTGTACCTTGTGCAGCATCGAGGTAGATATATGGTTGGCGCTTGCCGCTCTACTCTCCTACTAGGCATTGCAAGCAGTATAGATTTCTTAGCCTCTTGAATTTCAAGCTTATTTACACACATTCAACAGGGCAGTTGCTTCCATCTTGCCTTATGAAACCATTCTCTTATGTATTAACAGTGTTTCTCCCCTGCATCCATTATCATTATCCTTGTGGTTACTAGTGCTGGCATTCATGCTTTCAGTAGCCAAGTCTGTTTGTTCTCGGGGCTGCTCGGGCCCTTGGTTTATTTTCATTGGCCTTCCATTAAGGCCTTAGGGGTCTACTCGTGGACCGTGTGCAGGTATTCCTCATTCCGTATCAGTGGCTGGTATGGCTGTCTGATAGGGTATCGTGCTGCCCAGGGTTGTCGTGTTATGGCTGCTTCAACTGGTATTGATCTCCTTATGTACAAGGGGCAGAGTCCCAGTGCGGCTCTCTGTTGGTTTATTTGCTCCTCATACGTCACGTACCACGGCGAGTACCTTACTGGCAACTCGCAATGGGGGCAGGGGTGCGGGTCATATCTGGGACCTCCTCTACACTCCCCCCACTGGTTGGTTCATCGACCACTCCTACTTCCTCCTTTATATTCAGCTTCTTTGATTCCTCAGCTTCTTGCTCATTGTCTCCTGGGTTTACACAAGAAGGTGTGAAAGTATGCAATTTTGGTGTCCATATCTTTATCACCCCTTTCAAGCTTCCTGCTGTTCTCACATGCTCATCTTTGTTCCAGGTCATCAACTGGCATTGTCCATTTGGACTGCAGTAAATCCATTTGCCTTCGTACCTTCTTCGTTTCTTGGGATAAATTCACTGGCCTTCACAAAGTCCTTTATTTCCTCATCTGTCAGGTCTCTGGGCTTCCAGCCTGGCTCGACATTGACCATAATTTTCATCCCAATGGCCTTCTTTGCTGTTTTCTGGCACTGTGTGATGGTTATCTTGATAACACAGACTCCTAGCAGCACCATCGCTAGCAAAGCTCCCAGGAACTTGAATATATCTGCCATCCATTGCGGGACCCATGAGAATAGGTGCCCAAACCAGCTGTCGTCGTCCACTTCATCTGTCTCATCGGTCATCTGGTTTTTCAGGGTTGTTAACATGTCTATGGCCTCTATGAGGGTTCCATTTTCTTCATTGTGTGATGGTGTAAATGTGCAACATGATTCTCCAATTTTTGCGCAAACACCTCCATCCATTGCGGTGATCATGTCAAGCACATATCTGTTCTGGAGGGTCATCAGTCTGACTGCTCTCAGCTCTTCTTTGATCGCATTGAATCCTTTTATTGTGGTGTTGATGGTCTGCAGTAACTCCAATCTCATTATCTGCAACCACTTGGTGTTTGCACCAACTTGGATATGTGGCAAGAGTATTGTTGTAAATACTGATGAAGTTAGGCTGAACAGCCTGTGTTCGTAGGGAATGGCATAAAATTCGTCCTCTGATTTGGCGGAGAAGAATTTCTCTCTTCATCCTTGACATTAGTTCCACAGACCTCCTTTTCCTCAGGTGAGCGTCTGCTTTCGGGAAACTGTCCAAATTCAGGTTATTTTTTGGAATCACTAGTGCTGGAATGTGTATGTTCACCAGTGTGCATATGCCTCCCCAGTTCCTCGGTAGCCTTATGTATGCCTTGGATCCACACCTTAGACGGAACTGTGAAAGTTAGCATGTCCACTCTAGAACTGTGAAAGTTAGCATGTCCACTCCTAGACGGAATTTGTGAAAGTTAGCATGTCCACTCTAGAACTGTGAAAGTTAGCATGTCCACTCCTAGACGGAATTGTGAAAGTTAGTATGTCCACTCTAGAACTGTGAAAGTTAGCATGCCCAATCCTAGACGGAATTGGGAAAGTTAGCATGCCCACTCCTAGACGGAACTGCGAAAGTTAGCATGTCCACTCTTAGATGGAATTGTGAAAGTTAGCATGTGAAAGTTACATTTAGAAAGTGTGCCCTACAGCCTCTCCGTCAAGCTTAGAAATGTGCCCAATAGCCTCTCTGGAAAATTGAACTTAGAAATGTAGCCCAGTAGACGCTCTGTGAAAATTTGCATTTAGAAGTGTATCCAATAGCCTCCGCGAATGTTACACTTAGAAGTGTGCCTAATAGCCTCGCTGATAAACTGAATTTAGAAATGTTCCCAATAGCCTCTGTATGGAAAATTGTACTTAGAAGTTCGCCCGGTAGCCTCTCTGGGAAAGTGATTCTAGAAGTTTCCACATTGAAAGAGCATATAACCATTCTTACCACACCCCACGCTTACTCTCTCCTTTACATCACCACTCAACTAGAACACAGAGATACTATGACACCATTCGGTATAACTGTTCCCATACGAACATCCACCGCTTACTCCACATCATTCTATGTAAACACTGCTGGTCTCACACCCCCAGCCAGGCGTTTTCCTCAGGCCTAACGCAGCCACATCCGTTCCGGATAAATCCTGCCAGAACGAACACATTCTCCTGATCTCTCAACCACCACACCTACCAATAAGAATCAGCTATTTCATGTGTACCGCACGAGCTGCACACATATCCGGTGCACACACGCACCTTTTGACTCTCCCTACTCTCTCTACTGATCTGAACTTCGGTTCCCAAGGGCGTTCAACCTACCAGCGCCTTCAGACCATACCAATGGTATATAAGGCGCTATATAAGTGCAAAATAACAATAACAATAACACATGCCCAATAGTGGTCCATCAGGACTGCAGTCCCTTGCGACATCCCCGGGGCTTCGTATATTCGCCTGCAGTTTTGATTCTCTCCCATTTTCCTCATGCCATTACTTCTCAAGCACAGTTTCGGGTTTTCCAGCGGTACTATCTGCAAGGGTCCTCCTCTGTCTTCGACCCATGTCAATAGCTTTACCAATTTTGGCCACAATGGTCTGCATAGTCTCTGTGAGTCCTCTATTGCTTCTTTGCAGGCTCCAAGGACCATCCAAGCTCGGCAGATTACCACTCATTCTTCCCATCCATCTGGGGAGACTACTGATCCCCAGATCTGCATTTGTCCTCGGTTCTTCCATATTTGAGCTTCTTCTGCCGTTTTCCCTTTGACGTTCAGTCTTGAGTTTATTTCCCACCTTATTCCTGATCCCTTGACGTCAGGGTTTTCATATCTAATCACATGATTCTTGGTGTGTGCCCTGTTTCTTGTTTTGATGTCCTGGACATATCCGTCTTCATCAGGGTAGTTCTTTTCATTGGCCCATATCAACGAGGCATCTCTCCCCATGAACTGTCCTCTTGTGTTACACATTGCCACATGTGACAGGCAGTGTGCCATGGGGACATCTATTTCTACAGCCACAAAGATTTTGGACTTTCCCATGCTGTACGGCAGAAGTTCACAGACAAAACATTCTCCTTCTGATTGCCTTCGTCCAACTTCCTTCATGTGCTGGTACCATATGTTGTTTCCAAGATGGGCCGTGCAGTCCAAGTAGTCGTTTAACTCGTCATCAGTTTCATATGGACTTCTCTTGATCCTTAGCGTTTTTCTGTGGTTGGCTATCACTATGTCTCTGGATGCGTAGGTACTGCTCTTTCGTTCAGGCAGACTCTCGGGCATTATCCTTGGAGGGGCAGGTTTCATTTCCAGCCCTGCAGTAATAGGGGGAGGTTTTGCACTTCTTTTCCTTCCCTGCTGCATTCTTTTGTAGACCTCCTCCCACCGCATGTGATTTATTATCCTTCCAACACGTGGCTTTGTCGTAGGCTCGGTAGTTACTTCTGGCGTTGGAGCTGGCATGCTCGCTATCACAGTTGTGGTGGTTGTCTTGCTCAGCTCCTCCTGTAGCTTCTTTGCTCTAAGTATGAGTGGAAACACATACTCAACTACCGCATGCGTTTTCTCAGTGAGTTCTTTCATTGCTTCCTCTGTTCTATTGAGTGATTTTGCTATTTCACTTCGATTCGGTTTTCTCATGTTGCTCCCTGCTTTCTGGAGCTGCTTGTTCCACAAGTGATTTCTCTCTTTCAGTTGGTTTGGCCTTCGGTTTTGTAGCCATTGACACTTGCCCTTGTTCATGTGCATTCAGTGTATGAGTGCGTGCCTTGGAAAGTGCTATGCTATCATTCATTCCGTGCTGACCCTGTCTGCAGTCTTTCTCACCATTCATTACTTCAAGTGTATGCGTGTTACTGCTAATTACATTCAACTGTAAATCGTTTGCTTTATCATCCGTTTTCCTTGGAACAGGGATGACAATATAAGGTCTGGGTGCTTTTGTGGGCCCCAGATGTTCATTACCTGGTGGATGCGCAGACATTGGGACGCTTTGTGCACCAACAAAAAATACAGTTCTGATAGTTAGAGACAAAAATACTACAATAATCATTATGCATATACATATAATGGCCTTGAAGGACAGTTTACAGTATCTCCTTCCGGGAAACCGGGGGCGCCCTTCCGCTGGTGGCACGACTAAGTTACTGTTTTGCGCCCCCATTTCAATCAAGTCCATAGTCCACTATTTATTTATTTCTTCATTCTGATCTCATTGTTCAAAGTTCAGCAAATCAAAGTTCAGCAAATATTAAAGTGACATGTGCTGTTCAATGTCCCCCCTCTTGCGAGTGATGATGATAGTCTGGTATGGAGTACAGTTCCTTTGCTAGACTATGGAAAAGGTTTAGACTACCGTTTTCAGCACATCATATTCATCCTGCATTTGTTGTGGGAACCGCATTCCCAGGGCACTCTTTCAACTCGTCATGGCCCTGAGGATATGCAGGACAATGTTTGCAGTGGCACAATGAAAGATGGATTTGCTACAAATCATGCAAAAATAAAATATTGAAAAAATAAAAATAAAGATAAAAGTGAACATATGAAAAGGTAGGAAAAAATAAGAAAAAGGTCAAAGAAGGTAAGTTTGCGTCTCTGTTCCTTTCAATTGGTCGGTCGAGGTCGAGTTGATGAACAGTCTCTCTCTCACCCATTTATTCTCCTGCGCGATAATGATGAACAAATAGAAAACACAAAACAAGAAAAATAAGAACGGATGCGGTTATCCTTGTTTCTGCTCTTTTCGATCTGTCCTATGTTGGAAGCATGAAGAACTGTGTCTTTTGTTTTCTTGCCTTGTCCCCGGTTGGGGATGATGAAAAAGGTTATTTTGGAACGCCCCCTTCTACGGCTCTTCTTAGATGTGGATGTCCATAGTTGCTTCTGAGTTGTGATGCAGTAGCTCTTAGGAGCCTGTTCAGTTGGGCATTCTTTGCTGAATCATTAAGAAAGGCAGGCACATCAATGTTGCGGGGTCTACCCACTAGTTCTGGAAAGTTTTCAATGAGGTAAAAGAAAACACGAAAAGCATAACGAGTGTCTTCAGGTGTTAATGACATTTGTTCTGGTTCTTTGGCTCTAAAGTCACAGGCCTTTTCTTGCAGTGTGATCAATTGTTTTTTTTTTTTTTTTTTTTTCGATCTGTCCCTCGGCGGCTAGTCTCACTGAAATCTCCTCAGGAATTCTCGCTGGAAATTGGTCAGCTCCACCTGGAGCATGATGCCTTGGAGGAGTGCGCCCATGTGTGGGGCGTTGGCCGGATTCCTAAGAAAGGTGATGACGTCAACATCTGCAGGTCTCCCCGCCATTTCCGGATAGTCTGTGACTAATCGAAATAAAACGTTGTGTGCCAGCCGTGTATCCTCAGGTTATAGGGACATTTGCCTCGTTTGCTGGGACCTAATCACAGTCCCTTCTTTTGATGCAAAACAAGTTTTGCACTTTCCTGCTGCGTGAGTTGCAACCACGTGGTTCAGCTTGTACCACACTTGGTTGAGAAAGTAATTGTTTTTTGGATCTCTAATAAATGTCAATGTATCTGTAGTTCTCCTGATAAGTCCTGGAAATTCTTTGATGATGCGGAAGAACAAAGTATATGTGATCTCGTCAACGATTACTTGTGGTGGAAGCATCTGTGTCTTTTCCGCTGTGTTCGGGTAGTGTAATGAAAGTTTCTGTTATGACAGTCAGTAGTTGTAGAATTATTTTCTTTTTTGCAGGGTCTTGAATGAATTCAGTAACGCTGGCTTCTCTGCCTATAAGTGACGGGTAGGGCAGTACTACCAGCTGAAAATATGTGAGCACATCCCACTGAGACTTCTGCTGGGATGAACCATATGTCCATGAAAAAAGTCTTGATCTTACTTTTACTTCTTATCAGAGTCTTAGGCTTCAAATGTTTTGTTTGGCTTTCAATGTTCATGAGATTAGCGCTTCTGTTGATATGAGAACGCAATTTTCTTCTTTTACACTGCACCTTTGGCTGCACAGGGTGTTTGTGTGCTTCTAATTGTCTTTTTTATGCCTAAAGTAAAGGTTCAGCGTGGACAAGATTTTCACAAAAGTTCTTTTGTTGGCTACATTGAATGTTCATATAATTGTCCTTTTGTCACCTTTCACTTGGTTTGAAGAACTGTCTTGTTTTGAAAGTCTCACTTTTGTATTTTTTTTTCTTCGTTCTTGTAACTTGTCTGCTCATGCGTCCATCTTCCTTGCCATAGATCTTGTCTGCACGTGCTGCGGTCCGTCCCCGTTGTCTGTGGATTCCTCGGCAGTAGATGTAGTAGGAGTGCTCTCTCCTATAAAGAGTTTTATATAATTCGTGAAGATCCAGGCTCTTCTGCCTTTGAGCTTGACAGCTGACAGGGTGCAGTCCTCTACGATGTACGGGCCATTAAACCTCGGCTTGTCCCTTCTTCTTCTTGTGAAAGTCTTCACGAGGACGCGATCTCCAGGGAAGATAAGAGGCGCGCATAGGCTATGAGCTGCGTCGGCATCAGCACTGTCTGTTGTGGTTTGTGCTGTGTCGTCTCTTTTCTGCCGTCGCTGCAGCTGGCCTGAAATGGTAGTGCAACTGGATGTGAGACAATCCTGATAGGCCTTGATCTCCTCTCCCAGAACCTCCCTAGTTGACTGGGCATCACATCTAGCTCTGTCTCGGGGGGTGAGAGGGGTCCTCATCCTTCTCCCTGTGACTATTTTGTGTGGCGTTAGATGATGGTCGGAGCCTGGCTGGTTCCGAAGAGCATACAATGCCAGTGGTAGGCAGTGCATCCATCCCTTTCTTAATGTGAGCTTCAACTTGGCTATACTTTCCTTAGGCAAGCCGTTGATCCGTTCACATATCCCGTTTCCCTCTGGGTGATACGCTGACGAGAATTTGTGCTTTATACCAAGCACCAAGCTAATCTGCCCAAATACTGCATTTACAAAATGTGCCCCATTATCAGATCTCATTACCTCGCACACCCCCCATCTAAAGAAAACCTCCCTCACCAGGAATCTAGCAGCACAGGCAGCGTCAGGGTGTGTACAGGGGCCTGCTTCTCCCCATCTGGAGAAGGGACACACCACCACAAGTAGATACCTGTACCCATTACACACCTGAATCATATCGACATAATCAATATGTAGGTGCTGGAAAGGTCCATTTGGTCTGGGGATGACTCCTCTCACTACTTTTAAAGTGTGCCCAGAAGTGAATTGCTGGCAGACAATGTAGTTTACCATAAAGAATGCAATATGCTCGGCTAAATTCGGTATAAACCAGTCTTCCGCGAGCGTTGCAGCAAGATTTTCTTTTGACATATGAATGGGGAAGTGAAGCTGTTCTAGCGCTACTTTTAGAAGGGCGACAGGCATTACTGGTTTACCAGTGCTGTCTTGCCTCCACAATCCGTTAGAGGGGTTCAAAGAACACCCTCGACGCTTCCATACATTTTTCTCCTCCTGAGGGGCATCCCCCTGGAGCTCCATCAATTGAGACTGCACCATATTGCTATAGGCTTCTGGAGTGGCTCATGCTACCATCATTTGTTCATGGGTACGTGCCACCTCCACGTCCATGATTGTTTCACTTTTGGATGCCATACGTTTGGCTTCCGTGTCCGCTTCATGATTTCCACGTGACACAAAATCTGTCCCTTTGGAATGAGCGGCGCATTTTACGACCGCTATGCCCACTAGGAGCTGTAGTGCTTTTATCAGCCTGTCCAACAAGGCTGCGTTTTGCACTGGTGTGCCGTCTGCTCGGAGGTAGCCCCTCCTCTTACAGCGCGCTAATCCTGCGTGCACTATTGACATCACATAGGCGGAGTCGCTGTACACTGTTACTTCCTGGTCTGCATGGTTCTCGATGGTGAGTATCAATGCCACTAGTTCTGCAGCATGTGCCGAATAGTGAGATGGTATTCGCGCACTGACAAGTACTCAGAACTCTCTATTCGCCATGTGTTTGATTACGGCCACGCCTGTATACCTCTGCCCGTCATCTTGGTCAATTCTTGATGACCCATTAATAAAGACAATCTCTCCACTTGGCAGGGCATTTTCCTTGACCCTGGGGATCTCATCATAGTATTCTTCATAGTTTGCACAGTCATGCACAGGTTCTCCCTCTGTGACTGGCTCGGCTATAAACATAGCAGGGTTCACCGTTTGCATCGCACTATTTTGATCGATGGATTTGAGATAATCACCTCATAGGCTGATGCTCTTTGCAAAGTCAGCGTGCCCTTTAGCTTCTCTAGTATGGCGAATAGTGAGTGCTCAACATATATCATGGAGCACCCCATCACAATGGATGACGCCTTCTCAATGGCGAACGCGGCGGCAGCTAAATTTTGTTTGCACGGGAAGTGGCCCTTCCACACCGGGGCCAGACTCCTGCTGTAATATGCTAGGGGTTTATATCCCAATGAGGTTCGCTGCGCGAGCACTGCTGTCATAAAACTGCCATCGGTATGAGAGAACAGATAGAATTCCTCCGCATAATTAGGAATCCCGAGAACTAGGGCCTTACAAATTGCCCCCTTGAGTTCTGTAAACCCCTTCTCCATTTCTTCATTCCATTCAATGTCTTCTCTTGTTGCCTGGGCCTTTTTAAGGGCCTGTAACAAGGGCTTGGTATATGAGCTGTAGTCAAAGACCCATGCTCTGACATAATTGCACAAGCCTAAGAAGCTTTGCATTTGCTTTATTTTGCGTGGCATGGCCGTGTGCATGATAGCCTTGGCCCTTTCTGGGGTTACCTTTTTCCCCCTTGTGAGATTAGTTGCCCTATATACAACACCTCCTGTTGGCAGTACTGCAGCTTGTCCTTGTCTACTTTGTATCCTTTCTCAGCAAATGTAGTCAATGGCTGGATTGAGTCGTGTCGGCATTGCTCTTCAGTGATGCTGCAGATTAGAATGTCATCTACATACTGCAAAACAACACACTGTCGACCGCAATATTGCTTAGGTCCATTTGCAGGACTCTGTTGAAAATAGATGGAGACTCGCAATACCCCTGTGGCAACCTCGTACTTTTCAGGCGCATTTGCCTGAAGGTAAATGACGTCAGGTCTTGTGAGTCACGGTGCAATGGAATCGAGAAAAATGCATTTTTCAAATCGATCACCGTGAAGTATTTTGCCTCAGTGGGTATGTTGCACAAAATTGTGGATGGATTCGGGACTAGAGGGAATTCGGCTTCGACTATGTCATTCAATGCTTGTAAATCCTGGATTAAATGCCAAGACCCTCCCTTTGATTTCTTGACAGGATAAATCACTGTGTTGCACGGCGATTCTGACGTCACAAGGATGCCTTGCTCCATCTTGGCAGAGATTGTCTTTGCAATCCCTTCATCCGCTTCTCTGGACATGGGATACTGTCGTGCCCATGGCAGAATTGCTCCTGGTTTCAATTTAATTTTTACTTTGCCGACCCCCTTCAGGCGACCTACATCATAGGGCCCTGTAGTCCATACTTTAGCCGGCAACAGGGCCATGTCGTTATCAAAGTATTCTGGACGTACTAAAGCTAACATCATCCTCTGCGGTACCTTCCACCTGATCATTTTGACCCAAAATATTAGACTCACTTCCACCCGCCTTTCTTCTAGGTCGGGGTGTTCTTCGACCAGATCGTCATCGGTGACGTCAGTCACTCGATACCCTTCTTCGATGGCGACAATCGCACACCATGGTCTGCCCTTATCGTCACATCCCTCAACCAATACCACTTTTCCTCGCACTGCGGCAGAGTATATCATTAAGGGAAATATTTGTCCCTCCTCTTTGTGCATGGGTATTCTTGGTCTGAATAGAAACTCATCCGTAGTTCTCATAGTTTTGCCTGCAAGGCCTGGCAACCCTGCCATAAGCACTCGTACGCCATATGCGAATACTTCTGGCTCCAGCGGTACAGCTCTCATAGCTGCACGTCCAGGGTATGCTCTGATCATTTTGCACACGTTTGAATAACGCATTCCTGGGGTGGAGCACACTATGCCATCCTCAGTGAATGAGATGGTCATATTCAACTTTGTCATCAAGTCCCGACCCATGATATTTACTGGGGACTGACGAGAATACAATAAAGGTACATTCATGTCGCACTCTCCCACAGAAACAGGGAGTGCATCAGTAAAGGGAAATCTATTGCCTCGCCGGACAAGGAGAACGTGCCTTCTCGTATGCACAAGCGCGTTGCACCCCTGTCAACTAAGAAGGGATATTCTTTCCCCCCTATGGTGACATTTACCCTTGGTTCCCTGTTAGGGTCTGGTGTCACTGATAGGATAGAACACATCAGAGTTCCCTGGGAGCCGTCCTATTTCATATATAGGTTCGGTCCATTGTATACCTGTGGGTTTCCTCCACCTGAATTAGTGCCCTGAACCACTTGTGGCAGTGTCTGCTGGGGTTGTCCCTGCGGTACATTCCCCATGTTCAGTGGTTGGACCATTTGCTGTGCACCTTGCTGCAAGGCAGCTGCCTGCTGCTGCACGGTATAGTATTGTGCATTGCCCTGTTGTGGGCTAGCAGGTTGATTCCCCATGATTGATTCCCCATGCCTGTCCCCATCCCTTGGTTGTTCTGCCACATGCCTTGGCTTTTGCACATGCGCGCCACATGTCCTGTCACTCCACATAGCCAACACACTGGCGGTGGTCGGGCCATCTGTCCATCTGGCATGGTGGTCAGTCAAAATCTCGAAAAAAAAGTCGAATAACAATAATGTCGAAAAATAAATCTCGAAAAAAAAAAAAGTTGAATTCCCTTTTTTTAATTATATATTTATTTTGGGGTCCGGGAATAAAAAACAATGGGTAAAACAAAAAAAGGGGGGGGGGGGGTTGAGGGGGAACCACCCCATTTCGAATGAAAAAGGTAATTAAAAAAAATGCGACTTTTTTTTCGAGATTTTTTTTTTGACATTTTGTCATTCGACTTTTTTACATTCGACTTTTTCACTATAAACCATCTGGCATAGCTGGACTGCCCATTGGTGCGCTCTGGATACCACCTTGAACATTTTGAAAGCCTCCTTGGTTGCTTCTAAAGCTTCCCTGATTGCTCTGCCATCCTCTTCCTCCAAATCCCCTTCCTCTCGGGTAATATCCTGCGTTTACCCTGATTACTCTGGGGCGGGTTAGTGGCACGCTGTGCACTCGATTCGGCTGGGCTTGTTAGCATGGCTCCCTCGAGAGCATATTTTGAGAGCTTCCTTTGCACTAGCTTCGCCGCTTCTCCCTTACGCGTTGCATCTTTCTTTCGATTCTTTTCTTGCAACAGCCTACAGTTATGTGCAATTGTCAACTGAATCTCAGTCCACGGTTTAGCTTCTATTCCTACCAATATTTTTAGCTGTTTTTGCACCGGTTCTGGTAACCCTTGGCACAATATATGGTAGAATACAGGGATCGATTTCATCCAAGACTCATGCGTTTCGAGCACCCATGCGTCTTGAAAATTCTGGATATAAAGTAACGGATCCTCTGACTCCTTCATTTTTCGAGTCATTATAGCTCCCATATCAGACGTGTCTGGATATAGCGTACGCAGCGCTTTCCATACTGCTGCTCTTCAGTTATTAAATGGCGCTCTGTCATGAGAGGTGTTAGTTATGGTTACCCTAGGGTAGCCTGCCCTTTTCCACACATCGTCTGCTCTTTCTCCGAGTATAGCAATTAGGAGACCCTTGATGTCCCCTATGGCAAGGGTGATGCCCTCCGTCATTTTTTCTAGCTCATGTATCCACTTCCCAGCTCCTGATGTCAACATTGGAAGCTTATTTTTGAGATTCTCTCGGTCCATGTGTGGGCATGGAATATATTGCGGTCTTGCTCCCCCCTTTTCTAACAGTGGGAATTGGAATGCACAATCTTCCTTTCCCTTCTCTACACCCCCTCGGTCTCTCGCCGGGGTGGCGTTCCCGCCTTGCCGTCTACCTGGCAATGCCCTTAATCTATCAGTATAGGCAGGTGCCGACGCCCCCCTCTGACTGGGGCGCGTGTCTTCATCTCGGCTGGACTGTCCAGCGGACTTCGGTGTCCTACTTATGGACTCGCCCGCGTCTGACCACTGTACCTCTCGATTCCCTGTGAGCCGCGTTTCGCACCGCCTCCCTTCATCATACATCACTTCCTCCGCTTCTCCATCAGAGTCTGACTCTGAATACTCCCAGTTTACACAACTTCTTGCATCATCTTCGTTCTGCCCATCTTCTAGTCTATCTAGGGAACGTCCCCTACTCCCACTACTTTGGGTGACATCCTCAGTGTCATATAGCTGAGTGCTCTCTAAGCGCTCATCTTCCCTTCCCTCTTGGGAGATTCGTTCAGCCCCATCTCATTGTATATTTTATCAATTGCTTCCCCGATGCTTCTGGTGTCGAAGTCATCATCAATAACTGTCCCGCTTGTACCTGGTACCACATTGCGTGCAAGGAAGAATTCTTCTATGTCTTCCCAGTCTACAACAGGATTGGGTATTTTCACTTCCTGTTGCAAGAATTCTAAATCTCGCGCCCTTTGCCTGCGTTTACATTCTGCTTCCTCATCCATTTCTCTTCGCTTCTTTGTCCTTCTACTTTCCTTGTCTTCTCGCTTTTTTACCTTTCTTTCGTGTACTCTCTTCTCTTCCTCTAACCATAGCATGTTCTGCCTGTACTTTTCATAGGCTGCATATTGCGTGCGACTGAGCGGTATACCTTGCTCTTTGCGATATAGTTGTTCTCGCCTCAACCTATCCTTCTTTCTTGCCCTCTCGTTTCTTATGTCCACTTCTTTTTCCCTTTCCTTTCTTTGCGCCTCATCAGACCGTTCACTCGGCCTTGCACCATCACTTCCTTTTCCATCTAACTTCAACAGTATCTGCCCTCCCATCCATTCGTCCTTTGCACATGTTATCTCATCGGTTCCTTTCCGCTTCTTTCCCTCTCTCTCCCTATCTAGAGGTGCACTCATTTGTGCCTGGTCCTTCCTTTCCTCACCTCGCCTCTCTTTTCCCCATGGGACTGTGGAGGCCGAGTCAATTTCCTGTTCCTTCTCTTTCGTCTCGTCACTGCTACATGCAGGTGACTCATATGCAGGGTTGCTATAACCTGTGGCTGCCTTAAGCTCTCTTAGTGGGCAAAGACCCTCTGACTTACTTCCCTCAACAACTGGTTCCGGCAGGGCAGGTGGTGCGGTAGGCGTCTCACCCCCCCTCCGTGCATACATTTAATATCCAGTCTGCAGGGGGTTCTTCTTCTTTTGTTTGTTCAAACATTTTCCAAAGCTCGAGAACAGCAAGGCGTTTATCAAGCTTCTTCCCGCTATATGTGGCATGTAGGAAGGTGGTCATGTGCTGTAAAACAGCCTTTGACAATGACCCATTTTGGGGCCATGGCATAAACATTTTATTTGCGGTGCCCTTAACCCACTCCTGGCTATATTTGTTCAATTTTGTTGCATGCTTTGGCAACTGCTTGCATAAGTGTGCAAGTGGGGTAACTTCTTCCATCCTTAATGTTGTCATCAACAATGTGCATACAGTTTGTCAACTTTACGCTATTATGAGCAAGCACCACATACGCAAGCTCCAATCCAATTTTTCCGTTAAATTTTATTCCAACAGTTTTGCTCAAAACACATCAATTCAGTGGCGATTCTCTCTCATCTACAGAATCGCCTAAAGCAAAAAAATATTGCCATCAATTATTAACACAATAATTCCACATTCAGCATACACAGAACATATAGGACAGACGCTTGACAGACTAGACGGACGGATGGGATTTGAACTAACCCCTTTATGACGTCTTTAAATGTCATTGTAGCCTAAAGTCCCCCCTCTGTGGGCTCTGGGTTCAATTTCCTTCTGACCACTCTTTAAAGCGCAGGAACAAGGCAAATTTTACAGTTTTCTCTCGGGTGCCCCCCCCCCCCCCGGTATTCCTTACAGTTTTTTTCTCGGGTGCCCCCCCGGTATTCCCTACAGTTTTTTTCTCGGGTGCCCCCCCCGGTATTCCTCCCAATTACTTCAGGTGCCCGGGTTTTTACCCTTTATATCTCTACAGTCTTTCCTACTTTTTACTGTATTAATCTTCTCCACCATCCTCTGTTACCTTTCCCCTTCTTACTCTAAGGCCTATGAGACATTTGGCAAGGTAACGAGTTTTGTTGTTTTCACTCACCTCTCTGGAACTTCAGGATCACCACCCCTTCCTCTTCCTGCTTTTATGGTTTTCGTCCGATCTGCTGCCCGTGGGAATGAGAAGGGTTATGCTTGGAAAGGCGGGTTCCTTCAGACCCACTTCAGATTTTTTGGGAATGATTACACTATCATTGTCCACAGGGAGCTTCTCAGCCTACTCAGCCGGAATAGCGAAAGGACTTGTGATGTAACCGAAGGCCCAGAGTTACTTCGTGCCGTCGGTCTAAAGGTGTTTTATACTATATCAATTGATAATCTATAATCGATGGCCGAAACCATCCTCACGGTACCAAGTGTTGACGAGGAGAGGAAATTATTGACGGGCCCATTGGTCAGCATTCACCCTCGAAAACTAGTTATACAAGATAGCTGCACCAGGTGAGGACAGAGTGCAGGATTCACATACTCCGGCAAGATCCAATAATCAGGACTCAATAAATTGGCAAAGGGAAGTCTGTTTAATGATACATACATCAGCGAATGGAAATCAGCAGCATTGCGATCACCTGCCTCACCCCGACTTCCCTGAACATTAGTCCAACAGCCTCTTTTATGGGCAAAATCCGTCATCATTGACGTCTAATTCTACAAAAAATCATTATGCAATACAATTGGTTGGGAAAGGTAACTTAGATATAGGTGCTATATCTGTATATGGAAATGACGCAAGTGGATTGGATAACTCTTATCGGGTGGGCGTCTACGCCCTTCCCCCTACACCACACGTGACTGACGTCACTACAAGTACGACGTCTCATTGGTTACAGTGTCTATAGGACCCTAGATTACATGGTCCCTTGTGATTGGGCAAGTTACCCCCCTAAACATAAATCTCCATTTTAATTAGCAGCTTTAGAGTAGACACCCAGCTGCCTAGTGGCCCAAGATTCACCCTTCCTCCCTTCCATCAATCAGTGTTTTAGGACTGTGTGTCAATTAGTTGGCTGGGTATGGCCTCAGATCTGTAGTCTCTTATCAGGAAAAGTTATGGCACCCTCTGGTTCTGGATGACATCAGGCAGTGGTACATCTTCGCGCCTGTCTGGTCACGTGTTGGTTCACTGTGAATCTGCTTCAATTTCCAACCTTTCATGCATTTAATTCTGTGTGCACTTGGCCACCTGCATGGGCCTCTCTTATCTTGACCTTCACGGGCGGGGTGGTATTCCCTGTAGTTGGAGTCTCGTGAGGTCATGCTCACCGCCCCTTCTCTGGTTGACCTCGATCTCCCCGGAATAAGCCTCTCTTTGTTGAGTTTCAATTCAGCTCCTTCTCTGGTCTTTGCTGGGTTTCTAAACTCGGCCTGTCAGGCCTTTGGCCGCCTGGGTACATTTCTGCTTTCACAAAATGGAGTTGCACGTGTACATTGCGCAGCATCGAGGTAGATATATGGTTGGCGCTTGCCGCTCTACTCTCCTACTAGGCATTGCAAGCAGTATCCACATGTTGCAATAAGACTAGGTTGGAGTAGAGAAGGGGCTCAATGATAATTCAAAGACCTCCATCCTGCCATTGATAGGAATCACTGCGAATCATGTCCATTTTGTGTCTGTGTAGATCGTAATGCACATATGCATGTTCTCCCAGGTACTCATCCCTAAGAATGTTGTTGTCTGCCTTTGTGGAGGTGATGATGCAACAGATGCAGAGGTGGAGCAGGAAAGGAAGGGGGACACAAAACAGAGGGCAGGGCAGTGGCGGCTGCTTTCATAGGGCGGCCGGGCGCCGCCCCCCCCCCCCCCCAGAAAGAGCAGAGGCCAAAAAGAGATTAATCAAGAAGCTAAAAGAGATTAATCAAGATGGATGCATTTCCTTTGCCAACAGCGCGGGGGCGCTGTGGCAAGACAACAATTACAGTGTATGTGTAACAATTCCTAAGGGCCGGCCCAGCTTTCAGAGCGGGGCGCGTCCCATTTTACACATCTTTTTTCAATAGTAGAGTGCGTGGAGCTCGTAGCTCCGCGCACTCTACGTAAGCCCCTTTAATTAACAGGCTGGTGGGGCGCTTCAGGAGTGGCCCCGCCAGTATAAAATGTGCGCAAACAGCGCACTGAGGAATGAAATTCCCTCCCTCCTGCATGGATACAGTAATGTCATTGGCCCTCATTACGACCCTGGCGGAAATCGAAAAACGATGGCGGAAATGCAATACCGCCATCGAATAGCGCTCGGTGCGACTATGACCCGTCACCGCAAAGTACGAAGCCATTAGCGACACCGTAGTGAACGCCAACGCTAACTGCACCAAGCACGCGCGCGCGCGCCATGCCAAACCGCAAACACCACCATGGTGCAACGGTACGCCAATTCCGACCCTAGCGGACATGTACCTAACGCCATCAGGCATGGCGGAATGTACCATTCCGCCATGGCGAGAAGTACGGCATCGCGAATCAACCGTAAACGGCCCCACTGAGTGCCTGTACACCTCTCCCTGCCCACAAAGTACAACTCCCGGTAGGTGCAATGAAGTCACAATGCAACCATTGAAATGTACAAAGCACCCATGCATGCCAACGAACAAAAGCAACACAAGAGGGGCCAATGGGAGCTGCAGGTCACAGATGGCACGAATACAGAAGCCATCCCAATGGACATGACCACAGTCCCCCACCAAGAAACGCACGCAAACACAGGCACCTGTGCCCAGCAACATTCCGAAAATCACATCATTCCACCAGTCCACCTGGCTGACCGGCATCTGTTACACAAAACCCAATCCCCCGCCCCTGAGCATGACAACATCCAAACAGTCATATAGGCAGCCCCCATCCCTGACCTCACGGGCTTAGTAGGCAAACGCGCCCAGTACAGTACCACGCAACTAAACCCCGAAGCTGGAACCCAATGCAGATCCCCTCACAATACATCGCCCCCCAAATAGGCATATGCCACATCACTTGCAAAGAAAAACGCTACACGGGCCAAATCAGAATAGCAATTTATGCACATCAAAGACACCAAGCCCATACAGCCATCAGGCCATGAACTCCAAAACACTAATCACCATTGTGGGCTGCATCCGCAAGAAATGACCAGCCACTACTTGTGTGTCGCCCTGTACCCCCATGGTACACAGAGCCACATTCACGTACGAAAAGGCAACATGGAAGCGCACAGAACCGCAGGGCTGTCCCAATGGGGAGGCACTAGTCCAGCTGAAAGGCCGAAATGTTGCTCCGAGACACCAGTACTGCGTAAGGGCATGTGGGCCATTGGCGATCGTCCCATAAGATCGTAATGCTGCTCCACCGATTAACACGAAGCAGCAGGTGTCGGGAGTAAAATCCATCTGCAGGAGTGGCATACAGATGGCAGTGGCAAAAGGGGAGGAGATACCTGTCAACCAAAAGAAAAGAAAAAGAACAGAATGGCCATCAGAACTACATTCCAACAACTCACTTCAATGATCACACGAAATCCACAGCCATATGCATGCTAGCCCACTCAAAAGCATCATCACCACCCCAAAACCACTTGCGACTCATAACCATCTATATCGAGGTGCAAACACCATCACAAACGAGTGTACCTGTGCATGCGTCTGTCAAAACAGAATCCATCAGATGGGAATGTCAACGTGCATGGACACAAGTGTCTGAGGGCGCCTCGAGACAGGGAGGGCTCAACAAGGCCAGATAGACGATGGTCCCACTATGGCAGCCCTGCATCACATAGCGTAGGGGAGGCGGATAGATCCCAAGAAGCCCTGTACATGGCAAACTCTGTATCAAATCACCTGCCCATGCATCCATTCATCATTCCCTCATCCCGGGATCAAAACGCCTGAATATTTACTCACATGACATTAGAAACATCCATTGAGTCTGTGCGTTATGCAGCCTGCAAAATCCACAGTGCCCCAGCCCGTAATTCAAGTGTTGTGAAGTAACATGTATTTGGGAACGGCCGGCCTCATCGGCCACGTAGCTAATGCGCATCCCAAACTATTCATATCAGTCATTGCTCCCTCGCCATGGGCCCTGTCTCAAGGACATTGAACAATAGAACGTTATATTTGCAGTCAGACCTGTGGGCATCTCCTCGCCGCCAGCTGATAACCGAAAGCGCCGCCCTTCGAATTCCTCATTTGCAACATCACGTCGAAAAGGCATCTGTGGCCGTTTGAAATCACTAATTATTCCATCGAGTGCGGCTGTGTGTGAAAATGGCAACTGCCTTCACCCACGAATGGGACGCCCCGCCCGTCGTTGCAACTCGGTACAGTGATGCATGAGGGCCCACCGTTACTCGAGTACTACGTTCCACTGACCCTTCACAAGTCTGTTCGCGACTGCACAGATAGAATGGGAAACAATGGGACCATAGCCGAATGAACATAACAACCAATCCAACACGCCCATCGGGTACAAATACATGATAGCAATAGCAAGATACCATTCCCCGAATTGCAGCGTTGTGCGCGTGACGTGCTCGGCCAAAGGGGAGAGCAGTTTGCACAGGTGGAATGAATCACCACAGGTGGAGGCCATACAGCCTGAAAACACATAAATTGCACAGCCAGTCTCCTCCCACAACCACACCGAAATGCTACCGGCAGGACTCGCGATGTTGGCCCTGGGGGACCTGATAGCACTGCAAGTGCTCCGACTCCAAGAGGAAGACGAACACCAACTACAACCGGCCGCACGGAGGAGACGCAGGAGGAGGAGGAGGGCAAGGCAGGGCCAGCAAGGCCCACCAGCACAGCCACTACCACCACGCAGGCAGCCCGCAATCCCACGCCTCCGAGCACATCCGTTCAACCTCACTGATGAGCAGATCCACACCCTCTACCGTTTGGACCGGGACACCATAGCCGCCATTGTGGACATGACACAGGCTGACCTTGTCAGCATGATAGATAGCCCAACCGCCATCCCACCCCTACTGAAGGTGGTGTCTGTACTCCACTTCCTGGCCACAGGCACCTACCAGCACACAGTCGGACAGTTGCATGGCATTTCTCAGCCACTGTTCTCACGGACACTATTGCAAGTGCTCGATGCCCTCCTGCAGCACGCAGACGACTACATCTCCCTACCACGCTCGGAGCAGGAAATTACAAACACGAAAGTGGGATTCCATGCACTTGGCGGCATACCGGGTTGCATTGGTGCCATCGACTGCACCCATGTGGAATTGGTCGTTCCACATGCCATGGAGGCCCAGTACCGCAACCGAAAACAATTTCATTCCCTGAATGTACAAATGGTGTGTGACTCCAACAGGATCATTACACATTGTTGTGCCCGATTCCCTGGATCAACCCATGATTCTATGGTCTTGAGGAACTCTACAATACCACGCTACATGGAGCGACACGCAGGGAACAGATCCTGGCTACTCGGTGAGTCTCATTACATGCATGATGATGTGGGGTATGTGAATTGGCAATGACCTGGCAGGAAGGGGGGGGGGTGTGCGTACGTATCAATGGCATTCCACATCATACGTTTCTCGTCCACATACAGGTGATGCTGGATATCCACTGAAGAGATGGCTCCTCACACCAGTCCGGAACCCACGGGACCAGCATGAGGAGGACTACAACCATGCCCACTCACGTACCCGTGTAGTCATAGAACAGGCATTCGGCCTACTGAAGGGCCGTTTCCGCTGCCTCAGCAGGTCTGGCGGGGCACTCCTGTACCGCCATGAGAAGGTTGCAAAGATGGTGATGGCATGTGTCATGCTCCACAACATGTGCGTACGTAGAAATGTGCCCATGCCCCCTGACGCAGAACTGCAAGCACCTGATGATGGTCATGATGAGGGTGGGGATGTGGCAGCACCTCATGGAGTCTGCGAGGCACCGGAGGCCCGTGACATTCGTCAGCATCTCATTGATGTATGCTTCTAGCACTCACGCCTGGTGGCTGATACATGGACACGGGACTCGTGGCACTGCGTGTGTCTGGGACATGCACAATATGGACTGTACGCCTATGATGGCCTAGTACACAAAGATCAATGTCCACACATCTCATTGGTTGATCGTGCACTTTTTATGGCATATGTGATGTCATGTTGAACACCCTATCGACCCGCCACCCAAAAGAGCCCAACACACCCCCTCCACCCCCCTACCTCCCCCCCGAACACCAGTGTCCAAAGATGCTCATTGTCAGTGGGCTGTCGCTATTGCAAGCCCCCTCTGCGGGTATCAGGGGCACCCCTGCCTGTGGAGCGCAGGTTCCTTCCAGATCTACGTTGGGGGCTGCCCTGGACGGAGCTTGCAACGGATGATGTGTCTGCCTGCTCACGTCCATGCATGTCCCTAAGGGTTTGCGAGAGCTCAGTGAGCACACGGCGCACTGCGGCAAGTTCGGCACATACGTCCTTGGCCGTCGCATGCAGTTCCCCCTGAGGCTCTCGGTGCTTCTCTCCATTTGGACTCTCAGGCTCTCGGTGCTACTCTCGATTTGTGCCCTAAGTGTCTCAGTTGATGTTTCTATGTCTGCCTTAGTGCCCCCACATTCATCAGCATGGTCCTTGAGGAGCGTGGCCAGTTGCTGCTGTTGTTCGATCAACTGGTCGAGGGACTGTTGCCTCTGCTGGGCCAAGGCCATTTGCGGGGGTGTCACAGAGGGGATGTTGTCCTCATGTTGCATTGCCACAGGGCTTGTGGGGGATGGCCAGTCGTCGTCTTGTGGGTGCCCCTGCGTGGTATCCTCATGTTGTACGGGATGGGACAGACAGGGGGATTGGGACAGGTCATGGATGGATCTGACTTCGGTATCCCCGTTTTCTGTGTCGGAGCATGCTGCCATCAATGGGGTGTCACCTATGGTGCTGCTGCCACCGGAGGCAGTGCCTTCTGTGGCATCCATTGGGGGGACCTGTGGTGGTGGTGTTGTGGGCATGCTGGCTGCTGGGGTGCCTGTTGATGTTCCCTCCTCTGTGCTGCCACCTGATTTGTGCTGCTGGCGTGTCTTGATGCGTGCAGCTGAGGTGGAGGGTCTCTGGCCGTTGGTCTTGGCCCTCTTTGCAGGTGTGCTGGTAGGGGTGTCCTGTAGCTCGTCATTTGGATCGGACCCTGTGGTGGAGTAGAGGAGGGCGAGGGTTATTGGTGGGTCTGTGGGAATTGGAATGGCATTGTATCACATGCATTGGGGTGGTACCTGAGGGTGATTTGGGCCGGGCCCTTGGAGGTGCTTTGATTTGTGTGTGGAGTGAGGGTGCAGTTGTTTGGCAGCCTGCAGTTAGGGTGTGCCTGCTGCACGTGTAGTGCGTGTATTGGGGTTTTTTAATTATTTATGTATTTATTGTGGGTTTTAACGTGCGCTATCAGGCCGATGTGTGTGGACGTTCTCCTGGACATGTGTTTCTGTTGCACTATGTGGACGCATGGTACTTCACATGGATGGACTGTGTGGATTTGGCATTGTTTTTCCTGGCCCACCTACCTGTATCTTCGGATGTCTGCACTCCTTTCTCCATCCCTCCGACTCCCTCTATGCTCTCCATTCCGATGGTGGAGGCACAGATTTCTTCCCAGGGGGTCAACTTGATGGGTGATTCAGGACCTCCCCCGGTGGCTGTGGCAATGTTGCGGTTGGCAGAGAGTATGCTGCGGACGCGTATCCGCAGGTCGTCCCATCGCTTGCGGCATTGCTGTGGGGTGCGGGGTGCGGTCCCCACCGCACTTACCCGCTGTGCCACCAGAGCCCATATGGCCTTCTTGTTTACAAGTGCCGTCCTGGTCATTTGCGTGCAGAAGACGACGGCAGCATTCTCCTGGAGGGTCTCTGTTAGCACGGTGAGTTCCTCACGGGAGAAGTGGACCTGCCGCTTGCGGTCGCACGCTTTCTTCGCTGCTTTTCCCATTATTCGTGGTTTCGCTAGGGTGGTTGACGGGTTGGGGTGTGTTTCAGGGTAGTGATTTTAGTGGTTGTGTGGTTTTAGTGTATTTATAGGTGTACGCCGGGTTGTTTCCCGTTCCGGGCCCATGTTTTAACTTCCGTTTCCGTATATTTCCGGCCACCGTACTTTCCGGTAGGCGCACACTGCGGTGACCGCTAAGAGGGGTGGCGGTATTGTACCTGGGGCGACGTACGGCGGCGGTGTGGGCCGTTTTGGGGTCATTTCCGCCATCGCGGACTTTGCACTTCCGCCATGCCGTGGTGCTCGTGCCCGATGGGTCGGAATGGGCCGCACTTTGCTCCTTCGTGCAATGGCGGAAACGCTATTTACGCTGTGGCGCTCCGGTCAGTCGCTTTCCGCCAGGGTCGTAATGAGGGCCATTGGCTGTTTGCCAGCCAATGACAATCCTTGCATTGGCTGGCAAACAGCCAATGACATTACTGTATCTTTGCAGGGTGTGTGTGTGCGCCTGCGCCACCTTCACACGTCTCCAGTCTCCCCCTGGCCCTGATTCTTTCTTTGAGGAGTTGACGACGACACAAACACGACGCAAGCTGAGCTGCTGCCCTGCCCTGAGACCACCAGCCCAGCAGAGACGGCCTGGTCCACGACAAGCTTTCCGGCGGTAAGTACTAGTAAAGTGTACCCCCAGATGTTGTTTGTGTCTGTGGGCCCGGGGAGTGTAACACCACAGCCCCAGGCCCCAGCACTGAACAACGTGTAGGCCAGGGCCTACACGTCTTTCAGTGTTGCTGACTGTCGTGCCGTGTAGGCAACTTGGGGCCTAAACTTGCTTGTGTCTGTGTCCCACTCCCCGGTGGGGAGTGGGACACAGACACAAGTTTAGGCCCCAAGTTGCCTACACGCACGGCAGTCGGGCCCGCTACCACCAAGGCGGGGGCCGCATGCGGCCTGCTTGGGCCTTTCTTTACCCATGGTCCGTGGCCCAAGGGCCTTGGGCCACGGACCGTAATAAAGCAAGGCACAGGCAGGCATGCTGCACGTTGAATCTCCTCAAAAAATTTGCCGTTTTATATTTTCGCCATTTTTCGTGAAAAATGCCGAAAATATAAAACGGCACAACCCAGGGAGAGCCCTGGCAGGGCGAGGGAGAGGCCCACGGCTGGTGGTGGCCTAGCATGATGAGAGAGAGAACAGTGTGCCATGAAGGACGAGGGGGATTGGGAATGATTGGGGGAAGGCCGGGGCACTATAGCATGCACGGACGGACTGTATCTGGTAGTCTGCAGCGCAGCCTACTGGAACGCTGCCATTCGCACTCAAGTCCCTGATGCCAACCCACTGGGGGGGGGGGCGGCGAGGATATAGCGCCTAGCATGCACTCCGAAGCAGTTAGCGTCTGGTTTCCGCTAGCTTCCCTTCTCTACACACACATGTGCAATCATTGAAAGGTGTAGAATTGCCCTGTTTATTTCGATGTCATTTATATGTCATATCTGTGTTTTTTTGTTTCTCCCCCGCCCCCGCTTACTTGTCGCCTTGAGGGTCGCTTCTGGGTGCTGCGTATAGGTTGCTCTTTCGATAGATTAGGCGTGTCCGAGCTATCATCAGTTATTGAAAGGCGAGAGGCCGGGGAGTTGAGGAGCACACTGAGGACACCAGAGGGATGGATGAGGGGCTCTGGGGGAGGGAGGCCCAGACATGCGGTGGCGGGATAGGATAGGAAGCATTACTGACTGCTCTTACCTGCCGAAAAGGCGTTGTGGAGGTTCCTGTGGGGCTTGCTGGGGGCGCTGCTGCTCAAGCGGTGCAAGTAGAAGTTACTGCGGCCTTGTATACATGCCAGGCCCCCCAATGCCCCCATGTCTGTTGGCATCCTGCTCATCCCAGGCCAGGGTCCAGGGATGGAGTTTCTTTCCTGTCCACTCCACGCTGCTGTTCCACACTGTCCAAGTCCCTGAAGGTTCAGCTTTGTTTTGAGGCTGGCTGCACTCCTGGGACCCTTTATGGAGGTAGGTGGGGTGGATAGACCCCCAGGTGAAATTGCGGCAGGTGTGAGGCCCTCCCGGCGGGGCGCACGCTGCGAGGGGCCGGGGAGGAGACAGCCAAACAAGGCCAGACACCATTATCAGGGATTCCTATGGAGGGATGCTGGGGGTGAGAGCAGCAGACAAATACACATCCCCCCTCCAATAACATTGTCTTTTTGGCTTACTGCACAAAAACCCAGACTCGTTTAAAAGTGGAAAAGGTTGCTTTAATGTGACAGGCCAAAGCTTACAATCAAAACGCTTAACTGGCTCCATGGCCTAACAAGCTAAATAGATATTTGAACAATCAATTAAATAACTTAAACATTTTCATTTTCCCCCCAACAATTAAATAATTAAATAACCAATTTCCTCCCTAATGATCCCTTGGATCCTACCGTATCCTTGTCCCTTTTCCAGGCGTCCCACTTTCTCCCAGGGGCCATGCCCCTCCAGGCTCAATACCTGTTTCCCCGGGGTGACCTGCTTGTGCAAACAGCGCCACCCCCTCCTTTCCCGTGTCATTTCCCCATTGTGCTTCCCTCCCCCCACATCAAAAGGGGCCATGCCCCCGGCGCCCCGACACACTTCAACCCCTTTAAAACTCCCCTCTACACCAAACTCCCCCTTCCTGTGACCTGCAGCCAGCCTGACCTGCCACATCAGCAACATATATTGCACACACCTTTCACGATGCCCTGACCTGTCACACAAAACTACCATCCCTACCCTCCTAACAGACCCCCAAAACCATAAACAACCCCCCCTTGACGACCAGAAACCGCCCCCCTGCATAATCCCATGAAAAATGCCCCCCCCCCTATTCCATAACTGCCATCACCCTAAACAAAATGAAGGGGTGGGAGGGCGGGACAATCACCAAGTCCTAACCGTCGCCTGCCTCCCGAACCTTCCCTGAGCCCTTGAGTACCCCTGGAGGGGCGCTCTGCACCCCACGGCCACTCGCTGGCCGTGTGCAGCGCCAAAAAACTCCCCGGGGGGAAACGCTTTGCGTTCCCCCCGGGGCCCCTCTTTTGGCTTACTGCACAAAAACCCAGACTCGTTTAAAAGTGGAAAAGTCGCTTTAATGTGACAGGCCAAAGCTTACAATCAAAACGCTTAACTGGCTCCATGGCCTAACAAGCTAAATAGATATTTGAACAATCAATTAAATAACTTAAACATTTTCATTTTCCCCCCAACAATTAAATAATTAAATAACCAATTTCCTCCCTAATGATCCCTTGGATCCTACCGTATCCTTGCCCCTTTTCCAGGCGTCCCGCTTTCTCCCAGGGGCCATGACCCTCCAGGCTCAATACCTGTTCCCCCGGGGTGACCTGCTTGTGCAAACAGCGCCACCCCCTCCTTTCCCGTGTCATTCCCCCATTGTGCTTCCCTCCCCCCACATCAAAAGGGGCCATGCCCCCGGCACCAGAAAAACCCTCCCCCGAGGAGTTCTTTCTGCCCCAACCCCCCCCCCACTTTTCTACCTCAAACTGTTCACCCAGTCTCCCAGCCAAGAACCCAAGTCCGCCAGGTAGTAACTATTCCCATACACGGACAAATGTACCCCATCCTCTCTAAAGATAAGAAAACCCTCATATGTTATTTCCTTATGGTCCATGACCCTCACCGCCAATGACGCACAAAATTTCTCCATTTCCCTGTTTATCCCCTTCCTGGCCCGCTCTATTGCTCCCTCATTTCTTGCTCCCCTCCACACTCTTCTCGGCAACAACTTAGTCCACACCACCACTGCTTGAGGCCACATATCCCTAATCCACCCTAAGTCCCTCTTCATTTTCCTTAGCAGAGCCACCCCCGTATCCCTAACCAGGTCATTCTCCCCAGCATGCAGCATCACCACCCGTGGAACTCCATAGCGTTCCCTCATTCCTGCCAATATGGGCAGCAGCTGATCCCACCGAAGGCCCCCCAAACCGTACCACCTCACCACCACTTCCTTGTAACTGCACCCCAACTGCCTTCCAAACACCCTTTTCTCCGCCTCTTTACCAGCCCACTTCACAATTGAATGTCCAACAATCCAAACTTAGGCCAACTCCCCCTTTCTTTGCGCAGCATCTGAAACAGAAATTACAAAAATTACTGACAAGTCAAATTATTACAAACAACAACAACTTGCCCACAAAATCCTCCGCCATCTTTCTTCAACAATCCCCTTTCCCAAAATCCCTGACGTAACCCTTGTATTTTCCCGACCTCCAACGCCCCAAACTTTTCACTTTATCCTCCGAAAAACCCAATCTGCTACCCTCAGATGCTGCGCCCATCCTAAAAGAATGAGTCCCAAACTCCTCTGCCTTTTCTCCTACCGTGTCCAGCGCAATACCCCTAGCACCTGTGCTGCTGTAACCGGCGCTCCATCCGAATGCTGGAAAACCAAACCTGAGTTAACCCCACAGCGCTCCTTCCACACCTTACCTGCCTGAACTGGGCATAAAACCTCGCTCCCTCGACCCAGCAGGACCCAAGAGCCCCTTCCCTTCTGATCCGTCTTGGACCTTTTAATCTTGATGTCTAAACCTTCTTCTGTAATTTGCACATCTTCCCACTGCAGACGCCCTACCCCCCCTTTTCCCCCGACCAACTCAGAAACCCTAAAGGCCCCAAAAAATAACCATGTAAAGCAAGCCGCAAACAGTTCCCCTTCCCATACCGACCAGCAAACTCCCCCCAAAACCTCAATCAACCTCTGCAGCAATTCAGCCGATATCGGCCTCCTCTTATCCTTGTCCCTCTTACTCTCCCTTGCCCAACCTTCCAACATCCTACTCGCCATCTCCCCCCCGACTTGGTTGAAAACCCCAAAACCATTTTCCGTAAAAGGAAATCCCTGCTAGCTTTCCTGTTATCGTTGCCCTTGACCAGCCCCTGTCCATGCACCTCAGCAGGAAATTCATGACATCATCCCTCCTCCGCTCTTCCGCATCCCATCTACCCTTCCAACTACAAGCTCCTCCTCTAATAAAATCCTCCCAGGCCCTCCTGTATGACTTCTTAGATGCCGTGGCCAATGAACCCTCCACCAGAGCAAGCGCTCTCAGCTTCCTATCTTCCACTGCTCCTCCGGAATCTGCTGCCCCTCCTGATCTGCATCTGGAGCCAATCCACGGAATCTCTGCCATTGAAAACGAAATAATGCATCAGCGATGCCATTATCCTTCCCCGGCACATGTGTTGCCTTAAACACCACATTCCATTCCATGCAACGCAGGACAAATTCTCTCATCAGCCTTGCCACCCTCTGATCCCTCGCTGACTGCCTGTTTACCACATGGACCACGCATTCGTTGTCTACATTGAAATTCACCTTCTTGTTTCGCAACTCCTTCCCCCACAACTCCAATGCTACTAGTAATGGAAAAAATTCAAGAAATGCTATACTCCTCCCTTCCTTCAACCATCTCTCTGGCCACTTTTCCGCACACCATTCCCCCCCCAAAACACTCCAAAACCACCGGCCCCCGCTGCATCCGAGAGTATCTGAACTTCCCATGACACCGGGTCTCCCTGCAACCACATCGACATTGCATTGAAATTTTCCAAGAAGCGCAGCCAAATCCTGCAATCCTCCCTCACTGCCCCCGATACTCTTATCCGGTGATGTGGGCACTTCGCTCCCGCCATGGCCCTTGCCATGTTCCTGCAAAACGTCCGCCCAGGGCCACCACCTTACATGCAAAATTCAGATGCCCAACCAATCTCTGCATCTCCACCAGCATCATTTTCTTAGCCCCCACCGCTTTCTCCAACAGTACCACCAATTTGCTCACCTTGTCGTGCGGCAAGCGTGAGGTCATGGCCACTGAATCCAGTTCAATTCCTAGAAATGTTAACACCACCGCTGGCCCTTCTGTTTTGTCTTCGGCTAATGGTACCCCCAGCTCCTCCATCAAGTCTTGAAACAACTTTTGCATTCCTCTGCAATCCTCCTCTCTTTTTGCCCCGCTAATGAACAGAAAATCATCCAGATCCACCCCAAGCTGAATGAGAAGACCCACTGTAGAAAAGAGCTGAACCGTTCAAACAAAGCACATGAAATTGCGCACCCCATTGGCAATGCTTTGTCTATGTATATACGGTCCTCAAACTGCAAACCTAACAACCAAAAATCCTCTGGGTGCACCGGCAATAATCTAAACGCCGCCTTGATATCGCACTTGGCCATGAAGGCCCCTCGCCCTTCCTTCCTTATTAGCTCAACCGCCTGGTCAACACTCGCATACACAACCCCACATTCTTCCGGGGCAATGAAATCATTAACTGACATACCCTCCGGCCATGACAAATGATGAATCAGTCTGAACTCCCCCAGAGCTTTCTTGGGCACCACCCCCAATGGGGATATCACTAAGTCACCCGGTACGTCATCAAATGGGCCCACTATCCTTCCTGCCGCTATTTCCTTGCTCAATTTTTGTCTTACCACCTCGGCATTTTCTCTCACCGACTTCAAATTTTCCGCCCAACGCCGTACCCTAGGACCCTGGTAACCTAATCTGAACCCCTGACAAAACCCCTCACTCAAGATCTTAGCCCCTTTCCTATCCGGATAAAATTGCAACCATTCTTCCAACACACCCACTTTAATTGGAGTAAAAGCTTTTCCTCCCAACCCCTTTTCCTGCACCTCTCCCCCTACCCCTGTCTCCTTGTTGGAAACACTGCGTGAGCGGGTGTTTTCCCCCGCACTTGCTACACTCGTACTTGAACCTGCACATGGTCCTTGCGCAGCTATCCTTATTGTACCCCCAGCACGATGCTGAGTACTGGCCCCTGCCTCCTCCCCCCGCCCCCTCATGGGCGGGGCGACCAAGAAAGGGCCGGAAAGGCACTGGCAGCCCACTTGCTGCATGTAATGTCGGGGCAGGCCTCGTTGGGGCCATCCATTGCAGCCAAAGATCCATATCTATCTCCCCCCAGACCGCCTGACTGTCCTCTGCCATTCTCGCTCTAAATTCCTCGTCATACCTTACCCAGGCAAAACCCCCAAAGCTTGTAAAAGCCTTCCTTATTACATCCATATATTTAAGCAGGGACACGCAACGCTCCGGGAATTTTTCGCAATACACACTGGCATAAATGATAAACGCTGACGTCCAATTCTCAATGATCACCGGGACCCTCGGGCGTGAAGCCAGTTCCCTCTCTTCCTCCTTAGACCCCTCCTTCGCTCTCACCTCCCTATGTAGCAATTTGAAGACATCCACAAAATCCCCTGCCTGGATCTTCTCCCTGGTCGCTGCCATCAAGTGTACCCCCAATGGTTTTGTTATCCCCATGTATGGTAATTTCTTCTCCTTTCCTTTCACTTCCACCTCTTTATCTTTACCAGCTTGTACCTCGAGCCCCAATGGCTCCACCACTTTGTCCGTTTGGACCTCCACTGAGCAAATGCTCTTCTCAACCCCCTCGGCTCCAATGGCCTGCACACCAACTTCCTTCATTACACCTTGAAAACCAGCCCGTTCATCCCCTAACCACCTATTTGTAACCCCTCTCTGCCATGCAGATGACCATTCCCTTTCCCGCTCACCTCTTTCCACACCTGCCACCTGCTCGCCTGGCGTCCACACCGGTGCTCCTCCTCTCCATTCTTAGAGGGCTCCTACTGCGGGGACAAAACATCTCAGCACAATCACCCAGCCAATAATTCCCTTGACCCCATTCACCCCGTCCACCCTGCACTTCCCTTTCCCTATCCCACCTTGAACTTGTTCTCTCCTCCACCCTTTCCCTTTCCGCCCTGTAATCTTCCAATTCCCATTGCCCCACATATTCCCCCCACCCAACTTCATCACCCCTCAAATACCATTGTGGATGCGAGCTCATGCCCGAGATGAGTTGATGATCTTCTTGCGAGCCCGGGGCGTCCACCCCGCCACTCCTTTGACGTCTTCTCGGCGGGGTTGTGGGAACCTCTGCCTGGTCCTCTTCTCTCGGGCGAGGCGTTCCGACCTCCACCCTGGAATCCTCATTGCTAGGGCCTGTGCTGCGCCCTCTAGGCTCTCCTTGAGTTGACCGAGGAGGGGCCGTACCGAAACCCTCACCCTCCACCTGGACAGCGGGGGCTGCGCAGCGCCCTCCGCCCCCACTCCTCCTACCCGGGGGGGCCGTTCCGCGCCCCACCGTACCCTCCTCAATTGAAGGGGACCTCTCCCTCCTTCTCCCACCTGCACTCTTCTGCAGGTATTTACCCCCTCTTCCCCTCTGCCCTGACACCCCGTCTGCGCCCCATCCCTGCCCCCACTGTTGTTCCCTCGAGCCCCACCTTCTCGAGCATTCCCCTCTTCCCTAGAGCTATCATACCCTTCCTCCCTCCCTGGCTGCTCCCCCGACCTCCTTAACCCCCCATCCGCCCTCTTGTCTATCTCCCTCCTCATCTTCCTACCCCTGGATTCCCAGACCTCCCCTCTCCCTGCCGAAGGGGTGCAAGCTACCACCGCCGCCAGCGCTCCGTCTGCCGCAGCTCTACGCTGCGGCCTGCCCCCACTAACCTCCTCTTCTCCCGTAACTTCCCCTACCGCCCCTTCCAATTGGGCTTTAGTTGCCCTGCTAATGATTTCCAGGGCCTTCTTCAAAGCCCCAGCATCCACCAGCCCCTTCTTGCTTGCTCCCCGGCCTGCCATTGTGCACAATAGTCTGCGTGTGCCCAAAAATCTGCTCCTTAAAATCAAACTAGGTACTCTAAGCCCCGAGCCGAAACCTACCCGTGAACTAGCACCCTTGGCACTGTGCAACACGCACCAGAAAATAAACAAGCCCCCCAGAAACCAAAACACTCCGTGGGTGATAACCCCTAAACTAACCTAAATACTGTTGATAATTAACAAAAGAAAACTAATCGCAAAAATATCCCTACCTAAATACCTCTTTATTACTGGTATTATTTCTATTATTATATATATATATATTTTTTTTTTTTTAAAACCCTATTCAACTATTCTACCCTTGAACACACCCCCTCCCCTCTACCTAGAAAATCCCTGAAGAGGGAGCCCCCAATACACTAGCAACAAGCACAAAATAGTGCTTAATAACGGCAGCACACACTGCCACCTAGCGGTGCACAAGCAGCACCGCACCCCTCCTTCACTCGAGAAAATACGGTCCCTTTGACGGCGCTGCCCTGCCCCCTTCCTACACAGTGCTGCTACCGCGCCCACACTCGCGAGCGCCGAGAGACAACGCTCGAACTACGTGGGAAATCCCACTGGGGAGCTGCAGGAAAGCCGCTAACACTGTGCTCCTTAACCTGCCCCTAAAACCCCCACGCCCAGCCAGCACACGAAAGGAGGAAGGATTCCTCCACAACTCCCTGACGGAAACCCACGGAGCCCTCACGCCCCCACTCACGTATTACCCCCGACGCACACCCGGAGGCACGGAGACCCACGGCAAGACGCGAGGGGTGTCTTATCTACGGCACCCCTCTTAAAAAACACCTAAACGTATTTAAACAATTTTTTTTTTTTTTTTATATAAATTAGCACAAAACCTAACCTCCCTCCTCCACTACAACTCCCCTACCTCACCTGCTCTAACTCGCACCTAGGGCCCAGGCACTACAGGGAAAGCTCGGGAGCAGGCAACGGGACTTGACAATCACCAAGTCCTCACCGTCGCCTGCCTCCCGAACCTTCCCTGAGCCCTTAAGTACCCCTGGAGGGGCGCTGCAGCGCCAAAAAACTCCCCGGGGGGAAACGCTTTGCGTTCCCCCCGGCGCCCCCCTTGTGCGAGGCGAGGATGGGGTGGCTGGGGCCCGTGTCAATACACATCCCTGAAGGTGCACGCTCAAACAAGGCCTGGGGCCACTGACCACTCCCCCCACCCACCAACCAAAACACCAATGGCCACTTCAAATTATCAAACAAAGACACGGCCTGTCTGCCAGACACACGGTTCAAGGGGCCATTCACTGGCAAACACTTCCCACCCCGGTTTTTATAGGTCTAATATAGGCGAGCAGGCAGCTTTAATTAACGCCCACTTTTTTTAGATAAGGAAACTAAGACATACGGCCCGTTTTTATAAGGTGACTGCGCAGTATACAAACTCTTAATTTATAGCAGGAGGGGGAAATCATAATGTATCAAGCGACTAGCTGCTCATAACAAGTAATTCCCCATCTCAGTTAGTGTGGCTGGGGTTTCCTCCAGAGCCCTTGAAGTTTGCATCGAACCTTACTATTCAACACCAGCAGCACTGTGAGAAGACCCCAGAGAAATAGCATGTGGGGGTTAGTAAAATAAGTGTTTGCATGAACAAATCTGCAGTGCACACCAGGCACTCGACTGTCTGCGCGCCAAAGCTTTCCCACGTGCTGCCCCATGCGCTCCATGGTTAACAGGCTTTTCAATATAAAAACAGTTCAGTTGCACTGTCACTACACATGACCCAACTCAATAATTTCATTGTATTGACATGGTGAGGTGCAAGGACCCTCGGCAGGGTCTCTGCGGCAGGCGCTGCCCCTTTGCAGCTGATGTGTTGCAGGAAGTTTGTTCAAAGGTTGTTTGTTGGTGCGTCTGGCCTCTTCTTTGGCTGGCCTTGTAGCAAGGCAGTGCTGTTGTGATGGTCTGCACTGCAGACAGTACTAGGGTGTTTCTTTACCTGTCCATTGACTGCCCAGTGGTGCAGTGATTATGTTTCATTTGTTTTTTCTGATAATGCCAAGGTTTTATTGTGTGCTTCTGGGGGAAACCATTCTTGATCGGCTTGGCAGCTGTTCTATGGGGCGTTCCTGTCCATATGTCCTGCTATGTGTGTTTTTCTGATGTGCAGGTGAAGGGTTTACTTTCTACCGGTGATTTGTCCCATTGGGGCAGTATTCCCCTCTAGTCTTCACTTTCATGAGACTAAATTGGCAGGATTATGACACCAGAATGGTTTCTGTGGAAGTTTTATTGGAGATGGGGACGAGAGTAAATGTTTCCAGGTACGTAGTTCGTTTGTACTGTGAATTGACAGCTAGTTTTAAGATCCTGGATGCTTAATATGAGGGCAGTGTGTGCCAATTGGTTGTCATGAAAAATATGAGCGCGTGTTTGTTAGGGAAACCCTGCTCTTTCCCATGCTTCCACTCCCCCTTCCCTATCTGTATTATTGCATCTCCATCCTTTCCTTGGCCCTTTGTTCCCCTCAATCGCTTGTCAAGGCTGCCTGCATGGTGCTGCTTTGCCTTGTTTACCTCTAGGCTAGTATACACGCCCCGTTTCTTTAGTTAAGACTACTTGCTGGCATGTACTGCTTGAAAGTGTTGCGCGTCGTCACTCTGGTACTGAATATACTGACTGCAATTACCTCTCTCTGACGTTTAGGGATATTTTGGTATCTTGCCAAGAAACCTATCATGATCTAGCAACACACATGTGCAAATACAAGAAACGTATATATGCATCACGAGGAAAAGGGAGGCATTACCACTGAATTCCTGACTACAGTGAGCGATGCACATGCATACAAAACTGGTGCGCGTCCCCTGCTATGAGGAAGAAGCAATGGCAATGCCAACAGTGTGGGCTTTTGTGTAAGCATGGGAAAGACACTTGCCAGGCACAGCTGTAGCAGAATTAACTACCCATTGTTGTAGAAGCAGAAACATGGTGCAAGTTCCTGGGCATCTGATAGCAGTGCCTGGCAGAAGCTTACACCGTATGAACAAGGCCAAAATAATAAAATTATTTGTAAAATGTTGGCTTTGTTAATGCTTGTGTTTGAACAGGATCTCAGTGGCTTTGCCAATGCTGTTTTTAAGAGGACTTCAGCGAAGGACACGCAGAGTGCTTATAAATCGGGTGCCTGAAGGGCTGCAGCAAATTAATTTTGTAATGTGAGCTCCGCAAAGCGCACTTTTAAAGCCCCAGAACGAAAACATTACAAAAATGTATATATTGCCGCGTTATACAACTGATGACTGGCACATGGTGGTAGTTGTTGGTACTTTCTTTACACATTGTACTAATGATTATTCTGATGCAGCTTCAATGTTACAAGCAGTTAACTCTCTCTCCTTCATGTGTGAAAACCATTTTAATACTGCTCTGAGCCTATGTTGCCCTTTCTCAGATCAGTCTCTCGCTTTCTCTTTACAGACCATCAGCAACACCTTACATGAACAAATCCAACCAGTCCAGGGCAAATGTGCAACTAAAAACATCGGACTTCAACCTCCACAGTGCACCTTCCGGGATTTGGATTTCCTATAGCCTGTGAAGGAGTTCATTGCAGTGACCATGCAATATGTATGTGCTATTTCTGAGACCACCTGTGCATTCCACGTGTTGCAACTTTGAGCAACTGAAGCAATGGCAACTCAGCGAGGCAGACAGCCATTAGAGGTAGGACAAATGTTGCATTAATTAAGTGGTTAAAAACTAAAGTAATATTTTAGCTTAGTTTGCCCCTTTCAGGAAATGCCTAAAATCCCACCTTAGTAAGAGGATGAATGCATGTGAATGCCAGTAACAGCATGACAAACATATGTTTCCATCATTACTGACTATATAATGAATTTCTTTATGCATACACCATAGTACCAGCTATTCTCAATACAAGCTGCTGTAAAATACACCATCACACTTGCACACGTAAGACTAGTGTACCGCCATTAATATGTAAAACCGAATGCTTTTTTCATATTTTGGGTTTTTTGGACGGTAAATTGCACATTTTGTAGGCCATTTTTCCAAAAATTTCATGGGGGGAGAACCCCCACGCACCCCCCTTGGAGGGGTGGGCTCGCGCGCTGCGCGCACTCGCTAATAAATTCGCCCTGGAAAATTTACGCCCCACCAGCTTTCAAACTCACCAGCCGCCAATGGGGCAGGGTGTCATGCCCCATGAGAAACCCCAGGTGCTGCAAGCGCTCCTCGGTAGGGTTGCAGACTCTTCTGACTTTTCATACTTTTAACATGTAGCTGCTGAATCAGATGTGGAGGACACACTGAGGGACATGGAGGGTGCCCCAATGGGCAGGCTGAATGGGGCCATTGAGTCCGAGGAGGTGAACCAGGAGTCACGGGTCTGGTCAGTGGAAAGCCCCACGTCCACTGTGGTTATGGCTACAAGATCCCCTTCACCTGTGTTGGAATCAGCAGCTGGGACATTTGTCCAAGGGAGGGTTGCAGATCTGCAGCCAATGACAGGGGTCCCACTGTGACAGGCCTGGCCCCCGGCATCCCACAGCAGTCGACCCGCACACGTGGTGGTCAGGTGCATGACGGACAGTCGGAGTGGGAGCAGCAAAAGCTACATGTGGCCTTCTGACATCGCAAGGTCATGCAGCAGATCGCCAGGAACATCCATGACCCGACTGACAACATCTCCTCACCAGCTGCATAAGATGCAGAGCATCTGGCCTCTCAGGACCATCAGCAGCGCTTGGACATACTGATGACGACACTGCATGCTGAGATGCAGTCCTCAAGGCTCTGCCATACATTGGGCATGGAGACCAACATTACAGCCAGCAGGCTGATCTGGCATCTCTGTGGTATTCCATGCATCGAGATTAAGCGGCCCTGTGAAAATGCCTGCAGCTGAGATGTTGGCATCTCAAACCTCCCATTGCCATGGCATGGAGAGCTTAATGGGTTTACTGCAGATAAGCGTTTGGCTACAAGGTCCCACCTCCCTCTGGAGATGGACGCCTTGAGGCATATGCTCTCCCAGCACTCTAATACATTACAAGTGAGCACCCATGCAGACTCTGTGGCCACTCAGGAGGTAGTTTATCGTGACCTCTGCACCATTAGGTTACTCATGCATACATCTGTGTCACAACTGGCCCTTGTCAATGAAGACCAGGCTTTGGTACTTCGTGGACAGGATGCACCACCACCACCCCTAACACCACCTGAGGATCCAGCACAGGATGGCAGTCCCAGACCACCTACCCCACTTCTACCACCTTTTTTCAACGATGCCCATGAGCCCATGGAGGATGTATGTACTTTTTTGTTTTTCTGTTGACTTTTTTTGTTCACTTATGTGGATACACCCCTCTCTCTGCCAGGGTGGACATTTATTTTTAGCTCCATCCAAGATTTACACTTTTTAAAAAAATCTTTTTTTCACCTTGAGTGATGTGCCATTGCCCTCTCAAGGTCTTCCAGTTTAGAGGACTGGACATGCAGCAACGGCCAGTGGAGTCATCTGCCATGGTTAGGTGGACTGCAACAGCCTCACACATACAAGTTCAGATTTCAATCTACATTGATGTACACATGGAGGTAGGACGCTGTTTCGCATGCTTGGTGCAAGACTAATGATCAGTGGAGCACAAAGCATCCAGCATGCTGTAAATGTACCCGTACGTTGTGTTTGATATTGCACTGCACACTACATAGTGCAGTTGGTTAAGACACCCATTTGGTTGGGATAGGATTGCAATCCAGTGCTTCCATTGAGAGTAACTAGAATTTTCAACTGGGCATCGCACCAGTCGAAGAGGAGACCCCACTTTGAATAATGCCTCATTGATAATAAGCTGTTCGTAACATTTTGTACTGGAAGGCTGAAACTACCCCCATTATACATACATGGGAGATACGTGCCAGAAGACACTGTTCACCCATATATTGTTTAGACGAGACATCTGTGTTGATCCTGAAGAAGGTTGTTGAATTATGGGTCCATCATGCAAGAGCCAACTAGATAACTGAAACATATGTAGATCCAGCAAATAAGCTGTGGAGCAATCTGTTTTATACATACACAAAAAGAATTGTCACTGGTGTAATTCAAATTGTACAATGTTAGAGAATTGTTGTGATAGGAAAATGCTTCCATGACATGTTTTGTTAGAATGATTCAGTAATGATATGGAATGAAAGAGTATATGACGGGTGAAGAGATTGAAAAGGTGTCAAACATTGTGATATGTTTATGTGATTAACGAGTAAATAATAACCAAAGAGTTATCTTGAAAATAATAAAATATATTTTTTGATATAAAGATTGTTTAGTTTCAGCCCCATCACCAGGGTTCATTTTCTTGTATTTCCACATGGGCAGCCTGCATGAATGACTCCTTTAGCTGGTCAAATCCAATGTCCTATGTTGTTACATGTATCTTTCCTCATCCAGTACCTGCACTCCATGAGAGGTCCACACGGCACCCTTTTTCCACCCTAGACCCCATACCCTCTGCCGGACACTGGCCCTCCATTCCTAATATGCGGAGACACAATGTTAGGTGGAGGTGGTGAGGGAATCCCAGCAGAACACCCCTACCAACAGGTAACATTGTGCACTGTCACTCATGTTCATGGCTGGTGATGTTTGCACCCCAATAGTGGCATGCAGTGGCACACATAGTGTTTGCATGGATCATGTGTTTTGGTGATGGTGACTGTCACTTAAGATGTGAGTTGATCCACATGTCTGTATGTGTGCATGTCCCCTTGATCATCTATGCATGTGTTTTCAGTTTCTAGTTGCACTTTCAGGAAAGACAGCAGACTCAGAAGGCTGTGCTGCACGTATCCTCCTTGACTCATCAGCAGCCTTTGACACTATCAACAATGGCATCCTCATCAACAGACCCCAGTAACAGTAACTAGGCATTACGGACTCTACATTAAGGTGGTTCACCTCTTACCTCGTTGACCGTTCACAAATATTTTTCCTACAACCTGTCTCCTCTAACTCCTACCTACCTGCCTACAATGGGATCCTGCAGGGGGACTCCCTCTCCACCACACTCTTCAGCCTCTGCCTAAGACCGCTCCTCACCCTTATCCACTCACATGTCCTGTCCTGCCACAACTATGCAGATGGCACCCACATTCTTCCCTAGACCCCAAACACTTTGGCTACTCCCCATCGTGACCTCCGTTCAGACTTCACAGATTTTAAACAACTGTTTGACAGCTTATCACCTCCTCCTGAATCCTGGTGGAAGTGGAATTATGATATGAGATAATACAGCACTCTTCTAATAACCCACCCCCTGGCTCTGCTGCCTAGACCCCACTCCCATAGCATCCAGCTCAGTTAAGAACCTGGGATGCACCATGGATTCTGACAGAACACTCTGTCGCTGCATTGACACTGCTTGTAGATCCTGTCACCTACACCCCCACATCCTTAGACGATCCTTCCCTTGTCTATCCTACCCTCACCGAGTCACAGCAATGTTGGCTATCATTCTCTCCTGCCTCCTCTTATTCCATTTATGTGGGTGCCCCTGCCTACAAACTCAGAAAGGTACAACAGATCCAATACAACACAGCCTGCCACATCCATGCACTCACCTCCAGGAAGCACATGACTCCTGCACTCCAGGTGCTCCACTGGCTCCCCATTGTCTGACGCACCACCTTCAGTGCCATTTGCATCACCAACTGTCCCATCTACGAGATTTGCCTTGACTTCCTCTGATACTGCCTCACAGGCTACTGAGACAACAGGCTCTGCACTATTCCTTGTGTTCCCCTTCCCTCAATTCCACTTAAATTGTAGGTACCTCTTTCTCCGTCAAGGCTTCCACACTCTGAAACTCCCTCCCATTCAGCATCTGCCAATTGGAGGACCACCATTCCTTCTGGATGGCACTCATAAACTGGCTCTTTCCGTCCCTGTGCTCGACAAAGGCTACACTCCATGCAATGTCCCAGCCCAGATTCCCGTGCTGGGGCACCCTGCCGGCCCATGGCACTGCATGTCATGCTGGTATTGGTTTTAAGAAGTTCAGCTTTTTCAGCAGGTTACCTTGACATAAAGGAGTTAATCACCTCATTTGCACACTGATGGCAGAATGGCAGAATGCCCGTATGTCTCCCTGCACTCCATAGGAATGATTTAACGCACCTGCATAATCTAGATTTGGACTGTTTAGCACATGTGGACCACTGACAGCCGTTACCTGTATTCCTCAAACAAGTCACTTGTTATTTATTGTCGGTTTTCTGTGTGTTTATTCAAATTCAATGTATTGCATGACTTTTCATTGCAAAAGTGTTGTTCAAATCTTGCACTGTAAGTGACTGCACTGTATGTGACTGTACATTGTGTCCATGCATAGTAAACATCATCTCCTCCCCACAGCATCTGTTCACCTGTTGTCCCTGCAACAACCCCCTTTGCTCCCCATGCTCCTTGCTCCCCACTCCCACTCACTCTCTCTGCTCCCCAGCTGCCCAATCTCCCCTCTGTCTCCGCAGTCCCTCTTGCCCTCTTTCATCCTTCAGCCTAAGGTGAGGTTAGATGCGGACGATGCTGGAGGGGTACGATCCAGACAGGAGCCGGCATCTAAGGTGAGGTTAGATGCAGATGACGCTGAAGAGGTACGATCCAGACAGGAGCCAGGTTAGGAGCAACTCAAACCCCAGAAGGGGCGTGCCATTAAAGGAAATCCCAGACACTGTGTGGGACTGTTTCCCCAAGTACATCAACTTAGGACACCAGAACTCCAGCCCCATATTATTGTTCGATCCGCAGACCGGATTGAATTAAACCACCAGGCATCGAGGAGCCCGGAAAAACAAGTGCGAGACAAAGCCTGTCTTTCCGGCATTGGGAACATTGGAGCCCAAGAGAACTGACCAAAGGAGGACGAAGGATCCTTATGATAACTGAGGCACCCATCAGAAAAACTGAATCAAACTGAATCAAACTGAGGCAGGTTCCATCGACTAATAGAGGTTGTGAAGAGACATTGCCCACTTCATCGAGCTGGAGAGCAAGCAATAAAAATAACAGGTCAAAGAAAGAAAAAGAACCGGGGCGACCACTTAAGATATCCGCTTGGTAATTTGGCCCGAAGAGAGGTCATTTGAAGTTAAGCCCCCAATGAATTCAAAAGAAGACAAACACAATTGTAAATTTCTAATGAATGTGGTACATAACCCTTGAAGAATTTCCTAGCGATAAGTGCGACAGTGTAAAGGAAAGAAACATGTCGGGTATGGTATGAGTGTTGTATGAGAGATGGAATGAGTGACATGAGCACAGAAAGTTGAAAAATTGTATGGACTGGGGTGTGCTTCTCTAATGAGATAGGATAGCGACCAACAGATCCCAATTGAAAAATTATTCTTGAAATATGAAGAATTGTTGATGAAGTACCACATAACATTGCTGCTGTACAGTAGAATCAAGCTCTATTGTGAAATGTCTGTTTTAGAAGTGTGTACAAATAATCTACATTACTGTAGATGAGAAAGTTTTTATTGAAACACTTTATATAAAAAATAAATAAATTGCTATTTTTGATACATATCTGAAACGTATGTGATAATTTAATGAATGTGAATTACATACAAAAATAGGGGGCAAACCCAAATGGTCTTGGGGAAGCAAGTGACCCTGTGAGCATATTATATTGTAGTCAGTCCACATTTGTCACAATTCAATTGAATTTCCCCATTGCAACATAAACCCACCCTGAGGTAAAATGGTAGACACTTTTGCACCAGGTATTGTAGGCTCTTGGCAAGAGTGACGCTCTCCCAGTTCCTGTCTACAAGCATTTCCCGACAATCCATTGCTGTTTACAGTAAAGTCTGCCTGAAGAAGCCTGTTGTTGCTTAGTCACCCTAATCCCATACTGCTGTCTTTCTACACCAGTCTTCTGGGCCTGTATAAAAGAATCTTTGCACCAGTTGAAGTGCAATTTTGTACAGTATGCCCCTTGGGCAAATATTTCTCAGGTGCAAAAAATATATTTTTACAATGCACTTTTGCATCATGCAAGAGTTTGCCCTAGTGCTGTTATTTATTTATTTGTTTTCACATTTGTATAGCATGCCTAACCCGTACGCATCTAGATGCTTTTTCTTAAGAGGGATGGTTACAGTGACTGCTTAAAAAGGTATTATGTTGAGTGACAGAACAACAGCAGTTCTTTACATAGGTTACATACATTCCTTACATAGGTTGCGTCATAAAGAAGTTACTAGCGTAGGTTACCAACATTGGTTGTGTTACTTACTTCATGTAGGTTACATCATACAGAAGTTGTATACATGGGTTACAGAAATTGGTTACGTTATATTCATGATATAATGGTACTTAGAGCGAGTTAAGCAAGGTAGAGGTACAATTTATGTGTTTTCTTTGGAGAAGAGCCAAGTTTTGAGACCTTTACGGAAGGACCAGAGGGAAAGGTCTGATCTCAGAGCTGGGGGCATGGAGTTCCATTGTTTGGCTGCAGTCACTAGAAAGCTGTAGCCTCCAGCTTTTTGCTGTTTAAACCGCAGGATGACAAGGCTAGGCTAAAGGGGTAGGTCTTGCGGATTGGGCTTTGGATATTTGTTTGGCGAGGTAGGTGGGGGCACTGTTTGATATAGGCATTTGTGAGTTAATAATAAGATTTTGAATTTGATTCAATCCCGACCCGGCAGCCAGTGGATATTCCATCTGGCTGAGGAGATATGTTCTTTTGTTACAGATGTTGAGGGCGGCTCTTAGTGCATTGTTCTGGGTTAATTGTAGGTTGTTAATGTTTCTGATGTTGGAGACTGAAAAGAGGGAGTTGCAGTAGTCAGTCCTTGACAGGATGGGTGCTCTGGCAAGTGTGATGGCGTTGTCGGGCGTTAAGAACAGTCTACTGGCAGTAATCAGTTTGGCAGTGTAAGCTGCTGCTGAAGCAATGGCATTAACTTGCCTTGTGAGGAAAGAGATGAGTCTAGGTAAACTCTTTGAGTGTTTACCTCTTTTGCTACCATGATCAAGTTGCCGTCAATAGTGAAGTCTTTGTAGGATTGGGATAGGTTGTTTAGCCTGTGTTGATTGCCAATAATGAGTAGTTCCATTTTTTTGCCGTTAAGACATAGGTCATGTTGTGCCATCCAGGCTTGTATGGTGAGGTAGATTGGGTTAAGAGATTTGGAGTTGGAGTTATAGTTATGAGTGATCAGTAGCAGTATTTGGGTTTCGTCCACGTAATTCGTGTATGTGACTCCCTATTTGTCCAGGAGGTCGAATAGTGGTTTAGTGAACACAGTGTACAGTGTTGGGGGGACGCAGGAGCCTTGGGGGATTCAAGAGGATACTGGGTTGGGTGGGGCTGCCGCAGATGTAGTGAAGACTCTCATGGTACGGTTTGAAAGGGAGGATTCAATCCCTTTTATGGCATTGGTCGAGAACTGAGCCACCAGGGGAAGGTGTTGGTAAAGTATGTTGTGGTTGACTAAGTCAAAAGCTGCTGAGAGGTCGAGTAGGATGAGAATGTCCACGTCTCCCTTATCTTTGATTTGTTGCATTTGAATTTTGAGGTCCAAAAGTGCAGTTTCTGTCCGTGGCCTGGGCGGAACCCAGATTGGCAGAGGCCTAGAAGATTGTGGGTTTCCATGTATTATTGAATTTGCACATATGTGACTCTGTCGAGAATTTTCAAGAGGAAGGGTACCGTGGAGATATATATGGACACATCTGGCAGGGACATTTGTGTCCAGTGTAGGTTTTTTAAGCAGTGTGAGTATCCAAGCTTCTTTCAGATTTTCTGGGACATTAGTGATAGAAAAGGAGTTGTTGATCAAGGTAGTGTAACGCCCACCTGACTCCCACGGAGGCACTGGCCTGGTTCGCGCTGCTGTGACCTCTTCTAAGGTGATACGCAGGGTTCGGAAGACGGACTGGACCGGGCCCCCAAATCTGGCTTGTCTGGCTCGCAGAAGTATCCTTCTTAGGGTCTGGAAGGACGAGTTCTCCATCCTACTTCTGATGCAGGGGCGCGTTGGTATCCAGTTACTTCACTGGATTTTCGGATTGGTGAGAACCAAACTTGCTTGGCTTCCAGGTAAGTTTTTTAATAAGAGGTTCCCCTTGTGTCCATGCATTAATGTACTAATGCTAGTGTCTTTTTCCCCATAGGGGCCGGGGTACGGAATGCCGGGGAACAGGCACCGACCCGAGATGAGAGGTGAAATCCTTGTAGAAATCAGGTAAGTCTTTAATGAGCGTTTTTTGGTAATGTCTTTTCATTCGCTCATTAACGCTGATGCCTCTTTTTCCCCCTAGGGGCCGGGGTCTGGAAATGCCAGGATGCGGCGCGGACCCGAAATGAAGAGGGAATGAATCAACAGGTAAGTCTTAACATGGAGAATTAGCTTTCCTTATTCCCTTCTCTCTCTCACCTTTTGTTCTGGTCTTTTCCTCCCTAGGCGCTGGGGCCTGACTGCGAATCCAGATGATCGCTGCTGAACATGGAGGCGCCCTGTAAAGGTAAGTGGAATGCGGCGCTGCAGCGATCGACGCAATGAGCTTTTAAATAAAAGTCTTCCTTTTCAGGATTGTCGGCGAGAAGTCTCCGGGATGCGGATTTAGCAGGTAAGGACTTTTCCTTCTTCTGTTCTCTTCTTCTCTTCCTTTGCAGGTGATCCAGGATGCTGGCAGGCGTGGCAGAAGTCAGGATGCAGGAGCAGACACGGTGAGCGTCCAGCTGCTAGATGCAGAACAACGCGAAGCACGTGTGGCTGTTCGGGTGGGGTTTAAATAGCCTTGGAAGAAGTTCCAGGTATGTATCCTTCCGCCAATCAGATATGTATCCTTCCCCGACCACACCCGGATGGTAAATTAGTCCCACAGGTAAATTAGTTCCTTTCAGGCCTCAAGGAGGCCGGGATCCTGCAGCATGGTCTGCATCAGGTAAGTGCACCCAAGCACTTCCAAAATGAGCCTGGCGCCTATGGCGCCAGGACTGATGTCTTTTATGAGCCTGGCGCCATAGGCGCCAGGACACTGTCCAAAGGGCCCCTATATGGGGTTGCTGGGTCCTTCCTTGGGGACTGGATGTCCGCTTTCGGGGACGCAGGGCTTGAACCGGCTCCCCGGGAGCGGGCATCATGACAGCACTCCCCCCCCAAGGCCCCTCCCAAGGTTGTTCCCTCCGGGGGTTTTGGTTTGTCTGGGAAGAGTCGGTGGAATTTCCTGCCTAATCGAGGTGCATGCACATGGTCGCTGGGTTCCCACGACCTCTCCTGAGGTCCGTACCCCTTCCAATCAATTAGGTAGAACAGTTTTGACCTAAACATTTTTGAGTCTAAAATGTTCTTCACTTCGAATTCAGGCTCCCCACCTATTAGAATAGGTTCTGGAGGTTTCAGTAGTCGGGTTCCGGGTACCACTGGTTTCAGAAGTGACACATGAAAAACAGGATGAATTTGCATACTAGCTGGTAAATCAAGTTTAACAGCCACTGGGTTAATTATTGCCGTAATAGAATAAGGTCCCAGATATTTTGGGTTAAAAGTTCGAGGCCCTTTGAGTGGTAAATGTCTGGTAGCTAACCACACTTGATCCCCAATCTGATACGGAGGTGCTTCACTCCGATGTAGATCAGCATTCTCCTTGTATCTTCTCTTGGCTTGTTGTAAATGCGTAGTTGCATCTTTGAAGGCTTGGGTAATTGTAGAATGCAGATGTTCTACTGCAGGCATTCCGAGGTTCTGAGGTGAGTCAAGGTTTGAGGTTCGAGGGTGATGCCCAAACAAAGTATAAAAAGGACTGTGGCCAGTTCCAGAGTGTACCGAATTATTATATGCGTATTCGGCTTTCCAAAGAATGTCTTTCCAGTTGCTTTCAGATTGCTGTAACATACACCGTAAGTATTGCTCAAGGGTCTGATTTGTCCTCTCGGTCTGATCATCGGTCTGAGGGTGGTGACTGGTCGATAATCTTACATCGATCTGCGCCATTTGACAACATTTGCGCCAGAAGTGGGAAATGAATTGGCTTCCCCGGTCAGAGATTACTATAGATGGGAATCCATGTAGCCGAACAATATTTTCGAGGAATTCTTTGGCTAGGACAGAAGCTGAAGGTAAACCTTTCAAAGGAATAAAGTGGGCCATTTTGGAAAACAAATCCACAATTACCAGAATAGTATTGTACCCCGAACAAGGAGGCAGGTCCGTAATAAAATCCATTGATAGGGTGTGCCAGGGTGCTGGCAGTATGTCTAGAGGTTGAAGGAGACCGGCTGGTCTTTTCTTTTCACTTTTATTTTGGGCGCAAACACCACAGGACATCACAAAAGATTTAACATCTTTTCGCCAAGAGGGCCACCAAAATTGTCGTTTCACCTTTTCCTCTGTCTTGGCAATACCGGGGTGTCCCTCTATTAATGCATCATGATAACCGGAAATAACTAGTTTGTGTAATTCCTTATGTGGCAGGAATAAGCGTCCTTGGAAATAAGGTAAACCATTATCTATGGTAAAGTCTGATCCCTTTTGTATCCAATCCTGTAAGGTTGTAGGGTCCAGGATTTGTTTCACTTTGGCTTGAATGTCTTCAAGCGTCTGTAACAAAGTCATGCCTAGAATCCTCTGTTCGGGAATTATTGGTACTGGTTCTGAGTTTGTATAAGATTCTCCCATTCCAATTCGGGATAAGGCGTCTGCTTTGCCATTCTTGCAGCCAGGTCGATAGGTAATCACGAAATCAAATTCAGCGAAAAACAAAGCCCATCGGAGCTGCCGTGATGACTGAGCCTTGGCGGTTTTCAAATACTGTAAATTCCGGTGATCACTGTGATGGTATGAGGAGCGCCAAGCAGATAATGCCGCCAGGCTTTAAAAGCGGACTTAATGGCTAACAGTTCTTTGTCCGTGATTACATAATTAATCTCGGGTGCTGAGAATTTTCTGGACCAAAATCATACGGGATGCAGTTGGTTGGTTTCGGGATCTCTTTGGGACAGGACAGCTCCCATGGCTAGGCTGGATGCGTCAGTCTCAACGACATAAGGGAGATCTGGACGCGGGTGTTTCAATATAGGTGCGGAGGTAAACTTAGCTTTTAAATCCTGAAAGGCCTGCTCGGCTTCTTCAGACCATTCAAAACGTTTATTTTTCCTCAAGAGTGCAGTAATGGGTTGTACCACGCGTGAAAATTCCGGGATAAACCTGCGATAGAAATTGGCAAAGCCGAGCATGCTTTGAACCCCTTTTACCGAGCTAGGTGATGGCCATTTGAGGATGGCATCCACTTTTCTTGAGTCCATTCGGACTCCTTTGGGTGTCAGGATGAAACCTAGAAAATCGAATTCTGTGGTATGGAAAACACATTTCTCCAATTTAGCAAATAGTTTGTGTTGGCGCAGTTTTTCAAGTACTGCACTGACGTGTTTTCTGTGATCAGATTCCGAAGAGGAGTACACCAGAATGTCATCGATATATACGACAACACAAACATCGATGAGTTCCCGAAGGACATCATTCATGAAGTATTGGAAGGCAGCCGGCGCGTTACATAATCCGAAAGGCATCACCTGGTACTCGAATAATCCATATTTAGTACGGATGGCAGTCTTCCATTTGTCGCCTTCTTTAACTCGTACCAAATGATAAGCCCCCCGGAGATCTAACTTGGTGTATATGCAAGCGTCCTTCACCTGGTCAAGGAGTTCAGTGATCAGAGGCAGAGGATAACGGTTTTTAACCGTTATCTTGTTCAATGCGCGGTAATCGATACAAGTTCTAAGGTTGCCTTCTTTTTTGGGCACGAAGAACAAAGCCGAGGATGCCAGGGACTTTGACGGGCGAATAAAACCATTAGCTAGGTATTGATCCAAATAATGTCTCAAATGCAGATTCTCAGGTTCGGTAAGGGCATAAATCCTGCTACAAGGGGGTTGTGCACCGGGCACCAGATCGATTTGGCAATCGTACGATCTGTGAGGAGGTAACGTGTTGGCCTGTTCCTTTTGGAAGACGTCCTAAAAGTCTTGGTATTCCGGAGGTAGTTGCATGGAGGCAGAGGTTACATATGCTAGATTAATCTTCAGGTTTTCTGGGTAGCAGGTTTGTGTACAATCCGGGAAGGTTATTCTCTTAGCTTGCCAATCAATTCGAGGATTATGTGTCTCTAACCAAGGGATTCCAAGAATAACCTGAAACTGTGGAGCCTTGATTACATCAAACACAACACCCTCCCGATGGCCGTTGGGACCAATAAGAGTCACCTCAGTAGTGGAATGTGTTACCGGTCCAGAGGCAATTTCAGTTCCATCGACTGTGGTGATGACACCTTAGCTGGTTTTAGGACGGAGAGGGAGGTTAATCCTAGAGACCAATTCACGATCCACATAGTTTCCAATAGCCCCACTATCGATGTATGCCTTTATTGCATGCAACCGTTTAGGCTGTTCTGGATCTACGAGAACCATTGGCACAATGAAATGCGAGGTCTGAGAGTTAGTTTTCAAGCTCGGCAAGCAGACCCCTACACTTGTCGGGCGGAGTCGTTTCCCGAAACAGAGTCTTCATGGTTTTATCAGCGGCTCCTACCACCTTTCGGGGCGGTTTTGCTGGGCAATCTCGTAGAAAGTGTCCAGAATTCCCACAATAAAGACATAATTTTAACTGCCGCCTCCTTTCACGTTCCTTTTGAGTTAAGGGTCCTTTAACCCCTCCAATTTGCATAGGCTCAGAGACATCAACTCCCTTGGGATTAGCATGGGTCTTGACCAACACCCGGGTCTCAAACCTGGACCGATCTGCTTTTCTGTTTTGAAGTCTGTGATCAAATTGCACCACTAAGTCTATATACTCTGTGCATTCTTGGGGCAGATTTACAACTTGGGCCAAGACATCTTTAAGTTCTCCACGTAGGCCTCGATAAAACAACGTGACTCTGTTATCCTCTGGCCATCCCGTTTCCACAATTAGTCTATTAAAGGTCGCAATATAGGATAGGAGGTCCTGATTGCCCTGTCACAGGGATAGAAGTTCGTCATCCAGAGCCTGCCCCTGAGAGTGTGGAGCAAATAACCTTTCCATGCTTGCTTGAAACCTTTGAAAATCACGGAGAATCGGGTCATCTTGAGTAACCAGTGGAACTGACCAATAGGCAGCGCAGCCGCTGAGATATGACAATACAAAGGCTACCTTGGTCTGATCATTAGGGAACGCCACAGGTCTGCATAGGAAGTGCAAACGACACTGATTCGTGAATACGGCGAATCGTTTGGGGTCCCCAGCGAAGCGTTCGGGTGGGGCCAGCGGAATGTTTCCAGGTAGATTAATCTGCACAGGGTTACTGGAAACCACAGGAGCGGGGTTCCCTCCGGAACCGGGTAGAGGAGCTTGCCCAGCTTGACCTTGCAAAAGCTGTCTGGCCAGGTCATCAGTTCTTTCCTTTGATATTATTAATTCCCTCCTGAGGGCATTAGTCTCTTGACGAGTGGCATGTACTTCGGCCCGTAATTCCCCCAGTAATTGGGCCAACTGATCAGTCTCAGAACTTTCCATAGCGCCTGGGTGGGAATTTGTAGGAAGGCTTCGCGTTCTGTAACGCCCACCTGACTCCCACGGAGGCGCTGGCCTGGTTTGCGCTGCTGTGACCTCTTCTAAGGTGATGCGCAGGGTTCGGAAGACGGACTGAACCGGGCCCCCAAATCTGGCTTGTCTGGCTCGCAGAAGTATCCTTCTTAGGGTCTGGAAGGACGAGCTCTCCATCCTGCTTCTGATGCATTGGCGCGTTGGTATCCAGTTACTTCACTGGATTTTCGGATTGGTGAGAACCAAACTTGCTTGGCTTCCAGGTAAGTTTTTTGATAAGAGGTTCCCCTTGTGTCCATGCATTAATGTACTAATGCTAGTGTCTTTTTCCCCATAGGGGCCGGGGTACGGAATGCCGGGGAACAGGCACCGACCCGAGATGAGAGGTGAAATCCTTGTAGAAATCAGGTAAGTCTTTAATGAGCGTTTTTTGGTAATGTCTTTTCATTCGCTCATTAACGCTGATGCCTCTTTTTCCCCTTAGGGGCCGGGGTCCGGAAATGCCAGGATGCGGCGCGGACCCGAAATGAAGAGGGAATGAATCAACAGGTAAGTCTTAACATGGAGAATTAGCTTTCCTTATTCCCTTCTCTCTCTCACCTTTTGTTCTGGTCTTTTCCTCCCTAGGCGCTGGGACATGACTGCGAATCCGGATGATCGCTGCTGAACATGGAGGCGCCCTGTAAAGGTGAGTGGAATGCGGCGCTTCAGCGATCGATGTGATGAGCTTTTAAATAAAAGTCTTCCTTTTCAGGATTGTCGGCGAGAAGTCTCCGGGATGCGGCTTTAGCAGGTAAGGACTTTTCCTTCTTCTGTTCTCTTCTTCTCTTCCTTTGCAGGTGATCCAGGATGCTGGCAGGCGTGGCAGAAGTCAGGATGCAGGAGCAGACACGGTGAGCGTCCAGCTGCTAGATGCAGAACAACGCGAAGCACGTGTGGCTGTTCGGGTGGGGTTTAAATAGCCTTGGAAGAAGTTCCAGGCATGTATCATTCCTCCAATCAGGTATGTATCCTTCCCCGACCACACCCGGATGGTAAATTAGTCCCACAGGTAAAGTAGTTCCTTTCAGGCCTCAAGGAGGCCAGGATCCTGCAGCATGGTCTGCATCAGGTAAGTGCACCCAAGCACTTCCATAATGAGCCTGGCGCCTATGGCGCCAGGACTGATGTCTTTTATGAGCCTGGCGCCATAGGCGCCAGGACACTGTCCAAAGGGCCCCTATATGGGGTTGCTGGGTCCTTCCTTGGGGACTGGATGTCCGCTTTCGGGGACGCAGGGCTTGAACCGGCTCCCCGGGAGCGGGCATCATGACAGGTAATAATGAAGGGGGCAAGCTTGTCAGTGCATTCTTTGATCAAAGAGGCTGGGCAGATGTCTCCCTGGCATCTAGAAGGCTTCAATCCTTTTATAATTTGTGTAGTATTGGCAGGTGTAACAGAGATGAATTTGAATCTGGGAATGGAAGTTAGTGGCATGAGCGGCTGTGTGACAGTGGTGAGTTATCCTTTTTGGGCTTGAATTTTGTTTTGGTGTAGTGAAATGTTGTCATTAAGAACAGATTGGATGTTCGTACACCAAGATAGGTCCTTGGTGCAGTGGTCTGGAGATGGGTCTGCTGATTCCAGCTCTCGTAGTATGGTAAAGAGCTCTCTTGTGCTTGAGTTGGCATTTTCTATTCTTGTATTGTATGAGCTGTCCTTTGCTTGGATGGTGGGTTTCTTATATTCTGTGGCAGGGGTATTGAAATGTTGTTTGTTTGCAAAGGAAGGCGTTCTTTTTCCAAATGCTTTCAGCTGTTCTGTTTTGCTACATATGTCTTTGAGGCTGGCGGTGTACCAAGTGTTTGAGTGGGCTAAGGGCTTTGGTTTACAGTTGCCCAGAGGAGCTACTATACTATGCCGGAGGGTTTGATTGAGAGTGTCAAAATGGATGTAGGATCAGTGGTGGTGTTTAGGTAGGTGTTTATTGGTAGTAGCATGGGAAGTATGTTGTCAGGGGTGATGTTGTAATGATTTCTGGATAGAGCCGCTGGGATCAGCTGAGGGAGAGTGTTGGGCTGGATTGCAACATTGATTGAGAATAGTATGACGTTGTGGTCTGACGACGGGCATGGGTTGTTGGCTGTTTTGTTAGTGAGGCAGTTGAGGTCTGCTAGCCAGTCCAGTATACGTCCTTTATCGTGCATGGGGTTGGATATTCAGAGAGTGAAGCCTTGTGCTTCAATGGTATTAGCGAGAGCGAGAGCCTGAGTGTCTAATGGGTCATTGAGGCCTAGGTTGAAATTGCCTGGGATGACAATTTTTGATTGAGGCTTGGTGTTGGAGGTGAGGAGTGAAGCTATGTCTTCCTCAAATGGAGTTATAGGGCCGGGGGGCCTGTAGACGATGTGGGTAGTGATGGTGGATGGGGCCGAAAGGGATATTTTGATTGAGATTAGTTCTCCCAATGGGAAGGCTTGGTTGGTGAATTCTCTCAGTATCAGGTTATTTTCAGCAATGATCGCTACACCACCTCCTTTAGAGGTCATTCTGTCCTTTCCTCAGGATGGTGTACCCTTCATGGGTGGCCATGGTGAGGGCAGGACCAGCAGTTGGATGCAGCCAGGTTTCTGTGATTGCTAGGATGTCTAAAACATTACTGGAGATGTGCTCTGCAATGTCCAAGGCATGTGCTGGGAGAGATCTGGCATTGACAAGGGTTCCCTTAATGGTAGTTGTGGTGTCTGTCTCTGCTATGTCCAATGTGGTAGCTTTCAGGAGGTTGGGCTTTGATAAGTTTATCTTACCAAATGGAAGTTTGGATATTGGGAGTGAGTGACATTTTGTAGCGTTGCTTAGTTCTGTGTGTGGGTTGGTTGTATGAGAGAGGCTAACTTGAGTAACACCAAGAGGAGGTGAGGTGCTACACATAGCTGAGAGTTGATTTCTGGTCAGTTGGAGGGTATATGACTTAGAGGTGAGTAATTCATTTCTCTGTGCGATGCATGGTGTGCTGGTTGAAGGTTTCTTTTGGAGCGCAATAAGGCAGGACGCTAGGCGTTTGTTTCTGTGGGATAGGGGACAAGGTTGAGTAGAGTGTAGGATGAGCTTGTGGCATGAAGTAGTGAAGGTAAATATCATGTGTGTGGAGAGGCAAGGTGTAAATTGCTCATTCGTATGTTCTGGACTGTGGGGCATGCCCTGCAACTTGGTAGTCAGGTGTGTGGTGGTTGGAGAACATGTGGGTGGGGGGAAAGGACACTGCTTGGACAAGAATAGGGAGAGAGGTATGGCATATGAATTGGGAGCACCTCTGCCATTTGTAGTGGTCGTGGGTGTTTGGAATGGGAGATTTGGTATGGGAGGTGATTGTTAAGGCCTATGATATGAATGAGGGTAGCCATGGTTAGGTACATGTTCTGAGCAAATCTATCGTTGAACAGTGGCTAGGGGACCTCCAGCACACAAGAGGGGGCGCACCTAGATTTGACCAGTAGGCGAGGGCATGTAACAAATATCAAGGCACATCTATGTTAGAAAAGGTCACAAACATATATAGAAATACACCTAGGTTTGACAGGTCGCCAAGGCTACGAGCACGTGTGATGAGTACGTCCGGGGCTAAGCGCTGGTCAGGGGGCCTATAGCGCAAGCAAATGCAAAAGGTAGACCAGGATTTGAACAATATCCTAAGGGCTTCTAGCGTATGTAATAAACACATCGGACATTGAATGGTAGCGAAAGCGCCTGGAATATAGGAAAGGTATGTATGGGTATGCAGTACAGTAGAGTGTTTCTAAATCTCAATTCCAAACATCAAATTCGACTTAAGTTTGCTGGTCAAAATGACACTGGTAGTGAGTTAGTTGGGTCAGTTGGAGTAGGAGTCGAGATCCACTGAATTTTGCCGTCGGGCAACAAGTTCAGAGTTTGGGATATATCGGTCAGGTGCTTGTAGGATGTAAGCACCTCGCACTATGTTCAGATAGCGTTCCTTGGATGTTGAAGTCAACGACATGGGTGTGCCTAGGGTAGGTGCATCGGTAAAATCAAGAGGAGGATCCGGCATCTGACATCCAGAATAAATGCGCTATATGCGGGCACAGTTCACTAGTTTAACTTTCTTGAGATGCCGGTGAGGCTTTTGGAGAGTTGGCTGGTGATCGCTGGCGGAGTAGCCCAGGAGTGTAGGCGACGCCTGGAAGTGGGGGTATAGATGGCAGGGACACGTTACGTTCCTCCCAGCTCTGAAAGGCTTGGACAAGAGCCTTAGTGATCGGGCCCTAGGTGGGAGGGCCGACTTTTGCCTGCCACCGTTCCAGATATGTAGATGAAGCAGAGGGCCCCCAATCAGCTTTTAGCAGCTGGATTGGAATATGGCTATGGCGACGAAGTCAGGCGGAGGCCATCTTTGAAGAAGGTTTTGCTGTCATGTACTATGAGGCTTCGTTGCGACCAAAATATATCAGGGCAATTGGGCATTTTGTTTGCTGTAGATGGATTAACCGGAATGCATATTGCCTATTGCCACTAGGGTAGAGAGAACACGTGTTTGACTATAGGGCAAAGTTTGCTAAATGACACTTCAAAAGATACAAAGGTTCTGCAATGTGGGGCCCTTGGTTGCTCCTAGCTTTGGTACAGTATTGTGAAAGAGTGGTCACATCAGGACTCCTGGGCACAGGGGAGGGAGCAAAGAACTTTCCAAAGGTGACATCATGCACACAAATAGAAATACACAGCAACGGAAGAACGCAGCCACTGCATGTATAATTAAGAGTTCAAATAATAAAATACACTTCTTTCTCTTGCAAAAAGGAAATGTTCACATTAATCAGCACAATGGTAATAACCTTTGCGTTCCCTGGCAAAATAATCTGGCGCAGCAGTGACAGCTGTGCCCCACAATTATAAAAACAAATCATGGAAGGAAATTAGAACCAGTACACTGATTTTACTTCTTCCATGAATATGTAATGAAGCAAAATAAATAGGACGCATGAAACAAAAACAGAACTGTTACGGGCATATTTTTCGAGTGGATAGGAGGGAGAAGTGAGAGTTTTAGAACGAAAGTTACTGTTTTAACAGGAAACGAGACCTATGCGTGAGAAAGGGACCATTGACTGTGACCGAGAGTGAGATTGTGCCTCAAGGTTTGACTCACACACGAAGCTTAAGGGCCTAATTCACAGAAGCCTTTTATAATGGCAAAACCTCAATGGAAAACTTTCGGTGAATTAGGCCGTAAGTATTTTATCACGAAGTGTGGGATCAAATACATCCACTACAAGTGCGAGTTTCTTGCATTCCATGGTAGTTCTTCAAGTTTTACTTCGCTTACTTATCGTGGAAGTTGGTCATATTAATTGTTCTTGTTGTTTTCATGCTGGTCCTTGGTGTTGCCATTGGACTCACAGTGAAAGGAGAGCGTCCAGCTCACAGGTGGCCACACTGGGTTTGGGACACTGATGAGGAGGCTGGACTAAAGCAGGGTGAAGTTGCAGTGTCTCTTACAGTGGCACTCAGGTCATTTCTCTGTTTTCACAATGCTTTGTCAAGATTCTTGGTGCTGCCCTGGACACCACATTCTGACTGAAAGCTTCGGACCTGTGGGTGAAGAAGCCATCAGTTGCTGGCATTTGCAGAAGACTCTGCTGCTTGTCTGATTTGTCAGGAGTTGTGTGCCTTCCTCACTCCCATGAATACCATGCAGGTGTTCCAGTACATTGTGAAGATTCCCCTTTGTTCACATTTTAGGGGTATTTTGTTGTACTCATTGGGTCTCCAACTCTTCATCTGGTTGAATAATTGCTACTTACAGAGATTGTCCATCTGTTATAGCTGCAGCCCATTCCTTGGTGGCCTCACTCAGAGAGTATTCTTCAAGACACACAGTTACCTGATGTGAAACCACCTCAATGGATCCATTCTGCCTGTGGTGCTGTTGTACTGCATACATTCACCCAGTCCCACCCCCATTGACCCAGGACTTGACCTGTGCCAGTCACATGGCCCTATCATTAAAATGTTTATGATGATCCACGATTCCAACTGGTTTGCCAGTCCATTCTTTTCATTCTGGTTCTCTTATGTACTTTAATCTTGTCTGAAATGTATTTTGGTCTCCCCATGTGTCCTTTGTAATGCATCATGTTTAAGCTGTAGAGGAGGAGCCAAGCACCTCTACTGGAAGCCCCACTGCCATTTTGTCTATATGTTGGCAGCCAGAAAATTGCGACATGCGCCAATGCCAATAATGGTACCTATACAGTGAAAAGTCCTTGAAACAAGGTATTCATTGAGAAAACTCTATATAATGTATCCTCTGAGAAATGACGGTCTCCTGAAGGAGGTTCCGGAAGAAGTGTGCAGATGAGTGAAAGAGAAGACTGGTGACGTCACATGAAGCAGAAATGGCGCACCCAGAAGAGATGCCAATGAAGAAAGTATATAGACCTAATAGAATTTGATGGTGAAGTAGAGAATCAAGCAACATTTTGGGAGCAAAATGAAGATTGTATGTGCGGAGAAGTGCTGAAGAAAACACGAAAGCCATTTCATAAATGTACAGATGCTGTAACGCAAATAGATGAAGTAATCATAAGGCTGGTTATACATAGTGAATACACTGCAGGCAGTGTGTATAGAATCTGGATGTTCCACAGTGCATTTTAGCAAAACTGGACCATGTGAATGAAAGGGCTGAAAGTGTGGCATGGTAGAATTAAACAGCTGAAGTCGAAGGAAGATTTGAGAAAGCTTGCTTGGGCCAGTGTCAAGAGTTGAGGCCACCAAGAACTTGGTTATCTACTAGAGAAGATACAATGAACATGAGAAGCAAGCAGGGGCCGGGCTTGGCAGCCATGGACTGAGATGTGATTCCCGAGGTCTCATGCCGATCCGACAATGATCGTGCCCAAAATAGGCACTGCGGACTTGCAGTAAACTGTGCCTTTCAAGCCACTGCCGTGTGAATGTTGGTGGAATGCAACAGTGGGAAATCCGGCACTGAAAGGATGAAGATAAGTTAGTGCTGAGTCGGAGAAGGTAGCGAGATTCATAGGCCAGTGGATACAAGATGGCGCCCTACGAGAACAAAGGGGAAGACACGACACTGCCAGGCTGTAGAGGTGCACCTTTCTTTGTGGGAGTCAGACCTGCAGAGGCTGGATGTACACAGAAGAATTCGACAAGACATGAGAGGAAGAGGTCCGCGGGGAACGAGCAGCTGAGAGGGCGAACGGGAGATCCACGAAATGCATTCTAACGTGGAGGAGGCGTGGTGAGGACCGTGTGCCCCTAATGCAGACAGCATTGCGGTGACGGCAGGCGGGAGGAGAAGGTCACCACACTGACACAGCGGACCTCCAGCGTCCAGGCATTGCTGGAGCGTGGGAGCTGCTGCCCCGTTCTGGCACCTGGGAGGAACAGGCACACAGCCCGCTGCATCGAGGGACCAAAACTGGTGAGATACAACGAGCCTGCAGGACTCGGGAGGCTGACGGAGCTAGTGCTGCAGCGCGGGTGGTTCTGCGTACATGGAGCGTATGCACTGCTTCCCCCTGCTCCAAAAGTGATAGTGACAAATAGGAGCGGCCCGCACCCATAACCAATGTACCCCAATTCACTGCCAGTCAACTCAGAGCACATGTGTCCGGAACGAAGTATATAACCAGAGCCCTGGTAAGGGACTGACCAGGCCATGCATGGGCAATACATGGACACTCACCAAACACGCTGCACAACCCGAATATAAAGGATAAAAGCAGTACACCCGCCGGTAACTGCGAATTATTACATGAACCTACTGAGGCAGAGCCTAGAGATGGGCTTCCTGAAAAGGTGAAATTGACATGACTCACAGCGAATGGGAACTACCTTTTTGGTAGGAGGCGGATTAATAACACAACATTGTGCATGCTTGCCACAAAGGTGAGACAGACAAGGGGCCTGGTGAGACTTGGAATCGCAAGTATAAATGATGCAGTAGGGGAAGTGCTGCTTGTGTCTCTCACACCAAGGTGAGCGTGTTATAACCACAGCTTGGCTACCGCAGTTCTGAAGGCAGCATCAGCAAAGTGGCATTGTCAGGCTGGCTCAGCAATTATAATGATGGGAGCTGTGAACAAAGTGTAACTGTCCAACAACAGCAGATCAGTACGTGAGCAGTGAGAAAGCAGCACAAATACCTACAGTGCCATCCTAAGGAAATGCAGCACACACAGGTAGTTAGAGCCAGGTAGCTACTCTGGCAGCGCAGTGGTGCACAGGTGCAATACAACTGCCAATGCACAGTACCTTACGGCTCAACGAAGGCTTGGAGGTGGTATTAATACCCAACAGGAAGGAACTGGGATTCGCACGCACAGTGCAGGCCAGTTGGCCGGTAGAGTGCAAACCAACGCTCAGCGCAAAATTTGCACACAACGATGGCCAGCGAATTGAAATTCAGAAAACAGGGAAGCAACAAAAGTGCTGTGGAAGCAAGCAACCAAGACAAGTGAGACAGAGAGGGTGATGGCATCCAAAATCAGCAAGGTTAAAGGAAAGCAACTATTGATTGATATCTTCACTAAACTGTCCCAATCACTGGATGCATCCAAACACGCAGGGGGAGATGCACGAGGTACAACATCTTCAAGGTTCAATGATCAACAGATCCTGGAAGCCATAGCGGAACTGAAATCCTCTTAGGGGAGCAAGATCGATGCGACCATGGCGGAATTCAAATCCTCATTGGAATTCAAAATTGATGCAGTCAGTGTGGACGTCAACCCCCTGAGACAGGACGTGAGAACGCTGGCGCAGCGCACAATTGCCTTAGAGGGCAAAGTGAAAATCAAAGACACCAGCACGGCCAACACCAAGGAGGTTCATATATTGCAGTAACAGGTATGCAACCTGGAAAGCCGAGCAGAAGAGGCAGTAGGGCGAGCACAATGCAATAACACACGGGTGGTGGGGCTACCAGAAGGAGAAGAAGGCATGGACCTGACGAACTATGTAGAGAACATGCTGATACAAGAGATAGGCACAGGTGTGCTCATCCAAGGGTTCAAAGTAGAGTGGGCGCACAGAGCCCTAGGTAGGAAACCCCAACCAGGTGCCCCTTCCCGGGCGATCATCGCCAAGATACTGAACTACAAAGACAGGGAAAAGATTATGGAACACTTCCGCAAAGGTGGGATGATAAGCAGAGCATCAGCGACTGTTACAGCATATCCGGACTACACCTTGTCGGTACAGAGACAACGACTACAGTACGTGGTGGTGAAGAGATGGCTGCGGGAATCAGCTGGGGACCAGCTGGGTCGTAATGTATTTAGGGAGGGCATGAGAGAAGGTATTGATAAATTCCCTACTGTCAGTGCGCACCCACCTGGTGGTCTGCGCAAAGGCATGTTTCAGCTCTTGGACAAATTCTTGTGGGGCCTGGTCTTCCCCAACATTGCAGGTTGTAGGCTGCCTTTGTGGGCCTCTTGAGGGTCTCTATGGATTGAAAAATGCTTTAAGATGGCCACCATATATGTGGACCATCTTAAGTGGTTCTGATCCTCCAGCCCCGCAAAGAAGCTGGAGCACTCGGTGAAAATGTCCACTTGACATACTGAATACAACTTTGGTTGTCTTTCAGGTGGAAAGTCTCCATCATTTGCTCAAACAACTCGAGGTGTTCTCAAACTGAATATTTGGCATTTTTATGGTAGGGTGTGATGACGCTCCTAATAGCCTTGAGTTGCTTCAGGGGATCTTTCAGTAAGGCTCTCTTACCTTTCTTGGCCTTTTTAGTTTTGGTAACCCTTGTCCACTCATCCTCTGACTCAGAGGCACTGCTACCTGAGGTGGCTGCCTGATCCTCTAGACTCTCCCTGATTCTGCGAGCTTGGGAATGGCTGGCAGAATATGGGGGCCTAGTCTCTTGAGACCTGTGGCGCTCAGAAGAGACTTCTGACTCTCCCTTGCTCCCAGGATTGGCTGAGTACCCCCTCCCCCCCACTGTCCTAGCTGGGAGGAGGTTTTTAAGATGCTCTTTGTGGGCCTATTTTCATGGAATTCCCTGTCAAATTTGACTGACTGATCTCTTAATAGGTGATATTTCTGAGGATGCCGTTCTCTGATTCTCCCCTCACTGGAGTCTCCCTGATCAGAGAGGCTGGCCCTAATATTTGGGAACCTGTACATAGATGCCCGCCCATCCATTTCAGGGAGGCGTTGATCTGTCAGTCCCATATTTCCCATTGTGTTGAAGTCTCCCATCCCCGTGACCCTTGGTTCGTATGAGCCAGTGGACATGGGGGCGGCAGAGTCCATGGAACTGAAGGGATTAAAGTCCCTGATGCCAGGGTTCCTGAGGTTATGCTTAGGGGTTTCTCTCTCCCATTTTACCTCATCTTTTTCAGCCCCTATTTTCTGATGACATGCCAATATCTGACCTTTTTGCTCATCTATTAATGCCTTACTGGTCTCTATGAGTTGTTCTTGCATGGCTATCTGTTTGTGGAGCCTGTCATTCTTTTCACAGAGGGCCTCATTGTCTCTCCATGCTTCCTGCCTGAATTGGGAGTATTGGGCCAATTTTTGCTGCAGGAGACTCACCTCCTGAATTTGGTCCTTACTGGTCTGATTGTTCTTTTCATAGGCATCCTCCACCCATCTGGTGTGCTCTAGTAGCTTTTTGTAATCCATTTTGATTTCACCAAGTTCCTGAAGGGCCAGGTGATTTTCTTCTAACTTTGTTTTTAGCTGGCTGACTTCCTGGCCTAATGCATCCCTCTCCTGACTTAGAGTGCCCCTCTGCTCAGTCAGGTCATCCCTCTGTTTTTTTAATGCACCAGCTTACTGGCACTCCTCATCAAACTCTGCTTGGGATTCTAAGTCTTTAATAATTAATTTATTGTTTTCCTCTTTTGATTTGTCTTTTGATTTGTCTATCTGGTCTTGTAAGATGTTGAACTGTTCTGTTAAAAGTTAATTGCTGTGCCAGCTTTTGTTGTAGAGAGTCCAACCTTTCCTGACACTCTTTTTGCAGTGTCTGTACCTGGGCATCTTGCTCTGCATTCTTTTGTAGTAAGAGCGTCAGTTCTTCTTGGAGTTTGGTGGCATACTGCCTAGCCTCTGTTTCAGATTCCTTGCTATCCTGGAGCCTTTGCTCTGCAGAGTCCAGATTGCTCTGGATTTTCTGCAGTGCTTCCTCTTGCCTCTTTGTGAAATCTACATGGTCTGCGTATTTTTCCTGTATGACTCCTATGTAGAGGTACAGGTAGGCCGCTATTTTGGCAATTTTTCACTGCTCCTCTTTTATTTTAGGGGTCATATACAATTTGCTAAGTGATCGATGTAATGGACCCTTATCCTGCCAGGTATTAAGGTTGATTTCAGTGACTTCTTGTTTTATTTCCTGCAGCCATGCCTGTTCGTCCTGTTCTAGCCATTCACCCCTGACAAATAATTTGTGCAGTAGGTGTTCCCTTGCAATAATGATTTCCGCTGGGGTCGCCATTCTGGAAATATTAATTTCCTCCTGGCTTATCTCAGGGTTACTTCACTTTTGCAAACAGGCCCAACTACTTTGAGTATTTCTAGTGAGGGGTGCTTGCACAGTGTAGCACGGTATGGTGACCCAACAAGGTGTATGTACCCCGTTAGCTAGCACACTGTGTTAGACTGTCACGAGTGGTATGTCTAATTCAGGATCTCGTGACGAGCCCCCAAGCTGTAAGTGATTTCAATCAGGCACACACCCAAGTCTCGCCCAGCATGTAGTGTGCAACTGAAATCCTTATTAATGTTTATCTATAAGTTCAATATTCTGAACAATATACCACTCATATCTCACCCTTCTCCTGAGACCCCCCAGGTCGCACTGAACCAGGAATCAGGCTAGTTCACAAAGGTAAATATTTATTTATGTATTTAAAATATAATCACAGTATATTTTAATAGGTAAACAACAATCACCAAAGGGGTGACAGAACACGGAATAATATATATATAAATATATTTTTTTTAAATTGTTTTTGGTTTATTAGAAAGCAAACCTTTACAATTCTTTTTCATAGAATCATAAAAATTACATATGAACATTATGTTTATAGAAAATTTAAAATACACATTAAAACAGAAGAAAAAATAAATAAAAAAAATCAATTCTCCCTTGAACAACATTACATTAACCAATGCATTGCAAGTCAAAACACCAGTGTGTACAGGTCAGTGAATAACATAACCCAAATCCGGACTCAACACATAGCTGATGATACGATTAAATATAAGTGCAAAGACATATATGAGATATAAACACATTAGATATAAACAATATATACAGTGATCACAGAGGAATTTTTTGAAGCCAGAGCATTACATGATAATAGGATGTTACTCTGTTTGAACCAGCGGCAGTGCTTCCGCCAACTTAATCTCTATTATTCCCAACAAGTTAATTAGGTTAAGAATACATTTTTGACTATAACCTTCCATACAGCGTTTCCATAAAAATTCCTTAGCAGGATCTGAATTCGAATAATAATGCTCAAAGATTTGGACACAGGATTTCTCAAAGTATGGACATGCAATTACAAGATGTTTCAAACTTTCTGGCGCTTTACTATTTTCACAGAAGCGACACATTATGTCATTTATACTTTTAAATTTACCAGCCCAGTATTTGGTCCGATCACGCGTAAGGAATTGATTTAGGTGAAATCGCATGTAGGTTTTCCTTGCTTTAGCAGATGGGAATTGGATTAGGTATTTTAATCTACATTCCCATTTACCACGAACACCGCTATATTCTTTAACTGAAGAATAAGTGCCCATTTCGTCAAGCATTTTGCACCAGTAAAGCCTTTGGTATTTTTTTTTTTGGCTGGGCCACCACATGTTCATAGAAGCAGGAGTTTCATTGATAGATGATAAAATATTTGTTAGTTTTTCAGAAATGATGTTGAGAGATTTAATCTGCGATTCATCCAATAATTTGTTCAATTCAGTGTAGAGCGTGTTCTTAGGAGGATTATGCATCTTAATATAGTTGGTGATACTTCACCAGGTATGCTTTACAGATAGAGGTAGTGAATTTAACTTGTGACAAATCATAACATTTGGGATAGAAAGAGCAAGACCCAGAGCAGTTTTCCAAAGTTTTGCCTGAAGGATATTTAGGAAAACATCAAGGTCATAAGAAGATATATCCAAGGAGTAGAGAATGATAGGTTCTACTTTTTGCAAATAAAATTGTATAAAGGGTAAAAGAGAAAACATATAATATTTGTGGTAAATAATTTTCATTTGAGATTATCAAATTCTTACTTTTTGATTAAGGTAGTTTTTCCACATAATTAATGAATATTTATCTGTCAAAGGATATCCCAAGTATCGCATCATCGGAGAGTATTCAATTTTAGTATCATTTAAATACCAAGAAAAACAGTGAGCATTTAGTTTTCCATTAGAAAAAATCAGAATGAAGGTTTTGGCAGAATTAGGAGTGAGATTGTGGCTGGATGCGAAGTCTGCAAATAGATTTAATTTGCGTTGGAGACCAAAACGGGTTCTGTCAAAGAAAAGCAGATCGTCCGCGAATCCCAACCAGTCCAGCTTGAGAGAGCCAAGCCTCACTGGGAAATATTCTCCAGCCTGCCAATTTGCATCTAGTCCCAGCAAGTATAGGTTGAACAGCACCGCTGCCATATTACAGCCCTGTTTTACTCCGATTTCGGTGGGAACAGGATCGGTCAGAGCGCCTTCTTTAGTCAAGCGAATACGATAATTCGTATTTTTGTGGAGCAGGGCGATCAAGGCAACCAGTTGGTGAGGAATACCCAAATCCATCATTTTCTTCCACTAGATTTCACGTATAACACAATCAAAGGCTGCGGTCAAATCTAAGCTAGCCATGTAGACTGCACCAGATTTAGAGACAGAGGTGTGGGCCTGAAGGTGAGAGAGAATGGTAGCGTTTAGCTGGCAACCAATATATTTTCTAAATCCTACTTGATAAATAGACAGGAGGTCATGGTCATGGATATAAGTTTGTAATTGTTGAAGTAGCAGAATAGAGAAGATTGTCGATGAGGCATCAGTGAGAGCAATAGGTTGGTAATTAGAAGGGCAGACTGGGGGACCCTTTTTGTAAACCGGAATGACCAAAGCTGAAGACCAAGATATAGGAATGTTGCCAGAAAACAGAATGGAGTCAAATTTAATTTTGAGGATATGAGCCCAAAAGTCTGGATTTGACTTGTATACACAGGGAGGGATGCCATCGGGCTTGGCGCCTTAGAATGTTTAAGTTTGCCGATGGCATCAATAATATCTCTAATAGACCATCTGAAGTGATAGTCTAAGCACAAACGTGGCTCTCCACCCTTTCGAGTACAGAAATGCTCGGGCATGAGGTATTTGGTCTTAACATAGGAGACCCAACTTACTGCACTAATCACAGATTCAATTTGGTTGGCTGAATCCGAGGTGATAGAGCGCAAAGTACACCAAATTTGCCTAGAGTCGTGTTTAAGTAGATAAAAAATAACTTTTTGATTATCTGTATAATGCAATTTACCTTTCAACCATTTTAACTTGTTTTGGTAACGTTGTCTAACCAATTTAATCAGTTTGCCACGGATTTTAGGATGACAAATGGTTTTAATGAGCTTTCTGACCTCAACATTTTTCTGCGCTTTTAGGCATGCAACTTGAAGGTTAAATTTATGAACGTGGGTAGAGGTAACTATCTCATTCTTATTTCGTGTGTAATTTAGTTTGTGAAGATGAAATTGGATTCTTTTGGAATTTAAGTTGTCCAAATGTAAAAGGGAGGAGTCATCTGGGGCTGAAAGTAAGAGAATATTGGGATCACATTCTAGATGCTGAATGAATGTCGAACACACTCTAGGATTCCATCTAAATGTTTGGTGGTGACGATCAGCTTCTATCAGAGATAGAAAAAGGTTGTCATCAAAACGAGCCATAGGGATATTCAAGGACAAAGAAAGGATCATATGATCTCCTAGGTTCGGATTGATGATAGTAAGGACATCAATGGTCGAGTATAGCCTCGAAGAAATAAAAAAGTAATCAATTAGAGATTTATTATCTGCTCTCGCCCAAGTATAGTGATAACGTTCCAAGGGAAAGTAAGGTCTCTGCATGTCCCAATCAAGAAAGAAATTACTCCACAATTTCCCAAACTTCTTCGAGATTAGCAAGTGCATATTTCACATTTCACAATTATGAACACTTATGTCATAAAAATAGCAATTTAGATCACCACCGACGATTATTCTAGCTGAAGGAAATAAAATCAGACCCTTTTCTAGTACATCATTCATTTCACCCAAGATGGTCTCAATTGAAGTAGTGAGTTTGTTCCAATATATATAGATAAACAGATGAATGATGGAGGGATCCTCGTCGTCTTCTAATATAATGGCGAGAATGGATTCAGAACTACTGATCCTCTCTGTGGAACACTTATAAGCGGTATTAATGAGTATCGCAAGGCCACCCGAAGGTCTTCCCCAGGATCCCCGCCTAGCGACCTGGATAAATGCGAAATAGCCCTCTCTGGTAAAGATCGTTTGGTTCATAGATTCTTGAATAAATATAATATCAGGTCTATGGAGATAATTTAGGCTATACCATTTTTTGAAATTGTTTATACCGCATTGTTTCCACGAGATGATGTGAAGTTTAAGCAAGCTAAGAGTCTCTCATCCCTTTAGATTGATTCGGGGGCTGATCGATTTTAGGATCCCTCCATGACATCTCCTTTAGTGCTGACATGAATGACATAAACTGTTTCATAGTATCAGCATCAAAATTTGCGGGAGCACCCTGGGTGGAACAAGAGGCTATACTTTCAACTACAGGAGGCATAGTTTCTAGATAGTTTTTTGCTTCCTCAAGCGTGGAAAAAATAGAGATGGATAAGACAATGGATGCTAGATCTTCTCTATGTTCCCATAGCAGCTTCAAAATAAAAGGTGACATACATTTACAGATCATTCTGTTGTTATTTATAGCTGCTAGTTTCACCCAATCTATGTCATTTGATCGGATAATCCACAGGGCTGGAATATCTTGAATAACAGTCATCATAAAATTATGATTCAGGCGAGCCTTGCCATGTCGTACTTCTTCGCTTTCCCATCCCATTATTGTAGCAGATTTTAAGTCATTTGTTGAGGAATCTTGCTGCCCCATAATTGCGGCAGCTTTTATCACATTGGGATTAACATTTGCTTGTGAGCATTGTGGGGTCTGGTTCTTCGAATTTGATCTAGGTATTATTTGCTCCATGTCCTGTACACCTTCAGTGACAGACTGATCATCAAGCTCGACATGTGAATCTAATAATTTTGAATCAAACATATTTACCCTCGCCCCATCAGACATGGGAGTTTTAATCTTTCCTAGCTTTTTTGGACAATCGGCTTGTTTTGTGCCCCTTTGCCCGTTATCTTTACCAATAATCAATTTCTCAGTCTTTTTAATTTTCAGCATAGGATAGAAATTTGAAAGAACGGATTGTATTTGGTATGGAGCCTCAGTATTAGAATTTGATTCCAAGTCTGAGTTTATAGATCCTTCATCCGTGCAGACTGTCCCTTTCTTTGCTTTGATTTGAAGCTTTTTTGGATCATTTTTAACTGGTTGTGATGGGAGTTCCACATTAGCCCTGGATTCCAAGGCTTTTTTTTTTTTACACGAGGGTTATTTTTTTAATTTTATTTAGAGATTGGGCAGTCGGGATGGATTCAGGAAGGTTCAACAAGGCCTTGGATTCTTCGTTCAATTGGTTCACATCAATGATATTATCTCCCCCAGATAGATTACAAATGTCTTTCATATGTAAGTTGTGTTTGGCGGTTTTATCACATTCTTGTTTTTTTTGTTTTTTTTCTTGTTTTCCTTTCAGGTTTTTATTGACTGCGTTGTGCTTTTCGCCTCGAGCCAAGGCCCTTCTTTGTTTTTTAGTTTGGGGAATTGGTGGAAGTTTAGCGTGCTGCTGATCATTGATGGTCATTTTGCCTGTTTCTTTTGGCACGAGATCCTCTGCCGATAGATCGATAAGGTCGGTCAGTGCTGAAGGACTATCTAAAGGAGCCTCATCCTTGCCCCTCATGGGCGAGATGGCTTCCTTGGTAGATGATTTAGCGAGCGTTGCAAGAGTGGTGGCCATCTCCGTTACAAGTGCAGTCAGAGCGGCAATGTTAGATGCGTTTGCATCTTCAGATTTTACGGTCTACATTTTTGAATCCTTCTCTATGACGGATTTGGGTGAAAGTCCTTCAGTCACAACCTCAGCAAAACACTTGGTTTGAGTAGCAATGTGTTGGGAGTTTATCATCAAGTCTTTTTTATGAATTAAGGAAGAAAACATATGACAAGCAAACAACATGCCCTCCATTTTACTGAGTGTGCTTATGAGGTCAGACATTTGCATCTGTAGGATTTTTATTTCCTCATGTGTTTGCTCATGACCCTTGTCAAGTAAGTTTAAGATTCGGGTCAAAACAGGGAAAGTTTCAAGGCATTGTTGTTGCTCATCACTACATTTTCGTTGTTCAGTCATGCCATAATTTGACCATGGCACATTTCCATGACTTATGGACTCATTAAAGTCGAATCGAGAAGCGCCTAAACCTTCGGGGCTCTGTGGGAGTTGAGTAGCTTGGATCTGTGATTTTTCAGATATGGGGGAGCTGTTTATCAAGGTGGAGGGCCCTCCGGAACTAGCAATTCTCGGAGGAAGGGAACCCCCTAACATTCGTGCCTCTTTTTTGAGCACTGAAGTGGGGAGGCACAGTGTATGCATATGGTTGAGGATTGTTAAATAAGAACACATTTTCAATCCCGTACTTGCTTTTGTTAACTGGGGTTGAGGGTTCATGTGAGAGACTTATGCGCTTTCCCAGCTCTGTCTCTATTGCAGGAGCGAGCATGGAGAAATCAGCAGTGAAAGTACCAAACTGCTCAATTCCCATTTTCTTTTTAATGGCATCCCTGTCAAGACTCAGATCTAGGTTGGACTCATCGTTTTCCCAGCCTCTCGGGGAAATTTTATTGGCTTCTTTGACAGATAGAGACCCCAATGCAGTTTTAGAATCTGTATTTCTTTTAGGCAGTTTTGATAAAGGAATCTCCCAAGCAGTATTCAGAGTCTGATTTTTTTGCATTTTTTTTTCTTTAGAAGCCTCAGTGGCTAGAACTTCATGGGCTTCCATATTGGGTGACATAGAATCCGATTTTTCGCTAGCCTCCAACAAAGTGTTAGACAGCGAAGAAACAATTCCATCAGATACGGGGAGAATGCTCTGAACCTTTTCCTTAGTGCCCTCAAAGGAGGCTGGGGTGATACTGCATTTTGACAAGGAAAACTTTCTGGACACAAAACCACCTCCCTTTGAATCTTAGGAGGGCCATTTATATTTCCTGACAAAGGTAAACTTCTTTGTAGAGGATCAAGGGAAAGATTGCACGCCCCAGTGCAATTATAGGAAGTGGAAGTTGGAAAGAGGAAGGCGGTGGGCGGAGATTCAAGGGGCGGACCTGGAGGCAAGTTGGAGATGCGGTCAGGAGACTGCAAGAGAAACAAAAACGGAGAAAGAAAAGCGTGTGAGAACGCTATACTCCAAGCAGCTGCTACAATTTGCCACGGCGAAGCCGCGGCAGAGACTTAAGGTCAGCAATGAAGTGAAAAAACAAGGTATTCACTGCCAATGTTAAGAGCAATTACTTGGCAGTCTTTGAGTCCCAATCCGAAGCGTGTTGCGGCAAATGACTGACAAAGTCAGCTTCTTCTTGCCGACTAAGGCCCCAAACACAGCAGATTCTCCACAGGCAGGCCGGCGAGTAGAAATATCAGACCTCCCAGTCCAACAGTCCACTTTGGATGCACTTCGGATGCGCGGATATTTTAATACACTAGGAACCAAGTAATGAGCACCAAAAACAGATGCAGCACAGAAAAGAATACTTTTGTGTTGGTGTGGACAGATGGCACTATGGTTAGAGGTTCCCCCTGCAAAACCCTTCCAACCCCAATAGGCAAATAAATAGATGTGAGGGGAGAGCAGGTATTCAAAAATAGCACAAATCAAACAGAATATCAGTCCCACCGTCCATCTTCAAACACAGGAGAAACACGGAATTGGCTTTTCAGCTGCCAGGATGGCTTTAAAATTGTCTTTAGAATTGACTGGGCAAAAACATCAAATATGGTCAAAAATACTTCAATTGTTATAAATTCCTATGGGAGCCGCTTTGAACAGTTGCACACAGTCACAAATATGATTTTTTCCAAAGAAAACATTTGAAATCTTACAGTCCAAGTTGGAAACAGTTTAAAGCTAATTCACACATGTAGAAATCTTTCAGAATTGTAATTCATGGCAAACTTTTCCTTGCGCAATATTCGCGATACCGGGAGAATCACACAGTTGTGGGTTATATGGATAGCTATGGATGTTAGGTACAAATGGGAATTGGAATTTCGTTTCTATCATAAAAACTGAGGGAGTTATAGAGGTTTTAGTAAGGGTTGTTTTTGTAAAATAGGGACGAGAATGGAAAACAGAAATGCACTTTGAAAAATGACAAATGGGTTTGATTCCATTAGATGATGACTATGAAAAAGGAAATACCACAGAGGGATCTTACAGTCACATGATCAGTGTAACCTGCCTGCTGTGAATACTCTACTTCTTCAGATGAGAAAAGAGTCAGCTGACAGGCACCCTCAGTAACTCATAAAGAAACTGTTCATGGTAGTATGTTTATTTTGGGCACTTCTGAACTTTAACACAGGAGAGCAAAAATCTGCATGGACTTGATTATATTAAAGCACAAAACGAGAACGGTTTTCAGGTGCATTTTATAAAGCTGCTTAAACAATTTTTCCACAACACATCAGAAGCATATTTATTATTATGTGTTTAATTCAAACAAGTTCTACATTGATGATATGTATCAGCGCACGTGAGATATGTTACAATACATTATGCTTCAGGGGAGGCATTCAAGGGGATGTCATTGTATGAATATGCATTATAAGGAATAAAATACCCCCTATTGTATTTAAAAAGGATAATGCAAGTCACTTCGGAGTTCTGTGACCTTAAAAAGGAACTGGGCCTTTGCCCTCATCCCTATTTGATCACGAAATGCCTCAGTGTCTTTCCATAGCCTAATAACACTTGGCAGGGGGTGCTGTATCCCATATATCAACTACAGAGGGGGAGTTTCCTTTGAGTTCAGATCTCAACTCGATCAGACTTTCAATCAGAGTTCCACCTTGTCTGTGGTGGCTTTATCTCCTATGAGAGTGGATCAACAGGGATTCCGGGCTGCATTGTATTTAAAGGACTCATTTGGGGAAGAGAGAGTCCACCAACACGTACATTCTGCAATATTTCTTTATACTACTAAGTTCTGCTTCTTATGTCCGGTCCACACCGTGCTCTTGGAGTCTCTTATGGAAATGTTCCTAAAGCTTACATTGGGCTTAGTATGTGCACACATTGGCTTTAAGGACTAACCAGCAGTCTAAGTATTAAACTGAGGGACGAGCTGTATTTTATGGAACATGCTTCGAGACATACTTGTCAGCCGAGGATGGTGCAGCTTTTTAATGCCACCATTATTTGCGCAAACAGTAGTCTCTTAATGTTCAAAAGGCGAGAGCTGATTGAAAGTATTTTTTGATAGGTGAGTTTCTCATGCCTTTTCATTGGATCAACATGCGGATACTGTTGGTGATGCTTATATTTCAATTTCATTAAGTTTTATAATTTAATTTCTGTGTCTCCCTATGTTGTTTCTGTATTGTTTTCTAAGAACAGCAAGTGTTTGAAATCCCACCAACCTTCCACACACATAGCTTTATTTCCTTGTGCACAGATTTTTTGTGTTTAAACAATTTTTATTAAGAATACAAGGTTTGAACAGTACTTAGAACATCATAGTATGGTGCGCACCGACATTACAAGCGAAATATCATAGCAAGGTTCCTGTTTCCTGCTCTGCTCGGCTGTGTGGCACCAGCCCATGCTTGGCCCCTTAAGATCTTCGGTAAAGCTCCTGAGCGCCCACATTTCATATCCATATAAAAATGGGGCACTTTGCATAGAGGGGCACCCCTCGTAAATGGGTATGTAAATCCAAAATCTGACCTTCCCATAGGGAACCCCAAGTCGTTTTTGCAGTGATGGATATTGCCATTTGCAGCATCATGCATTTTATCTGTTTATGGGGACAATAGGGATGTCAGCTAATTTCATTCCATTGGTTTCATCTCCATCCCTTATTCTCTCCCACATTAAACAGCTTCAATATCACCTTACTGTTCATTGCTCAGAATGCCAACTATCAGTTGTCACATCACCCAAACAAAGCTCGAACACATGATGTGTGTGAGGCAATATCTAGAAAGGGGACCGAAAAGATAGACCCACAGGGAAAGGGGGTAAAGAGGAACACAATGTGGGTAAAGAAATTAAAAAGAACATCTTACTGGAAAGGTGAATACAATATTAGTGGGATCATCAGCCAATCAGGTTGCTCCCAACACGCTGAATCTCACGACCAGAGCCTGGGATCTGAGCACCCCCTGTGATGGCTGCCATTGCTGGCCATCATTCCTTCCTCTCCCACCACCACTTCCCCCATCTGCTACATCCCCCCCTTCACCATTTCCTGTCTGTCCTACAAGTACCTCTCACTGGTATGATGCCACCACCTCACCGTCTGTCCGCAAAGAGTCTACCCTCCATTTTCATGGCAGCCATGTTAGGTGAGATTATTGTTATCAGAAACAACGGGTTAGCCTGGCCTGTTATTTCTGACAAATACATTGCTCCTAGCACCCTGTGGGTTTGCCTAGTGTTACTAATATCAATAAACACCCATTTTGAGATGGTAAAGACTCAGAGTCCCTTTAAATGCCAATGACGAATATGCTCGTCCTTTTTGCATAGACTTTCACATTAGCGTAGCACTTAAGGGTTAAAGGCCTTTGTTGTGCTCCGGCCTATTAACTTTGTCCTAGGGCGTTATCACTCATTACCGCCTGCATAACGGGTGTTCATTGCTACATTGCACCAGACCAAAGCAGACACTAAATTCCTCATCTCAGAAGTGGACTCTTGATTGCCTTGATCATCATTAGTTCTGCAAAGTGCCTACACCTGCATTTCTGTGTGTGCGCTGTAATATCCATAGTCCATAGTCCAACAGTACTGGCACCAATTCTGCTGTACCTCTAAGCGCCCGGTGTGCAGCAACTTCCCATCTAAGGCATCTCAAATGCACAAACTGCCAGCAAATGTTGGTAATCAGTACAGGCGCTATCAGCATCCATGTGGGAGGAGGGCAGTGGGCCACCCTACTTAGTAGCAAGTGTACGAGGGAGGCATCATGAAGTGGAGAATTCATGTATAATACATGTATAGTTGTGCTCATACCAGGCTTGTTTGCTCCGGCTCTCAGTAGCTCTTGGGGAATCCTAGTGGAGCTCCATTATCCATTCCCTAATTCAATCATTCTGGAAGGCCACAACGAAGCAACAATGTAGTGCACAGTGTTCTGCTTTGGAGGAGGTGGAGCTAAAGGCTGAGGTCTCATTCCATGGCCATTCCAACACATTATCATGTTTTCAGTAATTTGAATATGCTTGTAGATACAGTTCTTGTCAAACTATTTAAACAAAAATATATATGAATATGTTTTCCACATAGTTTGAATTTCTTTTGGAAATTCTCAAAAAATATGTTATCTGTCTGATAGGTATGCATTTCATAATGCCTTTTTGCAATTAAAGGGCTTGGGCATTGGTTTTGTCCCACTGTATGATAAAAAAGGTTTTACTTCTTTTTAAGTTTAAAGGTATCTAAACATTTTAAAACAATATATTTCAATGTGTTATTCTTCCACACATTTTCTTTTCATTCTGTAACAGATCGCATCTTTTTCAGTTCTGCATTTTGCCAGAGAAGTAATAAAAAAATGAATTCAAAGTTTCACAATTTCAAAAAAACATGTTTGCTATAAATAAACCTACACCATTCAACTACGTTTCTACTCTGTTCACAGTCTGCGCATATGCCTGCATGAAAATATGTTCATATTGGGTTTTTTTTCGCTAGCGTCCCTGTATCTTTTCCACGAAATTACAAATCATTTGTTTTCACGAAACAAAGATGTTTTCATATGAACAAAATTCACAAAAGTAGATCAAGAAATTGATTTTTCTTACACGTGTCTCACTGCTGTTATCTGACAGTGTGTGGAATTATAGTACATAGACTAGTGACATCTAAAGTTATCCTAGCTCTCTTTGCACTGGCAATCAATCTGTTTTTTAGTTTGAATATTTTATTGAGAATTTTTACTGTGTTTTATACAATTTCCGGTCCTTACATGCAGGATTGTTCATTCATTTTACTGTTGCACACCTATACTGCATTAGTAGTTGCCTTTTTGCCTCAGGGAACATGTTGGATTCATCACTCCTTTGTGTGTTCCGTGACTGACTTACCTTAACCTGCTCCTCTCCTTGTATCAGTCTCACGTTAGAGCACAAAGAGGATCACAATTCCCATCTTCCCCAGAAAGGCACATTTAACAAGCATCATTTTGCAGCACCTAGAAGGCACAGAGGGCTCACGTCAGCACAAGGTGCTGATGCAAAGCCTGTTTTGCCGGTTCTGCCTGGTGACACAACACACTGTTGGCTGATCTCGGTATCTGGTAAGTAGTGTTCTTGTGTTTGCCAAGTACTGCTGGTCATTTCCAACCTGAGCTCACTCTTGTTCAACTATCAGACAGAATGCACGTTCACTGTATAGCCCTAGTAAATAAGCATCTAGCTCTTTATCAAGCCCCCCAAAACCCAGACCCCCTCTGTACAAGCTCCATACTAAATGACCGTTACAATCATAGTACATTTGGCAAACAGTGGAACTGTGTCCTGTGAGTGTTCACACAATATTTAAAGAACACTTGGAGACATATGCAAGTCCAACTAATGAATTGTCACATGCACTTTCTTCTTCTTTCTCCACTTTGCGTCTACGCCCAAAACTACCGGATGCTATTGACTCACGGCGACTCTAGGGTCCCAATGACATCATATCCTCTGCACGTTGGTGTGTAGCGGGCATAAATACCTCTCCAGGCCTAATACAAGGATGATAATAAATGGCACAAATGATCAAATATACATAATACAATACTCTAAAGGGGCCTGAGTAAATGCCTGCGTTGTGCCATGTCATGCCACAGCCATGTGTGATCTCATCTCTGAATATGTCTTTGACCTTTTACCTATCAAGCAGGCATGGCTGAAGGATTTTTCTGGCACCTCTATTACAGACGCTCTTCGTGAGCTATTCACATTGCTCACTGCAAACATACATAAAGGTGGAGGTGAGTGGAAGGAGGAGTCATCTTAATTGCTAGAGGTAGTATCACCCCCATTACTCTTTTCGACACCTTCCTGGCTATGATTTGTTGAGTACCAGCATGCATGGAAGTGTTTCCTAAGGAGCCCTGATTATCGCACACCCACCATGTCATTGTGATTTCTTTAGCCGCTTCTTAGAAATTATTCTGTCCTTTACTAAATTGTTCAGCACCTAGGTAAATTTAGGAGATTGTAGTAATATCAATGACGGTGCAGCCACACATTTTTGAAATATACACATACAAATCTAGTTTTTAATGTATGCAGACAGAGACTACCAAAACAATGATGCGCAATGATCTGTTCAGATCCCCACATCTTCTAAACTCCTTGGTTAATAAACATAATCAAAGAAGTCAAGGTTGATCTGTGTACAGACTGTGTACAGTTGTGTTCTTATAATAGATTTCTAAATAACTTAATTGATGAAGGAGCACCTTTACAATTCAAACTTATTAAATCTAAACTTTAGGTAATAAATGACTCTCAGCTAAGCTAAATTTGGTAAGTCTTCAGTCAAGACAATTGAGAGTAAATGAGGAAGGAATCCAAATTCGGAGAATAAAAACACATGTATTAAAGCAGGAGCTTAATAGTTATACAATGCTGATCTTAGCGCAGAGTTGGGTATGCTTCTAGTTCCATCAGAAAAATGATCAAAACTTTGCATATTGTGTATAGGCCTGGTGAGCTCCTTCCTAAAACAGATTCCTCATCTGAATGGTGTAAAGCCATCCAATCTTTTTTTGTGAAAAAATATAGGATCAGGTTGGATAAAAGTAATCACTACCAGACTTATATTCCCCAATTTAAGATGATAGATACAACTTGGTATGTGTCAGTACCAACATTCATATTGGTCCTATTTAAATTCCTCTCCATCTACTTACAAGACCGGGTGCATTGCATCCAGCCTGCGTCCGAGATACCCTTGCTCATCCAACATCATTAAGCATTGTGGCAAGGCACTAAGCCTGATGCTTATGGCCCATATAAATACTAAGGGCCTCATTACGAGTAGTGCAGTATGGGTTTAACAGTGCCGGTGATGGTGCCGGCGCCGTTAAACCCACTCCGCACTTTTACAAGGTCCCCTCGCAGGACCCGCTCTGGACGTCTGGTTTTTCCAGACGTCCATAGCGGGTTCCTCGAGGGAACCAGGGAGCTAACAACGGGCCCACAATTGACGGGCCCGTTGTTGGCTCCCTCCCCATTCCCATTGAGCCCTATGGGAATGGGGAGGCCTTATGGGGGCTCAATGGGAATGGGGAAGAACCCGGCCCGGGTTCCCTGAAGGAGGAATTACCGGGCCCTCCAAACTCGGAATGGCCCGGTAATTCCCCATTCAGGGAACCCGGGCACGATTTTGGAGGCAGCCATGGCTCTGATAGCGCCATGGCTGCCTCCAAAGTCGTAATGAGGCCCGAAATATACATTCTGAATGACCTCAAACATGCAGGAGTTACTCCCCTTTTTTAAAAAAGTCCACTTTCAACTTGAAGTCCTGCTCCAGTTATCGCCTTATTACCAAGGTTCCAGTTTTATAAAAAATGATTGGACAAAGCAGCCATTCTGCAAATCAAGCTATTTCTGGAAGGCTCTTAACTAAGATGCTATCACAATTGGAGCTTTTCCTGGGCTAGAGATACTGACCAGGATTCTCCTGCCCTTGGATTTATGTTCTGCATGTGACACTTAGATCATGCTCTCTTGGCCAAAGGACATCAAGAGATTGCAGGAGTTTCAGGTAATTCTACCCTATAGATTAGTTGCTCCCTGTCCAATAGCACTTCTAGAGTAAATATAGAACATTTTTCACACCAACCCGATGTTGTGGTTTGTGGTGTGCCACAAGGTTCTTGTATGTCACAATTGCAGTTTAATACATGCAAACTCTCCCCCTCTCAACCCCCTGCCCACTGCATGAACATCAGAAAAATTTAGGAGCAGAATTATATAATTGCACTGATGATAAACAGATTGTATTTAGCATCTTGAAAGATCAGCAATCTATCATATTTCAAGTAAAAAACATTTACAGACAGGTTGACAATTGGATGGTGGTGAACTAGTTAGGGCTAAACCCCGACAAACTTCAACTTCTTATTGTTTCCTCCCCACAGTCTTGGAAATCAGCCCTTAATAATGATTTTGAAATAATTCTTTCAGGTTCTATCATTCCTATTCAATTTAAAGAAACATAACTTGAAATTGGGAGTCATATTCGACTCCAATCTGTCTATGTTACCACAGATTAACTGAATTCTTAGTGTCATCAATTACCACCTCTGGTTATTAAGACAACTGTGCACTCTGCTGTCACAAAGGGACATTTTCGGAATATTTGCTGTATATTGTGTAACTGTATATGTAGAGTCCACCCACATCCCTGGGAATTCCTTCCCTTCCCAATTAAGATGTCACACAACAAACCGTCAAATGGATTATTTTCTTTAGCCCTACTTCAGACTATTTTCAAGCCACTTAGATCCCTCCCCCTGTGCCACAAATGAGCTAAGAACCAGGCCGGTGTATGGAAATATATATATATTTATTTAAATTATCAGTTTAATGAAAATTGCACCTAAACTACTCGTGCCACTTTCTCCATGGTAGAAAACACAGAATCAATTACAAAACACACTTTTCTGTAAGATGTTACTTTTTAAAATAAATGTCTGCATTTTACTTTTGTCTCACAAACATGGAACACAGGCTAAACAAACTGGTCAAAACTCTTTTCCCATGAACCCTGTTGTATGTTGAACTCCAATAATAATAATATGGCACAATATGAGAACATAAGTATCAACATTTCTTTCTGAGAGTTAAGTTTTAAAATACAGGCACAAATGTTGTTATAATGAAAACGAGTTCACCTTCAAGTCTGGATACATGGAGTTCCCTGCGCACTCAAAATACTGGTAGTTTGAAATTACAGATTTTTAAAAATACATGTGGCTATATTGTTCATTGGAGATGTACACTTTGTTGCATTTCACTTGGCCAAACACTTCTCCACCGAGCACCCGTAACCCAGGCGACAAATACATGCAGCACATCTCTGTTTAAAGAACAGGTTTAGGGAGTGGGGATAGTTGAGGAATAAGGATACCCCACGACTGAAAGACCAGGGTTAAATATCGGGGACGTTGAACAGTAAAATGGGGATGGTTATTAATTTTGTTTTTCATACCCCCTTAACTTAAAGACCTGTGTTGGGGAATGTGGACAGTTATGAATTTCATTTGTGGGGCCAAGGGCACCCCTTTGTTAAATACAATGTTGAAAGAGTGGGGACAATTGGGAATTTTGTTTTAAGATCTGTAAACCTTCTATTTAAAAACATGTTTTCAGGACTGGGTTTCAATTGGGAATTTCGTTTTAGGGACAGGTATCTTTTGGTTTGAAAAGCAAGGTTTGGGAAGGGAGAAAAACACCTTTTATTTTGGAGGCAAGATTTAGGGGTGGTGACAATGATCAAATTCGTTTTGGTGGCAATGATACCCCAATTACTTGAGGTGGCTATAACATTATTCATGCTAAGAGAGAGGGTGCAAGTCTTGAATTCTTCCATGCTCGCCCGCGTAAATCTGTGTGGGAGTTAATTAAATTAATATATAGTCAAATAGGCTAAGGGCCTACACAATTTTCACCCCACCCTCTAATGGAAGGGGACCCACTAATGAACGGCAAGAGGCTAATTAAATAGATCCCCACGCTGACATTTTGTTGGACAATCTACCAATTTTTGGATGTCTCTGTGCTTGGCACTCACAGAGACTGAGCAGGGCTTTGCTCCTTGGGGAAAAACAGGGTTGTGGCTAGCACTTCAGTCAATGGGATCCCACAGAAATCTCCCATTTATGGATCCAGGTAAGTAGCACAGTCTCTGTTTTCTGGCCTCCACAGCAATGGAAATCTCCAGCCCTCTTCCAATATTTCCACCCAGATGATGTTTCAGCAGATCCCCTTTGGTGATTTTTAGCAGTTGTCCCCCCATAGTGCAAGACATTTTTACTCTCTAAGCCCCTCCCATGAAAAAATTTACATTAGATGGTGCCAACTTATGATCTTGCAATGAGGATTTGACAGTTACATGCTCTCCAGCCCTCAAGTCCTGCCCCTCTCTAAGGATGAGTTCAGGAGTCTAGAACAGAAATATTGCAACTCCCCTTTGAGAGTCAGATTTTTTTTCAATGTCCAATTTTACCCAAAAAGTTCAATATGGCAGAATTTTACATTTTACTAATAACTTTGCCAAACTATATATATTCCATTTCAGCTAATAATGGTGGATTTGATAAAATGACAGTCGCGTTTGCACCATGTTGCATGGGCACACTGTATTTATTTGCCATTTACACAAAAAGTAAAATAGTTATTATTATGAAATGTATTCTCCAGATACCTAATTTTACCATCCATCAGCTCGCCAATTTCCAAATTCCAAATATTTTCTATAAAGTTAGAAACAGAATTCAGGTGATAACATGATTTCAAAAAATCTCATATGCATCACATTTACATCAAAATAACGAGCTCCTTACTAGCTTTCAAATGGCCTATGCACGGACACAGTACAATTTATCGTTGCTGAGAAAGTCACTAATTATGATAGTTCATTTAAACTTATGGGAAATCTTCAGCATGTATGCAACTCTTAACTCCCATTTCCCCATAAAGGTTTAATTTCTCTTGAACTGCTGCAGTCTCTTGGGCTAAATGGTTGTTTAAGGCTGGGGTAAAAGCCATTAGCCTTTTGTTCTTTGAAAGTTGATGGGCTGAGGAGATTCTTATCATGCAGCAGAAATTTTACCTCTGCCCCGTGATGCCATGAGGCCTTGCTGACATCTGGCGTTTTATCATGGAATCTTAAGTTGACCACAATGTTGATCTCAAATGTTATATTTCTATGCATTATCCTCATCCAGGGCTGTGTCTGTTGATCTGGTCCTGTCGTAAATACTTCAGTGTATGTCAGTTTCACCGACATTTCCATAGGTCACATGTAAATCACATTTAGGCCAGAGACAGACCATGTTTCTTGTTGTTGGGCAGACTTTCAAGGCCTGCCTGGCTCTTTATCTGGAAGGAAAAATGAACATTACATTGAAATAGAAATAACATTTCAGAAAATAAACTTGACACATTTTTTTCATAACATTTCCACAGAAGATTAAACTATGGTGAGGAACTTGACGGTATTCTGCCCCCTATTCCCCATTGATCCTCTGTGCAAGTGGTCAGGGAAAGGCCACCGCTCTTGGATCCTGACCCTGGGGGTGGACAAGCGAGGGAGGATCACCTTGTTGGAGGGTCTTTGGAAATTGGGGAGAGAGTGCCAAATGGCAAGACATGGTATCCCCCCTTTCCTAATATAGAATCACCCTCCCTTCTCTCAGCCTTCATGGGCTATGTTCAATCATGCCCTATCTCTCCTTATGAATACTTTCCAAGTAGTGAGAAGAGGAAGAGGCAACTAGGAACAATGCACTCTTCCTATGACCAACACCACTGAGATGAAGAAGAGAGGTGTAAGTATAGGCTGTACTGAAGGTCAGGCATGTCACATTAATTGGGCTCATTCTAGCCAGGCAATTCCAGTTAACAACACACACCTGAGAGCCCTTAATAGGGGTCAGGTGTATAAAGGCTTGGGAGGCAGCTTATGCAAGGATGTGTCTGTCGGTAAATCAGAATCAATGCGGTTTGCTGCCCGACTGCTGAGAAGGTGAGCGGGAGCAGCTGGAACCACCGCAGGGGAGGCTTGAAAAGCCAGTGAGTGTCAGAAGACACCGAAGACTCGGGCACTCCCATGTGACCGCAGGCAAGTAACGGTCCATAAGCACAAGTTGCTATTGAATAATGAACTAAATGAAATGGCTTTTTGAATGGAAGCCCATCATTTTGAATACTAAACTAAAAAAGAACTCCTATTTTTACTAATAAAAACATTATATTAAGTATCAAACGAACAATTAGAAGTTACATTGATGAATGGCGAATGTCAAATACTTAGGTATTCGAACTATAAATGCGAAGCAACAGATTTTTTAACAGAGTTACAGCAAGTTGCAAATTGAATAAATACTTAAGTATTCGAATTACAGCAAGTGGCAAATTGAACACATGCTTAAGTTTTTTAACTACAACTGTGAGGCAAAAGCTTTGTGAACAAAACTACAAGTGACAAAGTGAACAAACATGTAAATATTTGAATTATAAGTACCAAATTGAACAAATACTTAAGTATACAAATTACAAATGTGAGGAATATTTGTGATCTTGTGGCAAAATAAAGACTGGTGCAGAAAAGGCTTGCATTCATCAAAAGGAAAGACACAAGTGGAAAAACCCAAAGCCCAAGGCATAAGACCCTATGAGGGGCTAAACAAATTCAAGGAGAGACTTATGGTTGCACAACCTGTAATTGGTGCACCATGTGGTCTGACAACTGCACCTAGACCAGGGAGCTCCTATTATAAAGTTCACAGTCACCCTGAAGCAGGCCAAGCAAAAGGATAGGATTCCTGATTATGTGGCCTCTAATGGCTAGGCTGTGTGGTCTGATAATGGCGCCTAGACCAGGGGAACTCTAAATGATGACCAACAAAGAACATTGTAAGTAAGCCACTGAAACTGATAAGGCAAGCCAGAAGGAAAATCAAGGGAACCTGTTGTTTTCCTACATTGAACATTGAACAACTGACTTTAGAATACATAATACCTTGAAGTCTTGGGGAAGGGAACCCTGGCTTGAAGCCACTGAGAAGTTTTATCTTGGGGAATGGAAACCTCAATATCTTATTTTTGTGTGAACTAGACCATATTGAATTTGGAGAAGGGAACCTCAAGGATTGGTTGGACATTGGTGAAACACAACTATTGGAACTGTGCTGAGCCTGAAGAAGAAGGTCCAAGAAGAACGTAAGCTGAAAGCAGCTGAGACTTTACTTTTAAACACTATTTTGGTTAAGAAGAATCCCACACTTTGTTTATTTCTAGATGTGAGGGCAAGCATAGGTTTTGGACACTGACACTGACAGAAGCTTGAATTGGACTTATAGACACACTATACTTCGTTTTCTTTAGGCAGGAGAACTCCATACCTTAGTTATTGTGGAAGTTAGGCCTTATATCATCCTGACATTTTAATAAAGTTCATTGAAACTTGAATGTATTGTCTGTGTCATCTCTTGATACCATGCTTGTCTCACACTACTCACCTGCTATAAGTCTCCATCCAGGGTTTCCATCCTTTCCTTTCAATCCTTGGATGGTTCCTCTGCTTGACTTTCAAGGCTCCTCAATCAGTCGTTAGGCTAGCAGCTTTTCAACTGATTGATGTGGACCAATGTTTCTTCTGTCTGTTCTTCTTTTGGCATGCAGATATTGTATCTACAATTTCAAAGGCACCACAACAAGACAGAAGGAATGTCCACTCCTTGGTCTAATTCCTTTGAAAATTGTACAGGTTAACCCTGTCACCTACCTCATACTCCTTCTTGGTGGTCTTGGAAAGCATGCTGAAGTTGCTTCCTTAAATTATCAATGTTCTGCTAAGGTAACACCATTTCTCGTCAGGTATAAGCTCAAATGAAGACATTTTTGTTGCAAAAGATGGAATAGACCTAATAGCTATCAGGACAAGCAGTAATCGAATGTCCCAACTGGGTCCAGCATCTGCCACAAACTCTTTAAGATGTTTACCATTGTCTTGTATTTCTCTATCCCCCGCTTGAGGCTTACCCCAAGAATCTCCCACATCTTCTCCATCACCTCACTGGTAAAATGACTTGCTCGATCTGACTCAATCCTTTGTGGGAGGCCGAAACGAGAGAAGATGTGGTTGATTATTAGTGCGGCAGCTGTCTCGGTCTTATTATTCGGGGCTGGAAGACACTCCACCCAACTTACTGAATAAACATGTTAAAGTCAACATGTACTTGTTTCCTCTAATGGAGCGAATCACTGGCCCGATGAAATCGAATTGCAAATCTGACCAAGGCAGTGTCATTCCCCTTTTCTGTAGGGGAGCTTTGTGTGTAAGTGAACTGGGTTGGAATTGAGTACACACCAGACACCACTTAACATAAATGTCGAGGTCCTGGCCCATGTATGGCCATTATCAAAGGTAGATCAAGCTCAGATGTTTTGTCAATGGTCCTGGCCCATGTGTGGCCAGTAAGAAACCTCACACAAGATTTCCAATGTCATATTAAACCCCCTATGACCAGCTAGGGGCACGTCATGGGTATGGTTCAACATTAGGCTTCTGAATGAGGTACCACCTTGAATCTGGAACATCTTGGAAAACTTCATCAACACCTGGAGATCTTTACTGGCATAATCCAATTATGTTAGGGGAAAACTCACGGGGTATGCAATGTGTCAATAGAATCCGATAATCAGGTCCTCCTTCTGTGCAGTGATCAAATCTGCTTCTGGGGTATTTTTAATCCACTGGGCAGACAATAGTTCAACGCTGGTACGTGTTTGTGACCTGGTGACTGCAGCAACTTGGATTTCACACAGCAGGGATTCTGTTTCTATGAAATCCACCTGCAGACCTCCAGTTTTAGCTAGCTGGTCAGCCAGGTCATTCCCAGTCATATATGGCCCTGCTATTTTAGAATTACCTCTTATCTTCTTCCAATAGATGGTCATCTCATTAGAGGTCACCAGATGATCAATTGACTGGATCGGTTTGCCATGCTTTAATGGTTTGCTATTGGCACAAAGCATGCCTCAAGTCTTCCAGTTAATCAGGCGCTCCACAAACCCATTCCTGACATAATCAGAGTCAGTGATTAGGACCAGTTCTTTGAATTGGTGGTGCGCTGCAGTGAGGATGGCTGTATGAACGGTCATCAACTCTGCAACCTGACTACTTTGGGTTCCTATTTTCTAACCAATGTCAGCCACTAAATCTTTTTCACAGTTGTTATCAACTTGGTAGGAGCACCCATCCACATAAACTGTGGGTATGTCCAGACACGTGCCTTCCTCATACACCTTGTGCAGAGACGTTAGGTGTGCCTTCATTTTGTAGTTTGTCATTAGTCTTTTGTTCTCGAGACAGTTTTCTTTAGCACAATCATGCAAGTATGCCTAACCTTGCGCTAGGGGACTCTTCTTGTTTTTGCCATATCTGACCTCCACAGGAAAGCCATGCATGGACAGAATCCAGGAAGTAATTCTGGAATTACTAATGTTCCCCACCGAAATTCTGCCTTTTGTAAATATTGCAAGGGTTGTTGAGGAGTCTTGACAATGAAGGGCTCCCCCTGGATGAATGGGTGGCCATTTTTCAATGCCAGCACTGTGGCCAGGTGTGCCTTCATGCAGTCATTGAATGTTTCCTCCACAGAGGACAAAGTTTTGCTCGCGTAAAAAATTACTTTGTTGACCTTGTCATACTTTTGATAAAATACTGCTGTTAGGCAGGTATCTGAGAACCTTGTCTCCAAGATGAAGTCCTTGTTCCTTATGGGGAAAGGCTTCTTTTCAGTTGTTTAACTGTCTCAAATTGTTCCAGATTCCACTCTCACTTGACTCACTTGACTCCGGCCTTTAATAGATGGACAAAAAATCGAGTGACTTCTGCATAGTCTTCAATGAACTTCCGACTGTAATTAGTGAGCCAAGAAGGCTTCTTTATTCTCGCAGAGTAGTAGGGTCTTTTAATTTCAATAAGGCTTCCAACTTCTTTGCTTTGCCCTAAGAAGTTCACTCTGGTCTTACACCACTGTGCCTTCTGAAAGGAGAGTTTTCCGGGTTTCATTAACCGGGCTAGAACATAGCAGATTTCTGCTATATGTTCCTCCATGGTTGAGCTCTTGATCAGAACATCATCTAGGTAGGCCAGGTTTCCCCTTTCGCCCAAGTCGGGAATGGCTTATGTAGAAAGATGTTGAACTAATTGCAGGAGTTTATGTATCCAAAGGGGGTTCGGATCCATGTGTATTCCTGCCCCCTCGAAGGGAAAGGCCAGCTTGTATTGGGTACTGTCCAGTAGTCATTGGTCAAGTCAATGGCAGTGTACACCTTTGACTCCTGGATATGTGCCAGCCCTGGAGTGATGTAGAGAAGTGGCCATCTTGAAAGTGGATCCATTTATTCAACTCCTAGTCTCTATTGGCCGTTTGGTTTTATTATCCCTAGTACCGGGTTGTTAAATGTACTGTGGATCGAATGAATTATCCCGCTAGATTCTAAGTTTCTAATAATCTCCTTGAGTGATTCCATGGATGCAAAAGGTAAACTGTAATATTTCACAAATACTGGGGCCATCTCGGGGTCCGGTCCATGGGAATGGTGGTTGAATGAAGGGCTGTACGTCCGCAATCATCTGAGCCCACTGAAAAGATATCTTGTAAATCAAGGAAGACCTGTTTTAGTTTTTGTCTTTGCTCCTTGGTATCACAGGCATCAGCAAGATAGATCCTTTCCTCGACCATCTGTTGGAAACATGGAAAGACCTTGGGCTTGGCAATTTCAGCGGTATCCTCCAGTTGGGTGGAGAGATCTCTTTTGATGGTGTTGACCTGGATGGGAGTTTCCAGGGATTTGAGGTAGTGGTCCTTGTCTCTGAACACTACCTCATCCCTCCTGATGTCACAGGTCACCTCTTCCTGCCCGCTAAGGGTAAGAAGAGTACACCAAGAAATTCCCCTCATGCCTAGCAAAAATCTTTTCTGGAGGAATACCATTGCTGATGTCGAAACAGTTGTTTGGGATTGGTCCCATGATTTCATTACATGAATCAATAGAATAGTTTTGGGCATCAGCCACCATTCCAATAAAGGTGTCTGAGCCCAAAGTGATACTTGGAGGAAATTGAAATGTATATAGGCGTTCTGATGTTTGAGGTTGTGTCCTCACTTAATTTTGAGGGGAATGGTAAATTGTTGCACCTGCCCTGAAATGGGAACCTCTTCTCGCACTTGAACTTCAACCACATAAAGCAGCATTTGAGCTGAGCGGGATGCTTTTTGGTTTTGTCAAAGCCCATGGGTTTACCCCCCACCCCAGTTGTGAACAGGCTTTATGATTAATTAGGTCCAAATTGTGATTTGGTTGGGAATGTCACTGCCTATATAAACGGCGGAAGGGACATATCTCACGACCCAACTATTATGCTCTATGCTTTTGTTGTCAAAGGACATTTTTTGCATACACCTACTAGGCTGGAGATGTTTGGAAATTGGAGTTTCCAGAATTGCTTCCCAATTGTCAATCAATTTAAATGTGGAAATGGTCTCATCTTTTGAGTTCCTGAATAATCCTTCGTTAATAAATCTTCTTCCATTCTTCAGGCATACTCTGGCGAGCAAAGTCACCTCCCTCTTATTTATCTGAAAGGGGAAAAACAACTGTTCCCTTCCAGCATGGAATCCCACATAAAACTGGAATGAAGGTTGATTTTCAAGAATGGCGAAAGGTTCCCATCACCAGTTTGTTCTCCTACCAAGATGACAGTGATGTCTGGGATCTGGTTATTTTTTAAATGGAATTCTAATTTCTCGGACCATCGTTTGATTAAATGACAGGTACCATTCATGCTAACATTATTGGTACTCATTTTTAGTTTTATAGGCTGGTTAGTCTGGTTCTATGGGACCTTGTTTGCACAGTCAATCAGCGGAGATAACCTCCTCAGGAGATCGTTCCCCTGTAAACAAGGTGTGCCTCTGTAGTCACGATTATCAACAGATGTTTTAATCAATGGCACCCAATTTTTATTTGCAGATCTGTCATTCCTGTCAAAACTTTCCAGGAATTGGTGTGAGGGAAATTTAGTGACCCCCCACCATCCTGAGTTTGTATGGTCAAACGTCTTTTTGGATAGCAGACTGGCTTGGAATCTAGTGTCTACCAGAGCTGATAATTCACACTGACCCTGCAACTTGAACAGTGCAAAAAATCTGCCTACTTTCTCTTCAAGGGAGCAAAGAAAGTTTGAGTTATTTGACAGCCCGGTGGTCATTTTCTTGATATTGAATTCTTACACTAGGTTATCTTGGGTGATTTTCTGTGTTTGAGATCAGGAATCTGTAAGGGAAATTTTGCATCTAATAATGGTCAGATTTGGGGATCCTCTTTTTACACTGATTCTTTTTTCTTCCCTTTTTCCTGGAGGCAGGTCTCCCTGAACTGTTTGGGGAAGATTTCCTCTGTGTCTGCCTTGTTTGGCTCACATTGTTGGGGTCAAATAGTTTCCTGAGCTGTGTCAGTCTCCATACTTACCCTGTCCCACTCAGGGTCTTTTGGGACACATTTTCTTTGTGAGGGATCTCCCAGTTTCTGAAAGAGAAGGTCTGCTTACGTGAATCCTCTAGGCACTTGACTCTTCTCTCTCAAAGGGAATGATCCTGAGATCCCCCACAAAGTGGGTTCTTCTTTGGCCTCTCCTACTATAGCGGTTCTATCTGGGTGAGAAAGGAAAATTCAGCTAAGGCTTGGCAACTCCCCTTCACCGTGCCCCCTCCATGGGAACCTGTGGTTTGTCAGACATTTCCATCAATCACCCCCCCCCCCCCCAGGGCATCAGACCTGTGTGTTGGGGAGTTCTGGTAATGAGGGTTAGGTTGAGGGATGGACTAGGCCCTCAGCAAATGCCCCAGATCATCCATCAGTTGTTGGACGTTGTCGTTCCATCTGCAAAAAATATCTGGGTTGTAGGGCGGTCTCGAGTCGTACCTCTGCTGCTCCCTAAAATGGAACTGTCCCTTCTCCCAGAGTAGCTCAGGTACTAGAAATTTCCTCCATCATTTTCCATCCTAAAACTCCCTTCTCCTGGGTTCAGGGCTCTATTGTCCTTGAAGCGGGGAGTAAAAGGGGGGTATTTTGGATGTTCTGTTTCGTGGGGTATCTGAGGGAAGAAATTCGGGTTGGGTGGTGGAGTGATACTTCTCTCCTGATTGAAGTTTTGTGGGAAGTTTCCTGGCGCAGTACTTACCTGATTGTGCACCCCCCTTGGCCAGGGTAGTGTATACATACCACAGGGTTGGCTTGGTACCCTTGTACTTGGGGCTTGCATAGGTGGCAGGTTCTGAGGGATCATGGTTCTGGGCCCCTGCCTGACTATGATATCATATGATACGTCATTTATAATGCACTTGTACACAAGTGTTTCTAGGCACGACAAGACAAGGGAGGGAAGACAGAAGGAGGACAAAACAAACCATCTTACTAGGTCTTGTGTACACAAAATGCAGCAGGCGAAGGGGGAGGAGAAGTGCACGTGGAAGGGAAGGGAAAAGTGCAATCAGTGCAGGATTGCTCTGAGTAAGTGCTGCCAGGGCAGGATGGCTCTGGGTAAGTGCAAGGATGAAGGGGACTGTAGGGTTCCAGATACCTCCCCTAAGTACACAGTAGGCCTGGAGGCAGTGCAGAGGCTACTGGTTATGAAAGAGCCTGGAACCGGTGAGACTCTGACTCTGAAGGTAGCCAGGTAACCAGTCAGTGCAACAGACAGGTGGGTTAGCAGGGGAAAGAGAGGGAGAAAGCAGAAGTGAAAAGGAAGGTCTTGAGCTGCTTCTGGAACTTCAGGTGATCCGGCCGCAGTTTGAGAGTGAGGCCATTCCAGCTGGAGGCACCTGCAGAGGAGAGAGATCTACCCCCACTCTCTGCCTCGAGAAGCATCTGACCCACAGAGAGTTGGAGGTGGCTGATTGAAGGGCTCAAGACGGAAGGTGTGTTTAGGAAGAGAGTGTTGAATGTAGTGTGTGCTCCAGCCCCAAAAAGCCTTGTGGGCGATGCAGAGGGCCTTGAAAGTGATACTTGCAGCCACTGGCAGCCAGTGCAGAGATTTCAGGGCTGGAGAGATACAATCCCTGGGCTTGAGGCCAAGGACAATTCTTGCAGTCCTGTTCTGGATTATTTGCAGAGGGAAGAGAGTAGAAGAAGGCAGATTGAGAAAGAGGCTGTTGTAGTAGTTCAGCTGAGAGAGAACCAGGGCTCTGGAGACAGTGAGCTTCTGGGAGAAAGTGAGAAAAGGAAGAATACCTCTGAGGAGGTGCAGCTGGTACCGGGCCTTCCTGGCAAGGTCTGTAATGTGAGAGAAAGAGAGAGTGGAGTTGAAGATGACACCGCAGGAAGGCGAAGGAAGAGGGTCCAAGGAGGGCAGGCAAGTGAGAGAGGGAAAGTGAGAGCAGGGGTCACCGTGAGAAGGATCTCAGTCTTACTACCATTTGATTGGGCCGGGGTGGGGGTCCTTACTGCCTTCCCTTTTGGTTTTTGGCTGTAGGGTTACTTTGAGGCCCCCACCCCATTTCCACCACCTTCTCAGCAGCAGGTGTGTTAGATTGCTTAGGGATTTTGGGGGTGTTTTTACTCTCTGTGGGCTTATGGACCTCATAGGTCCTAGTGGCTTGTTTAATTACCCAATCCAGGGTCCTGTGGTCATGAAAATCGCTACCAGCTGAGTCAATATGCATTTGGGGAGCGCATGGAAATCGGTGGTCACAAACTCCCTACTATGGGCCTGATCGCGACTTTGGCGGTAACGCCGGAGGTATTACCGCTGGCGGTATTATCCCTACCGCCAAACTCCCCGGCGCTAATAGCGCCGGATCACGAGTTTGGCGGTAATGTAATTCCCCATTCCGCATTGAGCCCATTCGGGAATTCCCCGTTCCCCATTGGGCTCAATGGGGAAAATTTGCACTCTTACCGCCGGCAGGAAATTACCGCTGGTGCATTTCCCGCCTGTGGTAATAGCATAAATTTTCAACGGATTTCCCCCCAGCTCAGAGCTAGGGCAAAATCCGCCAAAGTCCTGATTTGGCGTTTCCTTAAATCCAGCGTAATAGCGCGACCGCCGGATTTAAGGGTTACCGCCAAAGTCGTGATGAGGCCCTATGTTTGTTCACCTGCTGGGAAGTCTGCTCAAATGCACGCTTTAATTCCTGCACAAACTCCCTAGTAGCCTGATCCTTCACACATTGCAAATTATATGCAGCCTTACAGGCCTCCTGTGGGTTTATTTGTATGCAAACATTTTTTAAATGCCTGCCTTATAAGTGGACCATTCATAATGATCCTGGTCCTTCAGTCCATCAAAGAAATCAAGTACTCAGGTGAGTATATCCATTTCGCAAAAGCAATGCAATTCACATAATTTCTGATCTGGAATGATGTCATCATCTGCTCATAAACTTCCAGGTGCTTCAATACCGAATACTTAGCATTCTTGTGGTATGGGGTCAGGAAGATCTTTATGGCCTTGATTTGTCTTATTGGGTCTTTAACAAAACCCTTGCTCTGTTTTGCTGTCTTTTTCTTCCTCTTCACCTGTGTCTATTCATTTTCTGGCTCAGATCTGCTATTCGCACTCCATTCCCTGTCCTCTAGGTGCTCTCTATATCTGTGAGATTGGGAATATTTATCCAGCTCATAGGATCTGGACTCCTCTCGCCTAGACTGCAGTGAACTCTCAGGGTCACTTTCCCTGAAGTTACTTTTAGGCCCAGGATAGAACACAGTTTCATCATCCCTCCTTCTAGGGAGTCTGGGGAAATCTCCCCTTCCTCTGAATGTACAGAGGTTTTTAGCATGCCCTTCCTAGGCTGAAGCTCTGGCTTTTCTCCTCCAGCAAAGCGAGCGAGGTGGTCTCTTGGTCGTCTCATATTGAGCCAATGTAACTCCCTGACTTTCTTATCATAGGAGTTTTCATGGTCTGAAGTACTCACAGTATTCTTGTTAGTCTGCCAGGATATGCTGGTCCAGCTTCCTTCCCTTCTGTATGGTAGAGATAAATACTCATCAGGATCAGGCAAGGACTGGCCTTCTGGAGCAGTTTGGCCAAACCTGGGTAAGGCCAACTGCATCATGTTCTCCTGTTCGTTATCAGTGACATGCATGAGGACAGTTCCCATTTGTACCTGGTAGGTTGTAAATGACTGGTCTGAGCCGCCTGATGAGTGGGTCGTCTCACCTTGATCGGTGGGCATTTTCCCGTATTCTGATGGGTCAGGATGCTTCAGAGCCTGTTTAAAATTCTCAATTTCCTTTGTGAGACTCTCACACCTGCTTCTTGCTGTCCCTATTTCCTGTTGGTATTTAGAGAGCTGGCTTTTTTAATTCTGACACTAAGGCCTGGTTACTATAAAACACCCTACTCTGAGCCACCAATCAACCCTTAATTTGCTGTAATTACTCCTGAAATGCTTCATTTTCTTTCTTGGATTCCTATATTATGTGTGCATATTCTTCGCGATTGTCTGTTAAGAAAATAATCTCTTTCTTTAACACGCCCTACAATTCGCTGCATGTGTAAGGTCAGCTTCTGCTTGCTTCACATGCTTCACAAGTTCATTATTCTCTTGCCTCAGTCTGGTCATTTCCTGTGACTCTGACATTTCCGTTTCTGCATCATGGTCTTTGACAAGCTGTAAATGATGTTGCTTCATCATATTTACATTCTGACACATTTCATCAAACTCCTGTTTTATGATCAACTTACTATTTTCTCTTTCTAATTTGGTGTGTGAGTGCCATAATGTCATCTTGCAGCCCTCTATTATAACCAGTTTGGTCCCTCAATTGGCATTGGAGATGGCTCAAAGTTTCTGCACTCTCTTTGCATGCGTCTTGCAGTGTAGCAAACTCTGATTCTTGCTCTGCACTGGCCTGTGTGCGGATTTATGCCTCATTTTGTGATAGTTTAATGAGGTTTTGCTGTTTTAATTCAAACATCTGACTCTGTTGTGCTTTTTCTTCTAACTGTTTTAGGTCTTTCTGCGACTCATTCAAAACCTCACTCTGATTCTGCACACAGTCCTTACTCTTTTGCACTCGTTTTTCCACTAACTGCATGTGGAAGTATAAATAAACTGTGAGCTGAGCCATTTGACTCAGTTATTCATGATCATTTTGGGTCATATAAAATTCCTCTAATACTTTATGCAATATCCCACATTTACACCAAATGTCAGTGCTCACGGAGGTGACCTGTTGCACCATTCTGGTTTGCCAGCTCCCGGCTTTGGCCTCTCTCCATTCTCCTTGAATTAAAAGCTTAGCCAGGAGATGCTTCCTGGCATCATGCACTTCTACAGTTGTAATTTTAAAATTGCTCTTTGCAACTTCATATCACTTTCTTAGAGCAGGGGCAAACTCACTCTGTTCCTGTTTGATTTCCACACACAATGCCCAATCCAAATCTATTCTAATCGATCTCCTATTTTACCTATAAACCTCCCTGGCACTCAGCAGACAAGTCCTCATAGCCCTTTAACAAAACAAAAACAACTTTCTATGCAAGTCAATGCAATTACACCAGAATGAATAGTCTGTCACAATGTACTTGTCATGAGTCAAAAATAGTAAGCCAAATCCCTGCCCGGGCCCCCAATTTGAAATGGTATATGGAGAGACCACCCTCAACATGGGAAGTACCTTCCCTCACCAATCAGGATATAACACAACAAACCATTTAATGGATTATTTTCTTTAGCCCTACTTCAGACTCACATTGAGTGCCACTTACATCCCTCCCCCAGTGCCACCAATAAGCTATATATATATATATATATATATATATATATATATATATATATATATATATATATATATATATTTATTTATTTAAATGATCAGTTTAATGAAAATTGCACTAAAACTACACCGCCCACTTTCCCTGTGGCAGAAAACGCAGCTACAATTACAATAAACATACTTTTCTTTAGGATGTTGCTTTTAAATGAACTTTTTCTGCATTTTGCTTTTGCCTCACAAACATGGAACAGAGGCTAAATAAACTGGTCAAAACTCTTTTCCCATGAACCCCGTTGTATGGTGAACTCCAATAATATTAAGATAGCACAATACAAGAACATAATCTTTAACATCTATTGCTGAGAGTTAAGTGTTAAAACACGGGTACACATTTCGTTATAATAAAAACAAACAGCGGTTTGAAATTACAGATTTGTAAAAATTCATGTGGCTATATTGTTACAAGGGGGAATTACACTTTGTTGAATTTCACGTGGCCAAACACTTCTCCCGCAAGCATACAAAATCCAGGCAACAAATGCATGCAGCTCCCCTCTGTATAAAGGCCAGGTTTAGGGGTTGGGGACAGTTTAGGAACAAGGACACCCCATGACAGCAATGCCAGGGTTAAAAGTTGGGGACATTAGACAATAAAATGGGGGTGTTTGCTCATTTTGTTTTTCCTATCCCTTCACTTAAAGGCTCATGTTGGGGTATGTGGACAGTTATGAATTTCGTTTGTAGGGCCAAGAGCAGCCCTTTGTTCTAATTATATAATGTTTAAAGGGTGGTGACAATTGGGAAATTTGTTTTAAGATAAGTATACCTTTTATTTAAAAGCATGTTTTTGGACTGGGTTTCAGTTGGGAATTTCATTTCATGGACAATTATAATTTGGTTTTAAAGGCATGGTTTGGGAATGGATCAAACACCTTTTTGTTTTGAAGGCAACATTTGGGGATGGTGACAATTATCAATTTCGAGTTGGTGGCAAGGATACCCCAATTACTTGAGGTGGCTATAACATTATTCCCGCTAGGAAAGAGGGTGGAAGTTTTTAACTCTTTCAGGTTACCCCCTACGTCAATCTATTTGGGGGTTAATTAAATTAATATACATCCATATTAGCTAAGGGTCTACACAGTTTTCACCCACTAACGGAAGGGATCCCACTAAAGAAAGGAAACAGGTTAATTAAAGAGACATCCATGCTGACATTTTGTTGGACAATCTACTTACTTTTGGAAATCTCGGGCTTGGCACTCATGGAGACTGAGCAGGGCTTCACTCTTTGGGGAAAACAGGACTGTGGCCAGCACTTCAGTCAATGGGATCCTACAGCAATCATCCCTATATGGCTACAGGTAAGTATCCCCAGCTATGGAAATGTCCAGTCCTCTTCCAAAATATCCGCCCAGATGATGTTTCAGCAGATCTCCTTTGGTGAATTTTAGATGGTGTCCCCTCTTCCGTAGCACAAAAGGTTTTTTACTCTCTAAGCCTCTCCATAGAAAAATTAACATTAGGCAGTGCTATTGTATGATCTTGCCACCAGGATTAGACATTTACATTCTCTCCACTCCACAATTCCAGCCCCTCACTAAGGATTGGTTCAGGAGTCTAGAACAGAAGTATTGCAAGTCCACTTTGAGATTCAAGTTGTTTTCCATGTTATATTTTACCCAAAAGTCCAACTTGGCAAAACTTTAAATTTTACAAATAACTATGCCAAACTATATCTATTCCGCTCCAGCTAATCATGGCAGATTTGATAAAATGACAGTCGTGTCCGCGCCATGTTGCACAGGCACACAGTAATAAATTGCCCTTTCCACAAAAAGTGTAATAGTTATGATTATGACATTGAATCTCCAGATACCTCATTTTACTCTCCATCAGATTGCCAATTTGCTAATTCTGAATATTTTCTGGGAAGCTAGAAACGGAATTCAGGTGATAACATGATTTCCAATAATATTGCATTTGGATCAAATTTAAATCAAAATAACCAGCTCCTTATTAGCTTTCAAATGACATATGAATGGACGCGGTGCAACCTATTGTTGCAGAGAAAGTCACTAGTCATGATAGTCCATTTAAACTAATGCAAAATCTTCAGAATGTATGCAAATCTTAACTCTCCCTTTCCCCCATATAGGTTTCATTTGTCTTGAACTGCTGTAGCCTCTTTGGCTGAATGTTTGTTTAGGGCCAGGGAAAACGCCATTAGCCTATTGTTCTTTGAAAGATGATGGTCTGAGGAGATCCTTATCATGCAGCAGACAGTTCACCTCTGCCCTGTGATGCCATGAGGGCATGCTGACATCTGTTTTTCGTCCTGGAATCTTAAGTTGACCACAATTTTGATCTCAAACTTTATAATCATTTTCTCCATCCATGGCTGGGCCTGTGCTGATCTGGCCCTGTCATAAATATTTAGTGTACATCAGTTTCACAGAGATGTCCCATCCAGATAAAGAGCCAAGAAGACCTTGAGAAACTGCCCAACAACAATAAACATGGGGCCTCATTACAAGCATGGAGGAGCAGAAGAATAAATTGGCGGTAACAGAATTACCGTCAACCCACTCCTTCATACTAGGAACATGGAATGGAGGAGTTACCGCCAGTATCATGTTGGAGGTAAATCCTCCAAATCTCCAGCAAAAAATCTCTGGAATTACCACAGCAGATTTACTGCTGTGGTAATTCCACTAAAAAAGCACTGTAGAGTCCTATGGACTCATAAAAAATGGGGATTTATGCCACCACTGCCAATTGTAATCCGGTGGTAATTCCGCCGGATCAAGTGGATGCAACGGTAATTCAGTTGGGCGGTATTTCAGTAGATTTACTACCAAAATACCACCCAATTTATGGTCCATGGTCTGTCTCGGGCCTAAATGCGATTTGCATGTGACCTATTATAACTGCATGCCCTTTTTCAATTGTTGCTGGTATTTTGCATGTGAATCATATTATACATTTTAATACATTGCATCTTGCCACCACACACAAGGAGCATCATTATGAGTGGCAAGAAATGGTGGTAATGCAGTGGAAATGGAATTACCACTGAATTACCTCTGGATTACCACACCACTGACCTATGAATTTGTAGGTAAGGTAGAGGAAAAACATCTGGCAGAATTCTGGAGGTAATTCTTCTGCATTACAGTCAAAAATTGCCAAATTGGCAGATTTACCTGCTAGTGGACTCCAATAAATGGGGGCTAATACCACCTACCACCACTTGTAATCCATATGCTGGTAACTGTAAATCCATTTGGTGATATCTCAGAGAATTTACCTCCAAAATACCACCAAACTCATAATGAGGCCACAAGAGCTTTCCCTGATATCTTTTTTTTTAGATGGGGAAAATGTTTTCTCATGCCTTGATTTAAAACTGCACATGCAAGGCCATTTTAGTTTCAGTATTTGAAAACCCTGCTTTTCATGTTGAATGTTGTTCATGTTGAAGGAGCCTTTGATTGTCTGTTGCAAATGCAAATGAAATGCTGCTTTTTTAGTTTCACATTTCCCTTTATAATGATAGGCCTTTTGATTTCCAGGACTTGGCCATTTTAACATATCATTTCCCTTTTATCACAACTCTTCCTTGTGTTGCTTGCAGAAACACACACATTCTGCACTACTAGCCCCATTTTCACTGTGATTTTTTTGAAGGCTGTCGGGTCATTTTTCCAGTGGGCCTTTCAGTTATATTTGTTTGGGCTGTGATTAAACCCCACAATTGTTATGTGTATATTATACATTAAATATTCAGAAAATCCAGAAATTAAAAGTATGTGTATAGAGCTATAAAGAGAATAAAACACTTTTATAGTGGTGGCGCTTACCATAAGGATACACTAGTAGACAATTGGATGTAATTGGAGCATGAGAAATAGAAATTGCAGGTAAACACTGGGATTATGTGGGAAGCCCACCATCGGCTACAGGCACATTTTAAAAATCGTGCCGCACGAACGATAAAGGGAAAATTAACAAGGACAGAAGGGAAATGCACGCAGATTTCTGATACGTGCGTGTGACATGAGAGGGACGCTGTGTTTAAAAGTTGGCAGTAATGAGCTTTCACAATGTTAAAAGACGTCCATTAATAAATGATCCTGCTTTGTAATTTAAGGGAGGTATAATAAGGGCCAATGAGAAATGTTCTTGTAATTTGCAGATGCCTAACATCTACAAATAACATAACACTTGATATTAGAGAAGGCACAATAGCCATCTATGCAATGTTAACATAAACAGCTTACTTTAAAGAGCACATGGACATGTTGCTAAGCCAATTCAATTGACTTTTGAATCTGAAAAGACTAAACCCTAATTTAACCTATGCTTGTACTCAAACATTCATCTTTTTTCTGTGTAGGTGGGCTTGAACCCAGGACTTTCTAGAATCAGACTATACAGTGGGTGAATCACAAGCTTACAAAGGGTAAGAGATGCCATTACAATGGGCACAAAATAAGTAGGTCACAGTAATTTTGCTTTACATTGAGGGTGTCATTTACGTAACATACTTAATAGATATATGGGTTGTGACTATATAAAAAGGCAGAGCACCTTAACCCCCCCTCTCTCTCTCAGCTCCCGAACACTGACAAATGTTTTTTTCAATAAGGGTTACACAAGTTGCACGAAGTGTGATGCTTTTTGCAAACTTTTTCATAGAGTCATGATGTAGGTTTCAAACACAATGAAGTCACATTCTTTATTAAGTGCTGAATAACAGATGAGTAGGTTATACATGAACCTTATTTTTGTATTATGTATTTGTTTCTTTTTCTTTATGCATGATTATGAATAGCCCGGATTTAAAAAAGGCGAAGTATAGACGCCGAAATACGTGTCATCCACAAAGGGCTAAAACCTTTAACAAAATAAAAACAAAATAACCAGAGACTTGTTTGGAATCATCCTTTCACATATTTTGGTGCAAAGCAGTGCAGGCACAGGTGTGCGTTTTTTCCCAAGATTCTCAGACTGAGTAGAGGAAATCAGTGTCTCTGTGTTGGCCTACACTCATGCGACAAACATCAATATAATCAAGAAATACATTAAGGGAGGAATCAAAAAGCACAAGGAGCATTTTCAAAATAGGTCGCGAAGGTACAAGTACATGATATCTGTAATAAAAGTTCCTCAAAATCAAAAAAAAAAATGGATGTAATTAGTAGATTCCTAAATTGGCAATGTTTACCCCAGCACTTTTGTATTAGCTTCCCCACTATAATTAAGTAGTAATATCACTCACGTGTTTTGGGGTTTTTAGATTTACAAGCAAATTTGAAAAATGCAAAGTGGCATCATCGTCTACCATTTATTCTAAACATTCATAAAAACAACATACATTTACTGAGATTCCGTCATTCCGCCAATGCGCTGCACATCATAATCATCATAATAGCTTTATGTGTTATAAGTATATCAAAAGTGTGACAGTTTAAAAGTGTCTACTGGCATCCTTTGCAGGCAGTCTAAATGTGAACATCTTTCCCAGTAGAAGGTGAGAGGGCTCCATCAAAAAATTTAGTTTTTAGGGTCTAATTAAGAAAGCATTTTTTTTAATTTATAAAATATTTAAACTAGTGAGTAGATTTAAATATTAAAAATTCCATTTTATTGGTTTATCCATACGAAACAAAAGTGAAGTCCTTACCTAATCTAAACATTTCACCCATTAACAAAAGGTGTGTTTTTTGTGGTAGCAGACATTATGGTCTCACCCATAACAGTAGTTCCAGTATACTTCTAAACCAATCTCTATGTGTTGTTTGTTATAGATGTGTTTTTTTGAAGTAAACAGAAGAAGAAAAATAAGAGACTAGAGTTAGGAATAAAAGATTCCATTGTAATATACTTTAATTTACAATGTCAATTATAAATTACCATAAGGGAATTCATAAGGACTACTTATTTACTTATTTGAGCCACGGAAAAAGGCAAGTGAAGGGTTAAATACTTAGAGAAAATTGGTTATAGAACATTACAAACAAACAGAAGACCTGTGGAGTATATTACCCAATCTAAATTGATGCAAGAAATGTATTAATATACAAGGTTGCATGTGGTGTAGTTAAGAGTTCTAGCTTTGCTTGTTTCCAGAGTCTCTATGTGCATTTGAGTCCAAGTGTTTAAACTGCAGTCATTATTTGTAAGCATATACATAATAAATAAAATATTCAGGGTGTATTCAAGTTATATGTTTTTCTCTATGGTATTTTGTAAATGTTGTATGAATTGTAAGGGGTCAGGAATAAGACTCAGACACAGTAATAGGATTGTGTTAACTTTGAAGTTTTATTTATCATAAAAGATAAGGGGGCTGGATAAGTCCTATCCGTCCCTAACCCTAAGAGGGGGTTCCCTGCCTCAACACAACCAAGGAGCGTCTGTATCAGGATGTTAATCAAATAAAGTGTCCTCTGTCCTGTGTCCAAAAACCCTAAACTGATCCTTTCATGGTGAACTAAATACAATACGTGAATGAGGATTTCAGTAACGTTCCAAACATAAATTGCTCAAGAGCAGCCAAGTAAAGATATAAAGTTCCACCAGGAAAAAGGGGGTTTCCCTTCCTCTATGTTTCGTCTGGTTTTCCACGATTTTTCTTCAGTCTTCAATAAAGTTAGAATCTTTCGGAGAATGCCTCTTCCCCTTTTACCGTCTCTAGTTGGTTCTCCACTGATAAATGTGTTACCATACTCCAAAAAGGGGGGATTTGTCCCCCCTTAATTAACATGTAATGTTACAATACTTATAGGTTTTGAGCTCACACTCTCTTTTCCCTCAGTGGCTCTGCTATGATTTTATCACAGTTTCCATATGTTCAAGGGGAACAACCCTTCCCTTGAGGCACCTCAAAAGTATACAGTTCTCTTACATCCAGTTCTCTTAAATCCAAAGACAGTTCTCTTGAATCACAACATAGTTTATAACAGAATTCTGTTGAATCATTAAAGGGGTATGAATTTTGCCTCCGTTCTTTTGATACAGTTCTCTTAAATCCAAACACACGTTCCTATGTAGGGGTTATGACCCCTGACCTTTCTCAGTCCTTCTTCCTTTCTCTGGTACACTCTCCTGCCAGGGTATTATGCCTGGTCCATGAAAACGTGGTATTGACCTTCCCTTATTATCTCTGTTTCTTCTTACTCCTGCTTTATTCACCTGCCAGGGTAATGTCCCGTTCTTGCTTGGGTGTGAGTCCCAGACTCACTGGTTGCTTGATTCACTAACCTGCCAGGGCTTCTCTGCTCTTTGCTCACTTTCTCTTTTACCCAGTTTACAATTATTCTCCAGTATTGGGTCAGTGACCCTTTCCTATTAGCTCCACTTTCTTTAATTAAGTTCTTGCCCTCAATAATGTTTGTGTTTGCAATAGTTCCAGTGCCATTGCTTAAGCTCTTTTCCTCAACAATGTTTGTACTTGCAATAATGCTGCTGTCTTTATTTAGGCTCCTTCAATCAACAGTGTTTATATCGATATTAATGACACTGCCTTTACTTAGGCTCTTTCTCTCAATTATGTTTGGATCAGTACTGTTCTTACTATCGTTCTCTCTCTCAATAATGTTTGTATCGCTCATGGTCCCAATGTATTTACTTAGGCTTTTTTTCTCAACAATATTTGTATCAGTAATGGTTGCACTCTCTTTACTTGAGCTCACTCGAGTAGTATGTGGTACACAGCATTTGCCCAGAAGTGCCCAAGGCAACCCGTTCACTCTCCCTGGACTTACTGGCTGTGGATGGCATCTTCAGCATTCCTCGTGTTTCACTGGAGTCTGCAGCGCACTGCCAGTCCACATACTGGCAGTGCGTTTTGTCTGTTGTCCGCTTCCCGCTTAATCTTTCTCTGTGTTCAACAGCTCCGGCTGCCTGTAACAAAAAAGCGACAAACTTCTCCCTACCTGGCTACTCTGCACACTTCGTTGGCCCCTCCACTGCACTCTGATCACTTTCAGAATTCTTCTCAGTATCAGCACAAGTCCAGTCTCTGGCTCTCTTGTTCACGGGAACTTCGTTCCCTTGTGTTCTTTTTAAATGTCTTGGTCATTCTCTGCAGTTTCCAACGACAAGAATGCAGCATTGGCTTACTGTGTCTAGTTATCGTCCTTACTCCATCCCTCTTCTTCGCCGCAGTACCAAAAGAGGGTGGGAGGGATAAATGCGATTCTGGGCTAGACAAACCTGAGAAAGTCAGAATATGTATTACAGTAAGACATGCGGGAATGTTGCACTGGTACATGTTTATCATAAAAAGTGATGACTGAAGGGTTGTCCTGGTTCAGTCTTTACCTGTCTCACTGGAGCTTGCCCTCTCTCACATGGTACTCCCACAGATAGCCACCACCAGGATCAAAGTCAGGTAGCTTCTGCCTTTCCCCGACCACATATGAGAGAATTCCTTCCAGGGAATCAGTGACGAAACTATGCATCATTTGACAAGAAAGACTCTTGATTGTTTCACCACAGAGTTGTTTTCAAGATGAACACATCCCTTGGAATCCATTGAAGTTTATATCAAGACCAACTGCATTTAACCTAAAACTGATTTATTATTTTTATAAATATTCTAACTGCTTAACAGTATGCTTTTAGTTGTATTATTTTGGAAAACCTCATACCAATCAAATAAAGCAACAATTGTATCAGTGTTTTCTGCACTGAATCCCAAATTGTCTGAATCTCCGAAGATAGGGTAAGAGAGAGAAATCAGTAAAAAAGGAATGTACATATTTTGCAGGAAAACTTTGGACACACTTATATCCAAAATGGATGAATGAGCTATTAAAGTTTGATTTTGACTTACTTTAAAGCAGTAATGTTGGTGCTGATGGCAGCCCTTTGCAGGTGTGATAAATTATGAGTGTCAGTAGTTTAACAGCATTGCTGATGGTTATGGATAGGTGTTAATTGCCATGGATGGACTTTCCTTTTTCTTTTTCTTTTTGGCAGAATAAAAATAGTTAATCAAAATACAAACTGTTTCAAATGTTCCATATAGAAGAAATGATTTACTTATTTTAAATTGTGTGTTTGTATCAATTGTTGAATCAGATTGAAAAATGTGCAATGTGTGAACAATGTGCAGATTATGTATATGTCAGTGGGAAGAGTTGTAAAATGAAGCTTTAGCTGGAAACCTCATTGCCCCCATCCTGAAGAAGTGTTATTTTTAACTGATCAGTTTGTGAAGAACCTTCATTCTAAGAAGTGGCAGGATCCTGAGAAATGTCATGCCTTTTGGGAAGACCCATGTTATGAGTAACATTTGAAATAAAATAACAAATATTGAAATTGAGGTTTACTGGGATATAAATTATGTCAGCAAGTGATGGTACCATTTAGGCAATATGGGGCAATAGTTAGAAGCCCGAGCAAGCTGAGGGCTTTGATGGAGCCCTGGGGGTGTTACCCGACCGGTGATGCCCCCGTCTGAGGGTCATATTGGCATTAGTACCCTGGCACGTCATACTGGGGTACTAATTGCAATTTGTCTGGAGTAGCATAACAACATTATGACCGTTTCTCGACTCGAGAAAACAAAAAGCAAAACAAAAATGGCTGCCAGGTTTGGGATAAAGTACTGCATGTAGTTCCATGTCCCTTTCCATGGTGGCCATTGAACGATCTGTAAAAAAAATAAACAACAAAATGGCCGCAATGGAAAGGGAGAAGGGACTATGCTTAGTCCCTTCTCCCTTTCCGTGACGGCCAGTGGCGAAGGAACCCAGAGCTGCAGCAGTGTTTAAGAGCCTTTTTGTTCTGCTAAGGCCCAGGCGATGGCCAATGAGCTTGTTGTTTACAAGCTTTTTGTCCCACACTGTGTACTATTATTAGATAAAGGTAGTGTAAAGGCAACCAAATGGTTGCTAGACTGGTGAGATAGGGTGTCCATTGGCTACTGAAAAGGATGGAACTAGTCAAACCAGCATCAGTTACTGTATAACAAATAGTACACAAAGAAATCTGTAATATTTAGGATAAGTGAAAAACAATCAGAGATAGTATTTCAATCTTATTGAATTAAAGCATTCTATAGAAAAGATCAATGTAAAGTTCAAAATGTCTTTGTGATCCTGAAGGTTCTAAACATACACACATAAATAGGAAACAGCCAGGATGAGCCACTTCATGTTATTCCTAGAAATCACAAACTGAATTACTTTAGAAAAAGTAAAAAATCATTAATATATTCAAATATATATAGGTAAATCTGATTATTTACTCTTTAATGTAATAATACAAAATGTAATTGTAAATCATATTTTTTTTACAAACTCAGTACTTGTACACACAGTGTAAATAACTATAAATAATCACACTAATTTCTTGAATCGATATATAAATTAAACCGCTGTATTTGTACAATACTAACATGCATGACAAAGCACAGTACCAAATATCGCACACTTTTAAATTAAAAAGACACATTTTGATCATTCAGAACTGACTATCCTTACCCTTTAGCTGTAGCATTCCCTACATGTATATGTTTCAGTCCTATGCGCGTAAAACAGATGGACATTCTTCAGAACTCAGGATTATTATTTTTAATATTTTTAATTTCACTTTGGGTCTGAAAACATGTTAAATATGAGGTATGAAATGATTTCAAACCTCTTCAAAAATTGTTATGAATACCATCTCTTGATGTGGAATCACTTTACCACCGTTTACCTTTGACTCTATGCTCCTGGATATTCAACAGCTTTCTTGTTTCTCTGTTGCATTGAAATCCCTTGTTTGGAAGTCACTAACTGTTCCATTATCTAAAGATGTAATTACATTTGTATCAAGGCCTGCTTTTACCTTTTATTACAATGATATCCAAGGCCCAAGCACCATTACTGCAGAGTCTAATCCTTTTTGTTAGTTGTGGAAAAGGAACGCATTGTGGGTGGCGCATTTTTATTTTGTGTCCTCTCGTGTATTGCATATAGGTGCAACTTCACGTGATTACATCATCATGTTGATAATGCCATGAGTTCAATGAAGGAAAGGAAACAAGTAGACATGAGGACAGTCTTACAGATAGTACAAATTAAATCATTCAATGTCAATATAGTGTCACTCAACAACACGTGAAACATTATTGACATTATTTAGATATGAAAATACTAACATTTGATGGAAGTACTAGTCACACCTGCAATTGTGAGATATTCATGCATATTTAGACAATTATAGTATCCAATAGACCAGAGACACTACCAAAAAGTAATGGCAGAAAAAAGTAATTTGGATGTAACATAAAAACAACTGTGATTCCTATACATTGTGGCACATACTAATTCCGTAGTTATTTTTTATTTTTTATTTTCCACATGTGTTCCATTCGATGTTTTTATTAAGACCAGTAATGTGACTGTAAGAAATATGTAACTCTGTTCTTCTACCAGTTTTTATCTTGATTTCATATTAGGGGTCCATGTAATTTGCTGTAATATAGTTCATTCAAAATGATCGTGTGTGTGTCCTGTCTCACAAAAATGTTTACTCATGGGGGTTTTTTCAACATTGTTTTTTAAGCATCTCTTAAGTTTCATGATTCTCGTTTTGCATTTTCTTATGGTTTACCTACATATGTTTTATCACACGGACAGGTGATCATATATGTAACGTATGTACACTCAAAATTAGTAAAGCTCTTCAAGATCCACATTTTATTGATTTCTACTTGTGTCTTCTTTTTAGTGTTCCAGCTGACTCCACATTTTCCACATGGGAAATGCCTGACTATAGGTTCCATGCCCCATTGTTCCAACATGGTTGGATCCTTTTTTGTTTGTGTCTGAATGACATTGTTCATCACTATCTTTCTTGTAGTGGTACTTTTTTATATGCAAATATTGGAAACTCCAACTTCTCATTAGATTTTTAAATCTTCCAGTTTTTATTAATGATATTTTATATGACACATTTGTGAATGTATTCATGAAAACTATCATAGTTGTCTTATCCTGGGAGTCTTTGTGCTCCAAAAGAGATTCAGTGTTGTTATTATGTGCTCTTCTAGCAGCTTGTTTAACATTTATTAACCAATATCCCTATCTGTCAATTTCTCAATTAAGCAATTTGGCCAATTGAATATCTGCTTCCACCCAACAAGCCCTTACAAACTGGCTCATCCCTTCCAACCATATTCTGTATGAGCTTCTCATATATATTTAAGACTTAACCCTTTTCATTGGATTTAAATATAACCTATTTCGCAAATTACCTTACAATTACCTCCTGCGCTGCCAAGCCCAAAACAGCATTTTACTTCTGTATTGCCTGGAAAAGTATTTTATTAAAGGGGTGTCATTTCCTGTCAATTCCTTCTTAATCAATCACCTCCCATTTAATTAATAGGTCCTGTACAATGTCTGCCTTGGTCAAATGCCTTCCTGAAAGATAACTGACAATTAAGGGCTGTCCCAAAATATCGTCTGACTCCCCAAAATCCTGCCAAAAAGTTAGTCAATAAATTAACCATATTGCACTTAATCACTTTGCCAGGGTTAATTGCAATATTTAAGTGCATATCTATTTACTGTGTGTGTGGCAAATCTATTGTAGCTAACTATGCACCTAATCCTCATCCACAAACTTCAAATCGTGCAACACAATTACATTTTACATTGCTATCGCCAAGTAATTTTGAAACTATGAAGATGATTATTCCTTGATCCAACTAATGTATCCCATGCCTGTTTATGGGTTCCCTACCCAGAACAGGTACTGTTTGCTAGGTCTTACAGAACCATCCAGGACCAATAATGTTGAAGATTGGAAAAATAATAATATAATAGGTGTGAGAAACCTGAAGGTGTCTCCATGACTAGTCCCCTGGGATCTGTCATCCAGGTGGCCAGGACACAGCCATCTCTATTGGATCCAGTTCCTTGGAGTGAACCGGTGAGGGAGGATCACCTGGATGGGGGATCGTCTGAGAGTGGAAGTGTGACACCGATGGGTGAGACACGGTATCCCCTTTCGTCCAACACCTTTTCCCCATCCTACCATGTAGGATACTCAGAAACTCTGCCCCTCCACCCCCTTTTCCAACAGAAACACTTTCGTACAACACAAAAGACAACAGACTAACACCATAGCTGTTTACCTGACATGTCCCAACACAAGGGTCAGGCAAATGAACAGAAACACACAAACCTGACGACCCTTTGCCTTCCCCACAGGGATATAAGGTGGAGCACAAAAGCACACTATGAGCAAAGCAGACTGCACTATGAGACAGCTATCCCAGTACAGCAATTCAAGAGGAGGAGAAAGGTGGCGAGAACCGAAGGGCCGACAAGGAGAGAAGCAGCCTTGCCCTTTCCAACCCAGACCTGCAAAGCCTCCATGAAAGGAATCGTAAGACCATGAACAATAGTCAGCGTGTGTTGCAACAGATGTCAGCTGTACACAAAGCCCTCCTACACTGATAATCAGGGCAGGGAGAGACGCCTCTTACCGTGGTACCCTCCTTGACTCCAAAGACAAGAAAAGCCAGGCAGTTCATCATAGCTGGTGAGTCGAGGGGAGAACCGAAAAGAAAAAAAACTGTGTTGAATGAAAGCTGCAAATGGCAAATTGAGGGAGAATCAAATAAATGTTAACTCCTAAGGGGAAAACCAGCTGCAGAGGGGTCCAGCACCATGTGGGTGCTCATTCGAGAGGCGTTAATTTCACCATTGTTGAAACTACTGATTCCAGTAGGCCTTGGGAATGCTGCAAGAAAAGGTCGAAGTGGTCATACAGGTGTCAATTCCCTTCTCGTCCTCTCCAGACCCGATCTTCCCTCTCCCTCCACACCATATTCACTTGAGTCAAAGCTGCTCTTGGTCACACAGAATCTGGAGGGGTAATCCTTTTCTTTTTTTGGTAGAGTGGTCCTGCCCCGGGAGAAAGCCACAGTGGCCCCCTTCCTGAGGAAGGCGGGAAATGGGGAGGCACAAAAAAAAAAGTGTAGCAAGGATTAGGAAAGATGATGTCCTACTTGTAGCAGAACCAAAGAACCAGATGTAAGATGTGTCAATCTGCAGGATTCAATGAATTCCCCGATACAATGAAAGGAGAGAAGTTCTGTGAGAGGAATCACAAAGAGGAAAACAAAAAAGCATGTTGGCCACAGAGAGAAACTACTAAAGCGGTTGCAGCGCACTATCTGCAGGGGGCACCGAGGCTAAGAACCTCCCTGCATCGGCCATTGCAAAAAAGACTAGACTGTCACCTGGTAGAACGGGAAGAGCGTGATGGAACCATTCAATGTCGACCTATCCACCATCGGTGCCATAAGCACCAATGGCATGGGCGCATGACAGTATGCCCCCTCTTAAACCCGGGGTACCCGGGCTTACCTGGATGAGCTCTATGGAACTTGGTTACTAAAGCGGGGACATGAACTAAGGAAGTGGGCTCCGAGGAATCGTCTGACCAGGAGTACCCCTTCCAACTGATCAGGTATTCAAGGCGACCCCGATGGTATCGAGAGTCACAAATGCAAGAGACTTTGTATTCAGCCTCTGAACCGCCTTGTAAATGAGTACAATCAGAGACAGGTCTACGGGAGGTGTCAGGTACAAAAGACTTAACAAGTGAGGAGTGAAAGATAGGATGTATTCGACTGAGGTTCAATGGTAGCTTGAGCTTGTACAACACAGGGTTTATCTTGGCTGTTATTGAGAACGGACCCAGAAAGCGAGGAAACAGCTTAGAAGGACGGACCCTACGGGGTAAGAATTTGGTCAAAAGCCACACCTGAGAGCCCACCTTCCAATTTGGACAGTCCCTGCAGTGTTGATCCACTTGGTTCTTGCATTTTTTTAAGCTGGGTTCAAGGCTGAGCTTTGCAGTCTTGTGGGCCTTGTATATTTTTGACAAGGCAACCTCGATGGCGGCTAAGTTGGTAGGTCCAACATAGGTTGGAAAAATGTTACGTGGGTGTAGGCCATATGTGCAATAGAACGGGGAATTACCTATAGAAGAATGTTTAGAATTGTTGTATGTAAATTCTGCCGTTGGTAACAGAGATACCCAATCATCTTGTTGTTGGTTGCTGTAACATCTGAGCTACAGCTCCAATGTGGCATTGAGGTGCTCTGTTTGCCCATTGGTTTGGGGATGAAACCCCAAAGAGATTGCTCTCTCAATCCCAAGTTGGCGGCATATTGCTTTCCAGAAGTTGGAGGTGTATTGGCTTCCTTTATCTGAGATGATCTTATCTGGTAGGCCATGAAGTCGAAATACGTCCAGAACAAACACCTCAGCAATTTCCGCTGCAGCAGGAACTCCAGGGAGAGGAGAAAAGTGAGCCGATTTGCTTAGGGTGTCGACCGTAACCATGATGCATGTACAAGACTTAGACTTCGGAATATCCACAATAAAGTCTATTGTGATGTGTCCCCATGGGCGAGATGGTAAGGGATCTTGTTCTAAAAGACCAATGGGTTTCACAGGTGAATACTTGCTCATGGAACAGACGGGACAGGATCTTGCATACTCTTTGACTTCTCTCCTAAGGTTGGGCCAGTAGAAAGAGCAGCGGACTAGGTCTATGGTACCAGATTGTCCTCGGTGGCCTGCCGTCTTGTTGTCATGGCACCAGGTCAGGACTTTCCTGCGAAGTGGTCCTGCGGGGATGAACAGACAATTATTCCAAAACCAAAGACCCTCCTTTTCTTTGAACCGTACCGCTGACTGACGGGGAAGATAAGGCTGTTCCGGGATGATAGCTTCTTAACCTCCTGTAAGAAGGTTTTAATGTAAGCCAATATCTTGTTCTTGGGAAACAGATGTTCTGGGGGGTGAATAACTGAATCATCTGAACATAACTTGTGGGAGAGAGCATCTGCCAGGGTATTCTGGCTTCCAGGAAGGTAAGTGATGTGAAAGTCATATTGAGCAAAGTAGTGTGCCCATCAGGCTTGGCAAGAATTAACACAGTCCATGGACTGCAGGACTCAAAGGTTCTTATGGTCCGTCCTGATCAGAAAAGGGTGAGGGCTTCTTCGGAGAAGGTGATGCCATTCCTCGCAGGCTAGTTTCATGGCCAGGAGTTCCTTTTCCAGGACAGAGTAATTGCATTGACTGGCTGTAAGAGTTTGTGAAAGGTAGGCTATGGGATGCTCTACCCCGTTGTCTTCTTGTAGCAGGACTGCGCCTATTGCTGCTGCGGAAGCATCGGATTCCACTACGAAAGGACAATCTTGATCTGGCTGTCATAGGATGGGAGCTGAGCAAAATAGTTATTTTAGATGTACAAAGCTGTTGTCTGCCTGTGAGGTCCACTGAAACAGCCCTGAGGCCTTTTTGAGAAGAGTCGTGATGGGTAATATGACCTCTGAGAAACGAGGCACAAAGCGTCAATAGAAATTCGCCAGGCCTAATAATCTCTGAACCTCCTTGACTGATGTTGGGGCAGGCAATTTCAAAATGGCCAACACTTTCCTCTTATCCATCTTGATTCCCTGTTCAGATAAGACAAAACCCAAATAAGGTATCAAAGACACTCCAAAAGTGCATTTCTCAGGATGGATGAGTGCATTTTGTAGATTAGCTTCCAGATGCTCGCAAAGAGCCTTTTTATCTGCACGTGAGCGAGAAAACATGCATCCAAAAGGAACCAATGCATTAGGTGCCAGATCAATGGCACAGTCCTCAAGCCGGTGTGGTAGTAGTTCTACTGGTACCCTTTCTGTGAATACTTGACTGTATTGTGCCCATTCAGAGTGAAGAGCATGTCCATCGAGCCTTGGCGTATATCCAGCAGGTCTTCACGGACAGTGTAAGTAATCTCCAGTTGCTCAAAAGCCTGTTTGAGGAGGACTTCAAAACTACCAAAGTCATGTAGAATCAGGTTGGCGATGGTAACTAGGGGGTTGCCCAGGTCAAGGTGTTGCCTGTCATATTGTAAATCATAAACCCGATCCGAGCTTGGTGTGAAGTGAAAGTCGTTAGTCTGAAAGTAAAGTGTACCAAGCAGGCATCTAGGAATTATTTCACCTTCTTAGATGTTCCGTTGAATTTGCTGGAAGGTAGGGCCATAGAGGGTAGTTCTGAAGGGTGCTGATCCCATTTAGTCACCAGTTGTGGCAACTTGGTGTTTTCAGAATTTAGGGCCTGGACGTCCTGAGATAACCCCTGGACCACAAACAGGAGTTCTTGAACTTGCTCGGCTGTAGCCTTTCTTTCTTCTTTGCATTGCAATCTGTCAATTCCCTTCTCGTCCTGCCCAGACCCAGATCTTCCCAATCCCTCCTCACCTGATTCACTTGAGTCAGAGCTGCTCTTGGTCACACAGTGTCTGGAGAGGTAATCCTTTTCTTTTTTTGGTAGAGTGGTCCTGCCCCAAGAGGAAGCCACAGTGGCCGCCTGTGAGCTGCAGCCCTGTGGTCCCCTTCCCGAGGAAGGCAGGACATGGGGAAAAAGTCTATGAGGCACAAAAAAAACAAGTGTAGCAAGGATTAGGAAAGGTGATGTCCTACTTGTAGCAGAACCAAAGAACCAGATAAAGGGTGTGTCAATCTGCAAGATCCAATGAATTCCACGATACAACGAGATAAAAGGGTCCAGAGAACTCCACTGCAAGGACAACTGTGGAACAGCGTAAGAAATGGGATGGCCCCAATAATGAGGAAAGGTGGAGGTAGGCAGCCGTAAGGAATCAGCTGGAAGCTTGGTAAAGCAAGTAGCAGCAGGAAAGAAGAACCGCCGGTGGGAGAGAGCAATAGCAGTAAAGTGGAAAGCAAACACCAGAGGGGTCAGTAGTAGAAACAGCATCTATACAGAAGCAGAAAGAGAAAACCGAAGTGACCGAGGGAGTACCTTCCGGGAAGCGGGTGAATTAGAGAGATTAACGAGCTGTGGGAAAGATAACCTACAAAGGAGAAGGGCACCGGAGCGAGTCCAGCAAGGAAACAAAAGGAGAGCCGTTCTGTGAGAGGAACCACAAAGAGGAAAACAAAACAGTGGGTTGGTTGCAAAGAGAAACTACCAAAGCAGTTGCAATGCACCATCTGCAGGGAGCGCCAAGTCTAAGAACCTCCCTGCATAGGCCATTGCAAAAAAGACTAGACCGTCACCTGGTAGAATGGGAAGAGCGTGATGGAACCATTAAATGACGGCCTATCCGCCATTGGTGCCATAAGAGCCAATGTCCTGGGCACATGACACCAGGGGTCAGCAGGGGTCTAGCAAAATACCCTCTACAGTCGAAAGTCTTTGACCGACAAACCATTGGAAAACTAAGGGAAGTGAATCCTGCATCGTAGGAAAGTAGAAGAAACTGAGAGTCTGGCAAACGTGAACCCAATGGACGGATGCCTGCAGAACAGGGTGAAGCATGATGCCCCAATGATCATTGTGTTGACAATAGTGAACCCGTCAGAGGGATATACACAGTGGATTGTATAAAAGGACATTAAGACTTGGGAATGCAACAGGTGAAAGTGTTTTGAGGCTAGCCGGAGTGAACCTGACAGATGGAGGCTAAAATTTGAAAAGGGTTTGAACTCGGAAGAGGGGGATCCAGGGGTGAAAAGTCATCACCCAACATACAAGCAGAAAGGACATTTTTCTTTGTTATTTTGAGCACATCAGGTCCTTAGAGGAAAGAGACTTTTTGTAGAAAAGAGACTTAACCACCGAAGGTCATGATAGCTGAGAATGGAACTGTCATCCCTTGCTGGGTAAGCTCAAGAGTGTGCTGTGCTCAGGAGTCCCACCTTGTCCCATGCTCAAAATGTAAGGAAGGGAGACCCCGGCTACCACATCCTGACTTATCATTTTTGAACACTTTTTTCTTTCTTGTGAATCCTATTTAGTTGTAAGGATTGGAAATAGTTTTAGTAGTGGTCCTTTTATGTGACGCCACTAGGACTGCCTTATTATTATTTGATGGCCGTGGCTTGCTCCCATCTTAGATTTAGGTTTAGATTAGGCATTTTTCCAACCTGCATATACAGTTTAATAAACACCCTTGAACTGTTTTCACGTGTGTCTGTCTTTACTGTTGCCACCATGAGTTCCTTACATAGGCAATATCTTTATCACTGCAATTCTCCCATTGAAGTTCAAACTTTTACACATCCTGTTCGTTGTACCTTTCTTTAATTCCACTAATGGCTCCTAATAATTATATTGTTTAAAATCCACCCAATGCTCATGTACTCTTGTTCCTAGGCACCTGAAATCCTAGGTATTGGACCAGTAGACCTCCATATTCTATAACAAAATGTTTTCTTTCCAGGTATTAATTTATGACCCAGAAACCTATATGTTGGAAAATATTATTTAATATTTCATCCCGTTTTTGTAATTTTAATGTAACAAAATCATCCACAAAAAGTTTGTTTTCTTAAGAAACCCCTAACTGAAATTCCTTCATTCTATAACCCTGCCACAGCATATCTGTGAATGGTTTCATAAACAAACGAAAATAGTGATTAGAGTGGGCAGTCTCACCACCTTATGTATATCGAACTCATGATTTTGCCATTTATATGATTAAAATTCAGACTCTGGTAGATATATTTTATAATTTCATCTAGGGGGCATAATCCCAAACTTCCCTAATACAGCCGGGAGAACCTTCACCCTCAACCCCAATCAAATGCATTCTCCTTATCAAAGCTGAAGACCCATGCCCCATCCGAATCCTTACTGGTCTTTATTTATTAATTTCAACTTAGCCTCTCATTGTCTATGTGCAAGGATCTTACAAATTGAATAGGGGACTGGGGTGATATGATTTTGGAATTTCCATTCTTTAGGAATTACTAAAATTATTGACCCAGCCAATGATTTTGGAGTTCAATTTGGCAGAGTCACATTCCTAAATAACTTCAATAACAGGGGAATTTCCTGGGCTTTGAGTTTCCCACAAAACTCCACAAGGATTCCATCATCACCCACTGGTTTATCATTTAGCACATTCTCTGTTTCCTTCAATAACTTAGTCATACAAAAATATTGAATCAAATCCTGACAGCCTTCTCTGATGATCCAGTGATATCATTGCTATCTCTCTAGGGGAATTCTCTTCCCATATGGCCATGGAGGGGCAGTTGCTAACAGATCCCGACCCCGGGGGTAGCTGCTCGAGGGAGGATCATATGGGGGACAGGACCCTCATTAGAATGAGAGAGACTGGTAGCAAGAAACGCAGCACCCACCTTTACATTCTGGGTCTAACCCCTACCCCTAGGTTCACAAACTGTTATAATTTATTGTGATATTCAATCCGTCCAGCCATTTTATACTGAAATGAAGGTTCCTTCTGACAAATGATATCAAAGTACTGAGACGAGAAAGAAGATGAGAAAGAAGACCAGAACGATGAGGATTACTAGAACGAGGAAAACTACACTGCATTCTAGTATTCTAGTTGTTGGCGAGAGCTACATAGTAGTGGGACATTTAAATAACCATCAGCAGTGCAAATGGAGGAAGCCGCAGAGAGAGATGCTGCAGAGATAACTTTGCTGTATGTGATGCCGGTTGGAAGCTGGAAAGCAAGCGGAGTGATGCCCGATGCTGGAAGGCTTCGTAAAATGCTGTCCAGACAAAGCTGAGAAGCCAAAGGTCTGCCATGGTTAGGTCGAGGACAACGCTAGGTTGCCAGGAGACACAGGAGACCAGGGAAGAGGCGGAGAAGGGGCTGTACGCTGTTCTGAGCCACCGACAAGCCACAGCAACTGTGGGACGATGCGTAGAACACAGAAGTAGCCATACCTGTGAGCCCAAAAGGTAAGAGAAGGACACCGAGGCGCTTCAGGGCAAATGCTGCGCACTGTGGGGGAAATTAAGGAGTCTGCTAAAGCGGAGAGAATGTCCTTTAATAAAGAGTGAACAAGAAGGTGGCGAGTCACTGACCCGAATGATGAAAAAGCACATGGACAAGGCTGTTGCCCAGTAAAGTGTGAAAGTTGTAAACTCATCAGTGTGAAGAGTCCTGGCAGGAGAGTAAACCAGGTACAGTAGGAGTATTGAATCTGCACACAAATAAATATGTGGAACATTGTGAGGGGAGTTTGGAGATGTGCACCTGAGAGGAGTAATTGGTTGTAAAGTGCTGGCAAGATATTATTGTGAAGTCCTGGCTGGAGAGTAAAGCAGGCCAAAAACTGAATGTGCAAATATTCTTAAGTCCTGGAAGGAGAGCAAACCAGGCCCAAGTGAATACAGGTCTGCAGACCCACATTTTAGGAGTGTGAAATCTAGGGGAAGGGAAACATGCCCTCTGAGTGGAATTGTTGTAAAAGAACTGTGAACTGAAAAGAACTGTGATAAACTGTTAACTGTGGAGTAAGTCAAGAGGTGAGGAAGAACCGTTGAGTGTGTGATGCTAGGGGAAGGGGATCATACCCCCTTCATTGGAAAGTTCTTTTGCCAAGAAAAAGAACTGTGGTAGAGAATTTAAGAGAAGCTGATACTCGTTGGAAGGAGCTACCTTCCCCCATCATCCTGAGAGCTGTGAAACCTTGGAGAACTTTGATTATTTTTTCATGTGTGCACCTTTTCGAACTTTATGTTGGAACATTAAAGAACACTACGGAGGGACAGTTCAGAGACTTATTCCCTTTACGCTTTTGCTTAGGTTTGTCTTGTAAGGGTCAGAATAGGATTTTGGACGCAGGATGGAGAACGCTTTATATTTTAGGACATTCTGACACTAATATCCTTTAGTTTTGTGAAGACAGAGAAACCCCTCATAGTGTTAGAGTGAGATAGGTATTTCTCCAACCCTTCTTTTACTTTAATAAATGTTTATAACAACCATTACAAGGTCTATGTGTCCAAGACTTACTCCTGATTGTTTACACATCCTACTGGAGATTTCATAATAACCACTGACACAAAAGGTCCAGTCTCCTTTGGTCTATCCTGCTCTTCATGGGAATGTAGCATCTGGTGGTAGACCCCAAATTCAGCTAATATTTCTGTATCTGATTCATATCTCAACCTGGACTCTAAACTAACTATTTTTTATGTTCCGTTAGACTCATGCCTGTACTTGAGTTGCAGGTCTGAGTACTTTGCTGTATTCATATCTTCCTTCCCTTTGCGTAAACACCTCTTTTCTCCAACCTTCTCAGTCTACTGCCCATAAGCACATCCCACTGCTACCAGCTGTTTCCAAAGTTCCTGTGTTTGCTCCCCAGTCCCGTACTGTCTGCATATACCCATATGTAACCCTTCCAACTTTCTTAGAGATTTCAGTTTTTTTAATAACCATCATTCTTTCTCTCTGTTTTGAAATCCAGGAAGATTGTATATACTCTAATAAGCAAGTTTAAAATACCATATGCTTCTCTTCTTTACATTCTTCATTGTCTTTAACAAATCCTGAAACATCCCTCAGGTCTGCATACAAAACTGCCCTTCATTATTCTTATGTTCCCTTCTACTGCCTTGCATTTTAATGTGCCATGATGGTCTGACAATCAAATCGGAGCTAATCTGAATATACTAAGCTCCATATATTGCAAATTCATTAGGAGCAAATGTATCCTGGATTATCTACCATGCTTATGGGAGTAGAAGGAAAACCCTCTCTGTGTTGTGTGTTTTAACTACAATATATTCTTTAACTGAAATCAGCCCATCTGTTTGGTACTCTTGCCACTTGTATAATTCAAAATGCAGATTCTTCCCAACCCTTTGGATTTTCCGATTAGTTTGTACAAACACATGTTCATTGCCACATTACAAGCTCCCCCTAATCATTAAAGAACATAGCATAAAATACACTATTTATGATGATTAATTTACTAATGTGTTTATCCTTCTACTTGGCTACCAAAATGTCCTTGCTCCAACCCATGTGTACCAATGTACGGCTCCCTGAACCATCTTATCAACTTTTTTTCAAGTTCCCATGGAATAGAATTCAGGAGAAAGTACACATTGAAAAGATCAAATATACTACCCAGGAAAATGTGGAAAGGGTTATAGATGAGATAGTGTTAGGGGACAGGGAATAGGAAGACATGCCAAAATTAAAACAGTGGGCACTTCTGGATGACAGCCAGGATGATGGATTAGTCTAGGAAGAAGAACCTAGGTTAGCACTTCAAGGTCAGGAAATCATTGCTGGTACAAGCCACCAAGGGAACAGCATCTGTTACTTGGAAATACACTGTTGATGGGATATACAGTAGTATTTCTCTTCACTACCTCTTTTTCATTCAAGGCCATGAAGGCTCACCTCCTACTGTCATATTTATATGCCTAGTTTCTTATTCTTCGTCTTTCACATGGACGTGGCTATTTCCCTTTCTGCTAAACTGTTTTTCATCCCTTTTTTCAGAAGTTGGTTAGGATTCTCCTCCTTAAACTCACTCATCGTCCATTTCATACTCTGTTCATCCTTTTCCTCTACTTTCCTTTCCCACCCCTGTGTGTATGCTACTTGACTGTCCTGAACAGTCAGCTTTTCGTCAGGTTATTATTATCATTGTTTGAGTATTTATTGAGCATGGACCTAGCGTTGAGAAGTAACCAAGCACTTTACGGGTCATGGAGAAGGACACAGTGAGGAAATCAGTGATACAAGTGAGCGGGGAGCCAACAACAGGGCGGTGGAGGGCAGGCAATTGTGCAGCAAAGGATCTATGCACAATGGTGGCAAGGAAACAACAGGAAGCAGATCACCCAGTCTCAGGTTAGTTGGGTAGTGGAGGGTGTGTTGACCTAGGTATTGGGTAGGAGCCATTACTGGAAGAGGAGGGTCTTGGACTCCTTCCTCAAATGTAAAAGTGAGGGGTGAGCCTGGTGTTGATGATGAGGAGGTTCCAGAGTCTGGAGGCATATACAGAGAAGGCCTGAGAAGGTTGCAGAAATACTGTGGATGCAAGAAATCCTGTTGCAGATCCTTGGGGACTGACAAGTCCTCTAGATCCTTGCTGAGTAATTGCATACCCCTGCTTGATGTCTGCCTTTGATATTTGACATTCTACACTAGCTCCTATATTAAATATGTGTTCTTGTCTTGCAAGTGTTTCACACAGCATCACACCTCAGCAGTACATATCCCAGGATCTCAAATGTATCTCTGTGGGGTCTGGGCAATTTGAGATCTGAGGAATTCGCCTTTGAAGACATTGTTACTTAGAAGGACCTGGCATCTACTAACCTACCTATTTCCTTCCTGACACGTGTACATGTATTTCTACTATTTCCCCTACTTGCATGCTGTCTTTCCTCTCACCTTAATCTCTTGTTTATTCAGTTTGCTCCATTTGGCTGTTGTTCAACCTGACTCCCCTGAACCATCCTTACACTTTCTTTAAATCATTCTAATACCATGTCCGGGGTATTAAAGAATAACAACTGACCCCTCTACATAATGTTTGAAGTTTTTTAGTCTTCCTTCAAATGATCTATACAAGCCTTATTTAGACCTGTGTTCTCTTTAAATAAGCCTTTGACCTCACCTGGACCTCTCGTCCTTTCAATCTTAGGAAACCCATCAGATAGTTTTAAAATAGGTGTGAATGAATGCAGTGACCTACTGCTCTGATTTCAAGATTTAAACCCTGTTTTTCAATACGAGACACAACTTATTTTTAAAGGCTACCTAGCACAGAAATAAATAATTAAGCTTTTTGTGAAGGTGCATGACTTGCTCCTGGAAAAAAGTATTACGCGTTACATTTTGAAAGTTGCACACGTAATTAAACCCATACACGTTATGGATATGTTTCACTTGTATTTTTGTGAAGGCCATATCCATTCATCATATGTGATCTCATATGAAATTATATTTAAAAATGTGCTTGTGACAGCCTATGTTTGTGAATCGACCAGTGCACTGAACGTCCAACTTGTTTAAACCATCCTGTTACATGTGCGTTGATTCACCGTTACTGAAGTTAGTATTGTACGAACATTATGGCACATGGTTAACTAGGTGGCAGAACGGCATACAAAGAATTTATAACAGAATATTGTCCTTGGGAAGCCCACCAGTCCACTGCACCTGTGCACTCTTTATGTGCATTAAAAAGTGCACACATGGGCTGAAGTTAGATAGTGCTCGATGCTAGGTTCATAAGGACTTTGGAACTCCAAGGAAACATACAACTACTGTACCATCACAATTCTGTGGTCATACAGTTTGGTGTTGGTAGGACCTCACACACACTCCATGTACACATGCAATCGTCAGTGTACACCAAAACCTTGGAAATGTACAATCCCCCACTTAGGATACACCTGTTTGTCTAGCACGTTTTTCCAAACGCTCTTAGGACTTTTCTCAATAGCTGCAGTGGTTGAGCATCTGCTGCACTAACTTGCCTGTTATTCATAAACTGCAAGCATGTAAAGGCAGACGCATGCGTTCATATGTTGAGCATTGTTAAATGACGAAATGAAAAGTGCCGTGGTCTTATTCGGAGATGCAAAGCGGTAAATAACCAGATATATATCACTGACTGTTGGGTTCACAGATGTCACCCCATGTGTCGTTCAGAATGGCAAGTGATATATCAGTAAAGGCAAAGTTGCTTAGTAGAAGGCACGCATGATTGTTTGTGTTGTGTTTTGGCTATTGTAAGCTTAGCTGGGAAGTGACAGAGTGCTATAGAATTCCCTGGTAACGTGGAACCTACTGTGCAACAAAACTACAATTGCCTCTCTCTGCAAGGCAATACCCCCAAAAGCCCCTGCTTACCGTACTGACGTGGCATCTCTTGATGCCAATGCAATACCAGAATCCTGGATATCACAAGACTGCAAACTAAGACCTGAAATATGAAATAACATTGCATCTTCCATCAGACTGTCCCCTCTCCCCAATTAAGATTGGGTCTGCTCGTCCCTCCTTATTCTACAGCTCATGCCTGTACCCCCATAACTTCCCACCCCTAGCCTTAATATCCTTTCCTCCTTGTATCCATATTGTTGTATCCTCTTCCTTATCCACTAATCTAATGCAACCATTCATGAAGCCTTTTACTTAACAAAGGCATTTATAAACCCACAAGATTTATAGGGATTCAAAAACATATATTTGAGTATTAATGTATTTCATGTGTTAAATTGTACTTGGGCTTATTTTTTATTGTAAAACACCATGTGATCCAAGCTGAAAATGTTATTGAAGGAAGCTTGCAAGTTTCGTTAAGACTGGAAAGCAAAGAAAGAGGTGGCGATCAAGGAAGACAAGTATCCCAATGTGTAGGATAACTAATGAAAAGTACACGCGTCACAGACATTATTGATGGAAAGGTGAGATCCATTTGGAATAGTAACCTAATTTTCCATAATTTGTTGTATTCATCATTTAGATCGAGGATGACCTATGTCTGATCTCACAGTCGTGTCATTCAACTAGAATGTGTGTGCATTAAACTAGAATGTGTGTCATTACCTGCAAAGGGCACATGCGCCATTTACTTATTCCAAGAGACTGCAAATTGTGTTCTTTTGAAAGAACCTTATTTTCCCAGGGGGGCAATTTTAGTTGTTATGTTCATGGCCTGCATACAAAGAGATGGAGGACCTGGGTGTTCTATGGCAGGCAACCAGCGTGATATTTTCCTTTGAATTAGTAAACGCTCAATTTTCTAGCCAAGTCCGAATTTATTGATCAGCTGCGACCTTGCAAAATATACTTTTCACAAAATACAAACGGTCTCGGCTGGACAATTTGGGCTATTATGACTAATACAAATCTGTTCAAATGAAAATCCTTCTTATACTTCCTTAAGCTGTACGCAGAATGAGAAAATCAACCAAGCGTTTGTAAAACCACATTGTCACGTTTGTTTGGTGACCATTTTTTTTCTCTTTCTCTCTTCCCTTTCTCGTTATCCCTTTCACTTTGCTTCGTACTTCCAGCACGCAGGGTTTGTCTGACAGACATGGTATGTTCCACCAGCAGGGGGAGCAGGCCTGTCTGTGAGGTGGTTTCACCTCAGAGCTGGCTAGAGCTCCCCTGCTGGCAGACACAGATGGAAGGTCCCCAGGGAGCAAAAATCTCCCGACCATCACGGAAGGCAGCCAAACCCTCTGTTATGTCAGGGACGTCACCCGCGGCTGTCCACTTTCTGGGCCGGCATTTCTCTCCCATCCCGGGGTTGAGAGAGTGTGGTGGAGTCGAGATCTGAAGGAGCAAGTTGGTGGGTGCTGTACAAAGCCCCAGCACGCTCGTGAGGGAGAGAGCAGAGTCTTTTTATCGCGCCACTTTTAGCTGCCAGGTAGGAGTGGGAAAGAGTGAGGAAAGGGCACTGCAGCCTGTGTGTCCCAGTATACGGCGCACACGTGGGTTTGACAGACCGGCTAGAAGGTAGGATTCTGCAGGCCTGTCACGGTGAACTCAGAGAGGCCGTACTTTACAAGTTAGCTCCACGAAATGCATTGGGTGCCCATTCAGGGGACCTGTGTGTAATGCACCAGGAGTGCCTAGAGGGTGCTACTCACCCTATTCGGGAGGTGTCCCTCCACTCTTCAGAGGCCCGGTTTGGCCCGGGGTTATGTTAGTATTGTCTACCTTTCTATGGTTATATCCGCACCGGGGACAGTGATCTGCCCATTTCTGATCTTAGCACCTAGGCGGCACTGTGGGGGTACAGAAGATTCCCTTTATGAGATACCAGGGGGGTCTCCTAGCTATGGGTAGAGGTTGGTTACGTACAGGTGGCCTGACAGGTTGATTGGTGGGTCTGTGTTCTAGGTGTTGTGCGTCCAAGTGGTAGTCTGCAGCTACCAGGAGTATAGGAATTCTGGTGTGGGCTATTTAATTATTTATGTACCAATTGTAAAAGGAACTTGTTCCCAGGTGACCCAAATGATGCTAGTTAAATATTTATTTACCAAATGTGAAGGAACTTGCTCCCAGGTGACCCAATTGATACCAGTACATTTTCTATTTACCAAATGTGAAGGAACTTGCTCCCAGGTGACCCAATGGATGCCAGTTAATTATTTATTCACTAAATGTGACGGAACTTGCTCCCTGGTGACTCAATGAATGCCAGTTAATTATTTATGTACCAAATGTAAAAGGGACTTGCTCCCAGGTGATCCACCTGATGCTATTTAATTATGTATTTACCAAATGTGAAAGGAACTTGCTCCCAGGTGACCCAATTGATGCTAGTTAAAGATGTATTTACCAAATGTGAAGGAACTTGCTCCCGGGTGACCCAGTGGAATGCTACTTAATTATGTATTTACCAAATGTGAAGGAACTTGCTCCCAGGTAACCCAATTGATGCTAGTTAATTATTTATGTACCAAATGTGAAGGGAACTTGCTCCCAGGGGACCAAATTGATGTTTAATTATTTACCACATGTGCAGGAACTTGCTCCCAGGTGACCCAATGGATGCTGTTTAATTATTTATTTACCAAATGTGAATGGACCTTGCTCCCAGGTGACCCATATTGATGCTGTTTATTGAATTAAGACCTTTGAGTATCTATTTATTTCACATACTATCCAATAGCACCTCAGCTAGGGGCCCAGCAGTGTAATATTACTCGTATAACAAGGGTCTGTTTTACAAATTTCAGTTGTATAAAAAAAGCTGTCAAGCTTATCAAATGAAATAAGACTGTGTCTATTTATTTAACAAGGTGCACCAGTGCATTTGTCAGCATTCAGGGCTCACCTGCCATAGGTTTTCAGTGAATAGCCTTTCAATCATTCCCCCTGGGGTTTAATTTGCACATGTGTGCAGTAAGATGTAAGTATCCCAGCTCAGGTCTCTTTCAGGTTGCTTCTCACCCTGTCATACAGAAACATAAGGAGAAACACCTGACACTCTTGGAGGCACTGCTGAGATCTCAGGAGGACATTCACCCAATATAGAGAGAACTCTGCGTTATCTCCCCTGTCTACCTGACAGGAGTGCTGTTTTATTCGGAGTGATAGAGATCCAGTGATAGCTGGCCGGAGAGGAGGGATCAGCATAAGGCTTTTTCAGGAGGGCGTGCACAAGGCAGTGCTTGAGAGCAGAGGGGAAGATCCAGTAGCAAAGGAATTATTGCAGAAATCGGCCAAGGCAAGAGCGTGGGAAACAATGTTGTCCTTAATGGTTCTGGAGGATGAAACTTACATAGACCAGACTTTTCTAGAAACATCATGAGGTATTATAGGCGACAGAGAGGCGAGAAGGAGAGGAGGGGGAAAGGTGGCCAGAAGGGGCCTCGGGGAGTTAGAGGGAGAAAGATGACGAGAGGAGGAAAGCATGGATAGGATGTTCTGAGTTTTAGTGGTGAAATGAGAGGCCTGGGCCGTACAGAGGGACTGGGAAGGAACAGGAGAGGTAGAGACTGGAGTCCGATTGGCCAGCTCCTTGCAGATTTTAAAAAGTTTGGGCGTGTTGTTAGAGGCCGTAGAGACACAGGCTTGAACATGGACCCTCTTCTAGGAGGAGATGGAGAGTCTGTATTGCCTATGGAGCAGGAGGCAGGCCAGTTTGTAGGTGGATGTGCCCAAAGCCCTTCACTTCTGCTGAGCCACTCTGCACTTGCATTTCAAAGCGGACAAGTCAGAGTCATACCAAGAATTGTACTTGGAGACAGGCTTAAGGCAGAACCTCATTGCAGGGGGAAGGATATCGAGAGCATTGGAAATTGAGAGATGAAGGTTAGAGCCGGCTGTGTCAGCATGGGAGTCAGCCACAGGGGTAGGAGGAAGAGAGAATGTAGTGGCAAAAGCTGCAACTGACACCCGCTTCCTGGGTCGAATGACAGCGAAGGAAGGTGGCAGTGCTTGGATAGGTTTTGCCAGGGGACAGACAGTTTCTGGTGAGTGGAAATCAGAAAGTGGTCAGTCCAAGAGAGATGAGTAGTGAGAAGGTTAGAGAGGGGGATGTCTGTGGAGATAAGAACATCCAAGGTGTGTTCGGCTGAGTGTGTCGGACCAGAGGGAAAAATAGAGAGGGAGCGAGAGTCACAAATGTTACAGAAAGGCTCAGAAGCGGGGTCAAAGGAGTCCAAGAGGATGTTGAAATCCCATAGGAAGAGAAGCTTAGAGGTAGAGGCAAGCAGAGAGGAGGAGAGATCAGCCCATTCAGAGAGGAAGAGGGGGACCTGGCCTGGGGGCCTGTATATGGTGGCCAGGGTCAGGGAGAGGCCAGGAGACATAGAGAGCCTGCAGAGCAGGCATTCAAAGGAGGAGTAAGCCTGAGTGAGAATGATAGATGCAGGGACCCACTCAGGGAACATCAGGGTCACTCCACATCAGGGCCAGTTTGTCCTGGGTACATAGAGGATCTTGTAGCCCTCAGGGAGGAGAGCATTGAAACTTGTGACAGAGCTGGCAGTGAACAAAGCCTCAGTGAGAGCGGGAACACAGTCTTCAAGGAGGTGGCAGATGTCAGAGAAGTGTTTGACAGCAGAACAAGAGTTGAGAGTAGCAATGTGCGCCAGATTTCCACTTTTGAAAGACTACCGGGGTGGGGTACAGGAGAGAGGTAAACCCAGTGGAAGAGGCAGAGGGGCCCAAGAAGGGACAGAGGTAGAAGGAAGGGGAAGATGGCCCAGCCAGGAGGAAGAAGGAGGTGCCCGAGAGAAGGCAATGGTGGGGGAGGTGAGTGGCAGAGGAGCCGGAGAGGTAGTAGAGGGAGGTGGCAGAGGAACCAGAGAGGTGGTAGAGGTAGCAGTAGATGGCAAAGGGCCCAGATAGGAGACATGGGGAGAGCCACATAGGAGGCAGCAGTGGTGGAAGGGAGTGACAGAAGAGCAGGAGAGGTAGAGGATGTAGGTGGCTGGGAGTTTGGGGGGCAGAGAGGTGATAGATAGAGTAGCAGGAGAAGGGAGGAAGTTGAGAAGACATGCAGTTGCGGGGAGTGGCTGTCAGTGCTATCTGTTATGTCCACGGTGCTTGGATGCCTCAAGGAGACACGAGGACTTGCAGATGGATCTCCTTGGCAGTGTGACCACAACTCAGCGAATCCAAAGTCAAGTGTGTACGCTTCCCAGGTATGGAGTAATAAAGAAGATGATTTATCACACATGAAAAAACTGTGCCACAAATTAGTTAGGTTAACACAAACTTGTAATTGCAAGTTGTATGAAATCACAAAGTTGCCCTTAGGACATGTTGACACGAGTGTCGGCTTTACACTAAGCCTTTTTCAAAACATTAGGGCATATACACTTAGTTCCCATTTCTTTTCAAAATAATCTGGACAACATATTTCACAAATTAAATGACATACATCATACGTCAGGAAATGTAAATAAATGTGTTTGACAGAAAGATAGGATGGGGATAGGGATCAGATCAGATCGCTTAAAGGGAAAAAGAAAACAGGTAGACAAAAAAAAATCAATATCTACAGGATGAAGATTAGTATGTATATCTTGCATTGTTGCATATGTTATGATCCATGTCATCTCACAATGTATAAAGACTTCTTTCATTTTGTTGGCTCAATAATTTTAAGTCCAAAAACCATATAAGAAGTTTTATAAATGTCCAGCCGTGCTGATAATGGTAGTGACTTCATTTACACTAAACATGAATTCTACATTTCTAACGTGAATCGTTTAAATATCTTATTAGTGGCTTGCCACTTATTGTGATCAATTTCACTTTCTTACCAGCTAGCAAATTTTCATATTCTTGGTTTAGGTCCAGTTATTCCAATACTTGTTTCGAGTGAATTTACCTGCTTTCAAGATTGCAATGAGTCAAACTCTCTGCTGAGAGCGAGGCTGACATCCTTGAAGGTTCTTCCATTGGAACGTATTGTAGAGCAGGATATCTTGTTCAACACAAGATGCGAGAGTGGTGACCCAGAGCAACCACATGAAAGCCACTCACAACAAATTTCAAACAAGAATTCAGAGACAGCTAAAGGCACGCCAGAGACTGTGTCTCCAAAATAAATGAACTCACCAAGTCTATTCCAAAACAGAAAAGAAAGTTAAAAAAATCTAGACCAAGCAAAGGTTTGGGCTGATAGGGTGAGTGAATCCTTTATAACTGTTTCCAGTCCTAAGAATTCAAGCTCACAAAGAAGCCCTCTAGCAGTCGATGCAGGACACAAGATAGAACTAGATACAGAAGCTGGGGTTGAAACAGCTTCAGTGCGAGACATAGAAATATACCCGCGAACACGATCCTTAATTTCAAACTCGGCCATCAAACAAACTGAACGAAAACGGGAAGGAGGCTAACTCGGCTATATGGAAGACATCAACACAGTTAAGATGCATGCCTTTTGCTTTTGGTGCAACTGTTTCACAAAATGAGTGTGAGAGGCAGATTGGTGCTAGTCCTCCGCTCCCCAGTGTTTATGAACAGCTACAGACTCAACCAGAAATACATGGTGGCAAAAAGATTGCTACCCTGAGCAAAGATGCATGTCCGAAATTAACTATCAGGAACAACAGTCACTGCCTTTTCCACCCTCAATGGCATTGACATCCAGAGGATGATACCCAAACATCAACAGATACTGATTCCATTCTAAATTATATGAGCTCCCAGAAATGTTTCAGGTCTTAAATAACAAGCCAGAAAAGAGGCAGACAGAGAAGTCAATGCCAAAAACACTGACCAAAAACAGACCCTTTGCAAAACTCAATGTAATCTAATGCCAGCCTTGACAATCGTACTAGCACCATTCCTTAAACTATACGAATCCATTTACAAGAGTTTTAAGGATCAGTAGACATTATTAGCCATGGCTCATACAAAGCTGATCCATCTGGAAGCATTTATAACTTTAATCCAACAAAGATTAGATTGTGTATGTGATTCGGAAGGTTTGTAGCAAAAGCTACTATGTGACCACATGACAGAGATTGGTTCTAACAAGAAAATCCAACTAGACGAAGCAAAAGAGATCTTGAAATGGGGCAAAACAATCGATAAAGAGTCCCCCTTAACCCAGGGGTCATAATTAGATCTAAATCTAACAATAGTCCAGTGACATTGGTGACACCAATAAACCCAAACATCTTCAACAGTGAGGTTGAAGGTATATCATGGCCACTAGAAGCCTTTGAGTGAACAATGTTGTACCTGAAGAACGTTCTACCGACATGCAAGTTCTATCTATGAGCTCTTCATCACCTTGTCTACCAAGTGCTCTTGAAGAACAACCTGCTGATAAACAAGCCCCACCCACAAGCCCCCTGACTTCTTGCTTGCCGAAATCTGTTCCTGACTCGAGTAAAGACACGTGGCGGATGAGGATAATAATGACAACAATTATGAAATCTTCTATTTACAGAAGAAACACAAGTCACTAGACCGAAACAACACACGTGCACAAACAAAGAAACCTAAAAACATCCCGGCAAAGCATATACCGAAAACATGTGGATCTCATAGCTTTATTCAAAACCTGAAGTCCTTCCTACTGGGACCAGAGGAATCTTTGCCAGGGAATGCAAACTGTGAGAAAATAAGATCCCTTGGCAACAAAGCCACAATGACGCCACTGTCACAATCGATTATCTCAAATAATAATTATTTGGATCACACTAGAAACTCAAAACCTCTCAGTAGCGATGTAGAGCTCCAAGACATTTCAGTTAATGAATAGAAAATTGAAAATGGTGAACTCACTCGAGTTGTGGTGTCACTAGCAGCCATGAATACACCAAGTCTGGAGAACCATTCCAAGGTTTTACCAGTGATAACTGCTCTTAATGCCCCCCCACTTGCCGTGCAACTTGAAAACTCACAATTCCTGACTCTAGAGGGAAGATGTATGAGAACTGTTGCTGCATTAGAAGTAGGCAAAAATCTAATTTTGCCAAGACTCCCTATTGTCGAACAGTTATCAATTAACTATTGACTTAATAAATCACCAAATAATAACAATGGGAAATCTTCCAGCAACTTCAAAAACAACTTTGTCAAACAAGGAGCATGGCTAAAACAAAAAGAAAACCAGAGCAGAGCCCAGTATTCAAACTTAGGATTCTAGGTAAAACTAAACAAGATAAAAGAGAAACAACAGTGAAATATGACAATGAAAGACCACGTGTCTACTTAGAACGGATACTTTCTTTGGACCATGGTCTAATGCTTAATCGTTCAAATGTCTTTCGCTTGATATACCTAGGCTCTGCAATTTGCAATCACGAGACATCAGAGGAATTGAGTTTCCGATACCAAACCAATTTGACTGCTGCATGTCTGCGTATAGATTCCAAAATTATACTATACCTGCTCTTAGAAGCAGCCGAGTCACTCTGGCCATTAGGGAGTGATATAAAAGAACTAAGACCTAAACAAGTGGAGTCCCAGAGAGCCAATGTACATCTGACTCGACCACCCAAGGATATTAATAGTGCCTATGTGAAGGGTGCAAGGCAGGGTGACTCTGCTGAAGTAATTTCAGCAAGAGGCAGAAGCACACACCAAGGCCCTAGAGAGCGCGAAGAAGAGCTGCAAGACCCAATGACTCCATTGAAGATCCACATTAATAGACTCTCTGAGGACAAATAAACCACAGTGCCCAGCAATATAAAATCAACTACTGATGCAAACTGTGGATGGCTTTCAAAGACTCTAAATTCAAATAAAATGCAATAATGCTTAAAATGGCCCCAGAGAAAATATTATGATTGGCAGCTGGAACACTGTAGGGTTTAGGCACCTCTTCTACAACTAAAGTGTGAAACAAAAACAAGTTGATATTCTTTGCCTTCAAGAAACATGGATCTCATCCCCATCGCTAGTGGAAGGCTATACACTATTTTTAAATCCAGCAAAAAAACGTGGGAGTGGGAGACCTTTCTCAGGTCTCATAACATTGATAGAAATTGGGCTAGGTATGAAGTTAGTCCATAAACAGAACCCAAATCACTACATGCAACTGGTGGTGTTAGAGATAGAAAAAACGAAAGTCAGTGACTCTACCTGTATGATTATCATCAACCTGTATTGGAATCCTACGGTGTGGAAGGTGTGGCACGATGAACGCTATATCGAGGAAGTATTATCCCTTATTGACAGCTTTAGAATTCAGTATCATGATCCTATGCTAATTCTGGAGATCTAAATATGAACTGTTTAGGATATTCTCCGATTACAATCTGAAGGCTGATGAGAGAATCAAGATCAATAAGAAACATTTGAAAGTTAATATCTGGATGCGACAGATTGAAGAGCCAAATCTACACCTCTTGAATGGGCAGACTACCGGTGAAATATTCCAGCGGCTCCCACATAGAGAAGAGGAAACCAATCATTCATCTTAGATTATTTGTTTGTATCCATTAATGTGTCCCCCCTGGTCAGATCGCTAAGGATAATTCAAACAGTATACAGTGATCATGATACTGTATTGTATTGTATTTGTTATTTATGTAGTGGTCTTTCCCCATTTGTATGGCCTCAATGCACTTTCTGGTTGGAACGCTGTCAGTTTCTGCAGTCAATGTGCAAGAGTTTCTAAAATTTTGGATTAGGAGATGCTTGTGTGCATTAAACTGGCTTAGGGTTTAGGTGGCTGTCTGGGCTCTAGTAAGCAGCCCAGAGGTCGGGCACATGGGTGGGTGCTGTTGCTGGTTTAGGATAGAGTGCTATTGCTGAAGATTCGATGTGTGCCCAGCTATACCAAATTTTATTTTTGTTGATAGTCACTGTATGGTAGTGGCAGAAGTGTTGAGGTATGTCAGGGGTTTCATTGTGGATGGCTATGTGTGCTGCTAGACCGGAAGGGCATAGCCATAGCTGCATTCTATGGTGCATGGATGGATGGCCATGCCTCCGGCATTTGTCCACAGACGTGGAGTAAGGTATGCGTACCGTATGCTTTGATATAGTTTGGCAGCAGCGTTCTTTTTCTTTGTCCAATGTGGATGGCATGGTCTTGTTATTCGTGGTCTCTCTGGAGTGAAAGTCGGACCTGTGGGGCGAGTCTCGGAGGGGTAGGGTGTGCGGGATGAGGAGGATGATAGGGGGAGAGGGAGGACAACTGTGAGGGCAAATGTTTGTTGTTGAGTGCCTTTGCAAAAGCAAATGGGGAGGTGGCCTTCCTAACAAAGGGTACTACAGTGGGAAGTAAGGCACTTTAGAATCGGGATTTTGGGATGAGGGGGTAACAATGAATGGTTGAATGCAGTGGCACCTGGATTTGGGAACAGCTGGGTGGTCAGAGAGACACCTTAGTAGGGTACAGCAATAGACACTAAATAGACTGGCAACTAGATTAGTAGACAGTGAAGTACAGTGGTACCTGGGTTTCAGACACCTGCATAATGGGAGAAAATACCTAATGGGTCTTTTCAACAGTCAAATACAGTAGCACTTAGGTTTGGCACACCTGGATAATGGGAGAAAATGCCCAATGGGTATGTCAGACAGTCAAATACAGTAGCAGCTAGGTTTGGGACACCTGGATAATGGAAGAAAACACCTAATGGGTATTTCAGACAGTCAAATACAGTAGCAGCTAGGTTTAGGACACCTGGATAATGGGAGAAGACGCCTAATGGGTCTTTCAACCGACAAATACAGTGGCACCCGGGTTTTGGACACCAGGATAATGGGAGAATAACACCTAACTGGGTCTTTCAATCTGGCACAAATTTACAAAAATCAGGCTCAATGCGAGGTATGACTATCTGACACAATCAGATTGAATACAAGGTATGGCTACCTGGCACAGTCAGGCTAAATGCTATTGGAGACAGGTGATATGATAGGGTAAGAGAGACTAATGGGGGACAGTGATTCCTGGTCCCTATATTCAGACCTAATCTTCACAATTCTGTCTCGATGTGACACAAGGTAGTGGTACAGTTGTCTAGATGTGAGGAAATACTAGTCTTTACAAATATGTCTAGATGTGACACCAACGAGTATTACAGTTGTCTATAAGGGAGGCAATGCTAGTCTTTACAATTCTGTTTACATGTGGCGCAATGCTAATCATCACAATTCTGTCCAGATGTGACACAAGTTAGTATTACATTTGTCTGGATGTGACGCAATGCTAATCTTCACGATTCTGTCTAGATATGACGCAATGCTTATCTTCACAATTCTGTCTAGATGTGACGCAATCTAGTATTACAGTTGTTGAGATGTGACGCAATGCTAATCTTCACAATTCTTCTATCTGAGTGTGACACATGGCTAAACTTCACCAAGACAGACTGTAAATGCCTACATTGGAGGCACAGCAGAAGTGCAAACACCTAGATTTGAGGTATCTGAATAGATGGAGAACGCCTAAGTATTGGAGACAACAGTGAAATGAGAGTTTATTATACAGCAGTGAAGGTGTATTCTTTACTAGCTGGCTGATTCTGGTATGCTTATGTTGTATAGGTAATAAGGGAAAAAGGGCTTTTTGGAATACAGTGATTGCTGCCCAGATCACACTTATCTTGTCAGTATTGTCAGTCGCTGCTGGTTGAAAGCCGGGTACTGGTTTCTCAGGCCAACATGGGCAAACACGGTCTGGAGATGCTTCTTTGGGAGCTGCCCTTTGCCTTGACACCTTAGCCGAAAGGGCTGCACGGGCAGTGGGCTTCCCTAGGGCGTGTGGTTAAAAGCCTACCTCCTGGAGGGAAACAGCCAATCACGGGCAAGGGGTAGGGGAGAGGTCACACAGGTGCAGCAGAGAAATGAAAAAAAGTTCAGAAGGCAAATGGAAATGGCTGCCAGGAACAAATGCAGGAACACACCTGACTTTTCCAACCAATTGCAAGGGGGAGGGTGGATACAGGAAGAAAGCCAGAAACAAAAAAGGACTAAACTCCAGGGACTTCACACTCTAGATGCAGGCCACCTCAGAAAAACGTGATGAGAAGCCATAGAAACACAAGAGAAAACAACCACACTAGCACAAACTAGTCAAAAACATGATTGAAAAAAACACACAAATCCCTCCACAGGAGAACATGAAACAGGTCAAAAACGAATTACAATCAATGTACACATACTCACTGAGCATCAATCGGCCCATAAGGCTGTTTTCCAAGTAGTTTCCCAAACAGAGGAGAACCTTAAAGAGAGCCTTAAAGAATGCCTATTGTAACTGGGTGAAAAAGGGGCATTGGGTCAATAATAATGCAACTATGGCTACGATCCTTTCCAGTGGGAACACACACAGCATCTGGGCTATATTGGGCGAATCCAAGGGAAATACTAACAACAATATGATAAATCCCATCAAGAGCAGTTAATGGGTAATGTTTTTGGGGAATCGCAATGTAGTTGCGCAGGAACCCACAGCCGGAAGGGGTGGACCTCAAACTATCAGGGACAGCAATCAAGATCACAGAGGAGGACATTTATAGGAAAATTAAGAGCTTGAAATCCTTCCGCGAGCCAGGGTCAAATGGCTTGGCCATCGTGGTTCTGCGCCATAACTCTTTTTTTGGTACTTACTTAAAATATTGTTCGACAAGGTGCTTGTGCAAGGCAAAATCCTACTTCCTGGCAAACTGCTCATTTGGTCCCGATACTGAATAAAGGCTCTCCTTAGATCCAGGCAAATACCGGTTACTATCTATGCTGGATTCCTTGGGGAAGCTGTTCGCTTCATTTTTACTTAAAGACCTTCAACACTGGGCTGAAGACAAAAATATATTGGACAAATTCCAGAGTTGTTTTCATGCTGAGTATTCTATGGTCCATAACCTCCACCTCCTCGACCATAGGGTTGAGCAGGCACAAGTAACTAATAGGCCCCCCTGTACGCAATTTTTATCAACCTCAAAGCAGTCTTCGACAATGTTAAGAGAGAGTTGCTATGGAGGAAATTAGATCTCTTACACTGTCCTCTGGGTCTTCTTTATTTCCTGAAATTGCTCCACAGTAATAATATGGTTTGCCTTAGGCTGGATAATAATGGAACAATGACGCCTCCTGTTATGCAAAATGTTGTACTTAAGCAAGGTTTTGTAACCACACCAATTTTGTATAAGCTTTTTGTTTCTGATCTCTTGGACTACCTGGCTTGGATTAAAGCCTGGTCCCCGAAGATTGCGACTCTCATTGTCGGGTCCTGGCATACACTGACGACTTGGTCTTGTTGGACCACACTTTCAATGGTATTCAACGTACTGCCAGAGGCCTGTGGGACTATGCAGAGAAAAAATGGATAAGTCATCAACAAAGATAAACCCAAATTATGCAATTTACAGCAAAGCAAATAGCAAGACCTTGGGCCTCATTATAAGTTTGGCGGTAGCCTTTCCGGTAAAACTGTCAGGCTGCCGCCAAACTTGTGATTTTTTCTGGCACCTGTGAATGGGCAATCACTGGGGCATTCTGGCCCCGCTGGACCCGGTATTTGCCCATTCGCGGATGCCGGAAAAAAATGCTCCCCATTCCCATTTGAGCCCAAAAGGGCTCAAATGGGAATGGGGAGGTCGGATGCACCGGCACCATTCAGAATGGTGCCGGTGCATCTGACATGCTCTGCTTGCGGGTGCCGATCTGCCCGCCAGGTCAGACCTGGCGGGCAGAAAGGCACCAATGAGCACAACTCGTAGTTTGCCAGTCTGGGAACTACGGTACCGGCAAGCTTACCGGTACCGTAGTTCCCAGACCGGCAAACTTGTAATGAGGTCTCTAGTCTTATTTTGAACACTGAGATTATGAATGCTCCAGTATCCAAATACTTGGGGATAGGGTTTGAATCTAGAAGGGGTTATAAAATCTGCATTGAGACCCGGGTAAGAAAGGCTATCTAACTTACAGCACTGATTAGTCAGTTTGCTAGGATAAGGGTGGGCTTTTTCTTTCTGAATGATAGATGCAGGGACCCACTCAGGGAACATCAGGGTCACTCCACATCAGGGCCAGTTTGTCCTGGGTACATAGAGGATCTTGTAGCCCTCAGGGAGGAGAGCATTGAAACTTGTGACAGAGCTGGCAGTGAACAAAGCCTCAGTGAGAGCGGGAACACAGTCTTCAAGGAGGTGGCAGATGTCAGAGAAGTGTTTGACAGCAGAACAAGAGTTGAGAGTAGCAATGTGCACCAGATTTCCACTTTTGAAAGACTACCGGGGTGGGTATTAGACAGCTCTGGGTATTAGACAGCTCCATATGCAATGTCTGGTCCCGACCGTCATATATGGATTGGAGAGCTTAATAGAAATTGACCTTGACTGGCTACAACTAATTGAGGGTAGATTCTGGAGAAGGGTATTGGGCCTACCAAGCTGCATTGCCATGGCTATCTTGAGATTATAATTAGGTATACATTCTCTTAAATCTATGGTTTTGAAGAAGAGAGCTATTCTAATTATAAAACTGATGACTGGGCCTTCAAATGCATTACTAAATACTTTGGGCATTATGATCCGGGGATCGGAAACTAAGTCTGGCCTTAGCAGGGGAATGGCCTCACTCTTCAAGGAAATTAGCTGGACTCCTATTTGGGGGAAAGACAGTTCCAATATCTGATGGCGCCTCACTAAACATCTGGACCTATGGGACTGGAGTGAAATTTTAAATTATCTGAGCTCCCTGAAAAGTTATACTGTTGTTGCAGATGTTCTTTACACCTATGAAAAGATGCAACCCTATCTAGCACTCTGTCCATCTAGGCCATTGAGGATATTTATTCTTCTACGGAGAATCAATAGGCTTCCGGTGTTGGACGTAGTGGGCCCTTCTATGGCCCTGCCTGTATCAGAACGCTCTTGCTGGATTTGTGGTAATAGAGCAGTACATGAGACAGCCATACATGTTCCTACTATGTGCAGCAGCTTGGAGCAGGTGCACTTGAAACATCTCATTAAGTTTGTCCACCTTCAGGACTCGATTAAAGGTTCCACATTTTGGAAGAACTGCATAAACAAGCAAAGTAGGAGTAGGCATATTGCTCTTTCTAGGGTCTGGAAGGTGGTGAAGACACATTTAAATCTGGCTTAGAGTGGAAACCACAAATATATCTGATTTAATATTTATTTAATATGTATTCCAACACTTGTAACACAAATGTTTAATAAAGAGGCGTATTAATCAAAGCAGGGTTACTAGTCGGGTAAAGGAAAACCAGGGATATATGCAGTGCACAGTATGCACTGAAAAAGAGATGGCGAATGATACTAGAAAGATAGGTGAACGTGTATGGGTAGATGAGGGTATATTTGTTACACCTGATGATGATTTGATGACCTCGAGAACGGTTTATTTTATGCATTTGACCATTTCTCAATGTTCCACGTAATATTAGATATGGAATTAATAATACTAATTTCTCTATCTAGTATTATGAATATGAATAGGAAGGCGATAGACTCGGTTTTTAAGGCTTTCAATGTTCATGAAATAGATTTTGCTTTGTATGATATGTATTGTTTGTTGGTACTGTTATCTGTATGATATTCTGTAATGCTAGTATCACTATATACTATGATATGAATGCATTTTTCATGTAGTACACTATTTAAATGATGAATGTACATGTGTAAAGTTTTAATTTAAAACTATAACACATTAAATAAATAGTAAATAGCACAAACGAGTCAAAAAACGACTGAAAGAAACACACAAACATCTCCACAGGATCACATGAAACAGGCCAAAAACAGATTACAATCAATGTACAACTACTCACTGAGCCTCAACCAGCCCTTTAAGGCTGCATTCCAAGTGGTTTCCTTGGAGGATCCTTCTCGACTGCAGTCCAGAAGGCAAGTGGAAGTGGCTGCCAGGAACAAAGGCAGATACACACCTGACATTTCCAACCAACTGTAAGGGGGAAGGTGGGGACAGGAAGAAAGCCAGAAACAAACAAAGGGCTACCGCCCAGGGACTGCACACTCTAGATACAGGCCAGCTCAGAAAGATGTGGCGAGAAGCCACAGAAACACACAGAAGCCCACCAGAATAGCCCAAACTAGTCAAAACACGATAATAAAAACACACAAACCCCTCCACAGGATCACATGAAACAGGACAAAAACGGATTACAATCAATGTGCAACTACTCACTGAGCATAAACCGGCGCCTAACGCTGCTTTAAAGTGGTTTCCTTACAGGAACCTTCTAGATTGCAGTCCAGAAGGGAAGGGGAAATGGCTGCCAGGAACAAAGGCAGAGACACACCTGACTTTTTCAACTAATTGCAAGGGGGAGTGTGGGGACAGGAAGAACGCCAGAAACAAACAAAGGACTACACCCCAGGGACTGCACACAATAGATGCAGCCCAGCTCAGAAAAACGGGGTGAGAAGCCACAGAAACACAAGAGAAGCCCACCAGAATAGCACACGCTAGTCAAAAAACAATTTGAAAAAAACATATAAACCCTGTGTGTGCTCTGAATCAGAAAGAGAAGGATGCGTGCAGGCACAACACTGAAGTAGGTCCAGAAGGAAAAAGGTTGCAAATGACTGTACAAGATGTGCAGACAGTCAATGAGATGCTGAAAATAGCCCTACAAGAACAGGACATTGGTTCTAATTAAAAATTGTGAATGGAGGATAGCACAGGGGCAACGTGATGGTCTATGACGCATGACCACGCAGAGGCACAGAGGGTTGAATCCTGGCTCCGTGCTTAGAAACAAAACTCAGGTATTAAGCGTGTTATAAAGACCAAGACATTGTAGTAAGGAAACGTGATCTGCACCAGGATATTTGAAAATTAAGTTCTCAACAGGGAATTCATGAAAAATCATGATAAAAAATTAAAACAACAGTATAAAAATGGGTTGCAAAATCATAGGTTCACCACTTTGCAAAAAGATGCAGAACACATGTTGAAAATGTTGGCATCAAATGACTCGAGAGCCCTGTGCTTGGTATTGAATGAGATAGGAGGGAATCAAGGAGCTCTGCAAAAAAACACAGCGCAAGAAGATGCCAGACTACATTTTTTTGGTTCTCTCTTTGGCAAGAAAATCAGAGATAACTCTTATGAACCTCCATCTTTAATTGAACGATGGAAGTAGCCTTTCACAAAAATGAAAATTATAGCAATAATCAATAAAGCCAGCAATTCATGTGCCCCAGGCATCTCGAAGAAATGTTAACCAAAAGAAAAATTCCTGGAAGAAATCAGTAGACCTTGCTCAGGTTTTGTACAGTGTGGTTAGAGAACTACTTTGGAAAAAAAATGGTAGGATGGAAGTCCCCAGACCACTTTTAGCTCTGATCAGAGCTTTATATACAGATACCTCTCTTAATATAAGACTAAACATAGACAGACTATTAAGAAAAAACATAACCTTTTTTTGGCCTGAAACATCGATGCTCGTTAGCCACACAATTGTTTAAGTTGTTTATATCTGATCTAAAAGACGTTAATAGTGGCCGACGCCTTTACCCCTAAAATAAATGAGAACACAAAGAGCTGGATGCTATATGCCAATGACAACATCATTTTAGATGAAACTCCCATTAGACTTAAAAGAAATTGAATTTATTAAACGTGTAAACCAAAAGAAATTCCTTCAAAATAAATATCTCAGCATCTGTAGTATTGGTGTTACAACGAACAGGTGGAAAAAAGGTAAAACAAAACCTCCGATGGTATCTGGGAATGGAGCCAATGGCCCAAGTGAGTAACATGAGATACCTTGGGATGGACATAAATCAGAGTATATGCGACAAGCCTCGCATTGAGGAACTAAGATCAAAGACAAAAAACATCGCCACCCAGGGAGTCATAATACACAAAAAATATGGAAAGTTCTCCCGGTTGCCGGTAATAAAATATTACAGACACAAAGTGGTGCCAATTCTATCATATCAAGCAGAGACTTCTATTTGCCTTCCTTGGAAGAAATGGGCATTGTTAGAAGGTCTGTTCTGGAAAGAAAATCTTCAAATTACTGAGAGGTGTACCTATAAGCATCATAAGGCATGAACTTGGGTTAATTTCAATCCACTCAACTGTCGTATGGAAAGCTGTATCCTTCTTTCGAAAGCTTATCATGCCAAAGCCACTAATCCAATTTCAAATTTTTGAATGTAGTGAGAAAAATCAATAGGACAGGGTACAAAGCCTATGGTTTCAAAGATGTCAAACAATTCTTGATGTGGCCAACATAAAGGTGTAGACTCTAGCATCAAACTCAGAGCAGCGAAAAAAAAAAACTATGGTTCTGGACACAAACAGAAACAGACAAAGCTTCTTATAAATTATACGAAAACCTAAATCTAGATGTCAGAGCAGTGAATGTACTCCCTAAATACGTGCATTAGACTGAATTTGCTTCCGACCAATCAAATAATTAATTTGTGGAAACTGAACTCTGACAGAACTCGGGTCTGCAGACTGTGGAAAGCCACGGAAGAGACATTAGAACATCTTACTCGACGTTGCCGAAAACTCAGATTACTGAGAACTAAAAACCTAGGGCCTCTAAAATCCAAAATAGCCTCACGAAGCGCATCTGAGTGGTGGTAGTTCATGTGTAGGGGAGAAAGTTGTAAAATTACGTTTTTATTGACACTGTTTTTAGACAATCTATTCCCTCAAATGCAATGATCTCTCTTTTTTTCTTTTAAAATTCAATGTTTTGTACGTAAGAAATTTAACATTGTAATTTTATTTATGCTCTTTTCATTCTTCAAAAATCTTTCTCTTCCATCTCTATTCCGTTCTTGTCCTTTTTGTATAATTTTGTAAAATGGTAAAGGTTTGAAATAAACCATATGCCAATATTTTTTTTAAAACCATCTGCCTTCCAAACTTCGTGAGAGGACAAGGATAGGTGATAGAAAAGCTGTTACAGAAGATGGGCGAGACCAAGAGCACCATAGAGGGGTGTAGGTAGAAAGGAGAGGGAAGAGCGAGAGTGAGAAGAGAGCTGAGAGGAAGCACAACGCAGAGCTACGCCACACAGGATGCACCGGGTGGGGACATAGCGAGGAGGTGTGACACAGAGGGAGGAACAGTAAGGAAAGCAACAGAGAAGCACAAGCACGTGAACTTAACAGTGGGAGTGAACATGTCGGGGAGTGAGCAAAGGAGGCAGACAAAAGGGGGCAACAGGACTAGAGATGGGGAGTCTAGTGAATAACAACCAACATTTGGACGCACAGAAAAGCAGGATCCCAGAAGGGTACAAAGGCCTGATGGGCACCAACAATAAGCCAACAGTAAACACAGTGGTGGACCCTAGAGAGGCAAATAGTCTAAAGGGGCACAGCAGCAGCAGTGTAAGTAAAACCAACAATAAACCAGCAGTAAACACAGGGGAAGGAACCTATAGAGGGGAAATGGTCAGGAGGGCACAACAGAAGCAGAGTGTAAGTACAACCAGGAACAGCACACCTATAGGGAGAAAAGGCAAAGTAACAGCCAGGAACAGAAAGTGAGGTAACCGTGAGAGGGGAAGCCTAATGCTCCAACAAGAAGCCAATGGTACACCCACACCATTTGAGCTGATTTCCGGCTTGCCAGCATCTTTGTTGCAGGCCTTCATTGACAGTCTACCGACCCTGTGGGGCTCATCAAACTGTGACCTTCAAATACTGCACTGCACTGCTTGACTCACTGCACATCTAGTCACCAGCATCTTCTCTGTTGAACTGTCCCTCATGGTAATCACAATGCACACTTCCTTGAGCACCTCTTCGAACCGCAATGAAGTTCAGCTCAGCGCTGTTACATTGCTAGCTGAACTCATCACATGTTTGGCTTGAACCAATCACTCATTGCCAGACCTCATCTTGAACCGCTGGAACCACCACATCCCGCATCAATCTGACCCAGTGGTTAGCGAATGACTCAAATGGGCTCAACTTCGAGTTGTCGTCTTGTCGAATCGCACTTCAGATCATCAGGATTAAAGTTTTGATCCATCACAGGATCTCGACTTGAACTGCTGGAGTGTCACACACTGACCCTAACCAGTGTGGCGGGTCAAAAGATGAAAGCTGACTCATTGAGGACATTTTAATATGGTATATATTAAAGAATAAGCTCTAACTTTACCTATACTTTGGGGTGCTCCCTACTAGATAAATTAAGGTGTTTGTCAGTCGTCTGTGAATGTCCAAAAAGAATCTGTCCTCAGTCCAAACTAACCCTAACTGACCCTACCACTATTCTTCTACTGGGCTTTGCTGCAGGCAAACCTATTTTTCTTTATTCTGCTTAAGAAGGGATCTTTAAATAGTCCTTTGTGACTCCTTTAATCAGTTCTTGTAACTCTTTCTTTTGTTTTTTTTTCTACTCAGGTTAGTTGTCCTTCTCTTATACTGTAACCATAATATTCTTTCTCTTTATGGTCTCTGTCCTTAGACATATGAATCACCTTGGCTTTCTCTCCAGGCATTTCACATGTGCTTCTTGTCTCTCTTTAATCTTTTAGGTTCTCTGGTTTCTCTCACTCCCATCCTTCAATTCCCTGGCTTCCCAAGATATATAGACCTTATCTTGACTGAAATGAGTTTGATCTCTTGATTCCCAATGTATATTTTCATTAACTTGACTAGGATGAGTATGAATTATCCCATAATGATCTCTTGGTTGCCTCCCGGGTCTCCTGTTTTCCTCTTTACCTTTTCTTCTCAGGTGTAATGTCACCGGGTTCTCTCTGCATTCAGAGTTTGCTGTAATCTTGGCCTGCATTGCTTTATTGCCTCCTTCAATGTGCCATCCTCCGTACTCTCCTGGATGGACCTCCAATTCGTCAGATGTCGGGATGGTAGGTGGCTCCAACAGTATAATGGCTTTGATGTTGTTTCAGGGACGATAGGTACACCATAGAATTTCTGTGGTCATGCCACCAGTGGCTGCCTCTCTTTCTCTCTCTGGTTCTCAGGACGCAGTGAATCCAGCGTTCTGCTTGTGGACTGCGAGCAGTTTCGAAACTCGCCGGTTTCCTCCAACTCAGAGTCTCCTCCCCTCTCTGATGCTACATTGCCATGGCACTTCTCTGTCTGACTTTCACATCTCTCTCTCCGCTCATTGCAGTATCTCTCTCTGGGTCAGCTGCTTCATCTCAATTAAATGGAATTATCCATTTAAAGGGACATGCACTGCTTCTTGGTGACAGTAACACAGGGCTGTTCTCTCTCTGTATATACATTTTGGCATGAATGGGATATCTTTTTGGGAGTTCCCAAATAGGAACAGGAGTCCTTGTCCTCAAAGGGGGAGTCTCTCCTGTAGAGGTCCCACTTGCCTTCACCCCTAGGGAGGGTGTTGTGAAGCGGGCTAACCTCGCTAGCCTCACAGGAGGCGTGCTCGTCCTTGCAGAGAAGAGACAAATTCCTGCGATTCGTCACACCAGCAGTTATCACATCTTGAACGGGACACGAGCTTTGAAGCGACCTGGTGAGTAGACAGAACCTCCTTGCTCGTATGCCCGCCTCAAACTGCTCCAAGCTACTGTTTTGAACCAGCTCGATACCTTGTCCACGCTTGAAATTACATAAACCATTGCACCCAAACGTGGATCGGCTGGCTCACACAGAACCAAAAAGCTTGGTTTAACATTGTTGAAATACTGAGAACCGTGAAAAAAGGTACTACCGACTATTCACTGCCCCCTTGGTCCAGGTTTGGGTCCTGGACACTGGTTAGGTCATTTGAATCCTCTTTTGAAGAAGAACATATCCTTTTTACAAACACTGGGCCTCATTATGAGTCCGGCGACAGCCATGCTGGAAAAAACGGCAGGCTGCCGCCGGACTCATAGTGAATTACTGCCTCCGTGATTGCCTGAATCCCCGGGACATTACAACCCCAGTGACCCAGTAATTCCAGAGGCAGAATTCCATTAATCCCCATTCCCACGGAGTCCAGGATGGGGACCATGGAAACACCGGCACCGTAAATAACGGTGCTGGTGTTTCCATTTCCGTCTGCAGGTGGGTGCCGTTACTCCCGCCAAGCCAGTCCGGCAGGTTCATAATGAGGCCTACTGTGTTTTTTTACTTGCCTTTCAATCCTGATTCATTATTCAGAGTGCTGCATCCCTCTGTGCATGTTCTCTGTTCTTTCCTCAGAGGTGGGTTTTCTGCACTGTTTTTCTATTTAATTATTATTGCACATGGTGTGTTTAAATAAAGTATATATTTTTATGAAAACTTGATTGGACATTCCTTTATTTTGGACTATTATACTTCTGTGTTTTAGTTGTTACTGAATCACATTCATACCCTCTTGAGAGTATAGCCTTCCTTTGGCCCACGTTACCACAAAAGGCAAATGATGTATATCTTTTAACTGCCTGTTTTACCTTTATGATTGGCTTCACTCTTGGTTTATAGCTGAGTAGGTGCACTAGCCTCAACGCATCCTTCGACTCCGGCAGGGCAGAAATCAATTTGGCACAAAGTGTGCAGACACCATCTGATCAAGATGGTGCGCACCCAACTAATGGTTTGGCCAGGTAGTTCCCTTGACCGATGCATCTTAGAAAGTCTTGGATATGCTGGCAATGACTATTATCAAATGCCCGGATTAAGCCAATGTCAATGGAAACAAAGGGAACTGAATACACCTGGGTTTGTCATCAGGTCGGTGCATTTTACTTGTTTAGCTTCTACAGGTGTTTGGAGAATGATTCCATCGCTTGTAACTAAATTGGTAACGGTGACCATTCTGGCAATTACCATGGGAGCACTACAGCATGTAATATTAAATTGGATGATGCTAAAGAGTGAGAATATGCTCATAAAAGTTGTAATGCTCACAACACTCTAAGCACAGACTATGGGCCTCATTCCGAGTACGGCGCTAACCAATGGCGCTATTAACGCCTTGGTTGACGCCGTACCCGGACCGGCAGCGCCTTGGTGGATGGCGGAATTACCGCCCCATTCCAAGGTTGGCGGGGCGGTAATTCCCCATTCACCAAGGCTCTTCCCCATTCCCAAATGAGCCCCCATAGGGCTCAATGGGAATGGGGAAGATGCAAATAACGGTGACCGTTCATTACGGTCACCGTTATTGGCTTGGAGGCCCCTTTGCGCCCTCGACTTTAACACCTGCTCAAAGCAGGCGTTAAGGGCGAGGGCACAAAGGGAACTCGGAGTATGGCGGTAAGGGATTACCGCCACCGGTCTCGTTACCGGTGGCCGCTATTCCTTACCGCCATACTCGGAATGAGGCCCTATATATTAAAGCCAGTCAAAATGGATATATTTATGTGACCTCTTGACACTTTACTTAAGGGGTTCTAATTAGCGATGAGGAATCCATGCAGTGCTTGACTCGAATGTGTGTACACACACTGTAAACAATGGTTAATCTCCAGCCATTCGAACCTCATATAGGAATGGCTCATAAGTGGACTCAAGCTGAATTGATACATTTCCTATTTGACTTATACGCAGCTCAAATCAGTTCTATCCACTTAAAGCTAATAGGTCACTATCGTTGAAATTGAGCTAAAGCTTTTCGAGCAATATGCGCGATCCCCAGCCGCACGCCAGTGTAATTGTGCAAATGCACCTCGCATTCCCTGGCCGCACCCGAGCCAAATCAGGTGAAAATGCTGTGCGTCCCCCGGCCGCACCACAGCATAATATCACAAAAACACCTTGCAATCCTTGGCCGCACCCCAGCCAAAACGTGTGAAAATGCTGCGCGATCCCGGCCGTAACCCAGCGTTATAGCACGAAAACACCTTGCAATCCCCAGCCGCACCCCAGCCAAATCGCGTGAAAACTCCACACGATCCCATGCCACACACCAGCGCGAAAACATTGCATGAAAACTCTGCATGACCCCCAGCCACCACCCAGTGCAATCGGGCGGAAACACCTTGCAATCCCCAGCCGCACCCCAGCCAAATTGTGCGTCTGCACCTTGCAATCCATGGCAACAAGACCCCTCCTGACAGGACACCCACACCCCAGCCCCCATCCCCCGTGATGCCACACTGCCGCCAACCCCCCCAACATAGGACACCCCCACCCGAGCCCCCATCACCCGTGATGCCACCCTGCAGGCAGTTCTCTCCACCTGGGATACTCCCACCCCAGCACCCATTACCCATGATGCCACCATGCCGGCAGACCCCTCCACATGGAACACCCCAGCCCCCATCACCTGTGATGCCACCCTGCAGGCAACCCCCTCCACATCGGACACCACCACCCCAGCCCCCATCACCTGTGACCCCACCCTGCAGTCAGCCACCTCCACATGGGATACCCCAGCCCCCATCACCCTTGATGCCACCCTGCAGGCAGCCCCCTCCACATGGGACACCCCCACCCCAGTCTCATCACCTGTGACCCCACCCTGCAGGCAGCCCCCTTCACATGGAACACCCCAGACCCCATCCACACGGGACACCCCCACTGCAGCCCCCATCACCTGTGACACCACCCTGCAGGCAGCCCCCTCCACCTGAGACAGCCCAGCCCCCATCACCCGTGACGTCACCCTGCAGGCGGCCCCCTCCTCATGGGACACCCCAACCCCAGACCCCATCACCTATGACCCCACTCTCAATGCAGCCCTATTCACATGGGACACCCCCACCCCAGCCCCCATCACCTGTGACCCCACCCTGCAGGCAGTCTCAGCCACATGGGACACCCCCACCCCAACCCCCAACACCCGTGATGCCAAGCTGCAGGCAGCCCCCTCCACACGTTACACCCCCACCCCAGCCCCCATCACCCGTGACCCCACCCTGTAGGCAGCCCCCTCCACATGGGACACCCCAGCCCCCATCACCCGTGACGCCAACCTGCAGGCAGCCCCCTCCAAACTGGACATCACCTGCAGCCTGGACGCTGACATAGTGACACATCATCACTCCATCTCAAATATTCACTGGAAAATGTATCCTGCAATCACAAATAAATGCATACACCTTGCCCACATACATGAGTGTGGCAGCTGCTCAAACACAATTGCTGACCGTAACCATCTCCCAACATACACATGTAACAAGTTAAAGGTAAAGTGAGGCCCTGCTGTCCATGTGATAATGTCATCTCACAAATCCCCATGGAGAAATAGTCAGACGATGACAGATTAAAAAGTAGCCTCAATGTGTGCCACATGAACAGACACTGCCCAGATGTATCACAGCTACTCAATGAGCTGCTATTACCAGAAGAGATTTCCTAATAAAAACATCACTCTTCCTCCCATGTGTGAAGAATATGATATGGAATCATATAAAATGATATGGCATTCATAATGTTTGAAGGCGCAATGAGTCAGGGGAGGGGGAACCGAGTGAATACAGACACCGATCTTGCTAGCCCAGGTGACATTGAGATGGCGCAAGTGCATTGAAAGTAGGGAAGGTGTAAAGTGCAGAGGGTAGGCGCGGTACAGTACATGGGAAGGACAGCATAAGAAATACAACAACAATGAAAACATCAAAGTGCAGCCCGCTGGTGGCAAGTGCAAGGTTAGGTGCAGACATCAGGTGTCAAGTGCAGGTAGAATGCTGTAGGAATATAGAAAAACATTACAGTGCGGGGGATGCCAGGGAGGCATTGAGGGTGTGCAAGTGGTGGGTGAGGGGACCTTGTCCCAAGATCAGAGGGTAGCCAGGCGACCAGTGCAGATTCCGACAGTTCAGCAGGGGAGAGGAGGACAGAAATCACAAGCAAAGAGGAATGACTTGAGTTCTGATTGATTACATGTGCTCCACGAACTGTGACTGCTGCATTGGTCTGCCGATGTGTAAATCCAAAGTAATGCCAATATTGTATGGCAGTGCAAGAGGTAGACCAACACCAGAGACAATGATAATTACACAAAGACATGCTGGTGAAGGTGAATGCACGACATGTGTGTTACACAGAATCAAGCAAATCATGTGCCAATATCCTGAATATGGAACGCTCCCACAGTCACCTCACCCACCTCCCTCACAAACACAGTGAGGGCCATACACAGTGATGCTGCACATGTGAAAGCAAATGCCATTTTACTGTGCACAACCAAACTCCCCCTTAACACTCCTCCACCAGTCAGCCACATGTGTAGATTCACCGTGCAAATGGATACCAAATATGACACATGCATGCAAGTAACCACACACATGATCAACGATGGTCAGAATCAGGGACTCTAAACGGAATAACAAACTGGCACACTGCCAAAAAAACTATGAGAAACAATGACTTTGAGTTAAGAAAATATATTATATAGAACAGTTGTATTGTGCTCATACGCACTGTAAATTAAAGTTCAAAATATGTACATTAAAAAAAAGAATGCAAAAATGTCCATGTTCATAAAAATTATTTACAATACCAACACAAATGAAAAAATAACCATTACTGCATGGTGAACACAAAAAAAGGCCAATACAACTATTTACACAATAAACACGGAGTAATATCCAAGGAAACCCACACATGAAGATCTATGTACAATAAAACAGAGTAATGTCCCAAAGCTCCAAATAATACATAAAATCAATGGAAATTTATATCTAAAAAACGATGTACAAAGGCAGCGGACTAGTCCTCATCCTCACCAATGTTGCTCAATGTCCGGGCCAGGGCATCATCGAGCACTGTGTCCTCTTCCATAATATGTGCCCCCGTTTGCTCCTCAAGGACTTGCAGGTCCACCAGCATGGCCCTCTCCCTCAACTCCCAGTCCCCGCAAGCCTCCTCTAGGATGCAGTGCAGTCTTTGCCCTGGCCATGGTGAGTCTTGCCTCCCAAGCCCGCTGCATCTCTGCCCCAATTCGCTGCCCATATTGCTTCCACATGGAAGACATCCTCAACCAGAGCTCCACATTTGTGTCCTGCCTGACGCCGGATACCGGCCCCCTTTGGATGGCATGCCCTGAGTCACGAAGCCTCCTACTCAGAGCCTGCTGCTGGCTTATTGCCCGGTGCCTGCGTTGCATGGCTACCATGTGGGTTGATGAAATTACCCGGGGACGTCTGACATGTGCCCTGCTCCTGGGTGCCTGCTCTCCCTCCATTGCCATAGCTCCTGTTCTAGCCTGGATCGGCTGATCCAATGTTGACTCCCAACTCAGGCAGGGATGTGATCTCCCCCAGATGGGCCGACATGGTTGGGACAGGTACACAGGGGCCCTGGTGGTATCTGGGCTAGAAGGCACACGGGAGGAAGACTGGCACACAGAGGAGCAAGACGAGGAGGGGGTCACATAAGTGGCCAGCCCACACAGCCAATTTCGAGACCAGGAACATTGCTAGCCAGTTCAGGAGATGCGAGACCTCATTGTGATGATGTGCACGCCCACAATTGTAAGCCTGCACATCATCACGAATGGCGCCTGTATGCCTCGCAATACCAGCTAGCAGGGGTTCCACTCTCTCTCGAATGGCCAGCTCCGTAGGCATTGGGGTGTCGGTTTGTGTGGAAACATCCAACACCTGCGGATGGGTCAGGCCTGGGCCATTCCGGCAGGTGCCTACTGGTGCAGGCGCTGGCCCAGGGGCAGGATTTGGTACAGGTACTTCCACAGTGACCTGCACTGCCCCTGAGTCTTGACTGCACCAGTCACACCCACATCATCACCCTGCTGGGCCCCATGGACTGGGCTGATACGGCTTCCTCCTCCTCCTCCTCCTCCCCCACCAACCTGGTGTCTTCCGCAGTGGATTGCCCTTCTGTGAGCTCACAGGTACCCCCTTGGCCGAGGAGTCAACGTCCACCTTCACCCTCTTGGAGCTTCCCTCAGCAGCTGTGGCTGATGTTTGAGACAAGGCACCAGTCTCCTCGCTCTTGGATGATGCTTATGCCAGGGGGAGTGATTAGGCCTTGCGTCTCTGCCCGGTGAAGGCATCCCTGCAGACTTGCTCCACAGCACTTTCTCCACCCTCTTCTTCCAACGCCGCTGTGGATAAGGAGACATAGAACACAATCATCAGGGTACTGTACCTATGTGTGTTTGGCACAAAACATTTGCACATGAAGTACACTGCCAAAGGTCACAACCATCATCACCCTCCACAACACACAGGTACATGCAATGTACATACATTCCTGTCCTTCACAGCAGACAATCACATCCTTGCACATGGCACTGTTACCACCTACAAAGTGTGCATGCTACACACACATGCATCATGGGACATACACATGTCATGCACACACATCACCTGACAGTCCTTCATTTTGGCATCACATCAGAGTGCCCTCAACGTCAATCAGGCAGCAAGAGTAGGGCACACATTGAAATGCACAAGTTACATCCATCCAGCAGTGATGGCCAGTAACACAGTCAGAGCTCAGACACATACTCATGTACACCATGCCTGTTCGTCAACACCCATGTGTAACACCTCTCCCACAGGCACGTCTCAGACACTTGTAAGAAACCACGTGCACGTCGTAATATGCTGCAATACAACAAACATTGCAAAAGTAACACCGTTGTGATCACGCATGCTTCATTGAACACATGTTCAGCACTGTCTGGGACATGCACATAGACATCCGTACAAGAGGCATACTTGCCATAAGGCCAAGGTGCACACCTCCACCATACATAAACATGCACATGCACAGTGGAGGACAGCAACACATGGACACTCACCTGACGACTCCAGACGGTGCTGCAAATCACTGACCTGGGTGTGCAGCGCTGGGTAAAACCTCTCCAGGACCCGCATGTCTGTGGTGTTCAACCAGCCCGGCACTCCCCCTTGTTTGGCACCAGCCTGGAAGAAGTGCTGGGCCTTGTTGTGGGTCCTGGACTTCAGGTCCTCTCAGCGCATGCGCACATGGTTTTAGTCATGGGGTGCCACCCCCTCCGTGTTGATGGCACCCATGATCTGGTCCCAGATCAGCTTCCGTCCTTCCTTGCTGACTTGCGTTGCAGGGCTAAAAAGGGCATCATAATGCCCCAGGAGTTGCTCCACCAGGATGTCAACTTCCCTGGCTACGAAGTTGACAGCCCTCTGCCTCGCTGCTGTGGGGTTGTCACTTGCCTCTGGAGATGTTTGCTCAGAGATGGCAACCCCAGAAGCAGGTGTGGGTGGGAAAGGTGGTCCTGGGGCTGGACCGTGGAGCAGTGGTGATGTACTGGCACATTGGGAGTCTTCTGAATCAGCTAAGGTGGTCACAGGGCCGAGGACAGGAGCACTGGCAATGGCTTGACAGCAGGCACTCAAAATGCAGGGCAGGTGGGCAGCAGGCACACACAATGGGCAGGCAGCAGCAGATGGCTGTAGGAGGCAGCTCGGGGCAGTAGGAGTCAGGTAAAATGGCTCGTAGGCAGGAGCACATGGGTCTTCCGTGTTACTCGCGTGGGCAGCCGGAAACAGAGTGACAGATACTTTGCGCATGCAAAATTAGCATGTACACATGAAATCAGAAGAAAGGGCTAAACGCATAGGTTACGTGACACGCGCTGGCCGTTGGCCGTTGCTGTTCAGATTTGCTATAAAGGAGTGCGTAGGAGAAAATCACACCACTTGTGCGAGTTGGAGTGGACAGACGTGTGGACTTCGGAGATTTTTTGGGTGGCAAGCATTTTGTTCACTACTGTGCAAGTGCGATTTTCTTATTTTGGTGGTGGAATTGCCTCTGCGCACACGCTTGTGTACTTTTCCTTATTTTCAGAGGCTAAAAGTGAGTCACATACTAGTATTCATGCTCTGGGTGCCCCTGTGTTTTGCATACCCCCATTGTTAACATCACAGTGGCTTTCGGCGGCTTCGCATATGCATTTTTTGTGTTGCTGGGTGCCACAGTTTCATGTTAGCTACCGAAGGATCGCACACACGCATTGTTGATTTTCTGGGAGCCTGTGCATTACGTGTCCCATTTCTTTTTCACTAGGGATCAAATTGAGCCTTGCTGGACCATACTAGTACATTTTACATCACGTACCCTGCCCCTTGACCCCAATTGCCCAGGACAATTGCTTGTTGCCCCTCCCATTGTACAGATCAATCTGTGCCATGAGTGGAAAGGGCACAAGAGGGATGGGGGGCCGAGGTGGCCGAGGTAGCCGAGGTGTCTGAGGTGTCCGAGGTGCCCAGGGTCGGGGACGTGCAGGGAGAGCTATGCCCCTCACCCAACAGGGTCAGGGAGATATAGGGGCAGCTGCTGTCCCCACCAGCCAGGGTTAGGAAGCTGCAGGGGTACCTGCAGTCCCCACCACCCAGGCTCAGGGACCACCAGCCCTCATTCACTCTTCCTCACCGTGGGGCGAGGGCAGGAGCCCCCCCAGCACCCCAGCCCAGCAGAGAAGCCACGAGACCACGAGCAACACGGACAGGGCCTGCCTGACCCTGTCCCCACACGCCGCCTGACCCACGCATGCCGGGCGCAGCGCGGGCTGAAACCGAGGCTGAGCCTCGTGAAAATCAGCTGTAACCGCCGGCAGGCGGATCACGCCGGCGGCCAGCGCAAAGGCCACTCTAAGGCCTGTTGAGAGCCTGTTGAGAGCATCAGGAGCCAGGGGCCACGGACCCTGCCCTCACCATTCCGGCCGCAACAGCACACAACGGACTAGCCCCTGAGCCGAGGAGCATCTTCTGCTACACACGGTTCGGCCGTGCTTAGATCACCCTGCCTCATCGAACTCCCTCAAAGGCGAGGGTTGACATCTTCTCACAGCCAGGTATGCCCATCGTGCACACTCATTATTGCCAGCTGTACGGCGAGTTCTGAGGCGTAACGCTTCTTAGTCTCGCCCGACCTCGTCAGATTCTTCCGCCTGGCCCAGCAATGGCGGGCGCATAGCGGCACCAGAGCGAGGCTCTGGCGCCCAGAGACCACTGTATTATTGCGTAGTGCCTTTTGGTCGCCCAGAGACCACTGTATTATTGCGTAGTGCCTTATGGTCGCCCAGAGACCACTGTATTATTGCGTAGTGCCTTATGGTCGCCCAGAGACCACTGTATTATTGCGTAGTGCCTTTTGGTCGCCCAGAGACCACTGTATTATTGCGTAGTGCCTTATGGTCGCCCAGAGACCACTGTATTATTGCGTAGTGCCTTATGGTCGCCCAGAGACCACTGTAGTATTGTGTAGTGCCTTATGGTCGCCCAGAGACCACTGTATTATTGCGTAGTGCCTTATGGTCGCCCAGAGACCACTGTATTATTGCGTAGTGCCTTTTGGTCGCCCAGAGACCACTGTATTATTGCGTAGTGCCTTATGGTCGCCCAGAGACCACTGTATTATTGCGTAGTGCCTTATGGTCGCCCAGAGACCACTGTAGTATTGTGTAGTGCCTTATGGTCGCCCAGAGACCACTGTATTATTGCGTAGTGCCTTATGGTCGCCCAGAGACCACTGTAGTATTGTGTAGTGCCTTATGGTCGCCCAGAGACCACTGTATTATTGCGTAGTGCCTTATGGTCGCCCATAGACCACTGTATTATTGCGTAGTGCCTTTATGGTCGCCCAGAGACCACTATATTCTGACATCCTCTAGGCAACTAGCGCCTTGCACTACTAGAACCATCGCTGCTCAGTCTCGCCTCCCTCCACGTGCACTACAGAGTATTCCAGCATGCTACCAGGGCTGCACCACCAGATTAGCACACTACTACTCATAGGCGCACTCCTCGCCAATGCAATATATGAACGACACTATCTACACTCGTGCTTACCTAGCCCCAGCATCATGATGCAGTCCAACACAAATTCGACACCTCACCCCAGCCCCAACACCGCGCATCCTCACACCTCTACACCTAATAGCTGCACCAGACTGTGCAGACTGAGGACACGCACACTACCTAGGTCCTTCTCATCGCAACACATCCCAGCATCACTCAGAAACTATAGATTAGGTTCTCGCACATCTGTCTCTCACAACTTTGTGGGTAGGATTCCCCACATCCCCACACCGTGTTCCAACCTCACACCCACCACTATACCATCCACCCCACCCAACTTCAAGCTGAAAAAACAAACGAAACAGCGGCCTCCCAACAGAAGTCAGGTAGCACCTACACTCAAATGCGCATTACTTAACACTCGATCGCTCACTGCCCATGCCTTAGAAATCAACGAGCTCATCTCCAGCTTCGACCTAGATCTGCTAGCCATCACAGAGACTTGGCTGCATGATGCCTCAGGCCCCGCCATTACCCTAGCTGTACCAGTAGGCTACTCCATCCTTAGACAAGACAGACCTACAAAATCAGGGGGAGGGGTTGCCATAATCTATAAAGACATCCACCATATCAGGCCCACACCCCACACATGGGAAGGGAATGCAGACATACTATCGGCCAAACTATCCCTCTCTCACAACAACACCATTAACATTCACGTCATCTACCGGCCTCCAGGACTCCCAACCGATTTTCAAGGGCAAATCACGCATATTCTCAGCGAAAACCTAAAAAAATCCACCAAAACCTTACTCCTAGGTGACCTTAACCTAGGCTATAATGACCCAAAGGACAAAACAGCAACCTCCTTCCTCAAGGACCTCTCCAACCTAGACTTCACACAAAAAATCCTGTCACCCACCCACTCCAAAGGCAGAACTCTTGACTGGCTGGCCGACCATAACTGTAACTCCTCTATCACATCCAACACATTCCTCCCTTGGACAGATCACAGCTGCATACAATTCTCTATCCCTACGTTACCTACCAGAAAAACACCAGTACATAAATCCGCCACCCTAGCCAGAAGCTCCAAAAAGTTAACTGCAGACAATCTACTCCCCCTTCTCAACACCCCATGCCTCGCCCCTCCTTTCCCTCAAGATCCTAACATCCTAGCAGACATACTCAAGGATACGCTCACCAATGCTATAAACTCCATCGCTCCTCTAGAAGAGAAAAAAGAAAAAAAATCCTTCCACTCAAACGCATGGTTCACAGAGGACCTCCAAGCTCTGCGTGACAAAAAGCGCCAAGCACTTAAAAACTGGCAGGCCAACCCATGCGACATCACCAAAGACTTATTCAAAGTCACTGCAAAAAAATACAAAACCGCCATCTTCAATGCCAAATCTGAATCATACAACCGTCGAATACTAGACTCAAAGTGCCACTCAAGAGAACTCTTCTCTATCTTTAAAGAGCTCACAGTGCCTCCCACTTCCTCTGACGAGATCATCAAGGATGAAGGCTGGTGCAACAGTATCCAAGCCGCCATGCTCAACAAAATAGACCTCTTACAAAACAAAATCCGCGACCACTACAATACCTTGCCAAAACAGAGTCGACACTTAGATTCCCAATCCCATAGCAAAACCACTAACATTCCCAAATTTGCCTTTAAAGAAGTTTCAGAACTAGAAGTCCTGGACATACTGAAACATCTGAAACCATCGACTTGCAAAGCCGATACATGCCCCCCTAAATTAATCAAGGACTGCGCTGAACCACTTGCCCCAATCATTACCGCATTCATTAATGCCTCATTCAAGTCCTGCTCTGTCCCAGACAGTCTTAAAGAAGCCTGGGTGCGCCCACTTCTAAAAAAGCCCACTCTCGACCCCACGATGCCTAACAATTACAGACCTATAACAACTGTCCCCTTCCTTCTCAAGATTCTAGATAAAGTGGCACACAGCCAAATCCAACTATACCTCGAATCTAACTCCATCCTAGGCACCAGACAGTCAGGCTTCCGCAAAGGTCATGGAACAGAGACTGCTTTGCTGGACCTAAAAAACCAAATAACCAAGATATTGGACAAAGGTAAACCCGCCCTTTTACTTCTCCTCGACCTCTCTGCGGCATTCGACCTAGTGGACCACAAGACCCTCACCTCACACCTCTCCCACTCCGCACATTTCTCTGACCAAGCCACCTCCTGGATAACGTCATTTCTTGAAGGGAGGGCCATGAAAGTCTTTTCAAACATTTCGAGCGCAACACCATCCATAATACACTGCGGTGTCCCTCAAGGCTCCTGTACAGCACCTACGCTTTACAATCTATTCACTAAGCCCCTATTCGAGAAACTTGATGCACTTGGGATTGCCTACACCAACTACGCCGACGACACCCAAGTGCTCCTCCCTCTATCAGGCTCATACCACAAAGACGCCCTAGCTCTAAAACTCATATATGCCACCATTCAAGCCTGGATGGCCACTAACGGCCTATGTCTTAACGGGGATAAGACTGAAATCCTTATCCTCGGCCAAAAATCCACACTGGCCAGGCTAGACAGCTGCTATGCCAATTTCAACATCGACAACTGCACTATCCCAGTCCTATCCTCTGTGAAAACGCTAGGGGTCTACATTGATGCAACCCTGTCCATGGACAAACAAGTTAGTGCCATTGTCTCCGCATCTGCACTAAGCACTAAACTCATCAACGCCATTAAACCATTCCTTTCCAAAGAAAACTGCCTTTCAATAGCAAGAGCTACCATAGGCGCTAAACTTGACTATTGCAATGCACTTCTAGCCGGCACCTCTGAAAAAAACCTAAACAAACTCCAGGTCACCCAAAATAACGCTCTAAGAGCAGCATTAAACATCTCCAAAAGGGACCACATCTCACTGGCAAGGCAATCAGTTCACTGGCTCCCTGTCAAAGAACGCATCACCTTCAAGGTACTGACTACTACCCACAAATGTATCCACCACACTGCACCATCATATCTCTCAGACACCATTCTCAGACAGACCTCATCCAGACCTACCAGACTCTGCTACACTAACCAACTCACTGTACCACGCATCCACAAGATTACAGCCGGGGGGCTGGGTTTCCCCTACATAGCACCAAAACTTTGGAATAATCTCCCCCACGCTCTAAGAGCAGAAGGCTCCCTCACAGCGTTTAGAAAAAAACTCAAAACCTCTCTCTTTAACTAAAATTCCTCTACCTACTGCCATTCAGGCACACACTGCTAACTATTGCTACTGCCCAAACTGTATGCATGTATGCCTCTGTATGCTGTAACTAAGACGCGCTTTCCCTGTAACCAGCGCTATTCTGTAACCAGCGCCACGATGCCTCAGGGCTGATTCTGTGCGCTTAACAAATGCGAATAAATAAAATAAAATAAATAAATAAACGGCCCAGGTTCACAGAGACGCAGAGGTAGATGTTGTCCGTGTGTCCAAGGGGAAGGGACATTCCCACATAACCCATGTCGCCAGCACCCAGGTTCCGGGAGCTACAGGCCCAGCTGCTGTCCCCACCAGCCAGGGTCATGAAGCTGCAGTCCCCACCATCCAGGCTCAAGGACCACCAGCCCTGGCTGTAGTGGTCATGGCCCAGGTCCACATAGACGCAGGGGCAGATGTTGTCTGTGCATCCAAAGGAAGGGACGTGCACTCAAAGGACCTGGCACCAGCACCCAAGTACAGCTACCTGCAGGTGCACCTACTGTCCCAGCATCAGTCGGTCATGCCAAGGCTAAGACCACTAGTGCTCCAGCCCCTACTGACCTGAGTGGTCACAGCCACACAGGGGCTGCACAACCTTCCAAGACATTAAAGCATGCAGTAGCAGAACAGGCTCAATACCAATGCATGGCACAGGAAACCGCCACATTGAGGAAGAGGACCTTCAATGGTGAAGAAAGCCAGATCCTCGTGGACTACATGGGCGTATACTATTGTGACATGATCACATAGGCAGGGAGCACACATACGCTCAGGATATAATCAACGCCTTGGGCAATGAGAGGCGCACCGCTCGTGAGGTGGTGAAACGGTGGAATGACCTGCACTGTTGAACCAAACACAGGCTAGGTAGCAACTTCACCTCTACTCTGGTGACTGGAGGTGGGTCACCACGAGAGGATGAGGCTTTCACACCACATGAAGAGGCCATTAGTGGCCATTAGTGAGTTCATTAATGTGGAGCAGGTCCAAGGCATGGGAGGCCTGCCAAATTACAAGGAAATGTCCGGTGAGTGATGAAGTGTGTGCATCCAGAATATATGTATGTCGATTGAATGAATTGAATGAATTGTTCTGATTATGTATTCCCATGACTGCCATGGGTGAACCATGTCATGGTGTACCTACCCATTCTTGTTGTCTTGCAGACTGCATACAACCAATGTCCTGCACACTGAGATTCTCATCATCACCACACCTGCTCCCTCCTTTGCTGTCACTCTCTGGCTGGCCTCTCCTGGCCCTCTTCCTGCTCCCACCTGTGATACTAGATACCTTTTGCTAATCTTTGACTCCACACTCTCCTTCTCTCCTCACATCTCTGACGTCTCTGAGAGGTCAAATTACCAACTGCACCTCCTCAGAGGTATTCTTCCTTTTCTCTCTTTCCCCCAGCAGCTCACTGTCTCCAGAGCACTGGTTCCCTCTAGGCTGGGCTACTGCAATAGTCTCTTTCTTAATTTGACTGTTTCAACTCTCTGCCCTCTGCAACTCATCCAGAACAGGACTGCGAAAATTGTCCTTTTTCTCCAGCCCAGGTATCGTATCTCTCGAGGACAATAATTACGGCACTTACTCCCAGTGGCTATGATTATTAAGTTCAAAGCCCTCTGCATTGTCCACAAGGCCTTCTGAGTCCTGGGGCCGCCATACCTTCAACTGTATCTTCCTAAATGTCTTCCTTCTCAAGCTCTTCAATCATCCCTCTCCTACTCCCTCAGGGTCAGTTGCTTCTCCTAACAAAGAGTTGGTGGTTGATGTCTTTCTTTCAGCTGGAGCCTCCCTCTGGAACTGCCTCCCTGCCTCCCTGAAACTTGAGGTGATCCTTCTCCGGTTCTGGAAGCACATCTAATACTTCCTCTTGGGTGGTGCTTTCTCTCCTCCTCTCCCCTGCTGAACTCCTGGCTGAATATGAAACTGCACTGGTCACCTGGCCATCCTCTGATCTCTGGCCCGGTCTTCTAGCCCATCATTTTCACACATGCACTGCCTCCCTGGCATCCCCTGCACTTGCTGATTGTTTACTGTATCCCTACAGCCCCCTACCAGCGCTTGACACCTGATGTCTGCACTTACCATTCGACTGCCACCAGCTGGACGCATTTTCTTAGTGCTTATGTTGTTATGTTTTTTTTTATTCCATTCCCATGTACTGCACTGCCCCCTGCCACTTCCCCACCAAATCTCCCATTCCCCTCTCCTCTGTACTTGCGCAATCTCAATGTCACCTGGCCTCATAAGATCGGTGTGTCTGGCTTCACTCTATTCCCCCACCCTTGCCTTGTCGCACCTTGTAACACTTGTGTATATGCACTTTATGAATATCATATCATGTCACATACATATACATTGTACATGGCTTTGGGACAGTAGTCATCAAGATCTGTCTCATGCTAATAGACAGTTCCGGCATGCCTATAAAACGTGGCATCTTGGTATTTACATCAGTGATGTTAGTGACTCAAATATGCCAGTCAAGTCCTTGTGTCTGAAGCCGATGCTATACACCATGCCCTGCATGCGGTGTTAAGTCCATCCATACATGTCGATGGGTGGTTTCATGCTACCCATACCTTCCATTGACACAGGCAACAGGCGCGACATTGTGCCATGACGGACAGAGCTTGTTAATGTATTGCAGGACACCAATGTGATACCTATGTATGTGGGCTATGCTATTCACATGGCGCTTCATGCATTTTTCTACGTGCAGGTGATGAGGCACTGGATGCAGAGGAGGTGGTTGAGGATGAACAGAATACTTAACCTTAACAGAGCACCAGTGGAGGACGTATTGTGGCAGCCCATGAAAATCCACTGGTGCTACAGGCCATCCTGTGCATGAATGAGTATGAGTGCACCTCTGTTGAAACCAGTGGCTCTGTTCGTGAACCGGATCAGAATTCCTCTATGCTTTCGCAGGTGCGTGCAACAAGTGTTGTTGCTGTTGTAGCCCAAGCGTCTGCAGGGGGTCATGTCCCCCCACAGGACCAGTCAGTGTTGTCACATCCGTCTCTGGTGCTTACGGCTGCAGGGTCACGCTCCACAGTATTGGTCCCTGATCCTGGGACAGCTGAGCAAGGGAGGGATGCAGTCTTGCAGCACAGACAGTGACATCACATCAAGGGCCATGCTCCTTTGGGTCAGGCAGGCGTAGGGCCCGCACACGTGGTGGCCCTGTTGCGGCTGGCTATGCAGTGTGGGAGCAGTCCATGTATACTGTTGCACAACAACATGGTACTTCCTATGAGATGTTGGCTCAGGCCATGGATAGGGTGGCCAATTCCATGATCCCACCAGCAACTCAGGTAGATCACCAGCTGTAGGCATTGTGGTCCACATGCCGCTCACACAGGCTGTACATGGAGGTCAGCAACAGGAGCCGACGGGCGGAACTCAGGTCTCTGCATGCATCCCTGCTTGCAGAGGGTCGGGCCCACAGGGAAGCCCTGAGGCAAGAGTTTCTGTCCCTCAGAGCTACACTGGCAGCACTAGAGGCAGCCTGCAGTACACAGTTTGAACAGCAGATGCAACTGTTGACTCATACCATCTCGAAAGAAGTCATGCATCCTGTGAGGTGTTTCATGCGAACCGCCGAGGCTTCAGTTGCAGATGCATTCATCTCAGTCCCACCTGGCCACTGCCATGGAAGACCAGGCCAGCGCTATATGTGGTGAACCTCCCTTACCACTACCACCTTCAAATGCTACACAGGAAGGTGGCGACAGCATTGGAAGTCCTCCCAATCGATGATAGCGATGCGGCCCATGAACCCATGAAGGGGTATTTTTTTCTGAACATCCACACATGTGGCTGTTGACGTGCACCCTGCCCCTCCACCCTCCTGGGTGGGACAACCCCCCTCCCTAGTCCAACATGGACATTTTTGCTTTTTATTTAAATGTCTTTCTCTTTCTGAACCTTGCTGACTTTACTGCCGAGTTTCCCCTAGTTATTTTAGTTGCTGTTCTAGTGCATCTGTTATTCCTTTGTTCAGAGTTAGGTTTCTGGGGTTCCAAGCAGGCAATCTGTGCACCTTCCCTTCCCTGTCTTACCTGTGATCTATTGTGAATTTATGTTACAGTGTGTTGCATTCTGTTGCCTCCAAGGACATCCACTGTAGGTTCCTGCTGGACCCATATCAGCTTTTCTCATATTAGTGCACTCCTTGTTTGTGCCTTAGGGTCCAGACACAGAAGCCACTCCTGCTTCCACTTTCCACGGGCTTGCAAGGAGTGGTGCGTGTAAAAGTAATTTACACAGAGGCATTGGGCTTCCCTTATATCTGTGGGCGGTCTCAAGTCCAACCTGTGCATTTACCACAAGTGGGATTCCTAATTGTTTGTCCGGTGCATGGTTCCCACCCCTTTTTGGTTGAACATTGAGATCCATCCTTTGTTCCTGTTCCATCGTTATGAATTGCCTTACCTCTCTCCATTTTTGTTTGACTTCCTGCTGTATGCGCTTACCTGCCCCCTTAAATTAGCATTGCCACACAAAACCTACCTGGGTGCCCTGTGCAAGTTACGACACATTGAGGTACTTGTGGAAATATGATGAGTCACTGTCAGACAGATTCACTTTTAGGCCCAGTGTTTATGGTCTGTTGTACTAGGCAATAAATGTTCCTGTCAACATTATTATGGAATTGTATGAGCGTGTGTTATTTCTCAACTTGTTCCATGCATTATTGAGTGCTTTGTGACAGTAGTAGTAATGTGTTGGCCATTTATGTATCTCGTTTGACATTGCATGCCATGGCACAGTGTGTGGATAATTTTACATGACGTGTGGGAGGGTTTATGTGACACACCAGCAATTAGATGTGTACTTTGACATGGTGTTAGTTGCATACTCCCTCTTCTATGCGTTCCTTTTGTACACACCAGATTGAATTAGTTTAAGTTCTAAGGGACACACAATGTAGCACTTCCAAGGACACATACTCAGGGTGGCTTGGTGGGCACAGATGATTGTCCATTTGTCATCACTGAATGGCACCTGGAATACGCCAGGGCTGTGTGCACTCCACAGTGGTTGGATTTTAGATGAAAAATGTAGCCACAAGCTGGGTACGGGCAACCTTGCCGTGCCCTTTGCCCTGCCATGTGCAGGTGAAGTGCATGTGGTTGGGGGAATGGGGGCACCATCATGTCCACTGGTACGCCACGCATGCCATGTTACAACATTGTGCAAGACGCATGCTGCCAAAATGATCCTGCACACTATTGGTGGTGCATATAGCAGCTCACCACCAGAAATGTCAAGGGAGCGGAAGCATGACTTGAGCACTCTGAATGTGTGCTCCACTATGGCCCAAGTTGCAATATGGGCTGCGTTGTATCTTACCTGAGGTGGTGTGGCAGGGATCTGTATTGGCTTCATCATGTAGGTGCTCAGAGGGTAGGCACTGTCCACTGTAGAGGTGAGAATATTTGTCAGTGGTGTGCGTGTGTGACATGCATGCATGTGCAGGGGAATTTATACTCACCAATGAGCCAATTGTTGCCATGCCTCCAAGCATCCAGGGACTGGTGTAAGGGTGACATTCTGAATATGAAACTATCATGGGTGGACCCTGGATAGTTTGCATATACAGAAGGGATGAATCCCTTGGCGTCACATATAACCTTCACGTTGATGGAATGCCAGTGCTTGCGATTTTGATAGATGTGCTCTGTGGCCCTAGGTGGCCGTAGAGCCACATGGGTGCAATCGATGGCACCAAGCACTTTAGGGAAGTGTGCCACCCCGTAAATGTCCTGGACCATGGCCTGCCTTTCTGCTGGTTTTCTGGGCATGTAGATGCGCCTGCGGACTGAGGGGTGTGTAGTCATTATTTCCAACACCTGGTGTAGGCAGTGTGAATGTGTGGGCTGTGAAATGCCCCCAACTATGGCAGTTGTCTGCTGAAATGACCCATTGGCCAAAAAATGCAGTACATTGAGCACCTTTCCCAAGGGGCTCAGTGCTTGGGAACACAGGTGGGTGATGTAAGGTCATCTTCCCACTCTGTGAACAGGTGTAATATGATATGTGATGAAAACCTATACGTGGTATAGACCTGGTCATCAGGAATCCCAAAAAGGTAGGTCCTGGGCAGAAAAATGCAGGCCCTGGCCATCCTCTGCCTCCTGCGGTGTCCCACGATCATTGCTGCGAGAAATGGTACATTCATTGTATCTGTATATACACCTTGTTTGTTGTTAGGGAGATTTCTCAAAATGTGCTAATTTCCCTTACCTTTTGAGACCCCAGCAACTTTGCTGGATTTCTAAGAGTGTGAGTCTTTCTTTTCCCACTCTTCCATGTATTTTGATGTGTGTTTTACTTTTGTGTTCTTTGGTTATGGAGTTTTAAAACAACTCCAAGGGCATCCTATTTTTCTGTGTGTCACACAGCACCTTCAGTGCAGTGGCACAGGGATGTCTTTCAGACTTCCCAAGGTTTAAATACCTTCTCTGGGACTGACTACTGTCTCCCAGAGCATGTAAAGTTAAACTGACTTTACTAGTCTCTTTAAATTTACTGACCCAGCACACACTATCTTCCTATAGAGTGCTGGAGGGGTAGCCTAGCTTCCCCTTAGTCAAAACACTCATGTAACAGTAAAATGTTACCCTTTCCTACTTATAATGGCTGGTGGCAGTGGTTTAGATCAAACTACCGTGATTTTTCCCGACCGCTAACAACGGTAGCTAACAATCGGGTCAGCCATGTTTTTCAATATGGCTCCCCAGACCTATCTGTAAAAACAGACTCTGGGTGACTTTTAGGAAAGGGGCTTCTTGTGTTTGTCTCTGCGTGCCAAACCAGGTTTGGTCCCTTTGTACTTTGGCCTTTGGCGGGCTTCAGTGCTGAAGCCCTCCTCTGGTGCCTGAGTGTCTGGGGTTGACAGGATGTGAGGGAGGTGCCCGAATCTCCCTGGGTTTAGTCTCCTAGGAGACCTGAATGCACTCTGGCGTGATTGACCGGCTAGCTGTCCGGCAAGGACAGCCACCCGCTGTGTGAGTGACAGCCAGGCTGGAATGAATGGATGAAAACTGTTTAAAAGCAGGTCTCTGGGACTTGGAAAGCAGAGTCGACCACTGGAATGAAAGTACCGAAGACGAGCTGAAAGAAGAGGACTGCTGCAACTCCCGGTCGACCAGTGAATCCCTGCTGCAGGTCCAAATTGCCTGAAACTCCATCGACAGAGAAGCCCTTCAAGGTTAACTTCTTCCCTTGAGTTTGGTGGGAACAACCAACTTGTAAGCCACCTGGACACCATCCCCATCTGGTTGAATTTTCATCAGAGTGCTGTTGCAAACCGGATAGCCAGATGAAAGGAAACCAGCTCATGGACTTTAAGGCACTCACACCTTAAACCGACGTCTTGCTAAGCTTTTGGCCTCATCCCTGGGCAGTGCAGGAACCTCCTGACATCCTCCTTCTTGTCCCCACGACAGAAGCTCAGGAACAGCGAGATCTGCTCGAACTGCCAGAAACAACTGCCTCAGCTACAACTCTTCTTCAATACAAAGGTACTGTGCAAACACGGTCCGGAAATCTTTTTGCTCATTGGGAAGGTTCCTGGAAACTTTCTCAACTTCGAAGGCTTGACCTTCCCTAAACATGTGTCAAACTTTTCCCCCAGCCAAATTCTTCTAAACTCTGTGGCAAAGACTTAACCGTTTACTACCAGAACTGTGCTATCCTATACAAAGACTCTGAACCATTGACTTTGGCCCAGGCCTATGAACTGAATTGCTGGTTGTAGTTTACTGAAACCATTTGCCCTGCCTATGCAAGTATTTGAGCTGTCTTTTCTTCAAACCTTGTCTTTTTACTCCATTTGAAAGTATCTGAAGTGCCTTTTTGCTCCCACTTCAGGGGAGCTGAACTTGTTAATTTACTTACCGGTTGTGTATTTGTGGTTTAGTAGTGTGTGGTATTGTGCTGCTCCTTGTTTTCAAACTAACTGTGTAATTAAATGTATATTATTTTACCAAGAAACCTTGAGTAAGTGTTTGTTTGAATCACTGTAATTTTTGGTCATTTGTGTAACTCGTTCTACTGCTCACTTTACTCTTGAGATAAGTCTGACTGCTCAGCCATTGCTACCACTTTACTGTGTAGTAGACGCTTGTACCAAAGGTGAAAATGTACTTACACTTGTATTCTTAATTGTGTGTAATGTTCCCAAAGGTTACTGCACATGATTCTGGTGTACAGTGTTTGTGCTGCTTTTTATGCGCGGTGACGCTTACGCCAGCTTTTGCATGGCAGATGTCTTTCCGGATTTGCACAGCTTTTTCCGCGCGCCAGAGAGCCCTGTTCAATTCAGTGAATACGGGTTGTTAGCAGGCGTATGGGCATTGCAAGGGTTTTACTGTTGTACTTCCCTCCATATGCCCACATTTTTGCTTATTTTTCCCCATTCCACATGTTCCGCCCCCTTTTTAGGTGACTGCGCAAGACGGTACGGCGCTTCGCTAGAAGTCTCATACAAGGCGTTCGTATTGTCGCAGTGATGTGTAGAACCTGTGCGGATTCCTCGCAAGTCTCTGGTAAACCCTGCGCAGTGTGTTCCACAAATCGACAAACGGGCACTTGCGTGTATTTTCGCACGCAAGTCCCCCTTTTTCAGCGCAATTAATCCCATGAATTGGCCCCATTATTTCGAATCAGCTTAATATTTTGGCGACCATAGATAGAAACTATTAATCTGAACTGGATTTATTTAGTTCAACCTAGTAAGAGAAACTGAAAAAGAATAACACACTTGCAGTTTTCTTTTTCCTGTTGTTGCCTTTGGGTGGATTTTTTTGCCACGCCAATCTCCTGTCACCTACAAGTAAAAGTGCATTCTCCCCTTCAGTGGTCGCTATTTTGGGCTGCAATTCAATGGTATTAAGCAAAGAAAAACCTGGAGGTCATGTTTGGCCCATTAATTTATGTATACCGGTCAATGGAACGCTGTAATGACAATACAAACGTTTAGTGCCAACAAAACTGCACATAGCAGACCCTAAATTATGTCCGCATGCAGACCATCGATCACACGATGGAGTTGGTTCACACGCTGGTTATATCCTACCTAGACTGTTGCGCAGGCGTTTACAGACGACCCTCAGCTTTCCCAAGAAACACCGGAATTAAACCCAACTTCTCTAGCCAGAGTAGCTCTAATCCTGAAGTGAACACACCCTGTAAAACCATCACATCAACCCTTATGTTAGCTATCAATGTAAAAAAGTGGAATCTTCTGGATGCTTCTGTACTTGACCCACAAATTCTACTTGGCCAAAGTGCTAAAATAAAAGAGCAAACATACAGAACACCACACACCTGAGCTCACCAGAACAAAAACAATCAGAATTCAATAAAACCTGTAATTGTGGCTCGAAAATAGCCATCTAAGGTCCTGAAAGGAATTAAAAACTAAACCCTGTTGCCAGGCTTCCTAGAGTGTACCCAGCACGGTGCACCAGGGGCCTGGATTGACCCTACACACAGAGAATGTGGTCTCATTACAACGGCTGGGGGTGGCGGGGACGTGGTGGGTGGGGGCATGTGGGCGGGGGGGGCGACTGCTTAAACAAATGGCATACATCCTTGCACTAGTGCCTGCAGCCAGGTGGGGGTGGGGTGGACTGCTTAACCAAATGGCATACATCCTTGCATTAGTGCCTGCAGCCAGGTCTTAACTCATAAGAAACAACGGTTTGCCGCTTACTTTGTGGGAATGCATTTAAACGATTACGTCGTGTGCTATGCGTGCCATGTCGACAGTGTTGTTCCCACTTCCACCATCCATTCGTCCACTCTATGCCCCGTGTTGGGGTTTTGAAATGGCCTGTGAGTGGCAATTGTTGCCTATAAAAACACCGACGAATAAACAAATACAAATGAAGACTCCCATATGAAGAGTGAGATCAGAGTCAAAAGAGGGAGTGTGAGAGCTACAAGCATTTAAACTGAAGCGCAAAGCTGGAACTATCGTTGCTGCTGTACTGTAGGAATCTAACAAGGTGCCCCACTCACGTCTCTCTTCCTCCCCTCCCTTGTTTAAGTTACCTCACTATATACGAATACCCAATTAACAAATGTAGACCAATTGGGGCACGAACATTTTGTTTCCCTTCAATCAAACCCTGGAACTATATTATCCGATATAGCGGCCATGTTCCTTTCTCTCTATTTCTTTCTTGTCCCTCTTTCAGCCTCGGCCTCCACACCGTTCTAAACATGGGACAGCTGCCTCCTTGAAAGCCCTGGTGAGTGAGAGCTACGCAGTCTGGTGCAGCGTCTTGCCGTGGGCGCAACTGGTTTCCTGTCTCTTGCAGTAAATAGGAAGACTCTTTCAGTGGACATCTATATAAAGCAGGCTGCGTATTGTGATGTTTTCATCGTGGTGACCCTGCGCCCAAGGCGATAACACAAAATCCCAACAAAGTGTCCTTATCGAGTGGCACACGTCAGGCCATGTTTGCCAAACGAGTCTACAGACGCAGATCAAACACCCCGGTTTGTTTTGAAAGGGGGATACGGGAGTCCTCTGCTGTTAACGCTCCCCTTTTGTTCTTCATCCATTCCCAAAGTCCGCAGTGGGACGGTGATCAAGAAAGACTACGTATCACGCGTCTCCAGATGATCTCCGAGTCAACATGTTCTTGCAACTGCTCTTTATCTGCCTTCACATTGTCTGTAATGCAATCTGCAAATAACATGGTATACGCATTTTACTGGAAGTTCGAAAACAAACATCGCAGCTATAGAAATAAAAAATAATAATAACACACGTACCGACAATGGCAGCAACACGACAGGCTGCCAATTGACAATCATTAATTCCTTGGATTAAGTGAGTTGAACAATTAGCCCTCCGAAGCAAACACAGCTCTAATCCACACAACAAAACAAGGACTCGGAGCAAAGACCCAATACACCATGCAAACATGGTGGCTTATCTATTGGTCGGAAAGTAAACAGTGCTTTGTAATATTCAGTTTCCTTTTATAATACTAAACCCCTTGTTTTGCTATGCTGAAGTTGTCCCATTATATAATTTCGAAAGAACAACCAACAGTTCAAAAATGTTCGCTGTACTCAGGCCGCAGATCCCAGACATATAATTGTGTATTTCTGATATAATGTGGTGTGTTACCCCAGAGGCGTCAATTCAAAAAAATGCCTGGGGTAGCGGAAGTGACATCCCATGCCTGATGAAATCACAGGAAGTAACATCTCACACCTTTTGAGCCCCATGGATTGACAGGAAGGGACGCCACATGCCCTTTGCTGAAAGCATCACAAGAAGTGGTGTTGAAATAAGCATAATATTGATAAAATAACAAACAAAATAGTTTCATATGGTAAAGTGACATCCACCTTATGCCGCCTATAGCTTACATATGAGGAGATATCAACATATGCTAAATACAGCCTTCCATGCTCAGGTCTGCAATATTTTTGCTGAGTGCAGCCTCGGTCCTTGACCCACCATTTTATGCCAGCTCTAGCCTCACATGACCGATATAGTCATTTGGTATAATGTACAACCTGACGTGATCAAGTACATCAAACATACACCAAGTGCAGCCTCAAAATCACAAGAACTGGTATTTTATACCAAGAAAAGCCTCATATGCTAGGCATCTTTACATCCTCATAAGCCCGGGGTCTGCTATCATATGGAAGTGCAGCATCACATTCCCAAGTACATCCATCATAGGTCAAATTAAGCTTCATATGCAAAATATAATGCACCCAACGCTATCTAGGTGTTGCCATTTTATAAGTGTAGCTTCAAAAGGCAAAATCCTAGCTCTTGTTCCAGAAATCGGTGCAACCTGACATGTCCAGTTGAGGATAGTACATACTAATTTCCCCTACATGCCCACATAGCTCAATGTTATGCCAAGTGAAGCCCCACAAGCAAGGTATAGGAGCAGCATAATATTCCCAGGTGCCAGCATCAGATGTGAACTGCTGACTCAAACACTAAAATGCTGTCATCTTATACCAAGTAAAGCGTTGCATTGAAGGTATCAACCTGAGAGAGTTTGGTACATATCTGAAGATTAACCCTATGTCAGACATACTGACCCTTTTTTGGTGAAGCATATTGGGAAGTCTCTAGATTACAGTGTATGCCAGTCCGAGTTTGCCAACAGTTGCAATATTTTAGTTGAATTTTCTTGTTGATTACATTTATTTATTTTGTAGGTCACCCAATTAATTTCAATCTTATGTTGCTCTATTTGGTTATTTTTTATGTGAATACATACATGAATTTGTGGGGTGCATTCAGAGGCCCGAAACTGAAGTCACTTTCACATGAAAAGCAGGATTTTTCAATACTGACAAAAAAACGGTTTTGCATGTGTGAATGCAAATGAAAACTGAAGGCCTCTGTGAAAAAGACCTAGGCGTCATTACCCAAGGAAAATCAGCATTTGAATTCACAAAGCAAGTAGACAAATCAAAGGTCCCTTTCCCATGAAAAACAGGATTTTTAGACACTGTCACAAAAACAGCCAGGCATGTGTATTGACAGTTTAAATGTGAAAATGTTACCACTGCTAACAGGAAAAATGTCAGGATAAAAAACATGTTGCGTGTTGACCAAAAGTAATGTATATTATGTTTCACATACCAAATACCCATGACATTTCAAGAGACACTGGGCCTGATTCATGGAAGTGTTTTATAATGCCATATAGAAACATTCCATGAATCAGGCCCACTATGTTTTCCATGGAAAAATGTTGTTGCAAAGCAAATCCTTTTGGCTTGTGGGTGGACGAACTTCACAAGGAAATCCTGCACTGCCAGTCTGGATGTTATATCCCCCTTCTAATTACAACTACAATAAAGTGTGTCCTGCTAAAGGTGTGGAAACCCCAGTGTTCCCCAGACTTGCTGGCTCTGAAGGTAGTGACAGCAGTACAGTTCCCCTTGGCTGGAGCATGACTAAAAGGTGTGGCGGCTGGGGGCTACAATTTCAAAGAGCAAGCTGCAAACACAAAGAGAATAATAAAAAGCTCTTGTTACAGGCTGACGCAGGGAGATCATATGGCCCGAAGGCAGGAGAATTGCCATTTGTCCCACATGAAGATTTAAAATTAATTTAAATGGACTATTATAAGTCAGGCCCTTTTCCCAGCAAACATAAGACAGATTTTTTTTCATTTATGTACAATTTGTTAGGTAATTTCCAGGAAATTTGGGAGATATAAAGTTTATCCACCTGTGACTCAGGAGCTGTAATGGCCATCTAAGATGTGTTTCTAGCTGATCTAAAAATTTTCCAAATGTTGGAGAGTTGGTTAACAGGTGGAACGGGAAATTGGGAATATGGGTAATAAATCACATATTCATAACTGTTGTGCTTTTTACAGAAACAGCAGAAAATCACCACATGGCCGGGCAACATGGTGTGGATCTGGCTGTCATCTTATTTAATTTGGCATGATTAGCTGAATCAGAAAATATGTATATTATGGCAGTTATTAGTACAATTATGAAGTTTTGCCACATAACTAGTTTTTTTCCACAAATTCGACATGAGAACAAATGGGGCTTGTAAATTAAGCTGCCATATGTCTCCCCCAGACTCTTAAACACATCCGTAGAGTGGGTCTGGAGTGGGGAGGAGTGAGAAGGGTAACTAGAACTCTAGCAGGGTTCTTCCCCAAGATTGTAAAATTGGTGGTTTCATCGCTGCTATATAAGGGGGACTGCACTAGGAGGTGGGGACAGAGCTGTGGAAATTTACCATCAAGAGGGCTGCTGAAACTTACCATCTGAGAGCTGCAAGGAAACACCATATGAGATTGCAGAGAGTGCATCTGGGTGGAGCTGTCTATTTCTATGAAAGTCTAAGGGCTGGCTGGGTCCTATGGTAGAGAGTGGGAGGCATTCCTTGAGAGTGGTGTGACCAGACCCCTGCCCTATCTTTCCAGAGCTCCCTGAAATGCAGTTGGCTTTCCTGAACTTTAAACATAGGCTTTCTATGTAAGTATAACAGAGCCCTGGGAAATGTGCTTGCCTTAAATATTTAATTTAAATATTTCCCTTTCCCTTTAAAGTAGGCGGGGGATGGGAGCAAAACTGTGTAGATCCTTAGCCTACTTAACTAAAAGATTAATTTAATGAATTCTCTATTTGGTGGAACACTACGGGTGATTTGTGTTAAAATTCGAAATGAACAAAGCTCACTTCCCAGTGTGCGCTGAATCACTATAGCTTATGATTTAATTGGGTAATCCTTTTTGTCCTGTTGACCCAGACTTCTTTAAGGAAGAGGGGTGTCTTTATTCTTAACTCAGTCCCATCGGTTTTTCCAGCTTCCCCTAACACAGGCCTTTCAGTGGAGGGTGTCCGAAATCCAAAATTCCCCAAATCATTCAAATTTTTCTGTCCGACTTCTCCAACACAGACCAAAGTAGGGATCTGAAAAACAAACCACTAAATCACCCTGTGTTTATTTTAAACCAAAAGTGTGGGTGAAATCATAATTGCCATATGTATTTTTACCAAATCTTATTAATTTTACTGCTAGCCTTTTAAGCCCGCAGGAGAATCGAAATTGCACAGCACTACATTTATAATTATTTTCGTTATTGATCAGTTTAATTATTTCTTGAAGTGAAATTTGTGCAATTGATCTATGTAACAAGAGGTTAATGGTAAGCCACAAAGAAGGTGGTGTGTGTAGTTGTGCGATTTCTATTACATTTCATTTAAATAAAAACAAATATAGTTCCTGTACACCGGCCTGGTTCTTCGCACAATGGTAGCTCAGGGGGAGGGATCCAAGGGTCATGATATGTATCTGAAGTAGGGCTGAATAAAAGAATCTGTTAAACAGTTTGTTGCGTAACACCTTGAGTGGGGAGGGAAGGAACTCCCTGTTTTGATGGTAGCTTTTCAATAAAACGTTACAGATTAAAATCAATAATAAAATCAATAAATATGTGATGCTGGCTTTAATCTTAAATGAACACTAAAACATAATACTGCCTGATAAATCCATCACATCATAGACTGATTGTGTTGAGAAGTGCTGCAGTTTACATAGGTAGCATACTAAAGTCTATAATGCATTCCGCTGCAATGTACTCAGCTTTAGCAGTTTAGGGGTTAAGATGGTTATTGTGGTATTATTTCTAACGGGGCACGTTTCAATTGACAAACATGCAAAAATGGCACAAACTGGACCTTTGCAGGCACATCGTGGTATTGGAGAAGTGAACTGCATCTAATAAGAACACTTTTGTACATGGCAACATTAAATATTGTGTTTGCAGATTTCATGTACAAAGAAAGCTCTCAAGTGTTCCCATATCCTTTCAGTATAAGTCACCCTGTACTTAGATTTACTTTGCATGTTTTGACCTGTAGTTCTGTAGTTATAATTGAACAATCAAAACTACAAGTGTCAGAAAGCAAAGAAAAAAACAGAACCAGCTATTCATCAATTGTCTAAAGTACTTGGCGGTCTGGTTAAACCATTTACTGAGTACATGAAGCATTCTGTATATAAATAAATAACATGCAGCCTACCCGGCCGTAACCCCTCCTCTTTTCTTTGACATACAAAACAATATTCTATGTATGACAACAGAATAGCCGCAATATGCTGAGGCTTCCCCGCATCCCCTCCAAAATAATATCCTCTAAGGGCAATATGTTTCCTAAGGAATATCTATGAATGTGCTTACCTTTCAAGTGTTCACAAGAGCACAAACCTTTTCTGAGACTGATAATTGTATATCCCCCAATGCATATGAATTAAGTGCATTCACCTTCTTCCCATCTTGGCCTGGTGCAGCACTGTAAACAAAAGAAAAACATGATCCCACAATATCGGGTCCTACTCTGCAAAGCAGCACTAAATGTTACAGGGCTTGACACAACTACCCTTGTGCCTAATGTAGCGTGTTTAAAGTTAAATGAGAGAAAGGTTAGAAAGGTTAACAGGTACAGAAAAAACGAACATGTCTCTGCCCACAGTAACAGGGTTCGCAAAAGAACAAGCCAGGGGTTGCACGGTGAAAGCCAGGGGTCGGGGCTGCAACCACTACTAACCCCCAATGCGTCACCCCTATCTCTCCCTCCTCTCTGCCTTCTGATGGAAGATGAGTTGCGTTTATCTCACAATCTTTATCAGGTCTGCCTACGATGAATAATGAAATTACCACTCAATAGGTTCTAGTCGAGACTGAATTATGAGCACTGCACGTGGTATGTATCACATATCATTTTAGAGGACCAAATTATCCTGTGCAGCTGGCCTGAAGAGTTTGTCAGCACCGATCTTACAATTCCATCCAGGGAGTGAGCCACCCTGTTACACAAACGTTTTGTGTGTGTTTAAAGGTAAAATGCCATTGTCCCTGTCGGGTAGCACTTTTATTCCTATCCACTAGAAGGGAGTTTGTTTTGACCCAATGCATTTTCGGCTGATAGTCTTATTGTGTATTGCAGAAAGGTATTTTTCAGGAATCACTTTCAAGGGGTGACCAGTTGGAAAATGCAGATACATTTTGACCTTGGTGCCAGGCTGGCTTTATGTGAAATAGCATCAGTTCTGACAACTGCATGAGCTTTTCGAATCTGATGATCAGTGACTGCATGTGGGGTTTGTGGATTTCCCTAACATCTTTGATTCAATTAACCAAGGGAAGCTCTGGCACAAATGTACTACTGGGGTATTCAAGAGAGACTCTTGAAACGAATCTCTGCCCTACCTATGAAGACACGGGCAAGAGTCACATTAGAAATATTAGGGAATGCAGCATTAAAAAACCTACCCCTAAAGGTCATTAGCAGGGATACATTTTAGCATGCCTTCATTTTTAATCCTTATCTGTCAGACTAATCTATCATCTCAGTAAGGTCATGTGTGTCCCTTCTAGTCGTAATTACTGTTGAGCTGTATTAGAGTTAATGTAGGGAGTAGTTGCGCATAAACTGCTGTATCACGAGTCAGCAGACACATGCACACGTCCCGGGCATTAACGCTAATACCACTCGACCCAAATAACGCCCTGAAGCGTGCTAAAGCCCAAAATCCCAGCCTAAATAGGTCTAGCGGCGTCGGCAACCAACATTGCGTGGTAATATAACATGGTAATAATGCGCAGGAAATGCGTTGCCACCGGAATGGGAAATACAGTGGCGACCATTTTGCAAATCACAATCTATTAGAAATCGGAGCCCGGAAGCCATCCAGAGCAACTGACCACAAGAAATGTCACAGGAGCGTGCAAGGGGCAAGTCAGCACAGGATTGGCTCTCTAAGCCAAAATGTACAGAGTCTGAGCTCAACGTCCTTGTGGAGGAGGTGTTAGGGCACTATGAGGAGCTGGACGGGGCACACCATAAAAAAAACAGCTCAAAGCGCCATAACCACATCTGGGGCACCATCAGCAAGAAGGTGTCTGCAGTCGGCCGTGTCCCCAGGGATAGGGAAGACTGCAGGAAGCACTTTAACGTCCTGCATTCTAGACCAGCATCGTACAGACTGCATGGCAACCGCAGGTGGATCACCACCACCACCACTGAAGCTCATGCCGTTGGAGGAGCGCTGCAGCAGCATCATAGACATAGCAGGGATAGAGGGAGTCAGAGGAGTGGAGGCAAGCGCTGCCAACCAGGTGGTCAAAGGTGTGCCAACCCCCCCCCAAATATCACATGTAATGTGAACATTCCATCACACTATCCCCCAGTGTGAATACCCATGAGCCGGGCATTCTGACTGGGTGCAGTGCGTGTGAGCCACCACAGGCACCCACAGCAGCACCTGTGTGCCAGTGCACCTAGGCCACTAGGTGCACTAGTAAGCCTGAGCCTGTGGGCCTGAGCTGTGGGGAGGGCAGCCAAGGGACACATCCAAGTGCCATGCAACAAACACACAGCCATGACGTGGGCACAGCAGTGCACCATTGCCAGCTGGCCATGTAAACCAGATGCTTGCCAGACAATAAATGTCTACACCAACAATTGACCCCTGCCAAGCCACCATCGGGAAGCCACATTCCCAAGTGTGTCCCCCCTCCTGCACCATGCCCCATATATACCAACCCACTGCAAAATGCAATCAGGCAAGGCCTGTGCAGGAGTCCAACTGCCCTGTGCAACCTCCTTGTAACTACTGCTATGCATTTATTTATATTTATTTATTATAATTTTTGATAACGCGCCAGCTCGCCCAGAGACCTCAGGGCGCACACAAAACAGACAAGACAATAAACAGGAGATCAACAACAGGTGAAAAGGAATCTAGATAGGGAGTGCATTGAAGCAAAAGGTTTTCAAATTCTTCTTGAATTCAGCAAGAGAGGGAATCTTTTTCAATTCAAGCGGGATGGCATTCCATGTGGCAGGGGTCAACACATCAAAGTTCGTCTTCCCGTATTTGGCTAAGCGGAATCTAGGTTGGTTTAGTTTGGCCTGGTCTAGTGACCTAAGGGAGCACGAGGGCACATAGCACTTCAGATGCTCGGTGAGATAGACAGGCGCAATGAGGGCCAGGCACTTAAAAGTTAGGGTAGGATCTTATATGAGCGATGCTGCCTCACGGGCAACCTGTGCAAATTTCTACTTGCTTCAGTGATGCCAAAACACATGAGCGAATGCAACCTAATGCCATCCCCTATGTCTCCTATAGGTACACAGGCATCACCTGAGGCATCCATGGAGGATGAGGTAGCAGGCCATCCCATTGTGCGCCCACCCATGCCTCCACCAGCACCCCACAAAGAGGCTGACAGGGCACACCAAGGCGGAAGACCCACCCCACCAAACCACACTGCAGCAGTGCCACTCCGCCATCAAACACTCAACCCTCCATGGCCACGCCAACACCAATGGCCCAACCCTCCAGGGCCACGCCAACACCTATGGCCCAACCCTCCAGGGCCACACCAACACCAAGGGCACAACCCTCCAGGGCCGACCAGTAGGAGGCTGTTGAAGAGGCCCCAATATCAACCACCCAAGAGAAGGGAGGGACCAGCAGCAATGACCAGAAGACTGCTGCAGCACCCATACTTGAAGACATGCATGTGCCGGAAATGAGCACACCACCAGAGAGCCATGACCATGTGGAGACGCACAGCCCAAGGCCACAGTGTCGGGCACGCCACAGTTGCGCCTACACCCCGGTGGCTGATGAGGAGACAACCTCATATGCCTCATCATCAGACAGCCCCACCAGGCAGGACAGCCCCCCAAGGACGTGCAGCCGCCTCCAGGCACAGTGGCATCGGGACACTGCGAGCCTTGTGGCCAAAGTTCCACCTGCACTGCTTCTTGGGTATGGTTGGGCCAGTAGTGCATGGAGTCCCACAGTATCGGGCTACTGTTATGAATGGCTGATAGGGGAAGTATGCATTTGTCTTTTGATGTGCCTCTATCACTAGATGATGGTAAATGTTCATTACACCAACAATTTCGTTTAACAGTTGAGACATGTTTTAGTGCACTAATGCAACACTCTCTCTGTGATGTTGATGTACATGTTTACTCCTCGGTATTCATTTCAGACAGTACTTTAGGAAATAGGGAGTGGGATCCTCTCACTTCAGATTCCTATGTGGGGCCTTGGGTGGACTCGCTGTTGGGTGATGGGGTGTGGATCTGCACTGCAGCACATTCAAGGTACATTCTGGTCATTGCTGTCTGATGTGTTGTGTTTGCTGCAATGTGTGTCCATCACCATGTGTGAGTCCAGGTGTGGTGGCCATGTGCATGCGCCCTTGGATCCCCCCGTAAATGGTGCAGGTGCTATAGAGGTGCTGACAGTGCCTCCTATTGGCATTCAATGCATCCTGTGGCTATACCCTCCCTTTTACTTGTGCTAGCACTCACCCACTATCCAGGTCTGTTGTCCCCTGTGCCTCTCCATGTAGGCCATCAGGGTGCTGTTGCATAGCATCATGGGGTCGTGGGTGGATCCAGGGTAGCGGGCCCAGCAGTGGCTGATGATTAGGTCAGGCTCACAGGCCCACAGTTAATCTGCACAATCATTGAGTGATAGTGCTTGTGCTTGCAGTTCCGGAAGACTGCCTCATGGGCCTGAGGCACAACCAATGCAACATGGGTGCAGTTGATGACTGCAATGATGTTAGGCACTTGTGCAATGGCATAAAAGCGTGACTTTAATCATTCACCCGGGCCTGGGTGGTAGACAGTGCCATGTGTAGTTTGACATGGGCACCCAGCACCTGGCCCAGGACTGCACTGAATGTCGACTATGCCATGCCATGCATCATAGCCACAGAGTGCTGGAAGGTGAGCATCCCCAGGAACTGCAGGACTGCTACCAGCTTGAACAGTGGGGGCACGGCTGTGCGGATGACCATACTGCACCGAATGTCATTTTCTAAGGTGGCCAGCAGCTCTGTGATGGTCGCCCGATCCAGCCGGTAATCTGTTACTGACTGGGTGTCACTGAGGGTGCAGGGTGATAGCCTGACCGTGGGGATGGGTGCATGCCTTGCTGGGGCTTGACTCCTCTTCCTCCTCCTCATTCCACCACCCCCCAACCCCCATTCCCCCTGTGCCCTGCCCTGGTTGTCCAGCATTTGTAGCTCCAGCCACAGCAAGTGAAACTCCATGTCAGAGCTCCCAGCAGAGAATGGCAGCATTGTGTTGCAAAGTGTGTTTTGGGGCCTGGGTGGGTCTTATGTAGCCCTCTGGTGTGCATTGTATGCACCTGTTGCATTATTCCTGGCACTTGGGTTCATTTACCTCCAGCCATTCCATTTGTATTATCACAGGTTTTCAGGTGGTAATACCGCTGGAAATGGAGTTGTGATAGGTCTGTAATGACGCTCTGTATTGACCATGGTATTACCACCAGCTGTAATAACGCTGGCTGTGATACCGCAGGCTGCATTAACGCCGGTCCCTTTTGGGTTGGGCACTAATTGTGCAGCATTATGATTGGACAGAGCAGTATTCCAGGCGCTAATATGGTTAAAGACGCATTTAAGAGCTACCGACCAACTCGTGATGAGGCCCAATATGACTTACTGGCTCTCATAGATACAGAGTACCAAGCAACCCTGATATTTAGAGAAGTGCCTGAGACTCGCAACCAAGGAAAAGGGGAAAGTCACTATATTACCCTCAAACCTCTCCTTAGAGAGTTGTGCCACTTTGATGGGAAGCATTCCCAGCAGATGGGTTACTGAAATCAAAATCAAAATAGGGTGATACAGACTCACCCATCCAGTGATAGTTGTGGCTCCTCAGAGCACACCTATTTAACTGGGAAAAAATTTACCTCTGCACTTAGGCCTCTTATCGTTTGTGTGAACCTGGTCCTCTGGACCCAAACGCACCACCCGATAAAACGTAGGAGAAGTGCTTAAAATGCCAATTTGTATGGCACATACCATTTGATTGAAAAACATCCTGACCACATCTGTAAAAGAATAATATGCTAGTGAAGAGAAATCCCCAGAACCATTGAGAATATATATTACTCAAAATAATGAGCTGTCCTCCATATTGGAGGGAAATCCCCTAAAATGTTATCCATGGCAGACCACCAATGAGGATCGAGATCAATCGTAGGGTAACTCGGAAAACCGAATTATCTCTACTACAAACAAAATGATAACTCAGTACCATTCAACTAAATGAAGGTAAAGAAACCGTTCTCTCCAAAGTTTGCTTAACTCAAGAAAGAAGTTTCATTAGTCAAAGATTGCTTAGGAAATTACAAAAGGATCAGAAGATTCCCACATTTATTCTGATAGATAAGTGGGAATCTAGACGTCCCCCCCATCCCTCCTATCTGACTAGTTCTGTACTCTGACCTCACCTAATTCTTATTACCCCTCTGTGTTTCTTGGTGTTTGTTTTGTTACACGCCCTAATGCCTAAGGGTCCATGGCTGTGCTATATAAATATAATAAAGTAAAGTCAATTGATGCAATGGATTCAGAACACATGATTACCAGTGGGTGTATGCTGGAGATCCAAATTGTAAATAAAAAGTGAAATCATAATTTTTGGATCACAAGAGATGCCATTTATGATGTTTATAAGGCCAGTGACATACTACATTGATTTGCAATTAACTTTAATCTAATTAATAACAAAATCTGAACCAGAATTGAGGGAAACATATTGACTTTAATGATCTAAAAAAGGCATTTAGGTCAGCTCAACTGCAGCCTTATGCTGCTGAAGTTCAAATCAAAGAACACTTCATGGACTAGGTCACCACCATGGCTCTCACGCATGCCAACAACATCTTTTTCAGCGTCTTCTACATCCCTGGCAACCCAGCAACCAAGTCAATTAAGAAAGATCTCTAATATGTACTTGACACACTGAACCTCACACAGCACATGAAAGACCCAACTCACAGGAAAAGGAATATCCTCAAGCTCATTATAACCACCCTGCCCACCCTCCATCACAGCTCTCCTATTGCGCTTCACTGGTCAGACCACCTGGCAATCCCCTTTGAGATTAGTCACACCACATCTCTCAAGCAAACCCATTTGAGAGCTTCTCAGTGGAGGCTCTCATGGAAGACCTCACCAAACTCCACCTCACATGGTCTGATCTACCTCTGTCGAACCAGGACTGCCACTCGCTTCTTCAAGAACTCAACACCAATCCCACAAAGAACATCAACTGCCATGTCCCAGTGAAACCACACACCCTCAGGCCTATACCTTCAGCAACTTGGCACACTTAAGAATTGAACCTCAACAAACAAACCATCCGAAAACAAGAAAAGAATTTGTGAAAATCCTGCTGCACATTCAACCTGACCCTACTCAAAGAACTCTGTGCTATACGCAGACGATTGATGAACACTGCCAAGGCCAACTACTACTAGAAAACTCTATAGCCAAAGACAACAATGAAAGCAGAGCCCTCATTAAAGTCATCAAGCAAAGCATCAACCCTCTACCAGACCCACCTGTAGCACACACCATCGAAAAATGCACCGCCATCAACTCTTTCCTTGTCAACAAGACCAACATGATTGGCCAATACATAGATACCAATGCCACAACTGACAGCATGCTATAAATCCCATCTCGCAACACCACAACTACCTACACAACATTGAAGACATTAACTATAGAAGACCTCAATGCAACCCTAGCACCACTCAAGGCCACATTGTATGCAGAAGACATACCCCCTCCTTCCGTACTCAAGACACTTCCGACTAAAGCTCTGCTACCTTACCTGACAATCATCAGCAGCTCTCTATTCAAGGCACATTCCCCTTGACCCTCAAGACTGGACATATCCTCACACTTCTTAAGAAACCAACACTGGACCCTGATGATCTCAGCAGCTACCACCCGATCACCCATCTTCTCTTCTTAGATAAGATCCTTTAGAAAGCAGTAGCCATGCAAAGACCTCCAATGCATCAAAGCCAATAAACTCCTTCAGTCCTACCAATCTTGCTTCAGACCCAGATGCAGCACAGAAACTGCTACTATCAAGGTGATCGACAATGCCCTTAAAATCCTTGATGATGGTCATTCTTGCCTCCTAGTTCTTGTGACCTCTCAGCAGCATTTGACATAGTAGACCACCAGACACTCACTGACAATCTACATCGCCTCATGGGGATCAACGAGATGAAACCTCCAGCTGCTTCAAATCCTACCTTGCTTATCATCAAACGTTCATACAAATGGATTCTTCTAGATCACCAACAATACCCATCACCTGTGTAGTACTGCAATGATCCATCCAGTCCCCAGTGATATTCAATCTTTTCATGGAGCTACTCTGAACCCTCCTCGCTCCACACAACATCCACATCCACCAATACTCTCACATGACACGCAGATTTATCTCAAGATATCCTCCAATAGAGGCATCCACAGTCTCAAGGCTTGCCTCAGATTGATCCAATCCTGGATGTTCAGTGCTGACCAGAAGCGCAACCACTCCAAGACTGAATTTCTCCTGCTGACCAACAATACCAAACACCCGGACATCCAGACCTTGCTCTCTATTAACCTCGAGGGCTTCACATCCCATCCGGTGACGTGTGCCAAGCCTCTTGGGTTCAACATCGACAGAAAGCTCATGTTCAAACAACACATAGCAAGGAAGACACAAACGGCTTGATACCAATTTTCTTTCCTGTGGAAAATCAAACCATTCATCCCAGAAATAAACCTCAGCACTACTGTCCAAGCCTTGGTCCACTCCCATTGGATGGTGGCAATGCCCTTTTGGAAAGCCCTCCAGTGTCTACACTGGCATTCCTGATATGTGTCCTGCATGCAGCAGCAAGACTCATTAAAGGACTCTGCAAATTTGACAACATCACCTGCCCTGCTCCAAGATGATATCATCTTCAAATCCTGTTTCATCACCTACAAAGCTGTCACTCTGAAGTCTCCAAACCTCCTCAGTGAGAAACTAAAGGCCTGCTATCCACTAGAAGTAAGTAAATGTGCAAATGTGAACTCTGATGGTGCAGGAAGGAAAGAAACAGAAGTCAGGCCTTGTCTGTCTGTGCTCCAAGACTCTGGAACCTCCTTCCCATTAACATCAGACTTTCACCAACACTTCTCCAGTTCTGGAAATAACTCAAGACCTTCCTCTTCAAGGAATGTCTCCACCCTAACACCTTGGTCGACACATCCCGCATTTCCCACCCTACTTGAAACTTGCTGATCTGCTCCCCACTGTCTCCTTCCCAGGTTGCGTATAGATTCCTTGCTGCCAATTCTCCACCTTTGCTCTCCCCATTACCTCCTTGCTCCCTTTTTCTCTGCTTCCCTCACTGTGTTCTGCCCCCTATGATTGTAAAGCACACATTTGTTTCCCGAAGCTAAGTCTGCGCTCAATAAATACCCTAATAATAAAAAAAACTTAACTATCCAGGAAACCCACAACAATACACATTGCCAGAAAAAATCCGAAAAGTACAGAACATTTTTAATGAAGAAGCAGAGATATTGTTCAGCAACAGGGTCTGTCTTTATATCCAACTTTATTAGTGGATCTCAAAGGTGACACAATCTGTAAACTGGTTGATAGTAATGATATCCAAATTGCTGTTTTATGCTGAGATATCACTATTGGGGTGGCTGTTGTTTCCAATCACTTTTCCATAGATTTGGCCAATCCTATCATTGGTCCCATACCTGAGGTTTTTATGACCATACTGATAGTAAAAGACCAGAAACTCTTTATACTCCACAAGGGTGAAAATTGATTGTGTCCTTCCTGCCATTAGAGTTTGGAGGTTGTGACCTTTTTAGATGCTGGAAGATGAAATAGTATTCAAAGTCACTACTAACTACCTCAAAACTAAGAAATTGATTACCCAGTTAGATGCATAAGCAAAAACCACTCTGCCCAACTAGAAGACACTTCAGAAATAGCCACCCCAGAAATATGTTGACGATTATGCCAAATGATGGAAGAACAGATAAGTATGGCTGATGCCTGCGGGACAGCAGAGCGAAAACAAAAGTTAAGACAGATATTCATGTAATTAATAAAAATGTATTTCTAAATGAAAATTACTGTGGTCATACATCTCTTCAATATACAACCATACCTATGGACCCTAATATGATGGCAGTATTAGTAAGACAACATCGGTTACATCTTGCATCCATTGGAACCCTTCACAGAGATAATGAAAAACTTGGAATCCCATGGGATTATTCGACCAAGCCACAGTATTTCTAATAATCCAGTATCAGGGATATTGAAACTAATGGAAAATGGAAACCCTGTGCAGATGTAAGGAAATTGAATAAGAGGCTGCACATGTCACAGTGGTATCTTACATATATTGATCAGGGCCTTGCACAGATCCATGGTTCTAAAATATGTATGGCCCTAGATTTGACTAATGGATATTGGTCTGTCTTGGTACTCTGTAAACATCAATATAATTGTTCCTTTATGTTTGGGGGACAGCAGTATGCATGGACCTGAACTCCCTTTGAGTGTATTAATAGCAGAAAGGAGTAAATATATGCCTACATAAAGCCATGCCTGACCTTGTAGAAAGAGGAAATTTGGCTTATGTGGATGAACTAGTAATCAAAAGTAAAACTGTGGAAGAACACCTGGAGGAGATCTGCCACATGTTGGCTCAGCTAAGAAATGCAGGTGCGAAGTTATCATTTCAGAAAGTACAGTGGTACAGCACTGAAATAAACTTTCTAGGCCATGAAAACACAACCAAGGGTCTAAATTCCCAGAAGAAGACTCTACTGATATTGAAGAACCGGTGCTATGTTAATTATTTAGTATTTTAGGATTGAGTAACTACAGTCATAAATTCATACAGGATTATGCAGAGATCACTCATTTCTTTGTTCATCTTTTGAAGGCAGAGATCAAGTGGGATTGGGGGACTCTCAGACAGAGCATGTGAAACAACTGACAGGAAGTTTATCCCAATCTTCATATGTGGATTATCCAATCAAATCATCTTCCTGAAACAGGATCTTAGACACCTGTTTAATTGCAGTCTTATATTGGAAGAATGGCCAGGTTAATAAAGTTATCTTTTATGCAAGCAAGATTTTATCACCCAATGGAGGTCAAATTTAACATATGCGAGAAATTACTGCTGAAAATGGTATGGTCGCGGAAAACTACTGTCTGTTGATCCACGGGGAACATATGATAGTTGAAACTTCTCACCAACCTCTCCAATGCTTGCAGAGAGTCCAGATACAAATAGGGAATGTCTCTAACACAAGAATTACTTCCTGGATTATTTCAAAGCACGGTTACCATGAAGAAATCAGATATGATCAAAACAAAAAGAGTCCTATGGTTCAAGGATAAGCCGATCTACATGATTGTGTCCAACACAATTGATTGGAGGATGATGAGCTAAAAACAGGCAATAATATGGAGACATATCTAGCTTCTCCTCATACAATGTATAACGAGAACACCTGTCAGGGAATGCCCATAGTTTGTGTGGATGGATGTTCTTGCCATATTAAAGAAAATGATGAGAAGGAGTTGATGAGAAGGAGTTAGTAGCTGGTATTGGTAATACTTGGGTGACGGATATGCCTGAACCCTAATCTGGTTATAAAAATGGGTCCAGAGCAGTCAGGTGGCAGAACTGACAGCTGTTTAAAAAGCTGTCCTTACTGCTGAAGATCACCAAATCCAGGAACTAGTAATTATATCCAGTTCAGGCTATGTCTGAAATTGATTTGTTGAGCATTTAGTGAACTGGAAAGCCAGAGGTATGCTTTGTTCAAACAACAAACCCTTGAAACATGGTAAATTAATACAAACAATAGATGATTTAGTGACATCAAACAACATGACCCTATTTTGGAAGAAAATAAAGGGTCACTCAAAAGCTGAAGGTCCCAATGAAACTACAAATGATTTGGTTGATCAACTAGCTAAAACCAGAGCAAACAAAGGTGAATATATTGATATCCCTGCCCTCCCAGTTGCACGCCTGCACTGCCTCCTGTCAATAATGCACGTGGGGCTGTATCTGCAACCCTACAACCCCCCCTACCTGCACTTATCTAACACTTGTTTTCTGCACTTAACCCTGCACTGCCACCTGCTGGCCGCACTTCTTGTTTTCGATGTTTGATCCTATGTCTTGCACTTGCTCCTCCTCCCCTGGCACTTCTCCGCTTCCCTCTCCCCTGCACTTGCACAATCTCAGTCACTGGGCCTAGTAAAATCGTTGTCTTGTCCCCCCTTGTTCCCCGCCCTGCCTTGATGCACCTTGAAACACTTGTGCATAGGCACGCTATAATTAAAATATCATATGATATCATATAGAACATCTACTTGGAGAAACACAAGTAACAGCAGTGACTCTGTCACAAATTCAAACTAAAAGAAACTTTCTTTTCTGCAATGGAGTAGAGATGCACCAGACAGTTTTAGGAAGATCCAATAATATGACAGTTCTATACATTTTTAGAAGACCAAGAAAACCTTTCCTAATCCAAACCAGATTGGCAGTGTAAAACAGATCTTACGGTATTAATGAAATTCCAGATGATGTTCAAAATTCAAGATGGTCTTTTGGTTAGTAAAATCACAATCTGGTTATGATCATTGTGTGGTACTTTCCTCATTCTGAAGTATAATGTTAAATCATGCCCATGACGCAGTAACAGCTGACCACCAGGATGTTCAAAGACAATGGAGATCCTACATTAAGTTGCTTATTGGCCACACATGGGTCAGGACCTGAACATTTATTTAAAGGGGTGTCAGTGTGTGCTCAGTTCCCCACTTTTGTCAAAATAGACATGTCACCATAATGAGAGCTTATTATTTAAGGGTAAAAAATACACACATCTTTGCAAAGTTCATGGTGGTATCCTGGCCTATGAGAATGACCTTGTTTTGTTAGAATCAATGCCAGTTCATCTTCAAAGTGCTTTGGACTCCTTAAATCTCTACTATGGGATTAATGATATATTTAAGATATTGAAAAACAAAATAATGTTTTATTGGGCATAATAGCTCTAGGGCATGGTGCTTGAAGAGTTGCAAACTGTAGCACATGCAATCATTCACATAGTTGACCTTAGAGTTTGTCTGTCACATTCATTAGAATGTCCATGTCAGACATCCCAAGAGAAGAATGAAATCTGGTATGGAGGGTGTAATCTGTTTCACTTTAAATTAGGGGGTTAGTATTAAGGGTGTACAAGGCAAGAATATTCCAATGTCTCTTTGGTGACTTGCACTATACCTATATTGTATCGTAGGAGGTACACTATACCATATATAAACTGCTCCATAATGTAATATCTAAGGTTTAATTCTTAATGACTGAATTTACTATTAAGAATAGTATTGTGGATCAAGAATTGTATTTTGGATAAGCGAGAGAGGGTTACACCTTTGGAAAGTGGATAGGAGACAAGGTAGTGTGCCAGACACAAGACATTTGTCAACTTAGTTCATTTCATGTAGGATAGCTCAGGGCACCTATGTGATTCCCAGTACGAACAATGTCTGATGGTTACCAACATGGTGAGTGAATCCCATTCTAGTATAAGATTGATAAAGAAACAATTATCTGTGCAGAAATGTGATATGAGTGATATTGAGGCCAAGTTTGATCACATTATTCTAAGTAAAACTTTCATTTTGGTGGGTCCAACCAGAGACAGAGAGAGGTGGCTGACAAAAGAATATGGGCCTCATTACGAGTTGTCGCCGGACTCGTGACATTTTACCGGCACCTAGCCTGCCGGTGCCACCTGGACATTACAAGTACCATCGGACTGGAAAGCTAGGTGCCGTAAATGTTGTTCCCCATTCCTGTGGAGTCCCGTAGGACTTCACAGGAATGGGTTTACGGAAGCACAGGCACTGTTGCTAATGGTGCCGGCGCTTCCATGAAGAGTCTGTCTACCATGGCCGCTGTCACTGGCAGGGTGAACTAATCATCATGTGTTGCCATGAAAATGCATTATTGATCTGTTTGCCTCCCTGGCCTCCCTGGTGGGATCTTGGTACTTCAAGTCTGGACATAGTCAATTCACATAAATGCAGGCTCTTTATAATGGCATATACACATTCAAAGGAAATACTTCTACTAGAGCAAATTCCAATAACATATTTCAAAATTAATATTTCTATCAGTATGTCATACTGCCAACTGGTAATTTCTAGTTTAATAAGTATTCATTTGATCAGGACCTCATATCTAAAACGTGTTATTATGTGAAAATCTTGAAAAACCAAGGTTAGCTTAAAGATGTCCTTCAGCCATCCTAAAGTATGCAAAACATACGTGCACACCAATCTTCAGTTATGTTGAGGCCACGCCTAAGCACATACACTACATCATATTTGCATACAATGATCATAATGGGCTGCAGCAGCTTTGACTTCAAAGCAGGTAGAAGGCGTCAAACCTATGGGTTATAAGGCGTGCACAACAACCTCCAGCCTATAAAATGGCCGATACATTTTACATTACAATAAGCCAATTTCCCATTACATGGTGGCGTTCTAAAAATGATGGTGCATGAATAACATAGCAGAGTCTGACAGGGATCACACATGAGTTACTGGCTTCTTAGCCTCCATCATTACAAATAGAGGGTCCTATGTAGTCATAAAGTCCACGAATACACCAGGCCACTATCCCAGTTCTCTTATAAACCACACAAGCACACCACTAAAAAGTGAAAGAAAATCTCAGATCTGCGTGATGGACTCCCTACTAGTCCGCAAAACATTTTCTGGTATGTAAGTAAAAGAAAGAAGGTCATGGGCAGGATCGTAAGAACTAAGGAGTTAGAGAAAGATATAGAGTTCTAAGGCTGATGTATGCTAAATAATGAACTGTTATTATTCTCAACTGCAGTTCTACTACTTCTACTGCAGTTCTACTACTTTTTAGTAAATACAGCACTTGACCAATATACAATATAATTAATAAAAAGATCTAAATAAATACTTTCAAATTACACTTTTAACAAATTAAGAGATGTTTAATTCTTTAAAAAAATTGATTGACCCAGATGAGCGTCAACATTTCTGAATGCGGATTGATATTGGGAGATAAAGCTAAAGAATACTACCTGGTTAATATTATATTGACAGTACACAAATATATTTGCGCCCGCCCGCAATCGCCAGGTCACACAGCCCACCTCAGTGTGAACCCGGCCTGATTGGCTCCCCTCCCGCATTTCAGCCACTCCAATCGCCGGCAGGCATCAAGCCGGCACACCCACGAAGGCCACACACCAAGGCTGCCTGTCTGGAGCCTGTCCGGAGGTGTCCTAGGCCTGGGCCACGGACCCTGGACCCATTTCGGTAAGCCTATCTCGATGCTAGAACGCACCGTCTCCCTTGCATTTATCTGATATGCACAATGGTCGGTATCGCCGATCGCCCATAATCGGTACCCGCTGCATGCACCATAGCTATTATGGGGAAAATCGCTGCATGATTCAGCCTGCATACGCCGGCGCTGACCCACACCGCAGAGGCGGTCACCTGCCGATACAGGGAGACTCTTCTTCAACACAGACATAGACTACTCTTCTACAGTCAAACAATTCCCCACAGGATCACTACATTGCCTGCTATTGTGCACACTGCCTGTTTAATGCTTCCTACTAGCCACAATGTTGATAGACACACACTATCTGTCTAGTCTTCATGTATGCATCTAACCATCACTCTCAGTATATACAGCTGTTCCCATGGCCCAACTGCAATACTCGAATTCTAGGTGTCCCACAATGTATGCGTTTTCAAAGTACTGTTCCCTGTCCCTATTGCAATAGTCAACCCTAGGTCACCAGAAAATACTATACAACTGGTTTGTGCCTTAGGGTCGCTAGAGACCACTGAACTACTGTGTTGTGCCTTAGGGTCGCTACAGACCACTGAACTACTGTGTTGTGCCTTAGGGTCGCTAGAGACCACTGAACTACTGTGTTGTGCCTTTTGGTTGGTAGAGTCCTCTGTGTTGTCTAACCTATATGGCATCCCAGGTCTCTCAGTCTTATCCCAATATGTACACCACTCACACACCATACATCCTCTTAGGTATAGTCCACATCATACTTACTAGCAGTATTGCCTACCTCATGCCCATAGGGCAATTCAACAGCCATAGCATGGAACTCAGACACTCCACCACACACGCTACTCCCCCCAAAATGCCAGAATTCATACTTAGGCAGCACAGACTCAGAACACGTACATTCCCTTTAGCATTCCCCACCACAGCTATGCAGGTAACACCTAGGAACTCACGTCTAGGCTCGCACACCCATGCTAAGACCCTCCGCCCGCCAAACACCATTACCCATAAGCACCTTAACAAGGCTCCAACGCTTGCTCCTCCTAGACCTCACTTGACTAATAAACCCACTCACACTAGCAAAAAGCTCATTCCAACCACCGACCTCAAGCCACCACAATCAATAAAGCTCCAACACCTGAAATGTGCTCTATTAAATGTTCGTTCACTCAACGCCCACGCACTAGAAGTCAATGATATTATTACCAGCCAAGACTTAGATATGTTAGCCTTAACAGAAACTTGGTTGCATTCTGCATCTGGCCCTACTATCAGCCTAGCTGTACCGCCAAGATACTCAATCTTAAGACAGGACCGATCAGCTAAAACAGGAGGAGGGGTCGCACTAATTTTTAAAGATTCCCTAGCCCTAAGGCAGACCCCCACCACCGGGGAAGACACTACTGACATCCTGTCGGCCAAACTCACCCTCTCTCCTAAAGAAACAGTAAACATTCATGTCATATATAGACCTCCAGGCCCTGTCAATAACTTCACAAACATAGTCAACCACCTCCTTGGAAATAACATCAAACAAAACTCTAAAACTCTGCTTCTAGGAGACCTAAACCTTGGATACAATGATAAGCTTGACAAAGCAGCCACCTCACTCGCTAGAAATCTCACAGACCTAGGATTCACACAGATAGTTACTGCCCCGACCCACAATAAAGGGCGTATCCTAGACTGGGTGGCAGATCACAACTGTGGCTCCACCATCAACTCCAACACAGCCCTCCCATGGTCCGACCACAACTGCCTCCAATTCTACATCCCCATATCCTCATACTCCAAACCACTTATACCTGCACCAGCTAAGATGGCCAGAAGTGCCAAAAAACTTACAGCAGACAATATACATCCCTTTCTCAACAACCCATGCCTAGCACCTCCCTTCTCCTCCGACCCCAACATTCTAGCAGAGATTTTCAAAGATACACTCACTCATGCCATCAACACCGCAGCTCCTCTTGAAAGCAAAAAAGAAAAAAAATTGTTTCATTCCAACTCATGGTTCACAGAGGACCTATTAAACCTTCGCCAGTGCAAGCGCCAAGCCCTCAAAACATGGCAGGCCAATCCCTGTGATGCCACCAAAATAGACTTTCTGCATATTTCTAAAAAGTACAAAAGTGCTATATTTCAGGCTAAGTCTGAAACATACAATAAACGTATTCTGGAAGCCAACTCCCACTCAAAAGAGCTTTTCACCATCTTTAAAGAGCTCACTATCCCCCCAATCTGTACAGATGAGATTGTCAAGGATGAAGCCTGGTGCAATAGCATCCAAACAGCGATGTTAAATAAAATAGACCTTCTTCAAAATAAAATAGCAGAACACTTCAAGGCTCTGCACCCCAACAGACCCCTGTCGCCAATACCGTTAACGACCAGCACGCCTCCAAATTTAATTTTTCTCCAATCAGCGAAGCAGAGGTTCTCCAAATCCTTAAACAGCTTAAACCATCTCAATGCAAAGGCGATATATGCCACCCTAACATCATTAAAGAATGCGCAGCACCCCTCACACCGATCATCACAGCATTCATCAACGCCTCTTTCAAGACGGGCATAGTCCCTGACAGCCTTAAAGAGGCTTGGGTGCGTCCGCTCTTAAAGAAACCAACCCTGGATCCTGCCCAACCTAACAATTACCGACCCATCACAACGGTCCCATTTCTTCTGAAAATCTTAGATAAAGCGGCACACATGCAGATACATTCCTACCTGGAAAACAACTCTGATAAAAGGCAGTCCGGATTTCGCAAAGGTCATGGCACTGAAACCGCCCTACTAGATCTGAAGAACCAAATTACCCTAATACTAGACAAAGAGAAATTGGCCCTTCTGCTCCTCCTAGACCTCTCGGCGGCATTTGATCTAGTTGATCATGCCATCCTCACGAACCATCTCACACAGGCCGCACATTTCTCCATACAAGCCACAAACTGGATCACCTCCTTCCTCGAAGGAAGAGTAATGAAAGTGTTCTCCAATATAGCTAATGCAGAGCCTACTACCATCAAGCATGGAGTCCCGCAGGGCTCATGCACGGCGCCTACCCTCTATAACTTGTTTACCAAACCTCTCTTTGATAAACTGGATGCACTTGGGATCACATACACCAATTACGCCGATGATATCCAAGTACTCCTCCCGCTCACAGAACTCTACCATCAGGACGCAGCCACCCTCCAGAACATATACGCCACCATCCAAGCTTGGATGGCCACAAACGGTTTATGTCTTAACGGAGACAAGACCGAAATTCTCATCCTTGGTCAAAAATCCACCCTCACTAACCTCGACCCACTCTACACCAACGTCTCCATAGACAATTGCATCATCCCAGTTCTACCTTCTGTAAAAACACTAGGAGTACACATTGACGCCTCACTCTCCATGGACAAACAAGTCAACTCCATTGTTTCTGCCTCCGCTTTGAGCACTAAGCTCATCAATGCCATCAAACCTTTCCTAACCCAAGATAATTGCCTCTCTATCGCCAGAGCCACCATTGGAGCCAAACTAGATTATTGTAATGCGTTACTGGCTGGCACCTCCAATTCCAATCTTATTAAACTCCAAACAACACAAAATAATGCTCTAAGAGTAGCTCTCAATATACCAAAAAGGGACCACATTGCACAAGCCAGAAAGGCAGCACACTGGCTACCTGTCAAAGATCGCATTACATTCAAAATACTTACCATTGCACACAAATGTATCAACCTGTCCGCACCCTCTTACCTGTCTGACACCCTAGTCAGATCTCGCTCCTCCAGACCAACTAGGCAATGCCACTCCAACCAGCTCAGGGTCCCACGCATCAAACGAACTAGAGCAGGGGGAATAAGCTTCCCTTACATTGCCCCTAAGCTATGGAACGCTCTACCTAGCACGCTCAGAGCAGAAACTTCTCTCATTGCCTTCCGAAAACAGCTGAAAACCACCTTGTTTAACTAATTCCTCTTCTTCTAGTTCGCTACGCTCTCCTCATCTATCTCCTCTCCTCTCTTCCTCTCCTGTAGCTATTTCTCGTTCTCTTGCAACTAAGTAATGATTTCAATGTATGCACAACTAGCCATTTCTCATAGCTGCAATCTTCTCCTGCAACTAATTAATGACTTCAATGTATGTACAACAAATCATATCTGTAACAAGCGCCACGATGCCCCCTGGGCTGCATGTGCGCTATACAAATGCGAATAAATAAATAAATAAATAAATATTGCAAAGTACAGCCTACATGTGTTTTGCAAAGCCTCTGTCACATGTAATAATGGAAGGTGTGATCTTCTTCAAGACGTGTTGTCTTTTCAATACAAGCAAATTCAGTTAGACAGAAAGAAAATGAAAAAAGAAGTAAGAGGAACAAAAAATAGAAGTACATTATTCCATCCCACATTCTCAATTAATGAAGTGCAATGCTTCCATAATGGGAAATCTACCTTTGAAAATGAATTACCTTGTATGTGTGAAACATGAGATCAAATCCTTTTTCCAATAATGATTCATATACTTGTCCTTAACTGTTAGGGCTTAACAGGTTAAAGACATTTTGTCACAACTTGTAGTGATTATGTGTTGGAGAAAGCAACCTAAACAAAAAATATATTCAGAGGCTATTAAGATATTACATAATATATCAGGTTAGTTAGTTTGCATCTGTCAAAACAATTGATTATAGGCTTTACATCTCTTAAATAAGGTTTTTGTTACCTTTGCATATCCTTTTAAACATGTAAGAGAGAAGTTAACTCATCATCCTCAACAATCTTCTTGTGTCTATAAAACTGTATGCTTTTTATTATCTAGGAGAAACGCACTAAAATACCGGTTGGCTAAATATTATTTTAAATCTTCTTGTACTGATATAACACAAGGTAAGTGTATTAGCCAGTTCTTAAAATATCACACACTTTGAAATGTATTGCGTTCCCGTGACGAGCTTGTGGGCTCAGACTGTGCATGGCTATTTGGTTTGAGCGTTCTAGTTGTTAAATAGACACCATTTTAAATTGTATTTATATAAATATGGATGTAATTAACATAAAAGATGGACACTCAGTGATTGTGTTGTAAAATAGGGCCGTCATTACTATGCCGTTTAGTACATAGATTTAGCAATCTTCCAATGCTGATTCCAAATAAGCAATTTTGACAAATAACTACAAGAAAATTTAAAAACAACGCTCTATTTACAGAATGTAATAAAATATTGGATTAATTAGTTCTGTGCTGTATTTTGAATTTCTATAGTAGCGTACACCTTAAATTATCAGCATCCACCGGGGACTAGCTTAGATAACTGTGCCCTTAATGAATCCTAATCCGTAGCAATGCCTGCTACATGCAAAAGTAAGGAACAGAAAAGAAACAGAAAAGAAAACAGAAAATGCATGTATGAAAGAAAATAAACACTTCATGTAAATTACACCAGCTATGCTTTATATTTATTTATTGATATGCCACCAGGCTTTGGGGTGTACAATTATATATCATGTGGATCAACTTCTATGTTGCCAAACTACAAGACAGCTGAAGTGGAAGTGTGATGAATTGACTACTTCCCTGCAGTAGAACAAGGATGAGTATTGGCTAAACAACCTACTCAGCCCTCTCACGTCCATGATACAACAGTTTTCCAATCACAAAGGTGGAAGAAGCACAATTAAGAGATAAACTGTCAACTCCTTTTGTGGTAACGTGGTCAGAGGGCATGCTATGCTCTCAAGAGGGGTGCACATTTGAGACAGTAGCAGCCGAAAGAGCAATAGTACAACAGTCCAAAATAAAGAATTTCCAACCAACGTTCGGTAAAAATATATATACTTTCATTAAACAAATCAATATGCAATAAAAACTGTACCAGAAAACATGAACAAATACTCACACGTAAAGGAAGACAGGGAAATGCAGACGGTAATGATGCAAGCATTCTGGATAATTAGCAGGGTGGAAAATGTAATAAATCACTAAACTGTTGTCAAAAAGCTGTGTCTTTGGAAATAAGGTGCAAAAGGGGGCTTAACCAGTCTCTGTGGTCTCAATAAATTGACCACTGGGACTGGTACCCTCCAACAATACTTTAAACAGTTCTTGGCAGTTCAAGAGTATCCAACCATGCTTCGTAACATTGTGCGATCAGGGCAAACAAAGTTCAGATGTAGCGAGTCTCAGTGATCCAGACTTGAAGCAGGCATTGGATTGGGTTCGAAAATGAAGTTTGTCACTGTTCAATGCAGCATTTGAAAGATGCAAGTCAATAAGGCCACATCGGTTGGTTACAATGGTTCAATGGCGAAGGTGATGATCGTTCAAGGTGCTGTTCGATATGTGGCGGCTCAAAGACTTATACAGTGGCAAGCTTCCTGTTTGAGTTGGAGCAAGCCACACACTCAGCTGGTGCAGTGCAGTGATGATTGGGTCCAATAGCAGCAAAAGCAGTTCAAAGAGGTTCAAAGAATTGCCAAAGGCAGCACTGTGGTTCTTGTTGGTTAGAAAACATTCAAACACGGTCAACTATGGGTCAATGCAGTTTGATGCGGTAGAATGCAGGAGACCAGCTACTTCACTTCTTCAGTTGCAGTGAGTCCCAATCCAGGGGCCCAGGGACAAGATGAGTCTTGGTTCTCATTCTCCCAACCAGGGGGAGACAGGCTTATACCTGCAGGAGTCCTTCACCTCTAGTGAGGTCTTTGGTACCAATGAAACTGGAAGAGAGGCAGGTCTTGCTCCAGGATCATTTCACCCCAATGTTCCCTGGTGATATGTCGGCAGCAGATTTGGCCTCAGCCTTGGAACATTTCTTTGTCCCCTCATTGGTGGAGGACTTTGGAAAGGTCTGCTCTTCCGAAAGAGATCCAGATCAATTCTTCTTGATGTCCAGGAATGAATCCCAAAATTAACAAAATGAATAGTGAGAGGCCCCTTTCTTATGAAGGCAACAAGCTACAAGGAATTGGTTAAAAGCAAGCCTGCTTTAAGTGGTCCACTCTATGTAAACATAACAAGTGGCATGTGCTGTTTTACATCATACCCAAAGTGCTTGGATGTGCAGGAAGTGTAGGACACAGAGGAAAAGGAGAAGACTACAGAAAATCAAGGTAGAAGAATATTGTATTCCTATTGTCATCGCTGCATGTCTGTCTACACCTGCCCCCTTCTCTATACCTGAACTTCAAAGACCCTCTGGTGTGCAACACCCTAGTGTACGACAGGCAATTTTCAGCAATTGCCTCTTTGAAGCCCACTCATAGGAGATCTCCTGTTGTGAGTCACAGGACCATGCAGGGAGGAGTTACCCAACCTCCCAGAGTGTATACAGAGGCAGTCATCCAGTCCTTTATCCCATTCACCAGAAGAGAGATAGGTGCCTGGAACTTACAATGCCTGCCATAGCAGGTTTAGGCTTACAGGGTTGACATTGGTATGCTATGAAGCAGATGTGACTTATTATCCAAACGAAATACGCGAGGCCTCTGGGCACTACTAAATAACAACACATAGCACCAACAATCATGCCTTCTTTCAACAGTAACTGAGGATAAGTGGTATTCCCACTTCTCCCAATTATTCGCAACAATGGAAGAAATGAGTCCCAGGAACATTGTCTCTATGGAGAGTCAATGGGAAATTGAGTTTGATAAATTGGACATTCTGCTACTAATAAAAAATGCAAATCCATCTTGAGCTGCTGGGCCAGATAGACTGCATAACAACATGATTAAAGAAAACGTGGAGGCATGGGCTGAGTTCTGTTTAGTTCTATTCTCTTATATACTGAATCAAAGGTCAATCCCATTATCTTGGAATTCCACCCCATTTTCAAGACGGGCAATAGAGAAGACCCTCGAAACTATGGACCTATTTTCCTCTTTGACACTTTGGAGAAATTGTTTGCCCAGCTTCTATTATGACAATTGAATCAATGGGCTGTACTAAATAGCAGATGGGACCCCAGGCAAACAGGGTTTGATAAAGGGGTTGGAACCTCCCTCAATTTAATGATTCTGAACTCATTAAAAGTTAGAGCGTTAAATAATAAGTCCAAACTGTACATTGCATTTATAGATCCTGAACAAGCATTTGACAGCATAAATAGGGAGAAGCTCTGGGCTAATCTCAAAACTTTGGACTACCCCTCTGAACTACTAGTGGCCTTCAGAGAGTTATATACTGGCATGGAGATCCAGGTGAGACTGTCCAGCGACGGGGCACTTTCTAAGAAAATCCTGACATATAGAGAGAGGGTTGAAACAAGGCTGCCAGTTGGCCTCAACCCTGTTTAATTTGTACATTTTGGATATGACTACGAGCCAGATAAATGCAAGCTCATTCCCTCCTAAAATCTATGGTCAAAAGGTCCCATGGATCATGTACGCAGATGATCTGGTCATTATTAACCAGACTCTGATCGGACTGCAGAGAAGTCTGAAGCAGCTACGTGACTATTTAAAAAATAATGATCTCCGTATTAATACTAAAAAGACAAAGATCATGGTCTGGCCTCGGGAAAAAAGAGAGGAAGCTCTCAAATTTAGATGGGTGATAGGGAATTAACCCATAGACTGCGTTAAGGAAATTACTTACTTGGGGGTCCCCATTAATCTGAGTTCTGTAGAAACGCAATGGATGAGGATCCTAAAAATGAAATGCAAAAGACTGGCAACCCAGGCTCTCATGATACATAGGAGATATGAGAAATTTTCACTGATCCCTAATCTCACCTTCTATAAACAGAGGATGGTCCCAATGTTGTCTTATGGGGCAGAGACTGCCATGAATCCACCCGTACCGTTTTGGGATGTTTCAGACCGCCGATACTGGAAGCGGGTATTAAATCTTCCTAAATCCCTGCCAATGGTAGCCAATGGTAGATATGAACTGGGTTTACAATCCATCCCTTTCATTATTGGATGAAGGTCCCTAGCGCATTTTAGGATAAGTATTGAAGTGGTGTAATGCTAGTATGAAAAAAACGAGCCAGAATAACATGGCGTCGATGCACAGCAATTTTGAACACCCATCTTTCATCACAGTAATAAAGTTTGCGTTTAGGCGGGCCTCGCAGAATGAGCAAGTAGCAGCAAAAACAGGGCAAGGTCACATAAATATTATTCGAGTGGACTGACTGCGGAGAATAGTTATGGTATTGTCCATTGAAGGACGAATACAGAAAGGGAGTTGGAGCAGGTAGGGAGCGAGAAAGAAAAACAAATGCCCTGCTGGGGATAATTTCAGTTGGTGGTGTAATAGGGTTTTATTCCGCATGAGCAGTGGCAATGTTATATGAACCTCGTGATGGTCTACCCCAAAGCATTGAATGTGTGGATGTATCTTCCCTTTATGTGGTCCTAAGTCTGGAGAGGTAGGGCCAGCAAAGACATGCAGGCTGGTGGGTATACACACAACCCTTCCACAGCTCAGCTGGGCTCACACTGCTGACACATGGGTGATATCAAATTGATGCGGCTTAGATAACTATGACAGATTCTAGCCACCATATCAAAAACTCAAGTATGACTTATTTGTAGAGTTTACCATGCCACCAGGTTAGCATTCTCATAACGATACTAGCCATGCCATCTGGAGGAAGATTCCACCATTTTATTTCTCTCTGCTTCTATCTTTCCTTGCTGCCCTCTGCATTCCCAATAGAACAAAGCACTTGGGGTGTGATCTCAGAAGGCACAGTCCACTTGTTTCAAGAACAGCAAGTGTATCCTTAAAGCAGGTTTGCCTTTGACCAACTACCTTTTGACCTGTCAGCTTTTGCCTTTTAAGGGAGGGGTCTCCCACTTCTTTTTTTATTCCCTTTGAAACAAACACCTAAGAAAGTATTTACTGCCTCTCTGTTGGGAGAGTTGACTATCCAAAGCCCTCTGCTGGAGGTGAAGACTGAGTGTCCAATGAAGATGCAAACTCTGCCCTTTAATCATGCCCAGGGAAGGAAGATTGGGGCTGAACTCCTGATGGGGCAAGGCCTGCATTCCTGCCAGCCACATCTGACCAGGAACCCACTGTGTTGAAGGATCCCTTGAAGTGTGTTCCAGCCTCCCCGGTGTTACTCCTGAAAACAAGGACTAAACTTAGGAGTCCCTGGATTGAGACCCATAGAAACCTGAGAGGGAAGGAAGCCATGATCCCTGTGTTTTCGCTGTTAAACCACTGTGATCTGTGATTTGAGCCATTCAACCCAGTTTGGACCAACAGGACCATCCGGAAATGCCTTTGACAATCGACAAATCTTCAAGCTGCTGTCCTGCACTGTCAAACCAATACACCATTGCACCATGCCCGACCAGTGTGTTATTGCTTGAAGCTTATTGTTGCACTGAGCGCCTTCAAACCACAGCAGAGTGAGTGAGAGTGTGCGTGTATGTGTGTGTGTGTGTGTGTGTGTGTGTGTGTGCTAAACAAAATAAAGAAATTAGGCTAAACAGAACTAAAACTAAAACTAAAGAATGATTGGGTCTTCACGTGCCGCTGCAGGCTCCCAAGGATGGGTGGTGATATGCACTGACCTCACAAGGTGGTCAATTCAATGACTGACTCCCTTGAGAGGTCATGCTTCAGTTTCCTGTTTCTCCTAATGTCAATCAGCTACAGATCACACGCTTGCTGATGAGCCTGTGAGACATGCAGCCGATCGACAACATGGTAAAAGAGTCTGAAATTTGTGGGGTGAAAAGACAGCCCCAGAGCGACAGAGATGAAGAGCAATGCTAGGACCCTATTGTGAGAGTGAAGCTGGCTAATGTGGAGTTCCATTGAAATATAAAAGCCAGTACAAAACAGTGATTTCGACATGAGGCCTAGTGAAATGGAAAGAAATTATGTAAAGCTGCAGCAGTGCACATGGAAAGAAAAGGCCTTTGAAACACTGCACATTTGGAAGATAAAAAGATGGAATGATGCCTGACATTTAAGAAATAAAGTCAAGTGACATATTGTGTTCATCAGGTATAAAGAGACTTAATTTGCATCATATAAAATCACAGCATGTAAAGGGATAGGCCTATTTCGTTTGCTGTTCGTTTGAACACTGGTTCCTTATGTAACTATGGCCTATCTGTGTAGATAATACCAAGAGTGGACTTATTTCTGTTCAAGCATTCTGTAAAGAAAGTGTTTATTTAGTGCCAGCAAGCCTGGATGCAATGCTAAATGTCATGTGTAAACACGTTTCTTAAATGTAAATGCTATTTCTCAGAATTGTGCATGTAACTGGACTGGTTGTATCTGTAAGTGTGACCCCCCAGACTTTTGGGCTGGGTTTATCAAGGAATCAGTCCTGGAGCTTCAGTTAAAAATATAGAGGAATGCTGCAAGAGAGATCTGAACTGTGGTGATGCAGATAAGCCAGCTAGCAGAAATGGTCCTTAAGATCAAATGTTCACATTAACTGTCCATTAGGTGTGAACAGGGCCCTTTGAAACCAAAGAGGAAGAGGGTATAAAGAACATTGGCCTGAACAGATGGCCTGGTCACATGCCCAAAGAGAAATGAAGACTAAGGGGGGAAATGGTGGGTGCCAGACATGAAAAGACCTCTCATATAATGCAGTGCAATATGTTTAACATTGGGCCACATTTTCCTAAATAGAAAGAGAACTGTGTACCCCAGTGAGCTCAGCCCTGAATCATATTAAGGGGAATGAAAAGCCTGTTGGGACCTTGTGAAAACGGATTTTGTGTGATTGTTGTAACTTGAGTTAGGAGAAAAATTATGATTCTGGCATGTTCATAATTTTGAGGAAATGGAAAATTGGTAGAGTGTTGGATAGTGAAATTAAGATGTAAAGGGTGGAGTGTCAGATTTATCACTTGTATGGTGCAGCAGCAAATCATGAAACATTGTAGCTCTGCCCAGAAAGTGTGTACCGACATTACATTAATATTGTCCGACTCGCCATAAAATGTAGAATCCAAAAATACAGTTTCATTCAGTTATCTGAAAAATTAGAGTAGCTGCCACGTTGTGAGATTTTTCAAGACAAAAATGTAAAATCCACCTGTCATTTTTTAATGGTGTATCTTTCTCCTCCCTCAGCCCCCATCATTCACAGCCCCAATATCCTTCTCCTATTAGTAGGCAGTGGTCATATTGGGGGACGGGGAGGGAGAGAGCTGGCCAATTCGTAGCGTGGGAATTTATAATGGAGTGTCACCAGCCCTATAAGAGATGAATTTTCAAACTGAGAGGGACTGACTTAAGGAGGTGCCGGCTAAAGCCTTCCGGTCCCCGATAGGCCACTAAACAGATGCAGCACTCAAGCCTGCTGAATTAATGAAATCAGAGGAATCATCGGTGCAGCAAAGCCCATGTCAGACATTGCTGAGTGCCCACAAGTCCAGGCAAAACATAAGGCCCACAAAAGAATCATAGGTAGGTAGCAGTATAGCATATGGGCAGTTGGCAATGAGCACAAATGAAATAAATGCCCAGATGAAAGCGCACATCGTAAGAAATAAACATACACTTCTGCCGGTGCATTTTTCTTTTTTCAATACAGTCGTGGGTCACACAGCAATAGAGATGGTGCTGATCCAACCTCGAAGGAAATGGTGCTGGAAGCAGGGATCGCTGTGCAGACTGCATCAGGCTCAGAAAAAGCAGAGAGCCAGGTCCATGAGCCTCAGGTGCAGAAGGGGAAGAGGACTCTACCTTTCTGAATCCCCTGTCTTCTGTACCAAAGGGGGTGTCCATAATCCCAAAATAGGTATTCCTAAAATGCTGCTATTCAAGTGAGTGTAGAGGGTGCAAAACAAAATTTCCCATTTATTTACTTGCATCCCGAAACGATTTTCCCAAAGACATGTATTTGATGAAAATAAAAAGCCCACAACTATTTTCCCATTGCGTTCCTTTCCTGACTTTGCATTTCATACAAATATAAAGCCCAAAATGATTTTCCCATTAAATTCCTTTCCTGGCTTTGCATTTCATGGAAATAAAAAGTCCAAAACTATTTTCCCATTGAGTTCCTTTCTTGACTTTGCCTTTCAAATAAAAAACCCAAAAGGATTTTGCTACTGTATTCCCACTACTTGCCTTGAGATCAGAGGAGTCATATCTAATTGATGCCTGCAGGGTGTGGGTTGATGGGAGAAAGGAGTATTGTGCCAAACTAAGCAATCACTGTGTGTTTTGTATGTTTCCTATAGGTTTATTTGCAAGAAATCTGATGCAAAGTGATAACTGTCCATCTCTAAATTTTACCTGTGTGTTGTAGTATCTGTTAGGTCATTAATAATATAGGTTAGTTAAACTAGTGCAAGAGCTTGGAATTTGTGATATTGTATAGTGCCACGGCATTGGTGGCTGTTGTTTTGGTTGCAATTATATTGTGTCAAACTTTATATAAATATATATTTTTACTATGCACCGGCCAGGTTCCTAGCTCATTGGTGGTACAGAGGGTATTTGTTGGGGTGGTGGAAAATAGGTGTGAGGCCTTACTAAAGTTGAATCTGTATAAGTGCTTTGGGTGCCCGTCACCTTGCTTGAGGGGAAGGAACTTCCTGAGTTGAGAGTGACTGCCTAATATATCATGACAAAGCTGGAGGCTCGTCCGGGATTTGGTTGAGAGTCTTCACTTGTGGCAGTGCAGTGGCAGCAGACTATTCATTTGGGTGTAATTGCATTGCAGTGGATGGTAAATTGGGTTGTATTGTAAAGGAGCCATTCAGACCTGCACCCTAGGTTCCAAGGTGGTGTATGGATAAAACAGTGTTGGTTTTGAGTTGTTATTGTGAATTGAAACTAAGCAGGAATGGGGTTGAAATTGTTTGTGCTTGCATAGAGAGTATATAAGGTGCAGAACACATTTCAGAATGAGCACCGTAGAAATCAATGTGGCCCGGAAGCACCTACGATCAAAGTTGTTTAATAAAGGTGAATGGGTAGAACAAGAACATGAAATGTGGCAAACCAGAATGATGCAGGAGGATACATCTGCAAATGTTGACATGTGGCAGGATAATGGGCTGTAATATCAGGCCCTGACAAACTTTTACATGACACAGACCAGCAAAGATGAGCAAATTAAAATGGCTCAGCTCACAGCATACATATATTTCCATATGCTGATCATGGAAGAAAGACACCGGAATAGTGTGGCCTCTGTGCAAAACTAGGCTAAGCTTTTGAATCAATCCCAGAGAGAACTGGAACAATTAGAAGCAAAATTGCAACAGAGGCAAAATTTGGAGTTAAAATTAGGAAATATTATTGAACAGCTAAACGATCAGTTGAAAACACAGCAGCAAGAAAATGGGAAGCGAGAGGCTCAAGTTTCTGCACTGCAAGGGGAGGATAAAGAATGTGTTGAAAATCTGAGCGCAAGTCAGCACAAATTAAATGAGCAGGTTGTTCATAATAGATCCTTCTTAGATGACATTTTCACATTTCAATTGCAGGTAAAACAATTGAAAGCTGAAAACCAGTTAATCATTAAGCAGGTTGATTTGATTCTCAGGGTGCATTTGATCAGATACGCAAGATCTGAACACCTTAAAACAGCAGTGGGAGCAGTTGAGGGAAGAAAATAACAAATTAAGTCAAAAGAATAGTGCCCTGTGTCAGGAAGTGCATCAGTTAAGGATGGACGTGGAGAAAACTGAGTCCTTTTCTCAGGAACTGACTGACAGTAGGTTATAAAATGCACAAATAATGGAACATGTGAGGCAAGCAGAAATTAACCTAGAGCAGTCAACACAGGCCAAAATTGCGCATGGGAAGGAGAGTAGTCTCCTGAAAAAGAAATGCTCTGAATATGCGCAGACATGCAAGCCTCACAGAAAGAAAATGAGTCCCACTGTGGAGAAAACATGGGGGAAAAAAAAACGATTACTGGCACAAAATAAAGTGCTGGCAGACACTCAAGCACTGGTCTCAGAATTAAAAACTCAGGCCTATGAATATTACCAAGTGATAGGGACTGAGAAAAACAAATGTGAGAGGTTGGAAAGTGAAATAGCCAAATACAAACAGGTTGTGCGGCACCCTGGGCAGTCAGGGTATGGAAAAGCACCCTGCAATTACGGAGTAATGACCTTGTTACCAAGAACCTCAAGCCAACTCACCACCTCAAATGTACAGAGTGCAGATGACTTCATACCTGCCAGTTTTCAAGAACAGGAAACATGAGGCAGCTGTCGTAACCAGATCTAATCCAACTGATCCAGAATGCCAGTCCTTATCTGACATCAATGAGGGTTCAGGGTTAAGTAGAAGGGAAGGTGGTCGGACCAGTCATCTCTGGGAATTTAAAAATACCCTGGCATGTAATTCTGATCAGGTGGGCTCCTATGCTGAAAAGATCAGGGAGGTGGACTGGCAGAAAATGAAGTTAAATTACAAAGGGACCATCTGTTCCACTATACAGAAAGAGAAGAGCCAGAGTTTAGACCTCAAAAGAGCATCTTAAAAACATCCACACATTCAGGGAGGTGGGAGGAATTCACCACCCTCTGTGGAATGAGGGATGAGGAGGATGAGTACACTCTGGTGCGAAAAGGAGAGTGCGAGGGAAATGACCATGAGAACCCACAGCACCACAGGAGTGAAGAGTTCAGACCCCGGTATTCTGGGAGGGATTCTCAGTCATAGAGGTGGGAGTGCCTAGAGGACAAGGAATGGACCACCAACAGCAGGAGCTCTTAGTCAGAGGGTGAGTGGACTCAGGTGTACTGGAAAAGAAAATGGGCCAAACAGAAGAGAGGTCTTGTGAAAGACCCAATTTGGCAGATAAAGGCCATTAAGAGCTTTATGACTGTTTACCATAAGAACGCAAAATATTCGGTATTGGAGCATCTAGCGCTTTATGACCAAATGATGACATCATTTGGTATTAGGAATGACAGAAATTTGATGGAGTTTGATAAATGGACATTCTCCCTTGGACAATCCAGCTTCTTTGCAGAGTTGGAGGACAAAGATCACCAAAATTGTCCACCTTTGTGCAGGCGAGCGTTGGAGAGCAGTCGCCGGTGGCCTGAGGGATCAGTAGACGTCGGCAAGCCCTTGCCAGGCCCCCGCGGGCCTCCGTGAGTCCTTGCTTGGTTTTTCAAATTGTTTTTTGTAATTTGGGCATTCACGCTCTGAGCGCGCGTTGTGTGTTGCCTGCTCCTCCCCACCCACTTCCTGGTCCTGGTCTCCCTTCCCGCCTCGTGCCCGCCCTCACCCCCCTCTGATTGGCTGATTGGTCTTCCTCCCCCAGGCCTACTCGGCGGCTGCTCCGCCCGCTCGCTTCTTTGTGCAGGCGAGTGTTGGAGAGCAGTCGCCGGTGGCCTGAGGGATCAGTAGACGTCGGCAAGCCCTTGCCAGGCCCCCACGGGCCTCCGTGAGTCCTTGCCTGGTTTTTCAAATTGTTTTTTGTAATTTGGGCATTCGCGCTCTGAGCGCGCGTTGTGTGTTGCCTGCTCCCTGCCACCCACTTCCTGGTCCTGGTCTCCCTTGCCGCCTCGTGCCCGCCCACACCCCCCTCTGATTGGCTGATTGGTCTTCCTCCCCCAGGCCTACTCGGTGGCTGCTCCGCCCGCTCGCTTCTTTGTGCAGGCGAGCGTTGGAGAGCAGTCGCCGGTGGCCTGAGGGATCAGTAGACGTCGGCAAGCCCTTGCCAGGCCCCCGCGGGCCTCCGTGAGTCCTTGCCTGGTTTTTCAAATTGTTTTTTGTAATTTGGGCATTTGCGCTCTGAGCGTGCGTTGTGTGTTGCCTGCTCCCCCCCCACCCACTTCCTGGTCCTGGTCTCCCTTCCCGCCTCGTGCCCGCCTCACCCCCCTCTGATTGGCTGATTGGTCTTCCTCCCCCAGGCCTACTCGGCGGCTGCTCCGCCCGCTCGCTTCTTTGTGCAGGCGAGCGTTGGAGAGCAGTCGCCGGTGGCCTAAGGGATCAGTAGACGTCGGCAAGCCCTTGCCAGGCCCCCGCGGGCCTCCGTGAGTCCTTGCCTGGTTTTTCAAATTGTTTTTTATAATTTGGGCATTCGCGCTCTGAGCGCGCGTTGTGTGTTGCCTGCTCCCCCCCACCCACTTCCTGGTCCAGGTCTCCCTTCCCGCCTCGTGCCCGCCCACACCCCCCTCCCCTTCCCCTCCTCCCTCCGCCTTATCCTTCCCCCTCCTGGGCAGCCCCCCTGCCAGGCAGCCCCCGGCTAAGGGCCCCTTAGGCAAAGGGCGGCTCCTATGGTTGCGGCTCCCTGTGTGTCTGCAGGTGTCCGCAGGGGACGCCAGGCGCCTGGACTCTCTCGCCACTGCTCGTGTCCCATAGCTGTGGTAAACATGGTTTTTTCCCCCTCGCAGGATTCTCAAACTTAGGTGGCATTTGTACCTAATACGCACTCACTGTCTAAATGTGGTAAACTTGGTTTCTTCCCCCTCGCAGGACTCTCAAACTTAGGTGGTATTTGTACCTAATACGCACTCACTGTCTAAATGTGGTAAACTTGGTTTCTTCCCCCTCGCAGGATTCTCAAACTTAGGTGGCATTTGTACCTAATACGCACTCACTGTCTAAATGTGATAAACCTGGGCTTGCCGCTCACTTCCTGCCTGCGAGCTCTTGTCCCGTCTGTCTCCCCCCCCTTTCCCCCCTACTCCATGGTGCTCTCTATCTCGCCCATCTTCTCTAACTGCTTCTCTATTGACTATCCTGCTCTCCTCACTAAATCTGGTAGGAAAAAGTTTAAAAAGGACATCCTGGTCTCCAACCCAGGCCTCCCTATCGCTGACACCTACACTAGTGCCTGCTCCAAGGAAACTCTTACCGACATCCTCTTTTTCGTGCCCTCGCCTGACCTATGGACCCTTCATATGGTCTCTGTGCTCTCTCCTTTCTCCTCTTCTCCCATTAATGGTGGCACTCGTTGGGATGTCCTCTTGGCCTCCTTCCTCTCCTCTAAGGCCATCATTAATGTCTACGCTAATGGGACTGTCCTGGTCCAAGGTCCTCAGGCCAACCTTCACCTCTTTGATAGACGCTTCCCACGCCTCATCAACTTCCTTTCCTCTCCTGCTGTCCCCCCTCATCTGTCCTCGGCTACCTTGCCTCTACCCTCCCTCCCTGCCCCCTCTCTTGCTCATTCTTCACCTCCCCCTTCTACACCGCCGCAGGGCGTACCTCTGATCTGTACTCCTCCCCGGAAATCCTTCAAGGATGGCAACCTTCTCCACATTGCCACACTCAACGCTCGCTCTGCCATCAGGCATTCCTCTGATATCTGCCGCCTTCTTGAGGAACTGGACATTGACGTCCTCGGTCTTACTGAGACATGGTTCACGGCCAGCTCTGTCACCAGCTTTGACACACTCCTACCTGATGGCTACAAGATCCTCTCCCTGCCAAGACCCAACCGTGCAGGGGGGGTGTAGCCCTTATCTTCCCGGAGTGGATTCCTGCCACTGTCACTCCTACGCAGACCTACTCCTATTTTGAATGTCTTGTCTGCCGACTCTCTCTCTCTCCTAGCCATTCCCTTACCGTGGCTACTATCTATCGGCCACCTGGTCAACTTTCCTCCTTCCTCTCTGAGTGGGCTGACCTCTCCTCCTCACTCCTGTCCTCTACCACTCAACTCCTCTTTCTTGGTGACTTCAACATCCACCTGGATGCCTCCTGTCCCCCCACTGGACTCTTTCGTGACCTCTGCGACTCTCTCTCACTTTCTATTCTCCGTCTGGGCCTACTCATTCTGCAGGGCACACTCTTGATGCTCTGATCTCTTCTGACCTTCCCCTCTCTGTCCCTCTCTCCACTCCTCTCTCCTGGAGTGATCACTTTCTCCTATCCTCCCACCTCACCCTCCCTACCCCACAGGCAAAGCCACCCTCATCATTGCCACCCACCTTCTCGGTCATTCGACCCAAGAAGCGCGTGTCAGTTGCGGCTTTCGCTGCCACCTTCTCGCCCCCCCTCCCCCTTCGGCTGACTCCCACCCTGACACAGCCCTCTCCTTGCTCCACTCTGCTATATCTGAAACTCCTGGTATGATTCGGATCTCGTCACCCTAAAACGCAAGTGCAGGGTGGCAGAGAGGAAATGGCGTGCTTCATGTTCATCCTCTGACAAACTGGCCTGCCGCCTGCTCCAAAGGCAATACCGTCTCTCTGTTTTCACCAAGAAGAGAGCCCTTATCCAAGCCCGCATCTCTGTGGCATCTAACAACTCGGCTGAGCTCTTTAAAATCTGCAAGGAGCTTGCCAACCCTGCTGCAGTCTCTACCTCTCCTGTCCCCTCCCAGGCCCTCTGCACTGCACTGGCCTCCCACTTCATCTCTAAAACTCAGGACATCCTGTCCTCACTCTCCTCCTATTACCTCCCAACCTCTCTTCCCTGCTCCTCCTCTGGCCCTTCTGCAGCCACCCCTCCTCCCTCCTTCTCTGCCTTTCCCCTTTTTTCTGCTGACAAGGTTTCCAGATAAGTCCGATCTATGAAAGTCTCGTCTAAACAGATTCACCCCTGTTCCTCCAAAACTATCAAGGACCACATGGACTCCCTGGCTCCTGCCCTGGCTGACTTTTGCAACCACTCCTTCGCCTCTGGAGTCTTCCCATCCCCCCTCAAGCACTCCCTTGTGCACCCTCTCCTTAAGAAACCCTCTGCCGACCCCTCCTGTCCGGCTAACTATCGCCCAATCTCCATCACTCCCTTCCTGGGCAAGCTCCTGGAGAAACTGGCCATCTCCCAGCTTAACCTCCATGCTGAAGATGTTGACAGTCTCCATGACCATCAATCTGGCTTCAGAGCGGCCAGAAGCACGGAAACTGCTCTCCTGAAAATCCGTGAGGATCTGCTCTTAAACCTCGACTCCAACACTCCGTGTGTTCTCATTCTGCTTGATCTCTCTTCTGCCTTTGACACTGTCAACCATGCCATCCTGCTAAACTGTCTCCGTGAAAACCTGGGTATCACTGGTCAGGCTCTGGCGTGGCTGACCTCTTTCCTTTCCAATCAACCCTCCCAGGTCCAACTTGGGTCCTTCCTCTCTGACATCTTTCTCTCCACCTGTGGCGTTCCCCAGGGATCTAATCTCTCTCCCTGGCTGTTCAACCAGTATCTGGCACTCCTTGCCCACCGCATCGCCGCCCTCTGTCCCAACTTTCAGTGCTATGCGGATGATACCCAGCTCATTTTCAGGCTACCCTCGGCCTCCTCCTCTCCCTCCCTCATCTCTGACTGTCTGTCTGCTATCCAGGATTGGTGTGCTGCCAATGACCTCTGCCTTAATGCTAGTAAGACTGAGATCCTACTCATCGGCACACCCGCTCCCTCCTTCCCTGCAGCTCTCTGGCCGGCCTCTCTTGGCCCTCTTCCTGCTCCTACCTGCAAGGCAAAAAACCTCGGGGTCATCTTCGACTCCACACTCTCCTTCTCTCCTCATATATCTGACGTCTCTAAGAAGTCACATTACCAGCTGCACCTCCTCAGAGGTATTCTTCCCTTCCTCTCCTTCCCCCAGAAGCTCACTGTCTCCCGAGCCCTGGTTCTCTCGAAGCTGGACTACTGTAACAGCCTCTATCTTAATCTGCCTGCCTCCACTCTCCGCACTCTGCAACTCATCCAGAACAGAACTGCGAGACTTGTCCTTGGCCTCAAGCCCAGGGACCGTATCTCTCCAGGACTGAAATCTCTACACTGGCTCCCAGTGGCTGCGAGGATTAAGTTCAAAACCCTCTGCATTGTCCACAAGGCCTTCTGGGGCCTGGGGCCTAAATACCTTCAACTCTCTCTTCCTAAATATCTTCCTTCCCGAGCCCTACGCTCATCCGTCTCCAACTCCCTCAGGGTCAGCCGCTTCTCGAAGCAACGAGCTGGGGGTAGATCTCGCTCCGCGGCAGGTGCCTCCCTCTGGAACAGCCTTCCTGCCTCCCTGAAACTTGAGGAGAACCATCTCCGGTTCCGGAAGCACCTCAAAACCTTCCTCTTCGCTTCTGTATCACTACAGCCCCCCCACCCCCTCCCCAGCACTTGTCTGCACTTACCTTGCACTTGCCACCAGCTGGCCCTATTTATTTATTATTTTATTTCTATTCTACTATTTGTATTGCACTCCCCCCTCCCCCTTCCCCTTGCTTTTTTTTTCCCTTCCCCCTACCCCTGCACTTGCGCGGTCTGAATGACACCTGGCCTAGTAGGATCGTTGTCTGTCTTCCCTTTGTTCCCCCCTCCCTGCCTCGTCGCGCCTTGAAACACTTGTGTATAGGCACGTTACAAATGCCATATCATATCATATCATATTATATCATATCATATCATATCATATCATATCATATATCATATCACCTGCAAGTCGTACATTCTAAAACACTTTTCCATTCATAGGAACCCACAGGAGTCCCCCTGAAAGGCGGCATACAACCTGCAATGTAGGGAAGACCAAGAGCCTATTTTGTGCAGGAGCTGAAATTAGCATTTGCACAGACTTCTAGGTGGGTAAACACCAATAGCCTGAAGTTCATTAACACCTATTATCATGTGCTCCCAAAATACATAATGACCCAATTAGTAAGGGATTTCCATGAGCTTAGGACCCTGGATTGGGAGATAAAACAAGCCACTCAAATCTATGAGGTTCAAAAGCCCTCTGAAAACAAAAACAACCCTAAAAACCCCAAACCATCAAACACACCTGCCACTGCAAAGATAGCAGAGGTGAAAAATATTCCCATATTGGACTTGGAGATTGGGGATCCTAAACATACTCCTCTCACCAATCAGCAGAATGAGAGACACTGGAGACCCTCAGATCCAACCCAATCGGGTGATAGCCAGACAGGCTACCATACCAGCACTCCATCTGACACTGCATCTGCATCAGTCTGAGATACAAGGGTAACAGACCCATCCGGGGGTATGTCTACACTCCCCCGGCACCGAAAGGGGGCCCGACTAGGTAGATAACACACCAGGAAACCTCCCTCAAAGCTTCCCTCAGGAGGGAAGAAATACTCCACCCCCAATCCAAGTTTCTTTCCCAGATACCCTTCAAACACTAATTTCTAGAATAATCCTCCTCTCTCTCCTCACTTTCAGGACAATAGATTCTTGAATCCGGGACAAGGGAGACCTAGGATGGAAGGTTTCAGGGAAACACCCAATACCCAAGCTACTCTGGGAGAAGGAGCAGCAACCCGTTCTGCGAGTAGTAAATGTATGAATCCAGACCTCCCTACCAACCAGAAGAAATGTCACAACTGGAGCGACAAGTCCAACAACTAACTCAAGAGCTGAGTCACATGTTGAGGGCCAGCAGAAGCCTGAACTGGAAACTGCTGCCCAGATTACCTTGACACCGGGACTGGTTCCCCGGGGCAATCACAGGAAGAAACCTCTGATAACCAACAGGTTACCAAGGAGGGGGCTCGGGTGGAAGGAAGATGCGAAGCCCTAGAGGAAGCTTCCTTTACCACCAGAACAAAACCCCTGGAAACCTCTTAGCCTGAACATAAATCTTCTACCCCAGGAAAGCTTGAATATAAAGAACATAGGGCAATTAGGAGAAATCGAAAGCCAAAGACAACCCACTTTGTGGAGGAAGTCCACATCACCCCTTTTGAAGGAGAAGAAACCCTGGAGGATTTAAGGAAGATCTTCTCTTTCAGGGATGGAGGTTTCCCTCTCAAGGAATAATGGGTCCGAAAGGACCCTGCTTTGGACTTGGTAAGCATGGAGACTGACCCAGAGCAACACATTCTTAAACCACAACAGGTTCACCCAGATGACCCTGAAAGCACTGAGGTATCTTTCCCCCAAACAGGTTCTGGGAACTGCCCCCAGGAAAAAGGGGACTTCCCAAACCCACCTGTTTCTGGGTGAAAAATCTTTTTTACAAATTCCTGAACTCCCGACCCAGAAAACTGTCCAATATCACACAATGTCAGAGTTCAATATAAAAAAGTTAACTGCCAAGTTGGGACAGAATGCACATTTACTTTGCCCCCGTGAGGAGAGAGAAGGAAGATGTGATGCTTCCGTCAAGATACAGGGTCAGTGTGCATTATCAGCACTGCTGGCTACTAGATCCCAAGCCACCCTCCTTTCCAAAAAGGCCTTTGACCAAATACATTCAGGAAGGGGGGTGAGTCACCAAATTCCACTTAAACCTCTTCCCGGACAACTCCAAAGCTTCAATGGGAATGATATTTCTAACAAAGGGACTGCAGATCTGGAGCTAGAAATTGGGCGGCATAGGGTGAAACACCCGGTGATAGTCGTGACTCCAGAGGGTACACCTTGTCTCTTGGGGAATTACCTCCTTCAGAGGTTATCACCCCTGATTGACTGCGTGAATAGGGACCTCTGGACTCAAACCAGCCCATTAAATTAAAACAAAGCACAAATTATGTGAGTTTGAATGGCACATGCCACATGATTGAACAGCGGTCCGACAAAAAAGAATTCCATTTTAGGAACAATCACATCCCAGACATCACCACCATCTCTGTAGGAGAACAAACTGGTGATGGGAACCCTTCTCCATTTTTGAAAATCAACCTCCCTCCCAGTTTTAAGTGGCATTCCACACTGGAGGGAAATCCTCTGCAGTTTTATACCATTCCACAATCAGAGGAAAACCCAAATCCCTGAACAAAAAATGATGAAAAACCAGCTAAAAAATGGACCGACATCCAGATAAAGGGTGAACAGCTGTTTTTCCCCATTCAGATAAATGAGTGGGGGGGAGCCTGCTCTCGCCAGAGTTTGCCTGAACAATGGAAGAAGCTTAATCAACGAAGCATTATTCAGTAAACTCCCAAAAGATCAGACCATTCCCACATTTAAATTGATTGATAAGTGGGAAATGGGCCTGGAAACTCCAACTTGCAAACATCTCCTGCCTAGCAGGTGTATGCTAAAAATGTTAATTGGCGACAAAAGCAGATGACATAATTGTTGGGTTGTGAGAATTGTCCCCTCCACCTTTTACTTAGGCAGTGGCCTTCTCAATCGATTCACAATTAATTTGGATTTAATTAATAACAAAGCCTGGTCCCAATTGGGGGGCTACCCCATGGGCTTTGACAGCACTGAGAATGTATTTCGGTTAGCTCTTTTGCTGCTTTATGCAGTTGAAGTTCAAGTGAGGGAAGAGGTTACCATCCCAGAACAGGTGTGACAATTTACAATTCCCCTAAAAATTAAGCGCAGACAAAATCTCAAAAACCAGAACGCCTATATGAATTTGAATTATCATCTCCAACAACAAGATTTGTATTTACATCTGACACCCCCAGTTGACCTAGAACACAACACCATTTGAAAATTGGTGGATAACAGCGACCCTCGAAGTATCACTTTGGGGCGCAGACACCTTTATTGGAATGGCGGTTGACGCCCAACATTATTCTATTGATTTAGGGAATGGGGTCATTGGACTAATTCCAAATGACTGCTTCCATATCAACGACGGTATCCCTGCGGAAAAGATTTTCACCAGGCAAGGGGGGAATTTCTTTCTGTTCTCTTCCTGCCCTTATGGTGTGGAAGAGGTGACCTTTGACATCAGGAAGGATGAGGTGGTATTTCGAGTCAACAGTGACTACCTCCCATCCGTGGAAGCTCACATCCAGGCCAACACCATAACAAGAGATCTCTCCACCCAACTGGAAGATACAGCCAAAATTGCCAAGCCTGAGGTCTTTCCATGCTTTAAGCAGATAGTGGAAGAATGAATCAATCTCGCTGATGCCTGTGAAGCTGAAAAGCAAAAACAGAAGCTGAAGAAGGTGTTTATGGATTTACAGGATAGCTTTGTAGTGGACTCATATGATTGTGGACACACACAGATACATTCATCCACCATACCCACGGACCCTGAGATGGCTCTAACATTTATGAAGCAATACCGGTTACCTCTCATGCCTCTGGAGTCACTCATGGAGATTATTAAAAACGTAGAATCCCGTGGGATAATTCATCCAATCCACAGTGCATTTAACAACCCGGTACTGGGGATACTGAAACCCAATGGCCAATGGAGACTTTGCGCAGACCTAACATAGTTAAATAAACAAGTCCACATGTCAAGATGGCCCCTTCCCTACATCGATCAGGGACTGGCGCAGATCCATGGGTAAAAGGTGTATGCCGCCATTGACCTGACCAATGGTTACTGGACAGTGAGTAGGGAAGACCAGTACAAGCTTGTCTTCACCTTCGAGGGGTAGCAATACATGTGGACCCGAACCCACTTTGGATACATAAACTCTGGCAATGAATTTAATATCTTCCTACATAAGGCCATGCCAAATTTGGGTGAAAGGGGAAACCTGGCCTATGTAGATGATGTCGTAATCAAGAGCTCAACTGTGGAGGAACACATAGCTGAAATATGCTACGTTCTGACCCAGATGCAGAAAGCCAGAGCAAAACTGTCCTTTCAGAAGGCACAGTGGTGTAATACCCACATGAACCTGTTAGTGCACGAAATCACCCCTGAGGGTCTCTGTCCCCAGGCAAAAAAGGTGGAAGCATTATTGAAATTCAAAAACCCCCCTACTCTGAGAGAACTAAGAAGCCATCTTCGACTCACTAATTATAATAGAAAGTTCATTGAAGACCCTTGGTCCATTTATTAAAGGCCGGTGTCAAGTGGGAGTGGGGTCCAGAAGAATCCAAGGCAGTAAAACAACTAAAGAGAAGACTTTCCCAAGCCCCCTGATTGGCCTACCCCATATAGACCAAGGAATACTTCTTGGAGACGGGTTTCTCAGATATTTGTTTAACAGTGGTATTGTAACAAAAGCATGACAAGGTCAACAAAGTAATCTTGTATGCGACCAAGACTTTGTCCTCTGTGGAGGAAAAATTCAATGATTGAGAAAAGGCACTCCTGGTAATTGAGTGGGTGTTGACGAATTACGGCCCATTCATCCAGGGGGAGCACACCATAGTGGAGACTCCTCACCAGTCCTTGCAATACTTACAAAGTGACTGATCCGAACAGGGAACGTCATTACTTCCAGAATTACTTCCTGGATTCTGTCCATGAAAGGCATTCCTGTGGAGGTCTGATCCGGCCATAACAAGAAGAGTCCTCTAGCTCAAGGATTGGTTGACTTGCATGACTGTGCTCAAGAAAACTGTCTCGAGGACGAAAGTCTAAGGGCCAATGACTTCCCTGCACAAAGTCTATGAGGAAGACACGTGTCAGGAGATTACTCCAGTTTATGTGGAATGGTGCTCCTACCATGTTGACAATCACAGGGAAAAGGAACTAGTGGCTGGCATTGGGAATGCTTGGGTGAATGATGCCACAGAACCCTCTGCTGGGTACAATATAGGTCCCCAAAGTAATCAGGTGGCAGAGTTGATGTCGGTACATCATACCATCCTCACAGCTGCACACCACCAACTCAAAGAACTGCTCATAACTATTGACTCTGATTACGTCAGGAATTAGTTTGTGAAACTCCTGATTAACTAGAAAAATCAAGGAATCATTTATGTAAACAATAAACCACTAAAGCATGGGAAATTAATTCAATCAATTGACGATCTGGTAACCTCTAATGAGATGACCATCTATTGGAGAAAGATCAGAAGTCAGTCCAAAATAGAGGGACAAGACAAAACTGGAAATCACTTGCCTGACCAGTTGGCCAAAATGAGAGCCATTCACTGGGATCTCATAGAAACCAAATCCCTTTTGGGGGAGTCCAGGTTGATGCTGTCACCAGGTCCCAAACCCATACCAATAATTAACTCCCAACTGCCCAACGCAGTAAAGAAAACGCAGATGCAGATTTGATTATTGCACACAAAGAGGACCCAATCATTGGGAAATGTTATCAACATATTGAAGACCCTGTACATTTTCCTCTGCTTGAATCCAATTATATCAGGAAGGAGGACCTCCAGGGTTTGACAACATTTTCAAAAATGTTCTGAATCCAAGACATTTTTTTGGTACGAGATCCATATTTGCATGTGACCAGTGGGTGGTACCTACCTCATCCGAAGCCTGATGTTAAGTCACATATTAGCCACACATGTGTCAAGACCTCGACATCTACATAAATGGATGTCTGGTGTGTGCTCAGTTTCAGCAAAGTTGTCTCACACACAGAGATCCCCTACAGAAAAGGGGAATGACACTTCCTTGGTCGAATTTGCAAGTCAATATCATCGGGCCAGTGATTTGCTAATCTAGAGTAAACAAGTACATGTTGACTGTGACATGCTTGTTTACCAAGGGGGTAGAATGTCTTCCAGCCCCGAATTGTAAGGCAGAGACGACTGCTGCACTAATAATCAACCATATCTTCTCTCATTTTGACCTTCCCCAAAGGATTGAGTCAGACCGAGGAAGTCTTTTAACAAGGAGGTTTGTGGCAGACTCTGGATCAAGTTGGGAAATCCGATTACAACTTGTCCTAATTCTAATTGCCAGGTCCACGCTATCTTCTGCAACCATTCTTCCTGTCGCCATTGAGTTCCCCAGAAGAAGTCCTGTGAAAAAGATTTCCAAAAGAACCAAAAAACTTTAGGACTTTTTACAAAGAAAAAGATTTCCAAAAGAACCAAAAAACTTTAGGACTTTTTCAGAAAGTAATGTATATAGATACACAGCAGCAGATATGTAATCTCCTGATTTTTCCACAATTTGAATTTATGGAATCGTCATCATGAAATGGTTTTACTTATCTTTATTCTTTCTTTTCCAACTAGAGGATATTTTCCTCTGTTCTTCCCCTTTTTAAGCACTGGGTTGTGGTTTACTCACGCTTTCACCCTTCATTACTTCTTCTATTCTCTGTCTCTTCACAATGGATATGTGAAAATGTATGATTGAAAAATGAGAAAAAAATGTTTTTGTATTTTCCTTATATATGTTCATGACTTAATCTACCTTTTTAAGTTATAGTTCGATACTGAACTTTTTTGTATCCTTTGTTGGTATTTTAGTTTTACTGTTCAGAGCACTAAAATATTACAACTTATATACTGAAAATGTTGTGGTAGATGTGGTTATTCTTCATATGAACCATGCATCAATATGGTCCTAACTAGGGGCTGGATTTGACACAAGAAAACCCCAGTTAATATTTAGTACTCCACCAATTTAGCACTTGAGGCTAGGTGTTGAGTGCATTTTCTTTCTTGCAGCAATGTTTTTTGTATGTCAGTTTCCATTGAGTTCATGACAGGAAGAAAAATCGTGCTACCTCAGCATCTTCTCTACAGAACTCAAGAGCTGACCCTGATCAATGTGTCCAATACCCGTTAGTACATTGAGAATTTACAGAAACACCTACAACATGCTTTTGCGTACTCTGGGTGCAATTAAGAAAAGTTGGCAAAAGGAATTAAAGCCTACTATGACTTAATAACTACCAAGAAGGAGTATGAAGTAGGAGACAGGGTCTACCTGTACAATTTCCAAAGGAACCAGACCGAGGAGAGGAAGTTCCTCCCCTCTTGGTGTGGTGCCTTTGAAATTGTCGATAGAATCTCACCTCTCGCCTATACAATCTGCATCCATAAAGGAGAACATAAGGAAGAGAAATGGGTCCATATCAATCAGTTAAAGAGCTGTCACCCCAAACAGGCACTCTGACTGATTGAAGAAGCCAGGTAGAGCCCAGGAACCATCTGAAGAATGAAAGGAAAGATGGAGAATATTGCACATTAACAAGGATTAAAGGAATTAATACTTACAAAGAATCTATAAAAATCCAAAACAAAAATATAAATATTTTTTGTAGAAATATTCATGTAAGGGAAATGAATGTCAATGTGTTATGTGATGTTGTTTTGTTCAAGTTGTATGCCTATTTACCAGGGAAAGAAATACTGCATAATATACTTAGCTTCTCTTTTCCTCTCTGCAGACTCGATAATGCCTTACCTTCACAGTCTGGGGGTAGAGGTTCCAAAAAGGGAGGAGTTCCAGGACCAAACACCAAATTCCGAAAAGAGTGGAGTGCAGACGAGAGTGCCACTCCCTCAGGACAGAAAAAAATCGGACTTGCTCCAGTGAGGAAATTCATGGAATGAGCCAAAGCAAAAAGATAAACCAAAAACAACATTCTCCCTTGCTATTTTCTACAGGTCAACCAAGTTAAAGACCCGGGGGGGGGCTTGCAGGGTGAAAACACAGACCCAGAGAGACAGAGATGTAGAGGCCCTGCTAGGCCCCTATTGTGGGAGTGAAGCTGGCTAATATGTAGTTCCATTGAAATATAAGAGCCAGAACAAAGCAGTGATTTCGACATAAGGACTAGTGAAATTGAAAATAATTATGTAAATCTGCAGCACTGCACGTGGAAAGAAAAGACACCTTCGAAACACTGTGCATTTGGAAGATAAAAAGGAGGAATGATTCCTGACATTTAAGAAATAAGGTCAAGTGACAGATTGCCTTTATCAGGAATAAAGAGACTTCATTGTTATCATATAAAATCACAGCATGTAAAGGGAAAGGCCTATTTTGTTTGGTGTTAATTTGAACAATGTTCCTTATGTAACTATGGCCTACCTGTGTAAATAATAAGAGTGGACTTATTTATGTTCAAGCATTCTGTAAAGAAAGAGTGTATTTCTTGCCAGCAAGCCTGGATACACTACAAAATGTCATGTGTAAAGATGTTTCCTAAATGTAAATGCTATTTCTCAGAATTGTGCATGTAACTGAACTGGTTGTATCTGGAACTGTGACCCCCCCAGACCTTTGGGTTGGGTTTATCAAGGAAACAGGCCTGGAGCTTCAGTTAAAATTATAGAGGAATGTTGCTAGAGAGATCTGAGCATGCAGTGATACGGGTAAGCCAGCTAGCAGAAATGACCCGTAAGGTCAAATTTTCACATTAACTCTCCATTAGCCGTGAAAAGGGTCCTTGTAAGCCAAGGAGGAAGATGTTTGATTAAATATTGACCCGAGCAGATGGCCTGGTAAAATGCCCAAAGAGAAAAGAAACCTTAGGGGGAAAGGTGGGGGCCAGATATGAAACTACGTCTCATATAATGCAGTGCAATATGTCTAACATTGGGCACCTTTTCTTAAATAAAAAGAGAACTGTGTGTCCCGGTGACCCCGAACCCATACTAAAGTGAATAGAAAGCCTGTCAGGACAATGTAAAAACTAATTTTGTGTGATGGATGTAACTTGCGTTAGGAGAAGTATTATGATCCTGGCATGTTCATAATTCTGTGGAACTGAAAAATTGGTAGAGTGTTAGATTGTGAAATTAAGATGTAACGGGTGGAGTGTCAGATTTATAACTAGTATGGCGCAGCAGCAAATCACAAAAAACTGTAGCTCTGCCCAGGAAGGGTATGCTGCCATAAAATGTAGATTCCAATAATATATAGGTTCGTGCATTTATCTGAAAAATATTGGTTGCTGCCACGTTGTGAGGTTTTGCAACATAAAAATGTAAAACATACCTGTAATTTCTAGATGATGTATCTTTTTCCTGCCTCCATCATTCACACCCCCTAACTCCTTGTCCTATTAGCATGTATTGGGCATATTGGGGGGAGGAGAGGGTGAGAGTTGGCCAATCCAAAGTGTAGGAATTTTGATAATAATGGATGTCACCAGCCTTATAAGAGATGAGTTTTCTATCTGAGACGGAGTGACTTGCTGAGCTTTCTTTGACTTTTGGACTCTTGGGACCTTTCTTTGCTTTTTCCCTTCACTTTCCCACTCTATTACTGGACCTTAAACATTGCATGGGAGACAGAGGTTGGGAAGTCTAGAAGCTAGTTGGGCCTGCCATTTGAGGAGCCATAGGAAGTCTGGTTGCTGGGGACTACCCTTGACTGAAGCCTTTGACCAGATCTGTGCTGTCCTCCGGGGAGCCCTGCTGTTTCCCTGAATGCCCCATACCTAAGGCCTCCCATGTAAGTAGATATATTCCAAAGTTATCAAAAGTGTGGGGGGGAATCTGCCAGCATTAATCTCCATCTTGCATAGCTGTTAGGGGGTGGGACTGGGGAGACCCTTGCACATTTTATTAAATACCAATTCATATTAATTCCACTATAGAAAATCACCCATTCCATTTAAAGAGAATTGTGTTGGGAACTGCCTGCCTTAATCCTTTCCATTAAATTGTGGGGTGGGGGAAGCTGTGTAGATCCTTAGTGCATTGAAGTGAAGTTAAATCAATTAATTCCCATATAAAAAAAAACACAGGATGAGTGTTGTTAGAGTTTGAAACTAATGAAGGCAGATCCCTGTTTATGCACACTCCAGAATAAAGACAATCCGCTAGGGAAATAGGCCAGGAGATAGTGATGCAAGGATAACAAGGTTTAATTGTACAGAATCCAAATATCAGCAAAGGACTCTGCTGCTCGAGAGTGCCTGAGAACTGACAAAATCATCATTACATATAGTAATAAAGGGTGCCATTGATTGGAGGCACCCTACATATGGGCCTGCTCCATAGTGGATGCAAGGCTGTAATAGGTTAGTTATTTCCCATTGGTCTGGATATATGGGTCAGCTGGGTTCATCCTCGCCGTGAAGGTCAGGGCACACATTACTACATTGTTTCATCCTACACTAAACATGCTAAGTCTGGTTATTACATCATTGTGGCAGGCACGTGGGAGGCACGGGAAATTGTGCCAGGGAGAAGGGAGGATGAATTACAGTCACGCTACCCAAACATACAGGGCGTCGTTGATACCGCAGTTCCCGCACTCAAGGTCTCCACCCAGGGTTTTGATCTTTATTTTATCCTTCCCTGTACCTAATGATACAACAGATATGTTTTCATGCTTGGAAAAATACAGCCGAGCATGCTTAGATCTTCTGCGGACACTTGGTTTGTGTTGGGCCAGGAGTGTTGTGCACATATTGTTGACTGGAAAGGTGGGGTTGTCAGGTCAGTCGTGTGGGGCTAGTTCTGCACTGGCTGGGTGGGGGATAGAGGCCTACTGGCAGTTTAGTGGAGATGAATGGATGCAGTGAGGAGCCTGGTGTTGTCTCAAACTCTTGCAGGGCGCATTCCTTTGGAAGATACTAAATAAACACAACACTGGAGGGACAAGGTGGAAGTGGACTTCCATGGGAACGGGGCTCTCTGAATTCATTCTATCTTAATAAGATTGAGCCTAGTGAGCTGAAAACGTGAACAGCGCTATCCTGCCCTTTTAGGACTAATACAAAATGGTTTCTAATAGTGTGGATTGCTCCCCCCTTATACACTAAATCACCTCATATAGTGTTTGCCTTACCTAGGGGGTGGGATCGGCTCATGTCCATCCCAACATTCCACCCTTTTGTTACTTTTACAGTAACTAATTCTCCCCCACCATATTTACACTCATTTGCACACCTTTCTGCTTCGTCCCATGCTAACGTTCCCTTTACTGGCATCCACGCTCTGCACACATGTCTTAAACTTTCCCCTTTTCCGCGCATACTGTTCAGGTGTGCAGGTCATGTATATGCACCACCCATCACCCTCCAGATCCACCCATACCTCTTTGTAATTGTCAGAATCAGGGGAAGGTACAATGGTTGTGTGGTAGAAGTTATCAACTACATCTCCAATAGGGGTTGGTCCATGTGGTGAACGGGCGGTCATTTTGCTCAGTTTGTATCTCCACTTCGTTTGTATCATAAGGTACCTTATTATTTCCAATAGTAACCATCATCACTGCACTATTAGGCACAGCTTTGGCACAACACCAGAGATGCAATTGGCACGTTCAAAACATCACCAGGGTAACCACGATGATAGGGATCAGCATTTTCACCAATGTTCCAAGACATGATGGAACCCAATTGAACGCCTTTGTAAACCAGTCTTCTTCTTGGACACCGGCTTCCTTTTTTATTCTCACCCCTAGTTCATGCACCACTGCAATGACATTTGATAGTGTGCCATTTTCAGCGTCTTCAGAAGGTATGAATGTGCAACATGATCTCCTGATCTCTTTGTAAAAACTGCCATCCATAGCTGTCAGGAGGTCCAACACGTTCCTATTCTGCATCCTCATTATCCTTAAGGCCCTTAGTTCCACTTTGATGATGTTGAACCCTTGTTCAGTATCATCCGCCAGCTGGATAAGCTCCCATCAAACTATCTGGAGCCATTTAGCATTGGTCCGTGTCTGGATGCTGGGTATTAAGGATGCAAAAAGTTTCTCTACTGAATTGTAACGCTTATATTCTTCAGGTATTTGTGCAAGCAGCTTGGACGAGTTGTTGGAAATGTAACTCACTGCTCTTTTCCTTCTACGTAGTTGTTCATAGGGCTCTTTTTCAGGGAGCATGCAAAGGTTTAGTGGTCGCGCTTTGCGTCAAGCTTCTAAGGTGGGGGGGCACAGTGGGAGTTTCGAGCAGGAGTCCCCCCTTTAGGTGCTCTTCTGGTACGATCAGCAGGGCACAGTGCAGTGTTGCTAGCGAACAGCAGCCCCTGCAAGAAGATGGTAGGTGCAAGTACACTTGCTGGCTGCACATCCAGTAATAGTCCATCAGTAATGCTGTGCCTTTCTTGAGGTTGGGCACTAAGACAGTTTGGTTACATTGTTTGTTGTACCCCACAGCGACTGTCCCGATGCTGAAAAAACAAAGTTTGTATGATTTCTGTGGGTGCATCTTCACTGGTTTCTCAAGGGCCACAATCCAAGTTAACTTTGTGATATGTTCTGTCCATGATTGCTCACAGGTTTGCTCCACAATTATTGCAATTTTCTCAGACAGCCCCATGAGTCCTTTTGCCCTGCAGGCATGTGTTGTTTCTTGCCACTCGTTGTTGACATATCTTGCTCCTTCGCTTACTACATGTGATTCTTTGAGACATTTGGGGTTATTGGAACTTGTTTTGCACTTTCGAGGATCAGTATCGATGAGGTCTAGATGGACGTTGCGTGCCTAGACACTGCCTTTATTCCGACATAGTGCAAGGTGAATCAGACATTGTGTTTATATTATGGGTACTTCTTGTGGTACTAAGACCGTTGGTGCCCCATGTGCATGTGGTATCAAAGAACAGAGGTAGCAACTCACATTAGATGTTTGCCTTCCCATTGCACTTATGTTGGAGTACCAACTGTTTGAGTGTTCGGAATGACGAATGTCTCCCACTGCATCTAGTCCTAAGCCATGATGTGCATCATATTTGCGCTTGTGCGCTTTCCTTTAATTTCTGTTACTGCGCAACGTGGGCCTTTTCCCCACAGACATTGCATTTCTAGTGATGTTGGCATTGCATAGGGAGCATTTTATGCCTGGCATTAGTAGTTCAAACATTCTACTATTGCATTTTGTAGTTTGGGAACTGCTACTATTTGCAAGGGTGTCATTATACATTATTACATTAGTTGGCATTGTGGGGAGTTCAAATACTGTTACTGATATACTCTCATTCATCCTTTCATTCGTGTCAGGGAAGGGGGTAGGGGTCTGGGTGATTTTGGCCATTGTGGAGTGCATAGAGATAGAACTGTGGGCGAGGTATGAAATTTCAGTTACAATCGAAAGAAATACAGTAACATTAGAGGGTATTTCCGTTTCATTCAAAACTAATCCTGTAACATCCAAGGGTATACTTTTGTTCCCGGACCCTTTAGACCTCTCCCCCCTTCTTTTAGATGGCCAACCCTTATAAAAGTCGTCCCCCAATAAATCGCTAATGAAAACATGAGTACTGTAAACGAAATTGTAGTAAAATGAAGGCCACAGTCATAGCTGTATGCCCTAGTAATACTGATTCTACTTCTATCTACATTCGAAGAATCTCTCAACGGTGCCAACTCCATCATTGTTGCACCTGCAGAACTTAAATCAAACAAACGGGCAGGGGTTGAGACAGGGAGAAGAGAGAAGAGAGAGAGTTTTAGATTGCATAGCTCGTGCTCTAGCAGCAATGCACATACTGTACATTTCCTCACATGCACAAATATGGTCAGCGTAGAGCTACTGTTTTGAGGTAGTGTTGTTGCTTTATGTTTGGATGCCTGGTGTGGTGTCCTGCGGTGCCCTATGTACATGAGAGATGTGCCCTATGAGCATTTGATGCTCTCCTTACTGGTGACAGGGGTATCTGCATGCACCTACTAGTTACTATTTCGTGGCAGGACAGGTGGTGGTCTCACGATATATTACACGGCACAAACAAGTCAGGGATCTCCTTCCCCTACAATAAATGTGGTGAAAAATATAAATGTTTTTATTTCTACAACATAGATTCTTTCTTAAAGAGGCTCCAACCCGGCTCGCACCCAACCTCCACAAGCACCCCTTGTCACAATGGACTAGGAACCAGGCCGGTGTGTTATCAATGCATGTTTTATTCATTTATGATTTAATGTTCAATTAGAATAAACAAATTACAACAGCCACCAAGGTGTGACAACACAAATCTCAGTGTCCTTTTTGGTCAAGCAGCACACTGAGACAATTCAAATATATGCAGTACAAGGATTTACTTTACTTCTTTCATGACTACTATCAAAGAACAGTTCAAAACACCAAGAAAATGAATGCAACAAACAGGAAAGTGCATGCACACACAAAATGGTTCTTGAGTGCCAGCAACCCTCACCTTCGCCTCCAAACTTCCACTAGGCTTGTCAGTTTAGGATGGAAGGAGGTGGCAAGGAGTGGGAACACAAGATAAAAATTGGTTTTTGAGTAGTGCTCATAGAAACAATATGCAGAGCAAGCAAAGAATGGGACAACTCGTTTTCTCACAATGAAAACATAGCTTTTTATATACTTAGCACAACTGCTATGGGACAGAACCGAAGGGACTTCGTACTGCTTATACATAGAAAATAGGCAGGGCTTTAGAGGATGCTAGCCAGCACACACAAGGAAAATCGGTTTTATGATATGCAACACATGGGCAATGGAAAGGAAATGCAAATGGAAATTCGTTTTGACAACACAATAAGAAAAGAGGAACAGCTGGAGCTGCTGTATGCTGCATGCCAAGTGCTGTCGGTAAGAGGAAGCCCTGTGCCCTACGCTGCTAGTAGAAACACGGAAAAGTTTCTCCCTAAGGACTACATCTCCCTTGTCTCTTTGCGAGCTCTGTCCTGCTCCCTCCCCCCCCCAAGTCCGGCAGCCTTACTTTACGGCCACTGACAGCGCACCTGCGCGCGCACCAAGTGGGTTAAGTGGCTTGACTGTTTGGCTGGGACGTCTGGAGCTGCTGTATGCTGCATGCCGAGTGCCGCCGGCAAGAGGAAGCCCTGTGCCGTACGCTGCTAGTAGAAACGCAGACAAGTTTCTCCCTAAGGACTACATGTAATTATATTTCCACATGTCCTTTTGAGCATTTTGTGCTACACTTAGCAGACTTTGGACTTTGGGCTGTGTGCGTAGCCTCATTCTTCCTCACTTCTTTTTCAGCTCCCTTGTCTCTTTGGGAGGTCTGCCCCGCCGCCCTGCCCCCTGAGCCCGGCAGCCTTACTTTATGGCCACTGACAGAGCAGCTGCGTGTGCACCAAGTGGGTCAAGTGGCCTGGCTGTTTGGCTGTTCGGGTGTGGGGTGGGGGCAGCCAGTGCTCGAATCTCTTGATGTTCACAAATTGAGTACATGTCTGTTGTTTGTAGATACATCTTGCAAGCAGCAGGGGGATTGAATTAACATACTCTACTTCTAGATTAATTAATGTTCTCTGTTTTCTGTTTTCTGTAAAGCAGGATTACCCTTGAGTGATTCGCACTAGATAACTCGTTAATTTGGACTAGTTAACTGATAAGTCCCGTTAAAGCTTTGTACTATGGGCAAACATATAAAAATACCAATCATGCAGAAGGACCCAGGTGCTGACTTCTTTACCACTGTTAACATACGCCAGGCAAGTTTGGCGCGCGCAGTAGCACTACCTTTACCTCCACCAGCCACTGAGGAGGAAGAGCTCCTGCAATGTGCTCAGGTGTGCTTAAATGCGCACAAAACATACAATTATTCAAACAACAAATCCATGGACAATGTAGATGATTCTCAATCGCTGTTCATGGAAGAACTATCCATTAATATGGAGAAAGGTTTAGGAAAGCAACATTTTGTGGAAGACGTACCAAGGCAGGGGACTGATCCTAAACTAAATGAGTCATTCTGTGATACCCCTAGTGTCTTCCACACTGCAGAATCTTAACATATGACGCACCTACTGATGAGGGTGGGGGCTCTATGAAAAATCCTGATATTTCTACTGTGCTGGGGATTTTCAACAGACTAATCTTGTACGAACTGAGAAGACAGACGGAAGTGCTAGTTAAAATCAACACTTGCATGGACCAGATTCCATTAAGAGTTTCGGAGTCAATTCAAAATTTGCTTACCACTCTGAAAATATTCATGGAAGCAAATATAGGTACAAAGAGTCTTGAGCCTGTATTAATACAACCAATACCTCAATCCCACAATGTCGAGGAAGTAATTATAATACCAGACTCACAAACATCAAAGATGGGCGTTGATACAGATGATGTTGCAGAAAAGGATATGATAGTAAGCCCAAAGAATTCTGAAAATGAAGGGGACCTTGAGACGGGTACAAAGTCAAAAAATATGTTAGCCAAAAACAAGAAAGAAAAGACTGCAACAAATGAAAATGAATAGAGGAAATTCTATGGCTAAATCCTCACGTAAATTTCTAAGAGATCCCAATTTTAAAAACTCCATCTTGGAGGCCAGAGATGACATGGAGAGCTCCGATTCGATACCTCCATTTATTGAGGTGGGGTGAAGCCAGGAGCGCCAATGCCATTCATCTTGAGCAATCAGGCTTCACAAAACGAATATTGTAGGGCTGTGGACTCGATATCAGAAGTAATGAAAAAGAAAAAAGAGTTTTATGATATCGCTTCACAATTACCAACATTAAAAACTGGCCTTTGAAAATTGTACAAGTAGAACCTGTTTCCTACTTGGTACTCTTTCTTAGTGGTCTTGAAATCGTAGTGGGTTTTCATCCCGTCTGCCGACTTTTACAGATTTCGTTGAGCTTACGCAAAAGCATGGTGAAGGTGTTTTTGCAAATTCTCAATGTATTCATGTGTCATGGATGCGTTGATCAGGGTCTGTTCTTAAACTCTGTAGAACAGATGATCAGGTAGCACCATTTTTATCCAGTCATTAGCTCGAATGGAGACATTTTTGTCACAGAAGATGGTGTAGACCTGATGGCCATCAGGACAAGCGATAGTCGGATGTCACAACTAGACCCAGAGTCAGCCACAAACCTCTTTAGGATGCCCACAATCATTTGATTGTACCTCTCAACTCCCCCACTAAAGGCTTGGCGGTAGGCAATATAGAGTTTTCTCTTTACCCCAAGTATCTCCTACATTTTTGTGGTCATCTCGCTGGTAAAGTGACTTCCTCGGCCCGACTCAATCATTTGGGGAAGGCCAAAACACGAGAAGATGTGATTAATCATCAGGGCAGCTGCTTTTACTGCCTTGTAATTTGGGGCCGGGAAACATTCTACCCACTTTGTAAACAAGGATGTCACAGTTAACATGTACTTGTTTCCTCTAGAGGAGCGTATCATGGGCCCAATGAAATCTACTTGAAAATCTGACCAATGCAATGTCATCCCTGTTTTCGGTAAAGGGATCTCGATGTGTGAGGGAACTTGGCTGAAATTGCGCACACACAAGATACCCCCCTCCAGTCTTTACAAGGGATATCTGTACTCATGACCTCTATATGGCAGAATAGAAGCACAGAGCACCCCAGCCAAGATTCTCTATTGTTGGTAGCAATGGACGAGCAAATAAGGCTTAGCTTGCAGGAGGTGATGTAGACTGGTTCTTAAGTACAGTGTAGTCCCCAATCCCCCACAAAGGAATGTCCACACACTATGTTAGTGATAACACAATTCTTTATATACATAAGTTTCAAGTTATATACACATAAAATAAAATACTTGTTCTCATGCAATACTATAATGATAAATGTACAATTTCTATGTGGTACCACAATTACTCTTGGACTCCTTTAAAATGCACCAAATTGCTGACAATTTCAAATGGCATACAAATCAATAGAAATAGGTATCAGACATAGACTTGTGAGGAAAAAAAGTTGGTTAATCAATTGCCAGGATACTTTGTCCCGTTTACCAAAGACACGGTTCTCTGTGAGTATCCCCCCACTTGGGCAGCCTATAAATAAAGATATACCGACAAGCCCAGTCCATATATTGCTTAGCAGAGTCTTATATCCTTCTACAAATGTTCTACTACTCCAATGTACCTGGTTTAGCGGAGTTTGATGACGGGTCATCAACAGATCCTTCTTGAGTGAACTCCCTTTAAGGCAGGATCCACGGATCGTCGAGATTCCTCGAAGAAAAGGTGAACAATGGTGTGAATGCCGCAGCTTCGGTCCTTGCATTGCTCATCAACAATCGGTCGTAGACGTCTTGCGATGATAAGCAATGCGGTGCACATTGACGATGATAGTTAATTGCTGCAAAGAGTCATTGAAGAACGTAGGCCCAGCAAGGGCATTTGGTTGTTGGCGGCTGGCGGCGGCGATCGGGACTTGACCACGCTGACTTTCAGATCTTTATCTGGGTTTTTTAGGACTTTGGGTGACAGGAAACCCACTGGCAGATTCTCCTCGGTTCATCAGTGACCTTGACTTTCTCGGGACAAAGCGGTCAACAGTGATGAGCAAGGGAGTCCTTGATTTCAAAGGTCTTAAGCAATGGAGCGTTGCGTCTCCAGTCGACGATGTTGGTCGGCGATGGACTTCAATGTCAGGGTGCTTCGCTTCAGATTCCTTGACAGTCCCCTTCCCCGGTCAGCAGACTCTTGATGACTGATTTGCAGGGAGCCTTGGTGAAGGTTAGCTAGTGCACGATGTTCCCTTGTAACTCGGGAAGAGGTCTCCTAGCCAGGTCGTCTCTTGGATCAGTTCTTGGAGACACAGCAGCTTTCGGATTGCGGTGAAGGAAAGCAGCAGCAAAGCCTTCTTCTTCCAGCTGGGCTTCAAGGTAAGCATCAAGTTTTGGCTTCAGCTTTAGAATGATTTCCATCAGTGAGAGTTCCCCAGATATACTGTTTGATCCCTCATTCACTCTGCTGGGTCACACTCAGGCAACCAATCATTCAGAAGGGCATTCATGCAGGCAGCCAATCAGGCTCACAGTGCATTCAGGCCATTCTTGTCCAAAATGGAGGATACTCAGAGCACCTGTCAAATTCAGCATGGAGTTGGCACCAGCCCATACCCTGCTCTGTGGGCCACACACAGGTGCCCAAAAACATACAGTAGGAGTACAAAGTTGTACCCCCACCCATGGGCGGCATACGGGAATCCCAAGGGTCTGTTCACTAAACCAAAAAGAGGAAGAGCTGCACTGCCAGGAGTCTCACATGGACTCCTGTGCAGAAAATAACACAGAACATACATGATAAAAGGAGCACAGGACAAGGACATGGAGGTCCTGTCCCTCTAATGCATTTCCAGCATCACACCCCCTCAAGTATTGGTCAGTATGCAACGTCTCGCAAGATTTCCAAGGTTGTATGAAACCCCCTGTGTCCAGCTGTGGCCATGTCATGGTTGTGACTTAATATCAGGCTTCGGAATGAGGTAGGTACCACCCACTGGTCACATCGGGAGATGGATCTCCGTACCAACAAACCGTCTTGGATTATGAACATTTTAGAAAACTTCATAAACACCCGGAGATCCTCTTTCCTGATGTAATCGGTTTCGGTTAGAGGACAATTCACAGGGTCTTTGATGTGTTGATAACATTTCCCAATAATGAGATCCCCTTTTTGTGCCGTATTCAAATCAGCAACTGGGGTTTGCTTACTCCACTGGGCAGTTGAGAGTTCATTTTGAGCAAGTGTTTGGGACCTGGTGACAGCAGCGACCTGGATTTCCCCAAACAGGGACGGTATGTCTATGAGATCCCCATGGATGGCTCTGTTTTTGGCCAACTGATCAGCCAAGTAATTTCCGGTTTTGTCTGGTCCCTCAACTTTGGAGTGAGCTTTTATCTTTTTCCAGTAGATGGCCATCTTATTAGAGGTGACCAGATCATCAATGGATTGTATTAATTTACCATGCTTGAGTGGTTTGTTGTTTGCACACTGCATGCCTCGGTTTTTCCAATTTATCAGGTGCTCCACGAACCCATTCCGGACATAGTCTGAATCAGTGTTTATGACTAGTTTGTGGAGTTGGTGTTGTACTGCAGTGACGATGGCTTGATGAACCACCATCAACTCTGCCACCTGACTGCTTCTGGGACCGATCTTGTACCCAGTAGCAGGCCCTGGGGAATCCTTCACCCAGGCATTCCCAACGCCAGCCACCAATTCCTTTTCCCCGTTGTTATCAACCTGGTAGGAGCACCCATCCTCGTAAACTGTGGTTATCCCCTGGCACGTGTCTTCCTCATAGACTTTGTGTGGTGAAGTCAGCTACGCCTCCATGTTGTCTTGGGTTTTTAGACTTTCATCCTCGAGACAGTTTTCTTGAGCACAATCATGCAAGTCAGCCAAACCTTGCGCGGTTGGACTCTTCTTGTTTTGGCCATATCTGACCTCCATAGGAAAGCCTTACATGGAGAGAATCCAGGAAGTAATTCTAGAATTATTCACATTCCCTGCCCAGATTCTGCCACTTTGGAGATATTGCAAAGGCTGGTGAGGAGTCTCGACAATGATGTGCTCCCCCTGAATGAACGGGTGGTAATTTTTCAATGCCCACACGTTGGCAGGAGTGCCTTTTCACAATCATGGAATTTTTCCTCCACAGAGGACAAAGTCTTACTCGCATACGAGATAACTTGGTTGACCTTGTCGTGCTTCTGGTATAATACTGCTGTCAAGCAAGTATTTGAGAACCCTGTCTCCAAGAACAACTCCTTGTTTTTGATGGCGTAAGCCAAACAAAGTGCTAGTGAAAGGCTTCTCTTCAGTTGTTTTACTGCCTCGGCTTGCTCTGGACCCCACTCCCACTTGACCCAGGCCTTTAGTAAATGGACCAAGGGTCTTGTGACCTCTGCGTAGTCCCCTATGAACTTTCTACTATAGTTAGTAAGTCCAAGAAGGCTTCTCAGTTCATGCATAGTCATACGGTCCTTTAATTTTAGTAATGCTTCCAACTTTTTCATCTGGGGACTGAGACCCTCAGGGGTGATTTAATGCCCTAGAAAGTTCATGCGGGTCCTACACCACTGCACCTTCTGGAAGGACAGTTTCACTCCGGCTTTCTTCAACTGGGTCAGAACATAGCATATTTTAGCTATGTGTTCCTCCACATTTGAGGTTTCGATTAGAACATCGTCTACATAGGCCAGGTTTCCTCTTTCATGCATGTCAGCATGGCCTTGCACAGAAAGGTGGTACATTTGTTGCCGGAGTTCATATATCCAAGGGGGGCTCATGTCCACATGTATTGCTCCCCCCAAAGGTAAAGGCTAGCTTGTACTGGTCTTACCTACTCACGGATACTGTCCAGTAACTATTGGTCAGGCCAATGGCAGTATACACATTTGAACTTTGGATCTGGGCCAGTCCCTGATCGATGTAGGGAAGAGGCCATGTGGACCCGTTTGTTTAACTCCTTAAGGTCTGCTCAAAGTCTCCATTGGGCATTGATTTTAGTATCCCCAGTACTGGGTTATTAAAGGTACAGTGGACTGGACGAATTACCCCACGGTATTCGAAGTTCTTGATAATCTCCATGAGTGACTCCATAGACGCAGGGGCAATCGATATTGCTTCATGAATACGGGAACCATCCAAGGGTCCATTGATATGGAGGTGAAATGTATCTCGGTGCGACCACAGTCGTACGAGTCCACAGCAAAGATTTCTTGAAAATCCAAAAATACCTGTTTCAGCTTCTGCTTTTGCTCCTCGTTCTCACAGGCATCAGCAAGTTTGATGTAATCCTCAACCATCTGCCTGAAGCCTGTAAACACCTCAGGTTTTGCAATTTTCACGGTATACTCCAGTGGCGTGGAGAGATCTCTTGTGACGGTGTTGGCCTGGACAGGAGGTTTCAAGTAGAAGAGGTAGTCACTGTTGACCTGAAATACCACCTCATCATTCCTGATGTCACAGGTTACCTCTTCCCCCGATAAGGGCAGGAAGAGTACACCAAGAAATTCCCCCCTTGCCGGATGAAAATCTTTTCTGGATGTATGTCATCATCACAATTGTAACAGTCATTAGGAAGCTGTCATTCCCTAAGTCAATGGATAAATGTTGGGCATCACCCGCCATTCTTATAAAGTTGTCTGCACCCAGAATGATACTCCTAGGGTCGATGTTATCCACCCATATTCGAATGGTGTTGTATTCTAAGTCAATTAGTGGTGTCGAGTTCAAATACACCCTCCCTGCTGTTGGAGGTGATAATTTAAATTTATATAAGCGTCCGGGTTTTGGAGGTTCTGTCCTCGCTTAATTTTTAGAGGAAGAGTGAATCGTCTTACCAATCCTGGGATGGTGACCTCTTCTGCAGTTTGAACTTCAACTGCATACGGCAGCAATTGAGCCGACTGAAATGCTTTCTCAGGATTGTCAAAGCCAATGGGGTTACCCCCGAATCGGGACCAGACTTTGTAATTAATTAGGTTCAAATAAATTGCGAATCGATTGAGAATGTCACTGTAAATTGCAGAGGGGTCTTCTCTCATAACCAAACAATTATGATCTATGCTTTTGTCACCAATGAAAATGTTTAGCATGCCCCTGCTAGGCAGGAGATGTTTGGAATTTGGAGTTTCTAGGCCCATTTTCCACTTATCAATCAACTGAAATGTGGGAATGGTCTGATATTTTGGGAGTTTCCTGAATAATGCTTCGCTGATTAACCTTTTTCCATTATTCAGGTATACTCTGGTGAGGACAGGCTCCCCCCCTCATTTACCTGGATGGGGAGGAACAGCTGTTCACCCTTTTTCTGAATATCAGCCAAACTTTGAGCTGGTTTTTCATCATCTTTTATCATGGGATTTGGGTTTTCTCCAAATTGTGGATCAGTATAAACATTTTAGGGTATTCCCTTCGGTGTGAATGCCACTTGAAACTGGGAGGAAGGTTGTTTTTCAAAAATGGAGACGGGTTCCCATCACTAGTTTGTTCTCCTACAGAGATTACAGTGATGTTGGGGACCGGATTGTTCCTAAAGTAGAATTCGATTTGGTCAGACTGCTGCTCAACCATATGGCATGTGCCATTTAGACTCAGATAATTTGTGCATTGTTTGAGATTTATTGGCCAGTTAGTCTGTGTCCAGAGGACCTTGTTCACACAGTCTATTAGGGGTGACAACCTCAGAAGGAGGTTGTTCCCTAGGAGACAAGGTGTGCCCTATGGAGTGACGACTATGACTGGGTGTTTCACCCTATGTCGCCCAATTTTGATCTCCAGATCCGCAGTCCCCTCGACGAGAATGTAATTTCCGTAAACGTTTTGGAGTTGTCCAGGAAGAGGTGTGAGGGCAATTTGGTGACTCTCCCGCCCCCTCCTAAATTGATTTGGTCAAATGCCTTTTTGGACAGAAGGGTGGCTTGGGATCCTGTATCCACTGGCATTGAAAATGCACATTGGCTTTGTACCTTGACGGAGGCATAAAATCTGCCTTCTCTCTCCTCAAGGGGCAAAGGAAATGTGCATTTTGGGCCAACCTGGCAGTTAATTTCTTTATTTTGAACTCCAACTCTGTGTGATCTTGGCCAGTTTTCTGTGTCAGAGTCCGGGAATCTGTAACGAAAATTTGGCACCCAGATATTTGTGGGATTTGGGAATCCCCTTTTTCCCCTCATTCTTTGCTGCCCCCCTTTTCCTGGAGGCAGTCACTTGAACTGGTTTGGGGTACGGATCCCTTATTTATTTCTGAGTCCTCTGGGCGACATTTTTGGGGTTCAGAAAATGGTGGTTCTGGGTGAGTCCCCATAGTTACCCCATTTAAGTTAGAATCTTTAGGGAGACATTTTTCTTTGGGAGGAATCCCCCCATCCCTGAAAGAGAAGATTTTCTTCCCTGAATCCTCCAGCGATTCTTCCCCTTCATACTGGAGGACGTGGACTTCCTCCACAAAATGGGTTTTCTTTGTCCCTTGGTTTCTCCTACTTAACCTCTGCTCCCTAGGTTGCAGCTTTTCAGGGGTAGGAGATTTGGGGTCAGGTTCAGAGGTTTCTAGGGTTTTTTTTCAGGTGAGAAAAGAAGCTCCCTCTAGGGCTCTGCATATCCCTTCCCCTCAGGCCTGCTCCTCTGGAACCTGTTGGCTGTCAGGGTTTCTTCCCCTTCATTGCTCCGGGGCACCAGACCCTGGGTTTGAGCTGTTCTGGGCAGCCATGTTCATTTGAGGGCCCTGCTGAGCCCTCAACATGCAACTCAGGTCTGAGGTCAGACTTTGTACCTGACGATCCAGTTTGGACATCCTCTCTGGTTGGTGTAGGGGTCTAGAGTCATACCTTTGCGTCTCTCGGGAAGGGTAGCTGTCCCTTCTCCCAGATTAGCTCGGGTATTGAGGTTTTCCATGGTAGTCTTCCATCCTTGGTCTCCATTCTCTCTGATTTGGCGGTCTAGACTCCTGAAAGTGGGGAGAGAGGAGGATTATTCTGAAAGTAGGCGTTTGGATAGTACCTTGGGAAGAAACTTAAGTTGGAGGATGGAATATTTCTTTCTTCCTGAGGGAAGTTTAAAGGGAGGTTTCCTGGGGATTTACTTACTTGATTGTACCCTCCTTGTGCCGGGGGAGTCCGTACATACCCCAAGATGGGTCAATTACCCTTGTATCTTGGGCTGATGTAGGTGTCAGAGTCAGGTGACACATTTGTGGGATACCCTTCCTGGCTACCACCCACTTGGGACAGATCAGAAGGTCTCCTCTGCCTCTCATTTGGTTTATTAGAGGGAGGAGTACTTTTAGGCCCCCCCATTTCTAAGTCCAAAATGGGGGTATTCTTCACCTCTACCACCTTGGTAGCAGCGGGGTTGTTGGATGGTTTGGGATTTTTTTTGGAGTATTTTTATTTTCCACTGGCTTTTAGACTACAACTTCAAGATCCTGGTAGCCTATTCTATTACCAAATCCAGGGTCCTTTGATCGTGGGAGTCCCTACCCAGTTGTGTCATGATATACTTAGGGAGGGCATGAAAATAAGTATTGATACACTCCCTACTATTTGAGCGCACCCATCTAGAGGTCTGAGCAATGTCCCTCTTCAATTCTTGCACAAACTCTCTCAGTGCCTGATCCTCTCTGCACTGCAGGTTTTAGTAGGCCGCCTTGTGAGCCTCCTGAGAGTTCCTTTGCACAGAGAAGTGTTTGAAGATGGCCACCTTGGAGGTAGACCATCTTGAATGATGTTGATCCTCCATCCCTGCAATGAAACTGGAGTATTCCGGGGAGAATGTCCACTTGACAAACTTAATGGAATTATGGTCATATTTTATGCCAACAAACGTCATCATCTGGTCATACAGCTCCAGATTCTCCCAGACTGAGTACTTGGCATTTTTGTGGTAGGGAGTCATGAAGATTCTGATGGCTTTTATTTGGTGAATTGGGTCTTTCACCAGGGTTCTCTTTTGTTTGTCAGCCTTCTCCTTCCACTGTCGATTCACCCTCAAACTAAGAGCTACTACGATTTGTGGTCCATTCCCTGTCCTCTAGGCACTACCTGATTCTTTGAGACTGGGAACCCCTTCGAGAGTGATGGGTACTGGTCTTTTCTCCCCTGTGGCGCCGCAGGCTCTCTGCGTAACGTCCCTTGGGCACACCCTTTGGCACAGGGGAGTACTCATCTTGCTTCCCCCTTCTTCCGGGTGTGGTGGAGAACTCCCCCCACATCCCTGAATGGATGAGATTTTCAAGATGCTCTTTTGATGCCTGAACTCTGGTTCTTCTTTATCTGCAAAGTGGGCCAGATGGTCCTTTGTAACCTCATTGTGGGTGATGACCTGCACTTCGCGCTACTCCTGAAAAAATTAAAGTGTGCTAAGGCTGATTGTGACGTTGTATATATATTCACAAGCGTTCAACAAAAGAGCGTTGTTGTGTAGAGTTTATTGACAAATTCTGTCAGCCGACACGTGTTTCGACATTGAAGTCGTTCTCAAGGCCTTCTTCTTGATATTCTCAAAAATATTGTTTCTGGCAATGGATTCTGACCGGCGATATGCCTGTTTAGATCCTTTTCATGACAGATATTGTGTAATATCTCCTGATGCCGTCATCAAAAAAGAAGGGGGAATCTCAATTATATCTCTTACTGTATTCATTCCATATGCCTCCGTTGCTCTAACTTCCCCATTTGATAGGTTTATACCAGCTAATATCGTCCTATATATCAGGGCTGAATCCCCAGCTACGTATTCGCAATATCATGCAATATCATGCAACAGCGCGAAGTGCGGGTCATCACACACAATTAGTTTACTTCTTACTGGGTAGTGATAGGCATGCCCAGCAGCCTGACCACAGCACCGCAATACCCTCATCAGAATTTTTGAGATGTGCGAAGCGCACACTATAGGACCTTATGCCTACCTTTTTCTTTGATTGTTCCTTTGTAACCTGTGTTTCTGCCAGTCTAATATTCTCATCTTCTCATCATAGAAGTCCTCCTGGTCGGATGTAAATGCCAAGAAAAAATGTAAACCTAAATAACGATGCATGTCCATCAATATCTGATAGGGACTGGCCTTTGGCTCAGTTATACTAGGCCTAATTGAGTCCAGCTGCCTCATGTTTCCCTCTTCTTGTGAACTGGTAGGCATGATATTTACAGTGCGTTGTGGATGTAATGTGGTGAGTTGGCTTCAGGCCCCTGGTAAAGAGGGCATCCCACCGTGGTCAAGGTTTACCCTTCCATACCATAACTGTTTGGGGTTTCTCAAGGACTGATTGAATCTAGCCATTTCCTTCTCCAATCTCTCGGATTTTCTTTCTCAGCCCCTATCTCTTGGTAGTAGATAGAGGCCTGAGTGTTGAGCTTTGCTACCAGGGCTTGAGTAGCTTCTTTGATCTTGCTTTGTGCCACTACTTGGCCATGGAGTTCCTTGTTTTCCTCACAAAGGGACTCATTTTCTTTCTGTGAATCTTGTATTAACTGGAAATACTCACACCCCTTCATTTGCAGGAGACTAATCTCCTCACTCTGTGCATTTTTGATCTGTGTTGTCTGCTCTAAATCCAATTCTACTTGCCTTACGTGTCCCATTAATTTTTCATTTTCTACCCTCATGTTAGTCAGTTCCTGAAATACGCCTTTCTCCAGGTGTGTCTTTACCTGGCACACTTCCTGACACAGTGGCCCTCATTCTGAGATTGGTGGTAGTCATGGCGCTATTTGCGCCATGACTGCCACCAATAACGGTACCGTGTCCAGTTTGGTGCAATAGGGACTTACCGGTGTAGTCAGACCTTGGTGGGACCGGTAAGTCCCCATTCACCAAACCATTCCCCATTCCCATTTGAGCCCCCATAGGGCTCAGTGGGAATGGGGAGGGTGCAAATAATGAGCCGGCGTATGCCAAGCCCATTATTTGCACCCAGGTCCCTTAACGGGTCCTGTCCATAACATCTGGTCAGACCAGGCGTTAAGGAAGGGACCTGCTAAGGGACCTCGTAGTAAGGCGGCAAGGGATTACCAGCACCGGTCTCCTTACCGGTATCCGTTACCGCCCTACTCGGAATGAGGGCCAGTATCTTTTTCCTGAAACAATGTGCTATTTTGTTCACTAAGGTGATCGCTCTGCTGTTTCATAGCTCTCAACTTCTGGCGCTCCTGGTCAAATTCCACCTGGGAATGGACCGTCTATATGACCCACTGGTTATTCTCCTCTTTCAATTGCTTAATCTGATTTTGAAATAATGCACACATGTCCTCTAAGCAAGCTCTATTGTGTGCCACTTGTTGACTCAATGTTAGTAGACTCTCTCACAGGTTCTCAGCCCCTTCTTAACACTCCTCTCTAAGTGCAAAAAATGGACTCTTGCTCTGAATTCATCTGTTGCTGTGCCGCTAACTCATCCTTTAGCTGCTGAATGATGTCTCCTAATTTTAACACAGAATTCTGGCTCTATAGCACTTTCTCCTCTACCTGCCTTATCTCTCGCTGTGCTTGATTCAATAACTCAGATTGTGTTTTCACAGAGGCTGCACACTCCTGGTATCTTTCTTCCATCATCATCATATGTAAGTACATATATGCAGTGAGCTGGACCATTTTAATTTGCTCATCTCTGATGGTCTGCTTCATATACAAATCTGTCAGGGCTTGATGTAACAGGCCACTGGTACCGGTACCAGTAAATCCTTACCGCCTTACTACGAGGTCCCTTTGTGGGTTGGGGATTTTAACGCCTGCTTTTTGCAGGCGTTAAAAACCAACCCGCAAAGGGACCCAGGGAGCTAATCACGGTACCGCAATTTGCGGTGCCGTAATTAGCGCCTTCACCATTCCCATTATGCCCTATGGGGCAAAAATGGGAATGGGGAAGGGCAATGGTGGAAGGGGGAATTACCGCCCCTCCAACCTTGGAATGGGGCGGTAATTCCCCTTTCCACCAAGGCGGTGCCGGTATTTTACCGGCATGAACCATGGCGCTAATTGCGCCATGGTTCACCGCCTACCGTGTTAATGAGGCCCAATGTGTTTCAAAGCGATTCTAGGCAAGGGAGGGAACAAGGGAAAATACAATGACATTATTTCAGGCAATGAACAGTAAGAATGTGAAATTAACTACCGTACTTGGCCTGATGACATGTTAGATAGTGCAAGAGCTAAGACATAGATAAGGAAGGTGAGGAAGAGTGGAAGGAAATAGACAGGTGGCTACTGTCCTAGGCCTGATTAAATTTCTGGTATAGCCAGACAAAAACAAAAGGTGAGGGAAAGGGGTACAGAAAGGGAGGGGAGGAACAAAACAAGTGACATCGTACTAGGCATGATGACATTTTAAATAGTGCTAGAGGGGGGGCAAGTAAGGAGAGGGGGAGGAGACAGATGAGGTTGCTGGAAATTAATTTAGCAGGGCACAATTTAAACACAGGGACAAATTATTTTTTCAACTCACAATGGGATTGATTCTTTTGGTCAATACTTTCATGACTATAACAACCCACAAGGCACTGGGAAGAGATTGTGGGTTTCGAATTCCCACTATACAAACCCAGTGAAATAAATAGGGAAATTAATTGATTTACTTACAAGAAATATACTAAGGATCTACCAGGCAACTGGGGATTCTTCAATGGGAAATGACTGAAATGCACAGTCAAATAAAGTATTCATCAATGGGAAAATGAATTAAATGCACAAACAAAATATTTTTCAATAGGAAAATGACTTTAATGCACAGACTAATAAGGGGATTTTTCCATGGGGGAATCTCTATGGCAATGCTGAAGAGGAGAGGGCTTATGCAATCTATGGCTTGGGATATTTATACTTACAGGAGAGGGCTAGATGGAATCAGGGAGCATCAGAGCATCACTGCTGGGACAGTAAAGGGGTCAGTCAAGGATTCCCTCAGTCCTTCAAGGAGTTCCAAGGCAGCTACTAAACCTCCTGGCTCCTCTGCAAGATTTAGGCCTCACTCTGCTGGGATGGTTCCAAATTTCGCCAGCTGCTCCCCTATGGATTTAGTATGAAGAGTCCTGATTTGAGGAGGGGTTACCTAGTTATAGGGTAAGTGACATTACTAATGTGTCTATGTTCCCGCAGAATGGATTGGGTAATGTTCAGATGTCTACTACCATCTGTGGGCTGATTGGTCTAGAAAATGTGGGAATGCTTTCGGAAACCAGAGGAGGAGACCCCTTTGTCAACCTACCCTGACAGGGGGGGCTTGGTCTGGCTTGGGGACATCGAAATCTCACTATTTTACAAATGCCATTGATCTTCATGTTTGGACACATATGACGGCATTTCTGAGCATTATATTTACTGTGAATCAAATGACCCTACTTAGACGTTTGTAGGTTATTTAATTTCAGAATTACAGTTTTCCCTCATTTACTTCCAAACTATACCCGTGAAAAATATGGTGCTCGGTGGGCAGAATATGAATCCTATTTTGCATGTTTCCTCAAATGTTCATGTCTCTCAACCACACCAGCTGTGCCCCATGATGTTTTCCTAAATAACTTGGGTTGTGTAAGCCCCACCAAAATCGTTTTTGGTTGACCAAAAAGGCCTGTTTGACACCTTTTCAGAAATCCTACCCTGTTGATTGAGTGACAAATGTTGCCAATATTATGCAATAAAAAACATATATCTCCCATTTTGCACAATGGGAGTGAAACCATTAATTAACCCTCACCTCCACCATTGTTATTGGCCTGTCCCTGGCTGTGACATCAAGAGGGGGTCCCATGTTTAGATTAGCTCAGATTTTCAAGCACTAATTGCCAGCCACGGCCAGTTTTATTACGGCCTAAGTGGTTTAGATCATACAATCTGAAGAGTGGAGCTGCTTTTATCTCGCCTCCACCACAAATTTGATCTCTGTTGGAATTTAAGATTGCATAGCAAGCACTCATGCTTGAAGGGAAACCAGGCCGACATTCCCATGAAAAGGGCCTTTGGAATCTAGTTTCACATTTGAAGACACAAGCAGATAGAATTTAAACCAAGATTACGTCTGTCCCCACTGAAAGCATTTTACTTTCAAATAAACTCTTGGAAATGCACACAATTTTAACATGTAAAACCCTTGCAAAGTAGTTCTCTGCACACCATGGTTATAGAAGGGCAACATCATTATATTTTTTAGAGACTTTAGTTGTAAATCTGGATGCTCAGAGTGTCATTTCAAAGCACAATTGAAATGTCACTTTGTGAAGTTTCAGCCATGAAAAAGCCTTTATTCTGTTGCAATTCAATATCCCCTTGTAGATTCTGTGCATTGTGGTTTCCTCTGTGATGGGCCCATGATGGACAGAACCCAAGTTCATATTTTACAAATCTTGCACACATTTTCATGAGCATCTCTTTAATTTGAAGGTAAAAATAGATTTACACATTTTCTTTAATGTTCCTGCCAAAATACAATCTGCTTCACTGCAACTGTAGGTCACAATGCTGACATCCAATTTAGGGTTATGTGGACTGTAATTTCAGAGGGTGTTACTTCTGGTTTCCCATAATTTGGCCACTCTTGTCTCATGTCTTTCCCTTAGCCGGGCAATTTACCTTTTTATGCCTCTCCAGGTTTCGAGGCCCAAATTCACTCCTTTCTGCTTTAAAAGTGCAGGGCCTCATTTCTACATTAGTTCAAGGCACACCTTCCTTTTTGGGGAGCCCTCATAACTGACTCTGGCTTTTTATTCTTGACACCTGGGGCTATTTCACCCCCACAGTGGTCCTTACTGGGTTGTGTGAGTAGGTGGAAAAGGGCCAGGGGCAGGCAATACACCCAATTTATTTTAAGGGTATTGCATAGTTTAAGAAGGCCGCCTATTCTCCCCACCATCCCATTTGCTTGTGGGTGGTAAATGGAGCACATGCAATGTTTAATTTCCAACAGGGTAGTTATCTCTTTAAAGAGTTCATTGAGATAATGTATTATATTGTCTGACCTCAGGATGTCACACACTCCCCGGTGGTGGAAACTGTCTGATGAGGAATTTTGGAGCACACTTGGTATCTAGGTGGGTGCATGTGCCAGCCCCAACCCACCGGGAAAATTGACACACCACCACAATTAGATATCGTGCCCCATTTCATCTTTCTCCGATGTCTGCATAGTCAATGTGCAGCTCATGGAATGGACCTACAGGGGGGGCAATGTCCCTCTCAAAGTTCTCAGTATCTTCCCTGTACTGAACACTTGACAGGTTGTGCATTGGACCACCATTGATGCTAGGTGCTCCTGCAAATTTGGGACAAACCAGCCCTCTTGGATTTCTGCCAGTATGTGCTGTTTGGAGCTATGGAGTGGGAAATGCAAATGCTCATAGGCTGTTTGCAAAAACTCCACAGGCATTACTACCTTCCCTGTGCTCTGTTGTCTCCATAAGATATCAGTGGGTGATTCCATGCACCCACATTTGAGCCATACGTTTTGCTCTTTTGGTGCTGCCCTACGTTGCAGTTCAATAATTTGTGTGATGGGGAGGGCTGTGTATGCATCTATGTCTGGTCTTGTGATAGCTGTGATTATGATATATTCCGTTGATTGCTGAACTGACACATCCACATTGACTTTCCCTAATGAGATTTCATCTGTGTTCTGTGTATGTGCTGTGCATTTTACGATCGCCACCACAGACGCTTCTGCGAGGGCGGAGATTAATATGTTGTGCAGCTCTGTGTGCTGTACCGATGAGCAATAGGCTCTCCGGAACCCCCTCCTTCTCCAGCACAACAGACCTGCATGTACCATGGTGGTGACATAAGCATAGTCAGGGTAGATGGTAACATAAAACCCTTTGAGGCCTACAAGGCCGCTATGAGCACTACCAGTTCAGCTGCTTGTGCAGCATAATGCTGGGTTAGTCTTCTCATGACTAGTGTTTCATATTCTCCTTCTTCTAGGCGCACCAAAGACGCCCCAACATGTTTTTCCATGTTTCTTAGTCAATCGCAGCTGACCCATCAACAAAGAGCACCTATCCCTCTTCTAGGGGGCTGTTTTTAGCTTTGGGGATATCATCGTCCTCCCCCTCATATGATACACAATCATGCTGCTGTAAATCCTCAGCCATGCATGTATAAGTGAGGAAAGTGGCAGGATTTACTATTTTGCAGCGTACTATATGGATATGGGTGCTGGAAAGTATTATTTCATATGCTGATGCTCTCTGTGCGATGATTGTAGATTCGGAGCGGTCCAGTATCACAAAGAGTGAATGATTGACGTACAATGTTACGGAGCACCCCATGACAATTGTCGAACATTTCTCAATGGCAACGGCTGTGGCAGCAAGTGCTTGGTCGCAGGCGAATTGTCCCTGCATGAAAGAATAGAGTGTTCCCCTGTAATAGGCTAGAGGTTTGTGGCCCATTGTTCTTTTCTGTGCGAGTACTGTGTGCCATTTGAGCTGGGGGAAAAGTAGAATTCCTGTGTGTAATCGGGGGTGGCAAGGACAGGAGCTGTGGAAAGGACCTCTTTTAAGTCATTAAAACTGGACACCATTTCTGCTGTCCATTTGATTTTGTTGCCCTCCTTTTGGGCTTCCTTGAGACCTTGTAGGAGTGGTCGTGTATATGCTGCATAGTGTAAGATCCAGGCCCTACAATAGTTGCATAACTCTGGGAATGTTTGCATGTCTTTCACTGTGTGTGTGATTTGGGAGTGGCGCGGACTGTAGCTGCCCTGTCAGGAATTATCCTCTTACCGTTCTTTGAGATGAGTTGTCCTAAGTAGAGAACTTCCAGTAAACAGAACTGGAGCTTTGCCTTGTACACTTTGTACCCTTTCCTTGCTAACAACTGTAGTAGTGCAACTGAGTCCCTTCAAAAGCTCTGCTCACTGTCGCTGCATACCAGTAGGTCATCTACGCATTGAATGATCGTGCTCGGTACTTGGATGGTCCATAGATCTTTGTGCAGTATCCTGTTAAAAATGCTGGGGCTCTCATAGTACCCCTGGGGCAAATGTCAGTGTTTGTATTGCTTCCCGCCCAGGGTGAATGCAGTAAGGTACTGTGAGTCTGGATGGAGAGGCACTTAGAAAAACGCATTCTTCAAGTCAACCACCAGGAAATGGGTAGCTTCTTTGGGAATGCTACACAAAATGGATGTCGGGTTTGGAACAAGTGGAAACTCTTTCTGTACAATGTCATTAAGGGGTCTTAAAGCCTGAATGATCCTCCAACTGCCCCCTTTTGCTTTTTTAATGGGGTGCACAGCCGTATTGCATGGTGAGGTGGAGGCCACTATGATTCCTAGGTGTAATAGGGCCTGCAGTGTTTCCTGAATCCCCTGGTCCGCCTCCCTGGACAATGGATACTGTTTTACTCGTGGGAGTATTTCTCCTGGTTTTAGTGTAATTCTCACAGGGGTCACTTTTTGTAACATTCCTACATCATGTGGTTTTGTTGTCCATATGTGTGCAAGGACATATTGCAAGTCTGTCTCACTGAATGGGGGAGGTCTGCTGACAACGGCCAGGAGGGGCTTTGCATTTTCCTGTATTGCACCATTATGTCACAGGGTATACAAATTTCGAGGATTATTTCGCCATCATTACTGCCACCCTCAAAGAGATCCTCATCTGCCACTTTTCGTAGAGGCACATTGGGATCGATAAATAACACAGTGCGGCATTGGCACCCATGGAGGTATGATATGGTATTTGTCAGTTCCTAGCACTAACATACTTTTAGCAGACACAAGCACCCTTCCAAATCTAATGACAAGGTCGTGCCAGCAACCACTCTGTGGGGGGCCACAGGTCAAAAATAAAGTCTGCGGTTACTCTCCCCTCCGTCCTGGTAATCTGGGGGACAGCTTGGGCAAGTTCTTTGATGCCATAAACAAACATGTCTGGGGTGACTGGGATGCCCCTCACCTCCACCTCACTGGCCACACCATGTATTACCAGATTTGCCCGGAGGGAGTTCATGTCAGGTGTAGCGCAGACAATCCCCCTGTCTGTGAATGATATTGTCATTTTTAGTTTGCTAAGCAGATTCCTACCAAGCATGTTGACAGGAGAGCTCTTGGAATAAAGGATGGGTGCTCGTACCACCTTCCCTCCCACCTGGACGTCTAGGTCTTTTGTGGAAGTAACTGTTACCACAGCCCAGAGAATTCCTGCATGCCGAAAGTGTGTTCCTAATAGCGGGAGATTTCCTTCACTAATGTACGACTTCTCCGCTCCCGAGTCCACCATAAAGATGAATTGTTTATTTCTCCAGCATTGGATCTTTCATGGATTCACATGCTTAGAATATTCCCCGTCGTCAGACTGGGAACCCTCGGTACACATATATATAGTCATTTCCAATAGGAAAAAACTTCTGCCCTATCCCCGTCTGCGTCCTCTACGGGGCCGCCCACGTACGCCCCGTTGGACGTGATGGTATATAAGCCCCGCCCCCGCGGGTCCCTTCAGATTTCAACCGTCTCCAAAGATAGTGGGATCTCCTCGTGTATTTTCTTCAAATACTTATCGAATTGTTTCTAACTCCTGCGAGTTTGTCTGTTTGGTCCACTTCTAACTCCTACGAGTTTTGTTTGTTGGGCTGGCAATAATGTCGGGTAAGCCTCTTTTCCGCCCATGCGCCACGTGCGGTCTAAAGAAGGTTTATGAAGGGGATGGCCATCTTGACTGCATCTACTGCCTTCACCCCCACCACTCGGCGGACCAATGTGATATTTGTAAGGGGTTTTCCCAAAAAACCCTGAAGGACCGCAATCGGCGACTGGTCTCGTGGCTGAACGACGGCGCTGGAGCGTACCCTCAGTCGGAGGTAGGATCGGTGCGCAGTATCGCCTCAGCGAAAACATCAGAAGCCCCCCGACGCTCACATCCGTCGGAACCTCCGGCCAAAAAATCACGACCTACGGAGAAGGACGTGCCTCAAAGTCATTCCTCTAAGGCCTCATCGAAAGAATCGACGAAGAAATCATCTTCCTCTTCTTCTTCGTCGAAGAAAGATAAGGACAGGCCAAAATCCTCCTCGAGCGATCAGAAAAGATCAGCTACGAGTAGAGAGGCGGATAAACGCAGGGAGAGCTCCGCGAAGGCGGGACCGCCTAAGCCACCTGCAGGCCCTCCGTCGACGACGGCGACGATCCAAGTGCCCACTCCGTCACAGTCCCCCGCCTTTCAAACCGGCTCATCGTCGACGACGATTCCCTCGTCGACGGAGTTCCAGGCCTGGAGGCCAGAAGTGTTCGACATGGGGCTACCCGACACACTGCTGCAAGAACAGGCAGTTTCGATCGCCTCCAAAGAAGACGACGGCTTCAGAATAGTGAGCCCGGAAGACCTGGGGCTACGGCCCAGATTTCCTTCTGGTGCAACCTGCTCTCAAGTTTTCACCCAGCCTCCAAACGCCCAGGCTACTCTCTCCATGGAGGTACTTTCCTCCTTACACTCGCTCTTGAAGTCCCTGGACGAAAGGCTCCCACCTGTTCCGACGACTCCCCTCGTCGACGAGCCCGGACCTTCACACCGCCCGACTAGATCGGTCGTGGGCCCAACTGCTCCAACAGTCCAGGAAGAAGGTGAGCTCTCGGACTCCCTCTCTGAACAGGGGTCAGCTTCTGGTATCTCCCTCTCGCCGTCGAGAGACCCGTCATGGGTTTCGGATGTGGAGGTGGATCCTCCGAAAAGTCCCATTCACCCGTCTCCACCGGATGACATAGGGGCCTTCCATTCCATGATGGAAAAGGCCTGCAAGGAGTTCGGTTTGACCCAACAAGAAGAAAAGAAGGACTGCTTCCTCTTTGACCACATGGGCAAGAATAGGCGTTCCGTTTTTTCGATACCGATACTGGACCACGTATGGAAAGAGGGCGTCCAAACCATGCGGCATCCATTCTCGGAACCTGCGGTCAAGGGCCGCGTAGAGAAAAAATTTAAAGTTCCAGATTCGACGCCAAAATGCCTCTCTGCGCAACCCACGCCTGACTCGGTGGTATCGGCGGCGGCGACGAGAAAGGCAAAGGCCCAGCATAAATGCTCTACGCCTCCGGATTCCGAAGCTAGACGCCAAGACGCTTTCGGTAAGAAGATCCTGTCAGTGGGAGCGTCAACAGTGAAAGCAGCGAACTCCCTGGCAATCATGGCCAGGTATGACAGGGAGATGTGGCACAGACTGGCACCCATTATGGACCACCTCCCAGAAGAACACAGAAAATCAGCTATGTCCCTGGTTCGTGAAGGAGAAGAAGCCTCGAACCATGCTATCAATATAGCGGTGGACCTGGCAGATTCGGGGTTCAAACAAATTAACAACGGAGTGGTTCTACGACGCCAGGCCTGGCTCAAGTGCACCAACTTTAGACCCGAGGTGCAATATAAGGTCGTCGACATGCCTTTCGAAGGTGACCACCTGTTTGGCGAGAAGGTGGATGAGGCCTTGAAAGGAATGAAGGAGGACTCTGAGACGGCGCGCTCACTGGGCTCTCTCCAAAGCGGTAAGCCCTTTCGTTCCTTTCGCCCCTTTAGAGGAGCTACGGGAAACGCACGATTTGCGGGATCAAGGGATAGAGCATTCGGGAGGTCTTCATATCCGTCCCAAGGCTATAGGCGCGCCTCACAGTCCTCGACCCGACGCAGAAATTTCCAGGCCTCCAAGAGACGTCCCACTTACTCGTCGTTGACGGGAAAACAAAAAGATCAACAATGACGTTCTAGGAGGGAGAGTGTCAAGTTGCGTCGAGAATGGGAGTCATTTACGACAGATCGGTGGGTTCTGGACACGGTGAGACTGGGACATTCCCTAAGATTCAAATCCAGACCTCCAAGACGTCCACCGATACGCCTGTCTCAACCACACCTAAGCGTCTTGCGTCGAGAGGTTGCGCTCATGCTAAAAAAAGGCTCCATCGAGTTAGTCCCTGCTTCGCAGAGAGGCTTAGGGGTTTACTCACGCTGCTTCGTAGTAAAGAAACCAAACGGGAAGTGGCGCCCCATCCTCAACCTACGGGACCTCAACAAAACCCTGCTGAGTCAAAAGTTCAAGATGCTTACTCTACAGGAAGTAATCAGATCGGTCCAAAAGAACGATTTCCTGGCGTCTCTGGACCTCCAAGATGCGTATTTTCACATTCCGGTGCGCACTCACCACAGGAGGTTCCTGAGGTTCCTAGTCGGCCAAACACACTACCAATTTACTGTGCTCCCTTTCGGCCTGAAGTCCTCCCCAAGAACCTTTACAAAGTGCCTAGCACCCGTAGCAGCCTGGCTGCGGAAGGAAGGGCATCACGTTTACCCGTACCTCGACGACTGGCTCGTGAGGGGATCCTCCCCAGCGTCGACCAACGACAGCCTATTGACCACCTTGCGACTGCTACAGCGTCTGGGATTTGCAGTGAACTACGAAAAGTCTTCACTAAAGCCCTCGAAGAGCTTGAAGTTCCTAGGTGCTCAATTCGACACCCACACGGGACTAGTGAAACCATCCCTGGAAAGGTTGTTGAAGATCAAACACCTGACAAGCCAACTTCGTTTACAGAGCAGGTTGTCAGTAAGAAAATATGCGGCTCTCCTCGGCTCCATGGCATCGTGCATCCACCTAGTCGCGAACTGCCGGTTGTTCATGAGACCTCTACAGGAGTTCCTATCAGACAGATGGAAGCAGGCCACAGGCCGCTGGTCGGACAAGATAATAGTCGACGATGAACGAGTTATCAAAGCCCTCCGATGGTGGAAAGTGGCGCGCAACCTGGACAGAGGGGTCCCCCTGCAGGAGCCGGAATTTCAGAACACCATCATTACAGACGCCTCTCTGTCGGGCTGGGGAGCACACATGTCACGTCACCAAACCCAAGGCAGGTGGTCGTCGACCGAATCTCGCCTACATATCAACGTCCTGGAGCTAAGGGCGGTGAGATGGGCCCTGAAATCTTTCCTCCCACACATCAAGGGGTCAAAAGTAAGAGTGCTCACGGACAATACGACAGCTATGTTCTACCTCATAAAACAGGGTGGCACCAGATCCAGGACCCTCTCGAAGGAAGCTCAAAAGATCTGGCATTGGGCTTTAAAACACCACATCTCCCTAGTGGCATACCACCTACCGGGAGCGAAGAACGTACAGGCGGATTCCCTGAGCAGGACTATGTCACAAATACACGAGTGGGAGCTGGACTCCACTCAACTCGGGAAAATCTTCGAAAGATGGGGGACCCCGTCGATCGATCTCTTCGCCACGGAAAGAAACCGAAAATGTGTTCAGTTCGCGAGCAGATGGCCCCAAACAGGCTCCCTGGGGGAAGCGTTCTCGTTTCCGTGGACAGGCAAGTTCCTCTACGCCTTCCCTCCATTTCCCCTCATACGGAGGACGATCCAGGGGATCCACAGGTACAATTGCCGGGTCATCCTAGTGGCCCCGCGCTGGCCGAGGCAACCATGGTTCTCAGACCTCCTTCATCTGTCGCTGGATCAGCCGATACCATTCAGGAAAGTGCCGAACCTCCTGTCCAGGGACGAGGGGACCGTGTGGCACCACAATCCGGACAGCCTGAACTTAACTGCATGGCTCCTGACTTCTCGGAGTTCGGGAACCTAAAAGTCTCGACTGATTGCCGAAGGATTCTGCAGGCGGCCAGGGCCCCCTCCACTAACAAATCATATGTAAGCAAATGGAAAAGGTTCTGTATATGGTGTCAAACACAACAAAATATACAACCTTTGGAAGTAACTCCGGAGCAAATCCTCCCGTATCTTCTTCATCTTGCGGAGAGCGGACTGTCATCATCGTCAATCAAAGTACACCTGGCGGCTGTTTCGAGATTTACAAGAAGAAGACAGTCCCCTCCACTATTCAGTGACAGGCTAGTGAAGCATTTCATGAAGGGTCTGTTTAGAACCTTCCCTCCGGAAAAACGGTTCCCACCGTCGTGGAGTCTGAACACGGTTCTAGCTGCCTTAATGAAGCCTCCCTTTGAGCCAATGTCCTCTTCATCTCTACAATTTCTATCTTGGAAACTCGCGTTCCTAGTTGCCATCACTTCGGCTAGAAGAATATCGGAACTACAGGCACTGGTCATAGACCCTCCATATCTGAGGTTCTTTAAGGACAAAGTTATTTTATCAACTAACCCTTCATTCATCCCAAAAGTACCGTCGGTCTATCATAAGCACTCGACCCTGGTACTCCCTACTTTCTTTGCATCTCCTTCGTCGACGGCGGAGAAGGCTCTTCACACTCTGGACGTCAAAAGGCCGCTAAAATTTTACCTGCAAAAAACGCAAGATATCAGAGCCACCAGACAGCTATTCGTCGCCTACGGCCCCTCGGCTAGGGGTAAGGCTATCTCCAAACAAGGTCTGGCTCGCTGGGTCTCCTCGGCGATTACCCTGTGTCATTCCAAGGCCGGGAGACCTCTACTACATCGTCCCAGAGCCCATTCCACGAGATCGACATCTTCCTCCGTGGCTCTATGGGCAGGAATTCCGCTGACGGACATCTGCCAGGCGGCGGCATGGTCTGTTCCGCACACGTTTACGCGCCACTACTGCCTGGAAAAGCAGCACGCGGTAGAGGTACAAATCGGAAGGGCAGTGCTTCTCCACCTTTTTCAATGAGGTAAGCCAAAGTTTCAAGAATAATGCTGCCTATTATTTGGCCTCAGCTGTTTTTTCAGAGTGTATACATGAATGTACATAGTTTATTGACCTAAACATAAGTGGTCGGGTAGATATATGCGCAAGGGGTGCATACTGAGTCATATGACATAGCATTGTATGGCGGAAATCCGTTTCGTATCAGTATAATAAGTTGTTGCTTACATACATGGTGTAAACGGTAGTGTTTGGGGGTGTCTCTACGAATGTAAGTTACATTGCACTCTCACCTCCTTCTTGATGTTACTGCTTTACAATCTATTCTAAGCATGTGAATCCATGAAAGATCCAATGCTGGAGAAGGGAGTAGTTTCTTACCTGTAACTCCATTTCTCCAGCGTTGGTATCTTTCATGGATTCACATGCGCCCTCCGGCCTCCCCGGACTGCAATGTGGAAGATTGGTATGTAAGCAAGTTTTCCCCCGTTATCTTGGAGGGGTCGAAATCTGAAGGGACCCGCGGGGGCGGGGCTTATATACCATCACGTCCAACGGGGCGTACGTGGGCGGCCCCGTAGAGGACGCAGACGGGGATAGGGCAGAAGTTTTTTCCTATTGGAAATGACTATATATATGTGTACCGAGGGTTCCCAGTCTGACGACGGGGAATATTCTAAGCATGTGAATCCATGAAAGATACCAACGCTGGAGAAATGGAGTTACAGGTAAGAAACTACTCCCTTCCTATCTCTGCCCCCACAAGTGGTTCCTCTTCTGTATGTAAGGTCATTCACAGCGGGTAGAGCACTTGCTTTGACATCTGTGCAGAGCCTGCTGATGAAGGTTCGAATCCCGGAAAACTCAGCCTTTCATCCTTCAGAGGTCAATAAATGAACACCACACACTGTGGGTAATAATAAGCAGCGCTCAGATACCTGTGGGTTTGTAGCACTATATAAATGCTAAATTATTATTAATTTTTTTTTATTATTATTATTATTATTATTATTATTATTATTATTATTATTATCATTATTATTATTGACAGTACTGGACACGCAAGTGCTCTCTGTGGCTGTGCTAGTCGGGGTATGTGTCTGTTTCCCAGGGAACGAGAAAGGATTTCCCCCACCACTATTGCTCACTGATATGGGGCCTCTGCTCCGTTTGGTGTAGTTGCAAAAGGGTGTCTGCTCTCTGTGGCTTGTTGGTTGGGGTGGGGTTGGTGTGGCTGCGCAGCTTGTTGCTGGTGTGGTGGGTGATAAGGGCTGGGGATTTGGGGAGGCAATTGCGTATGTGCCTGATGAATCTCATATCGGATTAAGGACATTCCCTGGACAGGCCCTTGGGGGCTACCTGGGTGGGGGTGTCCATAGGGCTGTTAAGGATTTTAAAGAGGCGTCACACTTCAGACCAGGACTCTTGATATTGGCGAAGGATTCAGCGCACAATCAAAACAATTTTAAATTCATGAATTTGGATTCAGCTTTGAGAAGGCAGCCAATCCGTCTCACACCTCCCTTAACGTACACCCGTGTCACAATGAAACATGAACAAGGCCGGTGTGTGATAATGAAATATTTGTTTATTTGAATTTGGAATAAAAATCAAACACATTCAATATAGGGCAGCTATCACCAGTGCGGTGATAATTACACTGTCAAATGATAGAACACACTTAGTTTGACCTTTTAACATAAAATACACAATGCACAATTGAAGAAAAGCAAGATTACTTTTTGGGTATTATTTTCAGATAGCACCACAGTTAGTATTTCCCCCTGCAACACTCCCTCAAACCCCTGTTAACCAAAGTTTGTGTGGGTGGAAAGGAGTAGCAAGGAGTCAGGTATACAAGGCAACAAACAGAATGAAAATCCGACAGTCCACCCCTGAATGGGAGGTAAAATCGGATTGAAAACCATTGAAATTGAGCAAAATAGCACTCGGAACTACTAAATAGTTATTTTACATGTGCGGTTGAATGAATGGGGTAGAAATGAGTATGGCTGTATCAAAGAAGTAAGAAGACTATCAAACTACAAGGCAATGTACTAACAATGGGCATACAGTTCAGAAAATTGATGCGGCAAAATCACACGTGGAGAAAATGCAATTGCTTATTTTCACAGGTTTAAAATAGCAAAACGGCTTGGGAAATGGGTTAAACAGACAAAATTGGAATACAGATTTGATGCTAAGGTACAAAGGCACATCACAGGTATAATCTGAATGTGAAAGGGTAACTCTGGATGGATGACAGTATGATATTCTTAAAGGGAAAGGATACTCGATTTTTAAATGAGAACAATTTCATAGGACAACTCGGTTTTGTTAGTAAAGTGATTTCTTTCACTGAAACTATATTTTAGTGAATACGTTGTTAAAGAAAGAAACTATTATGTGAGGAGGTTACTTGCAATGGCAACCTATCCACTCTGTGTTCAGTTCTATATGGGAATTATTTAAATTATTCAAAATAGTACTAAGGACTTACACAAGCACTGACATGAGTTGGAAAGAATGGTAGTAACACTTGGAAATTAACTCAGATTTTCCTAAGGACAGGATACACAGAGGATTCTGAATGTTAAGGATTTACTGGGATAATTATAGGATTTCTATGGGATTGGACCTAATACAAAGTAACAAAGCAAGGGATGCAGCTTTTTGGTTACAGGGGAATGTAATACTTACAAGTACTTGAATTGGGTAGTTGGGACAGCAAACCGGGATTCTGGACAGCGAGGCAAGATCTGGTCTCTGCGCAGTGGCGGGCTCTCCTAAAATGGGACAGCTAGGCCTAGTCTGGTCACGTTAGACAGCAAGGTGCATCAGCTGGGGAAGCAGGTAGTGGGGCAAATCTTGACTGGTTATAGGATACTTTCAAAAATAGTACCACAGCCTTTCCCCCTTCCTCCCTGAATTATAGGGATTTTAGTAGGTTTTTAATTCTGGATCAGTGGATCTGCCTGGATAGGGTCAGCTAACTCTGGCCTGGCTTCTGGAATCTGGAATCTTGCAGGGTGAATGTGGATGCCTGGATCTCTGGATGTTGATTTATGAATGCTGGATTTTCTTGAATGTCTGTCCTTCTGGAATCTGTCTCTGGAATCTGTGTGTGTCTGAAATCTGTCACTCCTAAGCTTTGAATGTCTCCCCCTTTACAGTCCGGATGACATCAGAGTATTTTTTAATATGTGGGCTGAACTAACCTAGACATACCTCTAAATCGGATAGGTCAAGCTGTAATGTGTCCTCCTTCCTCTAAGGAGATTTGACCGAAGGAGGTGACTCTGTTTTTAGGGTGGGTGTTTTATGGTGTACTTTTGTTTCACCAAGTAACTTTGCCAAAATACGTTATGGAGCAAAACACGTATTTTTACACATGTCATCAGCAGGAAAATTAAATAGTCAGACTCCATGTTTTACAAGAAGCATGCTGATCCAACTCCCAACACGTTGCAATGCTGTTTAGTCATTCTTGCAATCTTTTGCCATTTCCCTGGAAAACATCCCACCTAAAATTCTACAATTTTGTACATATATGCATATTATCACTGGGCATGTTATCATTAATTCACAAAACCATACCATGTACGCTTTTCCCAGAAATTACCTTTTCCTGGCGTTTGCCTCCCCAACATGCTAGAAAAACCTACATTTTCTTATTTTAATGGCGCAAAAATAACATTTAAACAGTCATAATTTCACATTGCTGTTTCTTTTCATTATAGAAATAAATGTTATGATCTGAACAGCCTCTGAAATCAACTGGGCTGGCTTTGTCTTCTAAATATGGGCAGTCTTTCCCACCCCCAGCCACATGTCAGGCTCTGGTAGGCTTAGCCCAGGGTTGCCATGGATTTGCCTTTAATCTTAGTCAGTTGAAGCTGAGGGGATGTGTCACCAGGAATTTAAACTCTGTGCCAGGGCAGTCCATTGTGTCATGCAGCAGAAATGCTGCTTCATCTGACGAGGTTGCGAGATTGTTCATCTTGGCCCATTCATAGTTTGTGGGGGAGATTCCTGTCCCCGGAAGGTTTAGTGCCTTTGAATTTCCTAGCCAGGTCCGTTTATTCTGCAGTTTTCAAACACACATTTTTTTCTTTTTTTCTTACTTTCTTTCACAAAACCCAAGGCTTTTTGGAAATAAATATCATGTATATTTTAAAGCAAACCCCATCTCCCATAATAGTTCTATGCAAGCACAGGGCTTCATTTTAACATTTCACTTTAAAAACACATTTTCTTGCTGGGCAAATGCACCATTTCACATGGTGGTTAATTCTTCTTGGCTGTCACTTTTAAAGATGCGATTTTTCCTCGCATCCATATTCTGAACCCTTCCATAGCCCTAGTCAATTTCTAATACACAGGAGTCTGTTCAAGTGAAGGGTTCTTTGAAAATGACTTCAAGCAAAATGAGAAGGAGTTTTTTTGTGAAGTGTTTGGACTGTGTTAGATTGTTGCAAAAGTAAAACGTTTGCCGTACGGCCTGGAGTGAGTTTCTCTGCTAGGTCACAGATTTCATTTGACATAAAATACCTTTCAGAGAGGAATGCCCTCCTTTGCTGATGTGCAGCCTGAAGATAGATGGGCAAGAATGTGTCTTATCTGGAGCCAAACTGTAATGTTGAAGGATTAAAAATGGCACCAGCGCAAAGTAATTTTAAATGCAGGGCATTTCCTTTTTTAGTTGGAGGTTTTAAGCTGGCAGCATAGCAGCGCTGCCTTTGAAATCTTTTCTTTGGTGTACCTGAAGAAAATAACTTGCAGCAATGCTCGGGGTGTTCTATGTTTCATCTCGCCCTATATGTGCCCAGCAAAGACAGTGCAGCCATCATTTTTGTAGCTGCAAAACACAGTTTTGATGCAAGGGAATAGAGCTCAGAAGAGCCAGCACTGCCATTCTACTTGTAACTGCTGGAAATGCAGTTTGGTGTTGTTGGGGAATTCTGCTGGGCTGGTAAATGTACCCCACAGATTCCCCCTCTGATTTCCCGAGACTTCTTGTTGAGGAAGAGTAGGGCAAAGTGGGGTTCATCGGGTGGAGTTCTTTGTTCATCAGGGAGCAGTACGCCATGATCCTCCCTTCTTCTTTCGTTGGATTGTGGAGCGACACCCCCTTTCCTTCCTTCCCTTTCTGGGTCCCTGAGGAGGTCCTCATCGGCCTAAGAATGAATAGAATTAGTTCTCTGATAGGAGATAGATAAAGACAGGTTTTAGAATCTTTCACCGACAGTCTTCCCGGAAGGTTGACGTCAGTGGGACAAACATACATTACATTTATTAAAGTACTTGAACAACATCAGCAACAATTACTTAACAATGTAAAGACGGGATTGAACTTTTACACCATATTTTCCTAACATATTTTTTTCCCAATAACACTGAAGAAAAGTACTCACTGTTAGGTATGGACCTACCTATTCCCTTCTGCTTTTTCTTTTTCTTGCTTCTTATTTTCCAGATGTCTCCTCTAGTTGAATTTCCTTGGGTTCCTCTATCAGCTGCAAAGTGTGTCTAGGGTAACAACTCTTTAACTGATTAATGTGGACCCATTTCTCTTCTGACAGCTCTCCTTTGGGGATGCCGATTCTGTAGGCGACAGGTGACATTTTGTTTACAATTTCAAAAGGGCCATGCGAGGAGGGGAGAAAAGTTCTCTCCTTAGTCTGGTTCCTTTGAAAATTGTACAAGTAGACCCTGTCTCCTACTTGGTATTCCTTTTTGGTTGTTTTTAAACCATATTGAGTTTTCATTCCCTCTGCTGATTCCGCTGAGCATACGCAAAAGCATGCTGTAGATGTTTTCTTAGATTCTCAACGTATTCATGTGTTGTGGAGGCGTTTATCCGTGTCTGCTCTTGTGTTCTATAGAGCAGATGCTGGGGAAGCACCATTTTTTGCCCAGTCATTAACTCAAGTGGAGACATTTTGGTCGCAGAAGATGGTGTAGATCGGATGGCCATCAGGAGAAGCGGTAATCGGATTTCCCAACTTGGACCAGAATCTGACACAAACATTTTTAGCATGCTCAAAATGGTTTTATTTTACCTCTCAACTCCCCCACTAGAGGATAAGTGTAATATGAAGTTTCCTTTTTACCCCAAGTATCTCCCTCATCTTTGTCATCACTTCGCTGGTGAAGTGACTTCCTCGGTCTGACTCAATTCTTTGGGGTAGGCCAAAATGCGAGAAGATGTGGTTGATCATCAGGACAGCTGCTATTTCTGCCTTGCAATTTGGGGCCAGGAGACATTCCACCCATTTGGTAAACACGCATGTTACTGTTAACATGTACTTGTTCCCCCTAGAGGAGCGAACCATAGGCACAATGAAATCTACTTGTAAATCTGACCAAGGCAGCGTCATCCCCCTCTTCTGGAGGGGAGCTCAGTGTGTGAGAGAACTTGGCTGAAATTGTCAACACACAAGACACCCGTTTAAATATTGGTCGAGGTCCTGCCCCATGTGTGGCCAGTATGCAACCTCCCGCACGATTTCTAGAGTAGTATGAAACCCCTGATGACTGGCTGTGTCCACGTCATGGACATGACTTAGCATCAGGCTTCAGAATGAGGTAGGTACCACCCACTGATCACAACCAGAGATGGATCTCCGTACCAACAAACCGTCTTGGATTCAGAACATTTTGGGACGTTCCATCAACACCCTAAGGTTCTCTTTCCCAATGTAATCAGTTCCATCAGAGTAAAGTTCTCAGGGTCCTCAATGTGTTGATAAAATTTCCCAATAATCGGATCCCCTTTTTGTGCCATGATTAAATCAGCATCTGGGGTCTCCTTAATCCATTGGGCAGTTGAGAGTTCTTTGTGAGCTTTTGTCTGGGACCTTGTGACAGCAGTGACCTGGATTTCCCCCAACAAGGACTCGATCTCAAGGTTTTGGCCAGCTGATTGGCCAGGTTGTTTCCAGTTTTGTCTGGCCCCTCTATTCTGGAATGACCCTTAATCTTTTTCCAATAGATGGTCATCCTATTAGAGGTGACCAGATCATCAATATTTTGTATGAGCTTGCCATGTTTAAGTGGTTTGTTATTTGCACACAGCATGCCTCTGATTCTCCAATTTATCAGGTGCTCCACGAACTCGTTCTGAACATAATCTGAATCAGTGATTATAACCAGTTCGTGGAGACGGTGTTGCACGGCAGTGAGGATGGCCTCATGGACTGCCATCAACTCCGGCACCTGACTGCTGCAGGGACCGATTTTGTACCCAGCAGAGGGTTCCAGGGCATCATTCACCCAGGCATTCCCAACGCCAGCCACCAGTTCCTTTTCCCTGCTGTTGTCAATATGGTAGAAGCACCCGTCCACATAAACTGTAGGCATCCCCTTGCACTTGTCTTCTTCATAGACATTGTGTGTGGCATTCAGGTATGCCTCCATGTTGTCCTGTGTTTTGAGGCATTCGTCCTCGAGACAGTTTTCTCTGGCACAATCATGCAAGTCAGTCAGACCTTGCGCGAGGGGATTTTTCTTGTTTTGGCCATATCTGAACTCCATAGGAAAGTCTTGCATTGACAGAATCCAGGAAGTAATTGTGGAATTACTTACATTTCCTGCCAGGATTCTGTCACTTTGGAGGTATTGCAAAGGCTGATGTGGAGTCTCCACTATGATGTGCTCCCCCTGGATGAACGAGTGGTAATTGTTTAATGACCACACCGTTGCCAGGAGTGCCTTCTCATAATCATTGAATTTTTCCTCCACAGAGGAAATAAGTCTTGTTTGCATAGGAGATGACTTTATTGACCTTATCATGCTTTTGATATAATACTGCTGTCAAGCATATATTCGAGAACCCTGTCTCCAAGAAGAACTCCTTGTTTTTGACAGGGTAAGCTAGACAAGGCGCTTGTGAGAGACTTCTTTAGAGTTGTTTTACTGCCTCGGCTTGTTCTGGACCCCACTCCCACTTGACCCCCCCTTCAGCAGATGGAGCAGGGGTCTTGAGACCTCTGCATAATCCTCAATGAACTTCCTACTGTAATTAGTCAGTCCAAGGAAACTTCTTACCTCACGCAGACCTGAGGGGTCTTTTAGTTTTAGTAGCGCTTCCACTTTCTTTGCTAGGTGACAGAGACCCTCAGGGGTTATTTCATGTCCAACAGAGTTGACACAGGTCCTGCACCACTGTGCCTTCTGGAAGAATAGTTTGGCTCCAGTAAAACCCTCAACTGGGTCAGAGCCATAGTGGATTTTCGCTATGTGTTCCTTCCTTCCTCCACAGTTGAGCTTTTAATTAAGACATCATCCACATAGGCCAGGTTACCCCTTTCACTGAAGTCGGGCATGGCCTTGTGTAAGAAGATGTTGAATTTGTTGCCGGAGTTTATGTGTCCAAAGGGAGTCTAGGTCCATGTGTACTGCTGCCCCCCAAAGGTAACGGCCAGCTTGTATTGGTCCTCCGTACTGATGGGCATGGTCCAGTATCCATTTGTCAGGTCAGTTGCGGTGCATACCTTTGATCCCTGTATCTGGGCCGGTCCTTGGTCAATGTAGGTCTCCCTAAGGTCTGCACAAAGTCTCCATTGGCCATTTGGTTTTAAAATCCCCAGCACCAGATTATTAAAGGTTCTGTGGCCTGGACGAATTATCCCACAGGACTCTAGGTTTTTGATTATTTCTGTCAGGGACTCCATATATGTGAGAGGAAAGCGATATTGCTTCACAAATACTGGAGTCATCCGAGGGACCGTGGGAATCGTGGTAGTATGTATCTCGGTGTGACCACAGTTGTAAGAGTACAGAGCCAAGATAACCTTTGCTTTTTCTCCTCGGTCTCACAGGCATCAGCAGAGTTGACCTGCTCTGCAACCATCCGCCTGAAGCCTCGAAATACTTCCGGTTTCGCTATCTCAGCGGCCTCCTCCAGATGGGTGGGGAGGTCTCTGGTTAGGGTATTGACCTGGACAGAGGGTTTCAGTTAGGAGAGGCAGTTGTTGTGTACCTGGAAGATCACCTATTCCTTCCTGATGTCACAGGTCACCTCTTCCCCCCTAATGGCAAGAAGAGTGCACCAGGAAATTCCCCCCTTGTCGGGTGAAGATCCTTTCTGGCGGTATGTCATTGTCATGGCAGTCATTGGGGATTGGTCCTATCAGTTCATTTCCTAGATCCATGGAAAAATGTTGGTTATCAACCGCCATTCCAATAATGGTGCCTGCGCCCAGAGTGATACTCCTGAGGTCGCTCTTATCCACGGTATTACCCAAATAGTTCGAACACAATTGTTCGAATTACCTAATTGACCATTGTTCGAATTACCTAATTGACCGAAAGTCAAGGGTCCGAATTGACCTTTGCACAATTGACCGCATATATATATATATATATATTATATATATATATATATATATATATATATATATATATATATATATATATATATATATATATATATGTAAAAAAAACGTTGTTAAGGGGACGTTATGGTTAAGTTGCGCTACTAAAAACCTATGAAATTATTTGAAAATTTTTTGTTAAAGGGATGTTATGGTTCCAAGTAAAACTGAAAAACCCTTGAAATTCGCCAGTTATGGTAAGCTAAGCAACCATAACTCGCGCCACCACCGTGCACTGCTAACCCTTACACCCAGGACATCAAAGATGACATCACAAATGATATTGATGACATCACTGATGACATCACATGTCTGACTCTCCCTTTTTTCCTTTCCTGACATATCTAGGCCACATGATTTTCTTCAGTAACAGTCAGGAACTAAACATTGTAAATGTACTATATTCGTAGCCTTATAATAATAATAAATAATATCCTTCATGTATGTTCTTACAATAATTCCCTTATGGTCCAGTCATATCGTATGAAACATATACATAGGGGAAGACACAACCTTGAAAGACAGCAATCCTTTTTGTGCATTAAAATTATCAGTAGATTTCTCAGCACTTTCTGATAGTTTTGATGTTTTTTTATTACTGTACTTTCCCTGTATATGCTCATATTTTTGTTATGTTGTACTCACACTATTTTCCTTAGGGTCCAAACACATCGTGTGATATATATAGATAGGGTAAGTAACAGCTTTGAAACAGAGCAATCATTTCTCTGCATAAAGGTAATCAGTTAGGTTATGAACACTTTCTGCCACTGTTGCTGTTTTTTTTCTTACTTCAATACCCTTGTATATATTCATATTTGTATGTGGTGTTGTCTCTTTGTGATTTGTCTATAATAATGCAATTATGTAGTAAGTGGGTTTTATTAACTACTTATCACAAGTTTCACTGTATGCAAAACTCTAATATGAAAACAGTTATCATTTCACTGTTCAACATGGCAAGTTTATGAATATTGCATCTCCATCATGTATGCTGCACACAATGCCTATGTTTCTACATGAGTATCTTAGTATATTGGATTGAAATTAATAATAGAATGCTATTTATATCAATGCATAGCTTAATGCACTGATTAGCACTTGATATTTATTCCAATAATCCTTGACACTGTTTTTATTAACATTACATTAAGAATCCCTTGTACAGACTTTTCATGAAAGGTAAATGCACATGTGATGTCATCAGTGATGTCATCAATGACATTTGTGATGTCATCTTTGATGTCCTGGGTGTTATGCTTAGCAGTGCACGGTGGTGGCGCGAGTTATGGTTGCTTAGCTTACCATAACTGGCGAATTTAAAGGGTTTTTCGGTTTAACTTGGAACCATAACGTCCCTTTAACAAAGTTTGTTCACTGAATTTCATAGGTATTTAGTAGCACAACTTAACCATAATGTCCCTTTAACAAAGTTTTTTCACAGAATTTCATAGGTTTTTAGTAGCACAACTTAACAATAATAACTTTGACTTTATGTACATGTAATATGGAACATACTGAACCCCTTCTACTGAACTTGATGTCCGCGAACTCTTTTAATGTCTGCGGACATGTTCGGAGAACGGTACCACTACTTAAAAACTCTGGTGGCGTATGTTTGATTGTTATATCATAACATACGAACATTTAACAAATTCAAAAAGCAGCACACATACACATTATATGTAGTACTACATAAGAAATGTAACCCATATATGTAACACACTAACCATTCATTTAAATACAATATGTTCTAAAATGGAATATACCAAAAGAAGATACATTTGCTTCCAACATAATTACCTCACAAACACTACAGAACTAAGAGCAAGACCAGACCTACAGAATACTTAGAACATATCTTACCTGAAATAGTAAGTGTACTTCATTTTACTCATATATTTATAAACTTTATGTATTAGATTAAAAAAAAAATATTATCTTTTTTTTTTCTCACAGAAATGTCTAGTACTCTGGAATGGCTAGAGGAGCATTTCCCATATGAAGAAATGTCAGAAGATAGTGAAACTAGTGGTAAACACTTTACAATATAAACCATTTAATTATTATTATTTTATATACATTTAACATATATATATATTTCTTTGTACAGAGCATACCAAAATAGAACATACCTCTGAAGAAACTGTTATAGATAACACTATTGACAGCATAAAAGAAAAAATGGATTTATTGTTGACCAATTTTAATAATTTGAAAACTTTTGTTGAAGATCATTTGAAAACAAAAGCCTCATACCTGTTACGCTCACCTGGCTCCCACAGGGGCGTCGATCTGAACTGGACAGCTGCGGTCTCCACCAATGTGATGCGTAGTGCCGAGATGATGGACTGGACTGGCCCACCTAACTTCGTTTGCTTGGCCCGTAGGAATATTCTTCTGCAAATGGAGAAAGGGAATTAACCACCAGTGCAGTTGAGCGTTAACCCCCCCCACCCCCGCTGTTCTCCCCACTGATCACCTTTGATGTCCCCTCTTATTGTCTCACCTGATGGTTTGGAAAGATGAGCTCTCCATCCTGCATTGAGCGCAGGGGCGCATAGATAACCAGTTGCTTCACTGGCTCGTAGGAATTGGTGAGTTCCAGAACAATATTGACTCTGAGATTTCCGGCAAGACGCCATAATTATGTAGTTCGTAAGAGTTCAAATGTCTGACTTTCACTCTTGTCCGATTCTTTGCAGGTTGCAGCTTGACCCTGGCAACCGGTAATATTCAGGTAAGGATTTGTATTATCCAACACAGTTCGATAAAATAATGTCAGTATGTAACCTGTTGCTTTCTCCCTTATTCAGGCGCTGAGAACAAGTATGAAGTCTCAGGGAATAAATAATGCCTCCGGCTGTAAAATCAGGTAAGTCTATTGTGATGAGGAGGTTTCCCCATGTTTGTCCCTTTGTTTCACCTTGCTGTCCTTTTGTTTCCCCTTAGGGGCTGGGGTACGGCGAGGATGCAGTGGAAGCTGCACTGATCCGTGAAGAGGAATAGTACCCCCGGTGGTAAAATCAGGTAAGTCTATGGGGGATAACTAATATTGCCGCTGTTTATTCCCTTGGCTCACCTTGCTGTTCTTGTGTTCCCCTTAGGTGCCGGAGTACGGCGGGAACATGCCGAAGGATGCGGTGGAATGTGAAGATGCTGCGAAGGCCGGTGAGTTCAGCGCGGCACTGCAGAAGGCGAGGCGACGAGCATAAAATAACTTCTTTCTTCCAGCTCGAAGGCGCGGTGGATCGGGAATTCAGGTAAGGATCAAAGGTATTGATCTTGTTCTAACCTTTTCTCCTTCTTTTTCCCTTTTTCTAGGAGCTCCAGACTCGAGGCGGGCGTGGCAGAAGACTGGATGCAGACTTGCAGGCACGGTGAGCGTTACGCTGCTGGATGCAGAATAACACGAAGCGTGTGCTGCTCTTCAGCGTGGTTTAAATAGCCTCCAAAGTAGTCCCTGGTAAGTATTCCTCCCCAGCCCCACCCGAGTAAAAAATTGTCCCTAGGTAGAGTAGTCCCTTCCAAGCCTCTTTTGGCTTGGAGCTCTTGCAGCATGGTCTGCATCAGGTAAGTTTGCAGCATGGTCTGTATCAGGTAAGTTTTAATCTATGAGCCTGGCGCCTATGGTGCCAGGACTGACTCTCCATAGGAGCCTGGTGCCATAGACGCCAGGACTGCACCCAAATAGCCCCTAGCAGGGGTTGTTGGGCTTGCTTGGAATAACTTGATGCCTGCTTCCGGGGTTGCTGGACTTGGTCTGGGTCCCCGGGGGTAGGCATCATGACAGCACTCTCCCCCAAGGCACCTCCTAAAGTCGTTCTTCCCTGTGTTTTCGGTTTGTCTGGGAAATTTCGGTGGAATTTTTTTACCAATCGGTGTGCATGAACTTGGTCACTAGATTCCCATGACCTTTCCTGTGGTCCGTAACCTTTCCAGTCAATTAAATAAAAAAGTTTTGACTTTATCAGCTTGGAGTCCAGGATGTTCTTAACCTCAAATTCGGGTTCCCCCGTCTACAAGGATGGGGTCTGGTGGCTTGGTTAGTCTTGTCCCTGGTTGCACTGGCTTCAAAAGTGACACATGAAAGACGGGGTGAATTCGCATATTAGCAGTTAAGTCCAACTTGACAGCCACCGGGTTGATAATGGCCTTAATAGAGTAAGGTCCCAAATATGTGGGGTAAAAGGTCTGTGTTCCCTTTAGAGGTATGTGTTTTGTGGCTAACCATACTGGTCTCCTATCTTGTATTGTGGAGTATCACTTCTATGCCGATCAGCATCTTTCTTGTATTTTTCTTTCGCCTGTTTTAAATGTGCAGTTGCTTCCTTAAAGGCTTGAGTAATCGTAGCGTGCAGATGGTCCACTGCGGGCATTTCTAAGTGTCGGGGTGAGTCAAGGTCTGAGGTTCGAGGATGGTGCCCATATAAGGTATAAAAGGGGCTTTGTCCAGTTCCAGATTGTACTGAATTATTATATGCATATTCAGAGATCCAAAGAATGTCTTTTCAATTACTCTCAGTCTGATGTAACATACAACGCAAATATTGTTTGAGAGTCTGGTTGGCCCTCTCCATTTGACCATCGGTTTGGGGGTGGTGACTGGTCGATAACCTCACATCGAACTGCGCCAATTCTCAACATTTTTTCCAAAAATGTGAAATGAATTGACTGCCCCGGTCAGAGACCAATATGGATGGAAATCTGTGTATGCGAACAACGTTTTCGAGGAACTCCTTGGCCAGGATTGAAGCTGAAGGTAATCCCTTCAAAGGAATAAAGTGTGCCATCTTGGAAAAAGATCCACAATAACTAGAATAGTGTTAAATCCATTGCATGGGGGTAGATCAGTAACAAAGTCTAACGATAAGGTGTGCCATGGTGTAGGCGGAATGTCTAAAGGTTGTAAGAGTCCAGCTGGTTTTTTCTTCTGACTTTTGTTTTGGGCGCAAATGCCACAAGACATCACAAATGATTTAATATCCTTTCGCCAGGTGGGCCACCAGAATTGTCTCTTAATTTTAGCTTCAGTCTTTGCAATACCTGGGTGCCCCTCCATTAGGGTATCATGATAACGGGAAATGACTAGCTCTTGTAGTTCCTTGTGTGGCAGAAATAGCCGCCCTTGGTAATAAGGCAGGTCATTGGTGACAGAGTAGTCCGGGCCTTTCTTTACCCAGTCCGGCAGGGCTGTAGGATCAAATAGTTGCTGGACATTTTCCTCTAGTGTCTGTAGAGTAGTCATGCCAAGAATCCTTTGTTCGGCAATTATAGGTACTGGTTCTGGGTTCACTTCTGCCTCTCCCATCCCTATTCGGGATAAGGCGTCTGCTTTACCATTCTTACAACCTGATCGATAGGTTATCACGAAATCGAACTCAGCAAAGAACAATGCCCATCGGAGTTGGTGTGACGATTGGGCCTTGGCTGTCTTTAAATACTGTAAGTTCCGGTGATCGGTGATCACAGTAATGGTATGCCTGGCAACGAGAAGATAGTGCCGCCAAGCCTTGAAGGCGGATTTAATGGCTAATAACTCCTTGTCGGTAACCGCATAGTTTAACTCGGGTGCCGAGAACTTTCTGGACCAAAATGCTACTGGGTGAAGCTGGCCAGTTTCAGGGTCCTTTTGGGACAGGACAGCTCCCATGGCTAGACTGGATGCATCAGTTTCCACTATGTATGGAAGTTCAGGGCACGGGTGCTTTAATACAGGTGCAGACGTGAATTTCGCTTTCAGCTCTTGGAAGGCATTTTCAGCTTCTTCAGTCCACATAAAGCGTTTATTTTTTCGCAAGAGTGCAGTGATGGGATGTACAACATGTGAAAAATCCGGGATGAATATGCGGTAGAAATTGGCAAAGCCGAGCATGCTTTGTACTCCTTTAACTGAACTTGGTGATGGCCACTTAAGGATTGCATCCACCTTTCGTGAGTCCATTCGGACTCCTCTTGGGGTCAGGATAAACCCAAGGAATTCAACTTCTATGGCATGAAAAATGCATTTTCCTAGTTTTGCATATAGTTTGGGCTGGCGCAATTTCTCAAGGACTGCTCGGACGTGCTTCACATGGTCAGATTCTGAAGAGGAGTATACTAGAATATCATCGATATATACGACAACACAAACGTCAATGAGATCACGAAGGACATCGTTCATAAAGTATTGGAAGGCTGCTGGTGCATTGCACAACCTGAAAGGCATCACCTGGTATTCGAATAACCCATACTTAGTGCGAAAAGCAGTCTTCCATTCGTCGGCCTCTTTTACACGTACCAGATGGTATGCCCCCCGGAGATCTAACTTAGTGTATATGCAAGCGTCTTTCACTTGGTCTAGTAGTTCAGGGATCAGAGGCAATGGCTATCGGTTCTTAACAGTTATCTGGTTCAATGCGCGGTAGTCTATGCACGTTCTGAGGTCACCTTCCTTTTTGGGCACGAAGAACAAAGCTGAAGATGCAGGGGACTTGGATGGGCGAATGAAGCCATTAGCAAGGTACTGGTCTAAGTGTTGTTGTAGGTGAAGGTTCTCAGGTTCCGTAAGGGCGTAGATCCTGCTACAAGGGGGTTGTGCACTGGGTATGAGATCGATTTGACAATCGTACGATCTGTGAGGTGGTAAGGTGTTTGCTTGTCCTTTTTGGAAGACATCCTGGAATTCTTGATATTCTGGAGCTAGTTGCACGACTGCTGTGGTTACTGTGGCCAGGCCTGCGTTCAGATTTTTCTTTGGGTAACAGGTTTGTGCATAATCCGGGAAGGTTATTCTCTTCTCTCGCCAATCAATACAAGGATTATGTGTTTCCAACCAAGGTATCCCCAGTATTATTTGGAACTGTGGGGCTTTGATTAGATCAAACACAATAGTCTCTCGATGCCCATCCTGACCGAATAGTGTCATCTCTGCGGTGGAATGAGTTACAGGCCCAGAGGCAATTTCAGTTCCATCGACTGTGGTGATGACATCTGAGGTGGTTTTTCGGCAGAGAGGTAGATTCATCCTGGAAGCCAATTCGTAGTTCACATAGTTTAATATGGCCCCGCTATCAATGTATTCCCTTACTGCGTGCATACGCAATGGCTGCCTTGGATCTACGAGGACCATTGGTATGATGAAATGCGAGGTCTGAGTATCCTTCTTCAAGCTCGGCAAGTGGACATCTACGCTTGTCGGGCGTGGTCGTTTCCCGAGTCTGACTCCATATGGCTTTTATCAGCAGCTCCTACCACCTTCTTGGGTGGTTTTACAGGGCAATCCCGTAGAAAATGCCCAGAAGTTCCACAATATAGACACAATTGCATTTGCCTTCTCCTTTCTCTTTCCTTCTGGGTTAAGGGTCTTTTAACCCCTCCGATTTGCATGGGTTCTGAAGCATCTGCTCCTTAAGGGTTAGCGTGGGTTTTGACCAACACCCGATTCTCAAACTTGGCTCGATCAGCCTTTCTGTTCTGAAGTCTGTGATCTAACTGGACCACTAAGTCTATATATTCAGCGCAGTCTTGAGGTGGGTTCACGACTTGAGCCAAGACATCCTTGAGTTCTCCTCGAAGCCCTTGATGAAATAATCTGATTCGTGTTACCTCAGGCCGTCCAGTTTCCACTATCAACCTATTAAAGGTCGCGATGTAGGATAGAAGGTCCTGGTTACCCTGTCGTAGGGACAAAAGTTCATTATCCAGGGCCTGTCCTTGGGACTGCCGGGCAAATAGTCTTTCCATGCTCATTTGAAAGCCCTGAAAATCCCAAAGAATCCTGAGTAACTAGTGAAATTGACCAATCAGCTGCACTGCTGCTGGGATATGACAATACAAAGGCTACCTTGGCTTGATTGTTTGAGAAGGCTCCAGGTCTGCATAAAAAGTGCAAGCAGCATTGGTTCATAAACAGGGCGCACCTTTTGGGATCCCCGTCAAAGCGTTCGGGGGGAGCTAATGGAATGGTTCCTGGTAGATTTATTTGCACAGGGTTACTCGATGGCACAGGAGCTGGATTTCCTCCGGGTCCTGGTAGGGGTGCTTGTCCAGCCTGGCTTTGCAGTAGTTGCCTAGCAAGATCATCAGTTCGCTCCTTTGACAAAATCAGCTCTCTCCTAAGAGCATTGGTTTCTTGACGGGCGGAACGCACTTCAGCCCTCAGTTCCCCTAGTAATTGGGCCAATTGGTCAGTTTCTGAGGTATCCATAACGCCCGGGTGGGAATTTGTGGGTAGGCTTCGCGTTCTGTTACGCTCAGCTGGCTCCCACGGGGGCGTCGATCTGAACTAGACAGCTGCGGTCTCCACCAATGTGACGCATAGTGCTGAGATGGAGGACTGGCCCACCTAACTTAGTTTGCTTGGCCCTTAGGAATATTCTTCTGCAAATGGAGAAAGGGAATTAACCACCTGTGGAGTTGAGCGTTAACCCCCCCAACCCCGCCTGTTCTCCCCACTGATCACCTTTGATGTTCCCTCTTATAGTCTCATCTGATGGTTTGGAAAGATAAGCTCTCGATCCTGCATTGAGCGCAGGGGCGCATAGATAACCAGTTGCTTCACTGGCTCAAAGGAATTGGTGAGTTCCAGAACAATATTGACTCTGAGATTTCCGGCAAGACACCGTAAGTATGCAGTTCGTAAGAGTTCAAATGTCTGACTTTCACTCTTGTCCGATTCCTTGCAGGTTGCAGCTTGACCCTAGTGAAGAGTTCCTCGTGGCAACCGGTAATATTCAGGTAGGATTTGTATTATCCAACACAGTTCGATAAAATAATGTCAGTATGTAACCTGTTGCTTTCTCCCTTTTTCAGGCGCTGAGAAAAAGTATGAAGTCTCGGGGAATAATGCCTCCGGCGGTAAAATCAGGTAAGTCTATTGTGATGTGGAGGTTTCCCCTTGTTTGTCCCTTTCTTTCACCTTGCTGTCCTTTTGTTTCCCCTTAGGGGCCGGTGTACGGCGAGGATGCAGTGGAAGCTGCGCCAACCCGTGAAGAGGAATAGTACCCCCAGTGGTAAAATCAGGTAAGTCTATGGGGGGTAACTAATATTGCCTCTGGTCATTCCCTTGGCTCACCTTGCTGTTCTTGTGTTCCCCTTAGGTACCGGAGTACGGCGGGAACATGCAGAAGGATGTGGTGGAATGTGAAGATGCTGCGAAGGCCGGTGAGTTCAGCGCGGCGCTGCAGCAGGCGAGGCAACGTGCATAAAATAACTTCTTTCTTCCAGCTTGAAGGTGCGGTGGATCGGGAATTCAGGTAAGAATCAAAGGTATTGCTCTTGTTCTAACCTTTTCTCCTTCTTTCTCCCTTTTTCTAGGAGCTCCAGACTCGAGGCGGGCGTGGCAGAAGACTGGATGCAGACTTGCAGGCACGGTGAGCGTTACGCTGCTGGATGCAGAATAACGCGAAGTGTGTGCTGCTCTTCGGGCGTGGTTTAAATAGCCTCCAAAGTAGTCCCAGGTAAGTATTCCGCCGCAGCCCCACCCGAGTAAAAAATAGTCCCTAGGTAAAGTAGTCCCTTCCAAGCCTCTTTTGGCTTGGAGCTCTTGCAGCGTGGTCTGCATCAGGTAAGTTTGCAGCATGGTCTGCATCAGGCAAGTTTTAATCTATGAGCCTGGTGCCTATGGCGCCAGGACTGACTCTCCATATGAACCTGGCGCCATAGACGCCAGGACTGCAACCAAATAGCCCCTAGCAGGGGTTGTTGGGCTTGCTTGGAATAACTTGATACCTGCTTCCGGGGTTGCTGGACTTGGTCTGGGTCCCCGGGGGTAGGCATCATGACAATGCCATTGTCCCACATGTACTTGTCCCCCCTCACCATATCCCAGTCAATTATCCCCAAACCCTCTCCATAACCCAAAACGTTTTGATGAGACTTCTATCCCTTGTTCACCTGATACCAATCATGTTGAAACCCCTAATTCTCCTGTTTTTGTTTCTGTTTCTGCCTCACCGTCTCTATCATAAATTATTAATATATGTTAAATAAAGTTACATTTTTATATTGTGTTGTAATTAGTTTCCGTTTTTTTTTTTAAATGTAGGTGTCCGCAGACAGCACGGGTGTTCTGAAATGTTTGTAAATAAAGGAAAATGGAGGTGTCCTGAAGAACACTAAACCTGTTCGTACTGTTTGCTAGCAAGTTGAAACTGTTCTAAGAACACACGCGGTGTCCTGAAATGTTTGTAAAGAAACGAAAATTAAAATGTCCTGAAGAACACTATACCTGTCCATAGTGTTCGTTAGCAAGTTGAAACTGTTCTAAGAACACAATTGATGTCCTGAAATGTTTGTAAATAAACGAAAATGGAGATGTCCTGAAGAACACAATACCTGTCCGTACTGTTCGCTAGCAAGTTGAAACTGTTCTAAGAACACAATTGGTGTCTTGAAATGTTCGTAAATAAACGAAAAATGGAGGTGTCCTGAAGAACACTATACTTGTCCGTAGTGTTCGTTAGCAAGTTGAAACTGTTCTAAGAACACAATTGGTGTCCTGAAATGTTCGTAAATAAACGAAAATGGAGATGTCCTGAAGAACACTCTACCTGTCCGTACTGTTCGCTACCAACTTCAAACTGTTCTAGAACACATGCGGTGTCCAGAAATGTTCGTTTGACGTGTGACGCACTTTTAATTACTTCAGGACCCGAATAGTGTCCGTAGAACATCAGCGTGCATGCGCAAACCAATGTCAGTGCATTTGGTGTCCTGCGGACAGCCGCTTCTTTCGCGAATATGTTCGCGAAGCGATCATGTGACCGCGCCCATGCTGATCGCGTGTTCTGAATGCGGACGCTGTTCGTGTCCCCGAACAATTTAAAAGTACATTTTCAAGTAATCCACAATATTTCTCAATAAAAACTCACTATAGCACAAGTCCCACATACTAATCCTGAGTTTCTACATACTTTTTGAATGTTTTTGAACCTTTTATTGTGTTCGATCTGTTCGCGGAAAGCGCGCATGTCTGCGAACTGCGTACAAGCCCCCCTATAAAAGACCACGCCCTAGAGCTTATTCTCATTGTGTTAATGGCTATTCTTCAGAGCACAGCTATTTTTCCTGCAACTTGCAGATTACACCATCATCGAGATGGTATCCATGGCTGCACTACTGCCCCCTGGTGCTGCATCTGCTTCAGAACCACCCCCTCCACCACCACCACCTTCCCAAGGGCCTAAAGAGGGGAGCAGGAGTGAGGATGCAGAGGAGGAAGAAGAGGATGACGAGGATGAGGTAGAGGAAATCCCTACTACCCGCACTAGGCGTGAGTCTTGGGTGTGGTGGTTGTTTACCATTCATGGGGATGGTCCTAAGGCTCATGCGAACCGTGTCACCTGCAATGAGTGCAAAATGGTACTCAGTCGCGGGAGGCATGGTTCGTACAGCTTTGGGACCACTACCATGAAGCGACACCTAAGGTCATTTCACTCTGGGGCCATTCGCAAGGATGTACCATGCGAGGAGCGTAGTAGGTTGATTTCCTCTACTTCATCCTCCGTTTCTGATCCTGTCACCACAAGGACCACCTCTGTGGGACAGCATCTTCCTCAAGCTGCCTCACAGGCCATACAGAATTCTGATGACCCTTACCTTTCGAGGGTCACAGTTGTATGTATGTACTGCGACACAGTACTCTGCAGGGGGGAGCGACTTTGCAGTGCTTTTGAGACTTTCGTCTCAGAGCATGAGAAGACCTGCTCACTACCCAAATAAAACCCACTCTACATCTTCCTCTGTCAGCTCGCCCTTTCTTATGCCTGTGGTTGGTATCCCCCCTTGCCCCTCCTTTCCCCTCCTCTCCTATTGTATCAGGTATAAAAAACCAAAAAGAATACAAAATAACCAAAATCAAAAACAAATAAGGCTCTTTTCAGAGCCGCCTTTCACAGTTCAAAAATAGAAGTGAAAATAAATGAAGCAGGGCCCTTTGTATTTTTTAGAAGTCTGCGGACAGTCCGCGGACATCTAAAAATTTGGGGTACTACCCTATCATAACCATTGCAATTTTCTCTGGGAGGACGTGGTGGCTCTGAAAAGAGCCTTTGGGAGGTGTTTATATGTCAAAAAATATAAATACTCAACACCTACTTCGAAATGGATGCTGTAATTCTAAAAAAGGTTGCAATGCATTTTGTACATTTCTCACAAAAATCTGATTGTCAGCATAAGTAAGATGGACTTCTCTGCGAAAAATGTATGTACTACGAAACATAATATTTTCATTGTGAAAAGAGGACGTGCCAAAATCTCTTAGAAAGGCACAAACAGCCCTTGCGCCTTGCTTTTTCCATTTGTGGACCAAATGAAGAAGAATGAAGCCACATTTGTCTCTGTGCAATATGTGAAAATATTACTTGAGAATTTGGAAACATGTCCATGACCTTCCCAAGTCCTTCTTTCATAGCAAATTGCAAAGAAATTCCAGACACATGTCCTAAACTGTTCCCTCCAGAATTAATTACAATTATGTCTGGATGTTGCTCTGTCTCCAAAGTAGCACAGAGAGGTAGCAAGTCCAACCACTTCATTCCACGTACTCCATGCCAGTGTACTTCCACAAGTGGAAATCCAAGATCTACAGCTACTCCACAGCTTTCTGCATGCACCTTCAACCAATGTATCCACGAATCTCCCAAAATCCAAACAATCTGTTTTCTGAAACACACAGCCATAGCTATCTGTTGTTCTCTCAGCAAAAAGAGTGTCTGAGAAACTCTCTCCTGGCACAAAACACCCACTAAACTTTCCTGACCAATCCGTTTCAGTGCTCATTCTCATTTGCATGACTTCTGAACCCAAATATCCCCGGATGTAACACCCGATGTCCGCGAACTACCGCCATGTCCGCGGACATATCGTAACATGAACAGCCCTTCTACCATTTCCACTTCACTCTCTGTGCCATTCCCTCATTGGATGTAGCTAAAAAGTCACATGACCATCCACCAATCACATTCAAGACCCATCTACATCTAACTGCATCATCATAGATCAGCACTGCAAATGTACTGTGAATCTCTCTGAGTACAAGTGTCATATCATTGGCAAACACCATCTACAAGAAATACTGTACAAGTCTCCAAGATTTCTACTTGCAGCTCCATACATATCCATATGCATGAACACAAACTACAGGCATGGATATTTTCTGTACAGTACATGAACACATTTTCAAACTGACTTTTAGCTTGTGTAATCTGTAAAATGAATCTACTGTCTATTTTTCAATCTCCTAAAATCAACTGTCACTTATTAACCTTTATACTATTTACTTTCTTTAAACACACACACACTCAAATCATGTTAAACTAACATTTTTGAAATGAAATATATAGACTACATATATTCAAACAAAATTGCATGCATGCACACTCTATGTTCAAATCTCAAAAAATAATACTTATACAATCACATAATTTTTTTCATTTCTTTATTTATTTAATTACTTTAATTTAAGCATGACATTGAGGCACTATTACCTGGAAGAGCTTAGTTACAGAAATGGTGGTATTCAGAGGTACATTATGAATTTCACAAGACATAGTAAAGATATTTTGTTTGCTACAGTTAGTCATTACAATACAATTTGTTCATTAAGAAAATATCATATGTATTGAACTGGTGCGATGTATCCTATGTAAATAAGATAGTTTTAATAGTTTTGAGGAAGGCGCTGAGGATTTCAATTAAAAAAATCAATGTCTAAATTAAAAAAAGTGCTATATACAAACAAAATTACTAATTTGTTTCTTTTACAATTGCAGTGAAGACCATTCTCCTGAAAAGAAGCAGCCAAATATGAAGAACAAAGAAGAACTAAGAAGTAACCTGTTCATTTTAGAAAAAAGTAAGTAGAATATCACCATAATATTTGTATTATTATTCAAGCACACTCTAAAGTTAATTCATGCTATTTCTGCACCTAACAATAGAGATTGTGCACCATTCTGTCCAAAAATCCCCATGTCTTAAACAGTGATTTATAGCCAGAATGGCCCACAAATTCCTATTTTTGGACACACAAATTACCCAACTCAACTGCTAGAATTTTGATATTATAGAACAAACAACTGTTTTAATTGTATACATTAGATTTACTATTTGTACTTCTCCACACCACTAAATTACTTTTTTCTATCATCGGAACCCCAGTTTAGTAGCACATAAATTCAAGAAAACCCATCCCTACTAGTTGTAGTTCCCAATGCACAATCACACACCATTACATACATCTTTATCATCTTACTCAAACACTCATGCACACAGCACACATACATTGCAGAACACCCCATCCCATACCTTCTTTATTTTTTTCAACAGACCCTAAAGAATGCCTACCAAAAGTCAAATCCGTAGAAAGCAACGCAGAAGTAGAGCAAATGAAAATAAAAGTGTCCAACATAAGCATCCATCTCTAGCAGAATCTGTAAAAAAAAGTTGAAACAAAACAGCTAATACAGTAATTTAGTGAAACACAAGAAGTTTCAAGTACAAAAACGTTGCCTCCTCTATCAAAATGTAAACCAAACCAAAAAACAATTAGTAGAAAATCAGCTATCCCTACAGATAAAACTGCTTCTTTAAATCTTGATATAGTTCAAATTAAGCATACCAAGAAAAGTATTTTAGCCAAAATGTTCTGTCACAAAGTCCTTCAAAATCTTATAAAAACAGGACAGAAACCAGGTTCAACGCTTAAAACCTATCGTAGGAAATTAATCTTAAAAGCGTTGACAAACAGTGCAATTCTTCTCAAAAGAACGTTATTTATTTTAGTGTTAAACAAAATGAAACCACTAAAAAAACTAATAACTAAATTACAAAAAAGACTTCTCAATAAACGAAATATCAACAGAAAGAACTTCTTAAGTATCTGCGGAGGTGAATGGAATCACACTACGAGCTCAGAACCATACTTTAATGAAGAAGCGTACAAACAAAAGCAAACAAATACAATTGCCATACATAGCAGTGGTCGAGGTTATGAAAAAGTGAATAATACCATAATGGAACAAGAAGTACTCATTACAAAAATATGCCCTGAAAACCTAGAATTACCCCTCCATTCAACTGAATCAGAACATCTAGTGTAAAAATGGCCATGTACGTCAATGTGTAACATTCCCAAAACATTTTTCAAGTCTTTACCCCAATTCTTCAATCAATATGTAAAAAGCAAAGACAAAATCAAAATTAAACTACTGCAAAATATGGATACCTGTCCAGTGCGCAAGTACACAGGACTACAAGGACATTCATTGGCCTGGATTACAGGACCTACTGGTAAAACCACCTTCCATGATATCAAAGGATATCAACACCTCATTCAACTATAAGAAATCTAGTCTATAAACTGTACTATGCTAAAAGTCCTGCTTTAGCACTAGCAAATTTAAATAACATTCTTCTACATGGTACAGCAAAAGACCTACTTGAAGAAATTGACTATATACAGAAAAAATATTTTGGAAGTGAAAGCTACTTACAGAATGAAATAGGTTTAAACCAAATTAGCAACAATTCTACACATGGCAACCTTTTACTAAACACATACAAAAAAGAAATAATAAAATTTAAAAGTACATCAGCTGAAGTACCAAACCATGTGTGTGTATGTTGCCGCAGAACTTTTTATAAAAGTAACACAAAAACTGTAGACCTATCATACAAAATATAAGACAATGAAGATTCTAAATGGTTTGAATTAGCTCTCTACCTTGTAGCAGAAACCAAATACGAAATAACTGACCCCTTAATACTTTGCAGTTACTGCACCACAAAACTTGACAACAACCAAACTCCTTCACGTGCTATCACAAATAATTTGGAATTATACCCACTACCAAAACCCCTACAACAACTTAATTTATATGAGAGCATCATAATTCAAACAGTGCACCCATTTCAAGCAATAATACGCCTTCAACCAAAAACAGCAAAGTTACCTCCCTCTGAATTGGTAAAAGGCATTCGTGGAAAAGTAGTTTATTTACCATTAGACCTAAAAGAAAATGTGCATACTCTAGGAGTGCAGCGTCCAATGCAGCAATCTTTAATTATCTTAGTAAATGGAGTACCTACAAAAGACAAAAAAATATGGCAACAGCTGGTAGATTTACATAAAGTTAGACAAGCCTTGCAGTATTTTAAAGAGAATAATGAATATTACAAAGAAATTAATATTGAAGAAAACTTGAAGGATACATCTGAAATAATTCAAGAAACACAAGAAACTGGTCAATTTGAGCTCCTAGATCCTGCTACAATATCAAATACTTTAGATCATTATACAATTCATCCTTTGCACTCTAATGATCCCATAGAAGATGCACTGGAAAAATACCAAATGAGTCAAACAAAAGGATCACCAAACAGCATATGGGAAAAAAGTATAGAAGCACATGCTTTTCCTCTACTCTTTCCTACTGGCAAAGGAGGAAGGTATGATGATAGACCTATTCAAATATCAGCATCAGAATACAGCTCATTACGGATGTATTCTGAAGATCCCAGATTTAGACAAAATGTGGAATACATATTCCACCTACTCATTGAAAGTGAACTAGCAACTTTCAGGCCGATTCATGGAATAAATAGCGCGGCGCAAGTGGGCAAAAACGTGCGAATCGCAGTGGAATTGCGAAAATCGCAGTGCAATTGCGAAAATCGCACAAAAAGCAGCGCACATCGATTTATGGAAGGGCGTGCGCGAAAAAACCATCTGATGTCTGCTAAAAAAGTGTGCGGCGCACGTTGGCGCACAGGCCATCTAACGGCGTGCGCCAGGTCACAGCGAAAATCGCACAGGCCACAGTGAGAATCGCACATAGCACGGCACACGCTACAAAAGTAGGCGGAACACGGGGCGTAACACTCGGAATGGGGAACACTTTGCCAAAATGTGGGCGTCACGGGGGAAGTACAGGGTGCAAGTGCGCGGAATGCCCACACGCTCGCCTACAACACGTATTCATGGAATCGAATAGGGCAAAACAGCGCACAGTCAAACCAGCGCACAGGCACAAACACGACCGCCACAAGAAAGCAGGTGGTAGCGTCCCTGTGCCTGTAAAAATTGTGCGCCAAAAGGTGCGCCAACAAATAGCACCTATATACAGCTATGATGAATGTCCAATACTGTGGCCCTCCAGGACAAATAACGTGCAAAGGGGTACCCACAAACACGGACACCCGCTGACTGAAAAATAACATGTGCGTGTATTTCGGGGTGCGCGGGAAGTTTCACATGCGATTTGGCTAGGTACGTGGATTTCAGGGGTGCGCGTGAAGTCCAACACGCGATTTGGCTGTGTACGTGGATTTCAGGGGTGCGTGGGAAGTTCCACACGCGATTTGGCCGGGTACGTGTATTTCAGGGGTGCGCGGGAAGTTAAACACACAATTTGGCTGGGTACGTGGATTTCAGGGGTGCGCGGGAAGTTCCACTGGCGATTTGGCCGGGTATGTGTATTTCAGGGGTGCGCAGGAAGTTAAACACGCGATTTGGCTGGGTATGTGGATTTCAGGGGTGCACGCGAAGTTCACACACACGCGATTTGGCGGGGTACGTGGATTTCAGGGGTGCGCGGCAAGTTCAACACGCGATTTGGCTGGGTACGTGGATTCCAGGGGTGCGCGGGAAGTTTCACACGCGATTTGGCTGGGTACGTGTATTTCAGGGGTGCGCGGGAAGTTCAACACGCGATTTGGCTGGGTACGTGGATTCCAGGGGTGCGCGGGAAGTTCAACACGCGATTTGGCTGGGTACGTGGATTCCAGGGGTGCGCGGGAAGTTTTACACGCGATTTGGCTGGGTACGTGTATTTCGGTGTTGCAGGGGAATGCTACACATGATATGGCCATGTGGTTCCCCCAGGTGTTCCCTCTACACCCTCCATGGCCCCTGCAGGCAGCCCACACCACAGGGTACTACCCTGCACCCCTGCTCATGTCCCACAGGCAACCCATCCACCATGGCCATGCCCACCAGCCAACCCACATGTCACCTTGCACCACTGATCACCAACACATGTCTCCCACCACCACCACCCCCATCCACCAGGGGCAGCCTCCACCAGGCCCCCACTCATGTCCCCTATTACCCCCACCCCCCCGCAGTGCAGGGGCACCTTCCACCAGGCACCCACTCATGTCTCCCACCACCCCCACCCCCCAGCAGTGCAGGGGCAGCCTCCACCAGGCCCCCACTCATGTCCCCCTGCACCCCCACCCCCCAGCCACCAGGGGCAGCCTCCACCAGGCCCCCACCCATGTCTCCCACCACCCCCACCCCTCAGCCACCAGGGCCCAGCCTCCACCAGGCCCCCACTCATGTCTCCCACCACCCCCACCCCCCAGCAGTGCAGGTGTAGCCTCCACCAGGCCCCCACTCATGTCACCGTGCACTACGTGTATTCCTGGTGTGGGTGGGAAGATTCACACGTTCACCTACGACGTGCCGAAAAAGTGTCCAATCCTGACACACGTGCGCCAGCATGAAGCAGGCGTACATCGACCCGCGCAGCATAAAAGTGCGCGAAAACCACAAACAAGCTCATACGCCAGGATGAATATACCATTCCTAGCAGCAGTGGCCGTGGGTTACCAAAGGAGGAGGAGGAGGATAGTGAGGGCCCGAATTTTCACTCCCAGAACCAGCCTTTTTGGGATGCCAGATGACCAGGTGTATGGGAGGTACAGGTTTCCCCCACACATGATACTTGACCTGGTCAGTGAGTGGGAGGATGACCTCAAATCACCCACCTTGTGCTCCCAAGCACTCAGCCCCCTGGAGAAGGTCCTCAATGTACTGCACTTCTTGGCCACAGGATCATTTCAGCGGACAAGTGCCATAGTGGGTGGGGTGTCACAGGCCACGCAGTCACGCTGCCTACATCAGGTCTTGAACATCATCACTGCACGCCCATCAGTCCGTAGGCACATATACCTGCCCAGGACACCTGCAGAAAGGCAGGCTGCCACCCTCGATTTCTACAGTGTGGCACAATTTCCAAAAGTGCTAGGTTCCATTGACTGCACCCATGTGGCACTACGTCCCCCCAGGGCATCTGAGCACATCTATAGGAACCGCAAGCACTGGCATTCCATCAACGTGCAGGTAGTATGTAATGCTAAGGGAATCATCACCTCAGTATATGCAAACTATCCAGGGTCCACCCACGACAGCTTCATTTACCGAATGTCTACCCTAAGCCGGGACCTCGAAGCTGGACGGCATGGTGATACATGGCTGCTTGGTGAGTATGAATGCCACTGCACATGCATGCATGTCAGATGCACAGTAATGTCACTACCCCACTAATGATACGCCAATTCAGAACCCCATCACGCCTCCAGAGGTAAGATACAACACAGCCCATATAGCAACCCGGGGCATAGTGGAGCGCACATTCGGAGTGCTCAAGTCACTCTTTCGCTCCCTTGACCGGTCTGGCGGGCAGCTGTTATATGCGCCCCCAGTAGTGTGCAGGATCATAGTGGCAGCATGTGTCCTGCACAATGTTGCAACATGCCAGGGCCTGGCCGTGGACATGGTGGTGCCTCCACATCCCCAACCACATGCACGCCCGCTGCGCATGGGAGGGGAGAGGGCACGGGGTGAGGCAGCCCGTACGCAGCTGGTGGCTAATTACTTCACATAGAAATCACACCCCAGTGGAGTGCACACAGGCCTGGTACATACCATCTGATTAGCAATGATGACTCGGCCTGACAATTAAGACGAACAAAGGGACTGTCAACTGTCAGAACCATAGCAGCCTGAGATTGTTCATGTGGAAGTGTCACAATGTGTGCATCCCTACCTACACAAACACCACCAATGCAGTGTCATGAAAATACACTTCCATGCTGCATAAATGAATGCCCACTTGCAAAATACTACATGAAAACAGTGCCATGTCACCCACCCCCTCCACGGCACGGTCACACAACACACCATGGCATGTCATGCAATGTGAGAGGAAAGAAATGAATCCCCACAACATGCCCCAAGTGTCAGCAGCTACAGTGTCCCTAATGGAAACCTGTCCACACATGAAATGCTCACAGTAATGCAGGACCTACAGCCCACATTACCAAATACTTACCAATAATACCAATCACCTACACAACCTCCAACCCACCTTAAACATGACATTACAGACTTAAAAATTAGCTAGCCTCACCACCTGATGATGACAGCCCTCCGAACACTTGCAAGTATACAGTGTTGGCGCCACGCAAGAGTGTAGGTGCACTGCTTACAACATGGACTCCAGTTCCAAGGTGGACCGCATTGTGAAGACATGAGGAATGGACCTGCAAATATGGAGGATGAGATGGATGCAGAGGCACATATGAATACACCACGCAGTGTACAATACAACAACAATATGCACTATGAATGTATACACAGTATTGACTACAAACTGCCCACACAGCTCATGGGAGTCCAATTTCACCATGTACGTCAATATCACTTGGGCACACCCTTTGCAAGCCCATGGAAACGGGAAGCAGGAGGGGTGTGTGTGACAAAAACCCAAGCATCTGAACCAAATCCATGACAAGCCTGCATGTGCCCAGCCACAATGCAGCGTATGCCCACGGGAGCCACACAAGGCAACACACTGTCCCACAAAAAAAAAAAGAAGAATAAAAATTTTAAAAAATGGCCATTAATGGGCCCGGGGGGGTTGGGGAGGCCACCCAGGAGGTCCGAGGACAGGGTGCACACCAAAACCCACCTGTGTGGATCTTGCGAAAAAAAAAATACCTCCATGGGCTCATGGCCCACACGGCTACCCTATTGTGGGAGTATCACTGCTGTCGCTATTCTCACCCTGTGCAGCTGCATCCGGAGGTGGTGGCACTATGGGAGGCAGCCCACGCAAGGCCCTAGTCTGTTCCTCCATGGCTGCAAGCATGCGGGTGAGGTAGATCTCGTTCTGGAGGATGAGTGTGCGGAGGTCCCCATGCAACAACTCACGGGATGCCCGGACCTCCGCCCTAGTTGCCTGCATCTCAGCTGAGAGCGTACAGGTGAGACGCTCCAGCTGCTGTTCTGTCCTTCGGTCTGTTGAAGCCTCAAGCTCAACAAGAGTCGTCCTGAGGTGAAGGAGTTCCAGCCTCAGGGCTTCCCTGTGGCCCTGGGACTCTATGGAGATGGCTTCCTGCAGAGTCGCCAGTGCCGCCCGCCTGTCCCTGTTGGACGCCAACATGTTCTCCCTGTGTGACTGGCAGATGGAGTCGGTTGCCTGCTGTAGTCGCTCCATCAGCCTCTCGGGGGGGACAATGGAAGTGGCCACCCTATCCATGGCCTGAGCCATCATCTCTGATGATGCTGCCTGTTGGGTTGCCATACCGTAAATGGATTGCTCCCATGCGGTATTGCCAGGTGGCGTACGGCCACCATGTCGGCGGGCACCACACCTGTCTGGGGCAAGGCAAACTGCGCCTTGCTGTGCCGGCACTGCCTGAGGCTGCAGGACTGCATTCCCCCTCTGATCAGCTGGCCCAGGAACAGGATCAGATGTCGCGGAGTGTGACCCTGCATCCGTAACCACCAAAGGCGTACCTGCCAACACTGACATCCCCATTGAGGGTTCTAACCCTGGTGCAGGTGGGTCGGACAGAACACAATCCCTCCCAGGAACACTCACCTGCGACGGCACGTAGGTCTCATCATCCGAATCAACACCTGAGTACAGCTCGGGGGAGGTGCAGCCAGAGACACCCCTTGAGAGCACGACCTGCAGCAGTTGTGGGTTCTCACCCACCACCACACCACGTCCCTCACTGGTGGTCGGTCGGCCCTCAGACCCCCCCTGGGTCTGCACCATCTTCACAACCCCAGCAGTATCAGGTGCGTCCTCCCCTGCAAAGACATAAAAGAAAACAAATGGAAACAGGCATTAGCACCATGGCACACAATGAGGGCTGAGAGGCTACAGAAACAGTACTTGATTGACACTTGTCCCACATGACTAAAACACTCCCATGCATGCACCGTCACTTCGTGTGATGGGGAGGCAGATGCCACACATTGATGACACCAAGATGGAAGATGAACACATTTGCTGCATGCTGCCTAGCAGTGCCATCACACATTGGCCAGTGATTGGCAGGTCAAATACACATGCCATCACACAGATGTACCCTAGCCATGAAGTGAAGAGGGAGAGGAGGTCACCAATTGTTCATTCAGTCCAGTTTGTTCATATGATTGATCATTTTCATTGTAATGGTTCTAATGTTTAACATGCAGCTGCCAGTCAAAAATGGTCCTATAGCACAGGGACATGTCCAAACTAATCATGTCCACGAAACTGAGCCAGTCCACTGTACCATAGCCATGTCTGACATGTGATAATAGGACTGAGAAATCCAGAGTAAAAGTGGTGGTATGCAAACAATCTGCCTGAATAAGCAGAGGTAAATAAGCAACAGTGTAGTGGCAAGATGACACTCCAAGGGCAACTGGCGTGGTGTTGGGCTGGATGTCTAATGTTGGCCGAAGGGATGCTGCTATACCCAAATGCTGGTGCAAAGAATGTTTTGGAAGAGGCACATGGGTGAGCCGAACCACTCAGGCACACACACCCTCCCCTGGCACCCAAACAGAAGCCCTCCCACACACAACATGCACATGGATGACACACACATGCATGTGCACTCACCGGACAATGCCTCGTAATCTGCCACTACTTCCACGCCTTGGATCTGTTCCTCCGTGACGTAGGTCCCAGCAACCTGCTCATGTGGAGTGAGTTCTATGTCGTCTGCTGGAGACCCACCTCCAGTCACTAGAGTTGCAGCATGACTTGAGGCCAGCTTATTCTTTGCCCTGCGCTTCAGGTCATTCCAGCGCTTGTAGCAATCATTAGCTGTGCGCCTCACGATTCCAAGGGCACTTATGATGTCCGCAATGGTCTGCCAGTGTGCCTGACGCTGTGCAGGTGTGGTCTTGGATCCTGCAACAATCACCATTTCGCGGCCATATGCGGACACATACTCTACAAGTGCATTCAGTTCGGCCTCATTGAAGCTGGGCTTCCTTGATGGGCCGGACTGTGTAGCCGTGTCTGGGGCATCAGCCTCTACTTGACGAGCACTCTTCCTCTTCCGCTTGGATGGTGGTGGGGATCCGGAGTGTCCTGCGCCGCTCTGGACACTAGGGGCAGGAGCGTGGGATTGCACACTCAGCATGGGAGTTGGTGCAGGCATTATCTCAAGTGTGATGGTGTCAGGGGGAATGTCAGCATGATGGACTTGGACCGACACTGTCCTGGCTGGGTGTGTGAGAGGTGGGGTGGATGGAGCCGCAGCTGCCCCTGCAGCCTCCCCAGCCTGCCTACGCGGGGCAGCAGATGACCTAGCTGCCCCTGATCCATGTGGCCTGATGACACCAACGTTAACCGGCGCACGTGGCCTAGACCTGCTGACCTGGAAGTCAGCCATGGAGTCACCCTGTGCCAGGTCTGGTTCCACAGTGGGCTGGTCCAACAAGGGCTGAGCATGGATGGTGTCAGCCACGGTAACCTCAATCAGGGGGGGGGGCATGGGTGTCCCTGACTGCTCCTCCACACATGGGGGGCTAGGGGCACCCTGCAAGTCACGGCCACGTCCCCTACCGGATCCACCACGGCCACCACTTGGGGCTCGGCCACCTTTGCCACCCTCACGGCTTGTTCGCCTCCCAGCCATGGCACTGATGTTATTGTGCGTATGGGAGTTGATGTGAACTATTGTCCTGGGCAATTGGGGGTCAAAGGGCTTGGGTACCAGATGGTAATCGTACCCTAGTGCTCTAGCAAGGCTGTATGTCACCCATGGGGAAAGATGACGGGTCACGCAACGCACAGGCAGCCCAAAAAAGGGAAGTAAGGTGCACGCAACCCCTCCTAGACCATGTGCGTGGAAAATAAAACCTGCACTACGCTGTGGCACCCAGGAACACAAGAATGAACGTAGGCGTGTCACACGCAGCCTAGAATGACCTCTGAAGGGGTACACGACACACGGGGCAAGCACAGATGTTAGATACGTGCGTGACTCACCGTCTGCCAGGAACAAAAGCATGAAAAATATGCGCGTGTGCACGTTGGCAAAACCCCCGCCAAAAGAAGAATTGTACGCTGTCTGAGGAGACAGGACAACAGTAGTAGGGGAGCTGTTTGAGGAAACAGGCCCAGGGAAAAGAGGAAAAGAGAAAAAACTGTCAGAGGTAACAGGGAGTACGAACTGGAAACGCTGTGAAGTAAATCGCGTGTGAACCGACAAGAAGTACAGATTTCACCAACTCGCTCTCCACGAAAAGCACGTACAAGGAAATGGCGTCCTACACGTACCTTTTATACACACGTCACAGACGCGCATACGCGATGAGGCCATTTCCACCAATTACGCGCTTTGACACTCGGACGTGTATCTCTTCATTTTTACACGCGCCATTCTCTACGGCCATGCGCGTGACGTCACAGCTGCGCATGGTGGCCTTTGGGCCAATGAAATGAAACTGCACTTCCGAGTGTCATCGCGTGTAATCGGAGGGAAGTGAGCGTACACACGATTGGCCTGGGTACGTGTATTTCTGTGGTGCGCATCAAGTTCCACACGCGATTGGTGGAAATCCACGTGTGCTATGTCATCACGTGTAATGAGGGAAACACCCGCCCGCCTCACGTCACAGACGCGCTCACGCGCTAAGGGCCTTTGGTCCAATGAAATCGCATATGCGTGCTGACGTGCATACGCGCTAAGGGCCTTTCCTCGATTTACACACAGACGTGCAGGATTTTCACGTGCCAAATCACTCCGTATCAAGCTGGCCACGCATAAGCACACGGAAGACCACGCTCCTGCCCAAAAGGCCGAATTACTGCCCCCCAGAGCACCGAGCAGCCTCCCACGAGCCATCTGCTGCTGCCTGCCTACCTGCCTGCCTGCTGCCACCGTGCCCTGCCATTTGGTGCCTGCACATCAGCCATCTGCAGGGGGTCCATTTGCTGTGTCCACCCCTGCTGGAACAGAGTACTCCCGACTGGGCTACCATCGCTCCACAGCCCAGCCCCAGGACCCAGTTGTCCACCCACTCCTGCCTCTGGGGTTGCCATGTCGGGCACTGCTACATCTGGCAACACTGGCAACCCCCGGCCAGAGAGGCAGAGGGGCACCAGCTTCAGTGCCACCGTAGTTGGTGTCCTGGTGGAGCAAGTCCTGGGGCAGTATGATGCCCTCTTCGGAAGTAAGCGCGCTAACAAGGAAGGACGGACTCGGATCTGGACGGACATCGTGACTGCCATCAACGCGGAGGGGGTGGCAGTCCGCGACTACCAACATGTCAAGAAGCGCTGGGATGACTGCAGGTCCAGGACCCTCTTGAAGGCCCGGCACCTCATGGAGGGGGGCGGGGGCCGCATGAGTACCATCCAGATGAGGGTCCTGGAACGCGTAGGCCCAGCGCTCCACGGCCAGATCCTTGAGAGGCAGACCCGTCTGGAGTTGAGCGGTAAGTGGCCAAGCATTGCTGTGTGAGACAGGGCATGTCGCAGTGTGCTGGTTGTCTGATACCTGCCTGTATGTGTGACATAGCCCAGGTATGCATGTGTGTGTGCAGGGACGTCATGCATGTGAGACCAGTAATGTGTGAACCACACGGTTGGTGCATGTGTTCAAATGCAACATGGGTTGCCCTATGCGGAATGGCCACATGAAAGCATGCCAGTCTCTGTTCCTGGACATGGGTGAGGGATGGGTGCTGATGCCATGTACATATATGCTGTCCATGTCTGTGTGTCTGACCAGCGTGTCTGTGACTTGTGAATGCCTGGGATGCATGACACATGTCTGTGGAAATGTTCCGGTTCACTGATGCAGCCTAGTCATCCTTGTATCCACTGTGTCTGTGGTGTACGAGGCCAGATGGATGAAACTAGGGTGAAGTGTGTGCATGTGATAGGCATGGCACATGATGCATGTGAGTTGCAAAACAACAGTGTATGTTTAAAGAATAACTTGGACATGTATGCTAATGTCCATAGCATGCGCCATGCCTGTTACTGCATGTGTTTTACCTGCACTGAGCCATGTGTTGTGTAGGGACATGATGGAAGTGATCTTTGACAGTGCCACTCATCTGCTATTGCTTCCTGTCTAGGGGACCATTGTACAGTACCCTGATGCTTGTGTTCTATGTCTCCCTCTACACAGCGCCACGTGAAGAAGAGGGCGGAGACGGCTCTGTGGAGCAAAGCGGCGGGGATGCCCCCACGGCTGCAGCGGAAGGGGTGGGTAAGCCCCCACAGGGGCTTGCAATGGCGGAAGACGGGGTGGACCCATCCAGGTTGGTAGTTTCCACAGAGGAGGAGGAGGCCGCTACTGAGGCGCACTTGGGGCCTGGTGGGGGCATCCCTGCTGGTGCAAGTGTTGCAGTCCAGGGGCAGGGGCAGGAGGCAGCACAGGTCGCCGTGGAGGGGCCTGTGCATGTCACTGTCCCTGACACTGTGACTGCACCACCATGCACCAGCAGGGATGCCCCATCCCAGGCCCGTCCGCAGGTAGGGGGGATGTCCATGTCATCTGACTCCCCTCCACCTGCGTACGAGGGGACCCCTGGCCGTATGGAGAAGGTCCTGATTGGTGTCGCGTTGCGCACAGGTGCAATTCGTGATGAGGTGCGTGCTTCCCGGGAGGAGCATGCACGTCATCACGGAGAGCACCGTGCCGACGTGGCCCAGTTGGGAACGGCCAGGGTCGGGGTTTTCCTACATGTGTCGGTCAATCTGGCGACCCTCTCCTCCTCTGTGGAGACTGTGCACAAGTCGTTCTCCATGCCGTCTTCCAGCCCAGATGCCACCGGGGCCCCCTGTGGACCTGCCCCGACCAATGCAGCCGGCTCGGTGGGGATCCCATCCCTGCCACTGTCGGGAGTCGGAGGTCCAGCAGGGGTGGACACACCAGCAACTGGACCCCAGCAGATGGAGGATGTGACGGCATCATCGGGCAGGGCACGTGCACAACGGCGTCGGTGGATACCATCAGCCTGGGTGCCGTCGTGCTGGCACAGGCAGTTGCGTCGGAGGCAGCGGCAGGCTCGACGTGGGAGGCATCATGGCTCGGGGCCATCAACATCAGGGGTGCAGGCATCGGCCGGAGGGCAGGAGAACCCTGGAATGGGAGTGGCTTCCATGTGGGAGCGGTTGGGCCAGCGGATAGGTGCTGAGCGGCAGCGGGCAGAGGAGGAATGGCTCACAATGGTCAGGGCGGAGAACTCCATGCGGAGGGCGCTGAGGCGGGCTGAGTGCCTCGAGGGTCTTCGCAGGGAGTTGGAGCTGGACACTGCTTTATCCCTGCGAGACCTCGGGGCCAGGAAACATGCCCGCCTCCAAGCCATTGAACAGGAGTTCGATGATGCCCTGGCCAATGACAACATCCAGTGAGCCGTTGGACAAGCCCGCTGCCCATGTAAATAGTTATGTAGTTAGTGTTAGGTTTCCTTTGTTTTTGCTTTTTCTTTGGACCTTTTGGACAATGGGCCACATTTTTGTATATAGTTATTTTTTATTAGGTAGTGTTGTTAGATTTCATTTCATTTCTTTTGTTGGGATCATGGACCCTGGCTTGTTCACCTGTGCATAGTTATCTGTTGGATTTTCGTTTCTTTTTACCATTTACCCATGGAGCAATGGCTTTCTATTATAATTTCACATTGGATTTTCTTTTCTGGACTGTGACTTTGGACACCATTCCTTTGGATTCTGATTTTTGGTTTAGCATTTTTTCATGGACATGCTTCTTTTTACTTTTTTTAAATTCCCATTTCTGTTAGTTTATTTTTGATTCAATTCTTGTTTTCTTTAATACATATTTTTAGATCAAACTTCAATGTGTAGTATCATCTTATTGGTTTCATGCATATCATGATACGGGTTTGGAGATTCACTGACACCCATTGGGTGTATGTGAGGGACACGTGTTCGTTTCCAAACTTGGAATTGCAGTTCTATCATGTTATTTCCATTTCTGAGTGGGTGGATGCAATACTCGGGTGGGTGTTTTGCATTTGCAGGCTGACCATGGGGACCGGGGATCTAGATTGTGATGACATGTGGGCTGGGGTACATGAGTTGGACATGAGTGGGGGCCTGCTGGCAGGTGCCCCACGGTGCTGGGGGCTGGGTGTGCAGGGGAACAGGAGTTGGACATGTGTGGGGGCCTGCTGGCAGGTGCCCCACGGTGCTGGGGGGTGGGGGTGCAGGGGAACATAAGTTGGACATGAGTGGGGGCCTGCTGGCAGGTGCCCCATGGTGCTGAGGGGTGGGGGTGCAGGGGAACATGAGTTGGACATGAGTGGGGGCCTGCTGGCAGGTGCCCCACGGTGCTGGGGGGTGGGGTGCAGGGGAACATGAGTTGGACATGAGTGGGGGCCTGCTGGCAGGTGCCCCACGGTTCTGGGGGGTGGGGGTGCAGGGGAACATGAGTTGGACATGAGTGGGGGCCTGTTGGCAGGTGCCCCACAGTGCTGGGGGCTGGGGGTGCAGGGGAACATGAGTTGGACATGGGTGGGGGCCTGGTGGAATCTGACCCTGGTGGCTGGGGGTGGGGGTGGTGGTAGACATGAGTGGGGGCCTGGTGGAATCTGCCCCTGGTGGCTGGGGGGTGGGGGTGGTGGGAGACATGAGCGGGGGCCTGTTGGAGGCTGCCCCTGCACTGCTGGGGGTGGGGGTGGTGGGAGACATGAGTGGGGGCCTGGTGGAGGCTGCCCCTGCACTGCTGGGGGGTGGGGGTGGTGGGAGACATGAGTGGGGGCCTATTGGAGGCTGCCCCTGCACTGCTGGGGGTGGGGGTAATAGGGGACATGAGTGGGGGCCTGTTGGAGGCTGCCCCTGCACTGCTGGGGGGTGGGGGTAATAGGGGAAATGAGTGGGGGCCTGGTGGAGGCTGCCCCTGCACTGCTGGGGGTTGGGGGTGGTGGGAGACATGAGTGGGGGCCTGGTGGAGGCTGCCCCTGCACTGCTGGGGGGTGGGGGTGGTGGGAGACATGAGTGCAGGCCTGTTGGAGGCTGCCCCTGCACTGCTGGGGGGTGGGGGTAATAGGGGACATGAGTGGGGGCCTGTTGGAGGCTGCCCCTGCACTGCTGGGGGGTGGGGGTAATAGGGGACATGAGTGGGGGCCTGGTGGAGGCTACCCCTGCACTGCTGGGGGGTGGGGGTGGTGGGGGACATGAGTGGGGGCCTGGTGGAGGCTGCCCCTGGGGGGTGGGGGTGGTGGTAGACATGGGTGGGGGCCTAGAGGAGGCTGCCCCTGCACTGCTGGGGGGTGGGGGAGGTGGGAGACATGAGTGGGGGCCTGGTGGAGGCTGCCCCTGCACTTCTGGGGGGTGGGGGTGGTGGGAGACATGAGTGGGGGCCTGGTGGAGGCTGCCCCTGCACTGCCGGGGTGTGGGGGTGCAGGGGGGCATGAGTGGGGCCCTGGTGGAGGCTGCCCCTGGTGGCTGGGGGGTGGGGGTGCAGGGGGACATGAGTGGGGGCCTGGTGGAGGCTGCCCCTGCACTGCTGGGGTGGGGGTGGTGGGAGACATGAGTGGGGGCCTGGTGGAGGCTGCCCCTGCACTGCTGGGGGGTGGGGTGGTGGGAGACATGAGTGGGGGTCTGATGGTATCTGCCCCTGGTGGCTGGGGGTGGGGGTGGTGGGAGACATGAGTGGGGGCCTGGTGGGGGCTTCCCCTGGTGGCGGGGGGGTGGGGGTGGTGGTAGACATGAGTGGGGGCCTGGTGGAATCTGCCCCTGGTGGCTGGGGGGTGGGGGTGGTGGTAGACATGGGTGGGGGCCTGGTGGAGGCTGCCCCTGCACTGCTGTGGGTGGGGGTGGTGGGAGACATGAGTGGGGGCCTGGTGGAATCTGCCCCTGGTGGCTGGGGGGTGGGGGTGGTGGTAGACATGAGTGGGGGCCTGGTGGAATCTGCCCCTGGTGGCTGGGGGGTGGGGGTGGTGGTAGACATGGGTGGGGGCCTGTTGGAGGCTGCCCCTGCACTGCTGGGGGGTGGGGGTAATAGGGGACATGAGTGGGGGCCTGTTGGAGGCTGCCCCTGCACTGCTGGGGGGTGGGGGTGGTGGGAGACATGAGTGGGGGCCTGTTGGAGGCTGCCCCTGCACTGCTGGGGGGTGGGGGTGGTGGGAGACATGAGTGGGGGCCTGGTGGAGGCTGCCCCTGGTGGCTGGGGGGTGGGTGTGGTGGTGGACATGGGTGGGGGTCTGATGGTGGCTGCCCCTGCACTGCTGGGGGTGGGGGTGGTGGCAGACATGCATTGTTGATCAGTAGTGCAAGGTGACATGTGGGTTGGCTGGCGGGCATGCCCATGGTGGATGGGCTGCGTGCGGGACATGAGCAGGGGTGCAGGGTAGTCCGCCGTGGTGTGGGCTGCCAGCAGGGGCCGTGGAGGTTGTAGAGCGAACACCTGGGAGGACCCACACGGCCAATTCACGTGTAGTACTCCCCAGAACCCCTGAAATACACGTACCCTGCTGAAATGGCGTGTGGAACTTCCTGCGCACCCCTGAAATACACGTACCCTGCTCGCACGGGGACAATCGCGTGTGGAACTTCCCGCGCACCCCTGAAATACACGTACCCTGCTCGCACGGGGCCAATCGCGTGTGGAACTTCCCTCGCTCCCCTGAAATACACGTACCTTGCTGTAATTGCGTGTGGAACTTCCCGCGCACCCCTGGAATACACGTACCCTGCTCGCACGGGGCCAATCGCATGTGGAACTTCCCGCGCACCCATGAAATACACATGCCCTGCTGAAATCGCATGTGGAACTTCCCGCGCACCCCTGGAATACACGTACCCTGCTCGCACGGGGCCAATCGCGTGTGGAACTTCCAGCGCACCCCTGAAATACATATACCCTGCTGAAATCGCGTGTGGAACTTCCCGCGCACCCCGCGCACCCCTGAAATACACGTACCCTGCTGGAATCGCATGTGATACTTCCCACGAACCCCTGTTATACACGTTCCCCGCTTGGCGTTTGCTGTTTGCCAGCCCTGTGAACTGGTCCAGGGTCAGCGCAGCCCTTTGCGATTATTTTGGGATTTTGAAGGCTATATCTTGCGCGAGGGCGTTCTTGGGGGCTTAACTGGCGCTGCTGCAGGGTCGCTGCGCCATGCTGCGCCACGGCTGGTTTTGGATGCGAAAATCCATGAATACGCTGTGCGCGGAAATCGATTATAGCGCATGCGGCTGGTGCAGATATTCGCACGGGCATGCTGTGCGCCAGTCGCGTGCGCCACTTTTGTGCGATTTTCTATGAATGACCCTGTTTATGTTACGGAGTTGCACACATATTAAAATCAGGATCACACTTTCAAAATATGACAGCTACACAATTATTACAAAAAGTGCAACAAAAGGATGAGGTTTTACAATCAAATGTTACAAATCTATTAGTAAATATGCGTGGTACTAAAGAGTACTGGTTTCGACGTCATGGTGATGTACGTTGTATGATCAGAAACCTAGGCCCACCCTCTTGGTTTGTTACATTAAGTTGTGCACAATATGCTTTGGAAGATTTACACGATTTCCTACGCATATAAAACAAAAACAAAACAAACGTAGATATATTAACACCTGGAGAACTTTGTTCTTTGGATCCTGTTAATGTTTCAAGATATTTTCACCATCGCTTCATTGCTATGCTTCATTTTATTTGTAATAAAACTATTTCTCCCCTTGGAGAAGTGCAACACTTCTTTTGGAGAAAAGAATACCAAGCCAGAGGAGCACCACATATCCACATGCTTTTATGGATTAAAGATGCTCCTAAATTTGGTCAAGACAGTGAGGCCACTGTTTTACAGTTTATTGAAAAATATGTCACTTGTGAAATTCCATTGGAAGCAACAAATAGTGATCTTCATGCACAAATTTTACAATTTCAAAGACACAAATGTGGAAAATATTGTCGTCGCAAATACAAAAACAAAGGGAAATACTACACCAAATGCCGATTTGGTTTCCCTAGACTAGTTACAAATACAGGTCAAGTGAACAACCTGATGCCTTCAGTTAGACATAGTGTTAAAGGTAAGTCACCTAAAAATGCATATTACATAAAAAGAAAAGAAGAAGAAAAATATATCAATGATTATAATGCAATCATTGCCCACTTATGGAATGCAAACATAGATGTGCAGTACATTGCAGACAATTCTACTGCAGTTGCACAATATGTCACAGCATACTTAACCAAAGCAGAAAAGACAGAGCTCCAAGACCTCTGGAATGACCTGTCATCAGATAAAACAGTGTCTCAGAAATGATACAGCTTGGGCATAAAAATGCTCTCCCATAGAGAATGTGGATCATATGAAGCAGCTGATTGTTTAACTGGTACTGCATTGTATGGTAAAACTGAAAATATAGTATGGCTAAGTCTTGGTCCAGCTAAATCTAGAAAAAGAGTTCTAAAATCATACGAAGATATAGAAACAATAGCCAAACGTGATCCCAACAGCCAAGACATTTTAATTTATTGGACACATACTACCCAAACAGAAGTAATACTTTGGAAACCAACAGGCCGAATCATGGAATAATTAGCGCGGTGCAAGTGGCCAAAAACGTGCGAATCGCAGTGGAATAGCGAAAATCGCAGTGCAAGTGCGAAAATCGCACGAAAAGCAGCGCACATCGATTCATGGAAGGCCGTGCGCGAGAAAACCATTGGATGTGCGATAAAAAAGTGCGCGGCGCACGTTGGCGCACAGGCCATCTAACTGCGTGCGCCAGGTCACAGCGAAAATCGCACAGGCCACAGCGAAAATCGCACATAGCGCGGCGCACGCAACAAAAGTAGGCGGAACACGGGGCGTAACACTCGGAATGGGGAACAACTTGCCAAAATGTGGGCGTCACGGGGGAAGTACAGGGTACAAGTGCGCGGAATGCCCACACGCTCCCCTACAAGACATATTCATGGAATAGAATAGGGCAAAAAAGCGCACGCTCAAACCAGCGCACAGGCACAAACACGACCGCCACAAGAAAGCAGGCGGTAGCGTCTCTGCGCCTGTAAGAAATGTGCGCCAAAAGGTGCGCCAACAAATAGCACCTATATACTGCCATGATGAATGTCCTATACTGTGGCCCTCCAGGACAAATGACGTGCAAAGGAGTACCCACAAACACGGACACCCGCTGACAAAAAATATGTGTGCGTGTATACCGGGGTGCGCGGGAAGTCTCACACGCGAATTGGTAGGGCATGTGAATTCCAGGGGTTTGCGGGAAGTTCCACACGCGATTTGTCAGGGTACGTGGATTACAGGGGTGCGCGGGAAGTTCCACACGCGATTTGGCCATGTACGTGGATTTCAGGGGTGCGCGGGAAGTTCCACACGCGATTTGGCCGGGTACGTGGATTTCAGGGGTGCGCGGGAAGTTCCACACGCGATTTGTCAGGGAACGTGGATTTCAGTGGTGCGCGGGAAGTTCCACACGCGATTTGGCCGTGTACGTGGATTTCAGGGGTGCGCGGGAAGTACCACACGCGATTTGGCCGGGTACGTGGATTTCAGGGGTGCGCGGGAAGTTCCACACGCGATTTGTCAGGGTACGTGGATTTCAGGGGTGCGCGGGAAGTTCCACACGCGATTTGGCCGTGTACGTGGATTTAAGGGGTGCGCGGGAAGTTCCACACGCGATTTGGCCGGGTACGTGGATTTCAGGGGTGCGCGGGAAGTTCCACACGCAATTTGTCCGGGTACGTGGATTTCAGGGGTGCGCGGGAAGTTCCACACGCGATTTGGCTGGGCACGTGTATGACAGGGGTACGCGGGAAATTCTACACGCGATTTGGCTGTGTGCTCCCAGGTATTCCCTGTACACCCTCCACGGCCCATGCAGGCAGCACACACCACAGGGGACTACCCTGCACACCTGCTCATGTCACCCAGCACCCCCACCCCCCAGCATCCAGGGGCACCCTCCACCAGGCCCCCACTCATGTCTCCCACCAACCCCACCCCCCAGCATCCAGGGGCACCCACCACCAGGCCCCCACTCATGTCTCCCACCACCCCCACCCCCCAGCCACCAGGGGCAGCCTCCACCAGGCCCCCACTCATGTCTCCCACCACCCCCACCCCCCAGCAGTGCAGGGGCACCCTCCACCAGGCCCCACCCATGTCCCCTATCACCCCCACCCCCCAGCAGTGCAGGGGCACCCTCCACCAGGCCCCCACTCATGTCTCCCACCACCCCCACCCCCCAGCATCCAGGGGCACCCTCCACCAGGCCCCCACTCATGTCTCCCACCACCCCCACCCCCCAGCAGTGCAGGGGCAGCCTCCACCAGGCCCCCACTCATGTCTCCCACCACCCCCACCCCCCAGCATCCAGGGGCACCCTCCACCAGGCCCCCACTCATGTCTCCCACCACCCCCACCCCCCAACAGTGCAGGGGCAGCCTCCACCAGGCCCCCACTCATGTCTCCCACCACCCCCACCCCCCAGCAGTGCAGGGGCAGCCTCCACCAGGCCCCCACTCATGTCTCCCACCACCCCCACCCCCAGCAGTGCAGGGGCACCCTCCACCAGGCCCCCACTCATGTTTCCCACCACCCCCACCCCCCAGCCACCAGGGGCACCCTCCACCAGGCCCCCACTCATGTCCCCTATCACCCCCACCCCCCCGCCACCAGGGGCAGCCTCCACCAGGCTCCCACCCATGTCTTCCACCACCCCCACCCCCCAGCCACCAGGGGCACCCTCCACCAGGCCCCCACCCATGTCTCCCACCACCCCCACCCCCCAGCCACCAGGGGCACCCTCCACCAGGCCCCCACTCATGTCTCCCACCACCCCCACCCCCGAGCAGTGCAGGGGCACCCTCCACCAGGCCCCCACTCATGTCTCCCACCACCCCCACCCCCCAGCAGTGCAGGGGCACCCTCCACCAGGCCCCCACCCATGTCTCCCACCACCCCCTCCCCCCAGCCACCAGGGGCAGCCTCCACCAGGCCCCCACTCATGTCTCCCACCACCCCCACCCCCCAGCAGTGCAGGGGCACCCTCCACCAGGCCCCCACCCATGTCCCCTATCACCCCCACCCCCCAGCAGTGCAGGGGCACCCTTCACCAGGCCCCCACTCATGTCTCCCACCACCCCCACCCCCCAGCATCCAGGGGCACCCGCCACCAGGCCCCCACTCATGTCTCCCACCACCCCCACCCCCCAGCCACCAGGGGCACCCTCCACCAGGCCCCCACCCATGTCTCCCACCACCCCCACCCCCCAGCAGTTCAGGTGCACCCTCCACCAGGCCCCCACTCATGTCTCCCACCACCCCCACCCCCCAGCAGTGCAGGGGCAGCCTCCACCAGGCCCCCACTCATGTCCCCTCTCACCCCCAGCCCCCAGCCACCATGGGCAGCCCCCACCAGGCCCCCACTCATGTCTCCCACCCACCCCCACCCCCCAGCCACCATGGGCAGCCTCCACCAGGCCCCCACTCATGTCTCCCACCACCCCCACCCCCCAGCCACCATGGGCAGCCTCCACCAGGTCCTCACAATCCCCAATCATGTGCGTTATGGTCAGCCTCCACAGCCAAAAAGCCCTACCAAGTAACCCATTCACCCACATGGAAATGGAAATTACATGTTACACCCCCAATGTTCATAAAGCTAATGAACCCATGTCCGTCACACACAATGGTTGCAATTGAATGGGAAAACACCCAACATGACATGCATGAAACCAATGAGATGATACCACACAGTGAAGTATGAAAACAAAATTGTATTAAAAAAAAAAATGCAAAAGAAATGAAACAAACTACAATGGCAATGAAAAAAAGATAAGCTGCATGTCCGTTTAAAATAAATAAAAACACCAAATCCTAATCCAAAAAAATGTTGTCCAAAGTCAAATGAAAAGTAAAATCAATCCAATGAAGAACTATGTACAAAACATCCAAGGGTCCATGAGCCCAACTGAACAAAGGAAACCTACAAAAAACCCTAACCAAAATGCAACTATATACAAAAAGTGGAGCAGTGTCCGTCGACTCCAAATCATAAGAACAAACAAAGGAAACCTAAAACTAAAGAACTATATACAAAGGCGGCGGGCAAGTCCAGCGGCTCACTCCGTGGTGTTCAGGGCCAGGGCATCATCGAACTCCTGTTCTATGTCCCGGAGGCGGTCCTGTTCCATGGCCCGAGGGTCCGCAGGGACGACGCCGTGTCCTCCTCCAACCCCCTGCGGATTGCCTCGAAGCACTCGGCCCGCCTCAGGGCCCTCCGCATGGAGTTCTCCGCCCTGACCATTGTGAGCCGCGCCTCTTCCGCCCGCCGCCGCTCCGCACCTATCTGCTGGCCCAACCGCTGCCACACAGAAGACACACCCCGTCCTGGGTCAACCTGCCCTCCGGCCGATGCCTGCCCCTCCGATGTTGAAGGCCCCGAGCCTTCATGGCTCCCACCACGTTGCTGCTGCTGCTGTGCCTCTGCCCGTGCACTGCCTCCTGCTGCCTGCACATCCTCCGCCGGCTGGGGTGCAGTTGTTGATGTGGCCACTCCTGCTGGACGTCCGACTCCCGACTGTGGCAGGGATGCCTACTCCACCAGCCTGGCCGCACCGTCAGAGGCAGCTCCACAGGGCACCCAGGTGACTGATGGGTTGGAAGATGGCACAGAGGACGACTGGCGCGTAGGTGGTCCAGTTGAGGAGGGGGTCGGAGCAAGCCCCATCAGAGGGAGGAATCCAGCCTGGGTAACCTGTCCCAGCAGGCTGACGTGGTCAACGAGCCATTCGAGATGACGTGCAGTCTCTCCATGAAAAGACTGCAGGTCACCTCGCATGGCCCGTTGACGCAACGCCACATCAGCCAGGACAGGCTCAACCCGGACCTGGATAGCCACGTCTGCAGGCAGAGGAAGGCCAGTTGACGTCAGCTCATCCCCTGCCTGAAAACGGGTCTGGACGTAGGCATCCCTGCTGGTGCAAGATGATGCAGGGACAGGATCGGGGACAGGATTGCACACAGGCACCTCCGCGGCGGCCTGTGCTGCCTCCTGTCCCTGGTCCTGCACTGCACCACTAGCACCAGTGGGATCCCCACCTCCAGACCCCGTCTCTGGTGCTTGCACGGCCTCCTCCTCCACCAAACCCCCCACCAACCTGGATGACTCCATGCCATCTTCCCCTGTTGGGCCCTGTGGGGTCCCAGCTGCCCCTTCTGCTGCCGAGGAGTCCAACTCCAACCTCCGCCTCTTGGACCTCCCCCTGGCAGCTGCGGCCTGGGACGCGGCACCGGACTCCTCACTCCCCGACGAGATGACAACACGGGAGGGGAGCCGGGCCTTGCGTCTCCGGCTGGCGGTGGGATCCCTGCTGCTGTGCTCCACAGCACCTTCTCCGCCCTCTTCATCAGTTGACGCTGCAGACAGGGAGAAACAAAACACAGGCATCAGGGCACTGTACAATGGACACATACACACATGACAGTTGCACATGAGTGGCATTGGCAAACCTCAGACATGTCATCACAATCCCCAACACACATGACATTACAACTCGCACACATGAGCCATACCACAGCCATATCGCAACTGCCACCACCATCCCTACACATACAACAGCATGAGCAGCCAAAGGTGAGCCAGACATCACATGCAACACAGAAAGTGCACCACACATGTACACACACCACCACACTTGCATGCATGTGTACACCTCTGCCAAGTGTCGCACTGTTCAGACGGGCATCCATGTCACATCTGCCAATCAGGCTTCCACATACCGCTGTCACATGCATCCATGTTGCATCACTGTTGCACCCTTGTCAAATACACACACATGCACATGTACACAGTGCTCATACATGCAGCCGAAAACAACATACATGCGTGACATCACGGACATGTATACTTACATACACATTCATCCAAACATGTGTGCACACACAACTGCTTTTGGCATGCAAGCCTACACACACAAGCACCATCCATGTCTCACACATTACAGCCCTCGCATGTGTCAGCCTCACGGCCCTGTACACCCCCACCCATACTCGACCCCATACAAACAGATGTGCAACCTGCACACTACCGAATAATCACCACACGCACTGCTCACAATCAGAATGCATGTACACTCACCGCTCGACTCCAGACGGGTCTGCTTCTCTAGGACCTGGACGTGGAGCGCTGGGGATATGCGTTCCAGGACCCTCATCTGTTCTTCGGACAAGTGGCCCCGGCGCCCCTTGGCATCCGCTGCCTTCAAGAGGCACCGGGCCTTGTTCAGGGTCCTGGACCTGAAGTCCTCCCAGCGCTTCCTGACATGTTGTAAGTCGCGGACTGCCACCCCCTCCGCGTTGATGGCAGTCACGATGTCAGTCCAGATCCGAGTCTGTCCTTCCTTGTCGGCGCGGGAACTTCCAAAGAGCGGAAGAGGCGCGGCTCACAATGGTCAGGGCGGAGAACTCCATGCGGAGGGCCCTGAGGCGGGCCGAGTGCCTCGAGGCAATCCGCAGGGGGTTGGAGGAGGACACGGCGTCGTCCATGCGGACCCTCAGGGGCATGGAACACGACCGCCTCCGGGACATCGAACAGGAGTTCGATGATGCCCTGGCCCGGAACACCACGGAGTGAGCCGCTGGACTTGCCCGCCGCCTTTGTATATAGTTCTTTAGTTTTAGGTTTCCTTTGTTTGTTCTTATGATTTGGAGTCGACGGACACTGCTCCACTTTTTGTATATAGTTGCATTTTAGTTAGGGTTTTTTGTAGGTTTCCTTTGTTCAGTTGGGCTCATGGACCCTTGGATGTTTTGTACATAGTTCTTCATTGGATTGATTTTATTTTTCATTTGACTTTGGACAACATTTTTTTGGATTAGGATTTGGTGTTTTTATTTATTTTAAACGGACATGCAGCTTATCTTTTTTTCATTGCCATTGTAGTTTGTTTCATTTCTTTTGCATTTTTTTTTTTTAATACAATTTTGTTTTCATACTTCACTGTGTGGTATCATCTCATTGGTTTCATGCATGTCATGTTGGGTGTTTTCCCATTCAATTGCAACCATTGTGTGTGACGGACATGGGTTCATTAGCTTTATGAACATTGGGGGAGACATGAGTGGGGGCCTGGTGGGGGCTGCCCATGGTGGCTGGGGGGTGGGGGTGATAGGGGACATGAGTGGGGGCCTGGTGGAGGCTGCCCCTGCACTGCTGGGGGGTGGGGGTGGTGGGAGACATGAGTGGGGGCCTGGTGGAGGCTGCCCCTGGTGGTGGGGTGGTTGGGGTGATAGGGGACATGAGTGGGGGCCTGGTGGAGGCTGCCCCTGCACTGCTGGGGGGTGGGGGTGGTGGGAGACATGAGTGGGGGCCTGGTGGAGTGTGCCCCTGCACTGCTGGGGGGTGGGGGTGGTGGGAGACATGGTTGGGGGCCTGGTGGAGGGTTCCCCTGATGGCTGGGGGGTGGGGGTGGTGGTTGACATGAGTGGGGGCCTGGTGGAGGCTGCCCCTGCACTGCTGGGGGATGGGGGTGGTGGGAGACATGAGTGGGGGCCTGGTGGAGGCTGCCCCTGCACTGCTGGGGGGTGGGGGTGGTGGGAGACATGCATTGTTGATCAGTAGTGCAAGGTGACATGTGGGTTGGCTGGGGGGCATGCCCATGGTGGATGGGCTGCCTGCGGGACATGAGCAGGGGTGCAGGGTAGTCCCCCGTGGTGTGGGCTGCCTGCAGGGGCCGTGGAGGTTGTGGAGCGTACACCTGGGAGGACCCACACGGCCAATTCACGTGTAGTACTTCCCAGAACCCCTGAAATACACATACCCTGCTGAAATCGCGTGTGGAACTTCCCGCGGACCCCTGAAATACACGTACCCTGCTGAAATCGCGTGTGGAACTTCCCGCGCACCCATGGAATACACGTACCCTGCTCGCACTGGGCCAATCGCGTGTGGAACTTCCCGCGCACCCCTGAAATGCACGTACCCTGCTTGCACGGGGCCAATCGCGTGTGGAACTTCCCGCGCACCCCTGAAATACACGTACCCTGCTCGCACTGGGCCAATCGCGTGTGGAACTTCCCGCGCACCCCTGAAATACACGTACCCTGATGAAATCGTGTGTGGAACTTCCCGCGCACCCATGGAATACACGTACCCTGCTCGCACTGGGCCAATCGCGTGTGGAACTTCCAGCGCACCCCTGAAATACACGTACCCTGCTGAAATCGCGTGTGGAACTTCCCGCGCACCCCTGGAATACACGTACCCTGCTGAAATCGCGTGTGGAACTTCCCGCGCACCCATGGAATACACGTACCCTGCTCGCACTGGGCCAATCGCGTGTGGAACTTCCCGCGCACCCCTGAAATACATGTACCCTGCTGAAATCGCGTGTGGAACTTCCCGCACACCCCTGGAATACACGTACCCTGCTGAAATCGCATGTGGAACTTCCCGCGCACCCATGGAATACACGTACCCTGCTCGCACTGGGCCAATCGCGTGTGGAACTTCCAGCGCACCCCTGAAATACACGTACCCTGCTGAAATCGCGTGTGGAACTTCCCGCGCACCCCTAGAATACACGTACCCTGCTGAAATCGCGTGTGGAACTTCCCGCGCACCCATGGAATACACGTACCCTGCTCGCACTGGGCCAATCGCGTGTGGAACTTCCCGCGCACCCCTGAAATACACGTACCCTGCTGAAATCGCGTGTGGAACTTCCCGCGCACCCCTGGAATACACGTACCCTGCTGAAATCGCATGTGGAACTTCCCGCGCACCCATGGAATACACGTACCCTGCTCGCACTGGGCCAATCGCGTGTGGAACTTCCCGCGCACCCCTGAAATGCACGTACCCTGCTTGCACAGGGCCAATCGCGTGTGGAACTTCCCGCGCACCCCTGAAATACACGTACCCTGATGAAATCGCGTGTGGAACTTCCCGCGCACCCATGGAATACACGTACCCTGCTCGCACTGGGCCAATCGCCTGTGGAACTTCCCGCGCACCCCTGAAATACACGTACCCTGCTGAAATCGCATGTGGAACTTCCCGCGCACCCCTGAAATACACGTTCCCCGCTTGGCGTTTGCTGTTTGCCAGCCCGGTGAACTGGTCCAGGGTTAGCGCAGCCCTTTGCGATGATTTAGCGATTCTGATGGCTTTTCCTTGCGCGAGGGCGTTCTTGGGGGCGTTACTGGCGCTGCTGCAGGGTCGCTGCGATTCTCTGCGCCACGGCTGGTTTGGGAGCCTAAAATCCACGTGCCTGGCACAGACAATCGCACGCGGACACTCTGCGCCAGCCGCTTGCGACACTTTTCTGCGAAATTCTATGAATTACCCTGCATGTGTCTATACCACATAGCCCAAAACTACACATACAAAAATAATATAAAACCTGATGAAAAAAAAGGTAAATACAGAGTGACAAACTGTGAAGGCAGCTTAGTTAAACTCACCAAACCAAATTTAATTAATTATATCAAATTGTCATTAAAGACTCCTCAACATAAAAAAGTATATTACAACTCCCTGCTACAACTCTTTAAACCATGGAGAAAAGAAGAAGAAATACTAGATAACTATGACTCATATGAAGATGCTTTCAAAGCAAATGAAAGCACTATAACTGATGTAAACTTTACACAGTACAAAACAATGTTGCACAATGAACAGCAACACAAAGAAGAACTCCAGGCCCAAGTAGATAAAGAAACCCCTGACAGTAGTCAACCTTCTGTAGCAGGAATTCAAGAACCACTCGGAGAACCACTAATAACAAATGAGGCAGAATTAGCTATGACAGAAGTAGAAAACACCATGTGTCAGTATGAAGATAAAGAAGACTTACCTATACTACAATCAAAACTAAACAACGAATAAAGTAGCATTTTTCAAGAAGTAACAAAAGAAATTGCACATGGTGTACAACATGAAAATAAAGAATGTTCCTGCCATAATTATAAACCTACACTACTATACGTCAGTGGTGAAGCTGGTTCTGGCAAAACATTCCTAATCAAAATCATCAGTAAGTTCCTTCAACAACTGACAAACAACAAACTGTCAGGTGTTGTCACTTCCCCCACTGGTTTAGCTGCCTACAACATAGGTGGTGTTACGTTACACCGATTACTACTATTGCCAGTAGAACACCAAAACAAATTAGACTATTACAAACTTTCTGCAGAAGCTGCAATGGAACTACGCAGAGTATTGAAACAAATGAAAATGCTACTAATAGATGAAGTGAGCATGGTCTCCAACCTAATGTTGGCTTTGATTCACCTAAGATTACAAGAAGTACTCAAAACAAACTATGAAGAGCTCTTTGCAGGAAAACACATTATTGTTTTCGGAGATCTTCTTAAATTGAAACCAGTAAAAGGTGAGCCTATTTTTAAAACATTAGGACACAAACTCTGCCATAAAACTGTTGGCAGCATTAGCAATGTCAACCTTTGGCACATTTCCAATACAGAGAATTAACAGAAAACATGCGGCAATCTGTAGATCTCACTTATGCCAACATCTTAAAAAGTACCAGAGTTGGTATACTTTCTAAAGAAGCAGAAGCAATATTGAAAACCTGGCACATTCATGCACTTTATGGCGATAATGCACGTGCTACAGATGTTATGGAACAATTAGCCCAAAAAAATGTCAATTGTATGGCCTTAATGCCAACTCTTGCAAGCTGTTTCAAATTCAATGAAATAATGATAACTAAAGAAATGCAACCAATAATGGAAATTAACGCCACAGACAAACTAGATGTACATGGTATGACACTACCCATATGTGACCAAGCCACAACAAGACTAAATAGTTTAGAAAAATCAATCTTAAACACAGCAGGCTTAGAAAAGATATTAAAATTATCCTTAAATTGCAGAGTAATGCTTAAACATAACCTTGACGTGGACCAAGGACTAGTTAATGGAGCACTGGGTACAGTTGTTGGCTTTCAAACATACCCACGTGACAACAAAATTCAGTTTGTCAACATTCTCTTTGACAAACTTTCAGAAGTAAAAAGGATAGGACGCTCAACAGCTCGATTCCTTCTCTTCAAAGACATGTATTTACGTAGAGAACAATTTTCTCTAACTCTTGCATACGCAGTCACGATTCATGAATCACAAGGTCTTACCCTAGACAAAACAATGATGGATATTGGCAACACAGTATTTAAAGAAGGCATGAGCTATGTAGCACTATCACGCTTACGTACACTTGACGGTCTATTTCTAATCAACTTTGATGCAAGTAAAGTAAACGCTGATATTCCTTGCATTTTAGAATACAATAGACTTTGCTCACTATACAATGCCATCTAAACACATATTCTGTTCCACAAAAAGTAAAACGTTATAAAAGAAAAATAAATCAAACAGAAATGCAACAGGATGTCACTGCAAATCCTCCAAAGAGAGTAAAAGAAATGAATACTTCATCAAGTACCACAAGCAAAAAAGAATCAATTAGGGAAAGTAAACCAGGTACTTCTTCAAAGAAGGAAGACAAACTAAAAAAAAGCAGTAAGATACAGAACTACCTGGTCCATTTAATCTCTCCAATATAGTTGGTGTAAGTTGCTACGCAAATGTAGCAATGAATATTCTATTTCAATTACCACCAATTGTTACAAAACAGAAGGTGGGTGAGGCGCCGGGAGTGCGCGCCTCACCCACCTTCTTTTTTGTAATGAATGCTATGGGAGTCCCGGGCTCCAGAGGCATCACCACGGGGTGACTGTGCCCCACTTTGGAGAATCATAAAGATGGTTCTCTCCCCTCCCCCAAATTTGGGAAGGACTTGTGCTTTGGAGGGGTGTCGGTTGCTGGCAACATGAACAGAAAAAAACTTTTTCACTACAGCTACCAGAATCCTTTGAGTCTAATTAGACACACCTGCTTAACAGCCTCCCTGATGATTATTTGAGATAAGAAAGCGCTAGGAGGAGATCAACCACAGACCACAGAACTGCAGCTGAGGGATCTAACCCTGTTAATACTGACTACCTGATTTGCAGCAAGGGATCTAACCCTGTTAATACTGACTACCTGATTTGCAGCAAGGGATCTAACCCTGTTAATACTGAGTACCTGTTTTTCAGCAGAAGGGATCTAACCCTGTGAATATTTGTCCATTTTGGGATGTGACCCAGCTACCTATTTTTTGCAACAGGTTTAATTGACCAGGACCGGGAGTGCGCGCCTCACCCACCTTCTTTTTTGTACTGAATGCTATGGGAGTCCCGGGCTCCAGAGGCAGCGCCACGGGGTGACTGTGCCCCACTTTGGAGAATCATAAAGATGGTTCTCTCCCCTCCCCCAAATTTGGGAAGGACTTGTGCTTTGGAGGGGTGTCGGTTGCTGGCAACCTGAACAGAAAAAAACTTTTTTCACTACAGCTACCAGAATCCTTTGAGTCTAATTAGACACACCTGCTTAACAGCCTCCCTGATGATTATTTGAGATAGAAAGCGCTAGGAGGAGAACAACCACAGACCACAGAACTGCAGCTGAGGGATCTAACCCTGTTAATACTGACTACCTGATTTGCAGCAAGGGATCTAACCCTGTTAATACTGACTACCTGATTTGCAGCAAGGGATCTAACCCTGTTAATACTGAGTACCTGATTTTCAGCAGAAGGGATCTAACCCTGTGAATATTTGTCCATTTTGGGATGTGACCCAGCTACCTATTTTTTGCAACAGGTTTAATTGACCAGGACCGGGAGTGCGCGCCTCACCCACCTTCTTTTTTGTACTGAATACCACCAATTGTTGACAACATTTACTTACACAGTACAGACCCATTGTGTTTGCAAATGTTAGTACTTCATAGAAACGCAACAAACAAACCTGACAACACTATAGTGTTTATGGAATAAGACAACAATTGGACTACTGTGCTGGAATGGTGAAATTCACTATAAACTCACAGGAAGATCCACAAAATTTCTAATGTACTTACTACAAGTACTGGAAAACAAAAACATACCTATAAATGAAATCTTCCAGATTTCATACATGTGGAAGCATACATGCACTCTCTGCAACAATGTGACTCAAGAAGAAATCCCCAAAGAACGCTTCGTATATATATCAATACCAAATTGTGAATCCATTCCATTTTAGCAACTTGTACAAAATGCAAACCATGGTAGATTATGTTCTACCTGCAATTCAGATAATCGCTTCACGTTAGTAATACAAACACATAGTAAATACGTAATACTGATGCTTCTACGTAACAATGCAAATGGTACCAAAAACAACTGAAAGCTGACTGGATTCACACATGGTCAAATATCACTTGGTAAGAAAACCTTCACAACAATAGGTATAATCTACCACACAGGAGCCACAACCAATTCAGGGCACTACACTGCATATATAAAAAAAAATGTGGATGGTTTAAATGTAATGATAGTACCATTACACTAAAGCAGAGATTACCAGCAAATCTTACAAATGGTTATTTAATGTTCTTAAAATCAAAATTTGATAACTAAACTGTACTTAAACCTTAAGTAAACTTGTAGTAAAAAAATGTAAGCTGTTAGAATATTCCAAAAGCTATCTAACTGCCCAAAGATTTGACAACAACTAATCAGATAAATGAATACCACTAAATTAGAGCAAAAAATAGACAGTTAGAATACCCCAATTGGTATCTAACTGTCCCAAAATTTTACAATATCCAAACAGATAAATCAATACCACTAAAATATATCAGAAATAGACAGTTAGAATACGCCAATTGGTATCTAACTGTCCCAAAATTTAACAATATCCAAACAGATAAATCAATACCACTAAAATATATTTTAAAAAAGACAGTTAGAACACGCCTACTGGTATCTAACTGCTCCAAAATTTTACAATATCCAAACAAATAAATAATATGTTACTGCTCAAAAAAATGCAACAAGCCAATGTATAAACTGTAGCATAACAGAAAAAGGTTTTTTTTTTAATCCAACATAGATTTTTTTTCTCCCAGATGCCCAATGATTTTAGCAACGAACACAGAAACTGAGAAAATTGCACAATACTCTGGTTTGTAATCTACTAAATATGAGGGTACAAAAAAAATGTTGATTATACCATGTAATAAGTCATTACAAAATACTAATACTAACATGCTATTTTCTTTTATCACAGAAATGAACAAGAAATACATGTACTCCAGTTACTAAACCAAACAGTAAGTATATTATTCACTCTATGCCCTGGCCACAGCTATCACAGCATATCACACCCATAGTATCTTATAACTGTGTTCCTTATAAATTTGTTTTTGACCCAAAGTTATAAGCAACTATAAGTGTGATATGCTGCGGTGGTTGTGGCCAGGGCATAGAGTGTTGGGTGCATGGCCATTTGGCCAAATGGCCATGCACCCAACACTCTATGCCCGGGCACATCCACCACAGCATATCACACCCATAGAGTCAAATATATCAACTATGGCCTATGGAAACTTTTAATGTCCGCGGACATTATGAGTGTTCTTAGAACACTTTCAACTTGCCAGCAAACAATACGGACAGCATCTTCAGGACACCCCCTAGGAACATTTCAGGACAACGCGAGAGTTCTAAGAACACTTTCAACTTGACAACGAACAATACGGACAGCGTCCTCAGAACACCCCTATTTTGTTTATTTATGAACATTTCAGGACACCGCAAGAGTTCTTAGAACACTTTCAACTTGACAACGAACAATACGGACAGCGTCCTCAGAACACCACCATTTGGTTTATTTGCGAACATTTCAGGACAGCGCAAGTGTTCTTAGAACACATTGAACTTGCCAGAGAACAATACGGACAGCGTCCTCAGGACACCCCCATTTTGTTTATTTACGAACATTTCAGGACAACGCGAGAGTTCTTAGAACACTTTCAACTTGACAACAAACAATACGGACAGCGTCCTCAGAAAACCCCCATTTTGCTTATTTGTGAACATTTCAGGACACCGCGAGTGTTCTTAGAACACATTCAACTTGCCAGAGAACAATACGGACAGCGTCCTCAGGACACCCCCATTTTGTTTATTTACGAACATTTCAGGACAACGCGAGAGTTCTTAGAACACTTTCAACTTGCCATCGAACAATACGGTCAGCGTCCTCAGAACACTCCCATTTTGTTTATTTGCAAACATTTCAGGACACCGCGAGTGTTCTTAGAACACATTCAACCTGCCAGAGAACAATACGGACAACGTCTTCAGGACACCCCCTACGAACATTTCAGGACAACGCGAGAGTTCTTAGAACACTTTCAACTTGACAACGAACAATACGGACAGCGTCCTCAGGACACACCCATTTTGTTTATTTACGAACATAATATGGACAGCGTCCTCAGAGAACCCCCATTTTGTTTATTTACAAACATTTCAGGACACCGCAAGAGTTCTTAGAACACTTTCAACTTGACAATGAACAATACCGACAGCGTTTTCAGGACACCCCCTACGAATATTTCAGGACAACGCAACAGTTCTTAGAACTCTTTCAACTTGACAACGAACAATACAGACAGCGTCCTCAGAACACCCCCATTTTGTTTATATATGAACATTTCAGGACACCGCGTGAGTTCTTAGAACAGTTTCAGCTTGCTTGCGAACAAAACGGACACATATTGAGTCCTAAGAACACCCCCATTCAGTTTATTTAGAACATTTCATAACACCCGTGATGTCTGCAGACAAATCGAATACAACAAGAACGTCTACCACATAAATAAACACAACTTTCAACCTATCTCATACTCTCCCACCCTCCCCAAACACTCCTACACACCAACACACTCTACTAAATACAAATTTTGAACCAAGTTGCACCGCGCTGTCCGCGGACGTCCGTGCATCCAAGATGGCGGGTGCTACCGAAAATCTGACACGCTTCACGCTCCACACCGTCCAATCATCAAACACGTCGCCTGTCGGCGGACACCATGCAAACTGATTGGCCAATCAGGACACTGTCCGGGGAGCGAACAGGGAAGTGTGTCCGCGGACTGAACACAGATATCACTAATTTTTTATGACCAACTTTTTGGTCATTTTTTAAAAAACTACTGGATGGATTTTCACCAATTCAGCAAAAGCATGCTTTCGGGACCAAACTGCTACTCCTGGTCCAAATTTGGTGAAAATCCGTCCAGCGGTTTGGGCTGTAGGCGCGAGCAAAGTTTTTTCCCCATTCAGTCTATGGGAAAAAAAAGTTTTGGGACCCCCCCTATAACTTTGCCCCCCCTGGACGAAACCTCACTGAACTATGCAAAAGAATTCAGAGCGGGCCATATACATTGTTTGCAAATTTTGGTGAGGATTCGTCCAGGGGGAGCGGAGTTATAAGCCGCACAAAATGTGCTCTTCCTATGGAAATACCAACTTAACCATAAGTACATGGCCACTACTGTGGCCATGTAATATATATATATATTCAGTAAAAAAAACTTTGTTAAAGGGACGTTATGGTTCAAAGTAAAACCGAAAACCCCTGAAATTCGGCAGTTATGGTAAGATAAGCAACCATAACTCGCGCCACCGTGCACTGCTAACACCCAGGACATCAAAGATGACAGCACAAATGTCATTGATGACATCACTGATGACATCACATGGCTGGCTCTCCCTTTTTTCCTTTACTGACATATCTAAGCCACATAGTTTTCTTCAGCAACAGTCAGGAAGTAAAAATTGAAAAGGTACTATATTTGTAGACTTAGGGTCAAGTCATATCATATGAAACATATATATAGCGGAAGGCACAGGCTTGAAAGAGAGCAATCCTTTCTGTGCATGAAGATAATCATTAGAGTTATCAGCACTTTCTCATAGTTTTATTTTTATTACTATACCTTCCCTGTATATGCTCATATTTGTATACATTGTACTCACACTCCTTTCCTTAGGGTTCACTGACATCATTTGATACACATACATACAGTAAGTAGCAGCTTTGAAACAGTGCAATCATTTCTCTGCATAAAGATAATCAGTTAGGTTATGAACTCTTTCTGCTACTACTTCTGCGTTTTTGCTTACTTTTCTGTCTCTGTATATACTCATATGTGTATGTGTTGTTGTCTCTTTGTGTTTTGTCTGTAATAATGTAATTATGTATTAAGTGGGTTTTATTAGCTACTTATTACATGTTTCACAGTACGCAAAACTCTAATAAGAGAGCAGTTATCATTTCATTGTTCTACATGGCAAGATTATAAATATTGCACCTTCCTCATGTATACTGCACACACTGCCTAGGTTTCTGCATGAGTTGCTTAGTTTACTGGATAGAACTTCATAATAGAATGCTATTTATATCAATGCATTGCTTAATGCACTAATTAGTTCATGATATTTATTCAAATGATCCTTGACACTTTTTGGTCAACATTATAAGAATCCCTCCTACAGAGTTTTCATGAAAAGTAAATGCACATGTGATGTCGTCAGTGATGTCATCAATGACTTTTGTGATGTCATCTTTGATGTCCTGGGTGTTAGTGTTAGCAGTGCACGGTGGCGCGAGTTATGGTTGCTTATCTTACCATAACTGCCGAATTTCAGGGGTTTTCGGTTTTACTTTGAACCATAACGTCCCTTTAACAAAGTTTTTTTACTGAATTTGATAGGTTTTTAGTAGCGCAACTTAACCATAACGTCCCTTTTAACAAAGTTTTTTCATTGAATTTCATAGGTTTTTATTAGCGCAACTTAACGATAACGTCCCTTTAACAAAGTTTTTTTACTGAATTTCATATGTTTTTAGTAGCACAACTTAACCATAATACCCCTGACTTTATATACATGTAACAGAGAACATACTGAACCCCTAGCTAGTGATTTCGATGTTCGCGGACTACCGCCATGTCCGCGGACATATCGAAAATCTGAGCGGGGTGAATGTAAATTTAAATAGTGTGCACCATTTCCCCTTTGAGGTTGGCTCTGAAAAGAGCCGTTTTTTGGGGGTTTTTTTGCAGATGCTTGACAGACACCTGTTATTTTGTATTTTTTTTTATTTTTCTTACTTTGCTCCTAAAATCTTCACATAACCTTCTCCAATGCAACCCTTACATTCTAAAAGAGAATGGCATTTCCCATAAAAGACAAGGAAATGCCATCTTCTTTAAATAAACAGCATTACTGGAATCAATATTCTCATTATTACAGAAGAACATACCAGCTCTAAGCATGAAGGCACACATGCCTCGGTTGATTACACACCTAGCATTGTTTTGCTGAGGAAAAAAAACGGAACTATTGTCCCATATTGCCCTAAGTACTAATCCAGAAAAAATTACTTTGGCATTTGGAAGGATGTTCATTACTGCTTGAACCAAGTGTTCCAAATCTGCCAACAAAGTAGGGGCACTGACATAGCCCAAATGGAAAGCACCATAGTGCAAAACTACCAGATGGGGACTGTTCAGCCTGCCCATATCTTCACAAACTTGTTCAATTCCGTGTACATTTCAATCAGGCACAGTGCTCCACAACACCTCCACTCCTTTAACATCAAAATTCTTTGCAACATGCCTGCATTGAGCATACTGTTGTAAACCATGCACAAACATATCTCCAAGCACCAACACCCTGACTTTCTCCACTTCTGCCATCTTCACTACACACAATCTCTTTGAACACAAATCCACAACCTCAACATCTGATTGGCTGATCCCTACAGTCTTCTTCCCATGCTGGATTTGCTGGAAAACACCGGATGTAGCACGCCCTGTCCGCGTAACTCTTAGACAGCCCTTCTACCATTTCCACTTCATTCTCTGTGCCATTCCCTCATTGGATACAGCTAAGCAGGCACACAATACGGAGAACGTCCTCAGAACACCCCCATTTTGTTTATTTTCGAACATTTCAGGACACCGCGAGTGTTATTAGAACACATTCAACTTGTCAGCGAACAATAGGGACAACGTCCTCAGAACACCCCCATTTTCTTTATGTACGAACATTTCAGGACACCACGAGTGTTCTTAGAACACTTTCAGCTTGACAACGAACAATACAGACAACGTCTTCAGGACACCCCCTGCGAACAGTCCAGGACCCCACAAGTCTTCTTAGAACACTTTCAACTTGACACCGAATCCATTCTGTTTATTTACGAACATTCCAGAACAGCCGTGTTGTCCTCAGAAAAATTGAACACAACAAAAGCATCTAGCACATAAAAAAACAGAAAATTGAACCTATCTCATACTCCCCCACCCTCCACAAACACTCTTACACACCAACACACTCCACTAAATACAACACCGCGCTGTCCGCGGTCGTCCGCGAATGCAAGATGTCGGGCGCCACCAAAAATCTGACGCGCTCCACGCCCCACGCGATCCAATCAGCGAACACGTCGGATGTCCGCGGACATCGCGCAAGCCGCTCGGCCAATCAGGGCACTGTCCACGAAGCGAACTGGGAAGTTCGTCCGCAGAGCGAACGGAGATATCACTAATTTTTTTGCCTTACGTTTTGGTCATTTTAAAAAAAACTACTGGACGGATTTACACCAAATTTGCAAAAGCACGCTTTCAGGACCAAGCCCCCACTCCTGCCGCAAATTTGGTGTAAATCCGTCCAGCGGTTTGGGCTGTAGGCGTGCGCAAAGTTTTTTCCCATTATGTCTGTGGGGAAAAACAAAAGTTGTGGGACCCCTCCTATAACTTTGTCCCCCCTGAACCAAACCTCTCCAAACTTTGCAAACAAATTCAGAGTGGGCCATATACTTTTTTTGCAAAGTTTGGTGAGGATTCGTCCAGACAGAGGGAGCGAAGTTATAAGCCACCCAAAAAATGCTCTTCCTATGGAAACACCAACTTAACCATAACTACATGGACGCTACCGCATCCATGTAATATATATATATATATATATATATATATATATATATATATATATATATATATATATATATATATATATATATATATATATATATATATATATATATATAATGGGGGGTTGAGGGGGGGTTTCCCCCCTCATATATGTAACAATTGACCTTCACAATTCAGTCAATTGTGCAAAGGTCAATTGTAATTTGAACAATTGTATTTCGAACAATTTGTATACAACCGTTATCCACCACTATTGGAATGGTGTTGTGTTCTACATTGACTAATGGTGTTGGGTTTAACCCCAACCCCTGCTGTTGGAAATGGGCATTGAGGTGTACATATGCATCTGGATTTTGTAGTTTCTGTCCTCTTTTAATTTTTAAATCAAATGGCAATTGTCGGGTCCATCCTGGGATGGTGACCTCCTCTCCAATTTGAAATTCAACTGCATACGGCAGCAATTGGGCTGACCGAAATGCTGTTTCAGAATCATCATAGCCTATCAGACTGCCCCCTAGTCAGGACCAGGCCTTGTAATTTATAAGGTCCAAATTAATTGAAAACCGATTCAGAATGTCATTGCCTCAATAGAATGCAGCAGGGATATCTCGCACGACCCAACAATTATGCTCTGTGCTTTTGTCACCTATATACATTTTGAGCATACACCTGCTAGTCATGGGAATTGTTGGATCTTTTGGGAGCTTTCTGAACATAGCTTCGCTGATTAAGCTCTTTCCGTTGTTCAGGCACACTCGGGCGAGAACAGACTCCTTCCCCTCATTTAACTGAATAGGGAGGAACAGCTGTTCTCTAATTTTCTGAATGTCAGCTAAACTTTGAGCTGGTTTTTCATCACTTTGACCAGAGAGCTTGAATTTTCAGATTGTGAATTAGTATAAAATTTCCTTCCAGTGTGGAATGCCACTTGAGACTGGACGGAAGGTTGATTTTCAGGAATAGAGAGGAGTTCCCATCACCAGTTTGTTGTCCTGCAGTAATTACTGTAATGTCAGCTATTTGATTATTTTGGATTTTTTTCCAACCATGTGGCATGTGCTATTTAAACTGGTATGGTTGACACTTTGTTTTCATTTTATTGGCTGGTTATTCTGACTCCAGAGGACCTTATTGACACAGTCTATCAGGGGGGATAACCTCTGGAGGAGGTCATTACCTAATGGACATGGGTTCCCCTCTGGAGTCACGACCATGACCGGGTGCTTCACCTTATGTCGCCCAATTTTAATTTCCAGATCCGTAGTCCCCAAGACGGGAATTTCATTCCCGTCAAAATTCTGAAGTTGTCCAGGAAGAGGAGTGAGAGTGAGAGGGATCTGGTGTCTCTCCCCCTTCCTGAATTTAGCTGCTCAAGGCCCTTCTGGACAGACGACTGGCTTGGGATCCAGTATCCACCAGTGCTGAAAATGCACATTGCCCTTGCACTCGGACGGGGGCGTAGAATCTACCTTCTTTCTCCTACAAGGGGCAAAGGTAATGGGCATTTTGGGAAAGCTGGGTGGTCAATTTCTTTATTTTGGACTCCAACACGGTGGGGTTTTGGACATTTGTCTGTGCCGGAGTCTGGGAATCTGTAACAAAAATGTGGCATCCAGAATTATGTGGGATTTCGGAATCCCCTTTTCCCTTTGCCCTGTGCCGCCCCCCTTTACCTGGTGGCAGTCACTGGAACCAGTTTGTGGGGAGGATCCATCCATTAATATTTTGATCTCACAATGACAATTCTGGGGTTCAGGGATGGGTGACTCTGAATCAGTCCCCACACCCATCCAGTCTTCATTCAGGTCTCTTGAGACCCATTTTTCTTTGGAATGAATGCTTCTGTCCCTGAAGGAGAAGATTTTCTTCCCAGAATCCTCCAGGGATTCTTCCCCTTCAAACTGGAGGACACATACTTCCTCCACAAAATTGTTCTTTTTGATTTCTTTATTTCTCCTATCCATCCTCCGTTCCCTGGGTTTTAGGTTTTCGGGGGCAAGAGATTTTAATTCCAGTTCTGGGGTGTCCAGGGGCTTTTCACGGGTGAGGACGGAAGCTGCCTCTAAGGTTTTGCACTCCCCTCCCTCCCGTGTCTCCTCCTCTGGAACCAGTGAGCTGTCGGGGTTCTCTCCCCATCATTGTTATGGGGTGACAGACCCTTGGTTTGAGGAGTTCTGAGCCGCCAGTTTCATCTGAGGGTTTTGTTGAGCCCTCACCATGCGACTCAGATTCTGTGTGAGGTTCTGGACCTGGCGCTCCAGTTGGGACACCAGTTCCAGCTAGTACGGGGGTCTTTGCTCAAACCTAGGTGGTTCTCAGCAAGGGTAACTATCCCTTCTCCCGTAGTACCCTGGCTATTGAGGATTCCCTTGGAAAACCTCGACCGTTGGCCTCCCTCTCACAGATTGGGTGGTCTAGACTCCTGAAAGCAGGGAAAGAAAGCAGTGTTGTCCTGTAGGTTGAGGTTTGGAAGATACCGGGGAAAGAAACTCACCCCGGATTTGGGGAATTACTGCCCTCCTGAGGGCTGGGGGAGTCCATACGTACCCCAGGATAGGTTTGTTGCCCTTATATCTGGGACTGATATAATCAGCAGAGTTAGGGGTCACATTGGTGGGATTATTTTTAGGCCCCCCATTTCTAGATCCAAAATGAGGGCAGCCTTCGCCTCTGCCACCTTAGCAGCAACGGGGTGTTGTTTGGTTTGGGGGGTTTTGTTTGGTTTTTGTTTTCTGCAGGTTTTTGGAGCTCATAGATCTGGGTAGCCTGCTCTATTACTGAGTCCAGAGTGCTGTTGTCATGAAGATCCCTTACCAACTGGGTCATTATATATTTTGGGAGCACATGGAAATAGGTGGTTATGAATTCTCTACTATTTGTGCGTACCCGTATAGTGGTTTGTGGGAAGGCGCTTTTAAGTTCCTGCACAAATTCTCTTGGGGCCTGATCCTCTCCGCATTGCAGATTGTAAGCCTCCTGATTTGTGAGCCTCCTGGGGGTTTCTGTGGTCGGAAAAGTGCTTCAAGATGGCCACCTTATAGGTGGACCACCTTCAATGGTTCTGGTCTTCCAGTCCCGAAAAGAAGCTGGAGTACTCCGGAGAGAATATCCATTTGGCATAGTCTATGCAGTTCTGCCTATTTTTCATGTGAAAAGAGTCCATCATTTGTTCATATAGTTCCAGGTGCTCCCAGACAGAACATTTAGCATTTTTGTGATACAGGGTTATAAAATTCCTAGTAGCCTTAATCTGCCTAATAGGGTCTTTCACCACAGCTCTCTTTTGTTTATTGGCCTTCTTTTACCACGTCACCCGAGTTCACTCGCCCTCAGACTCAAAGCTGCTACTGTTTGAAGTCCCCTCTTTATCTTCTAGGTGCTCCCTGATTCTTTGAGCTTGTAATTTGCTCTCAGAATGGTGGGGTCTTGTTGCTTCTCCCCTGTTGTACCTTGGGCTCTCTGAGTCTCTCCCCTTAGACTCCCTCTTTCGCACAGGAGAGTGGCCTTCTGACTCCGCTGTGCTTCCAAGGTTGGTGGAGAATCCCACTCACTGCCCTGTTTGGATTGAGGTTTTTAGAATGCTCTTTTGGAGCCTCAATTCATGCTGTTTTTCTGCAAGGTGAACCAAATGGTTCCTTTGTAAGTGATGCTTCTGTAGGTCAACCTCCCTGAGTTTCTTCTCATAGGAGTCTTATTGATCAGATATTTCAGCCATAACATCTCGGGATCTGTACAGGTACGCCCGTCCATCAATCTCTGATGGGCGGTGACCTGCTTTGTTCAGTCAGGCTGGACCTACATGAGTCCGGCTGCCTCATGCTTGCCAGTTCTTGTGAACCAGTGGACCTGAAGTCAGCAGTGTCTTGCGCATACAAGGCGTTAAATGGGTTTCAGGCCCTTAATACAGAGGGTACCACACTGTGATCAGAGGTTGCCCTGTCCCTCTCTACTTGTTCGGGGTCCCTCAAGTTTGGATTTAGCCTAGCATACTCTTTTTCTAACTGCTCAAGTTTCTCCTTCTCACCCCCTATTTCCCAACGGTAGGCAAAGGCCTGAGTCTTTAGCTCTGCTATGAGGAATTGACTTACTTCTATGACCTTTTCTTGAGCTGCTACCTGACTCTGAAGTCCACTGTTATCCTCACAGAGGGTCTCAGTGTCTTTTTGTGCTGCCTGTATGGTCTGGGAATTCTGAGCCAATTTTTGTTGCAGGAAATTCATCTCTTGATTTAGCAAATTTTTAGCTTGGGTGCTCTCTTCTAGAGAACCTTCCACTTGTCCGGTGTGCCCCAATAACTTTTCATATTCTACTTGTAGTTCATTGAGTTTCTGCAGGTCTAACTCTCTTTTTGGTAAATCTGTTTTTAGGTTGCTCACTTCCTGACATAGGGCATCTTTTTCTTGATACAGGTAGCCCCTTTGTTCAGCCAGGTCATCACGCTGTTGTTTGAGGGTACATTAAGTCTGGCATTTTTGGTTAAATTCTGTTTGGAAGTGGAGTCCCATTACGGGTTAATTGATTATTCCCATCTTCCAATTTGTCCACCTGTTTTAATAAAGTGGTTATCTGCTCTGAACATGCTCTGTTATATTTTATTTGTTGATTCAGCTTCTCAACCTTTTCCTGACACTCCACTTTTAATGCATCTAATTGGACCTCTTGGTCTGAAATTATTTTGTTGTTCTAGAGCCAAGACCTCTTTTAGCTAGTTGATGTAGTTTTCAAATTCTACCTTAGAATCTTAGCTCTTTTGCAATTTTTCTTCTACTAGTTTTAGTTCAGTCTGGCTATGGTTTAAACACTCAGACTTGTTTTGCACAAGGGTTCTATTTTCTTCATATTTTTCCTCCATAATCCCCATGTGGAGATATAGGTAGGCTGTGAATCGGACCATTTTAATCTGTTCCTCTTTAATGCTTGGAGTCATATACAGTTCGTTCAAGGCTTGATGTAACAGGCTACCGTTTCACCACACATCCATTTTCATGGCAGTGTCCTGTTGCATCATTTCTTCAAGCCATCTTTCCCCATTTTGCTCTGCCTATTCCCCTCTGACAAATAATTTGTGCAGAAGCTGCTGCCAAGCCATGTTTATCTGTACTGTGGACATTACGAAGAGTGTTCTTCCTTTATAAAATTACTTATATAAGGGTAACCTATATTCCGTTGCTTTTTGTCTAGTTCAGGGTTGATTTTACTTTATTTTTACACACATGCCTGATACATAGGGTCTAGGTTTTGGGAAGGCGCTTTTACAGTGCAACACAGTTTTCTAACCCCACAAGGTATTGCTACCTTGCAGGTTAGCCTGCTGTGTTAAGCTGTCATGGGTGGAAACACTATCTCAAATCCCGGAAAATGAGCCGCCACATTGTTAAGGTTTTAAAGAGGCGTCACACTCCAGACCAGGACTCTTGATACTGGCCAAGGATGCAGCACACAATCAAAACACTTTAAAATTTATGAATTTGGATTCAGCTTTGAGAAGGCAGCCAATCGTCTCACACCCCCCTTGACGTACTCCCCGTGTCACAATGGACCATGAGCCAGGCCGGTGTGTGATAATGAAATATATATTTATTTTAATTTGGAACACATTCAATATGGGGCAGCAATCACAAGTGTGGTGATCATTACACTGTCAAATGACAGAACACGCTTTATTAGACCTTTTAACATAAGATACACAATGCACAATTGAATAAAAGCAAGATTACTTTCCGGGTCTTATTTTCAGATAGCACCACAGTTAGTATTTCCCCCTGCAACACTCCCTCAAACCCCTCTTAACCAAGTTTTGTGTGGATAGAGAGGAGTAGCACATATTCAGGTATACTAGGCAATAAACAGAATGAAAATTCGACCTTGCACCCCTGAACGGGAGGCAAAATCGGATTGAAAACACTTGAAATTGAGGAAAATAGCACTCAGAATTACTAACTAGTTATTTTACATGTGCGGTTGAATGAATGAGGTAGAAATGCACATGGCTGGTTTGATAGTGTAAGAACACTGTCAACCTACAATGCAATGTACTAACAACTGGCATACAGTTCAGAAAATCGATTTTGGAAGGAAAGCACAGTGCAGCAAAATCACGCGTGGAGAAAATGCAATTGCTTAGTTTCACGGGTTTAAAATAGCAAAACGGCTTGGAAAATGGGTTAAACAGACAAAATCAGAATGTGGTTTTGATGCTAAGGTACAAAGGCACACCACAGGTGTAATATGAAAGTGAAAGGGTACCTCTGGATGGATGACAGTATGAGATTCCTAAAGGGAAAGGAAACTCGGTTTTTAAATGGAACAATTTCAGGGGACAACTCGGTTTTGTAGGTAAAGTAATTTTTTTTTTACTGAAACTATATTTTAGTAACTAGGTTGTTAAAGAAAGACATGGTTATGTGAGGAGGTTACTTGCAATGACAACCTATCCACTCCGCATTCAGCTCTATATGGGAATTAATTAAATTATTCAAAATAGTACTAAGGACCTACACAAGGAATGAGTTGGAAAGAATGGCGCTAACACTTGGAAATTAACTCCGATTTTCGTAAGGACAGAATACAAAGAGGATTCGGACAATTGTAAGGATTTACTGGGATATTTATAGGATTTCTATGGGATTGGACCTACTACAAGGTAACAAAACAAGGGATGCAGATTTTTGGTTGCATGGGAAGGTAATATTTACAACAAGTACTTGAATGGGGTAGTTGGGACAGCAAACCGGGTTTCTAGACAGCGAGGCAAGACCTGATGTTTGGGCTCTCCTAAAATGGGACAGCTGGGCCTAGTCTGGTCATGGTAGACAGCAAGGTGCATCAGCTGGGCTAGCAGGTAGTGGGGCAAAGCCGGTCTGGTCACAGGATACTCCCAAAAAGGGTACCACAGCCTTTCCCCCTTCCTCCCTGAATTATAGGGATGTTAGTAGGGTTTTAATTCTGGATCAGTGGTTCTGCCTGGATAGGGTCAGCAAGCTCTGGCCTGGCTTCTGGAATCTGGAACTTTGCAGGGTGAATGTGGAATGCATGGATCTCTGAATGTTGATTTATAATTGCTGGATTTTCTTGAATGTCTGTCCTTCTGGAATCTGTCTCTGGAGTCTGTGTGTGTCTGTAATCTGTACCCCTGAGCTTTGAATGTCTCTTTATAGGCCGGATGACATCATAGTATTTTTTACTATGTTGGCTGAACTAAGCTAGACATACCTCTAAATCGGATAGGTCAAGCTGAAATGTCTCCTCCTTCCTCTAAGGAGATTGGACCGAAGGAGGTGACTCAGTTTTTAGGGTTGGCGTTTTAAGGTGTACTTTTGTTTCACCAAGAAACTTTTGCCAAAATAAGTTATGGAGCAAAACACTTATTTTTACACATGTCATCAGCGGGAAAATTAAATAGGCAGACTCAATGTTTTACAAGAAGCATACTGATCCAACTCCCAAGACGGTGTGATGCTGTTTAGTCCTTCTGGCAATCTTTTGCCATTTCCCTGGAAAACATCCACCTAAAATTCTACAATTTTGTACATATATGCATATTATCACTGGGCATGTTATCATTAATTTACAATTTAAATTGGAGTTCGGGACACGAACACAAAGAAACCAGAGGAAGTTTCAGGAAGCTATGGGCAAAAGGAGACTCAAGGATGTATTCATCACAAACCAGAAATGGGGATAGGTGCTTCAACTGTGGTTGGGAGATTATTCAAACTCCAGAAATTGTCCAGCGATTGGACAGAAGTGTGGGAACTGTGGAATGAAAGGGCATTTCCAGTTGTGTGTAGACGTAAGAAAAGGATATCGGTTGTGCAAGAAGATGAAGAGTAAGACGAGGAAAGAGTGATAGTGATTTGTGAACCTCTAGGGAAGGAGCTAAGGTGCCATGTTGCAAAATTATCCTATATAATTGGAAAGTAAAGGTCATGGTCGACAGTTGTTCGCCATACACAATCATTACCAAAGGAACTTGGCAAAAACTAGTGAGCGAAAGTCTTAGGAGTACTTTCAAAACTCCAGACATAAAGAATCCAGGAGGATTTGAAGGATCTAAAATTCAGATAAAGGGCTGGTTCACCAGCATTGTGCAGTTCAAGGGTCGCCAGGCTCAGGTAAAAGTGTATGTAGCAGAGAAGGGGTGAACGTAATTGGATGGAGAGACCAAGCGGCACTGTGTATCAGGTTAAACCCATGTAAAGACGAACCTATCTTACTGGTAAAAGGCAACAATGAACAGATAAAAGGAGGAGACAAAGTTATGGAAGACGTATTCCAAATGAAGTTGAGACCGCTTAAGAATTTTATGTACAAAATAAATCTGAGGAGAGATGCAGTACCAGTGGCTCACAAGAGAGCCAGGACCATACCAATTGCCCTGATTGACAAGGTAGAACAAGAGTTATAAAGGCTTGAAAATTAAGACATTATAGAGAAGATCGAATCATCACAATGGATAAGTTCCATCATTGTGACTTTGAAGAAAAATGGGAAATTGAAAATATCCGTGGATCTGAGGGATGCTAATAAGAACATCATTGTAGACACATACCCATTGCCCATGATTTCAGAAATGCTAAACTGCATTGAGGGTGCTGATACTTTTTCCACATTAGATCTATCGAATGCCTACCATCAGATCGCACTGACAGAGGATTTCAGGGACATCACAGCTTTTATCATGCCTTTTGGATTATATCGCTACAAACGGATGCCCTTTGGATTGGCATCCGCAGCAGCTGTTTTTCAAAGAACTATGACGCACACGCTGAAGGGTCTGAAAGGAACATTAGTATATCAAGATGACATCATTGTTTTTGGAAAAGGCGCTGAGGAACATGATCGCAGATTGAATGATGTACTAGATAGATTGGGTACTAAGGGTCTGACTGTTGAGAGGCAAAAGTTCAAATTTAAAGTTAGTGAGGTAGAATACTTGGGACATGTGGTGAATGGTGAAGGGTACAAACCCAAGGTAGAGGTTAAGAAAGCTATCAGAGAGTGTCCTGATCCGAGCAACAAAGATGAGTTTAGATCGTGTTTGGGTTTATGCAAATATTACAATAGGTTTGTACGAAATATTGCTAGCATAACTGAACCATTAAGGAGATTGATGAAGAAGGATGTGAAATTTACATGGGATAGACAATGCAAAGATGCAGCAAATTTCATAAAGAAGAGTATCAGTGAGACTGCAGAGTTAGGAGGTTTTGTTTTTGGCAGACAAACTAAGCTCATAGTAGATGTCAGTGGGACTGGGCATGGGGGGTGCTATCTCAAATATCAGATCGGGGACAAGGAAAAATCATAAGTCATGCATCTCGCATGATCACAGGTAGAGAGGGTACGACACTCAGTCATAGAGAGGGAACTATTCGCCTGTGTATGGGCAATTGGATATTTTAGAAAATATCTGTGGGGAGGCAAGTTTTTGGTGCAAACTGATCATAAACCATTAGTGGAGGTTTTATCAGTGAAGGGCATTTGCAAGGCATCTCCAAGGTTGGCCAGGTTAAGTCTCAAGTTATAGGATTACAATTTCTTGGTGAGATATGTTCCAGGAAAGAGAAATGTAGTGCAGATTTTTTATCAAGGTTACCCTTGGTAGATTGTAATAAGGGGACAAAAGAAGAAACAGAAGTGGTAGCTGCTGTATTTGAAGTGACATCTAGAGAAGTATGGTTGGATTAACTAGGAAAAGATCAGGTCTTGTCTAAAGTCATTGAATATACCAGGTCAGGTTGGCCGGAAAGGAAAAAATTAGATGAGGAATGTTTGACATTTTGGGAAGTGAGGGACGAGTACTCAGTGGATGAGGAATTATTGTTAAGGAATGACAAAGTAATCCCTCCCCAAGTTTTGCGGATGGCGTTAATAGAAAAAGCACATCAGGGGCATCCTGGCATTTCAGGTACAAAGGTTAGTGTCAGAACCAAATATTGGTGGTCAGGAGGGGATTTGGCAGTAGAGAGGTTTGTAAGAGATTGTTGGCCTTGCCAGAATAGCGATAAAAGTTGCAAAAGTTTCAAGAGTGTGCCCATTAAGATACCTTAGGTGGAGTGCCCATGGGAGAAATTAGGTATTGATATAGTAGGACCATACGGGAATTTCATTCAAGGAAGGAAGTTTGTGATTGTGCTGGTGGCTTACTATTCTAAGTGGATAGAAGTGAAGCTGGTGGATAAAATCGATACTACAGAAATAATAAGATTTTTGTTGCAAATCTTTAGAAGGGAAGGTTTTCCAAAATGCATAATAAGTGATAATGGAGAACAATTTAAAAGCAAAGAAATGTTGGATTTTGCAAAACATTTAGGAATTGAATGGAAAATTTCATTGTTGTACCATCCCCAGATTAATGGGATGTCGAGAGGTTTCATAGAGTCATAGCAGAAACTATAGAATTGGCTTTGCGCAACAACATGTCTGTAGAAGATGCCCTGAGAGATAGAATTTGGAGTAGTAGAGTTTCTATTAGAAGAGAATCAGGAAAATCCCCTTTTGAATTAATGAGAGGCAGAATTCCTAACACTCTATTAAACCCTGGTTGGGTTAATTATAGAGGGAGGAGGCAATATTATGAGAGTGATGATGGCCAGTTTCAGGAAAACAAGTTGAAAATTGTTCCAGGCGATTTGGTGAGAATAAGGAAGGGGTGTGTGGTGAGAAAGGGAGAATCCAAATATTCTGACCCAGTAAAAGTTAAGGATGTGTTTAGATGTGCAGTCAGAATTCAGGATGGAACTGTTTGGAATATGGATAGGGTGAGTATGTGGAGATGGTCAGAAAGTGATAGTGTTGATGGAGGAAATTAAAAGAGGAGAAGAAGAGCCATTGAACTATTTGATGATCTGTTTGCGCAGTTTCTCTCTTTCCTTTATTATCATGTTGGTGTGCTGGTCATCATCAGTTGGCATCAAGGGGTGCATGCTAACCATTTCGATCATTTCGTCTGTAGTGCGTGCCTTCCTGGCCTTCCAAAACCTTATTACAATCAATACAGCTGCAGCCAGTATTATGCATCCAACTATTACCTTCAGCCCGTCTGACAGCCATGATGGCATCCATGACCATAATAATGAAAAACAGCTATTATCCTTCTTTACTCCTTTACTTTCTTCCATCATTTTGGAGTGCATCTGGGCCAGTTGTGATACTGCTTCAGTAAGTGTACCATTATCTGCATCATTAGCAGGAATAAATGTGCACCATGATTGTCCTATTTTTGCACAAACTCCTCCTTCCATTGCTGTGAGAATATCCAGTACATATCTGTTCTGTAGTGCTACCATTCTTACCGCTCGCAGCTCCTCTTTTATGGCATTGAATCCGTTTACTGTTGAATTAATCGTCATCATTAGTTCCCATTGGGTGATCTGGAGCCATTTAGCGTTTGCATAAGCTTGTAGTCCTGGGTGTATTATTGACGAGAAGAACATTGCAGCCCTGCTGAATAATCTATGTTCTGGTGGAATAGAAGTGAGTGCTGTTTCGGACCTTCCCCACAGGTAGTTTCCTGTCAGGGGTTCTCCTTGTCTTTTTATCCTTGTTAGGACGTTATTGTTGTTGTTGTTCTCTCCCTCCTGTGGTTGTACGGATCTCCTCTTCCTCTTGTTTCCTTCATCCATTTTGGGGAAATTGGCCATGTTCACATGTTTTTAGGCACCACTAGTGATGGTACGCTGATGTGTACTATTGTGCATATACCATTCCACAACGGAGGCAAGGTGTGATATGCCTTATCTCCGCAGGCCCAATAGTGATCCATTATTACTGCCGTTCCAGCACCCCCCTCTGGTAGTTCTAACACGCTTCCACAGTTGGTGTTATATCCCACCTCCACATCTCCTCTGTGTTGGTAGCATAACTTGGGCGCGGTCAGCGGTAGTATGCTTATTGGCTCTTCATCCTTCTCCATCCATGTCAGCATGGGTACGTATTTGCCCCATGTCGTACAACATCTGTCGTTGTGTTCCTGTATGGTGGTAATATTTTCTCTTGTTATCATGTTGCTACCGACCACTCCTATTTCCCATTCATTGTTCATGTATACCTTCCCTGTTATTGTTATCAGTGGCCTTTCCCAACATCCTTGTATACCAGGAACTTCAGTGGCGTACCAATCACATGGTAGGTATTTTAGTGTTATCTTCTTTGTTTCTCCCTTTTCAGGGCCACTCGTCATGTATCTGAATGCTTCGCCGTGTAAGCTGCTCTTATGGTAACTCAAATATGACTTGAGGAAATTGTTTTCGTATGGGTATGTGTCTCTTGTTTCCCACTGCATTCTCACCGCCGTCCCTTAAAATCGTCCTCTCGTTTGAAATAGTACCAGATATACTATACATCGCGCCGTCTTTTCCTGTATTTCTGTGGCGGCGAATGCCCGTGAAGCGCTCATGGCATATGGGATCAATGAGCACACATAACAGCTATCTTCTGTTGTCTGCTTTCCAATTTGGGTCATGTTCTGGTACCACATGTTGTTTGAGACGTGTGCTGAATCTGTTATGTAATTATCAATACCTCTGTTATCAGTATATGTGCTGCGTTTAACTCTACTTCCCTTATCCGTAGGGTTGCTAGTACCACCTGACGTCATACCTGTTGCAGCCGTGGGAGGGGCATGTTAGTCTTGGGTGCAGCCATAATATTGATAGCATAACTTTTCTGCCATACAGAGGCAGCCAGCACACCAGTGATGACCAATACTCCTATCATTTTTATTACAAGAGCTAGTCTCACCGGCATTTTGCTCTTACCTTGCTGCAGTCCGGCAGCTTATTCTTTCGATGTTAAAGGTGCCCGCCTGAAAATCCTCAATACGCTTGTTATTATTGTTAGTCGTTGTTATTATCAAGTAATCGTTCAGTGCCCAGGCGAAGAGTTGTTCCCACGCTAATCTTAGTGATATATCTCTTAGAGCTGGTAAGTGCTCGTGAAGATGGGGAAATGATTGTTCTATGGCCAAAACAAATGCGGTGTAATATACGCGTACCCTCCTTCTTTTTAGGTACTTTGGTCTTCTTATATGATATACAAATTGGTCTGATAGGGCTTCAGGGGTGTTATCATCCGTGGGCAGCATCTACTCCTGGGCAGAGCACACTGTTAGTTACTTATTTTCTAAACAATACAATTATACACGGTACCTGCATGTGCGAGAGAAAAAAAAAATAGAGAAAACATACAAGTGTTTTATATGTGTGTGCAATACCCAAGTTTGTTATACAACGTCCTTCAATCGGGGGTGACCTTAGAGGGGAGGGGGCTGGGGCTCAATTGGGCAGAAGTTTGTTTACTTTGTGATCTCGTGACCATGGGATGGGCTGTGGGCAAGCGTCCAATGTCTATGGCAGTAGTTGCTTCTGGGGAATCTGGGGGGTGATCAGGTGTAGTGACACTACTGTCATCAGCTGTGGTCGATGTCTCCTTCTCTGTAGCCGATGCTGTTGATGTCGTTGCTCTTCCAATGGCCCTGTCGTTAACGCTAAGGCGGATCTGGAGTTTGTAGATCTTTACGTCGTGTAGGTGATTCCAGGCACGCTTATCCTGCAATTTCACCGCTCTGGTAGCTGCCTCTTCTACCAAATGAGGACCAGTAAAGCATGGGCCGTTCCACTTTCTATTAAAGTTGCAAAGTAGCACATGGTCTCCTTTAGCAATAGTGCATAGTCCTTCCTTTCCCAGTTCCTTGTTGGTGTCTTCTTGTTGAGAACTCTTCGACCCGCCCTGCGTGCGCTTGAGCTGTTGAGATCCAAACGCAACACTAGTAATCAAAGAAGACAAATATTGATACATTTCGTCACCAAGAACAGTTGCAGTGTTTTCATGGTCCGTGAATACTCTTGATGTAGGCGTTAGAGGAAGGCGCATTTGATGTCCTGTCACCACCTCGTGGGGAGTGAGGTGGTGGTCAGACCCTGGCCTATTCCTTAGCTCAAATAGAGCCAGCGGAAGACAGTACAACCAGCTCTTCTTGGTTGTCTGCTGAATTTTTGCGATTTCTTCTTTTAATAGGCCATTCAGGCGTTCACATACACCGCTGGCCTGCGGGTGGTATGCACATGCAAATTTATGTTTCATACCCAGCAAGGACGTGATGTGCTGAAACATTTCATTAGCAAAGTGTGGCCCATTATCTGACCGCAGCACTTCGCACACACCCCACCTGGGAAAGACCTCTCTCACTAAAAATGTTGCTGCTCTGAACGCATCCGCGTGTGAGCAGGGTCCGGCCTCAATCCACCTGGAGAATGGACATACCACTACAATCATATACCTATGTCCTTGACATACATTGATCATATCAACGTAGTCAATATGAATGTGTAGGAAGGGTCCCACTAGCCGGGGTATAGTACCTTTTATCACTTGCAGCGTGTGACCGGCCGTAAACTGTTGGCATGTGAGGCAATTGCTGATGAAATTTGTTACATGAGAATTTAACTCGGGGCAGAACCAATATTCCCTAATTCGTGCTGAAATTACTTCCTTTCCTGTATGTGCTGGATGATGGAGCTGGGCCAGGGCGGTGTTCAACAGTGCCAATGGCATGACCACCTTTCCGGTGTTATTTTGACGCCACAGTGCGTCAGTTGGGGACATCGTACATCCATTTTTTACCCATAGTTCCTTTTCTGTCATTGATGCGGCTGCCTGTAATTCCATTATCTGTGTTGTGGGGAGATGGGTGTACCCTTCTTTCATCATCATCTGTTTTGCCATTCCCCCCCTCTCCCTCTTTCTGACTCTGGGGGGTTCCATATTTCACCAAAGTATGCCGCATGCTTGGCATGTGCGTCTGCTGTTTCATTCCCTTTCGAGATATGGTCGTCTCCATTAGTGTGTGCCGGGCATTTAACCAAAGCTATCTCTTGGGGATCATTAATTACTTCAATTAATTCTGCTAACAAAAGAGCATGTTGCACTGGGGTGCCATCAGCTCTCCTAAACCCTCTTCTCTGCCATTTTATCAGCCCAGAGTGGACGGTTGACGTGACATATGCGCTATCACAATATATAGTAACTCTTTTGTCAATGCTTTCCTTCAATGCCAAGATCAGTGCAACCAATTCCGCTGCTTGAGCCAAATAATGCTGTGGTAACTGCACGCATTTCACCGGGACAAACATCAAATCTTCTGTCATTTTTACAGCAGTGCCTCCAACTTGTCGGGGTGTTATCCCGGGGTCGGCTGAGCCGTCCGCGGACCTCCGGGCTGGGAGGCCCCAACTCCTCCCGTGTTCGCCAAAATGAGTATGACAAACACACAAGAAGCAAGGCGGTTCTGCTGTTTATTAAAACAACGGCAGGGATGGGTCTAGGATCGTACGCGTCCATCCAAACTCTCAAAATTCGTGGGGCTTGCAGGCCCTTTTTGCCGCAGTATGACGCGCTACTTGCGTCACCTGGGAAAGTTAGCGAAAAAACCTATTGCCACTCCGGATTGGTTCCTCGAGTGGTAGGGTTAGTATAGTATACATATAGAGAGCAATATTAGTGGTTAAGGTTGAGTCAGGTGGTATACTTGGGTTGTCCCTTCTATTGGATAGTTGAGAATTGTTACACGAAGACCCCTAATGATTGGCTAATGTTAGTGGCGTCAGTGATGAGTGCCCTCATGTTCTGATTGGTCCTCCCGCTAGCCCCCCAGTCTGGGACCATCGTTGTTCCCATCTCTCGGTGTACCTGTCACTAGCAACAATGTGTAACTATGTGTTTGTGCAGACAATGTACGGGTTTGCTCATAGGCCTGAGAGCAGGCCATTCCCATCGCTGTAGGTGTCCATCTAGTCATTTCACTGTTGCAACATGTGTCCCAGGCGTGGGATCCAGGCGACTTCTTCCTTGTGGGTCTGGCACTTTGTCAGGTCGGCTTGGTCACGTGTGGAGAGTCCGTAGCTGGGGCGGAATTCTGCACATTTAAAGTTGTATTTTGCATCTGTGTGCTTGGCTTTGCTTACAGGTGTGACCTTGGCGCCGGCTGGTAGCATACGAGTTGCAACATCGCCCCCTTGGCTGTGATCTCTCGCTGGGCTCGTTCTGCGTGATCAGCACTTGTACTCTCGCTCATTCAGTGTTCATGGCGGTTCTTGCTTGCGGCCTACTTGGGCCTGGTTCATGGGTGGGGATGTGTAATGCACGGCACCTGTGTTGCGGTTTGACATGGCTTCACAGCAGTATTACGTCTTCTTTATATTCTCATCACGATGCAAGGGGTGGGAGAAGCGTCAGCAAGCGTATACGCGAGTGCTTTATGCGTCTTACGTTTCTGCGTTACTAAAAAAACCTATGTGAAAAATAATAAAGATGCGCATCAGTGGGTGTATCCGTCACCTACGTCATAGCACTGAATATATTCTTTGTGTAGGTTGGTGCGTGAGTGACCAGTGTGCATGGTGGCACGTGTGTTCTTGGCAGTTGGTTAGGTCATTATGGCATCTCTAACGATGTGGGTGCTTGTTGTTAAGGTCTTAGTCGAGTTCATCCATGCCGCAGGTGTCGGCTTGAGTAGGGCAGGCTGGTGGGCATATCCTTATGTTCTTGAACCAGGGTATTTTGTCATCTGGTAGATAGACAAATTCATCTTGTGGTGGGTGTCTGGGCCGCGATCCTCTAGGCCATGGTCGCGAGGAGATTGGGGGGAGCTTTTTCTCCCATTCTCCCACTTCACAGGATTTCAAACATTAGATGAAAGAAATGGCTTGCGCACGTGTGAAAAAGAAAAATTACTTTAAAAGGCTACAGTGAAAAGATAGCACTGCTCACACAGAAATGTCAGGGTAATATGCTTTGGGGGGTTGACTAAGGCAATATACATTATGTTTCCACCCACAAGACTTCATTCAACTTTGAAGAGGCACAGAATACCGGGAAAAACAGCTTGGCTAATGCAGGAAACATCACAATTAAAAGCCCTGCTTCCCACTGGAAGTCGCACCTACAAATGAATCATCCCACAGTCAATGTGATGTCACTTGAAGGCAGGGGCTCAGGGATTTCAAAGAAAGCAAGTGTGGATAAAGCTTGACTAGGAGATGTGAGCTCCTTCCTGCACCCACAATCAGGAACCAACTGACAACTTCAAAGGGGGGGTCATAAAGCTCTGGTCATCGTCTGTGGGGGGACAGATCCTCCCAATTGACATTAAAGGACTGATTACATTTTTAGGCATTTTTTGCAGAAATTAGAATGAGAAATAATTTCATTTTATGCTGTTTTTATGTAATTTCCAGGCGGTTTTAAAGCGATAAAGTGCATTTTTCTAGGACTTTGGAGACTGAAATGGCCAGTTAGAATGGTTTTCTGGCTGATCAAAAAATGGGACAAATATGACAATTGGTGGAAAAATAGAAAATGAAATTATGAACATGCTTGATCATTTGCAGAGTTATGACTGTTATACATGTTGTGAAAAGGACACAAATGTGCTACCGGGCTAGGCTACATCACACGGAGCAGGCGATTGGCTTACCCAATTCCCCATGACCAATTAAAACCACTAATCGTATTCATATAGCAAGGGGCTATCGAATTATGAAGTTATGAGACATAACTGTTTTTTGTCAAAAAGTGGCCAAGAGAAAAAGGAATAGTAATAAATGCAGACAGACAGATGGTTCTCTCTTCCCTTGAGCCAATCATGCCTGGGGACAAAGAGAGGATAGTAAACTGTCCTATCTGAGCGGTAGGGGTAATTACAGAGTACTTCCCATAGATTGTACAGTGAGTGAAGTCATTTGTGCTGTATAAGTGGGACTGTACTAAGTCAGGAGAAACAACGATATCTGGGGAGACAGGAGAAGGAGGACAGAGAGAAGGTGGCTGTACCTTACCATCTTTGAAAGTGCATTGACCAGACCCCTTGCCTAGCTTTCCAGAGTGTCCTAGGACACAGCTGGCTTTTCAGAATCCCAAACCAGGGCAGAGTGCAGTGACCAGACCCCTTGCTTAGCTGTTCAGAGTGTCCCGAGATCCAGCTGGCTTTCCAGAATACCAAATCAAGGCTTACTGTGTAAGTAGTAAATAACCCCAACCCTAAGTTGTATAAGCCCTTAGTTTTACAGCATTGCACCGAATAATTCCCCCTTAAAAAACCCATATTTCTAGGGTAATTCAGTCACCTTCCCATAGAATAATCTTTGTTTAGCCTGTGTATGTTAGCATATTCCCTTTGGTAAACCTCTCAGTGGCCCTCATTACAAGTCAGGCGTTAAGGGGTTAACGGCGCCGTAAAGAGCGTCGGCGCTGTTAAACCCTTAACGCCTGATTACAAGTGTCCCTTTGCGGGTTGGTGTTTAACGCCTGCTTTTAGCAGGCGTTAAAAATCCAATCTGCAAAGGGACTTTGGAGCTAATTACGGCACCGTAATTTACGGTGCCGTAATTAGCGCCTTCCCCATTCCCATTATGCCCTATGGGGGCAAAAATGGGAATGGGGAAGGGGCCATGGTGAATGGGGAATTACCGCCCCGCCAACCTTGGAATGGGGTGGTAATTCTGCCATCCACCATGGCGGAGTCGGTGAGTTACCGGCATGGACAATGGTGCTATTAGCACCATGGTCCACCGCCAGGGTCGTAATGAGGGCCAGTGTCTGGGTCAATCCTTAGCATATTTTTAAGTAAATCAATTAATCCCCCCATTGAAATTCACAGTACCAGATGATTGAAATTTGAAATAAACCACCTTGTCCCTGGTGTCTTTCTTTGATTATTATAGTCATTAAAGTGTTGCCCCAAAGGATTTAGTCTCCTTTTAACTGAAACCCGAGTGTGTCTGTGTATTGTGTGCATCAACCCACAAATTCCTGTTTGCATCTGTCCTATTAAAACCCCAAATCGTAGTCCATTGAGAGCAATCCCTTTTGCCACAAATCTATCTGTTATGTGCCTCTGTCCTTGTCATTGAAAATCGATTTTCCTATTATGAGCTAAACCCCTTCCCTGAGCTGCCAGTCATTATAAATCCAGTGTATACCGAAGTTCCGTTTGCCATTGTATGTTTCCCTTTTGCATTTACATTCTCCCAAAACCGATTTTCCCATTTCATCCCTACTTTGCCCTGGTGTGCTGATAAGTATTATGTAAGCTTCCATATCTCCTCAAGTGTACGCAACACGAATGTCCTATCATTCTCTCCCTTAGCCATTGTGAGTAATAATCAAAATCCCATTCTGCCATTTTTCTCCAAAAACAGGTTTTCACTTTCTTTGCTGGCTTCCCATCTTGGGGTGGTGGGCTTTACCCCATATCTGACATTCTCTCTCTATTCCTACTCCTTGTCACTGCCTTCTGTTCAAAGGAATCAAGTTAGCTGATGTTTGGGGGTGGGTATTGCAGGGGGGAGTGCTAAACCGGGGGTGTTAACTCTTTGTAAAATAGTTCTTTTTCTATGTTGCCATTTAAGATTGTGTGAATTGTAACAGGATATCTCAACCTTATTGTTTTGTAGAGATCAGTGCATTTGTGTTACCACAACATTGGTGGCTGTCCAATTGTTTGATTTTCCTTAATTAATACATATCTTATTGATACACACCGGCCTGATTCCTGGTACATTGTGACACAGGGTGCTTGTGAGGTTGGGTGTGAGACGAGTTGAAGGCCTACTTAAAGAAAAACAACCTGTGGTTTATTAAAAATAAAAAGCACTTTATTGTGCGCCTAATTCATTGTTGGGAAAGGAGTCCCTGGCTCCAGTGTGTCGTGTAATAAAACCATGACAAAGTGGGGGCTCGTACCGGGATTGAGACAAGAGTTTTCACCCGTGACAGTGCAACACAGCAGACTAACCTGTTGACGGTAGTGTTATTCTTAGTAGCTAGGAAGCTGGGTTGCACTGTAAAGGTGCCATCCAAAAATGTGTACCCTAGGTATCAGGCCTGTGTCTCAAAATCAAATATTGTAACCATAAACTAGGAAGGAGCGGGGTGGAGATTTTGCCTTTCCATAGATAACTAAAGGAAGAACACTTTTCATAATGAGCACTGTGCAAATGAATATTGCTCGACGGCACCTCCTATCCAAATTGTTCATTCAAGGGGAATGGACAGAACAAAAACATTAAGCCTGGCAAGCTAGAAGTATGGATGTGTGGCAGGACAGTGGCCTGTTGCATCAAGCCCTGACTGACTTCTCTATGATGCAGAACGTCAAAGATAAACACATTAAAATGGTCCAACTCACTGCATACATATACTTTCATATGATAGTCATGGAGGAAAGGTACCAGGAAAGTGTAACCTTTGTGAAAAATCAGTCTGAGCTTTTAATTCAAACACGGAGTGAGTTAAGGCAGGTAGGTGAGAAAATGGGAGAGAGACAGAATTCTGAGTTAGAATTAGGAAACTTCATGAAGCAACTATAGGAGGGGTTGGCAGTATAGGAACTAAATAATTCAGAGCAGGAGTCCCAGTTATCTGCACCAAAAGAGGAGTGCCAAGAAACGGTTGATTCCCTGAAAGAGAGTCAACTTAAAATGAGTCAACAAATGACGTACAATAGAGCCTGCTCAGACGATATGTGCACTTTACAAAATCAGATCAAGCAATTGGAAGCAAGTTAATCATTAAAGAGGTTCATTCCCAAGCAGAGTTTGACCAGGAATGCCAGAAGTTGGGCTCTATAAAACAACAGGGAGATAACCTGACTGAACAGATTGGCACCCTGTATCAAGAAAAAGAGGTCCTATGCCAGGAAGTGTGCAAATTAAAGACAGACCTGGAGAACAAGTGAGTCATGTTTTCAGGAACCGACAAACATAGAATTAGAGTATTAAACATTAATGGGGCATATATGACAAATAGAATGTGATCTAGAACAGACAATACAGACCAGAAATGTGCAGAGTGAGGAGATGCATCTCCTGCAACAGAAATGGTCTGAGTACTCCCAGATAATACAAGAAGCGCAGAAAGAAAATTAGGCCCTTTGTGATGAGAACAGGGGACTTCAGAGCCAAGTAGAAGCACAAGGGGTGGTCAGAGACGTCAGTCAAGCCCTGATAGCAGAGCACAAGGCTCAGGCCTTTGCATACTATCAAAAAATAGGGACTGAGAAAGAGAATTTTAAGAGGTTACAAAAAGTGTGTGCTAGATTTAATAAGGACTTGAGGAACCCCAAACAGTTAGAGAGTGGTGGGGCAACCCCTGATCACAGTGTGATGCCCTCTGTACCAAAGGCCTCAAGCCAATTTACCATCCTATATGCGCAAGGCGCTGCTAACTTCATGTCCACAGGTTCACAAGAACCGGGAACCAAAATGCAGCTGGACTTAATTAGGACCAGCATGATTGAGCCGGCAGGCAAGCGCCCATCAGAGATTGATGGGCGTGCATCCCTGTTTGGGTTCAGGAATATTGTGGCCACTGTATCTGACCAGGAAGACTCCTATGAAGAGAAAATCAGGGAGTTAGAATGGCAGAAACATCAGCTACAAAGGAACCACCTGGTCCACTTTGCAGATAAAAAGGATTCTGAGTTTAGGCCACAAAAGAGCATCTTAAAAACCTCCACCCAATCAGGGAGGTTAGCAGAGTTCTCCACCAACCCCAGGAGAAGTGAGGAGTCAGATGAGTACTCCCCTGTGCAAAAGAGGGAGTCCAAGGGAAGTGACCCAGAGAGCCCACAATACAACAGGGGAGAAAAGACTAAGCCCCGTCATTCTGGGAGAGACATTCAGTCTCCAAGAATCAGGGAGCACCTAGAGGATAGGGATAGGACTTAAAATAGCAGAAGCTCTGAGTCTGAGGGCAAATGGACTCAGGTGCAGTGGAAAAAGAAAGCTGCCAAACAAAAAAGAACTTTGGTAAAAGACCCCATTAGACAAATAAAACACATTAGAAACTTCATGACCTCGTACTATAACTATGCCAAGTACTCAGTCTGGGAGCATATGGAGCTATAGGACCAGATGATGATGTCATTTGGCATTATAAATTACCAGAATTCCATGGAGTTTGCCAAATGGACATTCTCCCCAGAATACTCCAGCTTCTTTGCTGGGCTGGAGGATCAGAATCATTCAAGGTGGTCTACCTACAAGGCGGCCATCTTGAAGCTCTTCTCTGTGCACCGAACCCCCGAGGAGGCTCGCAAAGCAGCCTACAACCTGCAGTGCAGAGAGGATCCAAGAATTGAAGTGGGCATCTGCCCAAACAGCTAGGCGGGTGCACACGAACAGTTGGGAGTTCATCAATACCTATTTCCATGCACTCCCTAAGTATATTATGACACAACTGTTTAGGAACTTCCACAAAGAAAGGACACTGGACTGGGTAATAGAGCAAGCTACCCAGATCTATGAGGTCCAAAAGCCAGTAGAAAACAAGAATTCCCCCAAAAGTCTCAAAGCAACCAACACCACCACTGCTGCCAAGACGTGGAGGTAGAAGGTTACCCCTGTCTTTGACCTAGAGATAGGGGGGCCTAAAAATACACTTCCCTCTAACCAACCAAACCAGAGGCAAAGAAGACCCTCTGACCAGTCCCAAGCAGGTGGTATCCATGCAGGGTACCCCACAAATGTGTCACCTGACTTTTGCACCTACATAAGCCCGAGGTACAAGGGATTCCGACCCATCTTGGCGTCCGTATGCACTCCCCCTGCTCAGTGGGGGATCCAATCCGGTGAGCTTGAGCCCAGGAAACATCCCTCCAAACTTCCCATCAAATTTCCCTTCAAACTTCCCTCCGGAGGGCAGTAATCTTCCACCCTCTAGTTTATGTTTCTTCCCCAGATACTGTCCAACCCCCAACATAAAGAACAACCCTCCATTTCTTCCCCGCTTTCAGGAGTCTAGACCACCAAATCAGGGAGAAGGGAGACCAAGAATTGAGGGCTACCAGGGAAACCTTGCATATCAAAGATACTCTGGGAGAAAGGACAGTTACCCTTCACGAGAGCAGAAAATATTTGACTCAATACCCCTGTATTAGCCAGAAAGGGTGTCACAACTGGAGCACCAGATCCACAATTTCACCCAAGACCTGAGTCACGTGTTGCGGGCTCAGCAGGACCCTGAGATGAACATGGCTGCTCAGAACAGTTCGAAACCAGGGTCTGGCAGCGCGGAACAATGATGAGAGAGAACCCCGACAACCAGCAGGTTCCACACGAGGATGCTCGGTAGGAAGGGGTTGCAAAGCCCTAGAGGAAACTTCCTTCCTCACCCATGAAAAGCCTTTAAGAACCTGTGAACTTGAACTCAAAACTCCTACCCCCGAAAAGCACAACCTAGGGAACAGAGGGTAAGTAGCTGAAACCAAGGGACAAATAAGACCCATTTTGTGGAGGAAGTCTGCGTTCTCCAGTTTGAAGGGGAAGAATCCCTGTAGGATTCTGGGAAGAAAGTCTTCTCTTTCAAGGATGGGGGGATTCCTCCCAAAGAAAAATGGGTCCCAAAAGACCATAACTCAGACTGGGTAGGTATGGCGACTGACCTAGAACCGCCTATCCCTGAATCCCAGAAATGTCATCCTGAGAACTCAGCAATGAATGAGGGATCTGCCCGCCAAACCGGTTCAAGTGACTGTGTCCAGGAAAAGGGGGACAGCACAGAATCAGGGGAAAAGGGAGATTCCAAAGCTCCCCGAATCTCAGAAAGCCAAATTTTATTTTACAGATTCCCGAGTCCAAAATAAAGAAATTAACTTCCCAGCTTGCCCAAAATGCCCATTTCCTTTTATCCCCTGGAGGAGAAAGAAGGTAGGTGTTATGCCCCCGTCCGGGTTCAAGGGCAGTGTGCATTTCCGGCACTGGTGGATACCGGATCCAAGCCACCCTCCTGTCTAAAAAGGCATTTGAGCAAATAATTTCAGGAAGGAGGAGAGTCACCAAATTCCCCTCACACCCCTTCCTGGACAACTCCAGAACTTCAACGGGAATGACATTCCCGTCAAAGGGACTGCGGATCTGGACATCAAAATTGGGCGACACAAGGTGAAACATCCGTTCATAGTTGTTACTCCAGAAGAAAGCCCCTGTTTCTTAGGGAATTACCTCCTTCTGAGCTTACCACTAAAAGACTGTGTGAACAAGGTCCTCTGGACCAAAACTAACCACCCAATAAAATTATAACAGAGCACCAACTACGTAAGCCTAAATGGCACATGCCATCACATAGTTGGGCAGTGGTCTGACAAAACTGAGTTCCATTTTAGGAACAATCAATTCCCTGACATCACGATAATTGCTGTAGGACAATATACTGGTGATGGGAACCCTTCTCTATTCCTGAAAATCAAAATTCCTCCCAGTTTTAGGTGGCATTCCACACTGGAAGGAAATACTCTGAAATTTTATACTGATCCACAATTTGAAAAGAACCCAAACCCCAGAGTAAAAAGTGATGAAAGGTAAATGATGGAGGGGAGACTGTTCTCGCCAGAGTATTCCTGAATAATGGAAAAAGCTTCATCAGCTGAATGGCTGAGTTATTAAAGGAAACTCCCAAAAGAACAGACCATTCCCACATTTAAGTTGATTGACAAGTAGGAAATGTGCCTGAAAACTGGTGCATGCTCAGAATTTCCATTTGTGATAAAAGCACAGAGCGTAATTGGTGGGTTGTGCAAAATGTCCCCTCTACCTTCCACTTAAGCAGTGACAATCTCAACCGAGTCTCGATTAATTTGGAACTCGTTAATTACAAAGTCTGTTCCCATTTGTGGGGTAACCCCATGGGCTTTGACAATTCTGAAAAGGCATTTCGGTCAGCTCAATTGTTACTGTATGCAGTTGAAATTCAAACTGTACATTTAACTGTACTGATCATCATCTCCAACAGCAGGGGCTGGGTTTGAACCCGACCCCATTAGTGGACTTCAAACACAACACCATTCTAATATTGGTGGATAACAGCGACCCTAGGAGTATCACTCAGGGCACAGCCACCTTTATTGGAATGGCGGTTGCAGCCCAACATTTCTCCATTGACTTAGGGAATTAAATCATGGGACCCATCCCCAATGACTGCTACTACTGTGACCATGACTTACCATCAAAAAAGATCTTCACTCGGCAAGGGGGGAATTTCTTGGTATACTCTTACTGCCCTTGCAGGGGGGGTGAGTTGACCTGTGACATCAGGAAGGATGAGGTGATATTCCAGATCCACAGTGACTGCCTCTCGAACCTGAAACCTCCTGTCCAGGTCAACACCATAACCAGAGATCTCTCCACGCAGCTGGAGGATACTGCGGAGATTGCAAAACCTGAGGTCTTTCCAGACTTCAGAGAGATGGTTGAGGAACGGATCAACCTCGCTGATGCTTGTGGGACCGAGGAGCAAAAGCAAAAGCTGATGCAGGTGTTTTTAGATTTTCAAGAAATCTTTGCTGTGGACTCGTATGACTGTGGTCGCACCGAGATACATTCTACATCCATACCCACGGACCCTGGGATGACTCCCGTATTCGTGAAGCAATATCGGTTGCCTCTCACATCTATGGCGTCACTCACAGAAATCATAAATAACCTAGAGTCCTGTCTTATAATTCGTCCAGTCCACAGTGCCTTTAACAATCCGGTTCTGGGGATACTAAAACCTAATGGCCAATGGAGACTATGCACCGACCTTAGCGAGTTGAACAAACGGGTCCACTTGTTCCGATGGCCCCGTCCCTACATTGACCAGGGACTGTTTCAGATCCAAGGGTCAAAGGTGCTCACCGCCATTGAACTGACCAATGGATACTGGACAATAACTGTGAGTAGGGAAGACCAGTACAAGCTGGCCTTTACCTTCAGGGGGCAGCATTACACATGGACCCAAACTCTGTTTGGATATATAAACTCTGGCAATGAATTTAACATCTTTCTGCACAAGGCCATGCCCGACTTGGGTGAAAAAGGAAACCTGGCCTATGTGGATGATGTCCTAAATAAAAGCTATCCGCTATGTTCTGACCCAGTAAAAGGAAGCCAGAGCAAAACTGTCCTTCCAAAAGGCGCGGTGGTATAGGAACTTCTTAGGGCATGAAATCCCAGCTGAGGGTCTCTGCCCCCAGGTGAAAAATGTGGAAGCACTACTAAAATTGAAAGACATCACAACTCTGCGTGAAATTGGGAGCCTTCTTGGACTGACTAATTACAGTATAAAGTTCATAGAGGACAACGTAGAGGTCACGAGACCCCTGGTCCATTTATTAAAGCCCTGGGTCAAGTGGGAGTGGGGTCCAGAGCAAGCCGAGGCAGTGAAACAATTGAAGAGAAGCCTCTCACAAGCGCCTTGTCTAGCTTACCCCATCAAAAACAAGGAGTTCTTCTTGGAGACAGGGTTCTCAAATACTTGCTTAACAGCAGTATTATACCAGAAGCATGACAAGGTCAGAAAGTCATCTCCTATGCGAGTAAGACTTTATCCTCTGTGGAGGAAAAATTCAACGATTGTGAGAAGGCACTCTTGCCAATTGCGTAGGCATTGAAAAATGACCACCTGTTCATCCAGGGGGAGCACATCATCATCGAGACTCCTCACCAGTCTTTGCAATACCTCCAAAGTGGCAGAAACCGGGCAGGAAATGTGAGTAATTCCAGAATTACTTCCTGGATTCTGTCCATGTAAGGCTTTCCTGTGGAGGTCAGATATGGCCAAAACAAGAAGAGTCCCCTTGTGCATGGTTTTGCTGACTTGCATGATTGTGGTTGATAAAACTGTCTCGAGGACAAAAATCTCAAAACACAAGAGAACATGGAGGCATCCCCACACAAGGTCTATGTAGAAGACACGTGCCAGAGGATGCCCACAGTTTATGGGGATGGGTGCTCCTACCATGTTGATAACAACAGGGAAAAGGAACTAGTGGTCGGCATTGGGAATGCCTGGGTGAATGATTCCCCAGATCCCTCTGCTGGGTACAATATTGTTCCCCGAAGTAGTCAGGTGGCGGAGTTGATGGCGGTTCATCAGGCCATCCTCACTGCCGTGTGACACCGACTTCACCTGATTAATTGGAAAACCAGAGGCATGCTGTGTGCAAACAATAAACCACTCAAACATGGCAAACTAACACAATCCATTGATGATCTGGTCACCTCTAATGAGATGTCCATCTACTGGAACAAGATAAAAGGTCATTTCTGAATAGAGGGACCAGACAAAACTGGAAATGACCTGGCTGACCAGTTGGCCAACACTGGAGCCATCCATGGGGATCTTCTTGAGATTGAGTCCCTGCTGTGGGAAATCCAGGTTGTTGCTTTCACCAGGTCCCAAACACTTGCCCAAAATGAACTGTAAACTGCTCAGAGGAGTAAGGAGAACCCAGATGCTGATCTGATTATGTCACAAAAAGGGGATCTGTTTAGTGGGAAATGTTGTCAAAACATTGAAGACCCAGTGAATTTTCCTCTGGCCAAAATTGATTACATCGGGAAAGAGGATCTCCAAGTGTTGATGAAGTTTCCCAAAATGTTCTGAATCCAAGACGGTTTGTTGGTACGAGATCCATCTCTGGATGTGACCAGTGGGTGGTCCCTACTTCATTCGAAGCCTGATGCTAAGTCATGCCCATGACGAGGCCCCAGCCGGTCATCGGGGGTTTCAAACTACTTTGGAAATATTGTGAGAGGTTGCATAATGGCCACACATGGGTCAGGACCTCGACCAATATTTGAAGGGGTGTCTTGTGTGTGCACATTTTCAGCCAAGTTCACTCACACACCGAGCTCATCTCCAGAAAAGGGGGATGACACTGCCTTGGTCATATTTACAAGTAGACTTCATCAGGCCTGTGATTCGCGCCTCTAGATGAAACAAGTACATGTTAACATTGTTTACCAAATGGGTGGAATGTGTCCTGGCCCCAGATTTCAAGGCAGAAACAGCAGCTGCCCTGATGATCAACCACATCTTCTCACATTTCAGCCTTCCTCAAACGATTGAGTCAGACCGAGGAAGTCACTTCACCAGCGAGGTGTTGACAAAGATGTGGGAGATACTTGGGGTAAAGAGAAAACTCCATATTGCCTACCGCCTAGCCTCTACTGGGGGAGTTGAGAGGTACAGTAAAACGATTGTGAGCATTCTTAAGACGTTTGTGGCAGACCCTGGGCCTAGTTGGGACATCCAACTACCACTTGTCCTGATGGCCATCAGGTCTACACCATCTTCTGCAACCAAAATGTCTCCATTCAAGCTAATGACTGGATGAAAAATGGTGCTACCCCAGCATCTGCTCTACAGAACACAAGAGCAGACACTCATTAATGCATCCACAACACTTGAATATGTTGAGAATTTGAGAAAACACCTGCACCATGCTTTTTTGTACGCTCAGCGGAATCTGGAAAAATCAACAGAGGAGATGAAAACCCACTATGATTAAAGACTACCAAAAAAGAATATCAAGTAGGAGACAGGGTCTACTTGTCCAATTTTCAAAGGAACCAGACCAAGGAGCGGATATTCCTCCCTTTCTGGTGCGCTCATTGAGAATGTAGACAAAATCTCACCTGTCGCATACAAGATCTGCATCCCTAAAGGAGAACAGACAGAAGAAAAATGGTGCTACATCAAATCAGCTGAAAAGCTGTCATCCTAGACACGCTTTGCGGCTGATTGATAAGCCAGATGAAAATCAAGCAGATGTACCATCCGAAGAATGAAAAGAAAGGAGGAATAATCAGATGGGAGTATGTAGATACATATATATACATATAACACTGAGTAATTATCTTGGTGTTATTGTAAAAAATAAAAACAAAAACAAAAAGTTGATATATAAAAATTGCAAGTTGTTTTCGTTGTAAATTCTTTGTAAATTAGAGAACTAACATCCATAAATTCCAGCCTGCAGCGGAAAACCCTGGGGACCTGGAAGGAAAGGAGGAAAGGGGGTGCCGTGCCACACTCTCCAGCTCAAAGATGGAAGGGGATACTGAGTGCCCGCTCCAAAATGGGAAAGGATGGGGTGCCATGCCATACCCCGAATCCAAAGATGGAAGGGAATACTGGAGTGCCCACTCCCTGAGGAAGGAAAATTATGCCGAACGTATCTCCATTCTGCCGTACTCTTCTCCAACAAAATGTCATTCAAGAGCAGGGGGGGATCTGTGGGGTGCATTCAAAAGGCCCTAAACAGAACTCCCTTTCACCTGAAAAAACGCATTTAAACACTGCCACCAGAAACGGCTGTGCTTTGCTTTCCCTGTCACATGAGTGGCAAGCAGTTGAACACTGTAACCCAAAAACGACCCTTCGTTGCTTTATTTCACTTAAATGATAAGAAGTTATGCACTGCATCTAAAAGCGCCACTGCATTGCTTTTATTTCACCTAAATGACAAGAAATTATGCACCGCATCCAAAAGCAGCCCTGCGTTGCTTTTATTTCACTTCAATGACAAAAAGTTATACACTGCATCAAAATAAACGGCCTTGTTTTACTTTTAATTCACATGAGGGCCAAGAATTTCAACACTGCAACCAGACACAGCTTTTGCTTTCCATTTCACTTGAACAGCAGCCCTTGACACACTGCAAATGAAACACGGTTTGGCTTTTTCTTTTGTTCATGTCAAATCAGAGAACCATGTGGAAGGGGGCCTAACCGTCATTGTCAATGGACCAACAGCAAATGCAAACTTGCTCAAAAAGGAGAAATTAATTAATCCTGTGATATACAAGACAGGATTTCAAATATTAGACAAAAAAATAGCATGCACGCGTGTGAAAAAGAAAAATGACTTTAAAAGGCCACAGTGAAAAGATAGCACTGCTCATACAGAAATGTCAGGGAAATATACTGTGGGGGTATTGAGTAAAGCAATATACATTATGTTTCCACCCACAAGCATTCAGTCACCTTTGAAGAGGCACAGAACACTGGAAAACAATACTTTGGCTAAGGCAGGAAACTTCACAATCAAACGCCCTGCTTCGCACTGGAAGTTGCACCTACCAGTGAATCATCCCGCAGTCAAATGTGATGTTACTGAGGGCGTCATAATTCCCTGCTCTACCAGACTTGAAGGCAGGGGCTCAGGGATTTCAAAGAAAGCAAGTTTGGCTAAAGCTTGACTAGGGGGTGTGAGCTCCTTCCTGCACCCTCCACCAAGAACAAACTGACAACTTCAAAGGGGGTCATAAATCTCTGGTCACCGGCTGTTGAGAATGAAGCACCCCTCCCACAGAGGGAGACAGATCCTGCCAATTGACATTAAAGGACTGATTTCATTTATAGCCATTTTACGCAGCAATTAGAATGAGAAATAATTTCATTTTATGCTATGTTTTTTTATAATTTCTAGGCAGTTTTAAAGAGATAAAGTGCATTTTTTTAGGACTTTGGAGACTGAAATGGCCAGTTAAAATGATTTCCTGGTGGCTGATCTAAAAATGGGACAAATATGACAATTGGTGGAAAGCTGGAAAATAAAATTATTAACATGTTTGATCATTTGCAGAGTTGTGACTGTTATACATTTTGTAAAAAGGACAGAAATGTGCCACTGGCCCATGCTACATCATAGAGAGTTGGTGATTGGCTTATCTAATTCCCTATGACCAATTAAAACCACTTCTCTTATGCATATAGCAGAGTGTAATAGAACTATGCAGTTATGAGACATAACTGGCTGTTGTCAAAAAGTGGCCAATAGAACAAAGAATAGTAATGCATGCAAACAGAGAGATGGTGCTCTCTTACCTTGACCCAATGATGCCAGGGCCGGGGAGAGGAATGGTAAACTGCCCTATCCAAGCGGTAGGGGTAATTACAGAGTACTCCCCCTAGATTGTAAAGTGAGTGATGTCATTTGTGCTATATAAGGGTGACTGAACCAAGTCAGGAGACACACAAAAATCCAGAGAGACAGGAGAAGGAGGACAGAGAGAAGGGAGCTGTACCTTATCATCTTTGAGAGTACAGTGTCCAGACACTTACCTAGTTTAGTTTAGTTTATTTATTTGTATCGCACACCAAACCCTGGGGTAACTGGGTGCTAGAACGTATGACAGAGTTACAGGCATACTAATGATTATAAGAAACAAAAGTGCTGGTTGACTGGAGGTTACTAGATAGGCGATTTGCAAATAAATACAAGTCAGCGCATAGAAGAGTTGCCGGAGGTTACAGTTTAGGCGACAGTACAAAGCTGACACTGTTGCATACAGTAATACAGAAGAGGTGAACAAGGGCATGTAAGTTTTAACAGAGCAGGTTAGCAGTCCGTTAGTGTTTCTTATCAAAGAGCCAGCTCTTTACTTTGGCTCTGAAGGTCCAGAAAGAGGGTTCTATTCTGATGGTGAGAGGAAAGGAATTCCTATATTTGGCGGCCAGTCCTGGGAAACTAGCTCTTCCAGCTCTTTTTAGTTCGAACCTCAGGCTAGTGAGGCAATGCGAGTACAGAGCTCTGGTGGGTCTGGCTGATTGGTGTTTGGAGAATTTGTCTGACAGGTCATTGGGGGTAGAGTTTGACAGACATTTGTGGGTAATGACTAAGGTACTGAGCGAAATTCTGTCGTGCACCGGGAGCCAGTGGGCATCTTGTCTAAAACTTGTGATATGGTTGGATTTGGGATGTTTAAATCAGATCTCAAAGCATTATTTTGTAAGACCTGAAATCTGTTGAGGTTCCGTATGGAGGAGCCTAGAAAAAGGGCATTACAATAATCAATCTTAGAGAGTAATAGGGCCCTAGCTAGCATAATGCAGCTCTTAGGTGACAGAAATGATTTGCAAGCATTAATCAGCTTATTGGTGGAAGCAGTATTTGAGACAGTGGCACTCGCTTGTTTCTTGAGTGAGAGGGTGGAGTCTAAGTAGACTTACAATGTTTTGATTTCCTTGGCAACTTTGATGGAATTCCCATCGATGTTGAAGGACGTGTATCAAGGGTCTAGTTTGTTTAGACGTATTTGCGATCCAACAATCAAGCTCAATCTTCTCATCATTGAGACATAGGCTGTGGGCTGCTATCCATGCCTGGATCTCCAAGTATATTTCGTTAATCAGTTTAGAATCATCTTCATAGCACCCTGTCAGAGTAATGAGAATTTGGGTGTCATCAGCGTAATTCGTGCATGTGACACCCATGTTATCAGGTTGGTCAAAGAGGAGCTTTGTGAAGATATTATAAAGTGTTGGCGAGACGCAGGAGCCTTGCGAGCCTGGTTTAATATTATTTGTTAGTATTTCTGTAATATCTTCCTCGAAGGAGGAGATGGAACCTGGGGGGTTGGTAGATAAAATGTAAGAGGATCATTTGGGTAGCTGAGATTGGAAGTTTAGCTTACAGTAGTTCCATCAACGGGAGGCCGGCATGGGAGGTGGCTCTGAGACGCAGGTGCATTTTAGCTATGAATGCTACTTCACCTCCTTTGCCGGAATCTCTGTCCGGCCTGATGATTGGATAGCCCTCAGGGATGACTAAAGATAGTGCTGGGCCTGCTGCTTGATGTAACCAGGTTTCAGTAATGGCAAGGAAGTCCAGGCCATGAGTTGAGATGAGGTTATCGAGTGCATGGGCGACCAGGGACCGAGCATTAATGAGAGCTCCTTTGATGGTGGGGCGAGGGCTCGGAAGTGGGTAGTGATGTGCTGGAAATTTCAATAGTCTCCAAGGTCTCTGCCGGGCAAGTGGCCGGCAGGGTGGTAGTAGGTTTAGTTACCGGGAGCTGAACAGAAGGCCTTGTGGGTGGCTTGCGGTTTAGGATACGAGAGTCTAGTCTAATGTTTCTGGCACTCACTGGGCAAGGTAACCAGGGTGTAGGATGTAAGGCAAAAAGTTGGATCCATTCTGCAGGGATAATTGGATTATTTGGGGTTCCCGTATTGTGAGTGCCAAGTGCGGTTATGGAACCTTTGTGTGATGAAGGTGATTGGAATGGGGTAGAAAGTTGGTTGGGGCAAGTGAGTGGAACAGTGGAATCATGGTGGCCATGGTGAGGGTGACTCTGAGGAAGGAGGCAATGGGGCGGAAGAAGAGAAGCTGAGTATGGCAGCTCAGTGTCGTGGTGGGCGAAATATTACCGTTAAGTATCACAGTGTGACTAGGTGTCTATGCTTTACATAGGGGTGAGTATCATGATAGATTGCAAAGCGCAGTAGGCTGGTACCGCAACAGTGTAAAGAGAGGTTAATAATCACAGATTGTTGGTATCATTATAATAATTGCAATAGGCTAGTAAGCCGAAGGCTAGTACTCACGGTAGGCTAGTGAGCAAGGTGCGCCAGAGGGCAAAGATCAGCATAATAGGCTAGTTTAATATAATGCTGTGGGCCAGTATACAAATATCAGCATGATAGGCTGGTTCAATATAATACCTAGCTGTCCAGAGTGTCCTAAGATCCAGCTGGCTTTCCAGAATCCCAAACCAAGGCAGAGTGCAGTGTCCAGACCCCTTGCCCAGCTGGCCTGAGCGTCCTGAGATCCAGCTGGCTTTCCAGAATCCCAAACCAAGGCTTACTTTGTAAGTAGCAAATAACCCCAGCCATAAGTTGTATAAGCCCTTGGAGCATGGTCAAATACCCCTATTTAGAGAGATTATGTAGGTTTTGCAATTAAGAGATTGAAACATGCCGGCATGCTTTAACACGCTGTAACTCTTTGAAGCACTTATATATTAGGGGATATAAACATTTTTCAAAGGATTGGTCAGGAGACCAGTGTTGGTCATATATCCACCAGGCAACATCTGTAGTGGTATGTACAGCTGCATTTGATATTCGGAAAGAGATTTTGAAAAAAGGATCTAATTTTGGGCATAATGGAATTATGATTATGGCTGACAAGTTGCAGTATGGTTCTTTTAACGAACATTATGTAAGGAAAAGGAAAAATCGAGATGTACAGATGATATATATTGTATAAGTTGTTTTGAATTTTAATAAGTTATGATTTTAGGTAAAGAAATGAATTGTAATGAAATTGCGAATTTGTGTATGTTAAAATGGGTGCTTAATGTTCTAAATGGATGAAATTAATTGCACAATAAAAAAAAGCCCTTCCTTCTGTAGCATTGCACCCAATAATTCCCCATTTAAAATCCCATATTGCTAGGGTAATTCAGTCACCTTCCCGTACAGGAATCTGTGTTTAGCCTTTGTATGTTAGCATATTCCCTTTGGTAAACCCCTCTGTGTCTGTGTAAATCCTTAGCATATTTTTAAGTAAATCAATTAATTCCCCCATTGAAATTCACAGTACCAGATAATTGAAATTTGAAATTAACCACCTTGTCCCTGGTGTCTTTCTTTGATTATTATAGTCATTAAAGTGTTGCCTCAAAGGATTTAATCTTCGTGTAAATTAAAGCCGAGTTTGTCTGTGTATTGTGTGCATCACCCCACAAATTCCTATTTGCATCTGTCCTATTAAAACCCCAAATCGTAGTCCCATTGAGAGCAATCCCTTTGCCTACAAATCGATCTGTTATGTGCCTCTGTCCTTGAAAACCAATTTTCCTATTCTGAGCTAAACCCCTTCCCTGAGCTGCCAGTCATCGTAAAGCCAGTGTAAACCGAAGTTCTGTTTGCCATTGTACTTTTCCCTTTTGCATTTGCTTTCTTCCAAAACTGATTTTCCCATTGCATCTCTGCTTTGTCCTGGTGTGCTGATTAGTATTATCTAAGATTCCCTATCTCCTCAAGTGTTAGCAACACGAATTTCATGTCATTCTGTCCCCGAGCCATTGTAATAATCAAAAGGCCATTTTGCCATTTTGCTCCAAAAACGGATTTTCACTTTCTTTGCTGGCTTCCCATCTTGGGATGGTGGGCTTTACCCCAAATCTGACTTTCTCTCTCTATTCCTACTCCTTGCCACTGCCTTCCATACAAAGGAATCAAGTTAGCTGATGTTTGGGGTGGGTGTTGCAGGGGGGGTGCTAAACCGTTGGTGTTATCTCTTTATAAAATAGTTAGTTTTCTGTATTGCCATTAAAGATTGTGTGAATTGTAACAGTATATCTTAACCTAATTGTTTTGTAGAGATTAGTGCATGTGTGTTACCACAAAATGTGTGGCTGTGAAATTGTTTGATTTTCCTTTTGCATTAAATTATAAATTGATAAATATCTTATTGATACACACCGGCCTGATTCCTGGTCCATTGTGACACGGGGTGCTTTTGGAGGTTGGGTGCGAGACGGGTTGGAGGCCTACTCATAAAAAAGAACCTGTGATTTATTAAAAATAAAAAGCGCTTTATTGTACGCCACATTAATTGTCGGGGAAGGAGTCCATGACTGGAGTGTGCCGTGTAATAAAACTGTGACAATCACCTCATCTGGTGTTCAACTTACCTGAAAACGCCTAGGGGGTGGGATAGGCTAATTTCTATCCCAACACTAACAAAGTTCATGCCCAGTGTGTTAGAGCCAGAATACACAATAAAATACTTGGGTTACTCTACCTTTCTGGAACCCTGTCTTCTGTACAGAAGGGGGTGTGCACAATAAGTAACCCTAAAACGCTGCTATTCAAGTGAATGTAGAGGGTGCAAAACTAAATTTTCCGTTTATTTCCTTGCATCACAAGACGAATTTTCATAAAACCCTTTATTTCTTTCAAATAAAAATCCAGAACTGATTTTCCCATTGGGTTCCTTTCCTGGCTTTGCCTTTCATGCAAATAAAAAGCCCAAAACGATTTTCCCATTGAGTTCCTTTCCTGGCTCTGCATTTCATACAGATAAAAAGCCCAAAACGATTTTCCCATTGAGTTCTTTTCTTGTCTTTGCCTTCCATGCAAATAAAAAGCCCAAAACGATTTTCCCGTTAATTTCCTTTCTTGATTTTGCCTTTCAAATAAAAAGCCCAAAACGATTTTGCTACTGCATTCCCACTACCTGTACCTTGCCTTGAGATCAGAGGAGTCATATCTAATTGATGCCTGGAGGGTCAGGGTTGCTGGGAGAAAGGAGTATTGTGCCAAACCTAGCAATCACTGTGTGTTTTGCATGTTTCCTATAGGTTTATTTGCAAGAAATCTGATGTAAAGTGATAACTGTCCATCTCTAAATTTTACCTGTGGATGGTAGTATCTGTGAGGTCATTAGAAATATAAGTCAGTCAATTGGTGCAAGAACTTTGAATTTGTGATAATGTATAGTGCCACTGCGTTGGTGGCTGATGTTTTGGTTGCCATTCAATTTTATCAAACCTTAATTATATATATATATATATATTCTTACTATACACCAGCCTGGTTCCTAGGATGTTTGTTGGGGTGGTGTGAAATAAGTGTGAAGCCTCACTAAAGTTGAATCTGTATGAGCGCCTTGCTTGTGGGGGGGGGGGGGAGGGGTGGGGTTCACTGAGTTGAGAGTGACCAACTAATATATAGTAACAAATTGGCATCCTTGGAGGGAAGAGGGGCAGGCACAGAGAGGGAAGTCACATATGCCTTAGCATGGCCATGGGCATTGATGGTTAACACAAATAACCAAACAACATCTGCAGGTGGTGTGCCCCTCCGCACATGTCATCTCCCCAATATCTTCCATTCCCATGTGTATAGTATTGACTTAATAGGTGGCTAGCGCCTCCTCATAGCCAACACCTAAACATGTTACAATAGCTAACGCTCCAAGACAAGTGGTATAATTTCGAACTTTGGTTAATACAACGTTGTAGAATTTGATTGGCTCTTTGGGATTTGCTTATTTGTGGGTGTTGACCTGTATGTGCAGTGCACTTCTAGTGTAGCTCTTGGGGTGAACTCCTTTAACATATTGTGTTAATTGATCAGTAAATTAACAAGGTTCAGGTATTTTTACACCGACGTGTGTGACCTTATTTTTTCAATGTGTGATTATATAAATTGAGCACCCAATGAGCAATCTGTGTGCACTTATTTTATTATTTTATTTTATGTTGTGCTGTATGGTTCTCAAGTTACTGGTTGCAAATGACCTGAATTCTCATATGTGAATCAGGCTCAGTTTGTGCAGTCCCACGTTGTGCTTGTTTATGCAAATCATTTGCCAATTGCAAAGATTCCTTGTCAATTAGCTTTATTTTTAACAGAAAAAACACACTTCCTTGTTGATTTAATGCTCAAATATGTTAGGTGTGTCATGTGACCGTTGACGTTTTGTCCTTAATCGCCATTATGTGCGGGAGACGGGGGCATCATCGTCATTGTGCAGATTAAATATTTTCTCAGTGAGGATTATCCATATAAAGTGGCCAATCAAAATGTACTAAATGCCGTCATTAACTACTGGTATTGCCTGAATTCCAGACACTAACGTCAGACGCAGCCTCGGAAATAAAATAATAATTTCCCTTCACTCATGAAACAGCAAAGCAATTTCTCACCAAGATTTCTTTCAACAAGACACTCCTCTTGGAGAATCTTTTTTTCACTGTACCTTCAATGTGACAGTCATAAAACGAATTTAACGCACCAAACTGCTCACTTTATCATTGCATCTAATGCAAGCTCATCCTAAACCTTCCCAGTCCAACAAAGTTGACAATTAAAATGCTTAGCCTATAAATACAACCTAATTATTTAAATGCCACAAAATAAAACCACGTTTAATACACTAGCACATTGTATGTACTTCAATCATTATAAATCTAACATATTTTCAATCTCCACCTCAGCGCCAAAAGCTTTATTGCTATAACCACTGTGTGTGGTTAACCTAATAGACCTCTGTAGGGGTCTTTATCACCGGTGATGATGGTCCGTCCCTTGGCCATACTTGGACTGCCTTTAAGGGCAATGCCCAAAGAAACAATACGAAATGCCTATGCTGGGCAGTGTTTTGGGTCAAAGTTTGTTTGTTAAGTTACTTCACCATGCGGCGAGTAGTTTTGACTAACTGTTACTGAATACATCTTCACACAATTTGCATCCATTTTTTTCAAAGCCTCCCCCTCCACCCTTGGGTACTACTCAAAACTGTCTGTCACTCGATGAATTAGTTGCCATTTTCAACTGTGGGACACTTTTTATTTGGTGCCAGAGACAATGTTCTGCCCCAGTCGGACCCTGCCCATGGTCTGTATGTATGAACTTCTCCGTGGATATCTCTTGCTTCTAAGCACTGCAGTAGTGGGTTTTCTTGCACTATTTGCACTAGTTAATGGTACTGAATGACCTTGGAAGGGGAAAGCGTAGAGGGGAGCAGGATTTGAGATGGGGTCCTGCAAGAGCAACAAAAGCCACCATGTAAGTGCATATGTCTAGGCGCTATCTAGTGCATCTCTCTATGCGCTATCTAGTGCATAACTCTATGTGCTATTTTACCAGCGCCTCTCGCTTTTAACTACCGCTCAACAAATATACTCCAGGTTCTACCCCGCATGTACGCAGGAACTAGCACCAAAATCCGTGGTGAAAAGACACCTCCGCAGTCCAGGGAGAGGTGCAAAATTCGGAAGCGGCCGAAAGCAAGAATCGTTTCATGCCGTGCTGTCTTGCCCCCTCGTTGCACAGTAACCAAGGGGTGGTGAATTAATAGCAGGCAATATTCAAAATCAGCTGCATGTCAGGGCGTAGGGAATAGCGCAGCAATCTTCCCTTTAAATGGGGCGTCAGAAGAGCCCCCCCTAAGCCCAGTCAGTGGTGGCAGCAAGAGCCCATTGAGACGCCGCACGTGTTTATTCACTGCAGTGAAGTCCGCGAACTTTCGGCACTGGGTTGATTTTTTGTACTCACATCTTAATGCTTTACTTCCCATATAATTCCTTTACAGGCAGAGTGTTGGCAGTCCGTCGGTGCACAGGCCAGGTGGGTGATGCCAGGCCAGACAGTACTCACAAAGTATGAATCTCCTGATGCCCCTGCCTCACTGGCCCACGATGACGGTGTGTGTGCACGGGCACTGGTCTGGCGGAATCCTGGTTGAAATACTTTAAATGTAAGGGCCCTCCTGGCCCATTCATGCTGCCCCCGGCTTCATAAGTCGTGCAAGGGCACGGGCCGATTGAGGTCTCCTATAAAGTGCGTTTATTCGCGCACAGTATGCCCGAGCGGTATATTCCTCGAAGACGCGGCGGTATGCATGTACACGAATTACAGTGTCTGCCGTTCTATGTATCTTATCATTGTGCGTGCACAGGGGGCCGCTGCTTTGAAAATGTCCCGACGGTGTTACGAGCCTTAGCTGAGAGATGTGCGGCGCCGTATCCTTAGAAGCAGGTTCTCCTTTCTGTCGTTTATTAATTCGCCAAGGTGGTGCATTTCATTTGCCAACCTTAAGCGGGCACCGAGGTAAAGTGCCGAGAACATTTCGGACCCGTCCTATGTCCACACACTCACGGTTTGTGGTCGGTTTCGTCGGTCCTGTTCAGTTGCCGAGATGATTACACGGGGTGAACATCTCACCATTTGATACACGTCTGTTCTGCGTCCCTTTGTGGCCGAAACGTAAAGCACAATTTAATTACTCGTGTGAATCCCAGTGCAACAAACGAATGTGGGTGGCCCTGTGGCCTGGGTGGAAAAAAGGAGACTCAGCAGCGTTATTATTTGGCGTGTCGTTCTTCATAACGTCTTTGTGTTTTAATGCAAGCTCAGCGTTTGTGTTTTAATAAAGACCGGGTGCATAGAAGTGTATTCTGTCCATGTGGCGCGTTACATAACATCAACTAAGTGATACACGTGCTATTTGCATAGTTTATGACAACATGATTTAAATTACACACACACACTTTTGACAATTAATAACTTAGGCGAAAGTCATGACCTGTTACTTGTTCCCTCAGGTCATTTGGCGCACATGCTGCCTTTAGACGTTGTGAGTGTTGCAAGATCTTGAGCCCCCCCCCCCCCCCCCCCGCATTAATCGTGTCGGTCCCTGTCTTCATTCTGATGGGCCAGGCTTCGGACCGGCCCCTGTACACATTGGGAGGGAAGAGGGTAAACATTGAAGACATATTCCAAACGTTGGCCATAATTCGACCCCCCTCTGCCGTGTTGGTGTCAGGGTGTTTAAACGTCGGAGGAGTGATGCTCTGACCAGGCCTGAAACGCCAAAGGATGAGTGGTGGCGGCAGAAGAGGGAACACATGGGATTTAATTGAGAGGGCCCGGTGCTGAGTTAGTGCTGGACCTCACCTGCTGCACAAGGCACGGCAGTTAAATAAAAGGCTTCAGGTTTGCGTGTTCCCCCGCGCACTCTGCCCCCACGGGGGAAGGGAGTGAGGAATAAACTCCTAGCTAGTGTCCGAGGCGCAGAGCCGTGCGCTCCTCGAGTGTCAGTGAAGGGAACGGAGCCTCGTTTGACTTGAGTGGGAAGGAATTTATTTAGGGCTAATTATGTCTGGGTTCAAATCCCTGATTTCGCCTCTAATCCGCGACGTTGGTGCTGCTCAGATGTTGCTCCTTTGACCTAATGAGCGACGTTTGAAAGCGGGCTCCGGGGCCGGCCCTCAGTCGCGGGGGAGGCGGGGGTAGAATGTGGCTGCCTGCTCCGGCATCTTGGGGTCGGTGGCCGGGCTGTGCCGCCGCGTCTCCGGTCTTGTCTGGTCTGGGCTGGGGTCGCCCCTGCCACGCTTCAGCCCTTGACAGCGCGCGCCTCCCTGGGACGGGAGGGCGCATGCGCCAGCCTCGCCGCATGCACGGGCCCCCGAGCGACGCTGTGCAGACCCAAATCTGGACGCGGGCAGAAGGCGTGTTCCTATTACCAGGAGGGGGCGGTCGGGAAGCCGGAGCAGCTTTTCTTCTCTGCAGAGGCACAGCGCACATCAAAACTTTTTTTTTCTGGAGGCGCTGGCAGCAGGTCGCCTGGAACCCGTGTCTCCCCAGGCAGCAGCGTGGGTGTGGAGGGACACTGCATGCACGGAGCACGGTCGTCTTTGGGTGCTTTCTGCACTGGACCACCGGGCCACCTGCCACCTCGTATGTCCCCGGCGTTGAACTGAGCTGCCTCACTGTAAAGGCGACCTGGACTGGCCCTTGCTCAAACCTAATCTTGTGTGGACTGGACTGGCCGCGCGCACTGATGCCCGGCAGTGGTACCCTGGTACCTTTGGACTCCTGAGTTTTTCCTGGTGCCCCCAGCTTCAACAGTCTCCGCGGATAGGCATCGTACAGAGCTGCGTTGTGGCCCCCTGCAGCGCTGCCCACCGGTGTGTGAGCCCCGCTTGCTTGGCATGTGCTAAGCCGCCCTCCAGGGCCATGTATTGGAAGAGCGAGCAGATGTTTGTGTGTAAACTGGATGACGAGGACATCCCCGCGCTGCCCACGGACAAGGTGAGCGGAGCATGGCCTTCCCGGGATGCATGAGCGTGGAGGGGGCAGAGGGCTGGGGCACTGCGGCCAAGTGTCGGACCGTTACACTAGGTTTCAGTTTCCAGACCACGAAACCCACACATCACGTGGCAATTCATCTTTATTTCAAGCATACTTAAAATTAACGTGTACATCTCATACCAAACGCAATGCGGTTTCATTTTCAACTTTAGCTGCAAAATATGACCGTGTCATTTAATAACTGCTGTCCCCCTTTTTTTTTTCTCGTGGTTTCCACTTTTTGCTGCATTCGCGTTGTGTTCTCACAGTACTGGCAGGTAAAGGGTAGGGTCGAACAATCTATACGTAGCCTTGTAAGGAGTAGCATTTTAAGAATGTACCTGGGGAAAATGTGTGCGAGCTTACTTTTAAGTCACGGCTGCTGTGTGCCTGGTCAATCGCCACCACTCGAGGCACAGGGTGAGGGGCAGCGGGAAGGCAGCTGGTGCCAGAAATATCTTAAAATGCCCCCTCTTTTACTGTACCACTTGCAAAAAATGAAACATTTATAGGGCTTCAAAAATGGTACCCAAAGGTATTCATAATAGTAATTTGAATGCCCATTTTTTAATTATAAGTTGAAACTAAACTAGTTCAACGTGGTCGTGACGGGGCATTTGTGGAGTTTGTATCAGTATGATTCACACGTTACGTAACAGTTAATTTGTGCCATGCCTAAATGGACAGCATTAAGACAGTTTCGTATGTGTTACTGGCTACAGGTGCTTAATTGCCTATAGAATATCCATTTTGTCATTGTGGGAGATTATCTATAAACTAAGTGTTTTTTTTGGTCATTGAATAAAAGCGTGTGTGTGTGTGTGTGTGTGTATATATATATATATATATATATATATATATATATATATATATTAGTGCCAGTGTCCTGCGATTAAGGCGCTTTCAGGCGTAGTCCCTGGGGCGAGGCGGCGCTGCACACGTTCTTGCAGGCATTTGGTGCTCTGGGCACAGGTTGAATGGATCACATTAACAGGCGCCCCGGCAGGACCGGGTGAGAACGCTCCTAATGCCACACATTACATTCAGATGGATAGCTTCCATCGCTTTACCCGCTTTTGTTCTGGGTAGGCAAAAAAAAAAACACACCCTTTGGTGGCTTGTAATGTTGACTTTTATTGAGCCACAAGTGGCAATTTTGAGGTAAAAGGGAAGGAGTGCGAATCACCTGCAGCTCTTAATTGCCGCCGCTTTGGGAAGGGGCCGCGGGTCGGGTTTAATCTGCAGCCCTTTTCATGGAAATGGCTGTCGGAAGGCGCGGCGGCGCCTCGCGTGCAGCCGTCATTAAACTCAAGTATCCGATTAGAGCCCTTCACCTTTCGGGTTATCCCGGCCCGGCTCTTTGCGAGGCGCGCCCGCGCCCGGGTAATTGCCGTGATTAGGGGCCCGCGCGCCGCAGCTGAGCACGGGCGGGCCTGATTGGGGCAGACACATATCTTGGAGGGAGGCGGGTCAGTTTGGGGAGGTCCGCTCGGGCAGTAGGCGGTAATTAAGTAGGGGCCGCCGTGGGGGTGCTGAGCTGCCGGCCGAAACTACTTCGCCGGTTTCTTCACTTTTTTAGTCTTAGTTGTTCGCCTGTGTGCACACTTTATTTGAGGTTATTTTATAATTGCTCCGCAGCCCCTAACACGCATGTAAATAGTCCGTCTGACTGAGCATGTTTGGCGAAGTACACCCGGCCGTGAGGTATCCAGCTGTAGTCGCGCGTTACCTCACGGCGTGGCGCCGTATACCGGGGCACGGTATGAGTAGAGCCGCTGCGCTGCAATGTACCGGCGTGACCGGGCATGTGGGCTGACGGGTCTGAAGTGCGTAGCTGGCGGGATGCTTGGGCCCTGGGGGGCTCTGCTCCCGGGGACAGTTTTCCTGTCAGGCCGCTCCACGCCCGGGGGCAGCTCTGGCGGCAAGGCCCGAGGGACACCAAGGTGGGAGACTCGAGATGGGTGCGGGTGTATTTTTGTTTGGGGTGGGGGCCGGGCGGTTGCGGGGTGGGGGGGGGAGGGTGCTCGGTTAACTTCTGACTGGCAATGTCGTCTTTATGGGCCTCCCTTTACTAACTCCTGTGTCTGTCACAGTTCAAGGTGCTCATGGCGGAGGAGTGTGGCCGGTCGGTGTCCGCGGGGAGGAGCAGGAAGGGCTCGGCGATGGAGGGCCTGGTGAGTGAACTGCGTCTAGCGCCCCCCCCCCCCCCCCCCCCGGCTTCACAGAAACACCTACTTGTCCTACACATTCCAAACACTCTGTCCCTATGCACTTTATACATTTGAGACTTGCCGATAGTCTGCGGTTATCGTGTTTTTTTTTTTTAAGGTGGGAACTTCCATCCTTTGCGGATTTCCTTTACTATGGCCATTCCGTGCACATGACCCTGCTCGCTTTACCTTTGCAGGGTTTCGGCGGCCTGGAGCCATACACTTCTCCTCAGCGTGTACAGTTTCGTGCCTAGTTTCCTGAATATGCTGGCCTTCGTTTTACTCTGAGGTGCTGTGATTTTATGATGCACGTAGAATGGTACAATGGGACGACGCCCGCAATCTATAAAGCAGGGCCTAGTTCCTATGAACATGACTCGTTCATGTCATGGTCTACATCTTAGCCGAGGAGTATCAACGGTCTGATAGCACAGCGAGTAGAGAGCTCGCTTTGACATCTGGGCTGAGCCTGCTGACGCAGGGTCGAATCCCAGCAGGAGCAGCGCTCAGATAACTGAGGGTTCGTAGTGCTATAGAAATGCTAAATTATTATTTTTATTTAGCGCTGGCACTGAAACCTGTCAGCTGCCATCACGTAGGAATTGTGATATATGGGGCTCAGCCCTGGGCCTTGGAATGAGGGCTCTCTGCTTAGATATTTGGTGAACTATGCCGCAGGAAGCCGAACAAAGATTCTAAAGACCAATTCACATAAATGGGGGGGGGGGGTTATATTTCAAACACAAAGGAAAGGCAGAACGTAGCGGGTGGAGCTCCGAACGAGGAACCATGTGAAAACATACCAACATTAAAACCAGGAGCACAGCTCAAAAGTGAAGGCAAATCCATAGGCGCATAGAATGGATGGTAGAGAAAGCCGGCACCGCGGTGGACCAAGCTTCAGAGCTAAGCTAGAAGATGCAGACTAGGGCAAAAGGCGACAAGTGGCGGGGAGAGGTAGCCAAGTGAGGGGTCACCTGGGTCCTTTAAAATCATGAGCGTAATTTGGGGGGGGGGGGCGCAGAGGTGTTTGTTCCCCCCCCTAACTTTCATGGCACACCATTCTGTCCCCATTCATTTAGCTGTGGCACCTTTACTTCAGATGTCATGCCCACCCCCCCTCCCCCCAACTTTTCCAGCAAAGTTACTCCTCTGTTTAAAATGAAGACCCGTGCACATCTTGGGGGAAGAAATGCCGCCACCCATAGATATGCTCGGGTTAGACGGGGACACTTTAGTTGACGCCACAGCCAGTGTGCCATTACAGATCTTCCGTAATGACTTGCTAGTGGCAATAGTGTATTACTGCCAACCAATGACTTTGCAGTGCCCAGCAGAACATACTGCCCAGTGCCAGGCTCTTTGCTGAACAAGTTCCCAGCGAGGAAAGGAGGGGGCTAGGTTTATTGGGCTCTTGGTGGTGGCGAGGGTTCGATGGATTTGGGAACGGGTCACAGCTCTTAATATGGAATGGACAGCGTAGACCAACTACAGGAAACCCTTCTGGGAGGCGAGGGATATAGAGCCTGTTGATAAACTGATCACATTTGAGCCGTAAATAAAGAAACGTGATCCGCATGGTGGCAGAAGAAGTGCAGAAAATAAAAGGATCACACGACTATTTGGGAGACTTCACCTTGTTGTGTTTTTTAAAAGAAATTAAATGGCGGTAGCGTCTTCGCGTGTGTCCTCTTAGAACTTAGAAGAAATGAAATGGCGTGGATACGGTTTGGCATAAATCGACCACAAATTGCAGTACGTTTGTACAGCAAGCCTCGGGCTGGTATTGAATGTGTATTTAAAAAAAAAATCGTTTTTATAAACGTGAAATGGTTACTACAGAAGTGGAACGTGTTTACCAACCAGTTGCACTTGGCAGCAAATGCGTCCTTGGTCGATACAAAAGTATTTTTGTCTACCGACTTTCTTTTAGCCTGACTATGGAAATCGGCTCATCGTGAATTCTAACGTGAATCAGAAATAACGAGTTTCGATTAGTCATCGGTAGCATTTTACTTGATGTGCCCTTACTTTCAATCCATACTTCCCTCTTATACTGTTAAGACCAGATGTTTTCTTCTGTATGGGGATGACGTTTCTTCATTTTAATGTTGTATCGGGACCCGTTTCAACCCACCTTGCCTTCGCCGCTATGGCAGTGCCCGTGTTCCACTTTAGTACTCCTGCCGAGACGAGTCGGTTAAATCCATCTCCAGTTGGTCGCAACAATCTCTTAGTTAAGTCGACGATTGTTGGTTTACGTTTTAATCGCGTACTTTATTTCTCTTGTCCGGGTCTATTTTTGACCCTCTTAAGTAAAGCTACTTCGCCATGTAGTCTATTATACAAGCATTCCCAGCCACAAATAGCAGTTAGATCCGCTCGGCTGTGCTCCTGTAAGGTTTGCCGACTCCAGCTTTATTTTTTAGTCCGTTGACAACTCCGTTAATTTTTTTAATTGTCGAAGTTACGTAAGTGTTTGTTGCGTGCAAAGTATTTTAAAAACGCGAGAATGGAATTGAAACCGATTTTTTTAATTCCATAACTAAAGTAGGATTAAACTAATCCTTGTCTTATGCTCGGCATAGCCAAGGACATCACAATAAGGGAAAGGGTCCTTTTTTAAAAAACAGGTGCTATGTTTTCATTAATACTTTCAATTTTGTGGATGATTTCAGTCACCCCCCGAAAAAGACTTCAATGATCGCTCCATTTTTCAGGAATAAACCCTTCATGCGAGATCCCGAACAGTGTACCCACCACCACCGCCGCCGCACACCAAGGAAAAGGCAGCCCAGGGTACTATTAGGCCACCGAAAGGCGCGACTAAAACTAGATCCTTTGACACTAAATACCAACCTGCCCCAACTCGAGAGAGCCCCATCATTTCCGCTGGTAACAGAATACGACCTTAACCACACTTCAATAAATGCCCACTGTTGCTCGCGATGCTCCTCTAAACGCCTACTCCCCTACAGTTAAATTTTGCTTTTTTGCCGGGGGGAGGGATCCGAATTGCTTTATAGAGGGGCAGAGGTGTTTATTTTGCTGACAGTATTTTTATTTTCCTTGTCTTTTAGTCCAAACTTTCAGGACTGGTAGTATTTCTACCTCCTAAAAATAGCGACGAAGCACATTTTGGACATGGCACTGGGTCTTTTCCCAGACAGGTACACAAAATATTAGGCTGCCACTCCGTAGACTTTTGTACTCTTTCGGAAACGGACAATAATGTTTTGCGAGAAAGTTGAAAAGGAGGGACATTCCGAAAATACACGATGAAATACTTGTTGCTGCGGACCTCTGTTTCCATGGAGTAAATTGTGGGGGATGGGGCGAAGACACAGATGGTGATTCTTTGTTGCCGGGGTTAATTGGAATACATTTGGTCTGCCTTGATAGCCTAGCGCAGGGAGACACAAATGATTTCACCGGAGGGCCAAATGTACCACACAAGCATGTCCCATACAGCGGCCGCACTATCCATGGTAATGAGCGACTGATGGGGGCATTGCTGTCTGGATTTGAGTGAAAACATTGTTTTTAAGATGGACTTTTATATAACAATTTTTACTAAACCATGATACATAGCCTTTACATACGATACCCACTTTATTTGTATTATGTGAGTGAAATCATGTTTTTAAATGGAAGTGGAACTGCACATATGATCCAAAGACAAAAAATAGACCACCGTGGCTTCCCACGCCTGACATGACCGACTTGATGAGTGACTGACTTTATGCCAGGCAACCTTTCATAATTAATCTAATGTGAGCTGGAGGGCCAACAATAATGTCCCAAAGGGCCGCATTCGGGCCGCATGTTCTGCACCCCTGGCCTAGCATTAAGATTAAGCAAAGCACAACAACTCTGCAGTAACATTTCTGCCCTGACTATTCTTTTCAAATTAACCTGCTTATAAAGCCTAATACAAACTGGTAAAATTGACCAAAAAGATGCATCTAAATATTGATGGCTGCCGGAGGCTTTACTGGGATCCATTTTCAACAAATGAGCAGGCCCCACCTTTTTGCAGGGCATCACTTAATAGAGTATGAAGCTGTATCCTATCGCGGCCAAGTCCCATCCTCTTCCCTGGCTAGAGGCATGCGCGCCCATCCTCTTCCCTGGCTAGAGGCATGCGCGCCCATCCTCTTCCCTGGCTAGATGCATGCGCGCCCATCAAAAGTAGCACTACCCATAATAATGCAGCCTTCTACGTTGCTAGGTCATACTACACATGTATTGGAGGAAACAATCACTGGAATAAAATGCTCGGATTATTGGAAGTAGAACATTCATATTGCAATTTACACTTCTGTAAGCTTCGAAAAATGACCACAGGCATAGACATTTAACCTTTAACATGCCAGTTCAACTGCAGTCAAAGGTGACCCCCCCCCACCCCCCCAATGCATTTACTTGCTGCAGGGACTTGCCATTGGTTTGTCACTTGAAAGCTCCTATTTTTTAATACACGGCAGTGCCTTGTTTATCCTCGTTCAGTTTATTAAAAACTGTTGGTCTCCAAGGAACGTTGTGTCCAGAGTCCTTGGGCTAAAATCACTGCAGTCACCGAATATTCACTTTCCTCCTCTCAGCATTGGACGAAGTCTATTTGCTCAAAGCTACCCACATGACGATATGAACCACTTAAAACGTAGTGGTGCCACTATGCCCGGTTTTCCACCTTTGACCTTGGAAGTAATCTTTGAGTAAAAAGAGATGGATCAGATAAGGTACCTATGGCAACATCCTAAAAAAAAGACCACTTGGAGTAGACCATAACATAGGCCGGTCATCTGTATCGAAGGCTGTTGGGGAGTCCAGGTAGTGCAAGTCGTACCGGTTAACCATGATTAAAATTGACCAGTAATTAATACATTAGGAGACCCCTATGAAACCAAGTTGGGGTTCATGGAATAATCTTTCATAACGTCTGTTTTGAAGAGCGAGAGTGAACTCCTCTCCTGGCCACAGTATAATGCATTTCCAGGATTCAGGAGCTTTACACTTAAGAAATACCTGAAAACGGGTTCTTCACATTGGCCCAAGTGTCATTCTAATTTCTCAGGAATATTTGTTTGAAAATCTAATCTTATCCATAATCCGAAACTGAGAAGTACTGTGATCACAAGACCGTGGCTTTATGCATAGGTGTATAGCCTCTTGTGTGTAGTGTACCCTACTGGACCACTCTGAAATAAAAACCATGAGACCAATGGAGCAATCCCAATGCTCCTTGCAATAAGCTGGCAAAACTTTTCGTTAAATCAGTACTGTTTCCCGGTACCTGCTTTGAGAGCTTTCTCTAATGTACCAAAAGGTGGATTGCTTAGGATTTCTGAATAAGACTAACTTTCGCTAGTAGAAACATGCACTTGCTTTAAAATTGTCATTATTTCCGGTGGTTGGTTTATCTCTCCAACTCTAAGAATGAATTGCTTTGCTCGAACAAATGTCATGAATCTCGCATCACATTGAAACTAAACGGTCAAACAATAAATACAATACGAAATAAATGGAACCTGTATAATGTTTGGCAGTTAATATAAGATCACAGAAATCATGAAAGCCCTTAATGACATTTTTAAGATTACTTAGTGACTTCCGGAATGCAGGCAGCAGAGGCAGCAGCATAATCCTGTAGCTCCTGGCCCCCTCCTGCTACTGATAATATTGGATTATGAACATCAAGAAAAAGATTGAAACTGCCGATAACCCCATACCAAAGAAATCAAAGCAAACATCAGAGATGAGCGAAATACCTAGCACTCAGGATATTTATTCTTTGTTGCTCAAAATGGCTCAGGACTTGGAGAAAGTGGCCCATGATGTGGGGGATGTCAAAACTTCAATGGATGATTTGTCTGAGAAGGTATCTCGATTGGATGGTAGGATTACTGCCCTGGAGAGTGGATCAATATCTATGTCCTCAGAAATTACAGGAAGCTTCAGAGCCTACAACACTTTGAGGGAGGAAGTTCAAAAAGGTAGAGATAAGGGATTGGAATTGGACTTGAAGATGAGAAACAAAAATCTGAGGCTTGTTGGAGTGGAGGAAAGTCCTAATGAAGATTTGATACAGCTGGTGTTGGACATTTTGAAGTTTTGCTATGGTTGTGACCAAATAATCCCAGGGGATGTGGACAATTTATATAGAGTGGGAAAAAGCGCTGGTCCAAAGGCAAGACAAATTTTGATCACTCTGATGAACACCAGGACAAAAGAAGCTATTCTAGGAGCAGCAAGGAGAAAAGGAAACACATACTTCAAGGGTCATCAAATATTCGTGTATCCTGACTATCCAAAAGAGACTCTGCTGATTAGGAAGTCTTTCAAAGAGGCAAAAGATTTGGCAAGACTGGTGGGTGTTAAAGCTATCCTTAACAGGGCGAATTTGCTGACCTTGGTTTTGCCTGACGGTGAAAAGTCCACTTCTGACCCTAAAGAGGCTTTGAAATGGCTGGAACCATTGAGGGGAAGATGTACTTAATATTTCCTACTGCGTGTGTTTTAAGTTTTCAAACGCTACCTTTTTAAACCTTGAATTTATGCGCTTTTACATTAATTAAAATGGCGCTGCCACCTCACTACAGTTGAAGATTTTAGAACTTTGGGCGATTTTAAATGAACACTCACTTCAGCGTTTTCATTTCTGTGCTCCGTATTGTGGCCTGAAAATTAGAAGAATGCACCCTATAACGTGCCCCTTGCGTGCCTTGTGAGATCCAGGAAGCAGTCATGGCACGTCCGTATCATTACCGGGATTCACAGCACGTTTCTTGGATTTTCTATCCGTTGGGAGGAGTGCCATGATCTGCTGGTAAGTCCACATGGATTGATCGCTTACCTCATTTTCTAGTTTTTTTTTCCAAAGCGCGGCTGGTGCGGGATTCGAACCCTTTTGCTCTTGTTTCAAAGACCGAAGCGTTGCCAATGAGCTATCCTCACAGCTCTGCTTCAGCATTGTCTTTTGAAACTGATGTTGCTGAAGTGTCAAATGATTATCCACTGTTGCCACCTTCTGGCAGAAGGTGGAATTGACTGCCTTGTCAAAACACGGAAACAACAAACGAAAGCAATCTTTCTTTTTCCTCTGCCTCTTCTGGGTATAGATGGAGTGTGTGAGACGATGCAAACATTTCAAAACGACTGGAAAAAAAGACTTCAACAATGGGTTTGAAGTCTGATACGCCGCAACATCAATACACACGTACAGTGAATGCATTTGAATGGGTTTTAGGATATGAAGCCCATGTGATCCACCTCTTAATGCTATAGCCAGACATGCTTTGCAAAGAAAGTGCGTTTTTTCGTTTGGGCAAGAACAAATAGCACTCGGTATGGGAAAACCTGAGAATGTCACCACCCTGCCAGCAAATGAGAGCTTTAAACTATGTTTCAATTGCTTGTCCATTGTGCAGCTGGTACTATGAGCGTGTGTATTATTCAAATCAGCAGAGAATGTGCAAACAACTCAATTGCTGAAACGATGATTACAAAGCACCATCTCTTTCAGGTGTATTTAGATGCATTTACACGCTGCCACTTGTGTTTAAATATCGTGCTCACACGATGCATGGATAAGAACCTTCCTGTGTGCTCCCAATTCGGCGTGAGGACTGATGGGTTTGTCTTGACTGCATATTGATGATAGGTGTGGAGGCTTTAAGACATAGAGACATTGATTGATGTCCGGGTAAAGTGTGCGAAGCCATACAGAACGTCATTCCATCACCTCTATAATATGGTCTGATTGTTGACCTTCTTGTGACTAACCTTCCAATTTATGGTCCTCCGCTATAGGACCTTGTGTTCAATGGGATTTTTGACTTTGTGGGTTGAGTTGGGGAGGTAGATGTTTAATTATTTAGATGGGAAGCCTAGCACTTTTTTGGATGTTGACTTATACTGTTATCATTTGTCTGGGAATATATTTTAAAAGAAAACTGCTACGCTTGTGCTGGGTCTTGTAGATTGGGACGAAGTGAGTTGTTATATGCCCTGTTGAAAGTATTAGTATTGGCTATAAACATATTTCTTTCTAGGTACTGGCTGCTCCTTCCTGGTGAATTTATTGTCCTCATTTGATAATTGCGAGAGAATGGAGGGGTGTCTAATGGAAGCTGGTGACAGGGTACATGTTTACCTAATATGAAATATATTTATATATTTATATAGTTGCCTATTTATAGATGCACCTAAAAATTCTTGATTTATTCAAAATTGTATGTTCTTTGCCTTGCATGTCTTCTATTTTCCATGCCGATTTTTATTTTTATTTTTTCTCGGCTCATTTTGGTGTTTTAATTTGATTGGGTGGGTCCGACTAAATATGGATTCAGTCTTTATGTGAAGAGTAGTTGGATCTATCTAGTTTAATTTGCTATTTCTTTGGATATACTGCCTCTTATTTGAATATATATGTACGGCCCACGGGACATCAAAAAAAAAAAAAAAAAAAAAAAAAAAAAAAAAAAAGATTACTTAGTATCCTCAATGTAGCTAAAAAAACGTTCAACGCCAACAGGCCAAATGCTCCTTTGCTTGTAATGGAGAAAACGAGACCAAGCGAGTAGATGAAACGAAAATACCCAGCAAATGAGTAAACCCAAGTAATCTAAGCGGGAGTGCAAGATGGCTAGACCCAGCAGAAGATCTAAGGGCATGAGATGCATAATACCATCCTCCACTGAGGGCACACAAGGGCGAGGCTTTTGACCCCAGACGGACCATTTCACGTTTTTTTTGCGAAAAGAAGTTGATGGTGATGTATATTCAAGTGACTGGATTTGAAACAACACATAATCCGTTTTCATGAACCTACGTTAGTAATGCCCTTAGTGTTTTGTTGACTCGCTGCCATGAAGAGGCAAGGTTTTGTTCTTTATCCATATGCAGATTCTTCATATATTTTCTTAACCTGGGAGTTTAGAAGGGAAGGATTACGTTCAAAAACTCACCAGTGAAGCGCTTTTGACCAGAATTATCCATGGAAGTACAATGGGCAAAATCGCATGGTTTAAACTAAGCCGTATTGAGCACCATAATTTAGCTGGCGACAAGGATATATTATGCATCTGGGTCTCCAAATGGCAGTTTCATTGCTATAGTTGACACCCCCTAGTATCAACTTAAATGAATATTCAGTTTTCTCTAAGGGTGAGAGATTCTCAAACACCGCTGGCATACCCAAATTCAAAAATCGAGGATTTATACATTTTCAAAGCGGCAAATACAGAACCACAACATTTTGGAAATTTTATCACTCCTGCAGTCACTTGTTTGATTAATGAGCCCCAATTATTCTTATTTGAGAATCGCATCTCGATGGTAATCTCAAATTATATAGAAAGGATTCTTTAATGTTAAATCTTAGATTTTGCACTTTTGCAGGGTAGCTGATGTGTGCCCTGTCAGCACCACACAATCGGCATAGGGACATGGTATGTATCTTCTAGAGGTGTGAGACATCACAAGTATATGTATGAAGACATGATGGCAGGCCATAAGTGGTGAAAACGCGCAGCCTAGCTTACCACAATCGTTAATGGGGAATATGTTCTGCTTTTAACAGTTTTCATCGTGGAGATGGAAGGTTGTAGTATTTGTGTGGCACTGGACAAACAAACTCGTACATCAATCCCTATTTTACCAAGGGCTCCCCTTTAATTACCATTTATCTGCCTCATCAAAAGCTGTGGATAAGTCCATCAAGTCAAATAGAAGTTTTTCCTCTTGGCCCTATGGTACTTGTCCATATTAAATATTAAACTAAGGCACTGTTCAGTTCTCCAGAGGGAATATCTCAATTCTGAATCTGAGAGGATCATATCTTAATCCATAACCATGCTCTAATTTGGCTACAGTACATTTCATCTGTAAAAGAAAACTGACAATGAAACAAGCCTATAACCTCCAATGGACTCATGGTTGGCTTAATTATAGGTGAGGTCCGCCATGATGCAGGAACTATTATTTAGGTTGGTCTAGCCCAACATATATTGCATATCAAGGGAGCCCATAGAGTGCCAGTATTTAACGATCTACAAACTCTGTGTATCTGGCAAGATGGGAAAACTGGGTGCCACTTGGGCCATCTGTAACATCTTCCACTAAGAAGGCACCCAGACCAGCAGGAAGTATTGGATGGTTATTTGAAAGCATGCCTCCGCCCCTCGTACCCCCAAATGCCACTGGTTCCAGCATGGCTATTTAAAGCTCGCTGCACTCTTCCAATAGTAATATTAGTGTTTTAATCTTAAATAGCTTCATCTTTGAATATCAAGAGGCTGATGTGAAGGGACTGTGATTTTAGCTGCTTGCATAACAAGACCACTGTTGGAAGAGTGATTATTTTTTTTCTTCTGTAAAATGCTAAGTCTTCTGCTCCTAAAAGTGACTAATCCATAGATTTGGAAGCTTTAAAAACCCCATGACTGTCAAAACCTTTTGGCCATGTAGAGGAAAAACTCTTAACATTTGACTGGGAGTTTGCTTTAGAGTGGCAAAATGGTTTCAACCGGAGGGTACTCCCAGCGTCCCTTCCTCACCATTGTCACTTCCTCCCCAATTTCCTGAAGATGGGACTCAGACTGGAACTAGGGCATGAAATCCCTCATCAGAACACGTGCGGTCGCACCATTTTACACGTCAAATGTTCTATCTGATAATTGTTGTGGTACAGTCATGCGTCCAGAATTGTCCTGCCGTAACAGAACTAGGACATTGGTATTGCTGAGCTCTGATTGCACTTAAGCCAAACCTGCTCCCCTTCCTCTTCTAGGGTGATCACTCCGTGACCCATCACCAGGGGGAATGTGTACATCTTAAGGTTTCTTCATGCAAAATTCATCACGCCATACAGGATGGGACAAGGTTTTGGACATATTCCCACACGAGAGGCCGACATCTTTTCCATTTAACTTTAAAAGCAAATGTAGTGGGAAGGAAATCTTCCTTTTTGTTTTTTTTGCAAGGCAGTTAAAGAATAAGATTGATGGGGCAGATTTTATATGGAAAAGCAGCTGCACCTCATGCTGGCAAGAACTGTGGGGAAAGGTGTTGTCGTCACTCCCCAACCCTAAAAATTTGTTTAGGAGGCCCAGCAACTGCAAAAGTTCGGTGGGCAAAAAAATCATTGCCATCCCTAAACTGAATAGGCTCTTCAAATGAATACTGTTCAGTCTTTTTAGGGAATTGCTTTGGTCCACACCAGGTTGCAGCGAGCTACCTCCGATTTCCTGGCTAGTAACCTTCATATTTAAATATCTGCACTAGCATGGTATTGGTGTCCTAGTTACTCTGTAATGATTGCTTGATAACTGCTTTAGTCACAAGTGCAATGCTTCATTGAGGCACACAGCTTGAGTGCTTTTCAGATATTAATTTCTGAATGGAAGTTCGGGTTTAATGGGCCTGTTGAAGGCGGGTCCCCTACCCCATTGGAGGGGCGGCTGGGTGGGCGAGGCGGGAGGTGTCAGCAGTGGAAGAAAAGGCGGCTGCTTAACAGAATAACAATAGGAGGCACAGCAGAGGTCTGGCTAGCAATGGGGTGCAGCTGTGGGTAAGAAAGCCAAGAGGGAAGGGGTGTAAAACTGGTCCTGGCTAGGCACAGTGACGGGATTATTTGCCCAGTGGCTGCAATCAGGGATTTCATCGTACTAAGGGAGAAGCAAGGGTCCGTTCTGACATGTCGGGGGCATCCAGGTTCTAATTTAGAAAAATGTTTCAGGAAGCAATCAAGGTGACTGGCATGGCCGGGCTAGGATTTGTGCACATCCTTCATAATCAGTGCAGCAGGGTGCAGACTACACAAGGTGCAGATCATGAGGATTGGGAGATGGAAGTCTGGGGCCTACAAGGGTTCCATTAGGCCTCACTTGTCCTGATGGAGTGGGCCAACGCTAGAGGAGGAGATTAGGTGTGGGGTTGGGGGGGGGCAATGAGAGTTGATGGAGGAAATGTTTTCTCGCCATATGTCAATTTTCTTCCATTTTTCGTATTAGAGGTCACTTGTGCATGTGGATGATAGGTCAATCTTTCATAAAGAGGATGGAGAAAAGCGTGAGAATGTCTACGGGTTCTCAGAGTTCGAGGTGGCATTGCATTGGATTGGTAGAGGGGGGATTGCAGATAAAGGATTTACAAGAATTGGCCTTCAGACACAGGGCAGTGCATCAGCTGGCAGAACCGGACTTGGTCCTCCTCATGTAGGAGGAAACAACCAGGTACCTTTGGGACAGAAGGATCTTTGTTTGACTCTGATTGTGTGGCTGGCCAATTTTTGCCCGCAGGCAGTGATCAGTTATCCAGTGGATGGCTCAGCCAGGGCATTGAACATCTCTGCAAGGCAATGAGCTGGCACAATTGGCAAGAGACCGGGGGCGGCTCTGAGTGGCGAACGGCCTACTAAGGGGTACGGAGAATAGACCTCAGAATGGTGTCCACTTATCAACCCAATGACTGACATATTGCTTGAAAACGTTATGCATTAATATGCACGATAAAAACTATGGGAGTGTCCACAAGCAATTGGTCGAGGTCCCTGTGGCAGGTGGTGGAGGACCTCGTGGCTATTGATTTGCTCTTCCCAGGGGACCCTGAGGCCAGTATGATTTATTGGTGAGGGCATGGCCTGCCTCTCACTGGGTTGATTTGGGCCATTAGGGGACGAGGAGGGGGCGGGGCCAGGAGGCAGACTGTCAGACAAGAAAGGGTTGTCTTCTGGGGACCTCATTGCTGTACACTGTGTAAGAAGGTGGGGTGAGTGGTTACACCTGGAACACCCGTCTAATGGGGAGAAATAAGTTGTGTGCTTTGAACTTGATGTGTTTGATACCATGTTCATAATTCAGGGTCACATTTATACGTCTGTGTGAATATTAGTATTTTGAATGTAAAAAAAATACAAGTGTGGTGGTTTTCTTCCACTGCCTGGCACCGTCTCCCTGCTGAGCCCACGCTCATTTGAATGCTATCTAGAGTTCAACGACCACCTATGTATTGGGTTATTTGAAGTCCTAAAAAGCCCCTTCCCAACAGTCAATCTATCACGAATGACTAATCCCTGCCACATGGAAAGAGTATGTTTAGCCCACAAATGGGCCTAATGTATTGTCATAATAAAACCGACACAAATCCATGTTGCGTCATAAATGGTCTCACCAGAGATTCACTAACACTGTTTCACATGGAACTAAAGAATGTCTATTGCACGAGACATGAACGTCCAGTACATCAATACAGAACCTGCGTGGCCTATTCCGGCAACTCGAGTTGTTGGATTTCCCCTTCTTACGTTACACGTGTTCCCACTGTGACCTCTGCATGTCCTTCGTTGTGTTTTCCATTTGTGTTCCTGTATGCTTGCTTTAATTCAGGGCCCCATCTGCTGATTTTTGGTAATTTGGAGGGATGATTGTCTTTTCCGTTCAATGGGGAATTGAGTTGACACTATCTACTCAGTTGGTTACGATTTTAAAAAAAAATGGCAGGAAATGTCAATTGTATCGTACAATTTGGTTGCATGCTATGCTACAGAGTGTATTGACATACCCCAATCTGTTTGCATCCTTTGAAGTACAGACGTTGTTTAGAAGGAAAAAATTACCTTTTGCCTGCCTTAACATTTTTTATTTTACAATAACAGTGACATTTTACATTTTGGCATGGAAAACAGCCTATGCAGATGGTATTGCACAAAACGATTAACATCACTATGCAAACTGTTTTACAAATTGTTTCCACTCTGTCTTTTGACCTTTTTCATGACCTCAGTTTCATGACCTCACTTGACATGGCACTATTCCACATACCTACGGGACAGAGAAGGGCAAGTAAAGTATTGCAAATTCTAAACTTAGTGAAGAATTGACCATAGCTTGTTTTTTAAGGAAGAAAAATGTGCAGCATGTCAATCGCACTTTGCCTGCTTGGGGCTTGTTTTGGACGATACTGGTGGGCTGACTATACATTACTATATACACACAGTGCGGTCTAGTGTGCTGGAGTGAACTGTAACTTAACGATGATCTATAGTGACTAGATGTAAGTTTGACCCGAATGGTAGTCTGCCCTTCTTTCAGCTAGTCTTCACCTGCTTGCTTGAGTGCTTCTATGCCCCGTTGTGTAATCGGGTCCTCTTTGTCCCCACCAGCCTGAGCCCATCAGCCCCTGCACCGCTTTGGATGATGACTCGAGCTCTTCCTCGGTTCCACTGTCCCCGGCTTCTTCCCCACATTGTGTCTCCCAGGGCAAGAGCATGTGCAGCAGCTGCGGCCTGGAGATTGTGGACAAGTACTTGCTAAAGGTAATCCCCAAATTAACGTAAGACACTTATCGTTATACGTTGTGTAAGTTATCTTTTTGCTACCTCATTAATGTTTTAACCCATCTTGTTGACGGCTACTAGTTCGCAATCAATTTACTTTTTTATTTACAATAGTCTCACCTTAAAATGACCATCACCGGATGTCCTTCTCTTGGAAGGTTGATGCTCTCAGAAAAGAAGTGTGGTGATTTGACTTCTGCCCTGCAGGAGTAAACGGATGAGTAGAGGCTAAAGAGCCTACTCAGCCTTCACACTTCTACAAACCAAGAGCCAACACAATCATAAAGGTAAAACTTGAGTTAAGGGACAGAACACTCTTGCCTTTTGTGGCAATGTAGGCTGAGGAAAGGCTGTACTCTGGAGGGGATTGAATGTGGTTCAGTAGCAACCCAAACAGCGAAGTATAACAGTCCAAAATAAAGGAATGTCTAATACAGGTTTTATAAAAATATATACTTTAATCAAACACTATGTACAATGACGAACTAGCAAACACTGTAAAAACTCACCTGTAGAAATGACACAGAATGTAAAGAGAATAGATTCAGCACTGGAAAGGCAATTGCGTTCAAAGGTTCTTTTCTTGAGATTGCAAAAGGGATTAAAATGACCAATCCAGTCTCTAGGGTTGAACATGGCGCAGAGAGGCAGGTAATAGTCCTACCTTTGCAAAGGCTTTGGGGGGGAGGGGTTGTGGGGGGTTTACAGTTTGAAGATGCTGAAGGCATGGTGGTCCAGTGCCAAGTTAAGTGTCAGTTGGGGTTGAACGGCAGGTGGCTGCAATCTCAAATAGTCTACTCTCTGTGCGGATGGGGCAGTTCCCAGGTTTGATTGGTTCTCTCAGCTTAGGGCGAACTGGTCCCAGGATGTACAGGCGAGTTGATTCTATATACGCTATCAGGTAGCGGTTGGGTCGATCGACTTAAAAGCACAGCTATGACCAGGCTGGTGCTATAGATGGAGTCTCGAGCAATGCAAGGCGACAGTACTTGGAGTCAAGGCAACCAAGCTCTTCATCTGACGATGAGCGGAAGTGAACATGCAACGGTGGTTCAAAGAATAATGGAAGCCAAAAACTGCATCGAAGGGTCCTGATAATTTGCACTGAGTCACACACTGGAGTCATGGCTCACAATGGGTCGATGTTGAAAACCTGGATCTCATTGTGTTCTGGCTTCCAGGTGCTGCAAGTCCCACTCCAGTCCTTTTTTATTTGGCTCCTGTCAGGGGTTCTGCAACACGGTGAGGACCCAGGCAACAGGATGGCTGGCAAAGAGGCAGTTTTAATCCAGCAGCAGAGGTCACCCCCGGTATCTCATGGGGGTTGTTGGGATGCAGATCCTCTTCCTTGATGCACCTGCCTTTCTCACACAAGGAGGACCCTGGAAAGGGCTGCTCCCCAGCAGCATCCAATGAAATTTACTTTCAGGATTAGAGTCCACATTATTCAAAAGTGCTGTGAGACCCCTTCTTTTAAAGGCTAAGGTCCACAGGCGACTGGACTAGCTATCTTGCTTTAGGGGCCAAATCCATGCTCTTGAAATGAGTTGACCGTGCCTTCTGACATCACACCCCTTTGTGCTACAGGAAGTGGAGGGGGACAGGAAAAAGAGTGGTTGGAGAGAAACAAGAGGCACGTTTCCTTTCTCAAATAGAATCAAAGGCCTTTAGATATGCAGCACCCTGGAGTGAGGCTTAGCCCTTGCTAAATGGGTGTGCCGCTTCCTGTGGAGTAGCTGTTTCTGGGGAGAGGGCGTTTGTTACCTGCCTGTACTAAGGAGCAAAGAGATGCAATCCCATGGCATAGTCTTAGCTGCAATGAATACACATAACCCTGCCACAGCTGCTGAGCCCACAGGGCTGACTCATGTTTGATATTAATTTAATTTGGGTGGGATAACATGCTGGCCCCCATACCCAAACTCTGGTAATGTTTATATTTGCAGTTTACTGTGCCACCAGGCCAGGATTTCCAGAGTTTGCAGTTTTTGAACAGGGCTGCTTACCACGGAGTAACATGTATGATAGTCACTGTCTCTGTTAAGAGGGCACTTGTGACTTCACCTTCACAGTGCCACTAGAAAGCAGGAGCTGCAGACCAGTAGATAGATGCTGCAGGGCATAGGAATGTTAAGCTTTTGATATGGAGCTTATGGAAGGAGTTTGAGTAGCGGGCCACTGTTTCTGAGATGGAATTACTCCATTTTATCAAAAAACGGGGCATCTATACCAGAATTCCTCGCACTGCCTACCTGCTCCTTCATTTAGTGATACTCGTGCCTACAAAAAATGTAGGGCAGCATGCCTGTTTACTTCCATTTTCTTTCTATTTTCGATTTTTCCCCCTTTTTTTCTCACTCCTGTTCTCCTTCAACCATCTGTGCCTAGTTTCCCATTCCCCCAAGTCAACCCTTAATGACATCAGCATTGTCACGCCCTTAGTCCCAATTCTCATTTTCCTTCAGACTCTACCTCAATGCTAGAAATCCTATAAAAAGCCTTCCATTGGCCACCTTCTGAGCACAGTCAGGTTTGCTCCCAATTCTCACTGTTGTTGACAGTCTCTTCCCCATCCACAACCCAGACTTGCGTTTGCACGGAAATTACCCAATCTGTGGGGGTGGCAGTCATCCTTTCTTACACTATCTCTTCCAGGTTACAAACCCCTTCCAGCTTAAAACCACTTTCAACGATGTGATCTAAAAATGACATTCACACCTAATGCCCCTAACCCTTGCAGTGATAGCCCACCACCCTTGCTGGCCAACATCATGCCTACCAACTAAACATTGCCAACCAAATAATCCTCAGACTTACTTATGGTCCAACTCTGCTTGCTCTCAAGCAATATCCCTCACTGATGCTATGACACTGCTGCGATTAGAACAGCAGATATTGGTCCTCATTCCATAGAGGACACTAGACCTCCAACTATAACATACCATACCTCTATCAACCAGCCCCCCCTTCTGGTCTGATCATTTGGCGATTTCCTTTCATATTCAAACCAATTGGACCTGCTCACAACCTAACCACAATTGACATTGTCATCTCAAACACTTTACGTCTAACTCACTTTTGTCCTTCCCTCTTCTTTTATCAGATGCCTAGCTCTGCCCTTGACTCCCTTTCTCCTCTCCAACACAAATCCAATTATGTCCAGTGCCTGGTGTGAGGAATTTCAAGTGTGCAAAGCTCTGGCTTTTTTAATTTTATTAATACAAAGAATGTTGCAGTGATTCATCCCCCAAAGGGTAACCTACTAATCAGATCAACCTTTGTTGCCACCTCTATGCCAAAAGCATGGTGGCAGGATAATCTCTAAAAATAAGCTATGCTGGAGGTTGGACATGGTGCATGGCACTATGATTATGGCCACCACAGCTTAATTGTTACTGCACATGCCCGCTCTGTTGAAGGAATGCGTATTTGGCTCAGATGGAGATGGGCTGATACTATCTGACCCAAACAGCAGGACAGAAACCATGAGGTCTCTGCCTCTTTGATTCATTTTGTGAGGTGCCAGTAACACACCCCCCTCGCCCCCCAAAAGGGCCACAGAGAATGTAGCTGTCTTGGGTCTAGATAGCAAAGGAGCCCACACCTATTCAGCCGTAGCAGCCTCAGACCAGGGTGCAGCATGTCCAAAGGCCCTTTTCAGTTAGGTAGCAAGTGAGTAGGAATATGATGGGCAGGGGGCTCCATGTTAGCCTTCAACCATCTTGTTTCTTGCATCTTTTCCTTTCCCCTCCATTTCCTCTGAAGCAGAGCACTTTGGGTGTGACATCAACAGGGCAATGTGCACTCTGGCTAGGAGCAGGGATTGGTCCACTGAAGCCGGCTAGCTTTAGCCAAATCACTGGAGGACTTGTGCATTTAAAAGAAGGGGTCTCTCAACCCTTCAGGAGATTCAGTTCCTCACAGATCCTTTAAAGCGGAAGAGGTTCTGAAGTTCTCATTTGGACTTCCTTTGGGACAGTTGTACTCCTCAGCCTTAGGTGGGAGCCATCCAAGACTGAAGGAAGATCTGCATCCCTAACCACTCTCGCGTAGCCTTGGGATTGTCCAGTACTATGGACCAGGATCAACCACTTTGCAAACAGCCCTTTTTCAGCTAGAAGTGCAGACCCTGAACTGGAGCATCCTGTCCTCGAGTCCTTTGCGAAGGCCTCACAGCAACCAGAGGGCCAAACCAGATGTAGCTACCAGTTTTCTCAGTTCCTCCATGTTCCTTGCATCTTTAACCAGATGTAAGTCACTGATGCTGGTGTCTGTATTCCTCCAACCTACAAAACTATTTCCTTGCATCTAACCCAGCTTGACCCTCAGTTGTGACCTAGCAAAGCATTAGGCCCGAAGCAAACACCGGATCCTGATCTGAAGCTTTGGAGACGCACTCATTGACGCTAACGCAGGGGGGTTGCATCCACTGCTCGGCCCAGCTGGCCTGTGAACTGCTGCCTCATTGCTCATGCATTGGTGCACTGTCGATAACCACTTTTACCACCACCCGCCTACTTGAACCTCTGGAGCGTCACTCGCCTACCCCTTGCAGCGACTACAGCCCGATTTGCCTGGCCAACTGCAAAGCGTTTTTGGAACCACCCTAATCTACCTCTTTGAAGAGCTGCTGTTCTACAGCTCTGAACACAGCACCTAAGCCTGCTTGCTGCCAGGACAGCCATGATCCCATGTTCCTGAACCGAGCCTGATCAGCTCGCATCATTGATCAACATCGGGCCTGATGCACCAGCCCGCCAAGAACAAACTATTACTGTTGGCACTAAACTGCCCGCACGTTCCACTTGGACACTAGGTCACAATTGTTCCTGTTTTCAACCCAAAATCCTTTTTATGCTAGACTACCTACCACCCATAGGACTAAGCAGTGATACTTTCTCCAGTCTGTTGCACCTTCTGCTCTTTCCTTTAGGATGAGGTTTTACATAGTAACCTTTCTACATACAGATGGTGTTTTTATTAGTTTCTATTTTTATAGAACTGTGATTGGACATTCCCTCTATTTTGGACAGTGATATTGTTTTTGGGTCACTACTGGTTCACCTTCACACCCCGCTCAAGAGTATGGCCTTCCCTCGGCCAAAGTTGTCACAAAAGGCAGAGGTGGTGTATCTCTTGTCCCTGTTTTACCTTTTGTGATTGTGATTGTTTTGGTTTGTAGAAGTGAGGTAAACCATTTTATCCCTACTCCTTGTACCCTTGTGAGGCAGAATCCAATTTGTTGCACCTGGTTCATAGCATATGAAAAGTGAAGGCTGCTAAAATGAGGGGAAAAACTCACTCCAAAAAGACAACCTCGATGCTTCATTGTCTGAGCGTACACATTCTTCTGGAAGAAATACTTGCATGTATAGAAGCTCAAATGCCCCCGTTAGCTCTGCAAATCTCTTCATAATTCTCAAGGAACTCTCCTGATCAAACCCTCTTGACCTCTGTTAACCACAATCAAGCTATTTGATCTCAAATAAGGAAACCCTGCCTGGCAAACCCAACTCCCTGCTCTTCCTCCCCTTTCAGTTTCTTACTGGTTGCATGACATCACACCCCATGGATACCATTCTGTTAAACAATCAAAACCAGTTTTGCCCTGCATCGTTCATATACACACATGTAATTCTCTCTTGCTTCTGTCTGCCTTGATCAATTTCTCACTAGCCCAAAATCCTCCAACCTGCAGCAACAATTGCACCTTTCCTTAAACAAAATCTACTAGCTGCAATGTCTCAAGCCCCACAAACTGGAAACCAATCTCCAACATTCAAGCCCAGTGCTAAACTAATTTTAAAAAATGTCCAACCCTGCTTCAATACCATCATGAATCCCATAACCTAGGCAGCCAAGCATGCCATCCATATCCTTTGCTTTTGAGACCATGAACCACACACTTCTAGAAAGGCCGACCACAAGAGTTGGAAGGATAGCTTGGGGGCTACATGCTTGTCTTGAAACCAGACCGTGTTGATCGAAACCCAGTCCTGCAGAGGCTGGACTCCAGAATGGAGCACAACATAAGAACCCAATGTTATTTTTTGTTAATGCTAGTTTAAAAGCCCTCCCCAGATTAAATCACCTTGGTGTAAGGCAAGATGTCATTATGTCCATCACCCCACAGGTTGAATCCATCCTATGTTCCTCTAATAACTAGAAACTGCTTCTCGACTGCTCAATTGTAGGTGCCGATGGAACAGACTAGAATCTGCAGTTCATTAACACTGCAACTCACATTACCACAAACCCTCCCAGGTGGCAACCTATTGTCGCGACCCTCAGCCCTGATTCCCACTGGCAAGGCCATTGGCCAGGTGGAATCAGACTTCGGATCTCAAATAAGGCCTTGCATCCGCTTCACAGGCCCTCTTGAGGCCAGTCCTGGCGGCTTTGGCGCCAGGCTCATAAACGGGGGGGGGTGTGGAGACATCAGCTAAAGGAATTACTTTATTCAGGCTTTCAGCCAACATGGAGGCATCCACATAGCCTGATTCCTAGAACCAAGCTATGCGGTAGTGTTTTGGGTGTGGTGGCCTAGGGACTACTTTACCTGACTACTTTGCAGAGACTATTTAAATTTAAACCACACCCGAACAAGACCACACGCTTCGCGTTAATTTGCTACTAGCAACGTGGCGCTCACCGTGTCCAGCTTCTCAAGAGCCTGGCAAGATCCGAACCTGCAGAAAACAACAAACATCGTGCTCAGCAGAATCTTGCCTGCAATCTCCATCCTTCACTGTTCACAGCTCCTGGGCAGCTCAGAGTGGATGGTTCGCCCCCCGGATCGAAGGACCTGAGAAAGGAAGAAAGACATAATTTAAAGAAGGCCGAGACATTTCAACCACGAATTGCTTAGACTTACCTGGCTGGTGGTTGTTCAACCGGTATAGCTCAAACTCCATCCGCGCTGGGAGCACACCGTGACCTACAAAAAAGAGGTCTGTGAAGACAAGAAATCGCTGCGCTGCGCAATGCACCTACTTACCGCATCATAGCGCTATTGTGCGCCATCATTTACTGGCAAGAACCAGCCTACCCAGTTTGCCAAGCGGATGCTCCGCGCACCTAAGGGAGATAAACGGACATTATCGAACAGAGAAAAGGCATGCAAGAATAACAACTCCATAAACCGCAATAAGACCTACCTGAAAGACATTACTTGGGCCGCTGTCAGTGAAGTAACTGGACCACATGCACCCACGAAAGACAACGCACCCTTGCCCAGAAAGCAGGACTGAGAGCCCACCAACTTCAATAACAAGGTGAGAAGAGAACCATGAGGGGCTGAAATCACAAGGTAGGTCCGAAGGCTTACCTTGGCTGTCCAGTCCTAAACATAGTCTTCATTTCCAGGAGGAAGAATTCCACCGAGAATCGCACCAGGGAATCATTGAAAAGGGCACCAATGACCAACTGGCTGGGTGGCGTCCCCGTGGATACCAGGTGAGCGTAATGGAACGTGAAGCCTCACATAAATAATCCACCTGGGCGCCATGGAGACATCGGAAATCGACCAATTGGCCCAATTGTTGGGGGGGGCCTTTGTGCCGAGGTTCATTCAGCCCGACAGACTAATGCACTCTAAAGAGACCTAATGGTGACCAAGGATCGCACCGAGGAGATCGGCAGACAGTTCTTGCAATTGCAGGCAGGTCAGACTCCTCTGCCTGGGGGAAATCCACCGATGCAAAATCCTATCTAACCATCTTGTACCCCCACACCAGTACAGGGCAGGCTGCCTGGAACCTTTCCCCTGGCACCACCAGAAAGGTTTTTGGGTGACCCACGGAAGTATGCAGCATTCATAAATCCGTGTCGCCTTCATTTCCTTTGTCGCCCTGGGGCGTTTCCAAATGACTAAGCTCAGGTAGCTTTTGTCCTATACTTGAGTGGAAGCGCAGTGGATTGGTCGGTGCCGTTGGTGACCCATAATGATCCATTGTAAAAGGACTATGGGGGAGGGGGGTTCCAAAGAGAAATGGAAAAACTGTTTGCTCTCCACACCCAGGAACAAGCAGTGGATAACCAACTCTTATCCCTCCGGCAGGTGAACCAGGACTTGTTAACATACATTGCTACCTTCAGTAGACTGGTTGGTGAAGCCAGGTGGCCAGAAAACAAAGAACCACATTATTCCATCGAGGCTTACGAGGCGAATTAAAGGACGTCTTGGCCAAGGTAGTTGATTTACCCCTCCCCCCCCCCCCCGCCCCAGAGACTGTACAGAATTCATAAATTTGGTAGTGCAGCTGGACCATTGGTTGCAGGACCGAAAAGCAGATCGGTCCAAAGCGGACTCTCGAGTAGTTTGTTCGGTCTAGAGACAATGCACCACGGGTACCAGACAACGCCGTAGAACCCATGCAGATCGGAGGGATACGACATCCACTAACAAAACAAGAGCGGGATAAAAGACAACAGCAACTCTGTATTGTGGAAAACCAGGACATTTCCTGAAAGACTGCCTGGAAAAAACTCCAAGGGGGACAGTCTGGGCCACAGAAAAGGATGAAGTTAAGGAATTGGAAAACTACCAAGCTCGGCAACCGTAACCTCACACTTTGCAATGATCTTAATAAACCATCAACAATCGTCAAAGATGCATGCCGTAGAAGCGTACATAGACAGCGGAGCAGTTGGGGAATTATATAGATCTAGAGTTGGCAGCAGAGATGGGGCTCCCTTTGTGTGTCTACCAGGGACAAGGAGACTACCGTGGATGGGACAGAAATTGCCTCCGGACCAGTAACCCAGTGCACAGCAAAAGTAACCTTGCTGTGCGAGGATGGACATCGGGAGTGTATTTCGCTCAATCTCATTAAGGCACCTCAGTTCCGGTTAATACTAGGGATGCCATGGTTGGTTGCTCACAACCCTTTGATAGACTGGCGGGCATGGAAATTAACCTTCTCTGGCAACTACTCCCTGGCCTGCAACTCTCCAGAACCGGAACCCGACTCCTGTATCTCCAAGACTCCCAATACTGTAGCATTTACCCTAGGACTAACTAATACTTTGCCAGATGAATATCATGACTTTCAGGACGTATTCCAAAAAGACCAGGCTAACACATTGCCGCCGCATAGGCCTTATGATTGCCAAATTGACCTTATTCCTGGGGAACAAATCCCTTGCGGCAGGATCTACGCTCTCACCGAACCAGAAAACCTTCACCTGAAATCAGTACCTTAAACGGATTTATCCGCCCATCCAAGTCCCTGGCAGTCAGTCCTTTGTTTTTCGTACTGAAAAAAGGGGACTTGAGGACCTTTATTGATTACTGTGCAATAAACCAGATAACCGTGAAGAACCGCTACCTCTTGCCCCTTATCCCGGAAACGCTAGACCAAGTCAAAGATGCCCAGATTTAGACCAAATTAGACCTTAGGGGAGCATACCACCTGGTCCGGGTCAGAAGCAGAGATGAGTGGAAAACCACTTTCTGTACCAAATATGGCTTGTTTGAATATCAAGTCATGCCTTTTGGCTTGTGCAACGCTCCTGCCGCGTTTCAATATTTCATGAATGACGTCTTGAGAGAACTGATTGACGTTTGCGCCTTAGTGTACATAGATGACATCTTGGTGTACTCGGCCTCAAAACAAGACCATATCGGGCACGTTCGTTCAGTCCTCACCAATCTCCGCCAAAATCGTTTGTATGCAAAGCTGGAGAAATGTTTTTCACGTCACCGAAGTAGAATTTCTTGGTTTCATCCTTTCCCCAAAAGGCATCAAAATGGACGTACATAAGGTTGACACTATTCTAAAGTGGCCATCCCCAACATCTCTGAAAGGGATACAGAGCATGCTAGGCTTTGCAAACTTTTACCGCCGATTTATCCCAGACTTCTCTCAGGTTGTGCAACCGATCACAGTATTGCTACGAAAAAGCAATAAAAAGTTTACTTGGACCGAGGAAGCAGAAAGAGCCTTTCAGGAACTGAAATGAAGATTCACCTCCACCCCAATCCTGCAGCACCCTCGTCCAGACCTCCCTTATGTCATAGAAACTGATGCTTCCAGTATGGCAATGGGAGCGGTCCTTTCACAGAGGGACCCAGAAACTGGCCAGCTGCATCCTGTGGCCTTCTGGTCAAAGTTCTCGCCCCCCAGAAATTAATTGCGTTATCACGGAAATAACTCCTGGCCATAAAGTCCGCTTTCAAGGCATGGCAACACTATCTTCTGGGAGCTAGACGCACCATTAGTGATCACAGACCACCGGAACCTGCAATATCTCAAAACAGCCAAAGCCCAGTCCTCACGCAAGTTACAGTGGGCCCTTTTCTTCGACGAATATGACTGTGATCACATTTCGACCAGGGGTAAAGAATGGAAAAGCTGATGCCTTATCTCGAATGGGCATCGATGAAAAGGTGTATACAACCCCAGACCCGGTACCCATCATACCAGAAGACAAACTCTTGGGTATCACTACAACCTTATCGCAAGCAGAATTACGAAACAAATTTCGGCAGTCAATGAACCCAGATGCTTTCCTCGCATGGCAAACTAGAGAACAATATTGCATCAAGGATCAGTTACCTTTCTTTAGGGACCGGCTATATGTACCCAATGAGTTACAACAGCATATTTCAAATTATCATGACTCTGATCGAAGGACACCCCGGATTCGCTAAAACCTTAGCTAAACTGAACTTTTGGTGGCCTACCTGGCGTAAGGACATTGTCCTTTATGTTCAGTCCTGCGGTGTCTGTGCACAAAATAAATCACAGAAACCATCGGGTCTCCTATAACCACTGGACATCCCTCCCGCTCCATGGCACACTCTCTCCCTTGACTTCATCACTGATCTGCCACCTAGTCGAGGCTTTAACACCATTCTTGTAGTTGTGGATTTGTTCTCTAAGATGGCACATTTTATTCCTCTCAAGGGCCTCCTGGACGCATTCACCTTAGCAGAAGTATTTATGGAAAACCTTGTCAAGCTACATGGTTTCCCATCAGTTCTGGTCTCTGATCGAGGCAGCCAGTTTGTATCCAATTTTTGGAGAAAATGTTGCGCAATGGCACAGATTGACATCTGGCTATTTTACCAGTCACCACCCCCCAACGGACGGCCAAACCGAGAGGACCAACCAGACCCTAGAGCAGTATGTACGGTGCATGCTGCACCATGAATTGCGAGATTGGAAGGACTTACTTTGGATAGCATAGTACGCATATAACAATTCGTACATTCTAGCACGGGACAAACACCTTTTTACACCCTGTATGGCAGACATCCACGTACCTCAGAACTCGACCTTCCTGCCTGCTTGGAAATGCCTGCAGTAAAGACTCTTCACACAACCATCACTCAGGTGTTCAGAAAGGCGAAGGAACATCTTATTCATGCTAAAGAAAAACGAAAGCACTTGCCGACCAGCATCGGAAAAAGGCCCCAGACTGTCAAGTAGGAGACAAGGTTTGGTTAGCCGCCAAATATGTACCCATCAAAGGGACCTTCCATCCTCGATATTTAGGACCCTATACCATCAAGGCAATTATCAACCTGGCAGCCGTTAAATTGGATTTACCACCTAATCTACAAATCCATCCGGTATTCCATGTGTCCCTCTTAAAACCAATTCAACCTGGTACACGAGTCAAAACACCACCTAAATCCATACTTTTTGATGGAGAACCAGAATTCGAAGTCCAAGGCATCTTGGACTCTAAATATTCTAGAGAAATTATATTATCTCGATGAAGGGATTTGGACCCCAAGATAGATCCTGGGAGCCCAGTGAGAACCTCCATGCACCACCACGTCCGATGGAAGTATCGGAACTTCCCAACTAAACCAGGACCAGACAGACCCACCACAGGAGGGGCCTGGAGGGGGGGAAGAAGGGGAAGGAGAAGAGCCGTCACGACCCTCAGCCCTGATTTCCCCCCCCCCCCACTGGCAAGCCCATTGGCCAGGTGGATTCAGACTTCGGATCGCAAATGAGGCCTGGCATTCGCTTCACAGGCCCTCTTGGGGCCAGTCCTGGTGGCTTTGGCGCCAGGCTCATAAACGGGGAAAGACATCAGCTAAAGGAACTACTTTATTCAGGTTTTCAGCCAACATGGAGGCATCCACATAGCTTGATTCCTATAACCAAGCTATGCAGTATAGTGTTTTGGGTGTGGTGGCCTAGGGACTACTTTGCAGAGACTATTTAAACCACACCCGAACAAGACAACACGCTTCGCGTTACTTTGCTACTAGCAACGTGACGCTCACCGTGTCCAGCTTCTCATGAGCCTTGCAAGATCCGGACCTGCAGAAAACAAAGAACATCGTTAGCAGCAGAATCTTACCTGCAATCTCCATCCTTCACTGTTCACAGCTCCTGGGCAGCTCCGTGTGGATGGTTCGCCACCTGGATCAAAGGACCTGAAAAAGGAAGAAAGACATCATTAAAGAAGGCAGTCATTTCAACCACGAATTGCTTCGAGACTTACCTGGCTGGTGGTTGTTCGACCGGTATAGCTCCAGAACTCCATCCGCGCTGGGAGCACACCGCAACCTACAAAAAAGAGAAAACGCAGATCAGTGAAGACCAGATATCGCTGCACTGCGCAAAGCGCCTACTTACCGCTATTGTGCGCCATCATTTACCGGCGAGAACCAGCCTACCCAGTTCGCCAAGCGGACGCTCCGCGCACCTAAGGGAGATAAACTGAGACCTTATCGAACAGAGAAAAGGCATGCAAGAATAACCACTCCATAAACCGCAATAAGACCTACCTGAAAGACACTACTTGGGCCGCTGTCAGTGAAGTAACAGGACCGCACGTGCCCACGAAAGCCAACGTGCCCATGCCCAGAAAGCAGAATGGAGAGCCCACCAACTTCTAACATTTAAAAAGGTGAGAAGAGCACTGGGAGGTGGGAAGGCTTACCTTGGCTGTCCAGTCCTAAACATAGTCTTCATTTCCAGGAGGAATTCCACCGAGAACCGCACCAGGGAATCATTGATAAGGGCACCAACTAGCTGGGTGGCGTCCCCGTGGATACCAGGTAAGCAGAAGCAATACTTTGTCGACTAATTTCTTGACGAATCTCCTCTTGCAAGCACCAAGATTCCTGTTCCTTGCGTCACCTGCTGTTGTAGTATGCATTTGGTGTTTTTGATGGCCCTGTACATGGGGGGGGGGGGGGGGGCATTTAAACTGTGCTGAAGTGTCTGACATCCAGTGTACTTTAATGAAATGCCTCTTCTTGCATTATTAATAGGACATTGCTCTTGTGGGTACGGGGCAGTGGGCCGTCATGCCACAGGGTTGGCGCAAAGTGGTGCAAGTGCTTGCTGTGGTAGGAATGTTAACTTCTTTCCTCAACTCACAAGAAGCATCTGATAACCCGTTTATTAATGGGGCAAGTGGAAAGCAGCTAATCGCCAGGTGGTGGGACATGTACACAACTTTCGGGCACTGGTTAAAATGTGACTATTCGTCTTTTTTTTATTATTTTTTTTTTTTTTAGGGCCTTAGTTTTAGTCACGCGTCCTAGGGTCATCAAGACGTGGACCCCTTGCTCAGAGGGGCACAGCTCAACTCACTGATGATGCCCAACAAGACTGAAACACGTGTATGTGGTTGCTGTTGGTTTTCTTGTTCAGAGGGGAATTGCCTAGCATTTCGGTGCTGTACTGTCTATGTGGGCGGGACAAAGACCGATATGCAAATGGATAGTTCCCATCTGTGAAAGGTACAGTGAGCTGATAAAATGTGGCTGCGGGCTCTAGGTACTATCCCATAGAACAGGCAATTTTTGCTGTGTAGAGGGGCGCCCATGTGTACAACCTACTGGCAGATGGCCTACCAGGACTGCTGCATGTTACACGGTAGCAATACATAGCTGCACTTTGGGAAATACTGAAACCAGTGATATGGTCTGGCTCCTGTTACCAGAATGTTTTATGACTTGGTGAAAATCTGGATCTACCGCAGCCCGGGAGTATTAATTAAGCAGTTACTGTTTGCTTGAGGCACGAATTAAGTGTAAAGCAAATAAATCTGCAGTTTCAGACTAAGTTTGCCACTTATTACAGCCTAAGATCTACAGTTGTGATCATTTCACCATATCGAAAGTTGCAGACCATAGGAAAGTACTTCAGGAGAATTGGTGCACGCTCTAGTATCGGTGCTCCATTGATGGTTCCTTCGGAAGGGTGCATGTGAAGTTGAATAACAAGGGAAAGCTGCTTAAGCCCTGTATTGTTGTCATCTTTGGGGGGGACGGGGGGGGTGTTCAGAAGATGGTAAGCTGGCTACTTTGATCCCATACAGTGTGAAGCACATGTCGAAAAGCATTCCATGTCCTTGAACCCTGCTCCATTAGATGGAAATTAGCCGTTCTGGTGGACTTAACAACTTCTTGCTCTTTTTGGTGAAGAAAATCTACAGTGATGTTTGTGGGACTATGTGGGAGAAGGCTGGGGTTAAGAGCTGAAGTATTCATAACCCTTTGAGGCATTTTCAGGAAACTCGTGTGTGTGTGTGTGTGCATGAGATGAAACACTTCTTCAACGGACTGACATGAGAGCCCTTTAAAAATCAGGGCAAGTTGTGACCGAAGTACTTGAACCTCATTTGTGCCAGGAGAGAATATATTGCAAAACTTGAAAGCCTGCCCTACAAGCTGGAAGATTTGTGTTAAATGTTTGAATGATGGTTGTTGTACATGCTGGCACAGGGGCGATGGGTGTATTTGAATGTTGAAGCATTTATATTGCACACACAATGAACTGATTCCAATCCTGGAACATTTTAACTAGCACAAGTCGAGGGTCAGTTACTTATAACCAACTGCAGTAATTGCCAATAAAGACAGGGAGGGGCATTAAACCTTTTTAAATAGGTAGGTCTTTAGACCTGCTCTTAAGGTCAGAAATGAGTTTACCCTTAATTTTAAGGGCAGGCTGTTCCTTAGTCTGGGGCCAGCAACTGAAAAACTGTGATCACCTCTTGTAACACAGTTCAACCTCAGAAGAGTGAGCAGGTTCTGTCTGAGCTTAAAGCCAGAGTGTGGGGGGGGGGGGGTACCTCTTTAATTTGTTTGCCAGGTAAATTGGTGCCAATCCATGAAGACATTGAAATACTGAACTCCCACTCCTAAATTTAATGCGGTCCTCCACCGCTAGCCAGTGTAGAGAGCAACACAAGCCTGAGGTTTGAGTGTTTTTAAATACACCAAACGGACACCGGCATTTTGCGACTTTTGTAAGCGATGAATATGCTTGGCCACCAAGGCACGATCCATGTCTGGTATATATCGTAGTGCCTGGCGAAGAAGACGGATATAATAAAATGACTGTACAGTCGCTGACACCTGGCCACTACAGCCCATGTCGCTCTGCCATACACAAACGTGGTTCTTGACCTTGGTAGTGTGTTTAAGGTTAGATCCCAGAAACTGGGATGGTGGAGGGCTGTTCTTTCCTTCAAGTAGATGTTTTGGACCGAACAAGATAATCTCGGTCTTGTTCGGATTAGGTTGCAAACAATTTTGCACCATCCAGGACCCTACTTACTTCCTCCCTCCAAGCACTTAACCACCGTAGCAAGGGCGTCCTCGACAAAGTCTGATATACAATTGAGTGTCGTCAGTGTAAGAATGAATCTAAGTTGATATTCATTAATAATGTATAAAGCAGATGCATCCAGATGCATCCCTGAGTAGGACATCTAGTTGGGGTTATGGCTGCTAAAACCCAAGCACAGGAGGTGTGCTTATCATACGTTTTAGTGAAAAACACTGTTACAAGTTCAGTCTTGGTAAAGTGAAGGCGTGGCAACGTCTAGAAAGAAGTGGGTGGGACCCATTCGAGAAAACCTGTACTTAATCCCAGTACCCACTGAGCTCCATAGTGCCAACAAAACTTAATTTTGGATATGTCTTTGTTGAGAAAAAGACATTTTGTGCTGGGCTGATATTATAACCCATTTATGACTCGCAAGAGTACTGCTGCCTGAGCCCCCTGCACTCATGTGCCCGTTTTGAGAATGTCACGTGTATTAGTTCCAATTGTTTGCTCCATCATTCTGAAGAGTAGGTTTAGGTGCCATGGGTTCCTCTCCTTGCCCCAACGCCTCACTGCTCCCACTCTGTGCCTGCAGTACAGCACCAAACTGATCCAAGATGCTGTCATGGATTTGCCCATGGTGCCACATTCACCCACCACAGAAAAATCTCCAGGTAGGGATCGGCTTGTTAGTTATACCACTCTTCATGCCTAAAACGTGCTAATCCCTACGGCGATTGCCACACATTTCCTGCCTCTGCCCTCCCAAAACACCTCCTCGGAACTCTTTGAGCTCTCAAATCAAGCCTTCCCATCAAGCTTTGCATTCAAAGTGCCTGCCAGTGTTTTTTTTCAAAGCAGGCCTCTGAGAGTTAGTGACTGAGTTGGATTATATGTTCCCTGCTCCCTTGCATCATTCGATTATTTTCCATGATTGGCACAGTTAGTTGGAAACATTAGGGAGATCGGGCTAAAATTGTTAGCGGCATGCACTGGTGGGCACTCATGTGGGAAGCCCAAACTAGCTTAGGCATGCTGCAAATTCCCCCCACGCACTTAAGAGGCATTACAGACGGCACTGTGACTAACGTTCACTCCATCTACACTTCATAGCCAATTGGCTTGGTGCAATATGTTTTCGCATATGAAAAGGCACCTCTGAAACCAAGCTCTCAACCTTTCTGGTCAGAAATGAGTAGATCACCAAGTCTTGTAGTTTGGATTATTACATTGTAGAAAAATAGGGGTCAAAAGTAAGAACAAATAAAAATAATTAGATGCTTATGCACCACATATAAACTACCACTTTTGCCTAGGAGTACAGGTAGGAGGGAGGGACACACCGCTTGTGGGTCTTTGGTTATTTACACACCCATTGACTGCCCCTGGCAATGCTATTCCATACTGCCATTCTCACCCTGCCTCTCAAACGCATCCTCCTGGGATGTCTACCTCAAACTCTATCCTATCATTATTTCTGCAGTTTTCTCTTCAGTACGCTACAGTCTTTTTTTTTTTTTAAAGAAAATTTTTAAAAAAAGCTATGGTAAAGCCAACAGTTTTGGCTTGGGACTTGATTACCTGGGCATGTAATGGCAGTAACTGACAAATGCCCATCTCTCTATTTTCAAGATGTTATACCAGCGCCCAGCAAATGTCTATCCCATGACACACAAGCCTAACTGTTGGCATTGTCAAAGCTTGTTTTCTTTTTATGTTGCTCTGCTACTTTTAGTTTAATGTGATTGACCCATAAAAAGATCACTTTCAGGTGCGCTTTGGTGACTTGCATTGGGCAAAGGCAGAGTCCATGATCACGAGGGTGGCTGGTGTATGCCCACTTTGTTGAGGGACTCGTCCCCCCCAGTATTTAATGAATTTAAAAAATAAAAATGCTCCATAGTGGTGTTGGAGTCGAAACCAGGTCCTGCTGCTGTGAAATACACTTGGTCACAAGACCAGCATTGTATGCCCATACTGACATCCTCCTGTGTTTTTGTTTCTGGGTCTTACATTTAAAAGATGTGTACATTTTTATATACTTGGCCAGCAATGTAATGGGAAAATGTCTGCTCTGCAAATGTTTTTGATCCTGTGCACTCCAGTAAAGGGAGGGAAAGACAAGGTTAGACAAAGGTTGAACAGCACCAACAAGTAAGCAGGGTAATCTAGAAAGTTACGGTGAAGAAATCAAATAGAGGCCTGGGCAAAAGTCAATGGACCAAAGTCTTTGCAGAGGATCACAGTTCAGAGCAGTTAAGTCTTAAGAGTTCAGAACGAAATTCGTCAGACGAAAATAGAGAAGGACAAGCCCTTGGATTGGCAAATGATTTCACACACTTTCACCATGGCTGGACGAAACTTAACCGGTTATCACAGTACCTTTAAAGCAGAAGAATGCTGTAGCTGAGGCAGCCGTTACTGGCAGATCCTGCAGGCTCATGGTTCCTGAAGCAACTGTCGGACTGACAAGGAGGAAGACTGGGGGGTCCTGCACTGCCCAGGGAAGCAACCAGCCGCACAGCAAAGCTACGAAAAAAGGTGTGCTCCTTAAAACACAAGCAGGGTCTGTTCCTCCTGGCTATCTGGTTCACTGTAGCTCTGTACAGCAAATTCGACCAGAGAAGGGAGGCCTGGCGAGCAGTTTGGCGAGCTGGTTGTTCCCACCTGCTCAAGGGGAGAAGATTCCTTGCAGATCTTACCTGTCGAGATTCGGACCCGCAGCAGGGCTTCACCGAGAGGTTCAGTTGTGGTAGAGGTTCTTTTCTTTCAGCTTCTCTTTGGTTCTCTCGATCCAGAGATGACTCTGCCTTTCCAGCCCCAGAGACCTGCTTTTTATGCAGTTTTTCCCCCATTCACCCAGCCTGGCTGTCACACAGCAGGGTGGCTGTCCCGCCAAGATAGTCACCACAGCCAATCATACCAGAGTGCGACATGGGTCTCCAAGGAGACCCTGTGCAGGGAGTCTCAACCCCATCCCTCACATCCTGTCCCCCCTCAGACATTCGGGCGCCTAAGGAGGGCTTCTGTGCAGGAGCCCGTGAAAGGCCGGTGAACTAAGTAACCAAACCTGGTTTGGCACACAGAGCAAAACATGAGACTTTTACAAACCGAAATGATGAATAAACCCAGCCCGAACCGTATAAAACATATATGGTCTAGCGTGTTTAGGTTGGAGACTACCAAGATAGCCTAAAACAATACCAGGGCTATTTAAGATAACCGCGGTAGGAAAAATAGGGTAGTTACCACTGCCACCACCCAAGCCTTAATGAAAAGGGAACAAAACAACGTTCCATGAGAAACAAAGGATCAATATTAACCCTTTCCAGATAGTTTGTACTGGGTCTGGGAGTTTAAAAAGACTAATAGTCAATGGCAAATTTAAATGTTCTGAGGGACAGTAGTCTGTCTCGGAAAATGGAGTCGAGTTGGGAAGTCTGAAAAAGACAAACCTGTGTCACTGCACTGATGGTGCTGTGTAACACACGGTAAAAATATGCCTATGGAGTAGGTGAGGCTCCAGTCTATGAAGAAAATAAATCCTAGAAATCCAGCAGAGCTGCTGAGGGACTCAGTAGGGGAAATTAGCCATTCTGGAGAATTCTCTCACGCTCCGTCCCTCCAATGTTTTATCAGTTTCACAGTATTCCAGATGTGGTGGAATTGTGTATTTTAAAATGTTTTGGGATTTAATTTTTTTTCGTTTGAAACTTTTGTTCCAATAGGATAGAGAGGTTGAATGTTCTGCCCCACCTTACTCCCCACAGCCCTAAGTGAGTGGTGCAGGGAATGAAAGTTGCTGCATCTACTGCGTTTTTAACAAATGATACAAATGTAACCTACGTCAACAAACTGGGTGATCGGGTGGAGGGCAGTAGGCATGGGGCGTAGCCGAATTTGCCCATTTTAACAAGATTATACATTTTTGGGATTCTGTAGTATGGTACCTTGTGCTGTAAGTGCACACCAGACGATATGGGCTTGATCACCTTATTACGATGGTCTGGCTGCTTTATGGTTGATGGCCAATTAATGGGCCTGCACGGGGGGGGGGGGGAGTACAGATCTAGAGGCAGTCCATCAATGTGTGAAGCTTCTTATTGAGCCTTCCTCAAATACTAGATCAGGCCTATTCACATAGGCAGTGCTTGGTTTTAACATTAGTTGATGAAGCCCGCTTTCTTAAATCATTGTCCATTGGAACAACGTGCATCTTCAAGAATCTTTTAAATCATGTGGCTGTTGTGTAGATCTGGGTGAGCGCATGTGAAAGCGCCCGTTTATTATGCCCATCTGGAAAGCATTGTCTGCAAGGGGTATGGCATTCTGTTACATTAACTCTGGACCAAGTTGTTGGGTTTGACCATGGTGCATAGAAGCATTTGTTTTCCACTCTCTGCACCAACAGTTTCAGATGTTGATGCATTCTGTGGTACGTCCTAATTTTTATTGCATTGCAAAAATCTGCCGAGCATGCTGCCATGACGATAAATTACATTTAGTTTTACAATATTTTGAATCCAATCTCGCTGATGTAAATGAGGGAATGTTTTTTATTACAGGTTTCTATATCTGTTTTTAGATTGTCGGATCTGGCATTCTCTCATAGATCAAATTTCTGAAGGGTGTGATATTTCTTTGTTTGGTTCTGAGTTAAAGGAGCAATCATTGGAATCTCTGCCACAAGGAAGAACAAAACATTGCTTAGGTGTCATGACAAAGATAGCTTGTGCTTTTTCAAGGAGGAAATGTAAAATGTGGAATTTAATGTAAGTGTCATATGCTTTTATCTTTTTTTCTGGAGTTTTTTTCCAAAATCATTGGTTTTCTTAGGAAGATATACGCCTAGCAATATTTAAACTTTTTTTGGTGAATTGGTTTAGTAGAAAATCCTTTTATAAAATATATTGCAGACAGAAAATCCTGAATTTCATTCAACATACATAATCTAGTCTTCTACAATTCACGATTTTGTTTTAATGAATACCCTCGTATAAAGTGCAGCGCCTTAAGTGATTATATTTAATTGCTGAAGTTGATTCACGACCAGATACACACAACCAGAATTCATCAGTGGGAATCCTTTCTTAATGATGTGCAAATTCCACGAAGGAAATGCTCACTGACATTTGACCGTTAAATGATACCACAATTCGGTTTACAATAGGAGAATGTAGCAGTCTGTGCAATTGCTTTGTTGTAAATTCTAATTGTGGCCCCAGTGGGCAACCCGTTAATCCTGAAACCAAGAAATTGGCTTCTCCCATATGCATCTGTAAAGTGTACTTTCAGATATGATTGCTAGCATGAAACCAATAACCCTCCCTTGTGAATTGTCTAGCTTTAGTTGTGCTTAACATGGGTTTATTTTAGTTACAAGAAGATGAGGATCTGCTATCATAATGTATCGGTATACCTTTGCCACAGAATCCTATGTTGCAGTACTGTAGTACTGGTGTTACCGTGGCTTTGCACGTGATTGATTTAACCTGGCATCCATGAAGGACCCTTACTGCTTACCTGAAGGCACCTTTGGTTAAGACGCTTGTGCACATTTAATTTGCATTCCCTTTATTCACTGGAATGCACAGTAGGTATAGGCCACACGTTGTTTTTGGATACCATTTTGATGTAGTGTTCACCATGAGTGCCGACGCGTGTTTCGACCATTAGCAGGTCTTTATCAAGGCTATAGTCATTGACGGGTTGTTGGGGTATCATGTTTCAAAACAGACCATTGTTGTGACAAGTGTAATGTGATAAATTATTCAGTGCATAGCGTGAAGACAAACATGATATAGAAGGAAAAAGTTGGTCAGAGGTAATTCGAACAAATATAACCACAACAATGTTATTGTCAATACACATCAAATAAGTAGAGGATAATATACGCATACATTACACATGTTTAGGCTTTTGGAGCATCACAATTATATTAGTAAGGGGAGAGATTGGTGCACAAGGAAAGAAAGGAGAAAAGGGGTTTGCCGGGTTATGGCATGCATCCTGTGGGTTCATTAAAAAATATATATATAAGTTGAATACGTGGTAGACAATAATGCTCACCTAGGTTTGAGGTGTGACTTGGGTGTTGCAATTGATTTCATGGCAACCCTAGGCACACGGGCCTGACTATAACCAACCTTCTAGGCAACTGGTGTTCTATGTGACCTTCACCCAGCCACCACTATCTCCCCAGCCCTGTGAACCGACCATCCAGTTGGGTGCACTGATCCACAGCACCTAGTAACATCTAACTACCCATCCCATCTGACCATACCTTAGCAAAGCCGTACCAATGCGCCACTGTTATCCAATCGATGCCCATTTCCTCTTCAGATGCGCCTAACCAGGAATTGATCCTCAGACCTTGGCTGCACACCTTCTCATTTCGCCACCCAAGTCACACCTCAAACCTAGGTGAGCATTGTCTACCCTGTATTCAAATTCTATATAAATGAACCCACAGGATGCATGCCATAACCCAGCTAACCCTTTTGCCCCTCCTTCTTTCTTCCCTTGTGCACCAATCTCTCCCCTCATTAATTTAATTGTGATGCTCCAAAGGGCTAAACAGGTGTTCATGTCGTTAATAACAACTGTGATGTATGCGTATATTATCCCCATTATTTGATGTGTATTGACAACATTGTTATATTACATTGTTAGATTTGCTCGAATTACCTCTTGGACCAACTTTCTGCTTCTAAATATTACATTATTAATAATTTGTCTTCACGCTATGCACTGAATCACCCATCACACTACACTTGTCACAACAATGGGCTGTTTTGAAAAATGACAACCTGTCGATGACCATAGCTTTTGCTAATGGTCGAGTGTTGGCACTTGTGCTGAACAATAAATCACAATAGTATCTAAAAACAAAACGCGTGGACTATAACTACTACGCATGTCAGTGAATAAAGGGAATGCAAATTAAATGTGCACAAGCGCCATTCTAGTAGAAACAACAAAACAAACTTGCATAAACCTATACCCTGGGCACCTAGCGCGCAGGCCCTATGGTTTCTATTAACCGGCTGCATGTACAACTAGAGTAAGGCGCGGCAACCACCAGTTCCTAGTGTTCTCATTTCTTCCTGGACGTTTACCAAAAGCATATTTGCATCTCCAATTAAGGCTTTAACTCGCCGATGAAGGCTTTGATAAAACACCGGCAGGCACGTTAAGTACGTTTGGTGTTGCCGCTTGGTAAACCTAGCACTCCTCATCTATCTCAGGAGGTGATTTTGGGCAGCCAGGGACAGTAAGTGGTTGGTCATAGCTATAGATATTTGAATGGCCATGGAAAGTCAATGTAAGTAAATAACCAAATGCCAACAAGCTTTGTGATCCTCTCCTATCCCATTTCTTTCATACCTGTAATCCAATGCAATCGTAGGCTTCTACCAACCCTGCCAAAAGTTTCAAGTCTTGTTTCTGTAAAAGCTTAGTGCAGAAGTAATAAAATGTTTGTAACGTCATCTTTCTTCATATGCCAATAAATGCAGCGAGTCTTCTTTCCCATGTCCAGCTTGTAGGCTGAAACAAGACGACATTTCCTTGCTGAGTGATAGTACCAGGCTAGACTGTCCAGGGCCATCTGTGTATCCCACCTCATCTGGAAAGTGATATGCACCCATCCCATTCCCCTCACCAAACCACAAAAGAGTAAATGCCTTTGCATCTGAGCCAGTGACTAGTTGAGAAAAGAAGGGGGGCTCCCTAGAGTTCCACAGGGGGAGGGGGGGGGGCTCCCTGGAGTTCCACAGGTCACTTCAAAGTCAGTTCATTGTTCCCCATTGACAGCCAATTTTGGCCCTTGATCCCATATGTGGTTTGATCTCCATTACCCCTGACGAATGTATTGTGAAATACCTTCACACTGTATTTGAATAGATATTTTGCAGAAGGGTCTTGTGAGGTGTTTATGGGACCACAGGTAATGTGGGCAGTATCCCCCCTGTGCCCCAAAATCAAGAGGGCCACACAAATGGACCTTGATAATATATCTAGCACCACCAGCGACTCATCTAGAACCCCCCCACCCTTTAGCAATCTTATGCCAAGACACAGGCCAGTGTATAGGAGAATATTTGTATCAATTATGTCATATTTACACACTTTCTCCGTGTCTCAAAGATTAATGGAAAGAATTCACCTTTTTGGAAATACACTGTGACAAAAGATCTGACATATTTGCTGTTCAGTCTCCAGTAAATGGAATACAGGTCAAATTAGTATTTTAACACTTGATGTTGAATTAGAGAGTACCTTGGAACAATACCAGATCATAAGCTTTGGCATTTCTTGGGAAAAATTTAGATTCCAATCCATGCAACATGATTTTTTTTTTTCCAAAAGCAATTGCACACCTGCAGCACTTTGTATATTTAATTTCCCTGCATACTCTAAAATGCTAGCAGTTTGCAAACGCAGCAGATGCAGAAACTTTCTCAGTGACTGCCTCACCCTCTTCAGTGTGCCCTTCAATTGGAGACTTCACTATATTTCATTTGGTTCATAGTCGTTTTTTTGCAAAACAAATGTTGAATTTCTTTTTCAATACGTATTTTACCCCTTTTTGTATTCCCGGACCACAAAATAAATATATATTTAAAAAAAGAATGCAACTTTTTTTTTTTCGGCATTGTTTTCGATGACTGCACACCATTTCATTTAGCAAGACGCTGCTCTGCCTCTGCACCAAAAACCCAGATGTCGGTTACATTCAGTACCCATCTGCTTAAAGACCAGGTCTGAGGAATGGACCGTCTTCACCCTCAACGGGCCACATGTAACTGGTAAAAGTGCCCTCATGCCTATGGGTTTGCATGCGCTATACAAAACAAAAATAGAAATTTTGTTTTTCGAAGACTCCCTTTCAGGAGGTTTTGGGGTTGGGAGTACCCACGCACTGTAAATGATTATTTATTTACATTGTGAGTGGTTTTGTTAATTTCGAACTTAACGAGATCACCCAGTGTTTTGGCTTTAGGGGAATGAATTAAACATCAAAATATGCTAAGGGCCTACTTCCATACCTCCACCACTAACGAAGGGTTAGGTATTACATTAACAGATACCCGCACACTTGGTTCTGTTTGGACACGCTACTTGCATTGAATATCTCTGGGCTTAGCCTTCAGGGAATACATCAGCATTTCTGGACCCTCTATTTGGCGCTCCCAGCAAAGATCCCACCATCAGTCTCTCTCCCTGGTTTCCTTCAGCAATCATTAGTATTTCCAACCCAAGTAGTGTAATGCTGTCCCCCAGGCAATGTTAATCTCCAAGCATTCAATAGTGCCACACACATGACTTGAGGCAGCTGTCCCCACCACCCCTTGTGCAACCAAGCTCAAACCCACACATGCAAAGGCGCTGGCTGATGAGCCTTGAGTTTTGACTGGACCTTTAAAGTTCCCTCCACCCCCAAGGCCCAGCCTCTGTGGATAGTCTGAGTTATGAAGTTGAAATGATGGGAGGGATGAATCCACCCAATAGCGTTTACTTTGCAACTTTTTTGCACACAAGTGGCAAATACTTTACAAATGAACACCAAATAACATGCATATATATATTTCAGTCTCCTCTAATCATGCTGCAGTTTAACAAACTCCCATCTCGGAAGGAGGTTACAGGTGAAAAATAAAATTTTCAGTTTACACACACGAGTTGGTATCACCAACTTTAAAATAGTTAGATTTGTTAAACCAACGTCTCCCCAGGTTTCAGCTTCCCCACCTTTTTCTGCAGAGGTAGAAACACATTTTAGGTTGTAGCTTGATTTCCCAAGGCCACATTTTAATGAGAATTTGGGGGAAAGAGGGCATTAAAATGATATTCAAATGGTTTTCCTATGGCTTATCATTCCTTAGACAATACAAAGTATGATTCTACGTACTCATATTGGCATCTCTTAATTATATGCATATTTTTCAGTTCCTTGCCCACTAAGTTTAATTACTCCTGAACATGATTTCTGTTCCGCTATTTATTTTGGACTGATGTAAATCCATTAATCACACTGTCAAAGATCTGCAGAACAATTTTGATTGCAGACCATACCCCCAGTCAGCCCAGGGATGGTACACAAAATGTCTTGAATGTTGGGGCCTTAACAAGATTCAGACCATAATGGGTGGCCTTTCTGTTGATCAGCCACACCAATAGATTCCTCTGTCGTGCATGAATACGGCTCTTCTCTCTGGCCCTGGAGTGTCAATGAATTGTCTTTCAGAGAGATGGAGCATTGGGGGGGGGGGGAATCACTGTTTTTACCTTTCAGGGGGTTTACACTCGCGCTGTCTTCTGTGCGCTGAAGAATAAAAATACTTCAATCTCTATTGCCTTTTAATCTCACATGACATCAATGTCCACTTCATTTTCTGATCTACGTTGGAATTGTTTAGGCCAGGGAGTTTACATTTTCAAGGCATCTTTCATTTGTCAGAAAGACTGCTGGTGTTAAAGTATGCCTCATCGCATGTAAAAAGTTACCGTCCTGGCTTTGAATTACGCATGCAAGGCCCATTTTGTACTCTTCATTTTTCAATGTGCACAGCATTTTCAGTTGTGGGTGAAATGCTGCTTTTTCTCTTACAATGTGCCTTTCCAATTCCATTCTGCGGTTTTGTTTCATTTTTCACATGTTACTTGCTTTGATTGCAGATGTGCATACATTTGAGTTCACTAGGCACATTGGCTGTTTGTTTTGAGGCTGATTTTTTTTATTCTGCCACGGTGCCTTCCCTCATAGGAAGGTATTTCTGCACATTTTGGGTCTAACGTGGCCTTTCAGTTTCTTTGATCCTGGGCCTGCCATTAAACCCCACACTTGGTGGTCTTTAAAGGCCATTAAACAGAAAGCCAGGTTTGTGGGCCGAGTCACTGTATAAAACCATGTTGATCCTGCTCAGGGCCGGAGTAAATGTTCATTCTTCTGTTTTGAATCTTTCATGAAGATCCTCTTGTCCCAATTGGGTGAATAGAGATGATGCGAGAATAGCAATATTTTACCCTCTCAGCCTTGTTGATTGCATTGCTGAAAGACAGCATTGGTGGATATCTGTATGCAGCAGATCAATGTTGCAAAGTCTTGGTGGGGACAGGGAATATTTTTGTACAATTCAGTAATTGTATTGACTCCGGGCGTCTTGAGGTAAAATGTATTCCATTGGCAGGGCTGTAAACAAATGATTTATTATACTGGTTTGGAATTTTTTTTGTTTTTAGTAGTTTTATTGAGGACACTCTACTTTAATGTTTTCAGATTGATTTTGATTTGCAACCATTAACACGGTTCTAATTTTGTCAAATTGCAAATGTTTTGTGTAAATCCTAGCAGAAATGGATTTAAAAGTCTGCATTCTAGATTTCTATGGCAAACAAAATGCCTGATGAATTCAGTGTAGTGTGAGCAATGCTTGTGGCATCCCATATGTATACTTCCTACACATTCATTCAAGGCCACCCTCTGCCTCATCATTGCTTCTCGTCCCCATGTTCATCCAGAATCAGGTCGTTTTACATGAGAGTTGCCAGGGACTGAGTTTTTTTTTTTTGTTCCATTGCCCTTCAAACTCTCCAATCCAATGGTGCCTCTTCTTTTTTATGGGTGGCCCACCCTTTGACCCAAAGTTCATAATTAACTACCACTACCCTTTTTCAGATGCTGGGGACAATGTTCTTTAGATGCTGGGGATAATGTTCTTTATGGTCCTAAGGGAGTCTGCAGTATGCCAGACCAAGGCTGGCTCTTCAAATGTGAATAGGTAGCAGTATGAAACCTTTACAGGGCTACCGGTTCCCAGTCCATTTGCAGGAGAATTGCTTTGACTGATGCACTAACAAAAGGGGAACAAGTAACTTTTTTTCAAAGTAGTTTTCTCTAAAAACCACCAGTTTTCTGAACCGTGAGTCACCAGTTTTCTGAACCGTGAGTCACCTAATCTCCAAACTGACCTGCCAGGTCATTGCTACATTTGACCAAGGCTTGCAGTGCATATTCTTGTTGCACATGCATGGTGGTGACTGAAAAGGTCACAGGCAAAACATGAAACCAGTTTCCGCCTTTGGTTTCCGCCGCAGACAAAGTAATGGCAAAGCCAGTTGCTTCTGTAAACCTTTAAAAAGGAAACCTGTACTACAGTGACCCACCAGGCAGAGTGTGTGCTAGAATGGAGGGGGAGAAGGAATTCCGGGTATATAGTTGTGTAATAGTTACAGTAGGCACCGAAGTGTTTACTGGTTTTAGGAATAGGCATTTTACCCAGTCACGGTTTATCTTGCTGAGCAATTTTTGAACTGCTCCATGTCGGTTTTTAAATACTCTTGCATGAAATTCAAATTGGCTATTGGGGGCCTAAAGAGGACTAGGGACTAGCCAGTGTAATTCACTGCAGTCTCAAATGTCCCCTGAGCCAGACTCTCTACCAGGGCTACTGGAATTTCCTAGCACGCTTGACAGTGTTGTCGCTAGTAGATTGTACTATCTATCCACTGTTTTGCCGCAGTGCCATCAATCCCTGGGAGTGGACTTTTTTCAGCTAATTTGCATACCCACATTGCATTCCTTCTGAGCTCTGATGTTGAAGTGAACTTTAGGGATGGCTACTAGGTGGCACTGTGGAATGGGTGGGTTAACTGAAATGGCCCCATCCGCTCTTAAATTCGTTTTTTGCTTGGATTTCCGAACCTGCCATAACATTGCTGGTGTTTAATCCGGTTCAAAAGTTTGGATTTATTTATTTTTTTTTCCCTCAGAAGGAAATGTAGTGTAATGGAATACACATTCTCGTCAGTTGATTTTATATTTGGCTACGTTTTTAGTGGTGCAAAATAATTGTATTGTATCCACACCCTTTTTAATTGTAGTACTTCATTCCAGGTAACAAATTGACCACTTGCATTATTGGCTCCATGCATGTCCCTAAGCTACTTGGGCTCCTGAGGCTTCACAAGATACTACTTGGGCCTTGCCGCCAATATTTTTTTTGATGCGTTGGTAACCCCTCAAAGAACTTGTAATCCACAGAACTACATTGTAGATGGTTATGAGCATTATTGAAATGGACCATTGTGTCCTACGTGTTGCAATGAAACCACAGACCTCTTAGCCAATCAGTACTAACGTGTAGTGGCACCCTACTCTCTACTCCCCATCATAGCCAAAATGTCAACCGTAGAAATGATTTCAAGGTTGGTAGGTTTACTCTCCTTATTAGTGCTTACGCTTATTTGACTAACACTGGTGGCAGGAGGCTATACAATTGAATGACTGCAACCCTTTTGTGGTTTTCTGGAGTTGTTTTCTGTTCATGGAGTGGACAAACCTACCCTGGTTCAGTGTATGGAATGGTTTGGCTAGCTGGGCAGATCCCAGGGTTTGAGGTTTAAGAGCGAGGGACAGGAGAAGACCTACATTTTTCAGAGCGGTTATTGATAGGGAAGGGGTTTGATCCTGCTTGGTTAGGTGGTTCAGAGCAGCTAACATTTTGGGGGGGAAAAAGTATTGTCCATGCATTAAGAGGCAGGCACCGTTATGAGGCATGCAGTTTGCACTCTACAAACGTCTTATCTCATACTCTACATACAATTTAACCAAGATGCTCCTTTTATATGGAGCAGCTGAATGAGCACCGGTTTACTTAAAAGAAATGTACCCAACAGACGTAATAGCAATCCAACTGTGGTGACCATCCCGCATTTCTGCAACTTTAAATGAGACCTGTAGTTTTTGCAGCTCCTGCGGAGACTGTGCCCTTTTCTGCACCCTTGAAGTTTGATGCATGAGAACTTGCTCTGCCGCTTCAAGTGATCTAATGCAACCCTTCACTGCAAGTATTTCTGCTGTTAGTGTTTGGGCTAGCCATGCTTTCAAAGCCATATTTCAATATAAAATGTCATTATTTGTTGAATAAAGTGTGGTCAACACAGACTGTACTCCACCAATGCCATTGTACAACTTTCCATTGCCACAAATGTCTTTCTCTTGATACGTGCGCATAAGGCTATCTAATGCTTACTGACCCCGGCCTACTGGAGTCACTTGCATAAGTGATGCACACAGTATGTGCCAACATAACTCGTAGTCTTAAATGACTCTTGTGAAAGTGTACTTCTTGCTAAAAAGTAGTTTCATTAAAATAGGTTTGTGTTTTAGAACCTTATGCGCATTAAACATAGCAGCTGGTCTAATTGGAACACATCCTCTTGAGAAAGATAACTAGTGAATGTATGAAGATCTGAGGAAAACCTCAAAGGTCTATATCTCATTCAAACTGCCATCCGTTCAGCTTTGGTTCCATCTGCCAAGCTTAATCTGCTGTGGTCGCAGGCGTGACAAACTCAGGAATAAGTAATTTTAAGCTCCTAGCCAAATTCTTAAAATTCGCAGTCCACAAAACCGATGTAAATTAATAAACGTAAAAATGGAGTGGTGTGAAAAAATAGATTTTGCAGTGCATGCAATTGTGTCCGAAGTTAGCTCTCCTGCACTTGCACCTACTATCACTTGGTCATGTTAGAACTTTGGCAATCCAGTGTCCCCAGAGCGCCTCACTGTTCTAGCAGTTTGATGGGCAGAAGAGAAATTGTCAGGACTAGATTTCTACCTCCATTCAGGTGCTTGATGATCAAATAGCCGTCTGAGTGGCACAAAGATAAAATCGGGTTCAAAGCCAAGATGATTTAACATGTCCAGCATTATATACCCCTTGCATTGCTATTCACATACAAGCAAGTTCATGCCACCCAGTTTGTAGCAAGGACCCTTTTAAATTGTCTTGCACAATTTAAAGACTGTTTGTTTGTGCAGCGTAAAACACTGGTGTAAAAAGGGGTTCTTTAAATCTTACCCTGCTTGCTGGAGCTTAACCCCCATCCCCAAAGTGGTCAAAATGTTCATCTGGCATGGTTTTCAGAGAATTGTGCTTCACTTAATTCAAGGCTCCAAATCTCTGCACTTCTGCAAGAGAACCCTGTATCCCAGATCATCTGAGTTAAAAATCCTGAACTTAAACACGGAACAAATTCTTATTACAGTTGTAAATGACATTTCACTAGTGTTTAAGCATTTTCAGGTGCAATATACGGACTGGTTACACAATGAATGCTCCGACTCGGCAGTGTTTATTCCCGTGTAGAAGTGATGAGCATTCACTTCTAGATATTCAAAGCCTATAGCCAGATAAAATAGGGCAACAGCAGTGCTGTTGAGAGAGATGCTACGAGTTGTGGTATTTCAACCAGTGCAAAACCAAAAACTCCTTGGCTCCTACCCTAGGGTAATTTTAAGGCCTCATCGGGTTTTCAATAACCATGGCAAACACAATGTGACTAACGTTTTTTCTTTAAAAAGGCAACTCCAGGACCAAAAACCAGCAATACTACAATTAGAATTTAGCCTGAATTTAGAACCAGAGGCAGATTTTCGCTACTCTATAAATCTTGCTGCTATGATCTTAAAAACACTGGAGAGGGAGGAACTAAACCCGTACTAAGTACAGGTTTACTAAATGTTAGTTCTCTCGCTCCAGTGTTTTCATGATATATTTAGGGCACCAGAGAGGTAACGCGTCTTGCCCTAGAGGCCTATTGGTTGGTTTGTGTATGATCTTGACCAAGCCAGTCAACTTTTAAAAAAGTGCTACCTGCATTAATTCAGGAGGCTACCTAACATCCTTTTTTAGCGTCTACTATAATATGGTGAAACTGGGAATCTATATCACATCACATGTCTTGTAACAGCCAATCCTTGCCTGTACTGGATTTTCAATGTGTAATTTTAGTCTCCTCCCATTGGCCCAAGATTGCTACAAGGCATAACGTATACTTTTTTTTTTATAACCTTTTTGGAATTTTCTCAAACAATATTGCAATTATTTTTCTAATTTTGAGCATTACTTTATTTTAAAAGCAACTCATTTGAGGAATGGTCTTTTTTCCTTGTGCAAATGTTAACGGGGGTAACTTGTATGCCTAGTAAATGAATGCAGCATGTTTATATTTATTTGCCTTTAGGCATGCAGCCATGAATTGTTTTCTGCTCATTGCTGGGCCCCAGCTGGTTTCTTTGGTTTTTTCGGTTTGTTAAAAATGTCAGGTTGAGTCGCACTGTAAGAAAAACCTGTTCCTGTGGGTCAGTTAAGGCTGCTTAAACTAGATTTGACTTGCAAAGATGGTCACACATTTACACACTGGTAACCTGCCAAATCATACTTTCTAATAGCTTTGTGTGGAAGTAATTAATGTAGGTTTGGACCGCAATCGTCCACTAAGCCCTGTTATCTGATCTTCAAACTTCGTTAGGAGCTCACAAGCAAAGCCAAATCTTGCACCATATCTGGAGAGTAGGCAAAAAATGGTCTTTCCAGCACGTATGCCAATTTTGGAATGTAAATCCAATATGCACTTACACTGCCAGTTACCACCAAGTGGTCTAGTGGTGCTGTTACCACCAAGTGGTCTAGTGGTGCTGAAGCGTTCCCAGAGGAAAGCACGTAGTGTGCTCATGCACTGGGTTTCCAGAGCAGTAAATGGGAGACATGAGGGAGGATGGATGTGGGGGATTAAAAGGCAGTAATCTATAGAAGTCATTGTTACTAAATAGTGGAGGTTGACTGATCTACCAATGTGCTCCTAACTTGACAATGGCATCCTCCCTTAAGGTTGTCATTCGCTGTGATTACTGGAATGTTCCTTGACTGATTTGGGTCTTCCTGTCCTTTCTGATCATCAGTCTCTTTCCCTCTCACCTTTCCTTTCACCATCTACTTCTCTCACTTGTGGTGTCCCCCCAGGGTTCTGCTCTCACCTTTTAGATCTTTAGTTCCAGCCTCTGGTCAAACGCATGGGTTTCGTTGTTTCTCTTATGCCGATGATACTTGAATCGTGATGCGGCTGCACCTTTATCTCCTTGCTACGGCTCAGCAGTGTTGTAAGTGTGTAAAAGACTGGAGGGGGTATCTGCACTCCTGCTCTCTATATGGCAGAATAGAGGCACAGAGCACCACAGCCAAAATTTAGAAAGGACTTCACTAGATTTCGTTGGAATCTATATAGAAGTCGTAAAGCATTACAATGAAGTAGAATATGATTGTATGGTTTGTTGCTTTTGTGGAGTAGTGGGTTCAATTGAAATTCAGAGCATTTAATTTTTGTTTTTATTAAACAGTTTTAACACAAACTTTTTCTTCACCTACATCCCAATGGCAAACAAGAGAATGAAATGATGATTTGTTTTTTCCATTAAATTCCTTGACACATGGTCCCCCGCATCAAACATTAAAAAAAAGCATAGCCAGAGAGTCCCATAGATGGCGGTAGGAAGATGACGGGCAGTCCCCGAAAGAAGATCGGACAACCGCACCCTCCTCAGGCTACCCTCCCCTCTGGTTCATCTCCATCCATGTTTGCTCCTTTGTCCCTAGTACTAAGATGTTGCAGAGTCTTGGCTATCGGACCTGCAAATCCCAGTAGTGAGTTTCTTCTTAAAGATGCTCTCTAAGAAGACATCTGGTTGTAGCCCCATTCAATGACTCCCACCAGGGTTCAGCATCGGTGCCTACTATATTTTTCAATCTCTCATACAATAACCAGGTTCTCTCTGTACGCACTTCTGGACAGTAAAGGATAATGTGTTTTAGTTAATGAACTGTGCTAACGTGTGCTCTAAACATTTTTTTTTTGTTACTTTGTTGTAAAGTTGGGGCGGGTGCGCCTTGACTCGTTTTGGAAATCCCATTGGTGGTGAAAGACCCTGAGGAAAAGTGATTAGCCCAGAGTCACTCAATCTGGACAATAGATACTTCAGGATTTGAGTCTAGGTGCCCTTTTTCAGTTTCGAAGTTATTCTCCTGTCGTTTTCTTATCACACTGAGTTCTACATTCTTTTATTAGAAGTACCGCCGGTTGTTTCATATAGCGTGATTATTTGATGTATTCCCTTTTCTATACAATGTTTGACCATTTCCCTTTTAGCACTACAATTAATATTGCCAGGAGGCCTGAGCGGGCCCTGCTGCGATTCAGTGCTCCCACCAGCAGCAAAATTGACTCTTATTACAAGCTTATCTTCGCCCCTCGACACGCTCTATAAAGCGGGTCATTTTTAAATGCATAAGGAGTCGCACCAGTTAGTCGCACACACGGGCCACACACACAACCTGGACGAATACTGCACCCTACACAAGGCAATTTTAAATGAAAACGTTGTTATGGTAAATGTCTGCCAAGGGCTGCAATACAGCTTTCCATCTTGCGGGGGCTTCCACGGAGCGAGAAGCTGTAACATTCACATGTGAACGGGACCATGCGCACCAGGTCAATTGTGCATGTTCAATTAATGAATATCGCGTAATGCATCTACATGCGGGGGGGGGAGGCTGATGGGACAGGGGTTGCAAGGGTGGGGGGGGGGTTACCGAGAACAATGGCAGGGATAGTAGATGCTAACTTCCATCTGTACTCAGTACCGCTTGGTTACATTTTTTTAAATATCCCATCTGGTATTTGAAACGCCCCTGATCCTTGTTGCAAACGTTAGTCCTCCCTGGGCTGCCATTTGACTTCCTTGTGTGTACGCTTATAGAGAAACGCTTCACCTTGTGTGGGTCAACTGGCCTGCACATGTAGTGGCTGCCCGTGTGGGCGTAACCCCTCTGCTAACTCTATAACGCACATGGGGAAGTACATGTTTTCTTTCATTTTCACTTATGCATTGTTCTGATGTGTTATGTTAGGCTCACTGCCACGTGGCCACGAATATCTGCAGACCTGTACCACAAACCTCCTTTTATTAACCGGGCGAGGAGACGCCCACCTCTGCCTGCTCGCCCGGCGCTGCCGGCTGTGGAGCCTCGTCTGTGCACTTATACAACTATTGACCTTTGAAGTGTTTTGTAATGGGGGTGAGGGGAAGCCCTAAGAGATCTGATCAAGGGTTTGGCAAGTGCTAGGCGTCTACATGAACGACGGAGAAGTCTGGATTTCGCAGGTGTAGAAAGTGCATCGAATCCGGGTAAATGGAGTTTTTTTTTTTTTTTTTTTTTTTTTTTTTTTTTTAGCGCATGGGTTGGGAAGCGACAGTGTGAGCTGGCTTTTGCAATTGTTCGTACAATGCTCGCTCCTTGGCACGGCACACGTATACACTTGGCGCATGGGGCCGTTTTCGGTTTCTGGGAATGGTTTGGGGAAGTTGCCTGCGGGAACGGCGTGTCTTTTGTCCCGCTAAACTTTCTTCATTTGGGTGAGTCGATCAGGGGTGCAAAATTACCAGCTATGGAGAACGTGCCTTTCATAACCCCTGGTTGACTATCGATCTAAAAGGCCACATGAAATGATAGTGGGAGGTTGCCAGTGTCCGTGTTTTAGTAGCTGGGATGCAGGTCCCGGCGTGCACGCGCAGGGCTTCGGCTGCGAGGTGATCCGGCCTCTGGGTTGGAAGTGGAGACCGCCGAGCTTGAGACATGCGGGAGCAATTGCACAGATCACGTTTCCTTGAAAATGGTTCCGTATTTCTGCGGTAGGAGCCGTTTTCATCGCAAACCTGCGTTTTTTTTCCCCCCTCCTTTGACTGGCTTGCTCGGCGAGATAGGCTCGTTTGATCACTCTGCACGCTCTGGCCTGAGTTAATGCGACACTTTTTTTTTATAGTTTAACATAATTTCCTCACGAATGAATCCGGGTGCAATTGCCCGGTATGACACGTGGACCCTTCTTGGGGTATTGTTCCTCTCTAGGTTATTTGATTCGATCCCTCTGGAAAGGGGGTGGCCGTGCACCCACAACTCGCACTGCACGGCAGAGCAGACTTTCCCGTGCACACAGTGAAGTCATGCCTGCATCTTCGACCACACCTAATTTGTCACAAACCAGAATCCCTAAAAACGTTGCACTAGGGTAAACTGGATCAAGCTGCTTTTTTTTTTTTTTTTTTTTTTTTTTTTTTTTTTTTTGCTCATCTAACTGTACATAAAGTAGCTTAAAATCATGTTTGTTTTCGTGGGGAAAGGTGTTGGTGGTGCTGGTGCAGACTGAAGGCAAACCTTTGCTCTCTATTCTGTGCCTTGGAAAAGCTGTTAGGGCACACTTTTGATGAGAAATTACACACCAGTGCAGAGACTGCCTTCGAGCGTCCCGGGAATGGCTTTGGAGTATTTTCATGGAGTGGGCGGGCAGGGGGCTGCTACCTTTGGCCAGCATTAGTTTGCAAAGCAGCCGTGGCAAAGGGCGGGGGGATCCGCTGAATTCCCACGTGGGGTGCAGTGTGTCGGGGCTAAAATGCTTTGTATTTTCGTATGCTGCCTGAATGATTTGTCGCTGTGTTGGCGAGGCACTATCGCATTGTATGACTGTTATACGTGAGGTGCTTAAATGATGGATCTGAAAAGACTGAATGGGTGTGTTGGCAGGGACTCGAACCCCTGACAGAAGGTTTAACAGTGGCGTAAGGTGTGTTGCCTAGTTAAAACGGAGGACAGTCCTGTTAGTATTCCACTTCTCCCATGTGCCACCTGGTTTTCAGTGTCCAGTGTGGGTGCGCTTTGCGATCGACTGTTCCCTATTGCCCCATCTGGTCGTTTTGTGTTACCAGTTTGATTTCCCCCGTATAACGAAGCCTCTTCTTCACTCCCGCCTCACCCCCTCCCCCTTACAGGTGAACGATCTCTGCTGGCACGTGCGCTGCCTCTCGTGCAGCGTGTGCAGGACCTCGCTGGGCAGGCACACGAGCTGCTACATCAAGGACAAGGACATCTTCTGCAAGTTGGACTATTTCAGGTACTGGCAAACACAGGCATTTGTGAGGAGGGGAGGCCGGGGGGGGGGGTGCCATTGCAACATCCGGTCTGTCTACCATGTGACCTCATGCAGAAGTGTGCTGTCCAGCCACAGCAGTACTCTATTGGCGTTGACCGTTTGAAAAAAAATGCTAAATGTAACTTTAAAGTGCGCATACCAATATCTCCAGACCGTCTGTCCATTACACCGATTGTGTCCCCTTTATTCGGGATCTTTATGAACGTTGGAATTGGTCCTACAGTTTGGTAATGGCTCAATCCCGTTAACCCTGCGTGGTCCTTGACATCGCACTGGGGCCGAGCTGTGCTGGGCGAACTCCTGGGCTACAGGCATATCGCGCGGGGCCCCGTTTTTAGGCCCCGGGTCTGGGGTTGAAGTACTACTTGGTGGCTGAGCTCAATTCGCAGACGAAGCCCCACTGTATCCGGCTTCTTTAAGTTATTGGTGTTGTACCCCGCGATTTTAAAAGGCGGATTTTGTAGTATTTGTAGTATTTGGGATTTGCCTTTCAATGTAGTCGGAGAATGATTCTCCCTAACTATTCTTAAAATGAACACCATTTCTCAGATGCGCGCCGCAGAACGAGAAATATAACATTTTTAATCTGACGGGCCCATCGACTAAATATCTGTTCTAAGAGTGTGGGGGCGGAGTGGTGCTGGCAGAGGGGGCACGGGGTACTGTGATCCCTTCTGTAGATTCTTCGATGCCCGCGCTTGCTAACCCTGCGATTTGATCCTCCCACAGGCGCTACGGGGCCCGCTGCTCGCGCTGCGGCCGACACATCCACTCCACGGACTGGGTGCGCAGGGCCAAGGGCAACGTCTACCACCTGGCCTGCTTCGCCTGCTTCTCCTGCAAGCGGCAGCTCTCCACTGGGGAGGAGTTCGCGCTGGTGGAAGAGAAGGTCCTGTGCAGGGTACACTATGACTGTATGCTGGACAACCTCAAGAGGGCGGTGGAAAACGGTAATGTTGGGCACTCTCTGGCACGCCTTGAGATGCACTGCTTTGCTTACAAATGAAATGTACACGAAGTCAGTTTACGTCGCGCGATATTCAGTAGCAAAGCAAGGGCGTGGATGCTGTATTTTGCAGTGCTCACCCAGTCACTGTTTCGTCAGTGTGTGCTGGTGTCTGGGCATAACGTTGCTTTTCTATTCCAGGGAATCGGGTAAGCGTGGAAGGAGCGCTGTTGACTGAGCACGACGTGAACCAGCCCAAACCAGCAAAGCGAGCCCGTACGAGCTTTACTGCGGACCAACTCCAGGTAGAGCTATCTAGTTAACTGGACCTCGGGGAGGACCGCTGGAGGGCCTCTTCCCTTTAGCACTTGGGGGTTCTCGGCTGCAAAAAAAACGTGCTGTGTCCTAAACACTTCCCTGTACTTTGAAAACGTGTCATCGAGTGTTTCAGAAGAATGCTGCACGCATGAACGCCGAGCGTGGCTCAGTGCTACGCGGCTCTAAAATCGGATGATTGGTTATTTTTGTTTCTGAACCAGTGTGCGCCTTTCGTTTATTTATGGTTCCTGTGAGAGCCAGTGTTTGTTCGCCTGCTCAATGCATATGCAGCCGTTTCTTTAAATGTTTGAGGGTGCTGGGGTGGGGGGGGGGGGGGGGGGTTCCACTCGCATGAATGCGGGAGCACAGCTCCACTATGGCTGCATGAAGTATTTGGTTATTTGCATTGTTTTGGTGTCATGCCACATTAGCGAGGTTGTGCTGAATTTACTTGTGTTTATGCAAATGTATAATTTGATATTTAATTTGAAACCTGACTAATTGCAGCAGTGTCTTTTTCAAAATTGTGTTATTTGTATCAAAATATAAAATTCTGGCATTTTTAGTTAACCGAATTTTTTTTGTGCTTTGTTCTACCGTTTTTGTTTGCCAGGTATTGTATAAAAAGGGTGTTATAGGCCGAAAATCGGAAGGCAGCAACGCTGTCCTGACTGAAATTGCTCCTTAAATAACTGTGTATACTTTACACTAGAGTGCAAGATCTGTGCTCTAGAAAAGAATGCCACGCCTGCCCCTTAATGCCGCAAGTTTGTGTACCCTTTTTTGGACTGGTCCTTCGCGGGCAGCGGTGTCATAATGTGTGTTCCCCAAGTTACAGCAAGACTCATTTCTATGGATAAAGATGAGTGTCTGGCGGTCCATTAATGGTGTTTGGGGCGGCGAAATTGTGTGGGTCGCGAGGTGGCCCCCATCGCTCTGCACTCCAATGCTTGCGCACACCTGTGCTACCTGCCGGAAAGGGGGGGGGGGGGTGTGAGCAAGCACTGTAAGCCTGGCAAAGCACGCTAACTAACACCAGGGGGACTTGTGGTGGGACATGGGTCATCTGCTTTACTCGGGCGAAATGGTTTTAGTTGTGAAGCTTGTATGGGAAATACACTTATTTTTGACTACGTGTTAAATTGTCTGTTTTTTGTTTTTTGCGCTGGGATGGATGTATGTCGGTATGCGAGTTTGATCCTGGGTTCTTTGAGTCAGTGGGAAGCCTTTCCTCCGTGTTGTGGGTGTGTATTGTAAGCAGGACAGTAACGGGAGAGAACTGCCCCTTGTTGGTGAAAATGCTGGGATGTGATCTTTATTGACTTTACAAGTCCGGCACAGTGTCCCAAGTACCGTGCACAGAAGCCACCCCACGGTTGAATATGATATGATATGGTATTTGTAACGCGCCTATACACAGGTGTTTCAATGTGTCCCGGTCCCGTTCCTGGCTGTTCAGATGCAGACGCTCTCGTTTGCCTTGGCGTGCACGACGCCCGCCTATTCTGCACCGTCTGGAGGTGCGTCCGTGGATCTGGAGCTTGTTTGAGCTTTTAAAAAGAGTTTAACATTTCGACAGCATTCAGATATGTAAACCACCGTTATAACAAATCAACGGCAACTTGTATACACTTCATGTTTGCATTCGATACGGCTGGCTACTACTTAAGACAAAAAATAATTCATAATATTTTACTTGCAAATACTTTGGTTCTCCAACGAAAGTTTCTTCGTAGGGAGAGTGATGGAGGTCGGTTAAAAAAAACGAACCGTCGCGGAAGTAGTGTCTTTGGAGGAATGGCTCTAGAACAATCCCAGTGTCCAGGGGAGCCTGCCCCAGTCGCATGACTGGGGGGGGGGGTCCATCCTTCCAGCCGGCCCTGGGCGCGCGCCTCATTACTGCGGAGCATCCCTTCCGCATGACTCGCACATGTTCAAATGTCGCTTCTCGGACTATTTCTGGAGATCCCGTGCAAATTATTGTTGTATATTTTGTTTTTATTTCTCAAACGGTGGAGAAAGATTGGTTAGTTGATGGGCATTCAAATGTGTTGTGCGGGCTGCGCTTCTATCGACCAGGCAGCCTGGCATGGCGCACAACCAGTTGCCCCACTGGGGTTCAGAAAGTGGGGTACGGTCTGGCCCTACCTCCTCCGGCTGCCGACAGTAGAACATCTCTCTATGGTAGTGTGGGTGGACCGGTACCGTATAAGCCACGAGTTGGAGAAATGCTTCCGGATTTGGGTAAGCGACGCATAAGGGGACCCATGATTGGAATCGCAACAGTACTTTATTTTCAACAAAGGCGCGGTATCACTATAGTACCGGCTTGCTTCACATATTTAATTATTTACTTTTTATGTTCATGTTAATTGAAGCCTGCATTTATTTTATCAACGTGACACGCAGTCCTTTACACACAGGGTTCTTGTCCGTTTTGTTTGCTCCTTTTTAGGTTGGCTATGCGTCCCCGTGGTTAGTTAATCTTCGTGGGTGAGATTCCAACGAAAATGCTGTTATATTGCTTACACCATGCAATGGGTCTATCGCCTATATACGTTTTTATGCACAGGAACATTCATGTAGTATATAATCCGGCTAATTTACCGTCCAATGAGCGTCATCGCCAGAGTTGTACGTAGCAAGTATTCACAATCGTATTTTAATGCAATTAGCAGACTAGTGATTTATACTGGAATTTTGAGCTGCTATGTGCTTCCGTTTGCCCCCCCCCCCCCTGTACACTACATAATTTATCTGGGCTAATTTATTTTCACGCTAGCAATTTCTAACATTTCCCGACGTTAACAGTTTTGTCCTCAATCTCCGTTTTTGAAGTGTTAACAATGCTTTACCATGCCCAATTCGTAAAATGATGCTTACTGTCGGGGATATGGATCACTAACGCGACGTGCTGGTCCTAGTTTGCCTCCAACTATGCGAGCGTTATAAATAGGATTTTTTTTTTTGTTAATCTTAACAGATGGTAAAGAATGGCTTACCCCAACACTTTTCAGCTGGTTCTCTGGCCTGTGTTCCAGCTGAGCCCCCGTATTGCGGTTTCAGTAAAGCCTGAGATACTGCCCTACTTGGGCACCTATGGTGACCCCCCTCCCCCCATCACACCTGCAGTGCAGGTTCCCCCACAGTAGCATGGGGTTTCGGGTACAGCAGCGCCCCCAACCTCTGTCAAATCCTTCAGAAGTGATATGAGCACCTTCTCTTGGTTCTATGTGATGGTCTCCCCGCATAAATGTCGCCATACAAGAAAGGCAGCCATTTTTTGAGGCGATTACCACATGGAACCTGCCAGGGCACCCTTGCAGCCCCGCTCCCATTGACCCCATATATATATTCTCACACTAGATAATGTCGCCTATGCTGTTCCCCAGCGACTATATCTATGGCAACATTGTTTTGTTTATGGGGATAATATTGCCTGATACCCTTCTCTTGTGGTTATTTAATAAAATGTTGCATGCCCCTAATCCCCACAAGTTGAAGCGGAGCATACGGGCCACAGAACAGACCTTTCCATCCACCCCAGTGTCCCTCATAAGGCCAAGATTTGGGGGCTCTCCTATTTGTGCCAGAATTGGGGCCCCCAGAGAAGGTATGCCTGGCCTCCACCACTTCCACATTTTGCCATAGTCTCAATAGCTCTAGTCCAGGGTGAGCCTCCATAGTCTTACTGACGGGCATATTTTGTTTCCACCATAACACAACCATTGTTTGTGTTATTTGTTTAGGTATTTCATGTTTCTTGAAAGTGCATCAAAGCTCCTTTTTTGGGGATGCCTATGCTAGGAATGTTGGTGCATTGTACTTATTGTCTTTGGAACGGTGAAAATCTGAGTCTGCCATCTTGGGATCAGTACGTGGAGTGTGGGCAGCCCCTCGTCCAAGGTGAAGTTTGTAAACACCGTGATTAGCAAGAGTGTCCTTTTGGTTTTGGGTGCAATTTAACTCTCCTATTCATGTGAATCATTTGCCATTAAACACGCACGTTTGTTACTAAAGGCATTCATTTGTAGGAAGCGTCAGTGTCCAACTTTTATTACCTCCACTAGCGTCAAGCACCGTGAGTTTCAGATCCGTAAAAGGCCAAATGCAGCTGGGGACAGATTTTATCCACTCTGTAAGAAATAAGTGAGACTGACCTTCAACTGGGCAACAGGTATTTATTCAAGCTTTCCCCTGTAACCCATAGCAGCAGAGATTTGCAAGGGTAATGTGGGCAATGTCGGGTTTGTGATCTAGTGAATTAGAGGTGGTCCGCCAGGGGTCAATGACCATAATTCTTTTTTTTCAGTTAAGCTTGGTGTGCATGCAACCGAAGGTTCTGGCCTCGTTTGCTTCATCGAAGTACTGGTTCTCCAGCTACTAAGTTTGTCTGAGTAACCATGTAGTTTTGACACCCAGCTATTTTTCTCCAATAGGAAACCATGGGGTAGACTGACTGAATTGACTGATTAAGCAGCATAATAGCCCGTCATTAAAGTCCAATGTTCAAGTTTTATCTCCATGGTACCAAAACGCTGACTGCTCACACCCTAGAAGCTCACAGGTGGCAGCACTGGCCTCGATGTTCTGCAGCACTGGTTCAAGCTGTGACACGGAGATCAGCAGACATCAGACCCATGTCAAGGTATTGAAATGGAGAAAAGATGAATTGTGCACTGGTGTTTCGGTTCACAAGTATATTTCTGGGAATGGGAAGAAGGGTTGTTATTGTAGGTCCTGCAATAGCCAGTCTCCTTAGAGTAAAAATATTTACACACTTGGTCCTTTAGTTCTGTAGCAATAGGCCAAGTGCTCCGTAGGTTACTGGCCCTCCTGCTTGTGAACCACCAGGGATAAGAAGGGCTACTGGATAGATTGACTAGGCTTGCAATTTGAAGCGGTGTCAGTGAGGAGCAGGTGAACCGGCCCTCCCTATGTTCCTGTGCCACCACCGCTGTCACCTATAGGCTGAACTTGTGCTTCATAAAGTGCCTAGGATTACACACGGCGGAGCTAGTACACAGATTATAGGCAATACTTTTCAATCTGCTGGTGAGTGCATGCCCCAAAAGTAAGTTACTTCGAGAGTGCTTCCAGCTAAGGGATCTGTGCTGCTTTATTTCCCAATGACTGAGAGCCCAAAGGTAAGTGTGATGCTGGAAATGCTTTGTAGGTACCGGGCCTCCTCGTTCTCCCTAGGCTATTTTCTGCACAGGACTCTAGTTTTAACCCTTGGCAGTGCAGCTCTTCATTTTTTTATTGGTGGTAAACAAAACCCATGGGATACTCTATGGCACCGATGGGTAGGGGGGGGGGGTACACCTTGGTACCCTGTGTTTATTTTTGTGCACCTCTGTTGCTCCACAGAGTAGGGTATGCACTGGTGGCGGCTACATGCTGGTTTTGTAGGGACCCCTGGATCGCCCCATTTTGGGCTGCCCAAACCCTGCCATACGAATACATTGTTTCCTGAACAAGGGTAATATGGCTACTGCCACTCCCTTTCTTCCTGTATCTCAAAGTCTTGGGGGCCTGACAGTTCACTCCCCCTGATTGGATGTTGGGAGGAAGGACTATTCATGTCTCTGGGGCTGCCTTTCTCAGATAATGCTTGTTTTGTGCCCACCTTCCAACCCTGAATGAATGGAAAGAGGAGTGTACTCCATCTGTTGTGACTGTCTGGTTTTGGCTGTCGCAATGCACGTGGTATGCTTGATGCACCCCTGTCAAACTGGTGAATGCAGTGTGTGCTCTGAAAGACTGGGAGTTGTCCCCTATACACAGCCACTGTTATGGGTGTACGGCCTGAATGCCTGTGAGCCTGATTGGGTGCCGCATGATGAATTCACTAGTCCAACTGGCTGACTGAGCATATCTCAGCCTGAGTGACTGGAGATATTTCTGCAAACCAGAAGACCCCTCAGTTGTGTCAGAAGCTTGGTGTTTTATTGGAGAAGTAGCCCGAATCCAGCTGGAGGAAGAGGTTTGCTGCAACCTTATCGAATCCGTAGGCTGCTGTGCTGATTTAATGACGGATCAAGAGGACCTGCACAGGCAACCTATTCACGTAGCCATGAGGGGAAATCCTTCACCTGCCTGGAAGCCAGTCCTGACTGCCTGCCAGTCTGCAGATGGATTTTCATGGGCCCAGAAGAAGTGTTGGACATCTTGAGTACAGGAAGTCCACCAGCATCATGTGGAGGCTGTCTGTGACTGTTAGCAAGCCAGATTTCTGTGTTTTGCCCCAAAGAGGGGGTATGCCAGCATAGTGCTGCTCAAGGCCCAGCACTTGCCAAGTTTCAACCAACAGAAGAAATCTTCATATGGCTCTGCAACGTCGACCTCTGCCCACTTTCCCCAACTGAGGTCCAGTGTCGCCACCTGTAGAGATGTGCCCACCGGTGGGTTTCCACCACTTCTGCATCGAGGAATGAATCCCAAAGGTCCAAACTTGGTGGTGTACCACTGAGGAGTCCAGTGCTCAAGGCCAAATCAGCAGAAGCCATCCTTTCATCCATGCTGTGGCCTACCATGAACTGACAAAACCAACCATCACTGTACCTGCCACCACTGATGGCAGCTGAAAACCAAAGGGCTCGATGTTGCCAGGGTTCACTCTACCCAAAAACCAGTGTACTTCTCCCCCCCCCCCCCCACTCTTTGAAGAGTCTGTGTTGGTTGCTCATAGATTGCTATCCTGCGAGAGCCTTGGCTGGGGTGCCTCTTTGCCCCATGCCAAAGCCATATAGTGGGTAGTACCACAGACTAACCCTCTCCAGACTTTACAGTAAGTTGTGTTGCATGCATGTTTGTGTAATTAATGTATTGTGTGCATGCACAAGTTTGTCTGCATGCGTGTATGGCGTGCAATTTTGGCATCAATCATGGCAGCAGCTTGTTTTTATTTTTTTTGTGTTTTTGTATTTTTTTTTTTTTTTTGCTAACCATTGCTGGCATAGCTGGATTCTGGTATCCACAAAATTGGAACCTGGGTTGGGAATCGAGACCTCGAATCTTCCCTATCATTGTATCACACTCTAATTCAAGTCACATCCATTCTGGTATTGCTTCTCTTTGGGAATTAATCCATGGTTTTTAGATTCCTGGGTTTTTTGCCTTCAGGGTTCCGCACAGTTTGAATTTTATTTTCTGCGTTGTTTTCCAGATAAAGTTAATTCTTTATTTGCGTTGTTTGGAATTTACAACTAGTTAAAAGCGTAGAGTATTAGACCTCAAACCTTGACTAGTCAGGGATGGCTAGTCATCAGAGGTAACTCTAATTGTTTTGGAGGGGATTTTGGAGATCTGTTTTTTTATATACTTTTTTTTTTATATTCAGCGTTGCAAGTCACTTTTTACGCTACTTGCTACCCTACTGTGCCAGCCTGGTTATGGTATGACAGATGACTTGCCCCTGGTCTCCAAGTCTGACGTCTGTGGACACATGGTCAGTGTTTCAGTCACTTTGGCAAGATGCATCGGCAGGCGTTCCTCAGTCTTTGGTTTTTAAAACCTTTTTTTAAAAATTTTTTTTTTTTTTTTTCGTTCTTGAATTCTTGTTCATTGGTTTAGACCTGGCATGGTTGTGGTACAAACTCCCAGCTTAAATAGGAAAATTGTAGCAGATTGAAACTCAACCACAAATAATAAGGTTGCACCTTGACACTGGTGGACATTCATTCAAACCTTTCCGGCTAAACAGTCAGGAGGTTGCTTAAGCATCACAGACATCCCTTTCGCGTGCCAGCCAAGACTGGCTCGAGCCCTGCTCTCTGGGTAGCCCATAGCTAAGACCATATATGGCTTCATAAGCATCCTTTCACGCGAAGGGACACACGTTTGCTAAACTCGCACTATATTTCTGATGGAAGAGTGCCCTCTAATGCACGCCTCAAGATACGACAGGCTGTCCATCTCTGCCACAAGCACACAGCATACACAGGCCAGCAGTAACTGCAAGGTTCTTCAGACGGGAAACCAATTCCCTTGGGACAATTTAACCCTGGGAGGCTGAGCCTCTCCTGGGAGAGCTCATAAGGATTTGAAATAGAAATCCTCAGTGGTTTCTAATCCAGTGTACAGAAACCCAACAGTTCCTGCCCTTTTGTCAGATTAAGTTTAGGACTCTTCTTTAAGGGGCCATACTGAACTTTACTTTATTGCTGCAGTGTGCCCACACACCCTGCCGCACAGAGCAACAGATGGAACAATTTTACAAGCAACTCTCCTTTGCATGAATAGATCTGTGCACAAAGAAGGTGCTGAAGTGATTGTTTTACTTATTCACACATCTGCTTAGGTGGATCTTCAATATTTTTATTGTATGTATGATCAACCTGCTGTCCACAGGTATTGTAGCATCTTTGTAGGCATTCCTACCTCTACAGCCAACAAACAGCTGCCCATTCTGCATTTTCTAATACTACAATCTGAATTGCCAGTTACTTTGACTTTTAGTAACTGATAAAGAGACACTTGGGGCTACTTGCGGTGGCACCCCACCATCTGACTTGGAAGGCCTGGGGAGAAACTTAAGCCAAGTGCTCTTTGGAACAGCAGACTCAATTGTGCTGAGGGCCATAGGCCAAAACTCCACTAGTGCCGTCCATTTTGATGACCCGCATAGTTGAAAAACTACCAGAACATACTTGGCCCTGTTCAATTAGAGGAAAAAAGTGCAAGTCACCTGTTCATCACCACGCAATCTAGGAACCCCCAGACAGTTGTTCAGTGGTGCAGATTAGTTTTCCTCCTGTACCCTTGGCTTCAGGGCTGATGTCTGGGGCAGTTGGTATGTCAAAGCTTAATTGTATTTTTACCGCTACCTGAAATGGCTTAACAAAGCTTGGTCATTTTAATTGGCAATCCATGTGTGCCTCATAGGTATATACAATCGCACACTAAAATGCACTGAAAGCCCCTGCAAATATTCAGTAGCGGGTTAAGCCCCCTTATTTGCATGTTTTAAATTTCCAGGAGTTTTCTCTGATCCTAGGAAAAGTTTGTATTCCTTTCCTCTTTGTTAGGCAGAATTCTCAGAAATGTGCTAGAGACCCCCAGCTACTGAGGACTTGTTTTTTCCCCTGGAGAGTGAGCCCCCCCCCCTTCCCACTCTCTCGTATTTTGATGTGTTTTACTCTTGTGTTCTTTGGTTGTGGAGTTTTAGATAACCCCATAGGCATCTTTTTATTGTGTCGCACAGCACCTTTAGTGCAGTGGCAAAGGGGTGTCCTTTGGACTCCCCAAGGTTTAAATACCTTCTCTGGGATGAACTACTGTTCCCCAGAGAATGTACAGTTAAATTGACTTTACTAATTCATAGACAACCTATCTTCCTTGAGTGGTTACTTAGTATCCCCTATGTCTAAACGCTCTGCCATAGCTACCCTTTCCTATTGAAATGGCTGGTGGCAGTGGTTTTATAACGAATTTCCATGAGTTTTCCCGACCGCGAACACCGGTAGCTAAAAATTGGGGCCGGCATGTTTTTCAATATGGTGCCCAAGACCCCTCTAAACATTTGGTCATCTTTTTCGCCATTTCTTTGTGGAAAGGTCCTTCCCGTGTTTAACTCTGCACGCCAACCCAGGTTTGGTACCTTTGTTCGTGAGCCTTTGATGGGCTTCAGTGCTGAAGTCTGCCTATGGCGTCTGAGTGTCTGGGCAGGTATTGGGGGAGGTGCCCAACTCCCTGTGCTTGGTCTCCTAGGAGACCCAAATGCACTCTGGCATAATTGGCTGACTGTCCGGCAAGGATCGCCACCCTGCTGGGTGAGTGACAGCTTGGCTGGAATGAATGAGAGAAAACTGTTTAAAAGGCAAGTCTCCAGGACTGGAAGGCAGAGTCGACCACTGGAACGAAAGAACCGCAGGTGATCTGGAAGAGGACCGCTGCGGCAACCACTGGACTGTTGATTTGCCCGGTGAAGCCCTGCTACAACCCTGAATTGCCAGATCTCAAATTGACAGAGGAGCTCATTCAAAGACGGCTTCTCCCTTTGAGTTGGATGGACCAATCAACTCTGCAAACACCTGGATACCATTCTCAGAGCTGGTCAGGGTTAACCAGGCTGATGGACACCATTTTGTGTTTGGAAGCCACATCTACTTGAGCTGAAGTGATGCCATTTTGTTTGCTCTGACAATCCTGTGCAGTGCAGCCCCCCCCCCCCCCCGATGTCCTCCCTCTTGTCCACACGACGGAGGCTCAGGAACAGCAAGACCTGCAGGACCTGCCAGGAACCATGTCTTCAGCTGCGTCTTTTTGCTCCAATTTAAGGTACTGTGCCGTCCGGTTGAGAGACACTAATGCTCGCTGTGAAACTTTCCCAACTCGCAGGCCTAATCAGCTTGTGACCCAGCATATCTTTCTTTATCATCAAACTACTTCTAAAAACGCTTACAAAGACTTCTCCATTTGTACCAGAACTTGACTTTGGCCTGGCCTATTGAATTGAACTGACCCTCCTGGTACATTGAACCTTTGCGTTATCTAAACAAAGTGTTTTCTAACACTTACAAATCTATGTTTTTTTATTCCAATGTGCCATTTGACTCCTTATTCAGGGGAGCTCAAACTGTCTTAACTAGTTTGATACTGTAGTATATTGGTGTTTAATATTGAGTTGATTTCTACTAGTGAAGGTTTCCTAAATGACTGAACAAATACCAAGAAACCTTGAGTGTAAGTGTCCACTTGAACCATTGTAATCCTTCTGTGTAACTTTCTACTGCTCACATTCCCTCTTGAGATGAGCCTGGCTACTCGGCTCGCTACCGAGTGTTGGTTATTGCTTACAACTGTAGTCCTAATTGTGTGTGGTGTTCCCAGAGGGTACTGCCTGCAATTCTGACTAACACTCTTCAGCTCCCTTTGAGATGTTTGCCCCCATTAGCTTCGGGCTTTGATGCAGTGTTTTCCTTTGGAGAACTCAAGTTCCTGCCATCCACTTTTCATTGTGGATATGAAGATGCAGCTAGCACTTTTCTAAGACACCTGATGGTAGTTTTGTTAAATAACTAGGGGATTTTGGGATAGGGAAAGATTTGTAGCGAGGTAGTAAATTACATGCCGGTGAAGATTTTCTATTTTTTAGAATCTGGTGAATTGGACACATGTCCACACACCTTGACAACATGTTTTGTCACCAGTGCATCTACAAAACCGGTTATCCACAGCTTTTGAGTTATTTCACTACTAGACTGCTTCTTGCAATTCAACAAGGTTGGAACCACAATGTACTGGCCTGGCCAGATGAACATGACCAGCGTCCTTGAAGTTCATTGGCATGCTGATGCCCGTTGATGTCCATGGCAATGGAGGCTATGGGTGTTCAATGCACAACCCCAGTGGGCCTCACCGGATTTTAAACCTGGAGCCTCAAACTGTAAATCAGCTGGGTCTCAGTTTTTAATCTGCACCACCACCCATGTGACTTTACGGGCTCAGTAGATTGTTAATTTGACATCTGTAGCATTTAATGTTGGTGCTGAATCCACTTTAACTCCTGATTTCTGGATGTTGGTAATGAGCACTAGCAAGGGTGTACAAGCTGCAGCTTAAGGGGGCGACCACTGCCAGCCAGCCCCCATTCCCTAAAGCTACATGTCAAAAGCATAGCAAACCTGTGCCCTGCTGAATCAGCCTGATTACCTTCCCTGTGCTCCAGTGGCAGAAAGCAGATTTGGGTCACAGGTGCTCTTGACTTTCATGGATGGCCAAAGTCACTACAGCACAGGGGCTGCATTTAACAAGTGCACTGTTTCACGACTATGAGAATGCCATGGTGGCATGTTAAACTGCAAATAGAAGCCACATCTGAGCTTGAGGTATAGTGCCTAGCATCTCAATTATCACAGCTGCAACAATTTTATAGATTACATGCCAGCCCTGTGAGCCTAGCTCCGCTATGAAAGGCTTCTGGATTTCCCCCAGCCACGCTGACTTGGCTGCTCCCAGCAAGACTGTAGACCCCACAAAGGAACAGCCACTCACGGTAGCTGTCCTGGGAACAGGAAACAAAGGGTACATACTTCACAAAAGGACTAGCATCGCAGCAATGTGCTGCATTTTAAAAGGGCCCTTGATTTATTGATGGAAGGTGTAGGCTTGGTGTAGACAAAGGGAGTTCAGACCAGCTGGAGGAAAGTTCCACTGTCGTGTCTTGCTCAAAGCAGGCTTGTTTTTGCCAGTGGCTTTTGCCTTTAAATGAAGGGGTGTCCCACTCCTTTTAATCCCCCCCACCAGACTTCAAACCTTCATGAAGATTTGCAAAGGAGTGTTGGAGCCCCTCAACTGGGAACAAACATGGGCCAAATGCCCCATTCTATGGAATTCTGTGCACTTGGGGTCTACAACCATGTTTCTGCAACTTCATGAAGGTTTCATCAGACTCCGTTGGCAGTTCAGTCCTCCCAAGGGTGAGGTGGAGACAGGCAGTCCAAGGCAGAGGAAAGCTCTGCCCCTAACCATTACCAGAGTATATTTGGCAAGTCTGGCTGCAAGGAGCAAGACATACAAATCTGCCAGCCACACCGCTGCCCAGGACCTCAGCGTGCAGACTCTTGAAGGTGTGCGAGCCCCCCCCGATGCCTGGAACTAAACGAGGACTACTATTGCCCAGTGGGTCTTGCAGCTTTTGAGAGCCAAGCCCATCAGGATTGCTGCTCTTTTGCAGTTGAACCAATGCAAGCCATGATTCAGTCGTTAGACATTGTTTCCAACTCAAAGGACCGTTCAGCGCGGCCTTTGGCACGTGACTTTGAACTGCAGTCACACCAAATGGAACCAGCTTGCTGGTGCACCAGCTGCAGGACACTGTCGCCTCAAGCAAAGCATTGCTGCACTTCAGTCACTTGGATGGGTTGTTCAAACAGCAGTTCATCACCAATCCAGTTGATCATACTGACTCTGGTGTTTTTCTGTGTCCTTTCTCTCCATATTGCATCCTTTGAGGCCAGCATCAAACCGACTCCTGTGCATCCCTTTCTCAGCCCATCTGCTTTTGGACCTTCAGTGTTGACCCGAACCTGGTTCCCTCCATGATCCTCATAGCTTCATGTGCAGCAGCCCCCAGTTCGCCCCCACCATCATCTGCCGCAGAAGCACTGCAACTGCCTTTACTTTTCTTTTTTTAACCGAATTGAACCACCAAACATCTCTGAGAAGCCTGGTGTGCTGCTGTTGCACCGCCAAGGCACTGCAAATGTATTCTTGCCAAATAATTTGCCCCATATGGTCCATTTTGGGCCCTAGACTGGCTGTCGCTTAAATATCCTTGACAAGAACATTGTGGTTTTTATTGCCTCCTCCTCCCCGCTGTCCCATTACCGTGAGTGCTAATATTGCCATCTTATCTTGCATTCTTTCTGCAGAGGTGTTTATTTTTTGGGGTTTTTTTTGTAGCGTCTTCTATTTAATTTCACACACCATATGCAAGAGCTAAAGTGTATACATGTATGTTGATAATTGGACATTGCTTTATTTTGGACTGTTATGATGTTTGGGTTGCTATTAAATTTTCACACCATTCTTCAGAGTATAGCCTTGCCACTGAAGTCAAAAGCGGTAGATATCGTGACTGTGCCTGTTTACTTGGATGATTGCGTTCATGTTGAAGTGCGAGTGCTGAATAGGCACTTTAGCATCTACTACTTGTACTCCTGCATGGCAGAAGTCCATTCAACACATTCAACACATATATCCAATCCCTAGAAGATCAAATGCATGGGGCATAGTCATGTGCAGTATATTTTAATGATTTTGATTAATCTGAGGCAGCTCCAAATTGGCATCACTGATTTAATACCCTCTGACATAGAATCCCACCCTACAATTCTGCGTCCAAGAAAAAGGCTTATTTTGGAATTGGAGGGGGGGGGGGGTTGTATATATGTTTGAATGAAAAAAAAAATAACCATGCAAAGTTGGTAGGGAAAGTCACCACACTATTCCGGCATGAACGCCACTAGCTTCCACACAAGCAATCTGTTTGTATAATCAATTTGTTTTAATTCTGAATAACAATAGATATTGTAGTTGTAATTCTGTCACTTGTCGGTCAGTGTACTCATATTTGCTCCAGCCCAAACTTTCCAAATTGATGTACATTTACAGAACTTGGCTTTCCCCAATAAAACCAGCAAAGTATGGAATCAAAACTGTTGCATGTCTTGTTTCCTATGTGCCCATGGTGCTTGGATTGTTGGGCTATGTGTGTGAGATGGATTGTCATTTGGCAACGGTGTAGAAGCCCTGACTTAATGATGCTAGTAATTTCATCTCTGAAAGGGAAATCTAATGCTCAGATTCCTTTCATAAACTGCAAGCCAAAAGAATAGTGTGTACCTGTCTGTATCATGATTTGTAGCACCTTGCCTAGCATGGCGGAGAGCAGTTTCAGAGGACACAGGTACCCATATGAAGGCTACAATGATGGGCCAGTCTTTGTTCCTGAGTTGGGGTATGCCAGATGGTATTCTATTTATTACAGCCACGTCCAACGTCCAAATACACATCTCCTTCCACAGCTGATCTGACTCTCTGGAGTAGAAAGGCTGACCCTGTCAAATGACAGACACTGAATGGCTATGCCCTGATCTTTGTGAGGACCGATAACACCCTCTGCCAGTGACGGCCACAGAGGCAGCTCTCCTGGGCCTAGCCATCAAATGTGCACACCCATTCAAAAGGACTAGACTCACACCAGGGTGCTCCATTTCAAAAGGCCTTTGTTCCTAATGAGAATGAAGGGGATGGGGTTATAGTAGAAACAAGAGCTCTGTACTGTGCACAAAGACGCCACAATCTTGTTTCTCTGCCGCTCACTCCTTTATGTTCACTCCATGTCCTATCAAGGAAAGCACATTGGGTGTGATGTCAGAAGGGCAAAGTCAATTTCTCTCCAGAACAGGTTTTGGGCCACTAAGGCGGACTAGTGTTCAATCACCTGCAGACTTTGCCATTCGGTCTCAGCACTGAATAGTCTCGGAATACTCTTTTGGACTCAAAACATTTCAAGAAGATTTCATTGGACCTCTGAGAGAGTTGCTCTTTCAAAGTCTTCCCAAGTCTTCCCCCCCAATGAGGTAAAGACTGAGTGTTCAAGGCAGAGGGAAGTTGGCCCCTAACCATCCCCAGCGACCAGTGGATGCTAAACCACTTCTGGAACAAACCCCTCCCTCTACCAGCCACAACATTACCTACCAGCCATAACATTACCCAGGACTTCACTGTGTTTCAAAGACCCCCCTGCAGTTAATCTCCCCTGTGTTCTGGGAGCAAGAGGGGGGGAAACAACAAATCTTGCCAGAAGGCTCTGGATTGGGACCTGCAGCACCTCAAGAACCAAGGCAAATGGGATCCTCTTGTGACATTTACTGCCTGGAACTGTTTTCAGGAACTGTCAACTCATTTGACCCACCAGGACCCTTTGGTGCTGACCTTTGCAGTCTTCTGATCTTCAACGCTTGCACAGAAGCAAGAAGTCTTCAGTGCTGCTTAACCACCAAGAATTGCAAAATACTATGAACTGCCCCTCACTAGGTCACCAAGTCCGTTTTAGCATCCAAGAAACCTATCCTTGGAGCATTGCGATTAAAGCTTGCCTTGTAACCTAGATTTATTTAGGAGTGCACACTTGTGCTATCCTTGCTTATTCTCTGTTCTTTCCTCGGGGGTGTATTTTAGCATAGTGTTGCATTTCTTTCTATTTAGTTATTTTGCAGATGTTACAGAACCTTGTTTGGAAGTTACCTTTATTTTGGACCGTTCTACTTTGCTGTTGCATCGCTACTGAATCACATTCATACTGCTTTGAGCATAATCTTCCCTCAGCCCACATTACTACAAAAGGCAAGGGGTATCTCTAAACTGTGTCTCTTTAACCTTTACGATTATGTAAGCTCTTCGTTTGCAGCAGTGTGAAGGTTGGGCATTTTATGTTCCAGTTCTTCAATGTGCAGTTAAGGAATGCACTCTGGATTCTTCAGGGGTTTGGTTAGGGAAGCAATATTAGAAGTTCAGAACATACAAGGATTATATTAATTGGCAGAAGTTTTATCTCCCCTTTAACCTACCTAATAGAGTACCCCTGTGTAGTTTAAAGAATGAGGGTGAATGATTAGATTTGCCTCCTTTTCTATGGCAGTAGAAATTTAAATGTTTCCTTACTAAATAACTTTGGTATTCACAGAACAAATATTAAGTAGATCTTCATTCAGCTATGTTATGGATATCTTCATATGATGCCTTTTTGTGAAGTGAACATTCTGGGTACAATCTAATTTCTATAGACCTTTTTGTAATCTGTACCACTGTGCAGACCGATCAAAGTGTATTTTGGGTTGAAATGAACTCGCTTGTTTTTAAAATGGAGTGAGACTTTGGATATAGCCTTACTAAACCAGGCCCTTTAACAGGAAAATAAAAAATGATGGATTCTGCAGTCAGCTCGGTACGTTGCTTCTTCCTTGACCTAACGCTCTTGCTACCCATAAGAACACGAGAATGCATGCTTTTGCCAGTGCTTCTGCCGAGTACTGTTTGGCTGGGGACGTGGCTTTCTGAACTCGCTGTTATGTTTTTCTCTGAAGAGGCTTTCATTGACCATCCATTACTGCAAACTTGAGTGAGGCTCCTCCTCTGGTCCCAGGCTACCCATAAGAACACAAAGCATGCAGGCTTCTTCCAGAGTGCTTCTGAAAAGTGCTGTTCGACTGGGATGCTGCTTTCTGAACTCCCTGCTATGTTACTTTGTTTCTCTGAAGACAATCCATTACTACAAACATGAGCGAGGCTCCTCCTCTCTCCTCTTCCCAGGCTACGCATAAGAACACGTGCGCTTCTGCGGAGTGCTTCTGGCTGAGTGCTGTTCGGCTGGACAGCTGACAGCCTGTAGTACTCGCCAGAACCTACCATTGTCTGATGACTGCCTACCTGCTTAAAACCAAGATGCCCATGGATATACTCCAACGTGCTACAACAATGAGCCTTCATCTAACAATGTTCATAACCTTCCACCCACGCAGTCAGAATAAGCTTCTTCTTCCACGCAAAAGAGGTCAACGTCTACTGACTTGGAGTGCTAAATCAAAGATGAGGAAATACTTGCTTGTAACACACAAGCGGACACTGCATTGCTCGACAAGAAAATAAATACTAACAATAGAAGTGACTGCAACCTCTCCTAACGCACCCAAGTTGGGTCCAACATACAGTGGCAAGAATTCAAATGATCTCTCTATACTGAGACATTATAAAAAGCAGAGCCTATCGGAGGTAAAGTGCTTGCGCTGACCCTGTAACTGCCCCTAATTCCCGCCTGAAAAATTGCTTAACAACCCCAATTTAATCAACCTGGAACCTGTTGATAATGAGACTGCAAACCCTACCCTGCCACCAGGATAATTTGATGCCTCAATATGTCTACACAAATAGTTCATGATACTCAGATTCGTCCCACTGGCACGCAATATTCGAATTTGTCACTCCTTTATATAGTTTCATTTGCCAACAGATCATCACTCTGGATCCTCATTTGCGAAAACCTACACCCAGACCCTCGTTTGAGTTAAGACAGGTTTTTAAACCCTTCACATGAAATAACACAAACTGAAATGAAAACTTTCTTTATCTAAACTGTTTGAGAACTTGGAAAAAAAATGCAAGAACTATAACACAAATATTATGCACCAAGCTGGAGCCTTTAAATTGCCTGCCCTTAAATTATGTGAATATAGAAAAACTGCTTGATGAACAGAATGTCAAAAACTGATAATCAAATGCGATTGACTACTAGAAAATATGATGCCCAACACTGAAACAAACCTGTGCCATGAATCACACACTGCCGCTACTGACAAATCTGTAATATGCCTCGATATCCCTGATGGAGGCAAACACTGATTAATGTAATGTAAATGAGAACATTCTCAAGATTCAAGGACTGTTACTGAAAATCCTGAAGTAATCTCAGGACTACTATTTGAGGTTTTCACCTGCCCCAAAAAGGAAAAACTGCAAAAGCGTTAAACAAGCAACAACAAACTTCAAATTTCAAGTCTGAGCACAAAAAGATTTGTAAACAATTTAAGTGTTAGCTAATGCTGAGGAGGCTACCACACCCGGTAATTCTGGCAATAAAATGCAGCAAAATTCAAAAGCTTGCTTAGATGATGCTCCCTCTAAGCAAGGCTGCACTAACCTCAAAAGGCCGCTCCCTGAGGATGAGTTGATGAATGTATCAACCTACTCAATAACTACTATTTATGAAACGGCTGAAACCGAAATGCACATGTTTGATGGTGACGAATGTGAAGAAATATTTGAAAACAAGACTGATTTTGAAAGATCCAAGTTAAAATTTCCTCATGCGAAAACAGACTTCCTATTTCTGGAACAAAATAGATCAAGTACACATGTGAATAGCAATCTGTTGGTGCATCCTGCTGCCTGTAAGCTCTCAACACTGTGTGACCAGTATAATGATTGCAACGTTAAAACCATCTCTGCTAAAAGGCACCACATAAATGCCCCTTCTATGAGCAATTGGAGTCCAACTCCAAAATAATCATGGAAAGCTCAGCAGACCTGATACCTTAATAACTATGGTGGACAGATCTAGGAACAACCCTTTTCCCAATAGAACAATAACTAGCTTCTGGGCAACGGATGGACTGAAATGAATTTAATCCCATAACATTGAAACAAAGAACATTTACAATATGCAAAGGGATCTTCAAGATCACTGTGTCCATTCTTTTTTAAAGAAAGGATATGGAGTTTTAAAGAGGCATTGATTGCCATAGGGTTTGAAATGAGCACTAAAAGATCTTGCACAACTACTCGAGATAGAGAAGACGGACCGTTGCCAATGGAAAAGAAATACGATAATGAAAAACCAAGAGAAAACAAATTGCGTATACACTGCGAAGGTTCAAGAGGGAACCTGCAAAGGGAAGTCTACACTGAACCTAATAAAAGAGCGACCTGTGTGATCAAATGGTCTTGGTGTCCTCATGCAATTGAAAAGACAAACAATGAAATAAACTATTAGAGCCAACCAAAATCCAACCCATTTAAAATCATAATATGGAATATAAGGTTTTCCCCCCACCTGCTGAAAGTAAATCCTGAGCAGCCGCTTGATGCTTGACTTAATTTGTTGCAAGAGACTTGGTTAACCTCTCAACCCTCAATTCCTAACTGGCAATATTAAATCTGTATTGGAATTCAGCATTAATCTCTGACTTTTTAAATTATGTAATTAGTCGACCAGATATTGTAGGAAATGAACCCCTACATTATACAACGATAATTGCAGTGGATCTAAACACAAACTGTATAGCCGCGGATCTCAAACTATTATCACCTAAGGGCAAGTGATGGATGATGCTAATGAGAAGAATTTCACTATCCTGAATGGAACCATCTCCGGGGGCATGAGCCTGAAGCCAACATGGAAAAGGCGAGTTGGAAACTAATTGACTATCGGTTCCTCAATTGGCAATCACAACAGGCTAGAAATTACTTGGAAGCTTCCAAATGGACCTCTAGACCTCATGTACACATGCAAAATAAGGAAACTATCAAACCACCTGAAAGAACGACTAACACAATTTTTAGATTTCAATTTTATTGTTTTCGTTTCAAACATAGCTGAAAAGAAACAAGAAAACAATAAGAAAATTCTAAAGGCTCTGTGCTCAAAATCTAGTCCCAAATTTGGCATTTAAAAAAAAAAAAATGTGAACAAGAACTGAAATCACTCACTGTTGCTAAATGCCATAAGTGAAAGATCACTACAGCAAATTATTCCATAACTCAGTGAGAAACTCCATAGTGAAACACGACCTACAAACTTACACAAACTGAGAATTGACTGATTGGATGTTCTGCTTGAAATCAAAAAACTGAGCACATCCTAAAAAGCCTTTTTCGGGCATAGGAACTGCGGCAAATCTAATAATTGTATCTGCTTTCAAAGAACAAGCAAGAAGACTAACGATCCCTCTATATATTGCATCTGTGGACTTCCAACAGGCCTTTGAATCTATCTCGAACAAAACTATGGGAGAGATTAAGTAAAGCTGCTTGCCCAAACTATATACTAAACATAAACAATTCTATACAAATGCCACGATAAGAATAAAGTTGGATGAGAGAGACCATGTCAAAACCCATAATATCATGTGGCCTAAAGCAAGGGTGTATACTCGCTGCCACACTTTTTAAAATGTCTTTAGTGACAGGCTCACATCTAAATAAAATTGTAACTCTGATCCTCCTAAACTAGGTAAGCACATGATATCATACCTTTAAACTGACTATTAAATACTCCTCGATCTACAGAGCCAACTACTAACTTTACAGGCCTACACCAACTCAAAAAAGTTAACAAACATTGGAATAAATAACATAATGTGAATGGAACGTAAAGGATCTTACAAATGCTCTGGATTCACATGGTTCCTGTAAAGTACCTCTTATTACTGTGTCTGAATACAAATACCTTGGCGTCAACGTTTCAAATTGGATGTAAAAACAAATTATCTCCTCAAGGCAAGCTGATGCAAGCGAAATATGGAACATTCTCAATTATCCAATCGCTCATACTACAAACAAAAAGTAATCCTGTATATAATATATGGAGCTGAGTCAATCAGCCGACATGGGATTATATAGAGGGTCTATATTGGAAAGCACTGCTCCCTGTACCAAATAGCTTTTCCATTACGATCATAAGATATGACCTTGGTTTGACATCACTAAAAGGAAGAGTTTGATGGAATATGCTTAGTTCCGAAAATGCCTAATGTCAAATGCATATAATACGTCTCGGATTCCATAATATCGGAATTTAAGCTTGAAAGAAAATTTTGAACAATTGATGATAAAATGCTTACGTAACTGAACTATTTTTTTAGCAAATCCAGTGAGTGCACATTGTACATTTTGTGGGGATGAGACCACAAACTCTTGAACATCTGACTCAGTGCAAGGGGTTGTCAAGTTTATAGATATTTTGATCAATCGCAAATGTGGAACATGATCAACGCTGAGCTCATTTTGTTAAACATAAACACAATAAGATTCTTAGACAAATTAAAGCTACATGCGTAAATTCCAGTTGATCAGCCAAACTGCTTATGAAATTGCTTATGTAGCATGCTATCTATGTAAGTGTTTATATGTGATCTCTTAAATCTGTATATAATTGAGATGTTTATCTTGTGAAAGGCTTTAATTAAGCCAAAACATTGAACATAATATTTAAAAACAAATGATGGATGGAGAGTAGATATTTTATTTGGAGAAAGTATCATATTCCCTTTGAAATTATCTTTTTAAATGCATGGAGCCAACAGCAACCCTCAAGTGTTCCAGTGCAGTCTGTCAGCAGGTCCCTCCTTGTCGGCTTCCCTCGAGGTTGGGCTTCCTCTGGTTCTTCTCTGCGGGTTCCCTTGCGGACAGGACCCCTTCCCTTAGGACGGGAATCTCACCATCTGCAGCCATTAAGTTGGTCTTTCATTAATGCATCAATATAATTTGAACTTGCAGTGTTCTTTCCTGCAGATATTTCCAAGTGTATATCCTATTTTAAAGTGTAAAATATTCACATTCTTATGTCATGATTGCCACACTCTTTGGCCCAATCTTTCCATTGGTCTGCCTCCTAGTCCCACTCCTATTGAATGCACCCCTAATCCTGAGATTAAAATATTTCTAGAATTGTGACCAGAAAGTGGCAGCCCAATCTTGAAAATTAATTTATTTGTGGTAGGATCCTGCTACACTATTGGACAATGCATTGCTGAACTCATTCAGCCTAGAGACCTCTCTAGACCTTTGGCATGACTATTTTGCATCTACATTAATAGTTATGTGCTTTCTCATTTTAATATTTGCGGATTAACGTGTAAAAATAGATTAGACAACAAGTTCCTAGCTTTACAACAAACATTTCGGCTTGTTTGTAACTGGTATGGTTGTGTTTTTATAAGGAAAATGGGCTTTCAATATTAAGATTGGGTTTTTTATGTTAATGCATGGTTTAAATCTTCATTCTATAGCAGGACAGGCTTCACTGATGCCGGGCAGCTATTTTTTAACATGTATTAGGCTGTATCAGATTGGCATCTTTTCCTTAACCACCTGTGATCTGAGAGTGCAAAATGCGATTGAAGCTGGGCCCTAGAACAGCAGACTATTGTTTTCAATTTTACCTAATGTATGTCTTTTCAAATATTTATTCTCAAACTACGCTCCCATGGGAGGGCCCCAACCAAGATGGCTCCTCTTCCTTGTGGGCCAAATGGGTTCTCTTGATGAGACAGATATTTGCCCACTCAGAGGTTCAATTTCCTTTTGAAATTTGGCCACTCCATTGACATCTGTATGCAGGCCAGAAGTTAGTTTTCCTGTGGTTAGTTAAACAAGGAGGCTGCAAAAACTGGTATTGCCCAAGCCATTTGCATTCACTATTGCCAAGTGCATCAAAGGGTGGTCTACTTTTATTACATTGATAACATGAAAACCATTGCCATCAAACAATATTTCAATGGCTTCATTCTTCCATGGTGAACAAGTTTAAATACAAATTATGCAATATAAACCCTGCCAATAAAATGAAGGTGATTCACTGTAGCATTATAGATGGTTACAAACATAAATGTTCTCCAGTCATGCTGGCACTGGACTTTAAAATATATTGCTGCTGTACTTGTATTTCTGATCCATTTTGACTTTCTACAGTTACGTAGTTTCACGGAGTAAGCATTTTATCAGACCTGTTAAAGCCCAGTCTTTGGGGTCAGTTCATATGGAAGTCATAAAAAAAAAGTCTTTGGGGTCAACTCCATGCAATTTGAGAGGGTGCTGGCAGAAGGAATAATTAGCATCCCATAGGCGTACCCGTGTCATGGTGGTGAGTGAGGCAGAAATCATGACTTTTTCTGCCGCCTCACACTTTGAACTGGATTGTCTCAATTTGCCTCTACGCCAAGCCATCTCAGAAGCAGCACAGTTTGAAGTTTTCCAGCATCAGCTTGCTTTAGGGAAATAGTTTTGTATTCCATTTATAGTAACCACACTGGCACAAACCAACACCATCTACTTGAAGAAAACCTTTCTATGAACCCCAATATGGCACTGTTCAAAAGCGTTGTTCAATTCAAGCTTTTCTCCTCCTGCTGTTGCACATGTTGCTGTCGGATGCTATGGTGTGATACCTAGCACTCTGTCTGAGTTTAACATCTGCTTGAGTGGTGCACCTTCACTGCAAACCAGAGAGCACATTGCAGAAAAGGTGTCTTCGTGTACATCCAGAACGCTCGGCAAACTAGCTGATTCCTGAGGGCTGATTTCTGGTTGTCCTGAGCATTTTCAGACTTGGGAGAGTTTTCCTGAGAAGTTGGTGCACAGAACCTTCTGAGCTAACCAAGCTGCAATGGTAGTTCTCCAAGTGCATCTACAGTAAGCAGTGATTCTCATATTGCTATCTTTATGTACTTTTGTTTGTTTTACTTTAACGAGTACAACATTTTAAAGGCCAACGTCCCGAAAGACATTTGGTAGTGATCGTAACCAGTTCTGCTAGCTTCCTGCCACAGAAGAGGAAGGCACATGTGTTACAACTGAATAGATGAGTTTCAACCCATCCTAAAAGCTGTCCATGCACTCCGCTACAAAATGGCACTCCATCACATTGCACAGTCCATTTGCAAGGCGAATTGCTTGTCTGTGAATGTTTCCAAAACTTCTAAAACCAAGAAAGAAAATACTACAACGCAACTTGTGCATGGGCTGTGTGGTTTCTAACGGCACGTGCTGACCCAGGCCACATACCAGAAGTCAGTCATTCATTACTGGATTACAGCATGACTGGGGGAGTAGGTGCACTCTTGTTACCATGGCCATAGTCTCCCAGGAGCCCTATAGTAAATTTAATAGCCTCCAACTTTGGAGAAAAGATGTGTATTCACATCTGACCTCAATTCCACCTACCTACCGTATCAACGTTAGTAATGTCTCTTTAGTGGGCCTGTAGCAAATTATTTTGGGTCTGGCACCATCGTTGTCCTCTCTCCAAACCCTATTGTGCAAAACATGTCTGTGCTATGAGAACTTTGCTTGGCCGCTGTCCCCAGTGATCTCTTAGCTGCCATTAGTTGCTAATGGGTTCCAATAGATATTTGATGGCTGCTCTCAACTACTGTAGCATTGAGGTAATGGTAGGTGTAGAGTTGGGAGGCTGTGTTGGGGGTGGTGGATTTATACTCCTGCTATAGTCTGCTTGATAAAACAAATGGTGATCAAAATGGACTATGGCATTTTTCTTGTTTGGCTGCCCCGTGCTACGTATTTCACATTTACATAATGCAACATTAAAAGTTGATAACCACTGATGGCCGGCTCTGTTCTTGGTTACATGGCGGCTGATTCTCTGAGAGAAAAGGGGTACACCAGTGTCTCGTTGGCCATTCAAGCAATTCCAAGGGTGTAATTGTCTTTCTATTAATATATTGTTTGAAGAATCAACTAAAAGCACCCAAACATATTTAAAAAAGGCCACCCCAAAAGGCTTGGGTGGAGATGAGTAAAACCTAGCTCTTAACACTGGAGACAACATTGCACTGCCTCACAATTAATGGTATGAAGGTGAAGCCGGGAGATGCATAGATGTGATGTAGGTTGATGGGTTGAATCTCGATGCCGTCAGCTCAGGGAAACATTGCTCACGGGTAGCGCAGTTTGTCTTGTGTCCATGTGGATAGGTGCAGTTGGTGCCTCTTTTGATATGTTGGTGGCTGAAGGGGGGATGGCATTAATGGAAAAAAAGTAAACGTTTCAGCCCATATTACAAACCAATAACCAGTATTGAGTATTCTGTCCTTGATGCCAGTTCCCCTTGAAATATTCTAACATTTTGGCCTCCATGAGGGAGTTCAAAGTAATTTTATGTGTACGTGGAGGGGGGTGTAAGCCGGGAAGCGGGCAGGCATTGTACTTTATCCACTGGCCTAACCGTGAAGGCTGTGAGCATTTCACTGTGTAATGACCCGACCATGCCTTTATTGTAATAGCCACAACCATTGTCGAATGTCTTGTCTGTGTGAACAGTTGTGGGACTTGGAAATGTGTTCTGGGACCTAAACTGGAAAGCGATCCTCCTGGTAGGGTCTTCCTAAATGTCTGCTTTCCTGAAACCTGTTTCAGCATGGTCCGTGCATGTTCCTTCAGTGATTCCCCAAAGATGGGGTTCTGTTTTTGTTATGTTGACCAGGACATTGCCATTTCTTGAGCTAGTCGGTCTTCATTCATAAAATAGTACTGTCACTTTCCCAGGCAGCCTTTGTTTTATGAAGCTACTCGGTGTTTATAAATCATCTATTGGGGGATCTGTAAACCTTGACCACACATGTGCCTTGAAGATGAAAACTGATATTCCCATTTCCACCTGCATTTGTCTCTGACAAAGTAATGGGGTATTCCCTGTTACGATACAGTGTCGCTGCTGTGTATAGAGGGGCTGCCTTAGGCCATGCATACCTCCTTTCACATGTTACACCTGGCATCTGTTTGGGTTGTCCTTCTCTCACTAATCCCCAGTAAAGTGAGATCTATGGAGATTTCCTGTGGTGGAGTTCTGTATAAAAGTAGCGTTCGTAATATGCAAAAGATTGGCATGTATTTTTGGATAGACCAAAGAGATTGTCCTATTCCTCACGCCAAAGCAATGGTGAGATAAGTCAATGTTGTGTACTTGCTGTCTTGATTGCGTTCCTAAATACCAGGTGTGTTCAGTTCCTGGTCTGCTCTCCAGCAATGGCAAATTGATGTCCTGTGACCCAGCAATGTGTAAGTGATCCATGGAGGAGACTTCCTTCTTGCCCTAAGATGCAGGGTTTTCAAGTATAGGTTGGGTCCTCCTCGTGGAGTGTGGGACTAGCAATAAGAACCAGCTTCTCTGAACTAATTTCCTGTGTCCCTGCAAACAGACTAATCCAGAGTCTGGCAGTGATTTACCACCACAGAACAGTGATCCCCGTACTGTCCCTTGAAGCGCCTGATTGCCTGTAACTCATGAAGCTGAATGACCTGAACATCATCACAGCTAACTCCATGTAGCAGTTCGAGATGGGCAGATATTTGGGCTGGTTGTATCCTGAGAAATACTGAGGCTGCCATGAGCCATTTCTCATTTTGAAGCTCAAAGAAGGCCTTGCCCTACAGCCTTGTACAATGAGGAATGTTCTGCTCACATACTATTGTTCCACTCTTTCCATGCATTTGATTAGAGTAAAATGTACAAATAAGCACCGGAATGTTCTTATCAAATATGGATCTAGTTTTTTCAATTAAAAGACCAATTTAATAACATCAATTTTGTGACGGGGTGTTGGTATCGGTGACGAGATTCAAAAAAGCATTTTGTTATTGTCAATTTATTTTCAAATAGTCCAGAGACGCCTGATATTCACCCTGTCTCGCTGTCTTTTTGAAATATTGCAAATAGCTTTAATGTTTAGACTAAGCAGCCGAATTTGCTGGAGACACCTGTGTTTCACTTGACATGCTTGTTAAGAAAAAAATAGGTTTTCTCTAAAAGCCCTTCACCCTCATGATCATTAAATTAATATCCCTCATCTGCTGCCTTCACCAATCCATTTCCTCTGGGTATTAATCTACGCCTCTTGTATTTCAACACTTGCTCTTGTTGAACCTAATAAAATATACTTGCATTGGTCAATCATAACGTCCCCAGTATTTCAGCACCCACACTCAACAAAAGGAGCAGAACTGCACCTATCGCCACTCAATGAGACTGCGCCAAACATCTTGGTAGGTGCAAACCCAGTTCCACCGCTTCCCTTCCACTGATTCAAAATACTCAACAGCATATAAAGAGTTGGTGTACAATTATTCTGTGAGACTCCTACAATAAATGTTCACGTTATATGTAGCTGCGTGATATTGCTATACATCACAACTGCTCTAGCCAGAGTGAACCAATCAACTGTTAATTATTCCTTACCAGGGATTCACTCCACTTTAAAGCCTGGGGTTACCTTCCCTACTTGTCTTGAGGTAGTCTTGATCTCTTATATTAATTGCTGGGAGAAAGGAGGCATGTTAATTTGGTGATCCCAAGGTTGAATGGCTGAAACATGGTTGTGTAGACATTGAGAGATTGCTTTCAGAGAGACTGTTGTTTATACCATTTGTATAAGCGGGACCTCATGTTGCAAATATATGACTGGTGTTGGGGGACCTGTTATGGGAGTGCATTAGACCGATGTTCTTTTGGAGTGACCATTAACAGGGTTTTGAGATTGTTTTTTGGATTTTGACTGAGACATAATCCTGGAAGAAGATTCTCTGTTGGGGGATATTTGTAGATCCCAAATGAGATGGTGGTTCCAAGCAGTTCTAATGGTTGACGAGTTAAGTGGGGGCTGGAAGTCGATATGGATATAGGAGATGCACAAGTTATTGATGGAGCGGATACTTGTAAGAAGTATTAACTGTTGTAGACATCTGGGAAAGAGCTGTATTTATGATGGGGGAAAGATGGGTACCTTAGGTAGGGGAGAATGCAGGAGGGGGTATGTGAGGGGAAACGGGAGATGCGTTTTGCTGATGTGTAAGTATGTTTTTATTGAAATGTTATGCTACAAAAACAAACCGGTCAGTATCAGTCAGACCCATGTATCCAGAATACGTCTGTCTGAATACTAGGGCTGTGTGCAATATTTCAAAAAGACAGTGAAACGGGGTGAATATTGCTTGGTTTTAAAAATCGCTGCCCATTTATTTTTACTTTTTTTTTTTTTTTTTTTTGAATGGCCACTGTCATACTAACCACTTTCACAGCATTGTTTTTAATTGACAATACGTGGTGTCATTTTATAAACAATTTATGTATGTCTAATGAAATGTGTGTGGATTGATGCAGTTTTCGATAATAAAATGCATGTCAAGAGTGGAACGATAATGTGAGAGCAGAAGGTGCAGGGCTGACTATACTCCCTTTTTGAGAGCATTTTCTTTTTTTGTGGTCCCCATGTTTGAGTGATTATACAACAACGGCCACAAATTGAACTAGCCTGCATCTTTAAAACGTACATTTAAATGAACCACTCAAGTTATACATAACATTAAAAATGCCAAGAAATCTTCTCTCACCACAGCTGCCTAGCATACCTCTTCAAAATACACCCCAACTGTCTAGCATACCCACTACCCTTGCCAGACTAACCCCTTCCTGCTTCGTCGCTCCAATTCCGTCTGTGTACTGCTTTCAGGGAAAGCAACATTAACTTTTGCTCAGACTTTGTTTAATGAGGGGCTCCCGACTGCCAAGTCACCCACTGAAGACTGCCTCCACGTAATAGATGCAATATTTAAACTTTTGCCAGCCAGCTGTCCCTGCTGTACCACGAAATGTTTCAAATTCTGTGGCCATGTTATCTGCAATGATCCAGAACAGAGGTTCTACTATTGACGTGAGCACTGTATTAAACTGTCCTAATGACTGATGTCAGTCTGAGATGCATTGGCAAAACCAGGCGCTACTGTGTCGGATTCCTCTGATTGGAAAATGATAAAAACCAAGCTTGTTGGACCTCATCTTATCTATTATGGAATACCTTATGTTAAACGTGTACAGTAATAGACGGTTATCTGTTTGGGGATCACGCAGTACTCTGTTCATTTGCAGCCAGTGGTCGAAGTGCACGAAAAGAAGTAGTGGAACTATGTTCCCTACAAACCCCATTGCCACAACCTCTCCCACACACAATACACCCCCAAACACTTCCACCTTCTGTTTAAGGGTACGTTCAGTGCAGTGCACTGAAATGAAGGTTTCAACTTCTTCCTACACTTTTATTTTAAAACAAAACCATTCCGGAACAGTTTCTTTTAAAAAATACAGTATAGGAGCTGTACAAGGTAATCTAAAAAAGTATAGGAGCACCACTCCCTCCCGCTCACTTCGACCACTGCTTGTAGCTCATTTAGCCTTTGGACAGAGGTACCCATGTCAGTCGCTGTAGGATTTCTACAAAAATAGATATTTATTCTTGGCATGTTCCGGACGTGTGTAAACCGTTTAACTTACTACTCCCTTCTATTTTACTTGCATGTTCCATTTTGTTCAAATAATATTTGGCTGAATCATAGATTGTGTATTTTCGGTTTGCCTGTGGCTAAGAAGGTTCACCAGTAGGGAATTTTCCCCTTGGCTTTACTAGTTTTCTGACCTATAACTTTTTTAGTTTTTTTTCTTTTTTCAACTCCCAACTGTACTATGGATCTGATTTACAGTGGAATCTCTTGTAAATATTGACTTCACGCCACGTTTTCTTTTCCCCAGTCTTGTTTTGGTAGATTGCTGTGCTTGTTTCTGATTTGGGTATTGTGCCATTTCTCTGGGGAGGATGCTTTTGTTAACATTTCTGCCCAATTTGCCCACATGTTGGAATACGTGACACTTTCTGAAAGATGCGTAACACCTTTCAAGGTGGATCAACATGTAATTGACCAACTACCTTTTTGCTGTAACAGATTTTTAAAAGCATTTTTTTTAGCACTTTGGTTTATTACAAACCTCATTGTTCCAAGTTGTCAGAGTTGCATCAAAATTGTAGAACCTGAAAACTGAAGGATCTTTGCCCCACCCCCATAACAAAGACCCTTGTTCATCTGCATTAAGCGATGACTTGCACTTTAGTATTGTGATGTCTTTCCAGTGGAAGTTGCGAAAGGGCAGAAGTCCATTAAAAGATTGCGTAAAGGTTCCTGTTACGTGGTGTCATGACCAAAGCGACAAGTTAGGGAGACCATTTAGTTGGTGCCGATGAGCTATTACTACTCTGGTAGGGAGAACATGAAGCCTCAGTTGCAAGAATTAATCTCTAATCTTTGAGCATGGAAATTCTGTAGAGATAATGAGTTGATTCAATTGCACAGTTTAAGGATAGTTTGTATCTTGCTTTGTTTTCTTGCGTTTCAATCCAATCGAACCGTTGGATTTTTTTTTTTTTTAATCTTTCAATGTTGGATTTATATTTAAGACTTCTTCTGAAGTGTTCAGCACTGCCAGACAATGTGCATCTTGCCATCCAAATATTCATGACCTCGTTTAGCTTTTTAGTTGTCAACAATCTCAAGATGACCAATGGTGGAACATCGTCTCGATACAGATCTAGCGACTGCCATGAAACTATTGAGTGGAGTGATTGAATGGCAAGTTTGTACCTTATCTGAGGGGCTGGGAAAGATTTTGGAATAGAACTTTCCTCCAGAATATTCCTTCTAAATAATCCCACAGCCTCTGTTAAATTCAGGGTGGCTTCTGCACTGTACTTCAAAATCACTTTTTGATGGGTCAATCCAGGCGGATGGGAAACGTCCCATATTTCCTGTATAAAATGTAGGCTTGCTGGGCCAAGTTCAGGCTTTGTGTTTAGAGCATTCTCATGGTCATTCATAGATGAATTAATCCAGACTCCTAGGTACTTTATTGGTTTGACCTGAACGAGCTTTGTAGTTCCCAGGAATAGTGAAAACTTCTTTTTAGATTGCCCTTGAAGATTGCGAAGACTCAAGTAATGTCCTTTTGCAGTGTTCATAATTAAACTATTTTCCTGGAAATAAAGAAGTAGTGTTTAAGCTCCTTTGTAGGCCAATCAGGGTTTTATCTAAAAGTACCAGGTTGTCTGCATAGACCATCCAATACTTGGCGGGTTAGTTCTCGCTCTTTCTTGGGAGATATCCAAATCTGATGTATACAGATTAAACAGGATTGCTTCCAATGGGCACCCCCTGTTTAAGGCTATTCCATGTTTCAATTTTCCTTGATTAAGCCCCTAGGCCCGAGAGCCTGACCTGTGTAAAGGGCCTTTCTAGCATCTACAAGTACAATGGACGGTTCCACACTGTAGTTTGATAGTTGACCACAGAATATTATGGCACAAACGCTTGAGGCCTATGAACGGAGCGTAGATTTTGGTTTTAGATCTCGGGGCTTCTACTTTGAGTAACATGAGATTGATGTTAGTTCCTGCTCCTTTAACAAAGCCGGAATTCCTTGGATCTCTTCTGTTCTACTTTTAGAATCGAGGCAAACATTTTCCCCAGCTGGTCCAATAAAGCAATAGAGCATCTCTCCTTGTTAATTGGGATCAGGACACATTTTTTTTCATGAGGCTGGAATGTGCTTGGTTTCCGTTATCATTGTGAAAAGTGAGACAAAAAATTGCCCAGGCTTCTGGATTTAATTTCAGTATGCTGTTAGATAAGCCATCTGGGCCTGGTGCTCGCTACTTAGTAAGATGTTTAATGTCATCTCTGTCCCAGTCGATGGACTATTTCAATGTTGTAAAATTATCTTGGGGTTCCTCCCACTCGGCTCCTTTTGCATACAAGGTGGAGAAATGGGCAACCCCATTCAATTTCAGGGACAGCAAAAGTCCACAATGGAGATATGCTATGCTATATTGGCCATTGAGTAAAGACCATAATTTGCGGGTAGTTTGTTTGGCCAATGTTTTAAGCATCTCTGCATCCAACTGCTGACATTGTGCTTTAGTCATTAGCAGCCAGTTTTAATATTTCTGCTTTCTTTATTGGATTAATAGAGGCTGGTATTTCGCAGGACAAGATTTAAATATTCTCAGATCAGCACAACCAAATGAGCGTTATATGATTGAACTTTGATAGAAGTACTCTTGGATCTTTGGAGTCCCCAACTCTGTGGGATGAGCATCCAATCACAGTCCATTCTACAAAGCCAGTTTAGGGGCAGTTTAAAAACTTTGTCGTCGGAACAGGGACATTTTGAAGAATTAATTTAGTCTTTTTCCCGTTGGTTAGATTTAATGTCTGGAGTTTGTTCAAGGTCTGGCCACCCTGATTGCCTTTCCAAGTTAGTGCCTTAAACGATTGCATTTTATAGTGAGGACAACCTTCAAGGTATCCAACTCTGGAATCAATTTCTGGTAAGAAAAGATATAATCTAAAAATGCAAGCAAATTCCCTTTCTGCCAGATGGGTATAGGAGCTGTCTGAGAAAAATTGACCTTGCCCGGAATTCCTTGATCCAGAGTTGGACTTTTTTGGGAAGCATCTGCGAGGAGATCATAACCCCAGTATTCATGAAGAGATGGATGTTCAGGTCCCTACAAATTAGAAATTGTAGGTTCTTGTACTGAAGTTGTAACTCCTATTGTGGAAAGTACCGTTTTGATGAACACAGTATCATTTAATACCAGCCGGATTCCAATAAAGATTACAAATTGCCAGGCGCTTACATGAGCCATTGTTCTGTGCTGCTTTCATAATTACGAATATTGGAATGGATTTGGATTCAGCTCTTCTTGAAATTCTAATTTTCGGGCTGATTTTACCAAAGTCGGCCATCCTGAAGATGGTCGCCAGATTGCCCTCTCAGGGCAGGATTTAAGTGGGAAATATACCCATCACAGGCTGGAAGTTTCTGAATCCATGTTTCTTAAAAGCAAATAATGTCATACTTGAAGCTCCACACTGCCGCCTGCAAACAATTGGAAAAACCTTGTGTTTTCCAAGAGCACAACTTCAAAGGTGACGCCACTAGAATTCCTGGTTGCTAGGCTGCCTGAATCCATGTTATTCTTGGTCCCAATTGGATATCGGCATAATTCTTATCCCTGCTAGGCAGTGCTCTCTCCGGCATCTTAACTGTTCAACTACCTCTATGGTCTCTTGTGTCTATTCACTGATAATTTTAAGCATCGTTTGACTTCCTTTCGATGGCTCATTGAAATATTTTCACTTGGTTGAGGGCCAGAATTTCGGGGGCCAGAGTTTTGAGAGCCAGACTTTTGAGGGTTAAGACTCCTTTCCCTTTTGTCTCAGGATTTCTTTGGTAGACGCGGTTACTGACTTGGGCTTCTCTAATGGTGAGGTTTCATAAAGTTCAAATCCCAATGGAAGAAAGGCAGCGCTCTGTTCTAAGATTGTACTTTGGCTGCACTAGAGACGGTGCAAAATCATTCTGTTTTTCTTTGAACTGAACGACTTGAATGTCTCTAGAGTCAACATGTTTAATTTCTGGGATGGAATGTCGGAGTTTGAGCACGTTGGCACAGTTTAGGATTAACCCATTGAATGATCTCTGGATATGTTAAATTACCAGCATGCAAGGAAACCATGAAGGTCTAGGTAGCTTTAAATTTGTTATTGGCTCATTCGATTTCCGTTCAAATTTCTTCTCTAGATGTCTGTGATTTTTGACAACAAGAGATGCTTTTAATCCATGTTAGGCAGAATTCTATGCAGTACCATTAGGGAACAGCACACACAATTGAGACTACAAGTGACAGTACAAATTCACCTTTGGTACAAGCCTGTACTACACAGTAAAAGTGGTAGCAATGGCTGAGCAGCCAAACTCATCTCAAGGGCAAGTGAGCAATATCAATAGTTACACAAAGGACAGCAATTACTATGATTCAAACAAACGCTGACTCAAGGTTTCTGAGTAAAAGAATACACATTTACTTACACATCAGTTGTATAACATCTCACTAAAGTAAAGCAGTTGAAAAAATCACACTCTTAATACACCACTCCCAATAGATTCTGGACAAGTTAAGCTTAAAATGAAGTGTGAGCAAAATGGCACTCCAATAATTTAAAAGGGAGGGAAAGACAAAGTTAGACACAAATTGAGCAGCACCAACAGGTAAGTAAGCAGGGCAATCTAGAAAGGGGAACTACAGTGATGGAATGGAATCAAAAGGCTTGGGGCCAAAGTCAATAGGACAAATCTTTTGTTCAGGGTAGTTTGCGGTTAAGGCTTTGCCAAGAGTTCTGGACGAAGTTGGTTGGCAGAAAAGTTAGTTTAAAGAATAGAAGGACAAGCCCTCATATTGGTGAAAGGTTTTACACGCCTTCACTGCTGCTGGACGAACCAACAACCGGATTTGCACAGTAACTTTTTAAATGGCTGTAGCTGAGGTGGATGTTCCTGCAAGCTCATGGTTCCTGAAGCGACTGTCTGACACTAAGTAGGAAGACTGGAGTGTCCTGCACTGCCCAGGAAAGAAACCAGCAGCAGAGCAAACCAACAAATAAAAGGTGCGCTCCTTTAAAACCCAAGCAGGGTCTGACCTTCCTGGCTATCCGGTTCACTGTAGCCCGGTACAGCAAATTCGACCAGAGGAGGGAGTCCTGGCTTGCAGTTTGGGCGAACTGGTTGGTCGCACCAGCTCAGGGGAAGAAGATTCCTGGTAGATCTTCTGTCGAAGTCCGAAGATTCGGACCTTCAGCAGGGCTTCACGGGGTGGTTCAGTCATTGTAGGGGCCCTCTTCTGTCGGCTCCTTGTCGGTTCTTTCGTTCCATTGGGGACTCTGCCTTTCCAGACCCAGCGACCTGCTTTTTATGCAGTTTCCTGCATTGACACAGCCTGGCTGTCAATCACGCAGCAGGGTGGCTGTTCACCTAGCCAATCAAACAGGAGTATGACTTTGGTTACCAAGGGAACCCATGGCAGGGGTCTTAAAACCCCTCCCTCACATCCTGCCTACCCAGACTTCTAGGCGCCTAGGGAGGGCTTCTGAGCAGATGCCCACGCAAAGCTGGTGAACAAAGGAACCAAACCTGGTTTGGTGCACAGAGTAAAATACAAGACTTACAAAAAGAAATGGTGAATAAACCCAGCCGGAACCGTATAAAAACGTATATGGTCTAGCGTGTTTACTTTTGAGGCTACCAAGCTAGCCTAAAACAATACCAAGGTTATTTAAGATCACTGTGGTAAAATAGGACAAATAGGGTAGTTTCCACTGCCACCAGCCAAGTCTTGATGAAAAGGAGCGAAACAATGCTCCAAGAGAAATGGACAAAAAGGGATCAGTATTAACCCTTTCAGTACTCTATGTAAGATGGTTTGTACTGGGTCTGTGTTTTTTTAAAGAGAGTAATAGTCAATTGCAACTTCACATGTTCTGGGAGACAGCAGTCGCAAAAAGACAACCCTGTGTCACTGCACTGAAGGTGCTGTGTAACGCACATTAAAAAGATGCCTGTGGAGTCTATGAACACAAGAAAATGTTAAACACACACAGCAAAACGCATGCAAGAGTGGGAAAAAAGGCTCGCACACTTACCAGGTGAAAAAATATATCCTAGAAATCCACAAAGCTGCTGAGGTACTCAGTAGGTAAGGGAAATTAGCCATTCTGGAGAATTCTCCCTTACAATCCAAAGTGATAAACCCTTTTCCTCCTAGATGCTGATAGCAAATCAATGGTCACTACATCTTGAGCAAGAGATATATCGGGTGAGTTTGTTGCCTCCAGGTCATTGTCTGGGATTTCTTCCACTGAAATTTGAGGATTGGGAATTGGAATAGGTTTCTTGTCGTAACCTTCATCTGATGGATTCATAAGAGCAGTTCTTTGTTCTAATTCTTCTATAATGTTGTCTGTCTGAATTCTCTTCTTGTTTGAGGGTTAGGACGCCTCTCCTTAGTTGCTGCTACTGATTTGGATGTCATTATTAAATTCTCTGGTATTCTTAAATTACGTAGAAACACTTGACCTATGTGACCTAGGTTTGGAACCTCTAGTTGTTTTTTGGTTTTCTTGAGTATGGGTTCAGGACCTTTTGGAAGTTTCACTTTCCAAAAATAGAATAGGGCTGTTTGGTAGATAGGAGTGGCAACTCAGCCCCTCGCAGAGGTTGCTCTAACAAAGTGCCTGGATTACAAGTTGAAATTGAACATCCTTCACAGCCAAGGGTTGATCAGGGGTGAGATGAGAATTATCTACAGTCCTACCTACTGTTGTAGGATCTTGAGTATTTAAGGGTACAGGATCTTCTGACCAGCGGGTTCTCAGCTGGTTGAGGGTCTGTGTCTTTACTCACTCTCAAATGTGTTCTTATGTCTCTTACCCGTATGCGCAGGATTGATGTATTTCAATGAATAGAATTGATGTGTTCTTTTGGTTGCATTGAAGGCATAGTCTGCAACTGATTTCATTTTTCACGACTTGGATCATTCATCAAATCCCAGATCGATGTCCTAGTTAATTTCTCCACCCCAAGATCCTTGCTTGTCATTGTGCTGTCAATTCAGCGTCTCTGTCAAGGTGCGATTGTATTTTTGTTGTAAAGGCCTCCAAGTATATCTGCTTCTAATGAACCATGGCTAAAAGGGTCGCCTGGTCCTTCATGGCATCGTTAAAGGTCTCGTATAACTTTGAAATGGAGATGAGAGATTGTCAAAGCAGCCATAACGTTAGTCTGTAAGTCCATCATAGTTGGTATAGTGGATGCCATTTTGCTTGCATATTTATTAATCGTTGTGGCTTTTAAAGCCTCTTAATCTCAAACGTATACACGTATGAAATGAAGCTCAATCTTGTTACTAAAAGCTGTCCAAAAACAATATAGGTTTCTGTCGGACAATGTTGATGGAAGCGAAAGGATACAAAACCACCAAAGGAGATCAGAGAAAGTTCCTGTGACTGATCAAGTCCTAAATATTTTTTTCAAATGTAAAGATGTTGCAGAACAAGGAGGAGATGCTAAAGCAATGGCAGAAAACCTGTTGGGAGTGGTACAGAATTAACAATAACCAAATGGGAACAGTATTTCCTGGGAACACTCTCAAGCTCCCGGCACAGGCTTCTTCATTGCAAGCTGCTCACTGGTGAGAGTGAGCTGGAAACAGACTGGATGTTCTACCACTGTTTGTAGGCTTTTCCTTAGACTTGGAAAGGCATACCTGCTGCGTTCATCCCTTGCCATCATAAATGAATGAAAGAATTTTGTGGCCGTCTTGCATATCTTATGACCTCTAGGAGCACAGTCCTCATCCAGATTATGCTTGACAAGAGCCACTTCTTGACTGAAAGCCATCTTGTTGGCACATCTTGGATGACAAATGAATTTGTCTGAATGAAATGACAAATGTTGTTGCCATGCATCTGTCAAGGTACGGACATGGGTAGAATTATCTAGTAATGGGACAAATGTGGGAGTTTGGATGTGTCCGTTAATTGCCACAATAAAGATGGAAGCTAGTGAAAAATGGGAGCCAGAAGGGACACAAAGATGGCATCACATATTGAAAGTCTGCCTGCAGTAGCAATGCAAAAGCAACCTCCAAATGTTGCTAAAATCATGATCTGATTAAAGTTTGAAACTCGGACATGGATAGATCTAGACTGCCATTAAGAGGACGATTAATGCTACAGAGGTTTAATTGCGAATACTGTATGAAGGATAAACACGATGTCATGAAAGTTTACCCTGCAGTAAGCAGAACAGCAGAAAGTAGTTCTTTTGGGCAGTTCAAAGTCAATGAGTTTTTGTTTTGACACTAGACTGCTCAGCATATTTAAACGTATTCTAATGATTGGGTGTCACAAGGTCAAGAAGAAACCAAGGCTGATGAACAACAGGCTGTTTCTCTTTATGGTCACAACGTTTCTTTTTAGACTCTGGAAACCGTTAGAAGCTTGGATTGCAAGATTATGATTTCATTGGTGCTCGACTTTTAAATATTAACACCTGAACCTGTTTCTATTGGTCTGTGAAATGGAGTATCCTTGGATGCAGCAGAATAGTCAGATGGAACAGAAGTACAGCATTGAACGGTTTCCACAAGAGTGCCCTCTTCTGGTTTATACGGGTCAGGTTATGATTGTGTGGTATATCTGAGCATGCCGGGAAGGACCAGGCATAGGAATGAAGAAAATGTAATGGACTAGCTCAGGGTTGCCCAACGCCAGGCCTGGATCCATGTCTGGTTTTCAGGATACCATCAATATTCATAAGATGAATGCGCATACAATGATTCTAAATGTACAAACCTTTTTCTTCATGTGTATTGAGGGATATCCTAATCTGTCTGGATCCTGGTCGTCGAGGCCTGGAGTTGTACTAAGCAAATCATAGTTTTGCAAGTTAACATATGAAGAAGCAACAAGCAAGTTGAGCATATTGGATTACAAATGCATTATAAAAAAGATAACGAATAGTAAGCAGGTTGGAAAAATAATAAACATGTCAAACAAATCGTGCGATAATTGCCCAGAAGATTTTTCTCACCCTTTTTCTAAATATCGGTACTATTATGGCCTTTTGTCATGATACCTGGATAAAACCTATATTCATGCAGGCTAATAATTGCTTCATAGAAAGGGCTCCCATATAAGAAAATCGAGCTGTACAATGAAATGGCCAACACAGTACATGACAACACTCCTTTGTTTTTTTGGCTGCGATATATTGATTTAAAACGAAACGTCTCTTGGCTACCTATGTAGTTGCTCTGTATGTATGCATGGTTTTGTCCTGAACTTCATAGTAACCTCAGAACCCCAGGTGTTTTTTCTCTGGGTAAATCTTTGAAACAAGACTTCTAGATCCACCCCTTAATGGCAAAACACTGACCACTCTTTGTGCTGGAACAACAGACCCAAAGATAACTAGCCTGACAACTAGCTGATACAAGTACCAGTTAACTAATAATGTCAAGCAAGTGTTCAGCTAGGAGGCTAGGGATCTATAGGATGCTTAATTCAACTTTGTAATATCCCTGACAGTTTCTAAGATCAACAATGTGAGGCAATTGTTGCCAATATGCTTGTGTCCCCTTTGGTCTGAATGTGACACACGGGTTATTTTCATTGATGTTTTGTGGTAGTGGAAAACATGAAACTTGTTTTGTGGGTGTTTACTTGTCCAGATGCAGGTATAGAATAAAATACCCACACCGAGCTTCACAAACTGGGGTAATCAATACATTCTCAAAGTCGTCTATCTTTGGTGATCCACTTTTGGCACCGTTCTGGAGACTACTGTACACATTTTCCCCCAGCCCAGGACAGAATCTTGGTCCTGCAGCAAACCATTTGTCCTCATGCGTGGAAATGGAATAGCAAACCTGGTGTCTCCAGAGGCTGCTAGATATATGTTCTTGGTAAGAAAGAAGGTGCCATTGCAGGGTTTTCAGTCTTACTCTGGCAAAGGGAACCGGGTAATTGGGTGTCACAAGGTCAAGAAGAAGAGGTAAGCTTTCCAAGTACTTTCCTGATTATCTGTGATCAGGAGGCCAGACAGAAAATAACATGAATTGGTTTCCATTCCGTCCTTCATCTCCCTGTTTCAGTTATAACTGACTAATGAGATTATGAACCCGGAGCCTACTGATTTCAATGTCGCACTTGGGTTTGCAGTTGAACTGTATTTGTTTCCTGGAGTTTAAGTGCTTATGCTTGGTGGCTCTAATGCTCTTTATGGACAGTACTGCTGTTATGGATTATGTAAAACAGTGTTTGCAATCTTTCTTGTTGTTATCCTCGTGGAACAATGTGTGGCTTGTGCAGCAATGTCCTGTCCCGATTGTGCTGGGGAAAAAGTGTCTTTCTAGATGGAACAGTCATTGAGCAGGATTGGGCATGTCAGCCAAACGATTAGCAAAGATGTTCAGCAAATGGGACTTTACACAAGTTGACTATTTGAAACGCGAGATCTCCTACCCCGCTACTATTCGAAGCATCTGAGGGGGAGGCTCTTCCTACATTGGTCTGACAAGATGTGTATGCCTCTCAAAGCAACCGTTATTTTGAAAAACTGATGCAATTCAGGCTCTCTGGTCGTACTGGAACCTCAAATGGGTGATCCTGTATAAAAGAAGCAGTTAATTTGTCAACCTTTCTTTTCACTACTGAGCTTGAATGCTCAGTCCCCGAGTAACTAGAATTTGCTAATTTATACATTTCAGAAGTAGATGTCCAGATCGTGTCGGCTGCTCTGAAGCTTCCATAAAGCACTAGGGATAGCAAATGGTCGTGGTCCTGTTTTTTGGCTTTTTGAAAAGAATGTAATTGCGCTCAAAGCAGTAGATAATGTTGTGCATTTAATTTCTTATCTAGTTTTCCCTGAAGCTCTAATAGACCCGGACATAGCATGCTTGTCTGCATCGCTCCTTCCTTAATGGGTGGATACGATTTTAACATTGTAATGGGTAGATCAATTTCCCTGTATTCCAACACAGGTGTCTGACAATAAATTCTGCATAACTGTTGACATCGCTGCAGTGTTTACATTTTACATGCTGAACTGCCTCCCAGAGGCACCAGTCCCTATATCTGGTAATATCTCCACCGTGGCCTCCATTGCAAGATTGATGCAAACACGTGTTTCTAAAGTTTACAGAATTAGGCGACTGGATGTTTGGTGATTCCAGGGAGACACTAGTTTACTCCACAAAGACCAACTGGCATAGGTGGCCTTTCAAAGGTTTTTATTTTAATATTTTGTAGGCCTTCAACTTGGGCTACACCATTAGTTTTCTGCAAACATTATGCATTGGATGCATCTTTTCCACCGATTTGCTTGAAGTCTGTTCTGTATATTCGGTTGTCTGCACCCAGTTTATAAGGATTTCCTAGTCCACTCTCAAGCAGTTGCGAAGGAGAGCAGGATAACACATGTGAAATTACCTTCATGGTGATTCATGCTCCTGATCCTTGCCCTTCATCCTTCCCAGCATTCACACGTTACCAAATTGTGTTTGTGTTGCAACTGGATCTGCAGCACTGAGGGAGAAGTCACACGGAACTGGGTGGGTAATTTTGCATTGCATGAGGGGTAGGTGTGAAGTAATGCACGCATGGATGGAACCTGAACGTTCTGAAAGTGACTGGCTTTTTCCTTAGCCTATGTTTGCAGGCGGGTATTTATCTGTTGTGAAGGTTTCTTATCACCATGTACAGTGAACTCAAGATTATGATAATAGAATGCCTTCCAAAAAGGGGAGTTCACCTACCAGACCAATATGTAGACTTAAGAATCCATATAGTTACAGCGAATACTTGCAGCCTTGATGCAAACGAACATCATTACTATGGTGTCAATCCCAATACATTCATTGGACTATAGGCTACGAATCCCATTTGAGCATGCATGGATACAACTTCTACATGCACCCCTTTGAAGTATTTGCATACATTGATCTGCTGTGTATAATTGTTTTGGCGATTGTTCAAACCATATATGCTTACTTAGCTATTTATGGTCGAATATGTAAATTGCCAAAGGGAACAGTAATTCATTTTCCAGGCTTGTATTGTATTCCTTTTATTTGTTCTCTTATTTGGTCGGTTTCCACTATTGGAAGTTTGTAAGTTGGTTACTGTTTGGTGATTATTTGATGCATATGTTGTATTGACTTGTCTGTTTCTTAAGCTACTCTGTAATTCACTAAGTTGAGCAACCTTTCCTTGAGCTGGGCACAGCTACCAATGGTAAGCAAATGTAGATAGAGAAAATGTCTTGCTTTTTATAGGTTCAATGTAACCTTTATTTTGGAGAACATTGATTGATACATGCCCCTCTGCCCCCCTGCACTTGCACGTTCAGAAAGCTCACAAGGCATAGTAGGGTTGTCTTCCCCCCCCTCCCCATTGTCTCCTCTTCTTTGTTGTAATTACGATCATCCCCTGTCCCACTGTGGGTACTTTGAAACAGTATTTGCTTCCTGTATAAGGGCCTAACAACAAGTGAACAATAACTGAGGGAGTTTGTGTAGTGGACCTTGCCATTTACCTATTTCCTGGTTGCCATCACTTCAGCAAGGATTCCCATCCATACAAAGATGCCCTCTGCATTGACAAACCCTTTATGTCCTTCCATAAGGATAAAGTGGTGCTGCACACACACACACACGTCTTTCTCCCTACAATCATTTCAGAGTTTCATATTAAACCATATCACCTTGCTGGTGTGTTTTTTCAGGAACCCTCAGACTCAGAATGGGTCCTACAAAACCTTGACATCAGCAGAGCACCAAGTTCTTTCTTGATTGTATGATGTACTTTAGAACCTCTTCATGACATTTAAAAATGCAGGAAAAGAGCCCTCTAATGCCACAATTTCACACTAATAGTTTTCTTGCATCATGGAAGCCCACACAGTACAAGGCCTGCAAAGGCATCCACGCACATCTAGTGTGGGGGTAAAGTGGCCTCCTTGGCTTTCCAGAAGTATGTTCCCTGAGAAACCATCACCAAGGTGGCCACTTGCGCATCCCCCTCGGTGTTCTGCAAATATTCTCTGCCTCAGCTTTAGAGCCGAGACTTTGTTTTGTCAAGCGGTCCTCAAAGGAATCCATCACAAATATGGAGGAAAGGGGACTGGGGAATTAGGACTAAAAGTTATTCACCCAAGTGATTCTCCATGGTACCCTTTCCTTCATACGCCTGCCTGCTGTCCCCCTCTAAAAAGTTCCCTTTAATTGTGTCTATGACCTTGGCGATTGAAAAGGACTGATGGCCGATGTGTGGGGCTTGTGCTGGCCTATGTAAGAAAAAAATAGATTTGTTTGGATGCTAACAAAAAGTGCTCTGGTCCCATCGTAAAGGATGGAATAACTAGAAGTATGGAGGAAAGGGAACTATGGACTTGTTAGCCACGGCAGTGCGTAACCGTTTCTTTCCAAAAGAAATGTTGAACGTGGTGTAAACCAGAGCCCCCTTCAAATCTCATGTCACAGTAGCCAAATTGACTCGTTTACTGGGCACTTGTATAACAGAAAAACATGACATTCCAACTCGCCCATTCAATGTATATTTGAAGGAAGGAAATATGAATGTGACAAATATTATAGAATTTGGATTATTGGAATTGCCATACTCCTGCAACCAGTATGCCATGTTTCTGAAATCTGTTGTTGTGTCGGATGAAGTTTACATTTTAAGATGGTAACAATGGGAGAGTTGTTTCTCTCTACATTGGTGTCAACTTCTAAGAAACCTAACAAAACTGAAGAGTGGAATGGCCAAATTGTTCATATAATTGATAACCTGACTGCACAAATGTGCTGGGGTGTTTGCTCACTGAAATTCTCTTGAATGCCGTTCTACTTGCTCATATACTTTACACCTTAAAACGTTATGGGACCAATTTTGTTGGCCCATTTGGGGCAGCATGGATTATCTGTGATGCTCACACTACTACCTTATTTTTAAGATTTAGCTCGGCCCTTAAAGAACATTCCATTATATAGTTGGTCCTTTTTGCAAACTTTGCGCAATTGATCGTCCTATGAAGTAATTCTTGTTGGCAAAGGCAGAGTGCAATGTAATCTTGTAAACTAATATTTCCTGAACTTGCAATCAAATGTTTACTCGGTCTTCTTCAAGCTACCAATACTACAGGAAAAGTAAAATTGGTGTCTGGTTTAGTCCCACCTGTGCTCAATTCACGTTTAGAAAGTCCTGCTATTTAATTTATCACTTCTCTGGTGTCAACAATTAAATAGCTGTTGACCATCCTCTCAGAAACGTATAGGTGTTTCCTGGGTCAAATCGTATCGTAGCACAGTGTGGACACATGCTTGTCCTGTGGTGACTATTTAAAGAAAAATACAGTAACCTTTATTATGGAAACATTCCTGAGACTACCTTGGAATCAAATGGGTAGAGTGCTTGAGTTATAAATAAATGTGATTTACTCTATATTGCTGAATGAGTGTGTGCTAAGTGATGTTTGAGGATTTCTGCTGACTGGACTTTGCTGTGGCATTGTAACTCTGACCTTAAGATCACCACAGGGAAGCATTGGGTTATCTTGATTACTTCATGGTACTTTCAGTTTATATTCTATTTAAACTGGTTGGACTAAGGGTGATAAGGATTTTACACTGCACAATGCCAACTTCTTGCCCCCCCCCTCTCTGCATTTAAAGACCTAGCTGAGGTTTTTGCAAATGTGTCTTCTCCAGCAGGTCATTGGCTTTACCTCAAGCAACACAATTTCTGCTGTGTTGACTGCCATTCGGTAATTTGAATGGTTATCCAAGGCACATCACATGCAACGAACTGCATAGAAAGCAATCAGCTTAAAACACAATCCCTATTAGAAACTGGGCATTAATTTTCAAATCATTGCCACGATTATAACTGATAATCGCAACTGCAAGTGAGAAGATCCACGTCAAGAAATGGTTCTGCTACAAAGCCCTGGACTTTGGAATAACCCTCCTAAGAACACAGAGGAGCTCAGAGCTACTGAAATGCAAGGAACTCCTCCAGAGCAAGTTGATGTCTATCTAGAACTGCCTGCATGATTTTTATGGAACCTCCATGTGAGATCTGCTTGTGGAATTACAAAACTCCAGGCACTTCAAAACATTATTACTATGGACATTAAACATGTTTAGAAAGTACCTACAAATGCTGCACCCTTCATATCCTGCTGTGTTCAACCCTACCCCTAACCCCCGCCCCCCCCTCGTGTTTTGAAGTGAGCTAGTTAACATGTTTGACACTGTGAACCACCAATTTAAGTATAGTTTGTTTGTGCTTCTGATGCGAGGAAGTGAGGTGGCATCCCTGAAGGGGAGGGGAGTGGTGTGTGTGACAATCTTGGGATGTCTTGATGCTCCAGTGGTTACCTCTACATAGTGCAAAAAACGGCGGCGAGAGCAGTAATGTAGTAAAGAAGAGTAATGTGAAGAGAGTCCCTGGGGCTCATTTTGGGGACCCTAGGCAGCTGCAGGGTGTAGTGTGGATGGCTTTTTTTGTAAATTTGAGGTTGTCCCTGTTTCACAGCTCGGCCTGGCTGAGTGTTTGTGAGGTGACCGCTGGGGCCGTGAGCATAGCCTGAAGCTTCCTGCATGAGCGGATCCTCCCTCCCCGGCTGTTACCGTTGCCATCCGCTGCCGGCAGGTTCAGGTGCATGTAGGAAACCATGACTGTCTTAGTTTCCTTTGACAAAAAATCTCTTTGCAACTTGCAAGGGCCTGCCCTCTAAACCGATGTAATACTTTCCAGGATGTGTCCAATTCAAGCAGACACTTATTCAAATCTGTGATTGGGTCTGTTTTATTTTTATTATAATAGAAAATGAAAATTACATACCCAGATGATGCCAAATCGAACTTGAAGCGGGTGATTGTGATTCATACATTCAAAAGCATGCTTTTGTTAACCACAAGCATGCATTTATTTTACACCATAGATCAATGATGTTCACTTAAGCATTGTGTAGCTAAATGGATCAAATAAAACACCTGTATTTTGCCTCTACACTGGTCTGTCGTATAGTATATGCATTCTTCACACATTAAATTGGCAATTGGCATAGAAAAGCTTAAGAACCAATTTAGATTAGTTTAAAAATCCTATCCCTAAATGCCTAGTCTGCATCGAACATTGTACCGACCAATTGTTGCCTCACATTGGTTAAAAGACAACAATCGACTTGCTTAGTTCAACTAGCAGCATTCTTATTATGTGGTGTGGTCTATTGGCTTATGTCCTCATTAGAAATGTCAAACCATTTTTTCTTCTTCATAATGGCCCATACTATGATGCCTCATGCGACCTCTTCTCGGTAAAGTATTGCTTAAATAGCCTCAAGCTGTGCACTTTTACAGAACATGAATGCAATGAAACAGTTAATGATGCATGCTGTTTCTGCGCTCAAGAGGTAGATCTAAATAACAGCCAGAAAGCACAGGATATGTTTTTATCTAGCGATCCCTTCAACCTTAATTGTGCAAGCAGAGTTCAGCAGTATGTATACACACGTATTTCCTCTGGATTGAATCTCCAAACGCTCGTGATCTTGCCTGGGGTCAGGGAGCCCCTGCAATGTCTGCCTGCGGATTCTTCTTATTGCGGTCCCACCTCAAAAGGAATGAAATCTGTTCTGCCTCCTACATCGATTTATAATCCATGCCTGGCTTTATCACTAGCACTCTGACCTCCCTTCTAACTAAGAATCACAAGAAAAAAGCATTGGTATGGAGATAGCAATTGTTCAGACCTTAATAATTTCTTCCATTTATCTTGTCCCCCCCCCCCCCCCCCCCCCCCCCCCGCTCCCTCCCACTGGCGATTGTCCCAGAGAAGAATACTCCTTACTATTAACCTACGTTGTGGCCTGAACCCAAGAAGACTATCTGCTGAAGCAAAAGGTGGCTTGGCTCAACTTGGTGTACTAGTGGCATGGACTAAAACTATGGCCTAAAAAGCATAAGCTGCCAAACTGGGTCCTATTTCAGCAGTATGGTATTACACACATTTTCGGTCTCTGGTGCTAATTTATTGAACGAGCACATGAGTGTCCTCTACCCCCTACATAAAATGAAAAGCCGGTAATATGAGGACTTTACTTTCTTTCATATTTGGGAGCTTGGCATGGGGTTATGCCCATATACCAGAAGAAAATAAGTGTGTGAAAACATGATCTGGCATTTATAACACACCTGTACACAAGTGTTTTTTAGGAGCAACAAGGCAAGGGAGGGGGACCAGGGGGAAGACCGAGATGGTGATCTTACTAGGCCAGGTGTCATTCAGATTGTGCAAGTGCAGGGGAAGGGGACAGTGTAGTACATGGCATGGGTATAATAAATAAAAGCATTAAGTAGTGTGGCCAGCTGGTGGAGTGCAAGTTTAAGTGCAGACAATGGGTGTTAAGCGCTGGTAGGGGACCGTAGGGATACACAAAAACAGTCTGCAAGTACGGGGGTTGCCCGGGAGTCAGTGCAGGTGTGCACCTGGTCGGGTAGGGGACCTGGGCCCAAGATCAGAGGGTAGCCAGGTAACAAGTGCAGTTCCAGTTTCAGCCAGGAGTTTAGCAGGGGAGAGGAGGCAGAAGCAAAGAGGAAGGTTTGAGGTGCTTCCGGAACCGGATGGTTCTGAAGTTTCAGGGAGCCGGGAGCCTGTTCCAGAGGGAGGCTCCAGCCGAAGAAAGAGCTCTACAACCAACTTGTTGCTTGGAGAAGCGACTGACCCTGAGGGAGTTGGAGGCGGATGAGCGAAGATATTTAGGAAGAGAGAGTTGAAGGTATTGAGACCCCAGGCGGCCTTGTGGGCAATGCAGAGGGTTTAGAACTTAATCCTTGCAGCCACTGGGAGCCAGTGCAGAGATTTCAGTCCTGGAGAGAGATGATCCCTGGACTTGAGGCCAAGGACAAGTCTTTCAGTCCTGTTCTGAATGTGTTGCAGGGGGCAGAGAGTAGAAGTATATTAAGAAAGAGGCTGTTGCAATAGTCCAGCCTAGAGCGAACCAGAGCTTTGCAGTTAGTGAGCTTCTGGGGGAAAGGAAGAATAACTCTGCAGCTAATAGTGTGACTTCTTAGAGATGTGAGGAGGGAAGGAGAGCGTGGAGTTGAAGATGACCCGAGGTTTTTAGCCTCTCGGGTGGGAGCAGGAAGAGGGCCAAGAGAGGCTGGCCAGTGAGTGACCGGAAAGGAGGGAGCGGGTGTGCCAATGAGAATCTGTTTTACTGGCATTAAAGCAGAGATCATTGGTGGCACACCACTCCTGGATAGCAGACAGGCAGTCGGATGAGAGAGAGGTGGCTGAAGGTAGCCTGAAAATGAGCTGAGTCATCCGCATAGCACTGAAAGTTGGGGCAGAGAGCGGCAATGTGGTGGGCAAGAAGTGCCAGTTATTGGTTGAACAGCCAGGGAGAGAGGTTAGACCCCTGGGGAACACCACAGGTGGAGATGAATATAGAGGACGGGAAGGACACAAGTTGGACCGGGGAGGATCGCTCAGAGAGTAAAGATGTCGGCCACATCAGGACCTGACCGATGATACCCAGGTTATAATGGAGACGGTTGAGCAGGATGGCATGGTTGACCGTGTCGAAGGCAGAAGAGAGATCAAGTAAGATGAGGACAACAGGGAGTGTTGAAATCAAGGTTGGAGAGCAGGTCTTCACAGATGTTCAGGAGAACAGTTTGTGCTTCTGGCAGCTCTGAAGCCAAACCGATGGTCATGAAGACAACCAACTGATTCAGTGTGAAGATTAAGCTGGGAGATGGCCAGCTTTTCCAGGAGTTTGCCCAGGAAAGGAGTGATGTAGATTGGGCGATAGTTAGCCAGGTAGGAGGGTTTGTCAGAGGGTTTCTTAAGAGGAGGGTGCACAAGGGAGTGCATCGGGGGGGTATGGAAAGCCTCCATGGGTGGAAAAGTCATTGCAAAAGTCAACCAGAGCAGGAGCCAGGGAGTCAATTTGGTCCTTGATGGTTTTGGAGGAGCAGGGATGAACCTATTTTGACGCGACTTTCATAGATCGCATTTGTCTAGAAACCTTGTCTGGGGAGAACAAAAGGCAGAGCAGGAGAGAGGTGCGGTGGCCGAAGGGCCAGAGGAAGAGCAGGGAGTAGAGTGAGGAGGGGGAGAAGAAGAGAGGGAGGACAGGATGAAAAATACATTCAAGCCAATTCTGTCAACGACAATAGGTGACCAAGGAAATAACGCATTTATTTTGTGACAAGCTATTAAAGCCAAAATGGGGCATGCACTTTTGCTTTAGGGACTCGGGGAGACATGTTCTGCCATGATTGCTGTTTCTTCACCTTATGACCACCTTCCTTTGACTAGCTCATTATTCAGGCTTTGGGTTATGACCGACCAAATAAAGCGGAAATGTGCATGAATCCAGTAACAGCTTGATCCCAAGAGCCAAGCCTTCCTATTTGCTATGTTTTGGAATGAAATACACAAAAGCTTGTAACGGACAATGGAAAGACCCATTTAAGTGTGGAGGCACGGACTATCAACTGAAGCAGTGAAATCCTGACCTCATGCTGCCTGTGACTGAGGAAGAATGAAGTGCTGTAGACCAAACTAGGGGTACATTTAAGTGGAAGTGTGTCCTTTTGAGTGAGGCAATGAGAGATCTATAATGGCTTTTGCAATTGGCAAAGGGAGAGACTGCTGGCCCAGTGCAGCTTATGCTTTGATGACCTTGGGACCAACACATGGGCATCTGCCAAAGTTGAACACTCGTGGTACTTCAATCCTCTGTAAATCTGATTACTCTGGCTGACCCATTTATGGGATATTTGTTTTACCAATGCCCCTTTCCACTGCCTGATCTTTCTTGTGCTCCATTTTTCTCACCAGGTGAGGCAAGAGCATCCTGTTGTTATCCATCCATTGAATTCCCAGTGTCATAGTGAAACCAGAATTAAGACTAAGATAAATGTAAATTCAGAGCGGTTACCTGAGAACAAATCAATTTTGGGTTGAACTAGTTGAATATAAATCATGGATTAAGGTTTTGAACACCTTGATGATAATGTAAAACTATTCACAAGGTGTCACCACTGCTCACGTGGCTAGGGAGGTGCATCTGCTACATCCCTCCCCCGCCCCCTGCGGTGCTTTAATGCAGGAGGACCTGATGGGGATGAAGATCCACTGTTGTTCAGCCTGTTAAATGTTACCCCCGGCTTTCTATAGTCCTGAGCCACTACATTGAAAACAAACCTATGTATTGGTGTAACATAAGACCTAAAGCCCAAAAGTAGTCAGATGAGGACGAGCACAGGAGACATAAAGATCATTGACTGTGATAACACTGTTACAAGGTGGCATCAAGGAGGCATGAGGATTAAGTCTGTAACAAAGGACTTGTGCAATCAGCATGGGAGGAATTGGATGAAATATATAAAAGGAAAAAGGAATATCAGATGTGTCAAGCCAGTCCACGGAGCTACACGCAGCCGTAAGAAGCACAGTGGTGGCAGGCACAGCGGTATTCAGTCCTGTTGGGGAAAGCAGCCGGTGTCTGAATTCTCCAGCGCAGGAGATTCAAACCTGGGTCAGTGACTGGGGAGAAGCGCAGGGTGGCAAGATGATGCTGAAGAAGTCCTCTGCCTGCTGAGTGGAGGTGGACCATACCCTGGAGCCAGGAAGGCTGCTGTGAAGACACGAGTGCGGAGGAGAGAAGCCCACAGAGCTGGAGAAGTGTGCCCCATTTCCAGGAAGTCCTGGTAATCTACCGGAGCCCCAAGGAAGGTATACGAGAACTGGAGGGGAACCAGGGGTCGACTCAGGCTAATGTGGCTTTTCATAGACCAAACACCAGCAAGGGTCGCAGTTGACTCCCCACAAACAAGCAAGTGCGACACAGGGAAGGGCCTCTGGTGGCAGTAAAGAGCCGGCAGTATTCACTGTATTCTCCCCTGCTCTTCCAGCCACCTAATTGGCTGAGTGACTTTCCCCAGGTGTGAATGTTCTCTTTTTGCTCTTGAACATTTATTGGTTAAGCTGGACCCGTGTATTGCTCTGGTGTTTCCTGATTGTAGTGCTACAAGAAATGTGTAGGCTTCCCTTCTCATTAAGAACTCCAGGAGTTGTAGTAATATTAACACATGGTGGTTTTTGGCATGGAGAAAGGCACACTGAATGTCTCATTTTGTAAATGAATGACCTATTTATTGCAATTGCTGTTTTCTTAGGTCTGTGCGTAACTGATCTCTGGGTGTGGGCAAGTATATAAAATGTCGCTTTACTTTGTTGCGAAGGCATAATGAAGTATGACACAGACAACTCATAGTAATTTATTAATTCAATGTCAAGATGGTAGAAGGCCTAATTAAGGAGGAATTTCCCTACCTGAATACATTTCCCTACCTGAACAAAACTAAGGAAAGTCGGAGTTCAACTCAAGTCTTTCTGTGTCCAATATCAATACTTGCCCTCACAATTAAAGCTATACAATGTGTAGGGATGTCAATAATAAAAGAAATGGTGTTTAACTCAAAATTATGAGCTTCTAACAGCTATCTTTCAGCACCTCTTCGCCAAGTTCAAGAAAGTTCAACAAGTCTCAAAAGGACCTTCTCACACTCAAGGTAATAAAGTTCCATAAATCTTCGGGGGGTTCCCTGGCCCCACCTCCAAGGCAACGCAGTTAAAAACACGAAGGTCTTGAGGCTCTGTCCTCAAGATAGAATTTGTAGTTCATCAACTCTCGGGTTTCCCTGCCCCAAGATTAGCAATTTGTCTCCCAGGTTCAGTCTTTCAAACGTTCAACACAAATCTAGGTCCACTTGACACTGCTGGTTTATTTCAAAAGTTAATTTATGGTGCATTTCTTTAGTTTATTTCACAATGTTTGGGGGTTCCCATTGTTCAGGGCTCACCTGTCTAGGCACAGTTACCATGCCACATGGTCCACCCATCACATTTCGGTCATCCAGGATCCCCAGGCTCTTTAACCCACACAGGTCCTTCTACTCCTGCTCCAATGCACAGAGTTACCTTTGGGTAACTGCTCTTTTGTTCGCCTCTTGGCTTTATATGTAGGTTCACGCTTTTCAGGCTTCTCCTGGTTGGCCTCTTGGCTCTGCAAAAATGTGTTGCTCGCCTCTTGCCAGTCTTTGGCCTTGTTGTACTGCATTCACTCTTAGGTTCACTTTGTAGCGGTTGTGCCATTATCCCACATTTCTATGGCACTTTCTTATTTGTAACTTTCATATGGACATTCCTCTTTGGCTGTATCTTGCTTTACACATAGAAATTGGCCTCCAGTCCATGTCGTCGTAAGCTTAATTACAATGTTTCGTTCAGTATTCACAGAGCATTCTTTATGCTAGAGTTCCAGGTTTCCTTTGATTCGGTATGCAATATGAACGTGGTATATTTAATTCCAACTTTCAATTCTGTTTAAAATTCAAGATATATTAATTCTGTTCAACCTTAGGTTTCCATTCAGTTTGGCACCATAATGAGCGTTCACTTTGTTGAAAGTGAGCCTTTCACTCAGTTCGGTAACTGTTCGGTTACTCGCAGCCCGCTAAGAACGCCCGGTCAGCCAGTGCCTTTCCTTGACGCTCCCCTCTCTAAAGCATTGCTCGTCTGTGATTCCTGCTGCTTCTGTCTTTCTCTGCCATTGGCGCGCCAGCTTCTGCAAGTCCTGCTTGCATATCTGGGCTTGTTGTGCACACGCTGAAGCTTTGCTGCCTCTGAACACACTTGGATGACGTCCTACTTCCCTCTGTGACACTGCAGCTCCTGCTGCTTTCTCGTTAGAGGTTCTTTCTCACTAGGCTGCTGCCTGGCATCCTGGCTTCTCCACAGGTCCCACCATGGCTGCCTCCTACAAAAACGGGTCCCCTGCTGGTCTTCACCCCACAGGCCACACTTCTTTTCCTCCCTGCAGTGTTTTCTGACCAGGGTCGGACTGGGGCATAAAATGGTCACGGGCACCAACGCAAAAGTGGCCCACAGTTGCAAATGGGAATTCATTCCTTTTGTGACACTGTTTGATTAGTACCCAAGGGGAAGTTTTTGATAAAATGTGATGCAAATTGTACATTTGAAAGAATATTGACCCAGCAGCACTTGTCAAAACGATCAGCTGCGTAGTGAAGTTACTCGTCAAACTGGCCCACATTGGCCAAAAAAGTGCCCTGCTTTTACCCAAAAAACTAGCCTGCACGAGCATTTAGTGTTTTTGGTTCGGCCATGGGCATATTGCCCTATAAGCCAGTCCGAGCCCGTCTCTGAATCTTGTACACCTGCAACCTCCTAACAGTTTGCAGGTGTGAATCCTTAATTAGGTTTGCCTAACTACAATAAAGTGGACATGCCTGACTCTCATACTCTGCAGGCATCTTCCTTGTCCCAGTACGAGAGTGGTAAAATGAAAGTGTAGTGTTAGCCTCCTTCTTCGTCCCAGCAATTTTAAAGGTTGAATGGGGAGAAGTGAGGGAAGAGGTGTCACAATAACCAGTGAACGTCGGGGAAGGAGTTGGTGATAATTGGGGAAAGGGGATACCATCACCTGAGCATACCCCATGCCCCAAACTCTGAGGAACATCCACCCAGGTGATCCGCCCAGGAGCAGGATCCAAGAGCGATGGCCTTTCCCTGGCTGCCTGAGAAGAGGATACTGGAGGTCTAGGAATGAGAATATCCTCGGGTTTCTCAGTGTTTGTGTTGAATGATGTTTATCAGGCAATTCTAAACAGCTAGGAGTGAGTCATTGACGGAATGCCAACTGGTGAGGGCATGGAAGCCCTGGCTCTCGCAATTTTTCTTTAAAATAAAATTATGCAAACTGAAAGTGAGCCAACCCATCCCTTTCATATGCTAAAAGCATAGAGCACCCATGTGCCTTGTTCTCGCCAGTGTTCTGGCATCTGAAGCTCCTGCTGTTCAATGTCACCGGGGAGGTTCAAAGGATGCATGTGCATCCCCGACAGCTGCTGTGACCCTACGTCATTGGAGCATGAGGTAGCATTTTTTACCTTTGCATATCTGAACTAAAAAGTTGTAATTGTTTCCTTTTAGGTCTGGTGACAGGATAATATATATAGGAATAGGCCATGTCTGGTTATGGTATGGTAACTGATGAGTGCGCACAATTATTAAAGCCTTCCCCATTTGATATCATGCAAGTGTTAACTTTGTGAGCCCAGGAAGCTGATGTTAGAGATGTGTATTCGTGGCTGTCCTCCCTGTCACAAGAGACCATAAGCTGGATGCTGCCTTCCTATGACTCCCCAACAGGAAGTCTAACACCTCCCCATAGAGCACAGCAGCTCAACAGATCATCTTGGGTGCCCTGTTTAAAAGGGGCACTCGTTACAAAAACCAGCCTCACACCGGGGTGCTTCACTTGGAAGGCAGCAGGCATGGCCATGGGCAGAGTTTGTGTAGCCAGAGTATGAAGGGGGGACGTGAGGAGGGGCTCCACCATCTTGCTTTGTCTGTTGGAACCCTCTTCTTTCCTGTCCCATAAATCGTCCACAGGACAAGGCACCCTGGCTATGATATATAAGGCAAGGCTCACTTGTTACAGCAACAAGGATTGGACTGCTTAAAGCAGGTTTGCTTTTGTCCGTTCTCCAGTGATAATTGTCCCTATATCAGGAAGGGTTCTCGCAATCCTTCGTTGGTTCATTTTGAAATTTTGAGAAAATAACAATTCACAGGACCTTTATTGGGAGTGCAGTCCATTACAAACCCCTCAACACTGAAGTGAAGGTAAAAGGCATTGGAGAGTACTGTTCCCTAACCCTCCCCAGGGAACCATGGGGGGAACGAGGACTGCCAGTCTACCAGTTGCCCTTAAATACTCACTGGAGTTGATGAAATCCCTCTAGATAAAAGCCGAACTTCCTCGACTCCATAAGCAGAGCAAAAATGACTTGCCTTGCCCTTGGACTCGCTGGATTGGGACTCCCAGCAATCAGAACGCTCTGGAGAAGCTGGGATCCTATTTGCTTAGCTTTGAATTGCATTCAATACCCATTGAGCTGATACTGGATCTGTGGTGCTGCTTTTGGCACTTCATGATTTCAAAATGTCACCTGCAAGCTTGACACCTGTAGCACTCCTTGTCGCCTTGACTTTCACTGCTGCAGACGCCTTCATCTTTCTGCATTGAACCAACCAGACGTCTCAGCCACCTGACTCGGACTCCACTTCTACAGGTGGGAGCCATTGTCACATGATGACCCGACCTGGTGGTAAGTCTTTGGATCAACATGACTCTCCACATCTGGAACCAGTTTGGCCACAAGGAAAGTGCAGGTAAATCCAGTTGGATACTTTTGAACCACCTAAGACTACAAATAAGGTACTATCAAGGGACCCTGCCGCTCTGGTCCATGTTTGGGACCATAGTGATTTTCAGTCCTTTACTGGAAATATGTGGCCTTTTTGAATAGTGACATTGCTGCAAGTTCTTGCCTGAGCACCCCTGCTCATGTATGCAGACTGCCATTTCTATCTTTCTATACTGGTGATTTTCTTTTTGTTGCTGTTTTGTAGTTGCGTTTATAAAATATAACGAGGCCCAATGTTCCATAAAAATACATAAGAGTTTGAGAGTGTGGCCAAAAATGGTGGTAATGGAGTTTCCACTGCATCACCATAATGCATGTTTGGAGATAAGGTGGAGGAAAAGCCTCCAGCAAAATGCTGGAGATAATTCCTCCAACATCTTTCCGTCAAAAAACAGCAATTTTGGTGTAATTATCACTGGCGTAATTACCACCATTGGTAATTCTGATAAAATCCCCATGCAGTCCTATGGACTCCATACATTGAGACTAACACTGCTATATCGCCACTTGTAATCCAGTGGTAATTCCGCTGGACCAAGCAGCGGTAACAGTAAATCCGCTTGCTGGTATCTCGGTGGATTTACTGCCAAACTGATAATGGGGGCCCATTGTGCATTCTTTTGGAGTCTTTGCACTACTGTTACTGCAAAACCCCTCCTCAGAGTATACATTACCCTCGGCCATGTTACCACAGAAGACGAATGTGGTTTAGTGGTAGTTGGGCTGAGAAGGCAATTTAGCCACTCCTCCTCCCTGTAGTCCGTTCATCCCAAACATGTACAGCACTCTCATACGCACACATGTACATCTTTGGAAGGTGGGCATGTGCAGGGGTGGATAGATTTGTTCTTACCCAGACATACCACCTCAATCACTCTCCTCCAAATTTGGATTAGATAATGCTGTACCAGAGGGCTCTTCTGAGGGTCTTGTAGGGTCTGGATATCAGCCTTTTATGCACCAGATCTTTCAAAACGTCATACTGCTCAGTGCATTAAGTGGGATAAAGCGAGGGGCAGGCACGGTCCAAGTATGTGTACACTTGGGCCATACCCCCAAATGAGAGCCCATCATGAATGGGGGAGAGTGGCTGGTGAAAGTAGGGGAGCTGGGGTGCACTGGCATTATCTTTGGTGCGCCCAGCCCCACCAATAGTGTGACACCTGTGTGCCCCAGCCGCCACACAGAGGAGGCAGCCCTTTCATTCAAGGTGTCACATGGCTAAAAACTCCAGGCTCCTTGAATGAATGGGCTGCTTGATGTGTGATAACTCTGTACTCCAAAACTGGAGGAGGGCTGGAGAGCCCAGTCTCTCATTTTGTTTTGGAGTAAAGAATCCTCACGCATCGTGAAGCCTTGTTTAAAAATGCTTCATGCTGCATGAAGACTCTTTACTCAAACAAAGAGCCCTCCTTCTGTTTCAGAGTTCAGTCATCTTGCAGCCATGCAGCCCAAGTCACGATTACACTGGTTGTCTGCAGATGTCTGTACCTCTGAAGTACTAACCCTTGCAGGCAGTCCGTGTAACTGTACAGCACTTTGACTACATGGCTTCTGCCCAAGGTGTCCGCATGGCTGAGGCTAGTCTGGGTGTTCCGACTTCCGGGGCTTGGCCCCAGCTAGTTCAGCACACTTAAAGCCCTGACACTGCTTCTTTACAAACCACCTTGATTTCCAGAATTAACTAGTCTTGGCTTTTCATATGTGCATTACATGTTTTGAAGCCTTGTGTAGACCATATGAAGACTATGTTCAGGGGTTGGATTCATGATTGTTTGCACTGGGCCCAATAATCCCACCTATGTGGAGGTTATTCTAAACCCAGAGACCATTGTTATAACCATGGTGTTGACTTCTGTAACACAGTGGATCGGAAATCGTGCCTTTTTCTAGAATTGCAGTCTTGCTGTTTGGCTTTTGTGCAAGTCTTTCATTTTGCTCTTGGTGGAGTGCAGCACTCTTGCCTAGGAATTCCCCTGAAGCTGTACTCATTTAGACATTGCAGTGCATCTAGGGATAGTACCGCTTGCGGAAGATGCAGTTAAAACGAGCTTCAATTTTCTTACGAGCATTGGTACCCCCTTTTTCCAGCCTGATCACTCCTTACACCTTTCCTCTCTAGATCTCCCCAATATGTACCCACTTTCTAAGTTCCCTCTTTGAATGTCAACCCCTCTCCAAATTGATTAATTGTACAGTGTCTGGCATGCACTGTGATTAGTATGAAAAGAGGGTTGTCTGGGAACATCCAGGTGTTCTGGGAGGCATGAACCCTTTGCTTTTAAGGTCCTTGGTGATTCCTTTCTTGGTATGCTAGGGTGGCAAGCAGTTTTATCACCCTAACCAGCAGAGGCACTGTGCCTATTCGGGCCTCAGTCATCTATTATGCCACTGGAATCCATTTCCGCTTAACCCAGTGCCTCCGACAGCTAGCTGCAAACTACTGCCCCTCCCATGGCTTGAATTAAAGACGCCTGCTTAATGTCTCACCCCAGCAAGAAAGGTGGCTGTTGGAATGGAGAACTTCTGTGTCGACTTGCTGTTTAGACCTTTGTGGATTGGATCGCTTCTCCCTTTCAGCGTCTTCCCTATGCAACTGACATCACCATTGTAACTAACCAGCCTACCAAGAATCCATTCCAACCTTTCAATGTTATGATGCTGGATCCTAGAATCAGATGAGGCACCCTTAGTCTCCTGTAATTGAAGCTAGTCTTTTATTCTGTTGCTTGCACTTGGGTACCGTGTTTTCCACTGGCCCCTAAAGCAATTCCCATCATCTGAGCTTGCTGCTTCTTGTCTTTCAGACCTAACTCTTGTTGATTGCCGTCCAGCTTCCAATCAATAGTCTATCTAGAGCGAGGCTCAAACGCACCTATCCCAACCATGCACTCTGCAAACGTCCTTTTTTTTCCCTCAACAGGCCACTTAACTGACCATGTTTTTGTGTTCCACAGGATCTCCAGTATTGTATTGCTCCAAATAATTTAAAGATTAGTAAACTAAGTTTTTCTTGCTCTGGGTAGGGCTTTGATTTTGTTCAGTTTGATTCTCAACCTGTTGTAGTACTTCCAGGATCTAAATGTTAATGATACATTATTGAAAATATCTAGTGCAGTTCAAACCCCACCCATACTTACCCAGTTGCTCCAGTTAGCAATGCCATGATTCTTCATACGCCTCCTTTACCCACTGGAACAGCCCGTTGTACACTAGCTACACTGCTGTGTAACAGAGATGTGCTTCCTCATCTCTGTTCTAAACTCTAGCTCATGTAAACACTAATCTCGATCCAGAGCAAGCTTACCCAGTATATCTCCTTGATGAGATTGGTCTCTTTTTTTTTTTTTTTTTAAATTGTTATGTATTTTTTTTTGGGTCTTTCTTTGACATGGGTCCTGGGGTCTCACTCCTCCTCTTGTATCAAACCCTGTCATGTGGCTTCCGATGTGATGAGTAGCAGGGAAGAATGCCAAGCATTAAAAAACGCAATGCAATTCTATACTTCCAGTAGCAGCATGTATGGGCCATTTCTGCCAAGTTTGTTAGCCAGAGAAGAATTCAAAGAACTCCCTTTAAAAATATGGTTCACTCTCACTCTCCTCCATCTTTCAGCAGTCATTTTCTGATAAATAGCTGAATGTTACAGTAATTGGGCAATAGGCCCCGAGCCAGGGGGTCATTACCGCATTGGTTGGTGCCCCCCGAGGGAGGTACCTATTGCTATTACTACCCCAGCCCGTTAGACCATGATATGAATAGTGTTTTTTTTCGGTTATGAGAGGCTTCGCAACTGAAAATAATGACAGCCGCGGATTGGGAAATGTAGTCCATTCCCCCTTTCCATAGCTGTGGCCTGCAAGGAGATTGAAAAAGAACTTTGAGGGACGCACAACGCATCCCTCATCAGGGAAGTCCTTGTCGGCCGGGTAATGCCTCAGCAAGGGCCAATGAACTTGGTTTTTACAAGCTCATTGAACCTCGCTGGGTGCTAATGGTGCATATATAAAAAGCCAGGCAGCCTTTCAGCATGGATGTGGTTGCACTCCCCTGTGATCTGTGGAGAATGACTCGGGTGGATGGTAAATGTAGATGGTGGTGGAGTGCTGACATTAGATCTGATGTTTTCGACACCAACATCCTGCAATACCTCTGGGCTCTTTTGCATTTGAGGCAATGCCATTGTTGTTCAGGACAGTCCAGACCAGTGGAAACCTCACCAATGAGGATAGTGCGAGTGCTTCATGGGGCGGATCTAGCACTATTTGTCTTCAATTTCAGGTGCTACAACCCCCCCCCCCACCTCCCCCTTCCCAATGGGCAGTCTACATATACAAGGAGGTAGATGACTCCAAGATATTTCTGAGACTGGGCAGTGACGCCTCCATTCTGTTTCAAGATTGCAATGGCAGTGTAGGACTGTCAAAATATTGTCGGCTTACAGTTTAAGAAATGTGGTTTTGCCAATTGGACTGCCCATTTGTTTTAATATAATCTTATGGATTGGACTCTGCAAACCCAGCACAGAAGGTTTGCAGTTTATCAATAGTATTTGAATAAAGTTCAGTTTTGCAAAGAGGGTTACTCTAAATTGCACTTCTCAGCAGCAGTCTTAAACTTATTCAGTACTTGGATTTTGCACATTTTGTCACCTTATTAATGCCATATCTATAATGGCCTACAAATGGATTATAACTTGGTGCAGAACATAACCACAAGGGAAGTGTGAATAAGAGGGTATATTACCCCAGCATTCTAAGTATCGTTTGCTATTGATTGCAACTGTTTTCATTTTAATTAACGCAGTTCTTTGTTTTGGGGCTACATCGTATAGGCCCACTTATAAGTCCTCTTGGATGATTCGGTTTTGCTGCCAGTTTCACATGCTTACCCCAAAGACTATGCATGCCCACTTTATCGAGCATGCTTGTACTGTGTGCCAGGAAATAGAATATCTTGTCAACTTATCTTCGGCAAATGAAGAATTATTTTCTGTTCAGCATAAATGTTACATGTATAATCTTTCACAAGGTCTAGACTAATTGAACCCCCAAGATCCTTCCCTGCAGGTGAACAAGCACTTGAAGAACGAACACGCCATGCAAGGATATAGTGATTTTTTTTGGAACAGAGTTAGGCACCAAAGGATTTAAAGGGTCACGTCATATCATTTGGTAGGCACTTGATGCATCTGTACCATGCTACTGTTTAAATAGGCGGAATATAGTTGTAAATAGAACTGGAATAAAAACACTATACAGTGCAGGAAAGCAAATATTGTTATTTAGAATAATAGTGAAACTAACATTCTGTGCATGGAGCCAAGCCTTTGTAGTTTTGCCGCTTTTTGTGACCTGAGGCGCAAATTTGCTGAAATGATTGATAAAAAAAGAGAGCTAACGAAATGGGGTTTTGAACCGAGAATATCCGATTGGCATAGCAACCAGCAATGCCATGGCGTGAAGTGGCCAACTCACTAACATTTCTTTTTCTGGACTCCTCTACATTACTACCCAATGAAGAGCTTCCTAAACAAATTTGCCCCAATCAGCAGCTTTTTAAGAAGCAATTTGGCCAGCCTTTCCACTTCCAGCTGTGTACTTATTTGCCTTATTGTGCTATTTTGTTCTATTTTTTTTTTTGGCTTCTCTGGCCCACCCTCCCCCCAGGCTCTCTGGCCCTCCCACCCTGCCCCCAGGTTCTCTGCCACATCTGCCCTGGCCCCAGGCTCTCTGCCCCTCCGGCGCACTGCCCCACCCTGCCCCTGGGTGCCCTGCCCCACCCACCCACCCTGCCCCACCCTGCCCCTGGGTGCCCTGCCCCACCCTGCCCCTGGGTGCCCTGCCCCACCCTGCCCCTGGGTGCCCTGCCCCACCCACCCACCCACCCTGCCCCTGGGTGCCCTGCCCCACCCACCCACCCACCCTGCCCCTGGGTGCCCTGCCCCTGGGTGCCCTGCCCCACCCACCCACCCTGCCCCTGGGTGCCCTGCCCCACCCACCCACCCTGCCCCTGGGTGCCCTGCCCCACCCACCCACCCACCCTGCCCCTGGGTGCCCTGCCCCTGGGTGCCCTGCCCCACCCACCCACCCACCCTGCCCCTGGGTGCCCTGCCCCACCCACCCACCCTGCCCCTGGGTGCCCTGCCCCACCCACCCACCCTGCCCCTGGGTGCCCTGCCCCACCCACCCACCCTGCCCCTGGGTGCCCTGCCCCACCCACCCACCCTGCCCCTGGGTGCCCTGCCCCACCCACCCACCCTGCCCCTGGGTGCCCTGCCCCACCCACCCACCCTGCCCCTGGGTGCCCTGCCCCTGGGTGCCCTGCCCCACCCACCCTGCCCCTGGGTGCCCTGCCCCTGGGTGCCCTGCCCCACCCACCCACCCACCCTGCCCCTGGGTGCCCTGCCCCACCCACCCACCCACCCTGCCCCTGGGTGCCCTGCCCCACCCACCCACCCACCCTGCCCCACCCACCCACCCTGCCCCTGGGTGCCCTGCCCCACCCACCCACCCACCCACCCTGCCCCTGGGTGCCCTGCCCCACCCACCCACCCACCCTGCCCCTGGGTGCCCTGCCCCACCCACCCACCCACCCACCCTGCCCCTGGGTGCCCTGCCCCACCCACCCACCCACCCTGCCCCTGGGTGCCCTGCCCCACCCACCCACCCACCCTGCCCCTGGGTGCCCTGCCCCACCCACCCACCCTGCCCCTGGGTGCCCTGCCCCACCCACCCACCCTGCCCCTGGGTGCCCTGCCCCACCCACCCACCCACCCTGCCCCTGGGTGCCCTGCCCCACCCACCCACCCACCCTGCCCCTGGGTGCCCTGCCCCACCCACCCACCCACCCTGCCCCTGGGTGCCCTGCCCCACCCACCCACCCACCCTGCCCCTGGGTGCCCTGCCCCACCCACCCACCCACCCTGCCCCTGGGTGCCCTGCCCCACCCACCCACCCACCCTGCCCCACCCACCCACCCACCCTGCCCCTGGGTGCCCTGCCCCACCCACCCACCCTGCCCCTGGGTGCCCTGCCCCACCCACCCACCCTGCCCCTGGGTGCCCTGCCCCACCCACCCACCCTGCCCCTGGGTGCCCTGCCCCACCCACCCACCCTGCCCCTGGGTGCCCTGCCCCACCCACCCACCCTGCCCCTGGGTGCCCTGCCCCACCCACCCACCCTGCCCCTGGGTGCCCTGCCCCACCCACCCACCCTGCCCCTGGGTGCCCTGCCCCACCCACCCACCCTGCCCCTGGGTGCCCTGCCCCACCCCCGCACCCTGCCCCTGGGTGCCCTGCCCCACCCCCGCACCCTGCCCCTGGGTGCTCTGCCCCACCCACGCACCCCGCCCCTAGGCTCTCTGGCCCAACCTCCCCTCCCGTGGCGCTCTGACCCACCGCCCCGCCCTGAGGCTCTCTGCCCCGCCCCCAGGCTCTCTGCCCCACCCTCCCGCCCCAGGCTCTTTGCCCCACCCCCCGCCCCTAGGCGCTCTGCCCCACCCCCGCACCCCGCCCCTGGGTGCTCTGCCCCACCCACGCACCCCGCCCCTAGGCTCTCTGGCCCAACCTCCCGCTCCGCCCCCAGGCTCTCTGGCCTAACCTCCCCTCCCGGCCCAACCTCTCCCCCCCGCCCCACCCTCCCCTCCCGCGGCGCTCTGACCCCCCCGCCCCACCCTCCCGCCCTGCCCCCAGGCTCTCTGCCCCGTAAGCGCCCGGCCCGCCCGCATGCTCTCTGCCCCGCCCTCCCGCCCCGCCCCCAGGCTCTCTGCCCCTAACCTCCCGCCCCGCCCCCAGGCTCTCTGCCCCTAACCTCCCGCCCCGCCCCCAGGCTCTCTGCCCCACCCTCCCGCCTCACCCCCAGGCTCTCTGCCCCACCCTCCCGCCCCGCGGCTCTCTGCCCCGCCCACAGGCTCTCTGCCCCACCCTCTCGCCCCGCCACCAGGCTCTCTGCCCCACCCTCCCGCCCCGAGGCTCTCTGCCCCACCCTCCCGCCCCCAGGCCCTCTGCCCCTCCCGCCCTGCCCCCAGGCTCTCTGCCCCACCCTCCCGCCCTGCCCCCAGGCTCTCTGCCCCACCCTCCCGCCCTGCCCCCAGGCTCTCTGCCCCACCCTCCCCCCACCCTCCCTGCCCCCAGGCTTTCTGCCCCTCCCTCCTGCCCCACCCCCAGGATCCCTGCCCCACCCCCAGGATCCCTGCCCCACCCCCAGGATCCCTGCCCCGCCCCCAGGTCACCACATTCCCTGCCCAGCCTGTCCTGCCCCCAGGCCCCCCACCCTCCTTGCCCAGCCCCCAGGCTCCCTACCCCACCCACCTTCCGGCCCTGGCTCCAGGTACCACCAACCCTCCACCCAGGCTCCCTATCCCACCAACCCTCCCGCCCTGCCCACAGGCTCCCTGCCCCACTCGCCTGCCCTGCTTGCACCCCACCACCCTGCCCCCCATTCACACCCACACTTCACTCAGGCTCCCTACACCACCCTGCCTTGCCGTCAGTCTCCTTGCCCCACCCACCCTGCCGCCTTGCTCCCTGCCCCACCACCTGCCCTGCCCCCTTGCCCCACCCACCCACCCTGCCCCCAGGCTCCTTGCCCCACCCACCCTGCCTCCAGGCTCTCGCCCTGCCCCCAGGCTCCCTGCCCCACCGTCCTGCCCTGCCCCCAGGCTCCCTGCCCTGCCCTGCCCCCAGGCTCCCTGCCCCACCGTCCTGCCCTGCCCCCAGGCTCCCTGCCCCACCCTCCTGCCCTGGCCCCAGTCTCTCTGCTGCACCCACCCTCCTGCCCTGCCCCACAGACACACCCACACTTCACTCAGGCTCCCGGCACCACCCTGCCCTGCACCCAGGCTCCTTGTCCCACACGCCCTGCCCCCAGGATCCTTGCCAGGCCCCAGACCCCACACGCCCTGCCCCCAGGCCCCCCCAGCCTCTTGCCCTGCCCCCATGCTCCCTGCCCCACCCACACTCCAGCCCTGCCCCCATGTTCCCTGCCCCACCCTCCCTCCCTGCCCCCATGCTCCCTGCCCCACCCTCCCTCCATGCTCCCTGCCCCACCCTCCCTGCCCCCATGCTCCCTGCCCCACCCACCCTCCCTGCCCCCATGCTCCCTGCCCCACTCGCCTGCCCTGCTTGCACCCCACCCACCCTGCCACCAGACTCCCTGTCCCACATTCACACCCACACTTCACTCGGGCTCCCTACACCACCCGCCCTGCCCCAGGCTCCTTGCCAGGCCCCAGGCCCCACACACCATGCCCCCTGCCCCACCCGCCCTTCCCACAGGCTCCCTGCCCCACCCACCCACCCTACCGCCCTTCCCCCAGGCACCCTGCCCCACCCGCCCTTCCCCCAGGCTCCCTATCCAACCCTCCTTCCCGCCCTTCCCCCAGGCTCCCTATCCCACCAACCCTCCCGCCCTGCCCACAGGCTCCCTGCCCCACTCGCCTGCCCTGCTTGCACCCACCCACCCTGCCCTCAGACTCCCTGCCCCACATTCACACCCACACTTCACTCAGGCTCCCTACACCACCCTGCCCTGCAGCCAGTCTCCTTGCCCCACCCACCCTGCTGCCAGGCTCCTTGCCCCACCCTCCCTGCCCCAGCACCTGCCCTGTTCCCTGCCCCCAGGCTCCCTGCCCCACCCACCCGCCCTGCCCCCAGGCTCCCTTCCCTGCCCTGCCCCCTGGCTCCCTACCCCACCCACACTCTTGCCCTGCCCCCAGGCTCCCTGACCCCACCCTCTTGCCCTGCTCCCAGGCTCCTTGCCCCCCACCCTCTTGCCCTGCTCCCAGGCTCCTTGCCCCCCACCCTCTTGCCCTGCTCCCAGGCTCTCTGCCCCATCCAACCTCCCGCCCTGTCCCCAAGCTCGCTGCCCCACCCTCCCTGCCCCCAGGCTTTCTGCCCCTCCCTCCTGCCCCACCCCCAGGATCCCTGCCCCCAGACTCCAGGTCCCCCCATAACCCTCACTCCCTGCCCAGCCCGCCCTGCCCCACCTGCCTGCCCCCATGTTCCCTGCCCCACCCACCTTGCCCTCAGGCTCTGTCCCGTTCTCCCTACCCCACCCATTCTGGCCCTGCCCCCAGGCCCCACCCACCCTCCAGCCCTGCCCCCAGGCTCCCTGCCCCACCCACCCTCCAGCCCTGCCCCCAGGCTCCCTGCCCCACCCACCCTCCAGCCCTGCACCCAGGCTCCCTGCCCCACCCACCCTCCAGCCCTGCCCCCAGGCTCCCTTCCCCACCCACCCTCCAGCCCTGCCCCACCCACCTTCCGGCCCTGCCCCCAGACTCCAGGTACCACCCACCCTCCCCCCAGGCTTCCTATCCCACCAACCCTCCCGCCCTGCCCCCAGACTCCCTGCCCCACATTCACACCCACACTTCACTCAGGCTCCCTACCCACCGCCCTGCCACCAGGCTCTTTTCTCCACTCACCTGCCCTGCCTCCAGGCTCCCTGCCCCACCCTCCTGCCCTGGCCCCAGGCTCTCTGCTGCACCCACCCTCCTGCCCTGCCCCCAGGCTCCCTGCCCCACTCTCCTGCCCTGCCCCCAGACTCACTGCCCCACAGACACACCCACACTTCACTCAGGCTCCCGGCACCACCCTGCCCTGTCCCCAGGCTCCTTGCCCCACACGCCCTGCCCCCAGGCTCACTTCCCCACCTGCCCTACCCATGGGCTCCCTGCCCCACCCACCCGGCCCCCATGCTCCCTGCCCCACCCTGCACTGCCCCAGGCGCCCTGCCCCCAGGCTCCCTACCCCACCCACACTCTTGCCCTGCCCCCCCACCCTCTTGCCCTGCTCCCAGGCTCTCTGCCCCATCCACCCTCTTGCCCTGCCCCCAAGCTCTCTGCCCCACCCTCCCTGCCCCCAGGCTTTCTGCCTCTCCCTCCTGCCCTTCCCCCAGGATCCCTGCCCCACCCCCAGGATCCCTGCCCCACCCACTCTTGCCCTGCCCCCAGACTCCACGTCCCCCCCTAACCCTCACCCCCTGCCCGCCCTGCCCCACCTGCCTGCCCCCAAGTTCCCTGCCCCACCCACCTTGCCCTCAGGCTCTGTCCCTCCCTCCCTACCCCACCCAGTCTGGCCCTGCCCCCAGGCCCCTCCAGCCTCTTGCCCAGCCCCCAGGCCCCTCCACCCTCTTGCCCAGCCCCCAGGCTCCCTGCCCCCAGGCTCCCTTCCCCACCCACCCTCCAGCCCTGCCCCCAGGCTCCCTGCCCCACCCACCTTCCCGCCCTGCCCCCAGGCTCCTTGCTCCACCCACCCGCCCTGCCTCCAGGCTCTCGCCCTGCCCCCAGGCTCCCTGCCCCACCCTCCTGCCGTGGCCCCAGGCTCTCTGCTGCACCCACCCTCCTGCCCTGCTCCCAGGCTACCTGCCCCACTCGCCTGCCCTGCCCCCAGACTCCCTGCCCCACAGACACACCCACACTTCACTCAGGCTGCCGGCACCACCCTGCCCTGTCCCCAGGCTCCTTGCCCCACACGCCCTGCCCCCAGGCTCACTTCCCCACCTGCCCTACCCATGGGCTCCCTGCCCCCAGGCTCCCTGCCCTGCCCCCATGCTCCCTGCCCCACCCACCCGGCCCCCATGCTCCCTGCCCCACCCTGCACTGCCCCAGGCTCCCTACCCCACCCACACTCTTGCCCTGCCCCCCCACCCTCTTGCCCTGCTCCCAGGCTCTCTGCCCCACCCTCCCTGCCCCCAGGCTTTCTGCCTCTCCCTCCTGCCCTACCCCCAGGATCCCTGCCCCACCCCCAGGATCCCTGCCCCTCCACCCTCTTGCCCAACCCCCAGGCCTCTCCACCCTCTTGCCCAGCCCCCAGGCTCCCTTCCCCACCCACCCTCCAGCCCTGCCCCCAGGCTCCCTTCCCCACCCACCCTCCAGCCCTGCCCCACCCACCTTCCCGCCCTGCCCCCAGGCTCCTTGCCCCACCTGCCCTGCCCCAGGCTCCTTGCCCCACCCACCCTGCCTCCAGGCTCTCACCTTGCCCCCAGGATCCCTGCCCCACCGCCCTGCCCTGCCCTGCCACCAGGCGCCCTGCCCCACCCTCCAGCCCTGGCCCCAGGCTCTCTGCTGAACCCACCCTCCTGCCCTGCCCCCAGTCTACCTGCCCCTCCTGCCCTGCCCCACTCTCCTGCCCTGTCCCCAGACTCCCTGGCCCACAGACACACCCACACTTCACTCAGGCTCCCGGCACCACCCTACTCTGCCCCCAGGCTCCTTGCCCCACCCACTCTCCAGCCCTCCCCCCCCCCCCCCAAGGCTCCCTGTCCCACCCTTCCACCAGGCTCCCTGGCTCCCTGCCCCACCCTCTTGCCCAGCCCCCAGGCTCCCTGCCCCACCCACTCTCCAGCCCTTCCCCCCCCCCCCAGGCTCCCGGCCCCACCCTCCCACCAGGCTCCCGGCCCCAAAACAGGCTCCCTGCCCCACTCGCCTGCCTTGCTTGCACCCCACCCACCCTGCCCCCAGACTCCCTGCCCACATTCACACCCACACTTCACTCAGGCTCCCTGCCCCCTGCCCCACCACCTGCCCTGCCCTCTGCCCCCAGGCTCCTTGCCCTGCCCCAGGCCCCACCCACCCTTCCCCCAGGCTCCCTGCCCCACCCACCTCACGCCCTTCCCTCAGGCTCCCTGCCCCACCCTCCCGCATGCCCACAGGCTCCCTGCCCCACTCGCCTGCCCCGCTTGCACCCCACCCACCCTGCCCCAGACTCCCTGCCCCACATGTACACCCACACTTCACTCGGGCTCCCTACACCACCCTGCCCTGCCGCCAGTCTCCTTGCCCCACCCGCCCTGCCCACAGGCTCCCTGCCCTGCTTGCACCTCACCCACCCTGACCCAGACTCCCTGCCCCACACTCACACCCACACTTCACTCAGGCTCCCTACACCACCCTGCCCTGCCGCCAGTCTCCTTGCCCCACCCACCCTGCCGCCAGGCTCCTTGCCCCACCCGCCCTGCCCCAGGCTCCTTGCCCCATCCACCCGCCTGCCCCCAGGCTCCTGGCCCCACCGACCCACCCTGCCCCCAGGCTCCTGGCCCCACCGACCCACCCTGCCCCAGGCTCCTTGCCCTACCCACTCGCCCTGCCTCCAGGCTCTCGCCCCCTGGCCCCAGGCTCTCTGCTGCACCCACCCTCCTGCCCCCAGGCTACCTGCCCCTCCCACCCTGCCCCCAGGCTCCTTGCCGCACACGCCCTGCCCCCAGGCTCCCTTCCCCACCTGCCCTACCCATGGGCTCCCTGCTCTGCCCCCAGGCTCCCTGCTCCACCCACCTGCCCTGCCCCACCCTGCACTGCCCCAGGCTCCCTACCCCACCCACACTCTTGTCCTGCCCCCAGGCTCCCTGCCCCCCCACCCTCTTGCCCTACTCCCAGGCTCTCTGCCCCATCCACCCACCCCGCGCTCTTCCCTGCCCCAGGTTCCCTGCCCCATCCTGCCCTTCCCCAGGCTCCCTGCCCCACCCACTGGCCCTAGCCCTCAGGCTCCCTGCCCCACCCACTGGCCCTAGCCCTCAGGCTCCCTGCCCCACCCACTGGCCCTAGCCCTGCCCCACCCACCCTGCCCCCAGGCTCCCTGTGCTGCCCTCAGGCTCCCTGCCCTGCCCACCCTCCTGCACTGCCCAGGCTCTCTGCCCCCCCCACTGGCCCTGTCCCCAGGCTCTCTGCCCCCCTCACTGGCCCTGTCCCCAGGCTCTCTGCCCCCTCACTGGCCCTGTCCCCAGGCTCTCTGCCCCCTCACTGGCCCTGTCCCCAGGCTCTCTGCCCCCCCCCTGGCCCTGTCCGCAGGCTCTCTGCCCCCCCCACTAAACTCTGCCCCACCCACCGGCCCTGCCCCCAGGCTCCATGCCCCACCCACCGGCCCTGCTCCCAGTCTCTCTGCCACAAGGACCCTCCCACCCTGCCCCCAAGCTCTCTGCCCCATGGAACCCCCTGCCCTGCCCCCCCCAGCTTCCTGCCTCACCCACGCTCGTGCCTGGCCCCCCAGGCTCCCTGCCGCCCTGCTCTCTGCCCCGCCCACCTTGCCCCCAGGCTACCTATCACATCCACCGTGCCCCCAGGCTCCCAGCCCAACCCACACCCTGCTCCCAGGCTCCCTGCCCCACCCACACTCTTGCCCTGCCCCCAAGCTCCGACCAACCCTTTTGCCTGGCCCCCAGGCTCTGTGCACCCCGGCTCCCTGCCCTGCCCAACCCAGCTCCCTGCCCCACCTACCTGCCTTGCAGCGCCCTGCCCCACCCACCCTGCACTGCCCCCAGGCTCCCTGCCCCACCCACCCTGCACTGCCCCCAGGCTCCCTGCACCACCCACCCTGCACTACCCAACTGACTCCCTGCAACACCCACCCTGCCCCGCCCCCATTGGCATCCTAGGGCTACCTTTTTTCCTTGTTTCTGGAATACTTTAGAAGAGAAGGCAACCTTGGAAAATGTCATTTTGCCTAGATTTTCAGCTGGATGATGGATGTGAAATACATTACCCCACCTGCTCGTTTGTAACATGATGCTGAGACTAGGGAAGCACCCTGATTAATCTGCCTGTTCGAAAAGCAGCTTCCATTCTTAACTGCCATAAAAAAAGAACAATCTGGAATCCTGCATCACCTCTGGCTTCCACCGGAGACCAGCAAATGCAACTACTATACAGGTTGAAGATGTGGGTTGCCTGACATTCTGAAATTCCACAAATGAGTAAGTGGACCAGCTGCCGATTCCTTAGCTCAGGGAAGATGGAACGAAAGACTTGAGCTATGCATACAGGTTTGGGTTCATTCCATTTCTTGGAAGAGGTCCAATGGAAGGCCCTTTTAATACCTCCTATTGAAGGGGCATTTTGTAGCTTGCATGAATAATTGGAAGAGAAAGTTTAGGGCACAAACTAATAAGCCTTCAGGAACAGATGGGTCCCATTACATTTTGTTGTACCACTGCCCATCTTTTCTAACCTGATTGGGATCTGGAAATATTTTTTAAAAGCATGCGCGCTCTTTGAAGCTTTAGACTGGGTTGTGGGTGCTGTGCTGCCTTCTGTGCATACTCCTTACTCCAGTAGTCTGCAACCCTTTTGGGCTTCGGCCCCCCCTGAGCAAAATTTGGGCAGGCTGGGCCCTCCATGACGGTATGTACAAATGGCTATGAACTATTGCATGCCGTCACTGCACTCTATTCCCAGTATAGTCCCATGGCTCCCCCACCTTCTCCCATCATGGTTGCTGGGCTCCCTCATCCCACTCCTACCCAGTCCCTGGGCTCTCCCTACCCTGCTCCCACCACTACCCCAGTGCTCCCGCCCATCCTGCTCCCACACCACAGTCACTGCCACCCCCCCTCCTGCTCCCACCACAGTCACTGCCCCCCCCCCCCCCCCCCAACCGTTTCCAACACAGCAGTCTGAGGGCGAGTGGGAGATGGTGAAATTTTGAAGGAGAGTGGCATAAATATTTCCCCTTAAAAAAAAAATAATAAATAAAAAAAAAGCCATAGTGACCAAAACGCAGCGAGGGAACCTGGACCAATCAAGGGGGATTCGGGGGTATTCGCCCATGAATAATAATTTTAATAATGGGTTCAAATTTTTAAAAGCCTACTTGCAAAATAAAATCGGTAAAAAGCCAAACAGTTTACATTTGGCGCAGAGGGGCGAAGGGGGGAAAGCATGGAATTTTTGACTGGACATCTATACCAAAAAAATAAAAATACCATCCCGGTCCCCCAGGCTCCACAGCGCCTCAGAAGAGCTGATTTTGGTAGGGGGATTGTGCAACAAAGGCATTTTTAAAATGCCTTTTGTTTTCCAACCCTCCTTCCCTCCTCTACCCCCCCACTCGTCAAAATCAGCTCAACGGACCAGAACAAACACACACACATTCACACAGCAATCACTCTATCATTTATATGAGCACCCATCACCATAACTTGAACTGGGTGGTCTCCAGCCAGCCCTCTGACTGTGAGATTTCCAAACAGCCCTTTAAGATGAGTAGCAGTACCCTCGAGATAAATGGGGATGCAGATTTATACTCCTGCATCAAATAACTATGACAGCTCAATAGTTTGGCAAAGGGAATCCGTTTAATGACAAGTAACTAAAACGGGGAGTACAACGAACACCAGCAACTACTCGATCTTCTCGCTCTCTTCATTTTTAGAAAAAACACTATTTATAGCAAAAATTTTTCACTGATGACCATTCTACATGGCATTTCATAGAAAGTAACTTTAACATAGGTACTATATCTGTATGTGGTAACTGGGAGAGGGGATTGGATAATCGGTGTCAGGTGGGATAACTAAGCCATCCCTTCAAAATAACAAATATGAATGTCACTAAAAGTATGACATCCCATTGGCTCTACTCACTATACGTCCTTAGATTACATGGTCCACTATGATTGGGTTGGCATCAACCCTACTCATACTTTTCCACCTAAGTCTAGCAGCACGCAGAAAGAACATCCAGGTGCAGAGGAGCTCACCTTCACCCCAGCTCCCCACCAATCATGTTACAATCAATCATAACTTCAGTAGCCATGTGTCAATTACTGCTTTGTATTTTGGCCGTGTAGTCTTGAACTTCTTCCAGCCTGCCTTGTCACGTGACTGGACACAGTGAAATCAGCTTTTATCTGTGTCTTTTTGTATATTTGATTTGTTTCTACCAGTTCTCCACCATCAGTGGCTTATCTTGAGGATATTCTGTTCTTTTCTCCTTAATTGTATCCAATGTCAGCCTTTTCCAGGCAGATAAGACCTCCGCTTCTTGGCACGATCATCCTCGGCTGGGTTTCGTTCTGCCTTGATTCTTGATCTGCAACATACTCGTTTTTTGAGGCCTTTAGTAACCTCGTGCTCAATTCTGCTCATGTGCGTAGTGGAATTATACTTAAAGTACTTATATACTTGTACATGTTGGTGCTTGCCGCAGCTATTTACTTTTAAGCATAAGCAAGCTTCATGATTTCTTTGCTTCTTGTGGTTATTTGCATCTGTACACGTTTAAACTGACAATATCTTCTTCATGTATGTGGCATGAGTTTATTCATTTTGGCATCCAGTTTCTTAATCGCGGGCTCATTCATCCATAGTCTCTTGTCTTTTATCGGCATTCTCAGGTCATCATATCTTCTATGTGTGTCAGTCCGAGTCCTCATGACGTCACCATTCATCTTCCTTCATTATCTTCTTGGCTTCTTCGGGTATTCCCGTCTGACAACCGTCATATTGTCTCGGCGGTGAATATGGCTTTCTCAATGGCTACCTTACTGTCCATGTTTTCTTAGGTGTTGGTACTTCAATAGGTATGGTTGTTCTGATAGGTACTGGGTAGAGCCCATGTGCTGCTCTCTGCTGGTTTATCTGTTCATCATACGTCGAATATTTTGGTGTGAAAGTACCGGGCACTACAATGGGGCAACTGGAGTGGAGGCAATACTTGACACTTCCTCTTCACACTCACTCACAACACAAGGAAACACGTATCCATACACATTTAAATAGAAAATGAATGAACATAAACAAACCTTCTGCAGGGACCTGGGTGTGGGTGCTTAAATGCCCCACTCGAAGTTGCTCTGTCCGTATGTGCGAGGAGGCGCCAGAGCTCCCCCTTGCACATGCAGTGCCCCAGCCAGCATTTCCAACGAGTTATGCAAGGCTGGCGAAGCAAAATGCCCACAGCTGTGCATGGCTCAGTGAGCATGTGCAGCTGGGAACTTAACTGTCAAAGGGAAACAGCGTTTCCCTTGACAGTTCAGCCAGCCCAGTCACACTCCCTCAGCTGGAAAAAGCAGCTGAGGGAGTTCTGTGTTTCATTGGGCTGGGTCCTCCATAATGGGTGAGGGGGCCACTGGGTGGGCGCTCCCTCACCCATTATAGATGAGCGCCAGGCTCGGACTGGCCTATAGGGCAATGCCCATTGCAAAATGCTTGTGTAGGCCAGTCAAAATGGGCCACTTTTTTGGCATAGAGTTGAGCATATGTCTTCCGATACAGAATCTTTCAAAATCATGCATTTTGTTTGCCCGGATATATGGCATGTTCAGGAGTAGAATTCACCTTCCAGGATCAGTTGGTTAATAAAGCTTCCCCGGTCCTTAAAATAATGGCCCTTCTATGCCAGTCATGCCTAGCTTAAGGTGAAGGCCTTTGGTCCTTGCATGGACTCTTTTGTGTATGATTTATAAGAAATTTAGATAGAGGGCTCAAATTGAGGACAGAAGTGTGGAAAGGCATTCAAGATTAAGACTATGTATACATCTGTATTCAAGTAGCTCTTTGTTACATTGTTTTATTTTTTTACGTAGAGGGACAATAGTTTTAACTTTTCTCCAACCCTCTCTCTGTCATGATGCCTACCTCCAAGGAGCCAGGCCGGGCCCAGCAACCCCAGAGGCAGACATCATTTTCCCCAGGGAAGTCTCATCGGGCCCAAGTTGGGGCCCTTTGGACTCAGTCCTGGCGCCTTAGGTGCCAGGCTCATCGCGGACCCCAGTCCTGGCGCCTTAGGCGCCAGGCTCATAGAAGAGGATATGTGTTTAAGTGCTTGTGCTTGGGTGCACACTTACCTGATGCAGACCTTGCTGCTTCATCCAGGCCCTCTTGAGGCCTGAATGGGACTACTTTGCCTGTAGGACTACTTCACCACCCGGGTGTGGTCGGGGAAGGATACATAACTGATTGGTGGAAGGATACATACCAGGAACTTCTTCCAAGGCTATTTAAACCCCACCCGAACAGCCACACGTGCTTCGCGTTGTTCTGCACCTAGCAGCTGGACGCTCACCGTGTCAGCTCCTGCATCCTGACTTCAGCCACGCCTGCCAGCACCCTGGAACACCTGCAAGGGGAGAAAGGAAGAGAATAGGAGAAGAAAAGCCCTTACCTGCTAAATCTGCATCCCAGAGTCATTTCTCCAACGGCCCTGAAAAGGAAGACCTCATTTTAAAGGCATTTTGTTTCGAACGCAGCAGCGCTGCATTTTACTCACCTTTGCAAGGCGCTTCCATCTTCAGCAGCGATCTTCCGGATTCAGCTACGCCCCGGCGCCTAGAGGAAAAAAGACAAGAACAAAGGTGAGAGGGAGAAAAGGAATAAGGAAAGCTCAGTTTCCTTTTAAGTCTTACCTGTTGGATTATTCCCACTGCATTTCGGGTCCTGCCGCTTCCTGGCATCTCCGGACCCCGGCCCCTGTGGGGAAAAAAGACAAAGACATTGAATGAGCGAATGCAAAGACATTACCTGAGCGCTCATCCAGAACTGTTTCACTTCGGGTTGGCGCCATATCTCCGGCACTCCGAACCCCGGCCCCTAAGGGGAAAAAGACATGAGCATTAGCGCTTGCTGCAATTAGACAACGAACATTATTATTAAGCTTGAACTTTTGAACAGAACTTTTACAGCGCCTTACCTGAACAGTCAAGCTTACCTGAACTCCCATCAATCCTCAATCCAGTGAAGTAACTGGGTTTCAACGCGCCCCTGCATCAGAAGCAGGATGGAGAGCTCATCCTTCCAAACCCTAAGGTGAGGCTTCACGGGGAATCGTGGAGGAGGTATCGTGGAGGGTTGGAAGGGAGTGGGAGGCTTGAGCATTGTTCCATAGTTGGTAATACTCCCTTTTCACGCACAGGAGGGTATCCAACGAGCCAGGGAAGCCAGAGAATAGAGGGGCCCTTCCTGTCCATCTTCAGAGTTCTGCGCCTTCGACGCCGCGCCTCCGTGGGAACCAGGTGAGCGTTACTCTCCCCATTCTGTTTTCCTTCATGAAAGTTTGAATTTGGGCACCACTTGAATGAGTTTGTACATTTTTCTCCTAAATCCTGAGCAGGGTCATCGGCCTCTTAATCTTACGCTCCTTGTTGAAAATGTATGGCGATTCCAAAGTGCTACAGACCATGCGGTGTAATATTCTTGGAATCCTTTTGTAGATTGGGTAAAGGACAGTTTACAAAACATTAGTACCAATTTAACTGCACCAGTTTTGGGCTACACTCCTCTTACAGTACTACCTCCAGATCATCCTTCAGCAGCTTCTCCAAATAATCAGAATGTGGACACCTATATCTATCTATATGGATTTCTTGGCCCACTTCCAGAAAGTATGTGTGTTGGAGAAGATATGCATAGTTACAGCAGAGCCTCTTGTGGGGCATCGTTTCTCAATGCATGCTCATTCTAATACTCGGGTCATAGCTACAATGTTTATAGAGCAAAACATCTATTGTTTCTAGACACTGACTGTGGGTGCAATACCAAGGCTGCTTCTATTTAGCCATCACTGTTCCTATTTAAAGAGCCTTAGACTGGGATTGGGTTGGGGGCGGGGGGTCTTGGGGTAACCCTCCTACCAAAATTAGACTTTCCCTTCAGTTTAGGGCTGCTACTGACCTGACCTCTGCCTTACAAAACTCCTGATAGTTTGGAGAAGTTTGTAAAATGATCCCCCCCTCACCCACCAAATGAAGTGGTAAATCTATAGTCTTCTAGCTTTCAGACAGGAATTCTACTTGCAGCAACTAAAAATAAACAAGAATAATACACTACTTCTAGAACTATAACTGCAATGGTACAGCTAAGTAAATGTGGTGCTAGGTATGACTTTCTTGCACCCAAACATTAGTATCCGGTTCTATGACTCGATGGTGAAACACTGTTTACTACCTGAATGGACAGTCTTATAGAAATATATGATACTAAGGTAATTGTAAAATCCCTTAGTTTGATTTCTAATCTCTCCATGAAGACTGTTTCAGTACAACTTAGAAGAACTTTAAAGCTCATCAAGGGCCCCAATCCAAATTATTGAACAAGTATTACAATGGCAAGAGTAAAAGTGTTTATTTTTTCCTTAAATTGATTACAGTAGAAATGTGAAATTATGCGTTAAACACAATTTTAGGGAATGAACAAGCCCAGCCGATCTCAAAATGCCACGAAAGGTGGATATTAGTCTTCTGGTGTAAAATATATGCATGCTCAATTTCTATCTTTGTCTTTCTGTTTCTCCTGGTTCCCATTCTCTATTTCATTGGTCCAGATAAAGCAGATGTTCCTTTGATCCTCCCCACTCCAGGAACTATTGTTAATTTGACCATTACAGATGAGCCAAAACCCCTTGTGTTGTCTTCTCGTAGTAAAGATGCTTTAGAGTTCTTTCCATGGGCAGCAACCATTCTGATAGGGAGATGAAGGAGCAGTTTGGAGGAAGATAATGAGGGGATAAATACATACTTGGATAAAGCAGCACATCGGGTCACAACATGTGGTATCAAAACATGAGAAGTGTAGGGGAGAGACCGTCTAAAGAGTTGTTACGTTCACGCTCTTGTACCTTATGCCATGAATGCTGCCCGAACTTGAATTACAGGCCTTTTCGTCAAAGCAGCCTTAAATTCAATTCCAAAGGGACAAGATGGTGCTACACGATGTGGTAATTCCTGTCTGAGTTTGCAAATTTGCTCATTGTCGCACATACCAAGCAAACGTTTGATCGTGGGTTCTGTCCATTCTTCGAGCGCAGGGTCTGTATCCTCGCACGTGGGGGTTTTGCTGTAATGTTGTTGATTTTCATCACTTAGAGATTTTAGTTTTTTCTCCTTCCACATTGCAAATATTTTGTTGGACTGTATGCAAATAGCCTTGCTCTCACTGCACGAGTATATGTCGGGATACAGGACACTTGGCACATTTTCTCCTGCCTTTTCACCCTGTCGATGAAGGTTCACCAGATGTCATGCATCTGATCTGGCCAAATTTAAAAGCTCATTCCAGATTTACCGCCCACTTGAAGTTGTGCGTGATGCAAGAATTTCCATAATCTGGTAAGTGAAATCTGTGGTTCCATTTCTAAGAAAAAAACATATGCACATGTTCAGAAGGTCCAGAGTGACATTACTTGCTAATGAAAAACACCAAAGCATTGAAACAGCTGAAGAATTAACACCCGAAACCCACGTGTCCTTTTGAAGAACTTTTTGAGAACCCATTTCACGTTGTGAACTTGTGACAAGTCTTCTCATTTCCTACTTTTTTCATTCGGATAGCTGCAGATCGTTATACTAAACAGCAACCGGAGTAAGTCTGAATCAGTCAGCACTTTTTTAAATGCGATTCTCTCTTCTCCATCCATGTTTGACAACTATTAACCTCCAAAAATTGGGACTGTCGAACGCCGTAGTAGTTTCTGAAGAAATCCACAGAAGGCAAATTGTAAAAATTCTTGCCACAGTTGGCACAGAGCCTGCAGCATTTAAGGGATGTTGCAGCAACAAACTAATATATACATTTTTACCATGTCATCCAGAATTGGGGGAGGGACATTACGATAATTGGGCAAACGCAACCAGCAGCGATTTAAAAAAAAAAAAAATAAATAAATAAATAAATAAAAACCAGCAGCAAGTTGCAAATGCTGTAAGTACATTGAAGTTGGTCTGGGCCCATGTTAGTGCTACATGGTAGAGCAAGGTGGACAGCATTTCCAACCGTTTGCTTTAACTGATCTTGGAATGCTGAGGTTTATTAAACAGTCAGTGGAACTTGATTTTGTGGGAGTGTAAGACGATGTGTACTTTGTATCCCAAAGTCTTAATTCAAAGAAGCAAATGGCTGAAGTGTTATGCATTTTACCTCTGTTAAATTCTAGATATTCCGAGTTGTGTCCCCTGCCCAACAGTGCAATCAAGCAACTTTAATGGAGGGAATTGAAATTGATACCGAAGATCAGTGTAGCCCAGGTCCTTTCACTGTGGTTTGATGGTTAGCCTTGCCCCTGAAGCCAGAGTGGAGAAAATGCATGCTGCCCTAGCAAGTCCACCTGGATTGTGCATGTTGGGACAGCCTGCTATAACCTTGGGAACAGGAGTGAGCCACCATCCTTTGTTCCTGCCAAAGTGTAACATTAGCCTTGGAGTTTTCCATCTTCAACACCTCGTGCATCAGTAACTGTGTACAGTGGCACAGGACCCATTGTACTAACTGATGAGCTAAACTATAAACTGGGCAGTAGAAGGGTGGTTGAAAACTCACCAGAGTTTCCTTAAACGCTGGCTTCAAGATCTGCCAGGACATTGGTTTGCTCCTCTGAATCGAATGACACTTAGGCTGCACAGCTTGACACAGCTTGACCCCTTTAAATGGAAACGATTGTATAGCAGACTTTCCTCTGACATTGGACTGTTCTGCAACCCCCCTACCTTGTAAGCTAAGGAACAAAGCTTGCAATTCACCGCCGTAGTTCACCATCGCCGGACGTTCAACGACCCGTGGCTCCTGCCTTGAAGGGAGTGCATTCAAGAAGGGCCGTTGATTTCCCGACGAGGAACTCTACAATACCAGGTATTTTGGGGTTGCTGAACTATTGGAAAGATTCTTGACAATAAATGGACTGGGCTTGCGATATACCTTTATTCTACAGGTTGCCCAAGTGGGGGGGTAGGGGGGGGTCTCCACACACTACTGTGGCTAGGTAAACGGGGACCAGTATTCTGCCTATTGTTCTAACCATCTGCTTTCTTCTTATATCTATTGTTGGTTTCCTTTACGAACTGATTTGTGACATTTAACCGTACAGTTGATGCACTTTAATGAGATCTAATAGTAATGGTGGTACCACGTAGAACTGTATTTGCCATTATAGATAACAGAGTACAAAGTGAGTTATCGTGATATTGTACATAACCTTGAATCTTCTATAAGGACTGAGTTTGAACTAATACAGTGTGTGGACATTCCTTTGTGGGGGCTTGGGGACTACACTGTACTTAAGAACCAGCCTGCATCACCTCCTGAGAAGCTAGGCCTTGATTGCTCGACCACGTACCAATAATAGAGAATCTTGGCTGGGGTCCTCTGTGCGCCTCTTCTGCCATAGAGAGAGCAGAAGTACAGACCCCACCCCCTCCTGTCTTTACACCTGTGATGTCATGAGGTCAAGGGTCTTGTGATGTCACTTCCGCCACTCTTGGCGTTTTGGTGAAATGATATCCCTGGATCATTCCAATGTTCAGAACATGGATTAAAACCAATTTAATTTCAGAGTATAAGCACGTCAGAGGAATGCAGTTCATGGCTCAACATATAATCTGATCAAATTTACAGTTAAGATGAATGTGTAATTGAGTTCACCTATGATGACTCTGCAATAACCCCCATAGAAAGGCGTGCTATATACTTGTTAAATCAGCAACCACAGGGTTGGGCAACCTATTGAAGGCTTCTAGTCTGAACAATATGTTCCCTATAGTTCCCGGGAATAGGTGTTTGATCTGAAACAAAACCAAAAGGCAATTGTTTTCCCAAAGGTTTAAAGTATAACATTAGTATGGAAAATTCCTCTCTACGACTCTACTGGCCAACTGCAAAACAAGGTATTGGTAAAAGGATATAGACTTAATTCATCTTGCCAGTAAACCGTTTCCTATTGTGTGGCTTTACCAGATTCCCTCATGGTGCAAAATATATCCTGTACAATTTTTTTAAAAAGAACTTAAACCAGGTATGATTGACGATGTTATCACCCCTGAGGATAATTCATAGTATTTAATTCCTGCTGGTAGTTTTGGTTTGAAATATGATTGCTATATCCTATAATACAACATCAAGCCAATGCCAACAGCAGATGACCTAAATGAAACATTCGAGACTGACCGTGTCCACGTCTTCCCAAGATCTTACAAATGCTTTTTGAAAAATAGTTGACCCCATAATGTTGGAGCCTGCCTTATTAACTTTCAGGGGATGTCTCAAATCATGTTTCTGACCCTTTCACTTAATATACCACTAGGGTTTTAATGGTCAATTATTAGAGCTGAATCATATCTGGTGGAGAGCGAGTTTCAGGTGGACAACATGGATGCCATAATGCACTCACTCCTCCCCCTGTGAAAGATGACCTGGTATACCTGTCCTTCAAAACAAGTAATTTGATGACGTTTTGGTTGAAAAGGTCGGAAAGAAAAAGCTGAATACGCACCACATGTGCATTTGGCATGGTAAAAATGACTGCAGCCCAAAATACCGAACAAGGAGAGCAGGTGTTGCGGGCCTCCCCTAGTTTGGAATTATGGACTGCGGTGGTGTCCCCCACATACATTAAATGCACAGCGGGGGACAAACAACCAAAATCCCAAAAGCTGAAGCTACAAAATGCAAACAAGTGGACTTCCCAATTTTGTAACTCCGCTTTTGGGATTTGGTTTTTGTAACGTAGATCCATTTGGTGAACCACCGTCCCTGCAACACCAAATATATTTTTCTTCCACAACCTTATAGTTCCACTGTCCAACTGGCATGTTTTAAGGGGAGTGTCGAATAGGTTGTAAACGCCCTAAAACCATCAATTGCAGGTCTCCTTAATTTCACACGAGACTGAAGTCTTTTGAAAGTTCAATGTGACAATCCTTCAAGAATATGATTTGGAACTCAAATAGTTCCAAAAGGCAAAGCTGAGGAAATAGGTTGGGAAGGACGGATTCACTCCTCTCTTGCCCACACGAACACATTCTGGAGGGCCAGCAAAATCAATTAATTCCAGTGATCTATCTACAGGTTGGTTTAGTATGACTTTGGTTAGCACTTAGTTTGTAAGCTCTTCTGTTTGAGCAGGTGAGGTTATTTCTTAAAAGAAGAACAATGACCCGAATTAAATGGTTTCGAAGAAATAAATTCCCTGAGAGCACTATGGCTGTGAAAATGCTTTTGAATTGCTCTTAGTTACTTTCTTACCAAAAACTGCAATGAACCCTGCGCACCAAAACTCTGACTTCCATTGTTCTGCAATCTGCCGCCTCCCATTGCTTGTACTTCTAAATGTCGCTCCTCACATTCTTATGCTTTGCATTGTTTGTTTTCCCAGATGCATAACATTACTATATTGGTACGATGACCAGTGCCTATTCTACACATGTTGCAAACTGTGCCCTTTGAATGGAAACTCTAGGCTAAATGATAACTCGCCAGTGGTTCTATATTCTGATTCGTTGGCTGCTGCATTTTTGCAACATGTGCAAAGCCTTCCTTATTAAGATCATGGTCAGAACGTCTCGAGATAGTAATGGAATGCTTGGGTGGCTTGTCAGCTAATCCCCATTCTACCAATTCTCATAGGTTGGTTCAATTACAGAGCGTGCAGCATAGTACATCGTGTTACGGCATTGACTAATGGTTCTTTATGTTGTCCCCTCTAATGATGGTTGGCTAAATTTGCATTTTGGCCTCCGAAACCTGTTGCTTTACTTTGTACAATTTATGGTTGTGCTAATGGAAAAATCCTAAATGTGGATCAACCTTTGGGGGTCTGTTAATGAAACTTTGCAATACCTCTTTCAGTTCTAACGTAAGTAAGGTCTTTTCTATTTTTCCAGGTTATGCAAGCACAATTTGCTCAGGATAACAATCCAGATGCCCAAACACTTCAGAAATTGGCAGAAAGAACTGGTTTAAGCAGGCGCGTGATACAGGTAACTTACACTGTGGGGCAGAACTGGGGAATTAAGTAGAATTTGGATAGAGGGATAGTGATGTTGAGGTATAGTGGATCAGATGTATGTATGCATTATGAAGAAGGGTTGGTTTCTAATTGTCAATGCAGGAGTCTTAACAGTGTGCAGTATGTGTTGGCCTGGCAAAGTCCACCCATGCCTCCAGTTTATTTTCTCCCCAAGTGTGGTTTTAGAATGATTCCTGAAACCTCGCTGTGTGAGTAGTTCTAGGCCTATTTAGCAGGTTCGCAGCCCTGACATTTTCTTCCAAAGATTTGCTGAAGTTTACGATTCAACATTTTGACTCCTCATTTTCACAAATGAACCTGAAATTCTCAGTTTGAGAGCTGCAGAGATTAGTGGTAGTTTAAGGCACTTTGCAGGGCCCAATACTCCGGTAAGAGAGCTCATTTGGATTTAAGACCTTCAAAAATCTGTGTGCGATACACCGATCCGGTACAAATGTTAGGAGGGTTCTGCCTTTTTAACCTATAAAAGGCAATCTCTCATTGAAGTGCAATCAACTGATCACAGTTTCGACTGTGGGTAAAAGACTGCCTTTCCCTCGCCTGCAGTCCATTTAAAAAAGAACAGCGAGAGTTCCCAATATTGTGCCATAAAGCAGTACAATATCTCATTATCTTTCCCATTACACATTACACCTTTAAGGTACAAGTAGACCTGTGTTCAAAAGACCTAGTTCTCTGCAATTCGGAAACATTGTCCTAATTCTGTAGCTGTCTGGAAACCATTGAATGGGTCTTAAATTAGGATAATGTACATTTTTAGTTAGGGTTATTAGGTGGCTCTGAAAGCGCTACCTTTAAGCGGGAACAATTTTAATTCAAAATAAGAGCTTCAACATAAGGGCTTCACATATGTGTTTTGAATGCAGGTCTGTAATGCTTTTCAGTGGAAATGACATTTGAGGAGGGATACACAGTTCAGTTATTGACTCCCTTCATTCCCTGCCCGTGGCTGTGCTAATCCCACCCATTCCTGCCCATCCTGGACCTCTTTCAGCTCTGAGCTCTTCAGCGGAGGCAGACATCTTGGATAACTGTCTCTAAGGAAGCTCCCTGGAAATAGGATAAAACTAGTGGTCATCTTGGAATGGGAAAGATACCATGACCCTCCAAAGGGAACCACATTCCTTTTGCAAAATCAATTGTAAAATTTGGTTAGAGATATATAATTTTTCAAATACATGATGTCAAATGGTATTGTAATTAACACAATTTTACTAAATGCATGAAATTAATTTTTGTTTTTCTGTTATGGCCTTTTTGTAATGTTGAATCTCCTATACAAAAAAAAATCACTTTCAATAAAATAATGCAATGAAAAAGCAAAACTGGGTAATCTGTCCATATTGTCTGATAAGAGTCAATCTGAAAACTGCTAATGGAAGCGAAGCCTGGCACTCTAGCCCCTCCCACACCCTCCGGTCCTCCCACATTTCCCGGGTCCCCACCACGAGATCCTGTGGCTACTAATGCATGTATTATAATATCAGGCAAGGTAAAGTAAACTCATGGGTACAAGTACAATACCTAAATGGGAAGACCTGTGTGTTTACAACATGTAGACGCCACTCACACATTTCAGGGCTGCATGGATGGTGGCAATGGCACTGTGGCTTCCACTGATGAGGCGTGAAAGCAAGTGTCGACACTAGAATGATTTTTCACAGAAGCAGGTTTTCTCGTCTCCCCACGTTCTTTTTTTTTCTATGCAGCTCACGCATGTGTGAGAGAAGGTGGGAGGGTGCCAGTGTGGAGCAACGATCCCCTTCTGGGGAACGTCCCAGGTGAAGAGGCTACAGAAGCAGGCTCAGATGCTGCTCATTGCCTGCCACCCTCTGCAGGGGGCTTTCCACCGCTGCCGGTTCTGAACATGAAGGAACTGCTTCACACACTCCCGCGGGACACGCTAACCGGGCCTTCCTCTGTAGATGGTGCCACTACGGCGATTTAATTTGACAACAATCCCATATTGCTGCCCACAACCTCCAAAACCTCTGCAGTGGTAGAAAAGAACAAATGTGCCGTTTTTGCCCACTGACCAAAGCAAACCGGCCCAGGAGGAGACTGATGAGCAGCAACACCCCTTCCTCCCCAGTCCTCTTTTTGTTGCCTCCTTTCTGTAGACGACGAATAGCCTACAAGATGATTTTCTAATGACCACGGGCGTCTGTAGCTCGATTGAACAGTACAAAGGGAAACCGGCCTGCTCACTCGAGCCGATCTTGCAGCTGGTGGTCTGGCTGCCAAAGACGATCCCCCCCCCCCAGCCCAATTATGATGGCTGCGCCAAAACCTATTTACAAGTCAAATCCTTGTATTTTTATATCCGGTAGGTAGTCATTGCCATTGTTTTTTATCCATGCGAGAATTAACCTGGCCCAATTCCTTACAAATATGTACTGGGACTTGTATACTTTAATGAGAAAACTGCCTGGTGGTGGTCATTTAGATTTGCTAATTGCTTAACAGGCTTCCAAAACCATTACTGCTAAAATGCCACATTGCTTTCGATTACCATCATAAATAAAGCCATGATAAAATATATTGCTGTACTATGCAAAGGCTTTATAGCCATCACAATGATCTTACCCCAGGGGAGGTGTTAAAGTATAAATTGTTCCGAAATGCTCCGTCCTATGTTTGGTAAGCGTTTTCACCATTGCACTCCTAGGGCATGGATGGTGCTTGCTATTGACACCAATGTGTTTATATTATTAAATGTTTATACTGTGCCCATTGATCACCTTACGGGTCTTACGCATCTAACCTTGTCCGAGAAGTGGCGTATTGTGACCCTTCCCGGTTGTCGTCGGACCTTGATCTATGTATTTGTGGGAGACGAAATTATAGGAACATGAGATATTAGGCTGTGGACAAGCAAATTAATGGAGGGACAAAAAAGGTGATGAGGGATGAAGGTTGTGTTAGACTAAATCACCAAGACACCCCATATGCTGTGCACAATATATGAATAGCCACATCTGATGGCAAGGTTCAAAGGACAGTCAACTGCTCATTGAGCTGCTACATGCCTGATCATCCAGGAACCAGAACACGCAATTACAGTACAATAAGCTAAATCATGCTTTCTAGGAAAGACTTATGCAAAACTGACCCGGGCCAGGTGGAAGATTTTAAATAAATGGATTTGCTCAGGGCTACCTCCCAAAACTATCATTTTCACCCATCATGCGAAAGTGGATACCACATGAAAATCAGGCTTGGTTCCACTGCAAACGGGGGCAGTGCAGCCTGACTGAGATTACAATCCAAGACCATGGGTTTTCATTGCAAAGCCAATAGTTATTAATGATCAACTTTCCATTAGTAGTGACTGTTAAACCTTTTAACGGGGCAGACACATACACATTTGCCTGTATTGAAGGCCTGTGATGAAGCATAGTGAGGGAGTCCGAACAAGCCAGTCTGTTGGGGGCGCTGCAACATTTTTTCATTTTGGCTATCCGGTGGTGCTTGTGACACCTTTAAGCCCAAACTATTGCATTAAAGTTCAGATGGTGAGGAATGGCATATGAGGAGGGACACACAGCCTGTAGGTGTTGTGCCCACCCATTGAATGCCCATGGCCATGTCAATCCCTATGGGCATTCCCACCCAGATCGTGCCCCTCCCTGCCCAAAACGCCTCCTCGTGGGAACTCGGAGTTCACTTTAATCAAACTTTACCATCAAGCATTGCATTCAAGTGCCTGCCAGTATTTTTTCAAAGCATTCTTAGTTAATTACTGGAGTTGGCAACCCACTACTGGTGTAATAAAAATGTTTTTACACGTCTGCCTTCAGCCACAGGATTTATAAGGACTCTGCGTGCCCTTCTCTGAAGTCCTGTTAAAAACACGCATTGGCAAATCAACAGTTTTGTCAAAGGCTCAAACTGTTGGCATTGCCAATGCTTGTTTTGAGCTGCTATGGAGACGGTCCTAAAAGTGATTAAACTCTTCCTTTTCCAAATAGAATTATATTTTTTTTTCTCAGCATTCTGTTGTAAATGACTGGCTTTTGTTTATTTATTGGTGACTTGCCTAATGACAGCTGTGTGTACAGCCTCTTAGTGTCTCCCAGGGAAGGTAGGGTGGATATAATTATCTGAATGCCTCCAAGGCCTGTGAAAGATCAAAGCACTGCAAGGGAGAGGTATAAGTGAATAGTTGAATAGATGTGCGCAAACACAGAAGCGCTGTGGAGACACACCAGTGCAATCAACCCAGAAGTGCTAGCAGAAGGCAACGTCCAAGGAGAATGAGTTAAGGACAGGGCATGGGGGGGGGACAAATCCCCCCCCCCCCACAATTTTAAGTGGCGGGGGTGTAATAGCTTTTATCCCCCAGATTATGCTGCTCGCAGCGTGTAAAATACGACAGGCTGCAGTGGTCATGTAACTGTAAGCTTGCTTGTGAAAGTTAATGCTGCCCCGCGCCACTGGAGTAACGGGGGGCCCCAGCAGGCCCCGTGGTGCGGGGGGCACCAGCACATGTCCTGGGAGGGGCCCCACTTGGAGAAAAAAAAATGAGAAAATGTTTTCTTTTTGATTTTACTTCGCAATCATAGAGGAATAATTTCTTTAACAGAAATAATGTCTTTTATGAAGGCAGGACTACAAAAATAAACTTTCTTTTTGAAAACCGAGGGACCACCCACCCCATGCAATGGAAAACCCTAGGCTGGAGGCCTTTATGTCATGGGGTGGGGAAGACCTATGACTTCAAAAAGAAACAGTGGGCCTCATTGAGTTTGCCAGTCCGGAAACAACAGTACCGGTAAGCTTGCCGGTACCGTTGTTTCCTCACCGGCAAACAGAGTTATGAAAGTGGGTGCCTTTCAGCCCACCAGGTCTAACCTGGTGGGAGGAACAGCACCGGCACGATAACTAAACGGATGCACCGGCACCATTCAGGAATGGTGCCGGTGCATCCGGCCTCCCCATTTCCATTTGAGTCCAATGGGACTCAAATGGGAATGGGGAGCAGTATTTTCCGGGAATAGGCAATTACTGGGTCCACCGGGGCTGTAATGCACTGGTAATTGCCCATTACTGGCACGGCTATCGCCTGGGTCATAATTACCCCCATTATCTTTTTGAAGTCACTCTGCATTCATAAAGCAATTATTTCTGTTATGGTTCAGTCCTTAAAGGAAACCATTTCTTTATGAAGTCAACGTGACGTCAAAAATAAACAATTTCTTTTTGAAGCAATAGGGCTCCCCTTAACCCCATGATGGGTGCAGGTGTGAGTGTATGGTGAATGGGTACAAACTTAAATGTACGGGTGAATGCCTGGGTGTGCCTGTATGGTGTAAGAGTGCACACTTAAATGTATGGATGGCTGGGTCTGCATGTGTGAATATGGTAAATGGTGTGTGTGCTTGTGTTCAGGGGTGCAACAAAACCTACATTTTTGGGGGGGGGCTAACCCTTCAAATGTTGGGAGAGGCGCTAACTTCACGGGCGTTGGGGGAGGGGCAAACTTATTTGTGTGGGGTCATCCAATTTCTTTATGGATTTTAATGAGACTATTCTAGTGCAGCTTCAATGTTACAAGCAGTTAACTCTCTCCTTTAAGGTTTAAAGTTCCCACTTATGGACTACTGCGAGAATTGAGTGATCTTCTGTTCCCTCTCTACCCTTCCAATCACTCCCTTAGTGTGCAAGTACTAAACCCACATCACGATTTCAATTGGCTAAACAATTTGGCATTTGAATGCAGGTACTAATGGTGAAATGCTTTGTTAGTAATTGCTGGGCTCTTGTTAACAGCAAAACCCAGGTGCTGTTTAACATCTTTGTCCTGTTCTGTCCGGCAACTGCTCTAAAGGTCAGCCAGGGCGAGTCAATATAGCCCAACATTTGGGGGGGGGTAGTACTGAATCCTAGTCAACTCAATGGTGTTGCACCACTACTTGTGTTTAATGCCTTGATTACTTATTGGTAATCTTCATTACTCCTAGCCCTATTCTTCCTTGCCCCACTACTTGTGTATGAGGCACTCTGCCTCATACACAAGTACTGGGATGAGGTACAGGTACATGGAGGTAATGCCTCACTTGGCTATCTGTAATCTTCATTGCTCCTAGTCCCACTCTTCCTCATCCCAGTACTTTCCTATGAGTGAAGGAGCCTCATATGAAAGCTCTGGGACAAGGAAGAGGGACGTGGAGGTAATTCTTGGCCAAGGAGCTGATTTTGGAGGTTGGGATGGGAGGGAGAGGGGATTGTGTGACAAATCATAATGGTTGTCCATGTCCAGTCTGAGCAGGGATGATATGTGGTATTAGTGGCTAGAGAGGCATTTTGGTGCAACCAGTCTAGTCCTTCCTCAGTTTGGTATAACTATTTTTATAACTGGGCATTTCTGAAAAAGCAGTCCTGTTAAGTGTAATTACCTGGCTAGACTGGCAATTGGGTGATGCCAGACTAGTCATTTCTTACTAGGGCATTGTATATTTTTCTGAGCATCTGTGATAAAATATGTCATGTCATTTATAACGCGCCTGTACAGAAATGTTTCTAGCTGCGACACGACGTGCAAGGGAAGATCGAGGGAGGACAAGACAAACGATCTTACTAGGCTTTGTGTCATTCAGATTGTGCAGGTGTGCGAACAAGCAGGGAAAGGGAGGCAGAAAGTGCAAGGGAGAGGGGAGGGAAAAACAGGGCAGCAATTGCCTTAAGTGCAGCCAGGGCAGTGCAGCTCTGGGCAGTGCAAGGAGAACAAGGGACTGTAGGGTTACAGTTACAGCTTCTAAGTGCGTGGTAGTCCCAGAGGCAGTGCAGGGGTGACTGATCAAGAAAGAGTCTGGACATAGTGAGACTCTGAGGGTAGCCCAGCAACCAGTCGGTACAGCAGACTGGTAGGTCAGGTAGGCCAGGAGAGGAGAGGGAGAAAGCAGAGGAGAAGAGGAAAGTTTTGAGCTGTTTCCAGATCTTCAGGTGGTCTGGCTCAAGTTTGAGAGGGGCATGGAGGCCTTTCCAGAGGGAGGGACCTGCATAGGAGAGAGATCTACCCCCCCCACTCTCTGCCTGGGGAAGCGTCTAACCCTTGGAGCGTTGGAGGTAGCTGAGCGAAGGGCTTGGGAATTAAGGTGTTTTGGAAGAGAGCGATAGATGTAGTGTGGGCCTGGGCCCAGAAAGCTTTGTGGACAATAGGGTCTTGAACTTGATCCTTGCAGCAACCGGGAGCCAGTGGAGAGATTTCAGGGCTGGAGAGATATGATCCCTGTGCTTGAGGCCAAGGATAAGTCTCACAGTCCTGTTCTTGATTAGTTGCAGAGAGAAGAGGAAGGAAGGTTGAGAAAGAGGCTGTTGCAGTAGTCCACCTAGAGAGAACCAGGTGTCTGGAGACGGTGAGCTTCTGGGGGAAAGTAGAAAAAGGACGAGTCCCTTTTGAGGAGGAGCAGCTGGTAGTGGGACTTTTTGGCGATGTCCGAGATGTGAGGAGTGAAAGAGAGAGTGGAGTCAAAGATGCCAACCAAGTTGTGTGCCTCACAGGAAGGCGAAGGAAGATGGCCCAAGGTGGGCGGAGAGAGTGTGAGTGGGAAAGCAGGGGCAGTGGTCCCAATGAGAAGGATCTCCATCTTACTGGCATTAAGGGAGAGATCAGTGCATGTGCACCAATTCTGAATCGCTGATAGGAATGAGAGAGAGAAGAGAGGAGTCTGAGGGGAGACTGAAGGAAAGCGGAGTGTCATCTGCATAAGAGGAGATGTAAGAGATCAGGGGCCTCATTCCGAGGCTGGAGGTAAGGGTTAACGGTCACTGTTAATGGCAACGGTGACCGTTAACACTTACCACCATATTCTGAGTTCCCTTTTGCGGGTTGGCATTTAACGCCTGCTTTTAGCAGGCGTTAAAAATCCAACCCGCAAAGGGACCTTGGAGTAAATTACGGCACCGTAATTTACCGTGCCGTAATTTACTCCTTCCCCATTCCCATTGAGCCCTATGGGGGCAGGAATGGGGATGGGGAACCGGTATGGTGAATGGGGAATTACCGGTCCCTCCAACCTTGGAATGGACCGGTAATTACTCCATTCACCATGCCGGATTTCCATGGAGTAAATGGCTCCATGGTTGCTTACCATGGTGCTCTTTACTCCATGGATAGCGCCAGCCTCGGAATGAGGCCCCAGGTGGGCCAAAGGGGCCAAGAAGAGGTTGAAAAACCAGGGTGAGAGGATGGAGCCTTTGGGAACACCACAGGTATAGAGAGATGTGGCGGGGAGAAAGGGACCAATTCCCACCTAGTAGGGGGAAGTCCAAGAGGAAAGAGGTCAGCCACTCAAGGGCCTGATCCGTGATGCCCAGGATCTCATGGAGTCAATTAATCAGGATGGTGTGGTTGACCGTGTCGAAAGCACAGGAAATATCAAGGCGAATGAGAACGGAAGGCATGCTATCATCAAGGTTAGAGAACTGATCTTCACAGGTGTTCAGGAGAACAGTTTCCATGCCTCTGGCAGCTCTGAAGCCAGACTGATGGTTGGTCATGTAGACAACCAACATATTCAGTGTGGAGAGTAAGCTGGAAGATGGCCAGTTGGTTCCAACAGTTTGCCCAGGAAAGGGGTGATGGATATTGGGAGATAGTTTGCCAGGCAGGCAGGAAAGGCAGACGGCTTCTTGAGGAGTGGGTGCACAAGGGAGTGCTTAAGATGAGCGGGGAACATTCCAGTGGTGAAAGAGTGATTACAGAAATCGGCCAAGGCTGGAGGGAGGATGTCACTATGGTCCTTCATGTTTCTAGAGGAGCAGGGTAGCGCCTGTCTGGAAAAAGCTTTCATAGATCAGACTTGTCTAGAAACCCCATCAGGTATTCAGAGAGGAGGAGGAGAAAGGAGGAAGAGAAGTAGAGCTGGCCAATGGGGGAACCAAGAGTGGAAGCGGGAGAGGAAGAGGAGATTTGGGGGGTGGGTGGATGTCCTGCGTTTTAGCAGAGAAATGAGAGAACAGAGCCATACAGAGGGCCTGGAAGGGAATAGCAGGGTTAAAGAGTGCAACAGGATTGACCAGTTACTTACAGATATTTGGCCATGTTGTTAGAGACTACGGAGACGCAGGCTTGAATGTGCCTTCTCTTCTTGACGAGTGTTATTGCTTCAACTGGCATTTTGGTGCAACCAGTCTAGGTATGTCTAAATGTGGTCTGGCATGCTTTTACTGTAATGGTATTACACTGGTCTACATTGTGCAGCCAGTTGGACATGTTTTCATTGTGGCATGGCATTGTTAATAGCAAAGCATTAATGTACCTGTGCACTGTTGGTGACTTGCATGTATTGGATTGGTGTTCCCCTACAAAACCATTGCAAACACTCTGGCATTTTAGCCAATTTTTCTCAAGTGTGCTGTATATTGCATTAAAACACATATTTATATCTTTCTCCTAGTGCAGTGTGTGGCATACCCCTTCAACAGTATATTCGTGCGTATTGTGCAAGCCTGATCATCTAGGCCGGCCCAGAGTGTGGCGCAACCCGTGATTTGTTGCTGAGTTGGGGGGGCCCCCTCCACATGGCTTGCAGGGGGCCCCACATTTTGTTAAGCCACTGCCCCGCACCTGCGCATATGAAACGTGCCGTGTCCAGTCCCGGGAACAAGCAACTGCATGTGCCCTGCCTGTGCAGTGCACTGCTGCGCAGCCTCAGCCTTTTTTTCAGTACGAATGAGAAGCCAAGCCAGGCAGCGATGTGTGCTCCAGTGAGTGAGTCACTGTTTGACACTGTGTGTTAACTTATCGAGGGAGACCGAGTCCCTTCCAATAGTGTTGTTTTACGGTGTGAATCTCCTGTTAGTACTGTAGGTAAGGTAATGCTCCTGATAACTCCTTTTATTAAGGACTTTGTTTATAAACTAAACTAGATTGAGCCAGACTTTGTTTAATATCACTGATGCATACTTGTTATTAAGTTGCAATGTAGTCATATTCCTGTTCAAATGTCTGGGTCGCCCAGGCCCATACAATTGGCCTGAACGCTGCTCATTGTGCTGTTTTTCCTTTCATCATCGATCACGCAGTCAGTCGGGGCGCCCCATAAATGCCCCCATTACCGCCCGTGTAATCTCTGGTGGAAAGCATGCGTTTTGTTTTTGCCTGACAGTATCACACCACGTGCTGTTACCGCATGGCAGCGACACTCTCCTTTGTGCAGGCCAGTCCCTTCGGCATTCTGGGGGTCTTGCAATTGTGGCTGCACAATGGTGGTGGATTACGTGGAAGGGAGTCGCGAGCAGGCACCTCGTGTAAATAATACGTGTGGCTGCTACCTTTGAGCCAAAAGCTCTTCCCCGTCTGGGAGTTGCAGTGTTGTTGTCCTCGTTAGCAGTCGTATGCACCTACATTGAGTTAATGCACGCAAAGTGGGGATCTGTGTGCGTCAGATCTTGTACATCTTGAGGTCTTGTGCATGCGAGAGGTGGATAGAATTCACTTTCTTGGCTTGAATAACCAGTCACTTTTTGGTCAACAGCTGGACTCTCTATGTACAGAAGGCTTAAAATACTGCAATCGTTTATCCTAAATCTAACTCTATCGCCAGACTCTGAACGGTTTGACTATAGATCTAAGTTGGATCCCTGTCTGAAGGTTGGTTGATTTTAAAATGTTTATTTTTTCTTTTCCTTTCTTTGTGCCACCGCCTAACACAGGCTCTTCAATATGTTGCTGATTCAGATTGTCGCGTGAACCTTGCTGTGGGGCCCTCACTGCCTGCACCGATGCTTGGAATATGAAATCAAATTTCTACCCTGCAATTACTTTAACAATTACAAATGTGCACATATTGATTCTCTCCATTACTGTGTCATCTATCAAAATTGTGGGGTTCAGCAAATAGCGTTTGGTCCAGACAAAGGCGTGACAATCATCCTTATACACTCAAAAGTATAAGGGGCCAGACAACAGCATATGGGTCATAGGCCTACAGCCCAATCGGAATTAATTTAGGATTTATTTCCTGGGAACATGTTAACATCCAGTAGATATTGACCCTGTTTCAAGGTATTTTATATTCCCTAATTCTCGAGGATCACAATTTATGGAAAGCCTCTGTAATAATATAATGAACATATTTTGTTCTCTTAAAGCAACATACTTTTACTGTTTTTCTCTTTTAAATGTCCATACATTGCATTGACTCGTTTTCTTTATTGTTGAGTGAGGTAGTTGGTAAGGGTGTTATTCTTGGGTGGCAGTAATTTTGAAAATTACTTGTGTGTAGTCTGCACAGTTGTAGCAGGTGGGAGCCAAGCTTTTAAAGTGTCTTGTGGGGCCAGGTATATATTGAGGAGCAGTGGTGATTAGCCTCATTCTTTTTATACTCCATAGGCTATTTTGCATACATTTGATCCTTAAAGTCATAACCTGGAAGCCAATTGCCTCCCTTCACTGTAGTGCAATGTTGCTCAGTCCTACCTCTGTCTGTTGGTTTGTGATATGTGGTTCATGGTGTCTAAAGCTGATGAGATGTTTAGGAGTATGGGGCAGAGATATTGGCATATGTGTTGACCTGAAAGACAGCACTATTGGATAAAAATGCAAATGTTGTTCCTTTGATTGGTCGGAATCTTAGTCAGCCATAGTCCAGAATCTTGTTCTCAGCTATGTCATTTTACATATAAACTCAACTTTCCAAGATTTTAGCTGGGAGAGTTCTGTTTATTGGTCTGTAATGTCTTCAGGTTTTCACCAGGCAGGTTGAGGAATTTTTACATGTGCAGTCTTAAAATAGCGTGGTTGTTCCCAATAAAGATTTTACTTTGCAGTAGAAAAAGGCAGGTCTTTCCTTGCCATGAATGTCTTTGTAGATGTCCGGTGGGCAGGGGTTAGTCTGAGAATCTGCTTTATTGCACCCCCCATCAGGTTAGCAAAATCCACTTCACCGATCAGTTTGAATTCTTTGAGATGCAGTTTGTACATCTTTCCTCTTAATTTGTACAGTGTCTGTGGCTTGTTAGATGTTCCTTGCCTTGTTTACGAATTGAAACATAATCTATGGGGTGTATTTAGGATTATTTATTTTGCATGAAGTTAGGATTTTACCTCTCCTTGATAAACATTAGTTGGATGCATCAGAACTGCCACTCAACGTAAAAAATGTTTGTCTTTTCAAGACTGTTGCTTTGTATTGTCAAATATTGGATTTACTGATTTACGTTGCTTACCTGTATCTCTTTAATGTATCTTTGTTCTCTTAGTGGTTGTAACACATTCAAAGTGATTTTTAGCATTTACCTTCTATTTTCTGTGTGTTTCGTATATAAATCCCTCAAATTCATTCTATATAAATAATGTAAAAGTAGGTAACCTGGATTTACCTGTACTACGTCTACTGATTTGGATCTTCACTCGACTGTGTCACATCTATATTGACTATTCTCCACCTATTACTCCGGCTCTATCGGTACCAGGCACTTACCTTGGCTTCATATGGAGCTGAGATATGGGGCAGTGCCAATGACGAGCCGATGAGCATCATTGAAAATAATGTCCTGAAATTGTTGATAATTGAGCACTCTGAGAGCAAGCACACGCATGGAGTGTGATCTTCAATTAGTCATGTATGTTAACATGTTAAAGCTATTGCTATACTGGTGAAGATTGTGGACCTCCTCACGACTGGCATGTTACATAGAAGCATTGAAGCATATGCTGTCCTTGGATGGGTTGCGGTCTCTTCTGTGGCTGAAACACAGTAACACAGGGCTGTTGAGATTGCATCTAGGCCACTTTTGGCTAAACCCAGTAGACTTGACAAGTGAGGCCAAGGGGATTATCAAACAGGAACGTGTAGAATATTCTAGGCACCATAGTGGCAGCCTGTGACAAAGAGTTCACCGGTACAAGCTATCTTAGAAACCAGGGTGATTTTGGCTATGAGGCCTATTTGGACATTCTGAGTCCATGTTTTGCACAAAGACTATGTTGAGATGCATATTAATAGCTTGAAACTGGGCTTGTTTGCCAAGAAGTGGCGGGGGGACCATGGTGTGGGGCAACGGAGGCGTCCTACATCCACTTCCTGTTCTTCTCTAAGAGGTATTGTGGCCTCCGAGTGAATTACCTAGTTCTGCAAAGCAGGCTGTTGTCTGGTGGGTTGAGTCGGCCATGGCTTTCTGCATAGACCACGTCAATATAGCTGTGGCTTTTACAGTTACTAAGTATATACATGGAGCATGGCTGATGAGACCGAGAATCAGTGTCTGTGCCCTTAAAAACGGTTGATTTTCTATCTACTTATAATAAAAGGCCAGATGTGTGTTTGTCCGATGCCGTCATGTGCGGTAGAGGCTGCCCGAATGCACAGAACACTCCACTAGAGGGAGCTGTTGCTTTATGATATACAGTGGTGCAAGTCACTATTTTTCTTTATCAAGAAATTTTCTGCAAGGGTGGGTTATTTTGCTTGGACACTCTTGTAATATTTCCAGTATTGTTTGAACATTTGTTTGTGCTGATGTATTTCTCTGCAGACTAGCCTGCTCTCCACTAATGCCACCAAAAGTGAAAATCTGATTGGTCTATTTAAGCATGTTTGAACCAGGTTGTGGTACAATTTTGAGCATAGCACATAGAAACCTTTGTGCCCTTTACTTCTGGCCAGTGCAGTTTACTTGCACATAGGTCAATAATTTAAATAACAAATATTGAGCAAAATGATTCCACAAAAACACAAATATTTTGTCTCGTCTGCATAAGAAATGGTGATCCGTGGGTGGGTGGAAATATCAATCAACCCAGTGTGAGCCATACAAATGTCAGCATCTGGTTTGCACCAGTCATTGGGGTTGCCCTAGGTTCCCCCTATCCCATGCCATGTTTTAACACAAAAATTGAGCCATCCTAAATTTGAAGTCGGCCCTGATTTTCATGCAGGATTTGGAGCCACGACCATTGACTATCAACTTGGTGTTCTATTCACCTAGTTCCTCAGTCACCCTCATTGATATTTGAGGCATTGTAATGACTTTCAAATCGAGGGCCCGCAAACTTGTCAGCAAGGAAGCCAATGGGCCCATCTTTCAGAGTGAATTCCATGTTAATGTCTCAAAGCATCAGCACCTTATTTTGATAATTTGGGCACCAGTCATCACTTGTTATACATTTTCTTATTTATTATTCAAGGAAACGGTCCATTCCTTCTCTACCTCAGATAACTGATGTGTGGGTGATTTCTGTGTTGGTAAGCCTTGGTCCCACCAGGCAGACAAGACTATAGAACTGCGGGAAAAATGATATAATCTAGCAGGAACTCTTCCTTTATGGACTGCAATGGTGTATCGAAGCTGAAAGAAGGCACCATCCGCAACCCAAATTATTGCTGGTTTGACCATCACATCTTTAATGATATGACTTGCATATAAGTCATTTATCCACCAGCCAACACCTTGGAACTGCACCAAATCTTTACAGTGCTATGCCAAAACCTGTAGTATATGGAAAACAATGTATTTGATGCTTTTTACATTTCACTAAAAATAAATGTAATATAAAGGATGCTGGGGTATCCTAGAAATCCCTGGGTCTGAAAGCTGTGGCATTTGATTTTTAGTAAACTAAAATGAGGGTAATTGTGTTACTGAAAGCTGGGCCTGCTAACCAACTCCCCTTTCATAAATATGCCATGCCAAAATTCTAGTACACGTGTACCTTTGCTAAGACAACCTCCACAGGAAGGTCACGTGTGTTGTTGACTGATGCTGAAATACAAAGTTCCTACAGGCAGGGCCTTAGTCTGGTGGCATATAAATCCTAATAAGCCATGCCTATTTGCGGCATGGCAGCAAGAATACAACAACACACCTCATACAGCCACAGTAATTTGATATTGCAGTAGTGTCGGCTCAGTGAGCAGGTCCCGTTGTGCCAGAACTGATGTGAATTGGCATTTGTCTATTTATATTCACTACAACCATGTGTAACGATAGCCAGGATGATGCCTCTTTAATTCTCCTGCAGGAAGGGTAACACAGTCCCCAGGGCATGGGCACATCCCTCCCGGCAGTCTCCTGTGAACAAGACCTTCAGAGGCGGCCCTAACGAAAACGTCACGCTACTACCAGGGTGCTGAACACTTGAAATCAGCAGGCATGGGAAGGGGGAGAAGTTGGAGTAGTTAGAGTAGGTCTGGAGAGGGGTCCCACCCTCTTGGTTTCTATTTGTGGCTCTTCTTGTTCCTGTCGCCTCCATTTCCTGGAGGCAGAGTACCCTGGGTGTGAACCCATAAGGCAAAGGGCACTTGTTACAAAACAGGGATTGGACTGCAGGCTTGCTTTAGACCAAGCTCCTGTTATTTTGCTGTTCAGAGGAGAGCCCCCACATTTTTTGATTTATCTCTGGACTTCTAAAAGGGCTACCAAAATAACAAGAGTTCATTTGGAACTCTGTTGGGGAAAGTCTATCCCTAGTCCTCTGCCTGGGAGGCTAAGACATCCAAGGCAGAGAAGAGCTCTGTTCTCTAACCATCCCAAGGCCAATTGGGGATGACGTGCTGTTGGTGTAGGGCCACACCTGCTGGCTCTGGTCACTGCCTGTAAGGGCCAGCCCAGATCCGTGTAGTGGGGATGCAGAACAACATGTCTCACTTTATATTGGAGACTGTGGATTGGTACTCGCAGCAACCACTGAACAAATTGCAGTGTCAAGTTGGGGATGCTTAAACAATCAGTGGACAGAAGACATTAGACGTTGAGTGAACTTTGATACAGAGGCCCTCGTGTGTCTAGGTAGATATGCCTGAAGCTGTTCCCTTGCAACAGCTTGATGGCATCAAAAGATTATGAAACATGCATGGAAGGAGAGACATTTTCACGTTTGAACATTTACTGCCTGTATCGTTGTGCTTGCTTCTAAGCCTTGCTTACTCGGGTGCCTTCTTTACCTGTTTTTAAGCTGCTAATGATTTGTGGGTTACATGTTGGGCAGGAGACCCAGATGCCTGGTCCACTTGGGCAAGAGGAGCTAAAGTATATACAGTATAAGATGCCAAAGGCATAAAGTAGGAGAATCATTTTAACCACACCTGCTTACCTTTCCATACAATGTGACCAGTTTGAAACACATGTTCCAATAACTTTGTGTGGTAAGCTCCTGTTTAATGTGCAACAGTCTGGCATACTTTGAATTATCATGTGACGTGTTGGGTCTAGAATGCACAATTCTTGGTAAATCTTGACCCTGCAATTCCCCTCATACATTCACCAGAATGCACTCTGCTTAGCAGAACTGCTGGTTGCTATCCCTTCACCTTCCAGCTCCACCCTCCATTTAGACTTCAAAATAGTCTAAACTAATTTGAGTTGTGTTGCATCGTATTGAAGTGATTACTTGTGTTCTCTATTGGGGTATTGCCCTTAGCCCAGTTGCTGTAGATGCAGCAAACAATTTTAATTTTTTTTAAAAAAAGCATTTAACTATGGTTTCTTTTAAAGCCGATGCCCTGATTTTTCTTACTGGCTTTTAGTTGCTGTCCCTGTTAACACTTCTGTAGGATGCAACAGACCATAGCAATAACAATGGAAATTATTTAAAACGACATGTTTATACAGAAGTGCAAGCATTTGAACACAAGTGGTGAGGCACCACATGTCTTTGATGATGCCGAGACCAAATAGAATTCCCATCAAGGGAAAAGCAAGATCACATTAGTGGTGATAGAAAGTATGCATGTTCCACGCTGTATAATTTACGTAAGCAGACAGTTCGTGCTAATGTAATGGCAATTTAAGGCTGGATCCCAGGTTTATGAAGTCAAAGCTGCTTAGAATCCCAGGCAAGTTTAACAGAGCCCCACTGCTGGCAGCCACGTTTCTAAGAGCTTCATTGGACATGGCAAACTGGTGTCCATTCAAGAAAATCTGTGAAAATGTGTGTGCATGTGATGCAATCTATATTCTGGGTTGTGATCCAGGCAAATTGTACACAGATAAATTGTCAAGACTGGCTGGGACACGAGCAATTCTACAGTCCATAGCAAGAAGTTGAAACGTAAGTTTAGAACATTAAACCGGCCAAACTATTCACAAATAGTTGCAATAAACTAAAACGTGGGTTATAAATACAACTGCAGAATCTGTGTCAAATGCACAGAAACCTAAATGGTTGGCAAAGAAGGCAGCCGGTGCAATAACCTGATGGGTTGTGAGCTGATGGCTTTAGCGGGGCAGACAAAACCACTGAAGTAAAAAATGGAGGGAATGAACTATCCAGGCCCCAGAAATACGATCAATTTGTTTTGCAGTTGGAAGAGAGTTAGTAAATGCAGGTTGCATGCAAATGTACATTATTTCAAATATGGCATGAGATTCTGATGCTCCTGATTTACATTTTAGACAGGAGAGCCACAGGGGCTCTCTGTGAAGATCAATTTGTGAGAAAAGTAGCAAATGAGAAATGATGGGTTGTGAACCTGAATGAACTAAGTTACAATTACTTTTTAAGCGAAATGAGCCTAAAGGTTTAGTGTGGTGTGGACCGGAATGTATTAGAAACATTTTGCAAGCAAGATCGAATGTGCTTTCTAAGATAATATTGTTTGGCAACTTTCACTCTGGGGTCACAAGTTAATTACATAACCTGGATAAAGCAACATATTGCAGCAGAATAGTTGAATAATGATTTGAAAATTAATGTAAATGTAACACAATTGATATGCTGCTTTGTAAAATCCTGAACCAATATTGAGTTCAAGGTGTTTTGAAGGATTAATAAGAGTACTGATGAATGGTTAATGCAGTGCAGTTGGTAGAAGGCATGCTGAAGTATTTCATTTATAAAGCGCACAACAGCCCGAGGGCATCACAGCGCTGTTACAGCAGATTGTTGAGTATACACCGGTTAAGATATGCAGTCAGGTTATACGTAAGAGTATGATACGATATAGAGTAGGCATGGGTAAAAGGGTTTACTGATGCCTGGTGGTTTAGTTGAAGGAAGTGTTTCTAGCGCTCTGTGGAATACCCAGTAGGATAGTTCTGCTATGAGGGAGGGTGGCAGTGAATTCCACTGTTCGGCTGCAATGAAGGAAAAGCTTGAACCTCTGGCTTTGGCGCACCTAAGTTTGGGTTGTCTGAAGCAGTGGGTCTAGTGGGTTCTTATGGGTCTGGAGGAGCAGGCTTTTGTGTTTATTTTTGATTTATTTATTTTTTTGTCGTTTTTTGGGAGAGATGGTGGGGGGCCGTGTTGGAGAGGCATTTATGGGTGATGGCAAGGGTTTTGAATTGGATGTGTTTTTTAATGGGCAAACAGTGGGCTGCTCTCCTGGCTGCGGATATGTGTTCTCTTTTGGGAATGCTAAGGGCAGCTCGTAGTGCATCATTATGGTTGACTTGCAGATTCTGGAGTTTTTTTTTTGGAGGTTCTGGTAAAAAGGATGTTGCAGTAATTCAGCCTTGACCCTATGATTGCTCTGGCGAGGCTGAGGCAGCTGTCGGTGGAGAGGAAGGGTTTGACTGCATTCAGTAGCTTGGCTTGGTCGCGTAGGCTCCTGTGGATGCTATGGCATTAACCTGGTGAGACAGTGAGAGCGTGGCATCAAGGTAGTACCCCAGGGTCTTGACTGAGGAGGAAACCGGCATTTGGATGTTGTCTAGGATGAAGGCTGCGTATTGGTCCTTGAGTTTTTTTTTTTTGTTTTTTTTTTTTTCAGCACTGCGGGTGAGCCTACTAACAGGATTTTGGTCTCATCCCCATTTAGGTAAATCTGGTTAGCTGCCATCCAGGTTTGGATAGTGGTGTAAACTGTGAGCATCTTTTGAGTCTTCTGCTTAGTTGCCGGAGATGGGGAGGGGGACTCGGGTGTCATCTGCGCAGTTGGTGTAGGCTACGCTGATGCGGTCCAAGATGTCGAAGAACGGTCTGGTGAATATGTTATAAAGTGTGGGGGAGATGCAGGAACCTTGTGGGACTCCACAGGGGCTGGGTATGGGGGTTGCACTGGCCTGTTCCGAGAACACTTTCATGACTCTCCCTTCAAGGAATGAGGCGATCCATTTGGTTGCTTCAGGTGAGAAGTGGGCTGCAGCGGTGAGGTGGTGGGAAAGGAGTTTATGGTCCACTAGGTCGAAGGCGGCTGAGTGATCTAGGAGGAGTAGGGCCGGTTTGCCACTGTATTTGATCTTGTACATATTTTTTTTACATCAAGCAGAGCAGATTCTGTGCCATGGCGGAACCCGCATTGGCATAGTCCTAGTATGTGGTAGGTTTCAAAGAAGTGTTGAATTTGCACATATGTGGCTCTAACTAATATTTTCAGTAGGGAAGGGACTGTGGTTATGGGGCCTGTAGTTACTGGATACCAGGGGGTCCAAGGCAGGTTTTTTGAGGGGCTGTACACATGCTTCCTTGAGGCTAGATGCTACCACTCCTGAGATGGAGGCATTTATGAAACTGGTGATGAGGGAAGATAGTGCATCAGAGCAATATTTAATGATTGAGGGTGGGCAGATATCACCTTTGCACTTGGAGGGGTGGGGGGGGTTTCAGGATTTTTTATGATCGTGTGTGCGTCTAGTTCTGAGATCTTTGAAGTGGAACAGAAGGATCTTGTGCCTGTGGGTTTACCACAGGGGCTGTGACTGTAGTGGGGTAAGGTATGGACGAGCCACTTTGAATGGATGTGATTTTCATTTTTGTTGAGGGTGTCAATTTTGTTGAGCTTGGATGTTGGTGCACCAGGCTTTGTCTTTAATTAGGCTGCAGGGGTGGGAGGTTTGCAGGAGTTTCAAGTTTTCTGAAGATGGAGAAGATTTCCCTGGTGTCTGACTTTGCGTTGGTAATTTTTGAGTTAAATTATTTTGGATTTGACTGAGATGATTGCTTGTTTGTATGTTTTGGAGGTCTTCGAGAACTCCAGTTTTGTGGAGTCAGAGGGGTTGTTTTTCGATGTGGATAATGCCTGTGTTTTTTTGTTTTTTTGTTCTGAGTTCGTGTAGGTCTGAGGTGAATTAGGAGAGTGTCTTGCTGCTTTATCTCGCTGGGGTTCGAGGGGGGGTGATGGTGTTCAGGGCCAGTGCTAATGTGGAGGAATATAGGTCTGCAAGGCTGTTGGGATCTTTAGGCAATGGATTTGAGCTTGGGAATGTCCAGATATGGTAGAATGCGCTCTTTGGTTAGCTTGTGGGAGCTGCAGGCTAGGGCTGGTGGTAGTAGGGGATGAAGAAGTGGATAATGTGGTGGTTGGACCAGGGGGGGTCTTAGAATTGCTAGTAGTAGGGCGGTTTAGGTCGGTGATCCAGTGTACTGTGCAACCTTTATGATGGGTAGAGTTGTTGAGGTGGATCCTGAAACATTGTGTCTTCAGAGCTTTGGATAGTGAGGTGGCATGGGCATCATAAGTATTATTGAGGCCTAGGTCACCCATTGGGATAGTTTCTGAAGAGGTCTTGATGTTGTCACTCAGGATGTGGAGGAGTTTCTCTTGGAAACTGGCTAGGGGTCTGGGCGGGCGATGGAGAATATGGATTGAGATGGTGCAGGTGGGCATTATGGACAGTAGAGATAGGATGTTGCTGCTTCTTTCAAGGGAGGAGTTGACCTGTCTGAAGGGCAAATATTCCTTTGCCAGAAGGGCAACCCCTCCTCCTCCGCTTGAGGAGCAGTCTTTACAAAAGATGGTGTAGCCAGTTGGGAGTAAAGAGGGCTGGGCCAGATGTGTCTTGCAGCCAGGTTTCTGAGATGGCTAGGGCATTGAGGTTGTATGACGCAAGTAGGTCATAGATGTCACGTGCATGGGCTGTGAGAGAGCGGGGGTTGAGGAGTGCACAATTAAGAGGTAGCTTGCTGTTGCCAAGGGTGCTCTTATTTTCTGGATTAGGGTGACCAGGGGCAGTTGTTGCTAATCTGGTTTTGGGCAGTGGTAGGCAGATTGGCAGTAGTGGGGGTGGCAACTCCAGAAGGAGTTCTCAGCTGGGGCATAGCAGTTGTTTTGTTGGCACGGCATACATTAGTTTCAGTAGTATTGGCATAGCAACCATTTACTTTAGCTGAATCTACGGGTAAGCGTATGCATAGGCGAGACATTTCATAGTGTTTCTGGAGCTGGATGGTGGAGGAGGCAGGGGGCGAATCAACATGGTTCACAGTAGTAGGGGTACAGGACACATTAACAGAGGTGTTTCTGGTAATCTTCTTGAGGGGCAAGATATCCTGGGGTGTTGGATAAAAGTAGTTGTGATTACAATTATAAATCTTGGTACGGCAGAGGATTGCTCCGTTGACAGAGTTTAGGCCTGCGTCTTTTCTGGTAGTAGTAGTCCAGTGTGAATACATGTTTGGTGCTTTGTGCATCCGGGCAGACCTGTTGATTGTGTGGTGCGGGAATGCAGCTGGTGGGTACCATGTGCATTATCTGAGCAGGCAGTTTTGGGATTTGGGTTCCCTTGAGGTGGATGGTCGGATGAACAGGCATGTCTTTGCATTGTAGGTATCGTGGTGTGAGGCATTAGCATTGTGAGCCCCGCGGGCAGGCGCAACGGTGGGTCTAGGATGTCTAGGATGTCTGGGGTTGTGCTGGAGGGAGTGCAGGAGTTTTGGCTCTGGTTTCGGTCTGAGTGAGCATAGCGTCCAGGCTGGGTCAGTAGGGTGCAGTCCAGGTTGGACTGGTGGCTTCTGTGTGAGCCCTGACTCTGGTGTGAAATGGCTTCTGTAAAATGCACCAACAATGTATCGGAGTCTATCTAGGGCTGGTGCCTTCAGCCTTCAGCTATTGGCTCTGCAGATATTTTGCACGGACAATCCAGTCGGACCCAGCCAGGATAGTCTGTGATAAGAGAACATAGGATTTGTAGGCCAAAACATTCATGGAGACTCACAGGTTTCAGACCCCGGATCTAGAACCTCTTGTTCTGACATTTCTCTTCAGTGTAGGTCCAGATTTTGCTGGTAGCCTCGGCCCATGGCTAGCTTGCCAGATAGCTTGCTTGATGTTCCTAAGAACTTGGAAGCTGCTTCTCTTCTCCGCTCATACTGCAAATAACCTGGCTGTCACAAGTGTACCTTAGCTAGACCTTTGTGATGTTGAATTCATTAAGCAAACATTAAATAAAATAGGAGCCACAAATGGACTTTGAATAAGCTTGCATCTGGTACTTCCCTTTGTTTCCTCACCCAGATTGAAATTCTTTTTGAGAGTAAAGAATTGCCAAACTGTTCTACAGTGTAGAACGTATCGGACGTTGCCTTGCGGCAAGGGCATGTTTTTGTTGTAGAGACTACTTTCAGAAGCTGTGCGCCAGAGTAAACCTCTAGCAAACACGTTCAATTAACTTCTATTGACAATTTTCAAACAGTTTCACGTTTTAATCTACTTTTTTTCTATAGGTGCTAAATATGGCAACCATTGTGCTTTCACCATAATTCCCCATGCTACTTAACATTAACAAATAATTTCTTCGCCACCCTCAATCCAACTCCTATCAAGCAGTAAAATATCCAAATCCTCAACCTTTTTAGCTCTGCAGAATTTGAGTTAAGAGTGCTGGTGTCCATGAACTGCGATTAGTTTTGCTTGCACTATTGGGTCATAATACCGTCTCTTGTTTGCAAATCACTTTTATTTTAAATGTTCCCTTTCCAGGTTTGGTTTCAGAATTGCAGGGCACGCCATAAGAAGCATGTTAGTCCTAATCATTCCTCCACTGCTCCAGTTACAGCAGTCCAACCTTCTAGGCTGTCGCCACCAATGATGGAAGAGATGACCTATTCTGCGTATGTTCCCCAAGATGGGCCGATGCTGACTGCATTGCACAATTTTATGGACAGTGAGTATCCCTTGCTACAACTTTGCTAGCTTCAATAATAGAAAATATTTTCCGACTCATGGTGAACTTTCCACTGCCTTCAGTGTAATAAACTACACTTGAAAAAAGGTAAGGTCTGTACCATGCATGGAGGTTCTTAATATGCATCCACTCCCCATCACAGCTTGAGTGCCAAACACACTCTTGCTCATGTGGGGACTAGTGAAAAATGCTGCAGTTTTCAGTCCTAACCAGATTCTGGCATTTACCATGTTCTTTAGGGTTTAGTTTCTTCCTGTTTTCTCATTAATGAATCCATGATGCTGTGATGCTTTGACATGCACCACTGCAAGCTATACATTGTGTTGTGGACTAACCTTGTCAGCCCTTTCATCTATTCGTAAAAGCCATCTGATCTGCCCATGTCCAATTTGTGCTGGGATTGGGCCAAGGCTGCTTAAAAGCCATTGTTCACAGATGTGCATTACCATTCTGTAGAGAATTACATTTGTCTGTCTGCCAGAGAGATGAGGATCTGGTCCCAGGCAGAACTCTATTTAGCCTTGTTAGTGGTTGTAAAGCTGCAGTTCTGATGCCTGGGGCCCTCTTTGGACTTATGGATGAGCATACTTTATCCCTGAAGAGCTTCTGGGCGATAAACAAATCTGGGTTTAGTCTTTACTTGACTGCACTTGATATTGCACTTTAGGCATCCAGGAACGGTCTCCTAGTGGAGTGCGATTACCTTAAATATTTGCTTTACAATTTAATTCCTTATATTTACTTGTGACGTCTATTAATCATTGTGTATTTTCCCCCTTTATGTAAGCTCACTGAAGTTATCACCCTTGTTTGCGGCATATGTACAAATCCCAATAAGTTGCACTTTGCATTTTCAGATGCAACTGGACACTTGTATTGCATATCAAGTCACAAGGGTGAATTGAATTGTACACGCCTAAAATTATTAGGTTATTTATTGAGTGTAGACCTAGCTTCAGGCAGCAACTGAGTGTTTTACAATCCTAGCGAGGTTAGGGAGCAGAGAAAAAAGGAGGGGATCTAACCCGGAAGGGAAGGCAATTGGTGGCAATGGATCTACAAGTAACCAGTGGAGGAAACCGTGTCGTTCAGATCACCAGCCTCTGGTATGGTGGAGAGTGGTTGGTGTATGGACCAAGGTGTTAGGGAGGAGACGTTCCTTGAAGAGAATGGTCTCCAGCGCCTGCCTGAACTGTAGAAGCGAGGCAGCTAGATATTAATGAGGAGGACGTTCCAGAGTCTTAGGGTGTAGAGAGAGAAGGTCCCACATTCTGTTTTTTCCTATTCTGGCAGAGTTAGTCGGCACATCTCCTTACTTCTGGTGGATTGTAGCCCTCTGTGGATGCTGAGTTTCTCAGTGAGGTAGCTTGGGAACTTCCGGGTGGCAGCTTTGTAGGTCACGCAGCAGGATTTGAAAAGGATACAGGCTTGCAGCGGGAGCCTGTGCAGTTAGATGAGGGTTGGGATGAAGTCCAATTTGTAGAGCCTTGAGCCGTGCTGCAGCATGCAGGACACATCTCAGAGGAGCCAAGGTACTCCTCCAGAAGGCATTCCAAAAGTGCATTGCCACCATCCAGGTGGGAGAGGATCAAGGCTTGGACAGCAGATCTGAGCTTTTCTGGGATAAGGGGCTTGATTTTTGACATGTGAGAAAGTTGGTAGCAAAATGTTTGAGTCTTCCTTGCTATGTACTGTTTGAATGAGAGGCGTCAGTCGATGTTGAACCAAAGGGACTTGGCACAGGGGGGGCAGCTGGAAAGCCCTCCGGGTGCATAGCAGTGAGCCAGGTCTGAATGTCCACGTATTCAGGGTAGTTGGTCAACGGTAGGAATCCAGCCTTGGAGAAGTTGATCTTCATGTAAGAGCTGGACATCCATGACAATAAGTGAGAATCAGGCCTTGAGCCTATGTTTTCGATGGAGGAAATCCTGAGGTAGGGATGTGTTATCTGCATTTAGTGGATGTTGTATGGAGTGAGGAACTTCCAAAAAGCAATTCCATGTTAAGATTAATCACGGGGGAGAGAATGGATCCCTGCGGAACTCCACAGGAGATGGGTAAAGTTGATGATCTGGAGGAATCCAATTGTACAAATTAATAGCGATTTAGCAAGGTATGATTTGAATCACCTGAAGATGATCTCGCTGATCCCCATCCAGCAATGTAGATTGTCGGCGAGTGTCTGGCGGTCCACTGTGTCAAATGCTGCTGAGAGGTCAAGGAGAATCCGTAGGCATGGATGACCATCATCGAGAAGTGCAAGGGGTTAAGGGCATTGTCAATCCCTTTGATGGTAGCCTTTTTTTGTGCTGCATCTGGGTCTGAAGCCACATTGGTAGGAATAAATGAGGTTGGTGGCTTTGATTTGTTGGCATTGCATGGCTACTGCTTTCTCAAGTATATTACCTAGAAAGGGAGGAAGGGTAGTAGTTGCTGAGGTTGTCTGGGTTCAGAAGCACAACGAATTGTCCATTCTTGAGGGACAATGGGAAGGTGCCTTGAGCTAGGGAGCTATTGATGATTGTCTGCTAAGGGACGAGTGCCTCAGTTTTAAGTTTCTTGAGTGCAGAGAAAGGGAGGATGTCAGCATAGAATGTTTGTTTGAGGGAATCTAGAATGTCAGTGAGGTCTTCCATAGTAAGTGTCTTGAAAGTCGACCAGGTAGTTGTGGTTTTGTGAAATGGCATCTGTAGTGTGCTGTCAGTTGTGTTGTCTGTTTTCGGAGGATCATGCTGATCTTATTGATGAAAAAAAGTTGATACTGGATTTCTCAATTGAATGAAGTATGGGTTGGTGGGGCAGAGGGTTCATTCAGTGCTTGGTGGCTTTCAAGAGGGATCTGCTTTCATTGCTGGCATTGTCTATGGTGTTTTGGTAGTAGTTGGAATTGGAAGTGGTCATCAGTTGTCGGAGTGCAGCACAGTTTCTCGAGCAGGGTAAGGTTGGAAGCACTGTGGGATTTTTGCCAATTCTCCTCTTGCTTTCTGATGGTTCGTTTGTTGAAGTTGAGTTATTGAGTGTGGCAGGATGCGAAGGGTTTAGGATTGAGGGTGCTTTGTTTCACTGGGGAAAGGGAAATTGTGCTGCTTATGATGGTGGGATGGTAAGTTTGCGGTGGAGCGAGTCAGACTCCCGGTTTGTCAGAGGCAAATCGGCCCATGTGAATTGGAGTTTGCCGAGATCCACGGTGAGAGCCTCCACTGGGAAGTTCTTGAATGATCTGAAGGCTTGCTTGCAGGGGTTATAATGAGTTTGTTTGACTGGACTGGAGTTGTGTGACAAATGTGAAAGGGGATTGGCAGATGGTCTGGCCAGTTGAACAGGATTGGAGAGCTGTGATCGGAGGTGGGCGGTGATGTAATATAAAGGATATTACCTTTCCTGTGAGTTGGGTCTTTTAGAGTGGTGTGTGAGGTTCAGAGTGCTCAGTAGGCATTGGATGCCTCTCATTGACTTGGTTGCTGGGATGCTAGGTATGTTGAAGTCACAGAGGAAGAGGTTGTTGGCATGTGAGAGACATGGTGGTGACAAGGTTTGTGAAGTCTTCAATGGAGGTGTTTGGCTTGGATGGTCTGTAGATGAGGTGAAACGTGAATGTCCGTTGTGGAGTGTGAGAAGTGGCAATAAAGATTTTTGAAAGACAATGGTGGTGCTGTCCAGGTGGGTGCCTGACCATGATGCCTTGGAAAGGTTGTCAAGGCATCAGCCAATCTTGTTTGGACATTCTTGTTGTACAATGCTGTAGCCATTGGGGATTGGGACATTTAGACTGTGGGAGGAGGTGATGTCATCCAGGTCTCAGTAATGAAGATGGTGTCCAAGTCACATGGTTATGTTGGCGATGTCTTCTGTATGGTTGGTTGCTGAATAGACATTTGTGAGCATTCGTTTTCTTGCAGTTGTGGGTGGAGTCTATAGTGAATCAAGTGAGATTGCTCGAATGCATTGCCCATGATTTTACTGGTAAAGTGGCATTGTTGGTGATGAGTGGTGATGGTAGGGATGTGCTATTGGGATAGAGGGATGAAACATATATTTGAGAGTGCTTACCTGAAGTTGGAGGAGAAGGGATTCTGGGTCATTCTGGTCTGAACAGGAATTGCCCTTTTCTTTTCCTGCCCGTGTGAAAGACGCCCCTTGTGATAGGAGTTGAGAAAGGAAAGCAAGGGGCAGGGCAAAGCTGGTGGGAGGGACGTAGGCCATGTGACCAGAAGCCTCCTCAGTGTTGCCTGCCTGGTCTCCTGAAGTAGTTGCCTGGAAGGTGGGAAAACAGGTGTTGGGTGGAGAAACTGAGTGGCAGGGCCTGGTCACATGACTGTTCAAATAGTTCCATCAAAATCTATTAACTGTTAACTAGGCAGCAGCAAAACATTGCTGATCTTTAAGTGTTTGCTAGATACCACTGTCTTCCCCTCAAGGGTTCAAATCTGCCTTTCAATGGGGTGAATACACCCACCCAAATAGTTTAAATAAGGGTTCCTCTGGCATATTACAAAATCTATGTACAAGGAGGGTTTGTTATAGCTAGTTTCTTTGTATTTGTTGGTTCTAAAACCTACAATTTGTTCCCTGCTTTCCTCAACTCCAATGTCAAAGCATTGGAAGAAGTTGAAAACAAACCGTGCTGTTTCTTGGCACCCATCTCTGAACCAAATGATCCCTTTGATTTGTCAAGTCTGGTTGAGATTACTTGCAACCGCAAGGCGGACTGCAAAGCGTCATCGAAGATGCTGTCACCTAAGAATTTGCTCTGTGCTTCCAGGGCAGGCACATATTGCATGCTGAGCCCTGGCTTGCACACACATGACCAAGTTACCTACCAGTTCCAGCTTTTTCTGCCTATTGCTATTACGCTGTTAAGTGTGCTTCCAGCAAATCTTTTTTTGGGTGGCACTTAACTTTTGTGGCCTCCCCTTTTGTTTTGGAGAGTCAGTCTTGTAAATTCTAGTTGGCTGCCTCCACTATGCATGCTACTAACAGAATGTAAGCAATGCATCACTTATCAGCAGCTCACACTCCTAAAGCTAATCTGTCCTTCCTGTGAAACCTCTATCCAGGAGGTTCCTGTCAATTGTGCTGGAATTCAATCAAGGTAGATGAACAAGACCTCTTTCCCCTATCCCCCCCACCCTGCTGTTCATGCTGAGAAATGGTCCTTTACCGATGGACATTTTAGACCTGGTGGAGAAAAACTTCACAATCCGGGTTAGTGGGATTTGGGAGTTGACACGGCGCAATCTGCTGGTTACTGGTGAGAAGCTCGCCTGTTTGTTCCACGAACAGTCTGTGTGGCAGTCTGGTGTTACACATTTGTGAGAACCTTTTGGTGAAACCTGAACAAGCCACACGCCTTAGCCCCGGTTCCAGACCTCCTTTTCAAACCAGGTGCAGTTTTTACTCTAATGCCGAGGGTCCTGGCTCCTGGACTACCCTCCATCACCCTCGACAGGAATGGGACACTTATTATTATTATTATTTTTTTTTTAATGTTTCAGTTTGACAAACTTTCTCACTCAGTTACAATTCTTTTTAAGATTTTCAAGACAAAAGGGGAAGAAAAAAGGAAAAATAGGGGAAAGAAAAAAAATCAATGTTAAAACAAATATGGATACGTTAGTTCCTTGCTTAGTACTCAAGTCTAAAAAGGACTGTTCGCTTATTCTCTCCACGAGAAAATCTATTTTGACTATTGGGACACTTATCAGTTCATTAGTCAGGCTAAATACCCTAAGGCATTGGTCTGCAAACTTTTTTCTTTGTGGGGCCTAGGTCTGTCCCACACTCGTAGTATGACCCTCCTCTCTAATCCAGGCATCCATAACACTGATAAGTGCTACCAAGTCTGCCCCCCCCCCTCCCCATTGACCCCACACTGGCTAATCACTGTCTTCTACTACGGGAGGGTCCCTAAGTGCCAGCAGTCTAAACTACCCCAGGGACTTCCTAGCTATCACCCTCCACCTTACTCATCCCACATGCCCTCTACCTCATGCCTGGCTATCACATTTCGGAATTTAAGTGATGTGAGAAGAGTCTGCGAGAAGATGGTCTGTGTGGCCAGTTTTCTTTAAACTGCACTTTTGCTGTACAAATCCCACAACATCATGTATGAAGGTGCCTCGACTGTTTGAAATTCACACTGGACAATTCACATTATTACTACAGAGGTCTACCCCTGTGTTGATTTCTTCCCCATGGGTGATTAAAATGTACTCTGCAGTATTGACGATTGGGGTGGGAGGGCGGCTTAACTCTTTCCATATTTAGAAGACTGGCTCGCCAAAGCCCACATAGAGCTTCAGTTTTACTAGTATTTAGAGCGTGTTTGAAAATACCAGGTTGCAGAGACTTGAAATCACATTGAAGAAATCCCAATTTACTCTCAACTTAAACAATTTCTCCAGAGTTCTCTGGAGGGAGTAAATATGCCACAAGTAGTTCCTTTTCAGAGCCACACTGCGCTCTCTGCTAAGGTGATTTCACAGACTTTAGGTACTCGTGGCTTAATGTGTTTGTGCCATCTTTTGCCCAGGGGGAGTGCGGGGGGAATGGTTAAGAGGGAACGACGAAAAAGTGACTTTGTAACAGTAGGTGCTAGTGCTGGGCCTAATGCAGACACAGAAAAGACAATTCACGCCATTTGCACTGCCCTCTCCTAGGTTGCAGCTGAATCTCTTCAGCAGTTCATAAATCCATCTTTCCCCAAATAACAATGACTGATTTTGACTTGTTTGGTTGGGGAGATAATTTCTATCTTCAGCACAATGTGCCACAGTGTCATCTGTACCTCCAGGACGTTAGGGCAACCCTTCTTCCATAGGGGGCTGACTGGGGCAAGGTCTTTATATTTATTTTTATTTATTTTGCATTTTTAAAGCGCTCACACAGCCCGCGGGCATGGAGGGGCTGTTACAGGAATTGTGTGTTTTTTCAGTTGCGTAATTTTTTTTTTTTTGTCTTAGTTGCGTATTTATAACGCGCTTAAACACCCACAGGTTTCTAAACGCAGACCCGGGGATCGAACCTGTGTTGCTTCGTGTCACCTTGCTTCCAAGGCGCGCACGTTGTCGTTAAGCTATCCTCCCGGGACAGCTATCCTCCTGGGACGGGAGGATAGCTGTCCCAAACAGTAGGTACTAGTGCTGGGTATAATGCAGCACTAGTACCTACTGTTAACTATTTGTCCCAAACGGGAGCTAGCATGTCCCTCTAAATGCAAACGGCGATTGTCTACATCAACTGGGCACAGAGATTAACACAAGGCAAAGCCCTCTGTTTCAGAATCTATGTCCGGTTTAGGGTGGAGTGGGGTGCCCTCCCCACACATGTACATGTCACATTCTGAACAGCCAGTTAGCTCTGTTTAGTACTCAAATTAGCAGCTAACCTCGTTTCTGGACGATTTATTTAATGCCCACGGGGATAAGGAGAGAACAGAACATGCATCTAACATACACTACAGTTACTCAAGAAGTACTCCCTCTCGCTGCCCCCACTGGGCATTAAAAACGAGACAACGTGTATAAACATAGGTTTATTTTCGTCATCTCCTTGTTATTCTCACTAAAATATATACTTTCATAGTCGTACAATTCACCAATATCAAAGACCCACTTCCCCTATGTTCCCTCAAACCCCAATTGGACAAGCATCACCTCACAACTTAGATCACCACGTGTTGATTATATTATTAACATGTCACAAAGTCTATCCTCAATGGTTCATCTTCAACTCCTAATCGCCCTGGTGCATTTCAAAGCATATCAATAAACTGGTTCTCCATGAGACAATTTCATATGACATGACATATCACTTCTTACTCCTACCTACTCATAGGTGGCTGAGACAATTCATAAACCACATTTACAAGGCATGAATGAAAAGAGAAAACCTACAACTAGGGTGGCCAGATTTCCAAAATGGAAATCCGGGACGGCCAACAACATAGGACTACCCCAATGCAGCCCATCCATTACCGCCCCTCCCCCAACGTTCCCCCACAACCACCACCCAACACTATTTCCAGCACTTCTCCTCTATAAATTATGTGATCTAAATTGTGCAATTTGGCCTATAAATATTGGCATGTTAAATTCCGGGACCGTCCCAGCAACACCGGGTTGTCTGGTCACCCTTCATTTGTCTTTCAGTGTCATGTAAAGAAGGAAAGAAGTTCTATTTGCAATTACATACATTTCTAAACCTAGCAGAAAAATATATCAAATCCATAAATAAAAGCATCGGACCCTATTTTTCTGATAAAGTGCACAATCTGTATGTGGGACACAAATGCATGCAGAGCCTGGTGCTCCAAATATGCAATTTACATGGGTGGCCTGTGTCCCGACTGTACCCAGCGCAGCAGCTTTCTCATGATTAAGACCGGCTTTTATAATGTTTTCCATAATGGGCCTCTGTGTGTTTTCAGACACTTCAAAATGTAAATATGAGTAGTGAACTTCTGAATAAGTAAAAAGGCTTACTACATTTGGTGGCATTCCTCTTGCCTATGCTAGCTGCAGTTTTCTGCCCACCGCTGTCTATTGATGCCCGCATGGTGATTTTCAATCATTGTTATATTAAACGGAGGCTCAGAGCTCACAACTTTGTCCACAAAAACCTCCAAGCGTCTAGAAAAATCCACAATCTGCATTTTATTTTAGCTTCACCAAAACACCCTCTGTGTGGCAAAAGGTCGAATGTGCTCGCAGCAAATCCGAGCTGCTCTTTGGAAATGGCTGGCAATAGCTTCCATCTTTTTTTTATAAAGGGTCTTGCTACACGCTACTCGTACATATGCAGCACTTATATGCCAATAAGCATTTGCATATATTTCAGGCTATAAAGCGCCTTAATCCACTGTCTTCTATGAGCTATGGAAATAAATGAATATATACTAGCTCAGAAAGTACTGTTCCCCAAAAAGCATTCTTATTCTAGATGAGAAGCTGTATGGCATTACAATTCTAGTGCCTTTCTCGAAGACAGGCTAAATGGTTTCCAAGTACTTCAAGCTGTCCAGGCACTAATCGGCATGACTGATGGACTAGAAAGACTGCTTTACACTTCCAGGTTGCTTGTTTTCGATCTCGCTCAAGCAGTCAAAATCCTCACTTATGGTCTGAGCTCATTGTTCCCACATTTTCTGCTTCATTTGTTCCCCGATTTAGAGTTGTTTGGGAAAAATACATGTCACATGAAGGTATGGATCGAAAGCTCAAAAGTTAGATGCTGACCAACAATGTCTGCAAACAAGGAGACACAAAGTCTCTAATGGTATTATTTTGAGATGCAGCTGCAGGGATGTTTTTTTAAAATCTGGATTTCCCTGTGGCTTACCACCAGGAAGGCAAGGAAAAAGTGGAGGGAACATATTGAGGCAAATTCCAATATGCTCCATTTAAGCAGGAAATAAACCAGGTATTTTCGGAAGCAGCCGGAACCAACTCTGTACTTATTATGCAGAGTGCCCGAGTGTCGAAAGTTTCTGGTGGTTGGTTGCCTCTTAAATTTGCTGGGGGAAAAAAATCCTCCATTCATTTCCTCCTCTACCTCTCACTTATGCTCCTGTAATTTAGGAGGTTTTCTGTCCATAAGTCTGCACACTCCATTCTGGCTTCCCAAATGTGTTTTACTCCACTCCTTGCATAGAAAGCTATATATCTGTTTTCTCAGTTCTTCATCCCTCCTATTCTATTGAAGGCCTTGAAAACATGGGATAAGAAAAACTAGATTACGGCCTCTTTGGTATCTTCTGGGAGAGCAGTTGTACTGTGTCCAGGGACAGAAAATTAAAATGGGAAGGGGCGAGTATGCCAGTGTGCATATAACTCTGCTGTACCTGAAAATGACATCCGATGACTTGCATATTCTCCAGACTGCCTTCTTGGGAATGAGTTTCGGGTGGCTACTCAATTTTTAAAACTGAATACTTCAATACTGAGTTCTTGTTCACCCATTGACAAGATGCTTCAGCTAGTTCAGCACTTACTGTGTGAGATCTCTAGGCCACTGCGTTGACTTCTCGCAAAGCCAACTCAGCCTCTCATCTTTAGAAGATAGTTGAATGAATACTAATTTCGGTTGGGTAATAATTTATATATGACTGTTCAAGTAAGCTATTTGGTGAAAGCACTGCAATTAACGAAATATTATTCTGTTCTATTGACACTTCCATCCCCTGGGATCTGAGTTAGTCACTGATAAAATGTTATCCCTTTAAATCCCGGTTTGCCTTTTATTCCTCATGTGAACTCCTTGGTGAAGGCTGCATGTATTTTCTCTAAGGGTGATGAAATATTTACTTTTGGTTCACACATTAGTTCTTTCTTAGATGATGGGAATTCAGTTTTGGCAGGTCTTCAAACCATTTTGCTCCCCTGCTTGCTGTCTTATTTTTCTCCTTGTTAGAAGTCGCTTGTTAGGTGGTAGGGTAATGCCGCATTGCTTGCCTGACTCCTAAAGCAGTTCACTCTCAGACAGGATGTCTTTTTGCTGAATTGGAGGGAGTGGACGTCTTCATAATAGGGCCATTCTCTGCTTGGAGGTTCCTAACATTTGTAGTACTTCCACCCTGATTTTTCTTTTTTTAGTGCAACAGCAGTGCTGGTGTCGAATCCCTTGCCTCCCACTTTGTTTGGCCTTGGGTCTGTAGCTTTGGCAAATGTTGAAACCAGTGCTTTTTATTTTCATGCTGCTTTATTTTTGTTGTACTTGATACATGAAGTAGACGGTTTGTTTTGTCTATTATATATGTAAATTGTACTGCGCTCTGACCCACTGCACGATATATAAAAAAACTGAAATCTGTCACCATTAATTACTTACCTTCCTGTTCAAGTCTTGTAAACGCAACCTTTCAACGTATTTGAATAGTGCAGTAGAAATGTATTTGTCGAAAAAAGCGGTGAAGACATTTCATGGTTTATTACACTTTTTCTCCAGTGGAAATTAAAGCTAGGTTTTACCCCCGTTATGGCTGTTGGCATCCTGTGACATTTGCCCTTTCATGTTTTAAAATGCTGTTGTGGTACCCATTACCTTGCCAAACTTTATGAAGACTGACCCTTTTTTTTCATAAGATCTACCCCTTTGGCTGAAAGGTGCCCTGCAATCGACAGCGTTACAGATGTTGCAATTTATATTTGGAGAGGGGGTGTGGGAGGGAGCCTTTCAGGAAATCTGACTTTGTTGGTATATGATGGATTTTTCCTGGGTTATAAGACGACTGTTACCAAGTGGGATAGTCTACTCTATTTACAAATCGTACACTATGTGATGATACCTTAACTTTGGTGGTGAGATCCTTCAACGACTTTTCACCCCAGTCTTTCTACAGTGGTATTGGTGAAGAAGCCCCTGTCCCTCACTGCGACGCTGAGTGAGACAGTGTTTCTTGGTGACCCTTGTGGTCCCGAAGCAACTCTGAAATAAGACACAGCTTCCTCATGACCATATCTTCATCTAACTACCCCCCTAATTCCATCTGGCAACAGTGCACTGAAGAAATAAACTACATGCACTGGGTGTGCCGGATGGTTCAGTGAGACTACTGAATCTGGTAAGCTCTTTATCATCCTCTTGAACAACACTAATAAACCAATTTGGAATAGCAACGAAAACAAGTCTCCAACTACAATATGCCAGGTAAAGTGTGTGCTAAAACGATTAACTATAACTTGAGGAAAAATGCCCTCGATAAAAAAATCCCAAGCGAGCACTGCAACACGAGCACGTTCAAAAGGTGGAAATTAAACAGTTGACGAGCTCCCCGCGAAAAAATGAAGGAGCAGGCACCATTAGAGCGTACTTTACATCTGATCCTGTTGACCAGCCTATAGTTGCTCATTGTGTTGAACGCTTGCCTCCACTACAGAAAGAAAGCAATGGAAATAATAACATAACTAATTTATCTGACCCCACACTATCCGCTATTGGCAATAACAAGACACTCTAGCCACAGGAAATCGGCCCGAAAATGAAATAAATTAGTAGATCTTGGTGAGCGAACAAAATAATTTTGTAAATGGAATAGTAAAGAGTGCAATAGTTTCACAAGAGCTAGGTGGCAATGCACAAAAATGTGCAAAGATTGTCAACCACACCTATTCTGTGCCCAGAGGAAGCTGATTCTGGCTCAATTGTTGCTATGCCAACTGTGGAGGCAGCCTATGGGGATGTTCAGGCACAATTATCTGTACGCCAATTTGCCATCAAGGTACTTCTCCGCTTAAGTGGAAAAAACTTGGATGAAGTGACACGAGGCAATGTTAAAACTAGAATCATTCCAGAAGACGGTGATAAAGCACTGGATGAACTTACTGCAGCGGCAGAATTACAAGCTGATGTCTCAGCGCAGAAACAGAGCAATCCCACGGAAATTGCTGCCATGGAAGAGGCCGAGCTTGCAGTAAGTCTGTAACACATCCCAGTTGAAGATGTTGCCATCGAAACATCCACAATTATTTAACCAGCAGGTAATGGTAATGTAGGGAACAGAAACGACAAAAAGCCCAGGCGCAAGCACAGCCTCGGGCTCAAATGGGACTGCCAACTAGGAGGAAAGTACAACTGGCTGAAGCTGAACCACACAAAAGAATAACGAAAAAGGTTAATAAACGAAACAAAAGAATTGGAACCACAGAAGGCACTTTAACAAGCAGGCTGATGAGAGATGGAAGCCTACATGAGAGCTCAGAAATTGAGCCAACTGACATTAGTTACCCCTGTTCAGGATCAAGAAACCAACGGCATGCAGGAGACATCGCTGGAACAGTATATGCCAGCTTGCAGAAATAGGTGGTCGTAAGCAAGATTGCCTGCCATGATTCACATCGGAAATCTCCCCACAGAGGGTAGCATGGTCAGTAAGGACTCTGTGCTCACAATAAAGCAAATTGAGCCGAGCACATCCAAGGTATAATCAACAGATCTGACTTTCTGAATCTGACACGTAAAATACGCCCACTAAATTTTGTATACAAAGGATTTTGATTACTTTGAACCAATTAGAAACTCGCTGCATCAATGTAGCCATTGCTTAACAGTTGAAACTGCTAATTTGTTCAGTGTGCTATCAGGCCATTCGCCACAGCATTCATTCTCCACAGCATTTCACAATTAAACACAAATTGTTGGCATGACGTTGGAGGCTCAAATCTGATGACATTTTAATTCGAGCAATTAAGCAGGTACTTTGGCGTAGGATGTAAACCCCCAAATCGACAAAACTGTTCATCAGGATTGCATATTGACATGGAAGGGCTGAGTCATGACTTTAGTAGCCACACAGGTTGGTGGAGCGGATACATAATTGGGTCAGTGATACTGCTGTCTCACTGCACAGCAGAGCAGCAATTCCTCCTGGTGGCATCTATTGCCATTGGAAAGTATTAGTAGCCATAGTGGTGGCCTCAAAGGATGATTTATGCAGGATACTTTGCGATGTTGAAAGCAACTGTTCTGTGATTGGTACTCCAGTGCACACCTTTACCCTCAGCCACCCACAGTGAATTGCAGCAAAATGTCAATAAACCTGTGTGTCCTGAATAGACAGGTTAAAGTCCGTCCCCATCAAATCAATATTGCAGTCATATGCTTTAAAATGCATAATCCTGTGTGTCCTCCCCCAAAGCCAACTATCAAGGTCGAAGGCTCTATGCAAAATACCTTCTGGACTACCACACTAGTATTTACACTGCCCTTCCAGGTGCCCTATTGCTAATATTACCAGAATTAGAGATTGTCTTGTTTGGGGAGCACTTAGGAAGTATCCTCCCAGCTTCCAGTGAGGCACGAGGTAGATAAAGGGCTTGTTGGCCTCATAGGACCTCTTCCATAACATGTCTGCTCCCAATTGCAGGAGGCCATAACAGTTGAGTTTTGAGTCTTGATATTTACCTTTGGTGAGAGACCACTATGTTTTAACATGTTGTACTTGGGTTAACCTGACTTTCATTCCAAATACAAGGAAACCCTGAGGACATGAATCCTGTATAGGCCTAAGACCCTAAACTGCTTCATGTGTAGGATGCCTAAAATGCACCCTATCCCAGTGTAAAATGCTGTTTGTGTGTTTGCGGTTGGTGGCATGCTATTGTGTGTTTTTTCTAGGTGTGTGCAGCCCTCTTTATCTTGTTAGTTTTGGAATCCATACCTGGACCAATGCTGTGAAGAGGTGCCCAGAGAAGTTTGAATGGAAGATGCCTACTGATTGGGGGAGGTGGGGACTACCAACATTTTGAATGGAAGCACATATTTGGAACCTGAGTTGGCCCTTCACCTCGCAATGTCTGTGTTTAAACCAAGGGTCTCTCAACATACTTTATTGAAGACAACAACAACCCAAGGTTAATGATATGATATTGCATTTATAATGAGGATTCTCTGCTAGGTTTAACCTCCAAAGGATATTCTGCTGAAGTTAAGCTCTGCGAGTGCATGGGGACACCATTATTAAACGAATGACAGAAGACCACCATCCCATTGATTTCTATCTATGTCTGCGCCAGACTAGCTAGGTCGAAAGCTTTTGAATGGCTGTCCTAGGATGCCTGGATGTCAGACTTCCTCCAAACCCCCCACCAACACCGTTTGGTGGCCTCACCTCCTCGTGTTTGGCTCTGCAGACCTCTCAGTGCGACTCTACAATGTCTCTAGCCTGGAGCTGTGAAAATCATCTTGTGAACAGCTACGAAGATTGTCTGTGCCAGGAGGTTGCATCGTTCAGGCGGCGGCACCCCAGTGGCATGCTGCATCATTTATCAGTAATCTGACGCAGGAGGCCAAAGCACCATCCACTTGGACGCTCATTTTTGGTCAGTGATGCCTCAATCCTATTCTACTTGCTCATAATGGTCTAAACTGATTTCTAATAAAGAAGTCTTCAATATAGTCTTGTCCAATAGTGCTCAAATGGCTAAACACTATTTCTCAAAGCTTGCAACCACACCAGCGTATGTTGCCTCCAATCGGCCAGCAACACCCTTCTCCCCATACACACACAATATTGCTGAAAAGTTTAAAAACTGGACACCACAGCATTAAGCAATGTATTATATTGGGTTATTTACATAGCAATCGTTCCCCATTTGTATGGCCTCAATGCGCTTTGTGGTTGGAATGCCCTCAGTGACCATAGTCCATGTGGTGGAGGTTCTGATTTAGATTAACAGATGCTTGTGTGCATTTTCGCCGGTTTAGGACTTGAAGAGTCGGTGTTGGCCAGCTATTCCAAATTTTTCTTTCGTTGCCATTAGCTGTATGCTAGTGGCAGAGGTGTTTCAGTGTGGACGGCTATGTGAACAGCTAGACTGGAAGGGCGTAGCCATAGCTGCATTCTACAGTGCATTGATGTTTGGCCATGCCTGCGTCCTGTGTCCACAGACGTGGTGTAAGGTATACATACCATATGCTTCGATGTAGTTCCGCTGGCGGCGAGGGCGAGTGAGGTTTATTGCAGTGAAAAGTTGCATGAAAAAGCAGAGCCCCAGCAGTCTCCAAAAAGTGGTCCTGACCCAGAGCTCTGTGTGGTGCTTCATACACTTGCCCAACTTTTAACCCAAGACTTTGTGGGCAGGTCTCTGCTGGGGTGGAGAGGCGAGTGCATTGTTATAATTAATTTTGGGGCAAGTTTCTTAAACTTTAGGTGTTGACCCTTGCATGCAGCCCTTTCACTACACTGCAACCATCACCGTTTGGTCAGGAGGAGCTAAAGGGTGGCTGGGGCTGATGCGTTCAGTGCATGGTGAAAGATCGTGGGTCGGTGCCGTAGTTTAAGGAGGTGGCTTGTACAACAAATTGAACGTTGGCAATGCACATGCCTCTCAAACTGACACACCTTAAAAAGGTGCCATTTGTCTGCACCCCCGAGTATTTGCACCCAAGCAACATTGTTCAAGCACCCCTCGATTTCTCATCCCACGTAAAAGATGCACCCCAGGTGTATCTCGTAGCTTGTATGAGATGGTATTGGAGGCTGTTTCAGAGATATATTGATGTTAAGGAGCGCACTCTGCACAACTAGCCCATTGCCACCATTGTCACACATTTGAAGCCGTGTTTAGTCAGCATTTAAAGATGTACCTCGCTCTGCTGTCAGTCAGATCTCGTCATTTCATACAGTTCCACTTTCAGCCAATCGGACGTGAAAGGCCTTAATAGGCCATTGATGACCCTGTACTGGTGAATCTCCTACCTACAAGACATTTCCATCGGTGAAACGCTTTCGGGTTCATAACCAGATCTATTACAGGCTGCCAGAGTCCTTTTCTTCAATTATCAAAGCTTGTTTAAACCTCGATCGTCTGGGTCAACTGAGTTGTTTTCTCCCCTTCCTCCATAAAAACACATGCACCAATTGGTCATTTTTCTCCATGTACCCCTCACGTTGAAGTGCCTGCCTTAACACATGTACTGAACAGCAAACCTAAAATTAACGTCCACCAGATTTCTTTGGCACTCTGATTGCTGAGGATTTGTTACCGGTTATTGATTAGGGGTGGCTGACTGGACGATGTTTGTGCTTCTCACATTTCCCCACTCCTCCTTCAGGCCTTCATTAACAAGCATTTGCACCATGCAAATGGATTTATTTTTAATTTTTTTAATTTTCGATTGGTACGATGATTGTGTTTACACATCAGACATTCTTCCATACATACAAACGCACACACATTCATGTATGTTTCTCTTTTTATACGTTAAAATAGCTTCAGAATGAATTTCTCAGCGGCACTTAAGGAGACATTGGATTTTTTTGTTTTTAAAAAAAAAAAAGTTTTTGTAATTTTTTTTAATTTTACCTTCCTATACAACTACAGAACCATACTTCATAAATCACAGCCGGCTGTCCTCCATTTTCAAAAGAGTCGAATAAAAATGACCTTCAAAAAGCGTGTTCAATCTGGAAGTGACTCTCGAAGCTTATTTGCTTTGACATGTTGGTGCATTCAGCTGGAAGGATCAGATCTCCTGGAACTTTCTAGGTTTAGCGCTTCACCCTCCGTTTTTAGCACGCTGCTAACACACACTGACTTAATGTTTCTGAAAATTACTTTGTGGGTTTGAACAAGAGCACTTGCATGTGTATGGTTCCTGTGGTGAGCCGCATGAAGCCCTCGGGCAAGAATGCCTCTGGTGCTGATTACAAAATACAGGCTCCTCTACGCTACTGTCCCTTTGTCACTCCAGATGGGGGCAGCTGAGCAGATGTGTGAATTGGGCCTATGACATTAATTTGAAGTTCGTGGCCAAACCAACATTTCTACCACCCTTAGCCTAGCAATAACACGTGGTGCATTTTACTATGATACATTTTGCAACATTTTCATCCTTTATAGCTCCCCAATATAGTAAATCAAAATGCTTCCCACATCTATGAAAATGTTTACCGGTATTGCTAATTGAATGTCTCGACTTCTACATCATGTTAGGCCAGAAACCCTCTGTGTTCTCCATCCTAATAACCAGATGCCTACACGGTCTCCAAATATTTAGAGCTACAGCTCCCATGATCCATCACATGAATTATGCTGGCTGGGTTTGATGGAGCTGTAGTCCAAAACACCTGGAGGGCCAAAGGTTGCAGATCCCTGCACTTTACTGTAGACCTTAGTGTTTACTTCCCTTGGCTGGAACACCATTAGCCATAGAACACATATAATCAATGCTTAAAGGCCTCCTCACCTTTGGCCACATTTTAACCAGGAGTTGCTGCGCTACTTGATAACCTTTATTGCAAAAATGAGAAAAATAAAAGCCCAAGTCAGACCACAAAAGCATGAAAATAAGTAAAGTAATATTCCGATTTAAAATAACCTTAAATCTAACAAGCTTGCTAAGGTTCGCTAAACAAAACAATTAAGTTCTCTATTCTTCCTCTGCTGGTTACCTTCTGTGGGCATCCCTCCAGCACGATATTGCAGTACACAAACTGCGTTCAAGGTATGCGTATCTTTTGATCCTCCAATTCACTAAACATTTGCGATTTGCAATTTCAAATTGGCTGATAATTGCCCTCAAGAAGCACACGAGCCTCAGCTGGATACTTTCATGGCGTGTGACCCTCAAACATGGCGCAGTGCATCCAGTTCAATCAAATATCTGCTGATTACTCAGTAAGCCTGGATGAGAATCTGACATTTTGAGAGCATAGAAATTCACCACCATCTTTGGTACTGATGAACTTAAGCACTGCATAATTTTAAGAGCACTGTTGGGCCACGACTGCAGTAAGAACGAACTACAGATGTGTAGTTTTACATGCAGCAAGAAACGTTTTAAAAAAAATGATTAAATACCCAATATTGATCATCTTAAGTCGTTGAAGGAGGCGAAAGGTCCATATTGTGTGACCCTCTTAAAATCAATTTAACTTTTGTTGTAACCAACTTTTACATGATTTGCTTTTTATAGTCTCCCATCTGTTTATTCATGTTTTAAACCCCATTTACTGATTTTTATTTTAAACAAAATGGAGCCCAAGTTATTTGTTTTTTGTTCTTTCATCAAAGATTGCATTTCCACAAGGCGAGCAACAAACGGCAGTCCCTCACTGGCTGTAAACCGATCCTTCGTCTCCATTTGCCCAGTAGTGTGTATGGACCGATCTCATATTGCCCAAGGTGGCTAGTCTCTGCATGACCAGGAAGACCTGGCTGGGCTATACAGTTCTCAGGATGAATGCTTACCCCCACCCCACCATGCGCTCGGCAACCGCAGCACTAGTGAGCCAAAGCAAATTGCATGCCACAGCAGTTACAGTGGATGATTTGCTGGTGAGGTGGGCATTTTTCACATTTTCTTGCTCCAGTACAGATTACACATCCTAAGAGGTCTTCACTACTGATTGCTAGTCCTTCCTGCACTTTATCCATTTTTTCTGGTATTTACATATGAAGTATGAAACTACTTGTTTGCATCTTTTTGTTTTAGCAGTAAAAACCGACAACTGTGCCCCTTAACTTTACTGCCTTGGTCAACCTATATCAATTTCTGTGCAAAGCATGCCGTTATAGCTTTGTCTTCCTCTGGAGGTATGTGGTCCGGGTTTTCACAATGCATACTGCTCTGCATTTTCCTACGGTATTGATCTACTGAGAAAGCAAATGAGGGCTAGACACGACCTTGAGAGAATTTGCAATCATTCAGGGAGTTTGCCAGCTTGGCTGGATCTAAAAGGTCCTCATTGAACACCAATATTGTGACTGGTATGCAACTGAATTGGATCATGTTCTTGCTGTAGAAGCAAGACTTCCGTGGCCAAGATGGACATTGCGTTGGCACGGAGTCGGTCTCCTTTAAAAACCCCTGATGCACACGAACTGTCACTTGCATGACTGTGGGCCGCTCCTAGCAGTTCAGTTTTTATAAGGTTGTCCTTGCCTTTTGTTGTCTTTGCAGGTTCCCAAGTTGCTGGGTATCCTCGCCGCCATGCTGAGGGCCCAGAAGCCAGATACGTCAGCTTAAAAAGGACAATGTCTAGCAGCTGCGTGAGTTTAACTTGTTTTATTGGGCTTTTTCTGCTGGGTTTTTTCTCTTCATTGGTGTGTTTAGGTTCCACTGCATGAAGGCTGTTGTAGACCTGCTACAGCTACACAAATTATCGAATTATTTAGTGCTTTCCGTTGCCGAAGTCTTTGTGCCATTCTGTTGGCAAATTAAAACCTTTCCATCCAAGCAACATGATTTCATGCATAAACCTGTACGCGTTTCAGGCCCGGTTCAGAATTCGACTTTACAAAGAGGAAAGGGCAAAATCTGAATGCTTGAACCTTTTAACATGTTAATCCTCTGCACAATGATTTAAAACCAAGAGGAACCTTAAGCTCTTTGGTCCATTAGAGAAGCACATTTAAAGTCTTCCTATGTAATTGAAGGGAAGATTTTTTTTTTCTTCTCCGACAGCAACTGCTTAATCGGGCCCCACCAGAGAGGCATCTGGAAAACCAAAGTGGCTATTGTGAACAGTCGGCATAACCAAAGTAATTCCTCTGCACTCTTGCTGCCTTTCTGCAGCGAGGACAGAACTGCGATAAGGGTTTGAATACAAATTGAGCTCTATGAAAAATATACCGGGTGAACATTACCCCATCAGACCTGTAAGACTGGCCTCGTCAACTGGAATGTGCATCTACAACATTTTAGTCCATGAAATTGCTCTGATCACAAACATGTGCTGCTTTATTATAAGGCTGTGTTTTTAAACATGGTTATTTAAATGGCATTCCTCATGTTTTGTACTTGGGTTGGTAAACATTTTTCCACATAGACTAGTTTTTTTTAAAGGCTGCATTCTAATAAAAGCACCCATAGCCATTTATGCCGAGCTGCAATGTTGCAATTTCAGCTGTAGTCTATCTTGAAAGTTTCATTACATAAGGTTTGGGACTGGTGGGGTCTCTTGCCCCTTTTTTTTGGTCTGTTTTCCTGCTTTTCCCCTCTTGTAACCTAGTGAGGATATGTCTGCACAACCAGGCAGGACCGAAGCACGTCTAATATGTTTCAAATATTTTTTTTATTGTGACTAGTGTGTTGCATTCCAATGCACAGACCCCATCATAAACATCACCATCCACTTCACCTTATCCCCATGTCTTTGGTGAAAAGGCAGCTTCGGAAGGTGTTTGGTTAACATGGTCTTCCGTTTTTGTCTCCGCAGTGACTTGTAATCGCCTTGGACAAAGGAAGTTTTCTTCACTTTTTTTCATTTTTTAAAATTGTTTTTTTAGCCTCTGATCCCTCGCTTTATGCCATATAAGACTGACTTCATGAAATACGCAGTGATTTGTGACAGAAAATTCACTGTAGCTGTGAAATTAATGGGGAAATCTTTACATATTACTGTTAATGACTTCAATTCAGCAGTCCCACTAAGTCAGTGCCTCATCTGGAACGCCCAAGGGAAGCCCTTATTTATATATTTTTATGACAAGTTATACTCTGGATGATAAACCCTTATATAACACCCCTCTCTTTGAATCCCCCTGACCTCACTGAGCCAAGAAGTAGGTTTGTTTTGCAATTTAAAAGATTTATTTGAAAAATTAAAATATATATATCTATCTATATATATCACACTTTTATAATTTAATATTTGATCTCACACTTAAGAATATGACAGTGATCAACAATGGATAATACAATTGTACGCTTATTTAATGACTTAGGAGTTGGTATAGGAAGGAAAAGGTAACGGAGTGCTTTTATGGTCTCAAGGAAAAACAATGATGGAAAGAATGCAGTACAGAAATAAACTGATAGGGTTTCACAAGAGATAATGTTCCCTTTTCCCCTGGTGGCAATTCACTCCCCCCGCCCCCTATGCAATATAAGGAGATGGAAGGAGAGCACACAATTCAGGAATACAAACAAAATGCAATACAAAGTTCTAGTTCCCCCCAGCGAGCTTAGAGGAAAACAGGTAAGATTTTAAAGCAGGCAAATCCTTTTAAATGTGGTGGTAATGAAGTAAAATATGCTAAAAATGCTTTTAATTCCCTATAGGAGGTTCAGGGTAGGTGATAGCTATTTAAGATTAGTTCAAGTCACACTTGCGATGCTCAATGAGAGATGCTCAATGAGGGATTAGCAGGTTGAAAACGAATGTTGGCAGGAGCTAATTGGACCATATCCCAAATCGTGGCACTTTTTCCGAGTGCGTCGATCGCGATTACGGAGAAAGGTATAAGGAGTAGCAAAGTTGGTTTAGAGCTTGTTGGAAAGCTTAGAATCTTAGCTTTAAAATGAAAGTTAAATCTCGTTCCTAGCACACGCGATTCCAGAGATACGGATGATTTTGTGGAGATAGTTTCTCAAAATGAAAGTAAACTTCAGAATGACAAAATGACACTTTTACAGCTTTGAAATGACAGAATGAACACACAATTCCTATGATGCAGTTCTGGACAGGTTCAAATGTTTTGAATCAGATTATTTTAAACAAAGAGATTGGTTCTGGCACACTTCTAGCGGAGTACACACACTATAAATTTGAAATAGGCCGTCATGGTCTGGTCAGGTTTGGATTGGACTTCTGGCGGCTTCTGGTACTGGTTCTGCTCACAGCGATCTGGTCTGGGTCTCTGGCGGTTCTTCACAGCGGTCTGGTCTCTCTGGTTCTGGTCTCTCTGGATACAGCACGCTTTCTGGGTCTGGATATGGTTCTGGCCCAAGGTTCTAACCAGAATCAAACCGCTCGCTCGGCTATTGAATAGTTTGGTTGTAATAGATTTGGAGGCCTGCTGAAGAGGATTCAGCTTGTGGATGGGCCCCTGCTTTAAGTTCTGGCTTGATTCTGGATCTATCTGGAGTTGAGTTCTTAATTTTGAAGTCGTCCGGCATAATGCTTTGCAAGAAAGTGGAAAGTGAGTCTTGCCTGTCCAAAGCAGTCTCTTTTTATGTGTTTTGAAAGTGGGTGGGTCGGCTCATTCTGCATGCCCAACCCTCTCATGATTTGATAGGTCAAGGATTCTGTGTTACCTGATTTGAGAAGGGATAGTGTGTCAGAGTGAGTCATCATTTTACAATCTATTGAAGAAACGCCCCTTTGCTTTTACTTGGAAAAATCAATTTTTACCCAAAACACATATTTCCCAGATACAGTTTGTTGAAATTACATGTACACATTGCAGATGAATTAAGGTACATTCTTGCCCAACTCTCTTTCTAAGAGCTTGGGTTAAGAATTGACAACATTTTGTGCTTTTTAGTGACTTTCGCCATATTGGTTTTTCCTCAATATTTACAGGGACCTGCACCCCTTCCCTGAGAATATTACAGTAATTTACTATGTCCCTAGCATAAACCCTGTGTCTGCAATATTAATAGCGGGGTTCGGTCCCAGAACACCGCACAAAGTGGAGTTTGGTCTCAAATCGTGAGGGCATTTTCCATATTAAGGACCCCCAAATTGTACATTTCTGTGAGCTTAATACAAGATTTTATAAACAATTTAATCAAACCTACATTTGCCCTTAATTGAATTCACATACCAGTCTGGGCCGCCCCCCAGAACTTGGTGAGTCAGATCACAGGCCTCTCCTTCTTGGCAGGGCAGCTGTGGACAGTTGCACCCTAATCTGCATTTCTATTCAATTGAAAGGGTCTATTGTGTTGTGTCCTGCAGGCTGCAGGAGAAACTCCTCCCTCTCAATCAACAGGGCCATTTGATATCCTGGGCTGTTGTGTGGGTCTCTGAACTGTTAATTGAATCAGACTGCCTTCTGGGAAAGCAGGTGTTAAGAATTTTCATTAATCAGCAAGCCTTTGAAGTCCCAGCTAGCTCTGGATCCTTCTGCAACTCCTGAAATACATAGAATAGGAGAAATACAGTTCTCCTATCAAAGTTTAGATCGCGAGCGCCGGCTAGTGTCCAATGCCAGTGCTGCACCTATTTTTGACAGCTGTCTTGAATTAATACAGTTAAAAAAGAAAGGCTTTTACTTGATAGTATATGATCCTTGCTTGACATGGCATTGATGTGGATCTGCAGTAGAGTAAAGTAGAACAATCAAACAGAGTTGGATTTTTGTTTGGTGGTTTTGGGCCCATGATCTTAGCAATTCTTGACATTAATAAAAATGGATTTTGAACAGAACCATCTTTCTTTGCACTGGTGGGTGGCAGGTTAGGGGACCATTTTTGGTGTGCGCAAAACTGTGCGCGTCTCCTGGATTCTGGCGCAAATGTGGGCTTTTCCGCCATCTTGGATTTTCTAAGCCCACAGCACCAAATGTTGCAGCATAATAACAGATACCCAACAGTACCTATGATATATATTTTTTTTTTTCCTCCTGTGGGTTGGTAAAGCAGTCTTCGAGGATGCAGCAGCTCCTTTCACTTTTGGTTTGAAGGGTGCCGACACTGCTTTGGGACTTGTAAACACCCGATTAAGGGAAACTCCACCCTGACACACCCACACATTTATACCTTTTGTAGGGAAACTTCCTGGTTCTTGGACTGGAGCCCATGCAGGATTGGATACTTTTTTCAACAGAAGCTTATGAAGGTATCACTGAGAGGGGCTTCAGCATAGTAGCCATTGAGGTACAAGAATCTTGCCTTTTATTAGATGCCTTCAGGTTTTGGCTCTTTGTAAACTGCCTGACAGTGCCTGACCTACCCTAACACAACCAACACAATGCACTGGGAGTCCACTTGACCCCCTCCCAGTTCCCTGTACCAAACTAGAAACACTAACGGTGCCCTAGACCTTCCTCTGGAATTAAATGGGTAGACCCAATGTGCCAGCTGTGTATAGCATGAAGTTGAACACCTTAAAATCCTTGTTTGACCTCTCTGCCAGTCCTCTACCATGGGAATATACTTGACTTGCCCATTGGCCTTGGGTTAGATTTTGGTTGGTACAAAGGTATGGTTCTTACCTGTTAAATTGTAATGTCTCAAAGTATTTCTGTATGTGCCTCCAGCACAAATACTTTAGTACACAACTATAAGATACTGTAACACTTCTGCTTCAGTTTTCGTTAGACTTGATGCATCCAACTTTAGAGCGAAGGTTTTGTTTTGATGGAAATCGTTCACCCTTTCCTCCTTTACCACCACCTCAACTACGGTTCTTAACAAATGATCAAGTTACAAGGGTCCTTATCAGGGGTGGACTTATCAGGGGCAAACTCCCCCGGGAAATTTTCCCCTCTAAATACATATTGGAACATCGAGAACAGTTTGTGCCGTTCCTTTGTCGGTTTGTCGGCTCTTCCTTTCGTACTGGCTCCATTCCCCATTCCATTAATAATGTGGCTGTTAACCCCCTGCTAAAAAAAAACGGGTTTGGACCCGTTGGATGCGGCTAACATAAGACCCATCACAAATGTTATTCATTCTTAAACTTATCGATGAGGCAGTTACTACACAGCTGCAATCCTACGTACTTAACACTGGTAAATTGCATGTGAAGCAATCGGGCTTCCGGAGCTTCCATGGAACTGAGACCGCATTGTCGGATTTACGAACACATAAGCTTGGTAAACTGGAACACAGCAAGTCGGGGCTTCTGATGCTATTAGACCTACCGGAAGCCTTCGACTTGCTGGACCATAAAATTCTGCTCAATAGGATGGCGACTGTTGGCGGACTCTCCAATAATGCCATCACTTGGCTCAGATCCTTTTTTGAGGGTCGCCAGTCACGCGTCTATTGGGGTGACTGTGCCTCTGAGCCACAGATTATAACATATGGAGTTCCCCAGGGGGCATGTCTCTCCCCCTGTTCAACATTTATATTTTTCCCTTGTGTGTTGAGTTGGAATCTCTGGGGATCTTTTTCTGTAATTATGCAGCTGACTTTCAATTGGTACTGAGCATAACCGGGAACGACGATGTTGACCAACAAACGGTAGCTAAAGGATACAACGTCATAAAAACATGGATGTCAGCAAATTGGGTTTGCTTAAATGCTGCTAAAACCGAGCTGATGCTCTTCGGTTCTCAGCACGCTCAATCTAAACTAAGCCAAAAATATAGCTGCTTGCCTATAGAAGGCATCCAAATCAAAATTGTGAAGACCTTGGGCACCTACATGGAGGAAAGTCTTAATAGCGAGGCACATGTCACAGCCATCTCTACCAACACTAACTACCACCTAAAGGTACTTCGACAAGTAGCCCCGTTAATATCGGTGGAAAACCGTGCGAAACTAATAAGAACAGTAATACTGCCATGTGTGGACTACTGTAACGTGTTATTGGGAGGAGCCAATAAGGCCTATATCCAACAGTTGCAGAAGACACAAAATGCAGCTGTGAGAATCATCTTTCAGATGAAAAGTTCTGAACCCACTAGTGCTGCAAGGAAAAAACTCCACTGGCTCCCAGTGGCAGCCTGTATTCAATTTAAATTGCTCACTACATGCCACAAATGTATCTTTGGAAATGCTCCTCTATACTTGAAGGAGAAGATTAGCATCTATCAACCGAAGAGAAGCTTAAGATCTTCGGAAGGCTCTCTGCTGGTACTACCACGGATAAAAAGATCCCGTGGATTAGGGCGGGCCTTCCCTGTTCAGGGTGCCCAAGCCTGGAATTCCCTTCCATCACAGATACACAAGATGCAGGATCATCTTGCCTTGCGCAAACAGTTGAAGACAATTCTGTTTAGCTAGGATAAATCTCCAGTTTTATTTCCGTTCTACTTCTGTCTCTCGGCGCCTGGATGCCTGTGGGCTTTGGCGCGTTACAAATTCGACTAACAGAACATAACATAACTGGGAACCAAAGGCCTTGGGAATAATCTTCAAAATTGCCCCATATTAACCATTTCCATCAAGCCCAAGACTATTGTGATGAGAATGTGGATATAAAATGGGTTACCACAGAAGAGGTGCATGGACCTACCAGGAAATCTTGAGTTCCCTACTGGCCAGCCCACCACCAGCCTGTCTCGGTTTATTACGCAGTCACACTCAACTCAGGGAGTTCCTGTCCCCATAATGGATGTGGCGCACAACAGAGCACTATGATTTTAATTCCGGTTCTATTTGGTAAGGCCTCCAACCTGTATCTCACCCAACCCCGACAAATACCTGGTACCACAATGGACTAGGAACCAGGCCGGTGTGTAGTAAGAATATAGATTTATTAATTTATTTAAGCCATATTTGAACAATAAACTATCAGCCACCAATGTTGTGGCATCACAAGAACAAAACTAAATTCAGTAATGGCAGCAACACAGAGATACCACTGAGATATGCAGTCACAATTTCCCGCAGCTTTCTTTTCAAAGCACCCACCAATACAGAAAAAGAAAAATTCATGACAGTGATTTGGTTATAAGACTTTTTCACCCAGCGACCCCCCCCCCTCCAAATATCAATTAGATTGCACCCCTCTGAATTGAAGGCTAGTGGCAGAGAGTGGGAACACAATGGGAACATCGTTTTGGGATTCTGATAAAATGAACTTTTTGGAAAAGGATTCAAGTGGCAAAATGTTTGTTTACTTATTACCACAGATGCAATATGAGGAAAAGAAAAGCAATGCGAACATTTGTTTTGCTACACCTAAAAAGAACAGGCAGGGCTATGTCATTTTGATAAGAATACAATGGGAACAATGGGGCAACTACATTTTGCACCCTGCACACTCGCGTAGAAACAGGGTTTTGGGATTAATGTATTTGGCAAATCTTTGTCTATACTGGCTCAAAACGCACTGGAAGAGCTTGTTGGTTTTCGAATGCCAGCAAAAAAAATCCCATGATTACTATAGGGGAATTAATTGAATTACTTTAATTTAAATGCACAAAGTATCTACACAGACAAACAGGATATTTTGCTATGAGGAAAAAACAAAAACAATGCTTGAAAATGCAGGGCCTAAACAATCTATGGTTTTGGTGATGGTTTTACTTACAGGAGAGGACTGGTAATGGGTATCCGGGAACACCAGGGCACCCCTGGGACAGCAAGAGTGGCAGTCAATGATGGAACCCTCTAGCTCATCCAAGGGGTCCCAGTCAGCTTCTGTGTCTCCTGGTCCCTGTCTCCAATGCAAGATTTGGGGCCTCTATGCTTGGGTGTTTCTCGCAGGAGTTCAGCAGCAGGTTACCTCCCAGAATAAGTGGAAAAAGCCCAGTTCTAATGCAAACTGACATCACAAACTTGTCATGATTCCCGCAAAAGTGATTGGTTGGTTGGGTTTCTCTACCCACTTCCCACCTGTGTGCTAATAGGACAAGGAGATGAGGGGGTGTGAGTTAGGAAAGCTGTGGGAGGAGAAAGCTTTGTCATCCCAACTTGACATGTGGGCTCGGCCTGTGTAGAGTGAAAATATACCACAACATGGCAAGTACCCTCATTTTTCAAATCTTTACATGTATGAATATATTTTTAAGCACTACATTTTATGGAAAATCAGATGATGCTAATCTGAGGTTGATGATCCCTTCCTATGCAGAGATACATTTTTTCTTAATTTACTCAGAACCCTTATCAGTGAGAAATCTGCCACTTCATAGTGCCCATGTTCATCATTTTCTACACGCTCACAGCAACATTCAAATCTCTCGGAATCAAGTGAAGGCCGCATCAAATTTTCACTAATAACTTGAGTTATGTTTATCACACAAACATCGTTTTACGATGGTTCAAAGGGGGTTACTGTCACCTTTTTTAATAATAGACTGGAATGACCGTCTTCATATACGCTGCCCTTTTCATGCAATAATATGTATTTGTTTAACTCTATTCCAGCCTTTTCCTTTGTTCTCTTAAGTTGCATTTACCCTTAAGCATGTTTTCAACCAGAGGCTGGCTCATGTTTATGTTCGCCTCCCCCTTCAAGGCCTGTAATGGCCCGGATTGCAACTCTAATGGGCATTTGATGGGAATTGTGACCTCAAGGCCACTTCTGCTGAAAGAACAGGCGTGGACCTATCTGTTTACACTGTGGTTTAAAACTAAGCAGGGTTTCTTTCTATATTTTTAAGCAATGGCCCTGATTGATGGTTGACAACCAGACCTCCCTTTACAAGATCAGCATAGGAAAGGTCTTGGAGGTTAAGTTTCACATTTAAGAGAAATGACCGGCTGCATGCAACATTCTGCAAAAAATGGCTTTAAATTCACACAAGATGCATTTTCATGACATTTTATATAAGGCACCTGGGCTTTATAGCCAGGTCTCACAGTTGAAAAATATGACAATCACTTCTGGATTGGCCATATGTATAGGGCAGTTATTTGAGAAAACCATGTTAAAACTCTGAAAGTCTAGTAAGCACTTCTCTTAGTATACTGTCATTTGCATGAGGAAAAAGGAAGTTTTTATTTCTTATAATTGCAATGAGCTTGGTTTCACTTTAGATGACTGGAACACAATCTGGTATTCTATTGAAGATAATGTACGCGCTGCTGTCTCTTTAAGTAAAAGTGCAGCTCTCCATGGATTGAGTAAAACAGCCTCGTCAGCCACATGTCTGTCTTTTCCTTGCTGAAATGCATTGCATATATCTTCACTTTTGGGATTTAAGCCCACTTTCTTTCCTTTGAGATTTAATCCTGTTTTGGTTCATTAGGCCTCATGTATGACATCACCATTTCTGTGCATGCCTTATAGTTATTCCAGATATGCCTCTCCAACAGGACCTCCATCGCTAACTGTAAAACAGGGGTGTATACAAACCCAGATATGCCTTATTTGAATATTGTGTTCTTGTATAATATGGTACAATAGAAATCCATGCAAGATTTTGACGAGTAAACCCCTAAAAACATTCCTGCATAGGACTTCATTAGAATGGCTTAACAATGTCGGGAACTGGAATCAGCCATTGAACCTTCTTTAGTTGAACAATCCCTACTCGGATGTGAACCTTTAAGTCCCAAGACCCTAAATTGGAGTGCCATAAAGACGAGCTGTCCTGCCCGACAACGAAGTCCCATTCTGACTGAGGAGGTTAAGGCATGGGGGAAACCAAGGCAGAAAACCAATCCAAATGCTGCTTCTGCCCTTCAACAGTTTTAATGTTGTGACAGTTGTGCCCTGCGTTGACTTTCAAATTTGGGGTACTTTGAATACATTGGACAACTGTAATTTCTCTGAGGTAGTAGAAGACATAGCTTGCTGGTTTTAGGGTGGAAAAGAGGCTCTTGCTTCTAGAGTTGTGAACACTTTGGTGGGAATAAGGCATGCCTGTCTAGGCAAGTTACCATTAGACCAAGACACTTGGGACAACGTTGTTTACTTGCCTTTTGATAGCAAGGCACCTTTTGTACTTTCTACCAACACGTTTTACAGAAATCCAAACAACTGGGGGTCATATCTCAGATTGATTAGTATCCTATTTGATAACTCTGCCATATGCTGAAACTTCAATGCATTAAAAGCCTCGGAAGGTTGCTATAGAATCCAGTGCCAACAGCACCTCCAAGAAACACTGGTACCATTCAACTCATAATCTGCTCTTCCTGACGCTAAGGGAATATTAGACTGGTTTTCATTAAGAAGGGAATAACTCCCATTGTCGGATCATATATTCCTGGTAAGTGGAAGTGTGTTGTTGCATTAGTCAGTCACCCACCTGCACCTTCAAATAACACTGTTGCTCCCCCTGCTTCTCTAACATTGGTTCTACCCTTAAACACCTCCAAACATCTCCAGCTATACTTCAGATAATTGAGGCTCAGTCAGCTCCTAACCTAAATTTGGTCCCAGCTTGGCCTAATGGCCAGTGCTCTTTAGACCCATTATCTATGCAGTTTATGAACATTGGAAGAATCTTTTCTTTCACATGCTATTTCTGGGTTGGCCATTGAAGATGGATGACTTGCTCAGTGGATCGCCAATATTTCTTCCTGGCCAATCCTGAATGTATGCACTTTCCAGTACCAATTCTGTGATCTTCTTTTCCGATTGAATGCAACTCCAAAGTCTTGTGTTGATGCATCTGTCATCTTAAAATATCACTTGATGGCTGGCTAATTTGGACTCTGCAAAAGGTTTACATTCTAAAACTTCAGTCATCTGTCCTACACCCCATTCAGAAGATTCAATTCATGAAATCAGTCATGCACCAAGGGACTGGATTATTCTGTTCAGAACGCTGCCTCGCAGTTTATCATAAAACTCACCACAGCTTGCACTTTTCAGACCTACGCTTCATGACTTGTACATTGATGCCATCTTTCCACATTTGAGAATGGGACCTTTGCAGTAACATGTGGTAAACTGGAACTAGTCTATGTAGTCTTAGATCAAGAAGATCGAAATTCCATCTTTGTAAGTTATCTCTCCAATATCCTATCCTCCCCTACATCGGATCTTTGGCACAACCGATTCTGTCTTTGGGGCAAGGAGAGTAACATTGTCTGGACGTGAAAACCCATCTCTTTGGCATCTCCAGAACCTACCTGGGATGAAATGGCTAGTGCTCTGCAGGAGTACAGGGATGAGTAGTGACTTAACTACCTGCTGTCCCACACCTCTATCAGCAGTAATCTTGCTAAAGGCAAAACGGGAACAGCCCAAAAAGTATACCTCCCTCATCATTTGTGGTAGTGCAGGGTGCACCTTCAGGAGGGGTGTGAGCTGATAACAGGAACACCCCAAACTAAAGTACAATGGTCAAGATTTAAGGTATGCCTTAGCAGAGAGATATTGCATGAACCTCCATCATCAAAGTGTCAAGCAATGTACTAACGAGTCCATTGGGCAAGACATTTTCGGAAGCTAATCTTACACTTGATGATCTCAAGATTGCTGTACTCGATCTATGAATTCAAATGCATGCACATTCAATACAATGGCATGGGGCGTGAACCGACCTGAGTCACTATTCCAACTAACAGACTTGCACTATTTCCACCCATAGAGATACAGGGATCACCTGGATGTCCAGACACAACACTTTGCATCATTTTTCCACAGTCATTCAGACATTCATCTGACACTGCACCAGCCCCACCTGCCTCTCTAAAGCAATGAATTGTTCCCATACTCCCTCCAACCCAGCCCCGTCTGCGTCAAAATACCCCAGCTGAAAAGCTCCCCAGAAACTTGTCAGGGTCCCTGTCCATAGTCAATCCTGATCTGGTATTTGACAGCAAGTTGCCACACTGGGCTCCAAGGGTCACGGGCCTAAAACAGAAACTGGTTATATACCCCGTCTTTCAGACTGCTAGAGGCACATGCCTGATATGTTGACTATGCTACCAATGTTCTTGTAAAGGGACTGGCCTGACATACCGAGCTTCAACTGGACTGCACATACAATGACTGACACTTAATCACCCTCCCCTAGCTTCCTGAGAGCCCTCTAGCCGGATGGGGAGCTGTTTTGCTTTTTTTTTTTCCCCCCCTGCTCTTCAGTTTCACTGACCCCTACCTCACTTAACTGTGTACCATTTAGACCTTGAAGATTGCAATGTGTGGGGGAGTTGAACAACCAAAACATGTCTTTGAGCAAAACTACAAATCCGGTACAGACCGGCACAGATAACTGGGCATTTGCAGTAGGGGCTATGTAAGCTGTAATGCTGTGATGTTTTCAAAGTTTTGTTCCATCTCTGCTTGAGGAAGAGGAGACATTCCATGAAAGCTTATGCAAAATAAATGACTTTGTGAGCCTAATTAAGTTATCGACTAGTTTTATTCTTCTGGATCAACATTCTGTTCAACCCTTTGGCTAACACAGTACAAGCAAAATTAGTTTCAACTGAACAATACCATGAACATCACTAACTGCAAAACAATAGCAAAACCTACGCTTGTAGTAAAAAAAAAAAAACCCACAGAGAATAGACATGTTCAAAAGAAAAGAGTAGGGACTTTCAGGCACTTAATTGGCACAGCATCAGCTTTCAAAAAAGTCTTTGGAAGGAAAGGATTGGGAAGGCGGGCCAAAAAGTCACTACTGTCCCAACATTTGGACAGGGGGGGGAAGAGGGCCTTTTCACAGTACCTTTTTATTATAGTCTTTGGGGCACAAAAGTATTGAGGTAGGCTTTCTGCTGTTGAGCCTGGCCTTTGGGTGCTTTCGGCATTGGGGTTGGTTTCAAGCCAAGGAGCCACAGTAGCAGGTCATGTGATGCAGTTCTATTTAGCAACAGCTTGCAGCTCAAAGATGCTGAGGACAGCGGGCAATGTCTGGTCGGTGGAGCGCCTTGAAACACTTGTGTATAGGCGCGTTATAAATGCCATATCATATCATGGCATCCGGGTACAGCATTGGATTGGATCTCAAAGATGCTGGCGACCAGGGGTTGTGAGTTGGGGGCATTACAAGACTTAATGGGTCTCAGTTGTTGATCCATGCCAAAGTTCTACCTTCTCTGCATCTGAGATGCAAGGTGCTTGGGAGGCATGTTCAGAGAGACGGTTCTTGTGCAGCAGCTTAGACAGTGCATCTATGAACCACGTTGATTCCAGCTTTGGCACATTCAACAGAGTATTAGGGGTCACTGCCTTGGTACTGTGGAGTCCCAATCCAAGGGCACCAGAACACAGCAAGGGTTTCCTTTACCTCTATGGAGTCTCATGGTTTATTCTTGTATTTATTGTTTCCTTTTTAGGCACTAGTGCAATAAGAAAATACTGTTTAAAAGCACCCACAAGGCAGGGATGAAGCAAGGGTGGTAAATAAATTAAAAACACAATGTTTAAGAGCAGAGGGGGGGAACAAAGTGGTGGTGGAAAGGTAAAAGGGATGAACCTACTATGCCTTGTGAGTATTCAGAACGTGCATGTGCATCCACAGGGAGTCTTGGTCCAACAGCATTCACCCCCAGTGTTCTCTGGAGATGGGTTGGGGCAGAGCTCTCCTCTGCCTTGGAGGCCTTCTAGCTTAATTTCCCTGGCATAAGACTTTGGGATAAACTGTATCCCCAACAGATGTCCAGTAAATTATTTAATATAGAGAGAAATCCAGGAATGAGGGGGTGTGCCTCTCCTTTATATAGGAAAAATGCACAGGGGATTGGTAGGAAGCAATTCTGATGCAAACGGTCCAATCCTAGTCGTACAAGTGCCCTTTGTCTTATGACCTCACACCCAGAGTACCATGCTTTCACGAAATGGAGAGGAAAGGAAAAGGAAGAGCACCGAAACCAAGATGGTGGGACCCTCTTCAGACATAACCTTCCACTCTGGCTACTCTAAGCGCACACTTCCCCATGTCTGCTAGCTTTTAAAGGCGTCCATTGAGCAGCATCCTGGTGTGATGCAGCTTTGTCAGTGCTGATTTTTGAATCTGGGTTCCTGGGGGAAGTTGCTGTGTCCTGAACAAAAGGTGGGGTGTTTCCTGCTCCAGAATCAATGGAACAGCACCCTGGCTATTGCTCTACATGGCTGCTGTGTGGACAGTCCGCCTAGACACCAAGATAAAGAAGTCCTGTCAGTTGCGCCCTGCACAGTTGACACTGGTATGATATCGGGTAGTGGATTTTTAATTGTGTGGTTCTAGCAGTCATCATGCCAAACCAGGTGAGTCTTATATTTACAGACTTTCTACTCCCCCCCCACCCCCTCCCCCCCAGAGCAAAGGTGCATACATTTGCTGTCAGGGATTTACAGGTAATATTTGTACCTACTCTCTGCCACTGTAGATGTCTGTAGACTGGTTACAACAAGGTATGTGAGCATTTCTAATTTTGGCATGGAGAATTTTAAAAAGGGCAGGGTCTCATTAGCAGACCTTCTGAAACAGAATTATAATTGTGTGATGTGCAAATTCAAAAACAAGATTTCAACATTGTGGTAGATGGCAACTCATCAAGCCCCATATCCTAAACTATATGAGGTAGTAAGTCAAGTATGCCTTTCCTGATTCTGGAGTTCTCCTTTTGGTATTCAGATCACCTCAATCTCCTAGGAGTAATGCCCCTGATACTTCTTCGGGAGCTGGATCTTTTTTGCTCTTGGTTATTTGCAGGGCAACCACACATTTCTTGTTGAGGGAACCTCTCCAATGCCCTAAAAACTGGGCACATCCTCCCCCTGCTAAAAATAAAATGGGGAATGATTACTTCTGTAACTACCACCCATCACACTTTCTTCCTTGTTCTCCTTTCCTGGGAAAGTTTGTTGAAAGATCCATGGCCACCCAACGTTAATTACAAATCGGACACCAGTGGCCTTCCAGGGACCTTTTAGTGAGGCTTCACATGGAGCACAGATCCACCATTTAAGAGGTAGGTGATGCACTTAGCATCCCTGATGCACACACATTTCTCCATGTACTTCACCTCTCTGCAGCCTTCAAAATAAAAGACCCACAAGTCTTTCTCAACCATCAGTTTGTCGATATGGCTACATAAAGATCAAAACCGATATCCGCTATCTGTGAAAACCCATAGTAATCGTTCCTTTTTCACCAATATCTTCAACATCTACCAGGGGCCCTTGGGAATGCTTACTTTCCTCATCATTCGCATCCCCCTCTATACAGATGAAGCACAACTTGGTTGAAAGTATCCAGTGACTTGCTCCAATTCAAGGCCTGATTTGTCTTGATCAGAAATTAATGTTCGGTGCTGACCTCAAATGAAACCCCATCAATGTGGGTTTCCTGCTACTTTCTCTCCCCCCCCCCCCCCCCCCCACTCAAAGCCTGGCTATCCTCCATGAACCTTTCGGGCTTTATCCTACAGTTAAATCCCTGACACAAAATTGTGGGACTCTGCATAGATGACCACCTGTGCTTCCAAGACACACGTAGCAAAGAACACTTTCATATCCACTATCCCCAATGTGGAAAATTAAGGTCTTCCTACAAGATGCAAGCTGCAAATCTACTGTTTAGACCCTGATTTTATGTCCCTTTGACCAAGGGTATGCCCTACATATCCGCCTACATGCCACCAATTGAGCACCTGCAAGAACTGGCTTCCACACCATTGTTCACCAAAGCACAGTTCTACAGAAATATGTCCACATAATCCCCAGGTTTAACAAGCATATTTGGCTAGCCCCGCAAGCAGACACCATCTTAAAAGCAGTCTGCATTATATATCAATTTGTGATATCCTAGCAGGAAGTCACTCTCAGCTCCTGCCTTCTAGTGATGGCCTTCCTGCTCGACTACGGCAGCGGAAATCCCAAATAAGAGACAAACGCAACTATTCTTGTTCTACGCCGCTGACTGAGGCATTTTCTAACCCTTAAACCTCATGCAGCACCCCCCGAACTTTAGGCAATAAGTCTTGTACCATCCCATACCTGTAATTCTGACTGATTATTGCCCTCAATCTGTTCCATGCCCCATTCCCTCTTTGCATTAATATTTTTCTTACTAACTGTACACTTATTCACTGCTACCATAAACGCTATGACATTAATGAATATTACTTTGTAAGGATTGTTCCTACCTCTAACCATCTAGTGAATGCCAGTAACCTGTACTCCTCAACATTAATCCATTGCTTCCTGAAGCTAAATTCAGACTAAATACTCAGCATATGTTGTAATATTCAGCAGGAGTGCATTATGCACCACTCCATTACTAAATCTGTTGAACATATGAAAAGCTACTGTTTGTGGTCCGGAGAATTTGTCAGGCTTTTATGGGTACAGCAATGAAAGGGTATTGTGACTGACAAGTCCCTTGCTGTATATATATTAATATTTCATTGTTGAGCTCTTGATGTCATATCCTTCATGATCTATTTGACCAATTGATGCAGGTCTTATTTTCAATAAGGATATACTTTTAATGAAGCAATAATATGCCAGTTGGACAGCCAAACCTCCTTGAAATAAACCATTGTGTACAGTCCTGCCATTTCTGCTTTTCATGTGCTGTTGATGCAGCTAAGGTAGTCCTAATTAAGTTTTTTGTGCAACGTTTTATGAGCTGCAAGGCATTGCAGAGTCTTTAAAGCTTTAAATTTGTAGGCCAAGTTTACCTCCTTTATCAACTATTTACCCTGTGCAAACAATTTGGCACTTGATTTAGTTCTCAAATCAGAGACACTTGGACTGCACTCATCTCCCTCTTGTTGCTTTTCTCCCTCTTCAGTCGTACATGTCCAGTCCTTCTGATGACCACTAGTGTTGAGCTGCCTCCTCTATCAAGGGCAGCCAACCCATCCTGCATGGCTGTAGACATTTGTGCTCCAGAGTCCGTTATACCACCCCCCCTACATGCGAGTACCTCTTCCCGCCCCCCACGTTTTTTTCTTCCCACCAGGGTCTTCCCAACCAGTTAGTGTAGCTATAGCTCTTATCAAAAAGCCCTTCACTGACCACCAACTGCACCAATTATTGGTCAGTCTTTCTTCTTCCACGACCACTCGGAATCCTGCAATGTTCAACAAAATCACAACCTACCTGTATATTGTTGATTTCGCAACCAACCCACCCAAATCTAGTTTTGATGCACACCATTGCAGGGATGGCACTTTTGCTAGTGTCCACCTTCTCACTTCATTGGACCGTGTGATGAATCCTGCAGAGTCCCAGCCTAAAGTCTCCTCCCAAGTGGCAGCCGATACCTGATAGTAATTCATGGGGTCGTATTAGCTGAGTGGACCATCTGAGAGGAGAAGGCCCCCAAGGAAATAGGACAGCACTGCTAGGAGAGATGAGGTATTCGTCTTCGGAGTTTGATATTTCCATGATGCCAGGATACCTAATGGCTTGTCGGAGTGGGGATTTCCCTCCCAAAACTATCAAAATTGTCAGAAGTGAAAACCAATAAAATCAACAGGGGAATGATATGTGTAAGTCAGAGAATCCATATAACAAAATGTGATGGTGATGATACCCCCATTGATGTGCACTGTAACGCCAAGAATCAACCATGCATTCCTTTACAAAACTCCCCTAAATGTATTTCAAGTCATTTAAACAGAATGAGGCTTTAATGAAAAAAAGAACAAGAACATTAGGGAAGACCCATAATACTGGTACTGGGATGAGGAAGAGGAGCTCATAGGTGCAGAACAGTGGTGTGCAAACTTAGGGTTCTACCCACACCAGAGGGACTTTTGAATATTTTAGGCCCCTTCAGGTGCAGGCCTTTGGAAGCAGTAGGAGTGAACAGCAGCAGTGGGATATACAGAAAGAAGACGCCGGGATCGCCACTGTGATGTCAGCAAAGTGCAGTGCTAGAAGAATCATAGCAGCTGGTAGTTTGCCTTGCAGAGGATGGGAAGTGGTGCAATTGCTGGCTCTTCCGTGAGAGAGAAGAGCTCTCCCTGCCGAGCATCTTACTCCAGTGTTTGGCGTTCCCCGGGTTACGCTAAGAAAGTGAAGAACTTCTGTTGTAGTAAGCGCGGACTGTGGGAGTATGAGCGCTACTGTCTAACATCCCGGACCCGACGTGGGAAGAGAAGACTGAAGTGGCAGCAGGTCGAGCAGACGCGCATTGAGTTGGTCTTCATTAGGTGACCCAGGGCCCTCCGCACGAGCCCGCTGAATGCGATTGTTCATTTTGATTACTGAACAAATTTATTAAAGTATTTGAAACACATTGAAGGAAAGTGAGAGAAGATGCATTGTAAATACTTTTGCAGAATTAAAGAGGGGGACATTTCTAAACTAAATTACAACAACCATTGCCAAAGTAAAGAAAGTGCAATATGTAATCCAGTGTGGAATAATCATTGCAGAAGTAAAGAAAGGACAATATTAAACCCAGATTACAATCATCATTGCCAAAGTAAAGAGGGGGTAACATCCAGCATTTTCTATTAATTGCCTTCTTTTGGCTTAGGCAAAGGGGAAATTGTTTCCTACGGAGAGAAATGTGAATACACATTATCTGCAGTTACCTGGTACGGTAGTAGAAAACCAAAGGTGTCAGTAATGAAGCCCTCTTTGTAGAAAGCCCCAAGGGGGAGAGGAACCTAACCTACAAAGCAATTGGCAAACATACCAGTGGAACGAACAACATCAATGTGTATTGTATCCTTATGAAATAAGTTGTGAACTTCAATGTTTTCGAAAGTCAAAGGCTTTCTTTAAAATTTGAAGTAAACCTCACCACAGAGTATTTGTAGTAGTGATGGGAGTCTTTATCCTGGCAGGCGAGTATACCAGGAAAGAGATTGTTAGTGGTAGTCATGAGAGGTCAGTGGACAAGGAAGATGATTATATATTGGTGACCGGTTGTAATGGAAAGAAAGTGGCAAGGTCACTAATGTGTTGATGGACTGTGGTAAAACCATCCTGACAAAAACATTGTCTATAAAGAACAAAGGTTGTGATAGAAAGTGTCAAGGCTACTAATGTGTTTGATGAACTGTGGTAAAACCATCCCGATGAAAGATTGTTTATAAAGAAGAAAGGTGAAGTTGTATTTTCCAAAAAAAGAAAAGTTCTAGTGAAATATTCACTAGAAGGGTGAAGATGAAGACTTTTAGGTTAGACCAGCAAGAGCTTGTGAAAAACTATTTTGAAAAGCGATTATTTTGAAAAGCGATGAACCTTGTCTGACAGTGGGACAATCCAAGCAGCAAGTGAGAAACTGAGGCATTAAGAAACCTTGTGTTGAAAGCAAAAACTGGCTATTGAAAGGAATTGTGTATTACCTTTGAAGCAGAACTGGATTATTACAAAGAACTTTATTGACTGGAACTTTGAGTTGGAAAATACTGATTTAATCCTGGGGAAGGCAAACTGACCCTGGTTATAGGGATATATGGTTAGAAGGTGTCTATGAATCTAACTAATATTTTGTTTAGTTTGAACAGCCATATGATACCGGTATGATTTTGTTGTATGTGTAAGTTTGAGGGACAGATATCTTTTGTTATTAGTGTTTGCCTTTAGTCTTCCTTTCATAGGCAGTTGAAACTCGGTTAGGAAAAGTGAGGTGTTTATCACACTCGTATCATTTATAAAAATGGCTGTGTGTGAAAAACCTTTATCAAGTTGTCTGCCTTGCATTTCTGACCCCTCACACCAGTTAACAGCCTTTAATAGTACACCACTCTTCCCTTCTCATTAGCCTCCCAATAGGCATCCTAGATCTTGAGATTAATCACCTTGACTCCCGTCTGTCCAATTTCATAGAACTTTGGCATCTCCCTTCCTAACCCCTTGCTCTTCAAAGTACCCTCAAATTATGTCCTTGTATCCTCCATTTAACCCTTTTTATTCATCCTTTGCACCACACTTATGAAACCTATCCCTGGCTTCTGCTTTTCCCACCTATTTGCTGTTGACCCGCAAATCATCTCCTTTCTCCTTCACCTGCTAAGTATCTTCCTGCATATCTCTCTCTCCCATCCAGGCCACGATGGTGCTTTGGCTACTCCCTGCCTTAATTGCCCCTCCCTGATCCCACACTTAATTCCCCCCTGATCTTTTTACACCTTTCCACATGGTACACAAACTCTAGGTTCTCGGACTGCAACTTCAAGCTACAGTAATCAATTACTTTATCTGCCACAGTGGCTAGAGTGAACCTCGGTAATATCTGCCAATATTTAACCTATATCCCCCACCAAAGCCTTCATCTCTACCCTTCCTCTGTCTTGTATCACCTGCTCTTAGGATTACCATTCTACTCATTGCCTCCTTGCAATACTTTTTCAATTCTTGCACCCAGTATTACCTCTCTCGATTCTTCAACCACTGACTCTGTTCTGGGTGACTCTGTACCATCTAAACCTATTCATATTCCTCTTAATCTTTACATCCATGGACTGGCTGCCCCCCATATTCCACTTCTCGATCTCCCATTCCAATTTCTGTTCTACTCTGTGCATCCCAAGGACTATTAGACCTACCTTCTCGATTTAGCCTGTGCTACCATCCACTCTTCTACTTAAATTCTGAAGCGAGGGAGTTCTAGTGGAAGGGTATCAGGAGTGAATTTCAATTAGAAGGCTAAATCTATTAATCATTATTACTGGTGTGCATTAATGTAAATATCTCTTGCAGTAGTGTAAAAGTAGTTTATTAACTAGTCTAATGGCCCTGTGTTATGTACTTATTATAGCCCCCGTTTTTGTCTTTGTGTTTTTCTTTGAGGCTGCAACCTGGCATTCAGACGATTGTCCTCTTTACTCCTGTTTGACACCACTTGCAGTTGTCCGTTTCCTTGGTCAGCTGTGAGCAATGCGGAGCCATGTACTTCCACAGGGGCAGCACTGTGGTTCATCGCTTCTCTGGAACCTGCTAGGGTCGTCGTGCATGACAGATGTTTAGAACAACGGAAGGGGAGTTGTGTACCCCTTTTGCAGTTTGGGAAATAGTTATTTTCTTGTATGGCTTTTATCGTGTATGGGTTACTCTTACATGAAAGGTACATGAGCATTTTTGTGCATAAACTAGTAGTGGGTTATGGCTTGCAGGGATTCTGACAATCTGCTGCTCCTCTGCAACCTTATTCATGACTTCAAGCACACCTCTGAATCCAGTGCGTGGATCACGAAGGAAAGGTGGATTAGGTGTGGGGAGGTCGGAGTGATTCACTTACTGCCTTGCTCACTTGACTGGTTTGCGTTTGTTTGCATTGTTATACAGTCTGTATACTTCTATTGATGCTGCATATTAGCGTCTTGACTAACTCTTCACCCACGCCTTCAGACTTGTAAGACAAAAATATGATTTGTGTATATAACCCGTAGAACGAATATTGACCTTCAGACGTGAATGTGTCATTATGGCAGCCAGTTTTAATTCTAACTTTCAATGTATAAAATGGGGCACATCCCAGTTGACTTGTTTTGCTGGCTTCCTGTTTTCTTGAAATATGGTTGCATGGTGTTGAATTTCTAGCCCACTGCAAACCTCTAATGTCCATCAAGAATTTAGAATTGAGGAGTAGCATTAACTTGAGAGTGCAACCAGTTGTCTGCATATGCAGGTGATCTTGTATACCTTGAACGTGAAGTTCCACGCTTGATCCACATGATGCAGCAATTGCCATTTGCTGAGGTGGATGATGCATGTATTCAATGGATGCAAGATCAGAATAAAAAAATACAATCCCATTGCTATCCGTGCAGGTGAATAAAATATTTCCCATCCAATTGTCCAGGAGGGGGGGAATAATTGGGGTGGGGGTGAGGGGGGGGGGTGTTGTCGTGTGGGGAGAAGCTGTAGCACTGTCTTCCACCAGCTGATCGACACTACCAATTTAACAAATAGTAATATGGAAGTGTGTTGGCTTAAAGGTGAATTGGCTCAAAATGTTGGTGCGTCCTATGTATGCCTTTTGTGATTGGGCATATATGCATTAATTGCATGGAATCCGCATCTTAACTTTAATACTTGTGTGTTTTCTTCACACAGTAATTGAAGGTGCTTGTCTAGTGAAGCTTGTCACTTTCATGGCTTACAGTTGGCGTCTTAAAAAACCATGAGGAATCGGGAATCTACCTCTTACACCAACCCTGCTTGCTCTTTGCCCTCCCCTCGAGATTTGATGTGCAGCTACCGCTTCCTTGGTCACATTATCTTGCCCTGCCTCCATCCACATCCATTCTACTTTCATGCCGACGATCCCCGTAACTCACTAAACTGATACAACACTGGCAGAAACAATATAACTCTTATTTACAAACAAAGAAGCACAACACATGTATCAGAAGTTCACATCTCCCTGTGCAGCAGGAAATGTGGGTAGCAGGGCTGGACTGGGAACTAAAAGAGGCCCTGAAAATAATTACTGCGGTCCAAAAGAGGCCCTGGAAATAAAGTTCAAAGTGGCCCCATGTGACACATTTTCAGCAAGCTCAATGCTTTTCCTATGAGAACATTTGGAAATACCACAGAAAAGAGGCCCAGGGTGCAGAGGCCCACCGGGAAATCTCCAGAGTTCCCTATACGCCAGTCCACCCCTGGTGGGTAGTAACGGAACCAGTAGCCCTTGACCAAATATCAGGCACAGCACAGGAAGCAGCATTGAAGGCTTCACTCACACACTGGACTGATGCATCATAAATGGCAACATTGCACACAGCTGTCGCAGACCAAACCGGGACAACATGGTTCACAGCGGTGCCAGCTTCCCTAAAAGGCACCCATAACAGTCACTATGTAGGCAGCAGCTCTGCAAAGTTCCCAAAAGTAGGGGCTTGACTACCAAATGAGTGCATACAATTACTACCTGGGCAGGACCAGCACAGGCTTGCCTCACAAAAACAGGCATAGTATAGGCAGGGCCAGTAGAACTCTTCCTCAAACTATCGGGGGTAGAATGGACGGGGGGAAATGTAGGTTTTCCTCACAAACGGTACTGCATGGTTGGGGCCAAGGGGTGGCACTCACACATTTTTCAGCATGGGCAAATTAAAGTTTTCTCCCACAAAGTAAAGCATGGTCAATGCAAGTTTCCAAATTTTCCCTCATAAACGGGTAAAGGATGGAGAGGGCCAGTGCATGTTTTCTTTACAAGAGGGTACACCTACATCCACGGACAAGGCTAATGCATGTTTCCATAAAACATGTGTACATGGACAGAATTGGCCCTTGCAATGGGTAAATGTACAGCACAGTCTGGGTCAGTCTCTGAAACGGGGACATCATGTGCAAGGTCACTGAAAGCTTCACTCACAATTAGCTACAGCACGGACCGGGACAGTTCATGTTCCCTCCGAAAGAGGTACAATACGGACACGTTCAGTGTAAAGTCCCATGCAAATGTTCACTGTACAGCATTCTGAGCCAATGCAAGTTTCACTAACAAATTGTCTGCAAGGCCTGTGAACATTCTTCTCATAAACAGCAACCGCAAAGATAGGACAAGGGTCTTTCACATACAGTTGCAGCATGGTCTGGTCATGGCGGCTCACTACATACATGATGACCGCTTCCACGCATTTGGAGTTCTCTGCATACAGATGCCTCTCTTCCAGAAGCAGCTTTTACTGGAAGCTGGCTGGAAAGGGGTGGGGGCAGGTTTCAGTGAGCATGTTGTGCAAATACGCCTGCTTTCTGCCTTCTATTTCAGCAATATCTCAGTCTCACTATTTGGAGTGCAAGTGTGCTACAGGTAAAACCCTATCACCATCTCCTATATTCATTGTCACGCCTACTGGCATTTTACTCCACTGCTTTTCAGTGAGCCTAATTCAGAGGGTCACACCTTGCTGTTTATCGCTGCATTACCCTTTTCTACAATGGCAAAATTGTTCACTGACCATAATATCTTTCACTGTAAGTTTAATACAACATTGGATAACCCACATAAAACGGACAGGTTAAGCTATGTGCATTTATCCTCAACACACACAGCACAGACCGCGTGATTGTCTTGGTGTTGTAACCTGCACTAGATAAGCATACACTAGTTTAGAAGGGAAAGCCATCACCATTGCTGTTCAGCATTGTTTGGAATGTTAATACAGACCATTGCAAATGAATAGCACCGTTTTTGGTTGCTAACATTCCAAGAAATGCGACAAATTGTATGCATCTTTGAAATCACCCACATACAAAATATGGCAATTTGCAAGGTGTTTGATCAAAATAGTCTTAATAAATGCTGCAAAAAACCCATCATGCAGTTAGTACTCGGGGGTAGCCCTTTCAGCAATTCTTAAAATATTAGATTGTTCCTCCGAATGAAACGATTTAAGAGAAAATATGCTAAAAGTGCAGCACACTTTGTCCTATTCGGTCTATTCAGGTCTTTGCTGCTGAACTGGCTTGAGACCTCTCTTCTCCTCCCATCTCCCTCCTGCTTCTATTCATGAGGCGTCCGCTTCTGTTGGCCCATGTTCTGCCTTCAGAAGTTCCAGCAGGGCTCTACCGTGTCTTTGACCTGCCAGGGGTGAGTGATCAGGTTATGATGTTTTTGTCAAGACTTGTACCTGCTTAGGCTTCAATGTTTTAACCTTTGTGCCAGAGAAAGTGGTGGGCAGACTGAAATTGGGTGCAAGCAGGAAACTGGCCTACTTCACAGCCAAGTTTGTGACTCACAGACCCTTAAGCCCTGTGGTTGCAGAAGTGCATAATGCAGCAGCTTCATTTCAAATTGGTTTGCTAATCTTTTTGTAATTAATAAAGAGTGAACATTTTGCCATTGCCCCACCCCTCACCCCCTTACTTGGCAGCACTTAGGCTGTTGCCTAGCTTGCCCAATGCTTGCACCATCCCTTACTGTTAGGCCATTTTTTGCCCTTCAAAATAGTAAATGACAAACTGACCAACTGCAAAATTAACAATCAACCGATCACCAGGTAAATGTACTTTAGGCACCCATTTAGAGATTCATTTGGGTGAAAATGACATGGGGCAAAGCCTTTACTATGGGTCAATCCCTTCCAAGACACTCCCTCTTGTTTCACAACCATAGTCAACTCTCTTGTTGAATTATTTCCCCCATTTTATGGAACTAGACCTGCCAAAAATTAGGCGACCATATATGGAGGTCAAATGCATCTTGAATATTATTGAATTTGAGCCGATACATTGCTGGAAGTCAGGCCCCTAAAGATATTACATGCAAGAGTGGCATGTGGGTTAGATCAAAAGGAGTCAAAGATGTAATGTTTTTCTGTAATTGATCAACCGGGGTGGCATTTCCAAGTATGATAAATAGGGTGAAGTACCAGGGAATACCCCAAAAAGTGCCAACAAAATAAAGCAGGCCACGTCTCAATAAAAAAACGGAATGACATTCCATCATATATTGAAAAACATCCAGACATACAGTATCGAACAAAGGTTATGAGATTCCGATTTGATTTTAGTGCCGACCAAAGTGATGAAATCGAGGTGGAATGCTGACTAGGAATCAAATGTTACATGCAGATACTATGAAAATGATACTGCAACCGAGACCTTAAAACATATCATGATTGAATGCAAGGTGCTACTAAATCTTAGAAAAGAATATTCCACAAAGTTATTTGCAAAATATAGATTGTTGGATTCATGCACTATGTGGAAGATGCTGTGCTGTGCCCAACACATATCATTACACCTAGAAGTAATTAGATATCTGGCAAGAATAAGGATAGATGATAATCTGAGTAAATTCCCAGAATAGATACACTAATAAAATAGATGATTAAATTGTAATTCATTCTAATGCGAGGCAAATTAAGACTGCACCCTTGAAGCCATTGTCAATTGTGCCAAGATGAAGTATTTTCTGGGTTTCGTTTTGAGATCTCTCTGAACTTTTTGAGACTTTTCTCTGGGAGGAGTCATTATTAGAGATGTTTCACCGATATCAAGACGGTATGCAAAAATAGAGATAATGACATTTTAAATAGTGACATGTATAATTGGTAGACCGTTTTATTTATTTGTTGCCTCTCATGGAGAAGTCGGCATTGGAGATGTTTCACCGATATCAGGGTAGCTTGTGAAATCCATACAGAAAATGTATATTTTGTGTTCTGTTTTTGTATTTTATTTGCTAATTGTGTAACATCTTGTATTTTAATTCTTTTTTTATAGTTTTCTAAAATGTTTACTTAAGTGGAATTAATTAATTTGAAAATCTAACCAATTTCTTTTTGTAAAGGTTCTTGGAAACCATATAGAAATAAAAATAAATACTTTCTACTTACTGTCCGAACAAAGCCCAAACCTGTAGCCCCATTTAACATTGGTCCGATGAGTTTACGTCTAGAATAGTTGCAGCCAAGGTATTGACATTTGTATCACTTCTCGTGAAATATGAATTTAACAAAATATGTTTTACTTGGATGCCTAAATAGTCCTACTCACTACACTTTGCCAAAGCTTTCCCATTGGAATGTATAGCTCTAAATCCTTTAAACCTGCAACCTGAGGTCCTCCCATTAGATTTGGTCAAATTAAAGTGGGCCCAATATACATTTATAATTGAAATGTAGTGGACCAGAAGCACCTCTCACCAGCCAGCCTCGGGGAGGGGGACAAGGGAGCGGCGGGGGGAGATGGATGCATTTATTCCACACATTCGGACACTCGCACCTCCGTAGACATTAATTTTCTCATTCACAGGCGCACCTTCTCAAACCTACTCATTCATCATACATGCAGCCACTCACAGATTGACATTTTTCTTTTTCTTACCTGCCCTGAAGGGCCCCTGGTTCAGAATCCACTCCTCCAGGTCCCACAACGACCAGGCCCACGCAACAGGAAGCGGCAGTGCTTCCTTCACATGTGTGCCGGAGCGAGACCTGGAGGACGCCCTAACAGCCCAATGTGTGGTGAGGTGCAGAAGTGCTCATTCAGGGCTGCAGTACCCCAGCCTGCATTCCCAATGGATCATGCAAGGCTGTGCAAGCAAAACGCCCCAGCCTTGCATGCCCCATTGGGCATGCATGCATGCAGGGGTACCTCTAGTGAGAAGTAGGGCTGGCCTTTTGTGTGTGGGATACATGTTTTACAATCAAATCAGAGAAACCGATTGTTACTTTTCTTACATTCATTTGGTTTTCTCCATTCTTTGGCCAGACGTCCAGTTAAGTCTTATGTTTACATTGTGACCAAAATCTCAGTTTGGATGTGCACGTCACTAGTATTTCAAGAATCGATGCATCTTTCCTTTTCAGTTTGAATTGCAGCATAGTACTTCTATCAGAAGCACTGTTAAACAGTCACCATACAGGAGGGCACAAACTGCTTATATTAGCTGGCGTAATATTGGATACAGCATAAGACCAAGTGTGGGAGGAGGAACATTGGTACATCTGCCTTTTGATGTGTACAGTGGAACAGGGAGCTCAGGGGAGGGGCGGGGGGGGGGGCATGGTAACGGCGTTGGATGACAGCAGGGATGCACTTTCCAGACTAAGGCAGTGTTTCTTTAGAACTCCTTTTAAAAACCCAGGATTGCAGTGATTTTTTTTAATTTACGAGGGTTGGGCATTTGAGAGGGAAAGGTGGACTCTAGTTGCAGTGCTTTGAGGACATGGGGAGTAATGGCTTTAGTGACTGGGAAGGAAGAGTACTTGGAGGAGTAGGTCAGCTGATTACGCAGGCCAAAAACATGTGGTGGCGGCTTAGGTATTTCAAAAACAGATAATTGTACAGGGGCAACCATGTAGCAAACAGCTTGCAGAGTTTGCGGACTGGGTTATTTAAAGAGGGTGTGAGTAGCAAACCTTAGATCTGTATTGATGCTGCAGCAGCGAGGACGCAGAAAAATCCTAGAAACGTTTTTGTGGTGGTGTAGGTAAGGTGAGGGTGAATTTTCCTGATGTTCACAGGGATCACCCATGGCAGTGTATGTGATGCAATGCTGGAGCTTAAAGTTGTAATTGGAGGACCCTAACTTTGCTAGTCTTGGGAAATGGTTGGTCAGGGAAAAGGATAAAGGGGATGGAAGGTGTGGAGAGACATCTGAAGCACAGAGCTATAGAACTCCCGGTGGATGCCTCCAAACGTGAACTTTAATCCTCATGTAGATCAGTCTCCAAGTGCCACTATTAAGGATGAAGGAGGTTTTGAGGACATTGGAAAATAGGTGGTAGGAGAAACTAAAAGAGATGTGTGTTTTGCGTGCCGAGGGCTGCAGACTCATCAAGAAGGAGATTAGAGTGTTGAATGGTGCACAGGAGGTTGGAGACCGGAGTCATTCCTCTCTGAATTGAGTTCTGTGAAATCCAGATTGGAGGGCATTGCCCAAGTCTGTCTCCAGGTCTGTGATGGTTTTCCTATTAATGGGGGAGGGAGAGCAAGGCAGATTGTTGGTGAGTTTGTTTGTATCTGCAGAGGACATTTTGAGGATCAGAGGGTCAGTTGCTACTTTGAGTGCACAGGTAAGAGCATGTAACTGGTTTCAGATATTCTCCTGTGCACCAGGATTAAATGATGGGTTGCAGCCCTGAAGATGGTTCCAATTCTGTTGCTGAAGTCTAGGAGAGGTACTGAATGGCGGGTGTGGTAGGCTGCTGGCAGGGGAGGGGAGAGGGTTCGGTTCGGAGGCCAATACATCCCCGATTGTGGCAGAGTTGAAGTATGAGAGGAGAGGAATTCAACCATGTGCACATAGGAACTAACCAGTCATGGGTGGTAGAGCAGAACCTGCAGGGAATGTGCATAGTGATTAGGTAAGGTTTGTGTAGTAGATGGAATTGGCCAAGTCAATGGCTCTGGTGAGAGAAGGGTCACATAGGAGATGAGAAGTATGGGTTTTGCAGGGATGTGGCCTTGTAATGGTCTTCAGTTTCAAGATTAAGAGGGTGATCAAAGGATATTGGAGAGGGCGGGTGAGGGGAAGTTGAATGTACATGCAGGGTGGCAGTGTTTCTAAAGGGCTGGCCAATGCAGAGTTAAATTACAAGGATGTCCTGATATATCAAAAGAGCCTAACCTGGGGTGGGGAGAGCGTGGGGATTTGACTTGATGAAGAATTAGCAAGTCAGATTTGGGTGGGTAGATTGCGAATGAAAACTAGGGGGTGGTGGGTGGATAGTCCACTTTAACCCATTAGCACTTTAAAGGTATTTGTGGGAAAATGGTTGAGGAAGGCCATCATAGAAGAACTGAGTGGGCCAGGAGCCTGTCTTAGTATAGTGGGAGGTGGGAGCCAAGATCTTGATTACATTGTGCTGGAATGATGAGAGAAGAAACTCTGCAAGTTGAAGAGGGGCAAATGGGTAGGTCTTGCTGATTAATCCATCCCATTCACCTCGTTTGGTCAGTGGTGGAATGTTAGAAAACTTAGCACGAGTGAGGAGAGCTCAAATGTGGCCACATCTTTGGAGAGGTCACGGTGTCAGTGGTGGCTATGAAATAAGGGGGTCAATGTCATTTTCTTACCGTCCTTATTGCAACTAGGATGGATTTCTACATGCATAATGTGATGAATTCCCATGTGCTAGTTTTGTGCCGATGATCTGATCCTTTAAAGATGTTTTTATAAACTGTTCAGTAAGAGACTTAAACAGAAAATCTAAGTATTGTTTGCATTTTAAAAATAAAATGTTCTTTTATTGCTCCAATACCATCTGGTTTTGTGCTTGGTTGATTTCTTTGCACATCTCACTTGTTGAAACAAGTATTGCGTGCCCTTCCACGTCCATAGTAGTCCAACAAATACAAAGTGACCTGCACCACTATTTGAGTAAATCGCATTCATGTTGAATAAAAGCCACAATGGCATCAGGTTGTTTGTATGTCCTATAGTAAAGATCTTAAGATTTGGTGAAATAAGATTGTGATTAATCCCGTTTCATAAACCATTTAGTTCTGCAATTTAGAATATTGAATGCAATAATGGATTGTGCAATGATTTCTAGATGGTGAAAATTGTACTTAATCATTGTTTTCTCTTCTTTGTAGCTCATTCACCGACCGCACTTGGACTCCAGCCTTTGTTACACTGCTCCATGACACAGCTGCCAATCAACCACAACTAAATTACATTTTTTACATTTTTGTTTGCAGGGATGTAAACTTAAAGATTTATTGTGAATTAAAATATCGGTGTCAAGATATTATTGTTAATTTAAAAAAAATCATATGAAGACCATTTTTACATTATGTATTGGTCTTTAAGACGTTCTTATGAATTCTACATAAGTACTATTATATGGTTTAAAAACACATTTTTGTGTTGTCTAAAAGAAAAATCCACTTTAGCTGTGTATTTGTTAATTTATTTGTCATCAAACTAGCACTTTTCCTAATGGGACCGAGCAGGGTGCAACATGTTTACAATTCTTTGTGAATTTATAGTATGTCATCAGTTTTGTCTGTAAATTATTCTACAAAATGCATTTTTTTGTATTTGATCATAAACACAATCCACAGTATAATTCTCAGTCTGTATCCGAGAACTGACAAAGTCCAGTTGCAAATATTTAGAGTGAGCTGAGTAATGTTTCTGCTACAGCATTTATACCTTGTCTACAAATTAAGTCTTCAAAAACGTTGAACGGTTTTTGGAGCTAGCAATTTTTTCAATACCTGCAGTATTTCATGTTACTTTGAGAAGTATTAACATGTGAGGTGCACTACTCTAACCTAATTTATTCCTTCCTCACTGTACCTTTGTCTTTATCAAAAACACTTTTTCAACCACTTAAGCTTTTGTCTGTCTGTTTTGTTCTGGCCATTTAGCTGATGGCACTTTCTTTTAATGGAGCAATGAACTTGTTCTTTTTCTTATGTTGTCAATAAGATCCACAGAAAAGATCCAGGAATTATTTTTAGCCTACATTGGCACTGCTTTGATTAAGATGGTTATTGCATTACGAACCATTTTGTTTTGGTCTCCTTTATGTTAAAAGCAAAAGATGCAGAATCAATTGCAGGGATGCCCACTTGTTTGAGTCTTGAAAACGTGCCTGCTTGTCTTCATAATTCGCTAAGAGAGCTACAGAGAAAAAACTCTAGCCATGGAATAGATGAATCCTAAACAGTGACAGCTTTGGCCATGTATAACCAGGCATGGTCCTTTTTAGTTCTAGGTTACGTTATGAACTGTAGAAATGTGTAACTTTGCTTTTCTGGGATAAATACAGCCCTAATACACAAGTAGTTCCTTTCATATTGAGGCCTTCTTATTTTGGCATAACCCAATCTAAATGGCAGAGGAAATAAACTGATCAATTTGAAAACAACCATGCAGTGCGCTTACATTAACATGCAAAGTAATGTTTTGCAAAAAGATGCAGACCACCTAGAATGCTGTGTCGTGCATTGTCAAGGAAGCTGTTTGAAGCGATGCAGACGTTCATGTAGGGTCAGGGTTTTATACAGTCACAAAAGAAATATCCCATCTTCCGACCCTGTGTCATCTAGCCAATTGTAGTTATTTCTGTGGTGCACACCTCAAACGGGTGGATCTGAAAACAGTTATTAACCAAATAAATATTACATGGTTTGTTCATCGCTGAAGGATGAAGTCAGCCCTGCTGTGCATCTAACCCCTGACAGCCGAGCACTTGCATCATTGAGCTGTTTTACCAGCCTTGAGAGTACCAGGAGTCCAATGCCAATCCCTGATAGCTGGACACATACATTGAATTTTGTTTTTCGTGGAGTTATTTTGCCATCTTTGTTTTCTCACAACCTGCAGATAAAGATGGCAAATAGCATGTTTTTCATTTTAAGAACAACCTGCTTCCTTTGGAGTGAAAGAAAAATACAGAACATTTAGCCAGCTTATTTGAGTTAATTTATGGGATGTCTTTTTTTCCTGTTGACCTCGAATCCAACAGAATTGATTCTTCTGAATTCCTCAAGTTATTATGCTGTCTGCAACAAACGTTTGCTGCTGTTTCTATGCTTCATTTTCTGGAAATTAATAGCTTCCATTGAGCTGACAAAGCACACTATTGCAACTTTGAAGTGTGGTGCTAGTTCTGTTAATACAGTCCCTCAAATCACTGGGTTGTTCCATATGCTGCTTCTGCAAAGCTGTAGCGTAATTAAAGCAGCCCTCAACAGGCTACAGGGCAGTTTGTGATGTGCTTAGTTTTTATGATTCACTCTCCTTTTTTCCCTCCATTGTAGAGAACCTGCATTTACCCTCAAAGGTCTATAGTCTAGAGGAAATAGTGTTCCATAAATGGGGTGAGTATCTGTACTAAAAACCACAATATTTGAACACAGTAAATCAAGTGAATGTGCTGGTGGTTGGTGCCTTATGAAACAAAAATGAATGGCAACTATGGACCTGACCACAAAGTGGATATAACCTATTATCCATTTTACCAAACATATGCGTTGCATGCCTGTAGTGTGATATCCAAGGAGAAGAAGGGCTGTCTCTCGTTTGAGACTGTAACAAGGGGGTTGTCCTCCCTTCTGTGAGTCTAAGGGTTGTACGCAACTAGTTAGGAATACACTGATTTATATCTACCCTAATGGGAGCACATATTATTCTGGGCAACCATTAAGCAAACTAACATGATAGCTGGTATTAAACACATGACTCAAACAGTATATGGAACAAATTTTTGGTTTTTCATATAGCTTCTTAATGTTAGCTGTTTATTTACTTTTTTTATACAGTAGTTCAAAGGTTACTTTGCATAATTGCTTTGCATTACAAACCATAGTAACATGAAATCATGTACATAGTTAGACATTCACTGGAGAGTAATATTTGTGACATGGGATGTGGGTTCGTAATTTGTGCGCGTGAACACTATCTAGAAAATACAATGTCCCATGTCATTGGAAAAGAAAGGCACACTAAGGAAGTGTGAGTAAAAGAAACAATACGTCTTGGTCTCTTCTGCCCGGCTGAAGTCTGACCTTATATACGGTCTACGTCTGGAAATGATGTTAGAAATTCGAAGTTCAACATATCATGACAAATGCCCATAGCAACTCTGGGTTAGTGTGTTGTGGACGTTTCGGCAATATAGTTTATAGCCTTCTTCTAGGGCCAGAAAAAGTCAGAGGACTCTGTAAGAGGAGAAAAAAGTAAGAACAAATCATCAGGGAAAAGAGTGAAAAAAGGAAAATGAAAGAACATGTTTAAAATCAGCAACATGGTGCTTAAGTGGGTCGATACAGAGTATCCAATACTAAAAAACACAAGGCCTGAGAAAGGTTCCTGAATAAAGGGTCCACTCACCACTGGTCGTGCTTCCAGTGAGAATAGGTGGGTGTGGAGAATCCAAATCTGGGCAGGTGGAGGCGCAGAATGGCGTTGCGGGGGCAGGTGAGGGGGTCGAGTAGGTGGTGGGCACCCCTGGTCTGGAAAAATTCCAGAGCCCCTGGAGCGATAATCGGGGTCCGTAGAGGGTCCGCTGGGAGCATCACGTTAGGGTAACTGTAAAGCAAAAAAATGAAAAAGCGGGCGCAAGCATCGGTGAGCAGGGCTGCAGAAAGGTTTTGTGTAGAGCCCACTGTAAATTTAGAAAAACTAAAAGGACCGGTGTATAAACGAGAAAAGGAAAATATGTTACCTGTGCCTGGAAGTGGCAACACATGGTGCATAGGCTGGAGAGTCCAAGTTGGGATGTAGCCTGGAGCTCAAGTCTACAAGGCTGGGGAATAAAGAAAGAAACATGAGCCCGCTGGAGAGCCCTATGGGAATGGCACAAAGGGACAAGATAAAAGAAGGTCGACACGGACTGGATGCTGGGTGCATGGGGAAAGGGAGCCTAGAAGCAGAGTGCATAGTGCTCCGGGGGGGAGAGAGAAGCCGAGTGGACACGTACCTGGAATCCAAATTGGCGGGCAAAGGCGAAGAATAGGCGTCGCAAAGTGGTGCCTGTGCTGTCGCTGGGGGAAGGAGAGCATAAAATGTGTGACGGCGCATGCGTTGGAGACTAATGTCTCACGTGATGGTATTGGCATGGAAAGGCGCATGCGTTCAGGAGAAAGTGTCTCGGAACGATGAATCAGGAAAATATGCGCAGTGCAGTCGCCAAAACCGACGCATGCGCGGGAGATAAGTGTCTCCAAGCGCAGTGCAAAAATGGACCTGCGCAGTGGGATTGCCTAACTATAATGCAGATAGGCCGAATGAGGATGGACAAAAGTGATGTGCGCCGTGAAAAGGCCTAATGCGGCGCATGAATAAAAATAGGTGTCACAGACACAGCGCAGTATCAAATTGATCTGTGCAGTGGGGGTGCCTGGCTGCAGAAAAAATGAGCATTATTGGAATACGAAGGCATCAGTGTCCCGAATTTATGAGCGGACAGTTGCCTACTGTCGTGTAAAACGGGATCGTGTGGGTGGAACACACGGCAACCATGAGGGAGTGGTAGAACACAAAAGAAGTCGGGGAACAGGACAGAGTTGATTGCTGGTGAGTCTGCTAAATGGGTGCTCAGGATATGGTCACCTGAGCATGGATGGTACGACATGACATGCCGCACATGTGTGAGATCAACATTAAATAAGGCGTCTAGAGAAGATAAAACACATTTCCTAATCAAGTAAGGAGTGTCCGAGACAAACATTTCAAGAAAGGCATCGCATGCAGTCAAAACATATTTCCCAATAAAGTGGGAAGTGCATATTGTTCGATAAACATTACACATATCTGTACGTGGTTGATCTGTAACAATGCCACAGTCATTGGAGGTAGGCTTTAAGTATAATGAGTCACATACAGGCAAGCCGTGTGGGGGAGGGTCTTTTTGATTCCAGTAAAGGTTAGGGTAAGGTGGATTTAACTGGGGCTAATGTGTTACATGTGAAATAGTCCTGGTGGGGCTTCGTTGAGGCCAATGGTGGTGGATTTCAGTTTGTGCATCCACCAGCTTTCTTTAAAGTTCAAGGAGTTGGCAATGTTATTTCTGTTAAGGACTTTATCCACAACCCACCAGACAAAGGAATCTGGACTGTGGTGCAATTCCATGAAGTGATGGACCAACGGGGCAGTTAGGGTTTTACAACGTATCCTTGATCTGTGTTCACTGATGCTCTTGTGCACTGGTCTTGAAGTCTGACCTACATATCTAAGGCCACATGGACATTGGATCACGTAGATCACGTTGGTAGATTTGCAATTGGAAAAGTGCCTGAGTTTCCACTCTTTTCCGTCGATCATGAAGGAATTAAGTTTCTTAGTTTGCCTGCATCCCGTACATTGGCCGCATGGATGGTGTCCAACGATTTCTCTCATGGCCCACAATGTAGACCGGCCCGTATTTTTGTTGGCTTTGGCACTGGTGAGAAATTCCTTAAGATTTTTGGACCTTTTAAGTGCCATTCGTGGTATTGGTTCATCTGGAAGGTTGAGTTGCACCAGGGGCCAGAATTTCTTAATGAGACTTTTAAGTTTTGTAGTGGTAGGACTGAATGTAGTGACGCAGGTCAGGATATTAACGGGGGGAATGATTTTGTCTTTTGGTATTAGGAGGGTCTCTCTTGGTGTGAATCTCGCTCTTTTCTGAGTGTTTTTTATCAGTTTTTTGGGGTATCCTCTGGCCGTCAATTTTAACTGTAACTCACTAGAGTGTTTCTGAAAGTCTTCCATTTGAGTGCAGTTGCGGCGGATCCTCAAAAATTGCCCATAAGGGAGATTGTCTCGTAAGCTCTTTGGATGGTGGCTGTTATAATGCAGGACCGTGTTGCGGTCAGTGATTTTTTTGAAAATTGAGCATTCGAGTTTGCTGTTCCTGGGTGTGATCGTAAGGACCAGGAAATTCATATTTTCTTTACTCTTATTCATGGTGAATTGGATTTCTGTGGTACGTGAATTAAGCCATTGGAAAAATTCCATCAAAGTATTGTCTTCTCCTTTCCAAAGGAAGATGATATCGTCAATATATCGGAACCATAGGGTCACGGAGTTCAGGTATGGGTTGGATATGTTGAGAATATGAGTCAATTCGAATTCAGACATGAAAATGATGGCCATACTGGGAGCAAAAACAGCTCCCATAGCAGTGCCACAGGTCTGTAAATAAAAAGTGTTATTGTACTCGAAAAAGTTGTTGGTGAGTGCTATCTCCAGAAGTTCAATAATGAAGTTGATGGGCACTCGTTTTTGTGTCATATGGTGAGTTAGATGGTGTCTAATGCACTCCAATGCTTGTTGTTGTGGAATGGAGGTGTAGAGACTTTTAATGTCAAGTGACACAAGAATATCTTCAGAAGAGTGGAATGGTTGATTTTCAAATTTGGTAATAGTATCCATAGTATCCCTAAGATAAGTCGGAGTCTGTTGACTCAGAGGTTTCAAGAAGTGATCAATAAAGGTGCCCACCGGCTCCAGGATGGAGCCACACCCTGAGACGATGGGTCTGCCAGGAGGAGTCTGACTGTCTTTGTGTATTTTGGGAAGGGCATAAAGGACTGGGGTCCTTCCTTCTGATGTGTTGAGGAAGGTCTCTTCCTTGTCAGTGATCCAGTTGTGTTCCAATGCATATCTTGTTACTTCTTGGATCTTAATTTTTATGTCTGTTGTAGGGTCCTTTTTCAGTTTCTTGTAATTGCCTTCCTCTTCGAGGAGGGACATCACCATGGTGTTATATTGGGTGGTATTTTGTATCACGATTCCCCCTCCCTTGTCCGCTGGTTTGATAACAAGTGATTTGTTGGTACTGAGTGAGGTTAAGGCTTTCCTTTCTCCGGAGGTGAGGTTCTGCCTATGGTGATCTGGGGCGGAATGAAGTTTGCCAATTTCTTGTCGTATACATTTTTCGAATGAAAGAATGGATGCAGGTATCTCCGAATCTCTGGGTTGGAACTCAGATCTGGTTCTCAAACCGGTGTCCTCTGGTTCTGTATGCTGTGTTGTGCATTGTCAAGGAAGCTGTTTGAAGCGATGCAGACGTTCATGTAGGGTCAGGGTTTTATACAGTCACAAAAGAAATATCCCATCTTCCGACCCTGTGTCATCTAGCCAATTTTAGTTATTTCTGTGGTGCCCACCTCAAACGGGTGGATCTGAAAACAGTTATTAACCAAATAAATATTACATGGTTTGTTCTTCGCTGAAGGATGAAGTCAGCCCTGCTGTGCCTCTAACCCCTGACAGCCGAGCACTTGCATCATTGAGCTGTTTTACCAGCCTTGAGAGTACCAGGAGTCCAATGCCAATCCCTGATAGCTGGACACATGCATTGAATTTTGTTTTTCGTGGAGTTATTTTGCCATCTCTTTGTTTTCTCACAACCTGCAGATAAAGATGGCAAATAGCATGTTTTTCATTTTAAGAACAACCTGCTTCCTTTGGAGTGAAAGAAAAATACAGAACATTTAGCCAGCTTATTTGAGTTAATTTATGGGATGTTTTTTTTTCCTGTTGACCTCGAATCCAACAGAATTGATTCTTCTGGATTCCTCAAGTTATTATGCTGTCTGCAACAAACGTTTGCTGCTGTTTCTATGCTTCATTTTCTGGAAATTAATAGCTTCCATTGAGCTGACAAAGCACACTATTGCAACTTTGAAGTGTGGTGCTAGTTCTGTTAATACAGTCCCTCAAATCACTGGGTTGTTCCATATGCTGCTTCTGCAAAGCTGTAGCGTAATTAAAGCAGCCCTCAACAGGCTACAGGGCAGTTTGTGATGTGCTTAGTTTTTATGATTCACTCTCCTTTTTTCCCTCCATTGTAGAGAACCTGCATTTACCCTCAAAGGTCTATAGTCTAGAGGAAATAGTATTCCATAAATGGGGTGAGCATCTGTACCAAAAACCACGATATTTGAACACAGTAAATCAAGTGAATGTGCTGGTGGTTGGTGCCTTATGAAACAAAAATGAATGGCAACTATGGACCTGACCACAAAGTGGATATAACCTATTATCCATTTTACCAAACATATGCGTTGCATGCCTGTAGTGTGATATCCAAGGAGAAGGGCTGTCTCTCGTTTGAGACTGAGCCGTCTGACAGTCCACTCTTGAACCTTGTCTGAATGAGAAGGGTATTAGTTTATCAAAAGGACTATAACAATATATGCCAATTAATAAACTACAGGTGTCCCTACGCCCTGCGCCAAGGATATTATGGTTTTCAAGCAGCCATTGGTGAGTGTAGAGTCCAAAACCGCCTCAACTTCACATGCTGGGAAAACCGTCCAACATTGCTTTCTTTGGGAGAATTTAATAGTGATGCACTAAAAAGTACGAATTTGTCAGATCTGAGTGTGCAGCGTAATGCCCACAGGGTTAATCATTGTTAATCTCTACAAAAAGACCTACCCATTTTTGGTAAACCATATCAATTTAGGAATATGCTGTTTTTTTTATATTTTCCTATTGAGTCAAAATCAAATAAATGGTTGATTGGATAGACATTTGAACATAATAAGGCGCTTGTTGCTGTTTATTAGGACATTAGTAACCTGGCGGGGGTGCCAGCCAATCAAGTGGCTGGATAAGTGGACTTGCACCGCTGGGGTAAGCCTGTGTTCCATGCCGCCTGACGGCCAGCTCCCCCGCCACCATCTTCCCCTAATCCCGCTCTCCATCCCCATTTATTTATGGCACCCGCAGCTGCACCTTCTGCTTTGCTCCAACATCTGTGTAAAGGAAGGAAAATCCCATTTTTTTTATTTTTTATTTTTTAGCACCGCGAGTTACCACTTTTGTAACTTGGGGTGCTAATGGCGTTAACACCTCCATCGGCACACCACAATCTAAACTTTCAATTGATTTATAGCTCAGGAGGATAGCTTGGGGCAATGTGGTCCCCTTGGAAGCAAGACAATGCAGAGCAACAGAGGTTCGATCCCTGGGTCCATACTTGGAAACCTCTGGGTTTCTTTACTTGGTAATTCGTTATTTATAACGCGCTTAATGCCCAGACTTTTGGTGTGGCAATAAAGATGCAAATACTCATACTTGCTTGCCAAAAATCATGCAATGCCTGAGTTTTCGCACGTATTTATCTACACAACCACTGTTACAAGGTTGCATACATTCTGAAGGGGGGAAAATAACTGGTTTCAGAAGTGTTCCACATTAAAAAAAGAAAATGAGGACCGTGCGTCTGGATCAACCATTTGATCAATGTTGAGCCATTCTGTTGGCCACCATTAACCCTAAGAATTGGATAACCACTTTAATGTTCTTTGGCAAACCCCTAAACAAGCATAGTTTATCAGCAAATTCCAACACATCGTCAGACTTGTATAAAATGTTTTCTAAATTTAAAATGCAGATCCACCACCCCAAAAAAGATTTGCCTCTAGGCCCATGGCTTTGCCATTCCCACCCCTATCAAGATGCCAAGACGTGAATGCTCTTTATTAAGGCAAACCAGTCCAAAGCATGCATTGAAATCTGCAGCTTTAGTGTTCTCTCATAGCCTTCCTCTCCAAAATGTTCACAATTGCTAAATCTGACTTTTCTTTTCAAGAGGGTATAACCACTTTCTGATGCTTCCTACCACCTATAGCTCCATGTGCCTCATCACTGCTAATATAGTGTGAGATGCAAGAAGGTCCTTTAATCATGGAGCCCATAGTGAAATATTATGTATGCTGTTAAGAGATGGTAGCCAAAATATGTTGATGTGCCGCATAGACAGGCAGCCTCAGTTAGGTGCTCTTTCTCACTTTCCCCCATCCACATCTACTTAGTCTTTTGGGTGTGCAGGATGTGCAAGAAGTAGTCCTGCAACACTGTAGTGTTGCAAGAGGCCTGCATGGGAACCCCCATGCTGCAAGTACCTGGCAATAGTATTGTGTGAAATCTACAGACATCCAAGGCGTCTGCATCTTGCAACCCCTATATGCCTAGTGCAAAGCACAGTAATGACTGTTTATGAGGGTATCAGGTAATCTTTTCGCCAGCAAAAATATCGCCGAACATATGGTCGTCGGGAACTGCCATAGGTGATATTTTTGGTGGCGAAAATATTAGGTGCGGGGGTGTCCCCCGCAGGGTCCATATGTTATTTTTGCCGCAAAAATATGGCGATATTTTTGCATCGCAATATTTTTGCAGCGAAAATATCACATGGAACCTTTATGAGACTGTATTATTCCTCCTAAATTCGCAGTTCCTATACATTGTGCGTGGTATGGTGCTAGCAGTGGGTTTGGTGATGGCCTTAGCCGGTTTCATCATGAGAGAGATACCTGGAACATCCTGCAAGGCGTAATATTGTGGATACTATTGTGCATGTGATGATCTTTGGGAAGGAGACCTTACTTGTGTTGCTTCTTGAGGATAGCTGCTTGCATGCAGACTATCCCCGTTCTGTATTCCCAAGCAGTGGATTGAAAGGAGAAGTAGATGAGCTTGTCCCATTGGATTCTGTCCTTAAATGAGAAGGAGGCCGGTACAGATGGTTGCCTGATGGAAATGATTAGTTTATGCAGCATGCTGTTGTGTGAACATTACATTGAATTTAATCTTGAATTGTTCATGTTATTGGGGGGTATTAGGGTATTTATTGGGGGTGGACCTATCTTTGAGAAGCAATGGGGTGCTTTACAATCAAAGGGGAGAACATGGTCAAGGTAGTAGAGAAATCCTAGAAATAAGGCAGTGGGTAGCAAACAAGGAGTGTTAAGGTGTGCAATTTGTCAGCAAGCAACCAGGGGAGGAAACGGTGGGGATCAAATCATCCAGTTTTGGGTAGGGTGGGCTGAGTGGACCTTAGGTATTGGGGAGGAGTCAATACCTGAACAGGAGGGTCTTGATCTCCAATAATGATTAGTGATTCACTAGTGGATAGGCATATCTCAACACTAAATATTTATTAGAAATGTAACGAGCTCTGTTATTAAGAAATCTGGTTCATCACTGCAAGGACTCCAAACTGTACACACTATATTTGGAGTCTCTCAAAACAATTTGATATAGGCATGGGTGGTATCTTTGAGGATTTTGCATTGCTGCTCAATGCTATGACTTGCTGGATTTGAAATATAAACGTCATCTGTTTTAAAATAGGTGTAGATCAAACAAAAAGGCGTTTCTTTTCCATTGAAGAGAATCCAATCACAATCAAGTGTACTACAGTTCATAGACATACACACGTTACCAATACTATATCTACACCAACCACTGATGTCTAGCTTTCCCAAGATTGTGATCTCCTGAATACAATTCTATTAAATAATAAGAACTTTAAATAATCTACAGAATAGGTCGGGTTTCTTTAGTAGTTGGAACATGTAGATATATATTGTGCCCAAATATTATTTTTAAAAATCTCAGTACGCATCCTTGTGTCATTACAGTATGCAATATCCTTCAACCAGGACTCGTGCTGCAGATCTCTCCTGCTCAATGATTGCAGGGCCACACACATCATAACGAATAGGAGGGCCAGCTCAGTACATCTTCAAACAATTTTAAGGATGACAATGTGTTTTAAATATTGCTGCCCATGTTTCAGTTTTTCATACCAAATGAAGGAACTGGCCCTAATCCACACTACATCAGTATATGGGAATGGGGCTTTCGTAAACCACCCCTCACTGCCAAATCTTTTCAGGCTTTGCCCACTGCTTTTGTAATACTGATATCTCCCTTGGTCCTATATATGTTATATGTTGTGGTTGAAACTGGTATGAAAGGGGGATCTCCCTTTCACACAAAAGCCTTTCAACAATACTAAAAGCCTTCCATCTGGACCTGCCACATCCAGACAGAGCCTGCCACACAACCAAAACAACCAAGAGAACGTCATCCATACAACAGGTGGGGAACAGGAGGGGAGGCCACAGATTGCCCCACGACAGGCCCAGGTACCACCACAGCCATGACGCAGCACCCAACGGAAACTTTAGTCCGTGAAAGTCCAGCAAGCTAACAAATGGAGAGGTCTTGCCATGCCCAGGACAACATTTGCAGAAGGGATATGTTGATCACACTTATAGTAAAGCCTCTCTGTAGTCAATCAGCTCAGCACTCGTACACAGACCTGCTGCGGAGTCTCAGATTGGTCCGGGTAGAGCTTATTATACAGTATGTACATAATCCAGTTACTCTTGGGTATATATAGTCACATATGGAACAGGACAGGTACATGGATGGGTAATAACGGTACATACAGAGGAGTAGACCCACTGGCCATCCTACCACACCCAGCTGAGGCCCCAACTGACACTCCTAGAACATTCACTCACAGATCCACACAACCTTCTACTGAGCTGCTCATACATACATCAACATTCTGATAGCAAGCACTCCAGGTCAGTGACAAGACTACAATATAACAGGGACATGTTTGGATTTTGCTGAGCAGTCTTGTTAGGCTGAGGCCAAGAAAGATACTTTCTAGAGCAGTTTACGTAATACGATTTAGTTGAGGGAGGTGTAGAAATGGGAAATTGACTTTAACACCTTGTAAGACAGGAGTAAACATTAGCTTTTCCTCTTTGATTGTGAAGGACATTCCAGAATTGTTTGGAGAAAGGGAGGAGGTTACATTCCATGGCTACTGGTCAGAGAGCCATCTTTCAGTGGCCGGATCAAATACATGTAGCAAGTTGTGAATACAAATATTGGATTTCCTTTTAGGAAAGAGAGTGCATTCAGTGTCTATCATTTTCAAAGTACCATCTGCTTGTGGCTACAGTGAACTAAACATCTGACTGCCATAATATGTCTCAAGCACTTATGTTGTGGGTGTGATGCATGCAGAGGAGGTTGATTCCATCAGGTCTGGGGCCAAATTGAGAGAGAAGTTAGATGTGATGTATTAATGAACTGGGAGAAATGGGGGTATTCTTTTCCACCATCCACAGATGACTTGTCTGATACTAGTGTTGGCCTAGATAAAGGTAATGACCCATCTGTGTCCATGCTGCTAAACATAATTTTGGAAACGAGTGATGGAGGAGAAGGGGTGGATAATGTCAGACATAGAGTTGGGTGGGAAGGATAAACTAAAACTACTGTTCCACCTTGTTAAGGTTTGATTTTGTAAAACTTTCTGAGGGCTGCACAGTTGAGAATTATAACAATATACTTAACCCAAAAGGGGATCCAAAACCTCTAAAGGGTTTTAGCAAGGCAGGGCAGTCAGGCTTAACTCAAGGGAGTAGCAGTAGGCTGACCTGAAGGTACAATTGGTGCAGATAATTATCCCCAGAAAACATCCTACATTGGTTTAGTTAAAAAGATGCACCTTTTAATAGAGTACACATATCTTAGTTCCATACGTACTTTGAAAAGACTCGAGCAGTAAAAATGTCGAGTACATGTTGAAAAACAAGAAATTGTCATAAGACAAATTCTACTCCTATACTATCTTGTAGGTCTACTATCTAGTGATAGGTACATTACAAAAGCAGAGGCATCAATCTTTGGCTCTCTGAACCTTTTTTAACTACAACTCCCGTCAGCCTAGCCAATGGTGAGGGGGGGTCATTGTTTTTGTAGCTAAAAACATCTCACGAGCTGTAGGTTGCAGGCCCCTAACATATAAAGACAAGGGGTGGAATGAGTATGGCACTAGACAAAAAAAAACACATGCAGCCATGTTATCGTTCAATGGTGTGGTAAAACATTGTTAGAGTAATCAAGCAGTCACATAAACAGAAGTCAAATACGTGGTTTTGACAAATACATAGAATAGTGAATAGAAAACCGAATAAAGGGTAGGTTTGTCAAGATATAGATGACCTATTACAAGCATTGGTGGCAGTATATTTAGATGGTCCTACTGAGCATAAAGGTGAGTTAACTGCTATGTTTTAAGACGAAAATGGAAAGGAAGGGAGCCAGAATCAGAGGAAATGGGTTCAACCTAACTCAGGTGCCCATGAATTGCAGTCTTAGCGTGCACACAATGTGGGTTAAATCTAAAATGTGTAACTAGTATGTATCCAAGTAGACACTAGCTCTTACCCAGAAAGCCACAGCACCCACTGAAACCAGAAGCAGGAATTTCTGTAGTTATAAACTTGTTAAATCAGTCAATATTGATTCCCACATCTTGCCCATGTAGTACCCTAATTGAACCACTAAAGAAACAGTTGGGATATGGATAGATCTGTATGTGGTAAATGCTTTGGTGCTACTGTCACTCTTCTGCTTGAAACCTTGCACGCATAACATGCATGCTACCCACTGTTACATGGTCCAAGTTACTCTGTGCTCGGCCTTCTTCTAAGTAACCATGAATTCTTATAGCCAGTAGATTTTTGAATGTTCACCCTTAGATCTCCAAATAACATTGGTGTGTTTACAAAAGGGCTACATGGAAAGCAGTTCTATGTCATTCCATCGCCTTTTTTTATTTTTCTGTTTAGTTTTTTGCTGCAAAAACCAACAGATTTCTTTTCTTTTGCAAATCCCCCCCCCCCTTTCAGGCCACGTTGCCAGCTATTTATCACCTATTCCCACAATCTGCTACCCCTTATATCCCTTTACCCACCCCCTTATTTTTCAATGAGTTTTGTGTCAAAAAACATTGTGAAAAAGAAAACGAGCGACGAGTGAGTGTCGTACCTGGAAAAGCGCAACCTTTTTTTAGGCAAGCCCTGAGGAAATATTTGGATGATTTTTAAATGTCCTAGAGGGGTCTAAATTGGAGCAATATGTAGATGACCTACTGGGCACGTCTTCCACATATGAAGCCTGTAAGGACACTTTTGTATTAAAAAGCCCTGTCTAGAAAGTGACATAGTACCCAAACATAAATGACGGTTATGCAGAGATGGGGTGCATTATTTGGGTCTTGATACATTGGCAGGTGGTCACACATGATTATGAAGGTGCCATTGTAATTCACCCACAAATGATGGGGAATTGTAGTGTGCACAATGGAACAATCCAGAAGAAATTGATATTGCAGAAATTGTACCATCACTTGTCTTAATTCTATCGATAGTGTTATGGTCCCTTTCCATCCTGATTAATCGATACAATGTGCATACCTTCATTGCTCTCTCACTAGTGACCTCTTGGAACTCTGTACCCAAAGGGTATATCGGTCATTTTAAATTGTTTTTAAAAGTTGGGTGTGAAGAGTGAATTAATTGCACTGCAGATATGGTTTTCCCTAAATCTGATTTACTGTCCGAACTCCTGTCTTAGGAATCCAAAACTAAAAATGTGTCTCCAGTGTTTTATGTGCGTAGCGTACCTGATGTCGCCCAAGTGGACTTTTGAAGAGAGCACTTCCATGTAGTGCAGCAGCTTTACTCTCAAGTATAGCCACTTTCCACTAGGGGTGTAGTGAACTTCAGCTTCGAGTAAGTATTTGGCCAAATTACAGCAGAAAATATTTGCTCCGGCCGAATAATTTCTTGCTATTCGGCTGTTGCTGAATACTTTCATTCTCATTTGAATACAATGCAACAAGAACTCAGAAAGGCAAATATAGACTTAAATTTGCAAAACTGAATAGAATTAGACCAGACACTTGGCCACAACACCAGACAAATTACTGTCACACAGCTGTAAAATATCTTGTATTGTAATCTGCTCTTTAGGGCATGTTTTGTTACAGATACTTAGACTTACAAGGTGCTCACCTTTTATACTTAGCAAGCAACAAAACAGTAAAGTCTTTTTCTTTTGGTGAATGTTTATATGCAATGTGCACTTTCTTTACTTGGAAAAGACCATGCATACTTCACTTTAGGATACATTCAGTTCCTGTCATGTCACTTCCCATTGCGTACGTCATAGTCCCCCCTTTTCTTTTCTTTTTTTTTACTTAAATTTTATTGAACATTTTCCACAAGAGCATATGTATCAATACTTCACAAATGACTTAACAAAGTACAGGAAAGTCCGCCCACCCACCCACCCCCAGCTCATATACAACCGATCCCATATGGGCATTGGAGACATAGTTACAAGTCAGTTGTAGACCAAATGAACTACATGGGCAGACAAGGAGGGCTCAACCAATAGAAGGAAAACATAGGTGCCAGTTGTTTCAAGTCATAAGCATAGTGAATATCAACATTCATCAGGAGGCCTCAGTCTCATAATTCCACATTCACCGTGAAGCCAAACCGCTGTCCAGTTGTTAGGGAGAATTCTTATCTATGGCTAATTTCCCTCACCTAGTGAGTCCCCCCAGTGGCATTGCTGGACTTCTGGAGTTTATTTTTTTCCACTTGGTAAGAGTGAGAGCTTTTCCCCCCACACTTACCTGTGTTTTGCTATGTGTTTCTACCTGTGTTTTTGTGATTGTGGACTCTGAAGTACACCACTTCAGTAGCCCCCTTCTTTTTGTGTGTCACACAGCACCTTCAGTGCCGTGGCACAGGGTTGTCTTTGAAACTTCCCTCAACTCCATTTCTGAGGTGACTACTGTTCCCCAGACAAGGGTAAAGTTACCATTAACTTTACCTAGTCAATCTACCACAGATCCAGTACACCATCTTCCATGGAGTACTGGAAAGGGTTAACTCGTATCCCTTTTTATCTGTATCTCCTAGAGCATTGTTTCGCTCTTTTAACATTTAGACCTGGCTGGTGGCAGTGGTATCTACCCTAACTTTTCTACCGCGATTATATTAGATAAACGTGGTACTGTTATTGGCTATTATATTAGCCTCGAACATAAACCCGCTTGACCAAATCGTCTTTTTTTGGCTCTGATTGGGTTTATTCGCCATTTCTTTTTGTTAAAAGTCCTTCTTGTGTTTTACTTTGCGTGGCAAACTAGGTTTGCCTTCTTTGTTCACTGTCTTTTGGCGGGCTTCTGCTCAGAAGCCCTACTCAAGGCGCCTGGGTGTCTAGGTGAATGTGAGGGAGGGGTGTAGTCACCCCCTACACAGGGTATCCTAGGAAACCCAACTCGCACTTTGTCATGATTGGCCAGGGTATTTGTCCGGGCTGGACAACCCCCCATCCTGGGTGATTGACAGGCAGGCTGTGTGAATGGGGGTTTTTCGCATAAAAGGCAGGTCTCTTGGGCTAGAAGTCAGAGTCGCCACTGGAACTACAAGGAACCGAAGAGAAGCGGAGAGAACAACGGCTGTTGCAACTACCCCGTCCCGGTGAAGCCCTGCTGCAGTCCTGAGCTATCTTCCCTTCAACGACTCAGAAAAGATCCAGTCCGGTGCCTTCTTCCCTGAGCTTGGTGGGGATAACCAGCTCATCTTCCACAGCCAGAGGATCCTCTTCCTTGGTCGAAATCGCTGCACGCTGCTGTAGTGGTCCGGATAGCCACCTGAAGAGCCTCTCCTGTTTTTAAGGAGCGCACCTTTTATTCCTTGTCGCTGCTGCCGGCTTCATCCCTGTGTGGTGCAGACCCCCTTCAGACATGCTCCTTCACAACAAAGCTCCAGGAATAGTGGGTCTGCGGGGAAACCAACAGGAACAACTGCTAGGGCACCAGCTGCACCATTGGAGCAAGGTACTGTGTTCTACTTGAGGAAACTGGGTGAATCCATTTTCTTCATTTCCAAGGCTTGCCCTTGTCTTCCCTCCTTATAAGTTTTGCTTCCGAACATTGATCTCGAAGTACTTTTAGCTACGTTGAATCGTGAACTGTTTGACCGTATGATCTTCGGCAACTGGCCCCGGTGTCTTTCGACCCTGGCTCCGGCCCTTTGACTTTTGAACTCCTGTCTTTGACCGTTTCTTGATTCTGCCTGCCTAACCAAAATATTGCCTGTGATTTTTGTCCCCAACTCCCTCTGGGTATCAAGTGCTAAGTGTGTGTTTGCCCCGGTAACATTTCATGTCACGGATACGCGTTTGTTTAGTAGACCGAATTGTCAAAAAGTGATCGCAATCGTATTTGCGGTAACGTGTTTTGTTCGTAACACCGGTTCATTCAAACACAGGGTACTTACCTTGAGACTTATTGTACAAAGTGAATTGGTTAGTTTGGGTATATTTCACGTGTGGTTTTTGTTTAAGTTTAATAGAAGTGTTGTGTTTATAACGAATGGTTTAAAATAAATGTACTTATATTTTTTACCTGAAACCTTGAGTCAGTGTTTGCTTGAGTCACAGTAATTGTGGTCCCTTTGTTTAATACTGCTCATATACTCTTGAGATGAGCCTGGCTGCTCCACCACTGCTACCACTCGGACATAGTAGTACAGGCTTGTACCAAATGTAAAACTTGTCTTGCCACCTGTAGTCTTAATTGTGTGTAGTGGTCCCTAGGGGCACTGCACAGGATTCTGCCTAACACCAGTCAAGAAGAGATGAGATCATGGTATCGAGGGTCAAAGCTGTTAGCTTCTCGTATGTGAAAATCACCCAAAGTTTGGTAAGCCAGTCTGACTTAGAGGGCACTGAGGTGCTTTTCCATTTCTGAGCAAGGGCCAGTCTCCCTGCTCGTAACATAGCCTGAGCCACCTTGGGGAGGGTGGGAAAGCCCATTTTCGGGGCAGGGACACCAAAGAGCATTTTAAGGGGCAACAGAGGCAGGGAGAGGCCCACAATCTCTTTGATCCAGCTCAAGAGCTCTGACCAGTATACCTGTATAGCCGGGCATTCCCACCAAAGATGGAACCACGTTCCCTAGGACAGAGGGTGGAAATGCCAGGGAACATTTTAGCAAGTCTCTCTGGTGAGAGGTGGCATGCATGGAATATCTTAAAGTTATGCTCCATGCCTGCAGTATACAAGGAGCCTGAAAAAAGGGATGCCAAGATTGCGGCCCAAGTCGAATCTTCCACCACACTTCGCACCCTCTCCTCCCACTGCTTCTTGAAACCCTGCCTACCCTCCACCTCTGTTGTAAATAAGGAGTTATAAAATCTAGACAGGGACCCTCTCCTTGATGGGTATTCCACAATGATTCTTTCCAGTGTTGTGAAGGGACGGGCAAGGGCTTTTACCCTCTGAGCATCGGTCAGAATCCCCTTAACTCGGAGAAATTCAAAAATTGACAACGGGCTATCCCCCATGACATCCGCAAGGTTATTGTAGTCTATGAAGACACCCTGTCGCGAGAATTGTGCAGTGCGTTCCAGACCAAGTCCGACCACCTTTGCGTGTCTCACAAACCCCTTTTACCCAGGTCAAGGGGGGGCACCTATAGAGAAGACAGGGGGGGGGCCAAGAAGAGAGAGCAGAGTTCACTTTGTCGTGCCTCCATAGTGACCACAAGATAGATAAAGTAGGCTGGGTCCTAATCTTCGTGGGAAGGTCCCTAGTAGGGGCCCACAGGAGGACCCTCACTTTTCTGGGGTGAGCTTGGACATCCTCAATATAGGACCAATAGGTTTACATGTCGCCTTTCAAATGCTCCAGCATTACTCATAATTGGGCTGCCTTGTGGTAGAGCCTTAAGTCCAGCAGGCCAAACCCCCATAAGATCTCGGGAGGGTCAAAGTAGCGTGCTTAACTCTGTTTTTTTTGCTGCTCCAAATGAAATGCTGGACCACAGAGTGAAGGGATCGGACATATGAGTCTGGAATGGAGAGCGGGAGGCTATTGAAGAGGTAGAGACGCCGGGGTAGAATATTCATCTTGATTGACACCATGGGTCCAAAGGACCAAGGGAGGGTGTAAAGACCGGAGGGGGGGTCTGCACTTCCGCTCTCTGTATGGTAGAGGGGAGGCACAGAGACCCCTGCCAAGATTCTCTATTACGGTAGCAATGGACGAGCAATCAAGGCCTAGCTTCTCGGGAGGTGATGCAAGCTGGTTCTTAAGTACAGTGTAGTCCCCAAGCCCCCACGAAGGAATGTCCACACACTATCGGTTAAAACACAGTCTTTATATAATTAACATTCCAAGTCATATACACGATCACGATAACTCACTTTGTACTCCGAAAATCAACAATGGTAAATATGTACAAATCTAAAGTGGTACCAGTAATGTTATTAGATCTTATTAAAGTGCATGTAGTCAGAATGACACATAGATCAAAATAAAGAGGAAACCAGCAGTAGAGAGAGGAAGGAAAGCAGGATGGTTGAGCAATAGGCAGAATACTGGTAACTACCATTAAACACAGCTCTGTGTGGAGATCCCCTTTCCCCCCCCAACCTGGGCAACCTGTAGAAGAAAGATACAAGCCCAGTCCATATATTGTTCACCTTTAGACTTCTCAATAGTTCTCCAAACCCAAAGTACCTTGGTGTTGTAGTGTTCCGCGTCGGGGAAATCGACAACCCTTCTTGAGTGTCCTCCCTTTCAGACAGGAGTCATGGGTCGTCCAATGTCTGACGGAGAACAGGTCGAGCTATGGCGGTGAAGTGGCCGCGTCGTTCCTAGCGGTGCTTGTTGACAGGGAAGCGTAAACGTCCTGCAAGGAAGAGGCGTGCGGGGCACCTCGGTGTTGATAGTTATGGACCGCAAAGAGTTGAAGAACTGTGGCCCAGCAAGGGCGTCGAGTCGTTGGCGTCTTTGGGTGGCGGGAAACCCACCAGTGGATGCTCCTCGGTGCGTCGACAGTCAGGCCTTCTCCAGCAGGATCCAGCGGTGACGATGCGGACGAAAGCGTCCTTGGATCATGGAAGTTTCTTGGGCAACGGGAGCACGGCGGCTTCAATCGGCGACGGCGGTCGGCGACAGTGACGGACAACAGTCCGGGCGCTTCTCCTTGGAGTTCCGCGGCAGTCCCTGTATCGGGTCGGCAGCCTGTCGAAGGTCTGTCTACCAGGGAGCTTCGGCAAAGATCAGCTGTGCACGATGGTCCCTCGTAGCTCGGGAAGAGGGTGCCTTACCAGGTCCTCTCTGGGTCAGTTCTTGAAGCACAGCAGCTTTCAGATTGCGAAGGAGCGCAATAGCAATTCTTCTCGTCCAGCACGGCTCAAGGTTAAGCTTCACTCCAGTTACTCGTCGTAGTGGACTTCAGCTTCTGAACACGATTCCTAGCAGTGAGAGGTCCCCAGATATACTGTTGATCTCCCATTCATTCCGCTGGGTCGCACTCAAGCATCCAATCACGACTACGGGCATTCATGCAGGCAGGCAACCCACCAGGTACACGAGGTATTCAGGCCATTTACTTCTCTCCAGACACTCGCAACAAGTTACGTGTATTGGGACAAGTACCGAGCCATTCAACACTCCAAGCTGCATTCATACCGGTTTCGGGCAGGGCTGTCTCAACCATTGTGTCAAACACCAGATACTACACAGTCCCAACATAGAATGTATATTCGTCACACACTTCATTCGACACTTCATTCACCCAGGTCCCACCCACAGGCGTACCCACAACATACGGTTGTTGAGAAGGCTCCAGCCAGTCTGGTCGGCACTTCCCCACACTACCATATACAGAACTTCCACCCAACAGCCAGTCAAGGGGAAGGGAAAGAGGCAGGGTTTCCCAGGACTTCGGGAAGATCGGGGTAACAGGTGATGGAAGGCAAGAGGCCATGGGGGCCATTTTGTCTGCATCAGGAATCTACCGATTCCAATAACGGGGCATGGGCATCCCAAAATGGAGGACACTCAGGGCACCAGTCATTTCAGCACGGAGCTGCCACCAGCCCGTACCCTGCTCTGTGGGTCACACACAGGTGCCCAAAAACATACACTAGGGGCACATACACTAGGGGTAGTTGTACCCCTACCCATGGGTGCCATAAGGGTATCCCATGGGTCTGTTCACCAAAACAAAAGAGAGCTGCACCGCCAGTATTGCCACATGAACTCGTGTGCGGAAAACACGATAAAAAGCAGTAAAGGACAAGGATGCGGAGGCCCTGTCCCTCCAATGCATTTCCAGCATCACAGAGGGACAAAGGGGCCCATTGTTGCAAATCATAATTTATCTTAGCAAAGATGGGGGGTGGTTCAATTTAAAGAGGAGGCTAAGGTCTCTCGGGAGGAGAACCCACAGATAAGGCGTGGCTTTGCGCTCAATTCTAATACCCCGAACGACGACTCCTCTCGACATCCCTGTCGGCCCTACCCATTGGCATCAGGCAAGATTTCGTTGGGTTCACTTTCAGCCCAGAAAAGGAAACAAAGGAATGCATCAGTTCTAGGAGCCTTGAGAGAGAGCTCTGTAAGTTAGTTAAGTACACCAGGACATCATCTGCGAAGAGTGAAAGCTTAAAATCTAGATCCCCACACTGGACCCCCATAATCCCTTGGTGATGATTCATAGCTATAACTAGGGGTTCCATTACGAGAGCATAGAGAAGGGGCGAAATCGGACAGCCCTTTTCGCGTGCATCTGGAGACGGAGAACGGAGCAGAGACCGTCCCATTCACTACCACTCTGGCCTTTGGGCCATTGTACAGGGCAGCAATCCACCCACAGAATCTCAACCCCAACCCCCTAATCCCATCTTCTGCTAGACCTTGCTCATGTATGGCCATTCTACACAGTCAAAGGCCTTTTATGAGTCCAATGAAAGGAGGTAGGCCTCCTCGTTGTTAACATCAACTTCGTGCATCTGATCTAGCTATTTCCTAATATTGTCTGCTTCCTGCCTACCAGGGACAAAACCAACCTGATCACCATGCACCAGCGAAGGAAGGAGCAGGGTCAGTCTGTGGGCAAGTAGCTTGGCCAACACCTCCGTGTTGATTAATGAAATGGGGTGGTAGGACTGACAATTTGTTGGACCCCCCCCCCCATACGGGCCGATGGCATGGATTGAGGAGGGGAACCTGAATCCAGAACTGCGTTAAAGAGTTTAGATAGAAAGGGGCAAAGGTGGATTGGAAGGATTTTTAGAAGAGGACTGTGAACCCATCCTCCCCCGGGGTGGTGCCTGATTTTGTCGAACTAATAGTATTGATCACTTCTTGGGGCACTATGGGTCTCTCCAGGGTTTCTGACTTCTCAAGGGGGAGGTGGTGGATTGGAACAGAGTCCAGGAAGCTATCTAGATCAGCTCCGTCCCCAGCATAGTCTGTCTTGTAAAGAAGCTCATAGTATGTGCGAAATTGCTCCGCTGTCCCAGGGTCATCCTGACCCACCCAGAAGTAGCAACAAATCCATCCTTCTACTATTTCTAAGCTCTCAGAGCCTCCAGGCTAGAATCCTGTCAGCTTTCTCACCCTTCTCCATATACGTTTACATAAGGAAGGATCATTTCCTCTGTTTGCTCGACTAGGAGAGCGGCAAGTTTTGCTTTTAGTCGCTGGAGCTCTGTCCACTTTCCTGCTTCCTCTTTGTTCCCATTCCAATAAGAACACCCCTGATTGTGGCTTTCAAAGCCTCCCAAACTCCTGCTACCCCCACCTGCCCATCGTTGTTAATTGCAAAATACTCTTTTATTGTATCAACTAGAGACTGAGACAGCTCCTTGTCCTTCAACAGATCATTGCACCTCCATCTCGCAGACACTGGGGTTATCAGGGGAATCCATAATTGAACTATAACTTAGTCGTGGTCCGACCAAGGGGTCAGTTCTACACTCGCTTCAGAAATCTTCCTATAGAGCAGGTTGTCGACCAAGATATCATCAATTCTGGAGAATGACGAATGGGGGACTAGAGAAAAATGTAAATAGAGGGTCTATGTCCTTGCGCATCGAATGGGAGTCCCTGAGCCATAGTTCATAATTGGAGTTCTGGAAAGAGGCGCCCATTCGCTTCTGTGTCTGAGAGTCCGTGTAGGGCCACTCAGCCTTTGTGTCACGGTCCGGATCTAGGACCATATTGAAGTCCCCTCCCACCAGGAGAGCACCCTCAGTGAAGGTCATGATTTGGACTTCACCTCAGACCAATAACAGTCCTGGGCTTCATTGGGGGAATAGATTGAAACTAAGGTCACCTTTGAGCCCCTAATTTCCCCTTTAACCATTATGTAACAGCCCTCCGGGTCCGTGCTTTGGGCCTTCGGGGCAAAGTGCGCTTTCTAAGAGACCACTATCGCCACCCCTCTTTTCTTAGCACGGCATGAAGCATGAAAGACCCCTTGTATAGTCCTAGCCCTAAGAGATGGTTCACTATCCCTGATCCAGTGGGTTTCTTGAAGAAACAGAGTCCAGTTTCAACCTATCAAATTCTTTCATGAAAAGGAACCTCTTACGCGGAGAGTTGAGTCCTTGTGCATTCAGGGAGCCCAGTGTCAGCGGATGACTTACTTCAGCCATCAGGTGGGGGTGGGGGGGGGGGTAGTAGTCATAGCCCTGATCCCTTAGGGGTGTAAGATTCTCTAAAGCACCCACCCTGACTGGCTATTCTCTGCCCCCCTCTAAACATGTCAAACCCAAAAGAGTGAAGTCTCCAGACGGTTGGTACAAGTAAATGTAAACCCTATCGAAATGTATGAACCCCTTCATCCCACCTCCCTCCCCTTCCCCAAGCACCTGGACTGCCTGCGACATAGGAAATGCCGCCCGACCAGGCCACCAAAGACTGCCTCCACTAGGGTGGCTAACAACAAACGACCCCAACATTCTGAGCCACTCCCCCCTCCCCAAATTTATAACCAGATCAGACGCTCCCGCATTCCTCACCTCCCTTCCAGGAAGATCAACTGAATGAATAAACAACACCACCACGAAAGACATCCTTGGAGGGGGTTGCCCCTCGAGCATTCCAAGGAAGACAACCAGGTCCCCACCCCACCTCTCATCACTCAGGAGTAATAAGAACCCGGGACCCGCTTAACTCACAGGCTGCTCGGGTGAAGTCAGCACCACCCTTCTGTATTTTCTGTGGGCACGGACACAGTGCCTTTCTGCAAGTGTATTAGTTTTTCAGAGTTCCACTACATCCCTAATCCCACTATTGCCTTGCCCCGGGGGAGGGTCTCACAAGAGCTGCCGAGTCACTCTTTGTATGTCGTACTCTTTGACCAGGGAGTATTTATAGCTCTCGAACTCCAAGGAGAGCGAAAACGGATGGCCCCATCTGTATCTAACACCTCTAGACTGAAGCCACTTTGTTAGAAGGCTGAATAGTCACCGACACGCTAGTGTGAAGGCGGAGAGGTCTTGGTAGATTGAGACTTTGGTGCCCTGAATCCGCAGATCTCCCAACAGGGCCGACGTAACTTTGCTCATTGATTGGGCGTCCATAGCTTCAGGTTGGTCCGAGACTGGCAAGATACACCCTTCCTGCGTCATCGTAGGGGAATGCTATAATCTTTGCAGGGATTTTGCCCAGTCCACCTGAGGGGGAGGCCCCCCAAGGCAGCCCCTCCTGACAGGTGCAGAAATGCAACAAGACTGGGTCTCACGAAAGGGGCTCCCCTAGAGACTCTGGAGAACAATTGGGGAGACCATTGGAAAGATCCACTAGTGATCGGGTATCAGAGGTGCTGTTGTGGTTGGAAGAACTTATCTAGTACCGGGGTTTTTCAGATCTGCTCAGATGGGGATATGCAATGGTAGACGTGCTGTAGTGCAAGAGCTCTTCTTCCTTCCAGCTTACATGCAGAGAACCTGGGCATAGGTCCCCCTGGGGATCAGCGATCGGCAAACTCGGAAGGTGAGCAAGGGGGAGAACGGCCCCAAAGGTTCACTGGGACAGACAGGGGGGGGGGCTCACTGTCACACACTGGAAAGGCAGCCCACATATCGACCAGGCTCTCAATCAGATCAGGTTCGCGACAGATCAAGAAAGCGCAATGTTCTCATCTGAGTGCTAGGTTCTGGGATGAGTGCTGCACTCAGCAAAGAAGGTCCCAATCTATGCTCGCTCTGGGATTTTAAAGGGAGCTCCCCGTCGGTGGATCGGGTCCAGGGAAGCTCAGCCCAGTGAACACGCGAGAAGCACTTTTCCTTTGCTTGCTTCACATCAAAATTGAAGAGCTGCGCCACAGAGAGGTACAGTTTCTCAGAGGAGGAGCTGTGATGGGGGACCAGCTCCAACAGCTTGGACCGTCTATAGTGATTAAGAGCAGAGACCTCCTTGAGTGGCGTGGTCCTTGATAGGCCGTGCTGGGCTGCAGATTCTAAGTGGGGTGCTGGAGCCCGCCTGAAGGCACGAAAATAGACAGACTAATCGCATGAAATATCTACCTGGGACAAGGCGTGGGCCAAACTTTATGCAGGGCTCAATGCTGGTGAGTACCGTTCCCAGAGGCAGCTCTTAGGTGGGGGCAGCTCCATAGCCGATGCCGTGTTGGGGGGACCCCCACAATCAAGACTCAATGCCGTCCGACTTCACCAGCCAGGACCTCTTGATGGTAATGGGCCTCAGGGAAGCATGGCCGGGGTGGGAAACACTGGCCTCTCGTGCTCGGTCTGGGTTTTCCGAGCTAACCCGGCACGCCGGAAGACTGGGTCTGCTCTCAGCAGGACCTCTGATGCTTCTGGGTGCTCCTAGGGGGGGGGCAGGATCTCAATCCTGGGGTTGTTTAGGGGGGGCTCAGACCCTTAAAACAGCCCTCGTGGAGGAGATTGGCTGAGATCCGTCAGTATATCTAAGCGGCCCTGGTGGCTCCTCCCCTTTTCTTTTTTTAAGGACTTGATGCCTGAGTTTAACATTATCTGATATGTTATCAGGAATGATAAGGTGCATGGTTTGTTTATTGGCAAGAAGGAGTGGCTAGTATAAGTGAAAAGTGAGCAGCATTTATTCCTATGGGCCATGCCATGGAGAAACATTAGTAATTCACAATAGGTAGTGGAGACTAGCAAGACTTGGTTATGTCAGGCAGAGTAATATGCCCCACCCTAACAGGCCACTCGGAGGAATTTATCTTGGGTAGTCAAAGCGGGCCCGTGTGTGACAGCGGCTTGCACATTGCAATATCCATTTTGTTCAACCTAGTCCTTTTGTATTTGTGAGTCTTCTACTTTGACTGGCACTGGTTTTGAATATGCAACATGTTTCTGTACATTTTGTCCCTTCATTTTGGTTAAATCTGCTTTTTTTTCTGGCTATTATACTTTATTGCTGCATTGATTACAATGAAGAGAAATAAAAGTATAGAATGCATTTAAAATGGTACGTTTTAAAAAAAAATGTGTTTTTCAAGTTTGGAACATGATTTATTAAATAAAGCAACTATTCGGCTTCATATTCGGCGGCTTTGGTGTTCGGCCGAATACTAAGAGGGTAATTCATAGAAATCAGCGCACAAGTGGCGCACAGAGTGCGCGTGTGGCAGTCTGTGCCAGCCGCGTGCGCAAAACCCATTTCAGCGTATTCATGGATTTCCACATCTAGAACCAGCCGTGGCGCAGAGTGGCACAGCGACCCTGCAGCAGCGCCAGTTACGCCCGTGCGCCATGAACAGGGCACAAATCCAGTACATGGCGCAAAGGCCAGTGGACCAGCATACAGCCCCGCAACCATGAAAAGGTGTGTAAAACTCCCCGCAGACCCCTCAGAATACAAGTACCCCGCTCGCGCCAGGTAAATAGCGTGGAAAAAGTCCCCCTGTGGTGTGGGCTGCCTGTGGGGAATGGCCAGGGTGGAAGGGCTGCCTGTGGGGCATGGGGAGTGGGGATGGGCAGCCTGCGCAAATTTCGGGGGTGCGCAGGAAGTATCGCACGCGATAGTCCTTGGGTGAGTGTGGTACCTGTATTTGTGGGGTACGTGGGAAATTTCACACGCGATAGGCCCTGTGCGAGCCGGGTACGTGCATTTCGGGGGTGGGAATGTATACCCGCCTTTTTGCTAGCGCGAGAGTACGACGTGTATTCCGAGGGGTGCGTGGGGAGTTTTACACACGTTTTCGCTAGCGCGAGAGGGGTACGTGTATTCTGAGGCGAGCGCGGGGAGTTTTACGCGCGTTTTCGCTTACGCGAGAAGGGTACATGTATTCTGATGGGTGCGCTTCGAGTTTTACATGCGATTTCGCAAGCGCGACGGGTACGTGTATTCTGAGGGGTGCGCCCTCCCCAGGCCCTGCAGGCAGCCCACACCACAGGGGACTACCCTACACCCCTGGCCATGCCCATCAGGCAGCCCATCCACCCTGGGCATGCCCCGCAGGCAGCCCACATGGCACCATGCACTTGTGAGCCCCAACACATGTCCCCCCCAGCAATGACAGGCACCTGCCAGCAGGCCCTGACTCATGTCCCCCTGCACCCCCACCCACCCAGCATTGACGGGCACCTGCCAGCAGGCACCGACTCTCTCCCGCTGCACCCCCATCCACCCAGCATTGACGGGCTCCTGCCAGCAGGCCCCGACTCGTGTCCCCCTGCACCCCCATCCCCCCCAGCAGTGATGGGCACCTGCCAGCAGGCCCCGACTCATGTCCCCCCTGCACCCCTACCCACCCAGCATTAACGGGCACCTGCCAGCAGGCCCGACTCATGTCCCCCTGCACCCCCACCCACCCAGCAATGACGGGCACCTGCCAGCAGGCCCTGACTCATGTTCCCCCAACACGTCATCACGATCCACAATCATGGCCCTTATGGCCACCCAAATCCCACCCCAGATTGAAATCCCCATTACATGATACATCCCAAATGGCAAGTATGCACATCAATACATGTCCATCACACACACACAATGGGTGCAAGTGAATGTGAAAACCCACATTGTGAGATGCATGAAACCAATGAGAGAATACTACACAATTGAAGTATGAAACCAAAATGTATTAAATACAAAATCAATGGAATAAAAGAAAATCACGCAAGAGAAAATAATAACAAACAAGTCTGGATGTCCAAAAAAATGAAAAATAAAATATCAATGCAGAATCCAAATACATCCAAATGAAAATGTGTTTGTCCATCAAACCAAATCCAAAGGAGAAAAAAAGAGAAATCCATTGCTCCATGGGGAAAAAATAAAATAATGAAGTCAAATCCAGTCTTCAACTATATACAATGTACAAATCCAGGGTCCATGAGCCCAACAATTCAAATGAAACTTAAAGCAACTATATACAAAAAGGTGGGGCATAGACCACGCGCCCCAAATGAAAGAAAAAAAGAAAGGAAACCTAACACTAATTAACTATGTACAATGGCGGCTGGCAAGTCCTATGGCTCACTTGTTGATTTCCCGGGCCAGGGCATCATCGAACTCCTGTTCTACGTCCTGGAAGCGGGCCTGTTCCATGGCCCGAGGTTTCGCAGGGATAATGCCATGTCCACCTCCAACTCCCTGCGAATCGCCTCGAGGCACTCAGCCCGCCTCAGGCCCTGCGCATGGAGTTCTCCGCCCTGACCATAGAGAGCCGTGCCTCTTCCGCCCGCCGGCGCTCCGCCTCTATCTGCTGGCCCAACCGCTGCCACACAGAACACACTCCCAATCCAGGGTCCTCCTGCCCTCCGGCCGATGCCTGCCCCACTGATGTTGATGGCCCGAGCCATCATCGCTCCCACCCTGAGCCTGCTGCTGCGTGCATGTGCCCTGCCTGTTGTTGCCTGCACGTCCTCCTCCTGCTGGGGTTCAGTTGTTGGGGTGGCCACCCCTGCTGGACCTCTGACTCCCGAATGTGACAGGGATGTGTCCTCCACCAACCTGGCCGCTGGGTCAGGGGCAGCTCCACAGGGTTCCCAGGTGATACTTGGCCAGGAATATGGCATGGAGGACGACTGGTGCATAGGGGGTTCAGTTGAGGAGGGGGTTGCTACAAGGTCCAGCACACGGAAGAACCCAGCACTGGTGACCTGTCCTAGTAGGTCGACGCGGTCTGCGAGGCATCCGAAGTGATGTGCATTGTCCTCACGAGAACCCTGCACGTCATTACGAATGTCACGCACATGCAATGCCACCCCAGTCAGGACAGGCTCAACACGGTCCCGGATTGCCATGTCCACAGGGAGAGGAAGGCCAGTTGTGCGCGCATCCCCTCCCTGAAAACGGGTCTGGACGAAGGCATCCCTGCTGGTGCAGGATGATTCAGTCACAGGATCGGGGACAGGATTAAACACAGGTACCTCCGCGGCCGCTTGTGCTGCCTCCTATCCCTGACCCTGGACTGCACCACCAGCACCAGTGGAATCCCCCCCCAGACCCCATGCATGGGCCTTCCATGGCCTGCTCCTCAACCAAAGCCCCCACCAACCTGGATGACTCTGTGCCATCTTCCTCCATAGGCCCCTGTGGGGTCTCAGCTGCCCCTTCGGATGCCGAGGAGTCCACCTCCGACCTCTGCCTCTTGCACTTACCCCCGGCAGCTGCGGCCACGGACACGGAACCAGACTCCTCACTCCCCGATGAGATGACAACATGGGAGGGGAGCTGGGCCTTACGTCTCCAGCTCGCGTGGGATCCCTGCCACTGTGCTCCACAGCACCGTCTCCACCCACTTCATCAGTTGTCGCTGCAGACAGGGAGAGATAGAACACAGGCATCAGGGCACTGTACAATGGGCTGATACACACATGACAGTTGCACATGAGTGGCAGTGTCAAACTTCCCACATGGCATCACACTCCCCAACACACATCATTTTAAGCCACACACATGCGCAAATTAACAGGAATGTTGTAGCAAGCAACACCATCCATACACATACAACAGCATGAGCATCCAAAGAATAGCCTGACGTCACATGCAACAGGGGGAGTGCCGAACACATGCACGCACGCCACCAGACATACATGCATCTGTACATCTACCCCACCTATCGCAGTGAAATCATCAGCATCCATGTTACAACTGCTAATCAGCCTCCTACATGTTGCCTGCATCCATGGTGTAACACAGTGGCACATGTGTCTCATACACATACACGCACATGTACATTGTGCACATACATGAAGGTGGAACCAGCATCCATGTGTCACACCACAACCAGGCCACAGTACATACACAGAAATCTAAACGTTTGCACCCACACATGCCTTTGGGCACCATGCATTTCAACACATACGCCATTGATGTGCCTCACACATGATTGGACTCACATGCGGCAGGTTCATGTCCCTGTACATACACATCCATACATGGGCCTACCAAGACATATGTCCAACCTGCACACTCTTGGCACACCTCAACATGCACAGCTTCCAATCAGTACGCATGGACACTTACCGCTCGACTCCGGACGGGTCTGCCTCTGGAGGTGGAGCGCTGGGTGTATGCATTCCAGGACCCTCATCTGGATGTTGGTAAGGCGGACCTGGCACCCCTCTGCATGCTTTGCCTTCAAGAGGTGCCGGGCCTTTCTGAGGGTCCTGGACCTGAAGTCCTCCCAGCGCTTCCAGACATGTTGCATGTCGCAGCCTGCCATCCCCTCCACGTTGATGGCAGCCATGATGTCCTTCCAGATCCCCTTCTGTCCTTCATTGTCAGCGCGTGAACTTCCAAAGTGGCACCATAAAGCCCCAGGACTTGCTCCACCAGGATACCAACTTCTGCTGCACTGAAGCTGGTAGCCCTCTGCCTCTCTGGCTGGGGGTTGCCAGTGGTGCCAGATGGTATTGTGTCAGACATGGCAACCCCTGAGGCAGGTGTGGGTGGGCAACTGGGTCCTGGGGCTGGGCTGTGGAGCGATGGAATACCAGTCAGGAGTCTTCTGTTCCAGCAGGGGTGGTCACAGCAACTGGACCCCTGCAGATGGCTGATGTGCAGGCACCAAATAGCAGGGCACGTGGCCAGCAGGCAGGCAGCAGCAGATGGCAGGTGGGAGCGTGCTCGGGGCTCTGGGGGGCAGGAAAATGGCCTTCTAGCAGGAGCGTGGTCTTCCGTGTGTTGTTGCGTGGCCAGCTTGATACGGAGTGATTTGGCACATGAAAAAACTGCATGTCAGCGTGTAATTCGAGGAAAGGCCCTTAGCGCGTAAGCGCGTCTGTGACATTACGCGCACAGGCGTTTCCCTCGTGACAGGTGCATAGTGATTCAGCATGTGAAAAAATAGCACGTCCACGTGTTAATGTGTGTGATCCCAGGAAAGGGCCAAAGCGCGTAAGTGACGTGACGTGCGCAGGCGTTTCCCTCAGCACGGGTTAAAGGTGAGCGGGGCCAGCAGTTCACTGTACGTGCCTTTTGTGGAGACCGACGTGTGTGTTTCGATTTCGTGTTGTTTTGTGCGCCATCACAACTTCACAGCGGATCAAGGATGTATCTCTTCTTTTGGTGGGGGTATTGGCTATGCGTGTTTTTCATTATGACGCTAGTCTCACAGTGAGTCGCGCACACTATTTTTCCCACTGAGGGTGTCCCTGTGTATCGGGTACCCGTTTTCGAGGTCATAGTAGCCTATGTCCAATGCGTACATATTTTTCGTGTCCCTGGGTGCCACCGCATACTGCGGGAGGTTAATTCCACACATGTGGGCTACTGGGGGTTGCTGCGTGCACAGTTTTACTGCAGTTTTGGGGTGCCTGACCATTGCCTGACCTGTCACTTTATCACCGGGGTCGCATAGAGCCTTGCAGGTGCAGGGGTGCTGTTAACATCTTGTATCCCACTCCCTTACCACAATTGACCAGGACAATTGTCGTGTACACCTCCCATTGGCAGTACTCCATCTGTGCTGGCACTACTTCATCTGTGCCATGGCTGGGAGGCCACAAAAGGTGAGCGGCACCTCAGCTGGGCATACTCCATGTGGCGGGCATGGTCAAGGACGTGGCCGGGGTGACCAGGGAGTAGGGGGACTCAAGGGTGTTGGCTGCAGAGGGGGAAGAGGCAGGGGTGCGCCAACTGGGCACAATGTTGTGCCACGTGTTGGTGCAGTCATGCCACCACCCCCTGCGGCTCCGGGAGATGTAGTTCTTGCATCTGGCACTGGCGCCCATGTGACCCGGCAGTCCGTTTCATTGACTTCCACGGGCCAAAGGGTAGTGCTAGCTGCAGATGCAGCTGTGGACACCACCACCCAGGCTCAGGGTCTGCAGCGCATGCTGCGTTGGCACTTGAAGAGTCCATGGAAGATTTCCAGGAGGTCACGAGGCACACCGTAGGTGCACGCAGGGCTGCCCTGACCGAGGATCGTGTCCCTGGGGCAGTAATGTCATCTTCTGCCCCGACCAGCCAGGTGTTGGCAAGTGCAGGGGCAGATGCAGCCGACACCACCCCGGTTGTGAGTCTACCAACCAGGACAGTCCCGGTCAATGACCCTGGCACAGTGGATGTTGCTGCACAGGGTCCATTCCAGGGCACCCAGCAGCCATTGACGCAAGTCAGGGCTTCACTCCATGTTCCACCTGCCACTCCCTCGGCTCATTCCACCAGCGCCACTGCCCATACTGATCAGGGTGGCATTTGCCAGCCAGGGTCCGGACCAGCATCCAAGAGGAGGAAGGTTGCACCTGCAGTACAGGCTGGGACTCCAGACACAGCTACGGCCTCCGGCACATCGAGGAAGAAGCGTTTCTGCATGCAGAAACTGGACTTCCTTGTGGACTATGTGTGGGAACACAACCGTGACATGCTAGTGGGGCCGAATTGTCAAACTACGGCTGCCCATCGTAATACCCACTGGAAGCAAGTTGCAGATCATGTGAGTGCATTCGGCCATGAGGTGTGCACAGCTCAAGAGTGCAAAAAGCGTTGGGATGACCTCAAACGCAGCACTAAGGCGAAGTGTGCCTCTAATTACAACATGACTCTGGTGACTAGCAGTGGGCCACCACCTGAGGAGGAAGACCTCAATCTGCACGGTCAGTCGTTGCAGAGTTCATCCCAACAGGAATGGTCGAAGGAGTGGGAGAGATGCTGGACTTTGATGCCCCGTCCAGTGAGGGTTGTCGCGTGTTTGTCGAGGCCATGTGTGTTTTGCTTGTGTGATGTGTTGTGCTTGACTGCCATTACATGTCATGTGTACATGGTTCTCATGTGCAAGTCATGCAATTCTTCACTGATGTGTGCCTGCTGTGCAGGATAGTGGACAAGTAGAGCAGACGGGGACTGTCCTCATCACAACACTTGCACCCTACTCACATGGCTGCCCCTCCGGTCCATGTTCCAGCTCACTGGCCCTTCTGCATGTAGCCTGGGGTGTCTTTCCTCTCAGCACTGGGACTAGGTCATTGCATGACTGACGTGAATGTGTCCTCTGCCTGCATGCGGGTACTCCACGTAGGCCCCTTTACCCTCCCTGCAGCACAATTTGACCATGGCACTGGTGTGCATCATGTTGGTGTACTGCCCTGGCCTGTTTAAGGCTCCTGTGTACATGCAAACTTCCACCAGCCAACCTGCCCGACACATGCAGTGGGGTACATCCTCTGTCCTTGATGCAGGGTGTCTCACTTGGACTGTGCAGATGGCAGATGCTGCGCAGGGACACAAGTTCCCATTAATGCTCCATGTGCATTCCATGCATGCCCCTATGTGTCCTTGACAGGATGATCATAGTAGTACGTGTCCAGGCTGACCTACATTTCAAGGCATTTGATCATCAATTCCATGCCCACTCTGGCTCAGGTCAGCATCACCCACAATTTTAGGATGTCACAGCCTGTGTGGGGCACAGGCCTCACCCTGTTTCTGACCCACTGACTCTGTTCAACTGAGGTAGTTGCTTCTGCACACATGGGTGTAATACTGAGGGTTCGAACATGTGTCCTGCTTATTGTCCCATCATCATCTGCTGTGTTGTCAGTTGACTCAGATGATGCAATTGACGCTAGTCAACACTGTCTGGCAATACACAGGTCTCTGGTCACCTTTTCGCTGCCATGCAATGCCTCCCTGCATTTTCACTTAGGGTGGGTAGGGGGTTTGCCTGTAGCCATGCAACCAATTGCATGCACATTGCACGTGATCCCTGAACTTGCCCTTGCACTGCCTACACGTGTATTTGAAGACTTCAGAATGTACTTGTTCATGTAGATAGTGGGTCACGTACACATGTTCTGCACTGCATCAACCCACTTCTGAGCCGGGTTACACCCTTCTACATGACTACTTACTGATGCTAAGTCAAAGTCACCTGGCATATATGGACTGTTTTTCATCCCTTCTCTGTCATGTATGCGACGGGCACAGGTGCATCCTGTGACGCATGTACTCAGTGTTAGGACTACCTAGTGGTGGTTTAGATGAATTTATTGGTCAATGTGCGGCCTATTCCAACTGGCATAGGGCACTGATTGGATGTAGCCTGCCAATTGGGTTGTGATGACTGTGGAGCATCCTTCACGTCTGTATGTGTGCACTTCCACATACATCAAAGCAAGCAGCGTTATAGCTGCTTGCTTTGGTGTATTGGATGCTGTTCATGTTCACAATACAGGTGTATTGGGAAATGTGTGTTTTTGAATGCTTTCACATGCACATATGCAAGCAGCTTCAATGTTGTGTGGTGCAACATTGCGAGTACTCACTCATGTGTTTGTGAAAGTGTCCATTTACACGTGTCTTCCGCAGATTTATTGTTTACAGAGTAATATGTAGTTGATAGAGGTTTATGCTGGTGAGATTTCTGCATTGCGCACGTTATGTGGAACTGGCATGATCCCAAAGGTTCACTGTTGTGCTGTATGTGTATGCGATGGCCCATTTAGCTACTATGGTGGTTCCTGGGCGTGTAGATTTCCACAGGGAATGATGTAAGAGGGCACATTCATAGCCCAATGTATACAAACAGGACCTGAGGGTTGTTGTGGAGGCCTAATGTCCTGCAACTCGGACAGTACAGGGCGTTATGGTCCCTCATGCCTGTTTGCAGGCCCTTGCTTTGCTTGTGACATTCAGTATTTCTACATGGTCCATGCCACCCGGTACGGGGAGAGCTGCAGATGGATGTAGCTATATTGATGATGCTTCAGTGATGCATGGCTACATGCATGTTACCTGTGTCATTGTGTGTTTGGATTCACTTGCAGCAGTGGTCAATGTGCAGTTCAGGCATGCTTATGGTGTGTTTCATCTCCTAGTTGCCATCTGTCTTTTCTCCCTGTGACATGTGCCGGACAGAGGTGGTGTCTGATGGAGTTCATATACTACATTTTGGAATGGTGTAGGCTTTGCTATTTACACACATCCATTTCTGCTTTTGGGATGTGTTTGCATATCAAGGCCACTGGATGGATGCCAGGTTCTCATTTGTGTGTGACATGTCTGCTTCATGTGTTGGCTGTGTATGTGATGTCTATGTGTGTGTGTTTCATGTGCTTCTGACATGTGTACGAATGTTCATGTTTTCTCCCCGTTCCAGATGATGACACAATGGAGCCAGAGGATGGTGTTGTCATGCCAGACACAGGTTTGCTATCACACGGCACAAGTGGGGATCGGGGGGTGGTAGACCACGAGAATCCACATGTTTTACAGACCATCTTGTCTATGGCTGGCAAGGAGTCTAGCCCGGATGATCACTCTGACGACAATGTCAAGTTGGATGTGCATCGGGTCCATTCGTTAGGGGTTAGTGATTCTGATGTGGACGCTCCTCTGTCCGCGACGCCTGCATTGAGGGGCCAGGTGGTGGTGGGACCTCCACCTGTGGTGGATCGGGACGCAGGGTAACCCTCCACTCAAGTTGCTGATGTGCCTGGAGCATCAGGTCAACGGAGGAATGAGGTCCTGCAGCCGCGGGCGGTGCCAACCCAACAAGGACGTCGGCTCCTTTGGCCCCGCAGGTGTCAAGCCCAGCAACGCGGTGGCCACGCGCAACTGGGGTATACTGAGTGGGAGCAAGCCATGGTTGCTAATTCAGAACACCAGGGGGCAGCAATTGATAACATCGCTGAGAGCATGGAGCGTGTAGCCCAATCTGTGCTACCCCCTGCTAGGCAGGTGGAACTCCAGCAGCAGGCGGCACAGTCCACGGCCCGCTCGCTCAGGCTGGGCATGGCGGCCTCAGCCAAGGCACGCCGGGCGGAGATGGTGTCTTTGTGTCAAGCAATTGCTGCTCACGCACAGGCACACATGGATGCCATGAGGGCTGAGTATGATTCCCTCAGATCTACTCTGGGTGTGCTCTTGATGTCCCAGAGGAAGCGGTCATAGGAGAGGTTGGAGCAGCTAGAGAGTACCATATCGGCTGAGCTACGTGCTTGCCGGGAGGTATACCAGTTGTCCAGCCAGGCCACGCAGGAAGAACTCCGTGCTACCTTGCAAGAGGAGACACGCGTATCTCGGGAGGTTCTACATGCTGACCTACGTGTCATTGCCGCACAGAACCAGGCTCACTCGTCCTGCAGTCTTGCTGCCAACGAGGGGCAAGCTGCGCCTAGGTGTGGTCAGGGTACTGTGCCACATCAACCTTTTCAGGAAGAGGGTGATTCAGACGAAGAGATATCTCCCACACATGTCGGGCTGTGCAGGCGTGGAGCCCATGGAGGTATTTTTTTTTGTCTCAACATCATCGCATGTGGGTGTTTAGGTGCACCCTGTACGTCCCTCCTCCTGGGTGCCCCCCCCCCCCCCCGGGTCGTATGTGGCCATTTTTGATTTTTCTTCTTAGTTTAGTTAGTTAATATGGTTTTTGAATGTTAGTTTAGTTAGGTAATATAGGTTTTTTATAGTTAGTTTAATTAGTTAATATAGTTTAAAATTGCTTGTGTATTGTGCATTCATGTGATGGTGTGGTGCTTTGTGGCTTTTGAAAGCATCCACTGTCTGTTCCAGCTGGGCCCTTCAAGCTTGTCTCGTGTATGTGTTTGCAGCTTGAGGTCCTGACTCACACAGGCCACTCCTGCTTCCCTTATTCATGGGCTTTCAAGGATGGTTCGGTGTAACAAACATTTATACAAGGGCTTTGGACTGTCATATCTGTGGCCTGTCTGCTGCTGTACTACTTGTGTTAACACCCCTAGTGGGGATTGTGGGGGTTTTATACACGGCATGTCTGTGATCAATTTGGGTGGTTTCATGATTGATGTGTCCATTAATTGATCTAGATTGTGATGTGTGCTATTTTAATTCCTGTATATGTGCTTGATGCACTTAATGCTGTAGACAGTAGCATGCACCCTTTGCCTGTCAAAGTCACACTGATGGTGTGAGGAGTTCTGATGTAGGTCTCTAACACGGCCTAGTGACAACCAGCATGAAGACACACACACAGGGAACTTTCAAGCGTTATTTATGTTTTATGCTCTTGCTGCAGGACAATGAGCCTCCAGAACACCTTCGCCAGCAGGTCCAGGGCGAAGTACTACAGAAACCTGGCTATGTTCGGTGCTGCAGACATGCACATGTGTGCGCAAGCAGTAGCACAGGGCTTGTGCTCAGACGTCCAACAGAAGCAAACGTGTTTCCAGGAGCTCCAAGCAAGGTGAGCAGCACAAGGGGGCCACACCGCAGCCAACCTTCCACCAGGCCACTTGCACATGCATGCTAAGTAGCAACACTGATGGGGAGCTTGGCCAGATATTGTTGTAGAAGCCCACAGTACAGCTAAGATGCGTTGAGGGACAAATGCCAAGTAGCTTTACAAGTTGTCAGGGGCACACGCAGGGCCCGTCGCACATATCCTCCAGTCCCCCCTGCTCCATAGAAGCTGAGTTATTAGCGCAGTAACGTTCCGAGCCAGAAACGTATACAGCGCACGGGGACACCCAGCGAGGCACAGACTTGTGTGCAGTGCATATCATTTGCATGTGCAAATTGCCACTTGCACTACCTATTGTAATCCATGGCTGCCAGAACACGACTTGTACCGAAGTTGCACCTCGCTATACCCATCTAGCAGATCACCCAGGGACCATTCTATCATGTGATTCTTGACGCATTGGTGTTCCATTTACCTCGCGCCCACGTGCACCAGCCTTACTGCATTGACAGTGTATGAACCATCACAGGGGCAAGCTAACGTATATGTACATGGCAGCAGACAAGGGTGTTTGTTTGTGGAGAAGTCACTTACTTTGGGTCAGGAATGTTGTTGTGTGTGTGTGTGTTGTAAACACACACCGATTAGTAACTCACGCTCTCATTGCAGCATTGAACTGCTCCTATTACCGGACCTGAGAGTGCGCAGGCAGGAGGCCAGCGCTCACCCCAGAGATAAGTCTCTCTTTGTCTTGCATTTCACTCATTTCGTACTATGTGCATGCAGAACATGGTTTCTCTGATTATGTGTTATTGTCAATAGTTGTATTTTGTATTTTGCCTACTTTCCCTTGCAAATCCAACTCCCCTCTCCTGCCCCTCTTTCCGGTTATCCTGAATACCAATGCCTGTCCAAACAACGGATCCCTGACCCTCTTTCCCCGCCGCAGTCTCAGAGGCCAGTGTAAGTTTTACCTTGCAGGCGCCCAGACCACGGAGGGGGTGGTTGGTTCGTGCCACTTCTGCGCCTGGTGACCGGAGCTGTGACACTACCCATCATTTGTTGCATCCTCATTGTATGTTGTTTCTGGAAAAAGGTACCCTTCCTGTTGAACTGTGCTACCTTGGTAGTTCGATCATCCTGCTTGTACATGTGCCAGGAATTTTTTTTCCACTTCGAGTAATCTACTGGAGCCTCTTCCATGGTTTTGTTGTGCCGAGAGGCATTTTACCTGGTTTGGGGGTTTGGCTCCTTGGAGTTCTCTGCGATTTGGTATTTTTATCAGTCAAAGAGGCCTTTGAGGGTGCTGGACCTTATTTACACGGACAGTGGAACATGAAGACCAAGTGGTAGGGGGATCCTGTAGCTAGGTAGACTAAAAGGGAGAAGGCTACATACCCCAGACACAGTTGTTCAGAAGGTCCTGGTGATGTGTAAATGAGGGAGGGCCTTTTGTTGTTGGACAGTAAGCCTGGGCTACAGTGTTTGGGCACTCTGACAATGTCATTGTGGGGTACTATGTACATGTGTTCTGCTGGTCAATGGCTGTTCCTGTGTTGTATTTACTTTTCAGGTGTCAGTGGATTTTTGTGGTTTAACATGCTGGGGTGTACACATGGGGAATGTTCACATGTGATGTGTATAGGACACTGAGGGTCACTTGATTTGACATGCATATATTGAGTGCATGGCCCTACTGACACACATGGTTGCACAATGATCCACCACACGTACAACCACCCTTCCATGCCCACAGGTGCACACATATTGCCTTCTCAGGCACGCTGTGTCCCTGCAGCGCATGATCAATTACCATTTGGGGATCCTGGACATGTGTCAATGGGAAAATTAGTTAATTTGTCCTTTTGATGTGATGCTCAAGGTGTATCCCCAACACAATGGCTGCTCACTGTGCTCCTTTCTGAGCAGTGTGTAGCAGGAGACACACACAGCACACGGGTTTGGGAGTGGCAATTTTGCCTTGCCCTATGTGCATGTGAACTGGCATTCAGTGCTGTGTTGAAGGTTGTTGTCAGTCATTTAATCTGATTCCATGTCAGGCATCATTGGCTCGGGCCACTTTCCATTCATCACATGTCACTTCATAAATTATTGGTCATGTGTTGGCCTTTTGCTGTTGCATGCCATGTCAGGGTGTGGCAGACAAGGGTGATGTGGTTTGGGAGGGTTTGGATGACATACCAGGGATTGTCATGGCCTGTTTTGCAGGGGTGTGTGTAATACACACCTTGCATGTGTTCCTTTTGGTCACACAGGATTTGTTATGTTTAAATAGGTAGGGATGCACACAATGTAGCACTCCCATGGCAACATCATCAGGGGGGTACGGTTGTGACAGTTGACTGTCTCTTTGTCATCATCGATTGTCACCTGGTATGTGCCAGGCCTGTGTGCACTCCGCAGGGGTGGGAGTTTAGGTGAAAAATGTGGCCACAAGCTGGGTCCGGGCTGCCTCGCCACTTGCCCTTTCCCCTCCCATGGGCAGCGCCTGTGGTTGGGGATGTGGGGGCACCACCATGTCCACCGGTACACCCTGCCGTGTTGCAACATTGTGCAGGACACATGCTGCCACAATGATCCTGCACACTACTGGGGGTGCATATAGCAGCTGGCTGCCAGAGCAGTCAAGGGAGCGGAAGCGTGACTTGAGCACTCCGAATGTGCACTCCACTATGCCCATGGTTGCAATATGGGCAGCGTTGTATCTTACCTGGGATGGTGTGGTGGGGTTCCGGAATGGCGTCATCATGTGGCTGCTCAGAGGGTAGGCACTGTCCCCTGGGAGGTCGTAATGGTTGTGATTAGTTGGGTTTGTGCATTTGTCTGTGTGTGACCTGCATGCATGTGCACAGGCATTTGTACTCGCCTAGGAGCCATGTCTCGCCATGCTTCCCAGCTTCCAGGGCCTGGCTCAGGGCGGACATTCTGTATATGAAATGGTCATGGGTTGAGCCAGGGTAGTTTGCATAGACAGAGGTGATGATTCCCTTTGCATCGCATACAACCTGCACGTTGATGGAATGCCAGTGCTTGCAGTTTCGATAGATGTGCTCAGTGGCCCTAGGTGGACGTAGGGCCACATGGGTGCAATCTATGGCACCAAGCACTTTGGGGAAGTGTGCCACCCTGTAGAAGTCCGGGACCACAGCCTGCCTTTCTGCAGGTGTTCTGGGCATGTATATGTGCCTGCGGACTGAGGGGCGTGCAGTCATGATTGCCAACACCTGGTGTAGGCAGCGTGACTGCGTGGCCTGTGAGACACCCCCCCCCCACTATGGCAGTTGTCCGCTGAAATGACCAAGTGGTCAAAAAATGCAGGACATTGAGCACCTTCTCCAAGGGGCTCAATGCTTGGGAGCAGAAGGTGGGGGATGTAAGGTCATATTCCCACTCCCTGACCAGGTCTAGGATGATATGAGGTGGAAACCTATATCAGCCATAGACCTGGTCGTCGGGCATCCCAAAAAAGGCTGGTCCGGGGCAAAGAAATGCGGGGCCTGACTATTCTCCTCCTGCGGTGTCCCACGATCAGTGCTGCGACAAATGGGGCATTCATCGTAGCTGTATATACGTGTTTGTTGTTGCGCGCACTTTTATACTGTGCGCGGGGACGCTTCCGCCTGCCTTCGTGTGGCAGACGTGTTGACGCCTTTGTGCGTCTTTTAGCGTACGCAGGTTTCCCGTATTTGATTCCATGAATACGTGTGGTTCGCGTGCGTGTGGGCGTTCCGTGTATTTCCCTGCAGTACTTCCCCTGTTATGCCTTCTTTTTCACACGTTGTTCCCCATTCCGCGTGTTACACCCTGTGTCCCGCCACCTTTTTGGTGTGTGCACCAATGTTGTGCGCTATCGCTGTGTGTGTCGCGCACGGCGTTCGGGATGTTGGAATGACGTGTGCCCCAGGCAGGGATTTGGCGCACATCCCGTAGTAAACACACACAGGAACTTCCATGAATCGCGCGCATGCGCTTGCTTTTTCACGCTTGCGCCAAGATTCTTCGGCGCACATTTGTTCCATGAATCAGCCCCCAGATGTGCTATTCGGCACAATCCTACTTCCCACCACTACTCTAATATCATTGCTTAAACTCTGCTTTGACCTAATCAAGACATTTACTCTGGGTAAATACAATTGCCTGTTTTAATGCAATACATGTTCCTTCGTGTATGCATTCATTCTAAAATACTGTTTTATTAGCCACAGTCAGTTATTTATCTTATAAATGTGACTCACCCAGACCCCCTTTCGCCCTGCTCTCTGTAATGCCAGGTGAACCAGAACCAGTGAGTACTCAAAGTATATCAAACAAGTGCACAATCACATCAATTGGTGAATCTGTAGGGGGGACTAAGAATGTGTTTAGGACACCTACTGATTTTTCCAAGCTAAGCTAAGATGTGAGGTGTGTTAAAGTCTACAGTCCATATTAAAAAAAAAAAAACACCACATTCCTGCCATTCATATAGGATGTTTGAGAAATTCAGGGCAGTAAGATCGGGGGCACATATATTCATCATGTTCAGCTTCACTTCATTCATTTTTATTTATTTATTTTCACATTTGTAGACGCGTTCTCAGCCCATGGACATTTAGGCCCTAAATGCCTTACCATAGATTCACATTTCACCACCATGAGTATGAGCGGGTGCTCCTCTCAATCGTGGGCTGCAGGAGCAGCCTACCATCATCACTGAAGCATCAGCATACCCAAGGTAGGTTTGGGCTTATTTATCAGCATTCAATCAGGAGCAGCTGCACTTTGCCGTGCGCCCTGTTCAATAGTTTATATTTGGTCCGACGTCGCCCGCATCTGTGAATCAGCCCCTGTGTCCAGTGGGACATTATCTGCATTCGTGTGATTCCCTCCGGCTGGTACAAACCACAAGATTTAGCAATTCCAAGATGGCGGCCCCTCAGCTGAATCCAACCCACATCCTATGCACCAGATGCTCCTGCCTCTGATTGGGCAGTGACCAGCTATTTAGCCAATTGTGGGGCACCGGCAGGCTTTAGCCGGCTGCCAACAAAGGCTCTAAAAAAAAAAAAAGGCTCCTGCCTGACTGAGCCTAACCGAGCTTAGACCTTGCCACCCCTCGTTTGGCCCTCTTCCTACGTGTACTCGACCATCCCGCTGCCTGCTCCTGGTCACATCAACCTTTCTTGCATCAGAACTATTAGCCGGTTGAAGGAACCCCCATCCTCCTTAATACAACACACGTCATCTACACAAACTAAGCTACGTCCATTAAGCAAATAGCGGGTGAGACTCTTATATGTTATATGATTCATTGTTGCCTTACGGGCGAACCTATGCCACAAATGCTTATTGTTATACACTTGAACACGATTGTGGCACGCCCGCTCGCATCTGCAAGTCCTGGTCATTAAGGCAGAGCAGCGTTTCACTCAAGTGTTGCCTCCCGCCATAACCTAACGCTTCACTGCTGCTGTTGCTGCTGCTGTGTAGCCCGTCCAGGCTACGGCTATACTATAGATCCTGCCTCATTACTTCACTCGTGCCATATTGTGAACTTATTGCGACTTTACGACAACTATTTGTGTTACATCATTAGAACTCTATGTATCCAGTATGACATGCCTAATGAATATTCACTAGTAATAACACACACTGCAATCTTCTCTCAACATGCTGACAGCTTAACGGGCATGTTTAACTGTGTCACACTGTGCGATCTACTGTATTGCAAAACATTATTTGTAATCTGATTCTGTAGTTTGATTTTGTAGTATATTTCACTTGTTATGCCTAGCTAGCCCACTGGACTGTAAAACATTTACTTGTATTTTGAATTGGTAGACTATTTTGTATGCTATGCCCAGCTAGCCCCACCTGGCCCCACCTGGCTATTAGTCACTAGTGCTAACCCTTGCCTGTGCTTTTACCTGCCCTGGTTAACATTGGTATCCGCCTTGTATTAGGAATTTGCTCCTAGCATTTTCATAGCTAATATCTTTCAGGTTATACTAGAAGGGGCACACCTAGGCACCGGCCCAACCGCAGTAGTATCTGCCATGCAGACAGCCCACCTAATGCTAGCCACCCTCTTAAATTACCTTACCCATCTTGTCCTGGCAGTATTAGCATTTACAATAGGCATTTGTCCTCTGTTACCCATGGACACCCTAACTAACTCTAGAGTACCCGTGACTCACCTAACCATGTCATCCACCCTCCCACCATCAACCCTCATACCACCATCAAGATTCCTGCAACCTTGGCTTAATAAGGAACCATACCACCCACAAAGACTACCACTGCTAGTCCTACCTACTGAACATAAAGCCCTGCCTATGACCGAGGTACACCTTCATCTCACCCCTGCACAACCATCTACCAACCCGCCCCGAAATACACCAATCCCCAACAGCATAATTCATCCATTCCTTTACCCTTGCACACCTCCCTACTCGATACCATTCCGAAATCTTAGACTTAACTCTAGAACCCTGAGACGACAACCTACCCAGATCAACATAGACGCTAGCGAAGCAACCCTCACCTTGGACAGCGCAGCCACATCACCCCATGCACCTGGAAACAATCAGAGATCATCTAAGGCAAAAATAAAAAATGCAATACCTAGCATTAAAGCTGGCCTTATTAATACCAGATCTCTGCCAGCTCACGCAGTAGACATTGCTGACAATATAACACTCCTTGACCTGGACCTCATTGCCATCATGAAGACTTGGCTTCACATCAGGTCCATCACTAGCCCTTGCCATCCCGAATAACTATTCTATCATTCGAGCTGATAGAGATGCCAACACCTCGAAACAAAGAGGCACTGCTTTCATCTACAAAACTGCACTTAGCCTAAGAAATGTTAATAATCCACCTATACCATCTGCGGAACTACTATCAATCAAACTGCCCACATCTCCAACATCAACTAACACTATCCACTTGATTTACCAACCACTTGGCCTAACCACCTCGTTCGAAAATTATATATCATCTATTATCAACTAATACCAAATGCAACTCCCAAGTCATTATCTTGGGAGACTTTAATCTAGGTTTCCAAGATCCTAAAGATTCTAAAGCCGGTTCCCTAAAAGATACCATTACTGAACTAGGGTTTACTCACCGGATAACTAACCCCACTCACAACAAAGGAAGAAGGCTAGATTGGCTTGCGGACTTAAACTGCAACATCGACATACTCTCCAATTCTCCCTGCGCCTGGACCAACCACCATCTAATCTCGTTCATTATTAAAAATTCTGTGCCACCTACCACTCAAACTCGAGCACCTGCCATGATGACTAGAAACAAACATGATCTAACCCTAGAGAAAATCCTACTTTTACTGCAACCTATCATTAACCCTGATTTAACGCATTCAGACCCTATAGAGTTAGTAGACTTATATAACGTAACTATCCTCAAGGCCAGTAATACAATAGCGCCTCTCAAATTACGTAAATCTAAACCTCACGCTCATCTCAACAACTGGTATATGCCACACCTTAAGACTATCAGGAAACTGAAAAGAACATCTGAAGCTATTTGGAAGAGTACCCAAGCGACCGCAAATAAAAGACAATTTCACTGTAGCTTCATGCAATTACAAGGTAGCCATTGTTCAATCAAAAAAGATAACCTTAATGATTGCATATCTAAAGCTAAATCCAGTACAAAGGTACTGTTCAACATCCTGAAAGAATTGGAATCACTGCCCCTCTCCCTGATGACACTTGTACTGGAAACACCATATGGTGCACTAATATACAGAATACACTACAGAATAAAATCATCCTACTCCAAAATAAAATAGAAACCAAGAAAACCCTCATCACCAACTCTGATCAGTTCCAGGACTCGCCCTCCCCTACCATGAATGTAGTGCCTCAATTCAACTTCACACCCCTCTCTATCAAAGAGGTTGAAACTATCATCCTTGAACTCAAACAATCGAACTGTCAGGGAGACGGCTGTCCAGCCCTGCTTATCAAAGAGGCGCCAGGGAACTGGCCCCTTTTATCACATCTGTCATTAATTTTTCCTTCAAAACCAGTACTGTACCTAATAATCTGAAAGATGCGTAGATATTTCTGCTACTAAAAAAACCTTCATTAGACCCCAATAACCCCTCAAATTACAGACCCATCACAACGGTTCAGTTTCTGCTAAAAATACTTGATCGAGCAGCTTACCTGCAGAAACAGCAATATCTTGAATCCAACAACCTGCTAGGACTGAGACAATCAGGATTCAGACCCAGACATGGGACAGAAACAGCGCTTATCGACCTGAAAACCCAAATTCAAACATTAACAGAAGTAAGGCTAATTTTCCCTTGTCTTTCACTCGACTTATCAGCGGCATTTGACTTGGTGGACCATAAAATCCTATGTAAACATCTGTCATCTGCTGCACATTTCTCAGACCAAGCAAACGCCTGGATTGAGTTCTTTCTTAACAATAGATCCAAGAGGGTCTTTGCATGTTCAGCCGCTGCCTTATCCACCCTTGTTACTTGTGGGGCCCCACAAGGATCTTGTGTGTCCCCTACGCTCTATAATATGTTCACTAAGCCACTTTTTGATGGACTTGACTATCTGGGGGTGACCTACACCGACTATGCAGATGATACCCAGATACTCATCTCAATCACTGGTGATCACATTGTAGACAGTAAGACCCTCAATGACATCTACCTCTTTATACAAGTGTGGATGGCGTGGCATGGGCTTTGTCTCAACGATAAGACTGAGCTGCTCCTACTAGGGTCCACAGTCAAACTGAATAAATTAGGTGTGCTATTTACATCATTCAATATCGATGGCAACTTAATTAAAGTAAAACTAAGAAAACTCTAGGAGTCTACATAGACTCTGCACTAACATTAACGAGACAAACCAATGCCATGGCGTCATCTACAGCTCATACCTGCAAGCTCATCATGGCCTGTCGCCCTCATCTGACTACACCTAAGCATCTCACTAGCTAGAGCGCTAGTCCTATATAAGCTCGATTATTATAATGCGCTCTATTTGGGCACATCAAAACTTAACATCAACAAAATGCAAAATAACGCTATCCGAGCTGCCCTAAACATTCTCAGAAAACAACATATCTCAGCAACACGGCACACAATAAAATGGCTCAACATCAAGCAAAGAATCAACCTCAAAACTCTGTCCCTTACCCACATTTTATTTAACAGGCCCCTATTTGCCTTGCCAATACCATTGCCCAATCATCTTCACGTCCCACCAGAACAGCCCAGTCGCACTGCATCTCCATCCCGCACTTTAAGCAACAATGTGCAGGCGGGGTCAGCTTCCCAGTCCTTGCTGCTAAGAAATGGAATGCACTACCAGTTTCTCTGAGCGAGGAACCTTCATTCCTCCTATTTAGGAAGAAAGTCAAAGCTTGGCTCCACGAGCAAGACCTCAACATATCGGTATAATAGCTTGGCCATTTGGCTGCATTCTGGCACCGGATGTATAGTTGTATCCACTGCCCTTTCTCTCCATTATCTGATGTATACTTACAGACTTTGTGCGTAATTCTTTTATGCTGTGTATCACTGTATTTTCACTGTGACTGATGTATATTTGTAATTTCTACCTGCAATTCCTGTAGTGTCCTTTACTCTTATAGTTTTGTATCCTATTATAACCTGCATGATTAGCGCCCAGATGCCCTTGGGCTTGGTCTGCGCTATACAAATAAACTAAACTAAATAGATGAAAACAGTGTATACAAGTCATATGTGTCTCGGAGCAATATTCTATGTAAAGAGCAGTGTTTCCAATTGTCTGTGGAAGGCCCAGTAGGATTTCTCAGTTCTCAGGGCTGGTGGAAGTGCGTTCCATCCATTGTTTTGCTGCCAGGACGGCGAAGCTGGTGTTGCCAGCTTTCGCCCGTCTGAATCTTGGCATTACAAGTCTGTCGGAGTAGGTAGATCTAATAAGTCATGTAGGCTTTGGTGAATTTCTGAGCTAGGTGGGGTAGAGTTTGAGAGGCACGCGTGGGTGATGGAGATCACTTTAAATGTGATGCGCTCTTGTATCGGGAGCCAGTGAGCAGCTCTGGTCATGGCTGGGTTTGTTGAGGGTAGCGCGGAGTGCATTGTTCTATGTCACCTGTAATTTATGGATGTTTTTCTTAGAGGTACCAATGAATAGGGGGTTCCAGTAGTCGAATCTCAAACCAATGACAGCTTGGGAAATGGTGATGCGGCTGTCGGTGCAGAGGAATGCCTGCAGGCATTGATAATTTTAGTGGTGTAGGCTGCAGAAGACACAATGGAATTTATGTGATGATAAATTGAGAGGGAGGCATCTAGGTGGAATCCTTTGGTCCTTACTGAATGAGACCGATATTGAAATACCATTGATGATGAAGGCATTGTAGCAATGGTAAAGCTTTTTTTAGCAAGCAGGATTGCTGTCTTTTTGTCGTTGAGGCATAACAGAGCGCTTTTCAGAGGTAACAGAACAGATATGCAGCAGGGGGTAGGATACAGAGGAGAGAGACAGCTCTCTCGGGTGGTGGGGAAAAGAGGAACAGTCGATGTCGAGCTTGTCATGTGGCACAAGGGGCGACGTAATGGCCTAGGTGTTGAGGAGAAGAGAATCCTTGTAAAGGTGGGTCTTGAGTTCTTTTCTGAATTTTAGGAGTGTGGGGCGGTGTGTGATGATGACAGGGAGGAGGTTACATAGTCTTGGAGAATAGGCAGAGAAGGCTTGTTTTCTGGTCTTTTCCTTTTTGCAGCAGCAGATTTCAAGTCTGCACGTGTCCTGGCTTCTGTAGTGTGCAGGATCATTGTGGCAGCATGTGTCTGCGAGGTAGCTGGGTGACTTGAGGGCGACTGTCTTATAGATGATGCAGCAGGACTTGAAGTTGATTTGTGCATTCAGTGGGAGCCAGAGAAGGACGATGAGGACTGGGGTGATATGGTCATATTAGCATAGGCCATTGATGAGGCATGCGGCTGCAAGCAGGACCCTTGCCAGGGGCACAAGGGAGTATGACAGGAGGCCTTCGAAGAGTACATTGCTTCCATCCAGATGTGATATGACCAGTGCTTGAACGGTAGATCTAAAGTTGTCCAGAGGGTGGAAAGGCTTGATTTCTCACAGGAAGGAGAGCTGATACTAAGCTGTGTGAGTTTTCTTAGCTATGTGTATCTTGAAGGATAGGTGTTTGTCGATGTTCAACCCAGGGTACTTGGCACAGGAAGTGAGCTTGTGTGTGAAGCCCTCAGAGTTCATGCATGATAGACAGGTCTGTATGTCTGGATGTTCTGTGTTGTTGGTGAGGAGTAGTAATTCACTCTTGGAGTGGTTGAGCTTCAGGTATGCACTGGAAATCCAAGACTGGCTCAGCGAGAGGCACGTTTGGAGCCTATGGATGTCCTTGATGGAGTTGATCTTGAGGCATAGTTGTGTTTCATCAGCGTATTGGTGGATGTGGATGTTGTATTTGGCTAGGAGTTGGCAACCTCTGGGCCCAATGAAACTAACAATCGCCTGTGGGCCTTGCCATTTGCTGAAGTGACCTTTGTCGGGATTGTCTTTTGTTCTGCTAATTTTGTTTGAGTGCCCTTCACAGGAGTAAACTGGCATTCTTGCTCTGTGGTCCTTTTAGATTTTGAGCACTCTGGCTGTTCCGCTTCCTCTGTCGCAGTCTCCTCCTGCTTTCATGGGCATTGGGGAGTTCTGACGAGCTTTGCTGTCGCTTCCCATTTCAATTGCGGTTTTATCAAATCTTGACCTCCTTGGTTCACTATGTCATTTATTAAATCCAGGCTTTCCTCCAGTAAGATTGATCTTGGATTTGCTCTTCCCTTATAAAGCCAACCACTTGCATTACGCCCTTCAACATGGCCTCTAATGTAGAGAAATAATGTGATAAAATAACCACTATTGCCTCCTGGCAGTCAATGTCACCGGTCCTTGGTTTTGAATCATCTAGGATCTGATTCATTGGTGTATAGTGATTGGATACACTCTTAAATCTGGTATTGATGCATAGAAATCAACTTGGTCCATGAGGGTAGTGTCTGGAGCCCTGTGATCAGTATACAATGGAACAGTGGTGACTGTATGGTCCTGGATGCTTTTAACACAGTGTGGTCCCAGCCGTCCACTGTTGCAGTGGTTGGTTTTGGCTGTGGCAGGGCCAGAATGGGAAGCCCTGCTAACTGGCCCAGCCATCAATAACTGAGTGGTCTGGCTACAGTTTATCAATGGATCAGCTGGTGCATCATCATATCCTATGCCAGACATAAGTGTACTGGCGTTTCACTTTTGCAAAAGTGACATAACCAGCTTTTGTAAGAAATGCGTTCAATAAGTTTCCATCTTTCACCCCAGCCAATTGACTATTGGTCCATGATATAGGGTGGACTTATACCCTGGCATGTTTGCCAAGGGACATTCATTGGTGTTTTCTCCAATACACCTGGGAACTACTGCAGTGGCCTGCGCTTGCAGAGCGGCTCTCCTTCCCGGGGGCTCGCTCAGGGTATCTGTTTGGACTTCTGGTATAGAGTTGTCAGGCTGGTTAGTGTCTTGGTGCAGCAGGGTCACATCAGGTGTTGTCCTTTGTCGAGCCCCTGAGCTGAGTTCCAGGACATGGCCATCTTACCCCTTCTTTGCATTGCCCCCCCCTCCCCCCCCCGATTCCCCTGCTAATTTGCTGTCGACTAGAGCCAAAAAGTCTTCAATTGAGTAGTTCGACTCCATCTTGATCACAGGCCACATACAGTGAAGAGTTCTTGAAGGAATCAGTTGCAGCTTCATGCAAGGTTTGAGTCTGTAAAAAATGCAGGGGATTCTCAGTATTCCTGGTTGGATCTTGCTCACTGCCCCACACCCCCTGGGCAGGGTCACTATTGATTTCCAGTATTCGGTCAATACCATTGCTACTGTTGATGCTATATAGATCAATTTGGGCGTTGCACAGAGGGTTGCATTCGATCTAAACCCGTTTTAAAATGGGATGGGACGGAGTTGACGCTGCCGTATATGCATCATTGTTTCCCTGTATAAGTCTACCTAATAGGGCAAGTGGGCTGAAACCATTACCCTTGCCGTTACTGGGCTTTATTTTTAGTTTGGAAAGGCTGGAAAAGTTGGTGACACACCTAACTCTGTTTTGAGTTTTAGAGGTACTGCCATCCACTGGCCCAGCTAATGTGCCTAAGGCTGCTTGCATAACCTTGGCAGTAGGGGGGTCACGTCCTAATTATCTTGGATGCAAGAGTCCAAATACCTGGGCAATCCTGGGTCATCCTCAATAGCTCTTAGATGAGGTAAAATAGTGTAAATGGATGTAATACTGTACGTGTATTATAGCAGTGGTGGAAATAGAAAACATTTGAAGGGGATACCACGAGGGGCGTAGGTCCAAGGAGGTGGAGTTCCGAGGGATGAGGGGGAGCTGGCGGTTGAACGCCGAGCAAAGGATGTTCGAAATAGTAAAAAAATGCAGCAATTGCTTTCATGGCTTGAAAAGTGCACAAATCATACTAAGATATATTTATATATTTGTGTGCGTATCTTAGTATGATTTGTGTACTTTTCAAGCCATCTGCTCAAGAGTAAAACTACCAGAATCTATTTGGTAAAGGCAATGATCACCAAGCCCACAGCTTTGCGGCCTCGATGATGTAATCCTATGTGTGTGCAGTGTGCTCGCACAGAGCAGTTTACATTACCGAGCCTGCGAAGCTGGCGTGGTCGGTGATCACTGTGTTTTCTAAATGGATTCTGCTCTGTGTGCACACTGTCCTTTCTGCTCTGTCACAGGGTCTTTGACCCTCAGCCAACCTGGGGACTGTCCTTGGCAGGGAGTATCCAGCATTGCAAGACTCCCAAACTGACCACCCCAACCCCAATCTACTTTTTTGTTAACATTAGTGGCAGATGGCATTTTAACGCATAACAACAAAAAATAAAACAGCAATGCAGGAAACTACTATACAGGGCTATGTCCAGGCGCTCTGGGTCAAAACACATGTAACCCTCCTAATTTGCATATGGATTGCACCAACAGAAGTGATGTCACAGAAAAGGACATTGCAAGGCGCATCATCTTTGATACATGGAGGCACAATGGAAATTACTTTGGAATAACTTGCCATAAGTAAGCCAAATGGCAAATAATTGTGTGATGCAACATATCTAAATTGCACTATTATATATGGAGCAACTCTATAGTCACTAATAGCATGATATATTAAAATAAGCTATGAAGTGAATCAGAATAACTTACAGAACTGCAGATAAGACAGTGTGATTGCATGATTTTCCCAGGATCACACACTTGGTTAAATGGTGACAATTTAAGAAACTGAGCACATCTTCCCAGGTTTGGCTGATACACATACTAATTAAGGTTCTGCTTTTCATTTCATGTGCTTACATAATACTTTATTTACAGCAATGCCTTGGACGCAAACCACAATTGCATAATAAGCTAGCCTTTCATAGTAAATTAACTATATTCTACATACAGTCAAGTAATACTACATACTATTGTCATAAAGCACACTCAGCACTACCATAGGGTGAAAGCTCTCGTCCTCCCTGCTCAAATTCTGCACCCATGGCAATATTTCTATCCTCCAAGTCCACATTGACCTCCTTGATCACGGATGTATCCAACTTGACAACTTGTCCATGCCTCCACCTTCCATCCTCTACATCTCTTGCCTGTCTATTCACTGCTTCCACTCTTCATTTCTTTGCCCCCATAATAGCATTACCTCTTTCTGTGTTCCCACTCTTGTGTCTCTACCACTCTTCGCAGCCTATCCTCTTATCATAGTAGGAAAATGCCTTACCTCCTTTTTCTCCCTCATTCTCAATCCTTCATCTGCCCCTCTAGCTGCCGGCCTCACTCTCTCTCAATCTTCAACCCTTAATCTCTCTGATAACCTAGAACTCCATAGGCATCGCAGCTGATGGAGGCATTACCTGTGTCCATCTTGAAACTACTGGAGTGGCCGCTGGGGAAAATTGAGTTTTGAACTCGGGTCTCTGTACTCCTCTGCGGGCGATAAAGGATTGAACACATATGAAGCGGTGTGGAAGGAATTTCTGCACCCTCCTTTTTTGGCCTGTTCACTGAGACTTTAACAGTATAGGCCTTCCAGCCTATTTCATATGTCCTCCAGAACTCTAAGATGTTCATCCACTTCTCTAATTGCAATCCCTTGTTCCTCGTAGTTATAATAAAGTATACATGTTCTCCAATATCCCCTTATCATAGGTCCCTCGATAGGCCAAGAATTGAGCATTCTCTCCTTAGTTTCCCATAGCCATTCCCGATGATATTTTAGAATTTTCTCCATATAGCCATGAAGTGCTTGACACAAAAGATTCAGCAGTCTACTCCAACCCGATTTACCCAAACCAATTTCACACAAAATAACACTGAAGCCGAATGTACAGCACAAAACATTGCCCAAAGAACCACTTTCCCAGTATTAGTCGTTACCCAAAATCACTCACCATACTTGCTTTCACCGCAGTAACTTTGCTCAGCTACTTGCTTTCATTCTACTTATCACTCTTACACAAAATACAGGGGGCCTCAATACAAGTCTGGCGGTAACTGTGCCACTACTGCCAGCATGTTTCTGCTGGACTTGTAACACCATTTCCGCTGCCCGAGATCCTGGTGCCACTGGGACATTACAAGTCCCAGCAGCCTGGGATTTACGCGTGCCAGAAAGTGTAAGTCCCTATGGGAATGGGGACATGGAAGGACGGACAGCATTGCTAATGGGGCCGGTGTTTCCATTAAAACTCTGCAGGCGGGTGCTGTTACGACCAGCAGATCAGACCTGTCGGATGCAATGGCCCATGCCCACAGAGTTGCAGTGTATTGGTCCTGAAAGGGTGCCTATACGGTGTGACCTGCACCCTTACTGTACTGCAGCCTTATTTCTGGACTGCCACACTTGTAATGAGGCCTCTGAGATATCTCCTTCACTCGAGCATTAAAGGACCGCAATGCTTTTCACCACAAGACTGCTGCTCTCACTCTATTCACCAACAGTACGGTCTTCTCTACTACAATACCATCTTTCCCTGACTACAGGAAGTTTCCCCTTCACTACTTTGACTAACAAAGAAAAGCAAAGAGAGTGCTTCTCCTCCACAGTAAATACAGTATAAAAGATGCCAAGGGTATACTTCAGGAATGTATCTACAGTTGTACTTACCATAAGATGCCTCCCCACCTCCAGGTTATGGCTCCCGCCAACCAGGCATGCAAAGTGAAGTTTATCAAGACAAACTTCACAATGGCCGTGCTGGGTAGGATCTCACCTCACACCTCTAAAATAGCAAGCTAGGTGACACATATATACAAGGGTCTTACAGTGTAAGACAGTTCACTCACTTCATCAAGCATTCATTGTTTTTAATCCCTGTAACCTTGACTAACCCCACACACGCACTCGGATTCAACCCTTACAAAACCAATTAAATCAAAGAAACAACCCTCTTTTACTGCATTTCACCCCTTGCCTTACCCCCAAAAGTGCAGTTGCATGAATCCTTGGCATTCCGATGTGGTGCTCCATCAAGTCGTCCTTCACAGAGGGGAAGTGGGACCACGCCTTGGGGAAACATACAGGCCTTTATTCAAGATGGTGCCCGCAAACCTCTCTTTTTCACCATGCATGGAAGACTGGTACCCACAGAGAGGTGCTGCTGCTGAGTTGTACAGAGAGGAGAACCCCAATGTTTTGGAAAGCCTTCGTGATTGCTAAATTTGTAGGGGCGGGCTCCAAATCACCTCAACCCAAAGTGCCCCCCCCACTTATGAAACGAGTGCACATTTGTACGTAAAGCAAGTTTATTGTACAATCGTCCAGGGAACAGATAGATTACTTTGTTGAGCCAAACTAATCCAAGTTTCACTGAACGGCATGCGTTGACACATTAAATACCTTTTTGCAACATTTAAAACACTCCTATATATTTTATTACAATCCACCCCCAACATGTTATTGGACAAAACCTCTATAAAGAAATGTCACCTTTCTCCAATTCTTCCATTGCCATTGGCCACTTGTGACCTTACCTACCATATTCAGATCATATTCATAGCACATCCCTTCTTGGTATTCATCCGAAGTAGGTTGTGGTGTCATCAAACACTTAAACATTTCTTTGCAAACATAATCAAATACTGGTAACAACTGGCCTGAGCCCTTTAACCTTAAACGTTATTGCACGTTTGCAAGCAATATGAAAGAGGCTGAGTAAAAGGGTTCTTTTTGAACTGACGATAGTTATCACATCCATTGGCTCCATTGAAACATTCTAATCTATATTACTGCCATTTCATCACACACAGCACATCTGAGAATACACTTGAAACTCCTGGGTTTCAATCACTTTAGCCTTGAGCGTTACTTCACCCCATACTTATTGCTGATCAGAACAAATGGTGGGGTCCTTCTGCAAACCTCAAAGCATTTAGGAGATTACATCTTCCTCCTGTGGAATTACCAAGCCATACATGTTGCATCCTGTTCAACGTCTAACCATCTGCTTGGTTACTCATTGTTCCTCCCCCAGCCATCAAACCTGTAGAACTAGAAATTCCAATCCACCTTGAAGTCGCTGCACAAACTGCTGGCTGCATAATCTGAATGAATTCGTAAAAACCCTCTACATACAGATTTATAAATACATTTTCTTATGTTCCTCAGTATGCATGCATGTTTAATATATACTGTCTTTACATTACAGTGGGTTATTCAGGACAGACCCCTGTCTTCGCATGCACATTAAACAACTCCCTGTCTCTCAGTTCCGAAGTACGTTATAGCACACCATGTGTGAATTGCATTTATATTTCATTTGGAGATTTTAGCATTTTATCTTTCTATATGTGTGCAAATCTAAAATGTATCAACGTTAACAGTAAAGTAACATATCCCATTCACATTTAACTGCAATGGATACATGTGAAATTGCAACATTGTGCCCAATTCACTGCACTCACAGTCACAAGTATGGTGCATTCAAAATGAACCCCTCTTGATCGTGGGGACCTTTCCTGACCACCCCAGAACCAGTGGGGAAGACTGCATCGACAATGGGCTCTAGCTCTAAATCACAGAGAGAATTGTCCATCACTCTATAAAGGTCCACAACATTGAAGGGGGAAGCTGCAGAACCAGAGATAGTATGGTAACCTAGGAGAATCCTTCCATCCCACACAATATCCGCCACTGCCACTACTACCACTAGAGCTGCCCCAGTGGAAATAAGGTATTTGGCTCATAGGCTACCAAAGTGGCATACAGTGCAGTGTAACAACTGTGGGAAGATGGAATACCATGTCCAACTTGGCCATCTCCTGAGCCCATGGACACCAACAATTGTACTTGCATGGAAACAAGGTACCCGAGGACAGAGAAATATTAGCCAATAATGTAAGTTTATTGAGAAGCCACTCTCAACATGGGGAGTTCCTTCCTGCCCCACACAAGGGGTTACGCAAAAAACTGTTTATCAGATTATTTTCTTTATCCCTATCTCAGACACATATCATGCCCCTTGGATCCCTCTCCCCTGAGCTATCAATGAGCTAAGCACCAGGCCAGTGTACAGGAAATATAGTGGTCTTTATTTAAATTAAAAGTAATATAACTGTCATGATCTCTGCTTCCAAAAGGTCAGGGTTTTCCCAACTCCCTTGGAAGCAGATCCATAACCCAGGTTCCGAGTGCCAACCGGTCCCAATTGGGACCTTTTGGACCCAGTCCTGGCGCCAGTGGCACCAGGCTCATAAATATGCCCAGTCCCAGCGCTGGAAGCGCCGGGCTCATAATGCTTGGGTGGACTTACCGGCAGCAGACCATGCTGCTTACTTGCCTGCCAGTTGAGCCTCTGATCCTCTTCTGTTTGGAACTACTTTTCCTGTTGGGTGGGGCAGGAGCCACTCCCTAGATTCAGAACACTGGAACTCTTCTGGAAAGCAGGAACTCTTTTCTTACCTAGGCGTGGCTGTGGAAGGAGACACCTAAGCACTACAGGAGGCTATCTAAACCACACCCGATGGATGAATCTTGCTTTGCGTTATTCTGCATCCTCTGCAGCAGAACGCTCATTGTGTCTTCTGCATCTGATCCTGGGCCTAAGGAAAAAGGCTTACCATCCTGAATCCAGTCTTCAGCAACACCTATAAAGACAAGAAAGAACAGGTTAGCATTACGGTCTTCAGTGACAGCTCTTCACTTACCTGGTCCATTGGCTGTCACCAACGCCTCGCGCTGCATTCCGGCATCTGAAAGACAAAGGCTTACCTACTCTTCGTGCGCTCCGGAGGTCTTCACACTGCATTCCGGCATCTGAAAGACAAAAGCTTACCAACTCTTCGCACGCTCCGGAGGCCTTCGGCGCTGCATCCCGCATCTGAAAGACAAAACAAGGTGCGTTTAAAGACATTGGGGAACTTTAATACTCACGTGCCATTACTCCTTTCCACATCTAACCCAGTGGGTATTCCGGCACCCTGCAGCCGCTCCGAACTTGTACCTGCAAAATAAAAAGACAGAGCGCATCGTGAAGCGGGCAACAAGCGCTTACTTACGTGCTTCCAGGCGCTTCTATTCATCACACGGGCTCCATCTTCAACTCACTTCAGCCCGTCATCCGCCATCGCCGGAACCCTGCAAAACAAGAAACATCATTACTAAAGACTTTAAAGACATTAGAATTACTCGAAACTTACCGTTCGTGCAGTAAACGACGGACAGCAGTCCTCTGAAGTCAAGAGGCCTGCTCCCCTTATCCAGTGAAGAAACTGGTTACAGCACCCTGCCCCGAGGCAGATGGAGAGCACGGCGTTCACTTACCTAAGGTGAGAGCGTTAACCTTTGGGGTTCTACAGGAGAAGAGAAAGGGAAGAAGAGAGAGACATTCAATAACCCAGTTCCTTAATCCCATATTTTCTATCTGCAGACATCTTACCCTTCAAGTCAGACATACAGTGCACAGAGGTCCAGCCCAAAGAGCCAGCCGTGTGTTACACATCACCTTTGCAGATACGGTATACGCCCAGTCAAGACCGGCGCCTCTACGGGAATCAGGTGAGCGTTACAGAACGCAAAGACTACCACAAAACTCCCGTCCAGGCGCTATGGAAACCTCGGATACCGACCAGCTAGCCCAGTTACTTGGGGAACTAAGGGCAGAAGTGCATGCAGCCCGTCAGGAAACGAACGCTCTAAGAAGGGAACTGATTATTTCCAAGGAGCGAACAGATGATCTCGCTAGACAATTGCTACAGTCACAAGCCGGACAGACCCCGTTACCCGCATCTGGGGGAAATCTTCCTTCTACATCCTCTATGAATCCAGTGCAGATCAACCTACCTGGGAATGTACCTCTGGCTCCGCCCGAACGATTTTCTGGTGACCCAAAGAGGTTTGCAGTATTTATCAATCCGTGCCGGTTGCATTTCTTATGCCGGCCAGCAGCCTTTCCAACTGATCAAGCTAAAGTAGCTTTCGTGCTTTCGTACCTTAGTGGCAATGCGGCAGACTGGTCGATCCCTCTAGTAAATCAAGATGATCCGGTCCTCCATGATTTTCAAGCTTTTCAGCTCAGTATGGAAAAACTGTTCAAGACATTCACAGGGGCAGGCCTTGGACAATGAGCTTCTTTCGTTGCGACATGGTAATCAAGACCTTTTGGCTTATATTGCGTCTTTCAACAGACTGATAGTGGAAACTCAATGGCCTGAGGACAAAAGGATTACGCTGTTTTATAGAGGTCTACGTGGAGAGCTCAAAGATGTGTTAGCCCAAGTAGTGAATCCCCCACAAGATTGTTCGGACTATATAGACTTAGTCGTTCAAATAGATCACAGACTGCAGAACAGGAAGGCCGATCGTTCCAAGTTTGATGCTCGAGTATTTTCCAAACCGCCAACTCCTTCCAAAGGAGTAGACTCCGGGGAACCCATGCAAATAGGGGGTCTGAAAGGTCCTCTAACACAAAAGGAGCGGGAAAGGAGAAAACAGTTGCAATTATGCCTCTATTGCGGAAACTCAGGGCACTTTCTTCGAGACTGTCCGGTGAAACCTGCCAAGAAGGCAGTAGGAGCTGCAGTTACCAAAGTTACAAACTCTGAGCAGGGAAACGACCTCGCCCGACAAGAATAGAGGTCCTCTTGCCGAGCGTGAAAACCAGTTCCGTGACCTCGCATTTCGTGATACCTATGGTCCTCATTAGCCCTGATAATCCGGATCGATTACATGCAATTGAAGCTTACGTCGACAGCGGTGCCATCGGCAATTATGTGGATGATGAAATGGTTTTGAGGATGAATCTAACTTTGTCCCAAGGCTGTAAAGGACGTCATTACTACGGTGGATGGTACGGAGATAGCCTCCGGGCCAGTAACGCATACCACTCAAGAGGTGACGCTAGTAAGTCAAGATGGACACCATGAGAAGATTGTGTTCGATGTGATCAAGGCCCCTCAGTTTCAGATTATTCTAGGAATACCTTGGTTAGAGAAACACAATCCTCTGATCGATTGGCGAGCAAGAACGGTCCAGTTTCCAGAATGTGTCTCTACTTGTCACCCTCCACCTGGTGTTGCACTGGCAGCAATTTCTTCAGAGACTCCCCAGTTACCTCCCGAATACCTAGAATACCAAGATGTTTTCCGGAAGGATCAGGCTAACTCTCTACCTCCTCATAGGTCTTATGACTGCCAGATAGACCTGATACCTGGATCTCCTTGTAGTAGAATTAATGCCCTCACCGAGCCTGAGAACCTTCACCTTCGACAATACCTGGATCAATACCTGGCAAATGGGTTTATTCGTCCTTCCAAGTCCCCTGCTTCTTCAGCTTTGTTCTTCGTTCCAAAAAAGGAAGGAGACCTTAGAACTTGTATAGATTATCGCTCCCTGAACCAGATCACCGTTAAGAATAGATATCCGTTACCTTTGATCCCTGAACTCCTGGACCAAGTCAGAAAAGCATGCATATATACAAAGCTGGATCTTAGAGGAGCTTACCACTTGGTACGAGTAAAAGAGGGCGATGAATGGAAGACGGCCTTCCGCACCAAGTATGGGCTATTTGAATATCAGGTCATGCCCTTCGGACTTTGCTAAGCCCCGGCCGCCTTTCAATATTTTATGAACGATGTCCTCAGAGAGCTCATAGATGTGTGTGTTGTTGTTTACATTGACGACATCCTCGTTTATTCTTCATCGGAATCTGAACATCGGAAACACATGAAAATGGTCCTCGAAAGATTGCGTCAACACAAACTTTTCGCTAAGTTGGAAAAATGTGTTTTCAACGTGACTGAAGTTGAATTCTTGGGATTCATATTATCACCTGGCGGAGTGCGTATGGATTCAAAGAAGGTCGATGCAGTTCTCAAATGGCCATCACCATCCTCCGTAAAAGGTGTGCAAAGCATGTTAGGCTTCGCTAACTTTTACCGCAGGTTTATCCCCGAATTCTCTCGAATAGTCCAGCCCATCACTGCCTTGTTAAAGAAAAACAAACGTTTTGAATGGTCTACCGAGGCGGAACAAGCTTTCCAGGATTTGAAGACTAAATTTATCTCTGCACCAATCTTAAAACACCCTCGCCCCGAACTCCCCTACATCGTGGAAACTGATGCTTCAAGCCTTGCCATGGGGGCAGTTCTATCACAAAAGGACCCGGTAACCAATCAGTTGCATCCCGTGGCATTTTCGTCCCGCAAATTCTCGCCTCCTGAAATCAATTACACGATTACTGACAAGGAACTTCTGGCTATCAAGTCTGCCTTTAAGGCTTGGCGGCATTATCTGCTGGGGGCCCGACACACCGTTACTGTGATTACGGATCACCGAAACCTGCAATATTTGAAAACCGCAAAAGCCCAATCCTCTAGACAACTCCGTTGGGCATTATTCTTTGCCAAGTTTGACTTCATAATTACCTATCGACCTGGTACAAAGAACGGTAAAGCTGATGCCCTTTCTCGGATGGGAGTGGAAGAACACTTGATCAACCCTAAACCTGTACCAATCATTCCCGAACAAAGAATTCTGGGTGTAATCGCCACAGAATCCATAGAGGAAGTTAAGGATAAGGCCAGGCAACTTGTAACTCCAGCAGACATACAGAATTGGCATCTGCAGGGAAAGGACTTTGCAGTAAAGGACAACTTATTGTATTTCCAAGAACGATTATACCTACCCAGCACAGATTTACAGAAAAAAGTAATCTCTTGTTATCACGATTCTTTAATGGAAGGACATCCCGGTATGGCCAAGACCTCAGAAAAGATCAAGCGCTACTTCTGGTGGCCGTCTTGGAAAAAAGATATCAGAGACTTTATAATGTCCTGTGGAGTATGCGCCCAAAACAAGAGTCAAAAGGAAAGACCAGCAGGCCTCTTACGCCCTATTGACATCCCACCTCGCCCTTGGCATACGCTTTCTATGGACTTCATCACCGATCTACCTCCATGCTCCGGATACAATACAATTCTAGTAATCGTGGACTTATTCTCCAAGATGGCGCATTTCATTCCGCTCAAAAGCTTGCCAACAGCAGCAACTCTGGCCCGAGAATTTCTCGAAAACATCGTCCGACTGCACGGTTTTCCTTCGGTTCTAATTTCGGATCGAGGTAGTCAATTTATTTCTCATTTTTGGCGAAGTTGCTGTCGGTCGGCTCAAATTGATGTGAGACTATCGACCAGTCACCACCCTCAGACCGACGGACAAACCGAGAGGACCAATCAAACTCTGGAACAGTATTTACGCTGCATGCTGCAACAAACTGAAAAAACTTGGAAAGACATCCTTTGGATAGCCGAATATGCCTACAATAACTCTGTCCATTCGGGAACTGGGAAAACCCCGTTTTTTCTTTTGTACGGCAGTCACCCTCGAACCTCGGAGTTGGATCCCCTCCAAGATCTTGAAACACCAGCAGTAGACTACCTGCATTCTACAATCACCCAAGCCTTTAAGGAAGCTGTTTCTCACCTTCAAAGGGCTAAAGAACAATACAAGAAAGGAGCAGATCAACATCGGAAGGAAGCCCCTCAATATCAAGTAGGGGATCAAGTCTGGTTATCCACCAAATATCTACCTCTAAAGGGGCCACGCACATTCAACCCAAGATACCTTGGTCCCTATTCCATCACTACCATAGTAAACCCAGTAGCGGTCAAGTTGGACTTGCCCCCGCACATGAAGATACATCCGGTCTTCCACGTCTCTCTATTAAAACCCGTGCAACCTCAAACCCGACTAACTAAATCTCCAAAACCTATCCTAGTTGATGGAGAACTCGAGTTTGAAGTCAAAAGCATTCTGGACTCCAAGATCTCCAAATCTAAACTATTTTACCTAATTGACTGGAAAGGCTACGGCCCCCAAGAGAGATCCTGGGAACCTGCTGAATATGTCCACGCTCCTCGCCTAATCAAAAGATTTCACCGAACATTTCCTGACAAGCCAAAACCCCCGGAGAAGCCCGGTTTGGGAGGGGCCTTGAGGGGGGGTACTGTCATGATCTCTGCTTCCAAAAGGTCAGGGTTTTCCCAACTCCCTTGGAAGCAGATCCATAACCCAGGTTCCGAGTGCCAACCAGTCCCAATTGGGACCTTTTGGACCCAGTCCTGGCGCCAGTGGCACCAGGCTCATAAATATGCCCAGACCCAGCGCTGGAAGCGCCGGGCTCATAATGCTTGGGTGGACTTACCTGCAGCAGACCATGCTGCTTACTTGCCTGCCAGTTGAGCCTCTGATCCTCTTCTGTTTGGAACTACTTTTCATGTTGGGTGGGGCAGGAGCCACTCCCTAGATTCAGAACACTGGAACTCTTCTGGAAAGCAGGAACTCTTTTCTTACCTAGGCATGGCTGTGGAAGGAGACACCTAAGCACTACGGGAGGCTATCTAAACCACACCCGATGGATGAATCTTGCTTTGCGTTATTCTGCATCCTCTGCAGCAGAACGCTCATCTTGTCTTCTGCATCTGATCCTGGGCCTAAGGAAAAAGGCTTACCATCCTGAATCCAGTCTTCAGCAACACCTATAAAGACAAGAAAGAACAGGTTAGCATTACGGTCTTCAGTGACAGCTCTTCACTTACCTGGTCCATCGGCTGTCACCAACACCTCGCGCTGCATTCCGGCATCTGAAAGACAAAGGCTTACCTACTCTTCGTGCGCTCCGGAGGTCTTCACACTGCATTCCGGCATCTGAAAGACAAAAGCTTACCAACTCTTCGCACGCTCCGGAGGCCTTCGGCGCTGCATCCCGTATCTGAAAGACAAAACAAGGTGCGTTTAAAGACATTGGGGAACTTTAATACTCACGTGCCATTACTCCTTTCCACATCTAACCCAGTGGGTATTCCGGCACCCTGCAGCCGCTCCGAACTTGTACCTGCAAAATAAAAAGACAGTTAAAGCGCATCGTGAAGCAGGCAACAAGCGCTTACTTACGTGCTTCCAGGCGCTTCTATTCATCACACGGGCTCCATCTTCAACTCACTTCAGCCCGTCATCCGCCATCGCCGGAACCCTGCAAAACAAGAGACATCATTACTAAAGACTTTAAAGACATTAGAATTACTCGAAACTTACCGTTCGTGCAGTAAACGACGGACAGCAGTCCTCTGAAGTCAAGAGGCCTGCTCCCTTTATCCAGTGAAGAAACTGGTTACAGCACCCTGCCCCGAGGCAGATGGAGAGCACGGCATTCACTTACCTAAGGTGAGAGCGTTAACCTTTGGGGTTCTACAGGAGAAGAGAAAGGGAAGAAGAGAGACATTCAATAACCCAGTTCCTTAATCCCATATTTTCTATCTGCAGACATCTTACCCTTCAAGTCAGACATACAGTGCACAGAGGTCCAGCCCAAAGAGCCAGCCGTGTGTTACACATCACCTTTGCAGATACGGTATACGCCCAGTCAAGACCGGCGCCTCTACGGGAATCAGGTGAGCATTTCAATAACTTAGCATGAAAATGTCAAACATTACTTTATTCGTGGCACAACACAATCAACTTCTCTCAGCATAAATAAATCACAAAAGTGAGTTGAAAAGAAAACAATCACAATTCTTCACTTTCTGCAAATTTCACTTCACAAAATAATTACACTGATCAATAACGAAAGCAATTGTCATGTAGTGTTGTGCGATTTGCATTTTCCTGCAGGCTTAAAAGGCTAACAGTAAGATTTCAAGATTAGTACAAATACATATGGCAATTATGATTTCGCGCACACCTTTTGGTTTAAAATAAACACAGGGTGCTTTAGCGGTTTGTTTTTGAGACCCCCCCATTTACTTTGGTCTGTGTTGGGCAAGTCGGACAGAATAATTTGAATGTTTTGGGGAATTTTGGATTCCAGACCCCCCTCCACCAAAAGGCTTGTGTTGCGGAAGCTGGACAAAGAGGTTGGAATGATTTAAGACCAAAGACACCCCTCTTCCTTATAGAAGTTGGGGATAGAAGGACAAAAAGTATTACTCGACTAAATTATAGGCTATAGTTTTCAGCACACACTGGGAAGTGAGCTTTGTTAATTTCAAATTTTAAAAAAATTCACCTCATAGTGTTCTACCAAAAAGGGAATTAATATGTTTTGTTAAATAGGCTAAGGATCTAAACAGTTTTGCCCCCTGCCCACTAAAAAGGGAAAGGATTCAAGGCAAGCGGACTCCCCCACCTTCTGGTTTGCCAGAGCTCAGTTCTACTTACACAAAAAGCCTCTGTTTACAGTTCAACAAACCCAGCTGTATCTCAGAACACTCTGAAAAGATAGAGCATGGGTCTGGTCACTCCACTCTTAAAGATGGCCTCCCGCTCTGCACCATAGGACCTAGTCAGCTTTGAGGCCTTTCTAGAAATAGACAACTCCACCCAGTGATCGAAGTGAGCTGGAGCAGTGCTTTTCTACTTTTTTTAAATTAAGTTTTACTGTGCATATACTTTTATTTTAAAAAGAAATGTTCTGGAATGGTTTCGTTTTAAAATAATAGTGTAGGAAGAAGTTGAAACTTGCACTTTCTGTGCACTGCACTGAATGTTCCCTTTAAAAAGTCAGTGCATGTGTTTGGGGTTTGGATTGTGTGTGGGGGACTTGAGGAGAGCAGGGGCAGGACAGTAGGGACCATAGTTCCACTAATTCTTTCTGTACCCTTCGACCACTGGTTCCACCTAGATGCTCTCTCAGAAATCTCCTCAGATGGTTCCTTAGAGCTGTCAGATAGTACGCTTCAGCATCCCTCTCTGTCTGTCTGCTCTCTGTGTGTACCCCCCTCCTAGTGCAACCCTTTATATAGCAGGAATGACACTACCAATTTTACAATCTTTGGGAAGTACCCTGCAATAATTCTCACAACTAGGATTGGACAGTTACCCTTCTCTCTCCTCCCAACCCCAGCATCCAAGTCAGTATTGGTTTAGGGGTATGGAGCAACATATGGCAATTCTCATTTGTAATCACCATTTGTTCTCCTTTCAGATTTTGGGCAAAAACTAGTTATGTATCACACCTTCATAATTTTACTAGCAACTGCCATAATATACATATTTTCTGATTTAGCTAATCATGGGGAATTAGATAAACCGACCATCAAGTCTGTACCATGTAGCACGGCCATGTGACAGATTTCTGCCATTTCTATAAAAAGCATCATCCTTATGAATATGTAAGTTATTACCCATATCCCTAATTTTATTCGCCACCTGAACACCAACTTTCACCTTTGGAACAAGCTCATATCAGCCAGAAACACATCTTAGATAGCCATTACAGTTCCCTGAGTCACATGTGGATCCATTTTATATCTCCAAAATTGCCTAGAAATTACATAGAAAATGGTACATAGATGAAGAAAAGCCACCCTATGGTTGCTGAGAAAAATACCTAAATGATAAGTCCCTTTAAATTCGTTGTGAATTTTCATGTAGGACAAATGGCCATTCTCCTTCTTTCCGGCCATTTGTTTTCACTCGGTCAGCATTTACCCAGAGTTTTTTTTTTAAATCATTCTCTTTGTGTTGGAAGCTTTCTCTTTGAAGTTGCTGCCCACATTTTCACACATATTGGTCATACTCCAGCCAAGGGGAACTTCTCTTGCAGTCAATGTCTTCAGAGCCAGCAGGTCTGGAGAACACTGAATTTTGACACCTTTAGCAGGACACGTTATTGCAGTTGGTAATTAGATGGGAAATGTAACATCCAGACTGGCAGTGGTAGATTTCCTTGTAAAGTTTCCCACAGACAGCAAAAGGGTTTGACTTGGACTGACACTTTCCCGTGAAAGTGGCTTTTCAAATGTCACTGATGTTTTGTATGTAAAACATAATATATATTGCGTTGTGTCAACCTGCACATCATGTCTGACATTTTTCTGTTAGCAGTGGTACATTTTCACATTTAAACTGCTTTTATTTATACACACCTCTGCAAGTCTTATTTGTGTCACTGTTCAAAAAATCCTGTTTTCCACGTGAACAGGATTTCTATTTGGGGCCTTTGAATGCACACCACATGCCTCCCCTGTTCTTACATGACTCTTTGTTGGGGATGAGCAGGGCAGACTGAGATTTCACTAGGCATAATTTCCTACATTATGGAGTTGGCATTCCAGTCTCCCCTTCCATCTCTGAGCTGGGGGGAATGTCATGGCACCCCCATTTCTTCCTTCATTTGGAAGTGGGTACTCCAGCCTCCCATTCCATCTTTGGGTTGGAGGCTATAGCACAGCACCCCCCTTTCTTCCTTCCTTTCCAGGTCCATGGGTCTCTTATAAAAGGTAGAACAAGAGTTTCAATACTTTTTGCATATTTCGCTGGAAGATTTACATAGAATGTATAACAACATACCATTATAACATTACATTTTCACCATTTCACAAAACACATTTTATTTATGTTCTTCATTTGTACAATAACACCAAGTAAATTAATCCCTGTGTTATATTCATCTTAGTTTCATCCGATTTTTCATCCATTCTTTTCATTCTTCAGATGGTTCCTCTGCTCGACTTTCATTTGGCTCATCAATTAGTTGGAAAGCATGTCTGGGATGACAGCTTTTCAACTGATAGAAGAAAAATGGGTTCACATCAATCTGTTCTCCTTTTGGGATGCAGATATGGTAAGAAATAGGTGATATTTTATCTACAATTTCAAAGGTACCACACCAAGATGGGAGGAATTTCTGCTTCTTGGCTTGATTCCTTTGAAAATTGTACAGGTAAACGTTGACACCTACTTCATACTCTTTCTTGGTGGTCCTTATATTATAGTAGGTCTGCATTCCTTCAACCGACTTTTATACATTGCGCTGAGCATAAGCAAAATCATGCTGGATGTGCTTCCTTACATTTTCAATGTACTCATGAGTAGTGGACGCATTTATCAGTGTTTGCTCCTGAATCCTATAGAGCAGATGCTGCAGTAACCCCATTTTTGTCCCGTCGTGGTCTCAAATGGAGACATATGTGTTGCAGAAGATGGTGTACACCTAATAGCCATCAGGACAAGCGGCAATCAAATGTCCCAAACTGGGCTCAGAGGCTGCCACAAACTTCTTTCAAATACTCAAAATTGTTTTGTTGTATCTCTCCCCCCCCACCTGCTTGAGGCCAGGCAGTAGGCAATGTGGAGTTTTCTTTTTACCCCTAGAATCTCCCACATCTTTGCTATCACCTCACTGGCAAAATGGCTTCCTCGGTCTGACTCAATTCTTTGCTGGAGGCCGACACAAAATAAAATGTGGCTGATCATTAGTATAGGAGCTGTCTCTGCCTTACAATTTGGGGCTTGAAGACGTTCTACCCACTTTGTGAACAAGCATGCCACTGTCAACATGTACTTGGTTACTCTAGAGGAGTGAATCACTGGCATGATGAAATCGACTTGCAAATCGGATCAAGGCAGTGTTGTTCCCCTTTTTTTTGTAAGGAAGCTCTTTGTGTCAGTGAACTGGGTTAGAATTGAGCACACACAAGACAGCCCTTTAGGTAAATGTCAAGGTCCTGGCCCATGTGTAGCCAGTAGGCAACCTTGCGCGAGATTTCCAATGTCATATGAAATCCACTATGATCGGCAGTGGGCGCGTCATGGGTGTGGTTCAACCTCAGGCTTCGGAATGAGGTAGGTACCAACCACTGGTCACTGCCAGATAGGGCTCTCCTTACCAACAAACCATCTTGAATCCGGAACATCTTGGAAAACTTCATCAACACCTGGAGATCCTCTTTACCGGTGTAATCCAACTCTATTAGAGGAAAGCTTACAGGGTCTTCAATGTGCCGATAAAATTTCCCAATGATCGGGTCCTCTTTCTGTGCAGTGATCAAGTCTGCATCTGGGGTATCTTTACTCCACCGGGCTTTTGAAAGTTCGCTGTTAGCCCAAGTTTGTAAACTGGTGACAGCTACCATTTGGATTTAACCCAGCAGGTATTCTGTTTCTATGAAATCCCCCTGCAGAGGTCTGGATTTAGCCAGCTGGTCAGCCAAATAATTCCCAGTCTTATCTGGTCCTTCTATCTTGAAATGACCTCTTATCTTCGTCCAATAGATGGTCATCTCATTGGAGGTCACTAGATTATCAATTGACTGTATCAGTTTGGCATGCTTTGGGGGTTTGTTGTTGGCACAAAGCATGCCTCAATTCTTCCAGTTAATCAGGTGCTCCACAAACCCATTCCTGACATAATCAGAGTCAGTGATTATAACCAGTTCATTGAGTTGGTGGCACACTGCAGTGAGGATGGCTTAATAAATGGCTATCAACTCTGCAACCTGACTATTTTGCTGTCCTATTTTATAACCAGCAGTGGGTTCCGGAGTATCCTTCACCCAGGCATTCCCAGTGCCAGCCACCAGGTCTTTTTCCATGTGGTTATCAACATGGTAGGAGCTCCCATCCACATAAACTGTGGGTATCCCCTGACATGTGTCTTCTTCTTAGACCTTGTGGGGGGAAGTTGAGTACGCGTCCATGTTGCTGTTGGTCATTAGACTTTCATCCTCGAGACAGTTTTCTTGAGCACAATCAGGCAAGTCAGCCAACCATTGCACTAGGGGATTCCTCTTGTTTTGGCCATATCTGACCTCCACAGGAAAGCCTTGCATGGACAGAATCCAGGAAGCAATTCTGGGATTGCTAACGCCCCCCCCTGGATTCTGTCACATTGTAGATATAGCAAGGGTTGACAATGATGTGCTCCCCATGTATGAATGGGCAGTCATTTTTCAATGCCCACACCATTGCTAGGAGTGCCTTCTCGCAGTCATTGAATTTTTCCTCCATAGAGGACAAAGACTTGCTCATGTATGAGAGGACCTTGTTGACCTTATCATGCTGTTGATACAATACTGCTGTTAGGCAAGTATCTGAGAATCCTGTCTCCAAGAACTCCTTATTCTAAGGGGCCGATTCATGGAACAAATGTGCGCCGGAAATCTTGGCGCACGCTGGCGCAAGTGTGAAAAAGCAAGCACACGTGCACGCGTGCGATTCATGGAAGTGCCTGCACGTGTTTACTGTGGGCTGTGCGCCAAATCCTTGCATGGCGCACACGTCATTCCAACATCCTGAACGCCGTGCGCGATGCTCACAGCGATAGCGCACAACATTGGCGCAAACACCAAAAAGGGGGTGAGACATGGGGTGTAACACACGGAATGGGGAACAATGCATGAAAAAGAAGGCGTAACTGGGGAAGTACTGCAGGGAAATACACGGAACGCCCACACGCACGCGAACAACATGTATTCATGGAATAGAATACGGGAAACCCGCGCACGCGAAAAGACACGCACAGGCATCAACACGTCCACCACATGAAGGCAGGCGGAAGCATCCCTGCACGCAGTATAAAAGTGCGCCCAACAACAAACACATATATACAGCTATGATGAATGCCCCATTTGTCGCAGCACTGATCGTGGGACACCGCAGGAGGAGGAGAATAGCCAGGCCCCGCATTTATTTGCCCCGGACCAGCCTTTTTGGGATGCCTGACGACCAGGTCTATGGGAGGTATAGGTTTCCACCTCATATCCTCCCAGACCTGGTCAGGGAGTGGGAAGATGACCTTACATCCCCCACACTGTGCTCCCAAGCATTGAGCCCCTTGTAGAAGGAGCTCAATGTCCTGCATTTTTTAGCCACTGGGTCATTTCAGCGGACAACTGCCATAGTGGGGGGGTCTCGCAGCCCACGCAGTCACGCTGCCTACACCAGGTGATGGCAATCATGACTGCACACCCCTCAGTCCGCAGGCACATATACATGCCCAGAACACCCGCAGAAAGGCAGGCTGCGGTCCAGGACTTCTACAGGGTGGCACACTTCCCCAAAGTGCCCGGTGCCATAGATTGCACCAATGTGGCCCTACGTCCACCTAGGGCCACTGAGCAATTTATCGAAACCGCAAGCACTGGCATTCCATCAACGTGCAGGTTGTATGCAATGCAAAGGGAATCATCACCTCTGTCTATGCAAACTACCCTGGATCAACCCATGACAGATTCATATACAGAATATCCGCCCTGAGCCGGGCCCTGGAAGCTGGGAAGCATGGCGACACATGGCTCCTAGGTGAGTACAAATGCCTGTGCACATGCATGCATGTCACACACAGACAAATACACAAACCCAACTAATCACAACCATTACGACCTCACCGAGGGGACAGTGCCTACCCTCTGAGCAACCACATGATGATGCCAATCCGGAACCCCACCACACCACCCCAGGTAAGATACAAGGCTTCCCATATTGCAACCAGGGGCATAGGGGAGCGCACATTCGGAGTGCTCAAGTCACGCTTCCGCTCCCTTGACCGCTCTGGCGACCAACTACTATATGCACCCCCAGTAGTGTGCAGGATCATTGTGGCAGCATATGTCCTGCACAATGTTGCAACACGGCAGGGCGTACTGGTGGACATGGTGGTGCCCCCACATTCCCAGGCACAGGCGCTGCCCATGGGAGAGGAAAGGGCAAGTGGCGAGGCAGCCCAGAACCAACTTGTGGCCACATTTTTTACCTAAACTCCCACCCCTGCGGAGTGCACACAGGCCTGGCACATTCCAGGTGACAATCGATGATGACAAAGAGACAGTCAACTGTCACAACCTTACCACCCTGAGGATGTTGCCATGGGAGTGCTACATTGTGTGCATACCTAGCTAATTAAACATAACCAATCTTGTGTGGCCAAAAGGAACACATGCAAGGTGTGTATAACACCCCTCCCCTGCAAAACAGGCCATGACAATCCCTGGTATGTCACACAAACCCTCCCAAACAACATCACCCTTGTCTGCCACACCATGATATGGCATGCAACAGCAAAAGGCCAACACATGACCAATAACATACAAAGTGACATGTGATGAATGGAAAGTGGCCCGAGACAATGATGCCTGACATTGAATCAGATGAAATGACAGACAACAACCTCCCACACATACCAAGTCATAAACAAATGCTGTACACCAGTGGAAGCTTCAACACAGCACTGATGCCTGTTCACATGCACATTGGGCAAGTCAAAATCGCCACTCACAAAGCCGTGTGCTGTGTGTCTCCTGCTCCACACTGCTCAGCACAGAGCACAGTGAGCAGCCATTGTGTTGGGGATACACCTTGAGCATCACATCAAAAGGACAAAATAACAAATGTTTCCATTGACGCATGTCCTGGATCCCCAAATGGTAATTGATCATGGGCTGCAGGGACACTGCCTGCCATAGAAGGCAATATGTGTGCACCTGTGGGCATGGAAGCGTGGTTGTACGTCTGGTGGAGCATTGTGCAACTGTGTGTGTCAGTAGGAATATGCACTCCATATATGCATGTCAAATTAAGTGACCCTCGGTGTCCTATACACATCACATGTGAACATTGCCCATGTGTACACCCCAGCATGTCAAACCACAAAAATCCCCTGACACCTGAAAAGTAACTATAACACAGGAACAGCCATTGACCAGCAGAACACATCATGTACATAGTACTCCACAATGACATTGTCGGAGAGTGCCCAAACACTGTAGCCCAGGCTTACTGTACAACAACAAAAGGCCCTCCCTCATTTACACATCACCATGACCTTCTGAACAACTGTGTCTGGGGTATGTAGCCTTCTCCCTTTTAGTCTACCAGGCTAAAGGATCCCCCGACCCCTTGGTCTTCATGTTCCACTTTGCGTGTAAATAAGGTCCAGTCCCCTCAGAGGCCTCCTTAACTGGTAAAAATACTAAATCGCAGAGAACTCCAAGGATCCAAACCCCCAAACCAGGGAAAAAGCCTTTCGGCACAAAAAAACCCTGAAAGAGTCTCCAGTAGATTACTCAAAAGTGCAAAAAAAAGTCCTGGCACATGTACAAGCAGAATGATCGAACTACCAAGGTAGCACAGTACAACAATGGTTCAACAGGAAGGGTACCCTTTTCCAGAAACAACATACAATGAGGATGCAACAACTGATGGGTAGTGTCACAGCTCCGGTCTCCAGGCTCAGGAGTGGCACGAACCAACCACCCCCTCTTTGGTCTGGGCGCCTGCAAGGTAAAACTTACACAGGCCTCAGAGACCGTGGTGGGGAAAGAGGGTCAATGATCCGTTGGTTGGACAGGCATTGGTCTTCAGGATAACCGGAAAGAGGGGCAGGAGAGGGGAGTTGACAATAACACATACTAATCAGAGAAACCATGTTCTACATGCACATAGTATGAAATGAGTGAAATGCAAAACAAATAGAGACTTATCTCTGGGGTGAGTGCTGGCCTCCTGCCTGCACACACTCAGGTCTGGTAATAGGATTAGTTCAAAGCTGCAAAGAGAGCATGAGTTACTAATCTGTGTGTTTACAACACACACAACAACAACATTCCTGCCCCAAAGTAAGTGACTGCTCCACAAACAAACACCCTTGTCAGCTGCAATGTACGTATACGTTAACTTGCCCCTGTGATGGTTCATACACTGCCAATGCAGTAAGGCAGGCGCACGTGGGCGCGCGGTAAATGGAAGACCAATGCGTCAAGAATCACACATGATAGAATGGTCCCTGGGTGACCTGCTAGATGCGTATAGCGAGGTGCGACTGCAGTACAAGTCGTGTTCTGGCAGCCGTGGATTACAATAGGTTGTGCAAGTGGCAATTTGCACATGCAAATGATATGCACTGCACACGAGACTGTGCCTCGCTGCGTGTGTCCCTGTGCGCTGTGTAAGTTTCTGGCTCGCAACACTACTGCGCTAATAACTCAGCTTCTATGGAGCAGGGGGGACTGGAGGATATGTGGGAAGGCCCCTGCAAGTGCTCCTGACAACTTGTAAAGCTACTTGGCATTTGTCCCTCAAAGCATCTTAGCTGTACTGTGCGCTTCTACAACAATATCTGACCAAGCTCCCCATCAGTGGTGCTACTTAGCATGCATGTGCAAGTGGCCTGGTGGAAGGATGGCTGCGGTGTGGCACCCTTGTGTTCTCTCCTTGCTTGGAGCTCCTGGAAACACGTCTGCTTCTGATGGACGTATGAGCACAAGCCCTGTGCTACTGCTTGCGCACACATGCGCATGTCTGCATCTTTGCCCTGTCTCTGCTGGCAAAGGTGGTCTGGAAGCTCATTGTCCTGCAGAAAGGGCATAACACATATAAATAACGCTTGAAAGTTCCCTGTGTGTGTCTTCATGCTGGTTGTCACTGAGCATGTTGGAGAACTACATCCAAACTCCTCCCACCATCAGTGTGACTTTGACAGGCAAAGGGTGCAGGCTACTGTCTACAGCATGAAGTGCATCAAGGACATATACTTGAAAGAAAATAACATACATCACAATCTAGATCAATTAATGGACACATCAATCATGATCCCACCCAAATTGATCACAGACATGCCGTGGATAAACCCCCCACAATCCCCTCTAGGGGTGTTAACACAAGTAGTACAGCAGCAGACAGGCCACAGATATGACAGTCCAAAGCCCTTGTGTAAATGTTTGTTACACCGGACCATCCTTGCGAGCCCATGGATAAGGGAAGCAGGAGTGGCCTATGTGAGTCAGGACCCCAAGCTGCAAACACATACACGAGACAAGCTTAAAGGGCCCAGCTGGAACAGACAGTGGATGCTTTCAAAAGCCACAAAACACCACACCATCACATGAATGCACAATAGACAAGCAATTTTAAACTATATTAACTAAACTAACTATAAAAAACCTACATTACCTAATTACACTATCAAAAACCATATTAAATAATTAAACTAAAAAGAAAAATCAAAATTGGCTACATACGACCCGGGGGGCGGGGGCACCCAGGAGGGGGGATGTACAGGGTGCACCTCAACACCCACATGCGATGATGTTGCGACAAATAAAATCCTCCATGGGCTCAACGCCTGCACAGCTTGACCTGTGTGGGAGAATTCTCGTCATCCGAATCACCGGCTGGCTGAAAAGGTTGATGTTGCACAGTACCCTGACCACGCCTAGGCACAGCTTGCCCCTCATCGGCAGCAAGTCTGCGGGATGGATGAGCCTGGTTCTGTGCGGAGATGACACGTAGGTCAGCATATAGAACCTTGCGTGATATGCATGCTTCCTCTTGCAAGGTAGCATGTGTAACACAGAGTTCTTCCTGCATGGCCTGGCTGGACAACTGGTATACCTCCCGGCAAGCACGTAGCTCAGCCGAGATGGTACTCTCAAGCTGCTCCAACCTCTCCTCTGACCGCTTCCTCTGGGACATCAAGAGCACATCCAGAGGAGATCTGAGGGAATCCTACTCAACCCTCATGGCATCCATGTGTGCCTGTGCGTGAGCAGCAGTTGCTTGATGCAAAGACATTGTTTCATCCCGGCGTGCCCTGTCTGAGGCCGCCATGCGCAGTCTGAGCTAGTGAGCCGTGGACTGTGCTGCTCGCTGCTGGAGTTCCACGTGCCTAGCAGGGGGTAGCACGGATTGGACCACACGCTCCATGCTCTCAGCGATGTTATCAATTGCTGCCCCCTGGTGCTCTGAATTAGCAACCATGGCTTTCTCCCACTCAGTATACCCCAGCGGCACGCGACCACTGTGTTGCTGGGCTTGACACCTGCGGGGCCCAAGAAGACGAAGTCCTAGTTGGGTTGGCACCGCCCGTGGCTGCAGGACTACATTCCTCCGTCGACCTGATGCCGCAGGCACATCAGCAACTTGAGTGGAGGGTGACCCTGCATCCCGATCCACCACAGGCGGAGGCCCCACCACCGTCTGGACCCTCAGGGCAGGTGTCGTGGACAGAGAAGCATCCACATCACAATCACTCACCCCTGATGAATGGACCCGATGCACATCCAACTCGACATTGTCGTTGGAGTGATAATCCGAGCTAAACTCATTGCCAGCCCTAGACAAGATGGTCTGCAACACAAGTGGGTTCTTGAGGCCTACCACCCCACGGCCCCCACTTGTGCTGGATTGTTGGTGTGATAGCAACCCTGTATCTGGCATGACAACACCATCCTCTGGCTCCATTGCGTCATCATCTGGAAAGTGGAGAAAAGATTAACATTAGTACACACGTCAGAAGCACATGAAACACACACACACATAGACATCACATACACAGCCAACTCATGAAGCAGACCTGTCACACACAAATGAGAACATGACATGCATCCAGTGGCCTTGATATGCAAACACATCCCAAAAGCAGAAATGGATGTGTGTAAATAGCAAAGCCTACACTATTACAAAATGTAATATATGAAATCCATCAGGCACCACCTCTGCCCGGCACATGTCACAGGCAGAAAAGACAGATGGCAACTAGGAGATGCTCCACACCATAAGCATGCCTGAATTGCAAATTGACCACTGCTGCAAGTGAATCCAAACACACGACACAGTTAACATGCATGTAGCCATGCATCACAGAAGCATCATCATCAATATAGCTACATCCATCTGCAGCTCGCCCCGTACCAGGTGGCATGGGCCATGCAGAAATAGTGAATGTCACAAGCAAAGCGAGGGCCTGCAACCAGGCATGAGGGACCATAACGCCCTGTACTGTCTGAGCTGCAGGACATGAGACCTCCACAACACCCCTCAGGTCCTGATTGTCCACATTGGGCTATAAATGTGCCCTCTTACATCATTCCCTGTGGAAATCTACATGCCCAGGAACCACCATAGTAGCTAAGTGGGCCTGGGCATACACACACTGCACAACAGTGAACCTTTGGGATCATGCCAGTTCCACATAAAGTGCGCAATGCAGAAATCTCACCAGCAGAAACGTCTATCAACCACATAATACTCTGTCAACAATAAAGCTGTGGAAGACACATGTGTAAATGGACACTTTCACAAACACATGAGTGAGTACTCGCAATGTTGCACCACACAACGTTGTAGCTGCTTGCATATGTGCATGTGAAAGCGTTAAAAAAAAACCATTCCCCCATACACCTGTATTTTGAACATGACCAGCATCCAAAACACCAAAGCAAGCAGCTATAAAGCTGCTTGCTTTGATGTATGTGGAAGTGCACAAATACACACGTGAAGGATGCTCCACAGTCATCACAACCCAATTGGCAGGCTACATCCAATCAGTGCCCTATGCCAGTTGGAATAGGCCACACATTGACCAATAAACTCATCTAAACAACCACTAGGTAGTCTTAACACTGAGTACATGTGTCACAGGATACCCGTCGCATACATGACAGAGAAGGGATGAAAAACAGTCCATACATGCCAGGTGACTATGACATAGCATCAGTGAGTAGTCATGTAGAAGGGTGTAACCCGGCTCAGAAGTGGGTTGATGCAGTGCAGAACATGTGTACGTGACCCACTATCTACATGAACAAGTACATTATGAAGTCTACCAAAGACGTGTAGGCAGTGCAAGGGCAAGTTCAGGCATCACGTGCAATGTGCATGCAATTGGTTGCATGGCTACAGGCAAACCCCCCACCCCTCCTAAGTGAAAATGCAGGGAGGCATTGCATGACAGCGAAAGGGTGACCAGAGACCTCTGTATTGCCAGACAGTGTTGAATATTGTTGACTCTGTATTGCCAGACAATTGCATCATCTGAGTCAACTGACAACACAGCAGATGATGATGGGACAGTAAGCAGGACACATGTTGAACCCTCAGTAGTATGCCCATGTGTGCAGAAGCCACTACACCAGTTGAACAGAGTCAGTGGGCCAGAAACAGTGTGAGGCCTGTGCCCCACACAGACTGTGACACCCTAAACCTGTGGGTGATGCCGTCCTGAGCCAGAGTGGGCATGGAATTGATGATCAAATGCCATGAAATGTAGGTCAGCCGGGACACGTACTACTATGATCATCCTGTCAAGGACACATAGGGGCATGCATGGAATGCACATGGAGCATGAATGGGCACTCATGTCCCTGCGCAGCATCTGCCATCTGCACAGTCCAAGTGAGACACCCTGCGTCAAGGACAGAGGATGTACCCCACTGCATGTGTCGGGCAGGTTGGCTGGTGGAAGTTTGCATGTACACAGGAGCCTTGAACAGGCCAGGGCAGTACAACAACATGATGCACACCAGTGCCATGGTCAAATTGTGGTGCAGGGGGGGTGGAGGGGCAAAGGAGCATGCCTACGTGGAGTACCCGCATGCAGGCAGAGGACACATGCACGTCAGTCATGCAATGACATAGTCCCAGTGCTGAGAGGAAAGACACGCAGAAGGGCCAGTGAGCTGGAACATGGACCGGAGGGGCAGCCGGGTGACTAGCATGTGAGTAGGGTGCAAGTGTGGTGATGAGGACAGTCCCCGTCTGCTCTACATGTCCACTATCCTGCACAGCAGGCACGCATCAGTGAAGCATTGCATGACTTGCATATGAGGACTATGTACACATGACATGATAAATATTTTTGATGGGATGAGGTCAGTTCCTTGTTTGTATAACCACATGACATGTAGTGGCAGTCAAGCACAACACATCACACAAGCAAAACACACATTGCCTTGACAAACACGCGACAACACTCACTGGACGGGGCATCAAAGTCCAGCATCTCTCCCACTCCTTTGACCATTCCTGTCGGTATGAACTCTGCAACGACTGACTCGTGCGGAGTGAGGTCTTCCTCCTCAGGTGGTGGCCCACTGCCACTCACCAGAGTCATGTTGTAATTAGAGGCACGCTTCGCTGTAGTGCTGTGTTTGAGGTCATTCCAACGCTTTGTGCACTCTTAAGCTGTGCGCACCTCATGGCCGAATACACTCAAACAACTTGCATCCAGTGGGACATACAATGGGCAGCCGTAGTTTGACAATTCGGCCCCACTAGCATGTCACGCTTGTGTTCCCGCACGTAGTCCACAAGGAAGTCCAGTTCCTGCACGCAGTAAGGCTTCTTCCTCGACGTGCTGGAGGCCGTAGCTGTGTCTGGGGTCCCCGCCTCTACTGCAGTTGCAACCTTCTTCCTCTTGGACGCTGGTCCAGACCCTGGCTGGCAAATGCCGCCCTGATCATTTTGGGCAGTGGCGCTGGTGGATTAAGCTGAGGGAGTGGCAGGTGGAACATGGATGGAAGCCCTACTTGCATCTGTGGCTGCTGGGTGCCCTGGAATGGACCCTGTGCAGCAACATCTGCTGTGCCAGGGTCATTGACCCGGACTGTCCTGGTTGGTAGACTCACTACCGGGGTGGTGTCGGCTGCATCTGCCCATACACTTGCCAACACCCGGCTGGTCGCGGCAGCAGATGACATTACTGCCCCAGGGACACATGCCTCGGTCAGGGCAGCCGTGCATGCACCTAAGGTGTGCCTCCTGACCTCCTGGAAATCTTCCATGGACTCTTCAAGTGCCAACTCAGCCTGCGCTGGCAGACCCTGAGACCCTGGCAGACCCTGAGCCTGGGTGGTGGTGTCCACAGCTGCACATGCAGCTACCACTACCTTTGGGCCCATGGCAGTCGATGAAACAGACTGCCGGGTCACATGGGCGCCAGTGCCAGATGCAAGAACCGCAGGGGGTGGTGGTATTACTGCACAACACGTGGCACAACATCGTGCCGTGCTGGCACACCCCTGCCTCTTCCCCCTCTGCAGCCACCCTGGAGTCCCCCTATTCCCTGGTCACCCCGGCCACGTCCCTGAACATGCCCGCCACATGGAGTACGCCCAGCTGAGGCGCCCCTCACCTTTTGTAGCCTCCCAGCCATGGCACAGATGAAGTAGTGCCGGCACAGATGTAGTAGTGCCAATGGGAGGTGTACACGACAATTGTCCTGGGCAATTGGGGTGAAGGAAGTGGGATACAAGATGTTAAAAGCACCCCTGCACCTGCAAGGCTGTATGTGACCCCGGTGATAAAGTGACGGGTCACGCCAACGCTCAGGCAACCCAAAACTGCAGTAAAACCGTGCACGCAAACCCCGGTAGCCCACGTGTATGGAATTAACCTCCCGCAGTACGCAGTGGCACCCAGGGACACGAAAAACATACGCGTGGGACACGCAGGCTACTATGACCTCGAAAACGGGTACGCGATACACAGGGGCACCCGCAGTGGGAAAAATAGCGTGCGCGACTCACCGTCAGACTAGCATGATAATGAAAAACATGCGTAGCCAATTCCCCCACCAAAAGAAGAGATACGTCCTTGATCCGCTGTGAAGTTGTGATGGCGCAAGTAGCAACACTCACGCCGGTCTCCACGAAAGGCACGTACAGAGAACTGCTGGCCCCGCTCACCTTTAACCCGTGCTGAGGGAAATGCACGTGCGTGTCACGTCACTTACGCGCTTAGGCCCTTTCCTCAGATTACACACATTAACACGCGGACGTGCTGTTTTTTCACATGCTGAATCACTATGCACCCATCACGAGGGAAACGCCCACACACGTAACGTCACAGATGCGTGTTACATGCTAAGGGCCTTTCCTCGAATTACACGCTGACGTGCAGTTTTTTCACGTGCCAAATCACTCTGTATCAAGCTGGCCACACGTCAACACACAGAAGACCATGTTCCTGCCCTGAAGGCCATTTTCCTGCCCACCAGAGCCCTGAGCATGCTCCCACCTGCCATCTGCTGCTGCCTGCTGGCCACGTGCCCTGCTATTTGGTGCCTGCACCTCAGCCATCTGCAGGGGTCCAGTAGCTGTGACCACCCCTGCTGGAACAGAAGACTCACGACTGGTATTCCATCCTCCACAGCCCAGCCCCAGGACACAGTTGCCCACCCACACCTGCCTCGGGGGTTGCCATGTCGGGGGAAACACCATCGGAGACCACTGGCAACTCCCAGCCAGAGAGGCAGAGGGCTACCAGCTTCAGTGCCACAGAAGTTGGTATCCTGGTGGAGCAAGTCCTGGGCCATTTTGATGCCCTCTTTGGAAGTTCATGCGCCCCCAATGAAGGACAGAAGAGGATCTGGACGGGCATCGTGGCTGCCATCAACACGGAGCGGGTGGCAGCCCACGACATGCAACATGTCCGGAAGCGCTGGGAGGACTTCAGGCCCAGGACCCTCAGCAAGGCCTGGCGCCTCTTGAAGGGAAAGCATGCAGAGGGGTGCCGGGTCCACCTTAGCAACATCCAGATGAGGGTCCTGGAACGCATAAACCCAGCGCTCCACCACCAGATCCTTCAGAGGCAGACCCATCGGAGTCGAGCGGTAAGTGACCATGCCTACTGATTGGACGCTGTGCATGTCGAAGTGTGGCATGAGTGTGCAGGTTGGACATATGTCTTGGAAGTCTCATGTATGGATGTGTATGTACAGGGACATGAGCCTGCCGCATGTTACATCAATGGTGTATGTGTTCAAATGCATGGTGCCCAAATGAATGTGTCGGTACACACATGTTTTGAATTATGTGGATGTACTGTGGCATGGTTGTGGTGTGACACATGGATGCTGGTTCCACCTTCATGTATGTGCACAATGTACATGTGCATGTGTGTGTATTTGACATGTGTGCCACTGTCATACACCATGGATGCATGTGACAACGACATGCAGGAGGCTGATTGGCTGATGTGGCATGGATGCCGATGATTTAACTGCGACAGGTGGTGGAGATGTGCAGATGCATGTATGTCTGGTGGCATGTGTGCATGTGTTTGGCACTCACCGTGTTGCATGTGACATCAGGCTAACCTTCGGATGCTCATGCTGTTGTATGTGTATGGATGGTGCTGCCTGCTGCAACATTCCTGTTAATTTGCGCATGTGTGTGGGCTGAAATGATGTGTGTTGGGGAGTGTGATGCCATGTGTGAAGTTTGAGACTGACACTCGTCTGCAACTGTCATGTGTGCATCAGACCATTGTACAGTGCCCTGATGGCTGTGGTCCGTCTCTCCCTGTCTGCAGCGTCAACTGATGAAGAGGGCGGAGACGGTGCTGTGGAGCACAGCAGCAGGGATCCCACCGCCAGCCAGAGACGCAAGGCCCAGCTCCCCTCCCATGTTGTCATCTCCTTGGGGAGTGAGGAGTCTGATGCCGCGTCTGTGGCCACAGATGCCGAGGGTAGGTCCAAGAGGCGGAGGTTGGAGGTGGACTGCTCGGCAGCAGTAGGGGCAGCTGAGACCCCGCAGGGTCCGATGGGGGAAGATGGCACGGAGTCATCCAGGTTGGTGGTGGGTTTGGTTGAGGACGAGGCCATGGAAGGGGCACACACGGGGTCTGGAGGAGGGGCTTCCACTGGTGCTAGTGGTGCAGTCCAGGGGCAGGGACAGGAGGCAGCACAGGCCGCTGCGTAGGTGCCTGTGTGTAATCCAGTCCCCGATCCTGTGACTGCATCATCCCGCACCAGCAGGGATGCCTTCGTCCAAACCCGTTCGCAGGGACGGGATGCGCGACCAACAACTGACCTTCCTCTCCCTGCGGACGTGGCAATCCGGGACTCTGTTGAGCCTGTCCTGGCTGGGGTGGTGTTGCGTCAACAGGGCATCCGGGATGATGTGCAGGGTTTTCGTGAGGACTCTGCACGTTATTTGGGATGCCTCAATGACCGCATCGACATACTAGGACGGGTCACCAGTGCTGGGTTCCTCCGTCTTTTGGACCTTGTACCGACCCCCTCCTCAACTGAACCCCTATGTGCCAGTCATGTTCCGTGCCATCTTCCGGTCCAAGTATCACCTGGGTACCCTGTGGAGCTGCCTCTGACCAAGCAGTCAGGCTGGTGGAGGACACATTCCTGCCCCCGTCGGGAGTCGGGGGGACAGCAGGGGTGGCCACCCCACCAACTGGACCCTAGCAGGAGGAGGACGTGCACGGCAGCAGCAGGCAGGGCACATGCACGGCAGCAGCAGGCTCTGGGTGGGAGCGATGATGGCTCGGGGCCATCAACATCAGAGGGGCAGGCATCGGCCGGAGGGCAGGAGGACCCTGGATTGGGAGGGTCTTCCGTGTGGCAGCGGTTGGGCCAGCAAATAGATGCGGAGCGGCGGCGGTGGGCGGAAGCGGCACGGCTCACTATGGTCAGGGCGGAGAACTCCATGTGCAGGGCGCTGAGGCAGGGTAAGTGCCTCGAGGAAATTCCCAGGGAGTTGGAGGTGGACATGGCGTTATCCCTGCGAGACCTTGGGGCCAGGGAACAGGCCCGCGTCCAGGACGTTGAACAGGAGTTCGATGATGCCCTGGCCCGGGAAATCAACAAGTGAGCCGTAGGACTTGCCCGCCGCCATTGTACATAGTTAATTAGTGTTAGGTTTCATTTATATTTTCATTTCATTTGGGGCGCATGGACTATGTCCCACCTTTTTGTATATAGTTGTTTATTAGGTAGGGGTTTTTTTAGGTTTCATTTGGATTGTTGGGCTCATGGACCCTGGATTTGGAAATTGTATATAGTTGAAGACTGGACTGGACTTCATTTTTTTCATTTTTTACCATGGAGCAATGGATTTATTTTTTCATTTGGATTTTGTTTGATGGACGAACCCTTTGGAGACATTTTCATTTGGATTTATTTTGATGCAGCATTCATATATTTTATTTCATTTATTTTGGACATGCAGCCTTTTGTTTAATATTTCTCTTATTGTGTGATTTTCTTTCATTCCCTTGGTTTTATTTTCAATAGATTTTGGTTTCATACTTCATTTGTGTGGTATTCTTTTTTTGGTTTCATACATGTCACGATGTGGGTTTTCTTATTCACTTGCACCCATTGGGTGTGTGTGACGGACATGTATTGATGTGCATACTTGCCATTTGGGATGTATCATGTAATGGGGATTTCAATGTGGGGTGGATGGAATACTTGGTTGGGTGTTTGGACTGGGTGGCGTGGGATGGGTTTTGGGTTGCCATAAGGGCCATGTGTGTGGATCGTGATGAAGTGTTGGGGGGGCGACATGAGTCGGGACCTGCTGGCAGGTGCCCGTCAATGCTGGGTGGGTGGGGGTGCAGGGGGACATGAGTCGGGGCCTGCTGGCAGGTGCCCGTCACTGGGGGTTGGTGGATGGGTGGATGGGTGGGGGACATGAGTTGGGGCTCTCAAGTGTGCTCACAAGTGCATGGTGCCATGTGGGCTGACTTCAGGGTATGGTGAGGGTTGTAGGGTAGTCCCCTGTGGTGTGGGCTGCCTGCAGGGCATGGGGAGGGGGGAAACTGCACACCTGGGAGAGCACACGATGCCAAATCACATGTAAAACTCTCTGCGAACCCATCAGAATACACATACCCCTCTCGCGCTAATGAAATCACATGTAAAACTCCCTGCACACCCCTCAGAATGCACATACCCCGCTCGCACAGGGCCTATAGCGCGTGAAACACCCTGCGTACCCCAAAAATACACATACCCCGCTCACACAGGGCCTATCGCATGTGAAACACCCCGCGTACCCCACAAATACACGTACCCTGTTCGCACGGAGCCTATTGCGTGTAAAAATCCCTGCGTATCCCACAAATACACATACCCCACTCGCACAGGGCCTATCGCATGTGAAACTCACTGCATAACCCACAAATACATGTACCCCACTTGCACAGGGCCTATCGTGTGTAAAACTCTCCACACACCCCTCAGAATACACGTACCCATGCCGCGCTAGTGAAATCGCATGTGAAACTCCCCGCGTACCCCAAAAATACACGTACCCCGCTCACACGGGGCCAATCGCGTGTGAAACTCCCCCCCCCATACCCTGCAAATACACGTACCCCACTCGCAAAGGGCCTATCGTGTGTGAAACTCCCTGCGTACCCCACGTAACTCGCTCGCACAGGGCACTACCTTTCGGTTGGGGGCGTAACTGGTGCTGCTGCAGGGTCACTGCGCCATGGCTGGTTATGGATGTTGAAATTCATGAATACCATGTGCGCTGTAATGGGTTTTGGCGCACGCGGCTGGTGCAGACTGCCGCACGCGCACACTGTGCACCAGCCGTGTACGCCACTTGTGCGCCAAATTCTATGAATTACCCCCTTAATCGGGTAAGCCAAACAGGAGCCTAGCAAAGGCTTCTTTTCAGTTGTTTAACTACTTTGGATTGTTCTGGACCCCACTTCCACTTGACTCTGGCCTTGGTTGATAAATGGACCAAGGGTCGAGCGTCCTCTGCGAAGTCTTCAATGAACTTCTGACAATAATTAGTGAGTCGAAGAAGGCGTCTTAATTCTCGCAGAGTGGTAGGGTCTTTTAATTTCAATAAGGCTTCCACCTTCTACGCCTGGGGATTAAGACCCTCAGGGGTGATCTGGTGCTCTAAGAAGTTCACTCGGGTCTTACACCACTTTCCGTTCGGAAAGGACAGTTTTACTCTGACTTTCTCCAACTGGGTAAGAACACAGCGGATTTCTTGATCAAAACATCATCCACATAGGCCAGGTTTCCCCTTTCGGCCAAATCGGACATGGCCTTATGTAGGAAGATGTTGAACTCATTGCTGGAGTTTATGTATCCAAAGGAGGTTTCGGGTTCACATGTAATACTACTGCCCCCGAAGGTAAAGGCAAGCTTGTACTGGTCTACCCTACTTACGGGTATTGTCCAGTAACTGTTGGTCAGGTCAATGATGGTGTACACCTTTGACCCTTGGATCTGGGCAAGTTCCTGATCGGTGTAGGGAAGGGGCCATCTTGACATGTGGATCTGTTTGTTCAACTCAGTCTCCATTGACCGTTTGGTTTGAGGATCCCCAGTACTGTGTTGTTGAAGGTACTGTGAATTGGACAAATTATCCCACAGGATTCTAAAGTCTTAATAACCCCTGTGAGTGACTCCATGGATGCGAGAAGTCACTAGTATTGTTTCACAAATACTGGAGCCATCTCGGTGTCCGTGGGAATGGTGGTTAAATTAATGGATATGCATCCACAGTCGTATGAGTCCACTGAAAAGATATCTTGGAATTCCATGCAGACATGTTTTAGCTTTTTTCTTTGTCCTAGGTCTCACGGGCATCAGCAAGACTGATGATGCTGTTCTCGACCATCTGTTTGAAACCTGGAAAGAACTCAGGCTTGGCAATTTCAGCGCTATCGTCCTGTTGGTTGGAGAGATCTCTTTTGATGGTGTTGACCTGGATAAGGGATTTTAGGTAGTGGTCCTTGACTCTGAACACTACCTCCACACTCCTAATGTCACAGGTCACCTCTTCCACCCCGTGAGGGCAGAAGAGTACACCAGGAAAATCCCCCACGCCAAGTAAAAATATTTTCTGGAGGAATACCGTTGCTGATGTCAAAACAGTTGTCTGGGATTGGTCCCATGATTTCATTACCTAAATCAATAGAATAATGTGGGGCATCAACCGTCATTCCAATAAAGGTGTCTGCACCCAAAGTGATACTTTGAGGGTCACTGTTATCCACCAATATTTGAATGGCGTTGTGTTCTAGCTCTACTAGAGGTGTCAGATTTAAATACAAACCTTTTTTTTAGATGGAAATTTAGATTTATATATGCGTCCTGATGTTTGAGGTTCTGTCCTCGCTTAATTTTGAGGGGAAGAGTAAATTGTTGCACCTGTCCTGGGATGGTAACCTCTTCTTGCACATGAACCTCAACCAAATAAGGCAGCAATTAAGCTGACCAGAATGCTTTTTTTATGTTTTCAATGGCCATGGGGATACCCGCCAGTCGGGACCAGGCTTTACGATTAATTAAATCCAAATTAATTGCAAATCAGTTGAGAATGTCACTTTGTAGATAAAAGGCGGAATGGACATCTCTCATGACCCAACACAGGCACCACAAGTGACACACTGCATCCCGCAACATGGTTGCCAGGATCTGCGGAGAGACGCTGCAGCTGACCTGAGATACTGGAATGGCATTAGTAAATGCACATTCCGAGCTGCACAGACACGCAATTACTGGCATGGACATGCCAGTAGCAACATGTACACAATGCTGGAACACCGGCATAGCGGACCAGGCGTTAAGTAGATTCAGGTGTACAGAAACATGCCACAGGTGCACAAAACCAGGACAGGACAGGTGGTCCCGCTGAACAGTGCTACAGCACAGAAGAACCACTCTCACACCCCTTACAGTACCACAATACTAGCAGTACTGGAACTGGAGGCAATGCCTGCAGGTTTATTACTTGAAGAGGTGCAGGGAGGTAGAGAATGCAGTGAAGATGTTTGAGGAGAAGGAGGGCCATCATGGGCCAGCAAAACCCAAATGTCCAGCCGGTTGTACCATGCAGACACCCACCGATACCACGCTTGAGGGCGACACTTTTCAACCTGAGCCAAGACCAGATCCACACCCTGCACTGGCTAAACGGGGACACCATCTCTGCAATTGTGGACATGATCCATGACAACATGGTCAGTCTCATAAACATATGCACAGCCACCCCCCCTTGTGATGTCCGCCACCTCATTACCCATTGCTTTGCAAGATTTCCCTGTTCTACCCTCGACTCCATGGTGCTGCGCAGCTCCATGCTACCTCAGTTCATGGCACATCACAGTGGACAGCGTACCTGGCTGCTGGGTGAGGATAACTACAAGGGCATGTGCACTGTTGTATTATGGGCATGTATAACACCCATCACCAGTGGCTGTGCACAGTGTATGCATCGATCCATTATTCCTCCTACTTATATGCACTAATACAATCACTATAACACCATGAAAGTGCACAGAGGCCGGATAGGGAGGCTAAAGGGGAAGGTAGACCATGAATGAGATCAAGGAACATCAATTGAGACAATAGTGCAACAAGTAAAGTAACAAAAGTTAATGAGACGGACCTACTTCGTGTTGTGAGTGATTTAAACATGTAGGTGTTACTCAAGGTGCAACACAGTAATAGCAGGCCTGAATGCAAGGCTTTGACCGGCATGTCTCAATTTAAAAAAAAACATTCTCAGTGCATGCATGACAATATCAATTCCATACAGGAATGAACAAAATAACTACATGTACCAGAATGCACCACACAGTGACAAGAAGAAGCACAAACACAGTCAAGCAACCCACAACACGTTATGTGTGTAACGCTCACCTGATTCTCGCAGAGGCGCCGGTCTTGACTGGGCGACTACCGTATCTTCAAAGGTGATGTGTAGCACCCGGTTGGCTCTTTGGGCTGGACCTCTGTGCACTGTATGCCTGGCGTGTAGAGTAAGATGTCTGCAGATAGAAAATATGGGGTTAATGAACTGGGGTTATTGGGGTGTCCCTATCTCTTTCCTCTTCTCCTCTCCTGTAGACCCCCAAAGGTTAACGCTCTCACCTTAGGTAAGTGAATGCTGAGCTCTCCATCTGCCTCGGGGCAGGGTGCTGTAACCAGTTTCTTCACTGGATAGGTAGCGCAGGCCTCTTGACTTCAGAGGACTGCTGTCCGTCGTTTACTGCACGAACGGTAAGTTTCGAGTCATTCAAATGTCTTTAAAGTCTTTAGTAATGATGTCTCTTGTTTTGCAGGGTTCCGGCGATGGCGGATGACGGGCTGAAGTGAGTTGAAGATGGAGCCCGTGTGATGAATAGAAGCGCCTGGAAGCACGTAAGTAAGCGCTTGTTGCCTGCTTCACTATGCGCTCTAACTGTCTTTTTATTTTGCAGGTACGAGTTCGGAGCGGCTGCAGGGTGCCGGAATACCCACTGGATTAGATGTGGAAAGGAGTAATGGCACGTGAGTATTAAAGTTCCCCAATGTCTTTAAACGCACCTTGTTTTGTCTTTCAGATGCGGGATGCAGCGCCGAAGGCCTCCGGAGCGTGCGAAGAGTTGGTAAACCTTTGTCTTTCAGATGCCGGAATGCAGTGTGAAGACCTCCGGAGCGCACGAAGAGTTGGTAAGCCTTTGCCTTTCAGATGCCGGAATGCTAACCTGTTCTTTCTTGTCTTTATAGGTGTTGCTGAAGACTGGATTCAGGATGGTAAGCCTTTGCCTTTCAGATGCCGGAATGCTAACCTGTTCTTTCTTGTCTTTATAGGTGTTGCTGAAGACTGGATTCAGGATGGTAAGCCTTTTTCCTTAGGCCCAGGACCGGATGCAGAAGACACGATGAGCGTTCTGCTGCAGAGGTTGCAGAATAACGCAAAGCAAGATTCATCCACCGGGTGTGGTTTAAATAGCCTCCTGTAGTGCTTAGGTGTCTCCTTCCACAGCCACGCCTAAGTAAGAAAAGAGTTCCTGGTAAGAAAAGAGTTCCTGCCTTCCAGAAGAGTTCCAGTGTTCTGAATCTAGGGAGTGGCTCCAGCCCCACCCAACAGGAAAAGTAGTTCCAAACAGAAGAGGATCAGAGGCTCAACTGGCAGGCAAGTAAGCAGCATGGTCTGCTGAAGGTAAGTCCACCCAAGCATTATGAGCCCGGCGCTTCCAGCGCTGGGACTGGGCATATTTATGAGCCTGGTGCCACTGGCGCCAGGACTGGGTCCAAAAGGTCCCAATTGGGACTGGTTGGCACTCGGAACCTGGGTTATGGATCTGCTTCCAAGGGAGTTGGGAAAACCCTGACCTTTTGGAAGCAGAGATCATGACAGTACCCCCCCTCAAGGCCCCTCCCAAACCGGGCTTCTCCGGGGGTTTTGGCTTGTCAGGAAATGTTCGGTGAAATCTTTTGATTAGGCGAGGAGCGTGGACATATTCAGCAGGTTCCCAGGATCTCTCTTGTGGGCCGTAGCCTTTCCAGTCAATTAGGTAGAATAGTTTAGATTTGGAGACCTTGGAGTCCAGAATGCTTTTGACTTCAAACTCGAGTTCTCCATCCACTAGGATAGGTTTTGGAGATTTGGTTAGTCGGGTTTGAGGTTGCACGGGTTTTAATAGAGAGACGTGGAAGACCGGATGTATCTTCATGTGCGGGGGCAAGTCCAAATTGACCGCTACTGGGTTTACTATGGTAGTGATGGAATAGGGACCAAGGTATCTTGGGTTGAATGTGCGTGGCCCTTTTAGAGATAGATATTTGGTGGATAACCAGACTTGATCCCCTACTTGATAGTGAGGGGCTTCCTTCCGATGTTGATCTGCTCCTTTCTTGTATTGTTCTTTAGCCCTTTGAAGGTGAGAAGCAGCTTCCTTAAAGGCTTGGGTGATTGTAGAATGCAGGTAGTCTACTGCTGGTGTTTCAAGATCTTGGAGGGGATCCAACTCCGAGGTTCGAGGGTGACTGCCGTACAAAAGAAAAAACGGGGTTTTCCCAGTTCCCGAATGGACAGAGTTATTGTAGGCATACTCGGCTATCCAAAGGATGTCTTTCCAAGTTTTTTCAGTTTGTTGCAGCATGCAGCGTAAATACTGTTCCAGAGTTTGATTGGTCCTCTCGGTTTGTCCGTCGGTCTGAGGGTGGTGACTGGTCGATAGTCTCACATCAATTTGAGCCGACCGACAGCAACTTCGCCAAAAATGAGAAATAAATTGACTACCTCGATCCGAAATTAGAACCGAAGGAAAACCGTGCAGTCGGACGATGTTTTCGAGAAATTCTCGGGCCAGAGTTGCTGCTGTTGGCAAGCCTTTGAGCGGAATGAAATGCGCCATCTTGGAGAATAAGTCCACGATTACTAGAATCGTATTGTATCCGGAGCATGGAGGTAGATCGGTGATGAAGTCCATAGAAAGCGTATGCCAAGGGCGAGGTGGGATGTCAATAGGGCGTAAGAGGCCTGCTGGTCTTTCCTTTTGACTCTTGTTTTGGGCGCATACTCCACAGGACATTATAAAGTCTCTGATATCTTTTTTCCAAGACGGCCACCAGAAGTAGCGCTTGATCTTTTCTGAGGTCTTGGCTATACCGGGATGACCTTCCATTAAAGAGTCGTGATAACAAGAGATTACTTTTTTCTGTAAATCTGTGCTGGGTAGGTATAATCGTTCTTGGAAATACAATAAGTTGTCCTTTACTGCAAAGTCCTTTCCCTGCAAATGCCAATTCTGTATGTCTGCTGGAGTTACAAGTTGCCTGGCTTTATCCTTAACTTCCTCTATGGATTCTGTGGCGATTACACCCAGAATTCTTTGTTCGGGAATGATTGGTACAGGTTTAGGGTTGACCAAGTGTTCTTCCACTCCCATCCGAGAAAGGGCATCGGCTTTACCGTTCTTTGTACCAGGTCGATAGGTAATTATGAAGTCAAACTCGGCAAAGAATAATGCCCAACGGAGTTGTCTAGAGGATTGGGCTTTTGCGGTCTTCAAATATTGCAGGTTTCGGTGATCCGTAATCACAGTAACGGTGTGTCGGGCCCCCAGCAGATAATGCCGCCAAGCCTTAAAGGCAGACTTGATAGCCAGAAGTTCCTTGTCAGTAATCGTGTAATTGATTTCAGGAGGCGAGAATTTGCGGGACCAAAATGCCACGGGATGCAACTGATTGGTTACCGGGTCCTTTTGTGATAGAACTGCCCCCATGGCAAGGCTTGAAGCATCAGTTTCCACGATGTAGGGGAGTTTGGGGCGAGGGTGTTTTAAGATTGGTGCAGAGATAAATTTAGTCTTCAAATCCTGGAAAGCTTGTTCCGCCTCGGTAGACCATTCAAAACGTTTGTTTTTCTTTAACAAGGCAGTGATGGGCTGGACTATTCGAGAGAATTCGGGGATAAACCTGCGGTAAAAGTTAGCGAAGCCTAACATGCTTTGCACACCTTTTACGGAGGATGGTGATGGCCATTTGAGAACTGCATCGACCTTCTTTGAATCCATACGCACTCCGCCAGGTGATAATATGAATCCCAAGAATTCAACTTCAGTCACGTTGAAAACACATTTTTCCAACTTAGCGAAATGTTTGTGTTGACGCAATCTTTCGAGGACCATTTTCACGTGTTTCCGATGTTCAGATTCCGATGAAGAATAAACGAGGATGTCGTCAATGTAAACAACAACACACACATCTATGAGCTCTCTGAGGACATCGTTCATAAAATATTGAAAGGCGGCCGGGGCATTGCAAAGTCCGAAGGGCATGACCTGATATTCAAATAGCCCATACTTGGTGCGGAAGGCCGTCTTCCATTCATCGCCCTCTTTTACTCGTACCAAGTGGTAAGCTCCTCTAAGATCCAGCTTTGTATATATGCATGCTTTTCTGACTTGGTCCAGGAGTTCAGGGATCAAAGGTAACGGATATCTATTCTTAACGGTGATCTGGTTCAGGGAGCGATAATCTATACAAGTACTAAGGTCTCCTTCCTTTTTTGGAACGAAGAACAAAGCTGAAGAAGCAGGGGACTTGGAAGGACGAATAAACCCATTTGCCAGGTATTGATCCAGGTATTGTCGAAGGTGAAGGTTCTCAGGCTCGGTGAGGGCATAAATTCTACTACAAGGAGGAGTAGATCCAGGTATCAGGTCTATCTGGCAGTCATAAGACCTATGAGGAGGTAGAGAGTTAGCCTGATCCTTCCGGAAAACATCTTGGTATTCTAGGTATTCGGGAGGTAACTGGGGAGTCTCTGAAGAAATTGCGGCCAGTGCAACACCAGGTGGAGGGTGACAAGTAGAGACACATTCTGGAAACTGGACCGTTCTTGCTCGCCAATCGATCAGAGGATTGTGTTTCTCTAACCAAGGTATTCCTAGGATAATCTGAAACTGAGGGGCCTTGATCACATCGAACACGATCTTCTCATGGTGTCCATCTTGACTTACTAGCGTCACCTCTTGAGTGGTATGCGTTACTGGCCCGGAGGCTATCTCCGTACCATCCACCGTAGTAATGACGTCCTTTACAGCCTTGGGACAAAGAGTTAGATTCATCCTCAAAACCATTTCATGATCCACATAATTGCCGATGGCACCGCTGTCGACGTAAGCTTCAATTGCATGTAATCGATCCGGATTATCAGGGCTAATGAGGACCATAGGTATCACGAAATGCGAGGTCACGGAACTGGTTTTCACGCTCGGCAAGAGGACCTCTATTCTTGTCGGGCGAGGTCGTTTCCCTGCTCAGAGTTTGTAACTTTGGTAACTGCAGCTCCTACTGCCTTCTTGGCAGGTTTCACCGGACAGTCTCGAAGAAAGTGCCCTGAGTTTCCGCAATATAGGCATAATTGCAACTGTTTCCTCCTTTCCCGCTCCCTTTGTGTTAGAGGACCTTTCAGACCCCCTATTTGCATGGGTTGCCCGGAGTCTACTCCTTTGGAAGGAGTTGGCGGTTTGGAAAATACTCGAGCATCAAACTTGGAACGATCGGCCTTCCTGTTCTGCAGCCTGTGATCTATTTGAACGACCAAGTCTATATAATCCGAACAGTCTTGTGGGGGATTCACTACTTGGGCTAAAACGTCTTTGAGCTCTCCACGTAGACCTCTATAAAACAGCGTAATCCTTTTGTCCTCAGGCCATTGAGTTTCCACTATTAGTCTATATAAAGATGCAATATAAGCCAAAAGGTCTTGATTACCCTGTCGCAACGAAAGAAGCTCATTGTCCAAGGCCTGCCCCTGTGAATGTCTTGCGAACAGTTTTTCCATACTAAGCTGAAAGGCTTGAAAATCATGGAGAACCGGATCATCTTGATTAACTAGAGGGATCGACCAGTCTGCCGCATTGCCACTAAGGTACGAAAGTACAAAAGCTACTTTTGCTTGATCAGTTGGAAAGGCTGCTGGCCGGCATAAGAAGTGCAACCGGCACTGATTGATAAATACTGCAAACCTCTTTGGGTCACCAGAAAATCGTTCGGGCGGAGCCAGAGGTACGTTCCCAGGTAGGTTGATCTGCACTGGATTCATAGAGGATGTTGAAGGAAGATTTCCCCCTGATGCGGGTAACGGGGTCTGTCCGGCTTGTGACTGTAGCACTTGTCTAGCAAGATTGTCTGTTCTCTCCTTGGAAATAATTAGTTCCCTTCTTAGAGCATTCGTTTCCTGACGAGCTGCATGTACTTCTGCCCTTAGTTCCCCAAGTAACCGGGCTAGGGGGTCAGTATCCGAGGTTTCCATAGCGCCTGGGCGAGAGTTTTGCGGTAGGCTTTGCGTTCTGTAACGCTCACCTGATTCTCGCAGAGGCGCCGGTCTTGACTGGGCGACTACCGTATCTTCAAAGGTGATGTGTAGCACCCGGTTGGCTCTTTGGGCTGGACCTCTGTGCACTGTATGCCTGACGTGTAGAGTAAGATGTCTGCAGATAGAAAATATGGGGTTAATGAACTGGGGTTATTGGGGTGTCCCTATCTCTTTCCTCTTCTCCTCTCCTGTAGACCCCCAAAGGTTAACGCTCTCACCTTAGGTAAGTGAATGCCGAGCTCTCCATCTGCCTCGGGGCAGGGTGCTGTAACCAGTTTCTTCACTGGATAGGTAGCGCAGGCCTCTTGACTTCAGAGGACTGCTGTCCGTCGTTTACTGCACGAACTGTAAGTTTCGAGTCATTCAAATGTCTTTAAAGTCTTTAGTAATGATGTCTCTTGTTTTGCAGGGTTCCGGCGATGGCGGATGACGGGCTGAAGTGAGTTGAAGATGGAGCCCGTGTGATGAATAGAAGCGCCTGGAAGCACGTAAGTAAGCGCTTGTTGCCTGCTTCACTATGCGCTCTAACTGTCTTTTTATTTTGCAGGTACGAGTTCGGAGCGGCTGCAGGGTGCCGGAATACCCACTGGATTAGATGTGGAAAGGAGTAATGGCACGTGAGTATTAAAGTTCCCCAATGTCTTTAAACGCACCTTGTTTTGTCTTTCAGATGCGGGATGCAGCGCCGAAGGCCTCCGGAGCGTGCGAAGAGTTGGTAAACCTTTGTCTTTCAGATGCCGGAATGCAGTGTGAAGACCTCCGGAGCGCACGAAGAGTTGGTAAGCCTTTGCCTTTCAGATGCCGGAATGCTAACCTGTTCTTTCTTGTCTTTATAGGTGTTGCTGAAGACTGGATTCAGGATGGTAAGCCTTTGCCTTTCAGATGCCGGAATGCTAACCTGTTCTTTCTTGTCTTTATAGGTGTTGCTGAAGACTGGATTCAGGATGGTAAGCCTTTTTCCTTAGGCCCAGGACCGGATGCAGAAGACACGATGAGCGTTCTGCTGCAGAGGTTGCAGAATAACGCAAAGCAAGATTCATCCACCGGGTGTGGTTTAAATAGCCTCCTGTAGTGCTTAGGTGTCTCCTTCCACAGCCACGCCTAAGTAAGAAAAGAGTTCCTGGTAAGAAAAGAGTTCCTGCCTTCCAGAAGAGTTCCAGTGTTCTGAATCTAGGGAGTGGCTCCAGCCCCACCCAACAGGAAAAGTAGTTCCAAACAGAAGAGTATCAGAGGCTCAACTGGCAGGCAAGTAAGCAGCATGGTCTGCTGAAGGTAAGTCCACCCAAGCATTATGAGCCCGGCGCTTCCAGCGCTGGGACTGGGCATATTTATGAGCCTGGTGCCACTGGCGCCAGGACTGGGTCCAAAAGGTCCCAATTGGGACTGGTTGGCACTCGGAACCTGGGTTATGGATCTGCTTCCAAGGGAGTTGGGAAAACCCTGACCTTTTGGAAGCAGAGATCATGACAATGTGATGCACAGACAAAGAATACTCATGCTCCCACCCACATAACACCATTTGTCTGCACACCAATTGGGGAGGTCCCCTGCCTGTTAGAACCACACAGTCACACATGCATCTCATTAGAAATCAAAATGTACCCTAGTACATGGACATATCGGTATTATGTCTCTGTAACACAATAATGGCACATGCAGCACTTTCATGTGTGCCCGTTGTACTAAAAGGATCAGAGGTCATGTTGTCTGTGACTGGGCCATGCAAATGCCACTGCACACCCCACACCCAACACGCATAGTGACAAAGTGCATTTCTGGTACCAGAAATAGGACATATACTAGCTAAACTGCATTTTACATATTAATGGTTGTCTTCTCAAATATACACTGTACAGCCTGTGCCAACATTATATGGGCAGAAGTATGACTTTGTACACTTTCTGTTGCTCCTGTGCAGGTGATGCTGGTTATCCCCTGATGCCATGGTTGATGAGCAACCACACAAGATCCATGAGCAGGCATACAACCGTGCCCATGTACGCACTCGGTGCACCACTGAACAGACATTTGGCCTGTTAAAAGCAAGGATCAGGTGCCTGAGCAGATCGGGGGGAGCACTCATGCACAGCCCTGAAAAAGGTGGGAAAGATAGTACTTGCATGTGCCATGTTGCACAACATGTGTATCAGGTGCAACATTCCCCCTCTGCCCCCGACATGACCATGCACCCAGCAGAAGCTTGAGGATGACAGTGGTGATGAGCTGGGAATTGCTCAGCGCCATGATGGCATGGATCGACGTGATGCATGAGATGAACTTATACAGCACTGCTTATAATCACCTGTCACACATGCGGCACAGGCCAGCTAAATCACTCAGGGAGGCCTGGAGCAACATGGACATTGTTTTGGCAACAGAAGACATTACGCTTTTGCCCTCCCTTACTTTCTGTGACATCTGGACAATGGCACGCGTGCATCGACCAAGTGCAACTGCATTATGTTTGCCACTGGCATGCATTCTCTCCCGCATGAGCTGTGCCTACTGAAGGTGCTGTTGCACTAGGGATGTGAGTGCATCCTGCCATTGCTCGATCCTGGTGAGGTGGCCTTCAATATCCCTCACACTGGGGAAGGGGGGACGTTGATGACTAATGGGGTCCATGAGGCTGAAGATCAGGTGCTCCTCAATGCTCTGGTCTGTCGTGTCTCCAATTTCCAGACCACCCTCATCCACTGTGTCCTCTCCGATGCATGCATGTGCACGGCCTTGTGGCAATGGTGGTGGTGGCACTTCTGCATCTGGGGCTGCTGGGGTGGCTGCAGCTTGTTGGGCCTGTGGTGGCAGTGCAGGAAGGACCACAGGGGCCTGTGGTGGCTGTGCGGAAGACTCCACAGGGGCCTGCGGATGCTGGACAGATGCAGCTGGGGTTGTAGTTGCACGTCTGCCTGTTGAGGCTGTGGAGTCCATGGTTGAGGTGGTGGCGGTCCTTCGGCGTCGACACCTGGTGCCCCTTTATGTGCTGGGATGGGCATCCTCATTTCCAGATGAAGTGCCTGAGGGAGTCAGAAAGGCAGGGCGTCAGTGAAGAGTCTGGATTGATGAGGTAGACATTAATGCTTTGGCTTTTTGATGACAGTGCTGTGTCAGGGACATGGCAGGATCATGGCATGGTGCACACATTCTAGTGTCATGGATACTGTGTGGGTGTATGTGTGATGTACCTACATGATGTGTGGTGTGCCTGAGATACTGTTGTGGTGTTCTTGTAATTTCTGGTTAGGGTGTTACGGGTGCGCACACAAGCTATGTGATGTCTTGTGGAGAGTTGTGCACATGTGCCTGCTACCTGTAGCACTTACAGCTGAAAGGGCCCCCTAGGGGTCCCTCACGTCTATGGAAACAAGGCAAGTCACTACACACGATAGATACGCCAGACACGAGGTTGTATTCCCAAAGCTAGGGTTTATTGCAAAGCAAATAGTCTCAGTTGGCCAACTCGGTCTCATGCCCCGCGACATGTATCTCTAGACCTCGAGGGACGCAAGAGAGTGAATTACGTACATCAGTTACATATATACAAAATGCATATCATACAATCAGCTGTGACATGTTTAACACCCCCCTTTACTGGGTTTCTTTGAACTCGGTGTGATGATGGACACTTTCGACAATTATGACACCTTCAAATATCTATTCTAGTAACAATATGCAATTTCGCAAGTGCGGAGGCATATTTTAGTTGTTGAACAGAACACAGTGCTTCTGTTCTTGGAACCGAGCTACATACGGGGGAAGAGTCACATTCCAGACCTTGCTATCTATGAGGTGCTATTCGTGTCCTGGGAGCCGACACGCTCTACAGGACTCGGTAAAGGGGGGCCGTAAGAAGAGCATAATTCAAGCCTTTAGCTGCTTTATTCTAACATATTCTACCATATAACGAGACTGGCTGGCAGCTGTGAAATGATTAAATGCCCTGCGGCTCTGCTTCAAGGCTTCATTCGGGAGGGAGCCGGGCATTCCTTCCCGGCGCTGCCTACGTTGTGTTTCAACAAACTCTTATTAGCCTCGCGGCCCTGCGGCCTTGTCCTTTCACGTTCAGACAACAATATTAACAGTCGAGCAGTGTAAGCAGAAAATGTGCTGCGAAGGAATTTTGAACAGAAAGCAATGAGAAATTGTTAGAAAATAAAATGGCAATCCTTGTTACATCAAAATGGCCGTTCATTGGTAAACTCGGAAACCTGTATTTCTATCATTTCGTGCATGAGACGGTTGGCCCACGGCCACCAAAATACGTTTGCCGTCAATCATGAGAGGTATCCATTTTTCTAGACTGACACGGATTCAGTGGACATTTGTACACATGGGTCCGGCTTCTGGGATGAGGGAATCACAGATTTCTTTGGTGTGTGACGCTGGTCATTTGTTGGTGGTGTAAGTGCTTGCCACTGACGTGACTACTTTTGCTGTGGCAGGTGAAGGTGTATGCCGTTGTGTGCAACCAGGTTGCAGGTGGGGGGGGGGTTGGGCCAGCAGGACTGTATTGGTGTTGTGCACAATGCACTTGACCTGTTTTGCAGCTGTAGGGTGCGCAGGATGGACAGAGAGATTGATGTGACATTGGGGTTATGTGTACTCACCAGCCTCCTCGGATGTCATGGCTCCATCCTCCGCAACATCAACACCTTCAATGGACTTGAGGTGCAGAACACTGCTGCACATCTCCTCCCGGGGCTGCAGGTGGATGGGGAATGCACTGCCACCACCGGTGGCCATGTCCTGGCTGCGCTGGGCCAAAAGGAGGTAGCACACCCTCAGGCACAGGTCATCCCACCTTTTGTGGCAGTCAGACACAGTGCAGGGGGGTTTGCCAACTGCTGTTACTTTCTGTGCAACCTCCTCCCATATGGTCTTCTTTCTGAGCTGTGCCTGCCTGCGTTGGTCGGTGGAGAAAAGATGGTCTGCATGTTGGACAATGGTGTCCGCCAACATGTTTAGTTTGGCCTCGCTAAAGCATAGCTTGTGCCTCCGTGTTACACTGACTCTTGATGTCATCTTCAATTAGCAAAATATGTGCTCAGAATATGGGTATGTGTCCTGTGCTCTGAGGATTGCAATGGATTGTGTTTTATTAATGGCCACTGGTTGATTTCCTGTTCTGACGATCACTGAATTTCCAGTCACTGTAATTGCGGCACTGTTACAGGTGCCGGTGGACCTGGGAGTGTGATGCCGGATTCAGAGTCACCGGCACCAGGGGTGCTGGTGTTGGCATTTTGGGCAAGGGTTGTTGGTATCGGCATGCCTGTGCCACCATATCCGGCATGCCACAATGCGTGTGCACGGCAACACGGAATCAGCCGGTGTTTCTGTAAACTGTTGTTCACGGACACGGTAGCACCAGCATGCCGGTAATTACTTACCGGCTAACTCGTAATGAGGCCAAATGTTTCTTCTAATTTTGGACTGGTGTAAAACTTTAGGGTGTCCCATTCCAGTGTGGATTGCCACTTAAAACCGGGAGGAAGGTTCATTTTCAAGACTGGGGAAGGGTTCCCATCACCAGTTTGTTCTCCTACAGAGAGAAGACAGTGATGCCTGGTACATGGTTATTCTTGAAATGGAACTCTACGTTCTCAGAACATTGATCAATTACTTGACAGGTACCATTCAGGCTTACATAATTGGTACTCATTTTTAATTTGGTTAATTTGATAGGGTGGTAAATCTGGGTCCAGAGGACCTTGTTTACACAGTAAACAGAATGTGATAACCTCCTCAGGAGACTGTTCACCAGTAAACAAGATGTGCCATCTGGAGTCACAACTATCACTGGATGTTTCAGCCGGTGCCTTCCAATGTATATGCCCAGTTCTGCAGTCCCGTCGATGAAAATATAATTCCCGTCGAAATGTTGGAGTTGCCAAGGAAGTGGTAGGAGTTGAATTTGGTGGCCCAACACTCGTCCTGAGTTTAGTTGGTAAAAGGTCCCTTTGACAGGAGGATGGCTTGGGATCCAGTATCCATCAGAGATGATAACTCAAACTGACCCTGCACCTTGACCGGTGCATAAAATGGGCCATTTTTCTCCTCCAAGGTGAAAAGAAAGTGTGAGTTATTTGACAGCCCTGTGGTCATTTTCTTAATATTGAACTCCGACACTGTGTGATCTTGGAAATTTTTCTGGGTCAGAGATCGGAATCTGTAAAAAAAAACATTGCAACTCGCAATGGGAGTTGTTGGGCAATTCTCCCTTTCCCAGTTTCTTGGCTGTCCCTCGTTACCTGGCAACAATTCTCAGAACATGTTTGGACAAAGGACACCTCCTCTATTTCCATTCTGTCTGACTCACATTTGGGGTTGAATAGTTTCTGGTTCTGAGTCGGTCTTCATACTTACCCCGTCCCTCTCTGGGTCTTTTGGGACCCATTTATCTTAGGAAGGGATCTCCCTGTTTTTGAAAAAGGTCTGCTTCCCTGAATCCTCCAGGGATTCTTCTCTTTCAAAGGGGATAATCCAGAGTTCCTCCACTTACCCTTTGCTCTTTGTGTTCTAAAATTTCCGGGGTAGAAGAGATTCTTTCAGGCTGAGAGGTTTTCATGGGTCCTTTTTGGGTGAGAAAGGAAGCCTGCTTTAGGGCTTGTCATCTTCCCTCCACCTGGGCCCCCTCCTCAGGAACCTGTGGTTTATCTGAGGTTTCCTTCCATCATTTCCATCAGACCTGGGTGTTGAGGAATTCTGGGAAACAGGGTTAGGCTGAGAGTTGAACTGAGCCCTCAGCATGCACCCCACATCAGTCAGTTGCCGGACCTGTCGCTCCAGTTGTGAGACCTTGTCTGGGTGGTAGAGAGGTCTCAAGTCATACCTCTGCTGCACCCGCAAAAATGGTAACTGTTCCTTCTCCCGGAGTAGCTCAGGTATTGGAAATTCCCCCCATAATTTTCCATCCTAAATCTCCCTTCTCCTGGGTTCAGTGATCTAATGTCCTGGAACCACCAGGCAGAGAGAGGAGGGTTGTTTTAGAAATTCTGATTTGGGGGATATCTGGGGAAAGGTATGATTGGGAGGTGGAGTGATACTTCTCTCCTGAGGGAAGTTTGGAGGAAAGTTTCCTGGGGCAGTACTTACCTCATCATTCCCTGCTCTTGGCCAGGGGAGTGTATATGTACCCCAGGATTGGCTTAGTACCCTTATACCTAGAGCTTATACAGGTGGCAGGGTCAGAGGGATAATTGTTCTGGGCCCCTGCCTGACTACCATTCGATTGGGCCGGGTTTTGGGGGTCCATTCTGCTTTCCAGTTTGCTTGTTGGCAGGAGGGCTACCTTTAAGTCCCCCTGTCTCCAGATCCAATGGAGGGTGCATTTGTACCTCTGCCACCTTTGCAGCTGTAGGGGTGTTAGATGGTTTGGGTGTTTTGGCTGTATTTTTGCTCTCAGCAGGCCTTTGAACCTCATAAATCCTGGTGGCCTGTTCAATCACCCAATTCAGGTTCTTATGCTTGTGAATGTCACGCACCAACTGGGTCATTATGTATTTGGGGAGTGCATGGAAATATGTAGTCATGAATTCCCTACTATTGGTGTTCACCCGCAGGGAAGTCTGAGAAAATGACCACTTTAGCTCTTGCACAAACTCGCTAGGCACCTGATCCTCCCCACAGTGCAAGTTATATGTAGCCTTGTGAGCATCTTGTCGGTTCAGGTGGGTGGAATTTTCTTTTCAATATGGCCGCTTATAAGTGTACCATTTATGATGATTCTGGTCCTGCAGTCCTGCAAAGAAACTGTAGTACTCAGGTGAGAACGTCCATTTAGCAGATGCATTACAATTGACATAATACCTTATCTGGAATGATGCCATCATCTGCTCATAAAGTTCCAGGTGTTCCCCTACTGAATACTTGGCTTTCTTGTGATATGGGGTCAGGAAGCTCTTTATGGTCTTGATTTGTCTTATTGGGTCTTTCACAAAACCCCTGCTCTGCATCGCTGTCTTTTTCTTCCTCCGCAACAGAGTCCATTCACCTTCTGACTCAGAGCTGCTACTGGTACTCCATTTCTTGTCTTCTAGGTGTTCCCTATCTCAATGAGACTGGTAATATCTCCCAGAACCATGGGGTTTAGACTCCTTGCGACTGGGACAAATTGAACCCTTTGGATCACTCTCCCTGGATTTCCTTTCCGGTCCAGGATAGAACCAGTTTCCTCACCTCTCCTACTAGAGAGTCTGCGGAATTCCCGACACCTTGCCCTGAATATACAGAGGCTTTTAGAATGCCCTTCCGAGGCTGAGGGTCTGGATTTTCTCCTTCAATGAAGTAGGCAATGTGGTATCTTTGTAGTCGCATCTCCAGCCGATCTAACCCCCTGACTTTCTCATAACAGTGTTCGTGGTCTGGAGTACTTACAGTATTAGTCCTTACTTCCCAGGACACACTGGTATGTCCGCTTTCCGTTCTGTGTTGTAGAGATGAATACTTAATTTCAGACAGGGACTGGCCTTCCTGATCAGCTGGGTTAGGCCTGGGTAAGACTAACTGCCTCATGTCCTGTTCTGGAAAGGTGGCATGCATGAGGTTGGTTCCCATTTGCGCATTAGAGGTTGTAAATGAATGGCATGAGGCCCCTGTTGGAAAGGGCGCTTCCCCTTGTTCTGTTGGCCTTGTCCCATATACTGATTAATCAGGGTGCCTCAGGGCCTGATTAATATTTTTGATTTCCTTGATGAGGCTCTCACCCCCGTGTCTCTATTTTCTGTTGGTAGCCATAGAGCTGGTGTTTTAATTCTGACACTAAGGCCTGATTAATCTTATGCACCCTGCTCTGAGATACCAACCGATCTTTTGTTTGCTGTGCCTGATGCTGAATTGATTAATTTTCCCTCTTTGAGACTTGTATGCTGTGTGCATATTCAAGGTGCTTTTCTTTCAGGAGACTAATCTCGTTCTCTTCTTCATCCCTACAATTCAATGCCTCTGATAGTTCAGCTTCCATTTGTCTCACTCACTCTACTAGCTCATTCCTTTCTTATCTAATTCTGGTTAGTTCCTAAGAACCTAACTGTCCCTTTTCACCTCCATTTCCAACTGATTTATCCTCTAATAGGGCACTATTATCCTGATCAAAGAGGTGCTTTTCCTGAATCAGCTGCATCCTCTGTTGTTTCAAAGTACATACCTGCTGATGTATCTTATCAAAGTCATTTTGGGAATCAACCCCTTTGATAATGAAGTGACTGTTTTCATTTTTCAACTGCTTTATTAGCAATTGAAAGGCCATAATGTCATCTGAAATAACTCTATTATGAGCAGCCTGTCATTTAGCTTGTGTTGCAGTACGCTCAGATTTTCTACACACTGTGTTTCATGTCACACACCCTCTTGCTGCAGTGTTATCAGCTCATCCTTGAGTTGTTGAACAAGATCCTGTGCCTGTGACAGCTCTCCAGCCTGATTAATCCTACTAGCCTCACTATTTTGCCAACGCCTTTCTACCAAAAGCAAATGAAAATACAGCTGAGCAGTTAGCGGAGCCATTTGTATCTGTTCACCACAAGCAGTTGTGGTCATATACAATGCCTCAAGTGCTTTGCGCAATATTCTTCTTTCAAGCCAAATATCATCACTTACTTTTCTCACACAAACAAATTCTTACCCACTCTTAATTTTTCACCTATACACCCCCCTCAAGTCCTCGTGTCATGTTAACAAAACAAAGATGACTTTCCCTCCACCTTAATACAATTGCATCAAAATGAATAGTCTGTCACAATGCACGTGTCTTTGGTCAGAAATAGGCAGCCAAATCCTGCATGAGATCACAATTTGTAAAGGTTTATTGAGAAGCCACCCTCAAAACAGGGAGTTCCTTCCCTCCCCACTGAAGGGGTTACGCAACAAACTGTTTAACAGAATCTTTTGTTTAGCCCTATCTCAGACACATATCATGCCCCTTGTATCCCTCTCCCCTGAGCTAACAATGAGCCAAGAACCAGGCCGGTGTACTGGAATTATATTGGTCTTTATTTAAATTAAAAGTAATATAGATTAGCACCGAAATGCCAAACACCTCTTTATCGGTGACACAACAAAATCAACTTCTCTCAGCATAAATAAATCACAAACGTGAGTTGAAAAGAACACAATCACAATTCTTCACCTTCTGCAAATTTCACTTCACGAAATCATTACACTGATCAATAAGGAAAGCAATTATCATGAAGTGTTGAGCGATTTTGATTTTCCTGCAGGATTAAAAGGCTAGCAGTAGGATTTCGAGATTGGTACAAGCACATATGGCAATTATGATTTTCCCCCCACTTTTGGTTTAAAATAAACACAGGGGGATTTAGCAGTTTGTTTTTCAGAACCTCCTACTCTGGTCTGTGTTGGGGAAGTCGGACAGAAAAATTTGATTGATTTGGGGAATTAGGTTTCCAGACCCCCCACCACTGAAAGGCCTTTGTTGGGGAAGCAAGATAAAGATGATGGACTGATTTAAGAACAAAAACACCCCTCTTTCTTAAAGAAGTTGGGGACAGCAGGACAAAAAGGATTACCTAATTAAATGATAGGCTATAGTTTTCAGTGCACACTGGGAAGTGAGCTTTTTTAATTTCAATTTTTAACAAAATTCACACTGCAGTGTTCTGCCAAATGGGGAATTAATTACATTAATATTTTTTGTTAAATAGGCTAACGATCTTCACAGGTTTTCCCCACGCCCACTAAAAAGAGAAAGGATTCAAGGCAAGCAGACTCCCCTGCCTTTTGGTTTCCCAGGGCTCAGCTATACTAACACAAAGAGCCTCTGTTTACAGTTCAGGAAAGCCAGCTGCATCTCCGCACACTCTGGAAACATTGGGAAGGTTCTGGTCACTTCAATCTCCAAGATGGCCTCCCGCTCCCCACCATAGGAGCCAGTCAGCTTTTAGGCCTCCTAGAAATAGACTGCTCCTCCCAGATACACTCTCAGCAATCTCCTCTTGTGTTTCCTTACAGCTGTCAGATGGTAAGTGTCAGCATCCCTCCCTCTCTGTCTGTCTGTCTGTCTTCTGTCTGTCTGTGTGTGTGTGTGTCCTAACCTCCTAGTTTAGTCCCCCTTATATAGCAGCAATGATACTACCCATTTTACAATCTTGGGGAAGTACCCTTGTGGGATGTTTGAACCCACTCATCCAAGCCCTGCAACATCATTGTGCATTACTGGTAGCAGAAACAGCAGAATCACCACTGGAAAGAATGCAGTGCGCATTCAGAAAGTGTGCAGTGAAAACCTGACAGATAGGCCACCATTCACCTTTGCCTCTGTCAGCGTTAGTAAAGGAGACCATTGCCAGATCCCATCCTTCGGCTGCACACAGAGCAAAATCAGTGCAAAGGAATATAGAGCTGTTCAAAATCCGTTTTATTTGATGTCAAAAATTGCAAAAAAATCATAGCTCACCAAAACTACTAAAAAGATCCCACCTCCGTTGTTGGGGGGTCAACATCATTCTCCCGCAAGAATCTACATGAATCTGAGGTCCACAGAAGTGCATCTATATTTGAACAAAGTATATTTTGAGGATTGCTTACTGGTAAGGCAGCTGTCAAAATGGGTGCAATACCGGTGATTGACACTGACCGGTGCTAGCGATCTAAACTCTGACAAGAGACCTGTATTTCAGAAGCTAAACAGTAACCTGAGTTAGCTGAGACTTCAAAGGCTTGCTTTTCTATGAGAACTCCTCACACCTACTCTTCTCAGGCTCCTACACCAGAAGGCAAGAAATTGCAGGGTCCTGTTAATCAGATGGAGAGTGGCACCCTGGTATGCTAGCAGGAACACAAGACAATGGGGCTTTGGGATGAATAGAATATGCTGATTTGAGATGTGACCACAACAACTGCTCTGGGAGAAATAAGGAATGTGATCTCTGAGTCAAGCCAAGTTTCTAGGGGCGGGGACAAACCAATGGGTGTACTGAAGTGAAGGCAAATATATGTTTTATAAGAATACTGATAACTAATTGTAACCAGCTGATAGAAATGTACAATTTTGAGATTCTTAAAATGACACCTTCACTCACAATTCAAGACTAAGTTGGACGCCGTGGGATGCTCTGAGACCAAACCCTGGATTTATTAATATGGTAGACACTGGGTTTATACTAGAAAAATGCAAACTTACAGTAATATGCGCAGAGAGGGTGTGTACCTCTGTGTAAGGTTTGGTGCGAACCCAATATTGCGAAACCCACGGAAATCGTGAATAAGTTGTCATTTCTGAACCCAAGCTCTTAGAAAGAGCAGGGTTGAACAGAGACCTGTCTTAATTAATTTGTGATGTGTACATGTAATTTCAACAACTTGTGTATCTGGGAAGCGTGTTTGGTTATGAAAAATTATTTTCTAAGTAAATGCAAAGGGGAGTGTTCTTTCCTTCAGCCATAAAGATGATTCCTGATCACTCATTCTGACTCACTACTCCCTTCTCCAGTCAGAGGACAGTAAATCCTTTAACCTATCAGGATCCTCGGAGGTTGGGCATAGAAAGTCAGCCTCCACACCCCCTTTGAGAACACATAAAAAGAACCACTGAGAGACAGATAGGGACACTCATTTTTCCACTGCTCATCGATTCCTGCGCAGCACGCTGCCCGACCATATCCAGACAAAAACTCCAGACTCCAGAAGTTAGACTCCAGATAGACTCCAGAACCAAACTCTAGAACTAAACTCTAGAACCTTGGAGAAAAGAGGCCTAATCCACAAGCTGAATCCTTTTCAGAGGCCCCAGAATACAGCAACTTAACCAAACTATTCAACAGCCTTGCCGTGCTGTTCACTTCTGGCCCAGAACCCCATGCCAGAACCGAAATCCAGAGAGAACAGTGCTGTATCCAGACCGACCAGACCGCTGTGCAGTGCCGATAGCAGACCAGAGAGCGTGCTGTGAGCAGAACCAGTGCCTGACCGTCCGGTGGCGAGAGTGCAGTCCCAGGCCCATTCCAGTCCAAAACTAGGAGTGAGTATCCAGTCTAAGAATTGTACAGAACCAATCTCTTAGTCTAAAATAATCTTATTTAAACCATTTCAACCTGACCAGACTTGCATAGAAATCGTGTGTCCATTCTGTGATTTCAAATCTGTAAAACCTTCATCTGTCATTCTGAAAGATTTACTTTATTTTTGAAAATCTACCTCCACAAAAATGTCTGTATCTTTTGAACCGCACTTCCTAGAAGCGAGATTTAACTGTCAATTTAAAGCTAAGATCCTAAGCTTTCCAAGAAACCCAAAACGACATTCCATAAATTTTCCCTAATTGCGCGTTACGCACTCGGAAAAAAGTGCCACAAATTGAAAAATTAGCTCCTGTCAAAATTGCTGTCTTTTGCTTGCAACTGCTGAATTTCGTTTTCAACCTGATAATCACTCATGAATCATTGCTAGTGTTGACCTGTCCCAATTCAAAGTCACTATCACCTACCCTGAATCTCCTTTATTGAATTAAAATTATTTTAGCATAATTTTCACTTCATTGCAATCACATTTAAAAGTATTCTTGCCTGTTTAAAAGCATATCGGTTTTCTCTAAGCTTGCTGGGGGGGGGGACTGGAATTTGAACTGCATTTGATTGTATTCCTGAAAACTGTGTGCTCTTCTTTCCATCTCGTTATATTGCCTAAGGGGGGGAGTGAGTTGTCACAAGGGAAAAAGTGATCATATTATCTCTTGTTGAAACCATATCAAGTTTATTTCTGTGCTGCATTCTTTCCCATCTTTCATTTCCCTGAAACCATACAGTTTCTGCTACCTTATTCTTTCTATACCAACTGCTCATTGATTAAAGAGAGTGTGCTCTTGTAATATTACCCGTTGTTGATCACTATTATATTCATAAGTGTTATCAAATATTAATTTATTCATAAAAGCGTGATATATATATATATATATATATTGTTTAATTTTTCCAATAAACCTTTTAATTTGCAAAACAAACCTACTTCTTAGCTCAGTGAGGTCAGGGGGATTCAAAGAGAGGGGTGTTATCTAAGGGTTCATCATCCAGATTTAAGAACTTGACATCAAAATATATAAATAAGGGCTTCCATTGGGCACCCCAGACTAGGCATTGACTTAGTTGGATTGCTGGATTGAAGTCACTTATAGAGTGGGGGCTCGTCCCGGACGTCTGGATTAGAACTACCACTTGTGCAGCTTAATACAGTGTGCTAACTGATAGGATACATACATCCTGTTGGGCTACTACGCTGTATTACGCTGTGAAAGCACTCCTCAAAAAGGAACACTCTAAGAAAATGGTCTGTTTTGCAAAATAAAATACAAACTTCTGTAAGTCAGGAAGGAAATCAATTTCCAGAATGACGACATTGGTAGATATCAAAATAGCCAGAGAGCACCTCTTACATAAGCTATTTGTGAGAGGCGAATGGACGGAACAGGATCAGAAGGTGTGGTTGCAGGCAATCACACAACAGGTCACTGCAACTGAGTTAGATAACTGGAGAGATCAGGGCCCCTTACACGTGGCCCTGAGTGAACTATACATGGCCCCTAAAGCCAAGGATGAGCATGACAAGATTGTCAGGATAGCGGCATATTTATATTTATATATGGGAGCAATACTGAACAAATGTGCTGAAGGCCAAGATCTGGCAAATTGGCAACTGATGGCATTAGAGAAGGCCCAATCTGACCTGGACTCTTCTGAGCGGAGGCTGCCAGGAGTCAGAAAATGATAGTAGACAGTATATCATTAAAATAAAAGAGAAGATGGATATCCTGCAACAGGAAAAGGCAGACCAGGATACCAGATTTTTGGCCTTGCAGAAGGAGTACCAAGAAGGTTTGGACTCCCTACTGCAGAGCCAGAAAAAGCTGGAGCAACAACTGGACTTCAACAGGGGATGCGCAGAGCAGGTAGTCACCCTGCAAAGTCACCTATATAGGGAGAAGGCAGAGGGCAATACATTGATTTTGAAAGACCTGGATACCCAGGCAGGATTTGGTGAAGAGCGCCAGAAAGCTGGTGCCCTTCAAAGGCAGAGGGACGACCTCGCGGCACAGATGCAGGCTCTTACTCAGGAAAGGGATACCTTAGGCCAGGAAGTCTGCCACTTAAAAAAGAAAATGGAACAAAATCACCTGGCCCTCCAGGGACTGGGTGACCTCCAAAAAGAACATCAGAACGTGTTAGAGCACACCAGGAGGGTGGAAGATGCTCTGGCAAGAAAGGAGCAGGCCAGTAGGGACGGGACCCAGGAGGTAACCCTCCTGCAGCAAAGACTGGCCCAGTACTCCAGGACAAACCAGGAAGCAGAGAGAGAGAATGAGGCTCTCTGTCAGCACAATGATAGGCTCCAGCAACAGGTAGCCATGCAGGAGAGACTGAAAGAGTCTAGTAAGGCCTTGATTGATGAACTGAAAGCACCGGCTCTGGCAGGGCAACAGGGAGCAGGTGCTGATAGAGATGTGGTTCGCTGGGAAAGGGAAACACCTGAGCATAACCTCAGGAGCCCTAGTACCAGAGGCCTCCATCTCTCCCAGTTCCTGGACTCTGCCACCCCCATGTCCCCTGGCGCACATGAGCCCAGGGCCACGGGATGGCAGATTACTATCCAGTCAGAAGTATGGGGTTCATAGGCCAGTACCTCCCAGAAATGGATGGGCGGGCATCCGGGTATGGGCACCCAAGTACAGTGCAATTTAATGGGGAACCCTGAGAGAGTAGGCCCTCTAAGGGCATTTTGAAAACCTCCGCCCAGTTAGGTCAGTGGGGGGGTACCCATCTAATCCAGGCAGCAAGGAGGAATCTGAAGACTCCTCTGCGCATCCCAGGACACAAGAGACTAGGTCCCCACATTCTGCCAGCCATTCCCAGGCTCGCAGAATCCGGGAAAACCTGGAAGATCAGACGGGCACCTCTGGGAGCAGTGCTTCTGAGTCAGAGTATGAATGGACCAGGGTTACCCGAACCAAGAAGGCCAATAAGGCAAAAAGGGCCTTGCTTAAGGGCCCCTTAAAACAGATCAAAGCAATAAGGAGCGTCATCACTCCTTATCATAAGAACTCCAAGTATTCTATTTGGGAACACTTGGAGCTCTTTGAGCAAATGATGGAGACTTTCCATTTGAAAGACAGCAGTAGCTGCATTCAGTACGTAAAATGGACATTCTCCCCAGAATACTCCAGTTTCTTTGCGGGGCTGGAGGACCAGAATCATTGAAGATGGTCCACATATAGGGCAGCCATCTTGAAACACTTTTCTGTTCACCGAAATCCCCAAGAGGCTCACAAGGCAGCCTACAATTTGCAATGTGTGTCAGTCTAGAAAAATGGATACCTCTCATATGTGACCGCAAACGTATTTTGATGGCCGTGGGCCAACCGTCTCATGCACGATATGACAGAATATAGGTTTCCGAGTTTGCCAATGAACGGCCATTTTGATGTAACAAGAATCGCCATTTTGTTTTCTAACCATTGCTCATTGCTTTCTGTTCTTATTGCTTTGCAGTACATTTTCTGCTTAAACTGCTCGACTGTAAAACATTGTTGTCTGCACGTGAAAGGACAAGGCCGCACGGCCGCGAGGATAACAAGAGTTCGTTGAAACACAACGTAGGCAGCGCAAGGAAGAATGCCTGGCTCCCTCCCGAATATAGCCTTGAAGCAGAGCTGCAGGGCATTTAATCATTTCACAGCTGCCGGCCAGTCTCATTATATGGTAGAATATGTTAGAATAAAGCAGTTAAAGGCTTGAATTATGCTCTTCTTACGGCCCCCCTTTGCTGAGCCCTGTTAGAGCGTGTCGGCTCCCAGGACACGAATAGCACCTCATAGATAGCAAGGTCTGGAATGCAACTCTTCCCCCGTAAGTAGCTCGCTTCCAAGAACAGAAGCGCTGTGTTCTGTTCAACAACTGAAAGATGCCTCCGCACTCACAAATTGCAAATTGTTACTAGAATAGATATTTGAAGGTGTCATAGTTGTCGAAAGTGTCCATCATCACACTGAGTTCAAAGAAACCCAATAAAGGGGGGTGTTAAACATGTCATAGCTGATTGTTTGATACGCATTTTGTATATATGTAACTGATGTACGTAATTCACTCTCTTGCGTCCCTCGAGGTCTAGAGATACAGGTCGCGGGGAGTGAGACCGAGTTGGCCAACTGAGACTTTTGCTTTGCAATAAACCCTAGCTTTTGGAATACAACCTCTCGTCTGGCGTATCTATCATGTGTGGTGACTCGCCTTGTTTCCATAGACGTAAGGGACCCCCAGGGGCCCCTTTCAATAGGCCAATACCTCCCAGGAATGGATGGGCGGGCATCCGGGTATGGGCACCCAAGTACAGTGCAATTTAATGGGGAACCCCGAGAGAGTAGGCCCTCTAAGGGCATTCTGAAAACCTCCACCCAGTTAGCTCAGTGGGGGGGTACCCATCTAATCCGGTCAGCAAGGAGGAATCTAAAGACTCCTCTGCGCGTCCCAGGACACAAGAGACTAGGTCCCCACATTCTGCCAGCCATTCCCAGGCTTGCAGAATCCGGGAAAACCTGGAAAATCAGACGGGCACCTCTGGGAGCAGTGCTTCTGAGTCAGAGGATGAATGGACCAGGGTTACCCGAACCAAGAAGGCCAATAAGGCAAAAAGGGCCTTGCTTAGGGACCCCTTAAAACAGATCAAAGCAATAAGGAGCGTCATCACTCCTTATCATAAGAACTCCAAGTATTCTATTTGGGAACACTTGGAGCTCTTTGAGCAAATGATGAAGACTTTCCATTTGAAAGACAACAGTAGCTGCATTCAGTACGTAAAATGGACATTCTCCCCAGAATACTCCAGTTTCTTTGCGGGGCTGGAGGACCAGAATCATTCAAGATGGTCCACATATAGGGCAGCAATCTTGAAACACTGTTCTGTTCACCAAAATCCCCAAGAGGCTTGCAAGGCAGCCTACAATTTGCAATGTGGGGAGGATCAGGCCCCACAAGAATTTGTGCAGGAGTTGAAGCGTGCTTTTGCGCAGACTACAAAAAGGGTGCGCACGGACAGTAAAGTTTGTAAATACGTTTTTCCATGCCTTGCCCAAATACATCATGACCCAGCTAGTGAGAGATTTTCATGAGAAAAGTTCACTAGACTTGGTCATTGAACAGGCAACCCGAATCTATGAGGTGCAGAAGCCCATAGAAAATAAAAGTAATGCTCAGAAAAACCCCAAACCGACCAGCACCCCTGCTGCTGCTAAGGTGGCAGAGGTAAAGGTTGCCCCCATTTTGGATTTGGAGATGGGGGGCCTAAAAACTTGCCTGCACAGAATAATTCCAAGCCCAGAAGGCCCTCGGGCAAGTAACAGACAGGGAGTCAAGGAGGTAGTCCCACAAACGGGGTCCCTCACTCCCCTGACTATGTAAGTCCCCGCTACAAGGGAACCCGACCCATCCTGGGTTATGTGTGGACCCCTCCAGCCCAATGGGGGGGATCCAGCCAAGCACCTAACCCAGGGAACCTCCCTCCTAACTTCCCACAGGAGGGCAGCAATTCACCAAATCCTGGGCAGAACTTTTTTCCCAGGTATCCACCCAATTTCCAACCCCAAAATCATCCATCCTCTTTCCCCACTTCCTTGAGGCCAGACCACCTAATCCGGGAGAGGGGGTGCCAAGGGTGGAGGGGTACCCAAATCGTCCCAACCCAGGGTACTACCAGAGAAAGGGTAGCTACCCTTCCCGGGATCAGCCCAGGGGAGAAAACAGAACCCCGTATCAGCCTGAGCGGGTTTCACAGTTAGAGCGCCAGGTTCAAAATATGGCACAGGATCTGGGTCGCATGCTGAGGGCTCAGAACAATGACGGGGGCAGCACCCCGATAACCCACCGGTTCCCAGGGAGGAGGCACAAGGGCAAGGGGGGTATAAAGCCTCGGAGGAAGATTCTTTCCCCACTTGTGAACAGCCCCTGGAAACCCAGGAACCGGAAACAAAATCTCCTATCCCTGAAAGTCTGCCACCCAAGGAGCAGAGAGAAGGTAGGAGAAACAAAGGACCCAAACAGACTCACTTTGAGGAGGAGGTACAGATCTTACAATTTGAGGGAGAGGGATCCTCAGAGGATCCTGGGAAAAGGATCTTCTCCTTCAGAGATGGGGGAACTCCTCCCAAAGAAAAATGGGTCCCAAGGGATTCAAATTCAGACTGGGTAGATGTGGGGACTGAGCTAGCGCCACCCATCTTCCCAACCCAGAACCAACAGCATCAAAATCCCCTGGTTCAAACCCATTCTGGTGACTGCCTCCAAAAAGGGGGGGCGGCCCAGAACAGGAACCAGTGGAACCCAAAACTTCTCCCATTTCTAGTTGCCAACTTTTTCTTTCAGATTCCCAAGACTCTCCACAGAATTCTGCCCAAATCTCTTCTCTTTGCATGTCCAAAACCAGAAAATTGGCCCACCAGTTGTCCAAAAATGTGCATTATCTGTGCCCCCTTGAGGAGAAGGAGGGAAGATACTATGCCCTGGTACAAGTACAGGGTACAATTTTGGCACTGGTGGACACTGGATCCCAAGCTACCCTTCTGTCCAGAAAGGCCTTTGATGAACTGAATTCAGGGAGTGGGGAGAATTACCAAATTCCTCTCACCTCTCTTCCTGGACAACTTCAGAACTTTGACGGGAAGGAAATTCCCGTTGAGGGGACTGCGGACTTGGACATTAAAATTGGGCACCACAAGGTGAAACACCCGGTCATAGTAGTGACACCAGAGGGCACCCCTTGTTTACTAGGGAATGACCTCCTGAGAAGGTTATCACCACTAATAGATTGCGTAAACAAGGTCATCTGGACCCAGACTAGCCGACCAATAAAATGTGGTCAACCATGAGTGTCAACCATGGTTAGTTTAAACGGAACATGCCACATGGTTGAACAAAAATCTGACCAAGTACAATTTCACTTCCAGAACAACCAAATTCCAGACTTGACAGTAATAGCAATAGGACAACAGACTGGTGATGGGGGGTCCTCTCTATTTCTGAAAATCAATCTTCCTTCCAGTTTAAGGTGGTATTCCACACTGGAAGGCAACACTCTGAAATTCTTTACCAATCCACAATTAGACATTCTTACTCCTGTAGTCCAGAAAGATGTGAAATCAGCTCCGAGCCTGGCTGATATTCAACAAATTGGAGAGCAGTTGTTCATCCCTGTTCAGCTAAATGATGGGAAGGACTCTGTTCTCGCCTGAGTGTGTGCTAACAACGGTAAGAGCTTCATCAGCGAAGCCATGTTCCGCCAACTCCCAAAAGATCCAGCCATTCCCACATTCAAACTGATAGACAAATGGGAAATGGATCTGGAAACACCCAATTCCAAACATCTCCTGCCAAGCAGGTGTATGTTCAAAATCTCCATTGACAACAAGAGCATAGTCCATAATTGTTGGGTCATGCGAGACGTCACTGCCGCCTTTTACTTAGGCAGTGATATTCTCAATCGGTGTGCCATTAGTTTGGACCTAACATACTTCAAAGCTTGGTCCCGATTAGCGGGTAATCCCATGGGCTTTGATGATCCAGAGAAAGCATTTAGGTCAGCTCAATTGCTACCTTATGCAGTTGAAATCCAGATTAAAGAGGAAGTCACCATCCCAGAAAGGACCCGACAGTTCTCCCTGGGAGTGAAAGTTAAAAGAGGACAAAAATTGAAAAACCCTGATGCTTATATTCATCTAAATACTTCTCTCCAACAGCAAGGGTTGGGGGTAAACCCAACACCATTAGTCATTATAGAACATGACACCATTCCAATAGAGGTGGATAACAGCGACTTAAAGAGTATTACTCTAGCCGCAAGCACCATTATTGGAATGGCGGTTGATGACCGACATTTTTCCATTGATTTAGGAAATGAACTGTTAGGACCAATCCCCAAGGACTGTTTTGACAGTGACAGTGATGACCATACAACACCAGACAGGATCTTTACCCGGCATGGGGGGAACTTCCTGGTGTACACTTCCTGCCCTTATGGTAAGGAAGATGTGACTTGTGATTTCAGGAGGGATGAGGTGATTTTCCAGGTCCATGAGGGCTGCCTCTCCCACCTGAAACCTCCAGTCCAAATCAGCACTCTGACCAGGGACTTCTCCACCCAGCTGGAGGAGGCCGCTGAGATAGGGAAACCAGAAGTCTTTCCAGGCTTCAGGCAGATGGTTGAAGAGAGAGTCAACCTAGCATATGCCTGTGTGACTCTGGAGCAGAAGCAAAAGTTGAAACAAGTTTTCTTGGATTCTCAAGATCTCTTTGCAGTGGACTCATATGACTGTGGTCGCACCGACATCCACACAACAACAATTCCCACGGACCCTGGCATGACTCCAGTGTTTGTGAAGCAATATCGCTTGCCTCTCGGATCCATGGAGTCCCTTACTGAGATAATTAAGAACCTTGAGTCCGGGGGATAATCTGTCAAGTATACAGCACCTTCAATAATCCGGTGCTGGGAATATTGAAGCCAAACGGCCAGTGGAGACTCTGCGCTGACCTTAGGGAGCTCAACAAATGGGTCAATACTTCTTGATGGCCTCTTCCCTACATTGACCAAGTGCTGGCCCAGATCCAGGGGTCTCGGGTATTCACTGCAATAGACCTGACCATTGGATACTGGACTGTGCCTGTCAGTAGAGAGGACCAATACAAGCTGGCTTTTACCTTTGGGGGTCAGCAGTACACATGGACCCGGACTCCCTTCGGATATCTCAACTCCGGCAATGAATTCAACATTTTCCTACACAAGGCCATGCCCGACCTGGGTGCGAGGGGTAACCTGGCTTATGTAGATGATGTCCTCATCAAAAGCTCAACTGTGGAGGAACACATAGCGGAGATCTGTTATGTTCTGACACAGTTGAGGGCCGCCGGAGCAAAACTTTCCTTTCAGAAAGCATGGTGGTGTAGAACCCGTGTCAATTTCTTGGGGCATGAGATTACTCCTCAGGGTCTCTGTCCCCAGGAAAAGAAAGTGGAAGCACTTCAGAAATTGAAGGATCCCACAACACTGCGGGAACTAAGGAGCCTCCTTGGACTGACTAATTACAATAGAAAGTTCATTGAGGGCTACGCGGAGATCATTGGCCCCTGATTCATCTCTTGAAGGGGCGGGGGTCAAGTGGGAATGGGGTCCAGAACAATCCGAGGCAGTAAGACAGCTCAAAAGAAGCCTCTCACAAGCGCCGTGCCTAGCTTACCCTGTCAGAAACAAGGAGTTTTTCTTGTAGACAGGGTTCTCTAATACATGCCTGACTTCAGTATTAAATCAAAAGCATGACAAGGTCAATAAAGTAATCTCCTACGCGAGTAAAACTTTATCCTCTGTGGAGGAAAAATTCAACGATTGTGAGAAGGCACGCATGGCAACGGTGTGGGCATTGTGAAGACTTACCGCCCGTTTATCCATGGGGAACACATCACAGTGGAGACTCCACACCAGCCTCTGCAATATCTCCAAAGTGACAGAATCCGGGCCGGAAATGTGAGTAATTCCTGAATTACTTCCTGGATCCTGTCAATGCAAGGCTTTCCTGTGGAGGTCAGATATGGCCAAAACAAGAAGAGTCCCCTCGCACAAGGTCTGGCTGACTTGCATGATTGTGCCAGAGAAAACTGTCTCGAGGACGAAAGTTTAAAAATCAAGGACATCATGGAGGCATACCTCAATCCCCCCCAAAGAGTCTTTGAAGAGGACAAGTGTGAGGGAATTGTCATTATCACTGCTTCCAAGGAGCTAGGACCAGCCCAACATCCTTGGAAGTAGGCCCCTAACCTTCATCCTAGGCACCAGCCGGTCCCCACTGGGACCTTTTGGACCTTGTCCTGGCGCCGGTGGCACCAGGCTCATCAAAGTCACTGGTCCCGGCACTGGAAGCGCCGGGCTCATAATTTGTATGAAGATGCTTGGGTTGACTTACCTGCAGCAGACCATGCTGCTTACTTACCAGCCACATAGGAATCCTCTCTGAGCCGGGACTACTTTCTGACCTGGGTGGGGCAAGCTCTACTCCCTGGATACAACACTGGAACTCTTCTGGAACAGGAACTCTTTTCTTACCTAGGCGAAGTCGTGGAGGAAGATGCCTCATCACTCCAAGGCTATTTAAACCACACCCGATTGATGAAACGTGCTTCGCGTTATTCTGCATCTGCAGCAGAACGCTCACCGTGTCTGTTCCAGTTTTCTTCTTTCCGATCCTGAACCTGCAAGAACAAACGCTTACCATTCCTGTATCCAGCCTTCAGTAGCACCAGCAAAGACAAGAAACAACAGGTTAGCACGGCAACCTTCACGCGCAGCGCTTTCCTCACCTGATCCATCGGCAGCTACCATCTCTTCACGCTGCTCCTCCGCCTGTGAAGACAAAAGCATAGTTATTCCTGTGTGGAATTACTTACCGGCACTCCGGGAATTCCGGTTTTCTTCAACGCTGCAATCCTGCACCTGAAAGACAAAGGAAGAGACATAGACAGGTATTTTACTTACGCGCCATCGCGCCCGCCACAATAGGGCTCCTGCAAATACTCCGGCGTTTTCCAGCGTCTCTTCAACACCCGAACTCACAACTGCAAGGGAAAAGAGACAGTTGGAGAGCTTTTGAAAAGCAGGCAACCGGCATTTACTTACGCATTTCCAAGCGCGTCATTCCAAGACTCTGGCTCGAATTTCGGCTTTCTTCACACCATCTTCTACCTCAAGAGCCCTGCAAGACAAATAGAAAAAGCATTATACAGAGCCCTGTTCCACATTAACGTGCCCACGCACCTAAAGACTGTAAGGACTTAAAAGGTGTCCGGAAACTCACCGTTCGTGCAGTTAACGACGGTAGCAATTCTCTGATGTCAAAAGGCCTACGTTTCACCCAGTGAAGGAACTGGCAACGGCACCCTGCACCAGACGCAGATGGAGAGTCCAGCATTCACCTATCTAAGGTGAGCACGTTGACCTTGGGGATCCACGGAAAAGCGAGGAAGGGAAAGGGAGAGAGATACCCGACAACCCCAGATCATTAACCCCATATTCTTTCACCTGCAGATATCTCACTCTTCGAGTTAGACACACAGTGCGAAGAGGCTCAGCCCCGGAAGCCAATCGAGTACTGCACTTCACTTTTCGAGTCACAGACACCATCCTGCCAAGACCGGCGCCTCCGTGGGAATCAGGTGAGCGTTAAAGGAATGCCCACTGTTTATGTGGATGGATGCTCTTACCATTTTGATAACCACAGGGAAAAAAAAACTTGTGGCCGGCGTAGGGAATGCATGGGTGAATGAGTGCCCAGAACCCTCCGCTGGGTACAAGATTGGTCCACGAAGTAGTCAGGTGGCAGAGTTGATTGCTGTGCATCAAGCCATCCTCACTGCTGTCCAACATCAACTCCACAAACTGGTCATAATCACAGATTCGGATTATGTATGGAACGGGTTTGTGGAGCACCTGGTTAATTGGAAAAACAGAGGCATTTTATGTGCTAATAACAAGCCCTTGAAACATGGGAAGTTAACTCAAAACATTGATGATCTGGTCACCGTAAATGGGATGACCATCTACTGGAAGAAGATCAAGGGTCATTCCAAAGTAGAGGGACCAGACAAAACTGGAAATGACTTAGCTAATCAGCTGGCCAAAACCGGGGCTATCCAAGGGGATCTAATAGAAATTGAGTCCCTGTTGGGGGAAATCCAGGTCACTGCTATCACTAGGTCCCAGACAAATGCTCACAATGATCTGTCAACTGCACAATGGAGTAAGGAGACCCCAGATGCTGATTTGATTATGGCCCAAAAAGGGATCCAATAATTGGTAAGTTTTACCAACACATCGAGGACCCTGAGAACTTTCCCCTGACGGATACCGATTACATTGGGAAAGAGGACCTTAGAGTGTTGATGAAATGTGCAAAAATGTTCCGAATCCAAGACAGTTTGTTGGTAAGGAAATCCCAACCTGGCCATGATCAGTGGGTGGTTCCTACCTCATTTCGAAGCCTGATGTTAAGTCACGCCCATGATGCGGCCACAGCCGGTCATAGGGGGTTTCATAGAGCACTTGAAATCTTAAGAGAGGTTGCATACTGGCCACACATGGGGCAGGGCCTCGACCAATACTTGAAGGGGTGTCTTGTGTGTGCACAATTTCAGCCAACATCCCTCACACACTGGGTTTATACTAGAAAAATGCAAACTTACAGTAATATGCGCAGAGAGGGTGTGTACCTCTGTGTAAGGTTTGGTGCAAACCCAATATTGCAAAACCCACAAAAATCGCGAATAAGTTGTCATTTCTGATCCCAAGCTCTTAGAAAGAGCAGGGTTGAACAGAGACCTGTCTTAATTAATTTGTGATGTGTACATGTCATTTCAACAACTTGTGTATCTGGGAAGCATGTTTGGTTATGAAAAATTGTTTTCTAAGTAAATGCAAGGGGGAGTGTTCTTTCCTTTAGCCATAAAGATGATACCTGATGACTCATTCTGACTCACTACTCCCTTCTCCAGTCAGAGGACAGTAAATCCTTTAACCTATCAGGATCCTCAGAGGGTTGGGCATAGAAAGTCAGCCTCCACACCCCCTTTGAGAACACATAAAAAGAACCACTGAGACTCAGATAGGGACACTTATTTTTCCACTACTCATCGATTCCTGTGCAGCACGCTGCCCGACCATATCCAGACAAACTCCAGACTCCTGAGGCTACAGGCTCCAGAACTTAGACTCCAGATAGACTCCAGAACTAAACTCTAGAACCTTGGAGAAAAGAGGCCTAACCACAAGCTGAATCCTTTTCAGAGGCCCTAGAATCCAGCAACCTAACCAAACTATTCAACAGCCTTGCCGTGCTGTTCGCTTCTGGCCCAGAACCCCGTGCCTGAACCGAAATCCAGAGAGAGCAGTGCTGTATCCAGATCGACCAGACCAGACCGCTGTGCAGTGCCGATAGCAGACCAGAGAGTGTGCTGTGAGCAGAACCAGTGCCTGACCGTCCGGTGGCGAGAGTGCAGTCCCAGGCCCATTCCAGTCCAAAACTAGGAGTGAGTATCCAGTCTAAGAATTGTACAGAACCAATCTCTTAGTCTAAAATAATCTTATTTCAACCATTTCAACCTGACCAGACTTGCATAGAAATCGTGTGTCCATTCTGTGATTTCAAATCTTTAAAAGCGTCATCTGTCATTCTGAAAGATTTACTTTATTTTTGAAAATCTACCTCCACAAAAACGGCCGTATCTTTTAAACTGCACTCCTTATAGTTTTTCCGTAATCGCGCTTTACGTACTCGGAAAAAGTGTCGCAAATTGAAAAATTTAAAAATGAGCTCCTGTCAAAATTGCTGTCTTTTGCTTGCAACTGCTGAATTTAGTTTTCAACCTGATAATCGCTCATGAATCATTGCTAGTGTTGACCTGTCCCAATTCAAAGTCACTATCACCTACCCTGAATCTCCTTTAGTGAATTAAAATTATTTTAGCATAATTTTCACTTCATTGCAATCACATTTAAAAGTATTTTTGCCTGTTTAAAAGCATACCGGTTTTCTCTAAGCTTGCTGGGGGGAACTGGAATTTGAACTTCATTTGATTGTATTCCTGAAAACTGTGTGCTATCCTTTCCATCTCTTTACATTGCCTAAGGGGGGGAGTGAGTTGTCACAAGGGAAAAAATGATCATATTATCTCTTGTTGAAACCATATCAAGTTTATTTCTGTGCTGCATTCTTTCCCATCTTGCATTTCCTTGAAACCATACAAGTAGTCTCTGCTACCTTATTCTTTCTATACCAACTCCTCATTGATTAAAGAGGGTGTGCTCTTGTAATATTACCCATTGTTGATCACTATTATATTCATAAGTGTGTTATCAAATATCAATTTATTCATAACAGTGTGATATATATATTGTTTAATTTTTCCAATAAACCTTTTAATTTGCAAAACAAACCTACTTCTTGGCTAAGTGAGGTCGGGGGGATTCAAAGAGAGGGGCGTTATCTAAGGGTTCATCATACAGATTTAAGAAATTAACATCAAAATATATAAATAAGGGCTTCCATTGGGCATCCCAGACTAGGCATTGCCTTAGTTGGATTGCTGGATTGAAGTCACTTACACCCTGCAATAATTCCTGCAACTAGGATTTGAGAGTTACCCTTCTCTCTCCTCCCAAACCCTGCCTCTAGGTCAGGATTGGTTTAAGGGCCTGGAGCAACATATGGCAATTCCCATTTGCAATCGCCATTTGTTCTTCTTTCACATTTTTTGTAAAAGTGTGTTATGTATCACAACTTTATAATTTTACTAGCAACTGTCATAATATACATATTTTCCGATTTAGCTAATCATAAGGAATTAGATACAGTGACCACCATGTCCGTACCATGTAGCATAGCCATGTGTCACATTTCTGACATTTACATAAAAAGCATAAAAGTTATGAATATGTAAGTTATTACCCATTTCCCTAATTTCATTCTCCACCCGCTCACCAACTCTCACATTTGGAACATGTTCAGATCAGTCAGAAACGCATCTAAGGTAGCCATTACAGTTCCCTGAGTTGTGGGACAAATGGAAATTGTCCTGCCTTCAGGACATTTGTTTTCACTGGTTCAGCTTGTACCCACAGTTTCTTTGTGTTGGAATCTTGCTCTTTGAAGTTGCTGCCCCCATTTTCCACACCTATTGGTCATGCTCCAGCAAAGGGGTACTTCTCTGGCAGTCAATGCCTTCAGAGCCAGCCGATCTGGAGAACACTGAATTTCGAGACCTTTAGCAGGGCATTCTATTGCAGTTGGTAATTAGATGGGAGATGTAACATCCAGACTGGCAGTGGGAGATTTCCTTGTGAAGTTTCCCACAGCCAGCAAAAGGGTTTGTCTTGGGCTGACATTTTTCCATGAAGAGAAAGTGGCTTTTTAAATGTCACTGATGTTTTGTATGTGAAAAATAATATATATTGCTTTTTGTCAACCTGCACATCATGTCTTTTCTGTGACATTTTTCTGTTAGTAGTGATACATTTTCACATTTAAACTGCTTTTATTAGCACACACTTGTGTCAATGTTAAAAAAATCCAGTTTTCTATCTGAAAGTGATTGTTGATTCCTTCTTCTTTTGTAAATTAAATTGCAGCTTTTCCTTTGTTAAGGACAGGTAGGCCCCTTTTCCACATGGCTCTTCAATTTTACTAACAAAAAAAAACAAAGGCCAAGCCGTTTTTGTTTGTGTTTAAATTCCTACTATTCATGTAAAAGGGAATTCTGCTTGGGGCCTTCAAAAACAACCCACCATGGTCCCCCTGTGTTGGCATGCTACATGCCCATACATATCAGAGGCAAAGTGATAATGTATCTACTGGACTTGGGAAGTCAGCATTCAGAATTAGGGTGTACTTGTTCTACCAAGAAGAGGTCAACCTCAGTTAAGTGGGTCTAATCAACTGTGCACATAGGGACTGGGACATCTACCCAAAGGATATGGGTCAGTTTATCTTCTCCAGAAGGGGAACGTGCGGCTGGCCATCTTATCTGGTCTACTAAAAAAATATCATTCTTAGGACTTATGTTCCCGACTTTAACCAGTGTTTCCAGAAGGCACAGAATCCATAGTGCCCAAATTCGGACACCATTCTGACTGGTTGGCTGGAGTGGCCTAAAGATGATGTGATCCAAGATAAAGATCCCCTTTCCTCAACAGAGAGACAGACTCAAAGAGAGGTTAGCACAGCCAACTTTAGTTATGAAGTCCAAGGTATAAATTAGTTTTCAGAAATTGATTAGCAGAGTTTGCTAATTAAAATTGTCTAGATTAGCAACCAACCCATTTTATTAGCAATGTTGCAATAACATTGCTTTTAAAATGTCACCACAAATCATTTTCAAGTATTCACTTGTTAATATGATGAATCCTCCCCAGTAAAATGAAATATAGTTGACACTATGAGGTTTAGATACACAAACCTAAACTTAACTGTAAAGCAAGGAGACAATGCAGTTTACAGAAGCAATACTGTAATTATGCATTATGTAACAACTTACATTTTTTAGGAAGAATTGCATGACTGTATTTTTTAAAATAAATTAAGTTAACACATACTGTGTAAGAGGATTCAATTCAACACTACAGCTAAGTCAATGCCTAGTCTGGCATACTGAATGGAAACCCTTATTGATATATCTTTATGTCCAGTTCATGAGTTCTGGATGACTACCCCTATATAACACCCCTCTCTTAGAATCCCCCTGACCCCACTGAGCCAAGAAGTAGTTCTGTTTTGCAAGTTTAAAAGGTTTATTTGAGAATTTAAACAATATATATATATATATATATATATCACACTTTATAATAAATTAATATCTGATAGTACACTTAGACATATGATGTTGATCAACAATGGGTAATCTGGCACTAGCACACTTCTTTATAATCAATGATGAGTGGGTATAGGATGGATAAGATAGCAACAATACTTTTATGGTTTCAAATAGATGCAATGTGGAATGAAAATGCAGTACAGAAAATAACTTGATAGGATTTCAGCAAAAGACAATGTAATCACTTTCTTGGACAATTCACCCCCCCCCCCTTTATGCAATGTAAGGAGATGAAGAGGAGAGCACACAGTTCTTAGGAATGCAATCAAATAGAATTCAGTTCAATTCCCCCCCAGCAGCTTATACAACAGATAGGAGTTTTGAAACACAGGCAAAATGCTTTGAATATGGTGACAATGAAGTGAGAAATATGCTGAAAATGCTTTTAATTCCCTTCAGGAGGTTCAGGGTGAGTGGTATCTAGTTAATATTAGTTCAGGCTCACTCTAGCAATGATTCAGGGATGGTTCTTAGGAGGCAAACGAAATTTTAGCAGTTCAGGCAAAAGCTGCTGATTTTTACAGGTGGCTGAAATCAGGCCAAATCGCAAATCGCGGTGAATTTCGCGAGTGCGTGGATCATGATTACGGAGGCACTATAAGGAGAAAAGCCTAGATTCTAAGCTTTCAGAGGAAAGTTAAATCAAGTTCCTAGCACAAACGGTTACAGAGTTATGAACGATTTTGTAAAGGTTGTTTTTCGGATTTGAAATTTTAAAAGTTCAAAGCGACAGGTTACAGCTTGCAGCTAGAAAATGACAGGTGACAGTTCTACTTAGGTTAAATAGATTGAATTATATTATATTAAACTAAGGGATATGTTCTGAGTTTTGCTGAGTACTCACAAGAGATCTTGGACAGGAAGGCGACCTTGTCACTGATTCGGACACTGCGCACAGCACTTCACGGCGATCTGGTCTCCGGTTCCGAGTACAGCTCTGCTTTATGGGTCACCGGCACTTCTCCTGGATCTTGGGTTCTGCTGGTCTGGTCTAGCACCGGTCTGCACGGCTCCTGGTCCCGCTTGCTCCGGACACAGCGCTGATCTGCACGGCTCCTGGACACTGCTACCGGTCCCGGCAATGTTCTAGGCAGGGAATTCAAACAGCTCGCCCGGCTGTTGATAGTTGGTTAGGTTTGCTGGATGCTGAGGCCTGCTGAGAAGAGTTCTCAGTCTGTGGGTTTAGGCCCTTACTTTGAGTTCTGGATCAAGTTCTTTGGAGTTTTAAAGTCTAAGTGTTGGATCTGGTGCCTTCTGGATGTTGTGTGGTCCGGCAGAGCGCGTTGCAGCAAATGGATTTCAATGTCTCCACCTGGGTTTCAATGTTCCTTTTATATGTTTTGAAAGTGGGTGTGTGCGCAGCATCACTAAGCCAACCCCTCTCTCAATTTATCATTGGTCAAGCTTTCCTTTCTCTCTTGATTGGGGGAAAGAAGTGGAGTGTCAGAGCGATGTCATTATATGGCCTGCAGAAAGGACACTCCCCTGTCAAATTGCACACAAATCTATATTTGATCAAGATACATATTTATCAAATACATAGTGGTTTGTCATTGCATGTACATATTACATATCACATGAGGTAGTCTCTGTCCCAAATCTGCTCTTCCTGAGGGCTTGCATTCAAAAATGGCAACTTATTTTCAACTTTAGTGGGTTATGCAACCTTGGTTCTTCATTAAAAGTTATACACATATACACAGGCTGTCCATACCTACTCCAGTAAATTCCCATATCTCTAGCTTAAACACAGAGTATGTGGTGTCAATAAATAGCGGGGTTTTGCCCCAGAACATCACATAAATTGGAGTTTGGGCTTGAATCGAAGGTACATTTTTTAAATGAAGGCTCTCAAAGTTATACATTCCTGTCATTTGATTACAAAGAGTTATCAGTATTTTTATAAACTGTATTTTTACTGCAATTCAGCTCTCAGAGCTTTAGTCTCCTCCACCTAGAAACATGGGTGGGTCAGAAACCATGCCTCTGCTGGCAGGCAGGCCTTTGTTGACAGGACACAGTCAAAATCAACATATTCTATTCAAGTGCAAGAGCCTATTGTGTGGTCTCTGGGAGGCTGAGGTCAGCAGACCAGGTGGTCACTTTGCATTTGGTTATTATGACCATGTGATATCCTGGGCTGTGATGTGAATCTCTTGAGGTGAGAGGGTTTCCCAGGCTTCTGGCCTCTGGGAACAGCAGGTGGCTAATTTTTGATTAAAATGCAGCCTTTGAAGTCAGCTGAGTCAAATTCCTTTGTCAGCAACTGCACTCAGTTCTCCTGTCAGAGTTTAGACCGCTAGCGCCGCCTTGGGGATTTTGTTGGTACTGCATACATTTTTGGGATCTTCCTTGGATTAATGCATTCCAAACAGGAATGGTTCTTACATGGTAGTAAATAATCCTTGCTTAACATTGTTTTGATGGGGCTCCTTCCAGTAAAATGGTTATGTGGAACCCCACAAAAGGGTTGAATCTTTAAAGTGGTCCGATGAGCCACGATTTCAGCAACTTTTTGACATCAGTAACAGTGGATTTTTTTTTAACAAAGATCTTTCTTTACACTGGTGGGTGGCAAGTTAGGTAACCATTTTGGTGTGCGCACAAACTGCGTGGTTCTCCTGGATTCTGGCGCACATGTGGGCTTTTTGGCCATCTTGGATTTTCTAAGCCCACAGCACCAAATGCTGCAGCATGATAGCTCAAACGTGGGTCAGGACACCCAACAAGGCCCCCCACCCGACTGCACTTTAAATCTGAGTCGATGGGGAGTCGGGTGCAAAGAGTGTTTTGACCCACGTACTGGTATGTCCGCATAATCTTCTCCCAATTCTGCAAATGGCACAGTTCAGCATCTTTTCCTCCATCCGGTACTGATCGATCGGTTCTCCTCGCCGGTCCTGATGGGAAGATTGGGCGGTACCCCGGGCCCCTTGGGTCTCTGCTCCCGGTCTCCGGATCGTCCTCCTTGGCCAGTCTCCAGGTTTTCTTTCTCCTAGGACGACAAAGGAAGAGCGGCAATACCTATTCATGGACATTTCTCCCCCACCATTGATATAGTGGGGTGGCATATATATTTTAGAACTCAACAGATATGAACATGCACATTTTTTTAAATTAAGAGACAGGAACACATAAACTTGAGAAACACAGAATTTGATAGGCTATATGTAGGATCTTTTACGGTTGGAATTGAATTACTCTGGAGCGGTACCCTCTGGGATTGCAGAGGACTCCTCCAGTTGCTGCAAAGTGTGCCTGGGATGGCAACACATCAACTGGTTTATGTGGACCCACTTGTCTTCCCCCTCTGCCAAACTGCCTTTGGGGATGCGGATCTTGTAGGCCACAGGGGAGATCTTGTCTATAATCTCAAAGGGTCCCTTTCATGTAGGCAAAAATGTGCCCTGTCTTGCCTGATTTCTTTGGAAGTTGTATAAATAGACCTGGTCCCCCACCTGATATTCCTTCCTGGAAGTTTTCAGGTCATAGTGGGTCTTCATACTCTCAGCTGATCTTTCTAGATTCCGCTGAGCATAGTCAAAAGCATGTTGAAGGTGTTTCCTTAAATTCTCCACATACTCATGAGTTGTGGAGGCATTTATCAACGTTTGCTCTTGGGTTCTGTAGAGCACATGCTGAGGAAGCACCATCTTGCTTCCAGTCATCAACTCAAATGGTGACATTTTAGTTGCAGATGAAGGGGTAGATCTGATGGCCATTAGGACCAGAGGTAATTGGATATCCCAACTTGGCCCAGAATCTGCCACAAACTTTTTTAAGATGCTCACAATGGTTCGGTTATATATCTCTACTGCCCCAGAAGAAGCTGGCCGGTAAGCAATATGTAACTTCCTTTTGACCCCAGTATCTCCCACATCTTTGTCATTACTTCACTGGTGAAGTGGCTACCCCTGTCTGACTCAATCCTTTGATGTAGACCAAAACGAGAAAAGATGTGGTTAATCATCAGGGCAGCTGCTGTTTCTGCCTTGCAGTTTGGGGCTGGGAGACATTCCACCCACTTGGTAAGCATGTAACGGTCAACATGTACTTGTTTCCTCTAGACGAGCGGATTACAGGGCCTACAAAGTCGATTTGTAAATCTGACCATGGCAGTGTCATCCCCCTCTTTTGGAGAGGCGCACGGTGCGTGAGGGATGATGGCTGAAATTGTGCACATACAAGACACCCCTTCAAGTATTGGTCGAGGTCCTGCCCCATTTGTGGCCAGTATGCAACCTCTCTTAAGATTTCCAGTGTTGTGTGAAACCCCCTATGACCGGCGGTGGCCGCGTCATGGGCGTGACTTAACATCAGGCTTCGGAATGAGGTAGGAACCACCCACTGATCGTGGCCAGCTTTGGATTTCCTTACCAGCAAACCGTCTTGGATTCGGAACATTTTTGGACATTTCATCAACACTCTTAGGTCCTCTTTCCCAATGTAATCGGTATCCGTCAGGGGAAAGTTCTCAGGGTGCTCAAGGTGTTGGTAAAACTTACCAATAATCCCCCTTCTGAGCTGTAATTAAATCAGCATCAGTGGTCTCCTTACTCCATTGTGCAGTTGAAAGATCATTGTGAGCATTTGTCTGGGACCTAGTGATAGCAGTGACCTGGATTTCCCCCAACAGGGACTCTATTTCGATTAGATCCCCTTGGATGGCCCCGGTTTTGGCCATCTGATCAGCTAAGTCATTTCCAGTTTTGTCTGGTCCCTCTACTTTGGAATGACCCTTGATCTTTTTCCAGTAGATGGTCATCCCATTCGATGTGACCAGATCATCAATGTTTTGGATTAACTTCCCATGTTTCAAGGGTTTGTTATTAGCACATAACATGCCTCTGGTTTTCCAATTAACCAGGTGGTCCACGAACCCGTTCCGTACATAATCCGAATCTGTGATTATGACCAGTTCGTGGAGTTGATGCTGGACAGCAGTGAGGATGGCCTGATGCACAGCCATCAATTCTGCCACCTGACTACTTCGGGGACCAATTTTGTATCCAGCGGAGGGTTCTGGGAACTCCTTCACCCATGCATTCCCTACGCCAGCCACCAGTTCTTTCTCCCCGTCGTTGTCAACATGGTAAGAGCATCCATCCACATAGACAGTGGGCATTCCCTCACACTTGTCTTCTTCAAAGACTTTGTGTGGGGAATTAAGGTATGCCTCCATGTTGTCCTTGATTTTTAGACTTTCGTCCTCGAGACAGTTTTCTCTGGCACAATCATGCAAGTCAGCCAGACCTTGCGCGAGGGGACTCTTCTTGTTTTGGCCATATCTGACCTCCACAGGAAAGCCTTGCATTGACAGAATCCAGGAAATAATTCGGGAATTACTCACATTTCCGGCCCGGATTCTGTCACTTTGGAGATATTGCAGAGGCTGGTGTGGAGTCTCCACTATGTGTTCCCCATGGATAAACGGGCGGTAATTCTTCAATGCCCACACCGTTGCCATGCGTGCCTTCTCACAATCGTTGAATTTTTCCTCCACAGAGGATAAAGTTTTACTCGCATAGGAGATTACTTTATTGACCTTGTCATGCTTTTGATATAATACTGCCGTCAAGCACGTATTAGAGAAAACCGTCTCCAGGAAGAACTCCTTGTTTCTGACAGGGTAAGCTAGGCAAGACGCTTGTGAGAGGCTTCGTTTGAGTTGTCTTACCGCCTCAGATTGTTCTGGACCCCATTCCCACTTGACCCCCCCCTTCAAGAGATGAATCAGGGGTCTAGTGATCTCTGATCTCTGCGTAGCCTTCAATGAACTTCCTGCTGTAATTAGTCAGTCCAAGGAGGCTTAGTTCCCGCAGAGTTGTGGGGTCTTTCAGTTTCTGGAGTGCTTCCACTTTCTTTTCTTGGGGACAGAGACCCTGAGGAGTAATCTCATGCCCCAAGAAATTAACACGGGTTCTACACCACTGTGCTTTCTGAAAGAAAATTTTGCTCCGGCGGCCCTCAACTGTGTCAGAACATAACAGATCTCCGCTATGTGTTCCTCCACAGATGAACTTTTGATGAGGACATCATCTACATAAACCAGGTTACCCCTTGCACCCAGGTTGGGCATGGCCTTGTGAATATATTGCCGGAGTTGAGGTATCCGAAGGGAGTCCGGGTCCATGTGTACTGCTGGCCCCCAAAGGTAAAAGCCAGCTTGTATTGGTCCTCCCTACTGACAGGTACAGTCCAGTATCCATTGGTCAGGTCTATTGCAGTGAATACCTGTGACCCCTGTATCTGGGCCAGCCCTTGGTCAATGTAGGGCAGAGGCCATCGGGAAGTATGGACCCATTTGTTGAGCTCCCTAAGGTCGGCGCAGAGTCTCCACTGGCCTTTTGGCTTCAATATTCCCAGCACCGGATTATTGAAAGTGCTGTGCACTGGACGGATTATTCCCCGGGACTCCAGGTTCTTAATTATTTCAGTAAGGGACTCCATTGATGCGAGAGGCAAGCGATATTGCTTCACAAACACTGGAGTCATGCCAGGGTCCGTGGGGATTGTTGTTGTGTGGATGTCGGTGCGACCACAGTCATATGAGTCTACCGCAAAGAGATCTTGGAAATCCAAGAAAACTTGTTTCAACTTTTGCTTCTGTTCCAGAGTCACACAGGCATCAGCTAGGTTGACTCTCTCTTCCACCATCTGCCTGAAGCCTGGAAAGACTTCTGGTTTGGCTATCTCAGCGGCCTCCTCCAGCTGGGTGGAGAAGTCCCTGGTCAGAGTGCTGATTTGGACTGGAGGCTTCAGGTGGGAAAGGCAGCCCTCATGGACCTGGAAAATCACCTCATCCCTCCTGAAGTCACAAGTCACATCTTCCTTACCATAAGGGCAAGACGTGTACACCAGGAAGTTCCCCCCATGCCGGGTGAAAATCCTGTCTGGTTTTGTATTGTCCTCACTGTCACTGTCAAAACAGTCCTTGGGGATTGGCCCTAACAGTTCATTTCCTAAATCAATGGAGAAATGTCGGTCATCAATCGCCATTCCAATAATGGTGCCTGCGGCTAGAGTAATACTCTTTAAGTCGCTGTTATCCACCTCTATTGGAATGGTGTCATGTTATATGTTGACTAATGGAGTTGGGTTTACCCCCAACCCTTGCTGTTGGAGAGAAGCATTTAGATGTATATAAGCATCAGGGTTTTTCAATTTTTGTCCTCTTTTAACTTTCACTTCCAGGGAGAATTGTCGGGTCCTTTCTGAGATGGTGACTTCCTCTTTAATCTGAATTTCAACTGCATAAGGTAGCAATTGAGCTGACCTAAATGCTTTTTCTGGATCATCAAAGCCCATGGGATTATCCGCTAATCGGGACCAAGCTTTGAAGTTTATTAGGTCCAAACTAATGGCAAAGCGATTGAGAATGTCACTGCCTAAGTAAAAGGCGGCAGTGACGTCTCGCACGACCCAACAATTATGGACTATGCTCTTGTTGCCAATGGAGATGTTGAGCATACACCTGCTTGGCAGGAGCTGTTTGGAATTATGTGCTTCCAGGTCCATTTCCCATTTGTCTATCAGTTTGAATGTGGGAATGGCTGGATCTTTTGGGAGTTGGCGGAACATGGCTTCGCTGATGAAGCTCTTACCGTTGTTCACACACACTCGAGCGAGAACAGAGTCCTTCCCATCATTTAACTGAACAGGGATGAACAACTGCTCTCCAATTTGCTGAATATCAGCCAGGCTCTGAGCTGATTTCACATCTTTCTGGACTATGGGAGTGGGAATTTCTGATTGTGGATTGGTGAAGAATTTCAGAGTGTTTCCTTCCAGTGTGGAATACCACCTTAAACTGGAAGGAAGGTTGATTTTCAGAAATAGAGAGGACCCCCCCATCACCAGTCTGTTGTCCTACTGCTATTACTGTCACGTCTGGAATTTGGTTATTCTGGAAGTGGAATTCTACTTGGTCAGATTTTTGTTCAACCATGTGGCAGGTGCCGTTTAAACTGACATGGTTGACACTCTGTTTTAATTTTCTTGGTCGGCTAGTCTGGGTCCAGAGGACCTTATTTACACAATCTATTAGGGGTGACAACCTTCTCAGGAGGTCGTTCCCTAGTAAACAAGGAGTGCCCTCTGGAGCCACGACTGTGACCGGGTGTTTCACCTTGTGTCGCCCAATTTTAATGTCCAAGTCTGCAGTCCCCTCAACGGGAATTTCCTTCCCGTCAAAGTTCTGAAGTTGTCCAGGAGGAGAGGTGAGAGGAATTTGGTAATTCTCCCCCCTTCCTGCATTTAGTTCCTCAAAGGCCCTTTTGGACAGAAGGGTAGCTTGGGATCCAGTGTCCACCAGTGCCAAAATTGTACCCTGCCCCTGTACTTGTACCGGGGCATAGTATCTTCCCTCCTTCTCCTCAAGGGGGCACAGATAATGCACATTTTTGGACAACTGGTGGGCTAACCTTCTGGTTTTGGACATTGCAAGAGAAGAGATTTGGGCAGAATTCTGTGGAGAGTCTTGGGAATCTGAAAGAAAAAGTTGGCAACTGGAGATCAGAGCCATTGTGGGTTCCCCTGGTTCCGGTTCTGGGCCGCCCCCCCCTTTTTGGAGGCAGTCACCAGGATGGGTTTGAACCAAGGGATTTTGGTATTGTCGGTTCTGGGATGAGAATGGGCGGCGGTAGGTCAGTCTCCACATCTCCCCAGTCTGAATTGGCATCCCTTGGGACCCATTTTTCCTTGGGAGGAGTTCCCCCATCTCTGAAGGAGAAGATCCTTTTCCCAGGATCTTCTGAGGATCCCTCTCCCTCAAATTGGAAGATCTGTACCTCCTCCACAAAGTGGGTCTGTTTGGGTCCTTTGTTTCTCCTACCCCCCCTCTGCTCCGTGGGAGGCAGGCTTTCAGGGGCAGGAGATTTTGTTTCCGGTTCCTGGTTTTCCAGGGGCTGTTTACAAGTTGGGAAGGAAGCTTCCTCCAAGGCTTTACACCCCTGGGTTAGGTGCTTGGCTGGATCCCCCCCCCCTTGGGCTGGAGGAGTCCACACATAACCCAGGATTGGTCGGTTTCCCTTATAGCGGTGACTTACATAGTAAGGGGAGCGGGGGACCCCATTTGTGGGACTACCTCCTCGACTCCCTATCTGTGACTGGCCCGAGGGCCTTCTGGGCTGTGAATTATTTGGTGCAGGCAGGTTTTTAGGCCCCCCCATCTCCAAATCTAAAACGGGGGCCACCTTTACCTCTGCCACCTTGGCAGCAGCAGGGGTGCTGTTGGTTTTGGGGTTTTTCGGCGCATTATTTTTATTTTCGATAGGCTTCTGCACCTTATAGATCCGGGTAGCCTGTTCAATGACCCAGTCTAAAGATCTTTTCTCATGAAAATCTCTCACGAGCTGGGTCATTATATATTTAGGGAGAGCATGGAAAAATGTATTGACAAACTCTTTGCTGTCTGTGCGCACCCTTCTGGTGGTCTGCGCAAAAGCACGCTTTAATTCTTGCACAAACTCTTGTGGGGCCTGATCCTCCCCACATTGCAAATTGTATGCTGCCTTGCGAGCCTCTTGAGGATTTCTGTGAACAGAAAAATGTTTCAAGATGGCCGCCTTATAGGTGGACCATCTTAAATGATTCTGGTCCTCCAGCCCCGCAAAGAAACTGGAGTATTCTGCGGAGAATGTCCATTTGACGTACTGGATGCAGCTACTGCTGTCCTTCAAATGGAAAGTCTCCATCATTTGCTCATAGAGCTCCAAGTGTTCCCAAACGGAATACTTGGTGTTCTTATGATAAGGCGTGATGACACTCCGTATTGCCTTTATTTGCTTCAATGGGTCCTTAAGCAAGGCCCTTTTTGCCTTATTGGCCTTTTTGGTTCGGGTAACCCTGGTCCATTCATCCTCTGACTCAGAGGCACTGCTCCCAGAGGTGCCCGTCTGATCTTCCAGGTTTTCCCGGATTCTGCGAGCCTGGGAATGGCTGGCAGAATGTGGGGACCTGGTCTCCTGTGTCCTGCGCTGTTCAGAGGAGTCTTCAGATTCCTCCTTGCTGCCAGGATTTGATGGGTACCCCCCCCCCCACTGACCTAACTGGGCAGAAGTTTTCAGGATGCCCTTAATGGGCCTACTCTCCTGGGGTTCCCCACTAAATTGCACTGTGCTTGGGTGCCCATACCCGGATGCCCGCCCCTCCATTCCTGGGAGGTCCTGGCCTATGAGCCCCATACTTCTGGTTGGATAGTAATCTGCCAACCCCGTGGCCCTGGGCTCATGTGCGCAAGGGGACATGGGGGTGACAGAGTCCAGGGACTGAGAGATATGAAGGTCTCTGGTACTAGGGCTCCTGAGGTTATGCTCAGGAGTCTCCCTTTCCCAGCGCACCTCGTCTCTATCAGCCCCTCCTCCCTGTTGCAATGCAAGAGCCTGCGCTTTCAGTTCCTCAGTTAAGGCCTTACTAGACTCTATCAGTCTCTCCTGCATCACTACCTGTTGCTGGAGCCTATCATTGTGCTGACAGAGAGCCTCATTTTCTCTCTGTGCCTCCTGATTGGTCCTGGAGTACTGGGCCAGTCTCTGCTGCAGGAGGGTTACCTCCTCAGTCCCATCCCTACTGACCTGCTCCTTTCTTGCCAGAGCATCCTCCACCCTCCTGGTGTGCTCTAACAAGTTCTGGTGTTCTTTTTGGAGGTCACCCAGTCCCTGGAGGGCCAGGTGATTTTCTTCCATTTTCCTTTTTAAGTGGCAGACTTCCTGGTCTAAGGTATCCCTTTCCTGACTAAGAGCCTGCATCTGTGCCGCCAGGTCGTCCCTTTGCCTTTGGAAGGCACCAGCTTTCTGGCGCTCCTGGTCAAACTCTGCCTGGGTATCCAGGTCTTTCAAAATCAGTTTATTGCTTTCTGCCTTCTCCCTATCTAGGTGGCTTTGCAGGGTGACTACCTGCTCAGCACATGCCCTATTGAAGTCTAACTGTTGCTCCAGCTTTTTCTGGCTCTGCAGTAGGGAGTCCAAACCTTCTTGGTACTCCTTCTGCAAGGCCAGAAATCTGGTATCCTGGTCAGCCTTTTCCTGTTGCAGCACATCCATGTCCTCCTTTATTTTAGTGATGTACCGTCTGCTGTCATTTTCTGACTCCTGGCTCCTGAGCAGCCTCTGCTCAGAAGAGTCCAGATCAGATTGGGCCTTCTCTAACGCCATCTGTTGCCTATTTGCCAGATCCTGGCCTTCAGCACATTTGTCCTGCATGTCTCCCATATATAGGTACAAGTATGCCGCTATCCTGGCAATATTATTATGTTCATCTTTGGCTTTAGGGGCCATATATAGTTCACTCAGGGCAACATGTAATGGACCCTGATCTCTCCATATGTCTGACCCTGTTTCAGTGACCTGTTGCGCAATGGCCTGCAACCAGACCGTTTGGTCCTGGTGAGTCCACTCACCTCTCACAAATAGCTTATGTAAGAGGTGCTCCCTCGCTATTTTCATGTCTACCAAGGTCGTCATTCTAGAGATTGATCTCTGTCCTGACTTAGAGAAATTAGTATTTTATTTTTGCAAAACAGACCTTTTCCTTAGAGTGTCCCTTTGAAGAGTGCTTTACAGCGTAAAACAGCATGGTGATCCGACCGGATGTGCAGCCTTTGAAGTCAGCTGAGTCAAATTCCTTTGTCAGCAACTGCACTCAGTTCTCCTGTCAGAGTTTAGACCGCTAGCGCCACCTTGGGTATTTTGTTGGTACTGCATCCATTTTTGGGATCTTCCTTGGATTAATGCATTCCAAACAGGAATGGTTCTTACATGGTAGTAAATAATCCTTGCTTAACATTGTTTTGATGGGGCTCCTTCCAGTAAAATGGTTATGTGGAACCCCACAAAAGGGTTGAATCTTTAAAGTGGTCCTATGAGCCACGATTTCAGCAACTTTTTGACATCAGTAACAGTGGATTTTTTTTTAACAAAGATCTTTCTTTACACTGGTGGGTGGCAAGTTAGGTAACCATTTTGGTGTGCGCACAAACTGCGTGGTTCTCCTGGATTCTGGCGCACATGTGGGCTTTTTGGCCATCTTGGATTTTCTAAGCCCACAGCACCAAATGTGGCAGCATGATAGCTCAAACGTGGGTCAGGACACCCAACAACTGGTCTTTGCCAGATAGAATATAGTTAGCTTAATAAAAGTATTTTCCCGATTACGTCTGGTTTGCAATTATAATAAAAAGATTTTAAGAAGTCTTGTCTATGATTCAGGCCTTTGGCAGTTAAGAGTGGAGGAGATGATTACTGCTGCACTCTCTCCATTAGCTCCCTTAAGTTTGCAGTAAACTGAGACGAGGGTGGAGAGCGCCGTGAGGGCAAAACAGAAATGCAGGTTGAGTGTGCTTTCATTGAACATGGTAACTTAAATAGCTAGGTTTGCTACAAAAGTGTCCATTTAATTAGCAAATCTCCAGAATTGCATAGCAAATTGCTATGCGACACTGCTTATTTTATGCCTTGGAAGTCAACAACCAAGTTGGCAGATGATGGGCATTGAGGTTGGTTGATAGACCCATATGAGTAGTACATCATTGTATCTTGGTCATGCACCCGGACCCCATTAATCCACTTATGTGCCTCTGGAGGGACATGTCTTAGGAATTCCCAGTGCAAATCATCCCCCAGTTCTGCTGATGGTTTAGAAGCTGAAAAGCAGAAGATATGTGCCTATCCTTGGGATTAAACGTAGGATGGTAAAGAAGGCTGGTGAAGGGCTGAGGGCCCACCTCAAGCTAGTGGATTCTGAACTGGAGGAGGTATACAGGGGATTGCCAGACCACCCCACCTGCATCCCTGCACTCAGGCAGGAGGCAGTCATAGGGATAGTACATTATTTTCTACCCCAGCATGGGGCCAGCTCAATCACTCACTGGCCACCCAGCAGGACTAGGGCCCCAGAAAAAAAGACACTGGGACAGGCACCATCACCTCACCCCACATTACTCCAGGACAAGGAGAGGGGAAGTTCAAGGGGACATGTGTGAGGGACTCTGTCCTACATTTTGACTTTCTTTATGACAATCAAAAAAGGTGCCACACATTGCCCCTCCCCTTTTCCTCAAGCGGACTCATGAAGAGCACCTGAGATATGGAACTATATCCTCTTTCAAATGCTGTACATTATCTCGTTGAAGATGCACAGAAAAACAAAAACTGCTATGACTTTTTCTTTAGAACAAAACCCTCGAATGAGTGATGATTTCACACATTCACGAGATATAAACTGAATATCCATATATATAGGGGGAATTTTCTAAGATTTAAACTCAAGTAAGAAACTGAAACCTCGCTGTAATCCCAATGATGCCCAACTAGGAATGGAAAACCTGTAAAAAGTTATTCCGCTTATCCCAACTGACATTGCACCTACTAACATGTTTCAGAATGCACATCAACCATTAAGACATTCCATAATTATACTTGACACACCTTACATTAGCCTATTTTGGCGACCAAGTATTGTTGGAGAGGGTTCTGTGGATGGCTTTAATGTATGTCGATAGGTGTCGAGTGGCGACTGTACAAATGACACTCAGTAGAGGTTCTAACACACCATGTGTACATAGCTGCTGTATTATTTAAATGCATGTTCAAAACTGTCAGAAGGCTATTTAAAAGCTTGTAAGCAATGTTCTTTTAAATTTCAGCTGTTATGGAATACAAATAGTAATATGTTCCAAAGTATAAAAGTGCATAGTTACTGAATAATTTAACTGGCCGTTACAAGATAGAAAAGACACATTACATACAATGCAAAGGTTATATCCAGATGACGCTGATTAAAGAGATTCTTGACTACCAAAGGAAATCAAAAGAGCAAAAGAACTAGTGCACGGAATTGCCGAATATGGAAAGGTATCTGAAAGGTTATACACAGAACCAGTAGCTTATAGATTATAGAGTAGGAGATCCGATCCGATCAAAGGGTAGTTTAGATATTTGCAAGACACAGATTTTATGTTGTCAGGACTGGGACAATCCAGCCGAATTTTTCCTAAAGGGCGAATCTAGAAAGGATTGAACCCTAAAAATTAGGTCATTGAATTCTTCAATTGTTTCAATAACTATCACATTAATGGCATTTGGAATCGGAGCAGCCAGTGTAAAGCATAAAAGTAATATAGAAATAATTATTTAAAAAGTAGATTCATTATTAAATCAGCAACTGAAAAACTTCTGGAATATTGGAGAAGCTTTGCTGTCTAAATAGCTACAGAGAGTGTACATAATGTGTAGTCCACCTTGCCCCTCCTCCCCCAGCATGTTAGGCAGATGTGCAAGTCTCAAAACCTAGTTAACAATGCCACCAACTTAAATTGTTTCATCCTCTATTCTTGGCTCACAAAACAGAGTATCAGACAGGGCCATCCTTTGCCCGGATTTAATTTGGTCCACTCATTGGGCCGGGAGGATAGCTCAGGGGAAACACATTTGTCTTGGAAGCAAGACGATGCATAGCAACACAGGTTGGGATCCCTGTATTGTGCTTAGAAACTGGTTTCCAGCATTAAGCGCCTTATAAAAGAACAATTTTAATTATAATTTTACATAAAAACATAGGGAACTACAGAGGAATGATGTGACATGCGAAGCAGAGCACCTGATTCTGGGATAGATGTTGCTCCTAAATATTTACAGGCCTTGTAGTCTTGGCATCTGATGTTCCCCACCATGACTTCCTTCCCGTTGATCATTGGACACCAGTGGGCCTGATTCACAAAGCGATTTTTAATAGGAAAATCCCATTAAAACACTGTGAATCAGGCCCTAATGTGGTTCAGTACACCAGTCAGGGATGATTGCGGCTTTCCTGAGGCTCCATAGCCATCCCCTTGTCACACGCAAAACTTAACTTTGTTCCTTGCTGTCTCAATTTTTTTTTTTTTTAAGAGGTGACCAGATTTTCTGCCAAATTATCCTGGTGACTAGTGTTCCCCACTAGGAATTCCTTCCTGGTGGCTGGATACCTCTGTGACTGGCCACCCTGCCATATAAGACTGTGACTCCCTCGTGGCTCACCACAACTTATCTCAGCATGACCATGCTATTGCAACCTAAATATTTAAAACATACCTTTTGTATCTTTTTTTGTGATTTAAAATCTTTCACAGAAACTATTTCTATGACTTCCTTTTATAGGGAAATGTCCTGCCACCGCAAGCCTTCTCTTTGTTCAGCAGCAACAACGATCCATTTTATTTCATATTTAACATTACTCTTTTGATGGAAGTTTTCTGTACCGCTGGTATTCACCATCCACTTTTAACTTTGTTCATTCCTTAAATGTAATGTGATGTGATTTCATGTAAAGTGTCTTGTGTAGCATAACTTCTACCATTTTGGTGGTTTCTCGGTGGGGAAGCATTCAATGTTTATTATGCAATCATGTTTCTAAAACAAAATTTACTGGACACTGAAATGGTATGGACTTAGTTTGCAGAAATCTCAACATCTCAACTCCCCATCAGCATTATTTTATATGCTTCCTACACTTTTAAGCCATGTCTTGTGTTCCTTCCCAAACCCCTTGTCTCTGTCCCCTAATACATGCCAAACACACCTTTTTCTGAAGGTATATTTTTGGACTGCGGTGTCCATCATGTCCTTGCTATTCTTTCTATTCTATTTGCTTTTCCTACTTCAGGTATTCATTTTACAAAGATTGCAAGGCTGAAAGTACATAATAAAATGAAACAAACAAGAGGGTATCAATTGGCAAACCATGCAGATACTCACACTATGTGCCTAATTCACAGAGCGTTTTCCAATGGGGTTTTGCCATTATAAAACCTTTTGGTGAAGTAGGCCTTATGTATTCTCAATTCATTGGTTGTAGTTGTCATGCCTAAACAGGAATTGTTAGACAGATCTAAAGGGAGGAGTATTTTGTGCTTGAAAATCCACTGAATAACTTATAACCACCAATATTTTCACAGCGTTACTTTTCAACATTCGTACTCAGGAAAAACCATATCGTTTTCAGGGAATTTTTATTAAATTAATTTTATTTTAAAATATTTTGTCTTAGATAAGAAAACAAGAATAGTTCAGAAATGCAATTTTTTTTTGCCTACTTTATTAGGTCAATGTAACAGCTGCAAAGCACCAAGCAACAATAAATGTAATTCAATATCAAACAATTTTGTTATTAAGTTTTTTTTAATAACAAAACGCTCCTAATATTTCTGCACAGCAGAAGCACACATTGTAAAGCTTAAATATTCATGCTCGTGTAATTTATTTGGCATTAGAATAACGGTTATTGAAAAATGATTTAGGCCATAAATGTTATAAATTTCTAAACAAACAAACACACTCAATAATCATTTCCTATTTTTCCAATTATCAATTTGTTATTCACAGTTCCATTATGTACAGCCATTTCTAAAATACATGGTACATAACACACCGATAAATGTGTAGTTCTTAAAATTGCAGCAGCAATAATTTCATGACAAAAAGACATTTCCAAAGTTTTAGCTCGGTGCAGGGCTAATTTTCAAACAAGTCAATATCAAAAGTTAGAAAAGGAACACCATATATAAAACACTATATAATATTAGTAAATATTGAGTATCAAATACATCAATTATATTAGTACACGGCCATACAGTGCCAAAGTATAATTAATAATCACATCTACTAGTGTGAAGACGTACTAATAGGATGTCCGGGAGCCCTATTTACAAAAGATGCTTGCCATAAGCACAGAATGTAAACTATCCATTCCTAAACTGGACCCTATTTATTTTTCTGTATGTTTTAACACTTTTATTTTGTAGAAAAGTCAACATTCAAATGTTTGGCGTTCAATCACAAGAGAAAAGCCTGTGGTAACACCAGTAGCTACACACATGGTGCCATCTTCACATTGCTATCGATTAGCAATCAATGGTTTAAATGTGAACCTATTACAGCTAATTACCCTTAAAAACTCATGGATTCTTGGTGAAAATCCAAATGCAAGTGGTTAAATATTACAAGCAGACAGCCTAAAACAGACGAACTGGGCATATTAGGCAAGCAAATAAGGCACTTTTCTGTTAGAGGACATCATAAAAGTTGGGCTGCTATATTTGTTTTAACATAAAACACGAGAGGGAACTCAAATTGAAGTAAGCATAGCAATGTCCTTTTATTTTTGTAATTGAAAAAATATTGATTTCACTATGTTCGCTAAAATAGTTTGAAGTCATGATTTGTGTTAAGCGCATCTTTAAGATGTGTAATTATGATAGGAAAGGGTTTCTGAAATGCATTGCACTAGCATTGAATACATTACACCACCACTGTAGGAGGTGCAGTAGTTGAAGATCATGACAGAAATGTAAGAAAATAGTTTAAAATGTAAACAGGTCTCGCAGATTCTCAAAAAAGTCAAGGTTCCGACTGATTGCAAGAGCCTACTGCAGATCTGCCTCCCCATCACCCTATCAATGGGGGAACGCACACACATGTCTCTCGTGACAGCTCCAAGCCACACATTCTTTCATGAATTGGAAGGCGTCAAGTATTTACATGTCCCAGTGTTCATTTTAACCATTCCCTTCAACAATTTAATTGCATCAAATAATGATAAGCTTTGGTTTAAAAAAACATGCATATACAAGGGATTATTGACTTGAAAAAGTACTCCTTTGCACTTTTTAAACTGACATCATCTCATAGATAAATAGGAACATTAAAGGTCCATTTCTTCTACTGAGTCCTGGTGTGAACATTCTGCTTATTCAAAATCTTCTTCAGAGAGTTGTTCATGAGAAAGGGCTTTTCTGGGGATCCGTCATTCCTTTCTAAATCTTCCACTATTAGGAGAAATAGCACACGATGAATCACAGAGTAACTAACGCAGAGTACCTAGCATGTTGATGCTATCAATGGTTCAGTTCTCTGCACTGCAGCGCTGCGGGATGCCTTAACACTCATTTCATATTCAGGTTCAGGTGGTGGGCTTTGATGCTCACCATGTTGTGAGAATATCAGTTCTGCAAAAGGACTAGCCCTTGTGTGTCTTAAATATTTCTCCTGATTGCTTCACAGTAAAAAGCCAGATTAAAAAAGGCTTCACATTACTACAATAAAATAAGGAGCCTGTGCACATTCTATGGAGGTCTCTTAGTTTTGCAAATGTTGTACTAACATGAGAAATATTAGTTCCTCCCCTTGCATATCAATGCATTTAGTGTCTACATTGTTATGACCACAAATGCACAGGTGTTAGAAAAATATATAGGGATATATTCATTATATGATGAATATATATACAATATATGAATACATTTTTTAGGTTCACAGACAACCCTTGCACATGCAGTGGCATGCATACTGGGCCTCATTACACGGTAGGCGGTAAGGGATTACCGGCACCGGTAATCCCTTACCGCCCTACTACGGGGTCCCTTAGCGGGTCCGTCCCCTAACGCCTGGTTCATTATGGAAGGGGCCCGCTAAGGGACTTCAGAGCTAATAACGGTACCGCAACTTGCGGTACCGTTATTAGCTCCTTCCCCATTCACATTTGAGCCCTATTGGGGCTCGAATGGGGAATGGTTCCTGGAATGGGGATTTACCGGGTCCTCCAGGGTCGGAATGACCCTGGTAAGTCCCTATTCCGGGGACACGGACCTGGAATGCGGTAAAGGGGTAGCCATGGCGCTAATAGCGCCATGGCTACCGCCTACCGTGTAATGAGGCCCACTGCCTCAAAAGGAGGAGAGTGCTGGGAGAAAGGAAGGGATGGAAAGGAAGAGAACTGTGTTGTTTTATACATTTGTGTACAGGCTTTTGGTGTACACATTGACACTGATCATTCATAAAGTATGCACGAGTAAGGAAATGTTAGACAACCCAGGGCTCTGCAAATTAGTCTGGAGAATCCATGGGTGCTGGCCAAAACGTACCGGGGATAGTTTAGAAGGTTATTAGAGGTATTTCCTGAAGAGAAACACAACATTTGGAGTTTCAGCTGGTTTCATTTTTCTACAAATTCTTCCAGAAGGGCAAACAGTTTGCAATGCAAAGTCCCCATGTACTTTCAGCGTGACATGAACGCAGAACTGTGATTGATACCAGCTGTTTTTTGTTGAACAATTGAATCATTTTGAATTCACAGTTGCACTGGTATAATGTACCTCAGGAGTAAATCATATCAGGTGTGTCCTGAAATGATTTCTGATTGGTGCAGTTGTTTTGATTCTGCATGATAAACCATGCCAGTTGATCCTGGTTGAAAGTGGTTTTCTTCCTGCTCATATAGTTGACAGACATGCATTTCTTGCACTGGATAGCATGCATTACATGTTCTGTTTTTTTCACCTAAAGTAATCTTTTGGCATGGCTAGTTGCTGCAATAAAGGTGTGTCCACACATTTATATACACTTTTTACATTTGTTTCTGCCACATGTGGTGGTCCCCATCCTAGTCCATTTCAAAGGTGTGAGTAATACCGTTCCTCGCCAGTAGTTCAAAGATTCCGGAACTGTTTTTAGGCTGCGATTGGTGGGAGTAGCAAGATGCTCCTATGTTTGCATAGATCTGTAATGATATGGCAAAAGGGGGTGACGATGTATGCTGTGGATACAGTAGCCACTTGCATCACATGTACCACCCCCCGAATACCCCAATCTGCCAAACTGTCTCCTTCTACTCTCCTCCCAGCGCCCTGCAGTCGCAAACCTTGCTCAATTCCTTCATTACACACTCACGCTGTGCTGTCTCATCCTTCTGCTCCTTCACCCTCTATGCTGTCCAATTCTCCTTCTATTCAGGCCTTCGAGAAACACACCCAGTCTCTCCTGAAATCTACTGTCAGATCACCCCACCCCCCCGCCCTACATTTCAACTAAATCCACATCTGTAAATAATTGGATTCCATGTATTTTATCAATGTGCTTCTCTCTGCTACACCCACCACTCTTTGTTCTCAAACTTGCCCCTATTACACCCGTCTCACGTGATATCCAACTCTCTCTCCATTCACTGTCAAGCACCTCATGTACATTACTTATGTTCGAAGTAGCATGTTTGCTATGTCTAAATAACTAAATATACATAAATACACAGGTTAGCAACCCCTGTTATTCCAGTGGCATATTTAATTTCTACGCTGGCAGAGGGACCTTGTTGAAGCTTCTCATTACATAGAAAATGTAATTTGTGGTTAGATTTCCTCTAAAAGAAAAGCTGTAGTGGCACCCAGGAAAATATTGCTGGTGTAATAAGAGTTAAATCCAGCATTGGCTTTGCTCGGGCCTGCCAGGGCTCAGGCTGATAACGACCGAGCACACCCAAGAGTGTTAATGGAGATAATAGCCTCTGAGGTGGGCCATTACCAGTCAGTACAGCCCACCTTAGGTGCCAATATTGCTACCTTGTACTAGTGGGCTATTGCCAGGTAATATGACCCGCCTCAGATGCCATTAGTGCCTAATCAACAATTCCAGAACTAAATAAGGCACCACCATATATGGCAACACAAAAGTGAAAATCTTGCATATATGTGAGGACATACAATGTCACAGCCACTCTCAAAACGTTCATAAAAGTGCATCAGGAAAAAATGCTTTTTTCCCATTTAAGAACTGCCCATTCAACAAAAGAATATGCAATATCAGGCAAGAGCCTGTCAATTGAGAATGATTGAAACTTTTCACACTTTAACAGGGCTCAACCATTTTGCTTTCAGACCCTATATTAAAAATGTGGGAGTACTGACCATAGCATTCTGAAATTAAAAACATTTCTAGTTTAATTTGCAATGTATTGTGTTCTTTTTAGTAACAGCCCAAACATTTCTGCACCCCTATGTTGTGACTAGTTTGCAGCCACCCTAGGGGAATTGATTTTCACTTCATCAACCATCTATAAAAAGTCTATGCTTAAAACAAATGTTCTTCAAACCAGCGTTACCTTCAGTCACACACTTTACATTCTTTTTACTTACTCGTTGCAGTTTTGCAACAAAGGTTGCAGATTTTCATCAATTCAATTAACCCCTACCTGTGGAAGCTCTCTCTGTGGACATACGATATCAAATGCCTTTTTAACATCTGTAAATAACTGCTGTTCCAAATAAAGCTATCACATTTCCATAGATTTTTTTGTGCCAAGTAAAGATTATAGGGTTCATTGTGAGTTTGGTAGTAAGTTGGTGGTAAATCTGCCAACTTACTGCCAACCTGTTTACTGTTACCATCACTCAGTTCTGTGGGCATTCCATTTGATTACAAGTGGTGGAAGGGACGTGTTAATCCCCATTCTTGAAGGCCATAGGCCTCCATGGAGAGTTGGTGGAATTACCACAAGTGGTAATTGTGCTCCAGTAATTTTGCCACTTTTTTTACCTTAAAGTGGAGGATTTACCTCCAGCATCCTCCGCTTCAAGGTTAAGGTTGGAAGTCGGTGTGCGGTTAAAATTGTGTTAATCCTGTTACCCAAAAAAAGTGACAGTAATGGAACTTACAATGAGCACAGTTTTCTTTGTTCATCATCCACAATGAAAAGGATTGAAATGAACCATTTAATTTAAAAGGATTGTAGAGTGCATCCTTTCAGCGCTATTGCTTTGCTTATTCACAGTTATCTTAGCTGCTTTGATAAAGAGGATGGCTTTTCAGTGGTTCCCATAAAAAAAACTTTGCTATCATTTGAAATCTAGGCATATCAACAAGGAGCACGTTTACTATATAATAATCAAGTTATTGAATTCTATATCTAAAAACAACTGCACGTAAATGATGTCTGTAGGAAAACTTTCAGTCCAAGTAGCACTTTCTACCACTGGTGAAAGCGTTATTACCTTCACAGTTACTCCTCTCTCATTTGATGAATACAGTTCTAATACAGTAAGACTTTGTCAGACTTTTTCTAAGAGACTTTCTTTTCATATTCCCTCTGATTTGCTCTGTTTTATGTGTGCCTATCCACTAAGGGCCTGATTGATGGAATTTTTAGCATAGTGCAAAGAGAAACAAACTGTAATCTTGAAGTACAGAGTCCCTTTGCACTGCAGAAGTAGTCTTTGCACGTGAATTGGACCCATTTAGCGCAGGGCATTGATTACTTGTAGAGTGTAAAGTGACTTTGCACCACTCTGTGAATCCGGGTGTTTATTATCAGTGCAAAGTCACTTTGCAACAGTTCAAGGTCACTTTGTTCAACGGTAGTAAACATTCCATGAACTAGGCCCTAAATGAATTCACAGTTCAACACAATGGGCCACATTACAACTCCGGCGGTAGCCGTGCCAGCAAAACCGGCACGGCTGCCACCAGATTCGCATTTTTACTGTCACCCATGAATTGGCAAGAACCGGGTCATGCCGAGTTCGGTGGACCTGGTAATTGCCCATTTGTGGGTGCCTGCAATAAGGGACTCATCCTCCCCATTCGGCCCCATAAGGCTGAATGGGACGTCGGATGCACCGGCACCATTCAGAATGGTGCCGGTGCATCCGACGTGCTGTGCACGCGTGTGCCGCTCTGTCCGCCATGTCAGACCTGGCACAGCTCGTAGTATGGTGGTCCGATAGTTCCCGGACCGCCATGCTTATAATGAAGCCCAATGTTCTGAGTTCATATTTACAAAATTGTAACATAGGACCTTCCTAACCAATTTTCAGTGACGTTTCATCTAAAAGGTGTGTAATTTCCTGCATTGTATTGTAGACTGGTTCCTGATTTATATTTAATTATTGTAATAAATCCAAGCCCCTTCATCATCATTGGCTTGGATATTAACTCCGAAAGAAAACCAGCTTCATAATTAGACACAAAGATTTGGACCGGATCAAATCGGGAGATGCCCGGAGCATCTCAGATTTGCTCCTACAATCTTACACCTGATTCAGAAATCCTAAAACTTGAGCAAATCCAGAGCTGTCTGGGGTGTCCCTGAGATGTCGTTGAGGAAATCCTTTTGAAACACATTTGCGCATGAGCACCTTACAGTTGCTCCAGGTGTGCTCTACTTTTATTCATGCGTGCATGAGATTTGAAATGTCACACCTAGCTGGGAATCAACCGAGTGGTGTACAAAGGTGCCCCACCCAGAGGGTTACAAGCAGAGCGTAGGGAAAGAGGAGGAGCTGGGAGGAGTACGTGAAGCAGGACCACAAACGGGGGGATAAACAGATCTGAATAGAGCGATGAGTCAAATCTTTGTGAATCGGGCCCTTAGGGCCTCATCACGAATTGGGCTGTATTCCCGGCTGTAATACCGCCAACTGTAATAGCCTTAGCTCTGACTGGTCCTGTGGTATTACCACCTGATCACGGGTTGGCCTTAACGGTAAATCCCCATTCCTGATTGGGTCCATTGGATCCAATAGGGAATTTTCAGTGCTAATACTGCGGGCTAATACAGCAGCTGGGATTTTCACCTCCAGAAAAAAGCTGGAGGTAAACCAGCCGATTGAGGACCCAACTCGTGATCGGGCCAGCCCTTAAATGTGGCGGTAATACCGTTACCACCGCATTTTAGGGCTACAGCCCAACTCGTGATGAGGCATGCTAGCAAAATAATCACACCAGTTTGGATAATAACCTGTAAATGGGCAGGTGGCAAAAATGACATTTTCAAAAACATAAAATCTATGCTAACCCCAACAACTCTTGTTTTAAATGTATTTGCCTTCTTGTTTTTGTTCTCACTTTTAATCGTCTCCCTTGTGCAGCGTCTTTGGGCATAACATCCCAGCGGCCTTGTTCTTGCGTTGCACTGTTTTAAATAAAGTCCTGCTAACCACATATGAACCTTTTGAATAACAGTAGTTTCCAATTGCTGCGAGCCAGAATATCTTGTTACAATGCAGCCGTAGCACCAGTTTCTTCCCAAGTGTGTGTGCCTTGAGCATATTACACCAAACATGGTTGTATGGCTAGTTAGGTTACACAATAGTGCTTTTAAAAAAATGCATGAAAATCTTTTATAAATGCACATTTATCAAAAGACACATTATCAAAAGTGCTGCGTCTCGAAACAGCACCCAGCACTGTCAAACATCTTCAAATGTTATTAGCAAGAGATAGAAAACGCTCCACGATGGTCATTTCCACTTCCATAGGCACTATACGCTATCATACTTTTTCACAATCCTTGCAAGTAAGCATCTCTCTCATTGGCTGGGAGGTCTATCCATTGGCAACGACTTGGATACACACACAGTACAAAGTTAGCATTATCCCAAGGCCTGTCTTTAGTTTTGCTAGTCCACACCACAGATACTGCTTGCATGATAAACCCTTCTCCAGATTAAAGCATTCTGCACTTTTATTTAGCTGCCTTCTTGGGACTTTTCTCCTTTTTCTCCAGTATTCTGTGGAGGTTGGGTGACATGAAGTAGGGCTTGGAGGCCGAGCCATCGTTTCTTTCCAGATCTTCACCTGGAGACGTGGCAGTAGTGTGTTGGAAAAGCAGCAAGCGACAGCAACCAGAAGCAAAGGGTGGAGAGAGGAAAGGACAGAGAGGAGCAGAAGAATCAGAATTAGAAAACCTCCCACAGAATGATTTTTCAGGTTTATTTAAAAAGATCACTGCTGGACACTGCGATAAGGATTTGCGCTTGCGATCCGCGCTTGCGGTCCGAACAGAGCGTGTGCAGGAAACAGACAGTGGCAATAGAGTAGGAGTCAACATGAAGGCACATTTTGAGTAGCGGGCAAATCCTTTATCACACAAAAAGCCATTCTCTTGAAATAGTCCCACATGCAATGGCCCAAAAATAAAAAAGTAACTTTCATTAACTTAAACGGCACATTATTACTGTGCTGGTGGGATCTCCACAATGGCCCCAACACAATTCTGAAATCCAAGCTGTGATGATTTAGTCAGTGATTACTGGGGTGGAATTCACTGGAGTAATTTCCACTGTGTGTTTAATGTGTGCTGAATGGAGTATGTTCTATACAGGGTTACGACTTGAACTGTTCCATCAGAAACACCATGCCACAGGCACATAGTGAACACGAGCCATTTCTGAAAAAACACCTGTTACAATATGGCTGGATGAAAAGGGCTTCTGCCCCAGGGACGTCACCTGGAGCCATGTACTGCCACGTGGAGACGTGTACTGCCAGGTTATAAGCAGTAAGGTAATATGAAATATGATTGTTCCTAGTTGTGCAATTATTATTTTTTCTGTATCACTATTTTCAACAAGTGGAGTAACCATGAAGTCAAGCCAGAAAGGGTGTAAGCACAATTCAAAGTGTACAAGCAGCATTTTCAAAGCTTTCTGGGTTTGCAAATTCATTTGCGCTATCAAAAAAGTACCGTTTTTGCAGGCATAATTCACAGTGAATCACAACAGTTAGCAAATGATGGTGTCGGTGCTTGCATATAGATTGTGACGCATGAGCATAATGTGCACGCACTCAACTGGATGGGTGGGCAGGGAATGGGCCTCCGATTACTCCACATACACCTGTGCAAAAAGGCAGGGACGTAGAAGTGGCCCATGGGCAGGCAGCCAGGCAACACAAAAATGGGACAAAACTGCATGCCCTTGTACAGCATGGCGATGTACACAAAAGAAGCAAATCAGATTTGGTACAGGGGCAAATTTACTGGCACGTTTTCTACTTTTTCTGACAATGCTTCACTTTTAACACCACTTTAGCCAATGAGAGGATTGTGTTTAAGGACACGTATATTTGATGGAAAATTCTGACCGATAGCACAGCCACGGTTGGCCTTTTCTCCTCTGATTATGAACTGCTGTGTGAAGCGATAGATCAGAAATTCATCACACTCGTGCAGGGGGAGGTACAGTAACCTGCCATACGTTCCTTGCACCCCACACATGCAGTGAATACGGGGGGGTCATGTTTTTGGGGCATGCATATGCCTTTATGCTATGCCCCATTTTCATTCATTCATTCATTTGTATGGTAGAGAGGAGGAGCGGAATGCAACTTGTGTTTCCATCGCCTCCCTTCCTCCCCACCATCCATGCCCCGGCATTCATTTTTATGCCAGCCCAAATGCTGGGGGGAACCCTATTGAGCACACAGGCTTTTTCTGACAGCATAACGCATGCAGATTCCTTAGGTCTCCATTGTGCACGCTGCCAATGCAATGCTGCCTATCATGTTTGCATGGCAGGCAGTGCTGACAATTACAATTATATACTGGCCACCATGCAAGCATGGCAGGCAGCATTTACTCATTTGCAGGCAGTGTGCAAATGTGAAGCAAAAAAAAGGTGGTGTACATGCGTGTGTGCCGCCATTTGCAAAGCACATTTGCACTCTGCAGTGTAAATTACCAAAATTTGGCGGTGGGGAGGCCACATAAATCTATTTCTACATGCAATGGCTTCCCACTGCCAAATTACTTATTGGAGCAAAATGAGCTCCCCGGTGATCAATGGCTTTGCACATATCTGGTATCACAAAATATATTTATTAATACACTATTAAGCAAACTTAAACATTGGTTATTCATATAGCATACCTCTTCCTTTGTAATCTCTTGACATCCACTCATCTAGACCACCACTCGTACCACTATTCAATCATACACTCATCAATTCATATCTATACACATTATGGGTTATTGGAGAACCCTGCAGCACTCATACAATCAAAACAATTCCTCACACCCATATCCACTATACATGGGTTTTCAAAAGCAAATCAAATAGCATTCTGCTTAATTAATCACATCAACATATGTTTCGGTCGTCTGGTGGGCACTACCAGGGACAAGGTTTTAGGGCGACCTTCTTCAGGATGGGTCAGTAATGTATGCAACCAAACCCCAGCGTGTCATCTGGCGGGGGATGAGCTTCAGTGGGGTGATATGACATGATATGATGGAGGTAGATTCGTTAGAGATCATTTGAATCCGTGAAAAGCGAACACTGTGTCAACGTTTTGGTTTACAAGCAAATCATGGGCACCTGAATACTGGAGAAATTTGGAAAAGGTTAAAGGAACATGCCGGCTTTTAGTCCTCTGCATTTTTCATAATGCTTCAATGTCTGTGCGTAGGTTGGGATTGGGACTTCCGAGACTAGTAACTTAGTTTTTAAAGAGTGACTGTATTCCTGCAACCTAAGTATTGAAAGCGAGACATGGAACCCTGGTCAGGCAGGCCTTAGGAGCAGAGTAGAGGTTTGCTGAAAGCATTGATTAAATGAGTCATCCAGGTGGTTGCAAAATAACAGTCTGTCTCATGCAACTCACGCAAATCAGGACGTTCTGGTTCAGCAACTCTTAAACATAACCCACAATATTCGTGCGGGCCCCAAGACCACAGTATTCATCAAACCGTGGCGTGTTTGCCATTCTGACAGACCTGCCCACCTAGTTATTGGACTTCGAGATATTATGCAATAACCAGCGAAGTTAACACCCTCCATCACCACATCAGTTGCTAGAAAAAGGTGTTCTAAAGAAGAAAAAAAATATAGACTTTCGCTCTTTGGCCTTCACATGTTTCAACTATTGCGGAGAACCTACCTATGGCAAAGATACTAATCCTTCAACAGCTAACTGAGAAATCTGAAAACATTGAGGGTTCGGTCATTCTATGCCCTTGAGCTTACTGGCCTGTAGACATGTGATGTTCACTGTATAATGGCAAATACATGTGAAGCTTCCAATACACATTGGTATATAAACTGCTATGTTACCTATAAGCCAGTATGTTCTTGTGTAATTTGACCTGAAAATTGGAAATTACAAGTAGTCGACATATAACAATGTATCATTTGTGCAAACAGCAGCAGGGCAATATCTGCAAGGAGACGTGTCAGAAAGTTGAGTGCTATCCACGAAGGAGCATAACATAGAAAGCTGTACAAGAAACTGTACAAGAAACTGAGTAAACAAAAAGGGCAAACAAGTAAACGGAATGTATTTCAGGATATGTCCAGATGAAGCAAAGAAACAGTCTTTATTGGAAATCTCATGGTGCTAACAGAGAAACAGACCTTTTGTAGTCCTCTGCGCATTCCTGGTGAATCTCTTGTTACTTGAGTACAAAGTGGGAGAACTGTTGCGCTCACTCCTGCAGGCTCCAGAGCATGGCTGTTTGATAAAGGCTTGCAGAACTTTGCCAAAATGTCCCCCAACTTGCAACTGGCAACGGTCTCTTTGGACCTCCACCTGGCTGTTACACTTGGCCACTGGCCACGTCCTTGCTGCCAACCAGCTCACTCTCCCACCTCCTCAATGCTCCAACATGGCCCAATTTCTTAGGGGAGTTGCTCAAGATCCTGCTCTGCTTTCTCCCTCCCACACGTCTCCTCATGCACCTCCTCAATGCCTTGCCACCTGCTCATACCTCCTCCCATCCCTGGATCACCTCTTCAGGGCACAAGGTTCACCTATCACTCCCCTAATGTTATCATGTTTCCTGACTTGACCCACTCTTCCACCTTGTATCCTGCCTATGATGTCTCTTCTCTTCTCTTCTCTTCTCTTCTCTTCTCTTCTCTTCTCTTCTCTTCTCTTCTCTTCTCTTCTCTTCTCTTCTCTTCTCTTCTCTTCTCTTCTCTTCTCTTCTCTCCTGCATGCTCTCTCAGCTCTGATAGCCACTCTTCAATTCACCTAAATACACTCTGCTTTTGATCCTGCCCTCCTTAGACTACCTTTCATCCTTCCAGGCTCCCTCCACAGGACTGGGCTCTGCTCAAGCATATGCATGTGTGGGTGATTACGACTATTGGACCGGAGTCCATGATCCTCAACTGCCTTTTCATTTCAATTCTTATTCTTTTGTGCAGGTCTCACACATTCCAAACTCCGAGAAGGCCAGTTTGCCATCTTTCTTGTGGATAACTTGCACGTGTTCATATGTGTGCAAGTTCTGGCTCTGTGAGCATAGCAGCCAGGGTGTCTGTGCTAATGGGAATTCGATCAATACTTGCCACGGTAGAGGGGCGCATATCTTCTGTATTAATAAGAGGGGGGGGAGGGTGAGCATTTCCATACCACACAAAAACTGCAGGTCCTGTGTTAAATGGACTGCACATCGTGCAACTCTATATGTGTTAATGAATTCCGTTATATATATTTTCTTAAAGGGCCAGAGGACTGTGGGCTGTACGGATGCTGACCTTGCAACCCTGTTGGTGTCCACTGAAGCACGTTGTATAGGTTTTCCTAATGCACCAGTGCCATGTGGGCTGTACATGTGGCTATCCCATCCGCTCTATTCATAATGAGGTGAAGGAAGTCAGGGGATCCTTCTCATACCGCTCCCGGGCACAGTATCACAATGCAGAGAGTGGCACCCTTGACAACCCTGCCCCGCAGTTTAAGGGTTAGGCTTTGGGAGTTAGTCACCAAAGATACATAATCAGGAGAAGCAAAGACTGATTTTCATGGTTGCTCAAGAATGTTCCATTGACTGTGCAATAGCACAATTACAGAGCTCATGATCCCTACTTTTCATTTCACAGACAGATACTGAGTTATCTGGTTATTTTGTTTGTAACAGATGTTCATCTTTTCAATCTAGATTCTCGTAAACATCATTTAAAGAGACAAAGTTTGTGGTCTGAACTTCACTTCACTGACTAGCTAGTGAGTTATTTTTAGTTTTTCATTAAACATCCAGTCCAGTCTGGTAGCAAAACATCTTCAAACGCAATTTCCAAGAAAAGGAATGTCAAGAGCACTAGACTAGTAAACACCATTACTCCTACTTCCCGTTCCCTTTCTGTTATAATGTATGTTCGCATGCTCTGGTGTTGTTCCAAACTCTCCGCAAGTTTGAGAACGACACCAGAGTGGATGAAATAAGAAGATGCCTCTGCGTACTACACCCCGTCCTAGGGGCTCTCTTTAAGAAAGTAAATCCAGTTTATCATACTGGCCCATGTGCTTTCATTATATAACAATTAGTGACGAGGATCGAGTGATGAAGTGCACACGGTGAGAGCCTCCAGGAACACTAACAGCTACCTGATAACGTGCGAAGAAGAAAAAGGCCGAGTACCACAAGAAAAGCGGAAATACCTGTCTCAGACAGCGGGAGCAGTACCATAACAGTCCAAGGCAGGTCCAAGAACAAGGTAAGTGACCCAAAAGGTAGAATCAGGGCAACCACTGAGCCGGTTGAAGCCGTGCATTATTCAAGTTCAGTCAGAACGTGCTCACAATGCCTGTACAGAGAAGTTAGAGGAAAGCATCTCACTATGTCTTCAAACATTGTGCACCCATTTGATCTGCCTCCCGTTGTCATAGTGATACATACACGGAGCACAGAAAGAGTGTTCACTGCTTCATCCAGCTCAATACTTTAAAGGGATTTACACCAATTGCACAAGAGAGACTGAACGTAAACACTGTAAATAAAACGTGCAACAAGCACAAGTCATTAAAATGCAGAATACACCTGCCCCTTGCCCATTTCTTTCCAAGCCCCACCACACCTTGGGATCAATGGGTGGACACATTTCAGGTGTATTTAAGGGCCATAGGCAGAGTCAAATTTAATGACAATCTTAAAGAGGCCACCTTATTAAATTGCATATGAGCTGAAGCACTCAGGATTTCTCGCACCATACCCAACCAGACAAGTAATGACGATGGAGAGGGCGACTCCACTGGTACCGGCAGCAATAGGCATTACGAAACTGCTCTCCATAAGCTTGCAACACACTTTGGAATTTAAACAAATGTGGTCCTTGAAAGATATCACTTCTTTTCTAGTTAACAAAACATGGGTGAATCAGTAGATGCATATATTGTGGGGTTAAGGGGACTCCTTACAACATGCAAATTCACAGGAGTTGCAGACAAATACCTAAGAGATCAACTAGTGCTCCACACTGCTGATCCCCACATTCAGCAAATATTATGGCAGGGGAAGGATCCTACATTAGATCAGGCAATAGAAATTGCCAGGACGATGGAATTGGGTGATAAATGTATGAGAGATGTGCAGCCCAAACATGAATTAATGGAAGTGAAGTGTGTGCATGTAGAAGGGGAGGAAGACAAGAAAGACCCTATAGTGGCATTAATAAGGAAAATGTCCATGGGGGCATCTAAGATAAGACCTCCAGATAGGGTCAAGAGAGAGAAGGATGCAATGCCCCCACTCAAATCAATAAAACACAATGTAGATGTTAAAGTAAACACCCCAATGGCGATAGGGAGTTTCCAGCAAATGCAGCAACGTGTTTCAAATGTGGTAACATTGGAGACTATGGGAGAATCTTCAGGGACAGCAGAGGCAGGGGAAGGATGGGCCCCAATTTCAGAGCGAGTGAGGATGGAAACTGTTCAAGCAGCGTCAATATCAAAGCTTTAGAAGAAATAGGTGGCCCAAGCAGTCGGCTGTCTATGTCAAATTGCAGAAAGGAACAAGAAGTGCAAAACTTGACAATCCGCTCTGAAGGGAAAAGAGACCCATGGGAGTGCATGAAAGTGGACACCATACCCATACTAGTAATGGTAGATACAGGTCTCCCATACCACAGTAGATGTGCACAACTATGAGAAAGAAATGAACGGACAACCTGAAGAATTGAGAGTCACCAACATCAGAGCCACAGGGTATGGCAAGAGTCCAATAAACATCACAGGATACAAGTGGATCCACTTAAACTTCAATGGCAGGGAAACATACTGCAAATTGTATGTGGCAAAGAACGGTCGTCGGTGGTAGGATGGGAGGGACAGGCAGCTCTATAAACAAAGGTTCTACCAGGTGAAGCAGCCCAAATACTATGAGTGTCTAGCCTAGATTTTAACTTCAATGAGGGTTTTGCAAAAATATTTCCGTTGGTGTTCAATGAAAAAAATTGGAATGCTTAGATGATTCAAACATAGAATTGTGTTGAAGACAGGTGACAGACCAATCGCAAACAAAGTAAGAATCAGCCCAGTTGGCAGAAAAGAGTAATTACAGAAGGAATTAACAAAACATTGTGAACAGAACATCATCGATCCCACTGAGTCATCCGAATATTTATGGCCCATTGTGATTGTACGTAAACCAGACATTTCTATAAGGATGTGTGTCGACTGTAGAGACCTTAATGCAAATATTTGGATAGACAGACATCCTCTTCCAAATATAACTCAAAATGTTAACTACCATGAAGCCTGCCAAATACTTTACTACGCTCGGCTTGCCATCAGCAAATCATCAAGTGGCGTAAGATGAGAGCTCAAAATATTTGACTTCATTTGTCACTCCTCTTGGAGCATTCAGATACCAACGCATGGCTTTCGGACTAGCATTCGCCGAAGTTGTTTTCCAGAGACTGGTGCAACAACATTTTAGTGGTCTTGATGGCATATATCTTTTCCAGGATGATATTCTATTTGCAACCATGACACAGGATGAACGCAGTGCCAATTTGTTAGGAGTATTAATTCAAGAAAAGGGACTCACATTGAGAATTGATAAATGGAGAATTAAAGTGAGAGAAGTGACATATTTAGGTCATACCATCAAATCCGACAAAAATAAAATGTATTTGAAACAATATCTAATATTCCAGCCCCCGCCAATAAAGATCAACTATGTAGTTTCTTCGGAATGGCGGAAAACTATTAGAAGTTTGTACCACATTACACAGACAGGGCACAAAACTTGAGGGCACTCCTTAAAAAGTTTCCAACGCTCTCGTGGTCTGAGGAATGCCAAGAGGAAATGGAGAACATAAAAAAGATGATAAATGAAGTGCCAACTCTCCGAATGTTTAGCACCATGACCTTAAACATCATCACTGTGGATGTCAGTAATGTTGGGTTGGGCGGAGTTCTCAAACAAGTCCAAGAGAATGGCATAGTGCCAATTACTTTTGCTTCAAGGGTATTAAAAGGGGCAAAGTTGAAGTATTCAACAATAGAAACTGAAGTGTGGGGTGTCAAATGGATCGTGGATCATTTCAGGAGTTTGATAAGGGATCTTCCAATAATTGTCAGAGCGGAACACAAACCGCTGATACATATTTTAAATTCTAAAAATCCTCACTTAATTTCTCCCAAGATACGAAGATGGATCCTTGATATAATGCAAATTAGCATAAAAGTAGTATACATGCCAGGTAAAATTAATATCATTGTGGATTGTTCTCCAGGCCGCCGTGGAACAATGAAGAACAAGATCAGAGCCAAATTGGGGGAGGAGATTTGGAATGCATCATTGCACACATTGAGCCAGGGATCTCAAAAGAGGAGTGGGCCCGAGCATCATCTGAGGATACTGAACACAACATTGCTGTGTCAGTCTATAGAGGAAGGTTGGGAGAAGGTTGATCATGCCTTTAAAGAATACTCACAAGTTCAGGATGAAATTGCTGAAGATCCGATGTGCGTTTTTAGAGGGGACTGAATGATTCCACCAGTGACTTTTAGAAAGAAGATCATGAATTTAGCCCATTAAGGGCATCTAGGTAGGAATCTTTCAAAAAGAAGACTTAGAGAGTGCTATTGGTGGCCGGGAATATGGACCGAAGACGAAGATTTAGTGAAGAACTGCCAGGCATGTGCAGTAAGTGGCAAGAGTAAAATAACTCAAGTCACACCTTTACAACCATCGGAGGTTCCAAACATGGTATGGAAAAAGCTAGCCGTAGATATCACAGGACCTTTTGAGACACTAGAGGCTCACAAAATATATATTGTAGTGCTAATGGATTATACTTCAAAATGGGTTGAATGGGGTATAATGGGGAACACAATAAGGATAGGAAAGATTGTGAGGTTTCTGGAAGATGTGTTCAATAGAGAAGGTGACCCACACGAAATTGTATCTGATAATGGAGCGCAGTTTCTGTCGCAAGGGATACAGGCGTTCCTGAAGGATCGAGCAATAGAACACAGAATTACTTTACTATATCATCCCATGGCCAGTGGATTAGCAGAAGGAAAGAATGGTTTTATAAAGAGCATAATCTTATTGGTGATGGCCAATTCATTACCGTGGAGGGATACACTTAAATAAGCACTCAATGCTTATAGAATGACTCCTCATTCCACGATGGAGGAAGAACCCTTCGTTATGATAAGGGGAAGAACAGCATCTAACAAGCTGAGACGACCATGGTTGTCTGTTAGACACAGGAAGAGAGATGACATTGTCAAAAGAGTAAAGAAAAAACAAAATAGATACACAGAGTATTATGACCACACCATGCATGCAAAGGAAGCCACATTTATGAAAGGAGATTGAGTGAGAGGGAACCCACCAAAGTCCCAAAGGGATTGTCCAAATTCATGGATGCTCAGAGAGCAGAAAAGTATCAGAGAAGTTCATGATTTTGGATGATGGAAGAAGGTGGTCATGTGGGAATGTCATGCAATCTACCTCCAAACATAGAAGACCAAATGATGTGACATTTGGCTCCAGGAGCAGAGGCTCAGATGGACAGAGATTGTCGGCAGATGCTGTAGGTCCAGCTGGACAGGTATTGTCGGCAGATGTCGTCAGAGTGAGGTCTTCAAGGAACAGAAGAATTGCTCCGAATATCAAGAGTAAGTATGTTTATTATTAACCGTATCCTTTTATCATTGATACCCGTTCTTGCCTCACCCCTCCTTTTCTTCCCCACTTCTCCCTTGTTTATCCCTTGGGGGGAGATGTTATGATGTATGTTCACATGCTCTGGCGTTGTTTCCGAACTATCGCGAGTTTGAGTACACAAGAGTGAGTGAAATAAGAATATGCCTCAGCGGACTACACCCCGTTCTTGGGGCTCTCTTTAATAAAGTAAATCCACCAAAAAGAACATCAAGGTGATCGATAAAATTCTGGAGCATTACAACTGCAAATATCTGGTATGGATCTGCGGCGACTTTAATGCTAGGATTAGCTCACTCCCATTGCATAAGATAAATAAAGTTGAGGATGTATCCAACAACAAACAAGGGATGCATTGGTATACCACCTTGCTACCGCATGGCTTGACGATGCTAAATGGGAACACTCTTAGTGACGCCAATATGGCTGCAACGAGAGTAGCTGGGTGCTCAGTTGCCACATTAGATTACATATTTGCAAATCACAAAGGAAAATAATATATTTATGACATGGGCATTTCGATCAGCGACCACTTGCCCATGTGTATATTACTATCACTTCCCACCGCTGTGAGTGTCAAGCAAGCGTGGGATAGTAATGGCCAGATCTATGTGAACAATGGCAATAATCGTATCCAATGGCATGCACGCAACTTAGATCTGGCAAACATAACGGCTAAACAAGCGCTCTTGAAGTTTATTGAGACATGCATGCTTGAAGAGGGTGACTCTGGTGCCATTGTGACCTCACTCGTCCCTGAAATGATGGAGGAGATTCAAAATCAAGTAATGTCCAGGCGGAAATACAAGTCAAACTTAGAAAGGTCTAATAAAAATATGCCTCATAATAGATATATCGATAAAGCCATTAGCACTGCAAAGAAAAATATGCATAGAGATATTGCTAATGTGATATATGACCCAGTGGCGGGCCCCCATAATGCTTTAATTACCTCTAGGATTAAAAAATGAAAAACAAATACCGTTGTTGGCTTAAACTCCATCAAAAAGGTCGCGAAATAGAGTGATGGCAGCGCATCGCCTCCATGACATGGGCAAATGACAGCTCGCGGATACGGGAGGTGATGCGTAGTGCCAAACCTCGAGACATCATGATAAATTGTATGTCTGAGGAAGTATGGAGTAACCACATTAATACAATTCTGGGTCACTCAGAATGTAACATCGAGCCCACTCAGTTTCCTGATGACGCATGGGTATGCAAGGCGTCAGTTCTTGATATCATTGTTATAATTGAACAACTTAATAGCTCTAGAACAGCAGGACCAGACAGTGCTTGTAATAAACTTCTGAAAATGGATGCTGATCTTTGGGCTGTCGTCTTGCATACATTGTTTGTCTAAACTGGCCTGCATGGTAAGATCCCTTAATCCTGGACTGTAAGCTATATTTTGGCATTGTACAAAAAGGTGCATGAAACGAGCCAACAAATTATAGAATATTAGCAATGCTCGATATTTCTTCAAAAATATTTTCAAGAGTATTACTGAAGGAATTAAATGAGTTGATTAACATCAATAATATTTTACCTGTAAATCAGGTAGAATTTAGACAGCATTCAAGTACGACGCACAATTTAATAGCACTGATCCCTCCAATAGAATATGCTCGAGAACGAAGGAAACTGAATGTCTATTGTGAGCTAATAGATTTTACAGCGGCCTTCAACTCTGTCTTTAGAAACCAGCTGTGGCAGAAATTAAGTGCTTGGAATATTCCCAGAGGACTTTTAAAGATGTTGATGTTGTTATATTCTAACATATCAGTAAAGAGCCGACTGGACGCAAAGGGGAAATTGTCTGCCTGCATACCTACCAGTTGTGGAGTTAAACAGGGATGCATAGTGGCAGTAACTCTGTTTAACTTATACCTGTCAGATATAGTCCTAGCATTGTTAAACCTTGGTACCCATCCGGTAATGCTAGGCTCATCATCAGTTGGATGGTTAGACTATGCTGATGACCTTATTTTGCTCGACTGTACACCAGCTGGCCTTCAGAGGATGTTGGATGCCTTAGCGGCATATTCCAATGAAAATGGCCTCAAAATAAATGTTGATAAAAGCAAAATAATGGTATCTTCGACAAAATCCATCTTGAAAAAGTATGTTTGGACCATGAATAATACTCCCCTTGAACAACTGCATATTTATAAGTACTTGGGAATAGTGCTTGATAGTAAGCTATCTTGGGAAAAACACTGGATAGCAATCAAAACTAAATGTTTGATATCAGTCAATATGATTAGTGCATTTATTGGGAGGAACGTTGGTTACTCAGCTCAAGCCATACTACTAATGTACACTGCAAAAATACAATCCATGCTCCTATACGCCATAGAGATATGGGGCCATAAATACATATGTAGGCTAATGAAATGTGAGGCGTTATTACTACGGGAATTCATGTGTCTTCCAATGTCTATTTCAATGGAGCATTTGCATTTGGAATTTGAAATTAAATGTACACAAGTTGAATACACCAGTAGATCTTTCAAGAGCTATGAAAACCCCGATTAAGCTAAGGAACAATACTATAATGGTATCACATATATGTGCTTTCGAAACCATAGATAAACATTCAGAAATGGGAAACATTCAGAAATGGGAACACTTGGTATTCTGAAATGTATACATATGAAATGGTTACAGGACGATATACAGCCTAATATGGCATCATCGCATACTTCAGTGAAACATCGGCTTAGAATGAAACAGGTACTATGTTTTAAAGAATCTCACATTGTTAAAGTAGCCACTCTCTCTCACAGTGGCCTCATTTTTCAGTATTATCTGAATCGTAAGTCTCCACCCGAATACACCAAGGCATACCCGAGCCCTATGACATTTTGTCATTACTTATTAATGAAGTTTAATAACACAGTGGTTCTCGAAACGCATGGAGCCCGTTTGGGCCTAAGTTGTAATAACAGGAATTGTCGCTTGAGTGGTTCCAATGTTAGCGAGTCACTCTACCGCATGATGATGGTATGCGAAAGTATATATGGCTTACGGCTGAAATGTCTTAAATCAAACAATAACTTAGTGGATGGAATTAATACAATAGCGCTATGGGAAATGTTTATGGACGGCAATGATTGCAATATTATCTATTTTATGATGTCTTATTACTTGCGAGTTGTTGATATTTTTAAAGATTTTTATGAAGTATTTTAACAAACGTTCGGCTCTACCAATTTTAGAATGTGTGTTAAAATTCCGTGTTATGATGAAATTGATGTAATGATTGTATGGAATTATATGAATATATGTGTACTTGTATATACAAAGCTGAAAGGTTATTTGGTATATTAAATAAAATGAAAAAGTAAATCCAGTTTATCATACTTGCCCATGTGCTTTCATTATATTACACTTTCCTCCATACTTATGGGTGTCCATCCTTGGGGACGGGACCAGAAAACCTTTAGCACAGCATAGAAGGAAAGCTTTTCCTTTATAAAATATTTGTGCTGCGCAGTATACGCAGCAGCAAGGACATGGCTACCCTACTGACTTGGCTATCAGCAACACTCGTCAGTCCTTTTATTCCTCGCTGAGTGAAATGGTTTGGACGAGTGTGTAATCTTTTACTGTGCAATTGCTTCCCTGATGGAATTTTTCTTTCTAATTCTATTACCTCCTCCTTACGGCAACACCAGTCGGATCTTTATGCCAGGAGTTACCAGTTTTTCATCCATCACTTTTTGTGTTGGCAGACATCCTAGGCCTCGAACACAGGTGGGGGGATGCTCCTCTTGTCACACCTTGTCATCGTGGACTCTTCATAGGAGATTGGCTAGGAGGAGAGCGGTCTTACAAGCGTCGCCTCCCAGGCATATCAAGGAGTTTCTCTCTTCTCAATTGCTGAGACATCAGGTAAGTCTGGCACCCCACCCTAGCGGGAGGTACACAAGTCCTGCAATGACTAATCCAATGTCACCATGGCCCATTCGTAAGCTAGGTTGGCTACTACCAGTGGAATCATGTGGTTCTCTCTGGAACTACAACCGGAGCGGGCACTGAGGCTTCTCAGGCTGTTGCTGGTGGAAACACTGATAATCTTGCAGGGTCTAGTACCAGGTCTGCTAGACCCAGAGTGACACCTCAACATCCAAAGCCCACAGGGCCCAAAATGAAAGAGGGTGCTTGACCTTCCAGTTGAAGCTCTTTTCAGTGTTTACTGGGGGTCACCCCAATGACCAGAAAGAGGACCTCCACATGGAGCAAGGCTCCCTGCCCCTCCAGTTCCCCAACACTGTTGTCCAGTGTGGCAATTCCACACGCTTTAAAGGGGTGGGGGGTGTTATCTCAGGTACAGAAACAGGCTTCCATCAAAATGGCAGCCAGCGAACAGGACAAACGTAAAGTGGCCACAACTTTACTGTCCTGAGCTGCAGAGGGAATATCCAAGGCATCCTCTATGGAGTATGCTCACCGCCCCTACATCAGCCATCAGTGCAGACTCCTGTGAAGAATTCTACCATCCGTACGGTGAGCGTGAGCTCGCCTTGGCTTTTTTGAAATTGTCTAATGAAATTGAATGATGGGAGATCAACCTCCGGAAGATGTGTGGGGCTAATCTGCACATATTTTCCTATTCTCGCTGCACAACAAACACATAGTCACTTGTTCTCTGGGTGGACACATCCTACAGGCGCTGTCCTCCTATCATGTTCAGCTGGAATGTGACAGCAATGGGTACATCAACGCACCTCAAAAAGGGGAAAGGCAAAACCTTCCTCCTGCCATGGCCAGCCTCAATAACTGACAAAGACTCCATTGATTCGCCCTATTCTTTGTCCACCCTGATGGTGGCAACGCATACTGATGAGAAGTTAATTGAAGCAGGCCTGCGAGAGGCCTGGTCGCAGGTCTGACAAAGGACAGGATACCCAACACCCTTTTGGTATGCATCTGTGTCAACCTGAAGTCAGCTCCTGCTCTTAGTTTCAAGGACAGTGACATGTAATGTCTGGGACAGCTGTTTGCAGTGGTCATCCCTGCAGGGGGACTCCAAGCAGTAAGGTAGGAGTATGCTGTTTGGTGGCAACCATAAGTCTGGTCTGACTGCTGCTTCAAAGGAAACCTGCCATTTTTAATCAGGAACCACAGGAACCTCATTTAACCAGAGTGACAATTTGATACACAACAGACAGGAAGATGGGTGGGACTTAGTAGTATATGTTGTCACCCCTTTACCTTTCCTGTTGCAAAGCACTCTGGTTGTGGCCTCACACACCCAGGATTGGTTCATTAAGGTAGGCTTAGTCTGCACCAATCACTGGGGCCCATTTGGCTTTAAAAGAGGGTTCAGTGCCTCTTTTGGCATATCATCCAACAACTTCAAAAGGAGTAAGAGGAAAGACTAATTTGGACCCTGCCTGAAGGTACAATCTGCCTTACAGCTTCGGCCAGTGAAGGAAGGCCAGGATTTCCAAGAGGGAAGCAAGATACTTCCCCTAAACATCTCTCAGGGAACAGAGGGAGATACCAAACTCGGAGGACCCATCCAGCTGCTCCAGAACTGGTACCCAGCACACAGCATACTTTGCTAGGTTCTGCCAGCAAGCTTCCTAGGTAGGAAGTTCCAGAGAGTCTCTGAACAAAGGCCTTTGCCTGCAAACACTCTCCTCAGCTTTGGGCCATCCACCTTAAAGAAGGATGACACAAGCCCAGCAAAGAAGCTTTGCAGAGTGCCACGACAAGTATCAACCAGCATCCATCAGGCAGTTGAGCTCTCAAACCACGATCGGCTGCACCACTTACTGTTGTCATGCTGCAGTCAATTGAGCCATCTGAGACGCCTCGACCAGCATTCCAGATTCACCAACCAGGACAGAGACAACGATTCTTGAACCCCGAGCCACTGTGTATGCCAGCCTGCAGCCGTTCATCCAGCCACGCTTGCGAACTGCCTGCTGCCTGCTACCCACAGCTGTGTCCAATCTTGAACTGTGTTGCAGGAGCTGCAAAGTGTCATGGAACTGACTCAACCCTGTCGAGCATTTAGAACATCTCAAGCACAAGATACATTGTGGTTCTATCCCCCTGGTCATTCTCCGCAGTCCATTAGTGACAGTTACTACCCATTGCTCCCATTGTGCTGAAACCAAATAACCTTGAACAATGAGATTACTTACTTTACCAACTACTCTCCTGTCAATATCCAGAGTGCATACATTTTCCTTTTTGAAACTGTCTGTCCTCTGCATTCCTTTACAGGTTGGGTTGTATTGTGTAGTGTGCTAGAACTGTTTGTTTAATAATAATAATAAAGTAGATATGTTTATACCACCTTGACTGTACAGTCCCTTTTATCATTGGGTAATAATAATATTTTTCCTGTGTTGCAACTAACCAATGATCCACGACCTCGCAGAGATACGCCTGCTGTTCTGTCCACATTACCAATATTGGACAAGGGGGTTTATAATTGACTTGTGTTTCAAATCTGTTCAGATCCCTTCTGGTGTACTAGAGGTGTGGGGCTGATAGATGGTTTAGAAACTGATATTCATTCCTGGACCACCGGTGCCCCGGAAGTTGATTCGTCACAACTCCACTTCCTCCCACTGTTAGCAAGGGGGATATTGTAAAGGGTGGAATGGTCCTCATGTTGTTGTGGTTGACATCATATCCTATCTAGTATTCTTTACTCAGATATGGGGCCCCATCACCGGTCAGACACCCTACTTGGTATCCAGCTCGACCCTCATGGACACGATCAGCTTCTTCATCTTGGACTCCAACAGCCTTTACTCAATCAACCTCCTCAGAATACAGGTTATTTGGCACGTTTCAATGCATCATGCACTCTGACCCTATGAAGGGATAGCTTAAGGATCTTATTAGGGAGATCATCCCTCAGACCAACCCTTCACCACAGGCCAATCCTTGCCACTGCTGGCAGTTTCTCCTGCTCTGCTAGAATCTGCTTTGGAGTCATAGAAATCAGTCCATCCTGTTCCGGGCGCTTCTCAGAGAGCCACTTTGTCAGCTGAGGAGCCTGTGAAGACCCTGATTGTACAACATGACACTGATGATGGGGATAATGGGGATGAGAGTGAGTAAGAAGCAATTCTGTTGGCTAAGGCTTTCATAGCAGGATGGTGAGGATTGATGATTTAATGGGTTTTCCAATGCCACAAAAAATCTGAGTGCTTTTGGGAGTGCCTCAGCTTAATGAATCAGACAAGACTGGTATTCCATTGCAAAAAGATGTTTTACCTGAGGTCAAGGCCATGAGGAATAAATCCTCATTTAGTCATGGTGGTTAGCAAAAGAATTGAGGACATGCAGTACCAGATTTTGGACTTAAGTTTTGAAGGTAATGACCTCCTTCACTCATCAACTGATGAGGAATCAAATGAAAAGAAGATATTCACCTTAACAGCAAAGTTTCTTATGAGGCTCACTAAAGGGTCTCATAAACACTTCCAGGCTTCTAGGCTGTCCCGTTCTGACTTTAAGAATAAGAGTTACAGGATTTTTGTAGCTGTCACAAAATAAAGGGCAGGCAGCCCGACAGGTCGCAGAACTTTCAATATAGAAAACGACAATGAACATGAAAGAGAGGATTCTTAACTTCCCCCTCCACTGCAGAGGCTAAGAAGTAATGAGACAACCATCCGGATCCCCTCCTCCCCACTAGGGGGCAGAATCTTTGATTACCAGAAAAAGTTGGCGTTCCATCTCTCAGGATTCCTGGACCATATCTGTAGTTTCGAAGGCGTACCGGTTACCTATTCACCCATGCCCTCACTCATCTCCTCCACTCATTCAATTCGGTTTGGTCGTTCTGTTTCATGAGGTTGCCAACCCTCTAGAAATCAGGGCGAAAGAGGAGCTTCTGTTCCCGCAAAAGGTATACAACTCTTACTCTTGCTGTTCGATGTTCCCAAAAAGAACCAGGCAGACCTGCGGACAGTGTTGGATGTTTCCTTTTAAATCTTTGCCTTCACTTACAGGAATTCAAAATGGTCTCACCAGCTCATATTCAGATTACTCTGAACCAAGGAGATTGGTTGCACGCTGTGGATATGAAGGACACTTATCTCCATGTACCAATCTTTGCTGCACACAAGAATTACCTCAGATTTTTACTTAGCCAACATCATTATCAACACTGAGCTCTTGCTTTTGGCCCGAATATATAGTGTTATTACAAAGCTTATGAGCCCAATCTTGGCTCAACTCACATCACAGGGGATTCATATTAACCCCTATTTACATGACTGGCTGGTGAGGGCAAATTCGAGCCAGCAGGTGTCAACATCTCTACAATGATTGCTGAATCTACTATTCAAGCTGGGCTCTCTGTCATTCACTCTGTCTGGGGCTCTCTGTCATTCACAAAAAAATGTGTCTAATTCCAACCCAGGACATCACCTTCATTGGATTCAGATTGGATTCTAGAGTATTCCTCATGCACCAGAGAATGCAAGGCATAAAACATTTGATTTCACACTTCCTGAGAGAAGCACCTTGGTGTGGTAGTTCTAACACCTCTTTGGTCTCATGGCTGCATACATCTTAGCTCTTCCCTTAGCTTGACTCAAGATGAGAAGGATTCAGCTGCATTTGGCAGTTTCATGGGACCAGGAGTGGGATCCTCCATCGAAGAGGATCATAATTTCTTTCTCATTAATTCCAGATTTTCTTTGAGTGAACGGCTAGAACCTTGAGCAAGGTGTCCCATTTCAGGATCCTCCTCACCTTCACACCATAACTACAGATTCAACCTTGATACGCTGAGGAGCTACCCCTGGTCAATTTCAGACTCATGCACTGTGGTCCCCTACAAACAGTGAATGCCATATACACGTGCTGGAATTGCAAGTGATTTTCAAGACACTAAAATAATGTGCTCCCTTGATTCGGAATTTTAAAATCCAGTTAAGAACTGAAAGAACGACGCCATGCTTTATATAAACAAGCAGGGAGGAACAAGATCCCCCTTGTGTAATCTTGTTATCCAAAACTTGGAATTGGCTGTTCGACATCAGATAGCTCTCCAGGCTGTTCATTTGCCTGGAGACCTTAACGTAAAGGCAGACACAAGGACTCGGTTCTGCAGGAGATCTTTTCAAATGGGGACACCCTCAGGTGGATCTCTTTGCAACATCGCAAAACAGCAAATGCCCAGAGTTCGCAGCTCTGTTGGGGCAGGGTGGATTTGGATTCCCTAGGGGATGCGCTTCAGATTCCTTGAGACAGCAAAGTGTGTTATGTGTTTGCCCTGCTGCCTCGTGTTCTGAGTGTTCTCTCAAAGTTTTGAATGTCAAGTCACTGTGCTCTAATAATGATAGTACCAAGCTTGCCCACCCAGATTTGGTACTCAGCTCATGTGGTCCATGGGCACTTACAGTGTTGCAGGATCGTATGTCACTATAGGGAGTCAGGTGTTGCATTCCTCTGTGACATCATTGAAATTAGGATGGTGCCTGTGCATTTCGTCTTTGCCAGGTTAGATCTGTCTCATCACAATATGGTTATTATGCAAGCAGCCAGGAAGCAGTCCACTAGATCCCAATAATAGCAAGTGGACACATTTCACTTTTTGGATGCTTGAGCATTTCCTGAATTCTCTACAGCCTTCATTGGACAATGTATTCTATTTTGTATCCCATGTGGCATCAGCAGGCATTAATATCCACTTGTGTCACACTTATTTGACTGAGATTGGAGCTTCTGTCAGCTCTCTGAGTTTGAATATCTCTATGTCAAACACTGTTATTAAAAGACACTTTAATCGCCTACTCCATCGTTATCCACCGGTGGCGAAGCCTCATCCGGAGTGGGATCTCAATATAGTACTAACAGCGATGTCTCATAAGCCATTTAAAACCATGGTGACATCTGACATAAAATTGTTGTTGTGGGTAGAAAAACGCCATTTTGGTCACCATTGCTTCTGCTAGGAGGATCAGTGAAATTCAGGCACTTTCTGCATCAGAGCCCTATGCGGTGTTTCACAGGGATAAGGGGGTCCTTAGAATGCACCCAAATGTTTTGCCCAAGGTAGTGTCAACTTTTCACTTGAATCAAGAAATCACGTTTCCTATATGTTTTCCTTCCCCTTAAATGGACAGAGAAAGTATCCTGCACAAAAGATGTTCGGCGGGGGCTTAAATTCTATCTAGATCGATCAAAGGCATACAGAAAATCTGACAGTTTATTTGTGCCGTTTGTAAGTCAACAGGCTGGCCTAGGGATTTCGAAAACCACCATAGCAAAATGGGTTGTCTCTTGTATTTGTGAAGTGCACAAACTTCAAAAGAAGGCAGTACCCAAAGGCTTGCAGTAAGAGCTAAAGCTAAAGCGGTCAGCTTTCCAATAGTATGTCCTGTGGGAAGAGATTAGTAAGGCAGCGACTTGATCTTGTCTGTCAGCCTTCTGAAAACACTCCTGTAAGGATACTGAAGCCAGGTCAGATGCTAAATTTGGGCAGGCGGTTCTACAGAACCTATATTCTTAGGTTGTCTTCCAACCTCCCAGTAGGATTAATAATGTTTTAATCTCCCATGAGTATGAAGGAAAAGGGGGTGGGATGTAGGAGTACGAAAAAGTTACTAATTGTACTTGTAGTCCGTTGTCCACTTTCCTCCATATGCCCACCGTCCCTCAATAAATAAGCTGTTAGGCTTCCTGTCTGGCGGATTCAAGGACTGACAGGTGTTGCCGTTAGGCGGACTCAGCAGGGCTAGCCACACCCACATTGTTGAGCTTAGAGCGCAAAGAAAAGCTTTTTTAAAGGGAAAGCTGTCCTTTTATGCGGTGCTAAATGTGTTCTGGTCCCCTGTCCAAGGACGGACACCAATAAGTATGAAAAAAAGGGGACTATACTCTAGGAGAACAGAAGGCCCTACGGTAAGTAACTTTTTCTGAGGGCCAGATGAAAAGCTCATATCTTGTCATTTCACCTGTCACTTAAGCAACCATTGAAAAAGAATTATGGATTATCTCCAGAAAATCATAAGATGACATTTGACTTGATAGAATAAAAAATAAACACATTGTTAGAAGAAACTAGAAGAAGCTGACATCCTGTGTTATTAGCTTTTTGCTGCAGATGGAGCCTGCCCTGTGATAAAAATAATGCAAAAAGCCTGCTCTATCAGTGAATTCCATCACACATCCTTTTTGTGTAATCAGAGAATGAAAAATGACATATTTTAAATAGTTGCATGTACAATTGAAAAAACACTAATATCTGAAAGGGAATGTGAGGGACATAAAATATATATGGCTAAGGTGATGATGAATTCTATGTATGTTTTTGATAAAACAGTGCATATTTTGTCATACCCGTGTGTGGTTCACAGAAACCCTGGCTTCTCGTGATTTATACCAGCCAGATCAAAAATAAAATACTACCACTTGGCCAAACGTCAAAGGTATGCAAAAACCTTTATTGAAGAATACCAATATTCTAGCAAACATATCAGTTTATGATGCCAAATAAAAAAAAAGTGGGGGAGGGGGTTCAAGAAAAGCAGAGAAATATGCATATGATAATTCTCCAGGGTGGAAAGAAGATCCACAATCTGAAGTTAAAGACACCCACTATATTGTTTAAGGTTCTTTGAGATGGGGTTTGGTGATTACTCCTCAAAGAGAAATTTGTAGTGCAGAGAAACAGGAATGAATTTTAAGAGGATAGTTCAGTGGCAATGTGTTTGTCTTAGAAGCAATTCAAGGCAGAACAACACAGGTTCAAATCCCGGTGCCGCACTTAGAGACTGGTCTCGGGTATTAAGTATGCTATGAAAAAATTAATTAAGAGGCTTTGGGCCAGTGGGATCATGCCCCATTAGAGAACTCCTGGTGTGGGAAGGATCATCATACTATTTAAGGGCTAAACCACAGGGAAGAAAGTCAGCCAGACAAGGAATCAGACAAGGAGAGACAGCAGACAAACGACAAGAGGAAGTTAAGAATAAAAGGCAGACCAGAACTCTGGGAAGCACATCATTTATTGAGGAGCTTTAAAACAGATTGGAACAGAGTACATTCTAGAAATTAGAAGCTGTGACAATGCTTAAACGTTGGAGAGATTTCCATCTATGGAATTACAGCTGACCCTAAGGTTTTACAGTATTCTATTCAGAGAGGGGAAGGAACTCCATTGCCCTATTATCAACTGCAGTTTTTTGCAAAGAAATGGGAAAACTGATTATCTACATCCATTTAGAAATCAACTAGATTGGTTAGGGTAATGTGTTTTAGCTAATGTGTGACCAATGGGGTGATGGACTGCAGGGGATAATTAGAATTGTATATGGGTTTTAACCAATGGTGAGTGCGGGATCATGTTGTAATCTTTATTATGCATAGTTTTGTTAATTTGCGGTTTTCAGCTATAAAAGATGTAACTTTTTCGGTGGGGCAAGCTCTGTGTTAGTTTAGTTCTACGGGACCATCTGGTACTTTTGCATGTAATAAAACTTACATTAGGATTCTTCCCCACTCTCCGACGCCTCTTGGAGGTGTTGAAGAGCTGCAAGTTTAAATATAATGGATATGTGAGCTGTCCATATTAGTGACTATATGTGCTGAAAGATACATTTTCTCCATAGAGTTTCATCGTCTCTATAGACGATAGTTCTATATTGGTTCTTAATATCCAAGAAACATTACTTGCTGAAAATCCCCAAATCGATGTTCAAAATGAGTGTTGATTGTAGATTTTTGGTTGTTGCCCCTCTCCTTTGTAGCAAGTTTCCACTTGTCCCCCTTAATATGGATAGTTACCTCTTTTCCCACAAGGTTATTAAGATGTGGCTCTTTTGCTATGTCCCACCTTGAGGGTTTGTTACTCATGAGTCTGCTGAGTTCGCAGCTTGATACCGTTGCGTCTGTCTGGTGGTGAGTTACGAACATATTTTGGAATTCTGTCAAAACATCAGGTGTAAGTTTGTTGCGCCTTTCGTGTTAGGGGCCTTATTTTGTGGAGTTAGGACAGGTCTTTCAAGATGTTTACCATCAGGGGTGCCAGCTTCCCCTACCTTGCGGCCCTACACTGGAATGCCCTCCCCACTGCCCTGCGAGCTGAACCTTCTCTGACCAGCTTCCGCAAAACCTTGAAAACCACCCTGTTTGCTTGATTCTCCACCGTCTCTCATGTACACCCGCCATATGTATACCTGACCTGTGTACGCCTCTATGCATATTATATGTTACGCCTATGTACCCAATCTGTAACTTATGCATAATGTAACTAAGTTGTCTGCAAGTAACAGCGCCACAATGCCCTTGGGCTGCCTGCGCACTATACAAATGTAAAAAAATTAAAAATTAAATAAATCACTTCTAAATGTTAGGAGTCAACATTATCTGCATGCAGATTACAATCCTTCAGAATTCACAGGTTCTTAGCTTCCATAAGAATCTCTAAGGCCAGATCAAGCAAAGATTTTGAAAAATGTGCATCATTGCCATTGTCCTGTAGAAAAACAGAATGGTTTTCCAAAAAATGGGTGACATTTTGCAGGGACAAAGCAGCATTTCACTGCATAAATGGCCTTACTTTCCACTAGTGAGACATTGACCTGCAGAATATAAATCATCTCTGGGTCTCCGCCAGAGCCTGACTCTCTATTAAATAGATGTATTTTATAGTCCTCTGGCCCTAAGGACCACTTTGCAGTCTTCTTGCTACCAGGTTTTGTTTAAAAAAGTAACACCTATGTTTCTGAAGTAATAAGAGTTGCCATTTCTCTGCACTGTTTGCTAGCTGAGCGGACATTCATGACTGCAAAGGATGGCAGATAAACAGTGGATTTCTCTGAGGGACTCGTTTCCTCATTAATCGGTCGATCAGCGTGGGGAATGCTACCTAATTTTAAACTCTGTAAAAATGACCATTTAGTGCTGGGGAGGTATATTTTGGGTTTCAATTGGAGCACATTAGCTCCTGTTCCAGTTGATGGCTACAAGAAAGGCAGGGGGGTGGCATCTGCCTTTGTCACTTTGATTCAAAGGGCGTATTACTATGCTCCTTAATTACCTGGGCTATTTACTGATTGTATTCTTTAATTAGTACCCATGGACACAGTTTGTGATATTAATTGATTTGAGGAGACCTTTCACTTTATTTAGTGTCACCGGTTTGAAACAGACAGCCAGGTCTGATGCACACTTCGGTAAATACACAGACCTTGAGAGACATTCACATTGTGTATATTTTCTTTGTGGAGTCTGCAGGGCACTGCTGATAGAGTTGCACGCACTTAGGTCTGTGCCCCTACAGATGGCAGGAATACTGGCTGATGACAGCCCAGAAAGGAGAAGAGAAAAAGAGAACAGGAGGAAAAAGGTGGGGGCCAGAAAACATGGGAGAAGGACACAAATAATTGAAGGGAGAGGAGAAAACAACAATATGAGGAAGAAAATCTATGCAAAAGAATTGGAAGGAGAGTCAGAATGGGGTAAGGAGAGAAGGGAGAGAGTGGAGGAGGAAGCCAACAAAGTCTGAGAAAATTAGAGGAAGCATGAGAGAGAAACAATGAAGAGGGGATACAAACAGAGAGCAGGAAGAAAAAGCATTTGAGAGAAAAGGAGGAAGAGACATATAGAGTGGGTGGAGAGAGGAGGAGAGAGAACAAGACCGAGAAAATAGGGTGCGAAAGAACAGAAGAGGGCAAAAGTATCAGACCAAACATGAAATGTAGAAGAAATAGAATGTGAGAGGGAAAAGATTTGGAGAGAACATTAGGTTGAAAGCAGGAGAGCGAGAAAGAATAGGAGAGAGAGACATAAGAGCAAAAAGACAATGGGCCTCATTATGACTCTGGCGGTAGCCATGCCAGTAAATACCAGCACAAATGCCGTCGGAATCATTTTTTTTCCGGCGCCTGGGAATAGGGAACTACCAGGGCATTACAGCCCCGTCAGTCCCTCCGGTCAGGCTCCGCAAAAAAGAACATTCCCATTGAGTCACAATGGACTCAATGGGAATGGGGAGGACAGATTCACCGGCATTGTGTGCAACAGTCCCGGTGCATCCATCAAGGTCTGCGAGCGGGTGCCGTTCCACCCACCAGGTCAGACCTGGTGGGCTTAAAGGCACCCACTCGCAGAATTCGTAGTTTGCCGATCTGGAAGCAACAGTACTGGCAAGCTTACCAGTACGGCTGTTTCCAGACTGGCAAACTCGTAATGAGGCTCAATGTGTGTTGCTAAAAGGGCACCAGGGACACCATCCCTGATTTGTTGTGGAATTCGATCCATGTGAGAGATTTTGTGACATACCGATAGGAGCAATAGGAATTCCAGCAGCATCAAACAGGCACAGGTGCACCAGAATGATAACCAGTAAGGTCCTCATGTTGGTACAGGGATATTGAGGAAGACGACAAAGAATGAATGATGAGAGAACACATACCTTAAGAAATCACAACCTTGAAGAAAAGACAAAAAGTTGGGGAAACATATTGGAGCTCATTTTGCTCTGCAGCGTAAATTGCTTGTGGGGACTGCTCACGTTTGCACTTACATGCAAACAGGTCCCCTCTGGACAATTTGTGCCATTTGCATTGCAGAGTGCACGTGAGAAGTGTAAAGGGATGGGGGCAGTTTCTCCACACCTCTCATTTGGACTGCACCATGCACACACGCAGGAACATTTACAATGATTTCCTATGGAATCCGCCTGCGTTTTGCTGGTTCTCTTCTGGCTACCTCGCGCTTCATGGAGAAATCCCTGACAATCCTTGGCTGCTATTTCCCAAAATAAATTCATGCAGGACACAGAGGGTCTTTATGTCCTAATAGAGCCAACATGCTCACAAGCATTAATATGCAGAAATTATGCAAAACCGAAAGAGGGGCCATTTTAGGTTAGGCGCATACCAAGTGAAACTCGTGAATCACCTCAGTGAGACTCTGTTTCACCTGCTGAAATGCCTGTGTTATGGCAACGACCTTAAGCAGTAGATTAGTAAAATACCGTTCACACTGTGCCAGAAAGTGACATGCCTGTTCTTATCCATAGTCCTCTGATTAGCCCTAACAAAAATGAGGATTGTACCGTTAGCCTAGAATAATGCATGTTTACGACGTTTCCTGGGGCAGGGTGGGTGATATTTGACTAGACCAACTGTTATGGCGTAATCGCTTACTTGATGTGCAAGTGGATGTCCATGTAAAGGTGGCCATCCGCTAATTATGAGGTGCAGCACCTGGCAGCAATTCCTTCCATAGTGAAGCGGTTACTTATTTTCAGAAAGCAAACATGGGCAGGTGTTCTATGGAATGTCGCCCGTATACGTATGATGCATTTAAATAGCCAAGAGGCCTCTGGGTAAGCTGTACGTGCACTCTTTCAATATCTAACTTAGCTTACATTTTAGATTCAGGCAGCAACATCTTACGCAAGGATACACACAAGCTTTCTTCTTAAATACAATTCTTAATACATCAACTCATTTAGGCTTGGACTTCCAAAATCATCTGGGCGCAACGATAGAATGTGTACATGTGAGTGCATCATACTTACAAAAGCAGAGGAAAAGTGTGTCAACACACATTGCATAGACGCTGAAGAACCCGTGTGCAATCAGATACGATCCAATGATGACAGTCTACAAATTGAAAAAGAAACACCAGATCAGTGCTGCGCTGGGCATTCGCGTCAGCTAAGTCCAGGAAGGACCTGCACAGCCTCAGAGAAGGGTGCCAGCAGTCACACACAACACGTTTACAGGGGTGTGTGATTGCAGGCCGCCCTCAAAGGCCAGGCTCGTTGCTTCCTAGGCTGTACAACCCCCTAAAAGCTCAGGGCGTGGGCAATCAAAGGCCGTGGACACCATTTAAAACATGTGCACGATCAATGTACCATGAATTCTGACAATTTGATAGCAGAGTGATGGATAGCCATTCATGGTACGTGTGCATTGATCATTGAGAAGGGGTGGATAGTGGGTTTATGTCCCTGCCGATGGTGGCAACTGGGCTATTAATGCATTAGTAGCCTTCTATTACACCTTCACATTCCTGCTGGCAACAAGGTCCTGCTACACCTTCCAGATGTGAAGACCCTCACTCAGAAAGACTCTGACCTCTTGCTGGCAGTTGCCATCTTCCTGTGCTCTGAATTAATAGCTCGTGATTCAGATGCCTGCTACTTTACAAAATTGGCTTTACAAAGTTCTTCTAACATGCATCTGAATGTTTCTGTATGTCGCTGTTGCTTAGCTTGTGCGTGCGTACCGTGGATGCATGTTTGTGCCTATACAGTGATGGCATGCAATCTGCTTTGTGTTTACACACTTGCATTGCTTGACACTAACTGAGAAGATGACGTCCATGAAATGAAATGTTGCCAAACTGCTGAGTGTGACCTGCAGCCCGCCCACATTTGGTCGGACTGGCACATGATACCCCATTGTAGCATAAGTGTATTCTCAAAGGCTTGGCCATATGAATACAGTTAGAAGGAATGGAACAGGTTTCCTGTTTCCCCGCACCTGGCCCAGAACTCTGATTGTCCGCAATCAACACATACAGAAAACTCGACTTATATTTATCAGGACTGTTTATTATAAGTTGGTTGTGACTATGGATAAATAGACCCAGTGACAACCCTCCCTAAAATGCTTGGGATGAGCTTTCCGACCAGGGGAAAACATGGGTTGCTAGAGCAACCAGGGCCGAAAGCCACGCACAGAGAAAGCAGCATAGTGGTACAATGAAAGAGGATGAAGGGCTGAAAATAAAGGAAGTCTTAGGTATTTAATTACCAATAATCACCCAGCTGCAACAGGTGATAACGGCCTGGGACCCAAGTTACGCCCGGGCCTTTAACGAGGGTCCCAGTGCCATTACCACCCGTTCCAGTCCATGGATCGGGTGACTATTGCTATTAGCACTCCCGGTTGCCAATCCCGAGAGAGACAGAGGAGAGAGTGTATGTGTGTGTGTGTGTTTTATGTGTGTGAGAGAGAGAGGGAGAAGGAGAGGGAGAGAGAGAGAGAGAGAGAAAGAGAAAGAGAAAAAGAAAGAAAAAGAAAAAGAAAAAGAGAAAGGACTAGTCTTGTCCCTCACTGGTGAAATAGATGGGTCACCATTGGAAATAAATCTCAAAAGGAAGGCAAAGGAGCAGACACTGCTTGGGGGCTCTCCAACCTTCTAAGGAGCTTTGGCACTAAAATTAGTAAAAGAAGCAACCATGGACCTGCATCACAAGGCTCACTGGTAAACTTAACTGTGATTGGGCTTAAAATGGTTTGAACTTGCTCTAAATCTTGCGCAACAAGACAATACAGCAAACAAACGCATTGTAAACGTTTTTGAAGTAAGCGCTCAATATTAGTGTGATGACAAATGATTGCTGCAAGTACAGTTAGAGATGCCTAGATCACATACAATAATGAATACTCGTTACTCTTAGTCCTACTTCTCTCTTACACTGTACTGTACTGATACTTCCTAAATCAGATGTTTAACCTCACCATAGCAATGATTCCAATATGTGTATCCATTCTCCATGCGTACATTGAGACTCTTCCCTTTCTGATCTCCTGTGCATAAGGTTGGGACCGACCTCCTGCTTATTTCCAAGCTATGTCCTCGCTGTGGCCCCTCCTTGAAGAAGGGTTGGAAGGGCAGTTACGAGAAAGTGTAGGTCTAGGGGTAGGAAGATTGCGATACGTAATCAAGAGATTAGCCATGAATCCTCCTTGCTTGCTAGAGTCCTTACTAAGAAATAAATCACAAACACAATGAAGTGAATGCAACACACATGTTTATTACACCTATTATACGTACAGCACTGCATTCACCCACTGAAAGCAAGCACACACAAATGAAGCGCCAGCAAAGAGCACATAATGCAGCAATGAGGCGCTGTAGAGTCTGTGTGCTTGGAATCTGTGTGGTCACAGGAGTGTACCGGAGGAGAAGCCCCCTGCTCAATTCCAGCTGCTGGTGCTCGTGGCAGCCACGTGCAGACACTGCACCACTGAGACATTGTAGAATCTGTTTGTCTGGAGTCTACATGGTCCCTTGAATGTGCCTCTGGTGGTGCCTGCTGCTTGGTACAAGCTGCTGGTGCTCAGCCAGACAAGCACAAATACAGCAGATTACACAGTGATGCTGGATGATGAGGAACACTATGCATTCCTTCTGGTAATCTTCCTCACTAATTGATTAATTTGTAAAGTGTTTCCCCCCAACAGAGCCAAACATGTATATGATCCTTGGTGGAGCACAGCAAACGTAGGATCTAACCTAATAGTGAGATATAACTTGCAGAGCATGCTTGAGTCTGAGCCTGACCAGGCAGAGCTCTTACATGTCTCTAGCGTCTACCCCTCCCTCAAGGTCAATTATATTCTGGGACTAAAGAAATGAATCCTTCCACAAAATTAATTAGAGGTTATCAATCTAATATCACTGATTTCTATGGCAACCATGTGCCAGACGAGCAGCTATCCCCTTTAAAGGAAGACTGCTTGTTTTTATCGCAACACTCGATCCATCAGAAGAAGAGTTGTGCCGTTCTACTCAAATTATTCCTAGCAATTTTGACGCAGCAGATAAGAAACCTGAAGATAATTTAGAACTTTAAATAATTTGGTGTTTTGCCGTCACTATCTAAAAATAATTCTCCATGCATCTCGGATACCGCAAGAGCAATGTTTGCAGCCCTACAACTTTAGCTCTTTCCACTTTCTGAGAATTGCACCTAGTCTTGAAATCATTTGTTAAGTTTCATGAACAGATGGCGAAGGAATTCAACAATAGGGTAGGAATATGGCTTTGGTCATTAGTATCTGGAACCAACTGATTTTTGCAAAAAATAACAGAGTTTAACATTAATTTGGACTATCCTCATAATGGCTTGGGAAAAGTTACAATGGCCTCCCCTGTACATCATTTTCCTTTCCCATGTTTGTTGTCTCTGAAAATCAAGGAAGATAATCTTTATAAAAGATAATTATACCCCTATGCTTATTAACTCAAAGATGAGCCCGGAGGAGCCTAAGGAGTAGCTAACCGCTCAACTTTAAAAAATGAAAAGGAGGTCCTGTGAGAACTCAGCTCATCCACCCCAAAAAATCTAAAAGAAAAAAAAATCTAAGAAGGCACAAGCCCAGAAAAATGCTCTCAAAGATGCTCATTGGCTGTTCGGGTGGAAGGTACCAATGGCAATACTTTGGTTGATAGTCTAGGAGGGTCTTTTGAGTTAACAATGAACCTGAAAGAAGACAAAGCACTAAACAATCAAAAGAGCCAAAGAAATCCAAAGACAAGACTCAAGTGACCTCCTAAATATTTGGTGAGTGAAGCCTGCTTGTAAAAGGTTGCGCCCTATACCTGCTGGAGAATGGCTGACACACCATTCTATCAGCAACCACATATCAGAAAATTCAATTTTAGAAAGTGGCTTGATAGCACTATCAGTGGCTTCTAATGTCAATGCAGTAGGCAACAATGTATGGAGGGATGTGTGTGGGCATCTGAGTCCTCCACTCACAACCTTCAGAATGATAGAACATGGATTCCTTAATAGGAGGATCATCCAAAAGGCAATAATTCAGTATCCATGCTCTCCTTGACTGAATTAATGATGGAAGACAGCTTAAGACTGGCTGAAAAGCCATTAAACAGAGCCTGTGTTTAATCTGTTATTCATGCCATCCCTGTATTGTGAATTATTACTACTAAAGACATTAGGCAAATTGAATTTGTCGATTTTAAAAATCTGAAGAGTGTACAAGTTTATTTTACAACTTTTTTGGTATCTCAAATGAAAAATGATAATATAGACAATTTTCGTGCTTTGGTATTTTTTGATCTCAGAAGGAAAAACATCTTCATGGGATTATAATAAAACATTAAAGTGTTGGACATCCTTAAAATGATAATGTACTTGTTTACTGTGACAAAGATATCTTTGCTAGCAGAATAGTCAAAGTTAGCTCTACTAGGGAGTCACAACCCACAATGAGAAAGAATTTTTGTGCCAAGGTTCTCGGAATAACATTTTAGCTGTAACATATGTTTGTAAGAATTAATCTAACCTAGCTAAGAAGGGCCTATTAATTATCATTTGTGTAGCCCATGGGTGATTGGAAAAGGACAAACTGGCATTAACCTTTTCCTCAGGTTTGGACCAATGGGTCTCCTTTCATCCAGACGCTTTATCTATCTGTGGTAATGATTTGAATGCAAGATGTCCAGATAGTAATGCTTATAATGAATAAACTAAACAACATTTTGGGCATTTTCTGAAAGTCACTCTGCTACAACAGTCTAACAATTTAAATGGTTGTTTCTGGGTGGAGGTTTTTAATGACTCGAGACTTGTTATGCTAAATAACGGAACCCGTGGGGATATGCCTGGCAATGATTTTATATTTGATGCTAGAACAAGGTCCACAATTGACTATTATTTTGTCAGTCTAATATTTTGAATTATAAAAAAAGTACAGGTGAAAAGAAATGACCATGCTTCCTTATCTCTATCTATGAGATGCTGGTTCAAGCCAAAGAGTACTGGACAACAGTTAGGGGCCATGCAGACTAAGCCCCAAGGGAATGGAATAATTTGGAATCTAAAGAATGTTTCTTCTTTTTCCCGATTTATGCAGGAACAATACAAGGATGTCTGTCAGCAGGGGTTTAGTACAAGAGGGCCTAGTGACATTCAAAGGTTTGCGTTTCAAATAATTCAGTGCAATTTACCACCCTTCAAACACAAGAATTATGAGTTCAGGAGCCGAAGTCCAGCAGCGTGGGTCCTATTATTAATAAAAGAAGAAGCAGGTAAAAAGGGATTAATGTATTGCCTTATAACCCAGATCTTCCTTGAAGAATATGCTGACTTTAAAATAAAGAAGAAAAAAAGATTATTAAAATTGGTCAAAATATTATAAAGTAGCAAGTATTAGCATTGAGTGTAAACATTGGCATATATACTATAACCAGAAAGGATATTTTGTCGATTTTGGACTATAATTAACAGGGGAAATGATAAAGGCAGCCCAGATCCAATTAGTACTATTAATGACTTGGCAGTCTTTTAAAACAAATCTTGTTCAGGCCAATAGCTGCATAAAATGTATAGTTAATTCTTTAGCTTCTGGCCTTGAGGCAAATGTACAATTACATGAAAATGACATTGTAGAAGTGATTACACATATGAAATTATCTTGGGCACCTGGTCTAGATGGAATACCTTATATTGCAATCAGCGACAGTCATAAATTTTGGGCTCATACCTCGCTCATTTATTTAACCTCATAGTGAAGACTGGGTTATACCTTGCTCTTGGTGAGAGGCTTTTTTGATCCCAATCTTTACACATTTTGACTGTGGAGATCTACAAGCGCTTTACTGGATGGAGTCAGCAAATAGGCGAGTACCAGTAAAAACGTTTTCAATTATAAAATAGGATTTACAGAAGCATGTCTAATCTCCAAAATGTATTGATTCTTAACAGCCTGAGTAAAAATGCATTACGGAAAGGTCGACCTCAGTTATGTGTAGCCTACATTGATCTTTCTCCTGCATTCGATTCAGTGGGCCTAATTACCAGGCCATTCCGAGTTTGGAAGGCCCGGTAATTCCTCCCTCCAAGGACCCGGACCCGGTCCTTCCCCATTCCCATTTCAGCCCCCATAGGGCTGAATGGGAATGGGAGAGGGAGCAAACAACGGACCATTACGAGTTGGCCCGTTGTTTGCTCCCTCTTCCCCTCACGGGACCCGGTAAGCATGCCTGGTTTGACCAGGTGTTGCTTCCTGGGTCCCGCGAGTGGACCTCGTAATGAGGCGATACGGGGTAAATGGCACCGGCACTTCTTACGGCGCCGGTTACCTCGTACCGCCAGGGTCGTAATGAGGCCCAGTGTGTTGGGTTTGCTTATGGAAGAAAATGGCTAATGCAGGTCTGATAAGAATGTTTTAAATCATTAATTTACACGAGAATACAATAGCAAAGAATGGATGAAAAACAGCCCTCAATTGATAACATCCCTGTAATGAAAAGGCTGAAACAAGGGTATATTTTAGTCTCTTTGTATTTTAAATGTCTTTGATAAACACATATCATTCTTTGACAAAAGCTCAATTTGTACCACCTAAAATAGGAACAACACACTTGGCTTGAACCTTGAACATTTCATACAATCACACGGAAAGGGGTCTTCAAGCGTCGTTAAAAGCTTTTCCTAACTTTGATTTAAATAAACACAACTAATAATATAGGAAAACGCAAGGTTATGACGTTTAAAAGAGGCAGAAAAAATAGATAAGTGGACCATGGGCAGTCCTCCTGTAGAGGTGGTCAATGCATATAAATATTTAGGTTTGGAAATTAACCATAATGCATCAATTAGACACCTCTTGTTTAAAAGAATGAATAGAGGAGTTTTCCTTGCTCCAATGTTCAAAAGCACACAGGTATTTCACTAATTCTGATGATCACTTGCCATAAGCAAAAATGGATTCCTATGCTTCTACATGATTTGAAAGTGCTTTGAGATATTGTGGAAGGCTACCACAACAAAAAGAGGGAAATAATGATGCTCAGTATTAGGTGCTCTTAAATGTACTCCAATGGCATTAATCAGGAGTGAAATAGTGTTAATTTCATGAAATAACATATTAAATACATGAGAGGTCTTTCTAAAGGAAAATGTGTTATTTGTAGTGGGAATTATCCTCGGACATGTAGGCACCCTACTAAGCCAATTAGAGTGACAGATTCTCTGATTATTAAGCTTGAAAATTGGTTTACTCAACTTTTGAACTGTTAGAAGAGAAAGGTGAAGCTCTATGACTGCATCCAACGAAGGAATATTTAAACTATTTGCAAAGTAGCGCTTATCCGCCAGCTAACTTGGCTCCATCTCTGGTCCTGGTAAAGATATGACAGTGTTTATGCTTCATTGCCTGCAAATAATTCTTCCTATTCAATCACTGATTCATCTGATGATGAAGAACAAAAAGATCCAGAATATCATTTTCCTCTATGAATGCCACTCAACCTAGGACTAAGTCTGACAGGACCCCAGAAAGCCACCAGCAACAGCCTTCTAACCTTTTCAATATCAAGCTCGCAAAGGGTAAACACTTGGTTGAAACCACTACTTCAAACCTAATCCCAGCAAGGGTCCATGAAAACATGTATCCTGTCTCTGACAGAAAAAACAGGTGGAGTAACAGGTGGGTTCCTTCCTTATGCACATGAGACTGGACGCAGAGGAGTCTCACAAGAGGCAGAAAGATAATGGAATCATTCCTCTAGTGAAGGTACATACCTCATTTAGTAAGACTTGGAATGAGGAATTCATCTGTATGTTACTGACCCTTTACCTGTGTTTTATGAATGTAAATTGCACCCTTACCAATAGAGGCACCCAGTAATAGTTAAGGTCTGGTGTTTCTTGTGAGATAACTGGTATTCTCTTCGTGAAGAAAAAGAATGCTAGAACACCTGTGTAAAAATATGAAAATCAGCATTATTTATGAAAATTAAGGTTGTTAATAATACAAAAAAATACATTAAATTATAAAGTATATATGAAAGTTAACATTGCAAGGTAATGACCAGTAAGTGTCATGAATCTCGTGAGTAGTATCGGAAACGTATAGAAGACGAATATCACTAGATAACGACAACTAGTTGCTAGTAGAGAATGCACTTATATTTTTACACATTTTTCTCAAGATTTCATATAAACATATAGTAGGGCTTACTATAGAGGACTCGTACATTCTAGGTGGCAACTATTCCGCCCCATAAATGTCCTTCAGTCAAATTCGACTGTATCGGTCCTTAATACGGTTAGAACAGTCCTGGAAGCTTTAGAACGCACATTAAATATAATTATCACCTGGGGGAGTGATGTGTCACTCGCCCATTGGCCATTTTACGGACTATACCAGCCGGTATGACTCATAAAACCCATTATATCCCGGAAATTGGCCAATAAGGAAGAGCTGCATGCTCGCAGTATGGCTGTTGGCACGGTGCTCCCAAGATGAGAGGGAGCAATGTGCTGACCGCCTAATTGCATGCAGGACTCTAAGTGAAGTGCTCCCTGTCATCACAGCGCTCCCATTGCACTCTGACCTTTAATTCAGTCTTCAGGGCACATAACTCCCAATATAGCCTTCAGCCTAGGACTATAAAACTCAATTATAAATTATTATTCCTTGATGGTGTTTTAATGTGAAACAGAGTTCTAAAGAGGAAATAATATTCAATAAGCAAAGCATGCAAAAACACAGAGCAAGCAAGACCTAGTGACAGCAATGGACAGTGAAGCACGATTTCCCTCTGAAATTCGACTTTTTATTTTTAACAGATTTTTTTTTAATAGGTTACCTTGCACCCAATTTGCTTGCGCAATTCCAAATATTCAAAAGAATTCTATTATTTGTTGATACCATAACAGATGTCCTTTTTCTATAGAGAAAGATGGTTGCACTAACTTTTGTGGAAATTCCGCTGTAACTAATTGCTTCTGGTTTTGCCAACCAAAAGAACTGACAGCATATTTACAATGGTTCAATAGTTAGGGGTGAAAAGTATTACTTAAGAGTATAAAGATATAACATGTATTATAATCATCATCATCAGCTTTATTCAGAAATACAGCATTTCTATAAAGCACATTTCACACATAAGAGACAAAAGAAATGAAAAATTACGTTGCATAAAAGGGGGAATAATTATACAAAGATAAATCATAAAAGCCATGCAAAGTGTATTACAATAAAGTGCATGCAAATACTCTATTGCGGGTAAATTATTCGTTATGCCTCATCAAACGGATATGTTCTGCTGTACCATGCTGAGTCCAAATAGTTTAAAACTGCCAAAGTTAGGCAAGGGTTGCACCCATATTTTATGAATACCAAGGCATCAAGGGAACTAAATATCCCATACTGCACTATATCATAATCTTTTCAGTGCTGTGCAGTACAGTGGGCACATCAGCAGAAGGTGCCTCTCGGTTTCCTCAAAAACGTTTACAAAAATGGCATTTTTTCAAGGTATACAGGAACCATTTTGCAGTGTTTGACGCAACAATGAGGGTGTTTGAACTGAACTTAAGAAAAAACATTCTGTTCCATGGGTCACCAAGCCATTCGGCAAGGTTGTAGGAGTCCTGTCTTTTTTTATTTTGATTAAATGTATACAATTATGCAGGTAATTTCAGCTCCAATCAGATTCCTCTTTCATAAACTCCATACCATTTGGCCATGCACCGAAGACTCTATGCCCTGGCCACAACCACTGCAGCATATCACACTCATATGCCATGCACCCAAGAGTCTATGCCCTGACCACAACCACTGCAGCATATCACACTCATATGCCATGCACCCAAGAGTCTATGCCCTGACCACAACCACTGCAGCATATCACACTCATATGCCATGCACCCAAGAGTCTATGCCCTGACCACAAGCACCACAGCATATCACACTCATATGCCATGCACCCAAGAGTCTATGCCCTGACCACAACCACTGCAGCATATCACACTCATATGCCATGCACCCAAGAGTCTATGCCCTGACCACAAGCACCGCAGCATATCACACTCATAGTGGCTTATAACTTTGGGTCAAATTTTTTTTTATAAGGAACAATGTTATAAGCCAGTATGGGTGTGATATGCTGCGATGGTTGTATTTACTATTTGGTTTAGTAAAGGGAGTCCATGTTTTTCTTGTTGATTTCTGTGATAAAAGAAAATAGCATTTTAGTATTTTATAAAGACTTATTACATTGTACAATCAACATTTTCTTCTTTTTTTTACCCTCATATTTAGTAGATGACAAACCAGAGTACTGTGCAATTTGCTCAGTTTCTCTGTTTGTTGCTAAAATCATTGGGTCTCTGGGAGAAATAAAATCCATGGTAGATTAAAAAAAAACCTTTTTCTGTTATGCTACAGTTTATTTTTTTGTTTGTTTTCAGTGTTTACTTGTTGTTTCTGGCTAATGCTTTATACATTGGATTGTTCTGGTTTTTGGGAGCAGTAAGATATTAGGTATTTGTTTGGATATTGTAAAATTTTGGAGCAGTTAGATACCAGTAGGCGTATTCTAACTGTTTATTTTTTTATATAATTTCGTGGTATTGATTTATCTGTTTAGATATTTCTAAATTTTGGGACAGTTAGATACCAATTGGCGTATTCTAACTGTCTATTTCTTTCTCTATTTGAGTGGTATTAATTTATCTGATTAGTTGTTGTAGCATCTTTGGGCAGTTAGATAGCTTTTGGAATATTGTGACAGTTTATATTTTTTTACTTCCAGTGTACTTAAGGTTTAAGTACAGTTTAGTTATCAAATTTTGGTTTTAAGAACATTAAATAAGCGTTTGTAAGATTTGCTGGTAATCTCTGCTTTAGAGTAATGGTACTATCATTACATTCAAACCATCCACATTTCATTTTTATATATGCAGTGTAGTGCCCTGAATTGGTTGTGGCTCCTATTGTTGTGAAGGTTTCCCTACCAAGTGATATTTGACCATGTGTGAATCCAGTCAGCTTGCAGTTGTTTTTGGTACCATCTGCATTGTAACATAGAAGCATTAGTATTACGTATTTACTATGTGTTTGCATTACTAACGTGGAGCGATTATCTGAATTGCAGGTCGCACATAATCTACCATGGTTTGCATTTTGTACAAGTTGCTGAAATGGAACGGAGTCACAATTAGGTATTGATATGTACACAAAGCGTTCATTGGGGATTTGTTCTTGTGTCACATTGTTGCAGAGAGTGCATGTATGTTTCCACATGTATGAAATCTGGAAGATTTCATTTATAGGTATGTTTTTGTTTTCCAGTACTAATAGTAAGTACATTAGAAATTCTTGTGGATCTTCCTGTGAGTTTATAGTGAATTTCACCATTCCACAACAGTAGCCCAATTGTTGTCTTATTCCATAAACACTATACGTGTTGTCAGGCTTGTTTGCTGCATTTCTGTGAAGTACTAACATTTGCAAACACAATGGGTCTGTATTGTGTAAGTAAATGTTCTCAACAATTGGTGGTAATTGAAACAGAATATTCATTGCTACATTTGCATAGCAACTTACAGCAACTATATTTGAGAGTTTAAATGGACCAGGTAGTTCTGTATCTGACTGCTTTTTTTGGAGTTTGTCTTCCTTCTTTGAAGAAGTACCTGGTTTACTTTCCCTAATTGATTCTTTTTTGCTTGTGGCACTTGATGAAGTATTACTTTCTTTTACTCTCTTTGGAGGATTTGCAGTGACATCTGTTTGATTTATTTTTCTTTTATAATGTTTTACTTTTTGTGGAACAGAATATGTGTTTAGATGGGGAGTATATAGTGAACGAAGTCTATTGTATTCTAAAATGCAAGGAATATCAGCGTTTATTTTACTTGCATCAAAGTTGATTAGAAATAGACCGTCAAGTGTACGTAAGCGTGATAGTTCTAAGTAGCTCATGCCTTCTTTAAAGACTGTGTTACCAATGTCTATCATTGCTTTGTCTAGGGTAAGACCTTGTGATTTATGAATGGTGACTGCGTATGCAAGTTAAAGAAAATTGTTCTCTGCGTACATACATGTCTTTGAAGAGAAGGAATCGAGCTGTTGAGCGTCCTATTCTTTTTACTTCTGAAAGTTTGTCAAAGAGAATATTGACAAACTAAATTTTGTTGTCACGTGGGTATGTTTGAAAGCCAACAACTGTACCCAGTGCTCCATTAACTAGTCCTTGGTCCACGTCAAGGTTACGTTTCAGCATTACTCTGCAATTTAAGGATACTTTTAATATCTTTTCCAAGCCTGCTGTGTTTGAGATTGATTTTTCTAAACTATTTAGTCTTGTTGTGGCTTGGTCACAAATGGGTAGTGTCATTCCATGTACATCTAGTTTGTCTGTGGCGCTAATTTCCATTATTGGTTGCATTTCTTTACTTAACATTATTTCATTGAATTTGAAACAGCTTGCAAGAGTTGCCATTAAGGCCATAAAATTGACATTTTTGTGGGCTAATTGTTCCATAACATCTGTACAACATGCATTATCACCATAATGTGCATGAATGTGCCGGGTTTTCAATATTGCTTCTGCTTCTTTAGAAAGTATACCAACTCTGATACTTTTTAAGATGTTGGAATAAGTGAGATCTGCATATTGGCGCATGTTTTCTGTTAATTCTCTGCATTGGAAATGTTGCCAAAGGTTGACATTTCCAATGCTGCCAACAGTTTTACGGCAGAGTTTGTGTCCTAATCTTTTAAAAATAGGTTCACCTTTTACTGGTATCAATTGAAGAAGATCTCCGAAAACAATAATGTGTTTTCCTGCAAAGAGCTCTTCATAGTTTGTTTTGAGTACTTCTTGTAATCTGAGGTGAATCAAAGGCAACATTAGGTTGGACACCATGCTCACTTCATCTATTAGTAGCATTTTCATTTGTTTCAATACTCTGCGTAGTTCCATTGCAGCATCTGCAGAAAGTGTGTAATAATCTAATTTGTTTTGGTGTTCTACTGGCAGGAGTAGTAATCGGTGTAAAGTGACACCACCTATGTTGTAGACAGCTAAACCTGTGGGGGCAGTGACAACAGCTGACAGTTTGTTGTTTGTCAATTGTTGAAGGAACGTACTGATGATTTTGATTAGGAATGTTTTGCCAGAACCAGCTTCACCACTGACATACAATAGTATAGGTTTGTAATTTTGACAGGTGCATTCTTTGTTTTCATGTTGTACACCATGTGCAATTTCTTTTGTTACTTCTTGAAAAATGCTACGTTGCTCATTGTTTAGCTTTGATTGTAGTATAGTTAAGTCTTCTTTATCTTCATACTGACACGTGGTGTTTTCTACTTCTATCATGGCTAATTCTGCCTCATTTGTTATTAGTGGGTCTCCCAGTGGTTCTTGGCTTCCTGTGACAGAAGGTTGACTACTGTCAGGAGTGTCCTTATCTAGTTGGGCCTGGAGTTCTTCTTCGTGTTGCTGTTCATTGTGCAACATTGTTTTGTACTGTGCAAAGTTTACATCAGTTATACTGCTTTCATTTGCTATGAAAGCGTCTTCATATGAGTCATAGTTATCTGGTATTTCTTCTTCTTTTCTCCATGGTTTAAAGAGTTGTAGCAGGGACATGTAATATACTTCTTTATGTTGAGGAGTCTTTAATGACAATTTGATATGATTAATTAAATTTGGTTTGGTGAGTTTTACTAATCTGCCTTCACAGTTTTTCACTTTGTATTTTCGGTTTTGTTCATCAGGTTTTATATTATTTTTGTATGTGTAGTTTTGGGCTATGTGGTATAGACACATGGTTTCCAAAGTGGTACTCCTGTTTGGGTAGTATGTGTCCAATAAATTGTTTTTTAAAATGTCTTGGCTGTTGGGATCATGTTTTGCTATTGTTTCTATATCTTTCTATGATTTTAGAACTCTTTTTCTAGATTTAGCTGGACCAACACTTAGCCATACTATATTTTCAGATTTACCATACAATGCAGTACCGGTAATCGATCAGCTGCTTCATAGGATCCACATACTCTATGGGACAGCTTTTTTTATGCCCAAGCTGTATAGTTTCTGAGACACTGTTTTCTCTGATGACAGGTCATTCCAGAGGTCTTGGAGCTCTGTCTTTTCTGTGACATATCGTGAAACTGCAGTAGAATTGTCTGCAATGTACTGCACATCTATGTTTGCATTCCATAAGTAATCATTGATATATTTTTCTTCTTATTTTCTTTTTATGCAATATGTATTTTTAGGTGACTTACCTTTAACACTATGTCTAACAGAAGACATGAGGTTGTTCACTTGACCTGTATTTGTAACTGGTCTAGGGAAACCAAATCGGCATTTGGTGTAGTATTTCCCTTTGTTTTTGTATTTGTGACAACAGCATTTGCCACATTTGTGTCTTTGGAATTGTAAAGTTTTTGCATGAAGATCACTATTTGTGGATTCTGATGGAATTTCACAAGTGACATATTGTTCAATAAACTGTAAAACAGTGGCATCACTGTCTTGACCAAATTTAGGAGCATCTTTAATCAATAAAAGCATGTGGACATGTGGTGCTCCTCTGGCTTGGTATTCTTTTCTCCAAAAGAAGTGTTGCACTTCTCCAAGGGGAGGAAGAGTTTTATTACAAATAAAATGTAGCATAGCAATGAAGCGATGGTGAAAATATCTTGAAACATTAACAGGATCCTGAGAACAAAGTTCTCCAGGTGTTAGTATATCTATGTTTGTTTTGTTTTCATTTGATATGCGTAGGAAAGCATGTAAATCTTCCCATGCATATTCTGCACAACTTAATGTAACGAACCAAGTGGGTGGGCCAAGGTTTGTGATCATACAACGTACATCTCCATGACATCGAAACCAGCACTCTTCAGTACCAAGCATATATGCTAATAGATTTGTAAGATTTGCTTGTAAAACCTCATCTTTTTATTGAACTTTTTGTAATAATTGTGTAGCTGTCATATTTTGAAAGTGTGATCCTGATTTTAATATGTGTGCAACTCCGTAACATAAAGTTGCTAGTTCACTTTCAAAGAGTAGGTGGAATATGTGTTCCACATTTTGTCGAAATCTGGGACCTTCAAAATACATTTGTAATGAGCAATATTCTGATGCTGATATTTGAATAGGTCTATCATCATATCTTCCTCCTTTGCCAGTAGAAAAGAGTAGAGGAAAAGCACATGCTTCTATACTTTTTTCCCATATGCTGATTGGTGATCCTTTTGTTTGACGCATATGTTACGTTTCCAGTGCATCTTCTATGGTGTCATTAAAGTGCAATGGATGAATTGTATAATGGTCTAAAGTGTTTGATATTGTAGCAGGATCTATGAGCTCAAATTGACCATCTTCTTGTGTCTCTTGAATTATTTCAGTTGTATCTTTCAAGTTTTCTTCAATATTAATTTCTTTGTAATATTCATTATTCTCTTTAAGATATTGCAGGGCTTCTCTAACTTTATGTAAATCTACCAGTTGTTGCCAAATTCTTTTGTCTTTTGTAGGTACTCCATTTACCAAGATAATTAAAGATTCTTGCATTGGACGTTGCACTCCTAGAGTGTGCACATTTTCTTTCAGATCTAATGGTAAATACACTACTGTTCCACGAATACCTTTCACTAATCCAGAGGGAGGTAATTTTGCAGTTTTTGGTTGAAGGCGTATTATTGCTTGAAATGGGTGCACTGTTTGAATTATGATGCTCTCATATAAATTAAGTTGTTGAAGGGGTTTTGGTAGTGGATATAATTCCAGGTTATTTGTGATAGCACGTGAAGGAGTTTGGTTGTTGTCAAGTTTTGTAGTGCAGTTACTGCAAAGTATTATGGGGTCAGTTATTTCGTATGTGTTTTCTGCTATAAGGTAGAGAGCTAATTCAAACCATTTAGAATCTTCATTGTCTTCTATTTTGTATGATAGGTCTACAGTTTTTGTGTTACTTTTATAAAAAGTTCATGCGGCAACATACACACACGTGGTTTGGTACTTCAGCTGAAGTACTTTCAAATTTTAGTATTTCTTTTTTGTATGTGTGTAGTGAAAGGTTGCATTGTGCAGAATTGTTACGAAGTTGGTTTACAGCTAATTCATCTTGTAAGTGGGTTTCACTTCCAAAATATTTTGTCTGGGTATAGTCGATTTCTTCTAGTAGGTCTTTTGCTGTACCCTGTAGAAGAATGTTATTTAAATTGGCTAGTGCTAAAGCAGGACTTTTAGCATAGTACAGTTTATAAACTAGATATCTTAGACTTGCATGATGTGTTGATATCCTTTTGATATCATGGAAGGTTGTTTTGCAAGTAGGTCCTGTAATGCAGGCCAATGAATGTCCTTGTAGTCCTGTGTACTTGCGTACTGGACAAGCATCCATATTTTGCAGTAGTTTAATTTTGATTTTGTCTTTGCTTTTCACATATTGATTGAGGATTGGCGTAAAGACTTCACATTTTTTTTGGGAATGTTGCACATTGACGTGCATGGCCATTTGTACACTAGATGTTCTGATTCAGTTGAATGGAGGGGTAAATCTACGTTTTCAGGGCATATTTTTGTAAGGAGTACTTCTTGTTCCATTATGGTACTGTCTATCAACGCTTCTAAGATTACTTTCCTAGGATAGGTTGAAGTGTTGAACCTGGTTTCTCTCCTGTTTTTATAAGATTTTGAAGGACTTTGTGATGGAACATTTTGGCTAAAATACTTTTCTTGGTATGCTTACTTTGTACTATATCAAGATTTATAGAAGAAGTTTTATTTGTAGTGATAGTTGATTTTCTGTTAATTGTTTTTGGGTTGTTTTACTTTTTGATAGAGGAGGCAAAGTTGTTGTACTAGAAACTTCTTCTGTTTCACTACATGACTGTATTCGCTGTTGTGTTTCAACCTTTTTTTTACAAATTCTGCTATAGATGGATGTTTATGTTGGAGACTTTTCTTTTCATGTGCTCTACTTCTGCGTTCCTTTCTACGGAGATGCTTTTTGGTAGGCATTCTTTAGGGTGTGTTGAAAAAAATACAGAAGGTATGGGTTGGGGTGTTCTGCAATGCATGTGTGTTGTGTGCATGAGTGTTTGAGTAAGATGATAAAGATGTATGTAATGGTGTGTGATTGTGCATTGGGAAGTACAACTACTAGGGATGGGTATTCTTGAATTAATGTGTTACTAAACTGGGGTTCAGATGACAGAAAAAAGTAAGCCAGTGGTGTGGAGAAGTATACATAGCATACCTAAAGCTATACAATTAAAACAGTTGTTTGTTTTACAACATCTAAATTCTAGCAGCTGAATTGGGTAATTTGTGTGTCGAAAAATAGGAATTTGTGGGTCATTCTGCCAGTAAATCACTGTTTAAGACGGGGGGATTGTTGGTCAGAATGGTGCAGAATCTCTATTTTTAGGCACAGAAATAGCATGAATTAACCTTACAGTGTGTTTGAGTAATAATTCAAATATTATGGTAACATTCTACCTACTTTTTTTCTAAAATGAGCAGTTTGCTTCTTAGTTGTTCTTTGTACTTCAAATTCGGCTGCTTCTTTTCAGGAGAATGGTCTTCACTGCAATTGTAAAAGAAAGAAATTAGTAATTTGGTTTGTATATAGCACTGTTTTTAATTTAGAGATATATTTTTTAAATTGAAATGCTTAGCGCCTTCCTCAAAACCATTAAAACTATCTTAAGACTAACTGTAGGAAAGAAAATATCTTTACTATGGCTTGTGAAATTCATAATGTACCACTGTATACCACTATTCCTGTAACTAAGCTTTTCCACGTAATAGTGAGTCAATGTCATAGCCTGCTTTTCCACGTAATAGTGAGTCAATGTCATAGCCTGCTTGTCCTATATAAATGTAAGTAATTACATAAATTAAAAAAATTTAAACCATTCATGTGTTTGTACAAATATTATTGTTTGAGATTTGATCATAGAGTGTGCATGTAATTTTGTTTGATTATATGTAGTCTATATATTGTATTTCAAAAATGTTAGTTTAACATTATTTGCGTGTGTGTGTGTATGAAGAAATTAAACGGTATAAAGGTTTCTAAGTCACAGTTCATTTTAGGACAATGAAAAAATGATCGTAGATTCATTTTACAGATTATACAAGGTAAAAGTCGGTTAGAAAATGAGTTCATGTACTGTATAGAAAATATGCATACCTGTAGTTTGTGTTCATGCATATGGATATGGACGAAGCTGCAAGTAGAAATCTTGGAGACTTGCATAGTATTTCTCGTAGATCTTGCTTGCCAATGGTATGAGACTTGTACTCCGAGAGATTCACTGTACATTTGCAGTGCTGATCTATGATGATGTAGTTACATGTAGAGGTCTTGGATTTGATTGGTGGATGGTCATGTGATTTCTTAGCTACATCCAATGAGGGAATGGCACAGAGAGTGAAGTGGAAATGGTAGAAGGGCTATCCATGTTACGATACATTCGCGGCCATGGCGGTAGTTCTAGGACACCGCACATTACATCCGGGGATTTTGGGGTGGGAGGCATGCAAATGAGATTGAATGTAGCAAGGAATTGGTCAGTAAAGTTTAGTGAGTGTGTTGTGCTAGGAGAGGTTTTCTGAGATATTCTTTTTGCTGAGAGAAGAACAGATAGCTATGGCTGAGTGTTTACAGATTGTGTGGATTTTGGGAGACTCGTGGATACATTGGTTGAAGGTGCATGCAGAAAGCTGTGGAGTATCTATAGATCGTGTATTCGCACATGTGGAAGTGCACTGGCATGGAGTGTGTGGAATGAAGTGGTTGGACTTGCTACCTCTCTGTGCAACTTTGAAGATAGAGGGACATCCAGACATAATTGTAATTCATTGTGGAGGGAACAGTTTAGGACATGTATCTGGAATTTCTTTGCAATTTGCAATGAAAGAAGGACTTCAGAAGATCATGGACATGTTTCCAAACTCCAAAGTAATTTTTTCACGGATTGCTCAGAGACAAATGTGGCTTTGTTCTTTCTCATGTGGTCCACAAATGGAGAAAGCAAGGCGTAATGTTAATAAGGCTGTATGCTCCTTCCTAAGAGATTTTGGCATGTCCTCTTTTCACAATGAAAATATTATGTTTCGTAGTACATACATTTTTCGCAGAGATGGAGTCCATCTTACTTATGCTGGCAATCCGATTTTTCTGAGAAATGTACAAAAAGCATTGTGACCTTTTTTTAGAAATACAGCATCCATTTTGAAGTAGGTGTTAAGTATTTATAATTTGTGACATACAAACACCTCCCAAAGGCTCTTTTCAGAGTCACCACTTCCTCCCAGAGACAAATGCAATGGTTACAATAGGGTAGCACCCCCATTTTTTTTATGTTCGCGAACTGTCCGCAGACTTCAAGAAATACAAAGGGCCCTGCTTTATTTATCTTCAATTCTATTTTTTAACTGTGAAAGGCAGCTCTGAAAAGAGCCTTATTTTTTTTTTATTTTTGTTATTTTGTATTTTCTTTGGTTTTTTATACACAACACACTAGAAGAGGAGGGGAAAGGAGGGTAAAGGGGGGGACACCAACCACAGGGATAAGAAAGGGCGAGCTGAGAGAGGAAGATGTAGAGTGGGTTTCATTTGGGTAGTGAGCAGGTCTTCTCGTGCTGTGAGACGATAGTCTCAAAAGCACTCCGAAGTCGCTCCCCCCTGCAGAGTACTGTGTCACAGTACATACATACAACTGTGACCCTCAAAAGGTAAGGGTCATCAGAATTCTGTATGGCCTGTGAGGCAGCTTGAGGAAGACGCTGTCCCACAGAGGTGTTCCTTGTGGTGACAGGATCAGAAACGGAGGATGAAGAAGAGGCAATCAACCTACTACAATCTTCGCAAGGTACAACCTGGCGAATGGCCCCAGTGTGGAATGAGTTGAGGTGTCGCTTCACGGTAGTGGTCCCAAAGCTGTACGAACCATGCCTCCCAAGACTGAGTACCATTTTGCACTAACTGCAGGTGACACGGTTCGCACAAGCCTTAGGACCATTCCCATGAACGGTAAACAACCGCCACACCCAAGAATCACGCCGAGGGCAGGTAGTAGGGATTTCCTCTACCTCATTCTCGTCATCCTCTTCTTCCTCTTCTGTATCCTCACTCCTGTTCCCCTCTTCAGGCCCTTGGGGAGATGGTGGTGGTGGAGGGGGTGGGGGTGGTGCTGAGGCAGATGTAGCACCAGGTGGCAATAGTGGAGCCATGGATGCCATCGGCTTGGAGATGGAAATCTCAAAATCTGCAAAGTATGCAGCAAAATGCAGTGTGCTCTGTGGAATAGTGTAGGGGAGGACTGGTCCAAGAAGACCCCCCTCGCCTACGCTTTCTCCCCAGGTGAGGACTATGGGTCCTTTGGGCGTCCCCTCATGCCACCCGGGCCCAGGTGGTGGAGGGTTCACCCACTGGAGACATTGCCCGCACGTATTAATTGCCCACATGTATTAAAATTCAGCTAGGCCCAGAAACCATTTTGTCTAGTAAAGATGGTGTGAGCTCAGCACACTGTAGTACGGCCCCCACCCTTGGAGGGTTTCAGATTATCCTTGTTGCCGCAGCACCCTGGCAGATCCGCTGCGAGCACGTTCCCACGAACAAGACGGACATGAGCTAGCGTAATACACTAACATTGTAACAGTTCACCTCCCGCAGTGTATCATCGCTCCCAGCATGACCCGGCCAGCAGGCCTGGGCAATGAAAAGAACAGTAAGATAAGACATCAGGTGGCAGACAATCTCCATACATTAATGTTAAAACCACTCACAAAATATGCTTCCTTCCACATAATGCCTTATATTACAAGAACCTGTAAAATGTATAAAATATGAAAAAATATGCTTCCATGATATAAGTAATGGCGAGCCCACCCCATTTCAGTTGAGTGCTAATGATAAAGAAATGCACCAGGAATCTATTTGTTACGAGTGTCACTGGGAAACTTACACCCCATGGGCTCGCGCCATAACTGAACTAATGCTGCTAGAGGACACACGAAAGATGAATGTAACCACACTGAGGGCCCATGTGAAGGATGCACGAGAAGGCTTGTCATGTGTGCATGTCCAGGCCCCATATGTACCACCGCCGCCACGAATAGTGGCGGGTTACTTTCTATGTTCTCCACCAATCCTAATTCTACCTCACTTATTGCATATAAGTAAATGCTGTACTTATTAAAATATAATGTATGAATAAGGCGCTCAGACTGGGTATAATCGAGACACATCCAGCAAAGCTTGAAATGCATGTTTTGTATTGCTTACAATAAGTATTATAGAGTGTTCAAATGTTTGTGATGTTTTTACCTAAATCGGCAACACACGAGGGAGATACCTTTGTGAAATACGTGCAAGGCCATTCCCCCTCCCACCCTGCGAAGGCTGCCAAGGCATGAGAGCAGAGACCGCGCCGCGCTGCTTTACCTCCCCCAACCAGACTGGAGCCGCTTCAAAGACTTGTAACCCCCTCTGTAGCACCCAAGGCCGCCACCCGCCACCTGCATTATTTACAGCGCAGCAGTAAACCTCTGCCTGAACACACGCGCCCCCTCGTAAACCTCGCAACCCACCGGACCATCCTAGACTTATGGCCCTGTGCAATCAGGACACCCAACACTTTGACAACACACAGCGAAACATACATTACAACTTCTAACAAGGCAGTAAGACATGTACCGCCCGTCCCAGGCCCTGAAGCTTAGCCCCTCGACCTATGGCCCAGGTCAACAGGACACTGGTAACCATGTCCTGACGTATTACCTCCAGACCCCTTACAAGGTACATTCCTCCTGTGTTGCATTAACCTGTAGTATAACCTATTGGAAGATTTACTAAAGAAGATAATACTGAAACGAGTGAATGACTGCGGTGTGCATGGCCTAGGGCAAATAAGTCAGGAAAGGACATTCATCTCTGACATTGGCCGCGATGGCACGACAACACCAGCCGGATGAACTCCGCCACCCTGCCAGGCCCAGCCCAACCCACGAGGCTGACCAGTGACGTCTTCCAGCCAAAGCCAACCACATCACAGCAGCACCTATAGTTAGTCGTCGCCACCCAATCCCCTTGAACTTGTGCCCCCTATAGTATGTAGGTTCTTATGACGTTTTTTTGTAAATATATACGCCTGTCTTTGCTATTGTCAGACAGAGCGCTCTCGGAGTTTGCAGAAGTTCTTTGCATGCCCTATTCTGATTGATAAACTCCCATTTACGCTCACCCGCACTCTGTCTTGGCCTTATTCCCATCTTGGGAGAGTCCTTCATTGTCTCTCATTGCGGGGAGGATCGTGCTGTTTGGGGACGCTTGCCTTCAGTGGTGACCCCGATAGCGTGATATTATTTCTTCCTAAACTCGTTATAACCGTCCCCTTTTGGCACGAGAATCTCCGGTCGAAAAGGGATACGCACGGTGAGCCGGCTCCGGGAGGCTGCCCGCCAACGGCGACCGGTACACTAAGAAGTGCGCACTCATTAGAGAAAGGGTACGGGATCCCGGTTGAAAAATCCCCTTTGAGTACCGCTCGCCGGAGTCGGGGCTGACTGTTGAGCTGACGGCGACACTGCCTGGACGGACCCAGTTTCGGAGACTATCGGTTCAAGAAGGGCACGTGAGTACTGAGTGTGAGCGATCGTAAAGAGAGCGGGGAAAGAAGTGTAGGACTGGGAACGAAGAGGGGGTACGAAGATATACTAAATATCATTCTAAAATTTCCTTTCTTTTTCTTTGCATATGGCCATTAGGATTACGAGGTGAATAAGAGATAGAAGTGACGGGAACCTAGCTCCGAAAGGGGGTGGAAGGCGGCGCCGCATAGTGCTATATTGACTAGTGCTGGGAATATATGACGAAGTGAAATATAAGATAAAAGTGTTCAGCAAAAGGGGACACTGAGAATATATTAGTGATCGCTACTACTTCTTTCTTTTCTTTTTCTTTAAGGGTAGGGGGAGAATAAAAACCAAGATTAGCACGAACTTGGGAAGAACGTAAGAGAAAAGGGGGCCTACTAGGAGGGGGAGAGCAGGTTAAAACATATAAACATATGCATATGCGCATTCATCTATCTAAGTAAGACAGACAGGGACAGCCGGCTAGGGAGGAAAGGGAGGGCAGCGTGAAAGGTGTACTGAGTGTTACCAAGAGGTGTGTGCACCTCGTATGTGTCAGGGGACAATTTGAGGTTGCGAATGTGTAAAACGGCTATAAATGCATAATTGTCAAATGGTCATGGTAAGTGTGACCGGATGAAACTTTTTTGAAGGCAACGGTGATACAGTGACGTGAGTGGGTACTTTTTAATTTCCGGGTTGCTATTGTCAAAATAAATGATGTGTTGCTCTTGTATGTGTCCCCCAAAGAAAACAAAGTAGACATTGTGTACAGCCAGTTTTGTATTGTGCAGCCAAGGGAGGGAAAGCCCAACCGAGCATAACATTGAATGTGAAGTAGAACACGAAAAATAATATTGATACTACAATCACATTGGAGTTGCAGAGACACAGAGACACATAAGCACTAGGAGGGCACACAGAAATGGGGGCTGAAACACCCTTATCACATATTTGTAAAAGTCTTTCAGGGTACGCGGAGCGGATTAAGAAATATCACGACCAATGGGTAACTGAGTTGAAGGGAGAGGGGCTACCCCAGATATGGCCAGAGGGAGGGTCATTTGACAAAAGTGTTCTGGATATGGTGATGACATGCATTTTCTTGAAGTACCGAGGGAAGCAGCTGCAGAATAGGAGGGAAATATTAGATCTTTGGCGGTTATTTGAAGAAGTACCACCGCCTAAAGCGCCAGCACCAAATCCTGATCTCCCATCCACTACAGACAATCCACTGATGATACATAAAGATATCAAAGAAGTGCCAAGTGTAGCGCCACCAGTAGAAGTAATAAGCTTATATCCGATATTAAAGAAACCTGTACCTGCAGAAGGATACAGTGATCCAACGTATGTACCTCCCCCGACAACTACTACACCCCACCGGCCCACTGCACCCCCACCATATGAAAGTACAAGGGAGCGAGGCCAGGCGAGTACACAAAGGGGGGACATAGAGAAACTCACAGATGATTTACAGTCAAGACTCTCAATAGCAAAAGATGAGCTTTCAAGAATAAAAGACATGTGCGGACAAACAGCACTTAATGCGACTAGATCAGGGCGCACGTCTAGAGCGCCAGGCGAGACAAGAAGAGCTGAAGAGGGGTGGAAGAAAGGTGAGATACTGTTCAGAATTGAGGAAGAACCAACCCGAATAATTGAAATAGAGACACGTGAGGGAGATCCTGACAATGATGAAAGGCCTATGGGGGATAGAGAGGAATTACTATGCGACATAAGGGACGAGTTAGAAGAAAGTGACAGGTTGAGCATGGCTGTGGGAGGGGGAAGCGAAGGAGGGGATGGCACATGTTCAGTGAGAACACTGGACGACGAGTGGTCGGGACGACTAAGGAACAGAGTGGGAAACATGGCATCACTAGAAACATCAGCATCCAAATCGGGTCCAGGTGCTATACAGAAAGGAAAGCTACAGCTTCCATTGATACACAGAGGAGGAGGGAGACCTAACTATATCCCATGGGCACAAATGGACAAAGCTAACTTATTAAAGCTATTGCCCCCGTTATCAGGAGGGGCAAGTAAGTGGATATACGCCTTTGAAAAACATACTGCTGGGGTACCCCTAGCTGTAGGAGATGTGAAAAGTCTGCTCGTATCAGCGGTGGGCGATCAGGCTGAAAGAGTATGGGTTAAAGCCGGTTTCCCAGGAGTTACGTTAGATTGTGACCGCCATGATGGGGCCTCCTTCAACACAGTGCGGGCTAGGGTGTGGGACGCCCTGCGCGAAACATTCCCAGATACGCCGGACTTGCAGTCGGTGATGCAATGTACCATGAATGAGGGGGAGGAGGCTATGGATTACATTTTTCGGGTTCAAGAGATGTGGAGAGCGGAGACGGGCACGCCCTGGTATCAATCGACATCTTTATTCTACTTCATTATAAAAAGAGGGCTCCCCAAGGAAGTGCAGAAAGCCCTCGACAAGATTGCAGGCATTGAAGCGAAGGGATGGCCAGAAATACAAAGCATAATAATACACCATTGTAAAAGAATAAAGGAGAGGGAGAAGGAGGTGGCACAGAAAAGGTTGGCAGACGAGGCAAAGTTAGTACAGACAAAATTGGTGAAGGTCGCAGCAGCAGTAGCTGCACTCCCACACAGCAGGGAGGGAGACGATGAGGAGGAGGGGCCGATAGCAATACAAGGAAGGATGGCAGCTAATTGGGCGGGAGTAGGACAGCGGCAGTGGAATGAGCAAGAGCAAGGTGGAGGTCCGCAGTGGCAAGAGTGGACCCCTCGAGGGGGACGAGGTGGGTACAGGGGCCGAAGAGGAGGTGGAACGGGGTATGGGGGAATGGGAGGAAATGGATGGCAGGGCCCTAGAGGTGCACAAGGAAGTTGCTGGAACTGCGGGCGATGGGGCCACTATTCTAGAGAGTGCAGAAGCAGACCCAATAACGGGTTCCAAGAGGTAGAACAATATGGCCATCCCCACCCGGGAAGCCCATATGGCCTCCCAATGGGGCAACAACAATTAAGAAACCCAAGCCAAGGTAATGCCGGCCAGCAACAGGGACCCCAATATAGAACACAGAACCACCCACAAAACATGCAAAACAACGACAGTATGCAATACACACCAGGCAACCCTTTCGCGACAGCAGCAAACGGGGCCCCCGCACCAGCACCTTACAACGGCATGTCAGTGGTCTCAGGTAACGTATTCAATGAAGGGGGGGCGATGAGACACCCCGCATAGGACAGCCCACAGAGAACACTTGCGTGTCCAGTTCTATCTACCACCCACAGTGCAGCAGAGGAACCATTGGTAGGGGCGCAGATAGGAGACAGGCAATTTGTATTCATGGTTGATTCGGGAGCGGAGAAATCATGTGTCAGGGAGGGCCGGTTCCCGTTATCTAACAGGAAGTTAGAGACGCAGGGGTTCTCTGGGGCTGTAATTGAAGTTCCTTACACAGAAGTTTTAGATGTAACCGTAGGAGGCAAGACTGTAAAGGCACCCTTACTGTATTATGAACAGTCCCCTATAAATTTGTTGGGAAGGGACCTTATGAGTAAACTTAACATGACCATATCATTTACCGAAGGAGGAATAGTGTGTTCTACACCCGGGATATGCCCCTTGCGCGCAATGTTGGTAGTGCAAGCCTACACAACCACACAGGAAATCCGAGGGCTGCCACAAAATGAAGAGATGTTTATTGAAGGGCTAAAGACTTTGGCCCTTATAGTTCCAGAGCTAAAAAGCATGGATTGGAGGATCCCAGCAGAATTCCTCTTCCGCCCCATAGTGTGTCCAAATGCAGCACCAGGATCTGTGGTGTCGTTGGATTTGCACGCTGTGCAGGTATCAACGAAACGGATCGCTGTGATTGGAATGGACAGAGAAGGATGTGAGTGGCGCACCGTGCTGTGTACCAACGCCAACCTCGCCCTACGCGAGGTAACAGATGAGGATCTCTTTCTAGACACAGAAGCAGATGGTGAGATAGTAATGGAAATAGCGATGCCCTGCGACATTTTGATCCAAGCCAGAGAGATCCCCGCCCAATTGATGGCAGTGGTAGGAACACCACCGTCATTTTTTGATGACGACATGAGGTTAGTACCAAACAATTTATGGACAACAGGCCCCCATGATGTAAGGCTGTTGCATGGAATACAACCTGTGATAATAAAACTAAAACAAGGAGCTATCTTGCCCCGAGTTAAACAGTATCCATTGTCCCGTGAGGCTGAAGAAGGGATAAAAGAAACGATAAATGCACTACTAGTACAAGGGATAATAGTGCCTTCAAACTCACCATGTAACACATGTATTTATCCAATTAAAAAAGCGAAAGGGGGGTCTTGGAGGATGATACAGGACTTACGCCCCCTCAATGATGTAATACAGAAAGAGTTCCCTCTAGTCCCGAACCCTGCATCAATACTATGCAGTATCCCAAAAGCAGCATCACATTTTACAGTAGTGGACTTGAAAAACGCATTTTTCTCAATACCCCTGGCAGAAGAGAGTAGATATCTTACAGCGTTCACACTGGGGGGAAAAAGATATGAACACTGCAGACTGCCACAGGGATACTGTGAGAGCCCGAGCATATTCAACCGCATATTGCATGAAGACTTGGGAAACCTATCAGTAGAGAGTACGATTATTCAGTACGTAGATGATTTATTGGTGTGTGCACAAGACGAAGCAACATGTAGAAAAGATTCAACAACGCTCCTGACTTTACTGGCCAACAAAGGATACAAGGTAGACAAGGAGAAGCTACAGTATTGCCTGACTGAGGTCCTATACCTGGGACAGCTCATATCAAAGGATGGAAAGAGAATAATTCCCGACAGGGTGGAGGCAATAAGGTCAGTAGGAGAGCCCACGACAGTAAAGGACATGCAGAAATTTTTGGGGATGTGCAATTATTGCCGAGCATGGATACTAGACTATGCAGCATACACCAGGCCCCTCCTACAAGCACTAAAAGAAGCACAACAGGAGAATGGAAAAATAAAATGGTCAGAAGAAATGAGCATATCGTTTCAATCACTGAAAGAGCTAATTTCAAGCGCTCCAGTACTAGCAAACCCTGATTATGGACACGAATTTTACCTATTTTCCCATTGCAAAGGCACACTTATGACAGCAGTACTGACACAAAAAACATCCTTAGGACACAAGCCCCTGGCGTACTATAGTGGTACTTTGGATGCCGTGATGCAGGGTCATTTCGCGTGCGAACAATCGCTCGCAGCAGCCGCATTCGCAATTGAGAAAAGTGCCACAATAGTAATGGGATGCTCTGTGACATTGTTAGTGGAACACTCATTATTTGCAATACTTGAAAGATCGAAAAGCACACTGACCACACAGCGGGCAACAGCATATGAGATCATATTGTCCAGCGCCAACATCCACATAGTGAGATGTAAAACAGTGAACCCCGCCACATTCATTACAGAAGCGTGCACATTAGAGGATATGGAAAATTACGACTGCGCAACCCACACAGGAGAAGGAGGGGAAGACACAGTGGTGTGTGAAAACGCTCTCAGCGAGGGGGAAGTGTACTTTGTGGATGGGTCCGCATCAATTGATATGGACACGGGAGAAAAACACGTTGGCATGGCGGTAGTGAGATTAGAGGAAGGTGAGTTTGAAACATTAGTACAGTACCGCCTCCCGTTGCATTACTCTGCACAGGCAGCAGAACTGATTGCGCTCATAGAAGCACTACATGCAGCAAAAGGATGTGCAGTAACAATATACATAGACTCAGCTTACATGACGACAACAGTACATGGAGGTCTAGCAAGATGGGGCCGTAGGGGGTTCAGAAGGGCAGACGGAACACCAGTGCAGCATGCAGAATTGTTAAAAGAATTAATAGAGGCCCTACAAAACCCTACTGCTGTAGCAATAGTGAAGTGCCAGGCCCATACATCCAACACAGACGTTGTGTCTTTAGGGAACGCGGCAGCGGACGCTGCCGCCAAGGAGGCTTCCTATTTTCAGAAATACGACACAGGTGAGTTCATGATCAAGAACACAACAACCGAAGAACTGTCAGAAGGGTACAACATGATGTCCTTATCACAAATACTAGAATTGCAGGAAGGAGCTAGTGCAGAAGAAAAACTAACGTGGACGAAACGGGGATGTAGCCAATCAGGAACAGATTTAACAAGGGGGGTCCTGGGAGTCCCTCTGCCAGACATTAGTCCTGGTTACGAGGGACTTACCCAGAGTCTTTAGCTCACTATCTTTCACAGAGAAGAAATATCCCAAACATATCAGTCTTTGTCCTGCCCTGGGGCAGTCCAGCACCGAAATGCGAGGCAATTCTCCTCTGAACAAGAGTACCAACAGAAACCCCAGACACGTGTTTCGGTCTGGTTGGACCTCATCAGTAGGGTGGATCTGTGCCTCTCTAAGAATAGTGAGCAAGGGGTCCACGTCTGGATTCCCCTAGTAACTTAGGGTGAGACCCAAAGTTACTTAAATATGCAGATTTAACAAGGGGGGTCCTGGGAGTCCCTCTGCCAGACATTAGTCCTGGTTACGAGGGACTTACCCAGAGTCTTTAGCTCACTATCTTTCACAGAGAAGAAATATCCCAATCAGGAACAGACCTATTATGGCGGCAAAATAACTCAGGGAAAGTGGTAATGCCACTACAGTTACTAGAAGTAGCATTTCAACAGCTACACTTCCCTGCACACAATACCAAACAACACATCGCAGCAGAAATACAGGAAGAATGGTTCGTGCCCTGTCTCCAGGAGCATGTGTCTAGATTAGCACTGGAATGTACAACATGCCAAATATACAACTCAGGAATGACATTACGCACACTCCGGGGAACAATTCCAAAACCCATCGGCCCCTTCAGAGAACTACATATAGATTATGCAGACATGGGAGAAAGGTGTAATGGCGCGCGGTACATGATCGTGGTTGTGTGCCCATTTTCAAGGTGGGTGGAAGCAGGACCCTGTGCGCGACCTGATGCCAAAAGCGCCGCCAAGTTCCTAGTAAGGGAAGTGTTCCCGCGCTGGGGAATTTGTGACGTGATTCGCTCAGACAACGGCTCTCACTTTGTGAATGAACTCTTCAAGGAAGTGACCACATTACTGGGTATAAAACATAAATTATGTTCGATTTATCATCCCCAAAGTAATGGCGTAGTGGAAAAGATGAACGGCCTGTTAAAGGGCAGGTTATCAAAACTATGCTTCTCATTGAAGAAAAATTGGATTTACTGTCTACCCCTAGCGCTATTTGAACTCAGAAATCAGCCAAGCAAAGACCACCATTTGTCCCCGCACGAGATCGTGACTGGGAGACGAATGAACACAGCACACTCTCCACTGCGCGAACACTCAGATGCTCACAGAAGCGCCGCAATATTGGGAGATGAGTTCACAGACTATCTAAGAAAATTAACAAGGGCAGCGCGCGCAATATCAAAGCAACTCTCCCCACCCTTCACTAGAGAAGAGGGAAACATAACAGGACCTGTCACGGAACCAGAGCAACAGCTACAGCTGATGCCAGGGGACTCAATTTATGTCAGAAGCTTTGTACGTCGGTGGAATGCACCACGATTCCATGGTCCATACGAGGTAGTATTTTGCACGCCCACAGCAGTGAAGGTAAAGGGCTTGCGGTACTGGGTGCACTTGACCCACGTACGAAAAGCATACAGCAATGTACAAGAGGAGATAGATGAGGAGGCACAGACAACAGCAAACGATGCAAATGAGTAAGATGTCTAAATACCGTCTTGTGTGTGTGTGTGTGTCAGCACTGAACTTCAATGGAATAATGACTGACAAGGATATTACAAAAAAAAAAAAAAAAAAAATTGTGTGTGCGTGTGCTTTCTTTTTTTTATCTTGTTGAGTGGTATGTAATTAATGAAATAATAATATTATAACATGTATATACCCTTGGCTGTGAATACCCCTCCCCCACATCCCCACCCGCTTCCATTCCCCGTCAAAAGTATTGGCACAAATGGTGCCAACAAAACGTTTACATGCATGCACTTAATGCACTTTTATATCTCAAACAGGAGCGTCCATGGCATCTAACGGGCAGCCTGCAACGGATAGAATTAGTAGAATGAGAGATTTAGTATATGAGAGATGTAGATATTCGTATGAGTGTGGATTATCAGTATGCATCACATTGTTTTTTATGATAATGTTTGGCTTGGTTACATATTGGTTTATAGCGTTCATCTCTATCGAGATGTACGAGGGGGGAGGGAGTAACAACACTACTGGATCAATTAACAGTACCACCGGGCCCAATACAACTGCAGGTGTCAATACCAGGGAAGGTGATTTTTTGATATGGGACGGAACTAAACTTGTGTGGGGGTATCATACCACACCATCCAGTGTCGTGACCTCACAAAGAGAAAAGCCACAAGGTGAAATACAGAGCAACACAGTGTCTCCACCAGGGGTATCCACTTACAATGCCCACAGTCTCAATGACCGAAACCCGTCTGCCATATCATGGTTATATAACACCCCCACCAGCCAGCTTGCCCCCACCCCAGAAAACAATCTGCCAGATAACGTCAGGAAAGAAAATGATAAGCTACTAGCAATGCACGAAATATTATATGATGAATGGGCCAAGGGGGGCGGGAATGAGAAAGGGGGGTCTAGTTTGTCCACTGCCCAGGGGGGTGGGAAGTACATGAGTAACAAGAACAACAGACGAAAGAGAGAAGCAGGGAGGAGAAAGTACGATGAGTACTATGGGCTAGGTCTAGATGAGATGGAAGATCCACGACACCCGCATCAAACAAATAAGTGGTATGCAGACATGAGTGCCACAGCTAAACAGACCACAAACAAGAGCTGTTATGTCTGTTCCCTCATCCCCCATGCATCAGGTACACCCAAAGTGTTGTTACCTAAAGAGTTGCCTATTGTGGATGCCCAATGTCTCCTTCATCTCACGCTGTGCAGGATTAAGAACACCTTCCAGGCACACGATGTGACTTTTCAAATGCTGCAGAACGAGAAAACGTGTTACCCAAAAACGGCAGGAGTGGTATGTTTGAAAGAACCATTTTTGTAATAGAAGGGACACTTTTTTCTGACAACAAGCGGAAGGATGAAGAAGTACTGTGCAAAGCGGAGGCACTAAGAGGTGTGGCGCCGGATAAATTGCAGTGGATAGAGGAAACATGCACACCAGTATGGAGAGAACACATCTCAAAGCTAACTTGGGTAACTGCCATTGAAAAGCCGTTCAAACTGCAGAGCGAAATGGACTATAAACTGTGCTTTAAAGGAGAAGGGAGAACCCCCATGGGAACAAACAAGAACTGCAACAAGACCCTCACCATCCCAGACCTAAGGAAAGGGACAGCGGCCCTGATGGACACGTACTGGGTGTGCGGCAAACAGGCATACCTACACCTCCCCCAGTCATGGAGTGGCAGCTGCTCAATGGCCACTCTACACTCAGCCCTAATGGTGATACCAGAAAGCCACGTCGATGGGACACAGGAACACATGCAGAGTGTGGCTCAACCAACTGCAGAGACACGAATGTATGTCCTGTCTCCTGGAAGCAAGGGAGAAGTGCTGACCCGTAACAAACGAGCATCAAATTACATATCAAAGGCATCATCAGAACTATTGGCTCAGATCCCAGACAAATATCGATTATTCAGCTCAGCAGAAACATTTTTTGCCTCACTCGTCTCAAGTGTCCAAGCAAGGGCAAACGCAAAATGGCTTCAGATAACACGCTGGGAATTGATTCAGCTGGCAAACGACACTGAAGAAGGATTCAATATCATTAAAGTGGAACTAAGAGCTTTACGACTAATGACCATGCAAAACAGGTATGTCTTGGACCTGTTGACGGCGATGGACGGTGGTGTTTGCCGAAAAATAGGAAGTGCCTGCTGCACTTTCGTACCTTCTGAAGACGCAGAGAATGGCTCCCTATCCCATGTGATCGAAGCAGTCCACAACCTAGGAGAAAAAATGAAAATGGAAGGCGGAGCAGAAGCGAGTACATGGTTCGACAACCTCTTCTCCTGGGTTCCCTCATGGCTTGGAACAACTGTGAAATTTTTAATACCAGCTGTTGTGTTCCTCCTCCTACTTTTTTGCCTGTGTCAGGTGGGTCTTCGAGTTTGTGCTAACGCAGTACCAAATGGTGCAATGATGATGGTGACAATGGGCAACTCACAGGGTACAATAAAAACGATGCAAGAAGCACAAGTGCAAACAGGAATAGATAACGCGCCCAAGTACCAACTGGTGCCTATATACCACGATAAAGATATTGTAGACAAGTTGTGGCACACCACCATCAAAGAGCCCCGTATACTAGAATGGTATGAGGAAGTCTGGGTAGATTTGGAAGGAGATGGTGGGTGCATATATCTAATGTGTACCCCAGATGAATATGCCCGGAGAGGTGAGAGCTTAAGGGGGGTGTGCAGAGCATGGATGCCCATCAAAGGAACTCCTGCATGGGATGAGGCGGTGATGGACGAAGCAGAATGTAGGAGGATAGAAGATTTAAAGAATTCGTTACTTTAGTAACGAAAGGGGGGAAATGTAGGGGAGGACTGGTCCAAGAAGACCCCCCTCGCCTACGCTTTCTCCCCAGGTGAGGACTATGGGTCCTTTGGGTGTCCCCTCATGCCACCCGGGCCCAGGTGGTGGAGGGTTCACCCACTGGAGACATTGCCCGCACGTATTAATTGCCCACATGTATTAAAATTCAGCTAGGCCCAGAAACCATTTTGTCTAGTAAAGATGGTGTGAGCTCAGCACACTGTAGTGCGGCCCCCACCCTTGGAGGGTTTCAGATTATCCTTGTTGCCGCAGCACCCTGGCAGATCCGCTGCGAGCACGTTCCCACGAACAAGACGGACATGAGCTAGCGTAATACACTAACATTGTAACAGTTCACCTCCCGCAGTGTATCATCGCTCCCAGCATGACCCGGCCAGCAGGCCTGGCAATGAAAAGAACAGTAAAATAAGACATCAGGTGGCAGACAATCTCCATACATTAATGTTAAAACCACTCACAAAATATGCTTCCTTCCACATAATGCCTTATATTACAAGAACCTGTAAAATGTATAAAATATGAAAAAATATGCTTCCATGATATAAGTAATGGCGAGCCCACCCCATTTCAGTTGAGTGCTAATGAGAAAGAAACGCACCAGGAATCTATTTGTTACGAGTGTCACTGGGAAACTTACACCCCATGGGCTCGCGCCATAACTGAACTAATGCTGCTAGAGGACACACGAAAGATGAATGTAACCACACTGAGGGCCCATGTGAAGGATGCACGAGAAGGCTTGTCATGTGTGCATGTCCAGGCCCCATATGTACCACCGCCGCCACGAATAGTGGCGGGTTACTTTCTATGTTCTCCACCAATCCTAATTCTACCTCACTTATTGCATATAAGTAAATGCTGTACTTATTAAAATATAATGTATGAATAAGGCGCTCAGACTGGGTATAATCGAGACACATCCAGCAAAGCTTGAAATGCATGTTTTGTATTGCTTACAATAAGTATTATAGAGTGTTCAAATGTTTGTGATGTTTTTACCTAAATCGGCAACACACGAGGGAGATACCTTTGTGAAATACGTGCAAGGCCATTCCCCCTCCCACCCTGCGAAGGCTGCCAAGGCATGAGAGCAGAGACCGCGCCGCGCTGCTTTACCTCCCCCAACCAGACTGGAGCCGCTTCAAAGACTTGTAACCCCCTCTGTAGCACCCAAGGCCGCCACCCGCCACCTGCATTATTTACAGCGCAGCAGTAAACCTCTGCCTGAACACACGCGCCCCCTCGTAAACCTCGCAACCCACCGGACCATCCTAGACTTATGGCCCTGTGCAATCAGGACACCCAACACTTTGACAACACACAGCGAAACATACATTACAACTTCTAACAAGGCAGTAAGACATGTACCGCCCGTCCCAGGCCCTGAAGCTTAGCCCCTCGACCTATGGCCCAGGTCAACAGGACACTGGTAACCATGTCCTGACGTATTACCTCCAGACCCCTTACAAGGTACATTCCTCCTGTGTTGCATTAACCTGTAGTATAACCTATTGGAAGATTTACTAAAGAAGATAATACTGAAACGAGTGAATGACTGCGGTGTGCATGGCCTAGGGCAAATAAGTCAGGAAAGGACATTCATCTCTGACATTGGCCGCGATGGCACGACAACACCAGCCGGATGAACTCCGCCACCCTGCCAGGCCCAGCCCAACCCACGAGGCTGACCAGTGACGTCTTCCAGCCAAAGCCAACCACATCACAGCAGCACCTATAGTTAGTCGTCGCCACCCAATCCCCTTGAACTTGTGCCCCCTATAGTATGTAGGTTCTTATGACGTTTTTTTGTAAATATATACGCCTGTCTTTGCTATTGTCAGACAGAGCGCTCTCGGAGTTTGCAGAAGTTCTTTGCATGCCCTATTCTGATTGATAAACTCCCATTTACGCTCACCCGCACTCTGTCTTGGCCTTATTCCCATCTTGGGAGAGTCCTTCATTGTCTCTCATTGCGGGGAGGATCGTGCTGTTTGGGGACGCTTGCCTTCAATAGCCAGAAACACAATGAGAATGAGCTCTAGGGTGTGGTCTTTTATAGGGGTGCTTGTACGCGGTTCATGGACATGCGCGCCGTCGGCAAGACAGATCGAACACCAAAAAAGGTTGAAAAAGTCACAAAAACTATGTGGAAACTTAGGATTAGTATGTGGGATTTGTGGTATGGTGAGTTTTTAATGGGAAATATTGTGGATTACTTGGAAATGTATTTTTAAACTGTTCGGGGACACGAACAGTGTCCGCATTCAGAACACGCGATCAGCATGGGCGCGGTCACATGATTGCTTCGTGAGCATGTTCGCTAAGGAAGCGGCCGTCCGCAGGACACCCAATGTACAGACATTGATTTGCGTATGCGCGTTGATGTTCTACAGACAGTGTTCGGGTCCTGAACTAATTAAAAGTGTGTCACACGTCAAACGAATAGTTACGGACAGCTGTTTGTTCTTAGCACAGTTTAACTTACTTGCGAACAATACGGACAGACATAGCGTCCCCAGCACACCTCCATTTTCATTTTTTTACGAACAATCAGGACACCACAAGTGTTCTTAGAACAGTTTCAACTTGCTAGCGAACACTACGAACAGGCATAGTGTTCTTAAGGACACCTCCATTTTCGTTTATTTACGAACATTTCAGGACACTACAAGTGTTCTTAGAACAGTTTCAACTTGCATGAGAACATTACGGACAGATATAGTGTCCTCAGGACACTTACATTTTCGTTTATTTATGAACATTTCCGAACAACTGCGCTGTCCGTGGACACCTAAATTGGTTTTAACAAAAAGAACTGAAACTAATTACAACACAATATAAAAAAGTAACTTTATTTGATATATATTAACAATTTATGACTGAGAAGGTAGGGCAGAAACGGAAACAGAAACAGGAGAATTAGGGATTTCAACATAAATGGGATCAGGTGAAGAATGGAAATATCATCAAAACGTTTTGGTCCATGGAGAGGGTTTGGGGTTAAATGAGTGGGATATGGTGAGGGGGGACAAGTACAGGTGGGACAATGGTATCTTGTTGTTAGTTTTAAGTGATCTTCCACAAAGTTTTTTAAATTGGTAAAATTTGCCATAAGTTGGTCCATTTTTTCATTTATGTGTTCCAGAGTGTTATCCACCGCTTCTTTTTCTGTAGTAGTTTCAATTTTTGTATGGTCTGTACAAAAAAAATGTATATGTTAAATGTATACAAAATAATATTTATTAATTGGTTTATATAGTAAAGTGTGTACCATTAGGTAGACTATCTTCTGACATTTCTTCTCGTGGTAAATGCTCCTCTAGCCACTCCAGAGTACTACACATTTCTGTGTGAAAACAAAAAAGTAATATATCGAAAGTTTGTAAATATATGAGTAAAATGAAGTGCACTTACTATTTCAGGTAAGATATGTGATCAGTAGTCTGTACTTCTGGTCTTGCTCTTAGTTGTGGAGTGTCTGTGAGGCAATTATGTTGGAAGCCACTTTATCTTCTTTTGGTATATTCCATTTTAGAACATTTTGTATTTAAATTAATGGTTAGTGTGTTACATATATAGGTTACATTTCTTAAGTATTACTACATATACTTTTTAAGTGTGCTGCTTTGTGAACTTGTTAAATGTTCCTATGTTATGATATAACAATTACACATACCCCCCAGAGTTTTTAGCTGGTGGTACTGTTGTCCGAACATGTCCGCGGAAAGTCAAATTCAGTAGAAAGGGTTCAGTATGTTCCATATTATATGTACATAAAGTCAAAGTTATTATTGTTAAGTTGTGCTACTAAAAAACTATGAAATTCAGTAAAAAAACGTTGTTAAAGGAATGTTATGGTTCAGTTGCGCTACGAAAAACCTATGGAATTCAGTAAAAAAACTTTGTTAAAGGGACGCTATGGTTAAGTTGTGCTACTAAAAACCTATCAGATTCAGTAAAAAAAACTTTGTTAAAGGGGCGTTATGGTTCCAAGTAAAACCGAAAAACCCCTGAAATTAGCCAGTTATGGTAAGCTAAGCAACCATAACTCGCGCCACCACCGTGCACTGCTAAGACTAACACCCAGGACATCAAAGATGACATCACAAATGTCATTGATGACATCATAATGACATCACATGTGCATTTACCTTTCATGAAAAGTCTGTACAAGGGTTTCTTATTGTAATGTTAATTAAAAAAAAGTGTCAAGGATCATTGGAATAAATATCAAGGCTAATTAGTCCATCCAGTATACTAAGGTGCTCATGTAAAAACATAGGCATTGTGCGCAGCATACATGATGGAGGTTCAATATTCATAAGCTTGCCATGTTGAATAGTGAAACGATAACTGTTTTCTTATTAGACTTTTGCATACTGTGAATCATGTGATAAGTAGATAATAAAACCCACTTACTACATAATTGCATTATTATAGACAAAACACAAAGAGACAACACCACATACAAATATGAGTATATACAAGGAAATTGAAGTAAAACAAAAAACAGCAGTAGTAGCAAAAAGTGTTCATAACCTAACTGATTACCTTTATGCAGAGAAATGATTGCTCTGTTTCAAAGCTGCTACTTATCCTATGTATATATATCGCATGATGTGACTGGACCCTAAGGAAAGTAGTGTGAATACAAGATATAAAAATAGGTGCATATACAGGGAAAGTACAGTAATAGAAAAACAACAGAACTATCAGAAAGTGTTGATAACTCTACTGATAATTTTAATGCACAGAAAGGATTGCTGTCTTTCATGCTTGTGTCTTCCCGTATGATATGACTGGACCGTAAGGGAATTATTATAAGAACATACTTGAAGGATAAGTCTACAAATATACTACCTTTTCCACTTTTAATTCCTGACTGTTACTGAAGAAAATCATGTGGCCTAGATATGTCAATAAAGGAAAAAAGGGGACATGTGATGTCATCAGTGATGTCATCAATGACATTTGTGATGTCATCTTTGATGTCCTGGGTGTTAGTCTTAGCAGTGCACAGTGGTGGCGCGAGTTATGGTTGCTTAGCGTACCATAACTGGCGAATTTCAGGGGTTTTTCGGATTTACTTGGAACCATAACGTCCCTTTAACAAAGTTTTTTTACTGAATCTGATAGGTTTTTAGTAGCGCAACTTAACCATAACGTCCATTTAACAAAGTTTTTTTACTGAATATAAATATAAGCCATACCTAAGTTAGAGTATGGTGAATGGTATTCTCATAATTATTACAGCCACATCTTTTTTATTTATTGTATGTTATTGGACATGTGTATGGCGCCTCTAGACAGGTGTTTCCCGACAAGATGATGTGGGGGGGGGGGGGGCAACAGGAAATCAAAGTAAAAAAACGAAAACAATTATATTGGCCTTGTGACAATCCTACTGTGCAAGTGCAATAAAAGGTGTTGAGTTGTGGGGGTGAAGGAGAAGTGCAGGAGTGGGGTGCCCCCAAGGGTAGAGTGCCACGCAAGTGCTGGGCGTGCCAAGGTCGCAAGTGCTGGGGAGAGGGGTGAAGGGGAGGAAGAGTGCGGTGGACAGGGAGGACCAGTTGTGCTTGTCCGGGAAAGGGGGCCCCAGACCAAGTGCTGAGAAGGGATGCTGGAGGGACTGATAGGGGGTTGTCTGGCCACTGTATGACTCTGGAGAGATCAGGCCCCAGTCGCAGTGGCACGGAAGGTGTTGAGGAAAGGAAGAGGAGAAAAGGAAAGTGTTGAGAAGTTTCTGGAGCTTAAGAAGAACCGGTTCATGTCTGAGGGGGAGTGGAGCCATTCTAGAGATAGGGACAAGCCGAGGAAAGGGATCTAGCTCCCACTCTCTGCTTGGAGAATCATTTGATCTGCAGAGATTTGGAGCCAGAAGAGAGAAGGACTCTAGCTGGGAGGTATTTAGTGAGGTATTTAGGGAGGGAAAGCTGGATGTAAAGAGGTCCCAGGCCCCAGACAGACTTGTTGATGATGCAAAAGGGTCTTGAACTTGATCCTTGCGGTCACCGTCAGCCAGTGGAGAGATTTTAGGGCTGGAGAGATTTTAGGGCTGGAGAGAGGCAGTCCCTGGGTTTGAGGCCACGGATAAGTCTTGCAGTCCTGTTCTGGATTAGTTCAAGTAAGTGTAGGGAGGAAAGAGGCAGGTTGAGGAAGAGGCTGTTGCAGTAGTCAAGCCTAGAGAGAACCAGGGCTCTGGAGATGTTGAGCTTCTGTGGGAAGGTGAGGACAGGTAAAATGCACCTGTGGAGGTGCAACTGGAAATTGGACTTCTTGTCAAGGTCCATGTTGTGAGGATAGAAAGAGACATGGGAGTCAAAGATGATCCCAATGTGTTTTACCTCACATACAATATTATATCACACATGTGTCAGCTCCTGTGAGACAGTTCAGCTGTGAAAGGTGGTATGTATTCTGGCCAGACAGGTTAAACCTGCCAAATGACAGGACAGGAATCTGCATTCCCATGCCTTCTCTTTGATCTCTTTGTGAGGGTAGGTAACACCCACTGTCAGAGTCAGCTGCCCACCACACAGCTGTCCTGGACCGAGGCATCAAAGGAGCACACCCATTTATAGGGAGTAGCATCACATCAGGGTGTTGCATTTATAAAGATTTTTGATCCTAATGAGAAAGGAAGGGGTGGGGTTAGAGAAGTCAGGAGAGCTCTGCACCATGGATGAAGACTTCCACCTTTTTGTTTCTCTCTGGGCCTCATTACACGTTAGGCGGTGGACCAAGGTGCTAATAGCACCTTGGTCCATGCCGGTAAAATACTGCCACTGCCTTGGTGGAAAGGGGAATTACCGCCCTATTCCAAGGTTGGCGGGGCGGTAATTCCCCCTTCCACCATTGCCCTTCCCCATTCCCATTTTTGCCCCATAGGGCATAATGGGAATGGGGAAGGTGCTAATTACGGTACCTCAAATTTGCGGTGCCGTAATTAGCACCAAGGTCCCTTAGCGGGTTGGTTTTTAACGCCTGCTAAAAGCAGGCGTTAAAGAACCAATCCGCTAAGGGACCTCGTAGTAAGGCGGTAAGGGTTAACGGTCACCGGTACCATTACCGGTGACCGTTAACCCTTACCGCCTACCGTGTAATGAGGCCCTCTGTCTCTGTCTCTCCTTCCAGTCCCTTCCTCTAGAGCAGTGGTCTTCAAACTTTATTGGCCTGGGCCCCCCTGAGCAAAATGTGGGCAGGTCGGGCCCCCCAAAAAAATACAAATGGATAGTATGTACAAATGGCTATGAGCTATTGCGTGCCGTCACTACACCCTACTCCCAGTATAGACCCTAGGATCCTACACCTGCTCCCATCAAAGTCGCTGGGCTCCCTCATGCCACTCCTACCCAGTCCCTGGGCTCTCCCCACCCTGCTCCCATCACTATCCCAGTGCTCCCACCGATCCTGCTCCCACCACAGTCCCTGGGCTCTCCCACCCCGTTTCCAACACAGTCCAAAGACCAGTGGGAACTGATAAATTTGTTGGGTGGAGGGGCATATATATTTCCCACCAAAATGTCATAGCGACTGAGCGCAGCGTGGGAGCCCAAACCAATCAATGGGGGGTTGTGAGGGGTTTTCCGTCTGTGATGTTTTTGTTCTAATAATGGGTTAACATGTTGCTTTATAGAACATACTTAAAACAATTATGGGTAAAAAGCCAAACAGTTTGCTACGATAGCTATTCAGTAAAACAAAATACAATCCCTGTCCCCTGGGCTCCACAGCTTCTCAGGAGGGGAGCTGATTTTGGCAGGTGGGTAGGGGGATTGTGCAACAAAGGCATTTTTAAAATGACTTGTTGTACAACCCTCCTTCCCCTCTCTACCCATCAGCTCAACGCACCAACACAAACACACACATTCGCACAGCAATCACTCTAGCTTTCATACAAGAACCCATCACCATACACTCACTTATAACACAAGCATACACGCATCCATACACATATTTAAATAAAAAATAAATTAACATAAATGTTCCTTCTGCATGGGCCTGCGTGTGGGTGCGGAAATGCCTGGCTCCGGGTTGCTCTGTCTGGATGTGAAAGGGGGCGCAGGAGCTCCCCCTCGCACATACAGACATGCAGTGCCCCGGCCAGCATTTCCAATTATCTATGCAAGGCTGATGAAGTAAAACGCCCCCACCGTTGCATGGCTCAGTGAGCATGTGCGGCCGGGGAACTGAACTGTCAAAGGGAAACAGTGTTTCCCTTTGACAGTTTAGCCAGCCCAGGAGCACTCTCTCAGCCGGAAAAAGCAGCTGAGGGAGTGTTCAGTGTTTCACCGGGATGGCTCCTCAGCTCCTCCATAATGGGTGAGGGGGCCACTGGGTGGACGCCCCCTTGCCCATTTTGAATGAGTCGCCAGGCTCAGACTGGCCTAAAGGGCAATAGGGCGATGCTCGTAGCATAAATGCAAAATGCTAGTGTAGACCAGTCAAAATGGGTCACTATTTTGGCCAATGTAGGCCAGTTTGATGAGTTACTTCACTATGCAGCTAGTAGTTTTGACCATTGTTGCTGAATACATATTCTTTAAATCTCACAATTTGCTTACATTTTAGCAAAAACACCTCCTTGGGGACTATTCAAACAGTCTGTGACTAAAGGAATTAATATCCATTTGCAACTGCAGGCCACTTTGTCATTGGTGCCTGGGACAGTTTTATGGTCTAGTTGAGGCGTCTCTGCCCATTTCCTCCATTCTAAAAAAACAAAACACAAAATGTATATATTTTTTTTTTACATGTCATGCTGTGCTCTCTCACCCCTCCCTGGGATGCAGCCGTGCCCTCTTGGGGGGACACATCCCACACTTTGACGACCTCTGCAATACAGCAAAGTGCTTTGGGTGTGATGTCAGAAGGAAAAATTCCACTTCTTTCAAGAACAGGGATTAGACCATTAAGGCAGGCTAGCTTCAGTCCAATCCCTGTAGACTTGTACGTTTAGAAGAAGGGGTCTCCCACCACTTCTTTGATTCACTCTGGAATAACACCTGAGAAGGATTCATCTGACCTCTTTTGGGAGAGTTTCACTTTCCAAAGCCCACAACCACTGAGGTGAAGGAGGAGATGTCCACGGCAGAGAAAAAGCTCTGTACCTACTCCTAAGGTACATTGGGGGTGACTCTTGCTGTGGACGAGGACCTGCCACTCTGCACCAGAATCTCCCAAGGCTGGGGTAGCAATCCCTGAAAAAACACATCCTGTTCTAGAGCCCCTGAAGTGGGTCACAAAGCATTGGAGGATCATATCACCTAAGGCTCCCTGTTTTGCTGCACCGAACCGGCTGGACTGTTGTCGAACCACGTTTGCTACTATTCGTACCAGAGGGATCACACCTGAGTTGCCTTTGACACTCCTTCGATCCTTTGAACAACTGCTTGCACATTGAGCCACTCGACGCAGCCTAAAATCAACCACTTGACACCCTGACCCAATTCGAACTGTTGGAGTCACTTGCCATGACTTCACCAGACCTGCCCTCGAAACGGCTGCTTTGCAGAAACACACTTCGGAGCAACAGGATCACCACTTTGACCACCGTCGACTGCCGACTCGACTCACTGAAGAGCCACGTATCAATCCTTCCTGGTGGGTACATCCAGAGAAGTCTTTATGGGAGGGTGATAGGGAGAATTCTCATAGATGTGCTTATTACCTTCACCTTAGAGACCCCCAGAAACTTTGCTGGATTTTGAGGACTTGATTGTTTTACCTGGAAAGAGAGTGAGCCTTTTTTCCCCACTCTTTCATGTATTTTGATGTGTTTTACATTTGTGTTCTTTGACTTTGGAGTTTTAAGATAACTCCATATGCATCTTTTCATGTGTGTTACACAGCACCTTTAGTGCAGTGGCACAGGGTTGTCTTTTTAGGCTTCCCAAAGGTTTAAATACCTTCTATGGGATAAACTACTGTTTGTGAAATTGACTTTACTAGTCTTTCCAAATTCTTAGACCCAGCAAACACCATCTTACAATGGAGTGCTGGAGGAGTTACATAGTATCCCTTGTGTCTAAATACTCATGTAGCAGTCAAATGCACCCTTTCCTATTGAAAAGGCTGGTGGCAGTGGTTTTACAATGTACTACCATGATTTTTCCCGACCGCGAACACCAGTAGCTAGAAATCACGGGACCCATGTTTTTCAAGATTGTGCCTTAAACCCCTTTGTTTAAACAGGTCCCGGTCTTCTTTTTTCACAATTATTTTTTGTTTTTGGAAAGTTCCTTCTAGCGTTTTTCTCTGCGCACCAAATCAGATTTGATCCCTTTGTTCGTGTGCCTTTGGCAGGCTTCAGGACTGAAGACCGCCGCTGGCATCTGATTGTCTGGGGTGGGCAGTAAGTGAGGGAGGTGCCCGAAACTCCCTGTACTTAGTCTCCTAGGAGACCCAAATGCACACTGCCGTGATTGGCCGGCTGCCTGTCCAGCAAGGACAGCCACCCTGTAGGGTGAGTGACAGCTAGGCTGGAATAAATGGGAGAAAACTGTTTAAAAAGTGAGTCTCCAGGACTGGAAGGCAGAGTCGACCACTGGAACGAAATAACCAAAGATAAGCTGGAAGAGGACAGCTGCTGCAACTCCTGGACAGTTGGTTTACCCGGTGAAGCCCTGCTACAGGTCCGAATTGCCAAACTCCATTCGACAGAGAAGCTCCTTCAAGGACGGCTTCTTCCTTTTGAGTTGGTGTAGCCAATCAACTCATAAGACACCTCAATACCATTCTCAAGGCTGGTTAGAATTAACCAGGGAGAGGGACACCAGCTTGTGTTCTTGAATCTACCGCTACTGGAACTGAAGTGACTCCATTTTGTTTGCTTTCATCAATGATCCCGTGCAGTGCAGGAGTCCCCCGATGTCCTCCCTCATGCCCCACGACTGAGGCTCAGTAACAGCGAGATCTGCAGGACCTACCAGGACCCACAACTTTAGCAGCATTTGTTTCTTCATACAAAGGTACTGTGTCAATCCAATTGAGAGAACGCCACTCTCGCGGTGAAAGTTCATGAAGCTTTGCCAATTTACAGGCCTAATCAGCTTGTGAGCTGACATATGATTCTTTTTCGCCTAAACTACTTCTAAGAACTTTCGCAAAGGCTTTACCTTTTGATACCAGAACTGCTCTTTCTCATCCAGAACACTAGCCTATTGATTCTGGCCTGGCCTGTTGACTTGAATTGAACTCCTCTGGTGAACTGAAACTATTTGCACTGTCTAAAAAGTATATATGATCTATTTTACTGACCTTGTGCCTTTTGCTCCTTTCTATGTACTGAACTGCTATTTGGCTCCCATTTTAGGGGAGCTCAAACTGTCTTAAGATCTTAGAATTTTGTATTGAAGTGTATTGGTTTATAATTCTAAGTTGCCTTCTCCTAGTGAAATGTTTTCTAAATGATTGTGTAGTAAATTAATAAGTGTTTTACCAAGAAACCTTGAGTATAAGTGTTTACTTGAACCACTGTGATTGAAAGTCCTTTGTGTAACTACTTGAACTGCTCACATTCACTCTTGAGATACGCCTGGCTGCTCAGCTCGCTACCAAAAACTGTGTGGTACAGACATATACCAAAGGTTGGTTTGGCTAACACCTGTAGTCCTAAATGTGTGTAGTGGTCCCAGAGGGCACTGACTGCAACTCTGCCTAACACTGGTGTACAGCGGTAAGGATAAAGTATAGTTGTTACATTGAGAGTGTGACTATTACTTCTGTTCAAATAACCCTCATACGGCTAAGCATCACTAGAAAAGCAATTGTTTTATAATGCCAGATATGGATAACTTCAAACAGGAAGCCCTGATCATTCTAACAGTAGATCAACTGAATGATATGTGTAAAGTCAGGTCTCTGTTAAGGGCAAGAAAAATGAATTGATTGAGAAATTGTTGAATAATCAAAGACTGGGAGGTAGAGCTATAACCCCAATCCCCCCAGCAAATGTGGATGATGTTGAAGAGGATGATAATGTTTCAGAGCCAGGCTGTGATGTTGTTGATGAGTTAGAAGAGGCAGAGGAGTCTCAGGATGTGAGCCCAACTGCACCCCTACTTAGCTCGTCAAGCTTTAACCACAGGGACCCTACCAGGTCCAGTACTGAGTCCAGAATTTGTCTCTTGCAAATATGAGACTTGAGTTCAAAAGAATTCAAATGCAAGAACTGGGGCTCAGAGAAATGGAATTGCATCATGAACTTGAAATGAAGAAATGGCCTCTTGAAAATGCTTCTCTCCCAGAGTCTTCTAGGTCTGCCAGTCCTAAGAGTCCTTGCATGTCCAATGAAGCTGTGGGTATGTATGAGGTGAGACTTGATATTTTAGAATGGTTGGCTGCTTTTGAATATAATTATAGGATTCAGGGTTTCACAGAGAATCAGATGATTCCTTGGCGTTTGTCTAGGCTTCCCCAGGTTGCAACTGATGCTGTAATGGAGGTGGGGGAACTTGAAAGATTGGAGTATGAAAATGTGAAGCTTGCTTTGATAGCTAGATTTGGGAAAACTCCTTCCCAGTACCATAAGAGGTTTAGGACCCTCAAAAAGCATGATGGTACTCCTTGGGCTACCTGGGTGTGTGAATGTTTGAAATACTTAGATGGTTGGGTAAAGGGTTACAGAGTTAACACTTTTGAAGGAATGAGAAATCTATTTTTGTTAGTATCTATTTTGATGCCTGCTCTGTTGAGCTGAGACAGCACTTGGCTGACTCTAAGGAAACTGATCCAAAGAAGTTAGCAAAGGCTGCTGACTTGTGGGTTGCCAACAGGCCTACTCACAAGGATTCTGGGGCAACTCAGAAGAAGCATGATGTGAAGCAGCAAAAGAAGGATGGCAAAGAGAATTCTAATACCTCCAATTCCAAAAGAGGGCCCCAAACATAAGAAGGGTAAGCCACCAGGTAAATCGAATCAGACTAGTGAAACCTTGGGTGCCAAACCAGAGGGAGTTCAGCAGAGACCCCATTTGTCAAAACATTTGGAAAATGTTATGCTTGTGGGACTACTGACCATGTGAAAGGGGATCCCAGATATAAGGGTAAACCTTTAGGGGTCCACACTGTCTCCTTAGCCTTCTCCCCAGAGGAAGAAGTACATGTGACAAGTGGTAACTTTCAAGTACTGGCTGAAGACCTCATTGGAGTCTCTGCCAGTGTTTCTTTAGTGTCCCTGGGTCTGTTGGAACAGCAGAATTTAGATGTCTATAATTCGATTCCAGATAACACAAAAGAATATTACAAGGACAGTGTACATGTAAAGGGTCAGGAGACCCCTGACATTAGACACACTGGGGCAAACATTACTGTAGTCAATACATCTTTTTTCAAGGCTGAGGATGTTGCTAAGGCACCCCAAAGCCTCACTAAGCTTGATGGAGGCCCTGTCTAAATGCTTCCTAGACTACCAGCTCTCATCCAGCGCAACAACATGACTTTCAAGCTACCTGTCAGTGTACAAACTGAGGTGCCTGGGAGAGTCCTGTTGGGGAATGACACAAAATCTCCTGCTGCAGTTGTATCAAGCACCCCCAGGCCTCCCAGCAAAAGGAAACAGGAGCAGACAAGGAGGTTCAGGGAGAGTAGCTTAGATGTCTCCCCACAGGATGTTATAGAGGAATCTATAACACCTAGCCCACAGGAGAGCTACTAACTGCTATTGCAAGGAAGAATGAGACAAAGGGGAAATCCAAGGTCTCAGGAAAAAAGCCAGAAAGCACTCCTGAGCTACCAAGAAGGACATCCCTGAGAGGACTGTCCACAGTCACACCTGTGACTGCTCCTCCAGCTGAGGCTGAGTGTGAGGAACAACCTGGAAAGGTTGAATAAGCTGCTAAAGATTCAGAGCTGGAAGAAGACCTGACCCCTGTTGGAGATCTGGATCATAAAGACCATCCTGAGCTGCAGTCTGTACTGGCAGAAGGTGGCCCCTGAATGGTAGACTTTAGCAGAGGCCAGAGAGAGTGTCCTACTCTTGAGGGTCTTCGCCAACAGGCAGCTTCCCAGCTGGACGGGCAAGAGCCAGGGAAGCATAGGTTGTACTGGGAAGATGGCCTCTTCTACAGTGAACTAACTGAGTCTATCCCAGGGGACTACAGAAGACTTGTAATGCCTCTAGAGACAAGACACCACTTCCTACAGTTAGCCCATGAGATTCCTTTGGCTGGTCACTTGAGCTTCAAGAAGACCAAGGAAAGGCTTTCTCTATACTTCTACTGGCCTAAGGTGGGGTCTGATGTAGATAAAGTCTGTAAGAGCTGTCACACTTGTCAGATCTCTGGAAAGAGGAGCCAGGAATGTAGCACCTTTGGTGCCCCTCCCAGTGGTGGGAGTCCCTTTTGAGAGGGTAGGAATTGACATTGTTGGTCCCTTAGACCCTCCAACCTCTTCAGGCAATCGATTTATATTGGTTGTGGTAGACCATGCTACTAGGTATCCTGAAGCCATACCTATGAGGACTGTCAAGGCTCAGGCTGTTGCTAAGGCCCTACTTGGTATTTTTACCAAGGTAGGTTTTCCTAAGGAAGTCATCTCTGACAGGGGATCACACTTTATGTCCCACTACATGCAGGCCATGGATTGGTAGAGAGGTTTAACCATACCATGGAGAGCATGATAGGTGCTTTAGAGGACCCCCTTAGAAGAAAGTGGGACCTTCTATTGCCATGCCTTCTATTTGCTTATAGAGAAGTCCCTCAGGAGGGAGTTGGATTTAGTCCCTTTGAGCTTCTCTATGGTCATCCAGTTAGAGGTCCATTGGCCCTTATTAAGGAGGGGTTAGAGAGTGTTCCTTCTTCCAAGCCAGTGAGAGTCACTGACTATGTGTTAGGTCTCCGGAGGAGAATGACACACATGAAGACAGAAGCATCTGATAACTTAAAAGCAGGTCAGGCTCTGGTCAAGCATTGGCATGACCAGAAGGCCAACATGGTTGAGTTTACTCAAGACCAGCAAGTTTTAGTTATGGTTCCTACAAGGCAGAGGGCCTTACAGGACAAATGGATAGGACCCTTCAATGTTGTGGGAAAACTTGGAGAGGTCAACTATCTGGTGGACTTAGGCAATCCTAAGGAGGCCCCCAGGATCTTTCACACCAACCGTCTAAAGGCTTATGTCACCAGACCAGAAGTGGGAGCTTTGCTTCTAGCTTCAGCTCAAGAGGAGGAAGAGAGTGAGCTTCTACCTGATCTCCTCAGGGGCCAACCTTTACATGAGAAAATAGAAGGAGTTAATCTCTTTTCTAATCTGACACTGGAACAACAGGAGGAGTGCAAGTTTCTGTTAACTCAATTTTCCTCCCTGTTTTCACTATCACCAGGCTTGACCCCTTGGGGCCAGCATGATATTCTCACTGTTGACTGTGTACCTGTTAAAATCATCAGAGGTTACAGGATGTCAGATAATGTCAGAACCCACATAAAGGAAGAGGTCAACAAGATGCTTGATCTTGGGGTAATAGAACCCTCTAGTAGCCCATGGTCTAGTCCAGTTGTACAAATGCCAAAGGCAGGATCCAAGGAGTGGAGATTCTGTGTGGACTATAGAGCTCTAAATTCAGTCACCAAGACTGATGCCCATCCTTTACCCAGGACAGATGATCTGGTGGATAAACTTGGTTCAGCCAGGTACCTCAGTACATTTGACCTGACGTCAGACTTTTGTGATTCAGACAGACCACCAACCCTTGAGATGGTTAATGCAGATGAAGGGAGAACATCTTAAATTGTTAAGATGGTCAATCAGCCTACAGCGGTTTGATTTTACAATTGAACACAGGTCAGGGTGTAATCACCAAAATGCTGATGGTCTCTCCAGAATGTTTGACCGACTGGACTAAGGAGATTCATCCATGGGTGGATTAAATCCTCCTCTCCGTTAGTCTAGGGGGGAACGAGTGTTAGGGAGAATTTTCATAAATGTGCTAATTCCCTTCACCTTAGAGACCCCCAGCAACTTTGCTGGATTTTGAGGACTTCATTATATTTTTACCTGGATAGAGTGTGAGCCTTTTTTCCCACTCTTTCATGTATTGTCATGTGTTTTACATTTGTGTTATTTGACTTTGGAGTTTTATGATAACTCCATAGGCATCTTTTCATGTGTGTTACACAGCACCCTCAGTGCAGTGACACAGGGTTCTCTTTTTAGACTCCCCAAAAGTTTAAATACCTTCTCTGGGATAAACTACTATTTCCCAGAGAATGTAAAGTGAAATTGACTTTACTAGTCTTTCCAAATTCTTAGACCCAGCACACACCATCTTACAATGGAGTGCTGGAGGGGTTACGTAATATCCTCTGTGTCTAAATATTCATGTAGCAGTCAAATGCAACCCTTTCCTATTGAAAAGGCTGGTGGCAGTGGTTTTACAACGAACACCATGATTTTTCCCGACCGCTAAAAATCACGGGAACCATGTTTTTCAAGATGGCGCCTTAAGCCCCTTTGTTTAAACAGTTCCCGGTCTTCTTTTTTCGACATTTCTTTTTGGAAAGGTCCTTCTAGTGTTTGTCTCTGCACGCCAAACCAGGTTTGGTTCCTTTGTTCTTGTGCCTTTGGTGGGCTTCAGGACTGAAAACCGCCTCTGGCGTCTGAGTGTCATGATGCCCGCTCCCGGGGAGCCGGTTCAAGCCCTGCGTCCCCGAAAGCGGACATCCAGTCCCCAAGGAAGGACCCAGCAACCCCATATAGGGGCCCTCTGGACAGTGTCCTGGTGCCTATGGCGCCAGGCTCATAAAAGACATCAGTCCTGGCGGCATAGGCGCCCGGCTCATTATGGAAGTGCTTGGGTAGACTTACCTGATGCAGACCATGCTGCAGGATCCCGGCCTCCTTGAGGCCTGAAAGGAACTACTTTACCTGTGGGACTAATTTACCATCCGGGCGTGGTCGGGGAAGGATACATACCTGATTGGAGGAAGGATACATACCTGGAACTTCTTCCAAGGCTATTTAAACCCTACCCGAACAGCCACACATGCTTTGCGTTGTTCTGCATCTAGCAGCTGGACGCTCACCGTGTCTGCTCCTGCATCCTGACTTCTGCCACGCCTGCCAGCATCCTGGATCACCTGCAAAGGAAGAGAAGAGAAGAAGAGAACAGAAGAAGGAAAAGTCCTTACCTGCTAAATCCGCATCCCGGAGACATCTCGCCGACAATCCTGAAAAGGAAGACTTTTATTTAAAAGCTCATCGCGTTGATCGCTGCAGCGCCGCATTTCACTCACCTTTACAGGGCGCCTCCAAGTTCAGCAGCGATCATCCGGATTCGCAGTCACGCCCCAGCGCCTAGGGAGAAAAAGACCAGAACAAAAGGTGAGAGAGAGAAGGGAATAAGGAAAGCTAAATCTCCATGTTAAGACTTACCTGTTGATTCATTCCCTCTTCATTTCGGGTCCGCGCCGCATCCTGGCATTTCCGGACCCCGGCCCCTAAGGGGAAAAAGAGACATCAGCGTTAATGAGCGAATGAAAAGACATTACCAAAAAAAGCTCATTAAAGACTTACCTGATTTCTACAAGGATTTCACCTCTCATCTCGGGTCGGTGCCTGTTCCCCGGCATTCCGTACCCCGGCCCCTATGGGGAAAAAGACACTAGCATTAGTACATTAATGCATGGACACAAGGGGAACCTCTTATCAAAAAACTTACCTGGAAGCCAAGCAAGTTTGGTTCTCACCAATCCGAAAATCCAGTGAAGTAACTGGATACCAACGCGCCCCTGCATCAGAAGCAGGATGGAGAGCTCGTCCTTCCAGACCCTAAGGTGAGACGCTACGAGGAATCACAGAAGGGTTTCGAGGAGGGTGAGAGGGGAAAGTGGGAGGCTGATTGCATTACCCTGCAGACAGTTAATCCCCTATTTTCGTCTACAGAAGGATACTTCTGCGAGCCAGACAAGCCAGATTTGGGGGCCCGGTCCAGTCCGTCTTCCGAACCCTGCGCATCACCTTAGAAGAGGTCACAGCAGCGCGAACCAGGCCAGCGCCTCAGTGGGAGTCAGGTGAGCGTTACACTGAGTGTCTGGGGTGGGCAGGAAGTGAGGGTGGTGCCCGAAATTCAGAGTGATTTCGTTCTCAGGTTATGCGCTCTTTAAAAAAGATTAATTCATGGTTTCACTGGCTATGTATAGTGATGCTTCCTCTAAAATTATAGTGAGCATTGATATATTACACACCAGAGCCACCTGTTTCTTTGCTCTTGAATGGCAACACTGCTTGAAAACATGTCCCACTTCTAATCTCAGTCTGTCTGGATTCAGACACCTTCCTGGTATCTTCAAATCGTCATCCACTCTCTATTCTATGGTATGTGTAGTGTTATCCTTGCTTCCCTTTGGTCATCTGTATCCATGCTTGAGCACTTTTGCTGTCTCTGAGGCAGCTAATCTGAGACTATTCTGGATTATGTGTACCTTTGTCATAAAATCTGTGTCCTGCAGTTATATTATGTCCAGTATACCTTCCACGCGGCTGCTATTGATGAAATGTTTGATGTACCTATGCTTGAACACAAGTACCCTTGCGTAGACTGTTAATGTTGCCCTTGAAATGAAATGTGTTTTTCACTATGATTACAACATGAATGAAGAGTGGAAGGTATCTAAAAGGAAGTTTACCATGCTTATTTTGATCTCTGAGAGGCTGTATATCAAGCGATGGGTTGCTATCGTGACACGGGGTGTGGCGCACTAGATATTCTATATCGCTTAATTCCTTTGGTCTGTTGGAGGGGGGCCCCCCTGAGGTGTCCGTGCCCCAGGGCCCCAAAGTGCTTAAGATGGCCCTGGGTACATCCGGACTCAGCTCAACCTCAAAGAGATCCTGGTGAATGTCCTGACCTGCATCACCAAAAGCATCCTTTGAGCCACACAGAGCTACTGCATTTGAACCTGATCAACACCTGCTTGCTTCTTGGTCCCACGATCCACCATGCTCGACCTGACCATGATCAGCTCTCACCATTGCTCGAAGCCGAGGTTCGATGCTGTTGAACCACCTAAGAACCAAAGCAAGGTACTATTGACCAATAAATGCCCTCATGGTCCATTCACGCCCTAGAGACTGGTTAGGCTACTTGTGCCCTTTTTTCTTTTTTTAATACATTTTTATTGGCGTCAGCACTTTTACAACTCAACGCAGGAATCCTGCAAGCCTCGACATGTTATTGGACACCAACAGGGTTTTAACTTTTCTCCCCACCCCACAACCAACTTTTAACTCCCCCCCCCACCCTAACCCCAACTGTTTTCCAGCCGTTCTAGGGTAGCCTCTTTTTTTCTTTACTTTAGCCCATATAGGATCTCAGATCCTACTCCTTTAGTTACACCTTGAGGTTCGATGGCCTGGGTGATGGCACCCTCAGTTCAGCTGGCGTTGCATCCATTCCAGTTCATCTCAGTCCAGCTCTCATTAGCCTATGTTACCTCACCACTAGTTGGGCCGGCCCCTTTTTCTGACTCCATCCACTCCGACCCTTCACAAACTCCACCTGTCACCTCTTATTCTTGCAAATGTCTGGGTCATATTTTTTCAAAAATGGAGCCCACTCCATAGCTCTCGTCGGAGATCGATTGTGTATCAGTCTCGTTAGCTCCTCCATTCTGTATAGGTCTAGTGCCTTGGCCGCCCATTCCTTTTTACTAGGAAGGTTCACCCTTTTCCATCCCCCTGCAAGACATGCCCTAGCTGCCAGCAGGAGATAGTGCGGCATATGCTGTAGTTTCACTCAGTTCTCATCTGTCGTTTCAGTTCTGAAAAGCACCAGTAGTGGATTTACCCCATTCAGGTCCCTAATCCAACCCAGCACTTCTTTCCAGTACTGTTGTACCTTTCCACAGTTCCACCACATATGCCAATAATCAGCTACTTCACCACATTTCCTCCAGCAGTGGGGGTCTGCCCCCAAGAACATTTTCCCCAGCCTTGCCGGGTCCCATTGCCACCTATATAGCAGCATGAGTCTGTGTAGCTTATACTGGCAGGCCACTGATGTTCGATGGGCATTTAGGCATAACGACCTCCATCGATGCAGGTCTATCTCCCTCCCCAAGTCTCTCTCCCACCTCTCCTTAAGTGTAGATGTCTCATCCCTTCTGGCCTCCAGTAGTGCCTGGTACAGCTTTGAGATGAGACCCTTAGTGCCCTTCGCCGTGTCCAGCACTCTCTCCGTGTGTGTCAGGTCCCTCTGTAGTTCCTGCTTCTATCTTTCAGACATTAACACCCCCTTCAGTTGTATTTAAAGACCGATAGGTTGCCCACCCGCAGGGCTGCTTCCAAGTCTGCTATCCCCACAAATTCGTCCTTCTTAAGAACCTGCCCCACACTCTCTAGGCCTGCTTCAAACCAGTCCTGGAACTGTCTATGGTCCGGTATGTTGTCTCGTATCGGTGGTGTCCATATATGGCCCAGCGGGTAGGGCCAAGTCGTGATGCCTTCCATCTCTCTCCTTACTCTCCATAACTTCAATAGTGGACCCAGAACCTTGTGCAAGTGGATTCTCCTCGACATGGCTCTCATTGGAGCCCATAATCACACCCCCAGTGTCACCGGACGGAAGCGGTAATTTTCTATCCCTACCCATTGTTTATCTTTGTCCATACGCAGGTGAAGGATCAGGGCGCTGAAGCAGGCCGCTCTATAGTATGTTCTCATCTCAGGAAGTCCCACCCCTCCCTTTCCCTTTGGCTGGATAAGTAATTTATAGGCCACCCTCTGCTTGCCCTCTTGCCATAAGAATCTGAGTATTTTCTTCTTCAATTCCCCAAATGTATGTCTGGTATTTGTACTGGGAGTTCTTGATATAAGTATAATGTTCTGGGAAGAATCACCATCTTAAGAGCATTCAGCCACCCTTACCAAGAGATTGTCAGTTTTTCTCATTTTTCCATTTCACCCGCTAGCCTGTGCATTAGTGGGGGGAAGTTACATTTGTATATTATATCCAACCTCTGCGGTATTCGCACCCCTAGGTACTTTATGCAGTCCCTTTCTACTGGTATCCCCAGGCCTGACCATCTCAACAATTGCTCCGGCGTGCCGTCCCCCAGGGGAAGGAAAATTGATTTGTCAATATTTATCTTAAAGCCTGATACCCTTCCATATTCCTTTATGAACCAAAGTGCTGTCTGTAGGGAATCCCCTGTGTTTGACAGGTGCATAAGTATGTCGTCTGCGTACATGCTTATTTTATGCTTCTGCTGCCCCACTACAATTCCCTATATCTCATCATCTCCCCTTATCCGCTCCACCAGGGGTTTCATTGCCAGGGGGAACAGTAGGGGTGATAGAGGGCAGCCCTGCCTAGTACCTCTAGTCAGGCGGATTTCACGTGACGAGACCCCGTTAACCATTCCTCTGGCAGTTGGTCCTGTGTAGACCGATCTAATTGCCCTGCGCATCTTATCTCCTACCCTGATTTTTTGCAACACTGCAAAGAGCAAGGGCCACTCCACCTTATCAAATGCCTTCTCAGTGTCTAAATTTAGAAGAGCCTGTTCCCCTGGGTGCTACCCTACATGCTACATTAGGTCAAGTGTCTTTCTAATTGCGTCCGGCCCCTGCCTACCCGCTATGAATCCCAATTGATCGGGATGTATTATGTGTGGTAGTTTTTCTTCAAATCTCGTCGCCAAGATGCGGGTGAAAATCTTTCCTTGCGTGCATCTCTTCCTCCCATTCTGCTATTTCCTTGCAGATTTTCTCTTCTACCAGACCTCTCTCCCTCTTCTTTCTCGCCCCCTCTCTTATCAGCATGCCCCTCCCGGTTGCCTTCCCAGCATCCCATACTGTTTCCATATTCACTTCCCCTGTGTCGTTTAATTCGAAGTATTCTGCTATTCCCTCGGCCGAGTTATCTGAGAACAGCGGGTCGTTCCAAAGAGAGTCATTACACCAGTGTTAGGGAGAATTCTCAAGAATGTGCTAATTTCCCTTACCTTTTGAGACCCCCAGCAACTTTTCTGTATTTCTAGGATTTTATTTTTTTAGCTGTGAAGAGTGTGAGCCTTTTTTCCCACTCTTCCATGTATTCCATGTATTTTGTGCGTGTTTTACTTTTGTGTTCTTTGGTTATGGAGTTTTAAAACAACTCCATGGGCATCATCTTTTTCTGTGTCGCACACAGCACCCTCAGTGCACTGGCCCAGGGGTGTCTTTCAGACTCACCAAGGTTTAACTACCTTCACTGGGACTGACTACCGTCTCCCAGAGCATGTAAAGTTAAATTGACTTTACTAGTTTTTTTAAATTTACAGACCGAGCACACACTATCTTACTATAGAGTGCTGGAGGGGTTGCCTAGCTTCCTCTGAGTCTAAACACTCATATAACAGTCAAATGTTACCCTTTCCCACTTGAAATGGCTTGTGGCAGTGGTTTTAAACAAACTACCATGATTTTTTAACACCGGTAGCTAAAAATTGAGTCAGCCATGTTTTTCAACATGGCGCCCCAGACCCATCTGTAAAAACAGACTCCGGTCATCTTTTTTCACCATTTCTTTTTGGAAAGGTCCTTCTTGTGTTTGTCTCTGCGCACCAAACCAGGTTTGGTCCCTTTGTTCATTGGCCATTGGCGGGCGTCAGTGCTGAAGCCCTCCTCCGGCGCCTGAGTGTCTCGGATGGACAGGATATGAGGGAGGTGCCCGAAACTCCCTGTGCTTAGTTTCCTAGGAGACCTGAATGTACTCTGGCGGGATTGGCCGGCTGGCTGTCTGGCAAGGACAGCCACCCTGCTGTGTGAATGATAGCCAGGCTGGAATGAATGGGGGAAAACTGTTTAAAAGCAGCTCTCTGGGACTTGGAAAGCAGAGTCGACCACTGGAACGAAAGAACCGAAGACGAGCTGAAGGAAGACGACTGCTGCAACTCCAGGATGACTGGTGAAGCCCTGTTGCAGGTCCAAATTGCCTGAAACTCCATCGTCAGAGAAGCCCTTGAAGGTTAACTTCTTCCCTTGAGTTTGATGGAAACAACCAACTCGTAAGCCGCCTGGAAACCGTCCCCTCCTGGTCAAATTTTCTGCAGAGTGCTGTGGAAACCGGATAGCCAGTGGGAAGGATACCAGCTTGTGGTCTTTAAGGCACTCACATCTTAAACTGACGTTTAGCCAACCTTGTGGCCTCTTCCCTGGGCAGTGCAGGAACCTCCAGACGTCCTCCTTCTTGTCCCCACGACTGAAGCACAGGAAATGCCGGGATCTGCTCGAACTGCCAGGAACAACTGCCTCAGCTACAGCTCTTCTTCACTTTTAAGGTAGTGTGTAAACGCAGTTCGGAAATCTTTTCGCCCACGGTGAAAGTTTGTGAAACTTTCCCGACTTTGAAGGCTTGTCCTTCCCTAAACATTCATCTAACTTTTCGTCTGACCAAATTCTTCAAAGATCCGTGGCAAAGACTTAACCATTTACTACTAGAACTGTGCATCCCATACAAAAACTCTGAACCATTGACTTTGCCCCAGGCCTATGAACTGAATCGCTGGTTGTAGTTCACTAAAACCGTTTGCCCTGCCTATGCAAGTATTTCTGCTGTTGATTCGCATACCCTTGGGGGGTCATTACGAGTGAGGCGGTAAGGGGTTAACGGCACCGTTAAAGGTGCCGGAGCCATCAACCCCTTCCCACATCATTACGAGTCTGCTCGCGGGAACCCGCTAAGGACACCTGGTTTTACCAGGCGCCCTTAGTGGGTCCCGTGAGCAGACCAGGGTGCTAGCAATGGGCCCTTTGTTAGCACCCTCCCCATTCCCATTGAGCCCTATGGGGGCTCGAATGGTAATGGGGATGGGTTCCTTGAATGAGGAATCACTGGGCCCTCCAAGGTCGGAATGGCCCGGTAATTCCTCATTCAAGGAACCCGGACCCAGTACCCGGTAAGGGGGTGGCCATGCCGCTAATAGCGGCATGGCTATCTCCTAACTTGTAATGACCCCCCCTTGTCTTTTTACTCCTTTTTAATCTACCTGAAGTGCCATTTTGCTCCCACTTGAGGGGAGCTGAACTTGTTCAGTAATGTATTGATTGTGTATTTGTAGTGTATTAGTAGATGATATTGAGCTGCTCTTGCTAGTGTAATGTTTACCAAATGATTGTGTAAATAAATGTATATTCTTTTACCAAGAAATATTGAGTGTGTTGTTTGAATCACTGTATTTGTTGGTCCTTTGTGTAACTTGTTCTACTGCTCACTTAACTCTTGAGATAAGTCTGGCTGCTCAGCCATCGCTACCACTTTACTGTGTAGAGCAGGCTTGTACCAAAGGTGAAATTGTACTTACACTTGTAGTCTTAATTGTGTGTAGTGTTCCCAAACGGTACTGCATATGATTCTGCCTTACAACCGCCTTGTGCCCCCTGTTCTGTATAGGCCAGAGATTTCAAGAGTGCCCGTTACCATGCCGTGGTCTGACCATCAGGTCTTATAACACTTTCTACCAGTCTTGAATTATGCTCTTTGTTGAGAAGGAGGTAATCAATCCTCGTATATGTTTTATGTGGGGGGAAAGAGCATGTATCCCTTTTCCCTCGGGTGTGCCTGCCGCCACATGTCCACCAAAGCGTACCGTTCCATTGCCCGGCCCAAATGACCCCATTTATCAACTCCTTTATCCGTGCTATCCCCTCTAGACTTTCTGTCCAATGTTTCATTCGCTCAGGCATTGAAGTCCAAACCAATAATGTACAAGTCAGCCGCCCACTAGTGTATTCAATCCAGTGCTTTTTAAATGAACCTTTCTTGTCCCTGATTTGGGGCATATACTGCCGCCAGTAGCACATTCGCGCCTTCCAGATTTCCCTCTACTGTTAGCAGTCTGCCTTCAAGCAGGTTAGTGGCTCCACAATCTTGGATTTGGCATTGTTCATGGAGGATTATTCCCACCCCTTCCTTTTTTTGTGGGTCTGGATGACCAGTGCACTTGAGGCTTTCTGAAACTCCCTTGTTACCAACGACCTTTTGGTCAGGGGGTTCAGCTCTTTTACATTTAGAGTGCCCACCTTCAGTCCCTTCTTAGCCGCACCTTGCCCCATTGCTAGTTCTGTCTTTCATATTTGCCATCTCACAACTAGGGTTTGGTGTCGCCTCAAGATGTATGTCCTTTTCCCTCAGAGGGACTTGCCAAGAATTCCTTAGGTTAGCTCTACTGGTGCTGGTAAACCCCATGAACTTAACACTAAACCACACAACTTTCAACAAGGTGAACCCCTCCAACTTGGGGGTCTAAACATTGATATTGGAGACGCCCCCTCTCTCACTGGGGGCCACTTTGGAGAGGTTAGGACAGCCTCCCACCAGCACCTTTCCATGTTTACCTGAGCTTCCACCCGGGCTTTGTTGATTAATGTGTAACCGCTCGCCTTCTCTTCGCTTTCATCTCAGGCCCCCATCTTTTCTTGAGCCACATGTCCTTTTTTTGGTGAGGGGCCGTTGAGCCTCAGGAATTTCTGCCCTGTCTGGACTCTCCTCCTTCTCTGTGGACCTAGCGCGGGCCGAGGGCGCGAATCCTCGGAGGTCGGGTCTCTTGGACCTTGGGGGCCCCTCATCTGATGCTCTGCGTCCGATGTGGTGTCTCAAGGCTTGTTCCGCCTCTTCAATTGACGTCAATCTGTATTCAACTCCTTCAGCCTCAAAATCAAGTGAGAACGGGTAGCCCCACCTGTAACGGGTCCCCCTCTCCCACAGCCAAGTCGTGAGTGGCCTGCAGACTATTCGCCTTGCCAGTGTGAAGTTAGAGAGGTCCTGGTATATAAAAACTTTGGAACCTTCAAATTCAATTTCTTGCTGTTGTTTTACTCTGTTTAATACTTCCTGCCTGTCTCTGTAACGTAGGAATCTGGCCACTATGGAGCGGGGGCAGTTTCCATAAGGTTTCCCTCCCCTGTGCGCCCTTTCCAGCTGCACCATCTTGCCTCCTTCCTTTGCAAAGAGTTGCTGTATTATTGCATGAACCTTTTCTTCAACATGTCACAGCGTTTCTTTGTCCACTTCCTTCAGGCCCAGTATTCGCACGTTGTTTCTTCTCTCCCTGTTTTCAAGGTCATCAATTTTAAACCTCATTGCCTATTCCCTCAGGCCCAGCTCTGTCATTCTGGCGTCCAGACGCATCTCCACCACGTGAGCATTGAGCTGGTTGTGGTCCAATGTCTCAACGTTGCCTTCAACTGTGGTCACTCTGCCCGTCAGGTCGGCTAGCAACGCTTGTACATCCCCTCTCAGGGCCTTGATCTCTGCCAGAATATGTCCCATATCTTCTTTCGTGGAGAAACCGGAGGGGGCGGACCTTGAGTGCTTGCCTCAATCCTTTAAGTGCAGGCTCTCATGTTTCACCTTTACTTTCCCTCTCAGTGCACACTCCAATCTTTTCTTCCCTCTCTCCTGTGTGGCTTCTCTACCTTCTCCGGGTCATTTTCACTATCCTGGGCCACTGCTCTCATGTGTCCCCATCTGCTTATTTGTCTCCAGAGGTCTCTGAGTGTGTCCTCTTAGGTACCCCTCTCTTACATGCGTCCCCCTGTAGTGTGGCGTGGTGGGGGCTAGGGAGGCTTGCAGGGTATTTATGCTGGGTCTATCAATGTATGGCTGACTTTCCCTGCCCCCGTCTGGCAGTGCCTGCAATTTTCACCTTTGCGCTCAGGGTTGGGGGTCCGAGTCAGCCTGCTGGCTGCATCTATGCTTTGCAGTAGTGCAGCACCAGTTTGCTTCTCCTATATCCCGGTTCCCAGTTAATACACCATTAATGCTGGGTTCAGTTTCTTTCAGCCCTTTCACCATTCACCTCTTTGTTATCAGTCGTATCACATCTCACTTGTGTGACAAAGGCAGGGGTCTGGGCACATACCTCTATTTCTGTGCGGATGCTTTCCCCTTTTCTTTCCACCTGCAGGTCCAATTTCAAGATGGCCTTCCCCTTAGAGTGTGCCTGTCCTAATGTTGGATCTTAACTCAGCGGTCTTCTGCCAGTTGGAGGTCGTGGCACGGTCTGTGGGCCCCTCCACAGATATGCTGAGAACTCCTTAGTTGCCTGATAAGTTCCAATGCTCTTCTGTGGACACTCTCTGGGGCTCAGGGTGCTGTCTCTCACCACACTTCCCTACTCGGGATCTGATATGCTGTCTCCCGCTTTTATCTCCAGTCCCTCTCTCCTGGCGCTCTTCTTACTGCCACGATTTTCCCCTGTTCAGTGTGCTTGGGGTAATGGGGAGCACTTCTCACTGTGCTGTGGTCCCCGACGCCTCGGGCGGACCGCCTTTGCTGTGGGGGCTCTCCTCAGGACTGCATGCGCACGCTGCTGCCCCTTTGCTGGCTCCTCGCCTCTTCCCTCAGGCCCAGCTCTGTCATTCTGGCGTCCAGACGCATCTCCACCACGTGAGCATTGAGCTGGTTGTGGTCCAATGTCTCAACGTTGCCTTCAACTGTGGTCACTCTGCCCGTCAGGTCGGCAGGGTCTGCTCCGGGTGCTCCGTGCTCTTGTCTGGGTCCCCCGTCTTGTAGTGCGCTGCCTGGCAATTCGGCTGGGATCCGCCTACAGCACCCATGTTGGGTGTGCCGCAGGGAGCAAGCAATTCCAGTCAGAGGCACCTTCTGTTGCCCTGCGCTCTTCGTCTTAGGGTTGTCCGTTCCTCAATGTAACTGCTATGTTACGCGTGGCAGTGGTTGTATTACGCCAGGCCGCGTTGGCTGCCAGGCTCGGACTTGGCCATGCTAACAACATCGGGGCAGGCCCCTCCACGTTATGCTCTTTACTCCGGCGTCCAAGGCTGCCTTGCACCTGCAGATGCCACAGTTTTTTCCACTTCGAACAGGTGTCACCATTTAGAATTTCCACAGGGCTGGGTGCTCAATCTCATCACCTGAGTGCTGGAGGGAGTGGGAGCTGCGTTCTGAAGCAGCCATCTTGTCCTGCGCCCCCTAGTGGTCTCCTGTGCCCCTTTTTTTATCCAAGAAACATAACCTTTTAAGAACATTTTGGTTTTCTCAGGAGGATAGACGACACGGAGCAACGCAGGTTCGATCCCTGGGTCCGCGCTTCCTCTGGGTATTAAGCGCGTTATAAATAACCCATCATATCACTTACCTTACACCCCTTATTCATAACCCAGAGTGCTGCCTCATGCTTTTTTTGCTTATTCTCTGCTCTTTCCTTAGGGGTGCGTTTTGTCCAATATTTTTCAATTCCGTTTTTTTGCAGATGGTGTGTTTTATTAAAGCATATCTATTTGAATAGAACATTGATTGGGCATTCCCTTTATTTTGTACTGTTATGCTTTGTTGTTTTGGTTGCTACTCATTCACATTCACAGCCCTCTTGAGTGCAAAGCGTTCCCTCGGCCAACGTTATTCACAAAAGGCAAGGAAGTTATATCTCTTAATTGTCTCTGTTTTAACTTTATGATTGCATCCGCTCTTAGTTTTTACAAGTGTGAGAGCTGAGTGGGCGTTTTCACTTCTCCTCATCCTTGTACTCATGCAGAGCAGAATCCAATTCGTCACAGGCATGGTTTGCACACCCAAACAGACTTGGGTGCCAAATAATACATGGTCACCGCCTCACCAGCATTATTCATAATGAAGTCAGTCGTTGCCCATTCTTCAAATTGGGGTTTAGCACAATAGGCCTCATTATGAGTTTGGCGGTACTGAACCACGACATCCACATATACAAGTATTCCAGATTTCTTGCCCCCAATCATAGGGACTTCACATGCCAAGATGTCACCTAGAACAGCCAAGTCGTTAATATACAAGAACAATAATGGTGCTAAATCACAGCCCTGACAGACGCCTTATTCCACGTTAAAGTGCTTAGTGCATTCCCCGCCACGGCCGTAGTGCACACATGCCGTGTCACTGCTATATAATAACTTTCATGATACATTTATCAAGGTTCGGAGAGTCTCTAGGATACCCTTGTTTAAGAGAATTTACCATAACTTATGTCTGCCAAGGCAGTTTTAAAATTGATTATAAAACAGAAAAAGATGAGCTTTACATTGAATTACCATTTTCTGGAGGATAGCAATAAGTATAACCATTGGTCTGTGATGCTCCTGTTTTTCCTGCACCCTCCCTGTAAAGCAGAGATGAGATCATTATTCTCTACCCAGGTATCCAGCTTCGCCAAAAGTGCTTTCCCATAGACCCTAGCTAAACTGTCAATCAGGGAAATAGGCCTGTAATTATCCGGGCTTGCCCTATCTCCTTTTTTGAAACTAGGCACTATTTCAGCTGCTAACCAGCTGTTTGGGAGAACCTTCTGTTTATTTATTTATTTATACCATTAAAATAATTTACTAAGGGACCCAGGGGGGAAATTATTACGGAAAAAATCAATAGGCATTCTGTCAAAACCGGGGTCTTTTTCTCCTTTGTTTGAGCACATGGCAGTCATAACTTCCTTATTGCTTGACTTACTGCACCATTTCCCTACTAATGGGGAGGGGTGTGCATCATCGTTTGCATAAAGAGTCTCAAAGTGGGTGTACCAGCATAGGCATGTAATTGCTTGATTTAGTTCCCTAATTGACAAGCTTGGTTTCCCTCTAGATCATTTATACTAAAATTGGTGCTGGCCTTTTGTTGAGCTGGTGGCTTGCATTAATGTGGACCAGAGTATCTAGGGCAGCGTTTTTCTTGGATTTGATCAAGTGTGTGTAGTCTCTACCAGTGGTCGAAGTGAGCGGGAACTGTTAACAGCTCCACTACTTTTTGCAACCATTTCCACCATTCAGGCACTGGTCTTTGTGAAGTTAAAGCACACTTCCCCACTTTATCAACGGATATCAATTACAGCTAAAATTAAATCTGTTTCAACTCAATTGACTGCCAACCAGCATGACGCCACCCATTGAAAAAATGTTTTGCACGTTGCTCCCTTCCTAACTACTTTGAGCCTCGACGGAGTCACAGTTCCCCTACTTTTTTGGTACACGCCTACCACTGATCTCTACCAAGTTGAGAAATAGGCAAATGGTTAGACTTATCTCATGTCTGTAAGTTTACACTTAATGCCTTGTGATCCTCTCTGCATCAGACCAAGGGGTCGATTCATGGAATTAATGTGCGCCGAAAATTCCCGCGCAGAGGTGCCAAAACGTGCGATTCGCAGTAAAAGTGTGAAAATCGCAGTGCAACAGCGAAAATCGCAGGGAAACCAGCGCACATCGATTCATGGAAGTCCATGCGCGAGAAAAACATTGGATGTGCGCTAAAAATGTGCACCGCGCACGCCGGCGCACAGGTCATCCAACAGCGTGCGCCACGGCCACTGCGAAATCGCACATAGCGTGGCGCACATCACAAAAGTAGGCGGAACACGGGGCGTAACACTCGGAATGGGGAACAAAGCGTGAAAATATGGGCGTCACGGGGGAAGTACAGGAGGCAAGTGCGCGGAACGCCCACACGCTCGCCTACAACCCGTATTCATGGAATCGAATAGGGCAAACCAGCGCACGGTCAAAGACGCGCACCGGGCCAAACAAGTACGCCACAAGAAAGCAGGCGGTAGCGCCCCTGCGCCTGAAAAAAATGTGCGCCAACAAAAATCACCCATATACAGCCATGATGAATGGTCCATACAGTGGCCCTCTAGGACAAATGAGGTGCAAAGGGGTACCGACAAACACGGACACCCGCTGTGTGTAAAACAGCGTGTGCGTGTGTTCCTGGGTGCGCGGGAAGTTCCACACGCGATTAGCCTGGGTACGTGTGTTTCGGGGTGCGCGGGAAGTTCCACATGCGATTGGCCTGGGTACGTGTACTTCGGGGTGCGCGGGAAGTTCCACACGTGATTAGCCTGGGTACGTGTACTACGGGGTGCGCGGGAAGTTCCACACGCGATTAGCCTGGGTACGTGTGTTTCGGGGTGCGTGGGAAGTTCCACACGCGATTGGCCTGGGTACGTGTACTTCAGGGTGCGCGGGAAGTTCCACACACGATTGGCCTGGGTACGTGTACTTCGGGGTGCGCGGGAAGTTCCACACGCGATTGGCCTGGGTACGTGTACTTTGGGGATGCGCGTGAAGTTACACACGCGATTGTCCTGGGTACGTGTATTTCAGGTGCGTGGGAAGTTCCACACGAGATTGGCCTAGGTACATGTATTCCGAGGTGCGCGGGAAGATTCACATGCGATTTCAGCAGGGTACGTGTATTTCGGTGGTGCCGGGGAATGCTACACGTGATTTGGCCGTGTGGGTCCTCCCAGGTGTTCCCTCTACACCCTCCACGGCCCCTGCAGGCAGCCCACACCACAGGGGACTACCCTGTACCCCTGCTCATGTCCCACAGGCAACCCATCCACCATGGCCATGCCCACCAGCCAACCCACATGTCACCTTGAACTACTGATCACCAACACATGTCCCCCAGCACCCCCACCCCCCAGCATCCAGGGGCAACCTCCACCAGGCCCCCAAACATGTCTACCACCACCCCCATCCCCCAGCAGTGCAGGGCACCCTCCACCAGGCCCCCACACATGTCTACCACCACCCCCACCCCCCAGCATCCAGAGGCACCCTCCACCAGGCCCCCACTCATGTCTCCCTGCACCCCCACCCCCCAGCAGTGCAGGGGCAGCCTCCACCAGGCCCCCACTCATGTCTACCACCAACCCCCAGCAGTGCAGGGGCACCCTCCACCAGGCCCCCACTCATGTCTCCCGCCACCCCCACCCCCCAGTAGTGCAGGGGCACCCTCCACCAGGCCCCCACTCATGTCTACCACCACCCCCACCCCCCAGCAGTGCAGGGGCAGCCTCCACCAGGCCCCCACTCATGTCTACCACCACCCCCACCCCCCAGCATCCAGGGGCACCCTCCACCAGGCCCCCACTCATGTCTCCCACCACCCCCACCCCCAGCATCCAGGGGCACCCTCCACCAGGCCCCCACTCATGTCCCCTATCACCCCCACCCGCCAGCAGTGCAGGGGCACCCTCCACCAGGCCCCCACTCATGTCTCCCACCACCCCCAGCAGTGCAGGGGCACCCTCCACAAGGCCCCCACTCATGTCCAACTCATGTCTCTCTGCACCCCCACACCCCAGCAGTGCAGGGGCAGCTTCCACCAGGCCCCCACTCATGTCTCCCACCACCCCCACCCCCCAGCATCCAGGGGCACCCTCCACCAGGCCCCCACTCATGTCCAACTCATGTCTCCCACCACCCCCACCCCCCAGCAGTGCAGGGGCAGCCTCCACCAGGCCCCCACTCATGTTTCCCACCACCCCCACCCCCCAGCCACCAGGGGCACCCTCCACCAGGCCCCCACTCATGTCTACCACCACCCCCACCGCCCAGCAGTGCAGGGGCACCCTCCACCAGGCCCCCACTCATGTCCAACTCATGTCTCCCACCACCACCACCCCCCAGCCACCAGGGGCACCCTCCACCAGGCCCCCACTCATGTCTACCATCACCCCCACTCCCCAGCAGTGCAGGGGCACCCTCCACCAGGCCCCCACTCATGTCTCCCATCACCCCCACCCCCTGCAGTGCAGGGGCACCCTCCGCCAGGCCCCCACTCATGTCTCCCACCACCCCACCCCCCAGCCACCAGGGGCACCCTCCACCAGGCCCCCACTCATGTCTACCACCACCCCCACCCCCAAGCAGTGCAGGGGCAGCCTCCACCAGGCCCCCACTCATGTCTCCCACCACCCCCACCGCCCAGCATCCAGGGGCACCCTCTGCCAGGCCCCCACTCATGTCTCCCACCACCCCCACCCCCCAGCAGTGCAGAGGCACCCTCCACCAGGCCCCCACTCATGTCTACCATCACCCCCACCCCCCAGCAGTGCAGGGGCACCCTCCACCAGGCCTCCACTCATGTCTCCCACCACCCCCACCCCCAGCATCCAGGGGCACCCTCCACCAGGCCCCCACTCATGTCTCCCACCACCCCCACCCCCCAGCAGTGCAGGGGTACCCTCCACCAGGCCCCCACTCATGTCTACCATCACCCCCACCCCCTAGCAGTGCAGAGGCACCCTCCACCAGGCCCCCACTCATGTCTCCCACCACCCCATCCCCCAGCATCCAGGGGCACCCTCCACCAGGCCCCCACTCATGTCTCCCACCACCCCCACCCCCCAGCAGTGCAGGAGCAGCCTCCACCAGGCCCCCACTCATGTCCCCTATCACCCCCACCCCCCAGCAGTGCAGGGGCAGCCTCCACCAGTCCCCCAATCATGTCTACCACCACCCCCACCCCCCAGCATCCAGGGGCACCCTCCACCAGGCCCCCAAACATGTCTATCACCACCCCCAACCCCCAGCAGTGCAGGGCACCCTCCACCAGGCCCCCACACATGTCTACCACCACCCCCACCCCCCAGCATCCAGGGGCACCCTCCACCAGGCCCCCACTCATGTCTCCCTGCACTCCCACCCCCCAGCAGTGCAAGGGCAGCCTCCACCAGGCCCCCACTCATGTCTACCACCACCCCCACCCCCCAGCAGTGCAGGGGCACCCTCCACCAGGCCCCCACTCATGTCTCCCACCACCCCCACCCCCCAGCAGTGCAGGAGAAGCCTCCACCAGGCCCCCACTCATGCCCCCTATCACCCCCACCCCCCCAGCAGTGCAGGGGCAGCCTCCACCAGGCCCCCACTCATGTCTACCACCACCCCCACCCCCCAGAATCCAGGGGCACCATCCACCAGGCCCCCACTCATGTCTCCCACCACCCCCACCCCCCAGCATCCAGGGGCACCCTCCACCAGGCCCCCACTCATGTCTCCCACCACCCCCAGCAGTGCAGGAGCAGCCTCCACCAGGCCCCCACTCATGTCCCCTATCACCCCCACCCCCCAGCAGTGCAGGGGCAGCCTCCACCAGGCCCCCACTCATGTCTACCACCACCCCCCAGCATCCAGGGGCACCCTCCACCAGGCCCCCACTCATGTCTCCCACCACCCCCACCCCCCAGCAGTGAAGGGGCACCCTCCACCAGGCCCCCACTCATGTCCAACTCATGTCTCCCACCACCCCCACCCCCCAGCCACCAGGGGTACCCTCCACCAGGCCCCCAACCATGTCTCCCACCACCCCCACCCCCCAGCAGTGCAGGGGCACCCTCCACCAGGCCCACACTCATGTCTCCCACCACCCCCACCCCCCAGCCACCAGGGGCACCCTCCACCAGGCCCCCACTCATGTCTACCATCACCCCCACCCCCCAGCAGTGCAGTGGCAGCCTCCACCAGGCCCCCACTCATGTCTACCACCACCCCCACCCCCCAGCATCCAGGGGCAGCCTCCACCAGGCCCACACTCATGTCTCCCACCACCCCCATCCCCCAGCATCCAGGGGCACCCTCTACCAGGCCCCCACTCATATCCCCTATCACCCCCACCCCCCAACAGTGCAGGGGCACCCTCCACCAGGCCCCCACTCATGTCCCCTATCACCCCCACCCCCCAGCAGTGCAGGGGCACCCACCACCAGGTCCCCACTCATGTCTCCCACCACCCCCACCCCCCAGCAGTGCAGGGGCACCCTCCACAAGGTCCCCACTCATGTCCAACACATGTTTCCCTGCACCCCCACCCCCCAGCAGTGCAGGGGCAGCCTCCACCAGGCCCCCACTCATGTCTCCCACCACCCCCACCCCCCAGCATCCAGTGGCACCGTCCACCAGGCCCCCACCCATGTCCAACTCATGTCTCCCACCACCCCCACCCCCCAGCCACCAGGGGAACCCTCCACCAGGCCCCCACTCATGTCTCCCACCACCCCCACCCCCCAGCAGTGCAGGGGCACCCTCCACCAGGCCCCCACTCATGTCTCCCACCACCCCAACCCCCCAGCCACCAGGGGCACCCTCCAACAGGCCCCCACTCATGTCTACCATCACCCCCACCCCCCAGCAGTGCAGGGGCAGCCTCAACCAGGCCCCCACTCATGTCTACCACCACCCCCACCCCCAGCATCCAGGGGCAGCCTCCACCAGGCCCCCACTCATGTCTCCCACCACCCCCACCCCCCAGCATCCAGGGGCACCCTCCACCAGGCCCCCACTCATGTCCCCTATCACCCCCACCCCCCAGCAGTGCAGGGGCACCCTCCACCAGGCCCCCACTCATGTCCCCTATCACCCCCACCCCCCAGCAGTGCAGGGGCACCCTCCACCAGGCCCCCACTCATGTCTCCCACCACCCCCACCTCCCAGCTGTGCAGGGGCACACTCCACAAGGCCCCCACTAATGTCCAACTCATGTATCCCTGCACCCCCACCCCCCAGCAGTGCAGGGGCAGCCTCCACAAGGCCCCCACTCATGTCTCCCACCGCCCCCACCCCCAGAATCCAGGGGCACCCTCCACCAGGCCCCCACGCATGTCCAACTCATGTCTCCCACCACCCCCACCCCCCAGCAGTGCAGGGGCAGCCTCCACCAGGCCCCCACTCATGTCTCCCACCACCCCCACGCCCCAGCCACCAGGGGCACCCTCCACCAGGCCCCCACTCATGTCTACCACCACCCCACCCCCCAGCAGTGCAGGGGCACCCTCCACCAGGCCCCACTCATGTCCAACTCATGTCTCCCACCACCCCCACCCCCCAGCCACCAGGGGCACCCTCCACCAGGCCCCCACTCATGTCTACCATCACCCCACCCCCAGCAGTGCAGGGGCACCCTCCACCAGCCCCCCACTCATGTCTACCATCACCCCCACCCCCCAGCAGTACAGGGGCACCCTCCACCAGGCCCCCACTCATGTCTCCCACCACCCCCACCCCCCAGCCACCAGGGGCACCCTCCACCAGGCCCCCACTCATGTCTCCCACCACCCCCACCCCCCAGCATCCAGGGGCACCCCCCACCAGGCCCCCACTCATGTCTCCCACCACCCCCACCCCCCAGCAGTGCAGGGGCACCCTCCACCAGGCCCCCACTCATGTCTACCATCACCCCCACCCCCCAGCAGTGCAGGGGCAGCCTCCACCAGGCCCCCACTCATGTCTCCCATCACCCCCACCCTCCAGCAGTGCAGAGGCACTCTCCACCAGGCGCCCACTCATGTCTCCCACCACCCCCACCTCCCAGCATCCACGGGCACCCTCCACCAGGCCCCCACTCATGTCTCCCACCAACCCCACCCCCCAGCAGTGCAGGAGCAGCCTCCACCAGGCCCCCACTGTTAGGCAGAAACCTGTGCAGTTCCCTCTGGGACCACTGCAAAAGATTTAGGACTACAGGTGTTTGGCGGTGAACCCACTTGGTAGCAGTCTGTACCACACAGATTCACTTGGTAGCTGTGGCTGAGCAGTCAGACTTCCCTCAAGAAGAGTTGAGCAGTATGTGGAGTATACAAAATAGGGCAATTCTTCACAGCAAGACAAGCAAACACGCAACGAGGCTCAGTGTAAAGATATTCAGGTATTTATTTATAACGAAACATCTATCAAAAACACTATGGCACTTTCACGGCAAACAAATCAAACACAATTACTCTACGAAGAAGAAACGATCAATCCCCCTAACAATATTTCGACAAGTCTAAATTCTACCGTTATCACTTATTTCCAGACAGAGGTGTATACCTCAACTTAGATGGCACTCTAATATAAGTTAGGACGGGAGAGAAAAAAAAATAGGCAGGTTACGAAATCAACACAGTTCAATACTACACGGTTAAGATGCAAGGCAAGAAGGCAAGAACCACAATAGATCATAAAGTTCAGAGGCCAGGCCCACTCGGAGAGAGGCAAGGCGATATGTCCCAACAGTCTCTAGTTGAGATGCGTTCGAGTCTTTGTAGCAAATTGTTATCGGCAGATTGAACCAGTTCAGAACAATACGTTTAGAAAAAGCTTAGAGGCGACCCAACGGAAAGGAGAGGATTAAGACACCTCACTCGATCCGATCGAAAGGGAAGCCAGGCGGACACGGTACCTTGTTGTGGAGAGACAGCTCCGGCGGGGGCAGTTGTTCCTGGTGGTGGATGCACGTCGGGTCTTTGCCAAGAGTAGAGATGATCTCGTCGTCGAAGAGAAGTGAAGTCCGGGGCACCACCAGGGAAGAGACCAGCCGCAGAGTGCTCCGTCACAAGGCACCACCTTTTGGTCGCGGTACAGGGGTAGTGGCTATCCGGTTTCCGAGGTGCGCTGCACGGGCAATTCGACCACTGCGTCCTGAGGCGAATAAAAAGCAAAGGGGACTGGTTGTTCCCACCAGTCAGGGGAAGAGACTCTCCGGCAGGGAGATCTCCTCTGTCGTCGGGAAGTGGTGAGTCGGCTCAGCAGGGCTCCACCGGAGGTGTCGTCGTTGCAGGTCGGCTCAGCGTTACCCTCGTCGGATTCTTAGGTCCTTTGGCGACTTCTGAAGATCCAGTCCCAAAAGCCCTGCTTTTATGCAGAAAACCCCCATTCATTCAGCTTAGCTGTCAATCAACGCATGCTAAGTGGGGAGCGGGAAGGCTCACCACTTGGGCCAATCACTCCAGAGTGTGACCGGAGTTGGCAAGGCAACTCGGTCCATGGTGCCTAAACCCCCTCCCACACCCCTGTGGTAACCCAGACAGAATGGCACCACTTTGGAGGGTCTCTGTACAGAGCCCGCCAAAAGTGGAACAAAGGGCTCAACCTTTGGTTTAGGAGTCACAGAGACGAACACAGACGCCATTTTAAACACCGAGTTCTGGCAGAAAATACCATCCGATAAACTTATTTAAGATAAGTAGATCGGTGGTACGTTAGAGATTAACGAGAAAAAGTATCAATCTCCAACAATGGGACGAATCCCATAGGGTTATGTCCGGGGTCGAACATAACGAGTAGTTTCCACTGCCACCAGCCAAAACTCGACGAGGGGGGACGGGACAGTGCCCCCTCGAGTAACAGATCCAGGAGTAATCAAATTACCCCTACTAGTACGTCCGAAATAAGATGGTTTGTACTAGTTCTGTTAGTAAATTTAGGTCTAGTAAAGCCAATGGTGACTTTACATGCCCGGGGAGACAGTAGTCAGTCCCCGGGTATGGAGTCTATGGTGGAGGTCCGCTAGGACACCCCAGTGTTACAGCACGTAGGGTGCGGTGTAACACACATAGAAAAACATATGAGACCCCATGGAGTAAAAGACCCCATAGCCCATAGAACACATTGACATTCAAAGGAATTACACAAATTCATGTCCAAGAGTGGGAGGAAAAGAGTCTCACTCTTGGCAGGATGGAAAAAAACAAACTCCAGAAATCCAGCAAAGCTGCTGGCGGACTCACTAGGTTAGGAAATTCAGCCTAAACAGAGAATTCTCCCTAACACCCACTCATGTCCCCTATCTCCCCCATCCCCCAGCAGTGCAGGGGCAGCCTCCACCAGGCCCCCACTCATGTCTACCACCACCCCACTCCCCAGCATCCAGGAGCACCCTCCACCAGGCCCCCACTCATGTCCAACCCATGTCTACCATCACCCCCACCCCCCAGCAGTGCAGGGGCACCCTCCACCAGGCCCCCACTCATGTCTCCCACCACCCCCACCACCCAGCATCCAGGGGCACCCTCCACCAGGCCCCCACTCATGTCTACCTCTACCATCACCCCCACCCCCCAGACACCAGGGGCACCCTCCACCAGGCCCCCACTCATGGCTACCACCACCCCCACCCCCCAGCAGTGCAGGGGCACCCTCCACCAGGCACCCACTCATGTCCAACTCATGTCTCCCACCACCCCCACCCCCCAGCCACCAGGGGCACCCTGCACCAGGCCTCCACTCATGTCTACCATCACCCCCACCCCCCAGCAGTGCAGGGGCAGCCTCCACCAGGCCCCCACTCATGTCTCCCACCACCCCCACCCCCCAGCATCCAGGGGCACCCTCCACCAGGCCCCCACTCATGTCTCCCACCACCCCCACCCCCAGGCAGTGCAGGAGCAGCCTCCACCAGGCCCCCACTCATGTCTCCCACCACCCCCACCCCCCAGCAGTGCAGGGGCACCCTCCACCAGGCCCCACTCATGTCTCCCACCCCCCCACCCCCCAGCCACATGGGGCACCCTCCACCAGGCCCCCACTCATGTCTCCAATCACCCCCACCCCCCAGCAGTGCAGGGGCACCCTCCACCAGGCCCCCACTCATGTCTCCCACCCCCCCACCCCCCAGCCACATGGGGCACCCTCCACCAGGCCCCCACTCATGTCTCCAATCACCCCCACCCCCCAGCAGTGCAGGGGCACCCTCCACCAGGCCCCCACTCATGTCTCCCACCACCCCCACCCCCTAGCAGTGCAGGGGCACCCTCCACCAGGCCCCCACTCATGTCTACCATCACCCCCACCCCCCAGCAGTGCAGGGGCATCCTCGACCAGGCCCCACTCATGTCTCCCACCACCCCCACCCCCCAGCCACCAGGGGCACCCTCCACCAGGCCCCCACTCATGTCTACCACCACCTCCAACCCCCAGCAGTGCAGGGGCAGCCTCCACCAGGCCCCCACTCATGTCTCCCATCACCCCCACCCCCCAGCAGTGCAGGGGCACCCTCCACCAGGCCCCCACTCATGTCTCCCACCACCCCCACCCCCTAGCAGTGCAGGGGCACCCTCCACCAGGCCCCCACTCATGTTTACCATCACCCCCACCCCCAGCAGTGCAGGGGCACCCTCCACCAGGCCCCCACTCTTGTCTCCCACCACCCCCACCCCCCAGCATCCAGGGGCACCCTCCACCAGGCCCCCACTCATGTCTCCCACCACCCCCACCCCCCAGCAGTGCAGGGGCAGCCTTCACCAGGCCCCCACTCATGTCTACCATCACCCCCACCCCCCAGCAGTGCAGGGGCAGCCTCCACCAGGCCCCCACTCATGTCTCCCACCGCCCCCACCCCCCAGCATCCAGGGGCACCCTCCACCAGGCCCCCACTCATGTCTCCCACCACCCCCACCCCCAGCAGTGCAGGAGCAGCCTCCACCAGGCCCCCACTCATGTCTCCCACCACCCCCACCCCCCAGCAGTGCAGGGGCACCCTCCACCAGGCCCCCACTCATGTCTACCATCACCCCCACCTCCCAGCAGTGCAGGGGCACCCTCCACCAGGCCCCCACTCATCTCTACCACCACCCCCACCCCCCAGCAGTGCAGGGGCAGCCTTCACCAGGCCCCCACTCATGTCTCCCATCACAACCACCCCCAGCAGTGCGATTTGCCTGGGTACGTGTATCCCTGGGGTGCGCGGGTAGTCTCCCATGCGATACCATCAGGGTACGTGTATTATGGGTCCGCGTGAACTTCCACACGTGATACCAGCAGGCTACATGTTTTACGGGGTTCGCGGGAAGTTCCACACGCGATTGCCCTGGGTACGTGTATTTTCGGGGTGCGCGTGAACTTCCACACGCGACTGGGCCTGTGAGAGTGGGGTACGTGTATTCCAGGGGTGGGCGGGAATATTCACTCGCGACTGGGCCTGGGAGAGCGTGTTACGTGTATTCCTGGGGTGGGCAGGAAGGTTCACACGATCGCCTACGACGCGCCGAAAAATAAATGGTCCAATCCTGAAACACTTATGCCAGCATGAAGCAGGCGTACGCCGACCCGCACAGCATAAAAGTGCGCGCAAACAGCAAACAAGCTCAGACGCCAGGATGAATATACCGTTCCTAGCAGCAGTGGCCGTGGGTTACCAAAGGAGAAGGAGGAGGATAGTGAGGGCCTGAATTTTCACTCCCAGAACCAGCCTTTTTGGGTTGCCTGATGACCAGGTGTATGGGAGGTACAGGTTTCCACCACACATAATACTGGACCTGGTCAGTGAGTGAGAGGATGACCTCACATCACCCACCCTGTTCTCCCAAGCACTCAGCCCCCTGGAGAAGGTCCTCAATGTACTGCACTTCTTGGCCACTGGATCATTTCAGCGGACAAGTGCCATAGTGGGTGGGGTGTCACAGGCCACGCAGTCACGCTGCCTACACCAGGTCTTGAACATCATCACTGCACGCCCATCAGTCCGTAGGCACATATACCTGCCCAGGACACCTGCAGAAAGGCAGCCTGCCACCCTCGATTTCTACGGTGTGGCACAATTCCCCAAAGTGCTAGGTGCCATTGACTGCACCCATGTGGCACTACGTCCCCCCAGGGTATCTGAGCACATCTATAGGAACCGCAAGCACTGGCATTCCATCAATGTGCAGGTAGTATGTAATGCCAAGGGAATCATCACCTCAGTATATGCCAACTATCCAGGGTCCACCCACGACAGCTTCATTTACCGAATGTCTACCCTAAGCCGGGACCTAGAAGCTGGGTGGCATGACGATACATGGCTGCTTGGTGAGTATGAATGCCACTGCACATGCATGCATGTCAGATGCAGAGTTATGTCACTACCCCACTAATGATACCCATCACCTCCTCACCAGGGGACAGTGCCGACCCTCTGAGCACCCACATGATGACGCCAATTCGGAACCCCATCACGCCTCCCGAGGTAAGATACAACACAGCCCATATTGCAACCCGGGGCATAGTGGAGCGCACATTCGGAGTGCTCAAGTCACGCTTTCGCTCCCTTGACCGTTCTGGCGGGCAGCTGTTATATGCGCCGACAGTAGTGTGCAGGATCATAGTGGCAGCACAATGTTGCAACACGCCGGGGCCTGGCTGTGGAATGGTGGTGCCCCCACATCCCCAATCACATGCACGCCCGCTGCGCATGGGAGGGGAGAGGGCACGGGGTGAGGCAGCCCGTACGCAGCTGGTGGCTAATTACTTCACATAGAAATCACACCCCTGTGGAGTGCACACAGCCCTGGCACATACCATCTGATAAGCAATGATGACTCGATCTGACAATTATGACCAACAAAGGGACAGTTAACTGTCAGAACCATAGCAGTCTGAGATTGTTCATGTGGAAGTGTCACAATGTGTGCATCCCTACCTACTCAAACACCACCAATGCAGTGTCATAAAAAGACACACTTCCATGCTGCAGAAATGAATACCCACTTGCAAAATACTACTTGAAAACAGTGCCATGTCACCCAACCCCTCCCCGGCACGGCCACACAACACACCATGGCATGTCATGCAATGTGAGAGCAAACAAATTAATCCCCACAACATGCCCCAAGTGTCACCAGCTACAGTGTCCCTAATGGAAACATGGCCACACATGAAATGCTCACAGTAATGCAGGACCTACAACCCACATTACCAAATACTTACCAAGAATACCAATCACCTACACAACCTCCAACCTACCTTAAACATGACATTACAGACTTAAAAATTTGCTAGCCTTACTACCTGATGATGCCAGCACTTCGAACACTTCCAAGTATACAGTGTTAGCGCCACGCAAGAGTGTAGGTGCACTGCTTACAACATGGACTCCAGTTCCAAGGTGGACCGCCTTGTGAAGACATGAGAAATGGACCTGCAATTCGAAGGATGAGATGGATGCAGAGGCACATATCAATACACCATGCAGTGTACAATACAACAACAATATGCACTATGAATGTATACACAGTATTGACTACAGACTGCCCACACATCGAATGGGAGTCCAATGTCACCATGTACGTCAATGTCACTTGGGCACACCCTTTGCAAGCCCATGGAAACAGGAAGCAGGAGGGGTGTGTGTCACAAAAACCCAAGCATCTGAACCAATTTCATGACAAGCCTGCATGTGCCCAGCCACAATGCAGCGTATGCCCACGGGAGCCACACAAGGCAACACACTGTCCCAAAAAAAAAAAAAAAAAAAAAAAAATGGGCATTAATGGGCCCGGGGGGGTGGGGGAGGAGGCCACCCACGAGGTCCGAGGACAGGGTGCACACCAAAACCCACCTGTGTGGATCTTGCGAAAAAAAAACACTGCCATGGGCTCATGGCCTACACGGCTACCCTATTGTGGGAGAATCACTGCTGTCGCTCTCCTCACCCTCTGCAGCTGCATCAGGAGGTGGTGGCACTATGGTAGGCAGCCCACGCAAAGCCCTAGTCTGTTTCTCCATGGCAGCAAGCATGCGGTTGTGGTAGGTCTCGTTCTGGAGTATAATTGTGCGGAGGTCCCCATGCAACAACTCACGGGATGCCCGGACCTCCGCCCTAGTTGCCTGCATCTCAGCTGAGAGCGTACGTGTGAGACGCTCCAGCTGCTGTTCTGTCCTTCTGTTTGTTGAAGCCTCAAGCTCAACAAGAGTCGTCCTGAGGTGAAGGAGTTCCACCCTCAGGGCTTCCCTGTGGCCCTGGGACTCTATGGAAATGGCTTCCCGCAGAGTCGCCAGTGCCGCCCGCCTGTCCCTGATGGATGCCAACATGTCCTCCCTGTGTGACTGGCAGATGGAGTCTGTTGCCTGCTGTAGTCGCTCCATCAGCCTTTCGGGGGGGACAATGAAATTGGCCACCCTATCCATGGCCTGAGCCATCATCTCTGATGATGCTGCCTGTTGGGTTGCCATACCGTATATGGATTGCTCCCATGCAGTATTGCCAGGTGGCGGACGGCCACCACGTCGGCGGGCACCACACCTGTCAGGGGCAAGGCGAACTGCGCCTTGCTGTGCCGGCACTGCCTGAGGCTGCAGGACTTCATTCCCCCCTCTGATCTGCTGGCCCAGGAACAGGATCAGATGTCGCGGAGTGTGACCCTGCATCCGTAACCACCAAAGGCGTACCTCCCAACACTGACATCCCCATTGAGGCTTCTAACCCTGGTGCAGGTGGGTCGGACAGAACAGAATCCCTCCCAGGAACACTCACCTGCGACGGCACATAGGTCTCATCATCCGAATCGACACCTGAATACAGCTCGGGGGAGGTGCAGCCAGAGACACCCCTTGAAAGCACGACCTGCAGCAGTTGTGGGTTCTCACCCACCACCACACCACGCCCCTCACTGGTGGTCGATCGGCCCTCAGACCCCTCCTGGATCTGCACCATCTCCACAACCCCAGCAGTATCAAGTGCGTCATCCCCTGCAAAGACATAAAAGAAAACAAATGGAAACAAGCATTAGCACTATGGCACACAATTAGGGCTGAGAGGCTACAGAAACAGTACTTGATTGACACATGTCCCACATGAATAAAACCCTCCCATACATGCACCGTCACTGCGTGTGAAGGGTAGGCAGATGGCACACATTGATGACACCAAGATGGAAGATGAACACATTTGCTGCATGCTGCCTAGCAGTGGCATCACACATTGGCCTGTGATTGGCAGGTCAAATACACATGCCATCACATAGATGGCATGTACCCTAGCCATAAAGTGAAGAGGGAGAGGAGGTCACCAATTGTTCATTCAGTCCAGTTTGCTCATGAAATTGATTTTTTCATTGAAATGGTTCAAATGTTTAACCTGGAGCTGCCAGTCCAAAATGGTCCTATAGCACAGGGACATGTCTAAACAAATCATGTCCAGGAAACAAAGCCAGTCCACTGTACCATAGCCATGTCAGACATGTGACAATAGGACTGAAAAATCCCGAGTAAAAGTGGTGGTATGCAAACAATCTGCATGAACAAACAGAGGTAAATAAGCAACAATGTTGTGGCAAGATGACACTTCAAGGGCAAATGGCGTGGTGTTGGGCTGGATGTCTAATGTTGGCAGAAGGGATGCTGCTATACCCAAATGCTGGTGCGCAGAATGTATAGGATGAGGCACATGGGTGACCCAAACCACTCAGGCACACACACCCTCACCTGGCACCCAAACAGAAGCCCTCCCACACACACCATGCACATGGATGACACACACATGCATGTGCACTCACCGGACAATGCCTCGTAATCTGCCAGTTCTCCCACGCCTTGGATCTATTCCTCTGTGACGTAGGTCCCAGCAACCTGCTCATGTGGAGTGAGTTCTATGTCCTCTGCTGGAGACCCACCTCCAGTCACTAGAGTTGCGGCATGACTTGAGGCCAGCTTTTTCTTTGCCCTGCGCTTCAGGTCATTCCAGCGCTTGTAGCATTCAGTAGCTGTGCGCCTCACGATTCCAAGGGCACTTATGATGTCCGCAATGGTCTACCAGTGTGCCTGACGTTGTGCAGGTGTGGTCTTGGGTCCTGCAACAATCACCATTTCGCGGTCATGTGCGGACACATACTCTACAAGTGCATTCAGTTCGGCTTCATTGAAGCTGGGCTTCCTTGACGGGCCGGACTGTGTAGCCGTGTCTGGGGCATCAGCCTCTACTGGATGAGCACTCTTCCTCTTCTGCTTGGAAGGTGGTGGGGATCCTGAGTGTCATACGCTGCTCTGGACACTAGGGGCAGGAGCCCCGGTGGACTCTGTACTAGGAGTGTGGGATTGCACACTCAGCATGGGAGTTGGTGCAGGCATTAGCTCAAGTGTGATGGTGTCAGGGGCAATGTCAGCATGATGGACTTGGACCGACACTGTCCTGACTGGGTTTGTGAGAGGTGGGGTGGATGGAGCCGCAGCTGCCCCTACAGCCTCCCCAGCCTGCCTACGCGGGGCAGCAGATGACCTAGCTGCCCCTGATCCACGTGGCCTGATGACACCAACGTTCACCGGCGCACGAGGCCTAGACCTGCTGACCTGGAAGTCAGCCATGGAGTCACCCTTTGCCAGGTCTGGTTCCACAGTGGGCTGGTCCAACAAGGGCTGAGCATGGATGGTGTCAGCCACGTTAACCTCAATCGGGGGGGGGCATGGGTGTCCCTGACTGCTCCTCCACACATGGGGGGCTAGAGGCACCCTGCAAGTCACGGCCACATCGCCTACCGGATCCACCACGGCCATCAATTGGGGCTCGGCCACCTTTGCCACCCTTACGGCTTGTTCGCCTCCCAGCCATGGCACTGATGTTATTGTGCGTATGGGAGTTGATGTAAACTATTGTCCTGGGCAATTAGGGGTCAAAGAGGTTGGGTACCAGATGGTAATCGTACCCTAGTGCTCTACCAAGGCTGTATGTCACCCCTGGGGAAAGATGACGGGTCACGCAACGCACAGGCACCCCAAAAAAGGGAAGTAAGATGCACACAACCCCTCCTAGACCACGTGCGTGGAAAAATAAACCTGCACTACGCTGTGGCACCCAGAAACACAAGAATGAACGTATGCGTGTCACACGCAGCCTAGAATGACCTCTGAAGGGGTACACGACACACGGGGCAAGCACAGATGTTAAATAGGTGCGCGACTCACCGTCTGCCAGGAACAAAAGCGTGAAAAATATGCACGTGTGCGCGTTGGCAACACCCCCGCCAAAAGAAGAATTGTACGCTGTCTGAGGAGACAGGACAAAAGTAGAAGGGAACGCTGTTTGAGGAAACAGGCCCAGGAAAAAGAGGAAAAGAGAAAAAGCTGTCAGAGGTAACAGGGAGTACGAACTTAAAACGCTGTGAAGTAAATCGCGTGTGAACCGACAAGAAGTACAGATTTCACCCACTCGCTCTCCACGAAAAGCACGTACAAGGAAATGGCGTTCTACACGTACCTTTTATACACACGTCACAGACGCGCATACGCGATGAGGCCATTTCCACCAATTACACGCTTTGACACTCGGACGTGTATCTTTTTTTTTACACGCGCCATTCTCTACGGCCATGCACGTGACGTCATAGCTGCGCATGGGGGCCTTTGGGCCAATGAAATCGCGTATGCGTGCAGATGCGCTTACGCGCTAAGGGCCTTTCCTCGAATTACACGCAGACGTGCAGGCCTTTTCACGTGCCAAATAACTCCGTATCAAGCTGGCCACGCGTAAGCACACGAAAGACCACGCTCCTGCCCAGAACGCCGATTTACTGCCCCCCAGATCCCCGAGCACGCTCCCACCTGCCATCTGCTGCTGCCTGACTGCCTGCTGCCCACGTGCCCTGCCATTTGCTGCCTGCACATCACCCAGGGGTGCTGTTGCTGTGACCACCCCTGCTGGAACCGAAGACTCCCGACTGGGATTCCATCGCTCCACAGCCCAGCCCCAGGACCCAGTTGCCCACCCACTCCTGCCTGTGGGGTTGTCATGTCGGGCACTGCAACATCTGGCACCACTGACAACCCCCGGCCAGAGAGGCAGAGGGGCACTAGCTTCAGTGCCAGGGAAGTTGGTGTCCTGGTGGAGCAAGTCCTGGGGCAGTATGATGCCCTCTACGGAAGGGTGCGCGCCGACAAGGAAGGACGGACTCGGATCTGGACGGACATCGTGACTGCCATCAACGCGGAGGGGGTGGCAGTCCGCGACTTCCAACATGTCAAGAAGCGCGGGGAGGACTTCAGGTCCAGGACCCTGAACAAGGCCCAGCGTCTCTTGAAGACAGCGGATGCTAAGGGGCGCCGGGGCCACTTGTCGGAAGATCAGTTGAGGGTCCTGGAACGCATATCCCCAGCGCTCCACGTCCAGGTCCTTGAGAGGCAGACCCATCTGGAGTCGAGCAGTAAGTGTACATGCATCATGATTGTAAGCTGTGCGTGTGGTGATGTGCCAGTAGTGTGCCGGTTGCACATCTGTTTGTATGGGGCCGAGTATGGGTGGGGTTGTACAGGACCGTGAGGCTAACACATGCGAGCGCTGTCATGTGTGAGACATGGATGGTGCTTGTGTGTGTAGGCTTGCATGCCAAATGCAGTTGTGTGGGCACACATGTTTAGATGAATGTGTATGTAAGTAGACATGTTCGTGATGTCACGCATGTATGTTGTTTTCAGCTGCATGTATCAGCACTGTGTACATGTGCATGTGTGTGTATTTGACAAGGGTGCAACAGTGATGCAACATGGATGCATGTGACAGCGGGATGTGGAAGCCTGATTGCCAGATGTGACATGTATGCCCATCGGAACACTGCGACAGTTGGCTGAGGTGTACACATGCATGCAAGTGTGGTGTTGTGCGTGCATGTGTAGTGCACTCCCTGTGTTGCATGTGCTGTCTGGCTCACCTTTGCCTGCTCATGCTGTTGTATGTGTATGGATGGTGCTGGCAGTTGCAATGTGGCTGTGGTATGGCTCATGTGTGGATGTAGAAATGACATGTGTGTTGCCAATTGTGATGCCATTTCTGAGGTTTGCCAATGCCACTCATGTGCAGCTATCATGTGTGTATGTGTCCATTGTACAGTGCCCTGATGCCTGTGTTTTATTTCTCCCTGTCTGCAGCGTCAACTGATGAAGAGGGCAGAGAAGGTGCTGTGGAGCACAGCGGCGGGGATCGCATCGCCAGCCGGAGACGCAAGGCCCGGCTCCCCTCCCAGGTTGTGATCTCGTCGGGGAGTGAGGAGTCCGGTGCCGCGTCCCAGGCCACAGCTGCCGGGGGGAGGTCCAAGAGGCAGAGATCGGAGTTGGACTCCTCGGCAGCAGAAGGGGCAGCTGGGACCCCACAGGGCCCAACGGGGGAAGATGGCACAGAGTCATCCAGGTTGGTGGGGGGTTTGGTGGAGGAGGAGGCCGTGCAAGCAACAGAGACGGGGTCTGGAGGTGGGGATTCCACTGGTGCTAGTGGTGCAGTGCAGGACCAGGGACAGGAGGCAGCACAAGTTGCCGCGGAGGTGCCTGTGTGCAATCCTGTCCCTGATCCTGTCACTGCATCATCTTGCACCAGCAGGGATGCCTACGCCCAGACCCGTTTTCAGGCAGGGGATGAGCTCACGACAACTGGCCTTCCTCTGCCTGCAGACGTGGCTATCCGGGTCTGGGTTGAGCCTGTCCTGACTGGTGTGGCGTTGCGTCAACGGGCCATGCGAGGTGACCTGCAGTCTTTTCATGAGGAGACTGCACGTCATCTCGAATGGCTCGTTGACCGCGTCGGCCTACTGGGACAGGTCACCCAGGCCGGATTCCTCCGTTTGATGGGGCTTGCTCAGACCCCCTCCTAAACTGAACCCCCTATGCGCCAGTTGTCCTCCGTGCCATCTTCCCACCCATCAGTCACCTGGGTGCCCTGTGGAGCTGCCTCTGACGGTGCGGCCAGGCTGGTGGAGGAGGCATCCCTGCCACAGTCGGGAGTCGGACGTCCAGCAGGGGTGGCCACATCAATGACTGCACCCCAGCCAGCGGAGGATGTGCAGACAGCAGGAGGCAGTGCACGGGCAGAGGCGCAGCAGCAGCAGCAACGTGGTGGGAGCCATGATGGCTCGGGGCCTTCAACATCGGATGGGCAGGCATCGGCCGGAGGGCAGGAGGACCCAGGACGGGAAGTGTCTTCCGTGTGGCAGCGGTGGGCCACGCCATAGATGCGGAGCGGCAGCGGGCGGAAGAGGCACGGCTCACGATGGTCAGGGTGGAGAACTCCATGCGGAGGGCACTGAGGCGGGCCGAGTGCCTCGAGGCAATCCGCAGGGAGTTTGGGGGGAACATGTGGTCGGCCCTGCGGATCCTCGGGCCATGGAGGAGGAGCGCCTCCGGGACATTGAGCAGGAGTTCGATGATGCCCTGGCCCGGAACATCCCGAAGTGAGCCGTCGGACAAGCCTGCTGCCCTTGTAAATAGTTCTGTAGTTAGTGTTAGGTTTCCTTTGGTTTAGCATTTTTTTTGGACCTTTTGGACAATGGACCACATTTTTGTATATAATTTTTTTTTTTAGGTAGTGTTATTCGATAGGTTTCATTTCTTCGGTTGGGATCATGGACCCTGGATTGTTTATCTGTATATAGTTGACTTTTGGATTTTAATTTTTTTTTATGATTTCACCATGGAGCAATGGTTTTCGATTTTAATTTTCCATTGGATTTACTTTTGTGGACTGTGACTTTGGACACCTTTCGTTTGCATTATGATTTGTGGTTTTGCATTATTTCACGTACCTGCTGGTTTTTAAAAAAAAAAAATCCATTATTGTTTGTTTATTTTTGATTGAATTTATGTTGCGTTTAATACATATTTTTTCTTCAAACTTCAATGTGTAGTATCATCTCATTGGTTTCATGCATATCATGATATGAGTTTTGACATTCACTAACACCCATTGGGTGTATGTGAGGGACATGTGTTCATTTCCAAACTTGCAATTGGGGTTCTATCATGTTTTTGCCATTTCTAAGTGGGTAGATGCAATACTCAGGTGGGTGTTTGGCATTTGGAGGCTGACCATAAGGGCTAGGCTAGACATGAGTGGGGGCCTGGTGGAGGGTGCCCCTGGTGGCTGGGGGGTGGGGGTGATGGTAGACATGAGTGGGGGCCTGGTGGAGGGTGCCCCTGCACTGCTGGGGGTGGGGTGATAGGGGACATGAGTGGGGGCCTGGTGGAGGCCGCTCCTGCACTGCTGGGGGGTGGGGGTGGTGGGAGACATGAGTGGGGGCCTGGTGGAGGGTGCCCCTGCACTGCTGGGGGGTGGGGGTGATGGTAGACATGAGTGGGGGCCTGGTGGAGGCTGCCCCTGCACTGCTGGGGGTGGGGGTGATGGTAGACATGAGTGGGGGCCTGGTGGAGGGTGCCCCTGGTGGCTGGGGGGTGGGGGTGGTGGGAGACATGAGTGGGGGCCTGGTGGAGGCTGCCCCTGCACTGCTGGGGGGTGGGGGTGGTGGGAGACATGAGTGGGGGCCTGGTGGAGGATGCCCCTGGATGCTGGGGGGTGGGGGTGGTGGGAGACATGAGTGGGGGCCTGGTGGAGGGTGCCCCTGGATGCTGGGGGGGTGGGGGTGGTGGGAGACATGAGTGGGGGCCTGGTGGAGGGTGCCCCTGCACTGCTGGGGGGTGGGGGTGATGGTAGACATGAGTGGGGGCCTGGTGGAGGGTGCCCCTGCACTGCTGGGGGGTGGGGGTGATGGTAGACATGAGTGGGGGCCTGGTGGAGGCTGCCCCTGCACTGCTGGGGGGTGGGGGTGATCGGGGACATGAGTGGGGGCCTGGTGGAGGGTGCCCCTGGATGCTGGGGGGTGGGGGTGATGGGAGACATGAGTGGGGGCCTGGTGGAGGCTGCCCCTGCACTACTGGGGGGTGGGGGTGATAGGGGACATGAGTTGGGGCCTGGTGGAGGGTGCCCCTGGTGGCTGGGGGTGCAGGGGGACATGCGTTGGTGGGCAGTAGTGCAAGGTGACATGTGGGTTGGCTGGGGCGCATGGCCATGGTGGATGGGGTGCCTGCGGGACATCTGCAGGGTAGGCCCCTGTGGTGTGGGCCACCTGCAGGGGCCGTGGAGGGTGTAGAGGGAACACCTGGGAGGACCCACACATGCAATTCACGTGTGGTGCTCCCCGCACACCCCTGGAATACACGTACCCTGATGGAATCGCGTGTGATACTTCCTGCGCACCCCTGAAATACACGTACCCTGCTGCTTTTGCGTGTGATACTTCCCGCGCACCCCTGGAATACACGTACCCTGCTGCTTTTGCGTGTGATACTTCCCGCGCACCCCTGGAATACATGTACCCTGATGGAATCGCCTGTGATACTTCCCGCGCACCCCTGAAATACACGTACCCTGCTGCTTTTGCGTGTGATACTTCCCGCGCACCCCTGAAATAAACGTACCCTGCTGCTTTTGCGTGTGATACTTCCCGCGCACCCCTGGAATACACGTATCCTGCTGTTTTTGCGTGTGATACTTCCCGCGCACCCCTGGAATACACGTGCCCTGATGGAATCGCGTGTGTTACTTCCCACGCACCCCTGATGTACACGTACCGAGGACAATCGCGTGTGGAACTTCCCGCGAACCACTGAAATACACGTTCCCCGCTTGGCGTTTGCTGTTTGGCAGCCCTGTGAACTGGTCCAGGGTTAGCGCAGCCCTTTGCGATGATTTGGGGATTTTGAAGGCTTTTCCTTGCGCGAGGGCGTTCTTGGGGGCGTAACTGGCGCTGCTGCAGGGTCGCTGCGCCACTCTGCGCCACGGCTGGTTTCGGAGGCTGAAATCCATGAATACGCTGTGCAATGGAAAGGATTTTTTCGCATGCGGCTGGCGCAGTGTATCGCACGGGGACACTGTGTGCCAGCCGCGTGCGCCATTTTTGTGCAAATTTCTATGAATTACCCTGCAAGTGTTCGACGCAGCGGGCATAGGACTTAGAATTAGACAAATTAGTTTAGTCAAATAGTTTTGCACAGCTTGCACAATAATAAAATGCAGAACTGGCCCACCTGATAACGATAGGATGGCTTGTGACTTGTGATACTTTTCAGTGGAATACATTTTGTTTCTTATGAGGATGTGCACAGATTTGGTTTCTAAGCTCCTACATGTCTAGATTCTAGATGTACATTTCATGTAGCAAGTTGTCCACAATGGATTCTAGAATGCTTATTATTTTCTAAATGAAACTCAGAGGAGCAGTGCAATATGTGAATACATTATAGATACATTATTGTAGCTTAGGAAGCTCAGGACCTGTTGACCCATCCTCGACCCTCACTTTGGCAAAATGATTGAACATGGACGCATGACTTCCTGCTAGTTTCCCATGATGGCAAATGGAAACTCAAAATGAATGCCACCCATGGCTCATCAAAAACAATGTGCTCAATTATATGATTATATTTTAGGGTTGGTGACTAGAAAATGATGAAATACATACCTACACCACCAGCAACAAGAATCTTTCCAAGGAATAATAAAAAGTCTGTAACTTGATCTAGAACTGCAACCCTGTGGAAAGTTACAATGACCACATTATCAGTGTGCTCCCTCAAATAATTGACATATTACATGTTCCATACAGTTCATTCTAGATGTAGCGGTTCTCCACGTGCCCGTACATTCTGGATGCCTTCAGAATAACATGACCCATGACATTAATGGATACCAAAAAAGAACACAAACACACATTTTACTGCTCAGTGGTCCGGGTTGAGCTGACAGTGTTCATGGGCATCCTTCTTACCTTCTGACTCTTAGACGGTTAGTGCTTTTAAAGATATGAAAACAAGATAAAAACTCAATATTCCCTACTGAAGCTTCTCGAAGCAAACAAACTCAGCTATTCGCACAGCAAGCTGAGCAGAATGTTCCCTGAGTCACACTTGTCTCTCCTTTTAGTAGCTTAGCTTGATAGTTGGTAAACATTCAAGGGAAAATCTGAGCTCCATTTTGTGACTTTTAAGTGGGACATGGATTAAGGGCCAGACTGTGCTGGCTAATGTGCAATGTGAAGTTGGGATCCCACGATTAACAACATATCTGGATCTCATTTCACTCAAAGGGATGACAGATGGGGGTTAATTGGAGTTCCACAGCATTAGATTAGCTACAAGGGGGCCGCCATCAAGATGTTTTTGAGTGAAGAAAACACTGCAAGTGTGAGCAAGGGAGTAAGCGCTCATGAAGGAGTACCAGTGTGCCAGGCCAGCACATCAACACATTGTTTAATCTTGCCATTTCTGATTATAGACAGTCTTTTATTGTATAGTTCTGTACAGCTGCACAATTTTCATAGAAATAGTTGAATATCATCCTAATTCAGCTTCATGGCTACTTGCGCTGAACAACTCAGAAGATACAATTTCTTGAGTCCTGCCTAATATCATTTTTCTACCAGCATAGTTACTACCAGTATGATGCTAATTTTGTGTTTAGCACAGTGCCTAAAATCAATGACTTGTGGCCCCCTATGCCGCCATTAGCACAATGTTGGTTCATAGCTAGGCAGTTGTGAGCATCCACAGAATGGCCTTATCTGCCACAGCATAAATACTTGTTTCTCTCTGCGTCCGATTTTCTTTTTGGTTTTGACACATTTGTTGGTGCTGGTCCCATCTATATGGCAAAGCATTGCTAACATAAAAGAGAGGAACAGGGATGGTGAGAAACAGAATGGGCCTCATTACGAGGCTTGCGCTCCTGTAATGAAGGGTGCCGGTACGGGACCGGCGCCATTCATTACGGGATGCCTGATTACGAGGTCCCCTAGCGAGACCCGGAACAGACGTCTGGTAAAACCAGACGTCCTTTCCGGGTCCCGCGAGGGGACCAAGGAGCTAATAACTGGCCCGATAGTAACAGGCCCGTTATTAGCTCCATCCCCATTGAGCCCTATGGGGGCTCAATGGGAAGATTGGTTTTGTGCATGAGGATTTACCGGGTCCTCCAAGGTTGGAATGACCCGGTAATTCCTCATTCACAGAACCCGGTATGGAGGCAGGGCTGCATCCATACTCGTAATGAGGCCCAATATCTAGTTGGCATGGTAACTGGTAATGCTCAGGAATTAATTTTCAGCATCACAAAGTGTTCATTTCTGTCTCCTGTAGCCATTTAAACCAATGAAGGTATGTATTTTAATGATTGTGCCAATCACAAGTCCCTTCGGAAAGCACGTACCCTCATCCCTTTCAGCACTGGAGTGATCCTTCATTTGCTGGTACACAGCCCCATCCCAACGAAGGAAGCATTTCCAATTTCTAAAATTGCAGTGTAAAGGCCGGCAATGTACATTATAAGGGAAGTATTTTGCCTGATCCTAAAATGGCCGCCTTGTCTCAGTGTGTTAAGATGTTAATGGTGGCGTACACAGGTCAACGTCTCTTGTTGTTTGGCCCAGCCTCCATATCTCCAGCATGAGAAGTAGAAGGGAACACTTATGAGCTAGCTCTGCCCCTTCAGTGAGTAGAACTGGGTAAACTTGGTGAGGGTCATGCTGGTCCCGGTCAAAAATGGGGATCTGAACTGACCCTTTTTTCATGTCAATTCCTGCCCAAAGTAGGGGCCAGCCACAAAACCCATCTGCTGACCACAGCACCTGGGAACCACACAAAATGTACAGGAGTGCTGTTGCCTGACTTCCTGCCCTGCCCCTCCCCCCTCATTGATTGGGTGGGCCAGGAGGGATGATCTATTCATCTGCTATTGTAAGAGCACACAGTGGAGCAGCGACTTTCAAGCAGAAGTGCTTTGTCATTTTCCACTCCCCTTGCCCTGGCCTCACCAGCACTGCCATCCACCATTCTCTCCACTTTCCGCCATCCAGAATAGTCCTCTACATCCCCCTGAGTCCCACAGTCCAACAGCCCCTTTTCCCTCCCTCCTTACACATGCCACCATCGAGAATTCGCCCACCTCACCCCAAGTGCCACCAGTCCCCTTTGTCCCCTTTTCACTGTGCCATCCACAAATTATAGTTGCAACTCCACTCCCCCAGTACCACCAGTCCCTTTTCTTGCCCCGCCCCATGTCATGCCTTTTCTTGCCCACCCAGGCCATTTTAACCTGTTTTCTTACCCCCACAGCACCATTTCACCACTTTTCTTGGCCCACAGTAACTTAACACCCCTTTACTCAGCCCCAGCCCCACTTTTCACTCCTTTGCCTGACTCCAAGACCCCATCTCTACCCCCTTTCTTGTCCAACTCCCATTTTGACCCCTTGTATTGCCCCACCTGCCATTTTCATCACTTTCCTCATCCCCCAGTCCCCTTTTCCACATCTTTTCTCAGCCCCAGCCCCTTGGCTTCTCTTTTCTATGCCAGCAGCCTCTAACCTGTTTTGCGTGGCCATTGTCTTGGATCAGTTCACGTTTGGCCCTAAGAGTCAGTCAAGACCCCTTTGTCTCTTTTATGCTCCACCAAACCCCCAAGGCTCTTTTGTGCTCCCCCTGCCACCCTGACCCTCTTTTGTGATTACCCCAACCCTCTTTGGTGCTCTCTCAGCCCCAATCCTTATTTGTGCTAGCCCCACAACCAACCCTATGTTTTGCTCCCCCATCAGTGTGACTTTCTTTTGTGCGCCCGAACCTATTATGTGCTCCCCCAATATTAGACTCTCTTGTGCTCCCCACAACCCTGTAATCATCCTTTACACTCCACCCAACTCCCAACATTCTTTTGTGCTCTACCTACTCACCACACCCTCTCCACATAGCCATCTGCCACCCCCTCTCTGCTTCCCCCACCCAATCTCTGCCTACTCACCCCTTGACTACTCACAAACCCCCTCTCTGCCCCATCACACATACTCCCTGATCACTCACCCTCTCGCCCACACAAACAACCTTGCCACCCCCTCTGCCCGCACCCTCTCAGCCCACACCCAGCCACCCCCTCTCTGCCTGCACCAGCCCATCCCCAACCTGCCTGCAGCCACCCACAAAACCCTCTCTGCCCACACCCACCCCCTTCTTCTGCCCCACCCTGCACCCACCCACCCTCTTTCTGCCATCACCCCCCTGCCCTCAGCCTAGCTCACTCCCACATAATCCTCTGCCCACTCACTCTGCCAAACCATTTCTACCCCATTGTACCTTACCACTTTGAGGGCCTCATCACAAGTTTGGTGGCAACCCTTAAATCCGGCGGTAGCACTGTTACCGCCGGATTTAAGGGTCTGCCAAATCATGGCCTTGGCGGATTTCTCCCCAGCTCTGAGCTGGGAGGAAATCCGCCCAAAATTCACGCTCATACCGCCGGCAGGAAATCCGCCAGCGGTATGAGCGAGAAATTTCCCCTTTGAACCCAATGGGAAATGGGGCATTCCAAATCCTCCAAACCCGTGATCCGGCGCTAATAGCGCCGGTGGGTTTGGCAGGAGGGCAGATAGCGCCAGCGCTATTAGCGCCACCGTTACCGCCTAACTCGTGATGAGGCCCCGTGTCTAAACTCTACCTCTCCACCTTCAACTCTGCCTACCCCACCAACCCTAGCTCATACTTGCCTGCCATGCCCACCACTGCATCCCATCCAATGTTACCCTGCTCCCTCCTGCCTTAGCTCACCCCAGCTCCACCACTCCAGCTAACTTGTGAAATCACCATACTTACTTTAAAAGTTCCACGCATGTCTGCAACGTTGCGTTTGCTGACAAATTACATTAGTAATAGAAATGTTTAAATGAGTTTGATACACTGAAAGAAAATGAAGTCTTTCTTCAAAGTATATGACAAATTTTATGTGCCTGCAAACAGTAACCTCCACACATTTTGGAATTACGGGTTAATTAGAGCCCAAGTATTTACTGCATTCTTACTCATAAAGGTAAAATGCAATAAACAATTTCAAGTTCCGAAACTATCGGCTTTGCCAATGCGTGTTTCTTTTCTGTGGCATCTGGTTTCTTCTCCACTATATTTACTTATGCAGCTTCAGTTGGTTTTAAGGATCCAATGGCATCTGTGCTTATCTTCTCCTTGGTTTTTTTGCACATAAGACTGTATGTTCCACCTTCTTGGTAATAGCTTTGGTTTCAGCTGTTGTCGAATCACATCCATGGACATTCTTGGATTGTGGTGTTGTTAATGTGTATTTTAATTTGATTTCGTATGCGCCTGCCTACACCCCTGTAAGTGCCCGCTAAGGTTTCTTTGGTCTCTTGTTGTCTAGTGTAGATATTATACCTATTGATAGCAATCATGGTCTTGGGCAAATAGTATTCATCCACCTACTTTAAGGCCAGCTCATACACATTCATGTCACCTGCACCTTGTTCAGTTGTGAATGGGGGAATCTCACAAAAGGTTATTTACCCTTACGGCACCAATGCATGCAATGACATAAATATTTTTCTCTGTATTCAGTCCGTCGTGATTGTGGTAGATGTACAATCACATTTATGGTTCTTGTAATAATTGTGTGTATATATATTCTGTGGAAAAACTTCATTTAGGAGCGAGTTATGGTGATCAGATTGAACGTGAAGAAACATAACAACAAAACCTTTGAAATTCAGTGGAAAAAACCTTTGTTAAGAGAGAGTTCAGGTGATCTGATTTAAGGCAACAAAACGCTTGAAATTCAGCACTCATATTTGAACCAAGTCCACCATTAGTTTGCGTCCCCTATTGGGCAGCGTATGACCAAAATGATGGCATCACAACATTTCTAGGGTTTTGCTATACTATCGTTTCTTTGGGGCCCACTAGCCATGGCCTTTGGCCATGGCCGCTGTACATGTTGCACCAATAGGTTTCTTTGGAGCCCACTAGCCACAGTCGCAATGGCCTTCATCTGTGATGCCATCAATTGTGGTCATTCACTGTGCATCAGTGTGTGCAACGATCAGGTAGACTTGCTTCAAATTCTTTTTTTAAATTTGTTTTATTTATTGTGCATTAGTTAAATATAAAACTTTAACGACATAGAAAAAGAAGAAAAAGAAAACTTATTTAGATAAAATGGTAAAAGAGAAAAGATATAACACATACAAAGAATGTAACATAGTCTGTTAGTGTTATTTAAAATCAAGGCTAAACTGTATAGTTCCTCAGAATCTTTTAGCAGCTTCATTCCATATTGCAAGTGCAGCTACAGTGATAGCTATTGACTCTTCCTCGAATATGGTGGCCCAAAATTGGTTGTGGGCTGTGTGCTCGATGTTGATGACATATTTTGCCTATCCCATTTGGTAGCATGTTTTAAGTGCTGTGCAGTTAGTCAATATATGGCGACTAGTTTCCACTGTTAAGTGGCAAAAATGGCATATGCATTTAGGCAGGATGTTTTGCTATGCTCCTACATGTTCCATCGCCGGGAGTAACTTCAGACTTAGAACAAAGAATAAAGCGTTTGAGCTCTTTTGGGCAGATCTTAGTCAGGTAGATGTGTGGCTTGATCAGGCAGAACATTAATTATACTTTCTCTTGTCATAGAGTTTGTCAAAGTTTTTAGTTAAATCCCACTATGCTGATTAGTTTTTTATGAGCTTCTCAAAATTAGGTGTAGTTTGATATATATCGCTCTCCAAGTTCATGGCCTCTAGGTGTGACATGGCCGAAATGTTCTGTTCCGCAATAAAGTTGTTTTTGTCGCCTGATTCAAGGTTTTTCCCCAATTGTTGTAGCAAGGCATAAAAGTTTTGATGCGGTCCCAACAGTTTGAAGTACAGTAAGGTTCTCTGATCGTGCCAAGTGGTAATCAGGGAGGTTTGTCCATATTCCAGTCTGAGTGCCTCGACCCACACTGATCCAGGAAGATTTATAACCGTGCGAAGGAATTTGCCTTAGTCTGAGTGGTAAAACTTGATGCAGGCACATTAGACTTCACCACGGCCCTCAATTTTGTAACCTCCCAGGTGCACAATGTAATGTCTCACTGCCGGCCATTTTTATCATTTTTTTGTTGAGATATGTCTCTGTAATGTGAGATGGAGGGGTGTGTTTTGATCGAGAAACCTAAGAAAATGTATTCTCTCACATTCGCCAAGTTCCTGTCTTTCAATTTCCACGCTTTACACTCTTTCTCATTAGCATTTCTTCCCAAGCACATGGTCTTTGTTTTGAGAGTATTTATGATCATTGAATTTTCTTTGGCGTAAGCGGCTAAGGCATCTATCGAACGCTGCAGGCCTATTGTTGTTTGGTCCAATAGTATAATGTCATCAGCGTACGCCATGGTATGTGGTCACCATTGATCTTGGGAGGAAAGTTGCAGATTTTACAAAGCTTGTGGGCAAAGTCGGCAGTGTATAGATTGTATAAAATGGGTGCGAGGACGCAGCCCTTTTCGAGGCCGTGATTTGTTTAGTGGTACTTAGTGTGCAACCCAGCTATGTTCAAGCGGATCGTGATGGAGGTGTCTGTGTACAGCTGTTGAATGAAGTACAACAGTGTTGTGTCAATGCTCCGGGCAATACATTTTTTAGTAGGGGTCGAGAAATTAGATCAAACGCCTTACTGAAGTCAATGTAGCAGCAATATAGGGTGGACTCTGTTTGTTATTTGTTTCAGCAATAAGATATTGCAAGGTGCATATGTTGGATACTGTGTTATAGATTTTCCTTAAACCTGTCTGGTAAGGGCTTAGCAAACCTGTTTTTCTGACCCAGCTGGAGAGTTTTCTTAGGAGGACCGTTGCAGAGATCTTTTGCCTCACATCCATCATCACCAAGAGGCGGTAGTTCAACAGCTCCAGTCTGTCGCCCTTCTTGAAGATCCGAACTAACACAGATTTGCACCAGCTGTCAGGTAAGAGGCACGAGTGCTCTATGTGTTTATAGAGCTTGGCTAGGATTTTTTACCATAGTTCCGGGTGGGCCTCAATGACGATGCTAGGTATGCCATCGGTGTCAGGGGCTCGAGAACTTTTCAGGTTGATAATAATGTTGATTAGTGTATCTTCCTCGATGTCGAGATCTTCAGCTTTTGGTCTTGCGTGTTTCCGGTTCTCCTGATTGAGGTTGAGAATAGGTTCATTATTTTTATTTTATTTTTTTTTATTAAAAATTATATGGTTCAAAGTTTAAACCTTTCATCTTTTTATACATTCCAAATCACAAAAGAGAAAGGGAAGAAAAGAAGAGAAAAAAAAAAGAAAAGGAAAATCTCTTTCATAGTCCGATTCCTTTCCTTAAATAGATTTAAATAATAAATTAAAAAGGCTGACAATTGCGAAAATGTCTTTGTACCACCATGTAAAAATTTGGCCCATCGATCTTCTGGTAAGAGTTTGATTGTAGATGGTAGATACATGTCTCTAATTCGGGATTTAGTTTCGTCAAGAGCCGGGCAAGAGGTGACTATGTGCTGGAGGGTTTCTAATTCAGATTGTTGTTTGCAGAACCGACAGAAGGAATTTTCTTTAGTTAGAAATTTCCTAGATTGTAGCAGCTCTCGTGTTGGTAGCAAATTAAAGCGGAACCGTAGGAAAGTGTCTCTGACGGAGGCAGATGGAAAGCTTTGTAAATACAATGGAAGACAGTTTAATGGGTGCATGTCCAACTTGCATTCCAGGTTAAGTTTAAGTTGTCTTTTGGTTTCGATAGTTGCTATCCAGTCGTTGCGCGCACGTTTTTGTTTAGCTTTTATTGGACGCTGCGTTAGCTGCTCCATAGATATGTCTGCCAATATTCTGGTGTTTTCCATTTGAAACTTCCAGGTTTGTAGCGCAATTGCCTGGGTTGCGTGTTCTTTTGGCTGAAAGATGTGAAGCGCAGGAATGTGCAAGTCGGAGCTAAGTTTCCTATAAAGGTCTAGTTTTCGCCATGTTTGAAGTGAAGTGAGAGACTGAAGTGCCAGTTCGTATCGAATACGGGCCTTCGGAAACGATTGAGGTAAAGAGAGCACTTTCCACCAGAAGATGCCTTCTAGCCGCAACCATATGGATCTGTCGATGTTAATCATGGCCTCACTTCCATAGAGTAGAATTGCCGTGACTTTTTGTCTGTAAAATGATATAATTGGTTTGAATGTGAATCTTCCATACTTCAAGTGTAGAACCCGTCCCTGATGGGCTAATGATATAGTTTTATCCAGTAGATAACTGGACCAGTTCGTTTCAGTGGGAGATTGATTCATCCAGATCCCCAAATATTTAACTGTGGTCACTTGTTCGAGGGGTTGATTATTAAGAAGAAAGGGTTTCGGGTGTTGTTTTGTTCTATGTGATGGAGCCAGGGCCATTATTTTCGATTTTTGTGTATTTATTTTAAGTCGATTTATGTTCATGTAGCTTTCTAGGTTTGACAAAGCTATTTGGAGACCTCTTGGAGTTTGTGAACACAGCACAATATTGTCTGCATACATCAGGCACGCAATGGTTGTGGCATTTAGTTTCGGTGGGTTTCATAATGTCAAGTTTGTTTCAATTTCGTAATCAGATGTAAATAAGTTGAAAAGCGTTGCCGCTAGTGGACAGCCTTGTTTAAGGCCATTGTTAGTTTTGATGGATTCCGTTACTGTAGCGTCTTGTGATAGGTTCATTGTAGAGTGTGTCATGTAGGCAAACCAATCAGCTTTGTGTATTGGATTTAGGTCAGTGGGCAGCTGGGATTTTCTATGCTTGTTAATTTGTGACCAGAATGTGTTTGTGTCATGGGATTTGAGCCAGCCAAATAGAAGTAGCCAGTTTCAGTTTTGAATAGGATGTTTGTGCTGCTTAAACCAATTTTTGTAGCACGTTGCAAGTTTATAAAACAGATGGCGTGGCATGTTCGCTCATAAAGGAATTGCCTCTAATTTGGGAATGGGATTTGTGGTGTATCTGTTTTTGCTCTGCTATGGTTGGATCAAAAGGTTATCTGCCATTGATATCCTTATGGAGCACCATGTTGCAACCATGTTTTGGGGTCTTTCTAATTCTGGACCGAATCATGTGTTATAGGTCCCAGTTTGCTGTCGATAGAGCTCTCTTTATGTTCATCTGGACATGTCATAGCGATCCATTTATATCCTTGATGCCTGATGAAGGCCAGCGCAGGCGGTTTCCCTCTGCGTTGAAGCTGACACAAGCACATCTGATCATACTCGTGCAAGTTGTACCTGGGTGGAGCGACCAGCTCAAAATCACATGGTCGCTTAAGTTGTTAAATCGAATCTTCAACGGACTGCAGCTGGCTATTAGCCCAGGATCAGCTATGACGTAATCCAGATGTGATTTCCCAGCGCCGTTTGACCAAGTGTATGTCATTGTAGCAGTAGTGAAATTTGCAAAGGACAGTTGTATCAGGTCGCAGGCTTCTGTAAAATGCGACCATAGGAAGTTCGATGTGTCACTGAATGAAGTGATGGGCTTAGGGACTGTGAGTGCTGATATTTGGGATTCAAAAATGTTCGCAATGTCAGGTTGGAGGTGGTTCATTTGTTTAGCTAGCCCCTTTTTTTAATAGCAGACGTGGGCTTGCTAGACGTGGCTTGACTTGGCCTTTTTTAGTGGAATGGGACTGGCGGGCTGAGGCACTGCACAATGTTAATTTGCGCATTTTCTTTAATGCTGTGGTGGCGACGGAAAATCAGTGAGCCCAGTCTGCTATTGGGGCACAGCCGCAGAGGCGGTGTTGGTGCGAGACAGCACAGCCCACGTAGTCCAGAAGGCTACTTCCTCAGAGGGCACTGAGGCAACGGCTCCAGCACACAGGGGTACACAGGAGTTCACTGACTACACACCAACTCAACACCACGTTGCTTGCTCTCCCAACTGTAGATAATCCAAGGGAAGGTCCGTAGCACATCCTTTGTATGTCTCAAGCTCAAACATGAATCAAGCCACTCCTCCACCACAGCTACTGATGCTGTAATGAGGCCGCTTCCCGAAACAGCAATCTGTTGTAATGAATGGGCTTGCAAACTGCAGACTTCCTCCACGCCCAGCCTACACACCCAGCCAGCTCTATGTAGAGTTTTTAGTTTAGCTGAACTTTAGGCACAATGAACTTGCTTGTCCAGAGAAATAGTGCTAACCAGACTGCCAAAACCAATTATCCAAGGAAACGTCCTAGTATTTGATTTTCTCATCACAAGTCATTCCGTTTGGCAATATTTGTACAAGAACATTCAATCAACAGGATTGTATGTGATAAACAGTCTCCTACCGGAGTATCTACTAGTGGTATTTTATGAGAGTGGATCACCAACAGGTCCTCTAAATGGAAGGTGATTCTACACCAACCCACGGCAAATCACGGCCAGCCACACATGTCACAACACTCTGCGCACTAAGTATGCATTTAAAAACGTTTCTCTTACAAAAAAATCACACAATGGCTCTCAGAGCTGTGTAAATAAGCAACTTCAAAAGCTTGCCACCCACCATACCTATCGCGAGCTGACCAGTCCATCGAAATAATGGCCAGCATTCCACAGTACACAGCTGTCCCACACGTCAATGCTAGTTTACCAGTCTGCTGTCGGGAGCCGCAGTATGGCAGTTGCAACAAGCGATGCCACTCCTTTCTCCTTCCTTCCCGGCTGATTCGCAAAACAGCGCTGTTTGTTTCTCTCACCCTCCTGCTCAGGACAGGACAGCACAGCATCCGAGTCTGCACAGTCTGCAAGGGTGTGAAGGAAAGGACCAAACAACGTGCACAATAGGTTGTCAAACCACACCTTCACCAGCAGTAATGAGCACTAACAAGCGAAGCCGCTTCCGACAACATTTGCCAATCTGCCTCGGCCCTACCAAGAGAGAGATACAAAGGCAAGGTGTGCTCTCACCCCAGCGAGGCAGGAGAGATGTAAAAACTCAAGCTTGCTTCAAATGCAATTGCTGAATTTCAAGGGATCTGTTGCTTTAAATCTGATCAACTCAGCTCTCTCTTAATAAAGGCTTTTTGCAGAATTTCAGGGATTTTGTTATACTATAGTTTCTTTTGGCTAACTAGCCATGGCCTTCGGCTTTGTGCACTGCACTTATTGAACCAATATGTTTCTTTGGGACCCACCGCCCATGGCTTTCGGGCATGGCCACTGTACATGTAGCATGAATATGTTTCTTAGGGGCCCACTAGCCATGGCCTACAAAACATGGCCAGTGACATGTTGCTCCAATAAGTTTCTTTGGAGCCCACTAGGTGTGTCCTTCAGCCATAACCTGTACATGTTTCACCAATAGGTTTCTTTGGGGCACACTAGCAATGGCCTTCCGCCGTGACCACTGTACATGTTGCGCCAATATGTTTCTTTGGGGCCCACTAGCCATGGCATTTGGCACAAATACCTGTTACCCCCTGCCTAGTAGATGTTATCACTGTAGGTGTAAAATGTATTTTTTCCCACTCTTCTGACTCCTGCAGGATTCCTGCAATATTCTCTGATAATGTTAATGAACTACCTATTCCCGTGGTATTCTCCCATCCTCCCCCAATAGTCTGAAAGCATTTGAAAATCAAAAACTCTGCCGAGTACTCTCAGCCACTCACCAAGTGCCCCCTCCTCTTTCCACAGTCCCCCTACTTCCCTCAGCTGCTTTTTCCCTCCCTGGTCCGCTCCCATTACCCCTTTCAATCTTTAGTTTGTGTGACACTTTTTCTTTTCCAAGCGCGTCTTCCACTGAAGCTGTGTGAATCTTGTGAGATTTACCCAGTATTCCCCAGATAATCAGAACATTTTCAAAATGTAACTAGCTCCTAAAACCACCTCCAACTCTCCAATTTCACATGGTATCCTCTTTCCCCCGACCCACCTCTAGCCTAAAGCAATTGCATCCTTTTCCCTCCTTGTAGGGACTTTCAATCAGGATGGAAAACACTTTGTTACAGGGACGTTTTGGTTAAGTTGCATTAATTAAAAGGAATGATATGGTTGGGATATATGTGGTGTGATCTTTGATGTCTGGGTGTTAGTTTTAGCAGTGCACGGGGGTGGCACAAGTTATATTTGAATATCTAAGCATAACTGGTGAAATTCTTATTTTTTTTTATTTTACCTTGCAACCATAACGACCCATTAACAACGTGAATCTGACGGGGCCATATACATTTTTTGCATAGTTTCATAGGATTCGTCCAGGAGGGGAAAAGTTATAAGCCGCCCAAAAAGTGCTCTTCCTATCGGTTGAGCAGCTTAACAATAACTGCACGGCCGCACCACAGGCTGTGTAATATGTACATACAAAAATCTAGGATGAAGATTTCTGTGGACCAAAGTAGTGGCTCTGCCCTTCTCCACAGTCTAGCCATCTGCATATATTCACGCACTGCATACACTCATTACAAATAAAGAGAGAGATTATGGAGGAGAGGGACAGTAATAAGCAGCAGTGAAATGAAAGGGCAAAATCTAACCTGCATGTGGAATGGTGCATCTTTATTTCAAAGGAAGCAAGTGACATTTGTTGATGATCGAGTGGTGTGTTTATATTATACATTCTGCTGCTGGTACGGAGGTGAAGAGCAAGAGCAATACTATTTTTAAAGAAGTGAAGTGGATTCATTCAAACCTTTCCAAAATAAATGTTTTTGATAGCTACAGTTTGCTTGACTGCCCATAAATAATTGGTGAGAAATAGATGTTTGGTTTTGTTTTATTTCAAATAATTAATCAAGGACTTAAAATGGTTCCCTAATTTACAACACTGGTCATTTCACCCACAATACTTCAAATCCATACTAGTTTGTGTTTTCCTTTAGGCAGATGAGCTGTGTGTATTCTTCTGAAATATTGATGGTGAATTCCCCAGTGCACATTTTTTTTATTTACAAGAGTGTTCTCTTTGCCAATTTTAAAACAATCAGAAAATGAGCCCTGTGAGGGAAAGGTTGTTATTGTTGGTCAGATGTGGACCATAGGTTTGAAGGAGCACTTGACTGTGGCAGGTTGAAAGGTCAGAGCAGCAAGTAGCAGGCCTGTAGTTCTGAGCACATTTTATAATAGTTCCTTTGGAGGGGAGTTGTCATTGGGGGTCATTCCGAGTGATGCAGTAAGGGGTTAACGGCGCCGGTAATGGTGCCAGAGCTGTCAACCCCTTACCGCATCATGACGAGTCTGCTCTCCTGGTTTCACCAGGCGTCCTTAGCGGGTCCCCGCGAGCAGACCAGGATACTAACAACGGGCCCGTTATTAACAGGCCCGTTGTTAGCACCCTCCACATTCCCATTGGACCCTATGGGGGCTCGAATGGGAATGGGGAATGGTTCCTCGAATGAGGAATTACCGGGCCCTCCAAGGTCGGAATGGCCCGGTAATTCCTCATTCGAGGAACCCGGACCCGGTACACAGTAAGGGGGTAGCCATGCCGCTAATAGGGGCATGGCTACCTCCTACCTTGTAATGACCCCCATTGTGTTGTTAAATTACAGTGATGGAAACAAATCAGAAGGATTTTCTAGAGGGCCATTTTGGATCTCTGAAGATTAATTGCAGCAGAGGAAAAAAGGTTGTTAAATATATTGAATATTCTTTGGTGACCTCAAGAGGACATTTCAAAGAGTCATAGTCCCTTTTAGGTTCAATTAGTTCTGTGAGATGGATTGTGTTATTTTATTTTAACATTGGAATAAGAATGCCTTGGTTTGAGCTATTTAATTTCTGTACTTATTTGTTCTGAACTAAGAGTTTAGAGAAGGAAGCACTGGAGAGAAGGCAGACCGGGACGCCACTGAGAGAGCATGCTGCCGCAAGAGGTTGCAGTGTCGAGGGACTGCTCCAAGGAGGAGTGGGAAGCAGCTCCTCGTGCCCCGTTGGGACAGGAAGTACACCATGCAGAGCAGGAAGTACAATCGCTGCAAGGAAATTTCCCTCGCTCAGCCACCACACGCAGAACGGGATTGTGGACTAGTGAATTACACTGAAGTGACCAGCAGCATCACGGAAGCTCTGAGAGCAATGCAGACCATAGAAACAGGTATGCAAGTGTGAGGGGAGGTGAAAGGGGACCACGGCAATGGTGTATGAGCTGTGAACCTGGAGGGAAACAAGAGTCACAGGTCCGGGACCCCAACCCCAACCCTGAAAGTATTAGAAGTTGTGAAAGCATCCAAGTTAATCATCATAGTCTCAGTACCTGGCAGGCTAGTAAACCAAGTGGGCTGAATGTGGAAATAAGAAAGTGTGAGTCCGGGACCCAGACCCATAAAGGAGATCAAGGGCACCAAGTTAATCATCATTGTCACAGTACCTGGCAGAGGAGTATACCAGGTTGACTGTATCTTCGAGTCTAGAACCCACATCCATAAGAACATCTTTGTTTATCTGCATAGTAATAGTACATGGCAGGAGAGTATACCAGGTGGACTATTCATGCCAGACTTGGACCCGGACCCACTGAAGTACCCTCATCAATCATAATAGTCATAGTGCTTGACAATGAAGAGAGTCAGTTTGACTGTGATTATAAAAGTAAAGCAAGGGAAAGGAAGAATTACCCTTGACGCAGTTTTATGAACATTGTAATAACAAATGCCTGACCAACTGAGAAACCAGTTTGGCGGTGAAATTGAGCCTGTGAGCAGGGCAAGGGAGTCATACCCCCTTGCTATTTTGTGAACATTTTGCAACAGCCAAGAGAAAGGAGTCAATCTCTTGGCACTATAAGAAGTCTTAGACCAGGGGAAGGGAGTCATACCCCCTGGTGTTTGATTGTGTGAACATTCTGCGACAGCCAAGAGAAAGAAGTCATTCTCTTGGCATCCTAAGAAACATGAGAAATACCTGGGGAAGGAAAACATTCCATCAGGAGTTGTGAACATTGTGAAGCTAAAAGACTCTATTTTGCACATTGATGGAGAGCCAGTCCAAGGAGCCTTTTGAGAATTTGTTTTGCTGTTCTACCGTTCATGAAGAACATTTCATTTTGCCCTATCAGTAAAGGTGGAGGTACTGCCCATAATAAAAATGTAATTCTTCTGAACTAAGAAGACCCCCACTTTAGTTAGTTTCCAATCAAGTGTAAGGGAAAGAAATATGTTTTGGACACACGAGAGTGGACTATTTGCTTTCGACTGACATTCTGACAATCCTTAGTATTGGTTGAGGTAGGGAAACCCATCTTAGTAATAGAGTTTTCTCTTTTATTTTTCAATAAATGTCTTTAATGAAAAATGTGCCCCCTTTGTGTCATTCTCCTTCTTCTGAACCCTTTCATATGTTTCTTTTCAATCGATTTAGTTGGCATGAGGAACAAGCCGAATTCTTCTACATTGGGGTTGACCTAAGTGAAGCATCATCAAAGGTTATAGTTCAAGGCGGGCATTTTTTTAAATCTAGAAAGGCCAAGGGGGGACATGTCATATTAGTTCATTGAATAAAGAAAGAAGGTAGGTTGCGATAAAACTAGTTGATTTTAATCGCATGCTCACATGACAGGTTGGTAAATCTAGATGTGATTATGAGAAAAAGAGTCAACTACCTTACTTTTCTGCCTTTCAGGAGAGTTACTCAGGGCGCTGGGTACCTCCCCAAGCCATTGGGTGGGAGGTCTAAGGGGAGTGAAAGACTTTCTTGTATGCAATATTATGTTGAGTATTTAAGAGGAACTGCATTGTTAGTCTTTACAAGCCAAAAATCATAGCTAGACATTAAAGAAAAATGGCCAAACTTTAATCACGTCACAATCCCCAACAGTTCCTCAGTAACCCACCTCACTCCTCCCTCCATCCCATGACTGAGAAAGTGCCCAGTTGGTGGATTAATCTCTAAGTCCAATTAACCCTAAACAAAGACCCAAACACAGAGTTTCAGGGACAGTCTTCAAGTTCATCAGCTCATAATATCATTCTTCTCTTCAGAGTCGCAAAATGCATTGTGTGTCCTCCTATATGTTAAAGGGACACATGGACGTCAGCCTTGTTGGACAGATGCAGTCTTCTTTTTTTTTTCTTGACATTATCTAAAAAGGGGTCCCATATCTCAGAAGAAGCAGTCAATTCATCCGTCAGAGAGTAAGAGACTTTCATTTGTCAGGTTCCCCATAGTTTCTTGTACCAGTGCAGAAGGTACAGACAATCCTGTGATCTTAATGTACTTGCTCTTACTGACCTAGCTTCTAAGAGAGCCTTGTTTAGAAGATCTGGAAAGTTTCCTTGGAGATAGTGCTTTGCCTACTGGGATCCCATCAGAAGATCTGTGTCCCTGGGAATCTTCAGCTTTAAAATCTGTTCCTTCACCAGAGATTTGATCCCAATATAGATTCAGCTTAGGACACGGCCATCAAATGTGTACAAATGTACCAATCCCACTGCATAATCTAGAGCAAAGCCCTGATGCCAAAGGAGTGTACAGTCTAAGGATTTCTGGTGTTCTTTACCATCAGTATAGCATTTTATATGCCTGATGTCTTTGCTGGATGCAAGAGGATGATCTCTCTGCTAGAGTCAAGATATGTCTCCACTCCTGTTCCGTTAGTTCATGTCACAAATCTCTATGCCAAGCTCTAATAATATACCGACCCCTGGAGAGAAGAGAACCCCATAAATCATAGATATCAGCACTTTTTGGAGGCAGGTAAACCAATTCCTCAAATATACTGAATGGGCGTGTGGTGCCTTCTTTCAAAGCCTTATTCTGTAAACAATGCCCGATTTGCCAATCTATAAACCATTCCACCTCATTCACACTGAACAAAGTCTTCCATTCCTGGAAGGATTTTACAACTCCATCTCCAAACATTTATCTCACATATTCACAACCCCCCTTCCCTAAGCTACTCCCCCTCTCATTTGCAGTGAATTGGGGAAATTCCCATGGATTGGGGTTTCCAGGTATGGCATAGCAACTACTATATTTTAGACTGATTCTAATATTGTTTTTAAAGAAACACAGTATTATTTTAAAGCATCTTTTAAAAAATGAAATTAAAGCTATTCATACAAGTCTTTGCATGCATGGTATAAAACGTTTGCTTACCTAACAACATTCCTCATGAGTAAAAAAAAGGCGTCTTTTGCTGAGGTGCAGAAATTCTTTCCATAAATAGCAATCTGGAAAAAATAACAAAAATGAATGATCAATGGGTTATTATAATGCACAAAACACAAGTACTGTATGCTAAAGTAAAGAACACAGGAGGGGAAACACCACCAACGAGATGAGCATTGATGAAGCATAAGACTGTATGCCATGAGCTATCTAAATGTCATCACACTTCTTTTGCATGGACAACATGGCATTCTGGGCTATGAAGAGCTAAAGCAAATACAATGATCTGTTGTTTCCAGGTTCTTAGAGAGAAACCAAAATCTCAACAAGTGTGGGAATCAGGATCTCTGAGTCATGAGTCATCATCACCATCATCAAAATCAATTAGTTTATTTGTTCAGCAATACACGCTAATACAATACAATACAATGTGTCAACACGCATAGCAATATAAAACAAACAGTTTAAAAACATTGAACATCAAAAACTGGATCATGATCAGAAGACCCCAGTCCCTTAATAACAACATTATCCCCCAATGAAGATGCACATTCTGAACAGATTGCATTAAATGATGCATGTGCTTCAAAGTTCTGCACATCACAGTGCCACATCTTCCATGCTTTCCAGATGAGAATAATAATACAAACAATGCTGGGCGTTAAACAATACTGCCTTAGCATCCCCATTTCCCTATTTCAGCACCAAAGGGTAAGGTATTAATCCGTGATGTAATATTTAACAACCCAGTTTCCAGATGTATCTTCTTATTCAGGCAATATTGCAATCATCTTACACTTTTTAAATTGAAACATGCCATAAGCCTGGCGTTGAAATAAGCCCAAACAACTAACCTGCAATCCTCTTTTATTCCCAATACACATCTTATACCATATATTTGTCTTACAATGCTACAGCGTCAGTCTTCTCTGAAAGGTGGTTGAGATTTAACCTGCCCAGGCAACCACCAAAATGCAGGAACCTGGAGATATCAAGCCATCCTCCAATGTCCCAAAATCTCAGAGATGTTCCTAAGAAAATAAACAAAATAAAAAGCCCAATTTATCCCATACCCCTGCCCAAACAATTCAGTTTTCACCCATTATTGCTTATCCTAAATTCTTCATGAAGCATCATTTTAGGGGGTCAAACAATGATTAAACAATCAGTTTCCTCAATTTAAAGAGGACCTATATCAACGTGTCCCCAAAGTTTGGTGTGATGTGTCCCTACAGGGTAAAAAACGTTCAACAAGCCTCAAAGACCCTGGCCTTTGAGGGACTAGAATACACACAGGCTCGTAGAATGTAAAAAAAATGAAACAAAGCAGTGACAAGCCAGTTTCCATAAACATAAACTGTGTTAACAAACCATGATACTCTTACGTCCCGTCCCCTTTACTCCATACTTTATGGGCGTCCCTTCCAAGGGATGGGAGACGGAACCTTTTTCACCAGAAAAAACTTTCTTCCCCTTTCAATTTAGAGGCACGTGGGGGCATGGCCCAGGGAGCATGCGCTGCCCTGACTTCGCCCTCTGGCACCACACCTCAGTCCCCTTTTCCACGTCGACGGGAACAGACCAAATTCACCAGCACTCCTGGATTTGGCTTCGGCCATGTAATACCACACGCGGATACTTCTTCTTTTTGTCTTTTTTTTGTCTTATCTATCATTCAGGCACTCGGTCCTCAGGCATCATGCTCCTCCCCGGCGCATGTCAACTTCCACAGCAAGTCTCCATCCAGCAACAGGCTCTTCCCGACTTCAGACCCCCATGCCCTCCTCCTACGTTGTTTTGGCTCAGACAACAGTTGGCAATCATGTTCGGCGTGTGACTCGCTGTCCTGGAAGGCACTGAAGAACAGACTAGCCAGGTGGAGGGAGCTCTTCCAGAGGTCGCCTCCAGAGGATCTCAAGAACTTTGTGAAGCATCGAACCAGGCCCAAGGTAGGGCCAATCTTTTCTAGCGCACCCTGCAAGGGACCCTTCAGCGCGGGAGGGAGCGGCCAAGTCCTTCTACCGGCACGTGCCCCAAGGCTGCTGCAGCTACCGGCCTTCAGGTTGAGGGGTGCTTGGATCCTCCCGGGCACAGTGTCGAGGGACCGGAGGGTTCTTGTACCGGGTCTACACCCGAGGGGCTATGCCCTCTTACCGGCACAATGGCCGAGGGGCTACGCCCCATTACCGGCAGTATGTCTGAGAGGGCACCTAAACGCAGCTCTACCAACCCCCGGGTTAAGGGTGTCACAACTACCGGGCCGAGACCCGAAGAGCAGGGTAGACCTCGTGCTCTATACGCAAGAGTCTTAGACCAGGCTAGGCCCAGCGGGCCGAGCAACACATTGCAGGCACGTGGCAGGCAGCTCGACAAAATGACTGCCGCACCAGAAAGGGGCACCCGTCCAATGCCACGAATTCGGCGAAGAACGAGTGTCGAGGAGGGACTGCCCTCAACAAGGTACGTGGCCTACAGTCTACCCCTCATTTACGCAGGGCTACTTTCCTTTGCGTCCATATGGCCCGGGTACGCATTGGCTCCAGCAGCCCCCAGCTACCCCATCGATACCCCCTGCCACCTCTTTTGCCAGTGAGGAAGTGCTCTTCCACTGCTATGCTAGAGGCACCACAGACGCCTTCATTGGGCCCCCAGGCTCCGGTGCAGCCGCCTCCTCCGGCTCCACAGCCAACTCTGCAACCGCTGCCGCCTCCTCACCCTCCGGCTGCGGTCCATGTACCCCATCTATCACTCCTCCTCCACAAGATCCTCCACATCTGCAGGATATGTACGTGGAGGACGATCCGGACACACCATCCTCAGCCAGGGCCTTCCATTGCCTTCCATGAACATCTTGCTGGCCTGGCGGAGTACCTGGGCCTCTCCCAACCCGAGGTCGAACAGCCGGCAAAAGGGGTTCTGGCTGAAGTCCTCACGAGATGCCCCTCTGCCAGCACAGGGATTCCACTGCAAACTGGTATAGTCTCCCTGGCCAAGAAGGGTTGGCTCAAGCCCCACTCAGTCCAGCTGGTCAACCGACGCCTGGACACCCAAGTACAGACAGATAGAGGGGGATACACTCTTACTCTCGACCCATCCTCAGCCACACTCCTCAGTGATCGCTGCAGCATCACTATACTCCAAGCCTCAGTCGTCCTCAGCCTCCTCCTCTGTGGTACTGCTAGGCAAGGAGGAGAAGATCTTGGAGGAATACGGCAAGAAGATCTACTCCAACATCTCCTTGCACCTGCGTCAGGCCAACACAGATGCCATGCTGGTGGCCGCCAACCAGCGGTTATGGCAGGAAATTGCAGACTTCCTCCCAGAACTCCACCCCCAATGCCAATCTCGCTTTAAGACGGGGCTAGCAGAAGCCAAGCTTGTGGCGCAGGACCTCATGGAATCCACAGTGGCGCATATCGATACCTCAGGCTGTGCCATCTGCATTGCCACGGGCATGAGAACAGCCTGGCTCTGGGTGTGGTCTTTCTTACAAAGACCACACCCAATCTCAGCCTCGCTCAGAGAAGGGTCGTATGTATGGAGGGTTCATCGGCTTCCAGGAACACAGATTCAGGCAGCCGAACTGATCGCCGTCTCAGAACTGGCACAAAAAACAAAAAGGGGGAGGGGAAAGGGCTTTTTCCAGTCCCCCTCCTCGGCCTCTGAGGGAAAGGTCCACGTGTCTCCGGTGGGGGGCAGGCTTGCTCTCCATGCACATTTCTTGTGTCAGAATTTCGCTGACCCCTGGATCCTCTCCATAGTATCCACGGGGTACTGCCTTCCTATCCCAGCCTCCCCTCTACTCCCACAGGTTGGGACAGCAACTCTTCTGGCAGAGATCCCGTTGCTCGGGAGGCTTCGGCTTCTACTCCAGGATTTTCACCATTCAGAAGAGGCAGACGGGCCTGAGAGTTGTGCTGGACCTCTCCACCCTCAGCCTCTCATTACCCCTTGAAAAATTCAAGATGGTTACGCCTTTTATAGTGGAGACATTGGACAAGGGAGACTGGATGGGCTCCCTGGACCTGAAGGAAACGTACCTACACGTCCCAATTTGGCAGCCCCATCATTCTTTCCTATGGTTCAGGATCATGGGCTACCATTTCCAATAAAAGGTCCTTCCGTTTGGCCTCAACTCGGGCCGCAGGGTCTTTACCAGACTCATGAACGCTGTAGCGGCCCTCCTCAGAGTGCAAGGCCTCCACATCTACCCAAACCTTGACGACTAGCTCGTCAGGGCTCCATCTCCAGAAGTGGTTCACCACTCTTCCCATGCCATTATGAACACACTGCATGACCTGGGCTTCTCGCTCAACCTCAAGAAGTCACAGCTGCTCCCTACGCAGACTCTGACATTCCTGGGACTCATTTGGGACACGTGCTCTGAGAGGGTTTTCCCAGCGGAAGACAAGATCTCAGCCATCAAGAGGGCCCCGCTCACTTCCTCAGCAGAGAGGTGACCTCGGCATGGTGGTACCAACATCTCCTGGATCTACAAGCGGCGGTTCGGTTAGCCGTGCCGCACACAAGACTAAGGATAAGAAGGATACAGCTGCACTTCGCGCCTCATGGAATCAGGAGCGGGGCTCACAATCCGTGACAATCAACGTTCCTCCATCTCTCCACCCTGACCTAACTTGGTGGTCCATGGACTGCAACCTATAGACGGGCAAGCCCTTTCAGCTGCCCTCTCCACGGGCCACCATCACCACAGACTCCTCACTCGAGGGCTGCGGAGCGACCCTGGACGATCTCTCGGTCCACGGCACCTGGACTCAACAGGAGCAGGAATACCAAATTCATTGGTTAGAGCTGAACACCATCTGGCTAGTGCTCAGAGCATTCCTACCACTTCTCAAGGGCAAGGTTGTCATCATCCAAACAGACAACTCGACCAGCATGTACTACGTCAACAAGCAGGGAGGCATCAGATCCCCTCCTCTGTGCGCACTGGCGATCAGCATGTGGGAATGGGCCTTGGAAAACTAAATGTACCACTTGGCAGTCCACCTCCCGGGGGAATCCAACCTGGAGGCGGACAGGCTCAGCAGGCTAGGAGCAGACAATTACGAGTGACAGTTAAACAACCTTGTTATTCAGGAGATCTTCAACAAGTGGGGTCACCCCCAAGTGGATCTCTTTGCCACCTGCCACAACATGACGTATCCCCAGTTCCCATCCTGGCAGGGTCAGGGCCCTGGTTCTCTGGGTGATGCATTACGCCTAGAGTGGACCGGCATGAAAGCCTACACCTTTCCACCTACCCCCCTGATCCACAGGGTAATTTGCAAGATCACGGAGTCTCACCGACTCCTCATCATTCTGATAGCTCCATGGTGGCCGGCCAGGCCATGGTTTTCGGAACTACTCAGCCTCTCGGAGGTGCCCGCCATACACCTTCCGACAGGCCGAGCTCATCTTGTGGCACAGCAGGGGCCAGAATCATCCAACCCGCTCCAGGCAAACTATCCCTCACAGTGTGGTACCTGAGCCTATCACAGGCCAATCTGTAGATCATACAGGGCGTGAGGAGCAAGGCCACCAGGGCCCAGTACAAAAGCAAATGGACCAGATTCTGCCACTGGGCAGACTCCAAGGGAATCGACCCCTTGGCCTGCAGTTTGGAGGATGTGCTCTCCTTTTCGGCGCACCTCACTCATTCAGGCGTACAGGTGGACACCTGCCGCATATGCCTTGCAGCCATTGGGGCTTACAGGAACTCGGAGGAAGGCATATATTCCTCCTCCAACCCTATACTTAAGAAACATATGGCTGGTCTTGCTAGGCTTTACCCACCCGTCAGAAGACCGCACCCTGTGTGGGACATTAACATAGTCTTGGGCGCCCTGGTGCACAAACCATTTGAGCCAATGGCGTCCATGGACATTAGGCTGGTCACCATCACGAACAGCCTTACTAGTTGGTCTTACCTCGGCTTGCAGAGTGAGCGAGATCGATGGTCGCCTCTGAACCATATACCACCTTTTTACAAAGACAAGGTAGTCATGCGGACGCACCTGTCATTTTTGCCCAAGGTTCCATCTGCATTTCACTTGAACAAAGAAATAGTCCTTCCTACGTTCTTTCCTGATCCCAAGGATGAAGCACAGAGAGTGCTGCACTGCCTGGATGTCAGGCGTGCCCTAAAATTCTACTTGGACAGACAAGGGCTTCCGCAAGTCGGATGCTCTGTTTTTCACTTTCGGAGGCTCAAGGACAGGCTATAAGGCATCCATATCCCGCTGGTCTGTGCCATCAAGGAAGCGTACGAGGGCCAGAACAAGCCGCTCCCGGCCAACATGGATGGCCACGCAGTCAGGGCCAAGACAACGGCCATCGCATTCCAAGCGCCATGTACCTTGGCAAGTCATCAGCAGGGCCGCCACTTCTGCAAGCATTACGGTTTGGATGCCACCTCCAGATCTGCTGCAGCTTTCGGACAGGCGGTTCTCAGGAACCTATTTGCTTAAGGAGAGTCTCCTCTCCACCCTGGGGCTACAATCAGTTGTAATCGCCCATATAGTATGGAGGAAAGGGGACAGGACGTAAGAGTAATTATAAGTTACTCACCGTACTGACTAACATACACTTAGTCCATAGTCCCCTTTCCTCCATACGTCCCACCAACCTCCCCCCTAATAATACTGGTGTCATTAGGTGTTAGGCAGAAACCTGTGCAGTTCCCTCTGGGACCACTGCAAAAGATTTAAGACTACAGGTGTTTGGCAGTAAACCCACTTGGTAGCAGTCTGTACCACACATATTCACTTGGTAGCTGTGGCTGAGCAGTCAGACTTCCCTCAAGAAGAGTTAGGCAGTATACACAATAGGTCAAAAAGAACACAGTGGAACAAGTAAACACTGACCAGAGCATGATGTAAAAGATATATAATTATTTATTTAAAACCACCCCTAGAAAAACACACAGGCACTAATGTTAAGCAGTTAAAAACACGGTCACTAAAAGATATACACTCCCTTAGAAGAATATTAGACAAGTCTTAAGTAAAGCCCCACTTATTTTCAGACAGCGGTGAGCGCTTAACGCAGATGGCACTCTAATAATTCGTTTTAAAAGGGAGAGAAAAGCAGAGTATAATTTAAAACAGATCCCAACACTTTCACAAGAACACAACAAGAGAGGAAGGCAAGTAAAACGGTGAAGTTAGAGTTCAGAAGGCCGGATCCACTTTAAGAGGAACAGAACGAAATGTGTCCAAGGTCACACGGTTGAAGTGCACAAAAGTCTTGCAAAGGTTCAGAAAGAGTTGGACCAAAAGAAAGGGACCAGTTAGAGGGTCAAGGCAACCAGCCCAGTCCAGAAGGGTAAGGGATTATTATTACCTTGTAGCAATCTTTAGAAAGGGGGGGGGCCTGGCGGACACGGTACCTTAAAGTGGTGAGAATACTCCAGCGGGGGCAGTTGTTCCTGGCAGCGGATGCAAGTCGGTGCTTCGTCCGGGGGAAGAGAGGATCTCGTCTGGGAGGAAGACAGGAGACCGTTGCACTGCCAGGGAAGAAACCAGCCGCGGAGTTCTCAGGTAAAAGGAGCGGTCCTTTTATTCGCGGTCCAGTGGTAAGTGGCTATCCGGTTGCCGGGGTGCTTGGCACGGGCAATTCGACCACAAGCCGTCCTGGGATGCGAGGAAAAGAAGGTAAACTGGTTATGCCCACCAGTCACGGGAAGAAGCATCTCCAGCCGGGAGATCTTCTCTGTCGTTGGGAAGTGGTGAGTCGGTTCTGCAGGGCTCCACCGGTGGTGTCGACGTGGCAGGTCGGCTCAGCTTCTCCCTCGTCGGATTCCCAGTTCCTGTGGCGACTTCTGAAGTTCCAGTCCCTAAAGCCCTGCTTTTATGCAGCACACCCCCATTCACTCAGCCTAGCTGTCAATCAAACATGCTAAGTGGTGAGCCGGCCGGCTCACCACATGGGCCAATTACACAAGAGTGCGACTTGAGTTACCAAGGTAACTCAGTCCAGGGTGCCTAAACCCCTTCCCACACCCCCTGTGGTACCCAGACAGAGTGGCACCACTTTTGGAGGCTTCTGTGGAGAAGCCTGCCAAAAAGTGGAACAAAGGGCTCGACTTGGGTTGGAGTCACAGAAGAGAACACAAACGCCATTTTAGAATCAAGTCCTGGCAAAAATTACCAACCAGCGAATTAATATTAATTAAATAAACCGGCGGTATGTTCGAGGCTATGAGAATTAAATAATTAAAGTTGGTAGCCTCGAACAATGGGAAAATCCCATAGGGATATATTCGCGGTCGAATATAAAAAGTAGTATCCACTGCCACCAGCCAAAAATCGATCAGGGGGGACGGAGACGTGCCCCCTCGACTAACAGACCCCGTGGGCAATCGAATTGCCCCGACCAGTATGTCCACAATATGATGGTTTGTACCGGTTTCTGTTAATAATTTGGGACTAGTAAAGCCAATGGTGACTTTACATGCCCTGGGAGACAGTAGTCAGTCCCAGGGTATGGAGTCTATGGTGGGGCGTCACTATGACAGCCCTGTGTCACTGCACGGAGGGTGCTGTGTAACACACATAGTAAAAACACATGAGACCCTATGGAGTAAAGGACCCCATAGCCCATAAAACACATTAACAGTCAAAGGAACCATCATAAATCATGTCCAAGAGTGGGAGAAAAAGAGTCTCACTCTTGGCAGGAGAAAAAAACAAACTCCACAAATCCAGCAAAGCGGCTGGGGGACTCACTAGGTTAGGAAATTCAGCCTAAAGAGAGAATTCTCCCTAACATTAGGCAATGTTATATCTATTGTCGTCACGTCAATGGGGACTGAGGTGTGGCACTAGAGGGCGGAGTCAGGGCAGCACATGCTCCCTGGGCTGCGCCCCGTGCACCTCTAAATTTAAAGGGGAAGAAGGTTTTTTCTGGTGAAAAAGGTTCAGTCTCCGGTCCGTTGGAAGGTACGCCCATACAGTATGGAGGAAAGGGGACTATGGACTAAGAGTACATTAGTCACTACGGTGAGTAACTTACAATTTCTTACTCATGATTGTGAAGTAATAGACACCACTAGGATATTTCACTAAGTTGAGTCATCATGTTACCTCAGAAAAGTCAGGAAAACTGTACAATGGTAGAACCACCTGAACACCCAGAGAATTTAGCTTCACAGCCTGAAACAAAGCAGTCTTTGAGGACCGGTTCTCAGCGGAGGTGGCTGGGACACAGAAGATGAGTGTAGAAGGGACACTTTTCCCCTTCAGAAACCAAATAAAGAGAGTGTGTCTAGCATTGCAGTTGCATTTACACATGTACTCCCTAGTTCGTAAAGACCAACATCCTTGTTTCACAAGTATCAGAAATAATTGTAACACAGACACACAAGAGCTCATGTTCTATGTTCTGTGAAGCAATATCAATGTGTAAAATGTATACACAAAAACTGTATGTATTGATTTTACTCCATGGCATATTTTCATTCATTCTTTTGGCAGAGAGGAGGTACATATTGTAAGTAACTATTCTGCCATGTCCTTCCTTTCATCCATACAAATATTCGAGCATTTACACAGACATGTATTTTCCACCTTCTTTTTACACCCACAAACAGCAGACAGATTGCACAGGAATCCATTTTAAACACTCCCTGTGTTGTGTAAATGACAGGTGATGTTTACTGATTTTGCATGGTGCAGTGCAAAAGGGTAACATATAAGAGAGTACACAAACTTGTCACACTCCACTGTTGCACTTCGCAATGCCATGTTAAAAATTATTCAGAGATGCTGCAGATGAGATCCGGAAAGGATACTGCAGTCATCTGAAGGGATTGAGGTTTCAGTTAGTAGCAGAACATCTTAGTTTGAATTTGGTATGAACTCCTAAAGCTCAGGATGGGAAGTTGTGAGGACCATAAAATAAGCTTGTGCTGCAAACTCTCATATCAGAACAGGTTATCATGCCATGTTCTTTCTAGAGAGGAGCCCCTGCTACCTTTTTTGAAATATTTGCAAGGAATTTGGGGTTGGTCACCCTTAGTTACCTGGGGGCAACCAGACGTGGACTCCCTGCTCACTGTGCTCAGAGAGGCACAACTTCACCTCACTGATGAGGCCCAACAAGGCTGAAACACGTGTATGGGGTTGCTGTTGGTACTCTTGTTCAGAGAGGAATTGCCATAGCATTTCGGTGCTGGACTGCCCATGTGGGCGGGACAAAGACTGATATGCAAATGGATATTTCCCATCTGTGAAAGGTACAGTGAGCAAAAAGCATGTGTTGCAAACTCTCATCTCAGAACAGGTTATCATGCATGTTCTTTCTAGAGAGGAGCGCCTGCTACCTTTTTTGAACCATAAAATAAAGTATTGCATTTTGATTATGTCTTTTCAGTTGCAGATACTGTAGTAGATTTTCTATAAATGAAACTCATTTTTACTAAACAAAATATATTGTGCATTGCTTTTCATCCCTGAAATGTACCATCCCATTATAGATTTGTTCTGAAGCATATTATAGTGATTTACCAAATTTGTGATCATTTCTTGACATAATATGCCATTTCATAGACATGTTTTTTAATGTCCGAGACGGAAAGTGTGTGCATCTTTAAAAATCAAACAAAGAAGGTTCAGAATAAAGTGTGAGGCCAATGACTTTCAAAGTCATGAGTCGGCCACCTGTCAAAGCCAGTTCTCATACCCATCTGCAGATAAACCCCCTTAGCATAATTTATGCACAACTCAAAAACATGCACCTTTGTTTGTAAAAATGTGATGTATTTATTAAGGTGTCATAAAAAATGTATTTCATTATGCCTCACCATTTCTTTTCACTATTACAAATGTTAGTGTTTAACTGGTTTCTTTAACATGTTCTGGTTTAGTTTTGCATTTATATGGTGTTGGTGCATTTTGGTGGCAACACAAGCGATTCAGCTGTAGATAATGGTGAAATAGTCAGTATAGAAATGTTTAGCTCTACTTATAGTTAATGGCTAGGCTCCCACCATTCTTAATAGGTCAGAACGTTGATAAACATTTCTACACAGGGGATATGAGACCCGGAAAGGATACTGCAGTCATCTGAAGGGATTGAGGTTTCAGTTAGTAGTAGAACATCTTAGTTTGAATTTGGTATGAACTCCTAAAGCTCAGGATGGGAAGGTGTGAGGAATATATTGTGCATTGCTTTTCATCCCTGCAATGTATCATCCCATTATAGATTTGTTCTTAAGCATATAAGAGTGGTTTACCAAATTTGTGATCATTTCTCAACATAATATGCAATTTCAAACACATGTTTTGTAATGTCCGAGAAGGAAAGTGACTGCATCTTTAAAAATTAAACAAAGGAGGTTCAGAATAAAGTGTGAGGCTAATGACTTTCAAAGTCATGAGTTAGCCACCTGTCAAAGCCAGTTCTCATACCCATCTGCAGATAAACCCGTTAAGCACCCATAGTGAACCAAATGCTCATCTTGGCACAATACCAAATAAATAATACAGTGCACTCTGAAAAAACAAATGCCTGCTGTCTCCTTTCATTTTATGACTTAGAATTGGTCAAATGCTGGATGACCTGTTTTATACAGAACAAGCCTTTCATCAACTCTGGCTCTGCCATAAAATACCATCTCTGCATCTAAAATGGCTGGCTTGGATCTCAAGAGAAATATGCCAGCCGAGCTAGAGTTAATTATTAGCTTACATGGACATCCTTGTATAAAAATGCCCATTTAAAATTGCACAAATAATGTAAATTATATGTTCACTAATAACTTTGCAATGGTTAGGTAGTTTGAGCAAGCCAAGACAGTTTTGGATTCTGTGAAGCAGACCCCACATTATGCATATAAATATGACATATTAATATATATCAACTATGTATAAATGTAAATAATTTAATAACGTGGTCATTGTTAATGCTAGTGGAGCGTACCACATGTCGGCAGATGCAGAAGTACTGTACGGTTTAAAAAATGATATCTCAAAACCAGGATACATTCCTAATAAAAGTTATGGAAGAAAAATGAATTTGGGTAAAAATCTGACCAGAACCTCCCCTTGCACATGAGTACATATTTTGAACCTATCTGCTTAGAGGGGTGTACCACAAGGAGTGTCAGCATTTGTAGGGAACCAGTGAGAAAATGTGTCCAATGGAAAATGTCTATGTCAGATAAAAAATAAAATGTTAACAGCTATATAATCCCAAAAACAAAGTAGAGAGAACTCTGGGATTCTGATAAATCTGCAGGCAGGGGAACCATGCATGACAGGATACGTGCTGCAGTGGGATAATATATTGGAGATAATGGGTGGACCCTATAAGAAGGCCTTTCTTCAAAGGAAATCTGATGCAGAACTTTGCATAAATAAGGTTAAATCCTCAGAGAAGGTTTTTGATAACAGAAGAGGTAATGCTGACTGGTTGAAGCTGCCTGGATCTGTGAGATTCCAAGCTCTTTCTGTGCCTTAAAAAACAAACACAACAGCACAATTAAATATATGTCCTTAGGAATTATTTACCAACTAGACCACTGAATGGGTTGGACTGTAACAGAAGCCATTGTTAAAGTGATTTAAAATATACATTTTTTTGTTTTCTATAATGCTGTTTCATTATCAGCACATTATGCAGAGTGATTTATAACAAAAACCAAAGCCATTGGCAAAATGATTTAAAATAGAATGTCACAGTATTCGCAATTCAACATGGAGGTTGTGATTTTGACAGTAGCAGGTAAACCAAACCCTGTGTTTTGACAGGTGCATTATAAGAGTAAAGCTGTGAACTAGAAAACAAGTTTTCACAATTTACAGATGATTATTAAACATTTCACCTGTTGAAGCCATAGTTCTCTAAAAGATTGATTCTGAGTGCAGCCACGTCATGCCAGTGGGAGGAGAGGGTGACTGTCTACTTCCATCCACAGGAAATGATGCCAATTTAAATGAACCATCTTTCTAATAGCATTATGTAGAAAAGGGCAATGTATTAAGAAAAACTCCAAATACAAAGTAGAATTGGGGAAGGGGTGGTTTCTAGCTGTTCAGAGAAGTATGTTCTCAAGTTAATGTGATTTGTAATTGTACCAATAATTGGTGCTCTCCAAAATGAAAGTACAGTTCCCAAAACCCATATATTTCTAGTGCAACCCCCCACAGTCCGCATTTGATATACATGTTAACACTAGACATTTTTGGACAATGAGAAAAAGATGACTGATGAGCACCTTAGTTGTACTTTAATTAGGGAACACTCCATAGCCATAAGGATAGCTAGGCCTTTCTGACTTTTATATAATAAATCCTTACTTAAAATGTCCTCAAAGAGTCTGCATCCTTCTTCTGACCCATCGCAGATAGTTCTACAGAGTCAGAGTGTTCCTGTGGCATTTTATGACTGTTCCAATGGCGTAGTTCATATGTGGATCGAAAGTGAAAAAACAATGTGTCTGCTTTAATACTATTTGATATTTAATGGTGCATACTCTTATTGGTGGTATGGTTTGTTATATTTGTGATGTCATTATGGCATAAGGTCATATGTCAGTTTCAATGATGCATTAGGGTCAAAAGACAGTCCCTTTGATGTTATCAGATGTGTGATGTCATTTCTGCTACCCCTGGCAGTTTGGTGAATTGACATCCCTGGAGGCGATACCAGCATGACTCATTTAAGACAAGGAAACATAATTGATTTGTACTCGGTGTAGGTTGCCATCACACAGCAGGGCAGTGGTTTAACCCTCCAGTTATCAAAACCATTATCATGAGAGAAAATGTAACATTGTTTAACTGCTGTTTAAAAGGGCCAAAACGCAAAGTTATTCATCACAGTGACACTTTGATGTACTTTTGGAAATATTGTATTTAATCCTGTCAAAATTGATCCTCACTGACACAGGATCGCTGCAGAGCCTTACAGGTTGAGAGAGAACATTCTCATTACAACAACTTCTGGCTCCAGTTCCACAGGGCCAGAATAATAGCTAAGGCTAACAATAAAAGTACAAAATAAGTGAAATGGTGTGGGTTTCAGCAGGGCTCTCGCACATTACCTTACTAGCAAACCATGATTTGAGGTCTCCTTAATCAATAACTACTTTCAGATGAATTAGCTCCTATCTCTTTGGGTTATGTATGTGTCATTTAGAGGCAATAACACAAGTGAAGGAACATAGTGGTGCCTGGCCGTTTCAAATACATACCATGATATATGCATTTCTGTTGATGAACTTTATGAATTTTTCCAAACACCAGAAGCAGCACTTCAGGCAGCACAACAGGAACTTTGCAAATGCATTTTGGGAGGCTGAATGAAAGAACAAAAAGGGGCAACTTGTGAATTCAAACACAGTTGATTTTACAAAGCAAATCTGCACACTGTTCAATGACTACATATTATAACATTGTGTAAAACTTGACTTGACATCATCCTCTAGTTCTACAAAGGACCTCTCTTTGCCTGTGATGCATGTAAACATTTGTAAATAGGGATCTTGGTTATATCATTTTTAATGGAACCATTGTTCATACAGATCAATGAGATATTGTAAACACTTACGATGAGCAGCAAACAAGCATTACTGATGGCAGTACATATCTATAACTGCATAGTTCATTTCTCAAACAACTACACTATTTCTATTCTGGCCTAAAGATATTTAGGATCTGATTCACAGAAGCATTTTATAATTGCGCAATTCAATTGGAAAACGCTCTGTGAAGCAGACCCTTAATAATTATAGAAAAGCACGTGTTCAACAATCTTAATAAATACATTGCGAGAACTCCCTTGAGATCGAGGGCAGACAAAAAGCTTACCCATGTGACTTCAAACTCTATATATTTGGGAATAGTGGTGGTCCAGAACTGTTGAAATCACCCCCCCCCCCACATCCTCAGGAGCTGATCTGGGGGGGGGGGTGATTTCTGAGTACATTAAATTCAGGAGAGGCCTAAAGCCCTTCTGGCTTGATAAAGATTTCTCCCACAGTGAATATCATGACGTGGGCTGCCATGATATCATGTGACGATCCACGAAGTGCAAATAATAAATGGGAAGCCCTGCCCCAATAAGGGAAGGGATCCTCCGACACACAGACACAGCGTGACGTGTCGTTATTCGAACTCCCGGACGCCAGGCCCTTGAGACTGAACAACTGGCGACGAGGTGAGCTGGGGCTTGGAAGCTTGACACGTAATGTTCCCCGAAGAAGACATACCGCTGGCTAAGGGACCGGATACAGAACTGAGCTTGCCAAGTGTCGATGACGGCTCCAGTCACGTAGTTTCACCGGGAATGACTGAACCCACATTGCGCAGCTTGCGGGGGCTGCTGGCATGGCCTGCCTCCCAAAGTAGGAAAAGAAAACTACAGTGGAGTACAGAACACTCACACAAAGCTAATCAACCCATCGTGAGAATGCATTAAAAAAACAGATATATTGTATATGACATAGACTTCACTGTTAAGCTGCTGTTGGAAGGAAGCACCTTAAAATACGGCTGGGGCCCCAGCCCATGACCATCCACTTGTGGAGGTGTGTGCAAGCACCACACCCTCAAGAAAAACCTCTTTGGATGCTTGTGCGGCTAACGAAAGGGGTTGCGCAGAGGGAAGTGTGACTCAAGCATGGAGACAGACTAGGAGGATCAGGAGGTGTCCATGTCCCGCCCTAGTGTCAAGTGCATGCAGAGACTCTTCCAGACCCACGGGAAGAATGCAGGGAGCGCTGAGAGGATTCACATGCTCTCCTTTCCCTGAGTTTGAAGTAGCAGGGTTCCCAACCACACTGGGACCCTGGTGGGACATGTGGGTCAAAAGTCTGGAGATGTTCTTCACCACCTCGGTGGATGACGATGACCAAAAGATAAAGGCAATGCTATTTTATGCAGGGAGTGAGATACACCAAATTTCTTCAAGAGCCTATAACCAGGTGACAACTAATATGCAGAGGCGAAACCTGCGCTCCAGGCCTACTCCGGGCCCAGGGTCAATCAAGACTATGAGCATTTCAGGTTGTGACAGGTGCACCAGGACCCAACAGAGCCCCTGGACGCTTACCATGTGCGACTGCAGCGCCTGGCAATGTCCTACCGTCTTGCTGACGAAACAAACAAAATTTGTGCCCAGATAATCCAGCACTGTGTATCAACTGCCCTACCGCAACAAATTCTAAAAGAACCTGACATCCCTCTGCAGCGGATCCTGGAGTTGGGCAGGGCACAAGAGCTATCATCGTCCCGTGCGGCACAGATGGAAGAGGCCTGGGTGGAGATGGTACTCAAATGATGGACGGTGGCGCACCAAAGCTCAGGTGTCCAGCCTCGAGGGGGGGCAAGGAGATCTACATTGCCCACTGAAGAAGTGGGGTAGAAGCCATGTGACACCTACGGAGGGCTGTCCCTGCACAAACGAGAATGCCCAGCGACTGGAAAGAGCTGCACTCAGTGTGGTAAGCCCAATCGCTTTGCAAGGATGTGCTGAGCACCCTTGCCTGGCTCGCAAGCAGAAGAATATCGGCCACCCCCCGGCCAGTCCAAAGAAGTGTCGCGGCCGTAGGCACCAAGCAGGCATCAACCCTATCATGCCTGGAGGGCACAACAGACCTGGAGGATATGTTCTGTGTATCCGCGGTCTGTTTCTATCTAAGCAAGGATATGGACGTACTCACTGACACTGGGGCATCGATCAACATGATGCCTGCCGCACTGTTCCTGCGGCCAGCTTTCGCCAACTCCAGTGCTACACTGCCCCAAGATTAGGGTTTTCACCTACAGGTGCTTGTCCCCTCTACCATTGGATGGGGCATTCCACACCACAGTGCATCATGACAATGGGTCGGTACAAGCTACATTCTACGTCACACCTGTCACAAAGGACACCCTGCTGAGTTGTGCGATTGCTGAAGACCTTGTTTTTGTGCAATTTACCTTAAAGTGACTCAGGGTGTCTGCTGAAGTGGTTTGCGCACCTTTTCAATGGTGTGGGGTGCCTAAAGAATCATGAGATGAGACTCCACATCAGCACCAGTGCATACCCTTTCATCTACAGCAAAACGTGGAGCTGGGGCTGGATAAACTCGAGAAGGCTGACATCATTAAGAGGGTGATGGACCCCACGCCATGGGTGTCATCCATTGTGGTGGCAGCCAACCCCAATTCACCTGAGGAGGCTTGAATATGCATGGATATGTGACTGCCAAACAAGGCCAACGGCCTGGAACGGCACCCTAAACCCTCTCTAGAGGACATTCTCGCTGAATTACAAGGAGCCAGAGTCTTCTCCACGCTAGACCTCAAAGCTGGGTATCACCAAGTGCCTCTGCATGTGGACTCGAGGCCCTTCATAACATTCTCTTTTCATGTTGGGCTCTTCAGGTAAACTGAACTGACCTTTTGGGTGTTCGGCAGCCGAGGTCTTTCAGCATACCATCAGGGGTGTGCTGGTGGGCCTGCCTGGAGTTTTGAATGTGAGCAACAATGTGCTTGTCTTCTCCAAGTCGCACAAGGAACACATTCCGTGGCTGGAGGTGTTCCTCACAAGGCTGACTCAACATAGTCTAACCCTCAACAACAAGCGCAAATGCAAGATCTTGCAACCCAAGGTTGATTTCTTTGGTTTTGTTTTTCACAACAGAGGTTTGTCCCTGACCCCTAAGAAAGTGCACAACATCAAGACAGTGCCCCCTCCCCCAGAATCACCCTTGGCAGTGCAAAGTTTCCTGGGGATGGTGAATATCTGCAGACGTTTCATCCTGAATTTAGCAACTCTCATGGAACCCCTTATGGGTACTCACAAATAAGGATAAGGACCGACATGGCCATGGCATTCTTCAAACCTGCCCGCACCACAGAGATTGTCGGGGACGCCAGCCCCGTGCGGCTCAGTGCGGTGCTTCTACAAGTCAGCCCGCACGGTGTGAGGCAGCGTGTGGCCTACACCAGCAGGGCCCTGTCTGAGACAGGACGCAGCTACTCCCAGATCAAGTGTGAGGCACTGGCAGCCTTGTGGGGATGTCAGCATTTTCAACTCTACATCTTTGGACCATCTAAACCGACCACACACCCCTTGTCCCCATCATGACGGGATCGGTGCCCTGACCCCGAATATGCCTCGAATGATGGCTCCTCCAGATTTAGGGGTATGGGGTGATACTGCTATCCCGAGATGACACGGACAACCCTGCCGACTAGCTCGCACAAAACCTGTCAAGTGGGGGCAGCCCAGGGGCACATGAAGAGGACGACAATGGGGACACTGAAGCCCTTGTCTTGATGGTAACAAGGGCCTCCGTCCCCAACTCCATGTCGCTGAACGACATTGCTGATGCCACCAGGAGTGGCACAGGGATGCAGGATCTGATGGCCCAGTTTTGGACAGGAGAATGGGAGTCGTTTCTGTCAGTAATGCAGCACCGCATACCAGATGCCCAGGCGTTTCTACAAGGCCTTTGGAGAGACAGTTCAAAGCCTGCGATTGGACAGGAAGGTGTGCTGCTGTGGGGCACTCAAGTGTCATCCCGTTGGTACTCTGGCGCACATCAGGCATCAAGGGGCCAGAAAGACAAAGGCACGGCTCCGGGAGAATGTGTGGTTCACTGACCTAGAATGCAAGGTAGATGACGCCCTGGCCAGATGGGCCTGGTGCCAGGCCACAAGGACAATTGTGGAGGAGCCGCTCATCGAGTCCACTGTGAGGGCCAGGGGATTAAAGTCCCCAACAAGAAAGAAGAGCATCAAGATCATCACAGAAGAAGGAAGCAGGGTCTGGGACAGTAGATAACCACGAAGATAAGGGGGAAGGCAAGGAGAAAAAATAAAGATGATATTCAAATGAAGGGCGGCTCAAAGAGTTAGGATCAAGGACAGGAGAAGAATGAGAGAGAATACCAACCCCACCACCACACCCAGAAAGGTGGGTGGAGTGAGAGAAAAAAGAAGAACAGGAGAAAAGAGCAGGATGTAAGTAGTGTAATGATGAAAGCAATAGTAGCGAAATAGAGACACATATCATGTTGAAATGAGATAAAGGAAAGCTGCTGCCAGCCGCGGACAGCACATATTTGGCTGAAACTTTGCCTGAGACTTTGCCCCAGGCATGAGGTTATCACTTCGGGGGCAGTGGCCGGGTCTGTGGTGGGCATAGCCCACATCCAAGGAGACGGATGAGATATTGGTAGTCCATGAGGGGACTGTGCCGCACCACAGCAGAGTAGGCAGCAGATCTTCACATTGTCCAGATGAGAGACAGGCAGGCGGGCAGTACTCCAGGTAGGGAGTGCAAAGGCAAAACCCTCACAACACCACAGCAGACACCAGGTCTGGCAGACAGCAAAGCCTTAGATGGAGCTTCACCTGGGGCTTTGCTCCAGGTAGGATGTTATCACATCTGGGGGAGGTGGGCAGGTTAGCTGAGGGCGTGGCCCACATCCAAAGAGATGGACGAGATGTTGGTAGTCTGTGAGGGGGCTCCATATGAGAGATATGCAGGCAAGCAGCACTCCAGCACTCCAGGTAGAAAGCAGTGTCAATGTTATTATTGAAGTGTGAGATTGACATCTGGCAAGGGTGTTAAAGCCCTGTTTTTTTATTGTTATTAATAAATACAATTATGCGTGTGATTCTGTCACAGAAAGAAGGGCCTCCTAATCAGAACCCCCTTTCAGCAAACTCAATGCCAACAGCATAGTGTACACCTGTGCCCTGCTAAGTCAGTATCGTGATTGCAATTGTAGAAGTGTATGTTTTTTCGCAAAATCAGATTATCAGTAAAGTAAATGTGGGAGTTCTTGGACATTGTAAAACTCACCTCATAAACCTGACATCATTCCCTTGGAAATCCAACCAGTTGAGAGCAAGGCGGAGACTAGCACCCCTGCCTAATCCAAGTAGTTTAGGGGCGTGCATAGTTAACCCTGCCCAGCCTATACTTTGATGATGTCATTTTGCACTATAAATAAGGGTTCCTGACAAGACTCTACACACACACACACACTCTTCCTGATTTCCTGCACTGCGTTCCTGTACCTGTCATCTTCCAGATCCAGACTCCAACTACAAGGCCAAGCATTGCTGATCCTACTCCAGGGCCCTTGCAAAACCCAAGCAGTGCTGATCCCATTCCCAGCAAGGCCTACAATACAATATAATAAAACCCACTGAATTTCCCATTAACAAGGGAAACATTGTGATACCTTTGGCATCCATTTTTGGGTTGAGGGAACATTGCAAGGGGACATTTTAACTTAAGTGCTATCTTTCCTAAAATCAAAAAGTGCTCCTAATTCCTGGTGTTTTGCAGATGTGTCAAGAGAAGGCTAAACTAAGTGCATTGCTTACATTCCTATTGTTCTTATCGCCCCATTGGTGATTGCTGCCCCATATTGAAAATTGTATGATTTCTTTTGAATTTTAAAATAAATAAATATTACATTTTATCAACCAGTCTGTTTCATGGTCCAGTGTGACCCAGGGTATTTGAAAAGGGGGTGTGATATGAGTGGTGTACCATCTCAATATTGAATCTAACATAAAAACATAAGCATTTCAATCGTGCGCTGCATACTATGCCGAGACTAAGGTGTGCGTCGCCTGATTGAAATCCTTAACAGGAACACATAAATCACGGTAAGCATTCGCTATATAATACATATAAGCACGTGTATTTGCCAAAACGCGTGCAAACACATTTTTTGTTTGGAGATAAGGACTTCTAATAGTCGAGACAGTAGGATGCGCATCCTTGTGTCTTGTAGGGCTGACAAAGAGGAGCCCCTGTATCTGAAACTTATAAAAGGATTCCAGGACACTCCTGTGTATCCAGATTTAAAACAAAGGGTATCTAACTTGCTAGTCCCCAGGGACCTCTCTCTCACGTGGCCAAGGCAAAGCTATCACCTTTGGATCCAGACCCTGGGGGTGGACCAGTGCGGGAGGATCACCGGGGTGAGGGAACTTTGGGTAGTGGGGGTGGGTCAGCCGATGGTGATACGCAGTATCCCCCTTTGAAGGGTTAATACAGAGAAAGTGAGCCAGGAGGAGAAATCCAGCATCACAGGACATCACGGCAAGGAAAGGGTGCGTGGATAGATTCAGGAGGAGGGACCCTGGGGATTGATAGACAAGGGACAGAACAAATAACAGGTAATCTGAAAAAGGTGAATGGGCTTTCCTCTAACGAGTGTTGTGTCGTTAACAGGGTGCCAGTGGAGAAGAGGAGGAGGTCTTTGAGTGGCCATACTGAGGCCTCATCGAGTGAAATAGTCTGTGTGGAAATTGTTATAAGCCACTTTGGGCTTAAGTGTGTAAAGCATCCAAGTTGAACTCGTTCGACGACAAAGTGAAGAAGCTGAGTGTGTTGAAGAAGGAGTTTGTTGGGAGACCGGAGTGAAACGGCAGGCTCGCGTTCAGAGCCGTGTGATTACCCAGAGGGAGGAGTAACCTTTGTCCGACAACTGCCTGAGAAATTCCACTCAAGTTAATGCAAATGAAATTGACACACGCACGCGTTCGGAGCCGTGTCATGATGCCGGAATGGGATTTGACAGCATAAGCAAGCCCAATGTAGCAGCCGTGAGGAGAACTCCACTTTATTCTAATGTTAAAGAAACCAACACACGCTCGCTCGCAATCGTAGCCGTGTTATGAAGCCAGCAAATAAATCAGCTGTCTGAACAAACAGTGGAGCTGGCGTGAGGGGATCTCGTTAGATCTTAACGTGAAATAAACTGACACGCTTGCACTCAGAGCCATGTTACGAAGCCAGCAAGTGAAACAGCTGACTGAACAAACACCGTGGAGCGGCCGTAAAGAGAATTGCCCTAGAAGTCCTTATGAATGAATGTGAGTGAAATGGATACATGCTGGCACACAGAGACGTATCAGGAAATCAGAAAGTAAAATGTCTCCATAAAACATTACCATGTGAGATGCGGATGTACGATTTTCTACGCATGTCATTGAACTAATGTGCCTCAATTGGAAGTGACTTCACCCACGAGCAGGAAGCTGTAAGGTAAACACAATCCGAGGTGTGAATAGAGAGAAATTACACCTTCTAGGGCCTTCCTTATCCTGCATGTGGGGAGACACCCTGTACAGAGTGAGAAACTCCTTTATCCTGATTTCTTACTCCTGCATAATTGATGAGATCAAGGAAGGGGTAAAAGAAAAGGCCACAACTCTCACCAGGACACTGAAAGTAAACAATAAGAATTCCAGATTGACATTAAGCCCATGAAGGGGGTTAGGGGGGTGAGCCTCCAGAGGTCCCAGTTATAGAAGAGTAAGGATTGCACAATATGGAGCAGATTGGAGGAAATAGGTTCTCTTCCCAGTTCTCAACTGTTTGAACAGTTTAAGAAATAAAAGTTTCGTTTGAGAAAGCCAATCCAGAGAGTTGTCATTATTTCCCACTAAGAAACTTGTGACACCCCCCCTTTCCTGTGCCCAAACCCCATCCTATTTTACAGAATTTACCAGCTCCCACCCATTTCTACACAAACACTGTATCAAGGAAGAGGAGGACATAGCGTGAAGAAGCTAACACTTGCATATCTCATTGGACATGTCCCGTTAATAAGGTCAGGCAAAGTCGGGCACTTGACCTTAATCACATACATCTGATACACATTAGCCCCCCACATGGATAAAAGGCAGAACATAGACATACGCTCTGAGCAAGGTGACACACGAGAAGGAGAAGATCTTCCGGAGCGAAGGTGAACCCAATGAAGCCGGACGACCGATTGAGGGACCAGAGTGAAAAGTAAGGAAACCCGAAAGATCCCTGCAGGAGGTTGTTACCTCTGGGAAACCGTGTAGGGTATGCGGAGAAAGCCAAATTCCAGAAAAGAAGAACCCTTCATTGTGTTTCAAGGACACCAGCAACCCTCCTGGGTGAACGGCAGAGTTCGGGAGGTGAGGCCAAGTCTGTGGTATCAATCTTGACTCGTGAATCAAAGTTGCAAAACACAAGAAAGGAATGCACACAACCAGTGAGTTAGCAAAAGACATGAAATGCCGGTTTGTGTCAAGGAAAGATTGAAGCCGCAACAGTGTATCTCACGATTGAAGGTTGCACGTGTGCTGATGAGACACAAAAGAAAGTAAATGAGTAGTGAACTTTAAAAGCTACCGATAACTGTGAAGCCAGCCATACACAGTAGCGGAGTGGTCCGGCGTAAAGGAAATACCCTACTCGAAAGTCTCTGCAAAATGTTTTATGTCTTGTTATGAAACGACAAAGTGAATGAAAACTGAAATGCACAATGGTCAAGATTAATTCTGACGAAAGGGGAAGTTAAAAGGTGATTGCTTCAAGAGAAACATTTCTTTGAACTTTTCTGATTTTGTTATTGAAATCCCAAGACCAAGAGACACTGGGGCAAATAACATAAGGGAGAGCTGAATTGAAAGTCAAAGTGGTCCTGCGGAAGGCCTTTGGAAAAGGCCTTGCACATTTGAAAGTCTTCGACATCAGTGAAAGGTCCAAGCCCAACTGAGGGAGACTAGGAACAGGAAATAAGTTACGGGAAGGGAACCACTAACGAATGTGAATGAAGCTTGGGGAAGGGAACCTCGGCAAGTGCTGTGATTGCAAGGTCAGAGCCCGGCTGAAGGAGAGCTATGTTGAATCAGGTACTTCGGGTTGAGAGGTCCGAGCGCGACTGAGGGAGTCCTACATAAACTGTTGATGTCTTGAGAGGTTCGAGCCCAACTGAGGGAGTCCTACGTGAACTGTTGTTGAACTGTGAAAGAACTTTTGGTGAACTGAAAATAAGTGACTTTAACATAGAAGGCCAAGCGGGCCTCGACCCACGTTTTGAACTGCCATTTTTGATAACCTGAGCCATAGTGTGTCATTCTGTCTATGGGGGCTCCCTTACTCTGTGCTGTCCAATGTGGGGAGGAGTGCTGACTCAGCCACCTTGACCCGCTATGTTATAACACTGACTTTCCTTTGCATACACATTCCCCTTTACACAGTTTCTCAATAAGAGATAGGGCAGGCATTAGGTTTTGTAAGTATAGGCCATTTTGATTGGACATAGACTGACTAGGACTGTGTTTCCATTATTAATTGATGTTAGAGAATACTCCCATCATAGTTACAGGGCAAAGTAGGAGTCTTCCAAACCCCAAGAATTTAATACAGGTTTTTAAACTTGCAGCACTTGTGTCAGTGCCATACTTGTGATACCATGCCTCCCTTACATAAGTTAACTAGTGTATTAATATGGCATTGTTGGCCTTGAGGATTTGCTAACTAAAGACTAAAGTAGGAAAGGTTTTGTATCCCCCCTCCCCTCTGCCTCCTCTGATTTCCAGAGTTTGCAAAAATGGACATGGAGTATAGTCACTGAGCAGAGAAGTCAGCAACAGGTCTGCACCCTCGATCACACCAGAGCTAACCTATATCACCTGTATTTTGAAATTGTAAGTATATTTATATCAATATGCCCAGTGAAATTAGAAGTAATATCCCGTAAAATGAATAATAATAACTAATAATGACAACACATGAAGATTTAATTAATATAACTTTAAAGAAATGGGAAACTAAACCCACACTAATATGTCATTGCAGGAAACACAACTTTACAATATTAGACCAGAGCTTGTGAATCCAAAGACAGAAGTGCTAAAACTAGTTCAACGAGAAGCTCAACAAATGGAACAAGCTTCTTAAACAATTTAAATGATATTGAAAAACTAGTGGACTTAAAAAGGACTGTGGAAAGGCGGACGTGATCCCCTGAAGAAATTCCTTAAACATTGTTTTTATAGAACGGGTGGAAGGAATGAAATATGTCGGGACAAATGTAACAAGACTGAATTAGTAGTTTGGAAGTGAAAATGAATGACACAGTATTTTTTACTGCAGAATAATGTACTGCACTGTTGATCGAAAATCCACTGATCCTTATGAATTTGTAAAACCAAGAGAGTAATAAATGTACCTGTATTTGATTAGAGAATACATAAAAAATTCAAACAAGCGTATTTGAATATATATACTAAGATATATGTTTTTGAAAGCAAATACTTCTCCCAAGTGAGGAGCTATCAGGTATAGTATGTTGTGTGTACCTAAGACGACATAAGACCATCAAAGCAGAAACAAGTGCTGATAGGCTACTTTTGCACCATTTTCCACTGAACAACATATACCTTTGAATACCCTGATTGCCTATTGCCTTTTCACCCCTGTTTTCATTACCCAAGGATCTGCATTTTTCTATATTTGCATTTTCTGTGTTCTCTCTTGCAGGCTTGAGTTTTTATAGTGTTTCTGAAGAGTTATTTGTACATTGGTGCGTTTAATTAAACTGTATATATTTTTATAGAACCTTGATTTGACATTCCTTTATTTTGGACTGTTTTACTTTGCTTTCAGGTCACTACTGGATCACATTCACACGACTTCTACAAGTAATACCTTCCCTCTGCCCATGTTACCACAAAAGGCAAAGGAGGTATACCTCTTGGCTGTGCCTGTTTTATCTTTATGATTGGGATCACTGTTGGTTTGTAGCAGTGTGGGACCTGAACAGGTGATTTAGCCACTACTCATTCTCAACAGAGCAGTAATTTGGTCACAAGAAGTTCATGCAAGAAACAGTAAAACGTTATGAGATATATGGCTCAAGAAATCTGGCCCAAGCATCATTACCGATGAAATACCTTGGTGTTCCAAAACAATGGTGATATCAGCTTCATATAAAATTGATTTTTCAAACCTCTTTGTATATCTAATACATTACACCCAGTGAAAGGATAATGATTTTTACTTGCTGGCCAGACAGAAATAGTATACAAGTCATGAGTAAGTCTTACCTTTAAGTTTGTGATCCAAATATTCTAAAATGACTCTGATCATTTGTACAATGGCAAGAATTAAAGATCCAAAGGCCAGGGATCCTGTGTGGTATCTAATGAACACAAACACACAGAATTTCCATATGAGTTAGTCAAAAGCATAACCTATTAGTCTATGGGCATGATACAGGCAACAGCACATTACTGAATAGAAACAGGTTCTATAAATATGTACTTAATAGTGGTATCAGATGGTCAGACTCTACATTGAAGGCCACACTAGACATAAACTCGCAACAGAAACCAGGCAGAAGAAAACACATATCATTACAGGTTTGAACTGCAAAGACTGTGCAACAACCATGTGATTGGCCGCTACTATTAAAGCATTTTTTCATAATTTATGCATGGCACCCCACTCGCAGTCAACCAGCCACTGAGGAGACATAATCCCACATATTCTGGTATCCCATAGGTGTATACAAGACCAAGGGAATACCTTTGGTGTAGGGGCCAGCAGAACCACACTGAAAGGACAACCACTGAATCCAAGGTGAAAATAATAGCACAAAGTTTGTCCTGACACAATTATTTTCTTGATTCATTGCTTTGATATCCTCTTATTTTAGTTAATCTCACCAGCCAATATACTTGGAAGTAAGATGTGCCTTGATTTTGATGCCATTGGGCCTCATTCCGAGTATGAGGCGGTAAGGGATAGCGGCCACCGGTAACGAGACCGGTGGCGGTAATCCCTTACCGCCATACTCCGAGTTCCCTCTGCGCCCTCGCCCTTAACGCCTGCTTTGAGCAGGTGTTAAAGTCGAGGGCGCAAAGGGGCCTCCAAGCCAATAACGGTGACCGTAATGAACGGTCACCGTTATTTGCATCTTCCCCATTCCCATTGAGCCCTATGGGGGCTCATTTGGGAATGGGAAGAGCCTTGGTGAATGGGGAATTACCGCCCCGCCAACCTTGGAATGGGGCGGTGATTCCGCCATCCACCAAGGCGCTGCCGGTCCGGGTACGGCGTCAACCAAGGCGTTAATAGCGCCATTGGTTAGCGCCGTACTCGGAATAAGGCCCATTGTGTGTATGTGTGGGTATAATATATACCAAGGTGTGATATCAAGCTATAGATTATTTGAAAGAGGGCTGCATCCCACTTACAAAAGTTTCAATTCCACAATGTCCCTACCCTGTATGCCATGTGGCACTTCAGCTTTAAGCATCTCTGAAGTTTGCAATGCTTGGATGGAAATGAATGCACCCAACACTTTTACAGATCGGAATCAAGTGCTTTGTGGGGTGAAACCATGCACGACCAGTTGGAGATAAAAAATACTTCCTATCAAAATGAAATTTGTCAACATTTTCTGCAGTCCCCTGGCTATCATTGTTGTTAAAGGTGTATCTCCATTGATAAAATATATCAAATAAAGAAATATGTAGGAAATTCTGGGTTTTCGTATAGCTATGCTAATTTGTATTATGTTTATGAACTGAATGAAGGCATGTACTAATCCTCCAACAATTACAAGCAGACACCTGCGACAAAAGTGGTCAAAATATCTGTTCTAGAAATATAGAAATATAAAAACAAATACATCTCATTTGTGTAATTTACAAAAAATATGCATCTTTTTTCACAAATTATATAAAAACACACACTATTTTTGTCATGATATGGTAGCTACTGCCAATCAAACAGCACCAATATTTGATAGCATTTTAATCAGAATCTCATGGGGAAGTAGGATTTAGAATGTGCCTCAGTATCTTTCTAAAACAAAGATTTCTGATGTTGGAAAGCAACATACAAAAATATACAAAAAGGGCTTTGCACGCCAACAAAATCTTCCTAGGTGACTTCAACCTCGAAGGCAACAAGGCCTCCAAACCGATGAAGGAAGCTCTCCTCAGGCTTCTCGACATCCTCAGCCTCACACAGCACATGAAAGACCTAACACATGAGAAAGGTAACATCCTCAACCTAATTATCACTGCACTGGCCCTCATTACGACCCTGGCGGAAAGTGACTGACCGGACCGCCACAGCGTAAATAGCGTTTCCGCCATTGCACGATGGAGCAAAGTGCGGCTCATTCCGACCCATCGGGCACGAGCACCACGCCATGGCGGAAGTGCAAAGTCCGCGATGGCGGAAATGACCCCAAAACGGCCCACACCGCCGCCGTACGGCGCCCTAGGTGCAATACCGCCACCCATCTTAGCGGACACCGCAGTGAGCGCCAACCGGAAAGTACGGTGACCGTAAATATACGGAAACGGAAGTAAAAGCATGGTCCCGGAACGGGAAACATCACGCCGTACACCTATAAAACCACAAAATCCACACAACCATTAAAAATACTACCCTGAGACACATCCCAACCCGTCATCCACCCTAGTGAAACCAAGAAAAATGGGAAAAGTAGCGAAGAAAGCGTGCGACCGCAAGCGGCAGGTCCACTTCTCCCGTGAGGAACTCACCGTACTCACAGAGACCCTCCAGGAGAATGCAGCCGCCGTCTTCTCCACGCAAATGACCAGGACGGCACTTGCGAACAAGAAGGCCATATGGGCCCTGGTGGCACAGCGGGTAAGTGCGGTGGGGACCGCACCCCGCAACCCACAGCAATGCAGAAAGCGATGGGACAACCTGCGGATACGCGTCCGTAGCATACTTTCTGCCAACCGCAACATTGCTACAGCCACCGGGGGAGGATCGGAATCACCCATCAAGTTGACCCCCTGGGAAGAAATCTGTGCCTCCACCATAGGAATGGAGAGCATAGAGGGAGTCGGAGGGATGGAGAAAGGAGTGCAGACATCCGAAGAATCAGGTAGGTGGCCCAAATAAAACAATGCCAAAACCACAATGTCCAATCATGTGAAGTACCACGTGCCCACATAGTGCAACAGTAACACATGTCCAGGAGAACGTCCACATACATAGGCCTGATAGCACACTTCAAAACTCACATCAAATACATAAATAATTAAAAATCCTAAAAACACCCTCTACACGTGCAGCAGGCACACCCTAACTGCAGGCTGCCAAACAACTGCACCCTCACTCCACACACAAATGAAACCACCTCCAAGGCCCCGACCCAAATCACCCTCAGGTACCACCCCAATGCATGTGATACATTGCCATTCCAATTCCCACAGACCCATTAATAACGCACGCCCTCCTTTACTCCACCACAGGGTCCGATCCAAACGACGTGCTCCAGGACACCCCTACCAGCACACCTGCAAAGAGGGCCAAGACCAACGGCCAAAGACCCTCCACCTCAGCTGCACGCATCAAGACACGGCAGCAGCACAAATCAAGTGGCAGCACAGAGGAGGGGACTCCAACAGGCACCCCAGCAGCCAGCATGCCCACACCACCACCACCACAGGTCCCCCCAATGGATGCCACAGTAGGCACTGCTTCTGGTGGCAGCAGCACCATAGGTGACACTGCATTAATGGCAGCATGCTCCGACACAGAAAACGGGGATGTCGAAGTCAGATCCATCCATGACCTGTCCCAATCCCCCTGTCTGTTCCATCCCGTACACCATGAGGATACCACGCAGGGGCACCCACAAGACGACGACTGGCCATCCCCCACAAGCCCTGTGGCAGGGCAACATGAGGTGAACAGCCACTCTGTGACACCACCGCAAATGGCCATGGCCCAGCAGAGGCAACAGTCCCTCGACCAGTTAATCGTGCAACAGCAGCAACTGGCCACGCTCCTCAAGGACCATGCCGATGAATGTGGGGGCACTAAGGCAGACATAGAAACATCAACTGAGACACTTAGGGCAGAAATGGAGAGAAGTACAGAGACACTAAGGGCACAAATGGAGAGTAGCACCGAGTGCCTGAGAGTCCAAATGGAGAGTAGTACCGAGAGCCTGAGAGTACAAATGGAGAGAAGCACCGAGAGCCTGAGGGGGGAACTGCATGCGACGTCCAAAGACGTATGTGCCGAACTTGCCGCAGTGCGCCGTGTGCTCACTGAGCTCTCACAAACCCTTAGGGACATGCATGGACGTGAGCAGGCAGAGACATCATCCGTTGCAAGTTCCGTCCAGGGCAGCCCCCAACGTAGATCTGGGAGGAACCTGCGCTCCACAGGCAGGGGTGCCCCTGATACCCGCAGAGGGGGCTTGCAATAGCGACTGCCCACTGACAATGAGCATCTTTGGACACTGGTGTTCGGGGGGGAGGTAGGAGGGTGGAGGGGGGGTGTTGGGCTCTCTTGGGTGGCGGGTCGATAGGGTGTTTAACATAATATCACATATGCCATAAACAATGCACGATCAACCAATGAGATGTGTGGACATTGATCTTTGTGTACGAGGCCATTATAGGCGTACAGTCCATATTGTGCATGTACCAGACACACACAGTGCCACGAGTCCCGTGTCCATGTATCAGCCACCAGGCGTGAGTGCTAGAAGCATGCATCTATGAGATGCTGACGAATGTCACGGCCCTCCTGTGCCTCGCAGACTCCTTGAGGTGCTGCCACATCCCCACCCTCATCATGACCATCTTCAGGTGCTTGCAGTTCTGCGTCAGGGGGCATGGGCACATTTCTACGTACGCACATGTTGTGTAGCATGACACATGCCATCACCATCTTCGCAACCTTCACATGGCGGTACAGGAGTGCCCCGCCAGACCTGCTGAGGCACCGGAAACGAGTCGTCAGTAGGCCGAATGCCTGTTCTATGACTACACGGGTACGTGAGTGGGCATGGTTGTAGTCCTCCTCATGCTGGTCCCGTGGGTTCCGGACTGGTGTGAGGAGCCATCTCTTCAGTGGATATCCGGCATCACCTGTATGTGGACGATAAACGAATTATGTGGAATGCCATTGCTACGTACGCACCCCCCCCCTTCCTGCCAGGTCATTGCCGCATCACATACCCCACATCATCATGCATGAAATGAGACTCACCGAGTAGCCAGGATCTGTTCCCTGCGTGTCGCTCCATGTAGCGTGGTATTGTAGAGTTCCTCAAGACCATAGAATCATGGGTTGATCCAGGGAATCGGGCACAACAATGTGTAATGATCCTGTTGGAGTCACACACCATTTGTACATTCAGAGAATGAAATTGTTTCCGGTTGCGGTACTGGGCCTCCATGGCATGTGGGACGACCAATTCCACATGGGTGCAGTCGATGGCACCAATGCAACCCGGTATGCCGGCAAGTGCATGGAATCACACTTTTGTGTTGGTAATTTCCTGCTCCGAGCATGGTAGAGAGATGTAGTCGTCTGCGTGCTGCAGGAGGGCATCGAGCACTTGCAATAGTGTCCGTGAGAACAGTGGCTGTGAAATGCCATGCAACTGTCCGACTGTGTGCTGGTAGGTGCCTGTGGCCAGGAAGTGGAGTACAGACACCACCTTCAGTAGGGGTGGGATGGCGGTTGGGCTATCTATCATGCTGACAAGGTCAGCCTGTGTCATGTCCACAATGGCGGTTATGGTGTCCCGGTCCAAACGGTAGAGGGTGTGGATCTGCTCATCAGTGAGGTTGAACGGATGTGCTCGGAGGCGTGGGATTGCGGGCGCCCTGCGTGGTGGTAGTGGCTGTGCTGGCGGCCCTTGCTGGCCCTGCCTTGCCCTCCTCCTCCTCCTGCGTCTCCTCCGTGCGGCCGGTTGTAGTTGGTGTTCGTCTTCTTCTTGAAGTTGGAGTACTTGCAGTGCTATCAGGTCCCCCAGGGCCAACATAGCTAGTCCTGCCGGTAGCATTTCGGAGTGGGTGTGGTTGTGGGAGGAGACTGGGTGTGCAATTTATGTGTTTTCAGGCTGTATGGCCTCCACCTGTGGTGATTCATTCCACCTGTGCAAGCTGCTCTCCCCTTTGGGCGAGCACGTCCCGCACATAACGCTGCAATTCGACGAATGGCATCTTGCTATTACAATCATGTATTTGTACCCGATGGCAGTGTAACATTGGTTGATATGTTCATTCGGCTATGGTCCCATTGTTTCACATACTATCTTTGCAGTCGCGAACAGACTTGTGAAGGGTCAGTGGAACGTAGTACTCGAGTAACGGTGGACCCTCATGCATCACTGTACCGAGGTTCAACGACGGGCGGAGCGTCCCATTTGTGAGTGAAGGCAGTTGCCATTTTCACACACAGCCGCACTAGACGGATTAATTTGGGATTTCAAGCGGCCACAGATGCCTTTTCGACCTGATGTTGCCAATGAGGAATTCGAATGGCGGCGCTTTCGGTTTTCAGCTAGCGGCGAGGAGATGCCCACAGGTCTGACTGCAAATATAACGTTCTATTGTTCAATGTCCTTGGGACAGGGGCCATGGCGAGGATGCAATGATTGATATGAATAGTTTGGGATGCGCAATAGCGAAGTGGACGATGAGGCCGGACGTTCCCAAATACATGTTACTTCACAACACTGGAATTACGGGCTGGGGCACAGTGGATTTTGCAGGCTGCATAACGCACAGACTCAATGGAAATTTCACATGTTATGTGAGTATGGAAACAGGCGTTTTCATTACGGGATGAGGGAATGATGAATGGATGCATGGACAGATGATTTGATACAGAGTTTGCCATGTACAGGGCTTCTTGGAATCTGTCCGCCTCCCCTGCGCTATGTGATGCAGGGCTGCCATAGTGGGACCATCGTCTATCTGGCCTTGTTGAGCCCTCCCTGCCTCGACGCGCCTTCAGACACTTGTGTCTATGCACGTTACCAATCCCATCTGATGGATTCTGTTTTAACAGACGCATGCACAGGTACACTCGTTTGTGATGGTGTTTTCACCTCGATATAGATAGTTATGATTCGCAAGTGGTTTTTGGGTGGTGATGATCCTTTGGAGTGGGCTAGCATGCATATGGCTGTGGATTTGGTGTGATCATTGAAGTGAGTAATTCAAATGTAGTTCTGATGGCCATACTATTCTTTTTCATTTCATTTGGTTGACAGGTATCTCCTCCCCTTTTGCCACTGCCATCTGTATGCCACTCCTGCAGATGGATTTTACTCCCGACACCTGCTGCTTCGTGTTAATCAGTGGAGCAGCATTACGATCTTATGGGACGATCGCCAATGGGCCACATGCCCTTACGCAGTACTAGTGGCTTGGAGCAACATTTTGGCCTTTCAGCTGGACTAGTGCCTCCCTATTGGGACGGCCCTGCGGTTCTAGGCGCTTCCATGTTGCCTTTTCGTACGAGAATGTAGCCCCTGTGTACCATGAAGGAACAGGGCGTCACACAAGAAGTAGCTGGTCATTTATTGCGGATGCAGCCCACAATGGTGAAATGTGTTTTGGAGTTCATGGCCTAATGGCTGTATGGGCTTGGTGAATTTGTTGTGCATTAAATTTCTATTCTGATATGGACCGTGTAGCGTTCTTCTTTGCAAGTGATGTGGCATATTCCTATTTGGGGAGCGATGTATTGTGAGGAGATCTGCATTGGGTTCCAGCTTCGGAGTATAGTTGCGTGGTACTGTGCTGGGCGCGTTTGCCTACGAAGCCCAGTGAGGTCAGGGATAAGGGCTGCCAATATGACTGTTTTAATGATGTCATGCTCAGGGGCGGGGGATTAGCTTTTGTGTAACAGATGCCGGTCAGCCAGGTGGATTGGTGGAATGATGTGATTTTCGGAATATTGCTGGTCACAGGTGCCTGTGTTTGCGTGCGTTTCTTGGTGGGAGACTGAGGTCATGTCCATTGGGATAGCTTCTGTATTCGTGCCATCTGTGCCCTGCAGCTCCCATTGGCCCCTCTTGAGATTCATTTGTTCGTTGGCAGGCATGGATGACTAGTACATTTCACTGGTTGCATTGTGTGACTTCATTGCACCTACGGGGAGTTGTACAATGTGGCCAGGGAGCGGTGTACAGGCACTCAGTGGGGCCGTTTACGGTTGGTTCGCGATGCCGTACTTCTCACCATGGCGGAATGGTACTTTCCGCCGTGCTTGATGGCGTTAGGTGCATGTCCGCTAGGGTCAGAATTCGCGTACCGTTGCGCCATGGTGGTAATTACGGTTTGGCATGGCGCGCGCGCGCGTACTTGGTGCAGTTAGCGTTGGCGTTCACTACGGTGTCGCTAATGGCATCGTACTTTGCGGTGACGGGTCATAATCGCACCGAGCGCTATTCGATGGCGGTATTGCATTTCCGCCATCGTTTTTCGATTTCCGCCAGGGTCGTAATGAGGCCCACTGTCTTCCCTCCACTACAGATCTCCTCTCCCGCTTGACTGGTCTGACCACCTAGCCGTGCCCTTCAACTTCCTGCACACCACCTCAGTCAAGAACTCCCAGGAGAAACCCAGCAGACAAACCTTCTAGTCCTTTAATAACTTCCTAGTGGAAGTCCTCATATCAGACCTCGCCAACCTCCACCTTACATACACCGAACACCCCCAAACAAACTGCGACTCTCTACTGGAAGTACTCAACACCACCCTCTCAGGCTCCATCGATGAACACGTGCCTCTGAAACAATGCACCTGCATCCTGGTATACACAAGAACTGAAACTCAGTAAAAGAGCCATCAGGAAAGAAGAGCAAACCTGGCTCCAGGACTGCATCTGACCTGGCGCTCCTCAAGGTACTCCGAGCAATCCAATAACAACTAATCAACACAGCCAAGGCCTCCTACCATCAGAAAACCGTAGCAGAAGCTGATAACAAAATCAGAGCTCTCTTCCAAGGGGTCAAGAAGTGCATCAGACTGCTACCCAACCCTGCCATACAACACTCCATCAAAAAATCCACTGCCATCAACACCTTCTTCATCAACAAAATCAGCAAGATTCGCCAGAACATAGACACCACCTATATATTCACAGACCCACCTCACATCCCTCCTCACAATATCTCAACACCATGGGCAGCATTCAAAACACTCTCAACAGAGGACTTAGTAGCAATCCTGGCCACCCTCAAAGCCACATCATATACAGATGACATACTCCCAGCATCCATCATCAAGACCCTCCCCACAGAAGCTCTCCTTCCCTATCTGAAGATCACCAACATCTCCCTAACTCAATGCATCTTCCCATCAACCCTAAAAACAGGACACATCCTTTCTCTACTAAAGAAACCCACTCTGGATCCTGACAACCTAACTAACTATAGCCCCATCCCCCATCTTCCCTTCCTAGGTAAGATCATTGAGAAAGCGGTAGCCGCACAACTGCAGCAACACTTCGACACCAACAATCTCCTCCAAACCTACCCATCCAGATTCAGACTCAGATGCAGATGCAGCAAATACAGCAACCATTCAGGTGGTCAACAACACTGTAGCATGAGTTAATCTTGTTAAAGAAGAATTTAAATGTAGACCCTGAGATTCCACATGGTGTTGTAAAGAGAATCTGTATAGACCAATAGAAATGTTTTGATATCAATTTGATATCCAATTGTGGGCCCCAACGCTGGTGATTGTTAGGCAGAATTGCATGTAGTACCCTGTGGGACCACTACACACAATTAGGACTACAGGTGTTAGCCAAACCAACCTTTGGTATAAGTCTGTACCACACAGTTTTTGGTAGCAAGCTGAGCAGCCAGGCGTATCTCAAGGATGAATGTGAGCAGTACCTGTAATTACACAGAAGACCTTCAATCACAGTGGTTCAAGTAGACACTTATACTCAAGGTTTCTTGGTAAAACACTTATTAATTTATTACACAATCATTTAGAAAACATTTCACTAGAAGAAGACAACTTATTATTATATACCAATACACTTCAATACAAAACTCTAAGATTTTGGGACAGTTTGAGCTCCCCTGAAATAAGAGCTAAATGGCAGTTCAGTTATTTAGAACTGAGCAAAAAGGACAAATTAAGTAGAATAGACCACATATACTTGTTAGACAGTGCAAATAATTTCAGTTCAACAGCGGAGTTCTATTCAAGTCAATAGGCCAGGCCACAGTCAATGGACTAGTGTTCTGGATAGGAAAGAGCAGTTCTGGTATCAAACGGTAAAGTCTTTGCAAAAGTTCTCAGAAGTAGTTTAGGCGAAAAAGGATCATTTCTGGGGTCACAAGCTGATTAGGACTGTAAATTGGGAAATGTTCACGAACTTTCAACGCAAGAGTGGCGTTCTCTCAAACGGGATGGCACAGTACCTTAATATGAAGAACAAAATGCAGCTGAGGACGTTGGTTCCTGGCAGGTCCTGCAGATCTCAATGTTCCTCAGCCTCAGTCGTGGGGACAAGAGGGAGGACATCGGGGGACTCCTGCACTGCACGGGATTGTCAAAAAAGAAAACAAGATAGAGTCACTTCAGTTCCATTAGCTGTAGATTCAAGCACAGAAGCTGGTATCCCTCTCCCTGGTTTATCCTAACTAGCCTTGAGAATGGTATCCAGGTGGCTTATGAGTTGATTGGTCCCACCAACTCAAAGGAAGAATTCATCCTTGAAGGGCTTCTCTGTCGAGATGAACTTGGCAATTCGGACCTGCAGCAGGGCTTCGCCGGGCAAACCAACGATCCAGGAGTTGCAGCAGCCGTCCTCTTCCAGCTCTTCTTCGGTTCTTTCGTTCTAATGATCGACTCCGCTTTCCAGTCCAAGAGACTCGCCTTTTAAACAGTTTTCTCCCTTTCATTCCAACCTAGCTGTCACTCACCCAGCAGGGTGGCTGTCCTTCTGGACAGTCAGCCAGCCAATCACGCCAGAGTGCATTTGGGTCTCCTAGGAGACTAAGCAGAGGGAGTTTCGGGCACCTCCCTCACTTCCTGGCCACCCCAGACACTCAGACGCCAGAGGCAGTCTTCAGTCCTGAAGCCCAAACCTAAAAGAAACTGCGAAAAAAGAAGACCGGGACCTGTTTAGGCAAAGGGGCTTAAGGCGCAATCTTGAAAAACATGGCTCCCTTGATTTTTAGCTACCGGTGTTCGCAGTCGGGAAAAATCATGGTAGTTCGTTGTAAAACCACTGCCACCAGCATTTTCAATAGAAAAGGGTAGCATTTGACTGCTAGATGAGTATTAAGACACAGGGGATACCAGGTAACCCCTCCAACACTCCATTAAAAGATGGTTTGTGCTGGGTCTAGGAATTTGGAAAGACTAGTAAAGTCAATTTCACTTTACATTCTCTGGGAAACAGTAGTTTATCCCAGAGAAGGTATTTTAAACCTTTGGGAAGTCTAAAAGACATCCCTGTGTCACTGCACTGAGGGTGCTGTGTAACACACATGAAAATATGATGCCTATGGAGTTATTTAAAGCTCCATAATCAAAGAACACAAATAAAAAACAAACATCAAAATACATGAAACAGTGGGAAAAAAGGCTCACACTCTTTCCAGGTAAGATAATCAAATCCGCAAAATCCAGCAAAGTTGCTGGGGGGGCTCTAAGGTGAAGGAAATTGGCACATTTATGAGAATTCTACCTAACAGTGATTAGTAGACATTCGGTCTTAAAATGATTTAAGCAAGCAAGTTATCATGCCTCACAATTTCGACAGTCTAAAGCAGTCATTTTAACCCGAGTCAAATCATGAGTAACATCACAAAAAAGTCTGAAACTAATTTGAATGCCATAGGCAAAGTTTGGAAAAATAACTTATTGGCTGACCAACAGTTGTGCAACTGCTTCAAATATAAGTTAAGCAGAAGTGGAAAAAAAGCAAGTACCCTGCAGCACTTTACAATCAACATCAATTTCATGGGAATAAAAGGAATCAATTCTGACTCTCGATGTTCTACCCAACAAAAAAAAGGAAACCAGCTGGAAGCTGTTGGAGCTTTAAAAAGTAATTAATCTAAGTAACAAGATGATTGTGCTCCCCCAAATAAAAGGCAACAGTGTCGTCCTATAACACAAGCAGTATGGCAGAGCCTTTGGCAAGGATGCAATATATATTTTCTTTAACATCAAATAAATCAATCTCTTTGCGTTTCGTTGGATGCAAACTCGATTTCTATTCCCCTAAAGAATTTGAAGACTCTACCTGATCCTGTAAATGTACTGTTGTCACCTTGTCCATTTGTCATGGGGCGATAATTGATTGTAACGCATGGGTGCATGGATGGCTTTTTTAAAATTGGAGTAATCCGGGTAGATTTCAAAGAGCGGGAAACAAGCCATTTGTTGAAGAAGCTACTAACTATGAAGGTATTGATGGGGGCTGAGCTATCAATATTCTCCTTAATTAAGCCAGAAGAACAAGTATTAGTAGGATTTAAAACTCAAATGATGTCACTTATCTCCTAAAGAGACATTGCTCAAAACTCAAATTGGAGTGGATCATCAGCTGGATGGAAAGTGAGACTTATCTGCTTTAGAGGAAGATATTTGTTTAGATATAATAGATTGACAAATCAAACTTATTATTCCTACAAAAGCTACCTGAAGGATGTTACAACATTCACTTGAGGATTCTATTACTTTTTGTTGCAACTAGATGTAGAACAATGTTTGTGAATGCTAAATAATGATTTTTTAGCATACGCAATATGTGTTGCAAGATAAGATTGTTGGCTTCGATAATTGCTTTGAAGTAGTGTTTCATCTGAACTAATTGAGAAGGGCAAGGTTCCTTTGGCCATTTACGCTTTAATTCTCTTATAGATCTGGCTGTCTTACCCACATATAAATTCCCACAGTGCATTTCATCACATATATCACATTCGTAGTTTTGCATGTAACTAACTTGATATACGTGATACAAGGACTCTGTGGGAAGTTATATGTGGGTAAGACAGCCAGATCTATGAGCTTTTGAATAAGTGAACATAGAGCTAGTAATATGAATCACTACCTTACTCCACCATGGTGGCCCACTATATACAGGATGCCATGAAATTGATATGTGGTGGTGTGTATTAGATGTTTATACAAATAGTAGGTTATGATACGCTTCTGAACTGTTGTCTAAAAGAGAAACCTTCTGGTTGCTGCAGCTAGGTACACCCGAGTACAGTCTGAATGAGAATCTATCCTACGTTTATAGGCAAAAGCGTGGTGGGATAAGTATAGGGTTTTGGAATGATGTCTCTGTTTGATCAGGAGCCCGGGGACAATATGTAGGGCTATGTGACGTATTGTTTCCTGCTGTTTCATAATTCTAGCTACTGCATTTTGAAATCTTTGTAACCTGTCAGAGAGGCGTAGCACAGAATTCGGGGGCTCCCCTGCGAACCATGCTGAGAGCCACCCCCCTCCAGCCCGGCAACAAATCACAGGTTGCACCACACTCTGGGCTGTCCTAGACTACTGCATCCAGAATTACCTCCAGAATTACCTCCATGTCCCTCTTCCTTATTTATGAGGTGCCTTGCCTCACAGGTAAGTACTGGGACAAGGAAGAGTGGGACTAGCAGTAATGAAGATTACAGGTAACTAAGCCAAGCATTACCTCCATGTCCATCTACCTCGTCCCGGTACTTGTGTAAGAGGCACGGTGCATTAATACACAATGCATTATATTACACACACACTTAAATGCACGCACATACATTTAAACAAAATACATTTTCTTACCGTTTTTAATCCATTAGTCCAGGGAACGAGGCCTTCAGCTCCCTGCCGCAGCCAGGAATAATTGTTCCCGTCATTTGCAGAGGATCTGGAGGCCTCCATGTCATGGGGTGGGGAAGCCTTATGACTTCAAAAAGAAAGAGTTTCTTTTTGAAGTCACTCTCCTAGAGAGTGAACAGGTGCCAAAGCAATCCATTAGCAGCCACACCCAAGAACACACTTGGGGCTGCTTAATGGATGGAATGTTCAAGGTTAATGCATCCTGCTTAATGGATGGAATGTTCAAGGTTAATGCATCTAAAGTGCTATGCCCATAATAAAAGCTTTTTGGTGTTAAATGGATGTTCTTGTTTACTTTTGTTCATGAGCCTGGCTCCAAAGGCGCCAGGACAGTGTCCACCCAGGTCTCCTGTGCATTCGACCCCTGCATGCCTGTGCCCCTGACTTCATGACCATGACAGCACTCCCCCTCAAGGCCCCTCTCAAGGGTGGTTATCCTCCCGGTCCTGGTTTGGTGGGATCATTGTGGTGGAACTGTCTGATTAAACAAGGAGCATGGACGTGTTCACTGGGTTCCCAAGTTCTGCCTTGAGGTCCGTAACCTTTCCAGTCAATTAGGTAATACAATTTTAATCAAACCACGTCCAGGATGGATTTGACTTCATATTCAGGTTCTCCATCTAACGCTTCCGGCTCTGGCGGAGAACTTAGCTGTGTATTGGATTTCATTGGTTTGAGGAGAGAGATATGAAATACGGGGTGAATTTTCATGTGAGGTGGTAACTCCAATTTCATGGTGACAGGATTGATTATGGACTTTTTTGTTTTTGTTTATTGATATAGTTGAATTAAATCAACTTTTCAATACAAAAAACTTTACAATTTAAGAATCAAACAGTACAAAATAAATTAATACACTACAATTTAATACAGTTAATGGACTTTATAGTATAGGGGCCGAGGTATCTTAGGCGGAAATCTCTTGGCCCCTTCAGGGGAATATATGGATGCTAACCACACCTTTTGACCAATCTGGTAGGCGGCAGCTTCCTTCCGATGTTGATCAGTAAACAGTTTTTGTCTTTCCTTAGCCTTGGTCAGATGCTCTTTTGCCTCATTAAGAACCTGAATGATGGGTTTATGCAAGTTTTTTTATGGCTGGCATTTCCAGGCTATCGGGTGGATCAAATACTGATGTCCTCGGATGTCTTCCGTGTACAGTGTAGAATGGAGTTTGCCCTATGCTTGTGTGAACTGAGTTGTTGTATGCATACTCAGCTATCCAGAGTATATTTTGCCAAGGATCCTCGGACTGTTGCAACATACACCTGAGATATTGCTCTAAAGTTTGGTTGGTTCGTTCAGTTTGCCCATCAGTTTGAGGGCGATGGCTTGTGGACAACCGGAAGATCGATTTTGGCAATCGTAAAACACTTTCTCCAAAAGGCAGAAACAAATTGAGTTCCGCGATCAGATACTAATATTGATGGAAATCCATGCAATCGAACAATCTCCTCTAGGAACACAGAAGCAAGAGTTGACGCAGTTGGGAGTCCCTTCAGAGGGATGAAATGGGCGATTTTGGAGAATAAATCCACAATGACTGATATGGTGTTGTATCCATTGCAGGGTGGAAGATCCATGATGAAGTCCATCGACAGGGTATACCAAGGTGCTGGCAGCACTGTTAGGGGATGTAGTAAGACAGCGGGGTTCTGTTTCTGAGACTTGTGTTGTGCACAGACACCACAGCTTTCAATAAATTGGGCAATGTAGTCTGAGTTTTGGCTATTCCTGGGTGTCCTTCCTCTGATGAATTGTGGTAATTTGTGATGATTTGCTTTTGCAGTTCTTGGTCTTGGACTTATAATCGTCCTCGAAAATATGGTAGATTGTCTTTGATGGTGTACTGGTCACCTTTTAACAGCCATTCCTGTTGTGTTGATTGATACATCGGGGATTGCAAACTGGTTCTTTGGTCATCCACACACGTGGTGGCAGCTATTCTGGTTTGAATCCTTTCCTCAGGAATTATGGCCACGGGGTCGTATGCTGTAAAAGCCTCTTTCTCTTCGCTCATGCGTGATAGAGCGTCTGCTTTCCCATTGTGTACTCCAGGTCTATAATTGATAATAAAATCATATACCATGAAAAATAGAACATGACGAAGTTGATGTGAGGATTGTGCTTTGGCGGTTTTCCAGTATTGCAAGTTACGGTGGTTCGTGATGACAGTGACCATATGTCTCGCCCCAAGAAGGTAATGTCTCCAGGCCTTGAATGCTGCTTTAATCACCAGTAATTCCTTATCTGTGATTGCGTAGTTCAACTCGGGGGCTGAACATTTGCGGGACCAGAATGCGATGGGGTGTAGTTGTCCTGTATTAGGGTCTCGTTGTGACAATACTGCCCCCAGGGCTATTTTTGAAGCATATGTCTCAACTATGTAAGGTAGGTCTGGTCGTGGGTATCGAAGGATTGGTGCTGTAGTGAATGCTAGTTTCAACTTCTGGAAGGCTTCTACAGCTTCTGTTGACCAATGGAACTTTTGATTTTTCTTTAGCAAGGATGTAATTGGATGTACAATTTGTGAAAACCCAGGTATAAACCGATGGTAAAAGTTGGCGAATCCGAGCATGCTTTGCACTCCTTTCGTGGATGTTGGTGAGGGCCATTGGAGGATTGCATCCACCTTTCGTGTATCCATATGTACGCCTTGAGGTGTGAGCATGAAACTGGGAAACTCGACCTCAGTTACATGGAAAACATTTTTTTCCAACTTGGCATACAATTGGTGTTGTCGAAGCTTCTCTAAGACTGCCCGGACATGGCCTACATGTTATTCCATGGAATTTGAGTAGATAAGAATGTCGTCAATGTAAACAAGAGCGCAAACGTCCAGTAGTTCACGGAGTACATCATTCATAAAGAATTGGAACGCCGAAGGGACATCGCATAGCCCGAAGGGCATTACCTGGTATTCAAAGAGGCCGTTTTCCACTCATCTCCCTCTTTTACTCTTATAAAATGGTATGCTCCTCTTAAATCCAGTTTTGTGTAGATTTGAGCATGTTTCACTTGGTGCAGGAGCTGTGGTATAAGTGGTAAAGGATATTGATTTATTACTGTGATCAGATTGATGGCTCTATAGTCGATGCAAGTTCTTAAATCCCCCTCCTTTTTAGGCACGAAGAATAAGGGCGAGGAGGCAGGTGACTTGGACAGGCGAATGAAACCGTTCGCTAGGAACTGATCCAGGTACGTTCTAAGATGCTGATTTTCCTGTTCTGTCATAGCGTAAATTTGGCTGCAAGGGATCTGGGCTCCAGGTGCAAGATCTATTTGACAATCGTAGGGTCAGGGCGGGGGCAGAACATTGGCTTGCTCTTTTTTATAAGACATCCTGGTATTCTTGGTATTCAAGTGGTAAGGAGCTGATGAGGCCCAACACTATTCCTTTCTTAGGTTTCAGATTGGTGTCATCTTAGTTGTAAAATGTGTCGGCAAATGATAAGGAAATGTCAGAACTCGTTTTCGCTAGTCGATCGTAGGATTGTGGGTCTCCAGCCAGGGCATTCCCAATATCATCTGGAACTGAGGAGCACCGATGAGATGGAAAGTAGTGTCCTCTTGATGCCCGTCCTGACACAGAAGCTTGACTTTCTCTGTGTATTGTGTCACTGGGCTGGATGATAGCTGAGAACCATCCACAGCAGTGACGTTTTCCGATTTCTGCTTCTGTCGGAGAGGAAGGCCTATTCGAAGAGCCAAATCTTGGTCAATGTAGTTACCCACAGCTCCACAATCAATATATGCCTCCAAGGCATGTATTTTTGATGGTTGCTTGTGATTCACCAAAAGCACTGGAAGGACTAGTTGTGAGGTCTGTACGGATTCCATTTTCATGCTCGACAAGCGGGCCCCTACACTTAATAATAATAATAATAATAATAATTAGGCTTTTATATAGCGCTACAAACCCTCAGGTATCTGAGCGCTGCTTATTATTACCCACGGTGTGTGGTGCTCATTTATCGACCTCGGAAGGATGAAAGGCTGAGTTTGGCCCCGCCGGGATTCGAACCTGCGTTAACAGGCTCTGCACGGGTGTCAAAGCGGGCGCTCTACTCGCTGTGCCACTTGCCGGGCATTGGCGTTTCCCGAGTTCTGTCCTTCTTCTTCATCATTTTTGTCTGTTGGCCCAACCGTTTTCTTGGGTGGTTTTACCAGACAGTCACAGAGGAAGTGACCTGCTTGTCCACAACATAAGCAAAGCTGTTGTTGTCTTCTTTTTTCCCTTTCTGCTTTGGTAAGGGGACTTCATAATCCACCAATTTGCATTGGCTCAGACTGTTCATGTGGTTTAGTCTGATTCTCACCAGGTCATACGTAAACTGACCGTCCCTCTGATGAAGCTCGATCCATTTTCCGATTCTGCAACCTATGATCGAGTTGCACTGTCAGGTCTATGTAGTCTGCACACCTCTCAAGAGGATTCACCACTTGCGCCAACACATCCTTAAGTTCTCCACGTAACCGTCGGTAAAAGAGTATAGTCCTCTTCTCTTCTGGCCAGTTGGTCCGGGCTATGAGACGATTGAAATTTGCAATATAGGTTAATAGATCTTAACTCCCTTGTCTGAGTGACAACAACTCGTTGTCCAGAACTTGTCCTTGAGTATGAAGGGCAAACAATTTCTCCATCTCATGTTGGCAATTCCCAAAGTACCGGAGTAAAGAGTCATCTTGATTTACCAAAGGTATAGACCAGTCTGACGCACTACCTCCAAAATACAACAGTACAAATGCCACTTTGGCTTTGTCATTAGGAAAGGCTCCTGGTCTGCACAAGAAATGAAGGCGACATTGGTTCATAAATACAGCAAAATTGTTTGGGTCGCCAATGAAGCATTCGGGAGGGGCTAGAGGCACTGCTCCTGGAAGAACCACCTGAACCGGTGTTGATTGTTGTGGTGTGGAAGAATGAGAAGAATGGGTCACTCCAGGCAGTGGAACCTGTCCTGCTTGTACTTGTAGCATTTGTCTTGCCAATTCGTCAGTTCTTTCTCGAGTTACAATAGGATTCCTCTGTAATGAATTGGTTTCCTGTCTTGAAGCATGTACTTCAGGCTGTAATTCCCCTAGTAAGAGGGCTAACTGATCTGTTTCTGAAGTTTCCATAACGCCCAGGCACAGAGTATTAGAAGCTTTGCGTTCTGTTACACTCACCTGGCCTCTGCGGAGGCGTTGGGGCATGGTTGCAGCCCTCCCTGAACTTGAATCACCCCCTTCAGGCCTCTCCATCAGTAGAAAAGCTGTGAGCGGTGATACGTGGTGATACTGCTCCTGCATGGATATAAGAGTGTGTGAGTGTACCGATCTGTGATTGTTTTACCTCTCTAAACCTTCACTCCAAAGTATGGTTTCTGTGAGCATATGCCGGCCCATAAAGCTCACCTGTGAATTATGGAAGATAAGCTCTCCGTCCTGCCACTTCTGGCAGGGGCGCGTTGAATGGGATCTAGTTCCTTCACTGATCCCTGATAAGGATTAGTCCAGTCCAACTGCGGCTATGCTTCTCCTTATGATTGGTAAGTCTTTCTTGAGCTCTTGTGATGCTGTTCGTTCTGTTTAATATCTTTATATGTTGCTCCTATTTATGCCCAGCAATAATGTCTCTCTTCTGTTTTCTTCCCTTAGATGGAAATGCGGCCTCAATGCAGCTGTGAGACGCGAGACGCGGCCGGATGGAAGATAGATGCTACTGCAATTTTTGACAGAAGGTAAGTGATGGTTTAAGGAAAAGCGCAAAGTATGGTCAAAGCGCAACTTTAAACTGACTGTTTTTACGATGTCTAACCTTGTCTTCTGTTTTTCCTTGCAGGCACTGCTGTCGACGATGGAGCATGTCGTGCGGTGGTGCCAAGATGAAGATTTCGGCGTTCCGGAAAGTGTAAAGATGAATACTTGGTTTGCCGAAGAGATGTACAGGTAAGAACAGCTTCCCCCAGTTGCTAAGTATGCTGGCAGGAAGCAGGATGTCCAGGAAGCAGGATCTTCAAAGGTAAGTCTGACCTCAGGCAATGGTGAGCGTTATGCTGCTTGCAAGTGCAGAATAACGCGAAGCGTCTGTCTTGAGGATCGGGGCAGTTTATATAGCTGAGATAGTGGGCACGCCCATTAGGGCCGGTTTACAAGCCACACCCTGCCACTCCCAGAGAGTGAGAATGTGCAAAGGCAATCCATTAGCAGCCACACCCAAGAATACAGTTGGGGCTGCTTAATGGATGGAATGTTCAAGGTTAATGCATCCTGCTTAATAGATGGAATGTTCAAGATGAATGCATCTGAAGTGCTTTGTCCATAATAAAAGCTTTTTGGTGATAAATGGATGTTCTTGTTTACTTTTGTTCATGAGCCTGGCGCCAAAGACACCAGGACAGTGCCCACCCAGGTCTCCTGTGCACGCGACCCCTGCATGCCTGCGCCCCTGACTTCATGACCATGACAATCTGTCATATAAGTCGGGGCGAGGGCTGTGCTGGAAAGGCTGAAGAGCATGGTGGACAATTGGGTTGTGGTCCCCCAGTCGGTTCAAAGGAAGAAGGAGGTGGGGGTTTCCCAGGAACTTCAGTTACAAAGGGTACCGCAGGGAAGGGAAAGGGGAGACAGTGCTGAATCCCAAGCAAAGCACAAAGATATCACAAAGGGGATGAAGGTAAAGTGTGCTCCGAAAGCCTCCGATTTTGAAGTAATGCTTACACAAATTTTCATGAGGGGCACAATATGGAAGCTGTTGCCAGACAGGATAAGGAGGGTATGGAAGGGAATGTGGAGGAAAGGTTAAGATCCACCCACGGGTGGCCAGACTTTCTGAATGCAGCTGATGACGCATGGCTGAGAATGAAAAAAGCAGTGTCAGTAAAGGAGTGGGAGGAGGGAGGACACACGGAGGGGCAGGAATGTGAGGTACTAGCACCAGTGCCTGTGGGGGTTGGTGTGGGTGATGCAGAACGCTGTGGGGGTGGCTCTATGTATTTCCGAGAAAGGGGAGAAAGAGGGGGGAGACACGGGCTGACTGGGTACAACAGAGGAGGCAACTGTGTGCAAAAGAGGGGAGAGAGGACATTTGGAAAAAAAACGATGCAATGACTGATTTGGCAAACAGGGTCCTGACAGAATGGGGGGAGGCATGTCCAGACAAAGGGGCAGTACATGAACTGGATTTCAGAAGCACGGGTGACTGTGTAGTGTGCACCTTAGACGGGGCAGTGAACAAAATGCCATTGCAAGGTGTGGTGTCAGGCGAATACATCTCAGAGATTGTCAAATCACAACAGAACGATTTCAGGACATGTGCACCAGAAAAGAACATTGACAGGCCCACATATGAAGTTGGTGGTCAGTGTCACCGTGACTTAAAATTGTTTGGGGGGAAAGAGCACAGTATGGTGAGTTACAATCAGTGGTGTTGACTCTAGGAAGAAAGAAGATAACTGCATCTGAGCGAGAGTGGTCTGTGGCACCTCACAATGACCTACATATACAAATAATGGCATCCATAGAAGATAAGGAGTGTCATGTGATGGATGGCTTGAAGTGGTGGAGATTATCCTACAGAAGAGCAAGAAGGAGGATCAAAGGAAATGTGAGTGGCTCATGGCCATTTGGAAAGGGGAAGATGAAGAAATTATGCAGCATATCAATGCATAGAAAGGGCAAGACAATGCATTTCATTGCCTGACAGAGATGGCCTGGTGGCCCATGGCAAAAGAAGGCTGGCTGGAGCACATGGACATTTGTGTGGCTCATTGAAATTAAAAACAGAAAGAGGAGCCAAAGAAGGAGCAGTTCAAAGATGTGAATGTGAAAGGCACACAGTGGGAAGACTGGCTGTCATTTGTTCTCCATGGACTGCTTTGAGAGTGGTCAGCGACCAGGTATTCACCATGCAAGATGCTACAAGGGAAAAATATGACAAGCACTGACAAGTTGCTGCTGACACTGACTGCGGGTGCACCTAGGGACTGGGAGGTACTGGAGGGTTACTATATATTGGAAGGTAAGGGAGAGATTGACTTTGACTTGGACAGTGCAAACACACATAACAGACACATGAATGCGGTGTTGCTGAATGTGAGAGTGACAGGGATGCTCAGAGCTAGAAATGGCGGGACATGTAGTGATGATTGTTTTTGGTGTTTTATATGCACCATAGATTATGGCTGATGCTAATAGGTGGGGTGTTTATGCAATACAGTACAGTGAATGGATTTAAATGAGTAAAGACATAAATAAGCTGTCTTAGTTTGATAATGTTTTTTTATTTTCTTGCTTCCTTATTGAGTAAGAATTGTTTTATTGCAATATGCTTATATAGAAGTAGTGCAAGGGTATTGGTCAGCGATTCATAGATAAAATGAGAAAAGAGGGAAAAGGTGGGCACATGTTATCTGGTACATTTCTGATTCTGCACTTTCTTTTGGTTTGAGATACATCACATCTGAAGCAGGAAGACTGGCCTACTGATTTGGCATACAGACTGGCCTGACAACTAACAGCCATGAAAGCAGATGTCGCAGAGCACAGCCCAGCCAAGCTGTGGAATGCCATAGGCCTCGCAGATGGGCATGAACAGCCCTCCCTCGAGAATGTACACAGTGATGAAGCTGCTGGCGCAAGTCCCAAGGTTGCTTCAGGCTGCCATACAAAGGCATTATGCTGTTACGAAATATGTTTTCTCTCCCCCTCTTCGGAGAAATTACCCGTTGTTATGATACGTACGGCTAATGGGAGGAGAATAATATGTAGCTTTTGCATTGTACATAAGTATGAGCCAGGCCTCGGAGGGCCAGAGACGAATTCAGCCATCCAGAGCCTGGTTTGTGTGTTAACATTACAGTAGTTTTCACCCAACTTCTGGCCTTTTGTATTATTTGTGTCCAAGTGCCAAGTGCCTGGAATGCCTGAGACGGTGTGAGGGAGCTAGATAAGCACAGGTATCGTGGGGAGCAGGACAAACTTGTAATACTAAGTTTCTACAGTATACTAAAAAAGTCAAATAGAGATCACCATGGGATAATGATATGAGGTCAGAGTGGTCCATGGTGTCTTTCCGCTCCAATGTCAGTTGGTTCCGTGCTCTTGCACCCTGTACTGAAGAGTCCCGATACCCATTTTTTTCTTTTTTGAACACAGTGATTTTTAGGAGGCTGTGTGATTTTAATCTGAGCTGGTTATTTGAAAATTATCTTTCAAATTTCTTTCTCAATAATGCAGGGCTAAGGCTGTTGGAGTCCCTGTGCACAATCCACAGGCTCCTGTACAAGACATAGGCAGCCATGCAAAGAACTCAGTCTTGTGGTGATATGATCAAAGCTTGATGTCTGGAGAGATTCTGTACATTGTGCAGATGATTTAAGGCAGACTTTGGGAGACTCAGGTAGGTAGTGTTGGCATATTCAAGGTGTGACATCAACCAAAATGTGTACTGCCTGTACAAGAGATACAAATGTCGAGTATAGAATAATGTGACATCGCACTCTCAGATTTAGAGCCTAGACAAACTAAAGCTCCCAAGGGATAGTCCATCCCAGACAGCAACAGGCACTTCTGCATCACCCTGAGAATGGATTTGGCTGGGAACAAATATGCTGCTGGTGTGAGGAGCAGGAATGGGATAAGGGAACCCAGGTGAAATGCTAAAGTTTCCAAGGGAGAATGGCAGTGACTCCAAGCAGAAAACCTCACTATTCTGGAGGAGAATCCACCTACTGCAAACCACACAGAACACAGGTGAGCTCCACTGTCAAGGATAACCCTTTCTTAAGTGAACACTGAACTGAAATATTTGTTTTAATAATTATTTGCATTTGAATTTATTTGAAGAATAAGGGATGTCAATTTTGCTCAGAAATTACTTATGAGGGTGAAAGAATTAGCACATATGCCATGGACAAAAACTAAACAAACAATGCGTATTTAAGAAAACAGTTGACCTACAAAGGTAACATTAACCTATGGGGGCAAGTGCTTCAATTTAAAGAGGAGTCCTAATTAAACATACAAAGTAACATTATTAAGCGTCACTGTTGGCAGTGGTGAGGTCAGGTAGGACGGATGGGGGAGACGCCAGGGGGAGCTCCCTCTTTAGCAAGTAAGTGAAGTGTATGCTGTGCTTTGAACAGATCTACAGTAGGGCTGGCTTTAATTGTATTGGGCAGCGGGTTCCAGTGAGGCGAGGCATGTACGAAAAAAGAGCAGAAACAAGGGACACAGAGACCAACCCCTGATGGACTAGGTGGTCAGGTGACAAAAGACAAGAGTGTGTGTCATCCCTTCTGGTTTTTGGCTTCACTTTTTGTCTGAAACTTCACTGCCAGTGGTCATCTTGTATTGGTGACATCAATTCCTGAATCCTTAACTCTTATTAAATGTTACTTTCCACGAAAGTCTGAGGTAAAAACCAACCCCTCCGTTATCTTATTTAACTCTTATTTAAAAAAGATTTTCAGCTAATCGATAGTTGAAAACACATAATGCCTCATCACAAGTTTGGCGGTAACCCGGCGGTATTACCGCCTGTGCTAATAGCGTTACCGGCAACCGGTCCAGCGCTATTAGCGCCCGATCAAGGGTTGGGCCATAACTGTAATTCCCCATTCCCTATTAGGTCCATTGGGGGTAAATGCTGCCAGACTCGTGATTGGGCAGATGCTTAATTGCAGCGGTAATAGCGTTAATGATGCATTTAAGGGTTACCACCCAACTCGTGATGACCCCTGTTTTACAAGGGGTTCAGATTACTAGCTATAAAAGTACATTTGCAAATGGTAAAAGTGCCAAGGGCTAAGGTTATTATGAAACATTCAAATGAACGATTTAAGTACATTCGACTACGAATCAGTCCTGAACTCATATTACAACTCTATTTCGCAAGACTCACTTTAGTTATAGAATTGATGGAAGCTATCCAATATTTAAAGTGGGAGTTATTGTGTAGCGTTGTAGTGTCAGTTAAGGTGCGATTTGTAGTTTGTTTGTTTATGGTACAGAAGTAGTTCATTCAGACTTCTGAACCGGACAGGGTCGAATCAGCATTCATTCTTTCAAAATTGATCAATTGAGTACTATTGAATTGTGTAATAATAGTACCTAATATTACAGTGCTAACACCATAACACACACTGCTTGTTGCGCATTTGTTTACATTAACTTTTAAACATATATGAAGGACAACATTACAGTGGATTCATGGGTACCCCATTATTCATGTGATGATTTTTATAATGGATTTGAGGAACCAAAAAGTATTTCTAAATTTCCACTGGGTAAATCACAGATTATAGCAGAACAGATAAAATAATTGGCATATATCATTATCATACATTGTTTCTTACCTTATTGCACGCCCAAATGAGGAGAAAAGTGGGCACGTTGGGATGTCAGCTGGTTTTGAAAAGGCCCAATAATAGGAGGCAAAGGCACCAGCAAGGGTACATTGACCCAATGCAATTGCAAAATTGACCAGCCAAAGAAAGACAAACACATTGCAAAGCTGAAAGACGATGATGTATCTGTGGTACAGGCTTTCTCCGCCATAGAACGCAAATGTACACTGAGCACCTGGGCATAACTTGGTCACGTTGGTCGTATTAAACGTCTGCACAAAAAGAAGTTAATGAAAAAAAAGTCACCTGCATCACAGACAAAAGAAGTCAGATGGCAACATATATATGTTTTACCTTATCCTATGTCCTAAACATAGCAATACAAGGTTGTCTTCACTATAGAAGGAACAAGCATACTTGTTAAGTTCACTATACTCGGTACTCAGAGACCATGAAGTACACATTGGATAACACCGACTTAGTTTACGCAATCCTTAACATCTGTCTTCCAATGAACAATGTTATGTATGCATGTGGTTTATTAGAGAGCAAGCCATAAGGAGAAAAAGATTTGCAAGAGGAGAGAGGCCCAGGTATTCATGTGTAGATGGGTAGGAGTGCCGGGACATCCCAGGATTCCCGCATATGGCAATCCCCACTATAGGCAGAATTTCTAATCTGTTATTGTTGCACAGGGCTCTACACCCAAACCTGCACAGAGGCTGGAAGGGCAGACAGATGAAAGCAAAGGCTCCCTCAGTCTGGGAAGAAAACAAGAGATGAATCCGAAGATCACTGCTTTCAACATCCTGCAGCGGTCGGATAATGGAGGAGAGATTCCTGTGATCCCAGACTTGGAGAATTGTTAGGAGGAGGACCTTGCAATGCGAGTGGCGGCTTCCTCCAGCATCTAGATAGACTGACTGTGACCCATCAGGCCCTTGAAAATTACCTCATGAAGCGTGCTGCCTTCAGTGCTGCCTTCAACGCACTTGCTGGGCTCTTGAAGCTGTTCACAGAAGGGTTTACTACAGAGAAAGTGGTTCCAGACTATGAGATCAGTAGGAAGAGGACTTAACCTGAAGCTGCACCCAAGCTACTGATTTATTTATTTATTTATTTTGCAAGATGTTTAGCACGCCTAACCCGGAGGCGGGTGAGGTTGGAAAATAGACAAATCGAAAGCCAGCCTCCATAATGACCAGATTGCTTCCATGTCGATGGAACATGAGGATATGGTAATAAGATACAATAATGTGTAAACACATTGAATGATAGAAATATTAAGTGTATAGCAATACGGCTATGGAGAGAGGTCATTTAGATGGTGATAGGCAGAGGATAACATCAGGGATGGAAACACACACAGGGTGGGGAAGGCCCGGTCGATGAACTTGTCTTTAAAGAGATGCTTATAAGCCCCTTCTTAAATTACATTGACATACAAAAACCTTATGTTGGCTAGGGTAAGTATAGGGTTAGGTTTATGGTTAGGGTTATTATTAATGTTAGGGATAATCTAATAAATAAGTACATATGTACAGTTTCATTTATATGAATGTATGATGTGTTTTCATGGATGATACATGTTGGATGATTTCCCATCCACAGCGGGGATGCTTTTGATTGAGACTTTCTAGAGGGGACACATCGTATGAGAGTCCAAAATTGCCCCTGACACATTCCCAACTGAACTGCTTGTGGAGCCTTGACTTATGCAAAATCCAAAAGGTCATGTTGTCTCTTCCGTCCTTTGATCTGTCCCCATGGACTTTCAGTGAGGATTTGGGAGAAGAGTGCTGTGGGCAGAGGGTATTGGGGGGGAGGGGGTCAAGGGGTAATGCCACCCTGATGTTTAGTGGCCACCATATACCTTTTCATTCTCTTTCAGCATTCCACTTTAAAAATAATATACCCCATAATAACTAAAGCCAAATTAGTGTACATTTTCGCAAGCACAACTGTACAATATGGCAACCGCATCAGGAACCCCTCGCTATATCAAGAGTGCTCCCCAGAAGTGGCCCTTTGATGCATACAAAGCTTTATAAATCGCAATTGAATGTATTGTTTATGGAGTCCCACCCCCACAGACTCTAGCACTAAAAACACAATTGCTCTGTGAGTGAGTGAGTGCTGAAATCCATTTCCCACATTCAATACAAACTCCATTGTGGTGTGCTTCTATTATTAGGTGTTACCCTGAGAAAAGAGCATGTTACCAATGACAGAAATGCTTCAAACCTACCTCAGGATCACAGGTCATATTTGCATACTTGCACAGGGTTTGATTGGCCATTACTTTGTACACAGAGTCCCCTGATGTTGCTAGGAATCTGAATTCGCAATGTTAAGGTAGAAGTAACGATTTGGATTAAAAGTCTTTGCTGTGCAGAGTGCATTCATTGCATACATTAAAATATCAAGGGTCTGATTCATGGAAATGTTTTATAATGGCGCAATGCCATAGGAAAACGTTCCATACATCAGGCCCTAGATTTCATAACATCTCTGGTCAACAGGTAACCATGTAGCCTATGGAAACAGTACAAAGAAATGCATAAAGAAACCCGATACATTCCTAACACCACAAATGATGAAAAAGGTTGAAATACATGACTATAGCACCATCTTCAAGGCGGGGAGGTTACAAGTGACAGGCACTTTCTTAATAGTATCAACATAATGTGGCGATCAATTGGTAACTTTTATTCGCACTATTTTATAAGATGGGATACCTTATTTTCCTTTTTCTGACATTGGACATTTCTTGTTAAAAATGAATTTTCTGGGTCTTTGTTTTTTGTTCTTGTATTCTAAGCAGTGTTCAATAACCGTAAGGACCAGGAGAGGAAGAACGCGTGTTTTCTTAGCTTGAGCGTGTAAACTAGACCCCACAGCCCTCCTTAAAAGGGCCTCTATTCTTGGCTCTATTTTGCCCGCTCCAGCAATCCCCATCAATTGCCAGAGAAACTTAGGGCCTGATTCATGGACATTTTTGCACGGTTCAAAGTGATTTTGCACGGCTGAAAATTGACTTGCATGGCCAACACAAACCCTGATTCATGGACTTGTGAAAAGTGTTTTTTTTTTTTTTCAGGGCAAAGTCTTTGGGCCACATCACGACTTTGGCGGTAACCCTTAAATCCGGGGGTCGCGCTATTACCGCCGGATTTAAGGGTCCGGCAAATCAGGACTTCTGCGGATTTCGCCCCAGCTCTTGGCTGGGGGAAAATCTGCCGAAAAATTCACGCTATTACCGCCGGCGGGAAATCTGAATTTTCCCCATTGAGCCCAATGGGGAATGGGGCATTCCCTAATGGGCTCAATGGGGAATGGGCCAAACTCGTGATCCGGCGCTAATAGCGCCGGGGAGTTCGGCGGTAGGGCTAATACCGCTGGCGTTACCGCCAAAGTCATGATCAGGCCCTTCAGTACAAAGTCATTTTTGCAGTGCAAAATGAACTTTGTACTGACTTTGCATTGCAAAAATACACTTTGCACAGTTCCATGAATCATATTTTTTGTTGGGAGTGCAAAGTCACTTTGAACTGTGCAAAAAATGCCATGAATCAGGCCGTTAGAGTGAAGCTCCCCAACTTCAATTAACATTTTTTGTCAGCATGGCCCAAGGAAATTTGCCATTTGGAAGTCATCCACAGCCTGCAAACCATTTGTTACATGTAGATACGAAAGTGCGGAAAGAGAAAAAGTCATGTGAAGTTCATTCATCAGATTAAAAAACCGTTCGACATTCTTGTAATTCTAATCACAGCTGTCCAGTAGGGCTCATTAAAGACCTCTTTTCCCTAATTGAAAAGTGAAAAACACCTTATCGAAAGTAACCAGCAGAGCAAGGCATGCTGTGGGATGGATTGGTAAACCATGTTTTAATTTTCAGGCCGTGCTTGTTCGGCGGGCGAGAGCCGGGTAGAACACATGACAGTTGCACACCCACAATCGCTTCTGAGAATCGGTCCCAAGGTTCGGATGAACATAAAAATAAGACCAGGGCTAATGTGATGCAGTCAAAGCCAGGGACGTCATTTCACCAAAATGCCAGGGGTAGCGGAAGTGACATCACACGACCCTTGACCCATGATAACATCACAGGGAGTGATGTCATTTGACCCCATCCCAAAGTGATATCGCGGGAAGCAATGAAACACAACCTTTCACCCGTTGACAAAACAGGAAGTGGAATCACATAGCATTGTACACTACGAAAAATATGGTTACGATATCACTATAATGTGATGTACATTTCATACCTGAATGGATCGCCATGTGTATCGTTAAGATCAGTGTCTATAGGCCCATATTAGCAAATTACTGTGATTGCAAGCAGACATCCATGACCAAATGATAATGATGTGTTATTATATAGCACTTAAGCTTAAGCGCTTTACATAGAAGAAATATACACCCAATATCACCCAACCTGTGTTGGTACCCATTTATCGACCTCAGAAGGATGAAAGGCTGAGTTGAGGCGTTTGAGAACAGACTAAATCAGTGACTCACCCCTGAAGTGTGCCTGAAATAAACATTTAATTAGTCTAACAATTATTGTATAGAATTCCAGAAACAATAAATCTAATATTGGACCAACGGAACAGGGAATAGCTAATCACAACATTTATTTATTTATCAATATCAATAAATGTACTATTGGTTGATTTCTAAAAACCTTTATTTTCATATCAAAATTTCATGAAATATAAAATCAAACATTTTATCAAAAACAACTATCTGCATCACACATTCATACTGATTCACTCCTACCACTCTTTCAACTTCCTACTTTGTTATCACAACACATAAGTCTTGTTGTCTCATGGCCACCTTCCTGGATGGCCTCCGGTTACTTGTTTACACAGTGATCAACAAAAGTCCTCTATCAGATTCTGTGATGGTACTGCCTGCGTGTTCTTAATCACACAGACTTATGTCTACACGTGTTTCGGTTGTCTTTTCGGGACATCCCCATTCATGGCCCCTTGGATCTTGCAACCTTCTTTAGGACAGAAAATCGGGAGTTGCCTTATTCCCGTAAACATCAAGTAGGGTGAGTATCACCACCTAAAATACAATACAGAATATCAACATATCTAGCTAAAATATCAATTCATCAGTCATCTATTCCAATTCATTAACAAGCTATTCCCTCTTATTTAGATCTCAGTAAATGAGTAGCGAAATGATTCTAATCAGTAATCATTGTATCAATATATATGAATGATAAGCTTGATGACACCCATTTTATTGATAATCGGATAAATCCTATCTACATCCCAGCATGATGGCCACTATACTTTGTCCACATTAAAGATGCAAATAAACCCGATCATTAACATGTTTTTGTTCATGTACTTACTCGAATTGGTTATGTTGCTATATTCACAAATCAGATGTATTCATGAATTAATGTACTTTCTGCGGGCTTATACACGAGGGGTTCTTCGTATTTGGATCCGGCAAGAGAGATGCTCCTGTAGGGCAGAGAAAACAGGAGTGGAAAAACGTGTAAACCTGGCGGTGACGTCAGGAATCACAGGGCTATTAATTATTAAAAGGGCAACGTACTTACAACAGATGGAGCGTTGGGTGTACAGAGAATTATTTCTATCTGCAGCCACCAGATAAAACTCTGATACTGATCTTACAGCGGGATCTGCAAAATAAATTGCGGAAAAAACTAGAAAAAAATAGAAATTGACCTTTTTGTTACGCCCTTTCAACATTTCGCTGTTTTAGCCCACTCCCTCTCATTTTTCAAAAGCCCTCCTATTAGCTTGCAGTTGCAGTATTTAAAAGCCAAAGTCCAGTGCTTCAGGTTATCCAGTACAGGGCACCCTCCCTCTCTTTACTATTTCCCTTGTTTCTACCTGAGCTGCCGTCAGGCCATTCCACTTACCTTTTCCCTTCTCTCTCACAAGCCCGTCTGCAAAGCCGTATCACGTCTGTCTTCCAGTGCTAATTCCTTGGGTCTCGCGCGTGTTTAAATACTCGTACATGCATCGAGCAAGAAAGAGGACTAACTCTCTACTGACGAGTGTAAACACTAAAAAAGGACTGTTTGCCATTTGCAACGGATCACCCATTAGTGTGTGATAAGAGCTCCCCATTCCACTGAAAGATTGAGGCCATTCCTTACCGTATCTAAACGGTATATCCAACGTTGTTCCATTTTGTGATGCTGGGTGGATATATCTCCTCCTCTTTTTTGGATTTTTAAAGTTTGTAACACGAACCACCTCAGATCCGTGTCTTTATGTTGTTTGAGGTTAAAATGATCCACCAAAGGTTTCTCCGCTACCTTATTTCGAATGCAACTGCGGTGTTCTCTTATGCGCTGTCTGATCTCTCTTGTGGTTTTACCCACATAGAGGAGATTGCAAGGACATCTAATAATGTAAATCACATTTTTGGTGCGACAATTCGTATGTGTATTCATCTTCCATTTAATCGCCCCATGATTGAACTCCTCTCTTGTCTCTGATAAGGGGCAAGACACACAATTCCCACATTTATGGTGGCCTCTAACAGGGGGAAGACCCCATTGATTCAATATAGTTTGTTCCACACTTAAGTCTCTATATGTGTGTACCAGTCGTTGTCTCAGATTTTGATTCTTTTTAAAGGCAAAGATGGGTTTCTTTGACAAACTTCCTGGTTGTTTTATTGTATCCCAATTTCTATTCACAATTCTTTTAATCTCGTTACTTACTGGATTAAACGTTGTGACACAGACTAGTCTCTCCTGTTTCTTTTTCTCTTTGGGAACCAGACATTCATCTCTGTTGCTATTCAGTGCTCTTTTCAAGTTATCCTTCACTAGTTTTTTTGGATATCCTCTATTCAGTAACCTGCCTTTTAGATCTTCTGCATGTTTTTTATATTAGGTTATTTCGGTGCAGAACTGGAGAAATTGTTCCTAGATAACAAAAACATAAAAGATGCAAAGAAACTGTTAGAAGACCTGGAAATAGAAATAAAGAAATTCAAACAATTGAATTTGGATCGCAAAATTATAAAATTACAGAAAGATGTTTCCAATTATAGAGAAGAAAGAACCTATCCATATTTGAGAGAGGGGTTCTTCACTGATCTGGCAAAAGCACAATCCAACAGAAGGAACAATCGATATGTATCCTTTTCCAATACCTCTGGATCCTCCAGTGGTTCAGATACCTCCCTTAACAACCAAACGGGTCCCAATTTAGGGGGGAGAGCAGGTCCCGCAAACCAGCGGGGTTTTCCCAGAGGCAACCAAAGGGGGCGACCAAGACAGGGACCAGGACTGCGTACCAGGCAGTGGTACATGAACCAGTAAGCCAGGAACAAATACCGGTCTTTAATCTATCTACAAAGACCCTAAGTGGGATAGAACTCAGCTTGCTGTCTAGAGGTCTCTCGTTTGTGCCCGCCACAAGAGCAGACAGTTTTGATACGGAAGTGGAATTACATAAATTCTTCCGTAACATACGATTAAAACACTATTTTGAGATCTTTCTGCCAAGCCAAAAGAAAGATAATCAATCCTCCAATCAGGTGGAAAGTGTACCCAACATGACGGGATCGAAAACTAAGTCAACTTTCAATCCCCCCATGCATGCCTGTCCTCCCGAGATTGTTACCTTTGAGAATCAGGTTACAAAAGAAGTTTTAAAAGCCATCAAAACTAGGAATTATACTCCAGATAATTTGAGTTCCAATGAGAGAGAGGCTTTGAAAGTTTTATGTGACCGAAGAGATATCACAATTAAACCCGCGGATAAGGGGGGTGGGATTGTAATTATGTCAACAGAAGATTATGAAAAAGAATGTATCCGCTGATTAAGCGATGAGGAGTCTTATCAAAAACTTTTGTTAGATCCAACTCCAAGACTAGAAGAAGAAATAAAAAGTTTGACAAACCATGCAGAAAGGGAAAAGTGGATAAGTAGCCAAGAAGGCTGCTTCCTGAGAAAAAGTCACCCTAGAAAGGCGGCTTTTTACACTCTCCCCAAAATTCACAAAAGGATGATCAATCCACCGGGCAGACCCATAGTGGCTGCAATAGATTCTCTCCTAGAACCACTCTCGGTGTACGTAGAATTTTTTCTTAAACCTTTTGTGGCACAAATGCCATCATACATGAAAGATTCAGGTGATATGATCAGAATAACCCAAAATCAGACTATAGAGGCCAATGATATTCTGGTCACAATGGACGTGTAGAGCCCCTTTATACTTCAATTCCTCAGACAGAATGTCTGGAGGTGTTGGGTACAATCCTGAATAAAAGAACAGAACCACATACTCCACCTACAGAGTTTATACAAGAATGTGCACGTATCGCAATGACTGAAAATTTCTTTCTGTTTAAACAAAATCTCTTTGAACAGAAAAAGGGAGTCAGTATGGGGGCAACATTCGCCCCAGATGTAGCGAATTTATTCATGGCCGAGTATGAAGACAAATATATTCTAGCCGAACAGAGCCTGCTTAAACAACAAGGGAATCTGTATCTTGGCCTTCGGGCCTGGTACAGATACATTGATGACGTATTCATGATATGGAGGGGAACAAGCGAAACATTAAATCAATTTCACTAATGGCTAAATACATGTGATAATAACATCAAATTCACGATGGAATGGCATATCACTCAGGTAAGCTTTTTAGATCTACTCATTAAAAAATGAGACCAGCGGTTGGTGACAACTCTTTTCCGAAAAAATACTGATAAGAATACGCTGCTGCATTATTTTAGTTTTCATCCGGCAGACCTCCGTCAGAACTTACCCTACGGGCAGTTCCTACGGATACGGAGAAACTGCACCGAAATAACCGAATATAAAAAACATGCAGAAGATCTAAAAGGCAGGTTACTGAATAGAGGATATCCAAAACAACTAGTGAAGGATAACTTGAAAAGAGCATTGAATAGCAACAGAGATGAATGTCTGGTTCCCAAAGAGAAAAAGAAACAGGAGAGACTAGTCTGTGTCACAACGTTTAATCCAGTAAGTAACCAGATTAAAAGAATTGTGAATAGAAATTGGGATACAATAAAACAACCAGGAAGTTTGTCAAAGAAACCCATCTTTGCCTTTAAAAAGAATCAAAATCTGAGACAACGACTGGTACACACACATATAGAGACTTAAGTGTGGAACAAACTATATTGAATCAATGGGGTCTTCCCCCTGTTAGAGGCCACCATAAATGTGGAAATTGTGTGTCTTGCCCCTTATCAGAGACAAGAGAGGAGTTCAATCATGGGGCGATTAAATGGAAGATGAATACACATACGAATTGTCGCACCAAAAATGTGATTTACATTATTAGATGTCCTTGCAATCTCCTCTATGTGGGTAAAACCACAAGAGAGATCAGACAGCGCATAGGAGAACACTGCAGTTGCATTCGAAATAAGGTAGCGGAGAAACCTCTGGTGGATCATTTTAACCTCAGACAACATAAAGACACGGATCTGAGGTGGTTCGTGTTACAAACTTTAAAAATCCAAAAAAGAGGAGGAGATATATCCACCCAGCTTCACAAAATGGAACAACGTTTGATATACCGTTTAGATACGGTAAGGAATGGCCTCAATCTTTCAGTGGAATGGGGAGCTCTTATCACACACTAATGGGTGATCCGTTGCAAATGGCAAACAGTCCTTTTTTAGTGTTTACACTCGTCAGTAGAGAGTTAGTCCTCTTTCTTGCTCGATGCATGTACAAGTATTTAAACACGCGCGAGACCCAAGGAATTAGCACTGGAAGACAGACGCGATACGGCTTTGCAGACGGGCTTGTGAGAGAGAAGGGAAAAGGTAAGTGGAATGGCCTGACGGCAGCTCAGGTAGAAACGAGGGAAATAGTAAAGAGAGGTAGGGTGCCCTGTACTGGATAACATGAAGCACTGGACTTTGGCTTTTAAATACTGCAACTGCAAGCTAATAGGAGGGCTTTTGAAAAATGAGAGGGAGTGGGCTAAAACAGCGAAATGTTGAAAGGGCGTAACAAAAAGGTCAATTTCTAGTTTTTTCTAATTTTTTTCCGCAATTTATTTTGCAGATCCCCCTGTAAGATCAGTATCAGAGTTATATCTGGTGGCTGCAGATAGAAATAATTCTCTGTACACCCAACGCTCCATCTGTTGTAAGTACGTTGCCCTTTTAATAATTAACAGCCCTGTGATTCCTGAGGTCACCGCCAGGTTTACACATTTTTCCACTCCTGTTTTCCCTGCCCTACAGGAGCATCTCTCTTGCCGGATCCAAATACGAAGAACCCCTCGTGTATAAGCCCGCAGAAAGTACATTAATTCATGAATACATCTGATTTGTGAATATAGCAACATAACCAATTCGAGTAAGTACATGAACAAAAACATGTTAATGATCGGGTTTATTTGCATCTTTAATGTGGACAAAGTATAGTGGCCATCATGCTGGGATGTAGATAGGATTTATCCGATTATCAATAAAATGGGTGTCATCAAGCTTATCATTCATATATATTGATACAATGATTACTGATTAGAATCATTTCGCTACTCATTTACTGAGATCTAAATAAAATGGAATAGCTTGTTAATGAATTGGAATAGATGTCTGATGAATTGATATTTTAGCTAGATATGTTGATATTCTGTATTGTATTTTAGGTGGTGATACTCACCCTACTTGATGTTTACGGGAATAAGGCAACTCCCGATTTTCTGTCCTGAAGAAGGTTGCAAGATCCAAGGGGCCATGAATGGGGATGTCCCGAAAAGACAACCGAAACACGTGTAGACATAAGTCTGTGTGATTAAGAACACGCAGGCAGTACCATCACAGAATCTGATAGAGGACTTTTGTTGATCCCTGTGTAAACAAGTAACCGGAGGCCATCCAGGAAGGTGGCCATGAGACAACAAGACTTATGTGTTGTGATAACAAAGTAGGAAGTTGAAAGAGTGGCAGGAGTGAATCAGTATGAATGTGTGATGCAGATAGTTGTTTTTGATAAAATGTTTGATTTTATATTTTATGAAATTTTGATATGAAAATAAAGGTTTTTAGAAATCAACCAACAGTACATTTATTGATATTGATAAATAAATAAATGTTGTGATTAGCTATTGCCTGTTCCGTTGGTCCAATATTAGATTTATTGTTATATTACGCCTGGAGGACCAGGGACTTTAATCAGGCACCCCTTTTTGTGTTTAATAGAATTCCAGAAAAACATTTTTTTGGCATTCCTATTCTTTCTTATTTAGGTTCAGTGCTGAAAGTGTTAGACTTGTGGCGCTCATGTTCTTATTTTTCTTCTTTTTTTAAGGCGCCTGAACAAGAAAGCCAGCCACTCCAGAATTAAAGAGCCACATGGTACTGGCCACAGCCCAGGAGCTTGCATTGCATTGCAAAAAAAAAAGGAGGTCGCAAGGGAGACCACAGAGGTCGCACTTGCGACCTCTGGCGGCCCCCAAATGACGTGCCTGGTCAAAGCTATCAAGGGGAGTCACGAGCGCACTACTTATCCCACGCAGCTATCCCACTGCGTGTAAGCACAGAATACCATTAAAACAAGGAATTAGCATGCAAAATATTAAGAAGGAAAGTAACAAGATGCTCTCAACACACGTGTGAGCCTGCTCTGCTGCTCTACATTGTCTGGCTGCGGCTCCAATGGGTCATCCAGAATCAGTCTGCCCAGTCCCCTGGGTTTTAGGTGTTCTGCTAATCCAATCCATGACTTAGTGGCAATACGTTCTTGCCACAGGGATCAGTACATATTCCTAGATGGTGGCAGGGCCCATGCTCACCGCAGAATGCCAAGGGCACAGTCACTTTGTTATACGAAGAAGTGCCCTGACACTGGCAGTGCTCCCAAGTTTCCAAAGCAATCTCTCCAAGAGCCATTTGTGTGAAAGGTGTAAAGTGGCAGCTTGTGGACACCATTTAACGCAGATAAGACTAAGCCAGCGTAATCCTCAAAGGTGAATATTAGTCCAGAAGTGGTGGGATGTTGCGGTGCTGTATGAAATGAAGCACAGGAAAATTCAACACAACGGCTCCCTCACCAACTGACACGCGCCCCACATTCCATCCGCCCTGTGTTCCAACCATCATCACCCCACCCCAACATTCCATAACCAAAATTAAATCCCTGTGACGAGCCAACTCAATCATAAAGGTAAAACAGGCACAGTTAAGAGATATACCGCCTTTGCTTTTTGTGGTATTGTGGGCCAAGGGAAGGCTATGCTCTTAAGAGGGGTGTGAATGTGGTTCAGTAGCAACCCAAAGAGCGAAGTATAACAGTCCAAAATAAAGTAATGTGCAAGAAAGGTTCTATATTAGGTAATAATACCTTTGCAGTGTCTTGGCAGATCGACAACAGCAAACTAGGCTTCTATGTGCTATTCAGTGCGTCAATTCAGTTTGAAATGCAGAAGTCGCAGTCTTACATGAGGAAGCAGATGTCAAGGCGGTGTTGAACTGAAAATGACTGCAGATGGAAGCAGGCTCATATAATGCAGGTTGTGGATGTCACCGAGTTTGGGGTCGACGGACAAGGTTCAATGGTGGATAGTGCAGTCATGAACTAGTTCAAACTGCTGGCGTAACTGCAGTTCAATAGTAGTATGAGTGACAAATGCAGCTCTGGGGAGTTCTGTTGGTTCAAACTGGGTCAAGCCCACTTGAATCATGACTCCCAGCAGTCTGATAGCAAAGTTGCAGAAATCCTGCCTGTCTTGGCTCTCACTACTGTGAGTCACATTCCAAGGTCACTGGGACAAGATTAGTCCTTTTCTTGGGCTTCCCAGCACACTTTCATGGGTTCATCAGCACAGTGAGGTCCTGGGCAGCAGTGTGGCTAGCAGTGATGACTTTGGAACGGTCTGCTCTCCCAACAGGGTCCAACGAATTCTTCTTGAAGATTTGAAGTACAGAGATGATTCAAAGAAGTGGTGAGAGCCCCCTTCTTTTAAAGGCAAATGTTTACAGGTAATTGGACAAAAGCAAGCATGTTTTAACTGTCCAATCCCTGTCCTTGGAACAAGTGTCCTTTGCCATCTGACATCACACTTTGTACTGCAGGAAGCAGAGGGCACAGGAAGGAAAGGTAGAGGCAGGGAGACACGAGACAGTAGTATGTTCATACAGCTGTAAGGACCTCTCTCTTTCTACATTAACCCACCAATTCCCTTCTCAATAGGATCAAAGGCCCTTTCGATATACAGCGTCCAGGTGTGAGACTACTCCTGGTGAATGGGTGTGAATTTTTGATTCCTGTTCTTAGGACAGTTTCCTGTGGAGCAGCTGTCTCTCTGGAGAGGGTGTTACCTGCCATCACAAAGGAACAAAGAGAGGCAACCCCTGTGGCTACAGGCTTGCTGGCTGGAGGGAATAAACATAACAATTACAGAGCTAACCTGGGCTCATAGGGCTGACACATGTGTGATATCAATATGATGTTGCTTGGATAATTATGAGCAATGCTTGCCACTGTTATCTAAAATAAGATATGGCTTATATTTACAGTTTGATGTGCCATCATGCCATGTTACATGTATAGTTTAATGTGCCAAGACAGCATAGTTATGTAATTTTCAGATACGGCCACTGATGCAGCTGGGTACAGGTGTACACTTGCTTTTGGCATGGAGCTTTGCGAAAGGGGGCCTGGTTACCAGGTAAAACTTTCAGAGATCGAATTTCCTGCATCCTTTTCTTAGTTAGTAAACATTTTTAAAAAGCCAGGCCCTCCACACCATTTCCAGATGGCAATTCCTAAAAAAAAAACTTCCCATAGAAAACAAACAACCCCCCCTCCAGAATGTGAAACTATGTATTGATTGAACAGATTAGGTGTGTAAACAGTCATCCCATCTTCTTGGGGAAGTGAAAGTCTAGCATTGTGTCTGAGAACCACTCCACCCCCTGACAATCCACCAGCAGCGAGTGGCTCAAACCCACGTACAGGTTACGATACCTTTTCCAGACCTCAATATCTGGATGGATCATGCCTTTTCATGTGCACTTCACCACGCATACCTTGGATCACATGTCTGCCTATCAAACACCCCCACACCTGATATCCTTTTATTGCCTAAAAATCTCTCAGCTGACATTTGGTGCTAAACCTCGGATTGCATACTAGGACCCACTTTCAAACCACCGTCCCACAAATGTTGTTCTCTGTCAAATCCATCTTTGCAAAATGTTGGGCACTCTCCATCATCCAGATTAGATCTTGCCCATTGAGGTGCACTGAATTGACCAAACTCACACAGGTCGGGCATAGGACAGTGCCTATAACCCTGCCCTTAAGTAAGACAAAGAGGGGCACTTTCATAACCAAGTGGAGTGTGGTGCAATAGGCCTCAATACCTCTATCCACAGCAAACTCACTTTGAGAGACAGTGGATGCTACCCTTCAGCAGTCTATTTGCCCTTTCCACAAGCCCATTTGCTCTGGAAAGATGTAAAACTGTCCTGTAATGCCTGCTTTCCTGGGGAATGCCTACATCGCCTGAGACATAGGGCCTCATTACGACCCAGGCGGTAAGTTACCGCCTGGGCCGTGACTTTACCACCATGGCGTAAACTACGTTTACGCCATGGTGGTTGGCGGACTTACCGCCCCATTCCGACCTTGGCGGGGCGGTAAGTCCCCAATCCCCATTTACCCTTCCCCATTCCCATTTTTGCCCCATAGGGTATAATGGGGTTGGGGAAGGCGTTAATTACGCCACCCTAAATTACGGTGGCGTAATTAACTCCATGGTCCCTTAGCGCCATGGATTTTAACACCTGCTAAAAGCAGGTGTTAAAAGCGCCATGGCGCTAAGGGACCTCGTACTCAGGCGGTAAGGGTCGGCGCTGTTAACGCTGCCGTTAACCCCTTACCGCCTGGGTCGTAATGAGGCCCATAATCTGTACCACATTATCCATGACAATTTCTCAAGGAAAGCCTTTCTTATAAAACACTTCCTCAAGGGGCCGGAAGTATAGCTCAGGGTCAACGCGCTCGCCTTGGAAGCAAGACGACGCAGTTCGATCCCAGGGCCCATGCTTAGAAACCTCTAGGTATTAAGCGTGTTATAAATAACCAATTACAATTACAAGGAACTTAATCATTTCAAAGGTGAAGGTTTTGCTCACAGCCTTCCACTCAATCTACTTCAAAATATAATCTACCAGAAAAAACATAGATCTGGTCCCACAACCCAGCCCTTCAATCGGTCCCATGACAGTGGTGACTCCCTGCAAGCATTCCTCTTGTCACTAGAAACCCAGTCATGACATTCCCTAAGTAACCTGTCAGCGACCACATTCATTCCTGTCCACAAAACCTCTTGGTGCAGCCTCTATTCATGCCGTGGCATGCTAAGTGTCCCTCATGTGCCAGGCGTATCCTGCAGGTGGAATGTTTTCACCTGTCTCAATTTGCCATAGATAATACCTCAAACCATGTCCATCATTCACTCTACAATTAGTGTTCTAACTGGCCCACCCACTGGTAATTCCCTTCCTGACACATTTATGGGTGTTATTTTTAGCTCCAACTTGGCTCCAGATATCTTCTGAAATGGACGGCAAATCAATACTAGCTACTACAACCTCAAAACCTTTTCACTCTTTAGAGCAGTGTTAATAGGCAGTTGTGAAAGACAATCTGGCACTGCATGTTTCATCTCCTTCACATACATGGCCATTGCTCTATGCTTTGAGCTATGGACACAACATCTTCCAAATATACGTCCTTAGGCAAAGGTCAATCCTGAATGTTTATATTGCTTGTGCATTTTACTAACTGGTCCCTGATAAGTGATGATGTGATGTCTCCAATTGTGCAGGAATGGCTGGGGGCCGTAGGTCCAGCTACATAGATTTCTATGCTTGCAGTCTGCAGAGCGCAGTGCCAAAAGACTGGGGCGCAAAAGGTTGCGCACAAACGTGTGCTGTGCAGTGCCCCCTGCTTCTGGCACTGCACGCTGCAGACTGCAGATGGAGCACGGAATTCGGGAGCCCGGCGTCAGAGCCCGCAGCAGGTAAATGGGAGGTGGGCGCAGAGGGGTGTGCATATTGGCAAGGGGTTTGGGGGAGACACCAGACAAGGAAGTGGAGAGGGATGCGCACAAAAGTTTGCACCAGTGGGATGCAGCCATTTGTGATGTAATTTGCGGTACAACCTTTTGTGCCCGGCATGCAGACATAGAATTGATTTCTACTGGTTTATTTGGCCCTGTGGTGTTTTGGATGAACTTGTGGATCTCAAATAATAAGTATATTTTGGGGTCAATGTGATTTTGAAATGTATTCATGGAATTTGCGTATTCATCCAAATCCTCTGCGCCACCTTCTTCCTGCTCAGGTAGACCTTCAAAGATGTTGCGCCCCACAACACCTACGTTGTGTAGAGTAGATACTTTCCTGACTGTTGTAAATTATTCACTCCCTATGGCCACCAGGTATGTGTCAAAGGTCTGTTTCCATGTTAGCCATTGTATGAGGGGGATGTCCTGGTTCAGTTAAGAAGGGTGGGGGGAGGGGCTTGCTGGCAGTAGTCATTATATTTGTGCTGTATGTAGTCAATAGATTGTGGGGTACAGGCAGTGCTCCTTTTCCAGTCACCCTCTTTACTTATGATATTCATCTTGAAGCTTCTCAATTTACGTGATATAGGCAGTGCACTGTTGTAATTTAATCATATTCCCTCAAAGTCACATTTCTGTGACCCTGTGGTGCTAATTTCTACACACAAATGATTTGACCTCAGCAGTTCATGCTTTAATGAACGGACGCACCCTGGTTTTTTATTATTCGTAGCCCAGAAAACCATGGAGAATTGTCGTGTGCAGTCTAGTGTACTGCCAATATGGCCGCATGAGTCGTATATGCCGTAAGTAAGTTGCAACACAGCTTTTAGGTGAATTAAAATATACCAGAGGTCTGCTCGAAGAGGCAGAGCACGCTACGCGGTGCGACAGCGCCTGAGTTGGACTGGACCACCCTATACCCTCTGTTTCTTGGAGTTTGAGGAAGCTGGATGTTTGCTGCTCTTCAGCTCGACGCTAGTCGCCACTGTTGTTGAGGTGTGAGGTGCCGTAATAAATGAAGCATGGGAGCACGGGTAAGTTCAGCATTGCTTTATTAACCGTCCACCCATCAGTGGTCCCTCACCAACTGATATACTTCAGACATTCCACCCGCCCCCAAGTTCCATCCGCCACCACACTAACGTTCCGTAAACCCAACATGTGCCTGACAATATTGATGGAAGTGGTATGCAGCAGAAGACAGCAGGTTTATCCAGCAAGTGGGAGAACATTGGGTAGCAAGATGGCGTCCAAGGCATAGTTGGGTGGCGAGACAGACATGTTTACAATGAGTACAACGTTAAGATTGATTGAGTAGAATATGATAGGTGAGCAATGCTCACATAGGCAAATCGTGAGCCAGGCTCCGCAATGGCAATTAGACCCAGGTGGTGATTTAATCCACGTGATTTCAATATCCCCACTTTTCTATCTGTGAAATGGCCCTTTCTTTGCCAATCGTTCTTCTCTTTTAGCCTCTCTGTTGTTCGTCTATACTTTTTCAATATCTTGACATTTTGAAAGAGGCTATTGGATGTTTGCAATACACCAGTGTTGAACGTTACGAAATGTAGAAAGTATGGCACCTTGAATGTTGTTGGTTGGATAATTAAACTTAGTGGAGACCACTCCACTAAGGTTATAATTATAATGGGTGTTTATAACTCGCTTAATACCAAAGAGGTTTCTAAGCGCAGGGCCGGGATTCGAACCTGTGTTGCTCTGCGAGCCCGTTACCACTGAGCTATTCTACCCGATCCAATAGGATTGTTACCTATTTTATTTGAAAAGAGAGGAGTATTCTTTCAGAGCTGGTTAAAGGTTGGGTCTGATCTGATAAAATCTGAATTCACATGTTTACTTGGAGTTTTATATGCACTGCTTTCAGAGAGAGCTCTTCCAAATACATATGTGAATGTTTCTAGATACCATAATACAAGTCCGGATAAAGGGTATCCTATCCAAAGAGTATATTGAACCCAGTCTGTCATAGATCTTTCAACTTTGGATTAATTTTCAGAGCATTACAGTTCTCTGGATGCTTGAGGTGTGTGACAACCACAATATTGACCACCGAACCAATTCAAGTGTAAGCAGACGGGTATACACTTCTGGGATTATTAAGACACTCTCATGGCCTTTCTCCTTCTTTTGGTCACTGCATGGCAACATTGTGGGTATTTGTGTACCAGCCCATTCGTTTTGGCTATTAGGTGGCACTTAGGCACCACTTATAAGCCAAAAGTATTGCTGTGGAATAAGGCTAGGCAGGAGATGACATGTGAGAAGGGACACAGAGCCTGTGGGTGTTTTTTGGTTATTTATGCAACCAATGACTGCCCAGGGCCATGCTTTTCCGATGGCCATTCCCACCCACTACTAGGCCCTGGCCACGCAAAACACATTCTCCTGAGATCTCTTTGAGCTACCTCTATCAAGCAGTAAGATCAAACTTTGACTGACCAGTGTTATTTCTAAGCAGTCTGCTGAGAGTTAATCGCTTAATTGCAGCTTTAAATATGCTACTGGGCTAATACAAATGTTTAAGCAAGTGGGCCTTCAGCCACTTGATTCTCTTGCACTGAATTCCTGTTACAAATAAGCATTCACAAAACCAACAGTTTTGGCTTGTGACTATGTATTAGGCCTTTGCCGGTCACTTCTATCATATGTTAGATAATAACTCCATTCTCCAGCTCTTACCATTTGGTGGCTAGGTAGCACCATTATGACAGTGCCTGCCAAATGTCGATCTCATGCTTACCAAAAGTCAAATCCGTTGCTTTGCCAATGAGTGCCCATGTTGATATTTATCCCTATGGCCAATCCCACCCACTACCCGCCCTTGCCATCAAAAACACACATCCTCCTGAGATCTCTTTGAACTACCTCTATCAAGCAGTAACATCAAACCGTGGCTGACCAGTGTTTTCTTTTCTAAGCAGTCTGCTGAGAGTTACTGGCTTAATTGCAGCTGTATATATGCTACTGGCCTAACTAATAAACATGTTTAACAAAGTGTACCTTCAGCCACTTGATTTAGGTCTGTCCCTTGCACTGAAGTCTTCTTAAAAACCTGCATTGACAAAGCCAACCGTGTTGGCTTGTGCATTTGCCAGGCATTGCTATCATATGCCAGATTATCACATTATTTTCCAGCTGTTGCCATCCTATGGCCTGATAGCACTGTCATGGGACCGCCTGAATAATGTCTTTCTCGTGCCTACAAATAACTTTGCCAATGCTTGCCTTTGTGCAGTTTGCGACCGCTTACTTTTTATGTTGCATTCCCTTTTCCCCTTTGCATAGTGTAACTTCCCAGTGTGTTCTCTCATTGCGGCAGGATCCTCCAGTGGCCACGATGGGTAACATTTCCAAACCATGTTATGGCTGGGAACAGCCTCAAGCAAATCCCAAATTTATACTTTAAAGTTGTGAGTAGAGGGAATGAAGTGAACATGAATGCCACGCCTCTGTGGACAGAAACACAATTAATCATTAATAACAGGCGTTGTGATTCACTCTAAGGTACACATAGCATTTGGCAATATTTCTTGCAGTTTTCTAACATACTTTCCACGTATTTCAGGATACACTGCAGTCACGGCCCAATAGGAAATGCATATTGCGATCAGGATGAAGGTAATGATCGGGTAAAACAATGCTGACATGATGTATCCAATAGCCCTAAAAACAAAGAGAAACATCTATGATCAATGCAAACATGTAGAGAATCCATTTGAACTTTTTTTCATGTTGTTGATAACTTACACTAGCCCATAGCTTATTTTTACTTCACACTTAGGGCCTGATTCATGGAGCCTTTAGCGCGGTGCAAAGTGACTTTGAACTGGCAAGAAACACCCTGATTCACAGAGCGGTGCTAAGTGTATGCTAAATGGATCTAAATCACGGTGCAAAGAGTACTCTTGTAGTGCAAGGTGGCCTTGCACTGCAAAAATACACTTTGCACTGCACTGTGAATCAGGGTGTTTGTTGGCAGTGCAACGTCACTTTGCACCGTGCTAAAAGTTGCATGAATCAGGCCCTTAATTTCCTCTCACTCTGTGAAAAACCTGCACTCCTCAAATTACATATTTTTAATTACAGCTACTCACAAAAGAAAATATAATGGGCCTCATTACGACCCTGGCGGAACGGGTTAATGGGTGCCGCAAAAGGATGCAGACCCGTTAAACCCGTTCCGCCACATTACGAGGTCCCCTTGTGGGACACGGTAAGCACGCCTGGTAAAAAAAACAGGCGTGCTTAGCGGGCCCCGCGAGGGGAAGAGGGAGCAAAAAACGGGCCACTTGTAATCAGCCCGTTGTTTGCTCCCTCTCCCATTCCCATTCAGCCCTATGGGGGCTGCAATGGGAAAGGTCGGGTCCGGGTCCTTGGAGGGAGGAATTACTGGGCCTTCCGAACTCGGAATGGCCCGGTAATTCCTCTTTCTGGGAACCCGGACAGTAGCGGCAAGGCTACCACCGAGGTCATAATGAGGCCCAATGAGTTTTCTGATATTACTTATAGTTCTACAAGGCCCTGATTCAGGTTGGGCCCTAGTGCTGTGTGTGTGTGGGGGGGGGCGCAATCTAGGGGGCAGTAAGGGTGCTATAGCCCCGGGTCTTTTGGTTGTAGCCCCGGATGGGAGCTCAGGTGCTACAACCAAAATGCTAGCTAGCCCCGAGTCCCGCCATTACCGACATTAGCTTAGCCCCTGATCTTTTCTAGACCTAGCAACACCCCTGGCGCAAAGGCTAGCGAATGTGCTGCGTCAGCACTAGCGGATGGATTGGAGGAGGGGCGCTCCATGAAGGCATATTTTATACCTGCTGTACTACGGCAGGAATGAGGAATTTTCACACACAGTCCCCGTTATTCTACTTTGCAATAAAAAAAAATCAAAACAAAAGCCAGATGCATACGGTGCTCCTATTAACCAGAGGCGGACTGGGAACCAAAAGAGGCTCTGGAAACAATAGTCAAAGTGGCGCCATATTACCCATTTTCATCAAGCCCACGACTTTTCATATGAACACAGTTGGAAATAGAATAGGTTACTACACAAAAACAGGCCCAGGGTGCAGAGGCCGACATGGACATTTCCAGAGTTCGCTATCCACCCCTGCTGTTAACATATGTTTTACGGTGCAATTCAGTGTGGAAGTGTATAGAACACAACAAGGAACTTAACATCACCGAGAGATACTACGAAAGCTAGAGGCCATAAGCTCCCTTTAAGACAAAGGAGCGGGTGTCATACTATGGAAATTCACCTCTGAAAGCTGAAAACATTAACATGGCAACCATTACATGGCTCCCAAAAGCAACACACGAGATATGGCCTGTGCCCGGGAAAACAGTGCTACCCCACAGTGCTTGACTCCTATTGTGCTATTACTCACTTTACAATCACTGCACCTCCCACTGTCCCGGATAGACGACAGTACATTGCATTTGTGTCTGATGTACAGAAAATATACCATATGTCAACATATGTACACAATTACAGTATTTCAGAAATAATCTTTCCAAAAATCAGTAGTTCTCCGGTCATAATGAGTGGTTTGCATGTGGGCACTGGCTCAATACAGAGCAGACAGGCTGTGAAATTGGCGTTTAACCTATTAAACACAGCTTAAAGTGGATTAGTCCTATTCTAAAGTACATTTCTTAAGAAGTAATGCAATTGAATAACTCAGCTGGAAAGCGAAACACTCAGCCTCCTTATTCATACGAAACTCATATCTCTGTTCTCCTTGCAAGACAATGCAAGTTGATCATGATTACAGAAAATGGTTCCCTTGCACTTTCACGGGCAGAGCCTTGCCATACTCGGGCGACTGTGATAGACTTGCAACCAGGTGCCAGAATAGCTCTAGAATTTTAATATCTATACTTTTATTCCATTAAAACAAATTATGCAAGGCACACACCTTATGACATCACGCACTGCAACACCCACATTCCCACCCGTAGCCATCCCCATCTCACTCCTAATCACTGATCCTAATGCTAAACTGTAATGAAACACGGCCATATTGCAACTATGCTCTGTAATGCGTAATCCTTTTGAACTCTAATGTACAGCTTTATCCACGGCTTCTCGAAGCTAGGTCTGAGCTCAACAATTAACCTAAATAAATAAATAAATAGGTAAATAAATAAATATGCAATATTCCTAGATAGTGATCTCAAGCAGGTTACATTGAGTAGGCTGACAGTGCTTTACACTGAATTCCGCACAGGAGATGGATGAATCTAGTCGTTAGAGCAGTGGCCAGGAAGTGGCGCCCCAATGTCATTCTCTTCCTCTATTAACTCAACGAAAATAAATGTGCAGAATATTGCATGGTTTCAGTCTTTACTTTCCAAAGTTATTTGTGGTAAAAGCATGTTTCGGAGTAGGACTGGTAGCACTAAAAGTATTAGTTGAGCGCAACATCTATAAAACGATTGTCAAGGTGCTGCAAATAACACATATTTGTTAAATGTTAAATGTTAAATGTTAAAGGTATTTGTACCGCGCACCGTCACCAACGGAATTGGTCCCCAGGTGCTCTGGCGGATCTGCAAATGATAAGGTAAGGTGGGGTGGGTTAGTAAGGTGCAGAGGGAGTAGGATAGTGAGAGGAGTTGTGTTCTGTTGGCAGCTTCAACTCGGTATGCACCAGATGCTGAGCTTTGGTGCGGGTATTGGATCGGTGACAGGCCGCGTGTGCTGTTGGTCCGGTTTATGTGTTGTTGCTGTGTTGTGAAGTGCGTACAGCTTGTTGTGCGAGAGATGGTTGTGTGAGTTTTTGAGTGAGATAAGTATGCAGAGTTTGAGCTTATATTGGTTAGTGGGTTACCTGACCTTTGGCATGTTGGCATTTGCAGTTCTGTCCCAGTGTGGCACCCGTTGACCCCCACAACTCTATCTGGATGCGGCGCGGGCCAATGTTTAGAATTCTATCTAGGTTTGGGCAAGCCAGCATTCACAGACCCATCCAGATGCGGCGCAAGCTAGCGTCCAGAAATCTGTCCAGGTGTGGGCATGCTATCACTAGCAAACCTATCTGGATGCCATGCAGGCTGGTGTTCACAATTCCAAGTGTGGCACACGCCAACATTCAAGTTTCATCTGGGCGCAGGCTTGCTATCCTTCAATCAATCTCATCTAGATGCGACGCAGGCCAATGTCCACAACTCTAGATGTGGCCTGTGCTAGTCTTCAGGTTTCGCATAGTTGTGGGCATGCAAACATTCATGGTCCTATCTAGATGCGATGCAGGCTAATATTCATAATTCTATCTGAGGGCGGGCATGCTAGCATTCAAAGTCCTCTCTAGATGCCAATGTCCACAATTCCATCGAGTGTGGCCATGCTAATATTCTCAATTCTATTTAGATAATAGTTAATAATACTAAACTAAACATATCATTTAGCATGCACCAACAAAATACAGGCTAATAGCAGTAAGAGATGTCCAATATAAAAACATAATTATTATATTTAAGAACCCTGTGATGCTAACAAATAATGGGGAAAGAAAATTGGGGTTTACCTAGTTTGGCAAAGAGCACTCCCCTAACACAGTATAATGAATGGGTTTGGAAAAATGTAAAGCATTGTTTCCACACATATGGCTGATTCAACTTCAGTTTTATATGTAATCAAAAAGTACGTGTCAATTATGACAAAAGGTAATATGTCAAAATCGAGCCTTAATTATGAAAAAGGAAATATATCATATTCGAGCCAACACGTGTCGAAGGGCCAAATGACTTCCTCAGGCCTCTTCAAACTTAACAAATTAAATTTCCGATTGACCTCAAAATTGTGTTTCTTGGTGCGGTTAGTACCAAGTGTGTATAACGAGCCATTTCTTTATTTTTTTATCTTTATTGTTGCATTTGTGGTTTGCAGGAAACCTTACACAACATAGTAGAAACAGAAGAAAATACAAAACCCATATTTCATCAGAGAGAAGAAGCATTAAAACATCTGCCTAAAAAAATAAAATCCATCGCATTACATCAAAGATAAACAGAATCACACATTATTTGTTCCATTCTTTGCGTTCAATTCGTTGGTTAGAAAATTTAAAAAATCTTTAAAGCTCAAAATAAAGGATACATTTGTACCCGACATCAAACAACACCAGAACATTACCGTAAACACTACCGAAATGATAATGCCCCATTTAAAATCATGGTTGCCATGCTCTAATTGTTCGCTTATATTGTGAGAAAAACAGCCACTTTCAAAACCTTGAAGGTCGATCATCTCCAGTGACTGCTAAGCTGGCCTTAAGAGTGCCGATTTAGAGTTTATTGTTGAATATGCCGGCAGTTTGATGGAACCGTGCGCATGTTCACACACCGAAAAAGCGCTCTTTAATAACGGAGGGGTTGGTTTTCCCTCAGACCTTCGTCGGATGGGCCGAAAGTTATTTAGGAGCGTTTGTTCGGTGTGTTAACACGCGCGCTGTTCCATCAACCTGCTGGCATGGCATGTTCAACAGTAGCCACTAAACAACAGGAAATCTTAAGGCCAGCCAAGCAGTCACTGAAGATTATCGACCTTTAAGGTTTTGAAATTGGCAGTTTTTTCACTCAATATTAGCGAACATTAGAGAATGTCAACCAGGATTTAAATGGGGCCTTATAATTTCAATTGAAATGGCTTGTTATACACACTGGTTACTAACGGCACTAAAAATGCAATTTTGTGGTCAATCTGAAATTTGGAATTTTGAGTTTGAAGTGCCCCCACGAAGAGCACTTTGCTTTGAAACACGTGTTGGCTCAAATATTCACATATTTCCTATTGTCATAATTAAGACTCCAATTTCACATATTTCCTATTGTCATAATTGACACGTACTGTCCCACTCTCACTGGGATCCTCAGTGACACCAAAGGTTACAATTGTCCAGTTTCTAGCTCATTGATTGTGTAGACTCCCTCAATTCTTTGGCTAGCAAATAGTGCAAGGACAGAATTTTAAATTTGACAAATAGATGCACTCCATAATACAGAAAGAGAAGAGCATACCATCGTTGGCTCGTTTTCCGCTTTAGGAATTATCATCTCAAGCACACTCTGTACATTTCTTTCTGTTAGCACGGCTGTCTTAGTAGAATGCAAAGTACAAGTTGGAACCTAAAGGTCCAGTACATTTGCAAGGTATTGTGGAGAAGCCCAATTAAACATTTGGCAGATCTCTGTCAAGACCCAGAAGTGCATTGGATCATCTGCGACAAGCCAGCCCTGGTAAGGAAAACATCTGTAATGGCACGATTTTGAGTCACTTGCAATTTAGCCAAAGATATTTTTGCAGATGCCCAGATAGATTATCATACACTACTGTAATCCGGACATCCCTACAGCTTGAAAAATAACTTCACCTATGACTTTCACTGAGGAGAGAGAAGATCCTACTGATTTTAAAAAGGTTTTAATGTACTGACTTTAAAACTGTATTGATCTCTTTAAAGGAGGATAATTGGCTGTCAAAAATGCCATAAATTATCATAGAGTTCAAAAAATATCTCATTCAAACTTGAAGATCGAAATCTTTAGTTGTTCTGTGCTGGGATGCGTCCATAACAGAGATGGGTGGAATCCCCTGCTCCATATCCTCATTTATGTCCAGAACTCCTTCTAGAAGACCATTCCCTATCTTAAAAAATTAAAGTCAACCCCATTGAATAGAGATAATAAGAATTTCAATTTGATATTCCATGATTGATCCTTATATTATCTTGAATAATGTGTTTGGCAACCTTGGACTCGAGATGTACTTCCTATCAGGAACATGCACAGTCTGCCACTCTCTCTGGCCCAGCCTCTTTCTCAAGCAATTTTCATTTCATTCACACAACTGTGATAATTTCATCCGCTCTGGATAAACGCTAGTGCTGGGATCTGTAAGGATATTTGGCGTGTTACAGCACAGAGTACAGCACTACTACACAGGTAGCAAACAACACAGAGTACAGCACTACTACACAGGTAGCAAACAGCACAGAGTACAGCACTACTGCACAGGTAGCAATTTTTTTTTGCAGCACCACCACAAGGGTGCGGTGCATTGCTATATGTGTTACCAGATTAACAAGAAAAGACAGGCTATTCAGTCAAAAACGATTTTAACATATAAGATGCAAATCTATTTTTACAGTTAAAAGCACACGTGCACATTCAAAAATGCACACTATTTTTCACCTGAAATGCCTATGGTGCGAGAGACACATTTGAAAATAATAACTAACGTTACTGACAACTAACCTGACTAATGAAACATAATCCACTAATAAAAATGTGTCTCCACTGCAGAATTAGGCCTATTCTGAAAGTGAACTTTTAAACGCACATCCATTTTTTTTTTTCTGTTCTCTCTGCTGCCCTTTCCACATAATTACAGGAAGCAAAAGAGCTCGAAAGAACAGGAAATCAGTTGGTTACAAAGTATTACTATAAAAATGAGCCATTGTGTAGAGAAGGAGGACATGGCATGATTGATTCTGATTGGAGCAGCGTCATAGCAAGTATCATGCTAGAGGGAGTGATCAGAGTTTTGCTGGGGGGAGTTGGAGGAGAAGGAAAGGCAGTCAAGATTTGGCAGAGCTGGGAGGAAGACCTTTTCCTGGTTGGAGCATTCCTATCTGCAAAAGCTGAGAATTCCAGGCAATGACCCCGGTTTGAGAAGGCAGGCGTTCCTTTTACTGGGGTTAATCTTCAAGGGAGCCACATTCAGAAAGAGAACAGCCAAAGAAAACTCTGAACAGATAAGGTAATTACATAAGTGTGGGAGCTGAGTGTGTACGAGGCGATAATGTTCAGTCAGAGTAGGAAAAGAGATTCCGGTGCCTTAATCACACGTTAATGTTGCAAATTATGTTCTGTTCTCTGCCAGTTTTTTTTTCAGTGTATTTCAGACAATGCTGTTAATGTGCTGTTTTAGTTATTTCTGTAAAGAGTGAGATCGTGTTTAAATGCAACTTTTATAATACAGAAAAATATTTGAAAGCAGACGGGTGGTGTGTCTTCTATTTACCAATACAGTGCTGATTGTCATTTTTAGACAGATGTGTGCATGACATATTCAGTATGGAGAGTTGAGAGTGATTGTTTGTAGCATAGCTCGTTGGAGGTACATGAGCCAATGGGAAGAGAGACTCTCTGAACATAGTCCCCTACCGTATATAAGGTAGTGGAAATTACCACAAAATTACCACATATAGCTCTCTGTCGTAAATAAGTCAGTGAGATCGCCCATGGTGGCACACTAACACTAACACTGAAAATGTGGTATTCCTAAAATGTAGGTCTGAGGTCTCTCTAGTGATTACACGAAAAATCTAAGCAAAGATAAGGGATTCTGGACATTGGGGCCACAAATAAAACAAGGGAATTATGCTCACCAAAATACCACCAACCACGCATACCAACCACGCATACCAAACATGCATGTCTGGGTGCTGAAATAATGCATGTCCACTGTTTTATTGTTGTACAGGGCCCAATCTGAATACGAGGAGTGATTATTGCTAAGTTATTTTTCGGCGGTAATAAAATACCGTCAGGCCCCAAATCTCCACAAAATACCCTACAGATCCCACCTGCAAAAAACTCAAATGGCACAAGCCCTGTCAGGGAGTGGGGTGCATGTTCCCAATCTTATTCCAAGCAAATTGCCATATTCACACTGTCAAGCCGAGCATGGCTGAAACCTTCAGTACCCCTGTTGCATTCATGGTGGTGCAAACCTCTGCTGGAATGCATCATGCAATTCTCAGGCTTAAAGACCTTCATCTCTCGCTCTCTTCACACTAGTCGAGCCACAGTAGCGGGTATTTAGTCTGGATGGAAATACATCTTTCCAAAACAATGCCACTAAAAAATGAATGAAAGTCTTAGGGTAATCTGACTGGTGACCTGAATCTACAGCCACCTTAAAAAGTTGCCTATGTCTATCAGTGACAAAACACAGATGTGGCCCATGCCAGGCACATTGATGGTTCCCACAAAATCAAATGCCGCGTCCTGCCCGAGTGCCCTGTGTGACTCATGAATTCCTATGAGCTCTTTCCTCAGTTGCAAAAGCTTGTCACTTTTCTGCATGGCTCATAGTGCCTAACCATCTGCTCTATATCCTCATCTAATCCCAGCCACCAGTATCTACGTGGTACTAGACCCTTGCTTCTTCTAATCACCAAGTGCCCTTCATGGGCCAACTCCACCAAATTATCAGTGACCCCTTAAGGCGGATCATCCGTCTGGCCCTTAGAACCATGTTGTGTTCCATTCCTAGTTCATCTCTCCCCCACCTAAACTGTTTGAGCCTCGGATCCTAAGTCTCCGGCATACTCCACTCAGAATTAATTCACTGAAACAGTAAACGGTACACCACATCATTCCCCAAAGCTTCCTTTACAGGCCTCTTGTATTAGACAACTCATATTGACTGCAACACATTGGATTCTGCTCCACAGGAGTACAAGAAGGAGTAGGGGTACACTCCTCCCTCACACTTCTAGAGCCCAAAACACAATGCAATCATAAAGGTACAACAGGGGCATTTAAGAGATATACCTCCTTCACCTTTTGTGGTAATGTGGAACGAGGGAAGGCTATACTCTGAAGAGGGTTATGAAGGTGTACCAGTAGTGACCTAAACAACACAGTATCACAGTCAAAAATAAAGGGAATATCCAAACATGGTTCTATATATATATATATATACTTTAATCAAATACACCATTTGCACATAGAAGGAATACATAAAATACTACAGAAAATCATACCCCAAAGGAGGAACAGAGATGATGCCACAGACTTGAGAAAGTGTCACTCTGAGCATAGTTCCAGGGATGGTTGGTAAGGTACTACCATAGAAATGGTATCTTGTTGAAAACAGGAGCGATCGTGACCTAACCTGTCTCTAGGGTACAAGTGGGATGAGGGTGTAGTTCAGAGTCAACAGTATCTGGATTCAGTTCTTGGTGGGCTGATGCAGACAGACCTGGAATCCAACGAAGATGCAAGCTGAGCAGGCTCAGCTCAGGCATGTAGGATCGTGGCGGCCCCTGAACAAGTATGTGTTGCGGAGGGGCAAACATGCGTACATTGTGCAGCAGCACAGTGGCTCTTCAAAGATGCAGGTCGGGGCAGTCTCAGGAACGCATTGCAGTTGGCCAAGCTGAGTCAGGCTTTAGCCGCTAGGAGCGGTCCATGAGTAGCGTACCATCTGTTCGAGTCAGCATGCGACAGTCATCAAAGTGGTGATTTTGGGTTTGTTGATGTGCCATTGATGAGGTGACAGTTTAAGGGCTAGCTGGGCTGAGCCATGGTTGTAAACTCGAGTTAGAGTCAGAGTGTTACTCGGTTCCAGCATTGAGCAGTTGTTTCGGGACCACCAGGTAAGGAGCTACTGCTGGGACATGATCCAGTGTCGAGCGGGTCGAAGGTATAAACAATGTTTTATTTGTGAAGGAGCACAGCAACCAGCCCTGGCGACTTACCTCTTGCTCCATTGCTCCAGGTACGGTGAACACAGAGCAACCAGTTTGATATGGTAGAACAGGGAGATTCGGCTGGTCTGGTCCTCTGCTTGTTGTGAGGCCCACTCAGGGGGACTCGAGGATAGGATGGTTTTTGTTCAGGGTCTGCTCTCCTAACTTAGGAGATTCTGGTTCAGTGTGGTAGGTCTTGATCCACAGCAGATGTTACTCCCAATTGCCTTAGGAGTGTTAGGGGACAGATATTGCTTCTGTCTTGGATGATCACCTGAGGCTGGGGGCTTTGGCGAGGACAACTTTCCCAAACGAAGTCCAGTAAGATCTTCAGAACGAATCTGCAGCCTTGAAGGATCAAAGAGAAACTGAGAAAATATGCTGAGGAGTGGAAGATCCCTTCTTTAAGTGCACAAGTCCATCCTCAGGTGATTGAGCTAAAGCTAGCCTGCTTTAGTGGTCCAATCCCTGCTCTGGAATAGAGTGAACTTTGCCCTTCTGATGTCACTCCAAAAGTGCTTTTCTCCAGAGGAAGTGGAGGGGACAGCGAAAAGAGAGATTGAAAACCAAGATAGTGGAAGCCTCCTTCCCTTGACCAGAGGCCTAGTGCCTATCATGATCCCACATCCCTCCCCATCTCATTGAGAACAAAGGCCTTTAGACATGCAGCACCCTGGTCTGAGGCTACTCCTTTTGAATAGATGTGCTCCATTGATGCCTGGGCCCAGAAGAGCTGCCTGCTGTGCAGCTGTCTCAGGTGGAGATCAAAGAGGAGACCCGGCCCTCCAGGTTCTTGTACTGCCATTTGGCAGGGTTCACCCAGCTGACCGGAATGCACATCAACTTCCACAGCAGAGCTGACTCACAGGAGCAGACATATGTGCAAAACCAATTAGAATGTGGCGGTCCTGATCATAAGCAGCACCATGCACTATGCCTAAACGAATGTGCTGCTTTTATTTACAGTTTACCCTGCCACCAGCATGGGTGACCAATGATCACCATAGTTTTGGGTCCAGAGGCGCCTATCTTAAATGCTTCCTCTATGGCAAAGGGACTGGCTTTCTCTGCAGCTGTCAAGTGGGCATCTCACAACCTTTGAAGCAACTCTGTACCACGAATGGTGCAGGTGCCGTGGATCAGACTACCATTGCGGCAGGGCACGAGTGCACTAAGCTTGTGCATTGAAGTCTACAGAATCTGGTTGGCAGATTATCCCTTTTTGAGACTAAATTACCCTCATCCTTCTATATGTTAATAAAAATAGAAAAGGCCAGGGCTTTGCACCATTGCCAGATGGCAATTACTCACAATGACAACTATATGTTCCTCCTTAAAACATATCTACAGATTGTCATCCATTTCCACACACTCCGACAGTACACTCACCACCACATTGTCCTTTCTTGCAAGCAACTGTATATTAATTTTGAGCCCCTGGATATATGTCACTGTCCTCACCACCGTGCAGGATATTCTGTCCATTCCTTTGCAGGCAAATACCCCATCTGAGGTATGTGATCCTCACAGTGAACTTTATCACTCACAGGAACGTTCTAAATGTCTTGGTTCTCTAGTAACATCCCATAGTTCTTCTTTTTTCCAATGACCAATTTGTATTTTGTATTTTATTTAATTTATATAGCCCTTTACTACAAAGTGCTTTACATGAGAACAAATAAACATACAGCAAGCATAAGATGAGAATTGAACCACAATCTGAAAACAATATAAAGAACAACTTACAATATTGCAGCAGTGAGGAGGGTGTGGGAGGGGAGAGGTGTGCAAGGGAGTAGTAGGTGTTAGAGGAGGTAAGAACGGGGGAAAGAGGGAATGCAGGAATGTGAGGGAAGAAGAGAGCAAAAGGTGAGACTAGAATCGAGCAGGGGGAAGGGAGGAAGGAAGTAGGAGGGATGGAGAGGGTAAGGAAGAGGAGGAGTAAGAGGTGAGGGTAAAGGGGAAGAGAGGAGGAAAGGAACGTGGGGTGTTAGGGAGGGAGTGGAAGAGGTAAGATTTTAGAGAAGAGCAAAAGGAAGGGTAGGAGGGAGAAGGGGGAGGCGGTTCCAGTGGAAGGGAGCAAGGAGTTGGAAGGAGCAGAAGCGGGAGGGGACGCAGGGTGAAGGAGGAGGAGAGAGTAGGAAAAGATTAGCAGAGCAGAGAGGACGAGAAGGGGTGTAGAAGGAAAGAAAAGAGGAGAGGTAGGGGGGAGCAAGACCATAGAGGGACTTGAAAACAAGACAGAGGAACTTGAACTTGAGCTGGGAGTGAAAGGAGAGCCAACCTAGAGAGGTGAGGGAGGAGGAGATGGAGTCAAGAGGTGAGAGTGAGAAAAGAAAGGGGCCAAGGACAGAACCTTGGGGAACTCCGAAGTTGAGAGGAATAGAAGGGGAGAAGAAGCCACCCCAAGAGACAGAAAAGGTGCGGTTAGAGAGATAAGCGGAGATAAGCGGAGAGCCAATTAAGAACGCTGTCCTTGAAGCAAAATGATGAGAGGGAATTGAGGAGAAGAGGATGGTCCACAGTATCAAAAGCAGCAGAAAGGTCAAGGAGAATAAGGATGGAGGAGTGCTTAGAGTAGCGTGCAGAGAAGAGAGAGTTGAGAACAGAGGTGAGGGCAGTTTCAGTGGAGTGCAGTGGGCGGAAGCCGGATTGGGTGGAGGGAAGGAGTGAATGGTTAGAGATGAAGGAAGCAAGTTGAGAATAGACAATGTGCGCAAGAGGTTTAGAAAGGAAGGGTAGTAGAGAGATGGGGCGATAGTTGGAGGCAAGATGGGGGTTAGCAGAAAGTTTTTTGAGAATAGGGATGATAGTAGTGTGTTCAAAAAGAGAAGGAAAAGTGGAAGTTCAGAGGCAGATGTTGAAGAAAGAGGTGAGGTAGGGAATGAGGAGGGGGTATATTTTAGCGGAGAGGGAAAAGGGTCAGAGGGGAGGCAGTTGGATGACTGTTGGAAAGGAGTAGAGTGACATCAGAATGCGTGACCGGAGTGAAAGAGGACATAGTGAAGGTAGTGGGGAAGGAGGAGGAGAGGGAGGAGAGTAGGAGGAGGAGGAGTTGATAGTTTGACAGAGATTGAGGACTTTACTAGAAAAGGAGGAGGCAAGATCAGTAGCAGTGAGAGAAGAGGTAGTGGAGGGATCAGGAGTAGATGGAGAGAGAAGTCGGGCTAAAGTTTGAAAGATGCGGCGAGGGTGAGAGTATATTGAAATTTCAGATTATTTTTTAAAAGGGGTTCAGTTTGTTAAAAATTCTGCAATTCATCTTATTTTCAAATTATAAAATAAAACTTTCTGTCTCTTCGTATCAACTATCTTTTCACTGGCTCACAATGTATTGTTAAAAATAAAAAATGTAAATTGGGCTTTTATATCATTCTTCGTGCCAGAGTACAGCCTCAAACTGTGGGACTGTTCAGCATAATCAACCCCATGCTGCTTAGTGTTGTCTTCTTTCTAAGGCAGGAACATTGTCCCTGAGCTATCCTTTTGTATTCAGGTTCTTATGCTTAGTATTTAATGTACTCTCAATCTTTCCTGAGCTATCTCAGATCCAAGATTCTGCCCTACATGCCAGCAAGAAGCTTGTGCTCAGCGATTAGGCAATTGTTGTTCATCTCTCCCTCCAGATGTACATCAAGAAAAGATTGGTGGTTTTCAGTTGTAGGACCAAGATTATGGAATAAACATCCCTTGAAATACATCAGATTGAGCATTTATGCTTTTTTTCATGAAATAACTGAAAATGTATTTTTTCCGTTAAACGTCTGCAACTTTACTTCTTCTGAATTTTGGTTGTGATGCACCTAATGCAGCTTTCCTGCCAAGTCACCTCTAGGGATATCAGCATTATAAATAACCAAATCAAATTACTTTCATTACCACTTGACAGATGTTTGTGCATGTAAACCCTGTGATGGCCTGAAACAGATAATTCTTGGGTTTAAAACTATCACCTGGCAAAATATGACCAAGACATTCAAAGCACCTTTTCACGCTTGAGTTTCACCCCCACATATCTCAGTTTTCATAACATATGCCCCAACCTCACATCATGTTCTCTCTCATGCTGGGCAAAAAACTATAATGTCACCCTGGTAACACACAACTCCTTCATTGCTAAATATATGAAACATGGCCATTTGGAAAGCATTGACCACAGATACAAGACTAACAACATTATTCCACTAGAAAACAATTCAAAGGGAATTATGAAGCATGTCAGATCTGTGGACAAACTATGTAACTTCACCTGGTGGCAAGAGAAGATCAAGTATACAGTAGAAAGAAATAATGCTCTGCCGAGCCATGCAGCAACTTGAAGATGGGTAGTGGGAAGAGTTTATCCAGTAATTGTTTGTTAAGATCCCTAAAGTCTGGACATAAACGAATACTACCATTGGCCTTGAGCGCAACTGCAATGGGAGACTGCCACTATGCACTCTCAACTGATTAAATTCCACCCTGGAGATTCTCTAGCTCTATCATCACATCCATCCACCCTCATAATCTAAACAATGGAGCTATAATGACTTATTAGAACACTTCTTAATTTAGCAACCACAAGAATGGCTACATGCTTCAGTATAATCTGTTGAAAAAAAAGAATGCAACTCAGCTGGCCGATCTTTCAATTGGTCTACCAAAAAGACTTGTGTCAGATCACTGGTGTATGGAATGAACAGTAGGTCTCCTTTATACAGACCAAGCAGGCTCTGCCTTTCCTGGAAACATACACCTTAGCACACACATGTCTTCCTTTGAACCCAATGTCTACTTGTAAATGCTACAAAATGTGCATGGGCTAATTTATGTATGCATTGATGTAAATGCATGCCTTGGTGAGAGGGATATGACCACATTTTTCCACTCAGCATCTTCTATTACTGATGATAAGGTCTACCGCGAAGTTCACCAACATGGGTACCATCATTCCTTTGACTAAGAATGTGTCAAATCATGTCTTCCTCCTGGTTTTACTTGACTATGCTGACTATCAAAGCTAGTTGAGTAAGATGGTCCTTCTGGTTTGGCCAACCCACCACTTCAAGCATGTTTGTGTATCGGCAAAGGATCCTTCAGCATCTTGCAAAATAGTCTTTTTGACCACTGTCAACATAGACTGCTTCAAGCCCTGGAGAGATTCTCAAATTGGTGAAATGCATGAAAATATTACACTTGTTGCACATCTGTGTCTGGCCCCATCTTTCCACAATGATAGGGATTGTTTTTTGCATCAGCAACAACTCTTGGCAGGCACTCTTGACTCTAATTTACTATTCAGAACTGGCTTGATATCTTTGCCCTTGACCTTATTTACTTTGTTGTTCGCTTTCACCTTTTTCCTTGACAACGGCATCAAGTAATCAAATTAAATGTTCAACCAGCTTTGCCAGGTTTATACGCTCATCCATGTTAGATTTCTCTCTGAAACATAATTAGTTTAAGATGCGCCCCTTTTTACATTTTAAATTAAAATTATCATGTAATTGGTCTTATATGGTGCCCGTCTGCCACTATTCGTGGCCTTGCTTCACGTGGCTCTGCAAGAAAAAATGGGGTGAGATTTATTAGTGGAACAGTGGGAAAAACAGATGCGAAACCTGTGGTGTTGTTGGGTGCAGGTCAAAAGTAACCGGTTCCGAGTGGCGACTTGCTTTCTATGGGTTTGGCGTAGAAACTTGGGAGCATGTTATCCACAGGCAAGAGCGCCGAAGATCTGATTTACTAAAGATCTTTTTATTTTGTTAGCTACTGATATGGGAGAATGCAATGTGTGTTAAAGAGTGGCTGGGTTAGTATTGATGTGCTAATGTCTAGCCCTTTGGTGGCTTTCTGTGGTGGGGGTTGTGTGTGTAATGTAAGGTGATATGAGATCTTAGAGGGGAGACAGTAAGACAGGGGCATGGGGAGTAGGCCTTACAAGGCAAAATAAACTGAAACCATGCACTCCCACCACTGGCCTCTTGCATACAGGTGCCATTTTAACTAGCTCACACTGCCCCTGTATATACCTCTCTCTCTTTTGCTCCCTCTCACATCGATGCATTGTATCTCATGTACAACAAAACAAGCATCTGTCATTTGGCAGATGAGGGGGATGGGGCAGTCAGTAGACTCCAGTCAGTTACCATAAACTACAGCTAAGGTCATCATGTACCACAAAGTCATCACTTCACTGTGAAGTTACACGTAGTAGTTAACACCATAAAAGCAGTTATAAACTCTTTTAGTAGCTCACCTTCTTTTGGCCTCACACCATAAACCAACAGCAATCCAAAACTACATTGACCTTTGGGTTGTACTGAATAGTTACCTTTTAATGCATTTTTGATATGCGTTCAGGCTTTCTGCATCTCCATACTCAGTGTTTTCATCTATGTCTGGTAAAAGCTTGAAAACTTTCCAGCCTTCATATGTCAAGCCATGGAGAAATAATGATTCCTATGTGAGAACATTTCATGTGAATTATCCAAGACTAGGTAATGTGTTAGACTTAAACGGCATAGTTGGCGCATGAGCACTTAACAGGTCATTTGCATAGTGGGAAGAATCCCGAGATGTCGTCACTGCTCCCGGGGGCAGAGAGGGCCCTTCCCATGAGGCCAGGGTGGTGTGGCCGCTACCCGATAGTGCCCTTGTGTGTTTTCCTGAGCGGGAGGATCCCACAGGAGGGGACCTCCCCTCTGGGGACAAGGGAGAACATCTCGGGAGAACATGGTGTGTACACCTGCACCATTCACACTCCCTAGGTCATTAGAACCTGCTGTTAATTCATACTCCTATGAACATTCTAGGTCTATGTACTTCTGTAATATCTATAAAGTTGAAGGTACTGGGATGAAGAAGATCCTTAAGAGGTTTAGGGATTTGCCTGACCCTAGTACTGGGACGTAGGCGGCCCCTAGGCAGAGTAAGGATTGACCTGTCAGCTCTCACTGCAGGTGTGGGTGCTGCGGCAGGCGTGGAGTTTCCGAAATAAAAAGGAAACTGAAAAAGGACTTGCTGTCTTCTCCTTTGGCTCCAGACGAACCCGGGAGTTTCAAATCATGTGCAAGAAAGACAAATAAGGCAGAGCAGCAGACCGAGGCAAGTAACTGAGGAGGTCACACAAGAGGCAATCTCCCTGCCCGTCTTGAGGAATTGAGTGGTGGTGCAGCCACAGGAAGCAGGATGCAGAGAAGAGAACTGCAGACCGGAGCAGCCAATGAGAATGAACGCTGGTGCTACTGCGAGGATTTCCGTTCCAAGGAAGGACCGGAGAGCTACACGACCCCAGTGGAAGGTACAGGGGTGATCGGAAAGGCTGGTAGGGACATGGTACAGGCAGCAAGAAGGCCCTGTAGTAGAACAGCGGTTCCTTAGACCAATGGAGTCACAAACGCCACTGACCACCAGACAGGGGCCTAGGACCCAGAACAAGAAGTGAGCCATCTCGCTCACATTAGTACTTGGTGGGAAGACGAGCGAAGGGAGCCAAGCATAAGAAGGAGAAAAACATGGGACAGGGACCCCCACCAGGATACGTGGCATCTCCCTTGCATACGTACTTGGCGGGAGAGTGAGTGAAGAAAGTGGAACATAAAACAGAGAGAACCAGGGGTCTGGGACTCAAACTAGGGAGTGTGGTGTCTTCCTAATGGTCCCACTTGGCAGGAGAGTGAACCAAGTAAGCTGAATCAAACATCAAGAGAAGTCAGGGTCTGGGACCCAAAAACCGCACAACGGACGAGTCATCTTCCTAGTCGCTGTACTTGGTAAAAGGAAAATACCAAGTGAACCCAACCAAAGTAGAGAAGTTAAGAACTGTGTATTTGAAGTTAAAGTGAGAGAAAGGCCAGGGGAAGAAATACATTTGCCCTGGTGAGCTGGAACTGTGCTGTCAATTGAACATTTACCAGGAGAAGTGAGTCATTCACCTGGTAACTGAAATCAGGGAAAGGGAGTCATTCCCCTGGATGCATTGAACTAGCAAGATACTATGATAAGGGAGGCATTTTCCTAGTAAACAAGGTGGTACAAATTCAAGAGTCAATATACCAGGATAAGGGGGTCATTCTTCTGGTAGTCAAGAATACGGGAAGGGAGTCTGGGTGTGTGAACCTTGCCTTTTTGTATTGTATTTCTAAAAAGGTAGCAGGCGCTCCTCTCCAGAAAGAACATGGCATGATAACCTATTCTGAGAAGAGAGTTTGCAGCACACACGTTTTGCTCACTGTACCTTTCACAGATGGGAAATATCCATTTGCATATCAGTCTTTGTCCCGCCCACATGGGCAGTCCAGCAGCGAAATGCTATGGCAATTCCTCTCTGAACAAGAGTACCAACAGCAACCCCATACACGTGTTTCAGCCTTGTTGGGCCTTATCAGTGAGGTGAAGCTGTCCCTCTCTGAGTACAGTGAGCAGGAGTCCACATCTGGTTGCCCCCAGGTAACTCAGGGTGACCAACCCCAAGTTCCTTGAAAATATTTCTAAAAAGGTAGCAGGCGCTCCTCTCCAGAAATAACATGGCATAATAACCTGTTATGAGATGAGAGTTTGCAGCACACACTTTTTGCTCACTGTACCTTTCACAGATGGGAAATATCCATTTGCATATCAGTCTTTGTCCCGCCCACATGGGCAGTCCAGCAGCGAAATGCTATGGCAATTCCTCTCTGAACAAGAGTACCAACAGCAACCCCATACACGTGTTTCAGCCTTGTTGGGCCTTATCAGTGAGGTGAAGCTGTCCCTCTCTGAGTACAGTGAGCAGGAGTCCACATCTGGTTGCCCCCAGGTAACTCAGGGTGACCAACCCCAAGTTCCTTGAAAATATTTCTAAAAAGGTAGCAGGCGCTCCTCTCCAGAAATAACATGGCATAATAACCTGTTATGAGATGAGAGTTTGCAGCACACACTTTTTGCTCACTGTACCTTTCACAGATGGGAAATATCCATTTGCATATCAGTCTTTGTCCCGCCCACATGGGCAGTCCAGCACGGAAATGCTATGGCAATTCCTCTCTGAACAAGAGTACCAACAGCAACCCAATATACACGTTTTAGCCTTGTTGGCCCTCATCAGTGAGGTGAAGCTGTGCCTCTCTGAGCACAGTGAGCAGGGAGTCCACGTCTGGTTGCCCCCAGGTAACTCAGGGTGACCAACCCCAAGTTCCTTGCAAATATTTCTAAAAAGGTAGCAGGCGCTCCTCTCCAGAAAGAACATTGCATGATAACCTGTTCTGAGATGAGAGTTTGAGTGTGTTTCGCCCAGGGGAAGGGAGACACCCCCCTTTGCATTGTGAACTCTTGGAGAATAAGATACTTGGAGAGGAGAGACATTCTTCAGGAACCCAATAGTGAACAAACTATGGGCAATAAGGATATTAGTGTTTGAGCCAGAACATTACCCTATGAACTTGAACTGGGAACTCTACTGAATTTCAAATTGGAATTTTGTGTTGTGCCTGGAAAAGGAATTGAGACCTGGTGAAGGGAGTCATTCCCCTGGGGAAAGATTCTGCACCAAGAATGGCTCCCTTCTTCTGGACCAAGAAGATCCACTGCCTTTTTAGTTTTGTATTGAGTGTAAGGGACAGAAGCAGGCTTTTTGACACAGGACGGTGGACTATTGATTTGCACAGAGATTCTAACAACACCCTTAGTATTTTAGTTGAGGCCTCTTAGAGTTACGGTAGGCTAGTGTTTCTCTTTATTTTCTGATATAATAACACCATAATATTGCAACAATCATGCCACCTGTGAGTCAGTCTCCTGCACTCTTACAATAGTTATTATCAGGAATGGGTAAATAATTAACAAAAACATCTAAACCTGGCTTGAGGGGTATCCATAGTTCCGCTCCCATCATCTTAGAGCTAATTCCCTTTACCTGAGTTGTATCGTTGTCTATACCATGTGACGAGTTCTATGAAGCTTAGGTAGCTTCCATGAAGTCACTAACTGTTAGTAAGTACATGGTTAATACTTCTGCTATATCTCTTTATGGTGCTCCTGATACAAACAGTCTCTTCAGAGCCTTCTACTGTAATATTAGCGCTGGATTGAGTTCATCAGTAATAAAATGGGAATTCAATGGAATTTCTTTCAGCATTTAAGGCTGGTTTCATGCAAGATATTTGGATGTCTGGCTCCCCCACTACCTTTTGTAAATATCAATCAATGGAATTCAGCTGTGTTTTCTATGAGTTCCAGTATCTTTAAGAGTGTAGTGGGTCTTTTACACTAAGATATACTTTGAGCCCTAAACATACCTTCTGTGCAAAGTACAAATACAATGAGCATATACAAAGAGTCTAATAATAGAAACATTAAAACATCTACATAAAAATGTATAATACCATGCAAAGTCTCCCATGTCTATATACTTTACAACTATGTCTATGTATTTAATGCATATTGTAACCATAGTTATTATCAGTGCAACTGTAAGGGAGAATTCTCAGAAATGTGCTTATTCCTCTCTACCTTATAGAACCCCAGCACTTTTTCTAGACTCTAGGGGCCTCATTACGAGTCCGGCGGTAACCGCGGTGGTAAAACTGCCTGGTTACCGCCGGACTCGTATTACCATTCCGCCTCCGTGATTCCCGGAATTACCGGGGCATTACAACCCCGGTTTTCCAGGAATCACGGAGGCGGAATGGTGTTAATCCCCATTCCCATCGAGTCCTATGGGACTCGATGGGAATGGGGATCATGGGAACACCGGCAGCATCTCGTAATGCTGCCGGTGTTTCCTCGTCCGCCTGCAGGCGGGCGGTGTTAAACCCACCAGGTCAGACCTGGCGGGAACATCACCTCCCGCCTGCAGGAGTTGTGATCGCCCGGCATGGAAACAACGGTGGCAGCGGTTTTACCGCCACTGTTGTTTCCATTCCGGGTGATTTGTAATGAGGCCCTAGGACTTTCTCATTTTCAACCTGGAGAGAGTGAGACCGTTTTCCCATTCTCTCATGTAATTTACTGTGATTTAAACTCTGTGCTTCTTTTTAGTTTTGGATTCTGACAAACTCCATAGGCATCATCTTTTTACATTGTGACACATAACACCTTCAGTGCAGTGGCACCGGGAAATCTTTCAGATTTCCCAAAGGTTTAACTACCTTCTCTTGGATAAACTACTGTTTCCAAGAGAAGTAAAGTGAAAGTGACTTTACTTACATTTGTAACTTTCTAGACCCAGCACACACTATCTTACAATAGGGTGCTGGAGGGGTTACTTAGAATCCCCTTTATCTAGTTTCTCATGTAACATTTTTATGTTACCCTTTCTACAATTAATCGCTGGTGGCAGTGGTTTACTTTTAACTACCATTGGGAGTTTTTACCGCGGGCTGCGTTTGCAGCTGCAGTAAAGCACCCATGGGTGCCCATTATGTCAGAATGGCCCCGGTCTTCTTTTTTCGCCATTTGTTGCTGGAAAAGTTGTTCTTGAGATTTACTTTGCGCGCCAGACTAGGTCTAGTCCCTTTTTTCATTTTGTATTTGGCGGGAATCTCAAGTGAAGCCTGCCTCTGGCTCCAGTATGTCTGGCAGGGGCAGGGAGTGAGGAAGGTGTCTGAAACACCCTGTGCTTAATGCCCTTGGTTACAGGAATACACCCAAAGCTGATTGGATAGCTGGCTGTCCAGCAAGGACAGCCACCCTGCTGTGTGATTGACAGCTAGGCTGGAATGCATGGGAGAAACCTGCATAAAAGGCAAGGCTTTTTGGCTTGGAAGTCAGAGTCGACCACTGGATGAAGGAATCCAAAGAAGAACTTGGAAAAGACTCCTACTGCAACTCTTGAAGCATTGTTTGCCCAGTGAAGCCCTGCTTCTCTGCTGAAGCTCTGAATTCACCTCGACTAGAGAAGCCCTGCAAGGACAACTTCGCCCCTTGAGTTGGTGGCACCAATCAACGCCAAAGTGAACTCGTTTGGACATCCTCTAAAAGCTGGCTGTACTTTCACTGCTGCTGCTGCTGGAACTGAAGTGCCAGGGAGAGGAACACCAAATTGAGTGGATCGCTTTTAAGTCAGACCTGAGTGCCAGGAAGATACCCCGGACTTCCCTGAAGCCGGACTGATAAAGCCTGAGCCGCCTCAACAGAGTGCTGGACCCCAGAAGCAAGGTAAGTCTGAAGTGGTATCCGAGAACCGATGTGTTGCTATTTGCTGTGAGGAGCTTAAACCCCAAAGTGCCCCTGAATTGAAGTTTGCCTTTTGCTGCCACTGACCGTCCCGTTGTGTTGCAGGAGTCCCCAGAAGTTCTGACTCTTGTTCCCACGACTGAGGAACAGGAACAAAAGTATCTGCAGAGCCACACAGGAACGGAAGCCAGCTGGAACCATTTCTTCTAACCAAAGGTACTGTAGAATCTAAGAGAATTTACCTCTTGTCTTGTAGCCTTACCTGTTCTAATTTGAGACTTGTCGTGGTCGCTCCTGTAGAGTTGCTTGCATCTTCTACCCCTCACAAGCCTCTAAGCTGGTGGCCCTACTTTGATTCCACTTTTTCTACAAAGACTTCCAAAACATTGCACAAGACTTTTACTTACCTGAAAGAAGTGCTTGAGCTCACCTAGACTTTTGCTCAATTGACATTGGCTGGCCTGGCTCCCTGACTGACTCTTGTCCCCCGATTGTGTATTTGTACCTTCCTTCCAGGAAATGTTAACTTACTTTGCATTGGGGGGTTAAAAAGTACTTACCTGCTTAAGAATATTTGTGTGATCTCTTGTTTATCCCAAATGGGTACTTACTGATTAAGAGAAACTAAGAGTGTGTATTTTGGAGTGTATTTGTGTGTTACTATTATATTGCCCCTTCTGAAGAAGGCTTATTCAAACTGACTGTTAAATAAACTAATAATTGTTTAATCAAGAAACCTGAGTGCAAGTGTTTAGTTGGATACTTGTCACTGTGAATCTCTGTGAAACCACCCTACGGCTCACATTGACCCCTCTTGAGATAAGCCTGGCTGTTCAGCCACACTACCAACCTGTGTAGTACAGACTTTACCAAAGGTTGGGTTCCTAGTGCCAGGAGGTCAAGGTTGTTGTAGTGCACCCAAAGGGTACTGCACCAAATCTTGCCTTACAGTAACTAAATGCAGTTCCCCCAAAATGAGGTTCCTAGGCACCCTTCTTGCTTGAATATGTTAGTAAGGCTGCATGGTTCACTGCAAATACCAAGCAAAGAAATGTGTAAATGGCTGGTTAAGTGCTCATGCACCTACTTTGCTGTTTAAGTCAATCACATTGCTTAGTCTTGGATAGTGCACGTGGAATCAAAACTGCTCTTTCCAGAGCATATACACTGTACTATTTATTGTAATAGCAGAGTTGAAACTCAAATCCATATATTGATTATGGTTACATCCATATGTTGGTTGTGTCGCCAACAGTTTTGAATTCAAGTGCACTTTCCAAGACTACGAAATGCGCATGACTTAAACGGCATAGCAGAGGCATGAGCACTTTACAAGCCATTTACATAGTTATTATCAGCATTTGGTTAGGAATGAACAATAAACAACAGTCATACATCTCTAAACCTTAACAGGGAACACTGACTGGGTTGAGGGATATCCACAGTCCAGCTCCCTTCCTCTTTTACAGATTAAAATCCGAAATCCAGAAAATATGGCCAGCTGGAGTGGCTGACTTAAATGGGAACATTAATGGCACTACGCTACACAAAGTGTATTTCGCGTCTGGAAGATTCTATGCAGTCCCAAATGGCTAAATATCCACAGTTCATAAACACAGCAAAATAAGGAGGAGTAGAGCACTTGTTTTGACATCCGTGCAGAGCCTGTTAACGCAGGTTCGAATCCCGGCAGGGCCAAACTCAGCCTTTCATCCTTCCGAGGTCGATAAATGAGCACCACACACCGTGGGTAATAATAAGCAGCGCTCAGATACCTGAGGGTTCGTAGCGCTATATAAATATATAAAATGCGAAATTATTATACAGAAGAAAAAAGAAGAACCCTATGCAAGTGGTCAGAGGTTTAACATCGTTAAGACTAAAAGATCTACTATTTAAGCTGTAGGGGGAATCCAAATATAGCCCAGTAATTAGGGGTTGGAGTATATTTAAATATGATGACTGGGGTCTAGAATGAGACAATGGGCCTCATTACACGGATGGCGTTAGGGATTTACCGGTACCGATAAAATACCGGTACCGGTAAATCCCTACCGCCTTACTACGAGTCCCTTTGCGGGTTGGGGAATTTAACGCTTGCTTTTTGCAGGCGTTAAAATCCAACCCGCTAAGGGACCTCGTCGCTAATTACAGCACCGCAAAATTGCGGTGCCGTAATTAACGCCTTCCCCATTCCCATAGAGCCCTATGGGGCAGAAATGGGAATGGGGAAGGGCAATGGCGGAAGGGGGATTTACCGCCCCTCCAACCTTGGAATGGGGCGGTAAATCCCCTTTCCGCCAAGGCGGTGCCGGTATTTTGCCGGCATGAGCCATGGCGCTAGTAGCGCCATGGCTCATCGCCTTCCGTGTAATGAGGCCCAATTTATCAGACAAATTTTCAGTTACTAAATTAGATCAATCCAATTTCAGAGTCTGCCAAATTAAATAATTAAAGACCTGAGTGGGTCCGGGTTCCAAGTTGCTATCCAAGAACACAGCTCGAAGCCTCACCAAAGCATCCCTGCAGGAACTAGTTTGCTACGACTGGCCACATGTTGCTGCACATCAGCAGCAGTCTTGGAAGCGTGCTCCTTGCTTCACCGGCAGACCCTCCCGGGTTTTAAAGCACACCAGCAAAACAGTTATGTTGAGCTTCCTTTAGGAACTGTCCACTATGACAGAGGCACACAGCAGCAGCATTTTTGAAGGGCTTCTTCCTTCCTCAGCACGAGACCCTGTTGGGTTTTACACCACACCAGCACTGCAGTTATGCTGAGCAACCTTAGAAAATGTCTGCTAGAGCTGCCACACAAGCTGTCACCCAGCAGTAGCATTCCCGGACACTCCTGGGGTATGGTGGCCTGTGATTGCAGAGGAACACCACATGTGCAGCAGTATTGGGAGCCATATATGTAAACCTACCAAACCAGCTCACTTGAGGCTTATCTGAGCGCTAGTTTTATGATGGCGAAGGTACATATTGAGCCCTTGCCCAAACCTTTGGAATGTGCCCTTGCTGAAGATGCCAGCATTTTCTGGGAGCCATGACCCTTTCATGAACCAATGGGCCTCATTACAAGTGTGGCGGTCCGTAAATAAGGGTGCCGGTCACACCGCACTGGCAATATTTCCAGACTGCCACACTACAACTCTGCGGGTAGGGTCCATTGCACCTGGCAGGGCTGACCTGCCACGTGTAACGGCACCCGCCCGCAGAATTTTCACAGAACCACCGGCACCGTTAGTAAACGTACAACGTTAGCAACGTTAGCATGCCGGTGCTTCCGTCCCCCCACTCCCATGAAGTCCTATGGGACTCCACAGAAATGAGGAACAACATTTTCCAACTCCTGACTTCCTGATCTGACGGGAATTGTAATGTCCCAGTTGCACTGGGATATCAGGTGCTGGAAAAGGGTTACCAGGCCGGCGGCAACACGCCGGTAGCACCAGCGAGTTACTGCTGTACTCGTAATGAGGCTCAATGTCTGAAAAATGTACCCTCCTCCTAAATCACACAAACCAATCACTAGCATGCCATGATGTTCTGAAGTTCACTAACTCTACCTCAAGTCATTGAGCACTTCTTGTTCCCCAATCTCACTTTCATATATATCCTCACCATCAGTGCCCCTAAAGTCTTGTTTCTCTTCAAAAGTGTCAAAATAAACCAACCCCTATGCTTAAGACACAAGACTTCCATAAACACCCAAACTCTTTAATCACTTACATTTATCAAATGAACCTTCCACCACAAGCAACCACCTGATCTTTGAACAAATAGGTAATCCCTAAATATCCATATGCTCCTTATACAATCATTGCCATTTGTAAGCACACAATGACATTGATTTGCCACAGTCTAACAAATGGCAATGACAGTCACTGCAGGGGCAACCAGAGCCACAGTCCAGATATTATGTTTTTGGTCAACCATGTAGTCTTTACTATTGAACAATGCACTTGATTGCCTTCTTTTTCCAATTGCCATTTTTATGATCACACTTTCACCAGCTACACACACAAGCTACACCAGCTATTAACAAATACAATAAATAAAATAAAATTAAATTAAATACACCTGTCCCACGTTAAGTGTGCTCATTGGGGATTGGTCCCATATAATCTTTCATGGGAGGGGGACTTTTGGTTCCCTCATGTCTGAATGCGCAACCCTATTGTCACTCTCTGTTAAACATAATCCCATGTTGTAAAGACTGGAGGGCGGTTATCTGTACTCCTGCCCTCTATATGGCAGAGTAGAAGAACATAGCACCCCAGCCAAGATTCTCCAAGCTGTAGCAATTGACGAGCAATCAAGGCTTATGCTCTCAGGAGGTGATGCAGGCTGGTTCATAAGTACAGTGTAGTCCCCAAGCCCCCACAAAGGAATGTCCACATACTGTGTTAGTGAAAACACAGTTCTTTAAATATATAAGGCTTTTATTATGTACACATACAATAACACACTTTGTGCTCAGGCAATTCTAAAATGGTAAGTATATACAGTCTCTGTGTGATATCAGAATTACTTCTTTGATTCCATTAAAATGCATCAACTGTAGACAGTTTAAAAATGGCATACAAATCAATTAATAAAGTGAACCAACAAAAGACTAGAGGAGGAAAAAAACTGTTTAAGCAGAATAGTACTCTAGCTACTAAGTCACAGTTCTTTGTGAGGCTCCCCCTACCTGGGCAACCTGTAAATAAGATAATAAACAAGCCCAGTCCATATATTTGATTTTCAGAGTCTTATCTCCTTCCAAAATTCTTCAACCACCCCAATGTACCTGGGTTAGCAGAGTTCGATGGAGGGTGGTCAACGGTACCTTCTTAAGTGAACTCCCTTTAAGACAGGAGCCATGGATCGTTTAGATTCCACAAAAAACAACGTTGTAGAGGCAGCAGCTTTGGTCCTTGTGGTGCTCGTCGACAATCGGTCGCGAATGTTCTACGAAGATGAGGCGTGCGCTGCACCTTGACGATGATAGTTTGTTGCCGCAAAGAGTCAATGAAGAACGTAGGCCCAGCAAGGGCGTTGGGGCGTCAGCTATTGGCGTCGGCGATCAGGACTCGACCACAGCTTGCTTTCGGATCTTTATCAGTGTCTTTTAGGACTTCAAGTGGTGGGTAACCCACCGGCGGATTCTCCTGGGTTCGTCGGTTTGTTTGTTTATTTATTTGTAGTGCGCGCCAGACCCGAATGTATCAGGGCGCGAAATCAAGAATACTTTAAGCTTACAAACATAGTTACAAGGTTACATAGACACTTTTCGAGCATGCTTTAAGCTTACAAACATAGTTACAAGGTTACATAGTCACAGAGCTACAGGGCTACAGGTAAGTACAACAATGCAGCATGTAATACATATTCAGTTATCGGAATGGATCCATAGCTGAAGCGCAGGGTCCAATCTAGGTTACAAATCAGGTACTAGGAGTAGGAGGTAATACTGGAGCTACAGATCGTTTTCTTTAAGCCACTTGATGATGTTTAATCGAAAGTGTGGGTAGGAGTGATCAGTCCTTAAGGTAGGCGGGAGGGAATTCCACAGTTGGGCTGCTTTAACAGAGAAGCTGTTCCCTCCGATTGTAGTCATTTTAAAAGGGGGAACTGATACACAGTTTGTGTAGGCTGCTCTGGTGGGTCTGGTTGTGACTCTTCTTTTGAACCTCTCTGTCAGGTAGCTTGTTGGCTAAATTGTTGAGGCATTTAAATGTTAGGGAAGCAGTTTTAAGTTTGATTTTGTCAAAAGTAGAAAGCCAATCAGATTGTCTTCTAATCGTTGATATATGTTCTCTATTGGGCATTCCTAGGGCTCCTCCAAGGGCATTAGTTTGCAATATTTGGATTTTCTTAGTAATGTATTTATTAGCTCTCAAGTATAGAGCATTGCAGTAATCCAGTTTGGACAGAACAAGTGCGAAAGTGGTGCAACTGATTGTGGATAAGTATGGTTTAGCTGATCTAATCAGCTTGCAAACATATGCTGTGGATGATGCCATAGTGTTCACTTGTTTTGTTAGTGTAAGGATAGAATCGAGGTAAAAACCTATTGTTTTTACCTCCTTAGCAACTTTGATTGTGTATCCATCTATAACAAATGCTGTATAGTCCTGTCTAAGTTTCTTAATGTTAGGTATCGTCCCCAGGATGATGTCTTCCGTTTTGTCATCATTCAGGCATACACCATGAAGTGCCATCCATGCCTGGATGAGGTATATCCTATTCACCAAGGCCAAATCCTGTTCGTAATCCCCCGAAAGAGGGATGAGAATATGGGTTTCATCTGCATAGTTAGAGTAGGTGACACCCAGAAGGTCCAGATCATCGAACAGGGGCTTGGTAAAGATGTTATACATGGTAGGGGAGATGCATGATCCCTGGGTACACCACACATGATGGGAGCGGGATCAGCAGCTGCTGTGGTGGAGAAGACCCTCATAGTTCTTTCGCTTAGAAATGATTTGATCCATACTATGGCTTGGGGTGAGAAATACACTGCTGATTCTAAGTGGTTACAGAGTACTTTGTGGTCCACCAGGTCAAATGCTGCTGAGAGATCCAGGAGGAGAAGTAAGGCAGCTTTCCCCTGATCTCTAAGCTCATCGACCTGGGCCTTAAGATCAATAAGTGCTGTTTCAGTGCTGTGCTGTTATCTGAAACCTGATTGCCGGGTGTCTAGGAGTTGGTGCAGCTCCAGATACTTCTGTATCTGTAAGTAGGCAACTCTGTCTAGTATTTTTAATAGGAATGGTACCATGGTGATTGGCCTATACATTGTGGGTATGGTTGGGTCCAACGATTGCTTTTTAAGAAGAGGGAGGACCCAAGATTCCTTAAGTTTGCTCGGTATGGTACCTGAGGTGAATGAGGCATTGATAAGTTTAGAGATAAATGGAGATAAATCTCTTGCAGCATCTTTTATTATTTGTGCACAGCAATTATCACCTCGACAATTTGATGGCTTGAGCAATAGTATTACTTTTTCAACCTCCAGTATGGATACTTTAGTGAAGTTGAATCGGTGTTCTGGTTTGGTAGTGGTATGTGGTTTGTTGACTTGGGCGGTAGTGGGTGGTATGTTTAGTTTTTTGTTGTTGTTCATTTTAACTTGGAGAGTGGCAATTTTGTTGTTAAGTGCCTTCTGAATGTCAGAGCACCATGTTATATTTTTTACAGTTGTCCGGTACCGGGATGGGGTTCTCCAATTCCTTTAGTATTGTAAAGAGCTCCTTGGTGCCTGATTTAGTTTGCATTATTCTATTGTCAAATGGTCATTCTTCCCCATCCAGACACTCACAACACGGAATGTGGATTCGGACCAGCAACCAGCCATTCAGCACTCCATTCTGCATTCAAACTAGTTTGAGGCAGGGTTTCTCAGTCATTGTGTCAAACACCAGAACCTAGACACCTATAACATGAAAAGTGTATTCATCACACACTCCATTCACCCAGGTCCGACCCCATGGGCGTACCCACAACATACAGTCATTGGGAAGGGTCCAGCCAGTCTGGCCTGGACTTCCCCAAAATACCATATATGGAATTTCCACCCAACAGCCAGTCAGGGGAAGGGACAGAGTCAGGGCTTCTCGGGACTTTGGGACTTTGGGAAAACAAGGTAACAGGCAATAGAAAGGAAGAGACCACAAGGACCATCTTGGCTTCTATCAGGAATCAACTGATTCCAATGGCAGGGCCTGGGCATCCCAAAATGGAGGATACTCTGAGCACCTGTCAAAGTCAGCATGGAGCTGCCACCAGCCCATATCCTGCTCTGTGGGCCACACACAGGTGCCCAAAAACATACACTATGAGTACAGGGTTGTACCCCCACCCATGGGTGCCATAAGGGTATCACAAGTGTCTGTTCACCAAACCAAAAAGAGGAAGAGCAGAACTGCAGGAGTCCCGCATGGACTCCTGTGCATAAAAGAACACAGAACACACATGATAAAAGGACTACAGGACAAGGACAGTGAGGCCCTGTCCCTCTAATGCATTTCCAGCACGCACATGTGTCATTGCCTTTACTAGTGGATACTAAAAATGTGATGGTTTAAGAAAGTGAAATAGGTCTATGCTATGACCTGAAGTTATATCTGTACTGTGTCTGCGATCTAACATTCACACCCAGGGAAGGGCGCTCAGCCATTCAGGTGGCTGGAACAGCATGCGAGAATATACTGTGTACTGCCCGCTGTTTGCAGCCATCTAGGCCCTCCCTGGGGCAGCACCATCATGATTTTGGGGAGGCTGCAGGGAGACTCTTTTGTGTAAAATTTTCTACGCTGATAAACAGGTTTATTGTTTTGCAGTACCATATGACCTGGCCGTACTTGTTATCTCCCACCTCTATTCAAACAGACAAAAGTTCAGATCGATCCTGCCTTAGCCCATATATGGAACATTGTTTATGTCAAACAAAATCTCTACCTTACCTGCTGCCTTCTTTCAAGAGTGCTATTGCTATGCGAATTCTGTTTCTAAGGAAGATTAACATCAGGATGATGATGACTTCAACGATGCAAAGGATTATCACTGAAAAGAAAATGAACAACATTATCATCATAGCAGATTCTGCGACTACTATCCCTAATGTTTAAAATGACAACCCACCCAGCTACGGCTTCACTTAAAAAATTGCATTTGTAATTTCACAACCTGCTAACTCTATTTGCCCTACTATCATCAAATACGCTAGTTATCAAGTTAACTCTGCCACAGTACTTTCTTGAAAGAGCAAGCAGGGGCAAAACCAGAAGGTCTTGTTTTTTACATGTAGGGCAGAATTACAGGACATTGCGCATGCATGCATTGAATGTCTCATGCGCAATCATATGCGCATGCACAATTACATTAACACCAGTGCAATTACATTAAAAGTATTTTCGTTGACTAATGCGCAATGTACCACAATGCTGCCTGTACTGTGTGAGTGATTGTGAGAGAGGGTTTGTGGTCCATGCTTAGCAATGATTTGAACTGGAAACTGAGAGGTTCAGATAGATGTCCCTATGGTAAGTTCCTGTACCGATATTTTTATTCATAGATGATGCTATAATCTTGGTGAGAACTGAAGTTTCACTTCTTAGACTGATTTCTACCTTCTGCTCCTACTGTGCAACAAATAAACTGGTTATGAGCATGGCAAAAACAAGGGCTATGTACTGTGGCAACATGAAGGCATTGTGAAGACTGAGTATCAATAGCTGGATTGTCAGTAGGTGTCAAGAGGCCTTCCAGAGTAGCCAACAGTGCTGGCGGTTGAAGGGGACACGTCTGGAGAACCTGATGTAGAGGACGATTGGCAGGTGCTCTGATATTTGAGCAAGAAAGTCACAGTGGCAAGAACTGAAAGAAAAATTACATATGAGGAGGAGCGTGTTCCCATCCCTTGTCTCCACCCCAAACCCTCAAAAGCTACCTAATGGCTGCGGGAGAACAAGGGGTGGGGACTCCTCTTCCAACACTCACTGAATCAGTAGATAGTTGCCAGTGGTGCACATGGGAAGAGTAAAAGCCATCAGAAGAAGGTGCAGAAGAATTGATCATTAAATCCTGAGCCAGACAACTGTGCATTGGTAAAACCTTAGGCTGCAGCCGTGGACACGTGGGATTGGAAGATTACTGCGCGGCCGAATTGATCGAAGAAGAATTGGTCGCAAGGTTTTGGTTGAATTGTGACACATTTATATGGGGGGGTGGGTTTAGGATAATCATTATTGCAGAGGGGTTATGGGAGGGATGCGGGGAGTCTCCCTCACATACATGTGGCAAAATGGAACTGACAAAAAAAACAAAATTCGATCAATTCTCCTTTGACCGATTAGATTCGATGGAATCAACCCAAATCGGACACATAACCAAAGAGGCAAATAGGTTGGCTGGTGGGGTGTTGTGCTGATTCAGGGGCCACTACTCACAACTGAGTGGTGGCCCCTGAATGTGTGAAACTGTACATAACATATAGAAGCTGAAGGTATACGAGGTAATAATGGGCATTAGGTAGGACTTCTGGGGCTTCACTTGGCAGTCCCTGGACATGTGAAGTGGCACATTACATTTCACAACTATACAATGTGTAGGAGGCATTAATTGGCATTGGATGGTATTACAGGGAATTGCATATACCTTGCATGTGGTGACTATACCAGGTACATAAGGTAGAACAACGGTATGATACGTTTGTGCAGGTTATGCATGTTATATGATGGCAGCACCTGCACATGTAAGGCAGCTCTAGTCATACGATGGATATACCATGTACATGAGGCATTAACTGCCATTGAAGGCTGCACTTGACACATGATTGCAGAACACACGTTAGTAGGGCTGAATCTTTCATAAAGAGACTATATCAGTCATAAATTAGCAACACCTGACCAGCGAGACTGTGCCTTACCTATATTACCTGCACTAAGCATATGATATCTTAACTGGCAGGAGGTGGAATTTTCTGTAGTATCGCTGGCTGTACTTGGCATGTTAAGTTGTACCTTACATGTTATGACTATATGATATGATTTAATATGATATGACATGGCATTTATAACGTGCCTATACACAAGTGTTTCAAGGCGCGGCGCAGCAAGAGAGGGGGAACAGAGGAAAGACGGCGACAGAGATCCTACTAGGCCAAGTGTCATTCAGATCGCGCAAGTGCAGGGAATACATAGTATGGTTCCATGTCATTTCATCGCCTGCAATTTCATCCCCTGTCATTTTAACATGCATATGCAGACCTTTGTTTGAATGTTTAGGGACTTAGTGTTTCACCCTAAATTACCCTGGGTAATCCAGATATGGACCCCTTGCTCACTGTGCTTAGAGAGTCACATCGTCACCTCACTGATGAGGTCCAACAAGGCTGAAAAACATGTCTGACATTGCTGTTGGTACTCGAGATTTGCCTAGCCTTTCAACGCTGGACTGTCCAGGTGGGTGGGGCCAGAATGATATGCAAATGGATATTTATCCTCTGTGAAAGGTGAGGTGAGCTAAAACCTGGTTGTAATCCCTCCCGAGTGGGAACTTACCCATAGAATAGGTTATTTGGCCATGTTCGTTCTTGGTAGAGGGGCTCCCAGATCTATGTTTGAATACAATGGAAGTATGCACATGACATCATCCCAGATGAAAATACTACCCTTTATATACTGCATAGCCCTAATGTCTTTTTTCTGTATTCAACTGTTCATGCAAGCAATTGCTTAATACAATCACCTCTCCAACTGTGCTATGTCTTTCTCACCAAAACGATCATACACCATCTCCATTTCAAACAGATTAGGTCAAGCTGCAATATTAATTACCTCACTGAGTGCCTTCCCATTCTGGCTATCATGATTTGTGGCCTTCCCGAAACACCATAGAACTACCTAACACAAACATTGATAATCAGCTGCCACTGAGCTGGTGTGAGTAGATTAACCTCCACTACTTTGCTGTGACTTTAGGTATAGTTTCTGACAGCATTACATTGTTCAATAGGCTAACCAGAATGCGTAACGTCAATTCTCAGGGGGCTTGCATTGATGTCTTCAGCCTAATGTGACAAATTATGGGTAACAGCAATATGTACACATCCTCATGTCCACTGTGAGGAATGCATGCAATAGGAGAGGATATTATGGGCCACAGATACCCTCGTACTTATTGCTCTTATTCATATATGAAATTAGACACTACAAGAAAGAGGGCATGTGCAAAATACATGACATTGCTTTGGTGCCTGGGAATTTAGGCCTAAACTACAAGATAACATTTACTGCCTGCCTCAAATCTAACATCTAACTGTTGGGGCTGTAGCCATTGCTCCGCCTCTGTCTTTAAGAAGCCATTTCCTGTGCTGGTCTTGAAATCTAACTGGTGTCTATAGAAAGTGACTTGTTGCTGAGGAGTATGCCCTTACTGCATAGCCCCATTCAGAAATGAACGAGGTTTATTTAAGGAACATTTGTCCCAGATCTAGAGTAGGATAAACTGTAGTAGTACAACCATGATTCAGTCATGACCATATTGTCAGTAGCTTCCGGAATCACTTAGACAATTGTTTTCCTTTGGGGTAGTAATTCCGATGAAAATCAAATAACTCTAGTGGGATGGTAACTTATGTTGGTAAGGGAACAAACCTATCCCATTCCCCATAGGTGCTTTAGGGTGAGATGAGCCCCATTTGAAGACCTCTAACAATCCATGGACGAAGGGGGCAATCTAAAGGTCCCCACACGATCATAATATTAAATGTAATTCGAACGATCAAGATATAGTGTGCGCATATATGTAGATGCCATTTTGCCATAGTTGAAGCATAGGGCCCGCATGGCCAAGTTGTATTTAGTGTGCTAAACACAGGCTGCAAGCCTGAAGGAGAAAACTGAACAGGCCCAGGTGCTGATGAGAAGAGGCCCACGCTGTTAACTTCCACAGAAACCCCTCTTTGTTCTAAAGTTGTTTCCAATATGTTTGTTCAAAGAAAGAATGTGCCCTGTCAAGTCACAAGACAGTGCTGGGTGCCTTTGTGTAAGTGTTATCACAAACAGGCCAACGCAGGCCCACGAACCCCAGCCAGCCAACTATGAGCTATAGCTTCTGCCTCTGCCCCAGTCCTAAAACCCCATCATTTCAAGATACCAGTTGAACCCCAGACCACCGACCATAAACCAAGCAACCATAAAATATCTAAGAACATGATCGTCCCACATTTATTTCATAAGGACATGATTTGTAATGCAAGATACAGGGACGGATAAATTATAGTTCAAAAGCGAGGGTGGAGACCTTGGAAGCCGAGAGACGGGATCGGGATGAGCCAGATGTGCGTGTGTGGGCTAGAGCAACATTGAGACCCTGAAAAAATAGTCCATAGGCGCCCATCTGCGAGAACGAACATGCCTAAATGACCTATTCTTTGGGAAGGTACCAACTCGAGAGTCCGCAGCCAGACTTTAGCTCACTGTACTGTTCTCAGAAGGGAAATATCCATTTGCATATCAGTCTTTGCCCCGCCCACATGGGCAGTCCCGCACCGAAATGCTACGGCAATTCTCTTCTGAACAAGAGTACCAACAGCAACCCCATACACGTGTTTCAGCCTTGTTGGGCCTCATCGGTGAGATGACTCTGTGCCTCTCTGAACACAGTGAGCAAGGGGTCCACGTCTGGATGACCCTAGGAAACTTAGGGTGACTAAACCTAAGTCCCTTAAACAATGAAAAAATAGTCCATAGGCGCCCTTCTGCGAGAACAAACACGGCTAAATGACCTGTTCTTTGGAAGGTACCCACTCAAGAGTCCGCAGCCACACTTTAGCTCACTGTACCTTTCACAGAAGGTAAATATCCATTTGCATATCGGTCTTTGTCCCGCCCATATGGGCTGTCCAGCACCGAAATTCTATGGTAATTCTCTTCTGAACAAGAGTACCAACAGCAACCCCGTACACATGTTTCAGCCTTGTTGGGCTTCATAAGTGAGGTGGAGCTGTGCCTCGCTGAGCACAGTGAGCAAGGGATCCATGTCTGGATGATGCTAGGACACTTAGGGTGACTAAACCTAAGTCCCTTAAACAATTAAAAAATAGTCCATAGGTGCCCCTCTGCGAGAACAACACGGCTAAATGACCTGTTCCTTGGGAAGATACCCACTCGAGAGTCTGCAGCCACACTTGAGCTCACTGTACCTTTCACAGAAGGGAAATATCCATTTGCATATCAGCCTTTGTCAACCTTGAGACCCCCTTGTGCCAGTCCTCTGAGCATGCCAGGTGCATTGTATAATGATATTGTAGCAGTATTTGCAAATGTAATTAATTGCTCCTTTGGGCTTTGTTCCCTAGAGACAATGAGCCCAGCAGACCCCACGGGATGGAATACAGACAGACTGGGCAGGGACCAATAGCCTGGCATCCCCTATGGAGTAGGCAGACCATGTATACTGTTACGCCAACCAGCCATGCAGGTTTTTATTATATGTAATGATGCCACCTTTGATGCTTTGCCTCCTTTTAAGCTCCTGCTTGTACCCTTTTTCCTCAGAACGTTCATTGGCAGCAGAGTTCTTTGCTGCACACCTATTTTTGTAGAAGTAAAACTAGTTATCCTTGCAAGAGTATCTTGGGCCTTTTTTCCCAAACGAGTTGAATTTTTTCAGGCGTGAGTGTTAAGGGGCGCGCCTCCATTTGGTGACCCCAACGTGATCCCAGTGCCCCCCTTTGCCTGTGGAGGTGTCCAAGCTGCTTCTCCAGAGGGGCTGTGCCCACCTACAGCAACCAGTCCTGAAAACTCATATTCCCAAGTGGTTTTACAGGAGCCATCTTTGCAGAATTCCTGTCTGCTCTTTTGAACGGGATGTGGCTCAGAGGAGAGTGCAGGCTGGTGCTATTGGAACTCTGTGACGGAGGGGTTTGGGTGAACATGCGCATGTGAGTATACACTTGCAAGAGATAACAAGTAGGGAACAGGTATATGGGATGGTGTGAAAAGTGTGAACACGTGGAGAGTGAGATTATTGGAATGACATGGATGTGGTTTGTTTTATATCATCAATTATTTAAGGAGACAATTAAGGAAAAGAAAACAGGATGGTAGGGAGCCTTCCTGAGTGAATAGAGAAGGTGGTACCACCTATATTGTATAAAGGAGGAAAAAGGAAAACAAGTAGGTGCCCTGCATAATTAGTGGGCTCGGGACTTGTAGTTGTTCTTTTTTAACTTGTTAATTTAGCTTGTTTTGTACATGTTTTTATTGTATAGGTTGTGTGAGAAACCAGAAGGTGTCCCACCCACTAGTCCCTGGGGATCTGTCTTCTAGGTGGCCAGGACACAGCCATCACTTTTAGATTCAGTTCCTGAGGGTGGACCAGTGCAGGAGGATCATCTGGGTGAGGGGTGTTTGGGGAGTGGGACACTGGATGGCGATGTGTGATATCCCCTTCCTTGTAACACCTTTACCCAAACCTACCAGGTAGGATATTTAGCAACTGTACCCCCCTTTTACAACACAAACACTTTCTCACAGACAGCCCATGATAAGGGAAAACAGACTCACACCCGAGTCGTATACCTGACGTGGCCCAAATACAATGGTCAGGCAAGGTCAGGCAATTACTGACCATCACACACACCTGACTTACATTAAACTTCCCAACACAGATAAAGGGTGGACTATGAGAGCCCACTCTGAGTGAGGCAAAGCACAGATGCAACAGCAGTTCCAAGATGGAAGTTTAACGAGAGACGAAAGACGGTGAAACAGAAGGGGATCGAAAAGGAGGGAAGTGCCCTTGACCTTTTCAACAAAGAACCATCACTTTCGTGAAACCTTGAGAATAGAAAGCATAAGACCAGGAAACCAGGCTGAAGAATCCTGAATTGTGTGTCGGAGACTCAATGAACAAAGGAACACCACCGCGAAATCAGCACAGCCGATGACCGATACAAGACCGGTATGTGTTGAAGCCAAGGTTCCAAGTGTCAACATTGTATGGCGAGCGCAGGAACAAACTTTTTTTGAAACACGTGTGATAACCAACGCGAGTAAAGTTGAGCTGCAGATGAGTGGTTGAAGCTTTGAAACCAAGATATGATACCTTTGACAGAGTAGTCCAGCACTGTGTGAGTGCTCATTCAAAGGTCTCTGTAAAGTATCCAACTGAGGAGGGCAAAAGTCAGAGAAAAGGCAAGGAATTGTGAATCGAAGTGGTCCTGCGACGGGTGAAGCAAAATCCTGTGCACAATTGAAAGTCTTCAATGTTGATAGAGGAAAGAAATTTGATGGCAAATTAGATAAACTTAGTCCAAGCACATTCAAAGGATATCAATTGAAATGCTATGTGTTAAAGCAAGTTTGTCATAAAATAAATAAAGTGGATCTGTGCCCGGCAGAGGTGGATCCGGGGTGAACAGAAGAACACCCGAGAAATTGTTTATGTGAAATTCCTGAGAACATTGTGGTAAAGTCGATCAGAGCCTGGCAGAGGGGGATCCGAAGTGAACAGTGAAATTCCTAAGAAACTCGTGTAACTGTGAAAAACTAAAAAGAAAGGAACTTTGTTGTTTGTTTGTTGCATCAGACCCTCTGAAATTAGAGACTTTGAATGGCAAAGAGACTTTGGCATATGTAAGGAAGGCATGGTATCAAAGTAAAACAGACACAAGTGATCACAGTTCAACAGTGTTTATTAAACTGTAAAAATGGTTGAGATAAACACCTAATCTAAACCTTAATCTAAGAAGGGAGCAAGCTACGACCATCAAATAATAATAATACAGTCCTAATAGAGTCTAGTAAAATAAAAAGGGCATATAGTAAAAAACCTATTTCCAATCCTTACCGCTATTCTACAAAAGAGTTTATGATAATGTTCACAAGAAAAGTAAGAAGTGTTCACAAAATGATAAGTCAGGATGTTATGGCTGGGGTCTCCCTTCCCCATGTTTTTATCATGAGACAAGGTGGGACTCTTGAGCAAAGCACACCCTTGGGCTTCTCCTGCACAAGGTTACAGTTCCTTTCCTCAATATCAGGGCCTTCTGCGCCCAAGTCTCTTCTCATGCTAAGTCTCTCACTTCAGATGGCCTGATATGCCAAAATAACCAACAAAAGATTTCTTCTACTATCTCCATGTCGGGCGATTACTCTTCACCCTAGGATTCCACTCAGCCGGGCTCTGAGCCTTCTTTCAGCATACGCCTCCCAAAGCACTTGCCAATTTAACCAGAGACCTCTGAATGGCGATCACGTCTTGCTGGGTCACTCTGTTATTCTATGGAAAATACGTGCTTTACAATATCACAATTCCCACAGCGTTTCCCTGAGCCGGGCGCAAACACCTATTTCACAATTCCCTCATTTGGGTTCACACTTCCACATTCGTCTAAGATTTCTACAACGTGTCAAAGACTTTCGATTGTACAAAGGGTTTGGCTTGACCCTTATATGACCACCTTGACACCTCACCCTGGCCTCCCCTAGGGCCTCTTGGTACTTGTAGTTTCACCAATCTTCAGGAGAGGGGTACCAGCCAGAGACCTGCAAATGAGCACCAATGTGGTGCCGGACCACTCTATCTCTGGTATCAAGTTAGTTCACAAAAAGACCTCTGTCTCTGAATCTTCTTTCTTCATGTATAATGTTGCCACTGCAACCTTGAGCTTAACACAGTTGGGTCCACTATCAGTTTCCCCTACTCACCGGCTGTGCTGAATTCGTTGGTGCTTCTTTTTCCATTGGAGTCAAGGACGGTACCACAATGGCAACCGATTCTCCCACCCTGGCTATCAGAGCAGAAGGGTCCCACGTACCGTTGATATCCATCCCACCATTTGCCATCTGCGATTCCCGGTCTTACGTTTACTGTATCGGAGGCTTTGTAGGTATGGGTTGGAAAGGGCAAGGGCAATTCCCTCCTTGTTGTCCTTTCGGGTTTCACCACCGTTTTCCTCCATATGAACTGCCATCCTGGAATAGCTGCTTCCTCGTCCATTCGGCCTTGCTCAGTGTGCTCCTGTGCTCTGCCTTCGATGACTATGTGGAATGGCTGTCAGGTGTGTGTAGTTATCAGCGATTGCCTGACTCTGCCTTACTCGTGTTTTGGGACATTTCAGGTAAATGGCTCTGGTGATGGTGCGTTGGCGCTCACGGCGTGAGAAATTGTTTGTGTCAAAAAAGGGGGTGATGGTAGAGTTTCTAAAATCCTACTGGGCAGGATGCAGAAAAGGTGTCATAAGGAAGGGGATAACGCATCTCACTCTGTGGTGTCCCACTTTGACTTCTCAGAGACCCCCATCAAAATTATCCCCAGCACTGGTCCACTCCCAGTAACTGGATCCAATGGTGATGGGTGTGTCCTGGCCACCTGGATAACAGATGCTCTGGGACTAGCAGGTGAGATACCTTCAGGTTTCTCACATACCCTTCCTCCATGCGATGTAGCCGCATCTGTTTCACAGGAGAACCGGGAAAGGAAATCTACATTTCCCTGGTCTTTTACCTTTTCAATGTTCCACAGTGAAATAGTAGGGTTGCAGGTGTAGAAACTATTGCATTACACGAGGTTTGGAATCTTTGCGTTGGCTAATCTAAACTAGGAGAGAATGGTCAGTGATGAGTGTGGACTTCCTGTCTAAGAGGTGATATCTAACATGGATTATGGCCCACTTGATGGCCGGGGCCTCCAGTTCCAGCACAGACTATTTTTTTCATGTGGTAAAATCGTGCAACTTGTAAAGAAGATGGGGTGTTCTAATCCATTGCAAACTTGAGATTGGACTGCTCCTAAACATGTAAGGGAGGCGTCCATTTGCAATATGAACTCTTTAGAGAAATCTACTACCTTTAGAATCGGGTTCTGGCACAGATTTTTTTTTAAGGCGTTATAGCATATATCATCCTCGTCTGTCCAATGAAGTTTCTGTGGTCTGGCATTCTTGAGTTTATCTGTCAGCCTCACTGTTTTGTCTGAAAAGTTGGGGATAAACCTACGGTAATATCCTATTAACCTTAGAAAGTCTCTAAGATCTCTTTTAGTTTTGGGTGTTGGTGTGTCTAAGACGGCTTTCACTTTCTCATGTTGAGGCTGTACATTCCCATTTCATACAAAGAAGCTGAGGTATTTCACGGCTGATTGGGCTAGTCTGTATTTAGATGGATTAGCAGTTAGGCCGGCCTATCTGAGGACTTTCATAATAGTATAAAGATGGAAGAGATGATCCTCCCAGATTTTAATATAAATGACGATATTGTCAATATAAGCTCCACAGAAATTGGAATAGGGTTGCAAGATTTTTTCAATGAGGTGTTGGAAAGTTGCTGGTGCACTGTGTAAGCCCAATGGGAGGACTTTGAATTGAAACAGTCCTAGGGGCATGGAAAAAGTGTTTTTTCCTTGTCTGGCCCATATACTGGGATTTGCCAGTACCATTTTTTATGTCTAAGGTGGATAGAAAGGTGGCTTCTCTGAGTTTGTCAATTAGGTCATCGATGCGTGGCATGGGTAGGCATCAAAGTCAGAAATTACATTAACTTGACAGAAGTCTATGCAAAACCTCCAGGAATGGTCAAGCTTAGTGTCCAACATGATAGGGGAGGACCATGGGTTCAAATAAGGCTCAATAATATTTGCTTTCAACATTTCATTTACTTCCTCAACCACTATCTGTTTACGGGCTTCCGGAAGTCTATACAGCTTTAAATGTACCATTTTTCCCTTACGTGTTCTAATATATGTTCTAATATAGTGGTAGGTGTCTTTTATTATTCCTGGTTATTCTGAAAATACATCAGGAAATGATGCAATTACGACTTTTAGATCTTCTTGTAGTTGAATATATAGCTCTAGAGGAATTAATTCAAAGATGTCTATTTCTTCTGGATCCAAACAGTATAGTACCTTGGCATGGGTGGCTGACGGGTTCTCTTGCCACTATTTTTAAGAGAATTACCTGCTATAAATGGACCTTCTGTTTCCTGTCCAGTTGGGCTACCTTATAAGTACAGGTTCCCATTCATTCTATTATTTTGTAGGGTCACTTAGAGGCAAGCTTGTTTTCTAAGGTGGGTAAGAGGACCATTATTTCTGTCCTATGAAGAACGGACTTAAGCTCACCTTCCTTTCGTAACTGGATTTTCTCTGGCTCTGGGCTTTTTCGCTATGAGTACAGACTAGATCTTGAACAAGTCTCATATGTTCTCACATTCTAGTAGTGTTTTGCGAGATTGGAATGGGTGCCTCTTCTCATTCTTTCCAAGTTTCCCATAGCATGTCAGGACATCTCTAGGCTCCCTACCTTAAAGTAGTTCGAAATGAGAGAATCCTGTAGAGGCTTGAGGGTTTTCCTTATTGCAAATAGTGCCCAGGGGATCATCTGGTCCCAGTCTTTCCCGTCCTTATCTTCCAATTTCCGTAGGACTAATTTCAGAGTTGTATTGAATCATTCTACCAAGCCATCGATATTGGGGATGGTACATAGACGTTCATACAGTGGTAATATGAGTAGCTCTTAGACTTCTGCTATGAGCTTGTTCATAAAATCTGAACCTTGGTTGGTTAGTATTTCTTTGGGAAAGCCAAACCTGGAAAAATACGGTAGGAGGTGCTTAATTAATGATTTGTTGTGTGATATCATTTCACATTGGGAATGCTTCGGGGTATCTAGTTGCATAATAAACAATCACAAAGACATATTTGTTGCCTAATCTAGATGTTTCTAGAGGTCCAATGATGTCCATCCCGATTCTTGAAAAAGGGACTTCTATGATTGGTAAAGGATTCAGAGGTGTAGGTAATGGGATGTGCGTACTGTTTTTCTGACATATTTCACTTGTCTGAATAAAGGATTTTATGTCAGCGTGGATACCTGGACAGTAAAACATCCCACTGATATGTGACTTGGTTTTGGATTGTCCTATGTGACCCCAGTAAGATAGGAATGAGCAATCACTAGTGCAACCTTTCGGTGGGTCTTGGTGATTACTAACTGCATCTTTACTAAACCTTCTGTAGACGTTTCTCTTCTATATAGAAACCCCTGCTTTAAGAAGAAAAGGGGGCTTCCCTTATTTATACCTTCTCCTTACAGAATAGCTTTCAAAAATGCTTCAGCAAGAGCTGGAACATTTTTCTGGGTGAAAGCTAGGTCGGGATAGATGGTAGGCTCTTCTCCCATCCTTTCTTCGATGCTAAAAGGTTTATCAGCTTCCCCAAAGCCTAATGTACCTCTTTCTGTTTCCTCTGGTTCACTCTCTTTAAACTGAGGAAATAGAGCCCTCTCCAAAATTCCTTGAGCAATTGTATCCCCACAACATACTTCAAAAGGGATTTCATCATGATTCTGGAAGAGAATCTTTACTTCTCCCTGGAAGCCGGGATCGATAACATCTGCTAAAACGAGTATAACGATCTTCTACGCTAGGCCAGATTTTGAGGCCAACCTAATATAACACCCCGGAGGGGGTATCAAAACCAAATCTGTAGGAATCATTCCTCTTTTCTCAGGGGGCATAACAGCTTACCTACTGCTACAAATATCGAAACCTATCCGTTTTTTCATATTAACAGAGGTTAGAAGCTCTATAACTACATTTTTGAAATTGTACGGTTCATCCCACCTCTGATACCATATGTTAGGAAGGCATGGTATCAAAGTAGGACAGACACAAGTCATGACAGTTCAATTGTGTAATAAGCTGTAAAACTTGGTGAAATAAATGCCTAATCTAAGCCTAAATCTAAACTGTGAGCAAGCACAACCATCACATAATATTAATACAGTCCTAGTAGAATGTAGTCAAATAAAAAGGGCCTATAGTAAAAAACCAATTGTCAATCCTTACCGCTATACTACAAAAGAGTGTGGGATAATGTTCACAAGAAAAGGAAAAAGTGTTCACAAAATGATAAATCAGGATATTATGGCCGGGGTCTCCTGTCCCCACATTTTTAGCACGGGATAAGGCAGGACTCTTGAGTACAGCACACTCCTGGGCTTCTCCTGCACAAGGTTACAGTTCCTTTCCTCAATATCAGGGCATTCTGCGCCCAAGTCTCTTCTCATGAAAAGTCTCTTGCTTCAGAGAGCCTGATATGCCAAAATGACCAAACAAAAGGTTTCTTCTACTATCTCCACATTGGGCGATAACTCTTCACCCTACGATCCCCCTCAGCCAGGCTCCGATCCTTCATTCAATGTTAGTCTCCCAAAGCACTTGCCAATTTAAACAGAGACCTCCGAAGGGTGATCACGTCTCGCTGGGTCACTCTGTTATTCTATATCAAGTACGTGCTTCACAATATCACAGTTCCCATAGCGTTCCCCTCAGATGGGCGCAAATGCCAATTTCACAATTCCCTCAGTCGAGTTCACAATTCCACATTCGTTAAACATTTCTGCAACGTGTCAGAAACATTTGATTGTACAAGAAGTTTGGCTTGACCCTTGTATGAACACCTTGACACCTCACGCCGACCTCCCCTAGGGCCTGATAGTACTTGTAGTTTCACCAATCTCAGTTCATTACGTTCTCTTTCTTCAGGAGAGGGGTACCAGCCAGCGACCTTAGAATGAGCGCCCACTTGGCACCAGACCACTCTTTCTCTGGTACCAAGTTCATTCACAAAAAGACATCTGTCTATTAATCGTCTTCCTTTATGTATGATGTTGCCACCTTGAGCTTAACAAAATTCGGTCCACTATCAGTTTCCCCGACCCACTGGCTTTGCTGAACTCGTTGGCATTCTTTTTCCGCTGGAGTGAAGGACGGTACTATGATAGCAACCGTTTCTCTCCGCCCTGGCTATCAGTGTGGGAGGGTCCCACGTACCATTGACATCCAGCACAACATTCGCCAGCTGTGATTCCAAATCTTACATTTCCTGTCTCGAAGGCTTTGCGGATCTGGGTTGAAAAGTGCAAAGCCAATTCCCTCCTTGTTGTCCTTTCAGGCTTCACTGCCTTTCTCCTCCATCTGAACTGCGTCCCGGAATAGCTGCTTCCTCATGCGTTTCGGCCTTGCGCAGAGTGTGCTCTTGTGCTCCGCCTTTTATCCCTATAGGGAAGGGAAAGGGCAGTCATGTGTCTGTAGTTATCAGCGATTGCCTGACTTTCCCTGACCCGTATGTTGGGACATGTTAGGTAAATGGCTTTGGTGTTTTCACTCATGGTGTGAGAATGTGTTTGTGTCGGAAAGGTGCAGGAGTAGAGTTTCTAAATATTCTACTGGTCAGGATGGGAAAAGGTGTCATAAGGAAGGGGATGCTGCATCTCACCCTTCGGTGTCCCAGTTCCAATCCGTGGTGACACCCATCCAGGTGATCCTCCAGCACTGGTTCACCCCCAGTTACTGGATCCAATAGTGATGGCCGTGTCCTGGCCACCTGGATGACAGATCCCCGGGGACTAGCGGGTGAGACACCTTCAGGTTTCTCACACATAGAAGGCCATGAAGTTGAAGTTTTGAACTGCAACCTCGTGCTAGAGAAACCAGAGACTGTGCTAAGCTCGAGTGTGCCGTCTTGTCCCATGCTGCAAACGTGGGGAAGGGAAGCCTATGGCTTGAATATCCTGACATATCATTTCTTGTACACTTTTATTGTGCCTAACATTGTTTCCCACAGTATTTGTATTTAGATTTAAGGATTGGCAATAGGTTTATTAGTATAGGCCGTTTTATTTTGACAAGACACCACTAGGACTGTGTTATTATTATTTGATGGTCGTAGCATGCTAGGATTAGAGAGGTATTTTTCAAACCCAATTGAAGTTCAATAAACACCCTTGAACTGTGGACACTTGTGTCTGTCTTACTGTTGATACCATACCTTCCTTATAGTTGGAGGCCCGAGGAGGGGCGTTTTGTAATTAGTGGTGTGCGTTGAGTGTGTGAAGTGTCAGAGTGGGGGTGGGGGAAAGGTATTTTGATTTTTTGATGGGAGGGAGGGGATGAAGGACTGACTTTTTTTACAGGCAGTGATAGTGAGCGCAGCGCGCTAGGAAGGGCGTAAAACTAGCGAGGCACAGGGACCAATATAATGGGAGGGGAAACACCCATAGAATAAATGTGTAAGGACCTGCCACTATAATGAGATAGAATCTTCCAATGTAACAAACAATGGGTGACAGAGACCAGAGGAAGGGGGATGCCCCGCTCATTGCCAGAGCAGTGCTCCCATAATTAAATATTTTTGGAACATATATCCACATTTTCGACAGCTAAATACAAGTGTAAACAGTTACAAAAGCAGAAAGAAATATTAGACTTTTGGAAAATGTTCAAAGACACAGAAGATTGTGAGGGAGGGGGAGCACAAAATGATAACAGAGGTTATAATTCAGAGAAAGAGAGCGGTGCACCAGCGGAGCGTGGAGGAATATACACATTGACAGCTCGCCCCGCAGTAGGTTGTACCAACCCAACCTATGTGTCCACTGCAGGGACAGCCCCACCACCCCCATACACATCCCCTCTGGGCATCCCAGTGCATGCCGATGTCAATAAACGAGACCTAGAAGTGGAACTGGCAGCAGCAAGTACAAAACTGACTAGATTGCGAGCATTACATACTGAAGTGAAGCCTGACAAAAAGGCACAAGTTATAGATGGGTTGAAAGCAGGGGACTTCTTGTTCAGAATAGATAACACGTCAATAAAGAACGTGCACTTTGAAAAGGAGGGAGAAGGAGATGAGCGGGCAGACAGTTTGGGGTAAGAGAATATAGGGTCCCGCCGAGGAGAGGAAGATGGGTGGAGTACAATTGATATGTTTGAGGATGATAAGGATGAGGAGGCAGATGCCCCTTATACATAAAGGCTCTGGAAGACCGCACTATGTGCCATGGGCTCAGATGGACAAGAACAACTTGATAAAATGATCTTGCCCCTTGTGGTGGGTACGGGCACGTGGATTTACGCATTTGAAAAGCAGGCCACCGCAAGTACCTCTGGCAGGCAGTGACATAAAATGCCTATTGGTAGCGATGATTAGAGACCAAGCTGGGGATGTGTGGCTGAAAACAGGATACCCGGGAGTGACTTTGGGGAACGATGCATACGATGGATCATCATTCAACAAGATTCGGGTAAAAATATGGGACTTGCTGCAGTGAGCATTCCATGACACACTTGACCTAAAGTCAGTAATACAATGTACTATGGCCAATGACGAAGACCCCTCTCAGTTTATTCTTAGAATTAAGGAGATGTGGAGAGCAGAGACGGGTAACTTGTGGGACCAATCAATACCCTTTTTCTACTTTATCGTTAAAAAGAGCCTGACTAAAGAGGTGCAAAAGGATAAAATCGTAGGCATTGAGGCAAAGGGGTGGGCTGAAAACAAGGAAACATCCCTGAGACAACAAGCAGAGGAAACAAAATGAGTACAAAATAAATTAGCCAAAGTTGCTGTGGAGGTGTCAGTATCGACGCTGATACAGACATAGGCGCCCGGAAACGTGAGTTGGACTTACAGAGTTGAAAGGGCACTTTGTTAACAAGTACAGACATTAATAAATGGCAAAATAAGAGTAGACAGGTTAAGCAACATTGTCCAAGTGAATCAGGACTACTTCCCCTGAGTACTTTATGTTCAAGGATCAACTAGAGAGTAAAGAACTGCAAGGCATAAGGGCCGTATATACCTTACATCTTCAGAGATCGCCAAGACAACTACAGTGTGAGGAATTGAGACAATCAAGAAGCTGTCTCCTTGAGCACAACTGCAGTTACCTGGATAAAAGAGTGGTTGCTATGGAAAGCTGTTCTGAGCAAGTCAAGAAGTGTCATTCTTGATCAAGGAGCCTGTGCACTACAACCACAGCAGTGGTAAGCAGAAGAACACATCTAAGTACACAGCAAGTCTTCTTCTAAAGTATTCTTCCTAGTGACACATTGGGACATTTTTCATTGATTCTTGCCCATCTTTTTAGGCAATAATGTCAGAGATTTTCTCCTGTATGCCATGCTCGCTGCCACACTCGACAAAGCAGCAGCTGGGTTTGAGTGGGGGTGTGACTGGTGATTCACACTTCTCCTGTGGGAATGCATCTCAACAGCTGTAATCTGACTGCACTTTTGATGTAGCCTGTTTAGTGTTAGATTGTTTCATATATTTATATATACCTTCCATATTTGTTGGAAACGATTGTAGATACACAAATTACAAAGTTAACACACCTGAACCAAGAGTTATATGTTTTCAAATGTCAAATAGAAAGTACTTCTATGCTTGCCAGCACAGTGGGGTTGATGCATGTAGTATTCACTGCCTTAGAGTGTGTGTCGCTTTATGAGATGTGGCTGAGTCTCGACATGGGTCTTGATCTTGCTGTACCTTGGGTCCCAAAATGATTCTAGTGACAACAACCTTTGAGACTGAAACATGTCGGGCAATGCTTGTGGTCCTGAGAAGAAAAGATCTGACCTTGCAGGTCTTTGCGGCATGACCAGGAAAGTTGTGTACATGGATTTGCATCTTTTGTAATGCCACAGGTGGCCTAAAATATGATAAAATCGAAAGCTGCCTAGATTAATTACCAGAAGTTATCACCGATCATAGCCTTCCACCAACATGCATTGAAGTGATAGCGGCATTTGTGTTGACACAGTTCACAGAATGTTTATATTGCCAAACTAGTCCCTAGTGGTCATGTTTTCACTTGTTTTCAGAAGGATATGGTATGTTATATTGTGTGTTATTCATTGCTGCTTATGTTCTTGGTGTACAGGTGATGCATTGTTACCCATGTTATAATGTTAACTTAAGTTAAATATAATATTGTACCTCTTGTTTGTAGGGTTCATGCCGTACCTGCCTTCTAAATAAAATGTCAGGTAAATAACTGAAGATAGTGTAGAACATACAAATAAGATATCAAGGGATTTACATGTTACGGTTTTGCTCCTACATTGTCCAATTTAGTTCTGCATAAAGCGAAGGCAGTAAGCTATCGCAATGAAGGCGCTGTTAGTTAAACGGAAACTGGTGTCTCTTCTCCACTACTTCGTGAGATATTATACTTACTAAATGCTAACCATGTTTGCCTCAGCTGCAAGTAGACCCTGAAGTCCGTCTGGAAGCCAATATCGTAGACGGTGAGGTCTGCTCCAGGAATCCCCCTCAGGCTATCATATTCCCAGTAACAGTGCCAGATACCTGCAAGAAAAGTAACATCCTCAGTCTATTGCTATTGTTATTCACGCATGATCAATTATATGCTTTTTAGAGTTGCCCTTTAGTCTGCCATTTTCTGCAATAAATAGTCAGATTTTCTCCTGCAATGAAGCAGCCCCTGGCCTCAATGGTACCCCACAAATGAAGTAGTATTTTCTAGTTTTGTATTCCATTCAAAAGCGGGTTATTTTCCTGTTGTTTGGTGTAGTAGAGTCTCAGCTCTAGGCCGCAGCTGAGGACATTACAGGAAACATTTAACACAGCTGATAGGTCTCAAACATGAGGTACTGTACATGGTGGGTATATGATACACACTGGTTCATCAACATATTCGACTGCATTAACACATGAAAAGTAATGGAAGTAGGTATTGGATAGTGTGAGGTATGTCATTTCTGAGACTCAAAGGTGAACAGTTTCCCTGTTGGGTGAGAATAGTACATAATGCTTACGGCAGGAAACACACACATAACCTGTGATTGCATGGCCATGGATGCTCATCTGTGTAAACAAATGTTTGAAGTCACTGCGGTCCTCCAAAAGACCAGAGAAAACTACGAAACAGGAAATTATCAAAATAGTTGTTTGAATAAGTATAAGTACATGCAGGTGAGTATTGATATTTCAGCCAATCAGTATGCTCAGAATACAGTCAGCAATTACTGGTATTGACTGCATTCAGAATACAGTCAGCAATTACTGGTATTGACTGCATTCCAGACATCCTAACTGTGAAAGCTCCCAGGGGAAACAGCAGAAGGTATTTCTCTTAATACAAGAAACAGCAATGCAATGTCAAAGCAAAATTTATTTCAACAAAACACTCCAACCCTAACTTTACAAAACAAATTGAAAGCAAAAACTTGGAACAGCGCTTTCACATTTGTAAAGAGAACGAGTTCCGTTTAACATTGAACCTAAAGAAAGCTCATGCTAAAAAGACTCCAGTTCAACCAAGTTCACAATTAAAATGCTTTCCTTATAAATACAACCTAGTTCTTTTAATATTTTAAAATGAAGCCACGATTATTTACTGAAACATATTCTGAACTTTGCATATACTTAAAAGAGAAAGTTTCACTTCACCACTACAATTTCAAAACCCTGCTTGCTTTTAGCACTGTGTGCAAATAGTCTTATTGAAATTGGAGGGGGTCGTTATCACTTGGGACATCACTTGAGATAGTGACCCTTTTCGCAAGTTATGGCCCTTGGCTTCACCTTGGATGATAACTTGAGAGTGAATCATTATCCCACGATAATGACCCCTCCTTCGATCTATAAGACTTATGATGATCTTCCACAGAAAGGTGGTTTCCCTTGATTTGATATTGTACAGTGTTAACAAATGCAATAAGCAGACATTAACAAGAACATACAAAAGTTGCCATAGTGCAATTTTTCAGGTAGGGGCTGCACTCTAACATTACATATAGGGCCACTAGGAATTGCATGGACTCGGTGGCTGCATTTGAATATGATCATTCCATCTTTTGCTCCGACATGGCAAAAGAGGAAATCCTCATGCCTATGTAGTTGTTTGTATTACAAAAGCATTGCATGTACAAAGACAACTCCAGGGAACACGCTACATTTCTAGGGGTCACCCTCCTCTCAAGGCCCAAAAGCCACGCTTTTGGGGCATCGAGCAACCAACACCCTGCCATAGGAACATACCTTTGGTAGGGGATGGTGGCACGCTAGGTCCAAACATCTATTGCTTTGCTGCCTGACCTCCCCTGAACCTTCCATCATGCCGCCACTGCATCTGCAACAACAACCGGTGTGGTCACATTATGGATCATGTGACCACACTCTGAGGACTACCTTCTACCTCCGGCCCAACCAGCCAACATCTTGCCATAGGAACCTATCTTTGGTAGTGGAGGGTGCCACCCGAGATCCTGACATCTGTGGCTTCGCCACCTGATGTCCCCTGCACCTCCCACCACGATGCTGCTGCTGCACAACAACTGGCGTGGTCACATGATGGATCATGTGACCGCACTCTGAGGACTTCCTTCTTCGACGGGCCTGGTCAGCCAACATCTTGGCATTGGAACATATCTGGTAGGGAAATCTAGCTTCCAACTATCTCACTCCAAAGAGACAGCCCTCCTACATGTTACTAACTTTCTCCACACTGCTCATCATAATAATCACTCATCCATTCTTACCTTTCTAGAATAATCAGATGTCTTTGACACTGTGGATCACGTCACCCTTCTATCCTCCATATCCTCACTTCGTTTTTATGGCACTGTGCTACAGTTTGTTTTATCTCTTTAATTGTTCTTATTCTGTTTCATGGGCTGGTTGTATTTCTGACTCTCGCCCTCTCCAACATGGTATTTCTCAGGTACTTGCTCCACTTCTCTTCTCTCTCCCTATACTATTATTCTTTCTAATTGTATTTCTTCCATCAATATTTCATCTCACATTTAAATGTTATTTTCCTGTTCTGATTTGTTGAATAGTCTTCAAGCTTATGTCTCTGCCTGTCTTTATGCAGTCCACTACTGGATGCATACCCACTTCCTTCATTTGAACCTGTCAAAAACTGAGCTACTAACTCACTCAGTCTACCCATCTGGTATTATATTTCCCCCTGCACTTCTTAGAGTCCCCTTGGTTCCTTCCTCTGTTTGTATGCCCACATCTCTGCTACTCTGCTCTCATACCTGTCATTACCACCACCACAATATTCGTCCGGCTCAACCCTTCTTTTCCTTTCATGCAACCAAACTTTAATCTTTCACGTCTTGGCTACTGTTCCTCTCTCCTGGTTGGTCTCCCAGCTTTTCATCATTCCCCACCCTGCTCTATCTTAAGTCTGCTATTTGTCTCATGCTCCGTTCAGCTTACCTCCACTGGCTAAGTGAGTGGTGTCAGAATGTATGGATGATTTAGGGCCTGGGTCATGTGGGCTACTGGGATGAAGTAGTGGTGCACATTGACCTCTTACACTTTAGCAAAAATAAATGCTATAAAAAATATAGAGACAATTCTGTAGACCATAGCTGTTCTAAGAAGAAAACCACGAGAGTCCCTAAAAAAGTTCTGGTGAAGAAAGGCATGTAAGAGGCTCTTCTGAGGAGGTATAAGTGTTTTTGGGACAAATCAACAATTTCCTAAAAAGTGAATGTGCTATATATGTAAATATCATGTTTGGAAAAGAAATTTACAATTATACTGTACTACACCCCAGTGTCTCCCTCATGCATGGAGCTGCAGCAGACTCAAGCAGTACCAGTGGATGATGGTGCCATCTTCAGCATCCTCATAATCTTAGCAAGCAACAGCAGCAGAAGCAGAAATGTGTTTAAAGTCTCCCAATGCGCTTGCCCAAAACAGTATCAGGCCGATTCATGGAATAAATGTGCGCCGAAAATCCCGGCGCAGAGGGGCCAATACGTGCGCTGCGCCGAAAATCAGCGCAAAGCGCAGGGAAACCAGCGCACGTCGATTCATGGAAGTCCGTGCGCAAGAAAAGCAGAGGACGTGCGCCGAAAAAGCGCGCGGCGCAGGCCGGCGCACAGGTCAACCAACGTCGTGCGCCACGGCCACTGCGCCATCACTCCGAGCGCAGCGCACAGCTCTAAAGTAGGCGGAACACAGGGCGGGACACTCGGAATGGGGAATAAAATGGGGCACAACACTCGGAATGGGGAAGAATGTGGGCGGCACGGGGAAAGTTCAGGAGGCAAGTGCGCGGAACGCCCACACGCTCGCATACAACACGTATTCATGGAATAGAATAGGGCAAAAAAGCGCACGCTCAAAGCAGCGCACAGGCACAAACAGGCACAAACACGACCGCCACAAGAAAGCAGGCGGTAGCGTGTCTGCGCCTGCAAGAAATGTGCGCTAAAAGGCGCGCCAACAAATAGCACCTATATACAGACATGACCAATGTACAATACTGTTGCCCTCCTGGACAAATGACGTACAAAGGGGTACCCACAAACACAGACACGCGCAGAGAGAAAAAATAAACGTGTGCGTGCATACCGGGGTGCGCGGTAAGTTCCACACGCGAAATGGCCGGGTACGTGGTTTTCAGGGGCGCGCGGGAAGTCCCACACGCGAAATGGCCGGGTACGTGGATTCGAGGGGTGCGCGGGAAGTTGCACACGCGAAATGGCCGGGTACGTGGTTATCAGGGGCGCGCGGGAAGTTCCACACGCGAAATGGCCGGGTACGTGGATTCGAGGGGTGCGCGGGAAGTTGCACACGTGAAATGGCCGGGTACGTGGTTATCAGGGGCGCGCGGGAAGTTCCACACGCGAAATGGCCGGGTACGTGGATTACTGGGGCGCGCGGGAAGTTCCACACGCGATATGGCAGGGAACGTGGATTCGAGGGGTGCGCGGGAAGTTGCACACGCGAAATGGCCGGGTACGTGGCTTTCAGGGGCGCGCGGGAAGTCCCACACGCGATATGGCAGGGAACGTGGATTCGAGGGGTGCGCGGGAAGTTGCACACGCGAAATGGCCGGGTACGTGGATTGCAGGAGTGCGCGGGAAGTTGCACACGCGATATGGCAGGGAACGTGGATTCGAGGGGTGCGCGGGAAGTTGCACACGCGAAATGGCCGGGTACGTGGCTTTCAGGGGCGCGCGGGAAGTCCCACACGCGATATGGCAGGGAACGTGGATTCGAGGGGTGCGCGGGAAGTTGCACACGCGAAATGGCCGGGTACGTGGATTGCAGGAGTGCGCGGGAAGTTGCACACGCGATATGGCCGGGTACGTGGTTTTCAGGGGCGCGCGGGAAGTCCCACACGCGAAATGGCCGGGTACGTGGATTCGAGGGGTGCGCGGGAAGTCCCACACGCGAAATGGCCGGGTACGTGGATTCGAGGGGTGCGCGGGAAGTTGCACACGCGAAATGGCCGGGTACGTGGTTATCAGGGGCGCGCGGGAAGTTCCACACGCGAAATGGCCGGGTACGTGGATTCGAGGGGTGCGCGGGAAGTTGCACACGCGAAATGGCCGGGTACGTGGTTATCAGGGGCGCGCGGGAAGTTCCACACGCGAAATGGCCGGGTACGTGGATTACTGGGGCGCGCGGGAAGTTCCACACGCGATATGGCAGGGAACGTGGATTCGAGGGGTGCGCGGGAAGTTGCACACGCGAAATGGCCGGGTACGTGGCTTTCAGGGGCGCGCGGGAAGTCCCACACGCGATATGGCAGGGAACGTGGATTCGAGGGGTGCGCGGGAAGTTGCACACGCGAAATGGCCGGGTACGTGGATTGCAGGAGTGCGCGGGAAGTTGCACACGCGATATGGCCGGGTACGTGGTTTTCAGGGGCGCGCGGGAAGTCCCACACGCGAAATGGCCGGGTACGTGGATTCGAGGGGTGCGCGGGAAGTTGCACACGCGAAATGGCCGGGTACGTGGTTATCAGGGGCGCGCGGGAAGTTCCACACGCGAAATGGCCGGGTACGTGGATTCGAGGGGTGCGCGGGAAGTTGCACACGCGAAATGGCCGGGTACGTGGTTATCAGGGGCGCGCGGGAAGTTCCACACGCGAAATGGCCGGGTACGTGGATTACTGGGGCGCGCGGGAAGTTCCACACGCGATATGGCAGGGAACGTGGATTCGAGGGGTGCGCGGGAAGTTGCACACGCGAAATGGCCGGGTACGTGGCTTTCAGGGGCGCGCGGGAAGTTCCACACGTGATATGGCAGGGAACGTGGATTTGAGGGGTGCGCGGGAAGTTGCACACGCGATTTGGCTGTGAGCTCCCAGGCATTACCTGTACACCCTCCACGGCCCCTGCAGGCAGCACACACCACAGGGAACTACCCTGCACACCTGCTCATGTCTCCCACCACCCCCACCCCCAGCACTGTGGGCAACCTGCCAGCAGGCCCCCACCCATGGCCAACCCATGTCTCCCACCACCCCCACCCCCAGCACTGTGGGCAACCTGCCAGCAGGCCCCCACCCATGGCCAACCCATGTCTCCCACCACCCCCACCCCCAGCACTGTGGGCAACCTGCCAGCAGGCCCCCACCCATGGCCAACCCATGTCTCCCACCACCCCCACCCCCAGCACTGTGGGCAACCTGCCAGCAGGCCCCCACCCATGGCCAACCCATGTCTCCCACCACCCCCACCCCCAGCACTGTGGGGAACCTGCCAGCAGGCCCCCACCCATGGCCAACCCATGTCTCCCACCACCCCCACCCCCAGCACTGTGGGCAACCAGCCAGCAGGCCCCCACCCATGGCCAACCCATGTCTCCCACCACCCCCACCCCCAGCACTGTGGGCAACCTGCCAGCAGGCCCCCACCCATGGCCAACCCATGTCTCCCACCACCCCCACCCCCAGCACTGTGGGCAACCAGCCAGCAGGCCCCCACCCATGGCCAACCCATGTCTCCCACCACCCCCACCCCCAGCACTGTGGGCAACCTGCCAGCAGGCCCCCACCCATGGCCAACCCATGTCTCCCACCACCCCCAACCCCCCATCCACCTGGGGCACCCTCCACCAGGCCCCCACCCATGTCCCCCTGGCCCCTGGTCCTGACGATACACAATAATGGCAGTAATGACCAGCATACCCAGCACAAACACCCAGGCAAGGATTGCATGCACCCACATAGTGAATGCAATCACATGACACAACCCCAAAGGCAAGTAAGCAAAAGAACACATGTCCGCCACACACACATACACAATGGGTGCAAGTCAATGTCAAAACCCATATCATGGCATGTAAGAAACCAAAGAAAAAATGACACAAGTGTAAGATAATATCAAAATGTATTAAAAATAAAAATAAAGTAAACTCTGACAACTATCTGGTAAAGCAAATAAAAGGTCCATGTCCGGGAACAAAAATCAGAAACCAAAAAACAAAGGATAGAAAAATGAATAGATTTTGTCCAAAGTAAACACATGTAGAATGAAATGAAAGATAAACCATTACGACATGGTGTGACCAATATGAAAGTTAAAAAATTTATCTCACAAAAAATAACTATATTTACAGGATTGTTCAAGGGTCCATGAGCCCAACACCACAAATTAAACCTAATACTAACTATTTAAAAAAATATGTACAAAGAAGTGGCCATTGTCCAAGCGGTCCAAAAAAAAAAAATTAAATAAAGGAAACCTAGCACTAACTAACTAAAAAACTATATACAAAGGCAGCGGGCTAGTCCTGCGGCTCACTTGGTGATGCTGGCCAGGGCATCCTCGAACTCCACGTCAATGTCCTGGAGGCGGGACTCAGTCCTGGCCCCGAGGTCTCGCAGGGACAACCCCATGTGCTCTCCAAATTCCCTGCGAGCCTCCTCGAGGCACTCAGCCCGCCTCAATGCCTGATGCATGGAGATCTCCGCCCTGGCCATGGCGAGCCGCTCCTCTTCCGCCCGCTGCCGCTCCGCACCTATCCGCTGGCCAAACTCCTCCCACACGGAACACACCCCCATGCCAGGGTTGCCCTGCCCTCCGGCCGATGCCTGCCCCTCCGATCTTGATGGCCCTGAGCCATGATGCCTCCCACGTCGAGCCCGCTGCTGCCTGCGACGCCACTGCCTCTGCCAGCACGACGGCATCCAGGCTGATGGTAACCACCGACGCCGTCGTGCACGTGCCCTGCCCGATGATGCCGGCACATCTTCCATCTGCTGGGGTCCACTTGCTGTGTCGTCCACCCCTGCTGGACCTCCGACTCCCAACTGTGGCAGGGATGGGATCCCCACCGAGCTGGCTGCATTGGTCGGGGCAGGTCCACAGGGGGCCATGGTGGCATCTGGGCCGGAAGACGGCAAGGAGAACGACTGGTGGATAGCCTGCACAGAGGAGGAGAGGGCCGTCAGATTGGCCAACACATGCAGGAACCCCCCGAACATGGCCGATCCCAATTGGGCCACGTCGGCACGGTGCACTTCGTGATGACGTGCGTGCTCCTCCCGGGAAGCACGCACGGCATCACGAATCACAGCCGTGCGCATCGCGACCCCAATCAGGACCTGCTCCACGCGGCCAGGGGTTCCCACGGCCGCAGGTGGAGGGGAGTCAGTTGACATGGACATCCCCTCTACCTGCGGACGGGCCTGGGACGGGGCATCCCTGCTGGTGCATGGTGGTGCACTCACAGGGTCAGGGACAGCGACATGCACAGGCCCCTCCACGGTGACCTGTGCTGCCTCCTGCCCCTGGCCCTGGACTGCACCACTTGCACCAGCAGGGATGCTCCCACCAGGGCCCATGTGTGCACCAGTGTCGGCCTCCTCCTCCTCTGTGCAAACCACCAACCTGGATGGCTCCTCACCGTCTCCCGCCGTAGCAGGCCCCTGTGGGGGCTCACCCACCCCTTCCGCTGCAGCCGTGGGGGCATCCCCGCCGCCTTGCTCCACAGCGCCGTCTCCGCCCTCTTCTTCACTAGCCGCTGCGTAGAGGGAGACAAAGAACACAAGCATCAGGCTACTGTACAATGGTCCCCTAGACAGGAAGCAATAGCAGATGAGCACCCCTGTCAAAGTACACTTCCATCATGTCCCTCCACAACACATGGGTCAGTCCAGGCAAAACACACACAGTAACAGGCATGGTGCATGCCATGCACATTTCCATGCATGTCCAATTGACTCTTGAAACATTCAATGAAATGTAACTCACATGCATCATGGCTCATGCATATCACATGCACACACTACACCTCAGTCACATCCATCTGGCCACAATCACACCAAACACAGGCAAAACAAGGGTAAGGTGGGTGCGTCACTGAATCTGTGCATTGTCACACACATGAGTCATGCATCCATGGCATGCACAAGTCACAGACATGCAGGTCAGGCACACAGACATGGCTACCATATATGTACCTGGCATCAGCACCCATCCTCACCCCCATCCATGTCCAGGTACAGAGACTGGCATGCTCACATGTCCCAAATCTGCATAGTGCTCCCCATGCCGCATTTCTACACATGCAACAACCATGTGGGTCACACATCACTGGTCGCACATGCATTACCATGATGTCCCAGCACACATACATGCATACATGGCACATGGCACACATACAGGCAAGTATCATAGAACCAGCACACCGCAACATGCCCTGTCTCACACAGTGATGCTTGGACACTTACCGCTCAACTCCAGACGGGTCTCCCTCTCAAGGATCTGGGCGTGGAGCGCTGGGCGTACGCGTTCCAGGACCCTCTTCTGGATGGAACTCATGTGGCCCCGGCCCCCCTCCACGAGGCGCCGGGCCTTCACAAGGGTCCTGGACCTCAAGTCCTCCCAGCGCTTCTTGATCTTCAAGACGTTGCGGGTTGCCACCCCCTCCGCGTTGATGGCAACCACACAGTCGGCCCAGATCCTCTCCCGTCCTTCCTTGCTGGCGCGGGACGATCCAAAGAGGGCATCATACTGCCCCAGGACATGCTCCACCAGGACACCAACTTCGGTGGCAGTGAAGCTGGTGCCCCTCTGCCCCTCTGGCCTGGGGTTGCCACTGGTGCCAGATGTAGAAGTGCCCGACATGGCAACCCCAGAGGCAGGTGTGGGTGGGCAACTGGGTCCTGGGGCTGGGCTGTGGAGCGATGTAATCCCAGTTGGGAGTCTTCAGTTCCAGCAGGGGTGGACACAGCAACTGGACCCCTGCAGATGGCTGATGTGCAGGCACCAAATGGCAGGGCACGGTGGCAGCAGGCAGGCAGGCAGGCAGGCAGCAGCAGATAGCACGTGGGAGGCTGCTCAGGGCACTTGGGGGGCAGTAACTCGGCCTTCGGGGCAGGAGCGTGGTGTTCCGTGTGTTTTCGGGTGGCCAGCTTGATACGGAGTGATTAGGCACGTGAAATTCCTGCACGTCAGCGTGAAATCCGAGGAAAGGCCCTTAGCGCGTAAGTGCGTCAGCACGCATACGCGATTCTATTGGACCAGAGTCCCTCATCGCGTAAGCGCGTCTGACGTGATCCGCACGGGCGTTCCCCACTCAGCACGTGAAGACAAGCACACGTGGAAATCCTGCACGTCAGAGTGTCATTGCGTGTAATTGGCCAAAAGTGCGCGTACACGCCATTGGCCTATGTACGTGTATTTCATCGCGTGTAATTGGCCAAAAGTGCGCGTACACGCCATTGGCCTATGTACGTGTATTTCATCGCGTGTAATTGCCCAAAAGTGCGCTTACACGCCATTGGCCTATATACGTGTATTTCAGGGGCGCGCGGCCACTTACACAGCCAAGTACGTCAGCGCACCTGTATGCCTGCAGCGTGGGAATTTCCACACGCGATTGGAGTGGGAACCCGATTCCAGGGGTGCGAGGCTCACACGCTGCCTACTACACGCGCAAGGCATTAATTTGCGCACTTTTCAATAAACAAGCCAGATGCCAGGATGAACATACCGTTCCTAGCAGCAGTGGCAGTGGGCTACCAAAGGAGGATGAGGAGGAGAGTCAGGGCCAGAATATTCACACCCAGAACCAGCCTATTCGGGATGCCTGATGACCAGGTGTATGGGAGGTACAGGTTTCCAGCACACATCATACTGGACCTGGTCAGTGAGTGGGAGGATGACCTCACATCACCCACCCTGTGCTCCCAAGCACTCAGCCCCCTGCAGAAGGTCCTGAATGTACTGCACTTCTTGGCCACTGGATCCTTTCAGCGGACAAGTGCCATAGTGGGTGGTGTGTCACAGGCCACGCAGTCACGCTGCCTACACCAGGTCTTGAACATCATCACTGCACGGCCTTCAGTCCGCAGGCACATATATCTCCCCAGGACTCATGCAGAAAGGCGGACGTGCATCCAGGAATTCTATGGTGTGGCTCAATTCCCCAAAGTGCTTGGTGCAATTGACTGCACACATGTGGCTCTACGTCCACCCAGGGCAACAGAGCACATCTATAGAAACCGCAAGCACTGGCATTCCATCAACGTCCAAGTTGTATGCAATGCCAAGGGAATCATCACATCAGTATATGCCAACTATCCAGGGTCCACCCACGACAGCTTCATCTACAGAATGTCTACCCTATGCCGGGACCTAGAGGCTGGCCAGCATGGAGATACATGGCTGCTTGGTGAGCATGAATGCCACTCCACATGCATGCATGTCAGATACTGGGTCATGACACAACACCACTAATGATACCCATCACCACCTCCGCAGGGGACAGTGCCTACCCTATCAGCCCCCACATGATGACCCCAATCCAGAACCCCACCACGCCACCCAAGGTAAGGTACAACACAGCCCACATTGCTACACGGGGCATAGTGGAGCGCACATTCGGAGTGCTCAAGTCACGCTTTCGCTCCCTTGACCGTTCTGGCGGGCAGCTGTTATATGCTCCCCGAATAGTGTGCAGGATCATAGTGGCAGCATGTGTCCTGCACAACGTTGCAACACGCCGGGGCCTGCCCGTGGACATGGTGGTGCCCCCACATCCACAACCACATGCACGCCCGCTGCGCATGGGAGGGGAAAGGGCACGGGGGGAGGCAGCCCGTACGCAACTGGTGGCCAACTTCTTCACCTAGGAATCACAGTGCTGGCTAGTGCACACTGCTCTGGCACATACCATCTGACAATCAATGATGACTCTACCTGACAATGTCTGAAAAGTACTTGACAATGAACTGTCAGATACACATCAGCCTGAGATTGTTAACATGGAAGTGTCAATATGTGTGCACCCCTAGCTACACATACACCAGCTATGCATCACAACGCAAAGACACAACTCCATCAATCTAAAATGCATTCCCACAGGCGATTCACTACATGACAACATTGCCATGTCACCCACTCCCTTCACAGTCCCGCCACTGAGGACACCATGTCATGGTATGTGACAGCAAACAAACTGGCCATCACAACATGACACCAGTGTCACAAATAGCAGTGCCCCAAATGGAACATAGCCGCACTTGAGCAGCTAACCGCCCTGGAGCCACTACTACACACCTGTGTAAGAGTAATTTCTATCAAATTACACACCAACCCACCCTGAAGCCCACCCAAACAAGACACATTGCATGTAATCAATGGTAGTCTCATTACCTGATTCAGCTGGTATGTCCTCACCGTCCAGATGTACAGTGATGGCGCCATGCAAAAGTGTCAGTGCACATCTACCGACATGTAGTGTGACTCCAGAGAGTATGCCCTTGTGAAGATCTGTGTGAAATACCTGCAAAACATGAGCAACATATGTAAGTAGAGGCACATATCATACCATCATGCATAGTTAGGTGCAACAACAATGAACACTATGAATGTCTACACAGTATTGACTATGGACTGGCCAACAGCTCATGGGAGTCCAATGTCACCGTGTAATTTGCTGTCACTTGGGCACACCCTTTGCAAGCCCATGGAAAGGGAAGCAGGAGGGGTGTGGATGTCTGCTACCCAAGCATCGAAACCAAACTCAGGACAAGCCTGCATGTGCCCAGCCACAATACAGTGTATGCCCAGGTACCCACACAAGGCAACACTCTTGCAAAATAAAAATGAAAAAGAGAAAAAATGGCCATGAAAGGGCCGGCGGGGGGGGGGGGCCACCTATGAGGTCCGAGGACAGGATGCACGCCACAATCCACCTGTGTGGATCATGGGAAAGGAAAACACCCCATAGGCTCGTGGCCCACACGGCTACTCTGTTGTGGGAGATGAGTCGCTATGGCTCTGCCCAGACCCTGCAGCTGACTCTGGAGGTGGGGGAGCTGCCTCAGAAGATGGTGTGACAATGGGAGGCAGCCCACGCAAAGCACGAGTTTGCTCCTCCATGGCTGCAAGCAGGCGGGTCTGGTAGTTCTGGTTCTGGGTTATAATCATGCGGAGGTCCCCATGCAGTAACTCCCGGGATGACCTGACCTCCGCACGAGTTGCCTGCATCTCGGCCGAGAGCGTCCGTGTCAGACGCTCCAGCTGCTCCTCTGTCCTTCTATGGGATGAAGCCTCAAGCTCTAACAGGGTCGACCTGAGGTGACGGAGTTCTTCCCTCAGGGCTTCCCTGTGGCGCTGGGACTCCATGGAAAGTGATTCCCCCAGAGTCGCCAGTGCCGCCCGCCTGTCCATGTTGGACGCCAACATATCCTCCCTGTGTGCCTGGCAGATGGACTCTGTAGCCTGCTCCAGTCGCTCCATCAGCCTTTCTGGGGGGACAATGGAAGTGGCCACCCTATCCATGGCCTGTGCAATCATCTCGGATGATGCTGCCTGTTGGGTGGCCATACCGTAGATGGATTGCTCCCATACGGTATTGCCAGGTGGCATACGGCCACCACGTTGACGGGCACCACACCTGCCTGGGGCAAGGCGGACTGCGCCTTGCTGTGCCGGCAAGGCCTCAGGCTGCAGGACTGCATTCCCTCTCTGATCTGCAGCCCCAGGAACAGGATCAGAGATTGGGTGGTGTGGCCCTGCATCCGTAACCACCGGAGGCTGATCTGCCGACACTGACATCCCCATTGAGGCCAATGGCCTGGCTGCAGGTGGGTCGGACAGAGGAGATTCTCTCCCAAGAACACTCACCTGCGACTGCACATAGGTGTCATCCTCCGAGTCTACACCTGAATACTGCTCGGGGGAGGAACCCCCAGAGACACCCCTCGACAGCACGGCCTGCAGCACTTGTGGGTTTTCACCCACAAACACACCACGTCCTTCACTTGTGGTAGGTCGGCCCGGGTTGCCCTCCTGGGACGGCTCCACCACCACATCCCCAGCATCAACAAGTGCTTCGTCCCCTGCAAAGACATGAAAGAGAAAAATGGAAACAGGCATTAGCACCATGGCATGCAACAAGGGCTGATGAACAACATAGGCAGTAGTCCTACGACACATGTCCTACATGACTGGGAGTCCTCCTATGCATTCACCATCACTGGGTCTGTAGGGGAGGCTCAGGGCATACTATGTACTGATTGGAGAGCAACGCCTGCTCACCTTGATGCCTAGCACTGCCATCACACATTGGGCGGTGATTGCCATGTCAAAGGCACATGCCATCACACACATGGCATGTGACATAGCCACCAAGTGAAGAGGGAGAGGAGGGCTACTTTTTTGGATTTCTACCACTCTGGTCCTGACATTGCATCGTCACATCAATTAGTATACATGTTGTACATGGATCTGCTAGTCCAAATTGGCAACGATGCATAGTGCCTTGTCTAGATCAACATAATGCAGTAAACATTGTGATTCCACCTCCCCAACACCTGTAACGGAATAATTTTGCATTCGTGAAGCACCGGTCAAGTAATGTTTGTAGGTGCAGCGGAGCACTGAGGGGTGGTGGGGCAGAAGGGGATGCCAGTCAACAATACTACTGGTGCTGGTGTCATTCATGTCACGCAAGTGCAGGGGTGGGTGGCACAATGAAGTGCAAGGGGGAGTGGCGGCTGGAAGTGCTGTACAAGGTAAGTAGGACTTGACGTCAAGGGCAGATGGTGTTAGGCGCAGACAAGTGCTGGGGGGGTGGCCTATAGGGGTACAGAGACAATCATGCTGTGCTGTGGGCTCGGAGGGGACAGGGGAGGTACACACTGCCTCTGGCTCGGCAAGGTCCTTTCAGATTTCTATGTGTCCTGCAGAGTTGTCACATGCCGCAGATATGTGCCCTTGGATTGGGGATCTCATCTTGGTGAGAAGGGTGAGGCGCTATTGCCTTTGGAGCATGTGGCAGGCCAGTTTGCCAGAGGATGGCCATGATGCAGGACATTCCCTCTCTGCCACCCGGCACCTGTGGTTTGGGTTCCCAAGATCCGAGTCATGCCAGGACTCTGCATTGGCATGGGGCTTCAGACAGGTGGTCATGACCGTGGCTAAGACATCCAGTGTACCTGACATGGAGTGGAGCATGGAGTGGGCCCTGTCAGGATGGGAGTGAGCCTAAGGGGGAGCTGGATGGGGGGGACATTTTGGCAGCATGAGCCTCGACTGACACACACTTCATGGGTCGGAATACCAAGAAGGTGTGTGACAGTGGTGAGGGTGGCTTTGCCTGTGGGGTGTTGAGGGTGAGCTGGGAGGAGAGGAGAATGTGATCACTCCAGGAGAGAGGAGTGCAGAGATGGACGGAGAGGGGAAAGTCAGATGAGATCAGAGCATCAAGAGTGTGCCCTGCAGAATGAGTAGGGACAGACGGGAGTCTAGAGGGTGAGAGGGAGTTGCTGAGGTCACAGTAAGGTCACGTGGGGGCGTCAACAGGCATGCAGGTGGATGCGTACCGCACCAAGGATGAGGAATTCTGTGTCTGGGGACATGAGTGAGGAGGAGAGGTGAGGACACTCAGAAAGGAAGTAGTACATTTGACCAGTTTTCCCAGACACAGTACGCACTGTTTGGAATGTCAAGGTGTGGTGGACAGAAACCTCACACAAGCCATTCCAGAGTGGAGTAGGTCTAAGTAGGTGTGACAGTGGCAGGAATACCCTCAGGGAAGCCAAGGGCACACCCCCCCTGCACAGTAGTGGCGGGCCAAGGAGAGGGTCAAGGATGCAGACAGAGCTGGCCGTCAGACATGTTTCCATGAGACCAAGGATGTCAAGGTGCATAACCTCATGTAAGTGACAGTTATCGGAGGAATGCCTGATGCAGCCGCAGTGAAAGGAGTGTGATTGTGGAGGAGGTTGACAGCCTTGTAGGACTTACGGGGAGTGCTAGAGATCAGAGGTGCCGCATGTGTAGGAGTTGGAGTGGGAGGCGGAGAAGGTTCATGGGAGGGTGCAGGGAGGCAGTGCAGGATTGATGAGGAGAGAGGAGGGGGGACAGCAGGAGAGGTAAGGAAGTTGATGAGATGTGGGTAGCATTTCTCAAGGAGATTGAGGTTGGCCTAAGGGCCTTGGACTGAGACGCTCCCATTACCATGCACATCATTAGTGGTATCTGAGGATTGGAAGGAGGCCAGGAGTACACCCCAACGGGTCCCACCTATGATGGTGGAAGAGGAGCAAGGAGAGAGGACAGGGACCATGTGAAGGGTCTATGGGACAGGCAAAGGCATGTATGAGCAGATGTCAGTGAGAGTTAGCTTAGAGTGGGCTCAGATGCACTGGTCAGCAATAGGGTGGGTCGCATTGGAGGGCAGGCTGCCCTCATTTGACTTTTGGCAAGCAGGTGTCGTGCGTAGGGCACGATGGTCTGAACTGTAGAAGTCATGGAAGATAGACCATGAAGAGCAGCATGGAGTGTGAGGGAATGGGGCTCGAAACCAGACGGTACCAAAGGACCCAGGAAGGAGGTGGATGTCAAGGCTACATCCACATTATGACTGCATGTTGGTAGGCATTTATATACAGAGGACGCATTAGCATGTGGTATCATTGCATGTCAGGCATGTGAAGATGAAACTTTAATGGCTGGGGGAAAGGTGAGGAATGGTATGTAAGACATCAGATGAATAGACAGGGGAGTATGAGCAACAATGTAGTGACAAAATTACTAATCAAGGGCAACTTCCATGGTGTTGGCCCATATGTGCACTGTTGCCAGTAGGGATAGTGCTGTGGCCAGATGGTGTTGCACTGTACATACTGGATGAGGCACATGGGTGCCACTGTCAACTCTGCCACACACCCCCTTGACAGGTACCCAACATGAATGCTTCACACACACACCATGCACATGGATGATACACACATGCATGTGCACTCACCGGATGATGCCTCGTAATCAGGGAGGTCTCCCACACCTTGGAGTTGTCCCTCGGTGACGTAGGATCCAGCTACGGACTCGTGTGGTGTGAGTTCTATTTCCTGTGCTGGGGACCCACCTCCAGTCACCAAGGTTGCGGCATGACTTGAGGCCAGCTTATCCTTTGCCCTGCGCTTAAGGTCATTCCAGCGCTTCTGGCAATCACTAGCTGTGCGCCTCACTACTCCAAGGGCACTTATTCTGTCAGCAATGGTCTGCCAGTGTGCCTGGCGTCTGGCATGTGTGGTCTTGGACCCTGCAACGATGACCATTTCCCTATCATGATCTGACACATACTGAACAAGTGCATTAAGTTCGGCGTCTGTGAAGCTTGGCTTCCTTGATGGGCCGGACTGTGCAGCCGTGTCTGGGGCATCAGCCTGTGCCGGACGTGCACTCTTCCTCTTGCGCTTGGAAGGGGGTGGGGATCCAGAGTGTCCTACGCCGCTGTGGACACTAGGGGCAGGAGCCGTGGTGGACTCTGTACTGGGTGTGTGTGATTGCCCACTCAGCATGGGAGTAGGTGCAGGCATTGGGGGTAGTGGGATGGGGTCAGGCCTGATCTGAGGTGCATGAACTAGGACCGACACAGTCTTGGCAGGGTGTATGAGAGGTGGGGTGGATTGAGCCACACCCTGGCTACGGGGGCCAGCAGATGACCTATCTGGCATAGATGCGCGTGCCCTGATGACACCAATGTGCACCGGTGCACGTACAGTGGACCTGCTGACCTGGATGTCAGCGATGGAATCACCCTCGGACAGGTCTGGTGCCACAATGGCCTGGTCCGACATGGGCTGATCAGGGTTGGTATCAGCCACATGACTCTCAACTGGGGGGGGGGGGGGGGGCATGGGTGTCCCTGACTGTTCCTCCAGACTGGGGGGAACAGGGGCGCCCTGCAAGTCACAACCACGTCCCCTGTTGGATCCTCCACGGCCACCACGTGTGGCTCGGCCACCTTTGCCACCCTTACGGCTTGCACGCCTCCCAACCATGGCACTGATGGTATTGTGCGTATGGGAGTGGGTGTGCACAATTGTCCTGGGCAATTGGGTGTCAAAGGGGTTGGGTACCAGATGGTATTCGTACCCTAGTGCAGTGGCAAGGCTATATGACACCCCTGGGGAAAGATGACGGGTCACGCAACGCACAGGCACCCCAAAAAAGTTAAGGAACGTGCACAATACCCCTCCTAGACCACGTGTGCTGATGGAAAACCCTGCACTACGCTGTGGCATCCAGTAACACAATGAACGTATGCGTGTCACACGCGGCCTAGATTGACCTCTGAAGGGGTAGGCTACACACGGGGCAAGCACAGATGTTAGATACGTGCGTGACTCACCGTCTGCCAGGTAAAAGAGCGTGAAAAAATAGCACTTTTGGTTGGCTACACCCCCGCCAAAAGAAGAGGTGTACGCTGTCTGAGGAGACAGGACAACTGTAGAAGGGGACACTGTTTGAGGGAACAGGCCCAGGAAAACCAGTACAAGAGGAAAAAGAGAAAAGAGCTGTCAGAGGTAACAGGGAGTACGAACTGGAAACGCCGTGAAGTAAATCGCGTGTGAAACGACAAGAAGTACCGAATTCACCCACTCGCTCGCCACGAAAAGCACGTACAAGGAAATTGTGTTCAACACTACCTTTTATACAGGCCCACACGTACATCGTCACTTACGGCGTGTACGTGCTTGGCCTATTTTCACCAATCACACGCTTTGGCACTCCTGCGTGTAGGTATCTTTTCACCAATCACACGCTTTGTCACTCCTGCATGTGGATCCTTTTTCACCAATCACGCGCTTCGACACTCCTGCGTGTAGCTCACTTTTCACCAATCACACGCTTTGTCACTCCTGCATGTGGATCCTTTTTCACCAATCACGCGCTTCGACACTCCTGCGTGTCGCTCACTTTTCACCAATCACACGCTTTGACACTGCACGTGCAGGTAACTATTGACGCACATATGCTGGTGACGGGTTTTCGCGCGATGCGGGTTTTCGCGCGATGAGTGTGGGGTTTTCTGGTGCAAAATCACTCCCTATCAGGCTGTCCACGCGTTCTAACACGAAAGACCACGCTCCTGGCCAGGAGGCCGAATTTAAGTCCCCAAGAACCCTGAGCACGCTCCCACCTGCCATCGGCTGCTGCCTGACTGCCTGCTGGCCACGTGCCCCACAGTGCTGGTGGGTGGGGGTGGTGGGAGACATGGGTGGGGGCCTGGTGGAGGGTGCCCCTGGTGGATGGGGGTTGGGGTGGTGGGAGACATGGATGGGGGCCTGATGGCAGGTGCCCCTGCACTGCTGGGGGGTGGGGGTGGTGGGAGACATGGGTGGGGGCCTGGTGGAGGGTGCCCCGGGTGGATGGGGGTGCAGGGGGACATGATCAGGTGTGCAGGGTAGTCCACTGTTTTGTGGGCTGCCTGCAGGGGCCGGGGAGGGTGTACAGGGTACACCTGTGGGGGCCCACCCAGCCTGTTCGCATGTGATAATTCCCACGCACCCCTGTGATACACGTACCCTGGCCAATCGCGTGTTGGACTTCCCGCTACCCCTGTAATACACGCACCCTGCCTGTTCGCGTGTGATGATTCCCGCGTACCCCTGTAATACACGTTCCCTGGCCTATCGCGTGTTCTACTTCACGCGTCCCCCTGTAATACACGTTCCCTGGCCCATCGCGTGTTGAACTTCCCGCTACCCCTGTAATACACGCACCCTGGCTGTTCGCGTGTGATGATTCCCGCGTACCCCTGTGATGCACGTTCCCTGGCCTATCGCTTGTTCTACTTCACGCGTCCCCCTGTAATACACGTTCCCTGGCCCTTCGCGTGTTGAACTTCCCGCTACCCCTGTAATACACGCATCCTGGCTGTTCGCGTGTGATGATTCCCGCGTACCCCTGTGATGCACGTTCCCTGGCCTATCGCGTGTTCTACTTCACGCGTCCCCCTGTAATACACGTTCCCTGGCCCATCGCGTGTTGGACTTCCCGCTACCCCTGTAATACACGCACCCTGGCTGTTCGCGTGTGATGATTCCCGCGTACCCCTGTGATTCACGTTCCCTGCCTAGTCGCGTGTAGTACTTCCCGCGTACTCCTGATTTGGAGATTGCCCGCTTTGCTTTCCTTGTTTGCCTGCCCTGTGAAGTGGTCCGGGGTTAGCGCAGCCCTTAGCGATGATTTAGCGCTTTTGATGGCTTTTCCGTGCGCGAGGGCGTTCTTGGGGGCGTTACTGGCGCTGCTGCAGGCTCGCTGCGATTCTCTGCGCCACGGCTGTTTTGGGAGCTTGAAATCCATGAATACGCTGTGCGCGGAAATCTGTTTTAGCGCACGTGCCTGGCGCAGACTATCGCAGGCGCACGCTGTGCGCCAGCCGCGTGCGCTACTTGTGCGCTGGATTCTATGAATTAGCCTGTTAATGTCTCGGGTAGGAAGTGCTGGTTCAACTTCCTCATCATTAGGAACCCTACATTAATGTCTGACAGACTTGCCTTTCTATCTCTGATGATGGACCCCACTACACACATATTAAGAGTTGGGCACAATCGATATTTGATTACCCGACCGCTTAGTGTTGGTCACTGATCCATTTTAATGTGCCAATCAGAGGCTCATGATTTAGGGTTAATAGCTCGTTATCTGTGAGGTATTAATCGAACATTTCTTCAGTTATTCTTCTTGATATGGACAATTATTCTGTTGGCTGTGTCTTCAGTCCAAATTTGGATAAGTCTCTCCAAATATCTCTGGAAAGACTTAGCCACATTTTGAATATCCAAGGTCTCTGCTTTGCACTGAAATTGGAAAGCTCCTATAAAAGAAGATGTTTGTTTATGTTTATGTTTATGTTTCGGGATTTATACAGCGCACCAGGTACCCAAAAGCTTAAGGACGCACAAACAAACACACAAAACAGAGAGGGCTACAGATGCTAGCCCAGAGACAGGCCGGAATATGGGCTCCATGAGTCGTCATAACAAGGTGATGGAGAGAGATAGAATTAGGAGAAAAGGACTGTTTTCAACTTTTTCTTAAAAATCTCCGTAGATTCAATAGTTCTCAAGGAAGGCATTAAAGTATTCCATGCCTGGGAGGCCACCGATGCAAAAGCAGCATCCCTGGACTTCTTAGTTTTACATCGGGGGATAGTGAGCAGATTAGAATCATCTGACCCAAGAGGTATTGTGCTTTGCTTTAAAATGATGACCGCTTTCAGATATGCAGGCATTTGTCCAAGCACATATTTGTGGGTGATAAGAAGCAGCCTAAAGGAAACTATGGCCTGAATGGGCAGCCAGTGGAGACTTCTCCTAGCTTCTGTCACATGATCTCTTTTCGAGAGACATTTAACAACTCTCACCGCCCCATTCTAAATAACCTGGAGACAGTCAAAGTCAGATAGCGGCAGGCCCATCGAAAGGCTACAACAGTAATTTATTTTGGATCCTATGATTGCCCTTGCCAATGTTTCTGAGTTTTTTCCGATATAAACGGTCTTAGGCAGCGGAATAGTTTAATAAAGTAAGAGGCTGAGGAAATCAGGCTGTTGACCTGGACCTTCATATTCAAAGTTTTGTCTAAATAGATTCCCAAGGTCTTCACCTTACTGATAAAACTGATGTTGCAATTATATATATTAAAATTCTTGTAGCTGGGTCCGAGTTTCTCGAGTTTCGTCTCTGACCCTATTAATACGAGTTCGGTTTTAGAGCTTTTAATGGCTAAACCATTAGCCACCATCCAGTGGTGGATCTTTTTATAGATTTTGTTGATAAATATTTCATCCTCCAAGTGAGATCCTGAGATGGGAATGACACACTGAGTGTCATCTGCAAAATTAGCAGATATGATCCCTTCATTTTCCAACATCTGAAAAAAGGGATAAAAAAATATTGTAAAAGCAGGGCGACACACAGGCTCCCTGTGGAACACCGTACATAAGATTAATGGGTTTAGCGTCTGCTTTACACTTGCTACCCTAACTTGCCTTCCCTCCAAGAAGGAGGTAGTCCACTAAATGGCTGCCTGAGAAAACTTGGCATTATTCCTTAACCTGGTGGACAGAATGGAATGATCCACTTGGTCAGAAACTGCTGAGAGATCAATAATCATAAGGAGGGAGATATGACCCCTGTCCATCCTCTGAAGTAAATGAGACTTCAGGGCCAGCAGGGCTGTCTCGGTTCCATGGTTCATTCTGAAACCAGGGAACCAGATGGACTTGTGCTGCTGTGCTCACTGGTAACAGAAGTAAGAGAACCCCGGAGATGCAAGTGATTTTCGCTGTCCTTGAAGTGTACTGGCATGGGTGGGGATGGTGATTGTTGTTTACTGGGACTTTTCTGAGCGGAGGTGTAATAAAAAGTAGTTCTCCAGTTCTTTTCCTGTGAGGTTGCAAGTTAAATCTCTCCCTCTCATGTAACACAATTGTCTCTATGATCTGTTTCTTGCCATATTAGCTATAAGAGGTAAAATAGCAGACAATCAAGATTTTCAGCATTGGTTTGAAATTGTGGCACCAATGAGCTGTTTGCCTACTCTTCTTAACTAATTTCCTATCACAACATCAGGAACCAAAGGTATTGCATCACAGAGGATGGTGCTATGATTGCTGACAGCAGCCCACAGAGAATGTTTAAAAGGTGACTGAGCCATTTCATGTGATCTCATTGTCTGGGAATTCAGCCATAGATGCCGCTGCAACACACTTGTGTTGCATCAAATAATTGTTGGTAGCTTTTTGATGCTCAAAGGGGCATTGAGAAATATAAAGGATTCAATTCCATTTGGTGGAAACCTCCAGTATGAGACAAAGCAGGTTAAGGCCATTCATGGTTTGCTATCCTTGCAACATATTCAGGTTTTTGACAGAACTGCTTAAATTGCCACATATTTCTTTGCATATGGCCATTACGCTGGCAACCTGTCTTTTTTTAAAGAAAGTTCTGTACTATGAGATTAAAGCAGTGAGCAAACCAGGGCACATGGAAGAAATTCCAATCTACCATTATACCCACAATGTTGCTTATACATGTCACTGACAAGAAAAGGAAGAGTCCATTCTTTTTGTCTAAACCTTCCCAAATTCTTGTGTTGAATACTGCCAGAATGTTTGCTGCTGTGTGCACCATCTCCATGGCAAACATTGAAAGAGTTACTTGGAGGCAATGTTTTTGTGATATGGCGACTGATGCAATAGTGGTTGAGCATCTGGTGTGAAGATCCTCAAAAGAAGCCCAGTGTGCAGTGGTGCACATCAAATATGCGGCGTCCACATGTTCGTTGTCATATGCATGGTGTGCACAGCAGACTACATCAGTGCTTTTCTGATTATCGCTAAAAGTGTTCTGCGTGGATCAGGTACTGCATAGGTGTAAACTTATGTGCAGATTGGAACTTCACATTGTGTACAAATGCCATGAACGAATTCCTTTACCATGCACTAAAGAATAGGGCAGGAAATGAACTGCCATTATTGCCACCTTCCCAGTGCAAACATGTACCAACTGATGGTTTCTGCGGTGACCTATAGACTTGTGGAAAGTAGTCTTGTTGCTGGATTGTTAACGGTTACATTGTGAAAGTGTGCTGATGGACTTGCCAGCAAGGGTTACTGACTCACTAAGAAAAGACCAGGAATGTGCAGGAATGACATCTCTGTGCCTCATGGAGGATGATGGTCCAGGGGTAATGAGCCTTGATTTCATGCTTACCTCTTGTGAGTGTGTTCTGACACCTCCTTCACCATCATTATTTTCCTCAGTAGTAAACACTGTCTCTTCAGCAGAAGTTCCAGCAGAGGACCCAGTTTTGATGAGCATGCAATTCCCCTAGACATCCCCTGCCATAGTGTTTTCCTAGTTTCCCACAACTCACATGTTTTTGCAGAGTGTGATCATTGTGATCATTGTTATTATCAACAGTGAACAAATACCAGGTCTGGATGAGGGCATTTTCACATTGGCAAAGTCTGTGTCAGATATTCCTATTTTGCTAGTGGTGCTGGAAAATTTAGTAGTCGATATAGAAGAGCATTGGGCCCCAAGCGTTGCTAGACTGCTGCCTGTTGCTGCCACTGCACCCCTAATGCTACTTTAGCTATTTGCACAACTTTGGATTTATTTCATTTTCTTGGGAACAAAATAACACGGATGGGTACTACAGACACTTTGTACTGTGCTTCAGTTGCTCCTCAGTCGCCCTTGCATTCACATGTCCAGGGTTAAAAGCAGTGCAATTATCGTCACCACTCAATTGCAACAGCAATTATTGCATCCTCCTTTTACGATAGCCTATAGAACTCCATAGTGGGTCAACATCTGAAAGTGATGGGATGAGGGTGAGGGTGTGGCGCTGCCCTTGGCCTTTTTCTCACATTAACCATCATTCCCACCTTCATCCACAGGAATTTACTTGCAACAATCACTGGTGGACCTTCTCGCTTTTCTACTAATGCTTTCCCTTTTTCCAGTAACTGTACCTCACTACCAAAGGTAGTCTTCAGCACTGATGCACCGATTAGATACAGTCTCACATGCAAAGATACACCCATGGCATGGCAACATTTGCCATCATATGGCTGGGGAATAAAAACACGGCAGAATGCTTGTTCCTTCACAAGCTAGGCAGCCATCACATGGGTGATTTTACAGAATGCCCTCTTCTCATTCAGTGCAGAAGTTTAAACATGCCCTGGACTATGCTCAGTATATATTTGCCACATTGTGAAGAGTGATTAGGAAAAAATGGTATAATGATGAAATGGAAGCAAAAGAATAGTACCTAGTGTCTAGCTCAGTGTGAAAGGTATGCTATAACATTACAACCCCAAAATCTCAATAATTCCCTCTGCACATTTAACTGATGCTCTCTATCTCCCTTATGTTTTGAGCTAATCTCGGTGATGTTCTCCACAAATCCCTCAAATTTATTCTGCAAATTTCCCCAATGTGGTCTGCATATCTGCCTGATGTGTATTCCACATTTTCCTAATGCTCCCTGTCGGCACATGGGATATTTTTCTGAGGTCCCCTGAAAATCTCCTTGATGTTTCTTGCAAATCTTCTTAGTATGCCATGTACTTTTCTTTGTGTGCTACTCTATGGCAAAGTGTGTGATTTACCAATAAAGAAGAGTACGTTGGAGCTGTTTTTCATTTTCTTATGTATGTGGCCAAACCCACAGCAATTCGCTGATGAAGCCAGGACAGTGTACAGAGCCTTCACTTTTCACCCAGTTGCACAATGCTGTTCTTGCTGTTCCGTGATAGCTGGATGACTAGATGTGCAGAGCACCAAGTTACAATTTTATTTGATAAAAAAATGATGTCATTAAGGGCATCATGTCCCTGAAGCTTTGTACAAGGGACTGATAACCAGCATCCAGACAAATTGGGCACCTTGCAGACAACCGACATGACACCAGACTCTAAATAATTGTTATTACAGCTTTGCGCTGTTGGGGAGGTGTCTTTGTAGGATATTTACATACATCATAAAACATGAGGAAAGGTTTTAATGCCAGGTAGCATAGCTGTGCATTGAATGATGCATACGTAAATGATTAGGGTTTTTCGATCTGGGGCTTATTTAAGCTCCATGAAAAGTACATTGGGGGCTGGTTGATCAGATTGGACAAGCTGATGAGCTGTCAAGAAAAGAGAAAATCACAGGGGGTGCTATACCTCATTTAGAAGTTAGCACCTTATTTGCTGGGTAATAACATGTCTTAAACTGTGCTGGTCATTTCTTCATTGTCTGATAGATGATTACTGCACTGGATAATGTGTTTCCATTTTTGCATTTCATTTTAAAGATGTTATAATGCTGATTGTGTCTGATAGATGATTACTGCACTGGATAATGTGTTTCCATTTTTGCATTTCTTTTTATGTATGAGGTTTCTCTGTTACATGCTGTTACTTTGGCAATTGAAATTGAAAAGATTTCTTCAAAGTTAGTTGATGTTAAAGTATGGCGCATGGCTTTGGGCCTTTCTTAAAGAGAATTGTGGGGATGAACAGTGCCTTTATTGGTTTTTAAAGAGATTGCAAATGTTAATTAGTTTGAACTATAAGAATTAGTAGAAAGAACAATTGGAGGACTATTTTATATTTCTTCAATAAACGGCATTTTTATATATAACGTTAGTCGTTCCATTCCAGACTCAGGTGTTTGGAGACATTACGTTGTGTTAAAATATTATGACTTTCTGTTTTGCTCTTCACTATCCCTTTTTGTTAAAATATGTGCTATCGTGGATGTGTTGCATTGTCATTAAGTATATGAGGCAACAGCTTAAATAACAAGGTGCAAGGAGGCCCTGTCCTTCAGCTGCATCTTCTGCATCACACAATGCTTGACAACCTTTTTGTCAAATTAAAGAATCATGAAAACTTCCCGCGAACCGACGGCATGCTAGATTACACCCATGAACTTCAAATGTTCTACGCAGCACAAAAAACGGGAGTTTGAGTCCAGTACAAACATAAGCATCTATTTGAGCCGATGCTTGCATAAGGACATCAGGCTACAAAAGGCACTGTCACCGAAGACATCACGTAGCGCTATCACTAATCTGAGCAGAAAACACAGAAATTTCGTCCGACAGCACCAAGCACTGAGATTACAGGCAGATAATGAAAACATGCTGTCTGCTTTTGCCACTAAATCAAGCAGTGCAATTTGGGGCTTATTAAACCATCAATGGAAGTCTTGTGCAGGTTTCATGCTGAACTCAGTCTCTGAAGTAAACTGGAAATCTTACTATAGTGCCATCTAAGCAGGCCCTGAGCATACATTTTCAGCTATATTGCTCAGACAAGGGCTGACCGAACCAAAATTTGATATACTAGACATAAAACTTCAAATACAAAAATTGCTGTCGTAAAGGAAAATCCAGAGAAGTGAGTAGTATATTATATAGGGTGTTCAGTAGGATTAAAAGCACAGGATGCATTCCAGTTTCTTGGAAATGCTCGATAATAGTACCAGTATACAAGAAAGGTGACAGGCAGCTCCCAGCAAACTATCGGCCACTGGCTCTTCTGGACATGCCTGGGAAATTGTATGCTAGGATCATTCTTAAAGATCTAAATAGGTGGTTGATAGCTGCAAAGCAGATCGACCCTCACCAATCAGGTTTCGTTCCGGGTTTGGGCACTTCATTAAATCTCATAGTGCTATCTGCCTTGAAAAAACAAACTCAAAATGCCAACCGCCCTTTATAACTAGCATTCATAGGGCCTCATTACGACTCAGGCGGTAAGGGGTTTACGGCGGCGTTTTAGCAGGTGTTAAAATCCATGGCGCTAAGGGACCTTGATGTTAATTACGCCACTGTAATTTACGGTGGCGTAATTAACGCCTTCCCCACACCCATTATGCCCTATGGGGCAAAAATGGGAATGGGGAAGGTTAAATGGGGATTGGGGACTTACCGCCCCGCCAACCTCGGAATGGGGCGGTAAGTCCGCCAACCACCATGGCGTAAACATAGTTTACGCCATGGTGGTAAAGGTACGACCCAGGCGGTAACTTACCGCCTGGGTCGTAATGAGGCCCATAGACTTTAGAGTCGCATGTCCCGAAAAATCCTATGGTCAAAATTAACCCAAGCTGGTTGCCCGAGCTACATATTGCAAACAATACAACAGTTTTACTCAGAAACTTTCCTTCAGATTAAATTAAATCAACAAGTCTTTACCTATCTCTACCAAACGCGGGCTCAAGCAGGGCTGCATATTTGCGGCTTTGCTCTTTAATTTCTACATTAAAGATTTGAATCTTAAACCTCACATTCCTTCCTGCCAAAACTGGGGTGTCACCCACATACTCACCTGTTTTATGCAGACGACTTGGTCATCATTGATTGCACCCCTATTGGCCTACAAAAGGAACTGCAAAATCTTTCGAATTATGTGATCAACTATTACAAAGGAAAGGTAGTACCAGTATTGACCTATGGGACGCACACTAAACCACCTGAGATACAATCAGATTGGCCTTTATTGGAAGGCTATTTTTGGAAAGCCTTGCTGCCAATTCCGAAATCATTCCCCATACAGGTGGTGAGACATGAGCTGGGTCTACTATCATTAAGCGTGATTGTTAATTAGAATGCTATGACCTTGTATGTAAAGTGTAAAACAAAAGAGAGATACCAGGCCTCCATGCTCATGGTGGTGGAAGCAGAGCTGGAAGCAAGTGAACCTCTAGCTACTTGGAGCAAAGCTTGCGAAGAGCTAATGCAATCATCAGATATAAAATTAGAACTGTTAACTAGTAACCCAGCGAAAGCAAAATCATAATGGTGGGTCTATGATTGGATTAACACCAGAGCTCAGTGCATGAAATATAAGGTATTCAAGAATGGAAACTTTGCCCATGAAAAACGTAATGATGTCCCAAAATATCTGACCAGGTTCCCGGACCAGTCTTTTAGAGCTGACATTATGAGAATCAGATTTGATCTAGGTCATACTAGGTCTCTTTTAGCAACTCGCTCTTCAACTTATATCGATGCATCCTGTAGATTTTGTCTGAAGCAAGAACTGAGGGAGACGCTCACACATATAGTGGTAGAATGTTCAGCACTGAAAGAGATGCAAACCAAATATTTTCACAAACATTTGTGTGATTTTTGTAACCTCTCATTGAATGAGCTGTGAACAAGTATACTTGACGCCCAAAAGGAATCTTTCAACCTGGATGTGATCAGATATTTGAGGAAACTTGAACTCTTAAATATGTAGTACACAGATGATGTAATTATGTCACATGTGAACCTGAATGTGTTGTCTTATAAGCAGAATTGTAACTGTGATCAATGCGGAGCAATTATGTTTCATTTTAAGCAATGTGCACTATAGCGTTCATGCTACACAATGTGAAAAATTGGTTTTAATTATGAAAGAATTTGGAAAAGTTGCATTGCAAGAAAGAAATAAAAAGTCACCTAGCAGTATGGCTTTTGAGGAGGGTTTTGCGTTAGCTAGGAGATGCAGGATATCCTTTTCGAATGAGAGTAGAGGACCAGGGGCATGATACATGTATGGTGATTGTGGTGGTTTGAGAGAGACTCAATTTCATTATCAGGAGTTTCCTAGTAGGGAACTGCATATTGCGTGATTCTTGGAGGTGTAATGAGTCCCTAGCTATGAGGCCGACACACCCACCTCTAGTATCCAACCTATCCTGATGATAGATATCATATTTAGGAGGGATGGAAAGGGACAAAGATGGTCCCGTAGCAGTGTGGAGACATGTTTCGGAGATAGCCAGGATATCCAGGCTGTTGTTCATGGTGACCTCTGAGATATCCATGGTGTGGGGTAGAATCGACCTAGCATTCACAAGGGCTGCCTTTAGGGGAGGCGGTGTAGGTTTGTTGATAGGCTTGCCTAGTTTTACTTTGGTTTTACTGTGGTGCATGGAGCGGAGTGCATTTTATTTTGGGAGTACATTTTATTTTGGGAGATCTGGACCCCAGAAGGGCAGCACTGGAGCTACTCCAACCCACTTAGTAATGCTGCACTGTCAGTCCCCCTACCCCCAACAAAGATTCTGCTACTACAGTTATGGGGGAGTGCCTGTTCTCCGCGCATCGCAATTAAAGGACCAGAATTCCCTGCACAGAATGGGGATGAAATAATCATCAACACCTGGAACTGCCTTCCTGAAGAGAGCATGAGGTTATAAAGCACTTGAAGGAGAAAACCACCTGAGTTGCAAGGTATTCTGGGAATTGGAGTGCATCCTTCATCTTGTCTGGTACATGATATAAACACATGACGACACATTATGCCATGGAGATATCTTAGCAAGTTAATCCCCAGTATCAGATATCTGTGCATAACGCTCCACCCTAAACCTCCCCAAGGCAAGAAACTGAATGCAATCAAATTGGTTAACACTATGATAAATCATTTATAAAGCACCTGTACACAAGGGCTTCTAGGCGCGGCAAGACAATGGAGGACAAGACAAATGATCTTACTAGGCCTTGTGTCATTCAGATCATGCAAGTGCGAGAATGAGAAGTGCAAGGTTAAAAGGGAGGTAGGAAGTACAATGGAGAGGGGAGAAGGAAACAGTGCAGCATTGCTCTGAGTAAGTGCAGCCAGGGCAGCGTGGCTCTGGGTAGTGCATGTAGAAGAAGGGACTGTAGGGGTACAGTTACAATCCCTAAGTGTGTGGTACGCCCGGAGACAGTGCAAGGGTGACTGATCAAGAAAGAGCCTGGTACATGTGTATAAGTGAGACTATGAGGGTAGCCAAGCAACCAGTCGGTACAGCAGACAGTAGGTCAGGTAGGACAGGGGAGGGAGAGAGAGAAAGCAGAGGAGAAAAGGAATGTTTTGAGCTGCCACCATATCCACAGGTGGTCCGGCTCGGCCCCAGAAAGCCTTGTGGGCAATGCCAAGGGTCTTGAACTTGATCCTTGCAGCACCGGGAGCCAGTGGAGGGACTTGAGGGCTGGAGAGATACAGTCCCTGGGTTTGATGCCAATGATAAGTCTTGCAGTCCTGTTCTGGATTGGTTGCAGAGGGAGGAGAGCAGCGGAAGGCAAATTGAGAAAGAGGCTGTTGCAGTAGTCCAGCCTAGAGAGAAGCAGGGCTTTGGAGACAGTGAGCTTCTGGGGGACAGTGAGAAAGGAAAGAGTCCCTTTGAGGAGGTGCAGCTGGTAGTGGGATTTCTTGGCAATGTCCGAGATGTGAGGAGAGAAAGAGAGGAGTTGAAGATGATACCAAGGGTTTTTGCCTTGCAGGAAGGCAAAGGAGAGGGCCCAAGGTGGGTGGCCAGAGTGAGAGAGGAAAGCAGGGGCAGGCGTCCCAATGAGGAGGATCTCTGTTTTACTGGCATTAAGGCAGAGATCGTTGGAGGCACACCTATCCTGAATCTAAGCCCTATTACTATACAACTTGCACAGAGGAGGGGTCTTTGATAGAGCGCTACAAAACTGTGATATACATGTTTTGTTTTTCACATAATTTACACACGTTATGCAACTCGTGTGCACATGGTATGCCACAGTCCATAACAGATGGGGGTGACTGGCAATATATTGAAGTCAGTTAAATGACAACAGGACACAGCATATTACCATTTGTATTATCATCACTTACCATATCCTACAATAGCAATAACTCCAAATATAAAAACCCAGAACAGAACTCCGGCTGTGAACCTCAGCAGCACAAGAAAAAGCAGGCTGACAATCATTGCGATGAACAGGGCACTGAAAGGAGGAAACAGAGGAAACAGACGTTATTGTACACACTGTGTATCTGAGCATGTGATTCCAGTGGACGTCATCACTAACTGCTGAAGGGAATGCATTACACAACGCAACTTCTCTGCACAACGCAACTTCACTGATTTACTTAGTACTCAGGGGGCAAGCCCCAAAGAGAGGCGTACACTCTCCCCGGAAGTATTGCGTGTGCACATCCCACATAGAACCTAATAGAGGTCTAATTTTCCATTTGAAATGAAGTTCATGCCTTTCAACAACATTTATGTGTACAATCTCTTTTAAACATATGGAATGAACTGTGTACATGTGTGTGCATATGTTCTAACAAGACAAAGCCCAATATGTGTTCTAAACATGACTCTAAAGCCCCTATTTTGATGCAGAATTTCGCATGCGCTGCTGGGTTCTGGCACTGCTACTTTAGTAACTTCATATCTTCTATATGCCATTACCCGCCCTGAAGGGCAGTTTAGGGAATGAGGCATAACATAGTGGTCCAGCAGTTTTGTACCAAAGGAACCATCATGCCTTAGCTCCCCCAACACGCTATGGCTCACAGAGCACCAGGTCTATCTTCCCTGTATTAACCTGCATCAAATCCTCACCTCCTTCCACACAGACCAGGGTTCACAATCAAGGGGAGCTGGGAGCTATTTGGCTCCTTTTTGTAACCTAGAAGAGCCTGGTTAGCTATCAACATCTACCAGGAGCTACTTTTGACTCCCCAGGTCAACGGATGCCAAACAAACACAACTATATGGGTTTAACTCTGTGCATTTGTGACAATCTGTAAATACTCATTAGGGCCTATTGATAAGACATTTCAAGCATACGGGTTAATAAATAATGGATAAAGTGATATGTTTGCATCTTATGTGTAAGTTAGATTTGCAGAATGATATATACTAGCTCCTGGTTCCTCATTTGTGGCTCCTGATAACTGGTTAATGCTTGATACCCAGGAGCTTCTTTTAGCTCCTGCTTATTAAATCTTAATTCCAGTCCCTCCAGGATATGCATACTTCTCCCATACATACAGACAACTACAGCATACCCACCTTCCCCTATACACTTGCAATCGACCCCTGCAGCAAATCCCTCCGCCCCCAAGCACAGACTCCCAGCGCCTTCCGTCATACCCGTATTTCCCAAACACAAAAGCAATTCCAGCCAGAGCATTATGCCCTACCCCAGCCCACAAAGATACACCCTGCAGCACGCCAACTCACTCCTCGTACCGTGAAGCAATGGCACCCTACCAAAATGCGATGGTGCACTCATGTGGCACATTCTCCGGTGCCAGACAAAGCGCCAGTTGAACAGGGTTTATGGTCATAAGACCGAAAAAAGTCGATTTTTTTTATGACGTTTTTTATTCGAAATGGGGGGGTCCCCCCCAGCCCCCCTTTTTTTTTACCTTTTTTTTTTTAATCCCAGACCCCAAAATAAATATATAATTTAAAAAAGAGAATTTTTTTTTTCGAGATTTTGACCGACCACCGTTGAACAGAGCTGCTGCTTGGGTGCTGGTAAACAGAATCCCAGCGCAGTGCCGAAGTCTAGCCAAGCAGCCACACACCCAGACCAGATAATCTAACATCTGTACTAACATTATAGCGAATGGAGCATTAGTCACAATGGGCCTCATTACAACCCAGGCGTTAAGGGGTTAACGGCGCCGTAAAAGGTGTCGGCGCCGTTAAACCCTTAATGCCTGATTACGAGGTCCCTTTGCGGGTGGCACTTTAACGCCTGCTTTTAGCAGGCGTTAAAAAACCAACCCGCAAAGGGACCTAGGAGCTAATTACGGCACTGTAATTTACGGTGCCGTAATTAGCGCCTTCCCCAGTCCCATTGAGCCCTATGGGGCAAAAATGGGAATGGGGAAGGGCCATGGTGGCATGGGGAATTACCGCCCCGCCAACCTTGGAATGGGGCGGTATTTCCCCATTCCACCATGGCTGACTCGTCACAACACCGGCACCAACCATGGTGCTAATAGCGCCATGGTTTAGCGCCGGGGTTGTAATGAGGGCCAATCTCTATTATCTCGAAATGATGAGGCCAGGGTCAAAATTAAGTAATTTTTTTCTACTATATTTTCTTTGTAACTTTTGTTTCCTACATTTCCTTTCATGCTCCACAGCAGACATAGTAAATAATGGAGTCTGCTTCACATTTGCTCTAGTGAGAACAATTTTGGATAACATGTGTTGGGGCTAAACCGTGTTCCTCTCGACTTTATTATCCAAGTGGCAAAATTGGTGCTAACTTAGTTTGCTCCATTTTATTGCACCTTGTATTGTCCTCTTGTCCCATGTAAACGTTTTTTTTTTTTTTAGAAAAGTCCAAACTCTCTTGATGCTTGCCAGATCTAGCCAAACACCACACACCATTCAAACACTAATCTTACCAGCGTCACAAGAAGCAGCACTAGGGCAGACAAGTGCTCCAGGAGAACACAGCTGTTCACTGATGCATAATCCTCTTTCACCCAGGGATCAGAATATGGGCCTACTAGATGAGGTGAATCCACTTAACATCTAGAGCGGGATGCACATTCCACAGAAGGTCACACATACGTTCACTTTTCAATTAACAGTTTTGTAATTTGATCTGGAGGTGGGCCAGTAACATTGATGTAATTCCCATCTCCACACTTCCAATAAACGCAGTTAACGTCTAATGCACTCAATGCCAATGAAATCAACTGGACAGGTCACCCTGAACCAATTATGAAGCCACAGGGCCCAGCAATTCCAACGCTGCCTGAGAGAGCTAAGCGAGTCACCGGGGAGGAATGCAAGTAAGGGACACAGCTGTATCAAAATGAAAGTGAGATGTAATGGATGTCCGCAGTTTAGAGTGCACCACTTCCCCACATGCCCTTTGCCCCAGGGCCCCTCCCGACCCAAAAGGTTTCACAGCAGCTGCTGGCTCAGAAAGGCTCAGAAAGAGTAGCCATAGGGATCCAAAATGGCAGTCAGGCGCTCTGGCCAGCTCTGGTGCTGAGGAGCTGAAAGCAATACTGACCACTGGTGCAACACGCATTCACCTCAATAGTGCCAAGCAGCCGAAGGCTCTGGAGCACCATCAGCACCACTCCATTACATGGCGTGTGCTGCCCTGTATCCACACTCAGCTCCCCACTTCTCACAGAAGGCAGGAAATCCTGGATCTGGGGAAGACCAGTCATTGGACCCCAGCTAAGGAATGAGGCCAGCGGCTGGCAGCCACGTGATGATTCCATCAGGACACAAAGTGCGCATAGTTGCTCCCAGATTGGTATCCTATTTCTACAGCAACCAAAGACATGTGTTAACATGGCTGCTGGTATCAGAGCCACAAATATAGGCATACATCATGGCTGATGACACTGTGGAACCTCGTCAGATTCCTCCATCATCAAAGCGCTGTAATACTGGCTAATGTTTTAATCCAATTTAATGTTACAAAACGATGTATTGACCTCGGAAGGATAATGGACTGGATATGATCTTGTGGCATGCATGCATGGCCCAATGTTAGAGGCAAGTGCTTAACTCATTAGCTATCCTCCTAAGCATAAGCAGCGTCATACATTTACCTAACAAAATAAGATCTCCTCTAGTACTTTCTACATAGAAATTCTGGAGATGCACAAAAATTCACATTTGAGCAACTGCATTCAGTAGAAACTATTTGGAAATCGACAACTGTGAATTCAATCAGGGCATTATGCGTTCAGGTGAAAACATGGCATAGCAGAGGATAATTACAGCAGGGGTGGGATGCTTCAACAGATCTGATGTCCGCATTTGATTTATGCATTTTTGGCCATTGCTTAGTGTCCCAGAACTGAAGGTGAACCTCCTGGCATGGTGCTGCATGTGTGAGTTTGTTAAAATGGCCTATTCCACTCTCACTATATAGCTATGCAGTTCAAGGACACTGAGCAATGTCTAGTGGGTATGCAAACTACTTCAAAAATATCCATTGTGCTACGGAAGTTGTCTTTGTCTTGTAGGGCAGTGCTATAATATAGATAGTTTTATCAACTAACTCAAGACAACTTTCATGCATTCAGACACCGACATTGTTTCATCTTCATTAAGCATCCTTAGTGCAGTATCACCCTTGAGGTTGGAGCATTGGGGCATGTGTAGCAAACACCATCAATGCTATGGGGGTGTCTGTAGAACAAGCCCATTCTGCTAAGCCAAATATGCCAAAGCGTCAACCATATATATTGGAGCTAAAAAGACACCAGATTGATTACTTAACTACGATTACAAAGTCATTTATATGAAAGCTTATGTCATCTCTGATGAGCTCTTCAGACCTTCTCAGGTCTGGAATTCCCATATATAGAAAGTCCTATCCTTGGCAAAGTCTCTTCTTTCCTGTGCAAAGTGGTGGTCTGTGTATGTAGCCAGATGGGGTGGCTGGGTTTGTCTGGACCCACTCCATATCTGAGCCACAATGTGTTTATTGCTGGCCAGAATGTGTGGCCAGGGCTTGTCCATGATTGGACATCTCCTGCCAGTTTGAATGGCGCAGATCCTTAGCATTGGGGAACCTGGTGTCGACTCCAGTCAAAATCCTGTATAAAAGGAGAACTCCTTTAGCCATTTGACAGTTCAAAATTTGAGCCAAGAACCCAACAAAGAAGTGCACCCCACTGGATACCTGAGGACAACCATTGCAGCTGAACAGCATTGACTCCAGCCAAGTTCCAGTGAGGCCCTGCTTCTCTGTCCTGATCTCAAGAATGTGCTTGTCTGTGTATTGACCTCTAGCCTGGTGAGAACAACCTGTCCCGACCCCTGATCCATTGTTTGTGCTTGCTTAGCCTTCAGAAATGTTTTGGACCACCAAGTGGGCTGTCCAGCTCTCTCCTGAGCTACCACACTGTGGCCATCCTTTGAACTTGGTGGATCTTCAAGTTGAGCAACAGGATGGTTGTGCCTGCAGTTTAAGCCTCCTATACTGAAGAGAAGCTGTGCAAGGTCCACTCCTTTGTTCATCCTATGAAGATCGCCTATCACTGCCTGATCGTGGTGACTCCCGCCAATTTCTGTCTATTTCATGTGTATTTCATGTGCTGGGGTTCTCCTGACATTGCCAGTCCCATAGAGGTCTGATGTGATGGTTTATGGAGAAGCATATTGAGTTCTTTACCTACCCACTCAAGGTGAGACATTACAAACTGTTTAACAGATTCTTTTATTCAGCCCTCATTCTGACGCGTATCATGCCACTTGGATCCCTCCCCCAGAGCTACCAATAAGCCAAGAACCAGGCCAGTGTACAGGAAATATATTTGTATTTATTTAAATTAAAAGTCATAGAAATCACATTGAACTACACACACCACCTTCTTTGTGTCTCACCAGTAACTTCCTGTTACTCAATTCAACTACACAAATTAGTTTAAAAAAACACAAAACACAATTCTTTACTTACTACAAATTTCACTTCACGAAATAATTAAACGGATCAATAACCAAAACAATTATAAATGTAGTGTTGTGCAATTTTGATTTTCCTGTGGGCTTAAAAGACTAGCAGTACGGTTTCAAGATTGGTAAAAAGATTGCCCCCTTACTTTGGCCTGTGTTGGGGAAGTTGGACAGAAAGATGGGAATGATTTGGGGAATTTAGGATTTCAGATCCCACTCACTGAAAAGCCTGTGTTAGGGGAAAGATGGACAAAAAGATTGGACTGGTTTAAGAACAAGACACCCCTCTTCCTCAAAGAAGCCAGGGTCAACAGGACAAAAAGGATTACTCAATTAAATTATAGGCTATAGTTTTTCAGCACACACTGTGAAGTAAGCTTTGTTAATTTCAAATTTTAACAAAAATCACCCTCTAGTCTTCCAACAAATGGAGAATTAATTCAATAATATTTTAGTTAACTAGGCTAAGAATCTACACAATGTTGCCCCCCCCTCACATAAAAAGGGAAATGACTTAAGGCAAGCAGGCTCTACACCTTTTGTTTTCCATGGGCTCAGTTCTACTTGCATAGAAAGGCTCTCTTTAAAGTTCAGGACAGCCAGCAGCATGTCAGGACCCTATGGAAAGATAGGGCAGGGGTCTTATTACTCCATTCTCAGTGATGGCCTCCCGCTCTCCACCATAGGACCCATGCAGCGTTTAGGCCTTCCTAGAATATTCAGCTCTACCCAGATGCACTCTCATCAATCTCCTCTGGGGTTTCCTTGCAGCTGTCCGATGTTAGGTTTCATCAGCGCTCTTCGATGGTAAATTTTAGCAGCTCTGTCTCCTCCTCCTAGTGCAGTCCCCCTTATATAGGAGCAATGATACCACCAATTTTACAATCTTGTGGAAGTGCCCTGCAAGAGGTCCCCCAAATAGGATTGGACAGTTACCCTTCTCTCTCCTCCCAAACCCAGCCTCCCAGTTAGGATTAGTTTAGGGGTCTGGAGCAGACATATGGCAGCTTAATGTACAAGCCCCATTTGTGCATATTTGTCAAATTATTGCAAACATCTAGTTAGGTGGCAAAAGTTTATAATTTTACTAATAGCTGCCACAACATTCATATTTTCTGATTCCACTAATCATTGGGAGGTAAATAGGACGACAACCGGGTCTGCACCATTTTGCACAGCCATGTGGCACTTTTCTGCCCTTTCCACAAAAAGTATAACAGTTATGAATATGTTCCGCATTAGCCATATTCCCAATTTCACCCTCCACCCGTTCACCAACTCTCACATTTTGAACATTTTCAGATCCACCAGAAACACATCTTAGATGGCCATTACAGTTCCCTGAGTCACAAGTGGATGAATTGTATATCTTCAAAATCACCTAGAAATTACCTAAAAAGATGGTACATAAATGTATTCAGTACGACTAATGGTTGCTGAGAAAAAGGCCTAAATGATAATAGTGTTTTGAAATTAATTGTGAATATTCATGTGGGACACATGGCCATTCTCCTGTCTTCTGGCCATATGGTCTCACTGGGTCAGCCTGTAACCAGAGTTTTTATTATTCTCTTTGTGTTGGCAGCTTGTTCTTTGAAGTTGGTTTCCCCCATTTTCATACCTTTTGGTCATGCTCCAGCCAAGGGGAACTAGTCCTGCTTTCACTGCCTTCAGAGCCAGCAAGTCTGGGGAATACTGAGCTTTCCACACCTTTAGCAGGATGCTTTATTGCCTTTATAATTAGCTGAGGGCTATAAATTCCAGACCTGCAGTTGGGGACTTCCATGTGAAGTTCACCACAGCAAACAAAAGGGTTTGTCTCTAGCCTATGGAAGTTTTTTCATGGAAAACAAAAGGGGCTTTTCTTTTCAAATTTTAGAAGGGGTCAATTTTTCACATTTAAACTGCACACACACATGCAAAGCGTGTTTGTGTCATTGTTTAATAATCGTGTTTTTGCTGTGAAAGCGACCTTCATTTTTCCCTTGCAGCCACACATGCAAAGCTGTTTTTGGTGTTAGTGTTATAAAATCTGGGTTCTCAGGTGAAAGCGACCTTCAGTTTGTGGCCTTTGAATGTTCCCCACACTGCAACCTTTTGTGCCAAGTGTGTCCAGCTGTCCAGTCTTCAGATTGGTATCACTGGAATATAACCATGTGCTAACCGGACCAAATCTCAATGCCTAAACTATCATCTGCCACTGTGGCACCTGAACCTTCTTAGAAGAGGTAAGTGGATTCATCCCATTGGATTCAGGAACCCTCAAGGGGTCTCTGGGGAAATTGGAGTAAGGTGGTAAGTTATCATACCTGTTCTTGCCCCCAGCCATAGGGTTGCATGGGTGCAAGGTGCTCAACCTAGCTCTCCCTTGCCTAACTAAGAAAGGTGGTGGTCTGGTTAAAGATCTCTCGGCCTTTCTTGGAGTGGTGAGGACTGGAAAAACCTTTCTGAACTGCATTTAGCTTTGGAAGACTTACCTGAAATCTCTGGTCATCAGAGAAGTTGGTAGCTAGTGTGTCTTGTGCACCTGGTGACTTTTGGGCAATACGTCTAACTCCCTATCGTGGCTGGACTGATTAAGTGCTAGGGACCTTGTCTGTAGGTATTCTACTCAAATTACTTACTTGTGCTTACTGGAACTGAAATTGATTGTTTCTTTGTTTCTCACTTATTTTACTAATCACAGTAATTTAAAGTGTTACTTCTAACTCTCATAACCATTTCATAAGTGTTTCTAAAAGTAATGTGTTGGTGTTCTGTTCGTATAACCCCAATGGTGACTGTATATATGTATTTGATACTAGTTGTGTAGTTTTTAGTGCTTAGAGTGTATTTTAAGGCCTAATACATACGTGTCTATGGCCCTCATTACAACCCAGGCGTTAAGGGGTTAACGGCGCCATAAAAGGTGGCGGCGCCGTTAAACCCTTAACGCCTGATTACGAGGTCCCTTTGCGGGTGGCACTTTAATGCCTGCTTTTAGCAGGCGTTAAGAAACCAACCCGCAAAGGGACCTAGGAGCTAATTATGGCACCGCAATTTACGGTGCCGTAATTAGCACCTGCCCCAGTCCCATTGAGCCCTATGGGGCAAAAATGGGAATGGGGAAGGGCCATGGCGGCATGGGGAATTACCGCCCAGCCAACCTCGGAATGGGCCGGTAATTCCCCATTCCGCCATGGCGGAGTCGGTAAGTTACCGGCATGGACCATGGTGCTATTAGCACCATGGTCCAACGCCTGGGTCGTAATGAGGGCCTATATGTGTGTATGTCTGATTGTAGTCATAGACTACTCTCAAACCCCTCTGGAGTCTAAGCCTTACTGCTCCTCTACCTTGATTGGGGTTTGCTACACATCAGTGTCTTTCCTGTTCACCTTCATAGGTTGGCCTCTTAAAATTCTCCCCCAGGGTAGATTCTGAAAATCCATCTTAATGTTCATCTTCAGTGAACCTGCTGCAAGTTATATCGATCTATGTTTCAGCTAAAGTTTAGGAGGCACATGTCAGATAATTGAATTTGGACGTCCAACCAGACCATTGGTCACATTTCCAGTCATTGCCTCCTAGTGGCTGGTCGGGTTGGGACAGAGCCAGTCCTTTGGCAGCCTGTTCCCTCGTGAAGGATGGTTTGGAATAATTCAGGGTTAGATACCATATCGTGATTGCGTTTCTCTACACCATGTAAGGACTTACTTCACACATTGTTTTGGGATAGACTATGGGGCTTATTTATAGTCTGATAGATGCTGAAATCCACTTGATTTCCGCTGGCAGAATAAATGCTTTTTAAAGATCGCACTCCGCTAGCTTTACACCGGGTTTCTGCCGCCAAAAATCTGCAGCAAAATCCACTGGTCCCCATTGCAATACGTGGAGACCGGTGGATTTTCCGCCAGCTTTTCACTGGTGGAAACCCAACGTAAAGCTAGTGGAGTGCTATCTTTAAATAGCCTGTGGTTTATAGCATTCGCCAGACTCTAAATAAGCCTCTATATGTGGGGTGCGGCAATGCTTTGTATGGCTGGTCTGTTGCAGTTTTCTTTAGCGTTTACTTAAAAAATTGTCTTTTTCATTTTATTGGTGATTTGTATTGAACCAACGTGTAGAGCAACTCACTTCAGAAGACTTGGGGGAGGAGAAGTGGAGGGGGATGGACGGATATGTATAACGAGAAAGGAGTAAAAGGCAAGAGGGGTAAATAGTAAGTTCGACCACATGTAAACATTCCAGAAACTCAGGTTGGACAGGTGGGCAAGTGTTAAGCAGGTTACACAGGTAGTCAGGAGGTGAAAAGAAGCGACAAGTACAGAACACAGGGTAGTGCAGAGAGTGGCCTGTCGTGAGATGATGAGGTATTTCAGCAGCTTTCGTTCCAGGTGTTTTCTGACAGTGTGAGGTCTGCAAGATTTTTCAGATCTGGGATGAGGGTTTTCCAAAGGTGAGTAACTTTTGTTGACACTACTCTTGAGTCAAATGTGCTTTCATTGTGGTAGTTAAGCGATTTCCCATGGCAATGATCTCAGAGTTCCTGTGCCCCATATACTAAGCCTATGCCTTTTCCCTCAAAACATTTGGCTTTCAACTATATAATAATGAAGGTGATGCATTCATAATCCTGAAGCTGAAGACATCTAAATCCATAGACTACAACTTACTGAACCTCAAGCAAGGAACCATGGATGGGCTTACACTGGCTGACGCTGAACCTTAGCAAGACTGTGGGCCTCATTACACGGACGGCGGTGGACCAAGGTGCTATTAGCACTTTGGTCCATGCCGGTAAAATACCAGCACCGCCTTGGTGTAAAGGGGAATTACCGCCCTATTCCAAGGTTGGTGGGGCGGTAATTCCCCCTTCCCCCATTGCCCTTCCCCATTCCCATTTTTGTCCCATAGGGCATAATGGGAATGGGGAAGGTGCTAATTAAGGCACCGCAAATTGTGGTTCCGTAATTAGCTCTCTGGTCCCTTTGCGGGTTGGTTTTTAACGCCTGCAAAAAGCAGGCGTTAAATTCCCCAACCCGCAAAGGGACCTCGTAGTAAGGCGGTAAGGTTTTACCGGTACCGGTAAAATACCGGTACCGGTAAACCCTTACCGCCGTCCGTGTAATGAGGCCCTGTGACTTTTGCTGCAGACTGGGACTCACAGCACACCTTTGACACCATCTGCCCTAGCACTTGGCAGCTTTCTTTTGTATTACATTATGGCAAAAATGTGGGACTGTGAGAGACAGGGAACAACACATAATATGCCCATATATTGGGATCCTTTGCTAGGTATTCCTCTAACATGCTAGATATGATCAAATATGCCAGGAAACTTGTTGAAGTCAGTTTGGATGTAAAAGAAGCTGCTGCCAAGCTGCATACACATTGTATAGGTTGGAAAGGGCATGACATAGCTTCGGCAATCAGTTCGTTTCTGGTGTGATAGGCATGGCTCCAGCATTGGACAATGATTACATTAAAAAGAATTATGACTCATATGCAGCCAGGTGAAATGAAAGATATTGATATTTTATTTGTATTGCGCTCGTACGCTAGTGTTTCAGAGCGCGACGAGGCAAGGGAGGGGATATGATATCATATGGCATTTATAACGCGCCTATACACAAGTGTTTCAAGGCGTGAACAGGGGAGAACAAAACAACGATCTTACTAGGCCCAGTGACATTGAGAACGTGCAAGTGCATGGGAGAGAGAAAGGGTGAAAGTGCATGGGGGTGAGGAGTAGTGGAAAGTGGCAAGCAAAAAGAATAAAAATAAATAAATAAATAAATAAAATAAATAATAAAAGCAGAAAACAGTGGCAGTGCAGCCAGCAAGTGGCAAGTGTTAGGTTTGAGGCAACAGACAGGGAGTGTCGGATAAGTGCAGAAAAAAGTGGGGGGCTGTAGGGTTACAGATACAGAGCCCAGTGCAAGGGATTGCCGCAGTGTGGTTGGGTGGCAGGGTGAGCAGGTACCTGGGCCGAAAGTCAGCAGGTAACCAGGTGCATGATGCCGAGACAGAACAGGACAGCAGGCGTCTGCATTGCTTTAAAGGCCTTCTTAACATTTATAATAACACTTAGAGGAGTTCTGTGTAAAAGCTCAACCTCTCTCTGTCATGGTGTAAATGTCTAGCTATTCGTTTGTTTCAAAACATGCCAAAGAAATGAGAGAATGGAATTGTCAGTTTGAAAAGTACAAAAGATGACACACACGTTGCTGGTTCTCACCAAACATAGACAGTCCTTTCCATGAGCACTACAAGGTCCAATAAACTACAACAATGATAGGGAACATGATACTCAGTGATGAATTCATACTGCGGTTTTATTTGTTAGAGGCACGCTGCATTAACTGTTCTGGCAGTGTCAGAGAAGAAGCCCATTTGGGACAATTGCTGCTCAAACAATAAGAAAAACAATGAAACTTCCTCAAACATTTCACGTTGTTGTATTAGGCCTGTGTGTATGGTAGGTCACTCATGGGTGTTGGGTCAATCACTTACGACGTGCTCCTTTGGAGTCGTGCTAATCGCGTCCTGAACTCCTGGGCTCCAAATCTGCAGGGGACTCTTGGGCTTAATGGCTGAGATATATATATATATTTTTAAAACCACCTGTAATGGTACCTTTAAAGCGAGTATGGCCAAAAGGAGAGCGAGCGGCAGCACAAGAGAAAGCAGCACAGGGAAGATGAGCACAACATCAAGGGATAGAACCAACCGCAAAGCACAATAAACTCACTAGAAGATAGCCCAGTAGGTTACATCTCCTGCTGCAAAAATATGTGCACAACCTAAAGGTCAAAGGTTGGAAAACTGAGTGGCACAATTCAGCCTTTCATTCTTGCGAAGTGGACAAACCGACCCATTGTGTTGGGCAATATTAAGTACTGAACCAGGGGAATATCGTCCAGGGCTAGTGTCTTTAAGCAATGGGTAGGGCCGGCCCAGAGTCGGAGACGTGAGTGCCGACAGTACTTGCCATTGACATGTGTAATCTCATCCTCGACGCAATGCGCCCTTGACAGTGGTACAATCGCGTACATATCGCTCACAGAACCATGGCTTTCTTGGTTCCCTCCAATGCTGCTCTGCCCAAACAAAAAAGGGTAAAGAAACCTGCGGAACATTAACAGCTATCTAGAAATGACACTTTCAGCAACTTCTATGTGCAGCATATGCCAAAGAATGTATTATATCCATTGCTTAATTCCCTGACTCTCTGCTTATTTATATTGTGTGCTTACAAGGTGTAAAATTGTTCTTTTCTTTTCAAAGCAGCTCCTGATTTTTTATTTATCTGTATTTTGTAAAAAAAAAAAGTATGCTGGAGAGCTTGTTTTATTCTCCCATAACTATGTGCTCAGCACTTGGACGGCTGTCATTTTGATGAGTGGCGGAGTACATCTGCATTGCAAGGGTCACCATTTTAATTTCGAATTGATCATGCGCTTTTCTCTTGTGGAAACGAGTGCATCCATTGATTAAAAAAAAGGGTCATACGTGCAAATGACACTCAAGTAGAGTAACTTTCCGTATGGATACAATGATGATCACTCAAGTAGGTAAAAATAAAACAGGACGTTTTAAGGTTCATAAAAGGAATACTACTGAGTGAGAAACAATATAGTAGCTAACACATTATTAAAACAATCATGACTGGTTTGCCGCCCCGGAAACAAGGGTGCCGATGAGCTTACCGACACCCATGTTTCCAGACCGACAAACTATGGGTTTGCCTGCCGGACCCCTTGTGCCCAACAGGCCTGACCCTGCGGGGCGCAGCGACTCTATGGGAGTGGGGATTAACAATAGTACCAGCACCCGTCTTCCCAGCCGCCAGACTCGTAATGAGCCAGTGGCACCGGGAAGTCAGGCGTGGTAATTCTTTATGGATCTGGCGGCAACCTGCCGATAGCACAGGCAGGGTTACCTCCGGATCCGTAATGAGACCCAATGAGCTGTTACAACCTTCTAGTGCCTGTAAAAGCCATGTATGTGTGTGCCAGTATTAATCACAAGTGATGGTTGTCTCACTTAACCTTTACACCTGCGAGCCTGATAATACAACCACACACCTGCCACCAGCCCATCCCCCGGCCTACCAGCTATTTTGGCATTGTCCACTAAAGAAACTGCCTAACTGCCTATGGGTCACTTGTGAAAAGCAGATCATCCTGAAAGCCAAATGTCCCCATCACCCACTTTTGCTCTTTATGTTGGTAAAGTCAATGGGAGAGATTGACAACATGTATTTTCCTGCAAGTGATGGTTGGTGCTACCGCATTCCCTTCGATGGCATGCAATAATGATTGCTCAATTCACCAAGAGAATCTGAATGTGCACATCAGAACTATGATGAACTATTGGCAATGAACCTAAAGTATTGTTTATAGAAGAGGGGACAAGATAGGACTGAGAGTCAATCCTAGTTATCTGATACCCCATATAACTGAATGTAATAAGACTTGCCATTCATCGGGTTTGGTTGGGTTTTTACAAATGTTCATCATGAAGCATATGTCAATTTGCAATGTCTTAAGTGAATAAGCATATAACCTACATGAATAGGGAGATTGTTATCTAGGATTCTATCAATTGTGGGACATCCTTTGTGATTTATGTTATTGTCTCTGTATGTAAGAAAGTTTACATAGGGCTCTATCAGGAGTTGGGCGGTACATACCCAATGCAATTAGCATTACCGCAACTTAGTCTGACGCTATTAGCACCGGATCACAAGTTGCAGTGGCGGGCTAAGTGCCCATTTTTTCTGAGTCCACTGGACTAAATTGGGTATTTTCAGAGCAATTATCACATTGGTAATTGTGCGGTGGTAATTGCACAGAAGATTGGCAGAAAGTCAGAGCATTCACCTCCAGCTTGGAATGGGCAGAGCAGTAATAAAGCGGTAAAAGCCCTTTTACGGCTCCACCCAACTCCTAATGGGGCCCATAGGCAGCATGAAAAGAGAATCAGAAAACATCTACAAGCTATAAGGAAAAAGAATACTTTGTATGTGTTAGCAAACCACTAAAACTTGGACACATCTCTGAATGGAGATGTGACCGGACTGAGGTTTTATGAATTCAAAAATGTCTAAAAAAATAAGAGGGGTGGAGACAGAAAAAACAAAGAATTGAGGTGAGGATGGATTTTGATTCAGGGCCCATCAACAGTGACCTTGGTGAAAGCAATGATGTTGATTAGTGCATGGCCTGCTATCATTGTCAACAGTGGATCATTAGATAATAGACAATGGCCATCTTTGATCAGCCCTATCTCCAGCTGCAGGCCACAAGAGGCTCCTCTGCGAACACCAATCAGGGAGAAACCGCCTCCTCCCAGCAACTCCAGGGACAATAGCCGAGCCACCAACCAATGATGGACTAGGTGCTAAGGTGACAAGAGCATGTGCCATCCCTTCTGCTTTTTGTCACTTTCTGTCTGTAACTTCACTTCCAGTGGCCATCTTGGATTGGGGACATCACTTCCTATGGCCATCTTGGATTGGTTACCTCACTTCCTGCATCCATCTTGGATCCGCCCTATCTTCAGCAGAAGTCCACAAGAGGCTCCTCCTTGAACACCAATCAGGAAGAACTCGCTTGCTCCCAGCAACACCAGGGACAATAGCAGAGAGACCAACTATTGATGGACTAGGTGATCAGGTGATGAGAGTATGTGTCATCCCTTCAGAACTCGCTGTGGGCATCCAGCCTGGGACGTCCCAGTGAAGGGTGGAACTATGATGGGTGAAGACCAGCTGTTGACCAGCCTCTTTGCCTCTTAGCCTATGATCCTTTGCTTTTGTGTTGCTTTTGTGTTGCACTTGTGAGTACCCCAAACTTCCCAATTACTGTGCTGTCCCTCCACACTTCGCTACTCAACTCTAATGCATTCACTCCTGCTCCTACTACACACCTCTCCCTAAGCCTTCTTCAATCATGCTACTTTATCCTTTCCTATCCATTTTATAAAACTCACAATGCGAAACTCCCCCTACTCCCATCTCATCGCCACCTCTTTCCAACAAACAAAACCAACAAGCTAACCATACCTCCTCTAACACCTGTTCACCTCATCTCTCTTCCTCCGAGACTCAACTTCCACATAAACTGAACATTGCACTCTGGAACACTCAGTCTGTATGCAAGAAAACATCCTTTATCACTGATTACTTTCACTCCAGCTCTCCTCCCCTAGACCTTCTGGCTATCACTGAAACCTGGATTTCTCTGTCTGCCACTGCCACTCTGGCATCCCTACATGACTCCAAACTATGGTTCATTCACCCTCCTCAACTGACTGGCAGAGGTGGAGGCGTCGGGCACCTACTCCTGTCCCACCTCAATGCTTTACAAATCTCCAATGCCACGTCCTTTCCTACCTCTTTTGAATTCACCATCTCTACTATTGCTCCGCCTCACTCGGTTCACATCATCTCCATCTATCGTCCTCCTGGTCCCACCGGGCCATTCTTTGATCATCTTGGGAAACTCATTACACTCGTTCCACTAAACATCACCTCATTCTCTTAAGTGGCTTTAGACTTCTCTCTCCAAAGACTTCTCAGAAATCTGAACTTCGGTCTTTTCTTAGTGACCACACTCTCCACTCCATCCATAACCTATCTACTCACACAAGTAACTCTTTGGATCTCTTATTCATCTCTACCTATCTCTCAGCCACTAAAACTACTATCACACCGTCCATATCTGATCACTCAATTGTTTCCACCATCTCCTTTCCAGCCTCTGACCTCTTCTCTCCACTTGCCTCACCAATTAGTAAAAGGAAATGTAAACCTACTACCTCCCTTTCTCTCTGACCTACAGTTCCCACTCTCCTCCTTCACACCTGGTGACTCTTCCACCAACAGAAGCTTTCCTCTTCCTTCTCGACACCCTCAGCCTCACACAGCTCATGAAAGACCCAATGCATGAGAAAAGTAACATCCTCAACCTAATCATCACTGAACTGCTTTCCCTCCACTACAGTTCTCATCTCCAGCTTGACTGGTCTGACCGCCTGGCAATGATTTTCAACATCCTGCAGACCAGCCCAGTCAAGCACTCCCAGCAGAAACCCATCCGACAAATCTTCAGGTTCTTCAAAAACTTTCCCTCACGGAAGACCTCATCAACCACCACCTCACATGGATCAAACACCCCCAACCAAACTGCAACTCTCTACTGGAAGCTCTCAATGCCACCCTCTCAGACTACATTGATCAACACATGTCTCTGAAACAATGCATCTGCAAATTGAAACCGTACGCATCCTGGTATAGGCAACAACTCAACCTCAACAAGAGTCATCTGAAAACAAGAGAAAAACTGGCACCCTTCCGGGACCACAATCAACCAAGCATTCCTACACAAACTCTGAGCAACCCTCTTTTGATTTATTTTTGTATTTGTTACAGCGCACAAAGCCCTCAGGTATCTAGGCGCTAGCCTCTGATAACTAATCAACACAGCCAAGGCCTCCTACTATCAGAACACCAGAAGTCTACAACAAAAGCAGAGCCCTCTTTGAGATGGTCATGCACTGCGTGAACCTGCTACCCAACCCTGCCATACCACACCCCATCAAAAAAAAATCCACCGCCATGAACACCTTCTTCATAGACAAAATCAGCAAGATTCACCAGCACCTAGACACCAGCTATGCATCTATAGATCCACCTCACGTCACTCCTCGCAAAATCTCCACATTCTGCACACCATTCAAGACGCTCTCTACAGAGGACCTAGTAGAAAACCCTGGCCGCTCTCAAGCCACATTGTATGCAGACAACCTCCTCCCAGCATCCATCTTCAAGATCCTCCTGCAGAAGCTCTCCTTCCCTACCCCGAAATCATCAACAGCACCCTAACTCAAGGCACCTTCCCATCTACCCTAAAGACAGGACAAATACCCCCCTCTACTAATGAAACCTACTATGGATCCAGACAATCTAGATAACTATCACCCCATCATCCATTTTCCCTTCCTAGGTAAGATCATGGAGAAAGTGGTAGCCGCACAACTGCGGTAACACATAAAATCTGGGATCAGATGCAGCACAGAGATAGCAACTATACAGGTGGTCGACGACGCTCTCAACATCCTTGACGATGGCCATCCCTACCTCCTGGTTCTACTTGAACTCTCAGCCGCTTTCAACACAGTAGGCCACCAGGTGCTCACGGACACTCTACATTGGCGCATGGGGACCTCCCCAAGACCAAATTCCTACTCCTCACCAAAAATACCGAACACCCAGACATACAGACTTGGTTATCAACTATAAACCCCAAGGGCTTTACATCCAAACTCACCTCTTGCGCCAAGTCCCTCGGGCTACACATCGACAAACACCTCTCCTTCAAGACACACACAGCTAAGAAAACTCAGACAGCTTGGTATTAGCTCTTCCACTTGTGAAAGTAAAGCCCTTGCTCCTTCTGGACAGCTTTATATTCACCGTTCAAGCATTGGTCCTATCCCACCTGGATGGGGGCAATGCCTTCCTCGAAGGCCTCCCATCATTCTCCAGTCTGCCCCTGAGAAGTGTTCTACATGTGGCTTCATGCCTCATCAAGGGGGTACACAGATACAACCACATCACCCCAGCCCTCATCGACCTTCACTGGTTCACACTGCACAGACAAATCACCTTCAAGTCTTGCTGCATCATCTATAAGACAATCACCCTCAATTCACCGAGCCACCTGCTGAGAAACTCAGCATCTCCGGTGGAAAACAAACCACAAGAAGGAATGACACATGCAGAATTGATATCCGCCACTGCAAAACGAAAACAACCATTCTCTGCCTATGCCCCAAGACTATGGAACCTCCTCCCTGTCAGAATCAGAATTGCCTCCATGCTCTAACAATTCAGAAAGAAACTCAAGACCCACCTCTTGAAGCAGTCCCTCCTCCTCAACACCTAGGCCATCATGTTGCCCTCTAAACCATCTGACTTTCTAGACGCTGCCACTCCCTCTCCTCACCCAACCCTGTACATCTGTACCCCCCCTCTGTGCCTCCTTGTATCCTACCCCCGATGTATATCTGTTCAGTTGTCACCTCTGCAGAGCGCTTCATTATGCATCTGAACTGTTGTATACCTCTGTAAAGCAGTCTGTTCTGTATCTGTATTGTTGTATATAAAGTGCTCTGTTACTTCTCGAAACTAGGTCCATGCTCATTAAATACCATAATAATAATAATAATAATAATAATAATAATAATAATAATAATAATAATAATAAAACATTCTCCAGCTTCCAATCCCTACTATATGACTCATTCTCCTCTCACTTCTCACTGCTTACTTTCACCCCTAAGTCTCAGCATACTCAACGATGGGTCACCTCATTCATATGCTCTGTCCATACAGACATGTGGTGGGAGCATGCAGAAATGGAGGTATACCCACTCACATGAGGACCTGCAACTCTACCCTTCTGCCCTGAACTCTCTCAAGTCACCTCTTCTACCTAACCCTTATTGACTTTCAATCCAGCTATCCTCGCTGGCTACAGGGCCCCCTAAACTCACTCCTCACTCCTCCTAAGACTATGACTATCAATGCCAATGTCACAGCTAATGACCTAGCTGAATACTTTGCTTCAGAAAATTCCAAAATTCGTGATTCTCTCCTGACCTTCTCACACTCCCTCTTACATTTTACACTCTGCCTCTATCTCCCAGTTTAGTTACACTAATACTGACAATGCTCTATCTCTACTGATGAAGGTTAACCCCTCTTTTGCCCCATTAGACCCTCTTACTCCTCAGCTAGTCAAGCCTATTGCCCCTTTGGCGGCCTCTCACCTTGCAGAACTCTTCAACCTGTCCTCAGACTCCACTTGCTTTCCCTCTATTATCAAAACAGCCACAGTCAGCCACCACCTAAAAAAAGCAAGAGACTGACCCAAACCTACCGGCTAACTTTTGCCCAGTGTCTCTCCTTCCGCACTAAAGTGCTCGAACGGGTTGTGTTCAACCGTTTAACCAATTCTTTAGACATCTACAACCTTTGATATCCCTTAAAAACAGGTGTCCACTCCTATCACTCCATGGAAACTGCCCTAATAAATGTGTCCAACTTCGCTGAGTCTACTAAGCACTGTAACCTATCCTCTATACTAATTCTCTTTGACCTGTCTGCTGCCTTTGACACTGTCGATCACTCTGATCTCCTTAATACTCTCTTTTGTCTTGGGATTTGCATCAAGCCCTTGCCTGGATTGAATCCTACTTGGCACCTCGCCAATCCTCTGTCTCCTAAAGCAACACCTCTCAACTCACTCCTCAAACTGTTGGTGTTGCACAAAGCTCTGTCCTGGGTACACTCCTCTTTACACTCTACACCTCTGCTCTTGGGACACTAATCTCCTCCTTTGGGTTCTCGTACCAACTCTTTGCAGATTAAACCCAAATCTTCTTTTTTGCGTGAACTCTCCTCTGATCTCTCTATCAACATTTTCAACTGTCTCTCTGACATTAAATGTTGGATGACTTCGCCCTCTCTGATGTAAAACTTTACCAAAGGTGCTCTCATCAATGCCTCCTTTAAAACAGGTATTGTGTCTGACAACTTAAAAGATGCTTGTGTCATCCCACTAATCAAAAAACCTACCCTTGAGCCTAATAACCCCTCCAACTATAGACCCATTACTTACTGAAAATATTGGACCGGCAGCCTACTTGCAAATACAGGCATATCTGGAAACTAACAATCTCCTGGGCCTCAGGCAATCAGGTTTCCATCCCAGACATGGTACGGAAACTGCCCTGATCGACCTTATAACACAAATCCAAGACATAAAAGATAAGGATAAATTAGCCCTCCTACTACTGCTCAACCTATCGGCGGCTTTCGACTTGGTCAACCACCAAACTCTGTGCCACCACCTGAAAATAGCTGCTCACATCTCTGATTTGGCTACTTCTTGGATCAGATCTTTCCTTGCAAACAGAACTATGAGGGTCTTCTCACCATCTGCCTCCGCTGAACCTTCTCCAGTACTTTGTGGGGTCCTGCAAGGGTCATGTGTCTCCCCTACGCTCTATAATGTCTTTACGAAGCCTCTCTTCGACATTCTCGATTATCTGGGCGTCACATATACCAATTACGCTGATGACATCCAGATACTCATTCCTATCACAGGAGACCACACAACAGACACTAAAGCCTATAACATAATCTACTCAGTAATCCAAGCTTGGATGGCGCACCATGGACTCTGCCTAAACAATGAGAAAACTGAGCTACTAATACTCGGTTCTCACACTAGACTTAACAAGTTAGACCCTGCCTTCAAATCTTTCATTATTGATGGCAACACTATTATGGTTTCAAATAACACAGAAAACCTCAGTATCTACCTTGATGATACACTATCCTTCACTAGACAAACTAACGCTGTGGTAGCAGCATCAGCATATACTTGCAAGCAAATCACTGTGTGTAGGCCATTCCTTATGACACCCAACTGTTTCACCCTGGCCAGAACCCTAGTTATGGCAAAAATTGATTATTGCAATTCCCTCTATTTAGGGACCAGCCACAGAAATATCAACAAACTACAAATAACACAAAACAACGCCATCAGGGCTGCCCTCAACATCCAGAAGAAGCTCCACATATCTGACACAAGACGTAACCTCCATTGGCTGTCTGTCAAGCACAGAATCTCCCTGAAAACACTTGCCTTAACACACAAAGCTACGGTCAATCTTTCCCAAGCATACCTCACCAACAGACTCTCGTCACACACCTCAACAAGGCCACTAAGAACTGGCCAAGTTCACACCATGACCATCCCGAGATTTAAGCTCCAAAAATCCGGAGGATCCACCTTTCCTGTTCTGGCGGCCAAGCTTTGGCACACGCTTCCATCCTCCCTCAGATCCAAACCATCCTTCCAACTATTCAAGAGGAATACCAAACATTGGCTCCATGAGCTTGATCTTGATAGTCAGCACTCATAAATTTGCCACCCCCGTCAGGGATTACTAGAGAGTTTTTACTAGTCCTTTAGTCCCCCTTTCTGACTATGCCATTTCACTTGTGCCATGGCGGCTACGCCATTTGCTGCTGCTTGCTCTTTGTACCTGCCTTCATTCAATACTGTGTATTGCCTGACTTCATGATGTAACATATGCAAAATGTAAAAATAACTGCATAATCTTGTGCAACACTATTTGCTGTAAGACATGTGCCCAGTTGCCTCAGGGCCAGGAGAGCTTTGCAAATAAATAAAATACAAAATACAAATGTTACAAGTGCACAAAGTACATTACAGTGCAGTGCGCTTGGTCCTTCCTTTCATTTCCAAAGGCCGTAAACTCCCTCAAAGGATGTTTTAGGAGAAGTGCAAATGTGCCTTGGACAGGGCTGGTAGCAGCTTATCTTTTTGCATATTTTTAACACTTTCCTCCCATTGGGTCCTCTTTGTTTTGGCGTGAAGGAGATTATGGATAAGAGAAGGTACCAAACACCCATACCAGGTCAATCTCTTGAGTTCTCTCTGAACCTAGGATAGAATCCAAGTATCCTGAAACTAAGAAGCCGAGTCGAGGAACCGCTGGTGACCTGCTGGAAGTTTGGCACCCTGAGCCCACTGTTGTCCCTTTGGACCCCTCTGCATCTGATCCAATCAGAGGGTCTGCAAAAGTGCTTCGGCCCATTTGAATAGTGGGACTAACTATTCATGGCACCTTCATCTGAACCTGCAAATGAGCCTCTTCGGAAGTATTCCTGGGCCAACCAACAAACTGGCCAGCTTGCTCAGGACCTTTGCTCTGAAACCGCTGCCATTTCGAGTTGACACTTGAAACTTGGTAGATTGTAAGCTCTGTGTTCACTCTCACTCTGAATTTCATACACTTGGCATTCCCAGGTCTGGAATAAAGAGAGACACGGTCACTGTGTCGCCCAGCTCTGGTTATGGACTTGGCAGGTGCCTTGCTGCTGTGCCGCTCTGTGCCCTGAAACCTGCTGCTGTGAAACTGGCCTGATCCCTTCACCAGGAGCAGAGAAATCACCACTATCCTGCCACAGAATCATCACTGTATCTCAGGTGCAGAAAGCCGAAGAGCCGCACAATTGCCGCATTTGAACCGGCAACCGAAGTGGACTCGACTGCAGAACATTGGTCCGGAGTGCGCCACGGGTCGGTGAGTACCTGAAACCCTTACTGCTGGCCCCAAGCGCATCCATCCACTTTTATGCATGAGTGTCCCCTGAGAGCCATTCACCTTTCCACAGGTAGCCTGCGCTACCGCCCGATTCCCAACTCCTGGGACCTCTCCTGTCATTTTGGGCAGACCCTCATGGAAAAGTGAGAACCTATTCTTCATTGCCTCACCCACCTTTCCGAGCTGCTACAGCCCCTGCAAGAGACCCCATTTTTGATCCTCTGTACTGTTGCATGCACCTGCACCTGAAAGTACTTTTGAAAAATAGGCTCCACTCTTCTTAGGGAATGGACTACCTCTTAGTGAAACACATTCAAAACAATTAAGTCAAATGTAAGAACGTATTCTGCAGCCTCCATGCAATGTCAAAGTAGTGCAGTGACTTCAATACAGTTCTTTGAAGCTTAACATATATAAAGTTATTTTGTTTTTGCTGCATTATAATATCCAAGCCAGTAAGCCATTACCAAGCATTATCAAGCATGAGGCACACCAAGATAGCATTAGGAAACCTCTTACATAAAAGGGAACACATTGTAGTATCACTGGAAAATGTACTGTACATCCACATGCACAAACACACACAAAAGAATGAGACATTTTAAGAAGAAAGTAAGAATGTAATTTTGTTAAAACAAATATATGCTATTATCCATTTCAGGCATGTGATCAATGTAAAAGCCAGGCTAGGGAAATGTTACAGGACCTAATTACAAACATCATCTATCCTCTGGGCTAGAAGGTAGAAATGTTTGAGATGTTCTTGCAAACATCACATCACTTGAATTTAAGTGACCTGAACTCTCTGTCAATCCCCTAACTTGACAAATTTGAAGAGGGGGCAAGTGACCGAAGCAGACTAACAACCAATAAAACTGCCATACGTACCAGGCATGGTTTTACTCGCTGCCCCATCATGTGAAAAATAGACTATTGTTTTATTTCTAACAGATAGCGAATATATGTTTTGTTGCGAGTGCAAAAGATGCCAGTGCTACACATTTTTTGTGTTCCTGGAACAACAAGGCTCTTCAGTATCCAGCGCAAGACTCATCTTTGCTAACATAATTGCTTTTCTATTCCTAGTGTGGGCTGGCTTTGGGCTACTGTGAAAAACCTGACTGTATTCTCCCTCCTAATCCCCATGGACCCTCTGTGAAGGTGGCCAGGGAAAGGCCATCGCTCTTGGATCCTGATCATGGAGGGAGGATCACCTGGGTGGAGGGTCCTTGGGGATTGGGAAAAGAGTAGCAGGTGGTGAGACATGGTATCCCCCTCTTTCCTAATATAGAATCACCATCCTTTCCCTCATCCTTCGTGGGCTATGTTAACTCATGCCCTATCTCTCCTTATAAATGTCCACCAAGTACTCAGAAGAGGAAGAGGCAACTAGGAACAATGCACACTTCCTAGGACCAACACCACTCTAGTACTGAGACGAAGAAGAGAGGTGTAAGTATAGGCAGTACTGAAGGTCAGGTATGTTACATTAATTGGGCTCATCATAGCCAGGCAATTCCAGTTAACTGACACCTCAGAACCCTTAATAGGGCCAAGGTGTATAAAGGAATGAGAGGCAGTTATGTGAGAGAAGGAAGTGAAGGAGGATAAGGAGGTCCGCAGAGTAGCCGCATAACTAGACAGCCTGAAGACTGGCCACAATTCCGGAAGACCATCAGGACTCGAGAAGGATGGGTTGCGTGGAGTTTGAAGGACCAGGGGCCTTCAGAAGCAAAATTAGGCAGGTGGGGCTGTCAAACAACGAACTTGCTGCAGAAAAGAGCAGGAAGCAGAACAAGTGCGGTCCGCGTTCATTTTGAAGAATCAAAAAGCCGGTGTATGCGAGGACTTGTTCGTCAGGAAAGCAGAATCAATGCGGTCTGCTGCCGTACTCCTGAATAGGTATGCGGGAGCAGCTGGGACCGCAGCAGGGGAGAATGGAAGAGCTGGTGAGTGTCAGAAGACACAGAAGACGGGGTTGCTCCCGTGGGACCACAGGCAAGTAACGGCCCATAGTCACAAGTGGGTGCGAATGCTATCGAAAGCAGAACTAAACGAAAATGGCTTTTTGAATGAAAGACCATCACATTGAATACCAAACTAAATGAGAACTCCTATTTAATTAAGAACAAATTATATTGAGTTTCAAACAAACACTTAGAAGTAAAATTGACAAATGGTGAATGTCAAATTGTTTATCGACAAATTGACCAAATACTTAAGTATTCGACCTACAACTGTGAGGCACAAGCTTTGTGACCAGAACTATAACAAATGACAAAGGGAGCAAAGACTTAAGCATTCGAATTAGAACAAGTGGCAAATTGAATAAATACTTAGTATACAAATTACAAATGTGAGGAAGATTTGTGATCTTGTGGCAAAGTAAAGACTGGTGCAGAAAAGGATTACATTCGCCAAAAGGAAAGACAAGTGTGGAAAACCCCAAAGCCCACTGCAGAAGAGTCTATTACGGGCTAAACAAATCCAAGGGGAGGCTTATGGTTGTGTGACCTGTAATGGGTGGACCTTAACTGTGCATAGACCATGGAACTCTCTATTCTAAAGATCAAAGACATCCTGGAGCAAGCTGAAGCATAGGATTCCTGGTTGTGTCACCTGTAATTGGTGGACCGTGTAGTCTGATAACTGCACCTAGATAAGGGGAACCCTAAATGATGAACAACAAAGAACATTGTAAGTAAGCAACTCAAAACTGTGAACTACTTGATAAGGCAAGCCAGAAGGCAGATCAAGTGAACCTGTTTCCCTACATTGAACATTGAACTAATGACTTTAGAATTAATAATACATTGAAGTCTTGGGGAAGGGAACTGTGGGACTTGAAGGAACTGATAAGTGTTATCTTGGGTAAGGGGAACCTCAAGATCTTCTTTGTGTCTGAGTTATACCGTATTGAACATGGGGAAGGGAACCGCAAGCCTGCTTGCATATTGGTGAACACACACAGCTATTGGAACTGTATTGAGCCTGAAGTAGAAGGCCAAGAAGAACTTAAGATGAGAGCAGGTGAGACTTCACTTTTGAAAACCATTTTGGTTAAGAAGAATCCCACACTTTGTTTATTTCTAGATGTGAGGGCAAGCATAGGGTTTGGACAAAGACAGAACAGGCTTTCATTAGTTTTCTTTAGGCAGGAGAAATATCTACCTTAGTTTTAGGGCAAGTTAGGCCTTATACCATTCTGACATTTTAATAAAGCAATTTTAAACTTGAATTCTGTTGTCTGCGTCATCTCTTGATACCATGCCTGTCTTAGACTACACACACTGTTTTCTATTCCTAGCACAAAGACAGTCCACTGAAGAGACTTAGCAGGTGCTGGACACACCGGAGCAGTAAGTGGTCTCCTGGCATATGACGTACGTGGAGAAGAGGTGGAGTATGAGCACCTTGGGAACAAGGTATGGGAGGCACGTGATACTCGTTTATTGTCAGAGTTGTATCTGTGTTAGAGAATACATCCTAGGTCTGGTTCCTCCCCTCGGGTGCTGTACTGTCTGTACTATGAAGCCAGTCACACATCTGTTTTTCTTTTTGTTGCCTTTACTGACTCTGTTTTAGGATTTCAACAAAATGGGCACTAGTTCCATGATGCAAGAGCAATTACTGACAATCCATTATTTTTTTTCTGATAGGCTAGCTCAGCAAGTTAACACTTACCATCCACCTTGCAGTCTCAGATTTGAATTCCCTCCCCCTACTCAGGTCTTTATCCTTTAGAGGTCAAAATATCACAAAGTACCATATGCTGTGTACTACACAACCTATTATTCCAGGACTTAGAGGTGTGGCCAAAAATTCTACTTTGAAATGTGATTCTTGGTCAACAGCATTCTTAAATGTTGTTTTGCTTCTCTTTTCACATAATGAGTGTGACCAGGCACATTCTTCCAGAAATGACACTTGTAAAGTGCTTGGGTTCCCCACAGATGACTCTGACCTCAGGTGAAGTTCCAGTGACTTCTTTAATTAAGTTTCAGTACATTGTGATAATCATATAAGGTCAAGTACATCTGGGTTCAGGGCAACATACACCTGCATCCTTCCAGGTAGGCTTATATCTCTCAACTGACCAACATAGAACCCTTGAATCATACATCAACATTCTCACAACCCAGATTCTGTGTCACTCACTTAGCATTCTGCTCCTTCTGCACAAGCAACAAAGAAAACTAATCACTACAACACTCTAATGTTTGCACATCACCATTTGGAAATTCAGTGTCCTGATAATATTTGTGGGTGACTCATGAGCTCACGGGGGTGGGGGAGTGGTCCTAGCCAACCCCATCCGCAAGGCTCCAACCCACCCAAAGCACCTCTTTAAACAAAGTTGAACTAACCTCACTTCCCTACTGGGGTAGTGAGTTTAGTTCAATCCCCAGTAAAACAGTGGGGTATGCTATTGGGTCCTCTGTGGGATGGCAACACCCCCCCTTCCCATGCAGGCCCCTCAATGATGAACATTTTTAGGACGCATTTCTGTAAAAAATGAAAGATTGTAGAACCACAAACTGCCCAAAAGTGGGCATGGGTAGACCTAATTGTTCCAGGATTCATATTAGTTCACCCATAAAATTCACTTTTGTAAAACATGCACTGACAAAACAAAATATTATTTTACGTAATGTGAGATGTTTGTTGGAAACAAATGGCTGTGTATGTTGGATGTTTGGTTATCAGCCTCATGAAATGTCTGCCTATTGTGCTGCATCAGTAATGTATTGCTGTTTCCAGCCATGGCTGCCTTCTCTCTAACCTGAGAGGTGAAAGATGACACAAGTCTCTTGTTCTGTGTGAAATCCCTTATGAATGATTATGTTGTTATTAAAGCTCGCTTGCTCTATGCATTACTTCACGCATTGTTCTCTTACACTGTAGACCCAGCGCGCCTCCTCCCTCACTCAGCGGTGTTATCTTGACACAATCTGCAGGTAGGTTACGCATTGTGCAGATATTTGCTTTGGAATTAGCGTGTCATAGGTTCCAATATCAAGAACGACAAATTGCTGTGACTTGTTTTATGAAAGCAATTTCAGTGAAGTCGCTTTTCACCGATACTATTACAACTGCTACCGAAAATAATATTCAGAATAAAATACCAGTCATGGAAATTAAAAAAAAACCTTAAGATGGAAAGTTACTCATAAAAATAATGTCCTTGTCCACTGGTGCCCTGCATTTGGATTATGCTTCAGTAGCTAATGGAACGCTGTGCTTGTTGACTCAACCAAAAGACCAAGTGCTGTCAAAGTCAATAGGTCCGACTTTGAAAACATAGGATAAAACGTTTTTTGTTGGCACGCATTTGCAAACCTAGACCTATTGACTTTGCAAATTTTAAATTTTCATTACAATGGCAGTCAGGATAGATCAGGAGCATTGTAAAGACTTCATATAAGGCTCCAAACCCATCAACACCATATTGTTTAATCATACAAACAACGATGTGTGTTATTTATATAGCGCTTTTGCCAAAAGCGCTTTACAGAGAACATATTTACATACAATATTACCCAACTGAAGTTGGCACTCATTAATCGACCTCAGTAGGATGAAAGGTAAAAACCAGACGTCCACATCGGGTCCCGCGAGGGGACCTCCTAATGAGGCGGAATGGGTTTAACGGGTCCCCATCCATTAGCGGCACCCGTTAACCCATTCCGCCAATGTTATAATGAGGCCCTATATCATGAGACTACGTTTTAATGTGTGGCCTACAAGAGAAGTATGTGCTAAATGGAATAAACAAATAAATCATTATACATCATGTAGATTCTGTAAGGTTACAACGATGAAAGAAACTGTAGAACATCTTTTGACCTGTTGTAAAATCCTTGATGTTCAGAGGAAATAATATTTTGTTTATATTCTTAGGTCAATTTCAAACCATAACACCACATGACCTATGGAGTATGATGTTCGATTCCAAAGCAATTTCGTTGAATATAGCAATAATTACATTTTGCCTGAACTAACAGTTAAAAAATGAATAAGTGATTTTAACATGTTCTGTATTAACGCAAGTCTTACCATGTTAGCCCGAGAATATGAATGTAATTGTAAATAATTGTGATTATTACATATATGTAAACCTATATATCGATTTTATTTAAGGAAGTGGCTGGTTTTACTTTGCTGAACAATCTCAGTTGAGTATTTTATAAAATATGATGTTCTAACAAATGGTTCAAACATGTCAGAAATCGAAATTGATGTAGCACACGACGATGTGAAATGTGCGAGCTTAAAGCGTTTATGTGTGTTGTATTTTAATGTATAAAGGATCATATTTTGTGTAAGCTTGCATGGCGACCAAAATCACAAATAAATAAATACAAAATAAAAAAAAAGCTCTTAAGAGCAATTCTCAAAAACTCTTCATTTTACACAGTTCCACCTCCTTCTACAAAATGGCGGGCAATACGGCAGAGCTCTCATTATGATGCACTAATGCTGTGTCACAGAACAGCTGATGGGGCCTGTAATATATGTTTTGAAGTATGCTGGCAGAGAGCTTAATCTCTAATAAACGTAAAAAAGGAAGTCAGGTACTTAGTGATCCACAAATATGCAGATAATCTCCACTAACGAGCGGCTGGCGACCTGATTGTATTTTACTATTCAGTGGATTAATTAGCATTATCCCAGCCACAGCAACTCCTAAGCAGTCCAAAACATGGTAGCGGATGTTCAAGGCTCAGCTCAGAGGCTTGTGTTAAGACAGCAGTGTATTCTAAAGGCTCGATTACCAGGTGAAGTTGCATTCCTGCAGCTTTCTTACACTCGACAATTATTAGCAAACACTTGACGGACATTTAGCATATTCTTAGACAGCACTTGTTTGTCCTTAAGGAAACTAGGTAGTATGGTGCACAGTAGCATTGCGAGAGCTTGTAATGTGGGCATAAGTAGGCAATATGCAAATAGTAAACCCTGCCCACCTCACTCATCCTTCCTTCCCCCTTTTCCCCTGGCACTTACCTTCTTGGCCCCACAAGCACTTCCCTGTCCCCTTGCCTGGGGGAACCCTACTCCTGCACTTCTCCCTCTACCACCTCACTTACTACCTTCACAAGCACTTGCACAGTAGGACTGTCACAAGGCCAATATAAGCATTTTTGTTTTTGTTGTAGTTCCCTTGTCTCTCTCCACACCCGCCCCTCCCCATCTAGGGCCTCATTACGACCCGGGCGCTAAGTACCGGTCATTACCGGCATGGAGCAACTACTGTGTCCATGCTGGCAATAGACAGCTAAAAGCGGCCTATTACGAGTACGCGGCACGAGCTTTGCGCCATGCCGGTAATGACCCCACAGCCTTGCCGGAAAAGGGTGAAAAATCTCCCTTTCCGGTATTGTACGAAGTGCAAATAGCTCCACCGGCATTCAAGCCATCGGCATTAGCAGTGACCGCTAATAGCGGTCACCTCTAATAGTGGTAACCGCTATTAGCGGTCACCGCTAATAAGCGGAACCGGAAGTAGCGTTATCGCACAGGAACGGGAAAGAGCATGGCGGCCATCTTTAAAAACACAATCCATTGCCATCCACCACAACCAGGAGCCATCGGACCCACAGAAATCTAACACACCTCCACCACTACCTGCTGCATCTCACCATGCCGAAATCTGTTAAAAAAAGCACTGATCGCCTGCGTAAGGAGTGCTTCTCCCGAGATGAGTTGACCATGCCGGCGGAGGTGCTGAAGGAACATGCAGATGTTGTCTTCTCCTCCGACATGTCCCGCCCTCCAGTGCAGCGCAAGAAACAGATATGGGCAGAGGTTGCCCAGAAAGTAAGTGCCGTTGGCACCACACCCCCCACTCCCAAAGATGTCCGTTAGCGCTGGGACGTTCTGCGTTTATGCGTGCGGAGCATCCTCTCTGCCAACCGCAACCTGGGGATGGCGACAGGCGGAGGTGCAGACTCCCCCATCAAGTTGCAACCATGGGAGGAGATCTGCACCAGCACCATAGGGACGGAGGCAATTGAGGGAGTGGGGGACATGGAGCGAGGAGCCCCGTCATCGGCCAATGCTAATACCAACACGATGATGTCCACCTGAACTGACAGTGCAATGATGTAGAGCAGGGTCCACCAGACACATATGTACAAGACTGCCTACAGGCAGTGCACAGAATCATCCTGTCCACATGCATAATGCACCCCATATGTGTTTCAACTCAGACGCTTCCATGCATCACCCACCCAAAAGCCAAGCAACCCGTATGTCACTCCCACAATGTGAATCAACTGCCATTCCATATGAATGCAGCCACCCCAATGCATGCCTGATGCCTGTAGACCCCTCACTAACCCTCTCCCTCTATTGGTCCCCCACAGGCACGCATTCAGACAGAGGTGACGAGGACACTAGGGAGGATGATGCCACACCACAAAAGAAGGCCAGGGGCGAGGAGGGAGAACACCGCCCCTCGACTTCAAGGGGTAGAGGCCAACCTGCACCACTGCGGAAGGCCAAGAAAACCCCAGAGGCCACTGCACCAATGTGCACTACGGCCCCCACAACAGCACCCACACCAGCCACCAGCAACCAGGAGCCAGTGGCAGAAGACACTGCATCGCCTGCCAGCAGCACAGTGGGTGAGACAGCTGCCACAGCAGCCGTGTCAGACGATGAGGCAGATGTTCAGCTGCATGGCGCAACTACCGACACAGGCCCTCTGCATTCACCCCAACTCTCCCCATGCAGCTTGCACAACAGCAGCATGCACGGGCTGTCTCCTGGTGATTCATGGCCCGCAAGTTCCAGCCCCACGCCAACTGTGCATGAGAAACAAAGCATGTTGGCAACCCCTCACACATCCACCACAGTTCCAACCAGCCAAGAGGGGATCAGGGCTATTCAGAAGCGCCAGGAGGAGCTGACAGGGCTGTTGACACAGCATATAACGGAATGTGCCCGGGCAAGGGATGACATTAGGGAATGTGCTGCATCTCTGAAAACAGCAATCGAGACCACCTTGAAGGGCATTTGCGGCGAATTGGCTTCAGTGCGGCAGGTCCTCTCCGAGATGGTGGCAGCAATGCAGGCCATGCGTCCACCACAGTTGCCCGAACAACCTGGGACATCTTCCAATGCAAGCTCAACCAGGACCAGCCCTGTGCGTAGGTCTGGCCGGAACCTGCGCAGATCGGACAGGGGTGCACCTGGTGCTGGAAGAGGGGGAGGGCTGTAGGTACAGCCAGGCATACTGGTGCCATGTGGACTAAGGTTGCACACTACTGCACACCATGTGTGGGGAAGTCAGGGGGGGAAGGGGAGGGGGCATGTCGCTCCATGTAGCGTGGTATCGTGGAGTTCCGCAGGACCATTGAATCATGGGTTGATCCGGGGAATCAGGGAAACAACAATGTGTGATGATCTTGTTTGAGTCACATACCATTTGCACATTGATGGAGTGGTATAACTTACGGTTGCGGTACGCTACCTCCATGGCATGTGGGACCACCAATTCCACATGGGTGCAGTCGATGGCGCCAATGCAACCAGGGATGGCAGCCAGTGAATGGAAACCAACTTTGGTGTTTGAGATCTCCTGGGCAGTCCGTGGTAAGTAAATGTGGTCGCCTGTGTGCATCAGGAGGGCATCAAGCACTTGGTTCAGCGTACATGAGAATAATGGTTGTGATATGCCATGCATGTGCCCCACTGTGTGCTGGTAGGTGCCTGTGGCCAGGAAGTGGAGCACAGACACTACCTTCAGTAGGGGTGGGATGGCGGTGCGTGTTTCAATCAGGCTGACAATGTCGCCATGTATCATGTCCACAATGGTGGTGATGGTGTCCCGGTCCAGACAGTACAGGGTGTGGATCTGCTCAGAGGTTAGGTTGTATGGACTGGCTCTGATGCGAGGGATTAGGGGCTGCCTCCGTGGTACCACTGGCTGCACTGGTGGGGCATGCTGGGCCTGCCTAACCATCATCCTCCTCCTGCATCTCCTCTGTGCTGCCTGTTGTTGTTGTTGTTGTTGTTGTCGTTGTTGTTGTTGTTGTTGTTGTAGCTGGAGTTCCACTGCAATCATGTCCTCCAGCCCCAGCATAGCTAGTAGTATGGGAATCATTTTGGTGTGTGACTGGGTGTGGGAAGGGGTGGGGTGTGCTCCTTTTGTGCTGGCCCAGTCTATATTTCCTCCACCTGTGCTGATTGTGGGCACCTGTGGCAGTTGGGAACACTGCACATGGCCATTTACGGGTGGTTTGCGATGCCGGTATTTGCTCCATGCCGGTAAGGTACTTTTCGGCCTTCAGTAGGCCGTTATTTGCATGGCCGCCTGTCTTGTGATGTCCTCCTGTTTACGCCATGCCGGTATTGCCGACATGAAGGGTCGCGTGCCCGCGCCCATGCCGCTATTAGAGGCACCGTTAATTACATGTCGGGTCATGATCGTCCGGAGCGGTAAGCGATGCCGGTAATCCTTTACCGGCATCGTTGTTCCCTTACCGCCCAGGTCGTAATCCATGGAAACACTTGTGTATAGGCGCCAACCAAATGTAAATAAATACAATAAATACATTATATTTGGGGCTAACTCGAATTTGAGGTGCACTTCCTAAAAGTAAACTCAGATATAAACTGCCTCCCAGAGTATTGCTCTTGTCCTATGTATTCCAATTCAACATTGTACTATATTGTTGAATGAGAATACAGAGGACAAGTGAAATACTCTGGCAGATTATATCATTGCAAATAGTAATTGTAAGTTTTATGGGGAGGAATTCAAACCTATGACAGCAAAGAAAACAGATATGTAGATACACAAGGGAATTTATTAAACTCATGATGCGTAGATATAGATAGCATCATGACAATGTGAGAACATTGAGGCATTTGTTGAACTACTAATGTAAGAAAAACAGAGGCATTATGCCCAGGGGTATGTGGATAGATGTGGCAAGTTGCCCAAGAGTGACGGGCATGCACGTGGCTTTGAGCGGTACATAGCCCGGGATCGTAGACTGTTATTTATCCAATGATTGCTAATGTCATCATATGGATTGTGCTGAGGTTTTATGGTGTATGCATGCTTTGCTGAGGCAAACGGGTTATTGCTAGTACAGACATAGCGAGACTCTAGGGAACCTTACTTATAGATTGGGCATACTGAGGCATTGTGTCCATTGACTTTAAGGTCCTGATTCATGGAATTCTTTGTGCAGTGCAAAGCCACTTTTCAGCAGTGCAAAATCACTTTGAACCGTGCAAATAATTCCATGAAACAGGCCCTAAAGCCCAACATTATGAGCTCTGATCATGGATTCATGCTGAGGCATAATGGCAACTGGTAATGTACACTGGAACTTCATCACATAATTGCAATATGGGAACATTTGAGAATGATGCAAACTGGTTGTGTGGTCATACCATACTACTAAGGAAAGAAATGTGTCCGAATGGGCAAAGTACCTTGAATCCCATGCACCCACCTTCACTTAAAGCAGGCTTTAGACCGCGGTGCGAAGATGGGGAATCCATCAATAAAGGCGATTGTCTATACAAGTACATAGTTTCCATCATTTGGGTGAATTTCTCAAAACATGCAGAACATGCTTAAACCATTCCAGAAAATGTCTTTTGCCGAAATCCTTTACAGATGGCAAGTTGGTGGCATTCTTCTGTTCAGCAATTACTGCATTTTTTTGACTAGATCCAAATTCAGGAAAAATAATTTCTGGAACCCTTAGTGTAGATTGGTCAAAAGAGATCAACATTACGGAATGCCACAAAACAGCTTTTTTAACAGACATACGAATTGAGTACATTCTTTAATAAGCACAAACTAATAGGCACATTTTTGTACAGCTCATGCCACCACAGTTGTTGGCATTTTACTGTACTGGAAGTACATGTTGTGTTCTTTTAAAGAGACTTGTGAAAGCAAGGGGTGGTATTGCTTAGATCATGCTTCTTCTTGGCAATTCCAAGTGTATGCCTGCTAGCTTTGAAGACCACATGGGGCTCTTCCTCCGATAGCCGTGAAAAATGTCCCCAAGTGGCCATGGGAAGTGCTTAATAGAACCATCATCTCTACAATATTCAACACTGTCTACTTCTTTCTAAAAATACAACAATCTGAGCTGTTAACATGCTATTTTAGTCTCTCTTCATAGCCCGGGAAATATTATTTGCAAGATTTTCCAGACTAAATATAGTCATTTTGTCATTTTGTCGAACAATACTTTTTTTTAAAAGGGACATACATAGGGTTTATGTAGCAACAATCCATAGCAAAACGTGTATTGAAATACTCATGAATAGGTGCACTGGATGACCAACCACCAAGCAATCTAAATCATTCTCCAGACCAGAACTGTTGTTAATTGATCTGTATGTTCCTTTACCTCTTCCCCCCCATCTTCCTCGCCTCACCATTTGTCAAGCACTTCACTAGTAGATATGTCTCTGGCCTAGTATGCTAGTTATTGTTGTTAGATCATTCGGAATCGTCAATGCCTAAGAATGATGACTGTATTCCCTTGTTCCCTTCCCACCTTGAAGCGCTTTGAAGCACTTCACTTGTGTTTAAGCTCTCTACAAATAAACAATTACAATTACAATAAGTTCATTGTTTAGAGTGTACTAAGTCCGGAATTTGCTTACAGTTAGTGATCCCGGTATAAGAACAATTATCAGGCTCACCACTATACCACGAAATAACCCGAAATACCAAAAATACCACCAATCAAAAACACTGCCAAAAAATATCTCTTACAGCTTGTTGCATTGGCTGGGAAGTCCTAGAGTAATTATTGGGTGTGGCCTTGCACCATAGAGGTTTACCATATTGTGCACTCATTCTCTTAGTTAAAGCTGTGAGGTAGGAAAGTCCTGTGTGCTCATTTGACTTTTACTGTTGTGTTATTGGCACTAATACCACCAGGTCTCAAATTCAGGCTTTTGCAATCTGGTCATCTAAAAATCTGATAACATGGGAAAGACAGGATTTATACTGAAGTGGAAAGAGAGACCCTGGAAGACATATTTGGTAAAGGGAGCATTATCCAGACATGTCTTCTTAGGCTGTTAGTAGCATCAGAGTATAAAGATCAGCGAGATTGCATCATTAGATTATTCACGAAATTCTGGTTTCTTAAAATTGTGAGAAAAAGATGCTGAGGTCATTAGTAAATTAAAGTGTAGATTGCACAATCAATGGGATCAGGTGGAGCAATTGAGAGCAGAATTAAAACAAAGAGAGCCAGCCACGGAACTGCAAGCCAAATGTAGCAACCTTAATGCTCAGTTGACTCAGAGAGAGAAACAATTTGGTGAAAGTGAGAAGGAATTGATTCATTTAAAAACAGTGTTAGATGATTTAAGGCAATTTCAGAGATCCAAAACCTTAGAAAAGATAATAGTGAGAAAGATAGAGAATTCCGTGCCATGGAACAGGAGATATTAAAATGATTGGATGAAAATGAAGTAAAAGCTAAAGTAATTGATCATTGTCAGACACAGATCAAAGAATTGCAAGCAATAATGAATAAGGTCATGGATGAGAATCCTGCCCTCTGTCATGAAGCACAGCAGCTTCATGGACAGTGCAAAAACCTGGAACAGCAAATATTTAATTTCAAGTCTCCGGAAAAACGACAGTGTGCCACATTCACTGGAGCTGAACCTAATCACAGTCCTAGCCAGGGAAATTTCCCGGCAGCTGCGCACCTGGCCAGGCCTGGTTTGGATCCAATGTTAGGGTCTGAATCACCTGCAAATACTCACACACATTCTTACCCACAAGAGAACAGGAATGAGCTACAAAATGGCACAAACCAGAATGCACCGTCTAGTCCTTGAAAAGTTATGAAATCTATCAAAACCTTGAGTAGACAGTTCAAAAAAGGAGGAGATTGTTGCATAGAAGATCATTTGGAGGTGGTGCTTGATATATTCAAGACCCTTTGATTCTTAGGGAACAGTATGGACGATATTTTCTCCTCACTCTAGATGTGTATTTTGCGAGAAAGAAATTAGACACCAATTCTCACCTTATCCATGTATACAGCAAGCCAAGAAAGCTGCTTATAGTATGGCTGCACAACAAAATGAATCCCCTTGCCAATTCTTTCAAAACTTAAAAGGGCATTCTCACGTTTTGATGTGACCCTTAACCCTAACTCAGTAGAATTTAAAACTGCTTATTTTTATAGGCTCCAAAAAAGAATTATCTCCCAATTGATCTGTGAATTTGACAGGGAAAAACCATTAGAATGTATAGTCGAACAGGCAACCAAACTGAATGAGGTAATATTTAATCAGAAAGAGGAGGGACCTAAAAATAAAGAGACAGAATCAAAGTCTAAGGAATCCACACCAGCGAGGTAAAGTCTGTAAAGATGCAGCTAGAATCAGCCCAAACTCAGGCAATGAATGACATGAAACCTAATCAAAGGGGCGTGGCTCCACAGAGAAAATCACCCCATCACCCCAGAATCCTATGCTTCAATCCATTGATTCCAGCGACAGAAATTCTTGCATTAGTCCTTGTTACCTTGGTAGTTCACCCAGAGTGATATGCCAGGCCTAAATAACAATCAAAATCAAATGTGCAATGGCCCATACCAGAAATTAGGGGCCCAGGGTAGATTTTCCCCAAACACAATGGTATATGGCCACCAGGAAAGATCAAGATATGTGGATAGATCCAATGAAAATGGAATCAGCATAGGGATCAGTTCCCACCAAATGAAAGACAAAATATGAATTATGAGGTTGACATAAAGATAGGGAAGCATAGGATGAGAATTGGTCACACCCATTAATGAAATACCCTTCTTCATAGGGACAAAATGCCTGAGGCGACTGTTGCACTTCATTGATGGAGTAAATGGGGTATTGTGGTCCTTAGCCAAAAAAACATTGAAACCTAAAAAAAAATGATGGATAATGACCCAAAGCAACAGTGTAAAAGAATGCCACCCTGTTGCTAAATCAGAAAGCACAGTGGAGGTATATCTTCACAATGGTTGTGTGCCTACTGTCACTGTCATTCTCATGTGTCAGGATGAAATGCGAGGAGAAAAAGAGAAGCAGTCTTTGAAGATTTATTTGGAACCTAAGAAAAACTGGCTAACAGAAATAGATGAAAACACATCACATTTCTATCTAAATTAAGAAGAATACAAACCAAATATTACTCCAGAGTCAGATCAGGAAAAACGCATTTCAACAATTGTAGAAATACACGTGGGAGAAGGGCAACCATGAATCGCTAGCCATGTGAATGGGGATTCTGAAATGATTGAAGCCACTTTGGCGCTTGATCTGGAAAGGAGTTTAATTAATGAAAAGGTACTCAGGCAAACACTTGAGAGAGAGGCGACCCCAAAGTTTAAAATCAAAAATCAAAACATCTTTGACCTAGATGACCCTGAATTGTGACAACGAATTGTGGGAAGGTGCATGATAAAGATTACAATTGGCTTTAAAAGCATTCATCACAATGTGTGGATAGTGAGCGGAAAACAAACCAAATTTGATCTGGGAAGTGACATCATGCACAGAATGTGTATGATGTTATACTTTCTAAATCAAAAGGTCTGGTCCAGATTGGGTGGAGCTGCACCCACATTTGAAGACAAGAGACAATCTTATGATTGTGCCCAAATGATGCCATATGCAATTGAACTTCAAGTGAAAAAGGATGTTACCATTCCCACGTTTACCAGACAATTTACAGTAGCATTAAAATACAGGAAGGAACAACAGATGAACAATTCTGATGCATTTGTGTGCCTAAATGAATCCATAAAGCAGCAAGCATTAGAATATGACTATATACCATTGGTAGAGATTGGAGATGGACCCATTCAAATCCTGGTGGACAATAAAGGGTGTCAAGATACTCATTTGGAAGAAAATACAACATTAGGAATGGCAGTGCAAGGATCTTACTATACTGCTGATTTCAGGAACCCAGTGATCGAGACCATTCTTGAAAGCTATGTGACTGCACAGGGTGAATTTCCAGAATCATAGGATTCTAAGCCAAGGGGAATCTTCAAAGATCAGTCTTTGTACCCTTATGAGCCAAATGCAATGGTGTGCTGTCATCAGGATGATTGTGTACTATTTGAATTAGGTGAATCTAAAAGAGAAAAGCAGCATATTGAAGTAGAGGTCAATATTCCAAAATATCTGAGGGCAGCGGCTCTCCAAAGAGACACTGTCAAATGGTTAAAGGAAAATACATAGGTTCCTCTTTTGGAGGATTTCCCAGAGTTTTCTAAAATGGCAGAGGAGCAGATTCAAGCTGCAGATGTTGGCACAAATGAAGAAGAAAAAGACCAATTGAGGAAAATATTTGAGTTCTAACAGGTTTTTGCCAAAGATGCCTATGACTGTGGGCTGACTGATTTGCATGTTGCCACACTACCAGAAGAACATTCTAGGGAGCCAGTATTTGTCCGGAAATATAGGTTGCCCCTGGCATGTCTGGGGTCACTGGATGAAATAATCAAAAATGTAGAATCTAGAGGAATCATTAGGCCTATTCATAGTACATCAAATACTCCCATATTAGGTGTGCTAAAAACCCAATGGCCAATGGCGTTTGTGTGCAGATTTAAGAGAATTAAACAAAAAAGAGCCTGTTTCAAGGTGGCCCCTTCCATTTATTGATCAGGGCCTTGCACAGGTTCACGGGTCAAAGGTATTTACCACTTTGGATCTTACAGCTGGAAATTGGTGTGTGCCACTAGCTGAAGATATTCAAAATGTATTTGCATTTTCAATTGATAAATCACAATATGCATGGTCTCTGACCTCTTTTCGGTATGTCAATAGTGGGAGTGATTTTGGAATATTCCTGAGCAAGGCACTCCCGAATGCAGCTGAAAGGGGAACAGTCATTTATGTGGATTATGTGCTAATCAAAAATGACGATTTCAAAAGCCATTTCAATAAGATTAGACATGCACTCAGTCAGCTACAGATGGCTGGGGAAAACGTATCTTTACAGAAGGCGCAATGGTGCAGAAAAAGAGTAAACTTCCTAGGCCAAGAGGAAGCTATTCAAAAATTAAAAGATCCCACTAATTTGAAGAGTTTAAAAAGTCTATTTGGGAATGACAAGTTACAACTGAAAGTGAATTGAAAATTATGCAGATATTACACAACCTTTGAAGAGGTTACTGAAGCTGGCTATGCCTTGGAAATGGGAAAAGGAACAAAGTGAGGCAGTGGCCATGTTAAAAGGGTGTCCAATGAAAACGCCATGTTTGGCATATCCAATAAAAAACCAGGACTTCTTTGTAGAAATATGATTTACAGATCAATGTATGTCAGCAGTGTTATATCAAAAACACAGTGCAAATAACAAAACCAATGCATTTGCTAGCAAGGCATTGGGCCCAATTATAATTTTGCCGGTCCGGGAACTACAACGAGTTGTACTTGTGGGTTCCTTTCTGCCCGCCAAGTTGGACCTGGCGGGCAGAAAGGCACCCGCGACCACAGCATGTCGGATGCACCGACACATTTTTATAAATGGTACCGGTACATCCAACCTCCCCATTCCCATTCAGCCGTATGAGGCCGAATGGGAATGGGGAGCATCTTTTTTCTGGCACCCGCAAATGGGCAATTATCGGGTCCGGCAGAACTGTAATGACCCGGTAATTGCCCATTCTCTGGGGTCAGAAAAATAATGACACCAGCGACAGCTGTGCCTGTATTACAGGCACGGCTACCACCGATGTCATAATGAGGCCCATTGTCACAGGTAGAGACCAAATTTTGTGAATGTGAAAAAGCACTTCTGACTAGTGTTTAGGCATTACAATATTTATGTCCCATTATTCAAGGGAAATGGGTGATTGTTGAAACAAATCACCAACCTCCGCAGTTTTTGCAAAGTAAAGGGATCAGATCATTGAATTTGGCCCAATGAAGAATCACTTGATGGATATTAGCACTTCAGGGGTTTCCAGTAGGAGTGAGATATGGACAGCATAAAAATAGCCCAGTTGCTCAAGGACTAGCAGAATTGCATTATTGTGCAGCTGTCTGTGCACCTAATTTCACAGAGCTAGAGACACGTTTAAATGAAATTGAGCAATACCCACACAAGACTATCAATGAAGAAACATGTAAATATTTACCAACTGTGTATGTAAATCTATGTGCATATCATGTAGAAAATGATGCTGAAAAAGAACTGGTGACGGGAACAAGAAATGTGTGGTTTAATGCAATGGTATTCCAAGAGTAAGCATGACAATGGGCCCCAAAAGAAGTCAAGTTGCAGAATTGGCCACCATTTATAAGGCAATATCTACAGCAGTAGAAAAGAGACTTAAAGAGGGAGTTTTAGCCACTGATTCTGAATATGCACTAAATAGTTTTGTGGAGTATTTAGGTGACAGGTAGGCTCACATATAACAAGAAGGCACCTGTACATGGCTGGCGAGATGATTAAAGCTATAGACAAGCTTGTTTCAGAAAATTACCTGATCATCCATTGGAGAAACATACGTGGTCGTTTGAAAACACCAGGTGAGGATAAACAAGGCAATGATACGGCAGATCAATTAGCCAAAACTGGAGCTGTAATGGGGGGAGTTATTTTTTATTGAACACTTGTTTGGTGAAATATAAGTGGATGCGATTACACATTCCAAAACTCCGAAAACAGTTGAACATCCCATGGCACAATGGAGTTTTGATATTCCTGAATCAAGACTTGATTAAGGCACAAAAGGAGGATCTTATTTTAGGCCCATTTTACAACCATTTTCTAGATGCAGAACAAAATCCTCTAACTGAAGAGCACTGCAAAGGGAAAGAGGAATTGAGGGTGGTATTAAAAAACAAAAAGATAATTAGTTTACAGGGTGGCCTGATGATTAGGGAATCCATGACAGGCCAAAACCAATGGGTAGTGTATTTGTCATTTTGAGGATTGATGTTACATCATGCCCACAATGCCATAACTGCAGGCCACAGAGGTTCACAGAAAACTTTGGACATTTTAAAAGATTATGCCTATTGGCCACACATGTCCCAGGATATTGAGCTCTACACCAGACAGTGTTTAGTGTGTGTGCAGTTTCAGCCTGTGTCACCAGCTCACTGAGCACCATTAATGAATAGGGGTTTGACACTACCATGGTCCGATCTACAAGTCGATTTTGTAGGGCCTGAGGGAAAATCGACATGGGGAAACGGGTGCATGTTAACGGTCATTTGTTTAATGTTTAAATGGGTGGAGTGCATTCCAGCCCCAGACTGCAGTGTGCAAACAGTGGGCACTTTACCTGTGAATCATATCTTTTCAAGATTTGGTTTACCTCAAAGAATAGAATCAGACCATGGATGTCATTTCACTAATGCAGTTATGACAAAAATGTGGCAAATCTTGGGTGTGCAAAGGAAGTTGCACATTTCATATGGGCCCTCCTCTTCTGGGGGAGTCGAACGGTGTAACAGATCAATAGTTGACATGTTAAAGAAGTGTGTAGCTGAAGCAGGATCTAGCTGGGATCTGCGACTTCCTTTGGTATTAATGGCTCTCAGATCAATGCCATCTAGAGCAACAAATATCAGCCCACATGAAATTTTGATAGGAAAATGGTTTAACACAACAGCTACTTTATCGAACAAATTAACAAGTTCTTGTAAATGCATCTACAATCCATGAACATGTTGAAGAATTGAGAAAGCACTTGCAATATGCTGTCGCATTTGCACAGTGAAATTTTGAAAAATCTACTGATAGTGCAGTCATATTATGATAGGAAGACATCTGTGAGAGAATATGAGGTAGGCGACCAGGTAAATAAGTTTAATTTTGGGAAAGGTACACATAAAACTCCAAATTTTTTGCATCATGGCACAGACCATATAGAACTGTAGATAAGGTTTCACCTGTTGTCTATAGAATTGCTAAAAAGGAGGGAGAATTAACAGTGGAACAATTTGTCCATGTTAATCGGGTTATGCCCTTCCAACTATAGCATGAGGTGTAAAAACTACAGCAAATTGAGACTAGCAGGGAGTGAAACGTGATGGTGTTCTGAAAATAAAGCATGTACATATTAAATAGACCTACCATAGCAGGTAAATATGTGTAAATATTTTGAAAAAAATTCAAATTGTGGTGTAAAGTGGTCAGAAGGGAGAGATATGTCAGGTGAGTACATGAATGGAAATATGAGCCCAAAGTGTTCAGGAAGTAAACTCATATATAAATCGATAACTAAGAGAAAGGGGTGTTGTAAATAGGTACATGCTTAGTTAAGCTGCATTATTTTTCATTAGATGCGGTGTTGAGATTGGTTGTGTTTGAAATATATGCCTGGAAGATTGCTGTGTTATGATTGTGTGCTTAATTTATGTTATTTTCGGATGGTCCTGAAGAGATGTCCTCTCTACATTATATTGTATTTTGTGCATAATGTGCATTTGTGTGTATAATACATTTTTGATTTCAGATATCCAAATGAAAAGGGAACAGTGAATGGTTTGATGTGCTTGATTCTTAATTTTGTTTTTCTCTTTGCCTTAGAAATTAACTGATTATCCCACTAGCACTCTGGGAGTTGGAGTGAGCCGAATCCCTCGAAGCCCCGGATACCTGCGTAAAATTCAAGGAGCAGAATTATATATGTCCAGGCAAGCCATTTATACCTAATGCAGTGGATGCTATTTGCGGGTTGAGGGCAACCCAAGGGGTCTTTGAAGGATGCGAGGTGGCTATAAGTAATACAAAGATTGAGGAGTTGGCCCATGCTGGATAGATTAAGTACAGGTGGCTAGTGAATACTTTGGTGACAAATTACACAATTACTCACCTTAATCATAGTTATTTTATTGCTAAGCAATTGCAGCATAGCGTGATCTACATATCTTCCCTAAAGATACAGTGGTGTTGGTGGGCGGCTGGACCCTTTTTCATGTGGATGACAATTTGTGGGAAGGGAAAGTGGAGAATATTGATTTTTTCAGAAAATTATGTTTCTCGTTGATCCAGATATTCAATTCCTACTAAAACATAAAAGCATACACACAATTAGAATGAATGTGAACAAAGATAACATTACTGTGAGTAGTTTAGGCCTGACAGGGACAGATAGGTTCACTTGGGGGATCTGGAGGGAAAGAGGTTTAGTAATTTTGGCGATTCCAATGGTGATTATCTTGATATGGTTGATCGTACTTACAATTAAGATGAAGATGATGATGTTTGTTTTAATGGCAATAGGAAAAGAAAAGATCCAATTGGGAGAAGCACATGCATTTTAGAATATATATGTTTTCCTGCAGTGGTTCTTGGGTTAACACAGCAGAGAAAAAGGAGGGTATGTAGGGAGATGTAGCCTGAAGTTCAACTAGGAATCTGCATTTCAACAAGAGCAAAAGGTTGGTCCCAGTTCGGGTGAGCAAGAGTGTGAGACTCATGTGTGAAACTCGGGCTGAATCTAGTAGATGTCAATATTGGGAATGCACAAAACACAGGCAAAACAAAAAAAAGGTTTTGAATTGGAAATTGCATAACAAGGTGTTATCATTTTGCACTACGACACCACAGTTTTGGGCTGAGTTGCATTAAAATAAAAAGATGAGACTAACACATACTAATTTACCTTATTGATCTAACATATAACATATTCAATACCAACAATCAGTGTAAATAAGTTCATGCCTTTTAAGTTTGGTGCAGATTGATTAATCCAGTGTGCCAGGCATTTGGGCTGTGCATGGTTAGATTGGAAATGCAATAAATAATATATGCAGAATTAAGGCTGTGCTGTGTTTGAATGAAGACATGACAAGTCAGAAGTGTGCAATGTGAAATACGTTCTGCTAAAGACATTGTATTGTTCAAAAGACTTTCAGAGCAGGAAAACAGTGATGAAATGTAGCTATTTACTTCCGTTGCTACAATTATAAGCAATCAGGAAGAACATGGTTAGGGGTTTCGAGAGGGCTGGCTGGTTGACCAAATGGGAGGTGGTTTTGAATGACACATGAGCTTACAGGAATGGGCAGACATTTTCTACAATTTATGTAGGTAGGATCTATATTCTGGCTAGGTCTCAGAAAAAGGCTTAAAAAGGCTGGTCAGGAAAGGGCTGGTCCTTTTTCTCTCACTCACTGGGCCTCATTACGACCCTGGCGGTAAGGGGTTAGCGCCAGCGTTAGCTGCGCCGACCCCTTACCGCCAATTACGGGGTCCCTTAGCGCCATGGCGCTTTTAACACCTGCTTTTAGCGGGTGTTAAAATCCATGGCGCTAAGGGACCATGGAGTTAATTACGCCACCGTAATTTACGGTGGCGTAATTAACGCCTTCCCCACTCCCATTATGCCCTATGGGGCAAAAATGGGAATGGGGAAGGGTAAATGGGGATTGGGGACTTACCGCCCCGCCGACCTCGGAATGGGGCGGTAAGTCCGCCAACCACCATGGCGTAAACGTAGTTTACGCCATGGTGGTAAAGTCACGGCCCAGGCGGTAACTTACCGCCTGGGTCGTAATGAGGCCCACTGTCTCGGGAGCTGGCAGCTGTCTCAGGAGAGGTTGAAGTCCCAGGCACTTTTATTCTCTGGCTGACTTCGGGAGAAGCGTGTGGCAGAAAGGCTGGTAGAGGGTTTGTGTCAGGCAAAAAGGGAGTTGACCAGATAAAGAGTTCTTCTGTCCAACAACTAGACTGGGGTCGTGAGCAGTTCAGGACACACACATGATTAAAGATTATTTGGTAACTTCAGTTAATGTGAGGAACATGCTAATGAGTGAATTCTTAATATTAGATATTGCAGAGTGGGTAAATCATTTCATTTACAGGTGTTGCACAGTGAAATTTGAAACATGCATAACTGTTCATGTTTCTCCATTAATGCAATAAAACTCACATGTGACAGAAGCCCATGCTCTGCCACGTTTTGTTGCAAAGTTCAAGGACAATGTTGGCAGAACTCTGGGCATTATCGCAAATTGAATGTTTTGAAACCTATTGCAGGAAAGGCTTAGTTTATGTTTGAAATACAATGTAGATGTCATGCATTGTACATGTCATTCTGTGTAACTTTCATATTTCTAACTTTTGATAAAGTATAACAATTCAAAAAAGGTGAATTAGCCTCAGCGTACTTATTCTGTATTCAGCTTTCTTGGGTTGGCATACTGATAGGTGCAGAGCGTGTGGTAAAACATAAAGAAAAGTTAGTCACTGTAAATGGTGTTATTCTGCAAGGCTGTGATTGAATGTTCGTATTTAATTTACATGCAAGCCAAAAGGGCATAATGTGGTATTGTAAATAAGATACTGCAAAGGAAATAAGTTAATTGTTTCGAGTGTACTAAATCCAGTATTTGCTTACAGTTAGTGATCCCAGTAAAAGAACAATTATCAGCAATTATCATGTGGTACTCTAATGTTAGGCTCACCACTATATCACGAAATAACAAAAGTACCACAAAATACCACCAACCAGAAATACTGCCAAAATATATCTCTTACACTACCCAAATGAATTGAAACCATTGAGTCTCATTAAGAAAAGTCCACACAGCACCTCCCTTGCTCATGTCCATTAGCCAAAATTGGATCAGAAGTAGTGGTTACATCATTAAGAACTATTATTGAATACAAAAGATGTATGTTCTTTCTAAAAGTGGAAGCCTCAACAAACAATGATATCCTATTTAAGTGAAGCAATTAGAAGGGGCAAGATTTAAAGGCAAGCATACACAGCCTGTTTAGAACAAATTCTGGATACATTGGGAAATGTACTATTAAATATGAAGATCGTCCTGTGCTAGTTGAAAGAATATAAGCAAAAGAAGTGCATGGGACTGGAATAGAAACAATGAGGTTCTAGCTGAAAAAATACTTTTTTTCTAGAGAGTTTGTTAAGTTCCCTATGCAAGTAGGAACAGCAATGCCATATGCAAGGGCATTTCCTGATAAGGTGCCTCCTAGGACATACATGTATTACAGGTGTTGGACCTGGAAAAGAGCAAACAAAAAAGTTATGAATGTCGATTATGTAAGAAAGTAGGTTAGATCGACACTACCCAGGGCAGTAGTCATTTCAACCTTCCACCCATCACTTTTTGGTTGTCGTTTGTCTCCCTATGTGATAGAGGGTATTGCTCGCTGCACCATAGGGAACCAAGCTGCACCTCACTGAGGAGGCCCAACAAGGCCGAAACATGTCTGGGGTTGCCTGTGTTTCGGTGCAGAGGGAACCTGGCCTAGCAGTTTGTGCTAGACTGCTACCATTGGTGGCAGTACCTGACTGATTTGCATATGGCTGGACCCCTTTTGCAATCGCGCAGACAGGCTAAAAACGGTAGTGTGGAAAGTTGCCCAGAGAATTGCCAGTGGTTCAGATTTTGTCATTTGTCTCCCTATGTGAGAGAGAGAGTATGGTCAGACGTGGGTCCCTTACTATCTGTGCCATTGGGAACCAAGCTGCACCTCACTGAAGAGGCCCAACAAGGCTGAAACATGCCTGGAGTTGCTTGTGTTTCCGTGCAGAGGGGACCTGGCCTAACAGTGTGGGCTGGGCTGCTACCATTGGTGGCAGTACCTGACTGATTTTCATATGGCTGGACCCTTTTGGCAATGGTGCAGATGGACTAAAAAACGGTGGTGTGGAAGGTTGCCCAGAGCAAGCAAGCATAGTGAACAATAGACCTATGATAGGGGATAGCTAAGGTCGAAGGGAGAAGTGGCGAGCTAAGTTGTAAGGAAGTAGGCAGCGGTGAGCATGGTAATCATGGGTGAGCTAGGGTGATTGAGGTTACACAAAAGTAATCAAAGATGGGTGGCTTGATGTGCTTAGAAAGGGTGTGGTAGGGTGGGTTAGCATGGGTGGGTATGGTGTGGTGGGAGTGGTATGGTGGGAATAGGGTGAGTAAGGATGAGGTAGGGAAATTGGGGGTAGAGTGGGGCTGAGGGGATGAGGCAGAAATGAATTGCGGGTGGGTGGTTTTAGAGGGGGTTGTACACAACCCTCTTGTGTAAAAAGGGTTTTGGTATAGAGGGATGATGCTTTAGAGAGGTGGGAGATATAGTGGAAGGTTGAGAATAAGATAGGGGAAGAGTGTGGTGAAATGAAAAGGATTGTGGAAGGGTATGTGGGAGTAAGGGGCAATAAGGGGTTGGTAGGTGTTTGGTAGAGGGGTGAGGAAACGTGGGTGGGTGGCAGTTTGGTAGAGGGGCCTGGAATGGCCATTGTGTGAGAGGTGGTAGACAGGCTTGATGATTATATAAGGGTGTGAAAGGGTGGGTAGGTTGGGGAAGAGGAGGGAGAAGGGTGGGTGGGGTACAGAGAGGTGAAGAAAAGTCGGAGTTAGAAAGTGGTGAGGGATAGAGGGCAATGGGGAGGTAGGGTTGAGGGAGGCTGCGCAGGTGTCAGGGATGGATGGGTTGGGGTAGGTTGTTGGGGGTTTAGAAAGGGTGAGTGGTTGGGATAGAGAAGGGTGAGGAAGGATAGGTGTGGTAGAGTGGGTGGGTGAGGCAGGTGACTAGAGGGACAGGTCTAGTGTTGGATGGCTGGTGGCCAAGTAGCATTGGTGAGGGAATATTGGGGTTAGATATGGTTTTTGCTGGTAGAGTTTGGTGGGGTAGGTGTAGAGTGGGGCAGGTCTAGTGTTAGGTGGCTGGTGGCTAATGGGCATTTGTGGGGGAAGGTTGTGGTTAGATAGGATGTTTACAGGCAGAGTTGGGTGGGGTAGAGTAGGTTGTTGATAGGGTAGAAAGGAATGGGGTTGACAAGAGTGGGTGGTGGTAGGGTACAGATGGGTGGGTAACCTCGAGTGGAGTAGTGTAGAGTGGGATGATGTAGGCTAAGGTGGGAAAGGTAGCATAAAGTTGAGTTGTGTAGCGTAGCATGGGTGGGGAGGGTAGAGTAAAGTTGGGAAGGGTGGACTGGAGTGGGATAGGGAGGGGTACAGTGTGAAGTGGAGTAGAGTGCAGTAGGGGTAGAGTGATGGGGCAGAGTAGGGGATGTAGGGTGTGAGGAGGTAGGATTGGATAGATAGAGTGGGGTGCAGTGGAGTAGTGTGGCATGAGGAGGGTAATGTGGGTAGGGTATGTGTGTAAGGTATGGAGTGGCATTAGGGTGGGTGGATGGGGTAGAGTGGGGACAGGTAGAATGTGTGGGGATAGAGTGGACTCTGAAGGGGATAGTGTGTCAGCAGAATGGGATGAGTTGGGATAGGGTGGGTGGGGACTGAAAGGAAGGGTGGTGAGATAGGCAAAGCAGTGGTAGGGTAGGTAAGTGTGGTAGGCTAGTTAGATGTGGTGGGACCTGAAAAAGTGGTGGGGTGGGTGTAGAAGCAGTTGTGGTAGAGCGAGGAGGGCATGGGGTGGGGTGGGATGGAGTGTGGTGATGTAGAATGGGATTAGGTGGGGTAGATGGGGCAGAAGTGGGCGGTAAAGAGTATAATGGAGAGGTAGAGTAAATGGGTAGATGAATGGGGTACTGTGGGTGGGCTAGATGGGTGGGATAGAGATGGGTTGAGGATTGTGGGGTAGAGCTGGGTGGATTAGTAGGTAGAGTAATGGATAGAGTAGTGGTTTGGAGTGGGGAAGATTAGTGGGAAGGAGTAGTGGGGCAGGGTATATTGGGTGGGTTATGTGGGGGAAAGGGGTAGATGTAGAGTGGGAAGAGATGGAGGTAGAGTGGCTGGGATAGATGGTAGATAGGTAGATAGGTGAAGGTAGAATGGATGGGGTAAATAGGTTGCAAGGGGGCAGAGTCATAGAGTAGGGCTTAGTGGGTGTGGGAAGAGTAGGTTGAAGTGGGGGTGAGATCTAGTCAGATGTGGTGTAGGGTTGAGTTGTGTGAGTGGTGTAAGGTAGAGTAGTTGGGGTAGAGTGATCGGTGTGGAGTAGTTGGGAGCAGAGTGGCATGTTTGGGGATTAAGTGGAGTGGTTGGGGTGAAGTGTACTGGTTGTGATTATGAGTGATGTAATGGGGATTAGGGGTGGAGTGGCTGCGGTGGATATGAGTGTTTGGAGGTGCAATGGAGTGGAGTTGCTGGGGGTGTAATGGAGTTGTTGGGATAAAGTGGTTGGGGTGGAATGGTTTTGGTTGAGTGGGTGGGTGGTTGCGGTGGGAGTGAAGTGGTCAGGTGGAATGGAGTGGTTGGCATTAGGGGGTGTAGTTGGAGGTGTACTGGGGTGTTAGTGGTTGTAGTTTAGAGGTTGGAGTAGAGTATTTGGGAAGGAATGGTTGAGGTGGGATGAAGTGGATAGGGTGGCATGGTTGGGAATTGAGTGAAGTGAGTGGTTGGAGGTGGAGTGAAATGTTTGTTGGCAGAGTGGGGTGATTCTGGAGGAGTACAATAAAGTGGGTGGAGCGGAGTGGAGTTGCTGGGCATGGAGTAGGATGGTTGTAATAGAGTGGGTAAGGATGGAGTGAAGTGGCATGTGGTTAGTTGGGGTGGAGTGGAGTAATTGAGGATAGAGTGGAGTGGTTTAGGTGGAGTAGATTGGAATTATTGGGAGTAGAGTGGCATGGTTGCAGGTGGAGTGCAGCAATTAAAAGTGGATTGGATGGGGTGAAGTAGAGTGGTGGTGAAGTGGAGCTGTTAGGTGCTGGAGTAGAGTGGCTTCAGGTGGTTGGGGGTGGAGTGCTTGGGGTAGTGAAAGCCACAGCAGGCAGAAACAAACGCGGTTATGTTTACATGCTGCGTAGTGTTTCTACCTGCAGCTGATTTCCCATTTGGGGCTCTCGGGCTCCCCGTGCGGAGCCCGAGAGCCCCAAATGGTAAAGCAGATTCCGGCAGACACAACGCGGTTGTTTTCCGCAATGCCGCGTTGTGTCTGCCTGAATCTGCTTTACCATTTGGGGCTCTCGGGCTCCCCGTGCGGAGCCCGAGAGCCCCAAATGTTAAAGCAGATTCAGGCAGACACAACGCGGTTGTGTTGGAAAACGCTGCGGTTTTAAAACCGCAGCGTTTTCCAACACAATAACGTTGTATTTATGTTTGCTTCAAAAGCGACCGCAAACATAAATACAATGTTTTTAAAGCTGCGGTTTTATTTCTAAGTTTTCCGGACTCCTCCAGTCATGGCAACCTCGTCATCGAGCTCACCCTCTGCCTGCCGCAGGACTCACTTCACTGGTCTGGACTTCCTTTCTTGTGTACCTGATTAATCTGTGCCTGGCTTACTGCTAGGCTGCATGGTGATGTTGTGCATAGAGCAGTTTCTCCCTCCCTCTATTTCTCCCCCTTTCATCTCTCCTCGCTCCCTTCATGGTGCTTTCCGTCTTCCCTATGTTCTCTTACTGTTACTCTATCACCTATCCTAACTCTCTTTCGAAGGCTGTTAGGAAAAAGCTCAAGAAAGATCTCCTGGCCTCCAATCTAGGTCTGCCCATCGCAGACACCTATGTCAATGCTTCTTCCAGACAGTCTGTTGCTGACATCCTCTTTGTCATCCCCTCTCCAGACATTTGGATTCCCCATGTGGTCTCAGTGCTCTCCCCTTTCTCTTCTTCGCCATTAATGATGGAACCCAGTGGAAAGTACTCTTGGCATATTTCTCATCCTCTAGGGGCATCATTAATGTCTACCAGAATGGCAATGACAGCCCAACTTCCACCTTCTTGATAGGGGCCTTCCAACTCTCATCAACTTCTTCTCTTCTCCAGCCACTCCTCCTTCTGCAACCCCTCTGGTCCCTTTGTCACCACCGATGGTCATACAAGATTCCTGTACCCCTCCTCGGAAGACCTTCAAAGGTGGCAACCATCTCCACTTAGCTACCCTCAACTCTCGCTCTGCAGTTAAACACTCCTCTGACATCTAGCACCTCCTTGAAGACTTTGACCTTAATGTCCTAGCTCTCACCAAGATGTGGTTCACGGCCAGCTCTGTCACCATTTTTGGCACACTCCTCCGGCAGGGCTACAAGATCCTCTCTAAGCCCAGGCCTAACCTGTCTGGGGTGGAGTGGCCCTGATATTCCCTGAATGTGTCTCTGCTACTATCATACCCACTCAGTCCTACTCTTCATTGGAATGCCTCGTCTGCAGATTTGGTGTCTCTCCAATCCTCTCACTGACTCCACCATCTACAGGACCCCAGGTCCAGTCTCCCTCTTCCTCTCAGAGTGGTCTGACCTCACATCTTCTCTCCTGGCTTCCACCACCAAGCTTCTTTTCCTCTGAGACTTCAATATTCACCTTGACTCCCCTGGGGTGGCCTCTGGACTCTTCGGCAGCCTCTGTGACTCTCTTCCCCTCATCTTTCTTCCCTCGAGTCCGACGCACTCAGCCAGACACCCTTGAATGCTCTCATCTCAGCAGACATCCAAATCCCCAACCCTCTCACTAGACCCCCTCCTAGTTTGATCATGCTCTCCTCTCATCTCACCTGGATCTGTTGTGTCCCCTGGCTAAGCCTCTGCCTACACAGCCAGTCTCCTTCTCCATCATTCGATCGATGAAGCGAGTGTCAGTTGCTGCTTTTGCACCACTTTCATTCCCCCTCCCACTCCAGCCACTGACCTGAATCTCACACGGACACAGCCCTTGCTAAACTTCACCTCTCCATCCCCAATGCTCTGGACATCCTTGACCCTGCCATGAGGATCCGCATGAAGCCTGCCTCCAAATGCAACACCTGGCATGATTCCAAACTAACCTCCCTGAAACGCGTGCATAGCTGCTGAGCGGGAGTGGCAGGCTTCAAGCACATCCTCTGACAGACAGACCTGCCGCCTGCTCCAAAGGCAATACAAACTCTCCATCCACTCGAAGAAGGACTATATCCAAGCCCGCATCTCTGGGGCCACTAACAACATGGCTGAGCTGTTCAAAATCTGCAAAGAACTTGCCAATCCTACTGCAGTCTTCACTTTCCCTCTGCCATCCCTGACCCTCTGCACTACACTGGCCTCTCACTTCGTAACCAAAACTCAGGATATCCTGTCCACACTCTCTTCTACGCCCCTCCATTCTTCCTCGACCACTCTCATGCCTCCCTTTGCCCCCTCTCACCTTCCCTCCTATCCTCTTTCTCACCCATATCACTGGATGAGGTCTCTAGACAGGTCCTCTCTATGAAAGTTTCTTCCAAACAGATGCTCCCTTGATCCTCCAAAAATATCAAAGAAAACATTCCCTCCCTTGCTCCAGCCTTGGCTGATTTCTGCAATCACTCCTTTGCCACTGGCCCATTCCCGCCATTCCTCAAGCACTCCTTTGTGTGCCTTCTCCTCAAAAAGCCTTCTGATGATCCCTCCTACCTGGCTAACTACCTCCCCATCTCCTGCGCAAACACTTGGAGAAGCCGGTCATCTCCCAGCTGATCCACCACACTGTATCTGTTGGTTGTCTCCACAACCGCCAGTCTGGCTTCAGAGCAGCCATAGACACGGAAACTGCACTCCTGAACACCCGTGAAGATTTGCTCTCAAATCTCGATTCCAACTCTCCTTCGGTTCTCATCCTTCTTAACTTTTAATCTTCCTTTGATATGGTCAATTATGCCACCTTTATAAATCGCTTCTGTGATACTCTTGGCATCACGTACCTGGCATTCGACTGGTTGACCTCCTTCCTCTGTGACTGACCATCCCATGTTCTACTGGGCCCTTTTCCCTCCTCCATCACACTCTCCACCTGCAGCATACCTCAGGGCTCTACTCTCTCACTGTGTCTCTTCAACATCTACCTTGTCTCTCTAGCCCATTTTTATCTCTGCATTCTCTCCTCACTTCCAGTCTTATGTGGACGACATGCAGCTCTCCTTCAAGCTTCCCTCCACTGCCTCCACTTCTTCCTCTCTCATTCCTGACTGTCTGACTGCAATTCGGGCCTGGTGTGCTGCTAACGATCTCTGCCTTAATGCCAGTAAGACTGCGATCCTTCTCTCATTGGGACACAAGCTCCCTCCTTCCCTCCTACTCTCTTGCCACCCTCCATGGGCCCCCTCCTGTGACCCTCTTGTGAGGCAAAAAAACTTGGTGTTATCTTCGACTCCTCTCTCTCCTTCTCTCCTCACATCACAGACCTCGCTAAGAAGGCCCACTTTCAGCTGCACCTCTTCTAAGGAATTCTCCCATTCCTCACCTTCCCCCAGAAATGCAATGTCGCCAGAGCTCTGGTCCTCTCTAGGTTGGACTACTGCAACAGCCTCTTCCTCAATCTGCCTAAATCCCTCTTTCATCTCTTCAACTAATGTAGAATAGGACAGCAAGATTTATCCTTGGCCTAAAGCCCAGGACCGCATCACTCCAGCCCTTAAATCTCTCCACTGGCTCCCGGTTGCTGCAAGGATCAAGTTAAAGACCCTCTGCATCATCCACAAGGCTTTCTGGGGCCTGGGACCCCGCAACATCCAACACTCTCTCCCTAAATTCCTCCCTGTTAGTGCCATTTGGTCTTCTAGCTCCAACTCTCTGCAGATCAGATGCGTTTCCAAGCAGAGAGTGGGGGGTAGATCTCTCTCTTCCACAAGAGCCTGCCTCTGGAATGGCCTTCCTGCCCCTCTCAAACTTTAGCCAGATCTCCTTCAATTCTGGAAGGTTCTCAAGACCCTCCTTTTCTCTTCTTCCTTCCCTCTTCCCCTACCCTGCTAATGTCCCCCTCTGCTGCATTGACTGGCTGCCTGGTTCCTTCTGATTCATACAGGGCCCAGGCCCTCCTCGCTTAGTATACCCCAGCACCACGGTATACCCTGACCCCCCTTAACCTGCACCTGCCCCGTTGGGCTCCCTCCCCCTGCACTAGCCTGGCTGGGCCAGAATGCCTATTAAGCCCATCCAAACCCCGTCCTCGCACTTAGCATGTAGACCTTCATTCCTCTGCACTCTCTGCACTCCCCTGGCACTTGTCCACCTGACCTTCCCTTGCACTCGCCTAGCCTAGGGGCCCTCTTCCCTCCTCTTCCTTCCCTCCAGCACTTGCACACTCTCCACTCTGACCTGCGCTTTCTTTCCCTCCTTAGCATTAGTGCATCCCGCTCTGACCGGCAATTCCCCCACCTCCCCACTCTACTGCACTTTTTGGTTCTGCACTTGCACGATCTGCATGACACAAGGCCTAGTAGGACCATGTTTGTTGTTCATCATCCCTGCCCTACCCTCTTTTGTCTTGTTGAGCCTCTTGAAACACTATTTGCTCTATAGACACATTATACATACCCAATAGATAAACATTAATCATATGATCATTTTCACTGAGTAAACTGTCTAAAAGCTTCCTGCTGATGACTCTGTCCTAACGTATGTGATGCCTGGTTGGAAGAGCATTCCCTTGCAGATCTTTGGCCGAGGGTATATGACTACTTCTTGAGCATGATGGCTTTAGTTGCAGTCTTAGCATTGCACAGTCACTCTCAGTTCCATGTTCCACAATTAGATCAAGCACCTAGTTTTACTTAGATACTGAAATAGAACTATACTCAATTATCCATGCGCTTTACAGCGCCAGTAATGTTTAATTACCTTGGGGTGTCAGATCTCGTTCACGAACCTGGGATTCCATTCCAGAGAATAATTCAATAAAAATGAACGATCATTGTTGTGCTTTAAGATGAGTATAGGAATCCCATAGGCAATGTCTTCTTCTTGATTTACTTAAAGTTCATAGACCAGACCCTATCTTGCGATTAAAATCTCCCCAAATTTAGTGGATAGTTTTGTGCAGCTCCATTATTAACATATATCAACATTTTAATAAAATAGGCCATATCTGTGGGCCATTGGCGAAGCATAACAGTTCACTAAGTACAGACAAAGCTTTAACTAAAATGTGAGCTTAACCAAAATAAAAAATGTTTAATTGACTAAAATGTCCCATTCAGCTTAGTTTTCAGCTTACGAGTTCCTACCTCTGTGATTATGTTTCGCTGGAGAACTAACAGGTAAACACCCATCCAAATGCATATCCTCTGACTGCCATGATTCTTGTAAGTATGTCAGGGAGTGTAGTTTAATGGTCGCCACTCGTTCATCCTCTTCGAGTTTCTTACCCAGCCAGCCCTGCGCCTTTCCATTAAAGAACTTGCAGCAGAAATGAGGAAGTGGAAGGCAAATTCGAAGGGGCCTTGCCTGTATCGTCAGTGTTACTGAAGATGGGGGTGCCCGCGTGATCGGAAAAAGGGTGGCGACCAGTCAGTGCACATTTTCCAAAGGGGCAAGTGGTTCACATCTATTAAGAGGTTTTACACGTTGTGAGGCATTTACATGTAATCCCTGGGGGGCTGAGGTTCATCTAGAACTCAAATTAGTATCCTCTGCATGGAGCAATAATGCCCTCTTATATAGAAACTATACAGAGATAGGAGACAGATTTTACCAGGGTCAAATGTATTGACTGACCTAAGCTTAGACTTCAGTAAATAAGACATAACTTCACAGTTTGAAAAAAGATACAATTAGAGAGTCTCCACAGTACCATCTGTCTTCTACACAACTGCACCCTACTCTACGGCTATAAAGACCATCTGAGGATTGATTGGCTGACCCTTAAAATTGGAGTTAATCCTGTGTGCAGACTTATGATAAGCGACCCAGGGTTTTCCACAACGTTAGGCATAAGATTGCGAACATTCACAGGAACCACTACACAAGGGGCCGGTGTTGGAGGGAGGTTTATCCAATCCACTGGGCTGCTAAACTTGTCACCACTAGTGTCAGACGGTATCCAGTGATTGTAACGAATAATACAATAATGAATCCCATTACAACGAACCAAAATAACATATTCCAAAATAACGGATTTGGAAAAAAAACAGGGGTTGGGAGTGGGAATAGTGGTTTTGGGTGCGGGGGAAAAGTGTTAAAAACAAAAACAGGGACTGGGGGAATCCCCCTAACAACAACGAAAAATGAATTCGTTATTTTAGAATGTGTTATTATGGTATTAGTTGCTATGGGATTAGTTATTTTAAAGTTGTTAAATTCACGAGTAACCGTGCCAGAACCAGACGAAAATGTACAGGTATTCTCAATGTGCTGGTCCTTTTGACCTGACATCTTGTTATTCCCACTATTGGTCTTATCAATCAGGGCATTAATTAGCAGGGCCATTACATGATTATTGAGAACCTGAATTATGCAAAGGTTAACCACTTTTTCAGAAATGTGTTTATCAAGTATCACCTTCCACTGGAGCATTGCCCAATCCTGCATTTGCTGTTTAGGTCACGGGGCAGACATTAAGCCTGGTTGACCCATTCAGCGTGCTTGCATTTAATATATCCACCTGGCACTCCAAAGTAGTGACATCTTGAAACAACTTGTTTTCTATAACTATCACTCATTCCAATATAGGCATCAACAAAGAATCAACTAGATCCAAGGACCTTAAAATGGCTGACTCCACCAAAAGGCCCTCTCTCATTATTCCTCTAAAGGCTGATGATCCAGAAGCACAAATGCTTTCCAACCCTTTTAATGTGTCCCTGGGATCAAAGATTTAGCAGCATCACAAACCAAATTGCCAGGTCCCCTTTTGTCCTTGACCTGAACTTGGCTTTTATTATTTTGCTTGAATTGGCCTGGATGGTCCATTGGTAGAGGGCACTTCCTTTTCTTGGACCTATTGGCATTACTTGGATTAAGTGTCTTATTAGCTGACTTTCAATGTGTGCCCTTATAAGGAACATGGACGGGTTCAGGTCTATTTCCATAAACTAGTGAGGAGGCCAATGTGTCTTGAAATGGTTGATGTCTAGGTGACAGAGCCACCTCCTAAGTACTTTGAAGAGGAAGAGTAAAACTAAGAGTAATGAAGATTATATGAAAGCAGCAGTTTGGAAGAATTAACGCCTGTCGTTATGGTTGGTTCTTCCAATGATGCTCGCTTTATAGACTTGTTTCCAGGTTTTTTATCAGGAGGGGCAGTCATCGTTACTGCATAAGGGGATCGTATTGAATGTTAGGCTGGCACTATTTTGGCTACACATTGCCCAAACACCCTCTTGAGGTAGTGATCTAGTGTCCACAAAGACACCCCAGGCGTTGATGGAATACTGTCCTTTAACAGAGCATCTACCATTCTCATCCCAGTGAATCCTGGGGGCAACCACACACAGGAAGAACACACACTTGGCACACAAATAGTCACAACTCCTTCTGCAGAACAAATGTTCAACCAAATAATATGTTTGTTTATTGTGCTTTCGTCATTACCTGTTTGGCTATAAGAAAGTCGAAGCTAAGGGAAGGACTTCATCAGAAAGCAAAACTGTAAGTGTGAATGAAGGTAGACAAAAAGGCTACTGTCTGCCAGCTACCAGCATGATGATCCTCCACTAACCCCAGGGGACTGCGACTCCTCAGCGTCTCCAGACCTTGTCTACCTTGTTTTCTGTTTGTCTCCTGGTAAATGGCACCTCCTGGACTACAGATCTGTGCATCTTGGTGGTTTTGCCGGAGGGTGAGTACATGAAGGAAAGCAGTTCCAGGTGTGCGGAGCTCCACACTTGTCTCCAGTGGGATATTTCCACACCCAGCCTCTCATGCAGGACTGTTCTTGTATGTCCTGCAATCGGTTCGAAGAGCAGGTTGCTGAACCGGAATAGAGGGAGACAGGACTCATTACCACATCCTGACACAATATTGAGTTAAATCTAGTTTATATTATCGATACTGCACTGAAGGTCCTTGAATCCTGGCTATGGCAAACCCTGTTGTGACTTATTATGCATTGTTTGTCAGAGCACCGAGCAATACATTATGCTGTAACCCATAAGCCACTCCCCAGGAAGACACCTACTGCACTGTGAACTAGAATCCCTTCATCCCATTGCTCTTTGCTCCTCTCTCTGTAAACCGTGAACCGTGCACGGGGAGTTTTACAGATTAACCACGAGTAGTTATTCCGCCATCCTAAATCTGAACATTTCTGGAGGCTATATGCTGGAGGTGGACCCACCACTTCATCTCCAAGCTCGGAGCACAGCAGTATATGAGCTCAGAAGTATGGCAAAGTGGAAGTAATTCTGTTACCGCTATTTTCTGTTTACCGCCATTCTTGTAATGAGGCCCATTGTTCTGTCTTCCACTCATACGCAATCTTGATTAATACATTTTATTGTCAGCAGATTAACATCTGTATAAGTAAAGCCGTTTCAGAGAACAAAGTTGAGGACTTGTTCCCGTGAAAACAGTGATAAGAACATGTAAAGATTGGGGAGACTATGATGGGACCAGGCCAGTACAGATGGTAATATAACGGCACAGGATTGCTTTATCTGTTTAACTTCAATAAAAACGGCAAATCACCAGTTACTCACTTATTATAGTACCAATAGATTCCACGCTTTGCTGCTGAAATCCCTGGCATATTTAATTTATCTGAATGCTAGCTTCGTACATTTAAAGCAGCCATCATGTAAGTGAAAAGAACATTGATGTGAAGTTCTCCACTTTTGAAATATAAAATAACATATGTGACCACAAGATGGCAGTATTTGATTTGCAATACAACATGTCCCATTATTTCAATGATGGGCATGTAAACAATTTCACACAAAAAAAAAGAAAGACATTTGTTGTTGACATTGTTGCATCAGCGGAACTAGTTTGCAATCTTTGTTTAAACACGATTTCATCCTTTGCAATCTGTAGAAAAGTTGTGGCTTTCGTTGTGGCAATGTTCTCATAGTTAAAACGTTAACAAATCCAATTCTGTATAACGTCTTCAGCATGCTTTACTATAAAACAGAATACAATCCATCGTAGCTCTTCTGTTTCCATGTAATTTCGATGCCAGTAATTACTTCGAAATGTTACTTCGATTTTTGTTTTTATACCTCTCCATTCTCCTACACTACTACCCCTACCCTAAGACCCCCAACCCCTTTTTACCGCTTTACCCACAAACCCTTATATATTTTCAAAGTATTTTCGAAGTTGTTACTAGCGTTGTAACTACGGGATACCACTCTTCTGCATGTGAATTTGGGACGTTGAGACATTAGATCTTAGATTGTTCATTAATTTTGGCTAATTGGTGGCACAGTACCCAATTGTCACTGTTGCCAGGTACATTGTAAAGGGGACGAGGAGTCCAATCGAAATAAGCACAGCCTTCCAAACATTCTAGGGGTCATTATAAAACATGGGAAATGCCTTCTGTGGGGCTAATGTTAGATTCCATAAATATCCATCAGTTTTACACCTGCATGAAAATCACACGCAGACGTACAACGAAGAGCACTTACAAAACAGAGGAGGCAAGCATGCTAGAGATGGATTGCTTACTAGTTTTCATCTGGGGAGCCAGTCTAGTTTCTACTCTGGAGATGGTCTTACTGCGAGATGACTGTGTGCCCCCAATGTTTTCAGCTTGGCCCTACTCCTCTTACTGGACCTCTCTGCAGCCTTCGACCTGGTGGATCATGATGTGCTTTGCACCCACCTTGAAACAGCTGCCCATTTCTCCACACATGCCATCGCATGGATTAAATCATTCCTAACCGGTAGAACTATGAGAGTCTTCTCTACTTCTGCTGCTGCTGACCCTGTATCCATCACATGTGGAGTCCCACAAGGTTCTTGTGTCTCCCCCACTATGTACAACGTCTTCACGAAGCCCTTGTTCGATGATCTAGATGATCTGGGTGTTACCTACACTAACTATGCGGATGACACTCAGATTCTCATACCACTTTCAGGGGATTATGAACAAGATTTGGCCTTGGTGAACAAGACTTATCTCATCATTCAGGCATGGATGGCCACCCACGGGCTATGCCTGAATGATGACAAAACTGAACTTATCATACTGGGGAACAAACAAAACATCAGTAGATTAAAAGAAGAATACTCCTCCTTCCTCATAGACGGCAATATTATCAAGGTTGCAAAAGAAGTAAAAACATTAGGGTTTTACCTTGATTCCCACCTCTCCCTAACCAAACAGGTGAGCGCAATGGCATCCAGTACCGCATATACCTGCAAGCTGATTAGAGCCGCAAAACCATACCTATCCACTGCCAACTGCCTAACCCTTGCTCGAGCATTAGTGCTGTCGAAATTGGACTATTGCAACGCACTATACTTAGGGGCCAATAAACATACGTTGCAAAAAATTCAAACACTTCAGAACAATGCTCTTAGAGCTGCCTTAGGAATTCCAAGAAGGGAGCATATTTCAGAAGCTAGAAGACAATCCAACTGGCTCTCCACAGTGGACAAAATCAAACTCAAGACAGCTTCTCTAACTTTCAAAAGTATCAACCATCTAGCACCCAAATACCTAGCCGCTAGATTCAACAGAAAAATCTCCACCAGACCCACCAGAGAAGCATACTCCAACCAGTTAGTGATCCCCCCATTTAAACTAAGTACGGCCGGAGGAAACAGCTTCCCGGTCAAAGCTGCCCAGCTTTGGAACTCCCTCCCGCCCGGCCTGAGATCTACCCAATCCTACGCCCTCTTCAGATCTAACTGCATCAACTGGATCAAAGAAAATGACCGATAGTCCCGCCCTACACCAATATAACTACTGTCCTACAGTCGTACTATGTACATAATTAAATACTCTCTATCTTCCTACTGCATATTTCCTGTATATATTATGCTATATGTCTATATTATGCACATTGTATATTCTCCCTATTGTCCTGCATTATGTAATTTCTACTATGTATAACTACCATCTGTAAGCATGCGTAACCTGTAAAGTTTAAAGTATCCTTGAACAACGCGCCCGGTTACCCTCGGGTTTGGTGCGCGCTATAAATAATAAACAAACAAACAAACAAACAAAGGCTGTCAAGTAGGCCGACATTATGGTGGTGGTTGCCTTGTAGATTAGGCATAAGGATTTCACCCACATCCTAGCTGGAATGGGGGGCCAGTCTAATTTATGTAAAGGGGGGGGTCAAATTTACTAGAGCTGGTGATAAGGTGAGCCACAGCATGGTGGCCACTTTAATGGGGTCAGGTGAGCAGTGATAGCCCTGAAAGGAGGGCATCATCCCTGTCATTATTCGGGATAATTAGGGCATTGTTTGGAAGTCCCGGGGAGGGGGCTTTATCTTGCAGAGTAGTGTGATCTATTAACAGCTGTGGGAGCCTTTTTCGGAATGTGTTGATGGAAAGATAGAATGCACTCCAAAATGATGCCTAGGGATTTTGTGGGGGGTTATTTGAGGGTTGAACCTGTACATGCACATTTCATCGAGCCAACTTTGAGTGGGTTCTTTATTCGAGTGGTGGCCCTGGAGTACACATTGACAGGCCGATTCATGTAATTCCTCTCAAAAGTGTTGCACGCGGCTGGCGCACAGCGTGCCCGTTCGAATGTCTGCGCCAGCCGCGTGCGATAAAATCAATTTCCGTGCACAGCGTATTCATGGATTCCCACCTCCAAAAGCAGATGTGGCGCAGAGTGGCGCAGCAACCCTGCGGCAGCGCCAGTTACGCCCCCAAGAACGCCCTCGCGCAAGGAAAAGCCATCAAGATCGCAGAACCATCGCAAAGGGCTGCGTCAACCCTGTACCAGTTTACCGGACTGGCAAACAGCAAACGCAAAGCGGGGAACGCGTATTACGGGTGTCGGGAACACGCGTGCTCGAGAAGTTTCACACGCGACCTGGCCTGGGGGAGCGTGTGCTTGTATTTCAGGGGTGCGCGAGAAGTTCCACACACGATTGGCCTGGGTGCGTGTATTTCAGGGGCTCGCGGGTGGTATCACACGCGATAGGGCCTGGGGGAGCGTGTGCGTGTATTTCAGGGGTGCGCGAGAAGTTCCACACGCGATTGGCCTGGGCGTGTGTATTTCAGGGGCTCGCGGGTGGTTTCACACGCGATCGGGCCTGGGGGAGCGTGTGCGTGTATTTCAGGGGTGCGCGAGAAGTTCCACACACGATTGGCCTGGGCGCGTGTATTGCAGGGGCTCACGGGTGGTTTCACACGCGATCGGGCCTGGGGGAGCGTGTGCGTGTATTTCAGGGGTGCGCGAGAAGTATTACACGCGAATGGCCTGGGTGCGTGTATTTCAGGGGCTCGCGGGTGGTTTCACACGCGATCGGGCCTGGGGGAGCGTGTGTGTGTATTTCAGGGGTGCGTGAGAAGTTCCACACGCGATTGGCCTGGGCGCGTGTATTGCAGGGGCTCGCGGGTGGTTTCACATGCGATCGGGCCTGGGGGAGCGTGTGCGTGTATTTCAGGGGTGCGCGAGAAGTATTACACGCGAATGGCCTGGGTGCGTGTATTTCAGGGGCTCGCGGGTGGTTTCACACGCGATCGGGCCTGGGGGAGCGTGTGCATGTATTTCAGGGGTGCGTGAGAAGTTCCACACGCGATTGGCCTGGGCGCGTGTATTTCAGGGGCTCGCGGGTGGTTTCACACGCGATCGGGCCTGGGGGAGCGTGTGCATGTATTTCAGGGGTGCGCGAGAAGTTCCACACGCGATTGGCCTGGGCGCGTGTATTGCAGGGGCTCGCGGGTGGTTTCACACGCGATCGGGCCCGGGGGAGCGTGTGCGTGTATTTCAGGGGTGCGCAAGAAGTTCCACATGCGATTGGCCTGGGTGCGGGTATTCCAGGGCTGCGCAGGAAGTTTTACACGCTCGCCTACAACACGTATTCATGGAAACGAACGTGGCCAATCCGGAAACACGTACGCCAGCAGGAAGTAGGCGTACGTCCACCCGCACAGCATAAAAGTGCACGCAAACAACAAACAAGCTCAGACGCCAGGATGAACATACCGTTCCTAGCAGCAGTGGCCGTGGGATACCGCAGGAGGAGAAGGAGGATAGTCCGGGCCAGAATTTTTACACCCAGAACCAGCCTTTTTGGGATGCCTGATGACCATGTGTATGGGAGGTACAGGTTTCCACCTCACATAATACTCGACCTGGTCAGTGAGTGGGAGGATGACCTCACATCAACCACCCTGTGCTCCCAAGCACTCAGCCCCCTGGAGAAGGTCCTCAATGTACTGCACTTCCTGGCCACAGGATCATTTCAGCGGACAAGTGCCATAGTGGGGGGGCGGTGTCACAGGCCACGCAGTCACGCTGCCTACACCAGGTCTTGGCCATCATCACTGCACACCCATCAGTCCGCAGGCACATATACCTGCCAAGAACACTTGCAGAAAGGCAGGCTGTTGCCCAGGACTTCTACAGGGTGGCACAATTCCCCAAAGTGCTAGGTGCCATTGATTGCACCCATGTGGCTCTACGTCCCCCCAGGGCAACTGAGCACATCTATAGAAACTGCAAGCACTGGCATTCCATCAACGCCAAGGGAATCATCACCTCTGTATACGCCAACTATCCAGGCTCCACCCACGACAGTTTCATCTACAGAATGTCTAGCCTAAACCGGGACATAGAAGCTGGGCGGCATGGCGATACATGGCTGCTCGGTGAGTATAAATGCCACTGCGCATGCATGCATGTCAGATACTGAGTAATGTCACAACCCCACTGATGATACCCATCACCACCTGCCCAGGGGACAGTGCCTACCCTCTCAGCACCCACATGATGACGCCAATTCGGAACCCCACCACAGGTAAGATACAACACAGCCCACATTGCAACCCGGGGCATCGTGGAGCGCACATTCGGAGTGCTCAAGTCACGCTTCTGCTCCCTTGACCGTTCTGGCGGGCAGCTGTTATACGCTCCCCCAGTAGTGTGCAGGATCATAGTGGCAGCATGTGTCCTGCACAACGTTGCAACACGGCGGGGCCTGGCCGTGGACATGGTGGTGCCCCCACATCCCCAACCACATGCATGCCCACTGCGCATGGGAGGGGAAAGGGCACGGGGTGAGGCAGCCCGTACGCAGCTCGTGGCTAATTACTTCACATAAAATCACACCCCTGTGGAGTGCACACAGCCCTGGCACATACCAGCTGACAATCAATGATGATTGTTACTGACAATTATGATGTGTCAATGGACAGTCAACTGTCACAACCATACCAGCCTGAGATTGTACATCTGGAAGTGTTCCATTGTGTGCTTCCCAACCTACACAAACAGCACAAATGCTGTGTTCAAAAGACACACTTCTATGCTGCTAAAATCATTACCCTCTTGCAAGACACAACATGACAACAGTGCCATGTCACCCAACCCCTCCCCAGCACCGCCACCCAACACACCATGGCATGACATGCCATGTGAGAGCAAACAAAGTCATCCCCCAAACATGACACTTGTCACAAAGTACAGTGTCCCTAATGGAAACTGGCCACACACAATATGCCCACATGAATGTAGAAACAACAACACACATGACCAAATACTTACCACAATGCAATCGACATAGCATAAACATGACAGTACTAAGGCAGAGGATACGTAGTCTTACAACATGAGAATGCCAGCACATCCATCACCTCCAACTGTACAGTGTTGTTGCCACGCACATCTGGAAGTCCACTGCTCACAACATGAGCTCCATCTCCAAGTGGACGGCCTTGTGAAGACATGAGGAATGAACCTGCAAATCAGGAGGGAGACATGGATGCACAAGCACACATCAATACACCATGCAGTGCACAATACAACAACAATATGCACTAGGAATGTATACACAGTATTGACTACAGACTGCCCACACAGCTCATGGGAGTCCATCGTCACTGTGTAATTCACTGTCACTTGGGCACACCCTTTGCAAGCCCATGAAAACGGGAAGCAGGAGGGGTGTGTGTCCCACTGACCCAAGCATCTAACCCAAACTCAGGACAAGCCTGCATGTGCCCAGCCAGAATACAGTGGATGCCCACGGGAGCCACACAAGGCAACACACTGCAACAAAAAATCAAAAATCAAAAATGGCCATGTGTGGGCCAGGGGGGGGTGGGGGAGGCCACCCAGGAGGTCCGATGACAGGGTGCCCACCAACAGCCACCTGCGTGAATGTTGCGAAAAAAAAACACCTCCATGTAAATAGTGGGAGATTCACTGCTGGATTCGCTCTCCTCAACCTCTGCTGCTGCTGCCACAGGAGGTGGTGGTGCCATGGGAGGCAGCCCACGCAATGCCCTAGTTTGGTCCTCCATGGCAGCAAGCATGCGGGCCTAGAAGGCCTCGTTCTGGAGGGATATGGTGCGGAGATCCCCATGCAACACCCGACGTGTTGCCGGGACCTCCGCCCGAGTTGCCTGCATCTCTGCTGAGAGCGTACGGGTGACGCGCTCCAGCAGCTGTTCCGTCCTGGTGACAGTGGAAGCCTCAAGGTCCACAAGAGTCTGCCTGAGGTGCCGGACCTCTCCCCTCAGGGCTTCCCTCTGTCCCTGGGCATCTATAGAAATTAATTCCCTCAGATTGTCCAGGGCCGCCTGTCTGTCCCTGTTGGACGCCAACATGTCCTCCCTGACTGATTGGCAAATGGAGTCTGTTGCCTGCTGTAGTAGCTCCATCTGCCTTTCTGGGGGGACAATGGAAGTGGCCACCCTCTCCATGGCTTGAGCAATCATTTCGGATGATGCTGCCTGTTGGTTGGCCATACCGTAAATGGATTGCTCCCATGCGGTATTGCCTGGTGGCGGACAGCCACCGCGTTGGCGGGCACCACACCTGTCTGGGGCAAGGCGAACTGCGCCTGGCTGTGTCGGCACTGCCTGAGGCTGCAGGACTGCATTTCCCCTCTGAACTGCTGGCCCAGGAACAGGATCAGATGTTGCGGAGTGTGGCCCTGCATCCGTAACCACCACAGGCCCACTTACCAACACTGACATCCCCATAGTGGGCTCTACCCCTGGTGCAGGTGGGTCAGACAGAACAGTATCCCTTCCATGAACACATACCTGCGAATCCACATAGGCCTCATCCGAATCAACACCTGAAAAGAGTTCTGGGGAGGTGCAGCCAGGGACATCCCGGGACAGTATGGCCTGCAGCAAGAGAGGGTTCTCCCCCACCACCAAACCACGTCCCCCACTGGTGCCTGGTCGTGCTTCAGATCCCTCCTGGGCCTGCACCATCTCCTCTCCCTCAACAGCATCAGGTGAGTCATCCTCTGCAAAAACAAGAAAGACATAAAATGGAAACAGGCATTAGCACCATGGCACGCTATTAGGCCAGACAAGCTACAGTACCAGTACTTGATTTATACATTTCCCACATGACTATAACCCTCCCATGCATGCACTGTCCATGAGTTGGAAGGGGAGGAAAATGTCAGACACTGATGACACCAAGATGGGAGAGCAACACATCAGCTGCATGCTGGCTAGCAGTGCCATCACACATTGGCCTGTGAGTAGCATGTCCAATACACATACATGACACATGCCATCACACAGATGACATGTACCATGGGCATGTCATATATGTGACAATGGGGCAGAGTGATGCGCAGTAGAACCAGGTGAATTCCTACAATCAGCCTGAATGAACACAGCTAAATACGGAACAATGTGGTAGCAAGATGCCACTTCAAGGGCAACTGGCGCAATGTAGTGCAAAACGCCTACTGTGGCCAGAAGGGATACTGTAATACCCAAATCCCAGGGCGCAGAATGCACTGGATGAAGCACATGGGTGGGACAAAACACTCAGGCACACACACCCTGACCTGGCACTCAACCAGATCCCCTCCCACAAACTACATACACATGGATCACACACACATGCATGTGCACTCACCGGACAGTGCCTCGTAATCTGGCAGTTCTCCCACACCTTGGATCTGCTCCTCTGTGAAGTAGGTCCCATCAACATGCTCATGTAGAGTGAGTTCTATGTCCTCTTGTGGAGACCCACCTCCAGTCACCAGAGTTGCGGCATGACTTGAGGCCAGCTTTTTCTTTGCCCTACGCTTAAGGTCGTTCCAGCGCTTGTAGCACTCAACAGCTGTGCGCCTCATAAACCCAAGGGCACTTATGCAGTCCGCGATGGACTGCCAGTGTGCCTGACGTCGAGCAGGTGTAATCCTACACCCTGAAGTGACCAACATTTCGGCGTCATGTTCGGACACATACTGCACAAGTGCATCCAGTTCGGCATCATTGAAGCTAGGCTTCCTTGGCGTGCCGGACCGTGTAGCAGTGTCGGGGTCATCAGCCTGTACTGGACGAGCACTCTTCCTCTTTCTTTTTGTGGGTGGTGGGGATCCGGAGTGCCCTACGCCGCTCTGGACACTAGAGGCAGGAGCACCGGTGCACTGTGTAGTAGTAGTGTGCGATGGCACACTGACCACATGACTTTCTGCAGGCATTAGCTGAAGTGTGATGATGGCAGGGGGAACCTCAGTCTGATGTATCGGGACCAACACTGTCCTTCCTGGGGGAGTCAGAGCTGGGGTGGACGGAGCTGCAGCTGCCCCTGCAGCCTCCCCACCCCGCCTACTCGGGGCAGCAGATGACATGGCTGCCCCTGTACCACGTGGCCTGGTGACACTGACTTGCGCCGCCACCCGTGGCCTAGACTTGGTGACCTGGAAGTCAGCCTGGGAGTCACCCTGTGCTAGGTCAGGTGCCACAACGGGCCGGTCCAACAAGGGCTGAGCAGGGATGGTGTCAGCCACGTTTCCCTCAACCATGGGGGGGATGTGTGTCCGTACTGGTCCTCCACACGTGGGGGGCTTGGGGGAGTCTGAAAATCCTTGCCACGTCCCCTACCGCGCCCACCACGCCCACCTCTTGAGGCTCGGCCACCTTTGCCACCCTTACCACTTGCTCGCCTCCCAGCCATGGAACTGATGGAGTTGTACGTATGGGAGTTGCAGTGGACAATTGTCCTGGGCAATTGGGGGTCAAAGGGGTAGGGTACTAGATGGAATTCGTACCCAAGTGCTCTAGCAAGGCTGTATGTAACCCCTGGGGAAAGATGACGGGTCACGCAACGCACAGGCACCCCTAAAACAGAAAATGACGTGCACGCGACCCCTCGTAGACCACGTGCGTGGGAAAAGGAACCTGCACTACGCTGTGGCACCCAGAAACACAAAAATGAACGTATGCGTGTCACACGCAGCCTACAATGACCTCTGAAGGGGTACGCTACACACGGGGCTAGCACAGTTGGTAAATACGTGCACGACTCACCGTCTGCCTGGGAAAAGAGCGTGAAAAATACGCGCATGTGCGCGTTGGCAACACCCCTGCCAAAAGAAGAATTGTACACTGTCTGAGGAGACAGGACAAAAGGAGAAGTCAACGCTGTTTGAGGAAACAGGTCGAAGAGAAAATCAGAAAAATACTGACAGAGGTAACAGGGAGTACGAACTAGATACGCTGTGAAGTAAATCACGTGTGAACCGACAAGAAGTACAGATTTCACCCACTCGCTCTCCACGGGAAGCACGTACAAGGAAATGACGTACTACACGCACCTTTTAAACTGCACCACACGTCCAACGTCACTTCCACGTATACGCACTGAGGCACTATCCTCCAATCACGCGGGCTGACACTCGGTCGTGCAGTTTTTGGTCTTGTAACATTCCCCCGGGTACAGGGACACGTCACGTCGCAGACGCACCTGCGCTGTCAGGGCCTTTGGTCCAATGGAATCGCGTACACAGGCCAATCGCATGTGGAACTTCTCGCGCACCCCTGAAATACACGCTCCCAGGACAATCGCGTGTGAAAACACCCGCGAGCCCCTGAAATACACGCACCCAGGCCAATCACGTGTGGGACTTCTCGCGCACCCCTGAAATACACGCACATGCTCCCCCAGGCCTGATCGCGTGTGGAACTTCTCGCGCACCCCTGAAATGCACGCGCCCAGGACAATCGTGTGTGAAAACACCCGCGAGCCCCTGAAATACACGCACCCAGGCCAATCGCGTGTGAAACTTCTCGCGCACCCCTGAAATACACGCACATGCTCCCCCAGGCCCGGTCCCATGTGAACTTCTCGCGCCCCCCTGAAATACACGTGCCCAGGACAATCGCATGTGAAAACACCCGCAAGCCCCTGAAATACACGCACCCAGGCCAATCGCGTGTGGGACTTTTCACGCACCCCTGGAATACACGCACACGCTCTCCCAGGCCCGATCGCATGTGGAACTTCTCTCGCACCCCTGAAATACACGCGCCCAGGACAATCGCGTGTGAAAACACCCGCGAGCCCCTGAAATACACGCACCCAGGCCAATCGCGTGTGGGACTTCTCGCGCACCCCTGGAATACAAGCACACGCTCCCCCAGGCCCGATCGCGTGTGGAACTTCTCGCGCACCCCTGAAATACACGCGCCCAGGCCAATCGCGTGTGAAAACACCCGCGAGCCCCTGAAATACACGCACCCAGGCCAATCGCGTGTGAGACTTCTCGCGCAGCCCTGAAATACACGCACACTCTCCTCCAGGCCTGATCGCGTGTGGAACTTCTCGCGCACCCCTGAAATACATGCGCCCAGGACAATCGCGTGTGAAAACACCCGCGAGCCCCTGAAATACACACACCCAGGCCAATCGCGTGTGGGACTTCTCGCGCACCCCTGAAATACACGCACACGCTCCCCCAGGCCCGATCGCGTGTGGAACTTCTCGCGCACCCCTGGAATACACGCACATGCTCCCCCAGGCACGATCGCGTGTGGTACTTCTCGCGCGTGTAGAACTTTGGCACACATTTTTTTCCTGCGCAGGGACGCTACCGCCTGCTTTCGTGTGGCGGACATGTATGGGCCCGTGCACGTCTTTGGCCGTGCGCTGTTTTTCCCTATTCGATTCCATGAATACGTGTTGTAGGCGAGCGTGTGGGCGTTCTGCGCACTTGCCTCCTGTACTTCCCCCGTGACGCCCACATTTTCACGAGTTGTTCCCCATTCTGCGTGTAACGCCCCGTGTTACGGCTACTTTTGTTATGTGGCCGCGCTATGTGCGAATTCGCTGTGGCGTTTGATGACCTGTGCGCCAGCGTGCGCCAGCGTGCGCCGCGCACTTTTTCAGCGTACATCCCACATTTTGCGCGTGCACGGACTTCCATGAATAGATGTGCGATGTTTTCTGTGCGATAATCGCACTTGCACTGCGATAATCGCACTTGCACTGCGATTTTCGCTATTTCACTGCGAATCGCACATTTTCGCACGTGTGCGCCGTTTTTTCGGCGCACGTTGATTCCATGAATCGGCCTGTCAGTCTTGCTCTTTTTAAGCTTTACATAGGCTATTGCCATTTGTGTTCTAATGGTTTCATGGCATGCGCAAAAGTGAGAAATATCTTGTGGGCCTTTGACCTTTAGGTAAAACTGTGTATAATCTACATATTGGTATATTGCGATGTTGGGGTGATCTAACACTGAGCCAGCGATTCCATATAGTGGCACGGGGAGAGAATCGAACCCTGAGGGACTCCACAGGTGATGGGGAAGCAGTTGGAACTGAGTGAGCTCATCTGGACGTCCTGGTGTCTGGCACATGCGTATGAAGGGATCCATTTCAGGACAGTGCCAGAGAAGCTCGTACTGTTCAAGCAGGATGAGCCGCATGTGTTGGTTAACCTTGCATACAGAGCAGATCTAGGAGAATTATCAGCCATGATTCTCCTTCATCAATAATCTGAAAGCTGCCGTCAACCACCTGAATGGCCGCTGCTTCAGTGCTGCATTTGGGGCAGAATCTGGATTGGTTATCCCAGAACACATTGAATTGCTCAATTTTTGTAAGTTGTTTATTAGCAAATACCAAACCAGAGAGAGGGCAAGGGAAGAACTTCAGATTACTGGGCAAACATGCTATTAACTCATTTATTAACTGTAATACCAAATTTGTGGTGTATTGCATTATTTGTGTATGCGGTTTAAAGTACGTTGGCAGTACCATCAGACCTTGAAGATTCGTATTAGGGAACATTTGTCATCAATCTCAAAACAAGAGACCAAATATCCCTTAGCTACACATTGGCAAGATGTCCATCAAATGGATAATAAAAAGGACATACAATTTACTGGAATAGCCCAGGCAATACTTTCACAAAGGGGAGGTAATCTTGAACTCAAATTATGTCAACGTGAGTCAAGATTCATTTGTAAATACAGAACGATCTTGATGGGCCTTAACACAGACCATGATTTCCATGTATTTCTTTGAACTAACATTTGTCATCTAATAATGTATTAGCTGCACACCAGATGTTTTAGGCATGCTGAGTGCCATGTTTTCATCTTAATCAAAATGTATCATTAATTAATGCAATCAGTTGTTTACCAGTTATTTTGGGCACCTTGGCTTCTGGACATTTGCAAATGAGTATTAAGCAAGTAGTAACAAACTGTTAAATGGAGGTTATAACTGCAGCTTTCTGTATAAAACACTAACTGCAATAACTGAGCAGGTCAGTTACTTGAGTATTGTGCTCTCTGATGTAGTTATATATGAAGGGTAAAGGATCTTGGACCAACAAGAAACCTTCTATTTTCATTGCCACAATGGCAGTTTTGTTAAGTTGTTTTAATGCATCCTTTAATATCCAAAAGCCACATCATGTTAATCGAGAATTATAGACGGCAGGGAACAAATGTCATGTCGTTTCACGATGAATTCCATGATTCATAAATTATGTTACGCTTATTAAAAAGCAATTGCATGCTATTAATGGAAAAGTTTTGTTTGGTTGGAACTTGAATTAGGATGTATTCTGTGATCCTCTTGGCGGTTTGTGTCACACACTATTAAAGTCAATTGGAGAGTGAATCCATTCAAACAATTGCAGCCACGCTCCCACTACTAGAGGATCTGACACTGCGAGCGTATTGGTCTACGCAGATGATCCGCGTGGGACCGTGTTTGCCCAGTATACATAAGTAAGACAGAAGGTTTAACTTCCTCAATCAGTGCACTTGAAGCGCAAAATTAGGGCTTCCGCAGTTTTTTCGCATGATCTGCAGCATTTTTAGTGCATGTTCAATGAGAATTGAAGTGTGAGTGATACTGACGCAAGATGGCGGCCGCATCGGACTGAGTTAACAATGTTATCCTAACAGCATAGAGCCAATTTATATAAGCCAAGTGAGCAGCGACCGGCTCTCCCTACATTCAGTGCAACGCCGAAAGGCAGGTAAGAAGTAACGCTGTCACTTTCGGTATGGTCCCTCACGGACGGATTGGGTTGTTAACTAAACTATAATTGTATCACAAAATAAGTATCTGCATGGTTTGGTTTGTTCTTCTCTGCGGATGGCAATGCTCACATGTTAAATTGGAACACGTTTTTTCATGTTTGGTCGATGGATCGCGAATGCATTGACAATGCCGTGGTGATGATGAGAATCAGAGACAGTGATTATCATGTTTCATCGCAACGGCGAAGTGTGAATAAGGTATTCATTTGTATTATTGTTGCATATGCAATTCTGATGATTAGTTTTTCATGCTGGATCTAATTGGTTGTATGGTTTTGTTTATATTTGACAGATGCTTTTGTGCTCAGATGTGTTGAGAATGTATTAATTGGTAAATCAGTGATCTGATTCTAAGTATAAAATTGTGGGACAGTAATCAAATAGATTGGCAAGTAGGTGTTGATAATGGCATAACAGAAATTGCATTTATTTGTTTTTTAGTAATACGAACATTAAAGAGAAGTGCTTTTGGTAATTATACATCATACTTCCTTTTGACGTGGTGGTGATGTGACACTCCACCTTTATAATCACAGACATACACGTAACTGATTGGCGTATGAGTTACAGTATGACTAATCAGGTTTTCTTATTTTTTGTTTTTTTATCCTCCCTCTCTCCCCCAAACGTGCACTATATGTTTTCTTCTGGTGATTACTTTTTCTATACTTGATTGATGCCATAATTCTCTCACAACTAGTGATAATGTGTTCGTATTTATACATTGCTTTTCTGTGTTTTGCGTTTAACCCCTTGTTTTTGGTGACCCCTGTATCTGATGCCTGCATGGGGCATACTTTGTGATGATTATTGACTTAATGTAAAGTTATTTTTGTTTCTAAAATGTATATATATATATTTATCACAGCCTCAGAAGAAGAGCCAAGTCTCAAACACGTGTCAGGCTGTCTATGTCAAAGAATTAAAAGATGTACAACTGTACAAACTAATTAACAGTGTATGGCGCAGTGTGATTGGCCACATCAGTCTAATGTTCAGTTATTAAATACCGTTGCGATTTGTTTGCTGATAAACGGGAGGCTCGTGATAGGCCATCTGTTTTCTATGTCTTTCGTGTTGAGGGTTGGTACGACTTGCTTTAATTGCTTCATTTTCCACACCACCTGGTATAAAACGACCCCCGTTGTGATATGTGCATACCTCCGTTTGTAAAGTGGTTCTTTGCAAAAGGGCACAAATAGCATGGTGCCTGTCAAGGGCACACTCCAGATAGAGAGGTGTTTCCTCACAATAAAAGGTGCAAGAGTTAGTGAAGCTATGTGTTCACTTTCCACTCCAGATTTGCTCACAATTCATGGACATTGATGTAGGTACCTGGGCATCTGTTTAAAATCCATGCCAATGGTGTGAGTATGTGGATGTTTGATGGCCACACCTGACAGGAATGTGAGTATCTGGACTCTTGATGAAAATAAATGGTATTTCATTATTAGAGTACCTAACTTATGATGGGAGTAACAGCGCAAATGTTGCCAGTGCCTAGACAAATGATTGGAACAGCTGGCAGTTGGTGAGTGCCTGACAAATCCCCAAACAACTTCCGTACAAAAAAACAAATATACTGGCTTTGCCAATGCTTGTCTTTCCGAGGTGGTGCAGAATCTATTTTCTCTGTTCAAGCTGAATAGTTAGTATTAATTCTCTCTGGCTTTCTTGTTTTGAAGACAACACATTTAGTAAAAGAATTGAGGAGGCAAACGGTTACAATGGCACGAAATATAAATGAATGCACCCAAAACCAATTATTCCTATTAAAAGATGACAAAATGGCGGCATAGACCAATGTTTTCAGTAACAAATATTTGACATCACACAATGCTTATTTGGTTTGGTTTAATTGCTTTCCATCTTAAGAAGAGATGTGATATACCCCTGCCAAGGCTGCCCAAGGCTGCTCATCTGCCTAAGTGCACAGAAGAAGATTATCTCACCAGAGCATCCCCTCCTGACTCTCAGCTTCCACTGGGTAACCAAGCCCTGAAATACCTGCCACAACTTGATTGGACTACAGAAATAGCTAACCAGGAAGAGTATTGCTTGCATATTTGCTGTACCCCCTTAACCAGATACCCCTTGCCACCCGGACAATAAACAGGTCTCTGACATTTCTACCACAACATAATTTGCCTGCAGGGTCGGCTTACCAGGATGAGGATATTTTGCATATACAATGTGGGACATTGCTCCACTGAACTTTCCCGCAGCAGAAGTAGGGCAGTATTCACAACTTTATTTACTTGTGCTCATCAACCGATATTTTGCTTTTCTACTCACTGGCTACAGAGTAACTGTGCTCATTATCAAATGTTTGCTCTTTGATTGGCTAATCATTTCCCTGCTTTAGTATGTCAACAATAAACCTTGATCAGTTTCTGAACAGGCAAAGCAAATATCCTGATTGGTTGACAGTTAATACTTCTGATCGGCCCATGAATTATAAAACAAGCTCTAAGCGCCCTACACATGTCTTTTTGTGATTCCTCAACCACCGAGCTAGTTCCTCAGCACACATTGACCAGTATCCCCTTCACTTTCGATACTCCGGAGCCCTTCTCTTTTAAATTACAACATTCTTCAAAGCAAAACGTATTGTCCATCGAATGCACTAACCTGCCAGTATGTTCTCCCCAGCATTAACCCACATATCTTATTTGCACCATCATACATGCAGGATCTGCCAGATTCCATATCACTGATGGAGTGTCATGGCTTATTTCGAATAAAACTCATACAAATCTGAAAACCAACAGAACTGGCATCCAAAACCTTATCCTTTACCAAAACCACAACAATAGTCAGGATTTATCAAACCTGCATCATAAAGTCCCCACCTTCTAACTTCCCCCGCCATGTCCTACCTGGGTCCTCTATCTGTCAGAAAAGACTCTCTGAGATTGTTGGAGCCATCATCCACAAATCCTGTTTGAAGATTTTTCGATTGGACATCATCCACGCTCACACTTGGGAACTGTTGTGAATCCGGCCCACCATCAGTCCTTTCAGCCATTTTCTGCAACTACCCTCTCAGCACTTTACAAAGTGTTCCAGAATTGCTTCTCCACACCCAACTCCAATATCGCTCTCACATGAGATGGCTACTATTCAACAATGACTTCTATCTCTGACTGGAGGATAGCTCTGTTTCCACGGCCAAAGAGTTCTGCAACCTCTACAGCAATGTAGGTCTAGAGGTCCTCTCCAAGAAAACCTCCCATACACTAGGTGACTGCAGCACACTGCCCTTCAGGCTGGCATCACCACCTTAGGAGTTTCTATGAAACTGATCATGTGGGCCAACCAGCACCTACACTAATACACATGAATGATGAACAAGAGGTACAGGCCTAAAATCACAGGCAAGTCTGCCATGCCTCATGTCACATACTCTTTTTTTCATTGACTAGCAATACATTCTGAGTCAGATTTCTAATTATCTCTGCCCTTTTTGGTGTCCTCTTTTCCTCATTTCTTCTACCCACGTTCAACACTAACAGCAATCAAACACAAAATATAGCTTTGATTAAAAAAGCCACAATATTCCATCAAATCTATTTCATCACTTATTTGGAAACCTGAGGAAGCCATTCCTAGTTGGCAACATGTCGATTTAACCTTTCAGAAATGAAATGCCTGACCCATCCTTTGCAAGCAAAGTACAATGTACTTAAATTATCAAAGTACACCATCCCAACAGCCTACCAAATATACTAACCAACACTTGATAGCATCATCCTTACAACAAGACAATGCAAAAGATGAAATCACAACATACAGGTGAATAATACATCTATGACTAAACTAGCAAACTCTTTGTCATGTTTCATTGACAATATTCAGCAAAAGCGCACCAGGTATTTCAATACTTGTCCAAGATACTCCCTTTAATCCTCCAGGGCACCAGGCATTTAGATGTGTGCTAAGTGGTGGTTTTCCTGTGTGTGTTAAGAGGCACAAAGTTGGGTCTTATCCATTCCTCTGTTTATGACAAACAGCTACTAAGAATTCCCATGAAATGTTTTCTCCTGCTCTTCGGACAGTGCACACGGTTGCTTCATTTAACTAGCATTATACCAGATAAGCTAAATAAATATATATAAATGTGCACTTGACAAGGTTTTCAACAGAACTACAGTTTATCAGAAAACGTGTTCCTCATTTTAATGAGCTCAGAAACATGAACTGCTGTGATTGCCTTTCCACAATTCAAACCCTATGACCCGCAGGTAACAGAACCATCTGTCTACCAGGTCAATCGCCTCATAAAGTATTTCCTTCTGGTGATAAGCAACACACGCAATGAATGATTGGTGGGAAAAATAATTATTAAAAGGCCACATAACCAAATAGCTGAAAGGGCAGCCCACTGTGACCAAAACTATGAGCCTCTCTGTTTTGTCTACAGCACCTCAGCAACTTTTGGCCTATTGCGGGAATCCTGTCAGAATCCAGCAGTCCAAGTGTCTTTGGAAATTGATGGGTCCAGTGGGGGCAAGCTTGGATCCTCTATGTTTTGCCCCACTTGAGGCTTTTGGACAATCTCAGAAGTGATCCCAGTAAGATACTACAGTAGACAATGGTGTATGCTTCACAACGATGCTTATTAGCTTTCATCATTTTGTGGATGAAAGTGTCAGAAGCATGAATAGGCTTCTGTAATTGCGGCAGTTTGACATTTACAGTAGATGATAAATAAGGGATAAAGAACCTCCACTGTACATTATAAGGATATTGCCACTGAGGAGATCTGTGAAATAAAACAATGTGGGCAAAGGCCAAGTTCCTCTATAAGGTTACAGAACTCTGAGGTGACCTCAATAACTTTGTTACGTATGATAGGGATTGCTTTTACTTACTAGCTGCAATACCCGGCGTTTACTATTTGATCGAAATACTTTAAGGTAGATTTACACTTTTCGGAAAGGCTCCATAAGAAAGGTGAAAAGAAAGATTCACTACATTTTTCTATTATTTCTCATTTAAAAAATGTTTTCTCATAAACACTACACAACACAATGTATTGTTCTTCTTAAAAACTCTTTCTGAAACGTATAACTGTACGTGGGAACGATATGGAGATTTCTGAGCAGCATGATGGGTGACATGATGCCGACGGTGCCAACAACTATGGACCTAAAGTTCAATATTACTAAAGTACATGTTCATTGTAAGGCTTATTTATAAACTACATTTTTTGTTTCCCTTCCCGGTGAACATTGTCACTTCAATTACGTTGGGCAGCAATCTTTGAACGCATAGGCTTGTGCCATTACACAGCCTAGGTGGGTCAAGATTGTGAAGCAGCATGATGGGTGACATAACTTTCAGTCGAAGGTGATGTGGTGGCATTCACTGGGGGGTCGAGTGAGTTGAGGAATTCTGTGGGATAGTTTACAGTTTATTCAGCAAACACCACCATATCGATTGAGTTCTATACAGTAACTGTGCCAAGAAGCATATACTGAATCTGATCCTAGAGTGTTGTTCCTCGTGTCGAGACAGGTGCTTCTACAACCACATTGATGTTTCACCAATTTTAGGCAACCGCCTAATGTGTGAAGGTGCTGAAATCCAGGGAAAAGGGTGGGGTGTCCAAATGTCATGTAACCAGTAATGTCCAGAGGGTCCTAAGAGGTAACTGCGCACCATTTTGTGCAGATTGGTGAAATGGTGTGGAATTGTTTAGTGAACAACGCTTCGCCAAGTCACAAACGCTCAAAGCCACAAACCCACAAATCCACAAACATATTTTGACTTTTGCTGAAATCCGGTGAAAGTGGGGTCCTAACAGGCAACTGTGCACAATTTGGTCAGATTGGTGAAACGGTGTGGAATTGTATAATGAACAAAGCTTCACCAAGCCAGAAACCCACAAACAAATTTTGACTTGTGCTGAAATCTGGGGAAAGGAATGGGGTGTCCTAATGTCAAGTAGCCAGTAATGTCTGGAGTGTCCTAATAGGTAACTATGCAAAATTTGGTTCATATTGGTGGAACGGTGTGGAATTGTATAAGGAACAATGCTTCTCCAAGCCACAAACCTATCCAAGCCAATAAACTAATCCTCAGCCTGACTAAGACCACACATACTGTATATACTGTACATACTATTCAAATGTCTCAATTGTTTACCCTAATTGCACTGACTGTATATATTGTATATTACCTCCACATATTGTATTACTGTTAATTCTATATATACTGTGCCTTCTGTAACTTGCCTATAAGCTCCCTTTTACTCCAGGGTCTGGTGCGCTATATAAATAAAACAAACAAACAAACAAACAAACCCACATACCCACAAACACATTTTGACTTTTGCTGAAATCCAGGGAAAGTGGTGGAATTGTATAAGCAACAAAGCTTTGCCACAAATCCCACAACAAACAAATGTTCACTTTTATATATATAGATAATACATAAAAATACAACTTTTATGCCTTTTAATACCTGGCCTCTTGCTTAATATAATATAAGTGATCTTCGAATTATTGATACATACATTCAATAGAAAATTTGTTTCCATTAAAAAAATGAATGCAGTTTGTAATGTATTTGTACAAAAAAAACGTTTTGTCTTTTAAAATGAATAATAATATGCATTAGATTATTTTTGTCCTGTGTTAAAGCACAAAATCAACCTGCTACCATAACCAATTCCTTGTCAATTGATGATTGTAAAGTGTCAAAGAAAAGTTACAAGCAAATGTTGGTATGAATCGCATAGTAATTTATTGCAAAACAATTTCTCAGATTTCTATCTGGTCATGGGTAATCAAGTCTATGACATGCCTCAAATAGATAAGTTAATCATCCATACAGTTCATTGAATACATCCCACATGTCTACGTAGTCTTCCATTGTACACTTTCTTTGGTAGGAAAAATGTTCTCTAGCAGAAAGAATAACTAAACTGTGTATCCAGTCATCACAGGGGGTTTAGAATAACCTTTCCATAATATTTGTTTCTTTGCCATTATGAGAGCTCTGAAAATCCAATTTTGTTTCTCATTTGACACACCTTGTATCTTCGATACTATACCTTAAGACACACAGAATGTTGGCTGGGAAATGAAAAGTCGATCACTAGGCCAATTTGATGAAGAACCTCTTGTGCCCTAGCCAAACCGACACGTGTTTCGAACAGTGATGGTCTTTTCCTATCGCCCCACTATTCCCTGTATTCTCCCCACACCCCTTTTGATCCTGATAAGTCTAAAATGTGTTCATCTTGTAAAAGTATATATCTCTTACTTTTATAACCTAATAAAGTTTGTTAAAAAGAAAAGAAAAAGACCATCACTGGTTGAAACACGTGTCGGCTTGGCTAGGGCACAATGTTATTAGTTCTATCTTTGTTAAATCAGTAATGTTAGACTGCCAGGGGCGCCGGGCTCATAATTCTTGCAAAGGTGCTTGGGTGGACCTACCTGTAGCAGACCATGCTGCATACTCACCTTTGCAAATGCTGGCAGGATGAAGTCCCCATCCTTCTGCTGGGAGGAACTATTCCCTGAACTGGGACTACTTTCTTACCTGGGTGGGGCTGGTGCCACTCCTTAGCTCTGGAACACAGGAACTCTTTTACCTGGGCGAGGCTGAGGAAGAAGACACCCAATCACTCCAACACTATTTAAACCACACCCGATTGGGAAAACGTGCTTCGCGTTATTCTGCATCTGCAGCAGGACGCTCACTGAGTCAGCTCCAGCATTCCAGTGACATCTCCAGCTTCAGCTCAGCAACCTGTGGAAGAAAGACACGAGAACTATACTTACCATCCAGGAATCCAGACACCGGCAGAACCTGCAAGCAAAAGAAACATAAGGTTAGCAAGTTGCAACACGTTCGCAGCCGCGCTCGCTTACCTGATCCATCTGTGCTTTCACGGATTCTTCGCGGCCTTCTCTTCAGCAGCCTAACGGCACCTGTAAAGACAAAGAACATTGTTAAGTAGGAATCGGGTGAAGGCGGCCGCATTTACTTTTCTTACCTGCTTTTGTGCGCGTATTACGATCTCTTCAACCGCAGCAGCCCGGCACCTGAAAACAAGAAAAGACATTATTTAAGTGCCATTAAAGACTGCAAGAAAGCCTAACACTTACGTGTTTCCCCACGTGCATCCGCGACTGGGAAAACGCCCGCAAGGTCCCAACACCTGCAAATAAGAAAAGAACATTGTTAGAGGTGCTATAATAAGGTCACAGATCATTATACTCACGTACTTCGCACGTGCAACGGCAACGGACGAACAACGCCCGCAACATCTCAAGACCTGAAAACAGAAAACAAGGGACACTATTGAGGTGTCATTGAAATTCCCATACCTACGTACAACCGCACGTGTCGCGCTCTCAGTGACCACGCCCTCAGCATCCAGGCACCTGAAAAAGACAATGCAAAGACTTCATTAAAGGTGCCCATCTCTTCAAGACTATAAACTCTTTATACCTACTGGCATCCGCTCGTGCAGTAACGGCGGCATCACCTTTTGGCATCTCAGCACCTGTGCCACTTCTAAGGCCACAAAAGACTTTGAGGACCTCCATTGACGTAACTGGAACCCACGCACCCCTGCATAAATCGCAGGATGGAGAGCCCAGCATTTATACGAATAAGGTGAGAGTTCACCAGGACATTGGACTTTCGGAGAGTTGGCGATTAGTGAGGAGGAAGTCCAGCCAAACGGTCATTAACCCTTTTTTCTTCCGCCTGCAGAAACCTTACCCTGCAAGCCAGACGGTCAATAAGAGGAAGCCCAGTCCAGAGAGTCATCCGAGCTCTACGCTTCTCAATTGAAGAGACTATAACAGTTCAGCCGGGACCAGCGCCTCGGTGGGAATCAGGTGAGCGTTACATAAACACCTTCCTTAATTGGATCAACGCAGTTTCTGGATGCAATTCTATTCACTGTATATGCTCAAGAGGTTGCAAACACGCTGCGATCTGCAAATGTTTTGAATAAAATCAAATGTTGACTTATTTCTAACATTATCTAGGCGCACTAGGTAGTTGGCCTGTCCACTTTAGTCTCACTGGTCATGGGTAATCACCAAAATGGTACCTGCAGCATGATTCATTAGTGTATGTAGATTATTAGAGAATGGCCATTCATTCTGTGCAACAGGGTGGTGAGAGGTGGACTGATTCTTAAGTGCTGAAAATTTACATCAAAGTCCACGACTTGTGGCTATTGGGCTTCTTGATACCGCATCTCCATCTTGACCCCTTCAGAGCAAACCAGGTAGTGTGCTGTCACCTCCGAATGGAACATTTCACTGCAGACTTTGTTGTCGACAAGCAATATACAGCTTTATTAGATTTATTCTATGTAGGTAGATAAGCCTGTGAGCTGCATATCAAATCCGGAACTGGGAGGGCAAGAGAGAGGAGCAAGGAGGGCAATGGGAGAAGAGGTGGGTGATATGATATGAAAGGTTATTTATAACGCACTTAATACCTATAGGTTTCTAAGCGCGGACCCGGGGATCGACCCTGCGTGATTCTGTGTCACCTTGCTTCCAAGGTGAGCACGTTTCCGCTAAGCTATCCTCTCAGACCAGGTGGAGGTTAGGGGACATTTACAGGCAAAGCCTGGGACCCCAGTTATAGACCTGATTGTGTGTTGTGGTGAGAGGGAGGTGAAAGGGACAGCAGGAATTGGGGAGCAGCAGGTGACATTCACAACTGGAGGCTGCAATCCGGATTCAAACCAGAGGGAGGGGGCGATAGAGAAGGAAGGAGGGCAAGATGAGGAGTGAGTGTCAGGGGACATTTGCAGCTGAGACTCGGACCCACATTCCAGAATCAGAACGGGAGAGGTGGATGAGAGAGGGGGATGAAGGACAACATGGGAGGGGAGGACATTTGCAGCAATGCCTGGGGGCAACATTTCAGACTGTGACAAAGGAAGATGAGATAAAGTATACAAATGCAGAACAGGAGGAGAATGGAGGTCTACATGTGCACCTAGTAGATTGACTGGGGGGGGGGTCTGTGCATCTTGCAAAGAGTAGGCGTGAGGGGGTTAAAAGGACAACCAACCAATATGTCAGTTGACCATGCACCAAGAATGAAAAGCATTGAGATAGCTGCTAGGCTTGAGTGCTGCGTAGGTTCAAGTGCAGGCCAGAGCTTTAGGGTCAGTATGTCAGATATGTCAGATCTTGAAAAACTGTGTGAGATTTCTGCAAGCTGGTGGTGTAATATGGCTGAGGGTTTACTGTAGTGAGGATGCTGCCGTGGCCTCAGTGATTGTTGAGGAACGTCTTGAGATCCCTGAGTCACCTGGAAGCTGTGGCAGTGTAACCAATTGGGAGGCATTGACAGGATAGGGTACTCTGCATGTGGTTTAAAAGCTGCCATCATTGAAAGCTTTTCACAATCGCCACAGAGTGGAGGCAAAGTCAAGCGGGTGAAAGGGAAAAAAGGATGACACTCAAACATTGCCTTTTACCAGCTGCCCCATCATGGCTGTCCTAACGCAACCAGTAATAGATGGAGTGAGTGCCAGTCACTTGGATTCTTATTTTCCAGTCTTTTCTTCTCTGGGGAAGCAGAGTGGTCGTTGTGTAACCAGACATCCCGCTGTACCTAAGAGCAACTCGGCCTCAAGATGCTTACAGAGAAAATATTGTTGTCCTTCCCTCAGCCCAACAACTGACCAGCAACTCACTCAGCTATCCTCCGAACGCTCTGCCACAGTGTACAGCTGCATGATGTATGCAGTAAGGGCAGATGCCATCATCAGGTGTTTTAATGCAAAGTGTATTCATTTACGGAGCCACTGCCGGCAAAAGAATTAAGCAGATGTATCCAGTCAAGCAGGTGTTTTTGTCAAGGGCATTTTCACACGTGGGATGACCAAAATCAATGACCATGTCAAACCTCGCCTCAAGTGTATGCCACATAACTCATTTGTTATTGTTCTTAAATTCTTGTGTTTTTGTAAGCACCATGATAATGTAGGACGCTGTGAGGATTTGATGCAAGAGTATAGATGCAAACTGTACGTAAGAGAAAGCCAGGCATATCAATATTGCCTTATTTTGTTTTTCAATATATTTCAAAGAAAGAACTGCAAGATGATCATGTGCAGCAAGATCAATACTTTGTGCAACTTCGCTTCTGCGGCGCCGCCGAAAAACGTTTAAAGTGTCGAAAGGAATGATCATTTCAGGGGCCTTCTAAATGAACACTTGTAGAAAGTGTATGGGATGTTGTGGCAAATACATGAAAGCCCAACCTGCCTCTCTGATTTCCATACAGATTGAGCTTCCTCCTAAATGAAAGTACATTGGGTGAGAACACTCTGAAGGCCTGTTGACTAGGCAGTGTATTTCTAACCACATGGAAAGAAATTATGGGAAAGTGGAAAAGTAAAGACTAAAATCTTTTCTGTCCCTCAATCTATGCCTAGATGGCCAATCGGCACAGAAAATGAAATCACAGGAAAACTGATTATTTAGCGATTACTGCCAAAAAGAACTGATGATGTCAATTCCGTTGGGACCCCTTACAACTGCCATTCATGAAAACCATTTGAATGTCTAACACATTTGAATCAATTTCTTATTTTGCCAAGACAAGTGTCTCGTAATATTTAGATACTTGTGAGGGAGGCGGGCAGAGCTGAGCAGTAATGCACATGTATGCTCTTTAATTTTTAATTGGTTATTTATAATGCACTTCATACCCAGAGGTTTCTAAGCGACCCGGGGATCGTACTTGTGTTGCTCTGTGTCGTCTTGCTTCCAAGGCAAGCATGTAGCCCCTAAGCCATGCTCCCGAGACAATAATGTTCCCGATCCTTTCCGAATTGTGTTGCCCTATACAGCGGTTCCGTTGAGCAGTGATCCAGACCCAGGCAATTAATCGGTTACAGAATGTGTGGATTGGTAGCAGGGCTGCCCATGGGTGTGGATTCCAGGTTTCAGCTGTGCTGTGTCGATCAGCCTCCATTTTCCCCAGTATCGCAGGGAATTCAAGAAGACACTGTCCAGTTGTGCAGTGTTGAACCACCGGTAAAGCAGAGAGCATTGAGAGTGCCCCAGACTGCTTGGGTGGATGCACTGAGCAGGCTCATTGGAAGAGGAGCTGGTAATGGATCCCAGTAGTGAGGGGACGATAAACTGGGGATGCCGTCTGAAGGCCTATTGCAGTCCATCAGCCTCACATTATGTCCAGGAAAGAGAAGAAAAGAGAAGAACGCTTTCTTTCTTTACTTGGCAGCACCAGAGCTCTCGATACAGGAGCTGCTGCTGAATATTACCACAGTGAAATTAGACATACCTTAAGGAGATCTTGGTCAAACTAAGATTGCTCAATCAGGGAAGAACATTTGTTTTTGTTGCCACTGATGCAGCAAAAGTGTTTGTAGAGAAGACCTGAAGCAAGCTTGTATGACACTGGAGGTTTGTAGTGACTGTGTGGACTGTCAGTCTCTACCCCACCTGTAGTTCTGCAGGAATTCAGTTGTGAGTGTCTTCTTAAATTGGATAATTGCATGGCCTTTCTGCATTAGGGCAACTGACTACTAGTGCTCTTAGAACTCTCGGCGGCTTCCAACAAAGCCCACGAGAGTGTGCTCTTCTGCATCACGACAGAGTACATGGGGATAGCGCACATGGTGCTGAATTCCAATTATCCCCCCCCCCCCCCATGTTTAATATCTAAATGGAGCCGCTGGGTGCTTAGTGGGATCTCAGTTTAGTACTATGCCGACAACAACCAGCTATATCTAGTGGTGCCATAACTGGCAGACAGTGGTGGTCCGAGGAATTTCCTCCATGCCAGGGAATATTGGATCTCTCTTTACTCTCTTAAACTTAACACCTGTTCTTTTTTCACCACATCCTTGTCCTCACTCTACATCCAAATGCCGACTGACCTCACTTTCCTCACTTGATATCACCCCAGCCCTGATTACAGAGGCATGGCCCAAGGGATCTGCTTTGGCTTCTTCTTTGAACCTAAATTGCCATACGTCCCAATTGACTCATTCCCAATTTCAGTTATCTCTATTTTTCAAGATCAAACAGTTGCTTCCCAATTGCTTCCCCCCTCTGATTTTCATTCTGTTTTCCAGACCTTGCGCATTTCCCAGCTGGAAAGTGGAAATGCTGTGCTGATGTGTCTCCCTGCCTCCAATTGATGCCAGGAATGAGGAACTGGATCATGTCACCACCATCCACTTGGCAATGTCTATCTAGCGCCATGATACCTTCGGGTGGCCGTGCACTGTAGAAGTTTTCTTAACATAACATAACAATGCACTGGCCATGCACACAATTCAAGCTTGTCACTTTTAAAACCTTTAACTAGGCACAACTGGTTTATATGGTGGCCGTCAGTTTTAGGGTTGCCCACAGCAAAGATGCCAGTACACTGACATTACCAAATTCAGGCCTACACCATTTTCTAATCAGGCTTTATCTGCTGCAGCCTGAAACTTTGGAATTCCTCTCCAAAGAACATCAGATGTTCCCCAGATCCCACTGTCATCCATTTTCTCCCCCAAAGCTTTGCAGCATAACTGCTGTATTTCCAGATATTTAGTTTTGGCTATTTGGCAGTTCTGTAAGCGCTGGCTATAAGCTTATACTATTGGCATGGGAAGGGAAGATAGGGGATGTGATGTGAGAATGGGCGCACAACCAATGGGTGCTGTTTGGCTTTTTATCCACCCCTTCCTTACCCATGACCATACTAAAGACTATGGGCATTCCCTCATATCTCCTCCCCTTCCCCACCTAACCACACCCATTACAGACTCCTTTCCACAGTTGTCAATCACCTGCTTGTCCCACTGGCTCATCACAAGTCTGTGGGAGGAGCAGTTGATTCACAGAATGGAAAAAGGAAAATTAAAGTTCTATCTTGCAGGGGTCAAGCCTATCCACTCTGTGAGCCTCCCACAGACCCCCACTCCACCAGCACTGGAAGGCAATATGATAGTCATTATTTGTAGATGGTATTTTTTTTCAATATTTTTTTTCAAGAATTTCAAATAACCAAACAATACATTACCAAAAGTTTAACAGAATACAGGACACATCACTCTGTATTACATAGGTAATTAAACGAAAAGCAATTCAAAGCATGAAGAAACACTATAATACCATAGATAACTGAAACAACTCCTACTTCTTGCTATGCATAAATACCTAATCATAATTCTTTTGTACATAAAACTCCAACACAGAACAACACAAAGACACAAAGACACCCCATAGATTGAACAAAACAAAACAACAACGGGGGTGGGGAATCCTCAATCAACGCTCATGCACATTACCAGTTTGTTGGGCCCGATAAAGTAACCAATCCTCAGATACCCATTCACCATACAAATCATTAAATGGCGCCCAAAGAGCTAGATATCCATCTTCTTTGCCCTGCCTCATAAACATCACCCGCTCAAAGTCTGATAATATTAATACATCATTATTCTCCACTCTAGGTTTTTTCCTCGTCTTCCACACCATCAACACTTGCTTTACCGCAAATACAAGCGCTTTATCAATCCACTGCCCATATCTACGAGCAACCGCGCATCGTCCCTTTCCTAATAAAGCAAAACCTGCATAGGCGCCCTGGGAATACTTATGCACAAAATCACATCCAATATTCCCACCCAGAAGTCTAACAATACCCCAACATATGAATCAGTGTCCCTTGCTCCTTCCCACATCCCCAACACAAATTATCATCAGCTAGTCATAATTTACACATTCGTAATGGAGTGCAATACAGATGTCCCAATATTTTCAAATGAATTAATCGCAATTTGAGATCTAACTTACTCCTATAACCCACACCCCACATAGTTTCCCACTCCTTCTCCGTAATTTCACGTTCCAACTCCTGTTTTCACTTCTCCAGCACTTTCTTCCCAGAATCAGCAACCGCAGAACATACTGGCATCAAGTTAATATAAGTGCTTACCATCCGTGGCGACGACATGAGAATCTTACTACCCGACGACTCCTCCTCCAATGGCCTTGCCAATACTGCCAACCTCTCACTCAATAATGCTTTCAACGTCACAAATCTACTAATTTCCCTCCTGGCTAAATGAAACGTCCTTTGCAACTCCTCAAATGTTAATAAATGACCATCCCGTACCATATCCCCGATACACAAAATCCCTTTCAAGACCCAACTCCTCCAGTATAAAGGTTTATTGGCAATTTGCAAGCTCGGATTAAGCCGAATAGAGGCTCCGTAATGAAGATACATATTCCCCTGAAAAATACTCAACCACCAAATCAAAATTTCCCTAGTTACAGTAACAGTCGGCAGCTTACTATCTCTCCCAGGTAGTTTCCCCATAGAAGTAATAGCATGCAACTGAAAACCATTAATTTTACACCTTTCATTTAGCACCCAAAAGGGATCTGGCCCACTCCCCAATGAAAAATAGTGCACTGCCTTTTTCAAAATAAACCCTTTATAGTAATGCTCCAAGTCAGGGTACCCAAAACCTCTGCATTTAGTACTACGCATCAAAATAAACTTCGGAATCTTTGGTCTCTTCTTTCCCCCCCCGCCCCCCCACAGACATTTTTGAAAAACTCGATCAATACTAGCTAGCATCTTCTTCAAAAATTTCAAAGGTAAAGACTGCACGACATAAAGTAGCTTTGGTAAAACAGTCATCTTAATTGCATTGATTTTTGCCCAGATCCCCATCAGTAAGCGCTTCCACCTCCCAATATCCTTCCTTAAGGTAGTTACTACATTCTCCACATTGAATTGCAACATTTTTTTTAACATCCCTCGTCAGGTAAACACCCAAATATTTCACATGAGTCTCAGCCCATCGACAATTCCAATCCAGAAAATAACCTCGCACACAAGTCCTGGCAATCGGAAACACCTCAGTGTTATCCCAATTAATCTTAGGCCCCGATAACTTACCCACTCTATCAAAGATATTTTTTAGAACTACACTACCCTGTTCAGGATTCCCGAGAATCACCACCATGTCATCTGCATATGAAAGAACTTTAACTTCAATATGACCAAACTTTAGAGCTCTAATACCTTGCTCCCCACGCATATATGCCAACAATGGCTCCAAAGCGAGATTGAACAAGTAGGGCGATGAAGGGCATCCCTGTATTGTCGACCCGAGTCAGCCCAAAGTCCTCAGACAACACATTTTTCACCCAGATCCTTGCCTTAGCACTACCCTGAAGACAACTGATTATCCCCAGAAACCTACTCCCAAACCCCATCCTTTCCATTGCAAACTTCAAATACCTCCAACTCACCCTATCAAACACCTCCTCCGCATCCATAAAAAACAATGTTGTATCCAATAATTCCTTCTGCTGCAAACACATTATGTCAACCAAAGTTCTAATGTTATCATACCCAAACCGGTTTTTCATAAACCCCACCTGAGATTCATGAATCAACTTCCCTATACATGATTCCAACCTATTCCCCATAACCTTTGTGAATATCTTCACATCCAAGTTCAGCAATGAAATGGGTCTATAATTACTACAATTCTTACGATCCTTCCCCTCTTTCGGTATCAAGTCATCGCCTCACACATTGATTGACACAAATCACCTTCACGCACAAACATATTAAACAACCTACATAAAATAGGAGCTAAATAAGTTTTATATTTCCTGTAAAACTCCACAGGAACACCATCCATTCCTGGAGACTTATCTACTCCAAGCTGTTCAATAGCCAGCAAAACCTCATCTACCTCAATTTCCATTTCTAATTCCCCGCTTTCTTCCAATGTCAATTTAGGAATATCTAAATTCACAAAGAAATCCTCCAATTCCACCCGAGAAGGAAACACATCCTCCGAATACAATTTCTCATAAAATCTCTTAAAACATTCACAAATATCAATATTTTTCACCACCACATCCCCATGTTCATTCCCAATACTGTGAACAAACGGTTTCTCTGTCATTCCACTCAATCTACTAGCAGGTAGTTTCCCACTCCTATCCCCATACTCCCAAAAATGTAGTAATGTAGATGGTTTTTTTGACTAACCACATTGCATCTTTTCATTTGTTTAGGACTTTTTCTGTATCAGTACAGTTTATTCATTAGTTGTTACTGCAGTGTCATCGATTGGGTGTAACCACTGTCATAGAAGAGGCCCCCATGTCCCCCATGGTGTGGGGGTTCCCAAGGCAGGGAAGGGGGGCCTTGCTTGCCTTGCCTGTCTTATCAAGTTGGTCTCTGTGCTCATAATACACCTTTAGCCACACAATTCATCCAGACCCTTACACTGCTCTTGATGATTTGCCCGTGCAGCTTCATGAAATTATTTACAATGGCAATGCTGACATATATTGTGGGTGCAGCTACATGAAAGTGACTTACAATGGTAATGCTGGCATATGCTGTGGGCACAGGCATCATGTAAAATGCTCCTGTGTACTGTTGGTGACATATTTACATGATATTTTCATGCGCTATCCTAGAGAGAAAATTGGGAATTGTGTAGATGTGTGCCTATTTTTCCTGAAGATTTGTCCATAAAATTTACCATTTGAACAGCAGTTTGTGCTCCTCCACTAAAACTATTCATCTGTCACCATTGGACTTCAATCATTTACAATGCTTGTGCTCCTTCAGGAGCTTCCCATGCTGTGGCACCAAAAGCTGTCTCTGACACTAGCATGCACATAATGTTACTGATCATGCACAGTAGTGGCTGATACATTGGGGTGCCATGTTCCACCCCTTTGATTCAACACTAAGTGAAAGATGTGAGGTTTGATTAAAAAATGTAATTACATCTTTCACGAACTGCAGACTGCCCCTGCAGCAGTATGATTATTAGGTGCTGTGCACGTGGCCTGGAAGTCTAGCTCGACCCAGGCAGTGTCTCTCCCAGCCATGCTGTATGTCAATTTTAAATGTCCCAGCACCTATCAGTTATCATAAAAACGAGGCTGCGTCTTGTGCTTTTCACATTCATGGATCTTCATTGCACTTTCCCCAGCTTTCTTGTTGCAGTACTTTCACATGCATGCAAATGGTAGTCAGACAGAACTTTGGAAGGTATTCTCAGCAGCTTCCATGGGTGGATGAATGGAGTCATGACAATGTATCCTATTAAGGTATGGGAAATGCAAGGGGTATCCCTGAAAGGGAAATCCATGAAAGGGAAAGGGGAATACCATGTCTCATCTGAGGATGTATCACACCTCGGATGGCCACCCCCTCATGAGATCCTCCCTCGTTTAGCCACCTCCAGGCTCAGGATCAGGTAGCGGCTGCCATTCCCTGGCCGCTGGGAAAGGAGTGATGGCATTATCAAATTCATCACACAACCTTAACCTCATACTCCAACCCCACCCCACTTTACCCCACCAACCCTGCCACAGGCAACTTTACTCCCACCTAATCTACCACATCCCATTCTACACCCACATGCCTTACCCCACCCTACGCCTACTCTCACTTCACTCTACAAATACCCCACTCTACCCCCAACTACTCTACCACAGATCTCTAAGCTACCCCACCAGCTATACTTCACTAACCCCCACTTCCCGCACTCTATCCCCACCATCTCTAACCCTTCTCACTCTATCCATACCCCCGCCCAAGTCTTACCTACCCAGCTCTACTCTACGTCTGCCAACCTATTTAATTCCCCTCTACCCCTACTGACCAAGCTAACTCAACCCACTCAATACAGAAACCACACTTTCCACCCTTCCCCACCCCCACCCACAACCCTCTCTACACTCACCCCTGTCTAACTCACCAGCCCAACCTCATCATTCTCTCCACTCTACCTAGCACTCTACCTCACCCCTCTCTAACAAACCAACCCACCCTTGTTCACTCTTCTCTACCTCCCACCACACCCCTGATTCATTACCCCACTGTAACCTCAATCACTTTTCCTCACCCCTATCTACTCCCACACACTCTGCGCTCACTGGATTATAAACCACCCACAATACCTCAACACACTATACCCACCCAACCTATTTTCAGACCACCATACCCATCCAGCCACTCAACTTGACGCTCTAAACCTTCCTCCACGTTACATCTCACGCACCACTATCATTACCCATCCTCCATGTTGTCCAATTCTACTGCACAACCCACCTACCTTAGCACATTCTACCTCACCCGCACTACTCCCACCACACATTACCACCACATTCCCTAAATAAATTATCATCCTACAATATCCACCCTACCACCACCCACCCTATCTCAACCCCTCCCTACTCACAACCACCCACCCTGGCTCGCCTATATGGCCAAGGGTCACCCCAATTCACCCTTGTCCAGATATGCCTACCATGATCACCCCTGCCCATTACCTTCTACCTTAGCTCACCACTGCTGTTGCCCACTTCACTCAACCCTAACCCACCACGCTTGCTCAATCTAAAAAGCACAATGCTTACTTTAAAAGATCCAAACATCTCTACGAGTTAGTGAGGGCTGACAAGTGACACAAGTAATGCTCATAAGGACTGCCATACACTGCAATGAAGCAAAGTCTTTTGACTATGTCTATCACTAGTGTTACCTATCTGCAAACACTATTTTTCAGAAATGTTTGGAAGTACTGGGTAAGTAGAGCCCAGGTTTCTACTGCATAAATTACCTATAAATGTAAAATGCAATAAATAACTGCAAACGCCAAAACTGTCGGCTTTGCCAATGCTGCTTTTAATTTTGCTAAAAATGTTATTTCAGGCAGCACCTTAATCAGGCAGTCATTGGCCACTTTTTGACTTTGATTGGGCCATACATTTAGAGCCTTAAGTGTTAAAGCATAGAAATGACCCAGTGTATCAGGCCTGGACAGAAGGGTGTTTAAGTGCTCAGTGAACCAACATTAAATAGAGGTGTCTGCTACAAGGTGTAAAGCCATTACAATATTCAAAGCGTTAGTATCAAACTATGAAACATCAGAAATAGTCCTACAGCTTCTTCTTTTACCCAAGTTCTGTTATGAAATGCCTTGAAAAGTTCACGTCACACTGTCTCCCTCCGTTTAACACCATTCACCATTAATGAGCATCGTACTTATTGAGCAGGAAGCTATGTATTTTAGACTGATCAGATTACACTGATAGGTTTGCAGACTACTTCCCATTTATAGTTATCCACTCATCTATCCACCCATACAGCTATATATGCATCCACTCATCCACACAAACATACCCATCCCTTCCTCTTTCAACCTGGATGGGCACTAAGTGAAAACATGATCGAAAACTAAAAAGATCGATTTAGAATGGCCGCTCTGTGACCGCACAAAACGGTCATTCTAAATCAAACGAATGTGCACAGAGGCTGACTGGAGAGTGTCTGTGTGTGTGTGTGTTTGTCTGCGTGAATGTGTGTATGGATGTGTGTGTGTGTGTGGACTTGGTGTGTGTTGTGCTGGGAAGGGGGTGGTAGGTGGGGAAAGGGAGAGTTGGGGGATGAACCCCCCCTTTGTTACATAACGCCCGACAGGCGAAGGTGGGGGTGTGCAAAGGATCACCTTGGGAGTTGGGGGGTGGGGGAGCGGGGCCACATTTTAAAGCAGACACAAAAAAGGCCAAAAATATAGTTTTTTTTTGTGTTGGTCTTTAAAATGCGGTAATATAACATGTCTGTCTGAAATTATGTTATTGCTTTGCTTTGCTTGCAGCTTTGTATAGTTCCCCACAGCCCTTTGAGATTCAGGTGCTCTTTAAATAGCAATGTACTTCCATAAATGAAGACTAGCGGTTTTCATTACTTCTGATATACAACCACTCCAGAAAGCTATTATTAAAAGGTTAGCCAGGTATAGAGCTTCCCAAATCGCCATGTTTCGTAGCTATGAATCGATTTTGAAGCACATTCGCTTCTGTTGCAAGCCCATTTTCTCTACTTTGGCTGGCTGGCTTACTGAGGGGAACTTCAGTGCTAACTTTTCACTTGTGTTTATGTTGTTGGCTTGCGGCCTGATAATGTCCCTCTTTGCGCTTTAGTCCTATGAGGTGGTTTTAAGCAATAAGCCCAGAGCTGGGGGAGGGGGGGGCATTACTGCTTCCGTTAATGCCCCGGAGCCCACAGGCCCGAGTGAAGTGAGGGCCATAACGCAACCCTGAGGCATTACACAAAGCAGCAGTAATGCCCGCCAGCAAAGGGCGTATTGCTATTAGTAATCAGGCCCGTAAAACCAGGGTACTAACAGAGTCTTTTTTTAAGTTGTGAGATGCTGTCAACATTTTGCAACTGAAAAACAAAGAAAATATAGATGGCCGGCATGGAACATGGAGAAGGGACTATACGTAGTCGCTTCTCCCTTTGCATGGCAGCGATTCAAACACAAAGAAAAAAGTAAATACAGAAGATGGCCGCAATGGAACGAGGTTAAGGGTCTACACAGAGTCTTCTCCCTTTCCATAGCTAGAAGACCCAGAAATGGAAGGAACATCGAGGAACAACTGAAGGTAAGGCTTTGTCGGGCTGGTAACGACCCGGCGAGGTCCTATGAGATTCCCCTTTCAAACAGTCTATCTTAGACCGGGACACATCTGGCCTCCTGATATAGCAGTCCCGAATAATTATTAGGGAGTTTCCCTGTGGAATAATTTTAAAAGTAATCCTGAATCAAAAACCCATCCCAATGTAACTTGGCAGCTGGAGCACATTTCAAGCCTGTCTCGTAGTCAAACACTAAATGTTAGTAACTACCTATTATCCCTCTAAACCGCTTCTAGTCGACAATCACCTCATTGCAGGTCTAGCCACTCCAGGAGAATGGTATATTTCCAAGGCTATGGTCTACAAAACTGCCTTAATTCACATTTCCTGAATTCAGACCTTCCTTCCCTGCTGTCTGATTTTCACATCTACCAACACACCAGTTAGCAAATCAGGATGGTACTGTGGGGCATTGTCTACCGGTTTTATGAAACTGGAGCTACAAAATAGATTGTTCTGGTCACTTTGTAAAGAAACATGCCTTTTGCCATTTAGCTTTAGCACCCTCTGCTTGTAGCTAGTGAAAAAACAGATGAGAATGGAAATAAGGGCCATGGATGTCATTAGAAACCATCAGAGTCAGTTTCCTTTTCACTAATGTATATTTATATCAATGGATCATAAGGAGTATGCAAGCCAGAGCCCACAAACCCCTTTCCAAATCCTACCAACCTTTGGGCCTCTGCATTTAGGCAGTCAACCGAGAAGAACCAGAAACACACACACAGTGCTTACCTCTGCATATAGAGGCCAGGGATAATCACATTTTCCTTTATTAACTCTGTATATCCCACTTACCTGCCTTTTGTTACTATTCAACTTAATCTCCGCACACATTCCTAATCTTGAACTAGGCCACCTTCTGGAGTCCCAGAATTACTATTCAGGAACGTACCCGCTGTACCATAAAAAGACACTGTAGGTATTTTAAGCCTATCTATCTGCCAGGTTTGCCCAAATATACTCTCAAGACCCTCTCACACCCAACACGACTACATTTCCAAGCTACAATTCTTCTAAAATTAACTTCGAATCCCAATGCATACATTAACTAAAAACGCACCAATTTCTGTGTTGCATCTCTCTAGAACATAGTCTATATAGAGTGACTAAAATACATCCAAATTAATACAAAGCATATCCACACTGCTGACTCCCTTCCTGTAAGTGCAACCTTCTTCCTGCTTCTCCTTCTTCTTGCTTCACTCTTGCGCTCCTTCCCAGGAGACTAAGGTCTGGTTTCTCCAGGCAGGAGCATAATACGCCAAAGACAAGATTCTGGTACTTTAAAACTACTATGGTGTTGTTTCTGTGCAGTACAAAAACATGGTAACATATCATAACATAACATTATGTCTCTCCACTAGCTGCTCTTGAATTCAGGAATTAAAAAATGCCTTGCCATAGTAATGCAGACATGAACACATTAACACCAGAGTGTCTCTACAAGCCTGTCCATCTCTGGAAGCCAGCAGGAGACAATGGGGCACATTTTCAAATACTCTGGAACAAAAAAGACGGTTATGCCAAGTTGGAATGTTTTTTTTAATGCTCCACAATATTTTCTATATTTTTGCAGGCAGAGCGGGGGCAGAACACAGGTTGACAATTAATTTTATTTGTTGTATATTCATAATGCGCCTATACACAATGGGCCTGATTCATGGAAAAGTGTGCATTATTCCTGCAAAGGCCGCGTGCTGAGAATGACAATGAGCGAGCCTGCGCGCAGAACAAAAAATGCGTGCCCCACATATTCATGAAATTTACTGTGCAAAGTAACTGTATACACAGTTTGTGTCCCGAACGCCCCCAACAAGCCCACACACAAAGGAAAAACAGCCAGAGCAGCTACCTTTGTGGGCTCCCCTGGGCATGAATACACAGACCTTTCAAACAGTGCATGGGATCCTCGGCAAGCGGGCCTGCATCTCGTGGACCCTGTGCGTGGGTCCCCTGTAACTGTTCCTGGCACCCCGACAGCATGCGTACAATGTATCATAACTCGGGTAAAACTCAGAAAATCTGTGTGCGAACCTCGGCAAAGCATTTCTGCACCACACTACACTGTGTACGTGCGCCGTTAAGTCCAATCAGATCCCTAGCTGCATACATGCATCCCTAAATCCAACATGCAAACCCACCTCTGTGCTGCAGTTCCTATGCGCAACTGTTCTTATGCCTGCCTTTGGCTGGCGGAGAGATGGAGGGGTTTGTGTGGGCATTTGGCAGGTGAGAGGTTGCCCAATCACATCCATGAATATGCTCTGTCAAGCGCATTTGTGGGTATACGATGGACTGCCTGCGGCCCATCCCTTATAACACCCACTTTTTCCCTTGTTCGTCCTCATTTTCCCAGTTCTGCCCCCTACTCCGCCCTCTGCACAGGTCTCACCCACACTCTACATGGTGTCTCGCACAAGGCACTTCACTGCTCGCAGAGATATGTCAAGCCTGTTGAAAGTCCCCGAAAGTTACGAAAAAATGCTGCACTGTCGATTCCAAGAACCATCGAATATGGTTTTGCATGCAGAATGGCACACAAATCCCTGATTTTCCATGCAAATAATTCCATGAATCGGGCCCAATGTGTTTCAAGGCACAACAAGACAAGAAGGGGGACAGGGATGACAAAAACAAACAGTCCTACTAGGCCTTGTGATATTCAGATCGTGCATGTGCAGTAACAAGATGCGCGGGGGAGATGCAAGGGGGGAAGTGCCGGTCAGGGTGGAAGGGCGGGCACATGGGTTAAGCGAGTGCCAATGGAGGCCAGTGCCAGGGGATGCAGAGAGTGCAGGGGAAAGAAGGCCTATGTGCTAAGTGTGAGGAACGGGGCTGGAGGGGCCCAGGGGTGCAGGCCCAGCCACTCAGCCAGGCTAGTGAAGGGGGTGGGAGCCCAGGAGCACAGGTGGGGGGGATTGATGCAGACCAAGTGCAGGTGGAGAGTGGTCGAGAAAGGCCTGGTACTTTGTGAGTATCTGTAGGAATCAGGCAGCCAGTCAAGAGGCAGAGGGGAGCATTAGTGGGGGAGAGGGAAGGAGGAAGAGAAAAGGAGGCTCTTGAGAAGCTTCTAGAACTTAATGAGATCCGGCTCAAGTCTGAGAGGGGCAAGGAGGCCATTCCAGAGGGAGGCACCTGTGGAGGAGAGAGATCTAACCCCTACTCTCTGCTTGGAAAAGCATCTGATCTGCAGAGAGTTGGAGCTAGAAGACCAAAGGGCTCTAGCAAGGAGGAATTCAGGGAGAGAGATTTTGGTTGTATTGGGGTCCAAAGCCCCAGAAAGTCTTGTGTATGATGCAGATGGTCTTGAACCTGATCCTTGCAGCAATTCGAGAGCCAGTGGAGAGATTTTAGGGCTAAAGAGATGTAGTCCGTGAGCCTGAGGGGTATCAGGTAATAAAATTGCGGCAAAAATGTTGCTGGTAAAAATACATTGCAGCAAAAATGCCATGGTTTAACCTGGTAAAGGTGTGCCCCATTATACCATTTAAGGGGAGCGGGGGCTGTGGGGGTGTCCCCCGCTCCCCTTAAATGGTATAATGGGTCCAAGGGTTGCAGGGGTGTCCCCCACATCCTTTACATGATTGTGGCAGCAAAACTACAGCATTTTTGCTGCGATATTTTGTATTAACAGCCATTTTTGCAGCGATTTTAAGACATGGAACCGCCTGAGGCCAAGGATTAGTCTTGCAGTCCTATTGTAGATTAGTTGAAGGTGGCGAAGTGAGGAGTTAGGTAGATTGAGGAAGAAGCAGTTGCAGTAGTTCAGCCTGGAGAGGACCAGAACTATGGAGACATTGGGCCTCATTACAGGTCGGGCGGTCCGGAAATAACAGTGGCGGTAAACCCGCCGCCACTGTTAATTCCGGACTGCCCAATCCCGAGTCCTGCAGGTGGGAGGTGGCGTTCCCGCCAGGTCTGACCTGGCGGGTTTACCACCGCCCGCCTGCAGGTGGACGAGGAAACACCGGCACCATCACGAGATGGTGCCGGTGTTTCCATGATCCCCATTCCCATTGAGTCCTGTAGGACTCAATGGGAATGGGGATTTACAACATTCCGCCTCCGGAATTCCCGGGACACCGGGGTTGTAATGCCCTGGTAATTCCGGGAATCACGGAGGCGGAATGGTAATACGAGTTCGTCGGTAACCAGGCAGTTTTACCGCCTCGATTACCGCCAGACTCGTAATGAGGCCCATTGTGTTTCTGGGGGAAGGAGAGGAAAGGGAAAATGCCTCACAGCCATGTTCCCTGTGAGGTCTTGCTCCCCTTGTAACAATCACATGGCTTTATGATGCCATGGCCCTGATTTACAAAAATGTTTTAAAACGACTCAATTCCATTAGAAAACGTTTGTAAATCAGACACGTGTCATTTTCATGCTGTCATAAAAACTATGGGTTATTATGGATGCTGGTGGATTCCATAGGAATTTCATGAAAAATCTGTCTGTCATGCGTAAATGTCAGCCAGCATTTGCACTTCATGCTAACAGAGTTGTGACGCCATTTCATCAGTTTTAACAATATTTTTGCACTTCATCTTGCACATATTGAGAACTGCACTGTGGGGACCAAGTTCATGGTACTTGCGAACATTGGCAATCTACTTTGTGCAATTAGCACTTTTGAGGAAAGGAGTCAGCTGTGTTCCCAAACTCCACATGCCACAAAACAATATTGCCTCCCCCACAGCACCTCAAACTACCACCCTAAACTATAACATTTTCTCTCAGTAGTGTTTAAGCAAGACAATACATTGGGCCTCATTACGACGAGCACCATGGTCCATGCCGGTAACTTACCGACTCCGCCATGGAGAAAGGGGGAATTACCACCCCATTCCAAGGTTGGCGGGGCGGTAATTCCCCCTTCCTCCATGGCCCTTCCCCATTCCCATTTCTGCCCCATAGGGCTCAATGGGAATGGGTAAGGCGCTAAGTACTGAAAATTGCGGTACCGTACTTTGCACCAAGGTCCCTTTGCGGGTCCCTACTTTTACGGCTGGTGTAGACCAGCCGTTAAGGTTGGATCCCGCAAAGGGACCTCGTAATCAGGCACTAATGGGTTAACGGCGCCGCAGCCTTTTATGGCGCTGTTAACCCATTAGCGCAAGGGTCGTAATGAGGCCCATTGTTAGCTTTCGAATTCTGGGCTTTTTCCAAAGAATTGAAAATGTGATAATGGTCTTGAATTGCACTACAAGAAGATCGAAAACTCAGAGTGGATGTTTTCTCTAAATATGACTACTAATATATGTCATGCAGCGCATGTGCTCTCAGCCCGTTCTGTGAATAACTCTCCCTCCATCTGGACCCAAACAACTTTGTAAACAAATGTATAACGCCAAACTGCGTCACAACTTACATTAATATCCAGTACCACGAAAGGGCATAGTCTTCGAACACTTTCATTCCAATCGATCTGGCATCTAGAACATTGTTGATACCACTTTAAGAAAAAATAGGGAGAGATTAGGACCAACGTCCTGAAATGTGCATTGCAACACAGGCATTTTATGGGCATGCGCAGAACAGTTTTAGTGAAGCTTTTCTTGAAATAGTCTCAGGGTTACTTTCGTTTTCACTCATTGCACGGAAAAGTCAAACTGCAGGAGCTCTAGTTGTACACAGAAAATGCATCCATTAAAGTTATGTCAAGCAAAGACAACTATGAGGGGTGTGACGAAAAATGCTCCTTAATTAGACATGCAGATACATCGTGTGTATCTTGCAACAAAGCAAAATGAAGCATCACTGTTCATTTTGTTTTTGAGCACAAACCAATGCTCTCGTCACATCTGGGAACATTTTGAAGCAGAGAAACACATCTTCTTATAGTGATTAGTAGATGCCAAAAGCAAAGGTAAAAAACTTTTTTTGTCAAAATAGTCTTACCAACTATTTCATCAAATTCACTGAATTTTAGTGTCTAAAGATGCGTGTGACCTAGGATGTACAAAATAACACAGACAAGTTCATCTCCAGAACAGAGCAATAACATTTCTTTTGGAATTGTGTTTACATGATTTAAAATGTGTATTTCTCAATGTGATTTGCTAATGTATATGGCTATATTTAGCGTAAAAAAAGACTGCAACTAACATACAATACGCACCATAGGAAACGAAATATGATAGGCTCTTAAAATTTAGAATTAACTGACAATACAAGAAATGTAATGAAAAATGTTACTCAAGAATGTTTTTTAACTTTGAATTGAAGTGGGCTCGAAAAAGAAAAACTTTACTGTTTTCCAAATTCATGGTCTACTAGAGAGGGAGAGAGCACGTTGCAACTGTGCCACTGGGCAGATATTGCTCTGTTCTAGCAGAACTTTGCCAAGCAGTTCCAGAAAACGGCCATTCATGTATACAAATGAACTTGAAACCTTTCCGTTGAATGTTGCATTGAAGTAAGATGTCTAGAAAATAAAATATGTGTTGGTGAGACACCAGTTACAATATCCCACAAGCATTTGGAACACGGTGCTCAGAGTGCAGAAAACAGAACATTTTGAATACAGGACCAACAATGGACACGGGCTGCTTTTTTCATGTTATTCTACTTTGGTTGTAAACATTTCGAGGGTGATTTTCTTTAAGTGCAAATTGCATGCAGGGGACCACCAATGTTTGCAATTACATGCTGTTGGGCTCCCTGCATGTCATTTTAAATATTTGCAAATCAGGATATAAAAGGAAAGAGTAAAAACAGGTGGCATTGCCTTTATTTTTATTTATTTTTATTTTTTACATTTATAAAGCACACAAACAGCCCTCTGGCATCGTGGCGCTTGTTACAAGAACACTTTCTTAGTTACATTGGATACAGTGATAAGAGCTTAGTAGTTCAGGACATGTAAGGGGAAAGCTTGCCCGCATGTTGCAAGGGCGGCTACATCATCACATGTGGTTACAATTGGGCGACCAGGGGGGGACACAGACATCCTCACGGGCAACCAGAGGGGGGGGGCTGGGGGCACAGACATCCTCACGGGCAACCTTCACGGGGGTTGGGAGCACAGACATCATCACTGCAGACCAGGGGGGGGGGGCGGGCTGGCAGCACAGGCACTTAACTTTACTCTTAACTTTTTTAGCCGCCTTGTACATAAATAAATACCACCTGCAAAAATTGCGCATTGCAGGCAGCATTTAATAATGAGTTCCTTAGGAACCTGGCAGCCCTGTAGCACGGCTAAATGCAGGCAGATTCCCTAGGCATTGGTGTAAAAAAGTGCACTTACAAGATGGAGCAGGTCAGCACGTTGGGGTTCTTAACTCCGCTCTGTGCCCTTCTCCGCATTGCCAGCTCTTGGAAATAGGCAGAGCGGGGAGAGGCGGCATACAAGCATTACGCCTTGCTTTTACTCATCCATTTCCCAGCACTGCCCATTGTAAAATGACCCCCTTTCCTATCCCCATTTTAGGGGTATTTTTGATATGTTTTTAGACCTCGTTAAGGAAAAGTCAGTACAGTTCTGCCCATTCAGCAAGTCCAGAGGGAGCAGAAGGTGGGCCACCCCTCTCTGCGTGTGGAGGGCTGCATGCAAAGGCCCGTGTCACAGCTGTAAAAACAAAATTCTACTGCAGGATCGCAAAATAAATGTTTAACAACAACCAACGGATATACAAGTGGATGGGAAGGTGCACTGGCAGTACCGGGATATGAGGGGGTGAGGGGTGCGAAGGACTAAAGGACTATGACCTTCCAGGACAGAGGCATTGACTCATTGACTGGAGAGACGGCCCAGGACACCCGTTTCACTCCTGCAGACATTGAGTCATTTGTTGCCTGATTTTTAGCAGAAATGATCGTTCACCCACTTGAGGGTTACTTCATTTGTCTCTAATAAAGTAAATATTTTGTGCACAATATATTTTCTACAACCCTTAATTACTTTTCTTATAGTAACTGGAAAATCATTTGTCAATGTTGTATACATTTCTCTGTCCCAATAATGTCTTCAAATACAAGTAAAATATTGAGTGGCATAATATAGAATAACATTGGACAAAATTCTTTATATAATCAGAAAGAATTTTACACGTATCTTGTGAAAAAATGGCTTCTGCTGCACAGGAGTACATGGACGAGTAAAGAAAAAATGCCTACTCAGCCCTCACACTTCTACAAAAAAAGAGTGAACGTAATCATAAAGCTAAAACAGGCACAGTTAAGAGATTTATCTCCTAGGACTTTTATGGTAATGCGGGCCGAGGAAAAGGTTGTACTCTCAAGAGGGGTGTGAATGTGAAGCAGCAGCAACCCAAACAGCAAAGTACAAGAGTCCAAAATAAAGGCATGTCAAATCAAGGTTCTATAAAAATATAGATATATACTTTAGTTAAACATAACATATGCAAAAACAACTGAATAGAAAATGCTGCAACACTCATCCCCTTCTGTAGATAGAACTCAGAATATGCAAAGATAGCCAAACACAACACTGGTTGATGAGATGGGTTGAAAGGCAATAAATACCACAATGTTTTTTAAAAAAAACATGTGTTCCGTGTAGAAAATGGATTAAAGTGACATAGCCAGCCTCTGAGGCTCAATGAATAGAGCCAGGGGCAGTTATTAGGGAACAATGCCTTTGCTTGGCGGTTCGACTATAGCCAACACAGCTTCGTAGTGCTGTGCTGGTGGTTCACTTCAGTCTTGAATGCAGCAGTTGTGGTAGGCCAGATGGGAGGCAGGTGGTCAAACTGAAGGATGCTGCAGTTCAAAGCATTACTAGAGTGATCTGCTTCGTGGAGATCACCAGGTTCAGTTTGATGGTTGAGGTTCAACAGCAGATGGGCAGATGCCAGGATGCGCAATAGGAGTTGGTTCGAAGCTGTGCTTGAAGGTCGCAGTTTGGGACGAACACCAGAGCCAATTCGAACATCGACTCGATCAGTGATGTAGGTGCAGCGATGCTTCTTTGTTCAAGATAAGAACACGACACACTTACACTTAAGCTGGCACGGTAAGGGTGCAAACCTGTTAGAAAATGTTGTTGGATAGTTAGAGGGTCCTGTTGGTTTGAACTGTGTTGAATGCACTAAAATCACAGCTTGCTGCGGTTTAATGGTGACAGTGCAGGAATCCCGGCTGTCTTGGCTTGCAGGAGCTGCGAGTCTCACTCCAGGTTCTCAGGGGCAAGAGTAGTTCTTTCCTTGTGCTCCCAAACATGGGGGAAGTTGGCACAAACCAGAGGGTGTTCTTCAGCACGGTGAGGCCCTGAGTACCAGTGTTGCTATCAAAGAGATAGGGCTTGCTCACTTCCAATGTGCCCTAGTGAAGGTATGCAGCATGGCATGAGGCTAGTCCTTGTGGGATGGGGATGCCCTTTGATTCCTACTTCCCATGCCAGCTCCTGCTGGGAGACTGGCTCACTGGAGAGGGGTGTTACCCAACCCCACAAAGGATCAAAAGGAGAGGCATAGACATCCAGTCTCCTGCCTTGTCACTTGGCAGGGCCAGGCTGTCTGACCAGAATACACATAAACCTTACACAGAGGAGCTGGCCCCACAGTGCTGACAGATGCTTGATATCAAATTGATGTGGCTGTAATAGCTATGAGAGATCCTAGCCACCATACCATAACTCAGCTGTGGCTTATATTTGTTTAACATGCTTTTAATTGCCACCAGGATAGTAACTCAAATAGTTATGTGGGTTTTGGAACAGTCTAAAATGCAGCCCGTGAGCTTCAGAGAGTTGGCTGTCACTGCAACTGCCAGAGGGAACCTGTGACCCCTGAGCCTGCTCTGCGCCATAGGAGAGCAGGTGCTGCAGATCAGGATACTGATCCGGCAGGCCACGGGAGTACACTATGGCAAGCAGCTTCTGAAAGGGGCACCCGCTTGGCAGGTCTCTCTTTCTGTGACTATTTACCAGCATTACTGTATAAGTTAATACAAATCCAAAAAGCTGGGGCTTCCACACCCTTGCCAGGCAGCAATTCTTTACATATCTCGAAGCATGAGGTGCTCAGAAGGCAACTGTTGTCTCCCCTTAATGAGTTGTCATAGACATCTAAGTTACTTGAGCAATGGTTGAAGAGGCATGAGAGCACTGAAGCCCATGCATATCAACCCACTGTGGACAAAATACCATGACAAGCCTTTTCTTCTAGGGGTATTTCATTGTTATATACAGTACAATGGGTGGCTACATATAGTCCTTTTTGTTTGTCAATTACTGCCACATCCACCTGACACCGCTACACCCACTGCTGCTGGGTACATCACTTCACACATGCTTTTACAAAAATGAAAAAAGCTTGCTAGAATTCCATCTGTCAGCATCTACTACTGTGAGAACTCTAATTGTTTCTGCAAGTGTGTGTTCCTGCTGTCACTTTATGGGGTTGTGAGGTTGTGAGGTTTCCAGAACTTTTTTTTTACTTATCTGCTTTTATTGAAAATGTTAACAATACAACAGCAAGTATAAGTGAAATATATTGGATGAGTAAAAACAACAAGAATTAAAATCAATGCAATTCTAATAAAGGTTATAGTTCAAACTGTTAACTATATGATGTGACATGCAATAAAAAGATATAGGGCCTCATTACAAGTGTGCCGGTCTGGAAACAACGGTGCCGGTAAGCCTACCGGCACTGTTGTGTCCGGACCGGCACACTATGCGTTTGCCTGCCAGAGCTGCTGTGCCCGAAATGGCAGACCCTGCCGGACACAGCGGCCATAGTAAGCAAGCCGTCACGGAAGCACTGGCACCATTATTAACAGTGCTGGTGCTTCCGTGGTCCCCACTCCCATGGAGTCCTATGTGACTCCATGGGAATGGGGATTAACAGAATTACTGGCACCTGAATTTGCAGCTGCCGGGGTTGTAATACCCCTGGTTTTACCGGGGAGACAGTGTCGTTAACTCTTTACGGGTCTGGCAGCAACCTGCCAGTATCACCGACAGGGTTACTGCCGAACCCGTAATGAGGCCCATAGTCATAATGTCCCTAATGAAAATCAATGCAGGAATTAGGACAGACAATGGGGGAGAAAGACGAGACAAACTAAGAAACAAACAGGGAAAGGCAGCAATAAATAAAGCAAGGGCAAATTACGTTAAGTAAATATTGAAGACATTACATTTGTTATAGCATTCAGGTAAACTCTTAGATGATAAAGCAAACATTGGCCCTCACTAGAACTCTGGCGGTAGCCGTGCCCTTATTAAGGGCACGGCTGCCACCAGAGTTGTTTTTTTTCTGGCACCCGCGAATGAGCAATAACCGGGTCATGCCGAGTTTGGCGGACCCGGTAATTGGCCATTCGCGGGTGCCGTTATGGCCGGCCTCCCGATCCCCATTCTGCCCATTAGGGCAATAGGAAGCATGGTTGCACCACCACCATTTATAACGGTGCTGGTGCAATCATGAGATCTGCTCGCGGGTGCCGGTATGCACGCCTGGTCAGACCATGAGTGCAGACCGGCACCGGCGAGCAGAACTCATAGTGCGGTGGAGAGGTAACAATGGCGCCGGTAGCACTACCGGCGCCGTTGTTGCCTTTCCGCCACACTCATAAAGAGGCCCATTGTTTCAATTCTGTGAAAGAAGCAAACAGAATTCAACCATAAATTGTAAGTTAATTTCTGTGCATTATTCCAGTTGGATACAATGAGGTGAAAAGCAACAGACACCAGAAAATTAAATATTTCAGGTGAGGAAATAGACGACATGTAAGGATTCATTAATACACCAATCATAACGTTACATAATGTGAGTGGTTCATGAAAAGAAAAAATGTTTTGTAAGCATTTCCATATTTGAGACCAAAAGGAAAACACAAATTTAGATTAAGTGAATAAAATAAGCGGGAGAGGATTTACAAGACCAACATACACTGAGGCATTTTAGCTAACCTGTGCAGTGTTAAGTATGCTCTAGGTAATATAAAATGGTGTGATTGTGTAATGCTTGCGGCGACAGAAGAGGTAAAGCATTGTTTCCAAATCGTAATACAAATTTCTTGAGATTTGGGAATTCCAATCAGATTCCCAAAGAGCATAGGGTTTAGAAAAGGTATCATTGGATTGATTCAGAATGGAATGATATGATATGATCAATGATAAGTCATTTATAACGCGCCTGTACACAAGTGTTTCTAGGTGCGACAAGACAAGGGAGGGAAGACAAACGATCTTACTAGGCCATGTGTCATTCAGATCATGCAAGTGTGAGAACGAGAAGTGCAAGGTGAAAGGGGAGAAGTGGCAGGGAGAGGGAGGGCGACAGCAGGGCAGCAATGCTCTGAGTAAGTGCAGCACTGGGCACTGCAGCTCTGGGTAAGTGCAAAGGAGGCAAGGGACTGTAGAGGTTACAGTCACAGCCCTTAAGTGCTTGGAAAGCCCAGAGGCAGTGCAGTGGTGACAGATCAAGGGAGAGCCTGGTACCCAATGAGACTCTGAGGGTAGTCAAGCAACCAGTCGGTGTGGCAGAAGGTAGATCAGGTAGGTCAGCAGTGGAGAGAGAGAAAGCAGAAGAGAAGGGGAAAGTTTTGAGCTGCTTCCGGAACTTCCAGTTGGTCTGGCTCAAGTTTGAGAGGGACAGGGAGGCCATTCCAGAAGGAGATCCCTCCAGAGCAGAGATCTACCCCCCACTCTCTGCCTGGAGAAGCGTCTGTCCCTTAGAGAGTTAGAGGTAGTTGAGTGAAGGGCTCGAGAAGGCAGGTATTTAGGAAGAGAGCATTGGATGTAGTGTGGGCCTGACTCTAGAAAGCCTTGTGGACAATTCAAAGGGTCATGAACTTGATCCTTCCAGCCACCGGGAGCCAGTGGAGAGATTTCAGGACTGGAGATATACGGTCCCTGGGTTTGAGTCTAAGGATAAGTATTGCAGTCCTGTTCTGGATTAGTTGCAGTGGGCAGAGAGTAGTGGAAGGCAGATTGAGAATGAGGCTGTTGCAGTAGTCCAGCCTAGAGAGAACCAGGGATCTGGAGACAGTGAGCTTCTGGGGCAAGGTGAGAAAGGGAAGAGTACCTTTGAGTAGATGCAGCTTGTAGTGTGACATCTTGGCGATGTGTGCGATGTGAGGAAAGAAAGATAGAGTGGAGTCTAAGATGACCCCAAGGTTTTTTGCCTCACAGGACGGCGAAGGAAGAGGGCCCATGGAGGGTGGCCAGAGTGAGAGAGGGAAAGCGGGAGCAGGAGTCTCAATGAGAAGGTTCTCCATTTTACTGACAAATAGAATCTGGATGCTTTTATAGAGTGAAAATCTGATATAAATTCAATACATTTTGAAGGAGCTTTTTGGGTGTAATGAGGGATAGATTTGTAAGAGTAGTATAACATTTGAAGTCTGATTCATCTAAATTAAAAAAAGTGCACATTTCAGGAAAAGGTATGGGTATGTTATTATTGAATATATGTGTGACTAGAAAGATTCCTGCAGAATGCAATTTTTGTAAGATGTCAGTCTTGGGTTTAAATGGGAAAGCTTTATTAAACCACAAAAAGGTGTCTTGGGTAATGGAAGAGGATTGAATTAAGCATTTCCATGACTGTTCGAAGGAATAAAGGAGTGGTTGCTTTTTAATACCAGGCCAAGAAGAGGTTTTAAGAAAGTGAGAAAGGGATAAATGAGCAATATATTTAGATTCGAAAATAATCCAAGAGTGGTGAATTGAGGTTCACAAGTTGAGAATAGAACAATTCGTTGCAAAAAAAAAGGATTAATGATATTTAAGAAAGTCTGGGAAATTCACTCCGCCAGAAGATTTAAAAGATTTGTGTTTGTTGATAGCTAGTTTAGAAGTTTTATTATTCCAAAGGAAATGTTGTCCCTTTTTTAAAAGAAATATATAGGGAGTAATAGCGGTATCATGGACAGAAAATAAAGACAAATAGGTCAGAGAGTCATCTTGATAGAGTCTAGTCTTCCACACAAAGAGAGAAACAGGGGAACCATTGATTGATGGAAGATTCAGTAATTGCATTCTGAATTAAATTCAAGGTAGATGTGATGTCTTTAGCAATAGGGATTCCTAAGTATTTAATAGAATCAGTGCACGATTTCATACCAAAAAGAGGAATGTCAGACCTAACACAAGAATTAGTAAGGGGTAGAATTTCTGATTTGTCATAATTTCATTTGTATCCTGAAACGCTGAGGAATCGTTCAAAGGTAGACATGAGTGCCAGAAGAGAAGAGCTTGAATCTGAAATATAAAGTAAGATATCATCAGCATAAGCACAACATGTAATAGAGAAATCTTTCATAACAATTCCTTTAATGATATTATTGACAGTTATGTTTTGAAGAACCGGTTCTTAAGCTAACACAAAAATAAGTGGAGACAAAGGGAGATGAGTTTGATAAAGGTGGGGCTAAATCCATGCCACAAAAGGGATTGAAAAAGGAAGGGCCATGAAACTCTGTAAAAAGCTTTCTCAGCATCTAATGCGAGAAGGATGAGTGAATCAGATGAATTTTGAGCATAAAGAGGGTGATAAAAAAAGAATTCTAGTATTGGAAGAAGCATATCTTCCTTTAATGAAGCAAATTTGATTAACATTAATTAAATTATGCATTATACCATCAAGACGACTAGCAATGATGTTTGCAAATATTTTTGCATCAGAATTAATTAATGAGATGGGGTGGTAATTTTTGACTCATTAAGAGTCTTTGGGCCTCATCACGACCCATGCGGTAAGTTACCGCCTGGGCCGTGACTTTACCACCATGGCGTAAACTACGTTTACGCCATGGTGGTTGGCGGACTTACCGCCCCATTCCGACCTTGGCGGGGCGGTAAGTCCCCAATCCCCATTTACCCTTCCCCATTCCCATTTTTGCCCCATAGGGCATAATGGGAGTGGGGAAGGCGTTAATTACGCCACCGTAAATTACGGTGGCGTAATTAACTCCATGGTCCCTTAGCGCCATGGATTTTAACACCTGCTAAAAGCAGGTGTTAAGTCCGCCATGGCGCTAAGGGACCTCGTACTCAGGCGGTAAGGGTCGGCGCTGTTTACGGCGCCGTAAACCCCTTACCGCCTGGGTCGTAATGAGGCCCTTTATCTGGTTTGTGGAATACAATAAGGAGAGCTTCACCAAATGATCCAGTGATGGATCCTAGAGTAAAGAAGTGGTTATAAAGTTCAAGGAGGTTAGGCGAAAGTAGGGTGGAAAATGAACGATACAAAACCATGGAAAAACCATCCGGTTCAGGCTTTGTCAATTTTCAGATCTAAGATGGCTTTATGTACTTCTTGTAATGAGAATATAATTGGGAATACAATTCAAAGAAAGAATCACTAATTTGTTGTGATTTTGAGACTATTACACCTTGTTGATTCATGATAGAGGTTACATTATTTTTTCTTTTCTTCTTTTAAGATAAGCAGTCAACAGTTTACCCTATTTATTGGATCCACCATAGAATGTAGCCATTATTCTCAACAGAGAAGAGCTGGCTTTATTAGTATTATATGTATTAAATGCAATGCAATTTGCAAGAAGGGCTTTGAAGGAGTCTTCAGTAGGATTCTTAAAATAAGCCAATTCTAAAGCTTTTATGGAGCGCAGCAGTCCTTGGGAATATTGTTCTTTTTCTTTTTTTTTACATGTGGTAGAACAAATGACTTAACCATGCAATGTAGCTTTAAAGACGTCCTGATTAGTGGATTCTTAAAGGTGAGGAATTCAGTGAAAAAAGAATTCAGTTGTTGGTTGAAATCGGGATCGTTTAGCGAAAAGGAATTGAATCTCCATCTTGAAGTATGAGTAAGTGGTGAGTGCCATTCTAAGACAGTAAGAACAGGGGCATGATCTGAAATTATAATAGGTCCAATTTTGGAGTGAAGGATACTGGGTGCAAGTGGCGGGTTAATAAATATATGATCAAATCTGGATAATGATTTATGTGGGGGTAGAAAGGGTACATTCCTTAACAAGAGGATGACAGGAACACCATGTCTCAACAAGTGTAAGATCTTCAATCAAATTTTGAAATTGTTTGAGATTTAGAATTTATGAATTTGGTTTTAGATTTGTGATCTAAGGTGAAATCACACATTTGATTACAATCGCCACAAATAATGAGTCGATCATAATTTATGTTAAAATTGGATTATTTTAAATTATTCCAATTTGATGGCTCTGGAGCATTAGGACCGTAGATATTAAGAATAGTGACCATCATCTTGTTGATACTGGCATCAATAATGGACCAACTTCTAGAGGAGTCATGTTGTTCATCAATCAGTTGAACAGAAGTTTTCTTATGTATAAGGATACTAACTCCTCCCTTTTCCCCATCGCTGATGTGAAAAAAGCATGTGTTACGCATCATTTCCTTTATTTGTTATTTCCATCAATGGATTCTAAATGTGTTTCCTGGATGCAGGCAATCTCAGGATTACTTTTCCCTAGATGGCTAAGTATTCTTTGTCTTTTAATAGGGTTATCAAGACATTTAACATTCCATGACATGACTTTAATACTCATTATTTCTAGCATATAAACAATGATAATGAAAGAGACATGAGTAATGTATTAAAATGGCAAAACATTGTACAAATTGATGAACCTTGATAACACCTTTAGAGTGCATACACTTACTCACGTAGTATGATAATAGTCTTAACGTAAAGTAAAAAAGGGGAGGATAAGGAAAACACAAAAGCAGAGGTAACATAGAGAAAGGTCAAAAATTTGATTCTTACAGTGATAGAGCATAAAGAATCTTCAATATGTAAGTGAAAAACAATATGCAAAAGTAATATCTGAAAACATTATTTGGAGCTGCCATAAGAAGCAACAAGATAGAACGCAATGAATCAATGAGATATACTGTGCTGACTATATATGGGATGTAAAGTTGGCCAGTTTATAGAAGAATATAAGGAACATATAGCATGGGGGAGCATGTAATATAAGTTATGAAAGAAACCATGACGTTATTTGGTTAAAGATTTATCTTTAGGGTCCATGTGCTTTGATCGTGGACATGGATTTGCCTCTTTGTTTTTCCGAATTGTCGAATACATTAGCAGTAGGATTGAGATCCGATCTGGTTCTGGAGTGGTGAGGTTTACCAGGTTTGTACTTGTATCGGCTCATTAAATTATGGGCATGAAGAGGAAGTTGAATGGAGGAGTTAGATTCCCTTAAGGTTGATTCATCAGGCATAGTGTCCATCTTGGTAGACTGAAGAGATTCTGGCTTCAAGTATTCTTGAGAGATGCCACCAGGTGGGGTACTAAGCATTCTCGCTGGTTCTAGCAAACCATACTTAATATCCAATTTCTTTAGTGCCGGCCTTACCTCTAAAAATCTTTTTCTTTTATCCTGAGTAGCTTTTGAAAAATCTGGTGAGATAAATATTTTGTTGCCCTGAAAATTTAGAATAGAGGTTTTCGTTGCAGTGAGCAAGTCCTGATGTTCTTGTTGGTGTCATAATAAGCAAGCAATGAGGGGTCTAGGTGAATTACTACTGGAGACAAAACGAGGTCAGATTCTATGCGCAGGTTGAATTTCTAAATGTAGAATTTCATTATGCATATGTTGTGGAGTATAGTTACCAGCCCCAAAAGAAATACCCTGCATCACAAAACTGTATTTTAGCAGTTACAAAATAAATAAATGGCTGCGCTGTGTCTGCTGAGCACATATAGGGTGAGATTGAACATAGCCACCCCAAGAATGGCTGCATTTTGTTTTCTTCATGCAAACCCAAGGAAATTATCTCAAAGGCAAGATGTCTCAGCGCTGCTGTTCTGTCAGTTCAAAAATCTCAAAGCTGAACAAGAAAATTTCCTGGATTTAAAACGACCTTGCACAGGTTCTACTTTCATTTTTTTACATCACACAGTTTTGTTCTAATAAAACACAGCCATGTCCATCTATTTCTTGTTGAACATCATCAAATAAGGCCATCCATCCCAGAACTGCATTGTTTTATTAAATAAAGTCTGTGAAGAGCAGGGAATTTCAATTCAGTCCGTACGGCTAGGATTCACTTTGGAAACAAATTAACACACGCAAAGTACTTCAAAAGAAAGCTCTCTTTCTCTTGCTATATGTCAATTACCAAGAAACCATTTCTAAACCATATCCCTGAGTACAGAAACTGACCAGAGCTATAAAAAGCCATCAGAAAGCAAATGCGAAGAAAACCGCATCTTGGGAAATTAACATGTGGAAAATGAACCCGTGTAAATCCGTTTTTTGAAAAAGGAGGAAAACTGCTCTTTTGAAAGCTAAATGTGAAATCATACCAATACTCGCACATAAACAGTATTATATGTGTGGGGCTTGGATGGTTTAAATGTATATTATGTTTATTTACAAAAAGACTTGGGTTCTGGGGAAGAAAGAGAGAAAAAGAAAAAAAAAGTTTGAAAACAGCAGAACCAGTTTGGCAAGGCAGGCACTTCAAAGCTACCAGCCCCCATGGGAAAGGAAGCCCCTTTATAAATATGAAAGGGCTAAGGTGTGGAAATTCGCGACCTTGTCAGACTGGCCGGCATTTCTACAGCAAGGGGCAATGAACCAAGGGAAACTACAACTGTCACAAAGAAGTGTGAACTCATTTGACACCCCTCCTCAGCTTCAACTGCCTAGGATCAAAGGGCACCATGGTAACCCTGTTGGTCAGACTTACACAGAGGCGGCGGGTTGGCTGTGCAGATTTGAAGGACCGCCCACATAGTGACAAGTGACAAATACCATCCATAGACTTGAAAGAACTTTTTACATTAAGACATTTATTTCAATAATCTGAATAAGCAGTAATGTGAGATTCTGACAGTTTTAATGTAAACTTTGGACAAGCAAAATAAGACTATGTGTGTCTTCCTGGCATGTGATGGATGTGAATGGCAGTAAAAAGCATTTCTGGGGAAAGCATAAAGTGCACAGATATTAAATTTGGTGAAAATATGGCAGACACTATTATGCTTATGTGCAGCCATTTGTAGAATTTTAGATAAAATGTTTCTCCTGAAAACCGTGAAACGGTGCCCAAAGGGCAAAGCAGCATTGGCGTTTGAACCAGCATATTCCTTGTGAAATATGGGATCTGCCTATCTGATTTGTATGATGGTGACAATTGTAAATATAAAGTTGTATTCTATAACTCCTTTTTGTGAACAATTAGGCTTGTGGGACAAAGGAGAGCATACACCTAAGGGGAGGTCACTCCCTTCAGTCCAATCAGCTCGGAGGGGTGTGGCTACAGGAATAGCCTGACCTATCCTAAGTCAAGAGGTATGTCCAGATTATTTCCACCCACATTCTAAATTCTCTGATGTCCTTCTGCCTATATAAGAGCTAAGCAGGGAGGCATAGGGAGATTCAACATTCAAAATTCACCCTGCGAGACTCCAAGACTGCAGAACCAGGTCCAGAGGTAGCTGATCCAGATCCAGGCAGAACCACCTATCCAGTACCTCCTGTCCAGTACCTCCTATCCAGAACCGCCTATCCAGAACCAATAATTCAGGGCTGATGGATCCCGCTGTCCAAAGTGACCAGACCACTGTTGCCCGGCTATTCCCATAAGGGAGAGTGCAGCTGCTGTCCAGAGACCCGGTTAGCTGTCCAAACTACACAACTCAAGTGCATTTTGTAAGTATTAGCCTCCCCAGCACCAAAAAGCTGCATACACCGCTCTGTTACCTTGCATTCTGTCCAAATCCGATAAAAATCCCATAAGAACCCTAGTGATCTCCCAAATTGTCAGCATCCTCTGTTTATCCGGTCCTTAGAAGAATCTGTGTAGTATACATCTGTTAGTGTAATTCTTTTCATATAGTTTCAGTCCTTTGTGCAAGTCCTTAGTACCATTTTTGAAATACATTAATTAATTCCCCTATAAGGAGGTGCGCATTGTGAATTGGTTAAAATTGCAAATTTACCTCCTTGTGTGCATACAGTCTCAGTAGAACGAATCATCTTGTTAACAAAACCGATTTTTGCCCGTGTGATTGTTTTCATTATAAAATCTGATTTTCATTCCCATAAAGAAATCCATACTGTTAACCCATAAGAGTCCTCCCTTCACTTCAGTATCCTATCAGTTATGTGCCTTTGTATCTCATCCCAAAAACAGATTTGCGCTTTTGATTGCTAAGCTCATTTCCTTAGCTGTTTGCTTGTTTAAAATCCATGAAAAATAAGAAATTGCAATTCTGCCACGTGTGATTTTGATGCATTGTTTTCCTTCCCAAAGTCGATTTTCTCACCTGTGTACGTGTTGCTTTGGTACCTTGCCCTGTAGATTGTAAGCTTTCTTACCCCTTTAGTACAGCCACACAAATTCCTGTCTTATCCATTCTACCGCACATGAAAACTGACCTCTAATTATCCAGTGAGCTGTGAGTGCCATTTTGATCCTTTTTCAAGGTTTTCATTTCGTTTTGGCCTCCCATTCTGGGTGGTAGGTTGAATTTGCAATCCAATTTTTCCCTCTTATTTGTGACTCTTTGCCACTCTTTTCCACGCACACAGAATTTAGTCAGCAAGAGTGTGGGGGAGTGTTGCAGGGGGAGTACCTAACACAAATGTTATCTATGAGTGTGACAAAAAGTGATCTTGCTTCCATTCATATTTACATTGATGTATCTGATGTCAGAAAGATTAAATTAAGTGTATTGTAACATTTTGCTGTATATTATCACCACACTGGTGTTTGCTGCCCTACATTTGATTTGTTTGATTTGCATTTGAATTAAAAAATAAATAAATATTTCATTATTACACACTGGCCTGGTTGATGGTCCATTGCGACACGGGGTGTTTGTCAAGGTGGGGTGTGAGCCGGGTTGGGTGCCTTCTTAAAGCAGAATCCGAAATAAAGTGAAAAGTGTTTTTATTGTGCGCCACATCCCTTGCCAGTGGAAAGAGTCCTGGTCTGGAGTGTGCCGTGTAGTAAATTCTGCTACAATGTTCCAAACCTTCCAATCTATCCTCTGAAAATGATACACGTTCCACTACCTCTGTTAATCTAGAGTTTATAGGTTTCATGTCATTTTTAAATGAGTTAACATCCTCCTGGATCAGCAGGAACCTGGCGTCTAGAACAGAAATAGAAGATTGAATGGAAGTGAGCTCTTTTAGAATTGTTACTATTCCCTTGTTAATGGAAAGTAAGTCTCCAGGAGAACTGTCAGGGTTTACAGCAGCCATTATCAATGCACAAACTCAAAAGTTATAATTAATTGTGCAAGCTGCAAATTATCCTTTTTTATTTGAAACAGGTTTTAAATTATGCTCACTGACATTTAAAGCAGTGAAAGTTAATTTAGAAAACAATATTGGCAGTCACAGTGCCAACAACAAAACACCTGATGTCAGGCAAGAGAGGCCTGAAATTATCCAGGAAGGCCCGACTCTCGCGTAAAGCAGAGCAGCTTAGTTACCTCAGAAGAGGCGGCACGTCCCGTTTATCAGGAGCCAGGGTAAGATAACATAGGTGTGACACAGCAAAGCGGGTCTCCGGAGGGAGCAAACTAAGAGAAACATATCCGTAGTGTCACATGAACTCACTGCTTCCTCAGAGAATGACCTGCCCAAGAACGGAACCTCAACGGTGATGGATTTCAACATAGTTCTGTCAAGCCACCTCACATCGAATGTCGGACTCCAGCAACAAGTGTTTCACCAGTGCGTCGAGCATACTATACAACATGAAATTTCAAAGACACTGGAGCACTCAGCTAAACATCCGCAGCTATTTTAGGATTAGAAGGTAAACGTTTAATTTTACCAAGTTTGTGAAAGGCCGTAAACCTACAGCTCCGTCCGAGAGCGCATCAATTATGCAACCATCTTGTTAGGTCGCCGGCCACACCCCAAGGTTTCCAGATCTTTAACTCAGTTTCTTTTTCTCAACAATAGTTGAGCTAAATGCATACGACATATGTTTGCAAGTTTACATACGTACATACCTAATATATGATGGATTGTGTGGTGCTTTCATGAAATTAGATCAGAAATTCGCAATTTCTACCTTGTCTATCTTCCCTATCAAAAGTCCTTTTCCTTTCAAGAACAGAGAAAAACAAGGAAGGGATCATCATACATTTTCGCTAAATCTCTCTTTTCTTTTCTCTGTAAGTAAAACCCCTCAAAGTCTGTGCATACATTCAGCCCAAGCACAACATACCACCTGTTTGTTTGTCTGCATAGGGTGGATATGTTGCCTCCATTTCTCTAGAAAACAGGGTGTGTGTGTGTTTGTGTATAAATAAATGAGTCACGTGGGACTGCACTAAGGCGGCCCACTTGGTAAAATTAGTTTTTTAGGGAGCTATTAGGAGTCCCCCAGGAGGCTCCTACTTTCTTAACCCACTTAGAGTTGGGAAATATGTATTTTGTGGATTATCTGAGACTAAAACCGCCCTTGTTATGGGACTCCACCTGGACAAACACGCAGGCTCTTTTAACATGTAGCGTGGATGATCTTCAGAAAGGTTGATGTCGCACACATGATACATCGGCCTGTTTAAGTGGAAATACAGCTAGTATGCTTGGGGGTTAGCTGACAGGCATGGAAATCCACATCAAATGAATGCCAGCTCAAAAAAAATCCTCACCTGCTTCTATATTGCAAACTATAATAGGCATGGGAACGTTCTGAGGGTGTGAAGCCAAGCGTGAGAATACATGCGTCTTTGAAGTGGGCTAGGGGCTCTCAACCCTAGCTATCCTGGGTCCCACAAAGGCATGTTCCCTCTTTGATAGTAAAATTCAGATGTAGGATTCTACTATTAAAGAGCGAAACCAGCAAATGGACCAAAGGCACTGAACCGTCTGTATGCAGGTGTGATCCAAGGGTAGTGGAAGATGTGGCACTGTATAAGGTCATACAGCAGAGAACCATCCGTCCGATTTTGAAGGAAATGAATTTCATGGATTACCGACCAGCTCTCTTCTTTTTAATGACTTGCAATAACCCAGCCGTTTGTGGTGCATTTGGATTTTATTTATGTAAAGCTATGAAAATAAGGGGAGGTTTTTCATTCTGAAACTGGAATTTTAATGTTTGCTCCTTTTATTACTGTATTGGCCCAGTATGAATGTATTGTACAACCTTTTATGGGGTGATTTTCACTCATAAATAAAGAAATAAAGAAAGAAAGAGTTGTGTACGCAACTCTACAGGTAAGGTTACATTGAACTTTATACAGGAAAATGCAAAAACGATTCTATCTTTAACTTTTGTTCTTGTCCATGAAATTCACTAAAGTGGCATTCAACTGAGCTGTACAAATTCAAACACTGATACCGAAATTGGTTGAAGTGCCATCAATGTTTTCATGCTAAAATGATTGCTGACAAAAATATACTTGAATTGCGATTTACATGGAACCAGAAAAACGCACGATTTACACCTCATTTGAAAATTGTACACTATGAACTTTTAGCTCTTTTGCACACACCTAGCCTAGATGTTCACTTTTCTAAGGCCAAGAAAATGTCCAGATAGTTCTGTTCTTTCTACGTAGGAAGGCCGTACAAAATTACGTTTCTACTGTTCAAAACATACAAGCTTCCGCACACAGGACACCCATCATGGAATGCATGTGCAGTAAGGTCAGAGGGATAAACAACATGAAGTTCACTCCACTCAACACAAACAAACATCTGTAACCAACATACCCAAAAAGACACCGGGGCTCATTCCGAGTTTGGTACTAGTCATGGCGCTATTTGCACCATGACTGCCACCAATAACGGGTCCGGCACCGGTGTTGGTCAATGGGGAGTTACCGGTCCATTCCGACCTTGGAGGGACCGGTAAGTCCCCATTGAACAAACTATTCCCCATTCCCATTGAGCCCCTACAGGGCTCAATGGAATGGGAAGGGCGCAAATAACAGGCTCGCGAAAGGCAAGCCCGTTATTTGAGCCCTGGTCCCCTAACGGGACCCGTAAGGTACGTTTGGTCTGACCAAAGGTACCTTACGGGTCCGTTTGGGGACCTTGGAATCGGGTGGTAGGGGATTACCGGCACTGGTCTCCTTACCGGAGCCCAGTATCCCCTACAGCCAGAATCTGAATGAGGCCCACAGACTCGCAGTAGGGGTGGTCAGACAAAAGGATGAAAGTGATATACTGCAGAATGCACACAATCATCCCCAGTATCCACATGCACCACCCCAGGCCCCAACCCCCACCCAACAACTACCATGAAAAAGGGCATAAAAAAACTGTCTCAAACTAGATGTATGTGTTGTAGGTTCCATGCCACAGAGCGACAAACATGGAATTAACAATATACCACCTAACACAGTATATAGTACAATCCAAGAGGAATTTACTAGAACACAGCAGACAAAACACCCAGTAAGTCCTGGTACAAAATAGAGCTAAGCAGGTTGTGTAAATGAACACTGCCTGCACAGAAATGTCTTCTAGAATCCACTGCCCATAACATTCAAAGCCAGCACAACCTGTGGATCCTTTCAAAGCCCATCTTAAACTTCACTTTCTTTATAAAGAGGATCCACAACCGCCCTCTCCCCATCCTCCCTTCCTGACCCCACCACCTCCAGTGACTCTTAATAATGTAATTTTGTATATTTATATAGTACTTCTCTTTAGTTTAAAACGTTTTCCCCCCCTTCGGGTAATGTTAACTTTTTAATAACTTGTTATCTGATATATTGTATTCTGTTTGCTTTATTTTGGCCCTGGTATATGTCCAACATTTTTACAACCTCATAAACTGGCCCCCTAGTTGTTCCCATCTTTGTTGTACAACCAAACTTCAGGGGAATGCTTATGCCATCTGTAAATGCGCTATTGTAAGTCATTTCTGATTAAAGATGAAGTACCTGTTCTTCAAATAAATAGAAATACAATAGACGTAGGGTTATTGCACCCAAAAGAAATAAAACACAAATTAGGAAATACAATTAAATTGCTACACACGGATAATTAGTGTGCTACTTAAAACCAAAGAGAACATGAAATGCTAATAAAGAGTTATAGGGAGAGCCCAAATCCATAAATTACACCGCAAGACCACAGAATGCTAAAAGTAACACAAACAAGCATGAAAACAAGTCACATAGAACAACACGTTTTGCGTAATAGAAAGCAACATACCAACACATGTCCTGTCAAACCAATCATGGATTGATGAGCATTACTCCAAACAATCTGCAAAAGTGCAGAAATAAATAAAAACAAGCAAAAAAGCAATGGCCCACCTAAAGCAAATATCAACCCAATACAGGTAAAACAGAACCACAAAGTATCCATACACATTTAATCATTCAAAAATGCCACTGGCTCCAAACAACACATCTCTCAGCATAGAAACCATGTTTCTTTTTTCGACACTTTCAAATGAGTTCCAAGGTCTACTTCCAAAAACTAATAAAAGTCTGAAAAATCGAATAAAACACATTATAAATGAAGAAACGTTGTTAGTTTAACAAACACAATCGTATCCAATAAGCACATAACTTCAAAGTAAGTTGTTAAAACACCCACGAAAGGGACAGGTCCACAATCGGCTCATGTCCACACAATAAATGATCAAGAGTGCCTTTGAAAATAGTTAATATCTTATCAATGAGAAAAATGCAACTGCTTATTAGCATAGCGGCTGATATGTTACATTACATTATGTTCACTTAAGCTTAGGTGTACTTCTTGAACAATCCATCCAATCGAACACACAACTTAATCGAAATAGGAAACATCAAGTTACATCGTGGCTAAAATGTTAACCAATACTATGGCAGTATAGCTCCAAAACTGTTCCAGCATGTGGCATTCTTGTATGACACTGTTTCCACGACCAACGGCAAGGGCCAGTGTTGGCCCTAGTGATTAAAAGTTGTGTAACTGAACAAGCTGCTGATATAGTAAACATTGCCCTTTGGAAACAAGGGCTTATTCTCTCCAGCTCACCTTCCTTTGTGTGGAACCCCACTTAAAGCTGTTCAAGAAATATATGTTTTTGTGTGCTGTATGTTGGCACGTCTGTGCTGAATGATCATAAAAAAGGCCAAGAAAAATCTATTTTTAAGGTAGTGATGAAGGCTGGTTCCCTGCCCGAGAAGCTCTCTGACTCAGGCCTAGTCCAGCAGATAATGATCTCCCCTGGTTGCCCTGGCTAGGAATGGCTAGGCTTGGTCTATACTCCCTTGGGCAACGGAGCAATGCCGTGAATCTGTACTGGGCTTCGTGAATCTGTATCGGGCTCTAAGCGCCATCATTGTGATTTAAAGAACATCGTCTGAGAGATGGCTAGGAGATCCTATCATGTACATTTGACTTCTGGGTGAAGGGGCAGTTGGGGGTGACACTCTGGCAGGTTGGGGTCCACCCTTGCTCCTCCCAGACCTTTATGTTGGATAATGCTGCCAACTATCCAAGTAGAAAGATGCATTTACTTGTGGGCTCTGTAAGTAATATAAGATACAATGGACCGTCTTTCCTTTTCTCTGAGCTTAAAACCCGTTTGTTTTTTAGATGGATGAATTAATTGCGTTATAGATAGAATGGCTGACTGCCCAGGCGCAAGCGAGAAGCATGAACACACACGTGCAAAGAAGTCAGAGGTATGCACAGCGTGTGTGTACCAGTTCAACAGTAAATGGCAACCAAAGAGCTAATCAGGCACTCCAAAAGATGGGCTTTTTAATACCAGTTGCATGTGTTTCTGTTCCAACACCCACGTGGGATAAAAGGCAGGCAGGAATCTACAAACTTTGTCATGCTCCCACCAACCAACCATGTGGCTAGGAGAGGTAATGCATATCTACCCACCGATCATGTGATGCCGCTGTGCCCTCACACAACAGGCAGGTCTCCTTCAAGAGTGAGCTGAACTGTGTGTTGATTCTCCAATGTAGCTGCAAGTGATTTACACTCTGCACATTGTATTGTGCTTTTAGCACTGACTTGTGAATCTTGATTTGCGAATCAGTCTTGTTGTGTTCAGTTGCTATACAAATACAAGCATTCAAATATTCACTCTCTCTAAACTCAATGGCCCATCTCTAGAATCAAAGTGCCAGCATCTATTCTTTGATGTCCTTTGCTCTAATTTGATTTCCTCCACTCTAATTATTCAACCGTCATTCGCCAGGAAGAGTTTCTGCTACTAGGGAACTTGGCCCAGGCTTGTCTTAGTTTCCCATGCTGCTTTTCTTAACTGCCCTCCTGTTTTGAACGCATTGCACATTGCAGTAATTATTCATTTGTAAATATTCCCCTTTCTATATTATAGCGGTAAAGGGGTGGGCACTCAAGTACAATAGCAAGGTTATTTCAATTTTCCAACAGTAATTACAGACGGATTGGCTGTTAAGGATACATGTCCAATTTTCGTAAGAAATTAGAATGGGCATTTAAGCGTTAGAATGGGCATTTAAGCGTAAGAAAATTAATCACAAAAAGAATTAAACAATTAAGAACGCGTAGGATCGCGGAATGGCCTAGAATTATGACGTGAATTGGTATTAACATCTGATATAAGCTGTTAGGCAATACATTTACTGTGGGGACTAAGTGGAGCTGTAGGGCACATACAGTATCCAGCAATTTAGAGGAACCTATCGGGTGGAACAATACTTCATGAAAACCGCAGAGTGGTGTTCATTGCGATAGCAGAAATGTGTAGCACCGGCACCATTGAGAATGGTGCCGGTGCTACCAGCAGTGTCTGCTTGCGGGTGCAGGTATGCCCGCCAGGTAAAACCTGGTTGCCGGTCCGGTGAGAGCGGTACCGGCAAGCTTACCGGTACCGTTGTTACCGGACCAGCAAACTTGTAATGAGGACCAGTGATTAAGTAATTGGACCCTAGCGGCTGCATGGTTGAGTAAGCACCCTTTTTTTTCTTCCTCTTCCTTTTCACACTCTGTGAAACTGTGTTTGTGAAATGTGACTTTACATCGAAGAGCTGGCAGCTCATTTGGATTTCAGTGACTGCAGGGTTGTTGACCCTTTGAGCTGAATCCTTTTCACTAAGCTGTTAACCCTTTGTGTTGACTTTTATTTTCTATAACCGTAGGGTTATTGTTGTTACTGATTTTAAAAGCTCCTCTGTAATAAATTGAAAAACAGCAAGAGCAAGTTTTAAAATGTAATACATTTTCCGAATTAACTTTGCTGGAGTACAACCTTAGAGCGGATTACAATTGTTTTCGGGTGGTGGGCTTTTAATGGCTTTGAGCTTCATTGTTTTAGCGTTAATAAGCTCCTTTTTGCATCGGCAACGGCGGGCCTTTTAGCCAAATGCCTAGATTCTAGGAGTCATAGCGAGAACAACTCGTCCTGCTCTGACATTGATCTCCACATGTGAAGTTGCTGAAATAACAAATAACAATAGTCTCCTTTGTGGGCGGTCACTGCTTTCATAGAGCCTTTGAGCCGCCCACATTTTCTTGGTTCTCAGCAGGCCTGTAGCATCACAATACTGTGTGTGAATAAAACCTTTGGGGGCGGTGACTGTGCACCTAGAGCCGTTGAGCGTCCACATTTTCTTGCTTCCCAGCCTGCCTGCAGTATCATAATATTGTGTGAGACTAATATTTTTGCAGCCAGTGACTGTGGGCCTAGAGCCTTTGCGCCGTCCACATTTTTTGTCTGACCTTTCAGCAAGCAGGCCAGAAGTATAACAATCATAAAAGAGTCCATAGGCGCCCCTCTGCGAGAACGAATATGGCCCATTGACCTGTTCTTTGGGAAGGTACCCACTCGAGAGTCTGCAGCCACACTTTAGCTCACTGTAATTTTCACTGCCACGGTTTTGGATTGACTGGCAGGCAGCGCAGTGCTGTGCAGCTGGAGTTTGCCTGGCAGGCAGCGCAATACTGTGCAGCTTGACATGCATGAACTCCTTTTTTTAATGCATTAAGCTGACTTAACAGATGTGTTAGGTCCCAGGATTTACATCCTCTGCATGTCCCAGTTCGCTCAGATGGACTCCTCTAGATGGCCAATGCTACCCGTCACCTGTGGAGTCCCGTAGGGTTCCATCCTCTCCCCAGTGATCTTCAATCTATACACAGAGACACTGGAATCCCTCCTAGCCACAAACAACATCCACAACAACCAAATCCACCAATACTCCGACAACACACAGCTATACCTCAAGATCGACTCCATGAAGGACATACATCGGCTCAAAACCTGCCTCTCGGTGATCCAGTTTTGGATGCTCATTGCATACTTCAAACTCAACCTCTCCAAACTGAATTACTACTCCTCACCAACAACACTGAACACCCATACATACAGACCTGGCTATCAACCATGAATTCTGAGGGCTTCACACCCGAGCTCAAGACACACATAGCTAAGAAAACTCAAACAGCTTTAGTGTTCAAGCATTAGTCCAATCCCACCTGGATGCGGCCAATGCTCTTCTCGGAGGCCTCCGGTCGTCCTACCTTGTGCCCGTGAGAAGTGTCCTACATGCGGCCGCACGCCTCATCAAGGGTCTACGCAGATATGGCCAGATCACCCCAGCCTTCATTGACCTTCACTGGCTCCCTCTGCATGCGCAAATCACCTTCAAGTCTTGCTGCATCATCTATAAGGCAGTCACCCTCAAGTCACCCAGATACCTTGCAGAGAAACTCAGTATCTCTGGCAGACAGTGCACCACCAGAGGCCATGAAACATGAAATCCACTGCTGCAAAAAGGAAAGGACCAGAAGAGAAACCTTCTCTGCCTTTGCCCCAAGACTACAGAACCTCCTCCCCATCAGCATCAGACTCGCCCCCACACTCATACAATTCAGACAAGAACTCAAGGCCACGTCTTCAAGGAATCACTCGTCCGCAACACCTAGGCCATCACTTTGCCGTCGCACCACCTGCCTCGCTAGACAGCACCCACCCCACCAGTCAGGACAGCTGTACCCCTCCTTTGTGCCCCTCTATCCTACCCTGGCTGCATATCTGTTCTGTTGTTACCTCTGAAAAGCACTCTGTTATGCATCTGTACTGTTGTACACCTCTGTAAGGCGCTCTGATGCTTCTCCAATCCAGGACTGTGCTCAATACGTACAATAATAAGAATAACAATAATAATAATGACCCAGGCCTGCCATGCTGGGAACTACTCTTTAAAGGTCGTCATGGGGCCATAATGAAAAATGGTGAAAATACCTTTAGACACCTGGTAGCAGCTCATGCTGTTGCTGTGAGAAAGTGGAAAATGGGAGGAAGGATTATTTATGTTGCTTCTGTTCTGTGGTGAGTTAGCCTCTAAAAACAGTTATATATGATTTCACTGCCTGTAAATGTACTAGATCCACAGAGATCTTACTTTTATATCTATGATAATCTGGCCAGGGGCTGGACGAGGCCTAATAAAGGAAGGACATACACATGTGTGTAAGGCATGCCAGGGAAGACTGTTTTGGAAGGAGAGAGTGGTGCCAGGGAAGCACCACCCAGTCTGCTCCTGGCAGATACAGCACTTCCCGTGAGAGAGAGGAGCATTGTATGAATACTGCTGGGCTCGGTCCTGCCAAGGCGGGCCCTGTTCACTCCCCAGGCCACTACTGACGGACGCGACCTGGGTCTGAGGATTTCATATGGGCCCCTACTGCAGCAATCAATGCCCGGCTGCCCCTGGAATACACAACCTGGCCAGGACTCCCAAGAGGGACACCCCACACTACATCTATGGCACCAACCTGCCCCTGGTATACGCAAGAAGGAACTTTGGGTTCCCACTATTGTCCTTCCTGCCCTGCCTGCCCAGTGTGGAACATCGAAGAACCCCTGTCTTGCACGTAAGTATTAGTAGATACTTTTGAAAGTGCACTTTATATGGACTTTTACTACAATTTTAAGGACTTTCTTTCATATGTCTGTAAAGGACTGCTTTTTTAGTTTAAGGCAGCTGCTTAGGACAGTGTTAGTGTGTGCATAGTGTCTATTGTGACCCTCTTTTTATACAATGACTAAAACACTGCTTGTGTACTGAAGCTAGAGCAAGGTATCAATATGCAAATTAACATCTAATCAAACCTATACACCAGTATTACTGTGTTTGCTTTTTCTTGTGTTTGTTATATCTTTCTTTAACCTCTTGTTTCTTTGGTATCCAGTGATATAAATCGCTGGAAAAACATAGAGGTGACTTGATATTTTTTAAAGCCACTATCCAACACTTTCCCCAAATATTCTAGAACTGGAGTTTGTTTATATAATTGCACCAGTCCTAAAATATTTTATGAATGGTGTTTAGTGAATTTAAAATAAATATCGAGTCACTGTCGATGTTTGCACCAGCGATTACATCCTATTCAAAAGTTTCTTCACCAGGTGGTTGAGAAATCCTTCTAACCATTGCCTTTCAGGATCACGTCCTTTTCCTACATAGGCATACATAGGGTGATTCAGAATCTAAGGTAAGACCTGGGTTACGTATTTAAAAGTAAGGAAAAGTGTACTGTTGTGCCTGCCTATACCTCTCTCCCACCAAGTGTGTTGCTCCATTCCCTCACCACACCTGGGTGTGTGATACAGATGTGGCAATACATGGTTTGGCCAGTCTACCATTCCCAGAGCTACTCTGGCCTAGATCATTTGTGACTAAAAGGAATTGATAGCAGCATTCTGAAATGTTTGCCTGTTATGGCCCCTGATTATTCGGTGACTGCAAACATGTTTGATTGAATGCAACCCTTTGATTTTAGTTTGGGGCCTTTATCCTTGATGTAAAACAACATAAATCAGGGCGCCTGCTTGTGTAAAGCTTGTAAAGATTTTAATTAGCAATGCGACATTGACCTCTGATTTGACGTGAAGATGCCTGCTGATACTTGCAACAGTCCAAGACCCTCATGAAAATAAAACTCTGTATGATTCCTGTGAGAACTGGACTTCAAACTAGCAAGATGGGTCAGAGATTAGTCTCACCTACTCTATCTTTTCTTGATCAACACTCACACCAGTCTCTACCATGTGCTTTCTGGGATCCTTGCTTGACTTAGCCACCACAATGGCCTTGATGGAAAAAAGAAACATGGCTAGAATTTAGATGCCTTAGATGAATCATACACCCCGTCTGTGGTACTGACACTCCAAGGAGAGTCTCCTTACCTGATTATTATTTCTAGTGTTCAAATGCAAGCCGCTGCTACTGCAACTTTGCCCCTGCTACTCAATCTTCAGTGAACCACCTTCTGTGGATTAAAGCGCTCTTCCACCTTGAATAGCCACCTTCAGTTGGACCTGATACCACAGAAGCCCAAAGGTCAATAGAACATACCTCTTTATCCCCTCACCCTGAGCAGAGGCCAGTGTTTGACAATTCCAGCTGCTAGCAGCAAAGGATCTATGACAACACATTTAACAGTCTTCAATTGTGTCTATTCCAAAGGGACCTAAGGAGTTTTGCACAAGGGATCCTCTTCATCATTGGCTGTGTTTTGGGCCAAACTGCCCACAGACGTTCGTAGGAGGGCTGTAAGGAATGTCACCAGAAAAGACCCAACACAAAATTGCCATTCAGAGACTGTGCCTGCCATCTTTACCCTACACAGTAACTTTCTCAGAATCAGGGCCATCACCTGCTCAGCAAAACTTCTTTTACCTTGCTGCTACCCTAAATGTTAAGTGAACCTTGCGCAGTTAAGCAAGACATTGATCCAACATGTCCCGAGAAATCCCATCCATCCTGTGCAGGCAGAACGGAACCCCAATATGACCTACAAGCTTGTGTTGACCCTAACATTTTTGGTTAGTGGATTTAAACACTTCCACTTGGGACTTCATTTCCTCCTTACCTTTAAGAGAGGAACATTATATAAAATATACCCCTGTAAGGTCTTTACATTTATAAAAAATTAAAATGGTGATACCCTGTTTCTCATCCCTCATTCCCTTCCTAAGATCTTGTCCTTGGCAGCCGATTGTTCCCTTGAGGCCAATAGTTGATCAGATTGATGTTAGCAAGACCTTTCTTGCCTATTTTAAGAACCAACTTAGTCCCAAACATTGGGCAAGGAAATTTCCCTAAAATAAGATCACAAACTAGCTGCAGGAATAGGTGGGATACCACAATGTCCTTCACAACCAGCAGTGTGTCACTGCAGGGCACTGAGACCATCAGGGGAGATAAAGAGAACATTTCATTCCACATTGCATCCAGGATGATTGGGCCTTTCTGATTGTTTGACCTCTAGTAGGCAACAGACCTCCAGGTCCTCCATTAATGCAAGAAAGATTGGAAGGAAGCATCAGGCTACTCATACTTAGATGCTGACATCACTTACAAAACACACACACTAAATTAAACAAGCACTTTTACTAGAAAAACGAATGTGTCATTTTGAAAATGTGCGAGTTGGTCCCGTGAAAACATGGTAGCAGCCCAGCTTAGAAACCTTTGCCAAGTAGTCCCTATATGGCAATGCAAGCACCCTAGATGTATAAGGTCCTTATTGGTCCTCAGCAATGAGAAGAAGTTTAATTACCAGGACACAGTGAGCTTGGCCCCCAGACATAGGAATGCCCCCCCACACCCAAAGACACGCACTAAGAAAACCAAAGTAGCTCTATTTGAGTACCTTGGCACTGATTGACAGCGAGGAGCACGGCACCAATGGATTGGACGACTCTACAAGTTCAAGAGCTGAAATATCACGTTACCCATGTCAGTTGCCTACATTTTCTGATGCCAGTAGAGTGCCATATAACGCAATAGCATGTTTAGACTCAAGTGCATAGAAAATGTACTTTATATGAGCACACATGTTTGAGTAAGTCCACAAACAAAATATATAAAGACGCAACACCTACTTGGCAGCTTCCCTGAGTTCTGTGACATTCTTCATCTTCCCATTCCAGTCCTTAAAAGTTGTCTGATTCGCTACAGTCAGTACTCCATTCCTCGTGGTAAAGTCTGGGAAACATCTTTTTAGAACTGTTGAAGGAAATTAGAAATCATAATTTCAGCTCGCAAAAAAGTCCAACAAGTACATGGTTTTAAGGCAGTTTTGTAAAACCCCTTGTTGAGAGCTCTACCGGGTGTGGTGGCAAAGCCACCCAGGCAAGGAGAAAGGCTAACCTCTCTTAAAGGTAAGTAGTATGGCAGAACGATCATGCTTAACACTCAGGAAACAGCAGCAGGCTAACAGAAAGGAACAATTAGTCTGCGTACTTATCCATAGAAAATACACCACACTGATATACTGAAATATATATGCATATATTAAGTTATAGTTAAGAAACTCTATTACGTCAAATACACATTTGCACATACCACACAGTATAAAAATACACAGCAAATTATGAAAACGTACATGTTTTTGAGGTCTCACCTCACCCCTATTAGAAGACCAATTGTATTCCCACTATCAAAAATAGGCATGCAACATATAGTGATAACTGGGGATAAATAGAGAAATAGACATTCTCATCATAGTTCCAAAATCTCTAGTGCTTGCAAAATGTTAGTGCGTTGTCATAAAGGCACAATGGACAGTTGAACACAAGGAAAGCTAGGTATATGAGCCACCAAGGCCAAGAATTCATAGTAAATCTGAGCCTCTAAGGCATAGTATTTATACAATCCAAATGCCACACCACCTACTATGTTACTAGAGGGTGGAAAACAATTAGAAAATACAGCTAAGGCCTCCCAAAAATCAAAATACATTGTAGACACAATCACCTTTGCAATTCGCTCCATGGAAAATAGACACAATGTTATTAGAACTATATTTTGTGAAAGAACACTCAAGTAGATTGCGTAGTCAAAACATATTAATTGGTACACAAGAACAGTGGGTAATAGGCCACCAGATGCCCTGTGCTTCTTCTTCTCCAACTGCCTCCTAACCTCAACCAACAACACCGAGAACTCCCCTCCCATTCTGACAGAAGAAATCTCTTTTGTAATGTAAACACAGGTTAGCTAATACAAGTTAAGCTGCAGAGAAGTGCTGCAGCAACACATGAAAACCCATTGAGTACAACATTACAAATCTCCTCCCTTACATAATAAAAACCAAACTCACAGTAAAGTGTGATAATCCTGAGGTTATCAGTTTCTCAAACTCTTGGCCACACTCCGCTTGTTCCAGACTCTTCCATCTTCGGAAACAATGGCATCATCCAAAACCCTCGTCAACTCATCATATCTCTTCTCCATCTGCTCAGTCTTCCTTTCCATGCTATCTCTCAGATTCTGCTCATTCCATTCCATTCTCAAAACATGCCCTTCCCAACCACGGAGGACAAACTACAGTGTGCAGCTTCCTCTTCTTCAATACCTTCAACAGCTTCACTTGACATTTGTACACCATGCGTGAGCATGCTGTTCAACCTCTCCACTGCACCATTGTAATGAAAATCTGACTGTCATCGGCGTACGATTGGAAGCTCATTCGTGACGTCTCAAGATTTCCATTAACAGTCGAAGATACAGATTAAAGAGAAGCAGCGATAATGATGACCCCTGTGGGACCCATATCCCATAATACTGGGGTCTGAAGTAAAGGCTCCCAGTCTAACACATTGCTGGTGATTCTCCAGGAAGGATCTAAACCACCGGATGGCGTGCTCCGAGACTCTACTGACCGCCCTCAGTCAGTCTAGAAGATATCATGATTAACTGTATCAAAGGCAGCTGAAAGGTCAAGCATCACCAAGAGTGAAAGCATGCCCTGATCAGCCACCCTCAACAGTTCATCATAGACTGCCAGCAGAGCCGTCTCCATACCAAATTTAGGGCGGAACCCAGACTTCAAGGGATCTAGAAGACAAACCTGCAGTTGTTGAGTCAAAACTTTTTCCAGAATCTTCCCTGGCCAAGGAAGGCCAGCAATAGGGCGGTAGATCTGGAGGACCAAAGTGTCCAGGCTAGTTTTTTTTTTTTTTAATTAGGGTGTTAATATGGTGTATACAGTGTAACTGTGCCCCAGTTTACCTCAGGCTATGCTCCCTTATCCAAACCATATCATGCCACTTCTCCCATATCTTGTTATGCTTTGTCAGATATCTTCTCGATCTATACAAACTTTCCTCTAACAGACAACAGTGATCCATTCCCTCTGTCCGTTGTGCTATGCTCAGGGGATCTGACCTACCCCACCTAGCTGCCGAGTCCCTTTGCCCCACCATCAAGGCTGTCGCTATCAATTTCCTGTTGTGTGCTGTAATCTCAATGGTATCCAAAATATGCTTTTGGGCATTCCCGTATTGGATACCCTAATGCCCTGGGCCTTGTCACATGTATTGTCGCCCAGAAAGATTGTATGGACCGATAGTTCCAGAATGTGTGGAAGAAGGTGCCCACCTCTGTTCTGCACCTCAGGCAGTAGGGGTCCTGTGTTTTACTCATGTGTTGTAGGTTCTCCCTGGTATAGCAGACCATATGTAGGAGCTTGTATGGAACTGGACATAGCCTTCCTACGATGTTTGCTTCTCTTAGTGTCTATTGAGCTTCCATCCATTCCTCCACCAATTCCCCAAGTTATTTTTCCAATTTGGTCTTCAGCTTCCATAACAGTGGGTAAGTGAAGTCATTGATTGCTTGGTATAGTATTGTTATTCTCTACCTGTGAGTTCTCCTTCCATCATATTGGGCTCTAACAGAGAATGTTTTGGTATTTCCCCGTTACCTCTTCCCTTGGATTTCACTGCCTGTTTTAGTCGCATGTATGTGAATCCATCCCTTTCTGTCGGGTTACATTTCCTAATCAGGTGGGGAAAGGAGCTACTTCCTTCTGGTCGAAAATATTCCCTATTCTTTTGATTCCTTTTCTGTACCACTGTGGTTGGTTCCGCAGTTTCATAACCTCAGGTAGGTCTGGGTTCACCCATAAGGACGATGCCAGTGTAATTCTAATGCCCCATCCCATTTCTCTTGTTACCTCTCTACATATCACAATCAGTCGTTGTTCTGCTTGTGGCAGCTTTTTACCCTGGGAACTACCATATAGTATTTGTGTGGGGGGATGATCTTCCATCCTATCCCATTCTAGTTGAGTGTGTGCTGAGTGTTTGTCCACATACATCCATTCATTACCCACCACTAATTGTGCCACACAGTAATATTTCTAATGTCTGGAAGTCCCAGTCCCCTTTCCAGACCAACCTCGTTAGGGCTTTCAGAGCAATCCTTGGGGGACTGTGCCCCCATTTGGCTTCTCTTTGTAAGCTTTCTGTTCTCCAGAATAGCCCTTGGGGGAATCATCTGGGGTGTTCTAGACCCCATAGAGTAGCTTTGGCAGGGCCATCATTTTAAAAAGATTGGCCCTCCCCAATAGTGATATTGGCAAATATACACAGTGTTTCACATCTTCTTATAGTCATGTAATTAACGGTTCCAAGTTGGCCTGAAAGAAGTCTGTGCCCTCTTTCCCCACCCTGATGCCAAGATATGTGAAGGTGTCCCTCACTGTCTTCGATTGACAATCCATTGGTACTGCTCTTTCTTCCTCTATAACTGGGAGCACAGATTTTCCTCAGTTAACCTTGAGCCCATTCTACTCCCCAAACCAAATGATTTGCCCTTGGTCCCGATATTATCTGGTCTCCTAGGTAAGTCAGAACGTCATCCGCATATAATGATAGGTGCTTTCCACCCCCCACCTGGTCATTTAATGCCCTTTAGTATCGGTCCAGTCTCACCTTCTTGTAGGGACCCCATCGCCAACAGGAACAACAGAGGCAAAAGGGGGCAACCTTGTCTCGGTCCTCTCTGCAAAAGAAAGGTTTTGGACATACAGCCATTGACCCTCACCCTAGCCTAAGTAGAGTAGCTTTACCCAGGCCATATATCTTGGGTCAAATCCCAATTTCTCCACAACCACCCACTCCCATCTGACAGATCAAAGGCTTTTGCTGAGTCAAGAGGCACAAGCGGGTGTGGCCCTTGCAACTGTGATACCATAACCAGCACGTTTTGTACACTCCTGAGATTGATTCTGGTAGCTCTTACCGAACAAAGATGCATTGGCCTGAGTGAATCAAGTGGTCTATCCCGCCGCACTGCCTGCTGTTCAAGACCGTGAATAAGATTTTTTGGTTTCCCCATTCAACAGGGAAATCGGACAATATACTGCTTATTAGTTTCCCTTTCTTTGGGTATGGCTGCTATTGTTGCCTCCTCAGGTCCTCGGGCAATATCCCATTTTCATAACTTTCTTTTAACATTGCTCCCATCACCTCTACCAGTGGTTCCTCCACCCCCCTCCAGAACTCAATGGGGATCCCTTTAGGGCCCAGTGTTTTCCTGGATTGCAGTTGGCCATTCGCCAACTGCGAGCTCTACCACTGTGGGGTGTGATGATTCAGGTGGAGTCATCACTGATACCCCTGCAGTAACCTCCTCCCATGTGGCCTGGGGGTGGCTATATGAGGGAGGATCACATGGGAGGGGACAGCCTCCGGGGAGATGTGGTAGTTCCATCTGATAAGACAAGGTACGCCCGATTTTCCTTTGAAAATAACATCCCGATATGTGAAACTATCATGGCCTATTGTCATGTATCCACTTCCTTTCCAATGAAGAGCAGGGAAAACCCTTTTACCAAATCGACCGACAAACCTTCCAACCGTTGCCTACTTTGCCAATGTGATGAAATGGTTCTATACTAATTGACCGTTTCACAATTGACCTCGGGAGAATTTACCTAATTTAAAAGGTCAATTAGGACATATATGGGAAACCCCCCTGATCACCCACCAAATTCAAAACCCACCGCAACCCCCCACCTAATCCCCTTATATTATTTATAATCCAAAACCAAACCAATACATATATAGGAAGGTCAATTGTGCAGAAGATCAAGTAGGACCACTATAATAACGTCAATTAGGACAAAAGGTCAATTTGGGTAATACCGATGAAATCACATCTTTCAATTCCACTTGTCAATCAATCAGAACTGACTTGCCATCAAAACCTTTTAAAAACGCTTATCCAAATCCATAAATCAATAATTCCCAATGGACTTCTGTTCCCAGAATTCACGAAATACTGGGACAAAGAAGAAGGATCGAACAATGTCAGGCAAATGAACTGCAAACCCAGAAAGCGTGCTAGTGTTTTCTGGCACACACCTGGAAATGGAGGACAGATGCTGTGGCAACTGGCGAGCGAGAGCAGCACCTCTCCACGAGGAGCAGAGTGCCGAGAAGCCAGGACCGACGTGGTGGAGCCAGGCAGCTCACCACCATTGGAAGAAGCAACTACTGAGCTGAGAGACACTGTGGAAACACCAGGAGCCAGTGAAAAACTCCCAGACAAATGAAATCAGAATTCTGCTTACCGGAGCCAAAGGGAGAGCAAGTGTGTTGAGTGGAAACCGCAGAGGACCGGTGAACAAAGGAAAGGAGGTTGCAAGAAGTAAGCAGATTGGAATCCTTCAATGGCCGACTGTGAGAGAAGAAACCAATGCCTACAGAAACCAGTGAGTCCACCCAAAAGCAACGGGGACAACGGGGTGTATCAACAAACACGCGGAGTGCAAACAACTGAAAGTTACTTACCTGTGAGACAAAAGAGAAATGGATATATTGAAAAAAGGGAACCTAAGTCACAAACAAACCTTTTTCTAATGTGTAAATTAGCTCAGTGGCAACGTGCCTGCCTTGGAAGCAAGACGACACGAAGCAACACAGGTTCGATCTCCGGGTCCGCGCCTAGAAATAAAAAATATTTTTGTGCACTCAAATAGAAGGGGAACCCTTTTTCCTCAGGGTGCAGGTCCCTACAAACATCACACTGTCCTGTTGCTTCTATGAGCATGTGTATTTTCGTTTGGGGTAAGCCCTGTCTCCCTATATGTGCCAACCTATCTCATTCTGGAAGCACTGTTATGTTAAAATAACCCCCATCACTGTCATATTGGCCTGAATTCCACCAAAAAGTGCCACCTGAAGGGTTAGTGGCGCATATGTGTTAATCATAATTATGGATTCCCCCCACAGGGTTCTAGTGACCATGACATACCTCCCATCCCTGTCCCCTTCCACCCTTTAGACAGTCAGGGGGAGAGATCTCCTGATTAAAATGTCAACTCATCTCGATCCTCTAGAGAACCCTGCATGTTCGATCACATTGTTTTGGCCCCTAACCAAAAAGGGACATGTCGTACTGATCATGTGTGCCGTCTGTAGGAGTACAATATTAGCCTTTTGTTCATTGAGGAAGGCCATCACCAAACCCCTCTTGATTTTATCGCGGAGTCCATTGACAGTCCATGTCAGGCACTTTAGTGAGTTCCTGATTGACCTATCCAATCTCTTTGCAGTGGGAAATATGGGTAATGCTTCTAGCTCTTGTTGTGTGAGGACAACCTAGGGCCCAGGATGGCATTGTGAATCTGAGAGTTAGGTCACATAAAACTTGAAACCAAACCTTAACTTTAAACTTCCCCCTTAATAAACTCCCTTCCCCATACTTCACCCCAACTAGAAGCATCTTTCATTCTTAAAATCTAGAACACATTCAATATCACCAATGGGTGAGAGTTCCGGGGGGTTGTGCGGCTGAGCCTCCTTATTTGCTCGCTCCGCTCTGACCAAGTTCTCCATAGTAGTTTCTTCTTCTTTGCTGTTCATGCCATTTAATCGTGCTTCCGGCTCCGCAGGTATTTTCGTTGCTATTAGCTAACTCAGCTCCTTGCAGTTTCTTTCCCTTATTCTTCAAGCCCTTGTTGTGTTCTGAGGTTTTATGGTAAATTTCCTTGTGCATCAATCAATTTCCAAGCCTCTGTGGGGTCAGTGAAAAATCTGACGTCCTGGGACACAGAGATTGGCAGGAAAGAGCATGGCATATTTTAGTTCCCTTTCTCTAAAACTTCTCTTTACTGGCTCAAACGACTACCTTGCTTTCTGCACCGATCTTGTAAAGACTGAATAAATTGCCACTCTTGCACCATTAACCAGCAGTGTCCCTTTTTTCCTTGCCGCTTGCAGGATCACGTCTTGGTCCCTATAATTCAGTAGCTTGGCTATAATAGGTCTCAGCGGGCTTCCAGGTGGTATCCCCCTATTTGGGACCCCACTGAAAATAAATTAGATAGTCCTGAGGGGCCCACCCATTCTTTGAACCACCCTTCTAGAAACAATTTCATTGATGGCCCCTCCGACTTTGAGCAGGCCCAGTATCCTAACATTTCTGCAATGAGCCCTTCCTTCTGCATCCTCCACTCTTTCCTCCAAGGTCTTTGTCCTGTTGAAAAGATCCTGAATATTCATTTTCATAGGTGATACCGAGTCCTCTACCTCTGATATTCTCTTCTCTGCTTCTCCTACTTTTGTCGAGATGTTCAGTAGGTCCTGCATCAAGAAACCCACCTGTAAAACAGGCATGGTATCAAGAGAGATGACACAGACAACAGATGTATATGTCTAAACAAAACTTTATTAATGATCAAGATGGTGTCATGCCTAACTAACCCTATGTGATGGTGGGACTTTCCCTGCATAAATAAATCTAAGAAATGGCTATGTCTACAAGTCCAAATCAAAAGTCTGTCTGTGTCAAAACCCATGCTTGTCCTCACAACTACAATAAAATCTAGTGGGGAAATGTCTGCAAACAAATATAAGTGTTGAAATTCAATACAGTTCCAATGTAACTTTGTTTCAAAGAGGTTTGATCACGTTCTGAAGGTACCTTCTGTAGATTCAGAGGTATCTCAGTTTAACTGAAAAGAGGGTCTTGGCTTTCCCTTCCCCAAGTTCAAATGTAACCAAGTTCATACAACACTGTAATCCTGGGACTCCCTTCCCCAAGATAAGCACTCTCCAGTTCTTTGGTTCTCAGGGTTCCCTTCCCCAAGACTTACACTGAGCATTTGACTTGTTTCCTCTATTCATAAGTTTACAAAAGAATACACGGTCCACTTGACCCTTCCTTTGGTTAGCTGCATCAAGCACACACACTTATGTGCTGCTTTCCCAATATTTAGTGGTTTCTGGTCTAGGCAAAGGTGTCAGACCAAACTTTCCACCCACTATAGGTCACGCAACCAGCAACCAAATGCCTTACCTGTAATTTTACTCTTGATATTGGCAATGTCAGTGTTTAAGAAACGTCCTGGTCTAGGCGCAGTTGTCAGACAACACGGTTCACCCATCACAGGTCACAGCACCATAAGTCTCCCCAAAGGCCATTGCTCAGTAGTATTCAAGAGAGCTCTTCAATGCCCTTTTATGTCTTGCACATTATTCTTAAGGTGTTTTTTCTGGCAGTGTATCAAGTGGGTTACTTGATACACTTGATTGGCCCAGAATCTTTATGCAGTCTTCAGCAATTCATAGTCTGATCAAGTAACAACTTCCTATGCATTCAATTCTTCATAATTGCAGCATTCACTTGGTTCCACCCAAATCACGACTTTCATGTCGCCCAATATTCAGTAAATGTACTGTTGCGCTGTATTTCTCAGCATAACATCTTTCATTTAGTTCGGTATTCAATACATGCAGTTTTGAGTTGTGCGGTAGTCTATAAATGCAGTTTTAATTTGTGCGTATGTTACATAACACCTTTCACTTAGTTCGGTATTCAATAAGTGCTATTGTGCCTTTCTTCTGTGGACCGTTACCATTTCCATGGTCCTTAGGAGCTCTTCGGCGTTCGGCATTCATACTGTCTCCCGACACTTACTGGGTCTCTGCAGCTCCGTTCGGCAGCTTCTCCACTAGCGGGAAACCTAACTCACCAGTTCTCTGTGTGCTCCACTTTGTACATGCCGGCCTTCGTGCTTGGCACCGCCTCTGCTCCCTGGCAGCTCCTGGTGTGCTCCTTGCCTCATAAGGGTTCCCAGTCCTGCATAGTCCCGTTGGCAAGACTCTCAGGATCTCAGTCGGTGTCTCAGTGTTTCAGCTTCTCGCGTGTCAGCACTGCAACTTCCTGGTTCTCTGTTCCTTCTGTGACTGCATCTCCCAGGTGCTTCTGATCTCCACCTTTTATACTTTTCTCTACTACTAACAGGCTGCAGGTGAAACGAGGTATACTCAATTGCCTGACCCTGCTTAAGGCTATTAGTGTGACATGCCTGATCTTTATTACTACATGTTTCCAGATCACTCTTCTTTGTCCGTCCCAGTACCAGAGTGGTGTTTGTAATACCAGCTCTGCACTACTCCTAGTTCTTTCTTCTTCTTCTTTCTTCCTCTTCTCAGTACTTAAAGGAAAACTACAGGGGAAGATGGGATGAGATTGGCAATAGCACATAACGGCTAAGGGAGGTGAGGGTAGGTCAATATCGGGAAAGGGGGATACCATGTTTCTCCTTCAGGCACACTCTATCCAATTCCCAAGGACCCTCCACTCAGGTGATCTTCCCTCACTTTTCCACCTCCAGGGTTAGGATTCAAATGCGATGGCCCTTCCCTGGCCACCTGAATAGAAAATCCCTGGGGAGTAGATGTGAGAGTACCTTCAGGTTTCTCACACACCTCAGATCCAATTGCATCAAGCTCCAGCGCGGTTTTGGCATCCTGGATTGTGTTTAGGATCTCCTGTGGGGATTGCCTCGGCAGGACCTCCTCTTTTTGTGGTGAATCACTCTTCTTCATGGCCCCTCTTAACCAATGTGTGGATGTGGTGTATGAGTCCATCTTGGCCTGCAGACTCACCTTCTTGTTCTTTTCTTTAGCCATGACCCATCTTTCAGTGGTCACAGAGAAATTCCCAAGCTGGCCACTATGTTTAATGACAACACTTGCCTTGTCACTATTTAGGCGATGAGATTGTCCTATCACGTCGGCTCTATTGTGGCCCTTTCTCCTTTTGAGAAGCTTTGTACTGACGTCTATTCTCTGTGTGGTGGTGGCCCCATCTGGTTCACTCCTATGGGTTTCACCAGCCATGTCTCCCCCTGGCTCACCACTTACCCCTTACTTTAAATGGTTCCAGTCCAGCTATCAGTATTCAAGTAATAATTAAGTCCAGAAGAGGGATGGAGAGGGGTCACCCAGGCCATGAATTGCCCCCCCACCAGCTCAATCAGACCCTTGTCTCGCCCAACCTTCCTCTACCTGTTCTCATTCACTACCACGGCCGCAATCAGAGCCTTTGATGCCATTCCCAGCTGTGTGCCGCAGAATCAAGTCTGCTTCTCTTTAACGCTGGTATTTCCTCTTGGACACCACCTATGCATGGCTGCCTACGTTCTCTGCCAGGAGAGTGCAGGAAAGAGGCTCTGACCTCGATGGTTCCTGCACAATTGGAGCACTCCCCAGTAACCATCTTGGATGGGATCTGGTGTAGGCCACAGTGTTCCAGGAGTCTCTGGTTCCTCCTACTCACCACTCTTCACACTTTGCTCGCTGGCTCTGGGGGTGCCGGGGTCTGTACCTGTGGGTTCAGAGGTGGTTTACTCCAGGGATCAGGATAGTTTACAACCTCTCTCCCTCCGTCGGAGCGAAGCAAGCTGGGCTTGAGGCTATCTCATGTCATTGCACAACAGCCCCCTAGACCCTCTATTTCTGAATCCAAACTCAGCCACCAATAGTCTGCTCTCAGTATCGTTTTGCTCTTGGTGCTACCCAGATGCCCTTGATAATCTGCCTCAATGAGTTTTTCTCTCACACCAAATGGGGACTCTATGCACCATGTTTTACACAACAAATCCCTTTCTATGCTTAACTATTCTCTAACTGTGAAATGCTACCAATCCAACCTCACTCGAACCATTCCTAAGATACTCCTTGACGTGATTAAGCTCTATATCCTGCCTTGTAGCCTCCTCCCACTTCTTTATGCATACAGCATTCCCACACACCAAAAACACTTCTTCGGATTCATCCACCTCACCATCTTCCACTCCTGCTATCTGACCAGACTGCTTTGACCTGCAGACCAATTCTGCAAGCGTGTTCTCCCTTTCCAGGACATGTTCCACCACAAAATCACCTCATTATGCTGCGGGACATACCATATAACCCTTGGTGTGTACCATGAAGCTTGTACCCTCACAGGAATGTTGTGAACTTCACTGCTCATGTCACACTGAGAGTTTCTCACTCTATGACGGAATATCATAGTTCATCTCCTTTGAGAACCCTTGAGGCAAACACAACCACAGCTTTCCACTTTCCTTTGTTTCTGTATGAGGACTGCCACTAATCCTGTCTCACTAGTATCTGTCATGGAATAAGTATCGCAACTGGTATCAAAGTTTGCAAGTGCTCATGCTCTGGTAACGGCACTCCTAATACCCTCAAATTCTCCCTGACACTCTCCACACCAGATACAAGTGGTTCCCTCAACTAGTCCCAAGAAGAACATGACTTCCTGTTTATTCTTGGAATGTTCCAACTCCACATTAGCCTTAACTAACTGGCCCCTTAGGCTCTAATCCTCTATCACTTGTAACCCAAGTAGTGTAAAGAAGTTACTCAGAACATGCACTTTTCCTTCCGTGGGGTAAGCCCTGCTTCCATTAATATCCTCAAGACCCTATTCAGCCTCAAATTATCTTCAGCAATATATTTTCCTGTAACCAAAATGTCATCTTGAAAATATGTCACACCTTTGGCATTCCCCAGCAAGATGTGCATCACTCGCTAAAAAAGCACAGCAGCTGACACTAAACCAAAAGGTACCCTCGTGAATGACAAACGTGGTAAGATCCGTGGACTCGTGATGGAGACTTACTATGTAAGCCTGGCTGCATATGGTCTTTCCTATGTTGGGTAAGGGAACTTGTCAAAAACCAATTCAAAATTCAGGTCCCTCTGGTCTATGCACAACCTCACCTGGCCATTAGCTTTGTGTACCACCGCTACCGAGGAAACCCACTCTGATGCCACGACAGCCTCAATCACTCCTTCTTGCTCCAGTTTTTGATCTCACTGGACACCTCCTCCCTCATACAAACAGGCAATGTCCTTACTTTAGCTATGACTGGTCAGGCACCAGCATTCAGACAAATGTGATGGTGGTACCCCTTCAAGCACCCCACACTATATCTGAATACTGATTTGAAACACTCTATTCTAGGCATTCCCTTGCTTGCTCAGAGATCACAGCCACATGTCCACGGACCTTGGGATCTACCACAATCCCCATCTCACTATGTTCACACCACCCCGAACATGATCCCACTCTTTTTTAGAAACAAACATTTCCCAGAGGAGATTTAACTTTGCATTTCAACTTTGCTTTAAACATTCCCAATATGTGAATCTTTCTTTTCCAGTTCCTTGACACATGCCATCATGTGTTCCACCTTCTTTCCAATATTAAGAACATCATCCTGGCTGGGGTCACCTTTAGTGCATATTTCTTCCATTATCTTGCTCTTTTTTTCAACATAAACTGATCACGAATCTGCTCATTATATGTTAGCCCAAAGTTACATTTGTTTTGCCAGCTCTTGGAATCCTGTGATAAAGTCTTCAATGCACTCACCTCTTCTCTGGTCACGTATACCGAAGTAATACCACTACAGTATAATGCTGGTTTTCTTTTCAAAATGCAAGCTCATTTTTCTGGTAATGCTCTCATATGCAGTTCAGGATTCCCCCCCTGCTGGCTCCTCACCTGCTCCACTGGCACAATACAAGTCTGATAATCTCTTCAGGATTATATGACATTCAAATCCCAGACAATGCATAAGAAGAGCATGACGCCTCTCAATACTGTACGAGAGTCCGTGTATTGCCAGGCCATTTTCCTGAAAATCCTCCTTCAGGTGGTCCACTGGATATGCAAGAAATTGGGGAGGGAGGAGAGATGATTCATGGTGTCAGTCTCTAGAATGACTTTCTCGCTAAACTTCCCTCTGTTGGCCTCCTGGGGGCTCCTCCAAATAAACTCAATAGTTATAGTGAAACCATCTGTGATTTGCATATATATATTCACTAAGAATATACAACAATTGGCGACGAGGACTCGTTCATGTGGAGGGAGCCCCTGGGTGAAGTTCAAAGCAGATTCAGGGAAGTAACCGCCAAACAGGAACGCTGAACCACTCAAAAATTCAGTCACAGTGTTACAGAGGACATGTGCCAAAGAAAGAAGGTGAGCGGCGCACAAGGCGGAATTACAGAGTAATTAGGAAAATACTCACGGCTCCGGCATATTATGAATGCCTCGCGAGCGTAGGGCCAGCTGAAGTTAACGTTAGAGAAAAGCACCCTAGTGCGTGCTGTGCGTGCCGCCATTTTGTGATGACAAGTGTTGCCGGATGCTGGTGATAATATGCGGCGCACAGCTGACACACGGCACGCAGCTTTATACGTTTTGTTTCAAGTATGAGAAACATTGAAAGTTACAGTGGATGATCACAGCAAATTTTATTACGTATACGACTGCCCAGTAATGTGTCCAGTATACGTTCGTGGAGAGAAATACATGTCACATTGAAAATATATAACAAACAGTGAAAGTGAACGTATTTAAAGAAACAGATACAGTGGACAGCATCGGGTCCATCAAAAATTACATGAAATAAAATAAATCCTTGCACAGACAACTTCTGCTAAAACTAGCTGAGTGCAACATGCAGAGTATAGCTGCCCCAGTGAAATTTTTTGGCTCTACCAGGGAATCCAGCATGTCCTTGGGAACAATGGCAGGATAACTTTCAAGTGTATTTTAGGGCAATAGGTGGATCGAAATATAATGACGACCTAAAAGAGGCTACACTTCTAAATTGCACTGGGGCAGAGGCACTCAGAATCTTCAGGACCTTACCTGATTTGGATCATGATGAGGAAAGTTGGCGTGAATCTTCAAGTGGAGCCAGGAAGTATGACATGGCGATTGCCAAACTGAATAAACATTTTGGAAATAAAACTAACATTGTATTGGAGAGATACAGATTTTTCACAAGGAGACAAAGTAAAAATGAGAGTATAGATGCATACTTGGCTGCACTAAGAGGACTGATGGCTACGTGTGCTTTCACAGGAGTAGCAGATGAATATTTGAGAGATCAAATGGTTTTACACATGGCAGATCCACGTATCCAACAACGCCTGTGGCAAGCGAAGAACCCGACGCTAGAGAAGACAATTGAAATAGCCAGGTCGATTGAACTGGGTGAAAAGTGTATGAAGGAGGTTCAAAATAAATTTGAGAATGCTGAAATAAAATCAGTTCAGGAGATGGATGAGGGACAACATAGCAGTCAGGAAGAAGATTTGATTGCCATAGTTAAGAGGTTGGTCAAGTCCGACACAGGCGGTGGATCTAGACAAGAGAGAGGGGGCATGTTCAGACAAAATAACAGATGTCTAAATTGTGGATGGTATAAGCATGTGAATGCAGAGAGAGATTGCCCAGCCGTGTCAGCAGAGTGCTACAGATGTGGATATGTAGGCCATTTTGGAAAAATGTGTCGCAACAGTAGAGGAAGAGGCAGATTTAATAGCCAATATGTGAGGAATACTGGTCGAAACACGAAGGCAGAGGTGCAGCAATGACAAGCATAAAGGCGTTGGAAGAAATTGGTGGTCCAAACAGCCTGTTAGCAGTCACAGATCGACTTGAAGATGAAGTACAGATACTTGCTTTTACGCCAGGTGAAGGTGGCGTGGGACCTTGGGTTCCCATGGAAATTAATGGTATAACCTTACGAGTCATGGTTGATACTGGTTCTCCATATACCATGGTTGATGTAGAGACATATGTGAACATACTAAAGAAAAAGATGGAGGAGTTACAGATGACAAAAATTAAAGCAACAGGTTACGGAAAAACACCTATCAACATTATAGGTTTTGTTTGGGTACATTTAAACTTTGAAGGAAGGAAGACATACTGCAGACTGTATGTGGCTGAGAATGGGTTTTCAATAGTAGGATGGTGGGAATAAGCATCGTTGAAAATCAGAATACATCCAGGTAAGAATGTGCCCATTCTATGTATCTCCGAAAATAGTTGTAAAACTGCAGATAATTTGGCAAAAACTTTCCCTAAAGTTTTCAATGACAAAATTGGCTTACTGAAAGGATTCAAACTTCGCATCATACTTAGAAGAGGTGCAAAGCCAGTAGTGCACAAAGTGAGGAAGATACCCATTTGCACCAGAGAAGCGTTGAGAGCTGAATTAGAAAGGCTATGCATGCAAGACATTATCGAGCCCATTGAAAGTTCGGAGTGGTTATCCCCGATTGTAATCGTAAAAAAACCTGAAGGATCTATCAGAATGTGCATCGATTTAAGAGACTTGAATGGCAATATTTAGATAGATCGGCATCCCCTGCCGAACATTGGGGAAATGTTGACCACCATGAAGCCAGCGAGATATTTCATGACGCTAGATCTATCGTCAGCGTATCACCAAGTTGTGCTGGAAGAAGGGTCTAGGCATTTGACATCTTTCATAACACCGTTGGGAGCTTTTAGATACAAGAGAATGCCTTTTGGATTGGCTTCAGCAGCCGCTGTGTTCCAAAGGTTAATGCATCATTTGTTGGAAGGTCTACAAGGAGTACATTATTTCCAAGATGATATTTTGGTGTCAGCAATGTCTGAAGAGGAACATGACGCAAAGTTGTTAGGTGTATTACAGGTCATACAACAGAAAGGGATGACAATCAAGATTGAAAAGTGCAAGATCAAGAAAAGTGAAGTAACATACCTGGGTCATCGAATAAATGCTGATGGTATAAAGCCGAAGGAATCATTGGTTGACACCATCCTTAAAATTTCTGAGCCCAAGAACAAGGACCAACTTCGGAGTTTCATGGGATTAACAGAATACTACTCTAAATTCATTGATCATTATTCTGATAGAACTGAGAAAATGAGAAATCTAATGTGCAAAGGCATAAAGTTTGATTGGTCTGAGGAATGCAAGAGAGAATTTTAGCAAATCAAAATGTTAATCAACAAAGCACCTGCGCTAAAGATGTTTGACTCGAATGCAAAGACAAGAATATCAGTGGACGCAAGTAATATAGGACTAGGAGGTGTACTTGAACAAGTGCAAGGAGGTGAAATTGTTCCCATTGCTTTTGCTTCCAGAACATTACGAGGGGCTGAGAAAAATTATTCAACAATAGAGAAGGAAGCCCTTGGCGTCAAGTGGATATTAGAACACTTCAAGGGACTTATTTGGGGCATTCCAGTGGACATTGAAACAGACCATAAGCCACTTGTTCATGTTTTGAACTCGAAAAATCCTCACATGACGTCCCCACGAATAAGAAGATGGACACTGATTATCATGCAATTTAATGTGAACATAAAATATACCCCTGGAAGAACCAACGTGGTAGCGGATTGTTTCTCTCACCTGCCGTGTGAGAGTGTTACAACCGATGGTGAGGACAAAGAAGAATTGACAGAAAAGCAAAACATGGATTGTATTATAGTGCACGTGCATCCAAGTTTCTCAAAAGAGGAATGGGTGGAAGCCAGAGAATGTGACCCTGAACAAAATCTGTTGAGAAGAGCCATTGAGAGTGGCTGGAAAGATACCAGGGAAAATCTAAAATCCTGGGAAAGATTCAAGGATGAATTGTCAAGTGATAATACATGTGTTTATAGAGGAGATTGGGTAATACCTCCAGCTAATTTGAGGAAGAGAATTATGGACATTGCTCATGAAGGCCCCGTGGGTAGAACATTAACGAAGAGGAGAGTAAGAGAAGCCTATTGGTGGCGTAACATGTGGGGCGAAATGAAAACTCTTGTCAGAGACTGTACCGCATGTGCAGTGAGTGACAAAAGCAAATCGACGCGAGTCACACCATTGCAGCCAGTAGAGATTCCTAGTACTGTATGGACAAAATTAGCAATTGATATAGCTGGACCGTATGAAACATTAGGATCACAAAAAGTTTACTTTATTGTATTGGTGGATTATGCATCCAAGTGGGTAGAATGTGGTATTGTTGAGGACTTTGTATCGGCTGTCAAAGTTATGAAGTTTTTGGAAGAAATTTTTAACAGAGAAGGAGAACCGCAAGAGCTTATATCTGATAATGGAGCTCAATTTATGTCTTTGGAAGTTCAAAAGTTTTTGAAGGATAGAGCCATTAAACATAGCACTACGGCTTTGTACCATCCCATGGGGAACGGTTTAGTGGAAAGAATGAATCATTTCATAAAAGGCATTATTTAATAAGCCATTGTAAACGGCCTACCATGGAAAGAGACACTCAAGGAAGCTCTCAGCACATACAACGTTATCCCACATTCGGTTACTGAGGAAGTACCATTTACGTTGATGAGAGGAAGGATATCTACCAATAGTCTTAGACCTGCTTGGATGATAAATAAGAGAAACAAAGAGATAAACGTGGAAGAAATTGTCAACAAAGTAAAAAAGAAGCAAGAAGAATATAAAAGATACTATGACAAGCAAAAACATGTTAAAGAGAGTCAAATTGTGAAAGGTGATTGGGTGAGAGTGAGAGAACCCAAACGTGTAATGAAAGGAGAGTCAAGATTTCGTCCTCCTCAAAGAGTGATAGAATGTTCAAATAAATCAGTGATTTTAGAGGATGGCAATAAATGGTCATGTAATGATATAATCCTGGCAAAGGAGGAGGAAGTATTGAGAAATGAAAGAGAACAAAACAAGTATGGAGAGACATTCAAAGATAAGACATTCAAAGATAAGTTTGATGACCCAAGCCTGATGTACAAAGGAAAAACACAAGGAACGAGAACACAGGAAGGTTCACATAAGGAAGGAACTGAGAATGGTCAGCCAGTATCAAGACATCGGAAAAGAGTGTGGAACTATAAACAAGACTATCTATATTATTGAGAACATAAGAGCTGACAGAACATGGATCTATGGTGTTGTTATACAAAAGTGCAACATGAAGACTACTTGTATCCTTTGTTTTGATATATGATTTTAAAGTTAAGGGATTGCATACACTGTCATAGTCATAGCAAGTTGTGATGTCGGTAATGTAAAAAATGTAATCTATTATAAATTATAATATTATTTAGAGGGGGAGATGTGGTGATATTATTATAGTTAATATGTACATAGTCCTGCTTATGATAGGCACGCGCACTGTATCCCTGACAACGGCAGAGCTGCCTCCATAATAACCATAAACAAAATGTTAAAATAAGACGTTTCCCGAAACTCATATAGGGATCAATGACCGTACCTGGGGTCTCTGCTCTGCAGTCTCTATTCTCTGCTCCTCACTGCTTGAAGAATCTTCAAAGTCCCTGAACGTCCCTTCAATAGTACTCTGAGTTTCTCACCTGAAGAGACCGAGCTGTCAGAGAACTGCATTACTTGCAGTTGCTGGGGCAACCAGCTCTGAAGCATAATATATCAGGAGTGTACCACGCCACAGAGTCCTTTTTTCCAATATTCCAGAGCTTGTCTCTGCCATGGAGGGCCTTCTTTGCATGGACCCCTTATTACGCAGTTAGGCAGTAGTCCAAGTTATCCAGTTCTTACAGCGAACCAACACTGTAATTAAAGAAACAGTCCAACACAGGCTATGGCTGGGCAACTGTAGTCTCGAAGCACGCCAGGCAGGATGGAGCAGGGCCCTCACACAGACCCACTGTGCATCTTCCATTGCTGTATAGTTACTCATTACAATCACGCAGCACCATATTCTCCACACCTGGGGCCCCCCTCAACTTCTCCAGCTTGTCACCACTATTGTGTGAAAGACCACTCAAGCAGATTGCATACTCAACACATATTTATTGGCCCTCAAGAATAGTGGGTAACATTCCCCCAGATACACTCTGCTCCTCTGCTTCTGCTACATTCTCATTGTCCGACTGCCTCCTAACTTCCAAACCAACAACACGTAGAACTCCCCTCACATTCTGACAGGAGCAATCTCTTTTGGAATGTAAACACAGGCTAACTATATATAAGTGAAGCTACAGAGAAGGGCTGCAGCCATATATGAAAATACATTATATATATAACACAACAAACTTTAGACATTGTAAGTAAGAAATGTTTTAAAAATTACAGCTACGTGCTACAAATCTTGGCCTAGAAGTTCCCAAACCCCAGATAGGTACAATTTGCAGGAGTAGGTAGTGAAGATTCAGGTGCAAAAAGGTTGTTTTTAGTATTGGAGATGGAACTAACAGGGCTTAATTGACCGCATATTAAATGCAAAGTCCCTACTGAAGGAATAACCATTGATGAAGGTGGAAGGAAATTCAGGGCCCGCTAGTGGACTAAGGGCATTGTACCTATCAGTCGAGTTGGGTGTCAAAAGGGAACCCTTTATTTTAACTGTGAAGTATGGTATAAATATCAGTCAAAAAGGATAGCATAACACAACATAAATGTATGGCCTCAATACAAATTATATACAAATACAAATATAAAATAAGTAACTGTCTAAGGAATTGGGAAATAGTCCCATTTTCATACTTAAAAAAAAAGCAAAAAAAAAGCAAAAATCAAGAGGGTGGCAGATGTGCAGTGGCCGGGGGGAGCCAAGGAATGGCACCAACAGCACAGGAATAGAAACTTGGAGGGCATGGCAGCGGGAACCATTGGCTGCCTCTGGATGTGTGGGCACCAACATCTACAAACGAAATGAATGGAAACTACCAGCAGTTAGTGGCCTCATTCTTTTGAAACTGATGGCTTCAGGCACACCTAACATTCGGATGTAGGGAATAACGAAGTGTTAGAACCCGCAGTAAGGGTCTCTATTGTGTGGTTGGTGACCAACACCCAGGTTAGTGGTCTCAAGCCGAAACCAAGGGCCTTTAACTAGGGTGAACGCCACCTAGAACATAATATAACCCAATGGCAAGGGCTCTAATGCACACATCACAAAAGTAAGCTTGGAATGCTCGGTTACTATTTCGTGCCTGCTGATTGGCTAGACAGCTGCAAGTGGTGAAAATACCAGGAGAAGCATAGCATGCAGGCTTCTACTGTTTTCATATCCTGGATTCCATGCGCTTGTCTAAAGAGAATAAATCATACTTCAATAAGAAATAAAACATACAATGCTTGGTCATTGGGGTCAAAGATGAAGTTAAATAACTCGCTGTAACGACACCGAATGTGGCATGAATCGTGTGATACCGCTTTTAACAGTGAGGCATTACAACAGTTATGAAAGTGCTGTAACGCTCACCTGATTCTCGCAGAGGCGCCGGTCTTGACTGGGCGACTACCGTATCTTCAAAAGTGATGTGTAGCACCCGGCTGGCTCTTTGGGCTGGACCTCTGTGCACTGTATGCCTGACTCGAAGAGTAAGATGTCTGCAGATAGAAAATATGGGATTAATGAACTGGGGTTATTGGGGTGTCCCTATCTCTTTCCTTTTCTCCTCTCCTGTAGAACCCCAAAGGTTAACGCTCTCACCTTAGGTAAGTGAACGCCGAGCTCTCCATCTGCCTTGGGGCAGGGTGCTGTAACCAGTTTCTTCACTGGATAGGTAGCGCAGGCCTCTTGACTTCAGAGGACTGCTGTCCGTCGTTTACTTCACGAACGGTGAGTTCCGAATATTTCAAATGTTTTTAAAAGTCTTTTGTAATGCTGTCTCTTATTTTGCAGGGTTCCGGCGATGGCGGTTGACTGGCTGAAGTGAGTTGAGGATGGACCCGTATGCGGAATAGAAGCGCCTGGAAGCGCGTAAGTAAGCGCTTGTTGCTTGCTTCACGATGCGCACTAACTGTCCTTTTATTTTGCAGGTACCAGTTCGGAGCTGCTGAAGGATGCCGGAATGCCCACTGAGTTCGGCGTGGATGGAGTAATGGCACGTGAGTATTTAACGTTACCCAATGTCTTTAAACGCACCTTCTTTTGTCTTACAGATGCGGGATGCAGCGCCGAAGGCCTCCGGAGCGTGCGAAGAGTTGGTAAGCTTTTGTCTTTCAGATGCCAGAATGCAGTGCGATGACCTCCGGAGCGCGTGAAGAGTAGGTAAGCCTTTGTCTTTCAGATGCAGGAATGCTGCGCGAGGCGTTGATGACAGCCGATGGACCAGGTAAGAGATGCGCTGTCACTGAAGACCGTAGTGCTAACCTGTTCTTTCTTGTCTTTATAGATGTTGCAGAAGACTGGATTCAGGATGGTAAGCCTTTTTCCTTAGGCCCAGGATCAGATGCAGAAGACACAATGAGCGTTCTGCTGCAGAGGATGCAGAATAACGTAAAGCAAGATTCATCCATCGGGTGTGGTTTAAATAGCCTCCTGTAGTGCTTAGGTGTCTCCTTCCACAGCCACGCCTAGGTAAGAAAAGAGTTCCTGCTTTCCAGAAGAGTTCCAGTGTTCTGAACCTAGGGAGTGGCTCCTGCCCCACCCAACAGGAAAAGTAGTCCCAAACAGAAGAGGATCAGGGGTTCAACTGGCAGGTAAGTAAGCAGCATGGTCTGCTGCAGGTAAGTCCATCCAAGCATTATGAGCCCGGCGCTTGCAGCGCTGGGACTGGGCATATTTATGAGCCTGGCGCCACTGGCGCAGGACAGGGTCCAAAAGGTCCCAATTGGGACTGGCTGGCACTCGGAACCTGGGTTATGAGTCTGCTTCCAAGGGAGTTGGGTAAGTCCTGGCCTTTTGGAAGCAGAGATCATGACAGTACCCCCCCTCAAGGCCCCTCCCAAATCGGGCTTCCCCGGGGGTTTTGGCTTGTCAGGAAATGTTTGATGAAATCTTTTGATTAGACGAGGAGCGTGGACATATTCTGCAGGTTCCCAGGATCTTTCTTGAGGGCCGTAGCCTTTCCAGTCAATTAGGTAAAATAGCTTAGATTTGGAGATCTTGGAGTCCAGGATGCTTTTGACTTCAAACTCGAGTTCTCCATCAACTAGGATAGGTTTTGGGGATTTAGTTAGTCGGGTTTGAGGTTGCACGGGTTTTAAAAGAGAGACGTGGAAGACCGGATGTATCTTCATGTGAGGGGGCAAGTCCAACTTGACCGCTACTGGGTTTACTATGGTAGTGATGGAATAGGGACCAAGGTATCTTGGGTTGAATGTGCGTGGTACTTTTAGAGGTAGATATTTGGTGGATAACCAGACTTGATCTCCTACTTGATATTGGGGGCTTCCTTCCGATGTTGATCTGCTCCTTTCTTGTATTGTTCTTTAGCCCTTTGAAGGTGAGAAACGGCTTCCTTAAAAGCTTGGGTGATAGTAGAGTGCAGGTAGTCTACTGCTGGTGTTCCAAGATCTTGGGGTGGATCCAACTCTGAGGTTCGAGGGTGACAGCCGTATAAAAGAAAAAACGGGGTTTTCCCAGTTCCTGAGTGGACAGAGTTGTTGTAGGCATATTCGGCTATCCAAAGGATATCTTTCCAAGTTTTTTCAGTTTGTTGCAGCATGCAGCGTAAATACTGTTCCAGAGTTTGATTGGTCCTCTCGGTTTGTCCGTCGGTTTGAGGGTGGTGACTGGTCGATAATCTCACATCAATTTGAGCCGACCGACAACAACTTCGCCAAAAATGAGAAATAAATTGACTACCTCGATCCGAAATTAGCACTGAAGGAAAACCGTGCAGTCGGACGATGTTTTCGAGAAATTCTCGGGCCAGAGTTGTTGCTGTTGGCAAGCCTTTGAGTGGAATGAAATGCGCCATCTTGGAGAATAAGTCCACGATTACCAGGATCGTATTGTATCCGGAGCATGGAGGTAGGTCGGTGATGAAGTTCATAGAAAGCGTATGCCAAGGGCGAGGTGGGATGTCAATAGGGCGTAAGAGGCCGGCTGGTCTTTCCTTTTGACTCTTGTTTTGGGCGCATACTCCACAGGACATTATAAAGTCTCTGATATCCTTTTTCCAAGACGGCCACCAGAAGTAGCGCTTGATCTTTTCTGAGGTTTTGGCCATACCGGGATGTCCTTCCATTAGAGACTCGTGATAACAAGAGATCACCTTTTTCTGCAAATCTGTGCTGGGCAGGTATAATCGTTCTTGGAAATACAATAAGTTGTCCTTTACTGCAAAGTCCTTTCCCTGCAGATGCCAATTCTGTATTTCTGCTGGAGTTATAAGTTGCCTGGTTTTATCCTTAATTTCCTCTATGGATTGTGTGGTTATTACACCCAGAATTCTTTGTTCAGGAATGATAGGTACAGGTTTAGGGTTGGTCAAGTGTTCCTCCACTCCCATCCAAGAAAAGGCATCAGCTTTACCGTTTTTTGTACCAGGTCGATAGGTAATTATGAAGTCAAACTCGGCAAAGAATAGTGCCCAACGGAGTTGTCTAGAGGATTGGGCTTTTGCGGTTTTCACATATTGCAGGTTTCGGTGATCCGTAATCACAGTAACGGTGTGTCAGGCCCCCAGAAGATAATGCCGCCAAGCCTTAAAGGCAGACTTGATAGCCAGAAGTTCCTTATCAGTAATAGTGTAATTAATCTCAGGAGGCGAGAATTTGCGAGACCAGAATGCCACGGGATGTAACTTATTGGTTACTGGATCCTTCTGTGATAGAACTGCCCCCATGGCAAGGCTCGAAGCATCAGTTTCAACGATGTAGGGGAGTTCGGGGCGAGGATGTTTTAGAATTGGTGCAGAGATAAATTTTGTCTTCAAATTCTGGAAAACTTGTTCCGCCTCGGTAGACCATTCAAAACGTTTGTTTTTCTTTAACAAGGCGGTGATGGGCTGGACTACTCGAGAGAATTCGGGGATAAACCTGCGGTAAAAGTTGGCGAAGCCTAACATGCTTTGAACCCCTTTTATGGAGGATGGTGATGGCCATTTGAGAATTGCATCGACCTTCCTTGAATCCATACGCACTCCGCTAGGTGATAATATGAATCCCAAGAATTCAACTTCAGTCACGTTGAAAACACATTTTTCCAATTTAGCGAAAAGTCTGTGTTGACGCAACCTCTCGAGGACCATTTTCACGTGTTTCCGATGTTCAGATTCCGATGAAGAATAAACGAGGATGTCGTCAATGTAAACGACAACACATACATCTATGAGTTCTCTGAGGACATCGTTCATAAAATATTGAAAGGCGGCCGGGGCATTGCAAAGTCCGAAGGGCATGAGCTGATATTCAAATAGCCCATACTTGGTGCGGAAGGCCGTCTTCCATTCATCGCCCTCTTTTACTCGTACCAAGTGGTAGGCTCCTCTAAGATCCAGCTTTGTATATATGCATGCTCTTCTGACTTGGTCCAGGAGTTCAGGGATTAAAGGTAACGGATATCTATTCTTAACGGTGATCTGGTTCAGGGCGCGGTAATCTATACAAGTTCTAAGGTCCCCTTCTTTTTTTGGAATGAAGAACAAAGCTGAAGAAGCAGGGGACTTAGAAGGACGAATAAACCCATTCGCTAGGTATTGATCCAGGTATTGTCGGAGGTGAAGGTTCTCAGGCTCGGTGAGGGCATAAATTCTGCTACACGGAGGAGTAGATCCAGGTATCAGGTCGATATGGCAGTCATAGGACCTATGAGGAGGTAGAGAGTTAGCCTGATCCTTCCGGAAAACATCTTGGAATTCTAGGTATTCGGGAGGTAACTGGGGAGTCTCCGAAGAAATTGCTGCTAGAGCAACACCAGGTGGAGGGTGACAAGTAGAGACACATTCTGGGAACTGAACCGTTCTTGCTCGCCAATCGATCCGAGGATTGTGTTTCTCTAACCAAGGTATCCCTAGAATAATCTGGAACTGAGGGGCCTTGATCACATTGAACACGATCTTCTCATGGTGTCCATCTTGACTTACTAGCGTCACTTCTTGAGTGGTATGCGTTACTGGTCCGGAGGCTATCTCCGTACCATCCACCGTAGTAATGACGTCCTTTACAGCCTTGGGACAAAGAGTTAGATTCATCCTCAAAACCATTTCCTGATCCACATAATTGCCGATGGCACCGCTGTCGACGTAAGCTTCAATCGCATGTAATCGATCCGGATGATCAGGGCTAATGAGGACCATAGGTATCACGAAATGCGAAGTCACGGAACAGGTTTTAACGCTCGGCAAGAGGACCTCTATTCTTGTCGGGCGAGGTCGTTTCCCTGCTCAGAGTTTGTGACCTTGATAACTGCAGCTCCTACCGCCTTCTTGGCTGGTTTCACCGGACAGTCTCGAAGAAAGTGCCCTGAGTTTCCGGAATAGAGGCATAATTGCAACTGTTTTCTCCTTTCCCGCTCCTTTTGTGTTAGTGGTCCTTTCAGGCCCCCTATTTGCATGGGTTCCCCGGAGTCTACTCCTTTGGAAGGAGTTGGTGGTTTGGAAAATACTCGAGCATCAAACTTGGAACGATCGGCCTTCCTGTTCTGCAGTCTGAGATTTATTTGAACGACTAAGTCTATATAATCCGAACAGTCTTGTGGGGGATTCACTACTTGGGCTAAAACGTCTTTGAGCTCTCCACGTAGACCTCTATAAAACAGCGTAATCCTTTTGTCCTCAGGCCATTGAGTTTCCACTATTAGTCTGTTGAAAGATGCAATATAAGCCAAAAGGTCTTGATTACCCTGTCGCAACGAAAGACGCTCATTGTCCAAGGCCTGCCCCTGTGAATGTCTTGCGAACAGTTTTTCCATACTAAGCTGAAAGGCTTGAAAATCATGGAGAACCAGATCATCTTGATTAACTAGAGGGATCGACCAGTCTGCCGCATTGCCACTAAGGTACGAAAGCACAAAAGCTACTTTAGCTTGATCAGTTGGAAAGGCTGCTGGCCGGCATAAAAAATGCAACCGGCACTGATTGATAAATACTGCAAACCTCTTTGGGTCACCAGAAAATCGTTCGGGCGGAGCCAGAGGTACATTCCCAGGTAGGTTGAGCTGCACTGGATTCATAGGGGATGTTGAAGGAAGATTTGCCCCTGATGCGGGTAACAGGGTCTGTCCGGCTTGTGACTGTAGCAATTGTCTAGCAAGATCGTCTGTTCGCTCCTTGGAAATAATTAGTTCCCTTCTTAGAGCATTAGTTTCCTGACGAGCTGCATGCACTTCTGCCCTTAGTTCCCCAAGTAACCGGGCTAGGTGGTCGGTATCCGAGGTTTCCATAGCGCCTGGGCGAGAGTTTTGCGGTAGGCTTTGCATTCTGTAACGCTCACCTGATTCTCGCAGAGGCGCCGGTCTTGACTGGGCGACTACCGTATCTTCAAAAGTGATGTGTAGCACCCGGTTGGCTCTTTGGGCTGGACCTCTGTGCACTGTATGCCTGACTCGAAGAGTAAGATGTCTGCAGATAGAAAATATGGGATTAATGAACTGGGGTTATTGGGGTGTCCCTATCTCTTTCCTTTTCTCCTCTCCTGTAGAACCCCAAAGGTTAACGCTCTCACCTTAGGTAAGTGAACGCCGAGCTCTCCATCTGCCTCGGGGCAGGGTGCTGTAACCAGTTTCTTCATTGGATAGGTAGCGCAGGCCTCTTGACTTCAGAGGACTGCTGTCCGTCGTTTACTTCACGAACGGTGAGTTCCGAATATTTCAAATGTCTTTAAAAGTCTTTTGTAATGCTGTCTCTTATTTTGCAGGGTTCCGGCGATGGCGGTTGACTGGCTGAAGTGAGTTGAGGATGGACCCGTATGCGGAATAGAAGCGCCTGGAAGCGCGTAAGTAAGCGCTTGTTGCTTGCTTCACGATGCGCACTAACTGTCCTTTTATTTTGCAGGTACCAGTTCGGAGCTGCTGAAGGATGCCGGAATGCCCACTGAGTTCGGCGTGGATGGAGTAATGGCACGTGAGTATTTAACGTTACCCAATGTCTTTAAACGCACCTTCTTTTGTCCTACAGATGCGGGATGCAGCGCCGAAGGCCTCCGGAGCGTGCGAAGAGTTGGTAAGCTTTTGTCTTTCAGATGCCGGAATGCAGTGCGATGACCTCCGGAGCGCGTGAAGAGTAGGTAAGCCTTTGTCTTTCAGATGCAGGAATGCTGCGCGAGGCGTTGATGACAGCCGATGGACCAGGTAAGAGATGCGCTGTCACTGAAGACCGTAGTGCTAACCTGTTCTTTCTTGTCTTTATAGATGTTGCTGAAGACTGGATTCAGGATGGTAAGCCTTTTTCCTTAGGCCCAGGATCAGATGCAGAAGACACGATGAGCGTTCTGCTGCAGAGGATGCAGAATAACGCAAAGCAAGATTCATCCATCGGGTGTGGTTTAAATAGCCTCCTGTAGTGCTTAGGTGTCTCCTTCCACAGCCACGCCTAGGTAAGAAAAGAGTTCCTGCTTTCCAGAAGAGTTCCTGTGTTCTGAACCTAGGGAGTGGCTCCTGCCCCACCCAACAGGAAAAGTAGTCCCAAACAGAAGAGGATCAGGGGTTCAACTGGCAGGTAAGTAAGCAGCATGGTCTGCTGCAGGTAAGTCCACCCAAGCATTATGAGCCCGGCGCTTGCAGCGCTGGGACTGGGCATATTTATGAGCCTGGCGCCACTGGCGCCAGGACAGGGTCCAAAAGGTCCCAATTGGGACTGGCTGGCACTCGGAACCTGGGTTATGAGTCTGCTTCCAAGGGAGTTGGGTAAGTCCTGGCCTTTTGGAAGCAGAGATCATGACAAGTGCTTTCAGGGCATGTCAATATCGATGTAGGATGTGCGCTTGCTATAGCAGTCCCAGTACCATAACTGGGCGAAACTGGTGTTGCCATGCTATTAAGGTTTATTATTTTACCAATGTAGTTGGTTGAAAGAAAGGGGGTAATGAAATATTTCTTTGTTGAGTGACTGGGTGATCATGTTAATTTCACAACTAATACTAAATAGACTTTTTAAACAGTTATCAAGAGGCTAATCAAGGTCTCAATAGCTAGTTACATCGAAGAATAACTTTATCAACTTCATATTTTAATTAATATCAAAAAGTGGGGAACTGATTGTAAGCAAATGTCTTTCAACTTCAACCAACTAATGTATCATTATCATTGCATATAAGTGAGCATTTCCGTACCATTTTGTACAGACTGCTATCACTAATTTATAATTATGCGAGTGAGCTACACACAGAAGCAATGGAAGCGTAGTTGGTGTCTATAGTGAGCATCACTAAGTAGGAGGAGTTGTGCCAAGGTGTGGGCTACTTACTGTGCCTAGGGAAAAAATATACCCCTCACTGATGATGCTCAACAAGACAAAGATCATATTTTGGGTTGTTTGTATTACTTAGCAGAGACGAGGTAGCATAGCATTCTGGGCAAGCTTGATTTGCACATGGCAGGCTCTCTTATCTAATGGCGCTGATAATATAAAAGGTCAATTGCGAGTGGTTATGATTAATTCAAAGATTCAATGCTTTAATCAATAACATTTTAGTGATAATACATTTATACCAGTAGTTCATATGTTTGAGCAAACAACAACAAAAAATTAACCACTCACAAGGTCTGCTGGGAATTATCATCGACGGACAGTCTTCGTCACGCAGAACTTCAGTTACTTTCTAAAAAAGAGAAGACATCAGTTCATAAGTCAGATAATGTAGACATAACTATTGTGCAAGCTGTCAACTCATTAAATTACGCTCGGTAAACAACGGTAAGCATACTTTGCGTGGATATTTTCTGACCATATGAATTTTATATTTCCGCTACTAGCATCATTTTCCTCCTCATTATAAAGGGCCTTCACTCTTTCTATTTATTTCCTGGTTTCTTGCTACCTTCACTTTCATCATTGAAATGTTTCCAAAGTTAAATTCTTTACTTCGTAGAAATGACAAAAGTCTACACATTGTGCTTGTTTTATAAACTTTGTACATGTCCTTAAGGTCTGACTCCCATCAAGAAACCCTTTGTTAAACCCTTTCTGATTTGTGTAAACGCTCCCCCATTTCCTCCTTCCACTCAGAAAAGAAAAACAGGTAGAAAAAAGAAACACTTTGTGAATCCCTTTGTCATTGTTTGCTTTTTGCTTCCCTTCCCTATAACGTCCCTCCTTCCACCCAAAAATGAAAAAACAGAAAACACGTGTTAACCTTTTTGTTCTTGTTTTTATCCCTTTCCCTTACCCCCCTCCCCCGCAAATAGTAAAAGAGATGCCCACTGTGACACCCTTTGTACTTTTGTACTAGTAGAAACCCTTCAACAATTGTTATTGAACAAATGACTCTCTTTGGGAGCAACTCTTCTTTGGATGGGGAAGTGAGTCAGCAGTATGATGTGGAACAAGAGGAAGCAAAGATAATGGATCAGGTGCAATTGCATGAGGAGGATGCAGAAATGGAGGGGCAGCGAGAAAAGGAAAAGGTGGCAGAGTTTGTGGAGCTGAGGGAGGGGACACATACAGAGGCAGATGATGAGCAGCAGGCAGTACATGAGCAGATGAAACAGGAGGAGGTGGAAGAGGGGCAAGAGGAGGCAGATGAGAAGGAAGGGGACCATCATGAGGATGAAACACACTAGTAAGAGGATGGAGTGGAGCACACTGATGAGCTACATTAAGTGGCTCCCATTCTGTGGATGGGAAAGGTGGGCCAGATGAGGAGAAAATAAAATAGCTTCTGCCCCAACACTTTCTATTCCAGGCCCCTACTGACAAACTCAATGCTTACCCCTCCCTACCTGAGGGTAAGGGGCAGGCAGAGTGGTCTGCAGATGTGTGTGAACTCAAGGCAAGAAGACTGAGCATTATCAATTGGGCACAACTACAATGTATGAACACATCTTGCAGTGGCATAATCTGATGTATTATATGCATGTGCCAGACCCTAACCCTGCCACCATGATAACTGCTGCCAGTATGAAGCATGTCAGTGTGAGAAAGGGATCTAAATACAGACAGTGGCACCGCCTGCAGTAATCAGGCCTATGTTGCCTCAGTTGGCTCTCCATGTGGCAGAAAAGTTGGTTGTGACTACATATGGGAGCAGAGAGAATACATTGCCTGCAATGTGGGGTGATAATCAGTCATGGTGAGCTGGAAGACACTGCCCTCAAAAAATGCTCTGGAGGTTTACGTGTGCCTATCACTGCAACATTCCCTGCTAAACTGAGCAAGTTTGAAAGACAGACAAGAATTCTATCTGCCATCCTGTGTATTTTCTAACTTCTACTCTTCATCACATAGTTCGACCCGACCTCAGGAACTACCCCTGCCCTCAAGAACACCACCAAAACATTTGCTTTCAAGTCAACTCAACAGCTGTGTCTCCTAGACTTGGAAGAGGTTCCCAGACTTTCCCAGCACATTCTTGCCACCCTAAATACCCTAACCCAGACTGCCAATGTCCATATACTTTGTAGAGGAGCAGGTGGATGCATTTTCACTAACTCCCACCCATTCACCAACGTCATACTGGAATAGCAGGAGAAGGGCCCTGTGTGAGACTACATGTGTTATGCCTATACCTCATTGAGTATATGAGAGACGATATGCACTCAGACTACTGTACCAAATGTACGCTTGCAATGAAAGTGTGGACGGATGCCGTATGGAAGGATGTCAGCATACAACATTGGACATCATGTAGCACTGAGTGAAATCTGACGCGTGCAGTTTGATGTCATGGAGAAGATATACGAAGCCATGCTGAAACTGTATGAAAATACTGAAGAGTGATGATGTAACTGGAGTGACAAGAGAAACATGTACGAAACGATAAAGTAATTATAAATGCAAAAAAACATGAAGTAACCAAGGGATGCTCACACACATAAAAAGGTAATGTGGTTCAACTTAGAGTTGAACCAGGCTATTGAAGTGTGTGCTGATGAAAAACAAAAAGGAGAAAATGAACAAACCTAAATAGAGAGACAGATTTAAAAAGAGCATTTTATGTGAAGATAAAACACCTGATAAAGAGGTAGGAGTAGATGTTAGAATATCCTCTCTTGATAGTCAGTATCCTATTGAAACCCAGACAGAAAAAAATGGTTGCTCAAAAGGAGGGTGCAGTTCAGTCACCTGATGAGTATTTTGACCCACAAATGTTCCAAGAGACAGAAAGAACAGGCACTGTGCAAATCTCAGATAGGTGTCATGCGCCAGAAAATGACAGGCTGCCAGGTGACCCTTGTGAAAAGGCTCAGTCACAAGGCTGTGGTTAGAAAACTGATAGCTCCAGAACCGAGAGACAGTCAGTTGCCATGGTCCAGATGAGCTCTGAGCCCAGGAATATAGACCAAGAACTACAAAACAAAGTCAACAAAAAGGAGGGAAAAATATCTTATATATGTGTTTAGCGAGAAGTGAAAAGAAAGGTGAGTTCTGAAATCAGCAAAAATTCACGCTTTTTGTGTGTGCTAGAGGTAATTGAGGATAGATATTATGCTCCTATCACTGTGGAAGAAAAAAGCGATGCATTTGCAATGATTGACACGGGTGCTCCGGCCACAATAATGTCCAATGAGTTGATAAAAAGTATCAATGAAGGAAGATCCCCACAAAATTACATAAAGGTGAGACAAAATGAAGAACCGGTGCACAATTCTAATGGTGAGGAAATACCTATCGAAGGTGTCACTGAGTTGGACCTAATGATAGGGAAACAGAACAAGACAGGAAGTATTAATTACACCTTTTAGTGAAATACCATTTCTGATGGGGGACAAATTGCCTGAAAAGGTTGTCGCCCCTAATTGATGGGGTATATGGGGTCTTATGATCTTTAGCCAAAAAACCATTGAGGCCTAAGAAGGTGATGTCACAAGACAACAGTATAAAAGAATGCCATACAATGGCTAAATCAGATGATGCAGTGGAACTGTATCTTCAGAATAGCTGTGTGCTGAGTGTCACTGTCATTCTGAGGTGTCAGGGTGAAATGTGAGGTAAAAAAGAGAAGCAGTCTCTGGAGATTTATTTAGACCCTAAGAAAAAATGGCAAGCAGAAATAGATGAAAACACATTGCATACACATTTTATTTAAACAAAGAGAGATGCAGGCCAAATGTTACTCCAGAGGTAAACACAGAAAAACACATTACAATGCTTTCTGAAATCTGCATGGAAAATGGGCAGCCATCAATCCCTATCTGGGTGAATGGGCATTCTGAAGTGACATAAGCCACATTAGCGCTTGAGCAGGAAAGAAGTTTAATTAATGAGAAAATACTTTAGCAAATAATTGACAAGGAGGAGATCCTGAAGTTCAGAATAAAGAACCAACACATTTTTGGGTTGTATAATCCAGAGTTAGGAAATAGAGTCATTGGAAGATGCATGATAAGAATCAGAATTGGTCCTAATACTATTCATCACACTGTGTGGATAATGAGTGGGGCACAAAATAAATGTTATCTGGGAAATTACATTATGCACATAATGTGTATGGTGTTGGACTTCATTAATCACAAAGTGTGGTCCAGGTTAGGGGGACCAGCACCTGATTTTGAAGGCCAGAGACAAGCTTATCATTGTGCACAGATGGTACCATATGCGATTGAACTACAGGTGAGAAAGGACATTACAATCCCTGCATTTACCAGTCAAGTTACAATAGCGCTAAAACACAGAAAGGGGCAACAGATGAAAGATTCCGATGCATTTGTGTGCCTAAATGAATCCATGAGGCAGCAAGGGCTAGAATGTGAATATACACCACTGGTAGAGATTGGGGATGAACCCATTCAAATATTGATGGATAATAAAGGATGTTAGGATATTAATTTAGAGGTGAATTCAGCATTAGGAAAGGCGATACAAAAATCTCATTACACTGCAGATTTCAGTAACGCAATCATTGGGAATATCCCTGAAAGATATGTGAATGCACAGCGTGAGTTTGCCAGAGTCTTTGGATTCTCAACCTAAAGGAATATTTAACATTCAGTCTGTGCATCCTTATGAGTCAAGTGAGACAGTGTGCTGTCAGCAAGATAATTGCATCCTATTTGATTTAAACAAAAATGCAACAGAAAAGCAGCATAAAGAGATGGAAGTCAATATTCCCGAATATTTAAATATGTCAGCTCTCCAAAGAGATACAGCTACACGGTTAGAGGAGAGTACAGAGGCTCCTCTGTTAGAGGACTTCCTACAATTTTAAAAAATGGTAGAAGAGCAGGTTCAGGCTGCAGATGCATGCACCAATGGAGAAGAAAAGGATCAGTTGAGAAAAATATTTATGGAGTTTAAAGAGGTTTTTGCCAAAGACGCATATGATTGCGGCCTAACAGATCTGCATGTTGCCACATTGCCAGAGGGACATGTTAGGGAACCAGTATTTGTGTGTCGCTATTGGTTGCCCCTGGCATTTTTGGAATCATTAGCCGAGATAATAAAAAATCCAGAATCCAAAGGAATCATAGCACATCAAATACTCCCATTTTGGGTGTGTTAAAAACCTAATGGCCAATGACGTTTGTGGGAGGACCTACGAGAGTGAAACAAAAGACTACCTGTTTCAAGGTGGCCACTTCCATTTATTGATCAGGGTCTCGCACAGGTCCACGGTGTAAGAGGATTCAATTCGACACTACAGCTAAGTCAACGCCTAGTCTATAATACTTAATGAAAACCCTTATTGATATATCTTTATGTCCAGTTCATGCGTTCTGGATGACTACCCCTATATAACACCCCTCTCTTGGAATCCCCCTGACCCCACTGAGCCAAGAAGTAGTTCTGTTTTGCAAGTTAAAAGGTTTATTTGATAATTTAAACAAGAGATGTATATAGCACACCTTATAATAAATTAATAATTGAATAGCACACTTAATCTGATATGATAAAGATTAACAACGGAGAATCTGGCACTAACACGCTTCTTTATAATCACTAATGAGTTGACATGAAATGGATAAGATAGCACACTGGTAAATATGGACAGAAGAATAATGTGGTAGAGAATGCTTTATAGAGTTCAAATGGATGCAAGGTTGAATGAATGAAATGCAGTATAGAAATACTCAATATGATTTCAACAAAACAATGTAATCACTTTTCTCTGGCAATCCCCTCCCCCCCTTGATGCAAGGCAAGGAAATGGAAGGAAAACACACAGTTCTCAGAAATGCAATCAAATGTGATTCAGTTCACCCCAGCAAGCTTAGACTACAGAAGTTTGAAAACACAGGCCCAAATTGCTTTGATATGTGCTGGCAATGAATTAAAAAAATATGCTAAAATGCTTTTAATTCCCTTTCAGAGGTTCAGGGTGAATGGTATCTAGTTAATATTAGCTCAGGCTCACTCTTGCAATGATTCAGGAATGATTAGCAGGTTAAACGAATTTCTGGCAAATGGAAGGCAAGCAGCAGCAGTTTTTAAACATGAAGAAATTTGCAAATCGCGGCAAAATTCGCGGATGCGCCGAGCGCTATTACAGAGGAACCACAAGGACTATCTCTATCGTTTTGGGGTCCTAGGAAAGCCTAGGATCTCATCTTCCAAATGAAAGTTACTGCAAGTCTCTAGCACAAACGGTTGCAGAGATATGAGCGATTAAATAAAGGTCGTTTTTCAGATTTGAAATTTTAAAGTTCAAAAAGACACGTGCAGCTTGCAACTAGAAAATGACAAGTGACAGCTTTGCAAATGACAGGTGACAGTTAGGAGACAGTTCTACTTAGATTAAAATAGGATTGAATTATATTATTTTAACTAGGAGATTGGTTCTGCACAGTTTTCTAGGTACTCACACTATATTCTTGAGTGAAATGGGCCTCGCCATGGATCTGGTCAGGTTTTAAACTCGCCTCTGGTCTCTGCACTTCACAGTGATCTGGGTCAGCTCTCTCTGGTTCTCTGGTCTGGGTCTCTAGTTCTGGATAGATTGAAGTCTCTAGTTTGGCTCTCTGGAGGTTTGATGGAGGTAAAGTATGGATTTTTCCGGCAGAGCTTCCAGCGGCAGATGGATTTGAAAGTCCCTATCTGTCCTGTCTGTCTGCTTTTATGTGTTTAGAATGTGGGTGTGTTCTAGCATCACTGACCCTACCTCTCTCTCAGCTTCTAATTGGTCAAACTTCCATTTCTCATTTGATTGGCGAAGGAGCTGTGAGTCAGAGGGATGTCATTTTATGGCTTGCAGATAGGACACTCCTCTGTCAGATTGCACACATTCTATATTTGATAATAAAAGACATATTTCACAGTTACACAGTTGCTTGAAATTACATATACATGGTGTGGCTGAATTTAGCCATGTCTCTGTCCAAATCCGCTGTTTCTAAGAGCTTGCATTCAGAAATGGCACATAATTGACTTTTTAACTGATTTTTCAATTTCTGACATTGACCCAACTTTACATACATGTGCGCAGGGAGTATGGACATTAACTGATGAAGTTTCAGACTTTTAACATGCATACATTTAGAGTAATATCCACTTTTCCGCTAACACCCCCCTGAACATACCACCGGTTCTAAAAACCTCTTAAACTGTGGGCAGAAAAATCACAAGAATTATGGTATCATTTATAAAATTTTCACATGTCCGCTCTATGAATGATCCATCTTTTTAAAGTTATGTTCTGGCTCCAAAGGGGTGTGGTTTCCTCTCAGCACAAGGTAGAAATACTGGTTTATCCAGTTCTGCCAAGCCAGCTTGCTCTCACAGGCAGTGCTCCTCCCCTTTCCTCAGGAGGAAGCCACTTTTTACGACCATTTACGACTCCTGCCAATAAAACCTTTGCCTGAGCCAGGACAGGGCTTTGTTCACTTTCCTGCAGAGCACAGGTAATTCAATTATCAGATAGATGGCATATCCTTAGTGTGAGCAGCAAAAGGGCAGCTAGGCCTGGGAACACAGCTGTGACTCAAGTTTCACTCCTGATGGGGGTAGTTGCCAGGCAGAATTCAGTTCCTTAAGCCAGACTTTCAGCTAACTGTCATGTTTTTTTTGTTGCTTTTTAAATTAACTTGCAATTTTACACATGCAGCTAGAATGCTGATTCTAAGTTTAAACTATAACATTTAAACAATTGCAAAGGCATGTGACACCAAACATAGGTCACTCATTTAATCTAAACATTTTCGATTTTAGTGTCTTTAAATCCAGTGCAACTTAAACTGCTGACTCCATAGCAGTTTTGTTATAAGCATTGTTTTGGGCTCTTCATTTCCCAGATTTTGTAAGCACACAAAACCTCATTCTGCCAAATGTCTGCTGGTGTTCAGTGAATATTTTGCACATGTTGCAATGTTTAAAATAGACACTTTGGCTTGCCTTCAGAGGAACACAGGGTGGTTTTAAAACGCCGGCTTTTGGATAGTGGTGAGTACTGGTACTGCACCCATTTTTGGGATTTAAGAATGAATTCCCCACAATTCTAGGTTGCATTTGGCAATCAGCATTGCCATTCCCAATGGTTTCAGACTACTGTGCGGGTAGTCCAATGGTGGTTTTAGGCAGTGTCCTTCTGTGCCCATAACATCGGCAAAAATGGGTGGCAGCCTATTCTTCCTGCATTTCCCTGTGCATTTTCTGGGAAGCTCTGGCCATCATGATGTTTTCATGTCAGTACTGCACAGTTTTGAGGTAGGGCTCGGATGCATGGGTAAATACATCCCACAACGGGTCAAAGGTGTTTACCACATTAGATCTTACAGCTGGATACTGGTGTGTGCCACTGGCTGAATATATACAAAATGTGTTTGTATTTTCATTTGACAAATCCCAATATGCATGGTCCCAGACATCTTTTGGATATGTCAATAGTGGGAGTGAATTCAGAATATTTTTGAGGAAGGCGCTCCCAGATACAGCAGAGAGGGGGACAATAGTTTATGTAGATGATGTGCTAATTAAAAATGAGAATCTGAAAAGTCATTTCCATGAGATTAGACATGTGCGTGGCCAGTTACAAAAGGGGAGAGCCAAGGTGTCTTTACAAAAAGCCCAATGGTGTAAAAAGAAAGTGAATTTCTTAGGTCATGAGTTGACTGATAATGGGTGAAATCCACAAAAGAAAAAGGTGGAGGCAATACAGAAGTTGAAAGACCCTATTATTTTGAAAGGATTGAAGAGTTTATTAGGGATGACAGGCTATAACAGGAAATGTATTGAAAACTATGTAGAGATTACACAACCTTTACCAAATTATTGAAGCAGGGTGTACCCTGGAAGTGGGAAAAGGAGCAGTGTGAAGCGGTGGCTAAGCTGAAAGAATGTCTCATGAAACACCATGTTTGGCATATCCTGTAAAGAACCAGCATTTCTTTGTAGAAATAGGGTTCACTGATCAGTGTATGTCAGAAGTGCTATCTCAAAGGCATGATGTGAATAACAAAATTATTGCATATGCTAGCAAGGCGTTATCTCAGGTGGAAACTAAGTTCAGTGAATCTGAAAAAGCACTACAAACCACTGTTTGGGCATTGCAACATTTTTGTCCCATCATTTAAGGGGAAAGAGTGATTATTGAAACCAATCACCAATCTCTACGATTTGGGCAAAAGAGAATTAGGTCAGGGAATTTGACACATTCCAGAATTACTTCTTGGACATTGGCACTTCAGGGATTCCCTGTATAAGTAAAATATGGACAAAATAAAAAGAGCCCAGTAGATCAAGGGCTAGCAGATTTGCATGATTGTGCAGCCTAACGTGCACCCAAGGAAGCAGAAATAGAATCCAATTTGGAGGATGTATGTAGGGATTTACCAACAGTGTATGTAGATGGGTGTGCATACCATGTGGAAAATAACACAGAAAAAGAGCTTGTGGCAGGAATAGGAAATACCTGGTTTAAATGTCACAACATGCAAAGGGTAAGCTTGAGGATTGGGCCTAGAAGTAGTCAAGTAGCAGAGTTGGCTGCTATTCATAAATCAATTGCTACCGCAGTTGAAAACAAACTCAAAGAGATATTTCTAGTGACTGATTCTGATTATGCGCAAAACAGTTTTGTAGAATATTTACTTGGCTGGAAGGTAAAAGGTATGTTCCCATATAACAATAATCCTCTTAAACATGGCAAGATGATTCAAGCCATAGACAAACTTGTATCAGAAAATGATTTAATAATACATTGGAGAAAAATCCGAGGCCATTTAAAGATGCCAGGTGAGGGCAAGGAGCGTAATGACAAGACAGATCAGTTAGCTAAAATGGGAACAGTGATGGGAGAGTTGTTTCCTATTGAAAACAACTTGTTGAAGTACAGATAGATGCGATAACACGCTCAAAATCTCCAAAGGAGGATGTACAGCCTGTAGTGCAATGGAGTTCTGATACCCCAGATCAGGACCTGATCAAAGCGCAAAAACAAGACCCAATTTTAGGCATATTTTATGATCACTTAGTTGATGCAGAACAAAATCTTCTGACTGAAAATGATTGCAAAGGGAAAGAAGAATTGAGAGTATTGTTGAAAAACAAAACGTAAATTAAGGTTATAAAATGGATTAATGATTAGAGAATCTGTAACAGGTCAAATCCAATGGGTGTAACATCATTTCAGGGATTGATGTTACATCGGGACACAGGGGTTCCCAAAAAACTTTAGAAATGTTAAAAGATTACACCTATTGGCCACATATGTCGCAAGATGTTGAACTATACACCAGAGGGTAACTAGAATGTGCACAATTTCAACCAGCTTCACCTACGCATAGAGCCCCATTAATGAAAAGGGGTTTGACCCTTCCATTGTCTGATTTGTTGGGCCTGTAAAAAGATCAGTCAGAGGAAATAAATATTTATTAACAGTGGTTTGTCTAATGTCCAAATGGGTGGAATGCATTCATGCACCGGATTGCAGTGCACAAACGGCAGCCACATTACTGGTGAACCATATGTTTTCAAGATTTGGGTTACCTCAAAGAATAGAATCAGATTGGGGAAGTCATTTCACTAGTGCATTAATGACCAAAATGTTGCAAATATTGAGTGTGAAAAGGAAACAACACATCTCATATCAGCAGTCTTCTTCAGGTGGTGTGGAAAGGAACAATAGGTCAATTGTTAACATATTAAAGACATTTGCAGCTGAGGCAGGTTCTAGTTGGGACCTTCGACTGCCCTTAGTATTGATTTATTTATTACATTTGATTATTTATTCATTACATTTGATTATATGCCCAAACCCTGGGGTATCACGGTGTAGGTTACAATATTACAGTAATGCTTGCTGGTTACAGGGGAAGAGATGGCAGGTGATAAACACAATGGCATGATCGTTACAGAGAATAATCGGTTGACAACAGTGTACACTTACAATTAATCAGCAAAACATGTGGTTGTAAATAGCGTTTATGAAACAGACATGTTAGAATTTATTAAATAACCAGGTGTTTAGAAGTTTCTTAAAGTGAGTGTGGGAGGGCTCGTTTCTTATGCTCGAGGGGAGTGAGTTCCAGATTCTAGGTGCTGCTACAGGGAAGCTGGACTCTCCTGTTCCTGAGTTCTTGAAACGGGGAATGAGTAAATGGGTGCTGGAGTTAGATCTGAGCAGGGACCTCATTTCACCAAAAAGCCATGGGTAGCAAAAGTGACATCACACGACCCTTGTCCTATGATATCACAGGAAGTGATGTCATTTGACCCCACCCAAAGTGATATCGCAGGAAGCGATGGAACACAGCATTTCACCCCTTGAAAAAACAGGAAGTGGCATCAAATAGCATTGTTCCTAAGTACACTACAAAAAATATGGTTACATAGCACTATAATGTGATATACATTTCATACAAGAATGGATCGCCACATGTATTATTAAGATCTGTGTGTATAGGCCCATATTACGAAATTACTGTGAAAGCAAGCAGACATCCATGGCCAAATGATAATGATGTGTTTTTATATAGCACTTGTGCTTAAACGCTTTATATAGAAAGAATATACACACACTATCACCCAACCTGTGTTGGTACCCATTTATCGACCTCAGAAGGATGAAAGGATGAGTTGAAGAGTTTAAGAACAAACTAAATCAGTACATCACCCCTTAAGTGTGCCTGAAATAAACCTTTAATGAGCCTAGCAATTTTAGTACAGAATTCCTGAAAGACACATTATTTGTTATTCCTATTCTTTCCTAATTAGGGTCGCTGCTGAAAGTGTTAGACTTGTGGAACCCCTGTTCTTGTTTTAAGTGGCCTGAACAAGAAAGCCAGCCACTCCAGAATCAAAGATCCACATGGCGCTGGCCACAGCCCATGAGCTTGCATTAAAACATTTAGGTTGGAGATAGGAATGGGAGTACCATCTACAACCCTATAGGTATAGTCCTGATGTAACTTTTTCAATCGATTTTTGACCGTTTATTTTTAGGTTATTTTCTAGCACATAAGTGTTGAGTATAGTAAGCTTCTGCTGCAGACCGATTGGCATACGGTCAAAAAGGACTATGCCGTCCGCGAATGCTTTCCAGTCAAGGGATACTGTACCCAGCCTGACTGGATTTGTGAGGCCCCCCTTCCATATGTTATCTAAGTCCGCTGTATAGAGGTTATAGATGGTGGGGGCTACAACACAAAACTGTCTCAGCACAACAAATGTTGGGACAGGAACAGTCACCGCCCCCTCCCTGTCCAATCTGACTCTCACTTTTGTATCAGTGTGTAACAGTGCTAGCAGCTGTATTAAGTTGGAAGGTATGCCTGCTGCCACAAGCTTTGACCACAACCATCAATACATGCCATGTAGACGTTACCTAGTGTTTTTTTCCTGCCTGCATCTGTGCCATAGCAAAGGCGTTTAAAGGGGACCCATGCCTGCACGAAAACCCACTTGATATTCAGATAAAAATTTGAGTTTGGTAAATCTGTGTTTTTAGTTCTTTTAACAACAAGGTACCAAAGATCTTGCTGGATGAATCCAGTAGGACGATTGACCTGAAGTTTCTTGAATTTTGTCTATCCCCTTTTTTGAAGATGGGGATTAAGAGGGATTGTTTCCATGTGTCTGGAACCTGATAGGTAAGGCAAATGTGTTTAAAAAGTTCCGAAAAGTTTTTTGCCCTTGCCTTCTGCAATCACGCAGCCAGGAACACAGTAGGGGGCACTCTGCTGCGGTCAGGATCACCCAACCCGCCACAGACACTGGGATCACCCAGTGTAATAGCTTCTCAGCGGTGCGATAACACAGGCCAGGATCTGGGCACAGGGCTGACACACCATGCAATAAGACACCAACACAGGATTGTTGCTCTCTGGGTCTACTGCTGCAGTGCCTCCACGTGCATGCAGGGGCCCCCTTTATTAACTCGAGACATGACAAAGTCATGACTCATTCTCTTAAATGGGCAACACACCACAGTTAAAGGGGCCACACCACACTACCCTCTCTACTGAAAGCCACCCAATCCCTGCTCTCTACCCCATCCACCTACCCAAGCCTGCTCCCTCTGCCCCCACCAACCCTACTATGCCCTCCCACACTACCCCCACTCTCTCTACCCCAACTCACCCTACCTCCACTTTCTCTGTCTCCAGCAACCCACCTTTCGTCCACTCTTTCTACCGACACCCACCCTACCCCTACTCTCTATACACCCACCCACCATGTCCCCACAATCTCTACACCACCCACTCTATCACACACTCTACCAAAACCCAGTCACCCTACTCTCTCTATACCACCTATCATACCCTACACCCACTCTCTCGACCCACCCACCCAATCCCTGCTCTCTCTACCCCCAACCACCATACCCCCACTCGCTTAACCCCACCACACCCACCCTACCCCCACTCTCTTTACAGCCCACTCTCTCTACCCTGTACCACTCTCTCTGCCCTGTACCACTCTCTCTACCACCACCCACCCACCCACTTCGCTCCTACTCTCTCTACCCCCACCCATCCAAACCCTGCTTTATCTACCCTATCCACTAACCCTACACCCACTCTATCTAACCACCCACCCAATCCCTGCTCTCTCTACCCCACCCACCTACCCAATACTCACCCTCTCAACTCACCAAACATTACTACCCACCAACCCTATCCCCACTCTCTCTACCCCACCCACCATTCTGCCACTTTCTCTGCCAAACCCACACACCCTAGCCTACCCCAACTCTCTCTTCTGCCACCCATCCTACCCCACCCACTCAATCCTCATTGTCGCTAACCCAGCCCAGCCATCCCCACTGTCTCTACCCCCACCCACCTGACCCCCACTCTCTCTACACCTACCCACCCTATCCCCAAACTCTCTACCCCACCCAACCTCTCTCTGTACCACAACCCACCCACCCTACCCTATCCCCACTCTCTCCACCCCACCCACTCACCCTACCCACACTCTTTCTATCCCCACTCACCCATACTACCCCCACTCTCTCTACCTCCACCCATTAACCCCCAATCTCTTAGACTCCACCCACCCAGCATCCAGCCTCTCTGCCCTCACGCACCCTACACCCAACCTACCCACACTTTCTGTACAGCCATCCTATCCCTCTCTGTCTACTACCAACCACCCAACCCTTGGTCGCTCTACTCCCACAGACCCTGCCCACACTCTCTCTTCTCCACCCACCCATCCAAACCCCATTCTCTCTACTCCCTCACCCTATGCCCACTCTCACCACTCCCACTTATCAACCCTACCCCCACTCACTCTATCCCCACCGACTCATGCCCCACTCTCTCTGACCCTACCCGCCCACTCTACTCCCAGCCTCTCTACCCCACCCAACCCCTACTTTCTCAACCCCTTCTTGCTCTACCCCCACATACTGTACCCCTATTCTCTACCCCACCCTACCACCACTCTCTCTAGCACAACCAACCACCCAAGCCCACCCTACCACCACCCACCTTACCTCCACTCTCTCTATCCTACCAACCAACCACTCTCTGTACCAAAACCCACCTACCCTGTCCTAGCCCCACTCTTCCTACCCCCACCCATGCATCCTACCCCACTGTATCTACCCTGACTCATTAACCCTCAAACCCTCTGACTCCACCCACCCAACCTCTGGCCTCTCTACCCCCACCCACCCTACTCCCAGCCTCTCTACCCACACCCACCCTACCCACACTTTCTCTACCCCCACCCTATCCCTTTCTCTCTGCCACCAACCACCCAACCCTTGGTCTCTCTACCCCCACAGACCCTACGCCCACTCTCTCTACTCCACCTTCCCATCCAAAACCCAGTCTCTCTACTCCCACCCACCCATTCCCCACTCTCACTACCCCCGCTCACCCACCCTACCCCTACTCTCTATACACCCTCACACTCTCTACCCCCACCCACGCATGCCCCACTCTCTCTGACCCTACCCACCCACTCTACTCCCAGCCTCTCTACCCCCAGCACCCTACTACCACTTTCTCTACCGTCACCCACCCAACCCTTGCTCTCTCTACCCCCAGACCCTAACCCTACGCTCTCTACTCCACCCACCCCTCCAAACCCGACTCTCTCTACTACCACCCACCCACCCTATCCCCAATCTCACTACCCCCACTCACCCACCCTAACCCCACTCTATCTACCCCTACCCACCCACACCCCACTCTCTCTGACCCTACCCACCACTCTATCCCAGCCTCTCTAGCTCCACCCACCCTACCCCCACTTTCTCTACCCCCTCTTGCTCTACTCCCACACACTCTACCACAACCAACCACCCTACCCCCACCCTTTCTACCACCACCCACTCTAATCCCACTCTCTCTACCCCACCCACCTTCTCTCCACTCTCTCTCTACGCCACCCACTTTACCTCCAACCTCTCTAACCTCACCCACCCACCCACCCACCTTACCTCCACTCTCTTTATCCCACCCACACTACCATGACTCTACCCACAACCATCCACCATACCTGCCCTCTCTAACCTTGCCACAAGCCCAACACCCACACTACCCCCACTCTATCTAACCCACCCGAAAACTCTACACCCTCTCTTTACCCCATCCACTCTACCACACCCTCTCTACCTACTCCCACCCACTCTACTCCACTCTCTCTACCTACACCCACTGACTATATCAAAACACTCTCCAACCCCCGCCCAACCTCCCCACTCGCTCTACCCCGGAACCCTCACTCTCCCTAACCCCACCCAGAAAGCTCTCTCTACAACCCACCCACTCATCCCTCCAATCCCCACTCTCTACCCTCTCTCATCCTTCCTCTCACACTCTCACTTTATTTCTTAGGCGCTCACTCTCAACCTTTCTTGCTGATATTTTCTCTTCTATCATCGATGGCCGCCTCTCTCAGTCATTTCCTCCCTATTCATTCTCCTTCCATCTCATTCTCTTGCACACCCATGTCCCTTATTGCATGCTCCTTTGAAACATTCCACTCTCCTCCTTGCACCCTGGTGCCTATAAATGCAAAATGCAAAGAACAGTAAATGCCAAAATGATTGGCTTTGTCAATGCTTGTTTCTTTATTAGTTCAAGCATAGCAGCTCCAACAGCTCCACTTCAACCTCGAAACAGAAAACTGGAGGGCAAAAAGGGTGTGTAGGCTGAATAGGTAAATGCCTAATATTTAAATATGGTTGCAGTTATATTATTTTCTTTCATTTCATGAACTATGCAAGGGAAGATATATAATATTAATCATGGTAATTGTAGCCGCTGTACACACTTTTCCAGTCTAGAGGTGGTGGTGCTGATGCAATAACCTTGACAGCTCTTTGCATGTTCACGTTTGTTTGCATGCTGTAAATGGGTTGAAGGTAGTAGTTTTCTGTGTTTATGTGATTCCAACTGTTCAGTTTGTATGCTACTAGAGGCGTACTTTGCAAGAGATTACTGACAAACATTAAAAGTGACTGGGCTCTAAAAAACTATTTCTCAAAACACAATCATGCATGGAGCTGGTTTCTAATTACAAAATAGCCAAAGATAGTTATAGCTCTGTCAGTGGTTGAAGCATATGTTAGATGGAAAGGAGATACACTGTTTATAAAAGATCATTCATTAATCTTTCCCACTGTTATCTGATTGTGCTCTAACACTTTAAAGCGTTTCTTGTGCTAGATGGAATTGCCAATAAAGATCTCAGACTAAATAACCGGACAGTCACAAGAAATATATCAAAGTACTACTTTAATCTCAATTTAATAAAGCAGGGTCATCTGACAGACATCGGACAGATGCTTGCACAAATGCACACAAACTTCATTACACAGGGGTCTCATACCCCAATATGCGTCATCTACGATGTCATCCTATGTGGCAAACAATAAAACCTATTAGCGGGAGGAATTGGATCAATAGAACATATCTACTTGTAGAAGGTATACTGGTAGTACTTCATTGCCTGTATCTTATCTGTAAGACAACCCTCAAACTACCTCTACATACATATAATACTGATTATAGCAAACAAAATGGCAGCAGATTGGTCTATGCAACATTGTATAGCAGGTTGCCCCATTGACCCACTGATTGGTTGGCATTCTGACCCAGCCTTGGACTTTCGATTCGGCTAGCAGCACGCAAGGTAACCAAAACCCAAGTGCCTGGATCACGTCAGATTACTCCCTACTTTCCCAATTTGTCCTTCATCTCTCATCAGTTTGTCCATGAGCAAAAGTTTCCAATCTGTAGTTGACCTTGTAGACTGCTCTCTGTTCTAGAACATTCAAAGGAGTGAAAGCAGATCACTATCTTCATTCCAGGCTTAATGAATAGCCCTTGTCATTGACGTCTGGGTCACTTGTGGGTCTTATTTACTGCTATTTGATTTAATTTTACTGGGTATCATTTCTCCTTTTGGCCTCTATAGAATGGCTCACTCTACCTTGCATAGACGTTATAGACTCTTAATTGTCCAATACTTGGCTCTTTTCTTTTTCCTTAATCTTAGAGAAATATGTCTCATGTCCATGACTCATCCGTCTGCCTCCTTTTGTTCTTTGCAGTTATTCCTTAAAAATAGCCTCCTTGATCCCAAGCCAACATCGACTCCTCTTGTTTTGCACATGAAGCTGTTTTTTCAGCCTCTCCTGACTCTCCAACCCTGATCGGCTTCTGAGGTAGTTGAATCGAATATTTACATGAGCCAGTGTCCATTTTCCAATAATGCATCATCCTTGCCATTTTATATATATTTTTCTATAGCATGCTTCTGTGGGCCTCATTACATGGTAGGCGGTAAACCATGGTGCTATTAGCACCATGGTTGCCGCCGGTACCATACCGGTACCACCATGGAGGAAAGGGAAATTACCACCCCATTCCAAGGTTGGCGGGGCGGTAATTCCCCCTTTCTCCATGGCCCTTCCCCATTCCCATTTTTGCCACATAGGGCATAATGGGAATGGGGAAGGAGCTAATTACGGTACCGCAAACTGCGGTACCATAATTAGCAACAAGGTCACTTTGCGGGTCCCAACTTTAACGACTGGTCTACACCAACCGTTAAGGTCGGGTCCCACAAAGGGACCTCGTAGTAATGCAGTAAGGGTTAACGGTCACCGGTACCCTTACCGGTGTCTGTTAACCCTTACCGCCTTCCATGTAATGAGGCCCTGTGTATCTTTTCTACCTTGCGTTACTGCATATTTACACTTATTGGTCAGCAAATTACTTCATCTTCTTCTGTATTCTTGATTACTTTATCGTTGCGTACATGTTTCTCTTGTTACGTCAGTTACGTTGTCCCTCTTCAGTATTTTAATATAGTTTCAGCATGGCTTTGGATATCTTCTTCATGACATCACTCTGCCCATGTCAGATTTCCCTCAGTGCTCCATGATGTCCAATGGTGCATGCTGACATCCTTCGATACAGCCTCCTTCCACACATTCAGTGTGAAGGTACATTCAGTAGAGTAGTCTGAGTGCATATTGTCTCTCATACACATGGTGAGGTATGGGCATAACACATGGGGTCCCACATATAGCCCTTCTACTGCTGTTCCATTATGATGGCGGTGAGGGGGCGGAAGCTAGGGTAAATGCATCCACCCGCTCCTCTACATGATGATAATATACAAATGTACTGTTTGTTTCATGAGTTTACTGTGATGGGTGGAGCCTACATTTTGACATCTAATTGAAACTGACCACTTTCTGTTAGAGACAGAACATTCTCTTCTTGGGTTGGTAGGTTGCCCAAAACATGGAACAATATTCAGTGTATGAAAATGTATTTAATTGATAGATGAATAAAATGTTTAAAGCAATTTTGTTATACTTTTTATTGGATTTGCTAAATTTGACTACATACTGCAACTTTGTTATTAATTAATTTAAATAATTCTGGTCCATATGTATTAAATCCATATTTAGAGGTGTACTCATTAGAGCCAGTGATAATGCATGCATATCAAATATAAAGGAATTAGCTCCTTAATTTATAGCGACAGTGGCTTAAATGGGGAAGAATTACAGAGGTATATACTAGACGGCTTAATCATTTAATTTATTGGGTATTTATAATGCACCTATACAGCAAAAAGTGTACCAAAGCTCAAAAAGACAAAGAGGGGGAGGGGCAGTGATGAAGAAAAACAAAAACGATCCTCCTAGGCCTTGTGTCATTCGGATCGTGCAAGTGCAGTAACAAGAAGTGCAGGGAGAGGGGAGGAAGGGGAGCCAATCAGAAGGAATGCACTATTGCAAGGAGGGAAAGGAAGTGCAGGTCGGAGTGGTGAGCGTGAAAAAGCAAGGGGTCAAGGGGGAAATCGGCACAAGGGCTAGGTGAGTGCTAAGGGGAGGCTAAGTGGACAAGTGCCAGGGCCATACAGAGAGTGCAGGGGAAGAAGGTCCATGTTGTAAGTGAACAGAACGGGACTGGATGGGCTCAAGTGGTGCAGGCCCAGCTAGGCTAGTGCAGGGGACGAAGCCTGGTAGGGCCGGTGCTGGTGGGGCGGTCACAAGGGTAGACTGGTTAAGGAGGGCCTGGTTCCCTGTATGAATCAGAAGGAACCAGGCAGCCAGTCAAGATGAGGAAGTTGGGGACATCAGCAGGGGAGGGGGAGAGGGAAGGAGGAAGAGAAAAGGGGGGACTGAGAAGCTTCCAGAACTTAAGGAGATCCGGCTCAAGTCTGAGAGAGGCAGGGGGGACATTCCAGAGGGAGGCACCTGCAGAAGAGAGAGGTCTACCCCCACTCTCTGCTTGGAAAATCATCTGATCTGCAGAGAGCTAGAACTAGAAGACTGAGGGGCTCTAGCAGGAAGGTATTTATGGAGAGTGAGTTGGATGTAGTGTGTCCAAGGCCTCAGAAAGCCTTGTGGATGATGCAAAGGGTCTTGGACTTGATCCTCACAGCGACCGTAATCCAGGGGAGAGATTTTAGGGCTGGAGAGATGCAGTCCCTGGGCTTCAGGCCAAGGATAAGTCTCTCAGTCCCATTCTGGATTAGTTGAAAGGGGCCAAGGGAGGATTTAAGCAGATTGAGGAAGAGGCTGTTGCAGTAGTCCTGCCTAGAGAGGGCCAGAGCTCTGGAGACATTGAGTTTCTGGGGGAAGATGAGGAAAGGGAGAATGCCTCTGAGGAGGTGCAGCTGGAAGTGGGCCTTCTTGGCAAGGTCTGTGCTGTGAGAATAGAAGGAGAAAGAGGAGTCAAAGATGACACCAAGGTTTTCTGCATCACAGGAGGGCGAGAGGGTGGAGCCATGAGGGTGGCCAGAGAGTAGGAGGGAAGAAGGGATCCCAATAAGTAGGATCCCAGTCTCACTGGCATTAATGCAGCACACCATGACTGAATAGTAGTCAGACAGTTGGCAATGAGAGCGGAAGAAGAGGAGGTAGTGGAGGGAAGCTTGAAGGAGAGCTGCATGCAGAGACGGACTGGGAGCCTATAAGAGATTTCAATCAGGCCTACACCCAAGTCTCTCCTAGCATGTAGTGCGCAAATGAAACCCTTATTTATTTGTATGTATAAGTTCAATATTCTGAATGATATCCCACTCATATCACACCCTTCTCAAAATACTCCCCCCGGTCACACCAAACCAGGAATCAGGCTAGTTTGCAACAGTAAATATTTATTTATGTATTAGAATTAGAATCACAATATATTTTTAATAGGTAACAACAATCACCAACTGGGTGACAGGATCAATGAATAATATCTTTAATGCACTGGGAATCAGGTTACAAACACAAAAAGAATGCAGCAAGGAAAAGAATATGCACTATGGTTAGAGGTTCCCCCTGCAACACCCTCAAATCACCAATGGGCAATTTAAATAGATGTGAGGAGAGAGCAGGTACTCAGGAATAATACAGAACAAACAGAATATCACTCCCACCTTCCCCCATTACACACAAGAGAAAAACGGCTGAGCAAAAACACTAAATGTGGTAAAAAATGCTTAAATTATTATACATTTCTACAGGAGCCGCTTTGAACAGATGCACGCAATCACAAGTAATGATTTAATCAAAGAAAAACAATTGGAATCTCAAAGGCAAAGTGGGAAATAGTTTAAAGGCAATTTCACACGTGTAAAACTTTTGCAAACGTAAATTCGCGGCAAACTTTTACTATGCGATTTTTTGATAAAAACGGGTTTCGTTTCTATCTTAAAAACTGAGGGAGATATGGACGTTTTAGTGAGAAGTGTTATTTTCGGAAATAAAGACACAAATTTGGACAAGCACTTCAGTTTAAAATCAGAAAATATGGGTTATGCTTTTACTCAAGACGAGAGCATTCAGACTCGAAAACTAAGTTGGGACGAAGTAAACACTGAGATTGATTCATGATTTCAGTAACAGATCCCCATCGCCTTCCCCGGCGGAACCAGTCCAAACACTCGAAGTGGGATTTATGGAGAAGAGTTACACAAATAGAAATGACTATGAAAATGACGCTTTAGCAAACAGACAGGATAAGATAGCACTAAGATTTTGACACTGTCACTGGTTAGGGATGTACGGGTAGTTCAGAAATTAGGGTGCAACAAGATAAAGCAAGGTATACAATAGTTCTCCAGCGTCCTGTTAATACTCACAATCCACTGGGATTTAAGATTTTTGGCCCGTCAAGATTCTGGTCAATGGATCGGTCTATCAATGAAGGACAGCACATCAGCTAGGATCAGCCTGGCCGGTCACCAGAGCTGCACGGGATCTGCCATTGTTTCTGGATATTTCAGATCAGCGGGATTACGAGTTCAGCAGGCAAGCATTATGGTAGCAATCCAGATCATTTCAGGATGCTTCCCCACACCAGAGCGCTCCACTGGGTTGTAAGGATTAGTTAAGGATTCATTGATGATAGAGGCCTAGCTAAAAATGGTTCAGCTACTGCTTGGCCTAGTGATTGGTATCTGGATCTGAAAGGATGTTAAAGGCTGGATGTTGAATGTTGGATAAGAGTGCTTTGCTGGAATCAGAAGAGAGGGTGTCCCTGTGTGTTGTCAGCTGTCTCTATTTATCCTTTCCAATGACATCACAAAAATGGGTGTATGGGCCGGCTTAACTAAGCTTGCCCGTGTGAACTGGGATTGGCTCAGAGCCTCATCTCCGCCTTGCATCCGAGGGACTGGATCAAAGACAGATGATGTCAAGTTTTATGGTTTGGTTTTTACAATCCTTAGAAACCTCCCCTAGCCACTAGTATCACAATTGAATTTTGTCCTAAATACATATTTATACATTTGTAACCTCTATGAAAATCACATACAAGAATTACATATTTTATGTAGTATCTGTTCCTCAAGATGCCACAGCTGTGAGACCTTGTTTCGCCTTTCTGCTGCATTTTGTCCATTTCTCCATGAAAACATTTTATAAACTTTCTCCAAATTTACACAAATATGCGTGTTTACCATAGGAATGTGTGTGCAAAGTTTAACAATTCAAGCATAAATACAGTTCCCATAAAACCACATATATTGACATTCCTGTTCAGAATATGCTACTCAGTTCCACCACATTTTGAAATGTAGGGTCAAAAATTAGAGTAACAAATTTGCCCTTTTTAGGTTTTTCACCACTTCTGATAGCGAGTTATAAGTCTCTAAAAAATTGTTCATTACATATTCTTAGCAGCAAATGGTCCGCCTTTTGTCTGTCTCTAGAGGCAAGGAGCAACCCCCCACCTTTGGGATTTCCTTCTGCAGGCCTACTTTATGACCTTTTACACATCCATTTCCTGACCTGGAGGATCTGCCGTTGTTCAGTCCTTGGTAGCAGACAAAGTGTCTGGCCTACCCCACAATTATCATATGTCAGTGAGCATCTGCTGAGAGGAATGCCCTCCCCTTGGGTGGAAACCTGTTTTTCAACTTCTTGCAGACCCAGCCAGCCCAAGTTAAATTTTTAAATTCTTGACTTGAAATCCAGCACAAAACCAACTTGTTGCATCAGATGACATTGATAAATTACATTCTTAGCTTTAAACCTGTGGGATAGAAACAACTGAAATCCATGTTCCTTTCAGCAACAGTCCTTTTATACATGCTAATCCGGCAGATCTTTAGTTATAGACAACTTTAAGTTTAATCAGGAAAGCCCATTTGACAGGGGCTGTTACTCACAGGTAGCCCGGTCTGGCTGCACACAGATTTTTGACAGGAATTGTCATTCACAGCCAATCCAGTTTTTTTGAGAAGATGTCTTGCTCTTAACATTTCAGGACCTTGTAAATTCACAGTGCTTCATTAGATTAGATGAATTCTAGCACCAAGCAAGATTTTGAGTGTTGGAAAGTGTTATGTACAGGCCTCTTGGAGTTTCAGCAACAAAATAAATGTCATTTACAGGCGAATTTTGGAGTTTCATTTGCAAAGCGCTGCTTCTCCCTCTGTACTCCATGTTTACTTTGTCATGGGGCCCACTGGCCCTTTTTCTGAAGCATGTGCTCTGTTCCACCACACATGCACCATGGGTGGCAGGTTGTGCAGCCATCTTTTTGTGTGTTGAAAAACGCAGTTTTGGAGCACACAAGGGTTTTGCCGCCATTTTACTGTTTCTTGCACCATAGATAGTAGAGTGAGGCCGCATAGTATAGCATAGTCAATACATCCCACAAACCACAAGAAGCTCTTGAAATGATTGTCAAAGTGGCGCCATATTACACATTTTGATCAAGCCCAAGACTTTTCATATGAACACATTTGGAAATTGAATAGGTTACTAGACAAAACAGGCCTAGGGTGCAGAAGCCTACATGGACATTTCCAGAGTTCCCAATAGGCCAGTGCACCCCTGGCTGCACGTTGTTAGCATAACACTGGAAGTGAGTAGAGAAGGCGGAGATCAAATGGGCAAGAGGGGCAAGGTAGATGTTGAAGAGCCCCAGCGAGAGGATGGAGCCCTGAGGGACGCCGCAGGTGGAGAGTGTGATGGAGGAGAGAAAAGGGCCCAGTTGAACCTGGGATGGCCTGTCAGAATGGAAGGAGGTCAACCAGTCCCGTGCCAGGTCTGTGATTCTGAGGGTATCATGGAGCCGGTTTATAAGGGTGGCAAGATTGACCATATCATAGGCAGAGGAAAGGACAAGAAGGATGAGAACGGAAGGAGAGTTAGAATAGAGATTTGAGAGCAAGTCATCACGAGTGTTCAGGGGTGCAGTTTCCATGCCTCTTGCTGCTCTGAAGCCAGACTGTTGGTCGTGGAAACAACTAACAGATTCAGTGTGGTGGATCAGCTGGGAGATGACCAGCTTTTCCAAGAGAAGGGAGTAATGGAGATGGGGTGATAGTTTGCCGGCAGGAGAGGTCAGCAGAAGGCTTTTTGAGGAGAGGGTGCACAATTGAGTGCTTTTTGGGGTGGCGGGAAGAAGCCAGTGTCAAAGGGCAGAGTAGTTATTGCAGAAATCAGCCAAGGCTGGAGCAAGGGAGGCAATGTTGGCCTTGATAGTTCTGTAGGAGCAGGGTATGACCTGTTTGGAGTAGACATTCATAGAGAGGACTTGTTTAAAGACCTCATCCGATGATATGGGAGAGAAAGAGTAGAGTATGAGGGAAAGGAAGAGGGTGCCAAGGGAGGCCTGAGAGCGGGCGAGGGAGAAGGGAGGGATGTAGAGGAGAGTGAGAACAGGATGTCCTGAGTTTTGGTTATGAAGTGAGAGCCCAGTGCAGTGCAGATGGTCAGGGATGGCAGAGGAGAAGTTGATACTGCATTAGGATTGGCGAGTTCCTTCCAGATTTTTAACAATTCAGCCATGTTGTTAATGGCACCAGAGATGCAGGCTTGGATATAGACCTTTTTCTGCAAGCGGATGGACGGTCTGTATTGCCTTTGGAGCGGAGAGCAGGCACGTTTGTCAGAGGATGTGCTTGAAAGCATGCCACTTCCGCTCAGCAGCTCTGCACGTGTGTTTCAGAGAGGTTGGGTCAGAATCATACCAGATGTTTCACTTGGAGGCAGGCTTTCTGCGGATCCTCATGACAAGGGGAAGGATGTCAAGAGTGTTGGAGATGGAGAGGTGAAGGTTAGCAAGGGCTGTGTTAATGTGAGAGTCAGTGGCCAGAGTTGGAGGGGGAATGAAAGTGGCGCCAAAAGCACCAATTTGGAGCTAGCTTCTCAGGCTAAATCGTATGAGGAAAGTGAAAGGGCTTTTGACATGTTAGCATTAACAATTAAACAATGGGTTTGGAATTACATTACCTGAACTAATACATGTTAAAGATACCAAGATTACAAATACTTTTCATATGTATTACAGAGAATTATATAAAGAAAAAACATTCTAATACATTTTCGATCCGATTTATCTGATTATCTAATAAATGTAGATCTTACAAATCTGACTTAAAAAAAGCCCTGACAATACTAAATGAACACATTTTAAGAAAAGAAGTCCTGGATGTTATTAAGAAAATAACAAAAGGTAAGTCAGGCGAGATTCACGGCCTTCCTGTGGCATGGTATACATTGTATAACTTTGGTGAAAATTTATTATTTCTGTCTTGGCTAGGAAAAGTAAAGACTAATGTTATGTGAGTTCTCTCCACCTATCAGCTTTCTCAAATGTCAAGCACCTGCAAATAGACTGACCCTACTCTTAGCTGATCCTATACATACAAACCAGCATGGATTAGGAAATGACAGGTGTCTATAAAAGAATATTGCAGTTCTCTGAGCAATTAGTTTTGCAAACACAAAAGGTTTGCCCCTAGTTATAATGTGGTATAATGCATAAAGACCATTTGGCCAGGTGAACTGGATATGCTCTACGGAGAGATCTTAAAGTTGTTACGTATTTAAGGTTGGGCCGGGTTCTTATGTATGTACAGGCATTACATGAATCCCCTACTGACTTGATATATATAACCTAATAGCTGACAGGTAAATAGAATATTGTTCAAGTGATGCAAGAGGGGTTCCCGGTGTCCCTGACAATTTTTACTTATAAATGGAACTATTGGCTGCTAAACTCCACAACTGCTGTCAGATTTCTGGTTTTATAATAAATGACAAAAAAGGTTTGCATTCATGCAGAAGACCTGCCGATAATAACATGTATCATGATCAGACTTTTACAGACACCAATTAAATTATTGAAGATTTTTTGAAATTGCTGGTCTACACACAGACATACATTAAATCAAAAATTACGGTCAAGACAATTTAATTGCTAAACATGTATGTTAAAATATAATTGGGCCTCATCAGGAGTTGGGCTATTACCGCTGCATTTACTAATCCGCCCAATCCAGAGTATGGCACTACCTGGACGCATTCAACTCCAGCTCTAAATTGGAGGTGAATGCGCCGGCGGTATGGGCCTTTTCAGTGCTATTACTGCTGGCGGTATTTGCAGCGGCGGTAATTGTGACACCCATCCCCATTGGGTCCAATGGGGAATAGGAATTACCGCCTTACCACTACTCATGATCTGGTCCAAAGTGTGCTGGACCAAGTAGCGGTAATGCTAATTGTGTTGGGTCATATCTCGGTGCATATTACCGCCAGGATACCGCCGAACTGTGATAAGGCCCAATGTGTGGATTCCCGGGGTCATAGTGCCTAAAACTATACCCAATCTAGTCCAACCTTATTGCATTCTACCTTGGGTTAATACAGCTACATTTCTAGAGAAAAGTCTGCCTTTACTTTAATCAATCATAGGGAGGGTTTACTTTTTTAAGATGGTTGCACCATCTAAGTTTTTATTGTTATTCAACCATATCCCAATTTACATTCTGAACTCCACTTTTTAAAAATCGAAACTCAATTAAGTCCCTTAATGTAAGGTAATTTAATAGGCATGTATACTGCACCTGTTACCACTAAAGTGGTTTCCAAGCAAGTGCTGAGACTTTTTCAAATGGATATTATCTGGAAAAGCAAGGCAATGTGCATATTATGCAAGAACATTTTATAAGCAATGAAGTATAAAAGCCTAGACCAACCAAATCCAAAGGCACATACTCAGCGGCAGCACACAATAGGATCCTACAAGTGATCTATCCATCAAATTTCCACAAAACAATATTTCAATTATTAGATTAATTAATATCCCCTGAAAATTGCTAATACACATTTGTTAAAATTTGTATCACAAATATATTTCAAGAACAGAAGGCTTAACACTGTTAAATCATTATGTAAGTTATGGACAGATATTTGGAATGCAATATTTGACATAATTGTGTACTTATACTTCACTCTAGAAAAATCAGTGTTTCCAGAAAGGCTACAAAATCAATGTATAAGGATATTGAAAGTTGGAGCCAGTATCTCAAATTCAAACTTTATTTGCAATACATCATTAGTTTCTGTCCTCTGTAGAGATGCAAGAAAGTCACCCAGGCACATTGCTGATCTTTAAGCACGTTTAACTTTATTTGCACTTTGGATAACATGAGGAAATGCGTAGATCATAAATGTCTAGTGTGCTAAGGCATTTTCTTCATAACCAGGTTGTTCTGTTAAAATTGTTTCCAAGTTATATCAGGTAATAATGACCACTGTCTTTACAGTGTTGAAGAGGCAAAGGGTTATGGACACCACATTTAATGTGGAGACCTGCCTGTAGTTCTATGAAGAATTGTGTGCGATCTGCAAGTCTGAGATAACAGTACATATTTTCTATAAGGCATATTTGCTAATCACTGCATAAATGTAATATGTTTAAAAAATATATAACGAAAAAGAGTTTGGCAGATTATGGTCATGTAGTTATGTGTTTTTTTATCATCACTTTGACACCATAAATGTGTTCACTTTTCTAAAATGACACTGTAGCATGAAGTTAGAGCAAGAGTTATTCATATTTTTGGGATACGCTCAGAATGTGATACGTATACGAATCTGCTGCAAAACAAATGTCTTTTCTTATGAATTTGGTTGATTGACTAGTTGATTAGCTGGTATCAAGTACATTAAGGGGGTCTTTTTAAAAAAGAAAAGTGAAAATTGCTTGCAGGGGACTGCCAATGTTAGCTGTTGGGTCCACTGCACACAATTATCATGCAAGGCTAAGTGTAATTGTGAAGAGTTAAACAAAGCAAAGACGTCTTTACTCTTTTCCTTTATGTTCTGTTGTGCAAAAAATTATAATGCATTGGTTTTACGCCTTCATGAACATGTGATGCAGATGTAAATTTCTGGTGCTATTCCAAGAAGCCATGGCACAAAATCCCTTGGCTTCCATATAGACTTAATCATTTCCTTCCAAGATGGAAGAGCACAGAAATGGGGCAGAGCATAAAATGGAGGTATAAAAGCATTACGCGTTGCCTTGCTTTTACGCCTTATTTAACAAACTGATCAATAGAAAATGATTCACAAAGTCATGATGTAAATCTGTAAATAGAAGCAGCCAATTTGTCGATTATCAAGGGCTCAGGTGGTTGAGTTTATTAGTGATGAACTTTATTATATGACTCACCTAATACAGGGGTCTGGAACCTTTGACTCTCTATATAATTTGAACTTCAACTCCCAACCACCATAGCCAGCCTAGGTAATGGTGAGGTATTATAGTCTCAAACATCTGGGGAGCCGATGTTTGCAAACCCCTGACCTAATAGCTTGATATTGCTGTTTTCTAGCTCTTCTTTGATCCTTTTTGGTTGTCTTATTTTTCTATACATATTGGTATTATCGTTTATTTACGGCATCTTTTCTGGTGTTGGGTTTTGTGATGGTCAGAAGGCAGATGTTTCTCCTGTCTGGTCCTATGGATTTCTCTACCCCAGAGTAGGTTATTAGGTTTAGAGAACGGAATCCTACTGTGATAAGTGGGAACACAAAGGATGGAAGGAGAAGGTCTCGTTGGCAAAAGATTTATTACACCTAAAATGTCTTGTTTCGGGCTAGGATAAGAGCAGTATAACTTAACGTAACCACTTCAAGTTTTCTCTCCTTAGCAATGGGAACTGCGACATATACAGACAATCATGGCTTACCGCCAAGGCACAAAATCACTAGGCTTCCATATTGACTTAATCATCTCCTTCAAACTACTCATCAATAAAACAATTCAAACAGGCGATGATCAGCTAAAGCGCCTCAGGATAATGATGCCTTAGTCCCCCTTTTGAATTGCAAGCAACAGAGACGGCCCTCATCCTGATAAGAATGTTTAATGGTTATGCCTTTCTGAAAGGCCTCCAAGGCAAAACCATTACCCTGTTGAAGCCAGCTTCAAAAAAAGGTGTGAAATATAATGGCGATATTACTCCAAAGTTGAAGGAATTTTGTTTGCCCCTACCAGCCAGAATTCAATACAAAGTATAAAATAAGATCAAATAACCTGACTACCTCAATTAAATCACTCCCAACAAAGTCCTAGCTATTATACCTACCAAGGTAAGACCACAGGACGTTCCATTTCTGTCTCCGCCCTTAAAATGAGCAAAGAGCTCTGCTTGCCATCGGACTCTAGTTACACGCATACATTTCAGAAAAGATCAAATAAAAAACACTTTTATTGCATTATCTATCTTCTGTCCATTGAACCTCCATCATGGACCGAAACATCTGCTCTGCCAGACTCTTACAAACTGTGAACCCATGGTCTAGAAACATCCAGGATAATCTAAATGTGACTACGTCCCTCTCTGTAAGAACTCCAGCTCTGTCCCCCGTGGGCCTTCACCAGACATTTTACACTAGACCCCACTCTTTAATAAATAATCCTTCATGGTCCTTTGTTAGCCCATCGTTGATCATGTACTGGCAATAATGCTAATTGTAATCAATGTTTTCTCTCTAAAATACCTCATTACTTTGTGAATTTATTTTGATTCAATAAAAATACATAGATAAATATCATGAAATGCAATGTTACAGAACAGAAATCACTTCGAAAATAAAATCCAACATAATATATCACTGTTCAACCAAAATGAATACAATAAAACAGCAGTGATATTTAAGAAACCAGATACATAAATGCCCTATCATTTACATATCAGAAAGTGGCCACAGTGGACTTTTCACAGCACAATGTTTGGGAAGATAGTAGAGGGTTAGTGCAGGCTAGATGGGGTTGGCGTGGGCTGGGCTTTTCCTACATTGCTTCTGAGATCTGGGTTGTAGGAGACCTGAGGTAATTGGGCAGAATGATGTATGATGTGTTTGGCCTGGGAATGCCTGGACTTGCTACTGCTTCAGTGAGTAACACATAATCAAATAAAATATAACTTGTGGCTATGTTAATATTTTAATTCTTATTGGTACCTCTAAAGACTGCCCTTCTGCTGTGCAATTTCTTCTCCACTCCACATCAGGAGCTATCTTCTAGTCCAATTGTTCCCCCTTGTGCTGGGCCAGATAGTGAGGGTGGGGAGTGTGATGGGTTGCATCTGTCCCCACCGCAGTGGCACATTCCAGGAGCACACAGAGATCCGAACCACATGCCTTTGCCTTGCCCTGTTCTGGCCCTCCAGTCTGCCTCAATTCAACCAATGTCAATGCAGCACACAGCATTCTGCATTAAGCAGATTAACAACGGTTTCAAGAATTGATGATGCATACAGGGCAGGAAAATATGGCTGTCATGATGACTCTACAAAATGGGTTTGCATTAACAATATGGGCTAATCATTTCATACACAAAATAAATCAATACATTGCCAATCCAGAAAGCAATGTTCAGTTTATCAAAATAGAAATTGTCCAAACTGTTGTGATTTCTTTTTGTTTCAAGGGTTGAGAATGATATTTTAAGAACACAAAAAATGGGAAGAAATTAGATTTTTCCATTGAAAGTTAAGTTACAACAATGAATCAGTAAATACAGTTTGGTTTCTCAGAAGAAAGAGGCTATTCCCTTTAAAAGGGCTTTTTCAAACAGTTGTGACAACTATGCAAAAGCCCATGCACAGATCTGGAATCTTTGGCTGGCCTACTAAAGCTCCCATCATCCCTATCCAGCATAGTCAATGGTGAGTGATCATCGGAGTTGTAGAGCAAGACATTTTGAGAGCCGCAGTTGTTAGACCACTGGCTTATTGTCTTAAAAAGCTTCATGTGCAAACAACATTAACAATGATTTCAGAACTACATTGTATCATTTGCAAATATTGAGAAAAACATGGTTACTTTTGGGGATTCAGAAATAAACAATTGGATCTTAACTGAATAACTGTTGTTTATGAACTGATGAGAAGATTAGACATGACAGGACTATTCATATTTTAAAAAAACAATGAAAAGAAACTCATGTCAAGATTGTGAATTGTACGTTCATCTTTACCATTCAGAAAATTAATTATTAGAAAAGAAGTGGTGTCTATAAACCAATAAAGAGATTTTCAGAAAAAAGGAATTCAAGAAATACTGAAAATACTATTAATTATTATTGTGCAGACCCATAAAAGTTGGTGCATTTTAATAACTAATGTCATAACGTAGACCATGGTGAAGGACCTTTAGCTACCGCAACTAAGCTGTATTATTTAAAGAGGTGTAGACCAGAGAGTCACATCACCAGGTGTTTGGATTAAGTAACAGCTTCAAATTTAGACTTTCAAAATATTCTTGCTGGCCTTGGCACCAAACACAGGATGCAACTTTTATGTGAAGTATTGGGACTGCAACAAGCGCAAGTGTATGATGTGAAGTTACCATTATACTAGTTTGACTTTGGTGCAAGTTGCGATGTGGTAGAGCATGCATAGCTCACAACCTCACAGGCCCAGCCCACACATGTAAAGTTAAATGCGCCACGCAACCTTATGTCAGCTCATTCAGCCAAGGGCCGATTGTCCGTTGGCTCAGTCCGAGCCTGCTTAGGGAAGAGGCAAGTGACCATCATGCCAGGAAAATAATCGGAAAGGGTAGATGATTCATAATATAAAGGAGATACAAACAACAGAGGTGGCCGATCCCCAAAACCTGAAGCCGGGTTCGATGTTCTGTGGATTTCATAGCAAGACGTAACTCTACTGTTCAATATCCATAAATGAAGCCCCATGCTGATTAGAAGTAGTCACCCATTTATAGGAAGAATGCTGATCCATTGGTTTTTAATTGTTAGGCATCACTTACCTTCCATGGATTATCAAAGCCAGGTTTGCAGAACTGCTTGTAATATTCCCAGTAGCTTTTGTTGTACATGTTTCGTTGCATATCAATATAGGTTGCAAACCTATCTGGGCACTTGGGGACACACAGCTGAAGCATGAAGACAAAAAAGCAGTTGTAAGGATAGTGTAAAGGGTTAAAATACTAAACATTCTGTACATAAAGGGGTCTGCTAAAAGGTGAACACAACCAAGTAACATATTGATCAATCAACTATTTTTGTAATCAGCTAACTGAAGGTTTTTGCATTTATACCAAAGAAATTAATGTTTATGTACTCTGAAACTCCATGCTGTTGCTCTATAATAGGCAGTACATATTCTAATCATGTTCAGTAGAATTCTGTTCTCAACATGCATAGCTCCTCCATAGGTTTTCATATTATTTTGTCATCTCAATATTATTGAGCAAAATCAGTTATGCAAATATCTCTCAAATGTATTCATCTTGGATGCCTCAATACATATTTCCCATTCATACTGAATAACCAGAAGATGTTCACAAGAACTGCGAAATGGATCTGCATTAGGCACTATCAGTGATTTAAGTTGATGCAGACATGCAATTAGGAACTCTTTTACGAAAACAACAATACATATTGTCCTAATGGTCAGCAGTAAAACACTATGGTCCAAATTTACTGAGAAATATGTGAACAGGGGCAATTTGCAACTACTGCCGTGTCGGTCTTTCTCAAGGAGGGCATGGATACATTTAGTAATTCACTGTAAATCCTGTGCACACAGTGATCACACAGTGATTATGCATAGCATACATTGTGTCAGGAAAAAGTATTCTGTTCTTTCATTCTTCAGTTTCATCTGAACCGTCAGATCAGCAACATTTATGATAAGTTCAGAAGATGCTTGACCAGTGGGAAACCTTGCCCAGTGTAGATTTACTATGTTTAGATGCCGTGGAACACCAGTGGGTAAGTGTTGGGGTATTATTTGTGCAAATTTCCAGAAATTAGTAATCGGGCTGATGTTAGAATGAGAACAGTAATTCACTTTCCGGAGAGTGTCGTTCAAACGGAAGTGTAGCTATCCCACAACCCACAGGATGGAAGAATACCTGTGTAGCAATGCCATTGAGTGAAAATAGGGTACAGTGTATAATTCAGATGGTGCAGTGTATCATTCACAAACAATAGGAGTGATGCAGAGATTCAATATTGTAATGAATGAGACCATTTAGTTTGGTAGAGCAATAGGGCAGGATCATGGACATCATTTTGGGGTTGACAGGCATAGCAGCAGCTATCCCTGGCAAGTCCCTTGCTACGCCTGGCACTGTCTCTCTGGCCCATGGTCTAGATTTTTCCCAGCTTGTCCAATAATTAAATTGGCCGATAGGTGCCCAGGTCTAATCGTGATCCTTTTTTAAAAATAGGGACAATCACTGCCTTACTCCAACTAGGTGGTATCTTATTTTCTCAGAGAATTTGACAGAAGAGAAGATGTGTCAGCCCAGATCATTCCTCCGCTGCTTGCTTCAAGGCATAATTAGACAGCCCATCCTGGCCTGCAGCTCTCCATCTAGTAAGGCCTATGATGTCAAGGATGTCTTGCTTGTCTAAATTCCAAGACCAATGACCATCATTTCTGGGTCGAGAAACAGAATGGTCACACTGCCTTGAGGCAAATAATTGCCCAAAATGGGCGATCCAATTCTGCTCATCAACCATTTGAATTTGGACAGGACTCTGGGAAGTTCCTGATTTATTTATGCATTCCCAGGTAACCCTGGAATTCTTTTTACTCAGTATATTGAGCATAGTTTCACCCTCCACCTGCATACAGTAAACTCTAAAGCAACAGAGCCGATTTTTGTACTGCTGCCTTCTTTTTCTTTTCCCCTCTGCACGAGTAATCAGGGGTGCAGCATTAAGCTTATTCATATCAGTTCTATATCTCTTCCTCTCAGCTATCACTTTGGTGCTAAATCTATGCTTATGAGCGAATTCTGGTTTATCCCCTTTCTTACCAACCTATTCATATTTTGCTAAGCGTGGCACATAGTTTATAATATCAGTGCCCCACTCCATTCTAGAGTCCATAACAGAAGCAGCATCCCCGACATTGTGGGGAGCCAAGCAGAGTCAATTTCTCCCTTGAGGAAACCTTACCGATAGGGGCGCAGATGTCACCCCTCCCACAGGCGGCCCAACCCATCGGATTCTCAAAATAGAATGATCACTGAGATCAGACTCAATTACCACCAAAGACTCAATTCCCTCATGCACATTGCGCAGGGATAAAACAGTGGTCCAAAACTGCCTTGCCTCCCCCAAGAGCCCAAGTATATTTAGGAGGGATGTCTCCTGCTGTGTTATTGTTCAACATGAAGAGGTCTCTAGCACTCATCTCTTGACGCCAAATCCTTCCCCTTGCTTTGCCAGCCTTGGTCATGTTATCTCCCCTTCGTTTCGACAATTGCCAACTCACACATCTGACATTAAGTTCCCCCACTAATATGAGAAATGGGTCCACATAGGCCAATCTGGCCTCAACAATTTCCTTCATCACAGAGTCCACAAAGTTATCACAGGACACCTTGGGGGGGGATTCTAATATGCATTAATCCACATAGTTATTGTTTGGTCCTGGGAGGCTTCTTTGGGCCCTTGAGTTGTTGTGGACCCATGGATTTGGAGTTTCATGTCTTGATACTTTTATTCGGGTATCCTTCTTAACCAGTGTCAACAACCCTGAATAAGGACGGCCCTCAGACCCTTTAAGGCTGGATTTAAAAGGGCCATATATCCATCACACACAGGGGTGTCTCGCAAGCATGTTTCCTGGAATAACAAGACATAATAATTTGACCAATCTACCAAGATATGGTTCATCAGGAGCGAGAAGACCGTTTATTGCAGGACCCAATTTAGAGAGTTTTGCTTTCAGAGTTCTTTAGGCACTAATGTTTCTTAGGAGGAGCCAATACAGCCTGAATCCAGGACCAATCTTCATCATTTTGAGATGGCGCATTCCTAGGGTGTCCATAGTCCACCGGCCTTTCACTCTGTGGACTTCTCGAGAAGGTAACTTTTAGACCATGGTCCAATTTCTGGCCCGGAGCGGCATCTTTAGCATTTAATTTGATTCCGGTTCCTTTGCCCCCCCTTCAGATCCTTTGCCCATTGACTACTCTTCTTCATACCCTTCAGATACATATTCAGCTTATAAGATGGTTCAAGGCCTGGGGATCATTGACTGTAACTTTAGTCAGGTCAAATCCCTGAAGAAGTGGTTTAATCCATTCCGATCTCACATGCAGTCAAACCCAATCCATTCTTTCCTCACACAAGAACTCCACCACCAGGATGTCCTTGGAGGTCAAAGTAGCCAAAGCCGGTATTTGATGTAATAATATCATCAAATTAGTTTGATTGAGAATTGGACCATGATCCAGTTGCTATCTGCGCTCGAGGGACAATATTAGTGGCTCTCCTCTTTTTACCATATTCAAGGCCTCAAGCCTTCTAGATCCCTTTTGAGTTTTAGGTTTAATAAAGGGGAGGGACTCAATCCTCTCAAATAGATTTTACCCCCACCATTGCCTTTCGGTCTGCCAGGGTCATGAAGGAATCCTCTTCTTCCAGAGATACAGTTCTCCTTGACAGTTTTTTTGGGCAAAGGATCTGGATGGCTACTGAATCCCAGCAGACTCCTCTTGGAAACTGACTTTGACACTCTTGGAATTCTTTGCATTGCATCCTCGGATGATTCAACTGAATCAGAGGTCCAATAGAGAGATGGAATCATCATTGACACTCTCTGGAACTTCCAAGGCCAAGACATTCTGACATTGCACATCAGAAGAACCTTGCGGCGGGGCATCCATAGAGGGAACTTCGATTGCACTTCTCAACTCTGTGGTTAGTTTAACTCTGTCGTCCAATGCCTTTCAATTTCTAATGAATGATCTCAACGAGTTGGATTTTGTTTTGTTTTTTAGAGCCATGTTTTTCGTTTTTTTCCTTCGCATTCCAACACCTGCATGTTTAAGCTTTTGTTTTCTATTGAAGAATGAATACATTGGGTCCAAACCCTCTGGGATTTCTAATTCTGTTCTCAGATGGGTCTGGTTGAGAGCCCTAAGAAAGCTCTCAACAGTTTCGGCCACCTCTTCAGCTATGCCATAGTCCTGATTACCAGTACGGGCGTCGTACTCGATGAAACCTCCTTATCCCCAGTATTTATTGCACTCTGGTTTCTGGTCATGAGATCCTCCGTAGGCCGTTTAAGGCCATCCTGCTTCTTTGACTTTGGATTCCTATTGATTCCTTTACAGGATGTCATCTTCGCATGCACAGTTAACAAAGAACCATTGGCCACACCCATTGCCTCTTTAGCTCTTGACTCCGCTGACATCTGAATCCACTTATGAGACTCTAAAACTGCTTCCATAAGCAACCTTTTATCAATCTGTTCCATGCTGGCCATATCACAGAGCCTAGTTTGCCACTTGCTTGTGGCTTCCACTTCTAGGTCCACTTGCAGCTTATTGGAGACTGGCTTTAGGAAGATCAGCTTTGAATGAACCATAGCCAACAGAGTGGCGTGGTCCTTAAAATCCTCATTGATGGTTTCATAAAGCTTAATAAACGGGGCCAGTGAGAGTGTTGGCATCATAATTGCTTGAAGTTGTTGCATACAGTGATGCAATGACTGGCCATCAGAGAGGGGAATTTGATTGTGCATATTCGGAGAAAGAACTGAGTCCCTCAATGAGGACGCTTCGGATGATTGAGGGGAATCTTTTCAAATTACAAAGATTAATCGACAGCGCAAAGCAGGTACTTCCGTCAGCAAAGATGATTCCGCGACTCGAGACACTGCCACCCCCAAACTCTTTCCTAACACAGTGGTCAAGTTCCTTGTGGACGGGGGAGCAATGTCAAGTAGTATGTTATGTTATAATGTTAGCAGGACCTAAGCATGTGAAAGTGTCCTTACAAAGGAAAACACGAATTGGTATATCAAGCTTAAGTTAGCATAGGAAGGGAAAATTAGGCTGTACTTTGCATTTCATGGAGAAATATGTCCCGGGAATTTGAAACAATGCTTAGCATAATACGGTTATACCTGACATTTAAGGATTTTAACAGTCAGAGAATGGCAGTAACTGGCCGTATGTGGATGAGCTAGATTTGAAAGCTGTCACCCTTGTCTAAAATGGCCCTGCTTGGTATGCCCTTGATATATCTTGACTGCATTCGTGGCATGCTTTAGTACGGTTTGTTATTTTCTTAATCTTACACATATTGTAGATGTTTTACATGTGAGATGGCACTTTCTGTGATGTCATCAGGAGTGGGAGGAGCAGGGTCAAAGGTTAAATGATGTCACTGGCCATGATCTTGTCGATGCCCCTGGTAATTTGGTGGAATAACGTCCCTGGGCAGGATTGCAGGTTTGGAGCTTCAGTTCCCCTCATAGATTGTCACGAGTAAGGGTGAAATTTCACTTGAGGGACGGAGAAGAGCGGGTAAAATAAAAGTTCTATCTACTGCGGCTGCATAGAGACAAGAGATTAAATGTGAATGTAGAAAAATGTGAATACGTGTAGAAAACGTTCAAGAAAATATCTTATATGAGGAAGGCTGTGAATGAGATAGAGATGTATGTGGGGATAAGGGCGTGGAGGATTCGTCCATGATGGATAAAAAAACATGAGTGCACGTTACTTATTGGGTAGTGGTACTATACTATGGTTACCACTGAGTGCAAGTTGTGGGATTTGTCAACAGTAGCCTTGTGTAGATAAACCCTGGAGGAAGTATAGCAAAAGGCCTCAAAACAGATGGAGGAAAACGTACCCAAACTGCTGTAATAAGAAGAAGCAAAATGATCGGAAAAGAACCGGGACATCTAAAAGACTATGGGGCTGCAAGTTGTATTTCCTGAAGATCTAACCAATCCAGAATTCGCATCGGCCAAGTGGAAATGTAGTAGTGTTTCTGGAAAGCGGCCAGTGGCATTCCAGAAATACCACTTGCTTATTTTGTTTACATTTTTTATTCCCAATTTCCACCACCATGTTATTGGTCGAAATGGAACATGAAGAGTAATGGTATGTACCAGTACTGCGCATTTTTTATAATGCACAAAAGGGTCAATTCTGCCATTTTAACAGGTCAAGTGTTAGCAGAAGACTTGAAAGCACAGTCCAAGCGACTCCCAAAGCATTAAGAAAAGGGCATACATTATTATATGATCTGATTTGATATTTATAACGCGCCTTGTGTACACATTTATTTATTTAATCATTGCATTTGTTTTACGCCCAAACCGGGAGGTATCACGCCGTAGTTACGGACAGCTTTCTTATAATCATAAATAACAGTACATTTCACAACGTTGCAAGCATAGGGCTTGTATACGGGACAGAATTATAGTACTTTTAGCATCATTGCATCGTAAGACAGGTGGACATATCGTAAGATACCGGCTGGGAGGCGCTGGGGAGGGCTCTATTCATGGGGAAGCCTGGCTCTATCAGTCCTTAGAAGCGTGATTTGAAGGCTGCAGTTATTCTTCCTATGGGGGGTTGCTGCTAATCCCCACTAAATAAATTACCGTTTCTATTATTGAATGGTAGTTATAAAACCGCACCATTCAATTATCATCTTTTGTTATGCTTGTACACGTCATGTAACTGAATTATAGTTTTAATACGATAAAGCTCAAATCTGCCTTGTCACTTGGTCAAAAAAGCACCTTTAAGTGTGATAGGAACAAGCAATAACAATTAGAATGAGGACTCATTAGCATTATTAGAGCAATGATTATGCAAAACTATGCAAAACTTCACCTAAAACATTGCCCTAAACAAGCGCTAAGGCCTTGAAACATGATCTGGCCGGCTATTTGTCTCAAGAAAAGAAACCAATAAAACTGCGCTTTTAAAAATATGGTATAATACTGGTGTAAATGAATCTCAAATTAAATATAACTGCGTTACATTTTAAACCTGCCTTCATTGGAATTTCAAACTGTTTTTATTGCCACGTACCAGCATGAAGAAATAAATAACTGATTAGCATTGTTTATAACTGCCATTCATTCATAGTAAACGCTAAACATATATGGGCCAATTTAAAATGTGTACCTCCATTTCATTTGTGGAGGTAAAAACTGGCAGGTTTCTGTTTTGAAAATCGAACTAGTAATTGCATCTGGCAGTCTCAGGTGGCCAGGTGTCTCTGAAGGCCAGTGGATGGTGGGTGCAGGGACAACATGGGAAGGGTACCCAGGTCATTCTGCTGGCATCCTAGCTGGTTGGCATGGACTAGTGACTTTGCCCAATATGGACTAGTTTTGGGTGTTAAGGCCCTCCCCAATAAAACAATCCACCAAGATAGCTCAGCCCCGAAAGCTTCACTCCCTGGTACAAAGACTATAGCAATAGTCCCCCCGGAGTGTCAATCTGTCATTTGACCTTCTCACATCTTCAGTACAAGAAAACATATCTTATCCTTTAAGAAAAAAGGGTTCACTTCCCAGAGGCCATCAGTAAGGGTGTTAATACATACCTCACTTGGTATAGGTAGCGATAAAACCTATTAAAGGTACAGGCCAGGTCTATGGAAGTCCAGCAAATCCAAAAACCAATCATGGAACGCATTTAATGAAACTAAACTAACCCATGTAACCAGTAGGCAATCCTTATCTTGTTGCTCCCAATTAGCCTTATGTGGAGATAAGGTTACAGTTTCCTGGCATGGGACAGAGGTTTCTTTTGCCAGACAGGTCCCCTCACTCACCGAGGGTTTCCCAAACTGTTGGGTCACACACAGGTGAGTTGGAGAAGTCTGGTTTCTACCGGGCAGCACCACAGCTGTAGACAAGGGGCAAGAGTGAAACACGTTATGACTCCAGATCAGTTTCAATATGAAAAGATACCATTTGGCCTTGATATAGCCTTAAGCAAGTCCCCTGTCAGCCTATTCAAACACAGTCCTATGTTCCAATCACAGTTCAGCCCAAGCCCATCGAACAGATGACATATTCAAGAGTGTGGTTTACTACATTATATAAATTTGGACTCGTATCAGGTGATGTGGGCTGTTGCAGCAAGTTGTGGCTGCTTGTTGGAGGAGTCTTCAGTGTGATGCAAAGACGTGGATAAGTGGAACCTTGTGGATGTGAACAGGAGAGAAGAAGGTAGGAGGAGATGGTGCAGAGTTGGAGAAGCTGGTAATAGGAGAAAACCGTGGTGTAGACTTAGAGGAGGTGGTCAATTCTAGAGGAGATGGTATAGAGTTGGAGGAGGTAGTAACATCAGTTGGAGGTGACGTAGAGTTGGAGGTGGCAATATCTTGGAGAGGTGTTGGAGAGTTGGAGGAGATGGTAATATCAGGGTTAGGTGGTGCAGAGTAGGGGGGTGGTAATATCTGAAGGAAATGATGAATAGATATAGGAGGTGATAATATCTGTAGGAGGTGGTGAAGAGTTGGGGCAGGTGTCAGTAGCAGGAGATGATAGCAATAAGGGACAAGCTATAACAATTGGAGGAAGTGAGGTTAGAAACAGCTTGAATAGGAACAAATGAGGTAGTCAGGTTGCATGTCGGCAGGTTGTATAGAGGAGATGATATAGATTTGAAGGAGGTAGTAACATCAGTTGGAGGTGACATAGAGTTGGAAGTGGTAATATCTGGAAGAGGTGTTGGAGAGTTGGAGGAGATGGTGATATCAGGGTTAGGTGGTGCAGAGTTGGGGATGGTAATATCTGAAGGAGATGATGAATAGTTATAGGAGGTGATCATATCTGTAGGAGGTGGTGAAGAGTTGGGGGGCAGGTGTCAGTAGCAGGAGATGATAGCAATAAGGGACAAGCTGTAACAATTGGTGGAAGTGAGGTTGGAAATAGCTTGAATAGGAACAAATGAGGTAGTCAGGTTGCATGTCGGCAGGTGGCAGAGGTGGGATGAAGTACGAGACCCAGGCATAGTTTCACCAGGTGGGATTACCTCAGACAGTGAAGCCGATTCCTCTCAGCCTTCTCCATGACTCAGGATTAAACGGTACAACCTGAGACAATTGAAACCCAAGAAGAAACACAGCATGGGGAAAAGCTTGAGGCAGAAAAAAAACCCCAAACTGGAGTGGCTTTAGATGGATCTAATCCTTGATCCTGGGTAGTCGAAACAAAAGTTCATGGACTGAAGAATGATCCAAACGGAGTGAGCTGTAAACTCATGAATACCGTAGCAAGGAACAGGAGCTAAGTTCAGTCGGGAGGACCAAGCCATGGAAGGGACAAGAGGGAGCTCACGACAAGGCAGGAGAGGATTCCTCAGTAAAACAGGAGAAAACCAGTAAGGATAGAAGAAGAAGTGAGGAGCAGCGCAAGGAAGAAAAGAAGGAATGAAGCAAACAGGTAAGCGTATGCTCGAAAACACAAAGAATGTTGAAATGCAATGCTTTTCTTTATTGGCTCCGATGTAACTTCCTAATTCAGACCTGATTGGTGCTGTGCCGGTTTACCCTGATGTTCCGACGTTGTAGGTGGCAGTCGCCATTTTGGGATTGGCAAATCATTCTCCTATGACGGCGACCATCATGGAATGGGCAGCATGCCATTCCAAACTGAGCGAGCTGGAACCTCACGAGTACCACAGCTAGGAACAGGAGCTGAGGGCAGGCAGGAAGACCAAGCCATGGAAGGGATAAGTGGGAGATTAGGACAAGGCAGGAAAGGATTCTGCAGCAACATAGCAACACAGCAGCAAACCAGAAATGAGAGAAGAAAGAAATGAGGAGCAGTGCAAAGAAGAAAGGGAGGAATGAAGCAAACAGGTAAGCATCTGCTCAAAAACTCACAGAGCGTTGAGGCGCAGTGCTTTTCTTCATTAGCTCCAATATAATATCCTGATTCAGACATGATTGGTGCTGTGCCGGTGTCTCCCGACGTTCCGATGTTGTAGGCAGCAGTCGTGATCTTGGGATTGGTCAATCATTTTCCGTAGACTGCGGCCATCATGGAATGGGCTGCATGTCCTTCCAAATGCCAGTAGGTGAAAACGAGTGGCGTAGAGACACATAACTCTAAGAGCACTTGTAACAGTACCATAGAAACCAAGTGTACAGGTATGAAGGTGGAGGATGGTTGTGGGCCGTAGAAAGGGTTTAGCAGGGAACCCTAGATCGAACCCCACACCCTCAGGAACATGCAACTTTACCTACACTTAGTGGGAGTGAAATAAATGTGTCTCCTGGAGAGACCTCAGTGAGCCCAGGGGATTCAGAGTTGTAGTGACCTTTCATAGTAGATAGCTGAGGGTGCAGTATCCTTTGAATCCCACTTCTAGCTAGAAAACAATAATTTTTGTACACTCAGGTCAGCTGTTTGAACTTTTATGTTGATCTTCTGTTGTTTTTTTGGGAAATTAAGAACTGCACATCCCACTCTTCCCTCTGTGACACTACTCACCTCTGTGTGCGACAGGTGGTAAAAACGAAAGTATTTGGCAATTAATGCCATTTTTAACATTAATGCCTAACACATACAAATCTCCTGCATTTAAACTTTGGAAGTGATGATGTGCTTATTTCCACATGCTGCTACTTTTAATTCTAAATCTATTTTTACCTCCACATCTTAGGTGGAGGTAAAAATTCCAAATTGGCTACAATTGTTATTAGTTTTATTTTTTAGCTTTTAACGTACAAAAGAGCATGTGGAAACTTCCCTTCAATACATTAAAGAAACGTTTACAATTGGCCATAGTAAACGGGTGAAAAGGTGGACATATCAGATGCTTCCCTTAACCCCTTCCCTATGTAATGCATAAAAGTGTCTTAATTGCCCTTTTGTACATTAAAAAAGTGCAGCCATGGTACAAAACATTACCGTTCAAGGCGTATGTTATCCATTTTCACCATCACACTGAAGGTAGGAATTGCTTAAAAAGTGTTTAAAAAGGTACATTTTATTATCAGCACTGGTAGAGCTGGTATTTTTGGAATCTCTCTGGAGAGATTTAAGAAATAGCCCTCCACCAATGGTACATTTTGAATTGGGTGAATATTGTGAAATGACACTGGCAGTAGTTGTAACAGCCAAACATGGTATTTCACACAAAACATCTCTCCAAGTCTAAACGAACCCATAGGCTTTGGATGAGAAATTAGGGTGAGAGGTGAGGATGATGAGCAAAGACTAGGATAAGAAACTAGAATGAAGAGCTAGGATGGGGGACTAAGAAGAGACTAGGATGAGAAACTAAGACAAAGGATTGAAACAAGAGACTAGGGAAGAAAGGCTATGGATGAGAGACAAGGGACTGGGATGAGGGACTAGGAAGGGAAACTACGACACAAGACTGAAATGGGCGACTAGAACTAGTATAAGGGATGCAAATTAGGGACTAGGACAACACACTAGACAAAATACCTAGGAAAAAGGATAAGGTACTAGGAAAGATTGTATCCCTAGGATGAGGGACAAGCAACAAGACGATATGGCTGAGAGGCTAGGAATGAGAGACTAGGAAAATGCAAGAACTAGAAAAGAGCCTAGAACAAGATATGAAGCATTAAGGATGAAGATAAGGGCAAACGAATAGGACAAGAGACTAGGACTAACTCATTGAACTAGGATGAGGATGATAAATTAGGACTAGAATGATTGGCTAAAACAAGATACTATGATGAAGGATTATCATAAGGGACTAGGATGGGGAAACAGGATGAGAGAGTAGGAAAACAGACTAGGAATATGAAACATGGCATGAGAGACTAGGGACTAGCATGAAGGACTAGGGAAAAGTGCAAGAGTGGGGACTATGATCAGGGTTGAAGGACTACGATGAGGGACTAAAATTAGATTGAGAGATTAGGTCTAATGAGAGATTAGGGCGAGGCTGAGAGACTAGAACTAGGACGAGACTAGAACGAGGAAGCAAATCAAGGATGAGGCACTTGTATGAGAAGCTAGGGATGAGAAATGAGGGAAGAGAGATTAGGATGTTAGGCTAGAGATGTGAAATGATAGACTAGAATGAGGAACTATGATGAGTGATTTAAATGACAAGGACAAGAGACTTAAATGAAGGGTTGCAGGCTAGTGTCAGTGACTAGGATGAGAGACAAAGACTAGGATGAGAGACTAAATTACGTTTCAATATATATATATAACAGCCCTCAATCAATCATTAGGGGACATTAGACATTTTTCACCTACACTTGTAAAGCATCATATTTCTTATCCCGCATATGTGGATGATGTATTGATCTTCAATCATACAAAGCTGGTTTCCCACGATATCTGGGAGCTATATTTAAATATTTGGAGTCCCTCCAAATGGAGATAAAAAATGTCTAAAACTAAGGAGAGTGTTTTTCAAGAACACATCTAAATAATATAATTGTTTGGAAAAGTTTTTATATATAACTGGAAGTAGTAGAACATGTTTTGTATTTAGGATTGAATTCATGTCCAAAATAAATGGGAGGAGAATTACTCATGAAAAGATTTTAGTAAAGTAAGGAATATGGTGGTTTCTCATTACAATCCCTTATTGAGGCATCTGAGGCTTATGTGGTATCTTCCATTTTCTGTGGGTTGGAATGTCACCCTAACTTGCCCTCTATGTGGTTAAAATAGGGTAAGCGATGACCACCAGCAGTGGGATTAGCATACAATATTTCCATTGAATAATTTCAGACTGAATTTGGTTCAGTTGTGCTTGAAATTTTACTTAGAGTAAGGAAACTGAATCTATATTTAAGTGAAATTATCACACAGAGGCACGTTACTGTCTATATTGTATGAGGCCATTAACTTTGGGAGTAAAGATATATGTAACATTTTTAAACAAGAACTTGAACTGCTCTTGAATGAGATCGCTATTAATATTGATTGGATTTTATCTAGGCTGGTGCTAATGACGGCTGTGAAAGAAATGCGATCCCATATGATTTTGGCAAACAAGACAATTTTTTAACTACAAAACATCTATCTAAGTTTTATGTAGAATGCATCCCATCCCCTTAGATGTTATAAATTTAGGTAGGGTAGTTTCTGTGTAAAAAAGATCAAAATCAATTAATTTTGTTTTGGATGAATAAACTGAAACCATTAGAGGTCATGAGGCCGCGATTGAACATGCCCAAACACATGAATACATGCAGGTGGCTATGAAGAAGAAGAGAATGTGAAGCATTTATCATTCTAAACTGAGACAAAAGTTATTAAGACATTTGTGAATAAGGTGATCTGTCTTAAGACAGAGCATTTCCTAAACCGAGTTATGAGTGCACAGGCAATCTCTTTAATGTGTGCAGTGGTGAATTTCCTTGACGACTGTCTGGAAACTAAGGAATGTTTGTTAAAGAAATGTAATTAATGTAGCAGGACATACTTTTTTATATTCGTGTTTGTTTCGTCTTTTTTATAATTGAATGTAATTAAAAAAGGTTTGTTTGAAAAAATAATGCAATACATAAAAAAATATATATAATGTGTTTAGAATGGCTAAATTGCATTAGAACTCTGTGGTTTTTGTTAAGTGGGTGATATTCTTAGGAAATTAGACCATTATTCTTTTTTATTGCTTTTGTTTAACTCGGTTCCTTTTTTCACTGTGGGGTATTTTTATGGATAATTCTAATTGTGTAGCATTCAGAACCCTTTTGATACCTTTGTTTGCTAGATGTTACACGTGTTGTTGTTTTATTCTGCCTGTATGAAAGAAGGATCATTACGATCAGAATGACTGCCACAGGTCGCTCGCGTTAGGCAGCGCTGTGTTCTTTTTATCCCTCCAGTTACTTAAACGACTCCTGGAGTCCTCTTTCTCTGTTCACTGCTCATTGGCCCTGCCCTCTGCCTCGCTCCCATCCCGATCCCCGCACTTATGTGCTGGATCGGTCGCCCGCGCGTCTGGGCCCGTCCGTGCCGGGAAGGGCCGCAAGGAGACGTTAGGCAAAGACCTTCTGATCTCTCTGGCTCCCCCTGACACTAAATGGCCAACTGGTTGGAAGACCCTTATATCCACTACTAGTCTGCCCCCCACAATCACGGATCCTTTGAGAGCCGCCCATACTCTATGTCTCTTAAACACTAGATCCCTCCCGGCGCACGCTGGTGAGATCTGGGACCTGCTCTCAAACAGGCAATCAGACATTTTATGCCTGACAGAAACCTGGCTCACTCCAAGCTCAGCACCTGCCATAGTCCAAGCTCTCCCCTCAAATTACCGTATCCTACACCAGGACCGTCCTCCCCCTAAGCGTGGTGGAGGCATTGCCGTTATTTTTAAAGACACACACACGGTTACCCAGCTACCTTGTCCTTCCGCATCTAGTATGGAAGCTCTCCTGTGTCGATGCACACTTTCTTCTTCTAGTAGTATTCACCTCCTGCTTATTTATCGCCCCCCCCGGTCCCATTGGTCGCTTTGGGCTAGACTTTGCCGATCTCGCTGCCGACCTTAATCTGCAGTACTCCAATCTGGTGATACTAGGTGATTTTAACCTACATTTCAATCTACCCAGATCGGATGAACTCAACTCCTTCTTTGACAGCCTCTCTGATCTTCACTTTTGCCAACTGATCCAAGTCCCCACCCACCTTTATGGCAATATCCTGGACCTGATATTCGTAAAGGATACCTTGCTGGTCCCCGGTCTGATTGAGCCTGTGACCTGGTCTGACCATCACCTGGTCACATGCTCACTTCAGTCAGCCCCTCCTCCCTGCAAGATTCTACCCCCCAAGAAACCTCTCCGCTCCTGGCGCTCGGTCGATCCTAAAGCACTTAGTGCCCTGATAGCTTCCAACTGTATCCCCCTGCAACCCCTTTCACTGGCCGCACTTTCTCAGACACTGACGACTGCTGCCAATCATCTTGCTCCATTGAAACTTACTCAAGGCCGCAGACTACCGTCTCAACCCTGGTTCACTGATTTACTAAAAAATGCTCGCCTCCAACTCAGACAAGCCGAACGCAAATGGCGGACTAACTACGATCTAGCACTTAGAGATCTGTACAAGATCAATCTCTCCACCTTGCTTTACTTAAACCAAAAACCCTATTTTCTATTGTTCACTCCCTTGCTTCCTCAGAGTCGCTGATCTCTATGGTTAAGCCATCTCAAAAACTATGCAACGACCTTGCATCCTTTTTCACCACCAAAATGGATGTAATTAGATCTAACATTGCTAAATCTCTGACGACATTGCCCCGGACACCATCGACTTTATGCCTCCCCCCACTTCTGATTTGTCTCCTAGTTGGTCGACCTTTCCTCTGTTTAGTGAGGAAGAAGTCATGACAGCCATATCAAAGATTAAATCCTCTTCCCCTGAGGACGCCATCCCTGCTATCATTATGAAAACGATCGTCCCAGACATTCTGGCTGAAATTACTGCGGCCATTAACAACTCCTGCCAAACGGGACTGGTCACCCCTGAACTGAAATCTGCCAGGGTCATTCCCCTTCTCAAGAAGCCCTCTCTTGATCCCACCGTCCCTGCCAATTTCTGCCCCATCTCTCTTCTTCCATTCCTGGCTAAACTCTTGGAATCACTGGTTTCACCCCTTCTGTCTTCCTTCTTGGAATCCTCTAATATTTTTGATCACGCACAGGCAGGTTTCAGACCTGGTAGAGGGACGGAAAGTGTACTTGTCTCCGTACAAGATGATATGTCCAGACTGGTTGATGCGGGCGGAGTAGGGGCCCTAATCCTGCTGGATCTATCTGCCGCATTCGACACGGTGGACCATTCCTTCCTTCTATCACGTCTCGCACAGATTGGGATCCCCGGTTCTGTTCTCGCCTGGTTCACTTCGTTTCTTTCTGACCGCACTCAGACTCTCGCCATGTCTCCCTTTCTTTCTGCCCCTTGTGCCCTCACCTGTGGTGTTCCCCAGGGATCCTCTCTCTCTCTCCGATCCTATTCAACATTTATATCTGGGCACTGGTCTGCCTTATCCGCTCTTATGGACTTAACTGTTATTCCTATGCGGATGACACACAGATCCTGATCCGGCTTGATCAGGATCAATCTGTGGTCGCAGCCCGTCTTCATGATTGCCTCAAGTCAGTCGGTATTTGGATGGACCAAAATTGGCTCAAACTTAATGGTGATAAAACGGAAGTAATGCTTGTTGGCTCCCCTCCGAACCCGTCATTATGGACCACTGCTTTCTGGTCCACATCATTGGGCCCTCTACCGTGCCCCGTAAACAAGGTAAAGAATCTGGGGGTTATCCTCTCTGCCTCCCTTTCTATGTCAAATCAGGTCTCAGCTGTCTGTCAGTCCGCACACCACCAGATCAGGGTTCTAAAGAAGGTGCTACCTATGATCCCAGAAACCATGCGTCCCCCGGTGGTGGCGGCACTGGTTCTCTCACGGCTGGACTATTGTAACTCCTTGCACTTATCCCAACCGACAGGGCTGCTACAACGCCTCCAACGTATGCAAAATCTGGCAGCCAGACTGGCCACTGGGTCCCCCTATGGCGCCCACATCTCACCGGTACTTCGCCGTCTCCACTGGCTCCCGGTTGCACAGCGTGTTAAGTTTAAGTCATTGTGAATTCCTTCAAGCTAAATTTTCCCGATTTATCCCGGATCGGGACCTTCGCTCCTCTACAACCAACCTCCTTAAGGTCCCCAGGTTCAAGCGGGAAAGATATGGTGGCAGAGCCTTCTCTATTACCGCAGCCAAGCTCTGGAACACTCTGCCACTATCACTTAAATCCTCGGCCAACCATCTGGCTTTCAGGAAAGCTCTGAAGACCACCCTGTTCTAATGTCTCTGTCCTTACTGAGCTTGCAGCCTCCTTACCAGCGCCATGATGCCTTCGGGCGACCGTGCGCTTTACAAATATATATAACATAACATAACATGTTTGATTGTCAGGTCTTTCTCGAACATTTGGTAGTTTGGTTGGGACCTTAGATCCATGTTATGTTCTAGAAGAGGGGATCTGTACTGTGAGCATTGAGATCCTACCATTGTTTTTCTTCCACCTCATAGTGCAGTGGTATGTATGCCAGTGTGTAATGGGGCATGTCCCTGAAGCTAATAAAACCCCATGTACATGATGCACCAGTTGTATGTGTTTAAGACAAAGATATTTGGGGAGAAAACTGGACAAATTAAAAACGTAAATAAAAAATGAAACATATATTCTAATCCCCCTGGTTTCAAACTAATTTGTTTTCCCCTCCCAACTGCCCTTCTCTATCCCCCATTTCCTTTCCTGGTTACAAAAGTACTCCCCCAACTTTCCCTTTCTTGATTGAAAAAGTACTTGCTTTAAGGTAAGAATTGAAGTGATTGTAACTCGTTTTACATTTTAAGCCTCATCTGGGATTTATCTGGATCTAGTAAAAAATTAATTACTGCTTTTTATAATTATTTTATTGTATTTCATGTCTTGGTTTGCTTTAAATGGTTAGGCTTTTTAACAATGAAATACTGTCGTTGGTCATATGCTTCTCATCATATTTATTGTTATTAAATCAATCAAGATCCTCGCTTCATCTTGCCAACTTAACAACACATATTCATTTTATATAATTTCTAAAGGTAAGATTTCTTACAAAAATGCAATACTGTGAATGGTTGCCATTTGTAAACCGATTGGGATTGAGAAAAGGGATTTCAAGATGTGAGTTGTATTCAAAATGTAACATCTACCTTGCTATATGGTATAGAAACGCACAAAGTCATCCAAGCGTCCTTACTGAACCAATTGGAAGGTAAATATTGGAGATCGGCCCTTCATCTACCGCAGAGCTTTCCGGGTCCTTGGCTGAGATATGAGCTGGGGTTAACTTCTCTGTTGGCCATGTATAACTGGCATATGTGCAGCCTTTTTCGAAAATGTTTGCTTTCAACTGCAAATGCTTCCACGTTAGCGACCGTTTCTCAATATATGTTATCCTCTCAACACGAATTTCCAAAGCACTGGTCTGAATACATCATCTCTGTTATGGTCTTTGCTGACATCACGATTGATGTTCTAATTTCTAACACAGACCGAGCTAAAAAAAAAATTGTAAATGATGGATTGGATAAACAAAAGAGCTCTATGCCTTAAGTATAAAGATTTCAACAATCAATGGTTTGGCCCTAAGAGATATTGTGATCTGGAAACCTATCTCTGTAGAGCTCCAACTCCATCTCTGAGAAGTGGAATTTTGCAGCTTTGATTTAATTTGTGGCCTACGCACGAGGTTCAAGCCCGCAGAAAAATAATCAATGTTGATGAAAACTGGTGTCGTTTTTGTGCTGATCACAATATTAAGGAAACTTTAGAACATGTGTTAGTAGATTGCCCCGCCCTTTATGGGGCTTAGACAAATGCATTTTGTCAAACATATCAATTATTTTGCATTGATGAAGCCTGAAAATAGATGGATAGCAATAATTGCTACCAGAATAATGAGCATTCGAATAGCAACTATTAATTTCTTGAATGCGCTGAATCTAGATGCTCAGCTTTGTACAGATTTTGATGAAAAGAGAAGTTTAAAGAATTTTATAAATGTATGAGCTGATAACAGTGTGAATTACATCTTTTTGGTTATCATTTTAACATTTGTAAACTGAAGGGAAGATGCAAATCATTATGAGTTGGAAGTCTATCTAGATGAGAACTTGGTAATTTCGAGAAAAATGAATACTCGTGTTTTATTTCTTATAGAGCTTGTAACAGTGATATAAACAGCACAGCTTTTTTCTTTCTCTCCTTTCGACATCATGGTTATTGTATGATAATTGTTTTCCGTTTCTTTTAATTGACTTTTAATGACTGCTTTTTGCAAACCGTGTGTATTAAGGAAATGTATTTTCTAATATTTTTTGTATATTTTCTTTAGTAATTTTAGGTTGGTTTTCTTTTGTAATTTTACGTTGTTTATGTGTTTATTGGTTTTTTGTCTTTTTTCGATCTGTAATGTTTTCACTTTTGATGAATTAATGTAATGATTGAAAAAGTTGATTTATGTCAGCTAAATTAAAAAAAAAAAAAAAAAAAGATTTGAGTTGTATGGTCATTGTTCTTCATAGTAGAGAGCAGCCTGACTGCCTGTTGGCACATCCTCTGTAGCACTGGGCAGCCACGAGTATAAGATATTATAGGGTTATAACTGGGTCATTCGATGTAGTGGTTTGTATGTAACATCATAGAATATGCTTTAGCATGTTAAGTTGCAACTGTGTCCCCTTTAGGGACAAATTACATTGCAGCATCAAACGTGATGCCATGTGTTTACATTTTTAGGGATATGCTAGGGAGCTTGGTCCCCAAAAAGAGACTGCAATTGCTGGGTCCTCCCCTCAGAATTCTGCATGTCACTGAAATGTATTTTGCAAGGCAATTTGACTGTCACAAAGTATGTTTTGGATTCTGCATGTCTCTGAAATTCCTTTTTTGCTTGATTTTCAACATCTTGTAGGTTCAAGCATGCAGAAGAACAAATATCACACACAAACTTGGATTAATTGCACAAGCTATTGCCCTAAGCAAGGTTCTGCTCAAGAATTCAAACCACTGATTTGTTAAGCTGATTCCACAATGGCCTAAATGTGTGTGTGATTGCTTGTGCTCCCATGCATCCCTATGTTTTCTTCATCCACCGATGGCACAGACCAGTTAAAAAGCAATGGCGTTCAATGCTACTGATTTTCTACCAAGGTTTAAAGAAGTGTGTCAAGCATTTCCAGTTGTTAGATTTCACTTTTCTCAATATCCTCTCTATTCATCCAGATCTTTTTCAAACATAAAAAACAACCAGGGTTCCTTTTGTGAAGGCCAGAGTGGTAAACCAGGAATACAACTAAGACTTACATCTTTTTACACCTTGCTTTACCACTCTGGGACATATTCATTCGATTTGAAGACAGAGTAGGGGCACAAAGCAGAAGTAATTTTTCAAGGATCTTTTCATGCAGGTGTAAAACAAATTGATTTCTATGGAAACCGCCTCCAAAAGCAGGTGTATTCCCACAGAATCCATTGTAAGGAGGTCAAAAAAGCATAATTTGTTGGGGGCATTTGCATTTTTTACGAAACAGAGGGTAAAACCAAAGAGAGTAGGTGATGTCACCTGTTTTTACTTTGCACATATTTTACTATTTGTTAAAGTTTAAAATTGCAAGCAGGGAGTCCTAGCAGCACATACGTTTTTCCCCACGTGCAATTGACACTATTAAATAAATAGCCTCTGACACTATCCAGACACTGCTTCTTGGTTGAGTTACGCAAAAAAAGAATTTGGGCTTACAGATTCATATCTAAAGTAATGTTCTCAGAATTATGGTTGTCACTATGCTTTTATGCGTTTATGTAAAATTGTATTTCCAGCAACCACTAAATTATTAGCAGCAATGTGCTTTCGACATTCGAAATGCCAGTGCAAATGTACCAAAGGTCCTTAAGCTAAAGGTGATGTAGGCCAGCAGAGTTTCCATAGGATCCCAGTGAGGCTCTGAGAACAAGGTACAGACACAAGTCTTACATGTCAAATTGTCGTGAGTTAAAAAGAAAATATATGGAATACAGGAGCCATATTCTATGATATATTATGTTATTGAGTGTCATACCCAATATGAAGAGGTTTTCTTATCCGGTGGCCAAATGATAACATTCTATACCTCTTTGTCTGCAAGCCATCAATGGTCTTCTTAGTTTCAGAAGAAGTTGAAAGCCTGGCTTTCGTCCATTAATCAGCACATTCTCCGCTTCTATAGGTAGTTTAAATGATGATACTATTGATCTCATTACTTCCTGACTACTATTTCTTTCATCAGTTCTTAACTTTAGATAGGCAAGATTCCAAAAGTTGAATGACAGCGCTTATAAATCTGCAATAAATAGAATAGAAAAGTTGTATGCAGGTCTTCCCTGCAATCAGCACAAGTTCATAGCACTCTGGCATATCTAAAACTAAAAAGAGAGTGGGGATGCATTTACTGTTAAAGGGGAACGAGGGAAAATGCAACCTAGCTTTTTCTGTTGTGCTTATGGATGCAGTTTGAAGATATTAGGCCATTCTGGGTGGGTCCATTGCTAGGTTGCTCGTGTTGAGAACATTTGATACATCTGTTCCCAGAGGAGAGCCTTTTATGCATATAGTGCATACAGTGCAAGGATACATTAGTCAGGACTGTGAATTGGTCTGAGAGGTGCATAACACGGTTGTTTGATTTCTGTTGGGAGGAATGTTCAATTGCCATGTGTGGGTGACTTTGTTGGTATATGTACACATATTTTGAATGTGGTGTTGTGGGGAGCAGTCAGACTAGTGCTCACACATGGTTTATTTTTCAATTATGGCAAAAAGTGAAGCAATGCCTGTCCATGTAAATCACTGTTTCTCGAAGAGATTGAACACAAAATGTACACATTTTCTGGTAATTATGGTTTTCTTTGTTTGTCTGGGCATAGGTGGAGTATATTGCAGGAATGCAGCCAGAAGGCAACATTGCATTGGATTTAATGCTACTAGGACATCTAACTACAAAGAAATCCTGTCACCCATGCTGACTTTTAAACTCAGAATACAAATAAACGTCTGAAAGCAAAAACTGTAGCAAAAATAAAATCTTCAACACATGTCTAAAACAAATTGGCAAAACAAATAGTGTTGGCTTTTGTAGTTGTTGATTGCATTTCACATGTATAGGCATGAACTTGTTTTGGCCCGATAAAGAGGGCCCAGCTCAAAGAATATGCAAGATGGAGCATCAGTCACCAAATGACTATTATTACATGATGTGTCACCTTGACTGATAAATTGTCCAACTCTGGGCCTCGAAGGTCGGCATCCTGAGGAGTTTTCAGAATAACCCTCATTAATAGAAGAAAAATGTACATACATTTAGAATCCTTGTATGCAAATGTATCTCATGTATATTAATGAGGGGTATCCTGAAAACCTGACATTGATCTGGCACTTCAAGGCCTGAAGTTGGACAACCTAACATCATTTGTCAGCAGCTGGGATACAGGAGTGCTAGAGAGGGACAAAGAATGCTTTTGACTTTGGTACCATCCAGCATGACTTATTTAATTATCTCAAAAAAACATGTTCAAGTCTCAATTATGCAGGAACATAAGCAAACAGTGGTAAAAAGTAGGACCATACCACTGTGAAGAAAAATGCAGACATACATGAAAACAAAGACCATGTATATAAGGGCATATGCTGCTTGATAGCTATTGTTTACAGAAAGATTACACTCATTTGATATACCAGGACACAGAACAAATGTACTAGTCATGCCCATGAAAGAGGGCATCGACATTCATGCAAACATGCTATTTGGAATGATGCAAGGATAGTGTGAAGGTATATTCTAATTTCTGACTGGCAAAAATAAGAGCAGCATTCATGCCTTACGATTTACCTACAGGAAAACTGAAGCAGTTGTTCTACTCAGTACTTGTCTGCAAGTGTAATGTGTAATAACAGAGCATCATTTCCATGCATAGCTGAAACCACCAACCCCCAGTTGTGAAATGTAGAAATTCCAAACACAGATTAATATGCAGGCTTGAGATGGTTGTTTTAGTATATCATAGTGAACTTCTCATAGATTACATCACATTTCATGCTTTGAGCATTCAGTCATCTTACATACTCCCCAAGCAGCCTTCATTTCTTACTTTGCCTTCACTTGCATCATTTCTACCCAACCAGCAACATACTCAACAGTGTGAGTGAGGGAAAGTGAAAGAGAGAGGAAGAAAGAGAAAGTGAGGCAGAGAGAGATAAAGACATAAAGGGACACGTGGAGAGGGAAATGAAAATAGATATTAAGCAATAAAAAGGGGGAGATTTGAGAGAAACTGAATGACTGATAGATCGTGCCTGAGCGATTGAGAGGCTGTCACTGAAAGACGGGCTAGAAATAGGACAGAAACCTGGACTGGGATTTAGATGACGGTTTAGCACTAATGTGACAAAGACAAATAGGGGCTAGGGGGAGCTAAATGAAGTGTGACTAGGGTGAGGAATAGTGGCTTTGTCAAGAAAGAAGAATAGGGGCAAGGTTGAGGAAGAGGAAGAAAGACTAAAACAAGGGACTAGGAAGAGGCTCTATGATGAAGAAGAGGAAGAGAAATTAAGACAAGGATGGGGGATTAGGATGAGGGCCTAGGATGTGGAAGAGGGATTAGGATGTGGAAGGGGAAGAGGCACTATGAAGGTAGAACACGGCATGGGATTAGGATGCAGCATTCGCATGATAGACTAAGATGAAGGACTTGGATGATGGACGAGGCTGAGAGTGACTATGATGAGGAAGGAAAAGAGGAATATGAAGAGTAGGAAGAGGGAATAGGAAAAGTTAAAGGGACTAACATGAGGAGGAATAGGGATTGGTACCAGAAAGTGGAAGGGGAACTAGGACAAAGGGCTAGGGAAAGAAAGAGAGACTAGGGTGAGAAGAGGAACAATGATGAGCAAGAGAAGTGGGACACTAGGATTAGGAAGAAAAAGAGGGAGCAGGGTGAAGAAAAGGGACTAGAATAAGCACAAGGATGAGAAACTGGGAAGGGGATGAGGATCAAGAGGAGGGACTAGGGCAATGAGCTACGATGACAAGAACAAGAGCACCAGACTAGAAGGAGAACAAGGAACTCAGAAGAGCAATGGGATTAGGTTGAGATTAGGATGAGATCAAGTAACACTAAACTGAGGAAGAGGAATGAGGGTGATGAAGAGGGATGAGACTGAAATAGAAGGACTAGGACACATAAGAGGGACTTGAATCTAGGAGAGGCACTAGGCGAAGGAAGAGGGACTAAGACAAGAACGAGGGAGGAGGGTAAGGGATGAGAAAAAAGGATGAGGATGAGGAAGAGAATGAGGGATGTTGTGTAGGGACTAGAGTGAGCTGGCACATGACGGGAAGGTGAGACAGGCCTCACACTGCCAGTTGGAAGAACGTTGTGGCTTCCCAGTTAAGGAAGTGCATGTGTGCCTCCAGGACAATATTTGGAGTACCTCTGGGTGCGCTTTACATGCAGAGGTACTGGCTGTTTTGAAGCTGTTTGAGACTTTGAAGCCGGTGGATGACTCCTATAGAGCAGCGAAGGACTCTCTGAGGGACCAGTTCACCTTGATGGTAAATTTAGATTACGAGAGATTCGTGACGTGTGCGGCCTAGCAGAGGGACGATGAGTCATTGGACTCATTGCACTGCAGGCTGAGACAACTAGAGACCACGTGTGCATAGGTCAGTGAAGAAGAGATGGTGCATAACCAATTGATACAGGGGTGTGCCTCAGGGAAGTTGAGGAGACGGATCCTGAGGGAGCCGGAGCCACCTTGGTGAGGATGGGGTGGACACAAGAGCTTCCATAATGAATGAGCCCATGAAGATGGTGAAGCTGGAAGATATCTGCGTGATAGGGCACCAGCAAGGTGCCAGGGGTGGTGGGTGAGGCATAGGCCCCAGGAGAGACAGAGGGCCAGAAACACCAGCTCAATGCATGCTGTGCGGATACGACCTCCAGCATGCAGCTGATCACCTGGCCAAAGGATGTGCGTCTGGGAGATGTGGATCAATAGATCACTTTGCACGCACGTGCAAAGCCCCCGGGCCAGTCGTCACACCACGAGGCCCTGCCAAAATGGACACGTTTGCTCAGTGGAGGATCCAGAGGTTTGCTCAGGTGTATCAAGATGAGGACCAGCCACCTCATCATCTGGACCCGGAGTCGGTGGATGGGTGCGAGATCCCGGTATTGATAGACACAGGCGCCTCTGTGAGCTTAATGGCTGTGGAACACTATGAGGGGCTGCCATGCCTGCCAACCCTAGCATGGGCGAAAGCAAGGATTTTCACTTTTGGTGGCAAACAACCACTCTCGCTAAAGGGGGCCTTTGTCTCAAGAGTGGGGCATTGGACTAACTCCATCAAAGTGCGATTCTTTGTTACCAACGTCAGCAAGGACACCCTATTGAGCTGTGCCGCAGCAGAGGCCCTGAAGATTATCAGCTTCAAATGTGGGTTCTATGTGGAGGACATACATGAGTTACTGTGGAAATTTGAGGAGGTGTTTGTGGGTAAACTGATAGGTGATCCTGTTAAGCTACACATTAATGAATCCATCCGCCCCGTAGTACTCAAACACAGTAGGGTCCCGTTCCATCTCAGGGACCAGGTAGACAAGGAGATAGAATTCTTGGTGGAAATGGACATCATCAAGACTGTAGAGGGGCCAACCCCGTGGGTGTCACCAATAGTGGTGGCAAGGAAGCCAAAACAGCCTGAGTCAGTCCGGATTTGTGTGGACATGTGCCTACCCAACAAGGCCATCAGGCAAGAACGGCACCTCACGACCACTCTGGATGACATCATTGCAGAGTTAAAAGGGGCAAAGTTCTTCTCCAAGTTGGACCAGAGAGCGGGCCATCATCAAGTGGTCCTGCTCTCGAGTTGTGATATATCACAACCTTTATGACTCACAGGGGCTTGTACAGCTATAAGAGGCTCAGTTTTGGTGTGTTGTCAGCTGTGGAGGTTTTCCAAAACATCATACAGGGGTGCTGGCTGACCTGGCCAGAGTGATCAACATCAGTGACGACATTTCGGTGTTTTGAGTCTGAAACGCAGCGCATGGAGCGGCTAGAGAAAACATTAGAGAGGATTTGCTGGGACTAACTCACCATAAAGAAAAATGTGAGTTTTTCAAGAAGATTGAATTCTTTGGCTTTATATTTCAGCAAGGGGGAGTGTCACCAAACCCCAAGAAAGTTAAGGGCATCAAAGAAGCCGTACCACCAGAGTCAGTCACAGAGGTAAGAAGTTTCCTTGGTATAGTTACATACTGCAGGGGCTTCATCGGAATCTAGTGATGTTGTCAGAGCCCCTGCGAAATCTGACCAAGAAAGAGTGCACATGGCAGTTGGGGCCCACTGGAACAGAATGCTTTTGAGGAGATTAAATTGGCCCTGACGGCTGAGAGCACCATGGTGTTTTTTAACCCGCCGTGGCATCAGAGATCATAGTCGATGCAAGCCCATTTGGACTGGGAGCGGTGCTGACCCAGCAGAATTCAAACGGGAGGTCCTGCTAGCAGCATTTGCAAGCAGAGCGCTGATGGACACGGAACAGCGGTGCTCCAAATCGAGTTGAAGGCACTGGCGGTGCTCTGTTGGTGCACGCATTTCAGGCTCTACATACTGGGAAGGCCGGTGACAGTGGTGACTGATCACAAGCCATTATTGCCAATCTTGGCAGGGTCATTATTGAAACTCCCAGCATGAATCGAGCGGTGGATGCTGCCTCTACTAAAGTATGATGTCTGCTTGGTGTATCGACCAGCACTGACTCGCAGACCTGTTCAGAATTATTAATTTCATAGAGACCAATATTTGCTGCACCCATGTCTATAAATGTAAAATGCAATAAACGATTCCAATGACAGTTGAAAATATATTTCACCTCAGAAAACATCTGGTCCCCATCGAAAGCTCCCATTCGCTTTTGGGTTCATAACTTGTTTATAACATAAGCTCCCAGAAATTAGTTCTCTAATATCTGTTAAAGTTTTCTTTCAAATAATGTGTTGAGTGTTGATTTTTCAAACTTATACAATAATTATTTGAGGCAGAAATGTCCTCTTCAAGTGTAGCGACAGGGAGGCATCTTGTCTTACCTGTGTTGTTGGGCACTGCAGGTTGATTAGCACAATAGGGCTGGCACATTTTAAAATGTTGAAGTAAAACAAAATGGTTTTGTTCCTGAAAGAATAAACACAGAGGAAAATGATTAAAATAATATACATTTGATTTCAATATAATTATTAGCAGAGTATCAGTGAGCACATGTTTCGTACTCACTTCTATCCATTCAAACTGCTCGAATAAATGTGTGTACAATTTCTGAACAGAGCCGAGGTGCAAACATTCTTTCAACCCATGTTTCTGCAGAGATAGGCACGCGTCTGACTCTCCTCTAAGTTTTGTGTGCCAGGAGAGCGGAGACTGAGTCAAACCAATCCTGACCACTCTCCCATACCTTTCCCCAACCCATTTCGTGCTCTCTGCTGTGCCACTAAATAATAAGCCCCCCTGAACTCACTGGACAGGCTGGGCCAGTTTTCTATGCAGTTCACCAGTAACAAAGGTATTTCAAGTAAAAATGCAACATTTATTTTACTCGCTGACCGTCCCTCCAAACATGTGGATGTTCTTCGCGTGAGGAAGTGACGATAAAGGAGTTAATATACACTGGAGGGAGTAGTCTGGGCTAAGCATGTACAGGCATCATAAAAACCCTAAGTGATGTCAGAGAGCCTTACAAAATATGAATTGCATAACATTATATGTGGCTTCTTTACTTATGGAGTCCCATAAAAGATTTTGGGCCTCATTACGACCCAGGTGCTAATGGGTTAACGGCGCCGTAAAAGGCTGCGGTGCCATTAACCTATTAGCGCCTAATTACGAGATCCCTTTGCGGGACCCGACCTTAATGGCTGGTTTTACCAGCCGTTAAAGTAGGGACCCGCAAAGGGACCTTGGTGCTAAGTACGGTGCCGCAATTTGTGGCACCGTACTTAGCGCCTTCCCCATTCCCATTGAGCCCTATGCGGCAAAAATGGGAATGGGGAAGGGCCATGGCGGCATGAGGAATTACCTCCCCGCCAACCTTGGAATGGGGTGGTAATTCCCCATTCCGCCATGGCGGACCCCGGCATGGACCATGGTGCTAATAGCACCATGGTCCTCCGCCTGGGTCGTAATGAGGCCCTTTGTCTCAGGTTCACAATAATGAAAATGTTATCCCAAGGTACATATCAAATCATTTTCTGGTGCATGTAAGTGGACAAATTGATGAGTAAGGGGTTTCAAAGAAATTCACAGGTGTGGTGGGTCCAGAACTGGTCTTTTCCTCAGACGGGCACTGCTTTCCAACATTGTATGACTCAAGGATCATTAGAAAGAAATATTAGAGACCGGGAGCACTGGAAGATGAAGCACCAGGGTCCAGGCTTCTATTAAAAAAGGCTAACCACGAGGACCAAGAAGAGATGCAACTATACATAAAGATGCAAGAAAGATAAGCTAGGAAGATATGCATATGGTACGGGAGCAGAAATGACAACTTTGCATTTCAAAACACTGAAAGTCATAAGTACCAAAGCTCATACTTAAACAGTACTACAAGTGAACACAATATTCACAAGTAGAACATTACAAAATTATTGTTGCAATAAACGTATTAAAGTAATGCATATTAAGAGTACAGGAAAAGTAGATCATACAACAGACAACTTCTGCTAAGTTATTAAGCTTTCGGTAGAGCTTGCAGTTGGAATAAAGGTGTCCATGTGTTCCTGTTTATGATCAGATAAAAACTTGTGATGATGAGATTGATCAAGGTATTTTGTAGTGTTGTTTGATAGCACCTTGAAAGTGCATCATTGGAATAGTCCATAGCCCTCTGCACTTGCCCGATCTCAATGTCACCTGGCCTAGTAGGATCGTTGTCTGTCTTCCCCCTGTATCCCCTCACTTGCCTTGTCGCACCTTGAAACATTTGTGTATAGGCACATCATAAATGCTTAATCATATCATATCTGGCACAAATGTGTTTCAGGACAACTCTGACTCGAGAAAAACCTTCCTCTTGTCAGTGGTTTCTTTGGAGACATCTGGGGACAAGTCCAGAGATTGAAGTTAACTGCAGTTGTGTGTAGGGGTGAGCAGGTCTCAGACTCTCTCAAAACTGTCTGCTTTTTACAGCAGGAGGAGCACCTTTAAATTTTGCTTCGCAGCGTGGAGTCTGTACAGAAATGCGGTGCATAAGTGCAATCTGCCACCTTGGTTTGTGGATGCAACTTTGGCAGTTCAGTCGGCTGCAGTCCGCCAAAGGATGCTCGCTTGTTACTCCTCTCTCTCACTACTGGTAAGGTGCATAGGTCCGCCTAAAAGTAATCTCTACTCTAGAAGAGGGACTGCTTCTAATTAGCTGGTTAAGTGCAGATTTATCATTTTAGTACTTTTTCCCCATAGCCTCAGTAACCCAACTTCGGTGCCTATAAACCCAAGATTCACTAGTAACATGTATGAGTTCCTCAGAAAAGTTGGACATCCTTCCACTTCTGCAATAGGGCTCCCCTCCTTAACTAAATCACCTGCCATGACAGTTTTACAGTCAACAGAAGAGAAAGCAAAGGTACAGACACTAGGTCCAAGTAATCGTGCTGTCTGGAGAAAAGCAAACCAACACGTGGCAGAACTACCCAAAATCACAGCTTTCTTTAATAAAAAAGGAAGTTGGGGAGAGCATACTGGTGGTACTACAGGAGCAGATGTTACCACAGTCATTGAACGAAGAGGGGGGTATGGATGGGGATTTCAATAATGCCAAACCACATTCCCCAATGGAAGAAGAACACCACCCAAACAGCGAAATCCAGGACGAAGATATGATTAGCTTACTTCTAAAGAACTCAGTTGGGGTGAACCGACCTAAAACATTGTCACCAAATGAGAAGAAGGGTTTAACAGTAACCCTCCAAACACCAACTTCAGAAATTGGGCAAAATATCAGGAGATTGCCGTCTTTCTCATACAAGCCTACCCTATGTTCTCCTCAATTAATTAGCGGCTTTCAGCAACAGGCAACCCTTGGCTTTTCATTGTTATCAGCCTTAAACTTGTGCTTAATTCCCTTGTTAGACTTTATTAGAATATTAATGACAACCTCAAAGATCAAAAAGGTTCATTAAAGAACTTAAACTCTAACGTGTCATTTGTTGAAGGCTTTATCATTGGGCAAAATAAGGCCAGTTCCTTAAGAGTGGAAGTGGAAGTGTGCCTCCCCGATCCAATTATACCCTTCAACCCCTATGGAAGACTCTAATGGTAATGAGGATTTGTCAGAGGATCTGGATAAGAATGACTCTCACTTTTCTCTGATTGACAAATCAAACTATTCAATATTTTATCAAAGAAAGAAAGAACAAGCACCATGTAAAGAAAATGCAAAAAGAACTCAAAAAATTTGAAAACGTGTGCCTATTAATAATAATTGTGGGTCAAGAACATTTTTACGTACCTTAAAACTTGCTGCCATGGAATCTATTGAGACGAAGCCCACGACCTACACATTTGCAGCTGGCTCGCATCGCCCGCAAAGTGCGCGGCAGACTGTCAGCAGGCAGTTCCATGGAATAAGCCTTCGTGCAACTTCTTCCAGACATTCAGAGACAGTGGCCCTCATTACGACCCAGGCGGTAAGGGGTTTACGCCGGCGTAAACTTCGCCGACCCTTTCCGCCTGAGTACGAGTTCCCGTAGCGCCATGGTGATTTTAACGCCTGCTTTTTGCAGGCGTTAAAATCCATGGCGCTAAGGGACCTTGTTGTTAATTACGCCACCGTAAATTACGGTGGCGTAATTAACGCCTTCCCCACTCCCATTATGCCCTATGGGGCAAAAATGGGAATGGGGAAGGGTAAATGGGGATTGGGGACTTACCGCCCCGCCAAGGTCGGAATGGGGCGGTAAGTCCGCCAACCACCATGGCGGAGTTGGCAGCTTAGCGCCATGGACCATGGTGCAAATAGCACCATGGTTCTCCGCCAAGGTCGTAATGAGGGCCAGTGTGCAGACTAAAGTTCTCATTTGAAGAGCACTTCGTATTACTGTTTGACTGGGTGGACTTCCCTACTGACATTAACTACAGCTCCTATCAAGGTACACATCCACTTAGAGGAGTCGGACGGCTACTTGCTTACTCAGAGGGAGAACTCCACCACACACAACGCAAGGTAACTGACTGTGGAACAACTTGAGGCCTATTTGACACTAAGTTCTAATTTGACAACATACAAGGGGTTCTACCAATTGGAGCCTTGAATGAAGTGTGACCTATTTGAATCAACTCTTGAGGAATGTTCCCTAATCAGAGGGATTTAAGAATTGAAACATGTAGAGCATAAGCCATTGGACTCATACAATGACTTTTGTAGAAAATTGTTGGTACCACAATTAAGATAATTCTTAAAGTGATCTGATATTAATTTCCAGACCTCTCCAATCTGGATAACTTGTTCTAAGTTAGATAGACCGGTGTCACCACTACATTTTTGATTACTTTCTGATATTTTACTGTTTGTTAGAAGTGAATTTGATTAATATTTGCACTAATGTATTGCCATTTATATTGAGTGTATTAGGTGTGTTGTGTACTTAGAGTTCTTACCATTATTTTAATATTTATGAATTAAAACGGATTTTGTGTTTTGTATTCTAGACATCTTGTCTATTTAATAAGCTACTATTTGTTTCTACAAACACTCACTCATCCCCATGTTGCTCATTGTTGGCTGTTACCTTTTCATTCTGGATCCCATGTCTTAGAGCACCAGGTTGATTTTATCAGTGACTCTATACATGATTGTGTTAACTTGCATGTGGGTTTGCATATTATAGCTGACAGCCTGCTTCTGGGGGCTTCCGGTCTTCTAATGATGGGTTACAATCTTTGCATTAAAAATGAATGTGATGAGATTTTTTAATACATCGAAGGCCTTTAACATCAGCAAGCATCATTTTCTCTGCAAATGAGTGAGGCACCTCTAAAAATTGAATGTGATGCTATTGGCACATCCAATAAAAAAGGTTAGCTACATTGGTAATAAAACATCAGGTAAAGAAATGCAAGTGTGCTACATGCCCTGATTGGCTTAGGCTTCTCAGCCTTGTACCTTTATGATGGGACATTCCTTTTGGCATCTTTAAAACTTGCATTGGAATACTCTGGACTTTGCCAATTTATTTCTACAGAATTCTTTAGACATTTTAAATGCTGACATATTTTTATTCCAAGAGGTATGGTTAAGAGAATGTTCAATATCGGATGGTTTTCCACTACTCTTAAACACAGCCGTAAAAGGATATTTACACAAGCAGATTAAATTTGGACTTTTCACAATATCCAGATTTGGCGGCCCTTTTACTAATTCATTTATATTTGTGAGGAATTGCTATTTGGCAAGGGTGCAAAGCCCTGGCTTTTTTTTTTTTTTTATTGAATAATAAAAGGATGCAGGTAGTTCCTTCTCTGAAAAGGTCATCTGCTGGTCAGATTCCCCTTTAAAAAAACTCCTTGCCAAAATCATACTATGTATCTGTAGCCTGCTGCATCATGATCCTGATCCGCAGCACCTGAGCAGGTTCAGAGGTCACGGATGCCCATTGGACAGACAGGTCTCTGTCGCACAGGGGCTGCATTTAAGATATGTACCCCCTATACCATGCAAAAATAATCATAAGTAGCCCATGATGCAGGGGTGTTGCTAGGTCTGGAAAAGACCTGGGGCTACGCTAATGTCGGAACTGTCGGGACTCGGGGCTAGCTAGCCTTTTGGCTGTAGCTCCTGAGATTCTATCCGGGGCTACAACCAAAAGACCAGGGGTTATATCCCTCTTTGCCTCCCCCAAGCAACGCCTCTGCCATGATGGTTAGCAGGATAATCTCTCAAATAAAGCTATGCATGAGTTTAGGCATAGTGCATGGTACTACTTAAGATCATGACCGCCACATCCCAATTGATATCGCACATGTGTCAGCTCCTGTGAGTCAGCTCTGCTGTGGAAGGTGAGGTGTATTCTGATCAGCCGGGGGTAGTCCACCAAATGGCAGAATGTAAGGACTAGATGGAGGTATCTGTATTTCTACCCCCTAGTTAGTGAAGAAGCACAGAGCACCACAGCCAAGGTTCACTATGTGGTAGCAATGGATGAGCAATCAAGGCTGAGACTCAAGGTAGGGATGGAGGCGAGTTCAGTACAGTGAATCTGCAAGCCCCCACAAAGGAATGTCCACACACTACGTTATGTGATAACAATGTTCCTGTATATAAAATAAGGTTCAAGTAAATATATACACAAATAAATAACACACTTTGTACTCAGGGTACACAATCCTAATAATAGTAAGTATATATACATCTATGTGGTTGCTCAATATACTATAGGTTCCATATAGTGCGCACTAACTGCTGACAGTTATTCAAAAGCATAGGAAGCATAAAGCATTGGGTACTTGCATTGCCATCACTGTAGAAAGGCCAGTTAGATTAGGGACATTGGCAGAATGCTTTCTTTAAAGTATATAGGCCATATTGTGTGAGGATCCCCCACCTGGGCAACCTGTAAGGGAAACGTTAGGATGTACTTTTGCTTGTATATTATAGCCAGTCCAAATATGTTTAATACTGCTCTGCTTCTTTGTCTACAGGACCCACTACCCCAAAAGTAACTGGGAAGCCAAAGAAGAACAGGGTCCAAGACGGATCTGGGATTCCTGGATGATTCCTAAGTATGTAAGATGCTCTTCCTCATCACAGTAAAGTGGGTGCCTTGGCAGGTACAGCGGTGGAGTTTCTTAGCCTTACTCAATGAGACCCCTTGAGGATGGACCCTTTTTGGAAGAAGGAGTCACTGGGATGTCAATGGAGAGAAGAAAGAAGGACCCAAGCAGTGTCGGAAAGACAGCACCTTCGGTCGCTGTGGTGAAATCCGTTGGTGGGTCGTTACTCCGGCTGAGGATGTCCCATAAAGGTGAAAGATGCTGTGGACCCTGGCAAGGCTTGGCTAAAGATGATAAGAATATTGGCAGCCTTGGATGACTTTTAGTGGTGACGAGTGCAGTGGCAGAAGTAGATGTTGAGTTTGGGGATTTCACGGTTCACTTTTTTTTTTAGTTCTTCAGTGCTGCAGCCGCAACACAGACCTCAGGTTGGCTTCTTGTGACATGGACATGACCACTGGACTGGATGGTGGACCCTCACCAAGTCTGGACACTCAGGTATATTCTTTGGACTTTGGTGGTGGAAAACCCACAGGTGGATACTCCACTGCAGGCAGCAAACCTGGACCTTCTCCGGCATGGGCAAATGAATAGATGTTGTGGCAGAGATGCCCCTTGAAGGATTCTTCAAAGCTTTGGATCTTTCGCAGCTATGGGTGTCAAGCAGATCTATGCCACAGTACTCCCTCTTCTGGGCGATACACAGCAACCTAGCTTCCAGTGGTCACGAACACTCCTCCGGATTCTCGGCAACAGAGATGAACTTCTTAGCTTCAAGAGGTTCGGCACTCCTTTTCTGGACCTATGGAAATCCCTTCTCCAGACAGCAGGCACACAGGACTGGCTTCCAGCACATTTCAGGTGAAGAACAGCAGTTGCACGATGTTCCCTTGTAGCTCGGGAAGAGGTTTCCTATCCCGGCTCTCTCTGGTTAAGTTTGAGTCAGCATAGCAGCTTTTAGATACCTTGAAGAGTTGCAGCTGCAGACTTCTATCCTCCAGCTGAACTCCAGCATGCAAGTTTAAGATTACCCCAGCTTCAGGTTTCTTGTTACAACTTCTGACAAGGAGGTGAGTGTGAGCCCCCGTGTTATACTAAACACTCCCCATTGACTCGGGCTGAGCAAAGCACAGGCGCCAATCACACACATGTGCATTTATGCAAGCAGCACCCAATAAGGCTCACATGCATTCAGGCTATTCACCAGAAACCAGGCACCCACAACACAGAATGTGGATTGTGGGCTACCCCCCAACCCTTCAGTGCACCACACTGCATTCATTCCAGTTTCAGTCAGGGCTGGCTCAGGTATTATGTCACACAATCAAAACCAGACACCCATCACACAGAATGAATATTGACTGCTCACTCCATTCAGGTAGGCTTCACCCCAAGAGTATACCAACAACACGCAGTCCCTGGGAAGATTCCAGTCAGTCTGGCAGGAGGCAGCCCCAGAGCCATAGATGATCCTTCCCCTCAACAATCATTCAGGGAAAGGCAACAGAGCCAGGGATTCTCAGGACTTTGAGAAACAAGGAGGTAAGGCAAAGCAAACCAAGAGATCACCAGTGACCATCTTGCCTTTGTGCAGGAATCCATTGATTCATATGGCACAGTCTGGGTATAGCAGAAATGGAGGATACCTAGAGTGACTGTCACATCAGCATGTAGCTGCCAGCAGCCCATACCCTGATCTGTGCCCAACACACATTTGCCCAAAAACATAGACTAAGAGTACAGGGTTGTACCCCTACCCATGGATGCCCTAAGGGTATCACATGGGTACTGTTCACCTAGAACGAAATGAAAAGATGTACTTCCAGGGTTCCAAACAGGACCTCTAAGCAGCAGAATAAGCATAACATGTAGAATATGGAGGTATAGGACAAGGACAATGAAGCCCTGTCCCCCCAATACATTTCCAGCATCACACAGGACAGGAACCTTGAGGGCCAGCCCTCCTCTTTGATCTCTTTGTGAGGGCAGGTAACACCCTCCACCTGAGACAGCTGCACAGCAGGCAGCTGTCCTGGGCCTGGGCATCAAAGGAGCACACCCATTCAAAAGGAGTGGACTCACACCAGGGTGCTGCATCTTTAAAGGCCTTTGTCCTTAGTGAGAAGGGAAAGGGGTGGGATTATGATAAGCAGGAGTTCTGGTCAATGGATGCAGACTTTCACCATTTTGTTTCTCTCTATCTCTCTCTCCCTTTCCTGTCCCCTCCACTTCCTCTGTGAAATCAGAATGGGGATGTCCACTTAGTTTAAGAGCAAGAGCAAGCATTGGATCATGAAGGCAAGCTAGCTTTAGGCCAATCAACTGGGTGCTTGTGCGTTTAAAAGACGGGCACTTCCATCCCTGCAACAGATTCTCTCAGATCCTCTCAGGTCCTTTAAGGCCACAGATTCGCTCTGAAGAACTCATTGGGCTTCCTTTGGGAAAGTTGTACTTTCCAAAGCCCTCTGCCTGAGGTGAAAAATGAATCATCCAAAACAGAAGGAAGATCTGACCCCTACCCCCTCCCAGAGCACATCAGGAGTGATCTCTGCTATGGACCAGGACAGGGACGTAATTTGGGGGTCGTTAGGGGTCGCATCTGTGACTCCTGGAAACTCCTGTGTGACCACTGTCACTGCCTCTGTGACCCCTGGGAGACAGCTCGGATTTCAAAAAGAAATCATTTCTTTTTGCAGAAGTCACTCTGAATTCAAAAATAAATTATTTTGGTTTCGTTTTCCTATAACAGAAATCATTTCTTTTTAAAGTCAGTCAGAGTGACTTCAAAAGGAAATTATTTCATTTTGAAAACAGTAGTCGCCACCCCCCCAAGACATGGATGGGTCTGGCTCCTGTGCTCTGCTGTGCATGACAGGAATCAGAGGCTGGTTTCTTGCGTGCGTGCTAGAGCATGGGAACCAGAGTTATGACTGCGAGGGAGGAGCAGCAGATAGTGGAATGTAAGGGCATTTTTTTAATGTAAAATTGTGGGTGTGTGTGTGTGTATTATGTAATGTATGTGTATGTATATATCATGTAATGTGTTTGAATGAGTGCATGATGTTTGGGTGGCTGGGCATAATTGTGTGAGTGAATGATGAATGAGTGCATGTGTAAAAGAGCAAGTGCTGTGTGAATGGGTGTGCTTGTATTAACCTAGATTATACCTAGATCACTTACCGGTAATCTGTGTTACTCCTAGTCCCACTCTTCCTCGTCCCAATATTGCCTGTGAAGTACCTTGCCTAATACATAAGTACTAAGATGAGGAATATGGACATTGCGGTAATACTAGGCTAAGGAGCTGATTTTGGGGGTTGGAGGAGGAGAGTGGGAGGGAGAGGGGACATGTGAGAAGGGTGGGGTCGGAGAGGGTTGCACTAATACATAAACATCATCAATGATAAAGCAGGAATGATATGTATTATTGGTTAAACTGGCATTTTGGTCCAGCCAATCTAGTCATTTTTTACTTTCACATCTATATTAAAGCAAGCAAGATAAGTGTTATTACCTGTCTAGCCTCACATTTGGGTGCAGCCAGTATAGCCTTTTCTTACTGCGTCATGGCATATTTTCTGGGTACATATATATATAATGAAGTAAGCATCATAAGTTTTATTACATGGCTAGACTAGCATTTTGGTGCAGCTAGTCTAGCAATGCCTGACTGCGGCTTGACATTTTGTACTGGACATCTCTGCTAAAACAATCATGGTAAGTGTAATTACTTGGCTAGACTGGCATTTTGGTGCAGCCAGTCCAGCCGTTCCTTGCTGGGGCATGGTATATTTTTTTGGCATCTATGATAAACTAAGCATGATAAGTGCTATTACGCGGTTAGATTGTCCTTTTGCTGCAACCCATCTATGTATGTCTTACAGTGGTTTGGAATTTTTTACTGTGCATCAAGGCTACAGCAAACATAAGTGTTATTATGTGTCTAGCCTACATTGTGCCACCAGTTTTGATATGTTTTCTTATTGTGACATTGCATTTTTAATAGCAAAGCAGTAAGATAGCTCAGCAGGTTGAGCGCTTGCTGCTGCAATCTATATGTGATTTTCAGGTTGCACGTTCAAATCCCGGAAAGGCCAACTCAGCATTTCATTCTTCAGAGGTTGATTAATGGGCACCAACTTCGGTTAGAATGATAATTATATGTAAATGTGTGCTATGTACAGTGCTTTGGCGAAAACACTATATATATATATAACAAATTGTTATTATGAATCAAAATATTAATTCTCCAGTGCATAGTTGGGGACTTGCATCTATTGGATTTTTTGATATTGTAATATCACAGCAACTGGCAATGTAGGGGCTCTACTCATCATATAAAGACAATACCTGACATGCAGCTGTAACTTGCACAATATGGAAGTAACTGGCCATACAATGCTGAAGTGACATATCTCTGGTATTGCCCCAGCCTATGTTTATTGTATTGGGACTAACCCTATCATATCACGGCAGCACCCCTTTTAAAATGTGATTGGTATTTAAAATATTCTTGTCTGCTTTAGCACTTATTTGCTATTTTAAAAATTGTACATTTATGTGCTGTTTTTTAAACCCCCAACCCACTTCGGGTGATGTCACCAGGGTAAAGAGGAAATGTTGCCATCCAAGTCAAAGGTCATGTGGCATTACTTCCTGCGATATCATTGGGTGGGTGATGTCACTTCCGCTACCCCTAGCATTTTGGTGAATCAATGCCCTTGGACCAGGACCTACCACTCTGCACTGGAATATTCTAGACCTGGAAGAGCAGACCCTGAATGGATCTATCCCATCCTCGAATTCCCCTGAGTAGGCCTCACAGCAACCGGAAGGCCAGACCAGCCAGAGCTCCCCGTTCTACTGCACCAAACCGATCGCTCCATGTTCACGGCACCTGCAACTAGAGGGAAGTCGGCGTGCTGGTTGTTGCGCTCCTCGATCACTTCCAACTGGCTTGAACTTTGCACCACCTAGACACTGCATCATGTCCTTGCTAAAGCTTATCACCTGCTAGACATGAAGTGACTGCTCGACAACGGGACCCGAACCAAGTCACTGGCGAGTCACATGAGGACTCTGACCAGGGGTTACAACAATGGCTCAACCCAGATAGCCCTTGAACTGCCGTCTCATCGATCTGCACAGCGACGTACCCAAGATCCCCACTTTGATGACCTTAGTTTCCTATGTGAAATAAAGATTTTATATTCAGGAGGAAGAGTGGCAGTCTTGGTGTGGGCTGAGTAATTCTTCACATAAGTTTCAGTGATGGCTAAATAGTCAGTATGATGCTGTAGGATACAATCATGTATTTGTACACAATGGCAAAGCAAAGAGTGCGTCTCCAATTAGCTTCAATGATTAATGGGGAAAGGGATGTTTTTCCAAAGAATGTACTATTGACCACAGATTATAGATTCCAAGTACTGACTGGACTTAGTAGATTTCTATATAATTTCATAACACAGGTCTTACTTAATATATTTTTTCCCTGATTGTTAATATAGGAAGAGTTAGTTGCAACAGGTATACCCTGGCCTGAAGTTCTTCATGGTTAAAATTAAGTAAACATGTATTGCCAATACAGGCCTTACATCTCCAGCAATCATAACAAAATCCCATATTAGACCATCTTCATCTGCATTAATATTTGGAGAGGCATACATATACTTTGGTGTGTCAATTAGTGATGCAGATTTAGAATAAATGACCAGAAAAACTAAGAATAAGGCCATTTTTCTCTGTTAACAAACTTGATGCATAATACTTATATATTGTCTGTAAAAAGAAACTGGATCGATTAGCCAAAATATATTAAAACATGCTGTAGAGAAGAAGGAGCCAAGTACCCCCAACTCAACCATCTCGCCCATACTGCCTATTTGTTGGGAACCAGAATGTGAGACACGTGCAGTACCAGTGAAAATACCAATACTGAGGAGAATCCTGGAAGCAAGGTTCCCATTGAGAAAGCCATACCTGCATACACAACAATATGATGGTCACTTGAATGAAATCCCAAGTGGGGCCAATGAATGAAAGAGCAAATTGGTGACGTCACACAAAGTCGGACTGACGTACACAGAAGAGATGCAGAGACAAGAGAATTAATATATTCTATAAGGCATGAAGAAAGTATCAAAAATAAGTGACATCTTGGGCTCAAGATAAAGAGGCTTATGCTACAGAAACGATGAAGATATTAAGTCATTTTACACGTGTACATATGCAAGGAGACGCAAGCAGATGAAGGGGGTCATTCCGAGTTGGGCGGTAAGTATAGGGGGATACCGGCATGGCGTTAAGAGCGTTTCCGTGCTGGCACTAGACCGTAAAAATCTGCCTATTCTGACTTCGCGAGCACACGCTTACCGCCATGCCGGTAATGAACGTTAGCGCCATGCCACAAAAGTGCCCCCAAAGCCCTTACCGCCAACAAATGCACCGTACATAACACTACCGACATGGAGTAATCAGCGGTAACTGTAAATAGCGGTCCCCGCTATTTACGGTCACCGGTAAAGAACGGAACCGGAAAAAACATCACCGCACAGGAACGGGAAGGAGCACGGTGGCCATCTTTAAAATCACAATCCATTGCCATCCTCTCCATACAGGACCCGGAGGCATATACCGAAGAGAGAAATTGGCATTCGAGACCAGCATCATGCCTAAAGCACTAAAAAAGGGGGCCGCACGCATAAGAAAGGAGCGCTTTACCCAGGATGAGCTCCAGATACTGGTGGACACCCTGCACGAACATGCAGACACTGTATTCAGCAGTGATATGCGTAGGCCCACCGTCGTCAGGAAGAAAGAGATCTGGGCCTTGGTAGCACAGAGGGTGAGCGCCGTAGGAAACACCCCCCGCACCACCAAGGATTGCCGGAAACGGTGGGATGACCTCCATCTCCGGGTGCGGGCCATCCTCTTGGCAAACTGAAGTCAGGCCGTAGAGACAGGAGGAGGGCCAGGTCCCCCCATCAAAATGATGCTGTGGGAGGAAACGTGCGCGGCCATGATGGGCACAGAAGCCATAGAAGGGGTTGGCGAAATGGAGTGCGGTGCAGCGTCATCCGCTGATGGAGGTGAGTGTCATGATTCAAGACAGAACATGCATTCCTAATGTAAGTCACTGCCAAGGGCTGGGCAAGGTGTCACGTCATGGTTGGCCAAACCCCCTCCCCCCCCCAATGAAATCATGCCGTAACAAGTGAGACCCAGTCTGATGTCAGGTGCAAGGCTGTAACCCATATGGCCCATTCCACACAAAGAGGCCGAATCTGTGAGGCCCACGGGGCAGTGATTGTAAACACTGTGAATGTGAGTCATCACAGTACGCCGCCAACATGAGTGACCCAGACATCTGCATGCATTTAGCATCCAAGCCCAGATCACTGTCCCACTCACCACCCAAATGTCCACAAAACGCTGCAATCCCATTGTGATACCATATGCATGTACAAATGCTGACACCCAAATCATTGCTCATGCCGTCTCTCTCTTCCCCCCCCACAGGCAGCGGGCATGACAGCGAGGACCAGGAAAGCACCCGGGCCAGTACCTCCAGGGGCAGAGGCAGGGGCCAACGTCTACCTGCAAGCAGGAGAAAAACACAAGCAACACCACCTGCTCCTGCAACCCCCATGGAGGGTGCACAACCCCCACCTGCACCCCTACCCATGCCTGCAGTGCCGCTGGACACGTGCCCCACATTGCACTCAGAGGAGTCCAGCGTGGCTGGGGAGCATGCAGCCATGTGTCTCCTCGATGTTCCAGACAGCCCACCATCAATTTCCGGAGCCAACGCGGAGGATACCAATGACATTGCCCATACCCCTGACACACCATCATACAGCCAGGTGGCACACAGCGACTCCGGGGAGAGTGACACCCCAGGGCTCACAGGGCAAGGATTACAACCTGCCTGTCCTGAATCCACTTCCCCTGCAGACACTCCGGAAAGGCCTGCAGGCCCAATACCAAGCATGCCAAGCACATCGGCCACATCGGCCACGGATGTATTGCCCTCCCAGCACCTCACAGGCCTCATTGAGGAGTTCATCAGGGACAATCGTGATTCTAGGTTGGAGAGGCACAATGACCTTCAGGCTCTGGGCGAGGTGATCACGGCGAACACAAACCGGCTCTGCGAGGTGCTGGACTGGATCGCAGATGCCCTAGAGGCAGCACACCCCACACCACAGCCCGAGCGGGTGGACCCTCCTTCCCAAAGCTCGTCCACGCAGACCAGCCCGGTCCGACGCTCACTGCGTACATTGTGCCGCCATGACATGGATCCCCCTGGCTCTGGGAGTGCACGTTGACCATGCTGGCACACACATGTTGGCTATGTTGTACCAATGGGACTATTGTGGGGTTGTTGTGGGGGGAGGTGGAGGGGGGGGAGGGTGTGTGTGGGAGTTGGGGGGGGAGGGGGTGAGGGTGTGTGTGGGAGTTGGGGGGGAGGGTAGTGAGGGTGTGTGTGGGAGTTGGGGGGGAGGGGGAGGGAGGTGAGGGTGTGTGTGGGAGTTGGGGGGGAGGGTGAGGGGGGTGAGGGTGTGTGTGGGAGTTGGGGGGAGGGGGAGAGGGGGGAGGGTGGAGGTTTTCTTGTACACGTTTGAACATTATTACTCAATACACTGGTTGATCATCCCTAAGAAACAGAGTGGACATTGATCATTGTGCATGTGTCCTTTAATGTCTCACAGTGCATGGTGTACATGTATCCCCACACCCAGTGCCCAATGTCCTGTCATCCTCACACCCTCAGCTGACTTGTGAGTCAGAAATATTGTCCGATCAATGATTGCCGCACGGAACGTCCCTCCTGTGCATTGGCACCGTGATGCTGTCCTGCCATTCCTTCCTCCTCCCCCTCATCATCATCTGGTGGTAGCAGTTCGACGTCAGGGGGCAGTGGCACGTTCCGACGGATGCACATGTTGTGCAGCATTACACATGCCATGGTGATCTTGGACACCTTCTCGTGGCTGTAGATGAGTGCCCCACCCGACCGGCTGAGGCAACGAAATCATGCCTTCAACAGGCCGAAGGTCTGCTCTATCACCACCCGTGTACGGGTATGGGATCTATTGTAGTCCTCCTCGTGCCTGTTCTGTGGGTTGCGGACCGGGGTCATGAGCCACGGCTTCAAAGGGTAGCCAGCATCACCTGCATGAGAGTGGAATGAAGGTAAGTGTTTGTACATTCATGGTGCAGAACTGTACTAGTCTCACATGGCAGCAGGTGATTACTGGCCATGCACACATGTCCCAGGATACAGTCACCCCATTACTGGCCCGGGTATGTGTCCTGTGCAATGGAATGATGGAGGGCGTAGCTTCTTCCTGATGGGTCGTGGTGTGCACTCACGTCTTGTTGCATGTGCGTCGTATATGCATGCAGCAATGTTGGACTGCATTCATTGATCTCATGCGCAAGATTTGGTGACAGGGGGGTGTTGGCTGTAGTTGGTAGCATACTCGTCATTCTGCACTGATACCTACCATGGTGACTTACAGCAATCCTATGGGGGTGCAGGACCAGTGACACGCTGTGGGATCCCTGTTAGACTCACTTCTATGCACTCCCAGGAATGACTGTCCTGTGTGTTGTGATGCAGGAGTCAGCGACATGGTGCTATTGCACTGCATGGTGCAGGATGCCCTTACGGTGTGTATGGGCCGCCGATGAGTGGTGCATGTGTTGTGGTATTTGGCCAGGTTTCCTGTTAGTCATGTAGTGTTAGGTGTCGCCTCGGATTCAGCACTGTGTGGTTAGGTGGTCATGTGCCGTGTCACTTGTCTTAGGGCACAGTGTTCTGTGAGGTGCACACCGTGCACTGGCGTGAACATTCCCACACAGGTGGAGTGTGCATCTCCCCCCCTTTCCCACACAGGTGGAGTATGCATCCCCCCCCCCTTTCCCACACAGGTGGAGTATGCATCCCCTCCTTCCCACACAGTTGGAGTATGCATCTCCCCCCCTTTCCCACACAGGTGGAGTATGCATCTCCCCCCCCTTTCCCACACAGGTGGAGTATGCAGACAACATACTCACAGCCCCAATGCACTGCCATGGCCCATTCAGGTTACTCACCAAGTAGCCAGGCACGTCGTCCAGCATGTCGCTCCATGTGCCGTGGTAGTGTTGAGTTCCGCAGTACCAAGGTGTCATGAGTTGATCCGGGGTATCGGGCATTGCAATGTGTGATGGCTTTACTGGCATTACACACCATTTGGACGTTGATGGAGTGGTATTGCTTGCGGTTGCGATACGGCACCTCCATGGCATGTGGGACCACCAATTCAACGTGGGTGCAGTCGAGGGCACCTATGCAATTTGGCATGCCTGCCAGTGCATGGAAGGCAACTTTGGTATCATATATCTCCTGGGGAGTCTGTGGTAGGGATATGTAGTCCCTTGTGTGGTTGAGGAGGGCATCCAGCACTTGGTTGAGTATCCGGGAAAATATGGGCTGTGAAATGCCATGCATGTGCCCCACTGTATGCTGGTAGGTGCCTGTGGCAAGGAAGTGGAGCACAGACACTACCTTCAGTAGAGGGGGGATGGCAGTGCAGATTTCTATGCGGCTCACTATGTCGTCATGTATCAGGTCCACTATGGTGGTAATGGTGTCCCGGTCAAGCCGGTACAGGGTGTGGATCTGCTCTGGAGTGAGGTTGAAGGGGGTGGCTCTGATGCGGGGGATTGGGGGCTGCCGGCGTGGTAATGGTGGCTGCACCGGTAGGGCATGCTGGGCCTGTCTCACCCTCCTTCTCCTCCTGTGTATCCTCTGTGGTGGGGGCTGTGGTTGTTGTTGTTGCTGTTGATGTAGTTGCTGCCTTGCAAGCAGGGCCTCCAGCTCCAGGAATGCTGCTACAATTGGTATCATCTTGGTGTGGGAGGGGGTGTGGTGTGTGGGTGTTCTCCTTTTGTGCTGTGACAGACTCCATTGCCTCCACCTGTGCTGATTGAGTGCACCTGTGCCTCTTTGAAACACTGCTCATGGTTCTTAACACCTTCTCGGCGATGCCAGTATTTACTCCATGGCGGTAAGGTACTTTGCGGCCTTGTGGAGGCCGTTTTTTCCATGTCCGCTTTACTTTGCATCAGCTCCGGTTTACGCCATGGTGCTATTTTCGGTATGGAGTGTCGGGCGCGCGCCACTGAACCGCTATTTACGGCCTTGTAATTTACGGCGCCGTAAATAACGGTCTGGTGGGTCAGAATGGGCCGTAAAGGGAAACGATGCCGGTAATCCTTTACCGGCATCGTTTTTCCTTTACCGCCCAACTCGGAATGACCCCCGAAGTCTTCTTGGGGCTAGCTATTTAGTGATTATATTGCGGCATGCACCAATGTATACATATATAGGAACAAGTAACGAATGGATGATTCCACTATGTGTTATAGCAGTGCTAGACCAGAGAAAGAAGGCTTTTCCGGTGTGTCGCAGTTGAAAAAGCAATTGAGTTACAGAAGCGGAGCTCAGAAAGGCGAGGCTGGATGAGCCACAAGAAGCCAAGGTCTTATCAGACTAGGATGAACAGACAGTAGTTACAAATTGTGTGAAAGAACGAAACTTCTGTTCAGAAGGCATGGACAAAAACAAGGAAGACATCAGAGGTCTATTAAAAAATAGCATTTTAAATGCACCAGATCTTCAGTCACGTGGAAGGATGAAGTTGGACAAACATGACGAGCCACACCTACGTATGAAGGCAGAGCATGGCTTCACTCCCCTGAATTCTCCAGAGCAAAGAACATTTCCAAGGACAAGTTCAAAGCCTTAATTGACAGCAGACCACTGAGGTGATGATAGATGATATGATAATTGGTAGGAAGCTATGGTTATGTCCAGCTCACCAGCACCTAGAGGTCTAGCCTGTGTGCTGCTAACGTAGGTGGAAAAGTACTGACGGATGTAAGAGTGCCAACCAATTGTAGGGGGCTGCATAATTAAGGGCCCTATAGTTTGTGTAACCAATGGGACGTTGTGTATTTAGTGACGTTCATAGTGACCTGTTTTGGGGAGGGCTTAGTTGCCCCACCTGATGTTAAGGAGCCTATCACTTTCTCAGACTAGTATGGAACGTATACCTGGATGTTCCCTTAGAACCAATCACTCTCTTCAATAGGTTTTAGTAGTTTGCCACGTAGGATAATGTTAGCAAATACGTAGGTTCACGTCAATGACGAGTTTTTACTATAAGTAAAATGTTTTTTCTGAAGCAAATAGAGAGACGATGCGGTGCAACGTCTGTTGATGTCCGTTTTACTCCCTGTTTTAGATAATTGATATTGAAACGGTTAACCTTTTTGCCAACTACCTGAGTCATTTCGATTATCGATGTTTGAGTAACTTCTGCATCCCAATGCATCACATAGTATTGCTACCTCGTCTTAAAGGGCTGGGTAGACTACCCCAGTTCAATGCCACAAGTAATTTCATACCTGCAACTAGCATGTATTCTTTAGTCTTGCTATGTTTCATGAGGGAATGTCAATGTCACCCACAGTTCATAGTTGGCAAACAATACCATGCTTTTTTTTATTTATTTCATTATAGGATCATTTTATATAGATCTCTGACACCCATTACTATCATCAAGGGAGTTTAATCACTCATAGGGAATAATATATATATATATATATATATCAACTTCCTCAGTATAAACCTGATTCAGTAAAGTAATAAGGCATTCAAAAGATGTCAATCTAGAATGATAACGTCCTCAGTTATATTATATTGTATACACCACTGTAGCACTGGTACATATTGCGTTACATTAGAATTCTTCACATTTTGGATTATAGGAACTTGTGCTAGGTGTGGCATAACAGGTAATTGTCTTAATTGTATTAAATGATACATTGGTGGACACATTCTAAATTCATTTGCCCATAGCCCATCCCCTAAATAGTGGTCCCTTAGTCTAATGTTATTATATTCATGATTATCCCTCATGGAATCAGAGTACCACTCAACTTCAATAATATCGGTCCTAATCACTGAAAATCAGCCCCTTATATTTCTAATCCAATGTACAACTTTATCACACATCACATCCCTATATTTACGCTGTGACAATTTAGCGACACCACACACATATATATGTACAGTCCAAGGATCTGAACTAAAACAGCTTATTATGTCTGGGATTTTACATTGGATGTTGAGGATGACAATGCTCGTTTAGACATGCTTTGTCTATCTATTTGTCTTGTATTAGCCAGATCTGCTATGCATGACAACAGTGGAAAGAAGTCTGGCATTTTTCGTTTTACTTTGGAAATTGGAGCAACCAAGCTCTTCAAAATGTTTGTTGCTTCTTTGCTGATTTTAAATACATTATTCTGAATCAGTTTGACTGAGATTTAGTGTTTGCAGACGGCTTTCAATGTATAGGACTAATATCCGGCCCCTTGTTGCGTGACATCAATATCACAGACCCGCTTAATTGGGCCAATTTCAACCTCACATTTAGAAACAAATCTTTTAGGTTTTTAAACTCACTTTGTATATTATTTCTGTCATTAGATTAGCAAATGTGTTACAATGAGGGTGTAGGGCATTCACCTGCATCAGGTTTCTGTATAAACTATGGGGGTGTGAGTCCTCTACACCATCCACTAAAACCTTTTCTTTATTACTGCACATAGCTTGTGTGTCGATCATCATCACAGGCACCTCTTTACTATTTATGACATTGAATGACGGGTTACCCGGGGGCAACAACTATTAGATAAGGTAATAATATCAGAAGTCAAAGTCTGGTTTACTTTCCTTTGAAGATCTAGTCACTACCTTAAACAGGGATTCACTTAGGTTTGTAGTTGTTATTTTATGAATTTCAACAGTGATTCAAAATGATTGCCCATACCGTTGATCTAGCCCCTCGCTATCTCACAGGTGAGGAGTTGTTCCTTTTATTTTGCCAGTAAAGCCATAGATGGGATTATAATGTAATAGGGGACTCCTCATATGAACATGTTTCTCATATTGTTACTAGTGGGCAATGTTCTATCCTGAAAGGTACCTTGGGGTGGTTTTATAACATCCAGGGCTGCTCCATTAGTTAGTTTAAATGTTAATCGGGTATGTTTAATGTGTTACATGTTTGTGATATACAATATGATTAGTAGAAACCTTGGATTGATTGGTAGGACTATGTAGTCTTGACTGAGGACAAAGCAGCAGTAAGCCTCAAAACTAAGCTCTCTATCCCCCCAATTAACATATTGGCTTCTTAAATAGGTTCATATATATAATTCACCCATCAATATTGAAATGTAACCCTATCAAGATTTTTAATATCACAATAATCCAGCAAGATAATGAATATAATAATAACAAAGAGGATAGGGTGACTAATCCACACAAAGAAATAAGAACTAAAAATCTGCCACACAGCACATGCTGCTATACAAAAACATTGGTCCAAGTTGATCATGGCACAGTATACAAAATATGTTTGCCACAGTTAAATTAATAAAAAAATAAAATAAAAAATAGACAACAAAAGAACTAATGCCACAGCCCCCAGTCACACTGGTTCTGCTATGTTAGGGTTTTCTGTTAAGCGCATTGTGTCATGCTGCTGTTGAGGGATGTGAAGTAACAGTTCATTCCTAATGTAGAGAATTAGGGCAAATTAAATAGATGTGTTTTAGATGCCTGCAGAAGGGAAGTAGTGTAGGTCCTTTGTGTAGTGTTAGTGAGGGGGAATTCCATAGCTTTTCTGCTTGCATTGTGAAAGATTGTCCCCCCATTCTTTCTTTTTCATAGAGGATGTGGCTATGTGCATTTCCTGGTTTGCACATAGGGGGTGATTGGAGGTGTAGGTGTTCTGTTTTTTTGAAAAAGGTGGAAGATTAGACCATTGTATCCTTACAAATACTAGGAGCACACTCTTGAAGACAATCTGTTTTTTCGCCAGGAGCCAGTGCAAAGTTCTTAAAGCCAGTGTAATGTGGTCTTGTTTTCTCAGTCTCAACAGGGACCTAGTGGGAGCATTTATGATCCTTTGTAGTCATTGCAGGAAGTAGCTTGGGTACTGGACATTCACTTAATATTTCCAGCGAGTATAATAGGTGCCATTTGGGCCTGATTTACCTCCATAATCTCAGTCTTGTCTGAGTTTATTTAAAAGTAATATGTATTCATCCAGAATGTGATTGCCACTGAGCAGTCTCTGACATTTGAAGATGAGAACACATCAGACTGTGAATGGTCTGCGTAACTAAAATAGGCTATACCAAAGAAACGTGTTTGTTCCATTAGTGGTTGCAAATACACGTTAAATAATATAGATAACAGTGCAGAGTCCTGAGGGACATTGCATTTCAAAGGATTACATTGTGAGAAGAATGGACCAAGGCAAATCTATCTGTAAAGAAAACAATGGAGTTCCCTAAGTGCTGTGCCTTTGAAACCATATTCTTCAAGTCTAGAGTAATGAATTTTATGGTCAACCATATCAGTAGTGGCTCAAAAATATAGTAGAATCAACGCAATTGTGCCCCCTTTATCTACCTTTCCCCTAATCTATCCATAATTGCTGTAGTAATTAGTTTGTTATTACGGTCTGGGCGAAAGTCAAACTGAGCATCAACTATGATTCCAGACTTTCCAATGAAAGATTGAATGTGAAGAGTTGCTGATCATTCTAATTGTTTTGATAGGAAATGGGGGGGGGGAATGTCCAGGGTTTGAAGGATCTATTGTAGGTTTCATAAGTAAAGGTTTAATTACTGATTGTTTCCATGTTGATGGGAACATTCCTGTGGATATTGGTGAGTTGAACATGTGTTGAATCTCTTCCTGAAAAAGAGGGGATATATCACAGACTTTTTTGGGAGGGTGCTGATCAAGTGGAAATTGCGAGCACTTGGCAGTAGTTGATAGTTGTAGGATTGATTCCTGATTGAATGTGGCAAAGGTCTCAAGGCATCTGGTGCTGTTAGCTCATCCCTGGACGGACATAACATGGGCATATCTACTTTAAGGGGTAAATTGTTCAGGTCTTTCCTAATGTTATCAATCTTTTGGAAAAAGTGGAGGGCTTAATCGATCCATCAGAGATTGAGATGGAATTACTTTGGCTATCTCTGATCCGTTGCATAATTCATTTACCATAGCAAATACTTTTTTTCTCAATCTCTAATTTTCTTTGCCATAAAAGGATTTATTTGCCCTCACTATTTATTTTTTATAGGATAGTTGGTGCTGTCTAAGTTCACTGTAAAGTGCAGGATCATAGGAACGGTTCCAGCGTCTTTCTGTGTTACTGACTTTGCGATGCAAGAGATTTAGTTCAGGTGTAACCATTTTCTTCGTTGATTCTGTTTTAGGCGTTTTCAGTTCCAGGTTAAAGGAGCCATCCTATTTCTGATCTCTAATGTGCGACAATCTAACCTTTCAATGATCGCATTAGGATTATTCATATGGTTTAAGGTCTGATTAGTAGGAGAGATAGATAGCTGTTCAAATATTGATTCTTTAGTTACCCGTTTCCAGGACGTGAAGGGATAGAGGGTGCTAACTGAGTTTTAGATGTTTTTTGTTGAGCAAAGGTCATATTAAATGGGACACCTAGGTGGCCGGTCGAATTCTGGGTGCCAAGCAAGGTTCCCTCTAATTATTTTTCCCAAAGTGCGGAAATGATTAGTCTTTGTGCGCACATGATTTTCCATATGAGTAACTGAATAACAATGTAAGCAATTTTGTGAGCATGCATGGTTAGTGAGATACCGTCTCTGAAGAGCTCGGAAGGCAATTTCCCCTTCCCAGCCACTGCAATTCTTTACAAATCAGATTAAAAGGAGCATCTTACAACTCTTTTTTCCAAACATATAGGTTAAAAAAAACTAATATTTTATAAGTGATTTTAAGGAGATCTCTTCAACCACTTCAAGTCTTCAAGATATGCCATAGTACCTTCCAAAAGTACTCAAACGCAGAGAGAAAAACATGTATGCACATGAAAAGCTTTGCATGCTCAGGATAAACAATAGGTTTAGTTGTGGCTATTCATTTGTCAACACTGCTCAGAGACAATACAGAAAGTGCTTAATGTCTTTGGGAACTCCTGTTTACTACAAAAGACAAATATCACTAATCACTGATGTGGCTGTCAAAGAATTCAGACATTATGCAATTTTTGCAAATTAAATAATTGCAACTGAAAGGAATGTGTCAGAAAACATGCCAATAGGAGTTAAAATGCCACTTTAATGGAGTAATTCAAGGGCCAGGAGAAAATGTCTTTCGTCATTTATGTAAGGACGATAATTAATGGGGATTCAGAACCATCTCTGGTTTAGGCATGCTTTGAAAACCCTTCTTTTTTAGTTGATACTCCGCGCTGTGACCTGGACAATCTTTGTGCCAAAATGCCTCCGGGTAAACGTGTGCGTTATAATTGGTTCTAACATAACATAACAAACTACATCAGAATAATTGCGCCACAGAATGTGAGAATCAGAATTCTTGGACCTCTGCTTACTATCCACATTATGCTGTTCTGTGAGTTGTGACAACATTTACTCAATACCAGCCTTATAGCTAGGAGGCATATACACTATCCTTTATATTCCCTAAAACAGGACAATGTGCCCAACAAAAATAGGAAACCATGAGCATTTAGGAATCTACCCCCTGCTTCTACCCACAAAGTTCCACCAATATATTTTTGAATCAGCGACCAGCAGAGCAGTGGCATCGGTAGAAACCTGAATAATATTATTCACCAATATCAAGATGAAAGGGGAAAGAACATATTTTCATAAGCATGAAATATCCCTACTGGCAAAGCCAATTACTTTCTTACTCCCTGAAAAATCTTTTCATTGCAAGTATGAAGTAAAATCGTATCAGAGCCCTGCTTGAAACCATGACTTAGGAAGTGAAATTACAGGGCATATATCACAGGATATACAGCGTATAGTTTTGCCCACTCCTGCACCATAGGCTAACAAGAGACTTACTGAGGTTTCTTCTGGCACCCAGTTGAAGAAAATCACATTTGTTTGCCCTTTAAGTCAATTGTAGCAATGCTCACATCTACAACATACTCAGTACCTTCTTCTTTAACTAGGGACAACTCCCATGAAATTCACTTATCAGTTGAACAAGATGCACGGGGAAGCTAGAGGCAATACTTGCAAACCCATAATTATATTGAAAAGCCCTCAGAAGCTGAGCACTGTACTGTACTGTACTGTACTGCCAAAACATCTGAAAGTTGCTGATTTGTATTTCACCCCGAAGGAGTGCTCTCCGGTTCCCTTCCACCCGTTCCCTTCCCCGGCTCCTGTACTACCCTCCAATATTAGTTAAAAGTGAGCGATTGTAGCAGTAAAACACTAACGGAGATATTTGCATAGCCACAAAACTTTGCAAGCAAATCCAATTTAAAATCTCATGATGATATAATGTGCAGTTTTAGAAAGGTTATAAATGTGTATGTGCACAATTACTATGAAGTACAACACAACCCACCTTTCAATATTTGGGTAGGATTATAGTGATCAGTGAAGCCATTTTTGTATAGCAGTTAGTTAACATTTAATTTGTGAAGGTCTAAGCCCCATGGAACTCTGAACATTTTGAAAGGTTGCACATTGTGTGAAAAGCATTTTAGTTATCTGAATATTGTTGCCCTCATTTTATATATGAATAATGTCATTATGAATAATGTCAGGCAGAGTCCATACCAATTATCCCTTGAAGGCCAAGTAATTGATATTGCAATGTTGCACTCCGCTTATAGGGTAATGTTAGCAATGCTAAGCAGGAGACGCGGAGCATGACATTTGCCTACTCAAAATCCTTAGACGGCAAATTAATATTTGATTTTTATAAAGCATTAAATTGCAAGGTGGGCTCTTCAAAGTGCTTGTGTGGCATATGTAAAAAGAATAAGAAGCATGGGATGAGGTTACACATCCTAGTAGCCTGCTTACTTAGAGTCAGTATCTGATATTTGAGCTGACACTTGGGTTACATGGTGTGGGTAATGCTTTTGCTAAGGCACCATAAGTAACAGAAATGTTTGTGCTTGAATGTCATTCATATTATAACAAACATAAAACAAGAATTGTATATAAGTATGTTTAACCTTTGCAGAGCTAAGCTAAGGTAGGCAGAGTCAAGGTTGTCTGGTAATATCTGAATGTGGCCAGGGGCAGAGTTCGAGTTATATGATATAAGTGTGGCAGAGTCAAGTATAGGATTTATGGGTTGGAAGAAAGATAATTTGTCAATGTGTGCTGGTATTTTTTAGTTATATGTTCTGTTCATTGGACCACTTTTTCAAATTTGTTTTTAATCTCTTGTGGCTGTATTCTCTTTTAAGGTCAAGCTTGTATAGTAGGGCAATGTAATATCAAGAACAGTTAGTATAATTTAGCTTAATTTTGAGAGATGGCAAATATTAGGTAGCTGTTGTGGCTTGTCCCTTATTAAATCTTTTTAATAGAGGGTAGTTGGCTGGGTTTGCTGCTATAATTCTTCTGAGTGGCACCCAGAAGGAAGCTGGGCAAGCGCACATGTGCACTGCTTAGAGGGAAAATTGGTGCCAAGAGAGAAATTGATCTAGAGTATGTCCCGCTGTGTGTCGGAGACTCTATAACACCAGCCTCCGATTCACAGGCTGTACTTGGTTACAGATAGACTATAGTCCAAATCTTCTATAGCTTAGTGATGTTTTGCAGAATAACACCAGCCTCCAAACCTTGGGTTATATACACAAAAGAGGAACTCCAAGGCAGTAGGGAACTCAATGGAGCAAAAGATTAACCTATAACACAAGCGTGTTCCCGACCAGACTAAAGTTATGGTATTATTTAAATAGCTGTCAGTACATATTCCACTGATAGTTTAAACAGAACAAAGCAGACAATTATTCATGTTTAACCTTTTGAATCTAGGCGCTCTCCAAAATTGTTCACACTGTGATTGTCATTGCATTTTGGGCGCTGTTTCACCTTTTTAAACTAAGAATTCTCCAAAAAGATTCACACTGTGATTGTCCCTGCATCTCAGGCCCTGTTCACCTTTGAACCTGGTGTTTCATCAAGCACTCCTCACATTGCCATTGCCCTGTGCAGCTTCAAGATCTAGACTTTCAAAAATGTGTTCACATTGTGATTGTGCCCTGCATTTAAGGCTCTGTTCACCCTTTTGAACCCAGGTGGTCTTGCCAAGCATTGCCCACATTGTGATTGCCCTGTGTTAGGGAGAACTCTCTGTTTAGGCTGAATTCCCTAACCTAGTGAGTCCCCCAGCAGCTTTGCTGGATTTCTGGAGTTTGTTTTTTTCTCCTGCCAAGAGTGAGACTCTTTTTCTCCCACTCTTGGACATGATTTATGGTGTTCCTTTGACTGTCAATGTGTTTTATGGGCTATGGGGTCCTTTACTCCATAGGGTCTCATGTGTTTTTACTATGTGTGTTACACAGCACCCTCCGTGCAGTGACACAGGGGTGTCATAGTGACACCCCACCATAGACTCCATACCCTGGGACTGACTACTGTCTCCCAGGGCATGTAAAGTCACCATTGGCTTTACTAGTCCCAAATTATTAACAGAAACCTGTACAAACCATCATATTGTGGACGTACTGGTCGGGGCAATTCAATTGCCCCGGGGTCTGTTAGTCGAGGGGGCACGTCTCCGTCCCCCCTGATCGAGTTTTGGCTGGTGGCAGTGGATACTACTGTTTATATTCGACCGCAAATATATCCCTATGGGATTTTCCCATTGTTCGAGGCTACCAACTTTCATTATTTAATTCTCATAGCCTCGAACATACTGCCGCTTTATTTATTTAATATTAATTCGCCGGTTGGTATTTTTTGCCAGGACTCGATTCTAAAATGGCGTTTGTGTTCTCTTCTGTGACTCCAACCCAAGTCGAGCCCTTTGTTCCACTTTTTGGCGGGCTTCTCCACAGAAGCCTCCAAAAGTGGTGTCACTCTGTCTGGGTACCACAGGGGGCGTGGGAGGGGGTTTAGGCACCCTGGACTGAGTTACCTTGGTAACTCAAGTCGCACTCTTGTGTAATTGGCCCAAGTGGTGAGCCGGCCGGCTCACCACTTAGCATGTTTGAGTGACAGCTAGGCTGAGTGAATGGGGGTGTGCTGCATAAAAGCAGGGTTTTGGGGACTGGAACTTCAGAAGTCGCCACAGGACCTGAGAATCCGACGAGGGAGAAGCTGAGCCGACCTACCACGACGACACCACCGGTGGAGCCCTGCAGAACCGACTCACCACTTCCCGACGACAGAGAAGATCTCCCGGCTGGAGAGGCTTCTTCCCCTGACTGGTGGGCACAACCAGGTTACCTTCTTTTCCTCGCATCCCAGGACGTCTTGTGGTCGAATTGTCCGTGCCAAGCACCCCGGCAACCGGATAGCCACTTACCACTGGACCGTGAATAAAAGGACCGCTCCTTTTACCTGAGAACTCCGCGGCTGGTTTCTTCCCTGGCAGTGCAACGGACTCCTGTCTTCCTCCCCGGCGAGATCCTCTCTTCCCCCGGACGAAGCACCGACTTGCATCCGCTGCCAGGAACAACTGCCCCTGCTGGAGTGTTCTCACCACTTTAAGGTACCGTGTCCGCCACACCTCCCTTTCTAAAGATTGCTACAAGGTAATAATAACCCCTTAACCTTCTGTACTGGGCTGGACGCCTTGACCCTCTAACTGGTCCCTTTCTTTTGGCCCAACTCTTTCTGAACCTTTTCAAGACTTTTGTGCACTTCAACCTTGTGACCTTGGACACATTTCGTTCTGATCCTCTTAAAGTGCATCCGGCCTTCTGAACTCTAACTTCACGGTTTTACTTTGCCTTCCTCTCTTGTTGTGTTCTTGTGAAAGTGTTGGGATCTGTTTCAAATTATACTCTGCTTTTCTCTCCCTTTTTAAAACGAATTATTACAGTGCCATCTGCGTTAAGCGCTCACCGCTGTCTGAAAATAAGTGAGGCTTTACTTAAGACTTGTCTAATATTCTTTTAAGGGAGTGTATAGTGACCGTGTTTTTGAACTGCTTAACATTAGTGCCTGTGTGTTTTACTAGATGTGGTTTTAAATAAATAATTATATCTCTTTGACACCAAGCCCTGGTCAGTGTTTACTTGTTCTACTGTGTTCTTTTGACCTATTGTGAATACTCTGTATACTGCCTAACTCTTCTTGAGGGAAGTCTGACTGCTCAGCCACAGCTACCAAGTGAATCTGTGTGGTACAGACTGCTACCAAGTGGGTTTACTGCCAAACACCTGTAGTCTTAAATCTTTTGCAGTGGTCCCAGAGGGAACTGCACAGGTTTCTGCCTAACACCCTGTGCACCCGTGAATCTGCACACCACTGAATCTGGGTGTTTTAGCAGACAACAGTCACATTTTGATAATTTCTGCCTTTTAGGTCTGTGCACCTTTTAATTCTAGATGTTTCTCAATAATGGTCCACATTGTGATTGTGTCTGCACCTTAGGCTGTTCATACTGTGGTTGTGCCCACATTTCAGACCCTATGCACCTCTAAATCCCAGATCACATTGGTCATCCCCCCTAACTTCCCTCCCCCACCTTGCACTCCAAACCTACTAATCCATCATGTCATACAACTCCAAGACCAGAGGGGCCATCTGGAGTATCAGAAACCAGAAGGCATGCCTTCCTCCTCACCCTCCCACCCACCATAATGCACCTCAGTCAGCCCCCACCATGCTCCTCTCCCCTTCACACACTCAGGTGTCCCACTCTCTCACCCCCCTTCCTACTTCTCCATCCCTCTGAACCATCCCAACTTTGTCCAAACCCTATTACTCTCCACTGGTAACTCCACTAGCCCCCCCATACCCCATGATGCCCCCAGCCATCGGCGCAGGCACATAAGACCCCCTATTTGCAGCCCCTCCATGATGCACTCCTCCCCCACCCTACCACTCAACCCCATCTTTTCCCACTCTTAAACACCCCTACCCCTGTCCACCCTCTCTTGTTCTCCCCTGGAAACTCGGAATTACCCAAAAAAACTGTTTAAAAAATCATGTATGGTAAATATGTTCGAATTTCGCAACAGTGCCATTGTAATTAACAAGGGGAGCAGGGGTTGCGGTGTGTGCCTGCACCCTAATTAGCTACAATGGCATGTCGTTTGTGGGCTGTCCCCCGCTTACCAATGAATAAAGTAAAAAAAAAAAAAGGGACCCTGCAGCTCTGGTTAACATCCATGCCAGTGGAAGGAACAGGTGTTGCAGGAGAGGAGACGATTTGGGGTTGAAAAAGGCTACCCTTGTTCAACCTCCAACAGGAGTGCTGCGCTTTAGACAGTGCAAGTAGGATGAGGCATAGGTGGGTGATGGTGGTTGGCGGGGAAGTATTCCCAAGATACGTGGATGGAAAGGCGGGGGACACAGGCAATATATACGTTTGCAGCAAAACATATCCATCACGGTTAAACAACCCAAATTCGGTAACTCCACCTCTCCCCCCACATTTGCCCCGAAGCGGCAACCATACACACTCTTACCTCCGGCTCCTCCCATACCGTCCCCACTTCACCCTCTCCTTCTCCCTACACCTACCCTTCCCTTGTTCCCTTCCCACAGCATCTCCTACCACAAGCCCACACCCCACCTCAGGACTCTGCCCTCCAAACCCTCCCTCTTGCATCCTCATCAATGCCAGATCAGTCAGCAGAAACAAACACATGATCTTCAACCTTATCTCTGATGAAAACCCAGACATCTTCTTCTTCACCAAAACCTGGTTCTCTGGCGACTTTCCCCCTTCTGCACATGAGGCAATCCCCCAGGCTACTCCCTGATCATAAACAACAGAGCCAGAAGAGCAGGAGGGATAGCCATGCTCCACAAATAACACCTCGCTTCCTGAGATGTAGAGAAACAACACTGCATTGACGACTGTGAATGCCTGCTAGACAAATTCCAAACATCACCCACTTTCTCCCTCAGCTTCCTCTTCCGATACAGATCCCTGGGCTATAACATAACTTTCACAGACTCTCTGAGTGACTCTGTAGTGGCCATCATGCTCTCTCATCCCACGCTTAACCTTCAAAGTGATCTGAGCATCTGGGTTCACACCCCCTCCAGAACCGATGACTCGCCACCTCATTGACAACCAGGAAGCCTTCAATAGGAATCAACTCATATCAGGCCCCACACACATTGCTCGTCCAACCTGATCTCTTCCCCACTCACCCGGCCTCTCATCTGGACTGACCACTCCACCATACTTTTCTCAGGTCTGACTCCCAACACCTGCCCCTGCCCCCCACCCTCCTACCCCTCCTACCGACTCCCCTAGGATCCCGTTTTGGAACAAGGTAATCATCTCCAAGGATTTATCCTCCACCTTTCTCTCCTCCCTTCCCAATCTCAGCCTCCAAAGAGGTACCCCTTCCCCAGACCATTTCAACCTATGGCTCTCTGATGCTCTTTCCCCCTGACCCCCACAAGACACCCATCCAATCGCACAGATCCCTCCCCCAGATGGTTCAGCCTATTCCTCAAATCCCTCAAAACCCTCCACCATTGCCTGGAACACCTTTTGCGGACCAACCTTACGGCCCAAAACAAAGCTATCCTTGCTAGACAGACAAGAGCCTACAGATTAGATTAGAAAAGTCAAGGAAGGCGTGTACAGCTCCCGCAACGACAATGCGACCAACACCTGCAAAGAACTCCACAAGATTATCACTGAGGTCAAGACCCACTCCTGCGCCTCCTCTCCACCCCCATAGCCCCATAGCACTGTGCAACACACTGTCTGACCACTACTTCAACATAGCCTTTGAAAGGAACCTCACCATCAATGGTAACTATCACCCTCTTCCCCCTCACCTGGCCCCATCACCTGCCCCAACACACACACCCTCTTCAGCTCCTTCTCAGAAATCTGCCACCCTGAGTTCCTAAGGCTTCTCTCTAATAGCTGCCGCTCAGGAGCCCCATGAGAATCATCTGAGCGGCACACAAAACCTCTAACGTCAACCTGCTACCAAAAAAAGCCCTCCCTTGACCCCGTCTTCCCCCCATTTCTAACAATCGCTTCATAGCAAACAGATAGATCGCGCAACCAATTCCCAGCTCAGTCTCTTCACATAATCCCACAGCCTTCTTGATCCTTCCCAGTCTTATCTTCAGACCCCTCCATGGAACTGAATCCTCCCTTGTCTCAATCTGGGACGATCTGAAAAGAACAGCAGACTGTGAGTGCTGCACCACGCTCATCTTCCTCGACCTCTTGGCAGCCTTCGACACAATCAATCACTCTATCCTTACAAACAGACTCTCAGACCTAGGCATCAGGGACTCCACTATCAAATGATGTCCTCCTTCCTATCTGACTGCTCCCAAATCACTGTTCTCCATCCTTTCTCCTCTGCCCCCTGCCCAGTTCCCCATGGACTCCCCCAGGGAGCCTCCTTCTCCCCCTCCTCTTCAACCTCTACCTTTAGCACCTCCCCGCTCTCATCCGTTCCCACAATCTCACCTGTTACAACTATGCCAATGACACTCACATCATCCTCAAGATTCCCAACTCACTGTCTTCACCACAACCTGATTTGGCATCTTGCCTCTCAGACATTGACCGATGTACGACGAATTACTACCTCCTCCTCAACCCTGGAAAAAACGAAATCCTAATCTGTAGCAAATCAGCTCTCTTTGCCCAACCTACCCCTTGGCCGCCTTCCTTGGGACCCGTGCCCACTGAATCCCCTTCAGTCAAAAACCTAGGATGCACTTTTAGGTCGGACATGACGCTCTCCCTCCACATCAATGCAGTCTCCAAATCATGCACTTTTTACCTCTGCATTCTCAAGCCGATTTTTTCATATCTCTCCTACCCATATAGAGTCTCTGCAATCATGGCTATCATCCTCTTGCGCCTAGACTATTCCAATTCCGTCCATCTAGGTACAAATGCATCTCAACTCCGAAAGCTCCAATGAATCCCAAAGTCTGCAGCAAGGCTCCTCCTCGCACTCTCCCCCCAGAGAACACATCTCCTCAAACTCAGGATATTTCACTGGCTGCCCATCAGCTGACGGGCCTCCTTCAATGCCATGTGCATTACCCATCATACCACCCATAAGAAAAGCCCTGTATTCCTCCAAGGCGAACTCTCACGCTACCACCCCACCTGAATGCTCAGATCAGGCTCTGCACATCTCCTAGTAGTCCCCCCTTTAAAGTTCTCCAGACTAGGAGGTGCCTGCTTCTCTGTCCCCATACCTACCTTCTGGAACTCCCTCGCCCTCACTCTCTGTCTCATAGAGGAACACCTGGCTTTTAGGAAAGCCCTCAAAACCTGGCTGTTCCCTCCTGCTTCCTAAACCCCCTCCCCACACACCCCCTGCACCCTAGTTCCATCCTGCAGACATCCCCCTGCCACATGCACACTCCCTCCTTCCTGTCCGTCCTTCAGCTACCTTGCCTTGTCTCTCATTTATCGTCTGTGCGTTGCCACCCTATTCCCCCCCTTGAGCCCCGCAAACCCTGTATGGAGGATTCAAGAAGGTATCCAGTAACTTGCAGAAGATAAGAACCCTGATAGCGGACCAGGTATTGCACTCAGTTAGGCTCTCAGGTTGGGCAATACATCTCACTTAAACGTACCTTAGGTGAAGCAATTGGATCAATTTGGAGGAGGCTAATTAGTTACAATTGAATCTTCTTTTGTAGTCGGCACTGTAGGTAACTCTAAAGCATATATTGCCGCCACAAATAGACCTGTAAGGTGGGAATCTTTTTGCACTTGGAGGATCTGGGGTTGGCAATGTATCACTCCAAGGTTCACTCACAAAGTAAGTATTTACATTTATGTAATTATTACACTTAGAGCACATGTGAGACTAAGCACTGCCCTTTGCACATCGATTAAATCCAGGGGATAGGCATTGCTATTTGTACAGCTAACCCATGTTTTCCCTCTCGCACTCTGCACCTTTGTAACTTAGCTGAAGGCATAGCCCCACTCCCACACACCTCTGCACTCACATACAACACAAATACCATTGCACAACACCTCTGCCATAAGAATGAAGCTACCTTAAACAACAAGAAATGTGTCGAACTGTAGCTACTCACATAATTCTCTATCCACTTAAACACAGCCCCTCCTGCTTAGTTCATAGTATACCTTTTTTCCACCCATTCTTATGCCATTCAGACATGGGTGACTAGCAGGGTTTTGGCCATCTGCTCATAACTTCAATGGCCAAAATGCACACAGCCTTAATAGCACCTCCACAGATTTGCGGACTTTGGTCCATCCGAGAGCATTCAACCATAATTATGGAGAAATGTGCTATACAAATGGCAAAATGAATTGTATTGTATTGTATTGATTGTTTATTTTTATAGCGCCTATGTGTTTCAAAGCGCTTCAAGGAGGGAGGGAACATGGGAGGATACAGTTACATTCTTACAAGTTCTTGAAGCAATTTAGAATGTGAAAAATACTATCATAAATAGCCTGGTGACATTTCTGATAGTGCAAGTGCACAATTAATGAATTACTGAATTAATCCCACCACCTACTCGGCCCCCCTCAATCTTGTTTCCATCCATTTCATGGCTCTAAGTCTGCTCTCTTGAATTTCAGAGGGGTCTTTCATGGAACTTGGTAAAAAATAATTTATTGTTTGTAATCATGTTAATCTCTTGATGGCATTTGAAACACAGAGCCACCAGGTTCTTCTTCAGAGATTTTGTTTCTAGTGTTAGAGTTTCTGACTCGGCACTCCCCTATATTACCTCTTTTATAACTGGTTAGAAATGTTGCCTTTCCCTGAATGGAGTCCCACCAATTTTGCTGCTTCTAAATTTGGTGTCCCTTACGGGTCGGCTCTGTCTCCATTGTTATTTAATATCTATGTGAAACCATTCCAGGACTTGGAATTGGAGTTTCGGTGTTATGCAGACAACACTCAACACTCTGGTTGTCCCTTCTTTGACAACATTGGGCTGTCTTAAACTCTCTCCCAAGTTCAGCATAGCATGCAGAGTAATTGGCTCAGCTGCAACACCTGGAAAACCGAGTTTATGGTGGTACATCCTCGTACCTCTATGACATATATAACTACTTAATACTCTTGTCTTCAGCATGAGTGGAATAGTATTACACAAAGTCAAATCTGTAGGGTTCTATCATGACCCTCTATTAGATTTTTCAAATCAACCAATCTTTGAGTAATACATCATACTATCTGAGACTATTTAAACAAATCCGTTCTACTTATCCGATGATCCTCTAGCTAGTATTGCTCATCCAATAGTTGGCTCCAAGCTTGGCTATTGTAACTCATTATACAAGGGTTCACCTAAAACACTTTATCATAAGTTCCAGGTTCTCTTGAATAATACTGCCAGAAGTGTCCTGAATGTATCTTATCATGAGCACATCACTCCAGCTCTGAGGCACCTGCATTGGTTGCCGGTGTCTGCCAGCATTAGTTTTAAAGTGGCTACTTTGGTGCACAAATGCCTTTATGGAAGGGCACCTTTATATCTGGCAAATAGATTGTCTATTTACTCTTCTGACCAACCTCGCTGGCTGTCTACTGTAAACTTTCTGAATGCTCCAGATGCAGACTCAACTATGCTGGTGGCAGATGTTTCTCTCTGAAAGGGTCCAAAATGTGGAATAATTTACCTTCCATTCGCTAACTTTAGAAAAGCATGTCTGTCATGTTAACTCTCTGTGTTTTGTGTGTGTAGTTTCTATATTCTGTTTGCTAGCACTCTCATGCCCTAGGGTTTGAGCGCTTTATAAATATACAAATACAAGGCTGCCCAAATCAGGGATCAAAAGTAACTCTGAATACTTGTGCAAACTTGGAATGCCTTTTCACTTTTAATACTACATTTCACTTGCAGATTTGCATATTATCAATATGTGTCCCTGTGGTACAACAGAAGCAGGAGTTGGACACAAAGGTGGCATTTTGGCTATAGACGTTTAACCACAAAACAACGCACACCTTTCCCTAGCTCCACCAGGAAATCCCTAAAGTAAAGATCATTGGGAGTTTATTGTCGGTTGTCAGGAGGAATGTCCAACCAAAATAACCATCCTCTGTCCCAAAATGCTCTTCTGTCACTATCACTAAATGAAAGAGTAACTAGGAAAGAAAGGTTAGGAGGATGACCCCCCTCCTACTGAAATAGTGCACCACAATCATGTCACAAATAACTAAAGAATAGTTAATGTTCAAATAAATGACCAGGAGAATGATTCCCCTCTGCTGGTTTATCAAGTTTCAATTCTGATGGCAGTCTCCAAGGCACTGATGCTAATTCAACATAAACAACACTCTTCTGGTCTTGAACCTCCTTGCAGGCTTCACTCTATTTTCTGTTGTTTTAGTGTCTGATTTACCAACCAGGAGAATTACTTGTCACAGCGACGCGATGCTCGCCTTGGCATCGGTGGAAAGAGACCTCTGTTATTCCATCACGTTACAACGGCGTCTGGATGGCCTGTCTAGTTTATTTCCAAGATGGCGCACACCATCTGCTTTGCTTTTATTCAGTGCAGACTGACGGCGCTCCTCTGGATCTCCGTCTTTGGGTTCTGTACTCTGTCTTTCTTGTGTTTTTCCTTCCTCTGCTTTCCTGCTCCGTTCCCACTGCTGCTTTCCCTATGATTCTTCTGAAACTATTGTGCTACATGCCTGATCCATCATCCGAGCAAACAGCTTTCAGAAAGACTGTATCTTCTGTTAGGCCCTAAATTTTGCTCCGGGGGGGCCCCGGCCAAAAATGTTTGAAGACCACTGTGTTAGGGGGATACGGTGGCGGCAGGTTAGTTCCGTCCTTACCTCTTCAAAGAAAAGCTCTGTAACAACAACAAAGCTCTCGGGCAATCTCTGCGGATGCCGCCCAAAGAGACAGCACTGAGTTCTACATATTAGATGACTCCCTTCTCCTGAGTCAATGTAGGCGTTCTTCAAGATGAAACAATGCTTGAATTCCTTCCAAACTCCTTTTATAGTGAACTTAAACTCCTCCTTTTCCTGGTATCTGCCCCACTGAGGAGATTTAGTTACTTTACCTTTTAGGAACTTGAATGTCTACTAGGCCTCATGTACACTTCTCCCTGGTGACTCTTAGTGGTAATTCTTAAACCAGAGAGGCCAATCCAACTGCTTCTTATGACTCTCTTATATCACACTCCTGATGATGATGGGAATCACTCCAAGGTTGCATGACATATAGGTTTCTATTATTACAGCCTCTCTCAGGATGGGGATCACTCCTGTGGCTTCTCACACTGGTTTTAAATTCACCACCCTCTTTGAGATAAGGGCGATCTTTCTTATCCATATTCCCACTTGTGGCACTTTGATGGTAATCAAAGGGACAAGGGAGATTACTCCTGAGACTTTCCAGCCTTATAGGGTTTAGGTATGTATCACTGGGACGAGCAGGATTACTCCTGAGAGTTTCCAGAACTAGAGTGTTTATGTATTTATCAGAGACAAGGGAGATTACTCCGCAGACACTCTCCCTTTTCCGTAGCTTTAACTTGACTACTGGGATGAGGAAGATCACTTTGGATGCTGCTCTTGGTCAACCCCACTCCCTTACCGGGTCTCCCCTGTTCCCCGTTACCAGTATTTGTATTGGGACCCGTCTTTGGTTCTTCCAGGGTTAGTGGATTACCGTGCCAGTCTCTGTGACTGCTTTCCTTGCTTTGTCGCATCCTACAGTGACTCTGCGGGCCCCTCTGCAGCTAAACGGTAGCAGCGCTGTTCTTGGACCTGCCGGTCCACCTCCGCAAAATTGTGCCACCGTTGTCAAACTTCAGTCTTCCTGGTATGCCCTAGCTCAGTCGGTCTGCTGCGGACTCACTCGTTTACCCCTGGCATCCTCAGCAGTAGTGGCCAGCTTCCCCAGCGTTTCATCTTCTCGCCCATTTCGAATCTCCAAGGCTCTCCAGCCTTCACACCTGGTGCTCCTCTCTTTAGGTAGTTCTTCATTGCTTTGTATACAAATAAGCTGGGCTGTCCCCAGTGTAAGACAACAGTCCTTCCCCTGTTTCATTTGGTCCATCATCATCCTTCTTAGTGGCCTCCTCTTATCAGTACTTAGTGGATGAACACTCGCTATGTTTCCTTGAGTGTTCTTCCTCATCTCAATAGTTTCAGAAAAGACTTGTAAATGTCCTAAACTTGTATTGATTGTATTGTGTTCCACCTCTTAGTATTAGATGGTAAATTACAATACATAACAGTAGTATTTCCATATGGGCATGTAATAAGGTATCAGGTAATATTGACCCCATATATATATGGCCGCCATACATAATGTTGCCGGGAAAAGGTTCTGGAGACATTATATATGGTGATTACATATATGGGGACAAGGGGAGAGGGTTTAAAGGGGTGCCCCTGCTCCTGTTTAAAAAAAAAAGGTTTGGGAGGTTGCAGGGGTGTCCCCTGCATGTTCCATGTAATAATGTCTCTGCAAAAAACAGCAACTTTTTTGCCAGGCGAATTGTTTGTGGGGACATTATCACATGGAACCAGTAATGAGGTTTTAAAGTCTCAGGGATGAGAGGGACATGGCCACCCCCACCGGTTGGCCACGCCAAGGCGTCCTAGCAGTCACCATAGTAGCCCCTTATTAGCATGACAGATGCGTGTTTGCATATGTTCCCCACCTACTGGGTGCAACCTTTGGCTGCAGCAGGTAAGCTGCTCCTTTACAAACCGCAAGGGATACTTTGCTCTCACAGTGTAAATACTTTACACGCACAGTTATTCTAAACCACCTTTGGTTTCTTTACAGCACGTGGAATCAAGCTTTTCACTGATTAGTTTCTTGTTTGAGAAACATATTGATTTTGATCGATCTGGCACACCAATTAAGGTATTTTTTAACATTCTTTCGATCATAACTCTTGAGAAGAACACTCCAGTTATACTGCATACTGACATTGTACCTTGTTTCTGTCTTTTGCATTTTTTGTTTGCATCACAATTGAAAATCCGGTATGTACCTTGTGTTTATTACATTATCCACGTGTTACTACAACAACATTGACATATCTATCAAATTATGCAATTTTCTGTAACTGCATTTTTGTATATTCTGGAGGGCTCCGCCCTGATGAAGGAGTCTTGACTCCGAAATGCATTGGCATTAGAGCGCCTACCTTGATGTGGCAACAATTGGCCTCCCTCACTGTTGAACATTAAATCTTTACTTTTTGCACTAAGGAAATGTCAAGATTCTTTGTTTGAAATTTAACTTCAAATTTAAAAACTTGATTTTGTGAATAACACACAGAACCAATTCATTTAACTTTTTTATTAACTAACAGTAACACCGTTCCCACGCAGTGTTTTCGGGTTTGCAGTGTGATATTCAGTATGATATTCATCCCATTTTCCTACTGAAATTATGTTTGTCTGAACTAAAGATTGAACGTAATGTGTCCTTGTAAGCAATGCCCCAAAACTCCTGGTATCCTATTTGGCTATTGTTAATAAGATCTCTTGCTATTTAGCAGTCTTTTTACACTTTTCAGAATGAATAATAATGACCAACAACATATGCAAATTCAATTAATAAAGTTTATACAATGTAGACTGTCTTGTATAGTCTCCTTAGATGCAGTACAGTGTGAAGTTCTAAAAACCTCAGTAATCTTTACTATTCAGAAGTTGAAGAGTGCCGCCAGATTTGATAGCATTCTCGCATAGTTCTTTGGGATGCTTCTCAGACAGTTTCACAAATACTGTCAAAGTTGTATTCATAAACTATCAGAGATAAAGCTTTGGGAGCAAATATAGAGTAGGTTGCTGGATTTTTTTAAATTACAATGACCGTGAAAATAAACAGAGTGCACTGTGGAAGGGACTGCCTCTTGAAGAAGGATGGGGAATGCTACCACCCCCACAACCTCCTACCAAATCCATGACATGGAAGTCGAAGAAAGCCAGAAAGAACCGCAATCACCCATTCTATTTTGGACGAATCCTCAATAGACCCATGATTGACAAGTATGTCCAGAGGTATCCCCTCAGCCAGCCATACGAACCAAGGAACAAACAGATCCGTCCCTCTGTGCATGAAGAGCCACAGGCCGTGATTAAGGACAGCTTGGACTAAGCACCAAGAAGCCATGTTGCTGACGTCGTTAGAGACCCCACAACATAGCAGCGTTAGACATGAAGCACATGTGCCATCTGCACTTCGGGACTCAAACATGCACTCGAATACATGAATAACATAAGCGTACAGTTCTATAGTTAGTGGACAGATACATATACGTACTGTCATTGCTTTTATTATTTTTGCCATTAGCCAAACGCAGCAAAGCAGAAACTGCAAGAGACAATAGATCCTGAGCAGAGCTTGCAGGTACGTACATGCGAATAACCCTATGGAACTGCAGGAGCACCTATGAGACCTGACAGAGCCAAGTGTGATTAACCTATGGAAATGTAGTATAGCATGGACATTGTAGAAACCGCATTTTAAGGTTTAGGAAAATTATAGCGGGCCTCAGGCCCAAAGCAAGAGACGAGTTGAGCTGATTCAGGCTGGACAGAGAGCAAGATGTGTGAGACAGGACCCGCAGCCAAGGTCAAGAGATACAGATAACATTCCAATCCCTGGACAACAAAGGAACCAGCTGCAGAAAAGACTAATAAACCCTCATAATTCAGAGCTTTACAGCTCAAATTCGTGGTCTCTGAACACGTGACACAGCCGAAGCAGACAATGGACAGCGATCAGCGGTGGGAAAGGAGAGCTGGTCCCAGGCTGCCAGGCACAGACAGCGACAAGTATGCAACAATATGGAACAAGTGTTGCGCGATCAGGAGAGTACTCTCATGAGGTAAGGGGGTACACACAAGTTACAATGCAGATACATAGTTTTTATTACCCTTAAGAGGTCAAAGTAAGATGAGAACCTTTGCGGATCCCATGCTGTGTAGTACTCTAGGGGTGGGTAGCTATAGGCAAGAACCAATGGTAAATCCACAACACTGCAATACGGTTATAGTTAGTAACTTGGGGATGGGACAGGCCAGCCACCAGACATGCGAAGGCCAGTAGAATAACATCTATAATGTCCACTGTAGGTGGTAGAATACTCAACACTCACTCCCTCGGCCCAATAGGTTTTTTGGAGAAGGGCCCATGTTGCGATCTCATGCTGACGACATTGGGTAGTAAAACCGTCCTGCGAGCTGAGGAAGGGTGAGATGTGCATGGATATCCTGTGTTCCAGTGCTGATCCCTGTGAGTTTTGCCTGCAATAAACCACAGTTTGAACTTTCCGCTGACTGAGTCCTCCATTTATCCTGGGGGAGGGAGTTGGGCCATCCAAGTCTGCGGACTTCCAGTGTCCCTCTGGCATACCTGGGAGTCCTCCCCAACAAGTTTGTAGCAGAGGTGATGGTTCGCTGTTCCAATCCGGCACCAGGCCGTCTCCGTCACCGCCTAACTTGAGAGGCTGCAGGACCCTCGCATATTTCGAGAAGACGGGAAAACACGTGCCTCTGTAAAGGCCGTCAGGAGCCCCTTGGAAATCATCCTGCCTGAAGAAAGCGAGTGGTCTGGGCAGAACAGGACGGAGAGATGAGCGCCTTGAGGAGGAGTCGGCAGGTGAACAGCACCAGCAGACCACAGAGTGTATGTTTTGACCAAGTCTAACAGCAACTGTGGGTGTGAGGGAGGGTATTGAGTATTGTGGAGTATTGTTTAGTATCATTGAGTATTGTCACATTATTGTCTTGCATTGTCAAAGTAGTAGGGATAGGAGCATAGCTAGAAGTCCCTTTTTTATGTTTAGGGCACATTCGGTTTTAGAGTTAAACGGTACTGGTGAATAACCTAGACTATTGACCCGAGGGCACAGATGACAGAGATACGTAAATAGTGGTATTCCTGTGGGTTGGGCATTTTAGCTTGGGTCGTAGATGGCAGTGTCCCCGTAAGAGTTAGCAAGGGAGCTGGCCAAGAAAGCGAAAGGTGAGAGGATTGGTTAAGTCTCCTGGAGGGAGACGTTTGCAGTTTGACCGCAAGAGAATATTAGTATACTCTGCCTGGAGGCAGGAAGACAGCTGTGGGATTTTTGTGTGGTTTGGGAGTAACGAGCTATTACAGTGTGCGTGTTGTATTCGATTTTTCTGCATTACCTTGGTTAGTTTGGTGACATCACCCGTAAGTTTACAGATAGGACAGACGGTGAGGAGCTTGTATTGGAAACTTGAGATTGCCAGACAAGGGGAACCAGCAGCGGTGCACGGAAGGTGTATGCGCAAGATTCTGTGTGTGCCTGAAGAGGCAGTGAGAGTAAGGGAGGGGTGGTGCGCGGAGCTCACCTGATAAATTGTGGAGCCAGAGAGACTCGTAGAAACTGATAAGTATTGCCATTATATTGTACCTTCCTCCCTTGAAAGTGGACTATCGCAACCCTTGACATGAGGTCAGGTAAAGGTACTGAATATGTATGATGGGGAAATGCGGGGGGATACACCCCTTCAGCACTTGTGTAAGACACACCCGCCTTACAGAGAAATGATTTGCAAGTATAACATAGAGTGGTCCAAAAGTACACAGGGGAAGTTAACTAAACCTTGCCCACCTTGTGGAATTTTCTCCAAAGAAGTACATCAATCACTACTGACACACATACAGGGTACTTATAAGGGGAAGAAGTTAACAAAACTCATAGCTAGATTCAAATTGTGGAGCATGTTTCAGGAGGGCGAGGGGGATGCCGTGAGGCATCAGTGGATGCTGAGGTGAAGGAGCCAGGAACTCATCGCTGCGCACCTCCCCATGTTCCTCCAAGTGTAACATCTGATGGCACAGATGATGAGCAAGGGATGTACCCAATGCAAGAATTAAGGGCAGCAGAGGTGTATTCATTTCCAACATATAAGCCGCCACCATACACTAAGGAGGAAAAGCTGATATGCACACGACAGCAGGCCATCAAGCGAGAGGCAACCAGCGATGCGCAGGAGCGCGCAAAGGTGGGGCTGGGGGGGAATACCTACAAATGAGTGGATAGGAGGGCAGATACTACTGAAGCTGCAGGGGAAAACTGATGGGGAGGCCGAAGGGGTGACTAAGGCAATGGAGGGTCTGAAGAGAAGCAGCGAAGCAACAGACTGGGCAGAGATAATGGATGAGAAGGACAGGAAAGAGAAGGCACTAGAGGAGAAACTCAAGAGGGAGGAGAAGAGAGAAGCTGGAGAGGGAGGATAGGGAACAAAGGAAGGATGAAGAGAAGGAGCGTATAGAAAGTGAGAGGGAGGAGAAGATCATAAAGACTGCATATGGAAACTAAGGCACAATAACCATACACTATAGTGACACGTAAAACACGAGGTTCGATTTCCAAACAAGTCTGGTTTATTTCAAAGTACTCTGAGTCGGTCGACTAGGTCTTAACGCCTCACGACGTGTGTGCCCAGACCTTGTGAGATGCGAGAGAGTGATCAATGCTCAAGCAACAATATATTTACATTACATATAATCTTTATGAAGGCAATTCGATCCGCTACAAACATGTCATTCAGGCTAGGATTCGGTGATTGACAATCATGACAATTATGACATGTTATGACGAGTCTTCATTCAGTCTAAACATAGTTATTCTAGCAATAGCAGCAGAGACAGCTTTCTGTTATGGGGAACATAGAGCTCTTAGCTCGGCAATGATATCATGTTCTTAGCAGAGAAACGTTCCTTAGTACGTTATCTGTGTGTCTCGGTTCATGAGCTAATGGTCAGACAGTTCTGAAGCAGAAAATACCACTCTCCGCGAAGGAGCACCGTTACGCGAATAGAATTCATAGTTTAACTGCCTTTTACTATAGCGTTTGCAAGACAGGCAGGCACCTGGACTACTGATTAGATGCGGCTTCTGCTCGGCTTCAAGGACTTAGTGAGAGAGAAAAACAATGTATTTCTGCATAGTTTATCATTCCTGTCCGTGTTAGTATTTCAGCATTCAGGCCGGGCCTCGCACTGTGTGTGAGTTTAAAGCATATAATACATTTGCAAAGCGTTTTGACAGAAAAGAAAAAAGCAAATGGCCGACATTTCACAAAATGGACACCCTCTGGTTACAATAACGATTCTAGGATTGCGATGTTTGTCACATGATGCGATTGGTTTCTGGCCAACATACTATACATACTATAGGGTTGTTTCTTGTCTAACAGAGACCTCAAGGAAAGGAAGAGAGCTGAGCAAGAGCAGCGATATAGAAAGACAAGGGAAGTGGAAGAGATGGAAAGGAGAAGAGGAGTAGCAGAGTCGGAAAAACGCAAGTTAGCTGAGTGGGAACAGAGGAAATTACAGCTGGATAGGATGGCAAGGGAGCGAGCGCGCAGAGAGGGGTACGAGCAAGCAATAAGAGCAGTAAGGACACAAGAAGCCCTAGGCAGGGGAGGAGACAGACTCAAGGAGGACAGATGGACAGAACCAGATAGCACAAGCTCACGAGGCAGGAGCACAATAGACAAGGAAGGATCAGGCCTTGGGTCTTGGAGAGGAGGAAGCAGGTGCGATTTAAGGGACATCGATCTCAGCACAAGGCCTAACACAGACTTAACATCGAGGAGGCTGAGTTTTGTGTTCGATTTTTGTAGTAACATTGACACAGAGTCTGATAATGAGGACAAGTACAGTGGGGACGAGAGGGGGTTGCAGCCCGTACCCCAGTCGACGGGGATGGGGACAAACAAGTGGAGGGCATGGGAGTTTAGGACGCACACACAAGTAGAAGGAGGGGGCATCGTGAATGAGCAGACACAACTGGGAAACGACTCGCACAACCTAAATGACACCACTACATATATTGATAGGTTTAGAGACCTCTCAGGATGAAGGAAAGGGGAGACAGCAATGGCTTGTTGGAGGGATGGTTGACAAGGAGGAATGATGACAGCAGGAGATTACCCATATGAGAGCCAATAGATGTGTATGCAGGCATCGAGAGCGAGAGAGGGGACCGACAAGTGAGACTGATTTGAAGGATGCATGAGGAGGAGGCAGTGTTCACACAGATGCCCTTACTAGAGAGAGGAGGGTTGCGACCTCAGTATGCACCATGGAAGTACACTGACAAGGAAAATGTGAAGTGTACGCTACCATCGTTGAGCCTAGGGGATGGGAGTGGATCTATGAGATGGAGAAGATGACAGTAGGACAAAGATTAGTCATGGGTGACATAAAGGGACTATTAGTGTTGATTCAAGGAGATGCAGCTGATGACATATGGAAAAGGGCAGGGGTCCCGGGGGTGATAACACAAAACACAGCACATGGCAGTTCACTTTTTGCAAACTGCAGGGCAGCAGTATGGCAGGCACTGAGGACACAATACCCAGACACGTCAGACATTGGGTCGATTACGTAACGGAAGATAAGAGAAGATGAAGACCCTGTGCAGTACATTCAGGAGATTCAAGAGCTTTGACGCCTTGAAACTCGAGAGCCATGGGACAAAACAGTAGCAAAATATTATCACATACTAGTACAGGGGTTACCAGAACCTGTTGAGAAGAGTTTAAGGAAGTTGGTGGGGATGGAGGCGAAGGGGTGGCTCGAAATACAACTCACAATAGTTTACCATTGTAGGTTATGGCAGGAGAAGATTAAGAGGAAGGCAGTGGACTGGAATATAGATGAAGCAAAACTAGTGCAGAGGAAGATATCAAAGTGCGCAATGGAGGGGGTGGTCATCACCTGCCCCACCCCACCCCACAGGCACAGCAGCCGCAGCAGCAGCCGCAACCAAAGCAGTTTGCACCGCCCATAGGGGGACGGTTCATGGGGCCGGGTGGACCACAGCAAGGGTTCAGAGGAAGGGGGGAGCCAACAGAGAGGGTGTGGCTTTGGACCGCAGGTGCATTACAATCATGAGGGTTTTCCAGGGGGGTTTTGAGGGTATGGCCAACAGATGCAGCAGAACCCAGGGGATTTTTCAGGGGGGTTCCAAGGGCAAGGGAGGGAGCACCACATTGTTGGGCCTGTGGGCAGTCAGGACACATCTCAAGAGTATGTAGGTACATGGGGATGCAGCAGAATTGGGGAGGGCAGGGCCAGCGTCCCTATTAGGTGGACCAGGACGATTACTATGCACAGGACCAGCAACAGCAAGGACAGGAGCAGGGCACATATCAACAGGTGCCACAAGCACAAGTAAAAGCCTCACAAGCACAGATGACAGCACCAGTACCACAGTATGCACAAATGGCACAGATTCGAGGGACCACACAGCAATTAGCACAGATACAGAACAATAATGCACCAACACACATAGACACAGGGGCGGCAGTTCCCATCAGGCATTTGGGAGGAGTTACCATGGTAGGGAACAACCCCTTTACAGGGAATGGGGTGTCCCTGTACCCTCAATAGGAAATCCCACAGATAAACTTGATGTGTCCCATCCTGTCGATCACACCCAACCCTGTAGAGGAACCTCGCATAGTGGTGGCGATAGGTGACAAAACGTTTTCCTTTCTTGTTGACACAGGGGCGACTAGGTCCTGCATTAGGGAAGGAGCATTTACATTATCAGGCGATGCCATGAACAACCAAGGATTCTCTGGGGCTCTGGAAGTGGTTCCTTATAGAGAGAATATCTCACTTTCTATAGGAGATCATGATCTATCTCTGCCTTTGCTTTACTTTCGACAGACACCTGTGAACCTACTGGGATGGGACATTATGAGCAGATTAAACATGACCATCTCATTCACAGACAAGGGAATAGTGTCCTCTACACCAGGAATACACATGCACAATGTAAGACAGATTGTCCAAGCGTATTGTGAATGCAAGGTACAGAGGGGGGTGCCAGTGGACCCATAAATGTTCCAGTATGGAACTGACACTGCCATTGCATGGCTTCCAGGAATTGCAGGGAAAATGTGGCGAGTTCCAAGCCAGTATATATTCAGGCAAGAGCTTCCAATGGACGAGGCAGAGGGAACCATGGTGCCAATAGAAATAGAGGCAGTGGTTTCAGTACATAGGATGGATGACAAAGGACGGGCATGGAGACCAGTGATCGCAGTGGCAGAAGGATGCAGGTTGACCACAGTGAAAGATGAAGAGCTTGTCAGGGAAGAGAGGCTAGAGATAGAGATGGTGTTCGAAATGAGTGTGACTTATTGGCTACAAATACACTACAGGGAAGTACAACAGAGGGTAGCAATGGCGCTGGAAGTGCCACCCCCATTCTGGGAGGAGGATATAGCCAGGTTACCCAGCACCCTATGGACCCCAAGCCCCTATGACGTGGGCCACATAAACCATCAGAGTCCCCATGTAACACTGTGATGTACCCAGTACGCAAGGCGAAGGGATCGTCATGGCATTTCATACCAGATTTAAGTCCTCTTAACCATATTGTAGAAGCAGATCATCCTTTAGGTGCAAATCAAGGGACAATTTTGTGCAGCATTCTGGCAGAAGCTGCCTGTTTCATGTTCATTGATTTGAAGAAAGCCTTTTTTCTCAGTACCATTACACCCAGACTCACAGGATTTTACCAACTTTATGTATAGAAACCAGAAGTGGAAACATACTCGTTTACCACAAGGGTACTGCGAGTCACCACCTATCTTTAACAAAGTGATACAGATGGACCTGAGCAACATACATATGGAAAGCACAATTTTGCAATATGTGGATGACATTTTGGTTTGCAGCACGACAGAAGATCAGTGTAGGAAGGACTTAGTACACATGCTGACTGTGTTAGCTGACAAGGGATACAAAGTGGACAAAGCCAAGTTACAATACTGTCATAAAGATGTGCTATACTTTGGACAGACGATATCCCAAAATGGCAGACATATCACCCCAGAGAGAGCAGAGACAATACGCAAGACACCACAGCCCATAATAGTAAGGGAAAAGCAACAGTTCTTGGGGTTATGCAATTACTGCAGAGCATGGGTCATCAACTACAGCACATCCACAAGGTCACTCCTGGGCGCTCTGAAGGAAGCACAGAAAGGAAACAAGACACTGACATGGACCTCTGAGATGACTGAGGCATTTGAGGAACTGAAGGAAGCAATAAGCACAGCACCAGTGCTAGGGATCCCAGACTACAAAAAGGAATTCTTCCTGTTTTCACACACTGACGGTGTAGTGATGAAGGCAGTACTGACACAAAAGACGAGCATGGGCCACAAGCCAATAGCTTAGTACAGTGGGAAACTTCACCCAGTAATGAGAGGACACTATCAGTGTGAACAAGCTTTGGCAGCTGCCGCAGCAGCAATAACCATGGGGTGCACCACCACTCTTTACGTGGATCACTTCCTCTTTGCAATACTGCAGAAGCCAAAGAGCACTCTGGCAACACAAAGAGCATCAGGGTATGAGGTGATACTGTCAAATGTAGGCCTGAAGATAGTGAGATGAAGGATTGTCAACCAAGCAACATTTCTAGTAGACGTTCTACAGACAGGAGACTATGCACACGACAGTACAGCAAACATAGAGATGTTCAATGGCACTCGCAAACTAGAGGAGGATGCACTTGAGGGGGGAGACATGCTCTACATTGACAGGTCATCAACAATTGACCAGACAGATGGGGGTCAGGCATACTGGGACTACAGTGGTGAGACTAAAGGAAGATGGGACAGGTGAAGTGGTAGCCAGTGTGCGACTGCCATCCCATTATTCAGCACAAGCAGCAGAACTAGTGGCCCTAATACTAGCACTGGAAAAAAGCATTGAGAAGGAAGTGACAATCTATTCTGACTCCGCCTATTTGACATCCACAGGACACTCTGGACTATCACGATGGCTCAGGAGAGGGTTCAGAAGGGCAGACAGGACTCCAGCACAGTATGCACTTGTACTGGGAAGAATTATCAAAGTAATTGCTTATCAAACACAGGTAGCAGTAGTGAAGTGCCAAGCACAAACACAGGGGGAAGATCCCATCTCAAGAGGAAATGAAGCACCACAAGTCTCTGAGTTTAAAAACCCTTTGAGTGTGGGGAACATCGTCCTCAGAAAATATGTGAGGCGCTGGAATGCACCCAGGTTCACAGGCCCACATGTAGTGGAGAAAGTGGCTGACTGTGCTGTCAAACTGGAAGGAAAAACGGTTGGGACCTACTTGGCAGACATCAAGCCCTACAAAGCAGTGGCCTCACCTGGCAACAAGGTCGCCTTGACTGACAGGGCCAACGTTCAGCACTGAGGAGAGCTACAAGTGCATTCTTAACTTACATGACTGAGAGGAGGACATCCAATGGTCACGCGCTCATGAGCAGAAGAAGTAGAGACTGCAATACTTGTGGACATCGATTAGAGTACACTGTCTGTTTGTTATTTTTCTTTTCCGCACTCAATCTACGCGAAAGCCGATGTTGATGATTGTCCCAGTTGCCCTCTGCCCATTACCCAGATAATTCCTCAAACCAATTTGTCCATTCTGTGAGGAGACCCAGCCAATTGCAAGCCTGATACCCTGGAGTATACTATCTTGCCTTTATAGAGTATTTGGCCCAAACGTACCCCCAGCTTCAGCACAGTGATCCCCCAGTACTTGCCACACTAAGATACCCATCAGTAAGGACATTGTGGGAAGAAGTGTTTGCCTTTGCCATCAGTGATTATTTGGTCCGCGGGGCTTAAGAAGTACTTACACAACTAACAAAATAATGCATTTCTTTGCGCATTTCAGGCGAGCAACTATATCTTCAAGCTGCAAGGATCAAGCAGCGTAAGTGAAAATGAGGGTAACAATAAAGAACATTATTATTATGTTGTGTCTATTATTTCCAAGTGGGTTGATGGGGTTCATATTTTGGCAAATATACCTTGTTGCCAGTGCTACCGCTGTAACCTCTACTAGCATTCCCCCAACCCGAGCAGTTGGAATGACCATGTCAGGTGGACAGGAGAATACTGCTGACAAGGTAAGGAGAGGTAAGTGTAGTGTTGATACAGACATGGAAGGAGTTGACATGTATCTCACCGACACTGCTCGAGTGTCTAATAAAATGTGGTAAACACACATGACAAAAGTAGGTAAGGAAACCACCAGGGAGAGCTGGTATGTCTGCTCCTTAATCCGCTAAGCGATGAGTGCATCCAGACCGTTCATAGCAACTGAAATACCCACAGCAATAGCCCAATGCCTAATGTATCTTTCAATGGTGCAAACACGATAAACATTTCAAGGAAAGACAGCCACACTGAGATGGATGTCTAAAGCAATGATCCCATATGGAGATAATTACATAAAGACATTAGACAAGATTAACAATTTTTGGCAGCTAGATGAAGCTATACAGTACGTAACTGATGGACCTGACAAGGGAGAAACAAACACTATCACTTTGAAGGAACTACCATGTCCCTGGACAAGAGTGAGGGAGACAGGAGGAGAGCCTGGTTGTTGGGAAAGACCCAGATACTGGTGTATGGACAAGTATAAACCAAGGATGGATGTCAGGACGGAGTGGTGGAAAGCTAAGCACTGGCACTAGTACAATCACCAGCACCAATCATCCATCTGCCAACAATGAAGATAACGTAACCCTATAAGATGCAGTAGCACAACTGGCACAGATGCATGCCAAGATGGCAGATAAAGCCAGGGGGACAGGAAAGGACCAGAGCTGGATAGCGTAAATATGTTCATGGATACCATCATGGCTGTCAGATGGACTAAAGGTGATAATGGGAGCCATCGTTCTGGCAGCAACATCAATGTGTGGGATATAAATCTGCATGGCCATGTGCAAGAAGACGGTGGAGGAAGCTAGCAGGATGCAGATCCCGATGGATGTGAACATAGGAGGAGCAAAGGATGAGATTGTGGCAGAGAGGTTCAAGATAAGAGAAAGAATTACACAATGCGACCTGTTCCCAACTACCTCTATGAAATTGGACAACTCATTTGATGCAAATTACTATGAAGGAAAGTGGGTTTGGTGTAACCCCGAAGGAGTGTGCTGTTACAAATGACTCGGTCGCTCGATTACCACACAAACTACTATGGACACCTCGGAGGAATAACAAACATATGGCAGCCAAGAGCAAAAGGTCTGTTATATAAGGATGTGGTCGAAAGGTCGACCAGTGGGGGGATTGAAGAGGTTTGGGGAAGCTTACCAGCCCCTCCCGCTCCTACCAAAGGTATGACATGGAAGAAAGCCAGAAAGCACTACAATCACCCATTCTATTTTGACAAAGGAACATACAGATCGGTCCCTGTGTGGATGAAGAGCCACAGGCTGTGATTAAGGAACCTGTAGGGACAGCTTGGACTAAGCACCAGGAAGCCATGTTGCTGACATCATTAGAGGCACCACAACATAGCAGCGTTAGACATGAATCACACATGCCATCAGCAAATCGAGACACAAACATGCACTTGAATACATGAAGAACACGAGTGTACAGTTCTATAGTTAGAGGACAGATACATATACATACTGTCATTGCTTTAATTATTTTTACCATCAGCTAAACGCAGTAACGCTGAAACCGCAAGAGACAAGAGTTCCTGAACAGAGCTTTCAGATGCGTACACGCAAATAACCCTATGGAACTGCAGGAGCACATATTGGACCTGACAGAGCCAAGTGTGAGTAACCTATGGAAATGTAGTATAGCATGGACATTGTAGAAACCGCATTATAAGGTTTAAGGTTTAGGAAAATTACAGCAGGACCCAGAGCAAGAGACGAGGAGCTGAGCGATTCAGGCTGGACAGAGAGCAACACATGCGAGACAGGACCCACAGCCAAGGTCAAGAGATACAGATAACATTCCAATCCCCAGACGACAAAGGGACCAGCTGCAGAAAAGACTAATAAATCCTCATAATTTAGAGCTGCATTCGTGGTATCTGAACATGTGACGTGGCCGAAGCAGACATTGGACAGCGATCAACAGTAGGAAAGGAGAGCTGCTCCCAGGCCACCGAGCACAGGCAGCGACAAGTATGCAACAATATGCAACAAGTGTTGTGCCGATCAGGAGAGCACTCTCATGAGCTAAGGTGGTACACACAAGTTACAATGCATATACATAGTCGTTCTTATTACCTTGAACAGGTACACAGTGAGCTGAGAACCTTTGCGGATCCCAGGCCTGGGGACGTCAGCTGTAGCCATTCACAGTTTAGTACTCTAGGGGTAGGTAGCAACGGGCAAGAATCAATGGAAAGTCCACAACACTGCAACACTGTTATAGTTAGTAACTTGGGGATAGGACAGGACAGCCACCTGACATATGAGGGTCAGTAGAATAACATCTATAATGGCCACTATAGATGGTAGAATACTCAATACCCAATCCTTTGGTCTGGAGAAGGGCCCAGGTTGTGACGTCATGCTGACGGCGCTGGGTAGTAAAACCGGCCTGCGAGCTGAGGAAGAGCGAGATGTGCATGGATATTTTGTGTTCCTGTGCTGATCCCTGTAGATTTTGCCTGTAATAAACCAGTTTGAACTTGCCGTTGACTGAGTCCTCTGTGTATCCTGGGGGGAGGGAGATGGGCCCTCCAAGTCCGCTGACTTCCAGTGTCACTCTGGCATACCTGGGGGAACCACCCAACACTCTGGGCCCTGGTTTTCACTACATTGTATCCCTGAAAGGAAAGACCAACATCTAAAACAAAAGGTTTTCAGGAGACTCCCAAAACACAGCTGACTAGTTACAATCTGCAGAGACCGTAAACTTTTTTTTTCCCTTTGTTGGAGGCCTCAAAATGTTTGCCTCCTCAATAAAACAGGCTACTTTTGATCGATGACGACCAGGGACAAACCAAGCAAGAACAGTGGTAGACATAACTAGGCACTTTGTTCACAAGTAAAATGCTCAAAGTATAAAATTAAACCGAAGACATAAAACTGTTTTTTAATTTACAGATATTGGCAATCGAAGACATGTTAACAGACAACCACAATCATCCATTACCAGAGTACTTTATCCAAGCTTTAGAGTACAATATGACAAATCAACATTTAGATCAAACCATTGGTTCACGTATATGTCTATCTTGACTACGTTTAATGGGCTCTCTGCTATTCTATTATGGTATGGGGAGGGCTTTGGTTTTAATGGCTCGCAGGCCCGGGTTCAGAGCCATTAATGTGAAAGGCAGCTCTGCACCCCACCCTTGGGAGTCCCCTGCACGTGCACGTCCGATTGCTACAAGGTCTAGTCGGACCATGACTGTATTTTACTGTTTTGTCATTGTTATTTTCCCATGTTCCCTTCCCATTTAGCCTTGTGGTGCTTTGAAACACTATTCAGTTATTTAAATGCCTAACAAATGCTCATTAAATAAAATAAATAAAGCCCACCCCAAAACGGAATGCATAACATTAGCAGTACCTCGGACTAGAGACAATGGTGTTAATAGTTTTTTTCGGCAGGTCTTGTATGGTAAAAGGGCAATACATGCAACTTCCGCATACCGAATTCCCATAGAACAAAAACTAAACTATAATGTGGCTGCCTGAAAATTAGTAACGTATCATTGGGCCTCAACCTGCTGGTGCTGCCGGCGGGTGGCCACCAACCCCGTAACGCTGATTCTGCTGCCTGATATCCCAGGATCCACTGGGATATCACAAGTGGCAGTGGAACGTTAAATCCCCATTCCCATGGAGTCTCATTCGACTCCATAGGAATGGGGACACTGAAGCACTGGCACTGTTGCTAACGGTGCCGGTACTTCTGTGAGAGAGATGTCGTAGGGGCCTGAGGACCCAGCAGGTCAGCACTGGCAGGGGATCCGTGGCCCCTATCAGCATTGATGATGATGATAGGTTATTTATAACACGCTTAATACCCAGAGGTTTCTAAGTGCGGACCCTAGGATCAAATCTGTGTTGCTCCGCGTCGTCTTGCTTCCAAGGCTAGCACGTTGCCCCTGAGCTATCCTCCCGAGGCAATCGAAGACATGATAACAGGCAACCCCAATCATCCATTACCAAAGTACAGTACGTCAAATCAACATTTAGATCAATCCATTGGTTCACGTATATGTCTATCTTTACTACGTTTAATGGGTTCTCTGCTATTCTATTATAGGATGGAGAGGGCTTGGGTTTTAATGGCTCGCAGACCCCGGTTCAGAGCCATTAATGTGAAAGGCAGCTCTGTATCCCACTCATAGTATGGCGGTCCGGAAAGGGTGCCGGTACGTTGCTACCAGCCATACTTGGAATGAGGCCCATTGTCTATTTACACACTTCCAGGGCAGAGAAGTGAGCGGAGGCAGGGATGTGATGTGGGCCTGAAAGGAGGATGAGTTGAACGGGTAAGAGGTGACACAGGGGAGGGGAGGAGGTGCGGTATAGAATTAAGGGGAAGGGGATGCGATGGAAGGTGGGGAGCAGGCCAGCGTGCACCGTCACTGTAAGAAAATGGTGGCCAGGGGGAGAGGAGCAGGAGGTCTGGCTAGAACATGGGTGTGCACAAGGAGATTAAGCTGTGTTCAGACCGCTGATTGGTCAGAGCCTCTCGCCCATGTGTTAAAATATAAATTCCATTGCAAAAATAATGTAGTACAGTTGCAACACTGAAGCGACATCCTGTCAGGTGCTTATCCACTGGAGGTGGGTAAGGTTGCATCCCGACGTGGCTCAGTATCTTGAAGTTCTATGTTCTATGCAGTGGACACAGTTTACCGATATAATACATTTATATAATTTCGCGCCACAACACTTACTCATTTTGTGTTCCTTTTTGCCCGCAGAACTGTCCATAGCTGTCAGTAGGGTAAACAACTTTTCTGGGATCCCCGTGCACCCAAGCTATCAAAAAAGAGATAAACGCCATTAAACAATTACAAACATCACGGCAACAAAGGACACACCAACTTTTCATTTCAGACGATGCCACTTTTACAGTTGTCAACAGCTGCCATTGATTTTGGCTTTTATTTAAAAAAAATCTTAATTAAATGCCAAACCAAGTCTGGATGAATAACGTGCACTTTATCATTCTTTATGGGAAAGGTCTGAATTGATGGCAGGAAATGACATAATGTGGATATAAAGTAAGTGTTTCTGAAGTAGTTTCAAGAATAGAGAACACTTCAGACATGAAACCAGTGAAATGAAGGTTAATTAAGCATGAATTATGTAAATTAAATACCGATTATATAAAAATGCTCTGTGGATTTCTTTATAGCTAATCAGTAGCATTGAGGGGAAGTTTTTAAAATTGTTTCAATCATTAACGTGCTGGTTATTCTGTCACTGAAGGCACTGTATGAATCCAAGAGAAGTTAGGAATCCTTCAGGAAACAACTTAAGACATGGCTTTTCAACTGACTCTTCCTCCACCTGCCATGACACTGCGCTGAATCCTTTATCCTGCCACAACGCCCTGATGTTGCACCTTGACATTTCATTGATACTTGCTACTCACATGTTTATCAACAGTACATCATGTGACTGGCGCCCAGTTGCCAGCGGACTCAGGCGCACTTTACAAATGCAAAAATGCATAAATAAAGCGGGCACAGGGTTTGTTAAACTATAAGCATATTATGCTGCTGCACCCTTCAATGGTCACAAAGCCAGAAACTGTTGTCCAATGAAATTATTTATCAGGATAAACCAGTGCACCATCACAGTGCAGATGTCTTCAGCTAAGGAGCCAGAGGGCCGAGGTCAAGTTCCATGGTCACACATCTGTTGCAATCTCTGGTGACACATGGTAGCATCACTACTCACATAAATATTAGGAAAATTGCACCATCAAATCTCAGGCCACTGCTGGAATTTTGCGTTTTTATACAACCAATAGAAACAATTTTCAAAGTTTACAAGACCAATGCAGTCCACATTGTATCCGTTGGAGACAACGAGCCTCATTACAATTTTGGCGGTAGCCTTGCCGGTAAAACCGGCAGGCTGCCGCCAAACTTGCAAATTATTCCGGCACCCGCAAAAGGGCAATTACCGGGTCATAACGGCCTGCCGGACCCGGTAAATGCCCATTCGCGGGTGCCGGAATAAAATTATCCCCATTCTTATTTGAGCCCCATAGGAGATGATTAAGAAGAAGGCAGAGGACAGGAATATAGATGAAGCAAAACTAGTGCAGAGGAAACTATCGAAGTGCGCAATGGAGGGGGCGGTCATCACCCGCCCCACCCCACAGGCACAGCAGCCGCAGCAGCAGCGGCAACCAAAGCAGTTTGTACCGCCCAGGGCTCAATGGGAATGGGGAGGTTGGATGCACCGGCACCATTCTTGAATGGTGCTGGTGCATCCGACATGCTTTGCTCACAGGTGCCGGTACGCCCACATGGTCAGACCTGGCGGGCAGGAAGGCACCCGTGAGCAGAACTGAAGATTGAGCTGGGAGATGGCCAGTTTTTCAAGGAGTTTGCCCAGAAAAGGAGTGATGGAGATTGGACCGGTTAGCCGGGCAGGAAGGGGCGGCAGAGGATTTCATAAGAAGAGGGTGCACAAGGGAGTGCACAAGGGGGGAGGGAAGACTCCAGTGGCGAAGGAGTGGTTGCAGAAATCAGCCAGAGCAGGGTATCTTGCACATTGAATGAGTGATTGAATAAAGAGATTGCTCTTGAGAAAAAAAAAAATCATTCAATTGTTGCAATAGAATATTAGGTCCCAAATCATCATTTTGTAAGTATTTTTGATTGGAGGTATGCTTCTCCCCACTCTCCCCCAACACTTGATACACTGTAGGAACAAAAGCAAGAGAGAGATTTCAAGGTATATAAACATACTGGCAGGTGTACCCGTGCTTTGCACGGTAATTCCTACTTCAGTCCTAGTTTGAAGTGTATTTAATGAACTAAACCAATGCTTCAGTGTAGACAACATTGCTAGTCTTTCCTGTAGGAGCTAGTCTTAATAAATTGTCTCGGTTTCCAACTCTGGACCAAGCCACATAAAACTGACCATGAGAAAAGCATGAATCCTGTAAATCAATTCCAGCTACTCTGAGTCAGAGCGTTGAGCTTGCGCAGCAACATTATTGGTGTCCCGATCTATAGCCAAGGAAGCAGCAACATCAACATCAGTGCCGTACACGTAGGTCTGAAGCGTGTAAGCTTCGTACTTTTGAGACGGCATACATTAATCAACTTCCGTGGGAAATGATGCTCCTGTAATTATCATGAGAGATTTGCCAAAGTGTGATGGACAACGTCATTGCAGACACTATTGAAGAGACATGCACTGTTTCCTGTCACCCACATTACTACAAAAACACTGTTTTGTGTCACCTGCATGACTTCAAAAGTGAGTGCCGCTAATGTCAGCTAGAATGCTGATAGCGGAGAAAGTTTGGAACAATGAACTGCAGAAGTTTTCATGAACTGCTGAACTTTAGGAACAATTAACCTAGAACTATGTCGCAGAGCGCCATATGGCAGGGGTAAGCATTGCAGACTGGTTAAAATTAAACTACTGGCATGCCAAATTTCAGGTTTGTAGCATGTTGGGAAGTATGCTAAACATTTCGAACAGGCACACACACACACATCCAAGCATTGCAGAAAACTTAGAAAAATTTACATTGTATATGTTTTACATTGTCTACTCCATGGAACCTACCCACATGGCAAGTTGTAGGTTTGTAGCATGTTGGAAAGTATGCTGAACATTTCGAACAGACAAACACACACACACACACACACACACACACATATCCAATAAAACCTTCCATAAAACATATTGGGCATGATTCATGATTCACAAACAGTAAGATAGCTCAGCAGGTTGGATGCTTGTTGCTGAAATCTGCGTCTGATCTCAAGATCACAGGTGCAAATCCTGGCAAGGTCGACTCAGCCTTTCATCCTTCGAGGTCGATAAACTGTGTACCAATTTCGATTGGGTAGTAATGATGTATGTAAATATGTTCTATGAAAAGCACTTTCGATAAAAGCGCTAAATAAATAAGTTATTCTATTTCAAAACGGAGGTGAGCATTATGCTTCATCTTCTATTTATTCTTACTCTCCAGCAGTTTCAACAAATAACAAGTTTCAATCTTTTAATTGAAATAAACCTGTTCTTTTTAAAATCAAAACTACATGTCCCATCAGTCCTAAGTCCCTGTAACACCAGTGTCCTGGTCACGTAACCTAGCCTTTCCTCTTCCTGTGCTCTTCCTCCTCTTTTCCTGCTCTCCAGAGATAAGTACCCTTCTAACTACAGTTCCATAGTGCATAGAGTGTGAATGTATATGAAAAGCAATACAAATGTTTTTATAAGTTAAGACGTTGGCTAGAATGGTTTTCCATGATGCACACAGCTCGAGGGGGGGGGGGGTTGAGCCGTGCAGCTTTTTTAGACTAAATTCTGGTCAGAGGAACCGGTGGCCCCGTGCTGCACTACTCGGCACCTCAGGGGCTTGCGGGCTGCCTCTTATCCTTCGTGTCGCTGCCAACGACAGCGAGGAGCAAACAGTTCCACATAGCGGGAGTGGAGCAAGCACTCTGCATAGCGGGCTCCATCGCAGCAGAGACTTCAGCCCCCACCCTGGCGGGGGTGTGGCTTCCTGGCAGTGAGCCAGAGGAAAGCATGGCAGGGCAACGATCAGCAATGAGCCCCTTTCCTTGCGTAGGAGGAGTCAAAACGTATTTTCTCACTACAGAACGGTTTCGGCCGTTAAATGCTTTACGGAGAGTGTCAGAGAACGATTGAATGAGCCACAGAACAAAAGATATTGAATCGGAAAACATGTGAAACAATATTTAGCTCATGGTTAACTGCAGGAGCACATATTACAGCCCTACATTACCACAAACTGCTTGGCAGTCAAGATGCAGCCTCATTCCAATAGAAGTGAGTCAGCGGACATGCCACTACACTTAATAAGGTACTGACAGGCACCTAACAGCACAAAATGATGGCAGAAGGTGAGTGGAGTGAAGAGGAGCAGGAGGCAGTGTACTCAGAAGACCTGGCATATAGCTTTATAGAACTGCTGGGGACTCACTCATAGAGGCAGTGGCTCAAGGGGTCAGACCCCTACAGATAGACTGGAGACAATAGAATAGTTTCTGAGCCAGAAAAATAAAAGCACCGTACCGAGGGCAAGCACGTCCACAAAGGTCACGCCAGAGCACCCACAGGGGTGTACTAAGGCCCGGAAGAGCAATAACTCTTCTGACCTCCCGGGCCAGAGAAAAGGAGTGGTTCCAGGAGCCCAAGAGGCTACCAACACTTTTAATAGGCTACGAGAAGCCTTCATGAATAAGTCGGGGTGCCGAGCCTCGAGACCCCCTAGCCAGGGGATGAAAATATGGGCGAGATGGAAGAAAATGTTCCGGAATAAAAACCCGTACACTCTCCATCCTCCTCACAGGAGGAACCCGATAAGGAAGGGGATGAAGGAAGTCTGCCTCTTCCCAAGAAAAAATTGAGAAAACTCAATAACTTAGAGGAAGAGGAGAAATTTCGGATATGTTTCACCCAGAAGACATCCAAACCCCCAATCCTCTGAATGGTTGCCATCCCTGAGGATTGCAAGATACATGACCCAAAGACTGCGCAAGGCACTGGAAAAAGAAGTAAGGCAGAGAATGAGGGCGGAGTGCCCAAAACTGGAACTACCGGGGAAAGTGGGAGAAGCTCCAGAGCTAGAAGATGCTGGCCTTCGTAGCCAAGTCCAACAGAGACCCCAGGAAGGGGATCGACCGCTCATGGCAAAGTTGTCAGGAGAAAGGCTTAGACTTAGCTGGGCCGCTGGCTAAAATCATGGATTTAGCTGATCGAGCGAAAGACACAGGAGAAGAAGTTGATCCAGGGGTTCTAGCGAACTGGGCACAGAGAGTGGTATGCCTCTTACGGAACGCCAACTGTGCTATATCATCCAAACGCAGACAAGGGCTGTTGCTCAAAATAGACCCTAAACTGGGAGACTTCGTACGAAGAAGGCGAAGCAGCTCAAAGGCTGTTATTCGGAGAGACCTTTGGGAAGGAAATGGGGAGGTTTGTAGGGACCTATACCTCCAAGGAGAAGGCTCAGGCCTCCATAAAGAAAAGGAAAAAAAGAGTTTTTGGCGGGACCGGTCGGTACAGAGGCCGAGCGACTGGTTGATACATGACATCCAGAAGGCCTCAATCCAACAGAGCCCAGTACTGGGAAAACAGGCAACCAGATACCTTCTTTCCGCCAAGAGGCCAATTCCCTAGAGAAAGGCCGGAGCAGAGGCCAAGGAAGAGGGCAGAACTTCCCCACAGGTGAGAGTTTTCACTTATCCACCATTAGGGGCGAGGACAGTGAAGTTCTGGGAGAACTGGCGCATGCTTTCCAGCTATGCTTGGGTTTTGCAGACAGCCAAAGGCTTGCGCATAGAGTTTACACAGACCCCAACCCAGTACCAAGCCCCACACCCACTAGTCTCAGCAATATTAGACAAGGACTTGATGTATGCAGAGCTGTGGAGCCAAGCAGATAATCAAGCTATCGAACCGTGCCAAACAAAGCCGAGATTCATAAACAATATGTTCCTGGTCCACAGGAAAGACAAAGTGAGGCCGGTGATGAATTTAAAAGACATGAACAGTTGGGTGGTCTAAAACCATTTCAAGATGGATGCTACCCACCAGCTCAGAGACACGCTCAGACAGGGCGATTGGTTGCGAGCATAGATCTGAAAGACGCCTTACGATACCAATGCAAGAAGATTACCGTCCCTTTCTAGCGTTCGACTTGGACGGGCAATTATGGCAATTTGCGACTATGCCATTTGGACTGGCATCGGTGCCATGGGCGTTTACGAAACTAATGAAGCCAGTAGCCGCAGCGATCAGGGAGAAAGGGATCCAAATCATTATCTACCTAGACGATATCCTGCTGTTGTAAGCAGCAGAGATACGCTCCTCTATCAGACCAGCTGGGTGGCGAACCTCCTGACTTCCCTCGGGTTTCTAGTGAATCGAGGGAAGTCGGAGATGAGACCAGCAAAGAGGATAGAGTTCCTAGAGTTTGTCATAGACAGCAACTTTAGAGCTCCCCAACCAGAGGTGTAGCCAGGATTTGTCTAGCAAATGGGGCCTGAAGCTAATGTAGTTGGACCCACTGCACTGACAAAAATATCTGTAAATGCCCACACAGCGCTGCTGAGTGGGCATTTACAGATTTTGGGTCGGCCTTGCCGCTCAGGCCCTACCCTGCCTACGGCTCTGTCCACAACAGAAAAATAAGAGATATAAAAAGAGAAATAAGAATCTGTCTCAGCAAAACAGTTATCTCGCTGCGAACAATAGCGTGAGTAGTAGGCTTGCTGTCTGCGTCGATACAAGTGATATTCCCAGGGCCACTGCATTACCGAGCGCTCCAGCGGCTGAAGATAAGACACCTTCAGCAGGGCTTATGCTACCACCAACTGGTGCCCCTAGATCAGATGCAAGCAAAACGGGGTGGGGAGCCCGATGCAGAGAGCTCCAAACAGGAGGCAGGTGGAGTGCAGAGGAACTCAGACTGCACACCAACTGTCTAGGACTGTTGGCCGGATCATTTGCGATCAAGGCTTTTAGGAAAGACAAAGTGAATCCATGTATTCTGTTGAAAATGGACAACATTTCAGCAGTCAGGTACATCAATCAGTTAGGAGGGACGAAGTCCAAATTATTAGCGGAGATAGCCAAGGATTTCTGGCACTCCTGCCTAGAGTCGGGGACCTCAGTAGTGGCAGAATACATACCAGGCTCACTGAATGTAGTAGCGGACTGGAATTCCAGACATCTAGCAGACTCCAGCGACTGGATGCTGGACAGAGAGATCTTTCAACAGATAGAAGAGCACTGGGGACCAGTCCACACGGACCTGTTTGCGTCCAGACTGAGAGCTCGGAAAGAAAGATTTTTCAGCTGGAGGCTGGACCCAGCAGCAGCGGGAGTAGCAGCGGGAGTAGATGCCTTTCTCCAAGATTGGAGAGTAGAGATACTCTACACATTCCCACCTTCCAGGATGATGAGCAGGGTTCTGTCAAAGGTACGCAGAGAAACAGCAAATCTGATTGTAGTAGCTCTGATATGGAAATCACAAGTATGGTTTCCGGCGCTCATGGAGCTAGTGACAGATTACCCGAGAGTGCTACCCGAGGAGAGAACCTTCTCACGGACCCAGTTGGGTCGTTTCACCCTCTGAGAGTGAAGAGGACACTGCCGCTGATGGCGTGCAAGTTAGCAGGAGATGCTGGAATCTCCTGGGAATTTCGGCAAAGGCTGCAAGCCTCATCGCTGAGTCATGGGCCCCTTCAACTAGAAGGAGCTACGACGCAGCATGGAACAGATGGTCAAAATGGTGCAAAAGGAGAAGTATTCATCCCGTTTCTGCCCCTTTAGTTGAGATACTGAATTTCCTAGCGGAACTCTTGAAAGATGGGAAAGCCTATAGAACAATAGGAGTGTATAGATACACTATATCAGAAGGTCACACGCCCATAGAGGGAGTACCAGTAGGAGAAAATGTGGCAGTAATCTGACTTAAAAAAGGAATAAGGTTTAGGAAACCGCCAATACCGAGGTATGAGTCCTTATGGGATGTGGCAGTAGTGCTAAAAATACTAGCAGGCTGGCCCAGTAATAGATACCTGTCGCTAGAAAGATTGTCTGGAAAGTTAGCAATGCTATTATGTATGATATCATGTAGGAGGGTAGCAGACGTCAGAGCGCTAGAAATTAATAGAAAAGTATATGGTCTCGACGGAGTGACGTTCAATCTGGCCAGGAGAACAAAGACAGACTCCTCCACGATAGCTTACCCTTACATGCAAGATCACCCAAAGTGGTGTGTGGCCACATGCATAAAAGAATACAAGAGTAGAACAGCTGAACTGAGACCGATGGGGACAACCCAAATGTTGATAGCGTGCAGGAAGCCACATAAATGCGTAGCGACACCCACCATAGCTAGATGGGTCAGAGAGATTATGAGCCTAGCAGGCATAGATATGTCAAAATTTGGAGCGCATTCAGTCAGGGGCGCATTGGCCTCAAAAGCAATAGGGCAAGGCGCGACTTTGCAAGATATTCTAAAAGCAGCTGATTTGGTTAGTGAAAGAACATTTAGAATGTTTTATTTTAGACTGATTAATACTCTAACAGAAGCTGTGGTAAGAAGCTTTGAACAAGCATAATGCTCGCCTCTGTCTTGACATAGAATGAAGATTCCCCCTGCTACAGCGCAGGGAGCTCTTGATTGTGTTAAAGACAAGGAGGTGAGCATTACTTTCCCACCCTAGATACACATGAGAGGGGAAGAGTATTGATAAATGAATCTGTGCAATGTATTTCAAGATAATTTACATGTATTCCTCCCAGAGTAGGGTGTGTAGCCGCCGCCGTAAACATGTACTGTTGTTTCTGCCATTCGGAGATGAACAGAGGAACTCAAGCTCGACCTGGAGCTTCGCGAGTCAAGTAAGCCACAAGTTGGAAGGTGAAAGATCGACTCGACAGAGTAATCAAAGTTCAGAGACTATGTTGGCCTTGTTGGCGGCCCAGTTTTAGTTTGGATTGCGGTTGGAAGCAGTCAAGTAGAGGAAGAGCACAGGAAGAGGAAGGGCTAGGTCACGTGACCAGGACACTGGGGTTACAGGGACCTAGGACTGATGGGACATGTAGTTTTGATTAAAACAAATTTAAAAAGTTTATTTCAATGAAAAGATTGCAACTTTTTATTTGTTGAAACTGCTGGAGAGTAAGAATAAATAGAAGATGAAGCATAATGCTCACCACCTTGTCGTTAATAGAATCAAGAGCTCCCTGTACTGTAGCAGGGGGAATCTTCATTATTCACTAAGCGTCCATAAACTTCTACAAAACCAAGAGTAAACCTAATCATAAAGCTAAAACATAGTTAAAAGACATGTACCGGTTTTGCCTTTTGTGGTTACATGGGCCCAGGGAGGGCTATACTATCAAGAGGGGAATGAATGTGATCCAGTAGGAACCCAAACAGCAAGTATTACAGTTCAAAATAAAGGAATATCCAATCAAGATTTTATAAAAAATACATACTTTAATTAAACAAACCATATGCAATAATAACTAAATAGAAGACTGCAAAAAACCACCCTTGTACTAAGAACACAGAATATGCAAGTATCAAGATGTAGCAATCTGGGTAATGAGGAAGGGGGTGCAAAGACAATAAAAATCACAACGTTGAAAAAGGATATGTTCTTGAGTTGCAAATGGGATTAATGTGGCATATCCAGTCCAAAAATGGAATGGGGGACAGTTATCAGACTATAATACATTTGCAGTGCCATGGAGGTTAGAAAACATCAAACCAAGCTTCCAAGTGCTGTTCAGTGGTTTGATTCAGTTTAAAATGTGGCAGCCACTGTAGGCCAGCAGCAAGCAGATGTCGAGGTAGGGTAGAATTTAAGGATGCTGCGGTTTAAAGCATTACTCGAGCGATGAGGATCATGTTGACCACCAGTTTTGGTTCACCAGTTGAGTCTCTACGGCAAACGGGCTGATATCGGAATGCGCAAGGCGAGTCGGTCCAGTGTGGTGCTTGAAAGACGCAGTTCTGGAAGAACGCCAGGGTCGGTTCGGTTGATGACTCAATCAGCGATGAAGATGTAAGAGATAAAAACAGCAGTTCAAGTGGTGCAGAATCTGTGATGCTTCTTTGCTCGAGCCGAGACAACAATGCGCTTTCAGCTAGTGCAGTGCACCAGAGAATAGGTTCTAACATGTGGGACAGCGGTTCAAAGATTGATGATTACCGATGGCAGCTGCTGGAGGGTCCTGTTGGTTCAAACAGGATCAAACCGGCTCCAATCACGGTTTTCAGCAGTTTGATGGTGAAACTCTAGGAATCCTGGCTTTCTTGGCTCTCGGTGCTGTGTGTCCCACTCCAGAATCTCAGGGGCAAGAGTAATCCCTGACCTCGGGCTCCCAAACATGAGGGAGGCTGGAACACACTTTCAGGGGCCCATTCACAACAGTGAGGTCGTGGGCAGCATTGTGGCTGGCAGAGGTGCAGGTCTTGCTCCAGCACCGGCCACCCCAATGTGCCCTGTGGATGGTTAAGGGACAGCGCTTACCTGTGCCATGGACTGCCTATCTTACCTCCCAAATGGAGGACTTTGGAAAGGATTGCTCTCTCAACAGGATCCAAATGAAATCTTCCAGAGTTGAAGTCCCAAAATGATTCAAAGAAGGAGTTTGGGGCCCATTCTTTTAAAGGCAAAGGTCTACAGGTGATTGGTCATAAGCAAGCCTGCTTTAAAGGTTCAATCCCTGTCCTTGGAACAAGTGGACTTTGCCTTCCGACATCACACACAAAGTGTTGTGTGCTAAAGAAAGTGGAGAGGATGGGAGTGAACGCTAGAGGCAAAGAGATACAAGACGGTGGATCCTTCCCCAGCTTTTCATATTGTGCACCCTGATGTGAGACAACTCCTTTTTTTTGGTGAATGGATGTGCCTTTGATTCCTGCTTCCAGGACTGATTAGTAGCTGTCTCTCTGGGGAGGATGTTACCTGCCCTCACAAAGTAACACAGAGAGTCAACCCCAGGGCTACACAGTCCTGCTGGTAGAAGCAATGACAGCCTGGCTGGAGGGAATACACATAACCCTTACAGAACTGAGCTGGGCTCAAAGGGATGACACATGTGTGATCAAATTGATCTGGCTTGGATAGGATAAATATGAGAAATGCTAGCCACCATACCTCAAACTCAGGCATGGTTTATATTTACAGTTTAACTTGCCACCAGGAGAACATTATTATAGTTATGTAGAGTAGGAAGAAGGAGTGCAGATCTCAAATGCCGCCCCTGCACAATTGACTGTCAATGCAGCTGTCAAGAGGGCGCCTGTGACCTGTGAACATGCCCTGAGGCACAGGAGAGCAGGCACTGTAAGTCAAGGTACTGATCTAGCATGTCACAGGTGTACACTGTGCTTTTGTAACTGAGCTTGGGAAAGAGGATCTGAGTTGAAGATTATTCTTTCTGTGCTAGAACTACCTGCATCATGTCATTAATTAATACAAAATCAAAAGAAGCTTGGACTTCTACGCCATTGCTAGATGACAATTTCTCACAGTAGCCAAAAGCTGTTGGTGATAGCTGGGTTTGCTTGCAGCGGTGTACCCACCTGCCACTTTCTATGTATCCCAATGGCCAATTTGTGTCTGTGGACCTGGACCTAGGTTCACAGAAACCGAAGACCACTTAAGTATTAAGTATTTATTCTTACTCTCCAGCAGGTTCAATAAATAAAAAGTTTCAATCTTTTAATTGAAATAAACCTGTTCTTTTTAAAAATCAAAACTACATGTCCCATCAGTCCTAAGTCCCTGTAACACCAGTGTCCTGGTCACGTAACCTAGCCTTTCCTCTTCCTGTGCACTTCCTCCTCTTTTCCTGCTCTCCAGAGATAAGTACCCTTCTAACTACAGTTCCATAGCACATAGAGTGTGAATGTATATGAAAAGCAATATGAATGTTTTGATAAGTTAACACGTTGGCTAGAATGGTTTTCCATGATGCACACAGCTTGGGGGGGGGAGGGTGGAGCCGTGCAGCTTTTTTAGACTAAATTCTGGTCAGAGGAACCGGTGGCCCCGTGCCGCACTACTCGGCACCTCAGGGGCTTGCCGGCTGCCTCTTATCCTTCGTGTCGCTGCCAACGACAGCGAGCAAACAGTTCCACCATAGCGGGGGCGGAGCAAGCACTCTGCATAGCGGTCTCCATCGCAGCAGAGACTTCAGCCCCCACCCTCGTGGGGGCGTGGCTTCCCGGCAGTGAGCCAGAGGAAAGCATGGCAGGGCAACGATCAGCAATGAGCCCCTTCCCTTGTGTAGGAGGAGTCAAAACGTAGTTTCTCACTACAGAACGGCTTCGACCGTGAAATGCTTTATGGAGAGTGTCAGAGAACGATTGAATGAGCCACAGAGCAAAAGATATTGAATCGGAAAACATGTGAAACAATATTTAGCTCATGATTAACTGCAGGAGCACATATTACAGCCCTACATTACCACAAACTACTTGGCAGTCAAGATGCAGCCTCATTCCAATAGAAGTGAGTCAGTGGACGTGCCACTACACTTAATAAGGTACTGACAGGCACCTAACAGCACAAAATGATGGCAGAATGTGAGTGGAGTGAAGAGGAGCAGGAGGCAGTGTACTCAGAAGACCTGGCATATAGCTTTATAGAAGTGCTGGGGACTCACTCATAGAGGCAGTGGCTCAAGGGGTCAGACCCCTACAGATGGACTGGAGACAATAGAATAGTTTCTGAGCCAGAAAAATAAAAGCACCGTACCGAGGGCAAGCACGTCCACAAAGGTCACGCCAGAGGACCCACAGGGGTGTACTAAGGCCCGGAAGAGCAATAACTCTTCTGACCTCCCGGGCCAGAGAGGAGTGGTTCCAGGAGCCCCAGAGGCTACCAACGCTTTTAATAGGCTACGAGAAGCCTTCATGAATAAATCGGGGGTTCCAAGCCTCGAGACCCCCTAGCCAGGGGATGAAAATATGGGCGAGATGGAAGAAAATGTTCCGGAAGAGGAACCCGTACACTCTCCATCCTCCTCACAGGAGGATCCCGATAAGGAAGGGGATGAAGGAAGTATGCCTCTTCCCAAGAAAAAATTGAGAAAACTCAATAACTTAGAGGAAGAGGAGACATTTCGGATATGTTTCACCCAGAAGACACCCAAACCCCCAATCTTCTGAATGGTTGCCATCCCTGAGGATTGCAAGATACATGACCCAAAGACTGCAAAAGGCACTGGAAAAAGAAGTAAGGCAGAGAATGAGGGCGGAGTGCCCAAAACTGGAACTACCGGGGAAAGTGGGAGAAGCTCCAGAGCTAGACCCTAAGATGCTGGCCTTCGTAGCCAAGTCCAACAGAGACCCCAGGAAGGGGATCGACCGCTCATGGCAAAGTTGTCAGGAGAAAGGCTTAGACTTAGCCGGGCCGCTGTCTAAAATCATGGATTTAGCTGAACGAGCGAAAGGCACAGGAGAAGAAGTTGATCCAGGGGTTCTAGCGAACTGGGCACAGAGAGCGGTATGCCTCTTACGGAACGCCAACTGTGCTATATCATCCAAACGCAGACGAGGGCTGTTGCTCAAAATACACCCTAAACTGGGAGACTTCGTACGAAGAAGGCGAAGCAGCTCAAAGGCTGTTATTCGGAGAGACCTTTGGGAAGGAAATGGGGAGGTTTGTAGGGACCTATACCTCCATGGAGAAGGCTCAGGCCTCCATAAAGAAAAGGAAAAAAAGAGTTTTTGGCGGGACCGGTCGGTACAGAGGCCGAGCGGCTGGTTGATACATGACATCCAGAAGGCCTCAATCCAACAGAGCCCAGTTCTGGGAAAACAGGCAACCAGATACCTTCTTTCCGCCAAGAGGCCGATTCCCTAGAGAAAGGCCGGAGCAGAGGCCAAGGAAGAGGGCAGAACTTCCCCACAGGTGAGAGTTTTCACTTATCCACCAGTAGGGGCGAGGACAGCGAAGTTCTGGGAGAACAGGCGCGTGCTTTCCAGCTACGCTTGGGTTTTGCAGACAGCCAAAGGCTTGCGCATAGAGTTTACACAGACCCCAACCCAGTACCAAGCCCCACACCCACTAGTCTCAGCAATATTAGAGAAGGACTTGCTGTACGCAGAGCTGTGGAGCCTAGCAGATAATCAAGCTATCGAACCGTGCCAAACAAAGCCGAGATTCATAAGCAATATGTTCCTGGTCCACAGGAAAGACAAAGTGAGGCCGGTGATACATTTAAAAGACATGAACAGTTGGGTGGTCTACAACCATTTCAAGATGGATGCTACCCACCAGCTCAGAGACACGCTCAGACAGGGCGACTGGTTGCGAGCATAGATCTGAAAGACGCCTTACGATACCAGTGCAAGAAGATTACCGTCCCTTTCTAGCGTTCGACTTGGACGGGCAATTGTGGCAATTTGTGATTATGCCATTTGGACTGGCATCGGTGCCATGGGCGTTTATGAAACTAATGAAGCCAGTAGCCGCAGCGATCAGGGAGAAAGGGATCCAAATCATTATCTACCTAGATGATATCCTGCTGATGGTAAGCAGCAGAGATACGCTCCTCTATCAGACCAGCTGGGTGGCGAACCTCCTGACTTCCCTCGGGTTTCTAGTGAATCAAGGGAAGTCGGAGATGAGACCAGCAAAGAGGATAGAGTTCCTAGAGTTTGTCATAGACAGCAACTTTACAGCTCCCCAACCAGAGGCGTAGCCAGGATTTGTCTAGCAAATGGGGCCTGAAGCTAATGTAGTTGGACCCACTGCACTGACAAAAATATCTGTAAATGCCCACACAGCGCTGCTGAGTGGGCATTTACAGATTTTGGGTGGGCCTGGCCGCTCAGGCCCTACCCTGCCTACGCCTCTGTCCCCAACAGAAAAACAAGAGATATAAAAAGAGAAATAAGAATCTGTCTCAGCAAAACATTTATCTCGCTGCGAACAATAGCGCGAGTAGTAGGCTTGCTGTCTGCGTCGATACAAGTGATATTCCCAGGGCCACTGCATTACCGAGCGCTCCAGCGGCTGAAGATAAGACACCTTCAGCAGGGCTTATGCTACCACCAACTGGTGCCCATAGATCAGATGCAAGCATAGCGGGCTGGGGAGCCCGATGCAGAGAGCTCCAAACAGGAGGCAGGTGGAGTGCAGAGGAACTCAGACTGCACACCAACTGTCTAGAACTGTTGGCCGGATCATTTGCGATCAAGGCTTTTACGAAAGACAAAGTGAATCCATGTATTCTGTTGAAAATGGACATTTCAGCAGTCAGGTACATCAATCAGTTAGGAGGGACGAAGTCCAAATTATTGGCAGAGACAGCCAAGGATTTCTGGCACTCCTGCCTAGAGTCGGGGACCTCAGTAGTGGCAGAATACCTACCAGGCTCGCTGAATGTAGTAGCGGACTGGAATTCCATACATCTAGCAGACTCCAGCGACTGGATGCTGGACAGAGAGATCTTTCAACAGGTAGAAGAGCGCTGGGGACCAGTACACATGGACCTGTTTGCGTCCAGACTGAACGCTCAGAAATAAAGATTTTTCAGCTGCAGGCTGGACCCAGCAGCAGCGGGAGTAGATGCCTTTCTCCAAGATTGGAGAGTAGAGATACTCTACGCATTCCCACCTTCCAGGATGATGAGAAGGGTTCTGTCAAAGGTACGCAGAGAAACAGCGAATCTGATTGTAGTAGCTCTGATATGGAAATCACAAGTATGGTTTCCGGCGCTCATGGAGCTAGTGACAGATTACCCGAGAGTGCTACCCAAGGAGAGAACCTTCTCACGGACCCAGTTGGGTCGTTTCACCCTCTGAGAGTGAAGAGGACACTGCCGCTGATGGCGTGCAAGTTAGCAGGAGATGCTGGAATCTCCTGGGAATTTCGGCAAAGGCTGCAAGCCTCATCGCTGAGTCATGGGCCCCTTCAACTAGAAGGAGCTACGACGCAGCATGGAACAGATGGTCAAAATGGTGCAAAAGGAGAAGTATTCATCCCGTTTCTGCCCCTTTAGTTGAGATACTGAATTTCCTAGCGGAACTCTTGAAAGATGGGAAAGCCTATAGAACAATAGGAGTGTATAGATACACTATATCAGAAGGTCACACGCCCATAGAGGGAGTACCAGTAGGAGAAAATGTGGCAGTAATCTGACTTAAAAAAGGAATAAGGTTTAGGAAACCGCCAATACCGAGGTATGAGTCCTTATGGGATGTGGCAGTAGTGCTAAAAATACTAGCAGGCTGGCCCAGTAATAGATACCTGTCGCTAGAAAGATTGTCTGGAAAGTTAGCAATGCTTTTATGTATGATATCATGTAGGAGGGTAGCAGACGTCAGAGCGCTAGAAATTAATAGAAAAGTATATGGTCTCGACGGAGTGACGTTCAATCTGGCCAGGAGAACAAAGACAGGCTCCTCCACGATAGCTTACCCTTACATGCAAGATCACCCAAAGTGGTGTGTGGCCACATGCATAAAAGAATACAAGAGTAGAATAGCTGAACTGAGACCGATGGGGACAACCCAAATGTTGATAGCGTGCAGGAAGCCACATAAATGCGTAGCGACACCCACCATAGCTAGATGGGTCAGAGAGATTATGAGCCTAGCAGGCATAGATATGTCAAAATTTGGAGCGCATTCAGTCAGGGGCGCATTGGCCTCAAAAGCAATAGGGCAAGGCGCGACTTTGCAAGATATTCTAAAAGCAGCTGATTTGGCTAGTGAAACAACATTTAGAATGTTTTATTTTAGACTGATTAATACTTTAACAGAAGCTGTGGTAAGAAGCTTTGAACAAGCATAATGCTCGCCTCTGTCTTGACATAGAATGAAGATTCCCCCTGCTACAGCGCAGGGAGCTCTTGATTGTGTTAAAGACAAGGAGGCGAGCATTACTTTCCCACCCTAGATACACATGAGAGGGGAAGAGTATTGATAAATGAATCTGTGCAATGTATTTCAAGATAACTTACATGTATTCCTCCCAGAGTAGGGTGTGTAGCCGCCGCCGTAAACATGTACTGTTGTTTCTGCCATTCGGAGATGAACAGAGGAACTCAAGCTCGACCTGGAGCTTCGCGAGTCAAGTAAGCCACAAGTTGGAAGGTGAAAGATCGACTCGACAGAGTAATCAAAGTTCAGAGACTATGTTGGCCTTGTTGGCGGCCCAGTTTTAGTTTGGATTGCGGTTGGAAGCAGTCAAGTAGAGGAAGAGCACAGGAAGAGGAAGGGCTAGGTCACGTGACCAGGACACTGGGGTTACAGGGACCTAGGACTGATGGGACATGTAGTTTTGATTAAAACAAATTTAAAAAGTTTATTTCAATGAAAAGATTGCAACTTTTTATTTGTTGAAACTGCTGGAGAGTAAGAATAAATAGAAGATGAAGCATTATGCTCACCACCTTGTCGTTAATAGAATCAAGAGCTCCCTGTACTGTAGCAGGGGGAATCTTCATTATTCACTAAGCGTCCATAAACTTCTACAAAACCAAGAGTAAACCTAATCATAAAGCTAAAACATAGTTAAAAGACATGTACCGGTTTTGCCTTTTGTGGTTACATGGGCCCAGGGAGGGCTATACTATCAAGAGGGGAATGAATGTGATCCAGTAGGAACCCAAACAGCAAGTATTACAGTTCAAAATAAAGGAATATCCAATCAAGATTTTATAAAAAATACATACTTTAATTAAACAAACCATATGCAATAATAACTAAATAGAAGACTGCAAAAAACCACCCTTGTACTAAGAACACAGAATATGCAAGTATCAAGATGTAGCAATCTGGGAAATGAGGAAGGGGGTGCAAAGACAATAAAAATCACAACGTTGAAAAAGGATATGTTCTTGAGTTGCAAATGGGATTAATGTGGCATATCCAGTCCAAAAATGGAATGGGGGACAGTTATCAGACTATAATACATTTGCGGTGCCATGGAGGTTAGAAAACATCAAACCAAGCTTCCAAGTGCTGTTCAGTGGTTTGATTCAGTTTAAAATGTGGCAGCCACTGTAGGCCAGCAGCAAGCAGATGTCGAGGTAGGGTAGAATTTAAGGATGCTGCGGTTTAAAGCATTACTCGAGCGATGAGGATCATGTTGACCACCAGTTTTGGTTCACCAGTTGAGTCTCTACGGCAAACGGGCTGATATCGGAATGCGCAAGGCGAGTCGGTCCAGTGTGGTGCTTGAAAGACGCAGTTCTGGAAGAACGCCAGGGTCGGTTCGGTTGATGACTCAATCAGCGATGAAGATGTAAGAGATAAAAACAGCAGTTCAAGTGGTGCAGATTCTGTGATGCTTCTTTGCTCGAGCCGAGACAACAATGCGCTTTCAGCTAGTGCAGTGCACCAGAGAATAGGTTCTAACATGTGGGACAGCGGTTCAAAGATTGATGATTACCGATGGCAGCTTCTGGAGGGTCCTGTTGGTTCAAACAGGATCAAACCGGCTCCAATCACGGTTTTCAGCAGTTTGATGGTGAAACTCTAGGAATCCTGGCTTTCTTGGCTCTCGGTGCTGTGTGTCCCACTCCAGAATCTCAGGGGCAAGAGTAATCCCTGACCTCGGGCTCCCAAACATGAGGGAGGCTGGAACACACTTTCAGGGGCCCATTCACAACAGTGAGGTCGTGGGCAGCATTGTGGCTGGCAGAGGTGCAGGTCTTGCTCCAGCACCGGCCACCCCAATGTGCCCTGTGGATGGTTAAGGGACAGCGCTTACCTGTGCCATGGACTGCCTATCTTACCTCCCAAATGGAGGACTTTGGAAAGGATTGCTCTCTCAACAGGATCCAAATGAAATCTTCCAGAGTTGAAGTCCCAAAATGATTCAAAGAAGGAGTTTGGGGCCCATTCTTTTAAAGGCAAAGGTCTACAGGTGATTGGTCATAAGCAAGCCTGCTTTAAAGGTGCAATCCCTGTCCTTGGAACAAGTGGACTTTGCCTTCCGACATCACACACAAAGTGCTGTGTGCTAAAGAAAGTGGAGAGGATGGGAGTGAACGCTAGAGGCAAAGAGATACAAGACGGTGGATCCTTCCCCAGCTTTTCATATTGTGCACCCTGATGTGAGACAACTCCTTTTTTTTGGTGAATGGATGTGCCTTTGATTCCTGCTTCCAGGACTGATTAGTAGCTGTCTCTCTGGGGAGGATGTTACCTGCCCTCACAAAGTAACACAGAGAGTCAACCCCAGGGCTACACAGTCCTGCTGGTAGAAGCAATGACAGCCTGGCTGGAGGGAATACACATAACCCTTACAGAACTGAGCTGGGCTCAAAGGGATGACACATGTGTGATCAAATTGATCTGGCTTGGATAGGATAAATATGAGAAATGCTAGCCACCATACCTCAAACTCAGGCATGGTTTATATTTACAGTTTAACTTGCCACCAGGAGAACATTATTATAGTTATGTAGAGTAGGAAGAAGGAGTGCAGTTCTCAAATGCCGCCCCTGCACAATTGACTGTCAATGCAGCTGTCAAGAGGGCGCCTGTGACCTGTGAACATGCCCTGAGGCACAGGAGAGCAGGCACTGTAAGTCAAGGTACTGATCTAGCATGTCACAGGTGTACACTGTGCTTTTGTAACTGAGCTTGGGAAAGAGGATCTGAGTTGAAGATTATTCTTTCTGTGCTAGAACTACCTGCATCATGTCATTAATTAATACAAAATCAAAAGAAGCTTGGACTTCTACGCCATTGGTAGATGACAATTTCTCACAGTAGCCAAAAGCTGTTGGTGATAGCTGGGTTTGCTTGCAGCGGTGTACCCACCTGCCACTTTCTATGTTTCCCAATGGCCAATTTGTGTCTGTGGACCTGGACCTAGGTTCACAGAAACCGAAGACCACTTAAGTATTAAGTATTTATTCTTACTCTCCAGCAGGTTCAACAAATAAAAAGTTTCAATCTTTTCATTGAAATAAACCTGTTCTTTTTAAAAATCAAAACTACATGTCCCATCAGTCCTAAGTCCCTGTAACACCAGTGTCCTGGTCACGTAACCTAGCCTTTCCTCTTCCTGTGCAATTCCTCCTCTTTTCCTGCTCTCCAGAGATAAGTACCCTTCTAACTACAGTTCCATAGCACATAGAGTGTGAATGTATATGAAAAGCAATACGAATGTTTTGATAAGTTAACACGTTGGCTAGAATGGTTTTCCATGATGCACACAGCCTGGGGGGGGAGGGTGGAGCCGTGCAGCTTTTTTAGACTAAATTCTGGTCAGAGGAACCGGTGGCCCCGTGCCGCACTACTCGGCACCTCAGGGGCTTGCCGGCTGCCTCTTATCCTTCGTGTCGCTGCCAACGACAGCGAGCAAACAGTTCCACATAGCGGGGGCGGAGCAAGCACTCTGCATAGCGGTCTCCATCGCAGCAGAGACTTCAGCCCCCACCCTCGTGGGGGCGTGGCTTCCTGGCAGTGAGCCAGAGGAAAGCATGGCAGGGCAACGATCAGCAATGAGCCCCTTCCCTTGCGTAGGAGGAGTCAAAACGTAGTTTCTCACTACAGAACGGCTTCGACCGTGAAATGCTTTATGGAGAGTGTCAGAGAACGATTGAATGAGCCACAGAGCAAAAGATATTGAATCGGAAAATATGTGAAACAATATTTAGCTCATGATTAACTGCAGGAGCACATATTACAGCCCTACATTACCACAAACTACTTGGCAGTCAAGATGCAGCCTCATTCCAATAGAAGTGAGTCAGTGGACGTGCCACTACACTTAATAAGGTACTGACAGGCACCTAACAGCACAAAATGATGGCAGAATGTGAGTGGAGTGAAGAGGAGCAGGAGGCAGTGTACTCAGAAGACCTGGCATATAGCTTTATAGAAGTGCTGGGGACTCACTCATAGAGGCAGTGGCTCAAGGGGTCAGACCCCTACAGATGGACTGGAGACAATAGAATAGTTTCTGAGCCAGAAAAATAAAAGCACCGTACCGAGGGCAAGCACGTCCACAAAGGTCACGCCAGAGGACCCACAGGGGTGTACTAAGGCCCGGAAGAGCAATAACTCTTCTGACCTCCCGGGCCAGAGAGGAGTGGTTCCAGGAGCCCCAGAGGCTACCAACGCTTTTAATAGGCTACGAGAAGCCTTCATGAATAAATCGGGGGTTCCAAGCCTCGAGACCCCCTAGCCAGGGGATGAAAATATGGGCGAGATGGAAGAAAATGTTCCGGAAGAGGAACCCGTACACTCTCCATCCTCCTCACAGGAGGATCCCGATAAGGAAGGGGATGAAGGAAGTATGCCTCTTCCCAAGAAAAAATTGAGAAAACTCAATAACTTAGAGGAAGAGGAGACATTTCGGATATGTTTCACCCAGAAGACACCCAAACCCCCAATCTTCTGAATGGTTGCCATCCCTGAGGATTGCAAGATACATGACCCAAAGACTGCAAAAGGCACTGGAAAAAGAAGTAAGGCAGAGAATGAGGGCGGAGTGCCCAAAACTGGAACTACCGGGGAAAGTGGGAGAAGCTCCAGAGCTAGACCCTAAGATGCTGGCCTTCATAGCCAAGTCCAACAGAGACCCCAGGAAGGGGATCGACCGCTCATGGCAAAGTTGTCAGGAGAAAGGCTTAGACTTAGCCGGGCCGCTGTCTAAAATCATGGATTTAGCTGAACGAGCGAAAGGCACAGGAGAAGAAGTTGATCCAGGGGTTCTAGCGAACTGGGCACAGAGAGCGGTATGCCTCTTACGGAACGCCAACTGTGCTATATCATCCAAACGCAGACGAGGGCTGTTGCTCAAAATACACCCTAAACTGGGAGACTTCGTACGAAGAAGGCGAAGCAGCTCAAAGGCTGTTATTCGGAGAGACCTTTGGGAAGGAAATGGGGAGGTTTGTAGGGACCTATACCTCCATGGAGAAGGCTCAGGCCTCCATAAAGAAAAGGAAAAAAAGAGTTTTTGGCGGGACCGGTCGGTACAGAGGCCGAGCGGCTGGTTGATACATGACATCCAGAAGGCCTCAATCCAACAGAGCCCAGTTCTGGGAAAACAGGCAACCAGATACCTTCTTTCCGCCAAGAGGCCGATTCCCTAGAGAAAGGCCGGAGCAGAGGCCAAGGAAGAGGGCAGAACTTCCCCACAGGTGAGAGTTTTCACTTATCCACCAGTAGGGGCGAGGACAGCGAAGTTCTGGGAGAACAGGCGCGTGCTTTCCAGCTACGCTTGGGTTTTGCAGACAGCCAAAGGCTTGCGCATAGAGTTTACACAGACCCCAACCCAGTACCAAGCCCCACACCCACTAGTCTCAGCAATATTAGAAAAGGACTTGCTGTACGCAGAGCTGTGGAGCCTAGCAGATAATCAAGCTATCGAACCGTGCCAAACAAAGCCGAGATTCATAAGCAATATGTTCCTGGTCCACAGGAAAGACAAAGTGAGGCCGGTGATACATTTAAAAGACATGAACAGTTGGGTGGTCTACAACCATTTCAAGATGGATGCTACCCACCAGCTCAGAGACACGCTCAGACAGGGCGACTGGTTGCGAGCATAGATCTGAAAGACGCCTTACGATACCAGTGCAAGAAGATTACCGTCCCTTTCTAGCGTTCGACTTGGACGGGCAATTGTGGCAATTTGTGATTATGCCATTTGGACTGGCATCGGTGCCATGGGCGTTTATGAAACTAATGAAGCCAGTAGCCGCAGCGATCAGGGAGAAAGGGATCCAAATCATTATCTACCTAGATGATATCCTGCTGATGGTAAGCAGCAGAGATACGCTCCTCTATCAGACCAGCTGGGTGGCGAACCTCCTGACTTCCCTCGGGTTTCTAGTGAATCAAGGGAAGTCGGAGATGAGACCAGCAAAGAGGATAGAGTTCCTAGAGTTTGTCATAGACAGCAACTTTACAGCTCCCCAACCAGAGGCGTAGCCAGGATTTGTCTAGCAAATGGGGCCTGAAGCTAATGTAGTTGGACCCACTGCACTGACAAAAATATCTGTAAATGCCCACACAGCGCTGCTGAGTGGGCATTTACAGATTTTGGGTGGGCCTGGCCGCTCAGGCCCTACCCTGCCTACGCCTCTGTCCCCAACAGAAAAACAAGAGATATAAAAAGAGAAATAAGAATCTGTCTCAGCAAAACATTTATCTCGCTGCGAACAATAGCGCGAGTAGTAGGCTTGCTGTCTGCGTCGATACAAGTGATATTCCCAGGGCCACTGCATTACCGAGCGCTCCAGCGGCTGAAGATAAGACACCTTCAGCAGGGCTTATGCTACCACCAACTGGTGCCCATAGATCAGATGCAAGCATAGCGGGCTGGGGAGCCCGATGCAGAGAGCTCCAAACAGGAGGCAGGTGGAGTGCAGAGGAACTCAGACTGCACACCAACTGTCTAGAACTGTTGGCCGGATCATTTGCGATCAAGGCTTTTACGAAAGACAAAGTGAATCCATGTATTCTGTTGAAAATGGACATTTCAGCAGTCAGGTACATCAATCAGTTAGGAGGGACGAAGTCCAAATTATTGGCAGAGACAGCCAAGGATTTCTGGCACTCCTGCCTAGAGTCGGGGACCTCAGTAGTGGCAGAATACCTACCAGGCTCGCTGAATGTAGTAGCGGACTGGAATTCCATACATCTAGCAGACTCCAGCGACTGGATGCTGGACAGAGAGATCTTTCAACAGGTAGAAGAGCGCTGGGGACCAGTCCACATGGACCTGTTTGCGTCCAGACTGAACGCTCAGAAATAAAGATTTTTCAGCTGGAGGCTGGACCCAGCAGCAGCGGGAGTAGATGCCTTTCTCCAAGATTGGAGAGTAGAGATACTCTACGCATTCCCACCTTCCAGGATGATGAGAAGGGTTCTGTCAAAGGTACGCAGAGAAACAGCGAATCTGATTGTAGTAGCTCTGATATGGAAATCACAAGTATGGTTTCCGGCGCTCATGGAGCTAGTGACAGATTACCCGAGAGTGCTACCCAAGGAGAGAACCTTCTCACGGACCCAGTTGGGTCGTTTCACCCTCTGAGAGTGAAGAGGACACTGCCGCTGATGGCGTGCAAGTTAGCAGGAGATGCTGGAATCTCCTGGGAATTTCGGCAAAGGCTGCAAGCCTCATCGCTGAGTCATGGGCCCCTTCAACTAGAAGGAGCTACGACGCAGCATGGAACAGATGGTCAAAATGGTGCAAAAGGAGAAGTATTCATCCCGTTTCTGCCCCTTTAGTTGAGATACTGAATTTCCTAGCGGAACTCTTGAAAGATGGGAAAGCCTATAGAACAATAGGAGTGTATAGATACACTATATCAGAAGGTCACACGCCCATAGAGGAAGTACCAGTAGGAGAAAATGTGGCAGTAATCTGACTTAAAAAAGGAATAAGGTTTAGGAAACCGCCAATACCGAGGTATGAGTCCTTATGGGATGTGGCAGTAGTGCTAAAAATACTAGCAGGCTGGCCCAGTAATAGATACCTGTCGCTAGAAAGATTGTCTGGAAAGTTAGCAATGCTTTTATGTATGATATCATGTAGGAGGGTAGCAGACGTCAGAGCGCTAGAAATTAATAGAAAAGTATATGGTCTCGACGGAGTGACGTTCAATCTGGCCAGGAGAACAAAGACAGACTCCTCCACGATAGCTTACCCTTACATGCAAGATCACCCAAAGTGGTGTGTGGCCACATGCATAAAAGAATACAAGAGTAGAACAGCTGAACTGAGACCGATGGGGACAACCCAAATGTTGATAGCGTGCAGGAAGCCACATAAATGCGTAGCGACACCCACCATAGCTAGATGGGTCAGAGAGATTATGAGCCTAGCAGGCATAGATATGTCAAAATTTGGAGCGCATTCAGTCAGGGGCGCATTGGCCTCAAAAGCAATAGGGCAAGGCGCGACTTTGCAAGATATTCTAAAAGCAGCTGATTTGGCTAGTGAAACAACATTTAGAATGTTTTATTTTAGACTGATTAATACTCTAACAGAAGCTGTGGTAAGAAGCTTTGAACAAGCATAATGCTCGCCTCTGTCTTGACATAGAATGAAGATTCCCCCTGCTACAGCGCAGGGAGCTCTTGATTGTGTTAAAGACAAGGAGGCGAGCATTACTTTCCCACCCTAGATACACATGAGAGGGGGAGAGTATTGATAAATGAATCTGTGCAATGTATTTCAAGATAACTTACATGTATTCCTCCCAGAGTAGGGTGTGTAGCCGCCGCCGTAAACATGTACTGTTGTTTCTGCCATTCAGAGAGATGAACAGAGGAACTCAAGCTCGACCTGGAGCTTCGCGAGTCAAGTAAGCCACAAGTTGGAAGGTGAAAGATCGACTCGACAGAGTAATCAAAGTTCAGAGACTATGTTGGCCTTGTTGGCGGCCCAGTTTTAGTTTGGATTGCGGTTGGAAGCAGTCAAGTAGAGGAAGAGCACAGGAAGAGGAAGGGCTAGGTCAAGTGACCAGGACACTGGGGTTACAGGGACCTAGGACTGATGGGACATGTAGTTTTGATTAAAACAAATTTAAAAAGTTTATTTCAATGAAAAGATTGCAACTTTTTATTTGTTGAAACTGCTGGAGAGTAAGAATAAATAGAAGATGAAGCATTATGCTCACCACCTTGTCGTTAATAGAATCAAGAGCTCCCTGTACTGTAGCAGGGGGAATCTTCATTATTCACTAAGCGTCCATAAACTTCTACAAAACCAAGAGTAAACCTAATCATAAAGCTAAAACATAGTTAAAAGACATGTACCGGTTTTGCCTTTTGTGGTTACATGGGCCCAGGGAGGGCTATATTATCAAGAGGGGAATGAATGTGATCCAGTAGGAACCCAAACAGCAAGTATTACAGTTCAAAATAAAGGAATATCCAATCAAGATTTTATAAAAAATACATACTTTAATTAAACAAACCATATGCAATAATAACTAAATAGAAGACTGCAAAAAACCACCCTTGTACTAAGAACACAGAATATGCAAGTATCAAGATGTAGCAATCTGGGAAATGAGGAAGGGGGTGCAAAGACAATAAAAATCACAACGTTGAAAAAGGATATGTTCTTGAGTTGCAAATGGGATTAATGTGGCATATCAAGTCCAAAAATGGAATGGGGGACAGTTATCAGACTATAATACATTTGCGGTGCCATGGAGGTTAGAAAACATCAAACCAAGCTTCCAAGTGCTGTTCAGTGGTTTGATTCAGTTTAAAATGTGGCAGCCACTGTAGGCCAGCAGCAAGCAGATGTCGAGGTAGGGTAGAATTTAAGGATGCTGCGGTTTAAAGCATTACTCGAGCGATGAGGATCATGTTGACCACCAGTTTTGGTTCACCAGTTGAGTCTCTACGGCAAACGGGCTGATATCGGAATGCGCAAGGCGAGTCGGTCCAGTGTGGTGCTTGAAAGACGCAGTTCTGGAAGAACGCCAGGGTCGGTTCGGTTGATGACTCAATCAGCGATGAAGATGTAAGAGATAAAAACAGCAGTTCAAGTGGTGCAGATTCTGTGATGCTTCTTTGCTCGAGCCGAGACAACAATGCGCTTTCAGCTAGTGCAGTGCACCAGAGAATAGGTTCTAACATGTGGGACAGCGGTTCAAAGATTGATGATTACCGATGGCAGCTTCTGGAGGGTCCTGTTGGTTCAAACAGGATCAAACCGGCTCCAATCACGGTTTTCAGCAGTTTGATGGTGAAACTCTAGGAATCCTGGCTTTCTTGGCTCTCGGTGCTGTGTGTCCCACTCCAGAATCTCAGGGGCAAGAGTAATCCCTGACCTCGGGCTCCCAAACATGAGGGAGGCTGGAACACACTTTCAGGGGCCCATTCACAACAGTGAGGTCGTGGGCAGCATTGTGGCTGGCAGAGGTGCAGGTCTTGCTCCAGCACCGGCCACCTCAATGTGCCCTGTGGATGGTTAAGGGACAGCGCTTACCTGTGCCATGGACTGCCTATCTTACCTCCCAAATGGAGGACTTTGGAAAGGATTGCTCTCTCAACAGGATCCAAATGAAATCTTCCAGAGTTGAAGTCCCAAAATGATTCAAAGAAGGAGTTTGGGGCCCATTCTTTTAAAGGCAAAGGTCTACAGGTGATTGGTCATAAGCAAGCCTGCTTTAAAGGTGCAATCCCTGTCCTTGGAACAAGTGGACTTTGCCTTCCGACATCACACACAAAGTGCTGTGTGCTAAAGAAAGTGGAGAGGATGGGAGTGAACGCTAGAGGCAAAGAGATACAAGACGGTGGATCCTTCCCCAGCTTTTCATATTGTGCACCCTGATGTGAGACAACTCCTTTTTTTTGGTGAATGGATGTGCCTTTGATTCCTGCTTCCAGGACTGATTAGTAGCTGTCTCTCTGGGGAGGATGTTACCTGCCCTCACAAAGTAACACAGAGAGTCAACCCCAGGGCTACACAGTCCTGCTGGTAGAAGCAATGACAGCCTGGCTGGAGGGAATACACATAACCCTTACAGAACTGAGCTGGGCTCAAAGGGATGACACATGTGTGATCAAATTGATCTGGCTTGGATAGGATAAATATGAGAAATGCTAGCCACCATACCTCAAACTCAGGCATGGTTTATATTTACAGTTTAACTTGCCACCAGGAGAACATTATTATAGTTATGTAGAGTAGGAAGAAGGAGTGCAGTTCTCAAATGCCGCCCCTGCACAATTGACTGTCAATGCAGCTGTCAAGAGGGCGCCTGTGACCTGTGAACATGCCCTGAGGCACAGGAGAGCAGGCACTGTAAGTCAAGGTACTGATCTAGCATGTCACAGGTGTACACTGTGCTTTTGTAACTGAGCTTGGGAAAGAGGATCTGAGTTGAAGATTATTCTTTCTGTGCTAGAACTACCTGCATCATGTCATTAATTAATACAAAATCAAAAGAAGCTTGGACTTCTACGCCATTGCTAGATGACAATTTCTCACAGTAGCCAAAAGCTGTTGGTGATAGCTGGGTTTGCTTGCAGCGGTGTACCCACCTGCCACTTTCTATGTTTCCCAATGGCCAATTTGTGTCTGTGGACCTGGACCTAGGTTCACAGAAACCGAAGACCACTTAAGTATTAAGTATTTATTCTTACTCTCCAGCAGGTTCAACAAATAAAAAGTTTCAATCTTTTCATTGAAATAAACCTGTTCTTTTTAAAAATCAAAACTACATGTCCCATCAGTCCTAAGTCCCTGTAACACCAGTGTCCTGGTCACGTAACCTAGCCTTTCCTCTTCCTGTGCACTTCCTCCTCTTTTCCTGCTCTCCAGAGATAAGTACCCTTCTAACTACAGTTCCATAGCACATAGAGTGTGAATGTATATGAAAAGCAATACGAATGTTTTGATAAGTTAACACGTTGGCTAGAATGGTTTTCCATGATGCACACAGCCTGGGGGGGGAGGGTGGAGCCGTGCAGCTTTTTTAGACTAAATTCTGGTCAGAGGAACCGGTGGCCCCGTGCCGCACTACTCGGCACCTCAGGGGCTTGCCGGCTGCCTCTTATCCTTCGTGTCGCTGCCAACGACAGCGAGCAAACAGTTCCACCATAGCGGGGGCGGAGCAAGCACTCTGCATAGCGGTCTCCATCGCAGCAGAGACTTCAGCCCCCACCCTCGTGGGGGCGTGGCTTCCCGGCAATGAGCCAGAGGAAAGCATGGCAGGGCAACGATCAGCAATGAGCCCCTTCCCTTGCGTAGGAGGAGTCAAAACGTAGTTTCTCACTACAGAACGGCTTCGACCGTGAAATGCTTTATGGAGAGTGTCAGAGAACGATTGAATGAGCCACAGAGCAAAAGATATTGAATCGGAAAACATGTGAAACAATATTTAGCTCATGATTAACTGCAGGAGCACATATTACAGCCCTACATTACCACAAACTACTTGGCAGTCAAGATGCAGCCTCATTCCAATAGAAGTGAGTCAGTGGACGTGCCACTACACTTAATAAGGTACTGACAGGCACCTAACAGCACAAAATGATGGCAGAATGTGAGTGGAGTGAAGAGGAGCAGGAGGCAGTGTACTCAGAAGACCTGGCATATAGCTTTATAGAAGTGCTGGGGACTCACTCATAGAGGCAGTGGCTCAAGGGGTCAGACCCCTACAGATGGACTGGAGACAATAGAATAGTTTCTGAGCCAGAAAAATAAAAGCACCGTACCGAGGGCAAGCACGTCCACAAAGGTCACGCCAGAGGACCCACAGGGGTGTACTAAGGCCCGGAAGAGCAATAACTCTTCTGACCTCCCGGGCCAGAGAGGAGTGGTTCCAGGAGCCCCAGAGGCTACCAACGCTTTTAATAGGCTACGAGAAGCCTTCATGAATAAATCGGGGGTTCCAAGCCTCGAGACCCCCTAGCCAGGGGATGAAAATATGGGCGAGATGGAAGAAAATGTTCCGGAAGAGGAACCCGTACACTCTCCATCCTCCTCACAGGAGGATCCCGATAAGGAAGGGGATGAAGGAAGTATGCCTCTTCCCAAGAAAAAATTGAGAAAACTCAATAACTTAGAGGAAGAGGAGACATTTCGGATATGTTTCACCCAGAAGACACCCAAACCCCCAATCTTCTGAATGGTTGCCATCCCTGAGGATTGCAAGATACATGACCCAAAGACTGCAAAAGGCACTGGAAAAAGAAGTAAGGCAAAGAATGAGGGCGGAGTGCCCAAAACTGGAACTACCGGGGAAAGTGGGAGAAGCTCCAGAGCTAGACCCTAAGATGCTGGCCTTCGTAGCCAAGTCCAACAGAGACCCCAGGAAGGGGATCGACCGCTCATGGCAAAGTTGTCAGGAGAAAGGCTTAGACTTAGCCGGGCCGCTGTCTAAAATCATGGATTTAGCTGAACGAGCGAAAGGCACAGGAGAAGAAGTTGATCCAGGGGTTCTAGCGAACTGGGCACAGAGAGCGGTATGCCTCTTACGGAACGCCAACTGTGCTATATCATCCAAACGCAGACGAGGGCTGTTGCTCAAAATACACCCTAAACTGGGAGACTTCGTACGAAGAAGGCGAAGCAGCTCAAAGGCTGTTATTCGGAGAGACCTTTGGGAAGGAAATGGGGAGGTTTGTAGGGACCTATACCTCCATGGAGAAGGCTCAGGCCTCCATAAAGAAAAGGAAAAAAAGAGTTTTTGGCGGGACCGGTCGGTACAGAGGCCGAGCGGCTGGTTGATACATGACATCCAGAAGGCCTCAATCCAACAGAGCCCAGTTCTGGGAAAACAGGCAACCAGATACCTTCTTTCCGCCAAGAGGCCGATTCCCTAGAGAAAGGCCGGAGCAGAGGCCAAGGAAGAGGGCAGAACTTCCCCACAGGTGAGAGTTTTCACTTATCCACCAGTAGGGGCGAGGACAGCGAAGTTCTGGGAGAACAGGCGAGTGCTTTCCAGCTACGCTTGGGTTTTGCAGACAGCCAAAGGCTTGCGCATAGAGTTTACACAGACCCCAACCCAGTACCAAGCCCCACACCCACTAGTCTCAGCAATATTAGAGAAGGACTTGCTGTACGCAGAGCTGTGGAGCCTAGCAGATAATCAAGCTATCGAACCGTGCCAAACAAAGCCGAGATTCATAAGCAATATGTTCCTGGTCCACAGGAAAGACAAAGTGAGGCCGGTGATACATTTAAAAGACATGAACAGTTGGGTGGTCTACAACCATTTCAAGATGGATGCTACCCACCAGCTCAGAGACACGCTCAGACAGGGCGACTGGTTGCGAGCATAGATCTGAAAGACGCCTTACGATACCAGTGCAAGAAGATTACCGTCCCTTTCTAGCGTTCGACTTGGACGGGCAATTGTGGCAATTTGTGATTATGCCATTTGGACTGGCATCGGTGCCATGGGCGTTTATGAAACTAATGAAGCCAGTAGCCGCAGCGATCAGGGAGAAAGGGATCCAAATCATTATCTACCTAGATGATATCCTGCTGATGGTAAGCAGCAGAGATACGCTCCTCTATCAGACCAGCTGGGTGGCGAACCTCCTGACTTCCCTCGGGTTTCTAGTGAATCAAGGGAAGTCGGAGATGAGACCAGCAAAGAGGATAGAGTTCCTAGAGTTTGTCATAGACAGCAACTTTACAGCTCCCCAACCAGAGGCGTAGCCAGGATTTGTCTAGCAAATGGGGCCTGAAGCTAATGTAGTTGGACCCACTGCACTGACAAAAATATCTGTAAATGCCCACACAGCGCTGCTGAGTGGGCATTTACAGATTTTGGGTGGGCCTGGCCGCTCAGGCCCTACCCTGCCTACGCCTCTGTCCCCAACAGAAAAACAAGAGATATAAAAAGAGAAATAAGAATCTGTCTCAGCAAAACATTTATCTCGCTGCGAACAATAGCGCGAGTAGTAGGCTTGCTGTCTGCGTCGATACAAGTGATATTCCCAGGGCCACTGCATTACCGAGCGCTCCAGCGGCTGAAGATAAGACACCTTCAGCAGGGCTTATGCTACCACCAACTGGTGCCCATAGATCAGATGCAAGCATAGCGGGCTGGGGAGCCCGATGCAGAGAGCTCCAAACAGGAGGCAGGTGGAGTGCAGAGGAACTCAGACTGCACACCAACTGTCTAGAACTGTTGGCCGGATCATTTGCGATCAAGGCTTTTACGAAAGACAAAGTGAATCCATGTATTCTGTTGAAAATGGACATTTCAGCAGTCAGGTACATCAATCAGTTAGGAGGGACGAAGTCCAAATTATTGGCAGAGACAGCCAAGGATTTCTGGCACTCCTGCCTAGAGTCGGGGACCTCAGTAGTGGCAGAATACCTACCAGGCTCGCTGAATGTAGTAGCGGACTGGAATTCCATACATCTAGCAGACTCCAGCGACTGGATGCTGGACAGAGAGATCTTTCAACAGGTAGAAGAGCGCTGGGGACCAGTCCACATGGACCTGTTTGCGTCCAGACTGAACGCTCAGAAATAAAGATTTTTCAGCTGGAGGCTGGACCCAGCAGCAGCGGGAGTAGATGCCTTTCTCCAAGATTGGAGAGTAGAGATACTCTACGCATTCCCATCTTCCAGGATGATGAGCAGGGTTCTGTCAAAGGTACGCAGAGAAACAGCGAATCTGATTGTAGTAGCTCTGATATGGAAATCACAAGTATGGTTTCCGGCGCTCATGGAGCTAGTGACAGATTACCCGAGAGTGCTACCCGAGGAGAGAACCTTCTCACGGACCCAGTTGGGTCGTTTCACCCTCTGAGAGTGAAGAGGACACTGCCGCTGATGGCGTGCAAGTTAGCTGGAGATGCTGGAATCTCCTGGGAATTTCGGCAAAGGCTGCAAGCCTCATCGCTGAGTCATGGGCCCCTTCAACTAGAAGGAGCTACGACGCAGCATGGAACAGATGGTCAAAATGGTGCAAAAGGAGAAGTATTCATCCCATTTCTGCCCCTTTAGTTGAGATACTGAATTTCCTAGCGGAACTCTTGAAAGATGGGAAAGCCTATAGAACAATAGGAGTGTATAGATACACTATATCAGAAGGTCACACGCCCATAGAGGGAGTACCAGTAGGAGAAAATGTGGCAGTAATCTGACTTAAAAAAGGAATAAGGTTTAGGAAACCGCCAATACCGAGGTATGAGTCCTTATGGGATGTGGCAGTAGTGCTAAAAATACTAGCAGGCTCGCCCAGTAATAGATACCTGTCGCTAGAAAGATTGTCTGGAAAGTTAGCAATGCTTTTATGTATGATATCATGTAGGAGGGTAGCAGACGTCAGAGCGCTAGAAATGAATAGAAAGGTATATGGTCTCGACGGAGTGACGTTCAATCTGGCCAGGAGAACAAAGACAGACTCCTCCACGATAGCTTACCCTTACATGCAAGATCACCCAAAGTGGTGTGTGGCCACATGCATAAAAGAATACAAGAGTAGAACAGCTGAACTGAGACCGATGGGGACAACCCAAATGTTGATAGCGTGCAGGAAGCCACATAAATGCGTAGCGACACCCACCATAGCTAGATGGGTCAGAGAGATTATGAGCCTAGCAGGCATAGATATGTCAAAATTGGGAGCGCATTCAGTCAGGGGCGCATTGGCCTCAAAAGCAATAGGGCAAGGCGCGACTTTGCAAGATATTCTAAAAGCAGCTGATTTGGCTAGTGAAACAACATTTAGAATGTTTTATTTTAGACTGATTAATACTCTAACAGAAGCTGTGGTAAGAAGCTTTGAACAAGCATAATGCTCGCCTCTGTCTTGACATAGAATGAAGATTCCCCCTGCTACAGCGCAGGGAGCTCTTGATTGTGTTAAAGACAAGGAGGCGAGCATTACTTTCCCACCCTAGATACACATGAGAGGGGAAGAGTATTGATAAATGAATCTGTGCAATGTATTTCAAGATAACTTACATGTATTCCTCCCAGAGTAGGGTGTGTAGCCGCCGCCGTAAACATGTACTGTTGTTTCTGCCATTCGGAGATGAACAGAGGAACTCAAGCTCGACCTGGAGCTTCGCGAGTCAAGTAAGCCACAAGTTGGAAGGTGAAAGATCGACTCGACAGAGTAATCAAAGTTCAGAGACTATGTTGGCCTTGTTGGCGGCCCAGTTTTAGTTTGGATTGCGGTTGGAAGCAGTCAAGTAGAGGAAGAGCACAGGAAGAGGAAGGGCTAGGTCACGTGACCAGGACACTGGGGTTACAGGGACCTAGGACTGATGGGACATGTAGTTTTGATTAAAACAAATTTAAAATGTTTATTTCAATGAAAAGATGGCAACTTTTTATTTGTTGAAACTGCTGGAGAGTAAGAATAAATAGAAGATGAAGCATTATGCTCACCACCTTGTCGTTAATAGAATCAAGAGCTCCCTGTACTGTAGCAGGGGGAATCTTCATTATTCACTAAGCGTCCATAAACTTCTACAAAACCAAGAGTAAACCTAATCATAAAGCTAAAACATAGTTAAAAGACATGTACCGGTTTTGCCTTTTGTGGTTACATGGGCCCAGGGAGGGCTATACTATCAAGAGGGGAATGAATGTGATCCAGTAGGAACCCAAACAGCAAGTATTACAGTTCAAAATAAAGGAATATCCAATCAAGATTTTATAAAAAATACATACTTTAATTAAACAAACCATATGCAATAATAACTAAATAGAAGACTGCAAAAAACCACCCTTGTACTAAGAACACAGAATATGCAAGTATCAAGATGTAGCAATCTGGGAAATGAGGAAGGGGGTGCAAAGACAATAAAAATCACAACGTTGAAAAAGGATATGTTCTTGAGTTGCAAATGGGATTAATGTGGCATATCCAGTCCAAAAATGGAATGGGGGACAGTTATCAGACTATAATACATTTGCAGTGCCATGGAGGTTAGAAAACATCAAACCAAGCGTCCAAGTGCTGTTCAGTGGTTTGATTCAGTTTAAAATGTGGCAGCCACTGTAGGCCAGCAGCAAGCAGATGTCGAGGTAGGGTAGAATTTAAGGATGCTGCGGTTTAAAGCATTACTCGAGCGATGAGGATCATGTTGACCACCAGTTTTGGTTCACCAGTTGAGTCTCTACGGCAAACGGGCTGATATCGGAATGCGTAAGGTGAGTCGGTCCAGTGTGGTGCTTGAAAGACGCAGTTCTGGAAGAACGCCAGGGTCGGTTCGGTTGATGACTCAATCAGCGATGAAGATGTAAGAGATAAAAACAGCAGTTCAAGTGGTGCAGATTCTGTGATGCTTCTTTGCTCGAGCCGAGACAACAATGCGCTTTCAGCTAGTGCAGTGCACCAGAGAATAGGTTCTAACATGTGGGACAGCGGTTCAAAGATTGATGATTACCGATGACAGCTTCTGGAGGGTCCTGTTGGTTCAAACAGGATCAAACCGGCTCCAATCACGGTTTTCAGCAGTTTGATGGTGAAACTCTAGGAATCCTGGCTTTCTTGGCTCTCGGTGCTGTGTGTCCCACTCCAGAATCTCAGGGGCAAGAGTAATCCCTGACCTCGGGCTCCCAAACATGAGGGAGGCTGGAACACACTTTCAGGGGCCCATTCACAACAGTGAGGTCGTGGGCAGCATTGTGGCTGGCAGAGGTGCAGGTCTTGCTCCAGCACCGGCCACCCCAATGTGCCCTGTGGATGGTTAAGGGACAGCGCTTACCTGTGCCATGGACTGCCTATCTTACCTCCCAAATGGAGGACTTTGGAAAGGATTGCTCTCTCAACAGGATCCAAATGAAATCTTCCAGAGTTGAAGTCCCAAAATGATTCAAAGAAGGAGTTTGGGGCCCATTCTTTTAAAGGCAAAGGTCTACAGGTGATTGGTCATAAGCAAGCCTGCTTTAAAGGTGCAATCCCTGTCCTTGGAACAAGTGGACTTTGCCTTCCGACATCACACACAAAGTGCTGTGTGCTAAAGAAAGTGGAGAGGATGGGAGTGAACGCTAGAGGCAAAGAGATACAAGACGGTGGATCCTTCCCCAGCTTTTCATATTGTGCACCCTGATGTGAGACAACTCCTTTTTTTTGGTGAATGGATGTGCCTTTGATTCCTGCTTCCAGGACTGATTAGTAGCTGTCTCTCTGGGGAGGATGTTACCTGCCCTCACAAAGTAACACAGAGAGTCAACCCCAGGGCTACACAGTCCTGCTGGTAGAAGCAATGACAGCCTGGCTGGAGGGAATACACATAACCCTTACAGAACTGAGCTGGGCTCAAAGGGATGACACATGTGTGATCAAATTGATCTGGCTTGGATAGGATAAATATGAGAAATGCTAGCCACCATACCTCAAACTCAGGCATGGTTTATATTTACAGTTTAACTTGCCACCAGGAGAACATTATTATAGTTATGTAGAGTAGGAAGAAGGAGTGCAGTTCTCAAATGCCGCCCCTGCACAATTGACTGTCAATGCAGCTGTCAAGAGGGCGCCTGTGACCTGTGAACATGCCCTGAGGCACAGGAGAGCAGGCACTGTAAGTCAAGGTACTGATCTAGCATGTCACAGGTGTACACTGTGCTTTTGTAACTGAGCTTGGGAAAGAGGATCTGAGTTGAAGATTATTCTTTCTGTGCTAGAACTACCTGCATCATGTCATTAATTAATACAAAATCAAAAGAAGCTTGGACTTCTACGCCATTGCTAGATGACAATTTCTCACAGTAGCCAAAAGCTGTTGGTGATAGCTGGGTTTGCTTGCAGCGGTGTACCCACCTGCCACTTTCTATGTTTCCCAATGGCCAATTTGTGTCTGTGGACCTGGACCTAGGTTCACAGAAACCGAAGACCACTTAAGTATTAAGTATTTATTCTTACTCTCCAGCAGGTTCAACAAATAAAAAGTTTCAATCTTTTAATTGAAATAAACCTGTTCTTTTTAAAAATCAAAACTACATGTCCCATCAGTCCTAAATCCCTGTAACACCAGTGTCCTGGTCACGTAACCTAGCCTTTCCTCTTCCTGTGCACTTCCTCCTCTTTTCCTGCTCTCCAGAGATAAGTACCCTTCTAACTACAGTTCCATAGCACATAGAGTGTGAATGTATATGAAAAGCAATACGAATGTTTTGATAAGTTAACACGTTGGCTAGAATGGTTTTCCATGATACACACAGCTTGGGGGGGGAGGGTGGAGCCGTGCAGCTTTTTTAGACTAAATTCTGGTCAGAGGAACCGGTGGCCCCGTGCCGCACTACTCGGCACCTCAGGGGCTTGCCGGCTGCCTCTTATCCTTCGTGTCGCTGCCAACGACAGCGAGCAAACAGTTCCACCATAGCGGGGGCGGAGCAAGCACTCTGCATAGCGGTCTCCATCGCAGCAGAGACTTCAGCCCCCACCCTCGTGGGGGCGTGGCTTCCCGGCAGTGAGCCAGAGGAAAGCATGGCAGGGCAACGATCAGCAATGAGCCCCTTCCCTTGCGTAGGAGGAGTCAAAACGTAGTTTCTCACTACAGAACGGCTTCGACCGTGAAATGCTTTATGGAGAGTGTCAGAGAACGATTGAATGAGCCACAGAGCAAAAGATATTGAATCGGAAAACATGTGAAACAATATTTAGCTCATGATTAACTGCAGGAGCACATATTACAGCCCTACATTACCACAAACTACTTGGCAGTCAAGATGCAGCCTCATTCCAATAGAAGTGAGTCAGTGGACGTGCCACTACACTTAATAAGGTACTGACAGGCACCTAACAGCACAAAATGATGGCAGAATGTGAGTGGAGTGAAGAGGAGCAGGAGGCAGTGTACTCAGAAGACCTGGCATATAGCTTTATAGAAGTGCTGGGGACTCACTCATAGAGGCAGTGGCTCAAGGGGTCAAACCCCTACAGATGGACTGGAGACAATAGAATAGTTTCTGAGCCAGAAAAATAAAAGCACCGTACCGAGGGCAAGCACGTCCACAAAGGTCACGCCAGAGGACCCACACGGGTGTACTAAGGCCCGGAAGAGCAATAACTCTTCTGCCCTCCCGGGCCAGAGAGGAGTGGTTCCAGGAGCCCCAGAGGCTACCAACGCTTTTAATAGGCTACGAGAAGCCTTCATGAATAAATCGGGGGTTCCAAGCCTCGAGACCCCCTAGCCAGGGGATGAAAATATGGGCGAGATGGAAGAAAATGTTCCGGAAGAGGAACCCGTACACTCTCCATCCTCCTCACAGGAGGATCCCGATAAGGAAGGGGATGAAGGAAAGATGCCTCTTCCCAAGAAAAAATTGAGAAAACTCAATAACTTAGAGGAAGAGGAGACATTTCGGATATGTTTCACCCAGAAGACACCCAAACCCCCAATCTTCTGAATGGTTGCCATCCCTGAGGATTGCAAGATACATGACCCAAAGACTGCAAAAGGCACTGGAAAAAGAAGTAAGGCAGAGAATGAGGGCGGAGTGCCCAAAACTGGAACTACCGGGGAAAGTGGGAGAAGCTCCAGAGCTAGACCCTAAGATGCTGGCCTTCGTAGCCAAGTCCAATAGAGACCCCAGGAAGGGGATCGACCGCTCATGGCAAAGTTGTCAGGAGAAAGGCTTAGACTTAGCCGGGCCGCTGTCTAAAATCATGGATTTAGCTGAACGAGCGAAAGGCACAGGAGAAGAAGTTGATCCAGGGGTTCTAGCGAACTGGGCACAGAGAGCGGTATGCCTCTTACGGAACGCCAACTGTGCTATATCATCCAAACGCAGACGAGGGCTGTTGCTCAAAATACACCCTAAACTGGGAGACTTCGTACAAAGAAGGCGAAGCAGCTCAAAGGCTGTTATTCGGAGAGACCTTTGGGAAGGAAATGGGGAGGTTTGTAGGGACCTATACCTCCATGGAGAAGGCTCAGGCCTCCATAAAGAAAAGGAAAAAAGAGTTTTTGGCGGGACCGGTCGGTACAGAGGCCGAGCGGCTGGTTGATACATGACATCGAGAAGGCCTCAATCCAACAGATTCTGGGAAAACAGGCAACCAGATACCTTCTTTCCGCCAAGAGGCCGATTCCCTAGAGAAAGGCCGGAGCAGAGGCCAAGGAAGAGGGCAGAACTTCCCCACAGGTGAGAGTTTTCACTTATCCACCAGTAGGGGCGAGGACAGCGAAGTTCTGGGAGAACAGACGCGTGCTTTCCAGCTACGCTTGGGTTTTGCAGACAGCCAAAGGCTTGCGCATAGAGTTTACACAGACCCCAACCCAGTATCAAGCCCCACACCCACTAGTCTCAGCAATATTAGAGAAGGACTTGCTGTACGTAGAGCTGTGGAGCCTAGCAGATAATCAAGCTATCGAACCGTGCCAAACAAAGCCGAGATTCATAAGCAATATGTTCCTGGTCCACAGGAAAGACAAAGTGAGGCCGGTGATACATTTCAAAGACATGAACAGTTGGGTGGTCTACAACCATTTCAAGATGGATGCTACCCACCAGCTCAGAGACACGCTCAGACAGGGCGACTGGTTGCGAGCATAGATCTGAAAGACGCCTTACGATACCAGTGCAAGAAGATTACCGTCCCTTTCTAGCGTTCGACTTGGACGGGCAATTGTGGCAATTTGTGATTATGCCATTTGGACTGGCATCGGTGCCATGGGCGTTTATGAAACTAATGAAGCCAGTAGCCGCAGCGATCAGGGAGAAAGGGATCCAAATCATTATCTACCTAGACGATATCCTGCTGATGGTAAGCAGCAGAGATACGCTCCTCTATCAGACCAGCTGGGTGGCGAACCTCCTGACTTCCCTCGGGTTTCTAGTGAATCAAGGGAAGTCGGAGATGAGACCAGCAAAGAGGATAGAGTTCCTAGAGTTTGTCATAGACAGCAACTTTACAGCTCCCCAACCAGAGGCGTAGCCAGGATTTGTCTAGCAAATGGGGCCTGAAGCTAATGTAGTTGGACCCACTGCACTGACAAAAATATCTGTAAATGCCCACACAGCGCTGCTGAGTGGGCATTTACAGATTTTGGGTGGGCCTGGCCGCTCAGGCCCTACCCTGCCTACGCCTCTGTCCCTAACAGAAAAACAAGAGATATAAAAAGAGAAATAAGAATCTGTCTCAGCAAAACATTTATCTCGCTGCGAACAATAGCGCGAGTAGTAGGCTTGCTGTCTGCGTCGATACAAGTGATATTCCCAGGGCCACTGCATTACCGAGCGCTCCAGCGGCTGAAGATAAGGCACCTTCAGCAGGGCTTATGCTACCACCAACTGGTGCCCATAGATCAGATGCAAGCATAGCGGGCTGGGGAGCCCGATGCAGAGAGCTCCAAACAGGAGGCAGGTGGAGTGCAGAGGAACTCAGACTGCACACCAACTGTCTAGAACTGTTGGCCGGATCATTTGCGATCAAGGCTTTTACGAAAGACAAAGTGAATCCATGTATTCTGTTGAAAATGGACATTTCAGCAGTCAGGTACATCAATCAGTTAGGAGGGACGAAGTCCAAATTATTGGCAGAGACAGCCAAGGATTTCTGGCACTCCTGCCTAGAGTCGGGGACCTCAGTAGTGGCAGAATACCTACCAGGCTCGCTGAATGTAGTAGCGGACTGGAATTCCATACATCTAGCAGACTCCAGCGACTGGATGCTGGACAGAGAGATCTTTCAACAGGTAGAAGAGCGCTGGGGACCAGTCCACATGGACCTGTTTGCGTCCAGACTGAACGCTCAGAAATAAAGATTTTTCAGCTGGAGGCTGGACCCAGCAGCAGCGGGAGTAGATGCCTTTCTCCAAGATTGGAGAGTAGAGATACTCTACGCATTCCCACCTTCCAGGATGATGAGCAGGGTTCTGTCAAAGGTATGCAGAGAAGCAGCAAATCTGATTATAGTAGCTCCGATATGGAAATCACAAGTATGGTTTCCGGCGCTCATGGAGCTAGTGACAGATTACCCGAGAGTGCTACCCGAGGAGAGAACCTTCTCACGGACCCAGTTGGGTCGTTTCACCCTCTGAGAGTGAAGAGGACACTGCAGCTGATGGCGTGCAAGTTAGCAGGAGACGCTGGAATCTCCTGGGAATTTCAGCAAAGGCTGCAAGCCTCATCGCTGAGTAATGGGCCCCTTCAACTAGAAGGAGCTACGACGCAGCATGGAACAGATGGTCAAAATGGTGCAAAAGGAGAAGTATTCATCCCGTTTCTGCCCCTTTAGTTGAGATACTGAATTTCCTAGCGGAACTCTTCAAAGATGGGAAAGCCTATAGAACAATAGGAGTGTATAGATACACTATATCAGAAGGTCACACACCCATAGAGGGAGTACCAGTAGGAGAGAATGTGGCAGTAATGTGACTTAAAAAAGGAATAAGGTTTAGGAAACCGCCAATACTGAGGTATGAGTCCTTATGGGATGTGGCAGTAGTGCTAAAATTACTAGCAGGCTGGCCCACTAATAGATACCTGTTGCTAGAAAGATTGTCTGGAAAGTTAGCAATGCTATTATGTATGGTATCATGTAAGAGGGTTGCAGACGTCAGAGCGCTAGAAATGAATAGAAAAGTATATGGTCTCGACGGAGTGACGTTCAATCTGGCCAGGAGAACAAAGACAGACTCCTCCACGATAGCTTACCCTTACATGCATGATCACCCAAAGTGGTGTGTGGCCACATGCATAAAAGAATACGAGAGTAGAACAGCTGAACTGAGACCGATGGGGACAACCCAAATGTTGACAGCGTGCCGGAAGCCACATAAATGCGTAGCGACACCCACCATAGCTAGATGGGTCAGAGAGATTTTGAGCCTAGCAGGCATCGATATGTCAAAATTTGGAGCGCATTCAGTCAGGGACGCATTGGCCCCGAAAGCAATCGGGCAAGGCGCGACCTTGCAAGATATTCTAAAAGCAGCTGATTTGGCTAGTGATACCACATTTAGAATGTTTTATTTTAGACTGATTAATACTCTAACAGAAGCTGTGGTAAGAAGCTTTGAACAAGCATAATGCTCGCCTCTGTCTTGACATAGAATGAAGATTCCCCCTGCTACAGCGCAGGGAGCTCTTGATTGTGTTAAAGACAAGGAGGCGAGCATTACTTTCCCACCCTAGATACACATGAGAGGGGAAGAGTATTGATAAATGAATCTGTGCAATGTATTTCAAGATAACTTACATGTATTCCTCCCAGAGTAGGGTGTGTAGCCGCCGCCGTAAACATGTACTGTTGTTTCTGCCATTCGGAGATGAACAGAAGAACGGTTGAGTTCGACCTGGAGCTTCGCGAGTCAAGTAAGCCACAAGTTGGAAGGTGAAAGATCGACTTGACAGAGTAATCAAAGTTCAGAGACTATGTTGGCCTTGTTGGCGGCCCAGTTTTAGTTTGGATTGCGGCTGGAAGCTGTCAAGTAGAGGAAGAGCACAGGAAGAGGAAGGGCTAGGTCACATGGCCAGGACACTGGGGTTACAGGGACCTAGGACTGATGGGACATGTAGTTTTGATTAAAACAAATTTAAAAAGTTTATTTCAATGAAAAGATTGCAACTTTTTATTTGTTGAAACTGCTGGAGAGTAAGAATAAATAGAAGATGAAGCATAATGCTCACCACCTTGTCGTTAATAGAATCAAGAGCTCCCTGTGCTGTAGCAGGGGGAATCTTCATTATTCACTAAGCGTCCATAAACTTCTACAAAACCAAGAGTAAACCTAATCATAAAGCTAAAACATAGTTAAAAGACATGTACCGGTTTTGCCTTTTGTGGTTACATGGGCCCAGGGAGGGCTATACTATGAAGAGGGGAACGAATGTGATCCAGTAAGAACCCAAACAGCAAGTATAACAGTTCAAAATAAAGGAATATCCAATCAAGATTTTATAAAAAATACATACTTTAATTAAACAAACCATATGCAATAATAACTAAATAGAAGACTGCAAAAAACCACCCTTGTACTAAGAACACAGAATATGCAAGTATCAAGATGTAGCAATCTGGGTAATGAGGAAGGGGGTGCAAAGACAATAAAAATCACAACGTTCAAAAGGATATGTTCTTGAGTTGCAAATGGGATTAATGTGGCATATCCAGTCCAAAAATGGAATGGGGGACAGTTATCAGACTATTATACATTTGCAGTGCCATGGAGGTTAGAAAACATCAAACCAAGCTTCCAAGTGCTGTTCAGTGGTTTGATTCAGTTTAAAATGTGGCAGCCACAGTAGGCCAGCAGCAAGCAGATGTCGAGGTAGGGTAGAATTGAAGGATGCTGCGGTTTAAAGCATTACTCGAGCGATGAGGATCATGTTGACCACCAGTTTTGGTTCACCAGTTGAGTCTCTACGGCAAACGGGCTGATGTCGGAATGCGCAAGGCGAGTCGGTCCAGTGTGGTGCTTGAAAGACGCAGTTCTGGAAGAACGCCAGGGTCGGTTCAGTTGATGACTCAATCAGCGATGAAGATGTAAGAGATGAAAACAGCAGTTCAAGTGGTGCAGATTCTGTGATGCTTCTTTGCTCGAGCCGAGACAACAATGCGCTTTCAGCTAGTGCAGTGCACCAGAGAATAGGTTCTAACATGTGGGACAACGGTTCAAAGATTGATGATTACCGATGGCAGCTGCTGGAGGGTCCTGTTGGTTCAAACAGGATCAAACCGGCTCCAATCACGGTTTTCAGCAGTTTGATGGTGAAACTCTAGGAATCCTGGCTGTCTTGGCTCTCGGGTGCTGTGTGGCCCACTCCAGAATCTCAGGGGCAAGAGTAATCCCTGACCTCGGGCTCCAAACATGAGGGAGGCTGGAACACACTTTCAGGGGCCCATTCAGCACAGTGAGGTCGTGGGCAGCATTGTGGCTGGCAGAGGTGCAGGTCTTGCTCCAGCACCGGCCACCCCAATGTGCCCTGGTGATGGTTAAGGGACAGCACTTACCTGTGCCATGGACTGCCTATTTTACCTCCCACATGGAGGACTTTGGAAAGGATTGCTCTCTCAACAGGATCCAAATGAAAGCTTCCAGAGTTGAAGTCCCAAAATGATTCAAAGAAGGAGTTTGGGGCCCATTCTTTTAAAGGCAAAGGTCTACAGGTGATTGGTCATAAGCAAGCCTGCTTTAAAGGTGCAATCCCTGTCCTTGGAACAAGTGGACTTTGCCTTCCGACATCACACACAAAGTGCTTTTTGCTAAAGAAAGTGGAGAGGATGGGAGTGAACGCTAGAGGCAAAGAGATACAAGACGGTGGATCCTTCCCCAGCTTTTCGTATTGTGCACCCTGATGTGAGACAACTCCTTTTTTTTGGTGAATGGATGTGGCTTTGATTCCTGCTTCCAGGACTGATTAGTAGCTGTCTCTCTGGGGAGGATGTTACCTACCCTCACAAAGTAACACAGAGAGTCAACCCCAGGGCTACACAGTCCTGCTGGTAGAAGCAATGACAGCCTGGCTGGAGGGAATACACATAACCCTTACAGAACTGAGCTGGGCTCAAAGGGATGACACATGTGTGATCAAATTGATCTGGCTTGGATAGGATAAATATGAGAAATGCTAGCCACCATACCTCAAACTCAGGCATGGTTTATATTTACAGTTTAACTTGCCACCAGGAGAACATTATTATAGTTATGTAGAGTAGGAAGAAGGAGTGCAGTTCTCAAATGCCGCCCCTGCACAATTGACTGTCAATGCAGCTGTCAAGAGGGCGCCTGTGACCTGTGAACATGCCCTGAGGCACAGGAGAGCAGGCACTGTAAGTCAAGGCACTGATCTAGCATGTCACAGGTGTACACTGTGCTTTTGTAACTGAGCTTGGGAAAGAGGATCTGAGTTGAAGATTATTCTTTCTGTGCTAGAACTACCTGCATCATGTCATTAATTAATACAAAATCAAAAGAAGCTTGGACTTCTACGCCATTGCTAGATGACAATTTCTCACAGTAGCCAAAAGCTGTTGGTGATAGCTGGGTTTGCTTGCAGCGGTGTACCCACCTGCCACTTTCTATGTTTCCCAATGGCCAATTTGTGTCTGTGGACCTGGACCTAGGTTCACAGAAACCGAAGACCACTTAAGTATTAAGTATTTATTCTTACTCTCCAGCAGGTTCAACAAATAAAAAGTTTCAATCTTTTAATTGAAATAAACCTGTTCTTTTTAAAAATCAAAACTACATGTCCCATCAGTCCTAAGTCCCTGTAACACCAGTGTCCTGGTCACGTAACCTAGCCTTTCCTCTTCCTGTGCACTTCCTCCTCTTTTCCTGCTCTCCAGAGATAAGTACCCTTCTAACTACAGTTCCATAGCACATAGAGTGTGAATGTATATGAAAAGCAATACGAATGTTTTGATAAGTTAACACCTTGGCTAGAATGGTTTTCCATGATACACACAGCTTGGGGGGGGAGGGTGGAGCCGTGCAGCTTTTTTAGACTAAATTCTGGTCAGAGGAACCGGTGGCCCCGTGCCGCACTACTCGGCACCTCAGGGGCTTGCCGGCTGCCTCTTATCCTTCGTGTCGCTGCCAACGACAGCGAGCAAACAGTTCCACCATAGCGGGGGCGGAGCAAGCACTCTGCATAGCGGTCTCCATCGCAGCAGAGACTTCAGCCCCCACCCTCGTGGGGGCGTGGCTTCCCGGCAGTGAGCCAGAGGAAAGCATGGCAGGGCAACGATCAGCAATGAGCCCCTTCCCTTGCGTAGGAGGAGTCAAAACGTAGTTTCTCACTACAGAACGGCTTCGACCGTGAAATGCTTTATGGAGAGTGTCAGAGAACGATTGAATGAGCCACAGAGCAAAAGATATTGAATCGGAAAACATGTGAAACAATATTTAGCTCATGATTAACTGCAGGAGCACATATTACAGCCCTACATTACCACAAACTACTTGGCAGTCAAGATGCAGCCTCATTCCAATAGAAGTGAGTCAGTGGACGTGCCACTACACTTAATAAGGTACTGACAGGCACCTAACAGCACAAAATGATGGCAGAATGTGAGTGGAGTGAAGAGGAGCAGGAGGCAGTGTACTCAGAAGACCTGGCATATAGCTTTATAGAAGTGCTGGGGACTCACTCATAGAGGCAGTGGCTCAAGGTGTCAGACCCCTACAGATGGACTGGAGACAATAGAATAGTTTCTGAGCCAGAAAAATAAAAGCACCGTACCGAGGGCAAGCACGTCCACAAAGGGCACGCCAGAGGACCCACAGGGGTGTACTAAGGCCCGGAAGAGCAATAACTCTTCTGCCCTCCCGGGCCAGAGAGGAGTGGTTCCAGGAGCCCCAGAGGCTACAAACGCTTTTAATAGGCTACGAGAAGCCTTCATGAATAAATCGGGGGTTCCAAGCCTCGAGACCCCCTAGCCAGGGGATGAAAATATGGGCGAGATGGAAGAAAATGTTCCGGAAGAGGAACCCGTACACTCTCCATCCTCCTCACAGGAGGATCCCGATAAGGAAGGGGATGAAGGAAGTATGCCTCTTCCCAAGAAAAAATTGAGAAAACTCAATAACTTAGAGGAAGAGGAGAAATTTCGGATATGTTTCACCCAGAAGACACCCAAACCCCCAATCTTCTGAATGGTTGCCATCCCTGAGGATTGCAAGATACATGACCCAAAGACTGCAAAAGGCACTGGAAAAAGAAGTAAGGCAGAGAATGAGGGCGGAGTGCCCAAAACTGGTACTACCGGGGAAAGTGGGAGAAGCTCCAGAGCTAGACCCTAAGATGCTGGCCTTCGTAGCCAAGTCCAACAGAGACCCCAGGAAGGGGATCGACCGCTCATGGCAAAGTTGTCAGGAGAAAGGCTTAGACTTAGCCGGGCCGCTGTCTAAAATCATGGATTTAGCTGAACGAGCGAAAGGCACAGGAGAAGAAGTTGATCCAGGGGTTCTAGCGAACTGGGCACAGAGAGCGGTATGCCTCTTACGGAACGCCAACTGTGCTATATCATCCAAACGCAGACGAGGGCTGTTGCTCAAAATACACCCTAAACTGGGAGACTTCGTACGAAGAAGGCGAAGCAGCTCAAAGGCTGTTATTCGGAGAGACCTTTGGGAAGGAAATGGGGAGGTTTGTAGGGACCTATACCTCCATGGAGAAGGCTCAGGCCTCCATAAAGAAAAGGAAAAAAAGAGTTTTTGGCGAGACCGGTCGGTACAGAGGCCGAGCGGCTGGTTGATACATGACATCCAGAAGGCCTCAATCCAACAGAGCCCAGTTCTGGGAAAACAGGCAACCAGATACCTTCTTTCCGCCAAGAGGCCGATTCCCTAGAGAAAGGCCGGAGCAGAGGCCAAGGAAGAGGGCAGAACTTCCCCACAGGTGAGAGTTTTCACTTATCCACCAGTAGGGGCGAGGACAGCGAAGTTCTGGGAGAACAGGCGCGTGCTTTCCAGCTACGCTTGGGTTTTGCAGACAGCCAAAGGCTTGCGCATAGAGTTTACACAGACCCCAACCCAGTACCAAGCCCCACACCCACTAGTCTCAGCAATATTAGAGAAGGACTTGCTGTACGCAGAGCTGTGGAGCCTAGCAGATAATCAAGCTATCGAACCGTGCCAAACAAAGCCGAGATTCATAAGCAATATGTTCCTGGTCCACAGGAAAGACAAAGTGAGGCCGGTGATACATTTAAAAGACATGAACAGTTGGGTGGTCTACAACCATTTCAAGATGGATGCTACCCACCAGCTCAGAGACACGCTCAGACAGGGCGACTGGTTGCGAGCATAGATCTGAAAGACACCTTACGATACCAGTGCAAGAAGATTACCGTCCCTTTCTAGCGTTCGACTTGGATGGGCAATTGTGGCAATTTGTGATTATGCCATTTGGACTGGCATCGGTGCCATGGGCGTTTATGAAACTAATGAAGCCAGTAGCCGCAGCGATCAGGGAGAAAGGGATCCAAATCATTATCTACCTAGACGATATCCTGATGATGGTAAGCAGCAGAGATACGCTCCTCTATCAGACCAGCTGGGTGGCGAACCTCCTGACTTCCCTCGGGTTTCTAGTGAATCAAGGGAAGTCGGAGATGAGACCAGCAAAGAGGATAGAGTTCCTAGAGTTTGTCATAGACAGCAACTTCACAGCTCCCCAACCAGAGGCGTAGCCAGGATTTGTCTAGCAAATGGGGCCTGAAGCTAATGTAGTTGGACCCACTGCACTGACAAAAATATCTGTAAATGCCCACACAGCGCTGCTGAGTGGGCATTTACAGATTTTGGGTGGGCCTGGCCGCTCAGGCCCTACCCTGCCTACGCCTCTGTCCCCAACAGAAAAACAAGAGATATAAAAAGAGAAATAAGAATCTGTCTCAGCAAAACATTTATCTCGCTGCGAACAATAGCGCGAGTAGTAGGCTTGCTGTCTTCGTCGATACAAGTGATATTCCCAGGGCCACTGCATTACCGAGCGCTCCAGCGGCTGAAGATAAGACACCTTCAGCAGGGCTTATGCTACCACCAACTGGTGCCCATAGATCAGATGCAAGCATAGCGGGCTGGGGAGCCCGATGCAGAGAGCTCCAAACAGGAGGCAGGTGGAGTGCAGAGGAACTCAGACTGCACACCAACTGTCTAGAACTGTTGGCCGGATCATTTGCGATCAAGGCTTTTACGAAAGACAAAGTGAATCCATGTATTCTGTTGAAAATGGACATTTCAGCAGTCAGGTACATCAATCAGTTAGGAGGGACGAAGTCCAAATTATTGGCAGAGACAGCCAAGGATTTCTGGCACTCCTGCCTAGAGTCGGGGACCTCAGTAGTGGCAGAGAAGCAGCGAATCTGATTATAGTAGCTCCGATATGGAAATCACAAGTATGGTTTCCGGCGCTCATGGAGCTAGTGACAGATTACCCGAGAGTGCTACCCGAGGAGAGAACCTTCTCACGGACCCAGTTGGGTCGTTTCACCCTCTGAGAGTGAAGAGGACACTGCAGCTGATGGCGTGCAAGTTAGCAGGAGACGCTGGAATCTCCTGGGAATTTCAGCAAAGGCTGCAAGCCTCATCGCTGAGTCATGGGCCCCTTCAACTAGAAGGAGCTACGACGCAGCATGGAACAGATGGTCAAAATGGTGCAAAAGGAGAAGTATTCATCCCGTTTCTGCCCCTTTAGTTGAGATACTGAATTTCCTAGCGGAACTCTTCAAAGATGGGAAAGCCTATAGAACAATAGGAGTGTATAGATACACTATATCAGAAGGTCACACACCCATAGAGGGAGTACCAGTAGGAGAGAATGTGGCAGTAATGTGACTTAAAAAAGGAATAAGGTTTAGGAAACCGCCAATACTGAGGTATGAGTCCTTATGGGATGTGGCAGTAGTGCTAAAATTACTAGCAGGTTGGCCCAGTAATAGATACCTGTCGCTAGAAAGATTGTCTGGAAAGTTAGCAATGCTATTATGTATGGTATCATGTAAGAGGGTTGCAGACGTCAGAGCGCTAGAAATGAATAGAAAAGTATATGGTCTCGACGGAGTGACGTTCAATCTGGCCAGGAGAACAAAGACAGACTCCTCCACGATAGCTTACCCTTACATGCATGATCACCCAAAGTGGTGTGTGGCCACATGCATAAAAGAATACGAGAGTAGAACAGCTGAACTGAGACCGATGGGGACAACCCAAATGTTGACAGCGTGCCGGAAGCCACATAAATGCGTAGCGACACCCACCATAGCTAGATGGGTCAGAGAGATTTTGAGCCTAGCAGGCATAGATATGTCAAAATTTGGAGCGCATTCAGTCAGGGACGCATTGGCCTCGAAAGCAATCGGGCAAGGCGCGACTTTGCAAGATATTCTAAAAGCAGCTGATTTGGCTAGTGATACCACATTTAGAATGTTTTATTTTAGACTGATTAATACTCTAACAGAAGCTGTGGTAAGAAGCTTTGAACAAGCATAATGCTCGCCTCTGTCTTGACATAGAATGTAGATTCCCCCTGCTACAGCGCAGAGAGCTCTTGATTTTGTTAAAGACAAGGAGGCGAGCATTACTTTCCCACCCTAGATACACATGAGAGGGGAAGAGTATTGATAAATGAATCTGTGCAATGTATTTCAAGATAACTTACATGTATTCCTCCCAGAGTAGGGTGTGTAGCCGCCGCCGTAAACATGTACTGTTGTTCCTGCCATTCGGAGATGAACAGAAGAACGGTTGAGTTCGACCTGGAGCTTCGCGAGTCAAGTAAGCCACAAGTTGGAAGGTGAAAGATCGACTTGACAGAGTAATCAAAGTTCAGAGACTATGTTGGCCTTGTTGGCGGCCCAGTTTTAGTTTGGATTGCGGCTGGAAGCAGTCAAGTAGAGGAAGAGCACAGGAAGAGGAAGGGCTAGGTCACATGGCCAGGACACTGGGGTTACAGGGACCTAGGACTGATGGGACATGTAGTTTTGATTAAAACAAATTTAAAAAGTTTATTTCAATGAAAAGATTGCAACTTTTTATTTGTTGAAACTGCTGGAGAGTAAGAATAAATAGAAGATGAAGCATAATGCTCACCACCTTGTCGTTAATAGAATCAAGAGCTCCCTGTGCTGTAGCAGGGGGAATCTTCATTATTCACTAAGCGTCCATAAACTTCTACAAAACCAAGAGTAAACCTAATCATAAAGCTAAAACATAGTTAAAAGACATGTACCGGTTTTGCCTTTTGTGGTTACATGGGCCCAGGGAGGGCTATACTATGAAGAGGGGAACGAATGTGATCCAGTAGGAACCCAAACAGCAAGTATAACAGTTCAAAATAAAGGAATATCCAATCAAGATTTTATAAAAAATACATACTTTAATTAAACAAACCATATGCAATAATAACTAAATAGAAGACTGCAAAAAACCACCCTTGTACTAAGAACACAGAATATGCAAGTATCAAGATGTAGCAATCTGGGAAATGAGGAAGGGGGTGCAAAGACAATAAAAATCACAACGTTGAAAAAGGATATGTTCTTGAGTTGCAAATGGGATTAATGTGGCATATCCAGTCCAAAAATGGAATGGGGGACAGTTATCAGACTATAATACATTTGCAGTGCCATGGAGGTTAGAAAACATCAAACCAAGCTTCCAAGTGCTGTTCAGTGGTTTGATTCAGTTTAAAATGTGGCAGCCACAGTAGGCCAGCAGCAAGCAGATGTCGAGGTAGGGTAGAATTGAAGGATGCTGCGGTTTAAAGCATTACTCGAGCGATGAGGATCATGTTGACCACCAGTTTTGGTTCACCAGTTGAGTCTCTACGGCAAACGGGCTGATGTCGGAATGCGCAAGGCGAGTCGGTCCAGTGTGGTGCTTGAAAGACGCAGTTCTGGAAGAACGCCAGGGTCGGTTCAGTTGATGACTCAATCAGCGATGAAGATGTAAGAGATGAAAACAGCAGTTCAAGTGGTGCAGATTCTGTGATGCTTCTTTGCTCGAGCCGAGACAACAATGCGCTTTCAGCTAGTGCAGTGCACCAGAGAATAGGTTCTAACATGTGGGACAACGGTTCAAAGATTGATGATTACCGATGGCAGCTGCTGGAGGGTCCTGTTGGTTCAAACAGGATCAAACCGGCTCCAATCACGGTTTTCAGCAGTTTGATGGTGAAACTCTAGGAATCCTGGCTGTCTTGGCTCTCGGGTGCTGTGTGGCCCACTCCAGAATCTCAGGGGCAAGAGTAATCCCTGACCTCGGGCTCCCAAACATGAGGGAGGCTGGAACACACTTTCAGGGGCCCATTCAGCACAGTGAGGTCGTGGGCAGCATTGTGGCTGGCAGAGGTGCAGGTCTTGCTCCAGCACTGGCCACCCCAATGTGCCCTGGCGATGGTTAAGGGACAGCACTTACCTGTGCCATGGACTGCCTATCTTACCTCCCAAATGGAGGACTTTGGAAAGGATTGCTCTCTCAACAGGATCCAAATGAAATCTTCCAGAGTTGAAGTCCCAAAATGATTCAAAGAAGGAGTTTGGGGCCCATTATTTTAAAGGCAAAGGTCTACAGGTGATTGGTCATAAGCAAGCCTGCTTTAAAGGTGCAATCCCTGTCCTTGGAACAAGTGGACTTTGCCTTCCGATATCACACACAAAGTGCTTTTTGCTAAAGAAAGTGGAGAGGATGGGAGTGAACGCTAGAGGCAAAGAGATACAAGACGGTGGATCCTTCCCCAGCTTTTCGTATTGTGCACCCTGATGTGAGACAACTCCTTTTTTTTGGTGAATGGATGTGGCTTTGATTCCTGCTTCCAGGACTGATTAGTAGCTGTCTCTCTGGGGAGGATGTTACCTGCCCTCACAAAGTAACACAGAGAGTCAACCCCAGGGCTACACAGTCCTGCTGGTAGAAGCAATGACAGCCTGGCTGGAGGGAATACACATAACCCTTACAGAACTGAGCTGGGCTCAAAGGGATGACACATGTGTGATCAAATTGATCTGGCTTGGATAGGATAAATATGAGAAATGCTAGCCACCATACCTCAAACTCAGGCATGGTTTATATTTACAGTTTAACTTGCCACCAGGAGAACATTATTATAGTTATGTAGAATAGGAAGCAGGAGTGCAGTTCTCAAATGCCGCCCCTGCAGACTTGACTGTCACTGCAGCTGTCAAAAGGGCACCTGTGACCTGTGAACATGCTCTGAGGCACAGGAGAGCAGGCACTGTAAGTCAAGGTACTGATCTAGCATGTCACAGGTGTACACTGTGCTTTTGTAACTGAGCTTGGGAAAGAGGATCTGAGTTGAAGATTATTCTTTCTGTGCTAGAACTACCTGCATCATGTCATTAATTAATACAAAATCAAAAGAATCTTGGACTTCTACGCCATTGCCAGATGACAATTTCTCACAGTAGCCAAAAGCTGTTGGTGATAGCTGGGTTTGCTTGCAGCGGTGTACCCACCTGCCACTTTCTATGTTTCCCAATGGCCAATTTGTGTCTGTGGACCTGGACCTAGGTTCACAGAAACCGAAGACCATGGTGTGCAAATGGAGAAAAATGCAAAAAGACTGAATGGCTTCAAATCTGGTTATATCCTCAGGTTAAAGAAATGTTCAAATCCACAATTGGGGCCTGCAGATTTGTACTTGAGTCTGACCAGGCCATGCGATCAAAAATGCCAGAAAGGGGCATATCACAGCCCTTTTGGTGTCACACCTACTCTAGTGAGATGGAGTGGGAACCCATGGATTCTTTGGTTTATCCCAGACTTTGCCATCCCCCTAAAAAATAATGTTGATGTCTAGGAACATATTGGCAGAAGTCTCATAAATCTGCTGGCACTCTTGAACTAAAAAACATCTTTGACTCAATATAAAATGCAATATAAAAATTATCTTTAGTCAAAAAATCTGCAGTTAGGTACAAAGTCCTAGCAGCTCAAAATAAGCCTACAGAGTGGTTGCAAATCGTCCAATCCTGTTTTGCTGCTAGCTGTATTCAGGGCGAAATAGAGCACTTGCAAGAGCTATATGAGGCGTTTAATCATGTTTTTATTAACAAAACTATTCAAATAACTACAGGCAAATATAGGCATAATGACATTGTTTGGCAAGATGAAGTCCTCCACCAAAAGGTTTGACCTGCATAAGGTTACATGGAGCTCATGGAGCTGCACCACTCATGGAGTATGGCGGTGCAGCAAAAAAGTGGTGGTAACGGAATTACCGCCACGTTTCCCACCCCGCCATACTATGAGTTTAGCCCTGGAGTGAGGAATTTGCCTCCATCATCAGGCTTGAGGGAAATCATTCCACGTTACTCTGAAAAGTCGGCAAAATTAGCGGAATTACTGCTGCTGAAATTCCACCGGAATCCCCTATCGATTCCAAATTAATGGGGAAAAACACCACCACTTGTAATCTGGCAGTAACTCAGCTGGACCAAGTGGCAGTAACGGTAATTCCCTTGGGTGGTATTCCAGCGGATTTACCACCAGAATACTGCCCAATGAGGCCCACATTCTCCCATTACTTACTTTCCTTCGTCCCACCTGTCGTTCTAAGGACACTCTCCCTGCACTCAAAACAAAAGTGCATGCGACACGATTTGAACAATTACTTAGAAATGTTGTTAATCTTTCACTCACTAGGGGGGATCTCCCCAGCCCTCTGAAATCATCAGTTTTGATGGCATTGTAATAACACACTACACCATAGCCACAGTCCGCCTCTAGCAGGGCTACCCTGGCAGTCATAAATATTGGATAAAATGGTCTGGTCATATCAGTGCTTTGTCAAAAAGAGGAGATCCTGGGATTATTTCAGTCAGAGTTTCAGTGTCTAGACCTGTCGCAGTTCACTGCAGCATCCCACAGTGAGCCCCACCAACCTCGGCCCTTTTTAATATCCACATTAGACAATTTCTAATCCTTGTCACAGATGCTTACATAGCTATATATGCATGTCAGTGGGCCTGCCATCTTTTCCATATGTACATAGTTCGATTAACCTTTTCGTAACATTCAGCAAAATTGGGACAGGCAGTTAAGATGTTATGACCTGTTTCGATTTCTCGATGGCATAGTATACAGCGGTTGTCAAAATCGAAGGAGGATTTTGCCTGCCATATTCCCACATATTCATTAGTGTGAAGAAGGTTCAGTCTTAAGTACAGAATGAATCGTTTGAGCTCAATAGAGAAGATCTTAGTAAAATAGCTACAGGATCTGTAATAGGGAAAGCTCTGATAAGAGTATTCCTTGTATCATTTCTTTTTATGTAGTTTATCTATATTCAAGGCCCTATCCCACAATTTAGTTTTTGTTTTTATTAGCGTTTCAAAGTTCGGCAAGGTTATGAAAATATCTGGCTCAATGTCCAGTGCTGCAAGATGGGTATTCTCTTTTAGATCCCCGATAAAGACTTTTTTCCGGTCATCATCCATGCCATCACCTAGTAATTTTGTTACGGCGTTTGAGTTAAGGTCTGTTCTCAGAAAATTAGCATATAACAACGTACGCTGAATGTACTACACAGATATTCATGGGCACATACCGTATTCCAATCTTAATGCCTTGACCGATACTGATTTTGGCAGGTTGATAATTGTACAAAGTAATTTGCCCCACATTTTATCTAGGCATTGTACATGTGTGCCGAGAAGTGCATCAAGTGAATACAGAATAGTAGGCACAATACTTAAACAATAAACTTCAAGAAAGGCTTTGATATTTTGTCCTCCTCGACACTATGTAATTTTTTAGGACATGCCATTTTTTTCCATAGTTTTCCCCTGAACACTGCGTCATAATAGGAGGGAGGTGGCATGATTTTTACAGGGAAACCCAAGTATGTAAACTCTCCTGTCCTTTCCAATTCTGTTTGAAGGAGGTGCCATACAAAAGGATCTTTTTCTAGGCTACCCTTGCTTAGACACATTGGGCCTCATTACAACTATGGCGGCACCTTTTTCCAGAACGGCGTAGTCCAAGTAGAGATACCTGTATTACGGGCATCCTCAGGGACCTGCAGCACCTGGCAACACTGCTGCCGGTGTCTGCGGTAGCCATGCCATTGATACCGGCATGGCGCAACTAAGCCACACAGTAATTGTAATTGTTTATTTATTTATATTGTGCACTGGGCCCATAGGCATCTGGGCAGAGTAATGGTTACATAGTTTTGTATGGCATGGGCATCAAATGCGGACCAGGCATTAAGTGGACCCCGATGTGTCCGAACATGCCGCAGGTGCACAAAATGAGCACAGATGGCCCAATGGCCAGTGCAACAGCACAAAAGGACCACTCCCACAACTCTCCCAAAACCACAATGCTACCATTAGCTCTAGCAGTACTGGAGCTGGAGGACATGTCTGCAGAGCTACTGTTTGAAGAGGCAGTGTGGCGGAGGCGGATGAGGAGAAGGAGGGCCATCATGGTCAATCCCCCCTTGCTGATGGTAGTGTCTGTGCTGCACTTCCTAGCCACAGGGACATATCAGCACACAGTGGGGCAGCTGCATGGAATCTCCCAACCCTGTTTATCCCGTGTCCTCTTCCAGGTGCTAGATACACTTCTGTCCCATGTACGTGACCACATAAGCTTACCACGGACTGCCGAGGAGGTAAATGCAACTAAAATAGCATTCGATGCACTTGCAGGCATGCCTAATGTAATTGGTGCGGATGACTGCACAAATGAAGAGCTAGTGGTCAGGCATGCTGTGGAGGTAGTGTACTGCAACAGGAAGCTTAACATTCCCTCAATGTACAGATGGTTGTGATGCCTGCCAACTAACCACACATTGCAGTGCAAGATTCCCTGGCTCTACACATGACTCCATGGTGCTGCGCAAATCCACGCTACCCGTTCCATAACAAAACACGCTGGATACTGTACCTGGCTGCTGAGTGAGTCTAACTACAAGGCCATGTGGAGTGTGGAATTGGGGGCCAGTTATCAGCACGGCCAACCTGGCTGCTGGGTGAGTCTAACTACAAGGTCATATGGAGTGTTGAATTCGGGGGGTGGAGAGGCAGTCATCAGCACAGCCACCCTGGCTGCTGGCTGAGTCTAACTACAAGGCCATGTGGAGTGTGGAATTGGGGAGGGGGCAGTCATCAGCACAGCCAACCTGGCCCCTGGCTGAGTTTAACTACAAGGCCATGTGGAGTGCGGAATTGGGGTGGGGCAGTCATCAACACAGCCAACCTGGCTGCTGGATGAGTCTAACTACAAGGCCATGTGGATTGAGGAATTGGGGGGGGTGGTGGCAGTCATCAGCACAGCCAACCTGGCTACTGGATGAGTCTAACTACAAGGCCATGTGGATTGAGGAATTGGGGGGGGGTGGCAGTCATCAGCACAGCCAACCTGGCTGCTGGCTCAGTCTAACTACAAGGCCATGTGGAGTGTTGAAATAGGCCAAGCATGAGATGCATTACCAGCGGCTGTGCACTCTGCATACAACAATACATCATTACTACAGCTTCAAAATTCCGTAAACCTTTAGCAAACATCTGTGAAAGTACACAGAGGCTGGATAGGCCATCAAAAGGCAAAGGTAGGTGCGGAATAAGACCAAGGTACCTTACTACCCGCAACCTGCACATAAACAAACCGCACACATAGAATGGGACATGACCATACACAGCGTTTTCATTGCATCAAAATATGCGAGTGTGCAGGTGTAAATGAAGGCACAACAAAGTGGCAGCATGCCAAAGTACTAGGCCTTGACAGCCGTGTGTCAATGCATGTGAAACATCCACTGCATACAAAACTACATGTAATGTCGACCATCATGAAACTAAAACCACATGTACCAGAATGCACCACACCATAGTGAGCATGAATGATTAGCAAAAAGAAGTCAAGTAATGACACAAGTAATGATGCTCAGCCTGAGATTTCAGTAGCTGCTGCACAGAATAATTCAGTGACGGCAGACACATTTCACATGTACACTGCCTGTTAGTGCCCTTCTCATGTCTCCTTAAGGGACAGCTTCAAGTAGAATACATTTAGAACAGATTTTAGGAAATAGAAATGCCTCCACTACTAATAATACATGATTGTAAATTTGCAGCCTCACCAAATTCAGCGTTCATCATACATGAATACACTCACCCAGCCTTATTGATATTATGTCATCCTTGACCCCTCACACATACAATCGGAAGCTGTGTTCTTGTTAAATGGGTTACAATGTTGCAAATAGAGACTGCATAGCATGAATAGCACTAAATCACAAATGCCAATCTTGTAAAGGTATAAAGTACCATTGTACAGGGACAGTCCACCTTGCTTTGTAACACATTAATTGTTTTACATCAATTGTCGTCAATCGTATAGACATTGCAGAGGCCAAGTTGACTGTGAATGGTCCATGTGAAAGCAACTGCATTACTGTGGGAAGTATTGACTCACTCTGCTGTGTTATGCGGCATCACTCTGATAGTTATGGTGCAAGAAACAGCAACAATGGAGGCAAAACTTGTGCGCGCCAAAAACCTACAAAACCATGTGTTTGGACACATAAAAAGATGGATGCACAACCTGCCACTCATGGTGCATATGTGGTGGGATAGAGCACACACTGCAGAAAATGTGCCAGTGGGCTCCATAACCAGCAAACAGAGTGCAGAGAGAGAAGCAGCACTTTACAAATGAAACGGCAAAAGGTGCCTATAAAGGATATTCGCTTTGTTGCCTAAAAACTCCAAAATGCCTATACACAACACTTCTCAACATTTAAAATTTTGCTTGGTGCTAAAATTCATGTAACCTAATGAAGCATGGCGAATATATAAAGTCTTAAAGTGTAAAGAGTAAAATATTTCCTCAGACAAGCTGGATTGTCTGTAAACTGACAGCCCCTGTCAAAATATGTATGCAGTACCCTGGGCTACCTGTGAATGACAGCTGTGAGATGAGCTCCTGATGAGACTTCAAAGTATTTAAACTAAAAGTCTGCCGGATTTGCAAACTTAAAAGAATTGTTGCTAAAAGTAGTACAGATCTCAGTTGTGTTTTTGATCCCACAGATTTAAAGCTAAGAAAGTAATGTATTTATGTTTGATGCAACAAGTTTGGTTTGTGGTGGACTTTTAATTAAGAATAAATTAGCCTAGCTGAGCCACAACCCTTTGGAAGTGGAAAAACAGGTTTCTTCCAAGGGGAGGAGACATCCTCTCAGCAGAAACTCACTGGTAGATCATAATTGTGGGTTAGCCCAGACTTTTGTCTACAGAAAGAGAATGAACAATGGCAGAGCTTCAGCCCAGGAAATGGAGGTGTGAAAGGGGTCGTAAACTGCTCCTGCAAGGAACTCCCCAAGGGAGGGGGCTGCTCCTGGACTGCAGGGAGAGGCAAATGTGCGGACCATGTGCTGTTAAGCATGAACAATCAACAATTTTGAGAGACTCATAACCTGTTATTCACAGTGATGAAAAATATATTAAGGACAGATCTGTTAGTCTAATTTTTGGCTGCACGTTTCGAGGGGCGATAGAACTGTGTAACATGTTGTAGACAGGAATGGCAATATATGTGGTTTTATGTGAACTGTGTTAATGCTAAAATTGTGAAACTTTACACACACTTCCCTATGGTGAACACACACATTTGTGGAAAGTTGCACAAAGTTTGGAAATTGTGTTCATAGCGAACAGGACAACATTCTGTAGAAAGGTGAAGCAAGATCCCACAGCTGCAGGATTTTGAGGCACAGATACTACATAAAATATGGAATCTTTGTGTGTGATTTGTGTAAAGGTGACCAATGTAGAAATATGTATTTAGGATAAAATCCGATTTTGAGACCAGTGGCTAAAGCGAGGTTTCTAAGGACTGTAAAGCAAACCATAAAATGTGACATCATCCGGCCTTGATCCAATCACTCAGATGCAAGGCGGAGATGAGATTTTGATCCAATCCCAGCTCACAGAGGCAAGTTTAGTCTTTTTCGGTCGTGCCACAATACAGTATTTACAATATTTATATTTTTTGCCGACCAATGTAATCGAGTTCCCTGTATGTTAGGAATAATGTTCAGCTTTCTAGATAGATTTGTAGAGTCATCTGCCAGGTCAATGTACCAGCTCAGCATCACATGGGCAATTTGATCATTATGAGAGATGTCTATAGGGCTACGTCTGAATTTGGTGGCTGGGTCAGTGAGTACATAGTCAATGTGTGAACTAACAATTCCATTTGAGCAGGTGTATGTCTCTGAAGACGATTCAATGGGTCTAAAATCCAGAAACATCAGATTATAGTAGCAAGCAAGCTTTTTCCATGGACAGTCAGGGATAGACTTTTTAGGAAAGGGCAGGTTAAGGTTCCTTTTGTTAAGATCACCTGCAACAATTGTTTGACCTGTGGTAACTTTCTCGAGTCAGTAACAGATGAAAACATCCATGATTCCATGGATATGACTTGTGTAAATTCCCCCCGGAGGGTCATATATTTTAATAGCCAAGGTACTATCAGATTTGTCGTTGGGTGATTGCAAGATACCAGCTAGTACATAGGGGGAATGATCAGCCTTAGTGAGCTGAGTGAAGATGTATTTGTACTTTGCTCTGATCGCTAAACCACCGCTAGCCCACCCTCTCTTTGAGGGAACTGCATTTTTTTGTGATAGTCTGCAATACATCTATGGCAATTATTTTCGTACACCAAGTTTCCTGTAAGAGGAAAACATTGCAGGACTCCAGGGGGTGGGCCAAGAATAATCAGTAACCATGCGTGTTCCAGGACATCAATTTTTGCTTACTTGTGGTTGGACAAAGTCAATTTGCCCCATGTGTGGGATGTTCAGGCTTCCAGTATTCTATTTATCTTACGGTGGCCCTGGCGCTGTCCGTTTGAACTTGGAAGGCTTGCAGAGATACAAGCTTCGTTATCAAGATTTTTTCATGCATCTTTGTTTCTTTGCTTTACTACATATTATCAAGGACAAGCCCACTTGAGTAAAAAGATCTGCATACGTCTTCAATAGAGCCACCATCAGGGGTGAGGAAAATTCCACCAGTGCCCTATTTGTGTGGTTCCTGACCCAGGGGAGATCAATTTTTGTAATGTCAGTTGACGTAATTAGGTCAAAATGTGGTAGCTGTTTAAAAATCCCAGAAGGAAAGATCTGTTTAGTAAGGGACTGTGATCCGTTGGATTTATTTCTTCAAGAATAATCAATTTGACAAGATCTTTGAGGGTGTTTGCAGTGATTATAGGTTTGTCTAATGGTTTGGATCCTTTACAAGCATCAGTGTATCGTTTGGTTTCGGGCCAGGGTGGGTTATTAGTAAAGCCACCCTGGTTATTAGTAAAGCTGTTCACTCCGCGCTTGTGCCCTTTTCACTTTTCCCAAAAGGCTTAATTTTATATTTGGTAGCCGTATCAGGGCCGATTTGCGGGGTGATCACTTTGCAATTTCCTTGCCCTAATATGGGATTTTGAAACTCAGACCGGCCGTTTTGTGTGTCTATGTAAGGACCATGTAAATTTGCTTGCAGAACTCTTCTATCTGAGAGTTTGTTTGTCACTGAAAGTCATTTTTTACAATTTTATAGTGGTTGGAAGTCTTGAGCCCAAAAATAGTTTGTTTGATCTTCTTTCCGATATGTTTGTGCAAGGGGCTCAGAGTTGTCAAATTTCACTTTTTTTGTTAAGTTTGCAGAAATCATAGCAAGTTTCATCTCAGTAGGGGGCGGTATGTCCTCGTAGTCCCAGTCATTATATGCAGCCTCTGTCTAGTGCACAAATGGACATGGTGCTGTTGTAGCTATAAGTCTGCCTGTCTTTTACTGTACAGGCGGAATGCTTTTTGTGCTACTTTTTTGGTCTTGCTTTTTCCTTTTTGCCCAATGATGTTCGATGGTATTCGATATTTTTTTCAGTTACTTCAGTCAGTGTTGATTTAACCTCTTGCTGGTTTTTTGCTATAGTGTCTAAGAAGGTTGTTAGGGCGTCCACTTTTGAGATGATTGTGTTTATGCCATTTAGGGCAGATCTCAGATTGGACTAATTTGCTTCTTTTTCCTTAGGATTCAGGGCCACACTCTCACAGCTGGTTTACAAATGTTGTGAGGAATCTGAAGATGGTGTGAAGACAGCCAAATCAGATGTCTATAATGTCCTCTCACAAAAGTAGCTGAGTAGCTCTTTTTCCCTGCCAAGAGAGGCCCGTTTCAAGTTTACCACCATATTCAAAAAGGAATTGTTAATGTTTATTGTGTGGGAAGAAGACTAGTTTAATGTTTCAATGGACGATATCGAAGAACATTTATTGTTATTTCCAAATTTAGTTTCGAAGAAGCCTGTAATTTCTGGTTGCAAGTGACTTTGTTATGTTAAGGGTTCAGGTTTGGTTTCTTTTTTCCTTGGCCTCAGGATTTTGCTTCGTTCTTTGCCCGTACAATAGTTTTTTACTGTGGCACTATGTAGTGTAGATTTCCGATTTGAGGGCATTTGTCATATGAAGTTTACGGCCAAGGACAATGTGATTGTATAAGGCCTGGGCTCACAGGAACGCCAGGCACAGATCACATAGCTTCTTTTATCTCAAGAACTGAAACACAGCAGGCAGTTTAAAGGTCGCCCGGGCCCACAGTCACTGCTTGTTGTTTTGTAGAAATATGCACCGTAGTAGAATTTATTTTTCTCAACTCTGTTTGTATGATACTGTAGTGCTTCTGAAAGCAATTAGGTTAATTCACGTATTCTCAATTTCTTTGCAGGCTAGATACACATAATGTCCTCCCAATAGTTATTTGCGCATTCCCCAGACAGGACTTTATCTGAGTGATTAGGCACGCCAAGCAGTTCAAAGGCCGTTCAGGTCCGCAGTCACTGCTTGTTTGGTTTATAGAGGTTGCACCATTAGGTAACAAGAGATATATCCAGCTATGTGTGGCAGTTTTGGTTTTGTAGCAGAGCCAGGCAGACTTGTCAGGGCTGAGGCAACAACCCTCGGTCTCTCCAGCAGGTGCAGCTTCCAGTATAAAGGTGTCCCGGGTTTAAGTAACTTTTTCATGTCACAACGGGACATTGCTTTTTATAAATGTTGTGAAAGGAGTGGTTCTGCAATCAAGGCAGAAAGTGCCAGAGAATTAATTACCTGGAGAGCAGCAGAGAAGTTCCATGCAGTGCTATTGATGAACGTGTGGCGTTCACACGGAAGGCTGCCCTGTGTTCCCACTGCAAACCACGGGCAACCACAATCACCTCAACACTCTGCTGCAAAGGAGATTTTGTAGGATTCCAGGGAAGTTAGAACTCCGCCTCCAGCAGCAGCAATCAAGGAAAGACTGGTAGGGAATATGGCAGCAACCATGGACAACCACACTTGCAGCAACACTCCGCGCAGCGCTATCACGCTGCAAAGGTGATTTTGTAGGAATCCAGGTAAGTTAGAACTCCACCTCCAGCAGCAGCAATCAAGGAAAGACTGGTGGGGAATATGGCAGAAACCACGGACAAACACACTCACCACAACACTCTGCGACTCAAATATGTGCAATGTGAGGTGAGAGGGGGAGAGAGAGAAAAGAACCTCTGACAAGCATAGGCTAAAATAATTTGTTTGTTTTACAGTATCCTAAAAGGGTTGAACACCGAACATGAAATGCATGATGAGTAATATGTCATTGCAATTCACTTACCGGGATGATGACCATCAAGCAAGATCATTGATCAAAGATGTATTTATGGCTTAGCAATGAAATTGTGTATACATGCAGGGTTTTAAGATTCTGGATGTTCCAATGGATTGACTTGGAACACACAAGCAAGCAATTTGAGTCACTATCGAACCAATGCAATTGGTGAAGCAGTGCCAGACCGGTCACTCATCCTACCAGTCAGCCCTTGGAGATATCACTCAAGTTCAAGAAAAAGATGCATTGGATTAAGGGAGATGGGTATGCAGCGTAGGGCAGTCCAGAAAACATTAGTTGGGAAAACTGCAAAAATCAACCCCTATTCAACTAGAGTAAAAGCACAAGAGTGACTTAAAACATAGACATTGATGCAGGTTTGCCCCGGAGTATTATTATTATTATAATTGTTCATTCATAAAGCGCTTAATACCAAGAGTGGTTTCTAAGCACAGGATTGGGATACAAACCTGTATTGCGCGGTGTTGTCTTTCTTTCAAGACAAACGGGTTGCCCCTGAGCTATCCTTCCTCACCTGGATGAATGGGGGGATTACGCATGCATGGAAAGAAGGGATGTGGCAGTCATACTATGGAAGCACAAAAAAAATACCTTTTTATAAACAAATTGGAATGAGGCAATGATGCGCAGAGACCAACGTAGAACCAGTGACATGAATATGGATGGAAACTGTAAGCACAAAATATGGGTTCACCAAATCTTAGGAGCGGACTAAATAATTTGAGTAACAGGCAGAGTCATATTTGCCTAGATAACGGAAGCTGCATGTTAGGAGCATCAGCAGCATGATGTAAATAAGGTTGTGAGCACAATGCATGGACTTGGTGGGGACTCGTGTTAACGATGCACGTTTAGACTTCATGGAAAGCATCTATCCATTACAGTAAGGATGCTAAAATGAGACAGGAGCATTTACATTACAAGTGCCAATTGGGGATTTAAACTAGCTGAGAACGCAATTCTTTAAGTGGTAGACACTCATTTCTTTATGCTTGTTTAAACTGCATGAACAGGGACACGCATGGAAAGCACATTGGTATTACAGTGAGGAGGCTCTATAGAAACAGGTACACAGGTGAGCCTCATGAACAGGGACATTTATTGAAAGCATATTTCCATAAAATAATGGCGCACAAATTAAACATAAGCATTAGCATGCTAAGTCACAATTGGGGATTTAAACCTGCTTTGATCACAATGCATTTATATTGGTTGGGACTCGGGTTATTATGCATGTTTTAAACCTTATGAGTAGGGACATTTATTGAAAGCATATTTGTATTTCAACAAAGACGCTTAAATGAAACAGAAGCTTCAACATGCAAAGTCAACTTTGGGGATCTAAACCCGTGGCCATGATACTTTGACGATAAAGCATTTACGCGTACATGGTGAGGAGATACTAATGAATGACACAGATGTGGTAATCTATCAATGACGCATCCATTTAGACATGTGCATTTTTTGCAGAAGCAGAGCTAACCAGGACAAGCATATAAACACGGGATATCCAGAAATAGATTACATAGGACAGGATGTCTTTGTAATTGAGGAGTGTGTCGTGATAATCATAAGGTATGCCTTTTAAAATAATTTGAGAATACCAGTGAATCATAGATACAATGATGTAGTTCATTATTAGAATACCAGAGTTCCTGCTAAGGAACTATTCACAAAGACGTAATGGCTGAAACTGCATTCAAACAATGGCTGCAGAATTAGGATTAAGAGTGCAACATAGATATGTGTTCCGAATTTATGAGTGTTGGGCTTTAGGAAGGTCACTATGAGAATGGCGTGACCAAGCACATGCACGCTCAATTAGGAACAGTCACAAGGGAATAGCAACAAACATTTAGATTAAAATGTTGACATAGAATGTATCCCATAATGTGCTCCAATAGAATACAAACGTGACACCACTATAGATAAACCCTGAGGGGTAGTAATGCACATGGGTCATGTATGGCACTGTATCAACTGAATATCAGAGAAGGAGTGTTTAAGAGATGCAGGCTATAGAAGGCTTTTTTCTTGAAACTGACTTGCCTGCGACTAGGTTGTATGTTACTTATAATTTCTTTGTCGCGTCTTAGTAGAGTATACCGGTGAAAAACCAAATACAGATGAATCAAATCTTTTTACATATACTCATTAAAGACCAGTGCTAAAGTTTGATTTTATGGTTTCACCATTTAATCATCCAGTGGATGCGCTCTCTGATTACATGTGTCTCGGCTAAGTGCCTTTTTCAAATATGGGCATATTTGGTTCTCATCAATCCTGTGTCCTGTTGTGTGGTCTGTCCTGTATTAATGGGATGAATTCCTCTGCAACATCTGCTATCTCATCTTTCACGCGTGTTGGCACTTGCGTTTCCCCACTTAGCCGAAACACGTGTAATCAGAGGGCACACACACTGGGTGATTAAACTGTGAAACTATAAAATCAAACTTTGGCGCCTGTCTTTAATGAGTATGTGTACAAAGTGTTTAAGAGATGCACCGAGTATATGAGCAGCACACTGAGATGTATTATCATTTCTCCCTTCCCCTCTGATTTTTCGCTCCCCTTTTCCCTTTCCCCCCTGGCTTTTCCCTATTCCCTTGTTTCTTGTCAACGATCATCAATCTCTGCATATTGTAATTTATCGACTATGTCAATTAAACATTCACATTACTGGTGATGCATTGTATGCAATTTTTTGATACATGTAACCTGCTTATTGATTCACGAGTCCCACTTTTGGTGAATATTTGCGGATATGCAACACTTTGGTTAGGGTTGAATAATATTTAAAAAATTGGGAAAACAATGTGTGTTTTTGAGTAAATATATAAATGCAAATTGTCCTGAGGAAGACCTTCAACAGGTCAAAACATGTGTTGGCTATGTGTAACTAGCACACATTAAATGGAGGATGATACAAAATTAATATTTGCGTTGATTGGACAATAGTTTATTAAAAATCCAATAGGCAAAAGACTGATATTGTCCATTTAGGAATGTAGACAAGTACAGTTTAGAATTATCAGGAGTTAAGGAGCACATGGTGTATTGATAAAAGAACCCCTTTGCAATTTCTGGGTTTATGTAACTATTGCAGGGTCTGAATTTTTGATTATACCACATATATATACGATCATTGTTGCAGGTACTCAAAGAGGCCCAAAGGACGAAAACGTGCGTCGATTGGATGGAGGAAATGCTCACCAGTTTCAAAGAGCTGAAGGAGGAAGTTATTACCACGGCACCAGTGTTAGCTAACCCTGATTACACCCAGGACCTTTATCTTTTTTGCAATCTTATGGCCAAATAATGACAGCTGTGTTTACACAAAAGAGCACAATGGGCCATAAACCCATGGCGTATTACAGCGGTATGCTCGCCTCTGTCATGCATGGTCAATTTCCATATGAGCAAGCGATTACTGGTGCTACGTTTGCCATAGAGAAGTCTGCAATGATTACCATGGGGTGCTCAGTAACTTTGTATGTAGAACATGCATTTTTGCCATCTTGGAAAGGTCTAAATCCACTCTCACCACATAGCGAGCATCTGCATATGAGATTATATTGTCGAGCCCCAACATCCACATAGCACGATGCAAAACAGTGAATCCCACAACATTTTTGACTGACTCCATCACTGACAATGACGAAGTTCATGACTGCGCCACCTACAAAGGGCCAGATGTCGACACTCGCAAAGCATGCGACAAGGCCCTAGATGAAGGAGATGTGTTTTTTGTTGACTGGTCGGCCACTATTGATTAAGAGACATGTCAAAGGCACACAGGCATGGCTGTGGTCTGCTTAATAGATGGAGAGTATGAAACTTGAGAACAAAAGAAGTTACCCATGCATTATTCAGCACAGGCGGCCAAGCTAATAGCGCTCATAGAAGCACTTGAAGCGTCTCAGGGATGTAGAGTAACAATATACTCCGACTCAATGTATGTCACTACTATGGTGCATTCTGGTTTAGCACAGTGGAAAATGAGGGGAGTTCAAAGAGCAGATGGGTCACTAGTCCAACATGCCGCCCTGCTGTACAGACTAATATATGCCTATCCTTTCCCACGTTAGCAGCAGTGGTGAAGTGCGCCGCCCATACTAACAGCACAGACAATATTTCCCTCTGAAATGCTGCAGCGGATGCAGTGGCCAAACATGCAGCTTATCCTCCCATACCCGAGATAGCTAAGTACCCTGGGGTGGCAAAGATGCAAGTTCAGTTGTCGCCACCATATACGTCTTTACCAACCATCGAGATAACTGAGTTAGAGGGGCAGGCTCTCCAGGAGGTGAAATTGTTACGGCAAAAGAGAGGGTGTGCACAATCCCCTTATGACATTGGCTATGCCACATGAGTTGGTGGTCATTGTATTTGAGCAGCTACACTATCCTTCTCATGTATCTAAACAACATGTTGCTGCAGACATTAAGGACAACTGGTTTGTCCCCAATCTGCAAGAAATGCTGAATGTGTTTATTTTTAACTGCACTGTGTGCCAGAGCTATAACACTGGCTAAACGCTCCCGACAATACGAGGCACTCTGCCTGGCCCTACTGGGTCATTCTGGAAGCTCCATATCGACTACGCTGCCTTGGGGAATGGTGCAACATGTATCAGCATCTTATTATGGTGGTATGCCCCTTGTCCCGTTGGGTTGAGGCTGGTTCTTGTACACATCCAGATGCTAAATTGGCCATCAAGTTCTTGGTGAGAGAGGTATTTCCTCAATGGGGTTTGTGTGACACTTTAAAACCAGAAAATGGCACACACACTTCTTTAATGAGCGTTCAAGGAGATAACAGCGTTTTTGGGCACAAAGCATAAGATGTGTTCAATTTACCACACCCAGATCAACGGATCAATGAACTGTTGAAGGTAAATCTTTCCAAATTGTGTGTTACCCTCAGGTAAAACTGGAGCTATTGTTTGCCCTTGGCTCTGTTTAGCATGAGAACGCATCCCTGTAAGGATCATCATCTATCACCCCATGAAATAGTGACAGGCTGGCTTATGCACATCCCTGTATGAACAACCAGATGCTCACAGGGCTCCGTCAATCCTGGGGATGCGTTTAAACAGTATTGATCAGTTTGATGCACTCAATCAAAATTATCTTTCAACAGATAGCACCCCGACGAGCAGAGGAAGAAACCAGAACTACACCAGAAAACGCAAGCTCGCCACCCCTTCAGCTTCCAGCTGGAGATTCCATTTACATTCGAAACTTTGTACGCAGGTGCAGCGAGCCCGGATATATCAGTGCCTTTTCGTTGATGTATGCGACTCCCTTTGCGGTCAAGGTAAAGGAGCTGCGTTACTGGGTTCACCTATTGAATGTCTGATGTTCCCCCATACCAATCCCTCTTCTTCTAAGGTAACACCAATACCTGCTGACAAATAGTGTTGTTGTTTTCATTCATTTTATACACTGGTGTTTAAAGTTGGGCACTCGGGTACAAACACAAATAACTGGGAAAAAGGATATCTGTACATATACACAAGTACCTACCACCGTTACTATTTGTTGATATCATTAGGAGTATTACTAATACCCATGTTTCTTTTTCTGCACTATCACAAATGTACGGCACTTTTAAAATAGTAAGTATGGTATCATTCTCATTAAATGGTGTGGTGTATATAACAGTGATGTTCGTTTTAGGTTTCTTTTTTGCATTAACCATTTATATAGGTATTATTGATTTTATAGAGTGGCGACATATAAAGGGTGGTGTGTGTGATAGCCAGGAATGTTTACATGTGGATATACACGTAGGAGAGAAGATAACAGACATATATTCGGAATATTCTGAATCATTACTCAATGTGCAATTAAGTAGCACTGTTATAGAGGTGCATAGAAGTAAAAGAGAAATAGACGCCAGATGGAAATATGATGAATACAGAGGCCTTGGTTTAGATACAATGGAAGACGTGGTACAACAACATGGGATCAGTGGGGAAAGAGAGGGCAAATGGGAACTGCTATGTGTGCTCCCTGATCCCCCACGGATCGGGGGCACCCAAAATGTTAGTACCCCAAAAAACACTGCCATTGGACGTGCAGTGCTTAACCCATCTAGCATTATGCTGGGTGCAAAGTTTGTTCCAGGTGCATGTCATATAACTCATGTTGATGGATAAGGACAGTGAAAAGTATGCCGAGAACAGTAAAGGCCTGCAGTGTATGCCGCATCCGCTCATAAAGATGGATGATGTACTGTTCTTATCCAATTGATGGGAAGGAGCAGTTTTTAGCTGCACAGCTGGAGACCTGATGGGGTATAGCAAAAGGGTCATATGGGAAGTAAACAACCTGTGTCAAGAGATATGGACAGCAAACTAACATGGATCGAAGCAAAAGAAGCTCCAATGAAGGTGCAGGCACAAGACAAATACAAGGGGTGCTTTGAAGGAGTTGGAACTATTCCTTTAGGGAATAATAGCAAGTTCAATAAGACTTTGTATATTCCAGATCTTAAAAAAGGTACTGCAACAGTCATGGACATTTACTGGGTGTGGGGTCAGCAGGCATATTTGCACCTCCCCCATCATGGAGGGGCAGATGTTCAATGGCCACCCTGCATTCAGCAATCGTTGTGGTCCCTGAGGCGCATCTAGTGATAGAACCAAACACTGGTGCAAAGCAACACAAATACCCCATCCCCCAGCCCTCACAACCAAGAAGAAATAAGTGCTCACTCAGACGACAGAAGAGGCACTCAAACTACTTATATGAGGACTCTTCCAAGTTCATAAATGCCTGACAAATATACGTTATATAAAAAAGCTTAAGTGTTCTTCATGTCAAAACTGTTACCAGTAGGGCAGGCAGCCACAAATGCAAAATGGCTGCAAATAGTGAGGTTGGAAGTGATTCAGTTGGCCAGTGATGCAGAACAAGAACCAAACGCGATCAAAATTGAAATGTGGGTGATAAAATTAATGACACTTCAGAACTGCTACGTCCTTGACCTACTCACTTTTATGGAAAGGGGGGGTTGTGGGAAAATAGGAAAATGATACACCTACATCCCCCCAAATGACACAGAAAATGGGTCCCTGATGCACATTGTAAGGGCCCTACACAAACTGAAGACGAACATGCAAGACGCAATTGACGCAGACGATTGGTTCGATAATATGTTCTCATGGGCTCCATCCTGGATGGGAGCACTGGTGAAGATACTGTTCCCCAATGTAGTGCTCCTGTTGGTGATGTTCTGCATGTGCCAGATGATTCTTCAATGTTGCGTAAAGATATTCACGAATAGCGCAATGATGATGGTTGCAATTGGGGTAAATAGCACTCCTCATGGTACAAAAGGTGGGCAGGCCAAAACAGTTGACCCCACCAAGCAAGGGTTTGTGAGGATTGAGAGGACCATAGATCCCCTGGGAACTGTTACCACACTTCCACCAGATCCTGAAAACTATACTGAGCACTGGGTAGACCTATCCGGGGATGGAGCAAGCATTTATCTAACGTGTACTCCTGAACAATATGCCCAGGCTGTGGAAAGTTTGAGAGATGTATGCAGGGTGTGGGTACCAAAGGAAGGAACTTGGAGGTATGAGGAAGTGCAGAGAATGGCAGCAGAGTTAGTTAATGTAGGATTAACTAAAGGGGGGAATATTGGGATGCATGCCCAGATCTGCTGACCCTCATAATGGGTTATATTTGTTCTGTGTATGGTTGTCACAAGGTCTGCCACACACAGGGCTAACCATCGACCCTTCCCCGGTAGCCCCAGATCCACCTGATAGGCTCACTGCCATCTGATAGGCTTACTGGCCATGGTCCATCTATTAACATGTTCAGCAGTAAATTTGGTTGCATCCAGGACCCCCAAGACAGAAAAAATGCACATTGATCATGGCCTTCAGTCATTGAGAGTAGCCAACTTGTTCTTGCAAGGAGCCACTGGCCATGAACAGGTGACACATTACCCAGCAACCAGATGTGACTACTGTGCATGGCCTGTGGTCCTTTTTTGGAACAATTGGCCCGCTGAATGCCATGAATAGAGACCACCACAGGTAGTCCAGGGGGTACCACTATGAGTGACTTTTCTATGCCTACTAGATTGACTGCTGGGCGTGTCCCTAGGGCCTATCAGGTGGCTCAGGGATAACCAGAGCAGGACCAAAGTCTTTTGCCTGGGCAAATTGGCTGCGAGCAAAGCCACCTAATGGACCCTGTTGTTGTAGTGAGTTCTGAGTAAGTAGTATCTTAAATGATTGTAGGGGGTGATTTTGGTTGTTATAAGAGATTGTGATTGGTTTGTAGGTAGGTAGCTAGCTGTGTGTGTGTGTGTGTGTGTGTGTGTGTGTGTGTGTGTGTGTGTGTGTGTGTGTGTGTGTGTTTTTCTTTGCGTGCGTGTGTGTGTGTATGTATGTGTGCTGTGTACTGTGAAGTTCTGGGGGTGAGTGGCTATATGTGAGTGGTTATTGTGAGAAGAATGCCTATGATGAGGGCATTGTGACTGATTGTGAAACAATGGTCTCATGGGTGATGATGTGAGCAACTGAGTGAGTGGATTCATGAGTCATATTGTGGATGGGGTAAAATAAGAATGCAGGTATCAAGGCGGGATATGAAGATGCGGAGGAGCTGGCAGGGTGATGATACCTGGGAGGCCTATGAGGTCTAGAGAAAAACCTCACATAAAGCTTCATGCAGCAAGACAAAATTGCTTGGTCTGCCATTTTAAAGTTCCCTTAAACATTTTCATAGACTTCAATCATAGAAGCAACACAACTTTTTTAATTCTTCTTATCATAGGAAAGAATTGAAGGAAAATTGTGAAAACAGACATTGGTTGAGGAATGAGCAGAAACATTCAGAAAAGAGAACTGCAGTAAACTGAGCTTCACGATATTTAAAAATAAAAAAGTCAATGATTGGAGAACTGGTTGATGACACGACTGGTGCAGAATTACAGCACTCTAGCTTCCTGTGTTGATGTAATTTACTTCAGATAGCACACTCGTCCTTAAATTGAAAAGAGTGACGAATCAGACTGAATGTACCTTTCTGCAAAGAAGCAAAGGACACCTCAACCTGTTTCTATTAAGCCTAGCAAATAAATGCCTGAGGGCTGAATTCATAGCAGTTTTTTCAAGACAGGTCACTTGTTAGCAAGAAAGAAAGACGATTATATTGAGTTGGGAAAACAATGCAATCAATCGTTCGTCCCTAATGGAACTTTAGCAGAGAAGACACAAAACGACGTGCTCACTCGAGTCTGGTACGTGTGACAGGCCACTTTATTGTATGGGGTAAACGCCTAATGCTGACTTTGCCATCGTCTTGCCCTATACAGTATATTAGAACTGAGTTGGGCTTACAATCCCTGCGATCGATAGTTTTGCAACAGCGTGGGTTACTGTTACTGTACTGAAAGTCAGTTGCTTTACAATATAGGACTGGACATTATTCGGCTTGATAAAAGTAATCAATTGAACATCTATGATAATGCTTGTAGATCACACTTTAGAGAACTTGATTGGTCGACTGAACGCAGTCGCTGTGGCCTTTTTCAAAGCATTAAGAATGCTTTCAAGCCGAAAAATAAGCTCCGTGATTGGGAAAGCAATTTTGTTAGAATGAGCAAACTACATAATTATAAATACATAGAGGGGATGGTTCATACATACTCCCGCTAACCAAATGTATTTAATACGCTGCCCTGATCCCAGAGTACGTAAATTCCGGTTATACATGCGCACCAATCAATTGCCTGTAAAAGCTACGCATTGAACACAATGGAAATTACCTGTTGAGGACCGTGGTTGTCGAATGTGTAAGTTACCGGAAAATTTGGAAAGTGAGAGACATGTGTTGACAATTTGCCGTATGTTGCTATCTCAGTATTCGTCAAATTATGGACAGTATGTACATGACATGTCTTGTATATCGACTGTCCACTTTTGGAACTGGAGTATGAATTCTCAAATGGAGTTGCTGCATATTGCTATGTATCAAGAATAGAGCTTCTTGCCCTCTTTTCTTGAAATGGTGACTTGAAAGTGTCGTTTTTAGAATTATTATTACTGTACGAATGAGACAAATACTAGGGAAGAATATGGTGCAGGAAACAAGTGATAAAATAATTGAAGACCAATGTGTTTTGGTGACTAGTTAATATTAGAAACTGTTAATTTAAAGAGATGAATAATTGATATTAGTTTTACCATATAATATGCACTTGTGAGTTTTGACTGTTTTAGTCTGTTTTATGAAAAATTTGGTTGTAATAGTTCTGTGAACTAAAAGACAACTAATAATATGTAAACAAATAAATAAATAAAGTGTTCCAAGTCAATTATGCCTTTAAACATTCTTATACAGTGAGACTCCTATCTCTTTCCTCCCTCTTAAGCATCACAATCTGTCACCGTTGGATTTGTACCCCAACCTGCCTAGCTCCTAACGTCTGAGTCCTCGCTGTGGGCCTTTAGCATGTTAACCTAACCAGCCTTCCCTCTGGTTTCTAAACCGTAAAAACCACCCCCACTTCCTCACTGTTGTCTGCTTCCCAAACTTGCCATTAAAGTACTTTACAACACTAATTTAGAGTTTTTCAATTAGGAAGAACCATTCCAAGATGGTGTACCTCCTGTCCGCCCTGAGAGACCTCAATGATCGTAGGAAATGTATTTTATTATTGTAGTTTTATGAGGCCCAAACACAGTCACAAAGTGGGACCACCAGGTGGATGGGAAAGGGAGGGATGGAAGGTGACAAGGCGAAAGAAAGCATGGTCTGATTGTTCAATAACCCCTAGGAAAAGTGATAAGTGCACAAGGGGGAAAGGAGAAGCTGACGCATAAAAAAACATTGACAAGGAGTGCTGCAAGCAATCCAATATAAAGGTAAAACAAGGCAATTGAGTGCAGAACAAGGACAAGAGAAGGAAGTGAAAGGCGTGGGAGCTTGAACGAGGTGTCCCCAGATATACTGGGGTATATGAGGTGGGCACCTTCTGGTAGATCAAAAGGGAACACGAAGAGTGTGCAACTCTATCCAGGTGCAGTGTGGTCACCAGACCATGACAGGTAGGTTTGAAGATCCTTTGGAATAGATGAGCCTTGAGGTGTTTTTCTGAACAAGAAGGGGTTTTCTTCAGATCTGAGCGACGTTGGCAGGTTGTTCCAGAGAGCATCTTCCACATTTTCTAGTGTTCAGCCTCCTTGCTGCTTTTTCTGGAACCTTCTAATTTATTTATTTACTGTGATTTGTAGGAGGACTACATACAGGGACTGATATACAAAGAATGTTTCAATGGGAAAAGTGACTTGCTACAGAGAGTGTACATTGAACAACAGTGAAGGAGAGACTTTTAGAAAGGGTAAAAACATTCCAAGTTTTACTAGGCGGTTTTCTTGGTGTCCGAATGTGCTGGGGGTAAAAGAAAACCTGGGCTTGAGGGGTTGGCAAGTGCGGTGGTCTGTGTCTTCTTCTTCTTTAGTGCTTTTTATAACCTATTCAGGGTTCCTTCTTTTCTTTGTTCAGCTGTATGTTGCAGAGGGATTGACTCTCTACTGTGGAGCTTCTTTAATGGAAATATAAATTCACAGCCTTTTAACTGGCCTGTAGAGTTTGCAGCACTGAGTATTTTTTCCCGTACATTTTCTGTGTACTGCACAGCATTTTGCATTAAATCCTCTTCTCAATAGGCAACTTTGCACTGTTTTTAGGGAAGGCGATACATTTTTCAAATCTACAGATTAGTCAGGCTGCTCTATTTTGTACCAATTTGATTTGTTTGAGGAGTCATTTTGGGAGGCTCAAGGGATCTGCATCTGTCAAATTTGCTTAGAGTTAAGGCATATATTTGGTCTGTTTTGGAATTTACGTAAAGCAGTAGCAGGATTGTTTTTTTATTGTTTGAGTTAATGTTAGTGATGGTATAGCTTGGTGATTTCAAGAGAGCGTGGAAACGAATATGATCCCCAGATTTTTTTTCTTGTTACGCTACAGAGATTCTGGGTCCAAGGTTGTCTGACCAATAAAAGGGGTTATTGCCAATGGAGATGGTGCCCAGCCTGAAGAAAATGTTGAACTTTAAAGCTGAGTTTATTTCCTGTCAACCAACTGTGGATGTAGGAGAAGCAATTGTTGATTCCATCATTCTGAGCTGGGTTATGCTTTGTCTCAAACATTATTTGGATGCCATACATACAGATCTAAAATGCAACAGCGCGTTTACTGATACGGCATGTGAAGGGGCATATATAGACATTGAAATGTTATGCCGAGATAGATGATCTTAGGGGAAAAAAGTGGCTATTGACATAAAGGAACCCATTAAAACATGTGTTAACCTGTTGATGAGAAACTATTTGAGCCATTCTGTCAATGACATTGTCTCCAATGCCTTGGTTATTTTTTTGTCTACCATGACGATTTGTGGTCACCTGTATCATGAGCAGCGGCAGGTCAAATAAGATGAGGACTACTTTCTGGTTTTTATATATAACTTAAGTAGATCTTCCGTATAGCCAGAAGGGTGGTGTCTGTGGTATGGATAGTTTGAAAATCTGATTGCCTTATAGATGATTTAGGCCTTCATTACGACTTTGGCATCAGAGCCCGCGGTAATTCCACCATTCAAAATGACTGTTATCACCTTGGTATCCGGTGGAATTACCGTCGCACTATAAGTGGACAGGTACGCACACCAGCCATAGACTGTAAGAGTTATTCCATCCGACGAAATTCACATTGAAAACCATTGTATTGTGGCAATTCTGCAAATTTTCCATGGAATTACCATTACCGCTGAACTATTTGAGGAATTACTGAATGGTAATGCTGCCAACAGAATAAGAATTGAATGGGAAATCGTCATACCAGAAAAGGTAAATTCAGTGATGGCCATCGTGAAAAACTCAATCCACTCAAAATCACCATTTTAGAAATGCCATCTGAACATGAAACACTGGAATAAGATACAAGGAGGCAAACTAAAAGCAAGACCAAACTCCACTGAGCAGAACTCACTGTGCTTGCTGAGCAGGTGGTGGCCCATGCAGGTGAGCTATATGAGGCGCAAAACAGAAAGAGCATCCATAAGAGGAAAAAACGCTCTATCGAGTAAGATTCATGACATTGAGGTAGTTGTGAAGACAGTGCCACAGAGCTGCAAGGACCTCAGGAACAGGTCTGCATCTAGTAGCCAACAACCTTAGGTAGACAGCAGCTCCCGGAGGAGGGACACTGTAAATGACACCTTGGGAGGAGACTGTGAGCAGCATATTCCACATGGGGGGCATGGAGGGCGTGGAAGTAGTAGAGGTTGGAGCTAGCAAGCAGGAAGACCGCAGTGAGTATGTGATTGGCACATAGGCCCCTTTTCTCACCAACCCCAATTGAATGTCATCTCACACACTTGCTGTCACAATGCAACTCACAGGGCAGTGAATGCGCACGCACAATGAACACCAAGACCATTAAACTGTCTATCAGGATGCATGGCAGGTGATTACCCCCCAAAAGGCCCACCAAACAGAAGAAGGAGGCCCTTAATGTAGGACATTCATTCGAAAAAAAGCAAGTATCCTGGAGTGACAGTGAATCACAAAGTACATCACCAACCACTCTTGTCACTATGCACCACGCCCATGTATCCACAATGTATGTCAACCAAGGAGCCCTGGACAGAAAACACATTACACAAATCCAATAGATATTGGTGGCCTAGCCCCACAGAGAACATGTGCAGCAGAGCATTTGCAGCAAACCCTCTGTATGTACAGTGTGATCCCCCAACTGTTGCCCTCACATCATGACGGGCAGAGGTTTACTTTCCAGGTGAGATGAAAACTCATTACAAAAGCAACATGGGGCCAGGTGTACACGACACCCATGAGCTTGCACAAACTGCAAGTCCTTAAGACCACAGGCCAGCCAAGACACACATTACCAACACTTCCAAATCAGAAACAATCATCCACCCCATTAGCCAACAACCCAGTTACCTGTGACACTGCCTGACAAGCCCCATTTGGGGTTTCTGGACCCTGTCCACTATAAATATTTTGTAGCTGCCTGCTAAACTGCTCCAAACCACACCCAGCAACATTACTACAAGGTAAACATGGGATGCTCAATGTCTCCCAAAAGGCACACAGGACCGCCAGGAGGGCATGCAAGGGCTTATAGCACATCTGTCACTTCTGCTCCTGCAAGTGCTACTTTGGCACCAGAACATGCTGCAGTGTCCAGTAATGCAGCTCCCACAAGGCCAAATAGTCGATGCCACAGAGACCTCACAGTCCGACAGCACGACTGCAGCCACCTCTGGGGCCACCGGAACAACTCTGACAGTTGTGGTAGCCACAGTGGTTATAGCGCAGTGTGCAGAAGCACCTCACACTCAGCTACCGCCAAACGCTGTTGGCACTGAGTCAGGTGTGCAAACTAATAACACCACTGCTGACAGAAGGGAGCCTGTTTGCCAGCCCACTACCGAGGATACCAGTGCCTCATCTGCTCACTTTGCAGCACCTGTGTCAGGCACCACTGACAAAGCTGCTGCAGCTACCACAGTGAGCCAATTATTGGTGGCCTCCTCTGCCTTTCATAACATCTCACCTCTGCACAGACGTCCTTCCCCCCTATCCTCTCGTGATGACACGCACTCCTCCAGAGGATGATGATGCTGCAGTGCAGAAGGCTTCTAGATCTCGCAACAGGCACTGCCCTGAGCCTCGCAGCCCAGTACAGCAACAGACCGTGGATGCTATCCCAGTGAGGCTCACAGAGTTTGGGCGATGGCAGGAGCAGATAAACGCATTGCACGTCCAACTGGGCCACTCCCAGGCAATGCGAGACACCATGCGGGGTGCCTCCAGGAGGCTGGAGACCGATTTGGGCCACTTGTGTCAGCGTTCAGTAGTTGGCACAGCTAAAATTACACTGATTAGAGCCAAAGGGTTTGGGAGGTGGCAGACCACATGTCTACCACTATTGAGAATGCTTCACTGGCTATTACCTTGACCCTGCAGCATATCCTCGGGGAGACAGCTAGCTCAGTGTTAGTCACCCCAATTTAAGGATCCTTGGCAAGCACCCCACTCTCACACAGCAAATCCCTCTTCCCACCACTCCAACACAACAATGTGGCAAGAGAAGGAAGAAGTAGACACTTCCATGTGACAGACTATTCGCCTCTGAGCATCCTCTTAACCTATCTCTCATCTGCCTTGGTGCTAACATTTTTCCCTCACCTCTAACCTGCCTCTGCCCCTCACTCTCTCTGCCTCCACTCTAACACTTCTCCCATCATGGTAACATAGCCGAAGGTACCACCTACCAGCACTTAAATGTGTCTAATGTTGATTGTCCTTAATCGATGTAAAAAAACCGTTGTGTTGTCCTTGGTGACTGTCCATTTACTCCCCACCACAACCTGGTCAGAATGCCATTCAAACTCCTCCCATTTTAAGTAGCTCACTGCTTCTCGTCAAATCTGATATCTTATAAAGTGTATGTTCTTTGGCGATTAAAAGAGCATTGTTCTTCCCTATATAAATAAATACATACATACATGCATACAAACATGCATACATACCTGCATACATACATATATACCATGAGAGTGTGGGGAGGGGAGGGCGTTGAGGGTGAGAGTGTGGGGAGGTCAGGGTGTTGGGGATGAGGGGGTGGGAGGTTAGGGGTGTGCATATGATCAATACATCCCTTAATACAGCCAATTCATCCAGTGGCCATTTTCTTTCAGTGATACATGTATATTTAGTGAAAGGTAACAGTAGAGTGACAGGTGTGCAATCGACAATAGTTGTCAAATAGGTCCTGGTGGACTACGCGTCCTTCTCTCACTTTCTCATGTCCATCCCGAGGTGCCATGTTGTTACATGCACCTTGTTCATCAATCGAGTCATGACGTGTATTATCCTCATTTGGAGGCATTGGAATATTGTGCATCTGACAACAATTCTTCCTACTTTTACTGGGCTGTACAGGAGTGCCCCAACTGTCTGTAGATGCATCTGAACCTTCCCTCCAGCAGTCAAAATCTGTGCTCAATGGATGTTTGGTCCTCTTGTGTGTCTCATTATAGGCTACCTCCTGCGGTGTACCAGGATACCTCACAGACATCATCAACCAAAGTAACTGCAGATAGCCTGAGTCACCTAAAACAGGTTGAAAGTACAGTGTTTAATGTGACTGTTGTCAAAGTGGTTGATACTATTCCTATTGGGCCAGTGGATATTGTGCGCTGATATTAGTTTGTGGCTGCCACGCCTTACATCACTTGGGGGGCTGTGACAGAAGAGTGCAGTGTATCCTGCATCATCGTTTATGGGATTGTGGACATTATCCCTAAAGGTGATACAATGGCCATGTGTCTGGGCCTTTTTCAGAGTTATCCCTTAAATTGGATGGGAATGGCTTGTAGGATTTTACAGGGACCTTCATTGATGCAAGGTATTGTGGGCCTGCTTTCATGCACACCAGGGTAGTCTACTATATGGTTTGCTGAGGTCACACCTTTCCCAGAGGAAGGTGGGCTACAGACCACGGCCTAATTAATGAACTAGGCATTATGGGACAAGCAGTATGGTCACATTTGTTCTCGTACCTGTCGCCATGTGTACCTCTGTGCCGATTCATTATCAGTTTGACTACTTACCAAAAAGCCAGGTACGCTGTTGTCTGTGTGTGTTCATGTAAACTGGGAGTGTGCTGTTCCTCGGCATCAGGGTGGAACCTGGAAATCCAGCACAGCAGTGGCTAATGGTGAGATATGCATCACATGTCATCTGAATGTTCATGGAATGATACTGTTTTTGGTTTGAATATGTCTCCTCCAGTGCCTGGGGGGCACTAATACCACATGTGTACAGTCCAGTGTTGCTATACCATTCGGGAACTGGGTGACAGCCTAGAACAGTCCCTTTCGCAGCATGCACCTGGCCCTGGGAGGTGCATAGGAAGATGATGATGGGCATGCCTCATGAGCGCATTCAACACATAGTTCAGCACTTTGGAGAATGTGGGCTGCGACATCCAATGCAGCATCCCAACAGTGTTATGGAATGCACCTGTGGCACAGAGGTGGAGGACAGATGTCAGTTTCAGCAGGGGTGGATGGCAGTTCAGATGGTGATGCCGCTCGAAAGTCTGACGCAATCAGTGTCAGCCTGCCTTCATTAGTGTGATGGTTCAGGTGATACAGTGTGACTAATTATTCCTCAGTGAGTGAACATGGGGAAGAGTAGACAAGAGGTATGAGTGGCATCCGCAACACACATCTCCTCTGCCTTTGTGGTACCTCTATCCTTTTCTGCTTGTAGCTGCATATTGCTTACATGTGTGTTTGAGTTGTGGGCCTTAAATACCTTGTTGGTAGCAATTATTGGCACCTTTGCATTCATGTACATCGCCTTGATGGTTTTACCTCCACCTTTTGGCTGAATTTAACTGCACTGTGTTTTTGGCGGAATTACTGCCGATTTTTGGCAGTATTTCAGCTGCTTGTAATGCAGTGGATTTACCAGTATCATTTTTGCACTGGCGAAACGACCACTGGTTTCATGGTGCTAAATCCACTGGCACTAAATCCACCAGTCGAATTACCACCATGGAAATTAACACTGGTTTATGTGACCTGAAATTCAGGGGAATGGTAAAATTGGCAGTAATTCTGTTGCCATTACTTTTTTCCATTATCAACAAACTAGTAATGAGGCCCTTAGTATTTTGCTGTTTTTTGTAACTTGGTGAGTACTACAGATTCTGAAATTTTTGCTAAAAAAGGATTGTTTGTTATCAGTCTGAGTCATCACATTTTTTTTGTTTTGCATCAGTCTGATGAACGATTTTTTGTTTGTTTGTTTGTTTATTCATTTGTTATGCGCACCAACCCCGTAGGTAAAAGGGCGCAGCAGTATGCAGATGCGAAGCTTACATAGTTACAAATATGCAGTGAATATACACAATATGCACAAGTATACACAGATATTGTAAAAGTACAGAATATACAAAATGTGCAAATATATACAGAGGTAAGAAGGCCTTTGTAGTTACAAGAGTAAATGTGAGCAGTGTGCAGCAATACGCAGTGTTTAGTCAAGTCCTCTGTGTATCACTTCGGCACCCAGGTGAGCTACCTAAAAGGTGGGCGTCTGTAGTGATAATGTGTTTTATAACATTTTTTCTAAAGTGTAAGTAAGGTTGGTCAACACTCAGGTCTTGAGGCAAGGAGTTCCAGCATTTAGCAGCTTTTACAGGGAAGCTATTGCCCCCAATGGTGGTGAGCTTATATTTAGGTATGGTCAGGCAATTAGCATTGCCCACTATGGTTAATCTGTGAGCAATTTTTCTCTGAAATTTAGCTGTAAGGTAGCTGGGGGCAGTGTTATTAAAAGCTTTGTAGGTTAATGAAAGTGTCTTCAACTGTATTTTATTGGCCGTGGATAGCCATTTATGATGGCGTCTAAGGGGGGAAATGTGTGTTCTTTTGTTTATGCCTAAGGCTGCTCTTAAGGCATTATTTTGTAGGGTTTGGAGTTTATGGATGATCGTTTTATTAGCGCCACTGTAAAGAGCATTACAGTAATCAATTCTGGAGAGTATTAGAGCTCTAGCCAGGATCAAACAGCTGTCGTCAGAGAGGAAAGGCTTTCCAGCTCTGAGTAGCTTGCACGTATAAGTAGTGGAGGATGTCAGGGATTTGATCGGTTTATCAAAGGACAAAGTGGAGTCCAAGTAGAAGCTAAGGTTGTTTACCTCCTTGGATACTTTGATAGAGTTCCCGTCAATATTGAATGAGGAAAATTCCTGACCTAATTTTTTGATGTTAGCCTGTGAACCCAGAATTATCAACTCGTCTTATCATCGTTCAAGCATAGGCCATGAGTGGCCATGCATGCTTGGATGATAAGATATACTGTGTTCACCAATCCAATGTCCTTGTTGTGATCCCCAGAAAGTGCGAAGAGAATCTGGGTATCATCTGCTTAATTAGTGTAGGTAATACCCAGAAGGTTCAGATCATCAAACAAGGGTTTGGTGAAGATATTGTAGAGAGTTGGTGAGACGCAGGAGCCTTGAGGGACACCACACAGGATGGTGGTAGGGTCTGCGGCTGCCGAGATAGAGAAGACTCTCGTAGTTCTCTCGCTCAAGAAGGATTCAATCCAATTGATGGCTTCCGGGGAGAAGCGGGCAGCAGAATCAAGGTGACGGCAGAGGACTTTGTGGTTGACCAGATCGAATGCGGCTGAGAGATCAAATAGGAGCAGAAGTACTGACTTCCCTTTGTCTCTCAGCTCGTCTATTTGGGTCTTTAAGTCAATTAAGGCGGTTTCTGTTCTGTTTAATGGGCGGAAGGCAGACTGTCTGTTACCAAGGAGTTTATGCTGTTCAAGGTGTTTTTTAATGTGGTTGTAGGCCGCTTTATCCAATATTTTAAGTAGAAATGGGACTGTGGTAATAGGCCGTTAATTGGTAGGGATGAGTGGGTCTAGGGTCTGTTTCTTCAGGAGCGGGAGCACCCAGGACTGTTTAAGGTTGGCAGGGATAGTACCTGTAGCAAATGAAGCGTTAATCAGTTTGGTGATGAATGGGGATAGATCTCTGGGGGCATCTTTAATTAATTGTGCTGGGCAGATGTCACCTTTGCAATTAGAGGCTTCAGTGACAGGATGATTTTTTCTACCTCCAGGGTAGACATTTTGGAAAAATTGAAGATATTGTTATGAATCGGTGGTGACTCATTAGGTACGGGAATGTTGGGTGAGTACTGTAGGTTCAACACATCTTTTTTTCTGCTGAATTTTATTTTGGAGCATAACAATTTTATCGGCTAGTCCCTGTTGGATGTCTGTACACCAAGATTTGTCTTTGGTACAGATGTCGGGTGTAGCTATTGGAGACTCAAGTTCTTTCAGTATGGAAAAAAGTTCTTTCATACTAGAATTTTGGCGTGAGGTAGTTATTCCTCACAGATTGGAAGAGGCACTGAAGGGATTGAGTTAGGCTAGAGTGTGGATGTGGTTGTTGTCTGTGACGATCAAAGGGTGGTAAACGTAGAGTTGCTGGAACTCTCTTCTCTTTTACTGTTTTTATGATGTCATATCCCGCTAGGGGCTGAAGGTTGCTTAGGTGAGTGTAGGAGATTGTAAGTGTGTGATAAGAGTCTTGGAATTGGGAACCCATAGGAGTCTTTCAGGGCGGTATCCTTTGCATTTGTTGTCGGGTATCCTGAACCGATGTCCCAGACCCTTTGGTGGGTGATGCAAAATGATGAATGGGAGCCAGAGGAGGGATTTCAGGACATGTGAAAGGTGCTACCTAGGCTTCATCCCCAAAATCATTCCCCAAGCATGGTTCTGGTACAACTGCGTGGGTTGTGTAAGGTATGTGATAAACATAGTTATACACTGCTGCTGTATTCCAGTAGAGAGCAGACCATGGTTCTCATCACTTCCACTTTCCGTGGCATGCGAAGGAAGGGGAGAATGCACCTGAAGACTAATACATGAAATACAATAATGATGTGAGCTGCTGGATTTTAGGGGTACTAATTAGGAGCCCACTGAAGATAAGGCAAGACTCCAGTTCATTTCCAGATGGAAGGTGCAACAATCCATGCTTACATCCCCCTTTTCCACAGTGCTTGGTACTACATGAATGAGAAAAATAAAAGGAAAATTGCATTCCCACTAGCAGCCCTCACATATAACTCGTATAACTAGAGTAACCTGATCACTGCCCTTCTGATCCCTTCTGATGCTTCCCTGTTTTGAAAGTTATATGCACAAAATCACCTGTGCTTCTAACGTAAACTGCTCAGCCAATTTCTGGGTATTAACACCAACGAGACTGAATCCTCTATTAGAAAACAATCACCAACACTTCCGGCCACGCACGTCGATGTATCATCGTGTATTCTCTCAGCCCTTTCAGTGGAGCAACCCCAGCAGACAGAACATAAACCTACCAAACCTAAAACTGCAGATCACTTGCAAATTAGCCTACTGGACTATCCATTACTATCCATTACATAACCGATTGCAGTTCCAATGAAGACATAACCCCTAATGAATGTCTAGTACACTCTGGAGTTGGAGGGCAACTGCCCTCAAAACCACTCCTCACTCCAGTTCCTCTGGCAGTGTCCTTAAAAGGCCTGTATAGTATATGGGTCCACATGGGTGCTGGTGGATATGTGTAATGCAAAAACTAGCCCTTCTCCCACATTGGTGACCTGACCTCCTTTTCATACCATAGTCAAGCCAATCCAGCATAACTCAGACAATCCTTCTTAATCACATCAATGTATTTAAATACTGTGCTGTAATAATCCGGGATGTGCTTACACTAAACACTAAAGTAGATAAATAAAACCGACATCAAGATAGATGTTGTGATGGTACCCATTATCTGCCCAACAGCTGAATTTCCTACACTTTACACCAATCTTTGCACTGCACACTTTACTGGCCACCAGATTTAACAGCTCCATAAACTTCCATGCCCAAATATGATCGTGTGTGGACCCTCAGTGGTTTTTTCAGTCAAATAGGGCAGTTGGACTACACTTTACCTCCTTCCCCACGCATCCCTCCGACCATCCAATGAACTGTTTCTCCATGGGCCATCATGCTCAATGGTTCTGGCGTCCATCAGTCCTCACTCACAGCATGTATGTGTCTCCATGTATGTGTCTCCAATTTGCAGCACACTGTCACCTTCTTATCCGGCCCCTGGACAGCCCTGCACCAACTCTTTTGTTTGCACACCATTGTCCTATTCTCAGACCTACCTCACCCCCATGAATCCTCACATCTATAATTGCTCTTTTGGCTCCTCCATCTCAAAAGCTGTTTGTTCTATTCTTTCAATCTCAAATCATAACACCATTCCTGATGCTACCTATTTGCCCCTGCTACTGCAGCAGTAACATCATATTTGTGCACTGGGATCGTCCTGGTCATTGGGCTGTCCCTTCGTGCCTTTACTGGCATCCTGGTCCAAGAGCTAACCAACCAAATGTCCGCTGGGTCTTCCCAAACATCATGCTGGTACATTCTATAGCACTTCCTACCCTCGATGACAGGAGCACACTCTTCTGCCTCACATTCCAACCTAACTCTTAAACTTCCCTTTCCCCAAACTACACCCCGTCACCCTCAGTCCACCCAACCAATGACAGTCCAAACAGCATTAGATTTTGGTCTGGGGCAGAATGCATGTGACATAGCACTTTGACCTGGACTGCCTCTTTTGGGTAAGAACCACATCTTCCCCATTCCAGCTATCTTGCTTTATCTGCATATCAGCAGAATACAAAATGATTGTGCAGGTCTTTGGATACATGACATGATACTTTCTGGTTTTGGTAACGAAGCTCAGAACCAATGACATTGTGCATGTTCTCTTTTCTTGCATTGACAGCAATAGTGCAGAAATAAAGAGACAGCAAAGAACAACCGTATGTATAACATTATGGCCTGATTTGATCACTCCTCACTAATCCCAGCAGTTACAAAGGTTTCGGCATGGTGAGTGCTCGGGGGAATACCAGAGGTTCTGAATCTCGGGGCTCTGGTCATTGTGCTTTCTTCTGAGCATTGCAGCCTAAACCAATGATGTGGAAATAAAGGAAACATTAGCACTTAATAATGTTAGTATAAGATAATGCCTTTGTTGCAGCTACATCACATTTGACATGTGATTGGATTGAAGACATCATAGGTCTAACTTAACAATGCAGTAATCAAATGGAAATGTCATGTTCATGGAAATCACAAGCACAAAGATAATTTATATAATGTTTCTACGTGACTAAGCAAAGTACATCTAAGCAGTCTGCATACTGTCTATGAAGCCTGCTAGTGCAGCAGTTGTATATGAACCAAAACAGCTACCCATGCAATAATCAGCACATGACCTATCCCTCTCTGGAAGGATCATTTTCCAGAATACATGCGGACGCCACTGGTGTCTTAGAAAGCCATGGAGTTGGGTGTTACTGACCCGCTGGAATATCCCGTGTAGATAATTTAGCGTAAGCTAAGCAAAGTTCCTGAAGCTGTAATTGAAGAATGTGATGTGAATCACAGTTCAGCATGCAGTGTTCAGGGAAAAGCTTTGATTGAAAAAGAGCGTACCTCTCTACGCACCTGTTGGTGTGTGGCCACACACTGCTTACAACATCGTACCTGCTATTTGCGCAGTGAAGTCGAGTGTTTCGTGAGAGCAGAGAGCAGTGTGGCGGCAGTATTTTCTCTTGGCTTTTTATCACGTCCCTCCTCACTGTTTTTCATTGGAAGGAGGAGTGGCTTCTATTGAAACCTCATCCCAAGCGGAGTGAAGGCGAGTGATTTGTGTTTCTGTGGGAACGAGGGGCCGCGAGCGAGCAGATCATCACTGGCAGTATCTTTTTGGATTGCGGTGAGCAAATGTGCTAGGCTTGCATTATAAGGACCAGAAAGTGGGGACTGCAGGGAAGTTTTCCCTTTGACCCGTAGAGTGTGTGGCTTCCTCCTACAATATAATCAAGGCATGAGAGGCAAAAATAATGCCAGGCGCTACCACTTAAGGAGCTCGGCCCAACTACCTGCAGCTAAAAATTTAGAGGAGGTCCATCGGGATTGGGACAGGGAGCGGGACCGGTTTGGAGGCCTACTGCTCAAGGAAAAATTATGTTTTTCCCCCAGAAAGGGAAATTATTGTGTAGCCAAATTCTCACCTGGGAAGCTTCTGCCCAAAATAATTCTACACTGGGTCCTTTGGAAGGTACGAACCAGGATCTAGAAATCTCGGGGATTGTTTTATCACAAGTGGAAGCAAGTATGCATTTGACTGAAGTATGCCTCAGTCTGGAAAATGGAATAAGAACAGCAGAGAGTGCCTATGAGCATTTCAGAATCTCTCCTGCACTCTTCAAAATGCAGAATCCTGAGGTGAATATAATATCAGATACTCTTTCCCCCCCGGAACTCATTGGAAGAAACCTCCCTTGCAGACAATGATCTACCCCTGCTGTCATTCAAGGGTGACAATATCTGTAGTCATGCTCCACCAGAAGGGGGTGCAAGTTCAATTGCAGCATTGAACATTGTTCTACAGGCCTTTATCAGACTGTATGATATAAATGCACTTGAGGTTAAAGCAAACACTTGAGTCTTGACTAACATCAATAAACAATTGTTGGAGTGCTGCTCCTTGCTGCGCAGGGCATGGCTAACAGGGTCTTACCGGAAGAGTCACTCTGTACAGACTAGGACAGGTGCAACAATCTGCAAGGGCACTAATACAGATGAGCAGGCCCCCCGGACAAACGAGTGAATGTGCCTGATCCTACGTCAATCCCTACTACACTGCTAGGGAAAAATTTGACAACTACTAAGTAACCTAAAATATCAAAAATGTCAGCAAAGAAAATAATAGGGGCTCTCGAATGTTTGAGGCATTTGTGGTTGTGCTCCTCTAAGAAACATAGGAAAACCATTGGAACGTTACCGACAGAGGTTCAGACGGAGCCTGTCGTGGACGTTGATTAACCTAATAACTCTAGGAGAGCAACGGGCCCTTTTGAGGAGTCAGTGCTGAATGCAAACAAGACCATCCTGGAGGCAACGGAGTATGTAGCATTACACAAGAATACAAGGCATCAGCAGAGAACCACATGCAAGATAAGACCTACAAATCAGTCTCTGAAGGAGCCCGTGAACGGCACTAATGTTTCCTCTAAAGCCAAGTCAGGTTACTTAGGACCACCGTACAAACAGCCGAAGGATGGCTCCTTATTTAACTCTGTGAAAACAAGGCTCCCTGGGGTCAATCTTGGACAGAACACTGAGAGTCATCCCAAGAACTCTTCAGTCAACCAAAAGGATACCCAGATACAAACAGCATTCCGGCAACAGGGGAACCAGAAAGTGGGCCCAATCTGCTCCCAGGCAGTGTTACAGCAGGAGCGGGGAATATGCCCAATCATCTTGGAGTCTGTATTCGAAGAGGACAAGAACGTCCAACTCAACAGACAGAGCAGACTTGCCCTTCTGCCCTCGATTCCCGTACTCCAGGCCATTTCCTTGGCCGACATCCAATTTGTCCACTTGTTTGACCGCCACCAGCTTGGGAAATGTGCAGTCTTCTTCCATTCTAAATTAGGGGAAACGATGGTCAGTGAATGCCAAGAAGACCGCCTCCTGAATGGCTTTCAGACATACTTCCCCATAAAAAAAGGGGAGGAGGCCCAATATCAAGGGAGTGTAAATCTGACTGTACAGTGCTTTTTTGACCCCGACCGGCAGAGGCAGGTTGACCAGAAAGGGCACCCAAGGGTTGGGGATGGCTCTTCAGTGTACTGCCAACACATACAAGAGCCCGCCCGGGGTTCTAAGGATGTGTATCTGGTTATCTGCAGTTGGAACTCAAGAGGCCACAACCCCTTCTTGAATACTGACCCGATTGCTCTATTTAAGGGGACGGGCATAATCTTCTTACAGGAAACATAGCTCAGGGATACCCCCACCTTCGATGGATATTTGACGATTTGTAGCAAGGCCAAAAAGGGTGTTAAATGAAGACTGGAGGGTGGATTACTAGTGGCAGTACAAACTGAGAAGAGGAGACAGCTCCATCCTCTCAATATGAGTGTGGAGGGCCTACTAGTCTCTAAAATAATAGATGTGATCTATAACCAAGTAGTTCAAACTCTCCTAATAAACATCTATTTCAATCCTCTCGTGGATGACTCTGACACAGTCTTGAATGCAATAGGAAATGCCTTACAAGAATGGCAAATAGAGGGGCTTGTGGGTCCCATTATTCGTGGAGGGGACTTAAACAGTTATTGTACAGTGACACCCAGTGAGTTTGTTGAGCTAGACGAGAGGGAAACAGGGGGCTAACTGTAGGTATCTCGAGAAGGACCAACATTGCCAAGGAATGGTCCGACCTCCTGTCGAGATGGGGCTTTACCCAATCCAATTTGATCGGGTATTGGTCCCAAAAAGATAATCCAACCTGGGCCAATGCATTCACATCCCCAACAATTGACTACATGTTAACTAAAAACATAGAGGTGGCACGGCTGAGAGACACATTTTAAAAACGAAAAGGAGCAATCACTCCCCGCTCTTAGTAACGGTGTCAGTGATGACCTCGCTGGAAAAAATTAAATAAATGGGTGACAGACAACTTTTAATGACGGGGAAGGTAGAAGATTGATAAATCTGGAGGATAGAAGGACCTGACAGCGCCCAATGTGTTCTCTAATCTGCTTGACAAACTGGGAAGTGTGATGGATTTAACAATAGTTACGCCCTTAACGCCTACCCTGGATGCCAAGAGGCAACCATTTGACAGTACAGTTCACGATGGAAAACGTATTCTACGAAAGGAAATTAGGAATGTGAAAAATCCTCACTGGTTAATAAGGTGGCGAAGAAAAAAGAAATTAATTCCCTCAAGCAAAAACACAGACTCTGGTGTAGGCATCGGAAAACACACAAGTATATGGATAATAATCGAGAGCTATTGGCACATTTAGTGAAGGAAAACACCCGAGGCATATGGTGGATGCTGAACAATAAGACTAGACTTCAGTCTTCGCTACAGACTTTGGGCGTGGCAGAGAAAGCCTGGGTGAAGTTCATCCAGAGCAAATTTAGTGGGGCTGGGGAGTTCCCCACCTGTGAATCACAGGTAGTGGGCCAAGTTCTAGTATGCAAGGCCAGATTTGATAGGGGAGATTTAGAACTCATCATATCAAATCTTATTAATTCACGGGCCAAGCGCACGACGAGGAGTGACGAATGGGGTCCCGAAGAATAGCCCTCGTCTTTGTGCTAACATTCTAGGAAACCTATTCGAACAAATCGCTAAATCTGGTAAATGTTCTGATTCATGGCACCAATCCATACTGATCCCAATCTTTAAAAAGTTAGATAGGGGAGTGCTAGGGAGTGCTAGGGAGCTACCGCCCTATCTCACTTATCGATACGTCCTCTGCGGTCTTTGCCACTATGGTGTTATGAGAACTGAAGTCTTGGGTGGAGGCTACCCTCCGCCTGCATCCGTTACAAACCCGATTCAGGAGGGGAGTGGGTACTTTACAGAGTGGTTTCCTATTACATGCTTGCCTTTCGGAGGTTGATGGTAGTGGGCCTACTAATTTGTTTGTAGCAGCCATAGACCTTTCATTAGCATTCGACAATGTGGATCTTCCACGATTGTGGAAGAAGCTGGCAGACTGGGGCATTGATCCATGTTTTTTGGCAATGACTCAGATGCTTTACACGCATACTACCTGCAAAGTGAGGGTAAACAGCAGAGGTGCCCTCTCAAGATCTATTTCAGTGGTTAGGGGGGTTCGACAAGGGTGCATGGTTGCTCCCACTCTTTTTAATCTGTATCTTGCAGATTTGTGGGAGGAAGCTTAGACATGTGAGGGTTTCCCCCTTAAGTGGGGGAACTGCAAGTGGGCTGAATCGCATATGCAGATGACTTAGTCCTGATTGATTACACTCCTGCCGGACTGTATCGCTGTTTTACGGGATTACAGTAAACCCAGCTAAATCACATGTCATGACTTGTAGCAAGAGGAAAAGACGAATTAGCTACAAGTGGAAAATCAATGATTCCTGCGTTAGCAAAGTGGAGTGTATCCAATACTTGGGATTTTCTGTCTCTCACAAACGGCGATGCACAATTGAATATCCGTAAAGTCCGTTCTTCTCTCACTTTCCATGCTACTAAACTCTTAATCTCTTCCCTCATCTTTTCTCACCTTTTCTACTGTTCTTCTATCTTTTTCAGTCTCCCCTCTTCCCATCTCACCCCTCTTAAATCCCTTTACCACTCTTCCATCCGCACCCTTTGTCTTCTCTCTCCCTATGATTCCATCTCCAATTCACTTGCCAACCTAGACTGGCTTCCCTTCCACTCCCAACTTAAATACCACTTCCTTTGTCTCATTTTTAAATCTCTTCATGACCTTGCCCCTCCTTACCTCTCCTCTATTCTCTCTTTCTATGCCCCCTCTCGCTCTCTACGCTCCGCAAATCACTTTTTACTCTCTGTTCCCCCCTCCCTTTGCCTCTCGTTTCCGCTCTTTTCAACTCCTTGCCCCCTTACATTGGAACTCGCTCCCTTTCTCTATCCGCTCCATCTCCACCTATTCCTCCCTCCGTTCCTCCTTAAAAACACTCTTTCTGCATCCCACTCCCTGACTCTTCTCCCCTTCCTCCTCTTCTTTCCCCTCCCCACTCCACCTTCCTGTTCCTTTATCTCTTCCTGTCTCCCTCCCCTCTACTCCCTCTCCCCTTTCCATTTCTTCCTTCCCATACCTCTCCTCTTATCTTCCTTCCCACATGCAAATTGTTTTAATGCTGTTTTTCTGGCTTGAATCATGTTTATTTTATTGCTTCTGTGTTCCATGTTTAATGTATTTTGGTTGTTATGCTGTAAAGCGCTTTGGTGTACAGCGCTATATAAATAATAAAATACAAATACAAATACAATTGAAGAAGGGAAAATGGAAGAGAAAGTGGGGGCCTGTCTGTCCTTGGACAAAGCAGTTAAAAGCAGGTTGTGTGAATTTTCCCTACTTCTCTTAATAAACTTCTAAAGGGCTAAGATATCAGTGACTGTCCTGTATGTATGGAGTCGAATTGACTCAAGGAAATAGTAGAAAGTTTTTTGACATGCTGGAAGGGAAGATTCTGAAGAGGGTTTTGGGGCTCCCCACCTGGGTCTCTGCTAGCCTTATTAGATTGGAGCTGGGACTAGTGTCTTGATAGGCTCAGCTGATGAAGCATAGCCTCACCCTGTTCTTTAAGATGGCTAGAGCAGAACACCCTCTGATTGACTTCTATTCGAACTCCACCAAGGGATCTAACCCCTTCTTGTGCAAATTTAAGAAAAAGTGCAAGGAATTCATGGAACAACTTGATCTCCAGGGACCTGTCTCTGAGGATCTGTTGAAATCAAAGGTTAAGAGATGGGATATCATAGCTGATCTCCGAGACCTGGAATTTCTAAAAGGATACAGAGGTCAGGAAGTTTGGTACCTGCCTACCAGTGAGTTCAGAATGTATATTAAAAAATGTCCATTAGCGAAGCTGAGGGACTGGTACCTTACATTTAGACTCAGTTGCCTCCCTACCTCAGAACTGATGGAACCTACATTGGGGATTCCTGCTGAACTCAGACTCTGCAGACTATGTGGTGGGGAAACTGAGTCTCAGCAACACCCGGTGAAACATTGCCCCAAGGTATTGAATGAGAGGACAACAACGTTCTCAGCCTTCATTGACTCCATGTCATGCGTCATATCAGATGACCTACGAAATAGACTCAAGACTACTTCCCACCTGTCACTTGCGCTGGCCTTGGTAAAGTTTGTAGATAGTAATTTTTGGAAGACTGCATGTAGTAATGAAAACAGCTCCGCGTGAACTGAATGATCTGGTGGGAAGCGGGAAGGCTGTTAGTCCGAGTTAGTTGTGGCGGAAAAAGCCACTAATTTAGGGAATTAGGTGGCATATTTACTTTTTCTTTTAAGGAATTCGAATGAATTTGGTATTTGGATATTATGAAGTGTATTTAAATGGTTTCTCATTTTGTAACATTATGTAAAAGTACTATGTGTACTCAAAACATTTTTTTAAATAAAAAAAGAAGTGCTACTTGGGCAAGCGGCCTGAAAACTTTGGGTCTCCAGATGTTTTGGACTGCCACTCCCATAATACCTCACATTGACTACGCTACCTAGGATAGGTGAGAATTGTAGTCCAAAACCTCTGGAGAGCTGAAGGTTTCAGACCCGTTTACTAGGGAATCATTATTATGGCCACTGATAGAGAGACAATGTCAATCAGAGTTGGCAGTACCATTTGTGCACCACTGATGATTATAACAGTTCGATGCTGGAATAGTAGCCACATGCAATGAATTACACTAAGAAGAGTTGGATACAAAATGTCCATAACTGTTAATGATCTCAACACCCAAGTTTCAGCCACAAGTGTATATTACCCACCTTTTATCAAGAAAAATATTCCTATACTTAATTATTTGGCAAACCGCAGACTATACTGATCTCTGTGTGATGGACATCTTCTAGTCAGCTTCCATCATGAGTGCAAAGCAGAAACAACACTAAACTAACAGTGCTCACAGTGCACAGGGAGAGGGCTCATACCCTCCTTTTAGCGCCAAGCACTGTATACTTGAGAACCTTATTATTGTAATCTGTAGGAATTTTTGATACACATTTGTTTGGAAAACAGTGCCTCCATTGGAAGCATGTCATATGAGTCAGTCACTGGGATACAGTGAACCCAGATGTTTAGGAGTCTGTGAAATAGTCACCTAACACAAATTTCAGTTCAAGTCCATGTTCGAAAACAAATGCAACAGTGATTTCAACATGAACCCGAGCATCTGATCTGCCGTTCACATTAAAACTGTATTTGTGCACTTGAGCTGAGAAAGAAGCTTATGTTGCTTCCCTGTGATATAGAGAGTATCAGCAAAGGCACAAGACAATGAACAAGAGAAGCATTAGAATTCCCATTTCAACTGGACTCTGGAAGGGGTTGGCAGTATCGGTGATACCTTGCATGCCGGGTATCCATCATATAATCAACGTTTACAACCTTCCTCGAAAGGCTCTTACACACTGTCAAAACGTCACCCACCTATCGACCCATCAACAACCTCTCCATACTTTTACATGTTTTGGAGAAAACCATGTGAGGATAACAGCAAACGTCTCTGTGCCACCATACTCTTCTGCACATTTCTTTGTAGAGTGTTCAGTTTCTCCCTCAAGTATAAACATTATAACACTAATTATTAAAGCTGAATTAGACCTGATACATTTGTCCGTGAACATTATGTTAAAACATGAACTACCCTTCCGGAAAACCTGAAAATTGTTCTCAAAGCAGAAAATGGAGGCACGTCTCCCCTGCTCACATTCAACCTATGCTGACCCCCCAAGATGCAATGAAATGAATCCCTTAGAGATCCCCTCTCTGAACCGCACACTACCTCTGGCATTCTTCCAGATCTTCAATAGCTACAACCTCCTCTATCACCACTGTTCTCATGACACATCGCTGAATAAATGAATCACCAAATAGCAACACAAATGCCATGTTCTATAAGATTGCTCTATGATCTGTGAAAGCATGGATGTCAACGAGCTTTCCCAATATCATTAGTTCCAAACAGATCTGCTGTTACTCCAAGCAACATGCAGCTTTGACGCTGAGGCTTAGACACATCTGAACAGACAGTCATTTTGGAAGACTATGTAAAGGCCTTCAATAAATTATTTTCTTTCATATGTGCTAAAAGTGATATATGTAATATGGATAAAACATGGAGTAGAAATAGATGACCTATGTGAGAGTAGAGAACGAATGATAAAGGGCAAATTAGCATGGAAATGCAATTTGAGCAAACCACCCACTGTACCCACGTGCTACAAAAGGTACAGCATGTATCCTTTTGTGGAGGTCATTATATGAAAGAACCAGTAAGACAATACAACCAGAAACCAAGAGAAAATACCCAGGCAGGTAGAGCTAAGATTGATCACCAAATAATCCACAATAGAGCCTGAAAGAATGAACCAAACAGAAGAGATTGATTCGTTTTTGGGTGAGTAGTATTTACCGTTACATTATTAACAATGTTTAAACTCAGAATATATTTGTGATTAATAAAGTGATACGTGATGTACAGCACATTGCACTCGTAGAGACAATATAGGCCACATCTTAGTGCCCTATACCAACCTTTATGAAAGAATAAGAGATGCGGGATACATTTATATATAGAACATAATCATATGGAAATGTTGGATTTAGCCAGAAACTACAAAACATCAGGTACACGTGACTAAAACTTTGTATAGATAGTTGAAAGAAGACACATTGCTATAGAAAATATACAACGACTGATGGGATGATATTAACATACATGATAATTGAATTAAAACAAATGTGAAATACAAGTTGATGGGCCTCATTCCGAGTACGGCGCTAACCAATGGCGCTATTAACGCCTTGGTTGACGCCGTACCCGGACCGGCAGCGCCTTGGTGGATGGCGGAATTACCGCCCCATTCCAAGGTTGGCGGGGCGGTAATTCCCCATTCACCAAGGCTCTTCCCCATTCCCAAATGAGCCCCCATAGGGCTCAATGGGAATGGGGAAGATGCAAATAACGGTGACCGTTCATTACGGTCACCGTTATTGGCTTGGAGGCCCCTTTGCGCCCTCGACTTTAACACCTGCTCAAAGCAGGCATTAAGGGCGAGGGCGCAAAGGGAACTCGGAGTATGGCGGTAAGGGATCACCGCCACCGGTCTCGTTACCGGTGGCCGCTATCCCTTAACGCCATACTCGGAATGAGGCCCGATGTGTCTTATTTGACATGCCCGTGCAAAAACACACCTTCCAGAATACACTAACAAGTTTACAAATATTACATGGCAAAAATACTATTCAGCAGTATTGAAAGATGAAATAATGAAAAAAATAATTAAACAATCATGGTTTCTTGAATAAAAAGTGTAAAGCCAATCAGTGGCACATAAACTACCTACAACAGGCAGTATGAAGTGTGTTGTCAAGTGAGTTTGTTATTTCCATAAGATACCCTAACACATATTCAGAATGCTAGCATTAAAATATCTATCGATCATGAGAATCATATGCTTAAGAGAGTTGAATATCATTACGGTTGGTCACAAAGGACATCAGGCCTCATTATGAATTTGATGGTATTTCTGAGGGAAATACTGACAAGTTAATTCTATGTTATTGCCACTTGGTCTGGTGGATTTAAAGCCCTATCAGACAGTGGTAATTGAATAAATCCCCATCGCTGGAATCCATAGGACTCTACGGGTGGGGCGGGGGATTTGTGGGAGCTACCACGTTCTGCCCATGGCAATTCCTCCAGTTTCTGCTGGTAAAGTAGAGGAGATATGATGGATATGAGGAGTAGAGGAGTGGAGGCTGGAGATATCTGCTCAACAACTTCAACCTTAAACTTGTAATTTAGTGGTGATAAAGTGACAGTAACAGAATTACCACCAATTTTTACCACACATTAATGAGCCGGGTTTTTTAACAAAGTATTCTAATATATGATACATTCCAATTAAACCAAAAGCCAGTTGCACTCCATCAGGGTGTCAATTCACATTAACCAACACGTTACGCAGAAATGTCCGTTCAGCAGGAACAAAAAAAAGATAAGAGGATGATAGAAGAATTTGTTTTCATCTAAACATCTCTGAAAAACCATTTGTCATCATATCCAATGATTTGTCAGCTTCCAGAGCCTTATCATACATCGCAGTGTATTGAATGCAGTCATAACTTTTATTCTGACCACAAGATACTACGTACAATTTGACTTTTAGAATAATTGGCAAAATAACATATAGTTAAAACAATTTCTAAGAATTTTGACTGCTTTTTCGAAACATGTTTTTACGTTGTTAGTCGATGTCTGACCACATTGCTTTTTCAAGTCATTGTTTTTGAGCGTCTTGCCTCGAGCACAAAGGTAACACAAGTAGGCTAGTCACAGGGAAAGGTGAATTATTTTAACAGTGTCACTAATATGACAGTGAACAAGTTACAATTATGTACTACAAAAGTGTGAAACCTGGTAATCATTTAAAACACTTTGTAACTTCCAATTTTATATTTCCATACCGCACCAACAATAGCTTTCAAACATAACTTAGACCCTGCTCTCTTAATAAAGCTGGGTTTGTATTGTGAACAAGGGAACTCTGTGTTGCTCTTGAATTGCTGAGATCTGCTATTTGAATTGCTCATATATGTTCAGCAGTTTTAGTTTTCAGTGGTATGGGGTGCTATCTTTATTCATCCTTGCTACACAGAATAAGTATACCATAGATTGAATTAGCCATTTGTTTATTGTTGTTTTATAAAGCGCTGACTGCAAAAACGCAGCCAATGTGCAGCACCCCAATGGGAAAGAGTGAACAAGCAGAGGGGGTGTGGTAATACAATCTCTGGTGCAATAGGACCAACTCATGATATTGCGAAGATGCCGAGGAAAAAGCTCCAGGTCAGCAGGTAAGTCAGTGGAGCGTGGTGTGTAAAATGTTATAGGTGCTGAACGGAAGCGGAAATAGAGGGCGACAGAAAAAAAGACGACCCCCGTGGAAGGCCCTTGGGTGGCTGGGCCAGCGTAGGTGGTTGTCACTGGCAGATTTGCTGAGCTGACTACCCTGGGTTTGACTATAGTGATAACTGCCCCCAGCCCAAACCTACAGAGGCCCATAGCTAAGCATACCAACGTTAACATCTCTAATTGTGTAGAGAAACTATTACATTTTCCAGAACTCTCTTACAATTCTCTTGTGCACTTATTATTCACTATGGTACACGTGTTAAGATTACCTTTTGTAAACCTGGATCATCGATGATTATTACAGTACTGAAAAGCTGGAAGAATCTAGCATGAAGATCTACATAAATCACCAAATTATCATTATTATTGTTATTATTATTATTATCATACGTTAATGGTTTAATATTGATAAGGAAATTCTCCAATTACACAAATCTAAAACATCTAAATATATAACAAATAGCACAAAATTACTGGACCATAATCTAATCGAGTAGGGTGGTGACATGTAAAACTTGTCTTGAGACAATGCTGAGAGAGATTTCAGGCTTCTTTAGAGCTTTACTATGAAAGGAGCCTCCCCTAGAATAAACCATTATGGGGAATAAATGGCCAGTCCATGTTCTCATTGATCTGAACAGCCACATGTTTCCTTTCACTGTCTCCCATTAGTCCCCTTCTCACCGTCTACATCGTTTGTCATTTGGTCTGCCTCTTGGTATCTCTTTCTGTCTCTTTGCCTCATTCTCTAACTACCAGTTACTACTGATCCCCCTTACAGTGACTGATCCCCCTTACTACCAGGGGGATCAGTCTCATGCATTCGCTTTCACACACACTCATTCTTCAATATGGGTTACCTATTTGAAAAGGGCCACTGTTAATGTACAGAGACAGATGGCAAAAATGGTATGTTATTTCTCTAAATATGTCTATGCATTGGTGAAGGAGCATATGCACAGCCACATTTACACATTAACCAATCCTGTTCTAAAATTCGTAAAGGGAGGGGTAACATTATTTCCAGAAAGGAGAAGTAGGATATTTCAACAAGTTATACTCGCACCCAAATATTAAGTCTGTACAATTCAGCATATATGGTTCATGGTTAGACAATTTTAATGTTATCTTAGTGATTCCAGCATACAACCCTTTTATCACATACAGAGTTGTCGAACATAGAAAAATGTGGCTATTCTTATCTTCTCAAATGCTCTTTGATTTTATTCAAAGCAGACTGGAAACCTCACTAGTGCTAGTGGTCGCCCTGCTCCTTTCTCATAGCAGGATTTCAAAAGAGGAAAATGGGAGTGCACTAAACTGCCCATCTTGGAACTCTAACCTTCTGTCAGAAAATAATGTATATGGTTTTGGTAATGTGCCTTGCTCAGTAAGACAACTGTAACATGCTTATCATGACTACAATACATACTGTGAGGGTCTAGGAGTAAGAGACAGACACAAAGGTGGCATGTTGAGTGGCAAAGACTTTTATTGACAACCAAAATGGGGGGTTGGAGGAAATCCTATCTATCCCTGCTGCTAAGAGGAGCTTCCCAGCCTCAACAAAACTAGCTAATGAAACTGTCTGTGTAAGAATGTCCAAATTAAAGTTTGCTGTCCTGTGTCCAAATCCTAAACTATCTCTCACAACCTAAAACTCAGTATAACATGAAAAGGGAAAATGTCTCTTGGCTACCAACCTGCAGCCCAGTTTTGCAGTTCAAAACCAAAGTTCCAAAGGTGTGTAGAAAAATAAACAAAAGTTCCACAAGACTCAAGGGGTTGTCTTCCTTTCTCCCCAGCTTTTTTCTACTTCGTATCTGTGTCTTTAATAGATTAACAGGAGAGTCTTTATCTTTCCTTGATGGACCTGACTCCCGGGTCCTGAAATGAGGGAGAATTGCCTGGTCACCTTGGTTTTAGCGTCACAGACCCTATTCTCAGGACCCATGGTCTTGGAGCCCTCTCCTGCCAGGTAGGGTTCTCCAAGTCATTGGTTTCACAGTTCTGTCTCTCAGTATTTGCTTCCACCCACAGCCTTGGTTTATTCTCCTTCCAAGGTCTTTGAGTGTCCCATGTGCACACAGTTCACAATGTTGTCTTCATTCAGTATTTGCTTCTACCCGGAGCCTTGGTTGACTCTCCTGCCAAGATATTTGAGTGTCCCCTTGTACACACAGCTTCAGTGTTCCTCTTACTTATGACTTGAAGTATTCCTCACCAGCCTGGGACCCAGACACCCTTAACATGATGTTTCACAATGTTCTCTTTGTTTAATCTTTCTTTCTTCTACAGCCTTGGTTTACTCTCCTACCAAAGGTCTGTGTGGGTTCCTGATTTTTGCCCAGTTCGTATTCCCCTTTTTTTCGAGTTGGGGGATGCTTTCCTTATGTGGGTCCCAGACTCCCTTCACTTGCTTATATACCACATTCTCTTGGCCTGATCTTCCTTAAAGCCACAGCCTTGGATTACTCTCCTTCAAAGAAGGTCTGTGTGGGTCACTGATGTTTGTAAAGTTTGTATTCCCCATAGTTACGGATAGGACTGTGCCTTCTTTATATGGGTCCCAGAACCCCTTCACTTGGTCATGCCCAGCGTTCTCTTCTTCTGTTCTTGTCAGGGATATGGCTTACCTGCAACTGCAGTCTATCACATTGCAAAGGTGGCAGCTTCCATGGAGGCTTGCACAGTGGATGTCCCTTCATGGCCAGGCATTGACTACACCTCCCAGGACTCCCATGGGTGCTGGCTCCTGTCACATGATGACGGCACGTCCCGCATCCCAACACCACCAGGAAACACTGTGAGGTTGTGAGCACTATGGGCGCGATTTATAGAATAAGTGGATAGACCCTGCAATTTTTTCTGTGCGTAACACCACTTTGCACGTATCTGCAAACAAAAGCATGTTATGCGCGATCCGTGTATTCATAGAATTTGAACTGCATTGTTACCCAAGTTGCAAGTAGCGTCCGAAAAGGCCCACCAAATGCCCCCATGCAAAGCAGATCTAGCCACATATGCCAACCTATGCGCCCTTCTCGTCCGCAAAGTCATGCACCCAGGCAATACTGCATGCCGTCTCCATACAATCAAGGCAGCACCCCGGCGACACTGCATAGGGTCCCCCGTAACCCATAACTGCACCTCAACAATATGCATTGCATGACACGTAACTCAAGTCGGCCCCCGGTAAATCTGTGTGCGAATCCCAGTAAACTATGGCTGCATCCCGCTAAACTGCATACACGCACCACTAACTGCAATCAGCACCCTGACTGTGCGCATACACCCCTATTTTCATGATCAGACCTTACCTTTGAACGTTGATTTTAATGCAATTGGGACTTTGTGTATGCCTTCATGTGGCGGTGAGATCACAAGCTCTGCGTGCTGATTTCCTCAACGTGACGTTTCGTGATCCGATCCATGAATACTTGGTTTTGCTCAGTGCTGGGTGCGTGATTTCCTAGCTTGGGCTGTCCCTCGACACACCCATGTAATGCCTTGTTCTTCCTCATTCTGCGTGGGGAATGGAGAATATGCATGTTCTTCCCCCTGTTTACTTCAGTGCGTATGCCCCTGCCACACTTTGTATGGTGTCCTGCGCAAGTTGCTCGATTGCACGCAGAGACGGGATGGACCAGTGCGATGTACCCGGAAGGACCCGGAAATGCATGCAAAGTGAGTTCCATTAATCAGTGAACAGACTTTTGTGTGCTGATTAGTGCGCAAGGTAATTTTTCAGCATGCAGAAAATTCTATAAATCAGGCTAGATTGCATCGCAGTGTGTGGCCTTTCAGATTGTGCTTGCATTGTTTAAGCCTCCTCAGGTTTCCGGATTGATTTTTGCATCTTTGGATTTTGCTTGCTCTTCATCCCTGCTGCCAACGTCGCTCTGACCTTTTGTATTTTTTATGAACTGGCCTGTCTTCTGGATTGTGACTTTTGGATTGCCCTTTTGATTTGGTGCTACAGTTTTTGTTTCTTTTGTCTTTTTCTTTTTTTGGGATTTTGGATTGTGCTGGATTATTCTGCCTCCTTTAGAGCATCATTGTGCCATTCAGGGATAGGTCCATTGCATTCCCTGGATTTTGTTGGGGACTTGCACCCTTGTGACATTCGGGTTAGTGCGTTCTTGGATTTCCTGGATTGTTACAGAGGCGTTGCTAGGGGGTGGCTAAGGGGGCTATAGCCCCTGGTCTTTTGGTTGTAGCCCCGGATAGAATCTCAGGAGCTACAAACAAAAGGCAGGCTAGCCCCCAGTCCCAACAGTTCTGACATTAGCATAGCCCCGGGTCTTTTCCAGACCTAGCAACACCCCTGGTTGGCAACTGGCGTTGGTCGGTTTTCTGGTCTATAGACTTACAACTGTTTGGAGGTAAAACAAAGGCCTAGGGTCAGCACTATTCATCTGCTGAATACAGGTATAATAAGTTTGCTTGGTGGCTGAAAAGGAGTTGGGGCATTGGTGTATGTATATCAATGAATTGGTGTGTTATTTTTTCTTACAATCTGTTCGTGTGACCTCCTGCCTTTTCACCTGCACCTCTGGCCTGGTGGTATTGTACAATATACACAGGTTACGGTTTCAGGGGAAAGTCATCCTATGATAAGGAGACCCTTCAACCACAATTTTGTGGGAGTGGGAACATGAATGTTCCCCCCTTGATCCATAGCCTTGGTTTACTTTCCTGCAAAGGGCTTTGTGTGCCACTTATATTTGTACAGTTCGTGTTGCCCTTATTTACTGGTAGGGTTATGCCTTGTTATATGACTCCCAGACCCCCTTCAATTGGTTATGCCCAGCATTCTCTTCATCTGTCCTTCCCTTGATCCACAGCCTTGGTTTACTCTCCTGCCAAGGGCTGTGTGTGCCATTTATTTTTGTACAGTTCATGTTCTCCTTATTCACTGGTCAGGGTATGTATTAGTTGTATGGGTTCCATTTCCCTTCACTAAGTTACTCTGTCTTTGTTTCAGGCCCCTCTCACACTTTTGACCAGACACCATGTACCTGAACAGTCTGGGCCATCACTTCCGGCTATTTGCGGGTCTCCCAGGAGCTTCAATGGCTTTCCTGTTCTCTCTGAACTTCCCTCAGTCTTCTGCTTCCCTTGCTTGTAGTTCTCCGGCAATTTTGTTGCATGCCAGCAGCCTCGGTTACCCATGAGTCTCCTGCTTCCCTTCCCATCTGCCTCTTGCATCGCATGCCTTCTCTGATAGCTTCTGCGAGCGTGCTGCCGTCCAGGACATGGTCTTCCGTTCTGCACACTGGGTCTGTGAGGGCCTCGCCGTGTTCTCATTCCAGCCGAAATGGAAGATTCCATTGTTCTCTTCCCTCTCCTACTTGACATGACAGCGGACCAATAGGAGCGTCTGGGGGAATAAATGTGTGTACTTGTTCTGGCTAGTGATCATAATTCCTTGGTGCCGTTTACTCGATACAGTGGTTCTCATTGGGGATATGCTACTGCAGCACATGGAAGTAAAAGAAAAATGGGACTAGGAAGGGTCTTGAGAGAAGATGGGAGGGTCAAGGGGATACAGCGTTCCCCCCAAGTGGTCACTGCTCTGAATGGGGACCGTCCTCCCCATGAGATTCTCCCGCGGGTCACCACCCCCAGGGGGTCTATCGGGTAGCAGCCTCACCACCCTGGCCTCATGGAAAGGGCCTTCCCCATATAAAGCAGTGAAAACACCTCGGACACATATCATTTTAAATAGAGACTCTTTACAAGTTAGTACAATTAAATAATTTCCCTTTGTAATAACTTATTTTGCAAATACAAACCTGCCCCCCTTTCTAGATATCTCTTTTTTTCCTATGGTTGCCTTGTGGACCGTAGCAGCTGAGAGGACTCTAGTAAATGCGCTCCTGACAAAGTGAGTATCACGCATTTGTAATAGAGTGAGACAGAGCAACAGAGAGAAAGAGAGAGTGCAGAGAGAGAGATTGTGATCATCGTATGGTATGTGAGGTGCAGTTAGTACATTCATGCATCACTTACTGTATATCATTAGTACCCGGCGGGGTGTGTGGCAGCCACTCTCCCAATGGTGAGGTTCAGAATGTGGGTGTTACCAGATGGTAATCCTGCCACTCCGAGCCTCCTCACGGCTGGAGGCCGTCATCTTCCCCTGCCAGGGAACCAGGTAAGTGGTCCTCCTCTCCTCTCACTCCTTTACCCATCTACAGAATTCCATCCCTGCCCTCCACCCCCACATACCTTCTTTTCAGTCCATTTCAGGAGTGGACACGCTGGGAACACTTCTGTCCCCAGCACGTCCGCTCCCGATCTGTGACAGGCCGTCATGGAAATGAAGACAGGACTACATGTAGTCCCTTCTTCCTTTCCATGGCAGACATTTTTTTGTTGGCTTTTTTTCTATTTTTTCAATGGCCGCCTTGGAAAGGGAAAAGGGACTTAGTTTTCCCTTCCCTGGCGGCCATTTCTTTACTTTTTTTTCTGTTCCGAAACTGAGAGCATTTTCGGAACAGAAAGAAAAATGCTTTTAGTACCCTGGTTTTATGAGCCAGGGTAGGAATAGCAATAAGCCCCTCGCAGGAGGGACATTACCACTTCGGGGAATGCCCCGGGGCCTTTCTTAAGGCCCTCACTTCGCTCAAGCCTGTAACTATGGGCCCGAGGTATTACCAGAAGTGGTAATGCCCCCCTGCCCGGGGCTTATTGCTTAAACACCACTCGCACCATCATGCCCCTTTCAAACTATGCAGAAATGTAGCAGACACACCTTCCCACTGCTCTGAAGACACTAAGAGAACATAATTTGAATGACAGCATAGCCAAAATGTGCAACCGCCATAGAAAATATGATCAATGGCACAGTATTCAAGAAGGAGTACGTGCTTAGTAGAGGTAGCAATTGAAACTCTTTAATTACTTTAAAGCATTAGAATGCATTCATGAACCAGCCATAAATGTTGCACCGCTAGCTACAGGGTGCCTGAGAAAGGTCACTCTGAGAATTTCTAAATAAGGCCAATGGGTGCAATTGAGCGTTAATGACACAAGCAGCACAAATGGAATAAATAACCCAATAGATCTTCACAATGATGATGTGCCTGAGGGATTCTGCAAAATCGGTTTTCTTTAAACTGCAGAGAGTATTTGCACATCCTGGATTACAATTTTCAGGGGCATGCTGCTTTTCTTTCTCGGTGCACCCTTAATGTGCTTGCTTGCTAAGAAAGGCAGTGTTGCGTGCATTTCATTTAAACACGGGGGTATCATTTAACGGTAACTGGGGGCAACAATTGCAATCACTATGTTGCTGCTTGCAACTCCTGAGATTCAACTTATGATATTTTGAAAGAAATCAAACCTTTAGCTGTTGTTCCTTTTACCAGCTGACTGTTCACATCTGTTAACAAAAATGACTGTCCATTGACTTCTTGCAGCCGTGTGATTTGGTGGAAGGGGGTTGTACAATGGCTTGTCATCAGTGATCTCAGGTTGTGTGTTGCTACCTTATGTGATCATTATGTGACATTCAAGGAGTGAGTGATGTAACTTCAGAGACATATTTTGGTGAAATAACACAACTACGCAAAAGATGCATACAGTAATCAATGTTTCAGTATGCTTCAGTGCAGCTGATTGTAGACGAAAAAATTGCATTTGCTTACTGCAAAGTTAAATATGTGATCAACTGCTTCTTAACAAGAAAACCTGTATAATGCGTTCGACATTTCATACAAAGCCGCAGTTTGGAACATCTGCAATGTCCCTATTAACACTTAAATTATAAATGTTATATCAATAAGCATCTAAAGGGCAGGAGCATAATAACCGTGGGCATACTTCACAATCCAATGTACAGCTTAAGTGGCAATCAAAACACATTTCATAAATTATTACAGAATATTACGCAAAATGATTTGCGTCTTGCAGAAAAATTAATGTAAAGAAAGATCAAGCATCACCCAAAAACCGCAATAAACATTACCAAAAGCTCCCCAAGAAATGGCATGTTATGCTGTGTTTAATTTTCTAGTTTTTATTTTTCAAGTGATGCTTCAAGTAAAGATTTTAATTAGAAGTATTTTGGCAAACAAAGTAATTGTTAGTAGAGTTTAGGGGAAGGTGAGATACTAGTGTTTAGTGTTGGGGCTTTTACATTTGTTATAAAAAAAAACAAATTACCGAAAAATTTAAAACTTGAACTCCCCCAGAACAAATGTTTAGAAAATAACTCAATAGTTCTTCAAAGCATTTAGAATTTGGTTGAGTTACCCTATTGCATAGGGCACGCTCCACAAGTAGCTGCTTCCTTTGGAACTGTTTTATCAGTTAATCACAATGCCTTGTAAAGTAGCAAAAGCTTTTTCAATCAATAAGGCCAGAGGCAGTGCTGGGCACTCTGAAGGAGGTTAAGTCATGATACCATATCAGCCGGGCAACCCAGCCATTATTACAATAGCATTGAGGGCAAAAGGAAAAGAGGAGAAATGAAAAAAGGCATTGGTTTCAAGAAATGAATCTGTCCTACCCCATAAGCAGAGGCGTTGCTAGGGGGAGTTTAGGGGGCTATAGCCCCGGGTCCTTTGGTTGTAGCCCCCTATAGAATCTCAGGGGCTACAACCAAAAGGCTAGCTAGCCCTGAGTCCGACAGTCCCAACATTAGCATTGCCCCAGATCTTTTCCAGACCTAGCAACACCCCTGCCCATAAGGCTGCTATTTTTTTAAGTTGATTGTTCAAACCTGTGCTTTACAAATGGCATGGTCATGAAACTAGTACAAGCGCACATCATCTCAAGCACAGCCTGCCCCCTCAACATGTATTGGAAAGACTTTCAGCCTTGCATAGATCACTAGCTTGAGTTCAGCTATGAAGGAATGAGGCCAGTTGTAAAAAGTATTGTATTTCACATATTATTTCCTTTTTAGTTATGTACTGTCACTGCTTATTTCACAGTGCAAGCACTAAAGCAGCCTGGCCATATATTTTTCTACCAAATGCATTATGAAACATGTAGTCCTAAAAAATAGAAACTGATAATTGATCTGAATTGTACTACTAAAGCTGTGAGGCCGATTGCTTCTCTCCTCCCTAAAAAATAAACAGAACAGCATAGGTCAAATATCCTCGCTCCCATACCATACTTTATGTACATATCATAAGCCGGCATTCCTCCCGGAGGTGCTTCCTGGCCTGTTTCCAAAGATAGTTCACCGCAGCGGAAAAATCCCGCTAAGGTGGACAATACCCCAGGCATGTTTTAACATTACCCTTGGCTAATCAAACTTACTCTGGGTGTTTGATTTTGCAAAATCAACTCTCAACCAATATCAGGATTACTTACGAATCGGGGCACGACTCACCTGATCAATCTATTTGTCTTTTCAAGACACAATTCGTCGGTATACTAACGCAACCAATGACGTTGTGTCTGCGTATCTCGGCTCTGCCTCGTTTCGGGACCCTCGCCTCCTTGTTCACTGGTCAGGGGCGTCGATCAGGGATCAGCTGTGTGCAGATCAGCAAAGGAGTCTCTAATCGCTTTCGAAGCCTGAACACCTTGATCATTGGAGGGATTGCCTGGTGTAGTCATGCATCCCTTTAACTGGAGGCAATTACAGAACACTTTAGGCCATTCAAAAACTATTGAAGTAGAGATTCAAACTTAGCTTCCAGGATGCTCCCTTTTGCTAGTCTAGTGCCCAAACCTCTACACTATCAATGCTGTGATCATGAAGCATGTACACGTGTACAAAAGCTTAGGCGCAGCCCAGTCTGTCACCATGCATCAATATATGCCCAGGACAATCTTGGGTAAGGTATTGTTTAACTGCTCTGTGGATAATGCAATATCTCGTGTATGGCCAGAACTTTGCATATGGGCGGTGTGATTTGTGTCTAGTGTCACACCATGGAAAGAGAGGAGAGGTGAAGTTAGCTTGTCGTTAGGCCCATCAGCAGTGGCAGAAAAACAAATGTGCGGGAGGTAAGCCAACTTAGACTCCTGAAATGTTTTTCATGACCATGGGTTGTTTGTTTTGTTGTCCTTTTTCTCCTCTTTCTGCTCTGCCCAGGGAGTTCCCTTTAACCATTTCGTTCCATACTCTTGTATGGTAGTTTCAATATTCTAGATTGTGCAGCTTTTCTTCCGTATTCTGGAAAATATTTTCATAAATAGTGGGGTAAATGTGACAAGTCAAAAGGTCTCGTAACGGGGAAAGTGGGACATTGCGCTGAGAACGATATAACAAATGTCAATGATGAGTGTTGGATTGGCTTTAAAAAAAAAGTATCGAATGACACCGATATCTTTTTTCAGGCAATTCCAACTTTTTTAAAGGTATACGAGGCAATCCCAATTCATGAAAAACATGTTTTAAAAAAATATGGTTGATTAACAATTGTGCACATTTATTGATTCTAAGAACATATGTACTTTTTGTGCAACTCGCAAACGTTTGTGCATACTTTTATAAAATGTGCATAAGAGAAATGTTTTAATTCCTGCAGGCCTTACAGCTGTTCTCTTGAGAAATTCATGCATGATTGACCAATAAAAGGTTGGCAGAACTATATATTGGCATCTTTCTTACACTAAAATCGGACCATACACTTTGACATTAACTCATCTAATGTACTTGACACTAGCAATGCTTAAGTGAAACATCCTAATCCTCTCCATATCACGCTGAAAGGACCATCGTGTGGGAAGGGTCGGTCAGTAGTCCGACTCAGTCTCTGGAGAACAGAGCAAAAGCAACTTCCTTGAATAAAAGCACCAGATGTAAACTGCAATACCTGAATGTTACACTGTTATGATAGGATTGAAGAACAAAGCCCGCATGACAGTTGTAAGAGCTATTTTAAGAAACATTGAGACACATTACACGAGATTTCACATTGTGAAAGATGCACAATGACCCCAATGGTCCAGTCAATGTTTCCTTGAGAAAGCAAATTCTACTACAGTGGGAGGAACACAATTTAGCAATTCTAGGACGGTGGCAGGCACAGAATGTGACCCACCTAGAAACAGTCTGCCTTTTTACACCCACCTGGACGGGGTGTTCGAGAAAAAAAGGAGGGCCCCAGGCAGAAAACATCTCAGGCTAGTTTACAATAATGTAGATTTTCTTTTATGTTTTCATTTTAAGTTTGGTTCTTTCTCGTTTGAATTACTGCTGGTCCTTATATGTTGGTCTCCTCAACTATGCCATTCTTTCTCTGCGTTCAACCGTCAATCTTGTTTAACCTTCTCTTGTATTCTCGAATTTCTTGCTACTTGATCCGCCTCCACTGGCTTCCTTTTTATCTATGTTACGAATTTCATTTCCTGTGTCTAGTTTTTAAGAGTACTCATGGCCTGGCCCCACCCTATCTCTGTTACCTGTTTTCTCTCTACCAGCTTCATTCTTCTTCACAGTTCCTCCTTTCTGTCCCTCGCAGCCCCTTTTGAATGCTCTACCTCTTGAGATTCGATCCCGGCCCTCTCTTCATTTATTCAAAAAGAGTTTCAAACTTCACCTACTTCAGCCTATATATTCTTAAAGATTTCTTTCTCTTGAAGTCCTGCCTTGTGAGTTGAGTTGTTGCTTGTTTTTTATTCTTTATTTGCATCTTTTGTACCAATCATTACTATGTTCAGAGCTTTGGGGAAAAGTGCTATACAAGCTTTGTCAAATAAAATAAATACAGTGTTTTCTGAACTCCAAGCAGCAGCCATTTTCTTAGTTGATTTATTTTCACATTTTCTGAAAATATAACAGTGTGGTAGCCTGAATTGGTAAACATCTGCTACATACAAATTCTGCGTACCTCATGGTGTAACCGACAAATCCTAAAAAGAGAAGCATATTATTCAAATGCATGTAATGCCGCACTATAACAAGAACTACCACCCCCACATTAACCATTCATTCACATTAATGCATGAATGAATTAATGCATGCCAATGGCACATCCAATGAAACCTGCATATCGTATAACTGGAATTTTGGAGTAAAGGATTGATTTCTAACCACGTCTAACTTGAGCAATTGCTATTTTCTAAAGAACCGGTGGTGGCCAATGCTTTTACGTGTGATGTTGTACAGACGAGGAGTTCATAATTTTTTTTTTACATTTATAAAGCGCTCAAAGCAGCCCTTAGGTGTTGTGGGGTTGTTACAGTAGGGCTTTCTTAGTTGCAAGAGGTAAACACACAAAATGGATGGTGCTGACAGACACTGTTACAATACACAGGAAATTACATGGTGTTGGTGTATTGGTTCCAAAGTTACAGGGGAACCCAAGCGTGGCGCTTTTACAATGACAGTAGTGTGAGGACAAACAGGTCAATTGAATAGCAGATACAATAATACAGTGTTTGGCCTAGTGGTTCCATGGTTACAGGGGAAGCAAGGCAGTTACATGTGAATAGATTAACACTGACTGTACTAGGATTGAAAAAAGGGAGTCCCGGTGGGGCTATTAGTGACGGTTAGTGATGATGGCGTACTAGCGAGCTAGTCTTATTTGAAGAGCTTGGTCATCAGTGCTTTGCAGAAGACATCGTACGAAGTTTCATTTCTGAGTGCTGTGGGCAGAGCATTCCAGTTCTTAGGTGCTAGATATTGGAAGCTAGTGCCTCCAACTTTAGCCCTTTTGAAAGTGGGGACAAAGATCTGGTTGGAGTGGTGATTTCGTATGGGTCTGGAGGAAGTGACACGTATTATTTTGTCTGATAAATACAGGGGGGCTGTACGAGAAAGGCACTTCTGAGTGATTGCCATGGTTTTAAATATGATGCACTCTTTAATTGGGAGCCAGTGTGCATCCCTTCTTGCCTGTGTGACATGTTCCCTTTTGGCAATGCTGAGGTCATTGTTTTGAGTGACTGTTAGGCAGAATTAGATGCAGCACCCTTTGGGAACACTACACACAATTAAGACTACAGGTGTAAGCACAATCTCACCTTTGGTACAAGTCTGTACTACACAGTTATGTGGTAGCAGTGGCTGAGCAGCCAGACTTATCTGAAGAGGGATGTGAGCAGTACAAGATGTTACACAAAGGACTTGCAATCACAGTAGTTCAAGCAAACGCTTACTCAAGGTTTCTTGGTAAAAGAATATACATTTATTTACACATTTAGTTAGAAAACATTCCACTAGTAAGAAGCAGCTCAAAAACACACTATAATACACTAAAGTACACAACCAATAAGTTTCTGAACAAGTTAGGCTCCCCTGAAGTGGGAGAAAAATGGCGCTTCAGTAACTTTCAAAAGGGGTAGAAAGACAAAGGTTATAAGAATCAAAACACAATTACTTTCAGAGGCAGGGCAAATAGTTTCAGTTCACTACAAGAGGCAATTCAATTCAATAGGCCTGGGCCAATGTCAATGGTTGTGTCTTGGATACGATAGAACAGTTCTGGTAGTAAACAGTTAAGTCTGTGCCAATGTTCTTAGAAGTAGTTTGCCATAAAAAGAGTTATATGTCGGTTTAGGAGCGAACAAGACTCCAAAGTTGGGAAAGTTTCACAAGCTTTCACTCCAGCAGAAAGGATTTCCACACTGCGTTTGCACAGTACCTTATGGATGAAGAAAAGCTGTAGCTCAAGCAGTTGTTCCTGGCAGTTCCTGCAGATCTCGCTGTTCCTGAACTTCAGTCATGGGACAAGATGGAGGACATTGGGAGGTTCCTGCACTGCTCAGGGAAGAAGCCACAAGCTTGGCTAAGCGTCAATTTTAAGGTTTGAGTGCCTTAAAGTCCACAAACTGGTATCCTTCTCACTGGCTTTCTGGTTTTCAACAGCTCTCTGAAGAAAATTCGACCAGTAAGGAGTCCAGGTGGCTTGCGAGTTGGTTGTCCCCACCATCTCAAGGGAAGAGGTCGTCCTTGAAGGGGCTTCTCTGTCGAGGGAGTTTCAGGTAATTGGGACCTGTAGCAGGGCTTCACTGGGCAAACCAACGGTCCAGGAGTTGCAACAGTCGTCTTTCTTCAGCTCGTCTTCGGTTCTTTCATTCCAGTGGTCGACTCTGCCTTCCAAGTCCCAGAGACCTGCTTTTTAAACAGTTTTCTCCCACTCATTCCAGCCTAGCTGTCACTCACTCAGCAGGGTGGCTGTCCTTGGTGGACAGTCAGCCAGCCATTCGTTCCAGAGTGCATTCAGGTCTCCTAGGAGAGTAAGCACAGGGAGTTTCGGGCACCTCCCTCACATCATGTCCAACCCAGACACTCAGGCGCCAGAGGAGGGCTTTAGCACTGAAGCCCACCAAAGGGCATCGAACAAAGGGACCAAACCTGGTTTGGCGCACATAGTTAAACACAAGAAGGTCCTTTCCTAAAAGAAACGGCAAAAAAAGAAGACCGGAGTCTGTTTTTACAAAGGGGTCTTGGGCGCCATATTGAAAAACATTGCTGACCTGATTTATTGCTACCGGTATTCGCGGTCGGGAAAAACCATGGTAGTTTGTTCTAAAACTACTGCCAGCAGCCATTTCAAGAGCAAAGGGTAACATCTGACTGTTACATGAGTGTTTAGACATGGGGGATGCTAGGCAACCCCTCCAGCACTCTATAGGAAGATAGTGTGTGCTGGGTCTATGAATTTAAAAGACTAGCAATGTCAATTTAACTTTATATGCACTGGGAGATAGTAGTCAGTCCCAGAGAAGGTATTTAAACCGTGGGAAGTCTAAAAGACATCCCTGTGCCACTGCACTGAAGGTGATGTGTGACACACAAGAAAAAGATGATGCCTATGGAGTTTGCCTAAAAACTCCATATCCACACAACATAAAAGTAAAACACACATCAAAATACATGAAAGAGTGGGAAAAAAGGCTCACACTCTTTCCGGTAAAAATTAAAATCCTAGAAATCCAGCAAAGTTGTTTTGGGTCTCAAAAGGTAAGGGAAATTAGCACATTCTTGAGAATTCTCCCTAACATTGACTTGTAACCTTTAAGGTTTTTATCTGACGCGCCCATGACCAAGACGTTGCAATAGTCCAGTTTGGCTCCAATGGTAGCCCTGGCTATTGTGAAGCAGTTTTTGGTCAACAGGAACGGTTTAACCGCATTGATGATTTTAGTGGTGAGAGCAGCCGAAGATGCGATGGCGCTGATTTGGCGCGTCATGGAGAGAGAAGAATCAATGAAGACCCCTAAGGGTTTTGACTGCTGCTGAAATGTTGATGAGGGTGTTATCTATGTTAAATGTCCTGTATTGAGAGTCAAGGTTGTTGAGCGTATCTTTGGTGCCTACCAGGAGGATCTCTGTTTTATCTCCATTGAGACACAGTCCATTAGCCACCATCCAACCCTGGATGGCTGCTTATGTGTTGGACAGAGTGGCTGCATCCTGTTCATAGGAGCCCGTGAGGGGGAGTAAGACTTGAGTTTCGTCGGCATAGTTTGTGTAAGCTATGCAGCATCCATCCAAGTTGTTGAAGAGAGGTAAGATAAAGATGTTGTAGAGTGTGGGAGCAGTGCAAGAGCCTTGAGGGCCACCGCAGTGGATGGTGGTAGGTGCAGCACCGGCATGGTCCAAGAACACTCTCATAAGTCTCCCCTTCAAGAAGGAGGGAATCCATAAAGTGGCTTCCGGTGAGAAGTGGGCTGCATTCTTGAGTTGTCTACAAAGGGTTGAGTTGTCCACTAGATCAAATGCTGTCGAGAATTCTAGAAGGGGGAGAAGTGCCGGGTTGCCTTTGTCCATTATATCCCAGAGTTGGCTCTTTAGATCAAGTAATGCAGATTCTGTTCCATGGCCTCGGCGGAAACCTATTGAATGTCAACTCTGGGACTGAGCCCCTCAGACGTCTTGAGCATCATGAGATGATTTGCTTACTGCTCATTGACTGAACATAAGCAAGGTTCACTTTCAGACTTTAGAGGGTTGACTTTGCTACACATGGAATCAATTTCCTATAGCTTACAATTTTGAGAAGAGGCTATCCTTATTCTATAAACAATGAAAGTTTAACCTATTCTTGAAAGGCATCCAAGATCAAGTTAGAATTCACATTTTCTTTAGAATGATTTTTGGGGATCTTTAAATATGCTTTCATGTATTCTTCTTTAATTCCCTTAAAACCTAGTCATTACAGAGACCACTAGAACGTGCTGCCCAGGATGGCTTTTCTACCCTGAGGCTCGTCTAATCCTTTGTGCTTTGATAGACCTTTCACTTGCCTTACGCCATTTAATTGCCTTATGAATTGCAATCAGACTCTAAGAGTGTTCAGCAACTAAGGTGTTGTGAGTTTGGGGAGGTGACGCTCATGGGTGCTTAGAACTAAGTGACCTATAGCCACCGGAACACAGCTAGCATGGCAGTGCAATAAAATACACGCTGGCATCGGCTTCAGAAGAGACTGCAACTGTTAAATGCGTCACTTTGGAGCACTACTGATAGACAGGGGCACCTGCTAACGTCCGGCGGACCTGGGAAATAAAAGTATGGGTGCCTATATTAATAACCAACTCTCCCTCCCACTGAGGAGAGGTAAGGAAAGGTATAGCGTAGTGACATATACTGCAACACTAATCTGGACTGCACCGCCATTTTGGAAGATGGCTATGTGCTCCATGGCATTCAGAATGCACACAATGGCAATCAAGCTCTGCTGGCTTCCTTTCCGTTATAGCTGCAAGTGACAATTTAATTTACGATCAAACACAATTTAAAGCGCACACTTCTCGATATCTTTCAAAGCCTGCTGCGCTACCAAGCCTATTAATCCTAATCCCGTTTATACTGTCAGTAAAATTCTCAAAATACGAAAGCCTTTGCTCAAGCGCTCTCTAGAATTTGAACAACTATTGTCAATGTAGGATATGTAGGATATGCAATAAACTTAAGTTATAATTCATGCGGGCACTCCTGAGCTATCTAAGAGCCTCTGAAGCGGTCTCACTATATCCAATCAGACCTAGTATTTCACCACCACTGGCCGTTACCTTACCTATTGTTATTATTCTATGCCATGTACTGCACTGTCCCCTCCCCCTCCCCCCGCACTTCCCCCATCCCATGCACTTGCGTGATCTGAATGTCACCTGGCCTAGTAGGATCGTTGTCTGTCTTCCCATTAGTCCCCCTCCCTTGCCTCATCACGCCTTGAAACATTTGTGTATAGGTGCGTTATAAATGCCATATCATATCATATCACATCATACCACCATATTGCAAAGTCTAGTAGCCACGAGGCTCTCGCATCCATTGTATCCTCCCTTATGCTGCAAGACTTGTGGAGAATCCTCCCCCAGTGTGATATGAAGTACACGTTTTTCTAACCCACACCACTCCCATTCGAGAACGAATTACATCTGTATCACTGAGACACTGCTGGCCTGCAAAACACAAGGTGATGTGGGTGTAATTACCATCTCTGCCCAGGCCTCCCGCTAAAACAGTCTTTGGTATGGACCTGGATACCCCCAGGAGACCCGGGTTGAGATCAGACCCATGCCTGCTCCAGGACGTGGAAGTACATGTACAAATCAGGACTCATTTGCATGCATTGTATAATCTCTCTGTGACACACACACAGCCCGCCACGTGGTTTCCTAATCACCACTCGCCATATAAAAAGAACTGGATAAAGATGAATGAGAGTTATTACAACGGAATATTCAGAACGTTTATGAATATTGAAGAATGTTAAATGGTTGTAAATGCCAGCCCTTAGGCTCAGACAACTAGCCTGCACCGCAAAGCCAAACTTCATCACAGCAGTAATAAGAGAGGGAGACCATTGGCCATCTATATAAAAGTGAAACAATGTTGGATGAAGATGGGACCCTCTCACAGAGGTAACTAACAGTGCTGGTTGTTGTTGTTTTTTTTGTTGTTTAAAAAAAAAAACGGAAACTACAGCAGAGATTCTTGCAGCAATGATAACTTTATTAGGCTAGTTCCATATGTTTGTCTGTTAGCTTTCAAGACCACATGGGTCTCTTCCGGAGGCAGTGGCTGCTAAGAAGGCTGAATAATTCTCATCCTTTCACAATAATTGTACTCATCAGAATTCAATCCCACATTACCAGCCCTGGGGGCTCATTACAAATTCCCCAGACTGGAAAAATGCTCATAATACCGGCACCGTCATTTATTCCGGACCAGGGAAACAGAAGTTTGCTGGTGGGGAAGTGATCTACTGGCAGGTCTCACCTGCCAGGAATTCAGGCCCCTAGCAGCAAATAAATAGCAGAATCACTGGCACTGGTACTAACAGTAATTCCGGCAATCACATCCCATGGAATGGGAATTTACCAGCATCTCTGCTGGCTGTACTATCCCGATAATACTGGGAAATCGGGAGTTAGAAAGGGTAAGGCAGTTTTGCTGGTGCCCCACCGGAAATGCAGGCAGGGTACCGAAAAACTGTAATGAGGTCCATTTACTCCTTTGTGGGCAAATTTCATCTGCTTGTGTTCCCAAGCAAAAACCTTGCCATGCTTGACACCCCTCTCACCCATTTGGAGATTATGGAGGCTATCAATTCATTTAGCAGAGGAAAGAGGATTATGGTGGATTGTTGTTGCACCTGTGCCCAGCAGCTTTGTATAATTCCCTACAAAAGACAACAGCAAAAGATACAATTGTTGCAGGCACTTCGATTGTATTCCTCAAGCTAGGAAGGGACCCGAGGTTTGTTAAGAACTACCGGCATATACCATTAAATGATGTATACTAATTGACCTTTTCACAATTGATCGTGAGAGAATAGACCTTCTGCACAATTGATCACGAAATGAAGGTCAATTAGGACATAAATGCGGGGAAAACCCCCCACAACTCCTGACTCAATCCAAAAACCACTGCAATGCCTTACCCAAACTCATTATATTATTTATTACCCCCAACCCACCCCACGCATATATATATAAAGTAAAATAAAGGTAAAGGTCAATTGTGCAGAAGGTCATTTAGGACCACTATTATTAGGTCAATTAAAGCAAAGGGTCAATTGTAAAAGGTCAATTTGGGTAATACCCCCTTAAGGAGTGGGCATGGTTCCTTGCATCTGTTCCATTTCTTTACTCTAGTCATAACGAGCCCAGACAAAATAGATACAGTTTTGTCTGCCTGGTGGTGCATTACAAATGTTCTCATAAATCACATGTATGCTGAAGTCATCTCGTTTCACAATAATAAAATGTTACCAGCATTGGCAACCCTTCCTCAGGAGGGCTTTATGCCTGGAAGAGTTGCAGCAGATAACACGATTGTGCAATTTCCTTGAAGGCATTGCCAGCAATTATTTCTCTAGATGCAGAAAAAGTATTAGATTGGGTCGAGTATAAGTACATGCTTCAGGTTCTTAAGTGGTTCAGAATCCCACTCGATAGTTACTCTAGAATTTCTGGTTACAAAGTGAACTGTGTAAGGGCAGAAATTCTTCCATTAAAATTGAAGTGCAATGAACCTATGCTCTCATCCTGCCAGGTTCCCTGGAGGAACAAGGTGCTGACATACTGAGAAGTACCTATCACTTCCTTACAACCTGAAAATATTACAACCAATGCTTGCAAAATCCTGGAAAAAGACTGGAAACATTCAAGATGTCACAGCCCCCCAACACTCTTTACGTACTCTCCTTGGTTCCCGTCTCTTTGCCCCCATAAAATTTCTCTGGCTGGGGAAAAGGGTCAGAGTCAAAATAGCCACCCTACCAAAGGATAATGGGCTAGTGTGGGCCAAATACCAGGTATATGAAGACAACCAGTATTTGTTAATAATTTTGCCAGGTGATGCATTAGTGGGGTAATTTAGGAATTAATTATCTTTCATGCGTCCTCTCCGTCTGCCCGTGATAATGCATGCACACTCCAACTTTGTCACAACAGATTACCCTGTTATCAACTGCACGGTCACAGCCATGAATCAGCTAGGTACTAAAATGGTCAGCCGTGTGAGGAACTTTGGCAGGCCACCCGGTGATGTAATAAACACAGTAAAACTGGACGTAACCGGGTGGCGGATCGATGGATGAAGAAGTGGATTTTCTATGTTAATCAATGTGTACTTAATTGATTGCAAAACTCCATTCATGGGCTGAAGCTTCAGTAGAACCTGGATAATAGCTTCTTTATTGAATGAAAAGTCTGCATGCTCCCCACAGGGGAAGCCGTAAAAAACGTAGACCCTCACATTGTGCTTAGACAGGAAACAGAGGATGGACAATCCTAACCCAATAGAGAGTGGGAGTTGGAGTGGGAAATGCCTGGGTTACGAGACCGATGGGCAGGTATATTGAAAGTATTGCACTCTGGCACGATGTTGGCTGCTGTTGCACAGATTGGCTATTGAGTTGGAAATGGTGCACTATGGACTTCTGATATACTCTACAAAGCAGAAATACTAGAGAATGGCCTATGGAGTCACTGTAAGTCAAACACCACATGCCTGCTCATGATATATAAATGTGTTATACTGTGTTTGTACTAGGGGGCTATGTGCTTACATTCATGGCCGGATCTGCAACCATCCATCCTGTGATCTCTGGGTATCATGCCAAGATATTAAATGTGCTGTTCCGGCTTGGTTGTAAAATTGGCACAAAAGAGGATTACGGTGGATTGCTTCTGCACTTGTGCCCAGAAACTGGCATCTTCATTGTTAACAATGTATATAATTCCCCACTAAATCAACTGCAAAAGATACATTGGTTGCAGCGATTGTGTTCCCCAAGCTAGGAAGGGAATCCTAGCTTGAACGAAATGGGGATCACTGACCTTGCTTAGTGAAGCGTGGTATGCCTCGCCAAGAAGCCTGACCTGACCACTTCCAAATTAGGGCTGATGCCAGTCTCCCCTTTAAAAACGATGTGAGCCCCTGTTTGGGCTAATGGTCATGTTATACTATCAGCTACTGGAATCCCTATGCAACATCATTGCAACCTATACATGTGGGTTTTTGTGCACCCGACTGGCTACACCATGGATGCCCTTTACTAAATAGTAACGGTCATGCTCTCTCATGTGAGACCCTGAATCCTGCTTCTCTCCACTCGTGTGTGTGTGTGTTCCCACATCTTTAGATTGTGGGCTGACATCCTCATAAAATGAGTAATGCCACATATAAGAAATGACCTGGTCAATACGTTATTATCGGTTACTGGCTTGATCCAGTTACTTATATAATGACCTATAGGCATATTTGCACTACAGATACTGGTGACCAAATGTATGAAGGCTGCAGATCACCCAATGTTGCAATATCAATTTTTCCTCCTAGTTTTTTCTAACTTGTTTTGCAAACAAAGATCACATTAAATATGTTTAAAAAAGAGCATAGCCATTACATATGTAAATCTCATAGTACATGATATTTCTTTTGATGCTGTCTTTTGCATGGTACATTAACAATAATAGTTCATTTAACTGTGCGATTTTCATCTCTAAGAGATGTGCATAGCAAGCTTCACAGTAAGGGGCAGGCACAGCTCATCACATAAGCAGTTTGCAAGGGAAATGGAGCAGATGAACATAGCAATGGGTGTTCAAAGCGATCTTCCTGACAGTGCTTCAACATGGCTGGCGACAGCAAAGCAATCTGCAGAATGTTCTCAGCACTGTATATCCCGTATAGAGGTGCTGTAGCAGCCCGAGGCCATGTGCAGAATGAAGGACTCCCAGTAGGGCATTAAATAATATATAGAACAAGTGCGGCCACGGCCAGGAAGGCAGAAGCTGAATGATGTCATGGAAACCTGACAAAGCTTTTAACAGATTACAAAGAAACAAAGGCCCTTTCGCGGGAGCCGCGCTCTCCTGGGCATTTAAAGTTGAGAGAAGATGAGTGGCTGCCAGTGGAGTAACTTTGCTGAAAATGTTGGGGGGGGGACATGTCCGGGGTGGAGAGAGGGCGGATGGTGGCTCTTAGGGATCATTTCGGCCAAATTGTTTGAAAGAATTTAGTTGAATGGTAGATTTGACTGAATTCGGTCACCACCATTAGTTCGAAGCCGAAGATACCGAAAATGAAGAGCTGGGTTGCGGGGGGGTCCCCCGCTGCCCATGTTCGGTATTTTTGGCTTTGGCGGTTGAAGGAGTGTCCCCCACTTCCTCAGCATTGGTGGCAGGGGACCCAAGAAAAAAAAAGAAGAAAAGGGACCTGCAGCGTCAGATCCGACCCGCGTTAGATGGATGGATCTGACGCTGCAGGGTACAGGAGAGGCGGCGGATGGAGAAAAGGTAAGTAGGTGGGTTATGGGTGTACTGGCGGTTTGGGGGTACATGAGTTTGGTTTTTTTGTACCGAGGTAAAGCTTATTTACATCTAAAATGACCACGGTCAATTCCGCCGTGATTCTGTACCTCGGTCAAACAACCTAAATCCTTGAGGGATAACACTAAACTACTACACTAAAAGAGTCCATTGCTGATGCTTTCTTATAACTTTCATAAGACTGGTGGCATATTTTTTTAATTCAATTGGGTCCCCACACATCTTCAGCTGGCCTGCCATGCACCCAGTGACACAACATAACATTCACAAACTTAATTCCAATAGAAAGAATTAAACCCCTCACACTTCTCGCTTGGTAAATGCATCTCTACAACATGTTTTACAAAAGATTATTCGGTTTTAATAACGCTTGAGTTAAAAGTCATATAGTCTTAAGTGGGCTTGTTGAGTCCAGTTTATTTTCTTGTGTAAAAGACCAGCCAACACGTGTTCCGACATGATGGCCCTCATTCCGAGTAGGGCGGTAAGGGATACCAGGCACCGGTAAGGAGACCGGTGCCGGTAATCTCTTACCGCCCTACTACGAGGTCCCTTAGCGGGTTCCCTTGCCAGGAACAACAGCCACCACTGGAGGATCCATTCCCACTTAAGGTACCGTGCCCTGCCCGGCTTCCCTTGCCACCGACGGTACGGGGTAGATTTAGCCCCCGGCTTTCGAACCTGGGTTAGCCTGGGACACCCTGGCTAAACTTTTCTGAGCCTCTCTAAACTCTTTTCGAACTCTCTGCAAGACTCTCAAAGCCTAGTGTAACTGTGTGATCTTGGGCGCATTTGTGCTCTGCTCTCTCTAAGAGTGGGCCCAGCCTATGGACTTTGGCTCACAAGTGACTTTTTGCTCTTCTGCCTTGCTAATAGTGTTCCTAAAGCTTAGAGTGGTGTATCTTCCCATATTCTGTCTTTTTCCCTCCCTTCTTCATAAACTTATTGGAGTGCCATCTATAGTTAAGCGCTCACCTCTGTATGGAAATAAGTGGTGTTAACTAAGACTTCTCTGATAAAGAACCAGGGTTGTATATATTATAATAGTAACTGTGTTTAGAGTGTTTTACAATAAGAGTGATGTAGTGTTTCAAACAGTGTGTTTTTAAATAAATAATTATATACTTTGATACCAAAGCTCTGGTCAGTGTTTGCTTGTATTATTGTATCTGAGTGCCTATTGTGTATACTTTGCATACTGCCTAACTCTTCTTGAGGGAAGTCTGGCTGCTCAGCCACAGCTACCAGGTAAATCTGGGTGGTACAGACTGCTACCAAGTGGGTTTACTGCTAACACCTGTAGTCCTAAATCTTTTGCAGTGTTCCCAAAGGGAATTGCACAGGTTTCTGCCTATCACTGGTGTACATCGGTGGGATTTGTATTGAGTATACATTTTAGAGTGCTTTAGGATACCTTAGTACAACTAACCACAAAGCTTAGCACTGAAAAAGTAATCTTTCTAACATGTCAACTATGGAAAATTATAGTCAAGAGTCCCTTGCTACAAAAACTGCTGATTGTTTAAGTGTTCTCTGTAAGCATAAGAATCTCCTGACTAAAGGCAAGAAAATGGAATTGATAGAAAGGTTGTTAGCTAACCAAAGTCTGGATGATGTTTCAGAGGAACCTACCATGCCAGAAACTGTAGATAACAGTATAAAGATTGATGTTGATCAAAATGTTGATAATCTTGAGGAAGAGTCAGAAGAGGAGGGTGAGGCTGCTGTGAATGCCCCCCCTCCCCCAGGCCTCTGTCTGCTCTGCCAGCTGTACCTACTGGACCTTTGCCAGGTCCCACACTTAGTCCTCAATATCTTGAGCTAGAAAAAATGAAACGAACTAGAGTTCAAGAGACTGAATACTCAGGCTGAACAAAGACACCAGGAACTGAATCAAGAACTAAGGCTAAGAGAAATGGAGCTCAAGCATGAGCTAGAAATAAAGAAATTGTCTGTTGAAAATGCTTCTCTCTCTGGCTCCTCTAGAAGTTCCAGTCCTAAAAGACCCCGGATGCCTAAAGAATTGGTTGGTATGTATGAGCCTAAGTTGGATGTGTTGGATTGGTTGTCTCTGTTTGAATATAATCATGGGCTCCAGAACATCACAGGAAATGACTTACTCACCTGGTTGTTCTCTAGGCTTCCCCCTGTTGCAACTGATGTGGTAATGGAGATGGGGGAGGAGGATAGGAAAGAGTATGAATGCGTGAAACTAGATCTGATAGCTAGATTTGGGAAGACCCCTTCCCAGTATCTTAAGAGGTTTAGAACCCTTCAAAAGAATGTTGGTACCCCCTGGGCTACCTGGGTGAGTAACGGGTTGAAAAACTTAGAGGCATGGATTAAGGGTTACAAGGTGAACACTTATGAAGGTATAAAGAATCTTTTTTATATTGGAGTCAATTTATGATGCCTGTTCTCCTGAGCTCAGACAGCACTTGGCTGATTCAAAGGAATTAGATTCCAGAAAGCTAGCTAAGGCTGCTGACTTGTGGGTTGCCAACAGGGCCACTCACAAGGATTCTGGGGTCACTCAGAAAAAGGATGAGGGAAAGCAGCCACCTAAAGTGAATCCAGAGAATTCTAATACCTCCCATACCAAAGAGGGCCACAAACAACAAAATAACCAGGGTAAGCCCCAGGGTAAACCAAATCAGGCTAGTGTACCTTCTGGTCAACAACCAGAAGGAGGTCAGAACAAGCCACCCTTTCAGACAGCATTTGGACAATGCTATATCTGTAAGGCTACTGACCATATCAAAGGGGGTCCCAGATGCAAGGGTAAACCTGTAGGGATCAGCACAGTCTCCTTAGCCTTCACTCCTGAGGATGAAGTACAGATGGATAGTGCCCACTTTGAACTCTTTGCTGAAGAACCCTTGGGTCTTCAAGCAACTGTAAACTTAGAGCCTATGGGTCTGGTTAGTCCCCAGAATAGGGTTGTGTATAACTCCCTACCTATTAACTCTAAGGTGTATTATGTGGACAGTGTTCTTGTCAATGGCCAGGATACTCCTGCCAGGATAGACACTGGGGCCAGCAGAACAGTAGTGGATGAAAGCTTCTTTCCACCTGAGGATGTGGCAAAAGACACAAAGGTCCCACTAAGATGTCTGGAGGCCCTGTCCAAATGGTTCCTATTCTACCCGCCCTCATTCAGTGTAACAACATGACAGTGAGGATCCCTGTCAGTGTTCAGACTGAGGTGCCTGGGAAGGTCCTGTTGGGGAATGACCTGAGAACTCTAGGAGTAGTGTCACATACCCCCAGGCCTCCCAGTATGGAGACCCAGAAACTAAGCAAATTGGCTATAGAGGCCACCTTAAGGGACCACTCTAAGCCTGTGGGAACCTCTACTGAGACCCCCACTACAAGCCCTGGTGTTAGTAAGTTGACCTCTAACCTAGGCACATTTCAGGCTAGTACATTAGGGAAATCGGAGCCCCAACCAAGCTCCATCATTGTTCCCCCAGTTTCAGAGTCTGTGACCCCCCCTGCTTCTGAGGAAGAGGAGGATAGACCTACTGGACCCTTACCTAGGCCTGAGAGAACTGGTAATTCTCAATGCTGGTGGAAAACCAGGAAGGAAAAGTCTGAGGCCAAAAACCTTCAGACTGTTGGATCTTCTACTGAAGACCCCAACTCAAAACCTAGTATTAGGGGGGAAACTCCTAAAGTAGGTAAGGTTAGATCTAAGAGGAAGGGGAAGCAGGTACATTGCCTAACCCTAACTCCTCCAACCAAGAGGCCTAAGACCCAACTTGCTCCCACAAGAGAGTTGGTGAGGAACCTTGGAGGCCCCTCTAGATCTAAGGGAGTCCTTTATAAGGACCCCTTGAAAAAGCCTAGCACAGGTTCAGAAGTTGTACCAACTTCTGAGGGACTGATCAACCAGATCCTCTATAACTTTAAAAAGACTGATGTTCCTCAAAGGGTTTGTAGGTCATATAGTTTACAAAGGAAAACCTTTGATTGGACCATAGAACATAGGTCAAGGTGTCACCATCAAAACGCTGATGGACTCTCTAGGATGTATGTCATCGACTAGAGGTATGAGGTTCATCCAGGAGTGGATTAAATCCTCCTGTCCCTTAGTCTGGGGGGGCGAGTGTTAGGGAGAATTCTCTGTTTAGGCTGAATTTCCTAACCTAGTGAGTCCCCCAGCAGCTTTGTTGGATTTTTGGGGTTTATTTTTTTTCCTGCCAAGAGTGAGACTCTTTTACCCTCACTATTGGACATGATTTGAGTGTGTTTCTTTGACTCTAGATGTGTTTAATGGGCTATGGGGTCTTTTACTCCATAGGGCTTCATGTGTTTTGTGATGTGTGTTACACAGCACCCTCAGTGCAGTAACACAGGGGTGTCATAGTGACTCCCCAGTATAGACTCCATACCCTGGGACTGACTACTGTCTCCCAGGGTCTGTAAAGTCACCATTGACTTTACTAGTCTTAAATTCTGAACAGAACCAGTACAAACCATCATATTGTGGACGTACTGCCTGGGGCAATTCGATTGCCCCGGCGTCTGTTAGTCGAGGGGTCACGTCTCCGTCCCCCCTGATCGAGTTTTGGCTGGTGGCAGTGGATACTACTTTTTATATTCAACCGCGAATATTTCTCTATGGGATTTTCCCATTGTTCGAGGTATTTTTTGACAAAACTCGGTTCTAAAATGGCGTTTGTGTTCTCTTCTGTGACTCCAACCCAAGTCGAGCCCTTCGTTCCACTTTTTGGCGGGCTTCTCCACAGAAGCCCTCCAAAGTGGTGCCACTCTGTCTGGGGTACTTAGGAGGGGTGGAGGGGGATTTAGGCACCCTGGACTGAGTTGCCTAAGCAACTCAAGTCGCACTCCGTCCTGATTGGCCCAAGTGGTAAACCGGCCGGCTCACCACTTAGCATGTTTGAGTGACAGCTAGGCTGAGTGAATGGGGGTTTTCTGCATAAAAGCAGGGCTTTGGGGACTGGAACTTCAGAAGTCGCCACAGGACCGAAGAATCCGACAAGGGAGAAGCTGAGCCGACCTGCCACGACGACACCACCGGTGGAGCCCTGCTGGACCGTCTCACAACTTTTCCCAACGACAGAGGAGATCTCCTGCCGGAGAGTCTTCTTCCTTTGACTGGTGGGGATAACCAGTTTCACCGTCTTTTCACCTTCCCAACGTATCTCGTGGTCACCTTGCCTGTGCCAAGCACCCCAGAAACCGGGATACCACATTTTACCACGACCGCGAATTAAAGGGTAACACCTTTAACCAGAAAACTCTGCGGCTGGTTTCCTCCCTGGCAGTGCAACGACCTTCATCTTTCCTCCAAGTCGAGATCTTCTGTTCCCCTGGACGACGACGAGACTTGCACCTGCTGCCAGGAACAACTGCCACCGCTAGACGATCCTTCCCATTTAAGGTACCGTGTCCTGCCCGGCTTCCCTTGCCACCGACTGTACGTGGTAGATTTAGCCCCCGGCTTTCGAACCTGGGTTAGCCTGGGACACCCTGGCTAAACTTTTCTGAGCCTCTCTAAACTCTTTTCGAACTCTCTGCAAGACTCTCAAAGCCTAGTGTAACTGTGTGATCTTGGGCGCATTTGTGCTCTGCTCTCTCTAAGAGTGGGCCCAGCCTATGGACTTTGGCTCACAAGTGACTTTTTGCACTTCTACCTTGATAATAGTGTTCCTAAAGCTTAGAGTGGTGTATCTTCCCATATTCTGTCTTTTTCCCTCCCTTCTTCATAAACTTATTGGAGTGCCATCTATAGTTAAGCGCTCACCTCTGTATGGAAATAAGTGGTGTTAACTAAGACTTCTCTGATAAAGAACCAGGGTTGTATATATTATAATAGTAACTGTGTTTAGAGTGTTTTACAATAAGAGTGCTGTAGTGTTTCAAACAGTGTGTTTTTAAATAAATAATTATATACTTTGATACCAAAGCTCTGGTCGGTGTTTGCTTGTATTATTGTATCTGAGTGCCTATTGTGTATACTTTGCATACTGCCTAACTCTTCTTGAGGGAAGTCTGGCTGCTCAGCCACAGCTACCAGGTAAATCTGGGTGGTACAGACTGCTACCAAGTGGGTTTACTGCTAACACCTGTAGTCCTAAATCTTTTGCAGTGTTCCCAAAGGGAACTGCACAGGTTTCTGCCTAACACTCACCCTATCTGGCCTGACTCAAAGTCAGCAGCCAGGGTGCTGAACTGGTTGTTGCAGGGCCTGGTGCCTGTGCTGCCACACTAGCAGCAGCACTTCCAGGTGCCACAGCGCAGAGACTCGCTTTCCGGCTTTGTGTTTGTGCGACACACAGACAGGAGCTAGGAAGCTCATTCAGCTTGCTAGTTTCTGTCTGGAGGTGCAGGTGGGTCACAATCATCACATTCAGGGCAGTGGGATGCCCTACGTCTGGAGGTGCGTGAGTGCGAGGTTAGGTCGGTGTAACATGAGACATGGCCCGGGCGGCATTTGAAAGCAGAGCAGGGGCACTTTTTTTCTGTTTTTTTTTATAATTTTTAATTATGTTTGTGTATGTTTGTTGCGGGGCTGGGCTGCTGGCTGACCCTAGTGAGGGCGCGTGTCACACTTTGACAATGTGAGCAGAGCTCACAGTACACATTAAGGCCCAGGGTATGAAGACACACAAACAATAACAAATGGTGCATTCTCTGTGGCAAGCCACAGCTCTACAACACCTCTAAAATTAGTCTTGCCACTTTTCAGATGCTACTAAAGCACCACCATCCTAATTTCAAAATGAAGTTGGCGAAAGGTGCGCCCTCCCCAAGTAGAGTGGAAAGAGTCAAGCTGAGAAAACCTGTGACCCAAGACTGTCGTGCTCTGCAAATTCTGGGAAATGAAGCTGAGTGCTATACGCCTTGCAAACATGGTGAACCTTTGTTAAGCAGTTTTTGCTCTCGGTGCGCAGAAGGAACCGTATGGGATTTTGTGTTTAAGAGCCCTTCCTCTGCTGCCAAAAATAATTTTCACCAAACTGGCAAAAAGTATTTTGAGTTTTGCAGACACTTTTTAAGGACAGTTTGGTGCAAATGAGTAAATGGGTGTCATGGTTCAGGTTACAGGCCACCAAAAACTGCTTCACTTACCAAACTAAGCAGGAGAGTATCCAGCATTGTAAGAGTGTGCGTGGGGAGGGTGCGGGGGTGAGCACCAAAATGCAGTGTGTGGAATTCCACATGGTCTCATTGGCACTCACAAACCGCCACCCCCTGGCCACCCCTGGCCCAATCTATACTATCATATCAATGGTAACAATAGTGGAAGATGGCATTTTTAACACACAACAAAAAAAATAAAACTGCAGGATCATTCAAGATGCACAAAACTCATCTATTAGAGCTCGGTCCAAGCCCTCGGAGGCAAAATACATGCAAATGTCCTAATTATTATATGGACTGCACCAACAGAGATGACTTCACAGAAAAGGACATTGAAAGGCGCATCATCAGTCTTTGATACTTGGAGGCACCATGGAAGTGACTTTAGAATAAGTTGCCATAAATAAGCCAATAACAAGTAACAAATAACTTTGTGGTGCAAAATACCTAAATTGCACTATAGTTATATGTGGTGCAACTCTATAGTCATTAGGCTTTTCCATTATAATACCATGATATATTAACATAAGCTTTGAAGTGAATCAGAATCACTTGCAGAGCTGCAGAAAAGGCACCATGTGATTCAATGATTTGCTCAGGATCACACATTTGGTCAAATGGTGAAACTGGGATGTGGACAATTTAAGCAACCGTGCACATCTTTCCAGGTTTAGTTAATATAGATATTTATTAAGGTTTTTCTTTACATTTCATGTGCTTAAATAATTATTTATAGCAATGCCTTGGAAGCAAACCACATTACATAATCAACTAGCCTTTAATAGTAAACTACCCATACACTATATTAATTGTCATAGAAATATGTTGAGCAATGGGAGTATGGCTTAAATCATAATAGCATCATGTAGATCAATTTGAGCCTAACAAATCCCACTTGGATTTTAAAGGCATAGTAATTATTTCATAAAGCATGCAACATTATGCAACCTTCTCACTTCTGATCACTCCCTCCCATTCACATTTCTAAAGGGACAAAAGTCCCTGCTACCAGTACCCCCCTCCCTCCCATCAGTGCCTTATGGCCCACATTTTAAGACTCTGTTGATACAGAGCAACGTGTGGAACCCCTGCCTTACCTCCAAAAGATGGGGGGACAAAAAGGCATTCCACAGAAGTTGGGGGGGACAAAACCCCCTGTCCCCCCCTATAATTACGCCCATGGAGAGTTTCACAAAAGAACTCAGGCCAAGGTTCCAAAGCAAGATACCGGAAGACAACAAATTGGTCACTTGTCTCGAGCGTGACCAAAGCTTTTACCAGTCTTTGTTAAATATGAGTGAGGTAGGGCATATCATACTTGCTAGCACCTCGAATCCTAAATACAGTGCGACTTATTCCGAATATGCTGGAATGGCAATGGGAATGACCCTGACTCTTTCATTTGATTCTGACTCAACTCAACATAGTCAGAATTATGCGTACAGGTAAAGCACTGAAGCACTGATTGCATGGCAGAGATCTGCAGCGACATCTGCCATTGCAAAATGGCCGCCATCATCCTCTCGTTAATTGCAGCAGGTTTTTGCGGGTGCATGAAAACACACACAGGGCCTCCTTCCGAGTTCGGCGGTAAGGGTTTACTGGCACCGGTAAGGATGCCGGGGCCGGTAAACCCTTACCGCTCCCTTAGCGCGACTTAGCAAAGGACGTGTGGTCTGACCAGGGACCAGGGCGCTAATAACGGGCCCGCTATTTGCGGGCCCGTAATTAGCGCCTTCCCCATTCACATTGAGCCCTATGGGTGCTCAAATGGGAATAGGGAATGGTTTACTGAATGGGGACTTACCGGGTCCTCCAAGGTCTGAATGACCACGTAAGTCCTAATTTCACCGACTGGACCCGGGTTTGGAGGCAGCCATGGTGCTATTAGCACCATGGCTGCTCCAAACTCGGAATGACCCCCACGGTCTCTGAAAATCCACAAATTCTGTAGGAATGGGAATGGCCTTTCTTCGTGCTATGGTTAATTCTCATCGTGTGGGGGGGGGGGCGTTCTTCCTTCACCAATGCAGAAACACATTGCAAGGGTGATCAGAACCCACACTAGTTCTCATATATAAGGATTAGGATGTAGCCCAAACAGAAAAGAAGCATGGCGCAAAATCTTATCAGGCAACATTATTGTTTTACATCACTTCACCTAAGTGCCCTTTAAAAAAAATAAAATTAAGCGAATAATCCCTAGCAATTATCCAGTTGTCAGAGACCTTCTGACGTTTCAGGTTGTCGACCGTATTCTGATTTAGATACACGATATTGCCTGGCTATTATGATGTTTACCGTGCCAGACTCCTGGTGCTCTGGCAGATTGAGGTAAAACCAGCAACCTAGGCTGAGCTCAGAGATCATGCACAAGGAGACAGATAAGTGAATCATCTCGCGTGTACTGTTAAAGCACACACACACGCGCTCTGATTCCAGAAAGATGTCTGCCCTGTCCATGTTTATGCTTGTTTTTCCAATTTGTGTTCGACCCTGCAATGTCCGAATTTCAAAGTTGAATCGGTTCAAACCCAGGTAAATGATTTATTGAGGATTGGGAGACAGCATTGAATATATTTTAGCATGTTTACTGGAAGAATAAACATGTTAGTGACATATCAGGAAGTTTGTGTTTTCCTTTCTATAGACAAGATGCTTGTATCCATTTGTAGTATTTGGTTGACTTCCCCAACATTCTGAGTTGGGTGGTCCACTTTTAACTTCTTGATATTTTAAATAAACAGAATTTTCAGATGGAAACAGATTGTTTCTTGTCCCAGAGTGTGGGGGACTCTTCTGATGTGGGGGGCTCTAGATCAGGGGGACACCTGCGTAATCATAGAGCCCAAGGAGAAGTAAATATATTCCATGGATAGATCTCATTACATGTGCTTGAGGACGCTCTCATATTGGCTCCACTATATGCACTGGGAAATGAACATATGCAAGCTATTTGTAAGCAGGACATCACTTACCCTGTTGCTATTCATTTAAAAGATATTCACAGTTCAAAACCAACACTTTTTACATTCTTTTGGGTTTCGAAACAACTACCCCTCCCCCAATCCAAGATCTGGCAATTTGCATTTGAAATAGCATAAACCAGGAAGCTGGTGGATTAATAGCTTGAACTGACTTCAAATGGTTTCAATTCAGATATAGAATATTATGTTTTTGCTGTTAAGGCTGTAATAACATACGGTTTTATTTCCTACTATGTATAAGTGATACATTATTATACGACATTTAAGATTTTTAGACTGCAAACCTCTTGATCAATGTAATGGTTCAATGTGTACATGATATTGAGGTACATATTTATTTTAATCAATGGCTCTCTAGCTCTTTATTGCTTATCCTCATTTACTTTACGGGTCTTTCAGCTTTTCACTTATTTCTGCTCTGCAATATGAAAGAACATTTAAATGGTTCTGAAGATATATTTTGTTATCTTGTTATGTTCATAACAGTTTCTATTTGGTGAGGTGGGATTATTATACTCTTTATCTAAGTGACTGGTTTCCTCTTTTAATAGTACATATGCGATCATGCCAAAATATCAAATCCGATCACTGTGAGGTAGATTTCGCCAGTCCCTTTACTGCGCATTTCATCGCAATATAGAGGGGGGATGGTCAGGGTATTTAATAAGGTGGAGGGGATGGGGCAGCAGGGGAGGGCTCCCCAAGCATTCATTTCAGGTGAAATGTGCAATAAATGGGTCAGCAAAATTGGATTCGCAGCATAATGGATTTGATGTTAACTTGTAGATCCGTACATATTATCCAGTACAACATCTGTTGCCACCTGGGTAGCGAGGAGTGCAAAACAAAGTTTATTTGGGTGATTGAACTCTTCCTATAGCCAGTCAACTATTTCACTAGTAAACACCCACAATGGCACCGCTGTAGAGACTTGTGCAAACATTGTATGCATTGATCTAGTTACATCATTGCTGCTATTATGCCACTTCCTGTTTTGCACAGTGGTTTGATCATTTCTGACGCAATGCACCCCCCTCGATCATGAGGACTGGCTTGTTTGCCTGAACACCTTGTTAGATCTATCTACTGATTGGCCTAGAAGGTAGCACTTTAGCAAGCATGCACTTTCTTATTATTACTCCATTTGCCATTGTACTTCACACCTGTGCACTTTATGTAGGTGTACTTTTTTGCAATACGTCCACTTTAAAATGATTTGAAATATGAAAATGAAGAAGGGGCAATATATACGAATAAAACAGTTGCTGGTAGAAAACATTTTCCTGCTTGTCCAGTGAACTTTATCGGAAGATGCGGCTAAACGTTTTCTTGTGGATTACATCCAAGTAATATGCTGTTCAGAGATGCAATCCTACAACATAGCAAACTTCCATTCAACCAGAAAGAGAGTGAAATTAGTCTTGCTGTAATTATTTTGCAATCTTGAAATGCAAAGTTCAGTTTTAATTACTTACCCACAATTCCAAGAGCGATGTAACCAAGAATAACAACTACGAAGATTATGCAGCATATAACATCCGTACAATGCCTGAAGACAAAGTGAGAAAGAGGACATATATAAGACCATTTTAAAATATCAGTTGTCAAAGATTAAACCATGTGCTTAACATTTTGACAAACATTTCTGAAGCTAAGGCAATGTGAACAATCAAGTAGTTTTACACATGCTCACTCATGGATCTTTGTGAAATGTGACAGATATAAGAGCGAGTAAATGAGTGAGTGAATGTGCACATATATATTGCAGCAAACTAAATAGTTTCTTGGTATAGAATAAGGAGGCTTGTGTGGTGAATCTAAGCATGTCACCACTCCCTCTCTGGGGTAACTCTCTTCGCATATGGCCAGGGAAAGGCAGCCACTACCTGAACCTGATCCTGGGTGTTGTTGCCTGAGGGAGGACCATATGGGGGGAGATAACCTTCATGGGAGGGAAGGAGACTCGCTTTGGATCTACCTCGTCAAAAATAGTTGACCTTTTCACATTTGACCAAATTCTTTTTGCTCTTTTTTTGGGTGCAAATGCGGGGGAGACCCCCTCGGAGCCCTCCTCCTATTCCCTCACTCCACCCCATATATATATTGAATTAAATGTGACTGAATTTCAACCAAAAAACGATCAAAATAATGAGTTCAAAAGAAAAAGGTCAAATGATTTTCAACCAAGTATGCTAATACCGGAGACACACTGGCTGGAACCTGGTATCCCCCTTTCCACTCAGGCTATGACACTCGCTCTTTAAATCCCACAACCTGCGTTGCATTTTGCGATGTAGAATCCCTTCCCCCACTCAGTACTGACTATGAGCCTTTTTTAATTTCTCCTTATGGAAAGAATGGGATGAGAAATATTGCAGGAGTAATGCAGAGCACTGCACTAGTGACACACTCTAGTCATTGGAAGTATCTGATAGGTGCTGGGACATTCAAAAGCCTGGAAAATGGAGATCGAGGGGAAGCATATCCACTATACCTGACGTTGGTCGGGGAACGAAGTAGATAAGAGCCTCAGAAGGGAGCAGGTCAGAGGCTGTCAGCCCCATCACAAGAAGCTGGAAGAAAGGTATGCCATCTGCAAACCTGCAGCATGAGACGCTGAGAAAAGGAGGCCACGGTGAAGCGGTTACCGAAGAGCTGACAGGGCACTGTCAGCAAGGCAAGGCAATGCGACAAAGGAAGTGAGGACCGCGGGTAAGCCAAAAGCTGCTGCAAGAAAACAGTGAGCCCAAGCAACGGAAGTGGGACACATGGTTGCTTCATAACGTAGATGGCACAGCACACAGAATCAGTGTGAAAGCGAACGCAAGCAAGGAAACAGGAACACTAAAAGTATTAAGAAGGGAAGCCAGTGAAGAGCGTTTGAAGACCCCAAGGATAGATGAGCGAAATGGACATATGTTGAAGAAGACCTGGCAGGCGTGCATACCAGACAACCTGTGGCAAGTCTGGTACCAGCGCATAAAAGTATATGTTGTAAAAGCTCTGGCAGGAAAGTACACCAGGCAACCAGATTGAGAGCCTGGGACCCGCACCTAAATACAAAGTGATCATTGTAAAGGCGCAAGGGAAGACTCATAAACCCTTTGGTGCAACCTGCTGTGAAATCCCTGGCAAGAAAGTATACCAGGCACAAGAGAAGTGTGAGAACACAAGGGGAGAATCATACCCCTTTGGTGTAGATATACAAAGAAGCCTTCGCAGGAGAGTATGCCAGGCATAGGAGAAAGGTGAAAGTACAAAGTGAAAGTTATGAAAGCCTGGCAGGAAAGTGCACCAAGCAATGTGAATGTACTGTACGAATTGGGAAGAGGGAGCGTGACCTCTTAAGATTGTGGAAACTCAAGGCATGCGTGAAGTGTGAAAGTACAAGGGAAGACTCATACCCCTTTGGTGCACCGATACAAAGAAGCCCTGGGAGGAGAGTATACCAAGCATAGGGCAAAAGTGAACGTGCAAAGGAAGAGTTGTGAAAGCATGGCAAGAGAGTACACCAGACAATAACATGCAAAGTAAAGGTTGTGAAAGCCTAGTAGGAGTGTACACCAGGCAATATGAAATGTATTGTGAAAATTGGGAAGGGGGAGAGTGACCTCTTAATATTGTACATACTCTAGGGGAAAGGAGCCTTAGCACCTGAGAGAGAAACTTAAATAAATTGGCAATAACAGAGAGACAGAAAATTCTCTGGGGCTAGGAAATCCAGTGATTAAAGTACTACAGAATCCTAAGGAAGGGAATTGTGATTGTAAATTCTAAGGAACTGAGGAAGCCCCAGGGGAAGGAAAGAATATCCCTGGATTGGAAAGTTGTGTACCTTTGAAAAAGAAACCAAGGGGAAGAGAAGCACCTTGCTTGGACCATTTTATTTTGAAGGTATAAAATGTAAAAGAACCTCTGCAAAAAGGGGAACAACTCCTTACTTTGATTAGTAGGAAATCATCCTAAGAAACCTCAGGGGAAGGAAGCCCTTGTGGAACTTTAATTATTTTTGTTTCTTTTTGCACCCTTTTGTGTTAGAACTCTGGAAGGAACCACCTTCAGTGGGTTGGGAGAAGTTACCCCTTTTTCACATTATCTTGTTTTAGAATGTAAGGGTCGGTTTGGGATGAAGGGAGCAGGAGTATAACCCCAATACAGCCTTTAGAGACTATGGCATCATGGTATGAACCCCAAACTACTATGTGTAGTGTGGAAAATCTGGCAGGAAAAAGGCTTGGGGTGGCAGAAATAACAAGAGGTGATCTACTGAAATGCTCTACTGCCGCAGGGTTGGAGGAAAGGTTAGAAGAGGGGCCAGATGGCTTAGATGGCATGGACTACAAGCCCCACCTGACTAGGGAGATGAGTGCCGCTATGGAAAATCCATTTCGGACCTCCCAGAAAGATGGTGCTGACACATTTAAACACACCCAGCAACAAGGGATAACTAAGGGTGAGCAGGAAGAAACAAAGTCACTGATGCGGGTGGCTCGACTTTCAAAAGATATACTGGACATCCAAAATTGAAAGACAAAAATGCCTAAGTCTGGCAAGCTTAAAGGAAGAATAAACAACGAATCATGGCTGAGCACAAATGTGGCTATTGATCATCTGCTAGAGAGGTCTTCTATTCAGAGCAGAGGTGCTGCAAATCATTGGATAAAGTGATAGAAGGTGCTGCAAGCAGAAAAGTGGGGGCACAGTGGAACAAGGGCTGGTGCCACCACCACAACTGGATGCAGAGGCACAGTACTCAGACGGTAGTGTATCCTCGGCCTCGATGGGAGAAAGGAGGCGTGATTCGATGCCCAGCTTTGAGAGTAGAAGTAGAGAGACTTGTATTTCACCAGGAGATCTATCTCACCTACATAGTACTTTGATGGCAGTGCTCACAATATCCTTCGGGAAGTTGTATAAATCCATCAATGACCTTGTAAAAGATCATGCAACCCTAATAGCAACGGCCCACTCAAATATTGTTTATTTAGAAAACTTTGTGGTAAAGAGCCAAAAGCGGCTGGATAAAGAAGCAGAAGCATCAATAAAATGGCAAAATCACCTATGCGACTTGCCAAGGAGGGAAGAAATGGATAAATCAACACTGATGGGAGCTTTGTTCGAAGACTGTAAGTGGATGTGGAGTCACTTCAAAAACCAACCGAGGACAGCCGAGTGGAGGAGTGAGGAGGAGTCAGTGAGACCTCCTGACTCAGAGAAGATTACGAATGGTACTAAGATTCCAAAGGTGACATTAAGTTGTTGAGATGAACCTCTGAGGAGGGGCGATGGTGTTGGAGATGGGGTAGCTAACAACCTAGCATGGGAGCAAGAGGGTTTGGCTCCTCAGAGAAAACATAAAGATCAGACCCTGGCACCTCGTGAAGCAAATGTGTTCTCGATCTTCCAAAATATGCGACCAATGAGGGAGAGGAACCTGCCTCAAGATAAGCCAGCACCCCTAACCTTCAAAAAGTCTAAGAACATGAAAATGGGGTCAAAACGAAAGTCAAATGGGTCCCGTGTCTTCATGAGGAATTTAGGAACACCACCCCCAATCTCCCCAGCACCGAATGCTAAACACTCAAAAAAGGATGTGGAAATGAGCGCAGCTCAAAGTCCCCAAAATCTAAGAGCATTCCCTGCAACAATAGGCCACAGCAATTGCAGGAAGAGGGGGCATCTCAACCAATGTCAGAATCATGCCTGAGTGACCTAATGGAAATAATTGATAGAGAGGATGAGGGTGATGATTGGAGAAATGTGAGCAGTTCTGACTTGCTGGAAATAGACCACCAAGTCCCCAGATTACAAAGGTTGTCCCGCCCGCCCCAGCAATAAATATTCAACGGTCGGGGAGATTGTCGAATAATGGCCCGAGGAACGATCCGCTCAGGACTCTGGGGGAGTTTACCATACCGAAGGACTAAAGGGCTATGCAGTCTGTAGTCAAAAGGCAACTCGAAGTGAGGGAACCATTGCCATTGAAAGAGGTTGAGAAGCTGCCAGGGACAGCTTCTCAATCAGATGAGGTTCTGCCCAAGTCCGACAAACTGCTCTTCCTGTCGGCAAGATTGCAACTGGAGAATAAGATGGAAACTAATCGAGTATATTTGGAACGTTTAACATGGATGGATGATGATCTGATATTAAATTGACGGAATGTGATGATCTTGCTCCATCATATTCCTAAACTAAGAGCTATCACGTCAGAAGATATTCGAGTTGTTCAGTTCGTTAATGAAAAATGAATGGACTGGGTAATTTTGCAACTTGCGATATCCCTAATAAAATCGACGGTGCTGTAACGGAGTAATAAGATTCTCCCACTGGGGTTCAAGTTGAGTAACTATATGGACTCAACGTTGACCTATATAGATCCAAAGTATGCAGGCCCAAAAAAAGTAAAAATGCACCTATGTTAAAGTTAGGTGAAAGCATTGTGAATAAAGGGCAAATATCCAAACCTCAAGTCTACCAAGCACTCTCGATTATGATTGGAAATGTATTCCCGAGGGTGCTAAGAGGACAAAAGCCCCGGTCTGAGGGGATAGTCATCAAGGTTGGGGATGGCTAGCGGCGGCACAAGCTGAACCATGGATGTCTTAGAGCCAGATAAAGGATGAGGAAGATGTCCTCCGGGTGGGGTTCTGGAATACAAGAGGGTTAACTGAACTATTTGTAAGCCGGAATTTGGGCCTTTAATAATTTGACCTGATATGTTTGCAGGAGACCTGGCTGCGGAATAAATGCAATTTGTGAAAGTTATTCTGCTTTTTTAAATGAGGCTCGCAAGGGCCGGCTAGGAAGACCATACTCAGGCGTATTGACATCGGTGAAAAGGGGAAGGCCCTAAGAATTGTGGAAGTTTCTCACCCCACCCCTTATGTACAGATGTTGAGTTTAATAAAATGGTCATTGTTCTGATAAATGTATATTGGAGTCCAATGATGAATTCAGATCAGAAATGTGTTGATTCCATTGTATCATTGATCGAGTGTTCACAGCTGTAAGAAATCCCCATATAATCTTGTCTGGAGACTTTAATTTGCATTACCTTGATTTGCTGGGCCAAGTGATGGGGGAATCAATATTGGGGAAAAATTAACTGTTGTGGCTAAATGAAGCTATGGCCCGTGATTTAGTTATGTTGAAAGGCCAGACCACAGGGGATATACCAGGAGCTCCCACGTGGAGAAGAGGGGACTCATAGGCCTGTTTAGACTATTTCTTTGTATCAGACAGGGTCACAGCTACACAAAAGAGATGTGTGTTTCTGAGAATGCCCTCTAGCAATCATAACCTGATAGCAATGAGTTGGAGAACAACAGGGCACCGGCAGGGTGCATCTCTAATACCCCGATTGAGATAACAGGGGGCCGGAATAAACTTAGAATCAAACCATTAGAGATTCTGAAGATGACGGCAGGTTTTAAGCAATTTGTGGTGAATAATCCGCTTGGAGTCGAATATGGTTGGATTGTAAGGGACTAGAGAAACACAAGGCACCTTTGGAAGACCGAATTTTCTCCCTCCCCATGCATATGATAAAGCAGTAAGGGAGGCAAAGAGGGAGCTAAGAGCGACAAATTAGAACTACAAAAAGAAAATAAAAATATCGAAAATTGGCTCCTATCCTGTAAATCGATACAAATTCAACATGACGGTTAAAAGATTCTTTGAGATGTGTACAAAGTTATTACGAGGAATCTTTTGGGGTCTATTGAACAATGCAGGAAGCATTGAACCTGCTCTTTTGACTAATCAGGTCCCGGAAGAAAGATAGGTTGACTTCTACACTAAGCTGTTTGAGGTGGGGAAGGTAATGAGGCAACATGAACTAGGAAATAGTGGGGAAGCTGGTCTATTGATATTGATCGCGAGGAGATAGGAATTATGACGGGAGGCTGAGCATGTCTAGGGCAGCAGGGCCGGATGGCCAAACGAATTTCATCCTAAAAGGAAACAAAGAGTTCTGGGGTGTTCTGCCCAGGTGTTGGTTACGAAACAGATCCCGTCCTCTTGGAGAGAGTCGATTATAGTACCTATTTTTAAGAAGGGCGATCGTGGCGACCCTTTCGCCCCGATCACCCTCCTGGACTCTTTGGGGAAGCGTTTTGCATCCTTTCAGTTAAGATACCTGAATGCCTAATAGGCATCAGTGGCCTTGATCCTCACCAGACGGCTTTGTGAAGGGGGTCCTTAAACCTGTTTCTGCTCAACCTCTTGAAGGTGAGATCGATTAGAACTAAAACAAATGTCTTCCAAGCTTTTATGGCCCTTGAGCAAGCCTTTGGTTGGGTGAATAGGGAAAGGCTATGGTCCAAATTTATGGAACGGAACTGCCCTTCAGACTTGGGGAAAGCAAGCAGGGCCTTGTATACAAATGCCTCAGTCAAGGTGAGACGGACAGAGAAGATTTACACATTTAGGGGGCTTAAACAGGGCTGCTCGCTATCCCCGATTTTGTTAAATTTGTATATATCTAATCTGAGAGACTCCCAGGAATTGAATCAGGCTTTTCCACCTTTGATAAATGGCATTGATCTGCCCTGGGTCCTGTATACGGATGATCTGGTGTTTATTGATCTAACGCCCATTAAGCTGCAGTGCCCTTTTGACTTTCCTGGAAACAAATAGACTTCGTGAAAATGTTATAAAATCTTAAGTACTAATTATGTCATCAGCCCGCAGGAAAAAGGAATCATATTCTTAGATTGTTGGAGGGCAGAGATTGGAAAAGGTAGAATATATTGTCTATTTGGGAACTTTAGTAAATAGAAACATTAATGGCAGTGCCCACCTTTTGAAGCGAAGGCCACGCTGCTGCAGCCCAGGAAGCGGCACTCCTTAGGAGGTGTGGTGCCTTCTCAGCACTCCCATTACTTTCCTTCTACAAACAAAACGTTGTGCAGATCCTAACATTTGGAGCAGAGGCAATGTTGAATCTGACATGGGACTTTTGGGGGTTCTTGGAAGGTTACTTTTGGTGCAAGGTTTTATGGGTACCCAACTCATTACCAGTGGCTGCTATTCAATTTGAATTAGTTCTCCAAATGATTGAGTCAATTGTGGTATGGAAATCTCCCTGTTTAGGAAATGTGTGATCAGTGATAACATTCGTCCGTTTTAGATTCTGAGAGGCAGTGACTCTGTACCAGGGGATGCAGGGTTTGAATGTGAATGTTGGAATGAAAAATGTATCGACCATCTGAGAGCTGGGGAGATACCGTTAGAAATGCTGATTTGGACTCCTCTAAAAGTCAAAAATGGGCAAGAAAATTATTGAATTATCACCTAGGAATCAAAAAAAGGAAATATATTGCTGTTATGCCTTGATCGAGGGAATAGATCACTATATCAAACTCCTTTGTACTTGCAAAGGTTCCCTTTTGTCCACTACAGGGAGCGGTTTATAAGGTTATGCCTAAATATCCTCCCTAGGAGAGAGGTCCAGCTAGCTAGAAGGCAAATAGGGAAGGCTGATGCAGGCTGCAGTTATTGTGGAGAGACTGGGAGTAATGAACCCCTATTTCATCGGGTGGTGGTGTGTGGAGCACTGGTGGAATTTGAACCCATTTTCTGGGACCCTTCATAAAGCAAACAAGGTCATTATCAGCTATGGACCGATGGACTGGTGGGACATGTTTATAATAGGGGACACATTTACTTTGGTTTTAGCAGGTATGACATTTGTTGGATGTATTTTTGAAAATTCACAGGACAATGGAAAGATCGACTTTAAAAATGACTACATGTTATGACTAATGTGGAATGTATGGTTTAATTGTGATTGGAAATGGAAAGGATGTAATTTGTAAAAGGTTTATGAAAACCACTTCAGGGGGTTTGAATCTCTTCACCTCAAAACCTAGGCCATCACATCGTCCCTCCCACCACCTTACTCGCTAGAAACCGCCCTTCGCTAACCTCCCCGCCACCTGGTACAGCTGTACCCTTCCTCTATGCCCCTCTGTACCCCCATCCCCACTGTATATCCGGCCTGTTACCTCTGAAAAGCTCTCCGTTATGTATCTGTATTGTTGTATACCTCTGTAAAGCAGTCCGTTGCTTCTTGAAGCTAGGTCCGAACTCAATAAATACAATAATAATTATTATTATTATAATAATACTGCTGTGTCTGTGGAACTCACTTTGCGGGGGGCAGCTCACACCTCATTTTCTCTCAGACTTCACTGGTGTAGGGAGTGGTGCTGGTGGCTTTACCGTCCACTCCACACTGTCAACATTGCTGCCGATAGCTGCAATAATCTGAATACTGTTTCTGGTGGAGTTTTATGCTCAATATGGATTGCTTAGCACAGTTATGAAGCAGTCCCTGGCAGGGAAGTCATTTCACCAAAATGCCAGGGGTAGCGGAAGTGGTATCACATGACCCTTGACCTCGGATGACATCACAGAATGTGATGTCATTTGACCCCACCCTGAGTGACATCACAGGAAGTGATGGAATATGACCTTTCACCCGTTGACAAAACAGGAAGTGGTATCTCATAGCATTGTTTCTAAGAACACTTCGGAAAATATGGTTACGATATCACTGTAAAGTGAGAACAATTTATACAAGAATGGATCACCATATGCATCATTAATATTAGCACGTATAGGTTCATATTACCAAATTACTGTCAATGCAAGCAGACGTCCAAGGCCAAACGATAATTATGTGTTATTATGTAGCACTTACGCATAAGCGCTTCATATAGAACAATTATACATACAATATCACCCAACCTGTGTTGGCACTAATTTATCAACCACAGCAGGATGAAAGGCTGAGTTGACCTTGCCAGGAGTCGAACCTGCAACCTGTAGATCACACACACATCGCAACACAGAGCGCTCAACCCACTGAGCTATCTTACCAGCTATAGCTATCAGAAATGCAGCCACTCCAAAAACAAAGAGCCACATGCTGCTGGCCACAGCCCAGGAGCCTCCATTTGATATTTTTTTTTCAAAAAGAAAAGGAAAAAAAAGTATCTTTAGTTTTTTTTTGTTTTTTAATTTTTTTAGGGGTAGCAAGGGAGACCACAGGGGTAGCATGGGAAACCTCAGGGGTCTCAGCTGCGACCCCTGGTGACCCCTAAATGACGACCCTGGTCCCTGGGTTAACTGTGGCCATCCCTTAAATATAACCCTTTGCGCTGCAGTGTTCGGAAATTGGAAGGTGAACCCAGAGCATGAGTTTCTCTAACATGATCAAAGTTGATGAGGTTAAGAAATAGTTTATAATTAAACACTAATAATTTGGCGACTTGTGTAACATTTCATACCAGATTCTTTCACTTTCTAAGTGCTGCAGTAATCAGTTTCACCCTCATTTCCCACTCATGGCACTAAATAAATAAAAGGTTGAGTCAAATCAGCCTAACTGGGTATCGAACCCACGTTGCACAGCCTGACATGTTCCCAAATTGAGCAGATTGCACTTGAGCTCTCTACCTGACCAGTTGGTTTGATCACCATAGAAGCCTGAGCCAGTGTGGTCAATCTGTATGAGGTTCTCCGCACAAGACAGCAGTAAGACATTAGAAGCCTGCTCGAACCCCAACGTTCTCTTCTTCCATGGTAAACACCACTTTCCCCCCTCTTTAAAAGGTGTGACAAGCCCATGGCATCAATTAAACTTCATTAATAGAGTAATAAAGATGTATATTGTATTGCATTTCTCCACATGCAATATACTTATACACAGGACAGTGTGCACTGCAGGCGTGTACAGTTAAACATCCTTAATAGTCTAATAAGCATTTATATATGTTTCCTCATTTCTCCATACTAATACAGTAGGACATAGTGTATCACAAATGATTATTAATCATGGACTCTGCTTGGTTGACTGAGACAACAACGTGGTTGAACCCGAGCACAGAAAGATAGGTTAGTAATGTGGACAAGGTGCATTTTGTATCAAAGGCTCACACCTCGCAACTGCATTAAAGTCAGAGTTTGGGACGGGTTCCATATTCAAGTTTCGCTCAGTTTCTAATCTGGTATTGTAGCTGCAGTAAGTGCTCAATACACTGAGCAATCTTCTTAATGGAAACAAGTCTGAACTAAGTGCAGTGGCATCTATATATATTGTGTAAACGCATTAGTACATTGGCATCGGTTTTGCATATTTTTTAGGGAACAACCTGTAAAGATGTAAAAAAAAAAGGTAGCATAGGAAAAGGGCAGGGTATGGAACTTCTCCCCTTGTTTTAAAAAATGTACCAATGCTTTTACACCGATGAAAAGAAGTAAAGACGTCTTTGCACAGAGGTAAAGACATGAAGCCGGTCTTAAGCATTGTGCCACTCAATGTTATCAATATGCATTTCAACTTTGGTTATTGCATGTGATCCATGTTTTCCCCAAAGAAAGCCAAAAACGCTGCCTAAATTGTACTATCGTGAAGGCACGGGAGATATTACAGGATTAACAAGATGGGTTCAGACTGTCAGCAGTGTTACGGAGCGATGTGTATTGTTATATGCATGCGCGGGTCTCGTTCCGGGTCGCGCATGCGCGTTTAGTAAATGGGAAGCCTGTACTATACAGTTGCCGCCGGGATCCCGAAGCAGTAAGACGTGTTTGTGTGATGTCAATCCAGGTATTGTGCTTATGCTACAGGGAGGCCCCGGGGCCTACTTAGATGCCAACATTGGTGACAAGGACGGCCCTGATTGGGGGAGGAGTCATCTTGAGCAGCAGATCTGTGCATTCCAAGATATTTTCACAATGCCCACTAGATGCTGATTCCTACATGGCACACGCGGGACGCCATTTCCTTTGATACTCTGACGGTTGCGGCACCTAACGAGGTGCTTGTGCGCTGCTTGGGTCTATTTACAGACAATTTTTGGGACACCCCACAGCTGTCGGGCCCTAGATGGCTGTGGCCACAAGTGCACTGCCTGCACTGCCTGCACTTTAATCTGTGGACATTTCTCAGCCCAGGGAAGGGCACACATCAAGATCAACGTGTTCTTTCTCATCAAGGACACACTGGACAGAGTTGTCCGCCCCAGGGGTCAATGTTTGTGTGGTGCTCTCAGCCTGATGGACTGCATCGCCCACGTGTGAAGCAGACTTGCGGCCTCAACAACAGGAAGAGGTGCTCGTGCAGTCTGAGGTCATGGGGGACCAGGAAGATGCCGGTGCACAAGCACAGCCAACACGAAGACATCAAGTTACTTTGGCACTCATGCCCGAATTCTGTCCAAACTAGGGCCCAAGTGGCTCTTATGGGTCTAGAAGTTGGAGATGTATTTCAGAGCCACTAGAGAGACAGAAGACAATGCCAAGGTGGCGACTCTGTTATATTCAGCCGGTTCGGAGGTACATCACATATTCGAATCGCTGAACTCCCAAGCAACCACATAAGTGGATGTCAAAAATGCCCTCCAAGAACACTTTCTGCCCCTGGTGAACCATGATTTTGACAGGATTGTGATGTGCACCGAGAGACAGTCTAGTGAGGAAATGTTACACCATTTCTGCGGGAGGCTGAGACATCTAGCCAGCATGTGTAGATGGGAAAAGGAGGAGGGAATGGTGCGCAATCAGCTCCTTTAAGGGTGTAGCTCAGGGAAACTCAGACGTCAGGTGCTCCGAGAACCAGGCCTAACACTGGCTCAGATTTTGGACATGGGAAGGACCTATGAGCTTGCGAAAAGCAGAGGCGCCAGAATGGACGCAGCTGTCCACCCAGGAAAAAGCGAGAAGGCATATCCCATTGGACGCACTGTGATGACCGTGCCCCAAAAGCCACAATGGGCTCCAAAGAGACCTGAACTGTTTCAAAAGCCAGAGCATCCCGAACTCTGTCAATATTGCGGCTACGACCTTCGCACGCCAGACATTGCCCGGCAAAGTCAAGGGTGTGTGGACGCTGTGGCGTGACGGGGCACTATGCGAGAGTATGCAGGGCGGCCAACCCAGTGGCGGTATCAAGAGGCCCAGCGAGAGTTAGCAATAGTGTACCAACAAAGCAAAAAAGTGTTGCCACAGTTGAACAACGGATGCAAGAGCTAGACATAGCCGAGGAAGAAGAGGAGGATGAAGAAGTCTTCTTCATATCAAACATTGACTCGGGTTCAAGGAAGCATCGACAACCCACCTGCATGGTCAACATTGAGGAGACACCAACACCCGTGCTGATAGACATAGGAGCCTTTGTGTGTGTCATGGCTGCCGGACAATATGAGGCATTACCGGGCCCACCGGTGCTAGACAAGACCAAGGCCAGGATTTATACATTCAGAGGCAGCACGCCCCTCCCACTACGAGGAGCATTTACAACCTCAGTTACCCATGGCCAACACTCCATTGTACACTTTGCCATGTCCGTGTACCTGTCTGACATCCACAACATCACGGAGTGGTATGCCGATCTGTTCAATGGCGTAGGCAAACTATGGGTAGACCCCATACATCTACATATTGATGAATCAGTGAGACCGATGGCCCTGAAACATCGGCAGATTCCATTTCACCTAAGGGTACAGGTAGAACAAGAACTGCAAACCCTTGTCGACATGGGCACAATTCAGAGGGTCGAAGGTCACACCCATGGGTGTCCCCGATAGCAGTAGCCGCCAAACCCAAACATCCAACGGCGGTGTGTATCTGCGTGGACATGAGGCTGCCCAACATGGCCAACAAACCAGCCCACCTGACACTGACGCTTGACAATGTTGTAGGTGAACTTCAGGGTGCCGAGGTATTTTCAAAGCTCGACCTTCCCTAGGGGTATCACCAGCTTGAGCTGCACCCTGAATCCCGTTACAAAGCCACCTTCACCACGCATGAGGTCCTCTATCAATACAAGACACTGAGCTTTGGTATCTCATTGGCTGCAGAAGTCTTTCAGAACGTGATCAGAGGGGCCCTCGCCGGCCTAAAAGGAGTACTAAACTTAAGTGATGACATTCTTGTATACGCCTCCTCAGAGGCAGAGCACGTGAAAAGACTGGGGAGGACCCTGGAGAGGATCCGGGACATAGAGCTAACCGTCCACAAAGGGAACTGCGAGTTCTTCAAAGACAAGATCAAATTCTTTGGATTTGTGTTCCATGCTGGTGGCATTTCCCCAGACCCAGAGAAGGTACGAGACATTAGAGAGGCAGCCGCCTCAGAATCACCTTCAGACATTCAAAGCTTTCTGGGGATGGTAAACTACAGTTTATCTGCAACCTGGCCTCACTCTCGGAGCCACTGAGTGCCCTCACAAGAAACAATACCACGTGGGAATGGTCCGCCCGGGAAAGGAAGGCGTTCAACACTATCAAGGCGGCACTGACTGGTGAAGTAACTATGGCATATTTCGATCCCAAGGGGGAATCTGAACTCGTGGTTGATGCCAGCCCAGTGGGACTGGGTGCAGGGCTGTTGCAGCCGGGCGCACAGGGACAGATGCATCCAATAGCATACGCCAGCAAGGCCCAGACTGACACTGAGAAGAGGTACTCACAGATATAAAGGGAGGCGCTGGCCATTCTATGGAACTGCAAACATTTCCGCTTATACATATTGGGCAAACCTGTGTCGGTCATTACCGACCACAAGCCATTGATCCCCATCATGGCGGGCGTGTCATCCAAACCTCCCCCATGGATTGAAAGATGGATGTGATCCCTGATGGAATATGCAGTGAAGCTTCAATACAGGCCAGGCACGAATAACCCGGCAGACTACTTGTCCCATCACCCCGGACATGGGCGGAAGAAGGAAGGACCAGCGGATGATGACTGTGCCGAGGTAATCCGACACGTGGTGGAGGCCGCAATGCCCATAGCACTAACCATACCAGAGCTCGTTGAGGTGTCCCTGGCCGACAAGTATTTTCAGCTCATAAGGACAGCAATGGCGAGTGGAGAATGGAACAGGACCTGCAAGCGCTGTGGCGCTCCCGAAATGAATTGTCCATCTCTGAAGAAGGGTTGATGCAGAGAGGATGTCAGATCATCGTGCCCAGGAGGCTGGTGAAGAAGGTATTGAAACTGGCTCATAGCGGGCACCAGGGCACACCAAAATGAAGGCACGCCTACGAGCCAAGGTATGGTTCCCTGTCTTATAGCGTGGGGTGGACGAGTATGTTCAACAGTGCATTTGGTGCCAAGCAGCCTGCCCGGCAGTGAGAGAACCCAATATAGAGTCGATGGAAAGAAGTGACCAACCATGGGGCACGGTACATGCAGACTTTGGTTCTACAGGGAGAGGCACCTACTTTTTGGCGGTGATACATCAGTGGTCACGGTATCCTGAAATAGAGTTAGTAGAATCGACCGCCAGTGATCACACCATTCAAGTACTGGAAAGAATTTTCCCCACCTACGGATTTCCCTTCAAACTATGCTCAGAGAATGGACGCCCCTTTACGGGCCCACAGTTTGCGCAGTACATGGAGGAGTGTGGGATAAAACACCGGAAAGTGACCCCCCTATGGCTTTGAATAAGATATTCAGGATATCCCAGAACCAAGGAGGGGAACTATGGAGGAACCTTTACCAATTCCTCCTTGAATACCGTGGTACTCCTCATCAATCCACAGGGGTGGCCCCGGCGGAAGCCCTTTTCAAGCGGTGCCCCAGGGGACTCATACGAGAGATGGATCGACGACCAAAGAATACGAGTGGAGCGACAGGCATGCAATGAGCGCGAGAGCACCAGAAGAAACCTCCAACAACCCAACATCGCAGTGTGGCACACAGTACTAGTATGCAACTGCCACCCAGAAGGAAAACTATCCCTGGCATATGAGCCCAAACCCATGGGCGTAACCCATGTCAATGGATCAATGGTAACAGCAGCGGATGAGAGGGGGATAGTTACAAGGAACGCATGCTACTTTTAGAAGAAAGAGGCCCGCTCATCCAACGAGAGTCCGACCGAAAGGGAAACAACAACTCCGAGTGCCAGCCAGGCACCCAGGGACAGCGGGACCAGAGATGACCAGCCACCGGCAGAGTCTCCATGTCAGGCCCAGAGCGGCAGCCAAAGGTATCCAAGCAGGGAAAGGCGCAGATGTCCGGCCTGGTTCCAGGACTTCATAATGGACCCTGATCCCTGAATCGCAGGGAGGACGGTATTGACCCACGTTGGGTCCACCTGTTGATTGTAAGTGTTGCACCACAAGTGTCAGCACCGTTGGGCCATGTGATAATTTTATTATTGTCCCTCTGTTTGTTTCTTTATGAAAAAGAAGCAATGTTACGGAGCGATGTGTATTGTTATATGCATGCGCGGGCCTCGTTCCAGCTCGCGCATGCCCGTTTAATAAATGGGAAGCCCGTGCTAGGCAGTTGCCGTCAGGATCCCGAAGCAGTAAGATGTGTCCATGTGATGTCAATCCAGGTATCATGCTTATGCTACATGGAGGCCCCAGGGCCCACATAGATTCCAACAAGCAGCACACTGCACAATAGTATGATATGCCAGGGTGTTGGCCCGAACAAGTTCCTTGCCCCCTCCCCATTAAGACTTTTGCTGGAATCAAGTATTTTATAATGATTTGCAAACATCTGACTGACTAGCAACAGACACATGAGGGATACAGGACATTCCTTTTAAAGAAAAGGTACATTTATGCTAGCAACAAGCATCATACATCATCCAGATGACAACATATTAATTGTCTAGATAGGCATTTTGGGCCATTTGGGATATACTGCAAGTCTCACAAATCCGTATGATTAATAGGGAAATGCATATGCTACAGGGACGTCATTTCACCAAAATGCCAGGGGTAGCGGAAGTGACATCACACGACTCTTGACCTCTGATGACATCGCAGGAAGTGATGTCATTTGACCCCACCCCAAAGTGACATCACGGGAAGCAATGGAGCACGACTTTTCACCTCTCGACAAAACAGGAAGTGGCATCACATAGCATTATCTCTACGAAAAATATGGTTATGATATAACTGTAAAGTGATGTACATTTCATAAAAGAAAGGATCACCATATGCATCGCTAATATCAGTGCGTATAGGCCCATATTACCAAATCACTGTGAATGCAAGCTGACCTCCAAGGCCAAAGCTTAAGCGCTTCATATAGAACAAATATACATACAATATCACCCAACCTGTGTTGGTACTCATTTATCAACCGCAGCAGGATGAAAGGCTGAGTTGACCTTGATGGGAGTCCAACCTGCAGATCAAACACACATTGCAGCAGCCAGCGCTCAACGCATTCAGCTATCTTACCGGCTGCAACTATTAGAAAACCAGCCACTCCAGAACAAAGAGCCACATGCTGCTGGCTGCTGGCTATAGCCCATGAGCCCCAATTAACAAAAGCCCCTTTTTTATAGGGTAGCAAGGGAGACCACAGGGGTAGCAAGAGAGACATCAGGGGTCACAGTTGCGACTCCTGGCGACCCCTAAATGACGTCCATGATATGCTATATTGTAAGCAGTAACAGAGCCAGGGGGGCAGAGAGGCAGCCGCCCCCAGAGCCCCCTACTTTATGTTCCGCTATGCCCCACCTGTGTCCTGCTGGAATGGTGCTTAGTGACTTTAGTTGAGCATGCACCGCTTCCTTATAAAAAATATTTGTGTGAATGCACCTGGGACCCAAGTGTGTCTTCCTGATGGCCGGGACACACTGAAGAAAACGCTGAAGCTGCAGATCGCTACATTTGAAAGTAAATGCAAGTTTCAAAAAGTGTTTGTATGCATCCGTGCATGTTTCAAATGTTTTGCAGTGTGCGTGTGTTTGTTTGTGTGTGTGTCTGTGTGTAAGTGCAATGAGTGCTTGTATTTATTTGCCCCGGGGTTCTGCTCCTCATCTGCACTGGCATCATTACGCTATTGATAGTGCCAATATAATTGTGCATGCAACATAATGAACAGAATTACATTTGCAATGGCGGCACATAATATGGGGACATCATAATGAGAATGATATACTGTGATTTTTCTGCCATATAATGTGGGCTCAGCATCATGAACACGAACTAACTTAACCTAGCATAAAAAGTGGGGGCAGCTTCATGCAAGTGATGTACATTGACAATGCAGACATACCGTGTGGACACAGATTAATTAATGTGATTTACAGTGGCAATGTTGTTTTGCATGCATTGTGGGCACAGCTTAATGAAAGTGATTTACAGTGTCAATGCTGGCTTTTATTGTGAGTGCAACATCATCAAAGTGCAAGCATAGTTTGTGTCAACATTATGTTAGTCATTAACAGTGTAAATGATGCATATATTGTGGGTGCAGCTTCATGAATGTGGTTTACAGTACGCATTCTGATATATTTTGAGGATTTATTGAGGATCCTACTTCATGGAAGTGTTTTTCAGTGGTAGTTGTGAGACAGGCATGGTATCAGTGTTTTTTCGAAATCCTTTATTGACTAAAGTTAGGGCCAGTCAGGCATTACACCAACCCAAGAACTTTAAAGGGATAATTCCCTCAACTGATGTTTGTAAAGACTGTCACTGTCTAAGAGTCCAAAATAAAAGTCTGTCTGTGTTTAAACCTATGCTTGCCCTCACTCTATACAAAAATGTGACAGGAAGTCTTCTCAAAAATAAGAAAAATAGTGGTTCTACAAACATGGAAACCAGGATTGGTTTCAGGTGTTCTTTTCACCAGGTGCTGTTGGGTCAATGTCACAAAAATAAGTTCAATACACAAAGCTATTCGTAAGACCTTCTCCACAGGTCGCTTCTATTTATTGAACCTTCCTTCAATGTCTTTAAGTTCTTTGGGGATCCCTTCCCCAAGCTTCAACTACTTCAAGTTTATAAACACCATTCAAAATAACAGCACAGTTCGTTGTGTAAGCTTTCTGGGATTCCCTTCCCCATGCTTCAATCCTCTTTACCAGTTCAACAAACTTAACAAGTCTCTAACTTGGTTAGGCCTCTTAGGGTTCCCTTCCCCAAGTTCAGGCCCCTTTCAACTTTGAAACACAAAACTCAGTTCTTTATCGGGAAGTACTTTGATTTCTTAAATTGGCCTCCCAGGGTGTCTTACCTTCCCCAAGCTCTAGGCCTCTTCCAGCTTCCAAACAAAACATATAATTTATTACAGTTATGTCTTGAATTCATAAACCTTTCTTTCATGGGGTAGAATCAGAGGCTTTCGAAAATGCCAGGCTTTTTACTTTTCCTAGGCACGGCCACTCTGACCTTCTTGCCCCTCTCTGGGCTCTCACTTTCTTCTGTTCCCTCTTTATTTCCTTCAGATGCTCTTTGCTTCCATTTTTTTCTGCTTTCCTTTCTGTGCACACTTGCACCTTCTTTAACGTGCCCCTGGCGCTTGGCTGATCTGTTTTTCTTTATATGCACACTTGCACCCTCGTTACTAATTTGCTTGCCTTCCGTGCACCCTTGAACCCCCTTTTCATTGCTTGCACAATTGCACCTTCCTGTGCTTGCTCCGGCACTCTTCTTTACCTTTCTGGTGCCCCTCTCTTATTACGGCCATTCACTATTTCTTTTCCACTTTCTCTCATCTTCCACTTCGATCGGGCTTTTATTTGCCTTTCACTGCGATCTGCTTTTCTCACTGCTTTTCTTTCACTTCTGTCTCCTTGCTGCACTTCCAGCCTTTTCACTTTCTTTCACTTTTAACTTTCACACTTTTATTCTTTCCGATTGTATGCCACTTTCCTTGCATGTGCCTTTCTCCCGCTCTGCTTTCATTTAAACAAATGCTGCCTAGTTTCTATTAAATTCTTTCCTGAAACACACCGGGCATCGTTGCGTAGAGAGGCAGCTCCTTTAGGCGATGCAGGATGGAGGTCAGGGTCTCACTACCTGCCCCTCAGGCATCCTTGGGGTCGGCACTGGGCCGAAGGGAACAATCACTTTGCTGGTCCTCGCCTGCGAAATGCAGGCAACGCTTCTCTGTCTCCCTGGAGGCACGGCTCTCTTGCCATGCTGCAGCCCACACACACCGGGCCAGCGTCTCTGCATGCTGTCTTCATCCTGCCTAAAGCTCCTGCTTCTCTCCAATTCTGGGCTTCCCTGGACCGGACTGCATCACCAGCTCGCTGAAGTTTCTGTGACTGACCACACCCTTTATGGAGTCAGGTGTGAATGGTTACCTGACTCTGCCTGACTATTAGTCGGACAGTGGTTATCTCTAAAGTCAGTTGCCCTTACATTCCCCATGTTATTCCTATGGGTAATCCTCATTGATTTTAGTGACCTTCTTCTCGTCTCAGTATTTCTTGAAAATGGGGAGGGGGAGATGAAGTGAGAATGTAAACCTTCCTTTGAGATTAGGGGAGAGTGTTTAAAGGGATTACCGGGTTTAAGTTGAGTTCTGGTCACCTTATCCGAATATTGCCACGGGATATATGAATTTCGCCTGGTGTGTTCGCACCTACAGGGGGAATTTGTCCCTTCTTTCTGGTCTGCTGATGATGTACAGGTATGGAGCGTTAGGTGATTTTCCCAATGATTTGGAGAGAATGAATAATTCTTATTCTCAGTACACTGATCCTGTGTCGCCTGCGCCTTCCTCCCTCTCCCTTTTGGGTTATTTGCTCCTTTCCTCCTTACTCTGGGGCCATGATAGATAGGGTAAGATCTAAGGATCCTGCCACCAAGATTTTGGTTATTGGAGTCGAGACATCACACAAAGGCAACTGGGACTTCCTCTTCTACCACAGTCTCGTTCGAATACCGTATCTCCCTAAGGGTCTTCTTCTGAGGGCAACCCCGACCTCCCCAACCCAGGTGATCCTCCCTCCATTGTCGACTAGAGTTGAGATCCAAAAGCGATGGCCCACCCATGGAATACCTGCAGGTATCTCACAGAAGGCTGGAATATATTGTGGAGAAAAGCATAATGAACATGTGTGAAATGCTTCTTTGTACTTTTGTGGCCTGGCATTTATTGGACTTATTCATATAGTCCCCTGTGAGCCAACTTAAATTGCATAGCTTTTTCCTATTCGTTCTCAAAACTGTGCTGTAAAATTCACCACTTCAAGCCATTATTTCAAAAGTGTTGCAATTTGGAAGAAACCCCTGTCCCTGCCCCCCCTTACATTTATAGGTCTTTCTCGCTACGCTTTATTGCTCACGCTAAATCAACAGAGACATTGATTCCTTGCCACAGAAAATATTCACCAGCCACAATTGACCGTGAATTGTTTAAAATCGTGGTGCCCCCTCGGAAGCCACTCGCCACCTCTGGAAGAAAATGCTGCTTCTGCTTCTGACAGCTAGTAGATGAATGCCCCCAAAGCTCCCACTAGATATAAGCACTCGTTCTTTCTTCTACTGATCATGCTAAGAGGGTATGCATCAAATGCGAAATGTATCCCCATCGCTGCGTCGACTGCTTTATGGCCTTCATCCAAAAACAGTACACAGAAAATAACAAAGTGTGTTGTAGATGAATGATACATTGCGTGATGGATTATTACTTTTGTCCAGTTCTAGCACTCTGCATTACAAAAGCAAATTATGTTCTGCCTGGGAAGATTATGGAGCTGAGCATTCGCAAAGCAATTCATTTCCAGAACTGCCATCTGATCTGTGATGTTTATTTTCAGAGCAAAAAGTGAAGTCTTCACATGCCTGGGTTCGATTTCCATTTTCTACCAAATTTGCATAATACATTTAATAAAATTGAAACACAAATTCGCAGCAGTTTTGCAGAACGTAATTTGCAGATTGATTAGTGTGCAATTATAAAAAGAATTGTATAATCTGCGTTTATGTTCCTGTTCAAATTGATGTGACATTGATGATAACCACCTGTTTTGCAAAAGGAAAATCACTGTACAATTTGAAATTTCTTAAGAGCTGAAGACTACACTTAGCATATTAATGGCAATATGAGAACATTTTCTCTAGGACTAGCAACAAGCGCAGTCTGAAATACACACATATATATAGTGTGTGTAAATCTATAAACTAAAATCAAAGAAACATTAAAAACAGCTCCCAAGAAAACATTAATAAATTCAAAAGGGAATAGCGTGGAACGTGCATGATTTTATATCAAGTTACACCATTTTATTGCAAACATCCTAATTGGATTCTTAAAGATATTGGGCCTCATCACAAGTTCGGCGGTAACCCTTAAAGTGGCAGCAATGGAATTAGCACCGCCAATACCGCTCTGTCGGCTCAAGAGCCGGCACACATACTACAGAATGTAAAAGCTGCCGGTGCAATTACAGCCAGCGCTATTACAGTCGGCTACACAAAGCGCAAACACAGCCACATCACAAGTCCATGTTCGGCAGTATTAGCACCCCAAAAACCGGCGCTGATACCACCGAAAATACAGTGCAGTTACCTCAGGTGCCTGAAATGAAGCCACAGGTGATACCAATCCATTCCCAAAGGCCATATAAGGCACACCCCTACCCCAAACATTGTTTGCAGCACCATTATGCCACTACCCACCATGCTGCCACTAGCCAACAAATTTATTTTGGTCATTTTTTGTACGAAAATGTGGGGGGAGATGCCCTGCCCCCTCCCCCACTTTCCCCCACCTCAGCCTATTCCCTTACCCCACCCCTCATATATATTTTATTTAATTTGACTGAAATTCCCCCCAAAAAGGATCAAAGAAATTTGGTCAAATTAAAAAGGTTAATTTGGCCTGCGATCAAGTATGCTAATATCGTTATTGCTCCTCTTGGTCTCTGCAGACTTGGTTGCTCCGTATTGCATATGCTTTCTGCATCTTTGATTTTTCAATACTTGGCACTTACAATTGTTCACTCCTTTACTCAATCTAAGAGAAATATGTTGTGCTTACGTAGCTTAACCTCTTCGACTCTTCTTGTGCCTTGCAATTACGTTTGATGCAGCATCCTTGATCCCAAGCCAAACAGATATTCTTTGTTCCTCGCACAAAGCTGTTTTCCAGCGCCTGTCAGCTCTGCAGCCACGGTCTCTCTCTTCAAGGCTTCTTGCCTATTATTTATACAGAGTCGATGTCCATCTTTTCATCATGGCCGCTTTACTCGTGTTATATTTCCTACTCCAGCAATCTTCTATATATCTCATCTACCTTACATTTCTGCGTATATACATCGACTAATTCTCTTCTCACTTACCTTCTTAGTGTATATGATTTTTTCGGATTTACACTTTGTTTCTTCATCTACATCTTCAAACATTAAGTATTTGCATATAATTTCAGTGTGTCCTTGTCTCCTCTTTATGGAACACTTTACTCTTGTCTAATTTCACATACAGCTCTTCTATGTCCAATGGTGTGTGCAGACATCTTTCCACCACGTTAGTGTGAGGGTACATTTGCTTGGTTGTCTGAGTGCATAACGTCTCTCGTATCTTCGATGCTGTATTGGGATGATACCTAGTGTCATACACAGTGTCTTCCTGTTATTTTTCCAGTATGATGGAGCTGAGCGGGCGAGCACTAGAGATGACATGTACATTTGCCTCTCTACAAATATCTCAGCAGTTGATTTACCACCCTAGCAAAGAGCCCCTCAGAGAACTCTTTACAGCTTGGATGAGTCACCTTGTGCAGTCTCTACTGTTTGCTGCTCCATGCACAACCAGTGCTTGGGGCATTAAAGAATCGTCCAATGTGTTGGCCTGCAAACTGCTTGTCTCTCTACATCAGTGGTTCAAAATGCCCAGATGCAGACCTCTTCCTCATCATTGTTTAGTGCATAAGGCCTGTACAATTTTAGCAAGGTCGGGAATAGATGGTCAAGAAGCCGGAACAAATTGGGTTCCTCAGTGCCCTTTGAGACATGTTGAGTTCAGTTGAGTCAGTATAGCATGGCGATTAGTGACGTTCTTCTACTGGAGAAGTCAAGGGTAATTCAGCCACAGTCTCTCACCATCCTAGGATTTCAAAATATTTCAAATGGAGATTGATTTCCATAGACTCTAAATAAGGCACCAAACTGGGGGTATCTACAGCATTATCAGCAGGCTCAGAATCAGTATTCTAGTCCTCATGGAGTATCATTAGGCCTACATTTGAACTTGGTGGATGTGACAGCTATGCATCAGCAGTCATCTTCGAGGTTTTGATTCCCAAAGTGTTATTTTCAATGTCACTATTGTCTGCCCCAAAAGGTATTTACAATGCAGAGATGATTGTGCCTCCTGATACACCTTGTTAGCTAGAAACCGGTCAACCATATGTAAAAATAACCACCAGCAGTGACCAGATGCAGCACCACAGTAGAGGGCCATCCTTCTCCGCCTCGGATGACATTTATATCCCTAACGATGAGACATAAGGACATCGACATCTAGTCTGACCATTAGTTGATGGTCAAAAATTGCTGTACGTCCCTTGGGTTTACCTGGGGACAAACTATTTACTACATCAATAGATCATACACAATGTTGCTTAGAGTTGCGTATGTGGCATATGGCCTCAGTTTAGGACAGTATTTAGTTTAACGTACAGCAGCCCACTGTACTAACTGATCCTGGATGGAATTTCCTGGTGCAACAGCATCATAATTCCTGTACTTTTAAACAACCTCACACCTTGCTCTCACTTGGCAAGACGAATTAAAGTTGGATAGGTCAGAACACTACCATCCACATCATTGCATGGCTAGTAACAATATCCAACTGTGTGGAGCTTGCAGTTGAAGCAATAATAGAGTCATGTGAAATCATATGGAGCACCCCACAGTGCAATGAAGGGCAAAGAGTGTGGCAGGATAGTTCTCAGTGGTGCTTTAAAGAGGTGTAACCTTTTTCTTATGTTTATTGAGCACCAGTACCTGGGTTGTGCTACTCCCACTGTATCAGGAGTAAAGTCCAAATACTTTACAGATCACTGTGGGTGATTCCCACATACAACTTAAAACATAGGGCAGGCTCAGCTGCATGCAGATCCCTGGAACAGAGCAGCAGACTGGTCTTGAGAAAAGCCTTTTAGTGCACTGCAGCATTACAATCACTTTGGGGGAACCTATAAAGCACAGCCTCATTTGGCTGCATACAGGAGACCAAGAGTGGACTGGCCTAGGACATGCCTGACCTTACTGATGCAGGACTCCTCATGGGAAATACGTTTAACTACCAAAACACCATTCTGCTTGCTAGTTTGAAATAACTATCACCTCCTGGGATCTGGACACTCTTCTCAGCTTGGTCACTCCACCGACCATTCAGAAATAAATAAACTGTTGCTAGGGCTCTGGTTTCATAGCCCTGATCTGCAACAGGAACCCTTGTGGAACACAAATAACCATCCATGTACCAGTAAACATAAATCTGCAAGCAGTCTGAATATAGACCACCTACAGGTGTCCCACTTAGATCCCCAGTAACTCAAAAAAGGGGATTTACACACATACACATGTGTACTGTCCGTTACATAGTACACTCTTCTCCCTGAGTTTTATTTTCTAGCCCATTTTCCCCAAAACTTCAAGGTATTATTGTTTCTTTGTGAGTGGTGCTAGGTTATCTGCAAGTGCTCATCATATAACCAATGAAGAGCACTACATCCAACCCAAAAACTTAATTTATATTCTTATCAGTGTTTTTTGTTTCTGTGCCACATAATAATAATGAGTTGCTGCCATTAATTGTAAACTTCAGTGGCAATTTTGACTATCCAACAGGCAAAGGCCGTCCTCATACATTAACTTGTAAAATGTGGCCAGTGCATTTGAAATGGTCCCGAAATGGTCGATGTATATCCCTTTTTGGAGCGAGCTGTCCAGACAAGACAGCAGCTTTGACCTAGAACACATCTTTGATCAGAGATCCTTGTCTCCAACCACCACAATCCCAAACAACAGTAAGGGGAAACTGGGGTGAATGAATGGGAAGGAAAGCAGGCAGTTCAGAGAACAACATGTTTCATGATCAAGAAGTGTAACTCAGTGAGCTGGCATTCACTGAATGACCCCCCTGTGTGATGGTACAGAGTCAACATCAGAACGTTGCCTCAGCTAGGATATTTAAAATAGAGTCAAAATAGTGGCAACAGTGGTATTTTATTTTATTTATTTATTGGTTTTCACCGCACCGAAGCCCGCAGGCATCAGGGCGCAACATGGAAAACAGAACGAGACAAGACAAGGACAATTAAAGAAATCTATCCTATCTTCGATTTTTCAAGTTTTGACTGGATAGTGAATTCATTTAAATAAATGGTAGATGGAACCATACACTAAAAAGGCTCCAGGCGCCATCTTATCAGGGAGGCAAGAAGAGCTGCCGTCCCCTGAGGCAAATGACAAAGAATTTGAGTGATAGCTGTTGACAGAAACTGACAGAGACTCAGGAAAGCCAGTGGCGTTATGAGGTGGGGCCATTGGGTTGGGTCTTGTGGAGAGTTGTATCCACATCTGAGGAAACCCAAGAAGTGTTGATCAAGAATGTGAAATGTTCATGAAGTTTCTCACAAAGACACTGTCAAAAAAGTGTGTGTTAGCCCTGCAAAGGGGAACTAACATAACAAAACAGCAGATGATAAAGCACATAGACAACAAACTGATAACATTCTCACCGCCTTGTAGCATCCAAGATGACATTATGGATAGTTTCATTAACCTTCACAAAAAGGCAACATCGACAGATTTCAAAGGGAGTGCTACTCCTGAATGTGGGCACACAATGGTAGGTGATAATTTGAAATGCTGTGATCATTGGTGTTGTAAAACAGGAAAAATTGTGATAGGGACACGTGAAGTACTCACAACTTCCCCAGTAATAATCAAGCATGAAAAGAGAGGATAAAGAAATGTGCTTGCCATCGGCACTCAGTATGTTCGAAGAAAAGACAACTGGAAGTTCCCTTAAACTTGCGGTGGTTTCTAAGAGTAAAAAAGTGTCTGAAGAAGTGTAGTGCCTGGAAACCCTTAACCCAATACCTGCCATTGAGGCTGGAAACAGAGGCGCATTCATCTCTTGGATGGTGCTACTGTAAACGTCACACCCAGGTGAGACCCAGAGAAGGGGCGTGAGGCATGAAAGCAACTTTATTTGAGGACAACTGGCATTTTAATGTGATTCTGCATGTTTTCTGCCAGTCTAAATACAACATAACAAACTGTGAAACTTGTTTTTTAAAGAAAAAAGCAGACTCTAAACTGAATTACATAGTCAGAAGATTCACTATAATTAACAGGATTATATCTGTTGGCAGACCCACATATTGTCAGATTACTATTGTAGGTAAAAATGGATTAAGGAGCACATTTTTGTTAGATGAGATAGAATGTACCTATCTTTATGCATTGAGATTATGTTAACTCAAATTCACCTGAAACCATGGGCCTGATTTACAAAGTGTTTTTCAATCCGATTACGCCATTGTAAAATGCTCTTGGAAATCAGGCCCCATGTATTCATGCAGAAACAACCATAGGTTAAGCTCTTTTTCAGACCCTATTAACATACCCCTTGCATCAACAAAACAAAATAAGCAGAACAGCTATGTTAACCAAAGCCAGTAGGTCCTATTTTAAACTAAAAAACTGCATTTACATGCAAGCATTTTGCATCAAAAATGAAAACCATGGTCCTGTTTTTTTGCTACTTCTTAAGCCTCTTCCTTCAAGCATAATATATTGATGGATGCCTGATGGACCAGTCAAGAACCACTTCAAATAGACTCCTACAAAGTCCCTTAACCTCTGATCTTAGAAAGCAGTCATGATACAGATCCGGCTCAACATAGTGGTCAGATGATCCATTAGAGCCTGACTCAGAGTCAGCTCTGGATACGATGGCCTGGAGCACCAGCGGGTTCTCGTGGGCTGCCACCCCACGACCACCACTGGTGCCTGGTTGTTGATGTGAACTGACCACCTTGTCTGGGATGACAAATTCATCCTCTGCCTCCAGTGCGTCATCACCTGCAGCATAAACAAAAGAAACATGAACACACATGTCAGTAGCACATACCACACACATACAGATCACAACATTGACAGCCAACACATGAAGCAGAAATGTCACACACAACTGAAACCCCAACATGCATCCAGTGGCATTGCAATGCCAGGGTATCCCGAAAGCAGAAAAGGATGTGTTCAAAATGTGAAGCCAACACATGCATTGCATGTTGCACATCACCTGCATCACACACAACCTCTAGCAGGCACATATCCAAGGCAGAAATGAGAGATGGCAACAAAGAGATGGCACGTAGCATAATCATGGGGGAACACACAAATAGCCACAGCTGGCAATCAAACCAAACACACCATGACACATGTAACATGCATGTTCATGTGCAACACTCAACAACCATCGACTATGCAGAGTAGATGTGTCACAGGAGGCACCTACGTTAGTGCGTTTCTATACAGTGAAAGGGGGGACATGGGTACATACATGCCAGGTCACTATCACACAGCAGCATTGTGTTGGCATGTTGAAGGGCTGAACTTGGCACAGGAGTGGGTGTGTGTGGTGCAGTGCATGTGTACCCCCTCAACTTCCAACATCAACACGTACGTAGTGATGTCAATCTCCAAACATGACGGCAGTATATGGGCCATTGCAGCCATCATGTGCAAATGGCATGCACTATGTAACATGGACACTGTGAAACCCCCACCCTCTGGGGAATAGCAGGGAGGCACTGCATGGCAATGAAATGTTCACCACAGAACTGTGCATTGGCAGACAGTGTTGGCATGCGTCTATTGCATGTCGTCAGTCAAATGTCACTACAGCCGATGAGAAGTGGACATGATGCAGGACAGATGAGGAACCATCAGTAGTACACCCATTCATTCAGATGACACAACACCAGTTGAACAGAGGGAGGGGGCTATAACAGGGGGGGCCATGTGCACCACACAGATGTGGACACCCTAAAGTTGTGCGTGATGACACACAGACCCACAGTGAGCATGAAATGTCTGTCCAAATAACATGACACTTGGATCATCCTGGAGACGTACTACAATGAGCAGGTGGACAAGGACACCTAGGGGCATACATGGACTGCACATGGTGCATGATTGTGCACACATGTGCATGGGGAGCTACTGCCATCAGCACAGTCAGAGTGAGACACACTGCACCAAGGACAAAGGATGTATATGACATGATATGACATCTCATCAAGATTGGCCTCGTACACAAGTGGCTCTGAGCGCAAACAAGCAAAGGGAGGGGAACAAGGAAGAAAAGAAAATGAAAACAACAATCTTACTGGGCACAGTGACATTGAGAACATGCGAGTGCATGGAGAAGGGAAAAAGGGGTAAAGTCTCTGGAACAGGGAGAAGTAAAGAATGAAAATGAAGTCTTATGATAGAATAGGCATTGAAAAGGTGGTATTGCAGCCAGCAAGTGGCAAATGCAAGATCATTGGGATAGGGCAAATGTGATAAGTGCAGAAGAAGAGTGGGGGACTGTATAGGTACACGTACAGGACCCATTGCAATGGGAGGCCTGGAGGCAGTGCAGCAGGGAGGCAGGGTGAGCAGGTACCTGGGCCCGAAGGACAGAGGGTGTCCAGGTGCACAGTGCCAAGAGAGAATACTGTTCAGCTGGGGAGAAGAGGGGCTAATGCAGGAGCAAATAGGAAGTTCTTGAGGTGCTTCCGGAAGCAGAGATGTTTCTCCTCAGGTTTCAACGTGGTAGGTAGGCTGTTCCAAAGGGAGGACCCAGCCATAGACACAGATGTGCCCCCAGCTTTTTTCTTCCATAAATGACTGACTCGGAGGGAGTGTGAGGTAGAGGAGCAAAGGACTGGAGAGGGGAGGATTTTTCAGAGGGATAGTTGAAGGTATATTGGACCCAGGCCCCAGAAATCCTTGTGCACAATGCAGAGGGTCTAAAATGTAATCCTTGCATCCACTGGTAGCCAATGAAGGGATTTCATAGCTGGAGAGATACGATCCCAGGGCTTGAGGCCAAGGACAAGTCTCGCAGTCCTGTACTGGATTAGTGATAGAGGACGGAGAGTGGAGGCAGGTAGAATTTGGAAAGAGGCTGTCACAGTAGTCCAACCTTGAGACAACAAGGGCTTGAGGGACAGTGAGCTTGTAGGTGAACGAGAGGAAAGGCAGAGTACCCCTGAGGAGGTTAAGCAAGAAGTTAAAATCTCAAGAGACGTCAGAAATGTGTGCGGAGAAGGAATGTGTGGAGTCAAAGGTGACCCCGAGGTTGTTGGCCTTGCAGGTGGGGAAAGGAGGAGGGCCAAGGCAGGCCGGCCAGAGAGTGAGGGGAAAGGATGGTGAAGGTGTACTGATGAGGAGGATGTCAGTCTTGCTGGCATTTAGCCAGAGATTGTTGGCAGTACACCAATGTCAAATGGCAATGAGGCAATCAGAAATGAGGGAGGGAGAAGAGGTGACTGCGGGCAGCCTGAAAATCAGTTGAGTGTCATCAGCATAGCACTGGAAATTGTAGCAGAAAATGTAAATGCAGTAGGCAAGAGCTGCCAGGTGCTGTTTGAAAAGCCAGGCCGAGAGGTCAGACCCCTGATGAACACCACAGGTAGCGAGGGAGATTGATGAAAGGAAGGACCCAAGTTGTAGCTGGGAGGGTCAAACACGCCAAACACACATGTCATTGAGTAACACGCATCAATACTCACTGGACGATGCATCATAATCCATCCTCTCTCCCACTCCACAGATTTGTTGTGCCTGGATAAACTCTGCAGCAATCTCCTCGTGACATGGCACATGGCATAATTGGAAGCACGCTTTTGTTTTGCACAGCGTCGGAGGTCATTCCAACGCTTGTAGCAGTTCTGAGCCTTGCGCACCTGGAATCCCATGGCTGTCACACCATCCGCAATATGCTGCCACTAGACCCAATGCTGGGGAGGAGTTGTATGGCACTGTGGGCCCACAAGCATATCGTGTTTGTGTGCCAATTCGTAGTCCACAAGGAAGTCCAGTTCCTGCTTGCCGAAAGGCTTCTTCCTCGAAGTGCCGGAGGCCGGAGCCATGTCTGGGGTCTCAGCCTCTTGTACAGGAGCACACTTGCTCCTTTTGGGTGGTGGTACTGACCCTGAGTGGCCAATGTGGCCCTGATCAGTGGGGGCAGTGGCGCTGGTGGACTGGACCAAGGGAGTGGGTGTTGGAATGAGGATGGAAGGTCTGGCTTAGGTCTGACTCACTGCCGGGGTGGTGTTGGCTGCATCTGCCCTTGCAGTTACCACCACAAGGGGCAGCAGATGTCATAACTGCCCCAGATACGTGGCCCCGGTCACAGCTACACTGGACACACTTGACCTGCACCTCCTGACAAGATGGAAATCGTCCTGGGAGTCCTCATCATGCAACGCAACATGCGCTGCCTGACCCGAGTCTGGGTGGTGGTCCCCACAGCTACACCTGCAGCTACCACCACTGGTGGACCCGTGACAGCAGATGAAAGTTGCTGTTGGGTCATATGGGTGCCAGGTTGTGATGCAACAGCTGCATCTCCAGGAGCCACAGGCGGTGGTGGCATGTCTGCACCAGCACGTGGCTGGGCATCCTGCCCCAGTGGGAAACCCCTGCTCCTTCCCCCTTTGTAGCCACCCTGGCCACCCTGGACTCCCAGTCGCCCCTGGTATCCGCGCTAACGTGCCTGACCACGCACACACCTGGGAGGACACCCAACCCTGCCACCCTTACCCTTTGGTGGCCTCCCAACCATGGCACAGATGGTAACTAGCCGATGGGAGGTGAACTCAACAATTGTCCTGGGCCATTAGGTTAAAGGGGGCAGGGTACTGGATGGAATAGGTACCCCTGTGCTCTTGCAAGGCTGTCTATGACCCCTGGGGGAAAATGACGGGTCACGCAATGCTCAGACACCCCTAAAACAAAAATAATGAATAATTAAAAAGAGGAAAAATAAAAAATTAAAAATATAATAAAAATACAAAACATTAATTAAAGAAAAACATGCACACGACCCAGGTAGCCCACGTGTGTGGAATAGACCTCATGCAGTACGTTGTGGCACCCAGGGACACAAAACACACATATGCGTGGAACACGTGGGCTACTATGACCTCGAAAACGGTACACGATGCACAGGGGGAACCACAGTGGGAAGAATAGCATGCGCGACTCACCGTCTGCCTTGCATGGAAAAGAAAAAGAAAAACACACACGCTTGTGCGCGTAGGCAACACCCCGCCACAAGAAGATGTACGAACTTCAAACTCTGTGAAGTAATTGCATGTGAATCCAAAAGAGTAAACAGATGCAACGGTGTCCACGAAAAGCACGTACAATGAACTGATGGCCCGCACTCACCTTTAACCCGTGCGGAGGGAAACAACGGCGTGCATCACATCACTTATGCGCTTATGCGCTAAGGCCCTTTCCTCAAATTATACGCTGACGTGCTGTATTTTTGACATGCGGATTCACTCTGTATCAAGCTAGCCACGTGACAACAAACGGAAGACCACGAACCTGGCCGTTTTCCTGCCCCCCAGAGCCCCGAGCCGCCTCCCATGAGCCATCTGCTGCTGCCTGCCTGCCTGCCTGCTGGCCATGTGCCCTGCTATTTAGTGCCTGCACATCAACCATCTGCAGGTGTCGAGTTGCTGCGACCACCCCTGCTGGAACAGAAGACTCCCGACTGGTGTTCCATCGCTCCACAGTCCAGCCCCAGGACCCTGCTGCCCACCCACACCTGCCCCGGGGGTTGCCATGTTGGGGCAAACACCATCTGAGACCACTGGCAACCCCCAGCCAGAGAGGCAGAGGGCTGTCAGCTTCTCAGTCAAAGAAGTTGGCATCCTGGTGGTGCAAGTCCTGGGGCATTATGATGCCCTCTTCAGACGACCGTGCGCCGACAAGGAAGGACGGAAGAGGACCTGGTCGGACATCATGGTTGCCATCAACGCAGAGGGGGTGGTAACCCACGACTTGAAACACATCCCGAAGCACTGGGAGGACTTCAGATCTAAGACCCTCACGAAGGCCCGGTGCCTCTTGTGTTCAGCAGATGTAGGGGGGTGCCGGGTCCAACTTCCCATCGACCATATGAGGGTCCTGGAACGCATCGACGCAGTGTTTCACCACCAGGTCCTGGAGAGGCAGACCCGTCTGGAGTCGAGCGGTGAGTGTCTGGGCTATCCCATTCCACACAGTGTATGTTGAGGTGTGGCAGGAGAATGCAGCTTGGACATATGTCTCACATGGCCCATGTATGGATGTGTGTGTGTGCAGGGACATGCCCATGCTGCATGTGAGTGCAGTCATGTTTGATGCACATCAATGATGTATGTGTTCCAATGCATGATGGCCAACAGCATGTGGAGATGCACACATGTTAGCATTTCTGTGTATGTACTATACCATGGTTGGGGTGTGACACATGGATTCTGGTTCCACCTTCATGTACGTGCACGGCGGACATGTGCATGCTTGACATGTGTGTGACTGTGATATGCCATGGATACATGTGACCCGGACATGTGGGTACCTGATTGGCAAATGTGACTTAGTTGCTGATGATTGCACTGTGACAGGTGTTGGAGATGTACAGATGCATGTCTGTCTGGTGGCGTGTGTGCATGTGATCGGCGCTATCCATGTTCCCAGGGCCTGGCGCGAGCGTGGTAAGCGTATTTCCGAGGGGTGCCTGGGGAGTTTTGCACATGATTCTGCTGGCGCGGGCGGGGTACGCGTATTCCGAGGGGTGCGCAGGGAGTTTTGCACGCGATTCTGCTGGCGCAGGCGAGATACGCAGGGAGTTTTATACACGATTGGCCTGGCGCGAGCGGGTTATGCGTATTCCGAGGGGTGTGCGAGGAGTTTTACACGCAATTGGGTTCTCGCATGAGGGCTGAGTGGTGTTTTTAGCGTGTTTTCATTGTTGGGGGGCTGTATGCTGGTCCACTGGCTTTTGCGCCATGTAGGGAATTTGTGCAGATGTTTTTGGTACATGGGGCGGGGTTGGGGGCGTAACTGGCACTGCTGCAGGGTCGCTGCACCACGCTGCACCACGGCTAGTATTGGACGTAAGAATCCATGAATACGCTGTGCATCAAAATGGGTTTTGGCGCATGCGGCTGGTGCAAGCTCCCTCTGTGCGCCAGCCGCGTGCGCCACTTCTGCGCTTGATTCCATGAATTACCCTCTATATCTGATGAAATCAGCCATATGCATGATAACGGGCAAACAATTGATGGGGGGACGCTATCCATTGTAGGAAAAGGTTGAGGCCCTACTAGGGCAGATATGGGCATTCAGACTGACTATGTGGCGAATTTAGCCACAATAACTAATTAAGCTAAAAAGACTGGAATAGTCGCCAATTTGGAAGAAATTAGAATGGATGAACATAACAATCAAGTCAATTTTTGAATTACAATATGTGGGGATCTAAGATCAGTCCGAAAAATACCTATAAACGGATTTGATTCAGCTTGTACTTCAGCTACTATAGTAGAGGAGCCAGTGTCCAGTAACAAACCAATTCTTGTGGGAGAGATTCTGACATTGATTGATATTGAGACAGCTAGGAGTCTGTTTGAAAATATACAACCTACCTTGCCCTACCTGGAAGTTGATCCACCTAAGGGGGTATTAAAGTTCTCTGTGATCCCCCACCCTAGTTAAATTTTTGGGGGAAATGTATGTATAGGTGTACAGAAGCTAGGGCATGATGCTCACCAAAAATAACCTTTTATGACCCAAGATAGAAGACTGGTGGGTTTGGGAAGGTTGCGCTCTGATAGTATCCTTAGGGGCACTAAGGGATTCGGAGATCAAACCCAACCTAGGAAGGAGACTAACTATAGTCTTGGAGGGATGGCTAAAGATTTTTCTGGAAATCATAGAAGCGAAAGCTCCAACCCTAAAATCATACAAATAAAGCACCTGTGGGGACAATGTATCCCAATATGCCTGAATCAGGGGAATATTCTGATTTGTTTTTGGGAAATACCGAATTTGGTGCTCCTCTCCACATGTGATCTGGATAGGATCCAATTCCCAGATAGAAAATGTTGGGAGATATGCAATGTATACCTCAGGTCCCAGTTGGTTATGAAATTAGTTATGGGCGAAGTGGATACACTGCGCCTGTTGGGGTTTGAAATGAAAATTGTGGAGGAGGAATTAAGACACTGCGACACTAAAGTCTCCAGCTATGATTCCAAATGTGACAGGAACTTAAAGGTTGTTTATCATCCAGATAGACATAATCCGGGACAAGGGAGGCAATATTCCAGAGTATATAAAAAAGAGATGCAAGATTGGGCTCAAATGACCTGGCCCTGTGGAAATGATTGCCTCCCAATAAATCTGAATGTTATAGCCTTGGGAAAAAAAGAGGTTGTTACCCTGAAGCTCCTGTCATGCAACACTAGGGGGAATCTACATTTACCTTCAAATCCTGTTACCACTGGTATGTTGAAAGAAAATAATGTTATCTTTTTACAAGAGACGTAACATTTAGCCAATTTGCCCAATGATGGCTACGAGGTTTATTCCCAATTAGCCAAACATATTAAGGGAGCTAGACCCTCAGTTGGCCTAATGATAGCGGTCAAGGGTACCATCGGCCTATTAGCAATAGTAGATCCTAATCTCCCATTAGGGATCCTTGCAGTTAAGGTTTCCTCTCTGGATGGACTAGTTGAAATCCTCCTTATTAATGTGTATTGGCATAATAGAATGGCTGATCTGGAGGTATTTCTGGAAATTATTACCACACTAGTGCGGGACTTGCAGTGTGCCGCCTCGAATGGAAGAATGATCTTGGCAGGCAATCTTAATTCAGATTGTGGAATCACACATGACGACCCCTATTATGATTTTTGTGAGGAAATGCCATTGGGACTAGAGGAGGTGATAAGACAAAGTGGGGTCAAATGTGGAATCTTTCACTGCAATCAATAGGTCTCATGTTCCTATTTTCTTTTTGCATTTATTTGCAGCGCACATAACCCGTAGGTATCTAGGCGCTAGTTTCATTGTGGAAGGGCTGGTTTTCTATAACGCGCTCTTATTCTTTTTTTTTTCAAGCGCAGGTCCAGGATTCTAACCTGTGTTTGCGTGTGGTCTTGCTTCCAAGACCCGTGCGTTGCCACAGAGCTATCCTCCCGCCCCACCTAAATGGAGAACTTGACGCGGAAAACCATATTAACCCTATTTGGCACTAAGGAGCTAGCTCGTCGACAATAGATTATATTTATGTGGATACTCTTCTTTTTGAGCTTTTTCTGGGATAAAGATTAAGCCGAATTTGTGGCGTGATCATAGCATGCTCAAAGTTGAATTTCCCCTTCCTATTAATAAGACATATAAAGGAGATCTGACACATTTGAAAACCATAGGTCAAGGTAAAGGGATAAGATGGACACCTAAAAATATAGAGGCCATTAATGGGGAATTTAGTAAAATGTTAAATGACACCACTATGGAATGGAAACTATACGTCTTTACTCCAACAGAATTTAATAATTTTCTAGGTGAATTGTTCAATAGAGCTTCCTCTAATTTGAGGTATGGTGCCTCTATAAATAAGCATCGACAAATTTTTTACCAGAATTTGGCCAAAGAGAAAACAAGTCTGAATCAGATTTTAAGATCAATGTGTTGCTCTGGCCATGATCAATCAGAGAAAACTCTAGATCTAAAGAGGCTAAAGAAAGATATAAATATTTCTGCCATTCTAGAGAGGCAAATATGATGCAAAATGATGCAGATTCGATGCTGCGCACTCTGGTGAAAAGAGATCTTAGGGCTTTTTAGGAGCTGATTAACCATCAAGATCTCCTGGCCATAGTTAGCCAGTTGAACGTAGTGTCTGAAGCTCAATGGGTCATCTTTTTCTCAGACTTGTATTGAGTATCCGCATCGGTTGAACCAGAGGGCCAGAGGGCCATAAGGACATGACTGTCAAGGAGATGGAACCTTGGCAGCCGATCATTAATTATGGGAATGCATTGACATTAATTCAAATTTCTAAGCGCTCCCGGGCGGCGGGACCAAATGGGTTGACCAATAATACATTAAAGGGTAACCCCGCCGCCTGACCCAGAGACTTACGGCTATAGGAGCATTGTTAAAGATGGCGTTATACCTAGCAGTGGGCAAATGGCCTATGTAGTACCCATTTTTAAGTGAGGTGAACGCAACCAAGCTAGCAATTACAGACCAATATCATTATTAGATGCAGACTGCAAGATTTTTGCATCTATTTTGTTAAAACATGTGAATGAATGGATGGATAGCTCTCATTGTCTTAACAAACTTCAGCAGGATTTAAAGCAGGCCATTCAACTAATTTGAACGGGTTGGTAATGAGGGCCCTGCAGGAATCTGCCTGGCACGGTGTCAGAGGCGAAATATATGTAGCATCAATAGACTTTGATCGTGTGATTTGCGGACGTCTTTGGGCTAAACTAACAAAATGGGGTATGCCAGGCGGCCTGTTCAACCTGATTATGGCTCTCTATGAAAATGTGGGCATTTGCATACGGCTTAACCTTGAGAGCGATTTATCCCGACGGATTAAGACATATGTAGGTTTAAGAAAGGGATGCTCTTTAGCTCCCTGTCTTTTTAAACTGTGTGTCATACATTGCAGAGTTTTGGCAGGAGGCAGGCCTGGTGATGCCACAATTGGGGAACCTACATATTCCATGGTTGGCCTATGCCAACAATTCCCTGCTATTAGATCGCACCAGGGTAGGTCTTCAGAGACTGATTAATAAATTTGCTGAGTATGCGCTTATGAATGGCCTTATTGTGAATCCTACGAAGACACGTATCATGGTGTTTTCAAGAGGCAGGAGAAGTAAATAATTGGAATGGAGCATGGGTGGAGTCCCCATAGAAATCGCCTCAAAGGTTCCATACCTTGGTTTCCCATTAATGACACAACCATCGAAGTGTGGGCTATGTGTCTTTCTTAAACAGAAATCACTTCCATTAGCTAATCAGTTGATGAAACCGCAACATAAATTTGACTGTTTCTCTATGAAACCTGCAATCACCTTTCATGAGGGGAAAATAGTACCTAAATTAATATATGGAATGGAGCTCCACTATAATGAATTGATACATTTCTGGGAAACTCTGGAGGGTAGTCTGTGGAAGAAGACATTAAGGGTTCCTTACAAAATTCCAATGGTGGCAATCAGGTTTGAACTTGGTATAGCCTTGTTGCAGGTCCGGGTGGAATGGCGACTGATGGGATTGTTCATGATTGCGCCTTTAAAGAACACTCTTCATGTTGACCTGGGCAAACTAGTCCCTTTGAGTGTAACTGGGAATTCCCCATCAAATATATGGCTACTATTTGGGATATCTGTGATCAATCGTTGTCAGACTTGGGCTCACAAACAATCTCTGGCATGGGTAAACTGACACTCACTCTAAACAACAAACATTTAAGAAAGTAAGAAAGCAACACAAGATAATAAACAATAATTGAACAATATTTGAATGGCCTTCACCTATCCTGGGTATAACCCTTTCCCCAGGTTCTTAAAGTCAGCTTCGAAATGTTCAAAGGAAAAGAAAAGTCTTGAACCAGTTCTTATCAGTTCCAAGTCAAAATAAAAGTTCATTAAACAAAAATCCACTGGTAACAATTCTCTGGTTTGGTTGAAAAGATCCCTTTCCAAATCCAGCAAAGAAAATAGCACCAATGCTACTCCTGGTTATCTTCTCTTCAAGATTGTTTGCCACAGTTCAAAAGAATAGGTATATGACTTCTCCAGCTACAACTTTATAATGGGTTGGGACTTCTGCAGTACATTTGGTATAATTGTCAGGATGCTCCTCTTTGGGTCGCTGTTTCATTTTACCAACCACTCCTCTACTGTTAGTACTATGAAAACAGTTACTTTTGTTTTACAGTATGCCACTATATCAAAACCACTCCAATGTGACATCCACTGACAACTTTTCATACCACCATAGTCCAAGTACTTCTACCACTGCTTTTACTTCAGAATTATCAGGCAGAGTCTGACAAGACACTTGACCTCTCCAGGTAGGCAAGGCACTCTTCCCTTTAATGTCTTTCTAAAAAGGGGGCAGCCTCTTTGCATCTCCCATCTGTCTAACTGCCACAAGGATAACCTGCCTCTGCCCACAAGGCTTACTTCCTTTCTGCTTCAGCAGTCTTTTAGCATTACAGGTTAACTTCTGCAAATTCTTTACAAGCACCCAGCTCCTCTTACCCAGCTTTCTCACACCTCTTCTGCGCAAGTTATTAACCAGAAGCTGCAGTGCCAATCTTTCAGCTTCAGGTAACAATGGCAATCTTATATATGAGACCACTGGACAGTTGACAACTTCACAGATTAGGTGGATGGGTTTAATCACAACGTGTTTCACTATGAAAAAGGTTTGCCTCTTGGTTCGGGTAATGCTTGTTCTCCTCTTCAGTATAGTAAATTCTTGAAATAAGGAATTTCTATTCTGGATAATACAAGGTTCAATCTTCAAAGTGAAAAAATATAATTAGGCACATGCGTCCATTCTTTGAGGTACATTTTTAAACTTAAAGTAGTAAATAGAATAGTGTTCCTGTGTAATATCAAAGAGGCAACGTCTAACGTCCTTCGGGAAACACAATTGGTCACATGCCACCTTCCTTTGATGCAGTTTCACTTGTAACTCTAATAAATTTTAATGTCAGGTTTTCGGAATGGCTTCAGCAAGCATTCCTTCTACAATTAAGGACATGCGACCACTCCGGTACTGTGAAAGAGTTCAACAGTGGATGTCATGTATTTTACTCTCACTCAAACACTTCAGATTTCAGAATAAACATGTGTGTTTATTGTACTAAAAGTGAACAAGAAATGTTATATAAAAGGTACCTGGTGAGCCTTGATCGTCCAGGTTAGTACTAGCAAAACTAAATGCAACAGTTACTAAGGCTATTTATGTCACACCCAAAACATACAACTATTCAAATGGTTTTTTAGAGTTGTCAGAGACAAGTCAAAATCGACATTAATGAAGATCAAATATGGATCATGGGATTAATAATGGAAATTCACCTTAAGATAGAAGAAGTGATATTTTGAGCTAAGGGGGTGATAGAGAGGGGATTGAAAATCAGAACGGGAAGATATCACACATGAAAACAGTTCCCTGTGGGAAAATAAGGAATAATTAACTTCAAAAATAAAAATAACCCACACAAAGGAAGTGACCAGACAAACCTCTTATCAAAACCATACGGAAAACAGATAATTCAAGAGAACACTTTGTACCCTAAAAGCACATTCTCATAACACAAAAGCGTGCCCTTAGGGGAGATGTCACGGTTGTGGGAGGAAAGATAAAGTATGACAAAGGGATTAACACAAGTGAGTGCAGAACACCACTACGTTCAATGCCACACTGTCCCCATAAACATAATATGAAAAAACTCCTGTATTACCTTAGGTTCAATTCCCTAGACATAGTACTTATTCAAAAAATGCAAAAAAGGGGAAAAGAACCAGAAAAGAGACTGTGTGGCAATTGGCATGTATAGCCCCCACACCATTAATAGAGACCAAATGAAAAACACCAAAATGAATTGGGTTGTAATATTAATATTACTAAAAAAAATTGATCAAATTAAACTTAGACAAATTTAGAATAAGAAAGAGGGCATAATGTTCTTTGTAAAATTTGGAATTAAAAGTACAGAGATTAATAATAAACCCACATTAATGCCAGGCCAGGTTTATCTGCCAGTCTAGGCAGATTTGTAAAGAAAATTGGCGCCAACCAAACAGTCATTGGAAGACACAGGAAAATAAATATAAGCCTGGTTGTATGAAGTTCAGGAAATCAAATCTCAGCAGTAACGAAGATTTCTGCATGCATAAGCACTCAGTGATGGACAGATCGCTGCTACAACCCTGGAGGCAAACATAACCAACAGGAAGAGATCCTCTCCTGTGCAAATGTTACATGCAAGAAGAGTGACTTCTAGATGTCTGGATCCCTGTAACACGGGGAGTCTAGTTATGACCTTAAGGAAGCAGGCATATAGGACTACTTGCCTATTTCCATGGAAGTTACAAAAGAGAGGCTGAGACACATTATGAAGAGGTGGAGAATAAGCAACGCTAAAACAAAGATCTTGTTGAAAAAAACTGAACTGAGAAAAAAAAACAGAAAAGTGTCTAAACAAGAATCATCTACCCCCTGAAAATCTCTGACCAGCATGTAAGGAGTACATTAAGGAATGTCTGAAAGTTCTGAACAGGAAACAGAGTAGGGAAACCTGAAAATAATATAAAAACCGAGCAGATAGTATACTAAACAGTGAACAAATTACTCTGGCAGACTCAATTGTCATTAAGTTCCACAATGAATTTCGGGAGGGTAATTATTTTGTTTAAATGCCTGTTGCATAGCAGCAGGATGGGTAGTTTGGTTTTCAATTATTTAATACAAAATCGTGCATATTTCACACACAGGCATTGATTTACGTTCTCTTTCTGTTCGCAGTAGGAAGTGTTTCAGTATAAATACTTTAATGATCAGTGGTGACATCATACCAAAGGAGTGTCTATAAAGTGTGGAAATGTATTAGGAGTTAAAGGAGAGCAGCGAAAATAAAAATGGGAGGAAATGATAGTTTTGGGGGTGGAGGGGACATATGCGTAATAAATAACGGTCGAATTGAGGGCTAACATCAAACATGTGAAATTCATACGAAATGATGACGCAAAAGGAAACACAACTGCACGTATTGTTTTTTTTTTATTTTCAAACTAAATCATACATCATGAAAGGCATTATTAAACATGCAAAGCAAAGGAGCAGAGTAGGTGGCTTTCTGCCCCTGTCACCCCCACCATGATCAAAAAGGATTTAAAATTGTAATGTAGGCGCTTCTGCGCACTCATGCCCCTGGTGACTCCCCACCATGGCCACAGTACTTTTAAAATTGTATTTTCATGCTCCTGTTCGCTCATGCCCCTCGCAACCCCCACCATGAGTACAGTACTTTTAAACTTGTATTTTCGCATTCCTGTGCGCTCATGCCCCTCACAAACCCCACCATGGCCACAGTACTTTTAAAATGGTATCTTTCGTGCTCCTGTGCGCTTTTGTCCCCCTCCCTGCCCCACTCCCTTTCCCCTTGCTCATTGGCTTCCATCCCACCCCTCATCCGCTGATTGGCCAGAGACCATTCCTCCATCTCCAAGACCAGGCTAGGTGCATTTCTGCTCCTGCGACCCCCACCATGTCCAAAAAGTATTTAAAATTATAATTTTGGTGATTCTGTGACTCGTTCCCCTCGTGACCCCCACCATGGCCACATAACTTTTAAAATGTATGTTCACACTCCTGCGTGCTTATGCCCCTAGTGGCCCCCCAACATTGCCACAGCACTTTTAAAATTGTATTTTTGCGCTCCTGTTCGCTCATGCCCCTCGCGATCCCCACCATAGCCACAGTACTTTTAAAATTGTATCTTTCGCGTTCCTGTGCACTTTGGTCGCCCTCCCCGCCTCACTCCCTTTACCCTTCCTCATCAGCCTCAACCCCACCTACCAATTCCGCCACCCACAAGCTGATTGGCGAGAGGGCCTTGTATGTCACGCACTATGTGCAGGCCTGCCCGGGAACCCCTCGGCTAAGGGGTCGAAGGCAAAGGACAACTCCTGTAGAAGCTGCTCCAGTCCGTGTTTGCCCGTGTTCACCTGGGAAGCTGGCCGTCAACCAGCATCAAATTACAAGGCAAGTGTGGTCTGGGTGAGGAGAACAGCAATTACTGTATTCCAAAAGCCCTACCACTCTTCTCACCGAAATAACTTACCACACTAAGGTTATCCAGCTAGTAAGTAGTAGTCCTATCAGTGCTCTGCACCAACCAATTACTTTTGTGTCATTTACTGTCGTGTCGCCATTTCAGGAATTTCTCCCTCCATTCAGGTATCCCAAACCTAGGAGTCTCTGCATTTACTGTTGGGTCCCCATTTTAGGCGTTTCTCCCTCTATCCAGGTATCCCAAATCTAGGTGTTTCAACGCTTAAAGTTGTGTCCCCATTTTAGGTGTTTCTCCCTCTATCAGGTATCCCAAATCTAGATGTTTCTACGTTTACTGTTTTGTCCCCATTTCAGGAGTTTTTCCCTATATCCAGGTATCCCAAACCTAGGCATCTCAGCATTTACTGTTTTGTCTCCATTTGGGGCTTTTCTCCCTCCATCCAGGTATCCCAGGACTAGGTGTTTCTGCATTTACTGTTGTGTCCACATTTTGTGCATTTCTCCCTCTGTCCGGGTATCCCAAATTTAGATATTCCAATCCTAGGGGTTTCCCCACCATTGCTGTGTCCCCAAACTTGGGGTTTGCCCACCACTACTTTGTCCCAACCCTAGGCATTGTTGTACTACTGCTATTGCTTCCATGTCCCGGATCTGGGTGTTTCTCCCACTTGCCAAGTATATCAAATCTGGGTGTTTCTACTTGCGGCTGTGTCGCAAGTTGAGGTGTTCTCCTTCCTGCCGGGTATGTCAAGTTTGGGGTTTTCTGGTTGCTTCTGTGTCTCAAACTGCAGGCATGTGTGCCTGTTGCTTGGTGTCTCAGGTCTATGTACTTCTACTGGATGCTGTGTCCCTCATTTGGACATTTCTCCTACTTGCTAAGTGTCTCAGGTCTGGGTGTTTCTAGTTGCTGCTGTGCCTCTTGTTTGGGCACTGCCTCCACTTGCTAGGTGTCCAGGACTAAGGTATGGTACCAGCCAGGACTAAGGTATGGTACCAACTTCTGTGTATAAGGGGCCTTAGCTGGAGCTTTCGCTAAGACCAATAAAGATTTGGCAGTTTGGGTACTCGCTTTGGTCTTTTTGAGCTCCTCGTCGGTAGAAGAATGAAGCAATTCCTTGCCATCAAAAGGAAGGTCCAGTACTTTGTCTTGCATTTCCTTTGAAAACTTTGTCGCGTGGAGCCAAGCCTGGCGAGAGGTGTCAACTCCCACCATAAGGCCTTGAGCTGAAGACCTCATGTCTTTCTGCAAATTTCTGAAAACTTGGCTCTTCGCCTAAAACCGACCCCGAACTCAATCTAACTCAAACTGGATAACAGCATTACAATGACTTTGCCAAATGCTAGTTCATAAATAGCAATACAGCATCATGATCCAAGCGAGAAATCGAAAACTAATAACCTCTATTGGTTAGCTAAAAATTAAAAACAAATAAAAAATAATAAAAATCAATCCTGCGAAGTAGATAAAAAGAATAAGTTGTACGCTAGCAGTAAAGTGGCTGACATTAATGAAATAGAAGAAATTAATGCAATGGACAAGAGGATCAATGTGGACATGAGGAATAAAGTGGTTATCAACAATTCAACTAACCCAAACTACTAGACCTTAAATAACAATAAAACAAATAACAATACAACATCAAGACCCAAGCGAGAATTCGAAAACTAATATCCTCTTATTTAAACTAAAAAGTACAAACAGAATAAAATGAATAAAGTAGATCAAAGCAGTGAAGTGGATAAAAGGATAAGTTGTACGAAAGCAGTAAAACGGTTGAAATAAATGAAATGGATGAAATGATTGCAATGGATGAAAGGAACAAAATGGACGAAAGGAATAAAGTAAAGAGGATGGAAAGATGAATACAGGAGACGGATGAGTGCACAGACAGATGGCATGGAATGTGTTAGGCAGAATCCTGTGCAGTTCCCTTAGGGACCACTGCAAGAAGATTAAGACTATAGGAGTAAGCAGTAAACCCAATTGGTAGCAGTCTGTACTACCCAGATTTACCTGGTAGCTGTGGCTGAGCAGTCAGACTTCTCTCAAGAAGAGTTAGGCAGTATACAGAGGATACACAATAGGGCCAAAAACACAGTAGAACAAGCAAACACTGACCAGAGCTTTGTATCAAAAGTATATAATTATTTATTTAACACACACTTTAGAAAATACACTAGCACTATTAATCAAAAGCAAGTTCCAACACAATCAAAAAAGTATTTACACCTCCCTTAGCAATTACTAGACAAGTCTAAGTTAAAACACCACTTTTTGTCAAAACAGAGGTGAGCGCGTAACTTAGATGGCACTCCAATAATTAGGTTAAAGGGAGCGAAAAAGGCAGGTTATAAAAATAAAACAGTTCCCAACACTTTTAAGAGACAAAATCAAGTTACTGAAGGCAGGGTATACTGTAGAGCCAAGGTTCGTAGGCCAGGCCCACTTTGAATGGAGCAAGGCGAAATGTGCCCAAGATCACACGGTTTAGCAATGCATTCAAGTCTTTGTAGAAATGTTCAAAAGAGGTTGGGGTGATTCAAAAGACAAAGTTAGAAGGTCTGGGGGGCCAACCCAGTTGGAAAGCCAAGGATTTAAGGGTCACCTTGGGCAAACCGAAGAAAGGGAGGCCAGGTAGAACACAGTACCTTAAAGAGGGAGGAAGCTCCAGCGGTGGCAGTTGTTCCTGGCAGCAGGTGCAGTTTGTGGTTTCGACCAGGGGAAGAGAGGATCTCGTCGAGGACGAAACTTAGAGTCATTGCACTGCCCATGGAAGAAACCAGCCGCGGAGTTCGTCGGCGAAAAGGTGCGTTCCGGGTGTTCGCGGTCACAGTGGTGCAGCTTGGCTATCCAGCCGCCGGGGTGCTTGGCACGGGCGATTCGACAAAGAGACGTCCTGGAAGGCGAAATGGCGAACTGGTTGATCCCACCAGCTCAGAGGGAGAAGATTCTTCCAGCAGAAGATCTCCTCTTGTCGTCGGGAAACTGGTGAGGTCGTTGCAGCAGGGCTCCACCGGTGGTGTCGTCATTGCAGATGGCTCAGCTTCTTCCCTCTTTGGATTTCTTAGGTCCTGTGGCGACTTCTGAAGTTCCAGTCCCAAAAGCCCTGTTTTTATGCAGAAAAACCCCCATTCAACAGCGTAGCTGTCACTCAAACATGCTAAGTGGTGAGCCGGGCGGCTCACCACTGGCCCAATCAGAACAGAGTGCGACTTAGGTTGCTAAGGCAATGCAGTCCAGGGTGCCAATTTCCCCACCCACACATCCTTTGGAACCCAGACAGAGTGGCACCATTTGGAGGGCTTCTGTGGAGAAGCCCGCCAAAAAGTGGAACAAAGGGCCCGACCTTGGTTGGAGTTACAGAGACAGACACGTATGCCATTTTAGAAAAGAGTTCTGGCAAAAAGACCCAACCGGTGATTTAATATTAAATAAATAAACCGCGGTATCTTTAACATTGCACCAAAAAGTGGTGCGTTTAAAATAAATGGGAAGATCTCATAGGAAATATTCTGGTGGAATATTTTGCGTGGTAACCACTGCCACCAGCCAGAAACTCGACAAGGGGGGACTGGCCAGTGCCCCCTTGGAAACAGACCCAGGGGCAATCTAATTAACCCCTTCCAGTACTTCCACAATATGATGGTTTGTACTGGTTCTGTTCACAATTTTGGACTAGTAAAGCCAATAGTGACTTTACATGCCCTGGGAGACAGTAGTCAGTCCTAGGGTATGGAGTCTATGTTTGGGAGTCACTATGACACCCCTGTGTTACTGCACTGAGGGGCTGTGCAAAACATAAACAAAAACAGATGATACTCTATGGAGTAAAAGACCCCATAGCCCATAAGCACACAAAAAGTCAAAGACATACCTCAAATCATGCCTAATGGTGGGAGGAAAAGAGTCTCACTCTTAGCAGGAGAAAAAAACAAACCCTAGAAATCCAGCAAAGCTGCTGGGGGACTCACTAGGTTTGGGAAATTAGCCTTATAAGAGAATTATCCCTAACAGAATGTATGAGTGCATGGTATAAATGGAAAACACAGAATAAACAATTTGAGTACATCTGACGGGGGTAGTGCTTGGGACAGTTGGAGAGCACGGAACAGATCGAGTGCATGCGACAAGTGACATATACTGAACCGATAATGCAGGATGAATAAACGAAGTGAGTGGAGTGGATAAGTCAGTGGAGCGGATGAAGTCGGTGGAGTGGGTGAGTGCGTGGAGCAGGTGAGTGCGTGGTGCGGAAATAGGTTGTCGTGCGGATGTAGGGTGTGAGTGGATAATAGAGTAGAGCGGATGTAGGGTGTTGAGCAGATTTAGGGTGTTGAGCGGATGTAGGGCATGATGGTGTGGAGCAGATTTAGGGTGTTGAGCAGATGTTGAGGCCGGTGGTGTTGAGCCAATGTAGGGTGTTGAACGGATGTATGGTATGATGGTGTCGAGTGCGGAGCGGGTGTCGAGTGCGGAGCGAGGAGCAGGTGTAAAGTGCAGAGCGGGTGTCGAGTGTGGAGCAAATGCGTGATGTATGTGGATGGAACGGGTGAAGTGGTTGGAGGGAACGGGTGAAGTGGTTGGAGGGAACGGGTAAAGTGGGTGGTAGGAACAGAGGATGGATCTGGAAGAACGGGTGATGTATATGGACGAGACGGGTAAAGTATGAGGAAAGAACGTGTAGAGTATGTGGACAAAATGGATCAAATATACTGAATAGAGCGATTGAAGTATGAGGATGGAATGGATGAACTGGGTGGAACGGGTGAAGTATGTGGATGGAAGGGGTGAAGTATGTGGATGGAACGGGTGAACTGATGTAGAATAGGTGAAGTGGGTGGAACTGGTGAAGTGGGTGGAACCAGTTAAGTGGTTGGAACGTGTGAAGATGACGTATGTGGATGGATGATGCATGGAGAAATTATAACGTGGGTAGAACGAATGAAAGGAGCAGTGCATAAAAGGGGTTGGAGTGTATGGAACGGATTGGAGTGCATGGAACGGCGTGACTTACATGGAATGGTTTGGAGGGCATGGAACATTTGAAAGAGCATTGAAAGGAACGGTTTTGAGTATTTGAAACGGTCGTAATGCATGGAACAGTCGGAATACATGGAATGGATGGAGTACATGGAAATATTGGAGTGGGCTCGATCTCAAGCACCTAAAGTAAATCACCATATTCACATCTCCACACTTACTCTCTTCTTTACACCACCACTCAAATAGAACACAGCGATACTATGACACCATTTGGTATAGCTGTTCTCATACCATCATTGCCTCATACTCCCCATCACCTTAACTAAACACTGCTGGTCAGACACCCTCCAGCCTAGGCGTTCTCCTCAGGCCTAACGCAGCCAAAATCGGTCTGGATAACAACCTGCCTGAACGAACACATACTCCTGATCTCTCAACATCCACACCTACCACTAGAAGCAGCTATCACATGAATGCCACACCAGCTGCACACATATCCGGTGCTCACACGCACCTTTTGTCTCTCTCTATTCTCTCTACTGACCTGAACTTCGGTTCCAGAGGGCGTTCAACCTACCAGCACCTTGAGACCATACCAATGGTACATAAGGCGCTATATAAATGCAAAGTAACATAACATAACATAACATGTATAACTTGCACCACATCTGTGGACGCATGCCACAGGCACGGCTCCACATCGATGCACTATAGAGTGCAGCTATGGCTATGCAAATCCTGTATAGCAGCTCGCATAGCCATCCAGACTAAAACCCCTGACATACCTCAACACTTCTGCCATTAGTATACAGAGACAACCTATGAGTAATAAAATTCGGTCTAGCTGGGCACAGATGAAATCTCCTGTACTAGCACCATATCCCAATCCACCAACAGCACCAACCCACGTGCCTGACCTCAGGGCTGCTTACTGGGGCCCAGCCAACCCTCCTCAGTCATAACCTGGCAGAATGCACACACGCATCCTAAGCATAACTCTTAGAATTTCCCATACATAGACTTCAGTCCCTGAGGCCGTTCCAACCACAAAGCGCATTGAAGCCATACACATGGGGAAAGGGCGCTATATAACGATTACAATTACAATATGCAGTAAAAAAGTAGCACTTCAACAACATCCATTCACTGGTTAAAAATATAATAAAAAGACATCTTATGCAGCAAGACATTTCTAAAACATGCCAGGAATCCACTGATCTCACCCCACTGCTTTCGGGGTAGCTTAATAACAGCAGAAACAGAAACATTTTAACATTTTCTGCAGCATAATAACGTGGAAATAATACCTTTCGACAGGCAGACAACTTAATGTAAAACTGATTGACTGCAGCATTCACCTCCCTTGGCCTTATACGTGCAAGGGCAACATTATCCCTATGACAACAACATTTTATATGCATTCTAAACATTTGGCCAATGGCAGACATCGATTGTTCTCACAGCAACTGCCTCGGCACTGCTCCATTAGCCTGCTGACCCTTGCTTGTCCACGCCTGTTGACGAGACCCTATCACTGTGTTGATATTAAATGCAAGGCACGGTTTCTTATGGGCGCCAACATTTTATAGCTCTAGTTTTTTTTATTGAAAATGTCCATTAGAAGTGATCAAGTAGAATCGCAGTGATAAGAAGGTGGTGTGCTAAAAGCATGGGGCTTAGAAGACAGGTTTTACTGAAACGGTTAGTGACATGGCCCCTGGTGGTTCGATGAAGGAGGAGTTTGGTTGTTTTAACCTACCTATGCGGAAGCGAGTATTCAGGAATTGCCATGTAGAGGCCATAGAAAGAGATGAATAAAGGATCTCAGGGCCTTCAGATGGTCAAAAGAAGACTTAAGTGAAGCATGGATTTGTGGCTCACAGAAGAGAACCTATTCTAGAATTTCACCGAGGGTGCTTACTTCCTTGATAAGCTTGACTATAGTGACATCCTCTGCAGGTAAAGGCATATAAGAATTAAAAGCCAAGTTATAGTCTCACATAATCACATTTGATAGCAAATGCAACCTTTGGTAGCCAATGCTACCATCAGAAGCCCAGATATCACCTCGTATGCCCAGGTACAAGCATCAAAAGTCAGGTACAGCCTCCAGTGCCCAGATACTGTCTGTCACCATATGCCAGATTCAGCCTCACATTCCCACGAGCCACCAACATATTTCATATCCATGTCTGCATGTACAGCTTCATATGCCAATGTACAGCAATCAGAAGCCCCTATCCCATCTGCACAAACATATGCTCAGATACGGCCTCATATTCATCAATGATGGCTCACTTTGCCAGTTACAGCCATCATTTGCTAAGCACAGCCACATATATCAGAGTACATTTTAAATATCCAGGCAACTTTCCAGTCCCAGGTAAACATTCATACACTCAAGGATAGCCCTCTGCTGATGTCTAAAGTTAATCTGCAGATCAAAGACATTCAGCCTGTAGACTTTATATTTATTTGTTTGTGTGTTTGTTTATTTATTTGTAACGCGCACCAGACCCGGAGGTATCAGGGCACGAGGACAAGGAGACTTTAAGCTTACATAGTTACATATTACAGTACAGAGAATAGCAAAGTTTGCAGATTACAGATATATCACAATGATATGGGATACAATACAGAGTGGCACATAAATTAGAATAAAGGTCATCATAAGTGTAAAGCGGCTTGTGGGGAAACAGGAAGTGGCGGGAGAGGTTAGGAGAACCTCCTCTGTTTAATCTGGGCTTCGAGATCATTAGATTTAAGTTAGTTGGTAATGTTTAGTCTTAAATGTGGGTAGGTTTGGTTCACCCTGAGGTAGGGTGGAAGGGAGTTCCAGAGTTGGGTGGCTTTAACAGGGAAACTATTCACACGGATAGTTACTATTTTGACGGAGGGGACCGTCAAACAATTAGTGTAAGCCGTTCTAGTGGGTTGAAGTATCAGTCTTTTGCTAAACCTCTCTGTCAGGTAGCGGGTTGCTGAGTTATTAAGGGACTTGAATGTTAGTGAGGCAGTTTTGAGTCTGATTTTGTCGAGAGTGGAGACCCAGTTAGCCTGTCTCCTAGCTGTTGATATGTGATCTTTTTTGGTCATTCCTAACGCTGCTCTCAGTGCTTTATTGTGGAGTATTTGAATTTTCTTAGTGATATGTTTGTTAGCTCTAATGTAGAGAGCATTACAGTAGTCTACCTTGGATAGCACAAGTGCTCTTGCCAGTGTGGGACAACTGCTTGTTGAGAGAAAGGGTTTAGCAGATCAAATCAGTTTACATTTGTAAGCCGTAGATGATGCCATAGCATTCACTTGTTTTGTCAGAGTTAGGCAGGAGTCAAGGTAGAAACCTAATGTTTTTACCTCCTTCACCACCTTGATCGTGTTGCCATCTATGTCAAAGGAAGTATATTTGTGGGCAAAGTTTGTTAATGGTAGGTGTAGTCCCCAGGATGATGAGTTCCATTTTGTCATCATTCAGGCATAGACCATAGAGTGCCATCCATGCCTGGATGATGAGGTATATCCTATTCACCAAGGCCAAATCCTGATTGTAATCCCCTCTAAGTTGGACGAGAATCTGAGTGTCATCAATATGGTTAGTGTAGCTGACACCAAGACAGTCCAGATCATCAAAGAGGGGCTTGGTAAATATGTTATACAAAGTGGGGGAGACACGGGAACCCTGGGGAATACCACATGAGGTAGGGATGGGATCAGCTCCTTCTGAGGTGGAGAAGACTTGCATGGTTCTTTCACTTAAGAAAGAATGAATCCAGGCTATGGCTTGTTGCGAGAAGTGCGCTGCTGACTCTAAATGGTTGCAGAGAACAGTATGGTCCACCAAGTCTAATGCTGCTGAGAGATCTAAGAGAAGTAATAAGGCACATTTTCCCTGATCTCTCAGATCGTCATCTTGGTCCTTAAGGTCAATGAGTGCAGTTTCGGTTCCATGCTGCAGTCTGAAACCTTATTGCCAGGTACCAAGGAGTAGGTTCTGTTCCAAGAAGCCCTGAATCTGTAGATATACCACCCTATCTAATATCTTAAGGAGTAATGGCACCGTTGTGATTGGCCTGTAGTTCGTGGATATGGCAGGGTCAAGTGTTTGTTTCTTCAGGAGGGGGAGGACACAGGATTCCTTAAGGTTACTTGGGATGGTACCTGAGGGGAATGACACGTTAATAAGCTTGGAGATAAAAGGTGAGAGGTCTCTCGCGTGTTTTATAATTTGGGCGGGACATTGATCTCATCGGCAGTTGGAGGGTTTGAGAGAAAGTATTATTTTTTCAACCTCTAGTATCGAAATTTTAGTGAAGTTCAAGCGGAGTGCTGGTTTCAGTGGAATGGGTGAATTACTAGTTTGGGGGGTAGCTGTCGGTAAGTTTAATTTTTTTTCAATTTGTCAATTTTCTCAGTGAGGGCTTTCTGTATGTCAGAACACCAGATCTTGGGCCTCATTACACAGTAGGCGGTAGCCATGGCGCTATTAGCGACATGGCTAACCCCTTACCGCATTCTGGGTCTGTGTTCCCCGAATAGGGTCTTACCGGGTCATTCCGACCTTGGAGGACCCAGTAAGTCCCCATTCCGGGAACCATTCCCCATTCACATTTGAGCCCCCATAGGGCTCAATGGGAATGGGGATGGAGCTAATAACGGGCCCGCTATTAGCGGGCCCGTTATTAGCTCTGAAGTCCCTTAACAGGTCCCTTCCTTAACGCCTGGTAAAACCATGCGTTAAGGAAGGGACCCGCTAAGGGACCTCGTAGTAGGGCGGTAAGGGATTACCGGCACCGGTGCCCTTACTGGTGCCAGTAATCCCTTACCGCCTACCGCGTAATGAGGCCCCATGTGTTTAATACAGTTGTCAGGTACAGGGATGGGGGTTTCTAGTTCCATTAGTATTGTAAAGAGTTCCTCAGTACCTGATTTGGCTTGCAGTATCCTGTTGTCAAAGCTTTCTTTTTTTGCTCGCCGTATTTCATTTTTGAATTTCATGGAGATCTTAATAAGGTTTGCTTTATTCACCTCAGATGGTGTTAGCCTCCAAATGGATTCAGTTTCCCGTTTTTCTTTTCGGAATGATTTTAGGTAGGGCATAAACCAGGCATTTAGGTGTGCTCTTGGCTTTCTGTTTCTTATTTTCAAAGGAGCAATAGTGTCAAGTGCTTCTGTCATAACTTTGTTGAATTCGTTACTACACTACCTTCACTAAGGTAGATGGATCTAGTAGGTCTGGTATTGAGTTTAAGGTAGGGAGTATCAGTGGTAAGAGTCTGTCTGAAGTTATGTTTTTTTTTTTTCCTGGTTAGCATGGGGGGTGCTATAGTGTTGTTTAGGGTCGGGTTGATTTTAGTGTCTAAGGTGAAGGCTATGAGGGAGTGGTCAGTCCATACCTGTGGGCTGATAGTGGTAATGGTGATATTACAGTTATAATCAGCCACCCAGTCAAGGGTTCTACCCTTGTCATGGGTGGGTTGAGTTACTTTTTGGGAGAAGCCGAACTCTGTGAGGACATTGGCAATGGACGAAGCGTATGCATCTTTAGGATCATTGTAACCCAGGTTCATATCTCCTAGTAAAAGTGCCTGAGATGCATTTTTTAGGTTATCCGAGAGGATCACGGAAAGGTCCTCCTCAAAGGAACCAATGGAGCCAGGAGGCCTGTAAAGTGATGGTTTGGGAGTCTGAGATGGGCAGCTTGACTGTAAGGGATTCACAAGAGTTAACATGCAGTGGAGCAGCTAATCTCATTGCAAGGCTGGATTTAGCTATGTTTGCTACCCCCCCACCATGGGTGTCAGCTCTTTCTTCTCTAAGGATAGTATAGTTAGCTGGCACAGCAATCATCAAGGCTGGGCCTGCTGCCTGATGCAGCAAGGATTTGGTGATGGCTAAGAAGTCATAATTTTCTATTTCCATCATGTCAGCAATTTCTATAGCGTGATAGTGCTACTAGTGATCTTGCGTTGATAAGTGCTCATTTGAGCGGATGGGCAGGTAGAGCTGATGTTATGGTAGGCATGGCCTTACTATGACGGTGAGCCGTTGTGGTTTTATATTTATTGGGTTTAGATATTTTCGGATTCATCTTGGGTGTAGCACTAAAGTTGGTAGCGTTCATCTTTTATGGGGTGATATCAAGTTCTTTACTAGGATGGGTCAGAATAGTAGAGTGGCTGGCTAGAGGTTCAAATAATTTGGATAGCCTCGAGCATAGTTTGAGGCTCCTATGCGTGAGGTCGCACAGGACTTATTTCTAGGGGGTTGGGTAAGACATTGGACTGGGGCGGTTTTGTCAAAGTACAGGAATGACTAGTCATGATATTCTGTGACATATTTTGGATTGTCAGACTGGCAATGATCATGAAAGCCGTTAGGTAAAGGGTGGTGGCATACATTATGTACTGTGGTATTCAGATGCAGTGGTACCAGTCGGTGTGCCACTCAGTATATAAATCAAGGTGGGCAAATGCGAGGTGCAATGGCTTGTTTGTAGATCGGGGTAGGCTAGTCTGACATGGGCAGGCAAGTACACATCACAGTAGGCTAGTCCATGGACCAGAATGGGCTATTCAGTGAGCTAGGTCGTAGTTACAATAGTCACAATAGGCAATAAATCAGCCTAGTCTGACATAGGCAGGCAAGTACACAATACAGTAGGCTAGTCCGTAAGTCAAGATAGGTTAGTTTGGCGTGCAATAGGCTAGTTTGTGGACACAATTGGCATGATAGTCATAGTGACTAATAAATCAGGGGTCTGGGGGATAGTGAGTCTAGTGTAGTCACCAAAGTAGTATGGTCTGGTATTAACGTGGCAAGGTGGCAAGCCTAGTGTGACGGTACAGTAGACTGGTGCTGCATGGGAAGTTTTTATCTAGTGCAATTCAAGAAGGGGGCAGGCCTAATGATTATAGCGGAATAGGCTATTTCAGCTTTAGCGCTCGCCTGGCAGAATGTGCAGTGCAGATGCAGTTCTGGGTTTAACAAGATAGGCTAGATTGACGTTAGCTGTAGCAGCGTTGGCTTCGATACGTACAATGTCTTGAGATAATCTGACATTTGGAGGTGTCAGTTATTCCAACACAACCATCGTGAGTGGTCGTAACCTAGTCTAAACATATTATACAAATCATAAATGGTACAGTGAAGTAGGAGATAGGTCTGCGTAATAGACGGCATGCTAATCGCATGCAGGTAGAAAGTAGTGCTAGTTCTAACAGGGTTAAATGGTTAACTCAGAGTTTTAGACACTAACATTTCTTTCAGCATCGAAGTAGTGTCAGTACTTTTAACAGTTGCGCACAGCTCATTTAAATAAGGTGATGGAGTTTCATAGATACATTGGTGCAGAAAGACATAGGCGGGGGGAGTTGGGCTGGCAGACACGTCATATCGCATCTGATACAGTTAGTATCGGTTGATGTGGGTATGCTACCGCAATCAATAGATAGGACGACTAAGTCCGTTTCACAGTTCGGGTAGCAGTTTAGTTAAATGTATTTGAAGAACAGGGATGTCAATTTCAATCAATAATGACTTACAATAATACATCTTGTGAGAAAGGCATAGTATCAAGACAGACACAGACTCAAATATGTTAGTTTCAAAACCTTTATTTAGTAAGGTTCCTGGGGTGGTGTAATGCCTAACTGGCCCTTGCTCCAAAGGATTGATGCCCTTAACTGAAGTTTCTAAGGACTGTCAATGTCTGAAAGTCCAAAACAATAATCTGCCTGTGTCTAAACCTATGCTTGCCCTACTCTTTGCAAAAATGTATTAGGAAGTCTTTAAGAAGGAAATAAATAGTGGTTAAAAGAAAAGGAAATGTAAACCAAAGCTGCTTTCAGATAGTCTTACCAATAGGTGTAGTTCTGTCAGTGCAAGATATGATAGGTTGATATGATAGGTTATTTATAACATGCTTAATACCCAGAGGTTTCTTAGAGCAGACCCGGGGATCGAACCTGTGGTGCTCCGTGTTGTCTTGCTTCCAAGGTGAGCACGTTGCCGCTGAGCTATCCTCTCAGGACATAGCCCTTAGAATCTTCCACGCAGGGCTGTTGCAGCAAATCAAAAAAGTTAAAAATATTCTTGGGTCTCTTGGGGTTCCCGTCCCCAAGCTCGAATTCTTCCAGTTCCAAATAAATAAAACACACAGTTCTACTCAGGCCTCTCAGTGTTCCCTTCCCCAAGTGTAGGCCTCCCTTACACAGTTCAACAATGTATCTTGCACAACTCTTGTTAGGCCTCCAAGGATTCCCTTCCCCAAGCTTAGGCAGCTTCCGTCTTTTAACAAACAAATAAACAAAGTTCTTCTGGTGAGGATGCACCTTTTGTTTCTTACACAATTCTTCTTAGGCCTCTCAGGGTTCCCTTCCCAAGCTTAGGCCCCTTTCGTCTTTGAAAAAACAAAGTTCTCCTAGTCAGGATGTACCTTTCACTGTACAGTTCTTACAAGGGAAAATAGCAGAGACTTTCAAGAACGCTATGCTCTTTGCTCCTCCCGAGCGTGACCACTCTGACCTTTAACCCCTCTCCTTATTCCTTGCTCTTCCATTTTAACCTTTCACCTTCAGGTGCTTACTGCACCCCTTCCTGCTCTCCTTTGTTTCCTTTGCTTTATCATGCACACTTGCACCTTCCTTTGTTTTATTTTCTCTGTATGGTGCCTCTGGCGCTCATTCCTGTTTACAGCATGCACACTTTCTTTCCAACCTTCCCTTTTGAGTGCTTCCTGCACCCCTTCTTGCTTTCCTTTGTTTCCTTTATTTCACTTTGCACACTTGCACCCTTTTCTTCACTGTGCACACTTGCACCTTCCTTTGGTTTGTTGTCTTCATACCGTGCCTCCTGCACACTTTGCTTTCTTTATCGTGTGCCGTTGCACCTGTCTGCTTGTTTCTCCTGCCTCTTTCACACTTCACATGCCTTTACTCTGCTTTAGTTGATTTCAGCGCTGCTAGCGCCCTTTTGTTCTTTCTGTTTTCCCTATTCCCATTATTTCTTGCACTTTCTGTAGTTGCTATGCTTTCTCTCTCTTACCGTTCCGTGCTGCTTCGCAAACTGTGCCTTTCCCCCGCTCCAGTCAAATGCATGCTCCTGAGTTACACTCTCTGACCTTCACGAACCTCACAGGGCAGCGTCGTGTTGACAGGCAGTCTCCCTCTGGATACGCAGGGTTGAGGTCAAGGTCTCACCACCTGCCCCTCAGACACTCCTGGGACATGGCACAGGTTCCAAGGGAACAAGCACTTCACTGAACATCACCAGCCGGATGCAGGCTGCTTCACTGCGGGTCCTTGGAGGCATGGCTCCTTAGCCACGCTGCAGTCCCTCACAAACACCGGGCCAGCGTCTCAATACGCCACTCTCCTCCAGGTTTCAGCTCCTGCTGCTCTCTGCTCCGTGGCTTCTCTGGTCCGGACAGCATCCCAGCTCGCTTGCTGCTTCTGGTAGAACTCAACCTCTTATAGTGTAGCGAAGAGTCGAGTGGAGTCAGATGTGCACAGTTGGGATAAAGTGCCTGACCTTGCCTAACTCTATTAGTGAGACAGCCTAGCGGTAGGTTGTTGTAGTAGTAGTAGGCCCTGTCTTGTTTCCTAATGCTTTTCCTATGGGTAATCCTCATTGGTCTTAGTTGCATCTAACTCGTCTCAGAGTTTGTTGGAAATGGGGGGGGGAGTGATGGGACAAGAGCAATGAGGGTTCTTGCAGGGCGAAGGGTAATAAGATAGTTGATATTGGGGACAAAGGAAACACCCAACTTGATTTTTATATGTCCAAGACAATTCCCTTTTTCCCCATTTCATCTTTCTTTACTGGTGATTTGTAATAGTTGTACTGATATCGATATGTTTTTTGACTTGGGAATCCAAAAGCGATGGCCTCCCACCTCCCCTGGCCTCTTGAATAGATGAACTTCAGGGCCTCCCTGGAAGAATACCCTGAGGTTTCGCACAATCTACAGATGCAGAGGCTTTCCCACAAAGGGTCCCAACAAGGCTGCCTATACAAAAGCACAAAGATAAGAACAAGTGTTAAGCCAGTTGATGGGGTGGTAAAAAGTGGAACATATACCAAGGACAAAACAAACAGAAAAACTGTATATATATTACAGGGTCAGCAATAGTCACCCTGCTGTTATGGTTTAGTTGGCTTTCCCATAGAAAGATCAGTGTTTGAGAAGCTTGTAATGCTGATGCTTTTTTATGAATCCACACAAAACTTTGCAAAAGAAATATAGACCTCACTATTATAAATGCCATATCATGCCTGAATTTTTGGGGAATGTTTGATGAGTTTTCGTCAAGGCGGGGCAAAATTTTGTGAGGGCTCAAAACCTTTAAAATCCTGATAGACATAAATGGAAAGAAATGTTGCTTGTGGCTACAGCCGAAACTGCTGCACTGATTTGGTGTTAAACCACCCAGTAGATTTATTTTTAAATGCCCAAAATGTAGTTGAAAGAAAAGTGTGATATCTCGGTTCGGTCCACAGACTCGCTTGCTAATTTGGTGCCAACGGATGCCAAAAGCCAATGAGGGAGCAGCATAACATTCACAGTCATCGTACGCAAACGTTGATTGGTCAATTAAAAACTTGAGGTGCGTCAAAACCTTTGAAATTGATGCCATGTTGGATTTGTGATGCCATCTTTGATGTCCTGAGTGTTGGTCTTAGCAGTTCATTTAGGTGTCATGAGTTATGGTTGCATAGCTTACCATAACTGGCGAATTTCTTTGGTCAGCGTACTTTTAACAATGTTTATTCACTGAATTTCACAGGTTTTTTTAGAGCAATTTAAGCATGATGTCCCTTTGTCAACGTTTCCTCATTGAATTTCAAAGGTTTTTATTGGAGCAACCTCACCATAACGTCTCTTTAACAATGTTTTTCTCTGAATTTGATAGGTTTTATCAGGGCAACTTAACCATAACGTCACCTTGACAAAGCTTTTTCAGTGAATCGCCCCCCTATAGTTACAGTGTTAGCACTGAGTGATAAGAAATCCGAAAATTATATTGCTAATAGTTTTTGACTTGTATGACAGATTTGGATGACATTTTCCAAACAAAAAGATTGTCGCCAACGACTGGAAGTTTGGGAAAGATATGTTAAACAATGAAAAAGTTATTAAGAAAATAAACAAATGCTGTTTTAGGCCTACTCCCATTTCCAATAGAGAAAAAGTCAAAATTTGGTAAAGCCGAAGCACAAAAGACTGCTGGGCGGATTTAGATCAAATACGAATCCACTTGGGTATAAACTGTGACTTAATTTCTGGGACAGGTTTGGGGTAAATCTGTCTAGTAGTTTGAAATTATTTGATGGGGAAGAGGGTGCCCCCACATAGCTTTATCTCCCATGGTGCTTCGCTGCAGAAATGAAAACCCACCTATAGTCTTTTTGTGGTTTAATACAAAAATAAAAAGTGTTCAAAAAGCAATTTGAAGGAGGAAAATGAGGAAATTACATCAGGCTAGAGATGGGGAGGGGAAACGAGGATACTATGTAAAATTGGAAAGTTGGGGGTGGTCCAAGAATATGATATATGATATGATATGATATTTTATTTGTATCACGCTCATACGTATGTGTTTCAGAGTGCGACGTGGCAAGGGAGGGGAACAAGGGAGGGAAAACAACAATCTTACTAGGCCCAGTTACATTGAGAATGTGCAAGTACAGGGGAGAGGGAAGGGGTAAGTGCAAATGAGAGGTGAGAACTGTAAAGTGCTGAGCAAGGGATAAAAACAACAACTGGTAGAGCAGCCAGCATGGTGGTAAGAGCAAGGTTTAAAACGCAGGCAAGGGGTGTCTGATAAGTGTAAGGTAAGGGGCTGTAGGAATACAGATACGGACCACAGTGCAAGGGTTGCCAGGAGGCAGTGTGGGTGTGTGGCTGGGTGGACAGAGACCTGGGCCAGAAATCAGAGGAGCCAGTTACAGTTTGAACTATCAGGGGAATAACATGGGAATCTCACGAGATTCCCATGGCTACAATGGAACACGTGCTCAGGAAAAAAAAATATGTCACATGAACCAAAGAGTGAAATGGAAGAGGGTCAAGGAGGGAAAAAGCAGCTCAAGGGGAGTGAGAACACCATGGAAAGAGCAGGGGGGCACTTGGTGAATGCCTGAGAGGAGTGGGAAGAGTTTTTGATTTTCAAAAATTTTGGGATTATCAGGAGAATACTGGGGTAATACATAGGTTGCGCGAAAATGCTCAGTTGCTGAAAAGCATCTATCGGCTGATTGTCATTGCGCAATTGTGGGGAGATATAGTTTCCACCACACTATTGAGATATTCAACCACAGATCTGTTATAACTGTAAATCGGTACAGTAATTTTCCATCATGAGTGGACATAACAGGAAGTTTAATCCGTAGAAGAAGAGCTGTGCTGGAAATATGTGTCGTGTGAAACCAATCCACCAATTCTACTCATATAAAAAGTGTGATTGTATAAATTGTTTAGTCTTTAATACATGGTAGTTCATTGCCGCTGTATGTGTAGTTTGTCGTCATTATATGGGGAGTATCGGGGGAATCCCATGGGAATTAGGAGAGAGTGATCAAAAAGGAAATGTTACACCTACAGTGATCATATCTACTAGGCAGGGTGTAATGTTTTTTTTTGCCACTGGCCATGGACAGTGGGCCCCAGAGAAACGTATTGGTGCAAAATGTACTGGCCGTAGCCACTGGCCATGGCTGAAGGCTAGTGGCCACCATAGAAACGTATTGGTGCAACAAGTACAGTGGCCAAGGACGAAGGCTGTGGGCACTGACCATTGCTGAAGGTCATGCCTAGTAGGCCCCAAAAAACATTATTTCACAGATACAGTGGTCAAGGCCGAAAGCCATGGCCACTGGCCATGGCCAAACGCCAAGGCTAGTGGGTGCAAAAGAAACTATAGTATAACAAAATCCTTGAAATTCCATAAACAAACTTTAGTTAATGGAAGTTAAGGTGATCCGATTTAATGTGAAAAAAACAGAACAACAAACCTTTGAAATTCAGTGAAGAAACCTTTGTTAAGAGAGTTAAGGTGAGTAGATTTAGTGCAATAAAACCCTAGAAATACAGCACTTGCATTTAAAGCAAGTCCACCGTAACTTTCCGCCCCTTGTTGCCGACCATATGACCACAGTGATGACATTGCAGATGTCATCACTGGTGACATCCCTAACTACATCATACAGGGCATCACTTATGGCCACACTAAAGGCATCATAGACAACATAATTGAGGAGATCAATAATTACATCATATATGACATAACTGATTATATACATTTGAATATTTGTATTTCCCATTTTTGATGCATATTTTAATTTATTGCACTTAACAATAACAACATGACATCAAACAATAGTCATACACAACTATCATATGATTATGCGTAGAGCATTCATTTGTAGCACCTGTCAATTTATTACATTTTTAACGTTATACACATGGTTTAAATGTCATATTAGTAAGCTATTACAATAGTTTATTGGAGGAAAAGTACCTGATCCAGCTAAATCTATTTCAGGTATTTGAAAGATAATAAAATAAGTAGATGTAGTAGTAAAAACAAAAATAAGAAGACTAGAGAGTAGAACCATGTTTAATAGAAAGTGTTATAAAAATAGAAAATGTTCACACTTAAATGTACAATTCTCTTTACCGTAATAACATTACATGAACACATTTTTTATAGATGGCACGTTTTACAAAAAATAATATCATATAAAAGAAAGTATGTGCATGTGTTCAATGAGATATTATACAATCTACGCATTCAAAGTTTGGTTAATATACAAACAAATCTGTTACTTATACTACATAATTAAAAAACATACATGGTATGTAACAAATCAGAATTGTCATATTTCAAAATATAAAAAATCAAACCAGTGATATCAGTGATGTCATGCATGATGTATTTAGGGATGTCACCAGTGGTGTCATCAAAGATATCATCATTGTGGTCATACACTGCGCCATCAGGGGCACAAACTTAAGGTAGATTTGCTTTCAAATGCGAGTGTAGAATTTCAAGGATTTGTTGCATTAAATCTGATCACTTTACCTCTCTCTTAAAAAGTTTTTTTTGTTCACTGAATATCTATATGTATAGATATGAAGAAAGTAAATGTGCAGCAAAAAGCCCCACACACATGCACTATGCACTCCACCATCAATCCACACAAAAAAGGCAAATCGAATCCATAGGGTGGTACACTGGGTACTTTAATAAATGCCCTGAGCCCAGGGTACCAAAAAGAAATACTTGCATAACGCGTTTCATTACACACACGTAGCTTGTTCACAAACAATAAAATAGGGAAATTGTCCGTCTTCATATCATCTCTATGGTTCATTACAAGAAAGGACAGTCCTTTCTGAGTGTTAGTGTCACACCAACTCAAATCATTTCATTAACTGTCCTTTTGACCTATGTTCATTTGGCCATATGTAAACTTGATTTTAAACAAAAATATGTTATAATAACACAAGATTAAAGAATGAGAGGAGTAAGCCACAGACATTACTGATATGTATCACAACTTCAACGGATAGATCCAGACTTTTTTACAAATATTACACGTTTTGCTCAATAAACAATAGGTGTATATATGTTGTTCTCACTACTCCCCCAAATATATACACAAAAGGGGTGAGGTCATGATCCACATAATGAGATAAGACCAGCATTATTACACACACATTCAGTTATTAATTCTTAATATAAATATACTATTATAGTACATAAATACTCCATTTATCCCTCACAGTATATATATTTAGTTAAGTTGCACTAATAAAAACCTATGAAATTCAGTGACAAAACTTTGTTAAAGGGATGTTATGATTACAAGTAAAATTGAAAACCCCCAGAAATTCGACTGTTTTGGTAAGCTAAGCAACCATAACTCACACCATCACTTTGCACTGCTAAGACTAACACCCAGGACATCAGAGATGGCATCACAAATGTCATTGTTGACATCACTAATGACATCACATATGAAATACATTTTGATGGAAAGTCCCTTTGTTAGGGTGAATTCTCATAAATGGCTGATTTCTCTTACCTAATGAGTCCCTCAGCAGCTTTGCTGGATTTCTAGGGTTTATTTGTTTTTCACCTGGTAAGAGTGTGAGCCTTTTCCCACTCTTACCTGTAGTTTGCTGTGTGTGTTTTCACTTTTTGTGGGATCTTGGGCACTGGCGCCTCACCTACTCCATGGCCTCATATTTTTCATGTGTGTTACACAGCACCTTCAGTGCAATGACACAGGGTAGTCTTTGAGACTTCCCCCTGACTCCATTTTCTGGGGCTGACTACTGTACCCCAGAAAAGGTAAAGTTACCATTAACTTTATTTTAGTCACTTTAAACCACAGACCCAGTACATCCCATCTTACATGGAGTATTGGAAAGGGATAATTCTTATCCCTTTTTGTCTGTGTCTCTTGGAGCATTGTTTCACTCCCTTTACATCAAGACTTGGCAGTGGCAGAAGTAACTACCCTAACCTTTCTACCACGGTTATCTTATATATCCACGGTATTGTTTTAGGCTATTATATTAGCCTCGAACATAAACCCGCTTGACCAAATACATTTTATTTTGGCTCCGGCTGGGTTTATCCGCCATTTCTTTTTGTTAAAGTCTTTCTCGTGTTTTACTCTGCGCGCCAAACCAGGGATGATTCCTTTGTTCGCCGTCTTTTTGCAGGCTTCTGCACAGAAGCCCTCCTTAAGGCGCCTGAAAGTCTGGGTAGGCAGGATGTGAGGGAGGGATCTTCAGACACCTGCCATGTGTTCCCTTGGTAACCCAAGTCGCACTCCTTTTTGATTGGCTGAGGGGACTGTCCTTGCCAGGACAGCCACCCTGCTGTGTGATTGACAGCCAGGCCGTATGAATGGGGGAAAACTGCATACAAAGCAGGTCTCTGGGACTGGAAAGGCAGAGTCGCCACTGGAACGAAAGAATCAACTAGCAGCTGATGGAAGAGGACACCTACAACGACTGAACCGCCCGTTGAAGCCCTGTTGCAGGTCTGAATCTTCAGAATCCGACGACAGAGAAGATCCTCCAGGAAACGTCTTCCCTTGAGCTGGTGGACCAACCAATTTGCCCAAACTGCAAGCCAGGATCCCTCCTCCGGTCGAATTTGCTGTACAGAGCTACAGTGGGCCGGATAGCCAGGAAGGTCGGACCCTGCTTGGGTTTTAAGGAGCGCACCTTTTATTTGTTGCTTTGCTCTGCTGCTGATTTCTTCCCTGGGTAGTGCAGGACTCGCCAGTCTTCCTACTTCTTGTCAGTCCAACAGTCGCTTCAGGAACCGTGAGCCAGCAGGAGCTACCAGGAAATGTCTGTCTCAGCTACAGCTTTCTCTCCGTTTTAAGGTACTGTGCAAATCCGGTTGTTCGTTTCATTCAGCCCTGGTGAAAGTGCTTGAAATCTTTCTCCAATCCGAGGGCTTGTCCTTCTCTTCTCTTTGAACTAACTTTTCTGTCAAACAACCTCGTCCGGAATCCGTGACACAAACTTTACTGCGCATTACCCTGAACTGTGTGATCTTGAGCAAAATACTTTTGACCCATTGACTTTGGCCCTAAGCCTTTTTCACCTGATTCGATCACTGTAGTTCCTCTTGTTCAAGTGCCCTGAGTATTTACCTGTTGGTGTGATTTCATTTCTATTAACTTTGTCTTTCCCTCCCTTTTAAATTGCTGGAGTGCCATTTTGTTCCCACTTCATTTTGTGAGCTTAACTTGTCTGGAATTTAAGGGAAGTGGTGTGGTGTATTAAGAGTGTGATTTTTAGACTGCTTATAAGAATGTAATGTTATACAACTAAAGAGTGAAATAAATGTATATTCTTTTACTTGAAAACCTAGAGTCAGTGTTTTCCTGAATCATAGTAATTGCTGTCCTTTGTGTAACTATCTTATACTGCTCACTTACTCCTGAGATAAGTCTGGCTGCTCAGCCATCGCTACCACTTTACTGTGTAGTACAGGCTTGTACCAAAGGTGAATTTGTACTGTCACTTGTAGTCTTAATTGTGTGTGGTGTTCCCAAAGGGTACTGCATATAATTCTGCTTAACACCTTTAAGGGGTTGTGTTTACAATGTTGGTAGCAAGATGTCAGGGGTGATCGGGAGACCTTTCATTGACTATTTAATGTATTAAAAATGTTACTCATCTAAACAAAATGTTATATTGAAGTGATGTAGTGATACACGAACCTACCTAATAATACATACACATAGGCAATGGCTGCAGCATGCACCATAGAAGTACACCATTTAATCTGATAATATTGGCCAGTTAAATAATAAATGCAACCCTATCAGAATTATGACTAGTGTTAAACTTGGAATTAATAGGTAACAATAGTAGACTTAATACACACTTGTGTTAGTACAAACAATGCATATGAAAAGTTACAATACAAAGGAATCTTAGGCACACACAGGTAAACTCAAGTGAAGTAGAAAGAAAGAACATCACTAGAAAATGATGATAAGATTAGAGTTCATTATTATGTATATGAACATCAATTCTGTGTTTGAGGTGTATTTATTCCCCTATGTATGTGTACCATTAGCAGAGGGCATACCGCAAACAAAATACCTTAACAACATAGGACGAGGTTAACTTCTAGATGTAAAGCACCTTTTCAATTATACAATTCTTAATGTCATTGAAGAAAAACAACAGGCCTAGACATGTCAGTGAACAAAGCATGTGGCCCCCATATGTGATGTCATCAGTGATGTCATCAATGACATTTATGATGTCATCTTTGATGTCCTGGGTGTTAGTCTTAGCAGGGCACGGTGGTGGCACGAGTAATGGTTGCTTATCCTACCATAACATCCTCCACACTCCTGTTGGTGGTCACATCCACAAGACCACGAGGATCCTTGGGAGCCTGTGGCAACATCGGCAGGTGAGGAGCAGCTTGCCCCACTGTGCACTCAGCGCTTTGTAATTTTAACTTTTAATAATTTCACACTGCATCTGCAGTGCGCTGCAGCTGGTCTGTCTCCTCTATCCCCTTGTTCATTGCCCATGAGAGGCAGGCAGTGTGTGGGGTGCCCAGTCTCCCAATCTCAGCATATTCCAGTGGGGCTTGAAGAATGCTGGAGCCATAAACACCCTTTAATATGGCTGCCGCCATCAGCACCTGAAGAGTGCCTCTTCCGCCCACCCTACTGCCTCCTTATTGGGCCCATTCTTCTTTCATCTGGCCAATCCAGGAGCCATCAGGCGATGAGCCAGCCCCAGCCAAGGCCCACACCAAGGCCCCTCTGTGGACCTGTCCAGAGCTAGAGGCAGCCCCTATCCATGCCGCCGCTCCTGCAACTTTTTCCCCTGTCCAAGCAGCTCTATGAACAAACTCACTTTTACCCCTGCATTTCAGGACCATGAAACATTTGCTTCTACATTGCACCAGTAAGCACCCCGTTTCACCCTGTCCTGGATTCAACCACCTACCTGGTTGCCTGCTGAACTTTACTTCTCTTCCCCTCTAGCCTAACCTGTATTGTAAGGAACTCATGATAGCATCAGTAAAGACAGGCACAAGTGATCACAGTTCAAGGGTGTTTATTAAACTGTATAGGTAGGTTGGAGAAATGCCTAATCTAAACCTAAATCTAAAATGGGAGCAAGCTACGACCATCAAATAATAATAAGGCAGTCCTTGTGGCGTCTTGTCTAATAAAAGGGCCTATACTAAAAAAAATAACTATTGCCAATCCTTACAACTAAATACAAAAAGAGTGTGGGATAAGGTTCATAAGAAAGAAAGAATTGTGCACAACATGATAAGTCAGGAGGTGGTAGCCGGCGTCTCCCCTCCCCATGGTTTGAGCATGGGACAAGGCAAGACTCCTAGGCACAGCACACGCTCAAGCTTTCGCAGCACAAGATGATAGTTCCATTCTCAGGTATCAGGATCTTGAATGGTTAAGTCTCTTTTACATAAAAAAGTTTCTTGTCTTAGAGGACCTGATGTGTTCAAAATAACCAAACAAAAGTTCCTTTCCATAGGTACGTTGGGTGATGACTTTTCACCCCTGGATCTCCCTCTTCTGGGTTCAGACCCTTCTCGAATGTTAGCCTCCCTCTGTCGGGTTCACTATGGCTTTTATTCACAAGCTTTCATCTATTTTGTTCACAAGTCTTCGGGTGATGGCTTTTCACCCCAGAATCCCCCTCTTCCCGGCTCAGAACTTTCTCGAATGTTAGCCTTCCTCCATCGGGTTCACTACAGCTCTTATTCGAAATATTTCACTTATTGTATTCACAGACCTTTGGGTGCTGGCTTTTCACCCTTGGATCCCCCTCTTCTTGGCTCAGACCCTTCTCAAATGTTAGCCTCCCTCTGTCAGGTTCACTATGGCTTTATCCTAAACAATTTCACCTGTTGCATTTAAAGTCTTAATGTCCTTCTAGACAATCAACTGTGGACATCCCTTCGTCAGGTTCACTCTTGTCAACACAATGTTCTTTGGGGTATCATGCTTCGCCCTGTTCTGCGGGCATCCCTGTGTCTGGTTCACGTTTGCCAGCCCCAGAGTTCCTTCTACTTCCTCACTATGCATGGTTCTCTTCCTTTCGTTTTCCAATTACTTGTCGGTCAAACACTTTTGACTGTACAAGGGGGTTTTGCTAGACCCCTGTATGACCACTTTGACGCTTTGCTTGCAGCTCTCCTAAGGCCGTCTCAAATCGGTAGTTTCGACAATAGGGGAATGTACCAGAGTCTCTCAAGTGAGCACCCACGTGGTGCCGGACCCCTCGGCAGCTGCTTTTCCCCTGAGGTATTAACAGTTCTTTGATTTTCCCTTAATTTTCCATTCGCAACTTTCATTCCACACAGTTCGGTTTCTTATCAGTTCTTCTTTTGACTCACCGGCTGAGATGAACCGTTTGGCTTTTCTTGTCTTTGGAGTCAAGGACGGCACCACAGTAGCAAGCATCTCTCCCTGTCCTGGTTATGAGTTTAGAAGGGCTCCATATACCGTAGACATCTGCTGCAACATACACTGGCTATTTTTTGCGGTCTTATAATTCCCTTTACAGAAGCTTCATGGGTCTGGCGCGAAAAGGGCAAGGCTGCTTCTCTCCTTGTCACCCCTTCTGTTCTCGCCGTCTTCCTCCTCCTCTTGAACTGCCACCCTGGGATAGCTATAGCCCTGTGCGGTCTGCCATGCTTGTAGTGGGCTCTCGTGCTCCACCTTTTATCCCTGTGGGGAAAGGAAAGGGCCGTCAGGTCTAGGTTGTTGTTATTATTAATTGCCTGACTCAGCCTGACTCTTGTGGTGGGACATGTCAGTTAAACGGATCTGTTGTTAGTCCATTGTTTTTCACGGTATCAGAAAGTGTTTGTGTTGGAAAAGGGGGGGTTAGAGGTTCTAAATATCCTGAGCAGGATGGAGAAAAAGTGTCATAAGAAAGTATATCTCTCATCCTAGAGTTTGAGGTGAGCTTGGAAGGGTGGGTTTTGTAGGGTTTGTGAAATGAGCAGGAGGGATTGTGGGAACTATAGTTTTCTCACAGTCGACTGGGAGTTCAGAAAATTATAATCAATGGGACGGGGAGAAGAATGACTGGGAGTACGCTGGTAGGTAACCGAAAAATAGGGATGTTACCCACGGTAACGTTGTTCAGGTTCCTAATTGGTTTAACAGAAAAAGGAGGGGCTGTTGGATTTTGAAAGGGAGAATAACTGTGGGTTAAGGGGTTTATTTTGGAATAGCCTTTAAAGGCCTCAAGGACTTCATCCTCCTCCCTGGTATAATACTGCGTCTCAGCTGGGGCATTTCCCCGAGCATAACCCCGGGTTCCCTTACCGAGGTCATCCTTCCTCACTCGTCCGCCCCCATGGTTGGGATCCGAGAGTGTCAGCCCTTCCCTGGCCACCTGAATAAGGGATTTTCGAGGTCTGTGTGGGAGAATACCCTCAGGTTTCTCAGAGTACCTTCCTGCCCCTTGATATTTCTATCTGTACTGTATTTAGTGCTTTTTGGCAAATTCAAACTTAGGTGTGCTTTCATATCTTTGCATCCTCCATTTTGTACTGTATTTGTGCTTTTTGCCAAATTTGAAATTAGGTATGCTTTTAAATGTGTGCACTGATTGTCCATTGCACACCTCCTCCTTCTGTGCCTGTCATGCTGCTAGGCCACTTTGTTAAGTTCCAGGTCACTGTGCAGCTCCCCTGCTTATATCACTCTCTCTCCACCAATACTCCCATGACACTCTCTATTTCTCCTATCTAATCTGCAATTCTATCACCTATCCTACCTCTCGACACAAGGGGCTTCATCACGAGTTGGGCGGTAATGCCGGCGCTATTAGCGCCGGCGCTAATAGTCCTACCGCCAAACCCCCCCGTGCTATTCGCGCCGGATCACGGGTTTGGCAGAAGGGTTATTGCCCATTCCCCATTGGGCCCATTCGGGAATTCCTCATTCCCCATTGGGCCCTATGGGGAAAATTCGCACTATTACTGCTGGCTGATTTCGCGCCGGCGGTAATCGCGCCAAAAATCGGCCATTTTTCCGCAGATTTCCCCCCAGCTCAGAGCTGGGGGAAAATCCGCCAAAGCCATGATCTGGCGGACCCTTAAATGCAGCGGTAATAGCGCTACCGCTGCATTTAAGGGTTACCGCCAGACTCATGATGAGGCCCAAAGTCGGAAGGAAAAAAGCAGAAGAAAGCTCTCCTGGTCTATAATCCAGGCCTACCTATTGCTGACGCCGACATGAATGCCACTTCCAGCAAGACTATTATGGACATCCTCTTCACTGCCCCCTCTCCTGACCTATGAATCCCCATCTGGTCTCCACTCTTCCCCTTTCTCCTCCTCACCCATTAATGGTGGCACTAGGTGGGAAGTACTCTTGGCATACTTCTCATCCTCTAGGCGTATCATTAATGTCTATCACAATGGCGCTATCATGGACCAAGGTTCTCAAGCTACTCTCCTTCTCGACCGACGCATGCCCTCTCTTAAAAACGTCCTCCCTTCTCCTTCTACTCCTTTTCCTCTCCTCTCGCCTCTCCACCACCACCGACGAGTGTACCACAACCCTGTACCCCCTCAGAAAACCTTCAAAGGTGGTAACCAGCTTCACTTAGCTACTCTGAACGCTTGCTCTGCTGTCAAGCCATGAGGGTTTTCTTCGACCAAGCATCAGCCACTCCATCTCCCATCGACTGTGGAGTCCCACAGGGGTCTTGCACCTCCCCCACTCTCTATAATCTCTTCACTCTACCCTTGTTCAACAACCTAGAAGAGTTCGGCATAGCATTTACCAACTATGCCGACGATACACAAGTTCTGCTCCCACTAACTGGTGACTATGAGCAAGATCTGGCCACCCTCCAGAAGACATATGCACTCATCCAGGCTTGGATGGCGGCTAATGGCCTCTGCCTCAATTCGGAAAAAACGGAAATCTTATTGACAGGCCCTAAAGAGTCCCTAAAAAAACTTGACAGCAGATACAGCACCTTTAGCATTGAGAATACTGTAATCACAGTCTCTGCTGCAGTAAAGACCCTAGGTGTATACCTTGATTCCACCCTGTCAATGGAAAGACAAGTCAATGCCAAAAAATGATCAATGCAGTAAAACCACATCTATCATCCAAAAACTGCCTCAACATTGCGAGAGCCAGTATTAGCGCAAGGTTGTACTACTGTAACGTCCTCCTCCTAGGTACATCAGCCAAAAACCTTAACAAATTGCAAATCATGAAAAATATTGTGCTCAGAGCTGCCCTAAGTATCCCTAAGACAAGACGCCCACTGGCTCCCAATTGAAGAATGCATACTGTTCAAAGTGCTAACCATCTCACACAGGTGCCTTCCTTCCCCCCCTGGCTTTCTAGTGGAACAAATTCATCAGAGGCCCTCGCTCAGACCAAAAAGAGACCAAAACACACACCAACTCACAGTCCCCACCTTCAGCAAAGCCAAAGCTGGCGGTACCAGCTTCCAAGTGCTAGCACCAAAATCTTGGAATGCCCTACTACCTAGACTTAGAAAGGAAATCTCTCTCATGGCATTCAGAAAAGCTCTAAAAACCAAGTTATTCAACTAAGACTGTTACCTTATTGTTGTCCCAATGTAACCATGGAACTTTCCTATTGCATTCTTTACGGTTAACTTTCTTATGTCAATCTTACTAACCTGTGCCAACTGTACCCAAGAGAATATTTTGTAACAGCGCCACGATGCCTCAGGGCCACTGTGGGCTTTATAAATGGAAAAAAATCAATAAACACGCCTCCAACATCTGTCTCTTTCTCAAAGACTTTGACCTAGACATTCTCGCTCTCACCAAGACATGGTTCAATGTCAGCTCTGTTACTTCTCTTGACATTCTCCTTCCTGAGGGCTACAAAATCCTCTCCAAACCCATGCCCAATAGGTCTGGAGGCGAAGTGGCCCTGATCTTCCCTGAGTGGGTCCCTGCCTCCATCATACCTACTCAATCCTACTCCTCCTTTGAATGCCTCGCCTTCAAGATTGGGGTCTCCCCTACTCTTTCTCTCACCCTTGCCACGATCTACAGGCCCCCAGGCCCTATCCCTTTCTTTCTCTCTAAATGGTGTGAGACAGGCATGATATCAAGAGAGACACAGACTCAAAAGTAACAGTTTGAGAACCTTTATTATCAAACTTTGTGGGGTTGGTGTAATGCCTACCTGGTCCTAACCCTAAGGGGATTGTTCCCTCAACTGATGCTTCAAAGGGCCGTCAATGTCCGTAAGACCAAAACCAAAGTTTGTCTATGTTCAAACCTAAACCAAATGTGATAGGGGGTCTTCTTATAGGGAAAATGGTGGTTAAAAAGGAAATGTAAACCACAACTGGCTTCAGGTAGTCTTACCACTAGGTGTAGTTCTGCCAATTCAAAATAGTTCAACTGAACCGGGTTGCCCTTGGAGCCTTCCAAGTAGGGGTTCCCTTCTCCAAGCTCGGACCGCTCTGGCTTCAAATAAAAAAAGGCACAGTTCTTTCTAGTATTCTCAGGGTTAAAGAAATTCACAGTTTCTTACTTTACAACTCAACTGAGTTCCATTCAGGCCTCCTAGGGTTCCCTTCCCCAGGTCTAGGCCTTTCCTGTAAAGTTCACAGTGTCATTGTGGGCCTCTCAGCGTTCCCTTCCCCAAGTTTAGGCCTTGCTTCAAAAAGTTTAACAATGTCTTTATTGGGCCTCTTAGGATTCCTTTCCAAAAGCCTAGGCCCCTCTTTATGAAGTTCAACAAACAAACAAAAGTTCCTCCTGTCAGGATGCACCCTTTTAACACATAGTTCTTTCCATGGGGCAGTGTCGCAGACTTTGAAAACACTGTGCTTTGGTTGTTCCCCTGCACGACCACCCTGGCTTCTGACCCCTCTCTTTATACTTTGTATCTTTATTTTGGCACCTTTCCCTCCTGTGCCCTTTACACTCTGGTGTTTCTTCCCGTTCACCTTTCTTTCCTTTTCCTGTGCACACCTGTACCCTCCTCTCAATTTACTGTCCCTCTTGCACACTCCACTTGTCTTTATCATGCCCCAGGCACACCTTGTTACTCTGTTCTTTTGGTTGTGCACCCTTGCACCTTCCTTTCTCTTTGTCATGCTTCTAGCACTTTCCTTTTACAGGCTTTGGGTCACTGGTACCCTCTTTCCTGTTTTGGGTCGCTGACACCTTTTTTCCCATACATTCTTTAAGGTTCACTTTCCCCTCATCTCTCTTAACTGCCGCGGCGCTAGCACATCTTTCTTCATGCTTTTTTTTCTCATGCTTTCCACGTTCTTAAAATTCACTCTTTTATTCTACTTTCTTTACTTTCATGCTGCTTACAAATATTTTCTGCTTCCACTCACTCTCCAGCCACGTGCACGCTCCATAGTTTCTTTCTTCACTTTCACAAAACTCACTGGAAGACGCAGCGCTGGCAAGCGGTCTCTTCGGGATACACTGGGTCGAGGTCAGGGTCTCAGCACCTGCCCCTCAACCACCCTTGGGACCAGCACACGTCCTACGGGAACAAGCATTTTTCAGGACTCGGCCAGCAAGTGCAGTTTGCCTCACTCTGACTCTCTGGAGACACAGCTCTCTAGCCATGCTGCAGCCCTCAAACACACCGGACCAGCGCCTCGGCACGCCGTTCTCCTCCGGACTCTCCAGACTTCTCCCACTGCAGCTGCCTGCTCCTTTGCTCTCCGGGTCCTGTCAGTAATTTCACCTTGCTCATACTCTTGGGCAGGACCCCACCTTTTATAGAGTGTAAAGAGTCATGTGGAGTCAGGTTTGACTAGTCAGAATAAAGTGCCTGACGTTGCCTGACTATGTTAGTGGGACAATTCAAAGGTGTTACATGGCAGGCCTTACTCTGTAATCCTATGTTATTTCTATGGGTAATCCCCATTGCTCTCAATTGCTTCTTCCTCATCCCAGTACTTATTAGAAATGGGGAGGGGGAAATGGAGTGTGATTGGAAATACCCCATTAAGGCTGAGGAAGAGTGGGTTGGTGTATAATTGGGAAAGGGGGAGTATCATGTCTCGCCCTTGCGTATCCTCCTCCAAAATCCCCTGTGACCCTCCACTCAGGTGTTTCGTCCCACACTTGCCCACACCCAGGGTTGGGATCCAAAAGCAATGGTCCTTCCCTGGCCCCCTGAATGGAAGATCCAACGGGGGTAGGTGGGAGATTACAGTCAGGTTTCTCATGATGGGGTGATCTTGCCTCCTGCCTTTCTACCTCTTCTTCCAAACTCCTCCTCCTTGGTGACATCAACATCCACCTCTATTCCCTTGAATCATCCACATCTCAATTATGTGTCCTCTGTGGCTCCCTCACTCTGCCTGTCACACCCTTGACACCCTAATTTCCGGTGACATCCCCATCTCTAATCCAGTCACAACCCCCCTCTCTTGGTCTGACCACTCTCGCCTCTCTTCCCACCTGGGTTCCCTTGGCCCTCTATCTGAGCCACCCCCAGCACTGCCAACCTCCTTCGCCGTCATCCGACCAATGAAGCAAGTGTCAGTCGCTGCTTTCGGCTCCACCTTCCTCCCCCCAACCCCTTCCTCAGAATCTTCCTCCAACTCTGTCCTTGCTAACCTGCATCTCTCCATCTCCGACACCCTTGATATCCTTGCCCCTTCCAGGAGGATCCGCCTAAAACCTGCCTCCAAGATCAACAACTGGTACAACTCCAATCTAGCTGCTCGGAAACGCAAGTGAAGAGTTGCTGAACGGAAGTGGCAGACCTTGGGACTACGATCTGACAAACTGGCCTGCCGCCTTCTCCAAAGACAATACTGCTTCTCTATCCATTCCAAGAATGGTGCTCACAACCAAGCCTGCATCTCCAAAGCCACTAATAGCAGAGCAGAACTTTTCAAAATCTGCAAGGAGCTCGCCAATCCAGCTGCAGTCTCCACCTCTCTTCTCTCTTCCCAGGCTCTCTGCACTGCCTTGGCCTCCCACTTCACTTCAAAAACTCAGGATATCCTGTCCTCACTCTCCTCCATTTCCATCTCTGCTTCCACGCCTACCCCCCTGCCTCCCTTGGCTACTCTCCTCCCTCCTGCGAATAGCACCGGACGAGGTCTCTAAAGTTGTCTGCTCTATGAAAGCCTCCTCCAAGCAGGTGTTCCCCTATTCCTGCAGAACCATTAAGGACAACATCTACTCACTCACAACGGCTCATGCTGACTTCTGTAAACACTCCTTTGCCACTAGCTCTTTCCCTCTATCCCTGAAGCACTCCCTTGCAAACCCTCTCTTAAAAAAGCTATCGAGTGGTACCTCCTGCCCAGCTAACTATCGCCCTATTTCCAATACTCCCTTTCTAGGTAAACTCTTAGAGAAGTTGGTCCTCCCCCCAACTAACCTCCACACTTATCTTCTTGGTTGCCTTCATGACCATCAATCTGGATTCCGGACATCCAGAGGCATGGAAACTGCTCTCCTAAATACCCATGAAACCACCCTCCCAATTGCAACTGGGTCTTTTCTCCTCCACCACCTCATTCTCTACCTGCAGAACCCCCCAGGGTTTTATTCTACTGCACTTCTTCAGCATCTATCTTGCCCCTCTCGCTCACCTGATTTCCTCCATCTTTCCCCATTGTAAGTGTTATTTAATGACATGCAGCTTTCCTTAAAATTTCCTCCTCTCTGATCCATGACTGCCTGTCCGCCATTCAGGCATGGTGTGCAGCTAATGTTCAATGCCTCAATGTCAGTAAGACTGAGATAATTCTGATTGGCACCCTGCGCCCTCTTTCCCACCCACCCTCTGGCTACTTCTTTGGGAGCTGTACCCCAACCATCTTGTGAGGCCAAAACCCTTGGGGCCATCTTCAATTCCTCTCCCTTTCATCGATCACATCCTGGACATTACTAAGAAGGTTCACTTCCTGCTCTACCTCCTTGGGGACATTCTTCCTTTCCTCACCTTCCCCAAGAAGCTCAATTGCTCCAGAGCTTAGGTCCTCTCCAAGCTTGACTGCTGCAACAGCCTCTTTCCCAATCTCCCGCTTTCCTCCCTACACCCCCTCCAGCTAATCCTGAATAGGGCAGCATGATTTATCTATGGCCTCAAGCCCAGGGACTGTATTTCTCCTGCCCTAAAATCTCTCCACTGGCTCCCTATGGCTGCAAGGATCAAATTCAAGACCCCATGCATCATCCACAAGGCCATCTTGGGCCTGGGACCTTACTATCTCTAACTCTTCTTCTCTGAATACTCCCCTGCTAGATCCCTATGCTCCTCTCACTCCAACTCTTTGACTGTCAAACACTTCTCTAAGCAGAGATTGGGGGCAGGGCTCTCTCAGACTTGAGCCTGATCTCCTCAAGTTCTGGAAACTGATCAAATCTCTACTCTTCCCTACTGTTTTCCCTCTTTCCCTTCCCTGCTAATCACTGGTGGCCTGATCCTCATGAATCTCACAGGATTTCAAGCGCTTCTTCTCAGTCGATACCAGCACCCCTCCCCACTACCCCACTGCACTGCGGTGGGGGCCCTGCTTGGCGGCTCTGCATTCCACCCATGGGAGCCACCTGCACTTGCACTTAGCCTGAGGTTATCCTCCCTGGCTCCCCTTAGCACTTCCCTCCCAGGCCCTTCACCAACAGTTGCCCTCTCCTCTGGTCCCCCTCTCCCTGCCTATCTCCTGCAACTAGCCTAACTGCACTTGCAGAGCCAAATGCCACATGGCCTAGTAGGACCATGACTGTATTTTACTGTTTTTGCCATTGTTATTTTTCCCTTGTCTCCTTCCCATTTAGCCTTTTCGTGCTTTGAAACACTATTCAGTTGTATAAAGTGCCTAACAAATGCTCAATAAAATAAAATAAAATAAATAAATGGCAAATTTCTAGTTTTTTTTAAATTTTACTTGAAACCATAATGTCCCTTTAACAAAGTCTTTAATGTCCCTTTAACAAAGTCTTTTCACAACTATAATGTCCCTTTAACAAAGTCTTTTCACTGAATTTCATAGATTTGTATAAGTGCAACTTAACTATAACATCCCTTTTACAAAGTGTTTTCACTGAATTTCATAGGTTTTACCAGTACACTTTAAAGAACTGCAATATTATGTTAAAACTATTATGTTAAAAATAGTGTTATTAAAACTGTTGAGGACATCATCATGTGACCGCACCCGTGCGGTGTGATTACGTGTCCGCGATTGGTGTCCGTCCTTCGCAGACATTTTGAAACTGCATTTGCAGATGATCTAGGAAGTTTCAAGTGAAAACTATGCCATTCTCCACCTCGTAGCAACATACTTAACACTTATATCAACTTTCTACAATGTATTTATTGTCGCCGTTGTTCGCAAATGTTTAATGACATCACTGACATCCCCGGACAGCGATGACCTGTGCTCAAGCCTGTGCGGCGTGATGACCTGTCCGTGAATGGGTCCGTGCTTTGTGGACATTTTGAAACTGTATTTTCAGCCGACCTAGGAAGTTTTAAGTTGAAAGTTTATCCTTCCAAAGCTGCTAGACCCATTCTTAGTTGATCTCTCAACTTTTACACGCGGTGTACTGATATGTTCGAGAATAAACAAAATGGGTGTGTCCTGAGGACGGTATGACTGTCTGTACTGTTCGGAAGCAAGTAGAAACTGTTCTAAGAACACATGAAGTGTCCTGGGATGTTCGTCAATAAACAAAGTGGGAGTGTTCTGAGGACGCTACCTCTGTCCGTTTTGTTCGCAAGCAAGCTGAAACTGTCCTAAGAACACTCGCGGTGTCCTGAAATGTTCGTAAATAAACGAAATGGGAGTGTCCTGAGGACGCTGTCCGTATTGTTCGCTGGCAAGTTGAAATTGTTCTAATAACACATGATGTGTCCTGGGATATTTGTAAATAAGCAAAATGGGGGTGTCCTGAGGACGGTATGCCTGTCCGTTTTGTTTGCAGGCAAGTTGAAACTGTTCTAAGAAGACCTGCAATGTCCTGAAATGTTTGGACGAAATGGGGGTGTCCTGCGGACGGTATGTCTGTCCGTTTCGTTCGAAGGCAAGTTGAAACTGTTCTAAGAATTCATCATGTGTCCTGGGATGTTCGTCAATAAACAAAATGGGGGTGTCCTGAGGATGGTGGATGTTCGTCAATAAACAAAATGGGGGTGTCCTGAGGACGGTATGACTGTTCGTACTGTTCGCAAGCAAGCTAAAACTGTTCTAAGAACACTCGCAGTGTCCTGAAATGTTCATAAATAAACGAAATGGGAGTGTCTTGAGGACGTTGTCCGTATTGTTCGCTGGCAAGTTGAAAGTGTTCTAAGAACACTCATCATGTCCGCGGACATTAAAATTGTCCACATGGCATAGTCAAAATGTTTGACTCTATGGGTGTGATATGCTGCAGTGGTTGTGGCCAGGGCATAGAGTCTTGGGTGCATGGCCATGCTCCCAAGACTCTATGCCCTGGCCACAACCACCGCAGCATATTACACCCATAGTGGCTTATAACTTTGGGATCCAAGAACAAATTTATAAGCAACAAAGTTGTAAGCCACTATGGGTGTGATATGCTGTGGTGGTTGTGGGCAGGGCGTATAGTCTTGGGTGCATGGACAACACCAAAATTATAAGCACCGAAGTTATAAGTCACTATGGGTGTGATTTGCTGCGATGGTTGTACTTATTATAATATACTTACTGTTTGGTTTAGTAACTGAAGTACATGTATTTCTTGTTCATTTCTGTGATAAAAGAAAAGATCATGTTAGTATTGGTATTTTGTAATGACTTATAACATTGAATGATCAACATTTTTTTTACCCTCATATTTAGTAGATTACAAACCAGTGTACTGTGCAATTTGCTCAGTTTCTGTGTTTGTTGCTAAAATCATTGGGTCTGTGGGAGAAAAAATCCATGTTGGATTTAAAAAAAACCTTTTTTTGTTATGCTACAGTCTATTTGTTTGTTTGTATTCAGTGTTCACTTGTTGTTTCTGGCTAATGCTCTATATATTGGCTTGCTGCAGATTTTTGGAGCAGTTAGATACCTGTTGACATATTCTAACAGTCTATTTTTTGTTATAATGAAGTGGTATTGATTTATCTGTTTGGATATTGTAAACTAATTTTGGGGCAGTTAGATACGAGTTGGAGTATTCTGTCTATTTTTTTGTTATAATGTAGTGGTCTTAATGTATCTGTTTGGTTATTGAAAGTCTTCGGGTAGTTAGATACCAGTTGGCGTATTCTAACTGTTTATTGTTTGATATAATTTAGTGGTATTCATTTATCTGTTTAGTTGTTGTAGAATCTTGGGGCAGTTAGATACCACTTGGCGTATTCTAACTATCTATTTTTTTATATAATTTAGTAGTATTCATTTATTTGTTTAGTTGTTGTAGAATCTTGGGGCAGTTAGATAACTGTTGGCATATTCTAACAGTTTATAGTTTTTTAATAGAAGTTTAGTTAAGGTTTAAGTACAGTTCAGTTAATAAATTTTGGTTTTAAGAAGATTAAATAAGCGTTTGTAAGATTTGCAGGTAATCTCTGCTTTAGAGTAATGGTACTATCATTACATTCGAACCATCCACATTTTTTTTTAATATATGCAGTATAGTGACCTGCATTGGTTGTGTCTCCTGTGTGGTAGATTATACCTATTGTTGTGAAGGTTTTCTTACAAAGTGATACTTGACCATGTGTGAATCCAGTCAACTTGCAGTTGTTTTTGGTACCATCTGCATTGTAACGTAAAAGCATTAGCATTACGTATTTACTATGTGTTTGTATTAGTAAGGTGGAGCGATTATCCGAATTGCAGGTAGTACATAATCTACCATGGTTTGCATTTTGTACAAGTTGCTGAAATGGAACAGATTAACAATTAGGTATTTATACATACATGAAGCGCTCATTGGGGATTTGTTCTTGTGTCACATTGTTGCAGAGAGTGCATGTATGTTTCCACATGTATGAAATCTGGAAGATTTCATTTATAGGTATGTTTTTGTTTTCTAAGTACATTAGAAATTCTTGTGGATCTTCCTGTGAGTTTATAGTGAATTTCACCATTCCACAACAGTAGCCCAATTGTTGTCTTATTCCATAAACACTATGGGCCTCATTACACGGATGGCGGTGAACCATGGCGCTATTAGCGCCATGGTTCATGCTGGTAAAATACCGGCACCGACTTGGTGGAAAGAGGAATTACCGCCCTATTCCAAGATTGGCGGGGCGGTAATTCCCCCTTCCACCATTGCCCTTCCCCATTCCCATTTTTGCCCCATAGGGCTCTATGGGAAAGGAGAAGGCGCTAATTACGGTACCGCAAATTGCGGTACCGTAATTAGCTCCCTGGTCCCTTTGTGGGTTGGCTTTTAACGCCTGCAAAAAGCAGGCGTTAAATTCCCCAACCCGCAAAGGGACCTCGTAGTAAGGCGGTAAGGATTTACTGGTACCGGTAAAATACCGGTACCGGTAAACCCTTACCGCCATCCGTGTAATGAGGCCTAATATGTGTTATTAGGATTGTTTGTTGCATTTCTATGAAGTACTAACATTTGCAAACACAATTGGCCTGTACTTTGTATTGTTGTCAACAATTGGTGGTAATTGAAATAGAATATTCATTGCTACATTTGCGTAGCAACTTACACCAATTATATTTGACAGTTTAAATGGACCAGGTAATTCTGTATCTGAGTGATTTTTTTTGAGTTTGTCTTCCTTCTTTGACGAAGTACCTGGTTTACTTTCACTAATTGGTTCTTTTTTGCTTGTGGTACTTGATGAAGTATTAGTTTCTTTTACTCTCTTTGGAGGATTTGCAGTGATATCCTGTTGTATTTCTGTTTGATTTCGTTTTCTTTTACAACGTTTTACTTTTTGTGGAACAGGATATGTTTCAAGATGGGGGTGTATAGTGAACGAAGTCTATTGTATTCTAAAATGCAAGGAATATCAGCGTTTACTTTACTTGCATCAAAGTTCATTAGAAATAGACCGTCAAGTGTACGTAAGCGTGATAGTGCTACGTAGCTCGTGCCTTCTTTAAAGACTGTGTTACCAATGTCTATTAATGCTTTGTCTAGGGTAAGACCTTGTGATTTATGAATGGTGACTGCATATGCAAGAGTTAGAGAAAATTGTTCGCTGTGTACATACATGCCTTTGAAGAGAAGGAATCGAGCTGTTGAGCGTTGTATCCTTTTTACTTCTGAAACTTTGTCAAAGAGAATATTGACAAACTGAATGTTGTTGTCACATGGGTATGTTTAAAAGCCAACAACTGTACCCAGTGCTCCATTAACTAGTCCTTGGTCCACGTCTAGGTTACGTTTAAGCATTACTGTGCAATTTAAGGGTAATTTTAATATTTTTTCCAACCCAGCTTTGTTGGAGATTGAATTTTCTAAACTATTTAGTCTTGTTGTGGCTTGCTCACACATGGGTAGTGTCATACCATGTACGTCTAGTTTGTCTGTGGCGCTAATTTCCATTATTGGTTGCATTTCTTTATTTAACATTGTTTCATTGAATTTGAAACAGCTTGCAAGAGTGGGCATTAAGGCTATACAATTGACATTTTTGTGGGCTAATTGTTCCATAACATCTGTAGCACATACATTATCACCATATAGTGCATGAATGTGCCGGATGTTCAATATTGCTTGTGCTTCTTGAGATAGTATACCAACTCTAATACTTTATAAGATGTTGTCATAAGTGAGATCTGCAGATTGCCGCATATTTTGTGTTAATTCTCTGTATTGGAAATGTTGCCAAAGGTTGACAATTCCAATGCTGCCAACAGTTTTACGGCAGAGTTTGTGTCCTAATGTTTTCAAAATAGGCTCACCTTTCACTGGTGTCAATTGAAGAAGATCTCCAAAAACAATAATGTGTTTTCCTGCAAAGAGCTCTTTGTAGTTTGTTTTGAGTACTTCTTGTAGTCTGAGGTGAATCAAATCCAAAATTAGGTTGGAGACCATGCTCACTTCATTTATTAGTAGCATTTTCATTTGTTTTAATACTCTGCGTAGTTCCATTGCAGCTTCTGTAGAAAGTTTGTAATAGTCTAATTTGTTTTGGTGTTCTACTGGCAGGAGTAGTAATCGGTGTAAAGTGACACCGCCTATGTTGTAGGCAGCTAAACCTGTGGGGGCAGTGACAACAGCTGACAGTTTGTTGCTTGTCAATTGTTAAAGGAACTTACTGATGATTTTGATTAAGAATGTTTTGCCAGAACCAGCTTCACCACCGACGTACAGTAATATAGGTTTGTAATTTTGGCAGGTGCATTCTTTGTTTTCATGTTGTACGCCATGTGCAATTTCTTTTGTTACTTCTTGAAAAATGCTACGTTGTTCATTGTTTAGTTTTGATTGTAGTATAGTTAAGTCTTCTTTATCTTCATACTGACATATGGTGTTTTCTACTTCTGTCATAGCTAATTCTGCCTCATTTATTATTAGTGGCTCTCCCAGTGGTTCTTGCCTTCCTGTTGCAGAAGGTTGACTACTGTCAGGAGTGTCCTTATCTAGTTGGGCCTGGAGTTCTTCTTCATGTTGCTGTTCATTGTGCAACATTGTTTTGTACTGTGTAAAGTTTACATCAGTTATAGTGCTTTCATTTGCTTTGAAAGGGTCTTCATATGAGTCATAGTTATCTAGTATTTCTTCTTCTTTTCTCCATGGTTTAAAGAGTTGTAGCAGGGACATGTAATATAGTTTTTTATGTTGAGGAGTCTTTAATGACAATTTGATATGATTGATTAAATTTCATTTGGTGAGTTTTACGAAGCTGCCTTCACAATTTGTCACTCTGTATTTACCTTTTTTTCATCGCGTTTTATATTATTTTTGTAGGTGAAGTTTTGGGCTATGTGGTATAGACACATGGTTTCCAACGTGTTACTTCCGTTTGGGTAGTATGTGTCCAGTAAATTGTTTTTTAAAATGTCTTGGCTGTTGGGATCATGTTTGGCTATTGTTTCTATATCTTCGTATGATTTTAGAACTCTTTTTCTAGATTTAGCAGGACCAAGACTTAGCCATACTATATTTTCAGATTTTCCATACAGAGCAGTACCAGTTAAACGATCTGCTGCTTCATAGGAGCCACATTCTCTATGGGAGAGCATTTTTATGCCCAAGCTGTATAATTTCTGAGACAGTGTTTTGTCTGATGACAGGTCATACCAGAGGTCTTGGAGCTCTGTTTTTTCGGCTTTTGTTAAGTATGCTGTAACATATCGTGCAACTGCAGTGGAAGTGTCTGCAATGTACTGCACATCTATGTTTGCGTTCCATATATCAATGATTGCATTGTAATCATTGATATATTTTTCTTCTTCTGTTCTTTTTATGTAATATGTATTTTTAGGTGATTTACCTTTAACACTATGTCTAACTGAAGACATGAAGTTGTTCACTTGACCTGTTTTTGTAACCGGTCTAGGGAAACCAAAGCGGCATTTGGTGTAGTATTTCCCTTTGTTTTTGTATTTGCGACGACAATATTTGCCACATTTGTGTCTTTGAAATTGTAAAATTTGTGCATGAAGATCACTATTTGTTGCTTCTGATGGAATTTCACAAGTGATATATTTTTCAATAAACTGTAAAACAGTGGCATCACTGTTTAGGAGCATCTTTAATCCATAAAAGCATGTGGATATGTGGTGCTCCTCTGGCTTGGTATTCTTTACTCCAAAAGAAGTGTTGCACTTCTCTGAGGGGAGGAGTAGTTTTATTACAAATAAAGTGTAGCATAGCAATGAAGCGATGGTGAAAATATCTTGAAACATTAACAGGATCTAGAGAACAAAGTTCTCCAGGTGTTAGTATATCTATGTTTGTTTTGTTTTTGTTTGATATGCGTAGGAAATCATGTAAATCTTCCCATGCATATTCTGCACAACTTAATGTAACAAACCAAGTGGGTGGGCCAAGGTTTCTTATCATACAACGTACATCTCCATGATGTCAAAACCAGTACTCTTTAGTACCACACATATTTGCTAATAGATTTGTAATATTTGATTGTAAAACCTCATCTTTTTGTTGCACTTTTTGTAATTGTGTAGCTGACATATTTTGAAAGTGGGATCCTGATTTTAATGTGTGTTCAACTCCGTAACATAAAGTTGCTAGTTCACTTTCGAAGAGTAAGTGGAATATGTATTCCACATTTTGTCTAAATCTGGGATCTTCAGAATACATCTGTAATGAGCGGTATTCTGATGCTGTTATTTGAACAGGTCTATCATCGTACCTTCCTCCTTTTCCAGTAGGAAAGAGTAGTGGAAAGCACGTGCTTTTATACTTTTTTCCCATATGCTGATTGGTGATCCTTTTGTTCTATTGCTCTATTGGACGTTGCACTCCTACAGTGTGCACATTTTCTTTTAGATCTAATGGTAAATACACTACTTTTCCCCGAATACCTTTCACTAATTCAGAGGGAGGTAATTTTGCTGCTTTTGGTTGAAGGCGTATTATTGCCTGAAAGGGGTGCACTGTTTGAATTATGATGCTCTCATATAAATTGAGTTTTTGTAGGGGTTTTGGTAGTGGAAATAATTCCAAATTATTTGTGATAGCACGTGAAGGAGTTTGGCTGTTGTCAAGTTTTGTAGTGCAGTAACTGCAAAGTATTAAGGGGTCAGGTATTTCGTATTTGTTTTCTGCTATAAGGTAGAGAGCTAATTCAAACCATTTAGAATCTTCATTATCTTCTATTCTGTATGTTAGGTCTACAGTTTTTGTGTTACTTGTATAAAAAAGTTCTACGGCAACATACACACACATGGTTTGGTACTTCAGCAGATGTACTTTTAAATTTCAGTATTTCTTTTTTGTATGTGTGTAGTAGAAGGTTGCCATGCATAGAACTGTTGCTAATTTGCTTTAAAGCTATTTCATTCTGTAAGTGGCTTTCACTTCCAAAATATTTTTTCTGGATATAGCCGATTTCTTCAAGTAGGTCTTTTGCTGTACCATGTAGAAGAATGTTATTTAAATTGGCTAGTGCTAAAGCAGGACTTTTAGCATAGTACAGTTTATAGACTAGATTTCTTATAGTTGAATGATTTGTTGATATCATTTTGATATAATGGAAGGTGGTTTTGCAAGTAGGTCCTGAAATGCAGGCCAATGAATGTCCTTGTAGTTCTGTGTACTTGTGCACTGGACAGGTATCCATATTTTGCAGTAGTTTAATTTTGATTTTGTCTTTGCCTTTCACATATTGATTGAGCAATAGGTGTAAAGACTTAAAAGATTTTTTGGGAATGTTACACATTGACGTGCATGGCCATTTGTATACTAGACATTCTGATTCAGTTGAATGGAGAGGTAATTCTAAGTTTTCTGGGGATATTTTTGTAAGCAGTATTTCTTGTTCCATTATGGTATTATTAACTTTTTCATAACCTCGTCCACTGCTATGTATGGCAATTGTATTTGTTTGCTTTTTTTTATGCTTCTTCATTAAAGTATGGTTCTGTGCTCGTAGTGTGACTCTACTCACCTCCACAGATACTTAAGAAGTTATTTCTGTTGACATTTCGTTTATTGAGAAGTCTTTTTTGTAATTTAGTCATTAGTTTTGTTAGTGGTTTCATTTTGTTTAACACTAAAATAAATATCTTTCAATTGAGAAGGATTGCACTGTCTATCAACGCTTCTAAGATTAATTTCCTACAATAGGTTTTAAGAGTTGAGCCTGATTTCTCTCCTATTTTTACAAGATTTTGAAGGACTCTGTGACGGAACATTTTTTGCTAAAATACTTTTTTTGGTTCGCTTACTTTGCATTATATCAAGATTTATAGGAGCAGTTTTATCTGTAGTGGTAGCTGATTTTTTGTTAATTGTTTTGTGGTTCGTTTTACATTTTGATAGAGGATGTAAAGTTTCTGTACTTGAAGCTTGTTTTGTTTCACTAAATGACTGTATTAGCTGTTTTGTTTTAAAAAAAATTTACAAATTCTGCTAGAGATGGATGCTTGTTTTGGACACTTATATTTTCATTTGCTCTGCTTCTCTGTTGCTTTCTACAGACTTGATTTTTGGTAGGCATTCTTTAGGGTCTGTTGAAAAAAATAAAGAAGGTATTGGTTGGGGTATTCTTAATGTATGTGTGCTGTGTGCATAAGTGTCTGAGTAAGATGATAACGATGTATGTAATGGTGTGTGAATGTGCATTGGGCAACTACAACTAGTTGGGATGGTTATTCTTGAAAGTATGTGCTACTGAACTGGGTTCAGATGACAGTAGAAAGTAAGCTAGTGGTGTGGAGAAGTACAAATAGTAAATCTAATGGTATACAATTAAAAGAGTTGTTTCTTCTAAAATATTAAAATTCTACGGGCTGAGTTGGTTCATTTGTGTGTCGAAAAATAGGAAATTGTGCGCCATTTTGCTTGTAAATCTCTGTTTAAGAAACAGGGATTTGTAGACAGAATGGTGCACAATCTCTATTTTTAGGCACAGAAATAGCATGAATTAACCTTACAGTGTGTTTGAATAATAGTAAAAATAATATGGTGGTCTTCAACTTATTTTTTTTCTGAAATGAGCAGGTTTCTTCTTAGTTGTTCTTTGTACTTCAAATTCGGCTGCTTCTTTCCAGGAGAATGGTCTTCACTGCAATTGTAAAGGAAACAAATTAGTAATTTTGTTTGTATATAGCACTGCTTTTAATTTAGACATTGATTTTTTTAATTGACATTGACCATCAGCGCCTTCCTCAAATCCATGAAAACTACCCTATTCACATAAGATGTGTCGCACCAGTTGAATACATATCATATGTTCTTAATGCATAAACTGTATTGTAATGACTAACTGTACCAACCAAAATATCATTTCTATGCCTTGTGGAATTCATAATGTACCACTGAATACCACTATTTCTGTAAATAAGCTCTTGTAAGTAACAGCGCCTCTATGCCACGGGCTGCTTGCACACTATATAAATATAAGTAAATAAATAAATAAATTAATACATTTTTATGTTTTTGTACAAGTATTGTTGTTTGATATTTGAACATACTGTGTACATGCAATTTTGTTTGAGTATGTTAACTCTTCATATTGTACTTTAAATATGTTAGTTCAACATGCTTTGAAAATGTATGTGTAAAAAGAAATTAAATAGCAGATAGGTTTGGAAGTGACAGTTGATTTTAGTATATGGAAAAAATGACAGTAAATTCATTTTATAGCTTAAACAAGCTAAAAGTCAGTTAATCTGTTTATATGACTCTATAAGAATTGTACATGTACTATAGGGAAAATATGCATACCTGTAGTTTGTGTTCATGCATATGGATATGCATGCAGCTGCAAGTAGAAATCTTGGAGACTTGTACAGTATTTCTTGTTGAAGGTGCTTTCCAATGAAATGACACTTGTACTCAGAGAGATTAACAGTACATTTGAAGTGCTGATCTATGATGATGCAGATAGATCTAGAGGACTTGGATGTGATTGGTGGATGGTCACGTGACTTCTTAGCTATATCCAATGAGGGAATGGCACAGAAAGTGAAATGGAAATGCTTGAAGGACTGTCCATGTTACGATATGTCCACGGACATGGCGGTAGTCTGCGGACATCGGGAGTTACATCCGGGGATTTTGGGTTGGGGAGCCATGCAAATGAGAATGAGCAGAGAAAGGGATTGGTCGGGAAAGTTTAGTGGGTGTGTTGTGCCAGGAGAGAGTTTCTCAGATGCTCTTTTTGCTGAGAGATGAACAGATAGCTATGGCTCTGTGTTTCAGAAAACAGATTGTTTGGATTTTGGGAGACTCGTGGATACATTGGTTGAAGGTGCATGCAGAAATCTGTGGAGTAGCTGTAGATCTTGGATTGCCACATGTGGAAGTGCACTGGCATAGAGTACGTGGAATGAAGTGGTTGGACTTGCTACCTCTCTGTGCTACTTTGGAGCCAGAGCAACATCGAGACATAATTGTAATTCATTGTGGAGGGAACAGTTTAGGACATGTGTCTGGAATTTCTTTGCAATTTACAATGAAAGAAAGACTTGGGAAGGTCATGGACATGTTTCCAAATTCTCAAGTAATTTTTTCACGGATTGCGCAGAGACAATTGTGGCTTTGTTCTTCTTCATTTGGTCCACAAATGGAGAAAGCAAGGCGCAATGTCAATAAGCCTGTTTGTGCCTTTCTAAGAGATTTTGGCATGTCCTCTTTTCACAATGAAAATATTATGTTTCGTAGTACATACATTCTTCGCAGAGTTGGAGTCCATCTTACTTATGCTGGCAATCAGATTTTTCTGAGAAATGTTCAAAATGCATTGCAACCTTTTTTGGAATTACAGCATCAATTTTGTAGTAGGTGTTGAGCATTTAAAATTTTTCAAACACAAACAAACACCACCAAAAGGCTATTTTCAGAGCCACCACTTCCTCCCAGATAAAACTGCAATGGTTATGATAGGGCAGCACTCCAAAATTTTAGATGTTCGCAGACTGTCCTCGGACTTCTAAAAAATACACAAGGCCCTGCTTCATTTATTTTCACTTCTATTTTTTAACTGTGAAAGGCGGCTCTGAAAAGAGCCCTTTTTTATTTTTGTTGTTTTATATTTTTTTGTTTTTTTATACACGACACACTAGGAGAGGAGGGGAAAGGAGGGTAAGGGGGACACCAACCACGGGGATAAGAAAGGGCGAGTGGAGAGAGGAAGATGTAGAGTGGGTTTTACTTGGGTAGTGAGCAGATCTTCTCGTGCTCTGAGACGATAGCCTCAAAAGCACTACGAAGTCTCTCCCCCCTGCACAGTACTGGGTCGCAGTACATACACACAACTGTGACCCTCGAAAGGTAAGGGTCATCAGTATTGCGTATGGCCTGTGAGGCAGCTTGAGGAATACGCTGTCCCACCGGAGTGTTCCTGTTGGTGACAGGATCGGAAACGGAGGATGAAGTAGAGGAAGTCAACCTGCTACGCTCCTCGCAAGGTGCAACCTTGCGAATGGCCCCAGTGTGGAATGACCTTAGATGTCGCTTCATGGTAGTTGTCCCAAAGCTGTATGAACCAGCATTTCATAGGTTTTTAGTAGCGCAACTTAACAATAATAACTCTGACTTTATGTACAAGTAACATAGAACATACTGAACCCCCTCTACTGAATTTGATGTCCGCGAACTCTTTTAATGTCCGCGGACATATGCGGACAACAGCACCACTACCCAAAAAGTCTGGGGGGTGTGTTTAATTGTTATATCATAACATATGAACATTTTATAAATTCACAAACCAGCACACATACACATTATATGTAGTAATAAATAAGAATTGTAACCCATATATATATAACACACTAACCATTAATTTAAATACAATATGTTCTAAAATGGAATATACCAAAAGAAGAAAGATAGTCTTCGAACATGATTACCTCACAGAAACTCCACAACTAAGGGCAACAGCAGATCTACAGACCAGTCAGAACACACCTTACCAGAAGCTAGTAAGTGTACTGCATTTTACTCATATATTTGTAAACTTTCTGTATTAGATACAAAAAAAGTGATATTATGTTTTTTTTCTCACAGAAATGTCTAGTACTCTGGAGTGGCTAGAGGAGCATTTCCCACGTGAGGAAATGTCTGAAGATAGTGAACCTAATGGTAGACACTTTACTATTTAAACCAATTAATAAATATTATTTTATATACATTTAACATATACATTTTATTTTGTACAGATCATACACAAATTGAAAATACTAAAGAAAAAGCAGTGTTGGATAAGACTCTTCAGCACATAGAGGAAAAAATTGACCTACTGATGGCAAATTTTAACAATTTAAAAAACTTTGTGGAGGATCACTTGAAACAAACAACTACATACCATTGTCCCACATGTACCTGTCCCCCCTCACCATATCCCACTCAGTTTTCCCCAAAACCTCTCCATGAACCAAAACGTTATGATGAGACTTCCATCCCTTCTTCACCTCATATAAATCCTATTGAAACCCCCAATTCTCCTGTTTTTGTTTCAGTTTCTGCCTCTGTCATAAATTTAACATCCATGTAAAATAAAGTAAAAATATTATATTGTGTCCTAATTCATTTCTTGTCTTTTTTTAAAAAGCAGTTCAGGTGTCCGGAATGTCCGTAAAGAAACGAAAATGGGAGCGTCCTAAGGACACTCTATCTGCCCGTAATGTTTACATGCAAGTTGAAACTGTTCTAAGAAAACACGTGGTGTCCTGAAATGTTCGTAAATAAACAAAATGGGGGTGTCCTGAGGACGCTATGCCTGTCCGAATTGTTCGCAGGCAAGTTGAAACTGTTCTAAGAACACAGGCTGTGTCCTGAAATGTTCGTAAATAAACGAAATGGGGGTGTCTTGAGGACACTATACCTGTCCGTACTGTTTGTACACAGGTTGAAACTGTTCTAAGAACACATCAAGTGTCCTGGGATGTTCGTAAATAAACAAAATGGGGGTGTCCTGAGGACGGTATGCCTGTCCGTATTGTTCGCAGGCAAGTTGAAACTGTTCTAAGAACACAGGCTGTGTCCTAAAATGTTCGTAAATAAACTAAATGGGGGTGTCCTGAGGACAATATACCTGTCCGTACTGTTCGTAGGCAGGTTGAAACTGTTCTAAGAACACATTGAGTGTCCTGTGATGTTCGTAAATAAACAAAATGGGGTTGTCCTGAGGATGCTACGCCTGTCCGTATTGTTCGCAGGCAAGTTGAAACTGTTCTAAGAACAAACGCCTGTCTGTAACTGTTCGTTTCACTTGTGATGCAATGTTAAACACTTCAGGACCCCAACAGTGTCCGTAGAACACCAACGCGCATGCACAAAACAGTTTCAGGGCATTTGGTGTCCTGCGGACACCCGCTCCCTTCGCGGACATGTTCCCAAACCTATCATGTGACAGCGCCCACGCTGAGCGTGTGTTCTGATTGCGAACACTGTTCGTGTCCCTGAACAATTTAAAACTACATTTTCAAGCAATCTACAATATTTTTCAATAAAAACTCACCATAGCACAAGTTCCACATAGTAATCCTGAGTTTCGACATACTTTTTGTGACTTTTTGAACCCTTTTTTCTGTTCGATCTGTCCGCAGACAGCACGCATGTCCGTGAACCGTGCACAAGCACCCCTATAAAAGACCACACCCTAGAGCTCATTCTCAGTGTGTTTCTGGCTTTCCTACAGAACACAGCGAATTTTGCTGCCAACTTTGCAGATTTTCATCTCGAACCTGATGGCTTCCATGGCTCCACTCATGCCACCTGGTGCTGCATCTGCCTCAGCACCACCCCCACCCCCTCCACCACCACCTTCCCAAGGGCCTGAAGTGGGGAACAGGAGTGAGGATGCACAGGAGGATTAAGAGGATGATGAGAATGAGGTAGTGGATGTCCCTACTACCAGCACTCGGCGTGAGTCTTGGGTGTGGCAGTTATTTACCATTCGTGGTAATGGTCCTAAGGTGCGTGCGACGAGTGCAAAATGGTACTCAGTTTCTGCCTCACCTTCTCTGTCATAAATTTAACATCCATGTAAAATAAAGTAAAAATATTATATTATGTCCTAATTAATTTCTTGTCTTTTTTTAAAAAGCAGTTCAGGTGTCCGGAATGTCCGTAAAGAAACGAAAATGGGAGCGTCCTAAGGACACTCTATCTGCCCGTAATGTTTACATGCAAGTTGAAACTGTTCTTAGAAAACATGTGGTGTCCTGAAATGTTCGTAAATAAACAAAATAGGGGTGTCCTGAGGACGCTATGCCTGTCCGTATTGTTCGCAGGCAAGTTGAAACTGTTCTAAGAACACAGGCTGTGTCCTGAAATGTTTGTAAATACACGAAATGGGGGTGTCCTGAGGACACTATACCTGTCCGTACTGTTCGTAGACAGGTTGAAACTGTTCTAAGAGTGGGATATGGTGAGGGGGGACAGGTACATGTGGGACAATGGTATGTAGTTGTTTGTTTCAAGTGATCCTCCACAAAGTTTTTTAAATTGTTAAAATTTGCCATGAGTAGGTCAATTATTTCTTCTATGTGCTAAAGAGTCTTATCCAATACTGCTTTTTCTTTAGTATTTTCAATTTGTGTATGATCTGTACAAAATAAAATGTATATGTTAAATGTATATAAAATAATATTTATTAATTGGTTTATATAGTAAAGTGTCTACCATTAGGTTCACTATCTTCAGACATTTCCTCACGTGGGAAATGCTCCTCTAGCCACTCCAGAGTACTAGACATTTCTGTGAGAAAAAAAACATAATATCACTTTTTTTGTATCTAATACAGAAAGTTTACAAATATATGAGTAAAATGCAGTACACTTACTAGCTTCTGGTAAGGTGTGTTCTGACTGGTCTGTAGATCTGCTGTTGCCCTTAGTTGTGGAGTTTCTGTGAGGTAATCATGTTCGAAGACTATCTTTCTTCTTTTGGTATATTCCATTTTAGAACATATTGTATTTAAATGAATGGTTAGTGTGTTATATATATATATATATGAGTTACAATTCTTATTTATTACTACATATAATGTGTATGTGTGCTGGTTTGTGAATTTATAAAATGTTCATATGTTATGATATAACAATTAAACACACCCCCAGACTTTTTGGGTAGTGGTGCTGTTGTCCGCATATGTCCGCGGACATTAAAAGAGTTTGCGGACATCAAATTCAGTAGAGGGGGTTCAGTATGTTCTATGTTACTTGTACATAAAGTCAGAGTTATTGTTGTTAAATTGTGCTACTAAAAACCTATGAAATTCAGTAAAAATGTGTGATGTCATCTTTGATGTCGTGGGTGTTAGTCTTAGCAGTGCACGGTGGTGGCGCGAGTTATGGTTGCTTAGCTTACCATAACTGGCGAATTTCAGGGGTTTTTCGGTTTTACTTGGAACCATAACGTCTCTTTAACAAAGTTTTTTCACTGAATTTCATAGGTTTTTAGTAGCGCAACTTAACCATAACATCCCTTTAACAAAGTTTTTTACTGAATTTCATATAAATATATATAAAGGATTACTGCCACTTACCCTCTAATAAGCTTCTCAATGAGTATATTCACTTTTGTAACCACTCTTTCAAATTTCATGTATTGCATCATTGTGCACCTGGTCACATCAAGTGGCAGTTACTTACATGTACGTGCTAGGTGAGAGGGATTCCCATCCCCTTTTTCCAAGGCCAGATTAGTTGTCTTGTCACACAGTGTGCTCAAGAGGCTTTGAGTAGAAAAGCACTATATATATCACAAATGTAATGTAATTTATTAATCATTCATACCATACTAATTTCCCCTGTAGTGGTGTTCTGTTGCTGAGAATTGTATAACAAATTATGTACCATGCCCATGCCTGTGTTTTTAGTTGCGGTGATAGAAGAATTTACTGCCATGCCATATAAAGCCCTCTTCTAAACTCACATACCAGCTCTAGAGATGAAGAGCGAAAGCAATGTTTAGCCAGACCTACAAATGGTCCACTTACCAAAAAAGTGATTTCATTTTCTTGCAGAACAGATGTGCATTGATGGTGTAGAGCTGTAATGCAGCACAATCACATCATTTCAATGAGGTACTTCTCAATCATAAATGACTAGATTGAGAAGCGCCATTTTTCTAATATCAATACCGTACATATTTTTAAAAAAAATATAAATGGCCCTCCTTATTCATAAAGCAGAGCAGAAATATGTAAAAAAAAGCCTTGGCATATCATGGTGAATAGCTGCTGCAGGCATTCCAATGGCATTTATATATGGAAACATTACAAGTGATACATTACAGTTCCGAGAACTTGCGATCTTATTTCATAATGCAGAGAGGATATAGGAGTAAAGCACAATTCAACGCTGCAATGCACCAAAAGGATGACATTTCATCTCATGTCTTTCCACAAGCTTGTTTACAAATTATATTTTTTGCGCCATGTATGCATACCTTTCTCGATTGCCATCACAGCTGTAAAAAAAACATTAGGAAAGTGACACTGATGTGATGAACCAGGAATTAGATGCGGACACAGAGGACTCATAGTGACTGCTACACACTTATATTCAAAATGATGGGGGTTGGTAAATGGCTCACCGTCCATACTCTAGAAGGTATTTCCCTACCTCAGCCAAAAACTAAGGGTCTAACCTGCGTCAAGGTGTCCAAAGCAACACGTCCGGTGTCTAAAATCCTACCCTAGCCCTCACATTTTAAAAGTACTCTAAGGTGCTAAGGGTATTGGTTTGGCCTCGAAAGTGCACAAATGTTCAAAGTTCTAAAAGAAAAGGATATTTTTGACAAAAAGGTTCCAAATTAATAGTGTTCGCAGTTGCAGGGGATCGCTCCCTTCCCCACGTTTCTCTCCACCACAAACAATAGTTCAACAAAAATAACCAAGATCTTAATAGGACAAGAGGATAACTCCCTCTCTTGGTATTTGCAATTTACTTCACAGACTTGGCTTTGCCTGGTATACTCTCCTGCCAAGACTTTCTTAGACAGTTCACTCGATTCACAATCCTAAGGGCAAGCTACTCCCTTAGGATTCTCTCCACACACTTGACTTTGCCTGGTATACTCTCCTGCCAGGTCGGAGACCCTTCTTGCAACAGTCTCTCTCCTGCAGGGCTTCTTGCCCTTCCCAATTGGCCTTTCAACTCTTTCCCCCACTGCATGGCAATCCTCCCGAAGCGCCTTCGCATCCCACCGTCCCCAGCTGGGCTCCCCGTAGTGTACTTAGGAACAAAGCTATGTGATGACACGTCCTGTTTTGTCAAGGGGTGAAAGGTTGTGTTCCATAGATTCCTGTGATGTCACTTTGGGGTGGGGTCAAATGTCATCACTTCTTGTGATGTCATCAGAGGTGAAGGGTTGTGTGCTGTCACTCCCGCTACCCCAAGCATTTTGGTGAAATGACGCCCCTGGCTTCCTACCACATCTACCATGCCCCAAGCTTGTTCCTACCCAAGGCCTGCACAGTTTAAGCCTGAGTTCTGTCCACTTATTTTTTATCACTAAACCTCATCAATATTGTTGCCACTCATATGCAGTATGATTCTTCTCCAACATCAGGATCAAGAATCTAGAAGACAGTTGATCATCTTCGCATCTGACATTCCTCATCTCTTGGGGCTATACATAGCACTAGTCCCAGGTCTGAGATTTATAGGACGCCTGTGATTACAAATGTTAAATAAGAGAAGGGCACTTCGAGCTGTGGTCCATAGATGTGCTACAAAGGCTCTTCCTTTCAATGCTGGTATTTACCCAGAAACCAATCTCCAACAGTACTAATTTGGATGCCTTCTGAAATCCTGATGATGGTGCTTTCCTTTTGCGTTCCGTGACTCACTTAACCTAGGCAAGAATGCCCCCAAACCATCCAATATCATCTGCCCCTTAACCATACAACAGCACTTTAATCAACGTTTCCTGGCTAAACTGCAACCCCTGAAACACCTCTGGAATAGATCTAAGCAGTATTTAAAAATGATCATTTTAGCTGTTTCTTTCCCTTTGGGGGGGGGTCTAAGCAAAATATTGTTCATGCAAGACAAGATTGACATAAGCCGGTGGGAAAGCACTGGGCATATCCATGTTGCTGTTTGTGTCACTGTAGCTCTGACAATGTGAAATGGAATATCTCTGTATCATTGTCACATGCCCATCTCATCTCTTTGTAACTGTGACATGACTTTCGCATTCATGGTCACGGATATACATTTCCCAACGCTCTGTGTTAGTCAGACATGTCATTTTTATCCCTAGGTATACCTGTGGCATGCCTTCTCAATCCTTGCCCCTCGCATTGCTCTCTGTCACAGTAACATGCCTGTCATATCCCCAGAAATCATGCAGTATGGCAGGTGCTCCCCTGTCCCTGCCTCTTATGGGCACACATACTGCCCCCTACCCGTTTCACCTACATTAAGGGCAAGGGTGTTGGTTGACTAAATAGCTTTTAATCATCAACACTCAGTAACTAAATGGCTATCCACTTGCCAGGAATCCCTTGATATTTGTGTTGTCTGTGCAAGAATATGTGTGTCTCAATATGTGTGTGTGGGTATGTGCGAGTGTGTAGGTGTGTGTGCGTGTTTGTGTTTATAAATACATTTTATTAGTGGTTTTATATCGCTCATATAGCACCAGGGTATAGAGAGGAGAGGGATGGAATATATGGTGAGATATGTTTTGGTGGCTCTTAGAAGGAAATTGGTTGTTGTTGCTCCTTTTCAGATGTTTAGAGACTACATTGTCAGCCTAAGCTGCACAGTAGTGGTAAGTTAACCAGTCAGTAGTGAATGGAGGAGGTCAGGCGTTGGTGCAGCCTTAAGTGGCCAGGGCGCGAGTTCAAAAAAGTTCAACATAGGGAGTAAAAAGATTTGTATCGAACCACTTACGCTTAACGGATTGAAAGAAGGGAAGATTCAGTGACGCTGGTCTTATGATGTGGGTTTAACATGACGTGCCTTTGATCCGCTTAATCAGCCAGACAATTGACCAACATGTTGTCTGAACCTCTCCATTATAATCTGGTCCTCAATCACTTCAATAAAGTTCACAGATAGAGAGTTCAAGCTGAGACCCGCCACTCCCCACTAAAAGGCAATAGCTATCATTTAGATGTTGGTGTTGTCATTGCTGTACCATCCATAGGATACGATAGATGCTGGCTTTAAAGTAACAAAACCCATTCAAAAGTGTGATGTGCATATGAGTATTTGTAGCAGCGCTTGAACAGTCTGGATTCCATGATGGGGCGCTGTTTTGTTTGGGAATGCCCTTCAGTTGAAGTTAACTTACTGCCTGTTTCCGAGGATAAGGTAGCACTCTGCTGCTTTGGTTGGAGTTTTCTGGCAGTGCTCCAACTGCAGCATTAGTACAGTTGGAGGACGACTGGGTGTGTGCAGTGTTTACCCAGATAGCCATGAGCAATGCTATTAGAAGCCATTGCCTGGTCATCTATCCAGATACTTAAAGAAACCTCCAGGGCACAGATTCTCACGTGTGCACCTACCTATGCCTGTAGAGTTCGCAATTAATCAGCAACAGCTGCTGCAGTGTGTATAGGATCTAGCCAACGAATCTAGCTAAGTACACCCATTCCCACCCTTTGCACTCCCATGCTGTCCCATATCCTCATAGAAAGGTGTATAAACAAGAGCCATGGTAAATATAAAATTCGCCTTCTGTCAAATCTTCCTTATTTAGTGCAATGTACACAAGGTGATAGCTGAGAAAGCATAGGCTGTGAGCAAATTTACAGCAATTATACAGCCATCTTGTTAGCTAAATTCATGCCGTTTCACTCCTAGTTTCTCAAACCATTTTTATATCATCCAAGAAAAGGATGAGTAAAAGTTGTTTGGAAGTGTACAAGAAAATGTGATTGAGGTTGAAGGTTTGTTGACAGTGCAAAATGGAAGCAAAGTTTTTTATGTGAAAGTCTTTAATTATTTTTTTAGGGACGATAATACAACTATATATGAATTTAGGGCAGGCTTTGTCTAGCTTTACAGAAATGTGTGCGCGTACCAGAAGCATTTTGCCACGGGCAGAAGCAATCAGAGCAGCGACCCTACAGACAAAATGCCAACCTGCTACATTGCCTGGCAGGACTGTGCTTTAATTGGATTTGAAGCTGGCCTCCGATAATATCACTTTTGGACTAGGGTTCATTATTCGGTTGGCAGGATAACGCAGCATAACTTTGCATGTTCATGTTGAGCTCAGTCAAGTTTTGCTTTGCTTTTAGCAAGATTCATTGATTGCATTCAGCTGAATAATGGAAAAAAGCATCCATCAAAATAAATAGTTCATTTAAATTCACGAACTGGAACTAAATACTGATTAGTTCACTTAAGTTATTTATTGGGATAGGTCAAAAGCATGAACACGTTATCATTCTACCGTAACATCAATGAAATCAAATCAAATAGGTACACATACACAAAAAGACATTTCATGTGAGACCAACATACAAATTGATCAGCAATATTTTTTATCAGGAAACATGCACCTCAATTTTCCCCATCTTTGATTCAGCAATGGAGAGCCTGTTGTAGATCAGGCTGACCCACTTTGAGGAGAACAGCTTTTCAGCCTGCCAGCATAGTGAAAGGGCATATTAATAAACAATTTCATATCACAAGGCATTTTTATATTCCAGATTGATAATTAGGTGCACATAACAGGCTGCATCATTGCTGTTATTTGGCATTTATATACCGCTCTATATATCATTGGTATGATCTCAAAGCGCCGGGAGATCGAACGCCCTCGGGAACCGCAGTCCTGGTCCGTAGAGAGAGATAGTGTTGTAGGGTGCGTGGGTGCACCAGTTATGTGTGCAGGTGGTGTAATTGCTGGATGGTAGCTGCATTTTAGCGTTAGGTGTGGTGCTGAAGATATCAGTTCAATGTGTGCAGTCTGGTGGGTGGAAACCTGTTATGTCTGCTTCATTAGGATATAAAAGGATACACAGCCAGGTACACTTCACAGTTGCATTATTGGTATCTTCAGTTACAGGATCAGATGTCATCAAGTCCATCAGGAGATTAGGAGGAACATGAGGGAGACCTACTGGCTCCCACCACCCAGTCTCACATAGATCAACTGCCTGGATTGGAACCCATTCATACACAAAAACCCCAAGCTTACCTCATACATTCCACAAGTGACATCACATCATACATACAGCATCCAGAGAATGAATGCATAGGAAAGAAGGCTAATCCCAACACCTCCTTCCCTTACTGTCACAATCACACCATAACATACAACAAGCATCCCACCTCACCATCACAAGCACCTCAACACCTCCTTCCCTTACTGTTGCAAACACACCCGAGAACATACACCCTTCACAAACAGACAAGACATTCAACAAACCACCGCCAAGTCACTCTAAATAGCCAAGGAGGTAAACAGCTGGACACCACAGGCCTACCTAACAATCCAGTAGCTGCACCCCACCAACATGACAACCAACTTCTACCCTCCAAAAAGTCACTCATCACCTTCCACCCGCCGCTGCCACCAACGAGTCACCAGCCTGCCATGCTGGAGCACAGACCTGCCCCTCTGGGCTACTAACCAACAACCATAAATAACCTGGGAAAACTGGACACCTCCCATCCACCACTGCCACTGGCATTCCTCAGGGCTGCCACACCTGGGAGCAAAACGGCCACCTATATTGGCTGGCACAAAGCCTGCTACACACCTACAAGGAACATCACTAACTTACTATTCCAGACCATACTATCAAAGCAACTGAGACAGGCACATACAATCAAACATGTGGACACACTCACCTGACCCATTCCCAAACATTCAACATTCGTCTCAAGCACTCACACCAAAGGCAACCAGTGGCCGCACCGGTCAGCCACACCACCAAACTTCCTCAAAGTGTTGGCCAGACACCCGAGCCCTCATAACTTCATGAAACCAAACCGGGTGAACCCTACCACTGAGATGTTCTGTTGCCATGCTCCCAGAACCATCGAAGAAGTTAATCCAGGATGATCCCAGAAGCCACATTTCAGGTAAATAAAGAGTAATAACAAATCACAATCATGACTCCACAGACCCGCACTACTCACAATATGACTCCACAGAGCCACCCAAATCACTCTAATGACTCCTCAGAGCCACACTAATGACCATCATGACTCCACAGATCTGCACAAATCACAATCATGACTCTAAAGAGCCGCATAAATCACAATAATGACTCCGCAGAGCCACCCAAATCAGCATGACTCCTCAGAGCCGCACAAATCACCATCATGACTCTGCAGAGCTGCACAAATCACTGTCATGACTCTGCAGAGCCACACAAATCTCTATTATGACTCTACAGAGTTGCACAACTCACAATATGACCCCACAGAGCCACAGAAATCACCATCATGACTCAGCAGAGCTGCAGAAATCACTATCATGACTCCACAGAGTCACACAATTCAAATCACTATCATGACTCCGGAGAGCTGCACAATTACTATCCAACCCCACAGAGTCACTGCTTGGCCAGTCACACTGAACACACCAAGCTCAGCCAGTCCCACCACACACACACATCACACTTGGTCGCATGCCCACCACTCACCAGGCTCTACCAAATAGCCACTCAACACTCAAGCAAACACATTTTGTGGTGGGAAGGGCAAACACATTTTGTGGTTACAAACAAGTGTGCATATTGGATGTGGGCCCTAACCACACTCCAAAACAAAACTTGTGCCTATTAGCTCACGTAGCAGGATAGAACATTTCAATATGACATAACCATGAAATAGTTAAAATGTCAAGACATAAAAATCCAGATCTGAATGTCCATGTTGCACTTTGCCAGAGTAACCTAATGCCTCTAATTCCTCAAAATTCGTTACAACTACATGTAGAAGCACCGCTCATATCACCTTATATGTGACTTCAGTCAATCTCACAGTCTCCATTCATCCAATGCATAAACTTGACTTTTACGGTAGCAACCCGCATTAGAAGAAAATTCCTTATCCACTTTGCAACGTGGTCCTCCTGCAATTCCTCAATATGATTAAACTAATGACCATATACTCCACTGGTCCATAGAACGCAGCATACTACCTCGCGTAGAACAACATACATAAATCCATCAGGAGATTAGGAGGAACATGAGGGAGACCCACTGGCTCCCACCACCCAAGCTGACATAGCTCAAATGCCTGGGTTGGAACCCATTCATACACAAACACACACTCCAAGTTTACCTCATACATTCCATAAGTGACATCTCATCATACAAACAGAATCTAGAGAATGAATACAGAGGAAAGAAGGGTAATCCCAACAACACCCAGACTGGGTTCTGGCTGCATTAGTCCTGAAAGGCGCTTATATGAGCAACTAGGTCGGAATGTCATGGGATAGCTGCGTTTTATTAGGGTGATGAGGTGTTCATGGGGTAGTCGTATGTGAACAGCTAGGTCGAATTTATCAGGGGTATAGCTGTGTTCTAGTTGTGTGATGGTGTATAGTAGAGAGTAAGCATAGTGATGTGATATGATGGTTCATTTTTAGAGCGCCCGAGATCAGGCACGTGAACAGGACGGCAGGGCATACAGCGACAGGAGGAGGGCATAGGGTTATGCAGCAATAGCATGGGGAACAAGAAGGCAGGGTACACAGTGACACACGGGCACGGTGGGCACACAGGGGGATTAGAGGGTAGGGTAATACATTGGGATACATAACAGCATCACGGGAATAGGGGGGTGAGGTACACAGTGACACACGGGCAGAGAAGGGCATAAAGCGACAGAGGTTTGGGCTTACAGCGACAGGACGGGGGTGGCAGAGGAATACATAGTGACATCAAAGGGAACAAGAGGGAGGGTACACAGAGACGCACAAGCACAGCGGGCATACAGTGACATCACAGGGGCTAGAGGGGAGGGTAATACCCTGGGATATATAGTGAGATCACAGGAACAGGAGGGGAGGGTACACCGTGACACACAGGCACAAAAGGGGCATACAGTGACAGAGAGCTGTGCTTACAGCGACAGGACGGCAGAGGGATACGTAGGGACATGATGGGGAACAGAAGGCAGAGTACACAGCGACACAGACAAAGTGGGGGATACAAAGATATCACAGGAGCAAGAGGGGATGGCAATATAGAGGGATACATGGGGGTTAGAGGGGAGGGCAATACAGAGGGATATATAGTTACATCACGGGAACAGGAGGGCAGGGTGACATTGCAAGGGTGAAGTAAGGGCACACAGCGACATCATGGGACGTGTTACAGGCTGGGGCACAGCGGCCTCATGTGGGTAGGATCTAAAGAGATCATTGTTCAGTATTCAGGGATACGGTTGTCTATAGCCTGATAAGTGGGCGTATTCATCGAAGACAAGGTTGGGAGTCCCATTGTGTATATAGTCATTGGGTTGTTGGAAGTTCAGTCGCATCTTTAAGGTTGATGTTAGCGTTATGGAAGATGTTAGCGTTATGGAAAGAGACATGTTTTTAGTCATTTGCGGCATGTCATATAGTCTTGAGTGTGTCAAAGGTGTGGTGGAAGCGAGTTCCACAGTGTCGGGGCCAGTGCTGAGAAGGAGGATCCTCCGATCCTGATAGAGTTAGTGGTTGGGATCACTAAAAGGAAGGCAGCGCTTGATCTTAGGGTGCTGGGTGGGAGGTAAGGTTTTAACGTATCTTGCGTGTATAATGGGCCGGTCTTGTGCACTGCACGATTAGTGATGCACAGGGTCTTGAAAGGGGCCCTTTGTCCGTCTGGTGCCAGTGGAGAGTTTGGAGAGCTGGAGAGGTGTGGTCTCTTGGGCCCAGGGCGAGGAGCAGTTTAGCAGCAGCATTTTTATGCTCTTTGGGGTTTATTAAGGTGGTATACCAGGACCATAGGTATAGGGAGTTGCCATAGTCCAGTCTCGACATTAAAATAGACTTAACAGGGGCAAGTCTGTTTGGGAAGGAGAGGTAGGGAAAGATGTGCCTGAGAAGTTTGAGATGGTAGTGACAACATTTCGACACATTGTTGATCTGTCAGGAGAGGGTTAGGCCAAGGGGTGGAAGGTTGGCCCATGGAAGGGGGCCAAGGGAGGGGACGAGGAAGAAACTCAGTGTTGCCGCACACCATGATTTCGGTTTTAGTGGGGTTTAAGAGGAGGTGGTTTATAGTCACCCAATGGTCGATATCCAGGAGACAGGCTTCGAGGTCGGGCTGGGGGTTGGAGTCTGAGTTGTGGCTTTTAAGGATCATTTGGGTATCGTCGGCGCAGTTGTAGCACAATATATTGTGCAGGTGGATGATTCCAGGAAGGGTGGACATATAGAGGTTGAATAGGAGAGCAGATCGACATGCACCTTGCAGTACTCCAGTATTAACCGAGCAAGCAGCTGAGACACAAGGGGAGAGGAGGGTTATTTGTTTCCTGTTATTGAGAAAGGAGGCGATCCATTTGAGAGCTGTGCCACGGATTCCAAGGGGGTGGAGACAGTCAAGGAGGATTGAGTCATTAATCTGTCAAAGGCTGCAAAGAGGTCGAGGAGAATAAGTGCAGTTCATCCTTCAGAGTATGAAGTGATCTTAAGATTGTCCCAGATTGAGGCCAGAGTGGTTTTGGTTCCATGACGTGGTCTGAAGCCTGATTGTGCAGGGTCCAGCATGTTGCTGGATTCAACAAAGGTGTTTAGTTGGGAGTATGCTGTTTCATCGGTGAGTTCTGCAAGGAATCGGGTGTGCGAGATGGGTCTGTAGTTTTTGGGGTTAAGGGGGTCGAGGGATGGTTTTTTAAGAAGAGGCCTGACACGCGCAATGTTGAAGGCATCGGGGAAGATTCCAGAACTAATGGAGACATTTCATGTTCTCCTGCGCAGGTGGCTGAGAATATTTCTTTAAGGACTGAGGACTGATTCATCTGCCTCTTAAGACTGTGTCTGTGACTGTGCCCAAGAGATATTGCATTGCATTCCACCTTCTTAATCAATCTCAAATCTAGATAGTGCACAGAAAGATTACTGTATTGTATTCTGCCTCTTAAGACTGTATCACATCTAGATAGTGCCCTCAAATATTACTGTGTTGTACTCTGCCTCTTAAGACTGTGGGCCTCATTACACGGTAGGCGGTGGACCAAGGTGCTATTAGCACCTTGGTCCATGCCGGTAAAATACCGGCACCGCCTTGGAGGAAAGGGGAATTACCACCCTATTCCAAGGTTGGCGGGGCGGTAATTGCCCCTTCCCCCATTGCCCTTCCCCATTCCCACTTTTGCCCCATAGGGCATAATGGGAATGGGGAAGGTGCTAATTACGGTACCGCAAATTGCGGTACCGTAATTAGCACCCTGGTCCCTTTGCGGGTTGGTTTTTAACGCCTACTAAAAAGCAGGCGTTAAAGTACAAACCTGCAAAGGGACCTTGTAGTAAGGCGTTAACGGTTAACGGTCACTGGTACCATTACCGGTGACCGTTAATCCTTACCGCCTTCCGTGTAATGAGACCCTGTGTCACATCTAGATAGTGCGCTGAAAGAATACTGTGTTGTACTCTGCCTCTTAAGACTGTGTCACATCTAAATAGTGTGCTGAATGATTATTGTGTTATACTTTGCCTCTTAAGACTGTGTCACATCTAGATAGTGCGCGGAAAGATTACTGTGTTGTACTCTGCCTCTTAAGACTGCGTCACATCTAAATAGTGTGCTGAAAGATTACTGTGTTGTACTCTGCCTCTTAAAACTGTGTCACATCTAGACAGTGCACTGAAATATTACTGTGTTGTATTTTGCCTCTTAAGACTGTGTCACATCTAGATATTGTGCCCAAGAGATATTGTGTTACATTCCACCCTCTTAGCCTATCTCAAATCCAATTAGTGCGGTGAAAGATTACTGTGTTGTATTCTGCCTCTTAAGACTGTGTCACATCTAGATAGTGCTCACACAGATTACTGTGTTGTACTTTGCCTCTTAAGACTGTGTCACATCTATCTGGGTATCATCGGCGCAGTTGTAGCACAAGATATTGTGCAGGTGGATGATTCCAGTAAGGGTGGACATATAGAGGTTGAATAGGAGAGCAGATAGACATGCACCTTGCGGTACTCCAGTATTAAACGAACCCTCCTCTCTCCTTTGTCAGCTGAGACAAAAGGGGAGCGGAGGGTTATTTGTTTGCTGTTATTGAGGAAGGAGGCGATCCATTTGAGAGCTGTGCCACGGATTCCAAGGGAGTGGAGACGGTCAAGGAGGATTGAGTGGTTAATCGTGTCAAAGTCTGCAGAGAGGTCGAGGAGAATAAGTGCAGTGCATCCTTCAGAGTATGCAGTGACTTGAGATTGTCCCAGATTGAGGCCAGAGTGGTTTTGGTTCCATGACGCGGTCTGAAGCATGATTGTGCAGGGTCAGGCAGGTTGTTGGATTCAACAAAGGCGTTTAGTTGGGAGTATGCTGTTCGGACGATGAGTTCTGCAAGAAATCTGGTGTTCGAGATGGGTCTGTAGTTTTTGGTGTCAAGGGGGTCGAGGGATGGTTTTTTAAGAAGAGGCCTGACATGCGCAATTTTGAAGTATCCGGGGAATATTCCAGAACTAAGGCAGTCATTTGGAATGGTTCTTTCATGTTCTTCTGCACAGGTGGCTGAGAATATTTCTTTAAGGACAGAGGACTGATTCATCTGCCTCTTAAGACTGTGGGCCTCATTACACGGATGGCGGTAAGGGTTAACGGTCACCGTTAATGGTACCGGTGACCGTTAACCCTTACCGCCTTACTACGAGGTCCCTTTGCGGGTTGGAGAATTTAACGCCTGCTTTTTGCAGGTGTTAAAAACCAACCCGCAAAGGGACCAGGGAGCTAATTACGGTACCGCAATTTGCGGTGCCGTAATTAGCACCTTCCCCATTCCCATTATGCCCTATGGGGCAAAAATGGGAATGGGGAAGGGCAATGGGGGAAGGGGGAACTACAGCCCCACCAACCTTGGAATAGGGCTGTAATTCCCCTTTCCACCAAGGCAGTGCCGGTATTTTAGCGGCATGGACCAAGGTGCTAATAGCACCTTGGTCCACCGCCGTCTGTGTAATGAGGCCCTGTGTCTGTGACTGTGCCCAAGAGATATTGTATTGCATTCCACCTTCTTAGTCAATCTCAAATCTAGATAGTGCACTGAAATATTACTGTGTTGTGTTCTGCCTCTTAAGACTGTGTCACATCTAAATAGTACGCTCAAACATTACTGTATTGTACACTACCTCTTAAGACTGTGTCACATCTAGATAGTGTGCTCAAACATTACTGTGTTATACTCTGTCTCCTAAAACTGTGTCACATCTAGATAGTATGCTCAAAGATTACTGTGCTGTACTCTGCCTCTTAAAAAGATTCCCCTCCTCACCTTGACCTCCACCCTATCCCAACCTCCTAATCCTCTCCCATTACTCGTGCACTGAGGAATGCCAAAAAACTAAATACATCTCTAGAACGCAAATGATGAGTTGAAAAAACCAGTCTCAGCAGATACACTTTCAGCTTGCACCATCGCAACTACAAAGCTGAAATCCGGAAAGCCGCAAAAGCCTGCTACAACAATCGGATTCTCAACTGTGGAAACCGCAGCAAAGAACTCCACAGAATCATATCTGAATTCATCAAACCCACTTGCAACTCTTCCCAAGCTGCCCCATCACAATAGCTCTGTGACTCTCCCTTCACTTCCACACCACTGAACTTGACAGGACAATGTCCCTCCCCTCACCAACTACCGACTAATCCAACAACCCCCCTACCCCAACCCCCAACTTACCCCTTACCCACTTTTGACTCCTTCAGACCCATCTCCAGAGACACATTTATTGACCTTCTATCTGCTAGCAAACCAACAGGCTCCCCCCCTAAACCCCTGCCCCAGGTCAGGATCGATATTTACTTTGTTCCTGCATTTGTGGGGATGGGTGGAGGCTGGTTGGGGGTTAGGAGAGGGACAGGGGAAAGGATTGAGAAATGGATAACAAAGTGGTCAGACCAGATGAGTGGTAAGGAGGGGCCGAGATGAATCAGGTCATGGGAGCTGAAGATAGCATCTAGGGCGGGCCCTTTAGAGTGGGTTGGACCGTTCATATGAAGGGAGAAGTTGAGCGCATCAAGGCTGTCGACCAGTTGATGGGTCATGGGGTTGGTGGGAATGTCCAACCTGATATTGAAGTCTCCTATGAGAGTCAGGGAGGGGTGATTTACTTGAATGGTGGCTACAGAATCATAGAGGTTGGTTGAGAAATGTCTGTCATAACCAGGAGGTCTGTAAATGAGTAGGGAGCTGTGGGAGAGAGTCGGAAGGTGTGAGAGTTTAACAAGAAAGGATTTACATGAGGGAATGCATGTCTGGGAGTCAGCGAGTGAGACCGAGTAGTGGGTTTTGAAGAGGACTGCCACACCGCCTCCTAATGAGGGTCTGTTGAGCGGGATGAGTGAGCAGCCGGGGGGGAATGCTTCATGTGCAACAAGGGCAAAGTCGTCAGAGAACCAGGTTTCAGTGATAAAGACTAGGTCAGGTTTGTCAGAGGAGAGGAGGTCGAAGATGTTTTGTCTGTTTTTCGCTAAAGAGCGAGCATTAAAAAGGATGAAATTGAGTTCGGAGTGGGGTGTTATCATGGAGGTCATCGGGGTGTGAGTAGGAGGTGCGTGGGGGATAGTGGGGGAATGGGGGTGGGACGCTCCAGGTCAATGAGGCAGGGGGAGGAGGTGTAGTGGGGAGGTAAGGTGCCAGCGGGCTCTGGCTGACGAGGGATGGGGGCAAGTCGGTGGAGGCTGAGAAGAGTAGACGGGCGGAGGAGGATATTCGAAGGGAGTGGGTAGAGTTGAGGAGGAGCAGGCAAGTGGACAGATGGTAAGTGGGCAGGGGGGTTGTGGAGGGAGAGTCTCGAGTGAGTCTCGAAGGATTCGGGGAATCCGGTGTGTATGGTGAGAGGTAGAGAGAGAGGGGGTGGAAGCAGGGCGAGGGCAGGGAGGATGGTAATGGGGAAGGGGAGGGAGAGATTTGGAGGCTGGGTAGAGGTAGAAGTGGTGAGGAGTAGACAGTTGTGGATGGGGACCAGGCTTGTTTTCTACTTTTGAAGGGTTTCTGTGCAGTAGGGGTGTGAGAGAGGGTAGGGGGGTCGGAGAGTGATGGAGATGAAGCTACTGTTCTTGCGAGGGCAAATCGTGCTGCTTTTAGAGATGGGAAGGGATATGGTGGGGGGCATTGTTGGCAGGTGTCGAGGGGGGATTAAGGAGGGGGCTGGAGGAGGAAGGGGATGTGGGCAAGAGGGTGGGCAGTTCTGTTTTGGTTTAGGGGAGAGGGACTCTGAGGTATGGGGAGGCGAAAGGAAGGGAGAGATGTCTGCTGGAGGGTGAAAGGAAGGGGTGGAAGAAGGTGAGGGTTTTAGCTGTTTGGAGCGCCAGCGGGCTACTCTGGCTTGGGAGGTTGATAGGGGACGGAATGTCTTGGCGAGGGGCATTAGGGAGTTCTCGATAACGGTCAGAGAATGGATGGGGAGCGATGAGTTTGGGTGGGAAGGTAGGGGGTGGACTTCTGTGAGGGAGGTGTTACATCCGCCCTGCGTCCCGCAACGCGGTGACGCAGGGCATCTCAATAAATGCCCCACCCCCGCGAATGGTAGGCAGTTCCGGGCGGATTACTAATGCGTTGTGGTGTGTCTCTTTGCGCTCCTGCTGGAGCTGCGCTGCCGAGACCTACGCTCGGCCTCCAACGTTCCATCTCCCCACGGGCCTCCGCATGGAGATAGAACACAACAATGGCGACGAGGAGAACGGAGCCCTGCACACGCGGTCGGCTCTCCACCTGCTGTTTCAAATACACAGCGATGCGCACAATTTTTGGACACACGGGGGGGGCACAATAACCCCCCACCCAAAAAAAAAAAAAAAAAATGTTCTCTCCTTTTTCTCTCACTGCCCTGCCCATCGAGCTAACTCTTCTCACATGGACCACAGCTGTTGAGAGGGGACACATCCCCAACGTAGAGCCACGGGTTTGTGCAACATCATCCAACTGCTTTCCAGAGGTCAGAGACACTACAGCGTCACCAGAGGACACCCATCAAGGTGAGGCAGTTGAACCCCATTGGGACACAGCGCGATCCTGCCATGGCGACTGGTATGTCCACCCCCAGGCCCGGCATGCCTTCCAGAATTGCGGCGAATCTCTCAATGTCGTCACCGCAAGCTCGCCCACAAGGGGGCTCCTCGACAATGATTCAGCCTTTTGACCCATTCACAGACCCATCATCAGTTGGCCCCCGGTGGCAGTTATGGATCTAAATGTTCGAAATGGCGATGGAGTGCAAGGACGTTACCTCCTCCAGGAATATGAGATCGCACCTGCTACTGAATGTGGGGGACGAGGTGCTACGCATCTTTAACTCACTAACCATCGATGATGGCCAGGACATCTACCAGCTAGCGAAAGATGCCTTGACGGCCCACTTCCTCCAACAACTCAACCATGACTATGAAACTTTCATCTTCTGCACCACATTTCAGGCAGAAGAGGAGACCTTGGATGCCTACCACAACCAACTCCGGAAGTTGGCGTTCACGGATGTCGAAAAAGAAATCCGGAGACAACTCATTAACGGCATCCAATCGGAGAAACTGAGGAGGATGGTGCTGAGCAAAAAGGGCATCTCTCTAACACGCATTCTGGAGCTGGGTCGTCAAAGGGAGCTGGCACATGCCAGGGCCGCCAACATGGGCGTGACTCTTCAAAAGTTACAGCCTGCCCTCCAGACATCCATGGTGGCCCATGTCACCAATAGACAGTCCACAAGGGATGAGGCTGGCGGCAACTACACACCAGCCAGATGGCAGCCACGGATCCCGGGACCCACAGAGTGTGGTTGGTGTGGTGGACCGCGACATGGACGGCGGAACTGCCCCGCGCAAGGGACGACATGTGGGGCATGTGGCAGAAAGGACCACTATGCGAAGGTGTGCAGGTCATCGGGTACCCCGCTACTGCCTCCACAGAGTCCCCAGGAGAAGAGTGGGACCAAGAAAAAGAAGCAAGCAAGTGCACGACGAGTCAAAACAACCAATTCCTCAACTGCGGAAGAAGGTGATGACATCACAGGGGCCCACCAGGATCTTGGCAGGGAGCAGCGGATAAAAGGAAGAAAAGTATACCTGGTATCAGCCCTGGATCAGGGACAAGCTACACAAAGAAAAGGACTCAGGAGGCGCAAATGCCAGGTCACTCTCCAAAACAAACGGGTATGGATGACCATAGACACGGGAGCTTCCGTAAATGTCATGCCCACAAGCACATTTCAAACACTGCAACCAAGACCGGACCTGAAGAACACAGACAATCTTCTGTTTGCATATGGCTTTAGGAAACCCCTACCGGTAGTTGGCAGGTTCCGCACCACTCTCAGCCACGGTGAAAACAAGCTACCATCAAAAATCTACGTGATAAATGCAGGGATTGAATGCCTTCTGAGTGGTGACGCCGCCGAGGACCTGGGGCTAGTAAAATTCATCTGTCAGGTCAAGGAAGCACAAGAAGTTGAGAACATCCTGGCACAGTATCCCAACTTGCAAAACGGGATCGGGTGTTTGAAAGGAAAGACAATCAAGCTCCATATTGACGAGTCGGTCCAGCCAAAGGCCGTCAGACACCGGAGGACCCCCTTCCACATGCGCGAACAAGTGGAGATGGAACTGAAAGCATTGGAAGAAGCTGGCATAATAGAAGAGGTAACGGGGCCGACACCATGGGTCTCCCCGATGGTGGTCACCAAGAAACCCAAACAGCCGGGAAAAGTCCGAATTTGCATAGACATGCGTCTCCCGAACACTGCCATCAAGGGGGAGCGCCACATCACGCCGACCCTCGACAAAATCGTGGCTGATCTCACAGGATCAAGGATCTTCTCCAAGGTTGATCTGAGAGCAGGATACCACCAGCTGAAGCTGCATAGAGACTCTCGATACATAACCACTTTTTCAACACACATGGGTTTGCGAAGATACAAGCGGCTAAATTTTGGGATCTCTTCGGCTGCCAAAGTCTTTCAACAGACAATTCAGGAAGTCATCAGGGGCATACCCAGTGTCCTAAACGTAAGCAATGACATCCTAATCCATGCTCAGGACAGAGGAGAACACCTGACGAGATTAGGGATGCTTTTGGCCCGACTAGAAGACGCTGGACTAACCATCCACAAAGAGAAATGTGAGTTTTTCAAGGTGGAAATATCGTTCTTTGGTTACAAGTTCAGCAGCACCGGCGTCTTCCCGGGCCCCCAGAAGGTTGCCGACATACAGGCAGCGAGTCCGCCCATGACACCCACTGAAGTGCGCAGCTTCCTGGGGATGGCCACATACTGTGGGAGATTCATCCGGAACTTGGCCACCCTCTCCGAACCCCTTCGAGAACTCACCAAGCTCAATATAAAGTGGGAATGGGGGCAAGCGTGTCAGGAAGCGTTTGAAAGCATCAAAGAGTCCTTATCCGTGGACACGAGAATGGCGTACTACGACACAGCGCTCCCGACGGAACTTTTTGTGGATGCCAGCCCTGTTGGCCTAGGGGCCATCCTCATGCAGGTCACCAAAGAAGGCGAGAAAAGGCCCATCGCATATGTGTCGAGAGCTCTCACAAAGACAGAGCAGTGGAACTCTCACATTGAGAAGGAGGCAATTGTCGTACTGTGGGGGTGTCGTCACTTTCATCTCTATCTGTATGGCAGACGGTTCACAGCAATTACGGATCACAAACCCCTTCTGCCAATCTTCATGGGCACATCCTCGGACCCGCCGGCCAGAATTGCCAAATGGCTGCTACATCTCCAACAGTACAATTTCGATTTGGCCTAACAGCCGGGAAGCGGAAACCCGGCAGACTTCCTATCAAGACACCCTCGAGCGGCGACGCCACAGGAAATTCAAGTAGCTGAAGAAACCGATGAACATATCTGCCAGGTTGTGCAGGCCATGAGACCAAAAGCCGTTAGCATTGATGACATTGCAGAGGAAACGCATAAAGACCCGTGCTGCGACCTGGTAAGGGATGCCATAATCTCAGGCGAATGGAGGTCCTTCATGAAGAACACCCACAACAGGACCGCGGAAGCAAAGGCGTTCCTTACAGGGATGTTCACCATACGACAGGACCTGTCAATCCCAGAACAAGGGCTGCTGCTCAGGGGGAATCGGATCATCATCCCGCCGTGCCTGCAGGACAGAATAGTAGCACTCGCCCATGAAGGCCACCAAGGGATGGCTCGGACGAAGGCCCGAATTCGACACCGAGTATGGTTTCCACAGATTGATGAAAAGGTGGAAAAATTAGTCAACACCTGTCTACCTTGCCTGATAACAGGAGCCCCACCAGATCCAGATCCAATCCAGTCCGCGGAACGAGGTTGTGGCAGATGGGACGCAATAAGCATTGACTTTTGTAAACTGCAAGAAGGTCTGTACCTCCTGGTGGCCATTGATAACCACTCACGATACCCCGAAGTCGAGGTGGTCGAATCCACGGCAGCGGAGGTGGTCTTCCACGCCATCGAGAAGATGTTTGCAACGCATGGCCTGCCCAGTACTATCAAGAGTGACAATGGCCCACCATTCCAGGGCGAGGAGTTCAAACGCTACCTCCAAGACCTCAACATCCGGTATCATCACATTACGCCAAGGCACCCCCAGGCGAATGGGGATGTGGAACGGTTTATGAGAACAATTAACAAAGTGATGAGGCTGTCACGAGCAAATGCCAGTCCGTGGAAAGTCGACCTCTATTGTTTTCTGCGAAACTACAGGGTCACCCAGCACAGCACGATGGGTGTACCACCAGCTGACCTCATGTTCGGCACCGTCATAAAGTCTTCAATTCCACATCACCCCAGCAGAAGCCCGGACAAATTCGACACCGAGAGCACCAAAAGAAGGCGAACAGGAGCCAATGCCCACATGAGTGCCAAGAGGAGGTCGGGACCATCCAACCACCAGGTGGGCGACCAAGTGGTCATGTTGCGGAAGCCGACAAAGTCCAAGCTGGACTCCCGCTATGAGTCTCTCCCATGGACCGTCAGCGAGACACAAGGGACCATGATAACTGTGCAAAGAGGACACCGTCAGGTAACAAGAAATGCGTTGTGGTTCAAGGCGGTGCCCCGCAACTTGTGGACTGATGGGGAATGTCCCCAAGGAGGTGAAGACTCCGAGCAGATGGAGGAAGAACCCACTGAATTCCAGGGTGAAGAAGAGGCGAGTGACAGAACGTGGGCGCAGCTGAGCGAACCTGACATGGGTGAGCCAGAAACGGAAGGTGAGAGACCCAATGAGACAGTGGGGCCCAGCTCCAGGGGTGGGAGATATGGTTTAAAAACTGCCACCAAGCCGCCAGTTCGGCTCCAAGACTATGTGTGGTAGTTAGCCCCGCGAGAACTCCTGAAGTGGGAAGCACCAGGGTTTTGTGTAGTTTCAAGAATTTGCATATCCGAGTATTGTGTGTGTTTTGTTGTTAAGTTAATTTGAAATAAAGAAGGAATGTTACATTCGCCCTGCGTCCCGCAACGCGGTGACGCAGGGCATCTCAATAAATGCCCCGCCCCCGCGAATGGGAGGCAGTTCCGAGCGGATTACTAATGCGGTGTGGTGTGTCTCTTTTCGCTCCTGCTGGAGCTGCGCTGCCGAGACCTACGCTCGGCCTCCAACGTTCCATCTCCCCACGTGCCTCCGCACGGAGATAGAACACAACAGGGGGTATTTGGCGCACCAGAGTGCAGCTCTGATTTTAGAGTTTGATAGGGCGGGGTGTCATGGTGTGTGGTATTAGGGAGTTCTCAATAGCGGTCTGAGGGTGGGTGGGGAACGATGAGTTTGGCAGGGAAGGGGACGAGGGAATAGGCTTCTGAGGAGGGAGGTGGTTGGCGCGCCAGTGTGCAGCTCTGAGTTGGATGCGGGGGTAGTAGGAGATTGGGCGAGTGGCGTTATGCTGAAGTGAGGTGGGCGGGGGGATTTCTACGCTTGCGCTCAGGGAAGGAATGGTGGTGGGGCTGGAGAAGGTGGGTGCTAGAGTGCGGGTGAGAAGCCGTGGGGGCTGAGTGAGGATGGGAGGGATGTAGCGGGGCTTCTAGGGATCTGGACAGGTGTGAGGTGAATACCTGCAAGACGGGGTCTCCATCTGGTGGAGGGAGGCTAGGGACTGGTGACCTAGTGGTGATAGAGGGTACTGGATGTACAGCCTATGCCTAGGATCAGGACGCTGTGAACATGGGAGATGATTAGGAGGTTGGGATAGGGTGGAGGTCAAGATGAGGAGGGGAATTTTTTTAAGAGGCAGAGTACAGCACAGTCAACTTTTAGTTCACTATCTAGATGTGACACCGTTTTAGGAGGCAGAGTACAACACAGTAATCTTTGAGCGCACTATCTAGATGTGACACAGCCTTATGAGGCAGAATACAACCCAGTAATGTTTGAGCGCACTATCCAGATGTGACAAAGTCTTAACAGGCAGAATACAAAACAGTAATGTTTGAGCGCACTATCTAGATGTGACTCATCCTTAAGAGGCAGAATACTACACAGTAATGTTTGAGCGCACTATCTAGATGTGACACAGTCTTAAAAGGCAGAGTACAACACAGTAACCATTGAGCCCACTATGTAAATGCGATTCAGTCTTAAGAAGTAGAACACAACACAGTAATCTTTCTGTGTGCTATCTAGATTTCAGATTGACTAAGCGGGTGGAATGCAATACAATACCTCTTGGGTACAGTCACAGACAGTCTTAAGAGGCAAAGTAAAACACAGTAATCTGTCAGCGCACTATCTTGTAATACCATTCATGTTGGCACAAATATTTCTCTTGTCCTAGTGGCAAACCCATTGTTGGAGGATTACTGAATTAATCTGTCTCCACCCGAGGCATGAAAGGGGCTCTTGGCCCACCTTCCTCTTGCTGGATACATTTTCCATTACAGTGCCACTGGAGGAAGGTGGTGAGGGGTAGGCAGGGTGCACTCTCTTCAGCTCTACTTCGTCCTTTTTTGTAATGAGAGAATGTTACAACCAATGTTCTCTGTAATTATTTTTCTCTATGTGCAGAACCGGTTGGCTGTTGTGCGCCCATTGTTTTCCATGTGCGCCACTGAATAATGAGGTAAGCCACTTTGTGAGCTACCGTTGCTGAAGCGAGTTCTGAAAGGAATCTCCTCCTCCCAGCCATTGCAATTCTTTTAAAATCTTACAATACTTTTAAAATCTTACAATACTTTTTCCAAAACACATGGGCTAAAATAAAATGTAGAACAAGACATGCACCGACCGTTGCCGGCCGGTAAATCTGTGCTGCACTCCTCACGGGAACTAGTCCCAAGTAGTAATTCTGCCATGCATAGACTAAAGATTCCCTCGCGGGAATATTTGTTCGACAAGGCTCAGTTTTCACCAGTCTTCAGAATGGTGTGATTGGCTTGATCTAATGTTCAAATAGTCATCCGGGTACATTCGGCCCTGTCTAGCTGTGAGTCTCCAACCAAGAATTAATCCGGCTGAGAACAAACAGGTGTAAGGCAGACCCGATTGTTATTACATCATATCGCCAGCAGATTTGATAAACAGATTTAATTTACACCACACCAATACCTTAGATGTGTGTAAAAGAACTAATTTAATTCACAGATCTAGTTCAAGTCAGTTTGTAATTCCTTTGTTTTTGAACAATAGGGCTGACTGGGAATGGGAGAGGGAGCAAACAACGGGCCATTACGAGATGGACCGTTGTTTGCTCCCTCTTCCCAGGCGTGCTTACCGTGTCCTGCGAGGGGAACTCATAATGCGGCGGTACAGAGTGAACGGTGCCGGCACCTTTTACGGCGCCGTTCACTCTGTACCGCCAGGGTCGTAATGGGGCCCAATGTGTCATATTTGATTATACAGAAAACTCATCAACCAGTCCAAGACTTCAATATCTGCCACAGTACCTTGCAAACGTACTTCTGCACAGAGAAAAATGTCAGCCTCATTACAAGCTTGGTGGCAAGTGGTAAAGTTGGCAGTAACTCCATTGCCACCAATTTTACCACTACACCAAATTACTATTTCGTGCCTGGAGTGGAAGATTACCTCCAGGAAAATACTGGAGGTAAATCTTCCAACTCAATGCCGAAATCGTCTGAATTTCTGCTGCAGTAATTCTGCCAAAAAAACACATTTAGTCCAAGTCTCAATATAGAGTCAATATGAATAGGGAATTACACCGCCAACACCAGTTGTAATCCAACGGAAATTGCTCCTGAACAAGTGGAGGAAACAGTAATTTGTTTGGGTGGTATTCTGGTGGATTTACACGGGGATACGGTGGATTTACACGGGGATACCACCCCAAGTCTTAATGAGGCCCTATATTTTTCACTCATTTGTATTACAAAACACAAATATCTCTTAGTTTTGTTCCCAGATATCTCGTGCAAACAATATTTATTCTTAAAGAAACGTTTCTTTGGTATTCTGATTTTTCCAAAATAGGGAATTTTTTTCTTGATGCGTTAATCTTGTGGTCAGCTGACACGTGTTTCAACCCAAGGGGTCTTTAGCAGGGCAGGTGCGTTATTGTTCATTCACTGTTAGGTTTCCACTCCTTGAATAGGCTGGCTTGTCAGCCTTTTACTGCTGTGAACAATGTCCCGGGCGTTTGTGGTCCTCAAATATCTCTTGTCATAACTGATGTCATAACTGATGTGGCTGTCAAGAAATTCACACAGAATACATTTGATCAATGGCAATTAAAAGTGCTGTTTCAAAAACATGCTGAAAGGAGTTCAAGTGGCACTTTAATGAAGTAATTCAAGGTTCTTCAAGAACATGCTTCTAATAATTTGTGTAAGAATCATAATTGCATCAGAATAACTGCACCTTAGAATATGATGATCCAAAATTCTTGTGCCTCTGCTTACTATTCACATTATGTTCTCCTGTGGGTAGCGATAACACCAGCCTTAGAGATATATGCACCATGCATTTTTACTCCCTAAAAAGGTAAATGTGCCTAACAAAAACGAGAAACAATGAGCATATCATTGCTTCAACCCAAAAAGCTCCACTGATATTTTTTCGAATTAGTGACCAGGATATCAGTGGCATAGGAAGGAAGGAACTCTAATGATATTAATGCCTGATCTCAAAAGGAAGTTTATCGGGAAATAACATCTTTTAATAAGCAGAAAGTATCGCTATTGGCAAAGCTAATTACTTTTTTACTCCCTGAAAAATCATTTGACTCCAAGTAGGGAGCAACATCTGATTAGTGCCCTGCTTGTACCCCTGACATATGGAGTGAAATGACAGAGCACATAATTAAGTGTATAGTTTTACCCACCCTTCCGCACCACGGCATGGATGAAATTAAACAAGAGCCTTACTGAGGTTTATTATGGAGCCCTGTTGAGGAAAATCAGACATATATGCCTTTTAAGTTAATTGCATCAATTCATCAGAGATACTAATGTTTTAGTGCCTTCTTCAATAACTATGGATCCCTCTTCTGTAATTCTTTGTGATCAGTTAAATAAGATGCAGAGTGATGCTAGAGACTGCACACAAAGAACACATGGTTATATTGAAAAGCCCTCAGTAGTTGAGCATAGAAAGAAAAAGAAGGTGCTGTTGTCTAGATGGGTACTAGAATTTCCTATCCTTTAGCAAACAGGCAATACATCTCCTTCAGTGTACTGCCGAAACGTCTGACTTGGTCTTTGAAATTTGCTGCTTTGTTCATCAACCGCAAAGAGTGAGCACTGTAAAAAGTGAGAATTGTAGCAGTAAACACTCATTGGTATATTTTCAGACCCACAATACTTTGTAAGCAAGGCATATTTAAATGCCTCAACATATGATGTGGATTTTAAGAATGTCATGACTCTGCATGTAAACAATTCTTTTGCAGTGCATACAGGATTGTTTGCAACATACCCCACCCTTATATCATTGTGTAGGATTACACAAGTGATCAGTAAAACTGTTTTTGTACAGAAGTGAGTTACCATATAATGTGTGATGGTCTATGCCCAAAGGAACTCTGAACACTTGGAAATGATGCAGAATGTGTGAAAAGCATTCTCATGTCTGAATATCCTGTGCACTGATACTATGGATGTGTAATCCCAAGCATAGTCCATACCGATTATCCCTTGTAGGCGAAGTAAATGATATTGCAATGTTGCTCTCTACTTATAGGGTTATGTTAGTAATGCTAAAGTAGGAGACGCTGACCATCACATTTGTCTTTTCAAAATCTTTAGTGGGCAAATTAATATTTGAGTTTCATAATGCGTTAACTTACAAGTGGGCCGTTCAAAGCACTTGCATGACATATGTACAAAGAAGAGGAAGTATTGGATTTGGTTACACATCCAAGTAGCCTGCTAACTTACAGTCAGTATCCGATATTTGAGCTGATAGTTAGATTGGTTCCATGTGTTAATATCCGCGCATAAATATTGCCATACAAGAATGGAGCCATATTTTTGCAACGATATTAACCCATTAAACCTGCAAGGGACATCCCTGCAACCCCCATATTATTTTAAAGGGAGCGGGGGGTCACCCCTGCAGCCCCCACTCCCATTTTCCCCCAAATTTATCCCCACTAATATTATCACCTATGGCAGTTCCCGACAACCATATCTATGGTGATATTATTGGTGGGGATAATATTACCTGGAACCATTAGATTATATAGTGTGGGTGACGCTTTTGGTAAGGCACAATGACTATCAAAAATTCTGGCGCGTAAACTTTATTCATGTTACAACAAACATAAAACAAGTGGATGTAGGTACTCGTCTGCTAACCTTTCACAAAGCCAAGACAGGAAGAGTCAAGGTGTCCAGTAGTATCTTAATGTACTCCGGGGCAGAAGTTAGTCATAAGGTGAAAGTGTGGTAGATTCAGGTTTAGGAGTCATGGAAAGGGAGGGAAAATTTGTGGTTAATGTGTGCAGGCATATCTTGGCTAGATTCTCCTGTTCATGGAGCCAGTTTTTCATATTAGTTTTTAACCTCTTGTGTTGTTTTTTGCTGTAAGGGATTTTAGGTGCATAGTAGTGTAGTAGTGTAATGCAAATTAGCAGAATATCAAGAATATTTGCTTATTTTAATAGAAAGAACATTTCTGGTAATTGCTGGGCTCGTGCCTTATTACATCTTTTTTAATAGGTGAGAATTGTCTGTGTGCGCTGCTAAAAATCTTCTGAGCGGTACCCAGAAGGAAGCTGGGCAAGCGCACATGCGCACAGCTTAGAGGAACCATTGGTCATGCCAGCCACTCCGTCTTCAGTTGCTCCAGTCTATAACCTACGTAGCCATCAGATTATGACCAACAACAACTTGGATGCTATTCCTTGTCAGGGGAATGAGGGTTGTGGGCATACAACGTAGCCTACCGCGGGGGTAACTCCTACAATTTTTACAACTAATAAGAAACAAGTAAAAATTACAGATTGTTGCAAAGTAGTAAAGTCATTGAGAGAGGTTCTAGTCATCAAGGGCAAATCTGTTTCTGTGCAAGTTCATGAGGCTCCAGCATACTCTAATATTCTGGATGCATCTTTTGTCGTAATGTGTCATCTGTATGGAGCAATGACATCCTGGGTAAATCAAATGGAAACAGCTGAACAGCATGACTTAACCAATACAGGGGCCGGATATAGCCGGGCCTCTTCTACACCTCCGCAGGGCATACGTCTGATTTGTACCCCTAGGATGGCAACCTTTTCCATGTTGCCACTCTTAACTCTTGCTCAGCTGGCAAACACTCCTCTGACATCTGCCGCCTTTTGGAGGAACTTGACCTTGATGTCCTCGGTCTCAACGAGACATGGTTCACAGCCAGCTGTGTCACGAGCTTCGACACTATCCTCCCTGACGGCTACAAGATCTTCTCTGTGCCCAGGTCCAACCGATCCAGAGGGGGTGTAGCCCTGATCTTACCAGAGTGGATTCCTGCCTCTGTCATTCCTACTCAGGCCTACTCCTCTTTTGAATGCCTCATCTGCAGGCTCTCTCTCTCTCCTAGCCATTCCCTTACTGTGGCTACTATCTACCGGCCACCTGGTCAGATCTCCTCCTTCCTCTCTGAGTGGGCAGACCTCTCCTCTTCCCTCCTGGTCTCGACCACTCAACTCCTCCTTCTTGGAGACTTCAACATCCACCTGGATGCTTCCTGTCCTTCCTCTGGACTCTTTCGTGACCTTTCACACTCTCTCTCACTCTTTATTTCCCCTCTGGACCGACTAACTCTGCAGGGCATACTTTGGATGTTCTGAACTCTCAGACGTCCCTTTTCTATCCCGCCCACCACTCCTCTCTTCTGGAGTGATCACTTTCTCCTTTCCTTCCAGCTCACCCTCTCTTCAACCTCATGCCAAGCCAGCTCCATCACTGCCACCCACCTTTTCGGTCATCCGACCCATGAAGCACATGTCAGTTGAGGCTTTCGCTGCCACTTTCTCACCCCCCTTTCCCTTTGGCTGACTCACACTCTGACACGGCCCTTTCCATTCTCCACTCTGCTATATCTGATACTCTCGATGTTCTTGCCCCTGTCATGGGGATCCGCCTGAAGCCCAAAGCCAAGTGCAACTCCTGGTATGACTCAGACCTTGTCAGCCTTAAAAGCAAGTGCAGGGAGGGTGAGAGAAAATGGCGTGCTTCATGTACATCCTCTAACAAACTGGACTGCCGCTTGCTCCAAAGGCAATACCGACTCTCTGTCCTCACCAAGAAGAGAGCTCACATCCAAGCCAGCGTCTCTGTGGCATCTAACAACTCGGCTGAACTCTTTAAAATCTGCAAGGAACTGGCCAATCCTTCCGCAGTCTCTACCTCTCCTGTCCCTTCCCAGGCCCTCTGCACAGCACTGGCTTCTGATTTAATCTCTAAAACTCAGGACATTATGTCCACTCACTACTCCTCTCCCCTTCCTTCCTCTACTGCCTACTCTTCCACTGGCCCATCCTCAGCCACCTCTCCTCCCTCCTTCTCTGCCTTTCACCTGTCCTCCCCAGCTGAGGTTTCTAGACAAGTCCAATCTATGAAAGTCTTGTCAAAACAGGTTTATCCCTGTTCCTCCAAAACCATCAAGGACTACATTGACTCCCTGGCTCCTTCCCTAGCCGACTTCTGCAACGACTCCTTTGCCGCTGGAGTCTTCCCTTCCCCCCCTGAAGCACTCCCTTGTGCACCCTCTTCTAAAGAAACCCTCTGCCGACGCGTCTTGCCCGGCTAACTATCGCCCAATCTCCATCACTCCTTTCCTGGGCAAATTCTTGGAAAAGCTGGCCATCTTTCAGCTCAATCTACACACTGAATCTGTTGGTTGTCTCCATGATCCTCAGTCTGGCTTCAGAGCTGCCAGAAGCATGGAAACTGCTCTCCTGAACATCCGTGAAGACCTGTTCTCCAACCTTGATTCCAACACCCCCTGTGTCCTCATCTTACTTGATCTCTCTTCTGCGTTTGATGCGGTCAACCATGCCATCCTGCTCAACCATCTCCGTGATAACCTGGGGATCACCGGTCAGGCCCTAGTGTGGCTGACTTCTTTCCTCTCTGATCGACCCTCCCAGGTTCAACTTGGGTGCTTCCTCTCCTCTCTCTATCTTTATCTGTGGTGTTCCCCAGGGGTCTAACCTCTCTCCCTGGCTGTTCAACCAATACCTGGCACTTCTTGCCCACCACTTTGCCGTGCTCTGCCCCAACTTCCAGTGCTATGCGGATGACACATAGCTCATTTTCAGGCTACCCTCAGCCACCTCTTCTCCCTCTCTCATCTCTGACTGTATGTCCGCCATCCAGGAGTGGTGTGCCACCAATGATCTCTGCCTTAATGCCAGTAAGACTAAGATTCTCCTCATCAGCACACCCACAACCTCCTTTCCTGTCACTCTCTGGCCGGCCTCTTTTGGCCCTCTTCCTGCTCCCACCTGTGAGGCTAAAACCCTATGGGTCATCTTTGACTCCACACTCCTTCTCTCCTCACATCTCTGACATCTCTAAGACGTCACACTACCAGCTGCACCTCCTCAGAGGTACTCTTCATTTCCTCTCCTTCACTCAGAAGCTCACTGTCTCCAGAGCTCTGGTTCTCTCTAGGCTGGACTATTGGAACAGCCTCTTTCTAAATCTACCTGCTTCTACTCTCCGCCCTCTGCAACCCATCCAGAACAGGACTGCAAGACTTCTCCTTGGCCTCAAACCCAGGGATCGTATCTCTCCAGGACTGAAATCTCTGCACTGGCTCCCAGTGGCTGCGAGGATTAAGTTCAAAACCCTCTGCATTGTCCACAAGGCCTTCTGGGGCTTGGGGCCTCAATAACTTCAACTCTCTCTTCCTAAATATCTTCCTTCTCGAGCTCATCCGCCTCCAACTCCCTCAGGGTCAGTCGCTTCTCCAAGCAATGAGTTGGTGGTAGATCTCTTTCTTCATCTCCCCTACCCCTGCACTTGCGCGATCTGAATGACACCTGGCCTAGTAGGATCGTTGTCTGTCTCCCCTTGTCCCCCCCTCCCTGCCTCGTCGCGCCTTGAAACACTTGTGTATAGGCGCGTTACAAATACCATATCATATCATATCATATCATCTGGGGCCTCCCTCTGGAATAGCCCCCCTGCCTCCCTGAAACTTGAGGAGAATCATCACTGGTTCCGGAAGCACCTCAAAACCTTTCTCTTTGCTTCTGCTTTTTCTCCTCCTCTCCCCTGCTGACTTCCTGGCTGAAACTGAAACTGCACTGGTTACCTGGCCTCACTCTGATCTCGGGCCCAGGTCCCCCCCACCCCCACCAGTTCCTCACCTGCACTCCCTTCCTGGCAACCCCCGCATTTGGGGACTGTTTTCTGTATCCCTTCAGTCCCACTACCAACACTTGACACCTGATGCCTGAACTTACCCTTGCACTTGCCACCTGCTGGCCTTACTTTACTTATTGTTATTTATTCTATTATCCCATGTACTGCACTGTCGCTTCCCCCTTCCGCACTTCCCTCCCTCCCATGCGCTTGCGTGATCTAAATGACACCTGGCCTAGTAGGATTGAAGTCTGTCTTCCGTCTGTTCCCCCTCCCTTGCCTCGTTGCGCCTTGAAACACTTCTGTATAGGCGCTTTATAAATGCCATATCATATCACCTCCATCCACACCCATAAGAGCCTTGTCTCATCAAGATTCCCTGAAACCCAGAAACTTTCAACTGTGCAGAGTCAAATATTCTTCCAAACTTAGAAACGTTGGGTCTATCCTTGATATCTGTGCTCCACCTGGTTCTGGAATCTTTATTAAGACTATACGACAATATTAAAACATTGTTCTCCAAAATTCGGGTAAATTAACATCGGTAGACAAGCATGTACAGACCTTGTTGTCAACATGCAGGCCCGCCACAGCTAACACTTCTTGTGGAGGAGTCCTGATTTTTGACAAAACAGCAGACTCACCTGTGTCTGAAGAGATGCCAAATACTACCACGCCTCTTTTAGAACACCAGTCTAGACTAAGCCTGTCACCAGATCCCATGGTAGCAGAAAATGAGGAACTCTTTGATCATGCCCTTTCGAATGAAGATCTATCTTTTATAGTACCAATCGACGTGGTCACTAATAATGGAAAAATAGGCACACAAACTAAGACTGTCCAAAGACAAAAATCTAAAAACGTATCAAACAAAAATAAAAATTAATATAGGTCTTCAAGAAAGTTTGTCAGGGCCTTGCCTTCCGTAGGGGAAATTATTGATCTTAATACACAATCACAATCACGGTCCACTTTGTCTGATAGTGTTCTGGTGATCAATTCTCCTACAGTGACTTATAAGGATAAAAGGAAGAACTGAAAGGGCAAGAAAAAAAGTACTTCTAATAGCCCAGAAAAAATCACTATATTTCTTATACCCCAAATGAATTGTCCTTCAAATTTAACATAAGAAGAAACAGAAGATTAAAAATTGGAAGATCAAGTAGGCCAAGCGTGTGCATTAGTAAGGTTGCCTTTACAATCTGGAACTGTAACTTTTGATACTACTACTGCATTAAAGAAAACTCAGACTGACTGTGTTTTTGAACTAACAAATGTTCCCATTATACAACCATGAATATCTAGAATCTCTGAGGCATTTGAAGAATGTATAGAAGGACTGGAAAATATTATTCAAGTAAATGGTGAGATTCAACTACATAGGGCTAAATTGCTTCAAACATTCTCCAGGATTCCTGCATTGTGTCTGCTTCATTCAGATGATATCGACCTGGTATCCATACCGGATATGGATTGGACAAATTGGTTGCATATTTCCATTCTCACATCGTAGCAAGTATTCTATGGGAAAATCAAGATGTGCTTAGGTCTATGGGATTCGCCTTAATTGTTTTTAAACAACTGGGAGAAGTAAAATCATTTTTGTCATATTGTCCCAGGATAAATATGACTTTGTTGCAGAAGCAACTGCCACTAACTAGTAAACTGTACTTTGCAGCAAGTACTTGGGTAGTCCAGAACACATGGGCACAACACCCACATATTGACAAAGACCAAGAATTTTCGTGGTTGGCAGCATCTATCAACACTAACGCCAAAAGAAATTTTATTTTTTCCAATATTTAGCCATTGTGACCTGAAAATCTTGTCTTGAAATTGCCTATGCAGCACAAAAGTCACCAATATTACTAGATCATCATGTCTTATTGTTACTGAGTGTCTTGAACATAAGGGCTATACAATGTATGACAAACTAGCAAGTAGAGGATTAACTGGCCATCCATCGGGTGGTTTGGCTATCACCATTGATTCACATCTACATTTTTAATGAATGTGAAATCCATTTGTTCTCCAATTAGTATAACAGAATTTGATTTAAGTGATCATTCGAGTATATGTATTATTGTTTAGGTGCCTATTGCAACTCATGAAATGAATCATGCTTTAGCCACGGTCTCCCCGTCAAGGGGGGGTCCTCACTGTTAAGTGGAATGAGGGTACCTGTATTAAATTTACAGCTGCGATCAAACGCTTCATGGGCTGACATTGTACTTCAGGAAAGAAGGATATTTTTTCTATGTGTTGCTACAACTAAACTGTTCTCTCTTGTCTGATGCATATTGCTGGGAAACACAGCTTTTATGCGTAAAAGAACATGTTCATGGTTGTAACTCCCAGGTTGCTGAAGCAAAACAAATTAAGTGGAAAGCTCTAACAGATTTGCTAATAGTAGCAAATGATACTAATGAGATAAGGAGAGAAAAACCGAAGATTACACAAAATATATAAAAATTATATATCTGAAATATGAAAAACATCATAAAGATAATCAATTGGTCTTGAAAGTATTAAAGTTCTGGGACCTTACTAACCTGTGTACTGGGACCTTGGTCCCAGAGATATCGTGTTGTATTAATGAATCAACTTGTGTCAATTTTTATTCAGACCTTTATGCTAAACCCCAGACAGAACCTATTACTACCAAACTTGGAATATATGGAAACTGGCTGTTTGTTCTGGTCGTATGGGGACAGGTTTTTGGCTATAAAAACTCTAAACAACCTAGGGCGCTTGGGCCAGACCTTCTATCCCTGGCTACCATTAAGAAAGATCCAGCTTTATGGTCCAAAATGTTATACCACCTTTTCACAGAAGTATTAACAATGCTAAGTATTCCAGCAACTTGGGCTATCTCAATAATTATCCTGATTTTTAAGGGGACCCAATAAATCCGGCGAACTACAGGACTATTGCTATCTTGGATGCGTCCGGTAAATTGTTTGCATCCTTGATACTTAAGGACCTGAATAATTGGGTGAGGTGTTTGGGAATTTTGTCTAGGTCGCAAGTAGGATTCAGGCAATCGAAGGGTACCTAGTTGAATGGGACCATACTAGCACATATCCTGGCAAAGGTGGAAAAAAGGTTTAATTGGAAATACTTATGTTGCATCCCTTGATGTGAGTAGTGTTTTTGGCAGAGTTAACAAGGGAAAACTCAGAGAGAACCTTTCGTCATGGAATATACCTGCTCCTGTGGTCCAAATCATTTCCATTTTACATGACAACACCTCAGTAAAGAATAAGGTTGACTAAATAGGGTTCCCTGACAAAGCCCATCGATACGTTTATCAGTTTAAAGCAAGCAAACATACTCACTACAAATGTGTTCAATCTTTATCTCACGGGCATTGAGAACCTGTTGCAAACAGGAATTACAAATCTTGTGAGGCTTGGACGTTCCAGACTTAACTGGTTGGCTTTTGCAGACGAGGTGCTTTTCTTACACAAGACCCCCAATAGGTCTGAAAAGAAAGCTAAATCTATTATCACAGTATGTCAGCGATAACAATCTTGTAGTAAATAGCTCAAAGTCTAAAATCATAATTTACTCGACAAAGAGAAAACCGAAAAAGATGGAATGGCGGGTGGAGGATCAATGTCTTGAAAGAGTGCCCTCTTTACGATACCTAGGGTTTACCATCTCAACCCTGGCTTCCATGACTGAGCTAAGGGACAGGGCCAAGAGTCAACCCCTGATAGCGCAATAAAAGAGAATTCCCGGTAAAATGTGTTAATTCTCGTTACTTCCAATTTTACGTTTTTACCTTGGCAAAATTGAACCATCTATTTTGTATGGTCTTAATGTGACGTTATTAGATTTAAGTACTTCTTTGAATTCGCTTTTGGGTACTATCATAAAAACATTGAGACTTGCAATACCTAATGTCGTGATTTGGCATGAGTTGGGAATAATATCATTAAATGCCAAGGTTAATTGGAGACAATTATAATTTCGCAAAGATGATCAATCCTCCTCCTAATTTTCTATAGTTACATTTGACTCAAGCCCTATTAGCCAACAGCAATGATTCTTTAAATAAGTTCAGAGACAGAATGTTTGCACTTCTCCTTGGAATCGATTAAAATTTTGAGAAGTTGACAAGGGATCCGGTTTAAAACTAAAATTAAATTATATGAGGAGGATTGGAGGATAACGGTTGAGTCGTTGAAGCTTTATAAAAGCTATTTGGAGTATGCATGTTTTCCTATGTGTGCTTTACATTAGATCAGCTTACACCACTTGCATGTTTAAACTGCAGAAAAGAAAGTTAGTAAAGACTGTAGATTTTGTCATGTAACTGTGAATTAGAGACATTAAAACGTTTCGATACAGGTTGTGTGGCTGTCAAAGATTTGAGAACAATACATTTTGCTACCTGTGTTAATGCCTATTTTGAAAGTGCAGGGGAATCTATATGGATATCTTTGATGCAGGGGAATAGTATTGCCCAGATTCTAGCACTTTATAGATTTCTGCAAACGCTCTTTCAACTCTTACATGTTGAAATCTAAGACAACATTATTGTAATGTCATGTACTTGGGTATGTTGTTGGTTTATGTCTTGTTTGTGGGTTTTGAAACTTGTTTTTAGCTTGTTTTTATTTGTATCATGAGGATTTTACGAATTGTTCTTTGGATGTCTTAAATGTATTATCTTTTTGTATTTATAGATTATTGTGAAAGTTTTTCTTTATAAACCAGATCACAAATAATTTATTTTTTTACGTAGGAAGAAAGCATATTTGCTGTTGCTTTTCTTTGGCTAGATCGTCAAAATGTTCCACTTTCAAATTATAGAGTCAGAGCCAAATATTAACGATGATGATGGGCTTAAAGAACACGTGCATATTTGTCTTATTTCGAGACACATCTAGTATGTTAAGTTATTTTGTGTTATGTTGATTGCTATTTGTAAAATGCACATGTATCCTGGGTAATGCATACATTACCCGCAATGAGCCAGTGGGAGTTGAAGCTTAAACCACAAATATGCTCACACTGTCGGGAGCAGCTGGGGGTGGAGGCAACAGTGGGCTCGGAGCTCCACGCCCTGATGTGTAAGAGGCGTATTCAAAGATATTTGGGTCCTGACATTTATTCTTTTCAAACTAAGCACTGGTTGTCATGTAAAAGGGATATGACTTGTAAGACTCACAGTGAAGAAATGTGCCCAGCGAACATGAGAGCCCATATTAAATGAAGGGAAGAAACAGCAGTTACAGCTAAGTAGTCAGCTACCTCTTGGAACGGAAACTTTGAACAAGGCAATATGCTGCATAATCCTTCCCCCTCCACAGTATCTCTCCCTCTCTTTACTTCATCTAACTGACTAAGTCGATGGTCTTGGGCCAAAGTGCAGCTGCCTCCTTCCCGTCTACTCATTTCTCCACTCCCCTATCAGTTTCTTTTCTTTTAGAAGTCAATGCAACTCCAAATGATCACCATATAAAATGATTTTTCACATCTGTGAAAAGGAAAAACCCTTCTAATGTAATATTGTGTATAATTGAAAGCTTCACATACGTTTTTAAATCACTTCATTTTTCTTTTTAGTTCAACTTTTGTATTGTTATTCTATTATATTCTTCATCAAAATGTAAACAAGTGTGCAACTTTGCAAGTTCTTATTCTCAGCCCTTCAAGAATCACAATTTACTAGTTACTCTTTTTCTAAATAAAGTGAACAAAATAGGAGGAACTGGCATCGTATATTATACGTACTTAGTTCATTTATCACAAGGGAAAATACACTGCCTATGCAGGTCACACCTATACCTGCAGTAGGTAGCAAATTCAAATGTATATAAATACACATTTTCCTTAGTTCAGGATGCAAAATATCTAACAAATTCGTATTCATACCAACTAATGTGGGCAGATAAGCATTGAAAAACCAAGGTTGTTGTGTCTTGAACGATGTTCTCTATGTCCAGCACATTCAGATGTTGGACTGAATTTACTAATTCCCTTAATGACATTATTCCCTTTGCAAGTAAAAAACTATGCAAGAATTCTAGTCTGTTCAAGGCATCATCCATTTTCTAAGTAGCCACATAAAGACTCGGTTTTTCAGCGCCCGTTGGGTCATTAACAGAATAACGCAGTAATGGCTGATAATTTCTCATATTTTCTAATATACAATGGAGGCCATCACTGTTACCATGCTTTTGGGTGTGATAAATCTGCCCATTTCCATTGTTATAGTAATTTCGCTCTTCATGCTTTAAAAATACATGAAATAGCTACAAGCAAATTTCACTACTGTGCTTCATAGACAAAGCAAACCACATTTTAGAATCCGCTCCAAAACCTCACCTAAAACTGTTGGCTTAAGTTTTAATTTTCCATGCCCATTTTTCAGTCATATCAATGAGCATTGTGGCAACAAATTGATCATAGCATTTCAAATGTCTTTATTAATTTGGATCTGTTCCCCACCCCTTCTTAATACTGTTAAGAACTGAATGCCTGCACCAAGACTTTCAGATGGCATCACAGCCCTACCTATGAAAGGATCACAAAGGTTCCCTCTTCCAAACAGAAATCTCAAGGTTGTTTGCCGAGTTGACAGGATTCCTTCCTTTGCAGGACACTGAGAACAATAACAAACATTGCTGGCAGTTTACTGGCTCATCTACCCATCACATCATAGTTCACTGATGTGGAGATTCATATGAATGTATCACACATAGGGTTTCTGGTTCTCAGTGTTTATGTTTTTACAATGTCAGTGGTGTTTTTCCAGTGTTTTCCCAAAATGCAAAAATCTGTGTCTATAAGTTTGTATATATGTTTTGCAAACAATGATGGAGCGCAACAGTTTTTCCAGTGTATAGGAAAAACGTGTTTATAAACGTAAATACTTTTTGGGAGTAGAAATATCATGGGATATACAATATTCTCATTGGACAGGCTATTGAGGAAAGAGCCACTGAAAAGGGGTAGCCAACACACTTCTGCTGAGAAAGCCAGCAACAGATGTCAGTGAGTGTTTTGGTGCACATAATGATGACTTTTATCAATATCCAGGTCAGCTTCTATGATGTGTGAGAGCATGTGTGACTAGGGACATACAGGAGGCGCTAACTTGAATATGTATTTACATCAATGTGAAATCACAGAAAATTATGTTGCAGGACTTGACATGCAGCTTTGATACTTAATGGTGTAATGGAAAGCAACATTAAAATAAATTGTCATGAGTAAACCAAAAAGCAAACAAAATGTGTGATTTTCAATACATGTTATGTTTTTCTATTTTAATGTATACTGCACAACACTGACAGTTGTATGGTCTTCAGGTCCTCTATGAAGGGTCACTGTTATTATTTATAGAGAATCGAATGGTACATTTTGTTTCTAGAGTACACTGTTGACAGAATCAGTTCTAAGTGAGATACACTGATTTGCCTAAGATCATACAGTTCAGTTAAGTGGTGATGCAGGCATTTGAATCCAGTCTGAAACCATGTATCATGAAGGCTCTAGATGGCAGAAAGATGTCTTTTCGTCTTTCAAGAATACTCTATACCCAAATCATAATAAACCACTCTGGCAAACACATACATCCTTGTAGAAATATGTTAAGTAAAATGAGGGTAATTGAAGATTTGGTTTTCTCATTTCACGGCAATTTTTATTTTTGGGGCCAAGTTAATGTGTGGGCGCAAAAATGTTTAAAGGTTGAATATAATTTCTCAAAACAAGCCTTGTCCACCGACAAATATTTTATTTTACATAAAGGAAAGATGTAACAGAGATTTTGCAGAGCCTGTGCGTGTCTTATTCTAACACTACATATATTGGATTAGCCACAAAGACAGCCTGGGGGCACAAATAGGTATGCTGCAAACTCTGTTACATCCTTGATTAGTTAAAATAGAAAGTATTTGTCACTAATGGGGGACTATTTTGAGGAATTGTGGCAAATGTTTAGATACAGTTAATTTTGAGTGTACGTGAATTCATGGTTATATACAAAAAGGCCTACAATTGGCTACAATTGCACAAAGAAGCATCTGCCCACTGACGAATAATCCCTTTTACAAAAATACTATGTAACATACATTTTTTGATGTCTGTGCATGTCTTATTCAAACCCTACATTCTAGGGAGGGGAGAAAGAGGCTCTGGAGACTCAAATATAAACACTGAAAGATCCATGTTAAAACCATTTCTTCTAAATTCAAATATGTGTCAGTGGTTAAAGTGTCAGGGATTGCATAATGAAGTTGAGGTCTCAAATTTAAAGAAAAAAGAAAATGGTCTTGGCAGAACGAGGGAAATTAGATGTACTGTGAAGTTGGAGAATGGAAGACCAGGCTCCCGTCCTTCGCCTCTCGCGCTTGGCCTAGAGGGTCACGACCCAGACACCCACCACGAGAAGAGTTTGTCCATTTACCAGACGACCAGATACCCTGGTACAGGAACATACGGATGTGTCCATCTGCCTGCCCAGCAGCCCGCACTGGCCATGCCGACACTTGCGGCACGGATCAACTAGACTAAAATCTACACGTCGTTAGAGATGCCATGACGACCTAGACAACGGGAAGCACATCTGTACAAATGTACACACTGGACATTCCCACACCAACCTACACGAAGAATATACTCAGTGCTATGACGTAGGCGACAGGCATATTCACGGACGTGCATCTTTATTATTTTTACATAGGCTTTCAGAATGCAGAAACGCAAGACGCGTCATGAACTCTTCTACTAGCTTGCTCACGCTTTTCTTAAAACCAGTTACCGCCATGAGAAGTATAATGAAGACAATACTGGCCATGAAATTATATGCTCCTATAACCTAAAGCACCTGTGCACCAAACGGACAACTTATGCACTAGGCCCAAGTAGGCCTCAAACAAGAGCTCCCGTGGACATCAACAAGGCAAGAGTCAGTTGCTGATCCTGCAGAATGAGCTCGGCGAAGCAACCAGCCAAGGTCGCAATGTTGCAAACCCACGTTCCAAGAGCAAATCATCAAAGGCACGATGTTGCAACCTCGTACTCCGCGCTCCAACGTTAAAGTCACACCGACAAATTAAACCAGACACACAGTGGAAAAGCAATATTAATTGTGCAGAATTCTGCCTCAAACACGGTCCCTCCCCACGTGACCAAGCCGAACCTGACGAGATGCCAAACCCAGGAGAACAGAGGCGTCTGGATCCCTCGCTACGAGACACTGGCAGATACACTTGAAAGGCTCAATGGACATCTGCAACAGTGGGAGCGGTCCCCCGTCCAGCTATGAATAAGTCCTCACATTGTCTGCATGTACCCATAGTGAAACATTGTTGCAACTTACAGGTACACCGAGAGCTGGGAACGACGGTGGTCCCAGGCTGGGAAGCTCACGGGCGCACCAATCAGAACATGGGGCTCTTATCACTGACGCCAGCAAATTTAGCCAATCCTCAGGAGTCTTCATGTAACAATTCTCATGTATCTAATTGTAGGGACAACCCAGATATACCACCTGACTACACCTTGTCCACTAATATCTTTCTCTATATGTGTGCTATACTAACCCTACCACTCGAACACCCAATTAAGAGTGGCGATAGGTTTTTTGTTAACTTTCTGAAGTGACGCAAGTAGCGCGTCATAATACAGTAAAAAGGGCCTGCGAGCCCCACGATTGTGTGTGTGTCAGGACGAACGCGTACGCTCCTTGACCCATCCCTGCCGTTTTGTCTAATAAACAGCAGAGTCAACTTGCTCCTTGTGTGCGTCTCATACTCTATCTCATCTCATCTGGGATATACACGGGAGGAGTTGGGGCCTCCCTGCCTGGAGGTCCGCGGACGGCCCAGCCGACCCCGGCAGAATTTCCCCCCGACAAGTTGGAGGCACTGCTGAGATCTGTTTAAGATCGACTTTTATTTTTACTTTTTCCAGGCACTCCCGTTGCGAGGAGGCCCGGCGGCGCGGCCCCCTCTGCCGTTGCCCCCTTCTGAGGACTACAGGACCATCGCGGAGCTGCGAGAAGACCGGACAGCGCAATCCGGATATTGGCCCTCGGGAGCCGGTTGAGAAGTATCCCGCCCGCGGTTGGCGAGTGTCCAGACGTGGTCCAGACGAGGGGAGGTGGCGAGCCGCTTGGAGGGGTGCACGCAGTCGAGCGGCCCTGCATCGAGAGAACTTGGTGAGCATGACACGCACAACGAGCAATGCGAAATTGTGAGGGAGGGGGAGGAAGTAAATAAGGGAGGAGGGAGGAATTGTACAGATGCGCAGCGAAGGTTTAACAACTGAGTGTTGCTAATGGAATGAATGGTGGCGAGACGAGTGCGAGAGCAGTTGGCTACGTCACGCGAAAGAGGGGGGCGGAGCACGAAACATCACGTGTGGCCGCTGGTAGACATTGATTGGCCTAAATCGCGACTAACGTGTAGGGGTGGGTGTGTGTGGTTTCCTACGATTTGATATTTATTGATCAATGAGTAGATGAGGTTCCCTATTGTTCGAGCAAGAAACTCGATAGGTAGATGACGTTTCCCTGTAGGCGGTAGCTAGTTGCATAGTTGCCCAATACGGAAGATAATTGGCTGGTTAAGCCCTCCTGTTGAGGGGCGTATCACACGCGAGGCGACGCAGCGTGCGCAGTCCGATTATATTATTGATGAGATTACCTTGTTCCAGGAAAGACAGGAAGACAGCTGTAGGGTTAGCGGGGGTAGATTGCAAGTGTATTTTGAAAATAATAATGAGAATGTACCAGTAGCGTAAAGACATCGGTGACGTCACCAGTAGGGATTTAATAGGATATCGCGAGCACAAGGAACATTGGGTTTGAGAGTGGTGGGGAAGAGAAACATGATAAGGGAGCAGATACGGAGATAAACGATAAACGAGTGGACCGGAAGAGGAGAAGGGGAGAGGGGCGTGGCTGCGCACGGAGAACGCCGGCCACAGCAAGTGTAAAAGGGGGAGGAGAACGAGGAATCAGGACGACTGTATAAGATCGTCGTAAGGGGTACGCAGCCACAGGGGGCTGCGTGCGCCTCGGCCGCAGGGGGCCGTAGGGGAATGAATATACAATATAAAATTATACATATATATATTTGTGTTTTATTATTTTTTCTTTTTTTTTAAATTATTATTATTGCATAATTTGTCAAGGATTGTCGTAAGTCCCCACACTTACGGGGCCAGGTAAACAATATAAGGTTGTAAATTGCAAACTGATAGTGAAGGGAGGAGTAACAAGTGGGGCACAACTATGTCATATGGGACAGGGTCGGGAGGGTGGGGGAACACCCTCACTACCCCACTACAACACATATGCACCACACTGCCACCCCATAGGGAGAAATTAATTAAGTACAGCATAGAGTGGACCCAGGGGACGGATAACAAAATGTTAACACCATGGCCGCCTAATGGTAGTTTCGATCCATATGCCCAACATTCACTGCTAAACCATCTGCACAATACATACAAGGGGAAGAAGTTGGCGAGCCATGTGGAGGTGTTTAACTTATGGAGGATGTTCCAGGGGTCCCGACCAGGACCAAATGGAATGTTCTCTATGGGAGAAACACCGGAAGTAAAGGAGATTAAGAAAGAGGGAACGGATGGGGAAAAGGGGTGTGAAAGGACAAAGAATACGGGGAATGAAGGAGAGGGAGGAGAAAAGATTGATAAATTAGACAACATAAAAAAGGAACCGAGCAACGAGATACCCATAACACCGGGAGTGAAAACAGAGGGAGAAGGGTTGTACCCTTTAAGAGAATTAGGAGAAATAGAAGGACAGTTAAGGGCGGCTGAAGGATACTCGAACCCGGCATACAGCCCTCCACCATATGTGGCTCATAGGAAGATGACAGTGGGGGAGGGGAGGATTGGAGAAGAGCAGATTGTAGAGATAGGACATGATGAGTGGGTAGCTGCACAGATATTATTAAAATTACGGGGTTCACTAACGGGAGAAGATAGGGAGGCAGTAAAGAGAACAGACGAGGATAGTACAAGGAAGAGTGAGATGAAGGGGGAGGAGCTATTACGACAAAGAGAAGAGATTTTGGAGGAAAAATTGGCAAAGCTAAGGGATGAGCAGAATGAATTAATAAAACAGCTTGAGAAGGAGGAAAAAGAGAGAGTGAGGAAAAGGAAAGAGGGTAAAGACGAATTGGACAAATTAAGGGAACGAAATGAGGAGCAAAGGATAGAAGCTGAAAGGGTAAAAGCAGCAGCAGAAAGGGTGTCAAGAGTAGTGTTGAGAGAAAAAAAGAAGGAAGAAGAAGATAAAGAAAGGGAAATGGAAATATGGAGGAGGAGGGTAGTATCAGAGGCAGCTAAGAAATATGAAGAGGGGAAAGCAATAGAAAGAGAAAGGGTGAAATGGGAAAGAAAGAAAGAGGATGAAAGAATATTGGAACAGATGAGCAACGAAGTGATGGAGGAACTAAAAAGGAAAAGGGAGGAAAATAGTAGGGAGATGGAGGAGAGGAGTGAAGGGGAAAGAGGAGGGAGTAATAGGGAGAGTGAAAAATGGGGGGATGTATATAGAAGTAGAGAAGTAGCAACAACATCAACACCAGGGGGAACAGTTGGTAACAAAGGAAGAGGAGAAATGGAGCTAATAGACTTAGAAACAGTAACAGTAAAAGGGAAAAAGGCAGAGTGGGGGATACCATTTATGACTGATTTCTGCAGTGAGGAGGAAGAAGGAGTAGAGAGGGTAGGAAGAAAGAGTGAAAGGGAAAGCTTAGATAAGCTGTACCTCACTAGAACAAACATAGACTCGCCATGGATCAGTAAGAGAAGGGAGGAGCTGGAACAAAGTGAGGAGAGGGTGCAACAACTAGTGGAAAAACAAACCCATGAAGCCACACCATCGCCATCTCCATCACGCCCTCCCCCATCGCACCCTACATGCTCAACCGCCACACGCTCGCTGCGCACAATAAAGCTTGCGCCCTTCATGGACGAATTGACTCCTTATGCATGTCGGCTTAGAGACCTCCCTAGCCGCAGGCAAGACAGACAAATAAACATACCCATATTAAACACAGGAAATGACGAAAAAAGGGGAAAGGACGGAGAGGGAGGTAGGAGTAGGGGTAGTAAGGAAGAATTTGAAGTGGTAAAGGAAACGGGGAAGAGGAGGGGTGTGAGGACTCAATATTATGGAGCGTAAAGGGTGACACAAGACACAACTTAATGCCACTGTTGGAGAGAGGAGGGGTTAGACCGCAGTATGTACCTTGGAAGCATACGGATAAAGAAAATATAAAATGTAGGCTCCCATCACTAAGTGGAGGTGCGGGTAAGTGGATATATGAAATGGAAAAACACACCGCAGGACAGAAACTAGCAGTAGGAGATGTGAAGGGCCTGTTAATATCAATATTAGGGGATAGAGCGGACGACATCTGGAAGAGAGCGGGATTCCATGGGGTAACAATAACGAACACATCGCATGATGGGGCGCCATTTGCAAACTGCAGACATGCGCTATGGCAGGCACTGAGAGTACAGTACCCAGACACATCAGACATAGGAGCAATTACTTCCCGTAAGATGCGTGAGAATGAGGATCCTGTTGATTATATCCAGGATATTCAAGAGAAGTGGCGCATGGAAACTAGAGAACAATGGGATAAAACACCAGCCATATTTTATCATATACTAGTACAAGGGCTCCCAGAAGGAGTTCAGAAACAACTAAAGAAAGTAGTGGGAATGGAAGCAAAACCATGGCCAGAAATACAGCTGACTATAGTACATCATTGCAGGATATGGCAAGGAAAAATGAAACAAAAGGAAGAGGACAGGAAAACAGAAGAGGCCAAACTAGTACAGAAAAAACTTACTAAATACACAATGGAAGGGGCACTAATAACGGCGCCCACACCAATGGCCCAAAGACCCACACAAGTAGTGGCTGCACAAGATCCAGCTCAAATAGCACCTCCACAAAGTATAATACAGCAAGTGCCGCCACTGCAATTACACGCACCAAACGTGGGAGGAGGGTACCCAATGCAAGGAGCTGGGTATTATAGTTATAACAGGGGGAGAGGAGGATTTATGAGAGGGAGAGGATACGGATATAATACCCAACAGCAGGTAGGGGGACTTGGAAATTCCTACCCCACAGGGCAACCGGTATACCAGGACAACACAGGGAGCTTCCCATGGCAGAGCAGGGAACCACCCGTGTGTTGGAGTTGTGGACTACTAGGACACATGTCACGTACGTGTAGGGTCAGGCCAGGAACACCAGCATGGAATGAGCAGGCACAACCTAGGCCATCACAAGAACAGCAGGGCATACAACAACAACAAATAACGCAACAACAGCCACAAACATATTCACTGCCACAACAGCAATTAACACAACAACAGCCACTGCCACAACAACAAGTAGCGCTAACACAACAACCCCAAACTGAACAAACGCAATTGGGTAGGGTGACGGTCTTGGGACACAACCCTTACACAGGGAATGGCCAATCATTGTACCCCCAATAGGACAGCCCACAGACGGCCTTGGTGTGTCCCGTCCTGTCAGTAACACCTAATAGTGCGGAGGAGCCATGCATAGAGGTAACGATAGGTGACAAAAAATTATCATTCCTTGTTGACACCGGGGCAACCCGGTCTTGCATAAGGGAAGGTAAATTTAAGATGTCAGGCGAAGCCATGAACACCCAAGGATTTTCTGGGGCTAAAGGATTGGTTCCTTTTACTGATAACGTTCCCTTATCTATCGGAGATTATGATCTGTCAGTTCCACTTTTGTATTATAGTGCCTCACCAGTAAATATACTGGGGAGGGACATAATGAATAGGTTAAATATGACAATCTCCTTTACAGAGGATGGTATAATTTGCTCTACTCCAGGGATTAACATGCTAGCAGCACGACAGATTATGCAAGCATACTGCGGGCAGATAGCGATTAGGGCGGAACCAGTAGATGGCGAGCTATTCCAGTATGGAACAGACATGGCATTTGCATGGATGCCAGGGATCGAAGGGAAAATATGGAGGAGGCCAGCAGCTTATCTGTTCCGACCAGAAACACCTGTTAATGAACAAGAAGGAAAGGTGTTTGTAATGGACATTGAGAGCATTATTGCAACAGCTGAGTATATTGCTGTGCACGCCCAAGACAAAGAAGGAAGAGCATGGAGGGCAGTGATAGCACTAGCAGAAGGATGTAGGTTGACCCAGGTGTCAGATGAGGAGCTGTTCTCAGAAGAAAAGGAGGAGGGGGAAATGGTGTTCATGATGAGTGTAGAAATATGGTTAAGAGTGGCTCACAAACAAATAGCGCAGAAAATTGCGATGGCACTTGAGGCACCTGCATGCACCCCAGTCCCTTTCTTTAAGGAGGATATGTCAAAGGTGCCCAAATCATTATGGACCATTAGCCCTTATGACATAGGATGCATAAAAAGCATAGGGGGTGTACGGATAAAATTGAAAAAAGGTGCCATACTACCAAGAGTAAAGCAGTACCCATTGTCAAAAGAGGCAGATGAGGGCATATATGAAACTATAACGGCCCTTATAAACAATGGCATACTGGTCCCCTCAGAATCACCATGTAACACGGCTGTGTACCCAGTGCGCAAGACTAAAGGGGGGTCTTGGCGCTTCATACAGGACCTCAGGCCCTTGAACAACATAGTAGAAGCAGAATATCCAGTAACAGCAAACCCGGCCACAATATTGTGTGGCATTCCAGCAGAAGCATCACGATTTACAGTAATAGACCTTAAAAATGCATTTTTCTCAATACCATTACACCCCGACTCACAAGATTTGACAAGTTTCACTTACCGAAATACAAAATGGAAACATACCAGGTTACCACAGGGGTATTGTGAATCACCCTCAATTTTCAATAGAGTAATACAGATGGATTTGGGTAACGTTGAGGTGGAAAGCACAGTGTTACAGTATGTGGATGACATAATAATTTGCAGTATAAACGAAAGTAAATGCAGAGAGGACTCCTTAAAAATGTTGACTATATTGGCTGAAAAGGGGTATATGGTAGACATGGAAAAAATACAATACTGTCAGGAACAAGTACTTTACATTGGCCAACTGATATCCCAACATGGAAGAAAGATTGCACCACAAAGAGCACAGGCCATCTCAAGCACTCCCATGCCACAGACTGTGAGAGAACTGCAGCAATTTCTGGGGCTGTGCAACTACTGTAGAGCATGGGTATTTGATTACAGCTCATACATAGGACCCCTGCTTGAGGGTTTAAAGGAAGCAAATAAAGGGGAGAAAAAGTTGGGGTGGACTATGGAAATGAGGGAGGCATTTGACGAATTGAAGGACGCGATATCAACAGCTCCAGTACTGGCATCCCCAGACTATGAGCGACACTTTTTTATATTTTCACATTGCGACTCAGCAGTAATGAAAGCAGTATTGGCCCAAAAAACAAGCATGGGCTATAAACCAGTAGCATTTTACAGCGGTCACTTAGACCCCGTGATGTTAGGCCACTTCCCTTGCGAACAAGGTCTCGCTGCAGCTGCTTTTGCAGTAGAAAAGGCATCAGCAATAACCATGGGGTGTCCAACTACACTGTTTGTGGAACATGCACTATTTGCAATATTGAACAAACCCAGGTCCACACTAACGACACAAAGGGCATCAGGTTACGAGATCATTTTGTCTAGGGCTGAACTAGCGATTGTTAGATGTAGCACTGTTAACCCTGCAAGATTTCTAGCAGAGATTACGCCCACGACTGCACCCAACTAAATGAAATATATTCATGCACTAGAAAAGTTGAAGAAAATGCACTAGAGGGTGGTGAGCTTTTGTTTATTGATGGGTCATCAACTATTGATCAAGGAGATGGGATACGGAGGACTGGGGCAGCAGTGGTAAAAATGATGGAGGCGCCGGTGTGTGTGGCTATGAAGTGTGTACAGTTACCACAGCATTACTCTGCTCAAGCCGCTGAACTAGTTGCACTAATATTGAAATTAAAGGAAAGTTTTAACAAACGTGTAACAATATATTCCGACAGTGCATATGTTACATCAACTGTCCACTCAGGGCTATCAAAATGGAGAAGAAGAGGGTTTAGAAGAGCTGATGGCACTCCAGTGCAACATGCCCTCTTGTTGGCTGAATTAATTGAAGTAATAAACGACCCCCAAGAGCTAGCCCTAGTAAAGTGCACCGCACACACCAATGGTGAAGACCACGTCTCAAAAGGGAATGCAGCAGCAGACGCACATGCGAAATATGCTGCATACTTTGGTGAGATTTGGAACCCCACAGACTCACAGAGAGGGAGAGGGAGGGGAATGGCTAGGGAGATGTTAATAAGAGAAGGGTACACCCATCTCCCAGCCACACAGATTATGGAATTACAAGCAGCTGCACCAATGGCCGAAAAGGAAATATGGGTAAAAAGAGGATGTACAATGTCACCAACCGACGCACTATGGCGCCAGAGTGGTACTGGAAAAGTTGTAATACCGTTGGCACTTTTAAATACCGCCCTGAGCCAATTACATCACCCAGCCCATACAGGCAAGGAAATAATTGCAGCACGAATTAGAGAAGATTGGTTCTGTCCCGAGTTAAATTCTCATGTGTCAAATTTTATCAGCAATTGTCTCACATGCCAACAGTTTACGGCCGGTCATACCCTAAAAGTGATAAGAGGTACCATACCCCGGCCAGAAGGACCTTTTCGGCACCTTCACATTGACTATGTTGATATGATCAACATATGTCAAGGTAATAGGTACATGATTGTAGTAGTATGCCCATTTTCTAGGTGGATTGAAGCAGGGCCCTGTTCACACCCAGATGCATTTAGAGCAGCCAAATTCATAGTAAGGGAGGTCTTCCCCAGGTGGGGAGTGTGCGAGGTGTTAAGATCAGACAATGGCCCACATTTCGCAAACGAAATGTTCCAACATATCACAGCCCTACTGAGAATAAAGCACAAATTTGCATGTGCATATCACCCACAGGCTAACGGTGTATGTGAACGCCTAAATGGCTTATTGAAGGAGGCAATTGCAAAGATACAACAAACAACAAAGAAAAGTTGGTTGTATTGCCTTCCGTTAGCCCTATTCGAACTAAGGAACAGGCCAGGGTCCGACCACCACCTCACCCCACACGAGGTGGTTACTGGACGTCAAATGCGCCTTCCCCTAACGCCAACGTCAAGGGCATTCACCGACCACGAAAGTTCAGCGAGTGTACTAGGTGATGAAATGTACCAATATGTGTCGTCTTTGATTACTAGTGTTGTGTTTGTGTCTCAACAGCTCGAGCGCACGCGGGGCGGGTCCACCAGAAATAAAGAAGAAGGCGCCAGTACAGAATTAGAAAAAGAGAACTTATGCAAACTTGCCAAAGGTGACCACGTGCTACTTCGCAATTTCAATAGGAGGTGGAACGACAAAAGGTTCACCGGCCCACATCTGGTAGAAGACGTATCACCAAGAGCAGTAAAACTAAAGGACAAGCGTGCCTGGAACCACCTACATGATGTAAAGATATACAAACTGCAGACCCGCCCCAGCGCCAACGACAGGTCCATTGGAAGAACAGCAACAACATCACCGACAGCGGAAGGAAGTTCCACCACAGACAACGACCCAATTGTTCCCTTACCGTGTCACTACCCAGCTACCCCAGAGACAACAACTGACGAAGAAAGGGGTGATCCCTACACTGCCCACCCCATGGTCACACGTTCAAAGAGTAAAAATACTTCCGCCATCTGAGCGCAAAAAACCCCCCCCCCGCCCATTGACTACCAAGGACAGTTATAACTTAAACTGAAAGCCACTGGCCGCACAAATACACATGTAAACACGTGAATGTTCTCTTTTTTCTCTCGCACATACAGGAACTGCGTATTATTGTATAATTGCAATTTAAACTGAATGTTCTCTCGCACAAATACACATGTAAACACGTGAATGCTCTCTTTTTTCTCTCGCACATACAGGAACTGCGTATTATTGTATTGTTAAGTAGAGAGCTAATTAACAGGTCCACTGTCCACGCGTAGATGGTACTCCCAGACGATAATTACCCAGAAGAATTGTCACACCAATTTGTATACGAAATAAAAAGGCCAACATACCTAAAAAGAAGAAGGGTACGTGTCTACTACACAGCCTTCCTCCTGGCCATAGAATATTACATGCCCCACCTCCGCCCATACTTGCCGGTCCTAAGAGACCAATCACTTAGAGTAGCGTGGGAGCAGCTCTTCGCCTGGGCACTGAATGACTATTTGATAGGGAGAGCTTAAATAAAACAAAACTAACATCTAAAAACGAGCATTTCTGAGAATTTTTAGGCGGGCAACTTTAACGTCGCAAGAATACGCTGCCAGGACTGCAGCAAGGTAAGAGCAAAATGCCGGTGAGATTAGCAGTTGTAATAAAAATAATAGGGATTTTGATGGTCACCGGATTTTTGGCTGCCTCTGTCTGGCAGTACAGCTGTGCTATCAATTTTATTGCTGCACCCAAACCTAATATACCCCCGTTCCTTGCTGCAACAGGTGTTACGTCAGGTGGTAGTAGTAACATTGCACCAAAGCAAAATAGAGTTAAACGCAGCACATACTCAGACAATAAAGGTATTGATAATTATGTACAAGATTCAGCACACGTCACAAACAACATATGGTACCAACACATGACCCGCATTGGTAAGCAGACAACTGAGGATAGCTGCTACGTCTGCTCATTAATACCATACGCCATGAGTGCTTCACGAACATTTGTTGCCACAGAAATAAATGAGAAGATAGCGCAGTGCATAATATACTTGGCACTGTTCCAGACGAAAGGAAGATTCCAAGGAACTGTAGTGCACATGACATGGAAAACACGAGACTCATACCCATATGAAAACAACTTCCTCAAGACCTACTTGAGTTACCACAAGACCAGTTTACATGCGGAAGCATTCAAATATATAACAAGTGGCCCTGCAAAAGGAGAAACACAGAAAGTAACACTGCAGTATCTACCATGTGATTGGTACGCCACTGAAGTTCCGGGTAAACAAGGATGCTGGGAGAGGCCGCTACTGACGATAACAGGAAAGGTGTATCTGGATAACAGCTGGGAGATAGGAGTGATTGGCAGCAACATGGTAACAAAAGAAACTATCTCAACCATCGAGACACACAATCACCGATGTTGGACGACGTGGATCAAGTATGTACCAATGCTCACGTGGGTAGAAGAAGATGAAGACCCAATGACGATACTACCGTTGACTGCGCCCAAGGTATGCTACCAGCATAAAGGAGAAGTGGACGTAGGATATAACACCAACTGTGCAAGTGTGACGGAGTTACCTGAGGGGGGAGCGGGAACAGCAGTAATAATGGACCATTATTGGGCCTGTGGAGAAAAGGCATACCATACACTGCCTCCCCTGTGGAATGGTGTGTGCACAATGGTACACGTCAATGTACCATCACTAGTGGTACCTAAGAAGCACGTCAATGTGGTGAAATTTCCTAGAATGGATGAAGGGGATAAGAGAAGAAAGAGATCTGCACCACTTCAGGAGGAGCAAGGGAACAGGACCAACAGCAATGACACTGTCCTAAATAGAAGAAAAAGACAAGGAGAGCCGCTGACAGGAAATTACCTGTGGGGAAGGTCGGAAACGGCACTAACATCAATACCGCCAGAACACAGACTATTTAGCAGAGCAGCAATGTTCTTCTCCTCAATAATACACCCGGGACTACAGGCTTACGCAAACGCAAAATGGCTCCAAATAACTAGATGGGAACTAATGATGACCATCAATTCTACAGTAAATGGGTTCAACGCAATAAAAGAGGAGCTGCGAGCTGTAAGGATGGTAGCACTCCAGAACAGATATGTATTGGACCTTCTCACAGCAATGGAAGGAGGAGTTTGTGCAAAGATAGGACAATCATGCTGCACGTTCATACCTGCCAATGATGCTGACAATGGTACACTGACAGAAGCAGTTTCGCAATTGGCCCAGATGCACTCCAAAATGACGGATGAAAGCAACGGTGTGAACAAGGATAAGAGCTGGTTTTCACTATTATGGTCATGGATGCCATCCTGGCTGTCAGATGGACTGAAAATAATAGTGGGCTGTACTATATTGGCTGGAGCTACCCTGATCATAATTAGATTTTGGAAGGCACGGAAGGCACGCACTACTGACGAGTTGCTGGAAATGGTGGGAATGCACCCCTTGATGCCTGCAGATGACAGCCAGCATACAGGTGTAATAATACAGGAGAGGGAGAAGCTGCGCACCCAAATAATTACCAACCATCTAGACCCACCATCAGTGAAGATCGAGAACCCAAGAAACCCCAGGAGCTACATAGGAAGATGGGTATACTGTACTCCTGGAGGTACCTGTGAATATATGTATTGGTCCTTTGAAGATCATGTAAACCACTATGGACATCTCGGAGGAATAACTAAGATATGGCGAGTAAGAGGAGATAACGAGAAGGATATGTTTGTGGTCGACAAGTCGACCAGAGGGGGGACTGAAGTGGGAGAATGGAAGACCAGGCTCCCGTCCTTCGCCTCTCGCGCTTGGCCTAGAGGGTCACGACCCAGACACCCGCCACGAGAAGAGTTTGTCCATTTACCAGACGACCAGATACCCTGGTACAGGAACATACGGATGTGTCCATCTGCCTGCCCAGCAGCCCGCACTGGCCATGCCGACACTTGCGGCACGGATCAACTAGACTAAAATCTACACGTCATTAGAGATGCCATGACGACCTAGACAACGGGAAGCACATCTGTACAAATGTACACACTGGACATTCCCACACCAACCTACACGAAGAATATACTCAGTGCTATGACGTAGGCGACAGGCATATTCACGGACGTGCATCTTTATTATTTTTACATAGGCTTTCAGAATGCAGAAACGCAAGACGCGTCATGAACTCTTCTACTAGCTTGCTCACGCTTTTCTTAAAACCAGTTACCGCCATGAGAAGTATAATGAAGACAATACTGGCCATGAAATTATATGCTCCTATAACCTAAAGCACCTGTGCACCAAACGGACAACTTATGCACCAGGCCCAAGTAGGCCTCAAACAAGAGCTCCCGTGGACATCAACAAGGCAAGAGTCAGTTGCTGATCCTGCAGAATGAGCTCGGCGAAGCAACCAGCCAAGGTCGCAATGTTGCAAACCCACGTTCCAAGAGCAAATCATCAAAGGCACGATGTTGCAACCTCGTACTCCGCGCTCCAACGTTAAAGTCACACCGACAAATTAAACCAGACACACAGTGGAAAAGCAATATTAATTGTGCAGAATTCTGCCTCAAACACGGTCCCTCCCCACGTGACCAAGCCGAACCTGACGAGATGCCAAACCCAGGAGAACAGAGGCGTCTGGATCCCTCGCTACGAGACACTGGCAGATACACTTGAAAGGCTCAATGGACATCTGCAACAGTGGGAGCGGTCCCCCGTCCAGCTATGAATAAGTCCTCACATTGTCTGCATGTACCCATAGTGAAACATTGTTGCAACTTACAGGTACACCGAGAGCTGGGAACGACGGTGGTCCCAGGCTGGGAAGCTCACGGGCGCACCAATCAGAACATGGGGCTCTTATCACTGACGCCAGCAAATTTAGCCAATCCTCAGGAGTCTTCATGTAACAATTCTCATGTATCTAATTGTAGGGACAACCCAGATATACCACCTGACTACACCTTGTCCACTAATATCTTTCTCTATATGTGTGCTATACTAACCCTACCACTCGAACACCCAATTAAGAGTGGCAATAGGTTTTTTGTTAACTTTCTGAAGTGACGCAAGTAGCGCGTCATAATACAGTAAAAAGGGCCTGCGAGCCCCACGATTGTGTGTGTGGCAGGACGAACGCGTACGCTCCTTGACCCATCCCTGCCGTTTTGTCTAATAAACAGCAGAGTCACCTTGCTCCTTGTGTGCGTCTCATACTCTATCTCATCTCATCTGGGATATACACGGGAGGAGTTGGGGCCTCCCTGCCTGGAGGTCCGCGGACGGCCCGGCCGACCCCGGCAGAATTTCCCCCCGACAACTGGCTTCAGCAATCATTGGGGATTTCTCTCTCTTGCTAACTGACACATTTAAAAGGATTAGAGTGCACACTGTGATCACTATCATGTTCAGATAGAATGCTATTACACATTATCTTTTAGCCATGTGATTTCCAGAGCCTAAAAGATCCAATAAAGGAAATCAAAAATAGAACTGTATGACATAGAAAATGACATGTATTTTCTAGGACTGCAACATTTCAGTTACCTAAAGTAACATTATGAATTACAGGACTGGAATCAATGTTACATTTCAATGCTTTCTCACATATGTATGTAGCTGGAGTTCCTGCATTAGAGATTTGAAATGACATTCCTGAATCATGTGATAAACATTGTAATTCAACTCTGCAGCGAAACAGAACTGTAAAATGTTTGTGATTTTACATTCCCAAGCATGGCATAGCCAAAGAAATTCAGAATCATACACATGAAGAGTACCAAGGACTATGATCCAGTTGGCCCTGTTTATAAGACTTTTACAAGAAATGGCCGTCCCCCTATTGTGTGCGAGGCAGGTGTTCAAAGCAGAAAAGCTCCATAATGTTAATGCAGGCATTCATTAATGGAAGTGGCTCGGCTTCAAATAAGACATTTCACATAAATCAGTTCCTTTAGCCTGTCAAAGATGCATTAGCAATAAGAGGCCAACAGAAGGGTGATTGACATTCAGATAACTGGCAACAGACATCTCCCTTGGATTAGCCAACGTGAAAGTTCAGTGAGAATATGCACACCAAGTGAATTCTACTTTGAATAGTGGTAACATGGAAGGGGAATATGTAGGTGGTATATTGTCTCTGGCCTCTTATGGAAAACTGCTTCAACTGCACACCAAAGAAATAAATGCATTTACAATGAAGAGAAAAATACTTTAAATGTGTAAAAACGAAATGTCTGAATAAACCACTAGCCAACAATATAAAAATACCCAAAGGTTTTATTTTGAGGAATTGTGGCCAATTTTGAGACGTGAATCGACAGCCCCAAACATTTCTCAAATGTGTCTACAATTCCTCAATATAGCCCCTGATGATTGACAAATATCATTATTTTTTTTTAACTAAGATAGTGATGTTACCTGCAATGTCCAATTCTTTTTATTAAGGCCAGTGGACAGGAGAGAAAGCAATGGGAGAAAGTACACAGCATACTGGGGGTGTAGGGCTCTTGTCCTATTGTAAGTAAACCCACCACTCTCCAGCCACCTCTTCACGCCCCAAGCTCCTTCCCATCCCTGCTCACACTAAGGCACTACTGAGAGGAATTTAAAAAACCCAGTATTTTTGGGTTTAAACCGAGGAGGCACATTTTTCTCTTGGTGGTCTCTTTCTAGGCTTTATAGGATTCAACTGAAAACCGGAAAGCCTAATCATACAGCATAAATGTTATTGCTACGTCTGCGAAGCAATATGTACTTTGGGGCACCAGTTGCCAAGATCTCAGCGTATCTTCATATGTAACAACAGAGTGGCCCATAAGTAAAATACTGTTTTCATCAATTGTTTATTTACCAAGTGATAATTCTTAAATCTTTGGGAATTGTGTGACATAAATGAAACTAGGTCATTCTTTAACTGTGCAGCACATACAGGGAAATAACATTTAAAAAATAGTTATTAATGGAATAGGGCAGCGAGAAGTATCCTTGGCCTCAAGCCCAGGGACCGCATCATAATATGATGCTTGTCCAATAAGAATCCACTATGTCCTATCCTCCTCCTGCACACAATAGAAATCTTTTACAGTAAGCAACTGTAACAAAACTGATTTCCTGCTTATTCAAATCTTTGCTTCCTGCAAATACTGTGGACAGAGCAGCAAAAAGAAAAGAAAATCTGGATGCGCATTTAAAATGACTTTCAGAGCCTGTCTTTTCCATCCATTTTGCACTGGAGAACACATTATTTTATTAATGAGTTAGCATGTTCGTTTTTTTGTTAACGAGGTTAGTTCATTAATCCTCAAATGTGTCTCCTGCAACAGAGGAATTTCAGGTAAAAAAATGTATGCTTTTAACTGTGAAAACATTTTTTCAGTGCATTCTCTTTGGCCCCAAAAAGTCTTCAGTGACTCTCGGTTGCATTACTGATTAAATTCAAATCTCTCTGTTTCATCCACAAGGCAGTCTGGGGCCAGGGACCACACTATCTGCAACTCTCTCACATTAAATATTCCCCCTCTAGACCTCTGCGTTCCTCTGGTACAAACTCTTTGTGTTTCGCCAAACAGAGGGCAGGGGGTTGATCGCTTTACTCAGCTGGCTCCCTTCTTTGGAAAAGCCTCCCCCTCGCACTTCGTCTTGAGCAGGACTTTCTTAAATTCTGGAAGCTCCTCAAGACTTTCCTCTTTACCTCCTCCTGCCCCCCAAACCCCACTCTCCTCTGCTTATCTCACAGTTGCTTGTTTGGTGTTCAGGTCCCTTATTGATCCTCTGGGCCCTGGCCTCCCACACCAAATCGCCCCCAGCTTCGATCCATCCTCAGCACTTCCCTCACCACACCCTGCATCCTGGAGGCTTGCACTTACCATACCTTGCACTTCATCTGATGCTCACCCACGAGCACCCCAACACCTACCCACACCGCTCCCTCCCTTCTGCACTTGCATGTTCTGAATACCCACAAGACATAGTAGGTTTGTCCGTCCCCCGCACTGTATTTATATGTTTATGTATTGTAATGTGTCTCATCCCCTTGTCCCCTCCCTGTTGCCCTGTCGGTGCTTTGAAACAGAATTTACTTGCTGTATAAGCGCCTTACAAGCGAACAATAAATACATAAATCAGGTTAGACTGATTATCGTCCATTTCAACTCTCTGTTCAAATAAACTATAGTTTTGTCAATATGAATACAATTCCTTCAAAAAACAGGAGGAGATGTTTATGGATTTTTGTGTTTAGTTTCACACAAGATGCAAGCTTTGAAACCTTTAAAACTCTTTATCAGCATCAAACAAGGAAACATTGAACAGAAAATACACAGAACACTACTAATCACATACTATTTTGTTTCCCAATAGGTTTGTTGCTCTTACTCACTTTTTTTACTGTGTGACAGACCCTTACCACTTCAGGCTCATCGCCAACACGTAACCGGTTCCCTGTACACCGTCCTTTCAGGAGTCCATCCTCTTTCTTTGCTGCTCTTCAATAAGATAAGCAAAGCATGCTTGTGTTCTGCTTATGTAGTGACTTATTCATATGTCAATGCCTTTGTAGTGAGCGTATATACAACTTTGGAATGGTGCGATCACGGCAGAGAGGAAGCGAGAGCTGTATTGGGAGCTGGACTAACCAGCATGAATCACATAGTGTTTCCCCCCTGTCTCGACTTTGATCAGAATCTTAATAAAACGGATACCCTAAAATATATCCTCACTGCAGGAGTTCTTCTCCCAAAGGTTCAGGAGGCTGATTTCCATCAAGATTTTTTGTGAGAACCGGCAGAAGTATGTGTCGATCAGCTGGTCGATACCGGTCACAGGGATGACCCCAAGGAGGCTGTGGAGTCACAGAGTATTGAGAACCCAGGCAGCATGATACATGCTTCCCCACACAAGGGAGGAGAGCACAAGGGCAAGGTTGCAGGGGAGCCAGAGTATGAGAGACTATCCTCCAGTGAGAGGGAGGACGACACTGATTTTGGAAAACTGGTGCAAGCTGTCCAGGTATGCCTTGATTTTCCAAACAATAGTGGGCTATAGATCGAGTTCTGGAGTTCCTGGTAAAGATTCAGGTGCCCTTCTGCTATATCAATGTCCCTATAGGAGAAAAGGCTGCTGGATTTGGAAGTAGAGAGCCTGTGGAGGAAAGGGGCGGTAAGAAGAGTGATGCAATACGAGGACCAATTCCTCAAAAATATGTTTCAGCTGCATAGGAACGTTTGTCCATTCATAAATCTCACAAGTCTAATTGAGTGGGTACAGAAACTTCAAAATGTAAGCAATAGTGTTCTGATAGGCATACTAAGACTAGCAGGATATAATGACGATCTCAGTGACAGCCAAATATCTGCCAGGAGTGGTGAATATAGTAGCAGATTAGCATTCAAGATAGACTCCAAAAACTGGATGTGGTGATATTCCAAAGGCTGCAAGATCTCTTGGGTCCATTGCAGATAAACCTGTTTGTGTCCAGGCTGACCACACTGTTTCCAAAGTAGTTCAGCTGGAAGACAAACATGGGGTCAGCCAAGATGGATGTTTTTCTGCAGGACTGGGAGCAAAGTTCAGTCTATGCATTCCAATCATTCACAATGATGGTAAGGATATTGGCAAGACTGAGTTAGGAGCTAATAGGCATGGTGATAGTGGTTCAATGGCAGAAATTACAAGTGTAGTATTTAGTTCTGAAGGAACTTTCGATGGATTTTGTGTGGATTCTGATCAGCATGAGAAAGATGCTCACAGACGTGACAAGGGCTGTCCATCCGATGATGCGGGACAGTTCTCTCAGAATGCTGTGTCCTGCAGGATTTCAAGAATTCTTGTAAGATGCCAGGGATTTCAGGTACAGCTTTAAAGCTCATTACGGAATCATGGGCACCAGCTACGTCTAGATGTTATTGCGGGTCATCATTGGTATGGAGTGTTTGGTGTCGGCAGGTCACAATCCTGTGGATGTGTTGGCTCTAGAGGAGCCTCAGGCTGTGTGTAAGCTGTTGAAGTGGATCAGATAAGTTAGAACTGCAGCCTTTAGGTATGGATGCTTATGGGATGGGAAAAGAGTCCAGGGCTTGCCGGAGCCATGGCCAGAGAATATGGCACTAATTCTAAAGACTCTGTTGCGAAACGGTTAGACCTAATTTCATGCAGGTGGGTGTTGGATGCCAGGGCTCTGGACTGCAACAGTAATGTTTTTTCACCAGATAAGCTGATGTTCACTAATGCTAGATGTACTCAGTTCTGTCTGAAGGCGATCTTGTACCCATATTTCCCAGATAACATGAAGCTGTGTGGTGTATGAGAGTGTACAAAATTGTGTCTGAGGCTTTCAGACTGGCAGGCGTACATCAGTTGCTGATTTTTATGGGGAAGCTCCATGTACGAGCATCAACGTCCACTTTGGCAAAATTGGTGAAATGGGTAACCGCGGGAGTTAGTAATTATATCTCAGACTTGGGAATTAATTCAGCAAGAGGAGCTATGGCTTCAAAGGCTTTCATGGTGGGTGGGGTGTTCGAGGACAAGTTGAAAGAAGCGATTGATCTACTATTCCATTTAAGGAGCTTTTATTTTCAGCCTGCATTGAATTTGGCAGCCGCAGTAGTGGCTGAGCTTTGTCCTAGCATGATGCCCACCTCCGGTCTAGCCATCGAAAAAAGATTACTAGACTAGAATAGTGTGGAGTGACTTGATTCTATTTAACACGCAGGGATGAAAGTTATCCCGCCTTAATGGTGAGTGGCAGATTAGTAGCAGGGATGTGTCAGGATCTCCTACTATGATATGTCAGATATGTTTATTTGGTGTGCCCTCTTAATTGAATTGTATTTTTCTGTTTTCATGTAATGGCCAGAAGCAAGGTTGTGAGACGAGAAGTGCAAAGAAAGATAATGACGTTACCTGTTGGTTGCAGTACTTCAGGAATCCATTGAGTTTTCTCTAAAGACAATTTGATTCTTCGACTGTTGAACAATTTGGGGAATTTCACAGCAAGAGAAAGAGGGCGGGATCCTGAAAGGACGATAGGTGTGCAAGGATTTGGTCAGGGATCTGTGATGAGGATGAAGCGGGAAGGGCCTATCACAGAATAATAAAAGAGAGGAAGGACAAGAAACTACGGAGGAAAACACAGGTAGTAGTGTTTTTGGATCATTGTCTGTTCAATGTTTGTTTGCTTGATGATGCTAAATATTTTTAAAGAAGAACAAAAATCTCACCAAGATGTCTTTAATAGGATCAAGTATCCTATCTCTATTCAAGTGTGGGAAATGTGTATTGGCCACAATTGCTGTTGCACCCTCCTTTACATTTTCCCATATCAGTTGGGGACCCACAGGACAGAAAACTGTACAGCTCAAGGCATTCAGAGGAGAAATGTCTGGAATGGTGCTGCTGATCTGTTCTTATGGGACGGACCACACCTATGTGCAGTACAGTACAGTGAGATAAAGCATAACTGGGGAGGCCCCTGATGGTCCAGTCTTATGGACCAAGTATTCTGGCCATGTTTATTCTCAGTGAAGGTACTCACCTATTTAAACAGATGTTTTCTGTGTCAATCACTGTTTACTTTCCCCCATGGAAACAGGCTCAAATATCACTCAGTTCAGAGAGAAAACATAAACATATCCTTGCACGTTGCGACCTCGCGCCCATGCCTCTTAATGGAAGGATGTCGTAGTGCCAGTGGATTTGGGGCAGCAGACAGGAAGATTACAGTCAGTTTCTCCCGGCAATAGAGCCCCGATGGATGATGACTTGGCACAAGTCGTTTTCTCCCCATCAAGACGACAAGAGAAACCCAAAGTGTGGCGGAGAGTGGTGCAGTGGCTGGCCATGATAATCGTATATAGGCACAGAGGTTTCAAGTGCACAGAGGTGAATTAAGCTATGCACCACAGAAGGACAGTAGGTCTGTTCCTTTTGTACTATTCGTTGAAGAGTGCCGCCAGACATCTGCTGTATTTGGTCATGGCAGGACAAATAAAGTGAAAAGCCAATGGTTCCCGTGCAGATTTCCAATTAACCTCCTCTTTAAGTCTGACAGGAGCAGATACATAAGGAGACATTGAAGTCGCGTGAGCTCCCTTTCCCTTGGTGTCGGCCTTAGACTTTCAGAATTGCTGCACTGGTCCAAGCTCTTACAGGGCCGATGATTACTCTGTCGAATAAAAAACCACCAACGATGGCAGAGGCTCATTTCAGCTCATTATTTGCTAAATGATTTCCAGATGGGACTTTCGTTTACCTAATGTGGTGGGAGATTGTACAATTGCAACATATTGTGCATCTAATGAGGTGCAGCAAGAAATGGACTGGGAGACTTCAGGGAAGAATCTGCATAAGATAAGAGGGAGGGGGGTTCAAAGCTGCATCCCACCTCAGAACAAATCTGGGTCTTTAGGGATCTGCTGACACCTCCACTTGCAGTGTTACGTGCCAGCGATCATTGAAGACCTTCAGCTCCTACAAGGCTTAAAGACCATCACTGTGCAGCAGTGCAAAGATCATGAGGAGGACTAAATATGGGACCAAGATGCGTTCAATTCGGGGCAATGCAGAGGCTTTTGCTGAGATGATAAAGAGGCACTTTCTCCTCCCACTTTTACAGGTAAAACCACAGTGGCATCGGACTATGCAGCACCCACTGACAATGTAGGTTGAATCCTCCCATAAAAGATCTCTTGCAGCCTCTAGCTTTGTCATTTCTGCTGAGACATAGTGGCTAATATTTCCCAATCGCTTCTAAAAAACATCCATTGAAGGATTTTGGTCTAGATCAGGTCTGAAAGAAATAATTGCTATCTTCGAATATCTCCTGTGATGCGCTTCGGGTCACTGCTTGAGTGTTTACATTCTAGATGTCCTTCTGAAGGGGAAGCCTTGTCATCCAAGCCTATCCTCCTTAAACTCCCGCTTCTTGGAATGAAACTCTTTGGCACCAACTGGAAGAATTGGCTAAAAGAAGTGGCTAATGATCCTCCCCCAGACTTCCTTCAAAGGACACAGACAGAAGTAAAGGTTGGGTTTGATACATCAGTATGCAGTGCCTGCATTCTCAATGCCATCCTGATTATTTATGGGGATAGGGATGGGGACCGAGTTTCCAGAATCCCCTTTCCAAGCGAGTGGGAGACCCTGCACTGCTGACAGTGGATCTCATCACAAGTATGGCGGTGACGGTAAAAACTGTGCTAATGCAATGGTAATTCTATTACCCCAGCACTACCACACCATCAATCTAAGAGTTTGGCAGTGAAGTGGAGGTTTTACATCCAGGAAAAAGGCGGAAGTGAATATGCCACCTTACCATAAAAATCAACAAGAATCTGCAGAATTATCGCAGCAGAATTACCAACCGCGGTATTTCTGCCGAAATCCCCAAAGAATGGAGAATTACACCTCCCTAACACCAAGTGTAATCCCATGGTAAATTGGCAGGACTAAGTGGTGATAACGGTTATTGAGTTTGTTGGTTATTCGGCTGATTTAGCTCTTAATTACCAGTCATAATGAGGAGTGTGTGGCCACGTATTAGAAGAAATAAAATACCCCTTACCATGCGTAAAAAGGATATTGAAAGGCATCTCAGAGTTTTGTGATCTTATAGAGAAACTCAACTTTCGGCCTCGTTCCTCTATTGGTCACGGAAATACTTGGTGACTTGCAAAATCCTTATAACATATGGTAGGTGGCACTTTATCCCATATATTATTGCCCAATTATCGTGCATTGAAGGGTATAGTAACTACACCCACAAAGTTGAAGAGTCTGGGTGGAGTAGGATTACAAAAAGTAATCCCTCTCCATCCAGGCTGGGTAAACGAGTGCAGCCGAGGGGGCCATGTGGTGTCCAGCGACGACCAGCCCGGTATTGATGAATCTGCAAACCTACATGACGGTGGAGCAGGAGGAGGGGCTAATAGCGTGGGGTATGCCCGTAAGACAATGAACCCTGCTCACCAACCTTCTGAAGAGGCTGTCGCCAGATACTTGTTTGCCCACTGGTGAGGGCCTCCGACCATACACCCGACTTAATTGGGTTTACGTAACAAAAAAGCTAAGCAAACTAGAAAGAGCTGTATCCACCGCCGGCAGCCTGTACAGCCATTTACATAATGCGGACCCTTTTTAGGGAACGTCAGACATTTTTAATAAGTGGTAGCACGCTCATGTATAATGGCGGTGTCGTCACAGAGTCGCTGTCCCAAAAAGCAAATCTAACATTGACATCACTACACCCAGACTGTAACACACCTGTACACAGATTTATTTCCATTGCTAATTTAAATACAAAACCTCAAAGATCGGGTGTTTGTCCTACAATTCTAATTAGAGGTTCTTGAAGCAAAGTACAAATCAAACCTCCCGAACATGTTTGTTTTACAATCTGGATATTGACCTTGACTCTTTCTGTGGGTCAAACCACATCATTTCCAGTCCGTGTGTTCACATTGTTAATCCAGTGTAAGTGATTTCTTGGGTGTGCTTTTCCATTAGCACGCACTGGCTGCAGGCACTTATTTTGCTTTTTTATTAAGAAGAGAATGTAATTTGGACAGGAAAGCGATGTCAATGTAAATTACTATACAACAGCTTGCTCAGTGGAAAACAACATGTGCTACTTCTATTCCTCGTCATCGCTCTTAAATCCACAGAAGTTAGGGAAATGTTACACAGATGCAATTGGGGCCCATGTGCCCTTGCGCCCTTTAACTTGTGCGTTTGCGCTATAACGTTACAATGCAAGTCCATGCCAAACACTTCCAATGTATATAAATAAATGCCCTAAATGAATCAAAATCTGTCCACGAAATAAGCTAATCATGCACAAAGGTCAGTTGTTAACAACTCTTTTGATATAAGCAAAACAACGTCATGAAGATACATTATTTACCTGTTTTGAATAGGTCCTTTGAACTTTGGATCAAACTTTCGAGGTTCACCTACAATGAAAGAAGAACATTTTAAATGTTTATTCTTCAACACATGTTGAACAATTAAAAAACTCTGCTGGTCAATGAATTTCGTTATCACTTGACACCGTTATATGTTGACACATTATGATGGGCAGTAATGGGTGTTAATGACACATTCTCCACTTACAGACCTAGGGCAAAGCCAAGAGTGCCTAACTGTAACAAATCGCAGGGTATTGTCACTGCTTCCATCGCGGAAGCCGCTACCCATGAGGCCAGGAAGGTGAGGACCCAACCGATAGTGAGGTGGACTCAGCGGGTGGATCTCATGAGGAGGGAGCCTCTCCATGGGACCAGTGACAATGATATATGATATGATATGATAAATCATGTGTAACGTGCTTGTACACAAGTGTTACTAGGCGCGACAAGGTAAGGGCGGGAAGACAGAGGGAGAACAAGACACATGATCTTACTAAGCCTTGTGTCATTCAGATCGTGCAAGTGAGAGAACGGAAAGTGCAGGGGGAAAGGGAGGGGAAGTGCAAGGGAGAGGGGAGGGGAGAACATGGCAGTAATGCTCTCAGTAAGTGCAGCCAGGGCAGCGCCGCTCAGGCAAGTGCAAGGAGACAGGGGCTGTAGGGTCACAGTTACAGACCTAAGTGCGTGACAGGCCCAGAGGCAGTACAGGGAGACTGATTTAGAAGAAGCCTGGTACCCAGTGAGACTCTGAGGGTAGCCAAGCAACCAGTCGGGTCAGCAGATGGGTATGTCAGCAGGGGAGGGCAAGAGTGTAAGCAGAGGAGAAGAGGAAAGTTCTGAGCTGCTTCCGGAACTTGAGGTGGTCCGGCTTGAATTTGAGAGGGGCAGGGAGACCATTCCAGAGGGAGGCACCTGCAGAGGAGAGAGATCTACCCCCCCCCAGGGTTCGAGAAGAAAGGTATTTTTGAAGAGAGTGCTGGATGTAGTGTGGGACCCGGCCCCAGAAAGCCTTGTGAACAATGCAAAGGGTCTTGAACTTGATCCTTGCAGCCAGGGCTGGAGAGATATAGTCCCTGGGGTTAAGGGCAAAGATAAGTCTCGCAGTCCTGTTCTGAATTAGTTGCAGAGGGAGGAGAATAGAGGAAGCAGATTGATAAAGAGGCTGTTGCAGTAGTCCAGCCTAGAGAGAACCAGGGCTCTGGAGACAGTGCGCTTCTGGGGGAAAGTGAGAAAGGGAAGAGTGCCTTTGAGGAGGTGCAGCTGGTAGTGGGACCTATTGGCGCCATCCGAGATGTGAGGAGAGAAAAAGAGAGTGGAGTCGAAGATGACACCAAGGTTTTTTGCCTCACATGAAGGCGAAGGAAGAAGGCCCAATTCAGGCAGCTAGAGTGAGAGAGGGGAAGCAGGAGCAGGGGTCCCAATGATCTTAGTCTTACTGGCATTAAGGCAGAGATTGTTGGAGGTGCACCAATCCTGAATCGCGGATAGACAGTAAGAAATGAGTGAGAGAGGAGAGAAGGCTGAGGGGAGCCTGAAGGAAAGCTCCGTGTCATCCCAATAACACTGTAAGTTAGAGGAGAAGGAAGAGATCAGGTGGGCCAAAGGGGCCAAGTAGAGGTTGAAAAACCAGGGTGAGAGGATAGAGCCCTGTGGAACACCACAGGTAGAGAGAAAGGTGGCGGAGAGAAAGAGACTAAACTAGACCTGGGAGGGGCGGTCAAAGTGGAAGGAGGTCAGCTACTCCAGGGCATGATCAGTGATGCCCAGATTCTAACAGAGTCGATTGATCAGGATGGTGTGGTTGACCATGTTGAAAGCATAGGAAAGATCAAGGAGGATGAGGACAGAAGGAATGATGGAATCAGGTTAGAGAGAACCAATCACCTTGGGGTAATGCAGTATTCCTCTCCTTCCAGTCTACCCCTCCTTCCATAGTTACCACTCAGTACCCTGTAGTTCCTCACACTTACATTCACCTTTGTAGAGTTGAGGAAGTTAAGTCTCAAGAAAATTCTGAGATGAAGAAGAGTGATACTGAATTCTACAGAGATCACCAGTTCATTTCTGTGACGAGGAGGAATGGCGGAGCAATGAGGACTATTGATGTGACCCCCGAAGTGGAAGTCTAGTGTTTTTAGACTGCCTTTTGGCCATACAGAATGTAAATCAGAAGATGGACGAACTCGGGTGTCAAGCCTGCCCCGGAGGAACTGAGAGCGAAGTTTGAATGTCGCAAAGGTAGAACCATCAGAAGAAGCTGTAGACCAGGAACACGGTGGAACGAATCCACCATCTGTGAAGGTGCTGCCCCGAACAGGCATAAGTGAGAGACAACCCAAGTACGAGAAACACTTGGAACACAGAGCCAAGCCACACAGCCAAGCATGCTGAAGCTGAAGCTGAAGGGAGCCACACAGCCCGACACACTGAAGGCAAACCAGGTTCATGGAAGACAGCGTGAGCAGAGCCAAGAGAAGCAGATGGTCACCCACAGAGTCAGAAGAATCCGATCAGGGCGCCATGCAACCGGAGCCTGGAATAATGGTACAGGTGCTGCCTGGGTCCATGAGAGGGGCTGGAATCAGAACAAGCAGAATCTAAGGAGGGTCGGTGACCCAAAGCAAGTTGAAGTAAATGATACATGGGTCAAGGTTCCCAAAAGGAGTATAAGGACACCCCAATGTGCAACATTAGTGAGAGCTTGCAGGAGAGTGAACCAAGTGTCCTGGAAGGGCAATGTTAAGGGGTCTGGGACCCAAGGGAATTACAGAAGCACATTTTTGTCGGAGGCCCGAGAGTAGTACAAGGGGAAAGAACAGTTGAAACAAACTGTGTAGCATATCCTATGCGGAACAGTATCTGGCTGGAGAGTACACCAGGACTGTTCAGTGGGACAGTCCAACACACCACGGTCCGGGTCCCATATGAAGATGGGCAAGGTCCACACATATATGCCACAAAGGTCAGGAACCTGCATAAAAGGAAGAGACACTTCAAAGGGGCTGAGGCCCAAAGTAAGTCGGGGTGAGCCCGAGAAAGTCTGAAGTGGCCTGGGACCCACATAGAAATGTCAGAACCAGTCGGGAAGAACTTGAGACAGCCCAGAGGGATCTGGGAGCCATGTGAGAACATCAGAGAGAAGCTGTGACAGCCCAGAGGGATCTGGGAACCATGTGAGAAAGTTGGGGTGAACCCAAGACAGTCCAGAGGGATCCAGGACCAATGTGAAAGAGCCAGGGAGAACCCAGGCCAACCCAGAGGGATCTGGGGCCTATGTGAAAAAGTACAAGAGATTAAAACGAGTTCTGGAGTTCTGAATTTTACAGTCAAGTCTGGCAGGACAGGGTGCCAGACTTGTCGCTACAGTTTTGAACTGGAAACATGGGGAAGGGACTACTCCATTTTGATACTTGGCAACTGTGTCACTCGTGTTTTCACATCATGAACTGAACTTGTCCAGAGAGCAAGAGAAGCCTCCACTTGGATTAAGAAGACAGAGTTTTTTACTTAGCTAGTTTAGTTTAGTGTAAGGGTTGGAAATAGGTTTTAACACAGGACAGTGGGCATTTTTCATTACGGACATCCTGACAGAGTCCTTATTATTTGTGTTGAGGCAGGGCAACCCCTCATAGATATAAGGCAAGATAGGTTTTTTCCTTTTATTTTATGTTTATATTAAAAGTCTTTGCCAACAAGCATGTCATCACAGTGTCAGACTTGTACTTCTGCACCCTTAAACGAACACTCTTAAGATCTCTCGATAGCCGGCCATCACAGGCTCTAACACCATTATGAGTATTTCCCAACACTGTGCCCTATGCATGACCTAGCAGGGGTACCCATTGCTTTCCCCTTCGCACCTATGATCCAGACACTAAGCTATAACGGGCGGTACCAATCAGCTACATACCTACAGTGAAACAGCATGCTACATAAAGAGAAGTTGGTGTTCAAAAATCTGTCCCACAAAAGAAAGAGCGGATGCGTGCAAGAGTGTCTAGCCCACTTTTGCCGACCTGCACTTTTGCTGAGTGCATTTTGGCAGATTATTTTTGCACTTTTTTGGTAGCAAAACGTATATGGTTAGTGGGGTTGAGGTATATGTGAGGTTCACGGTAGGTGTATTAAGGGGAGGTTCGGGGGCTCCACCGCATTTTGCCACAAAAAGAGCAAAAATTGGTTTACACAGAAAGTTAGTGAAAGTGTAGGACAACAAAAATAAATGGGGCAATGGTTCAGAAAACCCTGCAACGGGCTGTCCACTTTCTATGTCTACTCCCTATGCTCCACAGATAGGGAAGATTACAATTTGCTGTGGAGCAGTCACACTTAATATATCAGTGGTTAACAGCAGCTCCTACCCAATTCAGCACAACAGAGCAGCCAACATTGAAATTGCTTGCGTTACAGCCCGTGGGAATAGGGTAGTTATCATGATGCTCAATATTTTTTTAAAGGCTACTGAAAAATAAATAGTAGAGTTTATGTGATAAAGGAGCACAGTTTGTGGCTCATGTGAAAAGGAAATATTGCAGGAGGTCACACAACAAATGTTTGTGGCAACCAGAGGGGAATATGCTCCCAGAGCGTATTGACAGGGTGGTGGCTTAAAGAATAAAGTTAATTCAAAGAAGGCTTTAAAAAACACCTCATTTGTCTCCCCTAGTTTATCACATTCTGTAATAGCCGAAACCCCTTTACAGTTATTAAGGGAAGTTCTGTAGGTTGAGAAGTGGATGCGAAAGTGGTAACGAGCAGGGTGCTGATGGTGTCAGATGAAGCACTTATCTTATTATGACAGTGGATTTGGCATCAGAGAGAGAACTGTTAACATAAGTAATTGGTTAAGGTGTAAGAAGCAGATCGTGGGTTGCAAGGGAGAGCACCCAAAGGTAATCTTGTGTAATTTCGTTCGAGTGCAAGGAGGAGAGCTAGAGATTGTTGTGTGAATTAGATTGGTAAAGGGTTCAAGGAGGAAGAGTGAGGGTACTGAACATAATATAGGTAAATCTGAAGAAGTGGGATTGTGTATGATTCTGGCCAATGAATGGGTTGAGAGAACTGAGGGTAGAGATGTGAATGGGTCTGTATTTAGGGTGGTAAACAAACCAGGATGGGCGAGTGTGTGGAAAGAGTGGAGGATAGAGGAATGTATACGAGAAACAATAGAGTTAGATGTGCAAATAGTAGTTAACAGTTTAAGTATAACAACGTGTACGTTGTTTCTCAGTGGTACTTCTGATGCCCAATTAATGCTATATTTTGGTATTGCTATGGGAAGGTGATGTTTATACCTCCCGGGTGGCCACAACCTTTCCATTATCATAACGTCTAGACACGTGATATTATAATGGATTGTGGGATGAGAGGGGATTTAAGAACTGCTATGTGACTGTTGAAAGATGGTGCTTGAGAGACAAGTGTTGTTTAAGGTTTGGTACACTTCGGCGAGCAATCCAGTAGTGGTAGACATAGTTAGCATAAACAATGAAGATGAACTGCCTAATGTCCACATAACAAACGCCATGGAAAAAAGACTTGGGATATCTGCCACGGGAAAGAACGAAAGGGAAACCAGTTGAACCTTGAAATATGACAAGCAACTCTGCTATTTGATTGGATTATTGGCGACTTTCTACCACGACATAGCGATGGCTTGAGCAAGAAACTGCAGTTAGCTGATGAAAGGGGACTGAGGGGCCCGGTGATTTCACACATGGGACCATCAGTGTAAAGCTGCAGGATGAGAAGTGGCGTTGAGGAGACGTGTTGGCTGTCTGTGATGACCTATAATTACGCCCAAGATTCTATAAAACTTTACAAAAAGGAGGATTGATTCATGATACTCTTATTTAAAACATGCAAGCAAAAAGAAATTCAGCCGTCAACAAGCTAGAGATACATAAATAAAACACTTGACTCAAGCCATTGGTAGGTTTTAATTCACTGTTGCATGATTCCCAAAAATGATCTATAGAAAGGTTTACAGGCGCAAATCATTAATTCATAAGAGGTTTGTTGATGATAATTTATGTAGACAGAAATTAATGCTTTATTGTAAACTGTGGAAGTAATGCTTTAATAAATTCTTAGCTGGGGAGGATGCAGATGTCTGAAATCCATGTTTAAAATCACATGAAAAGGTCAATGATTGGAAAAAGGAAAGTGATCGTTGCACCTACATCACAATAAATAAAAGACAAATGCGAACTTGTAGAAATCTGAAAAAATTAGTGATTAAATAAGAATGTGAATGAGAATGTATTGATTGAAATCTTATGTTTCATGATAAACAGAGACTGAGAAACGATTTCTCTGTTCTAGAACATGTCCAAATATCTCAAAGGAGAACAAGGTTGAACAAAGTAGGTTTGCATTGCTGAAATCCGAGTATACCATTGAAAAAGGTCTACATTGCCAAAAGCCATGAAAATTATTTAAAAAGCAGGTCTACATTGCTGGAAGCCAAAAATAAAATCAAAAAAGCAAGTCTCCATTTCCAAAAGCCAAGCATTGTATAAAAAAAAGTAGGTTTGCATTGCCGAAATCCGAGTAGAGCATTGAAAAAGGTCTACATTGCCGAAAGCCATGGATATTATTTAAAAAAGAAGGTCTAGATTGCTGAACGGCAAACATAGCATAAAAAAGCAGGTCTACATTGCTGAAAGCCACACATAAAATAAAAAAAGCAGTTCTTCATTTCCAAAAGCCGAGCATAGTATAAAAAAGCATGTTTGCATTGCCTAAAGCCAAGCATAGCCCTGAAAAAGTCAATCAGTCAAAACATACTTTTAAAAATGGTTTACCTTCAAGTTCTAAAAAAATTAAGTTCATACATAAAAGATACATGTGTAAAAATATCCATACAATGTACAATATTTACACCATGCGGGGGAGCGTGGAGGGGGTTAGAGCATAAAATTGCAGATCTGAAATAAAAGAAAACACTGAACTGTAAACTAGAGTACCTATGGGACTAATTCGGTGTACAGCTGTTACTAACAGAATGTTAAAGCAATAATCGTCGGGGAGAGCAATGCTGGCAGCCACTGGCTCTTATTCAACAACATCTATATTATCCGGGCCATACTTGATGGTCCTGCCTCTCAACAGCCATGCCCTGTGGATAAAACCTGCAGTGCCAAATACCACATAAGGGAGCAGACATTCTCTTAAAAATCCTATAGCTGGCATTAAATGATGAATACCTAAATTATTCATCAATAGGTTGCAGGTACATACGTCTCAAACGGTCAGTTATTTTGCATATTAGTAAAACGTGCAACATATTTTCTATGCCAGATCCACACATTGGGCACAGGTCAGACTGACTCTTGATTTCCCAGAATACTGGTAGCAATCCAAGCCTGATCTCGGATCTAGAGGGATTTCTCAAAGGGCGAGAGGATGGTATCGAGGTAAACCTTGAACCCCATCTCAACTGTGGACTCAAGATATTCCACTGTAGATTAACATTTTGTGGCATCAATTATATGTTTTTCATACATATGCCTTTTTACCTTGGTTCTTTGGGTATTCAGGATCTCTGTCAGAGGTACCCGTGGTTTGTGCCATAGATCTGGCATGCCCAATTCAAGAAGAAATGCCTACACATGTGCTATCCACTTTAGGCTTTTCCCTCCTTTGAGACTCATGACATGGGGCAAGCCTTTCCTATAGCCCGTCCCTGTTCCAAATCCTGGCCCAATACATTACTGGTCTGTACGAGATCTGATCCGAGACCCTGTTATTATCAGGTTCTAAATGGACATGGGCTGACACAAGTAAAAGTAATAGTTTCTTTAGAAATGTATTTTCACATACACACAGCTTACTGGTGTTAGTATGTCCCCATAATTCTGAGCCATACATGGCGGCTGGGGCCGCTTGTTTATTGTAAAGTTACAAGGCAGGGGAAATTGCCACGCTACCATGTTTTGTGAAGAAAGACAGAATTCCACCACAGTATTTATTTAAGGGATAGTGATGATTTTCTTTTACCTGTGGCTCCCAGCTAACAGGGTCCTCAAACTGTACTCCAAGGTAATCGAAGTGAGTGACTTGCTCAATAATATCGCACACAATCTTAATGATCTCCTTTTTGCATGTGGCGGTCTCAAGACCATCACTTTGCAATTTGCTTTTTTTAAGGATACCTTTAATTACAAGCATTTATTTTCAAAGATAGTCAGGGCACACTTCAGGCCCTGGGGTGTTGTAGCCAAAAGGACTGCGTCATCCATATAGAAGAGGGCATATAATGGTGATGAGGTAAGACGGGGCCTTTTCACTTAGATAGAATATTCCACAGTTGCTCTTTTGAAAGAGTATCAAAGGCCGTTTTTAGGTCCAGAAAGACTGCATAAAGGTGAATTTTCTTTAACGAAGTGTATTTAGCAATAATCAAAATGAAAATAAAGCAGTGGTCTATGTGCCCATGTATGACCTAAACCCCGCCTGGAGGTAAGTCAATCAGTCAATCAGTTTCTTCTATAGCACACTATCACCGAAGGCATCATGGCGCTGTTGAGGGATACCGTAGAGACTGGATGGCAGACTCACATGAAGAGAAAGATTTTGAGCCTTTGTTTAAAATGTAGGGAGTCCGTAGAGCTTTGCAGCTGGTAAGGCAGCGAATCCCAGAGCCTAGTCCCTGCCAAAGGAAAGGCTCTACAACCCAATCGCTCCTTTCTGTATATGGGAACAGGCAGGAGTGCTGCGTCTCAAGATCGAAGAGATTGACCTGGAGTATAGATCTGAAGCTTCTCCTGAATGGCCAAACAGCCTTTACCACTCAATGCATGGTGAATCAAGCAGGATGCTTTAACTTTGACCCGGGCGTGATTGGCCACCAATGGAGGAATTGACACATCCTGGTGACACTCGAGCCAGAGTGAATATGCTTCACCAGTCAAACTGCTGCATTTTGCAACACTTGGAAACGCTGGGTAAGATAGGATGGTTGTGCTAGGTATATTGCGTTACAGTAATCAATGTTCCCATTTAAGCATGCTGCCACTATTTGGGAATTAAATTTCTCAGGAAAAAAAGGGAGAACCTTCTTCAACTGCTTCAGTTTAAGAAAGCCCAACCCGCACACTGAACTCACCTGGGCCTCCATAGACCGTGACTCAGGTATTTTAATACCAGATTACAAACCACTTTGGCTGGTTCTGGCAGAGGCCCAAGTGAGGCCGGCCAGAAGTCGGAGGTGCAGCCACTCGCCGCCTGCAGTGATCAGGATCTCTGTCTTCCCACCATTCAGCTTGAGCCAGTTTGCTTCCATCCAGCCCCGAATGGCATCCAAACAGTTTTTTAAGCTTTTTCCCACATCTGTCTGGTCAGGATGTAATCGGAAAAAGATTTGCGTATCATCCGCGTACGAAAAAAACCCTAAACCTAAATGAATGATTAAGCCCCATTAGTGGGCGAATATACAAATTAGACAATAATGGGGACATGGCTGAGCCCCGTGAGACTCCACAGGTCACAGCAACCGGGGACGAGCAATAAGGAGGAATAGAAACCGTTTGAGAGCGAGAAACCAGAAAATCACAGAACCAGTCCAATACAGCCCCTGAAAACCTTACCTCTTTCAACCTAGATATCAAAGTTTTCTGATAAATAGTTTTGAAGGCTGCCAACAGGTCTAAAAAAGTAAGACCTGCAGTGCCACCCTCGTCACTGATCATAGTGAGGTCATCAAGTACTGACACGAGATCCGACGCAGTACCCATCATGGAACGAAATCCCATCTGACAGCTATCTAAGATATTCTGTCCCTCAAAAAAAGCCCTCAGCTGTGGAGTAACTACTGCTTCCAGTACCTTCATAAGAAAAGGTAGGAGCGAAATGGGACGATAGTTAGCTAGGTATCCGCATTCAAATTCTTCTCAGTAACCAATTTTCCAAAAGGGACAGGCATCCCTAGATTGCAGAGGGCCACATAGCCTGTACCATTGCTCAGAGGCAAATTCTCTTTTTTCTCTCCCGGTTAGCTCTTTATATTTTAATCTTAATGCTCGTAGGACCACTCTGTCACACCCCTTTGGACTATTAAAGGGACTCTGGTCTTTTACAGATTGCGAAATCCACAATCCTGTTCCAGTCATTTCCTGAGATTAAAATGTAATTGATCAGGGAGCTGCCGTTATCCCCACTGATTACTTTTCCCGTGGGCTGGTCGTTTAATAAAATGCTGATTACAAGCCCTCAGATTCAATTTAAACAGGATGCATACTGATTCTAGAGAGCGATGGTGCACCCAACAGGGATCAGTTACAATGAGGGGTGGGATGTCCCAGGCCTCGAATTGGTCACCCTCAAGCCTATAATGTCATTATGTGGTTCCAACTGTAAATTGAAATCTTCTACCACAATAGTGCAGTAATGGAATTGCGAGTCGAGTCATGGTCATCAATACCCATGAAGGTCAATTATATCAATTATATTAAAAAATGTGTATTTTTTGTTTTTTTGCATTTATGTAGCGCTACGAACCCTCAGGCATCTGAGCGCTGCTTATTATTACCCACAGTGTGTGGTGCTCGTTTATCGACCTCGGAAGGATGAAAGGCTGTGTTTGGCCCTGCCAGCATTCAAAGCTGTGTCAGCAGGCTCTGCACGGATGTCAAAGCGAGCGCTCTCCTCGCTGTGCTATCTGACCGGCTGAGCACATCATCCTTGCCTGACCATATCTTCAATATTTGGAGATTCTGTGAGCTAGGTTCCACAACCTCCACCATCCACCCATGATCCCACCACTGGGTCTACCTCGGGGCCCCTACGAAACCGCCACACAAAATTTGTGATAGCCTTGAATACTAGCAGGGTCAGAGGCCCAGGTTTCCTATAGGACCTCAATCTGGTGCTCTCTAATGAATGCACACCAGTCGGGATCAGCCAATAATCGATTCACCCCAGCCACATTCCACAATAGTAGTTTGCAACCCCTACTCTCCAGTCAAGCCTTTTCATCAAGGGCAGTGTCTGAACAGACATTTCTCATGTTATTACTACCATGTGTGGCTAGGTGTCTTACAGAATTAGCAATTCCCCCACTTCTTACCAAGGATGGCTGTTCTGGGGTGTTTAATAGAGTATTCAAAAATTCACCAGATCTTAATCCAATCAAATCAAAGTCCCCTCTGGTGGGAACGTTCTACAATCATTTGACAAAAGACCATCTACAAGTTCTTGTGAAACCAAAGACACTTTGATAAAATCACACCCTGAGTTAGGGATTGCACCCCTTGTGCCCTGTACAATGTAATTACTTATAATGGAAAGGCAACCCTTAGTATGGCGGATCCAAAAGATACAATTATTCTTTAGAGCCTCTTGGCTCTCGAACGTATTTGGGGCATGTTTAGGTACATTAACCATCACAAAATGAAAATCTCTTTCCCTCCCCCTCTCCTATTTGATTCAATGTGATTCATCTTTCCCCACTTTAACAAGATTTGGCTCTGATAGAGGGGGGTGAGGGGTACTCTGTATACATTTCTTGTGGTCCCATTACCTCCCAATGGTATACACTTGGTTGTACATCTTGGCTACTAGTATCTATCTAATCCTGATTGCTGTTTTTGGTCAAGTAGGTGATTAACCCTTCAATTCCTTGAGTTCTCCCAATACACCCTACAACTGAGTCTCCATGGAGCTAATAATTGTTTCCTTGAATAAACTCAGGCTATTTATGAGTTGGAGTACTGCCTTACTATTCTCGGCATCACTGTTACTGGGGCCCAGATCAGAAGAGTATGTCTGTGTGCCAATTCCACAGAAATTGAGGGCTGCCCCATTTCCTTTTCCCTATATGGGGCCTCCCGTGGGATTTCTGAGACCTCAAGCGGGTAACTGTCTTCAAGACAGGTTCTGCCTCGCACACTCCATTAATAGTAGCTGAAATAACAGGAGAAGCAAGCCGTTCAAATTGATTATGTAATTTTATTGAAGCCATTTTATTGTTACCGACTGTTAGCCCTGTGACTTGGTCTCTGTCCAATCGCTGGATTACTCCTGTGGGGGATGACTTGGGATCACCTACTAATTTATCCTGTTCATGTTCTATCCTAGTAGCTACAGTGAACTGATCAGACACAGGGGGTTACAATTTCAAAATGTTCGGGAGCAAGGCTGATAGTCCTATTTCAATGCCAGCACGTTTTACTGTAAAAGAGAAGGTTTTGCCCTCTGCTTGATCAGTGGCTAGAATCACTTCAAACGGGGCCAGATGGTCTCCTTTTGAAATATGGGGTCTAGGATTCAGGATCCCCGTTCCTCCCCCGCACCCCCGGTCGGAAGTAGGTCACAAAGGGAAATCAAGTCATCCTTTTCCATAGCCACACAGTTAGAGGCCAGACTCAGCGGAAGCTTCCCTTCCTTATAATCTGGTGTTGTCGAGGTTCTATCTGCTGCAAGAATTGCGGCTTTGCAGCCTACAGGATTTACCGGATCTACTGGGCCGTCAATGTCATGCAGGACATTTTTGATTTCTGTAATTAATAGATTACCTAATTTATTGGTTTAAATAGTCTAGAGATTTTACTCTGCCCTCCCCCCAGAATCGGGTTCTCAGATCTCCCTTTCACCATTTTAAAAACACTTAATATAAGGACAATACAAAGCTGAAATCCACAAAAGTACCATTAAAAATACACAAAAGTATATTCTAAAACCTTCAAAAATTATTAACACTCTCGAAAATAAAATATTATTTCAGTGACCATTAAAAGGAAGGAACCAGTCCAAACATCAAAGCCCACAAAACTGTGCAAAAATGTGCAAACGTGCCACGTTCAATAGTGCAAAAAGTGTGCAAAAGTATCAAAGGTTTTGTAATTCAGATCAAGTGTGGGAGAGGCACGCCTGACTGGGTAGAGGGGCATCCATAGTCTGACTTCCCCCCCTCTACCAAAGCAGAGGAGCAAAGCAGTATGGCGTGTAACTGTTGGAACTGGCTTCTAATGGTCTGTTGTGTTGACCTACGGGTAAGATTTGGCATGTATTACCAATCCGGCCACTGCACCCTCCAGCAGAGTCACTCTCAATGCTATCCAGTTAATTCCACACAAAAGCCTCACATTGCCCTAAGTGCACAGCTTCGCCACTTCCCGCTTTCCACCAACTTGTATACTAACAGGCGTGACCACAAAGCCAAAGGCAGTGTCATGTCAATATCAGCAGATCCGGTATTGCTTCCACTTACATGCATTCCAGTATTCAGTGGAATTCCCCTCAGCCGCTCAGTTTACACTGATGTATTCAAGGGTTTTCTGCACAGTAATTACTCCCACTCCTGAGCCGCATCACACCAGTGCAGGCATAACCGCCACTCCCGCAACACATAGGACCATCAGGTCGGCCAGGCTACAGTCTCTGCTTTGCTAACAGGCAAGCTTTGCCCAGCGAGGATGGAGCTCCACTCTTCCCAGTTTTTCCCTCCTCACCAGCGCTTGGCCGCCGCCGCCTCCTGCCTCCAATAGCTGGTGGTCAGGTCCTCTGCCTGCTCAGATCTTCACTGCCACTCTCTGCAGATCCTCTCACCAGGGCCTGGCTTCTAGCTTGCGGAATGATCATCCCTGCAGGCTCGTCGGGTCTCTGTCTCTGTGCCTCCCGGGTGGGGGGGGCACAGCAGTGTCAACAAGTGCTCCACTGATTAGGACCCCAGCAGCTGCCCTCAGCCTGCCATCTCCAGACGCCTCCAGTGTTGTTCGTTCACTGCTTCCTGCCTTTAGCCAGGACCACCAGGACCCGCTGGCACTCTCTCGATGCTCCTGTACATTGAAAAGGGTCTACATTGCTGAATGCCGAGTATAGTATCAAAAACGTATGTATACATTGGCTAAGCGCTTTCCTTTTACTGTTGGGAGCAGATATGTGTCCTTGAGAAGATCATAAATAGTTAGGAAACAGCTTTGTTGTAATATGGCATGATACAAAACAAAAAAGAAATAAGATATCGTAAAATGACAAAAAGTAATTTCCCTATTCTACTTTCCTGAGGGGCAATACCCTGAAAGCCAAAACAGGATGCAGCACTATACCCATCTATGGTGGAGTCTTTTTGTTGCTGATCCTTTTTAATGTCTATATGGCCCTGGTGGCTTGCATTCTGTAATTTAGAGCATCTGCCACAACCTTTATGCAGAAAACCCAAATGTATCTCAGTTCGACAAGGAACCACAATAAATGGCAAATAGCCTGAAGGGGCTAATCTCTCTTCACCCAATTTTTAGTCATATTATTGGCAACTGGTACATTTTAAAGCACCTTGTGTCTCTACCAATGGTCACAAACACTAGACGTGAAGTGCCTTAAGCCATTAAGCTCCTTCTTATGGACTCACACATCTGGGCCAAACTGGTAAGACTGCCCATTTGTCATTGGTATATAGGATCATAGGTGGCCAGTCTGAGCTTGCCTAGGGGTCTAATCACTCACATCCCCAACTGGGTGTCATAAGCATTTATGCTTCCTGGGCATGCTGCATGGCATCAGCTGGAAGTCTCAATCAAACATTAGACAGGGGGGTGGCGAAAAATACAAATTCTGCGATATTACAAAGTAAAGGCTGTTCAGTGGAAAAAGAAATAATAGAAACCTGTTGGGTGTGTTATAAAAGGAATATCACTATAGACCAGTCCAAAAGAATATTAAAAAAAAATAGGTAGGGAGATGTGCCGGGACATGATGTGGTGAGCCAGTGATATGTAGAGCATACCCTGTGTGAGGAATTCAACCATCCGCACAGCAGGTGTACACTCGCCTGGCTTTTTTGATATTTTTTTAAGATATTGAATGATGGGAGATCAACCTCGAAAAATGTGTGGGGCTAAACTGCACACATTTTCGTATGCTCATAACAACACATAGTCACGTTTATTCGGGGTGGACACAGTCTACAATAATAATAATACTTTAATGTTATACAGATTGAAAATAATTCAAACTTTACACATATTACAAATTACATAGGTAAATATACTCTTTAAAATAAGGCATAAATATACATCAATACATAATTCCTTTACATACATCAAAATACTCAGGAGAAAAAGAAAAAAGTGAAATACACAATGATATATGGCAAATTGTCCTTGCCTACAAATTAGCACATGCTTAGTGGTGACTTATGCAAGAGTTATACACCCCTACAAGAGACGCCATGCCTCAAAACCCATTAACTGTGTAAGAGATGTAGGACCTCTTCCTAATCAGAATAACTCAATTAATAGTTCACCCACCCTATTAAGACGTTTCAAATCAAGGCGCCCATAACTTTTTCAGTCTGCAGCCACACATTATACAGTGCAATAAACAGATGCATGTTGGAAGTATTAGTACAGTAGAGCCAGAATGATCTTTCACATATAGTTTGAGGATCATGCACAAATTCCCCAAGATATTTAGAGATTGAGGAACCCAATATAGAGCACTTGGTCAATAGATGCTTAGCGGTCTCCAGGCATTCAGGGAGTTTGCATAAACGACATACTCGCTCAATAGCAGGGATCTTTTTCCTGGCTCCTAAATTATACAGAGTGGGTAATTGCTCCAGACGGAACAGAGTAATAAAACTTCTGAGCCTTATGGTAGGGCAGAGGTACAAATATGCTTGGGGTTTCATAAAATTGTAAAGTCTATATTTAACAAAGGAAAAAGACTGCTCAAGTGTGAGAAGTTCTCTAACCAATCGCAATGGTCTACCTTTTTACCAAGCGCTTTTAAAACGTCCTGGGAGACAGTTACCCCTCTATGAGTCCAACCTATGTCTCTAAGAAATTTGGTCATATCTTTCTGGAGGGGGGAAGTGGTGTGTTTTTTACTCACTTCTTGATGTATCACAGCCAATAACGGGTTGGGAGAACTGCTCTTCATTTCAAGATAGAAACCAGCCCTCTTTTTAAGTACCAGTGCTTTAAGTGAGGGAAGGCCCAACTCAAGCCTAATCAGGGCCACTGGGACACTCGGAGGTAATCCCAGTATCCGTTGCCAGAATTTACCCTCCATCACTTGTAGCCAGGCCAGATCGAATGAAGTAAGGGCCTCAAGCCCATACGTAATCATGGGCGCAAACACTTGGATGTATAAGTGTCTCGTCCCCCATAGGGTAAAACCGGCCTGCTTGCAGGTAAATTACGTTATTAATGCTGTTACTTGCTGCGCCCTGGTTATACGTCCTTGTCTGCACAGGGAATAGTCGCCCAGCGGTTCAATTTCAACACCTAGTTACCGATAAGATGGAGCATAGAGTATATTGTTATTATACACCCACAGCTCGACTCGGGATACTCTTTTCCTCGTAAATCTGAGCACCTTTGTCTTGTCTAGGTTAATGGTCAAGCCATTGATCTCGGCGTATTCCCATAAAGTAATCACAGAGCGCCTAATACCAGCTATGGTGTTATCAAAAACGACCAGGTCATCTGCGTATGCTAAGACAGTGCACGGTGCTTCCCCAATTTTAGGTGGGCAGTTGTTCGCCTCGGCAAGTACTGCTGGGATATCATAAACATATAAATTGTAAACCAGGGGTGCCGTTACGCATCCTTGCTTAACCCCCCTGTTCTGTCTCACCTGCCTAGACATATTGCCCTCTTGGTTTAATCTGAGGCACACTGTGGTATTGTGATGCAACTGTCTTAGATAATATAGGAGACCTGGCGGACAGCCCATGGTTTCCAGCTTAGTCCACAGCCTTACTCTTGGGATGGAATCAAAGGCAGCCTTGAAATCAATGTATAGCGCATAAAGCGGGGGCTGCCACTTGCTAAGCGCCCGCGTTCGGAGCGTATCCATCACCCAAAGATTATGAGTGGTTGAGAAGTCTCGGCGAAAACCACATTGGAATTTGCTAAGAATGTTGGTCTGTTCTACCCACTTCTGCAGTTCAATAAGCAGTAATGCTGCAACAAGTTTTCCCGTGGTATCAAGCATGGAGAGGAGCCTGTAGTTATTTGGATCAATGCGGCTACCCTTTTTGAACACCGGCACCAAAATAGCCGTTTGCCATGAGCGGGGAGTCGTCCCCTGCGCTAGGACTTTTTTAAAAAGAATAGAGAGGAGGTGTGCCCAAAAAGCAGGGTGGTTCTTAATTACTACATTGGCCAGCCCATTAGGGCCAGGGGCTCTGGAAGCTTTCAGTGTAGCTATTTTATTATATATGGCCTCCTCTGACACATCAAGAGGCGGGGGAAAGGGAGCCTTCACTACAGGTATATTAGGATCATCCGCCTCTCCAGAATTACGACCTAATAAAAATTTAACCCGTACTTCCGCACCAATTGGATTGACTAAATGGCCCTTAACCTTCTCTCTATTCTCATTTAAAAGTAGCCATATATTACGCGAGTTTCTAGAGCAGATGGTTTTGACAAGCCTTTGATTTCTTTTATTCCCCTCTGTTGTTTTGATGTTCCTAATACAGGCTCTATATCTATTTTTGGCTTTTCTGACTTTATCATAATAAGTGGCTCCCACTATGTACAAGTGCTTGAGACCCCGAATCTCTGCTCTTAGCCCTCTCTTGGCATCACGTATACCCTTATTGTAAGGGAGTATTGTACCTCCAAATTTTAGCATATGCCTCTTTTTTATAGTGGCATGTAAACCCGAGAATCCCAGGATCCATTCTTCTATATCATTAGCAGTCATCTGTTCGAAGTGAGGAAGAGTCCAATGAGCGGCAGGTTTAAGTGCTTCTGTGGCCGCTCTAATGCTCCTCTCCGACCAGACTATTCTGGATCCTGAGCAATTGGTTTGGATACTGCCAATGTTCAAATAAGAGGCGGAGGGGAGAGGGAGGCGGAGTGACTAAAGAAGTAACGCATGGTCGCTCCATTTATTGGGCATTACACTCATATCAGTGACTCTGGACTGCATTTCAGGGCACATAAATATGTAGTCCAGAGTGCTGAACGATGTGCCATTAGTCCATGTATGTTTCCCAGGCCGATCACCCAATGTTCGACCATTAATCATGGTTAATTCCCATGTATCGAACAGTTGCAACCACCCCAACCCTTCACTCTCCCTTCTCCCATGGGTCATCAAGCATATTTCACTCAGGACGGGGTTAGGAGATACCAGGTGATCGCCCATCATATGACAATTAAAGTCCCCCATAGCCACTACCGCTATGTTGCCAGACCTTTGTGTCCAAGATGACAATAACTCCTGTATAGCATCTTGTAGTGGTTCTCTTGACAATGCTCCAGGGGGATTATAGAGGTTAATCAATAGGAATCTACTTTGTCCATATTCATTTGGATAATCCACCTCTACCGCCAGAAGATAATCAGCAGCTTTGCACTGTATCTTCCGAGAGTTGACCGTGTTAACCACCCCTGTGAGTAAACCCCCAAATGGGCGACCCTTATCCCCACTTTTGGCAAGTGACTGGTATACTACAAAACCATCAAGCAGTAGTGGATTCAATGTCCATGTTTCCTGGAGACATATGCAACTGTGCTTAGACAGCAAATCCACTGATCCCTCTGGCCTCAAAAGATGAACAAAGCCTCGACAGTTCCACGAAATAAGAGAAAAACCTCAATGGTTCTGTGTGAGTCGCGGGAGAGCTTCCAGAAGTGTTTTAAGAGCTTGTTGTATTTCAGTCAACGCAGAATTTTCCAGTGCCACAGATTTGGGTTCTTTGGCAGTGGGGGCTTGTGTATCAATAGCCTCTGGTTCCTCATTTGAGTCCCTATCCTGCGGATCAACGGCAATGGCAATATCTACCGCTATCAGTTCTTCTTTAAATTTTCTAATCATTTGCGCAGAAGCCAAAAAGGTGCAGTGTATGGCAGAGACATGGGAATTAGGCACCTCTAGGGGTTCAATAAACAAGAAGTCATCAGATTTCATAACTCGAAGTTGAGGAATATAGTGGAGTCTGGTTAAGAACTCTGAACGTGACAACCAGGGATTTTTTCCACCAGGATAGAGATTCTTAATGAAACAGATGCGATTCAAATTACATTCCTCATCTGAGCTTCTTTGTACGGGCGGCGTAGGCTCAGGTGATTCTCCTACTACCCCCGACCCTAAGAGATCCTCAGGATATAGAGTAGCACTGTATTCTGGGCCTTGCTCAGAGTCCACCATTGAGACTTCTTCTAGATCCACCACACTAGACTTCTCTCCCGGTTCTAGCCAGTCTGATAGAGGCCCCTTTGCCTTTGTAGCTTGAGCCGCCACTCGTGCCAGTCTTTTTCTGGCTTTTTTGGAGTGAGTCTCAGGGGCAGACTGGGGTCCCGTGATAGGAAGTGGGGCGCTCGTTGACGCTTTCTTGTTTTTGAGTGCCCTCTTGGCTAGTCTACGTTGTTTCCGTGTGGGAAAGGTCCCAGGACTTTGTGCTGTCTCTGGATCTTCTACATTCGCTACTGGAGGTTCCTCATCTAGGGCATTACCACTAGGTACAGGATACTCAGCGGCTTCCTCAAGAATCTTTTCCGGCTCTTCCATCTCTTCCACAATATGCACCGCATCCGAAAGATTCACTTCCACCTCGTCTCGAGGGAAGTCCTTAAGCTCCAGTGCCATCGTGATGGTATTAGTGTTTGTCAATATGCGCCCTGACATTTGCAGAAGTATTTTGAGTGCAAATTGTAGAGAGGCTACCGACGATTGAAGCTTAGCTATCGCCGTAATACTGGTGTGCAGACTATTTTCCTCCTCGACCTCATTTTCAGGGCCATCCTCCATGGAGGCCATCGCTAGATTTGGAGAGGCAGACAGGCGACCCTCGGAATTAAATACCTCCAATGTTGTGCTGATGCTTTCTTTCTGGAGAGTTAAATTGTTAGCTGCCCTCTGTGGATTCTGTGATGCCATTCCTCTCTGAATACTCAAACAGAGGTCAAGTAATGAATTATTATCAATATCATCAAAGTTCGTGGAATTTAATGAGATGCTGCCATTTAAGCCTGGTACAGCTGTTTCCTCATTAATTGTTGAATTTATTTCCGGTGGTGGGTTCACACCAAAAAAGTCTGTGATAGCTCCTTGCGCCACAGGCACGGGGTTTATTATATTCTTCTTGCATTTTTTGCCTTTCTTATTATTCTCCTTGCCTTCCTTCAAAGGTTGTGCCTTGCTTTTCCGCATGTTGTAATTCGACTGGGGAGCTCTTTTCCCCCGCTGCATGTCTGCAAAGTGACAACACAAACCGTAGGAGGTTCCTTTGTCAGACTCCTGCCTCAGTGGGAGAAGTACTACTCGGGGCAAAACATGAGGGCACAAAGAAGTTAGTCCCTGCAATCACTCACTTGAAGGTTAATTGAGTGATATGCCCTGTTGTTACTTAGACAGCGTTTGTTTTCTTCTCTACCCGGATCCAAGGCCTAAAGCCCACAGTCTCCAGGCAGCCAGAACACTGTACTGGTACTCCGCAGGTAACCCCTGCGTGCAAAGAGCTGAAGGCGCCCATGTGTGGGGGAGTGGGACCCTCGATGTAATCCTTAGTATCAGTAGTCGCCTGAGAGGTTACTACCACCCCAAAGCGGCCGCTTCCAGGACCAATGCCGGGTGTGCAAGCAGACAATATAGTTCCTATTCCAGCCATGCTAAACCCCTCCAACTCCCCACACTCCCCTTCTACAAGTATTCCTGTTCCCTAGGGGAGCGGATACCAAGGGATACTGGCCCCACCTAACCCAACCTCCAAACTCCCGATCCCACTCCTCGCGGTCACTCCCGCGCTGACCCACCTGTCCTCCCGGCAGGTACCAAGGCAGCTCAGTGTTGAGCGGGCAAGTCAAAAGGAAGGTATGGGAGGGTATGGAATACCGGAGGCCAGTACGGGGGGCCACCGAGGGCCACCGAGTAGCTGTATTGCTGGGCAGCTGAACTGAGTGCAAGGTGCAGGGAGCCTCCTTGCCTCCCTGCTAGCTTGCTTACCCACAGGGGCGTTCCTCGCGTTCCTCGCGATCGGCGTTCCTCGCGTTCCTCCACACTCGCTCGCTCGCAATCTCGCAATCTCGCCAGCCGATCCGATCCGATGATTAGAGGAAAGCACCTACGAGCGGGATCCTACGTGCTCCAGGTCAATGTGTCAAGCCGCACCTCGCTTTCCACTACACACAGAGGCCGCTTCCGACATAATACAGTCTACAGGCACAGCCCCCCTGTCATGTTCAGGTGGAATGTGACAACCATGGGTACATCAAAGTATCTCAGGAAGGGGGAAGGTAACACTTTCCTCCTGCCATGGCCAGTGTAATTAAATATCAAAGGCTCCATGGGTCTCCCTGTCTATTGTCAAACGTTCTACTGGTGACGACGCATACTGATGAGAGTATATTGAAGCAGGCCTGCAAAGAGCCCTGGTCACAGAACTAACAAAGGGCAGGAAACCCCAACACCTTTTTGATATGCAATGTGTCAGCTTGAAGCTACCTCCCGCCCCTCGGTATGAAGGGCAGCGAATGTCATGTCTGGAACAACGGTTTACAGTGGGCAACCCGTGCAACGTAACCCCCTTTCAGAGGGAATAAGTATGTGATTTGATGGAAATAGTAATAATAGAAGAAATCAGGATGGGAGATCAAAAAACAGTGGTCTTTTGGATTAATTTATTTAATCTCAAAGAAAATTCTAACTTGTTTTACAAGACGACAGTAAACGGACAGGTTTTACACTTTAGAAATGGGAGGCACATCTGAGTACCAACCTCTTTATTAATGAGGTCACTTTCCTCATATTAGAGCACATTCTCTAGTGAACAAATGGACATAACAATATACATAAAACGGAACTCCTCATTTTAGGCACCAGAGCGAACCTCAATAAATTAGGCCATCTCTATTATAACTTCATCATAGACAACAATAACATCCCAGTAGCGAAAGGAAGTGAAAACTCTTGGCTTCTACCTAGACTCCACTCTCATATTAAAAAACAAGTAAACTCCATGGCCTCGGCCACCGCCTACACTTGCAAGCTAATTAGAGCAACCAAGCCATTCCTTACTCACAACAACTGCATTACCTTAGCAAGAGCCTTGGTTTTATCCAAACAGGATTATTGCAATGCCCTTTACATAGGCTGCAACAAATACATTACCAATAAGATCCAGATCTTAGAAAACAATGCCTTGAGAGCAGCCCTCAACATTCCCAAGAAAGCCCACATATCTGACTTTAGAAGAGCTAACAACTGGCTCTCCACCAAAGACAAAATTCTCCTCAAATCAGCTTCCTTAACCAATAAATGTTTACATATGGCCGCCCCCCAATACCTTACATCCAAATTCCGGAGACAATCTACTAATCGCCCCTCCAGAACAGCCAATACAAATTTACTTCAAGTGCCTAGATTCAAACGCACGAAGACTGGTGGTAGTAGCTTACCAGTCAAAGCTGCCCAAAACTGGAGTTCACTCCCACCCTCTCTAAGAGAAGATATGCCCTACCCAGGCTTCAAATACAACCTTATCCAATGGATTAAGGAGCATGACATTTGACCATCTACCACACTGCCTTACTACTGCCCACGTTTGCATATAATTGTACATATTGTATATAACTGTTGCTTGATGTTCTCTGCTACTACTTGTTAATTTGTATGATATAGGCCAGCACTGTTTATTAAGTTTCTGTATTGCAACGCACAGCAATGTAACCTAAGCTGAACAATCCTCCTTTCCTTCTTCTGCGCCCTAATACCCTTGGGTCTGGTGTGCATTACAAATAAAATAAACAAACAAAAAATAAACAAACAAACAAACAAACAAACAAACATGAGTAAGTGCTGCCCAGGACTATTGCGGCGGTGAAGCTGCTACAAAATTTCCCTCAATGTTCCTTAAGGGGGACTGGTCAAAGGGTGTACTAAATACACCCGGAGAAAGGAGCAGACGTACGCAGAGATTCCTAACCTGTATGACCGGCTTTCCATTAACAGACATTGGGCCTCATTCCGAGGTTCGCGTTAAATTTCTGACTTTACCGGCATGGCGGAAATACCGTATCCGCTTTGGTAGCAGGGCGTAATTAGCACCATATTCCGACCTCGCGGGCACAAGCTTTCCGCCATGCCGGTAAACCCCCTAGCGCCATACCGGTAAAGGGCGCGTCAAACCCCTTACCGACAACAACCGAGACGTAACTAACACCATCGCCCTCCACGTAGTGCGTAAATAGCGGTGCCCGTAATAAACGATGACCGTAAATTACGGGCACCGGTAAAAACCGTAGACGGAAATTACGTCACCGAACAGGAACGGGAAGCATCATGGCGGCCATCTTTAAAATCACAATCCATTGCAATCCTCTCCATACAGGACTCGTGGGCATATTGTGATAGGCAAAATAGACTCCAGAGACCAGCATCATGCCAAAAGCATTAAAAAAGGGTGCTGCGCGCATCAGGAAGGAGAAATTCTCCCAGGATGAGCTCCAGGTACTCGTCGATACTCTGCATGAACATGCTGCGATTGTTTCCAGCAGCGACATGCGCAGGCCCACCACCCTCAGGAAGAAGGAGATATGGGAGCTGGTCTCGCAGAGGGTGAGCGCTGTCGGAAACACCCCCGCAGCACGACGCATTGCCGCAAACGCTGGGATGACCTCCGTCTGAGGGTGCGGGCCATCCTCTCAGCAAACCGCAATCTGGCCCTAGAGACAGGAGGAGGCCCAGCCTCACCCTTAAAAATGATGCCCTGGGAGGAAACATGTGCGGAGATGATGGGCACATAAGCCATCGAAGGTGTCGGCGATATGGATTGCGGACGCAGGTGAGTGCCATGAGTGTAAACAGTACATGCATCCCTAATGCAAGTCATCGCCAAGGGCTGGTCAAGCAGTCATATCATGTTTGGGTAAACCCACCCCCCCCCTCCAATGATGCCGTAACAACTGGGACCCAGGATGATGTCAGGTGCAAGGCTGACACCCATATTGGGCATGCCACACAAAAAGCTGGTCAATGTCAGTCACCACAGTACTCCGCCAACATGAGTGACCCTGCCGACAGTATGCTTTTCCCATCCAAGCAAAGATCACAGTCCCACTCAGCACCCAAATGTCACCAAAACGCTGCTATCCCATCGTAATACCATTGTCTGGAAGTAATTCTGACCCCCAGATCATTGCTCATGCCGTCTCTCTCTTGCCCCCCACAGGCACCGGTCATGAAAGTGAGGACCAGGAAGGCCCCCGGACAAGTACCTCCCGGGGCACAGGCAGGGGACAGCGCACACCTGCAAGCAGGAAGAAGGCACATGCCACACCACCTGCCCCAGCAACCCCCATGGAGGGTACACAACCCCCACCACCATGAGGAATCGAGTGCGTCAGGGGAGAATGCTGCCATGTGCATCCTCGATGTGCCAGGCAGCACATCACCAAACACCATTGACAACGTGGAGGAGCCCAATGACTATGTACAGAGCCCAGACACTCCCTCGTACAGCCAGGTTGCCCATAGCGACCCTGGGTCGAGTGACGGCCCAGGGCTCACAGGCGAAGGGGATACACCTGTCTGTCATGAGCCCACTTCCCCTGCAGGAAGTCCTGAAAGTCCTGCAGGCACAACAACACGAAGCCTGCCGACCACATCGCCCACATCGGCTGCAGAAACAGTGAGCTGCTAGCACCTCACGGCATGATAGAGGAGTTTCTCCGGGACAACCGGGAATCAGGGTTGGTGCTTCATAATGACCTTCAGGCTCTGGGCGAGATCATCAGTGCCAGCACAAACCGCATCTGTGAGATGCTTGGCAGGATTGCTGATGCCCTGGAGGCAGCACCCCCCAGACCACAGCCCCAGCAGGAGGTGCCACCCTCCCAGAGCTCCTCCACGCAGACCAGCCCGGTCCGTAGGTCACTGCGCACGATGCGCCGGAATGGAAGGGATGCCCCAGGCTCTGGCAGTGCCCATTGACCGTGCAGCCACACACATGTGGCCAATGCTGCACTGATGGGAACATTGTGGGGTTGTTGTGGGGGGAGGGTGAGGGGGGTGAGGGTGTGTGTGGGAGTTGGGGGGGAGGGTGAGGGGGGTGAGGGTGTGTGTGGGAGTTGGGGGGGAGGGGGAGGGGGTTGAGGGTGTGTGTGAGAATTGGGGTGAGGGGGGTGAGGGTGAAGGATCTGTTGTACACGTTTGGACATCATCATACAATACACAGTTTGGTCTATCCTACAATACAGAGTGGACATTCATTATTGTGCATGTGTCTTTTAATGTCTCACAGTGCATGTAGTACATGTATCCCCACACCCAGTGCCCAATGCCCTGTCATCCTCACCCCCTCAGCTGACTTGTGATTCAGAAATATTGCTCGATCAATGCTTGTCGCACGGAACGTCCCTCCCGTGCATCGGCACCGTGTTGCTGTTCTGCCATTCCTTCCTCCACCTCCTCCTCCACCTCATCTGGTGGTAGCAGTCCCACGTCAGGGGGCAGTGGCACGTTCCGACGGATGCACATGTTGTGCAGCATTACACATGCCATCGTGATCTTGGACACCTTCTCGTGGCTGTAGATGAGGGCCCCACCTGACCGGCTGAGGCAACGGAATCGTGCCTTCAGAAGGCCGAAGGCCTGCTCTATGACCACCCGTGTACGGGTATGAGATCTATTATAGTCCTCCTCGTGCCTGTTTTGGGGGTTGCGGACCGGGGTCATGAGCCACGGTTTCAAAGGGTAGCCAGCATCACCTGCATGAGAGTGGAATGAAGGTAAGTGTTAGTACATTCATGGTGGAGAACTGTGCTAGTCTTACATTGCAGCGGGCGATGACTGGCCATGCACACATGTCCCTGGATACAGTCAACCCATTACTGGTCTGGCCATGTGTGCTGGCCAATGGAATGATGGAGGGGGTAGCTTCTCCCTGATGGGTCATGGTGCGCACTCATGTCTTGTTGCATGTGCATCGTTTATGCATGCAGCAGTGTTGGACTGCATTAATTGATGACTTGCGTAAGACCTGCTGTAAGGGTGTGTTGGTAGTAGTTGGTAGCATACCCTTCATTCAGCACTGATCCCTATCATGGTGATTGGCAGCTATCCTATGGAGGTGCCGAACCAGTCACACGCAGTAGGATCCCTGTTAGACTAACCTCTATGCACTCCCATGGATGACTGTCCTTTGTGTTGAGATGCAGGAGTCAGCGACATGGTGCTATTGCACTGCATGGTGCACGATGACCTTACGGTGTGTAAGGTCCACCGATGTGTGGTGCATGTGTCGTGGTCTTTGGCCAGGGTAACTGTTTGTCAGGTACCATTAGGTGGTGGCTCGTATTCACAACTGTGTGGTTAGGTGGTAATGTGGCGTGCCACTTGTCATGGGGCACAGTGTTCTGTGAGGTGCACAACGTATAATGGCGTTGACATTCCCTCCCGGGTGGAGTATGCACCCCCCCACTTTCCCTCCCGGGTGGAGTATGCATCCCCCCCCCACTTTCCCTCCCGGGTGGAGTATGCACCCCCCCCCCCCCCACTTTCCCTCCCGGGTGGAGTATGCATCTCCCCCACCCCCTTTCACAGTGGGGTATGCTGACAACCTACTCAGAGCCCCAATGCACTGCCATGGCCCATTACGGTTACTCACCAAGCAGCCAGGTACGTTGTCCGGCATGTCGGTCCATGTAGCCTGGTAGTGTTGAGTTCCGCAGGACCAAGGAGTCATGAGTTGATCCGGGGTACCGAGCATTGCATTGTGTGATGGCTTTACTGGCATTACACACCATCTGGACGTTGATGGAGTGGTATTGCTTGCGGTTGCGATACGGCACCTTCATGGCATGAGGAACCACCAATTCTACGTGGGTGCAGTCGAGGGCACCTATGCAATTTGGCATGCCTGCAAGTGCATGGAAGGCAGCTTTGGTATCATATATCTCCTGTGGAGTCCGGGGGAGGCATATGTAGTCCCTTCTGTGCTTGAGGAGGGCATCCAGCACTTGGTTGAGTATCCGGGAAAATATTGGCTGTGAAATGCCATGCATGTGCCCCACTGTATGCTGGTAGGTGCCTGTGGCAAGGAAGTGGAGCACGGACACTACCTTTAGTAGAGGGGGGATGGCAGTGCTGATTTCTATGAGGCTCACTATGTCGGTATGTATCAGGGCCACTATGGTGGTTATGGTGTCCCAGTCAAGCCGGTACAGGGCGTGGATCTGCTCTGGTGTGAGGTTGAAGGGGGTGGCTCTGATGCGGGGAATTGGGGGCTGCCGGCGTGGTAATGGTGGCTGCACCGGTAGGGCATGCTGGCCCTGTCTCACCCTCCTTCTCCTCCTGTGTATCCTCTGTGGTGGGGGCTGTGGTTGCTGTTGTTGCTGTTGTCGTAGTTGCTGCCTTGCAAGCAGGGCCTCCAGCTCCAGGAATGCTGCTACAATTGGTATCATCTTGGTGTGGGAGGGGGTGTGGTGTGTGGGTGTGCTCCTTTTGTGCTGTGCCAGACTCTATTGCCTCCACCTGTGCTGATTGGGTGCACCTGTTCCTCTTCCAAACACTGATCAGGGTTGTTAACACCTTCCCCGCGATGCCGGTATTAACGCCATGGCAGTAAGGTACTTTGCGCCTTTGTGAAGGTCGTTATTTCCGTGTTCGCTTTGCTTGGAATCGGAGATGGTTTACGCCTTCCCGTTGTTTCCGCGATGGTGTGTCGGGCGCGCGACACTGGTCCGCTATTTACGCCATTGTAGTTTACGGTGGCGTAAATAACGGTGTCGCAGGTCAGAATGGCCCGTAACGGTAAAGGAAGTCGTTATTCCTTTACCGGCCTCGTTTTTCCCTTAACGCCAGACTCGGAATGACCCCCATTGCCACATCCTGGCGAACCCTCTATCCCCAGGACGTCCAGTCTACCCCAGAACAGTGTATTTAGTACACCCTTTGACCAGTCTCCCTTAAGGAACATTGAGGGAAATTTTGTAGCAGCTTCACCGCCGCATTGTTGTTCGATGATACCACACGGACAGAGTCACCCTTCACTCCTATCCTGAAGAAGGCCACCACAACAGCTAGCCTCCAACAACCGCTACAGTTGGCTGAAACACTAGAGTGTCGATTTATGACACAATTTCTTGCTCTACTCTTTTGTCTTTGTGCATATTGTTGTGTGTTATGTTTTTCTAAAAACCCATGGACCACCAATAATCCTGGGCAGCACTTACTCATGTATATTGTTATGTCCATTTGTCCGCTAGAGAATGTGCACTAATATGAGGAAAATTACCTCATTAATGAAGAGGTTGGTACTCAGATGTACTCCCCCATTGCTAAAGTGTAAAACCTGTCCGTTTATTGTCGTCTTGTAAAACAAGTCAGAAATTATTTTTGAGATTAAATGAAGTAATCCAAAAGACCACTGTTTTTTGATCTCCCGTCCTGATTTCTTCTATTATTACTATTTACCCCCCTGGGCATATCAGGACACTGCCAGGAGTCCTTGATTAGATATTTTGTGATTTGATGGAGACAGAAAGTCTGTTCTCACCACAAACTTCAAGGGAGACCTGCGCTTTGATCAGGAGCCACAGAGAGCTCAATTAACCAGAAAGACACTTTGATCCACAACAGACAGGAAGATGGGTGGAACTTAGTAGTACATGGTGTCACTTGTTACCATTCCTGTTGCAAAGCACTCTGGTTATGACCTCCCGCATGACAGAAGATTGTTGGTGGAGACCCAGGATTGGTTCATAAAGGTTGGCTTAGCCTGCAGCAATCATTGGAGCCCATTTAGCTTTAAAAGAGGGTTGAGCCCCTCTTTTGGCAGCTCATCCGACGACTTTGAAAGGAATAAGAAGAAGTACTCATTTGGAGCCTGGCTGAAGGTACAGTCCGCCAGTGAAGGAAGGCCAGGATTTCCAAGAGGGGAGCAAGATCCCCCCCTAAACATCTCCATGGGAACAGAGGGAAATACCAACCTCAAAGGACCAGTCCAGCAGCTCCAGAACCAGTACCCAGCCAGCACACAGCATGCTCTTCTGGGTTCTATCAGCACGCTTCCTAGATGGGAAGTGCTAGAGAGTCTCTGACTAAAGGACAAGGCCGTTGCCTGCAAACACTCTCCTCAGCTTCGGGGCGTCCACCTTAAAGGATGACACGTGCCCAGCAAAGAAGCTAGGAGGAGTGCCACAACAAGCATAAACCAGCATCCAACTTTTAAGGACATTTTCGAAGCAGGCGAGTCCTCCAACCACGACTGGCTGCACTAAACCCATCCGAGACTCCTCGACCAGCGTTCCAGATCCACCAACCAGCACAGAATAATTATTCTTGACCCTGAGCCGCTGTGTAGGCCAGCCTGCAGCCGTCTTTCCAGCCTTGATTGCTGAACGGCATGTTGCCTGATACTTGCAGTTGTTTCCCGGTTTGAACTCTGTCGTAGGAGCTGCACGGTGTCCTGGAACTGACTTGAAGCTGTCGAGCATCAAGATCATCTCGAGCACCAGGCACATTATGGTTCTCTCCCACTGGTCCTTCTCTGAAGGCCCCTAGTGACATTTATGACCCCTTGCTCCCTTGGCACTGATACCAAATAACCTTGAACAGTTAAGATTGATTGTTTTACCGACTATCCTCCTGTCAGTATCCAGAGTGCATCCCTTTCCTTCGCAAAGCTGTCTGTCCTCTGTCTTCCTTTACAGGGTGGGTTGTATTTTGTAGTGTGCTAGAACTGTCTGTTATAATAATAATAAAGTAGATAATTGTATACAACCTTGACCAGACGGTCCCTTTTATCATTGGGTCATAACTGTATTTTTGCTGTGTTGCAACTAACCAACGATCCCCGACCTTGCGGAGATAAGCCTGCAGTTCCGTCCACATTACCAAAATTGGACAAGGAGGTTTATAATTGACTTGTGTTTCCAATCTGTTCAGATCCATTCTGGTGTATTAGACGTGTGGGGCTGATTGATGGTTTAGAATCCGATATTCATCCCTGGATCACTGGTGCCCGGGAAGTTGATGTGTCACACCCTGGCCCCACCCCCACAGCAAAGTGAGCCCAGGGCGGTATCAGTCATACTACTCCTATTACTGCTCTTTTAAAATGTGATCCAAATATGGCTCGAAATACTGCCATGACAGTTTCCAAAGCTTTCTCCTCTGTTGAGCCACCAACATTAAATTAAATAAGTGGGAGAAAGAAGGCAATGTTCCCAAAGTCAAGGTGGAGCAGGACATTGTGCTTCCATGGCCACTGTGGCCCACGAGTAGACCACTGTGTGAGCACCATTCTGCCATTGCTCCTTGGCAGGCTCAAATGCACATGCATGAAGAGAAAGAATCCAAAATGGTTGACCAGCCTATTCCAGACTCATTTTTGGGTCAGGGCAGATTAGTATGAACAGAAGGAGAACACATGATACATAACTGGACCATGACTTCCAGATCCACAGTAATTACTAGCCAAAACTGCAAACAATACTGCAGATCCCTGTCCAGGGCGAGGGCTCAGGGCCCTATATAAATATAGGAAGGGTTAAGGCAAGTGTAGATGTTGGGAGGTGCAGGAGGAGGAGGAAGCAGAAGCATTGGGGAGATGTGACGGTGCAGGGGAAGATGAGGAAAGATCTGAAGGTTCAATCAAGAGGTGGAGGATGGGAAGAGAAACACAAAAGGTGCAAGAGAAGGTGTTGAAAGACCTGGGGATCCAGCAGGATAGAATGAGAGAGCTGTAGGTGCGGGAGGTGGTGTAGAGAGGTGTGGCGTTCTCAGCAGGAGATTGGGAAGGGTATGAAGGCACACAGGGTTGTGAAAGTGCAGACTGTGCTGAGAGAAGTGTAGAAGATGGAGGAGTGGAGAGGCCAAAGGGGGCAGAAGGAACGTGGGCAGGAGGAGGGTAGAGTATGAATGATCAGAGGATGAAAAGACAAAGAAAGTGAAGGAGAGGAACATCAAGCATGGGGAGAGAATTTGGAAAAAGGGAAGAGAAGGGAAGACTCAAAGGAGGGCTACAATTCCTTGGAGATACAAGGCCAGTCAGAGCCAGATAGGGACAAAACATCCAATTACTGCTTGTCTCAGTGGAGTGGGAGGAGGAATGAGGGTGTGGCAGACTGCAGCTTGAGGAACAGAGCTGAGAGGTAGAAGCAGGTCCCCATGCACAAGTGAGAGGTGATTCACCATGGATGAGATACAGATGAGCTTAGGTGAACAGATCAGGCCAGGGGAAGCACTAGAATACTTAGTCCAGCACCTGAAAACTTCCAAAGCCTGTCTCACGTTGGAGAGATGTTATTTTATTTATTTGCATGTATTTATATCACTTATAAAGCACACAAACAGCCCTGAGGCATCGCGGCGCTGTTGGAAACCCTAATGTGATAAACCTGTGAACTTAAACCAGAATGCTGATTACACCTGGAGGATGCTATCCAAACTGTGGTCACAGGCAGAAACCCACCAGGAAATGCAAATGTTTGTGGAGTGGTGTAGCACAGACTGTGAGTGACACCGGTGAGAAACCCAGACAGAGACTACTATAGTGAAAGACAGTGGGAAGGTGCTCTTCTCTAGTTACTCAGAGGCATCTCCAACCTTTGAAATGGCAGAACAGTTTATTTTGTTGTTTACCAACTCTGTCCAACCCGACAGATAGCATAGGGGCTCTTATTTCCAGAAGGGTAAAGCCCGAAGATCCAGGACACTAGGCAGACAGTTGAGACCGGACAAACCAATTCCCCAGGAAAGGAACAGGAGAGACTTTGCTGGATATTTTATCCCTTTTGATCAAAGATAAACAAGGACCTGCAGGGGCCCTGGGGTGGAGGAATTCGAGTAGGGAGAAGTGTCGTTAGGCTGGACAACTTAGAAATTAACTATATAATTAACAAAGACTTTACACCATTACCCATTGTGTCTGTGGTTTCCCACGATTCCTTGTGAAATTGATCCTAGAGCCATTGATTCACAGTCCTGACAAGTCTCCAAGGTGCTGCTCCCTTAAAATAGAAAGTTATGGCTTCAGTTGCCTGGGGATTGAAAAGACCAGGGACACATAGATGTAATGGCATGTAAAATAGGCCTTGTTTTATTGCTATCATTCTGATGGGAGGGCAGCGATACATATTAAATGATCACATTGGCCAAACTTTGATATGTACTATAAAATGTTTGAAATGAGTTCCCTTTGCAAGTGTTGTAGAAAAAAGAATAGGAAGTCCAGATGCTTGTTGAGGACAATAAGCTACCACAAATTACAGACGCTACAGTGAGTCTACGAAGGGGTCTTTAGACTGTAAATATATCAAGATAGAGGGCACATACAAGTGGCTAAGGTGAATTACTAGATCTTTCTAGAACCTGAACACCTAGTATTCAGAATGGAATATCATGTATTGAGTGTAGAAAGGGACATTGGGGGTCATTACGAGTTTGGGTCCGGGTTGTCAGAATGGGGACTTACCGGGTCATTCCAACCTTGGAGGACCCGGTAAGTCCCCATTCTGAAAACCATTCCCCATTCCCATTCCAGCCCACATAGGGCTCAATGGGAATGGGGAAGGAGCTAATAACGGGCCCGCAAATAGCGGGCCCGTTATTAGCTCCCTGGCAGGCGGCTGATAAAACCAGCCGGCCTTAGTGGGACCCGCTAAGAGACCTCAGAATGCAGCAGTAGGGGATTAACGGAACCGCCATCCTTACCGGTGCCGTTAACCCCTTACCGCCACACTCGTAATGAGGCCCATTGTCTACACAGGAAAACGAGAAAACATGTGCTCACACAAGTAACAGTGGCAGTGCATGAAAGTCTAGAGACAGAGTGGCTAGGACAAGGCAAGGGAAAATCAAACCGACAGGACTCCAAAATGGACATTTTGACATGTGTGGTGCCTTTTTACACTTCTCTGCAGCTCAAAGATGCAAAGGTCAGGCATATTAGAAACAGGAAACTGATACTGGAAAATCCTAGTTAAAAGCCCAAGCAATGGAAAAATGGTTACATAATAATGCAATCTCTAGGTCAAGTAGGGAAATGGAAAGTCCCGCCCCTCATAACCTAGACGGATTAAAGGGGAAGTGGTGATTGGATGTTGAGACATTGATGAAAGACAATGGGATGAAGCCATTCCAGACTCCCCCCTCAAGAAGAAAGGACAGCGCATCTTTTGATTATGTATGTTAAAGGTTCTTATACCGTGCACTGTCACCACCTGTGTGGTCCATTGGCACTCTGGTGGATCTGTAAAGAGGGTGGGGTGGGTGAGTTAGTAGGACTGAGCGGGAGAAAAGAGCAAGAGATCTGTGATGTGCTGTTGGCATCTCCAGTTCGGTTTACAACAAGGGAAGACGAACAGACATGTCATGTGTTCGGGCTGGGGCTGAGGGAGGGGCCGAAAGGGAATACCACACACATCAAATAATTCAAAATGAAAAATATTATACATCGTTTTTTTCCCATAACAGGTTTATTAAAAAATAAGTCGAGAATGTCTCATCAAACATCCTCTCCACCATTTTGGTGGCCTGAAGAACACGGCTCGTAACCCTTCCCTGTGAAGCCTTTATGTAACCTTGGAATTCAATTCCACAACAAGCTCTGGCACATCAATCCTCAGGGACGTCATTTGGGGGATGCCACAGGTCGCAATTTGCAACCTCTAAAGAAAAGGCCCCTTAAAAAAAGAAGAAAAATAAGAACAGGAGTGCCACAAGTCTAACACTTTCAGCACTGAACATAAATAAGAAAGAATAGGAATGCCAAAATATGTGTCTTTCTGGAATTCTATACAATAATTGCTAGACTCATTAAAGGTTTATTTCAGGCACACTTCAGGGGGTGAGTCACTGATTTTGTCTGTTCTCAAACGCCTCAACTCAGCCTTTCATCCTTCTGAAGTCGATAAATGGGTACCAACACAGGTTGGGTGATATTGGGTGTATATTTCTTCTATGTAAAGCACTTCAGCTTAAGTGCTATATAATAACACATTATCATTTGGTTATGGACGTCTGCTTGCAATCACAGTAATTTGGTAATTTGGGCCTAAACACACTGATCTTAACGATACATATGGCGATCCATTCAGGTATAAGATGTACATCACTTTAAAGTGATATCGTAACCATATTTGTCGTAGTGTAGAATGCTATGTGATGCCACTTCCTGTTTTGTCAACGGGCGAGAGGTCGTGTTCCATCGCTTCCCGCGATATCACTTTGGGGTGGGGTCAAATGACATCACTTCCTGTGATATCATCAGGGGGTCAAGGGTCGTTGATGTCATCTCCGCTACCCCTGGCATTTTGGTGAAATGACGTCCCTGAATCCTATACACCAACTCATCAAGTTTTGAAGTACCTCCTAAACCTGTCATGATGGGCTGGATACACACACCTTCATTTAGAATCCTTCACATACTAACCCTCTCCATATGCACACATCGATGTCCCTCAAGAATTCTTATGCTGCCATCGGCTCGAATTCGATATCCCAAAGCATCAAAGCGGCCAGTGGTCGAAGTGGGCGAGAGTGGTTGGGAGCAGTGTTCCCCTACTTTTTTAGCAGTTTTACTGTTCCTATACAATTTATGTTAAAAAGAAATCGTTACAGAATGAATTCGTTTTAAAATAAAAGTGTAGTAAGCAGTTGAAACTTGCACTTCAGTGCACTGCACTGACCGTCCCCTTAAACAACAAGCGCATTTGTTTGGGGGTTTGTATTGTGCGTGGGAGGGGGCGTGGTGACAGGGCGTGTGGGTAAGCAGGGCAGGACAGCAGGAAACATAGTTCAACTACTTCTTTTCATACACTTCGACCACTGACCACGGTCACAGATGTTTGTCATTGTAAACGCCATTCACTTGCAACGTTCAGGTACTACTCTTGTTTCAGGTGAAACTCGTCTTCTTCCTGGCTTACTGAGTCTTCTGCCACCCCCTCCCGGGTCCTCGTCTTTCCTCTCTCCTCCTCACGGGCTCCCACTTCCCCATTCGTGCTGTTCTCCCTGTGGCGCTCACGCTAGGACGCAGCAAATTAATAGTGCATGAGAGAACGCAACGAGGGCCCAATAAAGAAATAAATAAGAAAAAACATTGCCAAAACCTACTGACGTAAAATCTTTCCAAAGAAAAGCCTGAAAACAGGTTGCTTGCTTTCCGAGAAAGCAATAAAGCCACTGGTAACGTTAGAAGGCGTTACACTTTTTGAGGTATTTGGGAAAGAACATATTGGTGACCAGATTGCGCTTCCCACAGACAGATGTCACGAGAAAAACAGGATAATCAGAGAGAAAAGTTTCAAGCACGTCAAAATTATAATTTGCAGTTAACTCCAAATGCAACATGGCAGACCTATTATGGAATTCTGTGACTGTCAACATGTGCCTGATATTGGATCACTTCATATTCAGGCGTCTTCTAAAAGCTCGTTTGCTCCCTCGTTAAGGTGTGCTCAGTTGTTTGTTTCATTATTGCCTGTTAGGGTTTTTCGTGCTAAAATGGCTATTTATGAGACTGATGTGCTTTAGAAAAGCCATTTAGCATACCACCATGGCAAAGGAACTAGTTGATTAACTCTAACGGCAGTTCCCTGTATTGCTACTGCTCTCCTGGAGACATCATCTTAAAAACAAGCATTGGCAAAGACAACAGTATGGGCTTTTGTTTGGGTATGGGATAGGCATTTGCTAGGGAATGCTTTCAAGGTACCTTCTGTCCATAAGATCGCAACAGCTGGAAAATGGCATGATGACCTGGCCATATAATTTCAGAACCTTACTAATACCACAAACCAATACTGTTGGCTTTGCTATTGCTTGCTTATAACAGGGCTTCAGTGCAATGGACAGACCTAAATCAAGTGGCTGAAGGCACACACTTGGTGAAGACGGTTTTATTAGACCAGTGGAACATGTACTTGAGCAGCTGGTCAGATAGCACAGCGAGTAGAGCGCTCACGAGCGCTCACTTTGACATCCGTGCAGAGCCTGCTGATGCAGGTTCGAATCCGAGCAGGACCAAACTCATCCTTCCAAGGTTGATAAATGAGCACCACGCACTGTGGGTAACAATAAGCTGTGCTCAGATGACCGAGGGTTCATAGCGCTAAATTAATGAGAAATGATTATTTGCACCATTAATTATCAGCAGACAGCTTATAAAAACACTGGCAAGCTAAAGCTTGATTTTACTACTTGATAAGAGCAAGCTCAAAGGTATCCCACCCGCGGGGGTGTTTTGGGCAAAGAGTGGGTCGGAATGGCCATAGGGCTTAGCATGTCCATGTGCAGTCAATGGGTGGTAAATAAGCAAACAACACCTACAAGCTGTGTGTCCCTCCTCACATGTCATCTTCCCCCTAAATGTACTCCAATGCAAAGGTTTTGGTTTATAGGTGGCGCTTTAGCACCACTTAATAGCCCAAACTTATAAGCCCTTGAGGTACAGAAACCCCTATGATATTTTAACAACCGCCTTGGCTTTTCTGAAGGCAACGCCTTTGGTCACGCAAGCCTTCTCCGCCTAGGTCACGGAAAGACATATGATGTGGCGTTTGTCACTGTGGAGAACCACCAAGTGAGGGCAGTGTTTACTTATCTTTATTTATATTCAGTAAAAAAAAACTTTGTTAAAGGGACGTTATGGTTAAGTTGCACTACTAAAAACCCATGCAATTCAGTAAAAAAACTTTGTTAGGGGGACGCTATGGTTGTAGGTAAAATCGAAAACCCCCTGAAATTCGCCAGTTATGGTAAACTAAGCAACCATAACTCGCGCCACCACTGTGCACTGCTAAGAATAACACCCAGGACATCAAAGATGACATCACAAATATCATTGATGACATCACTGATGACATCACATGTCTGGCTCCTTCTTTTTTGTTTGCTGACATATCTAGGCCAGGTGGTTTTCTTCACTGAGTCACGAACGGAAAATTCAAAAAGGTACTACATTTGTAGACATTACCCTTCTCATATGTTCTTACACTACTTTCCTTAGAGTTCAGGCACATCATATGATGCATATACATAGGGGAAGAAGCAGGACTGAAACGCAGCAATCATTTTTGTGCGTGAATACAAGTATGTACATTATACACAGTTGCTAATGATACTGCCTATTGGTTGCCTATTGTACTCTTTATATATATGCCACATATTTGTAGGTATGCATTGTACTCTATTTATGGTTTGTGTGTATTAGTAGAAATATGCTTCTTACTGCATGTTTCACAGTACAGAAAAGTATGATACAGAAGCATTCACCGTTTTTTTAATATAAGTTTGGAAAATTACAAATACAGCACCTCTGTGGTGTATGCTGCAGCCAATACCGACATTTCTGTATGAGTAGGTTCCTGTACTAGAAAGCACACTGCAATGGAATGTTCTTTAGAATACTACTTTGCGTAATAAACTATGTAGTGTATTACACATCTCTCGATAATCCCTGATACTTTTTTGGCAACATTACATTCACAACCCTTTGTATGAAATGTAAATGCACATGTGATGTCATCAATGATATTTGTGATGTCATCTTTGATGTCCTGGGTGTTAGTCTTAGCAGTGCACGGTGGTGGCGCGAGTTATGGTTGCTTAGTTTACCATAACTGGTGAATTTCAGTGGTTTTTCGATTTTACCTACAACCATAGCGTCCCCTTAACAAAGTTTTTTTTTACTGAATTGCAAAGGTTTTTAGTAGTGCAACTTAACCATAACATCCCTTTAACAAAGTTTTTTTTTACTGAATTTCACAGGTTTTTAGTAGCGCTACTTAACCATAATGTCCCTTTAACAAAGTTGTTTTACTGAATTTCATAGGTTTTTATCAGTGCAATGTAACCATAACGTCCTTTTAAATGGATGAAGACCATTACCACCCTAGCTTCCCAAAGCGGGAACCCTGGGTGCTAAAAAAAAGATTTTTCTTCCCAAACCGGTACGCCTGCGGCGTCCCGTGTAGGAAGGAAAATCCTTTAACAAGATGGTCACCATGGAAAGGGAAGGCGGGGTTCCATACAGGCCCCTCTTCACTTCACAACACGTGTGTGCTGTCTTCGCAGCTACGTGTTTTCTACAGTGCATGTGCATGTTCAGATGAGGCACGTGTGAGCTCGGATTCATCTCATTTCTGCGTGTTTTTCTTCAATGCGTGTGCGTGGTCTTCTCAGCTATGTGTTATGTACCGCGTGTGTATGTGGTCTTCGCAGCTACGTGTTATGTACAGCGCGTGTGCATGGTCTTTGCATCTACGTGTTATCTACAGCGCGTGTGCGTGATCTTCGCAGCTACGTGTTATCTACATAGCGTGTGTGCAGTCTTTGCAACTACGTGTTTTCTACAGCACGTGTGCAGGGTCTTCGCAGCTACGTGTTATCTATAGCGCGTGTGCGTGGTCTTTGCAGCTATGTTTTTTCTACAGCGCGTGTGCGCGGTCTTTACTAGTACGTGTTTTCCGTTAACTCCTGTGCAGGGTTTTGTTCAACACATGTGCGTGTTCAGATAAGGCACGTGTGAGCGTGGAAACGCCTGTGCATGGTCTTTGTAGCTACGTGTTATCTACAGCGCGTGTGCGTGGTCTTTGCAGGTATGTGTTTTCTACAACACGTGTGTGTGCTCTTCGCAGTTGCATGTTATCTACAGTGCCAGCGCCTGTGCGTGGTCTTTGCAGCTATGTGTTTTCTACAGCGCCTGTGCGTGGTCTTCTCAGCTACGTTTTATGTACAGCACGTGTGCGTGTTCGGATAAGGTGTGTGTGAGCTCGGAAGCTCGTGTGCGTGGTCTTTGCAGCTATGTGTTTTCTACAACGCATGTGGGTGGTCTTCTCAGCTACGTGTTATCTACAGCGCGTGTGCGTGGTCTTCGCAGCTACATGTTATCTACATCACGTGTGTGCAGTCTTTGCAGGTAGGTGTTTTCTACAGCGTGGTTTTGACTGCTACGTGTTTTCCGTTAACTGCTGTGCGCGGTCATCATTTCGGTGCGTTTTCTTCAACGCGTGTCTGTGTTCGGTTGAGGCACATGTGCGAGTTTGAAAAAGAAAGTGTGTGCGCATTTTGACTTGCGCGTTATATGTGAAGAGCGGGTGAAGTAGTTCTGAGCATGCGCTTTACTGCGTGAGCGTGGTCTACACCACTACGTGCTTTCTTCGCGTTCGGATGTTGTTTAGTTAACACGTTTTGTGCTTCTTGCAGCCATATTCCATCTCATCCTCGTCACCCCTCACCTCCCCAAACATTATTTGATCAGCTTGACAAGTGCAATGTTGTTTTTTTTAATATGTTTTGCCGCGATGTCCACGGACACCGGACGAGAATCCAAGATGGCGGGCATCTCCAAAAACTGACGCACTTCACGCTTCAGCCCAGCCAATCAGAGAGCACTTCATATGCCCGCGGACATCACACAAGCCGCTTGGTCAATCCGTGTCCTGTTTGCGGAGTGAACAGGGAAGTGTGTCCGCAGAGCGGACATAGATATCACAAATGTTTGTGCCTTACGGTTTGGTCATTTTAAAGAAAACTACTGGACGGATTTACACCAAATTAACAAAACCTATCGGGACCAAGCCGCTGCTCCTGCCACAAATTTGGTGCAAATCCGTCCAGCGGTTTGGGCTGTAGGTGTGAGCAAAGTTTTTTCCCATTATGTCTATGGGAAAAAAAGACGTTTTGGGACTCCCCCTATACATTTTCCCCCCCTAGACGAATCCTCACCAAACAAAAAAATTCAGAGTGGCCCATATACTTTTTTTGCAAAGTTTGGTGAGGATTCGTCCAGGGGAAGCGGAGTTATAGGCCCCCCAAAAAGTGTTCTTCCTATGGAAAAAGCAACATAACCATAACTACACGGCCACTGCCGTGGCCGTGTAAGGCCCTGTTCCTTGGTGCTGCAGCTATATGGAAAAGCAATAGACAGCAAAACATAGGTGAGGTCCTATACATTTTGGTTTCAGCATGATGCTTGCATTATAATTTCACATGTTTTGATACAGATGCGTTAATTTTGTATGACAGAGTAGTGACATTTAGTCCGTTCAGAGGTTGCAATTCAGAATATCAACGATCAGAACAGATGTGTCCTGATCTGCATGAGGCCAGAAATGTGTCCAATATTCTGGGGCAGTGCTCAGCAAGGATTGGTGCTGGTAGCTGAGAACCTCATGGTTCTGCTTTCTCTTTTCTGGTCCTCGGAAGGGAGTGTGTTGCAGTCTGTTGTTCATTGTTGTGGTATTGGGTGGCATCTATGTATTTTGTTTTGCAAGTTGATTGACACTATGAAGTGAAGGTGTTTAAACACAAGGCAACGAATCTTGAAGGAGAATCTGCGGCGTAGTGGCATTAACGTATCCGTCTTGGGTGTTGGGAGACTGGCTGGCTCTTTCGAGACCGGAGATCATTTTCATTGTTGTATTTTGTATTTTCTGCAGTTCATGGAGTTCGTATTTGTGGCATTAAGGATGGTAGGACACTGAAGAATACTAGGTGTGAGTTTACAAGGAATCTCACCACCAGGGCATGGTTCAATTTGGTGATATTGGGGTGTATTTCGTTTCAGCTGCTTTAATTAGGAGTTGAAGTGGCGACTTTGTCTTACCTGTGGGGTTAAGCTAAGGTCGGTATCTCACATTACCCAGGGAGATCTCACTTACTGTTTGATAGGTACAATTCTTTCGAATATTGTGGGGCTAGACAAACAATGATCATTCTGTTCAGAAAGTGTTTTGGGCTGCAAACGACGATTTCTCTTTTAGTGGTGCTTAATATAAGAGACTATTCTGGCTCATTCCAGTGTCTACCGCCTGCAGTCTGTGGACACTGCTGAGAATTGGTCATTCTTGATGCCACAGGCAGATTTATCTTTAGTTGTAGTTGGTGGTTTCTGTGGAGGTCCATAAGAAGTGTATGTTAAAACAAATAGGAGAATGAGAATCCCTGAAGAATGATGGAAGTTACTTTTTCAAATAGGAGATGAATCTCCCTAATTTTAGGCTTTGCTCCATGCCCAATAGGAAGCAGCTAAAACATGTTAATGCTAGTTTTAGAAATGTTTGGCCACGGCTCATGGTGATTTGGTAGCATGATGTGATCTCCTGTGTCACACAGAGGTCTAGTAGGACTTTCAAGGAGAATGATGCTTCAACCGCTAGAGCAAGTAGGTCACCCCATGCTGGGGCGAGGGGCATTTGGTTGTGTGGCAGTGGCAAAAGCTGGATTGGCATGCATCTAATTTATGGGCGATTTCAGATTGCTGTTTTCTTTATTTTCCTTTAGGTTTAAGACACAAGACTTGCTCAGACATATTTTACTAAAGCACAATTCTTTCTCCAGCAACTTCTGCTACAGAAACTTCGACCTCTCCAGAATTGTGTATCTATATCTGTTTGACCAACAACACAGTAACTGAGTTATTTCATTGTAGACACTAATTTCCTTTGCAATCTTTACACTAATTTATACGTTGATTAATTGAGCTGGTCTTTGTCATATAGTTAAAACCAATTACAAATCATTGTGAAGACAACAATAAGTCCTTTACTGAAGGAAAGGTGATTTCTGGGGTTGGATTGTTATTTGCTGAGGCTTGAGGTGTGATGTGCAGGTGGTGTCCTGTTCTGGGTCCATTGACAGTTTTCCAGATGTTGGGGGAAGGACATCTTTTATCTTGCCAATTGTCTCCACGAGGAAGGAGGCAGGTTTGTGTTCTTAGTAATGCGGAGTCAATGATGCCATACACTGTGCTGAGATGACCTCTACCAACTGTGTAAAATGATGCTATTGTTGGGTCTTTGAGTCAGAAGTTGACATTTTCAGCTGTAAAGCTGTGTGCTGTTTTGAGGAATAGCTGTGTTAGAAGAGCAGAGATGTGTTGGCAATGTTGGACTGAAACAAATAACAAGCACATTTGTTTAGTGGTGGTACTATAACCCGCCCCATAAAAAAAGGGTGATCTAGCTAGATAAGTGGATATCTGTCCCCGGATTACTGATTATTAGGATGAGTGGAGAGATATATAAGCTACCCAATCCTCACTGCTTTTAAGATGATGCTCTCAACTTCAAGCTGGTTTACAGATTCTGCTGATCCTGTCGTGCATGATGCTGTGGGAACAAAACATTCAAGTGAACTTCCCATTTTATCTGGAAAGACATTTGTAGAGTAAGACAGGGTCAATAGTGGCAGCAAAAGTGAGACCGACTCCTTTTTGATGAGACTCCGCCTCCCTGTCTGCTTCGATCATTCGTCTGGCTATACAGTGCTTTCACAGCAGGGACAATCTCACTGTTTGGGCCAACAAGGTGAGAAACAATGTATTATAATATCTCTCTACAACCTCTATTTTTAACACTTCTAGTTTTGGTTTCATTTGTGTGAATTTGTTTGTCTATTGTAGTTTTGATTAGTTTATGGAGATCCTGAAAATTGACGCTAGGGTGAATATGTGTGTTACTTAAATAAGGGTTTCTAAAAATTTTAATAATTCAGGGTGTGGGCAGATAGAGTTATACATGTCCCGGCTGGTTTAGTACTTGATGAATGACACTCAATCCGCAGGTTTAGATAATTGAAGGCTGAATCCAGTATATTGACCCACCACTGTTTTGCTTCAATCAATAGTTTACCTGGATGGCCACCTCTTGGAGCAGTTTTATTTCCTGGATCACCAGCCATTTTATTTTGTTATTTTATTCATTTATTTACAAAAACCATAGGGAAAGCAATGCATTTTGGCACAAAAAGCTTACAAAATGTAGCATTCAGAATAGAGCCGAAGACATTGGTCCTATACCATGGGGTGAGAGATTGTGACTTGAAGACCAGATGTTGCAGGACAAGGTGGAAACCTAAACCAGAAAAGAGGACATGACAGAATGACATAGGAACAGAATGGTGGAGGAAGTGCTGAATTAAGGATGGAGAGGTGAAGAAAAGTGTGTTATGGTTGTCCATGAAAGGTAGGAAGAGAGAAAAATAGGATGATGCAGTAGTGTGGAGAGTTAGGAAACAGGTTCTTCAGAAAGAAGGAGAACTTTGAGGTTGGTTTTAAATAGTGGTAGAGTTGGAGAAGTACAAAGAGAGAGAGGAAGAGCATCCTGGGTAGGGAAGCAAGGAGCGGTACAGCAGAAACGAGCGGGAGCACAGGGGGGCTCGAATGGTGGCAAGGAGGTGAGCCGAGGAGGGTCATAACGAGTGAGGAGAAGAGTAGGGAGTGAGATAAGCAGGTAGGTAGAGTAGGGCGAGTCCATGTATAGTCCTGACGATGTTGAGAAGAAGTTTATACTTAGCCCTTTGTTTCATATATAGCCAACCAATCTGGCGATGGGCAGAGGAGGTAGCAGTAAAGCGAGAAAGGTTGAAAAGTGTGTGCACCGTGAAGTTGAGGACTTTCTCCAGAGGTGAAAAGGCATAGTTGCGAAGGCCATAGAGAAGACGGACACAGAAGTCAGATTTAGAAAGGACTGAGGAGGAGATTAGCTGTTTAGCACTACTAAAAGGAAGATGACCGATTTTTCTGTTATAGGATGAGGTTGAAACTGACTACAGTGGTCGATTCGGAGACGAAGAGTGAGAAGTTGTGTGGTGGATTGAAGAGGACACCAAGGTCACTGTGGACCATCTTGTTTACTGAAGTTCCAGTGCCTGTTGACGGACTGCTTTATCTTGCTGCTGATCTGGGTAACAGTGGCAATGCAGATTAAACTGTCAGCTTGTGTTTTGAGAGGGAATTTTTCAGTCGGGGTGTACAATTTGTGTGACTTTCTAGGAAAGCCTTTGTGTAAGAGAAGGTCTCTTCGCTCACCCTCATGGTTATGAAAGCCATTTTTTTTTAACAGTTACAACTTTGCAACAAATGTGCATATAGTGAACCATATTTGAGGAGATGTGGATGGTAACTACTGTGATGAAAAAGTTCATGTTTCACAGCACACTTCCTTAACAGGTCTGTGTGTAGTTTGTTGTTCTTTGCAATGATACTTAGGCCTAAGTGTCAGGGAGTCTATATAACATATGCCAATGTGGAAGTAGGATTGAGATCACACTAGGGCACGTGCAAAGGTCGAGCTCTGTGAGTGCTATCATTCCACAGGGTCCGACAATGACTGTAACAGCTATATAATTCTGCCAAGTTTTAGGCCAATTATGGGTTCACCAGATTGCAGGTAAAGTCTATCCTGATGTTGGTACCTTTATAAGAAAACGCATTTCATCCTTGTATAAAAAATGATTTTTGGTGCGATTGCAGGAAGTTATATGTTAAACAAGTGGGCACTTAATGTGAGTGTGCACGCACGCCTAAGTATTCTGTAAGTGGTGCTCTTTGAGGAGCGTTTATATAGAGGGCTACTACGTCTACGGATCCCAACATGTCCATCATTAGAACAAATGTAATTCACCATCTCTGCTGAATCGTTCACAGATAATGGCATCTTTAAGGAACATGATTTTTGGAGTGATGAACATACACTGAGAGCGGTTTCAAAACTGATGTAACTGCTGATGTGACTAACCCTCCAGTGGGTGAGGTGGGGATGTTAGTCAAACATGCATTGCAGCGAGTACAAATATTTCCAGGGTTGAAAAGTGCAACTGGTTGAGAAAAGCGCATTCTTTTGTGACCAGCACCACTTCTTGGAGCAAGTCGTTGGTTACGGCTAACCACTAATGGCTCCGCTTCTGTAGAAAATGTGCTTACAGTATAACCCAACATCAGTTGTCCTGTAATACATCTATCATACATGTACAGTGCTCTGCTTCCCCTCGCCAAGTGGCCTTTCCTATAGAAATCCGATAGGTACAAATAAACAACTATCTACTATAACAAAAAAAACGATAAAGAACACGAACATTTTTATTATAATGTTTCAATTAAGGAAACCCAGTTAACGGCTATTAATGCAAATTATAAATAATAATGATATAGAGAGTGAGAAATAAAGCTTACCTTTAAAGAATATATTTGAACAATCTATGATAAAATCAAATTACATTTAAAAGTCTGAAAGTATCACTAACGTACAGTATGAACTTATTGTAATGCTAATGTGGCGAAAATATGGACATTGGGAGAGAAATTAAGAAAGGAGAATGGCTAAGGCAAGAAGATGGCAGGTTTGGACATATTGTGAATAAAATGAAAAACATCACCCCATGAGATATTGGTATAAGATCAATACAACAAATGAGTATTCTCAAAATGTATTGATGTATCAGGAAATTATATGCATTAGGGATCACAAGCCTACGTATATATGCTAGAAATGAGAAATGGCGTTTCGCTCCCTCGTACCAATGCTTTTAGTGTTTTGAGAAAATAGCATTTCAAAATGGCATCTCTCTTTCTTTCTTTCTTTCTTTCTTTCTTTCTTTCTTTCTTTCTTTCTTTTAAATTATCGAATGCGTGGGCGGACCCATGCAGGCGCTTCCCCATAGTTGAGTCTGGTTTTAAAGCAAACATGTTTAATATGGATAATGGTATGTTGTCATTACATATGCTACGCTACGGGGAGAAGGTACTGATGTTGAAATGGAATAATGAGAATTCAGTAGACACATGATCTAAACATTTACAAATAGAAACTATGAATGCATATGGAGAAATATCTTAGAGTAGTACACCAATTGATTTTATTGTGTTCTTTACAATCATCGATTTTTGTTAGCAAGAACAAATACAGACCTTTACATCCATTCATACATAAGGCTTGTCCTGTAAACAAAGGGACACACTATGGAAACCATTGAGATGTTTTCTGCGCGCAACGGTGGCATACACAGCAATATGGGGGTTTGGGATTAATACACAACCTCTGCCGATCAGTCTTTTTTTGTTGGTATGCTCATTCAAGTGGGCCCCTGTTTGACAATACCATGCAATTTAAAGATTTAAGTTAAAAGCCAAATCACTCCCCAATCCACCTGGAAAGCAGGTGTTTTGCATTTCTTGAAGTACTACCAATCCTCTGAAAATGTTGGGGAACACAAAGGTTTGGCGGCCATGTTTGCAAATTAGTGGGCCTTGCACTATCTTTTGTTGTGTAACACAAGAGAGAGGACTTCCCTTGATGACATCGGGAGAAGAAAGGATTGGGTGGGGAAGACCAGTAGACGCTCTCTCGCCCACTAAGCCTGAGAGCAGGGAGTGGGTAAAGTCAGCCAAAGGGCCTCACTAGCTAAGGACATGGCCAGTGCAACGACGTGATCGAAAACAGTGTCAAAAACAGCGTCAAAGGTGTATTCCTCTTGCCCTCAGACTCAGTGATGGTGGGCGGGAAGAAGGAGGGATCACTTTTTTTAAGTGGTTATTTTCCCGGTGTGCTAAAATGGACCAGCGTTAAATTCTGAAACCTCTTGCAACAAAGCTGAGAGGAATGCGCTTTCAGAGAATACAAAGGAACGGTTCTACTCATTAACGAAGCATGGACTTTGTTCACAAATCAGAAAGGGAACAACTCTTATCAGAAGTCTTACTGACTGACCACACATTGCACTTTGCAGAATATATTTACTCTACGTGCAACGCCCTTGAGCCACAAACAATATCTCCACTTAGGAATTGTGAGCTCTGAAGCATCGTGTTTCCATGCAGCAAAATCCAAGCACCAAATAAATAAAAGCTCGGCAGGTAATTGGCTTCGGTTAACTATGCTTCAATAAATGGTATGTTATGTTATGTTATGTTATGTTATGTTATGTTATGTTATGTTATGTTATCTTATCTTATCTTATCTTATCTTATTGGATATTTTGACCACGCACGAATTGAAGAATGGTGATATTTGTAAAGCTGGGCCTGCATCTATATCCATAACAAAACTACTGTGAAAATGTGCAAAACGCCATGAGGACTGGAACGCGCATTTCAGACAGAAAAAAAGCAGAGAAGAAAACCCAGGGGTATCCCAGGTGGGTGTGAATGGGAAGAGAGATAAAGTAGAAGTGCATATGGGCCCCAGGGTTGTCGCCCTTATGTGGCCAGGGAAGGAGCAGTTCAGTTAAGAGATACTGGCCAGCATGCCTATGGGGAAAAACGACACATAGCCATAAAACGAAAGCTCGGCATCAGAAAATAACAAGGCGGACATGTATTACAAATACTTTGCCACATATCATCACGTAACGAAACAGGGATAGCAAGATATGTGTCCAGTAAAGCCAAGCAAATGCACGTCACTTATCTTCAGCATGCATTGTCGTGTTCTGAAGTACAATCCCTTGGAACACTTGGACCCGTCCTGCCACTGCCTCCTGGTGTCCCTCCCTCCCATCCAGTGTCAGTTCTTGCCGCCCTTCTCTTTTTTGCACTCCACACCTCCTCCCTCGAAAAAAATCCTCTCCACCATCTGATTCTCGTATGATTGAATCACTGAGGGCACCCAGAGTTCATTGTCCATCTCCTCCCACATCCCTGAATTACCCATTCGCATCTGACAGCGCTTTTTTCCCTGAGACCCCGCTTCTAAAGGCACTTGCCTGTTGCCGCTCCTATATCTTTTCTCCCCGACAACCTCAAAACCCCCCCCCGCAATCCCCCTGCACAGCTACTAACCTTACTGTTCCCTTTGATAGCAACCTGAAACTACAACTTTTCATTGACTCCACTAGCAGCCAGAATAAGCCTGCTAACAATTTATACAATTCATGCTACTGCACCCAACTTTTCACGCAACCTGGATTTATTTATTTTTATTTATTTATTTTTTCGTTTGTTATGCGCCCATACCCAGAGGTATCACAGCGTAGGGTACAGAATGCCTAAATCTCTGGTTACAAAGAGAACGTAGTTACAAATCATACAGTCAACAGCGTAGGCAACGTATAGCATAGGTTGCTTAAGAAAGATTCTTTGGTTACAGAGGAGAATCATGGTTGGACATAGTTGCAACACCGGAATTGATTGGGCGAAAGGGGGGGTCTATTCTGGCTTTAGTATTCTTCAGCTGGACTCAGTAAGCTAGATTGCTATTCCAGGATCCTCATGGGACTTTCCCTTTATTACTTCCAAGCCCCTTGCTGAGTTTTTTCACCCATACACTCATCAACCTCCCACAAACGTAACCCACCTCCACACAGACACTCTGTGCTGGGCGGCTTTCCATGAAACAATTGTCCCTCTTTAAATTCCTACAAATGAAACCATAGTCTTGCTGCTTACCTGCACTCTTGTCATCCTCCACCTCTACGATCTCAAGACCTACTGAATACCTTAATTCCTCGCCCATCATGTCCCCCTCTCGCCATCTGCACCTTTACCCCACTCGCTCCCTAACTCTGGATATCCCTGCTTGACCGAAAATCAAAAATCATATCAGTGCGACTACTGTATGAGGCAGAACACACACACTTGCGAGCTCACTTCTCCCTTAATTGCATTCCAAAATAGCTTTCACCTGTGTCGAAATTATTACACCAGCCCCCAATTCTTTCCCTTCTAAGTCCCACCATGAAATGTTACTAACCTCACTGGAAGAAGAACGCTGGCCATCATTGCTAAACTATGTATCAAGTGACAAGAAACGAGCTGACAGCACTCACTCCTTTACATGTCATCGGAAACGCATTTCTCAAGTCTGTTTTCCGTCAATGCCATCCTGTATCAAGCAGGCTTATGCTTGTAATAGAAACCGAAGGTTCGGTCATGGAAAGTGTTGCTGACTGAAAAGCCTGGACTGGATAAAGATGCCTGTAATGACGTGACGTCAGTGAACTATCTCCATATTCCTAAACTCCTTTTAGCAATCATATACAGTACTGTGGCACACTCAGAGGCCCCATGCGTGTTCCATAAAATCATACTAGCAGTTATACCCCTGCTTCGCACAGTAATTTCTAAAAAAAATATATATATATTAGACAGACAAAGGTATATTTATATTTTATTCTTTTGGCATGGTCTACACCATGGATCCTACCCACATGCCAAATGTTAGGATGGTAGCATGTTGGGAAGTATGCTGAACATTTCAAACAGACACACCCATTTCCACAACCCCCCCCAAATAAAATATTCAACAACGGTATAATCATATTTTATACTTTTTTCATTGTCCACATTATGGAACCTACCCACATGCCGAATTTCAGGTTTGTACCATGTTGGGAAGTATGCTACGCACACACATACCCACAAATGTCTCTGTGCATCATGGTGAATGTTCATTTATAGTCTCTGCTATTTTTTTGAAAAACTACTGTAGTCTTCTTAAGTTGGGGATGGAATGTTCTCATGCAGCATGTATTGCAGGGTGTTAACAAATAGAATAACAAGGTTCCCAATCTTGTAATTGCGCAGCATCATGCCCTTCATTGGGTTACTGCATGTCAGTATTTTCACACGTAGCCTCTTAGAAAGACTTGTGTTTACCTAGGAACACCAGCCTTGTGATAATGTTTAATCTAGATTGAGTCTTTCACAGAAATGCTGCGCTACTGATTGTAGAAAGCATAAGTCTTGGTCTCAAGTTTGTTGTTCTTAAAGATTTTAATGCAACATTTTCTGAGATCGGCCCTCTGTGAGACTGTTGTTTCGTCACAACAGGTGATTTCTTCAAATCAGGGCAATGTCAATTCCAATATGTAATAAATTATCACATATATTCCTGTGTTTTGATCCTTGCATGTTCCTCAATATGTCTCGGATTTAAGGTCCTTACTGCTACTATATTTCCCGAATTAAATCCCCCTGCAAATTGTCAGCCTGCAAATCTCTTGCGTCGGCTCTCCGATAATTCATTATTGAGGAACATGCAAGGATCCACAGTATGTCACTATTGCCACAACTGCAACTGCATCCAACTTCAATGTAACATCCCAGACAATGTAATACACAACCAAAGTTCAGGTGTGTCTGCTTCATCTTTAAACTTCACTTCAAGATTATTAGGCATATAAAGACAAGACTCTCTTCTTTTCTATAATTCAAGATCTAAGAACAGAAAGGAGAGACCAAAGAACCTACTTTGCCCATTGTAGACCAATGGACGATTCACTTTGAAAAAGAAGATATCATAAATAACATCAGAACGGTCAAGGCGTCTAGGGCCCCCGGCCCGGGCAGACTGTCCAACTACATCCTGAAACAAAATCCTGAGGTTTGGGCCGAATTTTGTACTCTTTGGTTGAGAAAGATAGCCCGCGAACGGTCCAGCCCCACATCCTGGAAAAAGGCTATTGTGGTGCATATCTTCAAGAAAGGTAATAGAACTAACCCAATGGACTATCGTCCAATTGCATTGTTAGACGTATTGGGTAATATCTATGCCACAGAACTTCAACAACTCCTAACTAACTGGATCACAACAAGTCCACATTTCGATCTTCGACAAGCAGGTTTTGTTCAAGGAGTAGGCTGGGGTCTAAACCTACTCCTCATTAACATCATGAAAATGGAAGCAATAAGAAAAGGCACAAAAGTGTATCTTGCATTTATCGATCTATCACACGCCTTCGACAGTGTGGATTGTGAGACTCTTTGGAAGAAACTTGTGAACTGGAAATATCCGGGGAGTCTGCTAATGGCAATAAGAGACTTACACAATAATACAGAAATCCGGATTCTATTTGATGGCACTGGAAGATTATCCGCTCCTATAAAAACTTTTTGTGGTGTTAAGCAAGGTTGTCCCCTGGCATCAATTCTATTCAACCTATTTATATCTGACATTGGGGAAACCTTCAAAAGTGTGGCAGCATTTCCTCCAAAAATTAATGGAACCCACATGAGTTGGTTACTCTATGCAGACGACCTAGATCAAAGAAGGGATAAAACATGCAGGGGGATGAAATTGCAGAGGCACCTGGAGAACCAATGCATCAACAACCTGACGCAGACCAGGTATCTAGGAATGCAGATCAGTTCCAGCTTGAACGAGGCCCCCTGCGCTGGAAAAGTAAAGGCAAATTGTAAACAGCTTGCTGTCCAAGCGGCAGTACTAAATAAGACATTTGGAAAATTCTTGTTGAAGCCAATACTAAACTTTTACAAAAAAAGGCAGTACCAGCAATGATCCACGGGACTGTTTGTGCACTGGGTTGTCCTAGCGACATTGTGGGATACTGTGCAAAACATCTTTTGGACCAAAGTGCTGTGGTTAACAAAGGGAACATCAACCTCATTCATTCGATATGAGTTAGCTTTGTTATCCATAAATGCCAGAGTATCATGGAACACGTTGTTAATATATCGCAAGATGATCATGAAGAACGGACCGTCTCAATTTAACGTACTACAGAATCCTAGTAGCGGACATAAGGATAGTATCCTTACACTATGGGTGGACCGCTGTAAACAAATCTTAATCAACCTTGACACCAACAAAGAAACCTTAGAGAACAATCCTGACTCTGTCAAGAGAAAGCTTTGGGCACAGGACTGGATCCAAACAATCAATCTAAGGAACAAACATAAAATCATGCAATACATGCCATCAGAGCCAAGAGACCTGAATAAGATCCCAAACTATCTAGAAACATTTCCAGATAGACAGCGACACAATCTCCTTATGAAATTTGGGGTGAACCAATTTAGAACAAAAGAAGTTCAAAGCAGTAGGTCTAAAAACACAGAAAAAGACCTGACTTGCAGATTTTGCAAAAAAACAAGATGAAACGTTAAAACATGTGATACTGTTCTGTACTGCCCTGAGAATGTAAAGAACTAAGAACTTGGGCAAATTGCTAGTGAGTCAAAGATCCCTGAATGCGGACGAATGGTGGCAAAAGTGTTTTGATGAAACAAATAACAAACTGACATTTGCCCTGTCATTTTTTCCTGCCAGTATTAGCACAGCGCCTATCACAGGAGCTCACAGTAGTGGGAAAGAATCCTAATGGTGGCCTGTAAAGGAGACATAGCAATGATCTTCTTGATTTGTCCCTCTTTCTTTCCTACTTTACGTTTCTGCTTTATTTTTTAATGTCTCATGTCGTTCATGTAAAGTAGTTTTGTGTTTTTCTGTATTTTTTTAAAGGTTTGTAACAAACCAAAAAAAAAGAAACAAAAAAAAAGAAAAGGGCAGCCTCTTAGCCTCTTCTGTCTGCCTTACTGCCACTTGTATAATCGGTCTCTGCTTCAAGATTGACTCTCTCTCAACTTCAACAGTCTCATCATTACAGATCATTTACTCAGTTTTCTTTAAAGGTATTGCACAAAAAAATCATTTTTAAAAAAACGAATGGTAGAAATGATTGCATTTTGGCTGTACCAAAATTCGGTACAGCCGAAAATGCCAAACATTTTTAACATTCGGCTTTCATTATTATAAGGGAAGTGGGGGTTACGGGGGTGTCCCCTGCACCCGTGTTCACTATAATGAAGTTGAGGGTTGCGGGGGGGGTTCAAAATGTTTGAATTTGAAATAATCACATACATCCTTCTTTACAAGCACCCAGCTCCCTTCTCCAGCTTTGTTCACACCTTCTTGGTTCCAGTAGCCACCCTGAAGCTGTATTGCCACACTTCCAACTTCAGGTAACAATCTCACACTTGTATCAGATGACACTGGACCATTGACAACTTCGCAGAACAGGTGGATAGATTTAAACAGGGTTTGCTTCACTATAGAAAGGGTTCACCTCTTAGCTTGTGTAATGCTTGTTCTTCTCATTAGTACAGCAACACCTGGGTTTAAAGAATAATTGTTCTTAATACTACAAGGTTCAGCCTTCAAAGGAAAAACAGATTTAGGCATATGTGACCATTCATTAAGGTAGATCTTTAACTTTAAATGTCTGCAAGTGTTTATATTCCCACGTAATATCACGGAGATGCATTTTATCTTCTATCAAGAATCACAATGGGCCACACACGGCCTTCCTTTGATGCAGTATATACTTATAACAATTGTGAAAGTCAATGTTAGGTTTATGGAATGTTTATCAAGCATTCCCTCTTTAATTGGAGACACTTGACCACTCTGACCAATTGTAATAGTTGAACAGAGGACAAGAAAATGCTGTGCTTTTCTTTGTGCGTGAACACTTTGGCTTTGAATATAAGTGCGTGTGATAAATGTCCATTGTTAGCAATACTTTCTCAACAATAAACAGTTTATACTCGCTTCTACTCTCTCGCGAGTTACTTTAGAGCTGGTTACAGTTACCAGCAAGGTTTTCTGAGTGAACCCGAATGCAGAGCTACACTCACCGGTTCCAGGAACACTGCAGTTGCGGGCTGCTTTTCATCTTGTTGATTTTGTTGACTTCTACTGCAGCTTTGGGCACACTTGGGACCCACACCCTTCTGTTGCATGAGTGTCTCAGGTATGGCCACGCCAACTGGGAGTCTCCTTTGCTCCTCTGTCCTGTGGTTTGCTTTCTGCTGCGGGCCTCGGACTTCAGCACAGTCATGGCTCTGCAATTACAGCCAATAGGCGCACCTGGGAAAACCTTCACTCGCAACACGTCTTTCTCAGTGCAGTGTTACGTTTATTTATCCATGACTTACTTTGTTCTGCATTCTAAGTTTATTCTGGTTCTGGAATTGTTTTTCATGGAACAATGTCAGTTGGCATTTGAAGCCACAGCAGAAGCTACGCTCTGCATTTGCCTCTAATCTAATCTAAACTCAGAAATGTTGGTTCTTTTGGAAGATGCCAGGCATTTCACAGTTGTTGACCTTTTCTCGGCGTACCATCAGGTGCCACTGGCGCAAGACTGTCAAGAACTCACATCTTTCTTCACATAGGAAGGAACCTTCAAATGCCATAGGATGCCCTTTGGGCTATCATTAGAGGCTGCTGTTTTCCAGTAAGTTATGGAAAAAGTGCTAGAGGGTGTGAGAGAGTCATTGTTTTCCAAGATTATGTGCTAGTTCATGCAAACTCTGTTGAGGATCATGATAAGGTCTTGGAGAAGTATTGTGCAAATTGAAGTAGCCAGGGCTTACTGTCCAAAGGAGCAAATACAGGATTGGTATGAAAAGTGTGGATCATTTGGGCCATTGAATCTCAGCTGAAGGTATTGTCCCAAAACATATCTTAGTTGAAGCAATAAGTATGGCCCCTAAACACAAAGATAAAGAACAACTATGTTCCTTCCTGGGTTTATCAGAATATTATCACAACATTGTAGAGATTTTTGCAGTTTTGAAGACAGTGTTATTGAAGAAAGGAGGGAGATACGTGTGGTCAGAAGAATGTAAGGAAGCATTTGAGAAAATGAAGGTGTCCATTTCCAATGCTTTATCCATGGGGAAGTTTTCAACCGGAAGCAAGACATACCTTACTATTGATGCCAACATTTTTGGCCTAGGAGCATCATTGATCCTAGTGAAAAGGGTCAATAGATTCATCAAGGGAGCGATTCAATTGTCATTGAGAGCAGTTTTGCCTTGGCGTGCAGTGTTGAGACAGATGATCACTTGCCAACTTCAAAACAGGTGTGTTGGCAAGTGATGCTGAGGAGAGGGGGTAGTACAAAATGATGGGCGCGATTTGGAGGTGTGTGGGGAGCCACAAGTGATGGCCATGATACAGTCAGAGTTAGAAGAAGGGCAAGGAAAGCCCTGGGCTATTCAGAAGACTTTGTACAGTGACAATAGTATGTGTTAAGGTTCACAGTTACCTTGACATCTGAAAATTGTTTTATTTCACCTTGACGGCCAGCTGGTTGTCAGTTCATCATCAAATTGCCAGGGTTTTTATTTCATTTTTTTCTATCACCTTTCATTGAATTTGTAACAAGTTTTTATTGTCCTTCCCTATTTTTGTTGTCATTATGATATAATGTTATATGAAATGAAGTGGCATTTATAACGTGCTTGTACACAGGTGTTTCTAGGTGCGACCAGACAAGGAGGGGGAAACAAAGGGAGGACAAAATAACGATCTTTGCCTTGTGTCATTCAGAACACGCAAGTGTGGGGAAGATGGAAAGGGAGAAGTGTCGGGGGGTGCAGTCAACTCACAAGTGCAGTCAGCGGGTGGCTCATAAATGCAGAGAGAAGAACTGCAGCGTTGGAGAAACAGACCCGTAAGTGCTGGGGAGAGCGGAGGCAGTGCAAGGGCATGCAGGAGCCTGGGCCCGAGTTCAGATGGTTCAGAGGGTGACCAGTGAGCGGAGCAGTCAGGTGCATCAGCAGGGGAGAGGAAGAGAGAAAGCCAAAGCAAAAAGGAAGGTCTTGAGTTGCTTCCGGAACCCGCAGGTGGTTCTGCTCAAGTTTGAGGGAGGAGTGGAGAGCTTGAGAAGGAAGATGTTTTGGAAGAGAACGTTTGATAGGGTGGGCTGATCCCAGGCCCCAGAAAGCCATGAGGATGATACAGAGGGTCTTGAATGTGATCCTTGCTGCCACAGGGAGCCAGTGAAGAGATTTCAGAGCTGGAGAGATACAATCCCTGGGCTTGAGGCCAAGGGACAAGTCTTGCCGTCCTGTCCTGGATAAGTTGTAAAGGTTGAAGAGTAGAGGTAGGAAGATTTAGAAAGAGGCTGTTGCAATAGTCAAGCCTAGAGAGGACCAGAGCTCTGGAGACAGTGAGTTTCTGGAGGAAAGTGAGAAAATTAAGAATACCTCTGATGAGGTGCAGCTGATAGTTTGACTTCTTAGAGACATCAGAGATGTGAGGAGAGAAGGAGAGGGTGGAATCGAAGAGGACACCAAGGTTCTTAGCCTCACAGGAAGGAGCAGGAAGAGGGCCCACAGTGGGCGACCAGAAAGAGAGAGGAAAGGAGGGAGCGGGTGTCCCAATGAGGAGGGGTGCCAGTTGGTGGTTGAAAAGCCAGGAAAAGTGGTTATACCCCTGGGGAACACCACAAGTAGAGAGAGAGAGATAGAAGAGGGGAAAGACCCCAGTTGGACCTGAGAGGGTCGGTCAGTGAGAAAGGAGGTCAAGCAGGCCAGGGCCTGATCAGTAATACCAGGGTTGTTGCAGAGGCAATTGAGCAGGATGGTATGATTGACTGTGTCAAAGGCAGAGGCTAGACCGAGGAGTATGAGGACAGAAGGGAGATTAGAGTCAAGATTGGAGAGCAAGTCTTCATGGGTGTTCAGGAGAGCAGTTTCCGTGCTTCTGGCAGCTCTGAAGCCAGACTGGTGGTCATGGAGGCTATGCTATGTTATGTCTATTATGCCATTACTTAATTTGTTCTGCGTTCTAATTTTATTCTGGGTTCGGAATTATTTTTGTGGTTGTGGAACAATGTCAGTTGGTGTTTGAAGCCACAGCAGAAGCTGCGCTCTGTATGCTTAATAAAGGAGTGTCCTACCTAATACTCTGGGTTCACCTCATCATGCAGCCATGGCAAGACAGGGTTTGGGGAGGTATTCCTCCAAAAATACTGGGGAAAAAACTCAAGACGCAATTGCTGTGCATTCGGCTTGTAAAAGAAAATCGTGGCCCATAATGCTGAGCGATTTCATTTTTTCGAATTCACATTTTCCCGATACACAGTGATCACGTAGATCATTTGTGGCCCTCCCAGAACTTGCAGGTGAAATCTGCTCTCTCCACATTCATGTGTTCCTTCTGTGGTCACACTTCCTCATTAAATGTCAGCCTTGTGCTCTTTCTCTTCTGCTACTACTGACAGCCTTCCAGCTCCTGCTCCAGCTCCTTCCCTCTCCCATCTCCTGCTGCAGCCTTTTATAACTCATAGGTGGGGCAATTGGTTTCAGGTGTGAGCCATTAATGTCAATTGCCTAACCCTTGCAAAGGTTGTTTGGCCTAATTGCCTGTCTTCTACATCTATATGCCTCTTCAGCATCTTCTAAGTCGCAGTCTCTGTAGGATTCTGGGACATAATATCACAAAGATATTAGAGGAAAATGATTTAGAGAAGACCACATGTCTGCCATTCCTTGTAGTGTACCTTTGGTATTGAGGAGGACATCTAGGAAACAAAAATATCCTTTCTTTTGGTACAATATGCTTTGGTGTTACAGCCTTAGGGTTCACCACCCTAGATTTAATAGGAGGTTGAAAGACATTAAAATGACAATAAGTCATAACCTCTTCTGGCATACTGGTTAGAATATCCATGTCAGAGGAGAAATATTGGGTCTCATCCCACGGAATCTCCTCACTACCCTGGGCCTCGTCTCCACGCAGGTGATCCTCCTGCAGTACACCACCCTTAGGGTTGGGATCTGTGAGCGTCTGCCTTCCCCTGGCCATCTGGGAGGAGACTTTAGGTAGGGTTTCAGTGAGGGATCCGCAAGATTCTTCACAATTATTTCAATCACTCCTGCCATCCCATGAGGAAGCAATGATTGTACTGGACCGCACCCACAGACTCAGGCGGTCGATGTTGATCGAAACAAAGCCACTCCAAGATGTAATAACGCAGGTGTATTTATTTGCTATAAAACAAGACATTATCACAGTGGCCCCTACCATGATGGATATAACATTTCATAATGCCACAATCCAGATCTACCAGGACCTGGCCGACACCATGATACAAAAGAGAAAAGCCCCCAAACCAGTGTCCAGTCACTGAAAAATAAAAACTTCCGATATAGGTGGATCTTCGCGGCTACTCTGCTCTCAGCAAGGGCAAAAGAAACCTGTGCCATTAGCAACCCCAAGGAGGCTGAAGACCCAGTGCAACATGCGTTACCGATCACATCGCCGTAGGCCTCCCCATCTAGTTCACCGGATCCAAAACCCCTATGCACACCATCGACAAAAGAAGATAAAGCCTGGAAACCTAGTCGCCCCCGAGATGCAAAATGAACTTTGTTTGAAACGTGATTTGTGGCAAACGCCTATACACGTTGGGATGCAGGATCCCAGGCACAGACATTTGGGCATGCTGGTCCTTTGCGCCCGTTGGCTGGAATTGCCACAATCTGTACTAATGCTATTCTCTCTCTCATTCTCTCTCTCTCTCTCTCTCTCTCTCTCTCTCTCTCTCTCTCTCTGTCTCTCTCTCTCCTCCCTCCCCTACTTTTTATGTGCACTTAATCTGTCAGAATTGTCCCTGGACCTAGTATGATAGTAACAAATGTTTGTCTCATCCGCCCCTTACTTTTTATCCACCCCTCCCCATCCAACACTATCTGAAATGTCATCAGGCTGAGTACAATAGTCGCTTGTTTTGTTCCTCTCCCTCGTCTCACCTCCTCTCTCCCTCAGCTCGTGTAATTCTCCGGCTCTACCAGAAATGTTGTCAGGACTAGTACAGTAGTTGCCTGTCTGTTCCCATGTCCTTCCTATATGTGTCTTAGCACTTGCACTATCTGAAATGTCACTAAGCCGAGTACAATAGTTAATTTCACATTCTTACTGTTCATGGCCTGTAAGAATGTTTTGTTTTTTTCCCTTGTTCCCTCCCTTGTCGTGAAGCGCTTTGAAACACATTGGGCCTCATTACGAGTCCGGTGGTAACCTGCCGGGTTTTTCCGGCTCGGTTACCACCGGACTCGTATTACCATTCCGCCTCCATGATTCCCGGAATTACCGGGGCATTACAACCCCGGTGACCCAGGAATTCCGGAGGCGGAATTCGGTAAATCCCCTTTCCCATTGTGTCCCATAGGACTCAATGAGAATGGGGACCATGGAAACACCCGCACCATCTGGTGATGGTGCCGGAGTTTCCACGTCTGCCTGCAGGCGGGTGGTGTTAAACCCGCCAGGGCAGACCTGGCGGGAATGACACCTCCGCCTGCAGGACTCGAGATTACCCGGTATGGAAACAACAGTGGTGACGGGTTTACCACCACCGTTATTTCCATACCGGGTGACTCGTAATGAGGCCCGTTGTGTATAGGCGCTATATAAATAAACTATCATATCATTCAAGAGCCTGCTGATTGCCCTGTGGAATTAGCCCCACCTATTGAGCAGACAGCATGCAGGTCACTTGGGTGATGTTCTCTTATTTTACATTGTTTTTTTTTACTTTATTTACTTTTGGGGGGAAATTGGGAGAGGGGGCGGAATTGTTCTTTTGTTGGGGGTTATGAAGAGAAGATCAGCTGCAGCAGGTTGGATTAATAGTTTACTAACTCTTAGATGCTGGAAGGTGGACTAATAGGTCCTCAGTCCCCTCCTCCCTCGATTGACAGAATCACACACACGATGAACACAACCTACAAACACAATTGCAGATCCTCACCCTTAACGTCTAAGGCCTCAATTCATCTAATAAATGCAAATCGGTTTTTCAACATCTCTCAGATGCGGGTTGTGCTATTGCATTCCTCCAGGAAACCTCCTCTGCCTCCCTCGACTTTACCAGGTTACCTTGCAGGCTTTACCCCCTACAATCCTTAGCATCCAGTAGCTCCGGAAAAGAGGTACAAACATTTTGATAGGAAAGGGAGTTCCATTTGTAGAAGTTAAAAGTAAGAGGGAGACAGGGGCAGATATATAGGCATAAGGGGTTCACTGTACAGACAGCGCTTCACTTTGATTTCAATGTATGCCCCCAATGACAAATAAGATGAGTAATAGATTGACCTGGTCACAGAACTATCCCCATTCATTGAAGGCCAGCTGCTTATCGAAGAGGATTATAATGTGGTCCCACAACCCTAAAATGATAACACTCATCCCCTGTTCCAGGTGGACTTCAAAAATGCTGTTGCGCTACTTAATCTATTTAGGACTCTGTGGGTAGTAGACGCATGGAGATTAAGATACCAAGAGTAGCGGGATTACACACAATTTTATTATCGTACTTTTTCAAGAATTGACCTCCCTCTTGGATCAAGCGCTGGTTATAGTGCGGTTGAGAATCCAAAATGTGTCCCCTTCTGAGCAGTCTCCATAGAGGCCTTATTATGCCATCCTTGTCAACTGTGGACTATGAGATGAGATTTCAAAGGAAATCACTAATTACTTTTGTGAAAACTCCATGGACTCCCTTCCGGACGCAACGCTCTTGGACGCAATGAAGGCGGTTATCAGGGGAGAGCGGATCAGCCGGTCTTCATACTATACAAAGCGTAGGAAGATCCTCAAGGATGAACTGGACGGGATAGTGAGATGGCCCACAAGAAACAATGCTCCCCTAAAACACAGTGATCCCTTTGAATGGACCAGAATAAACTGGAAGCACACCTGGCGGTAGAAACAGCTCAATTTCTTGCCAAAAACAAAACAGTCATATTATGCTAAAGAAAATAAAGCTAATAAATACCTGGTGAGAAAATTGTCCATAATTAAAAACAGAAATGTGATAGTCGGGCTGAAAGACCCAGCGGGAGGGTACAATATGCCGAAGACGCCAAAGTGCAGATTCTAGAAAAATGTTTACAGAGACCATGGCAGTCTCAACCCAATGCCATCAGAACAATCACAATATATTAGGGAAGCTGGGCTCCCACGGCTTTCAGAAGCCAATAAAGCACATTTAGATCACCCTATCAGTACAGAAGAAGTAGGGGATGTGATCAAATCTCACAAGAGCCTCGGGTCCGGGTGGATACCCCCCGTATTCTATAGGACATTCAGAGCCCAGCTGCTCAAACCCCACACTAAACTATATAATTATTTTCTCCAGGCAGAACGAGTGACGTACACAATGGAATATCGGCCACCATGTTAATACTTAAACAAGGTAAGGATACCCAGGAATGTGCTTCCTATAGACCCATTTCATTACTAAATATCAAATACTAAAAGAAATTCTGGCAAATAGACTTGCAGAGGTTATGCCATTATTGGTAGATCCGGACCAAACAGGCTTTATTAGAGGGAGAGGTACCTTTGATAATATGTGCTGGGCACTAAACCTCATTGAAATAGCTAAACATAAGCATCTTAAAATGGCCTTATAGGGTGGTCTGGGCCTTTATGCGCTATACTCTCCAAGCTTTCAACGTTGGCTCTATATTCCAACCGATGATATTAGCCAAATATAATACTCCCATTACAAAAGTATGGGTGAGATGTAGGCGTACGCATTCAATACCCATTGCCTGTGGAACAAGACAGGGATGTCCCCTCGACCTGTTAATCATCATTTTATCTCTGTAATTTTAGGGGTGCAGGGGTGTTTGTCCCCCCAACTTTCATGGAACACTATTTTGTCCCCATTCATTTGGCTGGGGCAACTTTTCTTCGGATGTCATGTCCCCCCCAACATTTTCAGCATAGTTACTCCACTGCATTCGCTAAACGGATCAAGCACAACCCTAATATTACAGTAAATGAAGCACATGAAAAGAATCTGCAATCTCCATCTAGGTGGAGGACGTGATATTGAGAATGATGAACCTACATGCGTCAATAAAGGAGACCATGGCGGAATATGAATGATTTGAGTAACAGAAGTCTTTGCCATCAATCATCAGAAGTCATTTGCTCTGGGGAGTGTGAAGACAGAACCTGACAAACATCCGTTAGGCTTACTATGTCCGCAAGCCTCAGGAGTTTGCCCGAATTACAGCAGTTCAAATGAACTTGCTACTTAAATACCTCTCCTGTTGCTCCACTCTTCCAGTTAAGATACCTCCACCAGCCCTACAGCGACTGCAGAAAATGGTGTCGAGATTTATATGGAGGGGTAAAAAGGCCTGGATCTCCAGGGCAATTATATTCTGAGATGCTCGTCTGTGAGGAATGGGTGTAACAGACTTCGCCAATGTTTCGCCACGTTTAGTGGGACCACCACTAGGTCTACTCTCACCAAATCTGCTAAAACCTACACCACCACCTCCCTAGTCACACACTAACTATGGGCTAGAGAGGAACCACACCCCTGGAGCGCCATTTAGTAATCCTACTTCCTCATCCCCTCACAGACGTGACCGCGCCTGTTGACAAGATGATGACTGCATCCTAAAGAAGTGGATCCTTCCACCTCTTAATCTGAGCCACTAAGCTCCTCAGATTCGGTAAGCAACGGCATCCGCCCTACATAGTATTCATAACTTTTCTCTGCTAGATCTTTGCTGACCATGTACACGTTCACTCCTACAGACCACATAGGACCCTCCACTTGTAAAGACACTCCTGTCCTGATGAAGGCCTACACCATTATAGCTCACCTAGCTCCACGCAAAATGGCCGAAACACTGTTGTGTTGACATGTATTATATGTTGTTGTTCAACTCTTGATTGTGCCCACACTCTATGGGCCCCCCACCTGTTTATGATTTTATGATTCCACTGAATTCTCTAAGCTTCCTTCCCAAGGAACCTATAGAGAATGAACAAACTGTACAAGTAGATGTCTCAAATATTGACTACTTGATCATTCGTACCTAAGTACCACACTTTGTATGTCCTCAAATGTGAATGTCCTATGTTTTTTTTTTTAAATACCAGTGTATTACTACATCACTGCACTTCAAAATAAAACCCTTTTGTGCAGAAGAACAGTTTCATGAGAATTCTGTGACCACCCACACAAGGGGTCACCCACTCAGGGTGTAGCAGTGGTTACTCTTCAGCAGAGATTGACCTGACCTTGCTCATTCGTTTTTTGATATTATTGTACCAACCTGGGCAGAGCAAGGCAGTAACCAGGTAACCTTCAGAATACTACCCTCATTATTGTGACAGCCGAAATTCAGACTTTTTTTTTTTAGACCCTCCCTTACACCACATATATATGTGGGGGGGTATACGATATAATAGTAATATGGGAGTTTTGCTGGGTCTCCCCCCCGCATATGTATTTGCAGTAAAGGGGGTTTAAAAACAAATCTGAATTTTCGGCCATCGCAATTATGGGGGTCACAGTGATCACATAGATCCCACAACAACCAGTGTCCGCAACACGCTTCCTATGGTGCACAGGTAGACTGGAGGGGTTGGAGAGTTAGCAGGGGAAAGGTAGGGAGGTTGATGGGAGGGACCTGATACCCTTTCTGTTAAATGTATTCGATTCCACAAATTGATTGTTGTGATTTCTAATGCTGCAGCTGAACTTGATTAAATAAAGTTGGTAACAAAATGAAATTAAAAAAATACTAGACCCTGCTGCTTACCTGCAGATCCAAGGTTATCTGGAATCTACCAATCTCCTCGATCTAAGACAATCCAGCTTCCGTCGGAGGCATGGGACCGAAACGGTGTCGATAGACTTGAAAACTCAAATCGAAGTCTTGAAAGACAAAGGGAAATTAGCATTGCTATTACTCCTAGGCTTGTCTGCGGCCTTTGATTTGGTTAATCACCAAATCCTGTGCCAGCACCTCTATTCTGGCACCTACTTATCCGACTCAGCCACTGCCTGGATCAGTTCTTTTCTTAGTAACAGATCCATGAGGGTCTTCTCCCCATCAGCAGTCGCTGACCCTGCTCCGTTTCATTGCGGTGTCCCTCAAGGCTCCTGCATGTCACCTACACTTTATAATGTGTTTACTAGACCACTTTTTGACGTTCTTGATTATCTGGGTGTCTCTTACACAGATTATGCTGATGACACCCAGATACTCATCCCCATCACAGGTGACTGCACAGCTGACACTAAGGCATTGAATGACGTATATCTGGTCATCCAAGCTTGGATGGGCCAACTCGAACTTTGCCTCAATGATGACAAGACGGAGCTCCTCATGCTGGGCTCCATGCCTCCACGCAACGGCTTAATAAATTAGATCACTCCTATCAGTCTTTCATCATAGATGGCAACGTCATTAAGGTCTCCAAGGACACCAAATCCTTGGGTATCTACCTCGACTCCACTCTGTCCCTGACAAGACAAACTAACCCAATCAGATCAGTGTCGGCATAAACTTATTGCAGCCTGCAGACCTTTTCTGACCACCCCCAATAGCATCACTTTAGCCAGAACTCTCATCACATCGAAGATAGACTACTGCAGTGCCCTTTATCTGGGGACCAGCCAGGCTAACCTCAACAAATTGCAAATGACTCAGAACAATGCCATTAGAGCGGCATTAAACATTCCTAGAAACCAACATATCTCTGAATTCAGAACTATTCTACTCTGGCTCCCTGTCAAGCAGTTAGCAGGGGAACTCTTGCCCTTACTCACAAATGCCTGGCTAACAAGACCCCCCTTACCTATCCAATCGCCTTTCTCTCCACACATCCACCCGACCTCAAAGAACTGCTTGGACACACAGCCTATCTATGCCCAGATTTAAACTTCAAAAAGCTGGGAGTGTGAGCTTCCCTGTCTTGGCTTCCAAGCTTTGGAACTCTCTCCCCACCTCCATCAGATCTGAGCCCTCATTCAATTCCTTCAAACAGAAAACAAAATCATGGTTCTTCGCCCAAATCTGATTCTGTCTTTTGACTTCAGTAATCGCTTCAGCGTTATCTGCCGCCAGCCTTAGCTCTCTGGCCCAATACCCCATTGAAATTATGCCTTGTTTAACCTATGTTGCCTCTTGATAACTTGCTCAAGTTCGACGAATATGTAACACTTTGATCTTGTCCACACACTTCTGTATGTACTTGTAACTGCTTACAGCTAGACGTAAGCTCACGTTTCAATTGTATATTTTTTGTAACTGTGTCCATTTTTGTAATTGTGTCCATTAGGTTTTCGTGACCTGATGCCTGTGGGCCTGGCGCGCGCTACAAATAAATAAAATACAAATACCAATACAAATTTTTAATGACGGTGGCTTCTGTCAAATAAATTGGCATCTGACCCATAATACATTTATGGGTGATGAGAAAAAGCCTGAAGGACACCCTTGCTTTAATCAGTAGCCAATGAAGACTTCTTCTAGCCTCAGAGACATGATCTCTTCTCTGGAGGCCTTTAACCACTATCACCACCCCATTTTGGATCACCTGGAGGCATTGAAAATCTGATTACAAAATACCCACTAGCAGGCTGCAACAGTAGTCCAATTTGGACTCTATTATAGCCCTAGCCAGGGGTTCTGAGTTTTTTTCAGATATGAGAGGGCACAGATGGCGAAAGAGTTTGATGAAATATGAGGATGATGAGATCAGACTATTGACCTGTGCCTTCATATTCAGGTGTTTGTCCAAGTAGATACCAAGAGTCTTTACCTTATTCAGAACCTCAATGACACAATTATCTAAGTTAAACTTCTTATAATCGGAACCCAATTTCTCAAGATTACTTGCTGAGCCAACTAGAAGAAGTTCTGTTTTGGCACTATTTAGGGCCAAGCCATTTGAGACCATCGAATTTTGAATTTTTAAATAGATTTTGTTGATGTAAGTTTCATCCTCTTGATAAGAACCAGATATGGTTAGGACACTTTGCGTGTCATCTGCGTAATTCGCAAAAATGATCCCTTCCTCTTCCAACATTTGGAAGAAGGGGATCATAAAAATATTATAGAAACACAGTGGGACGCATTCTCCCTGCGGAACCCCATATAAAAGTGTCATGGGGTTTGCTTCTGCCAGCTCACTTGCGACTCTTACTTGACTATCCTTCAGAAAAGAGGAGATCCATTGGATTTCCTCCGAGGAAAAGTTGGCATTATCCCTTAACCTGGTGGACAGAATGGAATGGTCCACCAGGTGGAAGGCTGCCGGGAGATCTAAAATCATAAGGAGAGCAGTGTGTCCCTTATCCATGCCTTGTAACAGGTGAGATTTGAGGGCGAGAATGGCCGTCTCTGTTCCATGATTAATACGAAAACCCGATTGATGTTTATGAAGAATCTGATTTTGCTCCAAGAATATAGAGATTTGGTTTTACGCGACTCGATCCAAGATCTTTAACAAGAAGGTGATGTTAGTGATTGGTCTGTAATTAGATGGAGTAAGTGGGCATGAATTAGGTTTCTTCAAAAGTGGGGTGATCCAGGTTTTTTTTATGTTGTCTAGCACCCAATTGAGCAGAAAAGAGGCATTCACAAATTTGGTGAGTGCCGGGATCAAGATGGGAGAACATTCCTTGATCATAATAGAAGAGCAAGGTTCACCTTTACAGCTTGTGCTCTTAAGTAGGACAATAGTTTTGGCGAGTTCATCTTCGCTGATCGGCATGAAACAGAAGGTAGATTGTTCTTTATCCTTTGCAGCCAAAAAGTGTATATTGTCTTCCTGCCCTTTTGAATTCAGAGAGAGTTTTTTTATCTCTATTGTCCCTCTGATTTTATCCAATTTATTGGACATGGCCTGTTGGATATCTGCACACCAGGACTTATTTTTAAGCATAGAGTCTTGCCATAAGATGGAAAGAACAGACAAATGGCAGTAGTGCCTCAGTATATTATGGCATCTAATGATTATACAAGAGCTACATTTATTGGCTTTGAGAATCTGTGTTATTAATGGGCTTTCAGTGCAAAGACACACATATTGGTTATAAATCATGTGGTTGAATGCACACTTGGTGTTAGGTAGAAACCTGTGCAGTTCCCTCTGGGACCACTGCAAAAGATTTAAGACTACAGGTGTTTGGCAGTAAACCCACTTGGTAGCAGTCTGTACCACACAGATTCACTTGGTAGCTGTGGCTGAGCAGTCAGACTTCCCTCTAGAAGAGTTAGGCAGTATACTGAGTATTCACTATAGGTCAAAAGAACACAGTAGAACAAGCAAACACTTACCAGGGCTTGGTGTAAAAGAGATATAAGTATTTATTTAAAAACCACATCTAATAAAACACACAGGCACTAATATTAAGCAGTTCAAAAACACGGTCACTAAAAGATATACACTCCCTTAAAAGAATATTAGACAAGTCTTAAGTAAAGCCCCACTTATTTTCAGACAGCGGTGAGCGCTTAATGCAGATAGCACTCTAATAATTTGTTTTAAAAGGGAGAGAAAAGCAGAGTATAAATTGAAACAGATCCCAACACTTTCACAAGAACACAGCAAGAGATAGAGTTCAGAAGGCCGGATCCACTTTAAGAGGATCAGAACGAAATGTGTCCAAGGTCACACGGTTGAAAAGTGCACAAAAGTCTCGAAAAGGTTCAGAAAGAGTTGGACCAAACGAAAGGGACCAGTTAGATGGTCAAGGCGACCAGCCCAGTCCAGAAGGTTAAGGGATTATTATTACCTTGTAGCAATCTTTAGAAAGGGAGGCCTTGCGGACACGGTACCTTAAAGTGGTGAGAATACTCCAGCGGGGGCAGTTGTTCCTGGCAGTGGATGCAAGTCGGTGCTTCGTCCGGGGGAAGAGAGGATCTCGTCGAGGAGGAAGACGGGAGTCTGTTGCACTGCCAGGGAAGAAACCAGCCGCAGAGTTCTCAGTTAAAAGGAGTGGTCCTTTGGTTCGCGGTCCAGTGGTAAGTGGCTATCCGGTTGCCGGGGTGCTTGGCACGGGCAATTCGACCACAAGACGTCCTGGCATGCGAGGAAAAGAAGGTAAACTGGTTGTGCCCACCAGTCAGGGGAAGAAGACTCTCCAGCAGGGAGATCTTCTCTGTCGTCAGGAAGTGGTGAGTCCGTTCCGCAGGGCTCCACCAGTGGTGTCGTCGTAGCAGGTCGGCTCAGCTTCTCCCTCGTCGGATTCTCAGGTCCTGTGGCGACTTCTGAAGTTCCAGTCCCCAAAGCCCTGCTTTTATGCAGCACACCCCCATTCACTCAGCCTAGCTGTCAATCAAACATGCTAAGTGGTGAGCCGGCCGGCTCACCACTTGGGCCAATCACACAAGAGTGCGACTTGAGTTACCAAGGTAACTCAGTCCAGGGTGCCTAAAACCCCTCCCACATCCCCTGTGGTACCCAGACAGAGTGGCACCACTTTTGGAAGCTTCAGTGGAGAAGCCCGCCAAAAGTGGAACAAAGGGCTCGACTTGGGTTGAAGTCACAGAATAGAACACAAACGCCATTTTAGAATTGAGTCCTGGCAAAAAATACCAACCGGCGAATTAATATTAAATAAATAAACCTGTGGTATGTTCGAGGCTATGAGAATTAAATAATTAAAGTTGGTAGCCTCGAACAATGGGAAAATCCCATAGGGATATATTCGCGGTCGAATATAAAAAGTAGTATCCACTGCCACCAGCCAAATCTCGATCAGGGGGGATGGAGACGTGCCCCCTCGACTAACAGACCCCAGGGCAATCGAATTGCCCCGACCAGTATGTCCACAATATGATGGTTTGTACTGGTTTCTGTTCATAATTTGGGACTAGTAAAGCCAATGGTGACTTTACATGCCCTGGGAGACAGTAGTCAGTCCCAGGGTATGGAGTCTATGATGGGGTGTCACTATGACACCCCTGTGTCACTGCACGGAGGGTGCTGTGTAACACGCATAGTAAAAACACATGAGACCATATGGAGTAAAGGACCCCATAGCCCATAAAACACATTAACAGTCAAAGGAACACCATAAATCATGTCCAAGAGTGGGAGAAAAAGAGTCTCACTCTTGGCAGGAGAAAAAAACAAACTCCAGCAAAGCTGCTGGGGAACTCATTAGGTTAGGAAATTCAGCCTAAACAGAGAATTCTCCCTAACACTTGGTCAAGACATTTTTATTACATCAGGAGCTGGTGTAAAGCTCCAATTAAACCACAACTTTTAAGAAGACTTCCTAGAAATAAGAATGGCCATGGGGAGACAGGGGGGTTTGCCCCCCAACTTCTGTGTCATGCCTTTTTGTCACCCCCAACTTTTAGAGGGAGGGCAGGAGGGCCGCAATCATCAATTATGTAATTGGACAGTGCGAGCCCGGCTGGGGTGCCCAGCAAGGCTTGCGCTGTCTCATTACCTAATGCTGAGATGCCTGGCAGCCACACTGCAACACATTCAGGGCAGGGACGCCCTGCATGGCTCAGTCCCTCACCCTGGCTGGCCATATTCAAAGTCAGCAGCCAGGGTGCTGAACTCGGTGTTGCAGGGCCTTGTTCTGCCTCGCTAGCAGCAGCACTTCCAGGGGCCGCAGTGCAGAGAATCGCTTTCCAGCTTTGTGTTCGTGCGACAAACAGACAGGAACTAGGAAGGTCATTCAGCTTAATGGTTTCTGTTTGGAGGTGCGTGAGTGCGTGAGTGCGTGAGTGCGTGAGTGCAGAGAGGGTAGGTCCGTGTAACATGAGACGTGGCCCGGGCAGCATTTGAAAGCAGACAAAGCTCCTTTTTTAGCATTTGAAAGCAGAGCAGAGCTACTTTTTATTAAATCATTTTTTATTTTGTCTGTATATGTTTGTTGGGGGGCTGGGCTGCGGGCTGACCCTAGTGAGGGTGCCTATCACATTTGGACAATGTGAGCAGAGCTCACAGTACACATAAGGCCCCAGGTATGAAGACACACTAACAATAACAAATGGTGCATCCTCTGTGGCAAGCCACAGCTCGGCAACGCCTCTAAAATTAGTCTTGCCACTTTTCAGATGCTACTAAAGCACCACCATCCTAATTGCAAAAAGAAGTTGGCGGAAGGTGCGCCCTCCCCAAGTAGAGTGGAAAGAGTCAAGCTGAGAAAAACTGTGACCCAAAATGGGCATACTCTGCAAATTCTGTGAAATGAATTTGAGTGCTATACGCATTCCAAACATGGTGAACTTTTGTTAAGCAGTTTTTGCTCTAGGTGCGCAGAACGAACCGTATGGAATTTTGTGTTAAAAGCACACTTTAGGAGCCCTGTATAACTTTCCCCCAGCCACCAAAAATAATCTTCCCCAAACTGGCAAAAAGTATTTCGACTTTTGCAGACACGTTTTCAGGACCATTTGGTGCAAATTAGTAAATGGATGTCATGGTTCAGGTTACAGGCCACCAAAAACTGCTTCACTTACCAAACTAAGCAGGGGAGTATCCAGCATTGTAAGAGTGGGGCAGTGGAGTGGGGGGGGCAACGAAATGCAGTGTGTGGAATTCCACATGGTCTCATTGGTGCCCCCAAACCGCCCACCCCCGCCCCAATCTACTTTTTTGTAACATTAGTAAAAGATGCATTTTAGTACACAATAACAAAAATAACACTGCAGGATCATTCCAGATGAAGGAAACGTGTCTATTAGAGCTCTGTACAAGCCCTCTTAGACAAAATACATGCAAACATCCTAATTATTATATGGATTGCACCAACAGAAGTGACTTCACAGAAAAGGACATTGCAAGGAGCATCATCAGTCTTTGATACTTGGAGGACCATGGAAATGACTTTAGAATAAGTTGCCGTGAATAAGCCAAGTGACAAATAACTATGTGGTGCAAAACACCTAAATTGCACTTTTGTTACATGTGGAGCAACTCTATAGTCATTAGGCTTTCCATTATAATACCATGATACATTAACATAAGCTTTGAAGTGAATCAGAGTCACTTGCAGAGCTGCAGATAAGGCACAATGTGATTAAATGATTTTCTCAGGATCACACACTTGGTTAAATGGTGAAACTGGGATGTGGACAATTTAAGAGGGCGCACACTTGTTTCCAGGTTTAGTTGATATAGATATTTATTAAGGTTTTGCTTTACATTTCATGTGCTTAAATAATTATAGCAATGCCTTGGAAGCAAACCACATTACATAATAAACTAGCCTTCCATAGTAAACTAACCATACACTACGTATATTGTCATAGAAATATGTTGAACAGTGGGAGTATGACTTAATTTTATTCTCCCCATTCTGCATACAAAGTCACAATAGCATCATGTAGATTAATGTGAGCCTAACAGATCCCACTTGGGCTTTAAAGCCATAGTCATTATTTCATAAAGCATGCAACATTATGTGCCCTTCACATTTCTAAAGGGACAAAAGTCCCTGCTAATAGTCCCCCCTCCCTCCCATCAGTGTCAAATCGCTCACATTGTAATGTTCTGTTGACACAGAGCCACATGAGGCCCTCTGTTTACCTTGTGCTCCTTGGGACATTGTCCTGGCAGCGGGACACCTCTACCATTCGGAACAGGTAAGGTGTCTTGCTGCCAGGACAATGAGTGTGCTGAGAAGGAATTGCTCAGCACACATTGTCCTGCCAGCGGGACACCTTTGCCGTTGGGTGCACTCTATGATGTGCTGAACGGGAGAGGTGTCCCAATGACAAATGTCCTGGTCTCGCTCTTTAAAGTGCCGCGGGGGGCAGCTTGCCCCCCTGCCTCTCCCACTTGGTACTCCACTGCTTGGAGCCATTTGAACACGGGAAAACATAACTTAATTTTAATCAGTCAAAATCTTGTAGAAAAATCTATCAGCATGTACACATATAAGGTGCTGTGCAGAACCCAAGTTTGGACATATATGGCATTTAAAAATTGATTCCAAGTATACTTGGTCACCCACTGCACTGCATTAATTGATGGTTTCTGCCTTTGCATGAAAGGAAAAATCGAGGGAATTGCTGACATTCCAGTGAATCTGTTCCATTCAGCCACAGCTTTATAGTTCATCTAGGTCAAGTCAACTTAGCCCAAAATGTCAGGGGGTGATAGCCTGGTCTGCTCAATGGACGCTGTGCCACTGTTTCCATGTGTTATTGCATATAGACATATAAATGTTGTGTGTATGTCAATGGAGGTGCTGGGTGCATTTGTGTGTGAGTGTGTATGCAAGCATATGTGTGTTTGCTTTTGTTTCTGAATGAATCATAAATAATGCATCGTTTGTATGTTCTATTGGAATTAAGTTTGTGAATGTTGTGCCACTGGGTGCATGGCAGGCCGGCTGGGGATGTGTGGGGGTCCAATGGAATTTTAAAGAATGGCCACCAGTCTTATGAAAGTTATAATAGAGCGTCAGCAATGGACTCTTGTGGTGTAGTAGTCTAGTGTTATCCATCAGGATTTACTTTGTTTGACCGATGTACAAAATCACAGCAAAATTTACTGTAGTCATTTTCGCTGTGAATACGTTTTTACCTCGGTACAAAAAAAACGAACCCATGTCCCCATAAACCCGCCTACTTACCTTTTCTCCATCCTCCACCTCTCCTGTACCCTGCAGCGTCAGATCCATCTATCTAACGCGGGTCGGATCTGACGCTGCAGGGGCCCTTTTAATTATTTTTTTGTTGCATCCCCTGCCACCAATCCTGAGGAAGCGGGGGTCACTCCTGCAATATGGATAGCGGGGGACAGCTCTTAATGTTCGGTATCTTCGGCTTCGAACTAATGGTCGTGACCGAATTCAGTCAAATCTGTCATTCAACTAAATTTTATCGAACAATTTGGACGAAACGATACCCAAGAACCACCACCTGTCCTCTCTCTACCCCACCCCTGTCCCCCCAACATTTTCAGCAAAGTTACTCCACTGACAATGGCATACCCATAAAAGCACAGAGGTAACTCAAATAGATATGCTGCTAGCAGTTGGGAATGGTCAGAGGGTCTAGCATAGTCACGTGTGGTCAATGGGTGAGTAAAAAGTCAAACAATACCCACATGAATTGTGTCCCTCCTCACATCTCTATCTTATCGTCACTTCAAATGCCAGTACATAAGTACATACACCACCTAAGATCTAAAAAAGAAAACACACACGTGACAGAGCTATTGGCTTTGCCAATGTTTTTTTTTTCCATAGGTGCCATCACTTTGTATTCTGAGACTTCTATTTCTGGATTTCTACGTTAAACGCCCTGGACTACAAGTCCCACAATGCACACTTCCAGGACTTGTCTAGTGCACCCCCCCCCCAACGTATAATTAATCTTTATCATCAATCACGTTGACACTTTAGGTGTCTTCTATTTGTTGCTATAATGGCACAGTCTGGCCTGCCCATCTCTGGCTTCCAAGATGAGCAAAATAGTCAACGTTGTGACCGAGTATTGCTTAGTAACAACCAGAAGCAGTCCTATCTGTTTCACGGGCGTCGGCGAGGGCAACACACGTGCGACAAAGTAAACACTGCAGTTGTGTCTTAAATGCTTCACAATATGTTATTAAAGGTACCCGATGGGCCACAGTATGCAGGGGACACACAGTACACAGACGGAAGTGGGTTTGAGACATACACAAGAAATCAAACATACGGCACTTTAAATCTGACACTTTTATCAAGGCGTACCTGCCATACAGGCGCCCTAAAACACGGCAAAAGTCATTAATAATTAACTGTGTGGTCAAATACGACAATACAATAACGTGGTTGTGGAATCAGAAACTATATGGTGCACGTATTACACACACCATTGCTAATAAAATGTGTGTGAATGTTGAACGGTGGCAGGCTGGTTGAGTTCATTAACTCCAGGGGGTATTTCTTTCGCAGTGAATGCATGTCACTAACATCACAACCGAGCCAGTTTCCAGCTGCAGGATTCATACGGTTTGTTGAGAGGTGAGTTGCTCATTTACCGTGCTTGCCGTAGTAGTTGCCGTCCCCCGCCGTGGCCATGTTGCCGTGCCTTGCCCCCTCGTCCTCGCTGCTAGATGGGGGAGCGCAGCATTCCCGGGGCACACACCGTCCGGTCGCCGTCCAGTTGTCGCTCGCCCTGGATTAGCTCTGCTCGCCTGTGTTACTATATTTAGAACCGTCGCCGGTTGGGAGCCCCCGCCTGAGCCAGTCACAGTGAGCAGAGGAATGATGTCACATGTGTACATATTGCCGACACACCCGCTATAAAGAAGTATGTCCATTTTTTTAAAACTGCAAACGTTCTTAAAACTTTCCACATCACATCGTTTTTCTTTGTTGCTGGTGCTAAATCATTGTTTTTTACCAGCTCACAATTCACGCATTTTTTTCCCACCTTTCTGAGACTTGTAGAAGTTACCCCTTTGCGTGTAAGTTGTTAGTATTCCTTTGCAATATTTATGTTTACGTTCTCATCACATACCTGCACACCACAGTGTAATTATAAGTAGACACTTTTCCATCTAATCAAACAGGCAAACAAAGGAGCGCTGAACATAGGAGAGGCACTGACAGGCACCCAGGGAGGGTATGAGGGTTGCACGGGAGTTGGAATGGTGGTAAGAGCAATGGAAAATTGACTATTATTATTCATAGCAAGCACTGGCAATGCCAACAGTTTAGGCTTTAGTGTCGGCAAGGGAAAGGCACCTGCCAGGCAGAGCCGTAATAGAATTAACTGGCTATTGATGGTAGCAGGTGTAAACTGGAGCGAATAACTGGTCATCTAATACCCATGGCTGGCACATGCCTGATACATATTTACAAGCCAAAACTGTTGGCTTTGCCAATGCTTGTTTTAAGAGCACTTCAGTGAAGGGCACGCATATTGCTTATAAATCGAGTGGCCGAAGATAGAACTGGTTAAGACATTTTTATTACACCAGTATCCAGCTCCAATTATGTCATTCATTCTCAGAAGACTTCATTGAAAAAACACTGGCAGGCACTTCTAGTGCAAAGTTTGATAGTAAGGCTTGATTAAAGCAAACTAAAAGAGTTCACATGAGGAGGTGTTTTGGTTGGGGAGGGGCAGGAACTAGGTGCGAATGGCCATAGGGATTAGCATGATCAGTTTCTGATCACTCAGGCAGTGGTGTTCCTGGCAGGGTGATTGGGTGTGTGATTGACCACACCATCTATCTAGATGGTGGAGGAATTGTGTGGTGAGGCATACAGATGCTCACAAACAAGTGTGTTTAGCACAATAGCTGACAGGCCCAGGTGAATGTATTTTCAATGTATGTGCTTACCATTTGCCTGGCCACACAGGAAGTTGCCCTGGGTCTGCTGGATTGAACATGCACTCGGACATGACTTTTGTGAGCACAATAGCCGGCATGAGCACATGAATTTCCTTTGCATTCATTAGCAGACTTTGAGGGAAAGGGAAACGTCTTTTGGGTGTGCTGGAGACAAATTATTAATATTATTATTATTCTTATTATTATTCTTATTGTATTTATTGAGTGCAGAGCTAGCTTCGAGAAGCAAGGAGCGCTTTGCAGAGGTATACAACAATACAGATACACAAATTGTTTGCAGGTTCTTGCTAATGACTAAGGCAATGAATGGTATTCATGGCAGGGTGATTGGGTGCGTGATGCAGCACGACATGCCCCTTGCAAGAGAAGACATTTGTGATAGAACGGCTTGATTGCACACACACCGTTTAGTGCACACTTCAAGGAAGGGGGACGTGGTTGTGCTGGGAAATAATTGCGTGCAACGTCTTGCTGATCACTGTGGCGGTGGAATTGTTGTCAGGGTGGGTGGGTGGGGGTATGGTCCAGCGCACCACTTGCCTGGATGGACATGGAATGCAATAAAAGTGATAGAGATGACACGAGTGATTCTTCATGCGAAGTGAGTTACTAGCTTCAGAAAAATGGACGTCTATTCCTGGGTTTGTGCACCCCCGAATACATGCTTGAAAGTGTGTTTTTGAAACTGAAGCCGATCAGACTAGGTGGATGAGTGAATTGTTGGACAGATTGTGCAGACTTTGTTTCCCAATGCTGCTTCTCTGTCTTTAGTTCATTCTGTACATTTTGACTGTGTTTATTACCCGCTTTTAAACCTTGATGTGTCGCCAAGGGTTGTAGATAGATTAAACATGAATGGACGTTGCCTTGAGATACTGGGCATTCCAATATCTCAATGCCATAATGTGCTGCAGTGAAACCATCACAAGAAAAGTCAATCTGAAGGGGCAGCTGTTCTGCTTTGTGACACACACGGCATCTTGCTTCTCCCTTAAAATCTAAATATAGACCGCCCCCGAATGATGCAAAGTTATTATTTCCCTGTTTTCTGAAGGCATTGAGAGTACATTTGATGTGTGTAAAGCACACTAATATACGGAAGGCCTTCTCAACGCGTGTGTATTGTAGAAAAGACTAGACGCATTGATTTGCACATTACTCCTGCCAACATTCGATTAAGCAGCACTAATGGACTACAGCTTTTTATTTCAGACATCGACTGTTTGACTTGCAAGCTGACACTGCAAAGTATTCACGCCACCCAGGGGTGTGAGTAGTTTCCTCCTTGAATCATTGTGTCAGCCAGTGATCGAAGTCAGTGGGAACGGTCGGGAGCGGTGTTCCACTACTTTTATTCTTTTATGCTTTCTATTGCTCCACTTTATACAATCATATTCACCATTCTAAATAGAGGATTTGTCCATTACTGTCCCTGTGCAAGTGTAAAGTTGTAATTGGAGCCGTAGTTACTAGTCACTTAGACTATTGCAATGCCCCATCTGCAAAACCTTGTCAAATGTTGCACTGTGCTTCCGCCTACCCTCTTCCCTGCCGAAACCACAGTTCCACTAGGCTTTTCAGTACACTTCTACCACTGGTGTCAGCTTCAGGAATTTACACTTCCCCAGTCATATCAAATGTAACTGCCGCCTGATTATAGCACATATAGCAATGATCGTTCAACAGTTATGGGCTAACTGCAGATAGGTCTGGCTAGCAATGCCTACCCCTTTGCTGCTGCCTACAACCACAGAGAACGTCTGTTGCAACCTTTATGATTAAAGTAGCTTGGCTCCTCCTTTATTAGAAGTAAGCCAGAGGGTGTCACTAATGTTAATAGCTGCATGTTTGTGCATATTATCAGTCAATGTTCTTTTAAACGAAGCATGCAGCCTCAAAATGTCCATGAAGATGGAATTGTACAACCATTAAATAGGCTGTAAAGAGTGGCATATGATGTCACTTTCTGTGGAGTCATTAAGGGCCAAGTTATGCTACTTGTGCAATGATAATGGCTAAATGACACCAATTAGGGTAAGCTCTCAGACGAAAGTAATGTATTACCTTAAAATGAATTTATACTTTGCATTTCCCTAAATGTGAATTAATGTATTTTTAACGTTTGTTTATGTGTCTATATTTTATGAGTGCAGGTTCGATAAATATACATTTTGAACACACATTTATGATGAGGGTGATTTTCTTTTACTCTCTAAGGTATTTCAAGGCAGATTCATTAGTACAAAAAATCAACTTGTTAAATTGTCAACTGGTTAAATTGGGCTTTTATTGGGAAATGCGCCCTAGAGTTCAAAAGGACTCCACTGCGTATGGCCTATCACGAAACAATGTAAAATGCGCATTATATTAAGGGCCCAAAGGTCCAATTCAGAAGAGGTGTGATTGGCTGTGCTTCAATAGCAACTGTGGGATGTATTGACCCACCTTGCTATACTATGCGCCATCACTCTGCTATTTATGATGCAAGAAACAGCAACAACGGTGGCAAAACTCTTGTGCGCGACAAAACCTCCCAAACCACGTTTCCCAACACACAAAAAGATGGCTGCACAACCTGCCACCCATGGTGCATGTGTTGTGGAATAGAGCACACACTGCAGAAAATGTGCCAGTGGGCTCCATGACAAGCAAACAGAGTACAGAGGGAGAAGCAGCGCTTTGCAAATTAAACTCAAAAATGTGCCTGTAAATGACATTTATTTTGATGCAAAAACTCCAAAAAGGTCTGTACATAATAATGTTTCAACCCTCAAAATCTTGCTTGGCACTAAAATTCATTTAATCTAATGAAGCACTTTGAATGTACAAACTCCTAAAATGTGAAGAGGAAAATCATTTTCTCAGAAAAACTGGATTGCCTGTGAATGTCAGCCCCTGTCAAAATCTGTGTGCAGCACACTGGGCTGCCTGTGAATGACAGCCATCTCAGATGGGCTCTGCTGATGAAAGTTCAAACTTATCTAAACTAAAAGTCTGTCGGATTAGCAAACATAAAAGAATTGGTGCTAAAAGGAATACAGATCTTAGTATTTTTTTTTTATTACTTGTACATAATCACAGAAAAATGATTTTTACAAGAAGAAGAGACAAAAGAAAGGAAGTACAGTCTTGTACCCGAACCTCTTTACTTTTAAGACAATCCGAACTTATTCGAAAGTAAAAGTAAAAGGTACAGTAGACGGTTGGCCGCCATGTTATTTTAGATGTGGCAAGCCGAAGTAGGCCCAGAGATCGCGAACAAGTCGAGATGAAAACCTGCCAGTTGGGGCGGGTTGCTCGCTTGACCAATCCTTCAGCAAGGGTCTGTTATGGTAAATCAGCCACTGTCATAGAAACAGGTTCTGCAGCACCAATTTTACAAAATGCAGCTTCAAGTATTTTAGCCGTGGCTACAGACCATCGAGTTTTTTCCCCTGATATAAGACGGAACCACCAAGTTTCTTCTTCAATCAGGCCTGAGTCCGCCCATAGAGGTAGCAAAAACGCAGAGCGTTCTAAGCAAAGTGACGGGCAGCTTAGAAGTAAGTGGCGTACTGACTCAATAGAGTCAGGATTTTTACACAGTCTACATGTTTTGGAAGCAGAAAGGTTTCTTATCCCTAAAATATCTCTGGTGTGCAAAAGGTTCAGCCGGGCCCTTAAAAACGTGCTCCTTAATTTTTTGTTCGGAAATTTTGTACAATAGGCTAGCGGCGTTTTGAGCCTATTATATGTGCGAGGAAGGTGATTCAGTAGTTTGCATGATGCCGCTTGCTCAATAGTATTAATCCAGTCTTGATTCTTCAGCTTCCCATTTACGTTTTGAGGGTTCGTGATGAGATCGTCTGTTGTGCATGCTAGGTCTTGAAGTTTGGCCACTTGCTTTTCTGACCAGCTCAAGAGAGCAGAACAGTTCGATGATGCCAACTCTTGGCCGATTATCTCAAAAATAGGAAGATTATCTTTCAGGAGAGTCTTCCTAAATAACGCCAGAGCAGCCACACTGACGGTTGCACTCAAAGAGAGAAGCCCCAGTTCTCTTCTTAGTTGTTTTTGTTTCCACAGGTTTAAAGCTAAGAATGTAATTTATCTATGTCATTTGATACAACAAGTTTGGTTTCTGCTGGATTTTAAGTCAGGAAATTAAGAATAAATTAGCCTGGCTGGGCCTGCAAAAAGTGGAAAAACAGGTTTCCCCCAAGGGGAGGGAAATCCTCTCAGCAGAAACTCACTGACATATGATAATTGTGGGCTAGGCCAGGCTTTTCTCTACAACCAAGGAATGAACAATGGCAGATCCTCCAGGCCAGGAAATGGATGTGTGAAAAGGTTGTAAACTGCTCCTTGAAGGAATTCCACAAAGTTGGGGGCTACTCCTTGAGCTCCAGGGAGAGACAAAAGGCGGACCATTTGCTGGTAAGAATAAAGAATGAACAATTTTTAGAGACTCATAACTTGTTATCCAAAGTGGTGAAAAATATAAAAAGGACAGATTTGTTAGTCTAATTTTTGGCTTTAGGTTTCAAGAGGCGGTGAAACTGTGTAACATATTCTGGACAGGAATGAAATGTCCGAAAATGTAACCACAAACGGGTAGTTGCACACAGCCTCTGACTATTAATGCGTTTAGGGTCAGTGTGGTTCACAGGGTTTGCTGCGGTAGTGGGGCGTGGAAGGGGAATTTCTTAGTACCCCTTCCTAAAAAAATAGACTAAGAAAGGCGGAGTGCCTCACTATCTGCGTTCCCAACCAGTGTTCATACACAAGGATTATATAAGGGTAGGTAAATGAATCCACAAGTTTCCCTTAGAAAATAAAAGTAGCTGACAACACCAATGTACTTATAGTTCCATAGATTTAATCAACACAAAAAGCGCCACGCCAACACGTGTTCCAGCCCTCTCTGGGCCGTCCTCAGGGTGTAAACAAATATGTTACATCAAGTCATGAGCTTTCTCTTGAATGCGTGAAGTAATTGGTTTTGTCTAGGTATCTCGTGTAATATCATTTGTCATTCTTGTGTGCAGTTAGCCGCTTGAATGCGTGTGTGCCTGGTGATTCTGGAGAGGAATGGGAATATATGTGGTTTTATGTGGACTGTATTAATGCTAGAATTGTTAAACTTTACACACACATCCCTATGGCAAACATACATATTTGTGGAAATTTTCAGAAAGTTTGGAAAATGTGTTCATGGCGAAATGGACAAAATTCAGCAGAAAGGTGAAACAAGGTCTCAAAGCTGCAGGACTTTGATGAACAGATACTATATAAAATATTGAATCTTTGTGTGTGATTTTTGTAGAGGTTACCAATGTATAAATAGGTATTTAAGACAAAATTCGATTTTGATACTTGTGGCTAGGGGAAGTTTCTAAGAACTGTAAAAACCAAACCTAAATATGACATCATCTGTCCTTTATCCAATCACTCAGATGCAAGGCAGAGATGAGGCCCTGATCCAATCCCAGTAAATAGGGTCAAGCTTAGTTAAACCGGCTATACACCCATTTTTGTGATGTAATTTGAAAGGATAAACAGAGACAGCTGACAACACATAGGGAACTCACTCACTCTTCTGATTCCAGCGAAGCTCTTTGTTCCAGCATTTAACATCCAGCCTTTAACATCCTTCCAGATCCAGATGCCAAGAATTAGGCCAAGCAGTAGCTAAACCATTTTCAGCAAGGCCTCAATCCTCAAACTTATTCTCACAACCCAGTGTAGCGCTGCGGTGTGAGAAAGCATCCTGAACTAGCATCCTGAAACTATCTGGCTTGCTACCATAAGGCTTGCCTGATGAACTCAGTATCCCGCTGATTTGAATACCCAGAAACAAGAAGGGAAGATCCTGTGCAGCTCCAGTGACCGGCCTAGCTGATCCAGTCCCGTGCCTGATGTGCTGTCCTTCTTTGATAGACCCAATCTATTTACCAGAACTGTGACTGTCCAAAAATCTTAAATCACAGTGGATTGCGAGTATTAATAGGATGCTAGAGAACTATTGTATAACTTGCTTATCTTGTTCCACTCTAATCTCTGAACTATCCCTATTTTCATAACCAGTAACAGTGTCAAAATCCTTATTGTTATCTTATTCTGTCTAGTTACTAAAGCGCCATTTTCATAGTCATCTTTATTTGTGTAACTCTGATCCATAAAGCCCACTTTGAGTCTTTGGACTGGTGCCGCCGGGGAAGGTGATGGGGATCTGTTACTGAAGTCGTGAATCAGTCTCAGAGCTTACTTTGTCCCGACTTGTTTGCCTAGCCCAAATCCTCTAGCCTTGAGTAAAAGCATAAGCCATATTTTCTGATACTAAACTGAAGTCCTGGCTCCAATTTGTGTCTTTATTTTTTTTTTTTGAAAAACACCTCTCACTAAAACCTCCATAACTCCCTCAGTTTTTGAGATAGAAGCAAAATCTGAACTCCCACTTGTACCTAATATCCTTAGCTATCTCTACAACCCATGTGCTAAACATTGTAAATTGTGATTGACCTGTTATATATAAAAAACCGCATAAGTAAAAGTTTGCCGCAAATTTCCCTGTTGAAACAGTTTACACATGTGAATTACCTTTAAATAATTTCCCACTTGGCCTTTGAGATTTCAAATGTTTTCTTTTGATTAAATCATCACTTGTGTTTGCTTGCATCTGTTCAAAGCGGCTCCCGTAGAAATGTATAATAATTTAAGCATTTTTGACCACATTTCGTGTTTTTGCTCAGCCAATTTCAAAGCCATACTGACAGATGAAAAGTCAATTACGTTTTCTCTTGTGTTTAAAGGGGGAACGTGGGAGTGATATTCTGTTTGATCTGTCTTATTCCTGAGTACCTGCTCTCTCCTCACATAAATTGCCTATTGGTGGGTTGAGGTGTGTTGCAGGGGGAACCTCCAATCATAGTGCTATCTGTTCCAAAGCAAACAAAAAGTATTTGTTTCTTTGCTGCATTCTTTTTGTGCTCATTACTTGATTTCTAGTGCATTAAAGATATTATTCAGTGTTCTGTCACCCCATTGGTGATTGTTGTTACAATGTGATTGTGATTTAAATTCTAAATAATTAAATAGATATTTACCTTTGCAAACTAGCCTGATTCCTGGTTCAGTGTGACCCGGGGGGTCTCAGGAGAAGGGTGTTATATGAATGATATATCATTCAGAATATTGAACTTCTAGATAGAAATAAATAAAGGTTTCATTTGCTCACTACATGCTGGGCGAGACTTGGGTGTTTGCCAGATTGAAATCACTTACAGCTTGGGGGCTAGTGTCCGGGAGCCTGAATTCAACTTACCAATCATGGCAGTCTAGCACAGCGTGCTGGCCAGTCGGGTACATGCACCTTGTTGGGTTGCCATACTGTGCTACACTGTACAAGCACCCCTCAAAAGAACTACTCAAAATAATTGGGCCTGTTTGTAAAAGTAAATTAACCCTGAGATAAGTCAGAAGGAAATTAATATTTCCGGAATGGCGACCCCAGTGGAAATTAATATTGCTAGGGAACACTTCCTGCACAAATTGTTTGTCAGGGGTGAATGGCCAGAACAGGACGAACAGGTATGGCAGCAGGAGATAAAACAACAGGTCACTGCAATTGACCTTGATAGCTGACAGGACAAAGGTCCATTACATCAAGCACTTAGCAAACTATACATGGCCCCAAAAATAAAAGAGGAGCAGTGCAAAATTGCCAAAATAGCGGCCTACCTGTACCTCCACATAGGAATTATACAGGAAAAGCATGCAGACCATATAGATTTGACAAAGAGGCAAGGGGAAGCACTGCAGAAAATCCAGACTAATCTGGACTCTGCAGAGCAAAGGCTCCAGGATAGCCAAGAATCCGAAACAGAGGCTAGGCGGTATATCACCAAACTCCAAGAAGATCTGGCTCTCTTACAGCAAGAGAATGCAGAACAAAATACTCAAGTACAGACACTGCAAAAAGAATGTCAGGAAAGGCTTGACTCTTTACAACAGAGTCAACAAAAGCTGGTGCACCAATTAAACTATAATAGGGTCTGCGCAGATAGTCACATTACAGAACCACATATAATTCTTGAAAGAGGAAAGTAATAAATTAATTATCAAAGACATCCACTCCCAAGAGGAATTTGTTGAGGAGCGACAGAAATCTAGTGCATTTAAAAAACAGATGGAGGACCTGGCTGCACAGAGGGGCACTCTAACTCAAGAGAGAGACGCCTTAGGCCAGGAAGTCAGTCAATTAAAAACTAAGTTGGAGGAAAGAAAGCTGGCCCTTCAGGAAGTTAGTGAAATGAAAACTGATTACGAAAAGGTACTAGAGCACACCAGGCAGGTGGAGGATGCTCTGGCAAAGAACAATCAGGCCAATAAGGATGAAACTCAAGAGGTGAGTCTCCTGCAACAGAAATTGGCACAGTATTCCCAATCCATACAGGAAGCACAGAGAGACAATGAAGCTCTCTGTGAAAAGAATGACAAGCTCCACAAACAGATAGCCATCCAAGAGCAAATCATTGAGAGCAGTAAGGTCTTAATAGAGGAGCAAAAGGGTCGGATTTTGGCATGTCATCAGGGAATAGGGGCTGAAAGAGATGAGGTAAAATGGGGAAGAGAAACCCCTGAGCATAACCTCAGGACCCCTGTCATCAGACACTTTAATCCCTTCAGTCCCATGGACTCTGCCACCCTCATGTCCACTGGCTCATATGAACCAAGGGCCACAGGGATGGTAGACTTCAGCACAATGGGAAATATGGGACTGGCAGATCAGCGCCTCCCAGAAATGGATGGGCGGGCATCTATGTACAGATTCCCAAATATTAGGGCCAGCCTCTCTGATCAGGAAGACTCCAGTGAGGGGAGAATCAGAGAACTGGATCCTCAAAAATATCAACTATTTTCAGTCTGTCAGTATGTCAAATTTGGTGAAACTAGGCCCACCAAGAGCATCTTAAAAACCTCTTCCCAGTTAAGGCAGTGGGTCCCGGGGGGTACTCAGCCAATCCTGGGAGCAAGGGAGAGTCAGAAGACTCTTCTGAGTGCCACAGGTCACAAGATACTAGGTCCCCACATTCTGCAAGCCAATCCCAAGCTCGTAGAATCAGGGAGAGCCTAGAGGATCAGATAGCCACCTCCTGTAGCAGTGCCTCTGAGTCAGAGGATGAGTGGACAAGGGTGACCAAAACTAAAAAGGCCAACAAAATTAAGAGGGCCCTACTGAAAGATTCTGTGAAGCAAATCAAGTCCATTAGGAGCGTCATAACGCCCTATCATAAAAATGCCAAATATTCAGTTTGGGAGCACTTTGAGTTGTATGAGCAAATGATGGATACTTTCCACCTGAAGGATAGCCAAAGTTGCATTCGATATGTCAAGTGGACATTTTCCCCTGAATATTCCAGCTTCTTTGCGGGGCTGGAGGATCAGACCACTCAAGATGGTCCACCTATAGGGCGGTCATCTTAAAGCATTTCTCAATACATAGAAACCCTCAAGAGGCCTACAAGGCAGCCTACAATCTGCAATGTGGGGAAGACCAGGCCCCACAAGAATTCGTACAAGAGTTGAAACGTGCCTTTGCGCAGACCACCAGGAGGGTGTGCACAGACAGTAGGGAGTTCATCAATACCTTCTTTCATGCACTCCCGAAAATACATTATGGCCCAGCTGGTGAAGGGCTTTCATGAGAAGAGATCACTAGACTGGGTCATTGAACAAGCAACTCGCATTTATGAAGTGCAGAAACCGGTAGAAAATAAAAGTGTCAATAAAAGCACCAAACCAACCAACACCCCTGCTGCTGCTAAGGTGGCAGAGGTGAAGGTTGCCCCCATTTTAGATCTGGAGATGGGGGGGCCTAAAAACATTCCTGTGCAAAATCCTCCTAACCAAAGACCCAGAAGGCCCTCCCAAACAGGTAGTCAGGGAGGTAACCCCACAAATGGGACCCTTAACTCCCCTGACTATATCAACCCCCGTTACAAGGGCAGAAGACCCATCCTGGGCTATGTGTGGACTCCCCCACCCCAAGGGGGGGATCCAACCAGGCAGCTGCCAACCCAGGAAACTTCCCTCCTAACTTTTCCCAGGAGGGCAGTAATCCCCCAACTGCTGGGTTGTGCTTCTTTCCCCGGGTACCTGCCAAACATCAACCCCCAAAACAACCCTTCTTTCTTTCCCCACTTTCCTGAGCCCAGACAGCCCAATCCGGGAGAGGGGAGGCCAAGGGTGGAGGGGTACCAGAATTATCCCAACCAAGGGTATTATGGGAGGATGGACAGTTTGCCTTCCTGTGATCAACCTAGGATGGACCAGAGAACACCATAACAGCCAGAGCGGGTATCCCAACTGGAGCGCCAGGTCCAGAACTTGGCACAGGATCTGGGTCGCATGTTGAGGGCTAAGCAGAACCCTCAGATGAACATGGCAGCCCAGAACCCCTCAAATCAAGGGTCTGGTACTCCAGAGCAATGACGGGGCGAGAACCCCGACAACCCACCAGTTCCCAGGGAGGAGGCACAGGAGGAAGGGGGGTGTAAAGCCTTAGAGGAAGCTTCCTTCCCCACTTCGGAAAAGCCCCTGGAAACCCAGGAACCAAAACCAAAATCTCCTGTCCCCGAAAGTTTGCAACCTAAGAAACAGAAGGCGGGTACGAGAAATAAAGGGCTTAAAACTACCCATTTTGTGGAGGAGGTTTGAAGGAGAGGGGTCCTCAGAAGATTCTGGGAAATGGATCTTCTCCTTCAGGGATGGGGGAACTCCTCCCAAAAAAAAATGGGTACCAGAGATCCTGATCAAGACTGGGTAGATGTGGGGACCGAGTTAAAACTGCACATCATTGAACCCCAAAATGACCAGCAAGAAAATCACCTGGCCTGAACCAATGCTGGTGACTGCCTCCAAAAAGGGGGGGTAGCCAGAATCAGAACCAGGGGAGCCCAAAACTCCCCCCATATCCAACTGTCACCTTTTTTCTTATAGGTTCACAAGATCCCAAACAAAATCCTGCCCAAATGACCCCTCTGTCAGAATCAAAAGCAAAGAAATTAACCCACCAATTGGCCCAAAATGCACATTATCTTTGCCCCCTTGAGGAAAAGGAGGGAAGATTTTATGCCGTGGTCCAAATACAGGGACAATGTACATTTTTGGCATTGGTAGACACTGGATCCCAAGCCCCCCTTCTGTCAAAAAGGGCCTTTGATCAGCTGAATTCGGGGAGGGGGGAGAAATACCAAATCCCTCTCACCCCTCTTCCTGGACAACTTCAGAACTTTGATGGGAAAGAAATTCCTGTCAAGGGGACTGCGGATTTTGACATTAAAATTGGCCGACACAAGGTGAAGCACCCGGTCATAGTTGTGACTCCAGAGGGCACACCATGTTTACTAGGGAATGACATCCTGCAGAGATTGTCCCCCTTAATAGATTGTGTAAACAAGGTCCTCTGGACCGAGACTAACCGACCAATAAAATTAAAACATAGTGTCAACCTGTCGAAATAGAAAGTATATCGTGCCCCCTATTGTAATAAATATATTAATATTGGCCTATGCCAAGCTGCTCGAAAGTCGCTTGCGAAAGAAAGCTGTGTTGCAAGGTCCTGACCTTAAATCCATGTACGCCGCCATTTTAGGTCAAACCGCCATTTTAGGATTCATTGTGTAAAACCTGTAAGCTAAAATGGTGGACGATGTCATTCCAGAATACAACATGGCCGTCTTGACCTCTGTACATAGCTAATGTGTAATTTGCCTGCAGGCCACTTGTTGAGGTCGTGAACTGAGACCTTGTCCATCGTTGACCTATGTGTAGAAGGATTACTCGTGCAATGAAACTAATCCACGAGCATATGTTGAGACAATGTATTCAAATACTGAACAAAGAACATCTATTTAACTACATTGTATTAATGTTTAAGAAGGCCTGCATGGAAAACTTTAGAATACACAGTTATTGCATACGCTTGTTGATACATGTATTAAAGGCAAACCAGTTATATGCGGTTATTTGAGACTTGGCACGAACCCTAGATCTGTGATGTATTAAATATTAACCCGAAGTGGGGCTGGACATCGCGCCCACCAAATGTATAAAAAGCGAATGCATTCTAATGTACAACGTCTCTCACTGAACACACTGAACCACGCTGGAGTTCGTTGTGTTGTACTGAGGGCCGATAGCTATCTGATTTTGCTCTGTTTTTGTAACTGGAGTCAGTATAAAATAAAGTACTTTGTATGTTCCTTTGTAACCCGTGTTCGGTGTATTTCCTTTTGGGGTATTTAGCCTCGATATTTTATTTCTGTTTTCACAAACCATGTTAGTTTAAATGGCACATGCCACATGGTTTAACAAAAATCTGACCGAATTGAATTCCATTTTCAAAATCACCAAAGCCCCGACGTGAAAGTAAGGACAACAAACTGGTGATGGGAAGTCCTCTATATTTCTGAAAATCAACCTTCCTTCCAGTCTCAAGTGGTATTCCACATTGGAAGGGAATACTCTGAAATTGTATACAAATTCACAATCAGAAAATCCCACTTCTAAAGTCCAAAATGATAAGAAACCAGCTCAAAACTTGGCTGACATTCAGAAAATTGGAGAACAGTTGTTCATCCCTATTCAGTTAAATGATGGGAAGGACTCTGTTCTCGCCAGTGTGTGTGTGTGCAACGGTAACAGCTTCATCAGCGAAGCCATGTTCCAAAAACTCCCAAAAGATCCAGCCATTCCCACATTTAAATTGTTAGACAAATGGGAAATGGACCTAGCAGGTGTATGCTAAAAATTTCTATAGGCAACAAGAGCATAGTCCATAATTGTTGGGTCGTGCGAGATGTCCCTGCTGCATTTTATTTAGGCAGCGACATTGTCAATTGCTTTGCCATTAGTTTGGACCTAATAAACTTCAAAGCCTGGTCCCAATTAGCGGGTAATCCCATGGACTTTGATGACCCAGAGAAAGCATTTTGGTCAGCTCAACTGCTGCCATATGCAGTTGAAATTCAGATTGGAGAGGAAGTCACCGTCCCAGAATGGAGCTGATAATTCTCACTTAAAGTTAAAATTAAAAGAGGACAGAAACTGAAAAATCCTGATGCATATGTTCATCTCAGTGCCCATTTCCAACAGCAAGGGTTGGGGTTAAACCCAATACCACTAGTCAATACAGAACACAACACTATTCCAATAGATGTGGATAACAGCAACCTTAGGAGTATCACTCTGGGAGCAGGCACCATTATTGGAATGGCGGTTGATGATCGACATTTTTCCATAGATTTAGATAATTAACTGGTAGGACCAATCCCCAATGACTGTTTTGACAGTGAGCGTGACAATGACACAACACCAGACACAATCTTCACCCGGCATGGGGGGAATTTCCTGGTGTACTCTTCCTGCCCTTTTGGTAAGGGAGAGGTGACCTGTGACTCCAGGAGGGATGAGGTGATCTTTCAAGTCCACCAGGACTGCCTTTCCCACCTGAAGCCATCAGTCCAAGTCAATATTTTAACCAGGGACTTCTCCACCCAGATGGAGGAGGCCACTGAGATAGCCAAACTAGAAGTCGTTCCGGGCTTCAGGCATATGGTTGAAGAGAGAGTCAACATAGCTGATGCCTGTGAGACTCTGGAGCAGAAGCAAAAATTGAAACAAGTTTTCTTAGATTTTCAATATCTCTTTACGGTGGACTCATATGACTGTGGTCGCACCGAAATCCATACAACAACAATACCCACAGACACTGGCACGACTCCAGTGTTTGTGAAGCAATATCACTTGCCTCTCGCATCAATGGAGTCCCTTACTGAAATAATTAAGAACCTTGAGTCTCGTGGGATAATTCATCCAGTCCACAGCACCTTCAATAATCCGGTGCTGGGGATTTTGAAACCAAACGGCCAGTGGAGACTCTGTGCTGACCTAAGGGAGCTCAATAAACGGGTCTACACTTCCCGATGGCCTCTTCCCTACAATGACCAAGGGCTGGCCCAGATCCAGGGGTCAGAGGTATATACTGCCATTGACCTGACCAATGGGTACTGGACTGTACCTGTCAGTAGGGAGGACAATACAAGCTGGCCCTTACCTTCGGGGGCAGCAATACACTTGGTCCCGGACTCCCTTCAGATACATCAACTCCGGCAATTAATTTAATATCTTTCTGCATAAGGCCATGCCCGACTTGGGTGAAAGGGGTAACCTGGCCTATGTAGATGATGTTCTAATCAAAAGCTCAATTGTGGAGGAACACATAGTGGAGATCTGTTATGTTCTGACACAGTTGAGGGCTGCCGGAGCAAAACTCTCTTTCCAGAAGGCACAATGGTGCAGGACCTGTGTCAACTTCTTGGGGCATGAGATAACTCCTGAGGGTCTCTGTCCCCAGGAAAAGCAAGTAGAAGCACTCCAGAAACTAAAAGACCCCACAACTCTAGGGGAACTAAGGAGCCTCCTTGGACTGACAAATTACAGTAGAAAGTTCATTGAGGATTACGCAGAGATCACAAGAACCCTGATCCATCTGTTGAATGGGGGGGTCAAGTGGGAGTGGAGTCCAGAACAAGCCGAGGCAGTAAGACAACTCACCAGCGCCTTGCCTAGCTTACCCTGTCGAAAACAAGGAGTTCTTCTTGGAGACAGGCATGGTTCTCAAATACATGCTTGACTGCAGTATTATACCAAAAGCATGACAAGGTCAATAAAATAATCTCCTATGCGAGTAAGACTGTCCTTTGTAGAGGAAAAATTCAACGATCGTGAGAAGGCATTCCTGGCAACGGTGTGGGCATTGAAAAATTACCACCTGTTTATCCAGAGGGAACACACCATAGTGTAGACTCCACACCAGCCTCTGCAATATCTTCAAAGTGACAGAATCCAGCCCGGAAATGTGAGTATTTCCAGAATTACTCCTGGATTCTGTCAATTAAAGGCTTTCCTGTGGAGGTCAGATATGGCCAAAACAAGAAGAGTCCCCTTGCGCAAGGTCTGGCTGACTTGCATGATTGTGCCAGAGAAAACTGTCTCAAGGATGAAAGTCTTTAAATCAAGGACAACATGGAGGCATACTTTAATTCCCCACACAAAGTCTATGAAGAAGACCAGTGTGAGGGAATGCCCACTGTTTATGTGGATGGGTGTTCCTACCATGTTGACAACAACGGGGAAAAGGAACTTGTGGCCGGCGTGGGGAATGCATGGGTGAGTGATACCCCAGATCCCTCAGCTGGGTACAAAATCGGTCCCTGCATTAGTCAAGTGGCAGAGTTGATGGCTGTGCATCAAGCCATCCTCACTGCTGTCCAACACCAACTCCACAAACTAGTCATAATCACTGATTCAGATTATGTACGGAACGGATTCGTGGAGCACCTGGTTAATTGGAAAACCAGAGGCATGCTATGTGCTAACAATAAACCACTAAAAAATGGAAAATTAATACAGAATACTGATGATCTGGTCACCTTGAATGGGATGACCATCTACTGGAAAAAGATTAAGGGTCATTCTAAAGTAGAGGGATCACACAAAACTGGAAATGACTTAGCTGATCAGCTGGCCAAAACTGGAGCCATCCAAGGGGATCTACTTGAGATTCAGTCCCTGTTGGGGGAAATCCAGGTCACTGCTATCACTAGGTCCCAGACAAATGCTCACAATGAACTCTCAACTGCCCAATGGAGTAAGGAGATCCCAGATGCTGATTTGATTACGGCTCAAAAAGGGGATCCAATAACTGGTAAATTTTATCAATACATTGAGGACCCTGAGAACTTTCCCCTGATGGATATCGATTGCATTGGGAAAAATGACCTCAGAGTGTTGATGAAATGTCCAAAAATGTTCCGAATCCAAGACGGTTTGTTGGTGAGCAGATCCATATCTGGCCCTGACCAGTGGGTGGTCCCTACCTCATTCCGAAACCTGATGCTAAGTCACGCCCATGATGCGACCACAGCCGATCATCGGGGGTTTCATACAATATTAGAAATCTTGCGAGAGGTTGCATACTGGCCACACATGGGGCAGGACCTCAACCAGTACTTGAAGAGGTGTCTTGTGTGTGCAGAATTTTAGCCAACATCAGCCACACACTGTGCTCCCCTCCAAAAGAGGGGGGATGACAATGCCTTGGTTAGATTTGCAAGTCGATTTTATCAGGCCCATGATTCGCTCCTCTAGGGGGAACAAGTACATGTTGATCGTAACATGCTTGTTTACTAAATGGGTGGAATGTCTCCCGGCCCCAAATTGCAAGGCAGAAACAGCAGCTGCCCTGATGATCAATCACATCTTCTCGCATTTTGGACTAGCCCAAAGGATCAAGTCAGACCGAGGTAGCCACTTCACTAGCGAAGTGATGACAAAGATGTGGGAGATACGTGGGGTGAAAAGGAATCTACACATTGCCTACCAGGGTCCTCAAGTGGTGGAGTTGAGAGGTACAATAAAACTATTGTGAGCATATTAAAAAAGTTTGTGGCAGATTCTGGGCCAAGTTGGGACATTTCGATTACCCCTTGTCCTGATGGCCATCAGATCTACCCCTTCTTCTGCAACAAAAATGTCTTTGAGCTGATGACTGGACGAAGGATGGTGCTACCCCAGCATCTGCTCTACAGAGCCCAACAGCAGACCTTGATAAATGCCTCCACAACTCATGAGTATGTTGAGAATCTGAGAAAAACACCTTCAACATGCTTTTGCCTATGCTCAGCGGAATCTAGAAAGATCTGCAGACAGTCTGAATACCCACTATGACCTTAAGACAACTAAAAAGGAATATCAAGTAGGAGACCGGGTCTACTTGTACAATTTTCAAAGGAACCAAGCCAAAGAGCGCAAATTCCTCCCAACCTGGTGGGGTCCTTTTGAAATTGTGGACAGAATCTCACCAGTCGCCTGCAGAATCCGCATCCCCAAGGGCAGTTTGGCAGAGGGGGAAGACAAGTGGGTCCACATAAACCAGCTAAAGAGTTGCCACCCCAGGCATACTTTGCGGCAGATAGAAGGGCTTACCGGAAACCCAAAGGGGGAAATTCCGCACACGTAGAAAAATTACTAAATCTTCATTAATTACACCTAAGAAATGAGTAAAGGATCACTGAATAATAGATGGGGAATATTGCTAATTGTTAAGGAATGCATGTGTCTTTCCCACTGCTGCCATCCCCCAAAGATGTGTGGACACAGTACTGGGAACATTTCCATAACCATGCTATGTTCTGTTTTCTAGCATTTGAACTAAGAATCATCCCAAGAATCACCAAGGAGGACCACTTGGGGATTGAGAGGAAAAACCCAAGGAATCCGGAGTATCGTCCCATCCTAACCTGAACCAGTGAGGAGAGTGTGTCGCCCCAATCACTGATGGGAACTGAATTTCTCTGCATGGACACAAAAGAACTCCCCCTCGACTGGAGGTCAAAACAAAGTCGGTAGGGGGATTTGTGGGATGTATCGACCCACTTTGCTATACTATGCAGCATCACTCTGGTATTTATGGTGCAACAAACAGCAACAATGGCAGCAAAACTCTTGTGCACGCCAATACCTCGCAAACCACATTTCCCAACACACAAAAATATGGCTGCACAACCCGCCACCCATGGTGCATGTGGGGTGGAATAGAGCACACACTGCAGAAAAAATGCCAGTGGGCTCCATGACAAGCAAACATAGAGTATAGAGGGACAATCAGCGCTTGGCAAATGAAACTCAAAAATGTGCCTATAATTGACAATTATTTTGCTGTGAAAACTCCAAAAAGGCCTGTACATAATACTGTTTCAACACTCAAAATCTTGCTTGGCACTAAAATTCATTTAATCTAATGAAGCACTGTGAATGTACAAACTCCTAAAATGTGAAGAGCAAAACATTTTCTCAGAAAAACTGGATTGACTGTGAATGTCAGCCCCTGCCAAAATCTGTGTGCAGCACACTGGGCTACCTGTGAATGACAGCCCTGTCAGATGGGCTCTTCTGATGAAACTTCAAAGTTATCTAAACTAAAAGTATGTTGGATAAGCAAAGATAAAAGCATTGGTGCTAAAAGGAATACAGATCTCAGTTGTTTTTGATTCCACAGGTTTAAAGCTAAGAATGTAATTTATCTATGTCATTTGATGCAACAAGTTTGGTTTCTGCTGGATTTTAAATCAAGAAATTAAGAATACATTAGCCTGGCTGGGCCTGCAAGAAGTGGAAAAATAGGTTTCCCTCAAGAGGGAATCCTCTCAGCAGAAACTCACTGACATATGATAATTGTGGGTTAGGCCAGACATTTGACTACAACCAAGGAATGAACAATGGCAGATCCTCCAGGCCAGGAAATGGAGGTTTGAAAAGGTTGTAAACTGCTCCTTGAAGGAATTCCCCCAAGGTGGGGGATACTCCTTGAGCTCCAGGGAGAGAGAACAGGCAGACCATTTGCTGCTAAGAATAAATAATGAACAATTTTTAGAGACTCATAACTTGTTATCCCAAGTGGTAAAAAATATAAAAAGGACAGATTTGTTGGTCTAATTTTTGGCTTTATGTTTCAAGAGGCGGTGAAACTGTGTAACATATTCTGGACAGGAATGGCAATATATGTGGTTTTATGTGGACTATATTAATGCTAGAATTGTTAAACTTTACACACACACCCCTATGGTAAACATACATATTTGTGGAAATTTGCAGAAAGTTTGGAAAATGAGTTCATGGAGAAATGGACAACATTCTGCAGAAAGGTGAAACAAGGTCTCACAGCTGCAGGATTTCGATGAACAGATACTACATAAAATATGGAATCTTTGTGTGTGATTTTTGTAGAGTTTACCAATGTATAAATAAGTATTTAAGACAAAATTCAATGTTGATACTAGTGGCAAGGGGATGTTTCTAAGGACTGCAAAAACCAAAGCATAAATATGACATCATCCGTCCTTGATCCAATCACTCAGATGCAAGGCGGAGATGAGGCCCTGATCCAATCCCAGTTCACAGGGGCGAGCTTAGTTAGGCCCATACACCCATTTTTGTGATGTCATTTGAAAGGATGAATAGAGACAGCTGACAACACATAGGAACTCACTCACTCTTCTGATTCCAGCGAAGCACTTTGTTCCAGCATTCAACATCCAGTCTTTAACATCCTTCCAGATCCAAATGCCAAGAATCAGACCAAGCAGTAGCTGAACCATTTTCAGCAAGGCCTCAATCCTCAAATCTATTCTCACAACCCAGTGTAGCATTGTGGTGTGAGAAAGCATCCTGAAACAGCATCCTGAAACTATCTGACTTGCTAGCATAAGGCTTGCCTGATGAACTCGCTATCCCGCTGATTTGAATATCCAGAAACAAGAAGGGCAGATCCTGTGCAGCTTCGGTGACCAGCCTAGCTGATCCAGTCCCGCGCCTCATGTGCTGTCCTTCTTTGATAGACCCAATCCATTGACCTGAACCGTGACTGCCCAAAAATCTTAAATCCCAGTGGATTGTGAGCATTAATAGGATGCTAGAGAACTATTGTATACCTTGCTTATCTTGTTCCACTCTAGTCTCTGAACTAGCCCTACTTTCATATCCAGTAACAGTGTCAAAATCCTTAGTGTTATCTTATTCTGTCTAGTTGCTAAAGCGCCATTTTCATAGTCATCTTTATTTGTGTAACTCTAATCCATGAAGTCCACTTTGAGTCTTTGGGCTGGTGCCGAAGGGGAAGGTGATGGGATCTGTTACTGAATTCATGAATCAGTCTCCGAGCTTACTTTATCCTGACTTGGTTGCCTAGCCCATGCTCTAATCTTGAGTAAAAGCATAAGCCATATTTTCTGATTCTAAACTGAAGTCCTTGATCAAATTTGTGTCTTTATTTTTGAAAAACAGCCGTTATATCAAAAACCGCATAAGTAAAAGTTTGCCACGAATTTTCCTGTTCAAAAAGTTTACACATGTGAATTGCCTTTAAATAATTTCCCACTTGGCCTTTGAGATTTCAAATGTTTTATTTTGATTAAATCATTGCTTGTGTTTGTCTGCATCTGTTCAAAGCGGCTCCCGTAGAAATGTATAATAATTTAAGCATTTTTGACCACATTTCGTGTTTTTGCTCAGCCAATTTCAAAGCCATACTGACAGTTGAAAAGTCAATTCCGTTTTCTCTTGTGTTTAAAGGGGGAAGGTGAGAGTGATATTCTGTTTGATCTGTCTTATTCCTGAGTACCTGCTCTCTTCTCGCATCTACTTAAATTGCCTATTGGTGGGTTGAGGTGTGTTGCAGGGTGAACCTCTAACCATAGTGCTATCTGTCCTGAAATTCATATGGTTACATTAATCTCTCATAGTAGGGGGGCTGCGGGTAGCCCTCAGCCTCGATCCATATGCAAGGAAATAATTTTGCCTGTTATAAACCCAAAAGTATTCTTTTCTTTGCTGCATTCTTTTTGTGCTCATTACTTGATTCATAGTGCATTAACTATATTATTCAGTGTTCTGTCACCCCATTGGTGATTGTTGTTACCTATTAAAATATATTGTGATTTAAATTCTAAATAATTAAATAAATATCTACCTTTGCAACTAGCCTGATTCCTGGTTCAGTGTGACCGGGGGGGGGGGGCGGGGTCTCAGGAGAAGGGTGTGATATGAGTGGTATATCATTCAGAATATTGAACTTATAGATAAAAATAAATAAGGGTTTAATTTGCGCACTACATGCTGGGCGAGACTTAGGTGTGTGCCAGATTGAAATCACCTACACAACACACCTAAAGATGCATTACTTTGAGCATAAACCCTTAGTTCGTTATCCTTTGCTTGTCCACCGCTTGTGAGGCAGCACTCCCCACAGATAAGGGAATAATTGACACATATTCATGCAGGTGTTAATTAGGCTTAAGTACACGAAAAACGGGTTAGTGACACCCATTAGTACAGCACATAGAAGTCAGAGGCATCCAGTATGCTGTATAAAATTGAGATATTATTGATTATGCCCCAAAAAGTTATAATTCATGAATTAGTAAATTAATAAGAAGGTTCCTTATCAAACAACTCATAACAAGCAACCAGTCAACATAGCATTAGGAAAACCAATGGTGTTTTTAACATTTCCTGAAATTCATATGGTTACATTAATCTCTCATAGTAGGGGGGCTGCGGGTAGCCCTCAGCCTCGATCCATATGCAAGGAAATAATTTTGCCTGTTATGATGAATCCTACAGACTCCTCACTAATACCCTGCCTAAAGTATCTTCCCTATCTGCCAGAGAAAGGCAGACACTTTCTGATCCTGACCCTGGGTGTGGTGTTCTGTGGGAGGATCACCTGGGAGGAGAAAAGGCACAAGGGAATGAGAGAACTCTGTGAGATGAGACAGAGTATTTGTCCTCATCTGGGGAGGCTGGCTCTGCAAAGCCAAAGTATGTAACGGCTTGTTGTAAAAACCATCATGCTGTTGCACAATATACACATGTTAATTGGGGTGAACACAATCACAGACTCCTAGGCATTGGGAGAATTAAAAATCCTTACACAATTCTGGTGACTTCTAAAACTAAAGACCCCCCCTAAAGCCCAAAGGTTCAGTGAAAGGAACTCTATGAATAATAACGGCATAACAGATTTGCCTTTCCCTTTTAATCAGGTCTGGTGACTAATCCTTATGATGATCCTTTAAAGAATGTTGTAAAGAATAGATTTGGGTTCAAAAGTGAAAATCACACAAAAAACCTAACTTTGTAATTAGGGAATTCAAGTCCCATAATTCCCGAAGTGCTGGGACGAGGAAGAGGGTGAAAAAGGTAAAATGTTGCAGCTGTGGTCAGATCAGATTGTTGATGCAAATGACCCACACCTGAGGGAGATAGAGAGGCTTAAAAGACCCCTCAGGTGCAGGCCATCGAAGGAGAGAAGAGCAGAGGCAGTAAGAAGCAGAAGCAGCGTTGTGCTTGCAGGCATCCCAGCCAGAAGCTGTAGGAGAGAGAAGTCGCCAGGACCATTGCATGGCAGATATCAGCTGCCGTTCCTCAGAGGGTCTGACCCTCTGATTCCCGAAGTGCAGAGGATGCGCAGAGGGAAGCGAAGACAAGAGAAGCTTTCCTTGCCGGGAGGCTATCTCAGGTGGCTGGCGTGCACCCGAGGACCTCAAGACTGTCTCTGGTGACTGCTGTGCATCAAAGGGCCTCAGGTGCGAAGGTGGCATGGGCGGCAGCGGAGTAAAGGCAGACGTTTGCCTGGTTGCGAGGAGCCACAGACACAAACGTCCTGCAGGCAGTGAGAGGAATGGAAACGCATGTCTTACCCAGTGAGTTCACATGCTGACAGTGACCCCAGAGCACTCCTACCCAGGTCACGTGTGCAAGGTAGGCGTTCAGCGAGTGAGGAACACTCCCAAATGAGTGAACATTGTTCAGAAAGCACTTTCTCGAACTGTTAGAAAGCAGCAGAAGCAGCACTCGAGTATGAGTATGAGTGAAGGAGGTTACCAAGGTGATCTTAAATACCGAACTAGTGAAAAGCAGCAAAAACAAAATGTAACAAAGCCAAATGACTGTCACCTTAAAAATGTGAGTCTGTTAGATACCCAGCAACCCAAGGGGGCGACATTCTTAACACATGCAAATACAATGTTGCAGGAGTGGTCAGATTGTTAATGCAAGAGAGACTAAAACCAAGGTAATTACAATCTAGAAATTATTGTCAGCAACAGAAGGGGGCTACTGAAAGGTTCATAAACTGTGAAACATTTTGCCCATACATAGGGTAAAAGCTAGAATAAACTCACATTTCCAAATCCAAGGGAGGAGCAGGAAAAGACCCTATGCCTGTCCGACTTTGCTTAGTTATTTAGTGGGGAAACAAGAGTGGTAAAAAGGCTGCCCTTCTGGAAAAAAAAGATGCAGAAGCTTCTACGTCCTAAATGTTACATATCAATGCAACCACTAAAAGTGTGTATGTTGTAGAAGTGTTCCGCTTGACTCTGAGTTACCAAGAAACATGAGTACTTCCTCCTGAGGTATATCAGTGGGTAGACTGTTCTAAGGCACCTTCGATGGGGCAGGACTCTGTTAATAATCCCTGCAAGTAAATATTTGCAATTTATTAGGTGTCTCTACTACTCATATCACTAAAAAGATCAATGTCTGTATGCTTGTACTGCCTAACATGGTCACTTCTCAAACTGACCTTATCGATACCCCCGGCTTTGTGGCTGCAAGGTCACTGAGGTTTAGCTCGCAACCGTGAGTATCAAGTCTGTTTCTTCAGCCTGGCTCAACTCAGTAGAATCTACAATGTAAAGTTATCAAAAACCCTATTTAGACCGCATGTATCATAACCATCACTACCTATAGAGCCACTAAAGGACCTCTGCAGAACATACCTAAAGATTGAAAGCATGTGTGCCTCCAAAGTCACTGATAGGCAGACAGCAGAGGGTTGCCACGTTGACCTATAGAGGGAAGAGACAGAGCACCTCCTTAATAGCAAAGTGACTCACACCTAGCCCACTATGTAAAGTCCTAACCTACATGTTCAATAATTGTATGGAGCTTACCTCGTGGGTTCATGCGACTCGGTTATGTGACGAATCGCTCAAGCCTCAATGCTTCGTTTTTAAATCATGACATAGCGAATTCCTTTAATGCTGCATGTAAAAATAAGGCATCATACTTGGCTTCCTCAGCACCTTCCAATTCCCACTGCTCACTTCTTTCTGCCAAGTTCTCCCCACCATCCAGGTAAAGCATAAGGTTAACATTCTCACAATGTAGTGCTGATGGCACAGAGAATTTCCTAGAATTTCGGTGCTGGAGTGCCCTTGTGGGTGGGACAAATACTGGGATGCAAATGGATATTTCTCCTCTGTGAATGATGCAGTGAGCTAAAACGTGGTTGTAGAGCCTCCTGGGTGGAAGAAATTCCATAGAACAGGGGGTTTGGCCCATATTGGTTCTCAGCACAGGGGCTCCCACACTCCTTTGTAGTTTAGGACATTGACCTCACACTTCCCTGCATTTCATTTTTTTTAAACTCTTTTTTATTAGATTTCCCTTAGTCCATTAAATCTTTACAGCAATAACAGTAACTTTACATAACAATACACTTCAATTAGAATAGGAAGAAATCATGCAATGTTACATTTTAACATTGCGTCTACTCCCAATACTCCTTCCCTGCTAGAGAGAATCCCTTTGATTTCCCCCATTCCCCAATATTCCTGTTTCCTCCTGCCCCTCCCCCAACAGTTTCCCTAGTAGAAACAAACAATCAAAATTACAACATCAATCTCCTAAAATGCAGTACTCGGTTCCTTATCACCCCCCTTTTAGTTGTCTCTTCTGTTTTTATCCCCCTCACTCAAATGTTTTTCCTCAATGCCAGCCAGTCAGATCCTAGTGCTTTTGGTTGTTCCTGCAATAAGTCCGTAATAGTTGCCATATGGAAAATCTCCTGTTCTTTTCCTACTCACTCTTTATACGTATGCAGCTGGGGCCTCTTCTGGTGTATGGGAAGGCACGCTCTTGCAGTTCCTAGACATGCGTGACAGGGCATTGAGATATTCTCCCACCTTTTCCATTCCAAACAATACAAGTAGCAGCACCAGAGGGCTTTCCCACCTATCTACATCTTTAGCCAATCCCAGGACTTCTTTTCAATATGATTGTACTTTAGAGAAACTCCATCAAATGGGCCAGTAGCTCCCCCTCTCTCCACAGCCCCTCCAGAAATGAGGGTTCACCCCGTGTACGTTTAATCTAGCTTCTGTGGGGCATATTTCCATCTAGTCAGTAACCTGTAATTATACATTTTGTACGGCATGGATAGTGAAGCCTTCCACATTTCCCTGCGTATTTTCCCCCAGCTCTATTCACCAATTTCTCTCATATGTTTTTCTCCCATTTAATTTTTGGGGTACTCCTCATTTTTTATTCAGCCGCCATATGTGCTAATTACATTTAGGACACCGGGCCCTTCATTACCGCCTGTTTGTCTAACACTGATTCAAATTTAGTGAGTGCCCTGTCCAAATACACCATTCATTTGAGGTATGTCAGCACAACATTCAGCTGCAAATACATGAAGGGGGACACGGGGTATTTCCCAACACTTCCTGGAGGTGTTCCATACTTACGAACCTCGCCTATTTCCACAGTTGGTGTTTGGTGAGGGGTGTGATGAATTCTATAGATCCCACACTGAAACCCTACCTAAAGTATCCTCCCGGGTGGCTAAGGAAAGGCAGACTCTTCCTAATCCTGACCGTGGTGGTGGAATTCTGTGGGAGGACCATCTGGGAGGAGGAAAGGGTCAGGAAAGTGAGGGATACCTATGGGATGAGACACAGTATTTAACCTCTTTTCCAGAGGACATCCAACCACTACCACAGTATGTAATGGCTTGTTGTCATCATAATTATATTGTCCCCCCGTTAATCCCCAGAAATATAATAAGTGAAGTTTTAAAAGTAAAGAACGATGTTCCTCTTGTCAAACTGCCTTATGATTGGCACTGGTAATAGCACATAAAATTCCTAATATAACGTGAGTGTACTAGTCATCGTTGTCATATGAATGTCATTGCAGTTGCATGTATGTATGTTCAAACAGCGGTTTGCTGAGCTCCCAATCTAAAGCATATTGCATTCCATTACATATTGCATTGTATGAATTGCATATGCACATGTTATGTTTGTACTTGCTTGTGCATTGGTGTGAAGGCCTCCAGTGTACCTTTTGAGCTTCTGAAATCTTCTGCCTCTGCCTCTGCCCACTTAAAGATACATTTCCTTTCAACTTCTACTGTAACAACAAAGTTTTTGGGCAGACACTCTAAAATAAAGCTCTCTGCCGGGTTGTTTGAATTAAGTCTCCAGGCCGATTATACTTTGCACAAACCTTTTTGGGGGTTCCCCCCCCCGACCCCCCTTTTATATATTTTTTTTTAACCAAACAAAACAAACAAAAATATAATAAATGTAAAAAAAATTTCGACAATTTTTTTTCGACCATTTGGTTTCGACCAAATGGTCATTCGATCTTTTTATTTCGACCAAATGAGTGGACACCTGCATGAATATAGAATAAATCCGTTAACAAGGAAATTTCACTTTTAAGGTGCCAAACTGTCAATATTTGATTTAGTCTATCAGACCATGCTAATGCCTGCTTACACTTTGTTACCCACCAACATTCCCCTTTTTAGATAGTCTGTTCTTGACTAGTTGAAACTTAGATATCAGGCTTGATTCACTTTGATGAACCTGATGGTGTCATCACTTTTGCCCAGCAGTGGCTTTTCCCCATGTGGCCAGGGGACAGCAGCCACTACCCGATCTTGACGCTGGGGGTGGCAATATGAGTGAGGCTCATATAGTGGAGGCAACTCTCAAGGGAGTGACACAACATCATTGGGTGAGACGCGCTATCCCCGCCAATCAATAGACCCTAAAACCTGCTTCTTACAACCTTAAGAACCATCCCTTCCCTAATGGACTCATGGGTTGTAACTCTCCTACCATTCACCTAAAAATTATTGAGATCAGGAAGAATAGGAGTATCCTGAATGAAGATTCCTTTCCCAGTACTGTGAAGACACCGAAGCACTGTTCGGAAGTGTAATGAAAGCCCTAGAGAGTGGGACTGGGGTCTGGGACCCACAGTATGAACTGGGGGAAGACCAAGAACGGCCTGGGACCCAGAATATGAACATGGGGAAGACCAAGAAACATCTGGGACCTGCAGTGCTAGATTGGGGAAGCAAAGCCAGAGAGAGGTAAAGGGGAGTGAAGGAGCAATCACTACCATGTGAACTTTGCAATAGTACCGAGTCTGCGACTCACATCCAAGGGAAGTAAAGCCAGAGAGAGGTCAAGGAGAGAGAATGATGACTCCTAACCTCATTAACTTTGTGAAGCTATTACATGTGTGCAAAAATCCTTGGCAGGACAGTATACCAGGCAAAAGTCAAGCGTGTGTAAAGCTGCATAAGAGAATCCTGAGGAAACCCATGTCCCTGGGATTTTGACTTACTTGGGATTAAGAGAGAGAAATTGCTTTATAAAGTCCTGGCAGAAGAGTATACCAGGTGAAGAGCAGATCTGGGACTCACACCCATAAAGAGCCATTAGAGTACCTAGGGAAAGACTAATGTTCCCACGTGCTAAAAGAGTAAGAAAGAGAGATTGGTTTATTAAGTCCTGGCAGGAGAGTATACCGGGTGAAGAGAGGATCTGGGATTCAAACCCATAAGGAATAGTACAAGAAACCCAGCAGGTGTTTTGTGAGTTTGGGACTCACACCGAAATGGTGCTTCTTTGAAAAGAGAATTCTAAGGAAGATATATTCTCATAAGAATTTATCTGTGGAGTGAGTTGCCGTACAGGAGGAGAGAGCTATGCCCTTGTTCAGCAGAATTTGGTTAGTTTTGAACTACTTTTGCTTTGGATGGAAAGACTCCTGGGGAAGGGAGTCATCCCTGTTGAATCTGTGACCATTGACCATCTGAAACTTTTGTGTTGGAGTTTGAACATGTGTGCACTTCAATAAGCAGAGACAGTTCCCTTTTGGCCTTATAGTTAGTATTTTAGAGTGTGAGGGTAAGGATAGGATTTTGGACAGAGGACATACATTTACATTGGACATCTTGACATTTGACAGACCCTTAGTTTTTAGTTGAGGTAGGGAAATACCCCCTAGAGTAGGGGCAGGAAGGCATTGGCCAACCCTTTTTACATTGAATACAAGTGTGTAACCACAAACATGACTCCTATGTGTCTGCTTCTCATTCCTTACACAGACCTGTGGTAAAGTACAAATGTGCGCTCTGACAAATAGTCTACCAAACCTCAAGGGCTTGCCCGAGCACATTCCAAGGCCCTCATGCATTCAAACATTACATTTTTTATCAATTTCCTATTGTTTAAAATCTCTCTTGAAACACAATCTAATTGATCCCAAACAATGTATGACCTTTTATTTCTTCATTATAGATCTATGGTTCAGCTAACAGGACCAACATGCACCCATGCTTTCAAGTACCTTTTTCCCTTGTGCATGTCTACCTTTTGTCTTTTTCAGATACTCCTCCTTTCCCATTTGCTTACCTTTCAGCTGATCCTTCTCTTTCTTCTGCAGCATAGGTCTAGGTACATCTAGTGTGGGGTACAATAAGCACATTTCCAGACAAGCCTCGACGCTCTGAGACTATTGCAGAGGTGATATGGTGCATTATAAAAGCTTCTTAACATAACATAATTATGTACTTTATTTATTTGTTTCTTCATTTGATTCTTTGTTTAACATCACATCACCTTGCGACCACTTCAGAGCATATAGCTACCTTCTAGATGGTGTTGGTGTCATAGTGGAAGCCTGGCCTCTTGTTGAAGTCTGACCTCTGTGACAGCATTATTTGACCACTGCCATTTGAAAGAGAGTGACCAGTGGCATGCACTAAACCTGGTAGAGGGTCAGTCTCTCAGTGAAGGAACAGTGGTATGAATCTAGGCTAGTCTCCTGTGTAGTGAAAGCTTTGGACCCCCTGTCTTCAGAAGCTAGGAGCACTTAGGCATCTGACAGTTGAGAGTTCAAGCAGATGTAGGCAATTTATAACCACTCCTAACCTCACCATGAGTTACTATGAGCCTCACAACCTCTTAGTCTGGAACATAAGGCAATGTCCAGATGAAAGCACATACCTTTCTTGCACTCTCTATGCCCTGGACTTTAATTTATTGTTGTATTTTGTTATCATTATTAAACTCGAAGTAGGACGGTTTGTGCACATTGATGCAAATACCAGCAAAATATCCATCTGAACCATATAGACGCTCACCCCCTGTAAGTCTGGTGAGCACTGAATTGGTTGCTGGTGTTTGTGATTTAGTGTGTCGGATCTCTGTCATGTGCAAAATGTGCTCATGTGCTCATCTAACGTGGCACAGGTCGTCGGCCTAGCCAACACCTTCCATATGCTAATAACGACTGGTTGCACTCATCTACTTCTTTTAGCTAAGAAGTTATTATACAGTGATGGCTGTCCATCTCCCTTTGCCCATTACATAATCTTACACATGTTGGGCCTCATTATGAGTTTGGTGGTGTGGACAAAAATTGTGGTAACAGAGTTACCGCTGCATTACAGCTGCATTATCGCACCACCGAACTATGCATCTGCTGGAGATAATTCCGCCACCTTACCACCAGAAAACTGCAATTATGACAGAATTACCGCCGCAATACTACCACCAGTGTTAATTCTGTCAAAATCCCCCTGGGGACTAACACCACCATACCGCCACTTGTAATCTGGCAGTAATTCTGCGGTGCCAAGTGGCAGTAATGGTAAATCCATTTGGTGGTATCAGATTAACCCCTGAGACACCACCAAACATGTACTAGGGCCCACATTTGCATTGTCTGAATGCTCATTATCTATTATTATCCTGGGGTTTGGGAAGGTATTTTGCAGTAAGACACCGACAACAGATTCTGAATGAACAATAAAAGCCTATTAACTTACAAGTCAGGATGGAAAAATGCCTATCTTGCTATATCATATGGTGGGATTTCCCTACCAAACCAAAACTAAGGAAAGTCAAAGTTCAAAAGTTAAATTTCGGAATCTGTGTGTCCAAAACCCATACTTGCCCTCACAACTAATCTATACAATGGGCCTCATTACGAGCATGCTGGTCCAGTACCAACGGTGCCGGTAAGCCTACTGGCACCATTGTTACCGGACAGGCACACTCTGAGGCAGCCAGGGGCTGCCGTCCCGCCCGCCAGGTTTCACCTGACGGGCAGGGCAGCACCAGCCCGCAGACTTTCCGGGAAGCACTGGCACCGTTATCAATGGTGCCGGTGCTTCTGTCATCCCCATTCCAATTGAGTCCTATAGGACTCACATGGGAATGAGGATTTACATTTTTCTGGCACCTGACTTCCAGGAACACTGTGGTCGTAATCCCCGGTGTTTCTGTGGAGCCAGGCGCCAGAAAAAATCACAACTGCGTCAGCCTGCTGGCTTTACCAGCACGGCTACTGCCAGAGTTGTAATGAGGCCCAATATGTAGGGATGACAGCAACCAACAAAACAGTGTTCAACACAAAGTTCGGCGTTCGAAGCTCAGCCCTGCTCACACATCCGTCTTTCAGCTCCCTTCCCCAACTATAAAGCAGTTCAAATAAATGTATTGGGATTGCCTTGAGTTCAGATATAAAGTTAACCAATAATCGGGGTTCCCTTCCCCAGGCTGCAAAACACAGTTCCAACCACAAAAGCACATTAAACCACAGGGTTCTCTTCCCCAGGATTTGCTTCCAATATAAAAAGATATTTTTCCAGCTTTCTTAAAGGTCCGTGCCACACTTGCGCCCTCTGGATATGGTTGGTCTTGGAATAACAATATCATTTGGAAGAAAGTTGCAGTTCAAACATCTAATAGAGATCCTCTCCAAAGTTCCATTCACCCTGGAGTCCAAAGTGTTATTGGTTTTCTTGAATTAAATTCCCTTGCAATTGTAAAACTTCTGTTTAAAGTTCACTTGTAAATTGAAGTAGAAATTGTGCCAGTAAAGGTCACCTGGAACTTGCATTCACAAAAACGTATTGGCACTGTTTTCATTTATGTGTGAATTTCATAGGGGTTAAAGATCATTCAGTTTTCACTGGTATTATGTTTCACTGTATAATGCTTTGAATAACATGCCCAGCACCCAGAGAAGTTCTTAGTAATTAGCAAAGTTTTTATTTATTTCATGTTGGTTTTATAAGTCTCTGTATGGTGCGTTTATGGTGCGTTTATAATACGCTCAACACTCGCAGACCTAAATTACAATTAAAAACGTGTAATTAATTTAATTTGCTTGCTCCAAGCTTGTGAAAGTTGCCTTTGTAACGTGCCCAGCACTCAGAAGCTTTCAATAACGTACCTTCTCATGCACGCAACCACTCCAATACAAAGTATACTTATTTCTTCAAAGGTTAATGACGATTTCATTTGTAGACCTGACTTCTGTATGCGACCACTCAGATACATAGTAATCCTCTGCAAAACGTTTTTTTCCTTTCGCATAGAAACTGCGTCGCTGACTGATTCCAGGAGAATGGGCACCTTGAATGCCATGAAAAGGGGCAGCCTCCACGCATGGCTCCCCTTTGATCGTTCGCTAGGTCCCACAGAGCCCCAGCACCTGGGCTGTACTCCTGTGAACCATTAACGTGCTGTATGCACCCAGCTTCCCGCTGCTTTCTCTGGCCTCTCCACTGCGGCTCCCTCAATGCCACAGATTCTCCTGGTTGGCCCTCTCCAGCTCTGCCCCCTCCTGCAGCTAGATTGGGCCTTTTGTACAATTGCAGCCCAGTGACATCATTTCACCAAAATACCTGGGGTAACTGAAGTGACATCACATGACCCTTGACCTCTCATGACATTACAGGAAGTAATGTCATTTGACCCCCACCCCAAAGTGATATCACAGGAAGCGATGGAACACTACCTTTTACCCCTTGACAAAACAGGAAGTGGCATCACATAGCATTGTTCATAAGTACACTATGAAAAAATATAGTTACAATATCACTGTAACGTGATAAACATTTCATACAAGAATGAATCACCATATGTATCGGCTGAAAAAATATGCTATGACTGCAACATGCGAAAAGCAAAAATACAAAGTCCGAAATGGATGCTTACTCTACTCTACTTTGTGGAGTATTTTGTCTGCATTGTGAATTTGAGTTGTTTAAGAACAGACTAAATGAGTGACTCACCCCTGAAGTGTGCCTGAAATAAAGCTTTGATGAGTCTAGCAATTATTGTATAGAATTCCAGGAAGACAAATTATTTGTTATTTGTATTCTTTCTTATTTAGGGTCACTGCACAAAGTGTTACACTTGTGGAACCCCCTGTTTTTTTAAGAAGCCTGAACAAGTAAGCCAGTCACTCTAGAAACAAAGAGCCACATGGCATTGGACACAGCCCAGGAGCTTCAATTTGTAAAACCAAGGGAGACCACAGGGGTAGCAAAGGAGACCTCAGGGGTTGCAAGTGCGCCCCCTGACAATCCCTAAATGACATCCATGTTGCAGCCCCCTAACAGGCTACAGGTGCTGTTGTACAATTGGACCTGCCTGACCATCATTAAGGGGACATGCCTGACCTCTACTACTCTCAGCAGTTCTCCTTCTCATCCCAGTACCAGAGTGGTTAAAGCACCTAATCCTCATTGTTCTTAGTTGCCTCTTCTTTGTCCCAGTACTTCTAACAGTCATACATGAGGAAGTCCAGGGATTTGATTCAAAATACCCCATAAAGGCGGGGGAATGGTTGGGTTGATCAGTCATAGGAAAATTGAGATATCATGTCTCTCCTAAAGGCATCCCACTCTCAGTCCTCACTACCCTCCACCCAGGTGATCCCCCCTCGCTTGTCCACCTCTAAGGTCAGGATCCAAAAGTGATGGCCTTTCCCTGCCCACCTGTGCAGAGGACCCAAGAGGAATAGGAGTGAGAAGGCCCTCAGGTTTCTCACAGGTTGTAGTGGAACGCTGCATTGCGGAAAGGTTTCAGACAGTTCTTATGCATACCCTTGTCACATCACATAGTTAAGTGGCAATATGAAACTTCAATAGGGTGCCACATCCTGAATACAGGATGTGCTTATTCCAGAAATAAATGTTTAGCGATATTTACAGTGATTGTATAGCTATGCACTGCCATGAATTTGAGCCTTGCAATAACAAGGCAATTCTAAAATAGACATTGACAAATGAAAACCGGGTTTTCGTTAATCCAAGTGGGTATAAGAAATTTAGTTTGTCGTTTTTAGATTGCAAACATCCTGGCAGCAAGGGCAGGCTTGGCCATTCTGGTGAGGTTTAGACTAAGGTGAAGAAGCTTAGCTGGAAACAGCGAAGAGAAATTGAATAGCTTCTAAAGATACCGTGTAGTTTGATATTTGAATTAATCAATGAACCAACAACTGAATGTTGGGATGAATTAATTAATGTGTGGGTGTGGTATTTGTACAGTGATCTAATACATCAGGAGAGGTTGAGGAGTGGCTTAAACACATTGACTATAGGAAAGATTGAATATTTGGCTCACTTTTGCAGAACTTTTGCAAAGGCAGCATTACAATATTTGACAGGATGTGACAAAATGGCATATTTTTCAAATATTGGCCGGTACATTATGTCTGTTCATAAATGACGTATGAGCATTTAAAAAATGTTAAAGGGATATATTTCTGGCTGATGAAAATCATTAAAAGATGTGATTGGATTGAGCTGCCAATATATCTGTTGAATGGGAGAAGAACCACCAGGCACATAACCGGGCAAACCTGGCATTCTCTGGATCGACATTTGAGGAGCCTAGCAAGCCCCATCCATCCCTCCTTCGAAAGAGACCTAAAGTTAAGCCTCTTGAAGAAGACACACAGTACTCATCAGGACTTCATCATGCTTCACCCCTATCCCTTACAACATGAGAATTGGTTCTATCAGCAATCAATCACAGGTCAAATGGCCCGCTGCCTATTATCCTACTATATAACCTGCCTATACTGGCGGACTTTCACATGGATGCATTATAAATCAATTCAATAAGTAGCTAACCATTACAGTTCCTATTTACGTTTTAAAATTAATCTGGCATGTGAGAAGGTACATTTTTACAGGTGGGGTGAAGCCAACAATGTCTGAAATGGCCACCACCTACCTCCGCTCCGGCTGCCCTGGGAGAACAACACTCTTCACCCCCAAATCGGAACATGTTTTAGGTGCAAAACTAGAAAAAGAGGGACAACGAAGGGTGGCGTAGAGAGAGGAAGCACCAATCCTGTAAGGCGTACAGTGGCGTGTGCAGGATCCCGACCAGGGCTGAAGGGCTGCTGGACTCTCCATGTGGATTGTAGTGCACAGCTGCGGGTGCTGCCTGGTGGAGAAAATGCTAGTGCGGCCGTCCTGCACAGACCAAGGACGCCAACTTGGGGAGTCGAGTGGTGTGCCCTCAGGCTTTGCTAGGGGCACAGCTTGGCTAACCTTCCTCCATGTATTCCCTTGAGACCAGCATTCGGTGCTGCACTGGATTCACATTCTTCATCCCACAGGGTTGATGTGAGAGACCTGTGCACAGGTATATGCTCTGTCCCCCATACACATCTTTGGCACCGGTAGTGAGGGGAGTGCCCTGATCCCAGCTCCCCCATCCCAGGTGAGCCTCCCTGCCCAAATTACCTGAACCCAGAGACGGCGTGAAGAAACCCCCACTTAATCCACCTGGACTCGGCTCAGGGTTAGAGTAGAACTAAAGCGTGGCCTCCCTCTGCCCAGAAAGAACTGCGTAAGGCTCCACCACATGACCCCATTATAATGTCTGCAAAACTGCTTAAGAGTGAAAAATAACTGTCACCCAGTGAAGGTTTCCCTATGTCTCCTGCCTTCTAGCACCCAGTTGCAATCCTCTAGGGTGACTAGCTACATAATCTGCAGAAGATGTTAGGAGACACAGCTCCATGGACTGATATCCCCACGAAGAGCTACAAAGTTCCCAGCAAAAGAAAACGAAGACCCTTCTTGGTCCCTGAGCCTCCCCCAAAAAAGAGAAATGGAAAAGGACAAATTCAGGCCCCCAGAAATAGCAAAGCTAGAATCAAACGGAGCAGCTGTTGTGCAAGTACCTATGCGAACAAAACAAGACCTACAAGACTATTTACATACACTGAAAAAGGAGTTAACTCATTCCTTCAAACCATAAAGAGAAAATGCAAAAGTAGACTTACGGAACATGTTGACAGAACTTTCTAGAGATATGGAGTAGATCAATTCAAGAAAGGGAGATACTGAAGCATCAGCGCAGTCATTACAGGAAGATACACATCTACAATGTGACTTGCTAAGAAAACAGGCATGGGGGACAATCGAAGAATAAGAGGAGCTGCAGAGGGAACCGAGGGACCTCAGAAGCGGTGTCCTCCAAATGTTTGGTGCTATTTTTCATGAGACAGCTAAAAGATGCATTGTATTAGACTAGACCCACAGAGTGGGCTCCATACGTAGAGGCCATACACCGCAAACCTGCGATGTAATCATTACATTCCATGCTGATACTACTAAAGAGAACATATTGTGAGCATGCAGGGCACTAGGAACCATCTTCTACCAGGGACAGTCTCTACTTATCTTTCAAGACATAGCTACTCTTACCCTCCAAAAGAGATATGGGCCTCATTCAGAGTTGGGCGGTAAGGGTTAACGGTCACTGGTAATGATGCCCCGTGCCGGTAAACCCTTACCGCCCTATTCTGAGGTCCCTTAGCGGGTCCCAGCAGGAACGGGCCCGTTATTAGCACCTTCCCCATTCCCATTGAGCCCTACGGGGGCTCAATGGGAATGGGGAATGGTCTACAGAATGGGGATTTACCGGGTCCTCCAAGGTCAGAATGACCCGGTAAGTCCCCATTCTGTCAGACCAGACCTGCACCCGGGTTTGGAGGCAGCCATGACGCTAATAGCACCATGGCTACCTCCAAACTCCTAATCACCCCCATAGCCTTTCCATCCAATAACGGACAAGCTACAGCTAAGAAAATATTAAGTATACAATTTGGCCTTCTCTTTACTTAGGAGGGCAAGCAGATCCAGAGCACTACACCAGAGGAGGGAGAAAAAAACACAGGCCTTCCACTGTGCTTGAGATCCGAAGAATAAGGGGAGAGAAGATGGATAAGGGCCCCTCACGCTTTATGCAAAAGAGCCCAACATTCTTCCACTACATAAGCATATCTTTGAGGGTAGTCATGTGGCAGATGGCCAACTCACCTAGGGTTTCTCTGAGCAAGACTCCAATACTTGTTTAACCTTTTTCTGATTCACAGGAACAATTGTCACGGTGCAACAATAGGTAGATAATGACCCGACCATCTCAGGTGGATGACTCCTGCAGAAGAGGGTCAGATATATTTACCAAACCACACCTCAATCTTTACGTCAGTTATTGTATAGTTATTTACCCTAGTGTTAAAACACGTTTTTCATCCTACAGATTCTGTATTATACCTATTTTCGTTATACTGTTCCCACATATCACTGCTGGACCCTTCCCACAACCTAGTAGGCCTTTGAGATAGGTTGCCAATGATCTATCCCTTCCCTTGAAACTCTAAACTACCCACTTGACAATTCAAGCTACTTACATATAATGTGCGGGGGCTGAATTCCACAAATAAATCCTGATAATAACTGAATTGAAACAGGGACACATGGATTTTGCATACCTCCAGGAGACTCCTCTTTTGAGAGAAGACTCTATCAGGCTATGTTCTCATTTTTCCCCACTCCAATTGTTCACCTCTGCTAAACAAAAGAAAAGGTGGACAAGGGAAGTAAGCCAGGCAAAGATGGAAGATATATATTTTTGACAGGCACGCTTAATGGGGTCCCAAAAACCATAGCATATTTTACGGACCGAATACACAGCAAAATTAATTTTGGTATTTGATTTTAAAGGAGCTACTCTTTTATTCCAGAGCTTATTTTATTTTAGCTGAGGCAACGTAAACCTGGCATTAGATCTAAGTTGGGAAATATCTATGGGCTCCTATTGGGGTCTAACCCAACCCTCCCGGGACCATAAAAGCATTATTTCTGAGGTGCACCTGACTGACTACTGCAGCATATACATCCTGATTACAGATTATACACTTTCTACTCTACTTCGAATAACTGATTATGTTTTGGTGAACAATGAAACTTTTACTATGGTCTCTAGCTAGTCGATATGTGACATTGCCGACACAGATCATGCCCCAGTACAGACCTACATCAATTTACACCTACTGGAACCCAGAACCAGGATATAGAAACTTAACTTATGCTTCTTGAGAGACCCAACTATATCCAAGGAGGTTGAAACCGATATAACCAATTACTTTGGTAACAATCCACAGGGTTCCACTGATGAGAAGGTTAGGTGGGACGCCTTTAAACATACATGAGAGGGATGTTGATGGCAAATTTGGCAAAAATGAACAGGATTAGACAAGAAGAGTTACACTTGTAAAATACCCAAAATCAGATCAATATCAACGCTACAGAGCAGAATATGACATTTTAAAAACTAAACAGTGATATTACGAGCACGGGAATAAAGAGGTGGGCTCTTGGCATGGAAACCTAAAGCTAAATCCCCCTTAGGTCAGACACTAGAGATGTGAGGTAAAAATGGAAAATTAAAAACAAGTAGATACACCTATTGAACTAAAATGATATCATAGCAACCCACACCTTTCTGAAAACGAGAAGAGGATATTATGTGATTCCTTATTGCATGTGAGGTGGCAAGAGCCAAGAGGAGCATCTGAATATCCTCAACTGTGACGTTACTGATGAGGAAATTCTAAAAGTTATACCCATGTTAAAGACAAACAAGGCTTCTGAGTTGAATGGGTTTCCACACTCCTTCTACCAGACCTTTTTACATTAAACATTTGAAACCATTGAATGAACTATTTAACCAGATGCAGAGCCAGGGAACTTCAATGACATCCCTGGGTGAAGCAAAAAATATTCCTAATACATAATGAGGGGTGGGAGTCCATACTATTCGCATTCTACCGCCCATTAGAAGTTCTTAATACTGATATGAACATCTACACCAGAATTCTGGCTAACCACCTTGACCAAATTCTACCTGATTTTGTTGGAGTTGAACAATCTAGTTTTTTGTCGGAAACCAGGCTCCAGACAATGTCAGAGGGATCATCAGCCTAATAGATATAGCTCACAAGTAAAGCATACAATCGATGATTTGTGTCTTGAATGTGTAGAAGGCCTTCAACAGCGTTGAATTGCAAATGGTCTTTCCTGCTGTCACTCCTGTCAAGGGTTTTGACCCATGTTGAATCAACAGACTGGGTAGATGTGGGGATGAGCTGTTCGCCGCCGATTATTCTATCCCAGAACAAACTAAATCAATAGACTGGGTGGATGTGGGGATGAGCTATCGCCGCCCACATTCACGCCAGAATAGGAGAACCGCGCAGTTTGTGCACACACCAAAATGGTCGCCTAACCTTCCACCCACCAATGCGAGCGTGATGGGCCAGGGATGCCATGAGTGGAATGTGTGCCAAAGGAAAAACAGCAGTGCCTGTTAGCTTAAAACGCCCTTTGAAATCACCTTGGTTTCTCTGAATGCAAGCTCAAAATGCCTATTTTCAAACATTGCAGGATATTCAAAAATCTCACTGAACACCAGCAGACATTTGGCAGAATGAAGTTTTGTGTACATACAAAATCTGGAAAGAAAAAAGCCCAAAACCATGTTCATACCAAAACTGGGTGAGCTGTGGAGGTCAGCAGTTTCAGTTAAACTGAACTGAAAACCACTAAAATCGAAAAGTTTAAATTAAATGAGGGACCTACTTGTGAGTGTCACATAGTTTGTAACTGTTGAAATGTCATAGTTTTGAACTTAGAATCAGCATTCTAGCTGCATGTGTAAAAATTGTCAGTTCGATTTGAATGTAGAAAACTGGGAACAAAAAGTGACATTTAGCTGAAACCTGGCTTAATGAAACTGGATTCTGCCTGACAACTACCCCCGACAGGAGTTGAAACTGGATCAACAGCTGTGTTCCCAGGCCTGGCTGCATTCTGCTGCCCCACAAAAAAGAGGTCACATGGCCCTGTTGATTGAAAGGGGAGTGGCAGCTGGGGACTGCAGGAAACTGAACAATGGGCCTTCTTTGGCTCAGGCAAATGTTATATTGGGGGGCCGTAAAGTAGCTTCCTCTTGGGGGAAACTGGGAGGGGCAGTGCCTCTGCTAGCAGCTGAGCTTGGGGGAAGTGGATAAACCAGTTATTCCACCCTGTGATGTGGGAAGCCACACCCCTTTTTGACCAGAGCATAATTTTAAAAAGATAGATAACGCATAGTGCGGACTGGTCAAAATTATATAATTAATATCATTGTTCTTGTGATTTTTCTGTGCACGTTTTAAGAGGCGTTAGGACCCTGTGGTGTATTCTGGGGGGTTGCTAGCGGAAAATAGGGTCTCACTCCAAATATATGCATGTTAAAAATCTGACACTTTATCATCTGAAACCCATCTCTCTGGTGCACAATTGTGTAAAATCTGGAAAGGTTTAGAGGTTGTTATCTGGATGAAAAGGGGAGAATTCTGTCATCAGTGGACACGACATCGTACAAAGACAGGGATCGGATGGTTTGGTGCTACAGAAAATATGTAAACTGGACCTATAATATGAGAAAATTGGTACATAGATAAATATGTATTTGGATCAGAAATAGATTTGTGTGCAATTTGACAAGGGGAGGTTCCTCTGACCATACAACCTACAGCATCACTCTGACACTCCATTTCTTCCCCCCAATAAAGGGAGAGAGGAAAGCTTGGCCAATGATAAGTGAGAGGGGCAGGCTTAGCTAGGCCCAGACACACACCCATTTTCAAAACACATGAAAAGGGCCACAGAAACCCAGGTAGAGGACATTCAAATTCCATTTTCTGCGGGACGCTCTGCCGGGAGACTCCAGACTTCACATCCATCAATCTCCAAAGACCAGAACTTTACTTCAGAACTTAAAGCAAGGGCCTAAACCCACAAACTGAGAATTCTTCTCAGCAGGCTTCAGCATCCTTAAAATCATTTGCAAACTATTCCACAGCCGGGCGAGCTGTTTGAATTCTTTGCCAAGAACAATTGCCAGAGACCAGACCAGAGATCCAGAGAGACCCAGACCGCTGTGAGCAGAACCAGTGCCTGATTGACCCGCCGAGCAGAGAGAACCGAAGTCCAGTCCAGTTGACCAGATCCGTGACGAGGCCCATTCATTTCAAAATTAGGAGTGAGTATCCGCCAGAACTGTGCAGAACCCAATCTCTTAGTTAAAATAATCTAATTCAAGCTATATTAACCTAATTAGAACAGCCTCCTAGAAATCATGTCATCTGTCATTTTTAAAGCTGCACAACTGTCACCTGTCAATTCTGCAGCTGCAAGCTGTCACCTGTCATTTTGAGTTGTACTTTAAATCCGAAAATCTACCTTTATTAAATCATCCGTATCTCCGGAACCGTTTGTGCTAGGAACGAGATTTAACTTCCTACTCCCTATACTTTTTCCGTAATCGCGAGACACGCACTCGTGAAATTTACCGCGATTTGCGATTTGGCCCAATTTCTTCATCTGTAGAAATCAGCAGCTTTTTGCTTCTCTTTGCTAAAATTCGTTTGCAATCTGCTAATCATTCATAGAGTATTGTTAAAGTGAGCGTGAACTAATATAAAGTAGCCATCACCTACCCTGAACCTCTAGAGGGAATTAAAAGCAATGTTAGTACCTTTTCACTTCCTTGCAAACCACATTAAAGTAATTTGCCTGTGTTTAAAACTCATCCCTGTTTTCTCTAAGCTTGCTGGGGGAACTGGAACTGAGTATTGCATTATAAAGTGTGATTTGTTGGGATTCTTGAAGACTGTGTGCTCTCCTTCCATTTCTTGTATTGCATAGGGGGAGTGAATTGTCAAAAGAAAATGTGATCATATTACCTTTTGCTAAAATCATAACAAGTTATTTCTGTACTGCATTTTATTCCACCTTGCGTTTCCTTGAACCATATAAAGCATTCTTTCCCACCTTATTCTTCTGTTCCTATTCATAAGTTACCTCTTGCTGACTACTGCTCATATTCACAAGTGTAATATCCATTATCAATTTATTTATAGAAGTGTGATATATATATATATATTGTTTAAATTTTCAAATAAACCTTTTAATTTGCAAAACAAACCTACTTCTTGGCTCAGTGGGGTCAGGGGGATTCTAAGAGGGGGGTGTTATACAAGGGTTGTCATCCAGAGTACTGAACTGGATATAAAAATACATCAATAAGGGTTTTCCTCAGCATCCCAGACTAGGCATTGACTTTGCTGTAGTGTTGATTGAATATCGCTTACACTCCTCAACAGATTTAACTTTGGTAAAACTTTATCCGAGGGGTTTTCTCCTCATACTCCCCCCTCCAATCGACTGGCTCCTTTCTGAAGGGTTTCAGCTTTCTATAGGCACTAGGTAGAGATGCCCGATCTCCCCTCTGCTATTTGCCTTGGCAGTAGAGTCACTGGCATCTAAAATTAGGAAATATGATGCAAGACAGGGCATACATTATTCTAGCACTTCACATAAGATTGTACTATTTGCGGATGACATTCTGTTGTCTTTTATGGAGCCTGAATCTTCCCTTTCATCACTGCTCCACCTATCACAGAAATTCCAAGAAGTTTCAGGATTCAAAATGAATTTAAGTTAATGTGAGGCCTAGAATATCAATATACACAGAGGGAGAGTTGAACAATTAAAAGGGATTGCTCCCTTCCGATGGGCCAATCAAAATATCAAATAATTCGGGATTTGTCATGCCTATCGTCACTTTTCACTGTACAACTACCCCGAGCTGCTACCGTCAATTAGATCAGACCTGAGGGTATGGAATTTACAGGCCATATTCTGGTTTGGAACAATTGCCCCTATTAAAATGAAAATTTTGTCCAGACTTTTATATTTCTTTCAGATCTTACTGGTAAGAGTCCCTAACTCGAATCTAGGGAGACTACAACGGCCAGTGGTCGAAGCGGGCGGGAGCAGGAGGGAGCAGGCAGGAGCGGTGCGCCTCTACTTTTTTTAACTATGTTTTACTGTTCCTATACTTTTTATTTTTTTTAATGAAACTGTTCTGGAAGGGTTTCTTTTTAAAATAAAAGTGTAGGAAGAAGTTGAACTTACACTTAAGTGCACTGCACTGAATATTCCCTTAAACAGCAGGCACATGTGTTTGAGGGTTTGTATTGTGCGTGGGAGAGGGCGTGGGGATGGAGTTTGTGGGAAGCGGTGCCGGCCAGCAGGCAACATAGCTCCACTACTTCTTTTCGTATACTTCAATCACTGGCTAGTAGTTCTAACTATTCTGCTCAACCACAGGCAAATCATGGATCGCTGTATTATTAAGTGTGTCTCCTGCAGGCACTGATGCTGTGCTTGTTTCCCTGCAGAGTCAACACAGAGAGCTCCTTCAGGGAAATCGTAGCTTATTTAAAATGCCTTCACTATGCTTACTTTCAAGTAAAACAACAGCAGAGTCTGGGCACATTCTCCATAAACCTTCTACATCTGTGGTATGCCATATTGAGCCCTAACCAGTGGCGGAGAGAGAAGAGAAATCCAAAACATCCTTTCAAAATCTTGACCCAGCACCACATCCTCAAAGCACACAGAGATTAACCAATTTGGGACAGCTCTGCAGAACTCCACAACCGCTGACATCCAAAGGGGAAACACGTCACGGGAAGCCAACCCAAGGAGAGTGGTTCACAAGGCAATTTAAGCCACGAGGCTCACCCAGGCATTGTGCATATTTGGAGTTGTAGGAACTGGCAGCAGGAGATTAGAATGTGTTGCAGGGAGGGGAAAGAATTTGGAGAGAGCTAGGAGACAGCGTGAGGTTGGAGAAGAGAGGGGCAGATGCGTCATCAGAGGAGGACGTTGGATTGAGAGTTACGGAGGAGGTCAATTGAAGACATCAGGAGACGGTTGGTTTAAGACATCTGGAGGAGACTGGAGAAGAATAACTCTAACTATCAAGATCAGGAAAGTACAAGAGGGCCGCCCTGTCACAAGGCAGAGGGTGGGGTTGAGACACCAAACTGGTGGCGTCAAGCCCACAGAAGGAGCTGAGGCATCCCTAGAGGGGGTTAGAAGGGGCAATGTTCTCCTTCCATATTTGCTGCTTTGCCACCCTCCCTAATTGGTGGCCAGCCTACCCCCGCCAAAGAACACTTTCGCAGAATCTTAAAGGTGCTCTTTTCCCAGCCGTCAATCATGTGTTTGCAGGCCTTATTTGCATAGCCTGTGTTCTTTCTTCTGATCTGAAAGGGACACCACGGGAATCAATGTGCCATGAATATCAATGGGTTGGTGGTCATCACTATTATAGGCAGGCTTCTGACATGCTACCAATGGCACAGTATAGCCTTGGTATTCCAAAACTCTTGGCACAGAATATTAGGTTCAACCCTATATAGGTCCAGGAATAATGGGGGGCTATTGGTGCTGAATCCTCTGACATATTTTCAGATCCCCCAATTGAGGAGCATAAAGGACTGAAGAGGCCCTAACTCGACAAAGGATTGGAGGCACCTAGAAAAGCAAATAATGGACATTCTTCTTAGATGCATGTCCTGGCTCGCCCGGAGTAAGAGACCCCTAAGCATATACGCACTTCCGACCACTAAGTCACATTGCAGGTTTTAATAGCATATCATTGAGTATGGGCTTGATAACCACTCAGCATACACAGATAGAGCATATGATGCCTGGAAGGGGGGGCGGAGGGGTGAATTTCTAAAATACATATTTGAACAGAAGCATATTAGATCATTCAAATCATTCAAGGACAGTTTTGGTCTCAATGAGAATGAACGCTTTGCTATTACCAATTAAGCCACTTGGCACTTCAGTTAGAGAAAAAGAAAGATGCAATTAGACCTCTCATGACATTTGAAAGAATACAAATCTTGCATGGTGGCTCTTCGGGTCAAATTTCCAAACTATACCAATGCTTAGTTGGCTAAAGGGGCCCTCCCATCCTATAGAAATGCATGGCACAGAGAATTAGGAACAGAGCTCGCAGAGGATAAAAGGTTCACAATCTGGAGAAATGCTTGACAATCCTCCACTAGTAACCAGTATGCAGAAAATCTTTAAAAGGAATTGCAGTGATGTGTTGGCGAGCCAGTGGGTGCAAGGGAAGTGCAGGCAACTACATGCATATATGGTGGCACGATCTAAAACAACACATGTATTGGGTGGACATAATACACCTCCTGAACTATATGACACGATCTAACATTCTGTGTACCCCTGAGATATGCTTACTGGGGCATATTGACAACAACCATATACATAATAGTAAAGGGATGAAGTCTATACTCCTGCCAATTCTCTTGGTGGCTAGAAATGTTATTTCCACATTCTGAAAATCATCTAGGATACCTTGATTGGAGGACTGGTGGACCGGAATATGGACTCTCTTGATATGGTAAAAGAGGGGCATATTTTGTACTTAATTGTATTAACCTATTCTTTCGGAAATAGAGATGTTTTCGAGAATATGGTAAGGCACAAAACAAGGATTACACTTTCCCCATTCAACTCAGAGCACTTGGCCTATTAGACACTTCATAGATAATTTGTCTCAATGTACCTCCTTGGAATGAATACGTTGAGATTATTGATCAGCCACTGGAGACCCAACTATTTAGTAACCCCTGTATGAATGCCACTCTTTTCCATATGAGGTTATTCCCCAACACCTGTGGCATTGGCAGTGATGAAATTATACAAGCAGTTTCTGTATGATTGTTATGGTCTTTTTAAGTTATGCTCTCTAAATGACTGTGCATTTCCTTTTTACTCCCCTTTCTTTCTTTCCCTTTCTAATGCCCTATGGTTATACTCTAATAGTATGACATCCTGTATGCAAGACTTTTGTTTCACTGTTTTATCATATAATACTGTTAATAAAAAGAGTTGATTACCGGAAAAAATGTACAAGATATTTGTGGATTCGTTTAACTTTACATTTTCTTTTATCCGAATTATCATTTGAAAATGAAGCAAAAGGTAAATAAAAGTGAACAGACAAAATGTTGCACAAATTATCTCGGAAATAAGCCAGGACATTTTGTATTGAAATTAAATATGCAAACGATCTTTCTGGAACTGAGTGAGTGGGAGATAATGGGGATAAACAAACACAGTGAGAAAAAATAATGAAACAAATTGTTCTGCCAAAGTATTATTGGACTGCAGTCATTCCAATATACCATGAAATTGCCTCCACCGAGACCCACGATCAATCGATTCTGTACAAACATCACCATCAGGATACTGGGGCTATAGACCAAATCGAAATGTAGTAATTTATGGATTGTCAGCTTCGATTTCTTGAAAAGTCCTACCGAGTGGAAGAGGGCACTTAATAACGCGAGTGAAGTTTCCCCTCCTTCACAATACTTCTCACCATTCCTGAGTACAAATCCATTTTGTGGGGATACATAATCAATTAGAGATTCAGAATCATTTAGCCAAGTGTCAGTCCAAATTAATCAATTTACTGCAAAATGAAATGCAATGCTCTTTTGAGGAGATATTAAAGCACTGTATTTTTCATTGCAACTCCTCGCCGGATTGTAAAATCATCTCCTCTGTGGATTAGAGCTATTTGCTCCAGAGAAGGTAAAAGGTGCCTTCTTGAAGTGCAATGTGGTTTATTTGGTCTGCCAAGTAATCTAATGTAGACAGACGTCAGCGGGTACAAAGCCAATCAATCAGGCTGATTCTCAATCAGCAAGCAATTGGACCACATCAAACTTGCCTTACGAAACTGCACACTTGCCCACGGCATGAGTACAGTTTATTGCCAAATTTCTCACAGAAACCGGGATCAGGTGACATCCACACCAGAAACCTCCACACGTCTAGCACAAAGCCATCCTTCAACACAAATACAAAAGTGAAAACTAAGGGGCAGAACCTAGGAGTACAGGGCCCAAAGCTCAGGAACTCTTTAAATCCGACCCTGACAAAATTGACCAACCAGATTTTTTTAGATTTTGAAAAAAGGATTCAACTCAAGGTAGAAAGAGCATCATGATGGATGTCTAAAACTACTCCAAAAAGACTAACCACTGAGAAGCAGGACTGACTACTGACACCCCCCCACATAACTGTTATAATGCCCTTTATACCCACCGCAATACTAACGTCATTGTGACTTATTCCATTTTTCTCCTAATAATAATAATTATTATAAAGTATTTGCTCCTTTTCCACAATTCATTTCAGTTTTATACTCTGATTTTATATTTCAGAACAAAAGTGCTCAGAAGCAGTCATACAGTGACCATTGTTTCACAATAGAAACCACATAAATAATAGTGTATCCTCACTTCCTCTTTATGACCTAAGACTAATTGTCAACTGGGGAGTGAATGTTCTAAGCGTGGACATGTACTTACTTCTCTGCACTGCAATTATTTGTGGGAGCTTTGTTCAAGCATTTGATATCTTCTGGGCCGCCAAAGTCAATCGCTCCTTGTTTCTTTTTGTAGAATGAAAACTGCAATGAACACCTTCTATGCTTTGGAATCAGTGCTAGAATTTGGTAGCAAGGTTCGGCAGCCCTAAATTGGGATAGCCATGGAATTCCTTCCCCAGAGCACATATTGTACTTTCTTCACTTTTGCAACGCACTGCATGAAAGGCGCATATCTACATTCAGTCCTACAACCAGGAAACCTTATTCTGATGGGATGGTGTGAGGAATTATGCAGCCGGAAAGTCAATTTTACAAAATGATGAAGGATGAGTGTGAATCCACTGCTACAATACGTGCAGGTTTCTTTGATAGCATGGAGCAGTACTTCCCAGGATTCCGGAGATATTGTGATGTTGTGTCTAATGAGTTGCAGGTATGGAAGTGAGCCTTCCTGCTTCTAGGCTGGGAATTGAGTGAGTATTATCCAGATTATTCCAGAGTTATGATTTACATTTGAGTGTGACCGGCAGTGAAGACCAGTGCTGAGTTCCCTGAAAATGGTTTCAGTAGCTGCCATAAGAACTCCTCAAGATGGCTATATGCAAGCAATGTTTTATGTCTCTACTATCAGAGTAGGATATTTGGTTCCTCATTAAAGTATAACTAGAATTGTGATCCACATTATGAGTTGAGTGGTATTAGCTGTGCTAGTATCAGCAAACACAATTACTTTTACCACTGGTGGTAATAGGGATGCTCCTGTCCAATTACCTGATTGGGTTGTTCCCCATTCTGAAGTCTTATTGGACCTCTATGGGGAAAGGAGCTATTGCCCCCGTTGGCAGTACTTTAAGCACCATTACAACCATTGTTTTGGAGATCATAATGCCTTTCACATGCCAGCAGTTTGCCTCCTAGTAGGTTTATACAACTGCAACACTACCACCCAACTCGTAACCGCACCCTGTTGGTTTGTGTGTGCTTTGGGGAACTGAAAGTCACAATGAGCACTCATATTTTTGTTTCTTGAATCCTTTTTGTATCCTTTCTGGATCAGGACAGCTGCTGCCTTCCAATGGAGCTGGGGTGTTACAGGTAGCCCTTAAACATTTATGGCCTATGCATAGTAGTAAAACCATTATGTACACATTTCACACACAATTATTTTTAGGTACAGGAAAAGTGAAAGTGCATTGGAATAATGTTGCTTACCGTGAACAGGAATTGCGTGACCAAAATTGTTTCTCACAGGACTGGCATATCCTAGCTCAAGCACTTACTATGCAACCCCAGTTTCTGCTACATAAACCTTTCAAATTATGTAGTTCCTGTTGGGGTGTTTCCAGGATACAGGAGCTGCGAAGGATGTTTTATGGTTGCTGTAGATCCCAGTGTGTTTGTCGCGGCCATTCTCAATTTCACAAAGTTAACAGTCTTTTGGTATCTACCTGACTCAAGACCAGCATTTTCACAACATAGTGGTGCTGCCATTTGTCTGCATTTGCCATTGCTAACCAACTTGCATGGCAATACACATTAAACATGCACAGAGCATGCATTGAGGTCACAATCACTGGTGTGCACAGATCACTATGTATTTACATATAAAGAAGTTCCAGTATCAAGTCAGGCTGTGCACTGCATTGTAACTTCTGGTATGCCAGTCTGGCGAGCCATGCAGATTTGGAATACCACTTCCATCATAATGTTCTCCCAGCACAAAGGTTGTCGATCACATGCCTTTTAGGCCCATGCCTGGGGTACCCATATCTGGATGCGTGTAGGAAGATGGCATTTGTAGGTTGAACAGAAAATGGAGCAGTGTGAGCTGACACAGGTGCCATGGTGGGAGAAGGTACTGATAGTTTACGCTTGAGTAGGTGACTGAGCCAAGTGGCAGGTGGAACAAAACATTGTGAGGAAACAGCCAGGGGAGGTAGTGTGAGCGGTGTTGAAAGTTCAGCTGTGAGCTGACACAGGTGCCATGGTGGGAGAAGGTACTTATAGTTTACGCTTGAGTAGGTGACTGAGCCAAGTGCCAGGTGGAGCAACAAATTGTGAGGAAACAGCCAGGAGAGGTAGTGTGAGCGGTGTTGAAAGTTCAGCTTTTGCAGTGCTTCTGTCATCAGTGTCCAGCGAATCAGAGGCCCCCTCGTGTCTCACTCAATCAGTAATGCTTCATGAAGGTACTTTTTCCTCTGCCTACCAAGGCCCATGGCTTGTCTTCCTTAAATCTAATGACACGGTCAGCTATTTATGTTAATTTCTTATTAGGACACTTTTTAGCAACAGTATTATATTGCAAAATTGACTTAAAGTAAAAATACCCATATCTGGATGCGTGTAGGAAGATGGCATGTGTAGGTTGAACAGAAAATGGGGCAGTGTGAGCTGACACAGGTGCCATGGTGGGAGAAGGTACTGATAGTTTACACTTGAGTAGGTGACTGAGCCAAGTGGCAGGTGGAGCAAAACATTGTGAGGAAACAGCCAGGGGAGGTAGTGTGAGCGGTGTTGAAAGTTCAGCTGTGAGCTGACACAGGTGCCATGGTGGGAGAAGGTACTTATAGTTTACGCTTGAGTAGGTGACTGAGCCAAGTGCCAGGTGGAGCAACAAATTGTGAGGAAACAGCCAGGAGAGGTAGGGTGAGCGGTGTTGAAAGTTCAGCTTTTGCAGTGCTTCTGTCATCAGTGTCCAGCGAATCAGAGGCCCCCTCGTGTCTCACTCAATCAGTAATGCTTCATGAAGGTACTTTTTCCTCTGCCTACCAAGACCCATGACTTGTCTTCCTTAAATCTAATGACACAGTCAGCTATTTATGTTAATTTCTTATTAGTATACTTTTTAGCAACAGTATTATATTGCAAAATTGACTTAAAGTAAAAACGGCATACGAAACAAAATTGAATTAGCAAGAAAATAAGGCAGTGCTACCCAATGATCTATGTGGACCACAGGTGCTGACTGTGATAGTCCATGAATGATGTGCTTACTTTTACTCTTAAGGAAACCCCCACTTGAAAACGCTTTGTAAATCAGGCTCCATGGCTCAAGCGAGCTGCTTCATCCATACAATCCTTTATCCTGATTCGTGCTGCCATTTCTAACATGTACGATATGTTCCCACAGTAACATTCTACTCCATTGTTCTTTTATAAGCGGTATGGCTACAAATACTGCCCTCTATAGATGGTTATTCCTTATTCCTAAAGAAAAGGACCAAAAGGGCAATCAGGACGTCCTTATGGTGTAGAACATTGTTATTGCCCTGAAATAGAAGACTGGGTCACACCATCTGATAACATTCTGGCAGTACAATTAAGTTGGAAAAATGTGGATGGTAAATACTCCTTCTGTACTTTACTAATTGCGACCCATTGGAATCCCTTAAAGACCAACACAGAGCACTTTCTCAACTTCTCGCCTCATGGTATAACCATAGAGAGTCGGATTTTATTAATAACAGGGGATCTAATTATTACTGTCCAGATATACCATATGATTAGGATGCAAACTTGTGCAATGATGACCCTAGCATGAATGGGCCCATTGATCTGCTCTCATGTCTGCTTGGTACCTTTTCAAAGTTAATGGAAATATCGTTGGGGACCTGCCAAGTAAGCCTAGGTGGAGTAACAGTAAATCTGAATCCTGGATTGATTGTATCTTCAGTTCCAGAGCGTGTTGGCCTGGGTTACGCGCCCTTCACATAGAAATAACTGATTTTATTGACCACACTGTTTAGCATTGTATTTGGAGATACATTGTATTATCCCCTCTTGTGAGGTCAGAGGCAGAGGTGCCGAGAACAATGATTATGGAAACAGAATTTACCATGATGCAATTTAATGGTGTACTCAACTCAAGACCATTGGAGGATCCTGTCTTGAATTATGGAGAGCCCTGGTTGGTAGACAAATTCATGCAGTACACAAAGGTGGCTACCAAAATATATCAATGATAAATAAAAAATCATTCTGTAGATCCAACACTGTATGCCATGAGTATGATTCTACGGTATCTGGGAGGAAGAAAGCACGAAGGCGTGAATTTAGACTGCATCTCAAAAGCAAAAACGTGCCATTGCCCTCGATCCTGAGTTAAGAAATAATAAGGAAAGCAAAATAGCAATACAGTGGGCCTCATTACACGGATGGCGGAGAACCATGGCGCTATTAGCGCCATGGTTCATGCCGGTAAAATACCGGCACCGCCTTGGTGGAAAGGGGAATTACCGCCCCATTCCAAGGTTGGCAGGGCGGTAATTCCCCCTTCCACCATTGCCCTTCCCCATTCCCATTTTTGCCCCATAGGGCTCAATGGGAATGGGCAAGGCGGTAATTACGGTACCGCAAATTGCGGTACCGTAATTAGCTCCCGGGGTCCCTTTGCGGGTTGGTTTTTAATGCCTGCAAAAAGCAGGCGTTAAATCCCCCAACCCGCAAAGGGACCTCGTAGTAAGGCGGTAAGGATTTACCGGTACCGGTATTTTACCGGTACCGGTAAATCCTTACCGCCATCCGTGTAATGAGGCCCAGTAACTGGCTTAAAGCCAAATAGAAAAGTAATGTAGGCATGTGACCGCGAGTGATTGATAATAACTAATTTTATCAATTTTGAAAGACTATAAATGGATTAGGGAAAAATGTCAATGGGCCTCATTACAGGTCCGGCAGTAACCTTGCCAGTGCTACCAGCGGGTTGCTGCCGGACCCGTAATAATTTACCAGCACCTTACTTCCGAGTGCCACCGGCTCATTACCTGTCCGGTGGCCCGGGAAGTCAGGTGCTGGAAAATTGTAAGTCCCCATTCCCAAAGACCGGTGTTTCTGTGAGTAGTCTGCATACCGTGGCTGCTGCACCCGGCAGCGTCAGACCTGTCAGCGACAGCGGCTCTGCCAGGCAGACTCATAATTTGCTGGTCCGGAAACAAGGGTTCGGTGAGCTTACTGGCACCGTTCTTTCCGGAAAGGCAAACTTATAATGAGGCCCAATGAATCCATGGAGAATCTGAGATCCAAGAATTCAAATGGCTGCCCATTTTGGAAAACAGTTCTATATAAATGCAGACTCCAAATTGACCTTCACTGTGAAATCTCTGCCGCTATGGAAAAGTACATTTTATTGCTCATAAATTGAAACAAAGATTATGACGAGGAAACGCTTTAGAGTGGCTGGCCCAGATGGTCTACCGAATTTAATTTCGAAGGCGGACCCTCAGAGCTGGGCCAGACTCATAACTATCCTATTTTGAAACATACAAATCTATGGCAATCTCATTCTAGATGGTGTAAATTCCACAAAGTCCCAATCCTTTAGAAAGAAGATAAAACCAATCCGACCAACTATCGGCCAATCTCTGTGTTGGATGGTACTTCAAAAATCTTTGCTTCAATTCTTTTGGACCCTCTAAATGATTGGGGTAATTCCATAAATAAACCTGCTGTCTTCCGAAATGGCTTTAAAACCTCTGGGGCAAAACTTTTAATGGGTTTATGCCCCATCTACTTCAAAATCAATAATTTTGTGCATGGTGTCACCTATTTGTCTAGCCTCAGTTAATGTATCCTGAGCATTTGATTTCATGGACAGACAACGCCTCTGAAATAAGCAATGGTTGTGAGGTATTTATGAAGGTCTCCTGAAACTGATCAATCTTCACTTGGGCAGTTCATCTAGATTATCCAGTTTAGACTAAATTCCAATGGCATTTTGTCGACACCTATAGCAAAAAACACTGGTCTTCGACAGGGATGTGTTTTACGCCTACTCTTTTTATGTCATACCTGGCCAATTTGGATGAAGAATTAAATCAAGCATGACTCTTTCCCCAAAATTAGGCCTCCTAAAAATACCACTCCCCTATTTTCTGATGTCATTATCCTTCAATTAACAAATCAGTCTTCAATGAGCACTGAATGCCTTAGAAAATGATGTTAAAATCAATGCATTTAAGATTAATTTAGTTACATCTGGTAAGCAAACCCAGGAAGTCCTGTGTAAAAAGTTTCAAGTGGTATAAATATGGGACCCCCTTGTAGTTGTTTCTGATTCGATTGACCTTGGGTTCCAAATTTATGAAACCCAATATCTGCAACAGCTGCTCTTCGACTGAAGGGATAACATCTGCCAATAATGGCAGAAATGACAAAAATCAAGATAAGGTACTGTGGACATACGCTATTACCAATGATTACATTTTGGACGGGTAAAGTTCTGCCCTCTCTACTCTTTGGCATGGAGTTTGCTGCTGAAATAAATTATCATATATTGCAGTAACACGACGGGTTCCTCTGGTTAAAAATCCTTGGTCTCCTAAACAGTACCCCACTATCTTTTATTCATAAGGCTTCAATCATGGAAAGCCATAAAAGCCTAAAACCTTTACAAAAATGCCAATCATATACTTCTGAATAATCCCCCCAACCTCTGAAGATTTTCGTCAGAATTTCTGATGCAATTTTAGATGGTATATATGACACTCAACAGCTGTTGTTGGAAAATCTATTTTAAGTAAAACATACATTGCGATTATATGACTGGGGATACCAATATTCACAAATGGCAAAGTACAAATTATGAATGGGAAATTAAATTAGCAACATAATGTTTGGATCACTTCCTGGTTATATACTACACCCAAATAAAAAAATGATATATATAGTCCCCGCACTATAGTTAAGTTGAGTATCAAGAACATAGAAAACCCGAAAATTGAATTGCTAATAACTTTTGACTCACATGACAGATTTGGCTGATATTTTGCAAACAAATTTTGCTGGGGGACCCCCCGCCGCACCCCACCCTCCAGACTGGAAACTTGGGGAAAGACGTGTTAAAAAATGAGAAAATCATTAAGAATGCAAAGAAACGCTGTTTTGGGCCTAGTCCCATTCCTTTCCCGATAGAGAAAAAGTCCACAATTTCTGCGCATTACACAGCAAAAACAGCTGGATGAATTTGCACCAGGTACAAAACAACGTGCGCACAAAGTGTTGACTCAATATCCGGGAGCGGTCTGGAGTTATTTCGTCCAGTAGTTAAGTAAATATTTGACAGAGAATTATAGCTATATTTCCCATGATGGTTTGCTGCAGAGAGGCGAAAGAAATTTGCAAATATTTTCAAAATATTTGTGGTTACACAAAAAAATGAAAAGTGGAACTTTTGGCGAAGGACAAATGATGACATGTCATCAAGCTAGAGGTGGAGAGAAATAAAGAGGACACCATGTGAATCTGGAGAGTTCGAGGGGGGTGTGGCAGAGGGTCAAGTTTAGCGCTGAAACGTTTTTGCATATTCTGGGGTATTTTTGCATATTCTGGTTTATAGTAGAAAATGGGATCAGGAATGAAAGTGCATCACACGTATAATAACCACAAATATTTTCGAAATATTCAGAGTTCTTTGTAGTCCATTGCTAATATAACTGCAGTTAAGGGAATGAGGGAGTTAAAAAAATGTGCTTAATGCAAAAAGGTGGATTTTTACAGCTATAGTAAGCTGTGGGGTAACCTATTGGGGGCAACATGTCAAGGGGTGCAATATGGCCCTGGCAAATGAGCACAAAGGGCGAAGGTTGTGGCCACCCAGTGAGTCCAAAAGAAACATTGTACAAAGCAGCGGCCTGAGGGAATTCTGGTAGCTGCAGTCCATACAGTCCATACAGTCCAACTGCCTGAATGGACTGCAGTTACCAGAATTCCCCAAGGCTACACCTGTGTACTAAACAGCAACACCTGAACAGACTGCCTTCCTGATGAGAGTGAGAGGCACAAAAGCGCTTGGAGGAGAACATCATCTGTACTGTGGAAGGCTGATTGAGCTGGGAACCAGAGTGTGCTGCTCCCCCTTCCCCCAGTTCGCCAAAATATATATATATATATATTTTCAAAAGAACCGACTTAACGTCAGTCATTTAAGGAGCACTCTCCTTCATACCAAGCTTCAAAAAATAGGCGGTTATCTTCGTGTCATTAATGGCTTCTTTATTCGTTTAAAATACATCTTCCATGCTTCCCAAGAAAATCGACGCGTTTCGCAGCATTACTTGCCGCTTGTTCACAACACCATTTTACCACCACCATATTGTTTAAATGCAAACATGTGCCTACAGACATAGAAATGGGACCAGAGAGTTCTACTACAGTAAACATAGAAGAAGGGACTTAATGTTGTTGACAATGCTGTCGGACATCTTTAAAGGGTTTTAAATCCCTGTACTTTTGAGTTGCATACATCGTGATCAAGTGACCATGTCGACACAAATGCTAACCTCCAAATGAATTGTCCTCATAATTTGAGCATTGCATTGATTTTAACAAAGGTCCTACTTTAAAAATACTACGCTTAACAGAGTTACCATAAATCTAACGACAACCTTTACCATTCCTTGAAATGAGAATGTGCCTTTTCTTCACACATAAAGTGCATAATGCATAATAAAGTGACTAGTGCTAGCAGCTCACTGAAGTGCCTAGTGCTTTGGTGTTTTTCAGCCTCTAATTTTTTATAAAGTGCTTAGTGCTAAGACTTGTATTGTATTCAGTGTGAAGATCTATTTCAATTTTATGGACTAAGTTGCAACTCTCATTTATTCATCATTATCAATAGTCTGTGGCTATGTTTTTTTAAAAAATACAAAACTTAATGGATAAAACTACACCTGCGTGGTGAAATCTAAAAATAGAAAAGTGCCTATAAACCCAATAACAGCATACAATAAAAGTGCAATTTAAAAAAAGCAACAATACAATGGTTTGCACTTATTTAAACCCAATTTATGAAATCACTAATTTGCATAAGTCAATCCTTATAGGTAAGAGATGCCAAGTTTTCTTATATGAGAGAACAATGTTTAGATTAGTGCCCTAAAAAAGTGTACAGTTCTTCATCTATGTTGTGCCCTTTTGGCTGTTTGGTTTCGAAGTCTAAAATACAGCGGGTTTCTTGTTGTCTGAGCCTTCTTTCGCGATCCCCCCCTCTAGGGTCATTCTCAATTGCACAAATACCAAAGAAAGCAAAACTATTCATATTGCTTTCGTGGCATTCAGTGAAATGTTTTGCCATAGGATAGTTCGCATCTTTGTTTTGTATGGCTCTAACATGTTGTTGGACCCTTATTTTCAGTTTACATTTAGTACTTCCAACATACCACTTTTTACATTCGCACATTAAAACATAAACTGCGTATTCAGTGTCACAGGTAATTTTTTCATTAATATGTTCGGTTGAACTTGTTACTGGATGCTTGAAAGTGGTACAATTCATAGCAAATTTACATACATTGCATCTTGTGCATTTATGAAAACCTTTCTTCCGATTACTTAACCAGGCACTTGCATCTTTGGCTTCTTCTTTACCCATAAAACTGTGGACCAATTTATCTTTAATTGAAATGTTTCTTCTATAACTGATCTCTGGGTATTTCTTAAGCAAACCCCCGATATCTTTATCGATGGTTAGAACTTTCCAATGTTTCTGTAACACACGTTTGACCTCTGTTGTTTGACTGTCATACGTTAGTATGAGACGTACTTCCTCATTTGATTTATTCGTAGTTTTTTGTTCTTTGTCAACCAAAAGTTTAAGTCTATCATGACTTCTGGCTTTTAAATATGCTCTTTCGATGACTCTTTTGGGGTAACATTGTTGTTGAAAACCTCTCGCCGTGATTTTGCTTTCTTCATCATATGTTTTGAGAGTTGTACTATTTCTTCTTATTCTTACAAACTCTCCATACGGTATACTCCAGATTAAATTCTTTGGATGCCCACTCTTGGCATGTAGTGGCGTGTTGGATCCCATGGGTTTCCTGTGTAATTCACACGTTAGATTTTGTTCCACTATTCTTAAATTCACATCCAAGAAGGTTATAAATGAATAACTGTGGGTTTCTGTAAATCTGAGATTGCTATTATTTTGATTCAATAATTTCACAAAATCACACCAGGCATTCTCAGTCCCTTTCCAGATTACAAATAGGTCATCAATATATCGGAGCCAGGTAACCACATTTTCGGTTAGTTCACGATTTTGTTCTGTCCATATTTCTTCAGCTTCCCAGGCACCCATAGTCAAATTGGCATAAGATGGGGCAAAAGTTGTGCCCATAGCCGTGCCCTGTATTTGCCTGAAATATTCTTCATTAAAGACAAAGATATTGTTGGTAAGACAGAGGTCGATCATAGCTATGATCATTTGTGTGTGTTCAAGATAATTGAGAGATCTAGTATTCAAATATTTCTCGCATGCTTTTTTACCAAAATTGTGGCCGATTGACGTGTATAAAGACACCACGTCCATTGTTGCCATCATGAAGTTGGGTTCCCAGGGTATATTGTTAACTCTTGATAGAAAGTCTTTTGTGTCTTTGAGGTAAGAAGGTAGTGAAGAGACGAAAGGCAAGAGAATTTCATCTACAAATTTCGACATATTCTCCAACGCTGACCCTACCAGGGAAACAATTGGTCTTCCTGGTGGTTTTTTGCTGTTTTTATGTATTTTCAGTAGAAAATATATCGTTGGTGTAATGGAGTTAGTCGTTTGTAGAAATTTGCAATTTTCTTCGGTCAGCATGCCTTTAAGTTCCCAAACCTCTGTGAAATTCTTTATTTTTTCTTCTAATGCTTTTATAGAATCTTTTCCACATCTTTCATAGCATTCTTTGTCATTTGACTGTTTATAAGCCTCCTTCACATAGTTTTCTCGAGTCATAAGGACTACATTGCGTCCCTTGTCTGAAGGCTTAATCACACAGTTGGGTAAATTGCTCAGTTCTTTGAGAGCCATTCTGTCCTTCATAGTCAAATTGCTTTTTTCTTTATGACTTTTCTTTCGTCTCAATTTTTTTAAATCCTCAATTACGAGTGTTTGGAATGCTTCTATATTATTTGCAGTATTTACCATAATATTGAATTTAGATTTTTGTCTCAATCGACTTTTTACTGTCCAATCAGTTCTTATATCTAATTCTTCGAAATCAATAGATTCGATCTCTTTGTCCTCATTCGCTCCTCCACCTTTTTGGAGCTCTACTAGATCGGCAAGAACCCCCATTTCAGCAATGGTGATGTCAGTTTTTCCTTCAGATACCGATTTTTTCTGTGTCTTAAAATCTGTGCTGGCAAAGAATTTTTTTAGACGCAATTTTCTAATAAAATGGTCGAAGTCTATCCATGTTTGGACATAGTTGAAAGTTGCTGTTGGGCAAAAGTTGAGACCCATACTTAACAACTTGGTTTGATCATTGGTTAAAGTGTGATTGGACAGGTTTATGATTTTGAAGCTTGTCTCAATATCTTCACTTTCTTTTCCTACTTGCCAGAGCGTAGTGATCTGCCCGGGGTAGTCTTCGGGGCATTTATTTCCCCTCTGCCCCCTCCTCGTTTTCTTCGACTTCATCCGCGTCTGCCTTTTGCTGATATTCCACCTCTGGCTTGTTTTTGTTTTTTGCCATCTTCGCAGAGCAATCTCATTTCGTCTAAAAAATTTAGCCTAATACTTGGCTCTTCATTTTCACTACCAGTCACATCTGATTCGGATAATGAGGAACTGGATCCACTATCCCCCTCTTTTGTTGCTGATGTTGTTCTCACGACAGGGATTGATGTCTGTCTTAGTTGTTCAAATCTTTTGGCGAACGTATACACTCTACCTTTTTCATAGTCTTCCTTATCTCTCAAGAATTTCCTTTGTTTCCTCTGTTTTATCTCTTCTTCATAATTAGCCATGTTTTTCATCATGCTATTTTTTAGTTTTTTTGCCTCCTCACTTTCAGGTATCAAATTTAATTTTTCTTCCAATTCCTGAATTTTGTCCAACAGTGTAGCTCTATCCGTACCGGCATACTTAACTAATAGCTTGAGAAAAGTTTTAGAGCATCCGCTAGTTGCTTCACTCCATTCAAGCAGCATTTGCGGATCCTGTTCTTCAAAGGAAGGAATTGTTAAAATCCTTAACCCCCGTGGTATTCTTCCGACTTCAATGTAATTTTTCAAGGAATGCTCCTCCCACCATTTGCTAATCTCTTTCTTTTGTAGCTTTTCAAGTTCTTGTATATATATATATATATATATATGTATATATATACATATATATGTATATATATATATGTATATATATATATATATATATATATATATACACACATATATATATATATTACATTACATGGCCGCAGTAGTTACTGTAACTTGCGAAACCCATAGGAAGAGCACTTTTTGGGCGGCTTATAACTTCGCTCCCCCTAGACGAATCCTCACAAAATTTTGCAAAAAAAAGTATATGGCCCACTCTGAATTTGTTTGCAGATGAGGTTTGGTCAAGGGGTGGCAAAGTTATAGGATGGATTTTCACCAAATTTGCAAAAGGCGGCTTGGTCCCGAAAGCGTGCATTTGTTAATTTGGTGGAAATCCGTCCAGTAGTACCAAAAAGTAGGTCTAAAAAAATTGGTGATATCTATGTGCGCTCCATGGACACACTTCCCTGTTCGCTCAGTGGACAGGACACTGATTGGCCAATGGACCTGCGTCGTGTCCGCGGACAGACAACGTGTTCGCTCATTGGTTGGAGTGAAGCGTGAGGTGCATCACATTTTCTCGATGCGCCCGCCATCTTGGAATGGCAAACATCAGCCGGTGTCCGTGGACATTGCGGTAAAAACATATTAAAAAACACAACATTGCACTTGTCAAACTTATCAAATAATCCCTGGAGAGGTGAGGGGTGATGAGGATGGGATGGGATATGGCTGCAAGAAGAAAAAAATACGGACGTTTTTCACCACGAAAGTCTGAGAACTGTCTGGATGTTCGCAAACAGTCCTGTGAACTTTGCGGACACCTCGGCATTACAGGGTTGGTTGGTTCTTGGATGGCTTATAACTTTGGCGCCACTTAATGATACCGCATGAAATGTTGCATTTATATTCTTAAGCCCATTCTGAACGGGGTTGCAAAGTCTGGTGGGATTCTGTCAAGAGGGGGCAAAATTAGAGGGGGTCCCAAAATAATGTAAAGACTTATAAATGAGGTGCCATTTGACAAATCTTCACTTATGTTGGCAAACTGATAGAAGATCTAGATATAAATGTTTTTCAGACCTTTGGTGGGATTCTGTCAAGAGGGGGAACAATTAGAGGGGGGTCCCAAAATATTGTAAATGCTTATAAATGTGGTGCAATTTGACGAATCTATATAAAAGATTAGTCTTAGCAGTGCAGGGTGGTTGCACGAGTTATGGGTGCTTAGTTTACCATAACTGGCGAATTTCAGGGGGTTTTCGGTTTTACTTGGAACCATAACGTCCCTTTAACAAAGTTTTTTCACTGAATTTCATAGGTTTTTAGCAGCGCAACTTAACCATAACGTCCCTTTAACAAAGTTTTTTTACTGAATTTCATAGGTTTTTATTAGTGCAACTTAACCATAATGTCGACGAACATCTGACTTCATTGCACACCTTCCGGACAATGCCACATGACCATATGCTGGCGCACAGCATGATGACGTGTCCGAGAACCCGTACGCACTTCACAATAAGATCTGTGCTTCGTGGACAGTTTGGAACTACATTTTGTACTGATCTAGGAACTTTCAACTTCAACATTTCCCTTGCATAGCCCCAACACCAATTCGTACTCATCCATTAACAATCTAGTACACAGTACATACTTTTAGCAAAACTGCTATTTATCTTAAAATGGCATCAGCTAAGTCCATTCCTCCTCCCCAAGAGACACCACCACTGCTATAATCAAGGAGCATGAGAAACACTGCCCTCTACCTTAGAAATAACACACGCGCAACATTTTCCCCTGTCCACCTGCCCCTCCATATTAGTGTTTGGTGCCTCTTCCCTCATTTCCCTCCCCACCTTTCGTTCTTAGCTCTCCTGCCAAATAAAATCCCCCAAAAACAAAATAAATGTTCCTTTAGGAACCACCTTTCACAGTTAAAAAATAGAACTAAAAAAAACACATAGACTCCATCTACTTTATATTTCTCAGTAAAGACTCAATAAGATTTTACAACATTTCCATTTACATTTTGTGTTATGCTAATGGGAATATTGGGATGTTCAGTCTCCGTTCCATGGACTGGAATGGTGGATACCAGCCCACCAGCCCAACTTATCAGCCCAAGCGAAGCGAGAGGGGATAACGAGGTCTCTGGACCATTACCCCCCATTCCAGCCCCTGAAATGGGGGATGAAGGCCATTAGCAGCCTAGGTTTCCAAAGCGGTAACCCGTGCTACTAAAAAAGAGGATTTTTCGTCCTATGGTTTAGGAAGGAAAATCCTTTTCCAAGATGGCTCCCATGGAAAGGGAAGTCGGCGGTTCCATACAGGGCCCCCCCTCGCTTTCCAAGGCAGCCTGCAAAAAGCAAAAAGAAAACCCTGTGACCACATTACCACGAGCACATTTTTCTTCCCTTTCAAATCTATCCTAATTTCGAATAACTTTACCACAAAGCCAGTCCCAGGTGGACATGGCCACTTTAATCCTATGTTTGACCTTATACCATGACCCCGACATTCTGACCACTGCCCATGTGTACAGCCTACCCCTCAGTCACTAAAGGTATACCGCTATTTTTTTTAACTACATTATGACACTTGTCAAATAAGAAAACACTGCCACATTTGCAAAACCATGCTTTTCGATCCTTGCCAATGAGCCTTAAGCAAATTTGCTGGAAATCCACCCACGTTTTATTTTTTCAAAACTGTCAAATGAATGCACATACAATGGTCATATAAACTCTGCACAAAATCACGTCAGAAATATCCCACCCATCATCATCACCCCTTACCTCCCCAAACATTATTTCATAAGTTTAATGCTCAGAAAATATTATTGTCCCGAGGGTTCGTCCATATATTTTTATACATACGTTGATCTATCGCAAACATTTCCAATTCACCTTACCTCATTTTTCCTCTTTTAAAAACATATGAAACCTGGCAGCAGAGTGCGTCCATCTTGTGCTATTCTTATCCGTTGCTGCATCTGCCTAAGGTAAACTGGCATGACGCGTAGCCAAACGCTCCCATAATCACCTAGGTGACGTGACGCAGAACTCGAAAATCAACACACATCGACTAACACAGCATGTCACAATTCGAAATATTAAACCGTTCTTTAAAAGAAAACAATAACACTGTACAATTTGTAAAGTACTTTTATTTCACAATAAACTCTACGAGAACATCCGACTATTCCCATATTCAATCAAACTGCAAATTTGTTGCTTCGCTCGTGATCCAAAATGTTAATCGTGAGGCACACGTTGTTCTTTTTCCATGCACAAAGTCTTCGTTTTTTATAAAGGAACCGCTTGGGTAGCACAGTGAATTCCAGGGCTTCTGCATCAACTTGGGCCTAGACCACCATAAAGGATGTTATGTTACTCCTAATCGCTAGTGCAGCATACGGGCACATTGGCCCTGGGCGATCGTCCCAAAAAACAGTCACTGTGATCCAGCCGTTGACAACCAGGTGCACCTGCCGACTGAAGAAGCCATCAGTTGGCATCTGGAATCTATGGCAATCGCAGTAAGACAGCATGTAGCTATTTGGAAAACATAACACAAAATGTGTATCAATACCCGAACTTTATTACAATATATCTATTGACTTTTTAATTCGACATAGAGTTTAAACTAACGATTAGCACACACATCAAACAATCTCAACAAAGACAAAAACAACGTGGAAACTGATACACAATTCGATATGGTCATACATGACATTTTAATGAAATATTAGCGTTGAACCTGAGTGAACCTAGTGATAGTCTACATGAACCTAAATCCTACACTCCCCATAACCACATAAAAAAAGACAACCACACAGAAAGATAGTACTTGCATTACATTGCCAAAATTAATCTTCAGATAATAATAAGTTAATGCTTGTTCCGGTATACAGTCGTCAAAATCAAACTTACATTATATTCACCATTTCCATTCTCTTCGCGTAAGTCAGACCGTAACGCTCACTGCGCTCGCACCAAAGATTCTTCATGAACTGAAATTACATGTTCCTTACACACTTTTGGAATGCATAACGTTATCAAATGTTCATTATTACAAACCTCCTCTCACTGCATTCTTATGGAAAATATTCCCTTTCTCTCAAGGTCAAAAAAAACAATTGAACCTTATACTTTGTGTCCCATGCTTGGGCTTCCTTAGCTCGCAACCAAAAAAATCAAAGCTGGTGACCTTCACTCAGAATCTAAATACATTCTCACTTTGCAACAACATGGCTCAACGCATGCATGAGAACTCGTATTCTCAAACACGTACAGGGCCGCTGTTTCCATCAAACACTGCAGGTGGCTGCCTCAGATGCCAGACTCTAGGGGGCAGCAGTCTGACTCCAAAATTATTTTAAATGCATTTTAACACAGACACATTAGTCCTTCGCCTGTACTTTACGCACATTATATTGTGGAACATCTCCAAATGTACTGTATGACTTTCATGACAAAAAAACACCACTTTTTAGCTTCTTGCTGCCATATCCCATTGCATCCTCATCAACCCTCACCTCCCGAGATAGTATTTGCTAAGTTTAACAAGTGCAATATTGTGTTTTTTAATATGTTTTTGCGGAGATGTCCGCGGACACCAAAACACGGATCCAAGATGGCGGGCGCATTGGAACAATCTGACACACTTCACGCTCTTCACCACCCAATGAGCGAACGCGTCACATGTCTGCAGACATGACGCGCCCGATTAGCCAATCGTTATCTTGCCCGCAGAGCAAACAGGGAAGTGTGTCTGCGGAGCGGACATAGATATCACTAATTTTTTTAGACCTACTTGTTGATCATTTAAAGAAAAACTACTGGACGGATTTTCACCAAATTTACAAAAGCACGCTTTCGGGACCAAGCCGCTGCTCCTGGCGCAAATTTGGTGAATATCCCTCCAGCGGTTTGAGCTGTAGCCGTGCACAAAGTTTTTCCCCCATTCAGTCTATGGGAAAAAAAGAAATTTTGGGACCCCCTATAACTTTTCCCCCACCTGGACCAAACCTCACCAAATCTTACAAAGAAATTCAGAGTGGGCCATATACTTCTTTTGCAAAGTTTGGTGTGTATTTGTCCAGGGAGAGCAAAGTTATAAGCCGCCCAGAAAGTGCTCTTCCTATGGGAATAGCAACTTAACCATAACTACACGCCCACTAACGTGGCCGTGTAATACATATTTCAGATGTAAATAGCAAGGAAACGCCATTTCCAAAGAATTGCAGTGGACAGTAGTCAGCTAAGAAACTGCAGGAGTTGGATAGTTAAACACCCTTTATTACTTAAATTCACAATTTAAAAAGTCAAAGTTTATCCCAGTCAAGTGTATGCCGGCAGGCAGCCTGACGAGTTTCACCACACACCTGTGGCTTGATCACAGTAACCCTCCCTTTCGGGAGAATCAATTTAAAAACACCATAGTGAACACTAAAAAGGTGACTACATGATAAATTGCACTTCTAACAGCCATTTTTGATAGGGCCAAACAGTGTTTGTAAACTCTTGCATCATTCTTGTAAACTTCTAACATGCACGGGATCTCCAATACCACGCATAATCTTGAAAGAAGCGTTAATCATGCATTTAGGCAGTCGTAATAGCAAAGAAATAAGTAATCTGTCATAATAATGCGTACAACCATTCATATATACATGCGGACAGCAATACATTACCACTGTATGGTACATTTCTGTTTAAAGGAAATTATTCAGTAAATACATAGTGTATTTCCATAATCATATGTACCTGAAGTTTATCCGTGTATCCCAGATTGCCATATATGCATGGAGTAAATAACGCGATGTGAGTCAGGTAGAATGCAAAATACATTCATGTCCAATAACTCATGTAGTTACTATTTTCTCAACAAGTCACTGACTGGTATGAATGAATGCTGATGTGGCCAATAAAGCACATGATGCCTTCCTATGTCATCTGTCGCTAGTGCAACCAATATAATGCTTAGTGCATACTGCAAAACAGATACCAACCGTATATATATACATATATTTATATGACTGACACTCATTTGTATACAACAATTTGGCCCTCATTACGACCCTGGCGGAAAGCGACTGACCGGAGCGCCACAGCGTAAATAGCGTTTCCGCCATTGCACGAAGGAGCAAAGTGCGGCCCATTCCGACCCATCGGGCACGAGCACCACGGCATGGCTGAAGTGCAAAGTCCGCGATGGCGGAAATGACCCCAAAACGGCCCACACCGCCGCCGTACGGCGCCCTAGGTGCAATACCGCCACCCCTCTTAGCGGTCACCGCAGTGTGCGCCTACCGGAAAGTACGGTGGCCGGAAATATACGGAAACGGAAGTTAAAACATGGGCCCGGAACGGGAAACATCCCGGCGTACACCTATAAATACACTAAAACCACACAACCACTAAAATCACTACCCTGAAACACACCCCAACCCGTCAACCACCCTAGCGAAACCAAGAAAAATGGGAAAAGTAGCGAAGAAAGCGTGCGACCGCAAGCGGCAGGTCCACTTCTCCCGTGAGGAACTCACCGTGCTAACAGAGACCCTCCAGGAGAATGCTGCCGTCGTCTTCTCCACGCAAATGACCAGAACGGCACTTGCAAACAAGAAGGCCATATGGGCTCTGGTGGCACAGCGGGTAAGTGCGGTGGGGACCGCACCCCGCACCCCACAGCAATGCCGCAAGCGATGGGACGACCTGCGGATACGCGTCCGCAGCATACTCTCTGCCAACCGCAACATTGCCACAGCCACCGGGGGAGGTCCTGAATCACCCATCAAGTTGACCCCCTGGGAAGAAATCTGTGCCTCCACCATCGGAATGGAGAGCATAGAGGGAGTCGGAGGGATGGAGAAAGGAGTGCAGACATCCGAAGATTCAGGTAGGTGGGCCAGATAAAACAATGCCAAATCCACACAGTCCATCCATGTGAAGTACCATGCGTCCACATAGTGCAACAGAAACACATGTCCAGGAGAACGTCCACACACATCGGCCTGCAAGCGCACATTAAAACCCACAATAAATACATAAATAATTAAAAACCCCTAATACACGCACTACACGTGCAGCAGGCACACCCTAACTGCAGGCTGCCAGACAACTGCACCCTCACTCCACACACAAATCAAAGCACCTCCAAGGCCCCGACCCAAATCACCCTCAGGTACCACCCCAATGCATGTGATACAATGCCATTCCAATTCCCACAGACCCATCAATAACCCTCGCCCTCCTTTACTCCACCACAGGGTCCGATCCAAACGACGAGCTACAGGACACCCCTACCAGCACACCTGCAAAGAGGGCCAAGACCAACGGCCAGAGACCCTCCACCTCAGCTGCACGCATCAAGACACGGCAGCAGCACAAATCAGGTGGCAGCACAGAGGAGGGAACATCAACAGGCACCCCAGCAGCCAGCATGCCCACAACACCACCACCACAGGTCCCCCCAATGGATGCCACAGAAGGCACTGCCTCTGGTGGCAGCAGCACCATAGGTGACACCCCATTGATGGCAGCATGCTCGGACACAGAAAACGGGGATGCCGAAGTCAGATCCATCCATGACCTGTCCCAATCCCCCTGTCTGTTCCATCCCGTACAACATGAGGATACCACGCAGGGGCACCCACCAGACGACGACTGGCCATCCCCCACAAGCCCTGTGGCAAGGCAACATGAGGACAACAGCCCCTCTGTGACACCCCCGCAAATGGCCATGGCCCAGCAGAGGCAACAGTCCCTCGACCAGTTGATCGAACAACAGCAGCAACTGGCCACACTCCTCAAGGACCATGCCGATGAATGTGGGGGCACTAAGGCAGACATAGAAACATCAACTGAGACACTTAGGGCAGAAATGGAGAGAGGTACAGAGACGCTAAGGGCACAAATTGAGAGAAGCACCGAGAGCCTGAGGGGGGAACTGCATGCGACGTCCAAAGACGTATGTGCCGAACTTGCCGCAGTGCGCCGTGTGCTCACTGAGCTCTCGCAAACCCTTAGGGACATGCATGGATGTGAGCAGGCAGACACATCATCCGTTGCAAGTTCCGTCCAGGGCAGCCCCCAACGTAGATCTGGGAGGAACCTGCGCTCCACAGGCAGGGGTGCCCCTGATACCCGCAGAGGGGGCATGCAATAGCGACAGCCCACTTACAATGAGCATCTTTGGACACTGGTGTTCGGGGGGGAGGTAGGAGGGTGGAGGGGGTGTGTTGGGCTCACTTGGGTGGCGGGTCGATAGGGTGTTCAACATGATATCACATATGCCATAAAAAGTGCACGATCAACCAATGAGAAGTGTGGACATTGATCTTTGTGTACTAGGCCATCATAGGCGTACAGTCCATATTGTGCATGTCCCAGACACACGCAGTGCCACGAGTCCCGTGTCCATGTATCAGCCACCAGGCGTGAGTGCTAGAAGCATACATCAATGAGATGCTGACGAATGTCACAGGCCTCCGGTGCCTCGCAGACTCCATGAGGTGCTGCCACATCCCCACCCTCATCATGACCATCATCAGGTGCTTGCAGTTCTGCGTCAGGGGGCATGGGCACATTTCTACGTACGCACATGTTGTGGAGCATGACACATGCCATCACCATCTTTGCAACCTTCTCATGGCGGTACAGGAGTGCCCCGCCAGACCTGCTGAGGCAGCGGAAACGGGTCTTCAGTAGGCCGAATGCCTGTTCAATGACTACTCGGGTACGTGAGTGGGCATGGTTGTAGTCCTCCTCATGCTGGTCCCGTGGGTTCCGGACTGGTGTGAGGAGCCATCTCTTCAGTGGATATCCAGCATCACCTGTATGTGGACGAGAAACGTATGATGTGGAATGCCATTGATACGTACGCACACCCTCCCCCCCCCTTCCTGGCAGGTCAATGCCAATTCACATACCCCACATCATCATGCATGTAATGAGACTCACCGAGTAGCCAGGATCTGTTCCCTGCGTGTCGCTCCATGTAGCGTGGTATTGTAGAGTTCCTCAAGACCATCGAATCATGGGTTGATCCAGGGAATCGGGCACAACAATGTGTAATGATCCTGTTGGAGTCACACACCATCTGTACATTCAGGGAATGAAATTGGTTTCGGTTGCGGTACTGGGCCTCCATGGCATGTGGGACGACCAATTCAACATGGGTGCAGTCGATGGCACCAATGCAACCCGGTATGCCGGCAAGTGCATGGAATCCCACTTTTGTGTTGGTTATTTCCTGCTCCGAGCGTGGTAGAGAGATGTAGTCGTCTGCGTGCTTCAGGAGGGCATCGAGCACTTGCAATAGTGTCCGTGAGAACAGTGGCTGAGAAATGCCATGCAACTGTCCGACTGTGTGCTGGTAGGTGCCTGTGGCCAGGAAGTGGAGTACAGACACCACCTTCAGTAGGGGTGGGATGGCGGTTGGGCTATCTATCATGCTGACAAGGTCAGCCTGTGTCATGTCCACAATGGCGGTTATGGTGTCCCGGTCCAGACGGTAGAGGGTGTGGATCTGCTCATCAGTGAGGTTGAACGGATGTGCTCGGAGGCGTGGGATTGCGGGCTGCCTGCGTGGTGGTAGTGGCTGTGCTGGCAGCCCTTGCTGGCCCTGCCTTGGCCTCCTCCTCCTCCTGCGTCTCCTCCGTGCGGCTGGTTGTAGTTGGTGTTCGTCTTCTTCTTGGAGTCGGAGCGCTTGCAGTGCTATCAGGTCCCCCAGGGCCAACATCGCGAGTCCTGCCCGTAGCATTTCGGTGTGGTTGTGGGAGGAGACTGGCTGTGCAATTTATGTGTTTTCAGGCTGTATGGCCTCCACCTGTGGTGATTGATTCCACCTGTGCAAACTGCTCTCCCCTTTGGCCGAGCACGTCCTGCGCACAACGCTGCAATTCGGGGATTTGTATCTTGCTATTGCAATCATGTATTTGTACCCGATGGCCGTGTAAGATTGGTTGATATGTTCATTCTGCTGTGGTCCCATTGTTTCACATACTATCTGTGCAGTCGCGAACTGACTTGTGAGGGGTCAGTGGAACGTAGTACTCGAGTAACGGTGGACCCTCATGCATCACTGCACCGAGGTTCAACGACGGGCGGGGCGTCCCATTCGTGGGTGAAGGCAGTTGCCATTTTCACACACAGCCGCACTCGATGGAATAATTAGTGATTTCAAACGGCCACAGATGCCTTTTCGACGTGATGTTGCAAATGAGGAATTCGAGGGGCGGCGCTTTCGGTTTCCAGCTAGCGGCGAGGAGATGCCCACAGGTCTGACTGCAAATGTAACGTTCTATTGTTCTATGTCCTTGAGACAGGGCCCATGGCGAGGGAGCAATGATTGATATGAATAGTTTGGGATGCGCAATAGCTACGTGGGCGATGAGGCCGTCCGTTCCCAAAAACATGTTACTTCACAACACTGGAATTACGGGCTGGGGCACTGTGGATTTAGCAGGCTGCATAACGCACGGACTCAATGGATGTTTCTAATGTTATGTGAGTAATTATTCAGGCATTTTGATCCCGGGATGAGGGAATGATGGATGGATGCATGGGCAGGTGATTTGATACAGAGTTTGCCATGTACAGGGCTTCTTGGGATCTATCCGCCTCCCCTACGCTATGTGATGCAGGGCTGCCATTGTGGGACCATCGTCCATCTGGCCTTGTTGAGCCCTCCCTGTCTCGAGGCGCCCTCAGACACTTGTGTCCATGCACGTTAACATTCCCATCTGATGGAATCTGTTTTGACAGACGCATGCACAGGTACACTCGTTTGTGATGGTGTTTGCACCTCGATATAGATGGTTATGAGTCGCAAGTGGTTTTGGGGTGGTGATGATCCTTTTGGTTGGGCTAGCATGCATATGGCTGTGGATTTCGTGTGATCATTGAAGTGAGTAGTTGGAATGTAGTTCTCATGGCCATTCTGTTCTTTTTCTTTTCTTTTGGTTGACAGGTATCTCCTCCCCTTTTGCCACTGCCATCTGTATGCCACTCCTGCAGATGGATTTTACTCCCGACACCTGCTGCTTCGTGTTAATCAGTGGAGCAGCATTATGATCTTGTGGGACGATCGCCAATGGGCCACATGCCCTTACGCAGTACTGGTGGCTCGGAGCAACATTTCGGCCTTTCAGCTGGACTAGTGCCTCCCCATTGGGACGGGCCTGCGGTTCTGTGCGCTTCCATGTTGCCTTTTCGTACGTGATTGTGGCTCTGTGTACCATGGGGGAACAGGGCGACACACAGGTAGTGGCTGGTCATTTCTTGCGGAAGCAGCCCACAATGGTGATTGGTGTTTTGGAGTTCATGGCCTGATGGCTGTATGGGCTTGGTGATTTTGATGTGCATTAAATTTCTATTCGGATTTGGCCCGTGTAGCGTTTTTCTTTGCAAGTGATGTGGCATATGCCAATTTGGGGGGCGATGTATTGTGAGGAGATCTGCATCGGGTTCCGGCTTCGGGGTTTAGTTGCGTGGTACTGTACTGGCCGCGTTTGCCTACGAAGCCCAGTGAGGTCAGGGATGGGGGCTGCCAATATGACAGTTTGAATGTTGTCATGCTCAGGGGCGGGGGATTGGGTTTTGTGTAACAGATGCCGGTCAGCCAGGTGGACTGGTGGAATGATGTGATTTTCGGAATATTGCTGGTCACAGGTGCCTGTGTTTGCGTGCGTTTCTTGGTGGGGGACTGTGGTCATGTCCATTGGGATGGCTTCTGTATTCGTGCCATCTGTGCCCTGCAGCTCCCATTGGCCCCTGTTGTGTTTCTTTTGTTCGTTGGCATGCATGGGTGACTTGTACATTTCAATGGTTGCATTGTGGCTTCATTGCACCTACGGGGAGTTGTACTTTGTGGGCAGGGAGCGGTGTACAGGCACTCAGTGGGGCCGTTTACGGTTCATTCGCGATGCCGTACTTCTCGCCATGGCGGAATGGTACATTACGCCATGCCTGATGGCGTTAGGTGCATGTCCGCTAGGGTCGGAATTGGCGTACCGTTGCACCATGGTGGTGTTTGCGGTTTGGCATGGCGCGCGCGCGCGTGCTTGGTGCAGTTAGCGTTGGCGTTCACTACGGTGTCGCTAATGGCTTCGTACTTTGCGGTGACGGGTCATAGTCGCACCGAGCGCTATTCGATGGCGGTATTGCATTTCCGCCATCGTTTTTCGATTTCCGCCAGGGTCGTAATGAGGGCCTTTGTCTAATAAGGTATCTAGTGTATATTAATACCATCTTTTCTCTGTTTCGACAATTAAAGTGCATAGTGCATTACTAATTAAAAACATGTACACTGGAAACTAAAGTGCATAGTGCATTAGTAGTTACAAACATGTAAACAATAGTAAAGTGCATAGTGCAATCATCTATTCTTTTGCACATTGTGCACAGATCATAAAGTGCATTGTGTCAAACAGACTGAAGAATACATCAGTAGGTAAAGTATAAGCCATTCAACCTTATATCTAAAGACAATATCTAAAGACATATTACGGTGTATACTACAATGTTTACATCAATACGTAATCCATAATAATATATGATGTAGTGATGATTTTTACAAACATCTATTAAGGTCACTCAATTATATTGTATCTGTGCACACCAGTCTGACAAAAATGAAGAAATCCTGTATAGCAATGTCATAAGTCACACAATAAAAAATATAATAATACTAAAGGTGAGTTGATAAAAAAGGGAATATAGACTATGAAGGACACTGTCTCAGATAATGTCTCAAACTCCAAGGAACATATATAATTCTTCATCGACATTATGGCCAACAGTATATTTGCTTTCAAAGTCAATGGGGAACTTTGTTTCCTCCTGCCGGAGTAGTTTTCAACTGTCTGCACCACTCGAGCCCATGACTACTCTGTAGATGCCAAAAAATGGCAGGCTTTTGGGGTTCCCATTATGAAATTCTGAAAAATGTTTTGCCATGGGATATGCAGATTTCTTGTTAATAATGGCTCTGACATGTTGTAATATGCATACCTTAAGTTTGCATTTGGTACTTCCAAAATACCACTTGAGGCATGGGCAGGACAAGACGTAAATGACCAATTCCGACTCACAAGTGATTTTACTCTTAATTCTTATGAAATGTTTCAAGATTGAATGAGTATAACTTTTGCAGTTATGCTGATATTTGCAGATTTTGCATCTGTCACACTTCATGAAGCCATCTCCCACTGTGGAAAGCCAGTTACTACATACATCAGGTTTTTCCGGAGGCATGTAACTACTCACCACTAAATCTTTAATAGAGATGCTTTTGCAGAAAGTAATAATACTTTCCAATATCTGTTTATCCTTTGTTTAATAATTTGGGAATGGCTTCTGAATGTTAAGATCAGTCTAATAGTGTTTTCCTCATCCAAGCTATGTGAGTCGGATTTCGACGTTGTCAGGAGTTTCTGTCTGTCCATGTCTCATACCATTAAGTACGACCTTTCAATCACTTTCTTCGGATATTGTTGTAGAAAGTGTTGGGTCGTAACTTGGTGTGCTAGATCAAAGTCAACAATGTCACTACAATTTCGTCTAATACGAACACATTCACCATGTGGAATACTCTACAGAAGAGTTCTTGGATGTGCACTGTTAGCATGTAGGGGGATGTTGGCTCCTGTAACCTTTCTATGTAGTTCACACCCTATTTTTTGTCCCACAATTTTGACTTGAATATCCAAAAAAACTATGGATTGTCAACTATGCTGTTCGGTGAATTTTAGATTCAGGTTATTTTCATTTAACAACTTAACAAATTCACACCCTGATTGTATTGTTCCGTTCCAGATGATGAATAAATCATCTATGTAGCGAAGCCACACTATGATATTCTCTGTATATTTTTCATTAGTGTCTGCCCAGACTGGGTTTTTTCCCCAATGGCCCATTATGAGGTTTGCGTATGGTGGTGCAAATGTCGTGCCCATGGCAGTCCCTTCGGTTTGACGAAACACTTAATTGTTAAAGAGAAAAATATGATTCTCCAAACACAATTTTATTTTTTAAGAATCATTCTAGAATGCTGTAAATGATTGAGGGACTGAGTATTGAGAAAGGTTTGACATGCCTGGATTGCATCATCATGTTGGATAGACTTATACAGGGATACCACGTCCATGGTTGCTAGTGTATATGTTGGTTCCCATGGAAGGTCCACTAGTTTAGATACAAAATCTGTGGTATCTGTTACATATGAGGGTAGGGTGGATACAAAGGTGCAGAGAACTTCGTCCACAAATGTAGACATGTATTCGAGGAGGGAGCCATTGAGGGTCACAGTTGGTCTTCCCGGTGGTCTGGTGGGGTTCTTGTGAACCTGGGAAGAAAATAAATAGTTCGAATTACAGAATGCTTAGTGAACAGAAATTTGACCATTTCATCCTCTAGGATGCCAGCATTCTGCCATTTAGTCAAAAAGGCCAATACTTCTCTTTCAAGATATGTGATGGGATTAGTGGTCAATCTTTCATAGCAGTTCCCATCATTGAGTTGCTATATATATATATATGTATATATATATATATATATATGTGCGCATTCCGAAGGAAATATGTTGGTGCTGCTTATAAAAACTTTCTGAGAATATGGAAACTTGGAAATACCTTTTACTCTAGTGCAAGGAAACTCATAACTGGAGAATCCTAATCTTCAACAGATTTGTTCACAATCCAAATTCAGTAGACCTAGATATATTTTTTGGGCTTGTTTGGTGGAAGGGCGGTCAACCTCCCTTATTTTATCTCTGATCAGATTTTTTAAAATTATACATAACCTCCTAGTAGAAAATTGTTACGATGGATAGAATTAATCCATCGGAGCTAAACAAAAACTTTGTTTTTTTAAAGTTGAAAGGTTGAATTAAGCTTCCTCCAGTTTATTCTGTGAATGACTCACCAGGCTGTGAATGACTCACCAGGCAATGACATTACATTTTAGTAAAACACTGTTAATGTCCTTTGTTTCCATTTCGTTTATATAACTCTTAACTGTACTCATAGGGAATATTGTGACATAAAATGCCAAGCATCCATACTGCATGCCACTTTCTTGCAGGTTTTTAATGTTTAGTGCCATGCTTTTGTTCGAAACTTTGAAAACACAGCTCCTAAATGTTTTTTTCTATATTTTCGTGATATGCAGAAAAGCATGCTTACACTACACACGCAGATAAGAGACAAATTCCAGCAGCACAGCTAACAATTTTGGATCAGATTTCCTTTTATGTTAGGATGCTGACCTAGAGGTAGTTGCTTTTTCGGTCCCATTCCTAACATGGAACCTTAAGCATGATTAGTGTCCCAGCAGAAAAAACATTCATTAAGCAAATTGGGCATGGTGTACTAAGGACAGCGAAGGAATCCTAGCTCAAGATCAGTGGCAGCTGGTGAATTTTTTTATTGCAGGGGCATGAATGTTTTCCTCCAATATGTGAGGAAAACGGACGGTAGCATAGGAGTCCAAACCTACCAAGCGAGGTTTGAGGGTTGCTCCCCTACATTTGTAAATAATGGTTTTAACATGTGCATTTTAAAGCAACTTTCTGTGGAGAATTTGGTAAAAAGCCATGCAGTTTGCAATAATTTGTGTATCAGTGCACAGAAGCATTTTCAAACCATTTTCATGATACCTTGGCCCAAAATATGTTACTATACAAAAATGTTCATGCTGGCTATGCCCATAAATGTCCATGTAGGCTGCACCAATATATGCCACTTTTACCGTATAATAACATACTGTTGGCTTTGCCAGTAAAAAATACCATGCCAAGATAAGAAAACACGTCCAGTCTGATTGCACACATGTAAGCCAGTTGAGCCTTATAATAATATAAAGGCCACACCAAAATTACCGAAGAGGATAAATATGCTCTAAAAGGAACAATAAGTTATACCTCTGACGATATGAAAACACATGCCTCTCAGGCATCCCATCCGGAAACTCAGAACTTCCAGGAAAATACCTCAAACCACAGAGAGAATTCTTCCACCCAAATGCCAGCTCCCACCTACAAAGCCCAAGAGCTTCCAGCCATATCAACACTGATGGAAAAGGACAACACCTTTTGCCCTCAGCTCACTTACTCCCGTTACCACCCCCTAATGATAGAGGTGTACGATACCTATCCCAAAGACATAACATAACCCTTAGGTCTAAAGAAGAATATATCACATACTGCTGCCTGCCAATAGGGTATCACACCAAAGCACACAACATTTATCCCCTTATGGCACACAACAGTTACTGCCTCTCAGCTGGATATCCCCTCGACAAACACACAGCAGTGTGCATATACTGCGCACCAGCTGTATGACACATCCAAGTGCCTGTGAGAGTGCATCGCAGTGTTAGAAAATGATGGGACACTGAGTCAATGAGGCATCTCTAACCTGGCTGCTGGAAATGGCATTTTGAGTGACTGAAAAATCTATTTAAATGTATTTCATACCTGGAAGATTCTTTGTGGGTACTGTGGCGAGGTGGATGAGGCTGACCAGGTGATAGCATTTTGTCTATAAACTTTTATTTTCTACAAAAAGGAAAATAACCTATCTCCCCCTAGTCGTAATCCTTTCCTAAAAAAAAATAACAAATCAGGTGATCTTCGTCAGGATGTATGTCAAAACCAAAATATGGTTTCTGTCCAAGCCAGCTTCTCTATCCATACTACTAGTAAAGGATCAAAAAGAAATCAACACACTTCTTGACAAGAACACCAGGAGAGTGACTCCCTTCTGCTGGTGAAACAACCCAGTTTATGATTGACATTCCTTTTGGTTACATGGGCATTAACGTATTCACCTCATTGTCATTTGCCCTTTCCAACATGTTTGTCAGCAACATGTGTTTTATAGTACCTGACCTGACTGTTGCCAACACTTTGGAGGGACTACTTGGTTTTAAATAAACAATGTGGCCATTCAAACCTTGTGTGTACAAGCACTCAGGAAATGTGGAATGTGTCATTGTTTTACCTATGCACCTGCCTAATGTCAAACATTTTGGGATCCCCAAAATTCTGTGTTATTTTCTCATGGTTTTGTTTGATTTTGTTGTATATCCATTTGCATATCTGTCTTTGTCCCGCCCACATGGGCAGACCAGCACTAAGTTTAGTCACCCTGAGCTTCCTAGGGTCAACCAGACATGGACCCATTGCTCACGGTGCTCAGAGAGGCACAGCTCCACCTCGCTTATGAGGCCCAACAAGGCAGAATCCACTTTTGGTACTCTTGTTCAGAAGGGAATTGCCATAGCATTTCGGTGCGGGACTGCCCATGTAGGTGGGACAAAGACTCATATGCAAATGGCTGTTTCCCATCTGTGAAAGGTACGGTGAGCTAAATTGTGGCTGTGGACTCTGGAATAGGTATCTTCCCAAAGAACAGGTCAATGGGCTGTGCTCGTTCTTGCAGAGGGGTGCCTATGGACTATTTCGTAATTGTTTAAGGGACTTAGGTTTAGTCACCCTGAGTTTCCTAGGGTCATCCAGCCGTGGACCCCTTGCTCACTGTGCTCAGAGAAGCACAGCTCCACCTAACTGATGAGGCCCAACAAGGCTGAAACACGTGTATGGGGTTGCTGTTGGTACTCTTGTTCAGAAGGGAATTGTCATAGCATTTTGGTGCTGGACTGCCTATTTGGGCAGGACAAAGACTGATATTCAAATGGTTATTTTTCTATCTGTGGAAGGTAGAGTGAGCTCAAGTGTGGCTGCGCACTCTGGAGTGGGTACCTTCCCAAAGAACAGGTCAATGGGCTGTGTTCGTTCTCAGAGAGTGGCACCTATGGACTATTTTTGTATATATATATAGAGTTAGATGGTTTACAGAATATAAGAATTGGCCTGCCAGAGAACATTTTACTAAGAAAATGTACACACATTTCCTATCCAGTCAGACAATGCATCAAATAACAATATTTCTGAATCTAATTCTAATAGGGCAATGTAATTTCTAAGCAACACAATATAACTACATAATTACGTTAACACTTATCTGCCAGTGTTTGCAACTACTTCACATAGACAATGAAAGCATTTTATTCTATCCACTATCAATAGCAATCCAGAGCTCTCACCATTTCCTGCTTGTTTTTACTTATATAATGTGATTTTTTTCCAAATTATGTCATCGTGGCCTCACACTTTTTAATTGGTTAGGTCTTTCCATTGTCTTGCTTACCAGGTTGACACTCCCAGAGAATACACCCCTTAATTTTCATAGGTTGATCATATTTTTAAGCATGGGACATGGAGTGGCTTTATACTCTGGACAACTTTGAATTCAAAATCATATTTCTTCCATATCTCATTGTAGTGATATAACATGTGGATTAGAATATTTCTTCTGGGTTCTCATAGTCCTACTGAATGCAGGGGTATACATTTGTGTGATTGTTTTTGATGTAATTATCAATATGGTGCTAAATATATGTGAGTTTCATTTCTTATGTAACCTTGTGCTAGCATCATGAGTCATTTAAGCATCTCTCAGAGGTCCCTTTTCTGCTATTCCTCTGACTGGGCCTTTGATTAACGTTATTATTTTACTGATGTCAAAAGGTGACACACTAAATGCATTGATCTGCTTTTGAAATCCGGGTCTGGAAATATTAAGCTCCTAGTATGTGATCAGTATAGATTTTAACTTTGTTAACAGACCATGGCTGAGGCCTGTTTGGAATGTTAAATGTATTTTTCTTTAAGAACATTTCCATTGAGATTAATTAATGTGAGTGGAAGGTATTACTTTGCCATAACGATGAAAAAACGGAAATTCTCCAGGTGGGATCTCCAGCTGTGCTTAAAAACCTTAACTATCTATACTGCTCCTTCACCACTGGCGTAATCTCAATTCCTGTCTCCCCAACAGTGAAGATACTGGGAGTGCACCTTGATGACTCCCTCTCCCTAACTAATAATATCAATGCTATTGCATCCTCCACTGCCCACACCACCAAACATATCAATGCATGCAGGCCTTTCCTATTCACCGACAGTTGCCTCACTATCGCTGGAGTCGTTATCGGCTCCAGGCTTGACTACTTCAATGCACTATTGGCAGGTACCTCAACGAGGAATAGCCATAAACTGCAAGTCATCCAGAACAATGCTCTGTGAGCTGCCTTCAACATTCCAAAGTGAGAACACAGCTCAGCCTCAAGAAGAGCCACACACTATCTCCCAATTTGAGTATGTATCACCTTTAAAATGCTGTCTATCACCCTAGGATGCCTCTCAAATTCTGCTCCCCCTACCTCTCACCGAAATTCACAAAAGCCCAGTCTATGAGACCGACCAGATCTGGTTATGCTCACTCTCTCATCACACCATGATTCAGACGGGCCAGAGCCGGCGGCTCTAGCCTCCTGGTCCTTGCAGAGAAACTCTGAAATACACTATCACCAGCCTTGAGATCTGAACAGTCTTATCGGTCCTTCCGAAGTATTTGAAAACCTGACTCATCACCTAGGAAACCCTACCAGCACCTACCACCTTCTCATTCTGCCTACTCTCTACTCACAAGTGTAACATGTCCTGTAACTAGCACTTTGATGTCCATGGGTTTAGAGTGCTTTACAAATGTAAAAATAAACAAATAAAGTATATCATTAATCAGAGGCATTGAATAGATGGTCTTTGTGATACAGAGTTTAATGAGTTTCTTTGATGCAAGATAAATAATCCTTGATTGTCTTTAGATGTCCGTGCTAATCTCCTGTAAATCCAACAGGAGCAACTGGTAACGCTCCACAAAAATGAGTTGTACCAGGTTCACTAAAGAGTGAACAAAACCAACATAGCCACAGCTACAAGAGAACAACATATCTGGCCATGCCGATTTAAAGAGTAATGTACTCCTATTATAAAGTAATCTCACATGTATTATAAGACATATTATATTTATAAAATGCTCCATTTTGCATTTATAAGTGTATCACAGTATCTTTCTAGCATTTTCTTAATAGGATAATCCATCCAATTTTGATTATTATTGAAAAAAGAAACGTATAGCATTTTTGGTCCTGAAATTACAGATTAACACATAAAGGCCTGTTTACAAGCTTAATAATGATTTTTAGGCAATATAAAACCAACCGCCAAAAGCATTCTTGCACTCTGCTCTCCACTATTTGTAGAGAGTAATTTTATTAGTGACAAGAGGTAATGATGCTTTGTGTTTTGCAGACTCCACTTCTCTTAATTTGTTGAGCTCTGTACATTACCTTCTCTCATTGCAGCAAGGTACAATTTTTCAGATGAAAGTAGAAAGTTACATTTTTTGAAAGGGGCTTTCAGCATTTATTGCTGCGAGTTTAAAGCTGGTTATAAGTAGTTGACATTCCATGTGTGTTAAGGTTCAGTTTGTGGTGAAATCCATGTCATGTGTCAAGCACTATCCCTTAAATGAGCAGGTAACTACCTCGATTGCACAGGTGCAACCTTTTTGTGGTAGCTGAAGAAAAGCACACTTCGTTAATGAAGCAAAGCATTATTCTATTGCCTCTCATGTTAGATTCAGGCAGTCTTCAGTTTAGCAGACACATTGGAAGCAGGACTATGGATCTATACAACCTACGTTGTGGAGTGTGATGGTTCGATTTCACTGGCAGAAAACGGAGGCATAGGTTAACAAAGATCCTATCAGCCTGTTTATCGAATTTATGGGCAGGTGAAGTGTGCTGAAAACAATCCAATCGAGGAAGCAGGTAAGTGGACACACATTTGCAAATGCTTTATGAGATAATTAGATAGTAGACACAGAAAAGTGCTGTAGCATAAACTAGGTGGAACTCGACCAAAGAATGCCTGGAGAGTGTCCCCACTAGAAGAATAAAAGTCTTTGTTGAATTAATCTTAACATTATTTTACTGATCCAGCTATCAGTTGCAGTAGGGATTTGAAAAGCCTTTATACATTTGTTGAATAAATGAAGGATGACCCTAAGGAGTCATCATAATGGAGGTACACAGTTATAAATTAATTCTGAGGCTAAAATTCATAAACAACTATTTATAATGCTAGAACACGACAAATAATACTGACAAGAAAAAGTTGTGAAATATAAAGTACAATGTCTTCTAGGTTTTGGGGGGTTGCACCTACATTTCTATGGTGTACCCTGGTAATTACAGAATGGCCGCTAGACCTGGGACTGATACCTCTTTATCTCTCTTGCAAGGAATACAAAATGAAATACCTGGGGCCTCATTCTTGCTTTCTATGGACCTTCGTATTCCACAGATAAGACAGGCACTGCATGGCCCTGATTCTTAAAAACGCACCTGTGACCCTGCAAATGCATTTTTGAGAATATTCTCGACACAATGTGCTTTGAAGTGTGTATGCTTTGCTACTAGCCCCTTCCCCACACCTGTGATCTCATCTTCTCAGATCACAGGCACTGAGGAGAACACAATGCTGTCCAGCATCTATATATATATATATATATATATATATATATATATATATATATCAGGAAAACTAGAGGAAACAGGGCGGACCGCACTCGCCGTGAATCTAGGGAGGGTCCTACAATCCCGTGGCAGGAGAGGACCCAAGTAAAGAATGCAAAACTCACGCGTGAAGGATTAGGTAGTAGTTTTAATAATTAAAAAAGTGGACAAAGCCTGCACGAAGTGTACAGGACAAAATAGGGGGGGGGGGGAAACAGCAGGACAGACAAAAGCAGGACGCCTGGTAAACGGCCCAACCACAACGCGTTTCGTGCTCAACTGAGCGCTTGATCACGTGGCACCACAGAATGGAGAGACACAAATAGCAGTTGCATGTAGTCCATCATCTATGTTAATTGGAGGAAGGTACTCTGGAAGACCATAATGATGGCGGCCATATTTGAACGAAAAATCAACATGGGCCTGCAATGAAATGCATATAGTGTCCTGAGAAAAACTACAGAAACACAGTAAAAGATAAAGTGCCATAGAGTCTTCCAATGAACCTAAAAATCCAATATGAGATTCCAATGAATAAGACTGATTATTGTATAAGGAAATAATTTAAAAATTTGCCAGGCAAAGATATATGTAAAATAGCATACATTGCAGCTCATTGGTCTAGATAGACTGTTCAAAAGGCTCAGTGCCAGAATACAAAGCCAGAAACAGCTTTAAAAGCTATGATGGTAACATGTAAAGCAGCAATAAATATATCATATTAATACATAAATATTGTACATTTTGACCAAAATCAACATAAAGTGCAAATGCAAGTTAATGAAGAGCAGCATGTAAAGATGTGCAAAAACGCAAGATCACATAGGCCCTGATGGCATAAAGTGCAAGTGCAAGTCAGTTAACAAGCAACATAAAAATTATACATATAGGCAGATGAAAATACCATAATAAAAGCTAGTCAGCATTAGGGCTATGTTATAAAACGGTGGTGCAACAAGCAATATACCATATTGATGTAGGCAGAAATGCGCATTTGGGCCCAAGATGACATAAAGTGCAAGTGCAAGTTGGTCAGAGATGGCATGAATACATGTGCAAAGAGGCAAGATCACAAAAGCATTGGCAGCCAAAAGTTCAAGTGCTGATCAAATAGTAGGCAGCATAAACATTATGCAAGCCAACTAGATTGTGTAAGCACATATGATTAACAGCAATTTGAGACATTCAACTGGAAAATGATATCACAGCTGAGGCAATGAGCATTTATATAAGGCTGGCATGATACCCAAATTAGAGCGGGTGAGGTTGAAATAATAATAATAATCTTAACAAAACCAGATAGCCACAATGGAAAAGGTGTTGAAGAACACCAAAAGTTGGACATGCAGGACTACAACAAAGAATATATAGACATGAGAAGTGTCAAATGTGCAATAAGATTGCAAAAATAATAACAATAATAACAGCCAGGAAAATACAACAGCACGGATAGCCTATCTTATTGGTGAAAATCTAAAATTCAAAGAGAAAAAAAAGGATCCAAAGAGAGAAATAGGGGGGAGGAAAAGAACAATGGTAGTAAATATAAGGAATATAATCAACTAATCAGAGTAGACGCTGGAATACATCGGTGATATAGGAAACAACAATCTTAAGTAGATAAATCGCACATGATGGGACCTACGTACCTATAAATGTATGAAGCTCCTCGTCAAGATTATGGCCAATAGGAAACTTAGTGTCGAAATCCAGAATATATCTGGTTTCTAGCTGTCTCAGTTTAAGTACACGATTCCCACCTCTAGGGTGAATCGGAATGTGCGCCACTGCAAAGAATTTGAGAAGGGTGTGATCATTATTGTGCTTTTCTTTGAAGTGCTTGGCCATAGGATATGCGGGATCAGAGTTTTTGATGGCCCTAAGGTGCTGTAATATTCTAAGCTTGAGCTTGCATGTAGTACTCCCGACATACCATCTCACGCAAGGACATGAGAGCACATAGACCACAAAAGTGGTATCACAATTCATTGAGTGTCTAATGGGCTGATGACATTGGGTGACCGGATGCAAGAAGGATTTGCATGAAATAGCATGAATGCAGGCCTTGCATTTGCAACATTTAGAAAATCCTATTGGGGATTCCATCAACGATTTCATATAAGGTGGATTGGTATTAATGGGTGACAAGAAGCTGGCAACCAATTTGTCCCTAAGTGAGGGTACACGTTTATATGTGATGGTAGGACGTTTAGATAGAAGAGGACCGAGATCCTTGTCAATGATGAGAATTCGCCAATGACGTTCTATAATTTTGCGAACATGATTAGATGCATTGTCAAATGTGACAATCAGGCGGGGGTCATCATTGACGGTAGTTTTGACGGGCTTGATACTGTATAGTAGGTAATCCCTAGAAAGTCCACGTACCTTAGTATAAGCCTGTTCTATAATTCTGCGCTCATAGCCTTGCTTGATGAAATCCTTAGCCGCCTGGGCACAATGATAATCAAAAGATACTAGCAGGCCGATTCATGGAATAAATGTGCGCCGAAAATTCCGGCGCAGAGGGGCCTATACGTGCGCTGCGCCGAAAAATAGCGAAAAGCGCAGGGAAACCAGCGCACGTCGATTCATGGAAGTCCGTGCGTAAGAAAAGCATAGGACGTGCGCTGAAAAAGTGCGCGGCGCACGCCGGCGCACAGGTCAACCAACGGCGTGCGCCACGGCCACTGCGCTATCACTCCGAGCGCAGCGCACAGCTCTAAAGTAGGCGGAACACAGGGCGGGACACTCGGAATGGGGAATAAAATGGGGCACAACACTCGGAATGGGGAAGAATGTGGGCGGCACGGGGAAGTACAGGAGGCAAGTGCGTGGAACGCCCACACGCTCTCCGGCAACACGTATGCATGGATTCGAACAGGGCAAAACAGCGCTCGATCAAACCAGCGCACAGGCCCAAAAACGTACGCCACAAGTAAGCAGGCGGTAGCGTCCCGACGCACTTAACGAAAGTGCGCCAAAACCTGCGCCAACAAATACCACCCACATACAGCAATGGGCCATACCGTGACCCCAAAGGACAAATGAGGTGCAAAGGTGTACGCCATTAACACAGACACCCACTGTTCAACAATTCGCGCGTGTGTGTACAACGGGTTGCGCGAGAAGTCACTCGCGCGATTGCCCTGGGTACGTGTATCCCGGGGTGCGGGGAAGTCCCACACGCGATTGCCCTGGCCACGTCGATATCAGGGGTGCGTGTGAAGTTCCACACGCGAAAAGCTAGGCTACGGGAATTCCAGGGGTGCGCGTGAAATCCTACACGCGAAAAACTAGGGTACGTCATTTACAGGGGTGCGCGGGAATTTCCACACGCGAATAGGCTGGGCGCGTGTATTTCAGGGGTGCGCGGGAAGTCCCACACGCGAAAAGCCAGGGTACGTCCATTACAGGGGTGCGCGGGAAGTTTCACACGCGAAAAGCTAGGCTACGGGAATTCCAGGGGTGCGCGTGAAATCCTACACGCGAAAAACTAGGGTACGTCATTTACAGGGGTGCGCGGGAAGTTTCACACGCGAATAGGCTGGGCGCGTGTATTACAGGGGTGCGCGGGAAGTCCCACACGCGATTACAGCAGGGTACGTGTATTTCAGGGGTGTGCGGGAATTTCCACACGCGAATAGGCTGGGCGCGTGTATTTCAGGGGTGCGCGGGAAGTCCCACACGCGAAAAGCCAGGGTACGTCCATTACAGGGGTGCGCGGGAAGTTTCACACGCGAAAAGCTAGGCTACGGGAATTGCAGGGGTGCGCGGGAAGTCCCACACGCGAAAAGCCAGGGTACGTCCATTACAGGGGTGCGCGTGAAGTTTCACACGCGAAAAGCTAGGCTACGGGAATTGCAGGGGTGCGCGGGAAGTCCCACACGCGAAAAGCCAGGGTACGTCCATTACAGGGGTGCGCGTGAAGTTTCACACGCGAAAAGCTAGGCTACGGGAATTGCAGGGGTGCGCGGGAATTTACACACGCGAATAGCCTGGGCGCGTGTATTTCAGGGGTGCGCGGGAATTATCACACGCGATTTGGCTTGGTACGTGTATTACAGGGGTGCGTGCGAAGTTACACACGCGATTAGGCTGGGTGGGTCCTGTCACCCTCGACGGCCCCTGCAGGCAGCCCACAAAACAGGGGACTACCCTGCACACCTGCTCATGTCTCCCACCACCCCCACCCCCCACCATCCAGGGGCAGCCTCCACCAGGCCCCCACTCATGTCCCCTATCACCCCCACCCCGCAGCAGTGCAGGGGCAGCCTCCACCAGGCCCCCACTCATGTCCCCTATCACCCCCACCCCCCCGCCACCAGGGGCACCCTCCACCAGGCACCCACTCATGTCTCCCACCACCCCCACCCCCCCGCCACCAGGGGCAGCCTCCACCAGGCCCCCACCCATGTCCCCTATCACCCCCACCCCCCAGCAGTGCAGGGGCAGCCTCCACCAGGCCCCCACTCATGTCTCCCACCACCCCCACCCCCCACCATCCAGGGGCACCCTCCACCAGGCCCCCACTCATGTCACCCACCACCCCCCCGCCACCAGGGGCAGCCTCCACCAGGCCCCCACCCATGTCTCCCACCACCCCCACCCCCCAGCAGTGCAGGGGCACCCTCCACCAGGCCCCCACTCATGTCTCCCACTACCCCCACCCCCCAGCAGTGCAGGGGCAGCCTCCACCAGGCCCCCACCCATGTCCCCTATCACCCCCACCCCCCAGCAGTGCAGGGGCAGCCTCCACCAGGCCCCCACTCATGTCCCCCTGCACCCCCACCCCCCAGCAGTGCAGGGGCACCCTCCACCAGGCCCCCACTCATGTCTCCCACCACCCCCACCCACCTGCACCAGGGTCAGAACCCTCAATGGGGATGTCAGTGTTGGCAGCTAGGCCTTTGGTGGTTACGGATGCAGGGTCACACTCCGCGACATCTGATCCTGTTCCTGGGCCAGCAGATCAGAGGGGGAATGCAGTCCTGCAGCCTCAGGCAGTGCCGGCACAGCAAGGCGCAGTCCGCCTTGCCCCAGACAGGTGTGGTGCCCGCCGACATGGTGGCCGTACGCCACCTGGCAATACCGTATGGGAGCAATCCATTTACGGTATGGCTACCCAACAGGCAGCATCATCCGAGATGATGGCTCAGGCCATGGATAGGGTGGCCACTTCCATTGTCCCCCCTGAAAGGCTGATGGAGCGACTAGAGCAGGCAACCGACTCCATCTGCCAGTCACACAGGGAGGACATGTTGGCGTCCAACAGGGACAGGCGGGCGGCACTGGCGACTCTGCAGGAGGCCTTCTCCATAGAGTCCCAGGGCCACAGGGAAGCCCTGAGGCAGGAGCTACATCAACTCAGGACGACTCTTGTTGAGCTAGAGGCTTCAACACACCAAAGGACAGAACAGCAGCTGGAGCGTCTCACCCGTACGCTCTCAGCTGAGATGCAAGCAACGAGGGCGGAGGTCCGGGCATCCCGTGAGTTGTTGCATGGGGACCTCCGCACCCTCATCCTCCAGAACGAGACCTACCACACCCGCATGCTTGCAGCCATGGAGGAACAGAGTAGGGCCTTGCGTGGGCTGCCTCCCATAGTGCAACCACCTCCGGATGCAGCTGCACAGGGTGATAATAGCGACAGCAGTGATACTCCCACAATAGGGTAGCCGTGTGGGCCATGAGCCCATGGAGGTGTTTTTTTTTTCCCAGGATCCACACAGGTGGTTTCTGGTGTGCACCCTGACCTCGGACCTCCTGGGTGGCCTCCCCAACCCCCCCGGGCCCTTTAATGGCCATTTTTGATTTTCTTTTTCTTTTTATATTTTTTAAATTTTCATTTTTATTTTTATTTTAATATTTTTCGCAATTTTTTGGGGACACATTGTTGGCTTCCGTGGTTCCTGTGGGCATACGCTGCATTGTGGCTGGGCACATGCAGGCTTGTCATGTATTAGGTTCAGATGCCTGGGTTTGAGTCACACACACCCCTCCAGCTTCCCGTTTCCATGGGCTTGCAAAGGGTGTGCCCAAGTGACATTGAAGTACATGGTGACATTGGACTCCCACTACATGTGTGGGTAGTCTAGTCAATACTGTGTATACATTCCTAGTGCATATTGCTGTTGTGTTGTACACTGCATGTTGCATTGATGTGTAACTCATCATCTGCGTCTGCCTCCCAATTTGCAGGTCCCTTCCTCATGTCTACACAAGGCCCTCTAGTCTGGAGATGGGGTCCTTGTTGGCAGCAGTGCACCTACAACTCTACATGGCACCAACACTGTTCAGTTGGAAGTGGTGGGAGTGCAGGCATATCCAGGTGGTGAGACAACTGATTTATTACATTACTGAAGTCATGTTTATGGTAGTACGTGCTCAAGTATGTTGTTTGTCCTGCATTACAGTGAGCATTTCAGGTGTAGGAAGTTTCAATTGGGGACACAGTACATCGCAACACATGTCACGTTGTGGGGATAACTTTGTTTACCTGCACATAGCATGACATGGCACGGTGTGTTGTGTGGCGGTGCTGGGGATGGGTTGGGTGACATGGCACTGTCCTCTTGTTGCATTTAGCAAGTGGGTATTAATTTTGGCTGCTTGAATGTGTTCCTTCACAAAACTGCATTGGTGTTGTGTGTGGGTAGGGATGCACACATTGTAACACTTCCAGGTGAACAATCTCAGGCTGATATGCTTTTCACGGTTGAATCTCCAGACATTCAGGATCAGTGTCAGGTTGAGTCATCATTGATTGTCAGATGGAATGTGCCAGGCCAGTGTGCACTCCACAGGGGAGTGAATACTATGTGAAGTAATTAGCCACTAGCTGTGTACGGGCTGCCTCCCCTCGTGCCCTTTCCCCTCCCATGCGCAGCGGCTGTGCATGTGGTTGGGGATGTGGGGCCACCACCATGTCCACGGGCAGGCCCCGGCGTGTTGCAACGTTGTGCAGGACACATGCTGCCACTATGATCCTGCACACTACTGGGGGAGCGTATAACAGCTGCCCGCCAGAACGGTCAAGGGAGCGAAAGCGTGACTTTAGCACTCCGAATGTGCGCTCCACTATGCCCCGGGTTGTAATGTGGGCTGTGTTATATCTTACCTCGGGTGGCGTGGTGGGGTTCTGAATTGGCGTCATCATGTGGGGGCTGAGAGGGTAGGCACTGTCCCCTGTGGAGGTGGTGATTGGTATCATTGGTGGGGTTGTGACCTTGCTCAGTATCCAACATGCATGCATGTGCAGTGGCATACATACTCACCGAGAAGCCATGTATCGCCATGCCGCCCAGCATCTATGTCCCGGCATAGGGTGGACATTCGGTAAATGAAGCTGTCGTGGGTGGACCCGGGATAGTTGCCATATACTGAGGTGATGATTCCCTTGGCATTACATACTACCTGCACGTTGATGGAATGCCAGTGCTTGCGGTTCCTATAGATGTGCTCTGATGCCCTGGGGGGACGTAGAGCCACATGGGTGCAGTCGATGGCACCTAGCACTTTGGGGAATTGTGCCACTCCGTAAAAATCCAGGGCGGCAGCATGCCTTTCAGCAGGTGTTCTGGGCAGGTATATGTGCCTGCGGACTGATGGGCGTGCAGTGATGATGTCCAAGACCTGGTGTAGGCAGCGTGACTGGGTGGCCTGTGACACCCCACCCACTATGGCACTTGTCCGCTGAAATGATCCAGTGGCTAAGAAGTGCAGTACATTGAGGACCTTCTCCAGGGGGCTGAGGGCTTGAGAGCACAGGGTGGGTGATGTGAGGTCATCCTCCCACTCACTCACCAGGTCCAGTATTATGTGTGGTGGAAACCTGTACCTTCCATACACCTGGTCATCAGGCATCCCGAAAAGGCTGGTTCTGGGTGTGAATATTCTGGCCCTGACTCTCCTCCTCCTCCTCCTTTGGTAGCCCACTGCCACTGCTGCTAGGAACGGTATGTTCATCCTGGCATCTGGCTTGTTATTTGAAAAGTGCGCAAATTAATGCTTTGCGCGTGTTCTAGGCGAGCGTGTGACCCGCGCACCCCTGGAATCTAGTTCCCACTCCAATAGCGTGTGGAAATTCCCACGCAGCAGCCATACAGGTGCGCTGACGTACTTGCGTGTGTAAGTGCCCGTGCACCCCTGAAATACACGTACATAGGCCAATCGCGTGTACGCGCACTTTTGTCCAATTACACGCAATGAAATACACGTACATAGGCCAATCACGCGATGACACTCTGACGTGCAGTATTTCCACGTGTGTTCCGTCATCACGTGCTGAGTGGGGAACGCCCGTGCGGGTCACGTCAGACGCGCTTACGCGCTGAGGGACTCTGGTCCAATAGAATCGCGTATACGTGCTGACGCGCTTACGCGCTAAGGGCCTTTCCTCGGATTTCACGCTGACATGCAGGATTTTCACGTGCCAAATCACTCCGTATCAAGCTGGCCACCCGAAAACACACGGAACACCACGCTCCTGCCCAGAAGGCCGAGTTACTGCCCCCCAGTGCCCCGAGCAGCCTCCCACGTGCTATCTGCTGCTGCCTGCCTGCCTGCCTGCCTGCTGCCACCGTGCCCTGCCATTTGGTGCCTGCACATCAGCCATCTGCAGGGGTCCAGTTGCTGTGTCCACCCCTGCTGGAACTGAAGACTCCCAACTGGGATTCCATCGCTCCACAGCCCAGCCCCAGGACCCAGTTGCCCACCCACACCTGCCTCTGGGGTTGCCATGTCGGGCACTTCCACATCTGGCACCAGTGGCAACCCCAGGCCAGAGGGGCAGAGGGGCACCAGCTTCACTGCCACCGAAGTTGGTGTCCTGGTGGAGCATGTCCTGGGGCAGTATGATGCCCTCTTTGGATCGTCCCGCGCCAGCAAGGAAGGACGGGAGAGGATCTGGGCCGACTGTGTGGTTGCCATCAACGCGGAGGGGGTGGCAACCCGCAACGTCCAGAAGATCAAGAAGCGCTGGGAGGACTTGAGGTCCAGGACCCTTGTGAAGGCCCGGCGCCTCGTGGAGGGGGGCCGGGGCCGCATGAGTTCCATCCAGAAGAGGGTCCTGGAACGCGTACGCCCAGCGCTCCACGCCCAGGTCCTTGAGAGGGAGGCCCGTCTGGAGTTGAGCGGTATGTGTCCAAGCATTACTGTGTGAGGCAGGGCATGTTGCGGTGTGCTGGTTCTATGATACTTGCCTGTATGTGTGCCATGGGCCATGTATGCATGTATGTGTGCAGGGACATCATGGTAATGCATGTGCGACCAGTGATGTGTGACCCACATGGTTGTTGCATGTGTTGAAATGCGGCATGGGGAGCCCTATGCAGATTTTGGACATGAGAGCATGCCAGTCTCTGTACCTGGACATGGATGGGGGTGAAGGATGGGTGCTGATGCCAGGTACATATATGGTAGCCATGTCTGTGTGCCTGACCTGCGTGTCTGTGACTTGTGCATGCCATGGATGCATGACACATGTGTGTGACAATGCACAGATTCAGTGACGCACCCAACTTACCCTTGTTTCGCCTGTGTTCGGTGTGTTTGGGGCCAGATGGATGTGACTGAGGTGAAGTGTGTGCATGTGATATGCATGAGCCATGATGCATGTGAGTTACATATCATTGAATGTTTCTAGAGTCCATTGGACATGCATGGAAATGTCCATGGCATGCACCATGCCTGTTACTGTGTGTGTTTTGCCTGGACTGACCCATGTGTTGTGGAGGGACATGATGGAAGTGTACTTTGACAGTGGTGCTCATCTGCTATTGCTTCCTGTCTAGGGGACCATTGTACAGTAGCCTGATGCTTGTGTCCTTTGTCTCCCTCTACGCAGCGGCTAGTGAAGAAGAGGGCGGAGACGGCGCTGTGGAGCAAGGCGGCGGGGATGCCCCCACGGCTGCAGCGGAAGGGGTGGGTGAGCCCCCACAGGGGCCTGCTACGGCGGGAGACGGTGAGGAGCCATCCAGGTTGGTGGTTTGCACAGAGGAGGAGGAGGCCGACACTGGTGCACACATGGGGCCTGGTGGGAGCATCCCTGCTGGTGCAAGTGGTGCAGTCCAGGGCCAGGGGCAGGAGGCAGCACAGGTCACCGTGGAGGGGCCTGTGCATGTCACTGTCCCTGACCCTGTGAGTGCACCACCATGCACCAGCAGGGATGCCCCGTCCCAGGCCCGTCCGCAGGTAGAGGGGATGTCCATGTCACCTGACTCCCCTCCACCTGCGGACGTGGTAACCCCTGGCCGCGTGGAGAAGGTCCTGATTGGGGTCGCGATGCGCACGGCTGTGATTCGTGATGCCGTGCGTGCTTCCCGGGAGGAGCACGCACGTCATCACGAAGTGCACCGTGCCGACGTGGCCCAATTGGGATCGGCCATGTTCGGGGGTTTCCTGCATGTGTTGGCCAATCTGACGGCCCTCTCCTCCTCTGTGCAGGCTATCCACCGGTCGTTCTCCTTGCCGTCTTCCGGCCCAGATGCCACCAGGGCCCCCTGTGGACCTGCCCCGACCAATGCAGCCAGCTCGGTGGGGATCCCATCCCTGCCACAGTTGGGAGTCGGAGGTCCAGCAGGGGTGGACAACACAGCAAGTGGACCCCAGCAGATGGAAGATGTGACGGCATCATCGGGCAGGGCACGTGCACGACGGCGTCGGTGGTTTCCATCAGCCTGGATGCCGTCGTGCTGGCAGAGGCAGTGGCGTCGGAGGCAGCAGCGGGCTCGACGTGGGAGGCATCATGGCTCGGGGCCATCAAGATCAGAGGGGCAGGCATCGGCCGGAGGGCAGGGCAACCCTGGGATGGTGGTGTGTTCCGTGTGGGAGGAGTTTGGCCAGCGGATAGGTGCGGAGCGGCAGCGGGCGGAAGAGGAGCGGCTCGCCATGGTCAGGGCGGAGTTCTCCATGCGTCGGGCATTGAGGCGGGCTGAGTGCCTCGAGGAAGCTCGCAGGGAGTTTGAGGTGGACATGGGGTTGTCCCTGCGAGACCTCGGGGCCAGGACAGAGTCCCGCCTCCAGGACATCGACATGGAGTTCGATGATGCCCTGGCCAGCAACATCACCAAGTGAGCCGCAGGACTTGCCCGCTGCCTTTGTATATAGTTATTTAGTTAGTTAGTGCTAGGTTTCCTTTATTTATTTTTATTATTTTGGACCGCTCAGACAATGGCCACTTTTTTGTACATATATTTTTCATTAGTTAGTGGTAGGTTTCATTTTTGGGGTTGGGCTCATGGACCCTGGAACATTCCTGTATATAGTTTGTTTTTTTGGGAGATACATTTTTTTAATTTCTTATTGTTTTCACCATGACGTAATGGTTTTTCATTAATTTCCTATGACATGATATTGCTTTGGACAAAATCATTTTAATTTTTTATTCCTTTGTTTTTTTGTTTATCACTTTTGTTCTCGGACATGGGCCATTTATTTACTTAGCCACATCGTTGTATGTTTGAAAAGTTCACTTATTTTTGGTATTTAATACATTTTTTATATTTTCTTACACTTGTGTTATTTTCTCATTGGTTTGTTACATGTCATGATATGGGTTTTGACATTCACTTGCACCCATTGTGTATGTGTGTGTGACAGACATGTGTTCTTTTGCATACTTGCTATTGGGGTTGTGTCATGTGATTGCATTCACTATGTGGGTGGATGCAATCCTTGCCTGGGTGTTTGTGCTGGGTATGCTGGCCATTACTGCCATGATTGTGTATCATCAGGACCTGGGGCCAGGGGGACATGTGTGGGGGCCTGCTGGCAGGTTCCCCACAGTGCTGGGGGGTGGGGGTGGTGGGAGACATGAGTGGGGGCCTGGTGGAGGGTGCCCCTGGTAGCGGGGGGTTGGGGGTGGTGGGAGACATGAGTGGGGGCCTGGTGGAGGGTGCCCCTGGTGACTGGGGGGGTGGGGGTGGTGGGTGACATGAGTGGGGGCCTGGTGGAGGGTGCCCCTGGTGGCGGGGGGGTGGGGGTGGTGGGAGACATGAGTGGGGGCCTGGTGGAGGGTGCCCCTGGTGACTGGGGGGTGGGGGTGGTGGGTGACATGAGTGGGGGCCTGATGGAGGGTGCCCCTGGTGGCGGGGGGGTGGGGGTGGTGGGAGACATGAGTGGGGGCCTGGTGGAGGGTGCCCCTGGTGACTGGGGGGGTGGGGGTGGTGGGTGACATGAGTGGGGGCCTGGTGGAGGGTGCCCCTGCACTGCTGGGGGGTGGGGGTGGTGGGAGACATGGGTGGGGGCCTAATGGAGGCTGCCCCTGGATGGTGGGGGGTGGGGGTGGTGGGAGACATGAGTGGGGGCCTGGTGGAGGGTGCCCCTGGTGACTGGGGGGGTGGGGGTGGTGGGTGACATGAGTGGGGGCCTGGTGGAGGGTGCCCCTGGTGACTGGGGGGGTGGGGGTGGTGGGTGACATGAGTGGGGGCCTGGTGGAGGGTGCCCCTGGTGACTGGGGGGGTGGGGGTGGTGGGTGACATGAGTGGGGGCCTGGTGGAGGGTGCCCCTGGTGACTGGGGGGGTGGGGGTGGTGGGAGACATGGTTGGGGGCCTGGTGGAGGGTGCCCCTGGATGGTGGGGGGTGGGGGTGGTGGGAGTCATGGTTGGGGGCCTGGTGGAGGGTGCCACTGGTGACTGGGGGGGTGGGGGTGGTGGGTGACATGAGTGGGGGCCTGGTGGAGGGTGCCCCTGGTGACTGGGGGGGTGGGGGTGGTGGGTGACATGAGTGGGGGCCTGGTGGAGGGTGCCCCTGGTGACTGGGGGGGTGGGGGTGGTGGGTGACATGAGTGGGGGCCTGGTGGAGGGTGCCCCTGGTGACTGGGGGGGTGGGGGTGGTGGGAGACATGGTTGGGGGCCTGGTGGAGGGTGCCCCTGGATGGTGGGGGTGGGGGTGGTGGGAGACATGGTTGGGGGCCTGGTGGAGGGTGCCCCTGGTGACTGGGGGGGTGGGGGTGGTGGGTGACATGAGTGGGGGCCTGGTGGAGGGTGCCCCTGGTGGCGGGGGGGTGGGGGTGGTGGGAGACATGAGTGGGGGCCTGGTGGAGGGTGCCCCTGGTGACTGGGGGGGTGGGGGTGGTGGGTGACATGAGTGGGGGCCTGGTGGAGGGTGCCCCTGCACTGCTGGGGGGTGGGGGTGGTGGGAGACATGGGTGGGGGCCTGGTGGAGGCTGCCCCTGGATGGTGGGGGGTGGGGGTGGTGGGAGACATGAGTGGGGGCCTGGTGGAGGGTGCCCCTGGTGACTGGGGGGGTGGGGGTGGTGGGTGACATGAGTGGGGGCCTGGTGGAGGGTGCCCCTGGTGACTGGGGGGGTGGGGGTGGTGGGTGACATGAGTGGGGGCCTGGTGGAGGGTGCCCCTGGTGACTGGGGGGGTGGGGGTGGTGGGAGACATGGTTGGAGGCCTGGTGGAGGGTGCCCCTGGATGGTGGGGGGTGGGGGTGGTGGGAGACATGGTTGGGGGCCTGGTGGAGGGTGCCCCTGGTGACTGGGGGGGTGGGGGTGGTGGGTGACATGAGTGGGGGCCTGGTGGAGGGTGCCCCTGGTGGCGGGGGGTGGGGGTGGTGGGAGACATGAGTGGGGGCCTGGTGGAGGGTTCCCCTGGTGACTGGGGGGGTGGGGGTGGTGGGTGACATGAGTGGGGGCCTGGTGGAGGGTGCCCCTGCACTGCTGGGGGGTGGGGGTGGTGGGAGACATGGGTGGGAGCCTGGTAGAGGCTGCCCCTGGATGGTGGGGGGTGGGGGTGGTGGGAGACATGAGTGGGGGCCTGGTGGAGGGTGCCCCTGGTGACTGGGGGGGGTGGGGGTGGTGGGTGACATGAGTGGGGGCCTGGTGGAGGGTGCCCCTGGTGACTGGGGGGTGGGGGTGGTGGGTGACATGAGTGGGGGCCTGGTGGAGGGTGCCCCTGGTGACTGGGGGGGTGGGGGTGGTGGGTGACATGAGTGGGGGCCTGGTGGAGGGTGCCCCTGGTGACTGGGGGGGTGGGGGTGGTGGGAGACATGAGCAGGTGTGCAGGGTAGTCCCCTATTTTGTGGGCTGCCTGCAGGGGCCGTCGAGGGTGACAGGACCCACCCAGCCTAATCGCGTGTGTAACTTCGCACGCACCCCTGTAATACACGTACCAAGCCAAATCGCGTGTGGAAATTCCCACGCACCCCTGAAATACACGTACCCTGCTGTAATCGCGTGTGGGACTTCCCGCGCACCCCTGTAATACACGCGCCCAGCCTATTCGCGTGTGGAAATTCCCGCGCACCCCTGAAATACACGCGGCCAGGCTATTCGCGTGTGGAAATTCCCGCGCACCCCTGAAATACACGTACCCTGGCTTTTCGCGTGTGGGACTTCCCGCGCACCCCTGGTATTCCCGTAGCCTAGCTTTTCGCGTGTGAAACTTCCCGCGCACCCCTGAAATGGACGTAGCCTGGGATTTGACGTGTGAAACTTCCCGCGCACCCTTGAAAATCGCATGGGCCGCTTGCCGTGATGGTCCAGGGTTAGCGCAGCCCCTTGCGCTGGTTTGTGATTTTTATGAGATTTCCCAGTGCAAGGGGCGTTCCTGGGGGCGTAACTGGCGCTGCAGCGAGTCGCTGCGCCACTGTGCGCCACGGCTGCCTGGGGAAGCTTAAATCCATGAATACGTTGTGCGCCGGATTCGGTTTTGGCGCACGCGGCTGGCGCAGACTATCGCACGCGCACGCTGTGCGCCAGCCGCGTGCGCTACTTGTGCGCTGAATTCTATGAATTACCCTGTAGATCTGTGCAGTTCCTGCGATATCTAATGAATTCCCCATACGGAATACTGCGTTTGCATGATGTAGGATGACAGCTGGTGGCATGTAAGGGCAGGCCAGTATTAGTAGGTTTTTTGTGTAATGCTGTGCATAAACTGGTTCTCTCAAGGGTCACCACTACATCGAGGTAGACAATTTTGGTCGTACTGTTGCATTCTGTGAAACTCAAATTGGACATGTTGGTATTTAATAATTTCACAAATGATAGCCATTCAACCTTAGTACCCTTCCATATAACGAAAACATCGTCAATATATCGCCACCATGCAACAATATGTGTGGCAAAACTCGATGTAAGTAGATCGCTTAAGAAAGTGGCCTCCCACCATCCCATTGTTAAATTGGCATAAGACGGGGCAAAAGTACTACCCATGGCGGTGCCTCTTACTTGGCGAAAAAAAGAAGAACCCTCAAACAAGAAAATATTATTATTGAGGCAGAAAGAGAGCATTTCAAGGATCATGGAACTATGGCTGTAGAAATTCAATGAGCGAGTATCAAGAAAATATTTACAAGCATCCATACCAACTTGATGGTCAATGGAGGTGTAAAGAGAGACAACATCAAGGGTTGCTAACAGTAAGCCCTCCTCCCAGGGTATATTAGAGATGTGTTGTAAAAAATCTTTGGTGTCCCGTAAATACGAGGGTAGAACTGACACAAGAGGAGATAAGGTTTCATCAATGAATTGAGCCAGATGTTCAAGGAGAGAACCGCACAAGGTAACAATAGGCCTGCCTGGTGGATGTGCAAGAGATTTATGTGTATTTGGTAAAAAGTAGATTGTCGGTATGGTAAAACAAGATGGAACTAAAAATTTAGCAAGATCATCATCAATGAGACCAATTTCAACCCACTTAGCACATAGATCCTTAAGTTCAGACTGTATCTCATCGAAAGGATTTTTCGAGAGTTGGGCATAGCACAGTTGATCTTTGAGTTGGCGATTGGCCTCCAATACATAATGTACACGATCTTGGATTACAATGTTTGAACCCTTGTCGGCCGGTTTAATAACAATATTCGGCAGGTTTTGTAATTCACTGATGGCCGTAAGCTGAGCAGAGGTGAGATTATATTTGCTCTTGCTGGTACTGTTACGTAATTTCCTGAGGTCACTGATACAAAGATCATAGAATGCTTCAATACATCCACCGACGGAAAATTGTGGATTAAACCTAGATTTCTCCTTAAGTTTGGTTCGCACATCCCAGTCAGGGTCAATGCCGAACTAAGTGAGATAAGTATTTGAAGGATCAAAGTCAGAGTCTTCAAGGGAAGCCAAGTCCATAAGGGATGGAAGATCAGAAATCAGAAGATCAGTATGCCCGGTGCGAGGTGTTGATGATTTTGGCATAGTGGGATTGAGGGAGAAGAATTTCTTGAGTCTGATCTTTCGAATAAATTTATCCAAATCAATACGTGACTGGACATAATCAAAAGTTTTAGTAGGACAAAAGTTAAGTCCAAGAGAAAGGACAGAAGCTTGGGCGTTAGTGAGGATATGCGAAGATAAATTGATGATTTGGCACAGCTTCATATTGTCACTGGTTATTTTTTGGTTCCAGAGCGCGTTGCTCTGCTCTCTTGGCATGCTTCTGGCCCGTTTCCCACGCTGGCCTCGCCGAGTTGTTTTCCTCCTCGTGGTTTCTGTCCCCTTCCTCTTCCTTTCCCTCTGCCTCGCCCCCTTCCCCGTTGTTTCTGATTCTTCCCATCCTGGCATAACAGTCTCATTTCGTCTAAAAAATTTAACTTGACAGACGGTTCCTCGTTTTCGCAGACTGAAACATCTGATTCGGACGAGATAGAGTCGAGATCACCGACAACTGTGGGCCGGACCGTTGGTTTTTTCCGTAATGAATCAAATCTTCTAGCGAACGTAAAGATCCTACCTGTCTCATAGTCAATTTTGTCCCTGATAAACTTTCGGTGCTTCCGTTGTTTAATATCATCTTCATATGTAAGTAATGATTCGTTGATTTTACCACGGAGTTGTTTCCCCTCCTCAGACTGCGACAATTTAGCAAGTTCTGTTTCTTTTTTTGCAAGCTCTTCCACTGCTTTTGTTCTATCTGATTTGGCATATTTGACTAAAATCGTGAGGAAGTGTGCTGAACATCCTTTACTGGCATCTCCCCATTCCTGGAGCATGGCAGGGTCCTGATCCTCAAAGGACGGCATTGTCAAAATTCGTAGTCCTCGTGGTATACGTCCAACATCGAGGTAATTTTGTAGTGAGTATTCCTCCCACCATTTAGAGATTTCCCTTCTTCGTAATTTTTCTATGTCTTTGAGCAGAGTGATTTCCGGATTAAGACTGACATTGTTCTTTTTAGTCCCAATAGAAGGCACTGAAGTAGGCATCTCCTGAGATTCATTAAAAAGATCCCTGGCCTGTGCAAGCCGAGCCGTTACCCAGGCGTCCTGCATGTCTGAGAATGCTGCGTGTATCCCCACCACTCGTGATATCCAAAGAAAGAGGGGAAGTAGTAATATATTATTATAAGGATATCAACTTCTAAATAAATAAGAAGCATAAATCACGTGTGAGCATGAAATTGCATTCATTTTGAATATACATATATATTACATGGCCGCAGTAGCGGCCATGTAGTTATTGTTAAGTTGGTGTTTCCATAGGAAGAGCACTTTTTAGGCGGCTTATAACTTCGCTCCCCCTGGACGAATCCTCACCAAACTTTGCAAAAAAAAGTATATGGCCCACTCTAGATTTTTTTGCAAAGTTTGGTGAGGATTCATCCAGGGGGGGAAAAGTTATAGGGGGGTCCCAAAACTTTTTTTTTTTCCCATAGGCTGAATGGGAAAAAAATTTGCACATGGCTACAGCCCGAACCGCTGGACGGATTTACACCAAATTTGCGGCAGGAGCGGCGGCCTAGTCCCGAAAGCGTGCTTTTGCAAATTTGGTGTAAATCCGTCCAGTAGTTTTTTTTTAAATGACCAAAATGTAAGGCAAAAATATTAGTGATATCTATGTTTGCTTTGCGGACGGACTTCCCTGTTCGCTCCGCGGACAGCACCCTGATTGGCCCATGGCCTTGCGTCATGTCCGCGGACATGTGACGTGTTCGCTGATTGGACGGCGAGGGGCGTGGAGCACGCCAGTTTTTCTATGGCGCCCGCCATCTTGTATTCGCCGTCGACCGCGTACAGCGCGGTGAAACGTAGATAAAAAAATGTATTTAGTGCCCTGTGTTGGTGTGTAAGAGAGTTTGGGGAGGGTGGGGGAGTATGAGGTTCAATGTTTTATTTTTTTATGTGCTAGACGTTTTTGTTGCGTTCGATTTGTCCGCGGAGAACACGGCTGTTCTGACATTTTGTAAATAAACTAAATGGTGGGATGTTTAGAGGTCGGAGTATGTGTCATTTTTGTTTGCAAGGAAGGTAAACTTAATTGTTCGTAAATACACAAACTGGGGGTGTCCTCAGGACGCTGTCCGTATTGTAATCTGTCTAGTTGAATGTGTTCAACTAGACAGATTACAATTACCACTGTATATACATACCACTGTATGGTACATTTCTGTTTAAAGGAAATTATTCAGTAAATACATAGTGTATTTCCATAATCATATGTACCTGAAGTTTATCCGTGTATCCCAGATTGCCATATATGCATGGAGTAAATAACGCGATGTGAGTCAGGTAGAATGCAAAATACATTCATGTCCAATAACTCATGTAGTTACTATTTTCTCAACAAGTCACTGACTGGTATGAATGAATGCTGATGTGGCCAATAAAGCACATGATGCCTTCCTATGTCATCTGTCGCTAGTGCAACCAATATAATGCTTAGTGCATACTGCAAAACAGATACCAACCGTATATATATACATATATTTATATGACTGACACTCATTTGTATACAACAATTTGTCTAATAAGGTATCTAGTGTATATTAATACCATCTTTTGTCTGTTTCGACAATTAAAGTGCATAGTGCATTACTAATTAAAAACATGTACACTGGAAACTAAAGTGCATAGTGCATTAGTAGTTACAAACATGTAAACAATAGTAAAGTGCATAGTGCAATCATCTATTCTTTTGCACATTGTGCACAGATCATAAAGTGCATTGTGTCAAACAGACTGAAGAATACATCAGTAGGTAAAGTATAAGCCATTCAACCTTATATCTAAAGACAATATCTAAAAACATATCACGGTGTATACTACAATGTTTACATCAATACGTAATCCATAATAATATGATGTAGTGATGATTTTTACAAACATCTATTAAGGTCACTCAATTATATTGTATCTGTGCACACCAGTCTGACAAAAATGAAGAAATCCTGTATAGCAATGTCATAAATCACACAATAAAAAATATAATAATACTAAAGGTGAGTTGATAAAAAAGGGAATATAGACTATGAAGGACACTGTCTCAGATAATGTCTCAAACTCCAAGGAACATATATAATTCTTCATCGACATTATGGCCAACAGTATATTTGCTTTCAAAGTCAATGGGGAACTTTGTTTCCTCCTGCCGGAGTAGTTTTCAACTGTCTGCACCACTCGAGCCCATGACTACTCTGTAGATGCCAAAAAATGGCAGGCTTTTGGGGTTCCCCTTATGAAATTCTGAAAAATGTTTTGCCATGGGATATGCAGATTCCTTGTTAATAATGGCTCTGACATGTTGTAATATGCATACCTTAAGTTTGCATTTGGTACTTCCAAAATACCACTTGAGGCATGGGCAGGACAAGACATAAATGACCAATTCCGACTCACAAGTGATTTTACTCTTAATTCTTATGAAATGTTTCAAGATTGAATGAGTATAACTTTTGCAGTTATGCTGATATTTGCAGATTTTGCATCTGTCACACTTCATGAAGCCATCTCCCACTGTGGAAAGCCAGTTACTACATACATCAGGTTTTTCCGGAGGCATGTAACTACTCACCACTAAATCTTTAATAGAGATGCTTTTGCAGAAAGTAATAATACTTTCCAATATCTGTTTATCCTTTGTTTAATAATTTGGGAATGGCTTCTGAATGTTAAGATCAGTCTAATAGTGTTTTCCTCATCCAAGCTATGTGAGTTGGATTTCGACGTTGTCAGGAGTTTCTGTCTGTCCATGTCTCATACCATTAAGTACGACCTTTCAATCACTTTCTTCGGATATTGTTGTAGAAAGTGTTGGGCCGTAACTTGGTGTGCTAGATCAAAGTCAACAATGTCACTACAATTTCGTCTAATACGAACACATTCACCATGTGGAATACTCTACAGAAGAGTTCTTGGATGTGCACTGTTAGCATGTAGGGGGATGTTGGCTCCTGTAACCTTTCTATGTAGTTCACACCCTATTTTTTGTCCCACAATTTTGACTTGAATATCCAAAAAAACTATGGATTGTCAACTATGCTGTTCGGTGAATTTTAGATTCAGGTTATTTTCATTTAACAACTTAACAAATTCACACCCTGATTGTATTGTTCCGTTCCAGATGATGAATAAATCATCTATGTAGCGAAGCCACACTATGATATTCTCTGTATATTTTTCATTAGTGTCTGCCCAGACTGGGTTTTTTCCCCAATGGCCCATCATGAGGTTTGCGTATGGTGGTGCAAATGTCGTGCCCATGGCAGTCCCTTCGGTTTGACGAAACACTTAATTGTTAAAGAGAAAAATATGATTCTCCAAACACAATTTTATTTTTTAAGAATCATTCTAGAATGCTGTAAATGATTGAGGGACTGAGTATTGAGAAAGGTTTGACATATCTGGATTGCATCATCATGTTGGATAGACTTATACAGGGATACCACGTCCATGGTTGCTAGTGTATATGTTGGTTCCCATGGAAGGTCCACTAGTTTAGATACAAAATCTGTGGTATCTGTTACATATGAGGGTAGGGTGGATACAAAGGTGCAGAGAACTTCGTCCACAAATGTAGACATGTATTCGAGGAGGGAGCCATTGAGGGTCACAGTTGGTCTTCCCGGTGGTCTGGTGGGGTTCTTGTGAACCTGGGAAGAAAATAAATAGTTTGAATTACAGAATGCTTAGTAAACAGAAATTTGACCATTTCATCCTCTAGGATGCCAGCATTCTGCCATTTAGTCAAAAAGGCCAATACTTCTCTTTCAAGATATGTGATGGGATTAGTGGTCAATCTTTCATAGCAGTTCCCATCATTGAGTTGCTATATATATATATATGTATATATATATATATATATATGTGCGCATTCCGAAGGAAATATGTTGGTGCTGCTTATAAAAACTTTCTGAGAATATGGAAACTTGGAAATACCTTTTACTCTAGTGCAAGGAAACTCATAACTGGAGAATCCTAATCTTCAACAGATTTGTTCACAATCCAAATTCAGTAGACCTAGATATATTTTTTGGGCTTGTTTGGTGGAAGGGCGGTCAACCTCCCTTATTTTATCTCTGATCAGATTTTTTAAAATTATACATAACCTCCTAGTAGAAAATTGTTACGATGGATAGAATTAATCCATCGGAGCTAAACAAAAACGTTTTTTTTTAAAGTTGAAAGGTTGAATTAAGCTTCCTCCAGTTTATTCTGTGAATGACTCACCAGGCTGTGAATGACTCACCAGGCAATGACATTACATTTTAGTAAAACCCTGTTAATGTCCTTTGTTTCCATTTCGTTTATATAACTCTTAACTGTACTCATAGGGATTATTGTGACATAAAATGCCAAGCATCCATACTGCATGCCACTTTCTTGCAGGTTTTTAATGTTTAGTGCCATGCTTTTGTTCAAAACTTTGAAAACACAGCTCCTAAATGTTTTTTTCTATATTTTCGTGATATGCAGAAAAGCATGCTTACACTACACACGCAGATAAGAGACAAATTCCAGCAGCACAGCTAACAATTTTGGATCAGATTTCCTTTTATGTTAGGATGCTGACCTAGAGGTAGTTGCTTTTTCGGTCCCATTCCTAACATGGAACCTTAAGCATGATTAGTGTCCCAGCAGAAAAAACATTCATTAAGCAAATTGGGCATGGTGTACTAAGGACAGCGAAGGAATCCTAGCTCAAGATCAGTGGCAGCTGGTGAATTTTTTTATTGCAGGGGCATGAATGTTTTCCTCCAATATGTGAGGAAAACGGACGGTAGCATAGGAGTCCAAACCTACCAAGCGAGGTTTGAGGGTTGCTCCCCTACATTTGTAAATAATGGTTTTAACATGTGCATTTTAAAGCAACTTTCTGTGGAGAATTTGGTAAAAAAGCCATGCAGTTTGCAATCATTTGTGTATCAGTGCACAGAAGCATTTTCAAACCATTTTCATGATACCTTGGCCCAAAATATGTTACTATACAAAAATGTTCATGCTGGCTATGCCCATAAATGTCCATGTAGGCTGCACCAATATATGCCACTTTTACCGTATAATAACATACTGTTGGCTTTGCCAGTAAAAAATACCATGCCAAGATAAGAAAACACGTCCAGTCTGATTGCACACATGTAAGCCAGTTGAGCCTTATAATAATATAAAGGCCACACCAAAATTACCGAAGAGGATAAATATGCTCTAAAAGGAACAATAAGTTATACCTCTGACGATATGAAAACACATGCCTCTCAGGCATCCCATCCGGAAACTCAGAACTTCCAGGAAAATACCTCAAACCACAGAGAGAATTCTTCCACCCAAATGCCAGCTCCCACCTACAAAGCCCAAGAGCTTCCAGCCATATCAACACTGATGGAAAAGGACAACACCTTTTGCCCTCAGCTCACTTACTCCCGTTACCACCCCCTAATGATAGAGGTGTACGATACCTATCCCAAAGACATAACATAACCCTTAGGTCTAAAGAAGAATATATCACATACTGCTGCCTGCCAATAGGGTATCACACCAAAGCACACAACATTTATCCCCTTATGGCACACAACAGTTACTGCCTCTCAGCTGGATATCCCCTCGACAAACACACAGCAGTGTGCATATACTGCGCACCAGCTGTATGACACATCCAAGTGCCTGTGAGAGTGCATCGCAGTGTTAGAAAATGATGGGACACTGAGTCAATGAGGCATCTCTAACCTGGCTGCTGGAAATGGCATTTTGAGTGACTGAAAAATCTATTTAAATGTATTTCATACCTGGAAGATTCTTTGTGGGTACTGTGGCGAGGTGGATGAGGCTGGCCAGGTGATAGCATTTTGTCTATAAACTTTTATTTTCTACAACAAGGAAAATAACCTATCTCCCCCTAGTCGTAATCCTTTCCTAAAAAAAAATAACAAATCAGGTGATCTTCGTCAGGATGTATGTCAAAACCAAAATATGGTTTCTGTCCAAGCCAGCTTCTCTATCCATACTACTAGTAAAGGATCAAAAAGAAATCAACACACTTCTTGACAAGAACACCAGGAGAGTGACTCCCTTCTGCTGGTGAAACAGCCCAGTTTATGATTGACATTCCTTTTGGTTACATGGGCATTAACGTATTCACCTCATTGTCATTTGCCCTTTCCAACATGTTTGTCAGCAACATGTGTTTTATAGTACCTGACCTGACTGTTGCCAACACTTTGGAGGGACTACTTGGTTTTAAATAAACAATGTGGCCATTCAAACCTTGTGTGTACAAGCACTCAGGAAATGTGGAATGTGTCATTGTTTTACCTATGCACCTGCCTAATGTCAAACATTTTGGGATCCCCAAAATTCTGTGTTATTTTCTCATGGTTTTGTTTGATTTTGTTGTATATCCATTTGCATATCTGTCTTTGTCCCGCCCACATGGGCAGACCAGCACTAAGTTTAGTCACCCTGAGCTTCCTAGGGTCAACCAGACATGGACCCATTGCTCACGGTGCTCAGAGAGGCACAGCTCCACCTCGCTTATGAGGCCCAACAAGGCAGAATCCACTTTTGGTACTCTTGTTCAGAAGGGAATTGCCATAGCATTTCGGTGCCGGACTGCCCATGTAGGTGGGACAAAGACTCATATGCAAATGGCTGTTTCCCATCTGTGAAAGGTACGGTGAGCTAAATTGTGGCTGTGGACTCTGGAATAGGTATCTTCCCAAAGAACAGGTCAATGGGCTATGCTCGTTCTTGCAGAGGGGTGCCTATGGACTATTTCGTAATTGTTTAAGGGACTTAGGTTTAGTCACCCTGAGTTTCCTAGGGTCATCCAGCCGTGGACCCCTTGCTCACTGTGCTCAGAGAAGCACAGCTCCACCTAACTGATGAGGCCCAACAAGGCTGAAACACGTGTATGGGGTTGCTGTTGGTACTCTTGTTCAGAAGGGAATTGTCATAGCATTTTGGTGCTGGACTGCCTATTTGGGCAGGACAAAGACTGATATTCAAATGGTTATTTTTCTATCTGTGGAAGGTAGAGTGAGCTCAAGTGTGGCTGCGCACTCTGGAGTGGGTACCTTCCCAAAGAAAAGGTCAATGGGCTGTGTTCGTTCTCAGAGAGTGGCACCTATGGACTATTTTTGTATATATATATAGAGTTAGATGGTTTACAGAATATAAGAATTGGCCTGCCAGAGAACATTTTACTAAGAGAAAATGTACACACATTTCCTATCCAGTCAGACAATGCATCAAATAACAATATTTCTGAATCTAATTCTAATAGGGCAATGTAATTTCTAAGCAACACAATATAACTACATAATTACGTTAACACTTATCTGCCAGTGTTTGCAACTACTTCACATAGACAATGAAAGCATTTTATTCTATCCACTATCAATAGCAATCCAGAGCTCTCACCATTTCCTGCTTGTTTTTACTTATATAATGTGATTTTTTTTCCAAATTATGTCATCGTGGCCTCACACTTTTTAATTGGTTAGGTCTTTCCATTGTCTTGCTTACCAGGTTGACACTCCCAGAGAATACACCCCTTAAATTTCATAGGTTGATCATATTTTTAAGCATGGGACATGGAGTGGCTTTATACTCTGGACAACTTTGAATTCAAAATCATATTTCTTCCATATCTCATTGTAGTGATATAACATGTGGATTAGAATATTTCTTCTGGGTTCTCATAGTCCTACTGAATGCAGGGGTATACATTTGTGTGATTGTTTTTGATGTAATTATCAATATGGTTCTAAATATATGTGAGTTTCATTTCTTATGTAACCTTGTGCTAGCATCATGAGTCATTTAAGCATCTCTCAGAGGTCCCTTTTCTGCTATTCCTCTGACTGGGCCTTTGATTAACGTTATTATTTTACTGATGTCAAAAGGTGACACACTAAATGCATTGATCTGCTTTTGAAATCCGGGTCTGGAAATATTAAGCTCCTAGTATGTGATCAGTATAGATTTTAACTTTGTTAACAGACCATGGCTGAGGCCTGTTTGGAATGTTAAATGTATTTTTCTTTAAGAACATTTCCATTGAGATTAATTAATGTGAGTGGAAGGTATTACTTTGCCATAACGATGAAAAAACGGAAATTCTCCAGGTGGGATCTCCAGCTGTGCTTAAAAACCTTAACTATCTATACTGCTCCTTCACCACTGGCGTAATCTCAATTCCTGTCTCCCCAACAGTGAAGATACTGGGAGTGCACCTTGATGACTCCCTCTCCCTAACTAATAATATCAATGCTATTGCATCCTCCACTGCCCACACCACCAAACATATCAATGCATGCAGGCCTTTCCTATTCACCGACAGTTGCCTCACTATCGCTGGAGTCGTTATCGGCTCCAGGCTTGACTACTTCAATGCACTATTGGCAGGTACCTCAACGAGGAATAGCCATAAACTGCAAGTCATCCAGAACAATGCTCTGTGAGCTGCCTTCAACATTCCAAAGTGAGAACACATCTCAGCCTCAAGAAGAGCCACACACTATCTCCCAATTTGAGTATGTATCACCTTTAAAATGCTGTCTATCACCCACGGATGCCTCTCAAATTCTGCTCCCCCTACCTCTCACCGAAATTCACAAAAGCCCAGTCTATGAGACCGACCAGATCTGGTTATGCTCACTGTCTCATCACACCATGATTCAGACGGGCCAGAGCCGGCGGCTCTAGCCTCCTGGTCCTTGCAGAGAAACTCTGAAATACACTATCACCAGCCTTGAGATCTGAACAGTCTTATCGGTCCTTCCGAAGTATTTGAAAACCTGACTCATCACCTAGGAAACCCTACCAGCACCTACCACCTTCTCATTCTGCCTACTCTCTACTCACAAGTGTAACATGTCCTGTAACTAGCACTTTGATGTCCATGGGTTTAGAGTGCTTTACAAATGTAAAAATAAACAAATAAAGTATATCATTAATCAGAGGCATTGAATAGATGGTCTTTGTGATACAGAGTTTAATGAGTTTCTTTGATGCAAGATAAATAATCCTTGATTGTTTTTAGATGTCCGTGCTAATCTCCTGTAAATCCAACAGGAGCAACTGGTAACGCTCCACAAAAATGAGTTGTACCAGGTTCACTAAAGAGTGAACAAAACCAACATAACCACAGCTACAAGAGAACAACATATCTGGCCATGCCTATTTAAAGAGTAATGTACTCCTATTATAAAGTAATCTCACATGTATTATAAGACATATTATATTTATAAAATGCTCCATTTTGCATTTATAAGTGTATCACAGTATCTTTCTAGCATTTTCTTAATAGGATAATCCATCCAATTTTGATTATTATTGAAAAAAGAAACGTATAGCATTTTTGGTCCTGAAATTACAGATTAACACATAAAGGCCTGTTTACAAGCTTAATAATGATTTTTAGGCAATATAAAACCAACCGCCAAAAGCATTCTTGCACTCTGCTCTCCACTATTTGTAGAGAGTAATTTTATTAGTGACAAGAGGTAATGATGCTTTGTGTTTTGCAGACTCCACTTCTCTTAATTTGTTGAGCTCTGTACATTACCTTCTCTCATTGCAGCAAAGTACAATTTTTCAGATGAAAGTAGAAAGTTACATTTTTTGAAAGGGGCTTTCAGCATTTATTGCTGCGAGTTTAAAGCTGGTTATAAGTAGTTGACATTCCATGTGTGTTAAGGTTCAGTTTGTGGTGGAATCCATGCCATGTGTCAAGCACTATCCCTTAAATGAGCAGGTAACTACCTCGATTGGTAGCTGAAGAAAATCACACTTCGTTAATGAAGCACAGCATTATTCTATTGCCTCTCATGTTAGATTCAGGCAGTCTTCAGTTTAGCAGACACATTGGAAGCAGGACTATGGATCTATACAACCTACGTTGTGGAGTGTGATGGTTCGATTTCACTGGCAGAAAACGGAGGCATAGGTTAACAAAGATCCTATCAGCCTGTTTATCGAATTTATGGGCAGGTGAAGTGTGCTGAAAACAATCCAATCGAGGAAGCAGGTAAGTGGACACACATTTGCAAATGCTTTATGAGATAATTAGATAGTAGACACAGAAAAGTGCTGTAGCATAAACTAGGTGGAACTCGACCAAAGAATGCCTGGAGAGTGTCCCCACTAGAAGAATAAAAGTCTTTGTTGAATTAATCTTAACATTATTTTACTGATCCAGCTATCAGTTGCAGTAGGGATTTGAAAAGCCTTTATACATTTGTTGAATAAATGAAGGATGACCCTAAGGAGTCATCATAATGGAGGTACACAGTTATAAATTAATTCTGAGGCTAAAATTCATAAACAACTATTTATAATGCTAGAACACGACAAATAATACTGACAAGAAAAAGTTGTGAAATATAAAGTACAATGTTTTCTAGGTTTTGGGGGGTTGCACCTACATTTCTATGGTGTACCCTGGTAATTACAGAATGGCCGCTAGACCTGGGACTGATACCGCAGTAGCGGCCATGTAGTTATTGTTAAGTTGGTGTTTCCATAGGAAGAGCACTTTTTAGGTGGCTTATAACTTCGCTCCCCCTGGACGAATCCTCACCAAACTTTGCAAAAAAAAGTATATGGCCCACTCTGGATTTTTTTGCAAAGTTTGGTGAGGATTCATCCAGGGGGGGAAAAGTTATAGGGGGGTCCCAAAACTTTTTTTTTTCCCATAGGCTGAATGGGAAAAAAATTTGCACATGGCTACAGCCCGAACCGCTGGACGGATTTACACCAAATTTGCGGCAGGAGCGGCGGCCTAGTCCCGAAAGCGTGCTTTTGCAAATTTGGTGTAAATCCGTCCAGTAGTTTTTTTTAAAATGACCAAAATGTAAGGCAAAAATATTAGTGATATCTATGTTCGCTTCGCGGACGGACTTCCCTGTTCGCTCCGCGGACAGCACCCTGATTGGCCCATGGCCTTGCGTCATGTCCGCGGACATGTGACGTGTTCGCTGATTGGACGGCGAGGGGCGTGGAGCGCGCCAGATTTTCTATGGCGCCCGCCATCTTGTATTCGCCGTCGACCGCGTACAGCGCGGTGAAACGTAGATAAAAAAATGTATTTAGTGCCCTGTGTTGGTGTGTAAGAGAGTTTGGGGAGGGTGGGGGAGTATGAGATAGGTTCAATGTTTTATTTTTTTATGTGCTAGACGTTTTTGTTGCGTTCGATTTGTCCGCGGAGAACACGGCTGTTCTGACATTTTGTAAATAAACTAAATGGTGGGATGTTTAGAGGTCGGAGTATGTGTCATTTTTGTTTGCAAGGAAGGTAAAAATGAGCTATGAAAGCTCATGGTGTACTTAATTGTTCGTAAATACACAAACTGGGGGTGTCCTCAGGACGCTGTCCGTATTGTAATCTGTCTAGTTGAATGTGTTCTAAGAACACTCGCAGTGTCCCGAAATGGTTGCAATTACACAAAATGGGGGTGTTCTGAGAACGTTGTTTGTATTGTTCGTTGTCAGGGTGAAAGTGTTTTAAGACCACTCCTTTTGTCCGCTAATAGTACAATTTCCTATGGGCGTCAACCGACTTTTTGTACACTAAAGAAACGATAAATCCGGCTGGTGTGCGCCGACATTATGTGATAATCCTATGACTGGCGCTATTGACCTGGCTGACTTGCTTTTGCGACACTAAATCATATCTCCCGCCCCTAAGCCTGATATTATCAAAGCATTCATATTCCCCGCCTCTCTCCGTGACGTTACAGGGTGCGTCATCAAACGCGCCCAGTCCTCTCCAGTCCTAAGTGACTTTACACAGAACCCGGAAGACAACACATATTATGTCACAACACAGCGCGCCACAATTCGGAATATGAAACAGTGATTTAAAAGCAAACAGCAAGATTGTAAATTTTGTAAAGTACATTTATTTCACATCAAATGTTTAGAGAATATTCAGCAATTTGCATTTGTCTTTGTTGTCGATCCGCAAAAGTTCATGTTGAGGCACGCGATGTTCCTTTGCGGTACAGAGGGTGTTAGATCAGGTTACAACTCAGTGCGCCACAATTCGGAATATGAAACTGTGGTTTCAAAGTAAACAGCAGGATTGTACATTTGGTAAAGTACATTTATTTCACATGAAATGTTTAGTGAATATTCAGCGATTTGCTATTGTCTCTGCTGTCGATCAGCAAAGGTTTATTTGGAGCCACGTGTTGTTCCTTTGCGGTAGATAGGCTGTTGGCTTATGATAAAAGCAGTAAATGGTCGCTCTGATAATCGAAAGGTTGCTCCAAAACGAGCCATTAGACCACCCTATTGTTGGTATGTTGTTTGTAGCCGCTAGTACTGCATAAGGGCATATTGGTCCTTGGCGATTGTCCCATAAAATGGTGAGGGTCATGAAGTTGCATATTTGGACCTGCACCTGGCAGTTGAAGACCCCATCCGCTGGAGTCTGTAAATCGTGACATAGGCAAAATGGGGCCACATACCTGTTTTAAAAAACATAAATTAGTCTCACCAGCCTTTTGTGATGTCATCTTTGATGTCCTGGGTGTTAGTGTTAGCAGTGCACAGTGGCGGCGCGAGTTATGGTTGCTTATCTTACCATAACTGCCGAATTTCAGGGGTTTTTCGGTTTTACTTTGAACCATAACGTCCCTTTAACAAAGTTTTTTCACTGAATTTCATAGGCTTTTAGTAGCGCAACTTAACCATAACGTCCCTTTAACAAAGTTTTTTTACTGAATTTCATAGTTTTTAGTAGCGCAACTTGACCATAACGTCCCTTTAACAAAGTTTTTTCACTGAATATTTATATATATATATATGATAGAATCTGTAGATTCTCATTTCGAGGTACCAGGAGCGTACTCGCCAAGGTATGTGACGTATGAGGAGCAAGTGAACCAACAAAGAGCTGCACTGGGACTCTGCCCAGTATACATCAGAAGATCCATACCTGTTGAAGTGCACATAACCAGACAACCCTGGGCAGCACGGTACCCTATCAGACAGCCATACCAGCCGCTGATACGAAACGAAGAGTACCTACAGACGGTCCATGAAGATACCCAAAGAGCCCTAAGGGAAGGCCAGTAGAAATAACACAAGGGCTTGAACAGACTCGTGAATGAACAAAGCAGCTATCAAAGATAGCATGCCAGTGCGAGTGACTACAAAAATAAATGTAATGGACACAGAGAAGAGACGATGTTAAAACGTGAGGAAACGTTGCCACGAGACAAGATGGAAGCAACCGACCTGTTAAAACGTGTGTAAATAGGCTTGGAACGCAAGAGGCAAAAGAAACGATACTGCTTGCAATGCTTAGTAGAAGATTAGAGCGGCAAGCGCCAACCATATAACTACCTCAATAAGGCACATTATACAAGTGCGACTCCATTTTGTAAAAGCAGAAACGTCCCCTAGCTGCCAGAGGCCTGACAAGCCAAGTTTCGTAACCCAGCCAAAGGCATGAGAAGGAGCGGAACCGAAACTCAACAAAGAGCGGCTCATGCTAATTAAAATGGGGATTTATGTCCAGGGGTGTAACCCGACCCAATCAAAAGAGACCAAGTTATCTGGGTCCTATAGATAATAGAACCAATAGGACATCGTACTTGTAGTCAATCACGTGTAATGTAGTGGGATGGGCGTAGACGCCCACCCGAAAAGAGTTATCCAATCCGCATGCCCTATTATCATATACAGATATAGCACCTATACTTAAGTTACCTTTCCTAACCAATTGTATTGTATGTCGAGTTTTTGTAGAATTAGACGTCAGTGATGACGAGTTTTGCCTATAACTATTGCTGTTCGACTGAAGTTCGAGGAAGTCGGAGCGAGACAGGTGACCGCAATGCTGTTGATTTCCATTTGTTTCTCTGTTTGATGTACTTGTCATTAAACTGACTTCCCTTTGCCAACTTACTGAGTCCTCATTATTGAGTCGTGTTGGAGTAAGTGAATCCTGCACCCCCTGTCCTCACATGGTGCAGCTGTCTTGTCTTACAAGTTCTAGAGGGTGAACGCTAACCTATGGGCCTGTCAGTGAATTCCTCTCCTCCTGAACACTTGGTAGCAGAGGATGGTTTCGGCCATTAATTATTGTTTATATAATACTAAAACACCTTAGACCGACGGCACGAAGTAGCTCCGGGCCTTCGGCAATATCACGAGTCCTTTCGCCATTCCGGCTGAGTAGACTGAGAAGCTCCCTGTGGACAATGATAGAGTAAGTCCATAAAAAATCTGCAGTGGGTCTGAAGGAACCCGCATTTCCAAGCATAACCCTTCTCATTCCCACGGGCAGCCAATCGGACGAAAAAACCTTAAAAGGCTGGAAGAGGAAGGGGCAGTGATCCCGAAGTTCCAGAGAGGAAAAGATGTGATCAGTGAGTGAAACAACAAACGTGTTACTTTGGCAAATGTCGTGTAGGCATTAGAGCCAGTAAGGGAAAAGTAACCGTGGGTGGTGGAGAAAAAATTAAAAGAGTCAGAAGTAGAGAAGACTGTATATATATATAAGGGCTAATGACTCGAGCATAAGAGATATAGAGTGGATACTGGGGGGACACCCGAGAGAAAAACAAGGGGTACCGGTGGGACACCCGAGAGAAAAACGAAGGATTACTAGGGGGGCACCTGGGATAAAAACATACGGATTCGTCTTATTCCTGCACTTTAATACAGCGGTCAGAAGAAACGTGAACTCATAGCCCATATAATAAGGGACAAATAGACTACGGTGACGTTTAAAGACGCATCAAAGGAGTTTGTTTAAACTCCATGATGGGGTATTAATTAGAAGGCAGTTATATGTATGACCAGCTGGTGTCTCTCTAGTCTGTCAAGTGTCTGTCGCATGTGTGTTGTTGTACGTCGAATGTAAAATAATTGCATTATTGATTGTGTGAAATGAAATTTGGTTTTACGCGATTCTGTAACTGAGAGGGAATCGCCAATGAATTGATGGTTTTGAGTTAATTGATAGTAACATTTTGGCGGGAAAAGCTTGGATCGGAGCTTGCGTATTTGGTGCTTGCTCATACTATTGGAAGGATAAAACACTGTATAAACATTGTTGGTGGCGGAATCAAAAATGGAGGAGGTCACCCCACTTGCGCATCTGTGCATGTAACTATCTAAGCATGCACCAAAACTCAAGAAGTATAGCACAGAGTGGGTTAAGGGTACTGTCCACTAAATGTTCATGCCTTGGCCACAGAATGGGTCCCTTTCTAAGGCTGTTTTACAGCATATGATGACCTTCTTACACGCCGCATATACAGGCAAGAAGCTAGAGAAACGTCTTGCTGTTCTAGAATTGTGGAAGATGTTTGAAGAAACGAAGGTGGAAGAACCACCCAAAGACTGGATACTAAATGTATGTATGGAGGGGGGGTGAGACGCCTACCGCGCCACCAGCCCCACCTGAGCCAGTCATTGAAGGGAGTAAAACAGAGGGGCTTTACCCACTAAGAGAACTTAAGGCAGCCACAGGGTATAGCAACCCCGCATATGAGTCGCCTACGTACAGTAGTGACGATATTAAGGGAAAGGAACAGGAAAACAATATCGCCTCCGTGGTCTCAAGGTACAAAGACAGATGTGAAGATGAAGGAAAAGATTGGACACGGAGTTGTGCACCTCCAGATAAGATGAAAGAGGGAAATAAACGTAAGGGAAATGAAGGTAGAGTTGATGAGATAGCATTCGCGCAAGACAAATGGATGGGAGGTCAGATATTACTGAAGTTGGATGGAAAAGGAAGTGATGATTTGGGGCCAAGGGAAAGGTCTGATGAGACGCAAAGGAGAGAGAGAGAGAAAGAGATGGAAGGGATGAAAGGACAAGAAAGAAAGATACGCTAAGGCGAGAACAACTATATCGCGAAGAGCAAGAGAAACAGCTCGATCGCAGACAAGAGGTAGTCTACGACCGGTACAGACAGACTAAGCAAAGGATGGAAGAAGAGCAAAGGGTACGTGAGAAGAGAGCGAAGAGACGACAAGAGGAGGAAATCAGAAGGGCAAAAAACGTAGAAACGAAAGAATGCCGGAAGTAGATAAGGCTAGAGAAGAACCGAGGAAGCGCAAGGAAGTAAATGAGGAATTGGAACGTAAGCGCAGACAGAGGGCACAGGATCTTGAATATCTGGAGCGGGAAGTTAGAAAAACCAATCCTGTTGTAGAATGGGAAGAAATAGAAGAATTCTTTCCTGCACACGACTCGGTGCAAGGTATAAGTGGGACAAATATTTAAGATGACTTCGACACCAGAAGCATCGGGGAAACGATTGATAAAATATACGATGAGATGGGGCTAGAGCAGATATCCGATGGGGGAAGGGAAAATGAGCGCTTGGAGAGCACTCAGCTATATGACACTGAGGATGACACTCAAAGTAATGGGAGCAGGGGACTGTCCCTAGACAGGCTGGAGATTGGGCAGAACGAAGAAGATGCAAGGAGTTGTGTAAACCGGGAGTATTCAGGATCTGACTCCGGTGGGGAAACGGAGGCTGTTGCACTTGAGGAAGGTGTGAAAAACGGCTCCCAGGGGATGAGGGGTATAATGGTCAGACACTAGCGGGTCCACAAGTAGGACACTGAAGTCTGCCCTGCAGTCCGGCTGACAAGAAGGAACACCCCACTGTCACCTACCTATGCAGACAGATTAAGGGCATTTCCAGGAAGACGGCAAGGCGGGAATGCCACTCCAGCGGTAGACAGAGGAGCTATGAGGAAGGAAAAGGAGGACTGCGCATTCCAATTTCCGTTGCTAGAAAAGGGGGGAGCAAGACCACAATATATTCCATGGCCACACATGGACCGAGAGAACCTTAAAAATAAGCTTCCAATGCTGACATCGGGAGCCGTAAAGTGGATACATGATTTTTAGAAAATGACGGGGGGTGTCACCTTAGTTACAGGGGACATTAAGGGCCTCCTAATTGCCATACTTGGTGAACGAGCAGATGATGTATGAAAACGGGCAGGCTATCCTAGGGTAACCCTAACTAACACCTCCCATGACGGAGCGCCATTTAATAACTGTAGGGCAGCAGTGTGGAAACCGCTGCAAACGCTACATCCAGACACTTCTTATATGGGGCCTATAATGACTCGGAAAAGGAAAGAGTTCTAGGTTCCGTTGATCTATATCCAGAATTTTCAAGACGCGTGGGTGCTCGAAACACATGAGTCTTGGATGAAATGTATCCCTGTATTCTACCACATATTATGCCAAGGGTTGCCTGAAACGGTGCAGAAGCAGCTCAAAAAAATGGTAGGAGTAGAAGCAAAACCATGGGCCGAAAATACAGTTGACAATTGCACATTACTGTAGACTACTGCAAGAAAAGAATTGGAAAAAGGAAACAACCCATAAGGGTGAGGAGGCAAAGCTGTTGCAAAAGAAACTCTCAAAGTATGTTCTCGAGGGAGCCATGCTGATGAGCCCAGCTGAGCCAAGTGCACAGCAAGCAACTAACCCATCGCAGAACAATCATGGTAATGTGGGATTTTACCCGAGGGAAAGGGGTTTTGGAGGAAGAGGATGGCAGAGTAATCAGGGAGGTTTCGAGGTAACCAGGGAGGCTTTCAGAATAATCAAAATGGCTTTCAGAACGCTCAGATGGGCGGTCCAGCTATGCCAGATGGACAGATGGCCCGACCACCGCCAGTGTGTTGGCTGTGTGGAATGACAGGACATATGGCGCGTGTGTGCAGAAGCCAAGGCATGTGGCAAAATAGCCAAGGGATTGGGACAGGCATGGTGAATCAGCCTACCGTCCCCCAGCAGGGCACTGCACAAAATCACACAGAGCAGCAGCAGGCGCCAGGCCCTCAGCAAGGTGCACAGCAAGTGGTTCAACCCCCGCATATGGGGAACATACCGCAGGGACAATCCCAGCAGGCACCACCGACCATGTCACAGGGCACTAGCTCCGGAGGGGGAGTCAACCCTGGGGCTGGGGGAAATCAACAAGTATACAGTGGGCCGAACTTATATATGAAATAGGACAGCTCACGGGGGACTCTGATGTGTTCTATCCTATCAGTGACACCAGACTCTAATAGGGAACCTAAGGTGAATGTCGTCATAGGGGGTAAAGAATATTCCTTCTTAGTTGACATGGGTGCGACACGCTCGTGCATACGAGAAGGCAAGTTTTCCTTGTCCGGCAAGGCCATAGATATTCAGAGTTTCACGGGAGCTCACAGTAGAGTTTCCTTCACAGACGCACTCCCAGTCTCTGTGGGAGAGCGCAAAATGAATGTACCCTTTTATACTCACGTCAGACCCCAGTAAACATCCTGGGTCGGGACTTAATGACTAAGTTGAATATGACAATCTCGTTTACTGAGAACGGTATAGTGTACTCCACTCCAGGAATGCATTATTCAAACGTGTGCGAAATGATCAGAGCATACCCCGGACGTATAGCCATGAGAGCTATACCGTTAGAGCCTGAAGTCTTCGCATATGGGGTGCGGGTACTCATGGCAGGATTGCCAGGCCTCGCAGATAGAACTATGAGGACACCTGATGAGTTTTTATTCAGACCCAGAATACCTATGCACGAAGAGGAGGGACAAGCATTTCCCTTAATGATACAATCTGCCGCAGTGCGAGGGAAAGTGGTATTGGTAAAAGGATATGATGACGAAGGCAGACAATGGTGTGCTATTATCACCATCGAAGAAGGGTATCGAGTGACGTCACCGACGACGATCTGTTCGAAGAACACCCTGACCTGGAAGAGACGAGGGTGGAAGTAAGTCTCACATTTTGGATCAAAATGATCAAATGGGAGGTGCCACAGGGAATGATGTTGGCGCTGATACGTCCAGAATACTTTGATGACGAAATGGCCCAAGTGCCTGCCGCGGTATGGACTACAGGGCCCTATGACGTAGGCCTCCTGAAGGGGGCAGGTGAAGTAAAAATTAAACAAAAACCAGGAGCAATTTTACCATGAGTGCGACAATATCCCATGTCAGAGAGGCAGATGAGGGGATCACGAAGATAATTTCCGCCTTGATGGAGCATGGCATCCTAGTGACGTTATAATCACCTTGCAACATGGTTATTTACCCTGTCAAGAAATCAAAGGGAGGGTCTTGGCATTTAATCCAAGATTTACGAGCATTAAACGATATAGTTGAAGCTGAATTCACTCTAGTCCCTAATCCATCCACAATTCTGTGCAACATACCAAATGAGGCAAAATATTTCCAGTGATTGACCTGAAAAAGGCGTTTTTCTCAATCCTGTTGCACCATGACTCTCAAGATCTGATGTCATTTACTTTCAGACAAATGCACCTGAAAAGCACGAGGTTGCCACAGGGGTACTGTGAGTCTCCATCCATTTTCAACAGAGTCCTGCAGATGGACATAAACAATATTGCAGTAGACAATGTTGTTTTGCAGTATGTGGATGACATTCTGATCTGCAGCATCACTGAGGAACAATGCAGGCGCGACTCTGTCCAGCTACTGACAACCCTGGCTGAGAAAGGATACAAAGTTGATAAGGAAAAGTTACAATACTGTCAGCGAGAGGTGCTGTACATAGGCCAGCTAATCTCACACGAAGGGAAAAAGGTAACCCCAGAAAGGGCTGAAGCTATCATGAACACGGCTAAACCACTCACGATAAAACAAATGCAAAGCTTCTTAGGTCTGTGCAATTATGTCAGAGCATGGGTTTTCGACTACAGCTCGTATACCAAGCCCCTGCTTCAGGCTTTGAAGAAAGCCCAGGCAACAAAAGGAGAAATTGAATGGACTGAGGCAATGGAGAGGGGGTTTTCAGAACTTAAGTGGGCAATTTGTAAGGCCCCAGTTCTTGGGATTCCTAATTATGCAGAGGAATTCAACCTGTTCTCACACTCTGATGGTAATTTTATGACGGCAGTGCTCGCGCAGCAAACCTCGCTGGAGTACAAGCCCCTAGCATGTTACAGCGGGAGTCTGGACCCGATCATGAGGGGTCACTTCCCATGCGAACAAAATCTAGCTGCTGCCGCATTCGCCATTGAGAAGGCGTCATCTATTGTGATGGGGTGCTCCATGACATTGTACGTCGAGCACTCGTTTTTCGGCATACCAGAGAAGCCAAAGGGCATGCTGACATCACAGAGAGCATCTGCCTATGAGGTGATTATCTCCAACCCATCAATCAAAATAGTTGATGTAAAACTGTGAACCCTGCTACATTCATAGCTGAGTCAGTCGCAGAAGGAGAAACTATACATGACTGTGCGAATTATGAGGAATTCTATGATGACATCCCCAGGGTAAAGGAAAATGCCCTGGCAGGTGGCGAAATCGTGTTGATTGATGGTTCTTCAAGAAACGATCAAGAAGACGGACAAAGATATACAGGCATGGCCATGGTAAAGCACCTAGCGAATGGAGAGTTCCAAGTACTCGTCAGTGCGCAAATACCCTCTCACTATTCTGCGCAAGCTGCAGAACTGTTGGCGCTGATACTCGCCATTAAGAATCATGCAGACCAGGAAGTAACTGTGTACAGTGACTCAACCTATGTGACGTCCACAGTACAAGCAGGTCTAGCACGCTGGAAAAGGAGGGGCTACCTCCGAGCGGACGGCACGCCAGTGCAACACGCAGCCTTATTGGACAGGTTGATAAAAGTACTACAGCTCCCAGTGGGCATAGCGGTCATGAAATGCGTCGCCCACACCAAGGGGACAGATTTCGTGTCACATGGAAGCCATGAAGCGGACACGGAAGCCAAGCACATGGCATCCAAAACTGAAACGAAACAATCATGGACGTGGAGGTGGCATGTACCCATGAGAAGATGATGGTAGTGCGAGCCACACCTGAAAAACCACAGTGGAAGAAGCAAACACTGACCAGAGCTTTGTATCAAAAGTATATAATTATTTATTTAACACACACTTTAGAAAATACACTAGCACTATAAGTCAAAGCAAGTTCAAAACACAATCAGAAAAGTATGTACACCTCCCCTAGCAATTACTAGACAAGTCTAAGTTAAAACACCACTTTTTGTCAAAACAGAGGTGATCGCGTAACTTAGATGGCACTCCAATAATTAGGTTAAAGGGGGAGAAAAAGGCAGAGCATAAAATAAAACAGTTCCCAACACTTTTCTAAGTCCAAAGCAAGTCAGTGAAGGCAGTATACACTGTAGAGCAAAGTTCATAGGCCAGGCCCACTTTAAATGGAGCAAGGCGAAAAGTGCCCAGGATCACATGGTTTAAAATGCACTAAAAGTCTTTGCAGAGTGTTCAAAAGAGGATGGGGTGATTTGAGAAGTATAGTTAGAAGGTCTGGAGCCAATCCAGTTGGAAAGCCAAGGATTTAAGGGTCACCTTTAGCAATCCGAAGAAAGGGAGGCCAGGTGGAACACAGTACCTTAAAGTGAGAGGAAGCTCCAGCGGTGGCAGTTGTTCCTGGCAGTGGATGGAAGTCGTGGTTTCGACCAGGGGAAAAGAAGATCTCGTTGAGGAGGAACCTTGTAGTCGTTGCACTGCCCAGGGAAGAGACCAGCCGCGGAGTTTGTCAGTAAAAGATGCGTTCCTTTTATTTGCGGTCAAAGTGGTGAAGTTTGGCTATCCGGTCGCCAGGGTGCTTGGCACGGGCAAGTCGACCAAGAGACGTCTTTGGAAGGTGAAGTGGCGAACTTGTTGATCCCACCAGCTCAGAGGAAGAAGACTCTTTCAGCAGAAGATCTTCTCTTGTCGTCGGGGAAAGTTGTGAGGTCGTTGCAGCAGGGCTCCACCGATGGTGTCGTTGTTTACAGATGGCTCAGCTTCTCCCCTCTTTGGATTTCTTAGGTCCTGTGGTGACTTCTGAAGTTCCAGTCCCAAAAGCCCTGCTTTTATGCAGAAAAACCCCCATTCAACAGCCTAGCTGTCACTCAAACATGCTAAGTGCAGAATAGAGTGCAACTTGAGTTGCTAAGGCAATGCAGTCCAGGGTGCCAATTCCCCTCCCCACACATCCTGTTGAACCCAGACAGATGGCACCATTTGGAGGGCTTCTGTGGAGAAGCCCACCAAAAAGTGGAACAAAGGGCTCGACCTTGGTCAGAGTTACAGAGACGGACACAAACACCATTTTAGAAAAGAGTTCTGGCAAAAAACCCAACCGTGGATTTAATATTAAATAAATAAACCGGCGGTATGTTTAACATTGCACCAAAAAATGGTGCGTTTAAAATCAATAGGAAAATCCCATAGGAAATATTCTGGTGGAATATTTTGCGTGGTAACCACTGCCACCAGACAGAAACTCAACAAGGGGGACTGGACAGTGCCCCCTTGAAAACAGACCCAGGGGCAATATAATTAACCCCTTCCAGTACTTCCACAATATGATGGTTTGTACTGGTTCTGTTCACAATTTAGGACTAGGAAAGTCAATGGTGACTTTACATGCCCTGGGAGACAGTAGTCAGTCCCAGGGTATGGAGTGTATGTTTGGGGGTCACTATGACACCCTTGTGTTACTGCACTGAGGGTGCTGTGTAACACATACACAAAAATAGATGATACCCTATGGAGTAAAAAGAAAACCCCATAGCCCATAAGCACATAACAAGTCAGAGACATACCTCAAATCATGCCTAAGAGTGGGAGTAAAAGAGTCTCACTCTTAGCAGGAGATAAAACAAACCCCAGAAATCCAGCAAAGCTGCTGGGGGACTCACTAGGTTTGTGAAATTAGCCTTATAAGAGAATTCTCCCTAACACCGCCAGTAGACATTGATGAACTCACGTTTAATTTGTTCTTCCAAATAATCGAGAAATGCCCAGGGCTCGTCGGGAGAACAACTGATACAGGCACTTATATCAGAGATCCAAGAAACCTAGCTCAACTGAGCCAGCTGTGGACTAAATTAAATCATTTGGTGGTAATCCACGCAACGGGAAGGTGCAAAGACTGTGCGAATCAAAAGAAAAGCTCATGATCAAGACACAGCCAAACAGGGCGAATGTCCCTATCACCCAAAGACACCCGGCTGGCACAGAACGTCCTGTTTAGATTAGTCACAGACTATCCATAAATGGTAGGAAGGTCTGCAGATGTTGACGTCATCACCTTCCTTAGAGATCCTGCCAACACCCCGCACATGGGAACATTTCTCCACGGCATAATGCTCCAGCTGGAGGTATCCAACTTCCAGCGAGAATACCTAAGGAGGTTTCAGTGAGACTTTCCGCCGTGGACAGATGGAAGGGAGCAGAGTCAAGAACTAAATCATCTTATTTTTCTTTTTACTTTTTCATATTTTTCCTTATTTTTATTCTTACTTTTCTATGTTTACTTTTATTTTTATTTTTGTTTTTATTTTTTTGCAGCATTCTATTTTGTGTGATTTTTAGCGGTTCCATCTTTTCATTCCTTCACATTGAACAGGTTCCAGCATGTCCTAAGGACCAAAGCAAATTCGAGGGGTGCACTGGGACTTCAGCTACTATAGATATGCATAATTAATGTGATGTACCAAAGTTGCTAGGCTAATCTTTTTCCATAGACTAGCAAAGGAACTGTACTCCCTACCTAGAGACTACCCGCATCACGTAAAAAAAGAGGGGTACACTCGAAAAGCACACGTCACTTTAGTAGTAATGAACTTTTGAGCTACGAGATCGGAATAAGAGAAGGAATTAAAATAACACTCTATGAACTCGTTCGAAATGGGGGCTCAAAATAGTAACTTAGTTCTACCACCAGCAGAGGGGCGCCCCCGCTTCCCTGGGAGAAAATGCTTCCAGATGTCCTACAAATCTATCATGTGTATATGCTTGGTAATTATCATTGTTTTTCTGTCATTGACTATCAGAACTGCTTTCTTTATTGGTGCACGAATTATCCCAATCACAGTGCACCCACCAGATAATGAACGTCTGGGGCCTACAAAAGCACCCACACCCTGTATAGTCATTCCAGTCCCAAGAAAACCTGATGATAAAAGTAACTAACTAAAATTAAATGTAATTAGCAGTAATTTAGACACATTTGAGGTAACAAATGAAGAGAAAAGCTGGAGACAGGGTCAGCACGGAATGAATGAAAACGCTGCACTGACCACTGCACGCACCCACACACAGGAAGCACACAGACAAGGGCAAGTGTCAATGGCTACAGAGCCTCCAACGAAGGCAGCAGAGAGGGGGAGACTGCCTGCCGAACAATCAGTTCCATAAAACAGTGGAAGTACCCAAGAGGAGCCAAGTGAAATACTAGAAAGAGAGGGCATAGCAAAATCCCTCAAAAGAACAGAAGTAGCCACAAAGGAATTTACAGAGAAAACACAAATGCTGATAGACTATTTGTTCCCCTTCATAGTCGAAGCAAAGAAACTGCACGAGGAGCTGAAAGACAGGACTATAGAGACTATAACAGCAAGCACACCTGCTCCAACGCAAGGAACAAGCCTCAGGCCTACAACACAACCACGGGTTGGGAGGTTGGGGAGCCAATGGCGGTTAGAGGAATTCTATGACAAAATAGAAAAGGGAAGAAAAGGAAACACAAAACCTTCTCCTACCACAGCGATGCAGTCGAGGCAGCCTGCTCCACGGAGACACCCAGAGAGGAAAAGCAGCACAGACGCATTTAGAGACATAGTCATAGCAAACTACAGAAGAACGCTGAGAATCAAGAGAAGCCTGCACGAAGATAACAATGAACTTAATGATTACCTGGACAGCACAGCCCATCTCAGAAACAACATATGGTAGCAGCACATGAAGGAAGTAGTCGGAAGGAGAATGCTTCATCTGTGCTCTCCTACCATACAGCATGGGAAAATCCAAGATCGTCATGGCTGTAGAAATTGATGTCCCTACAGCACACTGTATGTCACATGTAGCAATGTGTAACACCAGAGGACAATTTATAGGGAAAGATGCCTTGCTGATATGGGCCAACGAAAAGGATTACCCAGAAGAAGATGGGTACGTCCAGGACATTAAAACAAGAAAGAGGGCGCACACCAGAAACCATGTGATCAGGTACAAGCACCCTGGCCTCAAAGGATCAGGGATAAGATAGGAAATAAAACCGAGACTGAACATTCAAGGAAAAACTGCAGAAGATGCACAAATCTGGAAGAACAGAGGCGAAATTCAGATCTGGGGAACAGTGTTTCCCCAAATGGATGGGAAGAAGGAGTAGTGATCTGCCGAGCTTGGATGGTCCTTGGAGCCTGCAAGGAAGCAATAGAAAACTATCAAAAACTGTGCAAACCCCTATGGCCAAAGCTAGTAAAGTTACTAACATGGGTCGAAGATAGAGGGGGACTCCTGCAGATAATACCACTGGAAAGCCCAAAGCTATGCTTCAGAAGTAATGGCACGAGGAAGATGGGAGAGAATGTAAACTGCGGACGAATCTTTGAAGCCCCAGGAATGACACAAGGAACCACAGGGCTAATGGATCATTACTGGGCATGTGGATCCAAGGCATACATAAGACTGCCGAAAAACGTTTCTTTTCTACCAAATCAGAAGAGGCATTCCAGGCAATCCCGTACGAACACAGGCTGTTCAGCCTCACCTCAACAGTATTCACAACACTACTCCTGCCCCACATCCAAGTTGGAGTGAATGCTAAATGGTTGCAGATAACCAGATGGGAGTTATTGCAGACCATCAATACCACTATAAAAGGATTCAATGCGATCAAAGAAGAGCTGAGAGCAATCAGACTGATGGCCCTCCAAAACAGATATGTGCTTGACATGATCACTGCAATGGATGGAGGTGTTTGTGCAAAAATCAGAGAATCATGTTGCACATTTGTACCATCACACGATGAAGAAAACGGATCCCTAACAGAGGCCATAAGTATGTTGACAAACTTGAAGTACCAGATGATCGACGAAGGTGATGAAGTGGACGATGACAGCTGGTTTGGAGACATATTCTCGTGGCTCCCACAATGGATGGCAGATATATTCAAGTTTCTGGGAGCTCTACTAGCAATGTTATTGCTAGGATTCTGTGTTAACAAGATAATCATTACACAGTGCCAGAAAACTGTGAAGAAAGCCATAGGGATTAAAATAATGGTTGATGTTGAGCCGATGAACATGACACCGAAGAATCAAAAGAAATAAATGCAAAAGAGGTTGCGGAAGTGGTCCATGAACCGACCAGAGGGGGGAGTGTAGAGGAGGTCCCAGACATGGCCTGCACCCCATCCCCTCATTTCGAGGTACCAGGAGCGTACTCGCCAAGGTATGTGACGTATGAGGAGCAAATGAACCAACAAAGAGCTGCACTGGGACTCTGCCCAGTATACATCAGAAGATCCATACCTGTTGAAGCGCCCATAACCAGACAACCCTGGGCAGCACGGTACCCTATCAGGCAGCCGTACCAGCCGCTGATACAAAACGAAGAGTACCTACAGACGGTCCATGAAGAGACCCAAAGAGCCCTAAGGGAAGGCCAGTGCGTGGGGCCCTGGTGGTCGGAAGTGGCAGCGGTAGTGCGTCTTAGCGAGTGATCCGTGTGGACGCACTGCCGCCGCCGTTCCCGACTGCCACGGCCCTGTGCAGAGCCCAGCAGTCAATGAGACACATAAAATCAATGATGAATAACATCAATCGTCACTAGACAAACAGTGTGGAGGATCCTTTGTGTGGAGTTGGCCAATGGCAAAGTGTCCAGGATGTTCACAGTTCTTACCTATAAAAAAGAAACTGTGATGAGATCACATATGTCTAGTGATTGGTTATTACATAATTTAAAATTGCTATTCATGACATTATAGAAATAAAGTGTCACATATGCTCACCAGCGGCCCTTTATATATGGCCAGGTCGATTCTGTCGAGGGTCCCATCCACTCAAAGTGCTTAGATGACAGGGAAGAGTAGGCAGTCTGCTAAAGAAGCAACTAGGGTCAGAACTGTGAAGGCAGACACTTTTCAGATAGCCCAGTACTATACAATCGATTAACCGGTGATGTCCAGGATCACTATATTGTCTGATGGTGAAGCTGGGATGTAGGCCTTAGTACGTTGATTACACCGTCTCTAATTTGACTACCTAACCACCTCTCCTGACTAACCCCTTAAGCTCTTCATCAGGCATGGTAACTAGAGAGGCACCATTATTTGGATATTTTAGTTTTTATAGCTGGTGCTTTTAGTTACAGGTTAGTGGTTGCACAGTAAGTATTACCAATTATACGGTGTGACTATGCACAAGTATTAACTTTTAGAGTGAGAAAATGATTGGCCTTAGTCACTCCCCCATGCTCAAAATCCTTGAGTAACGTGAATGCCCCCAAAGCACACGTTGGAGGCATATGCACGGCCTTCCTTGTTGCCAACGCCACACAACAAAAAGGCTTCTTGGGGAAGCCTTACAGTTTACCACTAGTGAATCTTGGTCCATTTTCTTTAATGTGGAGTCGGCAGAAACAGTAAATAAAATGTAAAAAGTCTCGACTCCAGCTGAACAGGAGTTACTCAATCGTATTGGATTAGTCCTTTGTGAAGATGTGCCCATCTTTGTGCAATGAGGGTGGCTCAACTGCATTTAACGTGGGTTCTTCCTTGCAGGTGGATTCCTCTATCCTGACCCGTGTAGCGCTTAAATTCAGAGGCGACTACTAATGCTGGTAAAATCTTTGTCACACTGCTAGACTGTAATCGAGGTGTGGGCACATCTAACATTTAGCACTTCCTCCATTTCTGCCTAGCATTTATTCTTGCAATCTAGTGTAATGCTCTATGATATATATTTCGGAGGCTTGTGGAATCTCCTTCAATCACATTCTGTGCATAGTCCGACATCTAGTGGAAGCTGCAGACTATTACATTTGTTGTTTTTGAAAATGGACGTCGACAGGGCGTGCCAGTAATACTATCCCTAGTGTGACGTCCACTGCACCCATGATCCCTCACGCATCGAGGTCCCTCAGATTGTTTTTTTCCACCATGCTAGACGGACGCGTATAGCAGCGTTCCTTTCGACAAATTAGCCATTGACTTTGTTATTTAAGATAGTTTCTCTTTCTATCCTTTCTTCGACTTTGTAATTCTACGCCAAAGAATCAGAAAGAAGACTACTGTCGAATATCATTGCGACGAACCGTATGGCCTTGGAAGGCCGCCTCGGGCCTCGGTGCGCAGACAGTAGGGAGGGAGGGGGGAGGCTATTGTTAGGAAGCCATTTGTAGAATGCATATTCTCCCCTTCCTACACTTTGTTCGCCCGGCTCCCATCACCTGCCACCAGTATTATGGAGAACACCCCATTTAAGTTTTGCCCTAAGTGCAACCGTAAGTTCCCCTGGGTAGACAAACATCTCATGTGCAACCTTTGTCTCCGAGAGATCACGTTGAGACGTCTTGTCGAGCCTGTAGTCTCTTCAAGCCTAAGAGGTTGAAATACCGTTCCACTAAGCACTGGGCCCACCAGGCCAGGCAACTTGAGGCCATGGAAGTGGAAGGAGCCTTCAGTGATGGTAGCGACGCCGCACTTTCGGAAGGGCGAGGGCACCGGAGTAGCGGTAGCTGCACCAGCCCCCGACCCCATAGGACAGGCTGGCGGCCATGTTGTGGGGACCACACCCGGCGGCGGTAGCGCTCCAGTTACACACACCACAAAACACACAACCCCTAGTCGACACTCGATAGAGAAATCGAGTACTCGACAGCGCTCTGTACCCTGTGAACCGTCGACTGAATCCCGGTCCTTTGGGCAATCTCGATCCAGATCACCGCATGACAAGACAAAGACGTCGAAAGACGGCAAGGGTGCCTCGCGAATAACAACCTTTGAGGGTCATTCGTCCACAGATGAAACCTCAGCCCCCACACACAAAATTCAACGTTCTTCAGATAACAAGAAGTCAGGCCCAAAGAAGTCAGTTTCACTCTCTTCTGGGACCCGTGGTGGGGACAAACACCATAAGACACACTCTAAAACCTCCCATACAGAGGACTTATCCAAGGGGAGACCTAAAGACCCTAGGCCTAAGCCTATCCCAACCAATGAAGACCTGGGTCTTCCCGACCCCGAGCCAGAAACTGTAATTCCAAGCTCGAAAGATTGGTCCGCAGAGGACATCGACAGAGTTATGCGTAGGATGTCCTTTATTGGGAATTTCTTTGAAAAGCACCCTAGCCAGCTTTAAAGCCTTCAGACCACCCCACCCACCTCAGCCCCCTCGAGCCCCCAAAGCCCTGTGTCTCAACCACCGTCAAAAAGGATTTGTACTGATGTCCCAACTCAGGGCAGAGTGTTAGATCTGTATGACCCAGAAGTCCATCCAGAAGAACGGGAGGATGTTTAGTTTATTGATACATCTGATCCTCAACTTATATCAGATTCTATGAGGGGGCCGATGAAGACCCAGATCAGGAGGCCAACATTTACTCCTTGGATTCACCCATTAATCAGGATCCTTCAGTAGTAGACTCTCCCATAGACAATCAACCCTTACTCAACAAAGTTCTTACTAAAGCGGCAGAACACTTCCATATAGATACACAAGAGGTGGTAGAAGAAAGAGACTTCGCTGAGCAATTGTTGGGAGATAAAGACTGTTGGACAATTTATTCCAATACTAAAGTCTATACAAAGAAGAATCCAACCTTCTCTGGAAGCACCCAACCTCACACGGGCCATTAACCCGCATATAGAAAAAATGTTCAGACCTGCACCTTCCGGCCCCCTCTACATAAGAGGACAGTTAAAACCGGACTCCCTGGTGGTTACCACCACACGAAAGAGAGCAGGCACTCCCCTTTTTCATCTGAGGTTTCACCAGACATGGAGAGCAAAAAGATTTACGCAATGGGAAGGAAAGTAGCTTCTTCTGCAGCCTAGCAGACTCGCATCGCAAATAATGCTACACTTCTGGTAAGCTTCAACTGCCACAAGTGGGACAAGGTTTCCGCATTACTCTCTTCCGCACATGAGCCACTTAAGTCCCAATTAGCCCAGGTGGTGGCAGACGGTAGAGCGGTGTCTACCTGTCTCCTAAAGTCAAACTTTGACGCAGCAGACCATGCAGGTAGAATCATCGCAGAAGGCACTATCATTAAGAGACACGAATGGCTTCGCTAATCAGGTTTCCGGCCGGAAACACAAGCCACTTTAATCAATATGCCGGTGGAAAAAGATGTGCTCTTTGGCAAGGCGGTAGAAGACGCATTAAAAACTGCTAAAGATGAATACGAAACACTTAAGTCTTTAGGCCAGCTCACGAACAAACCCACGGGGCAGAGGGGCAAAAGCAATTTTCACCGTTTTCGAGGACAAAATTCTCAAAGGGGATCGGGATACAACCGGGGCCAGAGTTCCTATGGTAATAACCAAGGACAATCTTTTCAAGGCTTTCTGCGAGGCCAACGAAGAGGTTGTAGTACTTGAGGCAGAGGCCAAGCTTGATGTGGCACGCCACCTCAGAGCAACTGCGAGGCCAACAAAGAGGTTGTAGTACTTGAGGCAGAGGCCAAGCTTGACGTGGCACGCCACCTCAGAGCAAGTGACGTTCTGCTCCAAGTACCCTCCCATGCAACTCCAGTAGGAGGACAAATTTCCAACTTCACCCACGCATGGGAGGGTATTGCATCAGACAGACGGGTGCTGTCAACGGTAGCAGGGGGCTACTGTGTAGAACTTCAAACACCTTACAGTCACCCCCCCGAGACAAAAGGTACACTCAGAAGAACATCAACAGATTCTTCTAGAGGAAATTACAGCGCTTCTATTAAAGGACGCCATAGAAGTGGTCCCGGCCAACCAGGTAAACAAGGGTATTTATTCAACTTACTTCCTTGTACCCAAAAAAGATCTAACAATGCACCCTGTATTAGATTTAAGGCCTGCACACAAGTATGTCAAGCAACAAAGATTATGCATGACCACGCGATAAGTAATCCCGCTGCTAAAAAAGGGATTACATGGCAACACTAGATATGAAAGATGCCTATTTTCATATTCGAATGATTCCAGCGCAGAGAAGGTTCTTGCGTTTCAAGATAGCGAACCAACACTACCAATTCAAGGTGCTGCCCTTTGGAATAGTCTCTGCTCCCAGGATATTCACCAAGGTACTGCCGGTGGTGGCAGCGCACCTGCACAGGGAGGCAATCCCAGTGTACCCTTAATTGGACGACTGGCTCATAACAGGGGAATCACCTCTGATTTGCAGACAAAACATTCAAGCAACAATCAACCTCCTCTTTCAATTGGGCTTCAACGAGAAAAAAATCAAGCCTGATGCCCAGCACCTCAAAACAGTTCTTATGAGCTATTCTAGACTCAGAGGAAGGGTTAGTCTTTCCCTCAGAGGAAAGAGTAAATAACTTGTTACTGCAAATACCACAATATCAGGCAGCTTGCCAGATAAGGGTACGCAAAGCAATGCGTTTAATAGGCATGATGGCATTTTGCATTTACCTGGTTCCCCACTCGCGCCTGCGCATTCGTCCCATACAAGAGTGGTTGGCGAAACAATGGTCTCAGGCAAGCGGTCAGTGGGACGATCTAGTGGTCGTTTCACCAACACTAGTACAAAAACTTTGCTGGTGGACGAGAGAAAATCTGATCAGGGGGAAACCTTTCTACGATCCGGAGGTACGAGCTGTGGTCACAACAGTTCCCTCACTAGCAGGGTGGGGGGTGCACTACCTTCACCACAAACAGAATCAAGCGAAAAAGTAGATCAAAGCAGTGAAATGGTTAATAAGAGTAAATCATACGGATTTGGTAAAGAGATTTAAACTCCTGAAAGGGACATGATGCATGAGGAGTGAACGAAGTGAATGGCTTGGATGAAATAGTTAAAATAGATGAAACAGGTGGAACAGATGAATACGCCGAGTGGAAGAATGCATGAGTGGAAGAACAGATGACTATATAGTTCGAATGAGTGTGGAAATGGAATGTGTTTGTAGATCGGATGAGTGTATAGAACGGATGAACATGTTGAGCGGAGGAGTGTGTAAAGTGGACGAGCGTGTAACGCGGATGAATGCGTAAATACAGAGAAGCGAGTAGAACACAGGAGTGCGTAAAACAGATGAATATGCGGAACCGATGAGTGTAAACCGGATGAGTACGTAGTGCGGATGAGTATGAGTATGTAGAGCGCATGAGTGTGGATAGCGGATGAGTACGGAAGTGCGGAGAAGGTGTAGATCGCTGCAGCAGACGAATGTACAGACCTGGCAAATGTATAGAACAGATGAGTATATAGAGCGGATGAGTGTATAGAGCGGATGAGCCCATAGAGCGGATGAGTGTACAGAGCGGACTCATGTATAGAGTGGGTGAGTATATAGAGAGAGGATGAGTGTACAGAGCATATGAAGGTATAGAACAGGATATTGCTGTTGAATGCGTGAAAAGCGGGTGAGTATATAGAGAGAGGATGAGTGTACAGAGCATATGAAGGTATAGAACAGGATATTGCTGTTGAATATGTGAAAAGCACGAGTGCATAAAACGGATGTGTGAAGGGAGCGGATGAGTGCAGGGAGCATGGGTGAAGGAGATGAGCACGTGCAGGTGGTGAGAGCGTTGAGGGGGTGAGAGCGTTGAGGGGATGAGTGCATAGAGGGGAGGAGTGCGTAGAGGGGACGACTACGTAGTGGAGATGAGTGCGTAGAGGCAATGAGTGTGTAGAGGGGTTGAGTGCATAGAGGGGTTGAGTGCGTAGAGGGGTTGAGTGCGTAGAGGGGATGAATGCGTAGAGGGGATGAATGCATAGAGGGGATGAATGCGGAGAGGGGATGTGTGCTTGCAGATGATTAGTGCGTGCAGGGGGTGAGTGCCTAGAGGGGATGACTGCGTGCAGGAGATGAGTGCGTAGAGGGGATGAGTGCGTAGAGGGGTTGAGTGCGCGCAAGGGGTTGAGTGCGCGCAAGGGAAGAGTGCGTGCAGGGTAAGAGTGCGTAGAGGGGATGAGTGCGTAGAGGGGATGAGCGCGTGGAGGGGATGAGTGCATGGAGGGGATGAGTGCGTAGAGGGGGCGAATGCGTAGAGGGGGCGAATGTGTAGAGGGGGCAAATGCTTAGAGGGGCTGAGTGCGTAGAGGGGCTGAGTGCGTAGAGGGGTTGAGTGCGTAGAGGGGAAGAGTGCGTAGAGGGGAAGAGTGCGTAGAGGGGATGAGTGCATAGAGGGGATGAGTGCGTAGAGGGGATGAGTGCATGGAGGGGATGAGTGTGTGGAGGGGATGAGTGTGTAGAGGGGGTGAGTGTGTGGAGGGGATGAGTGCGTGGAGGGGATGAGTGTGTGCAGGGGACAAGTGCATAGAGGGAGCAAGTGCGTAGAGGGGATGAGTGCGTGGAGGGGATGAGTGTGTGCAGGGGACGAGTGGATAGAGGGAGCGAGTGTGTAGAGGGGTGAATGCATAGAGGGGGCGAATGCTTAGAGGGGCTGAGTGTGTAGAGGGGTTGAGTGAGTAGAGGGGGTGAGTGCGCAGAGGGAGTGAGTGTGTAAAACAGGTGAGTGGGGTGAGTGCGTAGAGGGGTAAGTGCGTAAAACAGGTGAGTGGCGTGAGTGCGTAGAGGGATGAGTGCGTAAAACAGGGGAATGCATAGCACCCGTGAAGGCATAAAGTGGAAAAATTGACTGGAACGAACGAGTTGCGGAACAAACGAGTGCCAGGAGTGCATGCAATAGACTGGAGCGCATAGAATTGCGGGACGCATATAGTATGGTTCGGAACGCAGAGAACATTTGAAAGAGCATATAACATATCATTTCATACCACCATGCTTACTCTCTCCTTTACATCACCACTCAACTAGAACACAGAGATACTATGACACCATTCGGTATAACTGTTCTCATACTTACATCCGCCGCACTCTCCACATCACTCTAAGTAAACACTGCTGGTTACACATCCCCGAGCCAGGCGTCTCTCCTCAGGCCTAACGCAGCCACATCCGGTCTGGATAAATCCTGCCAGAACGAACACTTACTCCTGATCTTCCAACCACCACACCTACCGCTAAGAAGCAGCTATTACATGAATTCCCACCAGCTGCACACATACCCGGTGCTCACGTGCACCTTTTAACTCTCTCTACTCTCTCTACTGATCTGAACTTCGGTTCCCAAGGGTGTTCAACCTCCCAGTGCCTTCAGACCATACCAATGGTATATAAGGCGATATATAAATGCAAAATAACAATAACAATGACACAAGGGCTTGAACAGACTCGTGAATGAACAAAAGCGGCTATCAAAGATAGCACACCAGTGCGAGTAACTACGAAAATAAATGTAATTGACACAGAGAAGAGACAATGTTAAAACGTGAGGAAACATTGCTACGAGACAAGATGGAAGCAACCGACCTGTTAAAATGTGTGTAAATAGGCTTGGAACGCAAGAGGCAAAAGAAACGATACTGCTTGCAATGCTTAGTAGAAGATTAGAGCGGCAAGCGCCAACCATATATCTACCTCAATAAGGCACATTATACAAGTGTGACTCCATTTTGTAAAAGCAGAAATGTACCCAGGCTGCCAGAGGCCTGACAGGCCAGGTTTCGTAACCCAGCCAAAGGCAAGAGAAGGAGCGGAATCGAAACTCAACAAAGAGCAGCTCATGCCTAGGAAATCGAGGTCAACCAGAGAAAGGGAGGAGAGCGTCAGCTAACAAAGACTCAAACTTCAGAGCCTACCAGTCTGCCCCATGAAGGTCAAGATAAGGGGGGCCGAGTTACTAATAGCAATATTACATGGGTAAGGGCGCATTAGCAGGCCTGGTCATCGTTAAGGGCCTCCTGAAGCCCCCCTCCGCTCGTGTAATATTGCTTAATGATTTGATGCAGTATAAAAACCCTATAACAAAACAAAGCATTGGAACTGTCCCGTTCACTGGACCATCATTCGATGAGTTGAAAAATGAATATCACTTGAAAATCCGCGATCATACATGTGACTTTTTAAAAAAAAATCAGACCCTTCAACAGCAGAATGAAGTGCGCTTAACAAATACTGATAGTGAATTGATATACCGTCATGCCCAATCTATTTTCTAAAGACTGTAATTCCTCGGCGCAAACACCCCATGCCACACCACCAGAAGGGAGACGAAGAAGGCAGTAAAAACCTTTATATGGTTTCCGGCGTTTACATTGGAGTCAAATTAATATGACAGGTACCGCCCCCTAACAGCATATGGAAATACAGAGCAAGCTGCTCTGTAGGTTTTTATAGAACCATGCTGTCTCGGAATTAGACAATGCTGTAATATTTTTGAAATCAAGACACGTGCCTCTGTATATACTTCAGTGATATGAAAAGGAATAGTGTTCTATGATTTTATGTGTAAAATCAAACGAAATCATAATCGTAAAATGATGTCTACATGGGATGCATATTGAAAAGGAAAATAGAAGGGTCATAGGGCCTCATTATAACTTTGCTGGTCCGGTAACAACGGTACCGGTAAGCTTGACAGTACCATTGTTACCTGACTAGCAAGCTACAAGTTCGGCTCGCGGTTGCCTTCCCGGCCACCGGGACTGGCCTGGCGGCGTACCGGCACCCGCAAGCAGAGCATGTCGGATGCACCGGCACCATTCTGAATGGTGCAGGTGCATCCGACCTCCCCATTCCCATTGAGCCCTATGGAGCTCAATGGGAATGAGGACCATTTTTTTCCAGCACCCACGAATGGGCAATTGGCGGGTCCGGCAGGGCCGTAAAGACCAGGTAATTGCCCATTTGCGGGTGCTGGAAAAAATCACAAATTTGGCGGAGCCTGACGGTTTTACCGGCAAGGGCTAACACCAAACTTGTTATGAGGCCCAATAGTGTACTAGCACAATTCGAATTCGTATCTTTTACCAATACCGAGTTTTAAGACCATTAATTCCTTTCCTGGCCTGAGTATGGAAGCATGCATAGTATTTAAGAAAGGATAATGCCTGTTGACTACAACATTCTACTCAGTCCATTGCTCGCTTGTGTTCAGTGCCAGAGGGAATTAAGAAACACCAAAAGGTTGACCCGGAACTCGCAGGATTGTACCTGCAGATCACACACACATCGCAGCCTCAAGCGCTCAACCCACTGAGCTACCGGCTATAGCTATCTTACCGGCTATAGTAAAATGAGAAATTATATGTCTGAATGGTCTCAAAGCCAGTGAGCAAATGACACTCTATAGTGGATAACATTAAACTAGTAACAGATTTAACAGCAAGCCAGTTCATCTGCAGGTCTGGTGCAAAGTTGGCCACAAGTCAAGCCTGCACGGATCTACGTTACAGGCTTCATGGGTTGGCAAAATGCATAGCATTGGGATGGTTCATAACTGTGTATTAAAGAATTTAGAGTAGCGCAGGGAAAGCAGCATACTCACACAGCATCCTGTACTCTATGCACTCGTTACCTCATACATGCAAACAAACATCCTGAACAGAATGGCAGAAAAGATAGGCACATTACAACAAAGCATTCATTGTGTCACAATGACATCAAGGTCCACTTTATGTGCTATGGTCAAACATTTCTACAGTGTACACAAGCTTTTAGGCACAAGGATTTTGCCAAGTGACTGAGGACCCCGAGATGGAATGTCTTGTGATGAAGGTAACAGCGACAGAAAAAAACAGGCTATAACTGCAACCTGCGAACAGCAAAATACACAGTCCCAAATTGATGTTTATTCTACTCTTAAATGCTTTTTGGAAGTTTTTGTCTGCATTGTTAATTTTAGGTTTTTAAGAACAGACTAAATCGGTGACTCACCCCCCTGCACTGAGTCTGAAATAAACCTTTAATGAGTCTAGCAATCATTGCATAGAATTCCAGAAAGACAAATTATTTGTTATTCCTATTTGTTCTTATTTAGGGTCACTGCTCAATGTTACCCTGCTTTTTAAAGAGGTCCGAACAAAAAACCAGCAACTTCAGAAACAAAGAGCCACATGGCACTGGCCACAGCACAGGAGATTCAATAAAAAAAAGAAAAGAAAAAGAAAATATTTTTTAGGAGTAGCAAGGGGTAGCAAGGGAGACCTCAGAAGTCGCAGTTCCGACCACTGGTGACACCCAAATGACATCCCTGAGCTTCCTTGTTAGTTCGTCTGGAATCAAGGCTCTAAACCTGTTTTTAAAAAGTTACTTTCTAAGTCGGAAAAGTCGGAAAAGTAGAGCACCTTTTCTATATATTTAAATGAGGTAGTAATTGTGCAGGTAAATGCAAGTTGTGCACAAGTTTTCTTTTTTTCTGAAGGTGTTCTGCAAAGCACCCAATTGCACTTGCACAAGTTGGATTATTTGGGAGATGCGCAAGAGGACGAATACCAGGTCTACCCAACTGAGTGACTGGAGGCACTCATAAGGGGCATGAGAAAGGCCAGGGCACGGGTGGAATTCCCCCTACTTTGTGTAACTGTAAATAAGCCTGAGAAAGGCCAGGGGAAGGGAGACATTCCCCCTACTTTGTGGAACTGTGAAAACCCGCCTGTGAAAGACCAGGGGAAAGGAGACATTCCCATACTTCATTGAGCTGACAATTATATGGAACTGCACTTGTCCAGAAGAAGGGAGTCAGTCTGCTGGACCAAGAGGACAGTAAACCATTTTAGTTTATTTTCAAGTGTAAGGGATTGAAGTAGGAGTTTGACCTTGGACAGTCGGCTATTTATTTCCAGACAGTCTGACATTTTCCTTAATGTTTGAGATGAGGCAAGGAAACCCCTCTTAGCATTAGGGAAAGATAGAGTTTTAACTTTATTTCGTCAAAGAATCAAAGTCTTTGCCCAAAAACATGCCACTTGTGTGTCAGTCTATTCCTTCCACAGACTTAGAGTGCCCAGAAAGCCTCTGAGTGTCCTCTGAGTTTTGCAAATGTACTTCAAGGACCACACAGCACAATTAACCGTGTGATAATGTTTCATGCTTCTAGTCATTAATTAGTAAGGGCATGCAGCTGCTAGTTGTGTGTGATCTGATGAATACATTGTAGAGCTTCAAAAAAGGAAAGGGTGTTCACTTAGTGATTCTGTGTACCATTTTTTGAAGAACACATTAGTAAACAGGGTGTATGGGGGCTTTGACACCAGATGCCGATATAGCAGTGTACATGACACAAACATTCAGACTTGTCACATGCAAAAAAGTGAAGTTCACTGACTCACACGAAGTACTAATAGCTTCATAACCTTTAAATAATACATGGCAATATTACCCAATTGCATGTTATTCAATTATCAACTGCATAAAGATAAACAAAAGAGTTGGTCCTGGCAGAATTAAAGCATATGCATGTTTTCCCGTCTGTTGTAGAACAGTAAAAGGCACGCAGAGCACGAAAATATATCAGCCTCCTAAAGGTAGAAAAGTATAAAATAATCACGATCCACTTTTCTGAATAAGCATCATTCCATCATGCACACTTCTGTTTCTTAAAAGTATGTCAACCAGAGTTCTGAAATTATGTTCTATAATTCCTGCCATTTGGACTGCATGCACCTTTGCAAAGCATTATATATTTTAAAAGTAGGTCTGCATGTACCAGAATGCAATATGAAGTGAACCTAAAGGCCTGAACTGGTTTATGATTTTGCACTTGACTCAGCAAGATTTGAGAAATCTGCAAACTACCTCCGAATTGGAGTTCACAGATTTTCAGAACAGAATTAACCTCAATGAAATGGGTATTCAACTCACTGGTATTTGTGATGCTAAAAGTATAAATTTTCTGGAAATCAAAATCAAATCAGAACATGCACATATCGGAAACCTACTGATGTTAATTCGACCTTACACACGGCAAGCTGCCATCATAGACCGACAATTCTGAATATACCATCAGGAGAATTCTTAAGAGCAAGAAGAAACTGCCAGACCATGGTACACTTTGAGAAGGAGTGTAACCTTTTGAAATCAAGATTTCTAGCTAGATATTATTCGGAACAATGTGTTAGCAAAGCCTGGGACAAAAGTCTGGCGGTAACACAAGAGCAAACGTTAGTAAAAAGGAACAAAACGCTGGAACAACCGACTATTGGTTTTATCACTAAATACAGTGATGACTACAGACATGTGAAAAAAATCTTAGCCAAACACTGGCATTTGTTGAAATTGGATGAGAACATTTCGAACTTTGTGGATGAAAAACCAAGGATAATCTTGAGAAACAAACTAAGCCCTTCGAATCTACCAGACATAACGGAGGAATCATTCAACTGGCTGAAAGCAACTACCAACGGATTCAGGAAATGCGGGACCTGCACGATGTGCAAATATGCACACAAGAAAACAGACTCATTCACCAGTAGCAATAATAAGATCTTGAAAATCAAACAACCCATCAACTGTAGGACAAAATAGGTGGTCTATGCAATCATATGTGTGTGTAAGTTGGTGTATATAGGCAGTACGATTAGAGAACTCAGGGCCGGAGTACGAGAACATTTAGCAAAAATCGGCAGCCAAGATTCCAGACTGCCACTTGTATGCCATTGGCAAGAGAAACATCAAATGAATAATAAGGCAGACATCCAATTAATTGGTTTACAAAGAGTGACATTAGCAAGACGTGGAGGTGACAAAGAAAAGAAACTTAGACAAATGGAGGCCAAAATAATTTGCAAATTCAATTCTACAGTATTTGGCCTCAACACAGACAATGAAATGGTGTCTTTCTTGTAGGAACTCAATTAGCATCTCTGCATATAGCCATTCTGCATGCCGTTTGACTAATAGATTACGTTTTGACTTATGTACATATACAGCGAGATGTTAACGATAACATTAACTTTTATGACCAGTTTAGAAACCATGGGACAGTATTAATTGTGACTAGATACAGTCCCCTTGTTTTAGCGTGGCTGACGCGCACACTCGCAATACAATGTTCTTTTAATTTAACACTAGTGATATGTTCTTTCAATTTAATACTGGTGATATATACTTTGTCACAGGACATAAATAACATTGCAGAATTCAATTATACACTGAACAGCCATTTTTGAATGCTCGTATCTCACATCTGCACACTCTACTATATTACATCTATGGAACACACTACATTTTAATATGGCCGCCAGGAAAACACTGGACTAAACAAGGAGAAGGGACTGACCAGGATGCTCATCCCCATAGCAACGTATATACACACACAGAGGACGCCTAATGGCGCCCCCTCGAGATTCTGTGCAACACGCGATTAAACGCTGTATCGGTACGAGAGGTAAGAGACCGTCTGGCATTTCACGGCCTTTTTTACTCAAAAATATGTCTAATTACGCGCACGATAACGTGCGTGCATACCTACTCGATCTTTTTGTACTCTATACTGCACCTAGGTGCATTATTGTGTATTTGATCTGCTTCGTTAGACGATGAAGGACCAATGATATATAACTGTACTGTTTAGAGGCTACTTATGCAAGACAGTTAAAAGCAAATGCTAGCACAAATGTTTAATGTTAATATAAAACACTTCACACTAAAAGCAATACCGAGTTAATACCGAGTTGCAATTGAATGATTAAGCCAAATATTACTGTTGTAACAGTTGACATTGTCAATATTTCATACTTGTAGGGATCTAACCCGTTTATTGTGGAGGATTAATTCCAAATGTAATAGGGGCACTAGAGGAATCCAAGGTAATAATCCTTATATTTACTATGAGATTTTCAATGAACACATTTGTTGACTTATAACAATTATCAAATACATTACCTAACAAGTGTCTTGAACTTATCTCTCTCATAAACACCCCTTCTTTTACCACCCCCTTTCCCCAACCCACTTATTGTCTGGCTTTTATTTTTGATTTTTATTTTGAGTTTTATGTTTTTGTTCATTTAATCTCATTTGAAACTCTGTTTTTGGTTCTCATATTTAATTTTTTGAACTCTCCTATCTATGTGGATATCTGATGATATTATATGCTTAACATGAAAACATGTTTTTTTGTTATGACCTATTGTGCTATGATTGACTAATAGCCCTGATTTGAAAAAGGTCTCAGGGAGACCGAAACACGTGTCATCACTTAAGGGCACTTTGAAAATAAAACAACCTCTTTGAAAATTGGGCGCAGTCTTCTTCCGGGTTATTCATACTTTATACCTACCCCAAGTATGGCTGTATTTTTTTGACAATAAAGTACAACACTAGCTACTTGTGTTCTAGCTTACATACATGACACATTATAACAATAACAGCCACAACGAAGGTATACCGGTTGAAGTATAGATGTGGAACACAGATCAGTAGTTGTATGACCAATGTACACATATTCCATCCTAGGTACAGAACTCAGATGAGCAGCATCACGAAATGTCAGCTGCTGAATCATCGAAGGAGGCAGATTGGAAGCAACCAGTAATGTACATATATCACTGCATAGGTAGAGGATACTATTAGAAGTAATCAGAAATGTGCACATACCCGAATATAGACTTAAATTAGAAGAGGCAAGCGGCCAGGCTTCTTTAATCATGGGGCCATGAGTGTGCCAGAAGCCAATTGTGGTGAGCTCTTGTATTGCATAGGATGCAACACTATAGCCAATTAAAAATATATGTATATATAACTTATTTAAGAGCACATAATGAGAAATAAGGGAAGAAAATGTTGAAATATTAGGGACCAGCAAGTTTGACAGGTTAGGCACTATGTGAATAAATGTGTTGCCCAAGATCTCACACCATTTTTGTCGAACCGCAAGGTCCAGTTTTTTGTGAACGTTTGACTTCCATTAACTAAAATAAACTCTGTTTTTTAGACCTCATTTTAAAGGTACACATATCACTTGATACTTCAAAATCACAATATTTCAAACAAATGTAGAAACGAGTTATGCAAAAGGGGAATTGGTGTAGCTTTATATTCTCCATCACACATGGAGGTCTACGCGTATCAGCATACTAATTGATGTAGTTTACTTTAGTTTAGTCTATTTTCTATAACACGCTTCACACCCATGGGCCTCAGAGCGCACCTAAAAGCTCCTACCTCAGTTATCTACTGTATTATAAAGATGTAAAACATCCAGCAAAAGAAAGTTTGTGGTAGGTTAACTTGCTTATAGTCTTTTATATTCATGATGTAAAGGTAAATATGTGAAATTGTGGGAATATGAAAACTATCTCTGTTAAATAAGCTCAAATGGCCTACATGAACAGAAAGAGCAGACAAGGGGATACGAAATGCCATTGGAATGTGGGAAGTCTAACCCTTTCACTCCAAACATCACAGTGCTATTCAGTAAGGTCTTTCCAGGATCACACAGTCATCTAGTGGCATAGCTGGGAAATGAGCTAATCACCTCCCCTGACTAGCACATTATGCACTTCATTACAGGTGGCTGGCCAGTTATTGCCAGCCTTGTTTGGAGGGACAAGTTCTAGACTTATACCTAGCATTCTCCGGTGCTATATTTTGCTGCACAGCAGGTGTTACTATTACCAATGTTTATATAATGAATCTAATCAACTTTAGGGAGAGGAAAGGCCAGCATGTGCCTTGCTACGATGTAGAACTGTGATTTCACATATACACACAGATCTCTGTAACAAGTCCTTGACACAATGAACTATCTTCTGAACCCTCAATCCACTTAACTCATCAACATGCATTTCAAATGTATTATTATTATTATTATTATTATTATTATTATTATTATTATTATTATTATTATTATTATTATTATTATTGCTGTTATTGCATTTGCTGAATGCGGACCTAACAACTGAGCTATTTGCAAATCGTAGCTGCAAGGACACAGTGAGGGAAGCAGAGATACAAGGCTTTGGGGTGCTAGCAAAGGGGGCAGGGGGACGACTGGCAATTTGACAGCAAGGGATCTACAAGCAACCAAGGAAGGAAACAGGGGAGTGCAGATCACCCTGTCTTAGGTTAGGTGGGGAGTGGATGATATGTGGCCCTTGAGTTCCTCCAGAAAATGTAGAACTGAGGAAGTGAGTCTGGTGTTGACCGAATGGAGGTGACCGAGTGGAGGTTCCAAAGTCTGTGGCCGTAGACAGAGAAGGCCTCTTATTCTGGTTCTTTTCTTCCTGCATCAACGGAGTTCAAGTCTGCACATGTCCTTTCTTCTGGTGGATCGTAGGTCTCGGGAGATGCTGCGTTCGTCAATGAGGGAGCTTGGAGACTTTAGGGTGACAGCCTTGTAGATGATGCAGCAGAATTTCAAGATTATACATACTTTTCGTAGGAGCCACCATAGTTTGATGAGGGTGGGGGTGATGTAGTTGAATGTTCAGAGTCCTTTGAAGAATGCTGCTGCAGCATATAGGACACATCTCAGTGATGCCAGGGTAATTGCTGGAAGGCCTTCCAAAAGGGCATTGCCACCATCCAAATGCATTTATTTCACAGGATTAATATATTCCCGGAAAGCATGTGTGCCTGTAGAATAAACAGGTACAAGGTTTAGGTCCTACAATGAGTAGAGAATGAATTACAGGATTAAATCAGGCCTAGTTTTCAGAAATATCCAGAAAGCATGATCAGCATCTCAGTAGCACACTGTACAATCTCATAACATGCTATTTATTTTTATAAAAATGTGCACTGACGTATTTGTATCACACAGCTACCTATATGTAGTTTTATATTTAACTCATGACCAAGGTAGTCTAGGATTGGGCCTTTGGTCACTCTAACCAAAAGCAGGCCCACCCTTAAAGAGTACATAGACACTTTGTCCCTGAAGAAAGTTTATTGTACAAATGGCCGGGAGGGGTGAGATGACATCAAAGAGTCAAACTAACCTGTCTCCCTGAACCACACAAAGAACACTCATTGTATACAATTTGCAACAGTTAAAACACTGTCAGAGATTTTGTTACAGAGTCAACCCCCCACACATGATTCGTTAAACCTATACAATGTAACCATATTCCCTTTAGTGCCCAAACTTCTTATTGGATAAGTTCATCTAAGCACCATCCTCGTTGACCTATAATTGCATGTTTCATGTTTACACTACACCCCTCTCTGGGGCCTTTCCATATTTGGCCATAGTCCCATCTCTGAGTTACACAGTTTATACAACTTACAAACAATTTCAATTTCAATTATTACAGGTTCAATCTGGTTAGAAACCTTTACCCCTACTTGTGACGCACATGGCTATTCTATGGAAATTCCATTGATGTAAAAGAAGGAGAGCGAAAACATTTCCTTTTGATCTATTGTTGGTGGTTTTATCGGCCAAACATGTTCATGTCCACATTTTATTCTAAACTATGTGACTTACCACTTACCATTCATGACCACATGGTCCCAACCCACATCTTGACAATTCATTTGAAAATCCATGATCTGTCAGTGCTCCTTTCCCCTCAAGCAGCCTGCATCAGGTTTAATTGTCCTGCCCTAACAGGTGGCTGGAATATTCAATAACAGACTCCTATATACTTACAGATACTGGATCTCCCATTCACAATGCACCGTGACCATAAAAAAGACCTGCCCGAAACTGACCATCGCAACTGCTGCTGTCTTTCCCCAACCTTGTAAAACTAGTTTTTCAGTCACACAGAGTTCAATTGCCCAACCCAGATTTTTAGCCAGTGCAATTCCTAACTTGCCAGAGAACTCTGCGACAAAAACAGATCTGTATATTTATACTACCCAAAACCTATTTTCCTAGAGACCCCCATGCATGTGTACCTATAAATGTATGTTCAGGACTACCGCATCCCCTCACACTGATTTTCCCATTGCCAATCTCTTACCTCGCATGATATGATATGATATATTTATAACGCGCCTATACACAAGTGTTTCAAGTGTACCGGAGAGCAGCATGCACATTTAGAGCTCCTTTCTGCCTGATTATTAAGCGCTATGTGGCATGACAGACCTGTATTGCATTTATATTGTAACAGCAGTTTTGTCACTTATCTTTCTGTGCACATGCAATTCAGAAATGTATCAACTAAAACACAAGCAACACTAAAAATAATGCATATCTCATTCCCATTAGTTACACTAGATTCATACTAAATTGACACATTATGTCAACATCGCTGTCACCCCAGCCAACAATATGGCACACACAACTCAAACTTCTCTTTACCCGTGGGACCCTTATCAACCTCCCCAACAGCAGCTTTCCACTTCCCTTAACTATATTAATGTCACAATTTGCACTGTGATGAAATTGATGGTGTCATCACTCCTTTCCCAGCGGTGACCTCTATCCATGTGGCCAGGTGACGGCAACCGCTACCTTATCCTGACCCTGGAGGTGGCTATATGAGGGAGGAGGACATGGGGGGAGATAACCCTCAAGGGAGTGACTCAACATCATCGGACAAGACTTGGTATCCCCCTGTTCCTTTTAGGGATACCCCCTCCATTCCACATGCCTTAAGGGCATATTATAATGACTCCATTTACCCACCCATGGAAACTAAGAATACCTTCCCATACTCTGTCTGTAAGTCACCAAGAACTGACTTCCCTTTCCACCAATGTAGAAGTAGTGTGACGAGAAAGCTGAGTGGAGTAATGAAGATCAGTAAAGACCACAAGCACAAGCTGCACTGCAGTGCTTACGAGTGCATAATTGGTGCTGGGACATTTAAAACATCGAACCAGCTGACAGGAGGGAGACGCTGGCGGGGAGTATCTCATCCTCTCGGTACTGACCGAGGGACCACTGTGCTGCTGGGAAGAAGACCGTGGAGGCAACGCCTCAGAGGAGGCCAAGGAGAGAAGACGCAGGGTCCGGTCCACCATGAGGATGCCACGAGAAGAAGAGAAGGGAAGCCGTCCTGGCATTCATGGGTACCGGAGAGCAGCATACACAGCACTCAAGCATGGAGAAGCACACAGCAGGTAAGTGAGAGCCACAAGGGATGCAGAAGACACAAAGCAAGGTCAGCGAACCCGGTCGAAGGTACCGGAAAACAAAAATCTGCTGTATGCTTAACGTGGGAGAACCAAAGCAAGCCACAGAGAACCAGTGAGTTCACAAGAGAGAATCTGGAATACCGGGGCAAATAAGAATAAATGAAGCATATAAGACAGAATGTGAGACTTGATATTTCCAAAAGAGTAATAGTGGAGTTAATACAAGATATTGTCAAGTTTGCAAGTGTTTCAAATGAAGCACATGAGAAAGCCCTGGCAGGAGAGTATGCCAGGCAGATTCAAGTTTGCAAGTGTGACAAGTGAAGCACATGAGAAAACCCTGGATGAAGAGTATACCAGGAAGATTCAAGTTTGCAAGTGTGTCAAGTGAAGCACATGAGAAAGCTCTGGCAGGAGAGTATACCAGGCAGATTAAAGTGTGCAAGTGTGTCCAGCGAAACACATGAGAAAGCCCTGGCTGGAGATTATACCAGGGAGATTTAAGTTTGCAAGTATGACAATTAAAGCATATGAGAAATCCCTGGCAGAAGAGTATACCAGGCAAAGTCAAGTTAGCAAGTGTGCAAAGTAGATCACATAAGAAAGTCTTGAAATAAGGATACATCAGGTAAAGCCAAGGAATGTGTTGAAATTACATTAAAGATAAGAAACCTGGCAAGTGAATACACCAGGTATGCTACAAAGACTAACAGCAAAGTTGTATAACAGACAAACCATTTTTGCTGAACAGAAATGTCTAAGGAAGGATCCTACCCTTAGGAGCTTGCGCATCTATAAGAGGAAAACCTGGGTAAGGGAACAATCCCCGGGAACTGTGAATTTTGTCCACTGGGAACCTGTGTGTTGGAGTTGCACTTTCCTTTTGAATTTGAGCATTTGTTCACTTTCAAGGAGAAAGACATTACCCTTCACACCTTAGAGTTACTTTTAGAATGCAAGGGCCAGAATAGGATTTTGGACACAGGAAATGTTGCCTTGGGCAACATGACATCGAGCAGACTCTTAGTTTTGGTTTAGGTAGGAAAAATACCCTTAGAGTAGGGACAGCAAGGCATTTTCCAAGCCCTATTTATCTGAAATAAAGGTCTGTATCCAAGAATTTGACCTCTCTGTGTCCGTGTCTCATTCCTAACTCTTCACTGCACCCTGGACAATAAAGGGTTGGTTTTGCCCCTCATGCCACAGCCCGTCTATGCCAATGGAGACGGCACCACTACACCAGGGAAAAAGGAGGACAGCAAAGGCATATTCAGAATGGAGAAGTGCTCGAGAGAGAATATCTAGAGTAGAACTAGAAGCATGGGTCCATGCTTCTCTGATGAATCACAACAGAGTACACCAGACCAGCCCAGAAGTGCCAACCTCGGGCCATGCCTGAAAAGAAGTACTGGTGGACTTGCAAGGAGATGGCCAAGAGGAAAACCCCACAGAAGGCATCCAACCAGAAAACACCTATCCGACCTGGAGCCATTGGGAAAATCTGCTGTCGTAGAAGAGGGTTGAAGGACAAGGTCACTGCCTTCTGGCCAATTTCGAGGAGCATGACACCAACCTTGAAGAGATGGAACACTTTTGGTTTGCACTTCTTCTTTCGTTGGGACTCTGAGGAACTTTGAGACACTCTGCTTTGAACCCATCACCTCGCTTGGATTGTTAGTTTTCTCGAATTATTACGAAACTGAACATTCCCTGTTTTAACCCCATAACACCTGGTTTCATTTGAACTCATTGTTGAGTAACATTTTCCCGCCTCTCATGTTAGAACCAGACACTCGGAGCAACAATCCTATTACCCTTAGTTGTTATTTCGTACCAACCTGACACTTGCTGAGTTTTAATAGTTGGTAAAAATCTGGTACTTACAGACTTTTACTATTGTCCTGATCCATCATATTTACGTTTGTAGGGAAAGGTTGATGAATCCTTGAAATATATTCTTATGCATGGTCACAGTCTTACTCAGTCTGTCATACCCCCTTTAGCGGGTATGAAGTGCAAAGGCGGGCAGTGTGAGAAGGTTGCATTGTGGTGATGAATTTTAAGCCACAGTAATCTGGCACCTTTCATTAACCACCCTCACCATTGCTTGAAAGGTGGCATATACTGGTATTTTAAAGGTGTGAACAGGTGTATATGTGTGATGTCTATATAGGACAGTATATTCAGAGGTTCTAGCTGTGCCAGGGATAGGTTAAGTATGCCCTTCATGTGGCTTGCATTAACTGGGTCTTTCAGAGGAACTGGCCCTCTGGGAAATATAGCTCAGCTTGTTCAAATACCTGCTGCACAGATAAATGTTTAACCTGGTTGTGGACATTTGCAAAGCCAGTGATACAGCTTGACGTGTCACTGCCGCCTGGAGAAAAAGGGCTAGTCTGTGCCTATGTTTTTATGACTCTTCCTCTATTTATATTTATTTGTTGAGCGCAAAACTGCACCTTGCTGCATCTTAGTATTATAAATATCAGAGACCTATCCAGAGGAGGGAAAAGAAACAGAAAGGTTAAAGAGACATGTGTTAGGTGCTTATGAGCACAGTCAGATGGTAATCAGAGATTTGCAGAAATGTTTCAGTAGTGGGGAGAGTTCCATGAGCAGCAATAACGCAAGTGAACTTGCCAGAGAGGAAAGGTGGTATAAAGCAATAGATTGCTGTATGTTCAATGACTGAGACTTGAAAACACTCATGAGTGTTTCATAGTTAACTATCATGAGTTAGCTATCAACAAGTCTCGGGAGGATAGCTTAGTGGCAATGTGCTCGCCTTGGAAGCAATACGACGGAGAGCACCACACGTTCGATCCCCGGGTCCTTGCTTAGAAACCTATGGGTATTAAGCACGTTATAAATAACCTATCATAATAATGTGTGCAATCATGGATAAATATTTAAACACCTTTTTCAACAATCTCAACTGAAAGAATTCAGATCAGGCAACAGAGATGATTTGTGGATTCAGAGAGAGAGGGGGGGGGATTAAATTTTATGCAGAGGTTCCTGGCCACATTCTCCATACCAGTGCATGGACCCAAGCAAGAAGCCCAGAATTGTTCAGACCACTGGGTTGCCGAAGCATTTACCAACATTATCTCAAATGATTTAGACACATCCAGTGTTCAATTGCTCCAAGAAGACGCTTTTTAAAGTTAGAAGCTGTACGGCCCCTGCAGTCATCCAAACAGAACCTGTGTATCATTGGTATAGATGTACAACTGGAACCCAAATGAAAGCACCAACTCTGCCAAAAGTGCCACATAAAGCCTGACAAATAAAGGGCACACTGTGGAGCTCTGAGTGTCCCTGCAGGTCCAACGAATTTCTTGGAACCTAAAGGATCCCAAAGCGACAATCTGGGTATGACCGGTCAAATAGGATTTCAGCCATTTTAAAATAGTGTCAAAGAAGCCCTACAGGAATAGTGGATCAAGGGTTTTACTCTGGGAATCCGTAATGAAGGCATTAGAGAGGACCATGGCAGCAGCTCATCCCTTCTATGCAATCTCCCAGAGATCATCCAGCACAGTGATGAGGGCACGTCAGTGCCCAGAACAGGGTGACAGCCCACTCGCTGCCTATGAAGAAAGCCCTGCTGCTTAGCGAACCTTTGTAACTGTGCAGCCTCCATTTACTGCCAAAATGTGTAAAAAAGGAAGTTTGGAGATAGGATGAAATTTGAACAGAATATTCAGATCCACTGAAGGCTTTTCCAGCACAGGCATCCAACACAGTATCTGTGTTTTCAAGATGGCAAGAACATTTCCATGAATCAAGGACAAATGAAGTGCAAATGTCAGACTGATACAGAAAAACATTGTGAGGTAACTCAAATGCCTTGCCTGATAATGCCTTGCCTGATGTCATTCATGTTTACATTGTCACAAAACGAGGTGCCAAATGTGATTCCTGGTGCGCCACCATTTACACACGACTTTAAATTTTAAATAGAAAGTCTACACCTGTGTGTGTGTTTTCCAACTGCACACTAATGCCAACCACTTCACAATTATTTTTCATGTTTAAAATTCTCTTTATATTGATATCTATTTCTCTTTAATTAGTATCATTATGATGCAGATCAATTATCTGTTATGAAACTTGCTCTTGTATGAAGACTCTATTCCATCCAACTTGAAATATACTCCTAAACAATAAATTGTTGTCGAACAGTTGGATCCCAATACTTCAGCACAAATTAATTTAGGTCATCAAATTATTGCTTTCAACCTTGTAATCATGTTTGTAACGTATCTTTTGCCCTAATTGTTAACGTTTTCTCCTTATTATTGGAGGGTATTATTTCTTTCAAATTTTGACTATACATTTGCCATTTTGTTAGTCCTGCACCTGTTGATAATTACCAGTACTGTCGTACATGTAACAAAGTACACACTTCCTTCCAAAGTTTCTCAACTTTGCTTTGCTATTCTCTCTATTTTTATATTTGCAAAGCTTCCCCATTTTTCAAGTTTGTGAACCACAATCAACTCCATGTGGCTCATCGTTTCCACATTAAAGAGCATCACTTTGAAAATCTTATATATACTGTGTTTGGAAAAGGAAAGAGGACTTTTGCTTGTTACCGATCTTTTCGCCAGCGATAATTACGCTGCAATCCCAATGGAATCCTACGGACTCCTTAATTGCAGAGTAACACAGCCATACCGCCACTTGTAATCTGGCAGTAATTCTGCCAGACCAAGTGGCGGTAACAGTAAATATGGTTAGTGGTATCTTGGCGGATTTGCTGCCGAGACACCACAAAGCCAGGACTTTGGGCAATTACCGGCTATGTAAGCACCTAGTTGCAGCCATTAATGCAATTAGCACACCGGCATCACGCTCAGGGTGCTGCCAGTGTTAATTAGCAAATGAAAAGAGGGTTGGCTTTGATCAAAGGACACCTACGGTTAGAAGTTTGTTTATCAAAATGAAGCTCTGCCTGAAGTAAGATGGCTGCCATGAAAACATAAGAGGGACTCAAGAGCAAGTCCATTATCACTTTCCATGGTGTGTTGAGGCAATGTTAGGGGTGGATTGTCAAGTAAGTGCTAGTGCCAGTGCGGGGGAGGTGATGGAGTGGGGAGGCATCGTCAGGAGCAGAGACATGGTGGGAGAGAGAACTGTTGAGCATGGTACATAAGGAGCAATGTCCCTCTTCATCTGAAGGTTCAGAACTGATCAGCAGATTAATTTTGGCGATCGAGGGGGCTGATTGGCTGGCTCCCCTGCACTTTGTGGTAATAGGACGTGATAACCATTGCTTAAATCAAATTACCTTTGCTTGTTTGGGACAGGTCAGGAATTCTATTTGACTAGAAACTCATGCAAGTGCCTTAATTATACCCAATTACCCTCTCAGAGATATTTACTGAATTATGCTGGAGCTTTTCTAATTGTGCAAGGTTAGTACTTTCAGAATTCGTATAATGCAACCACATATTGAGGGAGGCCTTTAAGGCCTGCGGTTACTATCACGAATTTCGCGTCCGGTCCTTATCCAGAATGTCAAGTCACCGGATGGTCTTGTACGTTTGTGCTCGGACAGGTATTACATCTCAAAAAGAGCAAGACTAGCTACCCAGGCACTCCTTAAAACAGGTGGATGGGGTCCATGCTCATCCACAAACCCCTTTCCCTTTCACTGTTCTTAACAAGTTCATTGTATCCGAGTTTCCCAATGTTTCCTAAAATAGAAGGTACAGTCATACAGTGCGTCGACTCCTTACAAAAGGGTAAACCGGGCATTGAGAGCCAGGAACTCAAATAATGTGCTCTGTGTGTATTGAGTGTTTATTTTGAAATTTCAGCAAATTAACAAATATGCTCATACCCCATTCACTGTTCCTAAGGAGAGTCGTACCTTTTTAAAACACATTCTAGGGTGTGGCCAATTTCGTACTGTCCATTTCTTATTCTCTGGAGCTGTGAGGTTCAAACAGTGGGGCTGTTGAGGATGTCCACAGGGGCAGGGAAGGAGGGACCGGAATTGAATACAGAGTTTGGGGCTCTTTGAAAGGGAGGAGAGTGACAGCTGTTTATAGAAATAAACGTTGCTCTACTATGCTACTCAAGGTGGTGTCAGCATAAGTTGGAAAACGCCTGTCCTAACATGAGGTTACTCATTTCACTGTTCATTTTCTTCCAAAATGGCTTCCCACCAGAGGGCAGTGTTGAGCTGATGTGGTTTCCTTTCTGTGATTATCCTCATTTTACACTTTTAATCTGCTACACTTAATACACGCTTTTAGCTTTTCTCACGCTTTATCAAGCCCTTAAATAGCTTATTTATGCAAACTCTACAGTCACATTCCTTTTTCCAGGTTTTAATGTTCTGTGTTACTCTTGGGTTTTATAAAGCAGTCCTTGTAGAACCGGAACTAGTCAACAACAGCAATTCAGGCTGCATCGTTGTAATTTGCAAGTGTTGCACACAATATGGGCAACATTTTTTTTAAATGTACATAAATGGATCCGCATTGATTATTGTGAACATACTTACGTTCAGTCTACAGTTTTAGTTACACTGAGATGAAATGGTTCACAGAGCGGGCCTGACGAAACATTACCTGCGGTTAAACCATTAGAATTGCAATTTCAGTACATAACTCCCAGCAAGTCTGAAAATGTGTCATCATTCAGCCACAGCAGCATCAGCACTGATTGTACACCCGAAAGCACATACATTAACCCCTTAAGTGCGCAGGTATTATGCATGCCTTATGCAGAAAGGAACAACACACTCGCCCTTTGCGCTACCGACCACACAAGAAAACCAAGTGCCTACAACAGGAAGCAAAACCGCTGAAGAAGGGTTTTCTGCCAGAGTTACTGACACCCAGGATATTGATAGCTGTGAGAAGCAGTCCACCTGGCCTGTAATTCTAGACGGCAAACTAATCACAGAACGGTGTTGTAGTAAACAACTCTGCGTGTCCTTTTGCTCTTTATTGATTGCTAAAAATTAAAATCTTGCTTAGCAATGAAGGCGGACAGAATTTTGGCAGAATCTTGCAGAAATATGTGCCCATCTTATTGAGTGTCAATAATTATACCCATTCTTTTTAAGATACCAATGACATTGAAGTGAGCTTAATAGAGATGGTTTTCATTGCCTTTTACGCTTCGGCATTCTGATGAGCAGATCACGGCAGTGGACAAGTTATGGGTGAGTGGGGAAGCAGATTGTGCGCATTTTTGAGATTGTGTTGTTTTGTGCTGCAACCATAATGTTGCTTTAACAAATGTATTGCACTGACTTTACACATACATTCATCCTGTCCACTGAATGCGGCTGTTACTCCAACACTTTTCAAGGATATTTTCGCATGCTACCAAATTGTACATGCCCTTAAGTTTGTGACTTGTGACCAGTCCACTGAGATGTTTCAAGGCCTGATGTGCAAACTCCTCAAACGTTTGATTCACCTTTTTGGTGAGCTCTGTAAAACTCCTGTGGCACTGTTCCGGGGTTGGGCAGAACATCCGAAGAAAGGCAGCTTTCATTTTTCCTGAATGGTCTTTCTTTTAGGAGCCAACCAGGGGTGGGCTGGCCTATAAGGAGTCCTGGCAGATTTCACGGTATCCTATATGATTTCCAAATGTTCCCATAGGAAAAGGGTTGGGATTTCTGAAAATGTGTAATATGGGGCCACTTTGAAAATGATTTCCACGGCCTATTTTGGCTCCCAGTCCACCCCTGGAGCCAACTGAATGATAACATCAGTTCAAGCTGATGCCAGGGGGCTCATAAGGGTTGCTCTCCACAACTCCTCGTCCACCTCCTGGATGTGAACATCTAATTCCAGCACTTCAGACCAGGTGACGATGCCTCTCCCCACCTCATTTGGTTGAACTAGGTATTTGGGGATGTAGCGCCTAGCCTTCCTTGGGAGCTACTACTGGCGATACTTCCCTCCCCAGTAGAATTTCTGCAGGCTACTCAACTCTGTGCAGCATCACAAAATCCCTCTGTTTCTGCTCTTCTAAACCTGTAGCTTCCCTCTGCTTATGCTCAGCAGAAACTGATGTAGCCTTCTGCTTTCATTCTGCTAAAGCTGCAGCTCCCCTCTGTTTCCGCTCCGCTAGGGCCACCGTTCTTTGCTCTTGAAAGGACGTCCTTTCGGCTAGGTTGACCCCAGTGAGGCACACCAGAACCTAGCTGAAGCATGGGAGCAAATGGAAGCATGAGATCTAACTGAGGGTTGTGGCCGGCGGGACCTCTGGGAAAGCACGTTAGCCACCCTCTGGCAGTGGTCGAAGTGGGCAGGAGCAGCTGGGAGCGGTGCACCTCTACTCTTTATTTATTACGTTTTACTGCCCCATACTGTTATTTGAAAAGGAAACAGTTCCAGAATGGTTTTGTTTCAAAATAAAATTGTAGGAAGATCTTGAACTTACACTTCAGTGTACTGCACTGAACGTTCCCTTAAACAGCCGGCGCATGTGTTTGGGGGTTTGTACCACTTCTGGGAGGAGGCATGGTGATGGGATTTGTTGGGGCAGGCAGTAGGGAAAATAGTTCCACTACTCCTTTTCATACACTAAGACCACTGCCCTCTGGGAAGAAGGGTGCGGGCCGCCATCAATATCACTGTCTCCCTCCATCTGTATGCACTCCCCCCAGATCAATGGATACCTGAGCTGGGGCCCGGGTCACAACTGGCCCCCTGGGATGCCTCCATGCCCCTAGATTCCGCAAAAGCTTGGAGGCTCTTAAGCCGCTCAGCTTTCTTAACTGTACTCTCCTTTTCTGACACAGGTCGCTCTGGACGCTTGCTTTCAAGCACTGTGCAGAGTTCATGTTGAATTCCATTGTAGCAACTAGAAAATGTCTGTTAATGTTTGTAATGTAAACTGTGCACTTTTTTATTTTGGAAGACAAAGCTGTAGACCCAGTCTTTATCATATCCCAACTGCTGCCTACCAGTGTGCCTAAATGGCTATTGCTCTGCAGGAGTACACGGATGATTGGTGGCTAAGCCCTCACACTACTACAAGCCAACAGTGATCTCAATCACAAAGGAGAAACAGGCATATACCTCTTTTGCCTTTTGTGGTAATTTGGGCCAATGGCAAGCTATATTCTGAAGAGGGGTGTGAATGTGATAACAGTAGCAGCCCAAACAGCAATAGCACAACAGTCTAAAATAAAGGAATGTCCAATCAAGATTCCAGAACAATATATACCTTTATGAAATACACAATTACATAACAGAACTGCACTAGATAAACACTAACAAAAACCCACCCACCTGTGGAAAGACCATAGGATATGCACAATGTGAACGCGGCAGGGATAATAGGCAAGAAATTGCAACAACGTCACTTGAAAGGATATGATGTGTTAGAGAAAGTTGCAAATGAGTGGCTTATCATTCTTTAGGATCCACAAAGTGGGCCATGGGGGCTGGTCCTCTCAAAAGTACATGAATCTTTTCTAAGGAGTTTCAGCGGCATCAAAACAGGCTTTGTATTCTGTCTTTGCGGATCGAGTAAGGTTCATCTGCAGCAAGGCGTGCTGGCAAGTCAACGTCAAGTCAAAGTGAATCGCTTTGTCGTTCAAAAGCTGTGCTCGAGTCATGCAGTTCAGTGAGCCCATGTGGGTTGGTCCTAAGGTCGTGCTGGTCTAAGACAATGTTTTCCTGTATAACTTGAAGTGCACATTGCTTCCCAAGGCTAGGTCTGCGCTCAGTACATACCCTAATAATAATAATAGTTACCACTGAGTGGAGTCGGCGACTGCCACAATGCTCCCAGCAGTTCGAGTCGAGGTGTAGTGGGGTTCAATGCTGTGACCTATGTGGGTTGATGCCACCTCAACCGAGCCCAACAGGTGACATACTCTTAGGGTACGGTGGAGCATTGAGCCCGTTTGAAGAAACAAAACAGCGGTCAAAGAAGTAAGTGCCAAAGGCAGCACCATGGGTCCTGATGGTTCAAAAGCATTTAAACGCAGTTGATACAGGTTCGACATTGGTTCAAAGCTGTAGAATGTAGGAATACAGCTGCCTGGCTTCTTCGGGTGCTGCGAGCCCCAAACCAGTGGCTCAGGGGAAACATTGTTGCTTTTCCTTTTTACCCCCACCTGGGGAGGCTAGCTAGCACGTGCAAGGGTCATTCATCTCCAGTGCAGAGCCTGAATGCTGGTGCAGCTCTTGGTTCAACATCAGGTCCCCTGCAATGTGCCTGGGGATGGGAAGGGAGCAGAGCTTACCTTGGAACACATGTCTTCACATCTGTCAGAGGAATTTGGAAATGACTGCTCTCCCAACAGGGTCCAAACAATTTCTTCTTTCCTTTAGAGTCCAAGATGAATCACGGAAGGAGTGGGAGACCCCTTCCTTATAAAGGCAAAAGGCCACGCAAGCCTGCTTTAGGGGTCCAATACTGTCATGGTAAAAATTGATTTTTGCCTTCTTGCATCATATCCAAAGTGATTGTAGAAAGTGTAGGAGACAGAAAGGAAAGAGCCCACAAAAAAACATAATAGAAGAAACCTTCCTCCAGCCCCTCTGCTCTGTCTTGACTGTGCTAACTGTGCCTCTTCCTAAGCCTGCAGCTTGAAAGGCCCTTTTGCATGCACACTCTAGCGTGAGATGGGCCCTTTTGTCGTGTGTGTGCCTCTTTGAAGCTTGGTTCCAGGAGTCCAAAGGAGATACAACTGTCTTGCCTTTTGTCCTGTTGGCTGAGCAGAGGCAGGCATTTTAGCTCGAATCCACATAGTCTTTTCATGACTAGCTTGAGCTCCCAATGCTGGCATATGTGTGATACAAATCTGATGTGGCTTTAATAATTGTGTGTCAGCCTCCACATCAAAACCCAGGTATGACTTATTATTATTATTATGGCTTCCACCAGAATGACAGCTCATCATAGTTATAATGGTTTTGGATTAGAGGTCCAGATTTAAATGCAATCTCTGTCTGAAGAGATCTTGCTGTCACAGCAGCTGCCAAACCGGGCCCTTGCAACCATTGAACCCGTTCTGTGCCACTGAAGAACAGGAGCTGCACATCAGGAGACTGATTCATGAGAGCATAGATGTAAACTATGCATTTGGCACGCAGCTTTATGAGATGGAAATGCCTGCATCTTGTTATTATTTAATGAAAATTAAAAAGGCTATGGCTTTCACACCCTCACCAAATGGCCACTCTCAAGGGCAATGAAACACCCACATTCCAGGCAAGTTCCAACTGTAACCTAAGACACACGTGCCTGTCTTTGTGGACATCATCAATGAGTTGCAGTTAAGGTACCACAACTCTCTAGATTGGTGGTATCCAAACTTGTTTATGTTAACCTCCTCTTGAGTAAAAATATGTTTACACCCTCATGCCTGAAAGGCTTATATTCTCTATTAAAAGCAGAGAAACCCATGGCTCCTGAAGCATATTCCAGTATCTTCTAAGACCTCTGCTCTAGACACAGAGAGTGGAGGACCCATGTCTGGATGTCCCGTCCCCAATTGTTTCAACCTTACCCTACAGTTTGAACCACTGTATTGAGAACAAAATCAAATAATTAGTTATATGAAATACCGTCAGGCTGCTCAACTGGCCACGGATACCAGAGCACAGCTTACTGGATTCAATCGGAAGCAAACAACTTGTTCTGAGGCAGGGACTCATGTTCCAATGCTTTATTACAGAGATTTGAAAGCAAAGCTGACACAACAGAGAAACAAGGAGGACAACATAACGATCTTACTAGGCCTTGTGTCATTCAGATTGTGCAGGTGTGGGAACAGGGAAGGGGAGAAGTGCCAGGGGGGAGAGGAAGGGGGGAGTGTAGTTAACCCAAAAGTGAAGCCAGCTCATAAGTGCAGAGAGAAGGGACTGTAGGGTTGCAGATACAGACCCTTAAGTGCTGGGGAGCCCGGAGGCAGTGCAAGGGCAACTGGACATGCAGGAGCCTGGCCCGAAAGCAGGGGTGGCCAGGTGACCAGTGTGCGGAGCAGTCAGGTGCATCAGCAAGGGAGAGGAAAAGAGAAAGCGGAAGCAAAAAGGAAGGTCTTGAGTTGTTTCCGGAACCGGAGGTGATTCTGCTCAAGTTTGAGAGAGGCAGGGAGGCTGTTCCAGGGGGAGGCCTCAGCCGAGGAGATAGATCTGCCCCCAACTCTTTGCTTGGAGAAGCGTCTGACACTCAGAGAGTTGGAGGTGGATCAGTGGAGAGCTGGAAAAATAAGATGTTTTGGAAGAAAACGTCGGAGGTACAGTGGTCCCAGGCCCCAGCAAGCCTTGTGGGCAATACTGAGAGTCTTGAAGTTCATCCTTGCAGCCAAAGGGAGCCTGTGGGGAGATTTCAGAGCTGAAGAGATACGATCCCTTGGCTTCAGACCAAGGACAAGTCTTGCAGTCCTGTTCTAGACAAGTTGTCATGGTCAAAGAGTAGAGGCAGGAAGATTTAGAAAGAGGCTGTTGCAATAGTCCAGCCTAGAGAGGACCAGAGCTCTGGAGACAGTGAGCTTCTGGGGGAAAGTGAGAAAAGCAAGAATGTGCAATTTTTCAAGGTCTGTTGCCTTATCTTCAAGGTTATGGTGATGGGACAACCTAGTTATGTGTCTGCAAAGCTGTGGATTATGGGGGAGGGGTGGAGGAGGCAGAGGAGCACAGGTACCCAAACCATTTTACGATGAACGTTCCTAGATTTTGACAAGCATGTTTTCAACCCAAACCTTTTCTGATGTTGCTCCACAGGCATGGAATTACCCCTAGTCCCATTTGTTTACTTCCATAGTTCCTCTTATCTTCTTTGGGAAGGTCTTTAAACCTATTATTTTTAATTAAGTTATCCCTGAACTGTGTTCTTTATTTATATATATTTTTTTTAAATGTGTTTGCATTTTGAAAGCGCTCACACAGCCCGCGGGCATGGAGGCGCTGTTACAGGAATTTCTTTTTAGTTTCTTATTTTTTTTTTGGTCTTTATAACGTGCTTATATACCCAGAGATCCCTAAGCGCGGACCCAGGGATCGAACCTGTGTTGCTTCGAGTCGTCTTGCTTCCAAAGCAAACACGTTGCCACTGAGCTATCCTCCTGGGACTGAGCAATTCTTCTTGTCTTCTCTTGTTGTTTTTGTTGGTATATATTATTTTTGAAGCTCTGCCTTAATGGGGTATTTATGGAGTGTGGAAGGATATCATAATAATAATAGCTTTTCATTAATATAGCACTTTTCATTGAACATTTCTATATACAAATATTATTACCCAATCAAAATTGGTGCTCATACATTTGACCTTGGATTGCACCTTTTAATTGGAGAGTGCCTCGATACCTCCAGATTAGGACCTTATGAAAGGTTATAAAAAAAGAAAACGTCGAGTGTTTCATGCAACTTCCGTTAGGCTTTGTTTCGGCTTCAGTCAGATTGCAGATGTAGCTGCCATGTTTTAAATACCTACAGTGTCCTTTTGTGTACTTCTTAAATGGGTTAAAATATTCCTTCAAACCAGCAGCACCTTTCAAGAGAGCCCTGTGAAACAAAATCAATATAAAAACACACAGAGAAATAATAAAGAGCTGGCATGTGAACCTAATCAAAAACACATACGTCATCCGAACAATGTATTGAGTATATATATTAATATAAAAATAGCAAAAAAAGGAGCAAGAGATAGCAAATAGTGTTCCTTAAACCTGCCCATCCTATCTTACTTCTAGTTTCCCCATAACCCACACACAACAATAATTATTTCAACATTGGTGTAAATAGAGTTACAATTCCCTCTAGCATAATAGTGGACATCTTGCCCGGATAGGCTTAGAGTGCAGCCAGCAGATACACGGTTGAGAGAAGGGAATGTGGGGAGGGTGAATATAAACATGGGGAAGGGAGAAAACGAGGAGGGAATATAACTTACAATCAACAAAAAATGTAAAAAGATGGAAACTTCAACACCTTCGTCAAGGCTGTAACAGATCACCAAATAGAGTCCAGTATCTATTATTATAACAAAAGCCATGAAATCGGAAAGAGATAGGTCTATCTTAACTCTGTTTTACGTAAGGTTTATTCCCTGAAATTCAAGGGTTTTGTTATGCTCTTTCTGATCCCAAGACTCACTAGCCACGTCCTTGAGCTGTGGCCACTGTCCACTTTGCAACAACTAGGATAAAGCAGTGTGGTCCACTGGTCTTGATCTACAGCCCTGGCCCATCCCCTTCACTAGTAAACAGCCAGGTACGATTGGCTATGCCCTTTGGCCATGGCCACTGTCCATGTTGCAACAATTAAGCTAAAAGACCATGACCCACCAGCCATGTCCTTTGGCCGCTTGCATTGTCCACTTTGCAACAATTAGGCTGAAAAACAGTGGCCTACAGCATATCCTTCTTACTAATAAAGAACCTAATAAATCACATGTCCCAGGCAGCCATGGCTTTGAGCACTGTCCATGCTGCTACAATTAGGCTACAAGTCATTGGGCCTTCCTTCATTCCCACAATCTTGTCATGTGTGATGTAATTAGGGATGTCATCAGTTATGTCATCCATGATGTCATCAGTGATGTCATCATAATGGTCATATGCTGCACAACAGGGGACTCAAAGTTAAGGTGGAACTTCTTGAAATGCGAGTGCTGAATTTCAGGGTTTATTTTGCGTTAACTCTGATCACATTAAATTTCTCTTAACTAACGATTTTTTACAGAATTTCAAGGGTTTTGTTATATTTTTTTTATTTTATTTTGCATTTGTAAAGCGCACACACAGCCCGTGGGCATCGAGGCGCTGTTACAGGAATAGTTTTTTTTTTTTTAGTTGCGTAATTGTTTTTTTTTTGTCTTAGTTGTATTTATAACACACTTAAACACCCAGAGGTTTCTAAGCGCGGACCCAGGGATCGAACCTGTGTTGCTTTGTGTCGTCTTGCTTCCAAGGCATGCACGTTGCTGTTAAGCTATCCTCCTGGGACATATACTATAGCTTCTTCAGGGCCCACTAGCCATGGCCTTCAGCTGAGGCTACCGTACATGTTGAACCAATAGGTTTCTTTGGAGCCCACTATCAATGGCTTTCAGCCATGCCCAGAGTCGGCCGTAGTCACTCTACATGTTGCACCAATATGTTTCTTTGGGGCCACTAGCCATGTTCATTGCCCCCGTACTAGTAGATGTGATCACTGCAGGTGTAAAATATCATTTTCTTTCACCCTCTATTCCCTGACTTCCGAATCTCATGAGATTCCCCCAGTATTCCACCGATAATGGTAACAGACTTCTGATTCTCGTTTGAGTCCCCTGATATACCCTGATAACGCTGCTCGAAAAGCAAAAACTCTTCCCGGTCCTCACAGGCACTCTCCATGTGATCCTCCTCTTCTTTGCTTGGTCCCCCCACTATCCTCAATTGTTTTTCCCTCCATGACTCTCTCCCACTACCCCCTATCAATCTTCGGTTCATGTGAGACAGTTTCTTTTCGAGCATATCATGCAGTATTGCCACGGGAATCTCACCAGATTCTCCTGATAAGCGGAAAATGTTACACCCCCTTCTCCATCAAATTATTAAAAAACTACTGGACGGATGTACCCCAATCCAGTCAAGGATATTAAGTCAACGCTTTGGGTCCAAGCAGGGGTGTTGCTAGGTCTGGAAAAGATCCATCAGGCAGAGCCGGTGACTGCAGACCCCCAGACAAAGGTATTTGAGCCCTCCGTGGGCCGTGTGTTGTTTTTCTGCCCATTCTTGGGCTGCTGCCATTGTTTTTCCCCTCGTGTGTTCTCCCCAGCCCCCCTCTCTCCCCTTCCGTGTTTCTCCTTGGTCCCCTCCCTCCCTCCCGCCTCCAATCCTCCCAGCTCCCCCCTGATTGGCTGCCGGCCCGTGTGTTCTCGCGGCTAGGCTGCCTGCAGTCCACCGCGCTCGCCACTTCCATCAGGCAGAGCCGGTGACTGCAGGCCCCCAGACAAAGGTATTTGAGCCCTCCGTGGGCCGTGTGTTGTTTTTCTGCCCATTCTTGGGCTGCTGCCATTGTTTTTCCCCTCGTGTGTTCTCCCCATCCCCCCTCTCTCCCCTTCCGTGTTTCTCCTTGGTCCCCTCCCTCCCTCCCGTCTCCAATCCTCCCTGCTCCCCCCTGATTGGCTGCCGGCCAGTGTGTTCTCGAGGCTAGGCTGCCTGCAGTCCACCGCGCTCGCCACTTCCATCAGGCAGAGCCGGTGACTGCAGGCCCCCAGACAAAGGTATTTGAGCCCTCCGTGGGCCGTGTGTTGTTTTTCTGCCCATTCTTGGGCTGCTGCCATTGTTTTTCCCCTCGTGTGTTCTCCCCAGCCCCCCACTCTCCCCTTCCGTGTTTCTCCTTGGTCCCCTCCCTCCCTCCCGCCTCCAATCCTCCCAGCCCCCCCCTGATTGGCTGCTGGCCCGTGTCTCCTCCTCCTCTTATTGGTGCTACCAGGGCAGCCCCTGCCCGGCAGCCCCAGCGGCTAAGGGCCCCCTTAGGCAAAGGGTCGGCTCCCTCCTTTGCGGCTCCCGGTGTGTCTGCAGGTGTCCGCAGGGGACGCCAGGGCCATTCCACCGCCTCATCTTGTGAGCTCCACCTGCTCCCTCGGCCCACCCCAACCCTACCTGTTCACTTCCTCGCAGTGCGGCTACACTTCTTTGTGTTCTGAATTTGTGGTAAGCTAGGGTTTTTCTCCCTCTGCAGGATTTTCAAGTTAGGTGGCCTCTCCACTGTGTACCTGATACGCTTACTATGTTCTGAATTTGTGGCAAACTAACGCCTGCCGCTCTCTTCCTGTCCGCTTGCGCTTGTCCTGTCTTCCCCCACCCACTCCCTCCTATTCTATGGTGCTCTCTATCTCACCAATCTTTTCAAACTGCTTCTCCATTGACTATCCTGCTCTCCTCACTAAATCTGGTAGGAAAAATTTTAAAAAGGACATCCTGGTCTCCAACCCAGGCCTCCCTATCGCTGACACCTACACTAGTGCCTCCTCCAAGGAAACTCTCACTGACTGAAACTCCTCTTTTTCGTGCCTTCTCCTGACCTATGGACCCTTCATATGGTCTCTGTGATCTCTCCTTTCTCCTCTTCTCCCATTAATGGTGGCACCCGTCGGGATGTCCTCTTGGCTTCCTTCCACTCCTCTAAGGCCATCATTAATGTCTATGCTAATGGGACCGTCTTGGTCCAAGGCCCTCAGGCCAACCTTCACCTCTTCGATAGACGCTTCCCACGCCTCATCAACTTCCTTTCCTCTCCTGCTGTGCCCCCTCCTCTGTCCTCGACTAACTTGCCTCTTCCCTCCCTCCCCACCCCCTCTCGTGCTCCTTCTTCACCTCCGCAGGGCGTACCTCTGATCTGTACTCCTCCCCGGAAATCCTTTAAAGATGGCAAACTTCTCCACATTGCCACTCTTAACTCTCGCTCTGCCGTCAAACATTCCTCTGATATCTGCCGCCTTCTTGAGGAACTTGACCTTGACGTACTTGGTCTCACTGAGACATGGTTCACGGCCAGCTCTGTCACCAGCTTTGACACACTCCTACCCGACGATTACAAGATCCTCTCTGTGCCCAGGCCCAACCGTGCAGGGGGAGGTGTGGCCCTTATCTTCCCTGAGTGGATTCCTGCCACTGTTACTCCCATGCAGACCTACTCCTCTTTTGAATGTCTTGTCTGCTGACTCTCTCTCTCTCCTAGCCATTCCCTTACCGTGGCTACTATCTATCGGCCACCTGGTCAAATTTCCTCCTTCCTCTCCGAGTGGGCGGACCTCTCCTCCTCACTCCTGTCCTCAACCACTCAACTCCTCTTTCTTGGAGACTTCAACATCCACCTGGATGCCTCCTGTCCCCCCTCTGGACTCTTTCGCAACCTCTGCGACTCTCTCTCACTCTCTATTCTCCCGTCTGGGCCGACTCATTCTGCAGGGCACACTCTTGATGCCTGATCTCCTCTGACCTTCCCCTCTCTGTCCCTCTCTCCACTCCTCTCTCCTGGAGTGATCACTTTCTCCTCTCCTCCCACCTCACCCTCCCTACCCCACAGGCAAAGCCACCCCCATCACTGCCACCTTCCTTCTCGGTCATCCGACCCATGAAGCGCGTGTCAGTTGAGGCTTTCGCTGCCACCTTCTTGCCCCCTCCTCCCCCTTCGGCTGACTCCCACCCTGACACAGCCCTCTCCACTCTCCACTCTGCTATATCTGATACTCTTGATATCCTTACCCCTGTCATGAGAATCCGCCTGAAGCCCAAAGCCAAATGTAACTCCTGGTATGACTCGGATCTCGTCACCCTTAAACGCAAGTGCAGGGTGGCAGAGAGGAAATGGCGTGCTTCATGTTCATCCTCTGACAAACTGGCCTGTCGCCTGCTCCAAAGGCAATACCGGCTCTCCGTTCTCACCAAGAAGAGAGCCCTTATCCAAGCCCGCATCTCTGCGGCATCTAACAATTCGGCCGAACTCTTTAAAATCTGCAAGGAGCTGGCCAACCCTGCTGCAGTCTCTACCTCTCCTGTCCCCTCCCAGGCCCTCTGCACAGCACTGGCCTCTCACTTCATTTCAAAAACTCAGGACATCCTGTCCTCACTCTCCTCCTATAACCTCCCCCCGTCTATTCCCTGCCCTTCCTCTGGCTCTTCTGCAGCCACCCCTCCTCTCTCCTTCTCTTCCTTTCCCCTTTTTTCTGCTGACGAGGTTTCAAGACAAGTCCGATCTATGAAAGTCTCGTCAAAACAGGTCCACCCCTGTTCCTCCAAAACTATCAAGGACCACATTGACTCCTTGGCTCCTGCCCTTGCTGACTTCTGCAATCACTCCTTCACCTCTGGAGTCTTCCCATCCCCTCTCAAGCACTCCCTTGTGCACCCCCTTCTTAAGAAACCCTCTTCCGACCCTTCCTGCCCAGCTAACTATCGCCCAATCTCTATCACTCCCTTCCTGGGCAAGCTCCTGGAGAAACTGGCCATCTCCCAGCTTAATCTCCATGCTGAATGTGTTGGTTGTCTTCATGACCATCAGTCTGGCTTCAGAGCTGCCAGAAGCACGGAAACTGCTCTCCTGAACATCCGTGAGGACCTGCTCTCGAACCTTGACTCTAACATTCCATGTGTTCTCATTTTGCTTGATCTCTCTTCTGCCTTTGATACTGTCAACCATACCATCCTGCTCAACCGTCTCCGTGATAACCTCGGTATCACTGGTCAGGCTCTGACGTGGCTGACCTCTTTCCTCTCAAATCGACCCTCCCAGGTCCAACTGGGGTCTTTCCTCTCTGACATCTTCTTCTCTACCTGTGGTGTCCCCCAGGGATCTAACCTCTCTCCCTGGCTGTTCAACCAGTGTCTGGCACCTCTCGCCCACCACATCGCCGCTCTCTGCCCCTACTTTCAGTGCTATGCGGATGATACCCAACTCATTTTCAGGCTACCCTCGGCCTCCTCTTCTCCTTCCCTCATCTCTGACTGTCTTTCTGCTATCCAGGAATGGTGTGCCGCCAACGACCTCTGCCTTAATGCCAGTAAGACTGAGATACTACTCATCGGCACTCCCACTCCCTCCTTCCCTGCTGCTCTCTGGCCGGCCTCTCTGGGCCCTCTTCCTGCTCCTACATGCAAGGCAAAAAACCTTGGGGTCATCTTCGACTCCACACTCTCCTTCTCTCCTCACATATCCGACGTATCTAAGAAGTCACACTACCAGCTACACCTCCTCAGAGGTATCCTTCCTTTCCTCTCCTTCCCCCAGAAGCTCACTGTCTCTAGAGCCCTGGTTCTCTCTAAGCTGGACTACTGTAACAGCCTCTATCTTAATCTGCCCGCCTCTACTCTCCGCCCTTTGCAACTCATCCAGAACAGGACTGCAAGACTTGTCCTTGGCCTCAAGCCCAGGGACCGTATCTCTCCAGGACTGAAATCACTAGACTGGCTCCCAGTGACTGCGAGGATCAAGTTCAAAACCCTCTGTATTGTCCACAAGGCAGTCTGGGGCCTTGGGCCAAAATACCTTCAACTCTCTCTTCCTAAATATCTTCCTTCTCGAGCTCTTCGCTCATCCGCCTCCAACTCCCTCAGGGTCAGCCGCTTCTCCAAACAACGAGTTGGGGGCAGATCTCTTTCCACTGCAGGGGCCTCCCTCTGGAACAGCCTTCCTACCTCCCTGAAACTTGAGGAGAACCACCTCCGGTTCCGGAAGCACCTCAAAACCTTCCTCTTTGCCTCCGCTTTCTCTCCCCCTCTCCCCTGCTAATATTACTGAAACTGCACTTAATCTGCAAATGGGCCATTCACCGTTCTCGGCCCAGCCACTCTCTCCTGCACTGCCTCCACGGCAACCCCTGCACTACGGGACTGTGTCTGTATCCATACAGCCCCCCTTCCCAGCACTTGTCTGCACTTACCTCGCACTTGCCACCAGCTGGCCCTTGTTATTTATCCTGTATGTTGTATGCTAATAACCCTGTACTGCACTTTCCCCTCTCCCTTTCCCCCATGCACTTTTCCCTTCCCCTCTACCCTTGCACTTGGGCGATCTGAATGACACCTGGCCTAGTAAGATCGTTGTCTGTCTCCCCTTGTTCCCCCCCTGCCTCGTCGCGCCTTGAAACACTTGTGTATAGGCGCGTTACAAATGCCTTATCATATCATATCATATCTGGGGCTATGCTAATGTCGAAACTGTCAGCATTCGGGGCCAGCAGGCCTTTTGGTTGTACCCCCTAAGTTTCTATCTGGGACTACAACCAAAAGACCTAGGGCTATAGCCCCGTAACCCCCCATAGCAATGCCTCTGGGTCCAAGTTGTTTCTCAGTTGGTGCCAATCCATCCAGCGGCTACGGTTTCCAACAAATAGTACTTTTTCTCCATGGGAAAATGAATGGAAGTAGGCCAAAAACGGTGTTTATTTTGATTTCTTGATAACATTTACATTTTTTAACAAATCCTTCCCAGATTTACCAGCTTGGGAGGTCCATGACAATCTTTTTGATGGAAATATGTGATCCAAATCGGCCCAGCAAGTCAAAAGTTATTAGCAATAGAATTTTGAGAAAAGTCTATGTACAATGGTTTCACCTTAACTATATGGTGGTCACCACCACCCCATCATATGCTCCAGCATATCTAGAAGAACAAATGATACTGTCACAGGCTCTTCAAAGTTGTCAATGCTGAGCATGTCCTTTTTTGTTCTCCACTAAATGAGCTAGATACTTCTCAGGTCGAGTGGCCAAAGATTGAAATGCTCTGCCAATTCAGCAATGAGAAATTGACATCATGTCACATTGTTGTAACATACCGTTTTGTTTTACTCCAGCACTAAAAGCCACATCGCCAGGCTAGAACCTAAGAGATGCAAAAAGGAAGGAACCAGAAGAAAAGGCCTTCTGCCCTTATGCTCCCAGATCCCGCAATTACATAGAAATGCATACTAGACTGGCCACTTCCCTCCTGCACTTCAAGAAGTAGCCAAAGGCTCTGCTCCTCATGAACCACCTTGCCACCCATTCACCCCTTATAGCAAATCTCCCTGCCCCTGTGTCTGCCACTCAATTTGCTTCTCCCCCTTTTTATGTTGGGGGCTCTCCTTCTTTCTTGCAAGGTTTGCACTATATAAATCCCATACATACATCATACTAATTCTGGAATTGGTTTACAAACGAGAATTGTCTGTTGGATCAATTCCAGGATCAATATCTGTGCCTAGAGACCGCTAGAGGTTCAGTTTGCTACATGTACGTTTGTTCAAATATGTCATTGACACCAGGAATAAACTCCTATACACCAATTACTGTTGTCTGGCTCGATAGTGCTGCACAAGGCCTTGGGGCATAGATTACATCAGAATGAGCCCTTCACCAAATATTGGTCATTAGCCATGCATCACGGAGCTTCCTGCTCCATTTACGAAATGATTAGTAGAATAAATATGAACGCAGCAAATAAGTGGAAGAAATATCAATGAACTGCAGAGGTCTGCGAGAAATAGGGAAGCGCAGATTCATAGCGTGGTGTTTTGCCTGCACTAAAGTGGCACAAGGGTATCATGGCTGCAGTGACATTCCTTGTGCCAGACTACACACAGCCACATAACGACCATGTGTGTTAATGGACTGCAGTAGACACGTGTTAATGCCATATTGCCTAGTGATACCACTTAAAAGCCTAAGGTATGGCAACAATGTGCATCCAATGTTTAAAGCATGTGATAGTGCACTCCTGTAAGCCAAGTCTGGGTATCAGGCTCCACCATATTGTACAATACCATGGTGCATAGATTCAAATGGTGACATATGCAAGCATATCAGAGTGCCTCTTTACCAAAAATGTGTTGGCGTTTTGCCTTCTGGCAATGCAGGAGCCTGCACTCTTTAGAAAATAATAGGAGTACATAAACACAGTAAATATGTAAAACAAATGTAAATGCACTAGTCAAGGTAGACTCAAGGAGCTCTTTCACGCCTAGAAACACTTGTGTACAGGCGCGTTATAAATGTCATATCATATCATACAGGCACCATTCTATAAATCTTGCCCCAACTTACACAATAGCCCAGGCTTTTACAAAACGGAAGATCCTTTGTGCTCGGAAGCTGTTTTGCTCATGTTTCATATAGTTTAAAGCTTCTACTTTATGGTGTTAATCTCCTTCTTTAATTGTACCTGCGGTTTTAGCATGGAATTGGGCGCTGGAAATGCTGCATGTTTTTTTGTGAACACAAAACATATTTGTCAGAGTTTAGCCATGTATTAATTGTGTGAGACTTCACAGCACCACCAATTAACCACAGGTGGCACTGGACTGCACAACGAGCATGCAAGCAAACAGTGCATGCAACTAATCAAATTCTACACTCAATGCAATCACGGTAGCAGCACAAAAGGGAAAAAACACATTACCAGGTAGCATGAAAACAAAACATAAGGCCATTCAAGCAACATTAAGCAAATCTCTGAAAAGCTTAATCAGCTCTATTGGTCCTTGCAAAATGGTCTCTACTGCAACAGAGCTTTGGGCACTAGTCTAGCATGACCAAGCAAAGGTCACACCAGCCAGCTAAGCTCGTGCTAACAGGATGTTTGGGGTGGTGATTCAGGGCATGGGGGCATGCAAAATTAATTAATAAATCAGGACTACCATGCAGCTCCTCCTTCCTGAGTCTGTACATGCTTACCATCTGCTCTGGGCTTAGTAAGCCGCAGAGACACCACTATGGAGATAAAGGAAGGACTGAGGAATTTGCTCAGCTTTCGGTGACCATTATGGGTTGTGCCGAATAAACTGCAAGGTCCCCAATATGGAGATTAAGAACCACTGACTCTTCTGCTCCTCAATTTTGGGGAAATGTGTCCTTTTCTTACTAACCATTTTACGAAAAAAGCTAATTCCCACACGTGTGCTAAAAAAAAACTTGATTACTGCTCAAGCCTACTCCTTGGACGTCCTCTATACTCCTTCCTCCCTTTAGACAAATTCCTCAACTTAGTACCTGCCTGCTCTACAAACTACCCAGATCCTCCCCCACTTCTACCTACCGACAATATGCTGATTGGCTCCAAATACACAACCAATCTCTTTACAAATTCCTTCTCCTAGTCTACAAAGCTATGAATGGTCTTGCTACTCAGTATCTGTCTAATTGTATCTCAGTTTACTGACCATTACGATCGCTCCGACACCGCTCTGCACTCAACCTCGCTGTCCCATACCCTCACTGTGCCTACTCCCGCTTTTGGTTTTTCTCCCTACTAGTCGCAGTTTACTGGAACCCACTGCCCATAAAAATCAAAGTCAGCTCAACTCTTGATCTCTTCAAGGCTCAGTTTAAACTTCACCTACTTGCTAAATCAGGAACTCTTCCAGCCCTCTTCCCCATCCTCCCTACCTAACCAGACCTCTAGTGCTGCTTAAGTATGATAGTGTATGTATTTATATAGTACTCCTCTTTAGTTTTAATCACTTGATCCTTAAGGTTATTGTTACCTTTGTAAGTCCCCTGTTTTCTTATATATATTTTTTTCTGTTTGTTTTGTCCCTGGCATATGTACCACTTTTTTACACCCTCATAAACTAGCACACCAATTGTTCTCATCTTTGTGCTATTGTACGGCACCTTTCAGTGACCCATTTCATATCACAATTAACGTTCCTGGTTTTCAAATAAACATAAAAAAAATATCTGCAATGAATGCCTTCAAGCTGAAAGAATCGACAGAAGAAGTCAATGCCTGATTGGGCGCACTTAGAACAAATCACCATCAAATTTGCTTGCTTGTATAACGCAACACTCCGGAGGACATTGGCCGCAGGCATTTCTACCCACAAACATCAGAATACAGTAAGGACTGTGACAAATTCAGTCATGCTGGTAAAAAAAGCCTCTGCCTTCTTGTAATTGTAATTGGTTATTTATAACACGCCTAATACCCAGAGGTTTCTAAGCGCGGACCTGGGGATCGCACCTGTGTTGCTCTGCGTCATCTTGCTTCAAAGGCAAGTGCGCTTCCCCTGAGCTATCCTCACGAGACTTACACAAGACTACGCCTCAACACCTCTGACATCAGTATGCAGCGAAGATCTATGACAATTTCGGGCAAGATGAATTTATAGCGAGTCTGTAGCACTCACGCCATCTCCTGACTCCTCTCAGCACCAAATCACATGCCTGGCCTCATGGGTTGCCCTGCTAAGCCTTATTTGTTACGTTGTGTTATTTGGTCAAATGCACACACGCATTCTAATCTTACTCCATGACCTCCAACACTCTGGACTTCGGTCCCCGAGGGTGTTCCCACCACTAGTGCATTTGGACTATAATTATGGTAAAAGACGCTATATAAATGAGAACTACAGTACAGTAAAGCAAAACAGACTATGTTAAGCTCGGAAGAAGGCAGCAGTGATCACATTGCTATTTTTCAAACAGACTTTTCAACCATTTTATAATGCGTCTCCGACAACTGTTAACCAGCATATTTTACACTGGTATATGTGTAAGATTAAGTGCCGCAGGCTCAGGAAGAGGATGTATTCTGACTCCATCCCTTGTCTCTATGGCATTCCCACTGGGAAAATCCGAGACATTCAGTCCATTCCACCAAAAGATAAGGGAAAACAGCCAGCCCTGTTAGGGGAGCATCTAGGACCCCTAAAGAATCGAAGGTGTTACCAAATGGCTGAAAATATCTAGCACTTAGGTGCAGACTTTCAGGAAAGTTCTCTTTTCCGCGACAGCAACATTTCGTAAGTAATTTCAATAAGGAAGACTCCCAGAAGACGTTTGCCCCAATCTCATTCCTACAAGCCCAAAATGCCAGCATAAGACCTCTCCGACCAGCAAGTCAACTCCAAGATGGAGAATCAGTCATCTCTTCCAGGTATGATTTTATAGACTATTTATAACACGCTTAATTCCAAGAGGTTTCTAAGCACGGACCCGGGGATCAAACCTGTGTTGCTCCGTGTGGTCTTGCATCCAAGGCAAGCACTTTGCCCCTGAGCTATGCTCCCGAGACTGAGTACTGGATGTGGGACAGTATCAGCATGCATATGTCCATCTCATCTCACCTAGGCCTCAGTATAGCAGTGCGTTCACCCCACCAGACCTGGTAAACGCAGAGGCCATACTTGCTAGGTGCCTACATCATTGCCAATGTCCTCTATGGCCGAGGAAGGCAAGGCCGAGAGGAAAGCCAACGCACAGAATGGCACATTGCACAGCACCATCTGTACTCTACTGATCGGAAGAGCGTACAGCACCTCCCTTCTTATGCAACTATGCATTATGATTACTACACTCCCCCATCGAACAAATATGTTTCAAAATGTCAAGATCCAATGCACGACTATCAACATTTTTAACAGTCCCAAAAGAAATAGCTCAATTAGCATCTATTTATAAAAGCCGTGCCCTACAAATAAATACGAGTTATAAGAACACACATCATAATAATATCAAGGCCCCGATCCCGATTCCCACCAGTGCAAGAGAGCATACAAATCTGTCAATGCGCCATTGAAAGCCATGCAACATCATGTCACTTACTTGGGCCAAAGGCCCACTGCCAGTCAACCAAATGTCAAATGAGTCATCAGATCAGATGATGAAAGAGAGCATTGTGGAGAGGAATAGGCCAAGCAGTCTTCAATATCTGGAACTGAGGAGGCGCACAACAATTGGGTTTCTCAGGAAAATGAGAGGAGCAACAAATTGCTGGGGCATTAACACGCAAAGGAAGAATGCAGCTGGAAAATACTGACACTTTGTTCACTAAAGCATAACACTGGGTTTATTTGTTTCTGTTTTGTTGTTGCAGATGCCATCAGCAATTATGCAAAATGCATAAATATATCATGAATGTATTTCTATTTTGTGTTGCCTCTATGCTGCCAATTTCAGCCTTTGATAGGCCTTGAGTAAAGCAGTGAGGTCATAAACTCATCAGTGAGAAAAGAAACCTTCAGTAGGAATTTTGTAAATGCATTGCAAAGTTTAGAGAGATTCTCTGCAGGGCTTCGAGAGACTCTTTCCTTTGACATGGCGCCTGGCCAGATCAAAGAGTTAGACAAAGCAGAAATGATTCTGTGGTTGAGGATTTTGCACCCTTTTAAAAAAAATCAAGAAAATGGGGGTCACGGTGTGTCCCCCTATGCAGTGGGAGGGAGGACAGTCAGGCAACAGCCCCAAACAGTATTGAAGGGGTGGGGGAAAGGACACAAAATGTGGAAAAGTGTGCTGGCGTAAATAGTTACCCCAATCTGCTCTGAGATCATTACGGTGGTGATTTGGTACAGTATAAAAGACTGGTAACATAACCTCATGCACCCCAACTACAATTCCTTATCTGCCAACAATCTGTAGGGTACTTACAGCCAGTTATAGGGCAGTGCTCACCCAGGGAAAAACGGGGATTTTATTGTACCTTACCTTGAGAGGCTTAAGGTCTGTCACGGGCACACCAATTGCATTTGCGTCCCTGGCCTCGAGTTAGGAATCATCTGGGAAAAGGCAAGGTACAGGTCAGGGAAAATACAAAAATCCCATCGACCCCTTGCTAGTGTCATAGCGAATGGCTTTCAGTCTCACACGGTGCAACATTGAAGCGAGAATGTTCATATCAGAGAACCTGTAATGCCCAAGCCAGCCACCGCAAACTCCTAGGCAATCCAGTGTCCTGGTGTTTCAGGCGGCACCCACAGTTTCAAACCCCCTAGTGCTCAACGGTCCTGTTCAGGTAAAGCAGTTTCTTTCTGAGGCTATTCCAGAATGTTCTCTCACCCGCAGTAGAATTCTGCCCTAATGAATCCTGTGCATATCACAGGTAGGCCTGATCAAGGTAGTCGTATAGGTTCACCAATCATTGCTAACACAGGCAAGTAGAACATTCATGGGGCAGCAGGTTGGGAGTCCATATAACGAGTCATTAGCAATGGGCAGTTACAGGTGTCGGGCAACATGCCTGACAAGATACCACGTGCCCCTCCTTCAGGATGACCACAGAGGATTACACCAGTCAAACCTTGGTCTCTAGTCCCATCTCCCCATCCTCTCACATATTTGACCTCTTCCTTTTCCACATTCTGATTTCCCATGATAGAGGCATAATGGGCTTCACCTGGACAAGCCACGGGGCCCTAAACCCACTACAGTCGTGATGGGCACAGTACAAATGCGTAACTTGAATAGATCATGGAGCTGTCCTATCCCCTATAGTGGACGAGTGAAACCTTGATATGCAAAAATCCTAGTCTTCCGGGGACCACCATGACATGTAAAAAGAAACCAGCTGTACTTGGGCAAGGTGTTGGACCCTCTTTCAAGCCATCCCATAGACAAGATAATGGTTGTTAGGGGCATCAGTCCAGCTAAGACAGATCCCGCATTTTCACAACATCCCCACGCCACAGCATTGATTGTCCAAGCAACTCAGATAGTCTGCAACTCAGTCTGCACAATGGATACACATGGCTAGTAGTTATCTCACTTTTTATGTATTGTGCATTTGCTAGGCGCTTATACAGTAAGTCAATTCTGTTTCAAAGCGCCCACATGGCAGCAGGGAGGAAACATAGGATTGAAAAACAACCAACACAGTGGAAGATAAAGACAAAGCTACTATGACTTGTGAGTATTCAGAGCGTGCATACTCACTGGTAGATCTGCAGGGAGAGTAGAGGTCCGGGGGCCTAAGTTCATGGGGGAGCAGTATGTAAGTCTGGAGGCAAATTCATAGTTTGAAGAGGGTGGACAAAAGGTGGAGGACCTCTGGGCCCTCCTCTGCCCCCACAGGGTCAGACAGGGCCTTAGTGTGGGCCTTGTGATAGGGGCCAGCTCTCTCCTGACGGCTCAACTGATTGGGCTTTAGAGGTCTGCTGGGCTCAATCACAGTAGAGGAAGGTTGTGTGGGAAAGGCACTCGAGTGCCTGTTCTTGCAACGGTAGCCATGATGGAGGAGATGGCCTGCTCTGCAGATCTTGGAAGCACGATGGATCTTTGGGCAAGGAAAGGTGGCCGGGCAGCAATGCTCATTGCCAATACACAAGGTCTACTGCGTGGATGTCAATGCAAATAAATTACAAATTTAGAAGAAAAAAGTTAACTTTTAAAAATCTTTTTTGTCTTTTTTCTTTCAGAATGCTCAAAATAAAGGTTTTCCTTTGGCAGGGAGCCTCAGTTCCCCCAATTGCCAACGAGGCCTAGCTTGCAGGTTTGGATGAGCAGGAGGGCTCCTCGAGGTGGTGGGGTAGGCCTAGGTGTTCCTCTGGCTGCAGCACTGAAATCATTCTGTTCACTTCATCTGCACTTTATGGGCAGCTAGTTGGCAGAGTGGCAACCCTTTGCGAGTCAGTCAAACTGTTTTAGCAGCCCACGATCGCAAGACAGGAAAGCGGCGCAGCATCAGTCATAGTCTGTAGTGGGAGAGCTACAATTAAAAACACAGGTTAATTTCCCTGAGCCACGTGTATTCTCTTTCCCCTTAGTGAGATATGAATGGTCCTTATAATTACCTGCATGAGAAACGTAGATTACTAAATCAGCCTTCGTAGTCGCTTATACACATTGTGAACTCGTGGCTATTTGTGCGCGTGACAGCATGCTGTTAAGTTACTCTATCGTCTGTTATGACTGTAAAGTCACTTTCTGTTTCCTTGAGCACGAGTGAAGAAATGGATGACAACACGTGTGCACATTCAACCCCTTTGTTTGAAAACCAAACATATTGGATGAATGACGGCCCCCACGGATTCAGAAGCTCGGCAGACCAGTGTTTTGCCCATTGTGAGACAGGGCCATCCACAGATGTTCTGTTTGGCTTTTTGTTGCACAATTTAGGATCAGGGCACAAATGGAAGGAACAAGGGGTTAGATGGCTTCCGTCCGCTTTTTTCAGAAGGCTGATGCCGTCCCATCTGTGTGTTTTCAAGGAATTGTTTTAAAAAATAATGATTTGCTGCGCCAGCATGATATGAACCGAGTGCGGCAGAACCTTATGAGGCCAGACCCTTAACCACAAGACCACACAAATCTCTCATTATGAATCTGTAAAATGTCTCATACTGACATTTAGGACATATTATCTTACAGATTTGTAGCCATAAAAGGCGAGCTCCTTTAATATGTATCCATCAAATGTATAGAGAAATCTGTTCTCTTGGTAAATGTGTATTTGTCCTGCGCACTTTCTTCAATTGGAAAATGCAATGTAATTTCACTTAGAAAATATTCACTTCCTATGATGTCACGTCCCATTTTTTTAATTTGCGCTATTACGTGTCGCTTGCGACACCTATAACCCATAGCTATTGCATTGGAGTACAGATTGGGAGGAGTGACATATGAGGGCTATAGGTCTGTAGGTGTTGTTTCGTTATGTGCCCAACAATGTCCTGCCCATGGCCATGCTAATCCCTGTGACCATTCCCACCCATTCCTGCCTCTGCTTGCCCAAATCTCTTTGAGCTTATGCTCGGGCTTTGCATCCAAAGTGCCTGTCAGTGTTTGTTCAAAGCAGTCATCTCAGAGTTAATGGCTTCATTGGAGTTGTAAACAGGCTACTGGTGTAATAAAAATGTCTCACCAGGCCTGCCTTCAGCCACTCCATTTATAAGCACTCTGCATGTCCTTCACTGAAGTCTTGTTAAAAACAAGCATTGGCAAAACCACTGAAGTCCTGTTGAAAACAAGCATTAGCAAAGCCAACATTTTTGGTGTGTGCATACATTTTAAGCTTTTGCCAGGCACTGCTATTAGGCGCCCACATACTTGCACCCTTTTGCACCTGCGACCAACAATGGGTAGTTAATACCACTATGGCTGTGCCTGGCAAGTGCCTTTCCCATGCCTACACAAAAGCCCAAACTGTTGACATTGCCAATGCTTCTTTATGACTTGAGCCCTGTTTATGATCCTTTTGAATACATCTGTGGGTAAAGCAGGTGTTTTATAGGCAATATGAATAGTGGCTGCAAGCCAGAAAGCTGTTTTCATTGTTGGTCGGATTGAGTCTCTGGTCAGGTTCTCAGCTAACAGTCTTGATGCAATGACTGGATCACTTGGAGACATCAGGTTTGGAGAGGCCTTTGAAGAGTGAATAAGTGAAGCCCCTTACGGGCGTCCCTGCAGAAGAGAGGGCAAGGGGCATTCACAATGCACACTTGCAGTGCAGGGAGACATAGTGATGGAAAGTGTTCATTGCAGGAATGGGCGCATTTCTGGAAACTGTTCTGTTATATGGGTAGGATGGCTTGGTTTATCTTCTAGGGTGCATTTTGGAGCTTGACTGCTCTCGTGGGTGAGACCAGTTTGATATGCAAGTGGATATTTCTTCTCTGTGAAGAGTAGAGTGAGCTAAAACATGGATGTACACCCTCCTGAGTGGGATCTATCCCATAAAAGAGTTTTTTTGAACCATGTCCATTGTCCTCAGTAGAAGGGCAGGCACCCACACTTTTGAAAATTCATATATATCGCATCTAATTTTGGACCAGACGCCATGGGTGCTTGAGTATCTCCTATGTATATAAATCAAAGCTCCATAATGAAAAGTGGATATCGATGAAGGATAAATCATTTATTGGATGAGTCAAGTTCATTTTATCAAGTTATTTTCTGGGAGCTCGCTTTCTCTGACTTCCATTTTCTGTTCCATCTCTTCCTGCGCCCTGATGCCTGCGGGCTGTCGGCGCAATACATGTGCAAAATAATAATAATGATATCACTGCTGCACACAACTATTCGCTGGATCCAAAAAAGACACATTGAAATGAACAATGACAGCACTCCACATACATATTTCAGATACTTCCAGCTCTGGTGGCCACACTGTGTTTGGGTGTGGGACAGTTGTGGGCCATGGTAAGCAACCTCACAGAGAGCACAATGGCAAAGGAGAAGGGAGCGAGAGTATTCAGCCTTCGCTTAATCAGTGAAGATTCTCTGTAGAACAGCAAAGGACATTGTGAGGCTTACATCATAGAAGGGTAATCATTACACAAGCTACTTTTTCTACAAACCTTCTTCGGTCCAAAAAAGATTATCGCATTAGGGAGTGACACCTTCAATTAACACCTTCAATTAACAGATTAGCCCATTTCAAGGTGCCACAGATTTCAACAGAGACGGCGGGCACCAGTTTCAAGTTATGCTAACGGTGCAGCACGTGCTATGTGTGTAATTTAGGATACTAGTACTGATGTGTGGCATTGAGGGTAAACTAAGGAGGGGGTTGATTTGGGGGTTTCCACCCTTAACATATTAGCATTGCAGCATGAGCATGGTCAGCTTTGCTTGTAAAAAAAGTTTGCTCACAAGGATTAGTTTCAGAAAAAGCAGAAAATAAAAACAGAGGAATTAAAGGGTGATTTACACAGAGTAGAAAAATGTGAGGGCCTTGAAAAATAAATGTCCACTGTACGAGCAGAGCAAATGCAGGAAAAAAGGATGGCATGCAGCATTTCCCTTTTCCGTGCGCAGGAAAGGATGGGTGACGCTTGCCAATTGTCAGAGGGCAGGGGTGTTGCTAGGTCTTGAAAAGATCCGGGGCTACTCTGAAGTCTAATGTCGGGACTGCTGGGACTCGGGGCTAACTAGCCTTTTGGTTGTAGACCCAGGGCTACAGCACCTTCAACCCCTCTCCAGCAACGTCTCTGTCTGAGGAGGTGACATGGTGCTACAAGATTATGGAATATTCTAAAGGCTCTGTCATGTGTTTAGTGACACAAGAAGGCTGGGGAAAGGAAGTGACATCGGGTGGGTAATATTTGCAGCTTCCATTTGATCTATAGGTTCTGGGCTGAGTGGGGAGAAAGGCTTGATAATGAACTTCGGGCTGGGAGGCAGGGCTTTTGGCTTGTTGTGGATTCCCTGAGGAGCTGCTGCCGGTTGTGGAGTTCACAAGGCTTGTGGGTCGGTACATCTTGCATGGGACACTTTTGACTAAGCCTCCTCTGTCTATCGCATTGCTGAGATTTAAAAAGAGCACGGCTTCAGGTTTAACAAGCCCGATTTTGAGCAAAGACCTGAAGCTGTGTTTTTCAAACTTTTGATGGGCTTTTCTCTTGTGTGAGAGCCAAGCTGTAACTGTGTCCTCTGAGCCTAAGGCATTGTGAGAAGCCCGGCAGAAGCATTGAAGGCTGCAGGCAGCCCTGATGTATGTGTGTCTGGTGACGTGACAGGTTTACGAGCTGCAGTGTCCCGCAGAATCCTGGGCTGGAAGGTGGGAGTAGCTGCCAAGGGAAGCCCAAGTTGCAGTTAGGCCGGAGGAGCTGGGATCGAAAAAGTCTCAAGTAAAGTTGAATTGAGTATTAGTAGGGTTGAAAAAGATTTGGATTTTCTTGAAAAGGGTGATTTTGCAAGGTCAAACTGACCTAAGGACAAACTCCCTTTCTCTTCACGGAACCCAAAGAACAAGGAAGTATCCCTGAGTTAAAATGTATTATGGCAATAAATATGTCATGCAAGAGAGTCCATCATTTCTAATCATATTAACCCTACCTTAGCTAGAGGGCAAAAGGGGTAGATAGTAAGTAGGGCTGGTTCCTAAAGTGCACTTGCTTCCATAACCATTGAACTGCATTCTAAGGCATGTCCCAATCATCTCCAGCCTACTAATAGGATACAGGGGAGAAGTGGTAAAGGATAGTAGTCTATGGTACATGCATTATCAAAATCCCACTAAATAGCTCTTAGAATCTAAAGAGAACTGTCAGTGTGCAATTGCATGCTCTGATTTCTTTTCTCTAAAAAGTGCATGGTTAAATCTATCGATTTGTTTTTACCTTACCAGAGGACGGGGGATAAACGGGACTTGAGGTCAGAGCTTTTATATGGCCAAGGTACTAGATGGGGATTTGAGGTTGTGCTGATCGACAAACAGTATTTGTTTTATTGTTCCAGTGTTTTTTTTCGGTTTCTTGCTTGTGTTCAATGAGAATGTAACACAGATGGCTCTCTTCTGCATTTCTATTTCTTTCTGCTGAATGACTATAAAGATGCCTGGGGGCATAATTATGAAAGCCTGTGTGGTGCTTTGTTATTGTGTGGCTTGTTCAGTTTACAACATATAGGGCCTCATTACACGGTAGGCGGTGAGCCATGGCGCTATTAGCGCCATGGCTCTTGCCGGTAAAATACCGGCACCGCCTTGGCGGAAAGGGGATTTACCGCCCCATTCCAAGGTTGGAGGGGCGGTAAATCCCCCTTCCACCATTGCCCTTCCCCATTCCCATTTCTGCCCCATAGGGCTCTATGGGAATGGGGAAGGCGATAATTACGGCACCGCAATTTTGCGGTGCCGTAATTAGCTCCTAGGTCCCTTAGCGGGTTGGATTTTAACGCCTGCAAAAAGCAGGCGTTAAATCCCCCAACCCTCAAAGGGACCTCGTAGTAAGGCGGCAAGTATTTACCGGTACCGGTAAATCCCTACCGCCATCCGTGTAATGAGGCCCTATGAAAATCTTGTGCGCCCGGTGCGTTATAAAGCCTACTAGGACATAGCCAAGGATCCCGAAATAAAAGTGTAGACGATAAACAAATTCCTACAGTCCCCTGATGGCATGTGCCAAAATGAGGTACTGCCTCATGCAGCTGCCAATCTCTCTGCAATAAGACAACCTCTTGCATACTCGGACATGTAGATCTCGTCCATCCCACCACACAGCTACTAGTTATAATACAAAATGACAAAGGATGTTGTATTGAAACCTTTCTGACATTCGTAAAATCCCTTGAATCCTTCACGGCTGTGCTGCCTAGATCTTCCAGCTGCACCTAAGTAGATTATTACAATAATGCACGTTCCAGTGCTCCTTAATGATCCTTGAGTGAGTGCTACATAAATCAATGGCTTCATGTTACTGTGCTGGGCAATGATTTTCAGTACGCTCTACATGAATTAATGTCCAGTGCGATGTAATTATGTTTAGTAAGTGCTACAGCAAATAATCCATGTATGCTTCACGCTCCCTAACGATCCGGCAACAATTCACATGCCAATACCAGGTAATGGCTTCTACTAAGCACTTTGATAATTCTGCCTTCCAGGGCCAGCAAGTCGCTTTGGTCAGAATTAACTATAACCTGAGAATAGGACTGCTATTGACCAATTCCAGACTGAGAGACCAGCAGAACAGCAGAACAGGAAGTGTATACATCTCAGAAGCTCAATACAGAACATTGCCACTCAGGGTTTCATTTAGGGATAGGTGCAACACAGAAATTAGTGGGAACACCGTATTACCATGAATTTCACCACATTTGCCAATCTGTAAATATAGGCTAACATATGTTAGGATGTGTGACTGCATTTTCCACTGCATTGCCCAGAACACTAAATGATCAGCTAAGGACAGTCAATATTACCAGTTAAAGATGGCAGCTCAGCACAGACTTCATGATGAAGGCTGTCAACAAGCAGCACTGCTCACTAAACAGGCCTAGTCTGTAATTGCCGCAGCAGGCTGACTACCAGCAGCAAAGAGCATTCCCAAGGCCTTTAGGGTCGTCGCCAGTGGCGGCTGCTATCATGGGGCGGCCGGGCGCCGCCCCCCCAGAAAAGAAGGAGAAAAGAAGGAGGAAGCTAAAAGAGATTCAATCTGAGAACTTCTCTGATTGAATCTCTTTTAGCTTGCATTTCCTTTGCCAACAGCGCGGGGGCGCTGTGGCAAGGCAACAATGATAAAGGGCCGGGCCCGGCTGTTAACACAGCGGGGCGTGTCCCGTTTTACGCTTTTTTCTTCAATAGTAGAGTGAGTGGAGCTCATAGCTCCACGCACTCTACGTAAGCCCCCTTTAATTAGAAGGCTGGCGGGGCGCTTCAGGGGTGGCCCGCCAGTCTAAAATGTGCGTAAACAGCGCACTAGGTCCGGGTCGTCCCTCGTCACTGAAATTCCCTCCCCTCCCCTGCATGGACACAGTAATGTCATTGGCTGTTTGCCAGCCAATGACAACCCTTGCATTGGCTGGCAAACAGCCAATGACATTACTGTATCTATGCAGATCTCTGGTGCTGGGGGTGTGTGGGTGTACCTGCGCCACCTTCACACTCTCTTTAGACGACACGACGGCAGGAGTCACGAGTCGACGCAAGCCCAGCTGCCCGGCCCTGAAGACCATCCACCAGCCCAGCAGAGACGGCCTGGACCCTGGCTAGGAGCCGGCGGGTAAGTAGTAGCCAGGTGGTCCCAGCAGATTTGTTTGTGTTTTTGGGCCCGGGCGGGGACGTGGCCCACGGACCACAGCCCCAGTCAGCAACACTGAAAGACGTGTAGGCCAGGCCTACGTCTTTCAGTATTACTGACTGCGGTCAACTTAATGGGGCCTTGTTTCCACTCGAGTCTCCGGCGGGCGGGGCTGGTGGTAGCGGGCCCGGGCCCGCCTACCACCAAGGCGGGGGCCGCCAGGCCTGGGCCTTTACCCCAGGTCCGTGGGCCAAGGCCCAACGGCCTTGGTCCACGCGGACAGCAAGACCCAGGCAGGCGTGCTGCTGCTGCCCAGTGCGGGCCGCGTTACAGAATCTCCAATCCATCCAAAATGTGCCGTTTTATATTTTCGGCATTTTTTGTCGAAAAATGCCGAAAATATAAAACGGCACAATTAGCATGATGCGGAGTGGTCGCGGGCCGCGGCTGATCAGCTCCACAGTGATGAGTGCCCTTCTCAAGCTGGGCGCAATGATTTCCAACTGGATGTCCCAGACTCTGCCTTCTCTGGTGGGGCTGAACGCCACCCGGCTGCCTTCCTCCGACCCTCTGGTAAATCCGGACTTGTCTCTTCCATCGCTGCCAGCGCTGAACCCCTTGCAGCTTTGCTGGAACTCAGCAGTGCCGGTTCGTTCCTGAAGCACGTGTGCAAACTTTCTGACTGCATGTTTCCCTTTTAACAATGACACTGCCATGATGCAGATGCCGGGGAGTTGAGCAGAGCTGTAGGATGCACCCGGGGCAGATGTTCAGGAGCTTAGAGAATTACTCAATATATGTTGCTGACAGGAATATTGCTTTGGAAAGTTTGTCTTCGCCTGACGACGCTGGTGCATTTAATTGACGTTATTGCCGTTTTCTTCTACAACATCAACTGCGCGTAAAACTTTGGGATGTGGTACCCATACTTGCCAGGTGTGTGTGTGTGTTCACGTTTGCCTTGCTACACACGTGACGTCGGGCAACTTCGGGTCGCATTTTAAGGATGTCTTTGGTTTTCCCACTAATTGCTGTGCTTAATGAATGCGCTCATGTATGTGTTTACTTATTTATTGAGGTGGTTGTTTAACACTGCGTGCACATGGCAATGCCATCCTGTGGGTAGAGGCCAGCTTTGCAACTACCTGGCATGCATGCTACATTCTGTACAGCATACCACTTGACGAGCAGACACATTTGTGAATGCAGAGGCGTTTCTCATATTCTAATGATTGTATTTGGTTACCTGTGTTTTTGGTCAGCAAATAACGCTCTTTGGAACAACGGCATCCCCTTTCTCCTCACTAGAAAGACTGAGCAGCACGGTCCTGCGTGAATTGGAGGAGCCCTGCAGAATACACTTTGGACAATGCACACTTCCAAAGGTGTTAATGTTAAAGGGTACTTGTACCGTGCACTATCACCATCTGAATGGTCCCCTGGCGCTCTGGTGGATCTGAAAAAAGTGTGCAGGGAGGAGGGAGGGGGTTAGTAGGGTATAGTGACAATAGGTAGAGCAAAAAGCAGTGAGCAAAGGAATCCCCACTGATGCACAATGTTTTTACCCTTGGGCCAGGAGGTTATGTCTGTGAAGGAGCAACATGTATCCACTGTCTTGAAAGAGAAGTAACTTGCTCTCCCTGTAACAAATGTCACTCTTGGTCATGATGGCTTCAAGAGTTTTTTCTTAGACATTGTAGTAGTGAACTCTTGTGAGTACCTCAGACGTTAGCCCATTGCTCCATTGAAAGGTTGGGTACACTTTATGTGTGTGGTGCAGAGCAATCTGTTCCTCATCTGGGAGAGAGAGGATCTTTGTTCAAAGTCTTTTTGAAGACTTTGAACATAGCCCTCCAGGTTCCGGACCTGGCTGGGTAAACCCATGATTTGAGCGTTGTTTCTTTTAGGTGGATTTTCTATGTCCTCTTGCTTTAGGAGCAGTTGTTTGTTGAAGGCTTCGAGGTTCTCGTGGATAACATTGCCAGATCATAGGACTGTTCACATGCAGAATTTTCGAGATCATCCTCACTCCTCTCCACCTCTGCTACCAGCTTGTCCTCGAGATCTTTTGAGAAAGCTCTATCTCTCTCGCATGTATTTCAGTCCTGTAACAGGTTTTGAAAGTTGCATTTTATAGCTGGTGCATTCAGGAGTGGGTCAGGGGTGGGTGGCGTGGGGATCTGGCCCGCTGTACTAACTTCTTGATTTCTTGTCTGGTGTTGCTCCTATTGTCTGAGGATTGTCAACTCTTGGGATGCTTTGTCATCTTGTTCTCCGATGTGGGCCTGTTGTATCGGGCCAGTTGTCAGGGGGCTGAAAATTCAGTTTAGGGCCCACAGCGCCAGGACCTCAAGGCCCAGCTTTAGCTTTGATTTCAAGAGTGATAAGGTGAGGAGAGAATCGCATTAGTTTGCTGAATCAAATCACGGAGCTCTGGCTATGGGCGCAGGCGCTGCAGCAATGGGGGTGAATGGGAATATGCCAGATTTAGTTATTTATTTTATTGGATATTTGTATGGTGCCTATGCAACAATTGGTGCTGCAAGGCGCCACAAGACAAACAAATGGGGGGGGAACAAGGGAGAAAGATAACAATAACGGTCCTACTAGGCCTTGTGACATTCTGATCGTGCAAGTTCAGTAACAGGAAGTGAGAGGGTCACATTATAACACACTGACCTACGGCAAACAACACACACCCTGCAGAATGTGCAGATGTGTTGACAATGAGTGCTTGGTGCAAATGTTTCCATCATTACTGACTATATAATGAATTTCTTTATGCATACACCATAGTACCAGCTATTCTCAATACAAGCTGCTGTAAAATACACCATCACACTTGCACACGTAAGAAAAACCGAATGCTTTTTTCATATTTCTGTGGGTTTTTTGGACAGTAAATTGCACATTTTGTAGGCCATTTTTCCAAAAATGTCAAGGGGGGGAGAACCCCCCCATACTCCCCCGTAACCCCTTTGGAGGGGTGGGCTCGCACGCTCGCTACTAAATTCGCCCTGGGAAATTTACGCCCCACCAGCTTTCAAACTCACCAGCCGCCACTGGTCGTCGCTGTCCTCTTCCAAGCAAAACTGGCAACTATCGCATGCCATAGGCCGGCAACAGCCTCCTGTTGGCTGCATGAGGTCTTGGGTGGGCCATGGTCTAGTAATAGCAGATAATCCCGACAAGAGCCTCGGCCAAGGGGAGTCAATGGTGGCGGGCAGATGGAAGCAGCGGCTTATCTCTCTCTACTGCGAATCATGAACACGGAGAAAGAGGTTGCCACAGCAACGTGGGCAGGGCTGAGAGAGACCGCTGCTGGGAGTCCTGACTGTTGCCCCTCCCCTGCCCAGCCACAATGAAAGCCCTGCCCCGGACCATTGCAACCTCCACTTGCCTCTCTTCTCAGATAAAGAGAAGAGGTCTGGCTCTAGCCCTTGAGGTGAGGTGGGCTGAAGCCCCTTAAGTAAAGAAGTGAAAGTATACGGAGTATCACCCATGGCCCATTGTGTAGCACAATGTGACATTATCAACACCCTGAGAACTTGGAACCGTGCCCCTTGACATTGAGCAGTATCCCTGGCATACAGAAACGCACCCCAGGCACGTATACATCGCTGCTCAGATATTCCAGAAGTGGCCTAATGCTTGCAATAGCATGTGCATTTTATCAGCACCGCTGGCCTATTTGAGCAGCGCTTAGGCATACTGAGCAGGGCCCTTGGATCAATGAGTGGCACACTTTCTCCCTGAGCAGGAGGCTCTTGTCATTGGCAGCACCCTGGCAGTTTGAGCAGGCAGGTGGCACATCGAGCCGCGCCCTATGACATGGAGTATAACCTTGATTATTCTTGTCAGCTTACTTAAGTGTTTAAAAAGTACTGAAGGATACATTGGCATCACTGGCATATGATGGCTATCCCTTGACATTTGATAACAAAAAATCCCACGTCATTTATTTTCCTGCACAGCAATTCTTATGCATATAACCTTCCATAGAATTTATTATGGGAATATTAACATTTTGGTCCCCCATAGATTCCATAGTGACGTTTTCTTTGTCACAAGCACGTGTCTGCTGTTCATCCAGCAGAGAAGTGTTTTCGACGTGACGCACAACGATTTTCCGATGGCGACATGGGTATTTTTAACGTTAAATGAAAGGAGGCACCTAGTTTCCCCTATGACAGGCCTTGCGGTATTTTATTATGATTTCAATGCCTCGTTTAGAAAAGCCTCGGAAGCCTAAGGCTGATCAGGAAATATATATAAACACATTTCGATCTATTTTTTCAGAAATTGGAAGGCTGTCTTGAAGGCATCTAAAAGAATATCCGTTTCTGGCGTTCCCCTGTTTATTTGAAATAATACATTGGTCAAAGCATGAGACTATGCGTGCCTTGTAATCGTGTATTTAATCACATATGAATAGTTTATAAGTGTGTAGTGATTTTGTGAAGCAGTGGATCATAGAAACAAACTTTAGCAGCTGCACAGGCGTGTGCAAAGCAGAGCATTTAGCAGAAGGGGCTATACCAGCCCACCCACGTATCTGTATGCTGGTTCTGAAGATTATACATGTGAACACGCACGCACGCACGCACGCACACACACACACACAGCACCTGTCAATCAGACTCCATCACCCTACACCACTCCACCTCCGACTGGTAGTGCTTTGTTTTCACAAGTTTGAGCATTGTTTAAAAAACCTAAAAGACTAACAGCCGCGTGCGCTTGTGGTAGCGGCGGCGCTGACCCAGGAATGGTTAGCAATAGTCTGACAGTTCATCAATAAAGACCATGCCACGGTATGTGCGTGCAGCTCAGCCACAAAGCAGAATTTAGGACATGGCTGTGATCCCGGCTGCGTCGGAAGCCACAGAAATAAGTGCGGCGTCACGCCAGCGTGGTCTAAAATAGGAGCTGCGCGCAGGTGACGCAGACACGAACACTGAGCACAAAGCGTGACTCACTGATTGCACGAGGGACCCACACTCGCCAAGACCCACTTACCTTTTCTCATCACGGAAGGACAGTGACCGATACCCTGCAAGGGAGGAGTGTGGCGACGAGGTATGTGGAAGGCTAAAGCAGGATGACAGTCTTCAGAGATAAGAAAAAACAGCCCCTGAAAGAGCACAGTAGAGTGGAGTGTATTAGTGCTGGCAGGGTTGGCAAAACCTTCCATCCTTCCAGTGTTATAAGGCGCTTACTCTTCATCCTTTCTATCCATTGGATTGTTCATGTACCCTCGTTGCATATGTCTGCTTTTTGAGTGTTTTTGGTAGCACTTTGTGGTACTCAGCACTTTAAGAATTGTAATCAAGTTAGTAAACTAATACATTGATCCATGCAATTATTTGAGTGTAAAACAGGGATTTGCGTCAATTGCGTGCCATTATGCCCGCAAATACCTGTTTGACGAATGGGGAACCCCCGTTTTACATGCAAATTATTCCATGAATGAGGGATATTATTCGTAAACTACTCAGAGCAGTGGTCTTCAAACTGCGGTGCCCCACGCACCAGGGGATGGGGGGGCAAAGGTTGTCCAGGGAGGGACCCAGACTCTTTAAAAATGGATTCAAATGGCTGTTTTCAATATAACAAAACGATTAAGAGGACTGCTTTTAATAGACAATATACGCAGTAGGTAATTTGCTTATATTTTAAAGGGCTTGCAGCCCCCTGGATATCCTTTGGGTCCCTTAGTGGGGGAAATCCCTAGGTGGGGCCATAAACAATATTTTTACTCAGGGGTGGTGCTGTATGAACACGTTTGAGTACCTTAGAGACGTGTACGTTTGTAATGTGTGATATGAAATGGTCATTCATGTTAAGCGCATGCCACCTTTGGATTTCTTTCCTGCTAATGCCAGCCCAGCACGTCTCCTTAACTGGGAGTTGGATGTCACCATGAAGCCTTGGGATCCACCTCGCCTAATTAACATCCTTTTAGGTGTGACTGCATCTTGAAGGACTTGAGCGTACTTCAGCAACTCTTTCCCTTGCTCCTTCTCTCGTGTTCTCCCAAATCTCTTTCGCAGGCCTATCCTCTATTTAGAACTTACTTTGGAATGCACACAGCCCTTTCAAGGGGAGTGCCCTAACATGGTGATGAAGCTATTGACCGGTTGGGAGGCCCAGCAGCTCCTCATATGTGCCCATCGGCAAAAGGATGATGCCTGGATAGCTTTCTCAGCTCCCTCCCCCTTCCAGACCTCCCCCCACTATTCAACTTCAACACCCCACTCACAAGCTAAAGCCCAAACTCACTGTTGGATGAGGCGGGAGTGTCAGGCAAGGAAATGGAGCTGCTGTCAGACCTGCCACAGAGCGCTTTCCTCACACACTGGCCCTGAGTGACAGAGTTCCAACTGCGTGGATGCGTCTCCTACATTTGTTTACATTTTAGGTGCCCTAGCAAATGGATTATCCGACATAATCCTAAAAAAGAGAAAGAGAAAGAAAATGAGCCTCTCTAAAATGAAAAAAAAAATAGTATTAAAACCCACTGTTAATTTTAAGACAATGGGCCTCATTACACGTTAGGCGGTAGGGGGTTAACGGGCCCGGTAGAGCTGCCGGCCCCGTTAACCCCCTACCGCCTCATTACGAGGACTCCTCGTGGGACCCGTTGAGGACGCCTGGTAGGCGGGTCCTGCGAGCAGACCAGGATGCAAACAATGGGCCGTCATTAACGGGCCCGTTGTTTACATCCTCCCCATTCCCATTGAGCCCCATGGGGGCTCAATGGGAATGGGGATGTACTGGGTCTGGGTTCCCTGAATGGGGAAATACCGGGCCCATTTCCGCATTCAGGGAACCCGGTACCCGGTATGGGGGTAGCCATGCCGTAAATAGCGGCATGGCTACCTCCATCGTCATAATGAGGCCCAATGTTTCAATGCATAGTCAGCAAATGCTGTTACCAGCTGTTGAGGCCCTAAAGTTGTTTGTTCAAACAAAAGAAAATCATCAACATACGACAGCCAGATTATTTTGGTGACACCTATTTTTGGTGCAGCAAAAGAGCATCTCTCCATGCAGTCATCTACGTCTGAAACGTATAGGTTGAGAAGGCAGAGGTCTAAAATGCATCCCTCCCTGCCTTAATCCTGTTCCGGTGTTAGTTTTCCTAGATAAAGAACCTGCTTGGTCAAGTGTTACCTGAATATTGGATTTCTCATGCAGCACCACAATTAATAAGCAAATCGATTGGTATTCCCCAGCTCAATAATTTATTTCACAGATGATTTCGATTGATCTAATCGAATGCAGTGGTTAAATCAATCGAGGTCACATACAATGCCTCGTACCTTCTTAATTCTACCTTCTTTTGCAGACCATTTGAAACCATTACGACTGGTACTGGGCAGCTTTCTGAGGTTAGTGTGGGGTTTCTTGAGCCTGCCTCCTTTCAGTGCCCATTTTTTGAGATGCTGAAGCAAGAGGCTCGCAAAAACCTTGCTGTCAACATGTAAAATTGTCACTGGGCGATAGCTGAGGGGATCAGATTACGATCCCTTCTTTTTATAAATGGGTATAGCAGGAACGCCATTTCACCAAATTGACAGGGGTAGTGGAAGTGACATCACATGACCCTTGACCTCTGATGACATCACAGGAAGTGATGTCATTTGACCACACCCTGAAGTGGCATCACAGGAAGCGATGGAACACAACTTTTCAAAGGAACCCCTTGAAAAAACAGAAATAGTATCACAGCATTGTTCATATGTACACTACGAAAAATATTGTTACGATATCACTGTAAAGTGATACATTTCATACAATAATGGATCACCATATGTATCGTTAATATCAGTGTGTATAGGCCCATATTACCAAATTACTGTGAATGCAAGCAGACGTCCAAGGCCAAATGATAATGATGTGTTATTATATAGCACTTACGCTTAAGCGCTTTATACAGAACAAATATACATACAATATCACTCAACCAAGGGGTTGTGTAGGTTGCCCGTGGTGATGTATTGCTGCAGTTGAGTAGTGACACAGCATTCCATGATTCTGGGCAGGTATTGCAAGATAGTGAAGGGGCAGCAATTTTCGGGAAGGGTGAGGTCGAGAGATTTTTTTTTTGAGGCGGGATGAGGTTTGTCAGGATTTGAGAGCAGAGGGGATAGTACCATGTGAGAGATAGCAGTTGATCATATTAAGCCAATGAGGAGTGAGGGTGGTGATGCAATTGGATACAGCTTGCAGTGGGCATGCATCATTCAGGAAATGTGCAAGTTATGTATTGATAGTAAGGGAGATAAGGGTGTCTTTGTTGATGGATTGGGAGTAGTCCCATTTGTTGGAATATTTGTGAGTGGGGGGTGGAAGTGGAAGAGTAGGGGGGAGGGCTTGCCTAATGCTGTGTATTTTGTAGTTGAAGTAGTCCATGAGGGAGTTGCATACCGCAGTGGATGCGGGTGTGGAAGGTGCTGATGGTAGTTTAAAGAGACATTTGACAACATTGAATAGTTTCTGTGTATGATTGGTGGTGGATTGGAGTTCTTGCAGTAATAGGTTCCTTTGGCTGTGTTGCATTTGTTGCAGCAGAGTTTCAGTGGCATTCTGGTGGCAGGGTATGTTTTATTTTGTTGCCAAGGTCTTCCTAGGAATCCAGCTTCCGGTTTGATAGAGTTGGAATCTGTTGAGCCATGGTTTATAGTGGTGGCTACAGAGTTTTTGTGATTTGAGGGGGTACATTTTGTCCAGTTTTTTTGTGATGATGCTGTTATAATTTTTGAGTGGAGGGATGTGTGTGTGTGCGTGCGCGTGTGTGTGAGTGTGTGAAGCAGGGAGCAGGGGGTGGTATGAGTGATGCTAAGGCTGTGTCTGTAATGTGCTGGGTTTGTCTGACTGGGGGCTAATGGGATGTGTGGCATGTGGGGGGATCTTGTGTCCTAGAATGAGTATTAAGCGGTTTGAAATGTGGTCTGACCATGACACCCAGTTTCACCTTTCCACTGATACATGATACTTGCTTGAAAGCAAAAGGTCCAGGGTGTTGCCAACTGTGTGCGGAGGGTAGGTGATGAATTGTGTGAGGCCGTACAGGGGTGAGTAGAGTGGGGCACTCTTTAGTATGGGGTTGCTGCCTGGATTGACTACACTTTTAAAAAGTAACCCAGCCGATTTGTTCACTAAAAGGTTTTAATCAATTTTTTGTTGGAAATCCTGCTACAAATATGCTAGCAGTCTGCACAATGGATGGTACATTCCTGAATATACCAGGAAGGTGAGAACCAAAGTTATTCTACATATTAAATTGGCCTTTATGGAATAAAAATGGGAATACCTTTGAAAGTAAACAACAAATTCAATTGTTAATGGTGTATCCCCAAGACCTGTCGGCAAATTGAAAATAAATATAAAGCTATAGCTGGCTTGATATAGTGGCTTTTGGGAAGTGTGACGAATCGAGGAAATTCAAAGGCTACCAGATCCCGACCCCGGGGGCAATATTAGCCAGGAGGATCACCTGGGAGCAGAAGGGCATCAGGGGAACAGGAGGACTTTGCGGGATGGGGCACAGTATCTGTCTTCCTCAAGGAAGACAATATCATTGATACTGAAATATGTCATGGCTTGCTGTCAGAGAAAGCTTTTATTTTCTCAAGCTAACTGTCAGAATGCAGGTGAAGACAGTCATAACCAGTCATGCATTGGCAGTAAGAAACACCCTTTTAAAGTCACTGACATTCATAGGCATGAAAGCTCCTATAAATCACAGGGAAACACCAAATACTTCATTAAATCCTTAGAACACTCCTGTAGGGAATATGTATGAGGAGAGAAGTGAACGTTGTGATGATACATTCATTAAGAAAGTGCAGTTTTATAATGTGGACTTCCACTATTCCCAAAATGCTGTTACGAGGAAGAGGACTGCAGAGGCACAATACTGCAAGTTGCAGCCTATTAGGAATAATGACCCACACCCAAGGGAGACTAGAAGGCATGAAAGCCCCCCCGCCCCCTCAGGTGCAGGCCATGAAGAGCAGTAGCAAAAGATGGAGGATTTTTGATACCTTCATGAGGCAGCAGAAGCAGAAGTTAGATTAGAGCCAAGATGCCAGGACCACTGTGGTGTGTAGAACGGTTGCCGGTCCTGAGTGCATCTCTTATGCTTGAGACCTTGACTGCAGAGGTTGCCCAGCGGGAAGCGTTGGGAGTAACGTCTCTCCCCAAAAGGATTGCAGCTGCAGAGGTCACGCAGCAGAAAGCACACCATTTAACAGTTTTCCCTATTGTCAGACAAGCACCAGTGCCAGGCGAGCACTGGAGAGCTGTGGTAGCCAGGAGAGCTCTTCCATTGACAGATGTGGGCAGCAGGAAGCCACGAAGGAGAGGTTGCCAGGGCCATGCGGGAAAACAGAAGCAGAGGACCTGGAGGCAGTGAGGTGAACGAATGCATACGCCAGTCTCAGTGAGTTCACGGTCATATTGTGACCCCGGATCACTTCGTAACCGCCCGCTATGTCCAGGGGCGTTAACCTCAGGAATAATACAAACGAAGTAAAGTTGAAGAAGAGGAATGTTTTTGAATACTGAACTAATGGAAAGCAGGCTAAGTCTTTTGTTGCAAACCAAGCTAACTTAAAAATGAGCAGATGGCAGAACAAGAAACTAATTATGAGACCAGAAGGGTGTGATCATAACATTGTGGGTAATATTAAAAGCTAACTACAAGAGCTAACTACAATAGCTGTTACAGAAGCTACACACCACTATTGCCAAAGCCAAAAGAGAAACATACCAAGGCAATTTATAAAGAACAAGAATTGCCCAAGCCAAATGAGACATTCAGTGTTTGTAAAGACTATTGCCCATATGTAAAAGAAGTCATAAGACAAAGTTGATTAAACCCAAATTGCCCAAGCCAAAGAAGTGTGAATGTGAGATAGAATCAACATTTGTTTTTCAATAAATGTATTTTGTTGAAATGTTCAAGTTAATTAAATCTACAACAAAGTAAGAACAGGCAAGTAAACAAAGGTATATGAATCACAAAACATAGTGTTAAGGATTTCAATCAGGCAATACACCCTGGTCTAAGCCTAGTATGCAGTGCACAAATGAAATACTTATTTTATTATGTCTATAGGTTCAATATTCTGAGTGATATATCACTCATATCACACCCCTTCTCAAAATACCCCCAGGCCACAATGGACCACGAATCAGGCTGGTTGGTAAAGGTCATATTTATTTAGTTATTTAAAATTCAAATCAACCATATGTTTTAATATATGGGGCAGCAATCACCAATGTGGTGACAATACAAACAAGAAAGTAGGTAATGCAGTTGAATTCACTTTTAGCAACACAAAGCATAAAACACAGAGAAAAGAACAGTTTTGACTTGTTGGAAGATAGTACTTAAGTTAAGATTTCCCCCTGCAAATTTCTCAACTCACAAATAAGCAATTCTACACAGATGTAAGGGAGCAGCTGGTATACAGGAATAAAGAACAGTGTATAGGATTTGAATACAACCTTCCCTCCCCAACCAAGAGTGAAAAATGGTTTGGAAATCTTACAAGTTTTAAATTGACGTTCGAAAATGGCTGAGCATAACAATGAGAAGTGTGCAAAAGACCTTAAATCAATATAAATCTCTATGGGAGCCACATGGGAAAGATACCAACAATCATAAGCTTTAGTATGAGTAACAATCGCAAATTACCGGCATGGCGCCCTTAACGTGTCCACCCTCGCATGAGGGCGTTAATAGCGTACCATTACGAGTATGCGGACACGAGCATCGCGCCATGCCGGTAATGCCCCAACTGCCATGCCGCTAAACTCCCCCAATAGTCCCTTACCGGCTTCGACGACAGTGCAGATAGCATCTCTGCCTTGACGCAGCATGCAAATAGCTGTCACCGCTAATAGCGGTGACCGTTAAATAGCGGAACCGGAAACAGCGTCATCGCACAGGAACGGGAAAGAGCATGGCGGCCATCTTTAAAAACACAATCCATTGCCGTCCTCTCCCCCCTGGACTTGTTTGTAGTACTTTGCTGTTGGAAAATATCTGGAACACCCTTACCATGCCCAAGGCTCTCATAAAAACAACTGACCGCCCGTGGAAAGAAAATATTTAGAGTGAGGAGCTACTAATGCTGACACAGACCCTATCTGAAAATGCTGCAGTGGTCTTCACAAATGACATGCGGCGGGAGACACTCCTCCAAAAAAAAGCAATCTGGGAGGAGGTGGCACTGAAAGTAAGGGCTGTGGGCACCAGCACCCGCAATGTACGTGAGTGCTGGAAAAGATGGGATGACCTTAGACTCCGGATCAGAATGATCTTGGCAGAAAATCACAACATTGCCACAGCAGGTGGAGCGGGGTCGCCAATTAAACTAAAAGAATGGGAGGAGACATGTGCCAACCTCATAGGTGTTGAATGCATTGAGGGAGTCGGGAGGATGGAGCATGGCGTGGCAGGCACTTCGGATGGAGCTAAGTGTACCAATGAAAGCATGCTATGTGAATCTACTGGTCCCCGCAAATGTCAGCCCAGAATCACCTCATGGATGGCCAAACAGCCACACATGCATCCCACCCTGCCCATGTCAGTGCCAGACCCAAACACACACACATGCACACATCAACAGAGCCAAGTGCCACGCACAACACTGCATGGATGAGCCACTGAACTGACACATCACCTGCATCCTTCACAAAGAAGTCCAAATGCCCACAACTGCATTGATGATGTATCCTGCATTAAGTACATCAAACCATAATCAATGCCATCCCCCTTCTTGTCCCCGACAGGGTCACATACAGACAGTGACGATGGTGGGAATGCATCCCAGGCACCCCCTGCGCAGAAGAAAAAAAGGCCACAGCCCACAGAGGACACCCCCACAACATCCAGGGGAAAAGGCACAAGGCTCCATTTGCAGAGTCTCAAACATTGGTCGAGCGCCACTGCCAAGGCCACACCAAAGCCAACTGCCCCACCTCCGGAGGTCCACTCACCACCACCGATCACAGCCACCGAGGGACCGACATCCGCTGCAGCCAGTTCGGCAGGAGAGGCGGCAGCCACTGCTCCATTATCTAATGTGGAGGACCCAACAGAATTCGACCTGTGCATGCACACCCCAATCCCCCCTGGAACCTCCCAGCCATTACCACCACACACACCTGGCTCCAACGTCACTGGTGATGAGACCATGGGAGATTTCAGTAGCCCCCCGGTGCCTCCATCTGTTCACCTGCCTGCATCACAATGCACACCAGCCACACCACCAGAGCCACCAGAGCCACCAGAGCCACACCACCAGAACTGGCCAGCATCAGCCAGCAGCAACAGGGCCTCACTGTGCTGGTTGGGCAGCACGTGGAGGAGGCTGCCCGTCTCAGGGAGGAGATTGCGGAGACATCCAGGCAGTCCAGGGAGGGGATGGAGGCATGCACAGACAGGCTGTGTGGGGAGCTCATCCGAGTTTGGGAGGTCCTCACACGTATTGTGGATGCTATGGACAGCCAATTCCCACCACCACCACCTGGACAGTCTGCCCTTCTTCGTCCGCCAGTTAGCGGCAGTCAAGCCCACCCCGACGCTCCGCACGCACCACCAGGCGCCCCTCCAGGCAGCCTCCCAATGCTGGTTTTGGCAATGACCAATAGGGAGTTAATGTTCATGCTTCCACGTGCATGCCTGGACGCAAACATTGTGGAAGACACATGAGGGACTGTTGTGGGGGGGTGGGAGGAAGGGTGTGATGGGACTGTTGTGGGGGGTGGAGGGGAAGGGTGTGATGGGACTGTTGTGGGGGCTGTGGGGGAAGGGTGTGATGGGACTGTTGTGGGGGGTGGGGGGGAAGGGTGGTGGGATGTTTGGGGACATACAAATTTTCCTGTTTAAGTTCATAAATACACTGGTGTTTGAGCAAAACACAGGCCTGGACTCCTTCATTGTGTTTGTGTACTTTATTGACGCCAGGGTCCATTGTGAGCTCACAAACAGACACCAGTGCATTACTAGCCATATCCAGGTGACAGTACGAGTACATGTTACTCAGAAGATTTGGTTGAGCAGATGCTGTCTCACAGCACGTCCCTCCTGGCCATCCCCTCTTGCATGACCTGCATCCCCTTCACCTCCATCCTCATCACCATTATCATCCTCATCAGGTGCTTCTATTTCAACGTCAGGGGGCAGTGGCACATTCCGTCTGATACACATATTGTGCAGCATGACACATGCCATGGTGATCTTGGCCACCTTGTCATGGCCATACAGGAGAGCGCCACCAGACCTGCTAATGCACCTAAACCGTGACTTCAAAAGTCCAAAAGTCTGCTCGATCATGATGCGGGTTCGGGTGTGTGCACGATTGTATTCCTCTTCGTGCCTGTTCTGTGGGTTCCGTACAGGTGTGAGGAGCCACCTCTTCAGGGGATAGCCGACATCACCTGTATGGGGGAAGGAATGGAGTCCTGTTACTGTTCACCTCACGTGTGGCCTGTTCATTTCACAAACATTGACTTGGCATTGAGATTCAAGTACACAATCAACAGCATAAATGCAAATGGTCTGTGTAACTGCAATGTGCAAAGGTGGGCTCCACCCTGCAAGTAGACATGCCCCATTAATGCCTCCAACAGTAATTGATATGTCCTGTGTGAGGCCAGGTCTTAGATGTCCCTGTGCCCAGGCAGATTTGGTACCACACTGGTGGTGTACTGCCCTTCCAACATTGACGTTGCCATGCTGAGAGGCATCACTTCAGTGGTGCTATGGGTTCGTGGTGCATTGCTATAGCTAGGGGCTATCCCTTAGCATGCATTGAAGGGCACATTGCATTATTGATGTCGTGCTGGACGAATTCAGCATGACTATGTTGACGGCATGGATGACATTTGTGTATTTTGTGGCGTGGAATGTTGTGCAGTGTGGATGTGGTTTGATGTTTGATGTTTCTAGACTTGGATTGTCATCTGTGTTGAGTAGCATATACTTGCATGTCCATTGATCTCAAGTACGTTGCGGCCTTCCCAGATGGACATTGGCTTACATCTGTATGTGCATTTGGATGACGGACTACAGGCTACACCCAGTTGGAGTATCTATCTCTCCCCCCCCAAGCACACTGCCATGTGCTTGGCCTGCTACTCACCAAGTAGCCACAAACGCAGTCCCGTTTGTCGCTCCATGTAGCGGGGGATAGTTAAGTTCCGCAGGACCATGGAATCATGGGTAGATCCGGGAAATCTGGCACAGCAATGTGTGATTATCTTGTTGGGGTCACATACCATTTGGACATTGATGGAGTGGAATTGCTTCCTGTTTCGGTACACTACTTCATTGTGATGTGGGACGACCAATTCCACATGTGTACAGTCGATGGCCCCGATGCAACTTGGGATGCCTGCCAGTGAATAGAAACCGACTTTGGTGTTTGCAATCTCCTGGCAGTCCGTGGCATGTATATGTGTTCGGGTGCATGCTTCAGGAGGGCATCGAGTACCTGGTTCAGTGTGCGTGAGAATACTTGTTGGGAGATGCCATGCATCTGCCCCACTGTATGCTGGTAGGTGCCTGTGGCCAGGAAGTGGAGCAGAGTCACCACCTTCAGTAGAGGGGGGGTGGCAGTTTTGATGTCTATGAGGCTCACAATGTCGTGGTGTATCATGTCCACGATGCTGGTGATGGTATCCCGGTCCAGACGGTACAGGGTGTGTATCTGCTCAGGTGTTAGGTTAAATGGACTGGCTCTGATCCTGGGAATTGGTGGGTGCCTCTGTGGTATGATTAGGTGCCGTGGTGGTGCTTGCTGTGCCTGTCTTGCCCTCCAACTCCTCCTGTGTCTCCTCTGTGCTGCCTGTTGTTGTTGCAGCTGCGCTGCAATCAGGTCTTCCAGGCCATGTAATGCTGCTAGTATTGGAACCATCTTGGTGTGGGAAGGGGTGTGGGAAGGGGTGTGGTGTGCTCCTTCTGAGCAGCCACAGTCTCCATTGCCTCCACCTGTGCTGATTGTGGCCACCTGTGGCAGGTGGTAACACTGCACAGTTCTTTTAACGGGTGGTTCGCGATGGCGGTATTAGCGCCATGCCAGTAAGGGGTGTTGGGTGCTTCTCCATGCCGCTATTGGCACGTCCGCCTGGCTTGTGATGATGTGCTAATAGCGGCATGGTGTAAATTATGGACGCGAGGGTCGCGCGCCCGCGGACTGGCTGCTATTAGTGGCACGGTACTTAGCGGTGCCGCAAATAGCGGTGAGCAAGGTCATAATTTGGATGGGGATTTAGCATTACCGGTATTCCATTACCGGTAACGTTAAATCCCTACCGCCTACCGTGTAATGAGGCCCTTTGAATCTTAATGGAAATTTGGAAATAATTGAAATTGAAAATCACACGTGTAAACTTTTGCAGAAATGCAAATTCCCGCCTAAAATTCACTAAACAGTTTTTCGGATGCAGTTCTTGTGTTGGGATGTAGCTACCGGTCTTATGTTTAAGTCAGAGTTGAAATGAAGTCTCTAGCTATTGAATTAAGGAAGTTAATTAAGGTTAAATGAGAGGTGTTTTTAGAAAAATAGAGCAGTGAAAAACAGAAAATCGGTTTAAAATGACAGGCTACTTTTACTTAAACTAGATTTAATTGTTAAGAAAAAGAGAATGCCACCCATGAATCTCCACAGTTACACGGCTGCTTGTAAGCCTTCACGTGGTGGATACCCCATTTTCTTTATGGGAATTACTTTATTTAATAAAAATCACTAATGGCTTATGGTCTAGTAAAACAAAATGAAGAAAAAATCAGTGCTAACACTAGGAAACACAGACAGAGATGCAAGAATGGTTCTGACAATATTATAGGTTGTTAAGGTAAAGACAGAATGGCTTATAGATTGGGATAGGACAAAGTAAGGCAAGATATGCTATGGTTTACTATGATTCCTATTTATACAGTCCACTGTAATTGTAAGATTTTGCACCATCAAGGGTTCTGGTCATCACACAGGTCGGGTCTAATCAATGGACAGCAGGGCACATCTGGCGGGATAGGTCAGCTGGGCGGTTCTGGTCACCTGGAATGGCACCTTAGACTGGACTGGATTGGATTGGCCCTTCTGGTTACTGGAGACCGGAGATCAGTGGGATGGCGAGTTTGGAGCAGGCAAGCCAAACTGGATCAAAATGCTTCCCTTAAGTTTTGGGATGGTTTCAGAATGTGGGCCTTGATGAAAATGAGTTCAGCAATGCAGAGGCCTTGGCTTTGCGAAGAAATCTGGAATCAGGAACAAGATGGAGAATTCAGGAACAGGGCGCCACACCGAAAATCAGGATGGAGTCAGGAATTAGTGTCTTTGTGTGCTGTGAGGTTCCATAATTTATCATGCCAAATGACATCACAAAGGTTTATGGTAGGGGCAGACTTACAACCCACACCCACAATGCTGTGATTGGTCGAAGGCACAGGTTCCGCCTTGCTTTTTGCTGGTTGGATGACAGAAAGGGATGTCATGGTTTATGAGATGATCTGGAAACCTCCCATAACTATTGGGACCAAAATCTAACTTTGCCACAAATACATATTTCTGTAATTATGCCCTCTAAGAAAATCAGATACATAAATTACATATTTCGTGGGTCACATTCCAATCCAACTCCCAAGTGGTTGGGACCTGGTTAAGTCTTTCTGTTGAATTTTGGCAATTTTAACCATGAAAGGTTTGGCTAACATGTCCCAATTCTGTACATATATGCGAAATTACCCCTAGAACATGTGTACACAATGTTAGGTTTGCAATATTAATAGTTTCAGCGCCATTGGTCATTCTTTGTAACGTCTGTTCCTTACGCAGTAAGAAATTCTACCGAGTTTTCAAATGACTAGCATAAATTCAGATTTACATGTATGCATTTTTCATAACTTTTCTCTTTCTGGCTGCCAAGTTAAATGTTTTGTGGTTCAGTGGCAAAATGAGCATTTTAATCCCAAAAGTCACATGTCAGTTTTTTTTCTTTCTTCCTAAGTGTTAGCAACTGTCAAATCCTTTGAAGTTGAATGGGGGCCTCTCCCTGGAGAGTGGAGCTTCCTGCTCCTCCCCTGGAAGGGTGAGTGTCCAAGCTTGCTATTGTCTTCGCCTGGGGCAAAGACGAATGTCTAATGAAATCCCTTTGTCATGAGAATGCAAGGCCTCCCAGCAGCAATTAGCCTTTCCTGTCAGCAGTTGAGGTGTCAACATTTCTCAGGCTAAACACTGTCAGTGGGTTTAGCTCTAAGTTTCACCTTTTTAAATGTTTCATTTAAACATATAAAATAAAACAGTTTATAGGTGGATTTTTATTTAACATTAGCAATCCTTTGACATTCTTAAAGAATTAAGCCTTTAGACAAGAATATACTTTAAAATTTTGCTTCCCATTCAGGCAAGAGCACATTTAACATATTTCCTTTAAAGTCAGTTTTCCTCTGCAGCAAATACACATTTTAGTCAACATTAGTTCTTCCCTTGAGTGCTGGAGTTGCAGCATGACTAAAGGTATCCAGTATGTGTTTATAGTTTTTCTCTGGACAGTTGTTTCCTGATACTTATTGCAAAAAAAATAGTTGTGTTTGCCATGAAAATGAAAAACACTGGTTGATATCGCAAGGATACATTTGTCAGTAGCTGTCATTCTAATGAGGCCCGGTTCCTCTGAGCCACACTGGATGATCCTGGTCATTGCAGGGCCCTTTTAATCTCAATGATTCAGTAGAAATGAATGGATCGAGCGCCACTTTTTGAGGTTGAAAAGCTAACATTTTAAAAGGCATTTTCTGTTTTACAGCAAAGTACTGCTGCTTCTTTCCTTTGCTCCATGGTGGATGTTGCAGAGCACACTGGTACATTCCTGCAGTGATTACTTTCGTGTTACCCCACCTGAAATGGGGTTGGCAGGGCGCTGCAGCCATTTCCTGGTTATTACAAATGCACTTTTGAGATTTTGGCACGCCCAGGAGTGAGTGCGGTCATTTTGGGCTGTTTCCTTCACCATTGCAGTAAAGTGATGTAGTGGGGCACATTGGAATGGGTCAAAATATCCCACAATAGTCTACATGCAAAGAAGGGTAGTGGGAGAGGAGAGAATGTAAAGAGGGAATAAAAGAAAGAAAGAAGAAATAAGAAAAGAAAAAAGAAGTAGAAAGATGAGGACAATAGAGTGAAAAGAGAGAATCCAAATGATTTCCCACAGCTGAAAGTACCGCGGGCAAATTGTTTGCATGAGAAAGTGCGAACTACCAAAGGTTTGCACCTTTCTCATGCGAACACACATACATTCTCACGCACACACAACACACAACACACCCATAACACCCTCCCACCTACACCCTCAGCACACCCCCACCTGCACCCCCAACATAAACAAACTCCACTTACCTTCATCTTCATGCTGGTTTCCTGCAGCACCAGTTCCCTTTCACTTCCGTGATCGGGAACAGATGCTGCAGGGTCCTTTTCTTTTCTTTTTTTTTGTAACAGTAGGCTGCGGGGGTGTACCCCGCAGCCCCTCGCCAACTATACCATAAGTATAGTGAGCAGGGCAATGAGCGGACACCCTTGCAGCCTCTGTTTCTTTATTTCTTTGTAACGCAAGGCTGCATGGGTGTCCCCCACAGCTCCCGCTCACTATACCATGAAGTATAGTGACCGGGGCGATGCGGGGGACACCCCGGCAGTCTCTGGTTTTTTTTTACAATGCTACCACCAAAGGTTCAAACTTTTGGTGTTCGAACCTTTGGTGGTAGCATTTGTAGAACTTTTGGTCAATGCAACCATTTTTTTTCGGGGTAATTTCGTCCTAAACCAAAAGAGAAGGGAAAAAAGAGAAAGTATACCTCAATCCTAAAACTCATTGAAAAACATCCTAAATGTCACAGTATATATCTTCTTTTTTCTTGACTTGGTAAGTCACTCTTTCTCTACATGAAAGAATTTATATATCATCCAGCCAGTCTTCTACAGAGGGCCTAAGGTCGCTCTTCCAGCACTTTAAAATCTGCTTTTTGCCCACGATTAGAGCTCTGTCAGCCTGAAGGCGCAAGCTAACAGTCACATAAAGGCTGATCATAAACAACCCCAACACACACCGTAAAGTATCACATGGAAGGGCAAGACCCAGAATGAGGTCCACATGATGGAGGGCATCTTCCCAAAAAGACTTGACATTAGAACACAACCAGAACATATGTAGAAAAGTGCCTGCATCCGATTTACAATTACAGCAAGTGGTATTCGGAACCAGTTTACTCTTTTCATTCTCAAGGGGGTGGGGGAGAATAAATACAGTGCAAAATCTGTTGCTGAGAATATCTCAGATCCAGATCTAATTTAATTCAGTACGGGCTAGAACCCAAACATTTCCAATCAACATGTGAGATCTCGTACCCCAAATCAAAACACTAAACAGCCCTCTCAAGATCCAAAGTGTTATTTACTTATGTAGGAGTAAGAAGTTTGCACAGGAGCATGGCAGAAAGAGGATTGAGGAGAAAGAGGATTGGTCCTAACCAAATGTAAAACAGGAGGGACATCATGTAGAGATGCATTCGGGGTGAAAATAACAATGCCATATCATATCTCAAAAACAGTACTAAGATCGCAATAACGCCAAACTTCTAACCTATTCAATTTATATTTAAACAGCAGACATTTGAAGGTGAGCATATACACACCATCATGAACTTGCCCCAATCTCTAAATACCAGCAATTTGCCACAAGGACCAAGAAAGGGTATGATTGTCAAGGCGTATAGCTGGGTTTTCCCACAGTGTGGACTCCAGAATCAGAAGATACTTTACACCACCAATCTCGCAACTCTTTCTCCAGTCTTTCAGAACATGTCTGACAAAAGGTGCCGTCTGATCAACAACCAACCTCTTGTCCATACTAAGCAGACAGTCCAAGGGAACAGGGTGAACATAATTTTTCTCTATATCAGCCCAGTTAGGACAATAAACCTCCTCTGTGATCCAGTGTGACATCAGGGAATCCAAAACAGCCCTGGCTCACTGGCCGCATGAGAAGATCTTTAGGGATCCTCGTTCTCCTACCATCTCCCCAAAGAAAATTACAAAAAACGTTATCAATTTCCCGAAGTAGGTCTCCTGATAGAGGAAGAGGGAGCATAATAAATATATATAGCAATTTAGGAAGTTGGGCCATTTTAATTACATTAACCTTTACCCATAACGTCAGATTTAACCTCCCCATTTTAGACATAATGGGCCTCATTACGACCCAGGCGGTAAGTTACCGCCTGGGCCGTGACTTTACCACCATGGCGTAAACTACGTTTACGCCATGGTGGTTGGCGGACTTACCGCCCCATTCCGACCTTGGCGGGGCGGTAAGTCCCCAATCCCCATTTACCCTTCCCCATTCCCATTTTTGCCCCATAGGGCATAATGGGAGTGGGGAAGGCGTTAATTACGCCACCGTAAATTACGGTGGCGTAATTAACTCCATGGTCCCTTAGCGCCATGGATTTTAACACCTGCTAAAAGCAGGTGTTAAAAGCGCCATGGCGCTAAGGGACCTCGTACTCAGGCGGTAAGGGTCGGCGCTGTTAACGCTGCCGTAAACCCCTTACCGCCTGGGTCGTAATGAGGCCCAATATGTTGATCAAAGCAAGTTTGGATTGGACATTCAACGACACAAGGTATTAACATGTCTGGTAATATTTATATCGAAGTATTTGAATCCACCCTCTACCCACATATCTCGACCCACACCTAGCAACCCTCTATGACATGAAGCCGAGTTTGGAAAGACCAACGATTTGGAGACATTTACTTTATATCCTAGTGCCGCCTGGCGTCCCAAATGCTTTCCGGATACCAGGCGGCACTAGGATGTACCCTAATAGAACATCCAATATATGAATGAATCGCAAGATTAGGAAGATCAACTATTAGAATTTTCAAATAAAGCTCAACCCTAATGCTATTTGGAAAGTGGATGTCAGACCATTTGTGAAATTTGGTGACAATAACATTGATTACGAATTTGGAGATAATGAGGACATGCAACATGAGATATTACGCTTGATGAAGATTATTACTGGCCCCATATGAGATGTGATTTGAGATAACTGTAGGAAATAGAAGCCTTGACAAGACCGGTTAGGTCAAAACTCGTATCGGCAGGCGTAGTTAGGAAATATAATTTAGGACTTTTTGATGCTATTTTAAGTTACGTTTACATTTTGTGTTCACTGTTAAGAGTCTGAAGATTTAATTTCTGGATTACTAATCTAACCTAGTTGGACAAACGCATCTCTCTGTAGTAATACTTTTTAAAAACTAAGGTTTTAAGTACTTTTCTGAACTGCAAGAGCTTTGCTGTGGTATGCTCTTCTCGAGCGCATCTCGAGCAAGTACCGAGTTGAGTACCGCTTTGCCGCTCCTCCTGCTCTTGCTCGGACTTGCCTGTGGTGCCTCTTACTGTTCTGCTCCATTGCTCCATTGCCGGCGCCTAGCGATCAGCTGTGACCAGGTGACTGCATTACGAACATTGTGCAATGGCACTGGAACATTTGCCTGAACATTTGCTGGTGCATTCACTTTCACTTACAAGTTGAGTGACAGAGGCTATTTTCCCCGCCTCTCCCACGCTGAGATTGGTTCTTTTTCCTCAACGCCTCATTGGCCAGTGTATTTGAACATAACACACGCGCATCGCACGCGCGCATCGCACACGCGCATTGCACGCGCGCATCTCGAGCGAGTACCGAGTTGAGTACAACTTTGCCGCTCCTCCTGCTCTTGCTCACACTTGCCTGTGGTGCCGCTTACTGTTCTGCTCCATTGCTCCATTGCCGGTGCCTAGCGATCAGCTGTGACCAGGTGACTGCATTACGAAAATTGTGCATTGGCACCGTAACATTTGCCTGAACATTTGCTGACGATCATTCACTTTCACTTAAAGGTTGAGCAACAGAGTCTTCCCCCCCCTCTCCCACGCTGAGATTGGTTCTTTTTCCTCAACACCTCATTGGCCCAGTGTATTTGAACATAACACATGCGCATCGCGCGCGCGCATCTCGAGCGAGTACCGAGTTGAGTACCGTTTTGCCGCTCCTCCTCCTCTTGATCGGACTTGCCTGTGGTGCCTCTTACTGTTTTGCTCCATTGCTCCATTTCCGGCGCCTAGCGATCATCTGTGACCAGATGACTGCATTACGAACAATGTGCATTGGCACCGGAACATTTACCTGACCATTTGCTGAGGTGCATTCACTTTCACTTACCGGTTGAGTGACAGAGGCTTTTTGCCCGGCTTCTCCCATGCTGAGATTGGTTCTTTTTCCTCAACGCCTCATTGGCCCAGTGTATTTGAACGTAACAAACGCGCATTGCGCGCGTGCATTTCGAGCGAGTACCGAGTTGAGTACCGCTTTGCCGCTTAGCCACGTAGCCGCGGCACCGGGGGCGTATTGCTCTATTCGGTACTTAGCTCGTGTCCCTTACAAATGCTGAAACCAGCATTTGAAGGAATATTTATTTCATTTGTTTGTTTTCTTGTGCCCTTTACAACATTTGGTGGAGCTTGTTTTTTACACCTCATACAAGCTCACGACGAACATGCCTTCTATTGCACCGCTGTTCCTTGCCCCACAGTCCCAATCTCTCTCACCAGGGCATCCAGACTCTGCATTGTTACCCCAAACTTTTTTTTCAGCCACGTCTGTCACTCCCCGGTCCCCGTATAAACAAAACCGCTTTCCATTTAATGTGCAGCATGACAAAATCAGCATGTCTTCACCCTTGTCTTCGGCAACCATTTCACTAAGTGAGACCAGCACTCCTTCCCCCCTAACAATAGGGTAAATCAGTGCCTCACATGGTACTCCTTTGGGGTGTATCAACCCTCATCCAATTTCCGACATGACAATGATGGAATCGACAAAAAATTGCCCTACAGTGCGCAATTCGAATATGTCCATCTCACCAATTGCCTTTCCCCAATTACTATCGGACTCCATTGCCATATCCATTCACGCAAGTACACGTGAGTCTGCTCACACCTCCAGAGAACCGGAATGTATCACCAGTGTGCCCTCTGTGTCTTGTGTGCCAATGGCCTCCTCATCTGGATATGCCCTCCCAGTGCTCAAGTCCTTTGCATTACCAACTCCACGACCCAATAAACCCTACCCCATTGACAACGCTGCTCAAACCTTATTAATGGTACAACCTGCGCTATCTGCAATTAATACTGCCATTTATAGCCTGTGTAAACTTTTTGAATCATTGGATACTAAAGTGGCTCGACAATCCCTTCAATTCAAAGACTTAATGAAATGGCTCCCGACGCAACAGCTCTCCAAGGCGGCTGTGCATAAAGAAAATTCTGAAGAGTCAGTTGTTATGATATCTAGCCACTTAGTTGCTTGCATTGATAATCCATCTCTTGCACAATTACCACCACCACCCGTAAAACAGGTAACTCCTGCTGTTCTGGTACCTTGCCCACTTCCGCCAATCTTGGGCATTATAGGCCCTGAATCTATTCTGATAGAACCCACCTCTCTTCCATTGATGAAAAACAAGACGAGTGAACCTGCACCTAGTCGCACCGAAAAATTGTCCAATCCTCAAAGCGTATTGACTGATAATCAGGGTCAGAGTCATGTACAACAATTGAAAGCTAAGAATCCCAAAGGGAAGAACAACAGCAAGAAAACTCTGATTCCTATGAAAAAAAAGACAAAAAACATGATTGGAACCAAGAACCCAAAAAGTACCTTGTCCACCTTCTTTAAAGCTCTTGGTAAAATGGCCATCACATCAGATATTCACCATACTGGGGATATAGCGCCTCCCACAAATGTGCAACCCACAACAGCAGGAGTTTCCAACCAATCCACAATGCATATTTCTACTACTAGTGCAAAAGTTATACCCATTGTACCTCTTTCACCACTTTCACAACTGGTTAAAGCTCTATGTGATCCTCAGAAAATTCCTACACTATCTTTAGCACCAGATAGGTCTAGTAGGAGCATTGCTAGTCAGAACCTTGTAAGCCCAGGGCTCCTGCAACCACTGGCACCACCACAAGGGCCCATGGCATCTGTAATCCAAGCCAAATCAGTTTCCTTTGCGCCCATGTCACGCGAGACACATTCTCTGAATGCAGCCACTCCACAGATCTTAACAGATGAACTAAAAAAAAGAGTAGATGAATACCTCTATGCTAATCTGGCGAAAGTATTTGCTCAAACACAATGTGAGCCCATATGCCCCACGGAAGCGGTAAGGAGTGCCAACGATTTTATTTATTTATGTATTTATTTGTAACGCGCCGTAGCTCGCAAGCATCAGGGCGCGAAAAAGACACAAGGACGAAGATTAACAGGACAACACAAAAGAAAGTAAAGAGAGGGGGGCAGAAAGATGGCAACATGATTTGGTGTAGAAATTGCCTAGTTATTTGAAGAGAAAGGTCTTCAGATGCCTCCTAAAGAGTTGGGTGTTGCTTTCCAGTCTAAGGCTGCAAGGCAGTTTGTTCCAGTGGGAAATTGCCAAACTCGGAAAAGCTCAACCTAGACCAGTGGCTTTGCCTGGAAGGCTAGGATTGATCAGTCCTTGCTTGGCGGATCTCAAGCTACGACTTGGCTCATACCACCTGAACTTTTTCTTAAGGTATGCTGGTGCTGTGCCGTAGAGACATCGGTGGGTTAGGGTTAGTGATTTAAACAGGATCCGTTCCTTCACTGCCAACCAATGGAGATCATTTCTGTCCTTGGTGATGTGTTCTCGCTTAGATTTGTTAGTGATGGACCTGACAGCATTATTCTGAATAATCTGGCATTGTTTCAGGCAATTATTGCTAGCGCCAAGCATTAACGCGTTACCATAGTCCAAGCGAGACAGGATGGTAGCTCTCCCTATCGTGGCACTGTTCTTGATATTAAGAAATGGTCTGATCTGGCTGAGAAGCCATAAATCCAACCGCTCATTACAGCAGCTTCGAATGATTCCTTGAAATCCAGGCAGGGTTGGTCTTCCTACTTTCCAAGTGCATCCACTAATGAGAAATGGACACCATGCAAAACTGATAAGCGGTGGCTTTCTCGACATTTACATCCACAACGAGCAAAATTCCACACCCTGATCCTCAAATGTAGAGAAGGTGACCATCCAGTGTATGATCTCAACCGACAAAGTGTACTCAATATCTTCGGTGATATTGATGAATTATGTAACATCACTACAGATGAGATTAATCAGATTGAATCTTTAACTGATGCCTCACTTTCTATAGTTAGACTCTGGATTCCTTCAGGTGCGGTTTTTCAATCAATTTTGGCGCAACAAAATAGTCCTATTTAATATGGGGTTTTTGTTGGCCGACGTTCCAGAAACTGCCTGTTCGACACCTAGAGTACCAGCAACAATGCCTAAAATATACTAAGGTACCCGTTGTGATTCTAGAGAACCCTGGTCACCCGAAAATTCTCGGCATTAACCATAACAACTGGATAAGGTAAGCAAAATGTATGTTGTTAGTTGGAACTCAAAGGGTCACAAGCACTTAACTTCTTCCTTCAGAGAGATGCCTGTTCTTTACCATATCATAGCGTTACAGAAGATATGGCTCACTAAAACCCCTTTATGGGACAACTATGAGTTGGCATTGATTCCAGCAGTGCCGACAGGAGGTAGACCATCATCAGGCCTTCTTGTGGCCGTTAATATCAAAGAAGACTTTTCAAATGTTCCATGGGCCTCTGTCGGAGCGCACATTCAGCTAGTCAGAATCTCCAATCAAGAGACAGTCTTTGCTCTAGTTAACATATATCGCAACCCTATTAGCATATCTGATGAAACATTTTTTGCCGATCTCCATGACATGTTTCATCTTATCTCACTGGATAAACTGGTCACACATACCATCGTATTGGGTGATCTGAATTTAAATTGTTGGAAGGCTGGACCACAAAGCCAAGGGGTCTGCAAATGGTCGCTGATCATGCACAAACGTGATTATCACACGCTGAATGGATTAGTACAAGGTGATGTCCCGCCACATTACACCTGGCATCGGGGATAATTGAGTAGCATTATTGACTACATATATGTTGACACCAAACTATTTCAACACACTGAGCCATTCAGTATCATAGATCACCCAAAAAGTGACAACTGCATGTTGATCCTTCAGCTTAAGCTCAATTTAACATCGACATGCAGAGATGCTTACTACCATGGCAATTTGGGAGTTAATAACTCTCGCACACGCCTGAGATGGACTGTGAGTACCTTGAACCAGTTTGAGCATTTGATTGTGGACAAGTCAAATACCTCTTGCGGTAATGAATATACAAAGCAAAAACAAAGAGGTGATGGCTGGAAGGTTTAGACTGAATCTTAACCACTGGCATTGCTCGGGGCAACCCTCCAGACCATCGTTCTTCGCCTGCCAAGCCATTACAGAAGGGGAAAGACCATATGCAAATCAGGCTTGCCCCACCCCAAAAGGGGCAATCCAGCCCAAACTGCTAGGTCACATCCCTTTTGCACGAGACCACAAGCATCCCCAAACATGTTTCACCCTTGTTGGGGCTCATCAGTGAGGAGTAGCTTGGGTCTCTAGGCCCAGCAGGCACGGGACCCATGTCTGGGCATACCCGTCCTACTCGAGGTGACAAAGCAAAAACAAAGAGGTGATGGCTTGAAGGTTTAGACTGAATCTTAACCACTGGCATTTTGCTCGGGGCAACCCTCCAGACCATCGTTCTTCGCCTGCCAAGCCATTACAGAAGGGGAAAAACCATATGCAAATCAGGCTTGGCCCCACCCCAAAAGGGGCAAGTACACGTGAGTCTGCTCACACCTCCAGAGAACCGGAATGTATCACCAGTGTGCCCTCTGTGTCTTGTGTGCCAATGGCCTCCTCATCTGGATATGCCCTCCCAATGCTCAAGTCCTTTGCATTACCAACTCCACGACCCAATAAACCCTACCCCATTGACAACGCTGCTCAAACCTTATTAATGGTACAACCTGCGCTATCTGCAATTAATACTGCCATTTATAGCCTGTGTAAACTTTTTGAATCATTGGATACTAAAGTGGCTCGACAATCCCTTCAATTCAAAGACTTAATGAAATGGCTCCCGACGCAACAGCTCTCCAAGGCGGCTGTGGATAAAGAAAATTCTGAAGAGTCAGTTGTTATGATATCTAGCCACTTAGGTGCTTGCAATGATAATTCATCTCTTGCACAATTACCACCACCACCCGTAAAACAGGTAACTCCTGCTGTTCTGGTACCTTGCCCACTTCTGCCAATCTTGGGCATTATAGGACCTGAATCTATTCTGATAGAACCCACCTCTCTTCCATTGATGAAAAACAAGACGAGTGAACCTGCACCTAGTCGCACCGAAAAATTGTCCAATCCTCAAAGTGTATTGACTGATAATCAGGGTCAGAGTCATGTACAACAATTGAAAGCTAAGAATCCCAAAGGGAAGAACAACAGCAAGAAAACTCTGATTCCTATAAAAAAGACAAAAAACATGATTGGAACCAAGAACCCAAAAAGTACCTTGTCCACCTTCTTTAAAGCTCTTGGTAAAATGGCCATCACATCAGATATTCACCGTACTGGGGATATAGGGTCTACCACGAATGTGCAACCCACAACAGCAGGAGTTTCCAACCAATCCACAATGCACATTTCTACTACTAGTGCCAAAGTTATACCCATTGTACCTCTTTCACCACTTTCACAACTGGTTAAAGCTCTATGTGATCCTCAGAAAATTCCTACACTATCTTTAGCACCAGATAGGTCTAGTAGGAGCATTGCTAGTCAGAACCTTGTAAGCCCAGGGCTCCTGCAACCACTGGCACCAACACAAGCGCCCATGGCATCTGCAATCCAAGCCAAATCAGTTTCCTTTGCGCCCATGTCACGCGAGACACATTCTCTGAATGCAGCCACTCCACAGATCTTAACAGATGAACTAAAAAAAGAGTAGATGAATACCTCTCTGCTAATCTGGCGAAAGTATTTTCTCAAACACAATGTGAGCCCATATGCCCCACGGAAGCGGTAAGGAGTGCCAACCATAAATCCAACCGCTCATTACAGCAGCTTCAAATGATTCCTTGAAATCCAGGCAGGGCTAGTCTTCCTACTTTCCAAGTGCATCCACTAATGAGAAATGGACACCATGCAAAACTGATAAGCGGTGGCTTTCTCGACATTTACATCCACAACGAGCAAAATTCCACACCCTGATCCTCAAATGTAGAGAAGGTAACCATCCAGTGTATGATCTCAACCGACAAAGTGTACTGAATATCTTCAGTGATATTGATGAATTATGTAACATCACTACAGATGACATTAATCAGATTGAATCTCTAACTGACGCTTCACTTTCTATAGTTAGACTCTAGATTCCTTCAGGTGCGGTTTTTCAATCAATTTTGGTGCAACAAAATGGTCCTATTTAATATGGGGTTTTTGTTGGCCGACGTTCCAGAAACTGCCTGTTCGACACCTAGAATACCAGCAACAATGCCTAAAATATACCAAGGTGCCCGTTGTGATTCTAGAGAACCCTGGTCACCCAAAAATTCTCGGCATTAACCATAACAACGGGATAATGTAAGAAAAATATATGTTGTTAGTTGGAACTCAAAGGGTCACAAGCACTTAACTTCTTCCTTCAGAGAAATGCCTGTTCTTTACCATATCATAGCTTTACAGAAGATATGGCTCACTAAAACCCATTTATGGGACAACTATGAGTTTGCATTGATTCCAGCAGTGCCGACAGGAGGTAGAGCATCATCAGGCCTTCTTGTGGCCGTTAATATCAAAGAAGACTTTTCAATTGTTCCATGGGCCTCTGTCAGAGCGCACATTCAGCTAGTCAGAATCTCCAATCAAGAGACAGTCTTTGCTCTGGTTAACATATATCGCAACCCTATTAGCATATCTGATAAAACATTATTTGCCGGTCTCCATGACATGTTTCATCTTATCTCACTGGATAAACTGGTCACACATACCATCGTATTGGGTGATCTAAATTTAAATTGTTGGAAGGCTGGACCACAAAGCCAAGGGGTCTGCAAATGGTCGCTGATCATGCACAAACGTGATTATCACACGGTGAATGGATCAGTACAAGGTGATGTCCCACCACATTACACCTGGCATCGGGGATAATTGAGTAGCATTATTGACTACATATATGTTGACACCAAACTATTTCAACACACTGAGCCATTCAGTATCATAGATCACCCAAAAAGTGACAACTGCATGTTGATCCTTCAGCTTAAGCTCAATTTAACATCGATATGCAGAGATGCTTACTACCATGGCAATCTGGGAGTTAATAACTCTCGCACACGCCTGAGATGGACTGTGAGTACCTTGAACCAGTTTGAGCATTTGATTGTGGACAAGTCAAATACCTCTTGCGGTAATGAATATACAAAGCAAAAACAAAGAGGTGATGGCTGGAAGGTTTAGACTGAATCTTAACCACTGCCATTGCTCGGGACAACCCTCCAGACCATCGATCTTCGCCTGCCAAGCCATTACAGAAGGGGAAAGACCATATGCAAATCAGGCTTGGCCCCACCCCAAAAGGGGCAGTCCAGCCCGAACTGCTAGGTCACATCCCTTTTGCACGAGACCACAAGCATCCCCAAACATGTTTCGCCCTTGTTGGGGCTCATCAGTGAGGAGTAGCTTGGGTCTCTAGGCCCAGCAGGCACGGGACCCACGTCTTGGCATACCCGTCCTACTCGGGGTGACAAAGCAAAAACAAAGAGGTGATGGCTGGAAGGTTTAGACTGAATCTTAACCACTGGCATTGCTCGGGGCAACCCTCCAGACCATCGTTCTTCGCCTGCCAAGCCATTACAGAAGGGGAAAGACCATATGCAAATCAGGCTTGGCCCCACCCCAAAAGGAGCAGTCCAGCCCGAACTGCTAGGTCACATCCCTTTTGCACGAGACCACAAGCATCCCCAAACATGTTTCGCCCTTGTTGGGGCTCATCAGTGAGGAGTAGCTTGGGTCTCTAGGCCCAGCAGGCACGTTACCCACGTCTGGGCATACGTGTCCTACTCGGGGTGACAAAGCAAAAACAAAGAGGTGATGGCTGGAAGGTTTAGACTGAATCTTAACCACTGGCATTGCTCGGGGCAACCCTCCAGACCATTGTTCTTCGCCTGCCAAGCGATTACAGAAGGGGAAAGACCATATGGAAATCAGGCTTGGCCCCACCCCAAAAGGGGCAGTCCAGCCCGAACTGCTAGGTCACATCCCTTTTGCACGAGACCACAAGCATCCCCAAACATGTTTTGCCCTTGTTGGGGCTCATCAGTGAGGAGTAGCTTCGGTCTCTAGGCCCAGCAGGCACGGGACCCACGTCTGGGCATACCCATCCTACTCGGGGTGACAAAGCAAAAACAAAGAGGTGATGGCCGGAAGGTTTAGACTGAATCTTAACAACTGGCATTGCTCGGGGCAACCCTCCAGACCATTGTTCTTCGCCTGCCAAGCCCTTACAGAAGGGGAAAGACCATATGCAAATCAGGCTTGGCCCCACCCCAAAAGGGGCAGTCCAGCCCGAACTGCTAGGTCACATCCCTTTTGCACGAGACCACAAGCATCCCCAAACATGTTTCACACTTGTTGGGGCTCATCAGTGAGGAGTAGCTTGGGTCTCTAGGCCCAGCAGGCACGGGACCCACGTCTGGGCATACCCGTCCTACTCGGGGTGACAAAGCAAAAACAAAGAGGTGATGGCTTGAAGGTTTAGACTGAATCTTAACCACTGGCATTGCTCGGGGCAACCCTCCAGACCATCGTTCTTCGCCTGCCAAGCCATTACAGAAGGGGAAAGACCATATGCAAATCAGGCTTGGCCCCACCCCAAAAGGGCAAGGCCAGCCCGACCTGCTAGGTCACATCCGTTTTGCACGAGACCACAAGCATCCCGAAACATGATTCGCCCTTGTTGGGGCTCATCAGTGAGGAGTAGCTTGGGTCTCTAGACCCAGCAGGCAAGGGGCGCACGTCTGGGCATACCCGTCCTACTCGGGGTGACAAAGCAAAAACAAACATCTACCACCAAGCAGATGCACAACTTAATGGAGTAGCTGAGCAAATGTGGGTTAAGCATTTTTCAACCCTGTATGCTGATCCCCAATATGCCAATTCCAACTATCAGCCGGTCTCAACATCGACCTGGCAATTGGAAGCCTCAGTTGAAGCAATCTATGACATCATCAGCCAAGTTCTTCAAGAGCGGAAGGTCCAGATGGACTATCAAACCACATGTTCCAAACCCACCCTGATAGATGGGCTCACATTCTCTTCATAATTTTTCAGGGCATCTTAGGCACTCGTCTTATCCCACCTTCATGGAAGACCTCCATAATAATTCCAATATTTAAAAAAGGTGATCGGTTTGTTCCAGCGAATTATCGTCCCATTGCGCTATTACATGCATGAGGAAAAATCTTTACCAAACTGGACAGGAATCCAAAACCATTGTGATTCTAATCAAACAGGCTTCATGGCCTGTATGGGCACCAACATTAACCTTCTGACTTTGAATTCAATAAAGGCTCAATGCCATGAGAACAAGCAGCAGGTTTGTTTTGCGTTCATTGATTTAAACACAGCCTTTGATTCAGTGAGTCGCCTTTTATTAATGGAAAAGCTTGTGAGAGATAATTGCCCATCAACACTATTTGATATAATCCACTCATTACATTATGACACATCTGTTCGAATTCGTATTTCGCTGGATGGCCTCTTGTCAGAAAAAATTCCCACACACCGAGGCCTGAAGCAGGGATGCGCATTAGCTTCGGCTGTGTTCAACTATTACATACACAATGTTAAATTTCTATTTTGTAGGGTCATTTCCGACTCTCCTAAATTGAACAACCAGCAAGCACAATCGCTCATGTATACTGATGATTTGGTCCTCATTTCCAGGACCCAGGTAGGGTTACAATGCCTACTCAATACGTTTCAAGAATATGTACATCTCAACGAATTACTCATTAACCCCACCAAAACCCAGATTGTGCAATATTCTCCTAAACGTTCTGGGCCCTTGTCATTTGTCTGGACTATTGGACTTACTCCAATTGGGGTGGTTCCAAATTACTGTTACCTGGGAATAATTTTTGAAGGACAGTGGAGAGCCCATGGCCAGCTCGAGAGGATAGAGTCCAAGCTACTCTCATCCATTTCACAGACCCGCATCATCATGCATAAAGATGGTTAAAAAAATTCGATTCTACCTGCATGGCACTTTTGGACCAAAAAAAGCATCCTATATTACTATATGGCCTTGAAACCTTCCCCACAGATTCTCCATTTAAATCTATTCAGTGGGAAGTGAAATTTTGGCGTACAATACCTCATTTTCCCCAATGTACCCCAATACTGTGGATGAGATATGAGCTTGGACTACTCTCTCTCGAAGCACACTACAGCTGGCGCCTGTGCTCTCTCTTTAGGAAATGTCTGCTGTCCACCAATGAAAACACTCTGCTCAAAACTCTCTTGCAGTATCTTTTTTCAGCAAACCAATCTAGACACATTACCAACTGGTTAGATAAAGTGTATTTGATACTGGCTAAAGCAGAAATCACCATCGATCTGTTGTTGACTAACCCTCATAGAGCTAAATCAAAAATGTATCAAACTGACTGGATTAACACCTGTGAGTTATGTTTAACGTATCACGAAGGTGACACTGTATGTTTAACTCCGAAAAAATTAAGTATTATGCCGCTGTGTCTGATTCGCTCGCCCTCTCCAAAATATCGACATGGAATAGTTCGCCTTCGTTATAACTTGTGGGCAACACTGGATATAAAGGCAAAACGTGGCGTGGTGAGTCCTGAACAAAATGTATGCCGTTTCTGTAAAGATGCCACTATGTGTGAGACACTTGTCCATCTGTTTACGGAGTGCACGCTGTTAAGATTTAAAAGACAAACTGCCTTTACAAGACACTGTCAATATCTGGGAAATATATCACAGTTAGAATGTTGGGCAGTCCTGTTGGGGTCCAATAATAAGGCAATTCATATAGCAACTGTTAATTTCCTCAGCAGCCTAAATTTAGAGGAAGAAAAAACTTAACATCATAGTGCAGCTTGTGCAACCCTGTATGCTGTCAATGAGGGGAAGACACATCATTGACCAACTTTCCCCATTAGGTTGTAACTTGTTGGTACTATATTCTACATGGGCTCACGAAGATAATGCTTCATTGTGCCTTGTAAATTGGGTGGTTTTGAGATGTGGATGTATTTGCTTTTTTTTATAACACTGATGTCGGGAAATATGTGCTGATTCTAATGAATTGTAAGTCAATGTGAATCTTATTTTAGAATGTTAATTAAGTAGGTAATTATGTAATTAATTTTAATGAAATGTAGTTCTGTTCTTCTGAAAAGAAAAACAATTGACGTATGTTATGTTTTGTATTGTTTCTTTTGAAAGGTTGATTAAATTCAACCACATCAAATAAAAAATAAAAAATAATAATTGCCACTGTTCTGGTGTTCTGGAAGGATAAAGGCAAAGCTTGCGAAGGCCTGTTTCCTTGTTTGTTCTTTGCACACCATTTTCATTTCATGTCTCATTATGGCTTTGCTCATGGAGGGGTGTGACTCATCCGAGCTACAGAGACTTGGAGCTGGGTAGGCAGGTGTGAGAGTGGGGATCGCCTTATAAGTTACATAGGCAGTCTTAAAGAGTATTCTGGCTGGGGTGGGAAGGCAGGGCATCTCCTTTAGGATGGCATAAATGTGGTCAAATGTGTTGTGAACCATGTTGCAGCGTTTTCGGAAGCCCTAAGTGGGGTCAAGTGCATCATCGGAATGCTGGTGAGGAGAGAGTGACCCCATTGATCTGAGAAATTACGAGTTATTCTGAAGTCCTCGGGTGGAGGAAGGGTTTTATCATTCAGAGGAGGGTTAGCTGGTACCAGGGGCTCAGGCCTTCTTGTTGAAATTTTCTCCGTAGGTGTGAGTGCTGCTTATGGGGACCCCAATGGATTTGGCTGTTATGCAGTATTATGTTATGTTATTGATGCTTTTACATAGTGCAGATTCTTGCATGTTCATTTTCTGTTTGATCTTTAAGTGCTTTCAGGTGGGTGCAGTAGTTAGAGAGGTGGCAAGAAGAGAACAAGTGTGCGTCTCTAAAATATTAGTGCAAGGCAGATCAGAGAAACCTTTCTATATTATTATTATTATTGTATATATTGAGCGTGGACCTAGCTTCGAGAAGCAATGGAGCGCTTTACAGAGGTACACAATGGTACAGATGAATAACAGAGCGCTTTTCAAAAGTAACAATATACAGCAGGGGTAGGATACAGATAGGCATAGATATGGGGTACCGCGGCACAGGATGTCAGGGAGGAGAGGGGCGGAGGACGTCTGGTGAGTCAGGTGGTGCAGGGGGCGGCGTGATGGCCTAGGTGGTGAGGAGGAGAGACTCCTTGAAGAGGTCGGTCTTGATTTCTTTTCTGAATTGTAAGGGTGTGGGGGGGAGGTGAGTCTGATGCTGACGGGGAGGAGATTCCACAGTCTTGGGACATAGGCAGAGAAGGCTTGTTTTCTGGTCCTTTCCGTTTTGCAGCAGCGGATTTCAGGTCTGCATGTGTCCTGGATTTTGGTGGTGCGCTGTCCTGCGGAGATGCTGAGTTTCTCTGCGAGGTAGCTGGGTGACATGAGGGCAACGGCCTTATAGATGATGCCGCAAGACTTGAAGGTGATTAGTCTGTGCAGTGGGAGCCAGTGAAGATCAATGAGGGCCAGGGTGATGTGGTCACTTCTGCATAGACCCTTGATGAGGCATGTAGCCATGTGTAGGACACTTCTCAGGGGCACAAGGGAGGACAATGGGTGGCCTTCGAGGTGGGCATTGCCACCATCCAGGTGGGATAGGACAAGTACTTGAATGGATGATCTAAAGCTGTCCAGGGGAAGGAAGGGCTTGACTTTCCGCAGGAGGGAGAGCTGATACCAAGCTGTCTTGAAGGAGAGATGTTTGTCGATGTGGAACCTGAGGGACTTGGTGCAGAAAGTGAGCTAGGGTATGAAGCCCTCAAGGTTCATGGTTGATAGGCAGGTCTGTATGTCTGAGTGTTCAGTGTTGTTGGTGAGAATTAGGCATTCGGTCTTGGAGAGGTTGGGCTTCAACTATGCACTGTACTTCCAAGACTAGATCAGTGAGAGGCAGGTTTTGAGCATATGGATATCCTTGATGGAGTCGATCTTGAGGTATAGCTGTGTATCGTCAGTGCATTGGTGGATGTGTATGTTGTGTGTGTCTTGGCGGGCTTCCAGCGGCTCCACATATAGATTGAAGATCACTGGGGAGAGGATGGAACCATGCAGGACTCCACAGGTGACGGGTAGAACTTGCAATCTAGAGGAGTCCATCTGAACAAGCTGCTGGTGGTTGGCGAGATAGGACTTGAACCACCGTAGGACAAGGTTGCTGATCCCCATGCGCCGATGGTGGGTATCAGTGAGCCTTGTGAGAAACCTCAAGGTGTCTCCCTAGCTAGTCCCTGGGGATATGTCATCCAGGTGGCCAGGACATGGCCATCGCTATTGGATCCATTTCCTGGGGGTGTACCTGTGGGGGAGGATCACCTGGATGGGGGGGTCCTTGGGTAGTGGGACACTTTTTATTGTGCATATTTAAAGCGCTCACACAGCCCGCGGGCATCGAGGCGCTGTTACAGGAATTGTTTGATTTTCAGTTGCGTAATTGTTTTTTTTTGTCTTAGTTGCGTATTTATAACGCACTTAAATACCCAGAGGTTTCTAAGCGCGAACCCGGGGATCGAACCTGTGTTGCTTTGTGTCGTCTTGCTTCCAAAGCAAGCACGTTGCCGCTGAGCTATCCTCTCGGGACACTGATGGGTGAGACGCAGTATCCCCCTTTTTTCAACACCTTTTCACCAACCTACCACATAGGATGTTCCAAAATACGGCCCCCCCCTTTCCCACATAAACACTTTCGCACAACACAAAAGACAACAGACTAACACCAGAGCTGTTGACCTGATATGTCCCAATACAAGGGTCAGGCAAAGTCAGCTAATTGACCAGAATCACACACACCGGACAGCCCTTTCCCTTTCCCATAGTGATAAAAGTTGGAGCACAAGAGCACTATACCAGTAAGGCAGACCGCACAACGAGGGAGTTAACTCAGCACGGCAGTTCAAAAGGAGGAGAAAGGTGGCACATACCGAGGGGGTGACAAGGAGAGAAGCGGCCTTGCCCTCTCTTACCCAAGGCCGTGAATCCTCCACAGAAGGAATCATAAGACCACAAACAATAGCCAGCATGCATTGCAGCAGATGTCTACAGTACACAAGACCCTCCTCCGCTGATGACCAAGCCGGGTAGAGTTACTGTCTCTGTGGTACCAACCTTGACTTGAAGACAAAAGAAAGCTAAGTGGTACATCACAGCTATTGAGTCGAGGGAGAGTCGATAAGAAACGGAACTGTGTTGAACGAAAAGTAGCCAACAGCTGATTTAAACTTTAAAAAGGTTTAAAGAAACTATTGATAAAAGATAGGGAAAACAAGCAACAGCGGAGTACAGCAGCACATGGGTGCTCAGGCAGGAAACTCTGGGCAATTACCCAATGTAAGAAACTACCGTAATCAGAAGCCCTTGGGAAGAGGCGAAAAGAGGTCAAAGTGGTCATACAGGGGTCTTGTAAAATCCTCTGTACCGTCGAAAGTCTTTGACCGACAGATGATTACGAATCTAAGGGATATTAATCCTGCTTGGTGAAACGAGCACATGAACAGTGTGTTGTAAGCAGGCCCCCAGATAAGGTGCGTACTAGGCCTTTTTACGCATAAAATTCTTGTAAATACGACGGCTTTATTATTTTCCTGTGTATATTTACACACACACACACGTTTAGAGCAGAGGGCAGTTCAAAGGTCAGGTTACTTGACAGAAATCAGAACGCTTCTTTTGATTTTTATCTACATGCATGCAATTGCATTCCATGGAGAAAAGCCTATGAAACAGAATGGATTTCTCTGAAGCCTTTCAAAAAATGAAACTGCACTCTGTGATAAAAGGGATGGTTTTCTTTCCATTCAGTTTATGCTGTGTTGATGATGCTCATGGAGCAAACCGAAGCACTGTGCTTATTTATTTTCCTAGCATTTTAGGATTGTATAATTAATAAGATGGAAAACTAAGTTGCAATTAAGAATTCATCTTTTGTAATAAATTATGCTTTTTTCCAGTGAAAGCAAACCAATATTGCACAATTGTGCTGTCGGCGGAGGCAGATCATTTTTACACTGATAATTTGATTTAGACTCTAATTATAAAAACAGTGTGTAAAATGATGAGCATGCATGGTCTAGTTTACATCCATTCAACCTTGCAACCAATGGGGTACATCACTATGAATGGTCAGTGTCCGTGGCAGCAGATTCTTTGCTCAAGGGTGAGTGATTGTCATTACACCAATCACAGGTGTTCTAGCCTCTTACATCTTCAAGACTACAATTAAAATATCCGAAACCTGACTCTCTAGGAAGTGCAAGCGCTATTCAACAACAAACAATTGAAAGTTACATTTGTAAATGAAATAGGAACTCAGCAAAACCTGTCCCCATGATAATCCAGATAGGTATTTAACTATATGTAGTGCTTCATACATAGTTCGTCCAACATCTAGGCACTGTGATTACTATACCTCAGCCGATATTCAGTTGTCTGACCTCAGAAGGATCTTAGCCAATAAGATAGCTCAGCTGGTTAAGCGCTGTTTCTGCGAACTGTGCGTGATCTGTAGGTTGCAGGTTTGAATCCCGGAAAGGCCAACTCAGACTTTCATCCTTTCGAGGTCCATAAAGGAGTACCGACTTCGGTTTGGTGATCAATATGTTCTATGTACAGTGGTTTGCCAAAAGCACTATATAAATAACCATTTGACCATTTGAGATTAGATATAGAATTTAGCATGGAGTCCTTGCCTCTTTGCACTGCTGTAGCATAACATTGGCATACCATTAGGTAGTACTAGCTCCAGGAAATGAGGACTTTCATTAAACATCAAAAGAAAATTCTGTTATCGAACCTCAAAACACACAATAAAATTCATGATTGCTTTACTATGTAATTGGCTAGGTTTTTGTGTTTTCAACTTTTAAATATATACAGGAGAGATCAAATGGCCAGACCACAGAGAAATAATGAAAGGTGTATTCTGTCACAATGTAGAAAGCTGCTGCATATTAATTATTTCCATACAGTTTTTGCACACGTCAGCTGGATGTTTCATACATTTTACTCTCTTGCAAAGGAGAAAAGTAATTTTTACTCTCTTGAAATCACATTTACTCTTAAAGTTTAATAATAGGGAGTAAAATACTCCCACCTCATAATCTTATCTGGAGCACTGGTTGCAAGAGTTGGCCAGACTGAACCTTGCAGAGGGAAGAGGACAAAAAGGGGCGAAGCCTGAAGAATTGTTTGAAAAGACATTAAGACTTGTGAAAGTAAGAAAAGCCACAGTGAACCCAACAGAGGGAGGCTGACGTCTGAAAGGGGTCCGAGTCCGAAAGAGGGAGATCCAGGGTTGGAAAGTTATCACCCAAAGCTCATTGGAAAAGCAACTGTTTTGTTGATTTATTGAATACAATTTGGAAGAGTCTACGCCGGTTGAGGGGTACCCAGGAGTGAAGCCATTACCCATGCGTGAAGCAGAACTTTGTGTTTGTTTGTTGGATACATCAGGCCTCGACGGCAAGAGTCCTTTTATTGAAAAGAGACCTAACCATCGAGGAACCTGATAGCTGGTATGGAACTGTAGGCTCGTGCAGGAAAGCTCGAGCGTGTGCTGTGCTCAGGAGATCCACTTTGCCCAGTGCTCAAAATGTGGTGAAGGGAGACCCCTGCCAATCCCACCCTGACTTATTATTTGTGAACACTTCTTTCTTTATTGAAAACCCTATCCCACACTCTTTCTGTAATTAGTTGTAAGGATTTGGCAATAGTTTTTTTTTAGTATAGGCCTTTTACTTTGACAAGACGCTACAAGGACTGCCTTATTTTTCATTTCATGGTCGAAGCTTGCTCCCATCTTAGATTTAGGTTTATGTTAGGCGTTTTCCACCCTGCATTTACAGCTTAATAAACACCATTGAACTGTGATCATTTGTGTCTGTCGTTACTGTTGCCACCATCAGTTCCTTACAGCGGCCAAGAGGTTGAGTAGAACCAGGAGGCAGGTGTGGCCATCGACAAGGATGTTGAGGGCATCGTCAACCACCTCTATGGTTACCGTCTCTGTGCTGCATCTGGGTCTGAACCCGGATTGGTAGGTTTGGAAGAGATTGTTGGTGTTGATGTGTTGCTGCAGTTGTGCCGCTCCCGCTTTCTCAATGATCTTACCTAGGAAGGGAAGATGGGTGATGGGACTATAGTTACCTAGATTGACAGGATCCAGAGTGGGTTTGTCCTGTATTTAGAGGTGATGGGAAGGTGTCTTGAGTCAAGGAGCTGTTGATGAGCTCCAGGTAGGGAAGGAGAGCTTCTGCGGCGAGGGTCTTAAGGATGGTTTCCCGGGAGGATGTTGTCTGTATATGAAGTGGCTTTGAGGGTGGCCAGGGTTTCTAAAAGGTCCTCTTGCTTGAATGTAGACCAGCGTGTGGAGATTTTGCAGGGAGGGATGTGAGGTGGATATGGGAATGCAGAGCTGGTGTCTATGTGCTGATGAATCTTGCTGTTTTTGTAGATGAAGAAAGTGTTGATGTTGGTGGATTTTTCAATGGAGTGTGGTATGGTAGAGTCAGGTAACAGGTTGACGCATTATTTGGCCACTTTGAAGAGGGCTCTGCTTTTATTGTTGGCTTCTGCTATGGTGTTCTGACACTACGAGGCCTTGGATGTGTTGATTAGTTGTCGGCAGGTTGCTCAGAGTTACTTGAGGAGTGCCAGGTCGGATGCATTGCTGGAGCAGCGCCAGATTTTCTCTTGTTTCCTAATGACTCTTTTGCTGAGGTTGATTTCTTGCGTGTACCAGGGTGCTGATGGATTTGGTTTGTAGGTGTGTTGTTTCTGAGGCATGTGTCAGTCAATGTAGGCTGAAAGGGTGGTGATCAGCGGTTCCAGTAGAAAGTCACAGTTTGGTTGGGTGTGTTCAGTCCATGTGAGGTGAAAGTTGATGAGGCCTTCTGTGAGGGCTTCCACTGGGAAGTTGTTGAAGGACCTGAAGGTTTATCTGATGGGGTTCTGCTGGGAGTACTTGACTGGTGCGGTGTGCAGGATGTTGAAATGCACAGCCAGTCAAGCGGGAGAGGAGACATGTAGTGGAGGGAAGGCAGTGCAGTGATGATTAGGCCGAGGATGTTACCTTTCTCATGCTTTGGGTCTTTCATGTGCTGCGTGAGGCTGAGGGTGTCGAGAAGGCAGAGGGGAGCTTCATTCTTCAGTTTGGTTGCCTTGTTGTCTGGGAGGTTGAAGTCTCCTAGAAAGATGTTGTTAGTGTGTGTGAGGGACATGTGGTGGCCAGGTCAGTGAAGTCTCCAATGAAGGCAGCGTTTGGTTTGGGTGGACTGTAGATGAGATGGAAGGTGACTGGGCCCGTTGGGGAGAGCAGGAAGTGGCAGGAGTGGACTTCGAAGGAGCCAATAATGTAGACATCAAGTCTGGTGCAGGGCCACATGGTCCTGTGGATGTCTGCGAGGCCTCTGCCTATCTTGTTCTGCCGGTCTTTGTGTTGGATGCTGTAGCCGTCGGGGACAAGGAGATCTAGAATGTGGGTGGAGGTGGGTGTCAGCCGGGTCTCCTTGATGAAGATGGCATCAAGGTTGTGTGTAGTGATGAGGCCGATGATTTCTGCTGCATGTGTAATAGCTGAACGGACGTTGGTGAACCTCATCTTCTCTGTTGTGGATGGTGAGGGGATGCGGCTGAGGTTGAGGCTGATGTGGGTGAGGTTTCTGCATTGTGGAGTCCCTGCCTTAGAGGAGGGACGATGCCATTGGTGTTGCCTGGTGATAGTGAGGATGGCATGTGGGGATGTAGGGAGAAAACACATGTCAGCACGTTCTTACCTGTTGTCTGAGCAGGGGTTCAGGCCCTCTGACCTACCCGGTCCGAACGGGAATTGCCCTTCTCTTCATATGCCCTTTACTTCTGATGCCCGGGCGAGAGACGCCCTTGATCTAAGAGTTAAGAGCAGAAAGGAAGAGGCAGGGCTAAGGAAGTGGGTGGGGTCTAGGCCACATGACCTAAATTCCCTTGCACTAGCTAAGCAACTGCAAAGGAAAAGAGTCTGGGGGCCTGCTTAAGTAGGTAAAAAGGGCAGCAAAACAGGTAGGCACTAACAGTATAGCAGTGATTGATGGGTGTGCCCGGCTTAGGCATGAGACCTAGATGCTGTGGGCAAGCATCTATGAATCAATAAAAGTGTGATGCAGTGTGTGTTTCTTCATATCATACAATGCCTGCTGGCGTCTACCAGGTCTGTGTGTGCATATTGTATGGGTGGGGATTGACAAGTTGATAAAGTGTGGAGAACAGGTTACGGAGAGGCTATCCAGTGTGTGTGAGTGAATACTTGCTATTGGTCAAGATTGGAGTAGTGTGAAGTGGGATATAGTTGTTAGAGACAAAGGATCTCTTATGGGTGGTAGTGTAGAGGAGAAGTTGGTATCAGATGGGTAGAAAGTTGAACATTCGATGTAGTATGGGTTGTTAGGTGCTTTAGGACTGAACGAGGAGGCTTTTAAGAGGGTAGTTTCAGACATTGGGCCTCATTACGACACTGGCACGGCTGCCGCTGGAGTCGTTGTTTTTTCTGGCACCCTGGAATGGGCAATTACCAGGGTATTACAACCTTGGTGGACCAGGCCTGATCTGGCGGGCACACAGGCACCTGCGGGCACAACTCGTAGTCTGCCGGTCCGGGAACTACGGTACCGGCAAGCTTGCTGATACCGTAGTTCCCGGACCAGCAGACTCGTAATGAGACCCACTGTGTCCTTTGGTGATTTGCAAAACTAAAACTAAGCCTGCCTAGGCTGCTGGCTCTCTGGTTGTGCAGTTGAATCTACAGGCTGGTGTGTGTGTGTCCCTAGGTATGGTTGTCAGATAATCTGTCCTCGATTTGATTTGGTGCCCACAATCAGGTATTAGTTGCATTTTCAGTCAGTGGCAAATTTCTGTGGGGGCTCGGTCTCTGTATCACTTAGTTGGATCGTTGGTTTTACTTGGGAGCTTGGCGAGCGCCAAGGCTTAAGCACTTTCCAGGACACCTGGTGATTCTGTAGAGTGTGTAGTCTTTATTGGCATTAAGGTCTATATTCTGGTCGCCAGTACTGGGTATGTGGTGACTCTGACGTTTCTTTTTCAGGTGTGGCATTCAAAGCAGGTGATGTTTGAAATGTACTTTCTTTTACAGTTTGTAAAGCAAGTTTTTCCTTTATATTAGTTTTAGCTCCCTGCTCTGTAAGACCGGTTTGGCGATGCAATGCACCTTGAAATGTGTTGTGTGCTTGTCTGGAAGCCAGCTTAGAGATCGCAGTGCTAGCATAATGTGTTCCCTCTGTCTAACCACAGCAGTAGCCTGGTAGCCGTGTTTTTTATTCTCTGTAGTATTTCCAGGTGTTCTGGCATCCTTACATATTCTATTAGTGCAGTCCAGTCTAGACAGTACCAGGGAGATGGATGCAAGTATTCCCTCAGGATAAGTAAGGAAATTAATTATTCATCTAGTCAGTGTCATGTCTGGCCAGTGACTTGATTTATGGCCGCAGCATAAAACACCTCTTCATAAAGATTATGAGGCTGTAATGGCGTCAAAGAACCATAGACAGACATGCCATGCCTGTGTGTGCCACTTGAAATTGGATCTGGCATGAGAGTTGCACCTCCTCATATGAGAATGTGCCATCATTTGATGGTGCCATCTGAGCAAAGGAGTTTGCATATGGAAATACAAGGCTATGTCTTAATCGACAAGTCTTCATTTGGATGTATTAGGAGGTGCCAAGTCATATATTGATGTAGATGGTTTTATGAGGCACACCTGCCATACAATGGCAGTACCAGGGCATGTGGGGTTAAATGAGGCCTAGGAAGGGAGTACCTGGGCACTTCTGCATATGATGACTTTACGTGGCAAATGATACTATAAGGGCAGTACATGGTCACTTCAGACTACACCTGACATAGAATGGCAGCACCCGGACATCTGCGGCTGTACCTAGGATGCAATTGGCTACATCCTGGCATGTAAGTCCCCACCTGGCCTACAATGGCTGTAGTTATGTGCATAAGGTCTTATCTAGATTAAGATTTTAGTAACTGGGTATAGGAGTCTGGACTTGTATTATACTGCAGATGTGAGAACCCAGAAGGCTTGCGCCTGCTATGCAAACAGCAGCACTTCGAGAAATAAGTTTTGCTCTCCAGAGCATTGTGCATATCTCCTACATCAGCTTTAATGGTGGAACAAAAACCCTTAGCACGTGTCACCCAAACCTGGGCGTCATCAGAATACTATTGTTAGTGGCGGAAAACATATTAATTTCTTCGTCCTTTTTCTCTTATCATGATCCCATCAGCATCTCATACCAACACCAGTGAAATAAGAGTGCCATCTTTGAAAGCATAAATCTACAAAACATATCAGGTCGTTTAAATAAACAAAATCTCCCGCGAGGATTACAACTGGGAAAGTGTGCATAATGAAATCTGGCCTTGCTGTGTAAATTGGGAATAATTCAATATGGCTGGAAAGCAGTGTCAAAGTCTCCACCAAATAGACATGTTGGATCCTTTCTGTGGTTCATATGCTCTGTGGCCTTACTGTTCTAAATGAGCATATATTAATGTGTTCTTACTGTCCTAACTGGTCATTCTAGAATCAGCAATTGCAGCGCTACAGAAGTATGCTGCAACCTGACCAGACATTGATTTGTTGATTATTTTTGCAGCTGACAGCTCCGTATCCTGGGCGCCATGTCGCAGAGGGAGCATGGAGCTGAATCCTCTTGCCCCCCACCCCCCATTCATTTTTTACTTGATATAGAAATTATTCTTTTGCTGTTTTCTTGACAATTCATATTTGTGTCAAGTTTTTGTAGGCGCAAGTGTACAATTTGGAACCTGGAGAGCTGGATTTGGCCAATACCAGAACTGCGTGCCCCTGTTCATATAACTGTCTCTCTCTGTGCCTAAGACCACTTAAGTGTCAACATTGGGAAGTGGATAAAAAAGTAACCACCTGAAGAAGTGCTACATAAACAAATAAAATAAATATTGGCAAAGCCAATATTTTTTGCTTCCCTATAAGCATGGTCTGTGAGGATTGAAAGTGCATGGCAAGATGCGCAGTGAAAAAAGGCATGTAAAGTGAGTGTAATGGGGGTGAATAGCCAGAGAAAAAGTGGAGCTTCCATGGCGCTATCTACTGATGTATGAAGAGGGAGTAGGAGGGTGGTGCAGTGCACAGGGATAGAAAAAGTAACTACATAAAATGTCTTCATTGCAGTTCATAAATGTACAATCAGGACACACTATGTTTAAGTAAAAAACCTGAGACCCCAAATTGCAGTTTGACAACAGTGAACCAGGCTTCTCTGTGCTGCTTGTGCAGTTCAAAGCAGCTCGAATGTGGTGGTTTTGTTGTTATAATTATAATTCATTATAATTGTTCTTTTAAAACATGCTTAATGCCAGAGATTGGTTTCTAACGACGGGATTGGGATTCAAACATGTGTTGCTCTGTGTTGTCTTGCTTCCAAGACAAATGCGATTACCCTGACATATCCCCCCTGTTGTAGATGGGGAGCGGTATAAAGCAGGGGTCGAACAGGAGCTAATTGTGGTTTGAAGGCGATGCTAGAAAGGGCAAATCATGAGGGCCACCAGGATCTATTCGACACTTGGTTCGACTGTGAAGATGATGGTGACTGTATGCACTGTTCTACATGATCGGTTCAATGAATCGCTCAAGGGGCTGCGGATCATGAGGGCCATCAGAATGGATTCGACAGTCGATTTTACAGCAGAGTTGCTGGAGACTAGATGTGCAGGTTGGTTTGAGAGGTTCGATGCAGGGTCCAATGTTCAGGCTTGATGACCTACTAGGGTCAGTTTGGCGATGAAGAATGCCAGTGTAGACACTTGCTGGAGGAGCGGCTGTATGCAGGCGGCAGATGCAACAAAGAGCTTAGAGTTCAAGCCGAGGCAACAAAGCGCTCAGCTAGTGTGCTGCTTTAGCAAATAAGTTCAAATGTGAAGTTTGAATTTGAAGAGCTTAGTGAGTGTCAAAAGAGCTCCAGGGGTCCTGCTGGCTTAGTGCAGTCCAATGAGCTCAAATTATTCCTCAGGTGCTGTGAGTCCCTCTCAGGGTTTCCTGGAACAAGTGTAGTCATTGTTCTCAGGCTCCCAAAGCAAGGAAGGCTGGAACACACTTTCAGAGGTCCTTTACCACAATGAGATCCTGGGCAGCATTGTGACTGGAAGAGATGCAGGTCTTCTTCCAGCAGTAGGTTCACTCACAATATGCCCTGGGAATGCATAGGGAACATAGCTCGCCTCTGCCTTCGACACTCAGTCTTCAGCTCAATGGTGGAGGGCTTTGGCAAGTCAACACTCACAACCGATATCCAAAGAAATTCTTCCTTAGGCGTGTTTTCCGAATTTAATCTAAGAAAGGTGAGATACCCCCTCGTTTAAAGGCATACATCTACAGGTTATTGGACAAAAGTAATCCTGCCTTAAGGGCCCAATCCCTGTCCTTGGAGAAGTGGATTTTGCCCTCTGGCATCAGATCCAAAGTGCTTTGTGCTACAGGAAGTGGAGAGTACAAGAAGGAAAGATAGAGGCAGAGAGAAATAAGATGGTTGAACATTACTCCAGCTGTAGGGAGATCCCTCTGTCTACACTAACCCCAACCCCTTCCCATCTCAATACAATCAACTGCCCTTTTGATATGCAGCACCCTGGTGTGTGGCTATTCCATTTTTGAATGGGTGTACCCTTGGATTGCTGTTCTCAGGACAGCCTTCTGTGGAGTGGCTGCCTCTCTGGGGATGGTGTTACCTGCCCTTAAAAAGGAACAAAGAAAGGAAACCTCCTCCCCCCATGCCAAATTGACATCTGCCTTGCAGGAGTACAAGGATGAGCAGAAGCTAAACTGCCTACTCAGCCCTCACACCTCTACAAACCAAGAGCCAACACAATCATAAAAGTAAAACCATCACAGTCAAGAGATATACCTCCTTCACCTTTTGTGCTAAGATGGACCGAGGGAAGGCTATACTCTTAAGAGGGATGTGAATGTGGTTCAGTAGCAACCCAAAATAAAGGAATGTCCACGGTTTTATAAAAAATATATACACTTTAATTAAACACACCATGTACAATAATAACTAACTAGAAAAACATTACAGGAAATCCACCCCTGAGAAAAGAACACAGAATAAGCAAAGATAGTAGATACAGCACTCTGGGTAATCAATCAGGGGTGAAAGGCAAGCAAAAGCAACAATGTTCTTGAAAAAGGATATGTACTTGTGAGTAAAAAGGGGTCAAAAGGGCCTAACCAGTTTCTTGGGCCCAGAAATGGACCAATGGGGCAGGTAGCAATCAATTATACCTTCTTTGCAATTCTTGGTGGTTCAACAGCGCCCAACCAGACCATTTGGAGCTGTGTGAAGATCGGTAGAGAGCAAAAGGCAGCAACGGAGGGTCCTTTGGGTTCAAATGTGGTGAACAGTTCTTGGAACACACTCCAAACAGTTCCATGACAAAAAACACTAGGGTCCCAGCTGTCTTGGCTCTCAGGGTGCTGTGAGTCCCAACCCTGATGCTCAGGTACAAGATTCATTATTTTTCTGTGCTCCCAAACATGGGGCAGTCTGGCACAAAACTGCCTGGGCCCTCCAACACTGTGAGGTCCTGGATCCGCCTGTGGCTGGCAGTGAGGCAGGTCCTGTTCAAGCAGCAGATCATCCCCAATGGTCCCTGGGGATGGTTAGGGGACAGAGCTTGCCTCTGTCTTTGTAACACCTGCCTTCACCTCACGACTACAGGAATTTAGTAAGGACTGCTCTCTCATCAAGGTCTAACAAAATCTTCTTAAGTGAGGATCCAAAGATGCTTCAAGAGGATTTTCAAGATGATTCAAAGAAGTGGTGGGAGATCTCATCTTTTATATGCAAAAGGTGATTGGGCTAAAGCTAAGCTGCTTTAGGGACCCAATCCTTGCTCTTGAAATGTATGGCCTTTGCCCTTGTGATGTCACACCCAATGTGCTATGCCCCAGAGGAAGTGGCGAGGACAGGAAAGAGAGACTCAAGATGGTAGAACCCCTCCAAAACACCACAGATGTCTCTCTGGCTACCCAAATCCTGTCCGCTTTCCTCCCCAATAGGATCAAAGGTGTTTAGAAATGCAGCCCCATAGTGTGAGGCCTGGCGCTCTGTGAATGGGTGTGCCTCTTGGTTTCTGTTCCCAGGCCAGCTTCCTGTAAAGTGGCTGTACTGGGAGAAAGGGTGTTACCTGACCTTACAAAGGAACAAAGAGAAGCAATCCCAGCAGCTACATTCCTGCCAGTAGGGAATGCACATAACCTTTCCACAACTGAACTGGGACCAGAAGGCTGACACATGTGCCATATCAATTATATGTGGCTGCAATGATCATATGTAGGGCCATTCACCATGCTCAACCCAGCCGTAGCTTTATTTGGTTCCATGTGTTTTAATTGCAGCTATTTTCACTGCAGCTATTTTAACCATGATGTGTTCACCGTTTTTGGTTAATCTTTTTTTTTTATGCGGGTTCTCCATTGCCCCATCTAACCCATCCCCACCACTACACCACCCCCAAATCCCCTAGTCAAATGGAAAAAACGTATATTCTTCTTTGCAGTTATACCTTGCTGACTGTTCTCTTCCTTGGAACTTTAAAGGGAGTGAAGGTAAATTGCTATCATCCTCTGGAGCCTTAAGAGTAGGCCTTGTTTTCTAGTCCTGTATCACGTGTGAGGAGATCATGATTTTGTCAATTTTTTTCCTTCTAGCAAATGTTATTTGATTCCAGTAATACTGGTTGCTATTCCTCTCCTTGGCTTATGGAGACTTGGTTACTCCATTCTGCATGTCCTTTCTGCATCTTTAATTGTACAACACTCGGCACTCGCAATCTTTCACTGCTTTACTTAATCTAAGGGAAATATATCCTGCGTATGTAGCTTATCCTCTTCGACTCATTTCAAGTCTTGCAATTGCTTCTTGCTCTGGCATCCTTGATTCTGAGCCAAGCAAATACCCTTAATTCGTGCACGAATCTGCACTCCAGTGCCTGTCAGCTGCGCTGCACTGGGCATCAGGGCTTCTCATTCCTGAGCTCCGACAGCGGAGCACTCATTTTTTCTTGTTCTGATATGGAACACTGCACACCTCACCTCCCATGGCGCCGGGTCTGAAGAGGGCCCATGCATTTTCGAATGCTCCATCAAGGAGCGTGTTCATGTTTTCACCGCCCGGCACCGGGGACACCAGGGGCCTCAGCTGTGAGCCGCAGGCTTAGGGCTGCACACACACCATCATCTTAACAGTGAGACAGATGCTGTTTCCTCCCTCCACAACGTAGCTCATGCCGCTTAGCTTGCTCTGCCTTGCCCCGGTCCGCAACGCCGAAGCAGGGGCCCATCTTCCTGGCAGCCGACGCCACCTCCACACAGTATGGGGCACAGAGGCCCATCCAACCTTCATTGTTGTGCGGCTGATGCCGAATTCCTCCACAGCACCGTCCCTCTTTTCCTCTTCAGAGGAAGGACAAGAGCACCACATAGACACCTCGCAGGGCCCAGCAAAACGCCAGACAGCCACAGCGGTCACATGGGCTCCTCCTTCAAAAGCGGCCAACGCTGCTTTTACAGCAGGGCACAGGGGCCCGACCTCCTCATCGCCAATTTTATGTCCTGGCCTGCTGGCACGCAGGCCAAGCGGACTAGGGCTGGGAGCACCCAGCCACCATGCTGGGGGCACCCAGCAGACATAACTTGACAGGGGGCATCCTGTCAGCGCATGGGCACACAGACATTACTTGACAGGGACACCCTGCCAGCCCATGGGCACACAGGCTCTTCCATGGCCTGGGGGCACCCCGGCCAACACTACAAACAGCACCAGCGTTGCCCAGCAGGGGCAACAGCGCCTACAAGCAGAGTTGCCCAGCAGGGGCTCTGCTGGGCACACAGGTAGAGTTGCCTGGCAGGGGCTCTACAAACATGGGTGACAGCCATCAAGGACAGTGTTGGCCGGCATGGGTACTGTCCTGATGGAGGGCCCTGCAGGGCAGGCCCTCAGACAGCTACACAGCGCCAGCATGGTGCTGGTAGTAAAGACACAGCAAACCTAAGTCAGTTGGTTCCAAGACTGATGAGTGGGAAGCCACTCGTTACTTTTATTGTTATGTTATGTTATGGCCATTTATAGAGCGAACAATCGTATCTTGGCGCTGGAAAGGTAAAGAGCCACTAAAACAAGAAGAAGAACATAACCAGATTAACTAGCAACAGAAAGAAGAAATCCACAGTGAGGGATCGGGAGGAGAACCCACCACCAACACCTCAGTTTTGTCCCCATTCAATTTCAGCCAGTCATGTCCCATCCACTCACCTACAGCAGTCAGGCACTTATGCAGGCATGTAGATACCTCAGCCTGATCAAGATCAAGACGGATCAGTAACTGGGTATCATCTGCGTACGAATAGGAGCGGATGAGACGAACCAGCAGAAAGATATAGATATTAAAAAGAATGGGGGACAAAGCAGAACCCTGGGGAACACCACAACTAAGACGTGAGGATTTAGAGAGAAATGGAGAAAAAGAAAGAGTTTTGGATCTATCGGCCAGAAAAGAGCCGAACAGGCCAATACCTGGCCCAAGACACCTATCTGGCCCAGGTGGGAGAGCAGGGTAGCATGATCCACGGTGTCAAACACCACTGATAGATCCAAAAGCGGGTGCCAAAACCCCCCTGTAAACCAGCGTGGCTATATCGTCTTGCACGGAGACAAGGACACGTTCAGGGCCCCTGCCAGGATGGAAGCCAGTCAAGCATTCTGGAAAATTTCACAAAAGAAGCTAGTAAAGGGGAAGCCAGTGATTCGAGAAGTTTCATAAGACGAGGAAGAAGAGAAATAATTATTATTTAAAGTCACGTGGCCACTGGTACGAGACATGAGCACGAGCCCTGGGAGATTCCATGCTCCCAGGAGGGGGTGACACACCACACTAAGCAATAAAAGTGTTAGATGTGCCATCCGTTTAAAATATTGATTTGACTTTTGTTTCCTAGCTACTCCTACTATTTAACACTGTAAACAAAGATACTTTAATCGGCAGCCGTTCACATTTCAGACAGTTCAAATGATGAAGTTTGGATGCATTACCTCCTTTATTTTTCCTTTCCCATCCTGTTTTTTTTCTTTTTGAGACTGATCGAAGTGGAAGACTTAAATAATCATCACTGCGCAGGGTGTCAGGCCCCACCCCCATTTTGCCTTTGCTGAACAGGACGTCCTGCGACATTGAGTTTAAAGCCAACCTGTTAAGCACGTGTCTCTTGGTGCCAGCCTCCAGTTGGTAAGTTTGAATTTTGCTGGCTATCTTCCTGGCATTGCAGACTAAAGGCCTAATTCAAGGAAGCATTTTATAATGTCAAAACCCCATTGGAAAACGCTCTGTGAATTAGGCCCCCATCCTTTTATACTTTGCAGTCCATAAAGTACTATTAAGTCAGGTTAATAGCACCTGTTATTAAAACCAAAGGAGTCGTATCGGGGCGCTCTGTAAGCACATACATTATTGTTGCGCTTTATCAAGGATGTAGTGGTGAGGCCCGAGTATCCAACAAAGCTTTGAAGAACCTACCATTATGTCTGTACGAGGAACTAGAAAAGTGCATCTACTAGTTTTCCATGGTCAACTGGTGACATATGCCTTGACATTGCATGATTTATATGAAGTCTTCAGTAAAAAATAACTTGTTTTATACTTAATCCCTCCTTCACATTGTGGTCCGATTCGTCACCAGTAGTTTGCTCGTCATAGTTTCCGGCTGTGGGATTGCACATACATTTCCCCGCATTAAAACATTCAACTGGGTAAGTTTGCCTGCAATAGCATCATTTTGTGTTTTAACATTTCTTTTTTTAATTGTGTTTTTTTAATTGTGCAATTGGTTGTACTAGCAACCTTACACATATACAACATTCAGCAGTATAACGATGTATAGTAAAATATACATCATTAATAAAATCTGTCCATATACAAATTGATTACAAAATCAATAATAAAGCCCATTGTGTTTTATAAAAGGAAGACAGTATAATACAATTGTTTCACCATTTAAGTCGATAATTCCTTCATAATATAACAATCTAATACAGACAATTGTGTTGGACATAACCTCCCCCTCCGAAATGCTAACTCATAAATCCAGCTGCCAGAGATCGTGAAAATAAGGACTCAACAGGCGCGTTCTTTGCCCTTTTAACGCAGAGCATTCCACCAAAATATGCTTCCTTGTTTGGAAAGTCCCCACTTTACATCACACTAGCCAGTGACATTCGTACCCAGGATCGGCCTTTGGCCGAACCAGAAACACAAGAAGCTTGTGTGGGCCAGTTTTTTTGGTCAAAGTTGGCCACTTTTCTGCCCAATGTGGACCAGTTTGATTAATTACTTCACTATGCGGTTAGTAGTTTTGACCAGTGTTGCTGAATAAATAATCCTTAAAAAACACAATTTGCATCAAATTTAATCAAGAAACTCCACTTTAGGTACTTTTCAAACAGTGTCACAAAAGGATTGAATAGCCGTTTGCAACTGTGGGCCACTTTCTCATTGATGCCTGAGACAATTTTATGACCCAATCCGACCCTGTTCGTACCCGCAAATTATCTAGCCTTTGGACTTCCCTGGGTTAACAAAAGGTTTAATCTAAACCTCAAAAATGGGGTTCTCCAAAATAAATTGTGGAATCGTTCAAGATATGCTGGTAGGGATATGCTGGTAGGGACCCAATGGGTTGTCAAGTACAGACATACTCCTGTGCAACCTAAGGACCCTTATTCTTTCAATTGTCCTACTGCAATCATTTGAAAATAGTTTACTTTTTAATTCTTGCAGGATTTATGAGCAAAGTCTCTGCTGACGAATCACAGCTCCTTCAAATAGACTTGGCACAATCCTGTAAGTTATTACATGGTGGGAAGGACTTTGTCTCCATTGTATGTAACAGATCAACCAACAAAGACCCTGGCAGTGGGTCCCCCTGTTTTCGATACAATGACAAGACTCTCCAATTCAAATGACATCACAAAGAAAGCAATCGCAATTCGAATCTTAGTGTGACCATCGGTACACAGCCGGTAAATTTAGTACACCGCTCCATACCTTTGCCTCAATATTTTCGTAATCCAGAGATCTAGAGATGAAAATCGATCTCCATTCCATATAATAAGACTGGAACTGCGTCCGTCACATACAAATCCACCACTGGTCGCACTGAAAAATAATAGCATTTGCTATTAACCCTTTTCATCTGAGCCCTTAACCGCACACTCATAGTTGGCATACAAGTGAGTGTTATTCCTCCCCCACTGCCTAATTTCCAAATGAAAACCCAAATAAGTCAATTTCTGGGAGGGCACTATAATTTAATAATTTACCTACCAATTTCCCAGATCCTACGATGACCAGAGGCCCCAAGCTGCTTCTCTGGATGGAAGAGGGACTCATAATGGCTCAGGACCTGTTCACCCAGGATGCCATCTTCGGCTGCAAAGATGTTGGCAGCCTTCAGCCTCACCACCTTGGGTGTGCTGGATGAAGTGGCCGACATGGTGCAGTTGAGGTTGGTGGGGTTAAAATGGGTCTAGGCTGCACCTGTAAGGAGGAGCTGGAATGGTGCAATGGAAGAGTGTTATTCCAAATGGGGAAGATGAGGTTTTCACAGATTCTGCCAGGGACCACACAGTAGAGCAGGCTGTGAAAGACACTCGGGCACTGCAAGTCAGTGTCAGTGGTCAGCAAACAGTGACAGGATACCAGGCAGAAGGAGTTGCTGCTGAGAGTAGGCAAACAAATGCAGGGTGGGCAAGAAAGGCTGAAGGCAGGAGGACTAGCAAGGCATACAAGTCTCCAGGAGCTCCACGAGGCAGCAGTGCACTGCAAATGCGGAACACTACGAATAGGGGCACATGCGCAGAGTGCATTCATGCCACTTAATCGTAATGGACACAGTTGCGGAGCACTTTGCATTTTGGACACCTAACCACATAATCACTAGAATGTTGCACATTCATATTCATCCACCTATTATGAGTGAGAGGGCTGCTGATAGAGATGGGGGACCAGCGAGGAAGAAGAACCCACCGGCCAAATGTGTGAGGAAGACACCAGTGCCACCATAATGGAAGAAGGCACCAGTACCACAGAGGCCCACCAAAGCTAGAAGGTGAAAACTCACAGAACCTCCCAGTAGCCAGGAAGAGCAACAGGTTTCTGAGATGGGGTCAACCAGAATGGGTTACCTACCACTTATATCCCATTCATTTCTTTGAATTTTTTTTAAGCGAATTATCTTTGTTAATCACTAATTCATTTTGATTGGCGTACTGGGCTATAGTTTTCAATAGCCTTTGCAGGCCTATCTGGGTCCGGTCTAAAGGGATGACGTCATCCACGTAAGTTAAATACAGCATGGGCAATTCTGCAATCCTTGGTGGAACACAAACTGGCCTCTTAAAATAATCCCCGAAATCAGACAGTTAAATGTTGAACAAGCAGGGACCCAAGACGCAACCCTGACAAAGTCCTCTGAATGTCTCAATTTGGTCCATCAAGGCTTGCGGCCCGTTCAACCTCACCCACAAGAAACTACTTTCATGGAGATGGACCACCGTTGACAATAACGCAGGAGAAAACCCCCAGGCCCTCAGCTTTGCCCACAATCGTTTTCTATTATTAGAGTCAAATTCCTGGGAGAAGTCAGCCGCTGTAAATATTGGCACTGTCCATTGCCCCTACGTATTCCTGCATGCATTACGCCACCAGACCATTAACTTATGTTGACAGCCCCCTACGAAACCCTATTTCGTTTTTTGTAACTGGCCAGATTAGTTCGCCTAGGATTCCAGCTCCTCCAACACCAATTTCGTAAAGGTTTTACTGTCACTATGTAAAAGGTAAATAGGTCTGTAGTTCCCGGGTCTGCATCTGTCACTTTTTTTTAAAGATCGTTATTATCACTGAGTAATGCCGCGACTGTGGAATAATCTTCAAATTAACAATGTTTGAAAAGATGATAAAGAGTACCTTGGGCCAGAGCACCATGGTACTCAGTTTGTTAGGGCCCAGAACTCTTGAGTTTGAGGACTTCCTTATTATTCCCTCAATATCCTCTATCGTAAAAATATCTGCCAATTATCACCCAAGTAGGTATAGGGAACAAGGCGAGTTGAATTCTGATACAGTAAGCTAAAATGTCTCTCCCAACCCTCTTCGGACCGAGGGTTAATTTCAAAGTGTTCCTGGGGTTTAGATAAGTTATTAATTAATGGCCAGAAATTCATGGAGTCCCTTTTCACTAATATCTGCAGCATCCATTCTACTTTCTTTCGGTAACCTGAGGAATCTATGAAACTTAGTCCAGTTTTTGTAACCTTGTTTCACATATATTATACTTTCTTTACAATCTGCACTCGGCCGGTCCCTTCTCAATAATGCCTTAATATCTTTCCTCAATTGTGTTTTTCTGTCTTGTTCCACGCTATCAAATTGGTAAACCCTTGCCCCCTCCAATCTACAACCCCCCCGCCCCATAACACTTTGTGATCAAAACTATTAATGAACATTCAGAAACCCTCTGGGGAGATAGTCAAAATTATTTGATTCAAAGTGCAACTAGAAAAGTAATCAGATATCTTCTTATTTTACCTGCCTGCATTCATTATCCTTTTTGTTTGTCTAAACCCCCTGCATCCACCACCAAGTTCAGCTGAAAAGTTCCCTTATTAATAGGTATATTTAATCCAAATGTGGCCCTGAAAATATTATGGTCACTCAGTAGTGTATCCAACACCCTCAACTCCTTGCACTCATGGAATAACATGCCTGATAGAATTAAATAATCAATATATGAGGATTTATTACTGTTCTTCCAGGTTGGATTAGATGGTACGTCACCCTCAATCGCTCCATTCGCCAATTTTAGATTCCAAACACCACAAAGTTCAAGATTTTCCCCTCATTTGAACGCCTCATCACTCCACCTGCAAAATCCTGGGGCCAAGTGTTATGCTCACCTGGTTCCCACAGGGGTGTCGAGCGGAACTGGACAGCCACGGTCTCCACCAACGTGATGCGTAGTGCAGAGATGACTGACTGGACTGGCCCACCTAGCTTCGTCTGCTTGACCCGTAGAAGTAGTCTCCTAAAGGCGGAGAAAGGGAATTAGCCACACGTGGATTTGAGTAATAGCACCTCACTGCGTCCCCATTTATCACCTCTGATATTCCCTTTCACAAAGCTCACCTTATAGTTGTGAATGATGAGCTCTCTAACCTGCGAGGAACGCAGGGGTGCGTTAATGGCCAGTTAGTTCACTGGTTTGAGGATATTGGAAGACCTCCTGGCGAAGGGCCGTAAGTATATAGTTCTTAAGAGTTCAAAAATGTCTGAATAATCACTCTTGTCCAATTCCTTTGTTTATCTTGCAGCTTAGACCCAAAAGAAGATCGTTTTGTGGCAGCTGAAAGCGTTCAGGTAAGAGTCTGTGTTATCGAACACTGTCCGGTAAATGATGCCAAGGTTTAACTCGCTGCTTTGGCGTGCTGGTGAATAATACCTCCGCCGGTAAAATCAGGTAAGTATATGGTGGCAAAGAGATTGTCCTTGTTTGTTCCCTCGGCTCACCTTGTTGTTTTCTTGTCCCCCTTAGGTGCTGGAATGCAACAAACATAATGATGGAGACAGCGCCGGATCGTAGAGATGCTGCGAGGAACGGTAAGTATGGCGCGGCGCTGCTGCTGGCGATGCAACGCGTTTAAAATAAAGTCTGTTTCTGGTTCAAAGGTGCGATGAATCCGGAATCAGGTAAGAAATCCAGTTATGTTTTTTTCTTAACCTTTCTTCTTCTTTCCCTTCTTTCTAGGCGCTCTGGACTCGAGGCGGGCGTGGCAGGAGGCTGGATGCTGACTGCAGGCATGTTGAGCGTTACACTGCAGGATGCAGAATAACGCGAAGCGTGTGCTGCTCTTCGGGCGTGGTTTAAATAGCCCCCAAAGTAGTCCTAGGTAAGTATTCCTCCACAACCACATCCAAGTAACAAAATAGTCCCTAAGATAAAGTAGTCCCTTCCAGGCATCACATGGGCTTGGATCCCTTGCAGCATGGTCTGCATCAGGTAAGTTTTAACATAAGAGCCTGGCGCCTATGGCGCCAGGACTGATGCCCCATATGAGCCTGGCACCATAGGCCATAGGCGTGTACCCAGATAGCCCCTAACAAGGGTTGCTGGGCTTTCTCAAGGTAACATGATGCCTGCTTCCGGGTTGATGGACTTGGTCTGGATGCCCGGGGGTAGGCATCATGACACCAAGCCCATTCACTATTCCCAGAGTGAAGGCAGTTGGCATTCAAATCACCAGATAAAAAAAGTGAGTGCCCTCTTCCTCTCTGGAAAAGACCTCACAAGTTATGTTCACGACAGACATGATATATTCTAAGGTATTATGACCTGGGCTGCGATATAAGTTCACCAGCAGAATTGGCCCCTCCATGACTGACTCCTTCAAATATACCTTAGCAACAGGTAAACCATCCTCCCCATCAGAAATAACTTCATAGCGTGTAAGATTGTGTTTCGTGTTTCAGTAACTAAACCCCCCGATGGACGCCCCCTTCACTCAGGGAGGCCAATTGCTGGATCACCACATGGCCATCCATCATGATCTTCTCTGTCAATGGCACTTCTTGCAATTGGATCATATCATATTCATACAAACTCTGTGATCTAGTTCTGGTACCCCTGAAACTATTACATCCATGGGTATTCCAGTTTACCACTGCAAGCCTGTGGAATGAATACCTTGCCATCAACTAGAGGCCCATACCTAAATCCCCTAATTTCCTAAAAGGACAGGCGAGCAGTTCAGGCAACCATTGCCAATCCATTTGGGATGGAACCTGTTTAGTAATGCCTGGGTTGTAAAATTCCATGGCCCTCCTACACTGCGGGCCTGCTGCACATGTTATTTTAATAGGAGCATGGAGCATACACACTCTCTGACTAAGACCCCTCTTCCAGAGAGCACTGTTCAACATAGTGATCCCCTTTCTCAGAGTAACAAGGCTACAAATCATTCCCATTGACCTTAGCAGATTGATCTCTTGCATAATCAAGTTTACCACATTTGTTGCAAAATATTACTGAACCAAATCTGTCCTGTTATCAAGGGGATATTAGTAAATGCAGATGGGGTATATCATGCAACAGTTTAATAATGTTTGCCCTGTTGAACAGGATATCCTAATTTCCCTTTTCAATACGCTCCAGAATTAATCTTTTCCGATGAAGAGCACTAGAGGAAGTTTTATTCAAAGATCTCGCTGTACCTCCCAATTGCTGATCTGCATTAGGGTTTTGACCATGCTCAGATCTAGCCCAGCTAGCCGAGAATGTACTTGAATCTTCCGCCAATTTATGAGGACCCTTTCCAAATATGACCCCAGACTGAAAGGCTATTTGGCTTAGCTCACTCGCTTTCTTTAATTGAACACCACAGGTTGCCATAGCTAGCAAGGTCCCCTGATCAAGTCTACTCTGGAGGGATTGGTCTTCATTGATTCCAAACCTTGACAAGACTTGAGGTCCCATGATGTTTACCATCAGGGCCGACTGGATTTTAGTTGTCTGACTTTCCTGATCTTTCAAGCCCACCATCCACCAGGATTAGACTGCAGCCCATCACCTGTTCAAGGGTTTGCATCTGGGGAACTGTGAAAGCTGCCCTCCCTGTTCCAATTTAGAACATGCTTAACCGCTTAACTGGCATAGATGTAATTTGTGTGCTTACAGAACATAAAGAACAATCGAAACCGCCAATGCGCCCTGAGTTTATAGGGGGTGGTTAGAAGCCTGCATAGATATAGTATTCTCAGTGTTATACCTAAATATAGAAAAGGGCACTAAAAGCCCTACTTCCGATGTACTGGTGCTATTGTCTCACCAGAGTCGACAATCCTTATTGAGTTGTCGTCCCGGCTTGAGTCCAACTGTTCCACTAGCTCCACGCAGGCTGCTGAGCCATTAGAACCTGTTTCCCCTTTGAAACATTTGCAGCCTCCAAATAATGCATGTTTCTCATAAACATTCTGGAGCCTGCTTTTTGGTGTTTCTTAGATCTTTTGGACACTCTCTTGTTCCTACTCACTTGGAACATTTCAGGTGAGTTGGAAATGTCTGTGATGGCACTGTCTGTGTACTATTAGCGTTCCTTGATAGATTTATTTGCTCAACATTTTTTTCTCACAGCCACCAACTCAGAACTCAGACTGGCTGTTGAAAAGCCAATTGATTCTAAACAGATTTTCACATCACTCAATTGGAGACTGCGAATAGCCGATTCCAACGGAATGGTGTCATGTAGGGTGGCAAACAAACCTAGCACCATGTTTAAAGCTGAAATCTCAGGGATGATAATTTTACCTGATTGTCCATTTCTCTCAAAGTATGATGTAAGTGATGGGGGATGGGTTTTGCCCTGCCCGATGGTCCTCAATAGACTCATGTGACAAACTCAAAAGATGTTCCATCTGCATAGATTGCATGGCATCCGCATCTGTACATGCGTTATCAGCCTCCATATGGGCTGACAAAGCCTCAGGCAGAGATATGTCTCTTATCCCCTCAGTCTCCTGCAGTTCCATGTCCACTAAACTCTGGTCATTAATAAGATCACAATTCGCCAGCACTTCGATCTTCCGACATTCCTGTCTACCAACTCAAATGGGTCAAGCCTAGTGATAGGAGACAGCAAAAAATCAGCCATGAGCATTTGTTTCCATAAGGCCCTTTCATTTTACCTTTGGGCTCTGTTTCTTTCCTTCTTTTAAATCTTAATTCACTTAAAGAAGCTCTGCACAATTATGTCTGCTTATAGGACTAGAAGTAGACAGGACAATCAAAGGCTTGACCGCCCCATGCCCTGAGATTTTAGGGCTACAACCCTGAGTTTGTAATGGAGCTCCCAACTGGACATTTGGCTAAGAACTGTCCCTGTGTGTGGTTCTAGTGGATGTCGCTGCATTAACACTGGGGAAAGTAAACACAGTCTGAATTGGTGCTGCAATCTGTTTTTCCCATCACTGGTTCCTTCCACAAGCATAACCTGGGAGATTACCTTATCTACATGTTCTGCCGTTAAGACACCCTCAGCGAACTGCAACCCCTCGACCTGGGCACCACCCGTCACTGTATTAACAGTGACCGTACCGGCCTCCCCCTCCATTAGTGAACGATGGACTACCTCACTTGATGGACTCAAGGTTCCCAAGGACTCATGAATAATCGCAATCACTTCATGTGAACCTGCACTTTCCATATCAGTTGCTGTATTACTTCTAAGATTGTAAGATTTCATTATGGCAGATCTTACAGAATGAAAAGGCGAGCAAACAATTACTTACTGCAAGGTCAGACATCTGAGTCATTTAATTCCAGTTACAAAGACACCAGCCTCCAGACTCTGACACTGACACTTTGCTAACACTTCGCGTGCCCTTCACGCGGCGGAAGTGTGCTTAAAGTCCTGCTGGGAGGGGTTTGGTCACGATCCTCATTGCAACTGTGAAATTTTAAAGACATAGGGAGTCATTTCTGTTTTGGTGGTATCCTGCTGGTAATTCCGGCAGTATGCCACAGAAACAGTAATACTGTTTCCACCTCTCAGAATGCCGTAATTACAGGCATATTCCAAGTGATGGAAACACTGGTAAATCCCCATTCCATGGAGTCCTATAGGGTTGCATGGAGGGGATTGCCGGAATTACCAGCACCGGAATTACTGGTGCCAGTAATTCCTGTATTTTTTTGCCGGTGGGAGCGAGATTTACCTCCAGCTCTTGGCTGGAGGTAAATCATGCCCCCACCGGCAAACCTGTGTTTTGCCGGTGTGGTAAAAGTGCTGGTGCAGGAATTACCAGCAGCTTTTCCACACTGGCAAAAGTGTAATGACTACCACCACAATGTTGCATACGGTTCACAATCCTCCAAGGCTTCCATCAAAACACAAAGTAGGATCCATGCAGAAACAGTTTACGGTACCTTCCTCACCAACAATTTGCTAACACTTCAAAACAGCATTATGTTTAATTGCAGTTTATGGGCAGGGACGGCACCAGGACCTTTCAACTGTTTTCAGCGGAAAAGGGGCGTCGAGCATCTGGAGGACCCCAGCAACTGCCCCCATGTTGGCAGTCAACAGTTTTATGACACAATACACTCCTTTTGTTTGGAACTGTGCAAATTACAAACTGCATTTGGTGGAGCCCTTCTGGCCATCTCCTCCCTCAGGCCTCTTCCATATAGGAAGTGTTATTATCACCGTGCTGGCTTGGAACTCCTGTTCCTATACATTATCCTCTGGCTAACCAAGAACCATTATTAGCTTTTCAGCAGACGTTTAGTGTTTCAGATCACGGCTGACAGTCTTGTGATAAACTGGGATTATTAAATCCCAGGATGTATATCTTTGTTTCCCATATAATGTATGCACCCCACCGGCACCTCAGTCTGTTATTATCAGCTCTGAGCAAGCTCCCACCAACCCCCTAAACATCATGTTGAAATGGGCCCTCCATGAGCCGTGAGCATCTTCAGCCATGCCGGTGTATGGGTATTGCGCCTAGAAACACTTGTGTGCAGGTGCGTTATAAATTACATATATCATATTATATGCAACTGCTTAGAAGGAACGCTTTACATTGTGGTGTTAGGGACTGTGCCACAAAAGTCTGATTGATGTTCTGATCATTTATTTTATCAGAATTCTATACTACTTAAATAATACTCCCATAATCCCCATCACTGTTTTCTTCCTCAATTCTTGTACCAATTTCATGCTAGTTCGATTAAGCTACTTCTGAGACCCTTATTGTGTTTTTCGCGTGTTAGAGACCCTGGCACGCACTTACCCTTAATTTGTCTGAGTCAAGTTGTTGAAAGACCAATATGAACATGCACATTGTGGGGTGCAAATTCAGCCCCAAATTGACAGAGACTGAGAGGCCACGAAAGGCCCTTTTGTGAGAATGAAGCTGGCTGATGTTGAGACCCATTGGAATATGCAGTCCAGTTCAAAACATTGTTTTCCAACATAATGCCTAGTGAATGAGCAAAAATGGGCCTCTTTCAACTTTACCAAAATGGACAGGCGATCAAGTGAAGGAAAATGTGCCTGAGAAATTAAAACTGCTGGATGTGCCCAGTGCATGGCAAAAGACATGTGTGGCTGAAAATTATCTTTTCATAAAATATGAAAAGCTACAACTTCACTTGAAGAGACAGAAAGCAGCATGTTACATTGACTTTAATGCAGCACAAGACTGTGGTCCGGAAATCTAAAAGGAAGCCAAGCACTTTGCATTAGTCACAAATAAAAACCCTTACTTTTCGTCATGTAAAATGGCATAATTTAAAAGGAGAGGCCTACTTGTTTAAAAGTGAACACTGGTGTCCCATTGACCTATGTGTGAACAATCCAGAAAATGACACTCGTGCCTTTTCAACTGGTATATTAAAGAAAGACTTTACTCACGGAGAGTCGGCCCAAATGCCATACAAAATGTCATGGGTAAAACACATCTTTTCAATTTAAAGTGCTATTCTTTTAGAATTATTTATGTAGCTTGTTTTTTCTCCATTCAACTAGAGCCTGTGTCCCTGGAACTCTGATCCCAAAGACCTTTGGCTGGGGCCCACCCGGAAAACCAGGTCTGTTTCAGTTAAATCCAAAGAAATACAACAGTTTTGGATCAACAGTGTGGCATGGTCAGATAAGCTAGCCAACAGAACTGACCTCTTAGACTGCTATGACCCAATGAAATGCCTCTCAGAGAATGCTAAAGGAACTCCAGAGACTGCTACACAAACAGCCAATGTGGCCTTTGATAAAAATGAAACTGCCTGGGTTTTGAGAAATGGGAAATCACGTTTAGGCCATATTATTAATTTCCCTCTGATTAATATTGGACTCCTTTTTCCTTAATAACAGGAGAACTGTGCATCGCAATCAGATCATCCAGGACTCATATTCAAGACCACAAAATGCCCGCCAGTTCTATGTAAATAAACCATATGCCACAGGGTAATTTAATTTAGAGATGAAAATGGGTTTGTGATACTCCTAATCATCAGAAAAACTCTACAGCTTTGTGAGCTGATAGAAAGTAACATTAATGTGTGTTTTGTGAAGTTTGATGTCAATAAATATTTCAACACATGAGTAAACCATGAAAAAAAATGATAGCTCCTCCCAGGAAGGTCATGCCGTGATAAAATGAGTGTTCCCTGATTCATCATAAATTGTACAATTCAAATATATATATGTTTATGCAATTATAGGTAAGGAGAAGATAGTTGGCATGTAGTGCGATTCTAAGAAATCTTATTTGAAATGTTGCAGTTCTCTCCTCTCCATTATCCAGAATCCAGACCTCCTAAGACTCCTTGTCCTATCGGCTGGCAGTGGGCAGATTGGTGGGAAGGGGGAGGGGAAGGAAGAGAGGTGTCCAATCCGTAGCGTGGGAATATTCATAATATGTAACTGTCAACAGCACTATGTAATATCAGTTTTCAATCTAAAGAGGCACAGAAGGACAAAAAGAAGAGAGCAGACAAATAAGCTAATACTGACAACAACAGAGAGCTGACAAAAAATAGGAAGTCTAACACCCAGTAGAGCAGATAGACAGGAAACCCTGGGACACTTGCTGTGGACTTCTGCCTGGAAGCTGGGAGCCCTATCCGAGAGAGTGACCTGTGGCTGGAGGCACCTTGCTCTGAATAGAGAACAGAGGTGTGAGCTGCCTACCTATTCCCAAAAGAGGGTCTGAAATATGGCTAACTTCCTGAGCTGAGAATAGAGACCTTCTATGTAAGTAGATATATCCCCAAAGCTATCCATTGTGTTGAGAACTTACTGCCTTAATCCTTCTTATTTAATTGTGGGTGAGGTGGTAAAACTGTGTAGACCCTTAGCACATTTAAATAAAGTTAATTCAATTAATTCACATATAGAAAAGATTATGGGATGATTGTTGTTAAAATTCAAAACTAACACATTTCATGCCCAGTAATTGGGTGACCCTATTTTCCTGTAACCCCTGACTTCCTTACAGAAGAGGGGTGGCCTTAATCCCAAAATAAGGATCCCTAAAACTCTGCCTTTCAAGTGAATGTAGTGTGTGCAAAACACATTTTCCCTTTCATACCAAACAAGAATCCCAGGCGCTGCATTTCATTTGATTGTGAGTTGCAAAACAAATGTTCCCACTTATTCCTATTCATTCCAAAATCAGAATTCCAAGCCCTATATTTCATTTGAATGTGTGTTCCCCAAATGATTTTCCCATTGCGTTCATTTCCTAAACCTTGCCTTTCAAATAAAAAGCCCAAACGAAATTCCCATTATATTCCCACTCCCTGAGCTTTGCCTTCAAATCAAAGGGGTCAGATAAAACTGATGCCTGGGGCTGGGGGTTGCTGGCATAAAAGAGCATTGTGATAAAACCAGCAATCATTGGCCCTCATTACGACCCTGGCGGTAAGTGAAAAACGATGCCGGTAAAGGATTACCGGCAACGCTTATCGCTAGGTCCTATTATGATCTGAGGAAGTGCAATTAGCGGCACCGTAGTTGACGGTGTCGCTAACAGCACCAAGGGCACGGGCACGTGACCCCCCATGCCAGAAATAGCGGCATGGCGCAAATTGGGGAACATCACGAGTCGAGCGGACATGCTCTTAACGCCCTTACGAAGGCCGTAAAGTACCTTACCGCCGTGGTGCTAATACCGCCATCGCGGACCACCTGTAAATGGCCATGTGCAGTGTTCCCAGCTGTCACAGGTGCACACAATCAGCACAGGTGGGGGCAATACAGACTGGCCAAGTACAAAAGGAGCACACCCCACCCCTTCCCACACTCCACAATGATTCCAATACGACTAGCAATGTTGGGGCTGGAGGACCTGATTTCAATGGAAGCGCTACAGTAACAACAACTACTACAACAACAGGCTGCACACAGGAGAATCAGGAGGAGAAGGAGGGCAAGGCAGGGCCAGCAAGCCCCACCGGCACAGCCAGTGCTACCACGCAGGCAGCCCCAGATCCCACGCATCAGAGCCAGTCCATTAAACCTCACTGCTGAGCAGATCCACACCCTGTACCGTTTGGACCGGGACACCATCACCACCATCGTGGATATGATACACAACGACATCGTCAGCATGATTGAAACACCCACCGCCATCCCCCTCTACTGAAGGTAGTGTCTGTGCTCCACTTCCTGGCCACAGGCACCTACCAGCACACAGTGGGGCACTTGCATGGCATTTCACAACCATTATTCTCACGTACGCTGAACCAAGTGCTCAATGCCCTCCTCAAGCATACAGACGACTACATTACCTTACCACGGACTGCCCAGGAGATGGCAAACACCAAAGTGGGTTTCCATGCACTGGCCGGCATACCTGGTTGCATTGGTGCCATCGACTGCACCCATGTGGAATTGGTGGTCCCACATGCCATGGAGGTAGCGTACCGCAACCGTAAGCAATACCAATCAATTAACGTACAAATGGTATGTGACTCAAACAGGATCATCACACATTGTTGTGCCCGATACCCCGGATCAACCCATGATTCAATGGTCCTGCAGAACTCCACAATACCACACTACATGGAGCGACATGCAGGGCCGAGATCCTGGCTACTTGGTGAGTCTCATGTCATGGCCATGGAATTGTGAAGTGGATAGGTGATTGACGTACCAATGCATGCTTTACCTGGCTGACAGGGGTGGGGGGGAGGATGCATACTTCATCTGGCTGACAGGGGGGTGGGGAAAGAATGCATATTTCATCTGGCTGACAGGGGGGGAAGGATGCATACTTCATCTGGCTGACAGGGGGTGGGAGAATGCATACTTCATCTGGCTGCGAGTAGCAGAGGTAACGGAGCCAGCTCATACCCTAAAGCAGTCCAGACTTTAGCTGACACCTGACCACATAATGCCAGATGTAGACAGCCCCACCATGTGAATGAAGATGTGTCCCAACCATGACCCAACCAAATGCATGTGCACTGTACAAAATCAGACCACATCCACCTCAAAGAAATGCACCTACATGCAATGACTTCAGCTAATACACGGCACCAAACACCATCAGCTGGAAGGGCAGTCCACCATAACTGCACACAAAGGAGCCACATGTCGGACATGAACATCAAAACAACAATACATGCACACAGAGGCCCAAATGAATTGCATAACAACATTTGAAGTGCTCAGTGAGGTAATCATGAGGCTGACAGCAATGGTGCCATGATGAGAGCATTGATAACACATGGACATCGGCCAGATCACCAAAACAACCGCTATGTACTAACACAGTGAATGGGCACTCATAAGCTACTGGACCCCCCCTGCATACAGTGGTTGAAGGCATGCAAAACAGTCCATAAGAGGAATACGCATATAGCGGTCACATCGTGTGACTCCATTCGTGCATGGAAATGGGGTTCAAAGTAAGAGATGAATGCATGCCATGGTGTCACGTCATGATTTGAAATCTGATGTCATGACTGACACATCCATTGTTGCCCACATACAGGTGATGCAGGCTATCCCTTGAAGAGGTGGCTCCTTACCCCAGTCTGGAACCCACAGAACCGGCATGAGGAGGACTTTAATCGTGCACATACACGAACCCGTCTGGTGATTGAGCAGACATTTGGCCTCTTGAAGGCACGGTTTCGCTGCCTCAGCAGGTCTGGTGGGGCACTCCTGTACCGCCATGAGAAGGTGGCAAAGATCGTCATGGCATGTGTAATGCTACACAATATGTGCATCAGACGGAATGTGCCCCTGCCCCCTGATGCTGAACTGCAACCACCTGACGATGAGGATGAGGAGGGTGGGGATGGGGCAGCACCTCAGGGAGGAAGCGATGCACAGGAGGGACGTGCCATGCGTCATACTCTCATTAACCAATGCTTCTAGCACACATGGACGGTGGGTGTCACATGGAGATGGCACTTGGGGCACTGGGTGTGTCTGGGACATGCACACTATGGACTGTTCACCAATAAAGCACACGTACACAATGAGCAATGTCCACACATGTGATTTGTGCATAACCAAAAAGTGTATTGAAATTGTGATTTGAATGAACACACCCCATCCCCCTCCCCCCTCAAGTCCCCAACACACCCCATCCCCCCTCCACCCTCAACTCCCCAACACACCCCATCCCCCCTCCCCCCTCAACTCCCCAACACACCCCATCCCCCCTCCCCCCTCAACTCCCCAACACACCCCATCCCCCCTCCCCTCTCAAGTCCCCAACACACCCCATCCCCCCTCCACCCTCAACTCCCCAACACACCCCATCCCCCCTCCACCCTCAACTTCCCACAAAGGTGTGTGGATGCATCATGTGGGATTGTCCCACTGGGCGGCCTCTATTGCCCCCCCTCTCCCTGCACCCACAAGGACGCATGTCCCTCAGAACCTGAACAAGGTTTGTGAGCACGTGCCGCACCGCAGCTAATACCGTACATATGTCCTTTGTTGAGGATTCTATTGCCGCCTTCACTGTATCAGCACATTTTTGCATTTTCGGCCCTAGCACTCCCACATTCGGCCACATGCTGGTTCATCAGTGAGGACAGTTGTTGCCGCTGGATTATCTGTTCCATTGATTCCTGGTTTCTCGGGGCCAACGAGGATGCCAGTGGCGTGTCGAATGTGCTGCTCCCCTCCTGCACAATTTCAACTGGGGATGGAGTGGCTGGCCAAGAGTTATCAGTGGATTGACCCTGTATGGCTTCATCATGCAGGCTGCATGGGGAAAGGTAGGGGGAATGAAGGTGGCCAGTGGGGGGGTCCTACAAATACGTCTGCATTCCCTGCTTCTTCGTCCGAGCCACCTGCGGTGGCAGCAGTCTCGCCCATTGTGCTGCTTCCGGCAGAACCAGTGCCTTCGGTGGGCAACACTTGCTCGGTGTCTGATGATGGGGCAACCATGGTGCTTGGCCTGGTGGACATCTGTGTTGTCACCGATGATTTTGGCTTCTGAGGGATTTTGTGTTTTACAGCAGAGGTGGAGGGTTGCTGTGTGGGGACATCGGGCCTGGCTTTCTTTGCAGGTGTGGTGGCAGTGTCTTCCTCGTCACTGTCCGAATGAGAGCCTGTGGTGGAGCAAAGGGGGGAAAGGGTTAGTGATGCCTCTGTGGACTTTGAGCAGGCATTGTGATGGCTGCATTCAATTTGATTTCTACATGTTGCACGTTGGAGGCAGTGACATACTTGTCGGTGGTATAAGCATGGAGGCATGTGTGTGGCTACGGGAAGGGTGTGCATACTGCATGTGTACAAGGTGGAGGTCAGAACTGCCTGTTGGTAGTATTGTGCAGATGTGTTGTGTTAACCCTGTCAGGCTTCATTGCAATTTCCCTTCAAAGGGGACTTCAGTGACTTTGGCATGGCTGGATTTGAGGCACCTACCTGCGTCACATGAGGTCGGGGCTCCTCTCTCCATGTCTCCGACCCCCTCAATGCATTCAGTGCCAATGAGTGCGGCACATGTCTCCTCCAATGGCTGCATTTTTATTGGGGACTGTGCTCCTTCACCAGTTTCAATGGCGAGGTTCCTGTTGGCAGAAAGAATGCTCCTTACACGGAGCCGTAGGTCATCCCACCTCTTCCTGCACTGTCGTGCATTGCGGGGTGTAGTGCCAACTGCACTTACCCTCTGTGCAACCATGGCCCATATGGCCTTCTTACGGGCTATTGCTGGCCTTGTCATCTCTGTGGAGAACACCACATCTGCGTGTTCCTGAAGTATGTCGGCCAACATGTTCAGCTCCTCCTTAGAGAAGCGCTTCTGCCGCAGCCGCTCTCCACTTTTCTTTAACAACTTTTGGCATTGTGGTGAAGGATTGAGGTAGAGGAAGGTTTGCCGAGGTTGTGGGGGTCAGGTGTCCACTGGTTGCGGCGGATGGCAATGGATTGTGTTTTTGAAGATGGCCGCCGTGCTCTTTCCCGTTCCTGTGCGTTGACGCAACTTCCGGATCCGCTTATTTGCGGTCACCGCTAATAGCGGTCCCCGCTATTTGCGGTCCCCGCTAATGGCGGTGATCGTTGATATCGATGGCTGAGGTGGCGGACGCGCTATTTGCATGGCATAAGATGCCGGAAAGTGGCGTTTTTAGTGCTTTACCGCCATGGCAGTTGTTACATTACCGGCATGGCGCAATGCTCATGCCCGAGAGGTCGTAATGTGCCGCTTTTAGAACTATGTGGCCAGCACGGACACGTTGATTGCGCCATGCCGGTAATGTCCGCAAATTACTGCCAGGGTCGTAATGAGGGCCATTGTGTGTTTTAAAGTTTCCTATCTGTTGATGGGCAAAGAAATCCTGTATATGTTTTGACTTAAAATTCAACCTGTATTTGTTGTGGTAACTGTAACTGAAAGTCTATCAAAAAATGCATGTCAGTCAATTGATGGCAGTAATTTGCATTTGTGAATATTATGTTGTTTGATTGTAGAAATGTAAATAAATATACACTATTATTTCTATACAAGGGCCTGGTTCCTCGCTTATTGGTGATACAGAGGGTATCTTCTGAATGGTGTTATACGTTGGCAGCCTAACCAAATTTGAATCTGCTAAGCTCTTTGTTGTGCGACACCTTGATTGAGGCGAACTCCCTGAGTTGAGAGTGACCGTCCAATAAACCGTGACAACATTGAGCTCTTGTTGCCCATTAATTCATTCCAACACCCCGTTTCTCGAGTTTTGTCTCCTTGTACTATGGGCAGAGGTGATATGCTGCCATAACGGAGCGGTTATTTCTTTTAGCAGGGCCATGGAGTCATTAATACCAAATATTTTGCTGACCCCTATTGCTGAAATGAAGTGGATCACAATTCATTATAGCTTATCAAAAAAATGCAAGTTGACATTTTGTTTTCTTTCTCTTTCCCTTTACATTGGCCTTTGTGGGTTTCTTCGTCCAAATGCTGCTTCTGCTTCTGAGATCAGTTGGCCGGCCTTCGCGAGCCCCGCTCGCACACCTGGTGCAGTCTTGCACACACTGGCAACTCTGCTGCCTCTGCAGAGACACGGACAGCATCCTCTCTTCTGACCTGCTTGCCTGTACAAATTCACTGCCAAAAGGGTTACCTTAGCTACTTTCTGTTCAACTGCTGCACCAGTGTTTTCACAAAGTGCACTGGAGTTTTCAACTTTTTCTCCATTCTGACAGGAGATATGATGTTTTGACATAGATCTGAAACTCTTTGCCTTTTCTATTTTCAATTCAGGACAGAGGTGCATTTTGAAAGTCGTCCCCTTCCTTCTTTGAATGCTGCTGCAGCCATTACCTACTCGATTCTGTTTTGCTGCTTGTTTCATTCTGAATATGCTTTTCCACATTTTAAGGTGGAAGCGTCACTGCAGTTGAATCACACTTGAATCACAGCCAGAATCACAACTCCATAAAGCTGAGGTTTAAAATGTGTAACTCTAAAATGACATGTTAACATGACCTTCAATATCTGTATGTACTTTTTTTTTACCTATTTGATACTGTGTTAAAAAAACCTTGACAACAGTGAGTTAGAAAGCAGGTTTTGTAAATGGTGCAAAAGGAAGTGGGACGGTTGTCTCATTTTTTGCTGTTCTTGGCCATTTCTGGACAGTTCTGGCCTACATACACCGATTAATGCTGTCTGTGGTTAAAATAATCTTAATTCTGCCCAAGACTCATTATAAACCAATTAATTTCTGATGCAACTACCACACACACGCTATCACTAAGCAGCCATGTCATAGTCTTTCAACAGCAGAACTAAACACCAGCGTGACCGTACATGGGTAAAGCATCCCCACAACGGTCATAGTGCTTGGACGTGCCTCCTGCTCGCCCCATATATTAGCCATACATGCTTCAAAAACTGGTGACTAATAAAAAGCAGTTTTTAAAAAACATTTCAATACATTTGTACAAGATGTCACCCATGACTAACACTTTCTGGTGGCCAAGTGTTGCATCCACAAACAAACAAAAAGAAACTGCATCTTGTGTAGGAACATTTTAGTTACACTCTACCAAGGTGCTTTTGGGCTGACTGCACAAAATACCCAGACTCGCTGTTAGTGGAAAAGATTGCTTTAATGTGACAGGCCATAGCCTACAAAAACACGCTAACCTGGCTCTCTGGCCTTGCAGACTAACAGATCAATTAACAATCGCCAAAAACAAATAAAGAAATAAAAGAATACAAATTCATCATTTCCTGCCCCTTGCTCCCTCCCCTCGCGCTCAATTCCTCTGAACCTGCATTGACGCTTTCTCCCATTTTCTCCCTGAGGCCACGGCCCTCCTTCTTCAATATACTCCACTATCGCATATCTCCCCAATGTCTGAAGACAGACTGACCTGCCACATCAGCAACAAAGAACATCACATTACAAATATTCCTTTCTCTCTACTGCCCTGACCTGTCACTAAAAGAAACCACCTGCTCCAAGGCATAAAATAAGCGGTGTCGCATAGCAATTTGCTATGCAATTCTGTAGGTTTGCTAATCAAAGGGACACTTGTGTAGCAAAGTTAGCTATTTAAGTTGCCCTCTTCAATAAAAGCACAGCTCACCCTGCATTCCTCCATTACCCTCGGCGCTCGCTTCATCCTCTTTTCTCTGTTCACTTCAAGTGCTAAAGGAGAGAAGGTGCAGCAGTAATCATCTCCTCCACTCTTAAGTGGCAAAGGCATGTGTGGGAGTGCTAGGCAGGAATTTCTTTTTCTTTTTCAATTAATTGCAATCCAGAAGTAATCAGGATCATACTTTTATTAAGCTTTCTATATCCTGTCTCGCAAAAAGATGTGTGTGCCAACTTTATATTTATTTAAGAGATAGTCATGCAATTCCATTCCTAAAATGTAGGTTGTTACATGATGCATAATTACAGTATTAATATAGTAAAACACTGCAACATCTCCATGCTTTAAAGTAATGTTTAGGTTAGTGTATCTAAATTTCATAGTGTCAACTATATTTCATTTTGTTAGGAAAGATGCATCATATTGACGAGTGAACACTTTTGAAAATGTACATGATCACATGATCAAATGCTTTTGATGACAAACCTTTTTATGTAACCTGCAGGTTGCATACATCTTGCAACTGGTGCTGAACCTATGAGCGAACCTATACTCCTTGGCATTCTATATTATCACCCTGTTGCTTTATACCAGGTACCCTGAAAGTGAGATGACCACAAACTACAATATTCCACATAGTTTGCCCAGTTCTCTGATTGCTACACAATCCACTCTACTTAGTCTCTTTCCTGTCTCTTACATAATGAATACACACATGGAAGCAGATGCTTATGCAAAGTAGCGATCAGTAGTTACATCCACTCTGTACATCTACAGATCAACTGCAATACCAAGATAGCCTCCAGAACTCGCTTTGCCTTATGCTTATGATTATATTATATATTACCACCTCTGGGAGACAAGTGGTCAAAATGTTTTCAGAGCCTTTTTTATCATAACTATCCATTCAAGCAGCTAACCTTTTACATTTTACAGACTCATCTATAACTCGCAAAGTCTTTTCGCACACTCGCATAGACCAGTAGATTTTACGAAGGGCAACAAGCATTTACAACGAAGTTTGAAACTTTTATTTAACATTTACTTTGTTTGCAGTAAATATCAAATAAAAGTTTCACTGGGCATGTCTGGCCTCTGCAGTGGGTTTGTAATAACATGCACCATGTTTAAATGTGTTTCCCTCCATTCCTATGGGTCGAGTGCATTTCTCTTAGGTTGAATAGGTAAACTAAGTTACCCGACCTGCAGGTCAAGCTGCAATTTAAAGGATTGGCAAAGCCTAACTCCTCTCACTAATGTCTTATTTCAGCAGTACAGAAAACTGCTGTATTGCTGCTCAATTTATGTCTTGGGTACAAATAACGTCTGGTGACATTAACAATATTAGTGCAATATTGCTAATCAAATGGGTCTGTTTGCTAATCAAAAAACATTTAATTAACAAACTCTGCTAATCAATTTTTGAAAACTAATTTATGCCTTGTGCTCTATAATATTACTCACCTCCCTTTAAAATGTACACCCCTTGCAGGAAAAAGCCCTACCTCAACCAACATTAACAGCTTTAACTGCCAAAAGTTCATGGACCTTCGCCAGCACCTGTATATATAAACAAAGAGGACAAACTATCCCTGCCTGACTCGTTGGCCGTGTGCAGTGCCCAAAACCTCCCTGGGGAGCAATGCATACCGTGTGCTCCCTGTGGCTCCCCTTTGGGCTAACCGCACAAGATACCCAGAATCACCATTAGTGGAAAAGGTCACTTTAATGTGATAGGCCATGGCTTACAAAAACATGCTAACCTGACTAGCTGGCCTTACAGACCAACAAATCAATTAACAATCACCAAAAACAAATACATTAAAAAAAGAATACAAATTCATCATTTCCTGCCCTTTGCTCCCTCCCCTCGCCCTCAATTCCTCTCAACCTGCATTGACGCTTTCTCCCACTTTCTCCCTGAGGCCACGCCCCTCCTTCTTCAATACCTCTTTCCCTCTTTGTTCCCCCAGGGTAGCTTCTTCATGCAAACAGCTCTGCCCACCCTCCTTACTGCGATAATAATCCTTCAGCTTCAACCAACCATCATTTAACCAACCGTGTCCCACACACTAGAAAAACCCTCCCAGGAGGTGTTTTTTCTGCCCCACCCCTTCTATAATCTTCTTATTTAACTCTTGTTTAATTTTTCCTTCCCTTTCCTTCCCTTTCTTTTTAAAAAAAACATTCCCCGCCACCAACCCTGCTTCTAGACATAACATCCCAAACTGAGAGAACCGTTCTTTATTTCCTCTTGTTTCATAATTCACCATCATTCCTTTCCACCAACACTACCCCTTCCGTTTGCTCGCCATGCCAACATCGCTTTTCTCTACTCTTTCGTCCACCGATAGCAACTCTTCATAAACCCGTCATAGCCAGCTAACTCCTTCTGTAACTTTCACAACTAAAGTTTCCTCCAAGTGCCAGGACCACCTTACTTCTCTACATATTTCTAATAGCCCTAATGCCCTTAATCCCTACATTCACTTGGCAAAAACACCATACCCAATTTAACTAAAACCTTTATACACCTATATTAACCGACATCCTACACCGATTGAACAAGTCCCTTGTACTCTACTTGAGAACACAACCTGCGGCCGCATCTGTGAAAGAAAAGACAAATTAAGCACCACACGTAAACCATACTGCCCTCTGTCACTCCTCTATAACCATACCTAACTTTTGTCACCATAAACATCACATTACCTTACGCCCCCAATATTTCTTTGCACTTCAGAAACCTGCTCTTCCTCCTTGTTCACTCAATCACCTTTGGGGCATATCCCCCACTCCTGTAACCTTACCCGTGCTGCTCATCCTCTTACAGCCCAAGTCCTTTCCACCTATCCTGTTGTCCTATCCTCCCACCTGACTAGATAACTAAAACCACTTTTTTTCTTTTCTTTTTTCTTTTGTGTGTGTGTGTCTGCCCTATGTTCTGTTTCATAAAAGGGTTCCCTTGTCCCTCCCTTCCCCACAGCAGCCAGATATCTTCTCTTCCCTTCTGATTTATTTAATTTATTTATTACTTATTTAATATTTTTCATACCAGTTCCCTGTCCCAAACCTCCCGCAATTAAACCATCATAATTCAGCACCCGCACCCTTATTATGCAACGCCCCTTCTGGCCCCTACGCCCTCTTTGTCCGTCTCTCCTCATGCAAACCTCTCTCCCTTGAAACTGCTAAACCCACCCATTTTCACCACAAACCTTTACTTCTACTTTCGATCCATCAACCCATTCACTCCCCACAAACACTTCTTCAAAGCACTGAGTCTCCGTAAACACTCTGGACCCTTTGAAATAATTTCCTATTGCCATCTTTTTTTTCTTTTCTTCAGAGACACACCCTCTTACCCTTATTCCCCAAACCCATCTACTCACCGCTCCCCAATACCACCTGCCCGCCAGACCTCTGCTGCCACCAATACATTCACTCTGAAAAACCTGAGCCCCTGCTGATGCTCCCATTCTTCTCATCATTTCGTTTTATTTATTTATTTATTTATTTACTTCCTACCCACTAAGAGCTCAGGCCCGCGTGGTGTCCATGCATTAAGTATTATTGAGGACATTGCCTGCCTCCTCTGTCCTGTATGCTCTCCAATCAAGAACCCCCAACTACTGCCGCAACTAACCCATTTCTTTACCCACATTCATCACTCAATACAAAATGACTTCCCTCATCCCCCCTGCCCATCCATGTAATACCTTGAAACCCTAGATCAACCTCAACCTCATTTTGATAGGGGCCAGCATATCAAGCAGCATCTCATGTCCATCTACCAACCCATGTACTCCAGACATGGGCACTCCCCTGCACACACCTCGACCATAAAAGTGCTCCCTGCTCCTTACCCAGCACTCCTCCTTATAGCTCCTTATAGCTCCTTATAACTCCTCTGCTGCACCGGGGGCCGTTCCTGCACCCTCCGTCCATCCAGTTTAATTCCCCCACCACGCAGTAACTCCACCCCCTGTGTCTTTGTCAATGTACCCTTATGTTCACTCTTGTAAATAGTTGCTCCCCTGCTCTCTGCTACGCACCTCACATGCTGTCCTCTCCCCTAGCACCAGTTGTCATACCCACATCTTCTGTCCCTGAAGTTCAATTCCCCTTGCGCACTGCACACTGTGACACTGCATTCCTCCTTCTGGGCCAGTGCGCCCCCATGCTCACCCTTGCAAATGTTCCATATCATTGCTGTTCCCCCCTCTGCACCAGGGGCCATCCGTGCACCCCCATTCATGCAATTCCATCACATTGCTGTTCCCCCCACTGCACCAGGAGGTGTCTGTGCACCCCGTCCATGCATTTCCCTCTCATCGCTGTTCCCCCCCACTGCACCAGGGACCAACCGTGCACCCCCGTCCATGAAGTTCAATCCACACACCCTTCTACTTCACGTAGCATCACTGTCCACTTTATCCCCTTGTGTGCCTCTCTGCTTCAGCTCCTTCACCTGAGCACAAATCCTCTGATAGTCCCTTTTTGCACCCCACCATCGTGTTTATTTATTTGTATAAATCCTTGAAACCTTACCCTTCTTTAATCTTTTGGCTTAACACCTAGCAATCATGTGATCGGAGGTTTTTGGCAATTGAAGGGAGGAGTTTGCCTCATTTTCAGATGAAACCGTTTACTTGAAAGAGTGAATGTTCGTTCTCACAAATGGATGTTGTATAGCCTGAGGAAGCCCAAGAAGTGGGCGCAACGCGTGGCATCAATCCACCCAGGAGGGTGTTAGACTTACTTTTCATCTGGTCTGTCGTGTGAGTAAGAGGCTTATGTTTTGCTCTTTTTGCTGTGTTTTCACAAAGTGGTTAAAATAAAGATTTTGAGATTTTAATAAATTTGGTAGCTTGGTCCTGTGTGCTGGTACATCTTTATGCATTTTTGTTTTTTTGTAGTGCTACAACCACAGAGAGAATGTTGTTTGTATATATATATATATATTCAGTGAAAAAACTTTGTTAAAGGGACGTTATGGTTAAGTTGCGGCACTAAAAACCTATGAAATTCAGTGAAAAAACTTTGTTAAAGGGACGTTATGGTTCCAAGTAAAACCGAAAAACCCTTGAAATTCTCCAGTTATGGTAAGCTAAGCAACCATAACTCGCGCCACCACCGTGCACTGCTAAGACTAACACCCACGACATCAAAGATGACATCACAAATGCCATTGATGACATCACTGATGCAACTATGTATATACATATATATATAGTCTTTTTTTTATAATCCCGCCTAGACCCCCTCTCCCCAACCTTACCCTCAATTCCCTAACCTGCGCCTGCAACCGAGTGCCCCCCATGCCGCCACCAGAGCAGCGGTTTCCGGCGAAGGTCCAGGCAACACAGAATGGCGTTAACCGCCAAAAGTTCATGGACCTTAGCCGGCACCTGTACATATACACACAGGGGGCAATCTACCCCCACCCGACCCGCTGGCCGGGTGCAGCGCCCAAAACCTCCTCGGGGGTTAACACATACCGTGTGCTCCCGGGGTCCCCCGCCCCCACGTCCTTCTTCTGTGGAAACTAAAACGGGTCACCAGAAGGCTTACTTGCTTCCTAGTTACTCCATTCCCCCAACCAGGCTCACATTTCTTTACAGAGCCCCCCTCCACTCCACTTGTAACCTATGTCAAACCTTCTTAGACAATTACCCATCCTTTCTCATTTGTCGTACTTTGGGAAAGCTGGTGCTGATGGCATAAGAGGGCAGTACAGACCCCTCTCTCGTCTTTGGGCAACCTCTGAATTCTTGTCTATCCTTTTCCTCTCGAGAGACGAAGGACAAAGGGCGAAATAAGAGGTAGCAGGCGGCAGGGAGGTGTAAGTTGTCAGCATAGTTGAAACCTCACAATGCATGGCTGTTGGGATATTACTTTTATTACTTTATTTATTATTACTTTATTCAAGGTTTAGATTCAGAATGTTATATGTGTTCATACAATCAGTAGTTGGTGCTCTGCTTCATTACCTATCTATGCCATTGTGAGGTATGCATTCCTTTCAGAGTGTTGTGCTTTGAGAGTATTCTGTATTGAGTCAGTTGGTGAAGTTGCTGGAGGCAGTGCCTGCTGTCACAGATAGATACTTAATAAAGTATCAAAGTGTTCATCCTTTGACTGGACATCATTCTTAACATTGGCGACGAGGATGGGATGCTTCTGAACCTTCGGTGCGACGGCCCTGGTGTATGCGTTCATGTTGCTGGTAGATCCCTGAGATCCCTGCGGCCGTGACAGCAGGCAGAAGAAGTGAGAGCCGCGGGCGGACATCAAAGGGAGACCACGACGCAACGTAGTCAGCTGAGGCAAGTCAGGGGTGCGGTGTGGAACCTGTGTAGAAAGGGGTGCCTTCTTCAGTGGAGGGCGCGCGGGCACCGACTGGCCCCCCCCTCCAACGCAGTGGGAAAGCGAGCTGTGGAGCGCGAGCTCGCGAGTGGAGCGCGAGCGCCAGCTCAGTCTGCGCGCACAGTGAGAGAGCGGCTGGGCAGGCGCTGCGGCTCGTGAGCCCGAACAGTGCCGTGTGCAAGCTCTGCCCCCGCACCATTGGCACCGCCCCTTTGGGCTTTGCATTGATATCGCTTCAGGAGCAACTATCTTATCTATTGTATTGTGATGTCAATCTCTGCTGCAACTAGCTTTCAAGGTACTGGTGGCCTCCTGTCTCTACTGTAGAACGTTCTATAGACTTCAAAGCTGGAGATGCACAAAAGTTGGTCTGTATAATTACATTTAGGAACTGCCTCAGAATCAAGTGATCTGCCTGCCTGTAATATATTAAAGGTGACTCTAAAGTGAAGAACTAGGGTGTGCAGTGAAATTAGGGTTACAAAAATGACAGTGGCTGCAAAGTACAACATTGAGATCGTGCTACAATTACGAACCACACATCAAGCTACTTGGGTGTAAAATTGGACTGCGTGCTGTAAAGAAACATCTAATGATAAATCCCCTGCCAATAGGCTCTGTGTCACAATGAATCAAAACATTGTAAAACAAACATTGACAAAGCCAACAGTTTTTTTTCTTTTACGTAGGCATAGCAAAGACATTGTCCAGTCAGTGTTATAATGGTACTATCGGGTCATATGACGGCCAGAGTTGGCAAATGGTGATGGCTCCTCGGTATATTATGACAGTGCCTGGCAAATGCCTATATATTGCCTATTGAGGAGTCAGAAATATTGGCTTTGCCAATGCTTGTTGGTTTAATGTTCCCTCTCCAATTCTCCTCTGTCTATCCCTCTCTCACTTTGCGCTCGCTTCCCTCCACCCCTCCTCCATCTTGCTTTCTTTCTCAGCAGCCATTAAAAACAAAAACATGAATTCCAAGAAATGTTTGCACCCAGGCTTATTTGGTATACTAAATACTCTTTGCAAATGAATGCAACAGCAAGTCATTACCACAAATGAAAACCCCTTTGAAGTCTGTGTCAACACACCAGAATTTCCATTTTAAACTCATTAGGGTATGAACTCAGTGGAAAGAATCGGTGCCATAGCACTTTTCTCTAGCATAAAAATGTCAGAACTTTTACGAGAGAAGAGAAGGCTTTGTGAGATGAAGGCAAGTCTTTGATTTTCAAAGCAGGCGGCTACTACTATGCATACCCTGTTGCCGCCGCACTGATAGAGTCTGTGCAGCAGCCTACCACATGATTCGAATACGGCTTGAAATTAAGCAGTTGGCAACAAAGAAACCAGCATCACACCTGCTTATTAGGACACCTACCTGCGCTCTAGTAAATTTATATTGAAATATCATATATAAATGTTAACTTAGTCCAACAGGTGTTTGCGTTTTTACCAAACTATCCTTCTCAAAACACATTTGTGTTGGTTTACTCTATGTTTAGTGCAAGACAGATACAGTTCTCTTTCAAACACATCCATGTCAGTTTGAGAAACAGACGTGTTGACTATATCCCAGATACTAGAAGCGTTGAGATCATTTCAGCTAATGCTAAATAGGCAAGGCTAAGGCGTATGTAGCTGACAAGTAGCTCTAAGACCAAACACTCATTGGCAAAACCAATACATCTGGCCTTTCACACTTTGGCTTTGCCAATGCTTGTTTTTCAAAATCGACACTGCACTACTCATCATCCATCACTTTAAGGACTCCTTTCAGTTATAGGACTTTTGTGAGGAGATCAGTCCTTACAGTAATCCACTACTGAGAATATGATTTCAATACACCATCCATCTTATTTCTGCCAAGAGCCCCTCTGTTTTAAGTTCATATATTTCCTTCTTGACATTCTACAATAACTTTGGCGACTTATCCTCCCACTTTCCAGAGTGGAGGGAAGAAGAGGACCTATCCCCAGCATGGTCCTGAGCAGAGGGCGGATGGTCAAAAGGGTCCACGGGGGTTTCTTTCATCAATTGTCACAAAGACGTGATTAAACCACAAGATTTGAAATTGACTCATGCAGTCATTGAAATGTGAAGGCTGTCCACATACTACCCTGTCAATTAATAGATATTCAATGTTCTGTGAGAAGAACACAGGAGGGGTCTTTGGAGTTTGCAAATTGGCCTCCCCATAATGCCCTGCTTTATGGGCCAGATTTACAAAAAATGTTTTTAATGGGACTTTCCCATGTTTAAATACATAGGGACTGGCCTGATTGACGAAAATGTATTAACTAGTGATCAGGAAAGCAATTCACTGTATTCAAGCACATTCCCCCCGTTTTCTGCTTGGGTGAGCATTGCGTGAATATAAATGTGTAACAATGGTCTACAGTGATGACTGCTGTCACGAGTAAAAGAAAAACGACCAACTAGAAGCACACATTTACTTGAAATTGTATTTACAGATTGTGCACAATGTGAATAAGCTTCGATTCAGAGTATGTTTGAAACGCTGGCATCCTTTGCTTTGTCTCAATGAATATACACAGATGACTTAAAGGTACACGACAATATTGCTATTTGATTTTAGTTAAGATGGCATGTATCAATAAGACAGTAGCAAATACCCTGGCTTTCACTTGTCAGCCCTGCAGAATGCGTGTGTCTCCTATGCTCCCACTTTGTGGCTATCAATTCTATTACCCATTAGGCAAATGTGTACAGGAACACAAGTTATGTTATGTTATGTTATCTTATGTTTTGTTATGTTATTTGGCATTTATATAGCACCCTATAATCATTGGTATGATCTCAAAGCGCTGGTAGGTTGAACACCCTCGGGTCCGCAGTCCAGGTCAGTAGAGAGATAAAGTGTCCTGTGGTGCATGGGGGCACCAGTTATGTGCAGCTGATGTAATTGCCCGATGGTAGCTGCATACTAGCGTTAGATGTGGTGATAGAGGTATCAGTTGAATGTGTGCAGTCAGGTGGGTTGACACCCGGACTGGGTTCTGGCTGCGTAGGCCTGTAGGACACTTATGTGAGCAGCTAGGCTGCTTTGTCATGGGATATAGCTGCATTTTATTAGAGTGATGAGGTGTTCATGGGGCAATGTTCGTATGTGAACAGCTAGGCCAAATTTATCGAGGGCTATAGCTGTACTCTGGTTGAGTGAAGGTGTATAGTAGAGAGTGAGCGTAGTGATATGACATATGATGGTTCATCCTTGAAGCGCCTGAGACTAGGTGGGTGAACAGGAGGGCAGGGTACACTGCGACACACTGGCACAAAGGGACACACAGCGACAGAGGGCACAGCTTACAGTGACAGGGTGGGGGCGGCAGAGGGATACATAGCGACATCATGGGGGAAAAAAGGCAGGGTACACAGTGACACACGGGCAAAGTGGGGCATACAGCCGCATCACAGGGGCTAGAGGGGAGGGCAATATAGAGGTATACATAGCGACATCACGGTAACAGGAGTTCAGGTGTACACAGCGACACACAGGGCACAACAGCATCACAGGGGCGTTTTAAGGGCTGGAGGGGCATAGCGGTCTCATGGGAATTGGAGGGGTTATGGTCCAAGGAGATCATTATTCAGTCTTCTGGGATATGGTTGACTATAGCCAGATCAATGGGCGTATTCATTGGTGGCATGGTTGGGGGTCCCATTGTCGGTTTAGTCATTGGGTTGTTGGAAGTTCAATCGCATCTTTAAGTTGCGGTTGGTGTTATGGAAAGAGCCACGGTTTTAGTACTTTGCAGAATGTCATATAGTCTTGGGTGTGTATAATGTGTGGTGGAACCGAGTTCCACAGAGTCAGGGCCAAGGCTGAGAAAGCGGATCCTCCGATCCTGACAGAGTGAGTGGTTGGGATCAATAAAAGGAGGGCAGTGCTTGATCTTAGGGTGCAGGGTGGGAGGTAAGGTTTTAACTTATCTTGCAGGTATAATGAGCCAGTCTTGTGCACTACACGGTGAGTGATGCACAGGGTCTTGAAGGTGGCCCTTCATCCGACTGGGAGCCAGTGGAGGGTGCACAGAGCAGGAGGGGTGTGGTCTCCTGGACCCAGGGCGAGGAGCAGTTTATCAGCAGCGTTTTGCACTCTTTGAAGTTTATTAAGGTGGTATGCCGGGACTACTACGTATAGGGAGTTGCCATAGTCCAGTCTCGACATTACAATAGACATGACAGCGGCAAGTCTGCTTGGGTAGGAGAGGTAGGGAAAGATGCATCTGAGGAGTTTGAGATGGTAGTGGCAACATTTAGACACAATGTTGATCTGTCGAGAGAGGGTTAGGCTAGAGTCCATAGTGCAGCCTAGGTTTGTTTACTGTGACGGATGGGAGGGGGGAGTTGGCATAGGGAGGGGGCCAGGGGAGTGGACGAGGTATAAGTGCAGTGTTGCCGCACACCATGATTTCGGTTTTAGTGGGGTTTAAGAGGAGGTGGTTTATTGTCATCCATCGGTCAATATCTAGGAGACAGGCTTCGAGGCTGGGGGTTGGAGTTTGAGTTGTGAATTTTAAGGATGATTTGGGTATCTTCAGCTTAGTTGGAGCACAAGATATTGTGCAAGTGGATGATCCCAGGAAGAGTGGACATATAGAGGTTAAATAGGAGAGCAGATAGACATGCGCCTTGCGGTAATCCAGTGTTAACCGAGCGAGCAGCTGAGACAAAAGGGGAGAGGAGGGTTATTTGTTTCCTGTTATTGAGAAAGGAGGCGATCCATTTGAGAGCTGTGCCATGGATTCCAATGGAGTGGAGACGGTCAAGGAGGATTGAGTGGTTAATCGTGTCAAAGGCTGCAGAGAGGTCGATGAGAATTAGTGCTGCACATCCTTCAGAGTCTGCAGTGATCTTGAGATCGTCCCAGATTGAGGTCAGAGTGGTTTTGGTTCCATGTCGTGGTCTGAAGCCAGATTGTGCGGGGTGGAGGAGGCTGTTGGATTCAACAAAGGCGTTTAGTTGGGAGTATGCTGTATGGTCGATGAGTTTTGCAAGGTATCTGGTGTTCAAGATGGGTCTGTAGTTTTTGGGCTCAAGGGGTCGAGGGAAGGTTTTTTAAGAAGAGGCTTGACATGCGCAATTTTGAAGGCATCAGGGAAGATGCCAGAACTGAGGGAATCATTTAGTATGGTTCTTGCATGTTCTCCTGTGTAGATGGACGAGAATATTTCTTTAAGGACTGAGGCGGGGCAGGGATCAAGGGGGGAGCCAGACAATTTGCTAGCAGACAGTAGGTCAAGAAACTCGTCTCTGGAGATGGGTCTGAATGAGTCGAAGGTGGGTGAATTGGGGTTTGTTGTTGGGGTGGGTGGGGGGGTTGTTGGATTGGTAGGTTGTTGGCGGGGAGAGAAGGGAAGTTCGTTTGTTAAGGGAGGTTGTCCTATCGAGCGGTGGTGTAGAAGTGTAGGGAGAGGGAGTCGCAGAGCGATTGCGATGGGGCAGATTGGGTAGAGGTGCAAGTGGGTTTGATGAATTCAGATATGATTCTATGGAGTTCTTTGCTATGGTTTCCACTAATGAGAATCCTATTGTTGTAATACGTTTTTTGGGCTTTTTGTATTTCAGCTTTGTAATTGCGATCGTGCAAGACGATAGTGGATCTGCTGAGATCGGTTTTTGATGCTCGCCATTTGAGTTCCAGAGATTTATTTTGTTTTTTGCCGTTTCTCACTTCGGGCGTGAACCATTCGGGGAATGGTCCATTGCGTGAGGAAGCGGGGCGTGAGGGGGTGAGAGGAATTAGTGATTCATTGTGCCGAGAGTCGAAGGAGACGATGGTTAAGGATCTGTCTGGAGGGGGCGTTGTAGGGGATCTAAAGAGTAGGGCTTCGGCAGGGTTAGGAAGTGTTTAAAGAGCTGACTTTTTTTGTTCTATGTTATAAATGTGTGTTTAGTAACCATTGCATATGCAGAATGTGCAGTCACAGTTGAGCACCATGACAGATGTGTGAATAGTGACTAGAAGGAGAATTGTTTGTGTGTTGGGAAATGTATTTCCATATACGAAAAGCGAGAGAGAGAGAGAGAGTGTGTGTGTGTGTGTGTGTGTGTGTGTGTGCATGTGTGTGTAGATTTTCAATAGCGGCATCCATTTAGTTTGCCTGCATGCCCAGTACTTATTTCAGACTGTACAGAACCACCTATTAACAGCTTTCAGTGCATTCTCATGGATCCAATGTTTGTTCCCAAAGCATTGCCTATTAGAGCTCTGCAGCAGTTGGCGGCCTTTGCTGCAAAAGCCTGTCAAATGTACAGAAGCACAGAATCATAGTCATATCTTCCATCTGGACAAATGTGACACAAGGGTAGTTTGTATGAAGGTATATTACTTGTGCGAGATTGCAGAGCACCGCATATTAAGCATGTGTGGTGCTCAACTGCTGTAGGCATGTTTGTGTGCCAGATTGCACAGTGCCACAGATTAACAGCCTACCGTACTGAAGCCTCATATATCACATTTTGGTTCCTTACTGCACAACACTGAATATTACAGTCTGTGATAAAGCACACAGATACACCAAATGTTGGTTCCCCATTACACAGTACTGCACAATGCAACAGCACATAGTTTAAAATGGTGGTTGACCAACACACAACAGAATAGCCCCCTTACCATTTAATGTTAAATGTTTAGCCAGGCATCATTGAGCAGCATGCTCCCTTTACAAAATAATATGAAAACAAAAAAATGCAGTACACAGGTGGTACTAATCCACACCGAGCGTTCAACCTACACAGTAGTGCTGGCTACTACAAAGTGGCTGACCCTATGCATTCAATGTTGCTCCTTTTTTGTGGCGGAATGATTGCTTCTCCTCTGTGTTGCAAACCACCCCCCGCACTCCCTTCTGAGCTGTTCTAGCCTGGGGAGAAGGGAGGGTAAAACCGCATTGTTTTTGTGATAAAAAAACAAATGTGTTAGTGTTTGGCTGTGCATCATTGAGCAGCCTGCTTCCATTATCAAATCATCAGTAGAATAAACATGAATGCAGCACATAAGTGGAAACAACATCAATGCACTGCAAAGGCCTATGGGAATTAAAGAAGCACAAAGTCATAGACCTGTGTTTCACATTGATTTGGTAACACAAGGCTAGTGTGGCTGCAGTTACTTTACTTCTGCCAGACCGCTCAGCACCAACTATTAACCGTGTGTGGTGGTGGACTGCTCTAGGAGTGTGTTAATGCCCAATTGCATAGCGCCACCAATCAATAGATTACTGTACTGCAATGCTTAAATCTTGTGATAATGCATTTCTGTATAGCAGATTCTGGTGCCAGGTTCCACAGTATTGCACAATGCCATGATACACAGATTAAAATGGCATACTCACACGCATCAGTATGGCCCACTTGCCAAATATGTGTCAATGTTTGGTAATGCATCATGAAGCAGCCTGCTCTCCTTACAAATGTGAGGCATTTCTATCTGGTAAGGGTTTAGAAGCCAAGGTTTTTCTTTTTATCAAATAATAAAATGATGCAAGTAATTCCCCCTCACAAAGGGTGGTCTGCTAATCAGACTCCCTTTTCAGAGCGTTCTATTCCCAAACTATAGGGTACATCTGTGCACTCCCCATTAGTCTCCCATGATCAGCAGTACCTGCTCTTCAGTGGTACAGAGCATGTTCAAAGGTTGCAGGTGCCATAGTTGACAGCTGCTGTGACAGAAAAGACACTGGAGACAGAGGTTGCATTTAAATCTGCACCTGTGATCCAAATCCAACATGATTATGATAAACTATCGCCTGGTGGCATTTTCCGTGATCCTGACAGGCATCAGAGGGTAAGGATTTGTTCCGAGTATTTTTCAGTTGTGTATAAGGAGGTTCTGGCTTAGTGAGAAAATGGCTGTTGTATTGCCAGGCTTGATGATTTAATTGTCAACCTCTTTCATTTTATTATTTACTATTTATGAGGTTATAGTTTATCATCTTATTATTTAGGGAATGCTACAAATAAAATAATAAGTAATATACTACTCCTTTCAAATAACAACGTTGGAATACAATATTTTTGGTGAAAATGGCATCCTTGACTAGATATCAAAAGGTTTGTAAAATTAAAGAAGAACTGTGTTTAATTGATTGCCCTCTTTCAGGGGTCTGCAAATGTAAAATGTTTGGATGTTTGGTACTACAAGTCGCATCATCCCGAGCCAGCACAGTCAACAATGAAGGAGCCGGAGAGTCGTGACCAAATACATCTAGAAAGCTACAGGTTGCACCCAATATCAGACCATTGTGCATAACTGAAATGTGTGGAAGGATGATAGGCCTTTGTTACATGCTGTGCCTGAACACTCTGTGGCGGAGGCAGCTTTTGGTGCTGGGGTCAAGTGACTCTTGAAGGGGTACATGCATTGAGTGGTTGCTTGTGACTTTTTTCATTAGGGGTGGGGCATGAATATTTTCATTGAATTTGTGCAAGCGACCAAGTGGAGTGAGGGATCTCCAACCAACCCACTTGGATTTATAAAAAAATTGTTAAAAGTTATACAATTTACAATCGGTTGTGGAGCCCACAGGAGCATTTTCCAATGTATTTTGAGTATGCCTTTGCACACAATGGCCCTCATTACGACCCTGGCGGAGAACCATGGTGCAATTTGCACCATGGTCCATGGCGCTAAGCTGCCAACTCCGCCATGGTGGTTGGCGGACTTACCGCCCCATTCCGACCTTGGCGGGGCGGTAAGTCCCCAATCCCCATTTACCCTTCCCCATTCCCATTTTTGCCCCATACGGTATAATGGGAGTGGGGAAGGCGTTAATTACACCACCGTAAATTACGGTGGCGTAATTAACAACAAGTCCCGTAGCGCCATGGATTTTTCCGCCTGCAAAAAGCAGGCGTAAAAATCACCATGGCGCTACGGGAACTCGTACTCTGGCGGAAAGGGGCGCCATTGTTTACGCCGGCGTAAACCCCTTTCCGCCAGGGTCGTAATGAGGGCCAATGTATGGCAGTAATCTGCCAATGTAAGAACACATTGTTGTGCTGACTGTGCCCATATGTGTCAATATCCTCACGTAAACGCTATGGCATTGCTTTTAAGGCCACTAACAACGCCATTCCAAATCAATAAAACATGTCCATTGTGGGGGTGTGTTCCTGACAGTGGCCCTCATTACGACCTTGGCGGAGGACCATGGTGCTATTAGCACCATGGTCCATGGCGCTAAGGTTGCAATTCCGCCATGGTGGTTGGCGGATTTACCGCCCCATTCCGACCTTGGCGGGGCGGTAAGTCCCCAATCCCCATTTACCCTTCCCCATTCCCATTTTTGCCCCATAGGGCATAATGGGAGTGGGGAAGGCGTTAATTACGCCACCGTAAATTACGGTGGCGTGATTAACCACAAGGTCCCTTAGCGCCATGGATTTTAACACCTGCGCAGGTGTTAAAACCTCCATGGCGCTAAGGGACCTCGTAATCAGGCGGTAAGGGTCGGCGCTGTTTGAGGCCCAGTATCTCCACGTAGGAACACTCACGTTGGCATTGCTCTTAATACTACTAATAATGATATGCCACATTAAGAAAAACTGACCATGCCGGCTCTGCCCATGACAGTATCCCCGCGTAAGAAAAACACTCACGTTGACAGATCCTAATGCCAGTAATAATGCATGCCACTTCAAGTAAACATGTCCATCCTTTGACTATGCTCATTAAAGCATGATTCTAATGTAACAACACTCACTGTCACGTTCCCAGAATGCCAGTAAAGAATATCATGTCACTAAAAGTAAACATGTTCATACTTTCTGCACCAATGTAAGTAAGTACGCCAACATAAGAACACTCACGTTGGATTTGCCCAAAATGCCAATACAAAATGCCATGCCACTTTAATAAAACATGTCTCTACTGGCAGAACGAATGTAGGCCATTATGCCCACATACAAACAAACACTCATCAAGTCTGCTTTGCCTAAATTGAAATAAAAACGTAATTCCACTGTAAGTAAACATGTCCATCCTTTGACTATGCTCATTAAACCATGATTCTAATGTAACAGCACTCACTGTCACGTTTCCCAGAATGCCAGTAAAGAATATCATGTCACTAAAAGTAAACATGTTCATACTTTCTGCACCAATGTAAGTAAGTACGCCAACATAAGAACACTCATGTTGGATTTGCCCAAAATGCCAATACAAAATGCCATGCCACTTTAATAAAACATGTCTCTACTGGCAGAACGAATGTAGGCCATTATGCCCACATACAAACACTCATCAAGTCAGCTTTGCCTAAATTGAAATAAAAACGTAATTCCACTGTAAGAAAATATGCCCATACTGGCTGCACCATATACTCCAGTATGGTGAGATAAGAACCCTCATGTTGGCTTTGTCATAATGGCAGTAAAAAATGACATGCCCTGAAAAAAACATGTTCATACTGTTTTCACCATATAGGCCAGTATGGCCATGTATGATAACCCATGTTGGGTTTATCATAATGCCAGAAAGAAAGTATGTCCATACTGGCTGCACCAATGTAAGCCAGTCTGGCCATGTCAGATAACTCTTCCCATAATGACACTAATAATGCCATGCCGACAACACATCAAGAAAACATGTCCATGCTTGTTGGGCAGTATGACCATGTTAAACATCTACTTTATATTTTCCCATAATGCAATACAATTTTTAAAGAAATAGTGTGTCCCACACTCTGCTGTCCCACACTCTGCCGGCCCTGTACTGATCTCTCTGATCATAGGTAACTCAGCAATTACTACTACCCCCAAATTCAAACACATTCATTCTTGCTCGCATTCATTGCTCCCCTAACAGACACATTCATTCACCACCCCATCCCTGACCCCCATGCACAAAGAGATACAGACACACACACAAACCCAAGATTATTATTATTCTTTTGAACGTACCTTTCCTGATCTGTGGGTGGTGCAATTCATTTCTCCTCTGGGCTGGAGGAAGCACGACACACATTTTGTTTAGTGAAACGCTTTCTTATCCCTGGCTCAGGGATCAGAAGAGGCTGCCAAAGAATGCTCGCCTCAACTGCGGTGCGGCTCCTGCAGTCATTGCAATGCAGACAAAATGCACGCATTGCAATGACAATCACTTTTTGTATAAAGCAGGTAACATAGGGGGTAATCTGGAACAGGGGGGAGTGGACCCAGGTGCTGAATGCCTCCTCTGCCCAACCCCCCCAACTCTGCCGCTGTGTCCATTATGACAATACATTTGCAGAGAAATTGAAAAGGGCACAAATAATTGGTGCAGTGTAATACTTGGTGCAGTGTTTCTAAATAGGCTGAAAGAAATAATACAAAACCATTTTTTTATCTCTCTAATGTGTAAGGGAGATGTTGATACGTCAAATGATTTCTGTTACTGACCGAATTTCAGAGTCCTAGCTAGAGGATTAGCAAAATATCTGAGGAAGATTTAAATCACCTTAAGAGATGTACCATACTTAATAATTTGTGTTCCGACATAGTGCTTCATGCTGCAATCCTCGCAATTCTAGCGCAGTCATAACAAGTGTTTTTATTACCACATTTAATGTCACGTAGTTTATTAACTTTGGAAAAATGAACGGCTGTGTTATCCCGGTGGTGGGTTTCAAACTTGCTAAGTGAAGACTAAAGGGTCAGAATATTGATCCATAAACTAAACACAGTATCCGGGAGGTCAATAGATCTGATGACAGACCAAATGCTATTAGGAAAACATCACTAAGAATATTAATGACAGGTCAGCAGCCGAAAGTTAGCTTAAAGGTCCTAGCCCAATGAATTAGGGCTGTATCCAGCCTAGGAGACGGTCAGCGGAGTAATCTTTAGGCCATCAAGCAAGGATGAGATGTTTGTAAGGAATCAGTTTCACTTATAAATCTTGATGAATGAAAAGAAAACAAAAATAAGCACTAGCTAAACCAACAGTTTTGGCTTGTGACCAGGTAGTACATAGGCATGTACCAGGAAGTGGTATCATATGACAAGACACTAACACCATTTTCCAGCTACTGAAATCTTATTACAAAGTATCACTGTAGTGGTAGTGCCTGTCTAATGCCTATCCCACGCCTAGACAAGAGCCAAAACTGTTGTCTTTGCCTATGGCATTTCCTTGACTATTTTTCTGTATGACCCATCTTTCCTTTATTATTCAGGTGATGTACCATGGTCTCAGCCTAGTATGCAGCGCACAGCCAAAATGCTTATTTTATTAGATATATAGATTCAATATTTTCATTGATACACCACTCATATCACACCCCTTTTCAAATACCCAAGGTCACGATGGACCAAGAATCAGGCTGGTTGGTGGTAATATTTATTTATTTATTTATTTATTTAAAATTCAAATTAAACATATACTTTTTAATAGGGAGCAGCAATCACCAATGTGGTGACAATAACAGATAAGAATGTATGTAATGCACTTAAATTAACTCTACAGAAACACAGATGGAAAACACCAGAGAAAAGAACACTTTTGGCTTGTTTGGAAAGATAGCACTTGAGTTAGGATTTCCCCCTGCAATATTCCTCAAACCACAAATAAGCAATTTTAAATAGATATAAGGAAGCAGCAGGTAATCAGGAATACGGAATAATAAACAGAATTTGAATACAACATTCCCTCCCCAAACAAGAGAGAAAAACGGATTTGAAACCCTACTGTTTAAAATGACATTTCGGAGATGGCTGAATAAAACACTGAAAATGGGCAAAAATCCTTAAATCAGTACAAATTTCTATGGGAGCAACATTGAAAAGATACTAACAGTCATGAGCAATAGTTTGAGAAAAAGTCAACAATATGAACTTGAATGGAAGGTTGAAAATAATTTAGAATGAAAATAACACATGTAAAACTTTGCCAAATGGTTGAGTCCCGCCTAAAATTAACCAAACGTTTTTTAATAAAAACGGTTGAAGCACTGATTTTGAGTGCGGTTATTGGGTTGGGATGTAGCTATAGGTCTTAGGTACACTCTGGAATTGAAATGAGGTCTCTAGCTGTTAAACTGAGGGAGATATGCAATGTAGAATGAGAAGTGTTTTTAGAAAAATCGGGTAGTGAAAACAGAAAGGAAACTCAGTTTGGACAGGAAATATATATTTCTAGACTACAGCATGCAGGCTAGAATACCAAAGAGGGACACAGTAAGCTCTGGAGTTGATTCAGGACTTCATCCCCAGATCCCCAGCGCCCGCCCCGGCGGAACCAGACGGAACACTCGCAAAAGGATTGATAGTTTAGGATTTACACAAGATAAAAATGACTAAAGAAGTGGCACTTAGCAAAATAAATCAAGACAGGATTGCAATAAGGATTCTGACAAGGTTGCAAGTTATTAAGGTGAGGGTAGGATGGTTTGGAGATTGGGATAGGACAAGGCAAGGTATGCTATGGTTTTCTATTATTCCTATTAATACTTACAGTCCACTTTAATTTAGGAATTTGGACAGTGAAGGGCTCTGGTCATCACACGGATCGGGTTTAAACCAAGGACAGCTGGGCAAATCTGGCAGAACAGGATCAGCGGGCCGCCCTGGTCACCGGACTGCACTGGACTGGCCCTTCTGGTTACTGGATACTACAGATCAGTGGGATGGCGAGTCTGGCGCATGCATGCATTTAGTAGTAGGAAGCCAGGCTGGATCAGGATGCTTCCTTTGGGTTTTTGTGATTTTTAGAATTTGAGGCCTAGCTGAAAAGGGGTTCAGCAATGCATAGGCCTTGGCTTTGCAATTAAAATCTGGAATTAAGATCAAGCAGGATGATGAAATCAGGAACAGGACACCACGCAGGAATTCGGGAAGAAAGTCAGGAATCAGTGTGTGTCTGTGTTGTCAGGATCCCTTATTTATCATGCCAGATGACATCACTACAGTATATGGCAGGGACAGGCTTACTACCCACACCCATAATGCTAGGATTGGGCAAGAACATAGTTTCTGCCTTTCCCACGGCTGATTGGATCACAGAAACAGGATGACATGTTTATGGGGTTACTTTTACAATGTCTAGAAATCTCCCCTAGCTACTCAAACCAGAATCAAATTTTTCCGACAAAAATACATATTTATGCAGTTATAACCTCTGGGAAAATCAGATACACAGGTTACATGTTTTGTGTGTCATATTTCAATCCAAACCCCAAGTCTGTGGCGCCTGGTTTTGCCTTTCTGCTCCATTTTGGCAATTTTAACCATGAAAGATTTGGCCTAAAATTCCCCACTTTTGTAGACAGATGCGCATTTACCTCTGGGATGTGTGTACAAAATGTTATGTTCGCAATATCAATACTTTCCCCTTAATCGGTTATTTTGTATAACTTTTTTTCCTTATGTAGTAATAAATTCTACCAAAGAGCTACATATTTTTCCTCATTCTTGCTGCAAAGTTAAATGTCTTTAAAAGTTCAGTTACAAAATGACCTTTACAACCAAATGTCACTGGATCAGTTTTTCTTTTTCCTTTCCTCCAACTGCAAGCAGCTGTCAATTCCTTTGAAGCAGGATGAGGGGCCTCTCTCTTGACTGAAGATGTTATTGCCCCTCACACTTGATAGTTGAGAGTCTCAGCCTGCTATTGTCCCAGCCTGGAGCAAAGACGAATGTCTGATGAGCTGGGGAAGTCCCTTTGTCCCGGTGCATTCAAAGTCCTCCAAGGTAGCACATAGCGCTTGCCTGTGCCAGAAGTTTATGAGGTGTCACCCTTTCTAGGGCTAGCAACTGGCAGAGCAAGTTTCTTTATATAGTTTGCCAACTTACATTTTACATCTTGACTTAAACCTAGGGAAGCAAAACAGTTTATAAATGCACTTTTACCAGCAACAAATCCTTTTACATTTCTAAATAAGCAGGCCTTTACACAACAATGTACTTTTAAATAGGCGATTTTCTCTCTTCGGTCAGAAAAAACACATTTTACTATTTCTTTAAATTCGGTTTTCATCTCCAGCAAATACACACTTTCTGCAGATATAGTTCTTTTCTAGAGTGCTGGAGTTGTTTTGCAGCATGGATACATAGATCAGGCATCTATTTAGAGCCTTTTTCTGAACAGCTGATTCTTGATACTCTTGCAAAGAAAATAGACACGTTTCCTGTTTAAAATGAAAACAAAGCCCCTGGTTAATTCTTCACGGATACTTTTGACAGGAGCTGTCTTTCAAATTAGGCCTGGTTCCTCTGAGACACCATGGATGATCCTGGGCATTGCAGGGCCTTTTTAATCACAGTGGTTCATGGTAAATGGATGGATTTAGTGCCAAACAGCACTTTTAAGGTTAAAAAAGTGTCATTTTAAAGAGGCATTTTGGGTTTACAGCAAAGTAATGCTGCCTCTTTGACTTCACTCCATGTTAAATGTTGCAGAGCACACTGGCACATTCCTGCAGTGAGTACTCTGTTCCACCTCACCTGAAATGTGTGTGGCAGGGTGGTGTAGCCATGTTCTGGTTATTGCAAAAACGCAGTTTAGAGATCTGGGCGCGCACAGGAGTCAGCACGGCCATTATGCTGTTTATGGCACCACTGCAGGAAAGTGATGTAGCATAGCATAGCTGAGTGAGTCAAAATATCCCACAACACAAATGCATAAAACTACAGATCGCTCATCTGCTGCATCCACCTGTTAGTGCTGTTAGTTTCATGTAAAGCAAAACTCCGGACCTGACCTAGGATTTGCAGGGCCCTGAGCAGTAAGTGATGTGTGGGCCCCCTTATTTACATAGATAGTGACATGATCACAGAATGAGTCTTTAACTTGAAAAAGTATCATGGGAAGTTACATTGAAAACACGTTGCCATGATTAAGGCAGGAGACGAATAAACTGACGTGCGGTCTATGAATTGTCACTGTTAATATTTACTTAGTCGCAATATCAGGAGTGAGTTTTTTTTATTGAAGTAGCAGACACTGTGAGCTAAATATCTTGTAGAGACTTCTAATTTTGACAGATCAGGCACAGTGAGATAAAATGATTTTCCTGGGAGCACAGACTGTGGTTAGGTGGTGAAGTCGAGATCTGAGACCAGTCCGCAATTCAGGCACTTTAACACATCTCTTCCCAGATGTAATTGGTGGAATTTGCAAAATATCCGCTTGAAACTTCTGTTTGAAAACACCAATTGACTGCATGGCATTGCAGAAATATGGTGATTGTGTTTTGCTTACTGAGGTTTACTGCTGTTTTTGCAGAAGTTTCATGATTGTTTTTATTTTTTATATATATCTGTTCCCATATTGTCCAAACTAGCAAGATGCTTTCATTTCAGAAGCTACAGATGAGTATTATTTTGACTGTCAAAAGAAATAAACTCCAAGCAGGTTACAAGAATGTCATGTCAATGCAGGGGTTGGGCCTTGGGCAGACAAGTCAGGTTGTTTCTGTTGCATAATATCCTTATAGTGCGATAGAGCATATTTATCTTGTAGGTTTTAAGTTCACAAAGTTAACAGGGCTTAATCCCTAAATAAAAGTGGGGAGCTCAATAAATAAGCATAGGCACTGGCACTAATTACACGAGAGGGAGGGCACAGTTGTCCTGGTCTCCTCGAACAACAAGGGCAGGAGTGTCCTTTTGCTTTGTGGAGATTCTACAAAGTATTTGCCTGGGTGACCAAAAACGATAACAATAAAAATCCGGATTTTGTGCCGTGCTCATCTAAACCACTGGGTGTGGCAGGGTTTCAGTATCCTGTCCTGCTGGATTCAGGCTTGGTGACCTGTTAGCTTGCACCTTGATAAATGAGCAGGTGCTGCTGACTTCAAATTGGGAAGGAAGCCTCATCAATAGACCACGTGAACATTGATTGGAGGGACGGACAGGCAAGTTAGGTAAGTGGTCATGAGATGTTATATATTTATACTTTCCTGTAAATCGAAATGTGTTTGTTTCGATATGGGGATGAGTATGGCTCCCTCTCTCACGGAATTTCTGGCCCCATAGCGAAGATAAAAAGCTGAAAGCTGACACCCATGAATATATGCGCCTTTGAATCATTTGCAATTCTTTTTACACGTTTATTTAAAATGTTGCAGGTTTTGAACAACACTGTGCCATTTGCTTTCCACGGTGACAGAGCAAAGCAGAGGAAGTGGGTGGGGAGTGTTTGTGTTTACAATGTTGCCTTCGTAACTACTCATAAACTGAATGAAGCTGCTAACGGGGATCAGAACGAAGTGAGTGGTGGGAGGGATAGTTCTGTGATGCAATGTGGATCTCTTTTGCGTTCAGCTAGTCCTGCTGCGTTTTATGCTTTTAACCGTAAATGTAGTTTATTTCCTCAACAATATTTGGAATGTAACTTTTTTTAATGGCATTGAAATCATGTGTAATCAGGTACAATCCCCCAACGAGTATTTTAGACCCATTTCATAGTGGGGAGAATTTTTAAAGGCACTGCACAGCCGACAATGATGAATAAAAAGCATTTAACCTACTTAAATTTAAGTTCATACTTTCTCTGTAGATTTTAGTTTAATAATCTTTTCTGAAATCCCTGGGCACATAAATTGGGAGGAATGTGGCTACATTCTCGATGGTGCAAGTGGTACTAGCCCATTTGCTCGCAGGCCCATTTGTTCAAGACTCATTGGCTTGAGTTTTCTTTACACATTTCAACGCAAAAGTAGATGGGGGTTTAGGTTTGGTATATATTTAGGTATGGAGGTGTTCGGGTGTGGGGAAGTCTTCCCCTGCTTTTTTGAGGCGCAATGTGTAAACAAAATTCAACACATGTAATTCAAGCAAATGGGCCTTGAACACATTTTCTCGTGCAAACATCATAGAACCGATGTAACTGATAAATAACACTGTTGTTTTGTCAATTCTTGATTTACCACATCTTCAATGCAAGCGACTGAAAGAAATCAGGTGGCTGAAATCCCACTTCGTAAGAGATCTTCATTACACCAGTAGTGCAATTACTGATGCGCTTAAGCCTTTAACTCTGAATAGACTGTTAAAAGATAACAATGCTAGGCCAATGTTTGGCATTACTGCTTGTTAGAGCCATCTAAAAGAGGTCCCAGGCTGGTGTGTGTTTTGGGCAGGGAGAGGCAGGTAGTGAGTGGGAATAGTCCTAGGGATTAGTATGACCATGCGCAGTTATTGGGTGGGTAAATAACCAAACAACGCACACAAGCTCTGTGTCCCACCTCACATGTCATCTCCCTCCTAGCAGATCTTCAATGTAAATCATTTGGCTTATAGGAGGTGCGTAAGGGGCCATCTAAAAGCCAAAACTAAAATGTTAATACTTCACACTTAAGGGAACACATCACCTGACCTGTTTGATGTACGGTACATCACTGTCTGTATGTTTCTCTCCGCAAAGCATGTGTATGGGTGCTGTACATCAATAAGGGTGTTTAGTTGGTTTGCCTCATGGAGTGTATGGCAAGGAGTTATGCAGGAAGTGCTATACCTGAGAGAAAAAAAATCTTCTAATTGAATTCCCAGTGGTGTAATATGGCATCCTAACCGTAATGCATGCAAAGTCGCTATTGCAATCATTAAACATCAGTCGGATTGAGAGGCCCTCACTCTGACATATGCCACCTTGTTTGTGAATTTGTAATGTTCATGAGGTGTAGTCCGTACCCCAATGCTTAAGTGTTTACCTAGGCACTGGAGCACTCTTATTTATTGTAGGGGTATTGTGATTTGGGGCCTATTAGTGGAAAACGAGGGCAGGTGTACCCAATTAAGGTATTGCTTCAGTATGCCAATTTGCTCCTGTAGCCCGGTGGTTCATTCTCAGGACTTGCCCATTCCAGGGACAGGAAACAGCCTGGGTATGGGGGTTGGGAGGAATATATCTAGAATTTGCGATGCCCAGGGCATCAGGCACTTTTCCCTCTCTGCAATCAGGAGGACCTATACACACACACATTAGACATGAGAGTGTGCCCTCGAGATGACTCCTGACCCAACGAGAAGGAACAAGGAAGCTTCTTAATTCAGAGGTAAGCTTTGTGGACTCCCACACTATTAGCACAGCAAAGTAGTCGCTATGTTCCCAATATGCCCCAAACGTGAATTGCACCTCCTTTGAGAAATCTATATGCACAGGTAAGAGAACAGCCATGACAATCAATAATAATAACTGTTTCACACTTATCATCACATCTTCAACCATGCATATAGAAATTCACCCACCCCATCCAGTCAGTACTGCTGCTCCAACGGCAACAATTTATTTTTCCAAAAGGTAAAAGTCGCCGAACTTGCTTTTTTTGATAGACCCCCCACAACTCTGCTAAAGACGACCTCTACCCTGAGACTAAAACCCACTCACACAACCTGTGTCATAGCCTCCTGTGACCAAATGACTACTGCTCAGCAGGAGTACAGGAATGACACCTACTCAGCCCCACAGTGCTAGTACAAAATCAGCACCGATCCCAGTCACATGCGTTTCCCCCATTTGTCTTGTGTGGCAATGTGAGCCGAGGGCAGGCTATACTTTCAGGAGGTGTGTGAAGTGATAAGAGAAGCAACTTAAACAGCAATAGCACAAAGACTTCAAAATAAAAGAATGTCAAACCAGGTTTCTATAAAAATATATATACTTAAATTAAATTATCAAAAATGCAGATAACCAACTAGAAACCAACAAAAACCCAGCCCTGTGGAAAGAACAATGACAATGCAGAGCTTGTCGAGAATATCACTCTGGGTACTTGAGATGGGGTGATCAGGCAAGCAATTGCAGCAATCTCACTTTAGAGGTTATGCCTTTTCAAGAACAGTTTAAAAAATGTGCTTAAAAATCTGTTGTCCCAGAAAGTGAACTATTGGGCAAGGTCCTCTCAACAGTACCTAGTTTATGATCTTGTGTGGTTCAACAGCATTGAAGTGGGCTTCTCTATGCTGTTCTTGCGGTCCAACCGGATTCGAGATACAGTGAGTCGCATAGATCCAGGTAGAAAGTCAGCAGCGTGTCGAGCTCTGCAGGGTTCAATGCGATGTTCAAAGCAATGCAGTTCAAAGGGTCCAACAGGCTTGGGTTGACAGTAGAGCCAGCTCAAGTCAAGGTTAATCCTCGGACGAATCGATGAATGACATGGTGGCTTCCAGCTGTTAGATTGGTCCTAAGATCTCTTCAAAATAAAATCGATTTAGAAAGACTGCTACATGACCTCATGAAGCCGTCTTTATCAATTGAACTGTCACTCCCCTGCCGCACACAAGTGCATGCAGGGACTGACAGGCTGATCGGGACCCGGAAGCGCAGGACGAGGTGAACAGATAAGTGTGTTAGTGCATTTGTGTTTGTATGTGTTTTGGATTAGGGGAGTCTTGGGTGGGGAGGGCTGGGATGGGCGATGAGAGAGGGAGGTTCTGGTGCACAAAACAGGATTTGAAGTAATAGTGTGGGAAAGTGGGGTTTGGGGTGGGTTGCAGGGGGATGGGAGGACCAAAGGGGGGATCGGAAGGAGAAACACCCACAAAGTGGAAAAAAGGTGGTTCTATGTGAAAAGACCTCATTATTAAGGTCTCTGGATGTATGATCAAAAGAAAAATGGCCAATAAAAATCGGTCTTTTTCTCATGAGACCTTAATAATGAGGTCTTTTCACATAGAAGAACCATTAGATTCGGGTCAAGGCAAGGTCTTCAATGCAGTGCTCGAAAAACCAGAGAATTGGAGGCTTCTGCAATGGTGAACCAGTGTTCAAACTGAAGCAGCAATGAGTACTACCGGTGCAATGAGATGCTGAGCAGTTCATAGAGTACCAAAAACAGCAGTGTGGGCCCTGTCAGTTCGAAGGGGATTGATGTGATTTGAATCTAGGTATACAGAATTCCAGATGTGCTTCAGCTTCTGGTATCTGAGAGTCCCAACCCGGGGGATTCAGGACAAGGTGAATGCTTCTTACTCTGCTCTTGACAGTCTAGGGTGTTAGGTTGGCACCTTTAAGGGTTCCTTCTCCTCCAGCGAGGAGACTAGTTCCAGTGTATCTGGTGAAGTATCCACAGAAGTTCACCCCCCAATGTTTCCTGGGGATGATAGCTTTTCATCAGGGGTTTCAAAAGACAATGGTGAGTTTATGGCCCTTGGAACGTGAATTTGTTGATGAATGGGATTACACCAGAATAATTCTGAGTCCAAATAACTGGACAAATTCAAGAAGATGCCAATTTACTGTTTCATTAACAATTATCTAAAACAGAGAGGTTACAATGGACATCAACGGACGGACACCCAGTCTCTCAATGATTTCCACAAAAAAATACACTTCATATACTCCATTAGGCGTCAGAGTGACATCATACTACGTGGCAATAGTGAAAAACGTATCAAGGGTCGGGATTGGTTAAGGGAAACATAGATATACACTCATATAGGAGCTAGGATTGTTATTGGCTGTCCTTTATCAAGTGGACAACTGATGCCTACCTCTTCAAACATGTAATTTAAGAAAACATTGTTACATTGTGTTTCATTGTTCTTCTAAGCTACAAGGTCCTTTGTTATATGGACTAATGCAATTGGTTGGCATACTAGTGCCATGTCTGGAACATTTGGTTCATTTAGCAGCACGTAAGCCCAGACCCAGGTGCAGGGAGATAGGACATGAAGCTACCTCACCACCCAATTAGCCCAGCATCTCTCATCACCCATACCTCCTGCCATGAAATTGTCTTTGTACTTGGCCTTGCAGAGTATTCTCATCATGAGACTGCACGGGAGTGAGGGCACTCGCTATCAAGTCTGGAACTCCAAGTTCAAACTCTATTTCCACTGCAACACAGTTTTTCATTCCCCTTTCATGTTTTCTGGCGTATTTATTTCATGATACTAATGTCCAGTTTCTATACAATGGCGGCTTCGCCTGCATTTTATTCACTACTCATAGCAAGCCAATACAATGACTTTATCTACCTTGCATTTCAGCATCTGTACATTCTTCATGCTTCTGCTTTCTGCAGCACTTTGTTAACGTGTAATCTTCTGCTTTTCTACCTTGATAGTCCACTCAATTCCTTACTTCGTCATTTGTCCTCTAGGATCCATACATCATCTTTATTCAGTGTCTCAGGACATCGTGCACACTTTCTTATGACATTATCAGTTCATTTTCTTAGCCCTTTCTTATATTCCTTCAGGGAGTTTCTCCTGTAGGTTGTCATTAACGGAAGGGTGCATTCAATAGGGTTGTCTCAATGGATATGTCCTTCCAAATACTTGCTGCAGTATGTGCACGATAGCTGGTGTCAAGCAAGGCACGGTCTCATATCTCCAATACAAAGAAGGTAGGGGGGGCGGGATCTCCTGCGGATGTATACATCTGCTCCTCTACAATGGAGATCCTATGTGAAGCTGCTTATTGGTCACAAATGGGTCAACCCCTAAACATTTATTGAAAGGGGTGTCTAGAGTGTGCTCAGTTCCAACTGAGTTCTCCCACTCACAGGGCTACTCTTCAAAAGGGAGGAATGGCCTTATTGACTTTATTGGTTCAGCGACTTGTTCTGCAAGCAACAGGAAATACATGCTGACCCTTATGTGTCTCTTTCCAAAGTGGGACAAATGTCTTCCCGCCCCAAATTGCAATGCAGGGGCAACAGCTATATTAATCATGGACCACATATTTTCTTGTTTTGGCTTTCAAGTCCGACTGAGGTACTATTGAGATAATGACCAAGATGTGGGGAAATAATTCAGAGTTAAAAGAAAGCAGCATATTGTCTACCAACTAGCATCAGCAGGGGGTTGCAGTGATATAATAAGACTATTGTCGTAATCTTAAAGAGGATCGTAGTGGATTTGGAATCAGTTGAAACTTCCTGATGGCTGTGAGTTCGACATCTACCTCTACGACTAAAATGTCTACTTTTGAACTTGCGACTGGTAGAAGAATAGTCTTGCCTCAACATTTGTCATACCGAATGCAGGAACAGACGTTTATCATGCTTCTACCACTCATGTCACTTTTCTTTGTGACAATTTAAATTTCCCTTATCAATCAAACTTATGACTTCATCTTTATTTAATGTCCAGTCTTCTTTTTGGCTATGATTAATGAGACTGTTCAAATAACTTGTCTTTGTTCTATTAGAATCTGTCTTTTGGTCTCGCCTGCGACAAGTAGGAATGTTCCAATTAAAACTCTCACTTTTCTGAAGCACTTTACCCACTTTACCCACTTGAGTCTTTCTGGGACTAATATGATTCACACTCTTCTCCAATTGTTGGTTTGTATGGGACAAGTATGAGTGTTCCAATAATTCTCAGTCTTCTCTACTACTCAGTATTTACTGGGACGAGTATACATGTTCCAATAATGATTCTCTCTCTTCTCCCCTATTCGGTCTTTGCTGGATTGAGTATGAAAGCTCCAGTACTGATTCATACTCTTCCCGTCTCTTTGGTACTAGCTTGAGTATGAGTAGGAGTACTAGCATGAGTATGAGTGTTTGAGTAATAATGTTCACTGCTTTCTAATATTTGGTCTTTACTGGAACAAGTATTAGAACTCCGGATGTTGGCTCTTACTCTTCTCCCCTTCTCAGCCCTTACTGGGATGTGTATGTGTGTCCCGGGAATGATTTTCTCCCACACTGCTTGGGTTTTACTGGGATGAGTATGTGTACTCCAGTACTGATTCTTACACTTCTTCAGTACCACAGGCAAAGGCTCTTCCTAGGGAGAAGTGACTGAATCCCGTAATTCGTCACAGGAGCTATATAATATGAAACCAAGCATTTCTACCCCTCTATTCTAGTAATTAATGACACATTAATTCCAGCCACCCAGAACCAATGGAGCGAAACTTGGGGGAGACTCTAAGGAAAGGGTGTTAATCGCAAACCTCAAAGAAGGAAAAGAGGGATGATGGCATGAGTAGCCTCAATGCTATGAGTCGAATCCGATCTGTGAGGCCGACCTGGACCCCATGTTGGAAAGCAAGCGGAAATATATTTCTTTCAAGAAGAAATGGTCCCTCTACCTTTTGGTCCTTCTCCTGTAGACGTCATTTCTGGGAGGGTGGCTTTGTAAGACACTTGGGAGCAAAGCATAACAGTTTAAAAGAAACTGACAAAAGAATAGTCTTCCTGAAAGAACGAGAGAAAAATGGTTCAAAATAATTTTGGTATAGGAGCTTTCTGCCTCTTGCTCGATGCAATGATGAAAAGACCGTCCTGTAAAGTGCAAAATACGAAATCTGCACGCATCCAGGAACATTTTTCAACAGAGTAAAAGTGAATCCTACAACTGCCTTTTTAATTGAATATAGAGACTGGCTGGTGATGAAAAAATGCATGGAAGTAGGAACTGTGCAACATGTGAAAGAGAGTTTTTTCACCACATCCAAGAAGATTTGGAAGGCCCGACGACATATATTCTTTTTTATTATTTTTATTTGTTTAATGTGTTTTAGTTCCTTGAACTTTTCACATATATAAACATTACATACAAATTGTACATATCTATTAGACCATACATATAGAGGGTGCCGAGAGAGCCATCCAAGATGGCAGCTCACTGAGAGAGCACTGTGCAGTCTCCCTTAAACATCCTGAAACGATAGTGCTCTGAGTGCTTCTCCACCCTAAACATCATAGAATCTCGGAACCTGAACCCTTCACGAAATGCTGAGAATGACCACCTGTAGCTTGAGCATACGCAGGCTCCGCTTTCTCCGCTTTGAGCCGGTGTGACACTGCAAGCTCGTCCAACTACAGAAAGTAGATGTTGCCCACCCCAGGGAGCCAGACGGGGACCACGCCAGGAGAACACCGGTGCCGTGCCCCACCCCAGCCCACGGAGGAGCGCTGTGTCCTGATCCTCCAGCTTGAACCCACCTCTCAACCCGGGGCGGGTGCCGGCTACGGCCCACAGCAGAGCAGGGGAGAAACGGTATGACACTGCCGACAACATGTAAGGCGGAGCAGACACACACCAGGTAGGGGCGGCTTCACTGCACCTGGTTAACCCTTCTTCCCGGCCTGGGTTAAGCCCCAGACTTTGCAGCAAAATCGGGTCAGAGCACCTGCAGTGGGTGAGATGCCCCACCCTCCCAAGCACACTGGGCAGCCCCCCCCTCCTCATCTCCTCCCTCCTGGCAGCGGTGATCTTGCCGACGGCTCCTTTCGACCCACACAAGGGGCCCCATTCCCGCAACAAGACTCTTAGCAGCCGGCACCACTCTTGACACCAGCAGACTCCTGAGCACATACTTGCCCAACACTGGTGCGCACTTACACCAAACCAGAACAGGCCGCCCGGAAGCACCTTCAATGGTGGACGACTGAATGTCCCCCCATAGTCCACGATTGGCAGCCCGGAGCACCCAGCGGCCCCTGCAGCTGTACCAACCTGATCTGGGGCAGTCAACTACCCGTTTTACCTTCAAATGCCCTGCTGAACCCAAAACAGGGACAAAGGCCCAGCCAGAGCCCAACTGTAGTGTTGTTACCCAGCGAAGGGCACTCACACAGTGACCAAGACACTGCTACCGACTGGAACCATTCCAGAACAACTACGGTACCCACCCAATCCAGCTCCTCCCCAGGCCACGCACGACACCGCCAGCAGCCGTGGCCACCACCTAGAGACTACACAACAGAAGTCGACCCTCTGGTTCACACCTAGAGGGCTGGGGAATCACCACAGAGTACCAACACCCCTGGGAGGCACCTCCTTTCAGTTTGCCCCCCTGCCTATATTCAGGTCCACCCGGCCTGACTCACCCCAGTCACACCCTGTATCCATACCGAGTAAGCTGCCACAACTCGCTAAGAGCAACTCCAATCTCACACCCGCCCTGAGGCTACCACGAGGTGGGACGACCCCATTGACGGACCATCACTGCTGACAGGCTTGATACCTCCTCACTCATCAAGGGCCCAGCCACGAAGGACCCTACAGCGAAAATCAGTATAGTCATTTAACATTATACCGGTACAACCCACCGACTTTCTAGTCCCCTCCTTTTGGGTCCGAGGCCTATTGACTAATCCCCACTGTACTGCCGTGTGCTCCAGTTATCCTGTCTACAATCCAAGGTCACAAGACCACCCTAAAGTCTAAATTTGGGCAAAACAGACAAGGCACAGAGGAAACTGACTTTTGAAGCAGGAACCATACTGAAAACCCCGCAACAGGCGCACACAACAATAGCTCAATCAACAACAACATATTGTGATGAAGACTCCATGTCACCTCCGCCACTCAATATCCGGGAAATCCTCCTTGACCTTAAAACGGGAATTGACAATCTTGACGCCAAGCTGGACGCTCTCTCGTCTAAGGTGGATCTACTTCAGCACCGGTTGGAGAAACATTGCGATCGGCTCAACTCAGTAGAACAAAGAGTCTCTGACCTGGACGACAATACATCCTCACTGACCACCAGGGTTGCATCACTGGAGCATCAAATGAAGGCAGAAGCAGCCAAAAACGAAGACATCGAGGGGCAAGCCCGCCGCAGCAACATTAGGCTGGTCGGGGTACGAGAACAGCAAGCTTGAACCAAGATGGAGGACTTTGTGGAAAAGCTGTGTAAACACCTATTCGGGGCACAGGTGTTCTCCCAGCTCTTCGTGGTGGAGAGAGCACACAGAGTCCCGGCCAACTGCCCGATACCTGGGGCTCCACCACACCCCATTATAGCGAAACTCCTCAACTAAAGAGACCGGGACACCACCCTCAAGCTAGCCCGCAAAAAAGGCGATCTATAATACGATGGGGACAAAGTCCAGATCTATCACGATTTCTCACAAGCGATCCAAGCGTCAAGGAGAGCTTTTGCCGGGGTTAAACGCTGCCTACAAGTGGAACACATCCAATACTCAATGCTGTTTCCGGCGAAACTGAGAATCCTTCATGCTGAAAAAACCCAGTTCTTTACCTCCCCAGAAGAAGCCAATGCCTTCCTGGACAGCATAGGATGTCAACCGCTACAAAATAGACATAATCAATGGCGGACAGAGCGGGACGGGGGTGACCCCCCAATGAAATGGCACCGGTGCGCCGCCGCACATCTAGTCATGAGATTCCGAAAGTCACTTGAACTCGCACCATCTATGTTTTGAAAATGGACACTGCTCTTGGGAGGCACTAGCACCCCAAGCTCAGCACTGTTTAGTTATTGGTCAAACTGGAAAGGGGGGATTTCCACAGGCAGGTTGGGGGTTGCCAGTCGGGGGGGAAGATGGGAAATTCAGTTCTAGCCTCAACAGGCAAGCTGGGGGTTACCCGTCAAGGGGGGTTAGGGAGGGAAAAGGGTCAGGCGAGTTGGGGGTTACCCGCGAGAGGGAGGGAACCACCCGCCCATACCAGCACTCAGAAGGTTCATACAATCATGTATCCAAACGTCAACAACTTGCAAACAAAGAAAGTCAGCGCTCAGCAATTAAAGCCACGAATGAAAATGGTGAACACTGATTTAAAAATAAGCGCTACACGGCACATTCAATCTAGCTACGTGAAATATTAGAGGAGGTAATCAACCCACCAAAACACAGAAAATCTCCCAATACCTTCGAAGGCATAAGATTGATGTAGCCCTGATACAAGAGACACAACTTCTTCCCAACACAGAAAGCAGCTGGGCCCGAGAATGGGGTTGCCATAGATATTTTTCATCGTATTCTTCATTTGCCAGAGGTGTCGCTATCCTGATCGATAAAAAAAATAAGTTTAAGTTTATCTCGCCCAAATAAAGATCCAGACATTAGAGCCCACATGATACGGGGAATTCTAGAGGGAAAAGAAATCGTCCTAGTAAACTCCTATTGCCCAAATACCGATGTCCCAAACAATTTTGATTGGGTGATGACACACCTCATGAGCACAAGATCAGCCATGATCATTTGGGGAGGGTATCTAAATACACCACTAGACCCCCAAAAAGACAAATCTCACGGTGCAACATGCCCCCCTTCTAAAGCAAGCATGCAAGTTATGGAGATTTGCAATGCATACAATCTAATTGATATCTGGAGACACGAACACTGTGAGAACCGCTAATAATCCTTTCACTCATGGGTCCACAACACGAGCACACGCCTCGACTACCTGTTGGTGTCCTCTCAAAGTCATTTTTACTGGGAACAAACTCAAATCCTACCAAGGACCTTCTCCGACCACTCGTCAGTCACCTTGGAATGCACAGTATTAGACAACAAGAGGGGCAGGTCACATTGGAGATTTAAGCCAGGCTCCCTCCAAGACCTGGTCTTCGCAGAAGAACTACGATCAGAAATAAACACCTTCATTGAGGTAAACCAAGGCTCGGTCGCATCGGCCGGTATCCTCTGGGAAACGCTGAAATGTTATGTGAGGGGAGTGTGCTTGGCAAAAGAGAACGGGATTCTGAAGCTGATCAAGAGAGAACTAAACATGAGCGAAACCAAGCTGAAAGAACTCGAACAGGAATACACAACGTCCAACAATCACCACTCCCAAGCAGCCCTTAAAGAAGAGCTGGAAAACTTTAAAACCACGGCTGAAATGGAGGTGAAATTCTTAGCCAGAGGCCTTAAAGTGCGTCAATTCAGAGAGGGTCATAGGCCTGGGGCCCTCCTGGCACGACTAGTGGCCGCCGAAAGGAAACCAACCCTGGTGGAGAGGATCCGAAATCAACATGTCACTCTGGTACATACAGAGGAAGAGATCACTGAGACTTTTCGCATATACTACCAAAAGCTCTATCACACTAGATACTCCGCCGACACGACAGACCTAGCTCACTATCTCGAAAATATTGAACTGTACTGGGTATGCACTGAACTACGAGAACCACTCAACAAGCCCATCACACTAGAGGAAATTCTAGAAGCAATTAAAGAGCTCCCTAACACCAAGGCCCCAGGACCTGACGGCCTAATGGGTGAATTTTACAAACACTTCGCTCACGTACTAGCACCATTTCTTCTGCAAATGTACGAGGAGGCAATTGCCACAGGAACACTGCCACCATCCCTACGTAAAGCAAACATCATTCTGCTACACAAACGCATTTTTCTCGATTCCACTCCACCCTGAGTCGAGGTACTTCACAGCATTTACACAGGGCCAGATGTGGTTTGAACATGCTAGGTTACCTCAGGGGTACTGCGAGAGCCCAAGCTTATTTAACAGAATACTGCATGCTAATTTCAGGAATATTCAGGTGCCCAGCATGATTATTGAGTATGCAGATGATCTGTTGGTGTGCAGTGACAGTGAACAGCACTGCCGAAGGGATCCTATTGCACTCTTACATTTGCTGGTCTATAAGGGGTACAAGGTTCACAAGGCTAAATTGCAATACTGCCAACAGGAGTTTCTGGATTTGGGACTGTTCATATCAGCAAATGGTAAAAGAATATTACCAGATAGGGCAGCGTCAGTACGTGTCACCCCAAGACCCGCCTGAGTTAAAGAAATGCAGACGTTAATGTTTGTTTGTTTGTTTATTCATTTGTTAAGCGCACCAGACTCGTAAGTAAAAGGGCGCAATGACAAGGAAATGCAAGGCTTACATGATTACACAGGTTACAGACAGGATATATACAATATGAACAATAGGGCTGTGGCTAGTTTGCAAGAAAGCGGGATATATACACTATGAACAAAAGGGAGGCAGTATTATATGATTACAGGATATATACAATATGAGCAATAGGGCTGGATCAAAGGTGCGTGCACTAGGATATAAAACTTATATGAGTACACATGCATGGGCAGCAGTATTTACATAACGAGAGAGTATAGCAAGATATAATGTTTCTTGATTGCAGGATAGTGTCCTCAGGGAAGGGTGATGGGTAACTAAGGATTGGTGGCAGTGATATGCTTTATTAGGTTTTTCCTGAAGAGTGGATATGGTTGGTCAGCTCTTAACTCCTGGGGCAGTGAGTTCCAGCTTCTGGCTGCCTTAACAGTGAAGCTGTTGCCCCCGATGGTAGTCAGTTTGTATTTGGGGATATTTAGGCAGTTAGTGTTCCCTATTCTAGTGGGTCTGAGAGGAGTTCTTCTCTGAAGTTTGTCTATGAGGTAACTGGGGGCTGCGTTGTTCAAAGCTTTGTGTGTCAGTGAGAGTGTTTTTAGAAGTATTTTATTGGGAGTGGAGAGCCATTTGTGTTGATGTCTCAAGGCAGAGATGTGGGTTTTCTTATTTATGCCAAGGGCTGCTCTTAAGGCATTATTCTGTAGGGTTTGGAGTTTATTAGTGATGGATTTGTTAGCCCCAATGTAAAGGGCATTGCAATAGTCGATTCTAGAGAGTATAAGAGCTCTAGCCAGGATCAGGCAGCTATAGTCAGATAGGAATGGTTTACTAGCTCTAAGAAGTTTGCATGTGTAAGCCGTAGACGAGGTAAGGGATTTGACCTGTTTGTCAAAGGATAGTGTGGAGTCCAAGTAGAATCCCAGGGTTTTTACTTCCTTGGAGACTTTAATGGTGTTGCCGTCAATGTTGAAGGATGAGTAATCTTGACCTAGTTTTTTAATATTAGCCTGCGAACCCAAAATTATTAGTTCAGTCTTATCGTCGTTCAAGCATAGGCCGTGAGTGGCCATCCATGCTTGGATGATGAGGTAAATTTTGTTCACTAGGCCCGTGTCCGCACTGTAATCCCCAGAAAGTGGTAGGAGAATCTGAGTATCATCTGCATAGTTAGTGTAGGTGACACCCAGCTGGTCCAGATCGTCGAACAATGGCTTAGTGAAGATGTTATATAGGGTGGGCGAGACGCAGGATCCTTGCGGAACGCCGCATAGGATGGGTGTAGGCTCGGCGGATGCTGAGGAGGAGAAGACTCTCATGGTCCTCTCACTCAGGAAGGACTCGATCCACTTGATAGCGTCCGTGGAGAAGTGAGCTGCAGAGTCAAGGTGCCGACATAAGACCTTGTGGTTGACCAGGTCGAAAGCAGCGGAAAGGTCGAGTAGGAGCAGGAGTACCGTCCTTCCTTTGTCTCTCAGTTCGTCTATCTGGGACTTAAGGTCGATTAAGGCAGTCTCAGTTCCGTGCATTGGACGGAAGCCGGATTGTCTGTTGCCCAGGAGTTTGTGCAATTCTAAGTGCTTCTGTATTTGAGTGTAGGCGGCTTTATCCAGTATTTTTAGTAAAAATGGGACCGTGGTGATAGGTCGATAGTTAGTAGGAATGAGGGGATCAAGTGTCTGTTTCTTGAGGAGTGGCAGCACCCAGGATTGCTTGAGGTTGGCGGGTATAGTACCTGTAGCAAAAGAGGCATTTATCAGTTTGGTTATAAATGGGGAGAGATCTCTAGCAGCGTCTTTTATTAGCTGTGCAGGGCAGATATCCCCTTTACAGTTTGAGGGTTTTAAAGATATGATGATTTTTTCTACCTCTAGGATGGACATTTTAGAGAAGTGGAATGTGGCATTATGTGCCGGTAGTGGCTCATTGGGCTGGAGAGTGTTAGGCAGGTGCTGTAAGTTTAGAGCCTTCTTTTTTAATTGGATTTTGTTTTGAAGTGTATCGATTTTATGCTCTAAGGCTTGTTGTATGTCAGTACACCAGGATTTGTCCTTGGTGCAGACGTCCGGGGTAGCGATAGGGGACTCTAGTTCTTTGAGTATGCAGAAGAGTTCCTTCATGCTTGAGTTTGAGCTAGCAATGCGTTGGTCATATGAGTTACGTTTTGCTTGGCAGATTTCCTTTTTGTAGAGAGAGGAGAGTACAGATAATTTGGCTTTATTCTCGCTAGATGGGCATCGTCTCCAGTTTGTTTCACTTTTGTTCTTTAGGGTGCGAAGGTCTTTGAGTTGTGGGGTGAACCATTTGTTTAGGTGGGCTATAGGTTTGCTCGGTCTGAGTTTGATAGGAGCAATTTTATCCAGAGTGGTAAGCATAATATTATTGAATTCCTGAACTAGGCCGCTGGGGTCGAGATTATCAGACAGTGTATTGAGAGTAGGCAGTATGGCGGGGATGATTTTTTCTACCGTAATACTTTTATTACTTCTGGTTAGGCATGGTGGCGCTCGTGGTCGGGCCAGTGGAGTGGGTCTGACAGTGGATAAGAGAAAGGAGATCAAAGAGTGATCGGTCCATGCTAAAGGCAGGATGGATGTGATAGTGGCAGAGCAGTTGAGGTCGGCTACCCAGTCCAATATTCTCCCTTTAATGTGGGTGGGTGTAGAGACTTTTTGAGTAAGGCCTAGTGCTTTGATCGTATTGGCTATGTCTGTGGCATTTTTGTCTGTTTGGTCGTTGAATCCTAAGTTGAAATCGCCTAATATAAGTAGTTGGGTGGAGGATTTCAGGTTGTTCATAATTATATTATGCAAGTCTTCCTCGAAGGTACCAATGGGCATCTGCGACTACTGTAGGGCATGCATCTTAGATTATGCAGCATACACGAGACCGCTTCTGCAGGCCCTTAATGGAAGCACACAAAACAAAGGATCATAAGTTACAGTGGACTGCAGATATGATCAAACAGTTTGACGATCTAAAGGAAGTCATTCGTTCAGCATTCGTACTAGCCACCCCAGACTATACACAGGAATTTTACTTGTTCTCACATTCAGATGGCCAGATCATGACTGCAGTGTTGACACAGAAAAGCACTATGGGCCATAAGAAATTGGCCTATTACAGTGGCACACTGGATTCAGTGATGCAGGGGCAGTTTGTGTGTGAACAAGCTTTAGTGGCTGCTACATTTGCAATAGAAAAAAGTTCTACTATTGTGATGGGGTGCTCGGTCACATTGTATGTGGGACATTCTCTATTTGCCATCCCAGAAAGGTCAAAGTCGACCCTGACTACACAGAGATCTTCGGCGTTCGAGATTAATATTCCGAAGCCCCACATTCATGTGGTTAAATGTAAAACAATGAATCCTGCTACCGTTTTTAACAGTTATGCCCACTGCCGAAGATCTGACAATGCACTACAATGCCACATACGAGGGGGAGGAGGATGATATCCCCAAAGCAAAAGATTGCGCATTGATGGAGGGTGAGATACTCTTCATTGACAGTGCTCCACAATTGATAAGGAGGATGGGCAAAGACATACAGGAGCAGCGGTGGAACGACTTGAGGAAGGGAAGTACAAGACAGTGGTCTTGAAAATATTGCCCATGCACTATTCGGCACAGGCGTCAGAATTCATAGCGCTTATCGAAGCATTGAGAGGATCTAAAGGGTGCCATGTCACAATATATTCAGACTCAGTGTATTTTACAACTGTGCATGTCGGTCTATCCTGCTGGAAGAGGAGGGGGTTTCAGAGTGCAGATGGATTTCCAGTGCTGCATGCAGTGCTGCTAGAAATACTAATAGAAGCATAATCCCAGCCGTCTGTTATGGCGGTCATCAAATGCGCGACCCACACCAACAGGACGGATGAAATATTGATGGGGAATGCAGTCGCTGACGCGCCAGCCAAAATGGCAGCTTATCTGCCAAACAAAACGCCTACTGATTATGTTGTGACTGTCCCACCAGCAAGCAAACATCCAGCACCTTACACAGCATTGCCCATCTCCCAGATTATCGAGTTACAAGGAAGGGCACCTGAAAGGGAGAAAGAGTTGTGCTTACGGAGAGGTTGCAAGCAATCCATGACAGATCTGTTATGGAGACCAGATAGCTCTGGGAAAACAGAAATGCCCCGGTTGCTCCTCGCAGTAGCCTTTGAACCTTTACATTATTCATCCCGCAGTTTGAAGCAGCATATAGCAACAGATATAAAGGAGGAATGGATTATAGCAAATATTCAGGAGAGTATCACAGAAATGGTTGTACATTGCACCACATGTCAAGGTTTCAGTATAGGGATGACACTACAAATGTTACGGGGAACCTTGCCCACCCTATTGGGCATTTCCATGAACTACACCTAGATTACATTGACATGGGTGAGCATTGTAATACCTATAGGTATTGAGGAAGGATAGCTCAGGGGCAACGTGTTTGCCTTGGAAACAAGACAACATGGCGCAACACAGGTTTGAATCCCGAAACTGCACTTAAAAACCACTCGCTCGTATTAAACGCATTATAAATTAACAATAAATAAATAAATAGTAGTGGTTTGCCCTTTCTCAAGGTGGGTGGAAGCAGGGCTGTGTGCACACCCGGATGCCAAGTGTGCTGCTAGATTTTTGGTATGCAAGGCTTTCCCTCAATGGGGTGTGTGCAAGATTTTAAGATCAGACAATGGCACACATTTTTTCAATGCATTGTTTCTGCACGTCACACCACTAGATGGCATCAAGCACTGGATGTGTTCGATTTACCACCCACAGGCCAACAGCGTCAAGGAGAGAATAAACGGCTCCTCAAAAGCAAATTATCCAAACTGTGTACCACGTTGAAGAAGAACTGGGTGCACTGTTTGCCCTCTTCAGTTTACGCCCACAGCTCAGCAAAGACCACCATTTGTCACCTCAGATTTTGACCACACTAACTAGGGCAATTAAATGTGTCTCCCGACAGATTGCACCTCCCAGGATTGAGACGACAGAGACACTAGGCGAAGCAACTACGACGGCGATAGATCCTGAGCGCATGACCACACAACCGCTGCTGCCTAGTTATGTGATATATATGTTGGTAATTTTGTGCACAGGTGGAACAACCCTGGGTTCCACAGGCCCTACAAGGTGGTGTTTTTTCATGGTGAAACTAAAGGGCTAGCGCTATTGGGTCCACCTATCCAAGGTCCACAGGGCACCTCCAGATAGTACGTTGGTACATCAATTATCTTAAAAGGAGGGCTAGCAATATCTGTACCGCATCTACCTCACCAGCCTGTCCAGGTGCATACTTGTGCAGTGGCACACTCCATTGGCGGGCCAAAGCTCAGCTGCTCACTCCATATCTTCCTTTTTTCAGGAGCTTGTTCTTTCTTTCCTTCTCTTCCTCTCTCTCTCTCTCTCTCTCTTCCTCTTCCTCTCTTCCTCTTTCTCTCGCTTCCTCTCCCTCTTTCGCTCTTCCTCTTCCTTTCTTTCTCTCTCTTGCTCAATCTCTCTCTCTCTCTTTATCTGTGTAAAAACACATCTTTTACATCTTTCCTTTTCGTTGTCTTGTGTATCTGTGCTTTCATTTCAGGACTGAAGAAGATGGACGTGACTAATGTAAATAATTTGTTAAGTAGGGACCCGACGTGTAGATGTACGAATGAGAAAATATGGACCTATGTTTATTATTGTGGGTTGACAATTATCGCAGGTCTCTGTGTGACATTGATGGTACTATTGGGACTCTATTGGGGCGGCTGTTATAGGGGGAGGTCCTATAAAGGGGGTGTGGGGTTGTATAGTATCCAAGTGGGACAGTACATATAATAATATTAGTGGATTTACATATTTTAGTAGCAATATGAATATGAATAATAATAATAACAATGGAAATGAATATAGAAGTAACAATAGTGTTCATATGCATGTTAGTGATGACTATGACAGGTACAATATGATATTGAAAGTTTGTGCACAATTGGCAATGGGGGGAAACAGTGAAAAGGGCATTTTCAGCAAATAGATGATTGGTTAATAAGTCGAAACAATATGATGTTCTTTCCGATAGCACTGTTACAACTGAAACCCCTGAGAGCGTGTACAAAATAATGAAAATAGAAGTATGAAAAAAGTACGATACGTATCTAGGGCCGGGGTTGGATGTAATTGAGGATATCTGTCATCCCGAATTTACCAACCAGTGGTATTCCGACATGAGTGGTGTGGTAAGAAACACTGTGAATGGAAGCCGTTATGTGTGTTCATTAATTCCGCACATATCAGGGGCTCCCAAGGTGTTGATACTGCAAGCAGTCCCAATTACAAAGGCGCAATGCCTAGTTCATCTTGCGCTATGCAGAATAAAAAGAACGTTCCAGGCACATGGTGTGCAAATGCAAATGGTGGGTACAGATCTTGTACAGGACAGCAGCAATTCAAAAAAATCAAGTGTGTGGAGCTACCCTATCTGATGGTGAAAGGGCACAAACATGTCAATAACAACTGGCAGGACACCACAATACCTTGCTTGGCAGACGTCCTTGTAACATACAGAAAGGAAAGGATAGCACGGGTGGACAATTTCTGTGCACAAATCTGGACAGAGCATATCACAAAGCTGACGTGGACTGCAACAATGGAAAAGCCGGTGCGAGTGCACAAGGAAGAAGAATATAGATTCTGATTCCGCAGCAAGGGTAGAGTCTTTGTCGGCTCGAACGAACGTTGCAATAAGACTCTACTGACAGCAGACATGAAGAAGGGAACACTGGGTCTGTGGCCAACAAGCTTACTGGCACCTCCCACCATCATGGAGGGGCAGTTATCTGCTGGCCACATTGCACTCAGTGCTATTAGTAATCCCAGAAGAACATCTGAAGGGGGAGCATTGCTTGCAGAGGGGCCAACTAGTCTCCCCACATTCGAAAATGAATATAAGGGCCCATTGACCACACAAGAGCTACACATCCTTCCAGGAAAAGGACAGTTCCAACAACTAAAGAGAACGAAAAGATCAAATTACAAATTCAAAGACTCTTCCGCATTGTGTGCTGACATACCAGAAGAATACAGGCTCTTCAGCTCAGCAGAATCCTTTTTCGCATCTTTACTTTTGCCGGGAGTGCAGGCCGCAGAAAATGCCAAATGGTTGCAGATCGTGAGATGGGAGCTGGTCCAGCTCACCAACGATAGAGATAACGGGTTCAACGTGATTAAGGTTGAGTTGTGTGCATTGAGACTTATGACGATGCAAAACCGATATGTTTTGGACATGTTAATAACAATGAAAGGAGGGGTTTGCAAAAAATGTGGCGATTCCTGCTGCACATTTGTGCCTCCAACGGATGCGGAGAATGCATCATTATCCCACATATTTATCCCACATCATTGCAGCTGTCCATGGCCTGGGTGTTCGCATGAAGAAGGAGGGAGGATTACAGGAAAATGACTGGTTTACTTTGGCATTCAGTTGGGCCCCGTTGTGGCTCGGAGTGATCATGAAGATGTTGATGCCCATCATCGTGTTTATCCTTGTTATTTTCTGCACCTGCCAACTGGGCCTTCGATGTTGTGCCAATGTGGCAGCCAATAGCGCAAGAATAATGGTATCAATTGGGTTTCAAAAGCACCTTGCGAGACAAAAGATATTGAAGGGCAGAATGATATCTCACAAAGTGGCCCTAAGTATGAAATGATCGACGTCCTGTATGGAGATGAAGATGACCATCTATACCACACTATCATTTCTCCACTCACTGATATAGAGAATTACACAGAGGTTTGGGTGGACCTGGCAGGGGATGGGAGGTGCATCTGTATGACTTGCTCACCTAAAGCATATGCAGAGGGGAGAGTTTGTGGTCAGTATGCACAGTGTGGGTACCGATAAAGGGAACACAACCCTAAGTGGAAGAAGAACGAGACAGTGGGAGCGGAGCGGTATTAAAGAGTTTGTTACTGTATAAGTAATAAAAGTTGGGAATGTTGTGACGGGACAGCCCTGTCCCACCCCTTAAGTACTTTAGAGTGAGGCGAGATGTATTTGAAGCACTATGATGGGCCGGGGGGGCGGTGAAAGACCACCTCCCAATTTAAAGGACCCCCACTTCAATATAATCAAATAGAATCAACCCACATAGTTTAGCACTGGGCGTGAGCAACATTGCTATTTTACGTAGATATTAGTAATCATAGGTAAAAGTTAAGGCCTGCGCAGCGAATACAGAATGATATCTCACAAAGTGGCCCTAAGTATGAAATGCTCGACGTCCTGTATGGAGATGAAGTTGACCATCTATACCACATTATCATTTCTCCACTCACTGATATAGAGAATTACACAGAGGTTTGGGTGGACCTGGCAGGGGATGGGATGGGAGTTACATCTGTATGACTTGCTCACCTAAGGAATATGCAGAGGTGAGAGTTTGTGGTCAGTATGCACAGCGTGGGTACCGATAAAGGGAACACAACCCTACGTGGAAGAAGAACGAGACAATGGGAGCGGAGGGGTATTAAAGAGTTTGTTACTGTATAAGTAATAAAAGTTGGGAATGTTGTGAAGGGACAGCCCTGTCCCACCTCTTAAGTACTTTAGAGTGAGGCGAGATGTATTTGAAGCACTATGATGGGCCGGGGGGCGGTGAAAGACCATCTCCCAATTTAAAGGACCGCCACTTCAATATAATCAAATAGAATCAACCCACATAGTTTAGCACTGGGCGTGAGGAACATTGCTATTTTAGGTATAGATATTAGTAATCGTAGGTAAAAGTTAAGGCCTGCGCAGCGAATGCAGCATTGCATGCACCAGGCCCAAATTGTAAAACGAGGGAAATCTCCAGCCATGCCCAAGCTCCCACGAGGACAGCCCACACCCCCAACCGCCACAACGCCTATTCATTGTTCTAACAGTGTTGCAAAGAGTCTTTTTTACTCATGAGGAATGTTCCCTACAAGGCCGTGGTTACCGACCGGTGCCTGATGTGCATGTTATCTCACACTGGCCAAAGCATGATATGGCCCATCTCCAACCTAAGATCTCTGAATTCCATAGCACCAGGTTCCCTTTGACAACCAACCCCAAAGTAACAAATCCTAAAATGTTCAAAGAGGACGGACAGGGCACATCATTGAGCGACAATCGTATGATTTGTATTGTGAGGTGCTGGGAGGAAACATTATAGTTCAAAACTAGGGTGGAGAACTTGGAGCCGAATGGCATGGAAGGGAGTGAGTGAAATGCGTGTGTGAAGATTAGAGTGCCCCAGAATCTCCTTTGTGCCCGTCCTAAGGCCTGCCAGGTGCACAGTATAGTGATAAAGTAGCATTATTTTAGGAGTGTAGTTCATTTGTTTTTTGACCTTCGACGTGAGAAGAAGATGATCACTGTAGCACCCACGTGATGGAAGACAGACGGACTGTGATGGAACCAAAGACCTGGCATCTATCATGGAGCAGGCGGATCATGCATAGGTGCTCACCAACCAGCTGCACTGGTTTTAACTGTTGTGTAGATGACAATGTTTTCCTTTATAAGATTCTGCTTGTACTATTTTTCGGCAGAACATTCTTAGCAGCAGAGTTCTTTGCTGTTGCTCTCATCTGCGTGTGAGATTAAAACTTGTTATCCTTACAAGATCAACTTGGGCCTTTGTTCCCTAGCAGGTTGTATTCTCTCTGGTGTGAGCACCCAGGGACTTGCCTTCAATGCATTCACTACCATTTTCATGAAAACAATACTTCTACATCTAAGACTCTCCAACTTGTATCGCCCTCCATCTTGAGGTTCTCTTCCATTGAAAGTCATCTTTACTTGTTTACTGTGTTACCTTTCAATAATGTCACTCTGTCCGCCAGACATTCCCCATTCATTTCATTTTTTACAGCCATTATATTTGGCAAGTGTTTGATTATGTTTCTCCTCATACAACTTGAGGTTTAAACGTTACTCGTTTTAGTACCCATCAACGTGTTATTTACCCTTAGAAATGTGTATCACAATTACTATGAACTTAATCGTCTATGCACTGTATTTATGCTGTCCTTCCAATGATTTGGCCCTTAACATGGCGCACAATATATTAGGTGAGAGGCACCAGCGATATGTTCAGGGGTGACCAACTCTCATCCGCCCATGCAAGTTTCCTGAAATACACACAGCTAAATTCACATGCTCCTACACAGGTACTCTTTAAGCAAGGCATTGCGCACTCTTTGTAACTTCTTCCATTTTCATGTGTTTTCCTAAAGGGCGATGCTAACGCTCCCTCCATTTAAAAGTCATGAAAGATCAAGTGATGAGGAGGCAGAATCCCACGTACCGAAGACACTGTTAAGAGAGAATAATATCTAATGCATCAAGCATCCCGGGTGCTGGAACACTGTGCTAATGTGAGCAGCGTGGGTGCCAAACATGAATATAAATAGTGCAATTACCAGCAATATAGCTCTAACTTAAACCTAATGAGGAGGACCTTTCATGTCTGCAACCCGTTTGACAGGCTCAGCTCTTGCTACTTTACATACAGGTTTCAATTTAAAGATAGCAAACCCTTGGATATAAGCATCCAGCGACTAAAAGCTACTAACATGGGAGCTAATAGATATTTTTTAACTTGTTACTTGATAAATGAAGGCATACAGTATTATTGAGGGTACATTAAATTAATCTTTCCCATTGAAAGTTTACTTTTTCCAATCTGTTTGTTCATTCCAGTTATCTCCACTGTGTGGAATGTGCTGGTGTCTACGAGGCATTACAGCCCAGGGAGAGAGGGCTGTACCAGGTGTTCTCAACCAATACCTGAGTTAAGGGACAAAGGTTGCAACGCAAGGGTAATGAACGTTAACACCTGTTACAGGCCTCACCCCCAAGGCTGTAATGCCATTATACAGTGGAAAATCATAAAAACAGGTTAAAAGCAGGTTGGAAACCATGGAAAACAGGCCATATATTGGCTAGGGTAGATACTGAGCATTATGGTGGAATGCTAGGATGGAAACATCATCAAGGTTTGTAACAGTGGTTAAGGGGCTCTAAAGGCTCATTGTTTAAAATGGCTCACCAACTTTCCAATGTTAAAATGTCTTATATCTATGTATAATATCCTGATTCCATATTTGGAGCGCTCTCGGCTTGGCTTGCTAAATGCCTCTTGCGACTTGCACATGCATTTTTCCGCAAAAAGGTTGTACCATGGTAATCTGAGTAGTCAGCAGTAAATACAAACTTCTGCAGAGGTATGTGGTATGAACAAGCACAAGTATTGGTCATATGATAAATTAGTTTTAAATACATCCTGTGTACGGGGATAAGGAAGGGAACCCTCTCACAACACCACACCATTGGCAGCCTTCAAGGAAGCTCGAATTATGAAAACTCGCCATCAAGGACATCATTAAAATATTCTGGCGAGAGGGATAGCTCAGTGTGATCACTCGTCTCTGAGATGGGAAAATCTTCACATCACATGAGTGAAACTCTCCAAAGATGACAAATGTAGCACCATTAAGTTGGGGAACAATAACGGCTATAATTACAGGCTTAGAAGTCTGAGCATTGCTGCATGAAGTGCTATAGGAAAGCCTCATATGATTAATTAATGGTAGCCAGCTGAAAGTATCTCCTCAAAACCAGACCTTCCAACAAAATAATTGTCAAACAAGATGTCCCATAGCCACTCTCACCATAACTCTCACCATAACTCTCCATTAAAGTGGGAAAGAAGATTGAACGTGCGCCTAACTCGGGGGCACAGAATGTGGGGTGGGGTATGAGGAACACATCACTTCCAGAGAGAACTGTACAGGAAGCACGGAAAAAGGTTTGCTTCGGCACTGGGAAGGAAAGGGAAATTATGCGCATACAGTTAGTTAAATATCGTCAGCACAGTAACAAGTGAAAAGATTCAGCCGGCATTAATCATCATGACAACTAGGTTAATCCTCCTTTTGATTTTGGTGCATGGAAGCACTCTTACCTTTGTGACACGAATGTGCACTCTTTTTGGGTATAGTTCTCCTTAGTATGAGATTTTGGCCTTGGGCTTATATCTACCATGCCCTCCAATTGAAATAAAACACTGATTTTGTTTATCGAAAAAGATACATCTTGAGAAATATCTCTATGAAACATGCATGCCCATTCCATATTAAAAGAATTTGAGATATATAACAATGCTAGATTATCACTTTTTATCAGTTTCTAATTTTCTCAAACCAATTCTTCACTAAGGGCAGCACCAGATGACCCAAGTAGAAACTCATTCAAAGTTTTCTCATTGAGGCATTAAGATGAAACATTCATCACGATTTAGATGGTAAATCGGCGCAATTACCAATGGGCGCCATTAGCGCTGTATCACAACCTGTCGTGCATGCGGCCCCGATTCCGGCGGTAACGCTATTAGCGCCCGGCGGAAATGGTGCTGAAATAAGGGTCTACACCATAAAACCAGCACTATTAGCGCTACTGCCAGCAACCCTGGCGCTAATAGCGCCGGCGGAAATTGCTTCATCGCCGGAACAGGAAGCATTGTGGTGGCCATTTTGAAAAACACAAGCGATTTAATATCTCCACTTCCTGCAGCCATCCAGACCTGCAAGTTATCCAAAATATCTCAGTAGAGAACCCGAGGCGAGGTGGCAGAAAATCGTTAACGGAAGCCAAAGTTTAGTGAGGGAGAATTGGTGGCGCTCACCGATGAGGTGGTGGCACACAGTGACGAACTGTACAGCAGCACCCAAAGGGAGACACCGGCCCAGCGCAGAGCAGCCATCTGGCACGCCATCAGCCAGAAGGTGACAGCGGTGTACTGCGTTCCACATGATGTGGAGGACTGCAGGAAGCGCTGAAATTATCTCAGGGTCAAGTTGCGAGGGCTCATGTCCCAACACCTTCAGGAGTCCCTTGCAACTGGACGTGGGACTGTGAAACCACTTGCCCTGACACCTTGGGAGGAGAAGTGTAGCACAGTCCTGGGCATTGAGGCCATTGAGGGAGTTGGAGGTGCGGAGGCGGGTGTCTGCAGCCAGGAGGAAGGAGGTTAGTCAAATCACCCCCGCCTCTAACACAAGTCCAAGCACCAATGTCAGCCTAGAACAAGCTGCCACAGTGGACAGGGACACATGGCAGCAAACCCAACAGCGGGGCAGGCCAATCAGGGCAAAGTGATGCAGTGCCACATGAGCGCCCCTCCACAGCAGCTATGGGGTAGGGTAACAAGAGCACCCCTGAGTGTTGCAGCAGCATGAAGGGGTGGCAAGTTACCAATCCAAGTGGCGTGCAACCACACCCCACCCCTGCTGGTGCACCCTGTGCCAGAGAGAATGCAGTGAGCGAGCAACCATGACACCATGCCGCAGTCACACCAACAAGTTACAGGCCCAGTTGGACTGCCCCATATTGGCATGGCAGACAACCCACATGGAAGTACATGTTCCCCTACACCAACATGGGCGCAGCCAGCCAATCACAGTACCCCAGAGCACAACCAACACGGCTGGCTGCACAGCCGCACCCTTTAGAGCCATGGCAGTACTATGGATGAAGCCTCCACACCCATACCCACAAGGTGTGTGCCACACGGGGAGGGGATGAGTGGCCATGAATGGCCACATGCCTGAATGGCACACATCATCAGCCGCAGCATGGACCCCCTGCCATCCCCACACACATGCAAAAGGCCACCTGGCCATGTGTCACACTCACATTGCTGCAACCATCGCCACAATGCTGTGCACACATGCAATGTATCCAGACCAACCATGCCCATCAGTCAAAATGTGTGGGGTCCCACTCTGTTCCATTGCAAATGTGTCTTGCATGCCAATGCCTGTGGTTGAAACTTACCTGACAGAATATCCTATGTCCCCTACATGCACTCATGCATCACCCGGAGACATCGGAGGAGGATGAGGGGGCTGGACCATCTGGAAGTGGTGCCTCCAGGCCCTCAAGGGCAGTCACCACCACCCCACAGGGGCACACACTAGCTACGCCTCGGGACATGGACCTCAGCAAGACACCACCACCCAGCAAGCCCAAGGCTACAGGCACAACCGCAGGTCCCAAAGCAACACCACAGGTCACCAGGAGCACTTCCAAAACCACTGCACCCAGTCCCGCAGCTGCAGTGTCCTGCAAAGAGGCCACACCTGTTGACAGGACCACAGTGCAGTTGCAGGGGGACATCAGCTGAGTTGCACAGTGCAGAGAAGGGGCATAAACCCCCAACAGCCCTCACCGCAGTCAGCATGCTGTGACACAGGAGCAGGATGTCGACACGCCATCCGATGGTACACCGGATTTCAGCCCAGAGCCATTCCACAGCCCCACTCTCATCCAGCACACGCCACCCAGCAACACCATCCTCCAGAGTCTGGAAGAAATGGAGCCCAGGCAGTGCCAGATGGAACAGATCAGGCACACGCACTCTGCACACCTGGGGCAATCAGGGATAGTATTCATGAGACCACCTGCAGGATAGTGCGGCAGATGGTGCGCATCAGGGCAGAGACAAGTGCTAACATGTCTGCCCTGACACTATATGCACAACTTGTGTGTGAACCGACAGAGGAGGTATTGTGGAAGCCATCCGGCAGGGCAATAAACTGCAACATCAGCAGAACCTTGTGGCTAGCTCCGTACCATCCACCTCCACAAAACCCACGGAGGGGTCAGCACAGGACACGCCGCAATGGCAATCGCAGCACCTTGTGCACACAGAATCACCTGGGGCTGGAAGGGGTTGGGAGGAGGAATAGTGTGCTGGGGAGTTGGTGGTGGGACAGGGAGGAGTGACAGTGTACTAGGGAGTTGGTGGTTGGAGGGGGAGGGGGATAGTCAGGGCACATAGTTAGAATAAAACAGTTGAACTACATCAATGCAAGGACATTCCTGATTGTGTCATTGTGGAGTTTATTTACAGAAGTGACAGTCACACAGTGGTGCATGGCTTGTGCAAGGGAAATGTCTTTAAATAAATTGTTAATCAGTGCCTGGCGAGACAGTCTCCCTTCCCTCACGTCATCTCTGACATTGCCTGCTGTGGCCACTGCCTCAGGCACTTCATCATCATCTTCTGGGGGTGGCATGTCCATGTCAGGGGGTAGGGGCACATTCCTCCTCATGCAGATATTGTGTAGCATGGCACACACAAGCACATTTTTCCAACGATCTCTGGAGCCTACATAAGGGCTCCACCTGTTCGATCTAGGCAGCGAAAACTTGCCTTCAGGTGTCTAAAGGTGCGCTCAATGCACACACGGGTCCTGCTGTGTTTTTGGTTGTAGGGTATGTCGTGCGGTGTCCCTAGGTCAGGCCAAGGGGTCATTAGCCAAGGCAGCTGCAGGTATCTGGAGTCACCTGCATGGGGAGAGGCACAGACAATAGTCACTGTGATATATGTGGGGGTGACTTACACAGCATCATGGCAATGGTCATCATGTGCATGCATATGGGGTTTCATCCCATGGCATGTGCCCGTACAATATCTGTGTATGCTGTGTAACTGGTATCATGCATTATATTGCCATCACATGCACCCTCTTACGTCGTAGATGATGTATTGTGAAGTGTCTGTCGGTGACATGTGTACCTGGTGGCTGTCTTGTGGCTGGGTATTGCTCTTGTGCATGTGGCTTTCTGGGTTGCCTATCAGTATTCCCAATGCTTCTGGGGGCAGTGTGGCAGCATTGCGGGGTAGGTGTACATGGGTACATGGATGCAGCACTGGCAGTGCTTCTGTTGTGTGATGCAATGTGGAACTTTGTTATTGCTTTTGTTCATGCATGATGCGTTGTGGTACCTGTAGTCATGTCTGTGGAATGAATTGCTGCTGTATGTGTTTATGTGCATGTCCATCGAGGTTTGTTCAACATGTGCATGCTCCGTGGCCTGTACACTGTCATTGATATGGGAGCTGACCGGATACTCGTTTTGGATTTCCTTGTCATGCCATGCCTTGTGTAATTATTCAAACTTGGTCTGGTGCTTCACAATGCACAGGTGCTGGCAGTTCTACTCACCCACCATCCAGGTCCATTGTCGTCTGTGCCTCTCTAAGTGTCCTGGTAGTGTGCTGTTCCATAAGACCAGGGAGTCATAGGTGGAACCTGGATAGCGGGCACAGCAGTGGGTGATGATGAGGTTGGGGTTGCAGGTCACCTGCACATTGAGGGAGTGGTAGTGCTTGCGATTTCGTTACACTGATTCGTGGGCCTGGAGGGCGGGGGGGGCACCAATGCTGCAACATGCGTGCAGTCCAGGGCTGCAATCACATTAGGCAACTGGGCTACGGCACAGAAATTTGCCTTCATGGCAATGACCTGGGCTGGGGTGGTGGGCAGTCTGATATGTTGTTGCACATGCTGCAGGAGGGCTTCCAGCAACTGGGCAAGGACTGCACAGAATGTGAGCTGTGCCATGCCATCCATCATGGCCACAGAGTGCTGGAAGGTGCCAGTACCTAGGAATCGTAATACTGGCACTAGCGTGCACATTGGGAGCACAGCTGTAAGGATGTTTATCCTGCTCCCTATGTCCTCATGTATTGTACTGAGCAGTTCAGTAATGGTCTCCCTGTTGAGGCGGTACAGGGTCACCAACTGGGTGTCAGTGAGGGTCCAGAGTGAGGGCCTGTCCCTGCGGATGGGTGCACCCCTTGCCTGTGCTCTCCTCCTTCTCTTCCTCCTGCTCATCCTCTCACCCCTGCCCCCTGTGCTCCCTGTGCCCTGGCCTGCTCCTGCCGATCTACTTCCAGGTACAGCATGAGCCTGTCCCAGCTCATAGTGCCTAATTTATTTTATTTTAAAAATGTTTTCATTTTTAAAGCGCTCACATCGAGACGCTGTTACAGGAATGAGTTTGTTTTTTAATTGCGCAATTGTTTTTTTGTCTTAGTTGCGTATTAATAACACCTTAAATACCCAAAGGTTTCTAGGCGTGGACCCAGGGATCGAACCTGTGTTGCTTCGTGTCATCTTGCTTCCAAGGCGAGCACGTTGCCGCTGAGCTATCCTCCCAGGACAGCATGGTTTGGCAAACAGGTTTGGGGTAGGGGTATGCCTTATGTAGCCATTTCAAGTGCATTGGTTGCACCTGTGCCTTGATTTCTGCCTCCTGTGTTCATTTACCTCCACCTGGATGCTGGAGGGAACTGTGTCATGTTTTTGGCAGTATTTGCCCTGGTATTTGGCGCTAATACTGCTGAGGATGGACTTGTGATGCAGCTGTATTTGTGGTTCGTGCAGGTGGCTGTAATAGCGCCAGCTGTATTCGCGCCGGTTGTAATAGCACTGGCTGTTCTAGCGCTGCATGCTTTTACTTTCTGCAATATTTGCGCCAGCTCATGATCTGGCGGAGCAGTATTGGTGACGCTATTACCATTACAGCCGCTTTTAAAGGTTACTGCCAGACTTGTGATGAAGCCCATTGTCTAAGTCATGTAGCTCATCATTTTAGTGGAATCCAATTTTCCTAAACACAGTGGGCCTCATTACGACCCGGGCAGAATGGGTTAACGGGTTCCGCTAATGGATGCGGACCCGTTAACACCATTCCGCACGATTACGAGGTCCCCTCGCGGGACTCGGTAAACCAGGGAGCTAACAATGGGCCGGTCGTAATCGGCCCGTTGTTAGCTCCCTCTCCCATTCCCATTGAGCCCTATGGGGGCTCAAATGGGAATGGGGAAAGTCAGGGTCCGGGTTCCCAGAGTGAGGAATTACCGGGCCCTCCAAACTCGGAATGGCCCGGTAATTCCCCATTCAGGGAACCCGGACCTGGTTTTGGTGCAGCCATGCCGCCAATAGCGGCATAGCTACCGCCAAACACGTAATGAGGCCCAGTGTATCAATTCAGTTCAAAACATGTCAAGAAATCCCCAAATCACTGCATCACCAAACCCACGCACAACAAAGGCAGAATCCTTGATTGGATTATTGACCTTAATTGCGAAACTAATATCATCTCCAATTAACCCTGCGCTTGGACAGACCATCACTCGATACTTTTCACAATACAATCTTGCATGCAACAGAACATAGCCAAAGCCATAGCTCCTCCAGCTCTAAGAAGAAACAACAAAAACATTACACTAAAAAACATACTTCCTCTCCTACAACCTATCCTAAATCATACTAACACCGAAACGGACCTGGCCTCCTTCGTGGACCTTTACAACCAGACGCTCCACCAAGCCATTGACGCCATTGCGCCATTAGAATCTAGGAAATCCAAGCCTCAAGCGCACCTTAACAACTGGTACACCACTAGCCTCAAAATCTTATGTGACAACAAAAAAAAGGCTGATTCCGACTGGAAAAATCTCCCCACAACCTCCAACAGAGACACCTTCCTAAAAACTACAGAGGAATACAAGATGGCCATTCTACAATCCAAAAGTGAATCCTTCAACAATAGAATAACTAATGGCAAGTCTGGCTCCAAAGAATTATTGAAAATTCGAAGAGAATTGCAATCACCCTTCCCTTCTATCGACACTTGCATCAAAGGCAAGACATGGTGCGCCAAGATATAATCAGCCCTATTAGACAAAATATTGCTGCTACAGACTAAAATAGAAATGAAAAAACTTAACATCTCCTCTGACTCTAGCCTTCCCAAGTCTCAAAGTTCTGTTGATTCACCATGCACCCAATTCAAATTCTCCCCTCTATCCATCCCAGAAGTGGAAAGCATAATCCTCTGCCTTAATTCATCTTGATGCCAGGGTGACATATGCCCTGTGACTATCATTAAAGAAGCAGAGAAAGACCTGGCTCCTGCCATCACGTCCTTCATAAACCCCTCCTTCGAAACCAGCATAGTCCCCACCAACCTAAAAGATGCCTGGGTCCTTCCACTCCTGAAAAGGCCTAACCTAGACCCTGACACCCCTACCAATTACAGGCCCATCACAACAGTGCCATTCTTGTTGAAAATTCTGGACAGGGCAGCCTATCTGCAAATACATGCTCACCTTGAAATAAATAACCTCCTCGGCCTCAGACAATCTGGTTTTAGACCCAGACCTGGCACTGTAACCACACTAATAGACCTTAAAACACAGATCGATGACCAAAAAGAGAGGGTAACGTAACTCTCTTCCTGCTGCTAGACTTATTGGTCACGTTCAACCTCTTCAGCCACGAAGTCCTATGCAACCTCTCAGCCCACTTCTCTGAAATAACCACTGCCTGGAAACAATCATTTCTAGACAAAAGAACAATGAGAGGCTTCTCTCCCACAGCTGCGGCCGATCGAGCACCAGTAACATGTGGAGTACCACAAGGGTCCTGCGTGTCACAGACACTTTATAATATATTGACCAAGCCACTGTTTGATGATTTCGATCGCCTGGGCGTCACCTACACTAACTATGTAGATGACACCCGATCTCTGGCAACTACGACAATGACTCCACATTACTGAACATAATGTACCTCATCATCCAGACATGGATGGCCACACATGGCCTCTGCCTCAATGATGAGAAGACCGAACTGCTACTGACCGGCACCCAAGCCAACCTAAACAAACTAGACACCTCCTTTAACTCATTCACCATAGAAGGCATAATCATCCCAGTCTCCAAAAACATCAAAACACTTGGTGTCTATCTTGACTCGACCCTAACCTTGACAAAACAAGTAAACGCTACAGCCTCAGCTACAGCGTACACTTGTAAACAAATTAATTCATGCAGACCTTTCCTCTCTCCAGCAAGCTGCTTTACTTTAGCCAGAGCGCTTATATTATCCAAACTAGATTACTGTGATGCACTCTACCTAGGGACCAGCACACGCAACCTAAACAAGCTTCAGGTCCTTCAAAATAACGGCATCCAACATACCCAGCTCTCACCATATCTCTGAAGCCAGACGTAACTCCTGTTGGCTATCAATTACAAACAGAATTTCGCTGAAACCCTTGACCCTCACACACAAATGCTTATCTAAGTCAGCACCTGATTACCTGGTGTGCAAATTCACCAAAAGGCAATCCAAATGCCCTACTAGATCAGCTCAATTGAACTGTCTCTTAATCCCGAGGTACAACCGCCAAAAATCCGGTGGCAGCAGCTTCCCTGTCCTCGCCTCCAAATTATGGAACTCCATACCTACTATCCTAAGAACTGAATCTTCATTCACATTATTTAAAACTAAAACCGAAAACTGGCTTGCCTCTCAGAAAGATAGCTAGCCTCCGAACAACCAGCGCCCCTCTTCTGTATATAATGCCATTCTATCGCCTTAGCAAACGTATTTTGTTCATGTATTTTTTTGCTTATGTAACTTGTTCACTTGTTCCCTACTTCTTAATGTATATATCGCTGCTTTTCTGTTCTATGCATGCACACTGTCACTGTAACCTTGCACTAATGTAACCGAAACAATGCGCCCAGATGCCCGAGGGCTAGGTGCACTATACTAATAAATAAAATACAAATACAAATGTTACTGGGGTGGTCTGTCTTTCTTGTTTTGTTTGTTTGTTATTGTACTGTATTCTGTAAGAATAAAGGGTGCATGGGCAGAACTTACTAAAGAAAAACAACAACCAACTGGACAGTACTGAATCAGCGCGCTTAGCAAGAAAAAGCGACAACAACAGTACATAAATTGGCTGCAAAGTTTCAGAGCGGATCGTGTGCAGCTGGAGGGAGAGAATATGCTGGAGATTCGAAGTTAAAAAAAACTCACGTGGGAAAGGATAAATAAAGTGGGAACAACACAGGAAACCCTGCAAACAACAATGGTCAACGATCATCAATTATGGACCATTTTGGCTCACTTCTAAGGAATAAGGCAATCGATCCCCTTCCCCGGGATACAGGACACTCTGAGGAGTGGACCCGGAAATTAGAAAAGCAAGAAATCCTAGAGGCTATCCTAAAACCTAGTACCTCTAGGGCGCCCCGGCCTGATGGGTTGTCAAATTTTGCATTACAGCAGCCACCCAAAGAGTGGTCGGAATTCGCCCATATTTTATTTTGTAAAATCTTAAAAGAAAAACAAATCCCTCCTTCTTGGAAAAGGGCAGCTATCATCCTTATTTTCCAAAAGGGGCTAAGAACCGATCCAAGTAATTATCACCCTATGGCCCTTTTAGATAGCCTGGATAAAATCTTTGCTTCCATGTTATTAAAGCATTTGTCAAAGTGGGCAATAGACCTAAAGCATAAAGATCCCAGACAAACGGGCTTTGTCAGAGGTATAGGTCCTAGTTTGAACTTATTTTTGCTGAATTTGCTAAAACTCCAAGCCATTAAGGGCAATTATAAGCTATATATTGCCTTTGGGGACTTGGAGCAAGCATTTGATAGCGAGAACCGAGAGCGTTTTTGGTCTAAATTGTGGGACTTGAATTGCCCCAAGGATCTTCTGGAGCCGATGGAAGCGCTCTATTCGGATACCATGTTGCCAGTCTGTCTGAACTCTCAGGGATTGCTATCCAAAGAAATTAAGGTTAATAAGGGCCTTAAACAGGCTTGTTCTTTGGCCCCAATCCTTTTTAATCTTTATAAATCTTCTATAGGCAGCTCTCATGGCACTTGGTTTCCCCCCTAAACTTAATAAGAATCCAATACCTTGGATGTTCTATGCAGACGATCTGCTTATGATTGACAGAACGCCAATAGGATTTCAAAGGTGCTTGGATGCCATGTATTCTCCTGACATGCTCCTGAATGATTTATGAGTTAACGCAAAAAAAATCAAAAATTCTAGTAATTAATGGGGGAAATCCACTGGAATTAATTTTAATTTTACATTCAAGTGTGCAAATCAGATGAAAGCATAAAAACATACGAAAACGTGCATTGAAAAAGAAAGCACTCTTGACAGAACTATCTCATCCCATTCAACATGCTTAATCTTCCCAGCAAGCGCCATAATTTACGCCCATCGAAAGCATGACTTGCACTACAAAATGTTTTATTGTTGTTATATTTAGTATTTTCTTTTGGTTAAAACTAGCCCTCGAAAGTCAAAACGTTCCACTACTTTACCAATGGCCGTCATTGCTGAACCTAATAGTCCCTCAAATCAAAATATGTATGAACTTTGTCACTAGGTAGAGTCGTCAGTTTAAGCAATGAAGTAGTGCTGGCTTTCCTGTTTCTCTACAAAGTGACGTTGGAATTCTCTTTTGAAAATGGCAAAATGTGTCCTTTCAGCGTCTGCTGATTGTTTTTCTCCTGCTTAGTCACTTTATATTGTGGCGTAAATCAATAGCAAAGACTTGCCTCCAAGCCAAAAGGAAACTGGACAATCTATCCTGCAATGTGTGGTCAGATCACAGAAAGGGAGGTTGACAAGCGTCCTGCACAATACATTGCCCCACAAGGGATTATGGCACAAGAGGCTGCAGCCTGGCAGGTTTGAAGTGCACGGCATTGGTGCCAGTACTGGGTAATGAAAGAGCATTTCTTCCTGATTCCCAGTAAAGAAGAGTCAAGGGGTGGGAAAGAGGGCCACTGGTAAAGATGTGTGCACATACCCAATCTTCCGTTATAATTCAGAAGCTTTCTCAAAGTCGTATTTGAGTGCCAACAATTCTTGTCTTATAACGAGATAGGAAGACAATCTTGCGCTCTGTGAATGTGCTCGGAAATATTACGCGCCTTCCGGTGCTTTTTCCCATTACAGAAATACATTTCACATTTAATTCTTTTAAGGTGTCAGCAAAGCGGTTTACCTGTCTTATCGTCTTCGAGATGGCAAAGCTTCTGGGAATTGAATCATTTCCTGGCAAGCTTCTACGAAATAGTTTTTATATTTTTTCAATTTGATATGTCAGGCAATCTCCATCTTGTCATTCTCCTTCTGCCCAAGCTAAAATGCCTGTATACCATTTTGCTTATCACGTCCTGAATCTGAGTGGCCGTCTGTAATCTTGTCTTCCTGATAAAGGTTATTTGCCACATATCCCGTTCCTGCGCACTAAGGTCCTGCAGAAGGTGTCCGACTGAGAACAGATTTTACTTCAAAAGTGTCCAATAGTTGAATCTAAACCCGAAGAATTAGTCGAAGGAAGCCAAAAGTAAATCTAAATAGACAGAACTTTAAGCAAGGAGATATGGTGTGAAAGTGAATGGAAAATAATATATTTACAAACCGGTTTTCAATGGGAATTATGCCATTGTTAAACACTTTTGTCAATCAGGTCCATTATGTCTTAAGCTGTAGGCCAACACCTTTGGTGTGCTTTGTAAATATGACTCCAATACCAAACTGTTATGTACTTATTCATTTGATTCTCCAGCATTCATTCAACCCAAGGACTAGTTATATTTACTGTCATTTTAACCTTGTCTCTCTGTGTGCAGCTGTAACATGAACTGCATGCTGAGACCTGCTGTTCCTCAACGCAGGAGGAGCACAGTGGTGTGCCCGCTCCCATCCATCTCGCACAGAACTTCGCACACGCCGAGCGAACACTCTTTGTGCAGGGCAAAGTCTTGCGAGATGATGGCCGGGGCCTGCTCCCGCGAGACTATCTCTCCACATACCCCCTTTCTTGTGTAGCATGCCCCCCCCCATCACAAAGTCTTGGTACTTTGTAGATCTCCTTCTTTGGCACTGTGCCCGGCCATACCCACTCACTGCACTGAGGCAATAGTTCTTCTTTGCTGCTGCTTGTGTGTGCATGAGCACCCTGTTCACCCAGCGGCTCCTTTTCTCTGCTCATCTTGAATTGCCGGTCATTCCCCGTCACTCTCCTTTATGGTGTCTTAATTTTCCCTATCAGTACTTCTTCCTTGCGGTTCTTGCAAGTGGTGTGATAACACTTTCTCCGCTGTAGGCCCATTTGTATGCACCCGATGTTTTTGTACCCATCTGGTGTACGCACATGATATGTGCCTTTTTGCACCACTTTGATAGGTTATCTGTACCCGGACCCTGTCCGGTGGTCCTTGTGAGGTAGACAGATCTTCACTATGTCCCCTTCTTCTACCTCTGTTCTTTGAGCTGCCCTGCAATTGTCATTTCACTTTTTCATGTAGTCCTTGCTCCTCTTGATTCTCCACACTACTTCTTCCATGTTTATTGAGTCATCCTCCCTCCCTTTGGAGGCACTAGCATGAATGCAGCTCTTTTGCCTCTTAACATATGAAACGGAAACATCATTGTGGTTCCATTGGGCATCAGCCTGTGAGTAGCCACCGCTCCCTTTACTGGCTTGTGTGGATCCATGCCTGATGCCATGGCCAGTTGCAAGGCTCCTTTTATAAATCTATTTGTCCTTTCTACTAGCCCATTGGCTTAGGGATGATATAAGGCTGCTTTGATCTGCGTAATATTGTTCTCTCTCATGAATTTCTCCATTTCATTGCATTCCGCTGGACTCCATTTGGCAGTCCTTCCCTTTGGAAAACTGATGTGAGGTCATCTATTACTGTTTTCTTGCTGATGCCAGGCACACATTTTGCCTTCACCCATTTTGACAGATAATCAACCATCACCACACCTTATCTGTTCTTAGACAGCATGGCTTCTAACAGGCTTTAAAAGTTCAACCCTTGCTTCCGCATACCCCTTTGCTGGATCTCAATGTGAACGAGAGGCACTTGTCTTACTTTCAGCCATTTAACACTGTTTAGGCACTCATGACATCTATCCATCATACTCCTGATGTCCCGGTCTATGCAGGGCCACCAACATGACTCCCTTACCCTGCACCTCGTCATGTTGCTTCCTGAATATCCTGAATGAGCTCTACACAATATAAGCTTCCTCATGGCCATGGCAGGTATCACTTTATTTACCCTGAGCAGCAGGCCTCTCACTTGATATATCTCCTCTGCCACTTCCCAGTATGTTTTTAAGCATTCCGGAATTGTTCTTTCATTTGGCCATCCATTTTTGGCCCATTTGGTCACTTGCGCCACAATCTCATCTTGTGCCGATTCTTCTAACCCGCGGCTCTCACTCATTTCCATGAATTCTCTACTCCTCAGGTCTCCAACTGATGCCACTACACACTCATCTTGAAGAAATGTGGTTCCTTGACCTCCTTCCTCTGGTAAGCGTGACATAAAGTTGCCTTGTGCATTCTTACTTCCTGAGATAAGAATTATCTCATACATGTACTCTTGAGGTTTTGCCGCTATACGCGTTAATCTCTGAGTAGATGTCTTTGTGCCACCAGGTATCAGCATGTGCACCAATGGCTTATGATCCGCCACTAGATGAAACTTGGTTACCCACACATAGGTCTTGAAATACTCCACTGCCCATGCGCATGCCAACATCTCTTCCTCCACAGTTAAGAAGTTTTTCTCTGCATCCAATAGTACCTTGGACACAAATACCATCACGTATTCTACGTCTCCTCCTTTCTGGGTAGGCGTTGCTCCTATACCATATGCATTTGCATCTGTGGTGATGTAGGTCTTCCACATCGGGTTGAATGGTCATAGGCACGGAGCTTCTACTATCATCTTATTTACTTCCTCAAAGGCTCTCTTCTGTTCCACCTGACATTTATACTCTGCCCCCTTCTTTAGTAGTTTTCTCAAAGGCATTGTTTTCTGAAAATAGTGGTACAACCTTTGTGTAATACTCTACTAGTTCTAAGAACAATCTCAGTTCTTCCTTATTTATCGGTGCAGGGGATTTCAGAATTGCTTGCAGCAGATATTCCACCTCTTTTGCCTTAACCATACACTTCTCATATCGCAACTTCACTCCTGCCTCAGTTTAGTTAGCACATTTCTCGACACAACATCATGTGTCTCCTCGTCTTCAGAATAAATGAGGATATCGTCTTGGAAGTATGACAGGTTCCTATATTTCGCAGCAGCATGTCCATCATTCTTTGGAACACTGAGGTGGCAGAGGATAAGCCGAATGGCATTCTGGTAAATTGATACATGCCAAACTGTGTTCTGAACGCTGTCAATAACCTTGACTCCATGTGCAAAATGATTTGATGATATGCACCCAGCATATCCAACTTTGAGAAGTACCTCGCTTCTTTTATCATTAAGATCAGCTTGTTAATGCTCGGCAACGAGTAGCTATCTGTTATGATCTCTAAATTGATATTGCACAGATCAATGCAGATTCTCATAACGCTGGACCGTTGCTTTATAATCAATACCATTGGTCTTACCCACGCCAATCACTCCACCATATCAATCGTGCCCTCTTTGACCATCTTCCTGAGTTGTTCCTGCAACTCACTTCTCGCTGTTGCAGGGGCTAGTCTTAACTGTCTTGCTCGATTGGCACTTCACCTTGCCTCAACTGGATTTTATGTACATAGTTCTTTATTTTTTCAAAATCTTCTGAAAATAACTGGGAATTCATCTCTTTAGACTGATGCTCCTCCTGCTCTCATGGGGAGTACTTGGTCTTCTGTGCTGGTATCCTTCTTGATATTCAACTTTACCTGATCATTCCAGCCCAGCACTGCTGAACCATCCTCTGATAAGTACACTCTTGTCATCGTCTGTCTCCCTTTGAATTCTATGGTCCCTTTGATATAACCCTACAGGCATACTGAGCCCTCCCCCCCAAATACTGTGGGTCTGTGTTTCATCCTTCGAACTTCAACTTAATTCAAAGGCAGAGAGGGAAGAGAACGAAGGTGTCTTCATTTTCAGCATGGCGCAGCAGTGGCATTGGCCAGGTGCGATTGGCTTAGCAGGATTGGAGAAGCAGACTGTGTCCAGGGGAGAGAAGCACTTGCATGAGGCCTGTGATGTGGACGGCAGCCCCGAAGAGAGGAAACTTACCCTCCTCTGATCGAGGCCACTGGATTGCAAAGAAACCACTGCCAAACTGCTGAGGAGATGTGCAGAAGACCGCGGATGGTCCCAGTGAGCCAGAGACGCTGCTGAAGCTCCTGTGAGACCTGGGAACAACCAGAGGGCGACAGCCAAGACTCTGCAGGTACTAGGGTGGCTAATCCCAGGGTTGGGGAGATCCACAAGGGGCAGGAGGCTTGAAACAAAGCACAGAAGGAGACTTCATGGGGGCAGAGTAACCGTGTAAAGGGGGTATGGGACCCAGGTTGGGACAAGATATCCCAAACACTGATAAGAAGGAAAAAAAACTTTGAATATACAAGTAATACTCACAGACCTTGTCAGGGGAGTAAATCAAGGGTGATGCTGAAAGAGAGACCAGATAAAGAGACACACTTTGAATTCCCAAGTGATACTCACAGACCCTGGCAGTGGAGTAAACCAAGGCTGTGGTTGAAAGAGAGATCAGATAAAGAGATGAACTTTGAATACCCAAGTGATACTCACAGAGCCTGGCAGGGGAGTAAACCAAGGCTTGGGCTGGCAGAGAGATCAGATAAAAAGAACTGTGAAAATAACCAAGTGAAGAGGGTCTGGGGCCCACGCAGGACATGTGTACTCCAAACAGTAATAAAGAGGGATACAAAGCTTATGTGCACACACAACACTCAGGGACCTTGGTAGGAGAGTGAACCAAGGCTGTGGGTGAAAGTGAAGTCAGAGAGAGGAGACAATGAGAAGGACATCAGTGATTACCCTACTTTGTAGGAGAGTGGACCAAGGAGGGGGTACTTTGAATGGTTGTTCCTGCGTCATCGAAATGGCTCGATGCCATATTGCCCCAGCAGAGCCTCATCACCTATCTTGCTCAAGCACCAGCACATTGAACAAAGCATTGAACCGCCAGTACTTTGCATCAAGGCTCGACTCAAACTGCTGGAGCATCACATCACTCATCAACTCGAACAAGCAGTACTCATTGATTTTAAGCACGCTCAATAGAAACGCTCCTGGTAACCCACCAACCTGCATCGCTCAACATTGCCTTCGAATCACACAGAGTACTGCTCAAACCCGACTCAATGCTGACTCACAACAAGGAATCAACATGGCTCGCTGCCTTCAAGCCCAGTCAGACCTGCAAGTATGGCATGCCATTGGGTCAAATAACCTAAGAACTGGAATCAGATACTATTGTTCCATTTTTGGGGCTCTAGAGACTGGTTAAGGCCCTTGCTGCATCTTTTTCCTGAAATAGCATATCCTCTTGAGTAAAACAGTTGAAATTCTTGCCTTTTTCCTTCCAGCTGAAGTATCCAGAGTGCCTACACATATTGGTTCTGCAGTTTCTGTCTTATATATATATATCTGTATAGACCCTGGATTGGATATTTTTTTATTTTGGAACTGTTGTACTATTTCTGCTAAGGATGGTACTGTTTCATATTCATACCCCTTCTAGTATTATAGACTTCCCTCTGCCTACGTTACCACAAAAGGCAAAGGAATTATATCTCTTAGCTGTGCCTGCTTTACATTTATGATTGGGATTACTGTTGGTTTGTAGAGGTGTGAGGGCTCAGTAGGCGTTTAAGAAACTATTAATCCTCTCACTTCTGCAGAGCAAAAGTCAATTTGTCACACCGTGTTGCCAATGTCATGGTGGCATCATGTCTGTTGTCTTGTTGGCTGTCTCAGTACCTTTCCTGCTTGTGTGCCATACATTCAGCTCATTACCTTGTAACCTCCTGTTAGGCTTTGCCTCCTCATCATTTTTGTCATCCTATGTCAGTGACTTTATTCTTGCTGGTGAAGTCTCAAGGACACTCACACCTGTGTGCATTGTCTGGTGGGTTTCTTCTTCTCTTTGCTTTGCAATACTTCTTACTGGATGTTTGCAACTGTTGTCTCATACATTCCGTGCCACTTGCGTAGTACAGATGGGTGCATTTTCAGCTGGCAAGTCTCTGCTCATCTTCTAGTCCTTGTCTGTCCGGCTGTTTTCCCCTTTTGTCACTGTAAAGGGGAAAGTGGTGCTATATCTTTTCCTGTTTCACCTGTCTTCTGCATGGCACTGATTGATTGATGGGGGAACATTGAGTATACTGAAAAATGCTATGGCTCAGGAAAGAGTCAACGGGTGTGGAATAAGATGAGTACCATCTAGCCCTCAAGCAATTGTACAGGAAATATGCACCCAAAATCAATGTGGTCTTCAGAACATTTACTAATGACTTGAAGATTTGAAAGACTTGAAGATTCTGTAGTCTGTTAAAATAAATGGAACCCAAAAGTATTCCATAAAAGCAAAGCGATGCCAAAAAACTGCACTACTTCTTTGAAGTGTGGTGTATACGATTCAATTGCATAGAGAAATATTGCACTGATAAGAGGCACAGGAACAATGTCTTGTTTTGTGTGTGTGTGTGTGTGTGTGTGTGTGTGTGTGTGCGCGCGCGCGTAATATGTTGAACAAAAAGGAGTGAAGTCACTAAAAAGTATTTGATATGAATGGCTTACACTTTGTCAATACATTAGAAGTGAGTAGGCCTTTCATGCACACAAAATGATATATTTTCGGAGTTGGCTTGGGTAATACTAGCTTACTCTCCAGTGAAATCTCTGACAAATATGTTTGATTTATAGCCTCACTTGCATGTTTAAATGGAGGGGGGTTAAAAGTCCCATGAGACTGGTCTTGGTTCTCTGTAGTGGAAAGATATATTGCCTGTTACCATGAACGCACATTAGATGTCAAGAAATAGAAAGAACCATCTGACTAAGACTTCTTAGTTAATGTTCAAGCCCCTACCTTTGAGAACTCATGGAAGGAGAACATAATTCTTACAAATACAGCTTCAGATAACAGTAGAGCTGAAGTATGGTGTGCTGACCCAACAGGAATCAGGCCTGTTCTCCTATTGCTGAGCTTCAAAGGCAAATTGTTGCACTTAATGTGTCACTGTTAGACCTCGGCTCCCTATAAAATCAACCAGATGTCAGCCTAATGACAATCCAAATAAAAGGAAGCCCTTCTCAGCAGATACCAGCTTACCATTAGAGGACAGGCCTGCCTGCACAGGGCTTTCACAAACCTAAGAAATTAAACGATGGCTGAAACTCAGCTACAAAAATGTAATGGGTTATGTGAACCAATACTATTCAGACATTTAAAAATGTTTTTGATTTTACAAAATCCACAATTATATCACTTAGAAACAAATTGAAAAGTTTGTTATGAGTCTGAGGACCTCCTATATCCAATGACTAAAAACACAATATGTGTAGGAATATTAAACAATAATGTTATGAATATTAATACATTTTTGAAACATAGACATGCAGCATACCCAGATGTCCATCTAGCATGGGGGTTTCCTAAAAACCCATATTTCATTTATGTGGAATGTTGCTATGATGAACTATGGAATAAAGATGATGTTTGCATCCAAAGGTGCGAGACCAGATTAGCTTTCACCTTTATATGGCAGCATTATGCTTGTGGGATGTTTTTACCCATGCATCCAAGCCCTACCATAAAACTGTGCAGTACTGGCATGGAAAACATCATGATGGCCAGAACTCCCCAGAGAGTGCACAGGGAAAACATGAAGAATAGGCTGCCACCCATTTTTGCCGATGTTGTGAGCACAGGAGGGCACTGCCTAAAACCACCATTGGGCTACGCACACAGTAGCCTGAAATCATTGGGAATGGCAATGCTGATTGCCAAAAAGCAACTCAGAACTGTGGGGAATTCATTTTCTTAATCCCAAAAATGGTTGCATTACCAGTACTCACCACTATCAGAAAGCCGGCGTTTTAAAACCACCAGACTTTTGTGTAAAACTGAACAAATGAAACAAAACCAGACCAAGGAAAGACTTGCTAAGAGGTGGATACAATGTAAAACTATATTCTGAAATGACTTGAAGGAAGTAATTATTTAATGTATAGGTAAAAATTGTCAGTTTGATTTGAATGTAGAAAACTGGGAACAAAAAGTGACATTTAGCTGAAACCTGGCTTAATGAAACTGAATTCTGCCTGTCAACTACCCCCGACAGGAGTTGAAACTGGATCAACAGCCACTCTTCCCAGGCCTAGCTGCATCCTGCTGCCCCTTGCCAAAAGGAGTTGACACCTCTCTGATTAGATTAGGGGTGGAGCACCTGGGAACTGGAAGGGACCAAACAATGCAACTTCCTTGACTCAGGCAAATGTATATTGGGGGCGTCGTAAAATAGCTTCCTCTTGGGAGAAACTGGGGGGCAGCTGTGCCTCTGTGAACAAGCTGGCTTGGGGGAAGTGGATAAACCAGTTATTCCACCATGTGATGTGGGAAGCCACACCCCTTTTTGACCAGGGCATAATTTAAAAAAAAGATGGATAATTCATAGTACGGACTTGTCAGAATTATATAAGCAATACCATTATTCTTGTGATTTTCCGGTGCACATTTTAAGAGGCGTTAGGACACTGTGGTGTATTCTGGGGGGTTGCTAGCGGAAAATAGGGTCTTACTCCAAATGTCTGCATGTTAAAAATCTGACACTTCATCAATTAATGTCCATACTCCTTGCGCACATGTGTGTAATTTTGGGTAAATGTCCGATATTGCAAAACCAGTTAAAAAGCGCAAAATGTTGTCATTTTTGAATGCAAGCCCCCAGGAAGATCAGAGGCGGACAAGCATGGACCATAAGGAATATATAATGTGTACATGTAATTTCAACAAATTGTGTATCTGGGAAAGATGTATTTGAATCAAATATAGATTTGTGGGCAAACTGACCAGGGGAGGATCCTCTGACCCATAAACAGACCTCATCATGATGACATTCCATTTCCTTCCCCCAATCATGGGAGAGGGGAGAATTGGGCCAATGACAAGTAGAGAGGGGCAGGCTTAGCTAGGCCCAGGCACACACCCATTTTCAAAACACATAAAAAGAGACTGCTGGGACAGGTAGAGACATTCAATTCCATTTGCTGCGGAGCATGCTGACCGACGACTTCACATCCAGAGATCCAGACTTCAAATCCATCAATCTCCAGAATCTGTAGCAGAAATTAACTCCAGAATTTGTAGCAGAGAGGCCTGAATCCACCAGCTGAATCCTCTTCAGCAGGCCTCAAAACTAACCAAACTATTCAACAGCCGGGCGAGCTGTTTGAAGTTTTGCTGAGAATTTCTGCAAGAACCTGTAGCAGTACCCAGAAAGCAGTGTTACATCCAGAATCCAGAGAGGCTAGACCAGCAGAGCAGAGCTGACCCAGATCGCTGTGAGCAGAACCGGTGCCTGATTGACCCGCCGAGCAGACAGAACCGCAGCCGGACGTGTTGACCAGATCCGTGACGAGGCCTAGTTCTAATTTATATTGTGAGTACCTAGCAGAACTGTGCAGAACCAATCTCTTAGTTAAAATAATCTAATCCAAACTATTTTAACCTAAGTAGAACTGCCTTCTAGAAATCATGTCATCTGTCATTTTTAAAGCTGCACAACTGTCACCTGTCAATTCTGCAGCTGCAAGCTGTCACCTGTCATTTTGAGTTTACTTAAATCCGAAAAACTACCTTTATTTAATCGTCCGTATCTCTGGAACCGTTTGGGATAGGAACGAAATTTAGAATCTAGGCTTTCCAACGAACCTAGAACCGACTTCCTCCCTATACTTTTCCCGTAATCGCGAGACACGCACTCGCGAAATTTACTGCGATTTGCGATTTGGCCCGATTTCGTCATATGTAGAAATCAGCAGCTTTTTGCTTCTCTTTGCTAAAATTCGTTTGCAATCTGCTAATCATTCATCGAGAATTGTTAAAGTGAGCCTGAACTAATATAAAGTAGCCATCACCTATCCTGAACCTCTAGAGGGAATTAAAAGCAATTTTAGCACCTTTTCACTTCCTTGCAAACCACATTAAAGGAATTTGCCTGTGTTTAAAACTCATCCCTGTTTTCTCTAAGCTTGCTGGGAGAACTGGAACTGTGTATTGCATTATAAAGTGTGATTTGTTGGGATTCTTGAAGACTGTGTGCTCTCGTTCCATTTCTTGTATTGCATAGGGGGGGGTGAATCGTCAAAAGAAAAAGTGATCATATTACCTTTTGCTAAAATCATAACAAGTTATTTCTGTACTGCATTTTATTCCACCTTGCGTTTCCTTGAACCATATAAAGCATTCTTTCCCACCTTATTCTTCTGTTCCTCCCACCTTATTCTTCTGTTCCTAATCATAAGTTACCTCTTGCGGACTACTGCTCATATTCTGAAGTGTGATATCAGTTATCAATTGATTTATAAAGTGTGATAGATATATATTGTTGAATTGTCCAAATAAACCTTTTAATTTGCAAAACAAACCTACTTCTTGGCTCAGTGGGGTCAGGGGGATTCTAAGAAGGGGGTGTTATACATGGTTGTCATCCAGAGTACTGAACTGGATATAAAAATACATCAATAAGGGTTTTCCTCAGCATCCCAGACTAGGCATTGACTTAGCTGTAGTGTTTATTGAATATCGCTTACAGATTAACCCGTAAAATTGGGAGGTGTAGTCCCTGGGCGCATCTGACTATTTGGCAAGCCAATGGAAAGACTTGACCAATAAAAAAGTGTGACATAAGCATGGATATATGATCCATTAGAAAAGCAGAAAAAGACAGGGAATAAGAATGTGTCTCTGGAACCAGGAGCTGAAGGGTAACACCTGTCAAAAAGGATGAGAAATTAATTTGGAAGTTATCTGGAAGCATGCACCTTATCCAGAAGAGAGAAGAAGCAGATTGACCTGAGGTAAGCCTGTTTTCCAAGGGGAAGGAGAGGGAGACGAGAAAAGAAGTAAGATCATTTGTAATTCAATGGGAATATTTGAGGATCCCTTCTGACTCTAGGCTTTAATGAGTTATTCAAAACTAAGTATGAAAACTCCCCAAATGTAATTGATAACTGCCCTACGATCAGGACCCTGCTAAGTCCCTGGAATGGGGGGAACTAGGGTGGCGGTTTCCATAAGGAAAGCAAAAAAGGGGGTCCACACACAAGAAAGACTGCGCCACACTTAATCCTTATATATGTTTGGTTTTAGTTGTTTTTATGTTATAACAAGACATGATCCAAAAAAAGAAGAAAAGTGCCCATTGGATAACACGTGTTTCAACACAAAAAGTGCCTTTGTCAAATCTGGGCTAAGGAGGTCTGTGCATAAACAATAAATATTGAGTCAAAAAATGAACGAACAGTATAGTAGACAAAAAAGAAGAAAAAATATGTATTGTTGAAAAAAGGAAATTAAAGTCCAAAGAACACACATTAATCAAAGTTCAATTTCAGTTTAAGAACAATTGCGAACACAGACATTTAGGAGGGGTAAAAGGGATGGGCGTTTTAGAAGTATAGAGAAAAATGGAAAGAAACCAAAAAGAAAAGAAAAAATGAGTGACAATAATATATAAAGTGAATATGGCTGAATCTGCAATATTTACACCTTAGGTGTTGATTAACAAATGACGGGTATGACTAGACAGATCTATATAAGAACATATTAACATAGATTTGGGAGGGAAAGATCCCATTTGCTTTTGTTAAATATGTTGTCTGACTCAAAAAACTGGTGAGCAACCAAATACTCCACAAAAACGGCTCTGTCTGGTATTCTTCTTCTTTTTCTATTTCTTTAGTGATTATTTTGTACATTTTGTTGTGTTGGGGGCCCTAAACCGATTGTGCAAATATACGTTTATTTATTAGTATAACAGGTATATCAAGTTCATGTTATACCGTGTTACATCAAACACAGGAATAGTCCCTATTCTGGTACATTGGTATATTTGAAAAAGTTCTGAGCTCTTAGAAAGATATCTCGGCAGGTAATCACCATAACAATTTCTAAAAAGGTTCATACAAACAGTAAATCTATAAACAGTATGAATACATACATTTCTCCTCCCCCTTGAGAGGGGCATGAGATTCACAAACTCAGCACTTGATACATTTCATTGTCCTTATTTAGGCCAAACTCGGTTGCGCGAAATTTGCAAATCAGGCGGGCCTCAGCCTGGCGTAATAATCCTTCTCGGTTTCCCCCTCTGTCACCAGTAGTTACTTTTTTCATGCCAATGAATTTTAGATTTTTCTTATCCTCCAGTTCATGATTAGTTTGCCAGTGATGAGCTAGTGGTAAAAGTACATCTTGATTTCCAATGCCAGTAAAATGTTCACGAATTCTGGTTCTGAGTTCTCTAATTGTACTCCCGATGTAGATAAGATTGCATATACATATAATGGCATATACTGTATACTTGTTTCTGCAGTTAATGGTGTCATTAATCGTATGTGTTTTACCTCGTGAGTCTTTGAAGAGGTGTGTGTTAGGGTGTGCATGTTTGCACTGACTACATGATCCACATTTTCTGAATCCTTTTGGTAATGTTGGCAACCAAAATTCCGGGCCCGTTGGTTTGATCTTAGGGAGTAGAGACGGGCTGAGTAATGTTTTTAGAGTTCTGGATTTTTTGAAAATGAATTTCGGTCCATCATCAATGAATTTTGTCAGATGATGATCAAGTTTCAAAAGATATCAGTTCTTGGATAGAATCTTTTTGATTTCATAGTTGTTTCGGCTGTAAGTGGTGATATATCTTACTTGGTCTTGCCGTTGCATTTGTTTAGACGGTTTGGGAATTATGGTTCCATCCCTATTCATTTTCTGTGTTTTGATGTATGCTTGCTGGATGCATTTGTTACTGTAACCCCTTTATTTGAATCTTTGTTGAAGCAAATTACATTCTTGGTCAAAGTCAGTATTGTCTGCACAATTTCTCCTGGCTCTTACAAATTCTCCTGTGTCAGGTTTCCATAAGGAGGCACTCATTCCAACTAGAATTTCTTCAAAGTTTGAATGATATGCAACAGTTCTATGTCACAGTGTTTAAATCCAAGTGAGATTTGACTTTTTTCTAGAAACCATAGAATGTTCCTGCATACAGAGCGCAAGGCCTAATACATTATTATGAACAGAATGAACAGAATGAAAATAGGATATTGCAGTTTGCTATTGTGAATTATATTCAATTTCACTGTAGTAAAGCTGAAGGAGATTACATTTAAATAAGAAAAATAATGTTTTTTCTGTGCTGTGTGCAGGGAGCACTTCCCAGTACCGACAGTGTAGCATTTTGAAAATGATAGCTAAAATATACTGAATCCTGTAGTATTTACAGGTATGGTCTAACACAGTTGGCTGTGAATCTGTTGCCAAGCTTCGTAGCCTAAATAGGAAATCGCTTGATAATTTGTGACCCATGAAAGCCATAGATATTTAAGTGAACAGGGAAGTGAAAAGGAGTTTATCCTTCCGAATTCCATTCTGAAAGAAAATCCTACTGATATAAATTACATCCCCATCTCTATCTTGACCTTGCACAGTAGGGGAAGGGATCTGCACCAGTGTGATCCTATTTTTAAATGAGGAGTACTCATCCATATACTACGAAATCATAATATATATTGGGTGGATGAACCAAGATCATGCATATTCCAAATTGATAGCATTGTTTTTTTAACCCAAACCTGCATAAATTAATGAAATCCATTATAGTCTACATTGAAATTACATGCACAGGTTAGAAATCCACAACCCCACATTCATAAAGGGGAGGGCCAAAGTGATGTAAATGTGTGTACATTAATGTATTTTTTCTATGCAATTATGTTCTAATACCAATGCTTGTATTTGATATTGCTATTGCTGCTATTGATCAACAGAAATACATTTTGTATAAATGATAATTGAAGAAAGTTTTAATATACTAACCAATAAGCTGCATGATTGTCATAGAATTGAGAATACTGCTTAGAGGTGGTCTTATATTATTAAGGATTAGAAATGTTAGAAATATATTTTATCGATCCGGTGTGACTGCACATGTTTGCTACCTCATAGTGAGATTGTTATAGGCAGGCTAATTCTAATAGTGTCAAAATAGCATCATAGTTTAAGTATCTTATTGTAGTGACTTCCCCACCATAAAGTAAGGGAACCATCTTTGATTTATTTTATTTAAATAAATCAGAGTTTTGATCACACATGGCCTGTTTATTGTCCCAGAATTGTGTAATAGGACTACATACTAAGGGATGTTATATTAGCAATTTCTAATTAGTGAAAAGTGTTATAAATCAACAAATATCTGAAGTATCCACCTTGTGTAAGATGGAAGTGTCCTGTTGGTCTTATGTCCCCTCTTTATTATTTTACGCAATCTCTCTTGTATTTTAAGAGTATTTGAAAGCAACTTAATTCCTGATGTCCAATGTATCTGAGATAATGGTGTCTTGTGCCACTCATTTACTCTCATATTTCATTTTATTATAATTTAATATCTTTGGGTATCAATGCCACATTTCAAGAATCAATACCTAACTTCCCTGCTGCTTTGTCAGCTTCTCTTTGCATAGCCAAACTTTTTATGAGCAGCCTCACAGGTCTGTACTTCCAAGCTAGGATAGTCCCAGAGGGAACTTTAAAGATACCACAAGAACTCACTCTTCTTGTTCTAGAACCAGATTCATACACAACTCCAGAACTCAGATCCGTATACTAGGCTAGGAACACGGTACCTCAAATTTGAGTTTCTAGACTGAGGAATCACCCATATACTTGGTGTCTAGGGGCGTGGCCTGAGCTCATGCAGTGAGGGTGTAGCTGCACAGAGCTTGCAGTGCAATCCTTTCTGATACTTAACTGCAGTGGCTGTAGTGGCTCATTTTAACATCCAGAGAGATCTACTTGAACGAGTCACTAGCGAACCACTACCCAGCCTGGTTCCGATGAGAATCAGAGCTGCGATACTAGAGCAAACTTGCTGAGAAGTTTTTCATCTGGTGACCCAAACTGGCCGCCGCAACACCGTACTGCAAAGCTGCTAGCGGCACAATCTAACCGGGTCGTTTCCTTGGGCTGGGCTGGGCTGCTCTAGGCCCCTCTCTACACAATACCGCCCAGTGAAATAGGGGGATTGTGTGGACGGTGTAGGGTGGATTTGCCATTCATCCGGGATGCGGCAAGATACTCAGCTGAGTGAAGTGCCTCACCCTCACCTGTATCGCTGTGCAGATCCCTCAGCCACCACCAAGACATCCGCAACGACACCTACCTGGTAAGTGGGCGACCGCCCTGATTTGATGCAGACCGGACTTTCAGTGGGCGCAGTGGCCTGCTGTGGTGTCAGTGCAGAAGGCGAGCCACCAGTGCTGCTGCCTGCATTTCAGTCGCTGAGAGCACTTCTTCCAAAATGGACTGGGTACTTGGAGGCTGGCATCTTGGTGGTCATAGCGCACAGTCCGGACCCTAATCCTCATCTCTCCTCCCCCTTCTTGGGTCCTGCATTGGAGCCTGGTCCATTCATGACTTGGGTTCTGTTGTTTACTCACGTCTTGCCTGGGGCCTGACTCCTCCCCTGCTGATACCCCCGGGCTGTGTGTGGCTCGTGAAATTCGGGATCGCCTTGTGTTCCTTCCCCATGTGGAAATGTGATTGCTGCTGGGGATTTGCAGTGCAGTATAATTGTCTGGGGCTGTGCCCACTTCACTGGTGCTTGAGGAAGCTGTCCACAGGAATTGGGCCTCACCAAACACTCTTGACCGATGGAATCTTTACTGCGGTGTTGGCAGCCTTTATTAAGAGCTCCTGGTGATGTGGCTCTCTTGGTTATGTCATATTTAATAAGGTAGTGGTGTCAGAAGAACCACCCTGACTTGTGTGCCTGGGTTCTACTTACCTGTGGTGCATACCTTTGCCTGCCCGGACTGTAGCCCTCCATAATTTTGCCTACTATAAACAAGGGCAAACCAACCATCATGGAGTCATTTGCTGGCCAAAATAAACAATGTGACACCTCCCAGATAGTGGATACCATGCAAATGGAGTTGTGTACCCCTACCAAAAAAATCTCATGAGGACCAAGTGCTTGCTGCAATAGCCACCTTGCGAACCTTGCTGGAGACAAAAATAGACAAGGTTAAACTAGACGTCCAATTAATCTGGCAAGATGTTAGACAATTGGTGGAAAGAGTCACGACTGCTGAACTGGGGCTGAAGGAGACTGTTTTAACCATGAAAGATCCTGTGACACGGGTTAAGGAATTGGAAAGAAGAAACACTGCCTTGGAGCTACGCGTAGAGGACGCTGAGCGCAGGTCCTGCAGAAACAATATACGTGTGCTCGGTCTCCCCCAGGGGACAGAGTGCCCCGATCCGACATCGTACATTGAAAACATGTTGCTGCAGGAGATTGGGTCTGGCAAGCTGTCACAAGGCTTTGCTGTCGAATGAGCCCGCCTGTCACTACAGAAGAAACCTCCACCTCGATCCCACTGTGGGCTGGTTATCGCTAGAATCCTGAACTTTCGAGACAGGGAAGTGATCCTGAAATACTCAAGGGAAGGTGGCAAGATACAGAGAGACAGCTCTAGGATTGCTATATATCTGGTGTTAGGGAGAATGCTCATCTATGGCTAATTTTCCTCACTTAGTGAGTCCCCCAGCAGCTTTGCTGGACTTCTGGAGTTTATTTTTTTTCCACTTGGTAAGAGTGAGAGCTTTTCCACCACTCTTACCTGTGTTTTGCTATGTGTTTCTATCTGTTTTTGTGAATGTGGACTCTGAAGCACACCACTTCAGCAGCCCCCTTCTTTTTGTGTGTCACACAGAACCTTTAGTGCCGTGGCACAGGATTGTCTTTAAGACTTCCCTCGACTCCATTTCTGAGGCGACTATTGTCCCTCAGAAAAGGGTAAAGTTACCATTAACTTTACTTAGTCAATCTACCACAGATCCAGTGCAACCCACCTTCCATGGAGTACTGGAAAGGGTTAACTCGCATCCCTTTTTATCTGTACCTCCTACAGCATTGTTTCGCTCTTTTAACATTTAGACTTGGCTGGTGGCAGTGGAATCTACCCTAACTTTTCTACCGCGATTATATTAGATAAACGTGGTACTGTTGTTGGCTATTATATTAGCCTCAAACATAAACCCGCTTGACCAAATCGTCTTTCTTTTGGCTCCGGTTGGGTTTATTCGCCATTTCTTTTTGTTAAAGTCCTTCTTGTGTCTTACTTTGCGTGGCAAACTAAGTTCGCCTTCTTTGTTCACCGTCTTTTGGCGGGCTTTCTGTTCAGAAGCCCTCCACCAGGCGCTGGGTGTCTAGGTGGCTGAATTTGAGGGAGGGATGTAGTCACCCCCTGCACAGGTTATCCTAGGAAACCCAAGACGCACTTTGTCATGATTGGCCAGGGTAGTTGTCCGGGCTGGACAACCCCCCTGCTGGGGGATTGACAGCCAGGCTGTGTGAATGGGGGTTTTTCACATAAAAGGCAGGTCTCTTGGGCTAGAAGTCGGAGAGTCGCCACTGGAACTACAAGGAACCAAAGAGAAGCGGAGAGAACGACGGCTGCTGCAACTACCCCGTCCCGGTAAAGCCCTGCTGCAGTCCTGAGCTATCTTCCCTTCAACGACTTAGAGAAGATCCAGTCCGGAGTCTTCTTCCCTTGAGCTTGGTGGGGATAACCAGCTCATCTTCTACAGCCAGAGGATCCTCTTCCTTGTTTGAAATCGCTGCACACTGCTGTAGTGGTCCAGATAGCCACCTGAAGAGCATCTCCTGTTTTTAAGGAGTGCACCTTTTATTCCTCGTCGCTGCTGCCGGCTTCATCCCTGTGTGGTGCAGACCCCCTTCAGATGTCCTTGTTCACAACGAAGCTCCTGGAATCGTGGGTCTGCGGGAAACCAACAGGAACATCTGCCAGGGCACCAGCTGCACCACTTGAACAAGGTACTGTGTTCTGTTGAGGAAACTGGGTGAATCCCTTTTTCTTCATTTCCAAGGCTTTCCCTTATCTTCCCTCCTTCTTATAACTTTTGCTTCCGACCATTGACAATATCGAAGTACTTTTTGGCTACGTTGAATCGTGAACTGTTTGACCGTGTGATCTTCGGCAACTGGCCCCAGTGTCTTCGACCCTGGCTCCGGCCCTTTGACTTTTGAACTCCTGTCTTTGCATGTTTCTTGATTCTGCCTGCCTAACCAAAATATTGCCTGTGATTTTAGCCTCCAACTCCCTCTGGGTATCTCAGGTGCTAAGTGTGTTCTTGACCTGGTAGCATTTCATGTCACGGATACGCGTTTGCTGAGTAGACCGAACTGTCAAAAAGTGATCGCAAGTGTATTCGCGGTAACGTGTTTTGTTTATAACACCTATTCATTCAAACACACGGTACTTACCTTGAGACTTACTGTACAAAGTGAATTAGTTAGTTGTAGTATATTTAACGTGTGGTTTTTATTGCAGTTTTTATAGAAGTGTTGTGTTTATAATGAATGGTTTAAAAATAAATGTACTTCTATTTTTATACCTGAACCCTTGAGTCAGTGTTTGCTTGAGTCACAGTAATTGTGGTCCCTTTTGTGTAATCTCTGCTACTGCTCATATACTCTTGAGATAAGCCTGGCTGCTCCGTCACTGCTACCACTCTGACATAGTAGTACAGGCTTGTACCAAAGGTAAAACTTGTATTGCCACCTGTAGTCTTAATTGTGTGTAGTGGTCCCTAAGGGCACTGCACAGGATTCTGCCTAACATCCGGATTATGCACCTGCGGTCCAGAGGGCGAGAAATGTGTTTGTGCCAGCCAAGGCGAGACTCAGACAACTGGATCTCAAATATTTGCTCATGTACCCCGCCAGACTTAAAATTATCTACAACAGCAGGTCACACTTCCTTGACAGTCCTACTGCAGCAAACAAATGGTTGGAACATAACAATTTGGCTGGCTGCGACAGAGCTGGTACTTGATCTAATGTGCGATTTTATTATTTTCTTCTCTTTCTGCCCCAATATACCTCTAGATAGCTCCCAGGTCTCTTGACCCTCCTTGTAGAGTCTGGGTGGTATCTGGTGTGTGGTTGCAGGCTACTGGGAACTTCAATCACTGTACCTACTTACTACATTGCTGATTTCAAAACCTCTACTGTGCTACTCTGGGTGCCCTGCATCAGGTAGCATTGCAATGGCCGGAAGCCACCTTTTATGGCTTCACTATCAGTGGGTGCAACATCCAGTTGCCTACTGCGGTGGTCTGGTAAGGCCTGAGCAATGTGTTACTGCCGGGCAGTATGGTGCTGCTACTGGTTATGTGGCTGATCAGAAATGGTGGGTTTATGCAATGTTTGCTGTTATGTGGATGATCCGGGTGGTTCGGTCACTTGTGTGGGGGAGTGTTACTTATGAATGCAGGACCGGGTTGGGGGAAGGGTCACTTGTGCAAAGATTGTGCTAGTCAATATGTACCGCTACCATGACCCCCATTACAATACTGACCTAGAATGCATGCAGGTTGGAACAGGGTGAAATTATATCTCAAACGTAAAAAGATATCTATACCTCTAATTCAGGAAACCCACCTGGTGCCTGATGAACAAGAGGCTGTTTTGAACAGTTGGGGTAGGACAGGCTATGGTGCTACATACTCTAAGTATGCTAGGGGAGTGCTTACATGGATCAATGGTTTTTTTGTCATTCCAGCTGTTAGAGGCCGACAGGGACAGGGAGGGACAGTACCTGATTTTATGGGGTTATCTCGACCACATACACGTTTGCATCGTTATTTGATACTGTCCAAACCATGGTTTCCCATCCCACGTATGCACATTGATTGCTCATGTTACATCTCGACGCAAGTGTTTCTTCCTCTATGGGGTGACTTTAATTGTGTCAGAGACACTGCATTGGAAAGGTCCTCTCCACGGGGGTCCATCTCCGGCGGCGGTTGCTTTGAACAAAGCACTGAAAACCCTAGATTTGGTGAATGCCTGGAGGGAATTACACCCGGAGGTTTACGGGTTACTCCTTTTACTCTTCCCCCCACAATCTATGCACCAGGATTGATTCTTTGTTTGTTGGCTGGGGTAGTTGGCTGAACTCTGGAGTGCTGAATATATGGGACACTCGATATCTGGCCACTCCCCTTTGGTGATTGCATGGAATAATAGAAGCCCTAGACCCCCAATTCCGATGTGGTGCATGCCTATCTGTGCCTTGACTGACGACATTTTTAAGGAAGAGCTTCAAACCTCACTGTCTGAATTTTTTTAAACACAATGCGGGGTGTGTGAAGTAGTGGAGCACAATTTGAGAAACCATGAAGTTAGTGACCAGAGGCGAGGCTATAACTAGGGCTGGGGGCATTCGCCAGAAACTGCGGCAGGGTCCGGAGGCTAAGGAAGAAGACAGACCTGGTGTACAGGCCTGCAGTGGGACGAAGAAAAATTGGTCGTTCCCGCTGCCTAGAGGCATGGGAGAGGTTGTTTAAATTTGATTATACCACACAAACCAATCGAGCGCATGCTGAAGGAGACAACCCCAGGAGACTTATCGTGGCTTTGCACCTGGGAACACCCTAGAGCCCTAACCACACTGCTCTATGATGAATGTGGGGCCCCGTGTAGATCCCAGCTTGCAATCAATGACATTTTTCAACATACTACACCCAGTTATATAGCCACAATGAACAGGTGCCCCAAAAGGAGGTGTCTGACGGTTTTTCCCTAATCTTACTCCCGAAGCTTACTGATACACAACAGACCCTCTTAGATCAGCCCACCGCAGTGGAGGAACTGAACGAAGCAATTGCCCCCCTCTCTACTGGTAAAACGCCTGGGAGCGACGGTCTCCCCTTAGAGTTTTATAAAACATATAACTCGTTTTTAGCTTCAGTACTACTAAAGATTATTGAGGAGGCCTATGTTAAGGGTGTGGGACGACTCCGTAGGTTAATCTCTGACTTCAAACATATGGACCAATTTATGCAGGACATAGTGCCACCCTGAACCTCCGTAGGCTGCAGCACGTTATTGAACAAAACAACCCGCGTCAGGAACACTGTGTAGTGTTGGCCCTGGACATAATTAAATCTTTTGACTCCCTATATTGGGAATGGTTGCTCGCAGTGCTACGGAGCTTTGGGATAGGAAAACTTTTTATTCGCTGGGTGACACTGTTGTATTCCTCTCCAATCCAACGGCCAGGGTGAAATCAGGAAGCCAAATATCTGGAATATGGAACATACAACATGGGACCCGTCAAGGTTGTCCGTTATCTCCCATGATATATATATATATTGGCTCTAGAGCCCCTGGCGGCATACCTGCGCCAAGGGTACTTGGACATGGGCATCCTGATAGGGGACTCTAGGCACTTAGTGTTGTTATACGCCGATGATGTCCTGCTCTTTTTGTGTGAACCTCAACACAACTTACCAATGGTCCTTGATGTGCTGGATAATTATGCAACACTCTCTGGGATCTATTTTAAAAAGCGTAAATCCTGTCTGTTTCCACTGGCTGGCCTTCGCTGGATGAGTGTGGCTACCCTACCTGACTTGGGGCTTCCATGGGAGGCGTACTCCTTTAAATACTTGGGTATTCAAGTCACGCATACACCAGAGGGCACACATACCCATAACACTCTTAAGGTGCTGGATGACCTTAAAAAGTCCATGACATTTTGGTCCAGATTGCTGCTTTCACCCATGGGCAGAATAGCAATTGTAAAAATGATGGCTCTCCCTAGATTTCTGTATTGTTTTACAAATGTCCATTACTACATTAATGTTTTCTTCTTTCGCTTCCTTGATACATTGATCAGGGATTTCATCTGGGGCCCAAACCGGTAGAGGCTGGCTCTCACAGCGCTATGCCTGCCTTACAAAGACGGCAGAGCACAGCTACCAAAGCTGGAATTGTATTACTTAGCCGCCCAACTGAGTATGTATCGAAATGGTTATCAGACGTTTTCACATGTGAAACGCTGCTGTTCAAACAATTGGTGACACCAGACCGCCTTAATGAAATGCTGTGGCCCACAGAACACTGCATGAATTCTTTTCCTTTACTAGTAGACTTGGGCAGGAAGATCTGGTCCAGGGCATTAAAGCTGCTCCGGATACGCTGTCCCTACTCACCCAACATCCCTATGGTGGCTAATGTGTGTAAAAACAGGGATGACCTCAATGCTGCAAGGCGCTGGGAGGAATGGGCTATTTCTACATGGAGAGATATGTACGAAAATGGAAGATTCAGTCACTTAGATGGCCTAATCCAACAAACAGGCCTGCCCAAAAGGCAATTTCTGAGATACATGAAGGTGGTAGGTGTGGCGAAGCGTACTTGGAACAAGTGGCCTGCTGAACCGTGGGGGACTGCGCTAATGGTGCTCATGTATGTGCTAGAAGACGGCTGGAGGCCGGTAACTAGATTGTATAGCTGCTTATTGAATGGGTCTATATACCTGAATCTGAAGTTGAAGACACGCTAGGAGCTGGATATGGGCACTGTAATTACTGAACAAGAATGGATCGAGCGCTCAGTTTCCTTAAAAATGTATCCTGAAATTCTAGATTTAAACTAATGCAAATAAATGTACTCCATCGTACATACATGACCCCCAATAGAGATGCTACATTTTACAAACACAATCACTTGACCTACGCCTGGTGTAATCGGAACGATTCAGATCTAATCCATATGTTTTGGAAATGTCCACGAGTGAAAATCCACGGGGGTCCCAGGATACAAGCAGTGGTATCGCGACTTTGAAGTTTGGTGTGATGCAGAGAGCAGGGCATGGGCTGGGTCACTATAGCGCCTAGATGAAGTCCTTGGGGATGCCTATGGGTTTTGGAAAACACTTGTTATTAATATGTTTCATCCGTCCGATGACAAGCTACCGTGAACAACCTAGTAACACATTGTTGTGTTTAATATGAGTGGATAAGAGTGCCTCCACTCTCCGCTGGCTGTCCCCCATCTGCCTCGAACCCTCCTTTATCTACAATTATTGTCATCCAATTTCCTGCATTACAGTGCCCAGGGTACTGCCATGCTGTCATTGCAATCACCATTTTAATTGCCTTGTATTGAAGCCTAATTAACATGCTTGAAAAGCTATTTTTCTTTTTATTGTTTGGTTCATGCTAATTAGTTTTGTTCCGCACTATTACTATTGGTCAATGTATTAATATATATTGTACCTCACTGTATCCTTCTCAAAAACTACAGACCAACTGTTACCTGTTAATAATCAATAAAAACATTTGGAGATAGAAAATCTAGCTTGTAATAGCCTGTACTAGTGCCATATGCATATAAAAAGCAGGCAGTAGCCTAGACAAAAAGCAAACATTTCAGGAAGGTACCAGCCTCCCACAAACATTAACACATTAAATGCTTCCCTCACAGTGTACTTCCCCCATGACATTTAAAGTGGACCGTTGATTCCCAAAGCTAGGTCTGGACCCAATAAATACCACCATAATAATAATAATAATAATAATAATAATAATAATAATAATAATAATAATAATAATAATAATAATAAAATGTCCTGGACAAAATACAGAATGCCCATGAGTTTCTGTATGGCGGAGCTCCATTGAGTCCAGATAGCGGGTTACACATTAAAAAGCCAAAAATAAGTGTGATAGGAGTCTCACCTTAATTACCAAATGTAAAGATATGCAAACAGGTAGACAGGGCTTAGAAGTTGCTTACATAATTAGCAAAGCATGGAGGAATATGGCAATGTGCCACCCATACAAGATATAGGGGCAAAGATGTGAGAAGAAACTGCAAAGGTATTAGCGCCCAAGACTAAGTGTACCTTTACACGTCCAAAAGCGATAACAAGGTAAAGGAAGTTGGGTGTTTCCTACAAGACTTACTTGTCAAAGGGCTGTCACATTTACACAGTGATCAATGGAATCTGACATTATAGTGGAATCGGCCATAGAGCAGTTGATTCTAAGGAAACCCCTGGGAGTCAATGGTTTTCCAGGTGAATACTTGAAGGAGAGGGATGAAAGTGTTTGAGATGTTCATCAAGTCCTGAGGGCATGGAGATCTCTGTCTTAATTTGAGACAAGGCAGGCAATCCCCCACATAATTGGGTCTCAAACAGACAGATCTCATAGATGACATGTATGCCAAAATGTGACTAAGCTTCTAGCTAATAAATTGCTGGGATTGTGCATGACCAGATTCACCGTAATCAATGCTGCTTCATGCCTCTGTGATCAACTCTATTATACTCTTTACCCTGAAGTGGGGTCGGCAGAATGTGCCAAGGACCATCTACAATCATTATTGATACTAGACTCTAAGAAGACCTAAACTTGATAGAATGAGTCATTCCATTTGCCATCCTTGAAAAGCAGGATGGGAACCCAAAAGTTGGGTAAAGCAAGTTTACATTCTGGTTGGTAGCAAGAGTGATGGTTAATGGTCATTTATTGAGGTAATTTCAGTTGCTCAGGGGCATGAGTCAAGACTGTTTTCTCACCATACGTTTGTTTACTTTCAAGATTGGAACATAAGCAATATGTATGCTTATTAAATGGGTTTTCATGTCCATGGGCCTGAGATAACAGAATTTCTGCTAAGGGAGAGGATTGTCCATCAACCGGACAACTGACATTATACAAGAACATGGTTCTCATACTTGGCACAGAATCAACCACTATAAATCAAATACTCACTTGATTCAGCAAGTGAAAGAGGCACCCCCCTGGCAGGTGGAGCACAATTACTATAAATATTGGGCGTACAATGTCCAAAGGAAGATTCTGAGCCTTCAACCTGACACTTTCACGAAATGATTTAGTGGGATATTAAACATTAACGAAAAAGACACTGGCCCTCATTACAAGTTTGCCGATATCCCATGGGATGGGATTGCTGCAATTACCGGCCCGGTATTTTCGAGGCCGGTGCTTTCAGCATTTTCTTGTTGGTAGGATCCTGATCTACTGGCACGTCAAGCATGCCGCTAGATCACAGGACCCCACCAGCAAACTTGAAGTGTGCCGGTCTGGTAAAAATGCCAGAGCTGGTATTCCCAGCATTTCACCCAGCATTTTTACCAGACCGGCACACTTGTAATGACCACCACTGACTCTAATAACGTTTTAATAAGTAGCAAACTAGTTTAACATCTTTACATTACTACTAGCTAAATTAATTGGCCCTATCTGCTCATTACGCTAAACATTATGCCTCCATACAAGTAATTCCTCAGCAGATCAGCCTCCAACACAATCCCCCATTTTCAGTTCCCATGTATCCGAACATGCGAGGCATCTGCTGGCTGAATACCAGCAGAATCAAATTCACATTTGCCAACTATTATTCATCTGGAGCACAGGCTAATCCTGTAGTTCTGTCCTGTAGTGTACCACAGGGGTCATGTCTTTCGCCTCAATTGTTCAACATTTATATGAGGCCTTTTTGGGATATTCTGTAGGAGCTGGGTGTCCAATTTGCAAATTATGTGGACACCACCCAGATCCTGTTTGAACTATCTGGAGAGTACTCCAAGGATACTGATACAATACATTTTGTCTATAAGAAAATACAGATTTGGATGGCGGAAAAACTCCCTCGCCCTTAACGACTCCAAAACTGAACTTCTCATCGTGGGATCTGGTCCTCGCCTGAAGAAGCTTCATTCCAAGTATTCACACTTTGAAATTGCTTGTGTTACCATTGCAGTTTGTAATAGAGTAATATCTATTGTGAATAGAGCGCTCTTAGCATCATCCCTTGTGAACTCAAGACTAGGCTATTTTAATAGTCTACTATTAGGTACCTCACAAGGCAATATTCATTGCTTCCAGACAACCCAGAACAGAGCTGTGCGAGCGGTTTTCAGACTTTCCAGGCACGATCATGTGACAGTGCATTGGGGGAAATTGCAGTCAGGCAGAGAATAAAACATAAGACTCTTGCCTTTAAATGTCAGAATAGGTGCGCCCCCCCTACTTATCGAGGAGATTGTCTTTAAAACTCCCTGATCGGGAGCTGTGTTCTTCTGACTTACCTCAGGTGACTCAACCTCATTTTCGATTGGAAAAATTTGGAGAAGCTACTTTTGATTTCCATGCACCATGGGAATGGAATGCGCTCCCGCCTGACATCAAATCATTTCAATCTATAGTAATCTTTAAAAGAAGCATAAAAACTCTTATTTTCAACCAGGCTGACTAATGCTTTTTTCTGGTCCGACTCTCTGAAATTCTGTTGCTCTGTGTCTTCCTTGCTTGCTGCGCTCTGAGGCCTTCAGGCATGTAGCGCCTAACTTAAAAATTTAAATAAATAAATAAATCTAATGGCGCGTTGGTTCCAACACCTCCCATGGCCCAGGAGAGATGATCTCCCTCGCCTATAAAAAAAAAACGTAGCTGGCACCTCTGCCTGGCCAACGTATGTTTAATTTTAGTGAGGTAATTCCTGGAAAATGTGGTGGTGCAGGCCGTACAGGCCGGTATGTAGCACAATGATTTGTCTGATTGTAATTGGTCTGACTTCAACAAATACATGGTATGGAAGCAGCCATTGTAGTCACCAGGCATGTCAACCAGAGTGGATCACCCATTACATGGATTTTACTTGGACTCTCCATTGCTCCTGCTAAGTGGGCCACACCTCCTTATTCATTGGGTTGGTATGAGTGGAAGGAACCAGGTGGGCAACCTTATTCTTGTTTGAGTCTTCACTTGAAAATCAGGAACACTGCATCTGATTGAGACCCTTTTAGATCTTCCTCCATGTGTTTTCCATGCAGGGTACACCAGAAGCCCCTCTTCACAAAATCAGGATTGTGATGGTAATCATTTATTAACAATATCTTGCTTTACAACACGATTTCTGCCAAGGTTAAACTGTTTGAAACATCAGTAGCTAAAATGGAAAAAGCACCATGCATGAGCTAAACACAGCATAATGCAAAGAAGGACAAGGGGTTAATTCAATACCTTTTAGAATCCCCTAACCAACTATGCAAAAGTCATATTGTTTTCCCATACTGAAGCACAAAAGAGGTATATTTCTCTCATAATATCAAAGACCTTAGATGTCGCTGTAGATATAATAATCTGTGCTTCATCAATCACACTTACTCCTCGACTCTTGTCGGTTGCACGACACTATATACATATATATTCAGTGAAAAAAACGTTCTTAATGGGGCGTTATGGTTAAGTTGTGCTACTAAAAACCTATGAAAGTAAAACCGAAAACCCCCTGAAATTCGCCAGTTATGTTAAGCTAAGCAACTATAACTCGTGCCACCACCTTGCACTGCTAAGACTAACACCCAGGACATCAAAGATGATATCACAAATGTCATTGATGACATCACTGATGACTTCACATGTGCATTTACTTTTCATGAAAAGTTTTTTCACTGAATTTCATAGGTTTTTAGTAGCGCAACTTAACCATAATGTCCCATTAACAACATTTTTTCACTGAATTTCATAGGTTTTTAGGAGCGCAACTTAACAATAACGTCCCTTTAAACAAAGATTTTTTACTGAATTTTATAGGTTTTTTTGGAGTGCACCTTAACCATAACATCCTCTTAAAAAAAGATTTGTTCACTGAATATAGATATAGTTAGCATGAATTTGATAGGTTTTTAGTAGGATTCCGTTAGTTTATATACATGTAACATAGAACATACTGAACCCCCTGGCAAACGCTAGTGATTTTGATGTCCGCGGACCATGCGCATGTCCACGAACGGACTCTGTCAACATCAGCACTATCCAAAATCTCAGGGGGTATCTTAAATTGTTGTATCATGCAATGAAAACACTGAACATGTTCAAAGAGCAGCATACAAATAAATTACATTAAAAAATAAATAAGAAGTGCAAACTGTATGTGTAAGACACCAGCAGTCCAATTACATAGCATTTGGAACATAATGGAACATACCAAAAATAAAATGACATATGCCTCCAGCAGAATTACCTCACAGAAACTGCACAGCAAAAATCAATAGCACATCTATGAAGCAGTAACAGCAAAACTAAAAAAACAAACTGGTAAGTACACTACATTAATTCCTATATTTATAAACTTTCTGTAGTAGGGTACACTAAAAAATATTTTTTTTTACACAGAAATGTCTAGTACTTTGGAATTCGCTAGAAGAATTTTCCTCAGGACGAAATGAGTGAAAACAGTGATACTAATGATAGACACTACACTTCTCTAAATAAACCAATTAATAACCATTATTTTATGTGTACTTAACCTATTTTTTTTTAAACAGAACATACAGACAATAAGAATAATATTGAAACAGACACCTTGGAAAATCATCTGCAGCGTTTGGAGCAAAAAATGTATCAACTTTACCAATTTTATAATTTTGAAAAATTTGTAGAGGATCATATAAAGGAAAACATTAAATATCACTGTCCCACGTACCCCTTTTCAATGTCCCAACCAATCATCCCCAAAAAATCCCCATCAAGAAAAACGTTATGATGAGCCTACGCTCCCTTCCTCCCCTACCATCCTGTACAGATCCCTAATTCCCCTGTATTTGTCTCAATTTCTGCTTCCCCCTCTCTTTCATCATTTTTATATTTTTATACAATAATAAAATATTGTGTGTGCTGTTGCTATATTCCTCTGTGTCTTGTTTTTTTAAAAAGTCAGTTAGGGTGTCCGCGGACAGCGCAGGTGTCTGGGATGTCCGCAATTAACCAAAATGGGGGTGGCCTAAGGACACTATGCCTGTTCGTACTGTCCACAATCAAAATGGAGGTGTCCGCAGGACACTAAATCCGTCTGCATGTCCGCAACTATTCAAAATAAGGTGTCCTAAGAACATATCCCCTGTTTGCATTGTCCGAAACTAGAATGAATATGTCCATAGAACACATAGCCCGTCCGCCTGTCCGCAAAGTTGTGACGCACATTTAATTTATTCGGGGACCTGAACACTGTCCGTAGAACAGCCGCACACATGCGTATCACACTCTTGGGTCCTACAAACATCACGCCTGTCCGTAACTGTCTGCCGCACATGTGTCGCACTTTTCATTAGTTTGGAGACATTAACACTGTCCGTAGAACACCCGCACGCATGCGTACCCCCGACCCTGCGCATTTGGTGTCCTACTGACACCCGTCCAATTCGCGAATGTGTCCACAACGTCATCATGTGACTGCACCCACGCTAAGCGTGGGTCCTTGTTCGCGAACACAGTATGGGCCCCCGGACACCCAAAAATGCTTTTTTGAGCAATCCAAGGTATTTTCCTGTGAATCTTCACCCTTGCACATGTCCCAGACCATGTCACTAGCGATCTGCATACTTTTTGGACATTTTTGAACCTTTTTCGGTGTTCAAAGTGTTCGCGGACAGCACGGGTGTCCATGTAGCACGCACCAGCAACCCTATAAAAGGCCACACCCCAGAGCTGCTTCTCATTTTGATTTTGGATTTCCAGAACAGAGCATTGCTCCAGATTGCTGGTGATCACAAACTGCTTTTGCTGTGCTGTGCTCCTGTACATTTGGAGAAGATGGCAACCATGGGGAGTCCTGCTCCTGCTGCCTCAACATCAGCACCACCCCCAACCCCTCCAACACCACCACCTCACCAAGGGCCTGCAGAGGGGAACAGGCATGAGGATGCAGAGGAGGATGAAGAGGATGATGAGTATGAGGTAGTGGAAGTCCCTACTACTAGCACTCACCATGAATCTTGGGTGTGGAGGTAGTTTGCCACTCTTGATGGAGTACCGAAAGCTTATGCAAACAAGATGCTCTGCACTCAGTGCCATTCGGCTGCTGATTCATGGCATACCGGGTTTGTACAGCTACGGTACTACCTCAATGAAGCGACACCTAAGGTTGTTCCACAGTGGGGTTATTCGTAAGGTTGTACCTTGCGATAAACATAGTAGGTTGAGTTCCTCTGCAGCATCCTCCGTTTTTGCTCCTGTCACCACAAAAGGCACTCCTGTGGGGCAGCACATCCCTCCAGCTGCCTCGCAGGCCATACGTGATACTGTAGACCCTTACCTATCAAAGGTCACAGTGTTGTGTATGTACTGCGATGCAGTACTCTGCGGGGGGAGACACTTTGAAGTGCTTTCGAGACTGTGGTCCGGGAGCATGAGAAGGACTGCCACCTATCTGATTAAGGCCCACCGTACATCTTCCTCTCTCCACCTGCCCTTTCTTATCCCCGTGGTTCGTGCCCCTTCCTTACCCTCCCTTCCCTTCCTTTCCTTATGTGTCATGTCTGAAAACCCCCCCAAAAAATACAAAGCAACAAAAACCAAAAAAAAAAGCTATTTTCAGAGCTGCCTTTCACGGTTCAAAAATAGGAGTGCCAATGAAATGCTGCAGGGCCCTGTGCATTTTTAGAAGTCTGCGGACAGTCCACAGACATTTAAAACTTTTGGGGTGCTGCCCTATCAAAACCATTGCACTCGTATCCGGAAAAGAGCCTTTTGGTGGTGTTTTTTTGTGTTTCAAAAACTTAAAATGGGCTACACCTACTGGAAAAAAGATTGCTATAATTCCAAAAAGGGTCGTAATGCATTTTGTATATTTTTTAGAAAAATGTGATTGCCAACATAAGTAAGATGTACTCCATCTCTGCGAAAAATGTGTGTACTACGAAACATAATATTTTCATTGTGAAAAAAGGACATGCCAACATCTCTCAAAAAGGGACAAATAGCCTTTTTGACATTACGCCTCGCTTTCTCCATTTGCGGACCAAACGAAGAAGAATGCAACCACATTTGTCTCTGCGCAAAACGAGAAAAAATTACTCAGGAGTTTGGAAACATGTCCATGACTTTCCCAAGTCTTTCTTTCATTGCAAATTGCAAAGAGATTCCAGAGACATGTTGTTAGGCAGAATTCTCATAAATGGTTGATTTCCCTTACCTACTGAGTCCCTCAGCAGCTTTGCTGGATTTCTAGGATTTCTTTTTTTCACCTGGTAAGAGTGTGAGCCTTTTTTCCCACTCTTACATGTGTTTTGCTATCTATATTTCTACTTTTTGTGTGATCCTGGGCACTGGAGCCTCACCTACTCCATGGCACCATATTCTTCCATGTGTGTTACACAGCACCTTTAGTGCAGTGACACAGGGTTGTCTTTTAGAATTCCCACCGACTCCATTTTCTGGGGCTGACTACTGTCCCCCAGAAAAGATAAAGTTGCCATTAACTTTATTTAGTCACTTTTACCACAGACCCAGTACTCCCCATCTTCCATGGAGTATTGGAAAGGGGTAATTCTTATCCCTTTTTGTCTGTACCTCTTGGAGCCTTGTTTCGCTCCCTTAACATTAAGACTTGGCTGGTGGCAGTGGTAACTACCCTAACTTTTCTACCGCGATTATCTTATATAAACGTGGTATTGTTTTAGGCTATAATATTAGCCTCGAACTTAAACCCACTTGACCAAATTTTATTTTGGCTCTGGCTGGGTTTATTCGCCATTTCTTTTTGTTAAAGTCTTTCTTGTGTTTCTCTCTGCGCGCCAAACCGGGGATGATTCCTTTGTTCGCTGTCTTTTCGCGGGCGTCTGCCTGAAAGTCTAGGTAGGCAGGATGTGAGGGAGGGATCTTCGGACCCCTGTCATTGGTTCCCTTGGTAACCCAAGTCACACTCCTGTTTGATTGGTTGAGGGGACTATCCTTGCCAGGACAGCCACCCTGCTGTGTGATTGAAAGCAGGTCTCTGGGACTGGAAAGACAGAGTCGCCACTGGAACACAAGAACCGACGAGGAGCTGACAGAAGAGGACCCCTACAACGACCGAACCCGCTGCAGGTCCGAATCTTCAGAATCCAACGACAGAGAAGATCCTCCAAGAAACTTCTTCTCTTGAGCTGGTGGGACCAACCAGGTCCACCAAACTGCAAGCCAGGACCCCTCCTCTGGTCGAATTCACTGTACAGAGCTACAGTGGGACGGATAGCCAGGAAGGTCGGACTCTGCTTGGGTTTTAAGGAGCGCACCTTTTATTTGTTGTTTTGCTCTGCTGCTGGCTTCTTCCCTGGGTGGCGCAGGACCCTCCAGTCTTCCTACTTCGTGTCAGTCTGACAGTCGCTTCAGGAACCGTGAGCCTGCAGGACCGCCAGGAACGTCCACCTCAGCTACAGCTCCCTCTCCATTTTAAGGTACTGTGCAAATCCGGTTGTCAGTTTCATTCAAGCGCGGTGAAAGTGTTTGAAATCTTTCTCCAATCCGAGGGCTTGTCCTTCTCTTCTCTTTGTACTAACTTTTCTATCAACCAACCTTGTCCGGAATCTGCGCCACAAAATTTACTGCGAACTACCCTGAACTGTGTGATCTTGAGCAAAAGACTTTTGACCCATTGACTTTGGTCTTAAGCCTTTTCTAGCTGATCTCCTCACTGAAGTTCCCCTTGTTCAATTGCCCTGACTACTTACCAGTTGGTTTGATTTAATTTCTAATAACTTTGACTTTCCTTCCCTTTTAAATTGCTGGAGTGCCATTTTGCTGCCACTTAATTTTGTGAGCTTTACTTGTCTGGAATTTAAGGGAATTTAAGGGAAGTGGTGTGGTGTATTTATGATTGTGCTGCTTTAACTTGTTTTTAATAGTGAAATGTTATACAACTGTTGAGTGAATAAATATGTATTCTTTTACTTAGAAACCTTGGGTCAGTGTTTGCCTGAATGGTTTATGGGCATAAGACCGAAAAAATAAATCTCGAAAAAAAATCTTGAAAAAAAGGCCGAAAAAAAAAAGTCGAATTTTTTTTTAATGACGTTTTTTATTTGAAATGGGGGGGTAACCCCCCTTTTCTTTTTTACCATTTATTTTTAATCCCGGACCCCAAAATAAATATATAATTAAAAAAAGAGAAATTCGATTTTGACCGACCACCTGCCTGAATCATAGTAATTGCTGTCCTTTGTGTAACTATTTTGATACTGCTCTTGAGATAAGTCTGGCTGCTTTGCTACTGCTACCACTTTAACTGTGTAGTACATGCTTGTATCATAGGTGGAATTGTACTGTCACTTGTAGTCTTAATTGTGTGTGGTGTTCCCAAAGGGTACTGCATATAATTCTGCCTAACACATGTCCTAAACGGTTCCCTCCACAATGAATAATAATAGTATTGTCTGGTGCTGTGTCACCAAAGTACACAAAGAAGTACCAAATCCAGCCACTTAATTCCACGCACTCCATGCCAGTGCACTTCCACATGAGGGAAACCAAGATGTGCAACCACTCCACAGCGATCTGCATGCACCTCCTATCAATTTATCCACAAGTCTCCCAAAATCCAGACAATCTGCCTTCTAAAAGACACAGCCATAGCTATCTGCTCTCCTCTCAGGACACAGACTTTCTGTCAAAGTCTCTCCTTGCACATCACACCTGGTAAAACTTATGGACCAATCCCTCACCCTGCTAAGTGTCATTTGCATGACTCTCAGCCTCAAAATCCCTGTACGTAATACGTGCTGTCCGCTGAAAACCACCGTGTCCGTGGACATATTGTAAATTCTGAGAGTGGGGAATAAAAATTTAAATAGTGTGCCCCATTTCCCCTTTGAGGTTGGCTCTGAAAATAGCCTTTTTGGTTTTGTTTTTTTTCAGCGATGCTTTAGAAATATCTTCACATTCGCTTCTCCAAAGCAATCCTTATGTTCCAAAACAGCATGGCATTTCCCATGAAAGATAAAGACATGCCATCTGCTTCAAAGTAAACAACATTACCAGATTCAATGTTATCATTATTGCAAAAGAACATCCCAGCTCTAATTATAAAAGCAAACATGCCTTGGTTAATTAAACACATAGCAACATTTTTCTGAGGACAAAAAACTATTGTCCCATACTGCCCTAGGTAACAAAGCAGAAAAAATTACCTTGGCATTTGGAAGGACTTTGATGCCTGCCTGAACCAAGTTTTGCAGATCTTGCAACAAAGTAGGAACACTGACATAGCCCAAATGCACAGCACCACAGTGCAGGGCAACTACATCTGGACTATTCAACCTAGCCATATCCTGACAAACTTCCAGCATCGCCTGCAAATTAAAACCTGGCACAGTGAACCACACCACCTCCACTCCTTTTATGTCAAAATTGTTAGCCACATTCCTAGATTTGGAATACTTCTCCAAACCATTCACAAATATATCTCCAACCACCAACACCCTGACTTTCTCCACCTCTGCCATCTTCACTGCACACAGCCTCTCTCAATACAAAGCAGAACCTCAACACCTGATTGGCTAATCCCCAAAATACACTCCCATGTCATGCTCAGAAGCCGGCAGCCCTTCTACCCTTTACACTTCACTCTCTGCACCATTCACTCATTGGCTACTGTTAGACAGTCACACAACCATTCACAGATCACATTCAAGAACTCTACATCTAACTCCATCATCAAAGTTCAGCACTTTAGATGTACTGTTGATCACTCTGAGTACAATTGGGCTGTGACTGCACAGCACCTATTGCAACAACCACTGTAAAACTCTCCAAGATTTCTGCTTGCAGATTCATGCACATCCACATGCATGAACACAAACTACAGGTATAAATATTTTCTGCACATTACATGTACTGCTCTTGTATAAATGCATATAAACAGGGTAACTGCCACTTACCCCGTATAACCTGTAAAAAAAAGCTTACTGTCATTTCTCCCATCTTCTATGATCAAGTGTCACTTGCAAAGCTGCCTGCTCTCCACATTTTTATTTACCCATATTACTAACTGTAATGTGCAAATTGTTATTCTCTTCGTTCATTCTGTCATTTGTGTAACCACTGCCACCTATTTATCCACATTTAAACCATAATAGCATTTAATGTATTATAGTATATAGGATGCACATACAATTTCCTTTCTATACATTCTGGATATTTAACATATATTCTATCATTTGAACTTCTTTTAGGAATGATCATAATAGTAATCAGACACAACACACACAGCTTTCTAACAAAGTGTCATTTCATATTAAAAGATGGGAGAAATAACAGCATAATTGTGTGAGAAGGCTTTCTAGTGTGTTATAAAGTCACAAGAAGCCACAATGAGTACATGCATCTTTACTCATGCACACAGATATCCAATATAATTTGAAAGACTCCCAGCTGAAACAACACCACTGCCTCTACAACTGTTCTTCCAATTTAGACAGCTCACTCATTCCAACTGGTTGCCCATTCCATTCTAGAATTTACAACAGCATTCAACTATACACAGGTGTAGTCTATCACATCATGTACAACTATGTACAAACAGTGTAGTAAACCAACACATACAACATCTCACCCCTTCCCTGCAGTCTGCAACACAAGCACCAGACCCTTCATTGCAACCCTTACTTTATTTCAGACTCTTCCATCTCCAAGCACCACAGGATCACTGAGTAGTTTGCTAATCACCTACAGTCTGGTAAACTTGCTTTGTCCCTTTGCCACTTCTCCAGGTTTTCTTATTTTAACCTTCTCCCCTACAACTGTCCTGGAGAGTAATAAGCTGCTGAACCCATCAAATCCTTCTGCTTTATTTCCCACACCTTTACAAATGCATACATTGCATGCTTTTCCCCACAGTTCCTGCTATTTACCCTGTATAAATAGCAAGAAAAGCATATGGTTATTTCTCCTATCTCCTAACATCTAATAACACTGCCTTAAAAAGCCAAGTGTGCTCTGTGTGCTTACTATTGTAATCATTTCTTAGACAAGTTCAACTAACAGAATCTAAGTAAAATATACAGAATGCACATAGACAAAGGAAACTGCATCTACATGCTATGCACAGTTATCAGAAAGCACTACTACTGCAAAAACAAACAAATTCATGTCTACATTAACAATAGTGCTATTAACACACATATTTACTAACTTATTTCTTTCACAATTGCAATGAAGACCACTCTCCTGAAAACCAGCAGCATCTGAAGTATGAACCGGTAATCAGAAGAAACCTACTCTTTCCATCCAAAAAAGTAAGTGCAACTCAAACACTGTAGAATTCTAGAATTGTAGAACAAACAATTGTATGAACCCTGCAGCATTAGATTCAGTATTACTGCTTGCCCCTCAGCAGTTGCATACTTTGTATTGTCATCTAAACACCAGTATAGTAACACACAAATACGAGAATAGCCTTCCCAACCTGAAGTAACAGCCCATTGCACAATCACACACCTATACATACATGGTTACCATCATACTCAGACACTCATGCACAAAGCACTCATACACTGCGCAACATCCCAACCCACACTTTCTTTCTTCCAACAGACCCCAAAGAATGCCTACCAAAAAGTAACTCCGTAGAAAGCAACGCAGAAGTAGACAAAATCAGAATAAAAGTGTCCAAAATAAACATTAATCTCTAGCAGAATTTGTACAAAACGTTCAAACAAAACAGCTAATACAGTCGCTAAACTAAACAAAACCAGCTTCCAGGATTAAAACTTTGCCTCCTCTTTCAAAATGTAAAATGAAACAGAAAGTGGTTAACACAACTGCAGCTACCACTAGTGCTAACACTGCACCTATAAATCTCGATGTAGCCACAAGTAAGCATACCAAAAGAATAATTTTACAAAAAATGTTCCGCCACAGAGTCCTACAGAACCTTATAAAAACAGGAGAGAAATCACGCACAACCCTTAAAACCTACCGTAGAAAATGAATCCTAGAAGCTCTCATAGACAGTGAAATCCTTCTCAAAACAAAATTATTTATTTTAGTTTTAAACAGAATGAAACCACTAACAAAACTAAGTACTAAACTACAAAAAAGACTTCTCAATAAATGGAATATCAACAAAGATAGCTTCGCAAACATCTGTGGAGATGAATGGAGTCACACCACTAGCACAGAACCATATTTCAATGAAGAAGCATACAAACAAAAGCAAAGAAATCCAATTGCCATACATAGCAGTGGACGAGGGTATGAAAAACTTAACAATACCATTATGGAACAAGAAATGCTGCTCACAAAAATATCCCCAGAAAACGTAGTATCAACTCTCCATTCCACTGAACCAATGCGTCCAGTCTACAAATGGCCGTGCACATCAATGTGTAACATAAGCAAAAAATCTTTCAGATCTTTACGCCAGTTCCTCAATGAGTATCTGAAAGGCACAGACAAATTGAAAATAAAATTATTACAAAGTATGGACTCCTGTCCAGTGTGCAAATACACAGGACTGGACTACAAGGACATTCATTAGCCTGCATTTCTGGACCTATTTGCAAAAGCACCTACCACCATATCAAAATGATATCAACACACCATTCAACTACAAGAAATCTGGTTCATAAACTGTACTATGCCATCAGTCCTGCTTTAGCACTAGCCAATTTAAATATCAATCTTCTACATGGTACAGCCAAAGAACTACTCGAAAAATAGAGCATATCCAGAGAAAATATTTTGGAAGTGAAAACTACTTACAAAATGCAACAGCTTTGCTTTACAACAGACTAGCAACAACTTTACAGATGGCAACCTTCTACTACATACATACAAAAAAGAAATACTAAAGTTTAAAAGTACATCTGCTGAAGTACCAAACCATGTGTGTGTATGTTGCTACAGGACTTTTTTTTATAAGAATAGCACAAAAACTGTAGACATAATGTACAAAATAGAAGACAATGAAGATTCTAAGTGGTTCCAATTAGCTCTCTCCAATTATAGCAGAAAACAAATACGAAATTTCTGACCCTTTAATTCTTTGCAGTGACTGCACTGCAAAACCTGACGACAACAACCAAACACCTTCACTATGTTAGCACAAATAACTTGGAATTATTCCCACTACCAAAACCCCTGCAACAACTTAACTTGCATGAGAGCATCATAATTCAAACAGTGCACCCATTTCAAGCAATAATATGCCTTCAACCAAAAACAGCAAAACTACCTCCCTCTGAATTACTGAAAGGCATTCATGGCAAAGTAGTTTATTTGCCATTAGATCTGAAAGAAAATGTGCACACTCTGGGAGTACAACGTCCACTAGACCAATCTTTAATTATCTTAGAAAATGGTGTACCTACAAAAGACAAAAAAAATTGGCAACAACTCTTGGATTTACATAAAGTTAGACAAGCCCTGCAATATCTATAAAACAACAATGAATACTACAAAAAAATAAATATTGAAGAAAACCTGAGGGAAACCACTGAAATAATTGAAGACTCATCAGAAACTGGTCAATTTCAACTTCTAGATCCTGCTACAGAATCCAATATTTCAGACCATTATACAATTCACCCATTACACTCTAAAGACACCATAGATGATGCACTGGAAATGTACCAAATGCGACAAGCCAAAGGATCTCCAATCAGCATATGGGAAAAAAGTATAGACGCACGTGCCTTTCCTCTACTCTTTCCTACTGGAAAAGGAGGAAGGTACGATGATAGACCCGCACAAATAACAGCATCAGAATACCACCCTTTACAAATGTATTCTGAAGACCCCAGATTCGGACAAAATGTGGAATACATATTCCACCTTCTCTTTGAAAGTGACCTAGTAACTTTATGCTACGATGTTACACACACATTAAAATCAGGTACTAATTTTCAAAATATGTCGGCTACACAATTACTACAAAAAGTGCAAGAGAAAGATGAGGTTTAACAGTCAAGCATTACAAATCTTTTAGCAAACATGCGTGGTACTAAATAATACTTGTTCCAACATCACAGAGATGTACGCTGTATGATAAGAAACCTTGGCCCACCCACTTGGTTTGTGACATTAAGTTGTGCAGAATATGCATCAGAATATTTACAGGATTTCAAACATAGAAAACTAAAACAAAAATACAAATATAGATATAAAAACACCAGGAGAACTCTGCTCTCTAGATCCTGTAAATGTATCAAGATATTTCCATCATCGCTTCATGTCAGGAGTAGGGGTTGGAAGAGGGGAAAAGGGTGTCCTGGACTTTGAAAAGCCTAGACAGCTGAAAATATTACAATAAAACGACCTTTCCAGGGAAGCTGTGGGTCATTTGGTAGTTTTGCCGTACGCGCGTGTTGTCAGCTGTCAGTAATGAACAGCAGTTTATTAAGGGCCAACGGCGTATGGCAGGTGTGGCTTATTTTGTTCTTGGGGTGAAGCCATTCCGGAGGAGTAGGAGACCTCGAGCGCCTGCAACCTGCTTTCCTAGAACAGGAATCTGGAGACGACGGATGCATGCTACGGGAGTTTTCCGTGTCGGGTGTTCGGTGCTCCTGAGTGAACACTTGTCTTGTGCAGCAGCGGAAGGAGGACACGCACTGCTGCTACGGGCACTACAGATTGCGTCCGGGAAGGCTTGCGAGCTTCCCGGACGAAAGATAAGTGTTGGGAACTTTTATATTCTATTGGCAAAACGCTGATGCTATGGTCATTGTGTGCTTTTATTGTGTGGGAGCAATAAGTGTTGGGCTAAGCCTTTCATGCAAATTATGAACTCATAAGTTATATGTTTTCTCGTGCAAAGAGGGACTAGTGTTTTTTCACGTGCTGCGTTTTCAGGGCGCATTGCCAACTTTAGTCAGTCAAAGTGAATCAAGAACATGCAGAGGGAGACAATAACTACAGTCCAAGGGCTGTTCTGTGCCATGTCTAAAACATTTATGTTGTATGTTCTGTAAGTGTTGCCTATGCTTGCCCAGTGGGCCATGTGTTATGTTTTTTCATGCGGAGAACACCTCTCCTATGTGTGTGTCATCCTGCTTGCTTACATGTAATCTAGTCAGCTGTATGTTCATCTGTGCCTGTATCAAGCGGTGCTAGGAGTACAAGTAGTCAAGAAACAGTACATTAAGGCCTGTATTAAGGGGGTTGTGGGTGTGCTGGATGTAGGGTTTATGATCTATGCTAGTTGTCAAGGTATTAGACAGTGTAGGGTTTTTTCCTGTTCTTTTCCTGTTCCTATCCGCATTAATATTGCCCTAAACCTCTTTCCGGTGTTCCTATATTCCCCTTCCCGTCCACAACCTCTCCCTAACCTCTTCCCCCCATTGGCTGCCACGTGGTATCCTGTTGTCATATATCAGGTACCTGTGCCAACCACGGGTGGAGGGTCGACTTCATTCGGCTTCTGTGGTTTGGGGGAGAGTGTTGGCACACCTTCCCCCATTATTGTGTTTGACATAATAAGCCACCCCCAGATTGGGATACTTATAACCACCCAAGCCAAATGGAAGCGACTACTCCCGCCTTGGCCGATGTGCTAAAGGCACTTCAAGATATTCAGGTAGAGTTGGTACAAGCAAAACAGGAATCGGATCATTTAAAGACACAAGTACAGAGTTTGGTAGCCCAGAGAACTCCATTGGAAGGGGCTAGTGCACTAGGGGGTTCCACGAGTCAGAATCCCACGGTAGTTGTTCAGGCTCCTAGTAATGTTCCATTGGCAGCACCAGAACGCTTTTCAGGGGATCCCCCGAAATACATGACATTCCTGACACAATGCAGACTTCATTTTTTGTGTAAACCGTCGGCGTTCGAAACCATTCAGGTCAGGACAGCTTTTGTAATTTCATATTTGACAGGAGATGCAGCGGCCTGGGCCATGCCGCTGGTACAGAAAGATGACCCTTTGTTATACAATTGGGATGATTTTCTAGGGGAATTTGGAAGATTGTTCGATCGCCGAGAGGTTTCATTAGCACAGGATAAGGAACTGCTAGGGTTAAGACAGGGAGGTCGGGATTTGGTAACATATGTAACACAGTTCAACAGGTTGATAATTGAGACCGAGTGGCCAGTGGCTAAACAAACAGTGTTGTTCTATCAGGGGTTACGTGAGGAATTGAAAGATGCTATTGCTCAAGTAGAGCCGCAACCAAGAACTTGCACGGCCATGATTGATTTAGCCTTGAGGTTGGATCATCGTATAAATCAGTGGAAGGGAGATAAAAAGAGACCGGAAGCAGTGCCTTTTGTGCATTTAGATAGGAGTAGAGGAGGACGGAGTAATGAAGTGGAGCCCATGCAGATTGGTAGTGTACGGGGACCTTTGTCAGCAGCAGAGAAGGAACAGCGTAAGATTAATAAATTATGTCTTTATTGTGGACAAGCAAGACATTTTATACGTATCTGTCCAAATACACCACAGAAAAGTGTGGGAGGTGAGAGGATTATGAAGGAGGCGGGAAAAGATTTGGGCCGGCCTTAGGGGGAACACAGGTGCCAGGCCCGATGGATGTAAGGTTCCCCAGATGGGTTGCAAATGCAGTGGGAGGTAAAACGTCCCAAATGTACATTTTGGTGGCGTTATGTTTCGCGTTAACCAAGCAGGAGGTTTTGGCAATGGTGGATTCATGGGCTATAGGCAATTTTGTGGACATTACTTTGGCTGCACAGTTAGGATTACCATTGTTGGACAAGAGTAAGGTGAAGGAGTTCAAACTGTGGATTGTTCACCATTGGTATCAGGACCCATACGAAAGCAAACAGAAAAACTGGACATGATTTGTGTACATGGTCATAGAGAGGAAATCACATTTGATTTAATAGCAGCACCTCAATTTGGATTGATTTTGGGAATGCCCTGGTTAGTTCTTCACAATACGAGAATTGATTGGGAAAAACAAACTGTGTGGTTTGAAGAGGAGAGGTGTCAGGAACACATATTTTTGGAAGTAGGACCAGCAAACTGGTTAGTGAAGCAGAGGCCAGTAGAACAGCTTGTGGGTGTGGTAATAGAAGGAATTCCAGCCCAATATTTGGAATTTAGTGATGTTTTTGACAAAAGAATTGCTGAGCAGTTACCCTCACATAGACCTTATGATTGTGTTATTGATTTAGAGGAAGGAGCAAAATTGCCTTGTAGTAGAATTTATGCTCTCACGGAAAAGGAAAATCAGTATCTACGAGAATATTTAGATGAGATGTTGGCTAAGGGTTTTATCAGACACTCCACATCCCCAGTCTCCTCACCTTTATTTTTTGTTCCCAAGAAAGAAGGAACCTTGCATTGACTATTGTGCATTAAATAAGGTAACCATTAAGAATAGATTTCCGTTGCCTTTGATTTCAGTTCTTTTAGATCAAGTGAATGCTGCCAAGATTTATGCTAAGTTGGATTTAAGGGGTGCTTACCATTTGATACGGGTGAAAGAGGGGGATGAGTGGAAAACAGCTTTCAGAACGAAGTTTGGTTTGTTTGAATACCTGGTAATGCCTTTTGGTTTATGTAATGCTCCAGCAGTTTTTCAGTTTTTTATGCAAGAAGTATTGCATGAATTCATTGATATTTTTGTCATTGTTTATATTGACGATATTTTGATGTATTCAGAATCTCAAGAGTAGCATGTAAAACATGTGAGGACTGTGTTGCAAAGGTTACAGGATTATCAATAGTGTGTCAAATCGGAGAAGTGTGTCTTTCATGTGACGCAGGTGGAGTTTTTGGGATTTATATTGACTGATACTGGAATTGTGATGGATCCCAAGAAAGTGCAGGTGGTTAGAAATTGGCCTTCTCCCCAATGCATCAAAGATATACAATCTTTTCTAGGATTAGCCAATTTTTATAGGCGATTTATTAGCAATTTCTCTAAAATTGTCACTCCCATCACGCATCTATTAAAGAAGGCGGTGAGGTTTAGTTGGAGTTCTGAAGCAGAGAAAGCCTTTCAGGAGTTGAAGGTCGCCTTCACTACAGCTCCAGTGTTGCAACATCCCAACACAGAGAGGGGATTTCAGGTTGAAACAGATGCAAGTAATGTGGCGATTGGAGCCATTCTGTCACAGAAAGATGAAAAGGGAGTTTGGCATCCTGTAGCTTTTTATTCCAGAAAACTGTCAGGGTGTGAACAGAATTACTCCATCACTGATAAAGAGTTGTTGGCGATTCGGTCCGCTTTCCTTGAATGGCGGCATAATTTACTGGTAACTAGGCATTAGGTGGTGGTGGTAACTGATCACAAGAATTTGCAATATTTTAAGACAGCCCAAACTCTCAGTCGTAGACAACACGATGGTCTCAGCACTTCAATCAATTTGATTTTGTGGTGACTTTTAGACCGGGTAGTAAGAATGGAAAGGCAGATGCTCTTTCCAGACAACAAAATTTGGAAACTTCAGTATGTGAAGTAAAGACCATCCTTTCGCCAGACAAGATTGTTGGGGCCATTACAAAGCAGGTCCTTGAATCGATTAAGAAAGCTTTACCCTCACGACAATTGCTAGAGTGGCGAAACAGTCATCCAGCAAGAAACATAAGGGAGGGACTGCTGTATCATCAGAATCGGTTATATTTACCAACTAAAGAGTTACAAGATAAGGCTTTATTCTGGTGTCATAAGTCTCCTTTAGCAGGACACGCAGGTCTGAAAAAAATGAAGAATATGTTGGACAAATATTTTTGGTGGCCCACATTGAAACAGGATATGGAGAGATATGTGGACTTATGTGAAAATTGTGCCCGGAATAAGGCAGAGCATGTTAAGAAAAGAGGTTTACTGCAACCGTTACCAACCCCTGAGAGAGCATGGACACACATTTCGATGGATTTTATCACAGATCTGCCCCCCGATAATCAATGTGATACCATTTGGATGGTGGTAGCTTTTCCATCGAAACAAGCACACTTCATTCCGTGCGAGGGGATACCTGGGGCAGGGAAATTGGCTGAGCTATTTTTACAACATGTGGTTCAGCTGCATGGATTGCCAAAAAGCATTGTCTCAGACAGAGGGTCGCAATTTACATCCAGATTTTGGCGTGCCTTTTGACAAATGCTAGGAATCAACTGTGCTCTTTCCACCAGCTATCATCCTCAGACTGATGGACAGACAGAAAGAGTGAATCAAACTTTTGAGCAATATTTACAAGGTTATTGGGTGATGGCAGAGAGTCTTGGGTGCAAGCTTTATGGTTGGCAGAATTCACTTATAACAACACATACCACACTTCTTTGGGAATGGCTCTTAATGAATGTTTATATGGGCATGAACTGAATATGATACCAGACCATTTGCCAGAAATGGAACACATACTAGAGTTGCAACAGTTGCTTCTCAAAATTGGGTGAAAGGTACAAGCAAATCTGGAGACAGCCAAAAAAACAATAGAAGAGTCAAGCTGATAAGCATCGCCAGGAAGGTCCTAGATACAAGATGGGGGACAGGGTTTGGTTATCTACTCGAAACTTGTCTTTGGTTGGGCCACGAAAATTCTTACCTCGGTTTATTGGGCCCTATGAGATAATTAAATGCATTTCTGCAACTGCTATGAAATTGTGTTTGCCTGAATCTTAACCTATACACCCAGTGTTCCATGTATCTTTACTTAAACCCGCAGCTCCGGGAATGACTACTAAGAGGCCTCCAGCGATTATGAAGAAGGGTCAGGAGGAGTATGAAGTTCAACGCATTCTGGATGTAAGGAAAAGGAATCATCACTGCTGGTATCTGATTCAATGGAAGGGGTATGGCCCGGAGGATTGTTCTTGGGAACCGGCAGAGGCAATACATGCTCCAAGGTTGGTTACACTATTTCATAGGCGGCACCCGGAAAAACCAGGTCCTGGAAAGGGCCCTGGGAGAGGAGGTAATGTCAGGAGTAGGGGTTGGAAGAGGGGAAAAGGGTGTTCTGGACTTCGAAAAGCCTAGACAGCTGAAAATATGACAGTAAAACTACCTTTCCCAGCAGGCTGTGGGTCATTTGGTAGTTTTGCCGTAGGTATTGCCCTAAACCTCTTTCCGGTGTTCCTATATTCCCCTTCCCGTCCATAATCTCTTCCTAACCCTCTTCCCCCATTGGCTGCCACGTGGTATCCTGTTGTCATATATCAGGTACCTGTGCCAACCACGGGTGGAGGGTCGACTTCACTTCATTCGGCTTCTGTGGTTCAGGGGAGAGTGTTGGCACACCTTCCCCCATTATTGTGTTTGACACTTCATTGCTATGCTGCACTTCATTTGTATTAAAACTGTTCCTCCCCTCAGAGAAGTGCAACACTTCTTTTGGAGGAAAGAATACCAAGCCAGAAGAGCCCCACACATCCACATGCTTTTGTGGATTAAAGATGCTCCTAAATTTGGTCAGGACAGTGATGCCACTGTTTTGCAGTTCATCCAAAATTATGTCACTTGTGAAATCCCTTCACAAACGACACATAATGACCTTCATGCACACATTTTACAATTTCAAAGACACAAATGTGGGAAGTATTGTCATTGCAAATATAACACCATAGGCATAAAAATGCTCTCCCATAGAGAATGTGGCTGCTATGAAGTAGTATGGCTAAGCCTTGATCCTGCTAAATCTAGAAAAAGAGTTCTGAAATCATGTGAAGACATAGAAACAATAGCCAAAAATGATCCCAACAGCCAAGACATTTTGAAAAACTATTTACTAGACACATACTACCCAAACAGGAGTACCACTTCGGAAAACATGTGTCTATACCACATAGCCCAAAACTTCACATACAAAAATAATATTGAACCGATGAGAAGAAAGGTAGATATAGAGTGGAAAATTGCGAAGGCAGCTTAGTGAAACTTACTAAATGAAGCTTAATTAATCATATCAAATTGTCATTAAAAACGCCTCAACATAAAGAACGGTATTACATGTCCCTGCTACAATTTTTTAAACCATGGAGAAAGAAGAATATTTGCTAGATACCTATGACTCCTATGAAGACACTTTCAAATCAAATGAAAGCCCTATAAAAGATGTAAACTTTACACAGTACAAAACAATGTTGCACAATGAACAGCAACAAGAAGAAGAACAGAAGAACTCCAGGCGCAACTAGATGTGGACACTCCTGACAGTAATCAACCTTCTGTAACAGGAAGCCAAGAACCACTTGGACAGCCACCAATAGCATATGAGGCAGAATTAGCCATGACAGAAGTAGAAAACACCATGTGTCAGTATGAGCAATCTACAGAAGACTTTGCTTTACTAAAACCACAACTAAACAATTAGCAGCATAGCATTTTCCAAGAAATAACAAAACAAACTGAACATGGTGTACAGCATGAAAGTACAAATTGTACCTGCCAAGACTACAAACCTATACTGCTATACGTGAGTGGTCAAGCTGGTTCAGGCAAAACGTTCTTAACCAAATCATCAGCAAGTTCCTCCAACAATTGACAAACAACAAACTGTCAGCTGTTGTAACTGCCCCCACAGGTTTAGCTGCCTACAACATAGGCGGTGTCACTTTACACCGATTATTACTCCTTCCAGTAGAACACCAGAACAAATTAGACTATTACAAACTTTCTCCAGAAGCTGCAATGGAACTATGCAGAGTTGTCAAACAAATGAAAATGCTGCTAATAGATGAGGAAAGCATGGTTTCCAATCTAATGTTAGCCTTCATTCAACTCAGAGTACAAGACGTCCTGAAAACAGACTATGAAGAACTCTTTGGAGGAAAACACATTATAGTTTTCTGAGATGATCTTCAATTAACACCAGTTAAAGATGAACCTATTTATAAAACCTTACGGCACAAGCTATGCCGTAAAACTCTTGGCAGCATAGGAAATGTCAGCCTTTGGCAACATTTCCAATACAGAGAATTAACTGAAAACGTGCATCAGTCTGCAGACCTCACATACGACAACATTTTAAAAAGTAGGTGAGAGTAAGAGTTGGTGTACTATCTCAAGAAGCAAATTCTATATTAAACACCAGGCACATCCATGCACTATATGGCCATAACTCGTGTGTTACTGATGTCATGGAACAATTAGCACACAAAAATGTATAATGTATGTCCTTGATGCCAACTCTTGCAAGCTCTTCAAAATGTAAGGAAACAATGTTAAAAAAGAAATGCAACCAATACTTCAAATTTGCTGCACAGACAAACTGGACGTACATGGTATGACACTACCCATGTGTCAACAAGCCACAACAAGGCTAATACCTTAGAAAACTCTATCTCTAACACAGCTGGTTAGGAGAAAATATTAAAATTATCTTTAAACTGTAGAGTAATGCTTAAACGTAACCTTGACATGGACCAAGGACTAGTTAATGGAGCACTTGGTACAGTTGTTGGTTTTCAAACATACCCACGTGACAACAACATTCAGTTTGTCAATATTCTCTTTGACAAACTATCAGAAGTTAAAAGGATAGGACGCTCAACAGCCCGCTTCCTTCTTTTCAAAGACATGTATTTACGCAGAGAACAATTTTCTCTAACTCTAGCATACGCAGTTACCGTTCACAAATCACAAGGTCTTACCCTAAATAAAGCATTGATAGATATTGGTAGCACAGTGTTTAAAGAAGGCATGTGCTATGTAGAACTACCACGCTTACGTACACTTGACGGACTATTTCTAATCAACTTTGATTCAAGTAAAGTAAATGCTGATATTCCTTGCATTCTAGAATACAATAGATTGCGTTCACTCTATACCCCATCTAAAAACCTAACCTGTTCCGCAAAAAGCAAAACTTTGTAAAAAAAGAAAACGACTTCAGACTCAAATTATGCAGGATCTCACAGCAATTCCTCCAAAGAAATTAAAAGAAGCTAATACTTCATCAAGGACCACAACCAAAGAAGAATCTACTGCACAAACAAAGTCAACTACCTCTTCAAAGATACAACGTGCACTCGAACAAATGACTTAGACACAGAACTGTCAGGCCCATTCAAATTTTCAAATACAACTGGTGTAAATTGCTATGCAAATCTAGCAATCAATATTCTATTCCAATTGCCACCAATTATTGACAACATTAACTTACACGGGACAGACAAACTGTGTTTTCAAATGTTATTCCTTCATAGAAATGAAACTAACAATTCTGACAACACTTACAGTGTTCTGGAATATAGCAGAAATTGGACTACTGTGCTGGAATGGTCAAATTCACTATAAACACACACAAGAAGATCCACACGAATTTCTAATGTACTTACTACAAGTACTAGAAAACAAAAACATACCTATAAATGAAATCTTCCAGATTTCATACATGTGGAAACATACATTCACTCTTTGCAGCCATGTCGCACAAGAAGAAATTCCTAATGAATGCTTTGTATATGTATTCATACTTAACTGTGAATCCATTCCATTTCCGCAACTTGTACAAAATGCAAACCATAGCAGATTATGTACTACCTGCAATTCAGATAATCGCTCCACCTTACAATTACAGATACATAGTAAATACGTAATAGTAATGCGTTTACGTTACAATGCAGATGGTACCAACTAATCTGTGTATGAACATAAACAAAACTTCAACTTCAAAACTATGAACAGTTAGAATACGCCAACAAGTATCTAACTGCCCCAAGATTATTCAACAAGCAAACAGATAAATGAATACCACTAAAATGAAACAAGAAATAAACAGTTAGAATATGCCAATAGGTATCTAACTGCCCCAAAAATCTGCAACAAGCCAACAAATAGATGAATACCACTAAAATGGAAAAAGAAATAAAAAAATAGAATACACCAACTGCTATCTAATTGCAACCATACTACCACCACTTCCAAATCAAAAACCATACACCTATTCAATTCCTCCTACTGAAATCAATGAAGGAAATATATTGTACCACAACGTAGAACGTTTTTTTTTTTAAACCAGCATGGATTTTTTTCCCACAATTCCCACAGACCCAATGATTTAATGAACAAACACAGGAACTGAGCAAATTGCACAGTACACTGGTTTGAACTATAGTACCTCTAAAGTACTAACTATGAGGGTCGACAAAATACGGAAATGTCTAATATGCAATGCAATACTCATTATAAACTACCTACACTAACATGTGATTTTTTCTTTTATCACAGTGATTGAAAATAAAAATTCTGCTACTACTACCAATGTCATGAAAAAACTGCATACAACCACAAAAAATCAAACAGTAAGTATATAAGGATTGGACTCACAAACACCACAGCACAACACACCCATTCAAGCAAATACCTGACCATAGACCACAATCCAAAAGGTTTGCTTCCATTGGTATCTTATGCTGCAGTGCTTGTTGCTGAACACTACAATCTTGACTGCATGGCCTGGCCAAAACTCTACATAAAGCCTCCACAAAGGAAACAGTAAGTATATAATAATTAGACTCAGAAACACTGCAACATAACACAGCCATGCAAACGAACACCTCACCAATAAATACAACCCAAAATGCCTACAGTCTTCAATACCAACATTCTGAATACAATCCAACAAATAAATTAACACACATCATTTCACTACCCTATAAACACTATTACACTACTGCCAATCAGTACTCACATTTTTGAAAACATATTCCCTAAGCAGCCCACAAACCACAGTTAAAATGTTTGGTAGCATTGGTGTGTTATGCTGTGGTGGTTGTGGCCAGGGCCTAGAGTCTTGGTGCTTCGGCCCTGCACTCAAGACTCTAGGCCCTGGCCACAACCACTGCAGCATAATACACCCATAGAAACAAACACCTACCGAATGACCACAACCCAAAAACATAGCACATCACCTCAAAACCTATCCACTTCAATTAACATTCTAAAATAATAATTACAACCAACGCACAAACTCTTCAATACATACCCTCTTCACCAAATGCTCTACTAATGACCCAAAACCAACATCATAGTAAAGTAAAATAGCCAGTAGTGCACCCAGTGTTTAGTATGTCCGCCGACAACCGTGGTGACCGCACACACTGCAAACACATCACGGCCTTCTCCCACCTAAACAAATACATAATTTGACCCATCTCATACTCCCACAACCTCTCCAAGCACTGCTACACACCAACACATTCCCCAAAATTGGATTTCTGCTCACTTCCACGCCGCACTGTCCACAGATCCAATATTGTGGGTGCATCGAAAGAATGTGACGCACCTCACGCTTCACCGCAACCAATCAGCGAACACGTTGCGTGTCCTCAGACACGACGCAAGCTGATTATCCAATCGGTGTTCTGTCCGCGGAGCGAACAGGGAAGTGTGTCCGCGGAGCGGACATAAATATCACACATTTTTTGAGACTCACTTTTTGGTCGTTTTAAAAGAAACTACTGGACAGATTTTCACAAATTCCAAAAGCACGCTTTTGGGACCAAGCTGCTGCAAATTTGGTGAAAATCTGTCCAGCGGTTTGGGCTGTAGGCGTGAGCACATTTTTTTCTCCATTCACTCTATGGGAAAAAATACATTTTGGGACCCCCCTATAACTTTGCCTCCCCTTGACCAAACCTCACGAAACTCTGCAAGAAGATTCAGAGTGGGCCATATACTGCAAAGTTTGGTGAGAATTCGTCCAGGGGGGCGAAGTTATAAGCCGCCCAAAAAGTGCTCTTCCTATGGGTTTAGCAACTTAACCATAACTACATGGCCGCTACCGCAGGACATGTAATATTAATATATATATATACATATATATATATATGTATTCAGTGAAAAAACTTTGTTAAAGGGACTTTATGGTTAAGTTGCACTAATACAAACCTATGAAATTCAGTGAAAAAATGTTGTTAAAGGGACGTTATGGTTACAAGTAAAACCGAAATCCCCCATAAATTTGCCAGTTACGGTAAATTTAAGCAGCCATAACTCACGCCACCATCGTGCACTGTTAAGACAAATACCCAGGACATCAAAGATGACATCACAAATGTCATTGATGACATCACTGACAAAGCATTGAGTTGTGCAAGAGTAAGTTGTAATGTTACTATAATGAACATGGAACTAATGATAATAAACTTAAAATATGTTGTGTTTCATTGCTGTTTGTTCGTTTGTTTAATTCAAGCATTTACACTTCTCTCTGTCTTTACAAAGATGAAGACAAACGTTTGGGTTGCTTGTCAGGGTGCTTCTCAAGTCAGAATTTTTGGAATGAGGTCTATACCATAGAGTACAGACTGCATTCCGAGCATTCATTCTGATTGGCTGAGAGTAAGTCTAAAATTGATCCATGTGCTAATTAATAATACAAAAATGCTCATTACTATGCATTTTCATCATTAGCTGCAATCAGTTTGAGTTTAACAAAACAAGTGTCAATCAGTGGTGACCAAGGCGGAGGAGGGGCACAGAATAAAGATAAGATCTTCCCCATGCTGGCCTTCTCCATCTCATCAGTGCGTTTCGTTTTACACCTGCATGAGATTTTGATTCAAGTATAATACAAATGATTCCTACGGAATCAACCTCAGTTTGACACCTGCACTAGATTAGGCCGATTCGATACAAATCCATTAATAAATGCCACCTGCGGATTCCAAGATGGCTGCTGTGCACTAAGGATGATGCAGGTGGAGCGCCGTGCCAGGTCTGATGCAAAGGGTATGAGAATGAATTACTATAAGCACTTTCCCCCACCTGTAACAGTGGCAAGCGTGAAGAAAACAAACGTTTTCCCACCGGAGCGTTCATTCGACAGTTTGCATTGAAAAAATAAAGGACAACGGAGTGCCGACGGCCGGGCTATGCCCAGGACTCAGCGGGATGAGCACTGTGCCTCACACTAGAAGGAAGCTGCATAACGGATGCGATACAACAAACGTGGACTAATATGGACAGGATACACGATTGTTAGGAATGAGGTGAGAAACAATCAGTAAAGACAGTTGACTCAACCATGTAAAAAAGGATTTCAAGCATACACAGCAGCCAACGGTGTATGCCTGCAGTTATAACAGCCGTGGTGCAACGCGGGAGGGACCGTGAGGAAGGAGTTGGCAGGAGACCTCTGAAGGCATGGTAGGGTGAAAATGTGCATGAGTGACTGTTTGTGATCCACGCGTGCCATTAAATTACTCACACTGCATGCCGGACAATTCCCCTGCTTCTAAACTATTCAACTGTCTATGCACAATCAGGGAAATAAGTAAAATATATCTCAAGGCGCACTGGGCGCTTAAATGTAAAATCCCCATGGTCGGGTAATGAATGCAATGCCTGGAGGGCGGTGAAGCCGTGAAAGATAACAATAAAAGGAATCAAGTACTTGAAAGGCACCTAATGTTTTTAAACACGTGACAGCACGCCCAGTCACAATACAGTCTGGGGATTACACGGAATAGGAGGATCAATTGATAAGAATAGCTCTCTTTCAATACTTTTCACTGCCACAAACTAAATGGATACAGAAAAAGGTAGCAGGGCTGCACCAGGAGCCAACTACAGACATCCAGGGGGAATTCTGAATAGAACAGGCATCTAAAGACTCCATGTGTGACCTGCTGGAACAACTTTGCCCATTGCAAATGGAGTACATGGTATTACTATGAGTGCTATATGGTTGTACTGGTGGGCTAGGGATGCAATTAATCAAAACTTCATATAGAGAGCTCAACACTATATTTGGAGGACAAGCTGCATAATACCACCTGAGGAGAAAAATTGGGAAGGTTATTATACCATAAATAATCCCTAAATCTATATGAACATTACTGAGGCGAGAATAGACGGGTAGCAGAACGGATTGTAATATTAACGCAAGCGTTTGGGTGGCTACGTGACCCATAAAAGCTAGTAAAGCTTGTGTCCGTAAAAGATAAAACAGGAGGTCCCACTAAGGGCAGCCAATGATTTATGCCGGGCACAAAGAAGAAGACCCCATCTGCCCCCTCACAAAAACTCACGATAATAAAGAGAGCCCCCTACAGGACATTTGGTGCCAGAACTTCTCAGGGGCAACAACATAGTCCCCCGATAGAGATGGCAACTTCCAAAGAGGATTTCACGAAAGGTTTTCAGGATTTCCAAAGCACGTTCACGGCATCCTTCCAGGTGCAATTCAACATATACAATGGAAATTGAATAAATAATGATTGATTTCAAGAAAAATCTGACTGAATTGGGAGAACAAACTGATGCTAATGAGAGAGCGATACAGGATCTAACCACAGACAATCGTCAGTCGGAAGAGCTGATGGAACAGCTGCCCAGAGCAACCACAATCTTGAGATTCAATGTGAGAACTTAGAGAATAGATCTCGCATGGGCAAATATTCAGGTTAGGAATCTCCCTGAATCGGTTACGAACTCTAATCTGAAAAAAGCAATAACCACGATCCTCAAAGAGCTACTTAGGGCAAAAGACGAGGAAGACATTTTACTAGATCATGTTCACAGGGTGGGTCTGAGAAGAGGCGACCCTGGCTCACTCCCTATAGATGTGTTGGCAGCAAATTAACTGTACCCCCAAAAGAAACAAATTCTTCGGGCGGCCAGACAAACGGAACCAATTATGTACAATGGAGCAACAATAGAACTATACCAAGATCTTTCACCGATCACTCAACAAAAGCACAGGGAAATGCAACCTGTGGTGAGAGTGTTACAACAACAGAAAATAAGATATAGATGGAATTTTCCTTTTGGTGTTACCTTCTCACTTGATGGGAGGCAACATAGGATCACCTCTCCTGCAGAGGGACTGGAACTGCTGAAAATTACTGACGATGAAGAAGCAAATACAGAGCAATACCCAACGCAAAGGAAAAGCCGGATTCCAGCAGGAACACATGGCAGAATTACCAGAGGATTGGCATTATACGAGTAAGGGGGTCGGAAGGGTCCCGTTGGAGTCCTAGTTTGGAGGCTCGATATTGGAGAAGAAAAAGTCAATGAAAAGAAAAAACGGCGTGGGGACGCTTTTAAAAAAAACATGCTTCTCTAGCAGATAACAATATGAGAAGTGGACAGATCAGGTACAGAACACTCCACTTGTAATCTACAGAGGGGAGGTGAAGAGGGTTTTAGGATACCCTAAGGGGTTCCCTGGAGGAAATGGTGATCCACGAGGGAGAAGGGATGGAGGTCGGTACATTAGGTGCTATGGGTAACACAGCGGTCTATGGGGGGATTGAGGGGAGTTTGGAGCAAGCTATTGGAATTAAGGGGAGTTGGGGGTTATGCATGGAGTGGAGGGAGAGGGGCAACCGCAGAATGAAGCCACAATGCTTAATTGATCAGAGTTTGAGGGGCATGGGCCCATAGATAAATGGAGTTTTGAAAAAGAACAACATTCAAGTGTATATCATTTAATATTTAAGGGCTGAATACCCCAGTTAAACGTGCAAAATTGGAAGGATTATTGTCATGGCATCATCCAGAAGTTTTAATTCTGCAGGAAAGCCAAATAAGACAGTCCTGTCTTTATATTCAACATTACCCCATAATTGTTCAAGCTAACGCGCCAGGGAAAGTGGCAGGGGTGATAATTGTGCTTAGGCAGAGATTACAAATGAAGATAATTAATACAAAAGGAACTGGGAAGGTAGATCCCTATTCGTGGCTCTCAACATGACCCTAGTATCAATATACGTCCCAAATACAGCACAGGATAGCTTTTTGAAAAAGACATTAATTGAACGTGATACGTTTATCATATGAGAAAGCTAAATTTTGAGGGATTTTAATTTTGTCTGGAATCCTTTGAATGACAGAAGCACCAAGACCAGATATACACCTCCCCCCCCGCCCCTTAACAAGGATTGCGCAATAAAATAATACAGATAGCGCTCTTTGATGTGTGGACAGCTCTAAACGGCACAGAAAACGGCTACACGCATTATTCCCATGTCCACAACTCGTTTTCACACATGGATTATGTATGGTCATCAGCTGGTGTGCTGGGTAACGTTTCAGGCATTGAGATACTCCCAATTACAATATCAGACCACTCTCCACTGCAATTGAAGTTTCATCTACCACGAATGAGGTCCGGGTTGTGGACATGGGTATGCCCATCTGAACTATTTCGGGATTCATTTCAGAAGGATATTTTGGGGATGAAAATGGAAGAATTCTTTGAGATAAATGATACAAGGGAAATCTCTCTAGACACAATATGGGACTCATTTAAGACATCGTTTAGCAGGGAACTCATTTCGGCAGCGGCAGCCAGACATAAGCAACGCAGGGTGGTAGAGTCGGAATTGGAGATAGAAATGAAAGCAATTATGAACAAAATGGAAACCGAGGGTGGTCCGCTAATTAGAAAAGCATATAGAAATATTAAGGGAGGCTACAATTGACATCAAAAGCAGAAAAAAGATTATTATACGTGAAACAGAAATATTACATTCAAGCGAATAAAGCTGACCGGTTGCTAGCCAGACAACTTAGGCAAACTCAGTCTTTGCACACGATAGTAGGAGTTAAGGACAAATGCAGCAATATGGTGACAACGACACCTCAAATTATATCACAATTTCAGGAGTTTTACACTAATCTGTACAATTCAGATAAACCAGACCCCGTATCTCTAAAAGAATACCTATGCTTAGTTAAGCTTCCTCATATCACATCCCAGATACAAGATCAATTGGAGAGAGAAATAATAACTGAGGAACTTACACAAGTAATTAAAAACCTACCCAAGAACAAAGCCCTGGGCCTGGAAGGCTACACAGCATTGTTTTATAAAATGTATCATTCGATTCTGGCCCCAAAATTAGTACGATTATATAACTCATTCAAAAACACGGGCAGGGTAATAACATCTATGGAAGAAGCCAAATTGATTCTTTTCCCTAAACCCAACAAAGACCCGACGTCATGTGGCTCATATCGTCCCATAGCGTTCATCAATCTTGACGCAAAAATCAATACAAAGGTCTTAGCTAATAGATTGGTGGATATTTTGCCAAGCTTGATCAACCCGGATCAGTCTGGGCTTATTAAAAACCGGCAAACCCATGCCTATATTAGAAGGGCATGTGATCTGATAGAAAAAAAGGAAAAAAAATCTACCTGCGCTTTTTCTGTCATTGGACGCAGAGAAATAGAGTGTAATGGTTGTTTCTTTTTAAAACAATGGAGGCTATGGGATTTGGTCCCACATTTTTGAAAATGCTACAAGCAAACTACAAAGACCTTACGATTAGAATAGCAAATAATGGGCAACTTTCTATTCCAATAGCATTGATCCGAGGTGCAAAACAGAGCTGTCCACTGTCTTCCCTACTATACGCAATACACCTAGAACCCTTATTAACAAAAATTAGGCACTCGGAAACAATACACGGGATACCATTCCGGACAAGTAAACACTCAAAAATGGCATATGCAGCTGACATGATGGTCACAGAAATAAAGCCAGTAGAGTCCCTGGTAGCGGTTAGGTGAGAGCTGGAAGAATTTGGTAAAGTAGCAGGCCTAAAGATAAATTACGCTAAATCAGAAATACTAAATGTATCCCTCACTCCTTCACTAATAGCACAGGTATCCCAAAACACACGATTTGCATGGGCTAAAGGGAAAGTTAAATTCCTGGGCATTTATTTGACAAATTCAAATGCATAAAGTAAACTTCCCTCTGATCATTATAGAGATTTGAAGCTTAATGCAGAAGTGGAGTCCACTTACGATCTCATGGTTGGGGCGCATTAATGCAGTGAAGATGACAATACTCCCTAAATTGCTTTATCTCTTTCAGGCTCTTCTACTACATGTACCACACACCTTTTTTTGGGAATTAATGAGCTCGGTATCAAAATGTATCTGGAATAACAAAAAAAACCACGGGTTGTATTTAATAATGTCCCGATATGGCCCCCTGCGTCCTTTTGGAAACGATTAAAGAGCATGATGACCAAACTGATCTGGGCCGGGAAACACCCTTGCATCTCCCTAGATACACTATGTTGCCCATATTCCCAGGGAGGTCTGGATGTCCCGACCTTTATTTATATTACTTGATTGCCAGGCTCATTACGCCATTTGGTGGTGGTCTCCCTCGGACGACCTACTCCACTCGAGCCTTGAGAGGGCCATTGCCCGTCCTGATGATCTCAGGGGTCTCCTGTGGGCCACACGGGCGAACCACCCGAGAGCAGAAATTCAACCCCTGGACATCACTCTTAGAGCCTGGCACCATCTGACGACCAGTATAGGCCGGGCTGGTATACTGGTACTCCTCCACTATGGCCATATAGCACATCCAAGGTATACCACTCACACACAAGGCTATTTTCATACAACACTTCTCTAATCTACAGATTCACACATTAGGAGATATTGTCCCTAAAGGCAAATTCATATCTTGGGATGTCCTTAAATCCAGAGGCGCATGGACCCCTATCACACAGCTTCTATATTCCCGACTGTGGGAGGTGTTGAGGGCCAGATGGCCGGACTTCCCGAACACCCCTCACACATCCCCTCTCCTGGTATTCACCACTGCCCTGACATCCACCAGGATCTGTTTTTCGACCCTGTATGGATTGGCCCCGGCGCTCAAGACCCCACCCATTACAGGGACAGATGGGAAGGTGCTGTCAGATGACCACTGGAGCTTGATATGTGCCCAGACCAAATCCATTTCCACCAACAACAGATTCCGCCTGATTCACTTTAAATTCCTATACCAGCTGTACTACTCTCCACTTAGCTTGCACAAACTGTTCCCACTCAAACCCACGGAGTGCAAGAGATGTCACCAAACCCCAGCAAATTTTTATCACGTCGCCTGGCTGTGCCCCCAGGTTCTCTCTTTATGGTCGAGCATAGCGGATGCAATGTTGAGCATGTTCGACAGCCCCGTCCCACTCACCCCTGAATTCTGGCTACTGGCCCTTGTTGATTCTGGATCCCGAAGCGAGAACCGCGTTGTCGGTATGGCCTCAGCAGTCGCAAGATCACTAGTGGCGCATACGTGGGAAGATACTGGAGCACCTGTGTTTCAACACTGGCTCAATCTTATGTCAAATTTTGAACGCAGGGGTACTCAATACAATCTGATGCTTCCACCTAACAGCAAACCTATGGACTACTGGGGGCCTTTAGGAGCCACATGGCCAGGAAAAAAGACCAAGATAACGACCCTAACATACAGACCCCACAGGCCACGCCTCTGGATAAAACCCCCCCAGGGGGCACCCTCAATGACTGTTTACGTTTAAGATACCTGAAAGGCTAAACGCTGTGACCAATAACCATAGACAATGTGTTACCGGTGGAGAGCACCGATGACCATACTGAAACCGTGGTGATTTGTGTGTTAATTGAAACTGTTCATAAGCACTGGAAGAAGTTGGTGGTTGGGGGGACGGGGTGTAGGGGTCCACGGCCCCATGTTGTTCTTTTTGATTACCATGCAATGTTTAATACACAACCTGTTAATAGACACAGTTAAAAAAAAAACGGGGGGTGATGAAAACGTTAATAGAACCCACTACTAAAGGGGGGTTGGGAATGCCAAACTTTATAAAATACTATCAGGCGGCACACCTTCGTGTGGTAAAAGAATGGATTTCCTCAAAGGCAGAAAAAATATGGGCCAAAATGGAACCGGCGATCTGTGGCTCAAATATTGCAGAACTTCTATGGCTTCCCAAACAAGATCGCCCTGAGAATATGCATCCCAGCCAAATTACGCAAGTAGTGGGAAAAAATGAGATAAAATGGTGCAGCAATCTGAAGTTGAAACTTATCCTTACCTGTTTTCACCGGTTTTGAATAACCCACAATTCAAACCTGGTTTAAGTAGAGGCTCCTTTAATAAGTGGAAAAAAGCTAAATGTAATGAAATAAGAGATATGTTCCAAGGTTTGCAATTCAAACAATTCGACTAAAAATGAAAAAGAAATTGGGCCTAATGCATCAGAGAGATTTCAATATTTTCAGGTTAAACACTGGTTGCTAGCCCCTCCACGCAGGGCTGTGGCCTTTAGACAACTTGCAGCATTTGGAAAGTTTTTGATTTCGAACCCGGGAGAGAAATCCCTCATTTTGAACCTATATCGTTTGATAAACAAGGAACATTTAGTGAGTGATTTGCAATATGTCCAGATATGGAAGAGATTGTTGGGTTCAACAATAACTGATGAAAAATGGCAACTGAATGGCAATGGAAAGATATCCCACGCTCTCTAAAGATCAGGGAATCCTGGTACAAAGCGATGATACAATGGCACTACACTCCTCACAGACTTAATAAACACTGATACATGGTGGAGAGACTGCAAGCGTACAGGGGATTGAATACATACGTGGCTGAGATGCCCCAAACTAGTGAACTATTGGGGAACAATTAATAAGTACAGTCAAGAACTATTAGGGAAAAAATCAATACCAGAATCAAAAGACACTTCGCTGGGGATCGGCTGTCGGAAGAAAAGAAGTGGACAAAACATAAACGTAAAGCACAGACTATACTAACGTTAGTTGCTCTAGTGGTGATCGCCCAGCATTGGAAGGACAAAGGTCCCCCACACGTTCACAATTGGTTCCCAAACATTTGGAAATGTGTGGCTTTGGAATGGCTGACTTATGGTATTCAGGGAGCGCATAAAGCATTTATGAAAGACTGGGGTACGGTCCTGAGATTTCTATAAGAGGACTACAATGTGGCACTATGCCCGCACAAACTGAGAATTGTGGGTATCGCCTAAACAAGGTGCATTGGTATAGTCCATGTAACTGCGGTTGTAGGGGGTGCGAGGAGGGGGTGTAAGGGGATGGGATTAAGAGGAGGGGGGACAGTCACATAGGGGGGTTGTTACATGTTTTCGTTTTTTGACACTTGAAATGACAATTAAAAAAATTAAAATACTGTCTGCAAAGCGTACTTTGCAGGTGCTATTTATTTCTTCACAAGACGGAGAGAACAATAAAAGAGTAAAAGCAAGTTTCTCCTCCTTGTGAACGTTTAACATTGCATTCAGGGGACCCAAGAGCATATAGGTGCTAACAGGTGCGCCCTGATTGCAATTCATGTTTTTTGTAAAATGGCCATGCTTGTTTTAGTCGGGATGAGAGTCAATTTGGAAAAGCCCACATAAAGAGTGAGAAGTAAGGAAACAAGCAGAAAATGTTTTCTTATCTTAAATTTCTAAATAGTTTCATGAGAAAATCTGCTTAACATAAGTGGAGAGCGAAGCACACACACAGAGTCATGTGACAAAAGAAACGGTCAAGTGAGGATTTTTAGACTTTGCTCAGGGTAATGAACCTGGGTTGGCAGGCTCTTATGAGTCAGTTCAATTCACACAGTACTCCAGATAAGATTTGGAATTGGGAGTATTTTACTCCCTATTTCTTAAAGTTTTGAGTAAAAATGTAATTCCAATTCCAAATGTGAGCATTTTATACACGAGTAAAAATAGGTTTTAACTGGAAAACTGAAAATATTTTTGTAAAAAATATTTATTTGCACCTAGTTATTTATGCACATTAAAAGATGCATGTTTACTTCTTCCGACCAGGCAGCAATAATAGTAGTTTCTTCCTGTTACTACGTGCAATACGAGCACAAACATATCCATGGAGCTATGTGGCTGAAAGCAGGGGTGCAATGTTCCATGTGTCTGATTCCTACTTTTTGTTGGGAGCATTTTTACTCCCTATTTTTATTTTTTTAGGAGCATTTGCCTATTTTTAGGGAGAAAATGTGGCCAATACACCCCTTGTCTGTAGGACTGAGTCCACCACTACCTGAGGTGATGTCGCCTGAGTACAGAAAGAAATCTGTGTTAAGATTAGTGGTGTCAATCGCAATTGGACATGCAGTGGTTTGGATTCCAATGCACCTCTCGTGGGTCACACCGCTGGATTTATGGAAGCACATGGTGGTGGCTGGTGGGTTTTCAAACCAGTGGGGCATAAATGTTGTTACCCCCCCCAAACCTCCAATTAGAGGAAGCAAGCAAGTGAAGGGATCCAGCCTAAAGCAATTCAGGAGAGTTCAAATAGGATTTCCCACCTAAGAAATGCTTAATATAATAGGTCGATGTGGTGCAATTGCATTCGATTTCGAAAGAAATTGGATAAAAAGCCATAAGATTTAAATGCCTCTCTGACGGGGAATACAAGAAATATTTCAAGTTTTCAAATTCTAGATTAAAAAACAGTATACAGGAGAAACTCACACAAGTAGCTCATGAAGGAGCCCATCAAAAAATTGAGACACAGGTGACAAATCTACATGTGTGCCAAAGCATCACTGAAGCAGTGCCTTATGCCATTGCCACATCCACACTAGGGAACATGTCAAAAGATATGACATCACCTTAAAATATTGAAGGGGTTGGAAGACCTGTATCTCAAACTGCAGTCTTAATTTAATTTTGTGGTGCACGGTTATGATGTCAGTGTTTCATGTAAACCAAACAAAGGCGCGGATACCTGAAAATTCAGAAACTAAATCCAAACATACAAGTATGGGTGATAAAAATCCTCACCCTCCCAGATGTTCCAGGCATCCATCGCCATTTCTCCTGAATTCTTGCACGTATTCCTTTATATAGCCTTCTTTGAGTTAATCAAGTAAATGTGAGGATCAAAACAGAATATAACAAAATAATCTAATTGCTGCTGTTATTTGAAAACAATGTTTTGTGAGAAAACTATACATTAATAAACAAAAAATGGAATCATCTATAATAAATGCAACAAGTAGGAGTACACAAATATATTCAATTATCACTACAGAAAGGAGAAGAGAGTTAGAATGTGCTACCAATACCAAATTGGTAACTTGTAAGAGAAAGAAGAAAAGAAGAGAAAGAAACTAAGTCAACCAATGTTAAAAAATGTAATAGAACAGCTAATGTTTTAGACTGAACTTGATCAGTGGATGTCCTCAAACCCAAAAATGGCTGTACACCTGAGGTTGCATTATGAGGTCGACCCCTCATACATGAAAAACAGCAAGTTGAAAACAATTGTAAGTACTTGGGTAGAGGTTGACCTTTCACTAAGTCCTTATCCCCTGACAATGAATGGCCAAAAGGAGTTGACTGAACAAGAGCCAAGGCGTGATCACCAACTCAAGGTTTGGCTAAAGTACCTCCAAACAAATTAAATAGGGGCCAGCCTTGTTCAGGGTGGGAAAAGAGATACTTGTGATGATCAGTTTATAGTAATGGAACCAAAAAAGCACTGAAAACTAAGTGTCATGTCTGTATAATCATGTTGCCCAAACAACGAAAAAGTAATGTACAACTTAATCATGATACAGTGTTACAAACACCACCCCAGCTCCCCATAATACTGCGTACTAGTTAAAAAATGTGACTTAAAATGAATATGTTTACAGTAAATCCAGGAGGTAGAAGGTTGAACAAAAGAGTAAGCACCACGTGGTGAAAGCCGGATGGCATTCGGGCCAGTGGAGAATTTTGTGATGCACATTGTGCACAAGAGGTTGAAGGAACAGATTGCGGGTGGTGTATATGCTGAAATACAAACCCAATGTAATGGATTACAATTGCACTGCAACCCAAGGCAGCGACTGTATATGCTGTGGTGTGTGGTAGTATGTAGCATACCTTTTCTTCCTCTGTGGGCACTGGACATAGTTCTGAGAGCATTTAACTAACTGACAATTGTACTAATCACTGGCCATAGGGTGGGATTTTGAGGTGAAACAACATACCGAAAGAGCAATGCTATATGTTACTATGTGGTGCAGCGTGGATCATGACACTCATGAAGTTCAGGATTCAGGGTACCTGCAAAAGCAAGCTGAACAGCACCTATCCTACAACAAGCATGTCGAACGCTGCGGATGTTGCAGTCCACAGTCCACCTACTTGATGGAAGTGTAGTCCTTCCTTGGTTTTAATTAAATAGGGGGTAAATAAAATGCATAGCCATACTGATTCAGAGTGGCAGCCATGTTTTGCAAACAGAATTGAACTGGCTAAGCCTACTGTAAAAACTTAAAACCAAGTTTGCACTGCGATGAAAGATGAAGCACAAAATAGTGTTTGACTAGCTGCCAATCGCATAGGTCGCTAGCCTCAGGCAGCATTTTTCACTAAAAGACCTACCAAATAAGCAATACTATATATTAATCTGTGGTGCGGCATGAATCATGGACACACCAAGTTAAAGGTTCAAGGTACCTAGAAGGGCAACTTGGTGGTACCTATCCTATGGAGCGCAAGTCCGACAATGCGGATGTCCTGGTGGTCATCCGTACAAACATAAGGTTGCACGGGCATCAAATGACATAGATCACATAAGTCAAATTACAATTGAAATGTTGCAGGATTGTCGATTCAATATTGGCATAGCTGAAAGAGGAACTCGTCATACTGAACTCACATGTGCTACAGTTAACGCATGAAAAATTACCAGTTAGTGATCTTAGAGCAGATCCCCAAATCTCTGGTAAAGTAGGGTTTTGCCAGAAGTGGATTAATTTGTCACGCAGATTGGGTGCTCTTTTAAGTGCAAACAGAGGCAGTTGGGTGGTACAGCCTGTGTTACAGACCAAATCCCAGTGTTTTTGACAATCTTTTTTGTCTTGGGTGCATATTCTAAAAATGTTGTCACACAAACAAGTCGATCGCCGGTGGTGTTTGGGTGATAAAAGAATGGATCTGGCCATGTAAAATTCTCAGTTGGCTGAGTGTTTAAGCAGCTTGATCGAATATCTTCTAGTAGCTAACCTATCATTTAACATGTTGTCTTGATGTTTAGAATCATCATTGAATGTACAGTTTTTCCTTAGCCTTAAAAATTGTCTATACAACTGATTTCTGTGCAAGGCACGCGGGTGTCTGCTGGTGTAAATCAACAAGGAATTTCTGTCAATGGGTTTCCTGAATAAATCAGTATACATTGCACCATTGGAATGGTTTATAAGGAGGTCCAAAAAGGGTATCTCATCAGGAGAAGATTCACAGGTAAATTCAAGATGAACAATTCATGCATTAAGCCAAATCAGGAAAAGTTTCAAGTCATGTTCTGACCCTTCCCAAAAAAAAGACAATATTGTCAATATAGCGACACCATTTTATCTGGTCAGAGAAAGGATTGTTTTGGAAAATATATTTGTCTTCAAAATCAGCCATCTAGAGGTTGGCCAATGATGGTGCAAAGGCTGCACCCAAAGCCGTACCTTTTGTTTGCATAAAGAGGTCATTTCCAAAGCCAAAAGGTTTTCGCATAGCATTATATCTAAAAGTTGGATCAAGAAGTCTGTAGGCACAGACTGAGGAAGAGATTGATAGTTTAGATTAATTTGAACCACCCGATTCGCTTCTTCCTGGGGAATGTTGGTATATAATGCAACCATATCGCATGTCACAAAGAGTACAGAGTTGGAATTAAATTCAAGATCCTCCAGCACATGAATTACCACAGTGGTGTCTGGAAGATAAGACTTGGTTTTGGCAACTAATGGTTGGAGGAAACTGTCTAGGAATTAGCCTGCGGTTTCCAAAATGGAACCACAGAGGGACACAAGTCTTTGTGGATTTTCAGCATAAAATGTTGGGACACGAACATCCCGGCGAGTCAAAAACATGGCCTCCTTTTCTGAAAGGTTGCAGTCTTCCATGCATAGTTGTTGTAACCTCATCATGATGGATTCTCTGGGCTCTGATCGAATAAAAGAAATCAATTTCTGTACCATTTGTTGGTATTGATTATTATCAATAATCACAATTCCTCTGCCTTTGTCGGTGGGTTTGATAGTAATCGAATTGTTATTTTGTAGTTCGCGAAGGGAGGGAACCTTGCTTATGAGAAAATATATTTCTGTTTGAATGTCCGATGGGACCCCTTCCAAATGTGGCAAGATCTCTAAGAACCATGCTTTCAAAAGCAACTATTTCCAGTGGAATTTGTTCCTCCACAAGAGTAAATATATTTGGTGGTTTAAAAGTAGTATGGGCAATGTCTGTAATTTGGCTTTGTAGCACATTCTACGCCTCTTCTTATTTCTGTGGTGATGATTGAATATGTGTGTGTACCCCTACGGGTTGTATTTATCATAGATTATTCCATTTATTGGTATTTCATTTATAGTTTTCGCTCCCAAAAAATTCTAATAACAACAGCTATTAGAATATTTTGTTATATTCTGTTTTGTTCCTCGCATTTACTTGATTAAATCAAAAATGTAGTTCACCCATACTTATATGTTTGGATTTAGTCTCTGAATTTTCAGGTATCCCTGCCTTTGTTTGGTTGACCTGTTTGATTCCACTTGGGGCTCCTGATAAATCACTGTGGTCCTCCTCCTTTTGTTGCAGTGTTTCATGTAAGGCAACCTTGTTAAGCACTGTCTTTAAAGGAAGGATGCAGAATGATGCTACACCAGCAAGGTTGTGCTAGGCTCCTGGATAAACGTGAGCTGATAGTTTAATAATGGGTTTAGATTGATCTTTTTAGCTGACATTGAAAAGCATGTCCCAGGCACTGGTGATTTCTCATAGGGCCATTTTCCACAATGATGCCAAACCATTAAGGGGTGGCTACAACCAGTTGGCGTTTGCTTACAAGAAAACAGCTATTTAGTGTTAAGGTTACTGTTTATATCTATGAATCTATTTTGTTGGTTACATTTTTGCTCTTTACTGCGTTTTTTACCTTGCTTCAATATCCCGTCTTTTTAGGCATATTACTTTTAGTTCAATGGTGCTTCCATATGATCTGAAGGGAAACGGCTCTTTGCTCTCGAACCGGTGCACATTACTGTGTCTATGCGCAAGGCCAGAGGAAGGAACTTTAGGGGCCTGATTCAGCACATGGCCATTGTGTTTGACAACCCTTATTTTATTGCATCCTCATTTCTGCTCAACTCTGCAGTAAAGTACCAACTGGGAAACTGAGAAAGAGCTACTTAGTGGGTCATCTATCTTTTGAAATCCACTTCTGACCGCCTTTTACTACCCAGTGAAAATGTTACCATACAACAAGATAGAAAGATCCATCAACCACCTATCCATCAAACCATGTATCCAGCCATTCACACGCTAACTAATGCACACAGGCAAAGACAATTCCCCCATCAAAACAACCCACAACAGATAGCTTATGTTCCTGCGATGATTGGTCAAGCAGCAATCAACATTTTGTGTATGTCAACTGTTAACATACAGATGATCAATTAGAATGCTGAATGCTAGTCTGTGGGTCTCTAAACCAAATCCATAAGAGCAAAATCCACTCTACACTTTCCTCATAAATGGACACAATGATTTTTAATTCAATTGATCTAAATGGATTCATATGCATTGCCAATGATGGTCCCAAAAACCACATCACACAAGTGCACTAGCATGTATGATAAAACAGACGTAAGCCAGACAATAGGAACCTCATTGGAATAATCTTTAATTGAAAATGTCTCTGTATGCCCTTCGATCAGTTTCTCTAAGTCACAACATTGGGAAACTGGAGGAGGTGTGATGAATTGCCATCTGGTAAGAGTGTGAAAGCCCTGCCTTTTTTTCTATTCAATTGTAAATGATGGGGGTAATTATTTGAAAGGGTAATCTGGTGACCCCTTTCATAAACTCTATGCCAAAAGCATAGTGTGTATCTGTGCCTACTGCATCAGTATCCTGATTTTCAGCGCCTGCTCTACCAGTGGCACAGAGCAGGTGCACAGATCACACTTGTCCATTTGATAGCTGCAGTGAAAGCCAAGTCTCTGCAGCACAAGGGCTGCATTTAGGATATGCAGCCATGTGAAAAACCTTTGAGGATCATAAGTATTCCATGATGGTGGCAGGTTAAATTCTAAAGTAAAGCTATGTATGAGTTAAAGCATGGTGCATGGCACTACTAATAATCATTGCCGCCACATTCAGTTTGATATCACATGTGCGTTAGCTCCTTTGAGCCAGCTCAAGCTATGAAAGGTGATGCATATTCGGGTTGGGAAGGCTGAGCCTGCCAAATGGCAGGATAGGAACCTGAATGGCCATGCCTTTTCTTCGATCTCCTATGAGTGTAGGTAACGCCATCTGCCAGAGTCAGCCACCCACCAGGCCGCTGGCCGGTGCCCAGGCATCAAAGGAGAATACCATTCAAATGGAGTAGCTTGACACCTGGGTCTTTGATCCTAGTGAGAAAGGCAGGCGGTGGGGTTAAAGTAGTCAGGAGGGCTCTGTGCAGTGGAGGAAGACACCCACCATTTGGTTTCTGTCTGACACTCTCTCACCTTCCTGTCCCCCCCACACCCTCTGGAGCAAAATACCTTGGGTGTGATGTCAGAAGGGCAAAGTCCACTTCTTTCAAGAACAGGGATTGCATCACTCAGGCAGGCTAGCTTTAGTCCAATCACCTGTGGACTTTTACCTTTAAAAGAAGGGGACTCACATCACTTATTTTAATCATCTTTGGAATCCAACCCTGGAATAAGACTTTGCTGCACCCTGCTGAAAGAGTAGTCCTTTCTAAAGACATGCAGTTGTGAGTTGAAGGCAGATGTTCCAAGGCAGAGGCAGGCTATGTCTCCTAACTATCCCCAGGTATCACTTGGGGGAACTCTGCTACTGGACTAAGACCTCATCTCTGCCAGCCACCCTGTTGACTGGGACCTCAGCATGTTGCAGGGCCCCTAAAGGTGTGTTCCAGCCTCTCCCATGTTTGGGAGACAGAAATAAGGAATAGATTTGGCCTTTGAGACCCTGGAGTGGGACTCACAGCTCTTGAAAGCCTGAACAGTCAGGATGCCTGTGTGTTCGACACTGGCACTCTGTGAGTCAGGATTCAAGCACACTCAATATTGAGCAAACATCCAGGACCCTTCGAGGTTCCCTTTAGTGATCAACGCTCTCTGAAACAGTGTTTACTGTTCTCCTCTGTTCACTGCCACACCAGCTGAAGCGCATTGTTGCCTCTGCTCAAACCAATGAAGTACTGCTTTGAATCATTAGCTGATTCATCACTGCTCCTGTAAGTCGATCAACCCGACCCAGGTGTCCCCCCCGAACAGCGAACTCCGAGCCTCCACATTGATTTGACTTGCCTGCGCATCCTGGCACAAGCTCAACTGCTGTCGACCCTCGACAGCTCACTGGACCTGGTGACCCCCCGATCCACACAGCTCAAGTAGATGCTTCAAGACTGCAGCAAATTTCCATTCGACCCCTGCTCAAAACCAGCTTGCTGCTAGAAGATTGTGACAGCCGCTGCCTCAAACCCAAAAGAGCCTGTGACCGATGCTGAGAAGCCTGGTTTGAGGCATTTGAACCACCCAGACACTTGCAAAGGTATTAGTGGTTGGCATCTTGCCCCGGTCCATCTTTGGTCCCTAAAGACTGGTTAGGTCACCTTAATCCCTTCTCCAATCTCAGAACCCAGACTTTTCGCCCTGTCTCATTCTCCAGAGTGCTGCATCTATTATATGCTTACATCGTCTGTGTTCCTTCTACAGGGGAGGGTTTTTACAGTTTTCTAGTTAGTTATTATTGTACATGGTGTGTTTGATAAAAGTATATATGTTTATAGAACCTTGATTGGACAATCCTTTATTTTGGACTGTTTACTTTGCTGTTTTGGTTGCTATTGAACCACATGCACACCGCTCTTGAGATTAGAGCCTTTCGTGTGCCCGCGCTACCACCAAAGGTATAGGTGAGGTATTGCCATCTGGCGAAGGTGCAGAGCCCTGGATTTTTTATTTTTATTAGCACATACAATGATGTTGGTGATTACTTCTCCAAAGGGGTAATGATCCACAGCACCCGCTCTGCTCGTGGTGCAGAACTGATTCAATGGTCACAAGGTGCCCACTCGACTGCCACAGCGACAGCCAAGTCACTGTGGCACAGGGGCAGCATTTAAGATATGCACCCTGTATCAAAACTATGATGATCATGAGCGCCTCATACTGGTGGCAGTGTAATCTAAAAAAATAAGCTATGCCAACGTGTAGGCATAGCGCATGGGGCTGCTTAGGATCATGGCTGCTGCATCCAGAACTGATATTGCACGTGTCAGATCTTGTGAGTCAGCTCTGCTGTGGAAGGGAATGTGTATTTGGGTCAGACAGGCCAATACTGCCAACTGGCAGGACAGAAACCCAGAACAACCGGCCTCCCTTTGATCACCTTTGTAAGGGCTGATAACCCCCGCACCGAGAGACAGCCGCACAGCAGGCAGCTGTCATGGACCCAGGTATCACAGGAACACACAGATTCAGGAGGAGTAGCCTCACGCCAGGGTGTTGCATGGCCAAAGGTCTTCATTATCAGAAGGTGGGAAGGGGGTGGGAGTAGGATAGGCAGGAGATCTCTGGACACTGGAAGAAGCCTTCCAGCATCTTGTTTCTCACTGTCTCCCTTCCCCTTTTCTGTTTACTCCACTTCCTCTGGAGCACATCACTTTGACTGTGGCATCAACAGGGCAAAGTCCACTCCAGTCAGGGGCAGGGATGGGTGATGGCTGGTGGGCCATTTTACCCCTACTCAACCTCGTACTCCTGCGAAGGGGAATCCAATTTGTCACAGCATATCTCTAAACTGTGCCCGTTTTACCGTTATGATTGTGTTGGCTCTTAGTTTGTAGAAGTGTGAGGACTGAGTCAGCACCTTACCACTCTACACATCCTTGTACTTCTGCAGAGCAGAAGTCAATTTGTCACAGGAGGAATGTGAGCAGGAGGCAGTGTTTGAGGTATTAATGTGTTTCTGAAGCAAGATACCTCCTCCTTCCCTCAAAGACTTTAGCCTGGCTCCCGTTCCATTTGATACTTTAATTTTCCAATTCACGTTTTCTTAGTTCGCAATGAGCAAGTGAAGTAGGAAAATTAATGAAAAGCATACATCCCACTGAGCACTATGTTAGACACTGCAAGTGATGTTACCCTGATGGCAAATACCATTAATATTAACATTTGAGTGAATAGCACGTTTATTTTTGAACGGATGCGCAATGCCTTTAATTTCCTGAAAATTCCTGCTTTAGAAGAATCATTGCCTCTAATATCGCGCATCAGGCTTACATTCCTCTGTAACCCTTATCCTCGACGTGTTCTACGCCCAAGGACGCCTTCCGCGTTCATCAGGCATGGCCCTGCTACAGTACTTAAGATTTTAAAGAACGGCTTGATTTAAATCCCTTGATAGGGCATAAAGGAGGTTTAATGGGATGCTGCAGTTTTTCTAAGAAGCTTTTCTAGACAAACACTGCACAAGTGTTCAGCCAGTGTTTGCTTTTGGGTGAAAGCTCGTAAACTGTGTGTATGTGTGTCTGGAACATTCGCACAGTCTTGGTCACCTTATTGAAGCTGTATTTCATGAACGGCCAAAACGAGAACATGTCGGTGGGAGGCGAGTAAACAGGCAGCGAGTTTTATTGCAACAATGCAGACTTACTTTACTATTTGAGCATTGCAAACATGACACAAATCTGCCCTAGTCAACAGGAGAACTCCTATCCGACATAACCTGCAGATTACCATCTATTGAAGTCCAGACACCTTTTATTTTCCTTTTTTAATCTATTATTTCTCTGATTCTTCCAGCTTCCTCTCATCTGTTCATTCGTGGTGATGAAAGGCTTCATTGTGATTGTCCTGCTTGTTCTTTTCTACAGCTCAGGTATTGTTTCGGTTTCTCACTTCTTCCATCTGCTCCTGCCCATGTCCAGGGTGTGGCCAGTGTTCTTATGTTTTCCTCCCCCTGCACGAGCTCTTTGTGACAAAATGACAACTGCTCTGCAGGATTACAGGATTACAGGGATGAGTAGTGTCTAAACTGCCTGATCAGCCTCACACTACTACTAAACCAGCAGTGATCCCAATCATAAAGGTGAAACACGCACCGCCCAAAAGGTATTCCTCCTTCACCTTATGTGGTAGTAAAGAGTGAGGGCACAGTATATCTTCAGGGATGTGCAGGGGGGAGGGCGGCGGGGCGGGGTTTGTGGCGGCAGAACAGAAAACAGTAGCAACGCAAACAGCAATAGTTCAAAGAATTCAAAATTAAGCATTGTACCACGAACGTTCTATGAAAATATAGACTTTGAATTAAACAATAAAATGCAAGTAACTAACTAAAACAAAAGCACTCCTGCCCCTGTAAGTAAACACAGAAAATGCAAACAGTTGTTAAACAGCACTCTGGGTGGATGAACAGGGGTGTTCAATCACTCGATTGGCACAATGTCAACGTTCAAAACGGTGTCTTGTAAGAAAATTGCAAATAAGAAGGGTTTAAAAATCACTACTGTCCCGAAAGTGGACTAAGGAGAGAGGGCCTCTACACAGCATTGTATTTCTTTGTCGTGGATTCTCAGTGTTGAACTTGTCTTCTATGCATTCTCCTGCAGAGGAGCCAGTGTCAAGGCGGGCCATGTTGGTGGGTTCCAACAGGTTTGAGCTTGCAGTCGAATCTGGTCAAAACAATGCTTCTGTTGGGTAGAGTCGGCCAGTGATGACAGAATGACTTTGAGCAGGTTGAGTCAGCAGTTGAGTCGAGGCAAGGTTGTTTTGGGTCCATTCCAAACTCAGGATGCAGCGATTTGTATGCTTCCACGGCAGTGAGCTGGCACTCGAATTGAGGCGGCAGTGATCTTTGTTTGTGTGACATGGCATAGAGGCGGTTCCAAGAAGCAGTTAAGCAGCTCAAAGTTTGCTGAGTGCCAAAAGCATCAACACAGGTCCTGTGTCAGCACGAAGGGCATCGAGCACGGTTGAAGTGGCTTGAAAACTGCTCGAGGTTGTGGTGCAGAATTCCACCTGCTCTTGGACTTCTGGGTTGCTGGGAGTCCCAAATCCAGGTGCTCCAGGACAAGATGAGTCCTTCCACTGCACTCCCACTTGAGGGATCATCATTGATGGGGTCCTGTTTCCAGTGCAGCCACAGGCCTTGATCCAACAGCAGTCACCCGCACTGGTCCCTGGAGATGGTTATTGGACAAGGTTCTCCTCTACCTTGGATGACCTCTAGCCTTACTTCTCTGGTAAAGGACCTTTGGGATAGATTGTTCGCAACAGAGATCCAGTTCGCAACAGAGATCCAGCAAGTGCCTTCACTTCTAAGAATCCAGATATGAATCAAATAATTATGTGATGCCCCTCTCCTTTTAAAGGCACAATACCACAGGTGATTGATCCAAAGCAAGCCTGTTTTAAGGGGTACTATTCCTGTTGTTATAACAAGTGTGGTGTGCGTTCTGACATCACAATCATTGTACCTTGCTTGCAGCAAAAGGAGGAAGGAAGTGAAACTTAACAGAAATTAAGAAAGCATCAGCATCAGCGCTCACTTTCTGAAGCATAAAGTAGACTGTCTTAAGGGATCCTCACCTCTGCTATTGTATATTTAATACTATCTATCCATTGTTTGTACAATGTTGTGTATGCTGCCTGGTATTATTTTTTGTATTCCTGTCTATAGCACCTTGAAATTGATGGTTTTTCATCAGTAATCAGTCACGCTCAATCAAATCCTTTACTACTACTTCAAGATGGGGAGACCTTTCTCCAGGCCTGATTACCCTCTCTGGCTAATCTATCCTCGCTCATTCCCATTTCTACTGGCTTCAAATTAACTCCAGGGATAAGCACACTAGTCTGAGGCTGGCTTTATCATGTCAGTGCTACCTCTGAGGCACCTTTCCTGGGGGAACTTTTTAGGACCGGGATACTCCATGGGGTAGCAATCTGGCTATTGTTCCACATGGCAGCTGTGGAGTCAATGCACCTAGACACCAATACAATTCAATCTTGTCATAGATAAGTCTTGCTCACAGGGTAAACACTGGTGTGAAAACAAATTGCTGTGGCAGTATAATTTTGTGTGCTTAACAGTCACCATGCCACAACCAGGTATGGCTTATTTTTAAAGATGTATGTACGCCTCGCTGTCTAGCACATATCATTTTCAGAATTTTGATCAGGGGTGCAGACAGTTAAAATGCCACACTTTCCTGTAAGGACTTTGGATCTCAGCATCTGTCAGAAATGCACAGGTGACGTTTGAAACTTCACTGTGCCACAGCAGAGCTGGTGCTGTAGATGTCCGTAAACTAGTTACAGCAAAAACGTGTGCGCACTGTCATTTTTGGCATGGAGTATTTTGAAACAGGGGTCTGATTAGCAGACTTCCCTTTCAGGAACCGAATTCCCTGCATCCTTGTATGCCAGTAAAAATAAAAAAGAAGTTCAGGTTATCAAATCTTACCAGATTGCATTCTGTCATAATCGTAATCAACAGGTTTCTTTCTGCCTGAGCACTCCCTTCTCCTATACCTCCCTTTATCATTTGAAACCTCTTCTTATTCCTGCGTTTGCTACAACTTTCTTTCCCCTGATGTCCCTGTCATTTTTTTTTATATTCTTTCCTTTCTTCATCACCTTTAACCGCAAGTGGTCAGTTTACACCCTTGATTCTTTCCTGCCAACTCTGGTTGATTTTATTTATCTCTTCATGCCCTTTCATCCATCTCTCAAACCTCTGCAAAAAAAGGTTTATTTCAAACAGATGTACCCTCTCAGAGAAAGCATAGAAAAATATAATTACCTCTTAGTTTGTCTATCAATTAACCACTCCTTCATACTTTCTGCTTTTCAAAAACATTCTTTCCTTTCTTTGAATGAAATAAGCAACTGTGTGTTGAACCCTTTTCATGTGGGGCAAAGTACCCGTGGGTCCAGGGTGTGTCGCACATTTGCATTAGTGCATGCAGTTGAAAGCTTGGTCGCCCCCAGTGAAAAGTCTGTTATGAAGGCTATGTGGCAGAGATGAAACCCACTTAAGTGATTGTGGTCCAACACTCATAAGAGCAAGTTTTCTTTTCCCTTTCTCCACCATCCCACACTTCCCCCAGAGTTTGCAGCCATACTGCAGCTCTTGTATGTGCTGTACATACTGGGTTTTATATTACACAAACCTAGCTGTGAGCCAACGGAGGGTGTACAATGCGAACATGTAGTGTTAGGGGGCTATAATATGACTACAATTGGAAGGATAGACTATTTACGATACACTTGGAAGACCGGGGACAGATGGAGTGCAGAGGGTTTCAGGCAGGGGATATTGTCTGGGGGAAGGTAGACACATTCTTGATTATTTTGTTGGTGGATCCAAAGTTATGGCCCTGATGAATCTATATTCCTGCGTGTTTCAAGCATTCTGACCTTTCTAAATGCACTGTTGAAACCCTGGATCCGCCTCAGTGATTCCCCCTGTGCCTTCATCTGTTTTGTGAGAGAAAGCCAAATATGTTCCCTTTTTCTGCACTCCCCACCCCCAGAAGACCCCAAGGAGGCAAGTCACTAAGTAACGCCTCCGACATTTATCATGTCTGTGTCTATTGTAATAACCCCGGACGAAGGCAGCAAGTGATTAGCAACGCCTCCGACATGATCCTGCCATTTTACATGCCAGTGCCGATGGGCTTCATACATGATGTAGCCACACTTCTGTTCATAGGCACACACTTTGATTTTTGATTCACAATGTCATCAGGAGAAAATATGTCCCCAGCTAAGAAACACTTACTGTATTGGGGGCAGAGTGAGATCCACTGCATAACCTAATTGGTGCTCAGTTGTTCCGCTAAAATGGTAGCTAGCAGCCAGACAGGACTTGAGGTAAGAAGATGATTATGATGGTGGGCAAGAGGAGGGGAAGGGTAAATAGAAACGTTTCCGGGACGCCGGGCCAAGTGCTCTTGGAGTTCCACACTATGACAGGAAAGAGGGCAGCGCCTCAGATCTCAGCATAGTCCAAAACCACATCAGCATAGGCCTCAACAGTTGCATCTTTATATAACAACTACAGCTGAAGACAACTGAAAACACAGCTGATTTTCTCACTCTAAACAAGCCAGAAGGATTAGCACAGGTTTCACATTTGCTTTTTATACAGCAAATACAGCAGATAAACAAAATAAAAATGCAATCATGACAAAATGTCATAGGCATGGCAAAATGTCGCAAGCATCTTAAAACTTTGCACACAAACCTTGACATAACACAATGCAGTGGCTAGCGCCATAGCGACCTGTATATACTTTTTCAACCATTTTATGCTGTGATTCTGGATCATGAACCTTCTTATCTCTTTTTCTCCAATTGTTTCTCAAGGCACATTTCAGGTCAAAAGAACAGCTCCATCACATGGTTTCCTTGCCACAATCAGTAAAATGTTTGAGTTCAAGGCTGGTTACGAAATTGAGCGAATCAGTACACGAGATTGTTATACTCTTAGAGAAACATGTAAAAAATAGAAAACATTTCAAGAATGCATTAGAGTGTCCTAGACTTCTCGTAGTGCTATACCCAAGCAAACAGAGCTAGCATGTCATTTCCCTGGATACCTTCGGATTTTCACCAGTTCATCTTCAAATACCCTTGCCCAGCACTTCTAGAAATGTGCAGAATATACAAATAGGTGGTCTTCCTTTCTACAAAGGTGGGCAGCCCATGACTCCACTACTACAGATAAAGGAAGATCATGAGTGTTTACCCCATGTGCTCTTGGCTCCAATGAGTGGCAAACCATCTTACAAAAGGGCCAGTAGAATGATTTGGACGGATTCAGGTAAAGTGCCTCCTTGGCAAAGGGGTCATACTTGAAGTTGCGTTTTTTTTGTTTTATGTATTTATGTTTTTGGTTTATACAAACCTTTACACAATAACTTCTAAAACATATATTGTATCAGAAAATATCAAAATACAATGTTGCCACATTTAAAACAATTGATAATACATAAGATTCAATACATTTCACATCATTCCTTTAAAACATTTAAAGCCATCCCTATGTACAGTGGTGTGTGCATTGCATTGCTAAATTACCCCATTTGCTCTTGGCTGCAATGAGTGGTAAATCATCTTACCAAAGGGCCAGTAGAATGATTTGGACAGACCCCTTTGCCAAGTTCCACCTTGGCAAAGGGGTCATACTTGAGGTGGCCTCATTTTGCTTTATTTATTTATTTATTTGTGTTTTTGGTTCATACAAACCCTTACACAATCATTTCTAAAACTATATTGTTTCAGACAATATCAAAATACAATGTTGCCACATTTAAAACAATTGATAATACATAAGATTCAATACATTTCACATAATTCCTTAAAAACATGTTAGAGCTAGCCCTTTGCACAATGGTGTGGGCATTGCTAAATCCAATCTGACAATCTGCTCATTTCTAAAATCTCGAAGCCTCTTTTGCTGTCTATTTTAAGTCTCCCTTTGTGAAGGGGGTTTGTCCACAGAAGGTAGCCTCCTTAAAAACATTACAATGCACAGGTAATTACTGACTGTCATTGGTCCCAAACTCTGGAACTTTCTTCCTCTCAAAGTGAAGGTTGACCAAGAAATTATGGACAGCACTGAAAACAGAACTATTCAAACAAGCATTTAAGAGCAAAGGTGAAACAATGTTTACCAACCTTGATAATAGGGGGTGACCACTAATCTGGTACATGATTTACAAAAATTAACAATCTTCTCCCAGCTCTAACGTAACCATGAATGTGCTCACTATTATTGTGACGGCAATGGTGTCATGACCTTTGAGGGAAATGCCTAGAAATTGAGGATTACAGGGCATTGTGATATTTAGATGTGGAAATGGTGTGAGGTGCTGGGCTTTTCCTGGCAAAACCTGGCACTGCTGTGAGCACCTAGGGTTTTGATGGCAATCCCTTGTATGATAATATTACCTGCAATATAATGTAAGTACCAGTTCATATCGTGGCAATACTTGACAAATGATGGTTGCACCTCGGCATATGATGGGTGTATCTTCAAAATGGTGTGAATATGTGGGTTATGGTGGCAATTCCTGGCCAGTGCCTTTCGATAGATATGTAAAAGCTAAAAATATTGTCTTTGTCAATGTGTGTTTATTAATGCTCTCTTTGATGAACTAGGATATAATGCGATTAAGAGCCTCAAAGGTGTTAATACCTCTAGAGACAATAAAATGGATTTTATAGTTTTTGTTCATTTCCTTTTCAGTGGCTACAAATTTTGAAAAATAATTTCAACCCCAACCCCCCAAATCCCTCCCCCCGGCAACCCCTCTGCCCTCCTACCTCTACCCTCCCCCGATTCACTCCGAAATCCTCATATGTGGTCTCACAATATGCTAACCATGCAGGCCAATGTTTACAGTACATCCAGTAATCCGGCTCTCTGATGGCACCATTGTTCTCAAAAGTCTTTATGGAGAAAGTCCCAATCGTCCTTGAATTTGGTATACTCCCCCTGAATAGCGTATGTGACTCATTCTAATGATGTATAATGCCATATTATAGCTATCCATTCTTGTTCAGAGGGCACCCCAGCTTGTTTCCATTTTTGGGCAATCAAGGAAAGAGCGGCAAAACTCAAAATCATGTACACTTTCTTCTGAGGTTTAGACGTGAGGATGTCTAACACATCACCCAGCCCCAACAGAGCTTCCCCACACTCACTTCGAATTTGAGAACCAAAAATAGAATGCATTGCCTCATCAACCGACTCCCAAAACGGTTTCAGGACCGGACAAGCCCAACCTATATGCACCCAAGTACCAATCTCGTTACACCCTCGCAGCATGCCCGGGACATCGAGGGATAGAACTTATGCAATTTCTCTGGCGTAAGGTGCCATTGTACTAAAACCCTCATCCACATTTTCTGGATCTGCAGCCCCCTCATTAGTTTTGGGATACTCTGCCATGCTTCCCACCATTGCTCTTCCGAGATATGGCAGGGTAACGCATTTGCCCGTTGTTTCATATAGGCCATTGATCTGGGACGCAGGGAGGGAGAACATTCTATACAGTTTACTTATCATCTGGCAATCGCCCGAGTTCGTAAGCAGGTATTTTTCTAGTGGCGTGAGTTCCCTGATAAAAGACTGTTTCATACCCGGAGCTGACTATAAAATGCCTTATCTGGCATACCGAAGCCTATCCTCCTCCCGCAGGCCGATGGCCTGTTTGCATTGGTGAAACGACATGACCTCCTGCCCTTCCATCATATCCCTCGCTCGAAGAGAGCCTGCTTCTTCCCACCTGGTGAACGCACCCTTGTCAAGGCTAGAGGTAAATTGAGGATTACACAGTAGGGGAGTAAACAGGGACAGGAAGGTTGTGATAGCTGTCCTTTCAACCACTGTGTACCATGTGTCACCCACCAGGGCCGTTATCCGGCTTCTATATATATTGAGAGGTCTATCCATTTTTGGGCACCACAGGACTTCATTGAGGGGCGTACCTACTACCACTCTATCCATCTTTCACCAAATCTTGTCCAGGGTCCCACTAAACCATACTCGTATCACCCTTAGTTGACCAGCTTGGAAATTTGTTTGGAAGTTAGGATCCTTCATCCTGCTGCATCCTGTTGTGCCGTCAGAATCCTCCATGCCAGCAGCGGCCTCTTCCCTTGCCAGATGAACTTTCCCAGAAGTCTATTCATGGTCCTGAAGAATTTTTGCGGGACCACTAGGGGGATAGCTTGAAAATAATATAGTACTCTGGGCAGGACCATCATTTTGATAACATTAATCCGGCCCATCCATGAGATATTTGGTGGACTGCGTGGAGCCATGCCTTTATCATATCTAGTAAAGGTGGGTAATTGGCCTGGAACATGCTTTCTAGGGTCTTGGTTATCACTACCCCCATATGTCGGAGTCCTCCGTCAACTCGCACAAATTGCTCAGCATCTACCGGACTTGACGCTGGCGCCCCCTCCCCTGAAGGACCATTAATTCAGATTTTTGGGTATTAATCTTCAACCTGTCACTTTACCAAATTCCCCCAGATGGGTCAACAGCATCGGGAGTGAGGCGCTCATATCCATCAGGACCACTAGTAGGTCATCCATGAAGGCCATCACCTTATGTTCCTCCTCCTAATTGTAATCCCTTTCATCCCGCCTCTTGCATGACCTTAGTTAGCAAAGGTTCTAGATATACTGCATACAACACCAGGGATAGCGGGCAGCGTTGTTTGGTGCCCCTGGACACCCATATCGCCTGCCCAATGTGCCCATTTATGGCTAATCGTAACAATGGTGACCCATATCTGGCTTTGACCAAGCAAAGAAAACCTAGTCCAAACCCCATAGCATCCATGGAGAGGAACAAAAAAGATCCTGGTACATGAACGAAGGCCTTCTACGCGTCCAGGTCCAGTACCCCCGTGGAGAGGCCGGTTTTATTTACTTTTTCTACCAGGTGGCACATTAGCCTAATGTTATCAAACGTTTTTTTTCCCCTAACAAAACCTGCTTATCTGGGTGGATCAACCCCAGGATTATTTTGTCCAGCCTGGACGCTAGTATTTTAGTAAATATTTTTGCATCTAGATTTATTAGTGCGATGGGGTGACACGAGCCACACTGGGGTTTGTCCTTGTTTGGTTTTGGGAACAAAACCACCTTCGCCTCCTGCATGGTCCGGGAGACGTGCCCTGACATGGCGAAGGAATTGAATAGAGATGTCATTATCGGGGCCAGAATATCTTGGAATAGCTTATAATCCGTTGCCGGGAAACCGTCTGGGCCGGGGGCCTTATTTGATGCTAGGGATTGAATCGCTGCTCAAACCTCGTCCTCCATGATCTCGCCCTCCAGGATCTCCCTTTCACTTTGGTTTAGCCTATTCAGTGGGCATGATCTCAGATATGCCTCTTGCTTTCCCTATTTGGGGTGTACAAGGAGTACAAAGCCGAGTAATACTCCATAAAGGTTTGGAGAATCTCCTCCGATACCGAGGTGACTGTTCCCCGAGAATTTTAAATGCTTAGGATCACTCTAGTTGCTTCCTTTTTCCTTACTTGCCAGGCTTAGAGTTGGTCGGCTTTATTCGTCTGTACATAGTATGGCTGCTTCAGAAAAAGTAGTGATCTTTCCGCTTGCTTAGTTTGCAAGATGCTAATTTGGCCCGTAAGATGTCTATGTTCCTTCCTGAGCGATACCCCTTTGTCTGTTTCCATTCTAGTCATCACCCCATTAAGCGTTGTTCTAAATCCTCCTGTAACGGCTTTTCTTGCTTGTCCTGCAGTGCTTTCTTTGCCATCAATTCCCAGCGTATGGTTGCTTTAAAAGCGTCCCATACTACCTGTTCCTGCATTCTCTCAAAGAATTCTCGCATAGAGTACCGCAGTTCATCACAGATCACCCTGTCACGCAGCAACTGTCTAGGGAATTGCCACTGCCACATCCCAGACCCCCTCTCCCACTGGATTTCTAGTAGCAGGGGGGCATGATCAGACAACGTTATGGGCCCCAGCTCCATCTTCACAACCTGTCCCAAAAGGTTAGCAGATACCCATATATAATCGATCCTCGAGAACGTTCTATGCACATGGGAATAAAACGGATACCCTTTAGCCCCCCCTGCGATTCTTGCCAAGCGTCCACCAGTGCCAACCGGTTCATTCTGGCCCACAGGTTTTGAGTCAGGTCTTTAACTGAGGGGGTCATGCCAGCGCTTCTATCCACCCTTGGGCTACATGCCAAAATAAAATTGCACAATGTATTAATTTATTTTTGGAAAGTGTTGAATTGAACGATTGTGCGTTACTTTGATTTCCTGGATTAGTAAAGAGCATAGTACACCGGAAAAAGAGCACAAAAGTACTATGTTTAGGACATAATCTAATTCATAAAGCCAATTAAAAGATACATGATGTGAGTTCAAAGTGCAGGAGAATATCAGTGAAAAACCTTACATTAAAATGAGGCTGCATAGTTTGTAAAGGGAAGTTCTGCAGCTCACGAGAAAGCTTGAAATGCTACTGAGAATTTTGAAGGAAGAGAAGATTGAATTTGTGTTGGCAACCAGTTTGTTAGCACCTTAAAAATCAAATCAAAATTTAACTTTTTCTCGTGTAATCCGTTCTATTTATTGTATAATTTGTTTAAGTAAAGTTTACTTCATTATAAGGTATACATTTGCAAGAGAGGTTCATTTGACTCAGATCTGCAGGCCTTTCGGAAAGGTACAGGCTACGAGTAAGGTTGATCAAGAGACGAGCCAAGTCTTCACATTTCCCCTGAACGCGAGCTGGATGCTGGGACTTCCACTGAAGGGGTGCAAGGACAGACAGGTAATGACTCCAGAATAGTGAGCATTGAATCAGTGGTGCCTGGAGGACAACGCCTGATTCTGAATGGAGAAACCTAATTTATCTGCCATCCTAGAGTTTATACATTTGGAAGGATGGCCCTTCTTGTTGAAGTTATGGTGGTACAGCCACATCACCTTGAACTTGATGAGGGCATTTACAGCAGTGACTGGGGGATCCGTCAGAAAATAATATATGTGTTAGCACAAGGCTACCAGGGCAATACATCTTGCCAAAAGACCAGATAATCAGGCGTTTTTGTATGGAGCGAATCTTGTAGTGACGCACGAATACATTGCAATAATTTTGATTAAGAATTGGTGGTTTGAGTAAGAGAAGGGAGATCTTTTCAGTCTTCCAGTGGGATGAGGCAAAGTGTACCACTAAGTTCATTTTTGTGCCAGGTGTAGGAATGTGTCAATCCAGAACCTTGGGTTTCATTTTTGTCTGAGCAGACATTGGTCTTTCCACTTAAGACCATTGTTTTTATTTTGCATTTGTACAGTTTAACCCGACTTAGGTGCAACTATTCTCCAGATTGTAGAAACGCAATATCTAACATGTGCTGCCACTTACCCTAGGTCCACGTTAGAAATATCTTGTTTTTACCAATGTCCATGATAAAGCAAAACCTGTGGGATCCTGTGAGCACGATGGCAAATGTGGATACCAAACTAGAGGGGGTGCTAGGAAGCTTCTAGAACACTACGGCCCTACAGCCAAGGGGTGGTCTTTAGATGTGATTGGTCACAGAGCCATCAATTGTATTTTGTCCTAATGAAAGGCTGCCCACAATGCTAGACCGCTCAGGTGAGCATAATGGTCTACAGTGATGTATGTTGCTGAATGGGAAAAGAGAATGAGGGCAGAGGTGCCACTATTGATGGGTGAATTGACAAAGTCATTTAGGACTGAAGTCAGAGTGATTCCCTTCTCATGACAGGCCAGAGGTGTGCCTACCAGAAATCAAGCCGGTTGTGGAAATAATAAAATTTTGGAGTTGCTTTATTCCAGATACTTGCCCACTATTGAGAGCTGAGAGATTGTTTGGGCCAAGGCTTCTTAAAATGGACTTGATGTCTGAATGGTTCGAATGGGTGTAAAAAGGCTAGAGGAGGAGCATGCGTTGAAGATTTTAGCTGTGAAGCTGCCCATGCGGTTGATGGATTTCGGGAGTTTGGCAGGACATGGATCCAAGCTTCCTTCTTGGTGTGTGAGTTGTGCTGTTTTTTGACCACCAATGTACACAAAGGACAGAAGTAGAGGAAGGGACATGAAGGGAGGGGGCATAGGCCATTGCAAGCGTCCAGAATTCTTTGTGGAATGGGTATTGACGTTTTGGGTTCTGGAGGTGAGAGGATATTGCAACTGCTATACACAATATTGTGTGTAGTTTTGGTGGAGGATGCCATGGTCACCTCCTGTAGCATGCTGTATATTTTGGGGGACTTTGGGCCCACATAAAGTCTAAGGGAATCAATGGCTTTTACAGTGTAAGTAGATTTTAGATCTTTCAATACTAACTGTACTTGTAACATTGGGAGGAATTTGAATCTGTGATGAACAACTTGGCCAGTAGCTTATGTGGTTGCGACTGGTTGACCGGTCATAGGTACCAGAAGGTGAGGGAATACTCCTAGTTATCTATGAACTACGGTGTTTTGCTGCTAGCAGGGTGTTCAAGGCACTCAGTGATTCATGGATCAGGTGATTGCTGGGGGGTTCTGTCAGATAAGTGTTAGTAGGTGGTGGATGGTGAAGAGAGACTGTGGGGAAAAAAGTGCAACCAAGATTGTGGAGTGAATCGGCAGCAATGTTTGTCTGGCAGATTGAGGGTGGCTAAAGGCACAGCTTACAAAACAAGTGTGCAAACAACAGTTCAATAATACCCCACAACAGGGCAGACATTCTGGATATTCTAAACTGAAAACATGTTGGCAAAATACAAATGATTATAATCCATAGAAAATAACCCTATCACTTCCACGCCTAGCAACGTGCAGCCTTTCCAGCAGATAGTTATGTTTTTACATACAGTGCGCAATTTGCATGCAGTGCTGAGAACTGCACGTTACGTCTGCATGCTCGTGAAAACGCACAGTTTTTCCATTTGCATAAGCTTTCTGCTTATGTGTGTTTTGAATCAAAATGCACAGGAAGTGTCCCGGCTTGGCACTTCCTGTGTGCTTTGATTGGTCTCTCGCCCAGTAAGGGTACCATAGCCCTTCTGGAATCTCTCTTTATGTGTATTTTACAAGCAAGGGAGAAACGCAAAGGCTCCAAAGCATGTGGAGGACAGCATGTGGAGGACTCTGACCATCACGCTGCTCCACACCAAAAGCCTGCAGAACCGCAGAATTCCTGAGAGGACTATGGCCCAAAGATGCTGCTCTGAAATCCTGCATCAAAACCCATTTTGTTTTCCTGTGTGATACCATCCCCACCCCATGCCCCAGCTCCTGGCTAAATAAGCATCTGTTCTCGTCTATTGTCAATCTGTCCAGCCTGTCCATTACCGCTCTCCTTCTAATTGTGTCCTGCCACGCTCTTTTTGCTCATGCCACCAAACTCTCTGTTCCTGCGACAATATAATAAGATCTGCTCCTTGTCTGACCAGGCTCCCTCCTCCAGCATCCCACATTTTTGGGTTGCCCACCAAGTCCATGTTTGGGAAGTCACAGAACGGCACATTTCCAGATAACACAAGCTCTGCGTTCTGGTGGACTTCATTGAAAGGAGAAGAAGCAGTGATATTAGTGTACTGAAAAAAGTAATGGTACTGTGGTTTCGTCAGGAAAGAGGGTAGGCGGCAGCAGAGTGCAACATGTGACAAGGTGATGCGGCCGGGGCACTGCACTAGTCGAAGGGACTAGTAACTAAGGCTCCTATTACAACTTTACACTTGCAGAGGGGCATGAATGGACAAATCCTCTGTATAGAATGGTGAATATGGTTGTAAATAGTAGAGGAATGCTAAACAGAAAAAAGTAATGGAACACCGCTCCCGACCGTTCCCGCTCACTTCGGCCACTGAGAAGAAGGCCTTCCTCTTTGGATCTGAGCTGGGCAGGACAGCACTATCCATTTGCTCTGAGCTGGAGTAAATCCTTTCCAAGGTTGGTAGCTGGCATCCCTCCAGCTTGGTCGATATACAAATGTGCAAGGCAAGACTTTAAGAGGCATGTCCGAGACTGGTCCATAACCATTTCAAGGAGTTCCAACCCCAAGGAGGCGGCTGCCCATCACAACCACTGCAGCTGAGGCCATGCGAGGAACAAACCTTGACGGTAATTGACATGGTTGCTGGTTTCTGAATTGAAAAAACTCTCACACTACAACTACCAGAAGCCTTTAAGACTAATCAGTAACACCTCTAAATGAAACACAGCCTTCCTGAAGATTATTTGAGATAAGAAAGCGCTAGAAGGAGAACAACTACAGATAACAGAACTGCAGCTGAAGTGATTTAACCCTGGTAATACTGAGCAACTTGTTTTGGGATTTAACCCAGATATATTTAATTTTTGGCAACAGATTAATTGACCAGGACTTGGAGTGTGCGCCTCGCCTTCCTTTTTCTTTACCTACTGTCATGGGAGTTCCGGGCTCCAGAGGCAGCGGCACCGGGGTGACTGTGCCCCACTTTGGGGAATCACATTGATGGTTCTCTCCCTTCCCCCAAATTTGGGCAGGACTTGTGCTATTGGAGGGGTGTCGGTTGCTGGTCTTCTGAATTGAAAAAACTCTCTCACTACAACTACCAGAAGCCTTTGAGACTAATCAGTAACACCTGCAAATGAAACACAGCCTTCCTGAAGATTATTTGAGATAAGAAAGCGCTAGAAGGAGAACAACTACAGATAACAGAACTGCAACTGAAGGGATTTAACCCTGGTAATACTGAGCAACTTGTTTTGGGATTTAACCCAGATATATTTAATTTTTGGCAACAGATTAATTGACCAGGACTTGGAGTGCGCGCCTCGCCTTCCTTTTGCTTTACCTACTGTCATGGGAGTTCCGGGCTCCAGAGGCAGCGGCACCGGGCTGACTGTGCCCCACTCTGGAGAATCACATTGATGGTTCTCTCCCCTGCCCCATATTTGGGCAGGACTTGTGCTATTGGAGGGGTGTCGGTTGCTGGTCTTCTGAATTGAAAAATCTCTCTCACTACAATTACCAGAAGCCTTTGAGACTAATCAGTAACACCTGCAAATGAAACACAGCCTTCCTGAAGATTATTTGAGATAAGAAAGCGGTAGAAGGAGAACAACTACAGATAACAGAACTGCAGCTGAAGGGATTTAACCCTGGTAATACTGAGAAACTTGTTTTGGGATTTAACCCAGATATATTAAATTTTTGCCAACAGATTAATTGACCAGGACATGGAGTCCGCGCCTCGCCTTTCTTTTTCTTTACCTACTGTCATGGGAGTTCCGGGCTCCAGAGGCAGCGGCACCGGGGTGACTGTGCCCCACTTTGGAGAATCACATTGATGATTCTCTCCCCTCCCCCAAATTTGGGCAGGACTTGTGCTATTGGAGGGGTGTCGGTTGCTGGTCTTCTGAATTGAAAAAACTCTCTCACTACAACTACCAGAAGCCTTTGAGACTAATCAGTAACACCTGCAAATGAAACACAGCCTTCCTGAAGATTATATGAGATAAGAAAGCGCTAGAAGGAGAACAACTACAGATAACAGAACTGCAACTGAAGGGATTTAACCCTGGTAATACTGAGCAACTTGTTTTGGGATTTAACCCAGATATATTTAATTTTTGGCAACAGATTAATTGACCAGGACTTGGAGTGCGCGCCTCGCCTTCCTTTTTCTTTACCTACTGTCATGGGAGTTCCGGGCTCCAGAGGCAGTGGCACTGGGGTGACTGTGCCCCACTTTGGAGAATCACATTGATGGTTCTTTCCCCTCCCCCAAATTTGGGCAGGACTTGTGCTATTGGAGGGGTGTCGGTTGCTGGTCTTCTGAATTGAAAAAACTCTCTCACTACAACTACCAGAAGCCTTTGAGACTAATCAGTAACACCTGCAAATGAAACACAGCCTTCCTGAAGATTATTTGAGATAAGAAAGCGCTAGAAGGAGAACAACTACAGATAACAGAACTGCAACTGAAGGGATTTAACCCTGGTAATACTGAGCAACTTGTTTTGGGATTTAACCCAGATATATTTAATTTTTGGCAACAGATTAATTGACCAGGACTTGGAGTGCGCGCCTCGCCTTCCTTTTGCTTTACCTACTGTCATGGGAGTTCCTGGCTCCAGAGGCAGCGGCACCGGGCTGACTGTGCCCCACTCTGGAGAATCACATTGATGGTTCTCTCCCCTGCCCCATATTTGGGCAGGACTTGTGCTATTGGAGGGGTGTCGGTTGCTGGTCTTCTGAATTGAAAAAGCTCTCTCACTACAACTACCAGAAGCCTTTGAGACTAATCAGTAACACCTGCAAATGAAACACAGCCTTCCTGAAGATTATTTGAGATAAGAAAGCGCTAGAAGGAGAACAACTACAGATAACAGAACTGCAGCTGAAGGGATTTAACCCTGGTAATACTGAGAAACTTGTTTTGGGATTTAACCCAGATATATTTAATTTTTGCCAACAGATTAATTGACCAGGACTTGGAGTGCGCGCCTCGCCTTTCTTTTTCTTTACCTACTGTCATGGGAGTTCCGGGCTCCAGAGGCAGCGGCACCGGGGTGACTGTGCCCCACTCTGGAGAATCACATTGATGATTCTCTCCCCTCCCCCAAATTTGGGCAGGACTTGTGCTATTGGACGGGTGTCGGTTGCTGGTCTTCTGAATTGAAAAAACTCTCTCACTACAACTACCAGAAGCCTTTGAGACTAATCAGTAACACCTGCAAATGAAACACAGCCTTCCTGAAGATTATTTGAGATAAGAAAGCGCTAGAAGGAGAACAACTACAGATAACAGAACTGCAACTGAAGGGATTTAACCCTGGTAATACTGAGCAACTTGTTTTGGGATTTAACCCAGATATATTTAATTTTTGGCAACAGATTAATTGACCAGGACTTGGAGTGCGCGCCTCGCCTTCCTCTTTCTTTACCTACTGTCATGGGAGTTCCGGGCTCCAGAGGCAGTGGCACTGGGGTGACTGTGCCCCACTTTGGAGAATCACATTGATGGTTCTCTCCCCTCCCCCAAATTTGGACAGGACTTGTGCTATTGGAGGGGTGTCGGTTGCTGGTCTTCTGAATTGAAAAAACTCTCTCACTACAACTACCAGAAGCCTTTGAGACTAATCAGTAACACCTGCAAATGAAACACAGCCTTCCTGAAGATTCTTTGAGATAAGAAAGTGCTAGAAGGAGAACAACTACAGATAACAGAACTGCAACTGAAGGGATCTAACCCTGGTAATACTGAGCAACTTGTTTTGGGATTTAACCCAGATATATTTAATTTTTGGCAACAGATTAATTGACCAGGACTTGGAATGTGCGCCTCGCCTTCCTTTTGCTTTACCTACTGTCGTGGGAGTTCCGGGCTCCAGAGGCAGTGGCACCGGGCTGACTGTTCCCCACTTTGGAGAATCACATTGATGGTTCTCTCCCCTGCCCCATATTTGGGCAGGACTTGTGCTATTGGAGGGGTGTTGGTTCCTGGTCTTCTGAATTGAAAAAACTCTCTCACTACAACTACCAGAAGCCTTTGAGACTAATCAGTAACACCTGCAAATGAAACACAGCCTTCCCGAAGATTATTTGAGATAAGAAAGCGCTAGAAGGAGAACAACTACAGATAACAGAACTGCAGCTGAAGGGATTTAACCCTGGTAATACTGAGCAACTTGTTTTGGGGTGTAACCCAGATATATTTAATTTTTGGCAACAGATTAATTGACCAGGACTTGGAGTGCGCGCCTCGCCTTCCTTTTTCTTTACCTACGGTAATTGACATTGGCAGCATTTGGGAAGTTGGAAGCGTGGAGATAGGAGGTAGAGGTGCACACTGAACACAAAATATATCATCTGTATTGAATTTATGGCCAGAGATGTGGGTCGTGCTAGTCTCTGCGCCTCATCTAAATGCTTATATCACATATACAAATTAACTTACCAGTGTAAAAACTACGGTTAAGGGTTCAATTGCGACCACTCCCATGTTGGGTGCTACTGAATGTGTAGTAGGCTGATCCACTGTTAGGTATGGGATTCTGCATAGTACTCTGGGTTCCTGTATGAAACACTGCAACATAAAGCAAATCTGCTTCCATTTCAGATGTTCATAGGGTGTGGATCTGCAATGGGTGTTGCCACTACAAAGGAGCACTACCAAGTCTGCCTTCTATAAAAAAAAAAGGATTCCGAAAAGCTCACAAAGATGATAGTCAACCTGCCTCTCCGGTGGGACTTGTGCAATTACTCTAGACTAGATGCATGGCGTGGGCAGTGGCCATGCATCTAGTCTAGAGTAATTGCACAAGTCCCACCGGAGAGGCGGGTTGACTATCATCTTACAATACAGTCATACAATACATTGCCAGGCCTGGGTGCGGCGTGGAAATTCTGGTTTGTATTTATGGATTCATAATGGCAAAGCCATTCCACATTTCAAAATGCGATGAAGAGAACATGACTAGACCAGCACACCCACAATTCTATAAAAGTTTACATGTTTTTATTGGCCTTGCACCAATTCATCTGAATGGATGGGGTGAGGAAACATGTAAATTATAAATCTATTTTTGGAGGGATTAACACCTACTTTTCTATTCACTGTAGGCTGGATGCTCCCTGAAATTAACCTGTGCCCAAGTTTCAGATGAATAAATGCCGGAAATTAGATTGTATACCGAAATGTACCTTTGCAAACACAGAGTTCATGCTCAATGCATTTAAATCAAAATTCAGGTGAATCTCATAAGCTCCCTAAGAGTAGCAGAGAGTTGGAAAAAGCACAGTGGAGGATGCATGACATCACAAAAATTGAAGAAATATTATCTGATATCTAAGTTGTGAAGATATGTTGGAACATGCATGATCATATCATACTGTCACTTAAAGGGGCTGTGCTGGATATTGTGGAGGAGGTAGCTGATGGCACCACCTGACACTGGGCACACAGGGCACGCGATCGTGGCCCATCCACCATGGAGAAGATAGATACTCCTGGTCCAGTCATTGTCCATCCCCCACACATAACTACTGACCCTATCCTTCAGGTGCTCACGGTGACCCCACCAACTGCTCGCAAACCCCCATGTCACTGTCAGATCACCACTTCTCCAGCAACTGAGGCTGGGGGACAAAAGGTGGGTTGTAGATGTCCAGCCCAATGTGGAGCTGTTACCTCAGGAGAGGTATCCTCCTTGGTCAAGTAAGCAGGTTGACCCCACTCAAGTGCACCAGTGACCTGTTGCTCATGAGGTGCTGCCAGCCCCAGTCCACAAGTAATTCGACCATAAACTGATGGTGAAATTACACAGATTCTCCTTGTAGTGACACCGGCATTATCGATCAGTCCTCTGAGCACATACTCCATGTGGATAAAACACACCTAACATGCGTATGCATCGGCATGTGTGTACGCAGCAAAACAAATGAGCTTTCCTCATGTGTTACCTCTTTTTTGCTATCTTCCAAGCTATTATCTAATCAACAAAAGGAAATCACAAGCAACTATTTTTAAATTTGATCGTGGTAAGGAGAATTGAAGTCAAAACCTGTATGGCAGAGGTGTTGCTGGGGGGGGCTGAGGGAGCCATAGACCCTGGTCTTTTGGTTGTAGCCCCGTATAGAAGCTCAGTTGCTACAACCAAAATGCTAACTAGCCCTGAGTCCCGCAAGTCCCAACATTACTTTAGCCCCTAATCTTTTCGAGACCTAGCAACACCCCTGCTGTATGGAGAAATCTGGGATGAAATGATACAGTGAACCTTACGGGGCAATTGTTATTATGATACCAAGGTATGTCTAGACGTACATGTTTGCAAACCAGACTGACAGCACTAATAGTAGCTGCACCACAGCTATGGGCCAGGGTGTTAATGATGGTGGGTTCATTGGTGCTGTGCTCATGCTTCAGCCAGACCCTATGCCTAGGCTGTTCATGGGGGAGAAAGGCGGGAAAGGCTGTAGGGACCAAACCCCAGAATCTCTGTAAACGAACAGGCGTCTTATGGGAATAATGAAGAGGGTGAGCCGCACGCATGCTCTCTAAGTGCCCACGCACTGGAGATAAATTACCTCATCACCAAGCAAAACCTTGATGCCTTAGCCAAATCTGAAATATGGCAACCACTTGATGTGATCAATGAAGGTTTTCTGATTACTGTGACCAGGCGTAATTTCACTGAGGTCTCAGGTATGATCCTTTACATTATTGATTTATATTAGACTCTTTCAACAGAATTTTAGATCACTTACCATACTCATTGGGCTTTATTATAGATTCAACCTATCAATACTCAATTTCTCATTCTCTGGATTCTACCAGATTATTAGTAAGAAGACTCCACCTTTAAAGGACTAGTTTGTCCTCACAGATATGCTCCACATACCCTATATTATTTGTTACTTTCGTTTAAGTTGGACATCAATAAATTCCATGACCTGCACCACTTGTTCCAAAGGCTACTTTACCTTTTGCAGAACTCTGTACTTTGAATCAAGAGTTAGGGTAAGAGCGGTTTTACATCTTCACCTTGGTGTATATGGAGGACTCCACCACATTATTAATGTAATTGATTTAAGTCACATGGGTGAGACATTGCATCTTTAAACCTCTTATAATTGGATTGCTCAAGTGATGAGCCCAACATTAGTTCATTTGGGGGTCTTGGTGGCAAGTCAAGTCTGGCCCGGTGCCTCATATAAGGGTATTACACTCTTTTAACTCAACAAATCAAATACTGAAAATATATATGATGTATTATTTAATGGCTATAAAACCTCAATTGCCTTTTATTTTATTTTATTTTGTTTTCACTCACTCTTTATTAATTTTTTGTTAATTTTCTGAACAAAATTGATTGACTTCTCTACCTGCAACCGAAATGTGGTATCTTTGGTTTTGATGATTACTAATGTTGGTTTGTCATAATAATTTTCAAAATATTTGATTCATCACAACAATGTTTTATATTATTGTTCAACTTGATGATTATGTCTCTGTCATAATGATCAATTGGACGGTCCATTTGCTTTGAATTTGTGCACCACAATGACTTGTAATGTTGGATAATTACAGCCTTGAAAATGACCAGTGGGTCGAAACATGTGTCGACTGTTCACAATTTGGAATAAACAGCATATTACTCTAAATTAATTTGTTCAGGCATACTGTATTTCACATGTATAACATAACTATTGTCTAACTATACTTGAGCGGGAGTCACCTTCCCACACCTATAATCTCCTGTTAGGCACTGTAACTCATAGCTCACCCCTGACCTCCTAGAATTGCGCAACCTTAAATGACAAGTGCAACTACTGTGACAAAAAAATCTTACTGATTCCTTGTAAGGCGACTTCGCAAACTCACCAAACGCTACAAATCAGCCATTATAACTGCCAAAGTGAACTCCTTCAATGCCAGAAAACACAATGCCAAATCTGACACAAGAGAGATCTTCTCCATCTTCAGGGAATTGAAACTCCGGCCACTTCTCCTACCACCCTCACCAAGGACGACGCCTGTGCTCGGATAGCCAAAGGGAAATGCTAAATAAAATCGACACTCTGAACAAGAAAATTCTCAATCACCCAGCTAATCACCTCAAGGCTCCCATGGTCACCGCCGCAAGCCTGGCATCTAGCTCCACTAATACTCCCTGCCCCAGTTCGATTTCACAGACTTATTAGTAGCCAAAGCCTTAAAAGTAATCAAACGTCCCAAACCCTCAAAATATAAAGGTGATATTTGCCCAGCCACCCTCATCAAGGAGCAGAAACACTTGCCCTATATCATCATTGCATTCATTAACGCCTCCTTCTCCGCCAGCACAGTGCCAGCCAGCCTAGAAGAAGGAAATGTTCATAGATCCTACGGTTGCATCCAACTATAGACAGATCACCACTGTACCCTTCCTGCTAAATATTCTGGATCAATAAGCCTACCTGCAAGTTCAAAGGTTCAGGGAAACCAACCATATTTTAGGAATGCGCCAATCCGACTTCTGCCCCGGCCAGGGCACTGAGTCAGCCCTCCTAGACTTGAAAAATTAGCTAGATGACAGCAGAGACAAGGGCAAGTCAGCACTTCTCCTTCTCCTAGAACTGTCGGCCGCATTTGACCTGTTCGACCAAAAAATCCTATGCCACTACCTCACGACCTCAGCCAACCTCTCCTCCAGGACTACTGCCTGGATTGCCTCCTTTCTGGAAGGAAGAGTCATAAAGGTATTTGGACAAAGTGCATATGCCCCTCATGCCCCATCCCCTATGGGGTACTGCAAGGATCTTACACACCCCCTACCCTCTACAACATATTTACCAGGCCCCTTTTTGACATTTTGGACACCATCGGCATAGCCTACACTAACTATGCTGACGACATCCAAATTATGATCCCTCTCACAGGGAATTATACCGAGGACTCAAACACCCTCAATAATACCTACTCCTTGATGCATTCATGGATGGCAGCAAACCATCTTTGCCTGAACAGCAACAAAAACGAAATCCTACTTGTTGGACCACCGAGAGCCCTAAAAATCTCTCCAAAAAATATTCTGCATTCCAGATTGACAACATCTCCATTCCCGTCTCATCCTTGGTTAAAACCATAGGGGAGAACCTCAATGCCTCTCTTACCAAGTGCCACACTTAGATAGATTTGTGAATGATAGCAAATGCCACATTTAGTTAGAATTGTGAACACTGGCCTGTGTTGCATCCAAACAGAATTGTGAATGTTAGCAATTGCCACACTTGGATAGATATGTGAATGTTAGCTAGTGCCACATCTACTTAGACTTGTGAACATTGGCCTGCGTCACACCCACTAGATAGGACTCTCAAATATAGGTATAGCTTCCATTTCTGTCTATTGTATGATGAAAGCTAATGTATTATGAAACCTAGGCCTCTCTCCCACTTTACAGGACTCTCAAATGTAGGTATAGCGTCCATCTCTGTCTATTGTATGGTGAAACGTAATGTACTATGAAACCTAGGTCTCTCCACAACCTTGCACGACACCAAATCTAGGTGTGACCTACATTCTTGTCTATTGTCTATTGTATGGTGGAATGTAGTGTATTGTGAGACCTGCCCCCCCCCAACCATACAGGATTCTCAAATCTAGGCATTTAGCCATACTGCGAAGGTTAGCTGCGAGACATATAACTCACTAGCCAAAAAGCTCAAAATCTATGCATACTTAACTCACAGAAAAATTCACACAACCACCTCTCGCAAAGCAAGCCGCACGCACTTCACCACACCGCAACAACAATCGAACAACACATAAACTGCACCAACAGCACACGAGGACTGACATCGATCCGATACTCGCACCAAAGCTCAGAGCACGGTGTATACCAAACTGAAGCTGCCAACAGGACACCACCCTCTCTCACTATCCTACTCCCTCTTCTTGTTACTAACCCGCCACCTCATTTGCAGATCCGCCCGAGCGCCTGCAGACCAATTCCGTTGGTGATGGTGCACGGTAGAAATACCTTTAACATTTATCATTTAACCATGTTACGCCAAGTAAACGTCATTGCCTATTCAGCAGCCTACGCAACAAAAGTCCTTTCCTCTCTAGAAACAGCTGCCTAACTGTGGCCCGGGCTATCATAGGCTCCAAGATACACGAGTGCAATGCCCTATTTGCAAGCACCTCATCTAGCAATGTCAAAAAACTGCAAACTATTCAAAACAACGCCCTTCTAGCAGCAGTAAACATCCCACGAAGAGGACACATCTCGGAAGCCAGAAAGGAGGCACACTGGCTGGCGAGCCAAGCTTGTAATCACCTTCAAAACTCTATCTCTCACCTACAAGTGCTTATCCAACACAGCCCCCCCTTATCTCATATTTTCCCTTGGACAGTGTAGTTCTCTAGCGTGCCTGTTCAAAATGGAATTGCCATGTGTGTTTTGCTTCCCCAGCCTTGCATGGCCCATTGGAGATGAAGGCTGGGGAACTGCATGGTTGAATGTGCAAGTGAGTGATCCTGCACCTCCCCGCACAGTCTAACAGATTGGGGTGCTTTCGATATGGGGAGCCTGTATGCATGTGCAGGCACCAAAAAGCATTCTTTGCTTCCTGGCCCTTGTTTGTTCTGAGAGAGAGCTGGAAGGCTTTCTGGAGGCACTGGCAGAGTGGAGCAGAGTCCGGACTGGGGCCGAAGGTAAGATGAATGCTGTGTGTGAATGAGCAACTGATTTTGGGTGTATGTGTATGTGTGTGTGTTGGGCTGGAGAGCTATTTTTTTGGTTGGTAGTGGTCTACAGATTCAAAAGCATTTTTTATTGGTCATTTATCATAAATGCCCAGTAAAAAAAATGGAGTTGGTAAAGCAAGGATGACATGCAGTATTACGTTGCTAGACTGGCATTTTGGTGCAGCCAGTCTGACCATTTCTTATTGTGGAATGGCATTTTTACTAAGCTGGCTAGACGGGTTTTTTGTTGCAGCCAATCTAGACATGTTTTACTGGGCATCTATGTTATGTTATGTTATTTTGCACTTATATAGCGCCTTATATACCATTGGTATGGTCTGAAGGTGGTGGTAGGTTGAACGCCCTTGGGAACCGAAGTTCAGGTCAGTAGAGAGAGTAGGGAGATTCAACGGCGTGTGTGCGCACCGGTTATGTGTGCAGCTGGTGTGGTATTCGTGTAATAGCTGCTTCTTAGCGGTAGGTGTGGTGGTTGAGATCAGGGGTATGTGTTCGTTCTGGCAGGATTTATCCAGACCGACTGTGGCTGCGTTAGTGCCTGAGGAGAACGCCTCGCTGGGAGGTGTGTAACCAGCAGTGTTTACTTAGAATGATGGGGAGTGAGCGGGAGATGTTGGTATGAGAACAGTTATACCGAATGGTGTCATAGTATCACTGTGTTCTAGTTGAGTGGTGGTGTAAAGAAGAGAGTAAGCGTGGGGTGTGATATGATGGGTTACATGCTCTTTCAAACGTTCCCTGCATTCCAGACCATACTATTTACATCGCGCTGTTCTATGCGCTCCATTCCGTTCTATGGACTTTTATTTATTGCATGCGTCCCTGTCTGCTACACACTCCGGTCTGCTCGACGCACTCATGCAGTCCAGTCCGCCCCGCACGCTCACCTCCGCCCCGCACGCTCCAGTCTGCCCCACCCATGCACTCCTGTCTGCCCCTGTATTTTGCATTCACCCACCTTACGCAGTCACCAGTTCCCCGCATTCACCAGTTCCCCGCACTCATCTGCTCCCTCCACTCATCCGCTCCCCGCACTCATCACTTTCCACACTCATCCGCTCCATGTACATATCTGCTCTATGCACTCGTGCTTTCCACGCATTCAACTTATCCGCTCCCCGCACTCATCCGCTCCCCGCACTTATCCGCTCCCCGCACTCATCCGCTCTATGCATTTGCGCTTTCCCCGCATTCAACATTAATATGCACTCATCAGGCCCTTAGAGTCATTCTCTAATGCGCAGTAATCCTGTTCTATAAATTCATTTTCTCTCTACACTCATCCGCTCTATACACTCATCCGCACTTCCATACTCATCCACTCTACACACTCATCCGCACTTCCATACTCATCCGCTCTACATACTCATCCGCTCTACATACTCATCCGCTCTACAAACTCATCGCTCTACAAACTCATCCGCTCTACAAACTCATCCACTTTACACGCTCATACGTTCTGTGCATTCATCAGTTCAACACGCTCCTGCGTTCTATTCGCTTCTCTGTATTTATGCACTCATCCGCCATACACGCTTGTCCGCTCTACGCACTCAACCACTCTATAAGCTCATCCGCATAACATGTTCATCCATTCTATACCCTCATCCGATCTACATACTCATTCGATTTACACACTCATTCGATCTATATAGTCATCTGTTCTTCCACTCATGCATTCTTCCACTCAGTGCATTCATCCGTTTACACTCAACCACTCTACACACTCAACCGCTTAACATGTTCATCCATTCTATACACTTATCCGATGTACATACTCATTCGATTTACACACTCATTCAATCTATATAGTCATCTGTTCTTCCACTCATGCATTCTTTCACTCAGTGCATTCATCTGTTCAACACGCTTCATCATTCTATTTCATCCACGCCATTCACTTCATTCCCTCCTCATGCATTATGTGCCTTTCAGCAGTTTACATCTCCTTACTGTTTCCCTATGATTTATTCTTATTATGCACTTCACTATTTTGATCACTTTACTCGTTTAATTCTATTTATCTTTCTAGTGTATATTTGGGGTTATTGGCTGTCAATTTCTCGCATCAGGTGTGTTGGGTTGGTGTCGTTGAGATGCTGTTTGTCTGTTTGGGTTAGTTTGGTACCGGTTGGTTTTAGGGGAAGAGCCAGGTTTTCAGCAGTTTGCGGAAAGATGTTAAATCCTCAGTTTGGCGGATGTGGGGTGTGAGTGAGTTCCACAGGGTGGGGGCCAAGGCTGAGAATGATGTGCACGGGGAATAGGTCACTCCGGCGTGGAGCGACCCTGTTTATTTTGTCTGTTGAGAATGATGATCCAACTAATCTGACTGAGTTTGTCTTAGGTATCACAAGGAGGCCAGCTGAGCTTGATTTTAGGGTGCGAGGGGGGGTGGTAGGGTTTTAGTTTGTCTTGAAGATATTGAGGTCCTGTTTTATGCAGTGCTCGATGGGAGATGCATATGGTTTTGAAAGTCACCCTTCGGGCTACTAGAATGCCAGTGCAGCATCTTAAGGGCTGGGGAGATGTGGTCTCTTGGGCCGAGCACAAGTAGCATTTTGGCTGCTGCGTTTTGTGCCCTTTGAAGTTTATTCAGTTGGTATGCGTGGATTCCGAGGTATAGGGGGTTTGCATAGTCCAGTCTTGATATAACGATTGATTGGACCGTGGAGAGTCTGTTAGGAAAAGAGAGATATGGAAAGATACACCTAAGGGTTTTAAGGTGGTAGTGGCAGGAGTTTGAGACGTTGTTGACTTGGTGCGAGAGTGTTAGGTCATAGTCAAGGCTGCATCCTAGATTTTTCACTGAGTCGCAGGGGCTTGGTGAGCTGGCCATGGTGGATGGCCAGGGTAGTGGATGCGGAAGAAGCTCGGAGTTGCCACATACCATGATTTCCGTTTTGGAGGGGTTTAGCAAGAGGTGGCTTTGGGTCATCCAGAGTTCTATGTCGAGGAGGCAGGAGGCCAGGTCAGGTCGGGAGTTGGGATTTGAGTTCATTAGTTTTAGAATTAGTTGAGTGTCGTCGGCGTAGTTGTAACACAGGATGTTGTGTGAACGAATTATTGGAGGGAGGGTGGTCAGGTAGAGATTGAACAGGAGGGCAGATAGGCATGCTCCTTGTGGGACTCCCGTGTCGACTGGTCGGGAGTGGGAGGTATAGGTGGAGAGTATCGTTATTTGGTACCTATCTTTGAGGAATGAAGCTATCCATTTAAGAGCGGTTCCACGAATTCCTAGGGAGTGGAGGCGGTCTAGGAGGATTGAGTGATTGTGTCAAAGACGGCAGATAGGTGAAGAAGGATTAGTGCAGTGCATCCCGCGGAGTCTGCCGTCATTTTAAGGCAATCCCAGATTGAGGTTAGGGTGGCTTTGGTTCCATGACGGGCTCTGAAACCTGATTGTGCAGGGTCTAGGAGATTGTTGGCTTCGACAAAGGCATTTAGTTGGGAGTAAATGCCTTTAGGTGTTTTAAGGCCTTGAACCTTGTAGGCCTCGGAAACACATGAAGCAACCCAGCGGGAGTTGGATGCCTTTGAGGCAGGTTTTCCCATTTGGATCACCAAATGTGATGAAAAGTTAAGAGCGTCTGTGTTTGCTAGTCCTATCGAGGTAGAACTTCAGAGCCCGTCTGACATCTAAGTTGTGCAGAGCCCTTTCAGCATCAGTGACCGGATTGTGCGAGCATGATAAGTGTTATTACTTGGCTAGACTGAAATTTTGGTGCTGCCAGTCTATCCGTTTTTTACTGTGAGATGATATTGTTTTTCTGGGCATCTACAGTAAGGCAAGCATGGTAAGTGTTATTACGTGGCTAGAGTGGTATCATGGTGAACAGTCTAGCCATCATTTACTGTGGTATGGCATGTTTGATGGGCATCTATCATAAAGCAAGCATGATAAGTGTTATTACCGGGCCAGCTTGACATTATGGTGCAGCCAGTCTAGCTATTTTGTACTGGACATCTATGATAAACCAAGCATGATTTTTGTTATTAATGGATAGATTGGCATTTTGGTGCAGCCAAGCTAGCTATTTCTTACTGTGGCCACACACTGTGAGGTAGAATGTATGTCTTGCACAGCTCTCTCAACACATGTCCCTTGATCTACAGAATGGACTTGTGTGAAGGAGGAGTGGTTACAGACAAATGTGACCGACACCAGCAAGAGTCTGGCGAATTAGTTTGGGTGGTTAGGTGTCACACCTATAAGCCGAAACAGTTACATTAAAGTACAGATATGAAGGAATGACATATGAGGAGGGACACACAGCCTGTAGGTGTTGTTTGGTTATTTGCCCACCCATTGACTGCCCATATCCGTACTAATCCCTATGGCCATTCCCACCCAGTTCCTGTCCCTCCCTGCCCAAAACACCTCCTCATGGGACGGTTTTCAGCTTGCTTTAATCAGGCCTTACCATCAAAATGTACACTCAACGTACCAGTGGGTGTTTTTTCAAAGCAGTCTTCTGAGGGTACATTTCAGGTTCCTCAGTCTGCAAAAAATGGCAGTAAAATTGCTGGTAATTCCAGCACCAGCATTTTTCCAGACCTGGAATACACAGGTTTGCTGGTGGGGTACATAGATCTACTTCCAGGCCTGACCTGCTAGTAGAACAGGCCCCCACCGGCAAAAAAATTCCAGTAATTGCGGCAATCCCTGACATGGACTCCATGGAATGGAAAGTTACTGGGATTCCCGCAGACCCGTAATATCACAGTAATGCCGGGATATCAGGCAGCAAGAATGATAATCCCATTTTGGTGGCATCCCTCCACAATCACGGGCGGGATACCACAAAACTCGGAATGAGGCCCAATGACTTAATTGGAGTTGCAAACCCACTTGTGGTGTAATAAAAATGTCTCACGGTATGCATTCAGCTAATTAATTTATAAGCACTCTGCGTGTCCTGCACTGACGTTCTGTGAAAAATAAGCATTAAAAATAAGCATTGGCAAAGCCAACAGTGTTTGCTTGTGTAAAAGGCATATACCAGGCACTGTTATTAGATGCCAAGTTTCTCGCACCAATTTGAACCTGCTACCATAAATGGACAATTAATACCACTACGGCTATGCCTGGCAAGTTCCTTTCCCATCCCTACACAAAAGCCCAAACTGTTGGCATTGCCAATGCTTGTTTACAATACTTGCAAATGCAATAACCAAATTAACCCACATAGGCTCATGTATTTTATTTGCAGTGATGTGCCTTAACATGCCTGTCAGTACAAATGAATATTTCCTCCACATTGCTACAACAATCAGGATAAAATGATTATATATTACATGAGGGTTTTTGTCTCGGGGATTTTGAAATTCTGTCAGGGCTTGAAGCCTGATAGCATTGTGCTTTCTTGTGTTCCAGGCATGTGACAGAGGAGCACAGATAAGGAGCAAAATGGTCCAGAAACTGCCACATTCTCGAGTGCATCACTGTATTTTCAGAGTTGCGATGTAACAACCACTCTCACAGCATATCATGTACATTTTGTGAATGGTAAGAAAATGTCACAGCCAGATTCTGTTTTTCGAATTATACCACAAACAGAGATTTTTCTCCAGTGCAATTGGCACTCACATGTAGCCTTTGTGAATCAATCCCTCACGATTGCCCAGATTCCCTTTCCATGACGGCCATCTTGGGAAAGTATTTTCCTTCCTTCAAGAAGACGCTGCACGCTTCCCGTTGAAGGAAGGAAAATACCTTTTTTTTTAGTACCCCAGGTTACCGCTTTGGTAGCCCGGGTTGCTAATGGACTGTTGCAAGTATTGAAGCGTGAGTTTAACGCCACATTCACAAAGAAGCTAACTTGGTAGGGCTTGTTTGCATTGATGGGGGAGGCAGCCAACGAGATCCTTTGTTTCTTTCTCCAGGTCACAAGAAGAAATCATAGAGCACCTTTTGACCACTAACTACAGAAAGCCGTAGACGTGTCCTTCCTTAGCACCCAACAGAATTAGAGACAGCGGTCAATAATCCTAGCCGTGCTGTGATTAGTAAGTAATTCAACTAAACAGCTGTTGACTCCACTGAAAAGTACATGAAAAGTCCAAAGTGCTTTGTGTTGTTTTCGTAAAATAACTGTGCTGCTTTTTGTTCCCTTCAAGCTGTTCACAGTCTTGATGTGTTGGCGGTGGATCCTCCTAACTACCTCATCCAGAGATCTTTTTAGAGAAAAAGTAACATTCTGAAGAAAACTTGAGAACTGTTCAAAATGAAAGGTTTGTCTTGCATGCTTTTGGTCATATTGCAAACCCTGAGCATGTGCCATCCCTTCCAGGCACTTAATAGTTTAGTAAAGTAGTGTTACTTTACTTGGACACCACATCTTGTATTTTAGCTGTATTACATTATCACTAACAGCATGGCCTGATCCAAAACCACCTTGAAATAAGGCCTGATGCCTAATGCCATGCTACAATGGATAGATTTGCCTTTTTGGCAATGTAAGGAAAGGCTTTTGTAAAATGACTGAAGCTAAAAGGGACTCTGTTCTTAGTCCAGAAACAGTTTGTGAGATTTACGACGCAGCCCCAGCCAGGTGCTTGCCGGAGAAGCCGCGCCAATCCCTTCTAAGGGGCAAAAAACCTGGCACGGCTCATAACACGTCTGCATGCATTTCTTACACTACTAGAGATGACGTTTACTGATGTTCTCGTCAATGTTAGTACATATCAAAGTGTCCTTTAACTCATGCACACATTTGTCACTCTGCTCTTCTTCAGATGTATGATGCAGCGGAACCAAGTGCCTTGTCAGAGGCAGGAAATCTGCCACTGCCCACAAAACCTGTGCATGCATTTCTTACACAACTCCAGAGGAAGTGTAATGATGTTGTCATCAGCGTTAGCACATATCACGTTCTCATTAAACTTCCACATGTATTTCTTGCTCTGCTCTTTATTAGGTCTAAGATGCAGCCTGCACCTAGCACCTTATCGAAGGCAGAAGACCTGACAATGCCCATGAACCTTCTGCATGTCTATTTTTACTCTTCTAGAGTGGAAGTGGAAGAATGTTGTGTGGCATGCAATCACCCAGCCGGTGTGCAGAAGTACTTCACCGTAGGCAACCTCCTTAAAACATTTCTGCTCTCATCTCCAATTCAACTTTCTCCCCTTGTGCATTGCGTTTCCACAACATTCTATGTTCTAAATGCCATACAATGAAAAACACAACATTTACCTTCTCCTCCCATATAGAATACAACGACAGCGGCCCACAGATGCAAAGAAGTATACACACTATTTGCAAACGTAGTTCTTCCCCATCGAGGTGGAGCTCCCTGTCTCAAGCTGTGCCGACACCGCCCGTTAGTGTTGAACTTTGGCAACTTCCTTGTGGAACTGCTTCCAAATCGGTCATATAATTGTCCAGCATTTTCATACCCAAGATGCAGGTTGGCTGATATTTTGCTGTCCAGGGCCTTTGTAGCAAAGGCCAATTCCAAATGATTTCTCTTGGTCTTCTAACAACCTCATCTATCAGGTGCACTTTGCTAAGCGCGAAAACGGCCACACCACCTTCCACAACCACCATTCTACCCATAACTGCACAAATCCTTTTGAGGTCCTAAAACTTTTCACTGTGAGATTTGGCATTGAATCTGGGATTGCACACCAGAACGCATTCACACACTTCCCAGTGGCCCTGTTTAACCTTATGGTCCATATCAAAAGGCTGCTTGTAAGTGCCCTGAGCTTCCTAGACAGCTTGCATGATAGAGTGCTTGTCTACTGCAATTGTGTTGGCCAGTACCACCCAACTGGAGAACAGGGTTATATCTGGTTCATTGCTGTTAAGAGAGAAAAAAAGTTGACATTTGTGTTACTGAAAGCAGCATGATGCAGTATGCCAAATCGTTAGTCCCAGTACTATTCTTCATGGTAGTCGTGGCTTACACATTACACTGAATGCCTCCTTTGACCAACCGATTAACTAGCTACACCAGTCCAATTGCATGAGGATGATACAGAGATAATCTTGTGTACGTGACAGCTGTACAATCTAGAAATCTTCTCATGGACCCAGAGGTAAATTGTTCCCCCTTGTCCCCCCTCTCTAAAGAATACATCATCCAAACATCTGATCATTTCCACAGTGGAGGCCTCATGGATTGCCCGACACACCAACCACTTAGAGTGGTAAACTACTAAAACAGAAATTAACCTATTTCCCCATCCTAAACCTTGCAATGGCCCCATGACATCCACGGTTACCTTGAGCCATGGTTCTAAGTATACCGGGCCAGAAGTAGCGATGTCTTCCTGGTGACCTTGGATTTGTCACTGGAAGAGCATTGCGGCATGCTCACGTCAATCTATTGGTCATTAGATCCATACCAAAAAGTCTTCGTAACTTTCTCGTGATAAGGCCGCAGCCCAAATACCCTTTGTTTGCTAAGCGCACAATATTATCATACGGGGCTCTGGAGGGACAATGTTATTTGATTTACCATCTAATTATTATTCACACTTCATCTTTTACTTCATACCAGACTCAAAACTCTCTTTAATGTAGCTTCAGTAGACAACACACTGACCGCCCATTTTTTAAGAAAACTCATATCCCCAGACTCAGCTAGCCTCCACGCCTCCTTAGAGGTAGCCAAAAGCCCTGGACTGGCTATAACTACACGTTTATCGTATAAATCACACTATCCCTGAGCTGACTCAATCGTCAGATGGGATAAGCCGTCAGCTGCTGCATTACGTTTCCCAGGAAGGTACACTACTGAAAGATGGAATGATTGCAACCCCAACAACCACCTAGAAATACGCATTGAGGCCTTAGCCCCGCTTTGTTAGAAAATATCGGCACCTTATGGTCTGTCTGTACTGTGAACTTATTGCACAATAGATTAGATGCGCGGACCATGATACTTCCAGTGCCTCCAACTCAATCACTTAAAGATGTGCTTCTGCACCCCTTGGTGCAATGGCCCCTAAGATTCACCCCAAACCTTCTGTATAATGTGATGGGGTAGCACCTTGCGCATATCCGCTTGCATCCGCAGTAGGATGCGCAGCAGCCTTATATAAAATGGACTAACGAAGGGGCACTGGCAATGTCAGTCTTAATACATTGAACCTTTTGCACTGTTCTGCGCATGGAACCCGAACACATTTCTTAAGGAAAGATCTGAGGGGTGTGCTTTCGCAGGGAAGTCTGTGACAAACTTGAATTCCACCCAACTCAAAAAGGATCATACCTGGTCCTTACATGTTTCTTAAAAACAGTCAAAGGCTCTATACTTCCCAAACTGATGGGCAGGGAGTTCCAATGACAAAGGCTCAGGACAGCAAAATGTCAGTCATCTCCAGATACATATCATGAAGTAGGAACTATTGACCAATCACTCTGTGCAAACCGTAGATTTTGGGTCAGCCGATTAGGTTGAATCCTGTCAGATAAATAGTGTGGTGCCAGGCCAAGTAGGCAATTCGTGATAAGACACATCATTTTAAACACCATCCTCTGTTTAACTGGCAGCCAATCAAGGGACCTTCATAACAGAGAGATTGGGGAGCATTTTGGCACATGGTGATTAAGTCTAACAGCCAGAATATGTGCAGCCTGTAAGCGAGACAATTTCTGTTGTGGATTACCAGCTAAAATAGCATTGGCATAATCAAACTTGGAGTTAACAACTGTCACAACTGTGGCAACTGGATCTGCAACTGCAAGAGAAATGGTAGAGCAAATTGTAACAGTTAAAGCCTATAAAACATGTACTTAAATATCTCTCCAACCTGCTTATCGCAGCCCAAATCAAACTGCCAATAACAGCCCAGATTTGTCACTGTAAACAGCAACAAAAGTCAGAATGTCAACTAAAAACAGAGTGTAGTATCAGTTATAGGTTCATAACCAAATGTTAGGGTCTAAACATAATGTTAGTTTTAGATGGATTCCATTACAATTTATTAAATATCATCCATCTTTTAATTTCCTCCATGCAGTCGACAATACTTTGAAAAGAGTTATAAACCCACAGATACGTCGGTTGTCATCTATACAGGAGTGATATTGAAGATTGAATTTGGAAAAAATGTACATCAATCGTTAATATAAAAATTAAAAAGTAATGGGGACAGAGAGTAGGAACCACAGGAAATTGAGATTGAATTAGACAGGCAATTTTCAAGTTTATCCAGTTGGATATGTTCTGTCCGAAAAGAGCGAAACCAACATAATGCCTGTTGAGATCCTCCTGCAATATCGGTCAGCCAAGAAAGGAGGTTATCAAGTCGGCATTGTCAAAGGCTGCCGAAAGGTCCAACATGATCAACATGGTACACGCATCATCGTCAGCATGTCTTAAAATACCAACCCATACAGCAACCATGGCTGCTTCTTTTCCATGGGATTGCCTGACAGGCCGGCATCTATAATCTGATGTTTTACAATATGCTCTGGAGTTGTGATGTAACAACTTTCTCACGAGCTGAGAGTTGAATGAGCACCAAAATGTGAATATTTATTTGTATTTATTTAAGTGCATATAGTGGAAACAACTTTTTACACTATCTTTCCGAATATGCATGAAAACACATTAAAATGCGTTAAAAATCTATACAGTGCATTCCTAAAAGTAATTAATAAAACTATTGATACAAAACAAAACCTAAAATACATTAATATCCACACAATTGACTTCAAAGAATGTGTTGTCTTGTGAGTCGGACATGCACAATTCATAACCTGTGGCAAAAACTATTAACATTTCATCAGCTCAGATAAAGCAATTGAAATTTCTTTTTTCTTCTTTTTTTTATAGACTTAGACGAACCAAAAGAGTCAAACACACTTAGCAAAGATCACACTCCAGAATTAGGCACTCTCATACATCCTGAACTCAGCATAAGCCTTATCGTATAAACAGTCCCTCAAGATAGAACAAAACGTCAAAATATGTCTTGGGGATTCAATCTGTTGGCCACATAGCAAAGCAAAGCAAAGGCATTCCTCGAATGGGAGTCCCTGACAGGCACCCATGACAGAATAAACTGGCAAAATATTCAAACGCACGTACAAAGCAAAGCCAATCAATACAGGGAGGCGGCACTTAAGTGGGTGCTGCCTCGGACCCTGGGAGAATCCCCCCTGATGACTATATTGCATGTATGTATGCCTTCCGCCCGGGCAGACCAGTGTCAGAACCCTGTCATAATTACGGCCGCCAGCGTCAAGTTTACCCAAGAAAACAGGGACCTCTTGCTCACAACAGCATGTCAGGTATATGTCTTGGCAGTGTTTAAATACCATACTCTCCAGTTCTTTGAAACAAACACTGCAGGAGTATGGATCTGCAAGGGCCACACTAGAGTGAAATAGAGATACCTTCCTACCCCCACAAAATTATATATTAGCCCATAGCTTGCAAGCTGCTATCATCCAAATGGAGTGGAGCGATTGAAGACCCATTTCTAATCTCATCACCTCCGCTGGTACAGTGCCTGGTAGACCCAATAGGGACCTTAAGATTTTTCCCTTCAATTTTGGGAGCCAATGTATTGCCCTCTTAGGAAACATTGCCAGAACATTTAGGATCCCTGGCACAATTGTTGTCTTATAGGCAATCAATTTGGCCTCCAATGAGCGACCACCCCACATATCGGTTACCTTCTTGATGACCACCCATTTGGGCCACACTTTGGGTTTTATGGTGTCATACAAGTAGGTGAATGAAGGTGATGCTTTTACCTGGATCCCCAAGTAGCTATGTGTCTATCTGTTCTCGCTTTTGTGTCCCCAATTGCCAAAAAACGTTTTACCCCCTTGTGCCTTCTTACCGACCACCATTATCTTTGTTTTCCTCATATTTATCCTAAGGCAGTTCCGCTCTGCATATCTCTGTAAGACCTCCAGAGAATGTTGTAGCCCTATGCGTCTTCTATTCAGAATGGCAATGTCATCCACATATGTAAGAGTGTTTACTACCTCATGGCCATACTGGGGAAGGGGATTGTGGGCTGCCTTCAGGGCCTAATCCTGATCATCCATATAAAGGTTGTATAATATTGGAGCCAATGCACATCCTTGCTTTAAGCCCACATTTGTCTCAATTGGCTGTGACAAGCTGCCATCCTGCGATAGCCAGACTTGCACCATTGTTTTGTGATGTAACTGTTTAATAAAATAGAGCAGTGATGGATCCCCACTTGCTCAGTTTATCCCACAGTTTAGAACTGATGACTGTGTCGAAAGCTGAACTAAAATCAACAAAACAAACGTATAATGGAGTGCCATGGTACCTCAAAGCATCTGAAATTAGGTTTGTAAGGACCCATAAGGCATGCTTAGCGCCAAAACACTTTCTAAATCGCCAAATGATGCTTACTTTGTAAGTGATTTGCATCAGACTATGTAACAAGCAATTCAAGAAGAATAGTAGCTAAGATTGTAGAACTGCAATCGAACATTGCTAATAGTCTGTCGCAAACCTTGATCAGTCCTGACCCCCTGCTTGTAGACAGGGATCAGAATTGATTCACGCCAAGAACTAGGGACTAAACCTGTTTGACAAATATGGAGAGAAAGCGTCTTCAAAAGCTCCGCCCACATCTTTCTTTAGCACAGTATTAGATAGCCCATCAGGGCCAGAAGCCCTAGAAGGTCTTACTTTCTTGATTAGCTCCTCCAGGTTTACAATCTCAGTTGAGTCCAAACGACCAAACCCACCATTGGACAGACACTGTAACTAGACACTGTAACATTTGTTTTTATTTAGCAAGCCCAATTCTCGTCAGCAAAAGGACTAACCACTAAGACCTGCTGTCCACCTCTAATGGCCCGAATCATAAACCAGGATTTTTTCGAATCATGAGTTTGTATAATCCTGTTTATATGATTCCATTTGGCAGTAGTATCACTATAATGATAGTCAGTAAGCCACTGTTTATAGGCACTTTTGATCATGGACACTTTGCTCTTCATGTCGCTAGCAGACATAAGTCGACTCCTCTTTATTTTGCACCACTTAGTGTTAACCATACGTTGTTTGTTCGCAATGGCAACGTCGAAGGGGACCCAATGTTTGTTTCCCATCAATTAAAAATGTGAATAATGCTCCTAAATTGGCTGGGGATTGTTGTTCTAATAATATTCTCCCTTTATCCCAAACATTTAAGACAACTACAATGTATAAAATTACACCAGTTCACAAACAGAAGATAAGACACTAAGAGTGGCATCGGGAAACGGAGAAGCACGTGAGACTATATCTTGGGGCATAGATGTGCAAGACAGTGGGATAACGGAATTTATGGTAAAGTGCTCATTGAGAGGACAAGGCCTCTCAATGAGAACTTTACCATATATTCATAGTACAGTACAAGGGTATAGAAACATGGGGAGAAAATGAATCTTAAAAGAACTGAAAAGCCACTTGCACTGCTATTAGCACCCCATGGTCACTCCCGAGAGTTGACCTTGTGGTGCTAACAGGGGACAGGGGCTGACAGCAATGACAGCAGCCCCTGTGTTAATAGGCGCATAGGGACTGCTGTCAATGAGCCGTACGGAAATGGAAGACAGGGCTCTGAGTGCAGTCTCTCTTCTATGTCCATGGCTGGTGGACACAAAACTGGCATGCCCATTAAGGAGGTGGACAGCCGTAGGGGACTGCGATTCCAGCTGAGACAACACATCATTATGGAAGTAATGACGTTTGGAGCTTAAGGGTATGTGGCAGCGATGGGTGATCGGCCCCAGGCAGGGGAAAACTAAGGGCAAGTAGAGTAAATGGGGGTGGACATGTGGAGCCCTCAGCTCACTCAAAATGCAGTCCTTGATCGTGACTTTCTTCCTGTGAACCGAGCAGGCTGATTGGTTCATGTTCCTGCCACGGGTGCTAATACGTTTTTCATATCATTTGGGACCTCAGATCCACATCACATTTAAGAGTTATATTAATTACATTACATTAATATTTTGCATTTCTGATAGTATTACGTGCAAGACTGTTTAAGTAACATAAGGAATTAAATGTTTCTTTGTCACAAATAGATTGTTGGCTGATATATTTAAGACATTTACTGTTCGGAATACAACTTCAACTATCGAAGGCATTAGTGCCTTGTGCCACCAGCTTTGAAAACGCTGCATTGTCAGCGTTATGAAGGGCACCATGAATTCCAGCCATTTGGATTGTTTGCAACTTCAGTGAAACATTTTATTACTTTTAAAAACGATTTACATTCCTGTCAGATCTGACTAACATGCAACTTAACTGCAGGTTGCATTTAAGCAGGATGCAGTATCTTCGCAATATTCTTGAATGGCCACTGGCAGCAGAGGAGCACATCTTTCATATCAGCCAAGCAGAAGCAAATAGTCGATAAGGCATTGAAGCACGTCCATCAAAGAAGATGAATTAGGGCAACTGCAGATTAAATCCATTGAAGCGAATGTATCGATGCCCACAAGGCCAGGCTACTTTACAAAAACAAATGGGGCCAATTCATAAAACCCTTTCCAGGAATAAGTCTGTCTTAGTCAAGGTCTAGCCTGCTCCAGATTAAGTTGTGTCAATTCACTAAAGGGAACCAACTGATTCACAAAATGATTTCCGGCTATTTTATGGATCTACAACTTGGCATACATTGCACACTCTGGTGTGGTGTGCCTCAGAAAATGGAGCAAATGACACACGCAACTGATACGGCCAATCATCTGGAATGATTGTGTGAATGGGTGTGGCAGTGAATTTTCTGGTGTTTCAAGAGCACGTGTCAATTGAAAAGAAATAAACACAGACAAAGGTGCAACTTAGAATGTATGTGTAAGTGAAGTGTGGAAGTTAAATTGTCGCCATATAAATTAGTGAGTTGTGTGAAGAAAGGGTAAATAGGTCATGATTCAATAATTGGCAGTGCTTGAACAAAAGCTTGAACAAAAATGTATATTTAAGAATGTTATTGGTATTACCCATGAATACTTTGGTGCAAGTTGCACTAGTTAGAAGACCAGTTAAACAGGCATACATTTCGTTTGTTTATCAATCGGGCAAACCTTTGTTCCTACTTGGTGTATGCTGCATCTAGAATCCCTCACATCCTATTTGAATCACGTTTTTAGGTGAGCATCACCGCCAGACATTGGGTTACTAACTAAAGGATTCATTATGAGATGGACCGTTGTTCCCTACATATACGTTTGCTGTTTACAATTAAAACATGAACCTTTACTTAAGGCAGATGTATTGAAGATAGTGTTGCTTGCCACCAAAACTGTTAACGTTTGGAGTAACGTATTTACTATATGTGATGCAGTTCGTATTTTGTTTTATATTTATTTGTTTTATTTTGTAGTTTTTCTAAAGCAGCAAACTGTTTCAGGGCACCCAGAAAGATACAGAGAGGTAATAAAATGGGAAAATCATAATCAACAGGTACATGCCAAGGAATATGACATTTTACTGGGAGTTATTATTCCATTGTGGAGTAGACAGTGCGAAGTAGAAACAAGCTACAAGTGGTTAACAATTATAGTACAACAATATGCATTCCTAGATGGCCAAAGGGGCACATGTGGTGGAAGTGTCAAAAAGCAAACAATTCTTGATGTGTCAAAATAAAAAAAAAATGTCGAATTGAACCCATGACTGCCAACTATTCCATTACATGTGTTTGTGAATGTCTTTGAGATTACCGGAAAGATGACACTCCACCAACCAATCACTGAAGATAATCCTGCAACCAGCATTTAAGCTTCTCCATGAATTTGATGAAAGATGTTTCCATCCGTGTTTAAGGTGAGGGTCTTAGAATGTTTTGCTCTGAACTCTGCCAGAGTTCTTCTGCCAAAACTTCTTTTAGTGAATGATGGTCGCACCAGCAGGTTCTTAATGCCTAACCAAAGATTCCTCACGGGACATTCTTGAGAATACTTGGGTTGAGGTAGGGCAGCCCTAATGCTGATAAAGTCTTGTAGACGAGAATTTAAGTCTCAAGCATGATTCACTGATCAACAGGGTGCCACTGGAGAGCCTTCAATGCGGTGGAGTGAGAAAGTCATCCTGGCAGATTTATTTAGCAGCAGTTAAAGCTAACTGATGAAACATTTTATCATGGCGAAATATGTGGTGGTTACAATTGGCCAATCTGAGCATGATAAGAGCCTGTGTCATCTGAATTATTTCTCTCCAGGTATGGTGTTATTTTTGTAGGGCATGTATACATACTTGGAAGTGTTTTTCTGAGAGGCGAAGTTGACTTGCAATATAGCAGATCATTAAAATACAATGGGCCTCATTAGGACCCAGGCGGTAAGGGGTTTACGGCGGCGTAAACAGCGCCGACCCTTACCGCCTGATTCCGAGGTCCCTTAGCGCCATGGAGGATTTAACACCTGCTTTTAGCAGGTGTTAAAATCCATGGCGCTAAGGGACCTTGTTGTTAATTACGCCACCGTAATTTACGGTGGCGTAATTAACGCCTTCCCCACTCCCATTATGCCCTATGGGGCAAAAATGGGAATGGGGAAGGGTAAATGTGTTAATGGGGACTTACCGCCCCGCCAACCTCGGAATGGGGCGGTAAGTCCGCCAACCACCATGGCGTAAACGTAGTTTACGCCATGGTGGTAAAGGTACGACACAGGCGGTAACTTACCGCCTGGGTCGTAATGAGGCCCAATGCCTACTATTTTTGCTATGGGTAATATTGGACTGTGATTAATGTAGCAACATTGGGGGTCATTACGAGGTAGGCGGTAACGGGTTAACGGCGCCGGTAAAGGTGACCCGGTAAGGACGTCTGGTAAAACCAGGTGTCCTTAGCGGGTCCCGCGAGGAGACCAGCATGCTAACAACGGGCCTGTGGGGGCTCGAATGGGACTGGGGATGTTCAGGGTCTGGGTTTCTTGAATGAGGAATTACCAGGCCCTCCAAGGTCAGAATGGCCCGGTAATTCCTCATTCAAGGAACCCGGACCCGGTACCCGGTAAGGGGGTAGCCATGCCGCTAATAACGGCATGGTTACCTCCTACCGTGTAATGACCCCCATTGTCACTAATTCTCTGGAGGAAAGCTTACATGGCCAAGGAAAGGAAGAAGCTACCTGATGCTGACCCTGGGGTGGGGGGCTATCTGTGGGAGGGCCGCTTATGGGTGGGTAAATTCCAAAGAGGCAGGAATACAATGAATCAAAATAAACCTTCAGATGCTATTCTTAATGACACCCATGTGCCTTTGCAACATGCCTGTATGACTTATTTGGACGTAGATAAAAAAAATGCCCACGTTTTCTTGACCAACAAGCTTATTTACCTTCCCCCTTTACTTACTCAGACGAGGAAGAGGGATCAAACAATGAGGATGACCAGAAGCAGTAAGCAAACGCTGTGTTCTAGTCTTTGGAAAGTGTTAACTAATGCCAGGAACATGCACAGCTGAACAGAATATAAGTGAGAGGCAGAGACTGCAGTGCAACGCGGCTTGTGCTGATGCTGGTTGGAGCGCCGAAGGCGAGCACACTGTGGAAGGCAGCATGGAGGCCTACAAGAACGACGTGCAGAGAGACAGGGCCAAGAGAAACTCACTGCTTTATTGCTATAGGTAGCTGGTGCTGCCAGAAACAAAAGAAGATAAAGTGGGAGGCAAACTGCTAACGGGAAGCACCCACAGTCTGTGAATCGAAAGAGAAGAAGACAGAAGGACACAGTGATCGCCAGAGCTCCCTGGTAAGCCCAGAGAGAGCTAATGGGTTACCAGAGCACTAGAGAGCAAGTGTTGCATATCATTAACAGCATGAGAAAGCCCAATTAAACTAATTGGATGCACTAATACAAATACAGACAGAGTTAGGAAAGGGTCGGTGACCCAAACCTTGGAAAGAAAGATTGATACAAATACGCACAATGTTAAGAAAGTGCCTGTGACCCAAATCTTGGAAAGAGAGATTGATACAAATACAAACAGTGTGAGGAAAGGGGCAGTGACCGAACACTTGGAGAGAGAGGTTCATAAGAATATGAACAGTGTGAGGAAAGGGCTGGTGACCCAATGCTTGGGAAAGGACATTGATATGCATACAAACAGTGTTAAGAAAGGGTCAGTAACCCAATATTTGAAATGAAGAGTTGATACCAATGAGAACTTTGCTGAGAAAGGGTTGGTGACCCAATACTGGAAAAGCATTATTTCTTGGATGAGAGAAAGACTGAATGGAGATTGGAAAAGCCATGGCAGGATACTGAACAAGGCAAACAGAGAGTCTGTGACTCACACCCAGGAAAGGATATAAAGCCCTGGCAGGGGAGTAAACCAGGCACTGTGTGAGTCTGGGACCACGCCAAATAAATTGTACTGTGATATCCTGGCAGGAGAGTAAACCAGGAGTGACAAGAAGAGTAAACCTGAAACCGTGGACCAGTGAGAACTAATACAAATGGGACGACCCATACCCCTTTTAAGGATCAGTGATAAAGTTGCAATATAAAGTTGCAATACCCTGGCGGAAGAGTACACCAGGGTTAAAAAGAGGAACCGTCAAAGGAAAAGGGAAGAACCATACCCCTTTAAGGTTAATTGAGATACAGAGTGGAATAAACTGAATATTTAAAAGAACTTCCTCCATGAGCTGTGAGAAAGTGACATTTAAACTACCATAAGAAATCTAGGGGAAGGGAAGACCCCTTTCATGGTGGAACGTTATTCCTTTGTTTTCAGCACCTTAGAAGTTTATGTTTTGAACTCTGAAAGAACGCTCAAAGTACATAGTTTACAGCAATCCCCTTTTTTACACCTTAACTTTTGTTGTGTAACATAACACAACAAAACAGGTAGGGCATGGGCCACAGCAGTACAAGCTTTACTCACACAGACCCTGTACATCCTGGGAACAAACTTCTCGCACATAAAAGAGGTATAGCATGGGCCACAGCAGTGCAAACCTCACTTACACAGTGTTGCAGCATGGTATGGTATAGAATGATATGTGGTTTTATATAGAGCAGCGTTCACCTTAAAAAGGCCTTTTAGTGCTGTTGTGAAGCTTGAGACCGAATACGTCTACGAACTTGTCTTAACCCGTGAATCAAAATGTCTTTACGATATGCCAAAACCTCAGGTGGTTCAAGGTAAAACTAATATGTACAGGCAGGTGATACCACAATCTGACCGTATGTTCTGAAAGAAACGGCCACCCCGTCTCACAGCAGTCAGTAATTCAACAGCAGCTGATCAAAGTTGTTGAAGTGTATTTCACAAAGCATTTCTGTAGAAAAATTATGTAATAGGCCATATAAACTAGGCATAATGCCTTAAATTGAAAGTATCCATCAAATGGCGATCAGTGCAATGCCCTAAGAGCAGGCAAGATGTGTACCCTGTGGTTTAAACAGGACAACAGTCTGGCTGCAGTGTTCTGCATAATTTGAATATGTGCACTGTTGCTTTTGATAGACCACGATAAATTGCTCAACAAAAGTCCAAGCCGCTAGAGATAAAGGCCTTACCTATCTGCAATTGCAGAGACAAAGTGAAGTAGTCAAAAACCTTCCTGAGTGTGCAGCAAGAGCCAGAGAAGGCCGAGGTGTCCTCAATTAGAATGAGTTCAGCATGGGTTCGGCATGGGTTCAGCAGAGCAAGTGACACTAACAAAGGTTCTGGCTTGAGGTAGCAGGGCGAACTTCCTAAATTGCAAATACTGTATTTTACAGGGGACCTGCAATTGTCAGGCAAAGGCAAGCTTCGACCCACGGAGTATCAGCATTTCATAAGAAGGCAGAAAATGACCAGGTAACTGAAAGGAGCCCCCATGGTTAAACATTGTCTTTTCAAAGTAGGTTCCAAAATATCCAAGCTCAGTTTTGACACGCATCCCAGAAATCATAGCAACTTGTGTAAACTTGTAAATATAAGTGTACAAGCAAACCGGTCAACATAAACATGCTCCAAAAAGACATCTGCCTCACCCTTAATCCCCCTCGTGTAGTGCAAATAGCTGTTGATGGCTGAGACGGTTCTCCCTGGCTCCAGGATATCCCCTTTCGGTACAGGTCAAACCCTGTTGTTTGATCATTCCTGACAACCCCTCATTACCTGTGGAAGGACAGCCCCAAGTAAAGATAAATACTGCATACACCCTCCTACCCTTGGTATCATTAGTTAGTTCTGGCACAAAGATTTATTAGGAACTTGAGCACAGAGCAGCACCTAGCAAGGGTCAGGAGATACAGCAAATTCACGATTGCAGTGTATCGGTTCCACCTGTCCTATCGCCTGCGCCAGCTCCCTCTCCTTCACTGTTAGCATGCTTCTATTCAACCTTCATGTAGCCACAACACCCCTTTATGCCAGAGGGATGGAATCCAGACTCCTCCTCCTTTTAATGACTCTATGTAAAAATGTCCCCAGGAAAATGAAGCCAGCAAAAAGTAGTTTTCAAACATGTAGTCATTCAATAAAATCAATGCGAAGTGTGAAAATGTTGAAAGTAGTAAGGTCGCCAAAAAGCTATTTTTAAATACACAAAAGTACAAGGCTGTAACCATGACAATGACCCAAACCTTTAATAAACCTCCACAATCATCCTTACTCCATTCCTAAACTTTCCCCCAACTCTGATTACTGCCTTGTACTCTTACAGAACACTAACACTTCTGCACTGTAAAGCATTTCATTTACATATTACTCAGTACAAAATCAATGGAAAATAAACAGTGAACCTAAGTCTAACCCCATCACCAAGCAGCCACAAATGGCATATCGCTTGCCCTAACGCAAGCCCTTGCTCTAATCCTGACCTTAGCCTTACCCTAAATGCAAGTCTAATATCCTAATGCTTACTCTACTCGAACCACTAGGTTCATCCTAAACCCCTATCCTATGCCAACATCACCAGCCCTACCCAACTTCCTTATCTTTAACACCCAAACCCTTACTCTTTAAGCTCTCTCCTTACCATATCCCCTACCCTAACACTTACCCTGACACTTAATCTACCTTAACGGCTAACCAAATCTCAACATCACCAGCCCTGCAGCAACCACCATGACCCCAACTCTTACCCTAATTCTAACCACATTCTTTACTCTAACCCTTATAGTTACCCTAACCGCTATCCTAACGCTAAACCAGGCAATCATTAGCCCACAAAAACACTTCTTAACCCTAAAAGTTACCCTAACAGCACTGCAGGTTTGGTTACTTTTCAGCTGCACATTTTATTTTTCATTTGTATTTATTGGTTTTTAAGACGATTTTACAAACATTTCTCTGCCTCCCACCTCCTCGTTCCCTCCCTCCTTCCACACAACCAGAGTCAGAATTGTTGGGTATATATAGAGTAGTACTTCTGAGTATCCCATTTACTACGTAATGTTCAAAGGTTTCAGGATCTAGGGCACCATTGTTGCACATAGTCCCCTTTAAGGAAGTCTAGAATCTCGCCCCAATGGCTCCTGAATGTGTCCCTTTCTCCTTGGATTCCGTATGTTTCCCATTCCACGGCTAAAATGTCCCATGTTTCCATTTCCTAGCAATCACAAGCCAGGCTGCTATCACTAGTACCATGAAGGCTTTTCAGCTGTATATTCTGACTACTTTTCGCTTGGCAACTTTTTCACTGCAGAGGTGTTTTCACCACAACTTTTTCACTGACTACATTTTTGCTGCTGACATTTTCACTGGATACCCTTTTAACTTGCCTGCTCATCACCTCACTATGAAGAAACCCTGGCAACGTTTCGGCATCATTCTGAAAATTAAGTTATGAAACAGCTGCCAAACCAGGCAAGGATGGAAGGTAGTCGGGTCTTGGTTGCAGTTTGTTCTGTGGTTGTGTGCACTGTGTGATGTGGAGTTTGTGGATCATGGAAGACACTAGGGTATACTTCCAGAAGAAACTACCAGAGATTCTGGACCCTGCCCCTATCGCTTGATGAATGCCATCCTGTGCCCCGACATGCTTTGCACTGATGGCCAAAAGTCCCAGCTGTCCACTAAACATAGCACGTGAGCAAGTTAGAGTGAATTTTGAGACGACACTCATCCTGCCAACCTACATACTAAGGAAGTTAAATGTAAAGCAGCTGTTTTTATGAACCAAATGTCATTGCCTCCCATAAAACTTAGTACTTAGATTCTCGTATTCAGTGGAGTATCCAGTTGGCTTCTTCCCACATCTATCAATTCCCAGATCTTTATGGCATATAGTCTAAAATGTGTTCATTTGTGTCAGATAGAGGGTTTCCTGTCTGCAAGAGGCAAGTGGCAGTATCATGGGGAGGACATCAGGCTGTAAAACCGTTTCCCAGATGTTCCTGTAAACTTTAATGCATTATGGCATTCCTGCATTATTTTATGCCTTGCCACTCCAGTAGGCTACATATCTATAGAGCTGTCAGCACAGTTGCTCTCATATATCGGGATTCATTAAGAATACACCTCTCTAAAGTTTTGTTTATCGATAGTCGTGAGTCACTATTGGTCAGACTTGGTGTGAACCATAATACATCGATTAGTATACTTGTCTTATATAGACCTCATGTGTCATCCCCCGTTTTTGAAGAGAAACTTTTGGCTGTTCTCAATCATAGTATGAAATATAGCACTCACTTTGTGGTACATTGCGACCTTACTTTACTTTATTGCATTTATACTGCTCTCAATGGACCCAAAGGCATGATGGCGCATACAGCCAAACAACATCAAAATATACAACATAGAACATAAAGGACATGTAGGACACAGTCTATGCAAAGGCAACACAATCGCCAGGACGGAACCAAAGAGGAAAAATGGAACTGGTCAGTTCAAAATAATGCTTAGCTTTGAGGTCGAAGACAGATGCTTCAGGTTGATAATTCTGTCCAGAAACGAAGGTAGGCTACTGGAGCCACAACCGACCACAATACAGTCAGTATTATCTGAGCTGCACCAGTTATTGATCTGGATTCTATGCAGGATCCTCAGATCATATGATCTGACACAATTGGGGGCCACTTTTAAATTGAACCAAGCTAAAATGTTATTCTTTAGGTGCTCCCTTGATTCGAAATGTCCCGGTTTCTCAACGTTAGTGATAATTACATTTCTGGGATCTAGGACAAAACTTCTTAAGTTGGGGTCTGTGATATTCGCCATAGTTGTTTTTTTGTGTCGTGGGTCCTTTTCATGAATGGGAGCTGAGAAGGCAGCCGGCTTGACACCAAGTAAAATATCCTTCTGTGGAGCTTCAGCCTCCGAGCGAGGAGCTGGGATGTCTAATTTCGCCAGCGGAGACGGACCCAGTAAGGCAGACTCAGTAGGGTCTGTTTGACTTCCCTGATGATGCACTTGATCAGAGCGTGTTTGAGAGAAGATATTCATTTTTTTAAACTCTGAAAGTGGGGGCTTCTGTGAACTTGACAGGGGTAAAAAAATGAGTCTTCGGGCCAACTGATGCTACCCATAACAGGAATTCCTCAAGGTTCAAACAGGTCGCCAGGTCCCGCAACAACTGGTCCTTATAGAACGACCAGTTATCGGGCACATTGGCGATATCTTGCCCATCAATGGCGTTATCTGGAGATGTATCTACTGACTGCCCCTCCTTAGATAGTTGTCGAGATGCCACAATCTGGCCATGCCTGAAGGCATGGCCTACTGGTTTGTGAAAGTCCTCAATCTCTGAGGGCCCCCCTTTTACCAGACCATGGACATCAGAAGACTTGGGTGCAGAAAGCTGTACATGTATGTAGGTAGATATTTGGGGACTTACAGCATTAGCATCATACTTAAGATCACTGTTGAGATTTTTTTGTTGGACAGAAGTTTTGACAGTAGGAGATGTTCTTTGTGGAGCTTTTGTCTCCGTTTGGTGCTTAAGGCCAAGACCTCCAAGAGGCGACTGCCTCTCCCCTGGTGATTTAATAAAGGTGAGTGAGGAGAGAAGACTCTCCTTTCCTCCGCCTCAGTACAAACACTGAAAGGCACTGAGGAAGGAGCTAAGTCTGCTTTGTTCTATAACCATACCCATGCTAAGCATGGTTTGCAGCTTTGCCCTCGGCATAGTAGTTGGAAGAGAGGTTTCAAATTACAAAGAAAGGCAATCCGAAACGTCGATGCCAATGCAAATGCAGAGGAAAGGAAAGCAGGCGGGCACTTACCCACTTATGTTGCCAGAGCCTAATGAGGCCCTGATCGTATGCTCAGCAAAAGCTGCAGGTGGCTCCCTCTGGATGAAAACAGATGCCGTTGTCAAAAAAAGCTTGAAGGACGGAGGGCAGAGGGACAAAGGGACCGAGGCCTGGAATTCACGGGCTTCCGTGGATGTGTGGAACCGCTCGCCTACTCCAGACAAGCACGACCCTGCCCACCTTACGAGCGGGCTTGCTGAAGTCACTAGGCTCGATGCTTCACTGCAGCAGGATTCGATGAAAGCCCCCTACAACAGAGCGATACCACGTCAGGCCACACCGCCTAGATGGGCCGCCTCCGACACAGACCTCTGACTCCAACCCAACAAGCACTTTAATCTCTGGTTAACTAACAAAGCGGGCTCTAATGCAGCATCTTTATCAAATGCTTTATAAGCCATTAACTTTCAACAGCACATTATGACTGTCTCACATGCTAATGCAAACCTCTTTAATTGGGTGCTGTCTAACAATCTTAATATCTCTATGCCTTCCATAGAACTTTGTCCCTAGTCAGATCATCATTCTGTCACATTCGAGATGACGATATCCAGAGCCGCACCTCGTACTGATTCAAATCCCAGAACACAGAAAAAAGTTAGGAATTTGAAAAAAAGAAATCCATTGTCCATGGTCCCTGTAGTTTCGCCTATTCTCTCTGATATACATGCAATTTCAAATGTGAAGAATATCACTGAGCATATCCAACAAGCTCTGTGCATGGCGGTTAGTATACTTGCTCTGGTTTGAGAGAAAACTATCAAAGCTGAAACCACTAGGAACACCTGGTTTAACAACAGCATTATTAACTTTAAGAAAGCGCAACAACAGTCTGAAAGGGTGTGGCATAAGAACCTCTGCAGCAAGCTATTGCTCACCTACAGAAAACAGGAGAAGGATTATAAGTAGGCGATTCTCGCAGAAAAAAGGGCCTTTTATAATCAGAGACTATCCAATGAAAAATCCAGCTCCAGAGAGCTATTTGTAATTCTCAAGGAGCTGGAGTTTAAGACTCTTCAGAAAAGCCCTCTTGAAAGCTTGGATGGCTGGTGCCAGAGCATCCAAAATGAACTAATGAATAGGATAGTCAAACATCAGATTATTACTTGAGGATTTAGCATCAGCAACCACTGGGATACCTGACACTTCAGTATTGGCAGCTGATATTCCTAGCTTCTCTTTCCATCAAGTCTCGGAAAATGAGGTGTGTGCCATCATAATGAATCTAAAACTCACAGCTTATGTAGGTAATGTTTGCTGTGCACAAACCATTAAAGACTGTGTGGATTTTCTGCTTCCATCAATCACGCAGATGATCAGCGCCTCCTTTCATGAGTCTTGAGTACAAGCTTGCCTCAGAGAGGCATGGCTTACCCCAATCCTCAAAAGGAACATCTAGATCCTGGGGTTGCGGGTAATTATAGTCCTATTACAAATGTGCCTTTTCTTATGAAGATCATTGATCGAGCGATATACCTTCAACTACAGGAACATATTGAGAATCATAACATCCTGGGGGATCGGCAGTCTGGTATTAGATCTAGCCATGGTACCAAATCCACTTTACTGAACCTCAAACAATGACCTCAACATGACTAATATCATCCATGTGGCCATGCCGTGCTCCTTTTACTGTTTGTCTTATCCGCAGCCTTTGATCTCATCGACTGCTCGCTATTAGTAAGGTGATTAGTTGATATGGCTAAGTGCTCGGCAGATGCTGCAACTTGGATTAAGTCTTTATCTGGGCCCTGAATGTTAAGAGTGGCCTTAGCCGACTCTCAGGTCTGCCCAGTGACTCTCACCAACATTGTTTAATGAGTGTATGAGGTCACTCTTTGACTTGTTGGATACATCAGCGTAACCTATACCAACTAGGCTGATGAGTATCAAATTCTGCTTGAATTGACTGGTGATTATGAGCATGACTATGAGGCTATTAACAGGATCTTCTCTATAGCTCAGGTTTGGGTAGCTCGCAACTTTCTGTCACTTAATGATATTAGCCACCACCTTGATCGATTCGAGGTTGGATTATTGCACCAGCTTCCTTCCCGGTACATCTAAAGGTAATCTGAAGAAGCTACAGGTAGCTCAAAATGGAGCTGTTAGAAAAAGGAAACATGGGACCACTCTGCAGCGATAGTTTCACTGGCTCCCTGTGCAACATCGAATTCAGCACTAACAACTTTAACTGACACAAAAATGTATCGTGGGCACTGCCCCTCAATACCTGAACGATCACTTACATATTAAGATTCCTACAATAAACCTTATACTCTAATGATAGCATGCTTCTTGCTCAACCCCGTTTTAGACTAGCTAAATATGGGGCTGCAACCTTTTATTCATGGGCACCGAAAGCATAGAATGACCCCCCCTTCCTTCCTTCGTAAACGTTTGTGTTCAGTTAGATTTTTCTTTTCTATAAAGGGATAGACCTTTTTGTAATCCTATTTGATCTTTCCGCCTTTTTGGTGTATTGTCTTGTTCTGCCAATGTTGGCACTCTGTGGCCTTCGGGTGAGTGGTGCCTTGTAAATATTGGAATAAATACATGATCTGCTATATATGATTTGTCTGCCGAAAGCACCCCATATTTCCCACTCCAATTATATGTTCCAATACAAAATACGCATACAAAGTATGCAACCCACACATGGCAATTAGACACACCATACACAGACGAATCAAACATCAGAAGAGTACACCTCTTAAACCAACTTACATATCATACCCCGAGCCAATGCATTATAGAACCATGGGCACATGAGCTTTGCTTTCTGATGCAGATGGTGTTATGCTCTTCACAAAGAACACCGAGAAATTGGCCCCTGTGCAGAGCTCAGGGTACTTCCAGTTTGGACGCACCAACACAACAGCCAATCTATCTTGCCTTTTCTCCTCTCTGCCCACTAACCTCCCCCGACCCCCTCTCTCTTTCAGATTTAGGAGGGTGCCAGGCGACCATGCAGATGGCAGCAGAGCATGGTATAAATCCCTATAACATAACAAAACCCGTGCGATGCATCTTAAGATACACTCCAGCTTCCCAGAACCTCTCTTGAGAAATGAGAAGCTGGCTCTATAGTCTTAATAGTTGCAAATACATAAATATGAAGACCTGGAAGTGTAGCAGCCGCACAAAAAGCAGAGTCACTTCAAGGTGCTGTCCCCCTTCTACAAAGTGAAGATTTCATTGTCTAGAAGAAATATGCTGGGCACCCAGGATCTTTGCTGGTCGTCATTTAACTAAATGGTTGTGAGAGAGACATCTAGGATGGTTAAACATACCCTGCTCTAATTGTGCTTGTCTGTCTTCTCTGTATCCACCTCACCTTTCCTATCTGTTGATTGCATTGTGTGTTGTATGCCATATTGAGAGTTATACGTAGAAACTAAGGACATACAACAAGGCAGTTCTGCTGGTAATAGATCATTCACTATTTAATAGACATACAGTTGTGATGAAATTCGTATGTAGAAGAACTCTAGTATACCTCTATATAATATGTACTGAAAAAACAGAGAAAATGTTAATTGAAAACATATTTTATGTAATGCAATGTAAAGTGCAAGAAACTCAGACACAACAGCAAGATGGCCACTGCCATCTCCACCACACTGGATATCCTTTTACATGCTCCGTGCTTGAAGCAACCTGATTGGGTAAATAGACCTACAAACCAGCATCCCGTATTTTGCCGGCAGGTGGAGCCGGCCTGTTGCAAAAGCCGGTGTCTAAGTTCTGCAATTTGTAGCTCTGCCGGTCCACAGCGTGAGGAGCATCCACTGTGGACTCCCAGCTAGTCACCGTCAACCAGACGCATTCAGTGCATGAAGCTCAGACAGAACAGCAAGATGGCCGCTGCAATCTCCATCACACTGGATGTCCCTCTACATGCTCCATGCTTGGAGCAACCCGATTGAGTAAATAGACCTACAAACCAGCATCCCGCATTTCACCTGCAGGCCTGCTGCAAAGGCTGGTGTCTAAGGCTGCAGTTTTGTAATATGTAATATGTTCTTGCGAAAAGAAACATTTCTGCAGATTGTTTATCCCGTTTGGTCACGTGTGAGGAAGATGAGGATGGAGACCGTGAGAAAGAATGTGTACTAAACATTGAACAGAAAATGGTCTCAAAAGTGGAGTGGGCTGACAGCATGGGCCAGGATGTTTTGCTGGTAAATGTGAGGGATGAGCTCAAGGAAAAAGGTATGATCATGAAGAAGAGTGTGATAGGAACGGAGTTAGAAGGTTCATGGGTGGTGAGAGATGAACTGAATGTGAATGGTGAATATGTTGTGGGAGGTGACAGGAACATACCTCCCAGTGGGGTTAGGAAAATAATTGTGGAGCTATCCCATGAGGGGCATCAGGGAATTACCAAAACGAAGCAGGTTGTATGTGCAGAGTATTAGTGGTCAGGGTGTAATCTGGAGGTGGAAAGAGTGGTGAGAAATGTTGTGTCCTGTCTTTTGATGAGAAAAGTTTAGTGCCTAGAGAAAGTCCTATGACTTTGGGTCCCGTGGCTCAAATGCCTTGGGAAAAGGTGGTCATGGATATTGTAGGACCTTTTTGGAGCAATGGAGTGCATACATATTGCATTATGTTGATCAATGTCTTGTCAAAATGGGTGGAGGTGAAAATCACCTGGAGCATCACCACAAAAGAGGTAATTGATTTTATGACTGGCACAAGCGTTCAAGCGGGAAGGGTACCCGTGTGAAGTGATTATGGATAATGTTGTCCAGTTTCGGTCCAAAGAGATGTGTGAGTATTTATCTGAGAATGGGGTAGTACATACGTTTACAGCAATATATCACCCGCAGACTAATGGCAAAAGGTTTACCAAAGTGATAAATGACTGCATAAAATGGGCATGGGCAAATTGGGCAGATTGGGAAGAAGTGGTGATGAGTAGGATTGAAGCCCATTGGTTCTCTCTGCATGGGGCAAAAGTGGTGTCGCCTTTTGAATTGAACAGAGGAAGAAAGCCAAATTTCAAACTGTGCCCCCCGTGGATGAAAAGGACAAGGTGGACATGGGAGAGTGTGCAGCAAGCCACGGCACATGTCAGAAAGAGACAAATTGCCAACAAACTCAGATATGATGAGAGGAAGCATGTTAAGCAGTGTTCTGTCCGAGGAGGTGATCTTGTAAGAGTGAAACTACTGGTGCCTCTATGGCATGGGCCTTTGAAGTGGTCAACTCTGTGTAGTGCCAAGAAGGCTTTCCGCAATTCTGTTATGACAGAAGGTGGAAGAACAGGGAACTTAAATAAGGTTGTGAAGGTAGGAAATTACGGAAGGCATCAAGGTCTGCCCTCGGTCTCAGGTGGAGTAGGAAACAAGTTGTCTGATAAGAGGTCTAGCAGGCTGGTGAGGCAACCTATGTGGTCAGTCTTTGTGAAAATGATGAGTAAGAGGATGAGTAAATAACTTACAGTTCTTTTTATATGTTTATCTTTTGTGGTTTTTTTTTGTTTTTTGTTTCTTGGGGAAGGGGTGGTGTGTAGTGTGCTTGATGTCACTGCACGTGACTAGGGATGGAATGTATGGGTTCAAGAGGTGTTCTAGACGCAGAGGGTGAAAGGGGAGTAAAGCGGATGGCTGGGCAGGTGGTGATGTGGAGATGGACGCTCTGCTGGTGGGCTACATTAACTGGGACTTGAGTGATCAAAGATGTCTTACGATCTGCTTCCGCCTGACTACTTCAGATAATGTCTAGATCGCCTTGAAACCATAACTTGTGAGTGTCTTTGACACAAAAAACACACTATTGTTCACAACCACATTTAACGAACACTTCTGGGTTTTGAAAATTAAGCATGCTGCATACTCCAAAGGAATTGCATGAAACGTTCTGCTCTTCACAGTTCTGCCCAGCAACTATTTAACTGCAAGAGGAAAGTATTGACGGAAATATTTGCTACCATTGTGCTACTTCTCACTAAAGAGGGTGTGTCTGTGTGAGGATTCTGCAGAGTTGCACTTTGTGCGAAGCTAGCAACTGAAACTGCAGTGCCCAGTGATTATACTGCTAATGAGTCAGTGGCCTATTCCCAACACAAGGCGCTAGGAAACTATTGTGGTGGTGATTTAGCACAGCAGGAAAGTCCATAAACCTGTTGCCTGGCCCCGCCCAGGCCTCTCCTGTCTTGTAGCAGCTTGACCCTGCTTTTCCCTCCTCTTTTTACACTTACACTTTCGTTACCTGCACTTGCTGCTGATGTTTTCAGTTTGAGCTATTAGGTGGTTATGGCCCCTATAAGCTGAAACTATTGTGTTAGAGTACAGCTGGCGAGAAATGTCCTATGAGGAGGGACCCTTAGCTTGAAGGTGTTGTTTGTTTATTTGCCCACACATTGACTGCCCATGGACATGCTAATCCCAATGGCCATTCCCACCCAGTTGCTGCACCCCCCCCCCAAAACACCTCCTCATGGGAACTCTTTCAGCTTGCTTTTCTCAAGCCTTATCATCAAAAGGTGCTCTCAAGTCCCTGCCAGTGTTTTTTCAAAGCAGTCTTCTGAGAGTTAATGAGTTAATTGGTGCTTTAAACATGCTACGACTGTTATAAACATGTCTGAACCGTGCCTGCCTTCAGCGACTCGATTTATAAGCACTATACGTGTCTTTCACTGAAGTCCTGTTAAAAACAAGCGTTGGCATAGCCAACATGTTGGCTTGTCTATAGGTTTTTAGCATTTGCCAAACAATGCTCTTAGGTACCCAGGTAATCACATCATTTTGCATTGGCTACTAGTTAATAGCCAGTTATTAACACTACGGCAGTGTTTGGCAAGTGACTTTCCCATGCCTTCACAAACTGTTGGCATTGTGAATGCTTGTTCAATACTTCTTAGCTGTCCTTCCTGTCATTCCTACTCTGATCTGAATGCACCAAGACCTGTGAACGATCTGTTTCAATGTATCCCCTCCTTTGTTTTGTCCAGCTCTCTCTTCCCTCCGCCTTGCCCTCTTTGGGCAGCACAAAGTGACTTTGTTTGCGGCCGGTGCTGTATCAATCAATAATAAACAGATGAATACATTGAAACAATTGACATGATGTTTTCCTGGCACTCACTGTATGTTCTGGACTACGACTCCCCTGACCCCTCACTACTGACTATAATGGCTAGGGCTGATGGGAGTTGTGGTCCAAAACATCTGCACATCCAAATATTGCAGACTGCTGAATTAGACTGACGCAGCCATTGCTAAATGTGTACAAATGTTTCACTAGTTTAGTAGCTCACCTTAAACGAAGAAGCACAATAAAATAAATTAGGTCTACTAATGAATGTTGCCTCTATTTCCACTTACTCCCCAGATATTTCACGATAGTCCTTTCCTCCAATTTCCCTTTCTTCTGTCACCCCTAACCTTTTCCCATGGCCTCTGAGGCAGCGAATGTGGCGCGCAATGCGGTACAAAACACTAGTAAATAATATATACATAGGGTGGTACCTCTTTTTGACACCAAGGCATGCTGAAGTATGTCCATGTGAAGTACCTTGAAATTAATTTGTCCCAGACATTGAAAAAATCCAAAAAAGGTAGCAGGCGCTCCTCTCCAGTCTGAAAAAAGCCAGTCTGCAGTTAAAGGTTCCATGGGTCAAAGATGTGGGAATTAACACATTTTGAAAGTAAAGGTTTTCCGGCCTGAACTACAAGGGGATTGTATAAAACCCCAACCCTTAATCGACTGGGCACTAATCTTATCTTGACCCAATTGTTAGAAGAACACATGAATTGCGATGGTCACCATAGCTGCAAATTACTTATTAAAAGTGAATTAAGGGAACTTGGGGGTTGAGGAATTATATGACAAATCAGTTAGGAATAATAGCAAACACTGTTGGAAGATTATACAAGAATTATTTCTATTCGGAATGCGAACCAGAGAATCTGAAGAAGTAAGGAAAGAGAGTGTACAATACTATCTAACATAGAAAACACAATTGGGTCTGGGAAAGTACTTGACATGGTTCGATAAATTGAGGAAAAGAGACATTTGAATGCACTTAAGGACCAATTTGCTACTCTGTTGGGTGTCCTGACCCACGTTTAAGCTATCATGCCACAACATTTGGTGCTGTGGGCTTAGAAAATTCAAGATGGCGGAAAACCCACATGTGCGCCGAAATCCAGGAAAGCTGCGCAGTTTGTGCGCACACCAAAATGGTTGCCTCACTTGCCACCCACCAGTGCGAGAATGAAAGGCCGGGTTGCCATGAGGGAAATGGGTTGCCAAAGGAAAAACAGTAGCGCCGGTTAGCTTCAAAGCGCTTTAAAACCACCATTGGACTACCCGCACAGTAGTCTGAAACCATTGGGAATGGCAATGCTGATTGCCAAATGCAACCTAGAACTGTTGGGAATTCATTTTCTTAAATCCCAAAAAGGGGTGCAGTACCAGTACTCACCACTATCCAAAAGCCGGCGTTTTAAAACCACCAGATTTTGTAGAAAACTGAATAAATGAACCCAAAACAGGCCAAAGAAAGACTTACTGAGAGGTGGATCCAATGTAAAGTTATATTCTGAAGTGACTTGAAGGTTTATAACAAGACTGGCTGCGCTGTGGATTTCAGCAGTTTAAGTAAATTTGGACTGAAAGACACTAAAAAAAATCTAAATGTTTAAATTGACTGAGTGACCTACTTTTGAGTGTCACATAGGTTGCAATTGTTTAAATGTCATAGTTTTGCACTTAGAATCAGCCTTCTAGCTGCATATGTGAAAATGTTTAGTTTTATTTGAATGCAGAAACTGGGGAACAGAAATGACAGCTTAAAGAGATTCCAATGTGCCTGGCAACTACCCCCATCAGGAGTGAAACTTGAGTCACAGCTGTGTTCCCAGGCCTAGCTGCCCTTTTGCTGCTCACACTAAGGATATGCCATCTATCTGATAATTGAATTACCTGTGCTCTGCAGGAAAGTGAACAAAGCCCTGTCCTGGCTCAGGCAAAGGTTTTATTGGCAGGAGTCGTAAATGGTCGTAAAAAGTGGCTTCCTCCTGAGGAAAGGGGAGGGGCACTGCCTGTGAGAGCAAGCTGGCTTGGCAGAACTGGAAAAACCAGAAATTCAACCTTTTGCTGAGGGTAAACCACACCCCTTTGGAGCCAGAACATAACTTTAAAAAGATGAATATTTTATAAATGACACCATAATTCTTGTGATTTTTCTGCCCACATTTTAAGAGGTTTTTCGACCCGGTGGCATGTTCAGGGGGGTTTTAGCGGAAAAGTGGATATTACTCTAAATGTATGCATGTTAAAAGTCTGAAACTTCATCAGTTAATGTCCATACTCCCTGCACACATGTATGTAAAGTTGGGTCAATGTCAGAAAGTGAAAAATCAGTTAAAAAGTCAATTATGTGCCATTTCTGAATGCAAGCTATTAGAAACAGCAGATTTGGACAGAGACATGGCTAAATTCAGCCACACCATGTATATGTAATTTCAAGCAACTGTGTAACTGTGAAATATGTCTTTTATTATCAAATATAGAATGTGTGCAATCTGACAGAGGAGTGTCCTATCTGCAAGCCATAAAATGACATCCCTCTGACTCACAGTTCATTCCCCAATCAAATGATAAATGGAAGTTTGACCAATTAGAAGCTGAGAGAGGGGTAGGGTCAGTGATGCTAGAACACACCCACATTCTAAACACATAAAAGCAGACAGACAGGACAGATAGGGACCTTCAATTCCATTTGCTGCAACGCGCTCTGCCGGACCATACAACATCCAGAGATCCAGACTTCAAATTCATAAACCTCCAGAGAGCCAAACTAGAGACTTCAATCTATCCAGAACTAGAGACCCAGACCAGAGATCCAGAGAGAGCTGACCCAGATCACTGTGAAGTGCAGAGACCAGAGGCGAGTCTAAAACCCTGACCAGATCCGTGATGAGGCCCATTTCACTCAAGAATATAGTGTGAGTACCTAGAAAACTGTGCAGAACCCAATCTCTTAGTTAAAATAATATAATTCAATCCTATTTTAATCTAAGTAGAACTGTCTCCTAACTGTCACCTGTCATTTGTAAAGCTGTCACTTGTCATTTTCTAGTTGCAAGCTGCACTTGTCTTTTTGAACTTTAAAATTTCAAATCTGAAAAACGACCTTCACAAAATCGCTCATATCTCCGCAACCGTTTGTGCTAGAGACTTGCAATAACTTTCATCTGAAAGGTTAGAATCGTGGCTTTCCTACGAACCTAGAACCGCATTCCTACCCCTTATAGTTTTACCGCAATCGCGGAACAGGCATCCGCGAATTTTACCGCGATTTGCAAATTTCTTCACATGTAAAAACTGCTGCTGCTTGCCTTCCATTTGCCAGAAATTCGTTTAACCTGCTAACTATCCCTGCCTCATTGCTAGTGTGAGCCTGGACTAATATTAACTAGATACCACTCACCCTGAACCTCTGAAAGGGAATTAAAAGCATTTCCAGCATATTTCTCATCCATTGCTAGCACATATCAAAGCATTTGGGCCTGTGTTTTCAAAACTCCTATCTGTTTTCTGTAAGCTTGCTGGGATTGAACTGAATCACATTTGATTGCATTTCTGAGAACTGTGTGCTTCCTTCCATTTCCTTGCATTGCATCAAGGGGGGGAGGGGATTGCCAGAGAAAAGTGATTACCTTGTTTGTTGAAATCATATTGAGTATTTTCTGTATTGCATTTTCATTCAACATTACATCCAGTTGAACTCTATAAAGCATTCTCTACCACATTATACTTCTGTACCTATTTACCAGTGTGCTATCTTATCCATTTCATGTCAACTCATTAGTGATTATAAAGAAGTGTGCTAGTGCCAGATTCTCCATTGTTAATCTTTATCATATCAGATTAAGGGTGATATTCAATTATTAATTTATTATAAAGTGTGATATATATATATATATATTTTAATTTATCAAATAAACCTTTTAAACTTGCAAAACAGAACTACTTCTTGGCTCAGTGGGGTCAGGGGGATTCCAAGAGAGGGGTGTTATATAGGGGTAGTCATCCAGAACGCATGAACTGGACATAAAGATATATCAATAAGGGTTTCCATTCAGTATCCCAGACTAGGCATTGACTTAGCTGTAGTGTTGAATTGAATCCTCTTACAACTCATAACAGGGAGTGGGGCTCTCGCTGGTAACAGCCCATCTATGGAAAGCTGGTATTTTCCTAATAGATGAACGGTAGAGGATTTCTTCCATGTCTTTCTGTTATGTCGTCTTATATTATCCGTAGGAAGAAATATCTAATACTAATGATGAAAAGATGGAGAGGGTGAATTAGGTATGCACATGTGGCTTTCTCTTATATATCAGCTTTGCCCAATCTGCACTCTGCTCTTTGCATGTATTTTTTGAATTGAACATTGATTAATGATTATTAATTGTCTATTACAATTGTACTGTTTTTCTTTTCTTTTCATATGATCTGTATTGTGAAATGTATTAGTCGTAGGAAATGAATGTTATTGGAATTGTGAATTGTAGTGAATGTTATCGGAATTCAGCACATGATAAGAATGTACAGAACTTTTAGATGAAATGAAGGAAAAGTGATTTGTAGGAAATGTCATTGGAATGTTTTTTAACAGGTTTATTTATTCTGTTCATTTATGAAAATAAATAATACTTTCGAAATAAAGAAAGAAGGTGGCTACGAAACAATCATAGTCATCAGATATTGCATCTTCAGAAAACTCATAAGGCGTAGCCCAGGATATAGTGCCACCTGCCAAGTTTCTTGCCCAAGCACGCCATTTCATCAGAGGTAACTGTATTACTTTCTTACCATTTCTATCATGTTTATTTGCTGTGAAACCCCCAGTTTTGGTCTCATTATGAGTGTGCCAGTCCGGAAACAACGGTGGGCGGGTGCCATCCCACCTGCCAGGGTCAGACCTGGCGGGCTGAACGGCACTCACCCGCAAAGTTTCACGAAAGCAGATGCTTCCGTGATCCCTATTCCCATTGAGTCCTCTGGGACTCAATGGGAATGGGGACTTACAAAATTACCGGCGCCTGACTTCCCGGCCGCCGGACTCGGTGTTCAGACTGATTTCCTATACTCTGGCCTGGTGGACAGATGTATAGAAGGCCAACCTATATTGTGACAGGGGCAACTCTGGGAAGCTGTAGCCAAACCAGTTTAAGGTAGCCGTGACAGGCGGTCTAGGCTAAGATCTTCAGAGGGGTGAGAGTGTCCCCTCTGAAGATCTCCACAAGGGTCCACAATGAGGTCACACAGTGGGAGTCACAAATTACACTTAGACAGGATGTATAAAAATACAGTTATTTAATTATGGCCAAACACACTATAAGAAAAATGAACACAAGCAAGTAGACTTATCAACCAGTACCATCAAACTAAAATACATATATACAGTCACAGGTTCAAGTGCATAATACAAATCAAAATACTCCTGCAAGGGAATGAATAGGTGAGCATCACACACAAAAAGGTCCACAGAGATAATCCCTAACTAATATTGCCCAACCTTAAGTTGCCTGAGGCCTTTGTGCCCTATTGTTCAGGATACAAAGACACAGCACTCGGGAGGCAGAAGAAAATGTAGGTAGGGTCTCTGGGGTCCAGTGATGGATTCTTAGAGCCAGGGTTCAAGATAGACAAGTGTCCAAAATTACCCCAACAGTTAGAAGTCTTGCCAAGGCAAGTATTGGCAAAGCCAATAGCTTTAGGTTAAAGGATATTATAAGTCCATTGGCTTACAATGGGTGTGTAGGGGTATGTTAAAAGCCCAGTAATTTACCCCCTCACTCCGAATCTTTCCAAGACTTTCCAGAGCAAAAGAAGGGTGTCCTGGCTTGCTTTTCCCACTGAAATCCATGGTCCTCGATTTCCACGGGTTGCAGGTTCGAGTGATTCTCTGGTTAGGATCTTTTGCTGGTGCAAGGACTCTTTATGAAGAAATGCAGAGATAAACAATGCAGCACCCTTCTCTGGACTGGAGACAGGTCAGAAAAGCAGGTTTCGGACCGTGCATGCCGCGCACAGTGATGCAGCAGGACTCAGTAGCCGTAATCAGACTTTCCAGTCTTTCTCGAGTCCCCTTGGTGCTAGGATGCCGAGGGCGTCATTGCAGTTGCAGCTGAGGGTGTGCCAAGTTTCAGGTGGAAACTTGGAACGGACACGAAGATAACCTGGTAGCCCAAAAACAAAGCTGGTCAGACACAGAACGATCCCCGGGCACTTGCGAAGGCGGTTTTTGTGCAGGGCACTGAGTAGGCTTCGGGAATGGATGGTCCCTCCACTCCTAGGGTTATAGCACCTTCGCAGGCCTACTGAAGATCACAAGACAGACAGGGCTCCACCAGGATTCCAGCAGAAGTTGGTTGCCAGGCCTCCTTCAGACAGGTTTCATGTTTCTTTAAGGGTCTTCTCAGCTGGACGGATTCTTGGCTCCTTCAGGTTCTTCCAGGATCTCTGAGAAATGCATGCAGGGGCACTCTTCTTATCCTAAAAGCCAGGTAGGAGTCGGAACTCCCACATCTTGCCTGCAAACACACAAAGCCCTCCAGTAGCCCGCCAAAAGCTCCTGCTTTCCCTTGAACTGGAAGTCCTTATAGGGATCTTTCTGGCCTATGAGGCCAGGAAGAAGGCTAAACAACAAGATGCAAAAAGAATGGGCGTAAAACCTTGTGGCACAGCCATGTTTGACTAGTAGCCACAGTAAGTAGCCAAACGCGGTAAATGCGGTTAAGCTAAAATGAAATTCCCCAAAAAGTGGGGAAAAGTCACTGCTGCCACCAGCCCATCTTTTAAGCACCTCAGAATAACCAAAAAATCCTTTGAGTGTTAGTCTAGGGCAAAACAAAAATGAACCCCATTGCACAGCAGTGTAAGCTGCTGTGTGCGATGATAAAAAGTTACCACATGTGATACAAAAGTAACCGCAAGTAGCAACATAGTCACAAGACTAAGGGAAACACTGTTTCCCAGTACTGATAGCCTTAAGGACATATCAGTTTCCCCAGAACATGTGAGCAAAGGCCAGTAGAGTGAAGCTTAAGGCTTCACTGCACTGCAAAAAGTACAGGTCAGATTGAAAAATAAAAGCAAAGAGTTTGGGGGTTCCATAAAGATGGAAGGAAAGGTGCAGTAAAGAGAATCTTTCCTAACACTCGGAATAGCCCAGTGGCACCGGGAAGTCAGGTGCTGGTAATTCATTACAGGTCCGGCGGCAACCTGCTGGTTTTACCAGCACCGTTACGGCCAGACCTGTAATGAGGCCCAATAATCTGAGTGGCCATTGGTTGTCTAAATGTTGCCTTTTTTGTTTTCAGATTCTGGACGTTTACTGTCAGGCTTTGCACTTCAATGACTATCTCTTGGAGCTGGTCCATTGTAATCTCTCCACTGGCATGCCTGTCGCATCTCAACCTGTCAAGGGCCGCACATAAGGGCAGCTGTCCCTACTTTGGCTGGTCATTTCTTGTACTTTAGCAGGCCTGGACTGGCCCACGGGGGCAACGGGACACCGGGTCTTTCCCTGGTATGCTTCCGGGAAGGATACATTAAATGGGACACATCATCCAGGCCAGCCTGTGTGGTTTGCTGGCTGCTGCCTGCATGATTGTTGTCACACCATGGCTTGCCTCGCGCCTCTGCGCATTGTGGGGGTCACGGCCGGCGGGCACTGCCCCGCATATGCCCTAGTGTGCTCGCATGTGCCGGTGTTGAGGTGTAGCCCGGGCAGTTTCAGGCTGTCTTGCCGGCCTGCTGCCAGTACAGTCATGGACGAGGTGAGCTGAGAGCTCACACTCATCCAGGCTTAGCTGCCTCCCGAATCCATTCCAGTCAGACCATTCACAGGACTGTACTTTGGGCCTACTATCTACGCAATCGCATATACAAATATATTGGGGGGTTTTCGTCAGGAGATCGTTCTTTTTTGAGGGTCTATGGAAAACGGAGCCTAGATAGGGCCTCACTCAGTGGCCCAACTTGGCTTCTGCTGTGAGAATAAGCAGATAAAAGAAGCCGCCGCCACGTCCTGCAGAGAAAGCCTTCAGTATTTCCGTTTACTAATACTATTCCATGTAAATACCCATTAGCACTTGGGACCCGGGAGGTGAGAATGGGTGGGGGCAGAGGACAAGGGGACATGCATGTTTTGTGAATGCAGCTTCTGACGTCACCACAGCATCTCCGTAAGAAATACAATGGTAAAGCACCTAAAACAACTGTGAATAACTAAACGAAACATCCTGCACCAGAGCATATACAGTCGAGTGAAAGAGACACTGACATTGTATTACATTTTGTGCTTCTTTATATAAGGAAACGTGCACCCTTTTTATCGTGCACGTGCCTAGAGTTTTACAATGTTTTTGAATGCACCTGGGGGCCAGTGCGCGGTTATTCTGAGCTCATATTATGAGGCTATTTAAGTGCTGAGCTTACACCTGCCAGTTACATTTGCTATTTATCATCGGAGCGCTTGGCAGGGGGCAGGGGGATCTTTAGGAGGTTTCCGGAAGCCGGGCATATCCTCTAAACTCAGACTGTGTTGTAAATCTACCTGCACATACAGTGACCATAAGCAGGGTCAGACTTGGACAAGAAATAGACCTGGACACCTAAATAAAGTGGCCCTCAGATCCTCATCCGAGAATCGCGTCAATTCACGACTTTACAGAAAATGATACTTGTGGATAAAACCAGTGATAACATTCCTTTTGTCTTTTTTTTTTTTAAAAAAAGACAACATCATCATCATCACATAGCTAAACACTATACTTATTTTGCAGGACCAGACTCAAGGCATGTCTAATAGTTGCCACCAGTAATGAAAATAGAGTTGCATTTAATAAGCAATACAGACACATGATGACACCGCAAAGTACCTTGCAAGTTTTTTTTATGCTCCAACGTCCCAACTAAATGAGTCTTGATACTGCAACATTCCTGCAGGGCAGTGAGAAACCCAACACAGCAAGCAGAATGCCTACATCTGACCACACCAGACACGCATTTAGGCTCCCACTTCCCACCCATCATATCATTTGCATTCTTATATAGCACACCTGATTCCTCCTGCTTTTAAGTGCTGTAATAACAGATCTTATTATTCCAATGAACAATGGTCAGAGTTTATGAACCACCTCAGAGAGATGAAAGGCTGAATGGGCTCAGATGCGGGATTCAAACTTGTGAAGGGCAGGCTGGCTCCATGGTGAGGGACAACAGCACGTGAGTACTTAACTTGTAAGCGACCAACCCATGTACTCCAGGCAGTTGCCATGGCATGTACGTCATTTAGGGGTTGCCAGGGGTCCCTTGCTACCCCTGTGGTCTCCCTTGGTACCCCTAAAAAAAAACATCTTTATTTTTTCTTTTTTTTTTACAGAGGCTCATGGGCTGGGGCCAGCATCAATTGGCTCTTTGTTTCTGGAGTTGCTGGTTTTCTGATGGCTATAGCCGGTAAGATAGATCAGTGGTTTCAGCGCTGGCTGCTGTAATGTGTGTGTGATCTGCAGGTTGCAGGTTTGACTCCCAGCAAGGTCAACTTAGCCTTTCATGCTGCTGAGGTTGATAAATGAGTACCAACATGGGTTGGGTGATATTGTATGTATATTTGTTCTATATGAAGCGTTTAAGCGTAAGTGCTATATAATAACGCATCATTGTGGTTTGACCTTGGACGTCTGCTTGTATTCACAGTGATTCAGTAATATGGGCCTATACACACTGATATTAACAATGCATACGGTGATCCATTCTTATATGAAATGTATATCACTTTACATTGATATCATAACCACATTTTTTGTAGTATACTCAGAAACAATGCTATGTGATGCCACTTCCTGTTTTGTCGTGGGGTGAAAGGTTGTGTTCCATCGCTTCCCATGATGTCACTTTGGGGTGGAGTCAAATGACATCACTTCCTGTGATGTCATCAGAGGTCAAGGGTTGTGGCATTTTGGTGAAATGAAATCCCTGTGCCATGACCCTGGCATTTGATAATGATTTGTTATTTATATAGCGCTTTTGCTAAATCACTGTACATAGAACATATTTATATACAGTTATTCCCAACCAAAGTTGGGACTCATTTATCAAAACAATATTAACGAAAGGCTAAGTTGGCCTTGCCAGGATTTGAACCTGCTACTTGCAGATCACACATAGATGCCAGTGAGTGTTCAACCTGCTTTTCTATATTACTGGAGTAAGATAGGCAGAGCAAGTAATTCCTTCCTTCCACCCATCCTCACCCTTCTATCCCTTCTATCCCTTCCTTCCTCTTTGTTTTATCTTTTGTTCCTTCCTTTTTTCTTTCTCTTCTATTCTCTCCCCTTTCTTTCGTGGGCATCTTTCCTCTCATGTCCTCCTGTTTCACATTGTTTCCTTCCTCTCTACCATCTTCCTCTCAACGTTTTCCCCTCCATCCTTCAACCCTCATTTTTTTATCTCTCCTATAATTCCTCCTTTTTCCTTTCCTTTCTTGCTCTCTGTAAATTATACCCCATTGTTATGTTAAAGATAAATAATAGTGCATGGGTCAAAAGGCTACTGTGCACTCGAGTTGCGTGCAATGATGAGCAGAGTGTAATCTATGAACCCAACGTGAATGCCTCGCCCACCCGAATGCCTGTGCCGTTTTTGCAGCATGCACCAGTGGTACATGTGCTGCAGCCTGTAGCTCTTGTGTATGGGTATCTTGCAAAGCCGCTGCCGGTGCTGTGCAATGCAGCTGGGCTGTGCTGTGCAATGTAGCTGGGCTGTGCTGTGCAATGCAGCTGGGCTGTGCGAGTGAAACTGGCAAAGCTGCTGCTACATGCACTACATATGCTTTATTGGAGGAAAGCTTGCACGGCTGGTGCCTGCGCTGCCCCGGTTGCGGGAGTGAGACATAAACTGCTACTTGTGCAGTGGCATTTGTGAGAGGGAGGACAGGACTGCAACTGCCAATCATTTCCCTGTTCTGTGGGTTATCTGAAAGGGAAGCTCACTCTTGCTCTACTGCCTGTGATATTATACCTGTGTCCTGGTATGTCCACCTCCACTTTTTTTTAAAAAAAAAACATACAGCGGCGGACAGAGCATGAAGTTAATACAAATTAGAGGCAAGATGGTGCATCTTGGTGCTACATTACTTAGTTAAAGCCATACTAATGAGATTGTAAGGCTTTTCCAGGTGGTAACTGCTCACCTCTCGTCATGGTCGAGGTGAGCTGAGAGCTCACACTCAGACAGGCTTAGCTGCCTTCCAAATCCGTTCCAGTCAGACCAGACAGTTCAGGGGAATGTACTCTGGGCCTACTATCTACGCAATCTCATATACCAATATATTGGGGGTTTTAGTCAGGAAATAGTTTTTTTCTGAGGGTCTTTGGGAAACTGGGCCCAGAGAGAGCCTCACTCAGTGGCCAAAGGTTAATTAATCATGCACGCCTTTTAAAAGGGTTGTGGGATGTTTTTACCCATGCATCCAAGCCCTATCATAAAACTGTGCAGTACTGGCATGGAAAACATCATGATGGCCAGAACTCCCCAGAGAGTGCACAGGGAAAACATGAAGAATAGGCTGTCACACATTTTTGCCTATGTTGTGAGCACAGGAGGGCACTGCCTAAAACCACCATTGGGCTACACACACAATAACCTGAAACCATTGAGAATGGCAATGCTGATTGCCAAGAGCAACCCAGAACTATGGGGAATTCATTTTCTTAATGTCAAAAATGGATGCAATACTGGTGCTCACCACTATCAGAAAGCCGGCGTTTTAAAACCACCAGACTTTTGTGTAAAACTGAACAAATGAACCCAAACCAGGCCAAGGAAAGACTTGCTAAGAGGTGGATACAATGTAAAACTATATTCTGAAATGACTTGAAGGAAGTAATTATTTAATGTATATATAAAAAATTGCTGGGGATGTCAGCAGCTTAAGTGAATTTGGTTTTAAAGCCACTAAAATCGAAATGTTTACAATAAATGAGTGACCTACTTGTGAGTGTCACATAGGTTGCAATTGTTTAAATGTCATAGTTTTGAACTTAGAATCAGCATTCTAGCTGCATGTGCAAAAATTGTAAGTTGGATTTGAATGTAGAAAGCTGGGAACTAAAGTGACATTTAGCTGAATTCTGCCTGACAACTATCCCCGACAGGAGTTGAACTGGCTCAACAACTCTTCCCAGGCCTGGCTGTATTCTGCTGCCCCTGCCAAAAGGAGATGACACCTCTCTGATTGGATTAGGGGAGGAGCACCTGGGGACTACAGGAAACTAAACAAAGCACTGTCCCTGGCTCAGGCAAATGTTATATTGGGGGGGTCGTAAAATGGCTTCCTCTTGGGAGAAACTGGGAGGGGCAGTGCCTGTGAGAGAAAGCTGAGCTTGGGTGAAGTGGATAAACCAGAAATTCCACCATGTGCTTTGGAAAACCACACCCCTTTGGGGCCAGAGCATGATTTTAAAAAGATGGATAATTCATAGTGCGGACTTGTCAAAATTATATAAATAACATCATCATTCTTGTGATTTTTATGTGCACATTTTAAGAGGTGTTAGGACCCTGTGGTATGTTCTTGGGGATAGTAGCGGAAAAAAAGGTTGTTAGTCCAAATGTATGCATGTTAAAAATCTGACACTTTATCATCTGAAACCCATATCCCTGGTGCACATTTGTGTAAAATCTGGAAAGGTTTAGAGGTTGTTATCTGGATGTAAAGGAGAGAATTCTGTCATCAGTGGACACAACATCGTACAAAGACAGGGATCGGATGGTTTGGTGCTACAGAAAATATGTTAACTTGACCTATAGTATTAGAAAAATGGTACATAAATAAATATGCATTTGGGTCAGAAATAGATTTGTGTGCAATTTGACAAGGGAAGGTTCCTCTGACCATAAAACCTACAGCATCACTCTGACACTCCATTTCGTTCCCCCAATCAAGGGAGAGAGGAAAGCTTGGCCAATGATAAGTGAGAGGGGCAGGCTTAGCTAGGCCCAGGCACACACCCATTTTCAAAACACATAAAAGGAACATTGAAACCCAGGTAGAGACATTCACTTTCCACTTTCTTGCGGGACGCTTTGCCGGGAGATTTCAGACTTCACATCCAGAGATCCAGACTTCAAATCCATCAATCTCCAGAGACCAGCAATTAACTCCAGAATTTGTAGCAGAGAGGCCTGAATCCACAAGCTGAATCCTCTTCAGCAGGCCTCAAAACCAACCAAACTATTCAACAGCCGGGCGAGCTGTTTGAATTCTTTGCCAAGAACTTTTGCAAGAACCTGTAGCAGTATCCATAAAGCAGTGCTGTATCCGGAACCGCTAGCAGAACCGATAACAGACCCAGAGACCAGATCGCTGTGAAGAACCGCTAGCAGAAGTCCAGCCAATCCTGACCCGATCGGTGACAAAGTCGCATTCCTTTCCAAAATCTAGTGTGAGTACCCAGCTAGCACTGTGCCAAAACCAATCTCTTAGTTTAAAATAATCTAATCCAAACTATTTTAGCCTATTAGAACTGCCTCCTAGAATCGTGTCAATCTGTCATCTTTAAAACTGAAATCTGTCATCTGTCATTCTGAGCTTTAAAATTTCAAATCCGAAAAGCTACCTTTACTAAATCGGCCGTATCTCCGGAACCGTTAGGAGCGAGTTTTAACTGTCATCTTAAAGCTAAGATTCTAAGCTTTCCAACGAACCTAGAACCGACTTCCTATATAGTGCCTCTGTAATTGCGCTCGACGCACGCGACAAAATTTGCAGCGATTTGACATTTTGCTTAATTTCAGCCACGTGTAAAAATATTTGTCTTTGCTTCCATCCCTGAAATCTGTTTTCAACCTAATAACCATCCCTGAATCATTGATAGTGCTGGCCTGAAACTGATTCAAAGTATCTATCACCTACCCTGAACCTCCTATAGGGAATTAAAAGCATGTTCGCATATTTTTCACTTCTTTGCATACCACATCAAAGTATATTGCCTGTGTTTCAAACTCCTACCCGTTTTCGTCTAAGCTTGCTAGGGGGGAACTGAATTATATTTGATTGCATTCCTGAGAATTGTGTGCTTTCCTTCCATCTCTTTACCTCGCATAAAGGATGGGTGGCTGTCCAGTCAACTGGTCGAATATATTTGATCGAATGACAAATTGGTTGAATCAATTTGGTCGAAAAAAAAGGTCGAATTTTTTTTTTTAAAGTATTTTTTTTTTGCTCTACTATAGGTTAAAAAAAGGTAAAAAAAAAAGGTGTGTTTTAACACCAAAAACAGGGGTTGGGGGGGACCCCCCCCCCCCAAAAAAAAAAAATAATAATAATTCGACCATTTTTTTGACCAAATTGATTCGACCATATTGTAATTCGATCAAATGCATTCGACCAAATGTCTGGTAACCGGGTGGGTGGGGTGAATTGTCAAAGAAAAGTGATTACATTGTTTTGGTTGAAATCATATCAAGTTTATTTTCTGTACTGCATTTCATTCATCATTGCATTGTCTTTGAAGCCATAAAGGCATTCTCAGCTACTTTATCCTCTCTATATCAACTCCTAAGCCATTAAAAAGAGTGTACCACTGTAACATTATCCATTGTTGATCACTATCATCTTCACAAGTGTACTATCAAACATTAATTTATTATAAAAGTGTGATATAACTATATATTGTTTAATTTTCAAATAAACCTTTTAATTTGCAAAACAAACCTACTTTTTGGCTCAGTGGGGTCAGGGGGATTCTAAGAGAGGGGTGTTATATAAGGGTTGTCATCCAGAGTAAACGAACTGGACATAAAAATATATCAATAAGGGGTTCCCTCAGCATCCCAGACTAGGCGTTGAATTAGCTGTAGTATTGAACTGAATCCGCTTACAAAGTGGGGGCTCATAGCCGGAGATTCTGGATTAGATTTACCACTTGTGCAGCTTGATACAGTGTGCCAACTGACTGGATGCACATATCCGGTTAGATCACAATGCTGTTTTACACTGTGAAAGCACTCCTCAAAGGAACGCTCTAAGGAAACGGTCTGTTTTGCAAAATAAAATACAAACTTCTGTAAGTCAGGAAGGAACTCAAATTCCAGAATGACGACACTGGTAGACATCAAAATAACCAGAGAGCACTTCTTACATAAGCTATTTGTTAGAGGTGAATGGACTGAGCAGGGCCAGGATGTGTGGCTGCAGGCAATCACACAACAGGTCACGGCAACTGGGTTAGATATCTGGAGAGATCAGGGTCCCTTACATGTGGCCCTGAGCGAACTATACATGGCTCCTAAAGCTAAAGATGAACACAAGATGGTTAGGATAGCGGCATATTTTTATCTATGTATGGGAGCCATGCAGGACAAATGTGCTGAAGGCCAAAGTCTGGCAAGTAGGCAACTGTTGGCATTAGAGAAGGCCCAATCTGACCTGGTCTCTTCTGTGCAGAGGAGCCAGGAGTCAGAAAATGATAGTAGGCAGTATATCATTAAAATAAAAGAGGACATGGATATACTGCAACAGGAAAAGACAGATCAGGATACCAGAATTCTGGCTGTGCAGAAGGAGCACCAAGACAGTTTGGACTCCTTACTGCAGAGCCAGAAAAAGCTGGAGCAACAGATCAATTTCAACAGGGCATGCACAGAGCAGGTAGCCATCCTGCAAATCCAACTTGACAGAGAGAAAGAGGAAAGCAATAAATTGATTTTGAAAGACTTGGATACCCAGGCAGAGTTTGTTGAAGAGCGCCAGAAAGCTGGTGCCTTTCAAAGGCAGAGGGACGACCTGGCGTCACAAATGCAGGCTCTTGGTCAGGAAAGGGATACCTTAGGCCAGGAAGTCTGCCATTTAAAAAGAAAAATTGAAAAAAAGCACTTGGCCCTCTAGGGGCTGGGTGACCTCCAAAAAGAGCATCAGGGCTTTCTAGATCACACCAGGAGGGTGGAGGAGGCTCTGGCAAGAAAGGAGCAGGCCAGTAGGTATGGGACTCAGGAGGTAACCCTCCTACAGCAGAGACTGGCCCAGTACTCCAGGACCAATCAGGAGGCACAGAGAGAAAATAAGGCTCTCTGTCAGCACAATGATAGGCTCCAGCAACAGGTAGCCATGCAGGAGAGACTGATAGAGTCTAGTAAGGCCTTAACTGAGGAACTGAAAGCGCAGGCTCTTGCATTGCAACAGGGAGCAGGGGCTGACAGAGATGAAGTTCGCTGGGAGAGGGAAACACCTGAGCATAACCTCAGAAGCCCTAGTACCAGAGGCCTTCATCTCTCTCAGTCCCTGGACTCTGCCGCCCCCATGTCCCCTGGCGCGCATGAGCACAGGGCCACAGGAATGGCAGATTACTATCCAGCCAAAAGTATGGGGCTCATAGGCCAGTACCACCCAGGAATGGATGGGCGGGTACCTGGGTATGGGCACCTAAGTACAGTGCAATTTAGTGGGGAACCCCAGGAAATTAGGTCCACTAAGGGCATCCTAAAAACCTCTGCCCAGTTAGGTCACTGGGGGGGGGGTAACCATCAAATCCTGGTAGCAAGGAGGGATCTGAAGACTCCTCTGAGAGTCGCAGGACACAGGAGACCAGGTCCCCACATTCTGCCAGCTATTCCCAGGCTCGCAGAATCCGGGAAAACCTGGAAGATCAGACGGGCACCTCTGGGAGCAGTGCTTCTGAATCAGAGGATGAATGGACCAGGGTTACCGAACCAAAAAGGCCAATAAGGTGAAAAGGGCCTTGCTTAAGGACCCCTTAAAACAGATTAAGGCAATCAGGAGTGTCATCATGCCTTATCATAAGAACGCCAAGTATTCTGTTTGGGAACACTTGGAGCTCTATGAGCAAATGATGGAGACTTTCCATTTGAAGGACAGCAGTAGCTGCATCCAGTACGTCAAATGGACATTCTCCCCTGAATACTCCAGTTTCTTTGCGGGGCTGGAGGACCAAAACCATTCAAGATGGTCCACATATAGGGCGGCCATCTTGAAACATTTATATGTACATAGAAATCCCCAAGAGGCTCGCAAGGCAGCCTACAATTTGCAATGTGGGGATGATCAGGCCCCACAAGAATTCGTGCAAGAATTGAAGCGTGCCTTTGCGCAGACCACCAGAAGGGTGCGCACGGACAGCAGAGAATTCATCAACACATTTTTCCATGCTCTTCCCAAGTACATAATGACCCAGCTCATGGGAGATTTTCACGAGAAAAGATCTTTAGACTGGGTCATTGAGCAAGCCACCCGGATCTATGAGGTGCAGAAGCCCATAGAAAATAAAAGTAATGCACAGAAAAACCCCAAAACCAACAGCACCCCTGCTGCTGCCAAGGTGGCAGAGGTAAAGGTTGCCCCCATTTTAGATTTGGAGATGGGGGCCTAAAAACATGCCTGCGCAGAATAACTCCAGAAGGCCCTTGGGCCAGTCACAGACAGGGAGTCAAGGAGGTAGTCCCACAAATGGGGTCCCTCGCTCCCCTGATTATGTAAGTCCCCGCTACAAGGGAAACCGACCCATCCTGGGTTATGTGTGGACTCCTCCAGCCCAAGGGGGGGATCCAGTCAAGCACCTAACCCAGAGAACTTCCCTCCAAACTTCCCACAGGAGGGCAGAAATTCACCAAACCCTGGGCCAAACTTTTTCCCCAGGGATCCACAAGGTTTCCAGCCCCAAACTCATCCATCCTTCTTTCCCCAATTCCCTGAGCCCAGACCACCTAATCCGGGAGAGGGGAGGCCAAGGGTGGAGGGGTACCCAAATCTTCCAAACCCGGGGTATTACCAGAGAAGGGATAGCTACGCTTCCCGGGATCAGCCCAGGGGAGAAAATAGAGCCCCGTATCAGCCTGAGCGGGTTTCCCACTTAGAGCGCCAGGTTCAGAACATGGCACAGGATTTGGGCTGCATGCTGAGGGCCCAACAGAACCCTCAGATGGGCATGCCGGCACATAATGCCCCAAACTCTGGACCTAGTGCTCCAGAACAATGACGGGGGCAGCACCCCGATAACCCACCGGTTCCCAGGGAGGAGGCACAAGGGGAAGGAGGGTGCAAAGCCTTGGAGGAAGCTTCCTTCCCAACTTGTAAACAGCCCCTGGAAAACCAGGAACCGGAAACAAAATCTCCTACACCTGCAAGTCTGTCACCCAAGGAGCAGAGAGGAGGTAGGAGAAACAAAGGACCCAAACAGACCCACTTTGTGGAGGAGGTACAGGTCTTCCAATTTGAGGGAGAGGGATCCTCAGAGGATCCTGGGAAAAGGATCTTCTCCTTCAGAGATGGGGGAACTCCTCCCAAGGAAAAATGGGTCCCAAGAGATTCTAATCCAGACTGGGTGAATGTGGGGATTGAGCTGTCACCGCCCATCATCCTATCCCAGAACCAACAAAACCAAACCCCTGGTTCAAACCCATCCTGGTGACTGCCTCCCAAAAGGCAGGGGCGGCCCAGAACCGGAACCAGGGGAACCTAAAACCGAATCAACAGACAGGGTAGATGTGGGGATTGAGCTGTCGCTGCCCATCATTCTACCCCAGAACCAACAATACCAAACTCCCATGGGTCAAACCTATCCTGATGACTGCCTCCAAAAAGGGGGGGGCAGCCCAGAACCCAAAACCATTTCCAGTTGCCAACTTTTTCTTTCAGATTCCCCAGGCTCTCCACAGAATTCTGCCCAAAACTCTTCTCTCGCCATGTCCAAAACCAGAAAATTAGCCCACCAGTTGTCCAAAAATGTGCATTATCTGTGCCCCCTTGAGGAGAAGGAGGGAAGATACTATGCCCCGGTACAAGTACAGGGGCAGGGTACAATTTGGGCACTGGTGGACACTGGATCCCAAGCTACCCTTCTATCCAAAAGGGCCTTTGATGAACTAAATGCAGGAAGGGGGGAGAATTACCGAATTCCTCTCATCTCTCTTCCTGGACAACTGCAGAACTTTCACGGGAAGGAAATTCCCGTTGAGGGGACTGCAGACTTGGACATTAAAATTGGGCGACACAAGGTGAAACACCCGGTCATAGTAGTAACTCCAGAGGGCACCCTTATTTACTAGGGAATGACCTCCTGAGAAGGTTGTCACCCCTAATGGATTGTGTAAACAAGGTCCTCTGGACCCAGACTAGCCGACCAATAAAATTAAAACAGAGTGTCAACCATGTTAGTTTAAATGGCACCTGCCACATGGTTGAGCAAAAATCTGACCAAGTAGAATTTCACTTCCAGAACAACCAAATTCCAGACGTGACAGTAATAGCAGTAGGACATGAGACTGGTGATGGGGGGTCCTCTCTATTTCTGAAAATCAACCTTCCTTCCAGTTTAAGGTGGTATTCCACACCGGAAGGAAATACTCTGAGATTCTTTACTAATCCACAATCAGACACTCCCACTCCTATAGTCCAGAAAGAGGTGAAATCAGCCCAGAGCCTGGCTGATATTCAGCAAATTGGAGAGCAGTTGTTCATCCCTGTTCAGTTAAATGATGGGAAGGACTCTCTTCTCGCTTGAGTGTGTGTGAACAATGGTAAGAGCTTCATCAGCGAAGCCATGTTCCGCCAACTCCCAAAAGATCCAGCCATTCCCACATTCAAACTGATAGACAAATGGGAAATGGATCTGGAAACTCCCAATTCGAAACATCTCCTGCCAAGCAGGTGTATGCTCAAAATCTCCATTGGAAACAAGAGCATAGGCCATAATTGTTGGGTCGTGCGAGACGTCACTGCCGCCTTTTACTTAGGCAGTGACATTCTCAATCGCTTCGCCATTAGTTTGGATCTAATAAACTTCAAAGCTTGGTCCCGATTATCGGATAATCCCATGGGCTTTGATGATCAAGAAAAAGCAGTTAGGTCAGCTCAATTGCTACCTTATGAAGTTGAAATTCAGCTTAAAGAGGAAGTCACCATCCCAGAAAGGACCCGACAATTCTCCCGGGAAGTGAAAGTTAAAAGAGGACAAAAATTGCAAAACCCTGATGCTTATATTCTGTAACGCTCACCTGATTCCCATACATGCGCCGGTCTTGACTGGGCGTATACCGTATCTTCAAAGGTGATGTGTAACACACAGCTGGCTCTTTGGGCTGGACCTCTGTGCACTGTATGTCTGACTCGAAGGGTAAGATGTCTGCAGATAGAAAATATGGGATTAAGGAACTGGGTTATTGAATGTCTCTCTCTTCTTCCCTTTCTCTTCTCCTGTAGAACCCCAAAGGTTAACGCTCGCACCTTAGGTAAGTGAACGCCGTGCTCTCCATCTGCCTCGGGGCAGGGTGCTGTAACCAGTTTCTTCACTGGATAAGGGGAGCAGGCCTCTTGACTTCAGAGGACTGCTGTCCGTCGTTTACTGCACGAACGGTGAGTTTCGAGTAATTCTAATGTCTTTAAAGTCTTTAGTAATGATGTTTCTTGTTTTGCAGGGTTCCGGCGATGGCGGATGACGGGCTGAAGTGAGTTGAAGATGGAGCCCGTGTGATGAATAGAAGCGCCTGGAAGCACGTAAGTAAGCGCTTGTTGCCTGCTTCACGATGCGCTCTAACTGTCTTTTTATTTTGCAGGTACAAGTTCGGAGCGGCTGCAGGGTGCCGGAATACCCACTGGGTTAGATGTGGAAAGGAGTAATGGCACGTGAGTATTAAAGTTCCCCAATGTCTTTAAACGCACCTTGTTTTGTCTTTCAGATGCGGGATGCAGCGCCGAAGGCCTCCGGAGCGTGCAAAGAGTTGGTAAGCTTTTGTCTTTCAGATGCCGGAATGCAGTGTGAAGACCCCCGGAGCGCACGAAGAGTAGGTAAGCCTTTGTCTTTCAGATGCCGGAATGCAGCGCGAGGCGTTGGTGACAGCCGATGGACCAGGTAAGTGAAGAGCTGTCACTGAAGACCGTAATGCTAACCTGTTCTTTCTTGTCTTTATAGGTGTTGCTGAAGACTGGATTCAGGATGGTAAGCCTTTTTCCTTAGGCCCAGGATCAGATGCAGAAGACACGATGAGCGTTCTGCTGCAGAGGATGCAGAATAACGCAAAGCAAGATTCATCCATCGGGTGTGGTTTAAATAGCCTCCTGTAGTGCTTAGGTGTCTCCTTCCACAGCCACGCATAGGTAAGAAAAGAGTTCCTGCTTTCCAGAAGAGTTCCAGTGTTCTGAATCTAGGGAGTGGCTCCTGCCCCACCCAACAGGAAAAGTAGTTCCAAACAGAAGAGGATCAGAGGCTCAACTGGCAGGCAAGTAAGCAGCATGGTCTGCTGCAGGTAAGTCCACCCAAGCATTATGAGCCCGGCGCTTCCAGCGCTGGGACTGGGCATATTTATGAGCCTGGTGCCACTGGCGCCAGGACTGGGTCCAAAAGGTCCCAATTGGGACTGGTTGGCACTCGGAACCTGGGTTATGGATCTGCTTCCAAGGGAGTTGGGAAAACCCTGACCTTTTGGAAGCAGAGATCATGACAGTACCCCCCCCTCAAGGCCCCTCCCAAACCGGGCTTCTCCGGGGGTTTTGGCTTGTCAGGAAATGTTCGGTGAAATCTTTTGATTAGGCGAGGAGCGTGGACATATTCAGCAGGTTCCCAGGATCTCTCTTGGGGCCGCAGCCTTTCCAGTCAATTAGGTAAAATAGTTTAGATTTGGAGATCTTGGAGTCCAGAATGCTTTTGACTTCAAACTCGAGTTCTCCATCAACTAGGATAGGTTTTGGAGATTTAGTTAGTCGGGTTTGAGGTTGCACGGGTTTTAATAGAGAGACGTGGAAGACCGGATGTATCTTCATGTGCGGGGGCAAGTCCAACTTGACCGCTACTGGGTTTACTATGGTAGTGATGGAATAGGGACCAAGGTATCTTGGGTTGAATGTGCGTGCCCCTTTTAGAGGTAGATATTTGGTGGATAACCAGACTTGATCCCCTACTTGATATTGAGGGGATTCCTTCCGATGTTGATCTGCTCCTTTCTTGTATTGTTCTTTAGCCCTTTGAAGGTGAGAAACAGCTTCCTTAAAGGCTTGGGTGATTGTAGAATGCAGGTAGTCTACTGCTGGTGTTTCAAGATCTTGGAGGGGATCCAACTCCGAGGTTCGAGGGTGACTGCCGTACAAAAGAAAAAACGGGGTTTTCCCAGTTCCCGAATGGACAGAGTTATTGTAGGCATATTCGGCTATCCAAAGGATGTCTTTCCAAGTTTTTTCAGTTTGTTGCAGCATGCAGCGTAAATACTGTTCCAGAGTTTGATTGGTCCTCTCGGTTTGTCCGTCGGTCTGAGGGTGGTGACTGGTCGATAGTCTCACATCAATTTGAGCCGACCGACAGCAACTTCGCCAAAAATGAGAAATAAATTGACTACTTCGATCCGAAATTAGAACCGAAGGAAAACCGTGCAGTCGGACGATGTTTTCGAGAAATTCTCGGGCCAGAGTTGCTGCTGTTGGCAAGCTTTTGAGCGGAATGAAATGCGCCATCTTGGAGAATAAGTCCACGATTACTAGAATCGTATTGTATCCGGAGCATGGAGGTAGATCGGTGATGAAGTCCATAGAAAGCGTATGCCAAGGGCGAGGTGGGATGTCAATAGGGCGTAAGAGGCCTGCTGGTCTTTCCTTTTGACTCTTGTTTTGGGCGCATACTCCACAGGACATTATAAAGTCTCTGATATCTTTTTTCCAAGACGGCCACCAGAAGTAGCGCTTGATCTTTTCTGAGGTCTTGGCCATACCGGGATGTCCTTCCATTAAAGAATCGTGATAACAAGAGATTACTTTTTTCTGTAAATCTGTGCTGGGTAGGTATAATCGTTCTTGGAAATACAATAAGTTGTCCTTTACTGCAAAGTCCTTTCCCTGCAGATGCCAATTCTGTATGTCTGCTGGAGTTACAAGTTGCCTGGCTTTATCCTTAACTTCCTCTATGGATTCTTTGGCGATTACACCCAGAATTCTTTGTTCGGGAATGATTGGTACAGGTTTAGGGTTGATCAAGTGTTCTTCCACTCCCATCCGAGAAAGGGCATCAGCTTTACCGTTCTTTGTACCAGGTCGATAGGTAATTATGAAGTCAAACTCGGCAAAGAATAATGCCCAACGGAGTTGTCTAGAGGATTGGGCTTTTGCGGTTTTCAAATATTGCAGGTTTCGGTGATCCGTAATCACAGTAACAGTGTGTCGGGCCCCCAGCAGATAATGCCGCCAAGCCTTAAAGGCAGACTTGATAGCCAGAAGTTCCTTGTCAGTAATCGTGTAATTGATTTCAGGAGGCGAGAATTTGCGGGACCAAAATGCCAGGGGATGCAACTGATTGGTTACCGGGTCCTTTTGTGATAGAACTGCCCCCATGGCAAGGCTTGAAGCATCAGTTTCCACGATGTAGGGGAGTTCGGGGCGAGGGTGTTTTAAGATTGGTGCAGAGATAAATTTAGTCTTCAAATCCTGGAAAGCTTGTTCCGCCTCGGTAGACCATTCAAAACGTTTGTTTTTCTTTAACAAGGCAGTGATGGGCTGGACTATTCGAGAGAATTCGGGGATAAACCTGCGGTAAAAGTTAGCGAAGCCTAACATGCTTTGCACACCTTTTACGGAGGATGGTGATGGCCATTTGAGAACTGCATCGACCTTCTTTGAATCCATACGCACTCCGCCAGGTGATAATATGAATCCCAAGAATTCAACTTCAGTCACGTTGAAAACACATTTTTCCAACTTAGCGAAAAGTTTGTGTTGACGCAATCTTTCGAGGACCATTTTCACATGTTTCCGATGTTCAGATTCCGATGAAGAATAAACGAGGATGTTGTCAATGTAAACAACAACACACACATCTATGAGCTCTCTGAGGACATCGTTCATAAAATATTGAAAGGCGGCCGGGGCATTGCAAAGTCCGAAGGGCATGACCTGATATTCAAATAGCCCATACTTGGTGCGGAAGGCCGTCTTCCATTCATCGCCCTCTTTTACTCGTACCAAGTGGTAAGCTCCTCTAAGATCCAGCTTTGTATATATGCATGCTTTTCTGACTTGGTCCAGGAGTTCAGGGATCAAAGGTAACGGATATCTATTCTTAATGGTGATCTGGTTCAGGGAGCGATAATCTATACAAGTTCTAAGGTCTCCTTCCTTTTTTGGAACGAAGAACAAAGCTGAAGAAGCAGGGGACTTGGAAGGACGAATAAACCCATTTGCCAGGTATTGATCCAGGTATTGTCGAAGGTGAAGGTTCTCAGGCTCAGTGAGGGCATAAATTCTACTACAAGGAGGAGTAGATCCAGGTATCAGGTCTATCTGGCAGTCATAAGACCTATGAGGAGGTAGAGAGTTAGCCTGATCCTTCCGGAAAACATCTTGGTATTCTAGGTATTCGGGAGGTAACTGGGGAGTCTCTGAAGAAATTGCTGCCAGTGCAACACCAGGTGGAGGGTGACAAGTAGAGACACATTCTGGAAACTGGACCGTTCTTGCTCGCCAATCGATCAGAGGATTGTGTTTCTCTAACCAAGGTATTCCTAGAATAATCTGAAACTGAGAGGCCTTGATCACATCGAACACGATCTTCTCATGGTGTCCATCTTGACTTACTAGCGTCACCTATTGAGTGGTATGCGTTACTGGCCCGGAGGCTATCTCCGTACCATCCACCGTAGTAATGACGTCCTTTACAGCCTTGGGACAAAGAGTTAGATTCATCCTCAAAACCATTTCATGATCCACATAATTGCCGATGGCACCGCTGTCGACGTAAGCTTCAATTGCATGTAATCGATTCGGATTATCAGGGCTAATGAGGACCATAGGTATCACGAAATGCGAGGTCACGGAACTGGTTTTCACGCTCGGCAAGAGGACCTCTATTCTTGTCGGGCGAGGTCGTTTCCCTGCTCAGAGTTTGTAACTTTGGTAACTGCAGCTCCTACTGCCTTCTTGGCAGGTTTCACCGGACAGTCTCGAAGAAAGTGCCCTGAGTTTCCGCAATAGAGGCATAATTGCAACTGTTTTCTTCTTTCCCGCTCCTTTTGTGTTAGAGGACCTTTCAGACACCCTATGTGCATGGGTTCCCCGGAGTCTACTCCTTTGGAAGGAGTTGCCGGTTTGGAAAATACTCGAGCATCAAACTTGGAACGATCGGCCTTCCTGTTCTGCAGTCTGTGATCTATTTGAACGACTAAGTCTATATAGTCCGAACAATCTTGTGGGGGATTCACTACTTGGGCTAACACATCTTTGAGCTCTCCACGTAGACCTCTATAAAACAGCGTAATCCTTTTGTCCTCAGGCCATTGAGTTTGCACTATCAGTCTGTTGAAAGACGCAATATAAGCCAAAAGGTCTTGATTACCTTGTCGCAACGAAAGAAGCTCATTGTCCAAGGCCTGCCCCTGTGAATGTCTTGCGAACAGTTTTTCCATACTGAGCTGAAAAGCTTGAAAATCATGGAGGACCGGATCATCTTGATTTACTAGAGGGATCGACCAGTCTGCCGCATTGCCACTAAGGTACGAAAGCACGAAAGCTACTTTAGCTTGATCAGTTGGAAAGGCTGCTGGCCGGCATAAGAAATGCAACCGGCACTGATTGATAAATACTGCAAACCTCTTTGGGTCACCAGAAAATCGTTTGGGCGGAGCCAGAGGTACATTCCCAGGTAGGTTGATCTGCACTGGATTCATAGAGGATGTAGAAGGAAGATTTCCCCCAGATGCGGGTAACGGGGTCTGTCCGGCTTGTGTAGCAATTGTCTAGCGAGATCATCTGTTCGCTCCTTGGAAATAATCAGTTCCCTTCTTAGAGCGTTCGTTTCCTGACGGGCTGCATGCACTTCTGCCCTTAGTTCCCCAAGTAACTGGGCTAGCTGGTCGGTATCCGAGGTTTCCATAGCGCCTGGACGGGAGTTTTGTGGTGGGCTTTGCGTTCTGTAACGCTCACCTGATTCCCGTAGAGGCGCCGGTCTTGACTGGGCGTATACCGTATCTTCAAAGGTGATGTGTAACACACAGCTGGCTCTTTGGGCTGGACCTCTGTGCACTGTATGTCTGACTCGAAGGGTAAGATGTCTGCAGATAGAAAATATGGGATTAAGGAACTGGGTTATTGAATGTCTCTCTCTTCTTCCCTTTCTCTTCTCCTGTAGAACCCCAAAGGTTAACGCTCGCACCTTAGGTAAGTGAACGCCGTGCTCTCCATCTGCCTCGGGGCAGGGTGCTGTAACCAGTTTCTTCACTGGATAAGGGGAGCAGGCCTCTTGACTTCAGAGGACTGCTGTCCGTCGTTTACTGCACGAACGGTAAGTTTCGAGTAATTCTAATGTCTTTAAAGTCTTTAGTAATGATGTTTCTTGTTTTGCAGGGTTCCGGCGATGGCGGATGACGGGCTGAAGTGAGTTGAAGATGGAGCCCGTGTGATGAATAGAAGCGCCTGGAAGCACGTAAGTAAGCGCTTGTTGCCTGCTTCACGATGCGCTCTAACTGTCTTTTTATTTTGCAGGTACAAGTTCGGAGCGGCTGCAGGGTGCCGGAATACCCACTGGGTTAGATGTGGAAAGGAGTAATGGCACGTGAGTATTAAAGTTCCCCAATGTCTTTAAACGCACCTTGTTTTGTCTTTCAGATGCGGGATGCAGCGCCGAAGGCCTCCGGAGCGTGCGAAGAGTTGGTAAGCTTTTGTCTTTCAGATGCCGGAATGCAGTGTGAAGACCTCCGGAGCGCACAAAGAGTAGGTAAGCCTTTGTCTTTCAGATGCCGGAATGCAGCGCGAGGCGTTGGTGACAGCCGATGGACCAGGTAAGTGAAGAGCTGTCACTGAAGACCGTAATGCTAACCTGTTCTTTCTTGTCTTTATAGGTGTTGCTGAAGACTGGATTCAGGATGGTAAGCCTTTTTCCTTAGGCCCAGGATCAGATGCAGAAGACACGATGAGCGTTCTGCTGCAGAGGATGCAGAATAACGCAAAGCAAGATTCATCCATCGGGTGTGGTTTAAATAGCCTCCTGTAGTGCTTAGGTGTCTCCTTCCACAGCCACGCCTAGGTAAGAAAAGAGTTCCTGCTTTCCAGAAGAGTTCCAGTGTTCTGAATCTAGGGAGTGGCTCCTGCCCCACCCAACAGGAAAAGTAGTTCCAAACAGAAGAGGATCAGAGGCTCAACTGGCAGGCAAGTAAGCAGCATGGTCTGCTGCAGGTAAGTCCACCCAAGCATTATGAGCCCGGCGCTTCCAGCGCTGGGACTGGGCATATTTATGAGCCTGGTGCCACTGGCGTCAGGACTGGGTCCAAAAGGTCCCAATTGGGACTGGTTGGCACTCGGAACCTGGGTTATGGATCTGCTTCCAAGGGAGTTGGGAAAACCCTGACCTTTTGGAAGCAGAGATCATGACATATTCATCTAAATGCTTCTCTCCAACAGCAAGGGTTAGGGGTAAACCCAACACCATTAGTCAACATAGAACAAGACACCATTCCAATAGAGGTGGATAACAGCGACTTACAGAGTATTACTCTAGCCGCAGGCACCATCATTGGAATGGTGGTTGATGACCGACATTTCTCCATTGATTTAGGAAATGAACTGTTAGGACAAATCCCCAAGGACTGTTTTGACAGTGACAGTGATGACAATACAACACCAGACAGGATTTTCACCCGGCATGGGGGGAACTTCCTGGTGTACACTTCTTGCCCTTATGGTAAGGAAGATGTGACTTGTGACTTCAGGAGGGATGAGGTGATTTTCCAGGTCCATGAGGGCTGCCTTTCCCACCTGAAGCCTCCAGTCCGAATCAGCACTCTGACCAGGGACTTTTCCACCCAGCTGGAGGAGGCCGCTGAGATAGCTAAACCAGAAGTCTTTCCAGGCTTCAGACAGATGGTGGAAGAGAGATTCAACCTAGCTGATGCCTGCGTGACTCTGGAACAGAAGCAAAAGTTGAAACAAGTTTTCTTGGATTTCCAAGATCTCTTTGCGGTAGACTCATATGACTGTGGTCGCACCGACTTCCACACAACAGCAATTCCCACGGACCCTGGCATGACTCCAGTGTTTGTGAAGCAATATCGCTTGCCTCTCACATCCATGGAGTCCCTTACGGAAATAATTAAGAAACTTGAGTCCCGGGGAATCATCCGTCCAGTCCACAGCACTTTCAATAATCCGGTGCTGGGAATATTGAAGCCAAACGCTCAGTGGAGACTCTGCGCCGACCTTAGGGAGCTCAACAAACAGGTCCATACTTCCCGATGGCCTCTGCCCTACATTGACCAAGGGCTGGCCCAGATCCAGGGGTCACAGGTATTCACTGCAATACACCTGACCAATGGATACTGGTCTGTGCCTGTCAGTAGGGAGAACCAATACAAACTGGCTTTTACCTTTGGGGGCCAGCAGTACACATGGACCCGGACTCCCTTCTGATACCTCAACTCCGGCAATTAATTCAACATTTTCCTACATAAGGCCATGCCCGACCTGGGTGCGAGGGGTAACCTGGCTTATGTAGATGATGTCCTCATGAAAAGTTGTTCTGTGGAAGAACACATAGCGGAGATCCGTTATGTTGTGACACAGTTGAGGGCCGCCGGAGCAAAACTTTCCTTTCAGAAAGCACAGTGGTGTAGAACCCGTGTTAATTTCTTGGGGCATGATATTACTCCTCAGGGTCTCTGTCCCCAAGAAAAGAAAGTGGAAGCACTTCAGAAACTGAAAGACCCCACAACTCTGCGGGAACTAAGGAGCCTCCTTGAACTGACTAATTACAGCAGAAAGTTCATTGAGGGCTACGCAGAGATCACCAGACCCCTGATTCATCTCTTAAAGGGGGAGGTCAAGTGGGTCCAGAACAATCCGAGGCAGTAAGACAACTCAAGAGAAGCCTCTCACAAGCGCCTTGCCTAGCTTACCCTGTCAGAAACAGGGAGTTCTTCCTGGTGACAGGGTTCTCTAATACGTGCTTGATGGCAGTATTATACCAAAAGCATGACAAGGCCAAGTAATCTCCTATGCAAGCAAAACTTTATCCTCTGTGGAGGAAAAATTCAACGATTGTGAGAAGGCACTCCTGGCAACGGTGTGGGCATTGAAGAATTACCGCCCGTTCATCCCGGGGGAACACATCATAGTGGAGACTCCACACCAGCCTCTGCAATATCTCCAAAGTGACAGAATCCGGGCCGGAAATGTGAGTAATTCCCGAATGACTTCCTGGATTCTGTCAATGCAAGGTTTTCCTGTGGAGGTCAGATATGGCCAAAACAAGAAGAGTCCCCTCGCGCAAGGCCTGGCTGACTGGCATGATTGTGCCAGAGAAAACTGTCTTGAGGAGGAAAGTCTAAAAATCAAGGACAACATGGAGGCATACCTTAATTCCCCACACAAAGTCTTTGAAGAAGACAAGTGTGAGGGAATGCCCACTGTCTATGTGGATGGATGCTCTTACCATGTTGACAACAACGGGGAGAAAGAACTGGTGGCCGGCGTAGGGAATGCATGGGTGAAGGAGTTTCCAGAACCCTGCGCTGGATACAAAATTGGTCCCCGAAGTAGTCAGGTGGCAGAGTTGATGGCTGTGCATCAGGCCATCCTCACTGCTGTCCAACATCAACTCCACGAACTGGTCATAATCACAGATTCGGATTATGTACGGAACGGGTTCGTGGAGCACCTGGTTAATTGGAAAACCAGAGGCATGTTATGTGCTAATAACAAACCCCTGAAACATGGGAAGTTAATCCAAAATATTGATGATCTGGTCACATCGAATGGAATGACCATCTACTGGAAAAAGATCAAGGGTCATTCCAAAGTAGAGGGAACAGACAAAACTTCCAAACATTCCAAACATTCCAAAGTAGAGGGAACTGACTTAGCTGATCAGCTGGCCAAAACCGGGGCCATCCAAGGGGATCTTATAGAAATAGAGTCCCTGTTGGGGGAAATCCAGGTCACTGCTATCACTAGGTCCCAGACAAATGTTCACAATGATCTTTCAACTGCACAATGGAGTAAGGAGACCCCTGATGCTGATTTGATTACAGCTCAGAAAGGGGGCCCAATAATTGGTAAGTTTTACCAACACATTGAGGACCCTGAGAACTTTCCCCTGACGGATACCGATTACATTGGGAAAGAGGACCTAAGAGTGTTGACGAAATGTCCAAAAAGGTTCCGAATCCAAGACGGTTTGTTGATAAGGAAATCCCAAGCTGGCCATAATCAGTGGATCCCTACCTCATTCCGAAGCCTGATGTTAAGTCACGCCCATGATGCGGCCACCGCCGGTCATAGGGGGTTTCACACAACACTGGAAATCTTAAGAGAGGTTGCATACTGGCCACACATGGGGCAGGACCTCGACCAATACTTGAAGTAGTGTCTTGTGTGTGCACAATTTCAGCCATCATCCCTCACACACTGTGCACCTCTCCAAAAGAGGGGGATGACACTGCCATGGTCAGATTTGCAAATCGACTTCATAGGCCTGTAATTCGCTCGTCTAGAGGAAACAAGTACTTGTTGACGGTTACATACTTGTTTACCAAGTGGGTGGAATTTCTCCCGGCCCCAAACTGCAAGGCAGAAACAGCAGCTGCCCTGATGATTAACCACATCTTTTCCCGTTTTGGTCTACCTCAAAGGATTGAGTCAGACAGAGGTAGCCATTTCACCAGCGAGGTAATGACAAAGATGTGGGAGATACTGGGGGTTAAAAGGAAGCTACACATTGCTTACCGGCCAGCTTCTTCTGGAGCAGTGGAGAGATACAACCGAACCATTGTGAGCATCTTAAAAAAGTTTGTGGCAGATTCTGGGCCAAGTTGGGATATCCGATTACCTCTAGTCCTAATGGCCATCAGATCTACCCCTTCATCTGCAACTAAAATGTCACCATTTGAGTTGATGACCGGACGCAAGATGGTGCTTCCCCAGCATTTGCTCAACAGGACTCAAGAGCAGACACTGATAAATGCCTCCACAACTCATGAGTATGTGGAGATTTTATGGAAACACATCCATCATGCTTTTGCCTATGCTCAGCGGAATCTAGAAAGATCAGCTGATAGCATGAAAGCCCACTACGACCTGAAGACCACCAGGAAGGAATATACTGTGGGAGACCGGGTCTATCTATACAATTTCCAAAGGAACCAGTCCAAACAGCGAAAATGTTTGCCTACATGGAAGGGACCATTTGAAATTATAGACAAAATCTCCCCTGTAGCATATAAGATCCGCATCCCCAAAGGTAGTCTGGTGGAAGGGGAAGACAAGTGGGTCCATATTAATCAGCTAAAGTGTTGCCATCCCAGGCACACTCTGCAACAACTGGAGGAATCCTCTGGAATCCCAGAGGGGGCCGCTCCAGATTAATTCAGTTCCCATCCTAAAATATCCCACATATCGTCTCTAAAATATTATGATTTGAAAAAAAAATGTTTCATGTTATATCTTGTTTTAAAATAAGACTGCAAAATGTATCCTTATCTATAAAATGTATATGCCGCCCCACTATATCAATAGTGGTGGAAAAATGTCTATGAATAGGTATTGCCGCTTTTGCTTTATCATCCTAGGAAAGAAAACCCGGAGACTGACCATGGAAGGCGACCTTGGGACCGGGAGCGAAGATCCAAGGGGCCCGGGGTACTGCCCAATCCTCCCATCAGGACCAGCAAGGAGAACTGATTGATCGACTGGAGGGAGGAAAAGATGCTGAACAGTGCCATCTATGGAATTGGAAGAAGATGAGGCGAACATCCCAGATCTTGCGAGTTCCATCAGTGAAAGATCAGAATGGCCATCGCAAGAGGGGGGGGCTTGTGGGATGTTTTTACCCATGCATCCAAGCCCTACCATAAAACTGTGCATTACTGGCATTGAAAACATCATGATGGCCAGAACTCCCCAGAGAGTGCACAGGGAAAACATGAAGAATAGGCTGCCACCCATTTTTGCCTATATTGTGAGCACAGGAGGGCACTGCATAAAACCACCATTGGGCTACACACACAGTAACCTGAAACCATTGGGAATGGCAATGCTGATTGCCAAAAGCAACCCGGAACTATGGGGAATTCATTTTCATAATGTCAAAAATGGATGCAATACTGGTGCTCACCACTATCAGAAAGCCAGCGTTTTAAAACCACCAGACTTTTGTGTAAAACTGAGCAAATGAACTCAAACCAGGCCAAGGAAAGACTTGCTAAGAGGTGGATACAATGTAAAACTATATTCTGAAATGACTTGAAGGAAGTAATTATTTAATGTATATATAAAAAATAGCTGGGGATGTCAGCAGCTTAAGTGAATTTGGGTTTAAAGCCACTAAAATCGAAATGTTTACAATAAATGAGTGACCTACTTGTCAGTGTCACATAGGTTGCAATTGTTTAAATGTCATAGTTTTGAACTTAGAATCAGCATTCTAGCTGCATGTGCAAAAATTGTAAGTTGGATCTGAATGCAGAAAACTGGGAACTAAAGTGACATTTAGCTGAATTCTGCCTGACAACTATCCCTGACAGGAGTTGAACTGGCTCAACAACTCTTCCCAGGCCTGGCTGCATTCTGCTGCCCCTGCCAAAAGGAGATGACACCTCTCTGATTCGATTAGGGGAGGAGCACCTGGGGACTACAGGAAACTAAACAAAGCACTGTCCCTGGCTCAGGCAAATGTTATTTTGGGGGGGTCGTAAAATGGCTCCCTATTGGGAGAAACTGGGAGGGGCAGTGCCTGTGAGAGCAAGCTGAGCTTGGGGGAAGTGGATAAACCAGAAATTCCACCATGTGCTTTGGAAAACCACACCCCTTTGGGGCCAGAGCATGATTTTAAAAAGATGGATAATTCATAGTGCTGACTTGTCAAAATTATATAAATAACATCATCATTCTTGTGATTTTTCTGTGCACATTTTAAGAGGTGTTAGGACCCTGTGGTATGTTCTTGGGGATAGTAGTGGAAAAAAAGGTTGTTACTCCAAATGTATGCATGTTAAAAATCTGACACTTTATCATCTGAAACCCATATCCCTGGTGCACATTTGTGTAAAATCTGGAAAGGTTTAGAGGTCGTTATCTGGATGAAAAGGGGAGAATTCTGTCATCAGTGGACACGACATCGTACAAAGACAGGGATCGGATGGTTTGGTGCTACAGAAAATATGTTAACTGGACCTATAATATTAGAAAAATGGTACATAGATAAATATGTATTTGGGTCAGAAATAGATTTGTGTGTAATTTGACAAGTGGCGGTTCCTCTGACCATAAAACCTACAGCATCACTCTAACACTCCATTTCTTTCCCCCAATCAAGGGAGAGAGGAAAGCTTGGCCAATGATACGTGAGAGGGGCAGGCTTAGCTAGGCCCAGGCACACACCCATTTTCAAAACACATAAAAGGAACATTAAAACCCAGGTAGAGACATTCACTTTCCACTTTCTTTCCACTTCAGACTTCACATCCAGAGATCCAGACTTCAAATCCATCAATCTCCAGAGACCAGAAATTAACTCCAGAATTTGTAGCAGAGAGGCCTGACTCCACAAGCTGAATCCTCTTCAGCAGGCCTCAAAACCAACCAAACTATTCAACAGCCGGGCGAGCTGTTTGAATTCTTTGCCAAGAACTTTTGCAAGAACCTGTAGCAGTATCCAGAAAGCAGTGCTGTATCCGGAACCGCTAGCAGAACCGATAACAGAACCAGAGACCCAGAGACCAGATCGCTGTGAAGAACTGCTAGCAGAAGTCCAGCCAATCCTGACCCGATCGGTGACGAAGTCGCATTCCTGTCCAAAATCTAGTGTGAGTACCCAGCTAGCACTGTGCCAAAACCAATCTCTTAGTTTAAAATAATCTAATCCAAACTATTTTAGCCTATTAGAACTGCCTCCTAGAATCGTGTCATTCTGTCATCTTTAAAACTGAAAACTGTCATCTGTCATTCTGAGCTTTAAAATTTCAAATCTGAAAAGCTACCTTTACTAAATCGGTCGTATCTCCGGAACCGTTTGTGCTAGAAGCAAGTTTTAACTGTCATCTTAAAGCTAGGATTCTAAGCTTTCCGACTTCCTATATAGTGCCTCTGTAATTGTGCTCGACGCACGCAACTAAATTTGCAGTGATTTTACATTTTGCTTAATTTCAGCCACGTGTAAAAATATTTGTCTTTCCTTCCATCCCTGAAATTTGTTTTCAACCTAATAACCATCCCTGAATCATTGATAGGGCTGGCCTGAACTGATTCAAGGTATCTATCACCTACCCTGAACCTCCTATAGGGAATTAAAAGCATTTTCACATATTTTTCACTTCTTTGCATACCACATCAAAGTATATTGCCTGTGTTTCAAACTCCTACCTGTTTTCGTCTAAGCTTGCTAGGGGGGAACTGAATATATTTGATTGCATTCCTGAGAATTGTGTGCTTCCCTTCCATCTCTTTACCTCGCATAAAGGGGGGTGGAGGGGTCAATTGTCAAAGAAAAGTGATTACATTGGTTTGGTTGAAATCATATCAAGTTTATTTTCTGTACTGCATTTCATTCATCATTGCATTGACTTTGAAGCCATAAAAGCATTCTCAGCTACTTTATCCTCTCTATATCAACTCCTAAGCCATTAAAAAGAGTGTACCACTGTAACATTATCCATTGTTGATCACTATCATCTTCACAAGTGTGCTATCAAACATTAATGTATTATAAAAGTGTGATATATCTATATATTGTTTAATTTTCAAATAAACCTTTTAATTTGCAAAACAAACCTACTTCTTGGCTCAGTGGGGTCAGGGGGCTTCTAAGAGAGGGGTGTTATATAAGGGTCGTCATCCAGAGTAAACGAACTGGACATAAAAATATATCAATAAGGGTTTCCCTCAGCATCGCAGACTAGGCATTGATTTAGCTGTAGTTTTGAATTGAATCCGCTTACAGTGTGGAGTACATTTCTCACCCTGTATGGGCTGGCAGTCTCATTTTCAACGGCTGCGGTACTGGTGGCTTTTTTTGCATTAAAAATGGCCGCCAGATGACTGCAGCTGTTCTGTCTCTGTTACTACAACAGAGATGGCAGCAGACGGATGATCTGTGGCAGCTCGGCATCAATTTCTACAGTAGCCATGAAGGGTTATGGGAACATGATGGTGCAGGGAAAATGGCAAAGAATGGGCAAGCGGGGGTGCAGGTGGGCGGCAGACGATGCGCAGTGGCTGGATGCAGAAGGTGAGTGTCAAAGTAATCTACTTGTCCTCCCGGCATGTACCAGTGGGTGATACCTGTGATCAGAGCGTCCCTGTTGGGCAAGCTGTAACCGCCAGATTAGGATACCCATTGTGTGGGTGAAATCCCCCAAATGCATTAATTTACACAAGATCACAGAATACATATTGTTTGCCCATGATCACAATATTGCTCTTCAGTGCCATGCTATTAAGTGACTGCAAATGAGATGAGCATTTCGGGTAAACATCTGGGAATTGGGACTGTTAAAGTACTGAAAAAGAGCTAATGTTTCAGTTAAAGTCTGGAGGGGATGCAGAAGACCTAAAAGCATGTGGCGAGATTCTGCACGGTCTACAGAGATGTTTACAGGGAAAACATGTGTCTGGATGTGGACCTTAGATATATGGACTGACCAATGTAAGGAAATAATTGGTGAAGCGAGTCACTGATCAAATGGGCAGTTTTGAGAAAAACGTATAGAAAAAGTCTCGGGAGGATAGCTCAGGGGCAACGTGTTCACCTTCCAAGCAAGATGACACAGAGCAACACAGGTTCGATCCCTAGGTCGCGCTTAGAAACCTCTAGGTATTAAGCGTGTTATAAATAACCTATCATATCATAAAAGGGGGCAGGGCAGATAGTCACCAGTTTGCAATTTGGTTCTTCATAATGCATAATAATGCAGCTTGCTAAATTGCTAAATATTAGCACAGAGGAAGTGCCATCAATGAGGCTCCAGGACAATCAGGGAGCTGGTAAGGCAGGACTTGTCTAATGCTATTAACCTCTTTGCAAGCCGGTAAGCAGCGGGACGCTGCCATCTTGTCTCCACACAGCCCATCTACTTTTTCCCTCCCTGCTACAATTCTCTGCATCCAATTAACCCCTTCTACTAGCACCTGTGACTGTGTCCAGTCTCTTCTATCCTTTTGCAATGCTCGGGGGAATTGCGGTGGAAAGGGAGCAGGAACTAGGCCACCACCCAAGAAAATACCAGCCGCTGCTACTGAATTACTGTCCGGAGGGTGACTTGTGGATGTGGTGGGGCAGTACTCTGTGTCTCCAGACAGTCCTCGGCTGGTCCATGCAGCTCAAAGAGTCCTTGTGCTTTGAGGCATGCTCACCCAGTACTCCCTCGTCACCAACATTTCCTTCTAAATGTGCTATCTCAGAATATGCTTGGTTGTGAGGCCACACACAGCACACCAATGCGCATGATGGCACGGGACATGTGTCACACACAGGAATTAGGAAGGCGGCAGCCCCGGGCCAGCCCCGCTCCCCACCACAGGCTTGCAAAAATAAACAAGTATAGGAGCTCAGGCACCTCTCCAGATCCCACACCTCCACCATCTGTTGTTCTGACTGTGAGAGTGCGGCCCGAGTGCCGGCGGGCTACCTCCTGGGCCTGCAGGCAGCCGCTGTTGTTTTGTGGCTGGCGGCGCCACACCAGCAGATGGGACACTGCCTCATGTTTTTGTGTGCTGCATTCATCAAACACTTAGTGTTAACTGTCTATGATAAATGTGCCTGTGCACATGAATGCATCCATCTGGCCTGGCTAGCAACGTCATTTCACTTTTTTAAGTCAAGCTATGGATGTTGCCAGCGCTTGTAAAACCGCTTTCTAAAACTGCCCTACAAGGGTGGCCTACAAAACCGGACCAAGGTCAATTCCAACTCCAATGTCATTCGGCCGGTGGGCCAGTCTGCCCTGACCATAAGAGAGTAACGTTGAGGTTTACTATTCGCAAAGGAGCATGAACGGATGGACAAGAGTAGGCACGGAGGGATAATACCTACAAATCTGCCACAGCTCAGCTGGGACATCAGACAGTAAAAACCTTGTATTGCGGGGCGTGGCTAGGCAGAGCGCCATGTGGACGTGTCTGCTGTAAACTCCGGGAAGGGCGCCTGATTTAAGAATATTAAATGCCCTGATTTTCATTATTTTCATACGAAACGCGAGCAGAGAAGCCCTGGAGTCGGAAGAGCCATGCAGGGACCAGTTTAAGTCAGTTCAAGTGGACACTTTTGGCATCTGAAGCCCTGCATGGTGCGAGATTGCAGGTTCACAAAATGGTGGGCGGACCGACGGATCTGTCTCGCCACCGCGCCTGTGGTCTGCAGAGCTGAAGTGTGATAGAGATCTGATGTTCAGAGGGCGAAGACGAGGTGACGGACTGGCTCTCCCTTGCTCGGTGCATATGTGGAATAGGAGCACACCTCTGAGCCGGTGACCAGGCCAGCCAGGTGAGGAGCGGAGGAGGAGGTAGGGATTGGGGTGGGCGGGCCCGCACTCCATAGCTCCCGGACTCGGTTTGCCTCGGTGGGGCCCCACCCGCCTCCTCCTCTGGGTATGTTTCGCTCTGGACGGACTGCTTGGTGGGCGTGGTGCGTGGGAGTTGTGCCTGCCCTGCTGCCCGGAATAGAGCAGCCCACAAGCCCATTGCTTTGACAGCAGCCTGTGTGCCTGGGCAGCCGGGCGAGCGCGTAGGAGCCTGAGCGCAGCGCCAAGCCTGCTGCCCAGGTTTGGGAGGCTTGCGGGTCTGCTCTGTTAACGGAGGCCCAAGTGTTTGGCTGGGAGGTGCACTCCTCGCTAGAAGTTCTGCTGCAGGGGCTGGGGAGGAGAGGTGCACCTGGTCTTGTGTATTGAGCTGGGGGTGGCTGTTTCTCCCATTTTTGCTGGCCCCTATTTTGCTGCACTGATCAACATCTTGTGGACTTAGCTTCTTGTTGGACACCCCCAGGCTGTGGGAGCTCTGGGCCCAGATCCCAGCACCCTGCATCGGCTCCTTTCGGCAATGCCCAAATCAGGACACAAACATAAGGGGGGGTGAGATCACAGCTTTCCTGACGTCTTCTGTGCCAGCGCCTCAGAAGATGCAGTCCGTTACAGCGGAGGTACATGCCTCGCAGGGGCCTGAAGCAAATTTCGACCCCTCTTTATTCAGGCTATATTTTGAAGGAATGTTAAAAACCCTCAAGCAGGACAATACGCGGGAGATAAAGCTTGAAATTCAGTCTTCAAAAGACTCTTTGGCACACTCCATTGCTGAGGTAAATTACAATTTGACAGGCCTGGAGGCCAGAGTCAACGACCTTGAGAACTGAATGTGTTAGCACGGGAATGATGAGATTGCCAAGAGAGACAGGAATGTAGAGGACCGACTTGAGGAGATGTCGGCTAAACAAGCAGACTTACAAAATCGCTCAAGCAGGAATAATATTAGAATACGGGGAGTGTCAAGACAGGTCCGGGATCAGGAGCTTCCTGAATATGTGCACGCCCTCTTTAAATCCTTATTGAATCTTGGAGATTCAGAGAAGCTGATCCTAGATAGGACCCACCGGGTGTATTCCTCTGTCCAGCAGAAGCGGAACCTCCTTCCTGATGTCCTCTCCAGGGTTCATTTCTTTCAACAAAAGGAGGAAATAATGGCAGCAGCTAGAAGGTCAGATCCAGTGGAATTCTGGGGCTCTTCAATATCTTTATTCGAGGATCTGTCACCATATACCCAGGCAAATCACAGGCGCCCCCAGAAGGTCACAACCTGGTTGCAGGTGAAGAAGGTTCGATATTGATGGGGTTACCCATGCAAACTACTCTTTGAGTATCATAACCGATCGTAGGCTATTGGGTCAGAAGACGCAAACGAGTTGATGCAGGAATCTGACAGCGACTCGGCTGAGATGGGAACTATCATCTTGAGTGTGTCGGCTCTAAGTCCCACGCTGAAACATAGGAAGAGAAAGCCCAAGGGCTGGGTTACTGCTAAAGTGTGCAAAGAATCTGAAGGTCTTGAGGTGCAGAGCCCTGACCCTTCCTGACTGGGTGGAGATCGCCGGACTTTAGTGCTTGCAAGTTCGCCTGGAAGCAGGAAAGGGTCCTGTATTGTGAACTGTGGTAGACTTCTGCCCTGATGAAGTTCTGTTTTCGGCCAGATCCTGCAATGAGGCGCCAAGCTGGCGGTGGAATCAAATTAGTGCAAAGAATTGACTATCTCATGTTTTGTTCAGGTTTCCGCTGATAATTAATTAATGTTTCTATTTTTGCAGTAATGAATTGGTTGTTATACGGGCTTGTTATTCATAGGGAGTTTCTTTGCTTAGTAAATGAGTTCTATAACTTCTGTACTCTCCCCTTTTATGCAACGCAGATTGGAAGATGAAGGGGCAAATATGAAATGTGTGGCTTTTTTTCGGGCGCCCAACTCATGGAATACGCCCGCTTTGTTACCCTGAAAGGGTGGTTGATTAAGTATGATTGCTGTAAAAGCCTTGCAAGCGATTTTTACACCTTTTAATTTTTTTTCTTTTCTTTTACTATTCTCTATGTTTTCTTAAGGAGTCTGGGTTGCAAACATTATTGCAAGATATACTGTTGGTTGCTCTGTCCTTGGCTTTTGTATTTCTTTTTGGAGTACAGAGTCGATGGTCTGATGGAGTTGGAGTTCATTATTGAAGTGAACTGGCCTCAGCGAGTCTGCTCTCCTTGGTGCAATGAACGAGGGTGTACGCTGAGCGGATGGATGAAGGGGACTGGGGGTGTCTCTTGAACTTGGTTTGTCTGGGTGACCGCCTGGTTGACTGAGTCTGCACAGGGATCGGTTTGTTATTGGAATGGCTAATTCAAATCTTAAATGCCTCTCCTTGAATGCGCAAGGTCTAAACTCCCCCCTAAAGTGCAAGGCCTTAATGCATCGAATGGCCACCCTCGACTCTTCGCTCTTGTTTCTCCAAGAAAGTCATTTCCTACCATCGGATGAATTTAGGCTTAACAATAAATTATTCCCCACAAGATTTTGTGCCTCTTCGGGGGCGAAGAGATGCAAGGTGGCCATTTTGATTTGGAAGGGGACTCCCTTGAGGGTTCACAAGACTATGAGAGATGCGTGGGGCAGATACATTTTGGTAGTGGCTAAGCTATAAGGGCAGAGGGTGACGCCGGTCTCACTTTATGTGCCCAATTCCCAGCAGGACATGTTCTTTGTTACCCAATCTAAGCTACTGTTTGAACATGCTGAAGGTGAACTCGTTATAGGGGGGGACTTTAATGCTGTTATCAACCCCCTAATGGACAAGTCCGTCCCCCCAACTAGTGTAGATAAAAGGAACTTCTTGGCGCTCACAACGCTTCTTCGGGAACACTCCCTCATAGAGGCTTGGCAATTCCTCCACCAAGAAGAACAAGATTACACAAACTATTCTGCAGTGTATAGGGGTGTGTCCAGGTTAGATATGTTCCTCATCTCCGATAAACTTATCCCTCAAATAACTGATATAGAGATACTTCCTAAGGCCTTATCGGATCATGCCCCGGTATTGTTAATGATGGCTCCCTTTAGTGATGTTCCTATCCTACACACCTGGAGATTGAACAAGCTTCTACTGGAGGGCCCCCAGTTCCGCTCTTGTATCTCTGATGTCATATCCCAGTACTTCACTGAGAATGACACGGAAGAACTAGCCTATACCACAGTATGGGATGCCGCGAAAGCGGTGATTCAGGGTCATATCACAACCCAATCGATAGAGAGGGGGATACGCTAGGAAACAAACACAAATTCAGCTTGAGATAGAACTTCGAAGGAGGGAGGATTTGCATAGACATAGACCTTCTCAACGGTCGAGGCGGGATGTGCGGGTGGCCCAGAGAGCTCTTGAGGCCCATCACATGAGTCATGCTGCGTATGGCATGATGCGCACCAAGCAATACTATTATTCTAAAGGAAAGAAAGCTAATCTGCTCTTGGCAGCTAAGTTGAAAAAACAGGTTAGCCGTAACTTGATAGAAGTCTTGCAGGATACAGAGGGGAGACAAGTCACCTCGGAGTTGGATAAGCTCCACATAGTTGAGAACTTTTTTAAAGAACACTCAGTGCCCCATCATTCTAATTTGCACATGGCCGGTAAATTTATACATGATGCGCATCTCCCGCAAGTGTCCCGGGAGGTTCGGGAGCTATTAGAGCGACCGATCACATTGAGGTAAACGGAGGATGCCATTAGCTCCCTCCCTTTGGGTAAAGCCCCAGGGCCTGACGGGCTCACAAATGCATTTTACAAGACTTTTAGAACTGTGTTCTCCTCTCACTTAACAAAGCTGATCTTGAAGCCAGGAAAGAACCCCTTGGACTGTGCGTCCTATCGACCTATTGCACTGCTGAACTCAGATGCGAAGGTGCTGAGTAAAACAATAGCTGGCCAGTTGGGAGAATTTCTTCCGGCACTGATAGAGAAAGATCAAACTCGTTTCATATGCAATCGTTTGACATATCGCAACATCCGGCGGGTGATAAATCTGATTGCATTAGCCCCCATGATCCCAGGCAGATTGTCCCTATTATCTTTAGACGCCCATAGGGCATTTGATAGTATGTCTTGGGAATATCTGCAGTTGGTGTTGGAGGGATATGGCTTTGGGCCTATCTTTTCAAAACTGGTCCTTTCAAATTTCCAGATCCCTTCGACAAAAGTTAAAGTGAACACGAATTGGACCTCACTAATTCCATTAGGTAGAGGCACCAGACAATGTTGCCCCTTATCTCTCCTAGTTTTTGCCCTGGAGCTAGAGCCTCTAGCCCAGCAAATTAGACTGAACACAGATTCTAGGGTTTGAATTTGTGGATCAGTGTCACAAAGTGGCTTTACACAAGGACAATTTGCTGTGTTCCTTGAATAATGCCTCTAGGTCAATTCAGCGTCTTATGAAGCTACTGTCTCAGTTTGTTAAGGTTTCTGGATTCGAGGTGAACCCTGCTAAATCGGTGGGAAATCGCTCTAACTGAATTGCCTGCTGGCTTGGCAGATATACAAGCGGCTTTCCCCATCCCCTGGTCATCCACGAATATCCCTTACCTAGGAATAAAACTGACCCCGACCGTCATAGGCTTATTTAAGGCTAACATAGCCGCTTTACGGAGGGAAACCAAGTAATGGATCCAGCGTTAGGACTACAAAGAAATATCATGGCTGGGCAGGGTTAGCGCGGTCAAGATGACTCTGATTTCGAAGCTATTATATGTTTTTCACTCTTTGCCTGTTCTTATTCTTGAAGGTGATCTCATTACTTTGCAAAAGGAAATAGGGCAATTTATTTGGAAGGAGAAGAAACCCAGTATCGCCTGCAAGCTCCTTACGAGAAGTATGATGTTAGGTGGCATTGGGCTCCCCTCGGTTTCACGTTATTATAGAGCAGCTCAGGTTGCTACAATGCTAGCTTGGACGAATTCATCGGAGCCCCCTAAGTGGCAGGAGATTGAGCAAGCAGTGGCCCCCTTTCCACTGGAGTATCTCCCCTTCCTCCCTAAAGAGGCTCGGAGATATCGAGATGGGGAATTGCCCACAACAATGGCAACGCTCCGGAGCTGGGGTAAGGCATGCGCGCAGGGAGGGATCACATCCGGCTTGGGCCCACTGTCTCCCATTTCTCAGAACCCAGCGTTCACTCCAGGTCTGAGTCCCGGCTCATTCCGATGCTGGAACTTAGAGTCACCCTTAAGATTGAGGGATTTATATGTAGATCAAGAACCACTGACATTTCAAGAGTGCAAGGAGAAGTTTGGAGTGTCGGAATCTGAGCGTTTTAGATACACGCAGCTCCGGCACTGGTTGACTAACAGGGTAACCCGCCTAGCTGCCTCTAGAACCCCACTAGGCATAGAGCCTAGAATCCTTGAGGGTCAACGGTCTCACAGGCTATCCACATGTTATAAACTCCTTGAAAATGCCCCAGAACGTGAGAAACTTCCCTACATGTTGGCCTGGGAGAGGGAACTGGGTTTAGATATCCCGGAGGAGTCATGGTGCAGAGCCCAGAAGAGCTCTAGGTGTACGGTGGTGAAAGAAAATGCATGCTACATGCAATGAATCCTGACTATCCAGATACATGACTGTGGTGGGCGTGGGGATTTAGCGCATATGTGGTGGCATTGTTCGGTCCTACAAACTTTCTGGTTAGAAATACATTCCTAAATTAAGGAAATTACATGCTCCCTACTTCCAATGTACCCACGGATCCTAATTATAGGGGACGTGCCAGAAGATGGGTCCTTTCCGATGACATGCTCCAGAGCAGCCCTAATCGCCCAGTTGCTTATAGCAGCACGAATTACAAGGGCTCGCTTCTGGAAATCTGTTGAGGGTCCATACATAACATATTAGTGGGTGAAAGTATGGGAATTGTTAAGCCTTGAAAAACTTACGGCCATGCTGGAGGGAGCTACCGAAATTCACGCGGACTTGGAGCCCATTCTTGAACTTCGTTTCAGACAAACAGCATATACTCTTTCAACCAACATTAATGAAACATTTTATGAATCCTTGACGTATATATCACATGGATTTCTATTGAACAGACTCTGCTGACTTCGGTTTCTTTTTTTTTTCTCTCTTTCTCCTCCTCTTCTTCTATCTCTCTTACGTTTTCACAACTTATCTCTTTCCTTTTCTAGAGGTTTTTGCTTCGATTGATTTCCTCCCCCAATCAAGTATTGATGGATGAATTTGCACGCGGTCTTGTTATGTCTAACAAACTCACATGTCAAAAATTACTGTATTATGGATGGGGAATGAACCTTGATGCAATGAAATGAACTGGCGGTATAATGAATTGTTAAGAATTTTACTATCACTCTTTGTATTAAATGTTTTGTAAAATTCAATAAAAATAATTATATAAAAAAACAATAACCTTGTATTACCCCATTCGCTTAGTGTTACAGCACCGGCAGCACTGCATTAAGCGCAGCGCAGTGGTTTGTATCAGGTACAATAAGCAGGGATCGGAATGAATTACACTGCCTAAATACAACACACCAGGACAACCTCGCTCACACTGCACTAACTATAGCACACTGTCGTGTGGCCTTCAGAGGGACTTTTGGACTACTGCAGAGCCTGGGCAAGGCTTAAGCTGCTCCAGGAAACTATCCGCTGGCTGATCTCACCTGTGATGGCTGCCTTCAACTACAGCAAGGATATCTTGTTGTTCGCAAGTCTCAGGACCAACATGACAGAGCACTGTTGCAGGTATTTGAGATCTTACATGCGGCAGGTCTCACCCTTAACAGGGCCTAATGTGACATCAACAAGCCCAGGTTGAAATATTTTTTGGACACATCTTCTCAGATCGGGAGATGACAGCTGACCTGGACAAGATAAGTGAGATAGTGAACTTAGCCCCACCAACATACATCTCTGAGCTCAGGTCATTCCTGGGCATGGTGGGGCACTGTGCCCGGGAACCTCCCCAACTATGTCATGCTTACAGACCCGCTCATAAAGATGCTCAAGAAGGATGCGCTGTTTTAATGGAACGTTGAATGCAGAGAAGCATTCCAGACCATCAAAGATTAACTTGTCACCAGCTGCAGACTTGCACACTTCGATGTCAAGTGGGAAACAGTATTAACAGTTGATACCAGCCTTGTGGGGCTGAGAGCAATCTTGGCCCAGAGTGAATCTGTGGAACGGCCCAAACAATACATAGTTACCTACGCCAGCAGAGTCCTATCTGCCCCGAGAGGGCATGCTCACAGGCCGAGAGACAAAGCATTGTGGCAGGATGGACTTGTGGAAAATGTAATATTTTTGTCATTGACCGCCGCTTCACCCTCGTCACAGACCACCAAGCGCTTCCATCCCTATTCGGGAACCCAAATACCAGGATGCCCCCATGCATAGAGAGGAGGGGATCAGGCCCCATGAGTACGACTTCCACATTATTCACAAACCGGAGGAGGCAAATCCAGCAGATTACCTATCCAGACCCCCGAAAGGACAAGAGAAATACACTTTATTGAATAGCTGTTGGATAACACATTGCGCCCAATGCTCACGCTGGCAACATTCACTGACAAGAGCAGACAAAACACAACCATTAAGGGCGGCAGTCCAGCTCACCAACACACAAATGGAGGAACTACAGACAAGAGCTGCGAAAGAGATACAAAGGATGGCCAAGGTAGAAGGGGAGCTAACCACAACTGAGCAGGGGTTCGCTTGAGAGGGAATTGCCTGGTAGTACCCAAAGCCCTGAAATACTGTCGTCAACTTGACACAAGAGAGCCATCGGGCACTGGTAAACACAAAAAAGATACTGTGCAATACAGTGTGGTTCCCCTACATGGATGCAGTGGTGGCTGACATTCTAACGCACTACCAATCCTGTCAGATGATGGCGGCAACCACAGCCTCATGCCCCCTACAGATTGTGGCACTTCCCAAGGGTCCATGGCAACGATGGCAACGAGTGGCAATAGACATCTATGGGCCCCTGGAAGAAGAGGGACACCACCTAGTGGCCAAGGATGAATATTATCGGTTCCTGGTGGTGAAGCTAGTGCAGTCCACAGCATTCCACAGTGTGGTGGGGGTTCTAGACTAACTGTTTAGCGAGTGAGGCATGCCAAACATAGTGACAACATACAACAGACCCCCATCCAAGGCTATGACTTCAGGAAGTTTGCAGCATATCTGGGCTTCCAGCACCAAAGAATCACATTGCTCTGGCCCCAACCGAATGGGGCGGTAGAAAGATCCATGTCCACCATTAAGCAAACCCAGCAGAAAGCCCTCGTTGATCAAGTACCAATTCCCCAATAGCTGTGCCAGATGCTGAGAAGCTACTGGAGTACATCCCACGAGGCCACAGGGAAGACTCCAATAGAGATAATGATTCAATATAAATCCTGGACCCACCTGTTGCAATTTGAAGATTACACAGAGGAACAGAACGCAGAGATCCGTGAACAAGATGCAGAGTGGAAAAGGAATGCGAAGATATGGGCTGACCAACAAAGAGGAGCGAGGGAGCCACCCATTAGAGAACAAGTTCTGGTCTGTCAGAGACAGCACAGGATGACAGACACTCAGTACGACCCCGACCCCTTTCAAGTGACAGAAATCAAAAGGTCAACGGTCACTGCAGCAAGTGACGGGGGTTACATAACCCAAAATGCCTCCTTCTTCCACAGAATGCACATGTTCAACACTGAAGAGGAGATGAAGAACAGACAAAGACAATAGAGAGGCGAGACCAGTGGAAACGTCAGTGGAGAACCTGGCAGGGCAGAGACTAATGAAGGGGGGGTCAGGAGAGACTCACAAAAGCCCAGGTGACCCCACCAGGTCATTTGGAAACCCTCAGGGCTCATTGAACAGATGTGAGCCTGAGATGCTTCATGATAAATAGGGGGAGATGTTGTAGACGAAACAGGTCGAGGCTCCTTTAGAGGAGAGTACAATTAGCAAGGGAGTGCATGCGGTAGCAGGGTGGAACGGGAGGTAAGAGGAAGAGGAAGTTAGGTTTTGATGAAGGAGAATAAAGGAGAACAAGCATATACAAGGGGCTCCGTGTTGTTATTGAAGGTAAAAAGGCTAAACCTTAACACAGTAGTATAAGCAGTATTAGAGCACTGGCAGGGAAGCAGTTGGTTTACTTTCATTTCTCCCCGTAAATTAAAATGAATTGTGCACTGTTTTGTAAAATTCAGTATTTGCCCTTTTGTGCTGACCTAATTCGACATTAGAGAGGTGTTGTGAAATGTAGTGGCTGCTGGACAGGAGGTGCCTTCCTACTGTTTAATATGGCACCCTGACCTGCAGGGGTAATCATTATGAGAAACAATATGAGGAAATCCATTGTGACACATTTCTTGTAAAGACAAGTAGCAATTATAATTTATATAAACAAAGATCAAAATGTAGTCATGGGCAACCCTCTGCAAGAACGTACACGCCCCATTGACCTGTTTTTTGGGAAGGTATCCACTTGTGAGTCTGCAGCCACACTTTAGCCTTTAGCTCACTGTACCTTCCACAGATGGGAAATATCCATTTGTATATCAATTTTTGTCCTGCTCACAGTCCAGCACCGAAAAGTTATGAAAATTCCCTTCTGAACAAGAGTACTAACAGCAATCCCATACACGTGTTTCACCCTCGTTGGGCATCATTAGTGAGGTGAAGCTGTGCCTCTGCTCACAGCGAACAAGGGGTCCACTGCTGGATGACCCTGGGAAACCTAGGGTGACTAGACCTAAGGCCCTTGAAATAATCAAAATGTAGTCATGGGTGCCCCTCTGCGAGAACGAACGTGACCCATTGACCTGTTCTTCGGGAAAGTACCCACTCAAGAGTTTGTAGCCACATTGTAGCTCACTGTACCTTTCACAGATGGGAAATATCCGGTTTATGGTCATTGCATCGAAATGACAATGCATCGAAAAAGATGCATCGAAAATAAAAGCATCAAAATTCTATGTTTTACATTAAAAGTACATATCCATCGAAACTTTTCCATCGAATGGATATGTGCCTTTAAATGTAAAAGATAGCATTTCGATGCATTTATTTTCTACATTAAAACGTTGCATGGAGCTGTCCAGTGCTGCAATTATGGCACTGTCCAGCTCCTTGTAACATTTTAATGTTTTTTTGTATATTGGGGGTCCCCAGAGCCACCCCCTTAACCCTAACCCTTAATCTAACCCTAAATCTAACCCTAGTCCCCAACCCTAACCCCTTACCCTAATCTAACCCTTAATCTAGCCCTAATCTAACCCTAAATTTAACCCTAGCCCCCAACCCTAACCCTTTACCCTAATCTAACCCTTAATCTAGCCCTAATCTAACCCTTAATATAACCCTTAATCTAACCCTAACTCTAACCCTAGCCCCAACCCTAATCCCTAACCCTATCCATGGAAATGAACCAATAAAAATTATTCAATGAATATGCTTTTCGATGGAAAGGCAATTCAATTAATAATTTTCGATGGAAAGGTATTCGATGGAAAGGTGTTAGATGGAAAGACCAGATACCGAAATATCCATTTGCATATCCAACTTTGCCCCGCCCACCTGGACAGTTCAGCAGCAGAATGCTATGACAATTCTCTTCTGAACAAGAGTACCAACAGCAACCCCATACATGTGTTTCAGCCTTGTTGGACATCATCAGTGAGGTGAAGCTGTGCCTCTCTGAGCACAGTGAGCAAGGGTTCCACGTCTGGATGACTCTGGGAAACTTAAGGTGACTAGCCCTAAAGCCCTTGAAATAATCAAAATGTAGTCATGGGTGGCCCTCTGTGAGAACGAATACGGCCCATTGACCTGTTCTTTGGGAAGGTACCCACTCGAGAGTCCACAGCCACACTTAAGCTCACTGTACCTTTCACAGATGGAAAATACCCATTTGCATATCCGTCTTTGTCCCGCCCACATGGGCAGTCTAGCACCGAAATGCTATGGCAATTCCCTTCCGAACAAGAGTGCCAACAGCAACCCTATACATGTGTGTCAACCTTGTTGGGCATCATCAGTGAGGTGGAGCTGTGCTTCTCTGAGCACAGTGAGCAAGGGGTCCACGTCTGGGTGACCCAGGGAAACTTAGGGTGACTAGACCTAAGGCCCTTGAAATAATCAAAATGCAGTCATGGGTACCCCTCTGCGAGAGCGATGGGAAATAACCATTTGCATATCTGTGTTTGTCCCGATCACATGTGCAGTCCAGCACCAAAATGCTGTGGCAAGTCCCTTCCGAACAAGAGTGCCAACAGCAGCCCCCCATACATGTGTTTCAGCTTTGTTGGGTATCATCAGTGAGGTTTAGCTGTGCCTCTCTGAGCACAGTGAGCAAGGGGTCTGCGTCTGGATAAATCTGGGAAAGTTAGGGATACTTTCCCCACTTTGGAGTCTTGTTTGCTCCTAATCAGACATATAACTCTTTTTCTGGCAAACTACTTCTAAGAACATTGGCAAAGACTAAACCGTGTTCTACCAGAACTGTGCTATCCTATCCAAGACACTGAACCATTGATTTTTGGCCCAGGCCTATTGAATTGAATTGCCTCTTGTAGTGAACTGAAACTATTTGCCCTGCCTCTGAAAGTAATTGTGTTTTGATTCTTATAACCTTTGTCTTTCGACCCCTTTGAAAGTTACTGAAGTGCATTTTGATCCCACTTCCCAGGAGCCTAACTTGTTCAGAAAAGTATTTGTTGTGTACTGTAGTGTATTAAAGTGTGATATTGAGCTGCTTCTTGCTAGTGGAAGGTTTTCTAACTAAATGTGTAAATAAATGTATATTCTTTTACCAAGAAACCTTGAGTAAGTGTTTGTTTGAACTACTGTGATTGCAAGTCCTTTGTGTAACACCTTGTACTGCTCACATCCCTCTTGAGATAAGTCTGGCTGGTAGACCACTTCTACCACATAATTGTGTAGTACAGGCTTGTGCCAAAGGTGAGATTGTGCTTACACCTGTAGTCTTAATTGTGTGTAGTGTTGCCAAAGGGTACTGCATGTAATTCTTTCATCCCCCAGGGTCAGGATCAGTTAGCGGCTGCCGTCCCCTTGCCACATGGGAGGAGGTTATCGCTGAGAGATAAGTGATGACTTCACCGGATTTATCACACTATATAGGAAACCCTGATCATTACAATGAATTATATAAAACATAGTTTCCATGCATGTCCACGCTTACGCAAAACAGAGAAACAGAAACTGCACAAAATCTTAATCGACTCCTATTTTGCAGGTACACTTTTTGCTTCCTCCTGCTCACCTTCTTAATTTATTGAGGGGTACATTTCAATGTACCATTACCATCAGCTTCCTTTACGTATCCTATTTCACAGATTTCTCAATGCCATCGTGTGTATGTGAGTCTGTCTATAAAGTTAAAGAGGGCAGCCTATGTATATTTTGAACATCTGCCTCTCTCCCCATTGGACCAGTATTGGCTTTTAGAGCTATTTTGAGGTGACTTCATTTACCAAATGTAGTTATATCTTTACCAGGGGAGGCCGCAGTCACACTTACACTGAACTTCACTTTATGATTAGCACAAAACCCCAGATGTGCTTTTAAAAAATAAATAAAAAATCTTAACTTGCCCAAAACGTTCAAACTTAACACCCCAAATTCAGCTCATAAGCCGGCACAGGAATGTATTTTGCCTCCCCTCTTGGACATGACAGTTTGAATCACCCTAAATTTCACTGCTCTAAAAAACATGGTACAGACCTTTGTCTTATATACCTCCAGGCACTTCTCCAATTAGAATGCCCCGAACTTGAAATAGCAATGTAAAAAGCTCTTAAATCCTTATTAGTACCAGGCGAGGGGCAATCGGATTGTTGTAATCAATCTGATTGGCCCTTGCCGGGGCCTTTCCCGGCTGGGTAGGACTTACCTGTGCGAGGGACACATGCTTTATCCCTCGCTGTTCCTTCCCTTTCTCTGTCTGGCCATCAGGGAAAGGGAGAAGGGACTACGTGTAGTCTTGTTGTCCTGATCCATGGTGGCCATTTCCACCATGGAAAGGGAGAAGGGAATACACATAGGGCTCTATCTGGACTTTGGTGGTAGCCTGGTGGTAAATCCGCCAGGATACCGACAATGCAAATTGCTATACTGCAACTCCATCCATTACTATTAGCGCCAGATCCAGAGTTGCAGGGGGGACATTAAATCCCCATTCCCGTTGGGACACTCTGGGCGCTATTACTGCAGTGCTATTAGCACTGCAGTAACAGCACCGCAAATAGGCAAAAAGTGGCAAGATTTACCTCCAGCAAAAAAAGCTGGAAGTAAATTTCCCACTTTCCACCCATACTTGGGATTGGGCTGAACGGTAATGTGGCGGTAATAGCGATACTGCTGCATTTTTGCTGTTCTGCCCAACCCGTGATGACCCCCATAGTCCCTTCTCCCCGATCCCTAACAGCCTTTTTTCCCCATTTTTATCTTGAGTTGAGAAATGGTTGCAACGCAGTCTCTCAACTCGAGAAAAATTGCTGCTAGTACAGTAGTGCAACGTGATGAGGTACTAACAGCAATAGAACCCTCAGAGGAGGTCGTTAGAATTGGGTAATGCACCAGTGGCTCCATTATAGCCCTGGCTCCACTCAGGTGTCTAACTATGGCCCCATTGGCATTACCCTACCGGTAATGCCTCCTTGTGTTCTATTGCTTCAATGATGCCCCTTTCATCTGTCTTCTTAAAATGAGTGACCCAAGCACGGCTCTTTGAGAAGAGTAGGCTCAATTAAAAATGAGGCTGCCTCCTCATCTCTACATTCATATAAAAACTAGGTACACTGTTTCAACCTTTTCCAGAACACCATCATTTTTGTTTTTATCATATTTAATTTCAAACTATAGTTCCCAAAATAGTCAATTGTGTTAAGAAAGCCCTGTTGAACACCTGCCGAGGGTAAGTCCAAAATAGCAGTGTCCTGCACAAAGAAGCATGCTATAAAATGATCTCCTCAGAGAAGGTGGATTCATTTTCCTAAGAGAGTACTAGAATCAACATCTGAAGGGAATACCTTGGGGCCAACTGACATCCCTTCTTTTCACACATTTTGGAATACAATGTATAATTCCTTGATTTTGTATGTCAGCCAGACGCTGAGATGTCTGCGTATCACAGTTGGATAATATTTAATACACCATTAGCGACCGTAATAAAATGTAAATTATGCCACAGTATGTTTCTATCAATCAAATCAAATGCTTTTTCCAAAACTGAAAAAAGCCAAAATTAATCTTCCTCCCTAACCTTGCTTACCATATTTCTCCATGATGGTGCTCAGAGTGAAACAGTGATCCATTGTACTAAACCCTACCCTGAAAAGGGAGGGCTTCAAGACATTGTAACTTTGAGTCCACTCCTCCAGTCTGACAACACGCATTTGGAGAATATCCTATTGGCTGGGGATCATTATGAGTTGGGCAGTGAGGTAAAAATTGTATTACTGACGCATTACCGCACCGCCCAACTACAAGTTGGGTGGTGATGAGGTGAAAAAACCTCCAGCCCAATACACAGTGCAAAAATCCCCCATAGAGTCCTATGGACTCCATCAATGGGGACTAATAACACCAAATCGCCACTTGTAATCCAGTTGTAATACTGCTGGCCAAATGGCAATAACGGTAATACAGTTTGGTGACATCTCCGCAGATTTAACGTAGAGCTACCCCAAACATATAATGACCCCTAACATCTAGTAAGGAAATTGGCCAATAACTGTAAGAGGCTGGTGGTCCAAGAAATACTTGTCCACATAAAACTATTTGATGTCCTTCAAAAAAGCTCCTATTGTTTCTCTATACATTCTTTTTTTTGTCTTTTGGCTTTTTGTATGCCATTTTGAAACTATAAATCTGACCAGCAATGTACACACCACTCATTAAATCATGGGGCATTTTTCTTTTTGAGATTCTGCATGGAATGATAGGGCATTGCTTTGTATAACCCAGAACTCCTGAACTTGGGGACACTTTCCTTTATGGCCTCTGAACTGTTTAACAGTTTTAAAAGACTATCTTAATGTCTTGGGAATTGGCAACTCTTTCTAATGCCTCCTTGTCGAGTTTAGGCATTGCCAACCAACCACTCTGGCTGTCAGACATCTTCTTTGTGGTGCCTACTCTGGCCATTGGAAAATTAACTCAAGAGGATAGTATTTACTCTTCTGTCGGAAATGCACAATGTCATAACATTCCTGAAGTAAAAAACAATCCACAATGCAGTAATCAATGACTGTGGAACAGTATTGCTGATCTTGTGTGCTTAGGAATGCACCATTTGCCATTATAAGAAAAAAAAGTACACATGAAAACTCACTGCTCCATTTGGGACTAATGTTACTGTCCAAACATTTGCACTACATTTCTTAAAAATATTTTCCTCAAGAACCTGAAACCGCTGGTGATGTTTACTTAGTCCTGCTATATTTTGTAACAGCTTGACTGGTCCGATATATCCAAAGAAATGTCCTACGTACCACTCAATTTCCTCAACTTTTCTTGTAAGCATCCACTTACATCAAATGAAGTTGGCCTTGCACATTTCCTTTACTAGAACAACACATGCAGGCCGATTCATGGAATAAATGTGCGCCGAAAATCCCGGCGCAGAGGGGCCAATACGTGCGCTGCGCCGAAAATAAGCGAAAAGCGCAGGGAAACCAGCGCACGTCGATTCATGGAAGTCCGTGCGCAAGAAAAGCAGAGGACGTGCGCTGAAAAAGCGCGCGGCGCAGGCCGGCGCACAGGTCAACCAACGTCGTGCGCCACGGCCACTGCGCTATCACTCCGAGCGCAGCGCACAGCTCTAAAGTAGGCGGAACACAGGGCGGGACACTCGGAATGGGGAATAAAATGGGGCACAACACTCGGAATGGGGAAGAATGTGGGCGGCACGGGGAAAGTATAGGAGGCAAGTGCGCGGAACGCCCACACGCTCGCATACAACACGTATTCATGGAATAGAATAGGGCAAAAAAGCGCACGCTCAAAGCAGCGCACAGGCACAAACAGGCACAAACACGACCGCCACAAGAAAGCAGGCGGTAGCGTCTCTGCGCCTGCAAGAAATGTGCGCTAAAAGGTGCGCCAACAAATAGCACCTATATACAGACATGATCAATGTCCAATACTGTGGCCCTCCAGGACAAATGACGTACAAAGGGGTACCCACAAACACAGACACGGGCTGAGAGAAAAAATAAACGTGTGCGTGCATACCGGGGTGCGCGGGAAGTTGCACACGCGATATGGCCGGGTACGTGGATTACAGGGGTGCGCGGGAAGTTCCACACGCGATTAGTCAGGGTACGTGGATTGCAGGGGTGCGCGGGAAGTACCACACGCGATATGGCAGGGTACGTGGATTTCAGGGGTGCGCGGGAAGTTCCACACGCGATATGGCCGGGTACGTGGATTTCAGGGGTGCGCGGGAAGTTCCACACGCGATATGGCCGGGTACGTGGATTGCAGGGGTGCGCGGGAAGTTCCACACGCGATATGGCCGGGTACGTTGATTTCAGGGGTGCGCGGGAAGTTCCACACGCGATATGGCCGGGTACGTGGATTTCAGGGGTGCGCGGGAAGTTCCACACGCGATATGGCCGGGTACGTGGATTGCAGGGGTGCGCGGGAAGTTCCACACGCGATATGGCCGGGTACGTTGATTTCAGGGGTGCGCGGGAAGTTCCACACGCGATATGGCCGGGTACGTGGATTTCAGGGGTGCGCGGGATGTTCCACACGCGATATGGCCGGGTACGTGGATTGCAGGGGTGCGCGGGAAGTTCCACACGCGATTAGTCAGGGTACGTGGATTTCAGGGGTGCGCGGGAAGTACCACACGCGATATGGCAGGGTACGTGGATTGCAGGGGTGCGCGGGAAGTTCCACACGCGATATGGCCGGGTATGTGGATTTCAGGGGTGCGCGGGAAGTACCACACGCGATATGGCCGGGTACGTGGATTTCAGGGGTGCGCGGGAAGTTCCACACGCGATATGGCCGGGTACGTGGATTTCAGGGGTGCGCGGGAAGTTCCACACGCGATATGGCCGGGTACGTGGATTTCAGGGGTGCGCGGGAAGTACCACACGCGATATGGCCGGGTACGTGGATTGCAGGGGTGCGCGGGAAGTTCCACACGCGATATGGCCGGATACGTGGATTTCAGGGGTGCGCGGGAAGTTCCACACGCGATATGGCCGGGTACGTGGATTTCAGGGGTGCGCGGGAAGTTCCACACGCGATATGGCCGGGTACGTGGATTTCAGGGGTGCGCGGGAAGTTCCACACGCGATATGGCCGGGTACGTGGATTTCAGGGGTGCGCGGGAAGTTCCACACGCGATATGGCCGGGTACGTGGATTGCAGGGGTGCGCGGGAAGTTCCACACGCGATATGGCCGGGTACGTGGATTTCAGGGGTGCGCGGGAAGTTCCACACGCGATATGGCCGGGTACGTGGATTTCAGGGGTGCGCGGGAAGTTCCACACGCGATATGGCCGGGTACGTGGATTTCAGGGGTGCGCGGGAAGTTCCACACGCGATATGGCCGGGTACGTGGATTGCAGGGGTGCGCGGGAAGTTCCACACGCGATATGGCCGGGTACGTTGATTTCAGGGGTGCGCGGGAAGTTCCACACGCGATATGGCCGGGTACGTGGATTTCAGGGGTGCGCGGGAAGTTCCACACGCGATATGGCTGTGTGCTCCCAGGCATTACCTGTACACCCTCCACGGCCCCTGCAGGCAGCACACACCACAGGGAACTACCCTGCACACCTGCTCATGTCTCCCACCACCCCCACCCCCCATCCACCAGGGACACCCTCCACCAGGCCCCCACCCATGTCTCCCACCACCCCCACCCCCCATCCACCAGGGACACCCTCCACCAGGCCCCCACCCATGTCTCCCACCACCCCCAGCACTGTGGGGAACCTGCCAGCAGGCCCCCACCCATGTCCAACCCATGTCTCCCACCACCCCCACCCCCAGCACTGTGGGGAACCTGCCAGCAGGCCCCCACCCATGTCCAACCCATGTCTCCCACCACCCCCACCCCCAGCACTGTGGGGAACCTGCCAGCAGGCCCCCACCCATGTCCAACCCATGTCTCCCACCACCCCCACCCCCAGCACTGTGGGGAACCTGCCAGCAGGCCCCCACCCATGTCCAACCCATGTCTCCCACCACCCCCACCCCCCATCCACCAGGGACACCCTCTACCAGGCCCCCACCCATGTCTCCCACCACCCCCAGCACTGTGGGGAACCTGCCAGCAGGCCCCCACCCATGTCCAACCCATGTCTCCCACCACCCCCACCCCCAGCACTGTGGGGAACCTGCCAGCAGGCCCCCACCCATGTCCAACCCATGTCTCCCACCACCCCCACCCCCAGCACTGTGGGGAACCTGCCAGCAGGCCCCCACCCATGTCCAACCCATGTCTCCCACCACCCCCACCCCCAGCACTGTGGGGAACCTGCCAGCAGGCCCCCACCCATGTCCAACCCATGTCTCCCACCACCCCCACCCCCCATCCACCAGGGACACCCTCTACCAGGCCCCCACCCATGTCTCCCACCACCCCCAGCACTGTGGGGAACCTGCCAGCAGGCCCCCACCCATGTCCCCCTGGCCCCAGGTCCTGACGATACACAATCATGGCAGTAATGGCCAGCATACCCAGCACAAACACCCAGGCAAGGATTGCATGCACCCACATAGTGAATGCAATCACATGACACAACCCCAAAGGCAAGTATGCAAAAGAACACATGTCTGTCACACACACATACACAATGGGTGCAAGTGAATGTCAAAACCCATATCATGACATGTAAGAAACCAAAGAGAACAAGTGTAAGATAATATAAAAATGTATTAAAAACACAAATCAAGTAAACCAATAAAACATACAACTATGTGGCAAAGTAAATAAAAGGTCCATGTCCGATAACAAAAATGATAAACCAAAAAACAAAGGATTAAAAAATCAATATAATTTGTCCAAAGCAAAACCATGTAGTAGGAAATCAAAGAAAAACCATTACGTCATGGTGTAAACAATAAAAAAATCAAAAAATGTATCTCCCAAAATAAAACAATATATACAGGAATGTTCCAGGGTCCATGAGCCCAACAGCACAAATGAAACCTAATACTAACTAATAAAATAAATATGTACAAAAAAGTGGCCATTGTCCGAGCGGTCCAAAATAATAAAAATAAATAAAGGAAACCTAGCACTAACTAACTAAAAAACTATATACAAAGGCAGCGGGCTAGTCCTGCGGCTCACTTGGTGATGCTGGCCAGGGCATCCTCGAACTCCATGTCAATGTCCTGGAGGCGGGACTCTGTCCTGGCCCCGAGGTCTCGCAGGGACAACCCCATGTGCTCACCAAAATCCCTGCGAGCCTCCTCGAGGCACTCAGCCCGCCTCAATGCCCGATGCATGGAGATCTCCGCCCTGGCCATGGCGAGCCGCTCCTCTTCCGCCCGCTGCCGCTCCGCACCTATCCGCTGGCCAAACTCCTCCCACACGGAACACACCGCCATGCCAGGGTTGCCCTGCCCTCCGGCCGATGCCTGCCCCTCTGATCTTGATGGCCCTGAGCCATGATGCCTCCCACGTCGAGCCCGCTGCTGCCTCCGACGCCACTGCCTCTGCCAGCACGACGGCATCCAGGCCGATGGTAACCACCGATGTGCCCTGCCCGATGATGCCGGCACATCTTCCATCTGCTGGGGTCCACTTGCTGTGTCGTCCACCCCTGCTGGACCTCCGACTCCCAACTGTGGCAGGGATGGGATCCCCACCGAGCTGGCTGCATTGGTCGGGGCAGGTCCACAGGGGGCCATGGTGGCATCTGGGCCGGAAGACGGCAAGGAGAACGACCGTTGGATAGCCTGCACAGAGGAGGAGAGGGCCGTCAGATTGGCCAACACATGCAGGAACCCCCCGAACATGGCCGATCCCAATTGGGCCACGTCGGCACGGTGCACTTCGTGATGACGTGCGTGCTCCTCCCGGGAAGCACACACGTCATCACGAATCACAGCCGTGCGCATCGCGACCCCAATCAGGACCTGCTCCACGCGGCCAGGGGTTCCCACGGCCGCAGGTGGAGGGGAGTCAGTTGACATGGACATCCCCACTACCTGCGGACGGGCCTGGGACGGGGCATCCCTGCTGGTGCATGGTGGTGCACTCACAGGGTCAGGGACAGCGACATGCACAGGCACCTCCACGGTGACCTGTGCTGCCTCCTGCCCCTGGCCCTGGACTGCACCACTTGCACCAGCAGGGATGCTCCCACCAGGCCCCATGTGTGCACCAGTGTCGGCCTCCTCCTCCTCTGTGCAAACCACCAACCTGGATGGCTCCTCACCGTCTCCCGCCGTAGCAGGCCCCTGTGGGGGCTCACCCACCCCTTCCGCTGCAGCCGTGGGGGCATCCCCGCCGCCTTGCTCCACAGCGCCGTCTCCGCCCTCTTCTTCACTAGCCGCTGCGTAGAGGGAGACAAAGGACACAAGCATCAGGCTACTGTAAAATGGTCCCCTAGACAGGAAGCAATAGCAGATGAGCACCCCTGTCAAAGTACACTTCCATCATGTCCCTCCACAACACATGGGTCAGTCCAGGCAAAACACACACAGTAACAGGCATGGTGCATGCCATGCACATTTCCATGCATGTCCAATTGACTCTTGAAACATTCAATGATATGTGACTCACATGCATCATGGCTCATGCATATCACATGCACACACTTCACCTCAGTCACATCCATCTGGCCCCAAACACAACGAACACAGGCGAAACAAGGGTTAGTTGGGTGCGTCACAGAATCTGTGCATTGTCACACACATGTGTCATGCATCCATGGCATGCACAAGTCACAGACACGCAGGTCAGGCACACAGACATGGCTACCATATATGTACCTGGCATCAGCACCCATCCTTCACCCCCATCCATGTCCAGGTACAGAGACTGGCATGCTCTCATGTCCTAAATCTGCATAGGGCTCCCCATGCCACATTTCAACACTTGCAACAACCATGTGGGTCACACATCACTGGTCGCACATGCATTACCATGATGTCCCTGCACACATACATGCATACATGGCCCATGGCACACATACAGGCAAGTATCATAGAACCAGCACACCGCAACATGCCCTGTCTCACACAGTAATGCTTGCACACTTACCGCTCAACTCCAGACGGGCCTCCCTCTCAAGGACCTGGGCGTGGAGCGCTGGGCGTACGCGTTCCAGGACCCTCTTCTGGATGGAACTCATGCGGCCCCGGCCCCCCTCCACGAGGCGCCGGGCCTTCACAAGGGTCCTGGACCTCAAGTCCTCCCAGCGCTTCTTGATCTTCTGGACGTTGCGGGTTGCCACCCCCTCCGCGTTGATGGCAACCACACAGTCGGCCCAGATCCTCTCCCGTCCTTCCTTGCTGGCGCGGGACGATCCAAAGAGGGCATCATACTGCCCCAGGACATGCTCCACCAGGACACCAACTTCGGTGGCAGTGAAGCTGGTGCCCCTCTGCCCCTCTGGCCTGGGGTTGCCACTGGTGCCAGATGTCGAAGTGCCCGACATGGCAACCCCAGAGGCAGGTGTGGGTGGGCAACTGGGTCCTGGGGCTGGGCTGTGGAGCGATGTAATCCCAGTTGGGAGTCTTCAGTTCCAGCAGGGGTGGACACAGCAACTGGACCCCTGCAGATGGCTGATGTGCAGGCACCAAATGGCAGGGCACGGTGGCAGCAGGCAGGCAGGCAGGCAGGCAGCAGCAGATAGCACGTGGGAGGCTGCTCAGGGCACTGGGGGGGCAGTAACTCGGCCTTCTGGGCAGGAGCGTGGTGTTCCGTGTGTTTTCGGGTGGCCAGCTTGATACGGAGTGATTTGGCACGTGAAATTCCTGCACGTCAGCGTGAAATCCGAGGAAAGGCCCTTAGCGCGTAAGTGCATCAGCACGCATACGCGATTCTATTGGACCAGAGTCCCTCACCGCGTAAGCGCGTCTGACGTGATCCGCACGGGCGTTCCCCACTCAGCACGTGATGACGGAGCACACGTGGAAATACTGCACGTCAGAGTGTCATCGCGTGTAATTGGCCAAAAGTGCGCGTACACGCGATTGGCCAATGTACGTGTATTACATCGCGTGTAATTGGCCAAAAGTGCGCGTACACGCGATTGGCCTATGTACGTGTATTACATCGCGTGTAATTGGCCAAAAGTGCGCGTACACGCGATTGGCCTATGTACGTGTATTACAGGGGTGCGCGGGCACTTACACACGCAAGTACGTCAGCGCACCTGTATGCCTGCTGCGTGGGAATTTCCACACGCTATTGGAGTGGGAACTAGATTCCAGGGGTGCGAGGGTCACACGCTCGCCTAGAACACGCGCAAGGCATTAATTTGCGCACTTATCAATAAACAAGCCAGATGCCAGGATGAACATACCGTTCCTAGCAGCAGTGGCAGTGGGCTACCAAAGGAGGAGGAGGAGGAGGAGAGTCAGGGCCAGAATATTCACACCCAGAACCAGCCTATTCGGGATGCCTGATGACCAGGTGTATGGGAGGTACAGGTTTCCAGCACACATCATACTGGACCTGGTCAGTGAGTGGGAGGATGACCTCACATCACCCACCCTGTGCTCCCAAGCACTCAGCCCCCTGCAGAAGGTCCTGAATGTACTGCACTTCTTGGCCACTGGATCCTTTCAGCGGACAAGTGCCATAGTGGGTGGTGTGTCACAGGCCACGCAGTCACGCTGCCTACACCAGGTCTTGAACATCATCACTGCACGGCCATCAGTCCGCAGGCACATATATCTCCCCAGGACTCATGCAGAAAGGCGGACGTGCATCCAGGAATTCTATGGTGTGGCTCAATTCCCCAAAGTGCTTGGTGCAATTGACTGCACACATGTGGCTCTACGTCCACCCAGGGCAACAGAGCACATCTATAGAAACCGCAAGCACTGGCATTCCATCAACGTGCAAGTTGTATGCAATGCCAAGGGAATAATCACATCAGTATATGCCAACTATCCCGGGTCCACCCACGACAGCTTCATCTACAGAATGTCTACACTATGCCGGGACCTGGAGGCTGGCCAGCATGGAGATACATGGCTGCTTGGTGAGCATGAATGCCACTGCACATGCATGCATGTCAGATACTGGGTCATGACACAACACCACTAATGATACCCATCACCACCTCCGCAGGGGACAGTGCCTACCCTATCAGCCCCCACATGATGACCCCAATCCGGAACCCCACCACGCCACCCGAGGTAAGGTACAACACAGCCCACATTGCAACACGGGGCATAGTGGAGCGCACATTCGGAGTGCTGAAGTCACGCTTTCGCTCCCTTGACCGTTCTGGCGGGCAGCTGTTACATGCTCCCCGAATAGTGTGCAGGATCATAGTGGCAGCATGTGTCCTGCACAACGTTGCAACACGCCGGGGCCTGCCCGTGGACATGGTGGTGCCCCCACATCCACAACCACATGCACGCCCGCTGCGCATGGGAGGGGAAAGGGCACGGGGGGTGGCAGCCCGTACGCAACTGGTGGCCAACTTCTTCACCTAGGAATCACAGTGCTGGCTAGTGCACACTGCTCTGGCACATACCATCTGACAATCAATGATGACACTACCTGACAATGTCACAAAATTACTCGACAATAAACTGTCAGATACACATCAGCCTGAGATTGTTAACATGGAAGTGTCACTATGTGTGCACCCCTACCTACACATACACCAGCAATGCATCACAACGAGAAGACACAACTCCATCAATCAAATATGCATTGCCACAGGCGATTCACTACATGACAACATTGCCATGTCACCCATTCCCTTCACAGTCCCGCCACTGAGGACACCATGTCATGGTATGTGAGAGCAAACAAACTGGCCATCACAACATGACACCGGTGTCACAAATAGCAGTGCCCCAAATGGAACATAGCCGCACTTGAACAGCTAACCGCGCTGGAGCCACTACTACACACCTGTGTAAGAGTAATTTCAATCAAATTACACACCAACCCACCTTGAAGCCCACCCAAACAAGACACAATGCATGTAATCAATGGTAGTCTCATTACCTGATTCTGCTGGTATGTCCTCACCGTCCAGATGTACAGTGATGGCGCCACGCAAAAGTGTCAGTGCACATCTACCGACATGTAGTCTGACTCCAGAGAGTATGCCCGTGTGAAGAACTGTGTGAAATACCTGCAAAACATGAGCAACATATGTAAGTAGAGGCACATATCAAACCATCATGCATAGTTAGGTGCAACAACAATGTACACTATGAATGTCTACACAGTATTGACTATGGACTGGCCAACAGCTCATGGGAGTCCAATGTCACCGTGTAATTTGCTGTCACTTGGGCACACCCTTTGCAAGCCCATGTAAACGGAAGCAGGAGGGGTGTGGATGTCTGCTACCCAAGCATCTAAACCAAACTCAGGACAAGCCTGCATGTGCCCAGCCACAATACAGTGTATGCCCAGGTACCCACACAAGGCAACACTCTTGGAAAAGGAAAAAGAAAATTGAGAAAAAATGGCCATGAAAGGGCCGGCGGGGGGGGGGGGCACCTATGAGGTCCGAGGACAGGATGCACGCCACAATCCACCTGTGTGGATCATGGGAAACTAAAACACCCCATAGGCTCGTGGCCCACACGGCTACTCTGTTGTGGGAGATGAGTCGCTATCGCTCTGGCCAGACCCTGCAGCTGACTCAGGAGGTGGGGGAGCTGCCTCAGAAGATGGTGTGACAATGGGAGGCAGCCCACGCAAAGCACGAGTTTGCTCCTCCATGGCTGCAAGCAGGCGGGTCTGGTAGTTCTGGTTCTGGGTTATAATCATGCGGAGGTCCCCATGCAGTAACTCCCGGGATGACCTGACCTCCGCACGAGTTGCCTGCATCTCGGCCGAGAGCGTCTGTGTCAGACGCTCCAGCTGCTCCTCTGTCCTTCTATGGGATGAAGCCTCAAGCTCTAACAGGGTCGACCTGAGGTGACGGAATTCTTCCCTCAGGCCTTCCCTGTGGCGCTGGGACTCCATGGAAAGTGATTCCCGCAGAGTCGCCAGTGCCGCCCGCCTGTCCTTGTTGGACGCCAACATATCCTCCATGTGTGCCTGGCTGATGGACTCTGTAGCCTGCTCCAGTCGCTCCATCAGCCTTTCTGGGGGGACAATGGAAGTGGCCACCCTATCCATGGCCTGTGCAATCATCTCGGATGATGCTGCCTGTTGGTTGGCCATACCGTAGATGGATTGCTCCCAAGCGGTATTGCCAGGTGGCATACGGCCACCACTTTGACGGGCACCACACCTGCCTGGGGCAAGGCGGACTGCGCCTTGCTGTGCCGGCAAGGCCTCAGGCTGCAGGACTGCATTCCCTCTCTGATCTGCAGCCCCAGGAACAGGATCAGAGATTGTGTGGTGTGGCCATGCATCCGTAACCACCGGAGGCTGAGCTGCCGACACTGACATCCCCATTGAGGGCAATGGCCCGGCTGCAGGTGGGTCGGACAGAGGAGATTCTCTCCCAAGAACACTCACCTGCGACTGCACATAGGTGTCATCCTCCGAGTCTACACCTGAATACTGCTCGGGGGAGGAACCCCCAGAGACACCCCTCGACAGCACGACCTGCAGCACTTGTGGGTTTTCACCCACAAACACACCACGTCCCTCACTTGTGGAAGGTCGGCCCGGGTTGCCCTCCTGGGACGGCTCAACCACCACATCCCCAGCATCAACAAGTGCTTCGTCCCCTGCAAAGACATGAAAGAGAAAAATGGAAACAGGCATTCGCACCATGGCATGCAACAAGGGCTGATGAACAACAGAGGCAGTAGTTCTACGACACATGTCCCACATGACTGGGAGACCTCCTATGCATTCACCATCACTGGGTCTGTAGGGGAGGCTCAGGGCATACAATGTACAGATTGGAGAGCAACGCCTGCTCACCATGCTGCCTAGCACTGCCATCACACATTGGCCGGTGATTGCCATGTCAAAGGCACATGCCATCACACACATGGCATGTGACATAGCCACCAAGTGAAGAGGGAGAGGAGGGCAACTTTTTTGGATTTCTACCACTCTAGTCCTGACATTGCATCATCACATCAATAAGTTGACATGTTGTACATGGATCTGCTAGTCCAAATTGGCCACGATGCACAGTGCCTTGTCTACATCAACAAAATGCAGTAAACAATGAGATTCCACCTCCCCATCACCTGTAAAGGAATCATATAGCATTCGTGAAGCACCGGTCCAGAAATGTATGAAGGTACAGCGGAGCACTGAGGGGTGGTGGGGCAGTAGGGGATGCCAGTCAACAATCCTACTGGTGCTGGTGTCATTCATGTCACGCAAGTGCAGGGGTGGGTGGCACAATGATGTGCAAGGGGAAGTGGCGGCTGGAAGTGCTGTACAAGGTAAGTAGGACTTAACGTCAAGGGCAGATGGTGTTAGGCGCAGACAAGTGCTGGGGGGGGTGGCCTATAGGGGTACAGAGACAATCATGCAGTGCTGTGGGCTCGGAGGGGACAGGGGAGGTACACACTGCATCTGGCTCGGCAAGGTCCTTGCAGATTTCTATCTGTCCTGCAGAGTTGTCACATGCCGCAGATATGTGCCCTTGGATTGGGGATCTCATCTTGGTGAGAAGGGTGAGGCGCTATTGCCTTTGGAGCATGTGGCAGGCCAGTTTGCCAGAGGATGAGCATGATGCAGGACATTCCCTCTCTGCCACCCGGCACCTGTGGTCTGGGTTCACATGATCCGAGTCATGCCAGGACTCTGCATTGGCATGGGGCTTCAGACAGGTGGTCATGACCGTGGCAAAGACATCCAGTGTACCTGACATAGAGTGGAGCATGGAGTGGGCCCTGTCAGGATGGGAGTGAGCCTAAGGGGGAGCTGGATGGGGGGGAGATTTTGGCAGCATGAGCCTCGACTGACACACACTTCATGGGTTGGAATACCAAGAAGGTGTGTGACAGTGGTGAGGGTGGCTTTGCCTGTGGTGTGGTGAGGGTGAGCTGGGAGGAGAGGAGAATGTGATCACTCCAGGAGAGAGGAGTGCAGAGATGGACGGAGAGGGGAAAGTCAGATGAGATCAGAGCATCAAGAGTGTGCCCTGCAGAATGAGTAGGGACAGACGGGAGTCTAGAGGGTGAGAGGGAGTTGCTGAGGTCACAGAAAGGTCACGTGGGGGGGTCAACAAGCATGCAGGTGGATGCGTACAGCAACAAGGAAGAGGATTTCTGTGTCTGGGGACATGAGTGAGGAGGAGAGGTGAGGACACTCAGAAAGGAAGTAGTACATTTGACCAGTTTTCCCAGACACAGTACGCACAGTTTGTGAATGTCAAGGTGTGGTAGAGAGAGACGTCACACAAGCCATTCCAGAGTGGAGTAGGTCTAAGTAGGAGTGACAGTGGCAGGAATACCCTCAGGGAAGCCAAGGGCACACCCCCCCTGCACAGTAGTGGCGGGCAAAGGAGAGGGTCTCCTGAACATCAGGTAGGAGTGTGTGAAGGATGCAGACAGAGCTGGCCGTCAGACATGTTTCCATGAGACCAAGGATGTCAAGGTGCATAACCTCATGTAAGTGACAGATATCGGAGGAATGCCTGATGCAGCCGCAGTGAAAGGAGTGTAATTGTGGAGGAGGTTGACAGCCTTGGAGGACTTACGGGAGTGCTAGAGATCAGAGGTGCAGCATGTGTAGGAGTTGGAGTGGGAGGCGGAGAAGGATCATGGGAGGGTGCAGGGAGGCAGTGCAGGATTGATGAGGAGAGAGGAGGGCGGACAGCAGGAGAGGTAAGGAAGTTGATGAGATGTGGCTAGCATTTCTCAAGGAGAATGAGGTTGGCCTAAGGGCCTTGGACTGAGATGCTCCCATTACCATGCACATCAATTGTGGCCTCTGAGGGTTGGAAGGTGGCCAGGAGTACACCCCAACGGGTCCCACCATTGATGGTGGAAGAGGAGCAAGGAGAGAGGACAGGGACCATGTGAAGGGTCTATGGGACAGGCAAAGGCATGTATGAGCAGATGTCAGTGAGAGTTGGCTTTGAGTAGGCTCAGATGCACTTGTCAGCAATAGGGTGGGTCGCATTGGAGGGCAGGGTGCCCTCATTTGACTGTTAGCAAGCAGGTGTCGTGAGTAGGGCACGATGGTCTGAACTGTAGAAGTCAGGGAAGATAGACCATGAAGAGCAGCATGGAGTGTGAGGGAATGGGGCTCGAAACCAGACGGTACCAAAGCACACAGGTAGGAGGTGGATGTCAAGGCAACATCCACAGTATGACAGCATGTTGGTAGGCATTTATATACAGAGGACGCATTAGCATGTGGTATCATTGCATGTCAGGCATGTGAAGATGAAACTTGATTGGCTGGGGGAAAGTATAGGAATGGTATGTAAGACATCAGATGAATAGACAGGGGAGTATGAGCAACAATGTAGTGACAAAATGACAATTCAAGGGCAACTTCCATGGTGTAGGGCCATATGTGCACTGTTGCCAGTTGGGATAGTGCTGTGGGCAGATGGTGTTGCACTGAACATACTGGATGAGGCACATGGGTGCCACTATCTACTCTGCCACACACCCCCTTGACAGGCACCCAACATGAATGCTTCACACACACACCATGCACATGGATAATACACACATGCATGTGCACTCACCGGATGATGCCTCGTAATCAGGGAGATCTCCCACACCTTGGAGTTGTCCCTCGGTGACGTAGGATCCAGCTACGGACTCGTGTGGTGTGAGTTCTATTTCCTGTGCTGGGGACCCACCTCCAGTCACCAAGGTTGCGGCATGACTTGAGGCCAGCTTATCCTTTGCCCTGCGCTTAAGGTCATTCCAGCGCTTCTGGCAATCACTAGCTGTGCGCCTCACTACTCCAAGGGCACTTATTCTGTCAGCAATGGTCTGCCAGTGTGCCTGGCATCTGGCATGTGTGGTCTTGGACCCTGCAACGATGACCATTTCCCTATCATGATCTGACACATACTGAACAAGTGCATTCAGTTCGGCGTCTGTGAAGCTTGGCTTCCTTGATGGGCCGGACTGTGCAGCCGTGCCTGGGGTATCAGCCTGTGCCGGACGTGCACTCTTCCTCTTGCGCTTGGAAGGGGGTGGGGATCCAGAGTGTCCTACGCCGCTGTGGACACTAGGGGCAGGAGCCGTGGTGGACTCAGTACTGGGTGTGTGGGATTGCACACTCAGCATGGGAGTAGGTGCAGGCATTGGGGGTAGTGGGATGGGGTCAGGCCTGATCTGAGGTGCATGAACTAGGACCGACACAGTCTTGGCAGGGTGTATGAGAGGTGGGGTGGATGGAGCCACACCCTGGCTACGGGGGCCAGCAGATGACCTATCTGGCATAGATGCGCGTGCCCTGATGACACCAATGTGCACCGGTGCACGTGCAGTGGACCTGCTGACCTGGATGTCAGCGATGGGATCACCCTCGGACAGGTCTGCTGCCACAATGGGCTGGTCCAACAAGGGCTGATCAGGGTTGGTATCAGCCACATGACCCTCAACTGGGGGGGGGGGGTTTAATGGGTGTCCCTGACTGGTCCTCCAGACTGGGGGGGACAGGGGCACCCTGCAAGTCACAACCACGTCCCCTAGTGGATCCTCCACGGCCACCACGTGTGGCTCGGCCACCTTTGCCACCCTTACGGCTTGCACGCCTCCCAACCATGGCACTGATGTTATTGTGCGTATGGGAGTCGGTGTGCACAATTGTCCTGGGCAATTGGGTGTCAAAGGCAGTGGCAAGGCTATATGACACCCCTGGGGAAAGATGACGGGTCACGCAACGCACAGGCACCCCAGAAAAGTTAAGGAACGTGCACAATACCCCTCCTAGACCACGTGTGCTGATGGAAAACCCTGCACTACGCTGTGGCATCCAGTAACACAATGAACGTATGCGTGTCACACGCAGCCTAGAATGACCTCTGAAGGGGTAGGCTACACACGGGGCAAGCACAGAAGTTAGATACGTGCGTGACTCACCGTCTGCCAGGTAAAAGAGCGTGAAAAATGAGCGCGTTTGGTTGGCAACACCCCCGCCAAAAGAAGATGTGTACGCTGTCTGAGGAGACAGGACAACAGTAGAAGGGGACACTGTTTGAGGGAACAGGCCCAGGTAAACCAGTACAAGAGGAAAAAGAGAAAAAGCTGTCAGAGGTAACAGGGAGTACGAACTGGAAACGCCGTGAAGTAAATCGCGTGTGAAACGACAAGAAGTACAGAATTCACCCACTCGCTCTCCACGAAAAGCACGTACAAGGAAATGGTGTTCAACACTACCTTATATACAGGCCCACACGTACAGCGTCACTTACGGCGTGTACGTGCTTGGCCCATGTTCACCAATCACACGCTTTGTCACTTCTGCGTGTGGATCCTTTTTCACCAATCACACGCTTTGACACTCCTGCGTGTAGCTCACTTTTCACCAATCACACGCTTTGTCACTCCTGCGTGTAGATCCATTTTCACCAATCACACGCTTTGTCACTCATGCGTGTAGATCCATTTTCACCAATCACACGCTTTGACACTGCACGTGCAGGTAACTATAGACGCACATATGCTGGTGACGGGTTTTCGCGCGATTCGCTGAGTGTGGGGTTTTCACGTGCAGATTCACTCCCTATCAGGCTGTCCACGCGTTCAAACACGAAAGACCACGCTCCTGGCCAGGAGGCAAAATTACAGTCCCCCAGAGCCCTGAGCACGCTCCCACCTGCCATCTGCTGCTGCCTGACTGCCTGCTGGCCACGTGCCCCACAGTGCTGGTGGGTGGGGGGGGTGGGAGACATGGGTGGGGGCCTGGTGGAGGGTGCCCCTGGTGGATGGGGGGTGGGGGTGGTGGGAGACATGGGTGGGGGCCTGGTGGAGGGTGCCCCTGGTGGATGGGGGTGCAGGGGGACATGATCAGGTGTGCAGGGTAGTCCCCTGTTTTGTGGGCTGCCTGCAGGGGCCGTGGAGGGTGTACAGGGTACACCTGTGAGGGCCCACCCAGCCTAATCGCGTGTGTAACTTCCCACGCACCCCTGTAATACACGTACCAAGCCAATTCGCGTGTGAGAATTCCCACGCACCCCTGAAATACACGTACCCTGCTGAAGTCGCGTGTAAAACTTCCCGCGCACCCCTGTAATACACGCGCCCAGCCTATTCGCGTGTGGAATTTCCCGCGCACCCCTGAAATACACGCGCACAGGCTATTCGCGTGTGAGAATTCCCGCGCACCCCTGAAATACACGCGCCCAGGCTATTCGCGTGTGGAAATTCCCGCGCACCCCTGAAATACACGCGCCCAGGCTATTCGCGTGTGGAACTTCCCGCGCACCCCTGAAATACAAGTACCCTTCTGTAATCGCGTGTGGGACTTCCCGCGCACCCCTGAAATACACGCGCCCAGGCTATTCACGTGTGGGACTTCCCACGCACCCCTGAAATACACGCGGCCAGGCTATTCGCGTGTGGAACTTCCCGCGCACCCCTGAAATGGACGTAGCCTGGGATTTGACGTGTGAAACTTCCCGCGCACCCTTGAAAATCGCATGGGCCGCTTGCCGTGATGGTCCAGTGTTAGCGCAGCCCCTTGCGCTGGTTTGTGATTTTTATGAGATTTCACAGCGCAAGGGGCGTTCCTGGGGGCGTAACTGGCGCTGCAGCGAGTCGCTGCGCCACTGTGCGCCACGGCTGCCTGGGGAAGCTAAAATCCATGAATACGCTGTGCGCCGGATTCGGTTTTGGCGCACGCGGCTGGCGCAGACTATCGCAGGCGCACGCTGTGCGCCAGCCGCGTGCGCTACTTGTGCGCTGGATTCTATGAATTACCCTGATGGTATAGATGACTATTAAGTGCTGCAAATTAAAATATTATATACACAGTCTTAACTTTATTACATTTCTAATTTGTGTTGCAATCATTTGGCTGCCAACTGAGCGCTGATAATTCTGTAGAAAAATAGATGTTGCTCGTTATTTCATTTGATATGCCAATGTTGCTTATTGTGCACAAAAGATGTAGGACCGCTGGATTACATTTTTGTGTCTGAGACCCTATTTTCATGAAGTATGAACCTGAATGTTATAGAATCCCCTGAAAGTGACCACCATATGTTGATATTTCAATTAAATTCGTAAAGACTGCAGTGACAACAGCATTGGGACTGTCGTGCTCAAATAATTTTTGGGGGAGTCCAAGAAATAGAAAAAGAAGAATTTAAGGACAGAAATTAGAGCTATAAATAGAGAAAGGATATCACAATTAGAAAAAGTACAAAAGAGCATGTGTTACAACAAAATTATAAAAATTGGTGAAACATTCACTGCCATCTGTTGATTCGAAGGGATGGTGAGAAAATGCAAGAGGTATATTAAAAAACACGCTTTTAATTTTGGACGTTAGTTTGATGCCTTAATATAAGAGATTATACAGTACAATTGCACCCAATAAGTGAAGACATCCGGAGCCAGCATTTTACACTACTGTATAACAGTCAAAGTCCATGTAAAATTGGTAGTGCAATGATCCCACTTTGTGGGCCCTTGATGTAAAACATGAAGATGTGCTGGAAATAAAATGAGTTCCCAACGGTGAGGGGCTGGCAGCCTCCCAGCGGATGAGGAGGCTCTAAATAGAGCATTTACCACACCAGAAAAGACCCTGCTCCGAGTCTCCTCAGAGAGGGCAAACTGCCATCTTCCTTCGCTGAGTAGCAGGTAAGAGCGCTCTCACTTGTGTCCCCTGCCCCCTTTCTCCCCACCCCCTTTTCCACATGTTCAACCCACCCATCCCCACCCCTCCCCCACTTACCTTTTCCTGTCTGGTCCCTCTTTGACACCAGGAACACTAGTGTTCCTGGTGCGTCCCTGGCATGCATATGCCACCATGGAAAGGGAGAAGAGACTACCTCAGACTTCACTCAGGCCTGTAGCTGACACCCAAGGCATTACCAGACCGGTAATGCACCCCCTCCTCGGGTTCTATTGCTTAGTTAAAATCATCTAATTCCAGAACTCCACAATCCTCCTCCTTCTGTTTCAACATGTTATTGATAGTAAATCCACACCAGAATCCTGGAAGACATCAAATATTATAACAATACATAAGAAGGGCGATAGGAATAATCTGAGTAAGTATCGCCAATCACCCTTCTGGATGTTGAAAGCAAGACTTTTGCTGCATTTTTGTTGAAAGAAATCAAGGCCTTGGCAACTAGTGTCAGAAGGCTTTCTATATTTCGCACAGGATTTAGGAGGGGTAGTAACCACATTAAATAGAAATATTATTGGAGAACTTTTACAATAATAGTTTAACTAAAAATAATGTTTCCGCTGTATATAGCCTCCATCGATTGACCATTAGCTTTTTATTTAGTGATCTGGACTTGCTTATGGAATAAAATGCGAGCATTGGGGTGTTACAGAACATCTACTGTCCATTTTAATTTACCTGCATACCAATACCACTTTGAAAGTTCAAATGTATGTGCAGGGTGAGCTATCAAAGGAATTTCTGGAGACAAATGGGTTGCGACAGGGTGTGTTTTGGCCACCTGCCTTTTTAATTTGTTGGGTGATTATTTATAAAAAGTGCCATTTATTTCACCCAAGCTGGATAGCACAAGAATTTCCTGGATTAGCTACGCTCACGACATAGTCCTTACGGACCATACAAAAGTAGGTCTTCAACGTGTAATCAATTTTAGCTATGCACGGCTGAAAATACATTTAAGATAAGCGTGAGTAAATCAAAGGTTATGCAGTTCACGAGGACAAAGGTAATGACACATTTTAAATGGTATTTAGGTTCAAAGGCACTGAAAGTTTTGCATGAGCTTAAGTGGCTAAGATTTTATTTGGTCTCAAAGTCACCCAAAGGTGATTTAGAAGAAAGATGAATGACAAAGATTTAACAGCTTGGAGTCCAAATGAAACAAATTCTTTTTAAATACTGTAAATTCAAGTTAACACTGTTGATAACATTTTATGGTGCAAAAGTGATTCCTGTAGTGATGTATCATATGTCTTTTAATCAATCTTTAGACTCAACCTTTTTATGCCGAATGGAGGGGAAAATCTATCACATGGTCTTGTCTTTTCCCAATTGTGTACCTATTGGCATTTTAAGATATGTATGGAATTTAGCTTCACTAACGGCACAACATTCATGGAGACTTTTACATTTGTTTTGTTGAATTATAGCAACCGAGGTTCAGGTTTTGTATAATAATTTGCATAAACCAATGTTAGTAGACAGCAAAGGTACATTACATTTACTTAAAGTAAAAAGATTGGTAAATTAAATAAACCAAACCAGTAGTGGCTTAATAGTGAAATGAGTTTCAGTAATACAAAAAAAAGTTGCTTTTAAATGATTGGTGTAAAACCTGTGACGGGAGGGTAAACTATAAATTGTATAAAGATATGGCTGCCGAAAACAAAATGTTTGCAACACTTGCAAAATATTTAGAAGCTTTCCCTAACTGCAAATTTAGAAATGCGTTCATTAGATTCAGGGTAAACCTGATTCCAAATCGAAAAATGTAGGTGTAAGGCATACATTACCTGAGCTGTCATAATCATGTTGTTTTTGCAATGATAATGACGTTGTGCAAACTCTATTTATTTTTTGATTTATTTATTATTTTATTTATTTGTATTGCACCGGTAGCTCCCGAGCTTCGGGTCGCAAAGACAAGAACACGAAAGACAGATGACAAACAAAATACACGTAGCACAAGACATTAGAGCTTCATATTTAACTGGTCAGGTTGTGTTATGTATATTACTTAAAGATGTGGGTTTCAGTTGTTTACGAAAGCGTTGGAAGTTGGCTTCCATCCTTATCTGGCCAGGGAGGTTGTTCCATAGGCCTGCTACAGTTATAGGGAAGGATTTACCCGCCCCGTTTTTGACTCTGAAAGGAGCTGCCACAATCAGTCCTGGTCCGGCTGATTTTAGCTCTCTGGCGGGCTTGTATAGAATGATTTTAGTTTTCAGATATGCAGGAGCTTTACCAAAAATACATCTATGTGTGAGCGTGATGGACTTAAATTGGACTCTCTCTTCAATTTTTAGCCAGTGAAGTTCTTTCCTGGCTTCGCTGATGTGCTGATTCCTAGTTTTTTGCTTAATGATTCTCACTGCATTGTTTTGCAGGACTTGGTAGCTGTGATAGCAATTTTTGTTAGATCCTAGTATTAAGGCGTTGCCATAGTCTAGGCGAGATGAGATGGTAGCTCTTGCGACCGTGGCGCTGTTTTCTTCAAATAGGTAGGGTCTTATGGCTTTCAGTAAGCGGAGGTGGTAACAGCACGTTTTTTTTAACTTAGAGGGTTTGGGCATCTGATCCCAGGGATGCTTCTAGCATCATCTCCAAGGTTTTGACCTTGTTTAGGACCTTAATTGGGGTATTTTTGATGGTGAAGGTGTTGTATGTATCTAACTAGATTGAAACCAAAGACCATGAGCTCTGTTTTGTGTTGTATGTATCTAACTAGATTGGAACCAAAGACCATGAGCTCTGTTTTGTTGCCGTTTAGGCACATCCAATTTTGGTCCATCCATTGCTCTACCGCTTTATAAACTAGGCTTAGTTTTTTGTTGTCCTTTTGATGGTCTCCACGTAGTTCAATTACCAGCTGAGTGTCATCAGCGCAATTGGTAAAGAATGTGTTGATGTTATCGAGGACAATACAGAGAAACCTAAGGTATGGGTTAAACAGGAGTGGGGACATGCTGGCACCCTGTGGAAAACCACATGTGATTTCTTTTTCTATTGAGAATAGATTTCCCCAGTGAACTCTAGATGTTCTGTTTTGTAGGAAAGGCATGATCCAGTGTATTGCTTCATCTGAGCAGTTTGCTGTTTTCTTTAGAGCTGCCTTAAGTAAGTTGTGATCTAATAGGTCGAAGGCAGCACTCAGGTCCAAGAGTACGAGCAAGCCGGCTTTCCCCTGACCAATGATGTTGAGCATCTTAGTCTGTAGATCCAGCATAGCTGTTTCTGTGCTATGCGCTGGTCGAAAACCAGACTGTTGGTGGTGGAGGAGTTCTTGGCTTTCTACGTGTTCTTGGAGCTATGTGGTGGCAATCTTGTCCATGATTTTTAGTATAAAGTTGCAGTTGGTTATGGGCCTTAGATTGTTTGGGTCCCTTTGGTCTAGGTTAGGTTTTTTAACAAGGGGAGTGACTGTTACCCTTTTTATACTTTTAGGCACGATTTGATCGCGGAAAGATGTATTTATTACTTTGGTTAAGGCTGGTGCAAAGATGTCAGGGTGGTCTAGGATGATGTTGGCCCGGAGTATGTTTTTGGCGCAAGTGGTGGGTTTCATGGATGCCAGAGCTTTTATCATGTCATTGGCAGTAATGGGCTTAAACCTAAATTGAGTCATCTGGTGGGTACGTTCCTCTGGTACGTCTTGAGTGGGTGACTTGGTGGCTGCTTGGGATTTGGCTATAATATCCCTGGCCTTATCGATTTTGTTAAAAAATGCTATCTGGGTTGCGTCATATTCTTCTTGGGTGGGAGAGAAGGTGGGGGTGATGCCTTTTGGTTTATCAATAGATTTCAATATATTGAAGAGTTTTCTGGTGGAATTAGCTGCCGCTGAAATCTGTTTGTCATAGTAGTTTTTCTTTGCCTCAATTATCATTTCTTTATAGAACTGGTTTTCCAGAGTGTTTTATTGTCCTGCGTGGGTTTTTTTCTCCACTTGTTTTCCCTTTTTCTTTTGTGTGTTTTCTGTTCGAGGAGTTCCTCTGTGAACCACTCTTGTTTTTTTTCTTTAGGTCTAGAGGTTTTAGTTTGTAGTGGAGCTTCTAGGTCCACTAGGACCTGAAGATGGCTCAGTAGGTTGGATAGGGTGACCTCGCATGAGTCTTAGTTATTTCCCTCTGTTTCACATGCATCTAGACATTGCCACAGGTGCTCTTTGCTGATGTTTTTATAATTCTGCAATGATTTTTCAATAGGGAGAATGGGAAGTTTGGGTTTTTGGGTATGGGGAGATATGGAAGGTCACATTATAGTGGTCCGACCAGATGCATGGGTCCGTTTTATAGTCTTGGGATATGAGGTTGTTGGTAACAACCCAGTCCTATAGATGACCATTGTCCATGGTAGGATCGGTGTTCATCACTTGATAGTCGATGTTATTCAAGAGTTTCTCCAGTTTAATCGCCTCTCTGTCTTTAGGGTCTCCCCACCACCGATTGAGATCTCCTAACTTTGAAACACATTATCATGGACTAAGAAAGCATACTTAATTGCAGTGGTAAAGTTGTTAAAAACAATTACCTTAATGTATCCTAAATTCTAATATGTTCTACTGTATAGTACTGATAAAGTGTTCAGATAAACATTCAACTATGTATTATGGTCTTAAATATTTAATTATGTATTTTAAGAATGAATTTTAAAATGATTGTGATTGTATATTTCTATACGGTTTTAAATTTAACCAGAGCACAATAAATACTTTTTTAAAGAATGTATAATTAACAGACAACAAATGTGTAACAACAGTGTATTCACTTATGTAATATTAAAACATTTACTGGTGTATACTTTGTGCACTTAATCAGCCGTAACAAAAAGGCAAGTGGTGTGGAAAGTAAGACATAAGATTTATTTATTTATTTTATGTTTTGCAACATGCCACCTACATGTGAACTGTTTCTGTATGCCAAGGTAAAGATGGAGAGTGAGGAAGCTAGTAAACAGGGGGGAGGACTAAGGAATGCGTAGTAGATTTGTCACTATCAAGGAAGAGCTCATGGATTCCTGTGACCAAAGTAAAACATTTTAACATCATTGTTATGACATAATATTTGTAGTACAATATTCGGCTCTGTAGGAAGACAAGCATTGCTTAGCTAGCTTTGATGGTGCTTGGATGCTGAGGTGCCAGAGATGTAGAGATCTGGACCCCATATTAGAAGAGCATACACACAGGAACTGGGATAAGGTGATTATCTACCAAAACAGGAAAAGAAAGAGCGTTTTTTAAGTTCTATCGAATTTAAGATGCAGAGGCTCCAAATTTCAGATTCAATAGACGATTGTTGATAGGTAATCAAAGAGCACCCATGATGTGGTCATTCCTTATTAGCACTAGGATGAGCACGCTACTGAACTGTGTATTCCTTGCATCTGGGTGATTACTTTCTTGGGCGTGTCTCATCACATGCTGTTACAATGGTCACATTTTGGCTATGATCAGCGACTGAATGTCCATTTGCTTGTGTCGGAGATCCCACATGGGCATGATGTGCCATATGCCAAGATGTGGGGATAAAAAGATAGTGGAATGCTAATTCCCCAAGACATTTAAACAGTGATATTTGTGAATTGATACTTGCTTTCTGATGTCTTCTGCCCACTCTCATGATGCTGCATGTGTAGCCCCCTGCATGCTCAATGTAGCGTTGTACATAATGGCATCCGTCCATGTGTATTTACTAACATAACACTAACACAGTGCCGATATATGCTTGCAAATGTATTGCTGAGTCAAGCCCATCTATAAGATGTGTCTTTTTCTAGGAGCCCGAGCAGACAAGAATTAAGAAAAAGCTTGAGGAATAGATGGTGCCTTTCCCAGCTCATAAATAAGTGTAGGTGAAGCATTTACAGTAAACTCCCCACTTCCCCTCCCCCGACCTCGCAGACTTGTATGCTTATATTCCCCGAATTCCTTTGGATAATCATATGTCCTTCTCTGCTTTCATAGACATCACATGGATCATGAATTTCTAATTAGCAATCACTCGATAGAAGCTTGCAAACATGTCATATTATTGATTAAAAGGACAGGCCTATGCTGGTGACTCTGGCTCTTCTTTGTAAGCTGCAACTCTAGAACCTGATTTATTTCTGTATGAGGAAGAAAAGCTGTTAAGAGGCTGGTCACTAGGAATAGCCTGACCTATTGGCATTATCAAAGCATTTTACAAAATTGGCATCACAATATTTAACTTTAAACTAATCTTTGCTTTCTTGTTAAAGTTGTTGTTTCGGCCATGGTGTTCTTCCTTTGGATCATCACTCATGGGAAGCTTGCTGCCAACACTTGATCTCAACAACTTTAGTGATAAATAATAATAATAATAATTTGGCACTTATATAGCGCTACGAACCCTCAGGTATCTGAGCGCTGCTTATTATTACCCACGGTGTGTGGTGCTCATTTATCGACCCGGAAGGATGAAAGGCTGAGTTTGGCCCCGCTGGGATTCGAACCTGTGTTAGCAGGCTCTGCACGGATGTCAAAGCGAGCGCTCTGCTCGCTGTGCCACTTGAAAAGAAAGATTTGATTTAATCGGAGTGTCCTAATAATGTTGTATTAGTGTCAATAGTAAAGGGGTTCATGCCCATCAAAACAGAGTCCACAAACTTGGATCAAACTGATGTGGTGTTACAGTGATAATGTGAGCAGGAAATACCCCATACAGTGAAAGGTGCTACTTGAGACCAAAGAACAATATAGAGACACTAATTCAGTGTGTCAGATTTAAGGACAATGACTGAAGTGTAGACCCAGCATGCTAATGTGGGCCAGTTGTTTTTAACAAACTAGGCCAGTTTGATGAGTTACCTCTCAGTGCAAGTATTAATTTTGACCAGCGTTCCTGAACAAATATTATTTAAAATGAACAACTTGCAGAACAATGTTCCAAAAAACACCCCTTCTTGGGTACTACTTAGTCTGTCACAACAGGAACGAACTGCCGTGTGCAACACTGGACCACTCTTTCATTGGTTCCCAAGCCAATGTTATGCCCCAGTTGGACTTTGTTTCCAGGCACGTATTCTCCTATAGGGGAGACTCCAACTACTCCAAGAAAGAAACACATGGTGGCACTCGTTCAGGGGATGGCGCCAGGGAGCAAGCAACTCTGCTACAGAAGAAGACTATGTTCCTGCACTCCAAGTGTCTTAGAGTTAGAAGCAATAGAAGCATGTTTACAGTTGTATGCCTAGTCAGTTCATAATATAGCATGTTAGGAAGCCCCCAGATATCATTGTTAAAATCTTCTCAATCATTAAGATCTAGTGAAAAGCTTTCATTATCTTTTCGATTATTTACTGACTATTTTTGCTGCAAAATACAGATGGTCATTTTGGTAAGGCAATATTGGGTGGGTGATGAGTGGGAGGGAGGTGGAGAGAGTAGGGAAGTGTGGGTGCATTGCGCTCTTCACACTGAATTTAGCAGAAATAAAACTGTAAAAAAATCAGTAGTGAAATATTGTCCGGTTGAAACACATGGAACCAACCATTTACTGGAATCTAAACTTGAGAATAAGATGCCCAGCACTGCTACAGCTAAACACCATTTCTTACCGTTCTAATTTCTTTCACTAAACTACTGAGAGAGGACAGAATGGCACAAGAAGGCTCCCGACACAGTATTTGGTTTTACTATCAGGGCCTAGAGGCTATTAAGTTCGTATAAATGTAGCCACTGTTGGGTGATCTGGAGGATGCCCTCAAAACCCGACCAGGAAACATTTTTCAAATTATTGATTTACAAAAAAAGAATAATGATAAGCCAAATAAACATTCGAACAAAAGTAATTCAGTCCATGTTATTCCTTCATTAACCTAACTAGGCGTGGGCTTACCAGGGACCTGTATCACAAGGACTATCTACAACCAAGTTCCTGATCCACTGATTCCTTACAGCTTCTTCTTTAACAGTTCATGAATAAAGTCAGCTTCTCCTACGGCGCAAGCCATGCATCCTCTTCTCCTTGGAGTCTCCCTCACTTTTTCCTCACCACTCAGGGATTCCTCCACTTCGGGACCCTGACTGAGCCATTTCTGGCCAAACGTCTGGCCGTCTTCTGCCCACCACCGGTAAACTGTCTTGAACCAACCCACCGGAACCTTCCAATTCTAGGTTGCTCTGGGGAAGCTCTGAATGTCATTGTTCCCTCCTGTTGTTATACTCTCCTTGCCTTGGGTACCACCACCGCGTGATGTTATCACCTACTCCACTAGACTACCACCTCCTCTGAGGTTACCATCTCTTCCAAATGACTCCCACCTCCTCCCAATGTCACTACCCTCTCCAATTGACTACAACTTCCACCAATTGACTAAAAGCCTCCTCCTGATGGTGCATCTCTGAGATACGTCAGATCAAATCTTTGTCAACTGGATTCGACTGTAATTGTCTCAAAGAAGCTCCAGTTATATTGACATTTGCTCTACCTGTAAGCTTTGTAAATCAGGTAGAATGTAGCATGTGGGAATCTGATTTGCTCATGACCATCTCCTTGTGGGCTCCAGTGCAAACCTTTGTGAATCAGGCACTGTCTGTTTGTGTCTCTGCACCCTCTAACCCTTCCATCTACCCTTCAGTAGGGTTTCCAGTCCAAATCCCATTCATTTCTACGTGTTATTTATGTCGCCCTAGAATAAAATGCACTTTTTAAAATTAAGCAGTGTATTAAAAACACATCCCTGTTAGAACGCAATCCTACAGTGTATGTTTTAAAGTGATGGTAATAGGATCCTTGTGATTTAGCAAATGTCCAGGAAGCAGGAAGCAGGGCAGGGGGTTGGTGTGGCTCTCCAAACATTGTCCTACTATTTTATCATTTGTTCTTTTAACCTTCCTGGATCAGTTTTCAATTCAAATACATGGTAAATGTTCAGCGTCATCTCCAGGGGAGTGTAGGGATAACTAGTGCACGAATTTCAATAGTGTAATAGTTATAGCAGTGCCAATTAATTCAATTGTGTTAGGGTGCACTATGCCCAAATGGTGCTAATGTCGTGCTAGGTGTGTGACTTAGTGCTGATGTTAGGCATGATTTGGGAGTTAGCTCAGAACAGTGCAGTGTAGGCTACTAACAATTAACAGGACTAAATACTAATCCACTACTCTTTAACTTTAACAATCTAAACTAATTAGTAATTAGACTGGGGTTTAGGCCATAGTCCACACTGCAGGCTATGGGTGCAGGGGCATTCACTGCAAATGTAAAAGTTGTTCTGCAGTGTGATGAACGTGGAGCATAGGGCAATGAGACAGCAGAATGCAGTTTTGCAGGAACATCTCCTTTGTTCATACAGGATGCGAGGATACGAAATGTTGCACGTTCATCCGGGCTGGAGAAAAAGTGCTGTATAAAGGTTATTGTGGGGAATCAGAAAGGGTTTTGAAAAATGACTGGGGTGTTGGCTAAAAGGGGAGGTGTCTGATTGATTGATGATCTCGCGGCAGGAGGCATGAAGGTGGGTAGTGATACCATATGCTTTCTTTCTGAAAATATAGACAGGGAGGTGAATGGAGAGAGGTCAAAAGACAGAGAAGGAAGAAAGAAGTGGGGCCAGAAAGAAATTGAATGGAAGAAGAAGGAAGAAAAGAGAAAAGGTACATTTAGCGAGATCAGGCGCTGGCTGGCTGTGGCGGTGAAGCTGCAGTCTGTGTCGGAATTGGTAGCTGAGCCAGAGACAGTGCAGGAAGGAGGGAGATGGGCGAGTGCTGGCTGTAATCTCAGCAGGCAGTGGAGAGGGGGAGAGAGATGGCCTGTTTCGTAGAAGACATCTCTCTTCCGGCCAGAGAGACACAGTGGCATTGCAATCTTGGTAAGCATAAGTGACAAAATAAAAGAGGAATATCTGATTAGAGGTAATATTTTTCTAATAAGGGAAGTGTCAGATTAGGCACGAGAGGGATAAACCCATCTCCTCTTTATGCACCAGAGAACAGATGTTTTTTCTTTTCTGGGCACAGATATTCATTTGTTGGAAAGTGGGAATGTGTAGGCCTACTTAAGTATCAGTTATATTTCAAGGTTGCATATAGAAATGTGTGTGTTGTGCAACGTTTACTAAAATAGAAGCCAGTTTTGCTGTGCACGAAAGTGGAACTATTGTTTTGGTGGGGAAATGTAAAAAGTCTATTCCAATGTACAATCAGATTATGAAACTGCATTTCGCGAAACTGTATTGATTTTTTGTCCTATTTCTGGCACATGTTATGAGGTGCAACAATGATGTTTTCTCTGCGTTTGTTTTATTCTGTTTTGCGTGAATGTGAATGCCATGTGTAGTCTGTTATTGTGTGGTCTGTTTATTTTGTGATACATAGAGTGTGTAACCTGGTGAATCTGTACCGTCAGTGCCAATATTTAGTGTGGTTGGTGTAGGACTAAGTTTAGCATTGTTCTAGCCAAAGCGTCCCATGTAAAAGGGTAAAAAACAGAGCTAATTTCCCACATTTTAGCAAATGAAAATCAGAGAAGCACAGGCCTTGATAAAATTCCTTACATAATTTTGGTGCTTTGGCCAGGAACGATTTTGGCTAGGTGCAATTGCTAGGCATGGTCTTTTGTAGTGTGGTCATACTATGTTATGCTTGGTGCACTTTCAATTCCATTGTGTTATCTTCTAATTGAATTGCTATTGTACAAAAAATATTGATTTTAATTTTTCTCAAATGCTTTAGTGGGGTTGTGTTGACATTAGTGCACTGCAAACATGGCAGAGGTTGAGATTGCTGACTTCTGCACATATGCAGAACAAAGTTTTATGCACTGGCAACTTGAACCTCTGACACAATCTCGAATTGGAGAGAGAGATAGTTTCAGAACTAGATAAAGAGTGTCCTGAGGAGCTATTTGTAGAGGGAAGTGTGTTACAAACCTGCCTGCTAAGGTTTTTCTCATGCCGAGAACCACCGGGAGTGAAGAGATTGTGCAATATATCTAGGTGCAAAGGTTTACTTTACAAATGTGTATCGCACTTATAACAAAAGAACCTGAGCTCATGACAAGATTGCAACATGAGTAAGCTGATATGCATGAGAAAGTCTGAGTTGGGAACAGGGTGAGCTTTGTGTGCAGTTGCAGGCCAAGAATTATGTTACATAAATGCAATTGGCACAGAGGGAGAGACAGTTGGCTGAGAGTGAAGGAGATGTTGTACATTTGAAAACGGTTTTGGAGGACATTCAAAAGGTTAGAGAACATGCCTTAACAGAGGTGCAAGCACTCTGCAAATGTGGTAGTCAGTCCTCTAGTAAATTACAGGCTCTGGAGGATGAGGTTTTTAAATGAATGTCTGAAAATGATAAAAAGCTGGAAGAAATTGATCATTTTAAAATGCAAATTACAGAAATGTATGAGATAATAGCCAAGCTAAGGAAAGAAAACTGTGCACCGGATTGAAACACAAGAACTCCATGCACAGTGTGGGGAAATAAGGCGACAGCAGCAGGATATTACTTTCACTGAAGCTGGGTCCAGCCACAGCCTCTGCCAGCCTCTGCCAGCTAATGTTCACTGGGCAAGAGCTGGCTACACTCCAATATTCGAGGCCGAGTCTCCTTGCTAAGAGCAGAGGAAGGGGGGTCAAAATGAGGTATCGTGCAATGCACTAAAAATCATGAACAATATAAAGAGTTTGATCAAACCATTCAAAAACATTTCGGGTATAAGCATTGAGGAACATCTCAAAGCTGTTATTCAGCTATTTTAAACGTTGGGCATCCCCAAGGCTCAGTTTTCAAGAGTATTTTACCTCACTATGAACCCCAGTCCTGCCAGCTTCATACAGATTTTAAATGAACAGGGAAATTTACCATGTGATGACTTTGAAAGAGAAATTAGCAAATAATTTTCACCATATTGCTCCATCCAAGATGCCAAAAAAGCAGCATATAGCATGACAGCTCAGGTAGATGATTAGCCTCGCCAGTTCTTGCAAAACCTGAAAAGAGCATTTCACAGCCTGTGACATTCATTCAGCAGAATTCAAAACCCCTTTTTTATGGCATGCAACAAGAGATAGTCTTGCAGCTGGCACGTGAGTTTAATACAGGCCGAAGCTTAGAGTGGATTCTCAAACAGGCATCTAAAATCTATGAAGTAATCTCTCATGAGAAAAATGAGGGTAGAAATAAGAATCAAAGGAAAAAGCTACAGAATCTGAGACTGCTCAAATAAAGAATGACACACCACATAACCAGAGGTGCGTAGCCATGCAAGGGAAGGCAGCACAATCCCAGTCCACTGTGTTTCTATCCACAGACCCCAGCGACAGAAGCTTGTACATTAGTCCTAGGTATCTAGGTAATTCATCAAAGGTGGGATTTTGCTATGATATGCTAGGGCCTAATAACACCCAGAATCATTTGTATAACAGGCCATACCAGGCATTGGAGGTCCGGAGTAGGTTTGACCCTGCCTCAATGGTATATGACAATCAGGCAAGACAAAGATATGTAGATAGGTTCTTTGAAAATGGAAGTCAGCAAAGGGAACAGTATCAGACAAATTAGAGACAGAATGCAACCTATGGCCTGTGCCCTTACGGTCAGACCTCTCCACAGGAAGACCATGGACAGAGGATGGTCACCCCACGTTCCCAGCCTCCTCTGCAGGGGCGTTGCTAGGGGGGGGCTAAGGGGGCTATAGCCCCTGATCTTTTGGTTGTAGCCCCGGATAGAATCTCAGGAGCTATAGCCAAAAGACTAGCTAGCCCCCAGTCCCAACAGTTCCGACATCAGCTTAGCCCCGGGTCTTTTCCAGACCTAGCAACACCCCTGCTCCTCTGTCCTGGGAATTCAGGGAAAACACAAATAGAAATCAGTTTCCAGAAAGGAGCCAAAACAGGCCTGATCATTTTGAATTCAACAGGTACCGGCCTAGATCACAGAGGGATGTGTTTAGGGATATGCACAGATACCAGTGCATAAAGGCACAAGAAAGAAAGAGAATACTGGCTCAGCAGATTGGAAAACTGTGTGCATTGCAGAAACAGCAGCTGAGTAAGGGTGCAGCATGTAACAAGAGTGACATTGCACAGAACAGTGACAAATTAATACTCAGCCAGATTTCCCACAATGAAAACACAAATGACCGTGATCCACCATTAAACGAACAACCCAAATTGCCTAGCGATCTGAAACCAAACAAACAGTCACATAATGATGAAAAAGAAAGTAAAAACATAGACAAGAAGGGAGTGTGGTTTAACTTAGAGTTGAACCAAGCCATGCATGTGAAGATGAGAGAGAAAAAAAGACAACTAAATAGGAAGACAATTTAAAAAGTACATGCAACATGACAGTAACGAAATGATGAATGGAAATAGAAATTAAAATGAAAGGATTTAATTGCCTGACAATTCTGTGATCATATCTTCACATAAATTAAAATGTTGCAAAGGACGAATATGAATGAATCCCCTCAGGAGTATTTTGAGCCACAGATGTGCCATGAGGCAGAGCTGGCAGGTACGGTACAAGAAACAGGTAAGAATCACACACAAGATGCTGATGTTCTGCCACACAATGCTAATGAAGACACAAAACAATTATACTCTAGAATGGAGGTAAGTGAAAGAGATCCAAGTGATGGAGAAAAAGCAGAAGAGGAATGTGTCGAGAACACTGGTGGTCCCGATATAGAAGGGAGGCAATCAGTGGCAAAGATCCAAATGAATTCTTAGGACATAAAAATAAATGGAGAAATTGAAAAAGAAATGAGCAAACGGGGGAGTAGAATGTCACTTCATATGTCCCTTTGCTTATCAAGAATCCAGACTGGCCTAAAGAAAATAAGTCCTTAAAACTAAAAATAGTGACAAGCCAAAATAGCAATGTAAAAGAATGCCACACCATTGCTGGATCAGAGAATGCAGGGAAAGTGCATCATCAGATTGGCTGTATGCCTAGTGTCGCTAGTGTCGCTGTCGTTCTCATGTGCCAAGATGAAATGTGTTGTGAAAAGGAAAGGCAGTCATTAGAGATTCACTTGGACCCCAAGAAAAGCTGCCAGACACAGATAGATGAAAACACATTGCATGTTTATCTAAGAGATGAGGATTGTGAACAAAATCGAGAAAAATATATTTCAACAATTGCAGAAATACACATGAAGGAAGGTCAGGTCTGTATACCAGTGCAAATGAATGGGCATCCAGAAAGGATTGAGGCAGTTCTGACCTTGGAACAGGAAATACATTTTATTAATGAGAAAGTATTCAAGCAAAAGCTTTACAGCAAAGAAATGCCAACTTTCAAAATAACATTTTTGGCCTTGAAGCCTCTGATTTGGGACAAATAATTGTAGGGAGATGCATGTTGAAAATCGCAATAGGGTCCAAAGCATTCATCATTGTGAATGTAACCAAAGAAATGACATCACGCACAGAATGAGGATGGTCTTAGACTTCCTGAATCAAAACCTTTGGTCTAGACTGGGTGGAACAGCACCTGAATTTGAGAATAAAAGGCAAGCTTATCACTGCGCACAAATAATGCCACATTTAATTGAGCTTCAAATGAAGAAGAATGTCACCATTCCTGCCTTCACAAGGAACTTTGCAATAGCATCAAAGTACAAGAATGGAGAGAAAGTGAAGGGGCCGGATGCATGTGTAAGTCTCAATGAATCCATGAGACAGCAGGGGTTAGAATGCGGATATATACCATTAGTAGAAATTGGGGATGGTCCCATTCCAATAGTGGTGAATAACAAGGGGTGCCAAGACATTCACTTGGAAGAAAGTACTTCATTAGGGATGGCAGTGGCAGTGCAGGAATCACTCTACACTGTGTATTTAAACATCCCAGTTATTGGAGACATCCCTGAAATCTATTTCACTTCACAAAATGAATTGCCTTAGTCCTTAGATTCTAAATCAAAGGGGATTTTCAGGATTCAGTCTGTATACACTTATGAATCAAAGGATATGGTTTGTTGTCATCAGGACAATTATATCCTTTTTCCGATGGATGAATATGTAAAAGAAAAACATCAAATTGAAATGGAGGCTGATGTATCAAGATATTTTAGGGTGGCATATCTCCACTATCCAGCAAACATAAAAAGGGAATGTCTTGCAGTATTGATTTCGGAGGAGTGGTCTGTCCCTAATTTCAATGAGCATATTGCAAAATGTGTTATTAATTGTCTAGTATGTGAGATGTTTGCTGCTGGCCATACACTGAGAAGGGTGAGGGGAGCAATGCCCATCCAACTGGACCCTTTCAACATTTGCATATTGGCTACGCGGACATGCTCCAGATTTGTGACAGTTATAAGTATATCATAGTACTGATATGCCCTTTTTCCCGCTGAATTAAAGCCAGTTCATGCACGCACTCAGATGCCACACCAGTGGGAAAAGTCCTCGAACCTGAGGTTTTTTCAAGGTGGGAAGTGTGTGAAGTGCTATATGTTCCGACAACAGAACACACTGTGTAAATGAGGTGTATGAGCACAGTACTGTGTTTTTGGGAATAAAGGATACATTCTCAGTTGCCTATCATCCACAAGCAAATGGAATTTGTAAGTGCCTAAACAGCCTCTTAAAATAGCATATTGCCAAAATAAAGGACACTCCTAAAAAGAGTTGGCTACACTGTCTTCCTTTAGCCCTATTTGCCTTACGTAATCAGCCAGGCACAGACCATCACCTGACTCCACATGAGCTGGTGACGGGACACCAAATGCATACCCCCACTGCTTCTCACAAACAGGTTGAAAATATTGCCACTGTGCTTGGACAGAAAACACACAATCATTTGACAGCAATGACAGAATCTCCTAAATGTATGTCTCGACAGGTGCAGATGCAGCAGGGGGCTCGAAAAACAGCGAAGAAGCACATGAACAAACTGACCCAGACAATGGGCCTCATTATGAGGTTTGAGGTAGCCATGGAGCTATTAGCATCATGGCTCCCCCCTTACCGCATTCCGGGTCCGGGTTCTCGGAATAGGGACTTGCCGGGTCATTCTAACCTTGGAGGAACCGGTAAATCCCCATTCTGAAACCCATTCCCCATTCCCATTCGAGCCCCCATAGGGCTCAATGGGAATGGGGATGGAGCTAATAACGGGCCCGCTAATAGCGGGCCCGTTATTAGCTCCATGGTCCGCTAAGGGACCTCGTAATGCGGCGTTAAGTGGTTAACAGCAATGGCACCCTTACCATTGCCGTTAACCCCTTACTGACGATCTCGTAATGAGGCCCAATGTGTTGAAACCCCTTTTGTTAAATCCTGAGGACAGGGTGCTGTGCTGTAACTTTGTTCGAAAGTGGCACAAGCCCCATTTTCAAGGACCTTACATTGTGGAAGCTGCCACTCCATCTGCGGTCAAGGATGAAGGCAGAACAGCGTTGAGCCATCTCAATGACATGAAACTATATCAAGGTGAGACCCCCTGTCTGCAAATTCTGAGTTTAAAGCTGAAGAAGACTTGAAAAGAACCCAGACAAGGTTGGTGACCAGAGCCAATCAGCAGGGAGAAAAAAACATAAGTGTTGAGACGTTTTGGTATAAGTAGTGTCCCAAAGACTGCGTTCGAACAACAGATAAAGACAATTTTTTAAAATAGGTGCCCTCGTCCTCAGTTCTCATATGTCTAAAACTACATGAATAGTTCATCTTACTAAATATTTTTGGAAGAGCACTCAGTGTATAAGAAAATTATTTTAATTCTTAAGGTTCTTTGAAGGATGCTTTTTAGAGTGGAAATTTATCTCTGCGTGATAAAAAGAATATTTTCCCAAGACATGATGCAACTGTTGAGTAAAGTAAAAGATTCCCCCTTTGTTGCCCAAATGAATGTGCAGGCCCATACATACTCAGAAAACAGAATCAGTAGCAATTATAATCGGAGCAGCATTTTCCTATTTTGTGTGTCTGTATTTTTTGTGTGCTATTTTCCAGTACAACAGTACAACACGTACAGCAAGACAAGGGCAGCATTCCATGTTCTCCATGATGTAAATACTAGTATGATACGGAGAGTAATGCCAAAAGAAATGACCCCTGGGAAATATCCTAAGCATAGCACTCTAGGCAGAAGGACAAAAAGAAATATAATTGAAGATCAACGCTTCATGAGACAACAGTTTGATAATATTCCTCATGTCTCTAACAACATGTGGTATAGACACATGAGCCGAGCGGGGAGTGAGACATCTGATGAGAGCTGTTTTTTATGTTCCCTCATCCCCTATGCCAGGATTGCCTCCAGAATATTTATAGTCACTGAGATACCCGCACGTGTAGCACATTGACACACCTCGCATCATGCATGACCAGAGGGCAAGTTCAGGCCAAAAGTACCTCCACGCGTTGGGTAACAAAGGCAGATTCTCCCCGTGAGGATAATTTCATCAAAGAAGTATCCTTGATGAGCGATGTTGAAACTCAATATGAGGTAATACATTACATATTGTCAGGCACGAGGAGGGGAAATGATAACAGAAGACCACCCATTTCTGCAATGCACTGACAAATGGGAAACAAATTCCAGGCTGTTGGGAGAGAGGCCAGTTATAAATACAAAGACAAGTATTTACCACAGAAGGTTGGGTCTAAGGGCTAATCGGCTGTAAGTCAGAGGTGCTTGTAGAACAACCGTGAGTGATTGTGCAAAAAGTAAAGAAGGCGTGCCTCACAGACTGGACTAAATATACTAAAATACTAACGTGGGTAGAGAATAAAGCAGGCCCAATACACATAGTACCCCTGGAAGAATTCCACCCTATGCCTTAGAAATACTGGCACTGTAAAAGTAGGAGAAAGCAAAGGGTGTAAATGCTTTTTTTGATGTGCTAGGAAATAAAGTAGGCATGGCGGTATTAACGTACCATTATTGGGCTCGTGGTCGAAGAGCTTACATGCAGCTCCCTCCAAACTTGTGATGCCTTTGCTCACTAGTGGTAATATGTGCATCGGCCCTAGTAGTACCCCAGGGAGATGTGCAGATTGGCTATTTTTCCCAGATGAACACACATATAAGAAATAAACAGTCTCTCACCCTGCAACGCTCAAAGAGAGACAATTATTTCTCAACAAAATTAGCAAACGCGTATGATAACATAACAGATTAACACAAATTGTTCAGTAAAACAACAAAGTTGTTTACATCATTCTTCACTCCCGGGTTACAGGCAGGTACAAATGTCAAATGTTTGCAAATAATCGGGTGGGAGCTGTTGCAGACAATAAATGCAACTGTGAAAGGATTCAATGCAATAAGGGAAGTACTGGGAGCACTCAGGCACATGACTCTCCAAAATAGGTATGTCCTTGACATTTTTACCACCATGGAAGGCAGCATGTGCACCAAAATTGGTCCGTCTTGCTGCCCAGAATGAGGAAAATGGGACCATCACAGAGGCAATAGCCACATTGAAAGAATTGCACACCAAAATGGTGGAAGAGGTGGAAGACATTGAAGATGATGGCTGGGTCTCCTAACTGTTCTTATGGATAAGCACCTCGCTGGCTAGCACATTCAAAATACTAGTGGTCATACTGGTACTCATACTATTATCTTGCTGTGTCCTGAGAATAACAATAAGCCAAAAAGGCAGTGGGAATGAAAATATTGATAAACCTGGATACTCACATGTATGAGTATTCACAAACAGATCACTTCCCCATATACAAACAATTGAGAGTCCTATTGCAGATCCTGGGTCAAAATGCACATATCCTCAATGCCCCCCCCCGCCCAATTACACAGAGCAGTGGGTAAACTGTGATTCTGATGGGGAATGTTGTTACATGGCCTGGAGTCCAGACAAACATGTGAGACATGGAGATAGCTTGAAATGAGTGAGCACAATATGGATACCTAAAGTGCCCTATCTCGGGTTGAGCATAAGAATGAGTGTGGTTGAAGACTCGACCAGAGAGGGAAGTGTTGGGAGGCAGATGAATATGCCATCCATAGCTTCTGCCCCACCCCTGCACCAATACCACAGAGGTGAGAAACATTACTGCATGAGACAGCCTCTCCTCCCTTATCCCCCACTGGTATAACAGGCCTTGGGGACAATGTGAGCTGAAGATGACAAATGCATTCAAACTAACATTAGTAACATTAAAAGGGCATGCATATGACACGAAGCAAACATACACTCCACATGAAGAACACGTACAATAGTTAATATATGCATTTAGACATGAAGAATGCTACATAGCATCTATAAAACATGAAGAACATTAACATGACCGTGTATAAGGTAAATTAAACATGGACGACACGCTGATATAGCTCGCTAACATGGAAACAAGAGTGTGATTGGCCAGCTATCTTCTTAAAGATGGAAACCACAGCATGTCTCAAAAATAGCAAAGGCCTCAAGGCTTTCTTTGAAAGCTCAAAAGGCTGAACCCACAAAAACACATATTCATGCAACGCTCAGACAGTAGCTGGCAACAAGTACCAAGGCTAGAGTAAATAAGGGAGGATGGGGACGGCGGAACGAAGGCATGAGATAATGGTGCCCAAGATGAAAGCAGTATACTCCCAGATGAATTGAGGTTTCAGAAAGGCACAAACAGCCTTTGATAGCCAGGTGCAGTATAACAGTAGGCCAAATGATTCCATGAAGAGAGTGTCCCCAGCAGCAAGAAAAAACATGACACATACATTAATATTACAAAAACCTTAATTAATAGGAGGTAATTCAATATCATACATGGTCTCTTCGCATCTTAGCTAGATATGGAAAACACTGGCCATTCATTAGAAGCGAACACAGATACGGCACCTGTGATACTCCCTAAAATCACACATAGACACGAATCACCACACAAGGCCAAGTGCAAAGAGATTGCCCGATCTTATGGCCTGAGAATGAGGGATGGTAACTTTTAATTGGAAAAAGAGCAGTCCATGGGCCTCTCTCCCCTTCCTTACATCTGGCTCATATCTTGATAACCTGTCAAGTGTCCAAGGTTGATTAGGAAAGAGCCAGCCTATCAAAATCCTTGGTGTCATGACACCCATGAAGTAGTGTGCCAACCAACAACATATCATAGAGATTATGTATTTTAACTGGTATCAATATAGGGGTGGTTTCAGGTGCAGCCATCACATACCGGTAACACAATGACATGTTTAACCCCTATGGAATCTATATGCAGACAAGCCCACTTACCTACCCCCATTTACCATACGTTTTGTGAACTGATATCATGTTATGACATCATTCATGAGACGTTTTTAATACTTAAGAAATTGTTTTTGATTAACATGTTGAGAGCAGTGAGATTTGAATACTTGTATGCAGTCACAGCTTTGTCTTGATGTGAATAAAGCTGAGGTTTGCCATGCATTTTGTCTACTCAATCATTGAGTCTTGTTTAAACTGAATTTGATAACTCTGGGCCTATTTGGGATTTGGGGCCTCCTCAACATTTTAGTTAAAATAAGACAATTATCTATAACATACCCACCACTTTCTGTGTTGAGATGTGAAACGCATCATATGATTCATCTGGGTGATAGCAATCTAATGAAATGATTAGTAACATTTGAGGAATATGCTGTTTTAGAACATTACAATTGTTTAGTGTAGAAATCTTCAAGATGACATCACATCAAATGGCTGGGTAACTTGCTGTAGAAGTCACTCCCTTAAGACTGCCCTATTCATTAATATGTCCAATGACTACAGGGGGGATGCTATAGTGTGATGTTACTTTTGAAACATTGTCCAGTCACATACATTGACCATTTTGATTAAGGAGTGTTTTCTGCTCTATAAAAGTTCAAACCATAGGTTTGGGGACTGTCACTCCCTCACTGACTGATGGAGAGGAAGAAGGCGAGAAAGGAGCCTTGCTACAAACAGAAATGAGATAGAATACATAGCTTTCCTTGTGGACCAATTTTTGGATTACTAACAGCACACAGTAAGAGAGGCCTTATTCAGAGGAAGAGACAGCAGCCAGGCTGTGGAGGGTAGGTGACGCACTCTTGCTGACTAATGCCCACATGTTCCTGAGTGGGAGAATTAAAACCATTCCTTAATTCAGTGCCCACCTGTCTGTGAGACAGGCAAAGGAAATGCATGTGTAAATATATTATCAAAGGGAAATCATTCAGATGGGCATTATACACTAAAAGGGGGATAGGGTAAACTCTGGCCCCTGTCATCTGTAAGTATTGAGGGCTGTCAGTATACAGATTCACTGTACATACTGGGAAATAAGTAAATATTTCAAAGGTGTATGTACTTCTGGAATTTTTTATTTGATTAAATAGATCCTATGGTGTGTGTATACTGGTATTTAACTTGACTACTTATCTGTGCAATGTACAAGCACAGAGGAATTATTTTGTGAACTAAAGGGAAATCTCACTGTGAGCATACCTAGAAAAATAATGTAGTTGAAGTCATTCCCTGGTTAAATCACCAAATTGAGTTCTCTTGCTGGTGCTGAACCATTTACGAATCAGGGGGAACGATTGTTAACTGCTACCCATTTACCTACATTTAAGGTGTCCATTGAAAATGAAAAATGTACACGTTTGCACATTAATGCAATAGAAACAGCAATGAAGGGATATAGCAAACATATGCTTTCATTGTGTAAGCAATTTACCACAGGACTTTTAGGGAATATTAGGGAATATTAAGTAGCTTGTTTCAACTGAGCTTTCTAAAATACTATTTTAAATTCTGACATTTCTAAGGACTAAAGTGGATGCAACTATTTTCAATTAAGAGGAAGTAGAGAGAGTAGCTAGGCAGGGATGGTCTTATTTTATTTGGTTTTCTAAACAAACACAATTCTATCCCGAACCCACATACACTGCTCAATGCATGATGGATACATGCTCAAGATCATTCAAATGTGCACATGGTAATGCATGTGTTAAAGGTTCATGTCCATAATAATGCCATTTTGAACATTGATGTTGAAATTTCATATATGTGTAATTTGTGTACATTTAAATTGATTACATTATTTCTATTGTCTTAATAAATAGAACTTCAGTGCTACCCTGTGTGTTTCTTGTCCAGGAAGGCTAGGGATGATTTAGAGAATCAATATTGGTAAATTGCAGGTCCCATGTTCCTAAAAAGAACTTTCTTAAATAAAGGAAAATCGTGCACAGCTGATTTGGGGTGGGTGGAAAATGTCCCTGAATTAGATTGTGCCCAATTAAAACATCAAGCACCATGTGGTAGAAAGAGTACATTGTCCAGCAAACTGAACTGTTGTCCAAAGTTATCTGGGTTAACCCTACTGCCACCTGTTAGCCTAACTAGGGAACAGCAGCTCAGGATAGTAGTTTGAAAGGGGTGATATGTATGCAGATTGTTCCTGCTTAAAGGGGTCTAGTCCCCAAAAAGCTGAAGAATGTTCATAGATTTGCTGGCAGGGCCCAGTGACTGCATGGGCAGCAGACACAGCTTTGTATTCTCAGCAGGGAACCTGAATATTGAGGGCCACCCCAACGTGGAGATACATCAGGGTCTCCCAGTTATCCCTACTACGGAACTGTCTGTTCATGGCCATTCAGGACAGTGGACCCTTCCATGCAGAACATTAAGCATACTGATGTTTACCTTGTTTGCTTGCAGCCTCAGAAACTCTGACCCCCCACTCCTCAGTGCAGTTAAGTGGTCTTGCTATGGCATTAAGCACTAGACACAACAGTCATAGTCTTCTGTTGAGTGTCATATAACACACACAGCTCCCTGTACAGGAAGCATGATCTGTACAGCAACTGCCCTCTCAGGCAATATATCACATTTTATTATCTGAACATTACAATAGTCCCTCCCACTGCACCCATCCCTAAGTATGTTGCCATGGAAGTATCACACTCTAAGAGATGGATAACATCCCTGATTTCTCTTCCCTTGTGTGTCAACTTCATTGACCTTGCACATCCTCCACTCTGGGCTCTGTCACTTCTGGCAGTCAATACAATACCAAGTTTATCTCTCTGGGGTTTGTCAGTTACAATAACACCTAATGGATAAAGAATCCTCCACGCTCCAAAGGTGCATTGCATAACAACTCACTGACTTATTTCAGTACTTGCCGGTAAATATTGAAAACTTCCCACATGGTTATACCTTTTTTCTACACTGAATCTGCAGGCAGGCAAACTATCACAAGCTCAATGCCTCCACACATTCCCTTTCTTACCTGGTCACATCTTTTATAAGTGCTAATACAAAGCAATCGGCCTCGGTTATTTGAATGGAGTTTGCATTTAGACTATACTTTGCATAATCCAGCAGCTCCATCTCAATTTGGGTTGCATATTTAACCTGATGAATTGTGATGAATTCTATATGGATCTGTGCACTAAATGATGAGGAGGGTCAGAAGAAGGATGCAGACTATGCTTAGCCTGTTCACTGTTGTTTTATCAACAAAATAAATAATGTATATCGTTCCCTATACTATGAGGCATCCTTACCTAACAAAACTAGCTACGGTGCTCATTAGTCGTGAATGTCTTCAAAATAAACAGTCCACCGCCCCTTGAAAATAAACAGTCCACCGCTCCTAACTAACACTTTTCTGACACTACCACTAGCTTAACAACTAAAGACCAGGAGAATGTTTCCCTTCTACCAGGGTTTGGCTTCTCACCAACTTGTGTTCAATGTCTGATCTTTCAATAGACTCTGGTGACTCATTTTATGAGTTTATATAGCTCCTTCAATACTTTTATTAGGCTTTTGTTTTGCCTCTTGGTTTCCTCTACAAAGAGTTGTTCCTTTCTCCTCCCAGGAACAACTATCCAATAGCTATGTCTTTCTTCTTTGTTATCTCTTTTTTTTGTATACACTTCACAGTCTTTGGTTTCTCTCTGTTCATTGTTCTTGGTCCTATATCCTATTCCAATGTTATTCTCAAGCGTCTCTCTTATGACTTTGCTTTCTTTTTGATTGGTCTTTCTTTGCCTTGATTGATACAAGTGTAATCACTCCCTTAACAGGTCTCATTCACTCCTCTTTGTTACACTGTTATAACATTTTTTTCTTGACGAGTATGATTATTCCCAGAATGATTCTAATTCACTCTTCTTTGTGGCAATGTTATAATATTACTGGGTTTCCCAAGTTGTTCAGGGGTGGTTCTCTCTTTCTCCAGTTTGATCTCTCCTATCCCTTTCACGTCTTTTCCTCGGTATCTTCTTGATAGGTGGCTGTTCAGTATTTCATATACCGGCCTGTTCTGTGTTTTCAGATACACAGTGGTTTTGGTGTTCTTGCTGGGACCCTTGGTCCACCAGGAGCCTTCCGTGGTCATGCCACGACTTTCTGTCTCTTTCTCTATCTCTGATCTAGGATGCCACATGTCCGGCTCTATTTCTATCTGCCTACTCGCTACAGGTTGTAGCATGCCTTACTCTGCTTCTAGCACTCCCACAGCTCCAGGATGCTGCGCTTCCAGTCTTGCTGCAGCATTTTAGTAATTTGCGGGTTCTTCCCTTGCGTCTCCAGGCTCCTCCCCTTTCAGGACATACGTAGCCGTGGGGCTTTTTTCAGCACAACTTGTTCCCTTTTCTCTGTCTCCAGTGACTTCTGTTCTCCAACGTACGTCATCTTCTTCTTCCCAGTTGAATGGGTAGAGAAAGATGAACCTTTTCCTGTTGACAATAACACATATTTGTTTTTTCTTCATGTAGATTGTCTAAGGAAAGTTATGAAAAGGGTATTTCAGAATATCCTCTAGGGAGTTCCTCACAGAAATAGAAGTCATTTTCCACAGAGGGGGAGCCCCTGCAGTTGAAGTACCTCCTGCCTCTACCAGTAGGGAGGATATTGCGGAGTGGGCTCTTCTCCCTATCCTCACAGTGGGGGGCTCTAGTTTGGGGAGAAGGGATGAATTCCCACGATTCGTCACAATGAATAAAAAATCATTTGACTTTTAAGGTTGCCAGTCTGTCAGTTTATTGAATTGGCCAATCAGACCATACCAACTGTTCCTGCCCTTCCTTATTTATTTATTTATTTATTTACATTTATAAAGCGCTCACACAGCCCGTAGGCATCAAGGCGCTGTTACAAGGAGATGTCTTAGTTGCAGAACACACATTAATAATCTTTAGGTAAGAGTCTTGGTTACATTGACCCTTACCTAAGTTACAGTATGCATGAATGGTTACAGTGATTGTTACATAGGGCAGCAAAGTTACATGTTGTGCTGCAATCATGCACCGGGTACAGTTGTTGGTTAAGGACATACATGGAAGGGCCTTAGCGGTTGTGTGACCAGTTTAATAAAACAATCTGGTTTTGATTGCCTTGCAGAAGGCGAGATGAGAGCTTTCAACTCCGATGGCCTGAGGTAGGGAAGTCCATTGCTTGGAGGAAGTGAAGGGGAAGCCTGCGCCCCCTCCTCTGGCCCGGTTAATTCTTGGAACAGGCAGTAGATTGGCATATGGTGTTATCTGCCAATCATTCACTTCCATACTTGGCAGTCACAGAATTACTAATCCAAAGTTCACCATGTGGTAAAATGTGAATGTGTGTCGGGAAAACTATACACCAAACTTCAATGGCCGCTTCAGCACACCTGGAACTACCACGCATCCAAGCACTTCTTGCTTACTAATGTTCTACTCTTTTTCAAATCTGCCTCACTAGTGCAATCCAATTTATTCCAAACACAGTCGAACATACCTTTTTTCGTCATTATTGATCTATGGTAAACATGTGCAGAAACTACCACAAAACATTACTCTCAGTGCAGCCTTCCCCTTCCTCTATCCTGGCACCTTCCCATCTTTTCAACTCCTCCTGCCCCTTTTTTATAAACAAACTATTGTCTGGATACCCCAGCGAGTGCACAATATGCCAACTTCCAAACAAGCCTAGGAGGTCTGAGACTACTGTGGTGGCGATGTGGCACAATATACAAGCCACGTACCATAACAAAACATGCAGAGAGGTCATCATGACCAGGTCAAGACAAATGTATGAAATGATTCTCGGACGGTTACAACAATGCAAAGAATAATGTTCAGTTCCTCAACATACTTCTTAGAATACTAAAAGAAATAAAGTTACATATTGCATACAGCACTTACAACATGAGATAAATATACTATCCTCCTACAAAGTTCCATGAAAATGTCATATTTGACAATAGAATTCAAATCCTCTGAAAGGACGTACATGGGAATTATACTCTCAGAATCTACATTATACCTGATACATTTTAATTTCATGACAGTACTTTTGCATTGCCATTACTTCATCTAGTATATAAAACTGAAAACATCTTGCTGACAGCAATACAAATGGCATTGTTACTGCCTCAATAAAAAAAGAGCCAGGCGCATCTCCAGGAGTAGATACATTAAACGCATTGCAGATGTAGTGTATAATGTTAATGTTAAAGATATTTACATAGCCCACCGTCACTAACGGAGTTGGTCTACAGGTGCTCAGGCGGATCTGTAAACAAAAAAGGTGGGGGTTCGTTTAGTGGGTGAAGAGGGCGTAGGAAAGTGAGAGGTGATGTACTGTTGCAGTTTCAGTTCGGTTTTCACTGTGCGCTGAGCTTGGGTGTGCGTATAGCTTCGAAGCAGGTCTTCTTGTTCTGTTGTTGCGATCTATGTTTTAATTGTTTGTTGTTGCGGTGTGGTGAAGTCCATGCGGTTTGCTGTGAGAGAGGTGGCTGTGTGGGTTTTTGTGTGAATTAAGTAAGGAGAAATTTTAGGTTTTGGTTAGTGGGTTGTATGTCTCATAATCCCTGAGGTTTAGTTTATGTATCAAGTTGTCATACTGGGTTGGTATATTCTTTCTCTTGGTTTACTGATTGTCTAGTTTCTGTAGTGATGCTGTAGCTGGTTCTAGCAGATTAATTGGCTAAGTACCCCATGTTCGGTGGGCCGTGTTCTCTAGTACGATAGTGGTGTTATATTATCTCTAACCAGCTCCTTGCTATCTATTTACTGTTGGTGGTCCATTGGGTGCTATAATCTTCTCTTCCCTTTCCTGACGGTATAGTTTTAGCGGTTGAGGCTGGCCTCTATCTAAGTTTGACCTTAGTACACCCAGGGGGTGAGTGTGATCCCTGCTTAGGTAGTGGAGTTATATTAGCAATCCCTGCTCCTTCCTATCTATTACTGTTGGTGGTCCATTGCTGCCTGTGCCTTTGAGGGATGCCCGGTGCTATTGCTGGGTCATACCCTGCTCTCCCGAAGGATCTGGGTGTTCCAGGGTATGATTGACGTGGGATTTTATTTTTATTGCCAAGTGGATATGTTACAGATCCGTATGTCCTTACTTTATAAGGGTGATGAGTTAGGGAGTCAGGGTAGGTTCTTCTCTCTGCCTAGTTCCTCTTTGTATGTCCTTATCGGTATTCTTTAAGATTATGGGTTGAAGATCCATGATTTGAGGAGTTTCCTGAATTGTAGGTGATCTCTTGTGTTCCATATGTTCTTTGGTAGTTCGTTCCAGGTTTTTGGGGCAAAGTGAGAAAAGGAGGATCCTCCGAGTTTCCTCTTGTTGTATAATTTAGGTTCCAAGCGAATGTCGCTGCTGGATCTGAGTTGCCTTGCAGTGTGATGTTTGTTTAGTTTTCTTCTGAGGAACTCTGCACCTTGGTCGTGGAGTGCTCTGTGAGTTATGCACATAGCCCTTTGTCCCTCGATAACCATCAAACATGCACTAACTCTTCCCCTGGTGATTCCAGCAATAACCACTCATGCAGAAGGACCTCTGTACCTTTGCAATACCGCACCGATCGCCTCTCCAACAATACAAAACAATCAGCCATCATCCAAATTGCATAGAGGATCTCCTGTGAGATGGGTGGAGGTCCAAAAATGCAATTTTGTGGGCCCTCCACCCACACTCCTTCCAAAATAAGACTTTAAGGATTCAGCATTATTCTGACAGCGCACTGCCCTGCCTTTCGACCAATTTCATGATGCTCTTAAATTGATTTACGGATACATTTCATCCGATGCCCCACTATTACCTTTATAGTGATACATTGTTTCCCCTTGTAATCTGGGAGCATCCATTAACTTAGCCCCAATAGAGAGATGTTAGTTTTACTACCAACCACATTTCTTCTGTAGAAGAGGCTCTCCAAAGACATAGGGACCGTGTCCATACTTTACCTTCTACAGTATTAAAGAAGAACTCAATGCACAGGTACCACAATCCTATCTTCGATGATGTAGTGTTAGCGAGAGAACCAAACTACAAATGGAGGATGTGACCATGCAATTGCCCTTATGTTACCACTTAGGCCTTCATGGAAGTTGTGACAGTAAAAACAGCTGTTATTTGAAAATAGAATCTTGTAAATACCGCCTGATTATGAGGTGGACTACAGCTTGAAAATACCTAAAATTTCTAATGCCACCCGCATAGGTTCAGGTAAAATTTTGGAAAAGAGCCTATTTTTTAACTTATTTCCCCTCTAGTACCTCGAAGCACGAGCGATTACTTTGACTGCAGAAGAAACATCTACATGGGGAACCGCATGCACCACCGCTTTGCAGTGTAGTGCAGAGAATGATCAAAGATGACCTACTTCTGTACATTTTAAACGATTGTGCAGTAAGTGTATGAACGACCAAGGTGCATTATCCAATGCCAGCATCAGGTTGAAAATATAAAGCGCTAAAAAAGAAATTATGAAAGTAATGCGTGCCTAGGATACTGCTGCATTTCAGTAAATATGCATCCATTACCACTGTACAGGCAGTATTCCTGTAATCAGGTGGAGCGCTTCAGTTTACCGCAGGCCAAAAACACCATATGTAATGAGGACATTAGTTGTCCAAAATGGATCTTTCAATTTAAACATCTATCAGAATTGTCTAAGTAGCAATAGCTATCAATCTTTCCAATATTGCATTTGCAATTCGCCAATTTTCATGTCATTATTGCTGCTTTGCCATCACCGTGAGTTTGATCTTCTCTTCTTCTTGTTAATCACAGGGTCAGAGTGCCACGATAGTGAGAAAGCATTGATGGGCCGTTGTGGACCAAAGTTACTTAAATCCAGCAAAACCGTGTAATCAGCACAGGTCCATAACTCAATCTGCCGACTGACCAGTTTCCACAAACTCAAGGTCTGTGTGAAGCTGCTTCTTGTGATTTCTTTGGGTTCCATGGTTATGTAATGCCACTTCCGGTGAAGCAATCCATGCTTTCCGGGTGTGTGATGTTACTTCTGCTACTCTGCTACAGTGCCAATGCTGCAAGGTCTGTGGGTTCATTTAAATAGATATTTTACTCTAGAATTCGACTTTAAAATGTAGCCCGTGGCTCTGGCGCTGCTGGTCTAGCCCTCTGTAATAAGAATGAATCACTGTGAAAGGAAGCTAAGGAATACTGAAAGTTAAAGTAAAACCCTAAAAATCAAAATGTAATATTTGGAAAAAAAACACCTGTTTATGTTTGCCATTAAGGGGTAAAGAGTGCAGTTTGGCCCGTGTCTAATGCTAATGTGAAAAGAGAAATTGACAGATCATAAAGGATATGTGAAATGGGATTGTATGTATGTCTTTTTACATTTCAATAGAGAAATAATTTTCAAAAATTGTCATTGACCGACTGTAAAATATTTAAGAGTCTGAGACAAGAAATGCAAATATAAGTGTTTTGTTTTTTCTAGATAGTAGTGCTGCATTGAGGACAGCGTAGATTAGCACATGAAGAATGTTAGTGACCTCCTTTCAGCCAACTAGAATGTTCGGAATGCAGTGAATAAATACTATTAGCACCCTGGTGGGGGGAGTCATCCAATCAGGTGGCTAGGGGCATGGGCTTGAACTGCCGGTGAAAGCCTCCGTTCCATTCCACCTGACGGCCGGCTCCCCTCGCCACCATCTTCCCCCAGCCTCTCCGCTTCTCTGGCTGCCATGGAAATGGAAGAGGGACTCCGAAGAGCACCGCTGTTCCTTTCCACGGAGGCCATCTTGGAAAAGGATTTAATTCGTAGACCGGGACACATCACGCATCCCGTTCAATTAATGAAATCCTCTTTTTATTTCTTTAGCACCCCGGGTGACTGCTTTGGTAACCCAAGGTGCTAATGGTGTTAACTTCACTAGGGCTTCTAACTTGTGCCGCCGGGCCGTCAACACCCATTCCAGCCCCTGCAACAGGTGCTTAACACCACATTATGGACTACATTCCACCATTTTGACTTCAGAAGCAGAAGCAATTATTGGCATTAACGAAGAGCTGTGAAATGTCACAGCAAGGTTTATTTGAATTAAACACTCCAATTTAAAACATCAAAGTGAAAGACAAAACATGGAAAATGCTTTCATTTTCACAGAGGGAAACTGCTCACTTTTGCATTACACCTAATGCATGCTTACCGTAAAACGAGTTTCAGTTCAGCTCAGTCTGCAATAAAAACTCGATAAAAACAACCTTGTTATTTAAATAGTAGATGTTAAAAACACGTGTATTTTACATTTTGGGGTATTTGCTTTACTCACTGTAAAAAAAAGTATGTTTTTATTCACCACCACAACTCCAAAAACGTTATTGCTAATACCACTATGTGTTAATAGCCTTAAAGACCTTGAGCGGGGTAGTTATCCCGTGCGATAATGGCCTTTCCCCTTGGGCCATCATTTTGGGCATGCCATTATCCAGCGATAATGACCCCCCCCCTTCAATCTATAAGGCCATATTAAGATGCAGTGGCTGTTCAGTACTGTCGAGAGCTCTTTTATTTAAAAAGAAATGCAGATGCCTCCACTGCATTCTCCGTTTTGCAATGGTGTTTGGCCTCATGAAGGCCTTCCCTTATACTGTTCTTGTTCGATAAGCTGCAGTTGGTTGCCAAGCTGCTATTAAATGGTGGGTTTACTTTATGGAAGAAGCCACCATCTATGCTGAGAGGCTGACCAGTTTATAAAGCAAGTCGCTCACTGACCAGCTATAAAGCAAGCCTTCAGTGAAAAATAAGGAAATACAGTTGTAATGTCGGTATATATTATATCTTAAATTCTCAATTGCCTTCATGGAGGCGTCGAAAAACAAACAATGCTGTTAGAAAAATGTGAATATGAGATTTGTAGGCAAACATTCATGCCTTATTTAACTTTATCATGCATGGTGCAACGCCCGGAGGCGAGCAGAATAAAATGAGTTTGCGCATAAACCTATGAAACTACCACAAATCAAGTGTAGAACTTGTTTTAAAGGGTGTTACTGAGTAGATGATAACCTCACAGGTTTAGTTAGAAACGAAAGGCATCTCTCCCAGAATCTTATTGCAGAACCTGCGCACATTATATGGTGTGTCTAACACATGACACGATTGCTCCACTTAGAATCGCGAAGCAGTAGTAACGTGACGCCATGAGAGAGCAGCTGGCGGCTGCGTGAGAGAGCAGTTTGCACCGCCTGCAATTATTTCTCAAGATAATCTCACCGTAATTACCGCCTTCCCATTCCCATTGAGCCCTATGGAGCAAAAATGGGAATGGGGAAGGGCCAATGGTGCAGGGCGAATTACCGCCCCGCCAATCTTGGAATGGGGTGGTAATTTCCCATTGCACCATGGCAGAATCGTTACAAAGCCGTCAGCAACCATGGTGCTAATAGCGCCATTAGTTACCGCCGCTGTTGTAATGAGGGCCAATGAGTGCATATATATGGGAACTGTATTAGCCAACACAACCTCCTGTGGCCATAGACAAGCTGCAGAAGGGTTACTGACTTCCGGCTCCTATGCCAAGAGGAGGTATTTACACTGTATTTAAAAGTTCAGCAGCCAAAAGTGTCAGGGAGAAAGAGATTGGCTTAACCATATCACTACTGCCAGGCATATCCTCGTGCAAGCTATCTCAGCACAGATGACTAGGGGTGCAGTGCATGATGGACCGCCACCAGGGACGGCCTTAAGGCCAGCAGCGCCCTGGGCGAACTGGCACCACCCCCTCGCCCACCACGCCCCCCTGGCTAACAGGGGGCGGGGCAGAAGGGGGCGGGGCCAGGATGGGCAACATTTTGAGCGAGGAGGTTAAATAGGTGCCATTAGCACCCCATTGTCATTGAATGAGCCCGCCATCGCGGGTTCATTCAGTGACAAAGCGGCGCCTGCCACACTTCTGCCACCATGCCAGCTCGGGGGAGTGCTTGAAAGACTCCCCAGAGCTGGCGTGGTGGGGGGCTAATGGCGCCTTTTCTTGTGAAAAGTGTCCACGGCGGAGGGGCGCACTTAAATGCACCCACCGCCGCGGGCACCTTTCACAGTAAAACTCCGCCTGCTGCGCCTTGTCCCACATACGCCAGCTCGAGGGAGCCCTTGAAAGACTCCCCCGAGATGGCCTGGCAGGGGCAAAAGGCGCCCTGGGGGCGCGGGGCCCTGGCGGTCGCCCGGCTCACTCCCCCCTAAGGCTGGCTCTGACCGCCACCTGAGGACTGTTGTAGGCCTTCTCCAGCTCCACTCCAAGGTGCTGCTTGCCAGGCAGAGGTAGATTCACTTATCACAGACTAATGTTCAGACCATGCAAACCAAAGTGCAAGGCCTGAGCGAACCAGGCCCAAGCAAAATCTGTAAATGCCCACTCAGCAGCGCTGTGTGTGCCCTTACAAGTGTTAATGTCTCTGCTGAGGACCCAACTACATTAGCTTCAGGCCCCACTTGTTAGACAATCCTGGCTACGCCTCTGATCCAAACACTGGTGGTGGCCTTGAGGGTGTCTGACCAGCAAAGGAAATGGCAAATTTGTTTAAGCAACCATAGTTGGTGTTGGCACGATGTTGCTGGGTCGCTAAAGAATTTATTAAACATCAATGTTTGATGAAAGTTTACACCCTTTTCTTCATTGTGCCATTTACCAGCAAAGATGAATTCAGAGTGCAGCATGAACATGCAAGAGATGGGCAAAAAGGCAAATTCCCATTTATGGTTATTCATTTATTTATTTATACAGAGTTTTTAAAAAAGTACAAGCCAGTTCCCAGAGTACGGTACAGTTAAAGATGTGGCTCAGAAGAACAACAACTCGCCAATCCTACTGCAATCTCCATTTCTCCTCTGTCTTCCCTGGCCCTCTGCACTTCTCTGGCCTCTCACTTCATTACTAAAACTCAGGACATCCTGTCCTCGCCCTCGGCTACACTACACCCTTCTCCCTAAACCGCTCTCAGGTCTCCCTTGGCCCCCATGCCCTCCTACCGCCTACTCTCTTCTTTCTCTCCCATATCACCTGATGAAGTTTCTAGACAAGTCCGCTCTATGAAAGTCTCATCCAAACATGTGCTCCCCTGCTTCTCCAGAACTATCAAGGACAGCATTGTCTCCCTTGCTCCAGTCTTGGCTGATTTCTGCAATCACTCCTTTGCCACTGAATCTTTCCCATTACTTCTCAAGCACTCCTTTGTGCATCCTGTCCAAAAAAGCCTTCTTACAACCCTTCCTGCACGGCTAACTACCACCCTATCTCCATTACCCCCTTCTTGGGCAAAATCTTGGCGAAGCTGGCCATCTCCCATCTCATCCACCACACTGAATCTGTTTATTGTCTCTACGACCAACAGCCTGGCGTCAGAGCTGCCAGAGGCACAGAAGCTGTGCTCCTGAACACCCATGAAGACTTGCTCTCTAATCTCGACTCCAACTCTCATCCTTCTTGACCTCGCCTCTGCCCTTGATATGATAAATCATGCCACCATTATAAATCGGCTCCATGATACCCTTGGCATCACACACCTGGCTCTGCACTTGGTGACCTCCTTCCTTACTGAACGTCCTTCCCAGGTTCAACTGGGTCCTTTTCTTTCCTCCATCTCACTCCCCAGCTGTGGTGTCCCTCAGGGCTCTATTCTCTCAGCTTGGCTTTTCAACATCTACCTTGCGCCCCCTATGACCATCTGATCTTTGCCTTGTCTCCCAACTTCCAGTGTTATGCGGACGACACACAACTCTCCTTCAGGCTTGTCTCCTCTGCTTCCTTTCTCATACCTGACTGTCTGTTTGCTATTCAGGCATGGTGCACTGCTAACAATCTCTGTCTTTATCCCAGTAAGATCAAGTTCCTTCTTATTGGGACTCCTGCTCCCTCCTTTCCCCCTACACTCTGGCTGCCCTCCATGGGGATCCTCCCTTCGCCCTCCTGTGAGGCCTTAAACCGAAGTGTCATCCTCGACTCCTCTCTCTCCTTCTCCCCTTAGATCATGGACCTTGCCAAGAAGGCTCACTTTCAGCTTCACCTCCTGAGAGGCATTCTTCCTTTCCTCACCTTCCCCCAGAAACTCAATGTCTCCAGAACACTGGTCCTCTCCAGGCTGGACTACTGTAACAGCCTCTTCCTCAATTTACCCAACTCCTCCCTTCGCCCCCTCCAAACAAACTAGAATATGACTGCCAGGCTTATCCTTGACCTCAAGCCCATGGACCACATCTCTCCAGCCTAAAGTCTCTCCACTGGCTCCCAGTTGGTGCGAGGATCAAGTTCAAAAACATCTGCATCATCCAGAAGGCTTTCTGAGGCCTGGAACCCCAATACATCCAACTCATTCTCCCTAAATACCCCCCTGCAAGAGCTCTTCTAGCTCCAATTTTCTCCAGATCACATGCTTCTCTAAGTAGAGAGTGCAGGTGGGAGGTAGATCTCACTCCTCCAGAGCTGCCTCCCTCTGGAAGAGTCTCCCTGCCCCTCTCAGACTTGAGCCGGATCTCTTTATGTTCTGGAAGCTTCTCAAGACCTCTCTCTTACCTCTTCCCTTTCCCCGTCCCTTGCTAATTTCTCCTACTCTGCCTCTTGACTGGCTGCCTGTTCCTTCAGATTCTCACAGGGCAGCAGGCCCTCCCCTAATAGTCTTCCCTTGCACTTGGTCTCCTCTGACCCCCCGCCCCCACCTGCCCTTGCCCATCTGGTCTCCCTCCTGCTGCACTAGCCTGGCTGGGTCTTCACCCCCTTAGCCCTTCCAGCCCGTTCCACGCACTTAGCATGTGGACCTTTTGCCCCTGCACTCTCTGCTTCCTGGGCTCTGTCCACCTGGCCTCCTTGTGCACTCGCTGAACCCTCCGGCACGTATCCGCTCCCCTGTACTTCTATTACTACACTTGCACGATACAAATGTCACAAGGCCTAGTAGCACCATTTCTGTGTTGTCATCCCCCGTACACCACCCCAGTGTCTTGTTGCAACTTGAAACACGTTGTGTATAGGTGCATTATTAAAACCCAATAAATAAAATAAAATAATTAACAGCAAGCATAAAAGCCGAAACACACCACCCTAGGCAGCATGAGGGTAAAAAGATCCTCATGACCACACGCCCGTGCAGGGGGATTGGCTGGGTCCTATGGCAGACTCAGTAAAGATCATGTAATCAGATAACTGGAGGTTGGGTGGCTTAGCAAAGCATTCTGCCTGCCTGTCAATAAGAACAAATGGGGACTGAGAGATCGCTGGTGTGTGGCAGGTGTACTCAGAATCCGGCTTGCATAGAGGTTATACTACCGAAGGAGGAGAAACTGCGGCAAAGATGTTTCTGCTATTAGCTGTTACTAGGAGTAGCAGGGATCAGGAGGGAAAAGGTAAGGGGTAGAGTTCAAGGGTCAGACAGAACTGGTAGGTACAGGTGAAATCCTCCAGATGGGCCTCCAGTAGAGAACCTCTAGCGTTACAGCTGTCAGTGGTTACTGGGTGGGGGCAGGGTCGAATTAAAAACAAAGAGCTAGCAGTTAGTCAACAGTATGTTTGTGGCTATGTTATGTATATTTATCGAGTGCCCTAACACTTCAAGAAGTCTCCTGGTCCCAGTGAAAGTAAGCCCAAACCGTGGTACAAAGACATCAGCTAATCTGCAAATTGGCTGCAGTTTGCGAAATATAGTGGTCACAGTTGTCATCCTGGGTTAAGTTGGGATAGTATTCCACAGCGTTGCTGCTGAATGGCTCGGCCTCCCAGTTGCATGCCACAAAATATTGGAAGAAATAGGAAATTTTGTGTATTGTTGGTCGAGTTTGTATTTCTTTTTTTTTGTTTAACAGATTTTTATTGAAACAAATAGACATACAAGGCTCATCGTGTTTGCAGATATACAAGTTATGTAATAGAATTAATCTATGAAGGAATATTTTACACAAAAAGAATATTAAGTATGCCTTAAAAGTTGAAAAATAGCATGTAAGAATGTTGTAAAAGTAGGGGACTGGGTAACAAACAAGGTCAAAACTGACAAAGACAGGACATCACATATATGAGAGGATAAAAAGAGAGGGGGGAAGAAAGGATGCACAATAAACAAGTTAGATAATGTCTTATTAAAATTGATGTGAACTTTAGTGAGAATAAGGGTCAGATAAATAATCAAGGAATGGTTGCCATTTCATTTGATGTTTACATAACAACACGGGAGAAGATGCAATACTAATCTATGAATATTACATATGCCATTCCACCAGATTTTGTAATGAACATGGTTCAGATGTTTCCAATTACTGGTAATGGTTTGAATTGCAACTATTAAGGTTAGATCAAATAAAAATCTTATGTACTTCTTAGTTTGACTTACTCGTAAAAGGGAGCTACCATAAAGAAGAAATTCAAAACCGAAGTCTTGATGAAGTTTAAAAATAGATGTGATAGTTTGCCATACAGAGAACCAAAAAGGTTTAACATATTTACATTCTACAAACATATACTTAAATGATCCTTGAACTTGTAAGCAACTCCAACACAAATTATTAGGTATTAGTCCATATTTGACAAGAGAGGAAGGGGTAATAAAGGTTCTATGATGAAAAAAGAAAAGAGTTTGAGTCAGGTTTGCTGAAGATGTTATTGTAGAGATATACTTCCACTGTAAAGGCCAGCACAATTGGACGTCCAATATCGAGCAGTCATTCTTCCAATCATCATGAAGGAGATTAGGGTCTAATGCATGTGATGATGACGTCAATAATTTATAATAGCATGAAGCTGTGGTGTTGGAGTTCAGGATATATAATAGTCTCAATGCATCCGGAGTGTTAGCATCATGCATAAGTAGTTAATAGTTATCAAAAAGGGCAGCAACAATAGTCATATATTGTGTCAGAAAGGATGCAGACATATGATATTTAATAGCAAAATCATTAAAACGCATGGGTACATTCTGTATAAAGAATTGGTTATAAGATTTGATGCCCCTTGAAAGCCGTGGTTTCCAAAAGATTGATTTGCTTTTAATTTTAATAAGGAGCTTAAGCCAAATGTAAGGAGAAACAAATGGAGATAATTTAGTTAGAAGTGGGAACAAAAAAAGCTTAAATGCTTTTGCCTTTAACCCTTTAAGTGCCATGGGTATTTCCCCCCAGTGCCAAGGCCTTTTTTGGTGATTTCGGTATGTCGCCATTCAATGCCTTGTACCTTTTTTTGTTAGATGAGAAATCTCGGCCAAATGTGGCCCCTTTTTTCCCCACATGTAGGCGGTCGTAACGCCACCCAGGAATCTTAGTTTGCTGTAGAGGGGTGAGAGAAAATAACCAAAAAGGCCAAAAACGTTGTGTTTTTTCAAAAAATGCCAATAGATTGATGTACTAAGAAGCCTGTGGTTTTTTTCCTTGTAAGAGCTAGGAGGAACAAATGGTTTGCTGTGCTGAATTCCCCAATTTCCTGGCTTTCAAGAATAGTTTGATTGGAAACAAAAAAATAATATGTTGATGTGGTTATCAACCGTTTTGTGAGAGGTAGGTGATTTTGGCCATTTTTGCCAATTGGACATGCATGGACGGAATGGAAGAAAAGGGTAGGAAAGTCGAATTGGAGGTCAGAAAGGCATACATTTCTGAAAAGTAGACAAAATTCCAAGTTTACGAAGGGGTGATTTGCGCAGGTCGGGCAATAACTAGGTAGGGTTAAATGCCATAGATTGGGGAAAAAGCAGGAAAATGACTGAAAAAAAGGTATGTGGTGGACATGGTTGGCTTGGTACAGCAATGGTTTCTATGAATTCTGAGAAAAACAATGCTCCCCTACATTCCCCCGACTCAGTTAGGAAAGCACACATTTTTTGCAGTGTTTCACAAAACAAACAATACCACAAGCCAAACACTGAGCCATGGCACGGCCTGAACAGACGTATTTAGCATGTGTAAATCAGGAAAACCAATGTGGTGAGGAACGGCAAGCATACATTTTTTTAAAGAGCACAGGCAGACCTTTTCAAGGGTAGGGGACTTGTGCAGGTTACAAAAGTGTATGGCGCCTAAAGCAGCGACTAAATGTAGGGCACATTTGGGAAATGAAAGGGTTGTGTGACAAAGGGCATCGGAAAATTGGTCAAAACGTTATGAAAACCCCATAAACACAAGAAATGTCATACCTTCCCGCATTTCCAAAACTGTCCCAATGAAAACGGTACCTCACAAGTGTCGGTGCACCTACCTGGGCATCAAGGGGAAAGCCGAACACACCCCTTACCCCAAGTCTTTTCCGACATGTGAATTTCACGATTTTTCCAGACGGGCACACCATATAGATATGGGTTTCGTGTGTCCAAGCCACCAAGGAAAACAGGGAACCCTATGCATTTCTGAGAAGAGGACACCCATGGGAATCGACAGAGGTCTGACTTGCACAAATCGGCCCAGAGTTTATTACTCAGAAACTGCGGCAAAGTCCGAAATGTGGCAAAAAAAACAATGTTCTGCACATTTCACTCAGCTCACCCACCGAAGCTCGCTGACAACAACACATGGCCTACCGTCCTGCGTTCCCAAAGGTGTCCCGATGAAAACGGTACCTCACATGTGTGGGTGCACCTACCTGGGCTTCCATGAAGGGTTTTAGTGCCTTCACTTCCATGAGTAGCTTGCATTGTGTCGTTAGATGTATCTTCATGAGGTGGTGGTGATTCGATCTTAGATCTTTTATTAGGTGTAGAAACACATATTTCTTTGGTTTGAATCTTTTTAGTTGCCATTTTGAGATTTGGTAGAACAATGTCCAGTTTTAAACTTTATTGCAGTTCCTCGAATGGGGTGTTAATGTAAGGGTAAATTCTTCATGCGTAGTTAGTAGTGCAGCTTCTTGAGCTTTATTATGAATAACGCGGTATGGAGTTGGTAACCAATATAGTAGATGAAGTATTTATCACCCAGATATTTCCATAGACTCAGAGAGAGGGAAAAAGTTCTTGCACATCCAGAAAAGCAGTTGATTCCATCATTCAAATTGTTTACTTAGTCTTTTAGCCCCAAAATCTTCTTAATATATTGCAGCGCTTTTTATTTGTAGTATCTATTAAACTGAATTCCACAATAAATGCTAGTGTGTTCAGTGGCAGCAAAAGTTTATCCAGAAAAAGGTAATGAGGCAGATAAATATGCACATTGTTAAGAATGTCCCATATATCTTAGGTACTTACCATCCACCAATCCTTTAATCCTTTGAAAAGGGAGCTATTATAATTGCCTCATATAATGTAGTAAAAACGAGTGTTTGTACCTTTAAAAGTTCATTCAGGCATCATATATTGCATTCCAGCGGTACCAGGTCCGTGTTATGTGAGAAACAGCGATCCACTCACGAGGCAAGCGCGTCCAGCGACGCGCAGCCGAACAGCTGACAAGAGCATCAGCATGCGAGTCACAGGACTTCCCGGCTTGCAGGCCTTGCTCCTCCTTCAAAGAATTCTTCTATGCGCGAAGCCGCGCGAAGCCTCACGAAGCGTTCTGAGCCTCCCAGACCACCAGGAAAGCTAAGTAAGAGCACCAGCACTATTGTGTCATAAATATAAAGTTGCCAATCTATGAAATTAGGAATATACGCACTAACGGAGCGGGAGCAAGCGCGTTATGCCGCCATTCCCTTTGGCACCTGGCCACGCCCCTCTCAAGTTTGTATTTCAACCTAATTAATTTTGGGACATTGTTGTTAATTTTTAGCACACTGCAAAGTGACTTTTTACTGCCAACAAACACCTTGATTCACAGAGCAGTGCAAAGTGTATGCAAAGTGTATGTTTGCACTTCAAACGTACTCTTTGAACCATGCCAAATGGGCCTAATACATGGGCGTAATTTTAGGGGGGTACGGGGGTGTTTGCCCCCCCCAGCTTTCATGGCACACCATTTTGTCCCCATTCATTTCGCTGGGGAACCCTTTCTTCAGATGTCATGTCTCCCCCAACATTTTCAGCAAAGTTACTTTGGCCTAATACCCGGTGCAAAGAGTACGTTAGCAGTGCAAAAATAAACTTTGCAGCATTCTGTGAATCAGGGTGTTTGTTGGCAGTGCAAAGTGACTTTGCACTGCACTACAAATGCCATAAATCAGGCCCAAAGAGCCTTGACTCAATCTAAGTTACCACTGACAAGGCAATTAGCTCAAAGGAATTTCGCATGAGGGACTTGGCATGATTAAGGGGAACTCAATTAGCGACGGGTGCTAACCTCTTTGATATGTGAGGGATGCGTGATAACCAATGTGTCTCTTTAGTGGTGCATTGAATTGTCATTGAGACAGTCTGCTGGACTGACCTCATTACCGGTATAATGGCAATGCCCAAACAGGCAGCATGGGACAAAAACCTCCTGTGCCAGAAACACCCACCATATCGCAGGCCTCACAAGTAAAATACTGCTGTATTACAAGGAACAAAATTACCTTGAAAATCCACCAATGTATTACTTTCATCCCAGAGGAAATTCCCGCTCGTGGGTATACCCCATGAAAACCCACCCCAGCTATAATGAGGGTCTAAGTGTGAGGGTTTTTTGGAAAGGAAGGGTCTTCAATCCTTGCCAAAAGAGAATAAGGAACTGTGCACCGTATGGTTTATTAGGGGGGTATGGGGGGGAATATTACATATTTGCAACACAACCAGAGAAATATCAGCTCGACGTTTGCTGTATTTTAAAGTTCGGGATGTCCAGAAGGATATTTTCAATGATTTGGGGGAACACATCAGTCCCCGAAATAATGTGTTTGTTAGAGGGCTACGTGGGAAGCATGAGGCTAAAGTTGTCCAACAAAGACCGAACTGAGACTTGGACCACTGAGCGCAGGTCAGATTCCAGAATCAGAGTTTATATATTTCTTAGTAGTTGACGTCGAAAAGGACGCCCTTTTATTGAATACTTAGCATTGTGGTCAGGAAGCAGCATGCAATCTAGAGCAGGGGTCTCCAACCTTTACGTTACCAAGACCTACTTGTAGTTGAGGGCCAATGGGCGGGAGCTTCTGGAAAGAGATATGGGGATGGGGGACGTTCATAAGGATGGGAATTTGTACCAATATTTTTAGGGCTGTTTAGTTCCTCTTTATACAGAAGCGAAAAACATATTCATTTCGCCGTTATATTGAGAACATCAAAAACATCTTTATTTCATTTTTTTTAATAGTAGTTGTCTCATACAGAAATCATCAGAATGGTGGAGACTGATCGGGACATTCATTGGGAAGCCTGCGACTGCCTGCTTCCCACCAGAGCTCTGTAAATAACAGGGTTAACAGCCTTGTCCTGCTACCCCTGTTATTACCTAAGGGCCCTAACTCAGGATGAGATATCATTATTTGCCAATCCAATTGGGCAGAGTCACAGTAATAGCAGTGAAGTAAAATGTGCAAACTGGACTGGTTAGCAGGTTGGCCAAGGATGCAAAAAGCCACATAAACGAAGACATAACATGGCTTAGCTAGGCATCATAAAGGCACGGCAAGGCAGAACAACACATTTATAGTCATAGCAAAGAGTGAACGGCCTATCAAAGCAAAACAGCCTGATCTCCTGCCACACTCCTCTTTTGTAGATCCTGAAGCTTCTAGAACTTGTGACAATGCCAGAAGAACCCTCTGTGACTGGCAGCCGGAGAGGAACTTGATGTGTATTCCACTTTACTCGAATCTCTGGTGCACTGAATGGCTGATGAGACTATGTGGCTCCCTGTCCAATGAAGCAATATGGGGGTGAGGGAGGGCCAGTGCAACAACAATGCAACTCTAGTCGGCAGCGTTAGGGGCCACTGACAGGTGCATCCCCAATCACTGTTTCATACCCACTTTTTTCACCGTTGCTAAATCACTGGATTTTGTTCTAGGCTCACGGTCTCCAACCTGTTGCACCCGAGCGCGGGTGAGTGCGCACCATTTTGCCTCTACAATCAATACATCTGCCCGTAGGTAAGTCAGGATGTGATATAATTATTTCCCCAATATCACATTATGGCTAAACAGTAAAGCAGTGATTGTAACAAACTGCACAATTTAAGCATTTGACCACACACCTTCCAAACTGCACATGTTAAAAAGAAAGGTAAGTTTGGATTTCAAGGCCTACAATAATACTGTCTTATACAGTATGCTTTCAAAATGCATATATCGCAGCAACCTGACAGCCTGCCAGTCCTTATAGAAACATGTTAAGCGAAATGAATATCATTTTAGCTTTATTTTCCACATTCTCTAAGGAAAGCTATGAATCCAAGAATGGAAAACAATGCAAGCATGAAACATTGTAACATTGCTACACATTCACCACTGTAATACTTGATCGAAAAAAACATTTGACCTTTTCAATTTCACCGAATTTGTTTGATCGTTTTTTGGTCAAATTAAATTAAATAAACATATGGGCAGGGGTGAGGGAATAGGTTAAGATGGGGGGAGGTGGGGAGAGGAGTGGCAGGGGGTCTCACCGCGCATTTTCAACAACAAAAAACTACCAAATAAAATAGGTCAAACTGGAAAAGGTCAAATATGTACGACCAAGTAGACCTAACCCATAAATTCAGTAAGGCATGGAGAGATTGTCACAAACTTCCCTCTCATTTTTATGAATGATGTTAAAAATATTTCACTCTGGGTATAAAGCAAACCTTTTTGGTCATGTCAAGCGAGATGACAATTTGGATATAAAGACATTTTTAAATTGGGGCTTTATTCTATTACTCACTTTAACTGATTTTGAAGTGGACACAGATGTTCAAGGTAACAAGTGCTGTTTCGGGTCTTTCAGTTGGAAATGTCTCATCAAGCACAAGAAAGGCCCTGCAGATAACACAATAATTGTGTTTGGGAGGTCATTAAGGTGTTGGCTGCAGAGCCAGCGGTGCTGCGCGTGTCTCACCCTGGCTGAGACTTGGAAAATGGAAAGTGCTTGATCATTGGAGCCCAGCTGATCCCGAAGGCTCCCGTGAAAGAAAATTCGCAGGGATGCTGCAACCACTTCTCTCACCTTGCTACCAGATATGGCCATTTACTTTGCAGGGAGAGGGAGGGTGCAGCTGTGTGCATGGCGCGGGGAGGGTTCCCAGCCCTGGGAGCGAGCAGCTGGAAAGCCTCAAGCAAGCTATCAGTCGCTCGGGATCAACATGTTGGGGACCCTGAGCCTAGAATAAAATCCACTAATTTAGCAACTGTGAAAAGAGTGGATATGGAATAGTTATTGGAGATGCAGTTTTGTGTTCTTCATAGGCATTAAGCGCAGTGCAAGACCTATTTTGCTGGTGTGAGCTAGGCAGTGGGTACCAAGTAGATAGAGGGTGAGAATAGGTCAGATATCTAGGAGCTAGTTGGGCAAATTACATTGTACATTGGGGAGACAAAACACTGTAGGGCACTCACAGCAATAATATGACTGGTTGGAATCACAGTGGGGCACCAGAGAGAAAAACCACAGAAGAGCAAAATGACAGTGGGACACAGAGGAGCAAAAATACTGTAGGACACTTGGTGCAAATCCAATAAGGCAGAGCCACAGTGATAGCAGTGAAGTATAATGTGAAAACTGGATTGGTTAGCAGGTTGGCCAAGGACGCAAACAATCAAGCCACATAAAGCAAGGCATAACATGGCTTAGGTAGGCACGCTAGGCATCATAAGGGCATGGCAAGGCAGAACAACACATTAATAGTCACAGAAAAGAGTGAAAGGCCTATCAATGCAAAACAGCCAGGTCTGCTGCCACACTACTACCACTAGCCTCTGCAGACAGCATACACTTCCCTTGCTCACTTTGTCACTATCAAATCCTGTATTACTCTCTCTCGCTCTCTCTCTCTCTCTCTCTCTTTCTCTCTCTCTCTGAATAGATACATTGTATATTGTGTGCAGCAACCATATAAAGGATCTCAAAATTGACAGATGTTGAGGGGCACTCTGGAGACTCTGCTCATTACCATAAGCAGAGCGGCAGAGGCTGTGGGAGGCAAGAGCCTTTGGTTCGTGGAAAGGGCTGCCTGAGATTGGACAACTCCAGTTGCTCACATCAGCTTTTTTAGTCTGTCAGTTGATCAAAAACCTGACCCTAAATTTCTTAATCACGGCGCCCTTTGGAGCTGCTGGAACTTTTACCCACCGGGGCAACACCTGCCAGCTGAAAATCTCTGTTCATCAGGTAATCAGGGCAACGGCAATACTCCTTGGTTGTATCTCACAGATGTCTTCCCCACTGCCTCAAACCCCTTTCCCACAGTGCCAGAGGCCAAAGATTAATATCCACAAATGCCCCTTCCCCACATGCATCTCCATAACTGCAGTTATCTAATGATGCAGGGGGTTCTAAAAAAAGAGAAGGGTGAGATGAGCAGCTGGTACAATAAAAGGTGGAGTGTGGAAATTGAGTGCATCATCCCTTGGCCGGAGGGGGGTGCTGTGTCTGCAGAAAGGCAGTCTGCAGAAAGGTGAAGAGAAGCATGCTGGCAGTGAAAGAAAGGAGGTTGTGCCTGTGGTAGAAAGGGGGCTGGCAGAGGATGACAATCCCACTACATTAAACTCTAGGATTTGCAGTATATCCCCCCCCTTCCTAGTTACTGTTATCTGGTAGATCTCATTGGAAGGTTTGCTAAAGAATGCACCCTGGCAAAAGGCACTAGGCCGAATAGTTTCATTATGAACCAGAATGCGACTTGTTACTGCGTAGGCAAGGAATGCAAAGGCTGCATACATCAGGTTCCAGAATATGGCTGACGTTATGGCAGGGGGAGGGTCTTCAAAGTACCCACACACCATGAACCCTAACACCAGACAGAACATGCATTTGCAAAATAAACACACATTTTAATGCAGTTAATTTCGTTATTTGAATCCAACATAGTTTTAAAATAATTAATTAAAAAAGCACCCGATCAAAAGCATTGACATACATGCATGCATTCGCCTCAAGCAATACATGCTAATTTTGGAAGGTTTACCAGACAAAATCAACGCGAACATTCTAGAGCTTTTTAGAACATTGCACAGTAATGCTAATTCTCATGAGGCTGTTGTGGGTGTGCAAACCTCGGCACTATGCCCTAAATGCAGCAGCCGATGCCGCAGTAACAATTGAGCTCTTGTTAACCAACCCAGATCGTGTGAAAAGAAAAATCTATGAATATGATTGAGTTGGCAACATGGCATTGTGTTCTAAACTCAAGGATTCCAACTCTAGTGCGTTTGGCTCTAGAAGGTATGGTGTGACAGCTGATTATCTAGTAAAATTTCCATCTCACTCATATTGTCGAAAACTACTAAAATTCAGACTGAATCAGTATGAAACGAAAGACATCTTGTGCAGAAGGCGATTAATATCAAGAGAGCAAAATGATTGTCGATCTGCTTGATTAGGGAACAGAGGGAAACTCTACAGCATCTTATAATCGAGTGCACTGCATTAGAGGTTATAAGGGCGAAATATTTTGGAAAGAAACTCACTGTACAGAATCATGTAGATTATGATCAAATATGGAACGTGTTGTTTTCTAATCCGAGATTAACTGGTCAGATTGCCATTGTGCAATTTTTAGATATAGTATTGCCTGGAACTTGAAATTGTAAAGTGGGAACAATGTTTCTCCTCTTTTGTATGAAAAATTGTATTTTTAGTTTATTATGAATATTTTGAGTATTGTGATGTATATTAATTTTGCAGTTTGTTGATGCACTGTATTAAGTCTGCAGTTTGTTGATGCACTGTATTTTTGAAGATCTAATATTTGAAAAGTTGATTTACCAACTGCAACAAATAAATAAAAAAATAAAAAATACATGCTAATTTTGGAAGGTTTACCAGACAAAATCAACACGAACATCCTAGAGCTTTTTATAACATTGCACAGTAATGCTAATTCTCATGAGACTGTTGTGGGTGTGCAAACCTCGCGGCATGAATGCAAGAATGCCACAAAAAGATCAGAAAGAGATCTGAAGTAAATTGATTTGAATGTTCCTGTCGTGTCACCGAAAAAATGTAAGTTGGCAATCAATCTCTATTATGAACTAGTACAGATTTATTTTTTGCATTTATTTATATCTAGGCGTTAGTTTTATTGTGGAAGGGCGGGTTATTTATAACGCGTTCTTTTAAAAAAAAAGAAAATGTTAAGTAAGGGTCCGAGATTCAAACCTGTGTTTGCTCAGCATGGTCTTGCTTCCAAGACACGCGCGTTGCCACAGAGCTGTCCTCTCGTCCAAATTATATACAGATGCGATCCATATACAGCAGCGCTGATTCATTGTTTAGGTATGTGCTTACCATGAGATGTCTGTGAATTTGCTGGTGAAATATAGTTTAATGTTATCCACTCAATATCTAATATGTTAAATAAAGACTTCCAGGAGTCTCTGCTGTAGAAACATCACTAATCACAAGAAAGCAAACATGCCCCCAGTGTTCTTCAGCAAGAACAGACCTAGAGTCACTGGTTCCATGTGTTAATATCCACGCAGAAATATTGCCATACAAAAATATCACCATATTTTTGCAGCGATATTAAGCCATGGAACGTGCGGGGGACACCCCCGCAACCTACATAATTTTTGTAATGGAGCAGGGGACAACCCTGCAACTCCCGGTCCCAATAACCCCATAAATGATCCCCACTAATAACATTGCCTCATATATATGGCGATATTATTGGTGGGGATAATATTACCTGATACCTAGTCACTGGAGCGTGTAAGTGGTGAACTGTCTTAATATTATGCATGTATTCTTAAACCTGTCAGTATCACATTAGGAACATTAGTCCAGTCAAGGGCAGGCTAATAACTACGCTCTTGTTGCTGTAAAGACGGAAGGAGCGCGTGAGATGTTGATTACTGATTCGCGCTCTGTCCCTTTCACTGTAAGGGATTTATCAATAGACAATTGGTGATCAGTGTGTATGAATTAATCTTCAAAGATTTAGCTGTTGAAACCTTAGGATTCTCATAAAAGTGGAAAAGTACACACTTGTTTATTTAAAGTCTGATTGTCCAAAACAGCGTTCAAAACAGGTAGGAAGAAATAGAGAGTTTTTTCAGTTGGGGATCAGATACAGAAATGTAGTCATACTAGTGCATTGATCTGCAACCTTTGGCTCTCCATATGTGTTGAACTACACATCCCATCAGACCAAGACAGCAAAGTCAATGGTCATGGGAGTTGTAGTACAAAACAACTGGAGAGCCTTGGGTTGCATACCCCTGCAGAGGGATGCCAGAAGAGTAGAGATTGCCCAGGATACAGAGATCATCTTGCACTGGATGTTGGCGTCCTCACCCAGCACCGCCACTGTGGGGATTTCAGATGTGAGCAGCCTCCTGTCACAATAATTCCTTTGTCATACTCTCAGGGAAAATACATTCTGATGTTATTTCACATTTTGGCAAATGCTTATGGAAACTCATGCAATCCATTGTGTTCTATAATGTTTCACTCAATGTTTTTGGTCGCATGCACTAATATTGTCCAGCCTTGACAAAGGCCTTGCGGTCGAAACACGTGTTGGCCGGCATGTGAATTATGTGAATTGTATAATATGTAGTGTAATGGAGTTATGTTACACAAATAAATCCTAGTGGTTTTAGAATGTTCGAACTTGGAATAATTGTTTTAAACAATCACACATGCGTGCCTGTGCACTAGGAACCACAAACCAGCATTCTGCATTCTGCCCACAGATAGCTTCTGTGAATGAATCACTATGATAGTGATTCATGCATATTATTGTAATAAACGTTCACACGTGCCCATCCCCTACTCTGCAATGTAATCATGCCATTTGATTATTTTAATTCAGACTACAGGAAAAAACGTACAGCCCATATTGGGTCAATTCATGACTAATGTAAGGCACTTTCAATTGTCGAGAGGGGAAATTGCATGCTGATGATGACATTAATGTCTTTAATTTTTCCATGGGACAAGCTCATTGTAGTGCGAGACCGATTTCATATTAATATATACAATCAGTTTCATAGCTAACTTGAATCTATTTATTCATGAGTGAGGACATTTAATGCTACTTGTGGAATACGTATAATTTGGATGGGGTAATGTAATAGCTGTTATAAAGGCCATGTCATGCTAATAAGAGATCAATTTTAATATGCTGTGGTAGTAATGTGATGCCTGTGTGAGTTGAATGATATCACCTTTGACCCAGTTTTATAACTGATGTGGTGCATTGCATTCGGACATGAGGGCAAGTGAATGTCAAGATTGAGGCCACAACCCTTTAAGACAATGGGGCTCATTACGAGTTTGCCGGTAAAACGGCAGGAAATGCCTCCGTGCCAGTGTTACCATTACCGACAGGGCGACGAGCGGAATTTCCACTGTATTACGTGTCCTCGGGCACGCGCACACACCCCTGCCAGAAACGGTAATAGCAGCACACCAGTATAATACCAATACCGCCATCAAAACGACTGATATCACCAGCACCGGTATTACCGGCCCCTGGAAATAGCATCACTGCTGGAACGGGAAGCCTGCCAGCAGCCATCTTTAAAACTCAATCCACCTGAATCTCCCATTTCCTGCTGCCATCCAGTTCCGAAAGTGTTGGCAACAGCAGGTCCACGCCAAAAAAGTAATGTATCCTGTTTACCGAGGCAGAGCTCATTGCATTGTCTGATGCAGTGGTAGAGCATGCATATGCACTTTTTGGAAGTAGGCACAGGAAAACAAGTGAAAAACTACACGCCTCAACCCTAGGGCGCTACTATAAAGCACAAATAATTCCCTGTGGATTGAGAGTTAACCTTGAACCAACCCTGTGTAAAGAAAATCCGGCATTTGTTAAGAGGTGGCGTCAAATATTAAACAAATGCTTGTTAGACCTAATACTCCTCATTGAAGAGCTAGCTCACAACCTTAAATCTTTGAGTGAAGATGTTGGTGTTCTCAAGGCATCATTGAGCAAGTGTTATTCGAAGGATCAACTGAAGGAGGTATTGGATGACACAAATCAGAAACTTCAAAAATACAAACAGGAAGACCAAAAAATACGCAAATTCAGGAGAGATACACTGGATTACAAGTTGGACATTGTATACACATGGCAGGAGTACTACAGACATCGCCCGAACAAACCGTTTCAGGGACAGACACCAAAATCACCGACACCACAAGCCAAAACTACAACTTCGGATGCATCAAGCACGGAAATGGACCCGGCAGTAACACCGGAAGTCCCCCAACCGATTGGCTCCCGGGACGAGACATTACCAACAGAAGAATTACCTTTTTTAGAAAAGGACCAACAAGACGGGGACAAAAGAAGAAACACACAGAGAAAGAAGACCCAGAAAAAGACTTAGTGATTAACATATCATCTTACACTTTGACCCGCATGGAACTTTGAGTGCTCCGGAAGGGGCTATCTTTTGTCCCCCAGAGCAACAGTACACTTTTAAAGGAAAAAATTGACCTCTTCAGACTTTTAAGAAAAATGAAATTAAAGGTATTCTTCGACAACCTTGTCGAAGACCAAGAACATGATGAACCGGGTAAGTTCCTTGAACTTAGTCCTAAAAGTCAGTTCAACCCGCCAGTTCAGAACCATGTTTTATCTACATTTGAAAAAATGGTTCATCGAGACTTTAAGAAACTCCAGTTTAAAAGCAGTGGATATGGTAACTTTACAACAGGGGAGAGACAAACCCTGAAAAAAGTACTAGACAACAAGAAAATAATCTTTAAACCAGCAGATAAGGGGGGTCACGCTTGTCCTAATGGACAAAAGCGATTACTTGGAGGAAATCGAAAGGCAATTGGCGGACGTAGAGACATACAGGGAAATGCACTATAACCCCACTAATCAGATCATGACTCTGATTGGAGAAACTCTGGATGAAGCAGAACAGATGGGGAAGATCTCTGAAAAAACGCACAGATTCCTAAATAACAAACATCCAATTACGCTGGTTCTTTATATACTACCAAAAATCCACAAGAGACTACTAAAACCCCCAGGACGTCCAATCATCACAGTAACTAACAGTATCTTGGAACCACTTGCACCAAATTCTTCAACCACTGATCCAGAGTACAGAGACTTACTTAAAGGACACAACCGACTTTTTGAGGAAATTACAAGGGGTCCGATTTGTAGAAAATCGTGACATCCTTTTCACTATGGACGTCACATCCCTCTATACAAACATTACCCATGAAACAGGTTTAGAAGCGGTGGAATGGATGTTGTTGAGAACAGGAGATTGTAAAGCGGATCGAGTGTTTGTCTTGACCTTGTTGAAACTAGTGCTAATGAACAATTTCTTTAAGTTTGGTGACCGTTACTTTTTGCAAATTTCAGGAACCAGCATGGGGGCAGCAATGGCCCCTTGCTACGCTAATATATTTATGTTCTTTCTAGAACACAAGCACGTATTAACATCTCCTACATGGTCACGTCATTTGTCACTTTACACAAGGTATATTGACGACATCTTTGGAATCTGGACGGGTCCTAAGGATGAACTTCAGCAATTTTTCTCTATGATGAATAATATGAATCCAAGAATTAAATTTACAACATCCACAAGTGAATCTAAAATTTATTTTTTGGATGTCGAAGCTTATGTGAGAAATGGCAAATTGGAAACGCGCATTTTTACCAAGAAAACAGATAGAAACAGTTTGCTTTTAGCAACGAGTTTCCACTCGCAAAGAACACTGGTAGTGTCCCATTAAGCCAGTTCTTACGGTACAAAAGGAATATCTCAGAAGCCGCAGAATATTCAAGACAATCATCCTCTCTACAAACTAAGTTTATCGAAAGGGGGTATAATAGAACTCTGATTTCTGAAGTTAAAGAAAAAGTGAATCTTGTTCAGAGAGAAACCCTCTTGACACCCAAATCCACCCAGGACCAAGAGAAACTGGTATATGTAACAACACACTCAACCCAAAGTAAAAGAATTAAAATAATTATTCAGAAACATTCACCGATGTTACGAATGGACCCAAAGCTCCAACAACTCTTTCCGGATACTCCGACATTTGCTTACAGAAACAATAAATCACTACGCAACAGTCTGGTTAGAGCGGAGTACATAACCACCGCAAGAACCACAACACCCACTCACAAAGGAACGTTCCATGTCTAAACTGCCAGCATTGCAGTAATGTAATAAAAGGCAATACCATCAGAAAGTTATCCCCTTGGAACATTCATGCACATGTGATTCATCCAATGTGATCTATGGTTTAAAATGTCCCTGTGGCATGTTCTACGTAGGCATGACCACTAGAAAGGCGAAAGTACATTGGTCAGAGCACAAATCGAGTATTAGAACGAAGAGTCAAAAATCCCCAGTTGCTATGCATTTTGCAGAAGCTAGACACTCAATAGCACAAACTAAATGCGTAATATTGGAACAAGTTAAGCCCAGCCCCAGAGGTGGCGACATAGTGAGGACATTACAACAGAGGGAAATTGTGTGGATCGATTTATTGGATTGTCTCAGCCCTAGGAGGATGAATGTAGATTTCGATCTGGTGTGCTATGTCTGATGTACTGAGATTTGAACTGAATATGGAGTCCAATGGGTGTGAATGTACGCAAATTTTTCTTTAGAGCCTCGAGCCTATTGTGAAGGGCGCCCCATTGAGCCATTGATGACTTAGAATGTGAACGTCAACTAGGGTCAGGAGCATTTTCAAATGCACATGACGGCAGGAATGTATGAGATAAATGCATCTACTGTGATTTGGATTGAAGATGGAGCCTAATGGGTGTATAAATGCACCCAAACCTGTCTTATGAGGCACAAGCCCGATGTGAAGGGCGGACCATTGAGTCATTTTGACTTAGAATGTGAACGTCAACCAGGATCAGGAGCTTCTTCGAATGTACATGACGGCAGGAATGTATGCGATTAGTGCTTCTACCAATCAAACACTCACATTTGAGATTTTGAATGTTGGTTCCATCACATGTAGACTGTTGCCTGGAGGACATGGGGACCCGATCAGACTTTGTCTGCATCATCCCCTCTCAGTTAGACAACAGTACATGCGATGAAATCCCTCTCTGATATATGGAACTTATATACTCAATTAGTTAGTGAGTATAAATTGTCCTATTTCTTTATTGACAGTCCTTATGATGCACAATATGCCCTGTTTGAGGCTGTGAAGTTTAACACTCCCCCTATTACACATTCTTTACATTTTTACCCATTTTAAAGGGTTGTTTGTTGCTAACCCTAGCACTTAAATTTCACGTTTACTACAGAGACTAGGAGTGTTAACATCTAACTCAGGTGTGCTCTCTGCTGAGTGTAACCTTGACTTTTCTTTTTACCGTGGTGTGTATTTTTTTGCCACCTACACACAGGGAATAGCTGTAGGACGACACCTTAACTGATCATTTGGGACTTAGAAATATAATAGTCATAACATATTTTGACCTACATACAGGTTATAGCTTTGAGATTACCTTTGATTGATCCTCCGGTAATCAGTGATACTATGGCCACAGTATACAGCACTGAATGTTTTTTCCGGATGAGCAGTTCACTGGGCACACGTTTAACACTTAGACGCATGCGCGGGAGAGAGACACTTTGAGCATTTACTGTGCGCATGCACGGGGACCTTGAACACTAACACACAGGCGCTTGAGACTCACGCTAATGGCATCGTCTTTGCCCATGCATGGATGAGTAGCGGTCGGTCCAATTGGTCCGCGCTGCTCCCTTCACGCATGCGCAATGAGGCATAAACACTACCATAAAAAAGTTTCGCGTCGCAGTGAGAGAAGTACACTTTCACGCCGGATGCTAGGAGTTTTGCCCGTTTACCTTGATTCTCACCTCAGAGGTAAGGATTGATCCAACACACGGGGACTACATCTTTTGGAATCCGTGTTGTCAATTCCCAGGGAATGGCAATAGCTGAATGGGTAGAGTAGGTAATATGAAGGAGCTAAATAAGTAGATTTGTGACTGACTACTGGTCCCAGAGGGGTGGTCAGGCAGAAAGCAAATAGATTTCATGTGAATCATGACGTATTACCTGTCTTTTATGTTTGTTTACAAGATACCTCTCACTTTGAGATAATATAATCATATTTATCACTATACATGTTGAGCACGTATTCAGTAATCACTTTTTGATAGAACTGGTAAAGTTGGCAAGATGGATGACTTTGCTCACACTTTAATACATTAACTTAATTCAAAGTATCTAAAAACCAGGGCTTATTTTGAGGACCCAGAACTCCCTTAATCAGCCTACTAATCTACAATCATTTCCACTTTAATTTTTAGAAACATTTGTCTCTGAGTGGACCAGCCCGAGGGCGAAATTATGACATACAAGTGTGCATGTATGCAGTGACATCCAAATAGCAGGGAGTGCAAATAAATCTGGAATTAGAGATCCCACCGGCATAAATAAGAGGTGGGGGGCCATTCACAATTGTTCAGTTGTGAACTGTCAAATTAGGCTTTCAACACAACACTAATAGCTGGCCCTTTTCTACTTTTTGCCTTAGGGATTGAAGGCGTGCATGTACTCATGTTTTGGAACCAATGGTATTATCTGCCGTGAAGATGGACTAATGTACAGTCCGAAACGCGTTGGCAACAAAGATATAATACAAATTTGATACTTTTTTGGGATTGGTGAATTTCAATCAAAAGAACTTTTTTTCTCTTTATGACTAAAGGAAGATAATATGGACATACGACAATTTTAGGAAGTATTGTCCTTGTAACTCTGTTAGCGAATTATTTGGTTACACATACACAAACCGTGTAATCCTTTTATTATTCAAATTCTGGGAGCTTTCCTTTTTCTTATTTGTTAATGTTTATGAATCAAATAGTTTGACACTTTAACTAATTAAAAAATACCAGTGGAGGGTTCCTTTTTCCTCTGCAAGAATCTGTCTTATTGAATTGCTTTACTGACAACATTGAAAAATAATGTGTTGAATGATGCAACCAAACTTCTTAATTTGAACATGTATAATACTTATTAGCTACACTAACATTTTTGGGATTCCTTCTCCCCTTGGAGTGCACTGTGGGCTGACGGGTAGCAATACACGTCTTTTTCTAAAGGAAAACAAGTGTGCAGAGGAACTCTGCCATATGGGCATACGTTTTGGCAAGGGTGACGGCTGGAGCAGGGACCCAAGGTGATGGTGGTAAGTACAGCAGACACCATGTACAAGTAAATCTTGTGTCCAAATGCATGCATCCCCCAGCAGAGAAGCACCAAATGTGCACAGAAATTGATCCAACGCATGCCAGTCACAGTTAATGGCCAGTGAACACACACATGTGCCAGGGGATGCGGGTAGATGTAAAGCCATGCACATTCACCATAGCCAAAACGTGTTTCCTGGCACATGGACACATGAGAAGCACCCATGTGTGCCAAGATATTCCATGTCATGAATTGATGCCCCACCGCACCTACAACAACCAGCCACCTTGGCAGGCCAAAAGGCAATGTGCACTACCACCACCTACATGTTGGAGAACACATTGGAGCCAAAGCACCCAAGTAATCCACATGAAATGTGCAGCTCACGGACACACACAATGTTTCATGGGTATAATGCAAGCCCACAGACATGCCATTCTATTCCCAACAGGTACGCAGTCCATGGACAGTTTTGGGGCCAGATCCTCTGCATCTGGTGCACCAACTTCACCCATCCTGCACAGACCAGACCCCGTGCCAGCAGTGGCAAACAGCAGGGTAGGGCTACTGGTCCACTTCCGCCACCATCACCACCTCTGCCACCATTACCACCATTTCCACCTCCACCTACCACTGCCAAAGATGCACCAGCAAGTGTTGTGGACGTCCCTATTCCCATGGCAGCACTCAGTGGCCCCTCCACTAGCCAGCCAGGTGACACAGCAGTCACCAAAGTCACCACCGCTATGCCAGATCTATCCCCTGTCATGGGGCATAGTGCCACCTTCCTTCCTCTGTCCGGTAGCAACCCCACACTCTAAGAGTAAATATTATATGGGAAGTTGGGAGTCTAAGCAGAGATTTAAGACAACAGCTCTCCAGCTGTTTGAGTTCCTTCAAGTGAGTCTGTGTCCAGATTTCAGAGTCATACAATATTTTAGGCAGAATTTTCAAGGTGTATATCATTATAAATGATTTAAGTGAGTAGCCTCCATGTTTAGAGATGAACAAGTTTGCTTCACCTTAAAGTTGTCACATAATAAAGATGGGTAGGCCATTTTAACTTGTCATCAATATTTCCACCCAGGTAATCATAGTGGGTAACAATCTCTAATTTGGTATTGTCTATTGCACAAGAATACGCTGATTTTTTGTTTGGGGGGGAGACAAGAACCAGGGTTAAAGACCATTTTGTTAGACTTCTGTATGTTATCTCTTAAACCATTCGCGATGTAGAGTGAGGCAATCAGATTGAGTGTGTTTTGAAGACCTTTGGATTTGTACTCTAGTAATAACCTAGCATAACAGGTGAGTCTGACCCAGTCTAGGCGGTAGCCTGTTATCAGTAGAGAGTGCTATAGGGAGGTCTGTCAAATAAAGATTGAACAACAGAAGGGCCAATATGCAGCCCTGCTTGAGTCCTACATGAGTGTGGATTTGGTCTGTGAGGTGCCCGATGTTCGATATTCTTACTCTGAAAGATGGGTTAGTGTAAAGTGCAATGGTCTTTGCTAGTAGCCCAGATGGTATGCCAGATGGTATGCCATAGCTGGTCAGTTTATGCTTGAGTACCTCATTTCTCACTGTATCGAAGGCCGCAGAGTAGTCAATGAATGCCACATAGATAGGAAGATGTCTAGTGTGCCAAGCACTTTCGATGCAGTGGGTCAAGCCAAGGGTGTTGTCAGTAGTGGAATTCTCTTTCCGAAAGCCTGGTTTGATTGTATGAGAGAATATTGTGCTCTCCAACCCAGCAGAATACGGGCAAATATTTTGGCTGGTGCATCCAGCATGGCTAGAAATCTGTAATTACTGGGGTTAGAGGGTGGACCTCTTTTGTGGACCGGAACTATTATACTGTCTGTCCAACTAGCAGGTAGTTGCCCCCTTGCACAAATGGCAGTAAAGTTGTCTAAGAGTTACAGCCTGTTAGCTGGAGTTCTGTTTTAATAGGATGTTGCTAATTTCATCTGGCCCTGGGGCTCTGAAGGATCCATTTACCAGGCCATATTTTACAGTGATAGGTGGTGTGACAAATCGAGGAATTCAGTCACTTCCCCCAATGTGGGAGTCCCTTCCTGTGAGGCTAGGGAGGTGAGCCTTCTACGCCATCAATCCCTTAAAATCTCTGCCATTGAGTCTGTGGACTTGGAGATTATGCCTAGCATATATAATATTAATAACACTGCAAATTGTATTATTTGGTCAAACATAAATATAGATAAATTCAATCAAAAAACTAAAGACATAATATCATATTTCTCGCGAACACAGAATATAGACCTTTGTGAATACTATGACCAAATAGATACCATAATTGAAGGGATTTGTGAAAACACAAAAAAGTAGCTATGCTATTGATAGTTCTATTCAAATCCATGATATTGCAATTGTGTCCAGAAAGAAAGAATTTAGAAGGAATGCACTAATTGTTAGGAAGCAATTTCTCCCCTACAATGTCATTAAAAGGGACCTAAATAAACTTAAAACGGACTATAGGAATTGGATTAGACAACACAAGCAATCCATGGGCACAGTTCAATAGCACTTGAGATGTAATGCACAGTGACATTCTGATTTCCGCAAATTTTGGTCCATCTATAATCGGCACACAATGGCCCCCACTGGCAAGAATGAAATGAATCCTATTTCTACGTTGACTTGGAAGAAATAGGTTGAAGAATATACCTAAGACACTTCAATTAAACTGACTCAAGAATATTCAGGTGAAGTTTTTTAAATTCTTGCTGAAGATATTGAACATTGCATAATCAAACTTACGGTTCCAGCGCCCCAGGGCCAGACAAAGTGGCTAATATAGCTTATAAAGCAAACCCCAGTGGATGGTTAACTGTAATTGAAAACATATTTTCCTCAATAATTAGCACGGGTAACATTCCTAGCTTTTGGAAAAAAATCCATTCTCATTCCACTACATAAGAAGGGACCAAGGTCAAGACATGAAAATTAATGGTCGATTCCTTGTCTAAAACCTTTCTGCCAATTTATTTTAAAAATAATTAATAACTGGATACCGACTAAGAACACCTTTAATAAAAAAGTTTTAGACATGGTTTGAACAGACTTACTAATTTATGGAGCCTATCCCTCCTTATTCGATCTGCTTGTTTTAAAAAAGGAAAAGCTCTATACATCTGTTTCATTGATTAGAAAAAGCCTTTCTTTCGATACAGCTAATAGACATATATTATGGACAAAACTATCTTCATGGGGACTTTATCCCACTATTCTCCATTTTATGATAGCACTGTATTCAGATACCATGGTGGCGATGAGAATAAACCAGGAAGGGGTTTTGGGAGATTTTATCCCAACACATTATGGTTTAAAGCAGGGCTGTACTGTAGCCCCTGTGCTATTTCCTTTGTATTTAGCAGATCTAGATGACTCTTTGAAGGCTTTCCATAATGTCCCCCCTAAACTTGCTATTCAAGGAATTTGCTGGCTATCTTTTGCGGATGAAACGGTCATCCTTGACCGAACTCTCATCGGTCTCCAAAGCAGCTTTATGGGTCTCCAAGACTATTCCAAGTTGAATGGATTAGGTATTAACTTGGGGGAAACAAAGATTATTGTTATTAATGGTAAGAAAGACTCTAGATCTATAAACTAAATGTGGAAAATTGAGGGGACTCCAATCGAAACTGTTTCACATCATATATATCTTGGTATGCCTATCTACAACATTTTTAATAGTAAATTGATGGCCAATGATATTATGAATAAAGCCACTAGAAAATTCTATACAGCCAAGTGATTCATATCCCATAATGGGGGTTATTCTACAGAGGGCCTTCTTAAAATCGTCAATACCTACATTGTTCCCAGCACTGTATATGGACTAGACATATTTAACGATAAAGAACTTGAATGGTTAAAGGGGCTCGAAGGCAAAATCTGGCTTAGGGTAACAGGGTGTTACCAAGTACCCTGGTTAAGGCCCTCTGTAATGAATTGGGCCTTATCACTATGCTTACATGTTGTAAGATTCAGCTGAGTATTTTCCAACTTCGAATTTGTGAGCATAGTGAGAAGAATGGAAATATCTATAGCCTATTCATGGGGGATTATGGCAAAATGGCTTGGCGACATAAAAAGGTTTAATGTGGCTATAGGATTTTTATCCGATTCTCCTTTTAATATCAGCCTTGATATAAAACAGTGGAAGAAGATGGCTGAAGAATGGGACAGTATTAAAAATATTTACCATTTATTAACCAAGTCTATGTACCAAATGTATAATACTCCTTTTGATTATGTTTCAAAGAATCGAAATAGCAAAGTCCAGCGATTTAATATGAGGTTCGGTTCGACCAGTTACCTACCATGGAAAGGCAATGGGGCTGGATGGACATTCCCTATGATAATAGACTGGGTTGTATTTGCAAGGAACATATTGAATCTGCACGTCATTTGCTGACGACATGCCCGGCCTTACGAAAACTATATTCTAAAGGCTATAGCAACGTGGTCATGAAAATAACAAATGTATATACATATCAATTCTGGGCCCACATTTTCTCTGGAAGCACTACCAAGTTAAACTACATAGCATACAATATTTGGGAATTGATTATGAAAGACTATCTTAAAATTACAGAATCGATTTAGTAGACCAATGTTGCAATCAATTTTTGATTTTATAAACCAATCGTTGATTGTATTTTATCTTTTTAATATGATGTACAATATGACTTATTTTATGCAACATGTTTTATTTTTTCTTATTGTTTTTATTTTATGCTTGTTTTTTCTTCTTGGTTAAATGATATATTTACCAATGTAACCTAAATAAAAAAAATTAAAAATAATTCCCCTAGGCGTGGCAGTCAGTGGGACCTCACAGGGAGAGACTCCCCTCTTGGGAATAATGACTCCCTTTCCCATGATGAACTCCCTTCATATTATCCCCCACAGTCCAACACTGCACTACTGTCTAACCAATATGCAGATTCCTCTTACATGTAGTACTATAATGCAATACCAGAAGAAATACCTGATATTGTGACTAACGAGAGCGTAGCAGGAATAAAGCACTGGGCGAGTTAGCTGACAAGAGGTATGATGAATATGTCACAAACACAAAGAAAGGACTTTCCGGAGAAGCTGGAGAAGCCCCAGAAGTGGGTCATAAAGAGAGGTGCACTCAGAGAAGCAGGAAGTGAAGCCCAGGAGTTTCGAACTGGCCAGATAGAGAAGGCTGGGAAACCAAGGGAGAAGCGGCTTCATGTGCTTGCAAGCAGTGTTGGAAAACAAGTGACATCAGTACGCTGCCCAACTAACCGGGAGGACTACATTGATAATAGTCCCCGGAGGGACGGCCAAGGGGAGCTGAAGGAGGGCCCTCCTGTCGGCATGCCAGAGAAACCGCATGCCAGGAACAGACCCAAGGTGGTCTGTACATGGAAGATGAACACAATCAGACAAGTGAAGGAATGAAGTAGTGGCATAGAAGGGAAACCAGGAGAATACCCTTTTGTCACTGATACTGCAGAGAGACATCGAAGCGTGTCGGAAACGTTGAGAAAGAGAAAAGAAAGAACCATCCTGACCGAGTACGGGACACAGGAAAGAAATGCTGACCCAGTGGCGCAGACCTCTGACATTACAGATAAAAGAGAGAGCAAGGAGTGAGGCATAGAGAATCACTCAGGAACCCTGGAAACCCATGCCAGTGAGTGGCAAAGATATCAGAAGAGTAAATAATCACTCTGAAACCCTGCATGCTCATCCCAGTGAGGGGCAAATATATAAGAAGAGTGAAGATCACTCAGGGGCCCTGCACATTTGCCCCTGTGAGTGAAGATAACTCCGAAACCCTGCATACTTGTGCCAGTAGTTGGAAAGACGATACAAAAGTGTGGGAATCATACAGGAGCTCATCGTATTTTCCCTGGAAAAGAACAAAAGTGCAGCATAAACAAAAGTCAAAGAGAGACTTTATCTACATTTCTCAGCGTGAAAAGAAAGAGCCTGAAGAGTGCAGAGAGCAAGTCTACCAGGGCCTGCGAAGATCCCTAGAAGGAACTGAAAGAGCTATTAAAAGGAATAGCCAGAGACTAGTTGAAGATACCTAAAGGAACTGCGCTGAAAAGCATCCCAGGAGAAGGGAAGTCATTCTCCTGGTCTCTTGTTGTTTTGTCTTAGTGGGAGGGCTAGAGCAGTGTAGCTTTTTGGACGCAGTAGAGACTAAATGCTATGGACTTTAGGACTCATGACTAGCACCCTAGTTTAGTTAGGTTAGGTAGGGAAACCCTTCGCATAAGGAACGTTAGGCATTTTCTTCATTATTTGAATAAAATACTAGTGAACATGGCACATAATTTTCTGTCTTCTACTTCTGACCTGCCACAGTGGTCACCAGTTTGGCACCTATAGAATTCCTAATGAAAGTTTCCCAATTAGATTTGGAGGCAACAACAATTAGTTTCCCAGAATTAGTACTGTTTACAAGTATCCAAAAAGTCTGAGTATCGTTAGCATGGAGAGCCAGGACAAGCCTATTCCAGTCCTTTTTAAGTTGTTTTTGATAGGTTCAAAGCCATGAATGGTATGTTGTTTTCCTAGTGCAAATTGATTTAGATCTTGTGGGGCAGTGTTAATGTGATTGAGTCTACAAAGGTCTTGTCTTAAAGTCCCTTTAGAAATCAGAATGTTAGGATCATAAGCTTTCTTTGTTTTTTTTGGGAGCTGAATTATAAATTGACATTGGATTTTGAATTTTCCTAATGCTGCAGCTAGAAATAAGTGAAATTTATTTCGGAATGGCAATTCCAATGACGCTCGTCCTAGCAAAGCTAGTTTCCCCAAGCTGGGGACCATTTAATAATTTTAACTGATGTTAGGAGTCTGGTCTGCCAGAGTCTTAGCTGTTGTTAGCAGGCGGTCTTCGCTAAAAGATGTGGTGCAGGTTTTTCTAACATGGCAGATGCTTGTGTTAGGTTAGAAGACTTCCATCTGATATGGTTAGCTCCAGTATCATGTTTCACAGACCCTGTGCCATCACTGTCACACAGGGCAACCAGAAAGCAACGGTCAAAGGGTAGTGGTCACTTTCATGCAGAATTAGCACTTCTATGTCCCTAATAGAGGTTTATATTGATATTGATATTTTATTTATATTGCGCTCGTACACAAGTGTTTCAGAGGCAAGGGAAGGGAACAGGGGAGAAAAGAACAATCCTACCAGGCCCAGTGACATTGAGAACACGCAAGTGCATGGGAGGGGGGAGTGTATGGCAGGGGGAGAAGTGGAAAGTGCGGAGCAAAGGAAAAACAGATAAATAATAATAAATAAATAAATAAATAATAAAGACAACAAGACAACAAACAGTGGTAGTGCAGCCAGCAAGTGGCAAGTTTTGGGTTTAAGGCAGCAGACAGGGTAGGTCTGATAAGTGCAGGAAGAAAAAGGGGGACTGGGTACAGATACAGACCCCAGTGCAAGGGGTGGTCCGCAGGCAGTGCGGGAGGGTGGCAGGGTGAGCTCTGCCCTGTTCTGGATTAGTTGCAGAGGGGAGAGAGTAGAGGCAGGTAGATTTAGAAAGAGGCTGTTACAATAATCCAAGCTAGAAAGAACCAGAGCTTGGGAGACCATGAGTTTATGGGGGAAGGAGAGGAAATGCAGAGTACCTCTGAGGAGGTGCAGTAGAAAGTTTGACTTTTTAGAGACATCAGAGATGTGGGTGGAGAAGGAAAGTGTGGAGTCAAAGATGAGGTTAATAGTGAGTAGTGTGCAAAAGCATAATCAGTGGCGAAGGCACTGTAGGAAGAGGTCCTGGTGTATTTAACCCAGAGTGTCTCCTGGAAATCTGCTGCTAAGCATAAAAAGGCAATTTTGATTGAGTAACTTAGCCCAGTCAAGGCCTCTTCCATTTACTTTGGTTTGCTTTAAAATAGGAAAGGGAATAGCCTGATCCATTAAAGAGTGGGTATTAGTCAATGTCTCCCCAGGTATTTTGGAATTACGATCCCCAAAGACTATAATGAATATTGAATTAGAAGAGTTCTTCTCTGTTATAGCTTCAATGGTTTTGTGGACTTGTTTGTGGTCGTCAGAGACAGGGGGATTGTACATGTTAACTTTGAGCAGAGAGGACTTTCCACCCATTGGGAGTTCTCAGTGTAATAAGCCTACTAAGAAGAGATTGGTTGAAGGCTACAGCAAGTCTATATGTATTGGGCCGTTTACAGTAAGTAAAAGTCCCATTTATGTCTACCTCTGGGGTCTTGTGTTGCAGGCACTTGTATGATAGATCTTCCATCAACAGTGACAGCGTTCACTAACCATGTCTGCTGGAAAGAAATTAGGTTACCGAGATCCATAAGAGAACTTAAGCCACCTTCCAAATCATAATGGGCGTCTCCTCGTGTATTCCATGAAAGAATAAGAAAGCCAGTATTAGGGTCAGTTCAGACATCTGGGTTGGAGAGTGTTATGCAGCCAGTCCCAGTGGCTGGGGTTGGCATTGTATGTATGGTTGTGTATCCCAGTTTTGTTGACCTTTGGCCTTTGTCACTTACTGTCACAAGCAAGGGGTCCAGTGAAGTGGTTTGGTTGTTACTGAAAATGCCAACGTCCTTCACCTGCCGAGTGAGTGTAGAGGGACTGTTTTGGTTGAATGGAGTAATAAAAAGGGTAACTTTAGTTTCCCCTATATTCAGGTTACTCTCATTTATAGGTGCTACAATTGTACCCCAGATGCAAAAAATCGCGTTCCTAAATTAAAACAAAAGGAAGAATAGTGTTAGAGTAAAAATGGACCAGAGAATGGCAAGTGTCGTGTCCCCTAGCTGCTCCACTACTTGGAAGTTAGAAGTAGTGATAGTCCTCAGTGGCAACAGCGAGGGGATGTTTTCTGGTTTAAGGAAAAGATCTGGATTCTTGCAGAATAGGCTCACAACCCTTAAAAGGCAACATGTAGATGTTTGCTTAATAGCAGGGGCCAAGCCAGTCTTATGGGAAGCATTTCTGTACAGTTTGGTACTCTCAGAGAGTTCACAGCAATGGCAGTATGAGGTATTTAAGCCGGTACTCAGTAACAAATTGTGTTGGGCCATATTAGTTTTAGGAAGCTGCCCCCAAGAGGAAACCAAGGTGGATGCAAAGGGACTAGGTCCACAAATCATTGCGCAATGCCTTCTAGGGAGGCTAGGTCCTCACTCTAGGCCATGTTAGGGGTAATATTAAGGACTGGAGTATTGCTGGGATGCAGGGGTTACATAGCAGTAACGTGTGGAATGGACAGATGATATGAACGTATAGCCTTTATGTCAGGTTTTTAAATGTTGAGCTCCTGGCCCTGATGGGTTAACCAATATAGACCTGAAACAGCACCCCTTGGAATGGTCCTCTCTTATAAGCCACATTTTTGAGCAATGTCAAGCTACCAAACAAATTCCTAAAATATGGACAGAAGCGATGGTAGTCGCCATCTTTAAAAAAGGAAAGAGAGACGATATGGTTCATTACCGTCCAATTGCTCTACTTGACATCATGGGCAAACTTTTTGCAACCCTCCTTTTGGCAAAATTCCAAAAATGGGCAAGATCATCTCCTAGTTCAGATCCCCTACAAACAGGTTTCTTGAAGAATGCCAGTTCCAGCATAAACATTCTGATTCTGAACATTATAAAAGACAACATCAAGAGGGGAGCGCCGAGAGTTTTTCTTGCATTCATAGATTTGTCACAAGCGTTCAACAAAATCAGACGACCAAAACTATGGAACAAGTTAATTAACTGGAAGTGCCCAATGGAAATCTTGGAGCCAGTGATCGCACTCCACACTGACACCAAGATCAGGGTCCGCCTTAGCCAGCAGGGCCGATTGTCAGACCAAATTAAATCGGAACGCAGAGTGAAACAAGGCTGCCCACTCGCTCCGGTGCTCTTCATTGCCTTTTTGGGTGACTACCAACATACTGAATCATCAGTCTGATCATTCCCTCCAAAAATCGGAAATAAACCAATACCGAGAATTCTTTATGCTGACGACCTGATCCGTATGGATCAAACGCAAATTGGCCTCCAGCACCAATTATCCAACTTGGCGAATTATACAAGAGTCAACGATCTGGAGATCAATACAACAAAAACAAAAATTCTGCTGATGGAAAAAAACAGTACCAAAATCAACGGAAAATGTTATTGGTCACTCAACAACACAAAGATTGAGGTAGTGTCTTCCATCAAGTACTTGGGAATAATGGTGGATTCTACAAAGACCGTAAAGGCGATGCAACTGGCACTATGAAACAAAAAAAAGACCTTGACCTCTCAAACGAAATTGGTCGATAAGAAATACAGGAAATTCTCTTTTGTACCGGCAATTCAATTCTATAAATCGAAAGTTGTGCCCTCTTTGATTTATGGAATGGATGCAGCACTAAATATTCAAGCAACTATCTGGTCGAAACTTGAGGGTTACCTCTGAAAATCTGTCCTGGGGCTTTCAAAATCAACTTCTATATCAGCAATCAAGCGTGAATTAGGCCTCCTATCTTTAGCTGCATCAGTTGAGCAAAGTCAAATGAATATGCTCAGAAAAATTATAATGCCAGAGAGTCTTCCCATCTATAAGACGATTCACTTGGAACTCCAGCAAGGCCAGTGCAAAGCACTGAAAACCTGGGAACAAAATCTGAAGAGCAAGCTGACTGAATTAGCATGTATCCAAGAGGATCTGGTCCACAATCCTGAAAGAGTAAAAACTAAAATTGGGCTCCAAGATTGGATCAAAACATGTGAAAGTGCAACAGCAAACAAACTATTGGCACATTTGCCTCCGACGACGAATAAACTGAAACTATCGCTGGCTTATTGCCTAAAATTTACAAACAAACAGTACCAAAAATCTTTTATGAGAATTAGGCTAAATTTGCTACCAACTCAAGAGATTCGGACTATTCGATCATTATCAACCTCCAAAATCTGCAGACTATGTGCCGAAGACTCTACAGTGGAAACATTAAGACACCTGCTGACAAATTGTCAAAAAACAGTACATCTGCGTGAAGCCTTTCTCCTGCCGCTTTTTGGCGATACCACGCTCAGAGATGAAGAGACGTGGTGGCGTCGCTTAATTGCAGGTGAAAACTCCAGATGGGCTACAGCAACAGTAAAGATGCTGGAAGCGGCGATGAAAATGGCCACAGAGATCCAAAATGTTTGACCAAAGGATTGTGATCCGATGCCCTCTCTCAACCCTACCGGGCTCAACACATGTATTCTTGTACAGTCATGAAACAGCAAAACTCTGAGGTCAAACTTATTTGGAGTCTGTATAAATGCAAAAATTGTCTTTTCTTCTCTTTAAATGAAAAACTTGTAAACATATTTTTTAGATTATAAACAAGTAAATAAAACTTTTTACAAAATGTTGTCTGTACTCCATTTTTTTCTTGTTGCCCCTAGAGTTCGATTCGACTAAATCAAAAATACCACATTCAGATGTGACCAGGGACACTGGCGATGAATTAAAGGTTATAAGGTTCTTGCTAAATTGTTGTCGTAAAGTTTACATTTTCTTTTTTAATTTTTTTTAATCTTGGCTGTTTTGCTTTTTAGATGTGTTTTATGTTGTTCCCCCTGTTGATGCCTTACAGAAAGTATCAACATGGATGTTCTTGCTAGGGCATTCGTGATTGTGTAGTATCTCAATAACAGATGAAAAGTTGGTCATGAGTGTCGCAGATAAGGAGGAGTTAGGCATGGTGTCTCCAGCTTTACCCGTGACAGGGACGGCGGTCTTTTCTATGCTTGGTATGTCCTCAGCATTGTTACAGGCCATGTTTGATAATGGTCTTTTAAGACTGACAATAGTGTTTAGTAGAAGGGTGCGGTCCATAATTATTCTAAACATAAGGTCACAATGCTGAACAAGGCACATTAAAGTGCCAGAATTTGGGGAGCGGTGATATTAGAAGTCCCTTCCTCAGCATTATGTAATAAGCTTTGGAAAGTAGGCAAGCCTGGATTATTAGAGTCAATAAGCGTTGAGTTGAGCAGCGAAAAATGAGGGTAGCAATCAAACCCTTATTCACTCAGTCAGCTGGTGGTCATCCAGTTCATTACTCTCCAGAGTAACCATTTGTCTAGAGGGTGGCTGGTGCTCTTCTAAGATAGTGAATGGTTGAAGTGCGTGGTCATCCACTCCAGCAGCAGTGATTGGTAAGTATTTTGAGGCACCCAAGTGAAAGGTTACTAAGGTTGAAGATGTGCGGTGTCAAACTCAGGTTCAGTAGGAAGAGATTGTATTGTTTTCCACTAAGTTGCTTCCGAGACATGCCAAGGAGGTTGAGAGAGTAGAGCCAACCGTAGAGCGCTCAGCAGGTTCAGTTCATGATTTAGGAGGAAAGAATTAGTAAATTTTGGAGGCAAGGACAGATTGGTCTCATTGGTGCTCACATTGGAAATCTTATTGTTTTTAGAGGTGAAGGTTCAGGGATGCCTAAATGGATATAGAAGCCTCTCTCTCACTGAGGGCAAGTTGTTGTCGGTCGCGCTTACCAGCGGTGGCGAGATAATCATTGGAGTAGTAGTGTCCATGCTGGTCTTGTTCAGCACGAAAGAGTTGGTGAAGGATAGTTGGTCATCGGCCATTATGCCAGATGATGGCGCGACGGCGATACACTTTGCACTCTTTTCACATGCGATGCTGTCACACCACTTGCACGCTGCTTCAGTGTGGCTATTATGATTAAATATCCTGAGAATGGCTCAAAAAGTGAATAGCTCCGCAGTCACCACCCACAGTCACAGTTGGTTTGCAGGTGAGTGAAGCGGAAAGCAAACAATGTGCCACTTCAGCATGGCTTTCACGATTAAATATTCTGAGAGCGGCTAAATGAGCGAACAGCCCAGCAGTCACCAACCACAGACACAATATCAGTTGGTCTGTAGGTGAGTGAAGTAGAAAACAAACAAAGTGCAACTTCAGCGTGGCTTCCCGATTCAATACCTGACAGTGGCACAATGAGCAATTAGCTCAGCAGTCACCTCCCACAGTCACAGTATCAGCCGGTTTGCAGGTGAGTGAAGCAGAAAGTGAACAACGCATATATTGTGATGTCCAAAAAGTTCCACTCCACATTTGACATGTTGGCAGTGAACTGTACAAATCTATTTTGAGTGTTTGGCCATTTAATAAACAGCTGTGCATCTTCCCAACTACCTTTCCAAATCATCAAGTAACCATCAATAAAACATCACCAGGGGGGGTGCTGTTGCGCACATCGAGTATGGCTGCCTGAAAGGAGAGCTTCGGCTCAAACGAAATCCTGTTTTAAAATTAATCTGTCCAGTGCCGTTCCAGACGCTTTATAAAGGAAGACACATGTGACGGAGGGCCGCCTAGACAGACCCTGGAAAAATTGTGCTTATATGTGAAGTGAGTGCCGAGATATCCTACCCGAACCTTTTGGCAGCCAGGAGGCATTGGCACCGCCGGATCACGGGTCCACGGGACACTGACTATGTGCCGGAGGCGCAGAAAGCAGAAAACAGGCCGCGTTAGGGGAGGGGCGACGCCGCGACTACAACACATGGAGAAGAGGAACTCTGTGCGGTCGCCCCAGCCTGTTGCAATTTAACACCGCCGACCATCGCCTCCCACAACCGGAGCCGCGGAAGCAGAGGGAGGAGGGAGCAGAGTGCCGGCTGCGACGCCAGAGGGGCTGTGCTCCGCTCCCGCTAGGCGCGCGGCATGTGGTGCCACGGACGCTGCTTGGGCCTGCCCCCGCCTCCCCACACAGGCACATTGCCTGCGGCGCCCTGCAGCAACGCGGGCCGAACGAAGGCACGTGAGGAAGACGTGCTTACATTCCTCGCACCAAGTAAGTGAAGCAGTGAGGGAACCCCTGCCAACATTTAAGCACCAAGGTGGGAACAACACCTAATACATGGTCCGTGGTTGGGGGCACTGAGGGAGCCCCCTGAGTAAACCACTATAAGCCAGAACTGGCATTTTTGAGGAGGCACCAGGGACTGCACTCCCCCACATCCGGGTGAAGCAACAACTGAAGTAATACAAAAACTCTAAGGGGGGACAGCTACCGGTGGCCCCAGGATATCCTGCATAGAGTGGGCAAGTCAAGTGACTCCCCCCCGGACAATACTCCCACCACTCAAGAAACATTAAGAGGTGCACTCTATTAGGGAACCTAATAAGGCTACATACATAGATTTTGGCGCCATTGAAGGAACAAACAAGCGGGGGACAAAACACCCTGTGCGGGGGGGGGAATACCGATAGAGCGCTTCCTCGCCCTCCTCTCTCCTTTGGCTGAACAATATAACGGTTGACATTTCTACGTGGGAGAACACCGTCCACTCTCAAACCTGAAAACTACAACACATGGGCCGCACTGAGAAGAAGGGCACAGGAGGGAAAAAGATCGGCCCAATAGACTCCTTCGCCAGCTCCCAACTCCAGGGTGTGGCCGGGGCAGCGCGGCAGGCACCTGAAAGACAGGAGGAAGATCCTCTAGACCGCCTAGCAACTCTGGTACAAAACAGTTTCATGGTGGTCAATGTCAAACTGGATGACATAGTGGCAACAATCGGATCCCTGAAAGCTCGAGTGGAAAAGGAGAGCACACGCATTACAGAAGCGGAGAACAGGATTAATACGAACGAAGACACGATTTCACAACATGGCCGCGATATAGCCCAACTCAAGACAGAACTACACAAAACCCAAAGTAAGTGCAAAGATCTACAATCGAGATCACGAAGGAATAACATCCGGATCGTTGGGGTTGCGGAGACCTTCGGCAAGGGTGCCATGGAGAGACAAGTGGAAAACTTTTTGAAAGATATCCTCGGTGCGAAATCCTTTTCGGAGCACTTCCTCGCTTAGAGAGCCCACTGCACTCTAGCACCACCTCCAAAGCCAGGGGCTCAACCTCGCACTATAATAGCACGTCTCCTTAACTACAGGGACAGAGATGCTATACTCCGACTGTCCAGGGAGAAGGGTACTTTACACTATGAGCAAAGCAGAATACATAATTACCGGACTTCTCAGCCAGCATACAATCACAGAGGCAGTCGTACGAATTGGTGAAAAAACAGGTGCGGATGCGCAACGTGCCATATGCCCTCATCTTCCCGGCAAAGATGCAAATCCAACACGGTGGAAGAGCCTACTTCTTCGAAAATCCTGCAGAGGCCATGGCATACATGGAGGCCTCTATCCCGCTGCCTCCCAGAGATAGGGCAATTGACCAAAACGGAAGACCAAGACCGGGAGAGGAGAGGCAAGACTCGGCAGACTGACAGAGGTGTACCGCCTACCCGCCATCATATGGACAAAGGAACACTAATAAGAACGGCCTGGACACAGGTTTATTGTAAATCGAGCCATGAGTCCCTGACAGGGTCAGCCAGATGGCCACAGCAGGCGAGACTCAGGAAAACTCCACCAGTTTAAGGGAATGCCCATGGGGAAGGTTTCGAAAGTTGACGGGCAGCATCGTCAAGTTGGGGGAGATGATGCGGGTGGGGGGTCTAAATGCCATATGAGGTTTAGCTATGTTGAGCTGTTTGGAATTGGGAGGGGGAGGCAAGGTTTTTGAACCCAGTTGGAAGGGTCCTGCAAGGGTCCTGCAAGTTAAAATGTGTGGTCGCACCACTGCACATGACACACTACCAGAAAATATTGCGACAAGGAACTTTGTAAAGGCGTACAAACTTGGCTAACACTAGGGTGACGGCCCAAGGGCTGAAGCTAAAACTCCTTACATGGAATGTTCGGGGTCTGAACAAGCAAGGTGGGAGCCTGTGTCACTAGACACCACCCTCAGGTGATTACGCTGCAAGAAACACATGCACTCCGGAAGGTAAACACAGAGTTTTTGAAGATCTGGTGACAGCACAGATATTACACTGAATATTCCTCACAGGCTAGAGGTGTCCTTACCCTGATCCACCCCTCTGCAGACTTCCGTTTTGGTAAAAGCAAAATAGATGCTCAGGGGCGCTATGTCATAGTGTGGGGCAGCATTGCGGGCAGAGAGATGGTGTTGGTTAATACTTATGGGCCAAATGTGGACGACCCCGATTTCTACACAGAGGTGGTACATGAAATAGGCTACACTGGGGGTGAGCAGATACTGTGGGGGTGGGGGGACTTCAATATATCATCTTGGATATCACGCTGAATCGTTCCACTACCAAACACCAAAATCCCTGCAAAACATCTGTTATGCTACAACAAATCCTGCTACAATTGGCGATGGTAGATGCCTGGAGAACGCTACACCCACAAAAAAAACAATACTCATTCTACTCCTCAGTGCACGACACTGAGTCCAGGATAGATTACTGGCTGGTATTTACATCCCTTATGCACCAGATCAATGCCTGTGAGATGCTCCCCCGCACTTTGTCAGACCACTCCCCCATCATAGTGGACATGACACTGGAGAATGTAAAACCACCAGCTAGGAGATGGAGGATGCCACCCGACATCCTTAAGGACCCAGCAGTAGCTGACGCACTACACATAGAGGTGGAACATTTCCTTGAAACTAATAGGGGATCAGTTGAAAGGAACGCAACCCTTTGGGAAACCTTTAAGGTATGGGTGAGAGGGATCCTAATATCTAAATCCACGGGTCTGTTGAAGTCGGTCAGGGTAGAACTGGCCGAGGTGGAGCAATGTTTGGGAGAGCTAGGAGCACGGTATACAATCACACATGAAGATAAAACCCTCTCTGACATTAATAACAGTCTGCTAGAGTTTAATAAACTAGCCACTAGGGAACTACTATATATGGCTACTCCCCTTAGAGCACGCAGGTACGGTGAAGGGAATAGAGCAGGTCGTACCTTAGCAAACCTGATGAAGGCCAAGAGGCATCATACACCGATCTCCAGCATATTAGCAGGAGACAGCACAGTGACCACCAGCGAAGAGGGAATAAATAGAGAGCTCACTCGTTTTTACTCAGACCTCTATACTAATCATGATTTGAAATCAGCCAGCGATATAAGAAAGGACCTAGATAATATTTTGCTCCCGAAACTGCCCATAGAGTATAAACTTGCACTCGACCAACCCCTGATGACTGATGAGATCATAGAAGCAATAAAATCATTAGCTAACGGAAAGGCGCCAGGCTCAGACGGACTGGGAGCGGAGTTATATAAGGAACTCAATGAGGAACTGGCCCCGGTACTATTGTCGGTCTGGGAAGAGGCCATAGAATTGGGAACCCTACCAACATCCATGAGAGAGGCCATAATAACAGTGCTTCTGAAGCCTAGGCGTCAACCCAACGAGATGTCCTCCTACCGGCCCTTGTCCCTAATAAATTGTGGTGCTAAAATATTTGCTAAAATTCTGGCCACGAGACTCCTACCCAATATGCCCACGCTGCTACACCCGGGTCAGTGCGGCTTTATCCCCACCAGGTCAACGGCACGGAATCTCCGAAGATTATTTGAAGTCATGGCCCAGATAAAACCTGAAGCTCAGGCAGTGGCCGTATCCCTCGACGCTGAAAAGGCGTTCAATTCAGTGTCGTGGATATATCTATTTACATTGCTCCAGAAATTCGGAATCGGCCCATACTTTCTAAGATGCGTCAGGCTACTGTACTCTAACCCCAGAGCTAGAGTGCCGACTAACCGTACACTATCTGACTGGTTTGGGTTGGGCAGGGGCACGAGACAGGGATGCCCATTCTCTCCCATACTGTTCGCCCTCACAATGGAACCAGTCGCAGAAGCCATTAGGGAACACCAGGGACACAGGGGTATAAGGATGGCCGGCCTAACTCAGTCAATATCCTTATACGCGGACGACACACTGCTGTATGTTCGAGAACCTGATACTCATCTGGGGCCGGCAATGGAAACCATACATGAGTTTGCTATAGAACTAACAGATCCAAATCCGAGATCTTTCCCCTAACCCCTGCCACAAGGTGCCCAAACAACACACAAGGACTGAAATGGTCTCCCACTAAAATAAGATACCTGGGAATTATCGTGTCTGGGGATAAAGCCTCCCTATATTCAGAAAATCACGAACGATACGATATCCACCAAACTCGGTCTATGGGCAAAACTCCCTATATCACTTATGGGCCGGGTGGCCATATTAAAATTGTTATTTTACCGAAGCTATTATATATTTTCCCTAACATCCCGATATGGCCTGGCAGACAGTTTTTCGATGCCTTCCGATCCATGGTTGAAGAGTTTGTGTGGAGCGGGGGAGGGGCGGTCAGAATGAAATGGGAAAAAATGGTAGAGCCATATAACAAAGGAGGCATGGCAGCCCCGGACTTCGAATTATATTATCTATTGGCACAGGCCCAGTTTATCAGATACTGGTATGATGACCTGAACACCTCGCCACACATCTGCATTGAGAAACACGCAGCACGTCCAACTGACTTAAGATCTATCATCTTTGAGGTTAAAAATAAAGATGACTGCACATTTGATCCAGTCAGCACAACAGTACATGCATGGTCTAAGATCTATCGTAGGCTCAAACTGGAAACCCCATATTACTCAGAAGCCCCCTTCTGGAACTTTCCCGGCATCGCACCATCTTATGATCCTGATGTTCAGAAGACATGGGACCCAGAGGGAGAATTCAAAATTAGAGACATTTTTCGCAATGGTAAATTTATAACACTGGAAGACTTTAAGGTTGGGATGGGGAGGGACCAGTTGAAGATACTACAGTATCACAGGATGTGAATGGCCTTCAAGGCTAGATGGCCCCTGTTCCCAGATGAGCCCCCTCCACACCCATGCCTTGTTGCCCTGCACACCCGGTCGGGAACCAGTGTTTCCGGGCTCTACACGGCTGTACAGGCAAACATGCCGACAGTGAATACGATCAAAGCCTCCTGGGAAACTGACCTGGGAACAACCATAACAGATAAGGCCTGGGCGAGATACTGTGAATTGACCAAGAGGGTATCCATCAATGCAGGCCTCCGCCTGATCCAATTCAAGGTACTTAATAAACTGCATTACACACCCGAGAAAATTGCAAAATTCACACAGAACAGCCCTGACAGCTGCCAGAAATGTGAATGTGGACATGCTGTTTCATTTCATATGTACTGGAACTGCCCACTTATATATGGGTTCTGGGGAGAAGTGGCGAAAATTCTGGAAGAAATCGCACAAGTGCCAACAGATCTTACGCCCTAGAAATACCTGTTCGGAGACATAGGGAAGACATCTGAAGTGACCAGAAGACTATTTAACATAGCGTGTGTAGTGGCCAAAAAGTGTATACTGCAGAAGTGAAAGAGCACACACGCGCCACGCATAAATCACTTCCTCAAAGAACTGGCATATGTCAATGAGTGTGAGGAACAGTATTCAATGTCACTCCCGACGACAAGTAAACCAAAAGACATTTGGGCTCCGTTCAGAGTATATTTATGTGAATTGGGATCGGCTAGTAATAGCCCGACAGGGCCCTGAAATGCGCCAGCTTTGTAAATCTCATATGTCTTGTTGTAATTCTGAATTCGACATCCTGTTCCAAAAAATGGGTAGAGTGTCGTGTTGTTGAGGTGATGTGTACCAAAATTAATTTTAAAAAGTTTTTAAAAAAATAAAACATCACCAGACTCTTATTCTGTTTTTAAATGGATTCACATCGGAATAGAGTTTAGATTCCTCTAATTGTTCCAAATAGAGGTATTGTCACCCTTATAGCACTGCCATGAATCTGTCGATAGAAGCTATTCACAAATAACAAATAGTTTTCTTTCAGGGCCTTTTTCCCCACACCATAGAATAGATTAATGCAGTGTGTTGTTCTCCAACATACTTCGGGCTTATGTTGCGCTTTACAAATGTTTTTAAGATAAGATAAGTGTTTGCTTGTGGAATCATAATATACAATAAAACAATATTGAAGCCGATCAATAGCTCATTCACTGGATCGAAGTCTAAACCTTCCATTAACTGAATAGCCTAGGTTGTCTCCAATACATTCGATCTCATAGATCGAACGGTCTAAGACATACATCTATAAACTTGGATAATGGTTCTAAAATAGAGTCAATAGTAGACCTGGTGTGTTTGTTATTGGCTTATGAATTCTCGTCAGAATATAAAATGTAGGCACTGTAGGATTTTTGTTTAACCAGACTGCTTGACTACTTGCCTACTAATCCAGCCTCTACCTAATGCTTCTGCAACTTTCTCAGAGATCAAAAGTTGTAAAACTTTCCATTGGATCATGTTCAAGCTTTTCATAGCACATCACATCACTTTTTTTGTGCAATGATTTATATACACAGTAAAACCTTTCAAAAAATAAATATTTCCAATAAACACATTAGATAAAATGAATTCTGGCCTCACTGTACAGAACATTCCGCAAGACAGCAAATATCTCTTTTAAAAGTTTACATAGTTGTAAAATCAGTGAGACACTTTTACCCTCGTGAAATCTATGCCATAAACTATCATCAACCCCTTCAGAATTCATATACATGGCTTCCTTAAATAGCAGGTATTGAACGTTATCAAACATAGGGCAGTAGATCACCAAATGGCTTCCCGTTTCAATTCTTCACCTTGGGTTGCATCCTCAACACAATCTGGTTTCTACCCATCCTTGCACCCAGAATTGCCATTGTAGGGAGGAGATTAAATTAATATTTTAGGTAAGGATATCTTCTCTCATGACAAGGGAACCTAACTAAATATTTTGATAGAAACCCCCTTTTTCTCTGGGTTTTTGCATATTCTGCATAATGAGAGTAAGATTGAAGCGCATCAGCAGTTCTACACCAAACAGCTTGTAAAATGTTGTCTTCACTTTATCTGGGAATAATGGTCATTCAGTTATATTGGAACCAAAACCAGCTAGAATGTTCCCCATTGATTCAGTGAAACCCTTCAAAGATGGAATATTCTGACACAACAAAAGGTTATTATTGATGTTGTGAAAGAGTGTCTGAGGAGCCTCCTGCAGGACTTTTGCTAAAAACTTCCAGTTTTTTCTATACAACAATACCTCCTAATGATGATAAGCCAGGTTCATGGTGGTTAATCACATAAGGCACTAGACACTTTTCCATATTGTATCCTCGATAGCCTCAGAAAAACCTCTAGATCAAAGCAGGTACAATTTTCATGCAGTAAAATTTGCTAAGAGGAATAATTGAGAACGTAAAATATGTTCTATAAATCCTCTTAATCTGCAAGCACAGGGCATCAGACTTAGTTCTAATCAAAGCTTTAAAAAACAGCAGTGATGGTAGGAGTTTGATACACATAAAAACTCAAGTCTTTTAAATATTCAACTGTCTCCAGCCTCTGGTCCCCCAACTGTCCAGAAGTAAGGCTGATACCCCCTTGTTAGTGAATATCATGACCTTAGTTGTTGATCCATTCAACAATAGGTTATTTCGCGCAGCATAGTCAAAGAAGAGAGACAATTTCTTTTGTAATCCACATTCTTTTGTAATCCACAAGGAGCAGGGTCGAACAAGAGGATGTCGGCATGTGCCAACCAGTTTAATCTAACATGTCCCCAACGAACTGGAAACACTCCTGGATAATTCCACATTTCTATATCTGACAGGCATAGGTTAAAGATCACCGGGGCAGGTATACAGTCCTGTTTTACCTCCACAGATGTTTTGATTGGCTGTGTTACATGCCCCTCCTCAAACGCACTCTTATACTAGTCTTTGAATACAACAGTGTAACAAGGCGAATCAAATCCTCTCACATCATTAAACTGACGTTCATGTCCAGTAATGTAATCTGCCCTATTCAAAATAACAATTGTCTCCCTTTGTCTACTTTTCGGATAGAAATTTGCTCATTGTTGGACGACTGAAATATAGCTTCTCTTTCTGATTTTCTTACATTCTGGAAAGGGTTCAAACATAAGGCCTTTAGTTACAGGTCTCAACCATTAGATCCCAACCAGAAACCTCAAGTTACCTTCTCAGTCTACTAGGCCAGTGCAAATGGACAAGAAAAGGAGGATGGTTCTTCAGGGCAGAGGAAACTGTGCTCCGGAATGCCTCTAGTCTCACCGCTGAGGGACACTACCACAGCAAAGTAGGACCACTTCCTCGCACCCCTTGAAGGGATTGGGGCCCTGGGTCGCAAAACACATAATTATCATGAAAAACTGTGTAACACGCCTGGCACCTGCTCAGAAACCGAGAGAAACCTCACGACGGTAACTCGGCCTGTATCTTGCATGCACAGGAGCACCAACTAACACCTGCCAATTAAGCAAGGATTAAATACACCCAGCAATGGCCGCAGTGCAACATGCCGGCACCCAATAACACACTGCAAGCAGGTAACTGAAATGGTAGTTGCATTCAATTTTGTCATCCACAAAAATACAGAAACATTTCAGAAAACATTTTTCAAAATATGTGCTCATTAAACAAAATAGCTCCTCGTAAGTATAACTCAACTCCGAGCAGAGGCTGTTTGGCAGAGTCCACACCTATGCCCCCCTTTATTTTTCAGTGAAGAAAATAATCAGGTTGTGTTGTGAGCCACCCACATACCTTAATGCAATGATTTTCTGTATTAGGTTTTAGACAGACGGCCGATATTTTCTTTGCAAAGGAACCACACCGAACAACTTTGACAGAAAGTTAAGTACACAATATGACAAAAATGGAAGCATGAACCTGGTGACTTGTAAGCACGCGGAGCGTAGCTAGGACGCCCTCTGCGTGCTCCTCGTTTTTGACCACAAACGGACAAGTGTGAGTAAAGAAGTGTTTGAGGACAATAAGAACACGTGGGTTCAATTCAGGACAATGGGTGACCGGCTACAGCCAGGAGGGTAACTTTGGTTTCCACACATATGGTGTGTTGTGGGTCGCGGCTCCGCGGCGTGCAATGCCCCATTTTAAGAAATGGTGATGCCTGACTCCTCAGGGCCTTGGTAGTTCTGACCAGGCCAGCAAACACGCTGCAGAAAGAGTTCAGCACGCCTGGATATTTACTTTGGAAAACTACAGCCCAACAGGCGGGTCTGCGCACTGGTAGCAGGGCGGCCACAAAGGCGCCATTCAGCTGTCACTCGGGCCAGCCAGCCTATAGTATTAACATAAAAATGAATGGGGTCTGTGTCTTTCCCATGACCGCCAGGGTGTGAACCTGGGGAGAGGAAGCCGCGTGGCGTAGCTCCCAAAAAACACTCTCATGGGGAGCTGAACATAGGTTCCACCCAGAGTCTCACCCCAAAATAAGCGGTAGGCAGGGCAATGCAGAGCTGCAATTTGGGGTCAGCACTTACAGCTTCATGTGACTTTTTTTCTCCAGCTGGTGTCATTTAGTATTTATTATCTAAAATGAATCGCGCCCTTGAGGCGACAGGTCGCAACCTTCTCGCCCGGGCATTCATAGCGATTACCCTTGCTCGGGACGCGGGCACTCAATGTCTCCATCTTGAAAGGGTGATTGGTTGGGTGGTCTGTGGACCTCTGGCATGAAGCAGCTGCATTAACCCACCCTAGAGATCCTATGCAGATGTAGCAGCCGCTTGCAGTCACCCGAATCCACCCAAATGGTCGCCCCAATGAAAGCAACAGTAGCGACTAGACAGCACGGTGAGTTAACTGCCTGCCTGGTTCGCACCCAGTCAGGTCCGCCCACATCCTGTATCATTCACAGGGCGATGAATTACGAACTGTTACATTGGGTAATAACACCTGTTGCCACAACACCCAGCAGCGCGAGAAAGCCGCGCCGAATCGCTATACAACACAATGTTATGATAATTACTATTCTGATACATACACGTGTCCATCCAAATGCGTATTATATACTGTGCATCGCGATTCGCAATTGCAATTTGGACACTGTTTGGGACTCAAATGTTATTCTTTTCAACTTTGCAATGGGAACATATATGCGACACACAATGGCGATTCAATGGTAGAATGTTTAATGCAGCGTGAAGCTTTGACCTTCTCAGAAGCCAGGGGTAGAGGCATGGCCAGCCGAGCCGGGCTCGTCACCCGGCGTGACCGACAGTGTCTCCTCCTGTGTGCCCTGTCTGCAGCCGGGAGCTGTGCCTGGCGTGGCTTGTGTGTGGTGTGCGCCGTGTAATTCTGTTTAGCATTGTTGTGGAAGAGGGTGGCTGGCCGCTGGCAGCACCCAGGCTGGATCTGCTGCTGACCCCGGCAGCATCACTGCGTGGCAGGGCAGCAGCACCCACTATTTCTCTCATGCGACAAATCACAGAGCACCAGGGCCTGCGCGCACAGGGCTATAGCACAAAATGCCTCCAAACGCGCATCACTGTACAACACCTGGGCACCCAGGTTCACTTAGCATGAGGCCGGTGCCTGGCTGTGACATTGAGCTGCTGCAGCGTGCTAAAGGTATGTCGTCCCCCAGTGCAGAATGTAAACATGAAGAGGGAGGCGGAGGAGGGGGCGCCCGCCTCTCCAGGCAGACGTGCCACATGCACTCCCTATCCGGGCAGATCTTGCCAGCAGGTCGCTGCCCCTCTCACCTGAATCCACGCGCCGGGATGCTGCATGGCAGAGGAAAGGGGTGCGCTTACCATAGGGAGAAGGGGCTGCACTCCTCCTGGCCATCTTCCTTCTGTCGCTCGGTTCGCTCCTAGGAAAACAGGCAGGCGCGAGCTCCGGCGGTGGGCGCTGCTCCTCTTTGTGGCGGCTGTGCTGGTGGCATGTGCGGTGGATGCAGGGTGTCAGCCCCGTCGAGCCGCAGATTTGCAGGGCGTCGGGTCTGAGTGCTCGGCTGTCTCCGGGTGGGCCCCCACTTCAGGTTCCGCTACAGGCTTAAGTGTCCTAATCCACGCGTTTACAAGCTTTCTGTGGATGGCAGAGCGCTCGGATTGAAGGCAGCCCCTGTGCCCGGGAAGCTCAGCGCCGGGGCTGTACTGTGTTTTTCTCTCTCGGCCCGGTTGGTTTATCTCTGGGTATGTCTTTGGATGCCAGGGCTGTGGGTTTGCAGGGATGCCTGTCTGTGTAAAACAGCTGATCGCTAGCTGTGCAGGTTCTCCGCCTGTGGGTAGCTGTGAGGTTAAAGGTTGGGGTATCTCACAGTAGCTGAATATCGACGGCTTGACTATTGGGGGTGGGGGTGCAGGGTGTCTTTGCCCATGGGTGGCTGAGCTCTGGTGTGCCAGTGTGTCTGGCCCTCAGGATAGCTTGGCGTTGGCCAGCTTGGGTCTCTGTCTCTCTCCCTCTCTGAAGAGTGTTTGTAGCTGTGCTGTGCGAAGTGCTGAGCCGTGGATTCTGTGCAGAGAGGAGGAGGGGGCGCCGATGCTCTGCGCCGCTTGTCCCACCCTGCTCTGAACGACGAGTACAATTAACACTGAATGGAACTCTGGCTGCCCTGACCCCACTTGTCCTGTCTGAATCCCGGCAGGCCGCGTCAGAGCTTCCACGCCCCCCACTCGCCTTCCCGATGTGTACGAATCCCCCCAACACACTGTCTCCCAAGAGCTGCTACAGCAGGACACCTATAAATCCGAGCCACGGAACTGGGCACCACTGCCCGACTGTCGGAGGCCGTGCGACCCAGCAAGGATGGGACACAAGGCCAACCGACGTGTACGTCAGCATTTCAACGACAAGCTGCGGTTTGGGTGACATGCATATTTTGAAAGGTATGATGAAACGCATAACCTTCTTTTCACAATCGGTGTGCACATTTTGGAGAACAGCTTACTGTATGAGCCTTCAACACAAAAATAACATGTCACACTCGGTCGAGGTATAACTGTTCATAGCTGCCAATTTGCCCTGCATATTTCCCTTAATTTACCAATGTTGAAATGCGTCACACCCAGAACGAGCAGACACTACGAGGAACTGAGTTCCACGGCTTGCAATTATTATTGTTAATAGTTCCCCTGGTGGACATTTGGGCATGGATGGACACTGGCTGGTTTCACCTTAGCCATGAGTTGAGGAAACTAGTCTTGTTGACACTAAAAGGAATGGTGACATGGAGGGTCGAAGTACCAATGTTAAAAAAATAGACGCTGCCCTCAGCTTCAAATCTCCTACGGGGGCAATAGGCTGCAGATCACCCCCGCTGAAATTCAGCCTATTACTGAACAGTACCGTAGAAAGATAGCAAATACATACTCTCTTTCATGACTTTAGAGCGAGGAAGCGGGTGGGACTTGAGAGAGAGTTTGAGATGCTTCATGTCTATGTCAGAGAGGTGGTGGAGGTGGGACAACCATATCGGGCAGACATGAGGAAACTAAATAGATCCTCAGATGAACACCATGTTAAACTGCGAAAAATCAGAAGACAGCAGTATAAAAACTGGCTGATTTCATCTAGGCCTTAAGAGCACAAAAAGACGCAGAGCATATGTTAAGATTGGTTGCAATCAAAACACGCGTAAATTATGGGCTCTGTTGAATCATAACGCTTCGTTCGTACCAACTAGCTGTCTTGCCTAACACTGTCTCAGAGAAGGTCTGGATTGGCCACTTCTCTACCCTTTTTGTTAGACAAGCCAGATGGCGTTTGTGAAGAAGGTAGAGGGCAGGGACCTTGGTCATTCGGGTTCAAAAGGAATGACATCTGTTGGGAAGAAAATTATCCTATCCCGCCCCCCTAGCCGCAGCTGAAGGGAATAAACCCCCTCGAAGATAAGGGGGGAGCAGCCCCCATCTTCAGGACGTGCAATAGAGCCCTAAAGTGCACAGAATTCGGTAAATAACACCAGCCATGCTTCAGCTCCAAGACTCCATTTTGTATTAGGCCCTCAAGCCATCTTTCACTAGGTCCAAAACCGCCACTCTGAGGGCTGCAGCACTCGCATCTCCAGTTTTGCACAGAGGTGGCAAGCCTTCAGCACACCAGGCCAGCTCTGCACAAGCCTTGTTCCCACGGAGGTCCATGCTTCCCCTGTCCTCTCAAATGTTGCAAATACCTACTATCGTTTCCGAGAATGTGCTCTTTGAGGAGCGTGAGACAGTACCAGGCCCCAGCACTGCCTCCATCCATCTCCACTCATCTGCCAGCGCACTCCTGATCCCCACCAGGCCGGAGCCCACCCCACTTCTTTGCCCTGACTCCCTATATCTTCACATACCAATAAGTCCCCGGCCCTCGGATCTTGACCATTCCAGATTACCAACCACTGATCTAAAGCCTACACTTCTGTATATCTCTCCAATAGCAACACACGTATTTTCATATCATGAGGCACCAGGGAAGGTAGACGATAGATCAAACCACCGCGGAAGAAACTTGGGTGCGGGAACTGCAGTATTAATGAAGCCCTAAATGTGGGGGTTAATATTCCTATATATTATGTCCTTTTCTAAGACTAATGAGTAATTGGTTCCTGTTGTTTAGCTTAGATTAGATAGAATGATTCTAATGTGTAGCCTGACCTTCGCCTTGAGGATGAGTCCAGCTGAGCCATGTGCACCAAGATCGACTGGGAAGCCGCAGCCAATTAGCGCCTGGCATCCCCTATGGAGCAGACTGTGCTGTATGTCCACACCAACCAGCGACATGATTTTCTACTGTATGTAATGTCATCACTGATGATGCGTTTGGCCTTTTTAGTGTGGTGCTCATATTATTTTTGGAAGAGCACTCTCAGGCAGCAGAGTTCTTTGCTGTCATTTATATTATATAAAACGTTTTTATCCGTGCAAAGCTATCTCCTTGCTTTATTCTATTCCCTAGTGCAGTGTCTTTATTATTTGGATTGAATGTCAGAGCTCTAAACATTCATTTGGTGCCCCCTGTACATGATTCCTAAGTCCCCGTACTTGCGGCGAGATCCAGGGCCTCTCCGGAAAGGCCATGCCCACCTACAGCTGACCAGTCCCATAAAACACGTACGCAGCAGAAGCGATTCTTGTGGTTTCTGGCTTTGCAAATACCCCTCTGCTCGTTGGAGCCGGGTGCGGCCCCAGGGAGTGCCCAGACGTGTTGTGGATTAACCGCGAACTGAGGCTTTCAGAAGAACACAGACACTAGAGTATAGATTTCAAGGAAAAACAAACAATGGGATTTTTAGGTATAGAACAGTGTGATTGAAGGGAACACACAGTGATTGAAAGTGAATGAACGGGTTGACAATTTGAAGTGGAGAATTGTTATGGCCATCTATTATTCTTTTTGGATTAAGTTATGAGGTGAATATAAAAGAGGAAGAGCAAGAACATACACCTGCAAGGGGACAGAAGGTGGCAGCCACAGTGCACTGTCCCAATCAGTGCGGAGAATAAATATAGAGATAAAGTAGGAGGCCCGTATAATTAGAGGGCTCGGGAACAAGTAGTGGTTGTTATTTTAACTGATTATTTTAGCTTTTTTTCAGTGTTTTCTTATATGAATGGAGGAGGCCCACAAGGGGCAAGTGTGGTGTGAATGAGAAGTGAATAGGGAAGGAATGGGAATTCTCTAAGGGGAAGACAAAGGGGTGTCAAGTATATGTTTTGGTTCAATTGTCCTTGGTTCATGGGTAAAAATGTTTGCATCTATTTTTTGTTTGATCATACGAAAGACAGTATTGACATATGTGTGACGTTTAAACCATTGACTGTCATTGTAAGTGTTAAAGGTTCAGACGGGACAAGATCTAGAGGGGTAGGGGAGTGGAACTCTGTACAAACATCTATTGTGATCAAAAGTGTAGAAAAAGTAACAAGCCATGGGATGGATATCCCTTTATCCCATATCTGCAAACACGTACCCCTATACAGTGACAAAGAAATATCATGGATGGTGAGTGACGGCGACAAAAGGGTAGGGACTACCACACTCCTGTCCAGAGGACGGGTCCATCAATAAGGGAACTCTAGACCACATGTTCACATATTTGACTGCTAAGTACAAGGGAAGACAACTGCAAAAAAGGAGAGAGATATTGGATCTGAGGGAAACAGCGTCAGAAAATGTAACCGCGGGTGGTGGCTATGTGGGAGAAAGCGAAAAGGGGGAAGGGGAATCAGAGAAAATGTACCCGTTGTTAACACGACCAGCAGAGGGGTACTCAAATCCAATGTATGTGTCAGGGGGAAGGGCACAAGCAATTGCGAGTATAGCACCGCCCCCGCCATATGACCCACCAGCCACAACCCCCATCCACAAAAGAGTAAGTCCAAGAGATATTGGGGCAGCATTGACTTCCACCTGTACTGAGCTGACTCGATTACGAGCAGCATGTGAGGCAGCGAGAGGACCTGAAAGTTGACCACGGCCCACCAGTACCCCTCCTCGCCCACCGGAAGATTAATGGAAAGCATGAGACTTCCTCTTCAGGATTAATAGTACACCCATATTGGCTATGCGTGTGGCAAGAGAAGGAGTAACAGACAGTCTGGTATATGAGAACGTGGGGTCAGTAAAGGGCAGAGGAGTATCGGAGTGACTTTGATGATGAGGAAGAAAGGTGTGTTGGGAGGGATTCAACAGATACAGTTGACCACACCGAGGGTGGAAGGGACGTGGGAAGGGAGTTTGAGAGACCGGCTCGGGAGAATGACTCTAGCAAAAAAGAAGGGAACTGGAGTAAAAAGTGGAAAGGTGAAATCAAAATTACAGATGCCCCTCATCCACAAAGGAGCAGGGCAGCCTCATTATGTTCCATGGGCACATGGATAAAAACAACCTCCTTAAATCCTCCCCGCACTCACAGTGGTTGTGGGAAAATGGATCTATGCTTTCGAGAAACAAACGGCTGGGGTGTCCCTCGCCATAGGAGATATCAAAAACCTATTAGTGTCTGCAGTGGGAGATCAAGCCGAATCAGTATGGGTGAAAGCAGGGTACCCGGGAGTGACTATAAGTAACGACACGCATGATGGGACGTCATTTAACAATGTTCGGGCATGCGTGTGGGATGTACTGCAGAGGGCCTTCCCTGATACTCCTGATTTACACTCCATAATGCAATGCACTATGGAAGATGAGGAAGACGCTGCACAGTTCATTGTTCGGGTCCAAGAGATGTGGAGGGCGGAGACGGGTGCTGTGTGGGATCAATCAACATCCCTATTTTATTTCATTATAAACCGAGCCCCCGAAAGTAAGTAAAGAAGGCTCTTGACAACATAGCAGGGATAGAAGCAAAAGGCAGCCCGAAATGAAAAGCATCATAGTGCATCATAGTAGGAGGATCAAAGAGAGAAAAAAGGAAACTATTCAGAGGAGGTTAGCCGAGGATGCGAAACTTGTATAGACAAAACTAGTGAAGGTAGCGCTGTGGCAGCAGCGCCACCCCCAGAACAGATGGTAGAAGAGGGAGGTGTCCCTGTCGCCACACAGGTGAGAATGGCAGCAGTGTGGGCAGACAACGGGCAGGAACAGTGGGGAGGAGACCAACAATACATGGGATCCCAGTGGCAAGGAAGACCAGCAAGAGGATGAGGTGGGTGCCTAGGACAGAAGGGAGGAGGATTCGGTGGACAAGGCCCTAGGGGAGTGAACCAAGGGCAGTGTTGGTCATGCAGGAGGTGGGGGCATTTCTCATGGGAATGCCACAGCAGGCAGGAAGGAAATTACCAATATAACCAACCCTATAACAACCAACAACACTATGGGAACCCCCACCATGGAAGCACAGGGGGCATATGAGATACCACTACCCTAACACCAATTACCTCCCCAGATGCCCAGCCCCAGTACTTACTGTCACCCCCTCATACGCTGCAGACACCCCAGAATCACCACAACCAACAGGCAAGTAAAAATAATAACTGTTTTGCCACCATCCAGAACGGTGCACCAGCACCCTATAAAGGGGCCTGTGTGCTGCGAGGGGACCCCTTCTCTTGCCCAGGGACAGATACCTATTCCGACTAGGATAGCCCACAGAGAGCACTTGCATGTCCAATACTATCAACTACCTTGCATCCAGAAGAGGAACCACTGGTGGGGGCAGAGATAGGAAACAAACAGTTCATCTTCATGGTGGACTCAGGGGCGGAAAAAGTCATGTATCTGTGAAGGTGACTTCCCGTTTTCTGCCCAAATTCTTGATATGCAAGGATTCTCTGGGGCTTTGGTCACGGTTCCTTACACAGAAGATTTGAATGTTAAAATAGGGGAAAGGTAGTGTGATCAACTCTACTTTATTACGAAAGTCCCCCCATCAATTTACTGGCAAGAGACTTGCTCAGCAAGTTAAACATGACCACATCATTCACTGAAAGAGGGATTGTCTGCTCCACCGCTGGCATGTGTTCCCTTAGAGCAATGTTGATGATACATGCCGTGGCCAAAGAAATAAAGGTGAGAGGGATACCAGTGAATCCCAACATGTTTGTTTATAGGATTTGAGTGCTAGCAAAAGCAGTACCTGAACTTACTAGGAAGGAATAGAGAGTGCCCTCGGATTTTGTCTTTCACCCCTCAGCAACGCCTGAAATCGTTGACAGTACCACCCTGGCCCTAGACTTAGAGGGGGTGCAAATGTCTGCTAAAAGAATTGTTGCAATTGGTACTGACATTCATGGTTGTGAGTGGAACACATCACGGCTATCAACAGCGGACCACCGCCCTTTTGTGAGACAGATATGCAGCAGGTCCCAACCCACTTGTGAACCACTAACCCCCTTGATGTGGGATTGTTAAGGCAAGTAACCTCTGTAAAAGTAACGCTCAAGCCAGGAGCTATACTACCCAGAGAGAAACAATATCCCCTGTTAAGGGAAGCAGAGGAAGGGATACAAGAGACACTGCAAACCCTCATAGTGCAAGGCATAATTGTCCCCTCTTCTTCCCTGTGCAATACCGCAGTGTACCCCATTAAGAAAGCAACAGGGGGGAGTTGGAGGATGATGCAGGACCTTCGCCCCTCAACGATATTGTCCAGATAGAGTTTCATTTTGTGCAGCATCCCAAAACCAACCACTTACTTTACCGTGGTGGATTTGAAAAATGCCTTTTTCTCAGTGCCCTTTGACCCTGAGTCACAATACCTCACAGCCTTTACCCTGAGGGTGGGGGAGATATGAACACTGTCGCTTGCCCCAGGGATATTGCAAAAGTCTCAGCATATTCAATAGAATATTGCACAAAGACCGTGGCAATATTCAAGTCCATAGCGCAATCATTCAGTACGTAGATGACCTACTGGTCTGCAGCGAGAATGAAGAAAGCTGTCGAAGAGATTCCATTGCCCAGCTCCAACTCCTAGCACACAAGGGGTACAAGGCGAACAAGAAAAAGCTCCAGTACTGTTTGGCAGAGGTCCTGTTCTTGGGTCAACTCATTTCCAAAGATGGCAAAAGGATAATCCTGGACAGAGCGTCAACAGTACGTACCACTGCCAAACCAAACACTGTAAAAGAAATGCAAAAGTTTCTAGGACTCTGCAATTACTGTAGAGCATTGATCCTAGATTATACAGCATACACAAGGCCTCTCCTGCAAGGGATGAAAGAAGCACAGAGAGATACAACACATATCACATAGACAGCAGAAATGATAACAGCTTTCAATGACCTAAAAGGGCTAATTTCAACAGCCCCAGTACTAGCCACACCTGACCAGGATCAGGAAATTAGATTTCACAATCTAATGGCACTCTCATAACAGCGGTACTGACATAGAAAGGTTCAATGGGACATAAGTCACTTGCCTATTATAGTGGCACACTCGATTCAGTGATGTAAGGGCAATTCACATGTGAACAGGCCCTTGCAGTAGCCGCCTTTGCTATTGAGAAAAGCTCAACAATTGTCATGGGGTGCTCCTTCACACTGTACCTTGAACATTCACTGTTCACAATATTGGAGCGATCAAAATCCACCCTAACTACACACATAGCATCAACATATGAAATTGTTCTGTCCAGTACTAATATACATGTGGTGAGGAGTAAGCCAGTAAACCCTGCCACGTTCCTCACAGAACCATGTACTGTCCAAGATATGCAAGAACATGACTGTTCAACATAAGAAGGAGAAGGGTATTGTGGGATGTATTAACCCACTTATTCTCTGTCCTGCAACATCACTGTGTTCCAGTGGTGCCAGAATTATAAAAATGGCTGCAAAACCCCTGTGCATGCCAAAACCTACGGAAATCATGCTTTACAACACAAAAAGATGGCTGCCAAATCTACCATGCATGTTGTCAGTGATGGAACAGAGAGCACACTCCTGAAACATGTCACTGGGCTGTCTAACAAGTAAAAATGAAGCCTGCATGAAAAGCAGTGCTTTGCTGAAAGAAATCCAAAAGCTTGTTTTTAAATCTCTTTCTTGGTTGCTAAAACTGCAGAATGCCGGTACAAAACACCCTCAAACATCCAATATTCTTGCTGGGTGCTACAAGTCACTTAGTCCAAGAAATCATTATGAACAGACATTGTCCTGAAAAGCTGAATTTGTCATCAAAACATGCACCATGCACAGCAAAAATGTGCCTGCCTGTGAAATCTGTCAAAATCTGTCCGCCTGCATGACAGCTGTCAGAAGCCTGCTTTAAAACTGTAAACTTATACAACTGAAATCTAATGTCTGACATCTAAGTCACCTGTTATTGAGAGTAACCTAGGTTGTAACCATTTAAATCCCATGGTTTAGAATCTGGAATAAGTGTTCTGGCTGCTTGTTTTGAAATTACAAGTTTGTTTTAAACCAAGAAAAAATGTAACAGAATGACATTGAATTTAAGCCTGACTCAAAGGAATTAAACCAGTCCAACAGCTTCCCCCCAGATAGGCCAGGCATCTCCCTTCTGCTCACTCCACCAGGAAATCACACCTCTGTGATGATTAGATTAGGGGAGGAGAATGTGGTCTGCCAGGGGAAGAAGACAATGGACTTCCTCCAGTCAAAGGAAGGCTAAGGGCCTCATTACGACCCTGGCGGTAAGGGGTTTACGCCAGCGTTAGCTGCGCCGACCCCTTACCGCCAATTACGAGGTCCCTTAGCGCCATGGAGGTTTTAACACCCGCTTTTGGCGGGTGTTAAAATCCATGGCGCTAAGGGACCATGGAGTTAATTACGCCACCGTAATTTACGGTGGCGTAATTAACGCCTTCCCCACTCCCATTATGCCCTAATGGGAATGGGGAAGGGTAAATGGGGATTGGGGACTTACCGCCCCGCCAAGGTCGGAATGGGGCGGTAAGTCCGCCAACCACCATGGCGTAAACGTAGTTTACGCCATGGTGGTAAAGTCACGGCCCAGGCGGTAACTTACCGCCTGGGTCGTAATGAGGCCCTAAGTGTGAAGAGTCGTAAATGGCCTGGGCCTCTGGAGGAAATGGGAGGAGACTGCTTCTAACTGCAGAGAGCCAGAAGGAGGCAGAGACAAGCAGCCATTTTGGGGCTGGACATTCACAAAGAAACATTTTGTTAAAGGCATATAACTCACCACGTAAAATTGTTTAAATTTAAAAAATCACACATTTGTATATCTAAATTCTGACAGTACATTTTGAGAGGCAACAAAACCGTGTGACATGTTCTAGAAGGAAACGGTGGAAAAGGTGGTTTTACACCAAATGCATTTGTGCCAGAAGTATAAAACGTTATACCCTTATGCCCATGTTCAACGCGCATTTTTGTAAACATTTTCGGAGAAACTGGACATTGTGTTCCGGTCAAAAATGGCAAAATTCTGTCAAAAGCAGACAAGATCCCACAGCGACGAGGTTTGGAGGAGTGTCTGCTGTACAAAATATGTGATTTATATATGTTATTGTTATAAAGATTGCACACATGTAAATATGTATGGTACCAAAAGTAGATTTTGGGCCTCATTACGACCCTGGCGGTAAGTTACCGCCAGGGCCGTGACTTTACCGCCATGGTGCTAACTACGTTAACGCCATGGCGGTAAGGGGATTTACCGCCCCATTCCGACCTTGGCGGGGCGGTAAATCCCCAATCCCCATTTACCCTTCCCCATTCCCATTTTTGCCCCATAGGGCATAATGGGAGTGGGGAAGGCGTTAATTACGCCACCGTAAATTACGGTGGCGTAATTAACACCAAGTTCCCTTACCGCCATGGTTTTTTACACCCGCTAAAAGCAGGTGTAAAAACCGCCATGGCGGAAAGGGAACTCGTAATTGGCGGTAAGGGGTCGGCGCAGCTAACGCTGGCGCTAACCCCTTACCGCCAGGGTCGTAATGAGGCCTTTTATGTTCAAAGGGACAAGGGGAGGATTCTCTGACTCATAAACCCACATCATCATGGTGACACCCTGTTTTCTCCTCCAATCAAGGGAAAGAAGAGATTCTAGCCAATTGCCTGTCTAAGGGGGCGCGCTTAGGATAAACCAGCACATACCCCCTTTTATTGTAAGCATAAATAGAGACAGCTGAGGACTTAGAAAGACACACAGATTGACGCACTAACTGATTGCTGGTTGAGCACCCTGCGAGAGAACCATCCATTTTCCTTGCTCCAGACTCCAGAAACTTGGCAAGCAGAAAGGCCCATTCCATTAGTTGAACCATTTTCAACTAGGCCTTGAATTTCCAGAACCAGAAAGAATCCCACATAGCTAAGGGGAACAAAAGAAACAGCCGGGCTGTGCTGTGACTGCTTGCCTGCTAAATAATTATCTTCAGAACCAAGAAGGGCAGATTAAACTCAATCCTGTGCCGTGCTGTGCTGATCCTGTCCAGTCCTGTCGTGCGGTGACCAGAGCGCCTTGCTGATTGCAGACCCAGTCCAATCTGGTGTGCCCAGCAGTCTGTCCCAGAACCAGAATCCCTGACCAGAATCACTGACGGTTCCGTTTGAAACCCATATAGTGAGTATCCATAGATAGGACTGTGTCACTAGTCACATAGTCCAATCCCTATCTAAACCCATCCTCTCTTGTATTTAAGACCTGATATTGTTAGGAGTAGTTTGAATTGTCAGAACTTTCCTTGCGTGGAGTTTCTCTCATTTGTATTCTAAAATCATAAATCAATAGTGTTGTGAATAAATAAATTGAATCCCAGAAAGAAATTGATTATCCACCACATGAAGGATCCCTGGCCAGGATTGATGGAGATTCATGTGTGGCATTCTCTTTTTCTATAGTCATACCTAGTTGAAACGAAATCCCATTTGTCTTTGAAAAGTGCATCCCTGTTTTCCCATTCTTGCGCCTATCTCAGAAAAGACCTCCACAAAAACGTCCATAACTTCCTGAATTTGTATGCTAGAAACAATATTCTGCTTGTAGCTAACATCCACAGCTTTCCAGAGAACCAAAAACCGCATTCCAAATCCATATAGTTCTCCCACGATCGCGATTACTGCATGTGGAAATGTTAGCCGCAAATTTTCGTTTGGCAAAATGTTACACGTCTGAAACAGCTTTTGATTGCACCCACCTCTGTTTTAAGTTTTCACATCGCTTATTATTATCAAATCATTGCTAGTGTTTGTCAGCAACTATCTATCAAACCATTTCAGCAATTTAAACCAGATTTAGTGTTTTATCCAATCCATTCCCAGGTAATTTTAAAACCATTTTGACAGTTTTCCACTCAGTTCTGTTTCGCTCTTGTGTTTGCTGGGGAGAAATTGGGATTGACATTTTGTTTGAATTCTGCATTCCTGAATACCTGCTCTCTCTCCTCCTATCTATTTCCATTGCCTATTAGGGGTATTGCCGGGTGTGCAGGGGGAAATAGTAACCACATTGCTATTTGATTTGAACACCCACACAAAAGTATTATTTCTGTGCTGAATTGTTTTGTTCACTATTACTCCTTGTGACTAAATAGATTGCTTAGTGTTACATCACCCCATTGGTGATTCTTTATATCCATTACCATAGTGTGATTATATTGTGAACTACATAAATAAATATTTTAACTTTGCAAACCACCCTGATTCCTGGTTCAGTGTGAACAGGGGGTGGGGGGTTCCAAGAGAGGGGCATGATATGAGTGGTACATCGTTCAGAATAAAATAACTTTTAGACACAAAAGAAATAAGGATTTCAGTTGTGCATTACATGCTAGGCGTTGACTTGGGTGAAGTGCCGGATTGAAATCACTTACAGGATGACATTCCAAGGGCAAGAGAATACGCCTTAGAGGAGGAGAAAGTGTTCTTCGTTGATGGGTCAACATCCATTGACCAAGAAACAGGTGAATGTCAGGAAACGTCCCGCATTGCCAACTGCACGGTGTCAAGGCCATAAGCAGTTGGCCATTGGGACTTCTTCTGGGGGCAGTGTGGCCGGGAAGTGCGTCATCCGCAAGAAAGACACTGCGCCTATGCGCAAGAGGATCGGATTATGGGTTTGGTTGGCAGGGAAAGCGAGAGTCAGGGAGCGTTGGAGGTTGCCATGGAAACTGGCTTCCTCCGTACGTTCACGGCGCACATCTCACTTTCCAACCCGATCATGTGATCCTGTCGGCCAATAAGAGTATGGCTGTATGTTTACTCAGAGCTTCTGATTGCGTTGCTACACGGAAGTGCTTCGTTCCTGTACCTTCTTGTTTTCTCTTTGATATCCTTGTTGCCTCGCCTTGCCTGCTGCTATCGGATTTGCCTCGCCTTGCCCTTGTTTGTTTGTTTATTGTTATCGACCTTGGAACTGCTATTTGGACTTCCTCTGCATTACGGATTTTGGTACTTTTGTTACGAGTGGATTGTTTCATGGATTTCTCTGCTGAATTCCCTTTGGCCATTGATCTACTCATCTTGGACTGCTTTTGGGCAACTCTTGGATTGCCTGGGATTTTCATTAATGTTTTGTTTCCTGGATTTGCCTTTGCCCTGGTTGTTGGTGGCTCAAGCAATTACACACAGAGACTGGTGACTTCTAATAGTGTGTGATTCCTATTATGCGTCCACGTGACGGCGGGAACGGTGACCTCATTTGGGACTTGAGACTGGGTCATCTTAGGTTAGGCATCCTCGTGCCGTCGGGGTAGCCTTCCTTATTTAAGTGCCAACAACTGGGTATTTCTGGTCACAACTGGGTATTTCTGGTCACAGCTGGGTATTTCTTGTCCTTCTTCTACAGTGGTAAGTTTGGATCTAATTTCTTCTGTGTTATACTTATACATATACATAAATACCTGGTTACTGATGGGTCCTACCATGTTTACTGCAGGAACACCGATAGACCATAGTCATTATCATCTTGAGTGTGCTTATTCCTGGAAAATTGTGATCATTATCCTAGTAAGTCTAATTCACATTTTGAGTTATTCCTACTTCAGATGCACTAGAGATTGATATTGTAATTTCCCTTATTATAGTCTCCAGCTACCATCACCAGTGTCTGACTTCGCGAACAACTGTTGGTGGTGTATCCAGGAAGATTCTGTGACCTGTGGCTGGTGTTCCCTTCCTCCTGCTAATAGACTCCTCTGTGTGTTTATATCACTCAGAGGGGTACATTGGTCAGAAGAATTTGTTGACTACTCTATGAGAGCAACTTTGGTGTTGACAAATTCTTACATAATCAGAAGACGTCCAAACATGGACCCCAGTGTGGCTCTCACTGGTATCATGCAACTCGTCGCTGATTTGCGTACTGAGATTCAGGCTGCTCATGCCGCCACTGAACAACGTATGGTGGAATTACAGGCAGCTATTCCCCATTCAAGCGCTATTGCTTCCTCCTCTGAAGGGGCTACCGCTTCTGGGTCAGCTTCTTCTAGCCAAGGCCAGGGTCCAGTATATATGGCCACTCAATTCCCGTTGGCACCGCCTGAACGCTTTTATGGGGATCCTAAAATGTTTCGGACATTCTTGAATCAGTGCCGACTTCATTTTTTGTGTCATCCTAATACATTCCCGGATGCTACTACTAAGGCTGCTTTTGTACTATCCCATTAAGGGGGTACAGTGGCAGCATGGGCTAACCCTTTATTGGAAGCAGGAAGTTCTGTTGTTTTTTTATTGTGATGCTCTTATTGGGGCTATGAGCAAGGTCTTTGATGCCAGATATAAGACTCAGTCTACGGATTTGGAATTATTGAATCTGAATCAGGGTGATTCCACCTTGGTTTCTTATTTGGCGAATTCAACCAATTAGTAGCAGAAACTGGTTGGCCAGATGAAAAAAGAGCCTCATTGTTTTACAAAGGACTCCCGGATTCCCTTAAAGACACCCTGGCTACGGTACCAGTAGTTCCCACAGGGTTTTCCGAACTTCTGGATCCAGTGTTGCAAATTGACGCTAGACAAGCAGAAAGAAGAGGGGAACGTAGAACTCAGATTCCAGTTCCATTGCTTCCAGCCACGTCTGGCTCTGGGACATCCGAGCCGATGCAAATAGGGGCTGTTCGAGGCCCTTTGACTGCTGCTGAAAGAGAACTGCGTAAGTCCTCTGTTTTATGTTTCTATGGTGGTTCTTCTGACCATTTATTATGGAACTGTCCAAAGAAACCTAAAAAGCAGGGAAGCGCAAGGGCTCGGCAAAGAATGGGGTCCAAGTGCCAGGTTATCTATACATGGATCCCATAGTCTCAGCCTTCACTATCCCTGTTTAACTATCCTTTTCTGGTAACTCCCCTTGGTCTGTCCGGGTAGTTTTGGATTCGGGTGCCACAGGCAACTATATGGACACTCAATACGCTCATGAATTAGGTATACCTATCACTACGAAAGGACGACCTGAACAAGTTAATGCGGTTGATGGCACAACCCTAATTTCAGGTCTTATCACGGAAAATACGGGCGAGTTGACAATGGTTATTGATGATTCCCATTCTGAAACCATACGATTTGACCTCATTGCAGCCTTGCAGTATAAAGTCATTCTAGGTCTGTCTTGGTTAACTCTGCACAATCCCAAGATTGATTGGCATAAAGGTAACTTGGATTTTAGTTCCGATTATTGTGGTACTAAGTGTCTGGACCATGACTACATGTCCACCACGCCTTGTCATGCTTTAATGTCAGTGGCTCCTACTATTGGGTCAGCCTTGTGTACAGCTTTGCCTAAGGAGTACATGGCTTTTAAGGATGTCTTTGATGTCAAGAGTGCTGAAACACTGCCACCACATCGTCCTTACAACTGCCCGATAGATCTGATACCAGGAGCTGTAATACCATCTGGTTGTATATACTCACTCACGATAAAAGAGGACACTGTGCTTAAGGAGCATATTAACAAATCTTTAAGTATGGGTTTGATTAGATCCTCTCGTTCACCAGCAGCTTCTCCTCTATTCTTTGTGCCGAAGAAAGAGGGAGACCTCAGGCCTTGTATCAATTATCGTGCCCTCAATGCAATTACGATACATAACCAATACGCTATTCCATTGATTTCTGTGTTGTTAGATCAATTAGGGTCAGCAGTGATATTCACTAAACTCGATTTGAGGGGCGCGTATAATCTTGTCACATACGCCAGGGTGATGAATGGAAGACGGCATTTAAAACGCAGTATGGCCTCTATGAATATTGTGTTATGCCGTTTGGGTTATGCAATGCCCCGGCCACATTCCAGCACTTTATGAATGACGTCTTCCGAGACCTAATTGCTAGGTTTGTGATTGTCTATCTCGATGACATTCTGGTCGATTCACCTTCAGTAGAGACACATATCAAACATGTCTCCACTGTGTTACAACGTTTGCGGGACAATCAGCTGTTCGCCAAATTGAAGAAATGCCTGTTTCATGTATCCAGTGTGGAACTTTTGGGCTATGAGATTACTAATAAGGGTGTTCGCATGAGCACAGCAAAAGTAAAAGCAGTATTAGATTGGCCAGCGCCAAAGGACGTTAAGTCGCTGCAATCCTTTCTAGGATTGTCCAACTTTTACAGGAGATTTATACGGGATTTCTCCAGAATCGTGGCACCCATTACGGCTTTAACCAGCAATAAGGTGAAATTTGTCTGGAATTCAAAGGCACAGTTAGCCTTCGTTACTTTAAAAATTACTTTAAAAAATGCATTTACATCTGCACCAATACTCAAACACCCAGACCCAACATGTCCTTTCATTGTGGAAGCTGATGCCTCAGATGTGGCAGTGGGGGCTGTGTTGTCACAGGTCTGCACAGACACCAGTCAATTGCATCCAATAACTTTTCATTCCAGGAAAATGTCCTCATACGAAAAGAATTACACCATTACAGAGAAGGATCTCTTAGCTGTGCGCAACGCTTTTATGGTTTGGCGTCACCACCTTTTGGGTACTATAAAGCCTGTCCAAGTCTACACGGATCACAGAAATCTTTTGGCTTTGCAGTCCATTAAGTGTTCTACGGCTAGACATGCTCGATGGTACGAGTTCTTCTCTATGTTTCATTTCACTATCACGTAATGTCCGGGCTCTCTTCATTCCAAAGCGGACTCTTTGTCTCATTTGGATAGTACCAAGTGGTTCTGTTCAACTGATGACAACCCAATTCTTCCCACTCAAGTTGTATGTGCTTGTGTACTACAACAATCTATGAAATCTGACATACAGAAGTGGGTCCGTTCCGAACTCATGGGACCTTCTGAAAATAACATGGATGTGGTCCAGGATCTACCTTATGTACAAGGTAGGATCTACATACCTGACGATTTGAATCGGACTAAGGCAGTTCAATGGTGTCACGATTCCAAAATAGCTGCTCATCCAGGTCGCAGGAAAACCTTGGTTTGTTAAAGCATTGGTGCTGGTGGCCTTCAATGTCCAGTGACGTAACTAAGTACATAATGTCCTGTGCTATTTGTGCTCAAAGTAAAAATGCTCATACTAAGCCAGTAGGATTACTTCGTCCGCTACCTGTTCCCAATCTACCATGGACCATGTTATCTATGGATTATATCGTAGACCTCCCTGTCATTCGAGGTAACGATACTCTATGGGTGGTTGTGCACTACTTCTCGAAGATGGCTTTATTTGTTCCCTGTCGAGGTCTGCCATCTGCCCCACTATTGACACATTTATTCTTAAGGAATGTGTTCAGGTTCTTTGGTTTGCCAGAAATCATCATCTCAGATGGGGTAGCCAGTTTACGTCACATTTCTGGCATTCGTTAACCGGTTCTCTGGGGGTAGAGGATCGGTATTCCAGTTCCTACCATCTGCAAACGGACGGGCGGACTGAGCGAGTCATTGCCACTTTGGAACAGTTTCTATGGTGCCTGATTCTGCAACATCAGGAAACTTGGCTATCCGCCTTGTTTATGGCAGAATTTGCATACAATAATTCAGTCCATGTTTCTACGGAAGTGTCCCCATTTTTTGCTATAAGTGGACGTCACCCCAGATCTCTTCCCATGCCACTAGGGGCTTCATCCTCTAATCCTGCTGTGTCTGCATGTATTCAGGATCTTAAACAGCTACACCTCAATGTGCGTGAACAACTCTTAGCAGCGCAAGATAACATGAAGGCAGCAGCTGACAATCGGCGTATTCCGGCGCCTGATTATCAGGTTGGAATGGAAGTGTGGTTATCCACAAAGAACCTTCGGATACCTGGACGTCGGGCTTTGCTACCTCGCTTTGTGGGTCCTTATTGGATCACAAAAGTATTGAACCCTGTGGCAGTACGCTTGGAATTACCAGCCCGATGGAAGGTGCATCCAGTCTTCCATGTTTCACTAATCAAGCCTGTCCATCCCTCTACACGGTTAACTGATGCCCCAGCCCCATTAATGGTTCAGAAGAATATGAGGTGCGTCGCATCCTGGACACCAAGGTAAGTAGAGGGTCACGTCTATATCTAGTGGATTGGAAGGGCTATGGTCCCGAGGACAGGACATGGGAACCTACCAGCAACATTCATGCCCCTGTATTGCTGGCACGATTTTGGGCCCTTCGGAGCGAGGAGCGTTCTATAAGAGGGGGTACTGGCAGGAAACGTCCCGCATTGCCAACTGCACAGTGTCATGGCTGTAAGCAGTTGGCCATTGGGACTTCTTCTTGGGGCTGTCTGGCCGGCAAGTGCGTGATCCGCAAGAAAAACACTCTGCATATGCACAAGAGGATCGGATTACGGGTTTGGTAGGCAGGGAAAGCGAGACTCATGGAGCGTTGAAGTTTGCCATGAAAACTGACTCCCTCCGTGCGTTCATGGCAAACGTCTCGCTTTCCAACCCGATCATGTGATCCTGTCGGCCAGTAAGAGAATGGCTGTACGTTTATTCAGAGCTTCTGATGGCGTTGCTACATGGAAGTGCTTCGTTCCTGTACCTTCTTGTTTTCTCTTTGATATCCTTGTTGCCGAACCGTGCCTGTTACTATCGGATTCGCCTCACCTTGCCGTTGTTTGTTTGTTTATTGTTAATGACCTTGGAACTGCTATTTGGACTTCCTCTGCATTACGGATTTTGGTACTTTTGTTACGAGTGGATTGTTTCACGGATTTCTCTGCTGAATTCCCTTTGGCCATTGATCTACTTATCTTGGACTGCTTTTGGACAACTCTTGGATTGGCTGGGATTTTCATTGGGATTTTTTTCTCCTGGATTTGCCTTTGCCCTGGTTGTTTGTTGCTCAAGCAATTACACACAGAGACTGGTTACTTCTAATAGTGTGTGATTCCTATTAGGCGTCCGTGTGCCGGCGGGACCGGTGACCTCATTTGGGACTTGAGACTGGGTCACCTTAGGTTAGGCGTCCTGGTGCCGTCGGGGCAGCCTTCCTTATTTAAGTGCCAACAACTGGGTATTTCTGGTCACAACTGGGTATTTCTGGTCACAACTGGGTATTTATGGTCCTCCTTCTACAGTGGTAAATTTGGGTCTAATTTCTTCTGTGTTATACTTATATATATATAAATAAATACCTGGTTACTGACGGGTCCTACCTTGTTTACTGCAGGAACACCAATAGACCATAGTCATTATCATCTTGAGTGTGCTTATTTCAGGAACATTTTGATCATTATCCTAGTAAGTCTAATTCACATTTTGAGTTATTCCTACTTCAGGTGCACTTGAGATTGATATTGTAATTTTCCTTATTATAGTCTGCAGCTACCATTACCACTGTCTGACTTCGCGAACAACTGTTGGTGGTGTATCCAGGGAGATTCTGTGACCTGTGGCTGGTGTTCCCTTCTACCTGCTAATAGACTCCTCTGTGTGTTTATATCACTCAGAGGGGTACATTGGTCAGAACAATTTGTCGACTACTCTATGTGAACAACTTTGGTGTTGACAAATTCTTACAGTGAAAAACATGTAGGGGCTGCAGTGGTAAGAATGGAAGTAGGAGAATATGAAACACTGATTCTGCACAAGCAGCTGAACTCATAGCCCTGATTGAAGCACTTCACGCAGTGAAAGGATGCTCCGTAAAAATGTATTCTGATTCATCGTAGGTACACACTGGACTATCCAGATGGAAATGGAAGGGGTTTATTAGGGCTGACATGTCCCTGGTCCAACATGCGGGATTGTTAAACAAATTAATTGTGGCCATCGTAGAACCCTCTGCAGTGGCGATAGTGAAATGCCAAGCACACAGACAGAACCAAGACTAAATAACTTTGGGGTGCGCAGCCGCAGACACGGAAGCCAAAGAAGCAGCATACCTCCCAGTACCCATGAGTACAGAATGCATCATAACGAGCAAAGGAGAAACTCCCAAAACAGACGCTTACAATGCCCTACCCATATCCTCAGATAATAGAGCTGCAAAGCAGAGCACCAACAGCAGAACAAGAGCTATGGTTTAAACATGGTTGTACCCAGTCACCCACTGATCTGCTATGGAGACAGAGCACAACAGGGAAAGTTGTCATGCCAGTTGAGTTACTATACATAGCATTTGAACAGCTACACTTTCCAGCCCACAGTTCGAAAGTTCGAAACAACACACCGTTGCCGATCTCCTGGAAGATTGGTTCATTCCAAACCTTCAGGAATACATAAACAAAATGGTGGCCCAGTGCACCATGTGTCAAGTGTTCAACACAGGGATGACTCTAAGAACATTGCAGGCACGTTGCCCCACCCTTTGTGTCCCTTTCATGAGCTGCACATTGATTACGCAGACATGGGAGAAAGATGTAATGGAACAATATATTTGATTGTGGTGGTGTGTCCCTTCTCTCGATGAGTGGAGTCAGGGCCCTGTGCCCACCCAGACGCAAAGTGTGCAGGAAAGTTCCTGGTGAGAGAGATATTCTCCCAACAGGGAGTATGTGAAGTTATATGATCAGACAATGGAATACATTTCTTCAAGAAGCTATTCAAACAAGTGATGTCACTGCTGAGGATAAAGCACAAAATGTGTTCAAGTTATCACCTGCAAGTGAATGGAGTAGTAGAGAAAACAAACGGCCTCCTCAAGAGTAGGTTGTCCAGACTGTGTAACTTCCCAAAGAAAAACTGGGTGTACTGCCTGCCTCTGGCACTGTTCCAGCTGTGCACACAACCCAGCAAGGAATACCACCTGTCCCCCCATGAAATTGCTACTGTTCGACGCATGCAAATGGCGTTGTCACCAGCGAGAAGAGCCTCTGATGCTCATAGAACAGCCACAGTACTCAGGGAAGAATTTAAGGAATATGTCACACAACTCACACATGCCATAATATGCATATCAAAACAAATTGCACCCCTGTTCATGGCAGAATGTGTAACAACCACAGAAGGTCCAGCTGAAAACAACCCTGTACAACCGTTGATGCCAGGGGGGTTGGTTTACATACAAAGCTTCATCTGGAAATGGAACACCCCAAGGTTCCATGGTCCATATGAGGTGATATACTTCACCCCGCTCTCTGTGAAAGTGAAAGGGCTGCGGTATTGGAGCCATCTCTCAGATGTCCGAAAAGCACAGGGTAATGTGGCCCCTAATACTCAGACTGAAAGCCAAACAACTGCCACTGCACCTTAGGACGTGGCCATGATTAAATATTTCACTGATGTCTGGAATTTCTAATAAGGATAATTCACGCAAATATTAAAACTATGAAATGCTACAAGTCTCTCTCTCTCTCTCTCTCTTTTTCTCTCTCGTTCTCTCTCTCTCTCTCCCTCATCCTATTCCTTTTGTTCCATCTAAACCTCTATCAATGCCCACCCCATTCTATCCCTTTCTGTAGGTACAACGATGCTGGAGTTGACCCCGCTCAATGAAAAGGCACTGATAGATAGCAGAATAAATAGGATGAGTGTAACCTGAGCGTATAGTTAACACTTTGGACTGCACTTTAGTGCTATACTGTTTATGTTACTAATGTTCATTTTGGGGACTTATTGGGGAGCATATTTTATCTGGGGGTCCCATATAAAAGAATGGGGGGAGGGGGTCAAATGGAAATGGAACCTTGAATTTAACAGGTCTACATAAAAATGCAACAAGAATAACCCCAGATGCTCTTATGGTTAATGACAATGTGACTGAAGCACTTAGCACCCCCCACAATGTTTACAGCTCAGAAATCATCCTCACAACCTAACATGATGTCTACCTCAATGCCTGACGAATTACTTACCCCAGATCCCAATACGAAAATAAGTTCCTTCTACCCCACAATGGTATATCAACAAGTGAATGTAAATACTAATGTTTTCCAAATGTATATTCAACAACCTATAATGTGTACCACCATTAATACTCCATGTAGCGACTCCATTCCACACTGTGCAGTAGCTTAATGGCCCAGCTATTACCACCACATGTACAGAGGTCATTATGTTACACCGGTAGATTATGTAGAAGCTTGGCAGGGAAGCGGCAATCCCTCTTGCATACTAGTAGAAGGAGAAGGCAAACACGCCAGTATAAATATGATGCCTACCATGGATTAGGATTAGATAAAGTGGACGACCTTCGCCATCCTGGCAGTCTATCAGCTGGTACTTGGATGTGAGTGCCATGGGAAGGCGAACGACCAATGGGAGTTGCTAGTTGTGTTCCTTAATACCGCATGCACCTGGGGCGCCCAAGGTTTTAGTACCTCAAGTGGTACCCTTAGTAGAGTCACAATGTTTCATCCACCTTGCACTATATAGGATAAAGGGCGCCTTTCAGGCACTCACTGTTAAATTTAAACTTCTCCCACCAGACAACAGGAAATGCAAAATGGGATCAAAGGACACTAACTGCTTAAAAGAACAATTTCTGGCTATATATGGTACAGGTTTCGCAGAAAATAAGTGGCAAGAATCAACTTTTATGTGCATGGCAGAACGGTTCTGTGGCCTTTCCGATGAAAAATTGGACATTGTAGAAAAGACATGTGCACAAACATGGACAGATCATATCACAAAGCTAACGTGGGTCACAGCTCTCGAATAACCAGTGAAGGTACAGCAAGAGATAAAGTACGAACTGTGCTTCTATGGTGAGGGAAAAGTATCTATGGGCTCTAACAAACGCTGCAACAGAACAATCATCATTCCAGATTTTCGGAAAGGCACATTGGCAATGATGGACTAATATTGGGGCTGCAGCAAAAAGGCGTACTTGCACCTCTCGTCATCATGGAGGGACTATTGTTCACTTACAAAATTTCATTCAGCACTGTTGGTCGGGGAGCACCTAAAAGGGGGAGCTGCGCCTGCAGATGGACAAGCAGCATCAAAACCAACAGAAGCACTGCGCACAGCGCCACCCCATTCTTTCAAATACTCTCAGAAGAAAGGAACGATCGCCTGTTCAGGAAAAGACGATCCCCAAACTACCTATCTGTCATGACCCCTGCCCCTGGCCTTGGCAGACAGGCCATCTGGGCTGCACCACCGTCTTCCATCATGGCCTCAAGGGCCCCATCATGTCCCCCAAGACTCTCTTGGAGTCAGTCCTGGTGCCTTTGGTGCCAGGCTCATATGGGAAGTCAGAGAACTGGAACGTACAACAGCATTTACACAACATGGATGCCCCCACAAGGCTCAGTTCCAGAACTGAGCCATGCGGTCTAGCATTTAGGGTGTGGTCAGACCTGGGGGCACCTGGGATACCTGCAGGCTATATAACCCACGCCCAAGCTGGGGAACACGCTTCGCGTTACGCTGCTGGTCGCAGCGTGACGCTCACCACGGTCTGTTGGAATCCTCATCTGCATTCCTGGCCTGATTACCTGCAAAAACAAGAACACTGTTAGTATTCGCTTACCTACGAGAGAGCCCTGCTTCTGTCCTCTGCTCCAGAATCCCGAACATCCAACATCTCGGCGATCGCTCGCTCAATCTTGAAAGCCGCAACCTGGGAAGAAAGGGAATGGAGAAGCAGCATTAGTAAGCGTTTATTCTTCAACATTGGAAAAAAAACAAAAAGGCGCACACTTACCTGAAATTGCCTTGCTCTTGGTCCACGTCCATTCCGGGCCATTTAAAGACCTGCAAGAAGAAAGAAAAGGCAGATTAACACGCTGAAGTTCTAGAAAGCGGCTCGTGCAGCGCCTTACTCAACGCTCTCCATCTTCTCTGCAACATACAGTCCAGGACATCGCAGCGGCCTGCAAGAAAGGGAAAATTAAAAGGTTAGCACAAGAAAGGCACATAGCGCCGCCCTTCGCACTTTCGCTTACCACCTCGTGCACAGCCCCAGGCAGCACGGCATCACCAGACCTCCTTCCGCACCAATGAAAGAAGGAAAGACATTAATAGGGGCAATTGCGAAATAAAGGACTAACTACCAAAACAGCAAACTTACCTGGCGAACGGAGTCGCAGCAGGCCTGGACTCTGAGGGGCCCGCATTAGTGAAGCAACTAGGTTGCGACGCGCCCATCCCCAACTCACCCCTGCACAGAACAGCAGGACGGAGAATGCACCATACCAAAAAGCAAGGTGAGGAGAGCACTAAGGGGTTTTTGGGATCCACAAGGGAGGTGGGCTCCCGGCTAGAAGAGACAATAAAGCTAAACCCAAACTCCTGTGTTTTCAGACCTGGTCCTGGGCAGAACAAGAGTCCAAGGTCGGAATCAGTCCAGCCAGACTGGGTGGCGTCCCCGTGGATATCAGGTGAGCATTACCCTGTCCCAAGAATCATCTGATCCACTTGCCCAGATACCGAATAAATATAACTTTTCCGTTCAGCAGAGACATTTTTTTTGCGTCCTTTGAGCCCAGCGTCCAAACAAGAGCAAATGCCAAGTGGCTCCAAATTGTCAGGTGGGAGCTGATCCAGCTCGCAAATGACACTGAAGAGGGGTTCAACATCATCAAAGTGGAACTAAGAGCACTCCGACTTATAATGATGCAAAATCGTTATGTACTCAATCTCCTCACTGCCCTGGAGGGCAGAGTTTTCAAAAAGATTGGGAATTCACGTTGCATGTTTGTACCTTCTACAGACGCTGAAAATGGAACATTGTCACACGTGATAGCAGCAGTGCACGAACTAGGTGTAAAAAGGAAAAAGGAAGCAGGAATACAGGAAGACAACTGGGTCAATATGGCATTTGGCTTGGTGCCCTCATGGCTTGGAACAACTATAAAGATGCTGATCCCTATCACCGTAGTCATCCTGCTGATTTTTTGTGTGTGCCAGTTGGGTTTCCGATGCTGTGCGAAAGCAGTACCTAATATTGCAATAATGATGGTGACTATTGGGAATAGTAATGATAAAAAGGTGACTCATAATACACAGGAAGCGCAGGTACAGACAGGAGAGAATGATGGTCCCAAATATAGCATGGTAGCTATATACCACAATGGAGATGAGGTAGTCCCCTTATATCACACAACTATTGCACCCCCAACTGACCCTGAGTATGGGTAGATTTAGCGGATTATGGGTGATGTATATATATGACCGGTACCCCTGAACAATATGCACAACGTGGGCAGAGTTTGAGACTCGTGTGCCGAGCATGGATTCCTAGAAAAGGTAGCACTGCGTGGGAGGAGGCAGAAAGGAGGGCCACTGAGCAAAGAAATGGAGGGGGATATTCGTTACTCCAGAAGTAACCAAAGGGGGCAATGTTGGGAAGGAAATAATCCTATCCCGTCCCCCTAGCAGCAGCCAAAGTGAATAAACCGCCTTGAAGCTAAGGGGGGAGCAGCCCCACCTTCAGGGTGTGCGTTAGAGCCCTAAAGCGCACAGAATTCGGCAAAGAACACCACCCATGCCTCAGCTCCAAGACTCCATTTTGTATTAGGCGCTGCCGCCATCTTTTACTAGGCCCAAAACCACCACTCTGAGGGCTGCAGCACTCGCATCTCCAGTTTCGCACAGGGGTGCCAAGCCATAAACACACCAGGCCAGCTCCGCACAAGCCTTGTTCACATGGAAGTCCATCCTTCCCGTGTCCTATCAAATGTTGCAAATATCCAGTAATGTTTCCGAGAATGTGCACTGTGAGGAGCGTGAGACAGTACCAGGCCCCAGCACTACGTCCATCCATCTCCACTCAACTGCCAGCGCACTCTTGACCCCCACCCCACTAGGCTGGAGCCCACCCCACTCCTTTGCCCTGACCCCCTATCTCTTCACATACCAATAAGTCCCCGGCCCTCTGATCTTGACCATTCCAGATTACCCACCACAGATCTAAAGCCTGCACGTCTGTATATCTCTCCAATAGCAACACACGTCTTTTCATATAATGAGGCACCAGGGAAGGTAGATGGTAGATCAAACCCTCAGGGGAGAAACATGGGTGTGGGAACTGCGTTATTATCAAAGCCCTGAATGTGGGGGTTGGTTCCTGTTGTTTTAACTTAGATTAGATAGAATGTTTCTAATGTGTAGCCTGACCTTCACCACGCGGATGAGGACAGCTGACCCACATGCATCACGATCAACTGGGAAGCAGCAGCCAATTAGCACCTGGCATCCCCTATGGAGCATACTGTACTATATGTCCACACCAAACAGCGACGTGATTTTCTACTGTATGTAATGTCGTCACTGATTATGCGTTTCACCTTTTTAGTGTACTACCCATGTAACTTTTGGCAGAGTGCTGGGCAGCTGAGGTCTTTGCTGGCATTTATAATATATAAAACTTTTGTTATCCTTGCAAAGCTATCTCCTTGCTTTATTCCCTAGCAGGGTGTCTTTATTATTTGGAGTGGACGTCAGAGGGCTAAACATTCACATCATAGCCCTAATCAAAAAGCTGAGTGCCTCTCGGGCCTTGGGTCCAGATGGTTTCACAAACGCAATCCTAAAAAAATAAAACTGACGTGTGGGAAGATTTTTTTATGCTTTTGTTTGGGGAAATCTGTGCTGTTGGAGAAGTTACAGCTTCATGGAAAACCGCTTTGATAAGCCCGATTTTCAAGAAAGGGAACAGAAATGACCCACATAACTATCGACCCATTGCAGTGCTGGACATTTTTGGAAAGATCTTTGCCACATTATTATTGGAGCAACTGGGGGCATGGACAAGAGAATCCGGTCGTCTGGACCCTATACCGGTGAGTTTTGTGAAGGGCGTGGGCACAAATCTCAACCTCTCCCTGCTGAACCTGTTGAAGCTTGAGGCCTATAGATCAGGAACAAGACTATATATGGCCTTTGTTGATTTAGAATAGGCTTTCTACAGCATCAGTAGGGAGAGGTTGTGGCGTAAAATGAGATTGTGGTGATGCCCGGGTGACCTATTAGAGGCAATCGAAGCCTTCTATACTTCTACATCTATACAGGTGAGATTGTCCAAGGATGGGGTGTTCGCCCAAAAAATCTATACCTTTAGGGGGTTGAAAAAGGGATGCTCTCTGACCCCCATTTTGTTTAGTATGCACCTGTCTGACATGGGGGAGAGCTAACAAAAAGCGAGAGCATTTCCTCAAAAAATCTAAGAATCCCACTCCTGTTGATCATATATGCAGACGATTTGGTTATGGTGGATCAGATGGAAGTGTGATTGCAGCAAAGATTACACGTGCTAGAATCCTACATGGAGGAGAAAGGCCTGAAAGGGAATGTTAAAAAATCGAAAATCATGATATGGTCAAAGGCCAAGGGTAGCCACGCCCAGAAGGGTAAATGGTATACCTGCATTTGCGCGTTCTCAATGTCACTGTGCCTAGTAAGATCATTGTTTTGTTCTCCCTTGTTCCCCTCCCCTGCCTCGTCGTGCTCTGAAACACTTGTGTATGAGCGCGATACAAATAAAATATATTATATCATATCATATTGGCAAGCAGAAGCTGGAAAGAGTGCATGCAATTACCTACCTGGGAGTATGTTAATCTGAACATTGACGAACTTGGCTGGAAGCTAGTTTTAAGATTGAAAGCGAAAAGTCTAGCCAGCTTGGGCCAAGTGCTGAAGGGAAGATATGGAAAGTTTACATTAAGCCCTTTAATAAACCTTTATAAACAGAAGGTGTCTCCTATCTTAACTTACTGGGTGGAAGCGACTCTAAATCTATCTTTGAAGTTCAGGGATCTTCTGGAAGGAGACTTGTGGAAAAGGGTACTCCACCTCCCTAAGGGTCTGCCAATAGCATCACTCAGATTTGAATTGGGGCTACAGTTCCTCCAATCTATCTCTCTCTGGAAATTCATAGCTCTCTATCGAAAAAGTGTACTCCAAGACCATCTCCCTTCTTTTGAGATCTTGAGAAGTGGGGAAAGGGAACAAAGGGAAAGCCTTTTGGAGACATGGAAAGATCAATGCCACGGTTGGCTAATGTCGTATGATTTAATGGATGAGGTGTTACTGACTGATCCAGACAAGGTTAAAATTAAGATCCGTAAAAAAAATATAATGGATTATCACCCAAAACAAACTAAACGCCTATAAAGTGTCCCATAATCTGATCTTAGAAAGGAGATGCATTGGCCAAACTCCACGGTACCTATCTAAATGTACATGCCCCATGATACGGGACACCTTCCTTCACCTTCGCTTAAATGTATTACCCACTAGAGACATATTAAACTACCGTGGAAAAATTCCAATAGAGGAATCTTACTGACAATTTTGCACTGGGCAAGGTGTGACTGAGACAGGGAGACATTTATTACTGGAATGTGTTGGCTGAGCACACAACATTCCTGGAGGATATAACTAAGGATATTCATTCTGTCTCAGTAGAGGATTGGTGGAATATTCTCTTTAGTGGAGAGAACATTTGTATGATTTGTGGCGGAATGACATTTTTAAATAAAGTGCTTTTTAATAGTGGGGATAATAAAAAGAGGAGGTGGGGGCGGGCTCGAGATCCCAAACAAGATGGAAACATCAGGGTGATGCTCTCAAGGACATGGTAGGCCCAGCTGAAATGGGTCTGTTATACCGCAACCAACAGTCGTGAAATCTGCTTCAGACTCAGATTCTAATATTGTGCAGTGGCTGCCTGAGTTTCGATCAGATTGGATTGCCTGGGCCCGAGATCATGGCGGAGGTGCAGACCACCGGGAATAGGTGTAGAGGTAGCTGCAGCAGCGTAGGTGTACTCTGTCAGGATCGGGAGTGCGCAGTGTGTGTACCGCGGTGCAGGAAATTTGCGGGGTGCTCTCCCCTGGTCGCTGGGCGATGGACGCCCCCTTGCTGTATGGTGCACCCGCTGCGGCCCAGGTTTTGGAGCTTCTGTCACAGCAGTGGGCCGGGGGGCCGTGGCCGATGGACGCAGAACAGCCACCGGGAGCCCAGTGGAACAAATGGATGCAGGCTGCTTGTTAGCGTTTGGAAGGTGTGATGATGCTCTGGAGCAAAGAAGAGAGGTGCATGGATGGAATGGCAATGCCATAACCTGGGCATTTGTCCATAACTGTACCATCACACTTGCTCATTCTCTTTGCCCCTTTCCTTTCCCTCCCAGTAAGGTGCAGAATGAGACAGGTCTTCTTTTTGGCATAAAAAGGCTGCAGATTTATTTTCACATCATAATAAATTCAAAACACTGCAAACAACACTAATGTATGAAAATAGTTCAGAAGGTGTGGAGACTGCTCTGTGTCCAAAACCTGCTTCCCCCTTTTCCCAACAAAGTCCAGAGTAGGCACAACTCGCCTAACCCCTTGTGTTCCTGGGCTGGGTGAGTGCCATTTTTCCAGGGGAAGCTGAGCCCTAATTGCTACCACCAGACGCCCCCGCCGTTTAGGCCCCCAAGAGGTGCTGGTCCCGAGAAGAGCGAAGAACGTTCCGTCTTTCCCATGGCTCATTCGGAGACTGTATCTTGCCACTGGTCGCCAAAACACTCCCACGCCAAAGGTGGGTTACCGCCCACCGCGGCTCCCCCCTTTCCAACTTTACAATTCCAAGAGCTTTGTGCAAACATTCCAATAAAACAGATCCATCCCGGATGCCGACAAATGCACTCCATCCTTCAAGTAATACTCCGGGGACTTCAAATTGATCAAGCCGTGCCTGATCTGGAGAAAACCTCTGCCCCTGCAAAATGTTGCCATAGCGCCATTCAATTTTCTTCTTGACTTCTCCACCGCTGAGTGACTCTTGGCGCCCCTCCATTCCTGCCTTGGAATGATCTCCGACCACAAAATCTCGGTTTCCCCCAGCTGCGAAGACCACTCCTGTAACGAAATCATCATCTCCCTCATTAACTCCCCCCTCCCCAGGCTTCTCATTCCGGGCACCCCGTGCCATCAAATCCGGTACCGCCGGCGGTCAGCTCTTCTCTCTCGGACATCCAACTCGCCCCGGCCCTTGACACAAAGCAATGCCCCACTACCCAGACGGACTGTCTCCTCCTCTGTGTTGTTGCTAGTTAGAAGGAGATGAGAAGGAAGCCGTTAACACTACATTTTTTCAGGCCTGATGTATCTCCTAAAACACTGGATTTCCATCCCTCAATTCTCCTGATTGCTTCCGGGCTCAGGCCTACTTCATTCGCTGATGTTGCTGCCCCAATCCTGAAGGAGTGGGTCCCAAACACCCCTTTTGTTACCCCCATTTTCTCTAGTGCCATGTCCATGACCCTCCTGAATTGAAATGTCTCAAGGCCGACCCATCCCTGTGCATGAAAAGTGGAGCCCCTGTGCCAGCCGGCTGCCTATGCTGGAGGTATTTAGCCACGCCCGTCACAGGGTACAGTATGCTCCCCCGGATGTTATGGAGTGTAACCGTACTCCCGTTCCCCTTCTGATCAGTTTTGGACCTCCTAATATAGATGCATACCCGTCCTTCAGCCAACTGTACATCCTCCAACCTCAGAAACCCAGAGCCCTTACTGTCCCTATTTTCAGGCTCCAGCTCGCTTGCTTGAAGGCTCCAAAGAAAGCCAATGCAGATGCTGCCGGGAACTAGATCTTCTCTAACTCATCATGGCAAACCACCCGCAGCATTTCAATTAGACTGTGCAGATTCACAATGTCTATGGGCCGCCTTGCATCTGGTTTCCTCTCAGCCAGCTTGGACCAACCCTTCATCGCCATTACAATGTAATGCTCCTTGGTGGGGTCAGCCTTGCCCCCTAGTTTGAAATAATGCGCTATTGCTGCCAAATGATACGCCATCCACGATCTGGTTTTCCCAGACCGCCAGCCCCATCCAACAAAGGTGCGCACTGGCAATACCCTCTGCCCCTCCGTCAATACCATCAGACTGCCCCTCCCATGGCATTTTGTGAGGAAGACACCCCTTGACCCCCCAAGGCTGACCCACACCCTTACCTGCCTGCTGGGGATGCCAAGACCTGTTGTAGCTGAGTCATTCCCCCAGATGCTGGGATTGCACCCGCCAAAGGTGATGCCTGTGCCGTGCCCCAGGGGCTCAGCCCTGCACCCCCACCCCCAAACCCCAGTTCTCCCCCTGATGGTGGCCTACCTCAGCATTCCGTCCTAACTGATTAAATGCATTCACATTCCCGCTTAACATTTGACCACTGACACCATTCCCCCATGCTTACATACATTGCATGAACATACCTTTCACCTGCTCCAAGGCTGTGGGTCCCTCTGCTGCTACCACTGCAGAGTTGGCCACAGGAGCGCTGGGTGCACTGCCACTGTTCCTTGGACCTCCCGCAGGCAAGGGCGCCGTTGAGGCCACAGGCTCCTGCACTCTCCCCCTTCCTCTTGCCCCAGCCGATATGCGTTTCTTAGCAGCCTCTGCCTGCTGCTTGCGGGCCCTCGCCTTTGCTGTCATGGTTCTTTTTCTCTTGGTTGCCGGTTCCTCCTCTTCGCTTTGCCCGTCTTCTTCCTCCTTTTCCTCTTCCTCATTCATGGCCTGGATCTCCCGCCTCATCTGCCGTCAAGTTTGGAAACATCAGAGGTGAATCAGCCCTCTGGCTTGGCCCAGCTGCTTCATCGGCCAGGTGAGATTTAACCCGGTTCAACCAGTTTGGCCCATGTTTGGCCGCTTGCCACAGCCCCCCCTTACCCAGGGGGGAGGGAGGAGGACCCTGACCACGTTATCCAGGCGCCTCCCCCCGATGCTCTCAGTCATCACCTCCATGATCGTTGCAGTGAACAGGAAGCAGCCCACTAGCGGATCCTGCAGTACCGTCAGCAGTGGAGACACGGGGGGGGGGCTTCCTACAGAGCATGTTGGTCAAGTGTATATACGTATTTCTTCATCTCTTGCCCACGGCCAACAGTGGCGGCCCATGGTGAAATGACAGGGCTTGACTGCTCTGGGAGGTCTGCACTGGTACTAGCCATTCGATAGGAAAACAGAGGGACATGGCTTCTGGAAAGGGGAGGAAAAAAACCACGGTGGAGGACACTGACTTCATTGCACCCCGTAGTGGGCAACACAATCAGGAAAAGTCTGTATCACAAGACCCCGTCATGGGTGCGCTGGGGCGCATACAGCATTCTATGTCGCAATTGGAGGGAAAATTGGACAAACTCACAGAGAAGGTGGCCCAATTGGACACAAGAACTTCCACACTGGAGCTGAAACCACATACCTGGAAAAGCAACATGCGCAGGTGCTTCCCCTGGTGCAGACGCTTAGCCGAGAAATAGAGTTGGTGGTGAAAGGATGTAAGGTGACCGATAATAGACTCACATTTTTGGAAAATTCACTGCATGCATCGCAACTGCGCATTATCGGTCACCCACTGTGTGTAGAGGGGGATGACCCAATAGGCTTTGTATCAACGTGGCTCCCTGAGCATCTTCCCCTAGAGGTGGATGATGACCCCATTTACGTCGACAAATGCTATAGACTCCGAATATAGCTGAGATGGTGAGATAAATGCCTAAACTAAACCTAAATCTAAGATGGGAACAAGCTACGACCATCAAATAATAATAATAATACAGTCCAAGTCGAGTCTAGTCAAATAAAAAGGGTCTATACTAAAAAGAAAAGCGATCGCCAATCCTTACCGCTATGTTATAAAATAGTCTGGGATAATATTCACAAGAAAAGAAAGAAGTATTCACAAAATGATAAGTCAGGATGTTATGGTCAGGGTCTTCCCTCCCCATGTTTTCTAGCATGGGACATGGCGGGACTCTTGCACACAGCGCACTCCTGGGCTTTGGCACGAGCTTATAGTTCCTTTTCTCTATACCAGGGTCTTCTGTGCCTAAGTCTCTTCTCATGCAAAGTCTCTTGCTTCAGAGGGGCCTAATGTTAGGGAGCTTTTCTGGATTTTTGGGGTTTATTTTTTTCTCCTGCTAAGAGTGAGACTCTTTTTCTCCCACTCTTAGACATGATTTGAGATATCCTTTGACTTTGTAATGTGTTTTATGGGCTATGGGGTCTTTTACTCCATAGGGTTTCATGTGTTTTTTGGTAGGTGTGTTACACAGCACCCTCAGTGCAGTAACACAGGGGTGTCATAGTGACCCCCAAACCTAGACTCCATACCCTGGGACTGACTACTGTCTTCCAGGGCATGTAAAGTCACCATTGACTTTACTAGTCTTAAATTGGGAACAGAACCAGTACAAACCATCATATTGTGAAAGTACTGGTAGGGGTAATTAGATTGCCCCTGGGTCTGTTTTTCGAGGGGGAACTGTGCAGTCCCCCCTCGTCAAGTTTCTGGCTGGTGGCAGTGGTTACCACGCGAAATATTCCTTGAGAATATTTACTATGGGATTTTCCCATTCATTTTAAACGCACCACTTTTTGGTGCAATGTTAAAGATACCGCTGGGTTATTTATTTAATATTTATTCCCCGGTTGGGTCTTTTTGCCAGAACTCGGTTTTAAAATGGCGTTTGTGTTCGCCTCTGTAACTCCAACCCAAGTCGAGCCCTTTGTTCCACTTTTTGGCGGGCTTCTACACAGAAGCCTCCAAAAGTGGTACCACTCTATCTGGGTCTACAGGATGTGTGGGAGGGGGGTTTAGGCACCCTGGACTGAGTTGCCTCGGCAACTCAAGTCGCACTCTTGTGTGATTGGCCCAGTGGTGAGCCGCCCGGCTCACCACTTAGCGTGTTTGAGTGACAGCTAGGACTGATGAATGGGGGGTTTCTGCATAAAAGCAGGGTTTTGGGGACTGGAACTTCAGATGTCGCCACAGGACCAAAGAATCTGAAGAGGGAGAAGCTGAGCTGACCTGCAACGACGACACCACCGGTGGAGCCCTGCTGAACCGCCTCACCACTTCTTCCAACGACAGAGGAGATCTTCATCCCGAAGAGTCTTCTTCCTTTGACTGCTGGGGATAACCAGTTTGCCCGCCTTTTTTTCGCCTTCCCGGATCATCTCGTGGCCGCATTGCCTGTGCCAAGAACCCCGGCAACCGGGATACCACGTTTTACCACTACCGCGAATAAAAGGGTAGTACCTTTTAACCGGAGAACCCCGCGGCTGGTTTTTTCCCTGGCAGTGCAACGACCTTCAGCTCTCCTCCACGTCGAGATCTTCTCTTCCTCTGGACAACGCCGTGACTTGCACCCGCTGCCAGGAACAACTGTCCCCGCTGGAGGATTCTCTCCACTTTCAAGGTACTGTGTCCGCCTGGCCTCCCTCGCAACGGTCTGTGTGGGGTGTCTCTTAAATCCTCAATTTACCACTTGGGTTGGACGTAGGCTGGCTAACTGAACTTTTCTGAGCTGAACTAATTCCTTTTTGAACTCTCTGCAAGACTTTTCAAGCCTTTTAAACTGTGTGATCTTGGGCGCATTGGTATTGTACTCTCTCTAAGAGGGAGCCTGGCCTCTGAACTTTTTGCTCACAAGTAGACTTTGACTTTCCTGCCTTGCTGGGTGCTTCTAAAGTATTGTGTTGTGTGCTTGTCTAATTTCTGCCTTTTCCCTCCCTTTTTTGATAAATTATTTGAGTGCCATCTTTAGTTAAGCGCTCTCCTCTGTCTGAAAATAAGAGGTTTTAACTAAGACTTGTCTAATACGGAATAAGGGATGTATATATATTAATAGTGACTGTGTTTTGAACTTGCTTACAATAATAGTGTTGGAGTGTTTCTAAGTGTGTCTTTAAATAAATAATTATATACTTTGATACCAAAGCTCTGGTCAGTGTTTGCTTGTGCTACTGTATTTTGGTACCTATCTTGTATACTCTATATACTGTCTAACTCTTCTTGAGAGAAGTCTGGCTGCTCAGCTACAGCTACCAAGTAAATCTGGGTGGTACAGACTGCTACCAATTGGGTTTACTGCCAACACCTGTAGTCTTAAGCCTTTTGCAGTGGTCCCTAAGGGAACTGCACAGGTTTCTGCCTAACACCTGATATGCCAAAACAACAAAACTAACAGTTCCTTCTGCTAATCTTTACATCGGGTGGTTATCCTCTACCATTGGATCCACTCAGCCGGGCTCCGGTCCTCCTTTCACTCGTCAGACTCCTTCAATTGGGCTCAGACCAACCATTTACTGTGGAAATCCCTCAGTCGGTTTCATACTTGTCTTCACAATTTTGTTCAATTATCTTCTTCACAACTTTTCTATTGGTGTCCCTCAGTCGGGTTCACTATTGCCTTTCTATCACAATTTCCTGATTTGTAATATTCAAGAGTCTCAATGTCCTTTTAATTACCCACCTTTTTGTTAGGCCCCCCTCATCCGGGCTCAGACCTTCCACAGCACTTAACAAACTTAAACAACGATTTCCAAAGGGAGATCACGTCTCGCTGGGTCACTGTTAGCCTATGGCAAGGTCGTGTTTATTCACAATAACCAATTCGCCCAGCGTTCCCCTCCACCGGGCCAAAACGCCTGTTTCACAATTCCCTCATTTGGGTTCACAATTCTATTATCTTCAAAACTTCTGCAATGTTTCAAGGACTTTCTATTGTACAAGAGGTTGTGCTTGACCCGTATATGATCACCTTGACACCTCACATCGGCCTTCCCTAAGGCCTCTTGGTCTTTGTAGTTTCTTTACCCTTTTTGTTTAACACAGTCTCTTCATTCCGGAGAGGGGTACCAGTCAGAGACCTCTGAACAAGCACCCATGTGGCGTCAGATCACTCTACCTCTGGTACCAAGTTCGCTCACAAAAGAACTCTGTCTCTTAATCTTCTTACTGTTGCCACTGCAACCTTGAGTCTAGCACAGTCCGGCCCACTATCACGGTATTCCGACTCACTGGCTGAGTTGAACTCATTGGAATTTCTTTTACCACTGGAGTCAAGGTTGGTACCATGATGGCAACCGCGTCTCCCCACCCTGGCTATTAGTGCGGGAGGGTTCCATGTACCGCTGACATCCGTCACACCATTCGCCTGCTGTGATTCGTGGTCTTATGTTTCTTTTTTTCAGATGCTACGTGGGACTGGGTTGAAAAGGGCAAGGGTAACTCCCTCCTTGACATCCTTTCAGGTCTCGCCGCCTTTCTCCTCCGTTTGAACTGCTGTCCTGGAATAGCCACTTACTAGTGCATTTGCCCTTGCTCAGAGTGTGCTCTTATGCTATGCCTTTTATCACTATGGGGAAGGGAAAGGGCAGTCCGGTGTGTGTAGTTGTCAGCAATTTCCTGACTCTGCCTGACCCTTGCGTTGAGACATGTCAGGTAAACGGCTCTGGTATTAGTTGCTCACTGGGTGTGCTGGGTTAATGTACAAAAAGGGGGGGTCGAGTTTCCAAGTATCCCACTGGACAGAATAGGGAAAAGGTGTCATATGGAAGGGGATACCACGTCTCACCCTTTGGTGTTCCACTTCCACTCGCCAAAGACCCCCCATCCAAGTGATCCTCCCGCACTGGTCCACCCCACAGGAACTGGATCCAATAGTGATGGCCGTGTGCTGGCCACCTGGATGACAGATCCCCAGGGACTAGTAAGTGAGACAACTTCAGGTTTCTCACAGATCCCACGGCATTAATCCCTCTATGGGCTCTAGGTTAATATCACAGCCTCTGTTTTCTGGTACCCACAGTGATGGGAATCTTCAGCACTCTTCCAATATTTCCATCAAGATGATTTTTCTGAAGATTTCCTTTGGAGTTTTTTAGGCAGGGTAAGAAACCTAACAGTATTCTTCCACCTACTCCAATGCAGGTAGCCAGGAAAGGGCCATCATTTTTGGATCATGACCCTGGGGGTGGACAAGCAAGGGAGGATCACCTGAGTGGAGAGTCATGAGAGATTGGGAAGAGAGTACTCAAGGGTGATAGTATCCCCCTTTTCCCCATTACACACCAACCCACTCTCTCTCAGCCCTAATGGGGTATTTTCAATCACACCCCAACTCCCCTCCCCATTTCCAACAATTACTGGGAGGAGGAAGAGGCAAATGAGAATAATGAGGATTAACCATAGCAGGAACATATCCATACAAAGTGAGGCCTACCATAAAACACATTTGAATTGTCCCACTAATAGAGTCAGGCAAGGCAAGGCACTTTCCCCCAACTGTGCACACCTGACTCCCATTAACTCTCACTTACAATATATAAAGGGTAATTGTGCCAGGATCATAGAGTGAGCTGGGGTTGCTGACTGGAACCAGGAGGCCACGGAGCAGAAAGCAGCAAGGAGAGGAGCACAGATGAACTGGTGTAGTGAGGGATGCGGAGACGCTGGCGAGGTGTGTGTGAAGGGTTGCAGCGTGGCGAGGGAGCCGTTTCTCCAGGGAGCCAGAGCGGGAGAGAAGGCAGCCGATCGGCCTTGGTTGGGCCAGTGCTTGTTCTCCTGGGATGTGTGCGGGCCGCAGGGATATCTGAGGGGCAGGTGGTGAGACCCTGATCTCAACCCAAACCCATGTGAATTTACTTGAACTGCTCACCGGCGCTGCGCTATTGTAAATGAGTTTTGCGAAGCAGAGAAAGAAACTCAGTAGCATGCGGGTCCCGGAGCAGGAGGAGTGAGCCTGGTGAATCGAAAGCGGGAAGACAGAAAAGCAAAGCGAAAGAAGGTAACAACAAAGGGAAGCAAGTGAAAGCTTGAAAGCAGCAAGAGAAAGAAAGCAGAATGTGAGAAAAGGGGTGCTATGAAAAGAAAGACAGAGCATGTGCGCTGGCTCTTCGAAAACAGCTAAAAGGGGGTGTGAGTGACCGGAAAGAGTGGTGGGGGCACAGGCGACCAGAAACAGAGAGAGAGACTGTACAGAGACAGTGAAAGGAAAATGGGCAATCATGAGAGGGTGAGGCCAATCCAAAATTGAGAAAGGGGTACAAGAGACCCAAAGGAAACACAGATGGTGCCAGAGAGCTCAGTGAGGAAAAGAAGGTGCAGGAGAGCACAGTGAAAAGTAAAGAGAAGTGTGCATGAGGCACTGAAGGGGAAAAGCAGGTGCAAGGGTGCACGACAGGAAAGAAGGTGTGCAGGGCACACAACAGAGTAGAAAAGGTAAAAGTGAAAGTCCCCAGAAGAGCAAAAGGTGCTGGAGAATAAGGAGAGGAGTAAGAGCTCAGAGCGGTCGCGCCAGGGAGGAGCAAAGAATCTGGCTTTCCTGAAAGTCTCTGATACTACCCCCATGAAAGTATCGTACAGTGAAAGGTACATCCTGACAAGAGGACCTTTTTGTTTGTTTGAAACCAGAGGAGCTTAGGCTTGAGGGAAGGGAACCCTAAGAGGCTCACTAAAGTCATTGCAGAGCTTTGTGAAGAGAGGCCTAGACTTGGGGAAGGGAACCCCTAGAGACCTAACAGGAACTGTGTCTTTTTGTTTGGAACTGGAAAGATTGAAGCTTGGGGAAGGGAATCCCTGGGAACTTTATTGGTTAGCTGCAAGAGCCCTACGTTGAAGGTTCCAAGGGCGAACCTTGTGAGTTGAGCTATTTTTAACTGGCAGAATCACACCTATGGGTAAGACTGCTTGAATCCAGTTGTGGTTTACGTTTTCTTTTGAATCACCACTTTCACTTTGAGAAGATCCCCTATCACATTTGGTTTAAGAGTGAGGCAAGCATAGGTTTAGACATAGATGAACATTTGTTTCAGATTTACGGACATCGATGGCCCTTAGAAACATCAGTTGAAGGAGCAACCCCCTTAGATTTAGGACCAGATAAGCATTACACCAACCCCACAAAGTTTGATAAAAAAAGGTTTTCAAACTGTTACCTTTGACTCTGTGGGCCTCATTCCGAGTGCGGCAGTAAGGGGTTAATGGCACCGGTAAGGATGACGGTGCCGTTAACCCCTTACCACCGCATTCCGAGGTCCTTTAGCCGGTCCTGCTAACGGCGGCTGGTAGAACCAGCCGCCCTTTGCGGGAGCCGCTAAAGGACCAGGGAGCTAATAACGTTCCTCTTATTAACTGGCCCGTTATTAGCTCCCTCCCCATTCCCATTGAGCCCTATGGGGGCTCGAATGGGAAAGGGGATGGCTTCACTGAATGGGGAAATACCGGGTCCTCCAAGGTTGGAATGACCTGGTAAGTCCCCATTCAGGGAACCCAGAACCGAGTTTGGAGGCAGCCATGCAGCAAACAGCAGCATGTCTACCTCCAAACTCGTAATGAGGCCCTGTGTCTCTCTTGATGCCATGCCTGTCTCACAGCAGATGTCCCCTTCTTCCATAGTGCAAGAGGTTACTTGCTAAGCCCCTACCATGGAAGATTAACATTAGGAGGTGTTAACTTATGATCACCAGGAGTGGACATTACATTTTTTTCCACCCCCCAAGTACAGCTCCTCTCTAAGGATTGGTTCAGGAGTCTAGAACAGAAGTATTGCAACTCCCCTTTGAAAATTACATTTTCACATGTCCACTTTTACCTTCCAAAAAGTGCAAAGTGGCAAAACTTTGCATTTTACAAATAACTTGTACAACCTATATATTTTATGGTTTGGCTACTCATAGCGGATTGATTGAGACAACAGCCGTATTTGCACGATGTTCCAGGTGCGAATGGCGGTTTTTCGCACTTTGCGCCTAAACAATAACAGTTCTTAGCATCAACCTTTATATCTGTTTATGCAAGACACTCAGTCACCATTGTCCTGAGTGTCTGCTTTGTCCCAATTTCTGGGAAGCTCTGATTGCTTTTTAGCTTGGTACAAGAGTTCAAAATCCGAATTTGAACCCAAGTGATCGCCAAGTGAAAGCTGTTTGGCTGTGCCTCATGCTCGTGGTCCTGCCCGTCTGGAGCCTTAGTCGCCAAGAGGAAGTTTGTCCACTACAAATGTGGTGAAACCATCAGGAGCAATTGTACAAGTAATTATTGTTATTGAAAGACTTTCCTGGGGCCTTGGGACTCTGTATATAAAGGTTTTCTACAGTTTCTATGGTCTTTACATAGTGTACTAGTCAGCTCATCTTTCTCTGTTTTCCTTTTCCACAGCGCTTGCATCGCTCCCAAGCCCCGCCCCCACTGATCCCGGCAACCTTCAACTGGCGAGGGTACGCGAACTTGCACACGCACCAATGTGATCGCCAAGTAAAAGCTGTTTGGCTGTTCGGGTGTGGGATGGGTGCAGTGGGAGCTGGAGACAGAGCAGGAAACATCTTAATTAATACCATACATCCGAGAGGTTTGACTTAGAAAGTGAAAAATTGAATATCGGTGGTGCCACTATACAAAATACATTATTGGTACTCATTGCAGGAGCACCAAAGCAATCAAGGATTGGTAAAGTGGAAGAGGAATGTAACTAATTGATTGCAGTATTTTGTAAATCAATTGTTTGATGTTTTCGGATTGCCTCGAGATGAATGCTTACCGGTTTTTGCACCTAAGTTTCAAGAAGGGTGAAACTGTATAAATGGGTCTAAATGTATTGCTTATGAAGGTGGTGACTCAGCCAACACCTTTGAACGCTTGAGAGCTTATAAGCTGGCTATATAGAGTTGGAATTTCCACTGATGCGGATCAAAGGGTTGGAGTTTGTTAATAATTGCATTGGTTTCTGACTTTGCTATACTACTTTGGCGGAAAGTTTGTTTTGCTTCTATTTCCAACTCACAACTTATTACTTTTGAAAAATGTGGCTATTTATTATATATCTGACATCTGCAGCTGGAGAATTTATTGTGCCCCTGGGACTGAATCAAATAGATACTGTTTGGCCTCTGTGAGATACCACGTGAATAGATCACCCCAATAGTATGGTGGGGTCTTTAAGGAGTGGCAAGATATGTAAAACTCCTTCCATTAAAAAGACTCTCACACTCATTCACACGAGTGAAGACAGAGAGGTGCCAAATCTAGTAGCGGACATCTCCAAGATGCCATTATGGTTTAACACCTCAGTCAATGTAAAGAATGTCCCCTGTTTTGTAATCCTATTAATAAATACGAAATGAATGTTCAAGAAACTGCACCGCCGCTCAATCAATCGTAGGTTCCTGAGTCGCAAGCTGGCATAGATGACAAACTGTCCTCCTCTCTTAATACTGCTTTTGATTTTGAAAAACCAGTATAGCAAAGTTTCCTGAGTATGCAGGAAGTAACTTCACAATCGTCCATCTCCATTTCTGAAGAGGACATTGGACCTCATTACACGGTAGGCGCTAAGGGATTACCAGCACCGGTAAGTTCACCGGTGCCGGTAATCCCTTGGCGCCCTACTACGAGGTCCCTCAGCGGGTCCTGGCCTTAACGCCTGGTCTGACCAGGTGTTAAGGACGGGACCCGCTAAGGGACTTCAGAGCTAATAAAGGTACCGCAAATTGCGGTACCGTTATTAGCTCCTTCCCCAATCCCATTGAGCCCTATGGGGCCTCGAATGGGAATGGGGAATGGTTTTCAGAATGGGGACTTACCGGGTCCTCCAAGGTTGGAATGACCCGGTAAATCCCCATACCGCCTACCCGGACCCGGTATGCGGTAAGGGAGTAGCCATGCCGCTAGTAGCGGCATGTTTACCTCCTTCTGTGTAATGAGGCCCATTATATTTAAACCGTTGGCAGACACCTTCTTAATGGCACCTGGAGTATTGGCAGAACTTGATAAAAGAGTTTGCCTTTCGAGGGGCCCCTCCGCGCCAATAAATGCGAGGGGGGTGGCCTGGATAAGGTCCATCTTCACAAAGTTTTGTGTCCAAATATTGTAGTGGGGAAGCAGAGTAGTCAACAGGAGGTAAAACATCTAGAAGACTGACAGGGCTCTCCGAATATGGGACTCTGAGATTCTGTGTTAGCAGAAAGCCTGGAGTATAACTCAAAGAAACATGAATGTTCTAGCCCTTCTCTCCTGCATAATATTCCCACGTATGACCAGGAAGTCTCTCACATTGACTCTCCATTTGGACTGACTCCAAAAGACCTGATGTCTGCAGATATGTAATTTCCGCTACCAACTAGGATTTTAAACCTCCTGCCTAAGGGACATGATAGGACCCATTTTGAAATACAAGAATTGAGATATACTTTAGCAACATGGCAGCAAAATTGAACAGATTGGAAGGTTTTGCATGTGCTCTAGAGACACGTCAGGTCAGCAACGCCTCTAAAAACCCAAATAACAGACAACCTATGAAGACCACACAAACAGCACATATCAATACATGTGATAGATATACACGGATGAATGTAACCCCTAATAGCATTATTCTGGTGGGGAAATCGTATGCAGAGGCAGTAGCTAATCGGCTGAAGGAGCAGAAGCCTCAGAATTGTGAGGAACTTACACAAGTCAGAAATAGAGTAAAGCTGAATACGGACAATATTTTCCAGCTAGAATGGCTAATTAAATCTAATCAAATGGCCCAGTGTGCTAACCAAGGGGATAGGAATTTTCAGGAGAACATCAACTCAGATAGCCCCATCTGCCCTCTTAGAGGTGTTGGAACAAGAAGCAAAGAAGGAACAGAATAGTAGAGAACTCGAGGGGGCGGGGGAGATATTGAGGATGAAAGTACTACATATAGACATTTTGCATCCAAGCGGGAAAAAGGGATGTACAATGATAGAAAGAAGATTCTACCTAGGAATCCTCCCGTCCCCTGCACACTTTCAATTGTTTGGACAAAAGTCCAATATGGTAATTAGTCGAAGAGTATGATAATACATTGTACAAATTCAATATAGATAAGTAAAATAACAATATCTTACCAAGACATTTTTTTGTAAATAGAATATATAATTGAATGTCAATGAAAAATTTATTTTGGTTTACAGAAGTGAAAACAATACAGCATCATAGTCTATATAAAGAAATAAGAAAAGATTTGAAAAATGCTGTCCGTTTTGTTCGGTGACGCGTTTTGAGATTACTTTCCTCTTCTTCAAATGGCCAGTACGGACTCTTTAGAGGAAAGAGACAATAGTGTACAATATTATACTCAAAATATTACACTTTGTTCATACAGTTTTACATAATGTCTACACAAACTAAATATAACAACTCTCTCCCCTGAAAAGAGGATCAATATTCTCATAGAGTTCCAGAGTTTTCACTGTGTCACAGTGTTTTTAACCAACAAAGATTCAATTTAAACATATTGGTGGTATTCTGCTGTATCAACTGACCCATGTCTGTTGCAATCAAATACTAAAGTGGGGGAACCCCTCAAATGATCGTAATAAAAGTAGGTTGACTGATGCTACGCTGAATAGTCCACAAGGACGTCACTGAATGAGATTAGGACAAAGTTTCCAAGCAGAATTAATGGACTCTACCACGCTTGTACCTTATGACTCTAACTTCTTCCCCCAGAACATATTTAGATATCAACGTAGACTCTTCCTCTCTTGCCTCTACAAAAGGTTACCAGACATATCTACATCCACTTGTTTTATATTTGTTGTAATATGAATACTGTTCAAGCGCCAGAATTTCTGTTGTTTATGATGCCTTACCAAAAGCGTTACCCCCACTATGTAACTCAACTATCAGCTAAATATTGGATACTGACTGTCAGTAAGCAGGCTACTTGGATGTGTAGCCTTATCTGATGCATCCTCTTCTTTGTACATATGTCACACAAGTGCTTTGCAGCGGTCCCCTTGCAAGTGAACACATTATGAAAAAATATACATTTGCAGTCTAAGGATTTAAAGTAGACACATGTCATGCTCAGAATCTCCTACTTTAGCATTGCTAACATCCTCCTATAAGTGGAGAGCAACATTGCAATATCATTTACTTGGCCTGCAAGGGATATTGGATATGGACTGTGCCTGGCATTACCCCTCTATAATACTAGGGTGCGAGATATTCAGATAGTAGAATTCTTTGCTTTTCACACAGTCTGCATCCGTTCCAAGTGTTCAGAGTTTGATTGGGCAGAGAACTTAACAAAGTATATAGTAACTTGTTGCTATACAAAAACGGCTCACTGGGCACCTGTGCAATAGTATCAGGTTGCAGGGGTGGGGTCTGTTGTAAGAAAAGCACTGTAAAATAATTGTGTACATGCAGATTCATGATATTGTCTTAAAATGCACATAATATAATAATGAGGCATTAAATATGTTTTGCTTGCAAAGAATTGTTGGTATGCAAATATCCCAATGAGTGTTTACTGCTACAATCTCTCACTTTTTACAATGCTCTGTCAATTAGTATTGGAGAATAGTACAGGAGTTGGGGGATCTGGGTGTTACAGGTGGAAGGGCAAAGGAGAACACTCCTCGGTGATGAAGAAATTGACCAAGTTCAAAAACCAAGTCAAATGTTTCGGTACAGGGAAGGAAATGTGGTTGTTTTCTAAAGGGTAGGAAACACCACCTTCTGTTTGTATCTATGCCCCGCTGCTGATGGTTTTTCTATATAATCTTTTGTTCTTCATTTGTTCACACGCGCATCTTACTCCAACTTATTTAAGTAGTAGCAATGTATTACAGAAGAGGGGTCCCTGGTTACAGTAGAAGGAACTCAATCTGTTGTACTGCTGAGCATTGCTTCCATTAACTTAAAAGGCATATATATGCATTTTCCTTCAAGGGCCTCATAGTTGTATGATCGGTTATTTATAACGTGCATAATAGCCAGCGGTTTCTAAGCACGGACCCGGGGATCGAACCTGTGTTGCTCCGTGTCATCTTGCTTCCAAGACGAGAACGTTGCCGCCGAGCTTTCCTCCCGAGTCCTCCATAAGAAACCTCAGTAAGACTCTTCTTGAATTGTGCCTAGGCTTTGGTGCGGAAGGGAGGGCAAAACTATAGGCTGTATTATGAGCCCTGTCATTTAACTTCCTATGTCAGGGTTGCAAGAAGAGCTCTTATTTTCATTATTACACATTACATATCCTTACACAAACTATGACTGCTCTCCTGGCCCTTGAATTACTTCATTAAAGTGGCACATGACGTCCCATTGGCATTTTTTCAATCACATTGCTTTTAGTTGCCATTATTCCATCTGTAAATATTGTATTCTGTCATCGTTTTTTGACCGCCACATCAGTTATGAAAAGCGATATTTGTTTTTTGCTCTACACATGAGTGTTTTTCCAGTGTCATGAAACACACACTTCTCTCTGCATAGGAGTTCTTTTGCTAGGTACCGTGGCAAATCTTCTTGGACTAGTTGTCTTTAAAATAACATTTAAAATATTTTGTTTAGCCTATGTGTTTGGAAAACGTGTTGGAAGATGCAACTTTTACACAGATTTGTAAATAATTGCAGTGGATGAAACAGAAATTCATTTCCAAGCTCTATTCAGAAAACAGTAGCTCACTAAATATGCATGCTCACAAAGTGGCTTACCTTATTAGTCAGTTGCGCCCATGAAAAATAATGTGCGCACAACAGACGACCAGTTCCACACATAGAGAAAAATAATTAGAGGGAACAATGCTCAAGAGATAAGCAAATTAACAATCTGGAACGGACCCAGGAACCCCGTAAATCTGGGGAAGCAACAAATGATCCGGATTTACGATGGTTAGGTTTGACTCTAAGGGAATCAATTTCCAAACTCCAAGGACTGAATGAGAACTCTTAGTACACACAGAATTAAGTGTGTTATCTAGAACCTGTAGGGGCTCTTGGTACCTAAAGAACTCCCCTGAAGTATGCTTAATTCTCTCTGAATTTTCCTTTTTATGGTTATAGGTCAAAGGCTCGAAAAAAAAGGGTCGAATGACAAAAGGGTCGAGTCAAACCCCCGTTTTTGGGGTAAAAAATCCCTTTTAAAGCTACACTAGAGCAAAAAAATATATATATTTTTTTAAAAATGTCAATCCTTTGGTTTTCGGTCGAATGCACTCGACCCTTTTGCATTCGACCCTTTTGCTTTCGAACCTTTAACTGGACACCCCTTTTTATGTATCCAAGAAACATGGGCAATTACAGCTCTGTTTCTTGATGGTTTTGTGATGATTCGAGAATTTGACACCAGGAAAACGAAAGGAAGACCATCAGGTGGGCTTCTTATAGCTGTTAGAATTGATTTAGGGGCAAACTATTTAAAAGCTTTATGTCAGAAAAGGGTGTATTGCAGCATTATTGATCTTAACAATTGAGAAGAACTCTCTTTTCATCCTTATTATAAATATAAACTGGTCACCAGATAGTGACTTGAAGGAGGCTTTGGGACTTAGACCTTGTTTACTTAGAGTGTCAAGATCTTTGTCCAAAGCTGAACATTATCATTGCAGGAGATCTGAATTCGGAATTGGGAGCAGGAAAAGAGAATAGCTCAATAGGTCAAAGCACAAATGAAATACACATAAAGAAAACATTTGAGAATGCTCGGGGAGGATGGTCTAGAAAAAACATACAAGGAGAGGTGTGGTATAAATTCTTTAAAGACTGGGGTTTGTAATGTGAAAATGATCAATTGGAGGTAAATCAGGTTCAGTCCATGTGGCCTAATGGAGTATTAAAAACAATTATTGGCTATGTCTTTATGTCCAGGACGCTTTATGAGGCAGTAAGCGCATTTACTCTAATTTCCACGGAGCATAGTGATCATAAAATCCTAAAAACATCTCTGGGTTTTCAGATTATGCGTACCGGGTGCCAATACCTACCCCAAATATTGGAAATTAACAATGCTTGTAATAGGGTCTCTTGGCATAAGGGCAATGTCACAAAATTAAATGTCTTATTCATGCAAGACTTTCAGGCTTCGGAGTTTAGCAAGAAGCTAACTTTATTTACTCACAATGCCATTAAGCATTATGTGGAAACTGTATTGGAAAGAGTTCATGGCTTAAGGAAATCAAAAGCGACATATGTCAAACATAGGCATTCCTTCTGTGAAAAAGTATAAGACCTGAAAAAGAGAAGGAACAGGGAACTTACATCTATACGCAAATACCTCCTCCAGGTGGAAGATCTAACATCCAGATATTAAACGACTAAAAACAAATGGAAAAATCGATTAAAGAATGTCCATGCGACTCTATATCAGAGACGGGGAGGAAATGTTATTATATCTCTCTGATTACACTTCACGAAAGTTCTGGGCCTTAATTAATAAGGATGGGAACCTCCAAACCAGCGTCCAAATGGTAACTATATCAGAAGATGCCTGGGAGGGTCATTTTGGAAAACTGTACTCTCAGTCGAAAGTAGAATGGTCACCACCAGTATATATAAGCAGTTGTTCCTGGAATATCCCCTTTACACAGTTAAACATTAAAAATCTGATCATTAAAGCATCATCTTCACATGCCTCTAGTCCCAATCATCTCTCAAATGTGGTATTGAAAGGGAACCCAGGATTATGCACAATAATTATTTACATGTTATTTAAGGATATCTTGCTGACTAGATCTATACCGGATAGCTGGCATCTACTGTTTGTGTTACCAATCTATAAGAAGGGCAGTAGGGGCTTTCCTTCAAACTACAGACCTATCGCCCTTCTAGATGCTGAATCAAAGATCTTTGCTGTCCTAACATTGGGCCACATACATGAATGGATGGATATATATAGACCTCTTTCCATTTTCCAATTTGGCTTCAGACGTAACGTAGTTATGGATGCAGGGGGTCTGCTTTTAAATATTATGCAGGAAAATGCTTGGAAATGTGGGTGCCCACCATTACATCTAGCATCAATAGACCTTATGCTAGTGTTTGATCGAGTGGACAGAACCATCTTATGGACAAAACTTCTGTCACTCGGAATGCCAGCACCGCTATTATCCATTCTTTACCATCTACATGAGGGTTCAAGAATCAGGGGGGCGCTATCTCAAAGCATTAGAGTTTTGAATGGACTGTGACAGGGGTGCATTTTTGCCCCCATAATCTTCAATATTCATATTTCAGATGTTGGTCCCGCTCTAGAGGTAACAGCTTTTGCCTTCCCTAAGGTTGAAGGATTTTGGGTGTGTTGGACAGCATATGATGATGATGTTATGTTGTACGATCACACCTCTATAGGCCTTCAGCATTTTTAGTTACTTTCAGAGAATACACAAAGGCTAATTCATTACAAATTAATAATAAAAAAACGGTAATCTTGCGAGTGACACAGAGGAAAACTCCCATTTAAAATTCATGGTTCTTAAACCATGAAATATTTGCGGTCAGGTCAGTAATTAGATATCTAGGCTACCCTATTTTTGGAGATAAGAAAATGATCAATTATAGGGAATACCTGGAAAAGAAAGTGGGCCCTATTATTACACAATTGCGGAAAATGGACTGTAGGTTTGGGAAATTTTCTATGCTACCATGTCTGCGCCTATATAAATGTAAGAGTGTTTCCCAAATCTGTTATGGTCTGGAACTTGCCCCGCTCTGGTGTAGAGAGGAATTATCTCAATATGAGTCAAGAATCTTAAAATCTGTTGTGAAATGTTCACCCAAATGTGTCCCTCTACCTGCCATTCGATATGAGCTTGGGCTCTTCTCCTTGAGAAGGATTGTAGAATGCGTCGGCTCTCACTATTATGAAAATTGCTTACCTGTAAAAATACCACATTATACGAAATAATGGGCAATCGTCTTCGGAATAGTTCTCCAGCCTCGGTGTACCTAAGTAGCATGGAATCTGAAGCTTATGAAATCCTAGATAATTTGGGAGTGCCTCGCGAACTCCTTATATCCAATCCATTGAAACTAAAAAACTATTGCAACATAAAGATTGGAATCAAACAGAGGAGAACGTTGTTGAATTTAAATTGTATGGACATTTTGTCTCTCACTATAAAAAAATTGGAAAAAACATAACCATAGGTAGTGAAATTTCAGGATAAGTCTTGGAGACAGGATTTCATATGCTTAGGTTCAATGTGATGGAGACGGGAGAAATTAGGGATATTAGAGAAGAGAACCCGTAATGAGGCCCTTAATGTCTGAGTTTTGTTTTCTAGCCTGAGTCATTGGTTCTATGTCCCAGAAATCACGTTGTACACGGCTTTGGTGCAATGTTTACTCCGCCTTGTCATAAATCCCAGACGTGCAACAGCTAGGGCCAATTGCTTAGGCTTCAAAGGGTTGTCCTTCAGCTGATGGGGATTGATCGCTTTGCCTTCAACCCATTACAATGTCATTTTGGGCTAACCCAGTGTTTTTCTTTCCATCACAAACTGCATTTTACAGAATATTTCCACATTACTGACACCTTTATCTATGTTCATGTATCTATGTCCCTCTATGTTCATGTATTTGCATGGAACAAACAATATCTCCCATTGTTTAGAGCAACAGAAATGTTAATTCGACGTGTTTGTTTAAAACTACAATATGCACATCCTTTTAATATTTTTGGGATGGCCCACAGACACAACCTACACCCTCAGGTGACTTCAATAGCTAGGGTGCTGGGGTCATTAATATATCACTGTTGTATTTAGAATCATTAATGAGTAAGTCAAAGCAAAAGGTTATTAGAACATACAAGAGACCAAAAATATTCTTAAGCAGGCAAATACTTTCAGATCCCCCCAATAAGAGTCATTGGGCCTTATTACAAGGTTGGTGCTCCAGTAATAACGGTACCGGAAGGCAATACCAGCATCCATTACCGGGCAGTTATATTATGACCCTCGATGCCGGTACTACCGGCATCGACAGGGACCCGCTGTGGCCGTGCACCAACATACCGGCGTGCGCGCGAGCGCCGTGCCAGTAACACCGGAATGCTGCAAGGAAAAGGACATAACGAGTCGCACGGACATGCACATACCGGCATCCAGATGCCGGTAAGAAGGGCCACCATGATGCCGGCAATACCGGCATCGCAAATCACTCGTAAATAGCAAACTGCTGTGTTCCCAAATGCCACAGGTGCACACAATCAACACAAGTGGAGGCAATGGAGCCTGGCCCTGCACAAAAGGAGCACACTCTTCGGAGGAGTGGGTTGCATGTCAGTGCACCGCATGCTGCGCAGGGTCCTGCCCACAGTGCTGGTCTGCATGGAGCTGGCAGGCGTGGCAGTGGACGAGGTTGATGGCTGTGGCTCAGATGCAGCTGGACGCCGCTGCTCCGTGGTGTTGGCCATTCTTGCAAGGATCTGGACCACAGTAGCAAAGCACTCATGGACCTGCTTGGAGTTTCTGTTAACGGCCTTGATAATGGCCACAGTGTTGTCCCTAATGCACGGTGTGTTGCCTCCCCATCAGCAACATATTGCTTTACAAGTTTGTGCATTTCCTGTTGGCGGCCCACCATCTTTGACAAACGTCCCTTGAGGTCCTGTATTGCGGTGGAGGTGGATGGTTCATTGGCTGGCATTGATGTGGCCAATACGGGGCTGTCCTCTGATGGAGCCCACTCTTCATGTCTGCCCTCGCCTTCAGGGTCGTGCTGAGGGGTGACCTGTGGGGTGTCCTGCGGGCTGGGCTTTCGTACAACATCTCCCAACAAGATGCTTCCTTCATGGGTGTACTCTACATGCCCATCGTCCTCATCAGCACTATGTGGTGCGCATGCAGCTACCTCCCCGACAGAACTAGTGACTGCCGACTGTGAGCCGTCATGCTCGGTGTCCACAATTGTGGGCTCATCCTGTCAGACAGGTGTCTCCAGGGGTGCAGGGGCAGGTGTTGGCTGGTCATGTGTTGGGGGCTGTGCAGCTGGTTGGGCACTGGTGTGTGCCTTGTGTGGCACTTGGATCAACCTTGAGCCCCTGGATGTGGATGGCTTGGTGCCATCGTCCCGACCCCTGGATGTTTTGGCTGGTGTCTTGGGCTGTGCAGCAGCAACATGCCCGTCGCTGTCTGCATCCGTGCCTGTGGGGGACAGAGAGAGGCAGGGCATCAGTGATGGGAGTACTTGCATCATGCATGCATTGGTGTTTGTGCAGTTTGTGCCATGTGGATCGTTGCATGCTTGTTATTGTGGTGGACAGGGTGCATGCAAGATTGGGGGGGTAGAGTTGACATCCCTCAGGTGTTAACATGTCTAGCATGGTGTCTGCTGTGTGGCCTACAGGTGTGTTGTGGCTTGCGTGCTATGTGACATGTGCTGTTATTCTGTGTATCGGGTATGTATTAGGTATAGGAGCGACATGCAGCATGCATTTTGATGTGACAGTGGTGGGGCCAGCATCCAGACAGCGATATGTGAATGTGTGTTTGATGGGCCATGTAGTGGCTCTCATCAGATTCACATTTGTTTAACAACATTGTACTTTGGATGTCAGGTGTTTGTGGAAACTTGTGTTGTGCGCAAAGGGTCACTCACCTTCAGCAGCCGATGATGGGACTCCATACTCCGCCCCGCCTACTCCTTCGATGGCCTCCATATCAATTGTCGAGCTGTAGGTCTCTTCCCACCTTGTTAACTTTATGGGGGAGTGTGCACCGCCACCTGTTGCCAGCCCCTGGCTGCGATTGGCTGACAGAATGTTGCGTACTCGCAGGCGCAGGTCGTCCCACCACTTCTTGCAGTCCCTGAAGGTGCGTGCGATGGTGACAACCGCACTCACCTTTCGCGCTACATCCTCCCATATCTGTTTTTTTCTTAGCTGTGCTGCACGCCTCAGGTCAGCACAAAATACTACATCGGCCTGCTCCAGTAGCATGTCAGACAACATATTTAGCTCCTCATCACTAAATCTCGGTTTGCGCGATCGAGCTTTGGCTTCCTGGGTAGCTTTGGACATCTTCTTCCAGGAGTGTTTGGGATTTTGCCTGCACAGGTCCTGTCTGCAGAGGATTGCAATGGATTGTGTTTTTGAAGATGGCCGTCGGTGCATTTTTCCCGTTCCTGCACAATGACGTTACTTCCGGTTCTGGTAATAACAGACCAGGTAATAACGCTAATGGTATTAGCGGTACCGTAATTTATGGGATGTCGATGGAGGAGGAGGTATCAGCGCATTTCATGATGCCGCTATCAGGGGGTTTGTGGGACGTTACCGGCATGGTGGTACTTCCGTTACCGGCATGCTGGTACATGCGTGCACAAGGACTCGTAATGAGCAGCTTTTTGCATCATCAAGGCTACTCGGACACATTCATACTGGCATGCCGGTAATGTCAGATTTTTACCTCCAAACTCGTAATGGGGCCCATTCAGTGGAACAGGCTAAGCCAAAGTCAATGGGCAAAAGTCTATATGAGCCGAAGCACTTCTTTGCAGGTAAGTAACAAAAGCATTTGCACAATGTTTTATAAGTCTTTGAAGAAAAAGAAGAATCAATGTAGGGCCACAAGCTGTTAGACTTGTGAGTTGTAGAAGATGCAAGCAACTCTAAAGCAAGAGGTAAGTTCTCTCAGACTTTTACAGTACCTTTGTATTGAAGAAAACGTGCAGCAGATTACTTCTGATCCTGAGCAGCTCTGCAGATCTCACAGTTCCTGGGCCTCAGTCATGGGGACAAGAGGGAGGACTTCAGGGGACTCCTGCACAGCAATGAGGCGGTTAACGCTCGCAACTGGCAATCTTCAAGCAAGTGGCTGTTTGGTGTTTCAGCTCCTCGCGTCTACCGCAAATAGCAACACTGCAGTTCCTGGCTGTCGAGATGGGCTTTCCTTGCTTCTGGGGTCCCGCACTCTGTTGAGGGGGCTCAGGCTAGGTCAGTCCTGCTTCCTGGGAGTCCGGAGGATCTTCCTGGAGCTCTTGGCCAGCTTAAAAGCAATGCACACAATCTGGTGTTCCTCTACCTGGCGTTTAGGTTTCCAGCAGCAACTCTGTGGAGATTCTACCAGCTCAGAGAGAATGTCCAGGTGGCTTACTTTGGAGTTGATTGGTCCCACCAACTCAAGGAGGGAAGTAGTTTAGTTTATTATAGTTTTAGTTTATTATTTGTATGGCGCGCCAAGCCCTGGAGCATCAGGGCGCACAAGACAAGAATATGCTCAACTTTGTTACAGGTACATCTACATAATCATAGTACATTCTGCAATAAATAAAATATATACAGGTACATGTGCATGGTCATAATGCAGTATACAGTTGCAGGGTGTTCTCTGTCGATATGAATTTTGAGTTTCAGCACAGCAGCAGGGCTTCACCCGGCAAACCATCGGTCCAGAAGTTGCAGCAGGTGTCAAGTTCTTCTTCGGTTCCTTCGTCTAGTGGTCGACTCTGCCTTCCAAGCAAAAAGCCTCGCCTTTTATTCAGTTCTCTCCCATTCACTCCAGCCTAGCTGTCAGTCACCCAGCAGGGTGGCTGTCTTTACCGGACAATCAGCCGGCCAATCACTACAGAGTGCATTTGGGTCTCCTAGGAGACTAAGCACAGGGAGTTTCGGCACCTCCTTCACTTCCTAGACACCCTGGAGCCAGAGGCGGGTGTCACTCGTGAAGCCAGCCAAAGGCAAAATGAACAAAGAGACCAAACTGGGTTTGGTGTGCAGAGTAAATCTCAAGAAGGACCTTTCCACAAAGAAATGGGGAAAAAAGAAGACCAGGCCATTTTGACAAAAATGGCACCCATGGGTGTTTTACCATGGCTGCGAACGCAGCCCGCAGTAAAATCACATAACGGTAGTAAAACGTAAACCACTGCCACCAGTCATTCATCGAGGAAAGGGTAACATTAAATAAAATGTTACATGAGAAGTTAGACAAGGGGATGCTAGGTAACCCCTCCAGCACCCGATTGTAAAATAGTGTGTGCTGGGTCTAGAAAGTTACATATGTAAGTAAAGTCAATTTCACTTTACTGCTCTGGGAAACAGTAGTTTATCCCAGAGAAGGTATTTAAACCTTGGGAAATCTGGAAAACGTCCCTGTGTCACTGCACTGTAGGTGTACAATGTAAAAGATGATGCCTATGGAGTTTGTCAGACTCCACTACCAAAAGAAACACAAAGTACAAAATCACATTTAAAATACATGAGAGAGTAGGAAAAAGGGTCTCACTCTCTCCAGGTTAAAAAAAATCAAGTCCTCAAAATCCAGCAAAGTTGCTTGGGGACTCTAAGGTAGAGGGAATTAGCAAATTTCTGAGAATTCTCTGTAACAGTCACATATGACATGGGGTTACCTTGCAGGAATTGAAGGGTGCCAAGGGCCAGAGGGGCAAAGGAGCAGAGAAGCCAAGGACCAAAAAAGCCAAAGATGTGCATTTATGAGTCCTGTTCAAACGAGAAATGAAAATCCCAATTTTCAGACAATAGAAAGCATTTATAATCAATCATTTGTGTTCTAACATACTACAGGCCTCAGAAGTTGGCTGGTGTGGCTAAAATCAGTGGTAATATGGCAGTAACTGAGTTACTACCGTATTACTGCACCACCTAACAACATAGCTCTCAACCATTTGTGTTTCAAGGGGGGGTGAAATCACCCGATTTTGTTTTTGGCGGGTGAGACGCCCATTGGAATGTAATCCGTTTGGTGTTATTTATGTGGATTTACTGCAGCAATACCGCCAAACTTGTAATGAAGCCCCTTGTCTGTGTTTTTGCTGTGTATGTTTGCATTATTGTTATGCATCTTACTTTTTATACCCATTCACAGTGTTAGAAGTGTGCTTGTTTTGCAGCCTATTTGCTTGGAAGGCAGCTTGTTTTGGGCTTGTTTTGATGGGGCAGACAGCTTATTTTTTCCTTTCTGCCCATTGTGCCACCATCATAGAATAGATATAATTATGTGTAGTTTAAAGCAAAATTAACGTGCGCCTGTAGTAAACTCTTAAGGAACTAAAGTATACCTTTTGGTATATATACTGTTTTATCCGTTCGTTTGATTGCATTAATTATAAACAATTCATATTGATAATGTGTATATATTTATTTTATCTCGTTCGTGCCTATGTTCTTAAATGTTAGATACCCAGAAAAAGTTTCAGTTGCCTATTAATCAACCGAGCGAGCAGTGTTATCTTTGGACGATGGCTTAAAGTGCGGACCGTCGGGACCAAGGACTCCAGGAGTAACTATAACCGCCATTTTGAATTTAAAGGCACCGCAGAGGACAAGTACACAGGTCACGGTTACTCCGCCCCTAGCAGCCGGCAAATCCCAGAGGCTCTGTAATCTATTCTTACACAACCAGTGAGTCGGCGTGGGGCATAGAGCAATTTAGAGAGTAAGGCGTTTGGGATATACGTCAAGAAATCATGGCCCTGAAAGCGAGTGGTAAGGTAAGGTGGATTAGTGCCTAACCGTGAACATGATTACTGCCCCTTTCTTTTCAAGATTAGAGAGTGCCAGCTGGGCTTCAGCGTGATGGCAACAGGGGAGGATGGAAACTGCCTTACAAAGTAGGGTAAAGGTGAAGCCTTTGCCTTCTGATGCACAGGAATGACTTCACTTGAAAACCTTTTGATACCGATTAGCTTCTATCTTGGGTGCAAATCGTCAAATGAATGACGGCAGTCACCCAAGCAAATCCTTAGAAGAAGATGTCTCTTTTATTCTAGTCAGTTTGTGCTGCGCCTTCGGGAAGAGCAACGAGACAAACCAGACCAAACGTTAACATCCTCTCACTTTCTGTTTTGCAGTATAAGTTTCGGGAAGTCTACAGAGTTCACTTTAAGATACTCAAAACGATTTGAAGCCTTTCAACTTTTTTTTCTTCTTCTCATCTAACGTATTTTATACCGGGTTACTTGACACTTTTGGGAAGCTACACGTACGTTGTAATCCTATCAGGGGCAGGACGGCAAACTCATTTGTGTAGGGGGTATCTGACTTCTTTACGCATTCTAATTAGACTATTCTAGTGCAGCTTCAATGTTACAAGTAGCTAACGCTTTCCTTTTAGTCTGAAAGCCCCCATTTAAAGACCGCTCTGCGAATGAACGGTCTGCTGTCCTCTCTCTACCCTTCCAATCACTCCCCTGGCATGCAATTACTAACCCCACATCACGATTTGAATTGCCTTAAAAACGTATGCCTCTGAATGCCGGTGCCAACAGTGAAATGCTTTATGTTAGTAATTGCAGGACCTTTGTTAACAGCGAATCCAAGGCGCCGTTTAATGTCTGCGTCCTGTTCTGTCCGGCCATGGCTCTGGAGGTCAGCGAGTCAATGTTCAACTCAATGGTGTTGCGCCACTGAATTCTATCGTGTTGCAGCCTATCACGTTTTAGTTTCAATGCCATTTTCAGCTTGTATTACCCAGTACCATGCCTGACTAGACATCGGAACCGGAAAACTAATTTGAATTTAAAAAACGGGGCTTTCTGTGGTGGGTGCTAATTGGGTAGCAATATCTATACAGCTTAGACCTAATGCACTAGGTGTTGCTAATAAAAATCATGATCAAAATTAGAAGACATGGGTGTCCTCAAAGTAAAGCATGGATACAACTCAATTGAAAACATTAATTTGTACTTATAGTTTTAGCTTCTACATGTCCGAAAACATGGCATTGGCGTGCAACTAGAATGAAGAGGGGATAAGGGGAGGGGCACAAAGATTGTAGGAGTTTACCCATTGAATGACCTTTGCTATGCTAATCCCTATGGCCATGCCCACCCAGTTTCTGCCCAAAACACATACTTCTGGGATCTCATTGAGCTAGTTTTGTCAAGCAGTAACATCAACCTTTGTACTCGATGTGCTTGCCAGTGTTATTTCAAAAGTTTTCTGTGAGTTAATGGCTTCATTGGAGCAGTAAATGTACTACTGATTCGATTAAAATCTCATAAAATATTCCTTTAGTCCCTTGATTTGTAAGCAGTATGTGTCCTGTTAAAGATGAACATTGACAAAGCAAACCGTTTTGGATTGTGTTTATGTATTAGATGGGCATTTGCCATGCCCTCCATCCAAGCTCACGGCGTACTTAAGTCCCTTCCACTACACATCTGCTGCAATGAGGACTACTACTCCTTCAGAAAATTCCTTAAAACTTGGTTATTCTCTGCGGCTGCATGAAGATCATCTCCCCTTTTCAGATTGCAGCTTCGACCTACATCAACATTCATCAAGCTGATCACTTAACATATCTCTTGCACTCACTAACTCTCCTGATCTCCCCCAGCACCCTTCCATATGCCCTACCATCTTTTCCCTGTCTCGGCCAAATGCGCACTTGCGTTCTACTCTTTTTCTAACCACATTCTTACTTGAACTCTGGCCCCCAAGGAGGTTCACTCACAAGTGTGTTGAGGCCATACAAGTAAGATGAAGGTGCCATAATGACAAACTACTAGTACTTTCAACAGTGGCAGCAAATGCGACTCCTTATAAAGAGTATGTCAAAAACTCTCGCCCTCAACCACCATTTCCTGCTCTATCACTCCCCTACATGCCTGCTTACAGGGAAACACCACGTAATCCCCCCCATCACCCCTCACCACCTTGAGGTGTTCATTACCTCTGCTTTATAACTACAAACTCCAGCTGTCATGCTGTTTTGTCTGCAGGGTGCCAGCCCCATTATCTGAACACCATCCAACTGCCCACCTCGTTCCCCTAGGTTTTCATCTCCATTCCACACAGCCCCTCCTGTCACTTCTCCTTGCAGCGCCAGTGGCGAGCATTTTAGGATTTGAAAGAAAATGAGAATGGGAGACTCATGGGGACTCATTCAGCAGCAGAGGCAAGGTTCAGGCTCGAATTACAAACATTGTACCTTTCCTTTGCAGACAAAGCCGGTGATAACATTGGGGTGGGGCGGAGGCATGAAGACCGAAATGCTGCTGATCACGTTGTTTGCTCACAGGGATGCTTAGAAGTGAATAAAAGTAATGATCAGGAAAGATCATGTCACTCTTGCTAAGTCTGTGTTCCAACAACTCAAGTTATAAAGTAAACAATCTTCTGCAACTGAAACCCACCAGTTGATTTCTATGACTCAAAGATTTATAGGACTAGCATGTCTATTCGGCCTAGAATATATGATGGTAGCTCGTCTATTGTACTTGGAAGATTGTACATAGAAGATATATGCAGGTTACCGTGGTAATGCATTTAGAAGATTTCCAATGGTAGCCTGTCTATAACACTTAGATTTATAGGGACACCCTATCCATTGAGCGCAGAAAGTATAGGAGGACAGACTGTTTATAGCACTTGATAATTTAAGAGGGTAGTCTGTCTATTACACATAGAGGATTTTATGAGGGCAGCCTGTCTACATGTAGACGATCTGATCACACTGACAAGACCAAGCCTCTCAGAGTCTCAAGGTACATATTCAGGGACCACTAGGTGCACAGCTACTCGCCCGCATGCATCAGAAGGCAACGATGACCTACGACAAAAATGTGGTCTAGCTGGACACATGATTTGCCTCTATACAACGGACTAAATCACACAGTACCATGCCTCTGCCAGTAGAATGCACCGACGACCCACAATGAAAGATCAGGCTAGCAGGACACATAACAAGTCCCTAGCATTCGTGCATTCTGAACACATCAGCACCCATCCACATGCCTGACCTTCACGGGTAACTGGAGCTCGACCAGCCCCCCTAACTCCTTATCTTGGCCAAACGCACACACGCATTCTAATCCTTTGGGCAACTGTCCCAGGATTTCGGTCCCCCCAATGGTGTTCCCACTAGAATATCGTTGAGGCCATATTAATGGGATAGAGGTGCTATATAAATGACCTACTACTACTGTTATCGTATGTCGGGGTACTCGCACCATTTTCATCTATTGCTATCTTATGGGCAGGTAGAACCATTTTAAGGCAGTGCCTGGCAAATGCCTACAGAAAATCCAAATTGTTGGATTTTCAAAGGCTTGTTATCTAAGACTTCGATTTTTCCTCCCAACAATTCAAGTTGTACGTTTTGAAAAAAACATGCAAATCTATTTTTGAAAAGGGACCAGTAGCATGCTATAAACTGTACGTTCTGGTGGCAATTTAGAAAAAAGGTGGGCAAGCCAGGGGGTCTTTGGGTCAGCCCTTTCAAGTGGCTGGCTTGAGCTTGGCTCCAAGTTTAAGCCGCTGCCTAGACACAACATGGGGCGAGCCCCGCCTACATGGATTTAGTAAAGTCCATTTTGTAAGAATCTTATCAAGGTCCGCCTCAGCCAGCCCAACACATTCGGACTACTGCCCCAATGCTGCAGATGCAGTCCCTATTAAGCCCCTCACTTTTCAAAACATTACTGGAGCAGATGGGATCATCCAAAGAAACGCACAAAAAATGGATACCTTTATTCAGTACCCTTCCTCGCCGCCCCAGCCTGCAACATATGCAAATTACGGGTCAGCTTTGCATCCTTCTGCCAAAAGGTTGCGGCTGACTTGATGCGCCTGGCAGCCATCAGTGCTCTGGGCATTGGGAATGATATTTGAGTAACCATTACCTGGGACAAAAGCCCCTAATAAAAGCTAATTAAGGTACATGCTTAGTGATGGGAAATGCAGTGAGTGCATGATGGCGGCATTTGTTTGGGATATAACGAAATCCTGTTTTTTTCCCAACTGCTTACTTTATTTGCAATCTATGAATTTATTTTGTTTTTTAGAGAGTCACTTTTTTCAGGCAACTTGCACATCTGCGTCAAACACCGACTGTAAGCAGGTGAACTCATCCCACCATTTCATTCAGACCACTCCACTCACCCTTATTTGGGGTCACCCGCCCTGCACTTAGTTCACACTCCCGACAAGCGCTATGCTCTTCCCTAGACGTCAATGGGCTCTTGCCCACCAAAAACATCAGATTTCACCTGTTTTGGAGCCTCAATAGGCTGATAGATATGCTCAGTAGTTGTGAAGCATGGTAGTAAAGTTAAAAAACCTAGTAGAGCCTTGTTCTCATTAATTTGCCTTTTGGTATTTTTAGCTTTCAGGAAGGCAAACTTGAAACTCCATTCCTCTAACTCTACTTGGCATGTTGCATAAGGATTTATATATTTCTTTGGATTATTTTACTATTTGTGTACTTTCTGCATCTTCTCCATAAAGCAGAGTATTAATGTACCCTGCAATGCCAACACAGGAACATGCAATACCAGCTAGATGCAAGATATGTTCCTCAATACCCGGCTCAAATCCCAGCTTTGCCATTTTACTGTGTAAATGGTATCTGTTAAAATTAGCAATCCCTAAAAGTAAATAATTTACTTGTACTTTTTGACTGCTGCTCAAAAACAGCCATAATCTATCGCCACTAGTATATTTTAGGTTTTTATTTGTAGTAATAATATTAGAGACTTCATAGATTGCACACAATTATTTTTCTATTCGTGGTAAATTATATAATTTCTCTGTATTTGTATGTATCGTTTTGTATTGCTACTTACCAAATAACCTTCAGCACATTTACAAAATGATTCATCACAAAATGTCCAACCATATTACAATCTCTTCATTTGTGTACATGATCTCCCATATCATAAACATGCTATGAAACGGTCTCCTCGACCTTGAAATTTCCTAAACGTAGTTTAAATATGTGGAGAGGGCAAACGCCAACAGCCCTCTTGTGCACCATTGCCAAAAGTCTTTTTTTTTTCTCTACTAAATCCCTGCGTTCTAACACCCAAAGCTTAGTGTCTCAATGTTTCCTAATTGCATAGTTTACATCTGAAATCTTTATCCGTTGTTTCCCCCAGGGTTTATTACTTCTCTTGTATGCATTAGGTTAAAGCTAAAATACATACAGGTTCTTAATCTGGTAATTGCCTTATATACGACATTACAGTTCCGACTTTCATTGGAAGCATGACACATTCTCTAGATACAGGTTTGTCAAAAGTTCATAATTTTGATTCCAGTCCCACATTATGTTTTAGTTTTTTGTTTTCCAGCAACCAAAGTATGTCTTCCTGTCGGATATAGTCATTATTTACTTTTAGGGATTGCCAAATTTAACAGATACCATTTACCCTGGACCGCACAGTAAAATGGTGAAGCTGGGATTGAAAGCTGAAGGGTTCACTCACAGGATCGGCTCCCCTACCCATGAAAAGGGACGCGTCTTTGACTGGATCGCTGACTCTGTGTAACTGACATCCTCTCTAGTTTCTCGGTTCCCTGGTCTGACCATAACACCATATTATTCTCCAATAACTTCTAACACAATGCCAAAATGTACCTTTCCAGCACCTATGGCTCCCTCCAGAAGCTTGAAAAAGATCAATTGCGATAACATGCTACCTCTATTATCTCCTATATTGGATACAAGTACCTTGGTCAAAGACCCAACACTGGTCAGACTATATAATACAGTTATGACTAAAGCTGTTGAGAAAGTAGCCCCTTTGAAAGTTAAAAAATCCAAACCACTAGCACACAACAACCCTTGGTTCACCGCTATATCTACAAACGCTGCATGCAGCCAAAAGATCCGCTGAAAGCAACTGGGACAAGGCCCCTATGCCTGAGAACAAAGTCCTCTTCCAGACTATCTTTAACAGTTACAAGTAGCCATCATCAAACCGATGTGTACAACCAAAGAATTCAGAATGCCCAATCCAACTCCAGAGAATTATTTACCATTCTCTGTGAGCTTGAATCACTGACCACTCCACCAAAGCCTCACAATGCTGCTCCAATGTACAAAATGCTCTAGCTAACTAAATCTCTCTACTAAAAAACTAAATAGAAAAAAATCAAACGCAACATCGACCTGACCTCCCCCACCATACCCCCTGCTACAGAACTAGACAACGTCTGCAAATTCACATTCATGCCTTTCTCAATATTCGAAACTACTAATATTATCAAAGGTCTCAAACCATTGAGATGTAAGGTGATATCTGCCCTGAAACCTGGATAAAAGAATGCGCCAACAAATGTGCACCCTTCATAACTAGCCTCATCAATAATGCCTTTGCAACCAACACAGTACCTGCCGACTTAAAATTAGCTTGGGTACTTCCTCTACTAAAGAAACCGACTCTGGACCCCAACATACCCACAAACTTCCGACCCATCACCACAGTTCCCTTGCTCTTGAAAATTCTTGACCGCGCAGCCTATCTGCAGATCCAAAAATTCCTGCAACCCCATCTTCTAGGACTGAGGCCATCCAGATTCACACTCGGTCACGGAACTGAAACGTCGCTCTTGGACATAAAAACCCGAATGGACCAATTCAAGGACACAGGAGACATGTGCATGCTCCTTTTTACTAGACCTATAAGCAGCTTTGATTTGGTCAACCGTAGAATCCTATGCCAACACCTTGAAACGGCTGTTCACTTCTCACCCGAAGCAATCGAATGGATGGAATCCTTTCTCTCAAACCAATCCATGAGGGTCTTCTCTAACACTTCAGTGTCCACCCCTGTCCTTGTGACCTGTGGTGTACCACAAGGGTCCTGTGCCCCCTACCCTGTACAATGCTTTCACAAAGCTTTTATTCAACAAACTTGACAAAATGGGTATCGCGTATACAAACTATGTGGATGATTCCCAAATACTCATACCAATCACAGGATGTTATGACACTGATACTAAATGACACTGATACTAAAAACATCAACATAATCTATCTGGCAATCCAGGCTTGGATGGCACAAAATGAATTATGCCTCAATGACAAGACCAAGTGAATCCTAATCGGCAATAAAGGTAAACTAAACAACCTTTCACCACAGTACAAAACTTTCAACATTGATGGCAATGCCAACACTGTTGTCAACAAAATAAAAACTCTAGGGGTCTAAATCGATTCGGCCCTTACCTTAAATAGGCAGGTGAATGCCATTATCTAATCTTCAGCCTACACCTCTAAATTAATTAGAGCCAACAGCCCATTCCTATAAATCGAACAATAGTATCCCCCTAGCCAGAGCTCTAATCCGATGTAGGCTAGATTATTGCAACTCGCTCTTTGCTGGCAACAGCAACAACATCAGAAAATTGCAAATTGTACAAAACAATACCATCACAGCAGCATTATTCATTCCTAAGAATGAACACATCTCGGCTACTAGACGAAACATCCACTGGCTCCCAGTCCAAGATAGGACTAATCCTCATAAATGTCTGACCAAGAATGCACCTGCCTACCTTGTTAGTATCAGATATCAAAAAATCCCAATCCAACAGACCAACACGTTCCCCATATACCTAGCTCATTCTGACGCCCAGATATAGAACGCAGGAGGCTCAAGCATCCCTGTAGTAGCAGCTAAATTATGGAACTCTCTCCTTGCTCACTTTAGAAATGACACCTTCTTATGATCCTTCCGTAAACATCTAAAAACCCAACTTTTCAGCCTAGAGTCCCAAAAATAAGCACTAACACCTCTCCGCTGTGCTAGTCTTGGTGACCCTCCGTAATTCTATGTGTATGTTCGCACCTGAGTAAACTATGATCTTATGCAAATGTTAACCTTAACTGACTAAATGCAATTGTAACATCAAAGCACAAAAGGTAACTAACTATAACCATTTTCTTAAAGCCCCAGCGCCTAGATGCCTATGGGCGCTTTATAAATGTACATATAAATAAACCGGGTATTGAGGAACATATCTTACATCTAGCTGGTATAGATGCATTTTCCTTTGTTGGCTTCTCAGGCTACATTAATACTCTGCTTTATGGCAAAGACGCAGAAAGTACACAAATAGTAAAATATTCCAAGCAACCAGGTTTTTGGCTGCAGATCCTGACGTCTCCCCTGTTGCAACTACTTCTTCTGTGATGAGTAAACCATGAGAAGATCCTCTTGCCTTCCCTGTGATTCCTGGTGCCAAGGTCCTTCCAGTGTCCTGTCTTCGGTCTTCATGATAAAGGAATTCAATGACTGGGTTTTTGACTGCAGATCCTGAAGTCTTCTTGCTGGAACTCTTCTTCTTTGCTAAGGTACTATGTTGGATGTGGTATTACCTTAATCCTTTGTGATTTCTGTAAAGCTTCGGGCTGTTCTTGCGATTGGGAGTCCTCTCATCCAGTTCACCTAGGCCCCCACTGCTGCAATCCTCCTCGTGTCTTCTCAGAAGTGCCTGGACCCTATCACTTTAAAGTGAAATACTTAATTGTTTGAACAGGCTTACACAGGAACTGTGACTGTTGCCTGCAACAGAAGCCTGTCTTCCACTGCCCAGAGCTGGCTCCTTGACCACTAGGGTCCCTCTTCTGCCCCTGCGAGAACTTGTGCAATAGAATAGGGAAAGACTGGATAAGTAAAGGATTCTGTCTTGAAAAGTATAAGAAGTGTTTAAAAGTACTTACTTGTGAAAGAGTTAGTTGGAAACTGTAACTCTGAGAGTGAACAGTTACAAATGTGCTTACTTACCTGGGATGTGTGGTGTGCCATTCTGAAAAGTGTGTGTGTATATATAAGGTTAATTTCCTCACCCGTGAATTGGTTGTGCCTCTTTCCCAAAAGTAATGCTGTTGGCTTCACTAACTATTTCTTTCAGAGAATAGGTGTATAAGTTCCCCAACTGGGTCTTGCTTCCCCTAACTAGCTGTATATAGCCTGTTTAGAAAAAGTCTGCCTTAGGTTTTACCTTTTGTAGGGAAGGCATGGTATCACAAGCAGAGACTGATGCAAAGGAAATACGTTTGTTTTTAAAACTTTTATTTAATATTTGTGTGGTTGGAACACTTCTAAGTTGTCCTAAGACTAAGCTGGGAGTACTCTCTACCATCACAATAAAGAAAACGCAGCCCTAGTCGTGTCTATCAGTTGAGATAAAGATGGCCTATAATCAAAATAATGCATGTCCTTACACTTATAGAATAACTGTGATGAGGGATATGTATATAAAAATGAAAAATGGTGTTAAAAAAATAGCTGAGCAACTTCTCTTCCCCAAGTTTACATAGCACGGGGTAAGGTGGCACACTCTGGCTGGGTGGCACGCTTTGGCTCTGGTTGCAAGGATATAGTTCTCAATGTGGATCAAGGCTTACTTAGCCATCCAAATTAATGTTCCTTGTTCTACAGTTAAAGTACAACTCGGCTTCTTCTGGTTTCACAGTTCAACAAAGTTCCCAATATTCAAATTCACATTAAAATTCTTGGTAGGTCTACCTCCGTCGGGCTCGGACCTCTCACCAACAATGCTTAGAGGCTCCCCTCCCCAAGCTTTTATCATTAACAAAAGTTTCTTTCCACTTTGATTCCTGTCGAAGACTTTCAAATGTGCAAAGCTTTGTCAAATATCGCCATAGGACCACTTCGACCGTCGTACCCTTTTTCATTTTAGCTACTCTCCCAATGCCTCTTGGTACCTGTAGTTTTGAGCATAAAAGTTCCATTCAATCTTGTACTCTTGGTTTCCTGTCGTTGGGATCACTTCTTCAATTTAGCGTTACCTCATGTTTGTTCTCACTCACTTTGCCACATATTTGAGATCAAGACCCCTCAGACTTTCGGCTGGACATTCTATCTCTGGACGACTCCATTCATCTGCATCTCTTTTCCCAACTGGACTACAAGTCCTACAAGGCCTTGCTCTTGCCTCTTTGTTTGGTGCCTTTCGCTAACCAAACTCTTGTTTCACTCACTCACTGGTGGTGTTCAGGTTTTCCTCTTCAGGCTGGTTTTCGGCCAAGGACTTCAGCATCTCTGCTCCTCTCCAACACACTTGTTTACCCAAGAGGAGGATGGCCCATTTTCTGGCACAAAAATTGAGGCTTTCTCCATCTCTTTGGCTCCACGTCGCAAACCCTTCTAGCCTCTCGTAAGCACAGTTCTCCCGCCTGGCTTTCTTTAGCTTTTGTCTGCAGCTGAACAGCCTCTCGGCCTTCCGTGCTTCGCTGCTTGGTCCTTGTCAGCCCCTGCTGAGCTGCTCCATCTTGTGTCAAACCTTGCCCCTTGAGTGCTTGGGATTTGGGTAGGTATCCTCTGCTGGACTCAGCCTTGCAGCCTCCCTCCTCTCTTCCCAAGAGCAACTGGCTTCTCCTCCCCTGCATGCTCCTTTAAACGTTCAGGGTTGGGCCTGCTTGACCTTGCCTGTCTTAGTTAATTGGAAAGCCTGTTGTCAAAATGGGAGAGTCTGTTCTCTGTGTCTTAGTGTGTGGTTTCTCAGTACTCATTCTCTTGGTCCCTCTTGGTGATCTGCTCCTGACAAAAGAGCTGTGTAGTGAAGAAGCAACTGTGCCCTGTCTGCCTGAATCTGCCAATTTAGATGGGCAAGACTGACTCTTGCTTCTGTGAGATAGTAGAGACGTTCTTACATGGCTTTAAGTCTATGTACAAATGAAATCTCACCCATTCTGGAGTCTTCCATTCAGGATGTGTCTATCGAAAAGCAGAAGTTCAGAGAAAAGAATTGCTGCTACAGCTGATCGTCCCCACCCACCCTACCTCTTCCCTATGAGCGGTTAAGTATTTTGCTCGACTACAGATTCGAAATGTGCAACTGCTCGTCCCCCCCCCCTCAAAAAGTACTTTCCCTCTCCCCCAAATACTCTCCCTGTTCTCTTCATTTCGGGTGGGCAGGGGGTAGTTTGGGGGGGGTGGGTTACCCATCAGCCCTTTTCCTACACAATCGCTCCACCCCAAGTCTGCATACCATAAATCATGCAGCCAAAGTGGGTCTACCTTCAACAGTAACCATTTAGATCGGATCCTGTGGGTTAAAAGCTCTAAACTCGATTTAAGTGCTGCTGCTCCCATGGAAGCCAGCCATGTCCCCCTCACGTTACTATTGAGAATGACCAGATTTATTTGATTTATTGGGTATTTATAATACACCTATACACCAAGGTGTTTAAAGATTGGCCTCCCCGAGCACAAAGTTGAAGTCCAATTTTAGCGCTTCTTAATTAAGCTAGTGCCTACATTACCAGTGGCCATGACGACTTTCTCCAGGTCTGCCACCAGGACCTCAACCTTTTTCTTATCGTTCTTTTTTTTTTTTTATTGGGTGAGATATGACTTGACAAACAAGCCTTGCATGCAATCAAGTGATTTGTGGAGATGTAGCTGGAGATAATTTGTGCGCCTTTACTAATGGATCTTTTGTCATGGTGCTAGACTCATCAGCCTCTGCTTGCAGGATATCCTGATCAAACACTAACCATACAGCTGTGTTGGCAGAGATATTGATTACCCAAATATCAGACTGGATTTTAAATGTAATGGATACACAAAGTACTTTGCATTTAGAGAAGCCACACAAGCCTTCAAGACTTTCACTGCAATACGTTGTAATTGTAAACTTCATCAGCGACCTGTTCATGGATGATTTCAGAGGCAGGTAAAAATCACTGCCTAGAAGAAGGGGGAGGGATATCTGCCGAATCTACCGACACCTTACCTTCATACATGCAGAGCTGCAATTTAACAGAGGGTGTGAGAGTATATCTTAAGCCTGGGCATTTCCCACCTAGCTTCAAAGTCCAAGGCTTTGAGTTTAGCATTTAGATTTCTATTTAACAGCAAGGCACTTGTGGACAAAGTCTCTCACTCACTCTGAAATATCGCTGATGGCCATGTTAAGATGGGTTTCCTAGATCAAGGCAGTATTGCGTAGGTCTTTGTGCAGATGTACCATCCCCGTGGCCATTTATCTGGGTTAGAAAGGCAATGCACATTCCAAGATAACATCTTTACAAACACCACATATGGCTCTCGTTATTTAGTACGTGAATCAGCATGGGGAGGGCTGTAGCACTCTACAGTTTGCTACCAAATTCCTTCTCGAACAGAAAAGAATACAAATGACAGGCATCTTTTTATTTTATTTTTTAAATGTGTTTAGCCTACAAAAGTAGGTTTTTCACAATTGCCAATACAAAAGAATCCCATAAGCCAATACAATCATAAGTTATATAACATTTCATCATTTCTTCAGCAGTATAAATGCAAAGAAAATATTGGTAAAAGAAAAACGTAGCTCCAGCCCACTGTGTGCTAATTACTTAAGGCACAATTCATGAAATCCAGCGCAGAAGCAGCGCAAGAGCCCCGCGCAGAGAGGGAGCATGCGTAAGACGTGCACAAAGCATTTCCGCATATTCATGGATTTGCCACGTCATTGGCAGCCGTGGCGCAGTAGACCTCCAGTAGTGCCATTTACGCCCCCAACACCGCCCCTTGTGCAGGAAAAAGGCAGTGAAATGTCCAATACGGTGCAAAGGCCCCATGCTATCCTTGGGCCAGCACACAGCCCCCCTCCATTGTAATAGCGTGAAAAATCAGAGCGTAAGCGGCAGTCAAATCGTGTGAAAATGGCCTCGCGTACACCCGCGAAATCCCGCATCCCTGCTTGCGCCAGCTGAATTGTGTGGAAAGGGCTGCGCATGTGGTGACGGGTGTTGGGGGCGGGGGGATCCCATGTGGTGTGGGCTGCCGGCAGGGCATGGTCGCGGTGTTGGGCGGTCCCTTGTGGTGTGGCTGCCTGCGGAAGACGCACTTGTTCCTGGGTCCTCCTTCCCATCGGCTGATGCCTGCCCCGTGATGTTGTTGGCCCTGAGTCCTGATGCCTCCTACGTCGAGCCTGCTGCTGCCTTGAAGCCATGTGCCTGCGCCACCAGGACTGCCTCCGGGATGATGACACCCCCCCCCTCCCCAGGGCAGTCGGACACGTGCCCTGCTCGAAGGGGCCTGCACAACCTCCATTGCCAGTGGTCCTGTTGCTGGGGTGACCACCTCTGCTGAACCTCTGGTTCCCGACTGTGGCAGGGATGTGATCTCCACCAGACTGGCCGTGGTGGCAGGGACAGGTCCACGGGGCCTTGGTGGCATCAGTGCCGGAAGATGGCAGGGAGGACGACTGGCGCAAAGTTGAGGAAGAGGAGGGGGGGTCGCAGCAGGGCCCAGCACATGTAGCAAACCCACGACAATGAACTGTGCTAGCCAGTTCAGGATGGCACAGACCTTTTCGTGATGACATGCATGCGCCCGCCCGAAAGCACGTGCATCATCACAAATGACGGCTGTGTGCATTGAGACACTGACTAGCACAGGCTCAACTCTGTCGCGGATTGCCAGATCCGCAGGTAGAGGTGGGTCAGTTGACGTGGATCCATCCTCTGCCTGCAGAACGGCCTGGACTGAGGCATGCCTGCAGGTGCCCACTTATGCAGTTGCAGGATCGGGGACAGGATTAGGCACAGGCCCCTCCGTGGTGACCTGCGCTGCTTCCAGCCCCTGGACTGCACCAATTGCACCTGTGGCATCATCCCCTCCAGGCCCCATGTGCTGGTCTGATGCGGCCTCCTCCCCCTCGCCCACCACCAACCTGGATGCCTCCGCACCGTCTTCCGCATTGGATTGCCCCTGTGGGGGCTCACCTGTCCCTTCCACTGCCGAGAAGCCCACGTCCAACCTTGCCCTCTTGGGCCTCCCCTCAGCAGCTGCGGGCGTAGTTGCAGACCCGGCACCTGTCTCCTCGTTCTCGGTAGATGTTGTAGCCTGGGAGGATGACTGGGCATGCGTCTCCGCCTGGTAGAAGCATTCCCGCCACTGCTCCACAGCGCCGTCTCCGCCCTCTTCATCCATCGCCGCTGTAGATGGGGAGACATTGAACACAAGTATCAGTGCACCGAACAAATGTCTGCCAGACAGAAAGCAAGTGCACATGAATGGCACTGTCAAACGTCACAACCATCATGACCCTCCACAACACTCAGGTCAGTGCAAGCAACACACATGCACAAACAAGCATGGCCCGTGCAACAAACATTCACATCCATGTACAAGGCACTGCGGGCACATCGGAAGAGGGGCTGAACCTCACATGCATCTTGCACTCGGACACACTCAGACACATGCACATGTACACCATGCATGTTCATGAAGGTGACATAGCATCCATGTCTCGCACCTCTTGCATGTCCAAGTACAGACACAGGAATGCAAACATGTGCAACTGGTTACATGTTAGTGCGCATCATGCATTGCAACAGACACTATTGATGTGGAACATGCTTGATAGCACTCACATGCAGCACCGTCATGGACATGCACACACATCTGTACATGAGTCATGCCAGACATAAGGCCAAGGTGCACACTCCAGCCACACCTCAACCTGCACTATGCAGGACAAGAACACCTGGACACTTACCACTCGACTCCAGACAGAGCTACAACTCGAGAACCTGGTGGTAAAGCACTGGGTGTATGTGCTCCAGGACCCTCATCTGATTGTTGGACAACCGGCACTGGCGCCCTACTTCTTCACCAGACGCGACGAGGCGCCGGGCCTTGCTGAGAGTCCTGGACTTGAAGTCCTCCCGGCACTTCCGGACGCGTTTGTAGTCGTGGGGTGCCACCCCCTCCGTGTTGATGGCACCCACGATGTCTGCCCAGATCCTATTCCGTCCGTCCTTGTTGAGGTGCAATGTCGCTTGGAAGAGGGCATCATAATGCCCCAGGACTTGCTCCACCAGGATGCCAACTTCATTGGCACTGAAACTGGCAGCCCTCTGCCTCTTTGCCGGGTGTTTTCCACTAGCCCCAGAGGTTGCTAGGTCTGACATGGCAACCCCCGAGGCAGGTGTGGGTGGGCAACTGGGTCATGAGGCTGGGATGTAGAGAGATGGAACACCAGTCACGAGTCTTCTGTGTCAGCAGAGGTGGTCTTAGCAACAGGATCACTGGCAATGTCTTCTGTGCAGGCACCAAATTGCAGGGCACGTAGGCAGAAGGCACACTGAGTGGGCTGGCAGCAGCAGATGGCTCGTGGGAGGCAGCTTGGGGTCTAGGGGGCAGGAAAATGGCCTTGTGGGCAGGAGCGTGGTCTTCCGTGTGTTTTCTCGTGGCCAGCCTGATGCAAAGTGATGGCGCATATGCAGAGAAAGCGCGTTAGCGTGAAATCCGAGGAAAGGCCCTTAGCGCATAGGTTACGTGACACGCGTGGGTTTTCAGTACGGGTTAAAGGTCCTCGTAGGACACCATTTTGCTGTACGTGCTTTTCGTGCGGACCGACGCCTGAGATTCTACTCCCTTTTTTTTTTTTGTGGGTTCACACGCGATGTCTTCACTACGGTTGCAGTTCGTACTTCTTGTTTTGGCGGGGGAGTTGCCTATGCGCGTGTGTTTTTCTTATTTATTCAAGGCAGATGGTGAGTCGTGCACGCTTTCTTCCCACAGTGGTTGCCCCTGTGTAGCGTTCCCAAATTTTGAGGTCAGAGTAGCCAGTGTGTTCCACGCGTACTCATTTTATGTGTTCCTGGGTAATTCCACGCACATGGGCTACCAAGGGGTTGCGTGCACGTTTTTCTTTTTTGCTTTTGGGGTGCCTGAGCGTTGTGTGACTTGTTATTTTTCCCCAGGGGGTCACAGACAGCCTTGCAGGAGCACAGGGGTATGTTTACCATCACATACCCTGCCCCCTACACCCCAATTGACCAGGACAGTGTTGTGTGCACCTCCCATTCACACTAGTCCATCAGTGCCATGGCTGGGAGGCCACCAAGTAGTAAGGGAGGCAAAGCTGGGTGACCTCCCCGAGGTGGGGGACATTGACAGGGTGGCCAGGGAGGCAAAGGTGGCCGCCGTGGGGGACGTTGCCAGGGTGTCCATGAGGGCAGGATGCCAAGGCATATGCTGGGACAGCTATGCCATCCCCAAAACCCCCCTCCCAAGCGGGTCAGGGAGATGCAGCTCCTGCAGTCACCCCCAGTGCCTGTCTGACCCGACGGGCAGGGTCATCTGCTGTCACGGGCCCCCCGGTTGTGGAAGCTGCAGCTGCGGCTACCACCACCAGGCTCGGGGTCAGCCAGCGCGAGCTGCATTGGCACAGGATGACTCTCAGGCAGATTTCCAGGTCGGAAAGGCCAAGGCACGTGTGGGTAAGGTTGCTGTGACCAAGCCATGTGTATCTGGGGCAGTGGTGACATCTGCAGCCTCGAGCAGCCAGTTTGTGGAAGCTGCAGGGGCAGATTCAGCCGACACCACCACGGCTGTGAGTCAGCCAGCCAGGATTGTGTTGGTCACGGCCCTTGGCACCGATGCAGTCGTGGCGCTGGGTCCTGGAGACAGCAACCAGCCGCCAATGCCTCCAGTCAGACCTTCCATTGTCTTGCCATTGCCTGCTCCCATTGGCCAGTCCACCTGCGCTCGTCCCCTTAGTGACCCGAGTGGCTTCTGCACTACCTTCCAAGAGGAGGAAGTGTGTTCCTGCGCAAGAGGTTGGGACCCCAGACACGTCTCAGGCCTCCGGCACGTCAAGGAAGAAGGGCTTCAATGAAGTACAACTGGACGCACTTATGGGCTACGTGTCGGGACACAACCGCGAATTGCTGGCGATGGCAGGGTGCAACACTGTCTGCCCAGCATAGGGCCCACTGGCAGTTCATCGAGGAACCTGTCAGCGCAATGGAATTTGAGAAGCGCACAGCTGATGATTGCTATAAGCGTTGGACTGACCTCCGACGCTGAGCAAAAAACAAGCAGGCTTCTAATTACACCTCTACTCTGGTGGCTGGCAGTGGGCCAGCACCAGTGGACGATGAACTCACTACGCATGAGGAGATCGCTGCAGGGTTCATCGATGAGATTCAGTTCCAAGGAGTGGGAGATATGCTGTATTATGAAGCAATGTCCGGTGAGTGATGCGTGTGTGTCCAGCCCATGTGGATTTTGCTTGGGTGATGTGTTGTGATTGACTGCCAGTTCAGGCGATTTAGTCATGACTGTCATGTGTGACCTGTGCGATTGTGTGATCTGTGCGATGCTTGACTGATAAGTGCTTGTTGTGATTCAGTCTGCATACAGGCCATGTGCAGCACACAGAGGCAATCCTCATCACACGTGCACCCTCCTTACATGCCAATCACTCGGCAGCTTCTCTAGTCCATGTTCTTCCTCCCACATGGCCTATGTCGTCACATGATTGACGTCTCTGTGAGGTCACCCTGCAAGCTGGTCCTCCTTGGGGGCATGCTTTTTTGCCTCGCTATGCCCTAACAGATCACTGTCTCCATGGTGATTCCCATGTTGGAATACTGCAACAGCCTGTTCCCAATTTCTGTGGATATACACGCTTCTCTCTGCAACTCTGCCAGACGTGTGGTACATCCTTTGTCCTTAATGCTGGGTGTCTCACTCGGACTGTGCAGATGGCACAGGCTCACAGTGGACATGAGTGTTAATTCATGGACCATGTGCATTCCCAGCAAGCCCCTATGGGTCCATCTCCGGTATTTCATCAGTCTCATGGTATTTGGTCATCCCTTTCATGCTCCCTCTGGGTCAGTTCCTCATCACGCCCATTTTTGGGGTGACCTCTGTGTCGAGCGGAAGTCTCCCTCTGGTACAGCCTCCCTGCCTCTATGCAACTAGTGTTGTAGCTTCTCTGTGTCTGGTTGAACTTCTGATGATTCCTCATGTGTTGTGCTTTCTGTCCTACTCTCATCTGCTGTAGTCTCAGATGACGCAATTGACACATGCCCACACTGCCTGCTACAACACAGTACTCTCCACCATCCTGAGCCATGCACTGCCTCCCAGCCATTCTCTGAACTTGGGGCGGGGGGGACTGTATCCCAGCAACCCACTGCCAACACTTTGCACACAATGACTGCACTTGCCCTTACACTGCCATCATGACAGGACATTGGCATTGCTGCGTTTGTGATTACATTGCTGGTTGAGGCCGTACACATGTACTGCACTACACCCACACACTTCTGAGCCCTGTTTCACCCTTCTACATGCCTATTCACTTGTGTGATGTCAAAGTGGAAGGAAAAGCCACAATATAAGCATAAGTTAACGGAACAGGGACTGCAAAGGTGATGCTGCAATTTGAGACATCTGAGCATAGTTGGGACCAGTAATCATATATCGGGGCGCGGGTGGTGCCAGGCTGCAGAGGTTAGTAGCTCTGGACATGCGCGTGCTGAAGTAGGACAGTGGCCTGCATGTTGAAGGGAAGGCAACCTAGTCTCTATGACCTACAAATGATCGCCCCTTGAGCCTTCTTGTGGAGTCCCAGCCAGGAGCCGCCCCAAAGGGGAATTTGTTGCTGGCTTATCTTGAGTGATGTATGACATGCTATGTTTTTTTTTTCATATAGCATTTTATTGATTTTAAACTTATGACATACAATCAATAACAATCCATCAATTAGTCATCACAAATCGATTTAGTTACACTTGCTGTAATAACCCAATCCTACTATTATTAGAACGCAGTACTGAAACCTGATACCAAGTCCCCTTTTACTCTCTTTTGCATATATATTTAAACATGTTATAACCCATCACACAGTTTCGTTATATAAACACTTTACATTTTTTGCATGGAAAGTCGATGAAACAGTTATAACGTTACATGGAGCTGTCCAGTGCTGAAATCTATTCAATACAATTGCTGGACAGCTCCCTCTAACCTGTGCAGTTTGCACTTTGATTTTATTTTTTATTGGGCACCCCCATGAACCCCCCAATAAAATAAAGCTCCCAAGTCCTAGAAAATAAAATGAAAGTGCGCACTACACCAGTCAGAGGGAGCTGTCCAGTGCTGAACTCTATAATGTATTTCAGCCCTGGACAGCTCCATCTAACTTGTGGTGTTTATTGGGGAGGAGTACCCCCAAACCCCCATTTTCAAAATGTAACCCTTTCCCTCGACCCATTGAATTTCCAACTCAAACCTCCATACATCTATTTTAAAGGTATTTTTGAGTTGGAAATTCAATGGAAAAAAAATTAATATGCTTTTCGATGGAAAAGCATTTCAATGAATGAATTTCGATGGATAATGATTCAATGGATATTATCTTGGTGGATAGACTGCATACCGTCTGTAGGATTTACATAGTTCTGGGGGTTTTCCTGGTTTGGGAATGACTACAATATTGGCTTTGCGCAGGTCATAGGGGAGGGTGCCATGTTCCTTACAATGATTTAACATTTTGTGTATAGGAGCCACTATCTTTCTCCCTTTTTTTTTTTTTTTTTTTTTTTTTTTTTTTTTTTTTTACACGTCTCAATCAGGAACCTATTGGGGCCCGGTGTTTTACCAGGTGCAGCTGGGCGATGGCAGTTGCAACTTTATTTTCTGTTATATCAACGTCTAGTTGCACTTTTTGGGTCTCCAACAGACTGGGAAGTGTTATGTTGTCTAGTATAGTGTTATTTACTGACAAGAATGGACTTTCGTAGAGTGAGGTTAAATAATCTGTAGAGGCTACTGTGATCTCGCCGTCTGTTAGCACCGTCACATTTTGTTAAATTACCTATTTCCCTGACAGTCAGTGTCCCTCATCTCGTCTCTCTCTAGCCAGGCCGTTATTTTACCCGCCTTGTCCCCAGATTCATAGATGCAAGTACGCATCTCCCAGTGGGCCTGTTTGGTATTGTCCATTGAAATGTTGCAGAGTTTTTCCCTAGCCGTAAGGAGGGCTTTGTTTTTTTGGGTGAGCCTGCGAGCAAATATTCCTCCTCCTGCTTATTTGCTTCTTCCTCTGCCTCAGTTACATTTTGTCGTTGGGCATTCTATTTTTGTGGAGATACAAGAGAGCATCTCGACCACGAGTACTGCCTTGAATGCTTCCAACAGTTTATCAGGGTTTTCTATTGTGCCCTCATTGAGGTCGAAATATTCTGTGGTACAGTTCTGGATATGGTCTACAAATTCTGGAAAAGCCAGGTAATAAGTATTTAGGTGCCACAAGGCAGTCGGTATAACCCTGTTCGTTTAAATATCAATCTCTAGCGGTGAGTGATCCGAGACGCCTCTGGCAAGAAGGTTCGCCTTAATTACCCTATATGTGTCCTGTTTGGAGAGGTCAAGTCTTGATAGAAAGGCATGAACCCCAGAGTGAAAGGAGTACCCCGGCTCCCGTGGGTCGAGATCTCGCCAGACATCTGTTAGGCCGAGCACAGAGGCGAAAGCCGCTAGTTTTGTGGAAGTGTCTGGGTTCCTTCCTCGTAAATGTGTGCGATGTAATGCCACGTCCATGACGTTGTTAAAGTCACCGCCAAGGATCCATAAGGCAGGCTGATGGTCTACGACAATGGCTAAGATGTCGTTGAGTAAGTATGCTGACAGTGGAGGGAGGCTGTATACTGCCAGTAAAACACCTATGGTCTTACCCATACCTCGCCGGTCAGCATTACAAATCTCCCCTGATCTTGTTTCACGTGTGCTAGTTTAAAGGGAAGGTGTTTGTGTACTCATATTAAGACTCCCCTAGATCCCGTCAAGAAGCCTGCATGCATTGCTGTCCGATCATTTGTTCTGTGGAAAAGGGTGCATGATGCGCCCGCTAGGCGTGTCTCTTCAAGAAGGGGGATATCGGGCAAAGGGCTATTGAGAAATTGGGTTACAAGTCGGCGTTTGATTCTGGTACACAGGCCGTTAATATTCCATGTAAGAAGTTTGAAGAGGTTTCATTTTGTTGCCCTGCATATCAAGGCGTGGAGTAGGGAATAAGCCTGTTAGTGGTTAGATGTGTGATCAGTGATAGATCTACATGTCCAGTGTTGTGTGTGGATATGTGCGTGATGACTGCATGAACACAAAAAAGGAGAACCTCTACCTCCCCAGCCCCATAATTTGCCTCAACCCGAAGTATCTATTGCCCAAACATGTTCTGATAAACCTGTAATAACATTATCAGCAACAAAACAATAACATGCAAGCCATAAAAACTGTCTTGACCAAATAAAACAAGTGAAATAATTGAAAAGTCAAATGTTGGGGGTGCGCTGACTCGCAGAACAAGCAACCAGAGCTCCGGCAGCCCTGTGGCTCTGCATATTGTGGCACTGTCATGCCGATCGGGCATTCCCAGTCCCGCGTTGGCAAGCTTATCACATGCCTCTTCCATCTTGCAATAGTTGGGTGTCTTCGGTTATCGTGGCCGGTACCCTGTGTCTCTGTCGAGGGTGAAGCTGGAGATCATGGGGGACATATCCAGGGATTGTTTCGTGATCTCGATCCTTCGGTCTCCAATCACCTTCCCGTTGTTGCCTGGCCTGTGTCCATGCCTTGCGAGGATCTGTGAAGTGGACTGTGGTTTCCTGGTAGTAAAGTTTCAGCTGAACTGCAAAGAGCAGCCCGTACTCGACACCCAAGGATTGTCTGGCACGTTGCACTTCCCTGGTGTAATCCGGGAAGAATGCAGCTTTGCATCCGTTGAACGTTATTATGGATGAGCGAGAGTTGGCAATAGCCACCATCACATCCTTCAAAGGGCGAGTGTTCTATCCCGCTCCCCCTGCCCCTGCATCCCCCGGAGCCGTGTTTCTGTGCAGTTTGATTAGTGGGTGCGTTGGTCCCATCTTGATCAGGGTCGGAATTTGTTTGTTTTTACCCATGATGTGATCAGTGGTTGTAAGGAGGAGCTGGCGCCTAGTTGGCAATGTGCCATGGGACTAGGAAGAAGCATGTTAGTCTGACGGCCCACAAGGGCTATTGGTAGTGAAATGTATAGACCTGTAATGCATCAAGTGGTACAGTTTGTATCCAGTGCTCCACACTGGTGTGGTATGTCGTACTGCAGCCCAGGAGTGGTAAATGGTAAGGTAGCCCTGTATAGCCACAGTGCTGCCACCGTATATAGATCAGACACAAGGTGGAGATCACTGCAGGTCTAGAGTCCAGGGGAAGGTTGTCATGCCACACCCTTAATTAGCACTGCCGGTCAGGATATTCCTCTTCTGTGATTTCTGCCCCTGTGGTGCCCTTATTTTATGGGTGCAAGAGCGAGGATGGTGGCATTGGGGGAACCTGCCACTACTGCCGTGCAGCATTGTTAAATCCGTTCAACACCTCCAGTGTCTCACGGGGAGGATAGAGAGCAAGGAGGGCGGTCACGGTTCAGCAGGCGGGCAATCACCTAGTATGGGATTGCCGCCGGTGTTGCGTCCTTTACCGCAATCCAGCCAATCCAGCACCACTGTGGGAGAGCAAGTTGGTGCAGGGATGTCCGTGAGGGTTATTGTTGCATCGCCGCCTGTAATCCTACTTCAGATCTTTTAGCCGCAGAGGGATGTGTATGCCCAAGACACAGGGCTTTGTGCTCCCAGGGGCCCACCATCTGGGATGCGATACAAATCGCGGTCCTGCATTGTCCGTGTTGTGCTCCTGTCTCTATAGCGGGTACCTGACCTCCCGCCAATGGGTGCTGGCTGTCCGTTGGGTCTGTATCTCCCCGACCCTTTTTATTGCAGTTGTATAATTTTCTCACTGAAGGCGCTGTCGCTGGCCCATATGGGGTCCTCGGGTGCAGCGGTCAGCGGGCGCTGTCCAGTACACCCTGTCCCTCGTTCCCCACCGAGCTGCAGAATGCCGGTTCCCCCCCGCCACAGCCGCCGAGGGGAGGGTTTCAGCAAGATGACGGCAAGCATAGATCCTTTGCAGACAAAGCCGACGGTTGGGTTCCCTAACTGTCTTTTTCATTAGGAGCGTCAATATTACGGTGTCCGTCCCTTCCTTGCATCTGTGTCGGCAAGGCTGCGCTCTTTTTCGGTTGAAAAGGCAGGGTATATGCGGTTTACATAAAGGCATGGGTGTAATTTTAGGGGGGGGCAGGGGTGTTTGCCCCCCCCCCCCCAACTTTCATGGCACAGCATTTTGTCCGCATTCATTTGGCTGTGAGGCCAGTGAAGGAAATGGCTTGAGCAGAATCTGTGCTTTACTTCCGCAGGAGGAAGAGCAGTTATGGAAACCCCTTCTGGAAACCATGAATATTGATGCCTGCAGAACTGGTTCTGAACCAAGGCCTTGTGTGATATGAGGTGCCCCAAACGTGAGAGAAAAAAAATATTATAAATAACTGCATTTTACAACAAATATTGGACTGTTAATGCTTCTGTGGGGTGCTGGCCATTAGCGCTCCCGTTGAACAATGAGATTTTGGATGTATCAATACAAGGCATAAAATAAGCGGTGTTGTATTGCAATTTGCTATACAGTTCTGTAGGTTTGCTAATTAACTTTACATTTGTGAAGCACAGCCAGCTATTTAAATTATATATAAGTGAAAATGTGTGTGTTTGTTTCAAAGCGTATGGTCCCTATGCAATTTCACACCATTTCACCAATCTGCTCCAAATAATGCAGTTACCTGTAGCTATGAGGGAATGAAAGCCTGGGCAACGCCGGGTGTATCAGCTAGTGTTCAATAAAAACAAAGATCAGCCTGCCTTCTGCTGCTGCCCTCAGGGCTCTCTGCACCCTCTATTCGCTGTTCAACGCAATTTCAAAGGGACTAATGGGGATAGATGGAGAGGGAGCGAGAGAGGGTGCAGCAGTAATAATCTCCACTCTTAAAAGTGCCAAAGGCCTTCATTCAAGGATTCCTGAACATGTCACTTTTGAAGCAAGATTGCTTCATCCTGTCTCAGCAGTTGAGCATTTTTCCATATATTCATTCCAGAAGGGCAGGCCCCATAGCTCATCGATGCCATTCACTAGCCTGCAGTCTGTGTAGTCTATGTTCATTGTCAGCCAGTGGGAATGCATCTAGTCCCGAATAGGTACTATAGACTGTTCCAAACACTGTGCTGTGACACGTCATCGACCGGGAATTTAAAGAAGATGTGAACATCGGGGATAATGATGATCTCTTGGAAAAGGCCTGTATGCAAGCATGAAATGTTATTTCTGTTTCAAATAGTTGCACACCATAAGTAATTGGGGGTGATACTTTTACAAAGCTTACTATATATTGGCAAAGATACACTCGTGCAATTCAATTCCTACAAAGTTAAGTTGTTGTAAAATGCAAAGTTACAATATTGCTACAGTAAAACTCTGCATTGTCGCCATGCGTTTCAGTAAAGTTTAGCTAGGTATATTTAAGTCTCATAGTGTCAACTATGTTTCACTTTGTTTAGCAAAGTGCATCATATTGACGAGTGAACATTTTTGAAAATGTACATGATCAGACATCCTTATGGTTTTGATGGAAAACGCAGGTCTGCGACTTCCTGGTTGCATGCATCTGTGCAGTTGTCCATGAGCTGATTGCAACTCCTTGTAATTCTATGTTATCACACTGTTTCTCTACACCAGCTAACCCAAAAGGGATGGCCGTAAGCTACAATATGCCACCTAGTTTGCTCAGTTCTCTCACTGCTATGCCATCCAGTCTGCGTAATCTTTCTTTCCACCTACATAATGAATGCACAAGGATAACTAGATATTGACACACAATAGTGATCAATAGTTCCATCCAGTCTGTAAATCTCAGAAATATGTAGTTAACCCCCAGAGTTTGCTTTTCTCTGATTATGATTTCATCATATATTAGTACATGGGGAGAGAGCTGGACAATTCAGAGGCCTGGAATGCAAGCTGAATCTGCAAGTAGACCATTCATGTCTGGCCGTTGAGCCTCTGCACAGCCTTCACTCTGTCCTTGGAGGCTGTACCCCAGGCTGAGTCTCCACTGGAGTGCCACATCTTAACCCCCTGCCCACTCATCACCTTGATCACCTCGAGGTCAGGAAATGGATATTTTCAATAGCGAACATATTTCTTTTTAAGCCAAGCATGAATTACACAAAGACTGCTTCCCTTAAAAAAAAAACCAATAAAAGTATTCAAACCCCACATGGGAGTTCCAGGTGCTGTTAGCGATTTTTAAATACCGCTGTCATGGGGCACAGGGCTGGTATTCTGTGCTTCGTTTAATGACTGTTGGTGGCCTTGCCACCCCCCCCCGAAAGTGGTATTTAATGCTATACTGAAAAACAGTTCATATCCATGATGGGCAATGGGAATCTTGTTCACCTGTAGTAACAATTCCCATGGCTGCCGCAACACATGCTACGTACTGTGAGGGGTCAGAAATGTGAAACGGGCCACATTGTGAAGTTTTCTCAACCAATGCCATTTTATTGTTTTATAATGTTGGAAGAACGCCTCGCTATCCCTACCCTGATGAGGACTTCCCTGCCTAAAATAAACTAAAGGAAACACTCTAACAAAGGATATCTTTCTCTCACAATTGTACATACAACAAATAAACGAGGAAATATATGGCCCTTCAAAACAATGAATGCATTCAAAATGTGACCAGTATCTTTTCATAACCTGGGAAAATTATCCTTACCCAGGTTTAAACGTGGTTCTGCTTCACGGTTCAAGAAAGAACACAAGGAAATCCAGATTTTCAACCAAAGTTCCAATACAGTTTGATGCAACTTCAACTTGTCAAAAGAAAGTTCCAACACAAAAGAGATATGTCTCTTCTTCTTTAAACAGGTTATCAGTTCCTCAATAGAAGTCAGGCAGATTTACCACTTTAACAACTTAAGAGAATACAGATTCTCTGTAAGAGCCTTGCATGGCTCTTCCTCTGCCACCATTAACAAAATAGTGTCTTGGTCAAGACCACCTTGTAGCACTCCTTCAACTTCCACTTGGCCTGTTTCCTTACCAGGCCTATTATCGCCAAATGTTATCCATACGGGTATACTCCCCTGCCCAAACAGCTTTTCACTACTACAAGTGCTTTGGTGGTCAATGTCGTCTGACAAGAGATTACAACCGTTTCACAGCATTCACAAAATTGCAGCTTCAAAACTTTCAACAACAACGAATCAAGATTCGCATTGATGCTCTTTACTGTTCTTGTTCAAATGATGATCCTCTCCTTCTGGATATCTATTCCCAGAAGGGCAGCCTTTTTGCCACTCTTGGTTCCCGATGACACAAGCAGCCAAAGACTGATTGGGGCTTTTTCTGCCTCTCCCCTGGTTGTTTGTGTGTGTCTGTCTGTCTGTCCGTCCGTCCTAGCTTGTAACAAATGTTTACATTATGGGCAACGTTTCAGAAATGCTGTACCTTGCATTAGCTCCCTTTTGTTGTTGCCAATATTGGCTAGAGAGTCGTTGCCTTGGTTTCAGTTTCTCTTGGCTTGGGCAATACTTATTACCATCAACTCTTAACAAAGATACCCCCACCTGGGGTTGACTTTTCCACCGACTCGAAGTCAAAGTTACAGTGATTTAGCTTTGATTTTCTACTGTTTTGCTGCTTTTCTCTAGTTTGGTGTTCAAAAACAACTTGGGAATCACCTTCACTTACACATGAGTTTTACAACAGTTTAGTTTTCACAAGTAACATGTGACTTGCATTCAGTCACGTGAGTAATGTTTCTGCTGCTTTATATTAATGCTGCTTCTATGCGAGCGCTGCTCACTCTTCTGGTGCCTGCTTTCAATATGCATGCTTGGACAGAGCACTCTGTGGTCACTAATAACCAGTGAACCCACAGGATCAAACGTATGCCTCTGTTCCCCTTGGCGCTCATAGGGCATCTACTGTTGTGGCAAACTGCATCGGCAAGTCTACCATTGCTCAAGCGACTTCCAATTGGAGCACCACTTGCTCCTGAGACTCGGGAGCACGCCAGCCACCTGAGGCAGCCTCCTGCATGCTTCCCGCTGCACAGTCTTTGCAGACCTGGTCACAAGGGGGGGGAGAGCTTTCTTCTGCACGCTTCACGTTGCGCAACCTCTTCACTTCAGATTTCTGGGGGCACAGACCCTCGGAGGAACGTCGGCTGATCTGCCCAGCAATGGACCCGGCGCCTTCTCTCTCTCAACATTGCCTCGTCAGCTCTCTTCTTCGTCCCAATACTTGGGGAATTATGGGATTTGAAGTCCCTAATGGAAAAATAGTTTTCTTATCTCCGCTGTTCTACAATAAGCCATAATGAGAGTAGGGCTTTGGGGAAAGCTGAACAAGGGTGGCGTCTCCCATTCCTCCTGATCTGCACTCCCCTTCCCCCATGTGATCCTTCCGCAGAACACTCCCCCCTACCCTTTGGGGTCGGGATCAGAAAGCACCTGCCTTTTTATTGGCCACATGAGAAGGGTCCCAGGAAAGGTTTTCTGGGGAAATCATTGTTGATTCATCACAGTACTTCGTCTGAAGCTATGATGTTCCTTCATCATTGTGAACTTATTTGAAACTACCCATGCACAGCAATTTATGGGGCAAGCATACAATATACGGGATACTGCCCCGTGCAACACCAACTGCACCCAGCTGCACAGATCATTGCACTGAAAAATGTTCAGAGCTTGTTTTCATATCTGTGTCCATTCATGCAGCTAACCTTTACATTTTACAGACCATTCTCTCACTAATGTCTGTCTTGAGCGGTACACTCAAACGCTGTTGCTGGTTTTATGTCTTTGGTACAAATAGCTTCTGCTGACATTAAAAATATTAGTACAAAATTGCTACTCAAATAAGTAGCTAATCAAGAACATTTTAATGAGCAAACTGCTATTTTTTAAAAAACTAATGAATGACTTGCAACACATGAAGATCCTGCCTTTTTCTCAATAAAAGGTGGGGGCACAGAGCCCACCCAAACTAATCTAAACTTGATTGATTACTTAAACGACTGGTGTGGTGCCTAACTCGAACCTTAACCCCCCCAATGTCCCCATGCCTTGCATCTGAGGAGTCATTGGATTAGGGGTAAAGATTACAAGTTTTAAGCGACTAGTTGGGCATCCAAAGTCACTTTCTCCTGTGCCTGGCCTTGTTAAGAGGGGGCAGGCACCTCTCTCAGTTGTGGAGGGACACCTACCAACGAGAGATCCAGAGCCAGTCCTACCCCTGAGTTGGACAGTTGCAGTTGAGAGATCCCCAATGTTTGCCTCTCACCATGCTAGCTTGTTTCTATACAAACCACCTTGTCTCATGCCATGCTTCAACAAAGTGCTTGCCAGTCTTCCGTTATTTTTCCTAGTGACTCCAAAGCAGAAAACAAAAAGGACCTGAGGGAGAACATTGATCACAGACCACCCTCATGTCACCTAGAGACCAATACCCACCCACCAGAGATACTCTCTGGGCTCAGCAGTCAACCTGTGTTGGATGTAGGTAGACTGGCAGAGAGCAGAGCAGCAGCGCCTCCAGTGTGTAGCAGCCTGGGAATGCACACAGTGCCACCGTGGCAAACGACCCGAGCCACACGTAAGGGCCCTAGACTGTAAAGGTAATAACACTCCATCCAACACAAGTGCTTACCTGCCCTCTGCATGGCACCGATGGCTCAAAACCGAATACAGCTGTAAGCCTTCAGGGCCACCGCTGCTAGTCCGCATCAGTCCTACGCGGAGGAAGTGGGCGGGGTTTAGCACCTTCATTATAATTTTGGTCACATACAGACAGTGTTGGGTGCGTAAAACCGAACCAGATTGGCCAGGTACAGAAGGCTACCCAGAGAAAGGGAGCAGTATTTAAAGAGAGACAGACAACTGGGAGGTGCATCAGCAGGAAGGAGCGACAAAGTGTGGAGGCGAGGCATTTGCTTGTGAGTATAAGTGGTAATGCAGTGTGAGTGTATTGTTAATGTGAGGAGTGTGGTTAGGAAAGTTATTGTTAGGAGTGTTTGTGAAGAATATGGTACTGGTGAAAGGAGGGTGTCTGTAGTAGCAGGTGGGAAGGGTATGGGTATGGATGGTGGTGGTGGCGAGGAGGAGGAAGGAGTTAAACCATATGGTGGAGTTGAGACTTTGAAGGGAGTGAGAGAAGACTAGAGCGTGGAGAAGTGGATAGAGTCATGGAAGGGGGAGTAGAGAAGAACGGGCGAGAGGGGTGAGAGTGAGCATGGTAGGAGGACTTAATCGGGCAGAAAGACAAATTCCCAAATCCCAGTAGAGCACTCACAACTGGATGGAAAAGGGAAAGTTAGATGGTCCATGAAGGAAGGAGTGTAGTGCGAAGGCATTTGACCCTTTAGTTCCTTACAAATAGATGAAGACCGAATTTGGCAGGAAGGGTCAACCTTCGGTATCTGCTAATCTGTGGTCTGGGATGCCTGGGTCGGGGAGGAAGTACAAGACGAGAGAGAGGACTACCCTAGGCCCCACAAAGTCTTCAAATTAGATGTGGTACATGGATTTTTATTGGAGCGATTCTCGTGCCATCTCTGACATCTTAAATTCTTAGCATACATAAAACACACCATTTCATACTCCCCGGAGTCGATTTTGGGACCTGACGTGGATGGTTTCAACACCAATTTACGATGCATGTTACTACTGTGCCTATATTTCACAGTATATGGACAGCGCATGGAGCTCTAAAACACTGTAGTTGTGGGCTCTAGGAAGACTAGATTGACTGGCTGGTTTATGTGTAATCTCCCTCCATCAGCTCATGGGAGATAGGCATGCAGACCGTTTTACCGGATGCAACCAGTGCAAAACCAGATTCTGTAAATCCACTTGAGTTGGCACCTTTGCTGCTACATACCAACAATTACAAATGACAGAGCTTATCAAAGAAATTCTTAGAACGAACTAAAGTATTGACAAGTCTAAAAAGTGTCACTAAGATAACTCAAAGAATCAAAGATATTAATGGCAAAATTGGACAACAAGCTGATCATGTTGGTGACAACTAACTAGCAATAGAAGATAACTAGGCTACACTGAACAAAGAGCTGGAAAAGGCAATCCAGGAAATCCCAACAATTGCCTGTGAAAGGAGCTCAGGAAAACCTATGCTAGGCACAAAGTTTGTCTGGTAGTACTGCCGTAGGCAGGAGAGGACCATTCTTCTTTTTGTCTGGTGATTCGTTTTAAGGACTTCTTCAAAATTGCTGCTATTTCAACATATTCTTTGAACATGCCAACAGGATCCTAAAACGGCAAAAGGAGTGTGACCCAGACTGATATATTTTATATATGAAAATTTTGAATGTTCAACAATGTGATTATTAGAGCTTACTGAGTCCTATAGGAAGCTAATTGGGCAGGCACAATCTTAAAACTCGTAGTGTTGAAACACAGGAGAGGTTTTAATAGGGTCTTCAATGCTTCAAAAGGGTCCTCGCTATATTACTAGTTGAAATTTCCAGCAATCTTCATTTTACAAAACAAACAGACCTGGCATAGTTTTGAGAACACTGAAGAGGCACTTAATAATCACAGCCTGGCAGAAAATTGGCCGCCTCCAGATGACTGAGGATTCACTATTGATTTTGCTACCAGGCGAAGATGCATCTAAGGAAGTCTGATCAGTCCAAAATGTAGCGAATTTGGTGCACACCTACTCGCTCAGCACAGAGTAGCGTCTCGAAGCAACCCTAGGCACAAGCTATTGTGGCACCAAGAGAAAGTGGATCTAAACCCACCATAAAGATCTAATCATTTACAGAGAAAGAAAGACGGCTTGCTGTTTGATTTTGACTTGCAAATGGACAATCGAGACTGAAGGAATTCATCTTAGAGCAATGAAAAGTGATTGTACCCATATTTGAATGCTCAACATGTAATTTGATGTAGGCTTGGAAGGTTCTGACAATGCTGTGGTTGGATTCTCTCCTCATCTCAAACATACTCCCTTGTATGGTAAGTTCTATGACATCATACCCCATGTGTGATGTTTTGACCCACCTAGTTGTGCTAAGCTATATCACTTGCTGCATTGGAGCAAGAAACAGCACAAAATGGCCGTGCTGACCCCTGTGTCCGCCAAGATCTCGAAACTGCGTTTGATCACAACCAGAAAATGGCTGCACTACCCTACAAACCCCATTTCAGGTGGGGTAAAACAGAGTACTCACTGCAGGAATTTGCCAGTGTGCTCTGCAACATTTTTCATGGAGCAAAGGAAAGAAGCAGCATTACTTTGCTGTAAATCCAAAATGCCTCTTTAAAATGTCATCTTTTCAACCTTCAAAGTGCTGTTTGGCACTAAATTCATCAATTCCCCCTGAACCACTAAGATCAAAAAGGCCCTGCAGTGCCCATGATCGTTCTTGAGTCTCAAAGGAACCGGGCCTCATTTGAATGACTGCCCCTGTCAAAAGTATCTTTGGAAAAGCAGACCAGGGACTGTTCATTTTCCACAGGAAACGCAGCATTGCTTTGCAACAAGTATCAAGAATCGGCTGTCCAGAGAAAGACCCTAAATAGATGCATGATAAATGTATCCATGCTGCAAACAACTCCAGCACACAAGGAAAGAAATAGAGCTGTACTAAGTGTATATTTGCTGCTAATGAAAACCCAATGTAAAGAAATAAGTTTTAAATGTGCTTTTTCCTGAATGAAGAGCAAAATCGCCTATTTAAAGTACACTGTGTAAAGGCGTGCTCATTTAGAAATGTAAGAATATTTATTGCTGGTAAAAGTACTCCTATAAACTGTTTTGATTCCTAGGTTTCGAGCAAGATTTAAAATGAGAAAATAAAAGCTAAACCCAGGATATGTTGGTAAACTCTATAGAAGAAAAAAACCTGCTCTGCCAGTGCTAGCCCTGAGAAAGAGTGACACCTCATAAACTACTGGCAAAATCTGAAAGTTGGTAGTTTTAAATCTAATGTTATGCTATTCATTTGAAGACTTGGTAAGACTCAGTACTGCATTAGGAACAGAAGTAATAAAGAATGACTGACTGCGCGGAAAGTATTATTGTTGCAAACATAACATTGTGTACACGTATCCCAGGGGCAATGTTCCCTCTAATTATTTTTCTCTATGTGCAGAACCGGTTGGCTGTTGTGCGCCCATTGTTTTCCATGTGCGCCACTGAATAATGAGGTAAGCCACTTTGTGAGCTACCGTCGCAGAACAGAGTTTGGAAAGGAATCTCCTCCTCCCAGCCATTGCAATACTTGTAAGATTTTAAAAGTATTATAAGATTTTATAATACTTTTTCCAAAACACATGGGCTAAAATAAAATGTAGAACAAGACCTGCACCAACAATTGCCGGCTGGTAACCCTGTGCTGCACTCCTTGCGGGAACTAGTTCCAAGTAGTAATTCTGCCTTGCAGAGACTCCCTTGCGGGAATATTTGTTCGACAAGGCTCAGTTTTCACCAGTCTTCAGAATGGTGCGATTGGCTTGATCTAATGTTCAAATAGTCAACCGGGTACATTCGGCCCTGTCTAGCTGTGAGTCTCCAACCAAGAATGAATCCGGCTGAGAACAAACAGGTGTAAGGCAGACCTGATTGCTATTACATCATATCACCAGCAGATTTGATAAACAGATTTAATTTACACCACACCAATACCTTAGATGTGTGTAAAAGAACTAATTTCATTCACAGATTTAGTTCAAGTCAGTTTGTAATTCCTTTGTTTTTGAATTACAAACTGACTTGTATGAACTAAATCTGTGAGCAGAAATACTGGAGGTAAATCTTTCAACTCAATGCCGCAATCGTCTGAATTTCTGCTGCGGTAATTCTGCCAAAAAACATATTTAGTCCAATGGACTCAATATAGAGTCAATATGAATAGGGAATTGCACCACCAACACCAGTTACCAGTTGTAATCCGGCGGAAATTGTTCCTGAACAAGTTGAGGAAACAGTAATTTGTTTCTGTGGTATTCTGGTGGATTTACACGGGGATACCACCCCAAGTCTTAATGAGGCCCTATATTTTTCACTCATTTGTATTACAAAACACAAATATCTCTTAGTTTTGTTCCCAGATATCTCGCGCAAACAATATTTATTCTTAAACGTTTCTTTGGTATTCTGATTTTTTCCAAAATAGGGAATTTCTTTCTTGATGCGTTAATCTTGTGGTCAGCTGACACGTGTTTCGACCCAGGGGGTCTTTAGCAGGGCTGGTGCGTTATTGTTCATTCACTGTTAGGTAGGTTGGCTCTTGGTGGCGGGTTGGTGTAGGTGGGTTCCACTCCTTGAATAGGCTGGCTTGTCAGCTTTTTACTGCTGTGAACAAAGTCCCAGGCATTTGTGGTCCCCAAATATCTCTTGTCATAACTGATGTCATAACTGATGTGGCTGTCAAGAAATTCACACAGAATACATTTGATCAATGGCAATTAAAAGTGATGTTTCAAAAACTTGCTGAAAGGAGTTCAAGTGCCACTTTAATGAAGTAATTCAAGGTTCTTCAAGAAAATGCTTCTAATAATTTGTGTAAGAATGATAATTGCATCAGAATAACTGCACCTTCGAATATGATGATCCAAAATTCTTGTGCCTCTGCTTACTATTCACATTACGTTCTCCTGTGGGTAGCGATAACACCAGCCTTAAGAGATATATGCACCATGCATTTATACTCCCTAAAAAGGTAAATGTGCCTAACAAAAACGAGAAACAATGAGCATATCATTGCTTCAACCCAAAAAGCTCCACTGATATTTTTTCGAATTAGTGACCCGATCATCAGTGGCATAGGAAGGAAGGAACTCTAATGATATTAATGCCTGATCTCAAAAGGAGTTTTATGGGGAAATAACATCTTTTAATAAGCAGAAAGTATCGCTATTGGCAAAGCTAATTACTTTTTTACTCCCTGAAAAATCATTTGACTCCAAGTAGGGAGCAACATCTGATTAGTGCCCTGCTTGTACCCCTGACGTATGGCGTGAAATGACAGGGCTCATAATTAAGTGTATAGTTTTACCCACCCTTCCGACCCACAGCAGAGATGAAATTAAACAAGAGCCTTACTGAGGTTTATTATGGAGCCCTGTTGAAGAAAATCAGACATGTATGCCTTTTAAGTTAATTGCATCAATTCATCAGAGATACTAATGTTTTAGTGCCTTCTTCAATAACTATGGAACCCTCTTCTTTAATTCTTTGTGATCAGTTAAATAAGATGCAGGGTGATGCTAGAGACTGCACACAAAGAACACATGGTTATATTGAAAAGCCCTCAGTAGTTGAGCATAGAAAGAAAAAGAAGGTGCTGTTGTCTAGATGTGTACTAGAATTTCCTATCCTTTAGCAAACGGGCAATACATTTCCTTCAGTGTACTGCCGAAACATCTGACTTGGTCTTTGAAATATGCTGCTTTGTTCATCAACTGCAAAGAGTGATACTTACACCGATACCCTTCCCCGGCCCCTGTGTTCGCCTCCAATACTAGTGATGGAGCACTGTAAAAAGTGAAAATTGTAGCAGTAAACACTCATTGGTATATTTTCAGACCCACAATACTTTGTAAGCAAGGCATATTTAAATGCCTCAACATATGATGTGGATTTTAAGAATAGGAATCAAAGGGCATACGGTTCACAAAAGGAATGGCCTCACACTAGGGTGCTGCATATCGAAAGGGCCTTTGAGAAGGGAAGAGTGCAGGGTAAGTGTAGACGGAGGGAGCTCCTGACAGCTGGAGGAAGGTTGTGCCATCTTGTTTCCCTATGCCTCAATCTTTTCTTCCTGCCCCCTCCACTTCCTGTAGCACTTTGGGTGTGATGTCAGACAGAAAATTCCATTTGTTCCATGAATAGGGATTGGATTCTCCAAGGAAGGCTATCTTTAGTCCAATCACCTGGGGGCTTTTGCCTTCAAAAGAAGTTGTCTATCTCCTTCTTTGAATCATCTCTTGTCTTCAAGAAGATTTCGTTGGACACTGTTGGGAGAGCAGTCTTTTTCAAAGTCCTCCATTTGTTGAGGAGAAGGCAGGTGTTCCAAGGCAGAGGCCAGCTCTGTTCCCTAACCACCTACAGGGACCATTGGGGGTGAACTGCTTCTGTAACAAGACCTGCACCCTTGCCAGCCACACAGCTCCCCAAGACCTTACTGTACTGAAGGACCCCTGAAGGTGTGTGCTAACCTCCGCTGTGTTTGGTAGCCCAAGCAAAGGTCTCTTCTTGTCCCCCGAGATCGTGGAGCGGGACTTGCAACACCTCGGAGCAAAGACAGCTTGGATTCCTGTAGTTTTGTGGAAACGCTGCACACTGTCACACCTGTTTGAACCTGTTTGAAACAACAAGAACCTTCACAATCTGTCTTTGACATCACCAATCTTCGAGCCGCTGTCCTCCACGTTCGTACTGTTCTCTGCTGCACCATGTCATCTGAAGTTCAAACCTCCAGCTTCATCGCTAAACGAGTCGCAGATTGAATTGAACCTGTTGTTCTGCCCAAACTGTGCTTTTTGAGCCCCCGCATCAAACTGACATGCTTGCTCATCCAGTTGTCCACCACCAAACCTTGACTACTGAACTTGGGGAACCCTATGATCCCCATCGCTTGAGTAAGGTTTTCCAATTGCCGCTGCCTTCAGTTCGACCCTCTCGAACCACGCCACCCCCCTACACTGCCCCACCCTACGACTTCTGCTGGGTGCTGGCCCACCATGACTGACGCATTTCTAATCGCTGAACGGCACAGAGAAGCTTGGTCTTGCTGAACCACAAATACACTGCAAAAGTATTATAATATTTGCCCACATGCTCCTTTTGTACCATGGAGACAGGCTAGGTCATAATAATCCCTTTTTGCAACTGAAGAACATATCCTTTTTGAGGTTGTGGTATTTCTTACCTTCTCTCCTTCCCCCAACCGCTGTCTGCTTCTTGCTTTCTTGCATATTCTGTGTTCTTTCCACATGGGTGGGTGGGTTTTTGAAGGGTTTTCTATTTAGTTATTCTTGCATGCTGTTTGTTTAAAGTACATCTCTTTTTATAGAACCTTGATTGATTCGATGTTCCTTTATTGTGGACTGTTTGCGTTGCTACTGCTTCACACTCCTTTTGAGGGTATAGGCTTCCCTCAGCCCACGTTACCCCAAAAGGCAAAGGAAGCATATCTCTTAACTGTACCTGTTTTTACCTTTGATTGTGTTGGATCTTGGTTTGTATAGGTATGGGGGTTAAGTAAGCGCTTTAGCTTCCTCTCATCCTTCTACTCCTGCAGAGCAGAAGAGAATTTGTTACAGTGGTATATCGTGGGAAGTGGCTGTAGCACTTCAACTGTGGTTGATATCTGATTTGTTGTTATGCTCCCACTGACTTTTAATCTCTGTTCAAACCACGGTTGATGGTATGCCCCATATTCCTTTCTGAAAGGGTACACTTGTGCCCTTGATACCTGGCCCTATTAGGAGGACTATGGCAGTGTATAACATGGCCTTTTTTTTAAACATGGGAACCCTGTGAACATGCACAGAATTATTCAACGCTTTTGAGCTCCTAAAGTGGGCTGTGCCTTTTTACCGGAAATGTGACTGCTCGATTTTTGAAAGCCAAATGGAACACTTCTGTATGCACCATATTCTTTGAAAGAGAGGCGATGCAATTGGGATGACCAAAAAAGTCCCTTTTAAAAAAAGGAGAGGTATTTGTTGATATGTCGTTTCCTTCACTCTCAAGTTCACAGTAGGTCGTTACCCAGGCGGGAGAAGGGCTTGCTTTTTTCAGAAATGATTTGTAAATGTGCACCTTTATTTTTCTTGCGTAACATTCCTTGATCTGCAACAGGAGTCGCCTGTCAATCGAGGGATCAAGTAAAATGTGTAATGGCGATCAGTCATTGCAGGCACTTGTTGATCGGATGGGAAGTTTTTTCATGTTTTAGGTACAGCGAACATTACATCATGTGGATTCAAACTTTACCTTCTATCCGAATCTGCATGTTAAACATTCAGGGTTAGATTTGTGGTCCATGCGTGCGAAATATGCAGCAAATACTGCTGGTTCATCCTCCCAATAGTGATCATACTCGCCTTAATTTAACATTTCAGTTTCCCTTTGTTCTGCGACGACCACTAAAATGGCGCGTTTAACTTTCTATGATAGACTTTGCTCGTATAACCCAGACACTCTTGTCTGCTTTAGAGCCTGAGAACAGAACTATATTTGGGGCAGGACTGTCCCCATGTGCTACGATACTCTCAATGCTGACATCGCAGGTATCTACATGTTTATATGAGTAGCTAAGTGAAGAACTTTAGGGTGCAAGATTAATCATTGAGCTCAGATACAGCTTGCTTGTTATGACAACACAAATACGGATTGCATCGTGTTTGCAAGCAATTAAATCGAGCTAAGCAAACGTAATGGAGTGTCGTAAAACACTGCTAAGAATTAATTTGCTATGATTAAACGATCCTTGTTTGAGAAAGAAAGCCGTCCCACTAATAGATTGGCATACGTTTCCTGGGCTGTTTGACAGAAAAACATTGGTCCTTTTAGTGTCTGCAAGTATTCAGCTTTCACACTTAATACAGTAGTGTTCCCCAATTTACAGTCTAATTCATAGAATTTCGCACAAAAGTGGCGCATGCGGCTGGCGCACAGTGTGAGGGTGCAAATGTCTGCGCCAGCCGCGTGTGCTAAAATCGATTTCCGCGCACAGTGTATTCATGGATTTTAGACTCCAAAACCAGCCGTGGCGCAGCGACCCAGCAGCAGCGCCAGTTACGCCCCCAAGAACGCCCTCGCGCAAGGAAAAGCCATAAAAATTCCCAATTCAGCTCAAAAGGGCTGCGCTAACCATGGACCAGTTTACAGGGCTGGCAAACAGCAAATGCCAAGCGAGGAACGTGTATTACTGGGGTGCGCGTGAAGTTTCACACGCAATTGGCCTGGGTACGTGTATTTCAGGGGTGTGCGGGAAGTTTCACATGCGATTGGCCTGGGTACGTGTATTTCAGGGGTGCGCAGGAAGTTTCACACGCGATTGGCCTGGGTACATGTATTTCGGGGGTGTGCGGGAAGTTTCACACGCGATTGGTTTGGGTACGTGTATTTCAGGGGTGTGCGGGAAGTTTCACATGCGATTGGCCTGGGTACGTGTATTTCAGGGGTGCGCAGGAAGTTTCACACGCGATTGGCCTGGGTACATGTATTTCGGGGGTGTGCGGGAAGTTTCACACGCGATTGGTTTGGGTACGTGTATTTCAGGAGTGCGCGGGAAGTTTCACACGCGATTGGCCTGGGTACGTGTATTACATGGTGGGACATGAGTGGGGCCTGCTGGCAGGTGCCCCTGACTGCTGGGGGGTGGGGGTGCAGGGGGACATGTGTGGGGGCCTGCTGGCAGGTGCCCTGCACTGCTGGGGGGTGGGGGTGCTGGGGGACATGAGTGGGGGCCTGCTGGCAGGTGCCTCTCACTGCTGGGTGGTGGGGGTGCTGGGAGACATGAGTTGGTGATCATATTGCAACGCGACATGTGGCTTGGCTGGGGGCATGCTCATAGTGGATGGGCTGCCTGCGGGACATGACCAGGGGTGCAGGGTAGTCCTCTGAGGTGTGGGCTGCCTGCAGGAGGGGGTAGAGGGGACACCTGGGAGGACCCACACTGCCAATTCACGTGTAGGACTCCCCGCGCACCCCTGAACTACGAGCTTACCCGCTGTGACAGCAAAATTGGCAGGTGCCCCTGACTGCGGGGGGGTGGGGGCGCAGGGGGACATGTGTGGGGGCTTGCTGGCAGGTGTCCCTGACTGCTGGGGGTGCTGGGGGACATGTGTGGGGGCCTGCTGGCAGGTGCCCCTGACTGCTGGGGGACATGTGTGGGGGCCTGCTGGCAGGTGCCCTGCACTGCTGGGGGGGTGGGGGTGCTGGGGGATGTGTGGGGGGCCTGCTGGCAGGTGCCCCTGACTGCTGGGGGGTGGGGGTGCTGGGGGACATGTGTGGGGGCCTGCTGGCAGGTGCCCTGCACTGCTGGGGGTTGGGGGTGCTGGGGGACATGTGGGGGCCTGCTGGCAGGTGCCCCTGACTGCTGGGGGTGCTGCGGGACATGTGGGGGCCTGCTGGCAGGTGCCCTGCACTGCTGGGGGGGGGTAGGGGTGGTTGGGGACATGTGTGGGGGCCTGCTGGCAGGTGCCATGCACTGCTGGGGATTGGGGGTGCTGGGGGACGTGTGGGGGCCTGCTGGCAGGTGCCCTTGACTGCTGGGGGGGTGGGGTGCAGGGGGTCATGCGTTGATCAGTAGTGCAAGGTGACACGTGGCTTGGTTGGGGGCATGCCCATGGTGGATGGGCTGCCTGCGGGACATGGCCAGGGTAGTCCCCTGTGGTGAGGGCTGCCTGCAGGGGCTGTGGTGGGTGTAATGGGAACACCTGGGAGGACCCACACTGCCAATTCACGTGTAGGACTCCCCGGCACCCCCGAGATGCACATAGCCTGCAGAAATCGCATGTGAGACCGCAAATCCCAGGAATACACGTACCCCACTCGCACAGGGCCAATCGCGTATGAAACTCCACGCGCACCCCAGAAATACACGTACCCCACTCGCACAGGCCCTTTCGCGTGTGAAACTTCCCACGCACCCCAGAAATACATGTACCCGGATCCAATCGCGTATGAAACTCCACGCAAACCCCAGTTATACACGTACCCCACTCGCACAGGGCTAATCACGTGTGAAACTTCACACGAACCCCAGATTTACACGTATCCCGCTCGCCTAAGGCCTATCGCGTGTGAAACTTCCCGCGCACCCCCGAAATACACGCACACACTATTTTTGACACAGCGGGTGTCTGTTTGTCACGTACCCCTTTGCACGTCATTTGTCCTGGAGGGCCACAATATGGGACATTCATCATAGCTGTATATACATGCTTTCTGTTACCGCACCTTTTGGCGCACATTTTATTCATGCGCAGGGACGCTACCGCCTGCCTTCGTGTGGTGGACGTGTTTAGGCCTGTGCGCGTCTTTGCCCGTGTGCTGGTTTGCCCTATTCGATTCCATGAACATGTGTTGTATTTGAATGTGTGGGCGTTCCGCTCAATTGCCTCCTGTACTCCTCCCCCTCCCCCGTGACGCCCACATTTTCACGCGGCGTTCCACATTCCGCGAGTCGCGTCCGTGTTACGCCTACTTTTGTTATGTGCGCCGCACTATGTGCGATTTCGCTGTGGCTGTAGCGCACGCCGTTAGATGACCTGTGCGCTGGCCGATTTTCAGCGCACATCCCAGATTTTAGATGCACAGACATCCATGAATCGATGTGAGTGGGTTTCGCCGCGATTTTCGCACATGCACTGCGATTTTCGCACTTGCACTGCGACGGTTTTGCACGCTTGCGCGGGAATTTTCAGCGCACATTAATTCCATGAATCGGCCTGTTAATGCCTTCCTTAACGGGGTGGATCGCCCCAAAATTGGGCAATTGGCTCTGCTCTTAAACGAACGAAAAAATAAGGACTGTTGTCGATATTTTCATTCTTGCACTATCTAACGCTTTCCCCAAATATTCTAGGACTGGATTTAGTATATACAATTACACCAGTCGTAAAATATGTTGGGAAGGGTGTTTGGAGTGTTTAAATAAAATAATGAAAATATCGACAACACTGTCGTTTTTTTTTTCAGTTGTTCTAAACACATGGAACCCCTAAACTCATATTATGGTGGTGGATGTGGTGACAGCAGTTCAGACAGAGGAGGCAGATACAGAGGCATAGAAGAACACTGTTTTATTGAAGAAAATAAAGAAAACCTAGCCTATGCTGTTATATATAAAATTATATTTTAAAAATGATCCTAAGATATGGCTTGGTTGAGCATTACCTCGCCCCAGGAAGAAGTGGTGACTGGTTTCTGACCTTCAACCCCAGAATACTACAAAAGTCTCTTGAACAGAAAAATCATGCAATGTCCTAAATGAAAACAAGTGCCTTTCAAAGTTCCTGTGGTGTTCAAAATCACTTTGCTTACCCAACCTTTGGGTTTAAGTCTTTCTCCAGGGATATGCAGCATTATACTGGGCTTCTCAATAACCCCTAGTCCAAGATAGTTAGTTCCTGGGCCTTCTTGGCCTCACACCTGATGTTCCTGGATAGATACTGGGCTTCTTCGATCTGGTTCTTTCTCTCTCGCTCTTCAGCTTCTTGTGGTTTAATACTGTGTTTAGCCCCGGGTGGCCTCTGGGTGGTTGTAGCCCAATTTGTGGTTCGGTTTTGGATTCCCCATCCTGGGGTATATTCTCGGTTTTCCCCTAGTGGGTTACGGCTCCTCTGGCCCTTCTGCTGCTGTGGTTCTGTTAATCCTATCCTCCTGGGAGGTTTAGGATTTGTCCCTTGCGGAATGCAGGCTTCTCTTGCCCCTTGGTTTGTGCTGTTTCGGTTGCACCACCTTGGGGTATGTTTTTGGTAGGCCCTTCACAGGCTACTGGCTTCTATGGCCCCTTTTTTTTGGTTGCGTTTGTTTACTGTGTCGTGTGTTATGCTCCTGGCTGGCGCTTCTCAGGCTATGGGCTCTGCTGGCCCCTCGGCTTGATGGGTTTCCTTTACCCCTTCCTGGAGTTATGTTTTCGGTTGCCCCTTCTCAGGCTCCACGCTCTGCTGGCCACTTGGTTTGTTTGCCTTCCTTCACCCCTTCCTGGGGGTATGATCTCGTAAGCCCTTCTCTGGCTAAGGCCTTCGCTGGCCCCATTGGTTTTGTGGCCTTTTTTTAAAAAAATTTATTTTATTTGTATATGGTGTAAAAAAAAAAAAATAAATATAATCTTCACAAAATGGTACAAAAAAGAGTACAGTAAACAATTTCACATCTAAAATGTTAACATTATTTCAATAAAACATTTGATCTGATTAAATCTACGATAGACAATGATTCAAATACTAAAATTCATAATAGAATACATATGCCTGTTTATAACAATTCATAAAACAAGAGAAATTTAGATTTTTCTAGCAATCACCTATATAAAGGATTAAGAAAGACCACACTCCGCTAATTGCTACAGAATTTTTTTTTTACCAAATATCATACATTTCCACACTTGATCTAAGTCCACATTAGATACATCGGGGACAAAGCGGGAAAAGTAAGATGGTCTCTTCATGGTCAAGGCCGGACACTCAAGCATCAAGTGTCTTACTGTTTTTTACTTCAGGATGGTGGATTTTCTTACACTCCTTATCTAAGATTTTATAAACAAAAAACTATCCCGAAAATCTTATATGGTAGTGAAATTCAATTCATGATGGGCAAGTTGGACGTGAACAAATTGGAGGCGAACACTCTCAGAGAAATTATTTCTTGCCTCCTGAAATGCGTTCCAATAGTAGCTATTCGCTATGAATGTGGCTTACAATCATGAGTATTGTAGAGTGGAAATGTCTACTGCTATTTCGTAATCTTATTGCCCATACCGAAAATAATCTGTATAATGAATTGGCCGATATGCTGTTACAAGGTGTACCCAAATTCAAAACCAGATCACTGGACATCTGCTCAGGTGCCACCTTTGCTCTGGGGATGAGCAAGTTCAGATCAAGCATCTTAAGATCACTCATCAGCATGGGGCGAACTGTAAAACTCTCTACCAGATTAAAAATCTACTCCAACACAAAAATATAATCAAATGCTGAAGACCTATCTCCCAGTGACCAGGTTATATATGGTTCCTCTGGTTTCAACATTTGATGTACTGAATTCAGGCCCCAAATTTTAAACAGCGTATTCCAGCACATTAGATCACATTAATTGTATAACAGGCTCAGAGACTGGAAATCTGTGTTCCCAGAATGCTCACCCATAACTTTCATAGGAGCTGCAAAAGATGCCCCTACACTGCGTTGCAAGGATCATATTCGTGTTTAGATCCCCCATCAAGAGGATTTGAAGGCCTGAATGTTCTAAGAAAACATTTCTCCATGATCTCTTCCATTTTTGTGATCACCTCTTATACGGTAGATCCTGGCGACCAATAGATATTCCAGAAGAGTATATTAGCAATACTCCACCTTTACCAGCGCCCCCAAAACATGGCGTGGAATTGTAAAGATTTCCATCAGACAAATACCCATACCAAGCTTTACTGCAAAGAGTAGGCCCCCTTTTGGCCAGCCTATCCGACCCTTAGAAGCCAAAAGGTGGTGACACTCCAATCCATCCAACTAAGCGTGGGACGTCATCCATGTTTCCTGTATGCAAAGAATACTTTTAGTTCTAAATATATAGCATAGTTCAAAGGAAGAAGACCGATAAGAATTCCCTCAAGCCATCACCAAAAATCAGTATATCGAATCCCCTCTTGTTAAACTATCCAATTCCGCTAGGATGTTTTGAAATACCAGCTTGGAGTGAAAAACTATTCTTACATGATCGAAACACTGGGGATGAATAAAGTCCACCCTCTTAATATTGGCCGAAGTAAAATTTGCCAGGGAAGGAATATCATTAAAAAGTAGCAAAGACCTGTTCCTATTCATTGCTGGTTGCAAACCACAGTTGAACAGAGGATACAGTAAGATGCTTGGGGAATTTAGAAAGCACGGTTTCCTCCATGGAATAGGTTTAAATTCTGTGTCCAGATAGATTTCGGGAAGCCTTATCGATTCCTCCCCCACAGATACTCTCGGTGGGGTCACTATGGGATTGGTAGATGGCAGCATATTAACTGGGTGGATTTTATCCAGTACTTCTAAAGGCAGAGGGATGGAATTCGGAATACTAGGGTCTGTTAGTATTCCCAACAGCTCCTGTTGTTCTTTAGGTGCTACTGGGTCAGCGTCATTAGTAGACAGGCTTGAGATTTTAGCCTCCAATGAGATTCTACCCTTCAATGCCTCTTCCACTGCTGTGCGGATCAGCAGAGCCACATTATTGTTGCTCAATGTAGTTTTATCTTGCAGCCCGGTCGGTAGATCACTGTCCGTTGATTTACCCACTAAGAAGTTGGCTTTCTTTGAGATACCACCCAACGAGTGTTGACTTAGGTTTGGTTCTGCGGGCACCAATGGGTTAGCATTTGATAGGGCTCAGTATGACGGGTACAGTCTCTTGATTAGATACATTTGGCTTCAAGAAAAGGCCATAGCTTTCTCCCTGGTCCATGAGCGGGGCACATTTGCCCCCTTCTAGTTGTTTACCATTTTTGTCCAAGTTCGTTTTAGAAGGAGACGTTTTGTTAGTCATTTCTTCTGATTGGGAGTTAGAAGGGAGGCTATACGCCCCCCCCCCCCTCAGAATTACTAATCGCGCCAGGTGGCTCTATTATTTCTACCTTTTGGATCGGAGAGTTGCGCCTTTTCCGCTCTTATGAAATGTATCCAATTGTTTTTTGGAATGTTATTCCTTTTGATTAAAAAAAAAAAAGATGAATTCCCAATCTTCCTGTTTTTTCTTATTTTTTTGGTTATTTCTTTTTTTTTTTATTCATAACCCCCTTTTTCCCTACCAAGTTTTTGTTTAGAGCAAATGGCTCTAGAACAATTGAATTTTGGGAAGGAATAATCAGTGGGGTAGGAGGGAGTACTTTTGGTTCTAATTTTCCATCCAGTTCCTTCGGTTAGGATATTCCCAAAGCCAGCATTCTAGTCACAATTTTTGTGGGGAGGAGATCTAATGCTTCTATACCAATTTTGGCCTGAGAGATCTGTCTCTCCATAAGTATTGTTAGTTCCATAAACCCAGTAGCGTGAACTCTTAATTCTTGTAATATTGAGGAGAGAAGCCCCCCCCATTTCTGATGTCTCTGCAGGTTGCTGGGAAGTTAGGTATATCTGGAAGATGTTGAGACAAATCCTGCAGATCTGCATCTGCTGAGAAGACTTCTGGTGGAGTATCCAAAAAGGATATAACGGAAAAAGGATAAAAGGATTCCTGTATAACGGAAATGTCCTTCTTGGGTAGAGTTCCAAACACACGGGAGATAGAAGCTTCCTCCTGCAAAGCCTGCGCTTTACCTCCCATAGAAAGCATCGAGGAGTGTGCCATTGCCTCAGCATCCAATAGAAGAGAATCGCTAGGCTCTGGAGAGGAGGGCGGCAATGGCATATTCATTCATTGCCATCCTTAATGTATTTTTTACCATGTAAGAATCAGTAGGGGGCAGACAATATATCATCATATAGTCTTGTCACTTGTGCTGTGGAGCTCCTAGTGGATGGGCCTGCAGAGCTAGCCTGAGAGTAAACCTATTCAACACTGCTTCGTCGTCTCGACATAGCGACAGCTGACTTTATTTTAAAACCGACACCCCATGTGGCCACCTCGAATGACCAAGCTGCCACTCTGCTACAGAGAAATCAAATGTAATGCGCAGTGACAACAGAATTAATACAATTTCAAATGCGTCCCGTATACTCTCCCCAGCATATGCGCGTCAAGAAGTATTGTGTGGAGGTACTCCACTCCATGCTTGCTAATGCCCTGTATAGGAAATGTATAGGGTTAGCTAGAGTACTGTTTCACTGTCAGGGCGCACACTGTAGTTTATCTTCTAAACTCAAACCACAAAACGGAAGTGAAGACCATAGATCGTCCTCTAAGCCTCACACCCTTCAACCCTGTCAGCGCAACACACAAGCTTCTGCCAGCACTTAAAGGGCCTACAATATGGGTGGAGATTTAAACACAGAGGATTGCCTATTTTGGCTCACAAGGAGCATTCGAATCAGAGGTGCAATCGTTCAGTGCCCAGTATGACAATATAGAATCAATGCATGCCACAAGGGTTATGGGCCCGTATCAATTATATCGTTTACTGCTCATCGTTAACTCTTCTAGAATAATAACAGGACCCAGTGGAAAGCATGGAGCCAAGACCTCCAATAGCTAAAAGTGGTTAAGAGTGTGTTTCGAGCCCGCTACAGTTGTAGAGCGTCGGGAAAGGGGGGCGGAGCCAGCAGGAAATGCTGCGCGCTACAACGAAAAGAGAAGAAACAGATTGAGCGTGCAGTTAAATAAAAGCGCTCTCATAAGGAGTTAAGGAGGTTAGAGTCCAGCAAAAAGTCAAGCTAAAAAGAGTAGAGCAGTTGAATTACTTGGGTATTCCTCTTTACAGTTTCGCCTCTTGCACCTTCCTCTTGCCGACTGTGAGCAATCCACAAGATGGAGATGGACACAGATCAGAGGAGAGGCAGGGGGGACAGCCAAACGGCTCCACTTGGCGTCCACTTGGATTTATAGCAGTCCCATCCTGCTGGGACCACCAGAGTCCTTGCTTCAGGGCGCCAATACCTCTCCCCATCAGCAGCGGTTGAGCTTCCTGCCTCAGTCCCCCCTACCCCTCTGGCTCAAGTTTCTGCCTTGGTTGAAGCTTCAGCTTTCCCCGCACTGGTTCCTTGTTCCATCCACCACAGCGTCTGTTGTGTACTCTGCGCCTCTCTTTGGTTACTCGTTCTCCGGTGACTGCTCTGCTTCTCACTGCTTGTATGTTTGCCTTTAAATTCCTCTCTGGGACGGGAGAAGAAGCTTGATTGGTGCTGCTTCCTGTAAGAAGTTGATGGAAACTATAGTGCCCCTGTATACGTTGACCTGCTCACTTACCATATGACCAATGAACACGTCAGAGTTATGGTGAAGGGAAGGTGGGGTGGTATTCTTTCGGTATTCTCATTCCCAAGGGGGAGAGTGGTCACTCCCAATGGCATCCTGCTTGCCCTGCCATGTAGGGAGGATGTTGCATAGTGTGCTCACCTACCTAGACCTAAAGGAGGTGGCACCTACTTGGGGAAGGGACTCATACTTTGGATTCGTCATAAAAGCCTGACTAGGGGAAAGGTGGGAGGATCGGATTAGCTCCCAGATGAGCACAAGTATTTAATGAAGCCATGGAAAGTGGCACATTCCTGTCTTCGCTATATGGAGTTACTACAGTTTTCTTTAAAATGGAAGGAGCCAGAATTGTGTAGCTCCTAATGACCAATTTCCCTGAAACAGTGATGCCATAATTCAATAACTTTTTGTTTCGTTACTGAAAAGGGCTGGACCAAAAATGAATATTCGTAAAGCTATTGAGCCTATGGGGCGAGTGGGGCAGTAAGGTGGATACCAGCATGTCCCGATTAGCCCAACTGGACATGATTAAGCATTGGGTTAACACAAATGATAGTCCACCAACCAAGACTGCTTCTTCCTCACAAGCCCCCAAGGAAACTTAAATAGCACCCTACTATAGTGTGTACACTGACATGCTGGAAATATACTCAATTGGCTGGCGATGGTTCCTTTTAATCTTCCATCTCCTTTACTTTTTTCTATTAATAACCATCTCCTTTACTTTTTTCTATTAATAATCCGATTGGACACGGAAAGTGGGCCCCTATTTGCTTCATGCAGGCTGGGACAAAAAGCGATGAGTGAGCGTTTATACACAATCTACTGTACTTGAGATGAGAACCTCCTCCAGACCTTGGATGAAAGCCACCCTTCTGTCCTAATTCCATTTGACCTCTATAGCGTAACACAGTTGACCATTCCATACTCCTGTTGCCCCCACATGCCTGGATTTGATAATGAGTATACAACTCTTCCCTGGCTTGAATCACTCCTCCATTACAGAACCTAAAACAAGTAAGTTGGCGGCTACTTATCAGATACTGTGATCGCTTAATGTTGGGTTTCTCTAACATCCGCCTAACTCTTCTGTGCTTCCATGGAACCTTCCTGGAAGTTTTGCCATTGCAATATCTCGGCCTACATCACAAAAATCCAGGAGTGGATGGTGAAGAACAGTGTCTATAAATGCCATTGTGCCTGCCACCCCAGCAGTACAGTGCCCTTCATGTGGCCTTCTACACTTGTCCTCCTACCCAGCCAGGCACCAAGGTGTCTCTTTCGATGGAGTGGTCTCCTCCCTTCCACAAGGCAAAGTGATGTAAAAGATAAACTTTCCTTTTCACCTACTGAGAACCATTGAGGGGAACGGAGAGCTATTTAGCTCCTGCTTGTGGTCTACAAGAGCCTGGTTAACTTGATACCAACAACTACCAGAAGCTACATTTGGCTCCACAGGCCAACTGATGACTTACAAACACATCTGTGTGAATTTAACTTTGTGCCTTTGGGACAGTTTATAAATGCACGTTAGTACACAACTATACAACATTTAAAGCATAAGGGGTCATAAATAATAGTCAGAGCGTTGTGTGTGCATCTTATGTGGAAGTTAGAAATGTGGAACGCTATGCACTAGCTCCTTGTTCCCCGTTGATAGCTCCTAGTCACTGGTTAATACTGGATACTCGAGAACTGCTTTTAGCGCCTGCTTTATATTAATTTCGATCCCTGATCTACACAAAAAAAGCAATTCTTAAGTGAGCCCTGGTCTGCTTCCACCTACACTACTGCAGGTGATGACTCTTCAAAAAGTAATCTGTTGGCTACAGCACTTCTAGAACCGAAGAGCTATACTGATACCAAGATGAGAGCACATCTCCTCTGGAATCCCAGCATTGGCTCCCTGCCACCAATTGACTTCTGCCCTGCAGGATTCTAAAGGTGAGAAGTGGCTATAGTGCCTACTCTGCCCTCACACTTTTTACAAACCAAATGTGATCCCAATCATAAAGGTAAAACGGCATAGTTTAGAGTTATACCTCATTCGTCTTTTGTGGTAATGTGGGCTGAGGGAAGCCTAGATTTCCAAGAAGGGTGTGAATGTGATCAGTAGCAATCCAAACGGCAAAGTAAAACAGTTAAAAATAAAGGGGATGTCCAATCCTTGTTCGTTTTTTTTTTAATATATATATATATTGCACCGTCTACAATAACTAAAGGGGAAAAAAACACTAGACAAAACCACCCACCGCTGTGGAAAGAACACAGAATATGCAATGATGGAGGGATACAGAACTCTGGTTAGTGAAACAAGGGTGAAAGGCATGGTGAACAAACCACAATGTTCTTTAAAAAGGATATGCTTGCGTGTGAAAAGGGATTAGTGACTTAACTCTAGGGCCCACAGATGGACCAAAGGGGAAGTTATCAGACAAGAATACCCTTTTCTCTTGTTGGTAGTTCGACAGCCTCGAGCAAGGCTTCTGTACTACTTGTGCGTTTTAGACGCCGGTAGGTTGTGGTGTTCCAGATTGGGAGCAGGTGTTGAGTTTGGGGATCATGAGGGCCACCAGGTGTCAGTTTAACTGCGCACAGTCACCAGCAACCTCGCCATGTGAGTGTTGGAGACAGGCGGTCCGATGCAGTATTCGAAGGTCACGGTTTGATGTTCCTCCCAGGTCTGGTTGTCTGTTGTTGAAGATCGACAATAAGGATGCTGGCGGTTTGAAAGGTACTTCGAAGGCGGCAGTTGCAACAATGTGGCTCAAAATTGAGCCAAGGCAATGACTCACTCGACTGGTGCGGTCCAGCGGCAAACTGGTTAGAGTGCACGAGACAGCAGGTCAACAGTGAACGGTAGAGTGCCAAAGCAGCTCCGGATAAGAATTCTGGCTGTTTTTGCCCTCTGGTTGCAGTGCGTCCCAATCCAGGGACTCGTTGGTCACAATAGTCCTTGCTCTCTGGCTCCTGATACAATGGAGGCACACACCTTCGGGGTACCACATAACAGTGAGGCCCTGGGTACCAGTGTGGCTGGCAGAGAGAGGTAGGTCTTTCTCAAGCATTAGGTCACCCCCAATGTTCCAGGGAGATGGTTGGGGGAGCAGAGCTTTCCCTTTCCTCTTCACCTCACTGGCAGAGGGCTTTGGCAAGTCGATTCTCCCAACTGGTTGAATTAATTATTCCTTAAGTGTTTGTTCAAAAGTGACTCAAAGGAGCGGGGGACCCTTGTTTTTAAAGGAAAACGGCCACAGGTGATTGGACTAAAACAAGCCTGCTTTTGAAGGTCCAATCCCTTTACTTCATACAAGCGGTCTTTGCCATCTGACATCACATTCAAAGTGCTTTGTGCTAAAGGAAGTGTAGGAGACTAGAATGAAAGAGCTGAAGAAGGAAACAAGATGGTGGAACCCCTGCCACCTAAATAGCCATCAAGGGTCTGGAGTGGTGGAACGTCATAACTGAGGATGTGCACAAAAAATCTTCAGAAAAATTCCTAAACTCTGCTGTTTACCTGGGACACTGCCTTGACTGAACGCTCAGTTGTCTAGACTGCAAAGTACTCTTACCTCCGCTGTAATCCTCCTGAGAACTTTAGGATCTGCACTATGTAACGTTTGTGTTGTAGCCGCTTCCTTGATATGCATGAATGCTACACTTGATTTAGCTGTGAACACTAACTTGCAAGCCCTTTATCACCTGGCCTAAATGCTGCCCCCTTTTTGCTCTTACCACTTTCAAACCATTCTTCTTATTGAGGCTTGCGATAAAACCCTAATATATTCAACAAAGTATTTAAAGCCTACACTTGTGTGAATATTCCTTTTTTTTATTGATTGTAATAACATGATAGTCGTGTCTTGACTCACCCTGCGTCGGTGATGTAAGGCCGACTGTTCCTTCGCTACTAATGGGTGAGCAAGGATCACTGAATAAGTCAAGTTTGCCTACCTTGGGATCAGTACATAGCCACTATCCTAGGGCTGGTAGGACAATCGCTACATTTATCACAACTTCAGTAGACTCCCAGCCTGTATTTAGACCGATTGCAGAAAGTCAATATTTTGGACCACTGATCTGCTCCATTTAATTGCCTAATTGTTCTTTGTGTGGCTTGAGGTTTTCCTAAATTATGAACCATTAGGTGCATATGGAATGGTAGCATTGACATCCCAGACTAGTTTGGGCTATTTGTGCACTTTGTATATGATATAGCAAGTAGTTTGTTGTTTACTGTCATATTTCTAAGGTGATCATCAGCAAGTAAACCAAATAAACATTGCAAGTTTTAAATCTATATACATTTCCTCTTCGATAGGTTCTAGATGCCATGGTACGATGTGGTTGGAGAGCACAATCCACATCTGCACAGCTAGCTGCAGCATCTCAGAAAAGCCAACCTGGTATTGGCTACAATTTTGGTAAGTGTGAATCTAACTTCAAAAGTATTCGATTGAAAGCAGTGTTCCTGGTCTTTGGATTTGATTGTGTTAAAGGGACCCTTCCTAATAGGTTGCAGTGCTGAATGTGTCCCACTGTGTAATTGGGCCTCTACATTCAGGCACAGATAAGGGTACAGTGAATGTCTCCAACCATTATATTTGGATTGGAAGCTCCACTAGCCTTTTCCCTTTTATCCCAATGTAAGTCCAAGAGTTTGTAACTAATGAACTGAAATGGCAACTCCTGTAATGTGTATGCCATCTGGATAATACCACCCATTGTGTAAAGAAGCACACAGAAATAGTCCTTGGTCAGGTATAAATTGAACTCTAATCCGCGTTGGTGACTGAAACAAAAAGTGTCTTAAGAAGAGCTGTTGGAAAGGTGGTCAGTTAGAATAATCCACTATTCTCATATTAAGGATTTTTGACCTTTGAGAATCTTGGAATAATTATGTTGCACTAGTGCAAAAAATGTTCTTGAAGGTTCTCCGTTATTCCAGCACCAATCCCCTAAATGAAGCTCTCAGTGGCCTCTCTGGATGCTTTGTTTTCCCTGCTGGGGTTTGAGCACAAAGAGCCCCCCCCCCCCATCTTGTGTCTGACCACTCGCTGTCCAGCTCAGAATCGGGCAGGACTTGTATTGGCCTACACATTCAGGTGACTACATCCTTAAGCCCCTCTCTAGCCTTATTTTGCTGAGCGTCTTACTTAAGGGTAGCTTAGTCAAGGGCAGGATCTGGGCCCTGTTGGAGGTCTTTCTTTCCTCCACCCAGAGAGCTCCATCTATGGAATATATTTACTTTTCTTTCTTTCTTTGAATTTTAAGGGCTGACTGTTTGATGCCCCCTGCCTTGTGTAAAGTGACGGTTTGCAATATTTTACTGATTTTACTAGTATATTAATATTGTTTGCATTTTAATGGCGACATCCCAGAACTACTTTTCTAGTGATTGTTTGTTTTTACAGAGATTTATCTTTAATTTAATATAAGGAAAATGCTGGGGGCTAATACAAAGTTGAGCTAACTAACAACAAGCTTTTAACTTAAAAGAAATCGGTCTAGATATCTGCAGTTAAACTACTATCCACTGGTTCAGATCTGCAGTAAAGCTCCAATTCCTTACTCAATAGAGAGCACCTGCCACTTACCCCCACCTTTCTCTCCTTCATCTACCCACTTTATGTGTATGTGCATACAAAGGGTTTGAAATTGAGGGGAGCTGGGAGCGTTCTAGCTCCTGCTTATTGCCGAAAAGAGCCCATTTTGCTTAAAACCAACAGTTACCAGGAGCTACTTTTGGCTCCCCAGGGTAACTAATTCCGAGCCAACACAACTATGAATTTAACTCTGTGCATTTTGGACAATATATAAATAAACATTATGGGTCATAAATAGATTTAATTATATGGTTACACCTAGTACACCATTAATATAATGCCAGGAGTGTGCATGCAATATCCAACTTTAGCCTGTGACCCAAGCCCAAGGTTGCATGGAAATGTTTTTGGTTTCAGATTTTGGGGTGGGAAGGCTGTGGTGGGTGGTATTCAATTGGCATAAATCACAACACAGCCTGCCACTTGGGCCCAAGGGACTCCCTCTCAACTTCACATAAATCCAAATCAGTTAGTTGCAAGCAATTCAATGATTTGACAAGAAGTAACTTTTCATATTTAATGTTCATAAACAGCCAACACGTGTTTTGACCCTTTCACGGTCTTCCTCAGGTCTATATGGTGAGTTTTAAAAATGAAAACTGTAAGAGCCACGTTGTACAGGAAGACTCATAATAGTAAGTAAAAGGTGTTCAATTGAAAATCAAACACAAATAGCATGTTTCAAAGAAGCATGAATACAATCTTCATTTTGTTCCCCACAGATATCACCACCAAATTATCAGAATTCAACGTAAAATACATCAATAATATGATACAAAGTTGAAGTTAAAGCCCAAATTATTGGTAACAAGAATGGATAGAGATCAAAACATGACTGGGGATGCCGTATATGCAGCACATTCGCTCATATCTGCTACACAGAAGTGAATGGGTGTAAACGATTGACCCTCCATCACAATTCACTGCAACACATTTGTTAATGTTCATAAGACTGGCATAATCGTGGTGCAGGACAGTCCTTAGATGCCTTCCTTCTGACTGCGATAACCTTGCCATCTTTCCTCTTCCTGCTTTTTTTCATGTCCAAAGCATCTTACTCCTCTCCTTCCTCTTCACAATCTCTCTTCAGTCCGTGTTCGCAGATGGGCAGACGTAGCCTAGGTTCCTCGATCAGTCACCCCGCCTTTACAGTCTTCGATATTCCTCCACAATCCAATCACTGCATGAGCTTACCCTCCCCACTTAGCTAATGCTATCTCATACTACTCTCTTCCCTGCACCTTGTGCTCTAGCAAACTCCCCAATTTCCCACTTCCCAGACTACCATGTGCTTAGTCTTCATTCCACTGATTCACCTTGCCTTGCAGCACTAATGTATAAACACTACTATACACTGGTTCAGATCTGCAGTAAAGCTCCACTTCCTTAATAGAGAGCACCTGCCACTTTCTCTCCCTCATCTACCCACTTTATGTATGATGCGTATGTGCATACAAAGGATTTTAAATTGAGGGGTGCTGGGAGCGATATAGCTCCTGTTTATTGTCGAAAAGAGCCTGTTTAGCTTAAAAGCAACAGTTCCCAGGAGATACTTTTGGCTCCCAAGGTTAACTAATTCTGAACCAACACAACTATGAATTTAACTGTGCATTTGGGACAATCTATAAATAAACATTAGGGCACATCTATATAACATTTAAAACACAAGTCTTCATAAAGAATAATCTTCTTGTCCCCTAGTGGTAGATCCTGGTGACAGATTACTGCTATGTACCCTGGGGCTGCTTGTAGCTCCTGCTTATTCAATCCTAATTAAGAGCTTTGCATACAGAATGGGCCCTTTCAACATCCACATGTGCCACAACGTGACACAGTAGCCAAACCTGGAAGTTCACCTCCAGTTCAGAGCCACTGGGCAATGCGCTATGGATATGCAAATTAGCGCAAAAGCCTGAATTATGCTCCCGAAAATGATGTTTCATATTTCAGCACTATTTCAAATATTGCTTTATCAACCCAAGATGGAAAGATCTGAAGGATGCAGGATGTAAACAATCTCCTTATTGCTCTGTGTCTCTGAAGTTGAGGTGAACCTCCAGGGATCGATATTAGGTGATACTGGGACCTGTGTGGCTTGTTAGCTGAAATGGCCTAGTCTACGCATACGTTTCAGAAGGGTTTTTTCATGCATTTCTGCCCACCATAACTTTGGGTTTGATGGATGGAAAATCCAATCAAATTATTGTAGTGTGTCCTGTCCACCAGTCAGTTGATCATTGCCTCTAACCTATTGTAGTGCAAAAGATTTCTGATTTTCCTGTTAACTAGTTCTTTTGTCCATTTTCTGGCCAAAACCCCCTGTACACTAGTATTTTGTATTTGTTCAATCTACACAACGCTACATAGACTTGGTTCTTAGGAACAGTATCGCCCTTTAGACCTGCTCAGCCAATAAGCATGCAGTCTGCATTCATGATGTATTGCTTGATGCAGAAATGTATTTCCTTGCAGTGACATATATACCTGGTCCTCTGAGAACTACTCAGCATTGGTGTATACAGGTGTGTAACAGGATTAACAAACCTGCTGGGGGTGATCTTCTATTCCTCTGTCCCTACAGTTGTCTCCTCCTTTTGAGTGCCTGGTTTGCAAATGTCTGGTTGATCCCTCCACTTTTCTTCCCATAATCCAAATATTGGCCCCTGGGTGATTCTATACACTTAGTGGGTTGGCTTTGTTGTGAACTTGAATACTACCTCTGACATGATACTGTTGTTGGACGACTTTAACATCTGGCTAGATTGTATTAGCAACAGGAAACCACATATTTACACTAAACCTTGTTCTTCACTGGCTGTTATGATTTGGCTGTCTTACCCTACCCATATTAGAGGCCACACCCTGACTGCTATGCTGTTATCTCCATTTATGGAAATCTCAAACTCTCTGGTCATCCCTTTCCTTTGGTTTAACCACTGACCTCCATTCTAGACTGGTTAGACCCAGGAAAGCACACTTGGCAAACCTTGGTGGCATTGCAGAAAGACTAAGAAGCAAGTGTATCAAAATTGATTTTTTCTGCTACCTTCTCCAATCCCCCAGTGGCCACTGGGTCACATTTGGTGAACCTTCATCAAAAACCTAAAATAACCTTGGACATACACTCCCCTGCCATCCAAAATAAAAATCTGCCACCCCTCCAAAGTCATCCTTTGATTCAGTCCTAAAGATGTACCTTTAAAAAAAAAATATGAATGGAGCACTAGAGCTTCTCCCCTTACTCCCACCTGCCAACACCCACCCCATGGTAGCCTCCCAAGCATTTGCTGACTATTTCTGCTCCTTCTTTGTGGAAAGATTAAAGTAATCTGTCAACTGCAACATTTACTAGATCCTCTGGTCCGTCTGTCCTAACCTGGAGGCTAATGCATTTCTCCACTTTCATTTCTATTTGTCAAACAGAGCTTGTATTCTTTTGGTTAAGAATATGAAAGCTTCTTCTGAGCAAGCTAAACCCTGTCCCGCCAAGGCTCAAGGACCATATTCTCAACCTTTCACTAGTCCTAACTGGCTTGGTGATCAGCACCCTGGAATCTGTCGTCTTACCCCAGCCTCCTTAGAAAACATATCTCCTCAAAGTCTATGCTTACCGCAGCATCCCTGCAAATAACCATCTATTGCCAACACTCCACTTATTGGGAAAATCTTTGAAACAGTGGTCACTAGTCCACTATTGGGTTAGGCTCATGGCCTTGTTTGCAATCACCAAGCTGTCTTCGGAACTCCCAGCAGAACTAGCATTGCTCATAATTTGAGATTAGATGCTGATGTCTCTGGAAGCAATCTGCCTCCTCCATTCTAATTCTTCTTTATAGCTCTACAGCATTTTACACTGATACCAACCTAACCTTCCTTTACCACCTGGAGACATATTTTGTTCTTACTGGCTCTGCTCTTCACTTGCTTGATCTCCTCCTTGACAGACTCTGAGATTCTGGTCAGGCCCCTTCCTCTCAAAGCTCACCATTCAAGTCTGCGAATTTACACAAGGTCATAATCTTGTTATTGTGGCTGTTCAATGCATCCTTAAAACCTAATTGCTCAAACACCTCCATCTTTAAAGTTAATGCAGACGGAAAGCAGATTGCTTCCAGTTCTTGGGGGATCCACATCATATCTAAGAATGCTTGCTCCATATTATGGGCTGGGTAAGCCACTTTACTTTACTACCCCTCCCCTAGGTACACATTGCCTTTAAGAAATCTGAATGTTTCCAAACCCTGTAAAAGGTAAGCATCCCTTTTGTGTGGAGTTGCTACAAAACTGCTTATAAAAATCTAATAAATATCATTTTGAAATGGTCTATTGGTCATCTGTCATTTTTGGAGTGGCACATAATTCCACTATACGAAAAAGCATGCCCTTGTCCTTGTTAAAATAAGGCTTTCCCTAGATAAGTGAATGAATCCACTGCCTATAAATCATCTTGCAAAGTTGTGTTCTCTATTTTGTACATGTTTTTGGAGAATTGGACACCTTTCTTCAGACTGTTCCCCATTTTCTGCTCTGTTGCTTTGCCAAGATCACTGTGCCATGCCTTCATACATGCGTTGGCACAAAATAACATACATGCTCTAGATCCGTCATTGAGGAACCCAGCACTGAAAATGTGTTTCTTAAATTCAGTTGTATCCCTAGTTGCTTCCTTCTCAAATTGGTTTCACATATCTGTGCTGTGTTTTCAAAGTGTGATTTCCTACAGGTTGAATTAATTATTTCACTGGCCAAAAGACTTTATTACTCCGTTAGGCAACTTGTAATGAATCCACTTATTTTTCTTTGAACGTTTTATGGTTCTTAAAACAAAAATAAATAAATAAATAAAAACCTGAATTACCATTTTAATCTGAGGTGGGTTTTTTAATAAAGAGCAAATAGGTTGCTTTGAGATTATAGAAGGCTTTGAGCAATCTAATGTAAAGAGTTCTCTCCCAACTTAATACTGAGATGAGAGCAAACTCGAAAGGCAGAAAGAAAACTAAGACCAACATTTTAGTATACAGTGCAATGGCTTTTATTGGAAGGGTCATTTGGTTAAGGTGCCCAATACAGACCCAGTTTATAAACTAGTTAACTTGTGTACAATCTAAATAACAAACACATATTGGAAATCGGAGAGCACCTTTGATAGCATTCATAACATTGCAGAATTTAGTCCTACAATTGACATACATTATCCAGATAATGAAACATTACCTTCTTTACCTTGAGCGAGTCCTAAATCTCAAGTATTACACTTTTTACTTGCTATGATATTTCCAGCTTCCAGATTTGTTTTTTTCTGGAAACTTCTAACCAGCTGTGCGTTTTGGTGTTTGCATGCATTCTCACATTCAAGATCCTTGTTAAAGTCTGGGATTCTGACGTTCATCATTTGTACCTATTCCGCAAGAGAACAAAATAAATGAACATCTATTGAAGAACAAGGTTTGAGGTGCCATTAAGTGGAGCTAGAGTGCAGTAAAACCTGAGCTGAATTGGTTTATGTGATCTACAGTTTTCATATTCATGCTCCTCTTTCAAAATCCACTTAATGACTTTCCCCACTGCCATTTACAGAGATATTGGAACTCTTGCCACCCGCTCTTTTACTCTTGATGCTAAGGTGGATCTCTGTGAAATTGAGGAAGAAGGTTGTTGATACCATGTGCAGTGCTTGCAAGAGGTGGATACATTGCATTTCTGGAATTCTAACGATTTGGAACTCTGTTGCCAGTGCTCAAGATAAGATTTTGAAGTGGGAGTATTGTACTCCCTATTTTCTAAAGTTGGGAGTAAAAATGTAAGTCCAATTCCGAATGGGAGTATTTTATAAGCAAGTAAAGATATGTTTTAATTGGGAAACAGGAATGTTTTTGTTCACATTATTTCTTTGCATCTAGCTAGGCATGCACATTAAAAGATATGTCATCTTTGATGTCCTGGGTGTTAGTTTTAGCAATGCACGGTGGTGGCGACAGTTATGGTTGGTTAGATTACCATAACTGGCGAATTTCAGGGGTTTTTGGTTTTACTTGTACTGTTCCCTTGTGCCCCCCCCCTTCTCGCACACAGGTGTTGCCTGTTTTGCTTGATTCTTCTACCCTGCTCCCCCTCAACCTCCTCCAGCCTACTTCTGCAGGAAACTGTCCTGATAGATTCTGTTTTCACCATTATCGTCTTGTGGCCAATGCTGGATTTGACTTTTATGGACTTCATTCATTCACGGTGCGTCACCCTTTCTGAATTCTCATGCGTCCCTCTTTCTGAACTCTCATGCTGGACTTCCTTTGCATCTTGTACTCATGGTGCCCCTGAATCATGCTGTTCTCATCTTCGTCCTGTATCCTGGCTTGCAACATTATGTGTTACTACTGACTTCTGCAATTGTATTCGCTCTCCACTCTTGCTTCTCCACTCTTTTTGACTGCTTACTCTCTGTTCTCTCCTCCTTTCCCTTCACCCTTTTCCTATCACCTCCCCTTACTTTCTTCTATGCACTTACTCTATCAGAATTGTCCCTGGACCTAATATGATAGCAACCTCGTCTGTTTCCTCCACCCTCCCATTACTATTTTTTCCCTCCCCACAACCCGTCCAGCACTATCTGAAATGTCCTCAGGCCTAGTATCATAGTCGCTTGTTTTGTTCCTCCCCTCCCTTTCTTCACCCCTCTCCCTCACCTTTTGTTTTTCTCTGGCTCTACCAGAAATGTCATCAGGCCTAGTACGGTAGTCGCCTGTCTGTTTCCATTTCCTTCCCACTCTCTCCCTCCCTCCCTTCCTTATCTATGTCTTAGCTCTTGCACTATCTGAAATGTCGTCAGACCGAGTACAATAGTTAATTTCACATCCTTACTGTTCATGGCCTGTAAGAATGTCATTGTATTTTCCCTTGTTCCCTCCCTTGCTTTTGAAGTGCTTTGAAACACATTGTGTATAAATAAACTATCATAACCATAACGTCCCTTTTAACAAATTTCTTTTTTTTACTGAATTTCATAGGTTTTTAATAGCGCAACTTAACCATAACCTCTCTTTATCGAAGTTTTTTGACTAAATATACATATACATAGTGTGAATTTGATAATGTTTACTAGGATTCCCTTACTTTATATACATGTAACCTAGAATATACTGAACTCCCTGCTAGTGATTTGATGTCCACGGACTGTGCGTATGTCCGTGGACGGACACTGTTACCATCAACACTACTCAAAAACTCGGGGGGTATCTTAGATTGTTCTATCATGCCATATAAACACTGAACAAGTTAAAAAAGCAGCACATGAACACATATGTAATAATAAATGGAACCTAAATATGTAACACATCAACTGTCCATTTAAATAGCATATGTACTAAAATGGAATATACCAAAACAAAAAAGATATGCCTCTAACATAATTACCTCAGAAATTGCACAGCAAGAAGCAACAGCAGACCTACTCAACAGTAACAACAAAACCTACCAGAAACTATTAGTTCATTTTTCTTATATATTTCTAAACTAGGTACACTAAAAGTAATATATTTTACCCAGAAATGTCCAGTACTTCAGAATGGCTTGAAGAAAATTTCCCACGTGATGAAATGAGTGAAGACAGTGATACTAATGGTAGACACTTCTCTATATAAGCCAATTAATAGTCATTACTTTGTGTACTTAAGACATTTCTTTTTTTAACAGACCATACAAACAGTGAAAATAATATAGCAAAAGAGACATTAGAAAATGTTCTGCAGCGCATGGAACAAAAAATGGATATGCTAATGGAAAATTTCAATCTTTTAAAACATTTTGTGGAGGACCACATAAAAGAAAAAATTAAATATCCTTGTCCCACATGTACCTGTTCCACCTCTCCACGTCCCAGTCAACTATCCCCAAACCCTCACCAAGAAAAACATTTTGATGAGACTTCCATCCCTTCATCCCCTCCCATCCATCCTCTCCAAACCCCTAATTCCCCTGTATTTGTGTATTTTAATTCAGTCCTCTGTCTTTTTTTTATTTTTAAAAAGGCAGTTAATGTGTCCACAGATTGTGCGGGTGTCCGGAATGTCTGCAATTAACCAAAACGGAGGTGTCCTAAGAACACTATGCCTGTTTGTCCACACTGTCCGTAGAACATCTACGCACATGTGCATCACACCCATAGGTCCTACGAACATCGCGCCTGTCCGTAACTGTCAGTCGCACGTGTGTCGCACTTTTAATTGGTTTGAGGACCCGAACACTGTCCGTAGAACACCTGCGTGCATGTGCACAACTGTCCCTGCACATTTGGTGTCTTGCGGACAGCTGACCCATTCGCGAACGTGTCCGCAATGTCATCATGTGACCGCACCCACGCTGAGCATGTGCTGATTTGCGGACACTGTCCGGGTCACCAAACATTTTAAAAGTACTTTTTTGGACAATCCAAAGTATTTTACAGTAAAAGGTAACCATTGCACATGTCCCGGACAATGTCCCTTGCAATCTACATACTTTCTGAGCCTTTTTTTGGTGTTTGAAGTGTCCGCGGACAGCGCGGGTGTTTGCGGAGCACGCACCAGCACCCCTATAAAAGGCCACACCCTAGAATTGCTCCTCATTGTGCTTCTGGCTACCTGACGGAGCATTGCTTCAGTCCTGCATTGACTGCCTGCATTGCTGGTGACGTCTGCCTACTGTCTTCCAGATGTTGACCATGGCTGCTTCCGCTGCATTAGCACCCCCACCCCCTCAATCACTTCCCCAAGGGCCTGTAGAGGGGAACAGGCATGAGGATGTAGAGAAGACGGATGAAGAGGATGAGGTAGTGGAAGTCACTACTACCAGCACTCACCGTGAGTCTTGGGTGTGGCGGTTGTTTACCACTCTGGAGTGCCAAAAGCATGTGCAAATAAGGTCATCTGCAATCGGTGCAAGATTGCCGTGGGAGGCCTGGTTTGTACAGCTTTTGTACGACATCAATGAAGCGACACCTAAGGTCGTTCCACAGAGGGGCTATTCGCAAGGTTGTACCTTGTGATAAACATAATAGGCTGAGTTCCTCTACACCATCCTCCGTTTCTGCTCCTGTCTCCACAAGAGACACTCCTGTGGGACGGGACAGCGCATCCCTCCAGCTGCCTCACAAGCCATTCATGATGCGGTTGACCCTTACCTTTCAAGGGTCACAATATTGTGTATGTACTGCGACGCAGTACTCTGCAGGGGGGGAGAATCTTTGGAGTGCTTTTGAGACTGCGGTCAAGGAGCACGAGAAGGTCTGCCCACTACCTGAATAAGGCCCACCCTACATCTTCCTCTCTCCACCTGCCTTTTCTTATCCCCGTGGTTGGTGTCCCTTCCTTACCCTCCTTACCCTCCTTTCCCCTACTTTCCTTGTGTGTCGTGTTTAAAAAACCGAAAAAAATATAAACAAAAACCAAAAAAGCCGCCTTTCACACTTTAAAAATAGAAGTGACAAATAGTGCAGGGCCCTGTGCATTTTTTAGGAGTCTGCAGACATTTATTTTTTGGGAGTGCTGCCCTATCGCAACCATTGCACTTTTCTATGGTAGGAAGTGGTGGCTCTGAAAAGAGCCTTTTGGTGGTGTTATTTTGTATTTCAAAAACGTCAAATGATTAACACCCACTGCAAAATGTATTAATGTAATTACAAAAAAGGTTGCAGTGCACTTTGTATATTTTGCAGAAAAATCCAATTGCCAGCATAAGTAAGATGTACTCCATCTCTGCAAAAAATGTATGTGCTACGAAACATATTTTCATTGTGAAAAGAGGGCATACCAACATCTCTTAAAAAGGCACAAACCGCCTTATTGACATTGCGCCTCCCTTTCTCAATTTGTGGACCAAATGAAGAACGCAGCCACATTTGTCTTTGCGCAATACGAGAAAAAATTACTTGGGAATTTGGAAACCTGTCCATGACCTTCCCAAGTCCTTCTTTCATTGTAAATTGCAAAGAAATTCCAGACACATGTTCTAAACTGTTCTTCCACAATTAATTATAATTATGTCTGGATGATGCTGTGTCTCCAAAGTAGCACAGAGAGGTAACAAATCCAGCCACTTCATTCCACGCACTCCATACCAGTGCACTTCCACATGAGGGAATCTAAGATGTGCAGCTACGCCACAGCGTTCTGCATGCACCTCCAGCCAATGTATCCATGAGTCTCCCAAAATCCAGATAATCTGTTTTCTGAAATACACAGCCGTAGCTATTTGTTCTTATCTCAGGAAAAAGACTTTCTGACAAACTCTCTCCTTTCACAACACACTCAGTACACTTTATTGACCAATCGTTTGCTCTACTTTCTCATTTGCATGCCTCTCCAGCCCAGAATCCCCATATGTAATACGCAGTGTCAGCGGACAACCGTCATGTCCGCAGACATATCGAAAAATCTGAGCGTGATGAATTTAAATAATGTTCGACATTTCCCCTTTGAGGTTGGCTCTAAAAAGAGCTGTTTTTGGGGGGGGGGGGATTTTTGCAGATGCTTGACAGACACCTTTTGTTTTGTATTTTGGTGGGGGTGGTTCTTACTTTACTCCTAAAATCTGCACATAAGCTTCACCAAAGCAACCCTTACGTTCCAAAACAGCATGGCATTTCCCATAAAAGGTAAAGAAATGCCATCTTCTTTAAAATAAACAGCATTACTGAAATCCATATTCTAACTATTACAGAAGAACATACCAGCTCTAAGCATGAAAGCAAACATGCCTCGGTTGATTGCACACCTAGCAATGTTTTGCTGAGGACAAAAAACAGAACTGTTGTCACATATTGCCCTAGGTACTAAACCAGAAAAAATAACTTTGGCATTTGACGTTCATTACTGCTTGAACTAAGTGTGCCAGATCAGCCACTAAAGTAGGGGCGCTGCATAGCTCAAATGCAAAACTACCACATGGGGACTGTTCATCCTACCCATATCTTCACAAACTTGTGCAATTCCCTGCACATTGCAATCAGGCACAGTGCTCCACACCACCTCTACTCCTTTAACATCAAAATTGTTTGCCACATTCCTGCATTACGCATACTCCTGTAAACCATGCACAAACATATCTCCAACCTCCAACACCCTGACTTTCTCCACCTCTGCCATCTTCAATACACACAGCCTCTTTCAACACAAACCTACAACCTCAACACCTGATTGGCTAATCCCTACAGTCCCCTTTCCTTGCTGGATTTGCTGGAAAACCCTGGATATGGCACGCGCTGTCCGAGGACAGCCACGATGTCCGCTGAGCACGTAACTCTTAGAAAGCCCTTCTATCCTTTCGCCATTCCCTCATTGGATACAGCTAATCAGTCACACAACCATCCACCAATCACATCCAACACCTCGACATCTAACTTCATCATCATAGTTCAGCACTTCAAATGTACTGTTGATCACTCTGAGTACAAGTCTCATATCATTGGAAAATACCTAGTACAAAAACTACTGCACAAGTTTCCCAAGATTTCTACTTGCAGCTGCATGGATATCCACATGCATGAATACAAACTACAGTTAAGCATATTTTCTGCACAATACATGTACAACTCTTATAAATGCATATAAACAGAGTAACTGCCACTTAACCTGTATAACCTATAAAATGAACTTACTGTCATTTTTTCCCATCTGCTATAATCAACCCAAACCTGCTATCTAAATTCTTTTTTTTACACACAAAGCTATCTAAAAAATTGTAATTTAATATTAAAAGATGGGAGAAATAACAGTATAATTGTAGAACAACACTTAGTGTATTATAAAATTACACACAGCCAGGATAAGTTCATGCATCTTTATACACTTGGACAGATACACTATCATTGAAAAGCTCCCAGCTGAAATAACACCACTGCTACTACATCACATCCTTCTGCTTTATTACTACACCTTCACAAATGCATACATTCCATGTTTTCCTATACATTTACCCTATGAAAATAGCAAAATAAGTATGATTGTTTCTTCTATCTCCTAACATCCAATAACACAGCCTTAAGAAACCAAGTGAGTTTCATACGCTCAGTATTATGCTCATTTGCAAAGCATGTTGAAGTAACAGATTGTAAGTAAAGTATAAAGGCTGCACATAGTCAAAGGAAACTGCATACATACACTATGTTCAGTTATCAAACAACAATACTACTACAAAAACATAAAAATCAATGTCTAAATTAACAGTGCTATAAACACACCAAATTTCTAACTTCTTTCTTTTACAATTGCAGTGAAGACCACTCTCCTGAAAAGCAGCAGAATCTGAAGTACAAACAACAACTCAGAAGAAACCTGTTAATTCCAAACAAAAAAAGTACAATACTACTATAATGTTCTAACTGTTACTCAAACACACTGTGGGGTTGATAACTGGAATTTGTGCACCGAAAAATGGGGATTTGTGCACCATTCTGCCCACAAATCCCCATTTGTTTAACAGGGATTTGCGGGCAAAATGGCACACACATCCCTGTTTTTCGGTGCACAAATTCCATGAATCAGCCCTTAGAATGTTAGTATTGCAGAACAAAGAAACTGTTTTAATTCTATACCATTAGATTTAGTATTAGTGCTTCTCCTCACCACTAGCTTACTTTGTATTGTCATCTTAACCCCAGTATAGTAACACACAAATACAATAGCCTTCCCAACTAGTTGTAGCTGCCCGTTGCACAATAACACACATCCACATACATCCTTACCATCATACTCAGACACTCATGCACCCATACATTGCAGAACAGTCCAACCCATACCTTCTTTTTTACAACAGACCCCAAAGAATGCCTACCAAAAAGCAAGTCCGTAGAAAGCAACGCAGAAGTAGAGCAAATCAAAATAAGTGTCCAAAATAAGCATCCATCTCTAGCAGAATTTTTACAAAAAGTTCTAACAAAATATCTAATAGTCATTAAGCGAAACAAAACAAGCTTCCAGTACAAAAACTTTGCCTCCTCTTTCAAAATGTAAAACGAAACAGAAAGTGATTAACAAGAATTCAGCTACCACTACTGCTAACAGTGCTCCTATAAGTCTTGATGTAGTGGCAAGTAACCATACCAAAAAAAGTATTTTACAAAAAATGTTCTGCTACAGAGTCCTTCAGAATCTTAAAAACAGTAGAGAAATCACACACAACCCTTAAAACCTACCGTAGAAAATTAATCTTAGAAGCTCTCATAGACAGTGCAATCCTTCTCAAAAGGAAGTTATTTATTTTAGTGTTAAACAGAACAAAACCACTAACAAAATTTAACTACTAAACTACAAGAAAGACTTCTCAATAAACGGAATGTCAACAAATATAACTTCTTAAATATCTGTGGAGGTGAATGGAGGTACACCACGAGCACAGAACCATATTTCAATGAAGCATACAAACAAAAACAAACACAATTGCCATACATAACAGTGGACGAGGGAAACCTAATACCATAATGGAACAAGAAATTCTGCTTACAAAAATATCCCCAGAAAACTCAGTATCACCTCTCCATCCGACTGAACCAAAACGTACAAATGGCCGTGCACGTCAATGTGTAACATTGACAAAAAATCTTTCAAATCTTTACGCCAGTTTCTCAATCAGTATGTGAAAGGCAAAGACACATTCAAAATTAAACTACTACAAAATATGGACACCTGTCCAGTGCGCAAATACACAGGACTACAAGGACATGCATTAGTCTGCATTTCAGGACCTATTTGCAAAAGCACCTTCCATCATATCAAAATTATATCAACACATCATTCAACTATAAGAAATCTAGTCCATAAACTGTACTATGCTAAAGGTCCAGCTGTAGCATTAGGCAATTTAAATAACAATCTTCTACATGGTACAGCCAAAGACCTACTCTAAGAAATGGAGCATATCCAGAGAAAATATTTTGGAAGTGAAAGCCACTTACAAAATGTAATAGCTTTACAACAAACTAGGAACAATTGCGCACATGGCAACTTTCTACTACACACATATAAAAAAGAAATGCATTTTAAAAGTACATCTGCTGAAGTACCAAACCATGTGTGTGTGGTGCCGCGGAACTTTTCATAAAAGTAGCACAAAACCCACTGTAGACATAACGTACAAAATAGACAATGAAGATTCCAAATGGTTTGAATTAGCTCTCTACCTTATAGCAGAAAACAAATATGAAATAAATGACCCCTTAATACTTTGCAGTTACTGCACTGCACAACTTGCCAACAAAGTCCTTCACGTGCTATCACAAATAACTTGGAATTATTCCCACTACCAAATCCCCTGCAACAACTCAATTTATATGAGAGCATCATAATTCAAACAGTGCACCCATTTTAAGCAATAATACGCCTTCAACCAAAAACAGCAAAATTACCTCCCTCTGAATTAGTGAAAGGCATTTGTTGCAAAGTAGTTTATTTACCTTTTAGATCTGAAAGAAAATGTCCACACTCTGATCCATTGGACATTGTACTCCCAATCTTTAATTGTCTTAGTAAATGGTGTACCTACAAAAGACTAAATAATTTGGCAACAACTCGTAGACTTACCAAGCCTTGCAATATCTAAAAGACAATAATGAATACTACTAATAAATTAATATTGAAGAAAACTTATGGGAAACAACTGAAATAATTCAAGAGTCACCAGAAACTGGTCAATTTGAACTTCTAGATACTGCTACAGTATCCAATATGTTAGACCATTATACAATTCATCCATTACACTCTAAAGACACCATAGATGATGCACTAGAAACGTGCCAAATGATGACAAACCAAAGGCTCACCAATCAGCATACATGAAAAAAGTATAGAAGCACGTGCCTTTCCTCTACTCTTTCCTACTGGGAAAGGAGGACGGTACGATGATAGACCCACTCAGATAACAGCATCAGAATACCGCTCGTTACAAATTTATTCTGAAGATCCCAGATTTAGACAAAATGTGGAATACAGAGTTGCACACACATTGGAATCAGGTACCCATTTTCAAAATATTTCAGCTACGCAATTACTACAAAAATTGCAAGAAAAAGATGAGGTTCTACAATCGAGCATTATAAATCTGTTAGCAAACATGCGTGGTACAAAAGAATAATGATTCTGATGTCACAGAGATGTACGTTGTATGATAAGAAACCTTGGCCCACCCACTTGGTTTGTTACATTAAGTTTTACAGTTTATCTAAAAATGTCACTTGTGAAATTCCTTCACAAACAACAAATGGTGATCTTCATTCACATTTTACAATTTCAAAGACACAAATGTGGGAAATAATGTTGTTGCAAATACAAAAACAAAGGGAAATACTACACCAAATGCTGCTTTGGTTTCCTTAGACCAGTTACAGCAACAGGTCAAGTAAACAACTTAATGTCTTCAGTTAGACATTAAAGGTTAATCACTTAAGAACACATATTACATAAAAAGAACAGAAGAAGCAAGATATATCAATGATTACAATGCAATCATTGCCCTCTTATGGAATGCAAACATAGATGTGCAGTACATTGCAGACAATTACACTGCAGTTGCACGTTATGTTACAGCCTACTTAACCAAAGCAGAAAAAAACAGAGCTTCAAGACCTCGGGGATGACCTATGATCAGACAAAACACTGTCTCAGAAATGGTACAGTTTAGGCATAAAAATGCTCTCTCATAGAGAATGTCTGCTATGAAGCTGCAGACCGTTTAACCGGTACTGCTTTGTATGGAAAATCTGAAAATATAGTATGGCTAAGTCTTGGTCCTGCTAAATCTAGAAAGAGATCTCAAATCATGCGAGGTCATAGAAACAATAGCCAAGACATTTTGAAAAACAATTTACTAGACGCATACTAAACCATGTGTCTATACCACCTAGCTCAAAACTTCACATACAAAAATGATATAAAACCAGATGAAAACAAAGGTAGATACAGAGTGACAAATTGTGAAGGCAGCTTGGTGAAACTTAACCAAATGAAGCTTAATTAATCATATCAAATTGTCATTAAAAACTCCTCAACATAAAGAACTATATTACATGTCCCGGCTGCAACTTTTTAAACCATGGAGAAAAGGAGAACAGTTACTAGATATCTATGACTCCTGTGAAGATGCTTTTAAAGCAAATGAAAGCACTATAACAGATGTAAACTTTACACAGTACAAAACAATGTTGCACAATGAACAGCAACACAAAGAACTACTCCAGGCCCAACTAGATAAGAACTCTCCCGACAGTAGTCAACCTTCTGTAACAGAAAGCCAAGAACCAATGGGACAGCCACTAATGGCAAATGAGGCAGAATTAGCTATGACAGAAGTAGAAAACACCATGTCTCACTATGAAGAAGATACAGAAGACTTCACTGTACTGAAATCAAAACTGAACAATGAAGTAACAAAAGAAATTGAACATGGTGTACAACATGAAAATAAAAAGTGTACCTGCCAAAACTACAAACCTATACTGCTATACATCAGTGGTCAAGCTGGTTCACGCAAAACATTCCTAATCATAATCCTCAGCAAGTTCCTTCAACAATTGACAAACAACAAACTGTCAGCTGTTGTAACTGCCCCCACAGGTTTAGTTGCCTACATCATAGGCGGTGACACTTAACACCGATTACTACACCTTACAGTAGAACACCAAAACAAATTAGATAATTACAAACTTTCTACAGAAGCTGCAATGGAACTAGTTTTGAAACAAATGAAAATGCTACTAATAGATGAAGTGAGCATGGTCTCCAACCTAATGTTGGCTTTGATTCACCTCAGATTACAAGAAGTACTCAAAACAGAATATGAAGAGCTCATTGGAGGAAAACACATTATTGTTTTCGGAGATCTTCTTCAATTGACACCAGTGACAGGTGAACCTATTTTTAAAACCTTAGGGCACAAACTCTGGCGTAAAGTTGTTGGCAGCATAGGAAATGTCAACCTTTGTCAACATTTCCAATACAGAGAATTAACAGAAAACATGCGCCAGTCTGCAGACCTCACATACGCCAACATTTTAAAAAGTATTAGTTGGTGTACTATCTAAAGAAGCACAATCAATATTGAAAACCTGGCACATCCATGCACTCTATGGCCATAACTCGTGCTACTGATGTCATGGAAAAATGAGCACACAAAAATGTCAATTGTATGTCCTTGATGCCAACTCTTGCAAGCTGTCAAAATTTAATGAAACAATGTTGAAAAAAGAAATGCAACCAATAATTGAAACTTGCTCCACAGACAAACTGGGCTTACATAGTATGACACTACCCATGTGTCAATAAGCCATAACAAGACTAAATACCTTAAACTCTATCTCCAACACAGCTGGTTTGGAGAAAATATTAAAATGCTCTTTAAACTGTAGAGTAATGCTTAAACGTAACTTTGACGTGGAGCAAGGAATAGTTAATGGAGCACTTGGTACAGTTGTTGGCTTTCATACACACCCACGTGACAACAACTTTCAGTTTGTCAATATTCTCTTTGACAAACTAACGGAAGTTAAAAGGATAGGACGCTCAACAGCCCAATTCCTTCTTTTCAAAGACATGTATGTACGCAGAGAACAATTTTCTCTAACTCTAGCATACGCAGTCACCATTCACAAATCACAAGATCTTACTCCAGATAAAGCATTGATAGATATTGGGAACTCAGTCTTTAAAGAAGGCATGAGCTATGTAGCACTACCACGCTTACGTACACTTGACGGTCTATTTCTAATCAACATTAATGCAAGTAGAGTAAATGCTGATATTCCTTGCATTCTAGAATACTACGTTCACTGTACACCCCCATCTAAAAACCTATCCTGTTCCACAAAAAGCAAAACATTGTAAAAGAAAACTACATCAAACGGAAACGAAACAGGATCTCACTGCAAATCCTCCAAAGAGTGTAAAAGAAGCTAATACTTCATCAATTACTACAACCAAAAAGAATCTACTACTCAAAGTAACTCGGGTACTTCTTTCAAACACTTGGAAAAATGACTTGGACACTACAGAGCTATCAGTTCCATTCAAATGTTCATATCTAACTGGTGTAAATTGCTATGCAAATGTAGCAATAAATATTCTATTCCAATTGCCACCAATTGACAACATTTACTTACACAATTGTTTCAATTGTTAGTCCTTCATAGAAATACAACCAACAATCCTGACAACACCTACAGTGTTCATGGAATAAGACAAGAATTGGACTACTTTGCTGGAAAGGTCAAATTCACTATAAACTCACAAGAAGATCCACAAGAATTACTAATGTACTTACTACAAGTACTAGAAAATAAAAACACCTATAAATGAAATCTTTCAGATTTCATACATGTGGAAACATACATGCACTCTCTGCAACCATGTGGCACAGGAACAAAACCCCCAATGACCGCTTGGTGTATGTATCAATACCTAACTGTGAATCCATTCCATTTTAGCAATTTGTACAAAATGCAAACCATGGCAGATTATGTTCTACCTGCAATTCAGATAATCGCTCCACCTTACAAATACAAACACATAGCAAATACGTAATACTGATGCTTTTATGTTACAATGCAGATGGTACCAAAAACAACTGTAAACTGACTGGATTCACACATGGTCAAGTGTCACTTGGTAAGAAAACCTTCACAACAATGGGTATATTCGAAGGGATTGTGTCCTCCGACGTATTCCTCATCTTAGATATATCCTTCCAGCTCTGCTGGCCTCGGAAATTTTTTTCTCTAGAGGGCGCTGCGCGTCGATGTCCCTCAAGTCGATGTCCCTCGACAGCCGACGTATCGACGCTCGACGTCATCCTGCCTATAAAGGCCGCGCGCAGCGTCCGTTGCTCAGTTCCGTTTTTCCGCGCTTACTCTGTGCCTCGGAATACCGTTGCTCAGTTCTTAGTCAGATTAATACTATTTACCTCGAGTTATTCGATCCATACTCGATGGCTTCCTCGTCGGAACCGACAACTCCTCGATCCGGCTTCAAAAAATGTCGAGATTGTGGGAAAAAGATGTCGCTGACCGATCCTCACAGAAATTGTCTGTGGTGCTTGGGAGCTGAACACCATTGTTCGGAATGCGAGGACTGTATGTCCATGACAGCTAAGGCCATGAAGGAGCGTAGGGGGAAGCTGGAGAAAGGTAAGACTTTTAAAGCTTCTTCGTCGACGAAGTCGAGACATTCGTCTCCTCGTCACCATTCGCGCTCCAGGTCTCGGAGTGGGTCTCATCACTCCTCGAGATCGAAGCACTCGAAGAGGAGGCGTCGAAGATCCCCCTCTCCGTCTTCCTCTTCCTCTGTTTCGCCAAAAAGAATCCCTTGCCCCACGAAACATAGTTCCCGGGCTGAATGGGAGGAATTCCGAAAGAATATGATGAGCGTCTTCGAGAAAGCGGCCTCGACCCCCTCGAAGACTGCTGAGAGCGATGCTCTGGTCGAAAGACCCGAAGGTCAAAAACGCCGCGAGTCGCAGTACCCGGCGAAAGAAACCTCTCGAGCGCGTTTCGAACCCTCGAGCAGGAGTATGACCTCCAAACCTTCCTCGAAGGTTCCGTCGACGAAGGTCCCGTCGAGGTCGATGTCTTCGGCGCCGTTGTCGAGGGGACCTTCGACACACGGGTCTGTCGACTCGACGCCGGCCTCGACGCCGGCGTCGACGTCAAGAAAAGTCACGGTGACCACACATCTATTGACTATCCCCAGGCCCTCGATGGCGTCGATATTGTCGAGTAGAATTCCAATTCTGTCGAGGTCCTTGAGGCCTCCACCTCTGTTTTCGACGCCACGCTGGAAGCCTTCGACGTCGGCGTCGACGACATCGACGTTTTCGAGGCCAATAATGACAAGTTCGGCACCCTCTGCCTTGGAAATGGGATTTACTCCCTTTATGAGTTCAGAACAATTGAGAACTATATCCTCAATTTTAGAAGAGGGTGATTTGTCTGAACAAGACACATTTGAGTTACAGGGACCTGTAACCCCAGTTAGAGAGGAATTTTCCTCTGAAGAGCGCAGATTAAAGGATCTTCATGATTCTTTACATGAGGCAAGTGGGTTAGACACTTCTCCTGAGGTGGTTTTGCTAAGCCAGACCCGGGGGAGCATGCTGAAACCCCCTACAGAGCCTTAATGGCCAGGATTACAGAGTTCACGGGGTGGTTTGCACCTTCACAATCTTTCCAGCAAGATGACCTCACGGATATTCTTGACAAAGGCCCACAAGAGGATCCTGTGGTGCCCTTTCATAAAGCTCTTCAGAGAAAGATCATGACAAACTGGGAAACCCCAGATGTAATACCAGCAGTAAATAAACTGTCTGCAAAGTACAGGGTATCTTCCACAGACCCAGAGTTTTTGTCTAAACATCCATCCCCAGAAAGTCTGGTGGTACAAGCAGCATCCTCTACCGATGTCAAGACGGCTTATCCTACAGTCCCACAGGACAGGGACGATAAAAAATATGATGCTATGGCAAAGAAAGTCTTTTCAGCATGTAGCATGGCGTTAAAGTCTGTTAATGCTACTTGCACCCTGGCTGGGTTCAGCCATACACTTTGGGAGTGTGCTTCTACAGCGGCTGACTGCATCCCGGAGGGAGAAGAAAGGGATGAGTTCCTGAATATTATACAGGACGGTAAAGACGCTATGTGCGAATTCCTCCAGACGGGCATTGATTCGGCTGACCGTATCAGCAGAGCAATGGCGGCAAGTACATCAACCAGGAGATTCGCTTGGTTGAGAAAGTCGGGTTTTGCCCCAGATGTGCAAGCCAGGCTCTTGAACATGCCATTCGATGGCTCTTCTTTGTTCGGGAAAAAGGCGGATGACAGTTTAGAGAAACTGCAAACTTCAAAAGCTGCAGCAAAATCCCTAGGAGCTGCAATCCGTTAGACTCCTTTTCGTCCCACAGGAACCTCTGCGAGGGGCAAGTCCTTTCGCTTCTACTCCGCATTCGGAAGAGGTAGAGGACGACCGGCTCAAAGGGGTCAAAGAAGAACTACCCGAGGTGGACGGGGTAGATATTCTAAAGCCGCAGCAACAGCAGGTGCCTCTTTACCATCGGCATCTGCATCAGCCGCCCCAAAACCACTCTGAGGACTCCCCTCACAGGACACCTGTAGGAGGCAGGTTGACTCAACATCTGACGGTATGGCAGGCTATCACGTCAGATGCTTGGGCATTGGAAACAGTCGCCCAAGGTTACTGCCTGCCTTTCCTACGTATACCTCCGAGTCATCCACCGGGGATCAGCTCTCAGAAAGCTCCAGATCCGCTCCTCTTGCAGGAAATTTTGGACCTGCTAGAGAAAGGTGCTATAGAACCGGTACCTGTAGCGGAGAGGGACAAGGGCTGGTACTCCCCTTACTTTCTCATTCCGAAGAAAGACGGAGGACTGAGACCCATCTTGGACTTGCGAGAATTGAACAAATTCCTCAGAAAAGACAAATTCAAGATGGTCACTCTTTCTCAGATCCTCCAGGCCCTTCAGTTTCAGGACTGGTTGGTATCTCTGGACCTTCAGGACGCTTATTTCCATGTGCCTATCCATCTCAAACACAGGAAATACCTGAGGTTCGCAATTGGCAACTCTCACTATCAATTTCGAGTACTGCCATTTGGGCTGACCTCCGCCCCGAGGGTCTTCACCAAGTTAATGTCGGTAGTGGCTGCAAGTCTAAGGAGGGAAGGGACTCACGTCTACCCCTACCTGGACGATTGGCTGATCAGGGCTGTTTCTCCGGAGCAAGCTCAGATCCAGCTAAATCCCGTGTGCCATTTCCTTCACAGACTGGGCTTCTCCCTCAATTTAAAGAAGTCACAAATGATACCATCACAGAGACTCCAGTTCATAGGAGCGATCCTGGATACTTCCCTGGGAAAAGCCTCGCCACCAGAGGTGAGGGCTCAAGATATTCTACAGATGGTTACCAAGTTCCAGCATGCCCAACGTCTCCCAGCCTTTGACTTTTTGAGGTTGCTAGGCCTCATGGCATCCTGCATTTTCCTTGTGCCAGAGGCTCGCCTGAGAATGAGATCCCTCCAGTGGGCACTGAGGACTCAGTGGTCACAATTCTCAGGGAGAATGACAGATCTTCTTCAGGTTCCCGGCAGGGTGGCTCGAGACCTTCAGTGGTGGGCCTGTCAGGAGAACATTCTGAAAGGAGAAAAGTTTTGGCAACCCTGGCCGGAGATAACAGTAGTCACGGATGCCTCACTCACGGGGTGGGGAGCCCACGCCAACGACTTGACCATCAGCGGTCGTTGGTCTCCATCGAAGTCCAGACTACACATCAACCTGTTAGAGCTGAGAGCCATCAGACTTGCGTTGAAGGCTTTCCTGCCAGCTGTACAAGGGAAGAACGTCCTGATAATGACGGACAACACGGTGGCCATGCATTACCTCAACAAAAGAGGAGGCGTAGGATCACTATCCCTGTGCAGAGAGGCGATGCAGCTCTGGTTTTGGGCAATCCAAGAAGGAATCTCTCTATCGGCAGTTCACCTAGCCGGAGAGAAGAACTTGACAGCGGATGCTCTGAGCAGGCAGAACAGTCTCCCACGAGTGGGAGCTAGCTCAGGAAGTCCTTCAAGAGATCTTCGCCCTTTGGGGAACCCCCCAGGTAGATCTGTTCGCCACCAGCCTAAACAGGAAATGCGACCTGTTCTGCTCAAGGGAATTTCCTCCGAGAGGAGCTCTGGGAGACGCGTTCATAGTGGACTGGGAGTTTCCGCTTCTGTACGCGTTCCCACCGGTCCCTGTCATTCCTCAAATGATCAGGAGGTTGAGAAGATTCCGGCGAACCATGATCCTAATTGCCCCGGATTGGGCCAGGAGACCGTGGTACCTGGACCTTCTAGACTTGTCCATCTGCCCTCCAATTCGACTTCCTCTCAGAGAGAACCTACTCTCACAGAAGGGAGGTCAGGTTCTCCATCCAGACATCAAAACCCTCAACCTTCACGCTTGGCTTCTGAACGGCTGAGGTACAAGGATTGGGACCTCCCTGATGATGATAAGGAGGTGTTGCTTTCGGCAAGGAGGCCAGCAACAAAGTCTTTATACCGCTGCCGTTGGAACAGATTTTGCAGCTGGTGTAGAGAACAGAATATCGACCCATTTTCATGTGGTACACCAATGGTTTTGTCCTTCCTACTATATTTGGCAAATTCAGGCCTTCAAGTTGGCACCATTAAGGGCTATCTCGCAGCGCTATCTATCTTTAAGCGTACTGCGGAAGAACCATCCTATTTCAAATTACCCTTGGTAATACAGTTTCTAAAGGGGTTAACCAATGTTTATCCCCCAAGACCATTCCAAGTTCCCCTATGGGATTTAAACTTAGTACTAACTTTCCTGATTGGGTACACCTTTCGAACCTCTCCATTCTTGTTCGTTAAGATTCCTTACCCTTAAAACTGTTTTATTAATAGCACTTACATCTGCTAGAAGGGTGAGCGAATTACAAGCTCTTTCTTGTAAACCCCCTCATACAATCTTTCACAAAGACAAAGTTGTCCTGCAAGTGAAGCCTAATTTCCTCCCAAAGGTGGTTTCTGAATTCCATATCACTCAGAAGATTACCCTACCATCTTTCTATCCTCCTCCTCACCCGGGGAAAGAGGAAGAGAGGTTACACAGACTAGACCCTAGGAGGGTTTTAAGTTTTTACATTAGTAGACTAGCCAGGATAAGACAGGCAGACCAGCTGTTTGTAGGTTACGCAGGTCACAAGCTGGGGTTACCAATAACTAAGCAGACCATTTACAGATGGATCATTCTAGCCATTCTGGAATGTTATAAACTGGCAGGGAAAGAGCCCCCTCAAAACCTTAGGGCTCATTGGACTAGAGGTATTGCAGCGTCATCGGCCCTCAAAAGAGGCGTGCCGGTTAAAGACATATGTGCGGCCGCTACATGGTCGTCTGTCCATACCTTTACACGTTTTTACAATCTGGATTCCTCCTCCAGTCAAGAGACTAGGTTTGGAAGGGCTGTACTGCATTCTATTCATCAATAGAAGACAGCGTGAAGTCAGTACTCCCTCCTCCGAATATAGAATACTGCTATGGGAGCCTATCTAAGATGAGGAATACGTCGGAGGACACAATCCCTTCGAAGAACAAGTTACTTCTTACCTTGTAACGTTCTTTCGACGGGATGTTCCTCCGACGTATTCCTCATCGACCCTCCCATCCATCCCCGCAGTTCTACTTCCCTTGTTGTTGCAGCTTACGCTCCTTCGGGGTGATTAGTCTAGTCCAGACAGTAATACTGTGGGCTACAAAACGGAACTGAGCAACGGACGCTGCGCGCGGCCTTTATAGGCAGGATGACGTCGAGCGTCGATACGGCGGCTGTCGAGGCCATTTTTCCGAGGCTGGAAGGATATATCTAAGATGAGGAATACGTCGGAGGAACATCCCGTCGAAAGAACGTTACAAGGTAAGAAGTAACTTGTTCATCTACCACGAAGAGCCACAACCAATGCAGGTCACTACACTGCATATATATAAAATTGTGGATGGTTTGAATCTAATGATAGTACCTTTACTCTAAAGCAGAGATTACCAGCAAATCTTATAAACGCTTATTTAATATTCTTAAAACACAATTTTAATAACTAATCTGTGCATAAACATTAACCAAACTTCAATTAGAAAACTATAAACAGTTAGAATACACCAACAGGTATCGAACTGCCCCAAAAAATCTGCAACAACCCAACAGATAACTTGAAAGTATAAATAAAAAAACTATAACCAGTTAGAATACGCCAACAGGTATCGAACTGCCCCAAAAAAGCTGCAACAAGCCAAAAGATAGAATATTAGCCAGAAACACCAAATACACACTGAAAACAAAGAAAGAAATATATTGTACCATAACAAAAACATTACTTTTTTTTAATCCAGCATGGATTTTCTTTCCCACAGACCCAATGATTTAATAAACGCAGAAACTGAGTAAATTGCACAGTACACTGGTTTGTAAACTTAGTTATGAGGGTCGAAATAATGCAGAAAAACTCATTATGAACTACCTACACTAACATGATCTTTTCTTTTATCACAGAAATTGAAAAAGAATATCTGCTCAGTTACCCAAGTCATGAAGAAAATCTATCCAATCACAAAAAAATCAAACAGGAAGTATATAATAATTCAACTCACAGATACTGCTCCATAACACAAACATTGAAGCAAACATCTAACCATACACCATAATCCAAAATGTTTACTTCCATGGATATGTTATACTGCAGTGCTTGTTACCAAACGCTACAATCTTAATTGTATGACTTAGCCAAACCTTCACATACAAACTATACAAATCAAACAGTTCACAAACTTTAGATTTGTGGATATTTGATGGATGTTTGATTCTATGGGTGTGTTATGCTGCGGTGGTTGTGGCCAGGCCCTGGAGTCTTGAGTGCATGACCTACGGCCGTAACCACCGCAGCATAATCCACCCATAGAATCAAACATTTTAACTGTGCTATATGGACTACTTATACAGGATATTAATTACAATCAACGCTATACTAGCAACCCAAAACCAATATCGTACTAAAGTAAAATAGCCAGAACTGCATTTTTTGTGTTCGCGGATAGAGGCAGTGACCGCGGACATGAACACATCAGGGGCACCTGCCACCTAAACAAATACGGCATTTGACCCATCTCTTACTTCCCTCACCCTTCCCAAGCACTCTTACACATCAACACACTCCCCAAAGTTGTATTTTTCCCCGTTCATCGCCGTGCTGTCCACGGATCCAAGATGGCGGACGCATCAAAACAATACGACGGACCTCTTGCGGACATGACCATGCCGATTAGCCAATCGGTGTCCTGTCTGCGGAGCGAACAGGGAAATGTGTCCGCGGGGCGGACATAGATATCACTAATTTTTTTAGACCTACTTTTTGGTTGTTTTTAAAAAAAAACTGACGGTTTTACACCAAATTTTCAAAAGCATGCTTTCGGGACCAAGCCGCTTCTCCTGCCGCAAATTTGGTGCAAATCCGGCCAGCGGTTTGAGCTGTAGGCGTGAGCAAAGTTATTTTTTTTCCCCATTCACTCTATTAAATAAATTTTGGGACCCCCCTTATCACTTTGCCCCCCCCCCCCTGCACCAAACCTCACTAAACTTTGCCAAAAAAATTCAAAGTGGGCCATATACTTTTTTTTGCAAAGTTTGGTAAGGATTCGTCCAGGGAGAGTGAAGTTATAAGCCACCCAAAAAGTGCTCTTCCTATGGGTTTAGCAACTTAATCATAACTACACGGCCCTACTACATATATATTCTTTTCTCTGCTGTCCTGCTCTCCCAGGTGGGTTTGAAAAAGGAAAGTTAATATACTGGAGATCTGCCCGAACACTGAAGTGATGGGACTATCTTGAACATGTGCGTCCCTCTTCTTGCCAGCCCCACCCTTCACCCCTTCACCCCTACGTTACCAGCTGTCCACTCCCAGTTCCTGTTTTTTCCGCCTACTGAGCGGGTCAGAATTGCTGCGCTCCGTGACATCACAATTTTTTGTCTCATTACGTTTTGCTGTTTAATGCCCTATTTACATTTGATTGAGTTGTTTTTCTTTCTTTTCTTTCACGTGGTGCCTCCCTCTGACGCATGCTGTTTAACATGGGATTCAAAACAATGCATCCGATGCAGGAAGCGGTTCTTTTCGGCCTATCCTCATCATGCTTGTGTCCGATGCAGAGGGCTACATCTCCCGATGTGTTTTTTCTCTTGTGGAATTTACCAGAGGTCTATGCGGAGTAGTCGTCTTTCCATGTCACAGCTGGGACCAGTACCGAATGCGACAGAGGACTTTGTAAGGATCAGGAAGGAGGCAGATATTGGTATGGGGAAGACCGTACCGACAGGTGAGGCACATGTTTCGGAAACCAGCCCTCGGTACTTGTGTGAAGACCACAATCTAGGTGAAGACAGCCACCACAGTTCTGGGGTCTTGATTGCACTGTTTAGGGGGAAACCCTGGACGCTTGCACCTGTTAGTATTCTTTACAGTACCGGGAAAAGGCTCTTCCATCTCGGGTAACAGCTGAACAGGTGAGATTGCCGTTAAAGAGGCACGAGCATTCAGGGTTGGGACAGTACCCACTGGCTCCTCTGTATCTGCATCGGTACCCAAATTGGCTACCACCAAATTTTTTTTTTATTATTCTCTGGTACCGGAGTAAGGAGAGAAATGTCATCATAAACCTGAGGATCGTTTTTGGTCGGTACTAGGCTCTGTACCAACTACTCCGAAGAGGCACAAAAGCAAGAAGTCGTCAAAGGACAGCTGCCCTAAACTGCATAGCTACCAGAGGTTCAAAATGGGCACATGGAGTTAATTTTGGACTCTGAGGACTTTGATCTCTCAAAATGTTTTAAAGTTCCTCCCGAGGAGCTCTTTGGAACTTCAGTCCTAAAACACTCAAGATCTTTCCCTGAGGAAATCCTGTCTGAACCAGTTCAACCAACACAATTGGTGTTGGCTAATATACAGGTGCCCAGACCTGTTGTGTTTTTAAAATTTAAACCCTAACACAACAGCTGTCCAGAATAGATTCTTCTACATTTCCTTTGAGATCGGAGGATTTTCAAGGGGAGCCTTCGATATGGCTAAGGAGATCACATCCACTGTTTGGAGGCCATGTTGTCTGAACCTTTTCGAGGTTTTAGTGTAACGTATTAAGGACAAATTAGGGAGCGCCGGAGGTCCCTGAAAATGTGGGAACCACAGAAGCACCATCTTCAGTTACTCCGTTAAGAATGAAGGAGTGGCAACTGTTCCTCCTAATAAAAAAAACGGTGTCTCTAAGGACACAGACGCGGATTCTGAGGGTGAAGACTATTCAGTTTAACTGTCAAAATTGTCCATGACATTGTATGCAATCCTTGGAAATTGTACCAAAAGACAAACCTGAGACTGTGGGAATTTTTGGGGAAACTGCCTTCTCAACAAAGAGTCCTTGTTCCCCATGGAAGTTTGTCTTGGAGCAAGATTTGAGTCATGGGGTGAACCCCATTTCGATCCTCATATGTCCAAATTTCTGGCCGCTAAATGTACTGTTCCCGCCTTTTGTATTAATGGGGAATTTGCCTGCACAATCCTCTGTAGTCTCGGCTGCTTTAGAAACAAAGGGTGAACGACCTGCACTGTCTGCACAAGTCTTGCAGTTCATACAAATTAATACAGCCATGGTTCTGGGGGTTTAATATTTTGAACTGGGAGAACCTGAATCAGTTCTCAAATTTCCTTCCTCAGGGAGCAGCAAACAAATTCTCTTTCTGCGTCTCAGAAGGGAGAGAGGCTACAAATCAACAGCCGCAGTTCCTAAAGGACTTGACAGACACTACAGCAATGGTCATGATGGCAGCAGTATGCATGCATTTGTCAGTAACGTCCTTGCATCAAGACATACAAGATAAGGTAATCGATCTACCATTTGATGTTAAAACATTTCATCCATCGGTTGATCAGTGCTTCAGAAATAGAAATGTAAGGCTAGCGTTACTGCAGAAAAATCTGAGTTCCATTTCAGTGAATCAGCCTTACCACCAAACCTTTAGATCTTTCAAAGCTCGTTCTACAACTAATAACGCAACACCATCAAACAAGCCTTATGAGTCCTCAATAAAGCAGAGGAAATACAGGCCATAGGTTAAGTCCAGGGGATTCCCCTGCTTCTACCACACAGGATCCAACAAGGTCTGACTTCCATTTTGGTCGTGTGCATTCCACCAGCTTTCATACTTGTTCAATAGCCATGCTTTGACAGGTTTTTTTTAATACATTGTACGATTGCTCATTTCTGATGTCCATTGGTAGGGTTCTCCAGAGGGTAGACACAGTAACCCCCGAAGCTACAGCCTCCAACCTTTTTGCTCCTGAAGCGGGGTGTGACATAGGAAATACTGGCATTGGATCTTAGGACTCTACCTGGTGGTTTCTGGGTGAGTGTGTTGTTGAGGTAAGTGGGTGCTACTTTGTAGATGCATTTGTGCACCAGGGATAGTTTTGAACTTGATGCATGCTTTCACTGGCAGCCTGCGTACCTCTCGTCTGATGGCAGAGATATGATCTGAACGCTTAAGCCCAATTGGCACTTGCGGTGCTTTCTTCTGTAGTTTGGCTAGGTTGGCGGCAGAGGTGTTCATGAGCACTTTGCAATAATCCAATTTTGATAGGATGAGCGCACGTGCGAGATTGAGGCAGTTAGTGGGAGTCAGAAATTGCCTGCTCAGTGAAACGAGCCGTACGGTATAGGCCGTGGCTGACGACAGTGCGTGTGTTTTGGCATGGTTGGGTCTGCTCAAGGTGTACTCCCAGGGTTTTTACCTGTTTCTGGACGGGCATAGTGGGCAATCTATGAAAATGGAGAAGGATGGGTTTAGGTTTTTTAGGCAATAGGAGAACCGACAATGAGGAGCTCAGCTTTCTCGTCATTCAAGTTGTGTGTGGCCATCCAGTCTTCTATAATACTGTATACAGAATTGATTGTGTAGGTGTCCTGAGAGAAGGTACCTGTGATAGGGATGAGTATTTGGGTGTCATCCGCAAAATTGGTGTAGGCGACACCCAAGGAATCCAGTAGGTTGATTGGTGTATGTATTGTAAAGCGTGGGTGAGATGCAAGATCCCTGAGGTACCCCTAAGGGCGCCCAGGATAGGGTCAGCAACAGCTTACCCGATGAACACTCTGGTGGTCCCATCACTGAGGAAAGCGTGTATCCAGGAAGTCTACATCAAGGAGCATACATTTCCTCCCCCCCCCCCCCCCCCAAGCCGGAAGCAGGAAGGATTGCAAATTTCCTAAATCAGTGGGAAAACAACAAGCAAGAGTTATGGATTTTGAACATCATTCGTTTAGGTTGCCCTCTGGTCCTTCCTGCTACACCTCCATCTTCCCCGCCAAAGCTCCAAAAATCATCTCTGAAGAGATTCAAAAACGTTTCTCCCTGGGAGCGATAGAATTGGTTGCAGAAGGTGAAAAAGGTCTGGGATTTTACTCCTGCTATTTTAGAATTCCAAAAAAGACAGGTGGAATTCGCCTATGTTGGATCTTTCCGATCTTAACCAATTTCTATTAGTTGAGACTTTTCATGTGGTAACAGTACTTCAGATTCTGTCGGCACTCCAGTACAACGACCGGATGGCATCTCTGGATCTTCAAGATGTCTATTTCTACATAACCTCTACAAGAGCTGCAGCAGACACATGTGTTTTCCAGCCCCTCGAACATCTCCAATATAAAGGGTATTGCCCATCGCACTCCCTAAACCTTTGCTATTGGCATTACATTGCAAAGCAGGTCTCTTTATATAGAACACATTTTAATGAGACTGTATTAAAGTTGCAAAACCATGCCCTTTTAAGATTCATCTGATGCCGTTTACTCAGCGTGGGTTACTGCCTTAAACTATCAAATGAGTACTTTACACATGCATATTTTCTCCTCATGGTATTTGTATAGTAATAAGACTGCAATGAATATATTTGTTGAAATTGTGAAGTAATGCATGTACACAGTATTCATGTAACATTGTTTCTGGCATAGCCATTCATCCTTATTTTACAGTGTTAACATGAGACAATTAAACAGAGTATGCTAAAAGGGGAAGATTTCATAAATGGTTAGCGCCCGTGAATGTTTGGACCAATGCTGTTTAACTTTGGCAGTGCTAGACTCACCATTTTATAATTTTCACCATAGCCTATTTCACAAGTACCAGCCTCACTGTCTCAAACGCAAACAAGCAGATGTGAGCTATTACCATGACAGCCTGCTTTACACACATCAATCACTGAAAATCTCTCCTGCACAAACGCACTGGAGAATGCCAGCAGATATCGGGTTGGCCCATCCTGCTAACTTAACCTCAATCCACGCTTTACACACGATCAAACATTGGGTGTAGAGCACTTACGCCTTAAAACCTTTAGCCCGTCTGTGATGCTCGGATATAGGCTTGATAACCCTCCATTGCACTTATGACTACTTTGGTTAGCCTTTGTAAAGTACAGCAGTTATAGAACGGTATCTTTGGTATTGCACTTTGTAGACTCCTTTTGGTTAGCTTATGGAGTACTTTGGAAGAAATGTAGTCAGACTATAAAATGGTAACTAGCCTCTTGCGCTTAGAGAATCCCATTATCCTCGTTTCTGGTAGCCTGTCTGTCCCACCTAGATGATGATCTTGGACAACCAGTCGATTGCACTTTGTTTGACCCGAGGGTAACCGTTCCACAATACCTGGCATAATCTTCGAAGGTATCTGGCTTTGCTTCCTCACAGAAGATCGTACACAGCGACATCAAAGATGAGCTCCATCTGAGCTCAAGGTATGTATAAATGAACCACCTCAGTGGGCATCTTCCGCAGGCACGGCTAGTCATCCACACACTTTAGAATGCAGCTATGGCTATGACAAATTTGTTCTAGTTGGTTGACGAACCTTTTCACACAAACTCCAGACTTGCCTCAACGCCTCTGGCATTAGAATACAGCGACCACCTACAGTCTGTCTATCTGGGTACATATCGAGTCTCCTGCTCTAATGCTCTGTCATGACCCCCCCCCCTCAGCACCCATCCACGTGCCTGACTTTTTGGGTTGCTTACTGGAGCCTTGCCAACCCTCTTGGGCAAATGCGGGCACACAAACACATCTTAAGTCTCCACTGAGAACTTTCCCCATACCTGGACTTTGGTCCCCGAGGGTGTTCCAACCACACAGCGCTTTGAGGCCATACGAATTGGAAAAGGCCATTTTAAAGAACACTGTCCATACCTGAGATTTTCCATAGGGAAGGTACACTACTAGTACATCTGTCTCCCATTCGGTCTAAACTCAGCCCTCAGAGTTTTCACCAAATTCTGGGAGTAGTGGCAGCCCACCTGTGGTTGGAAAAGGTTAATCTCTACCCTTACCTAGACGATTGGCTGTTAAAGGCCAATCTCCGAAGGAAGTGTTGCACAATGTGCAGTTGAGATGCGACACACTTCGTGATCTAGGCTTCTCAACAAATGTAGCCAAATTAAGTCTAATCCCATTCACTTTATCAGAGCAGTAATGGATACTACTCGAACAAAGGCCTTTCCCCCTTTTGAACAGGGTTGTGGCAATACAAGCGATAATCTGTCTTCATGACACATCATAGTGGCCTGCTGGTACCAAAGACTTTTAGGGTTGATGGCATCTATGGAGATTCCAGTCCCAAATTATATTCGAAAATCCCTAATTCGGTGGAACAATGCAGAAAATATGTCGGTGTTTCCGTTTCAACCCACCCCTTCATAAAGTTGTAGTAACGGACTCAGTATCGGTGGGCGGGGCTCATTGTCAAGACTTGACAGCTCATTGTCTTTGGTCCGTGCGGGAGAAGACCACATAAATATTTTGGAGCTGAAAGCGTTTTTTTATGCTTTAATCGCGTTTCTTGCCCCAGTTCATGGAAAGATGATAAACATTATTACTGGCCGTGCCACTGCAATGTTTTATGGGCACAAACAAGAACTGACTTGCTCCCGTCCTCTGTCTATCCTCGTAAAAAATGTATGGTATTGGGCCAGGGAAAACCACCTTTTTCTGACACCGTCCCATCTAGAGGGAAAGTGTGTCTGGGTGGACAAATTGAGCAGATTAGAATCCACTCCACACAAATGGGATCTAAACTCATTGGTTGTGGAGATGCTCTTCCAGAAATGGGGTCGTCCGACGGTGGACCTTTTTGCAACTCAGTACAATGCCCTCTGCCCCCTATTTGTATCAGGGGGCGGGGTTAGGGTCATCATTCCTTGGGAGATGCCCTGCAGTTGGACTAATCTTTTAACACGCTGTATGCGTTTGCTTCGCTTCCCCTGATTACCAAGATGATGCGGTACAAGAGTTCTACATTGACCCTCGTAGTCCCATTCTCGCCATGTCAGATTTGATTTGCAGATCTGCTGGATCAAGCAGGAACAGAGTGTGTAGATATACCAGTGACAGAAGATCTGATTCGACAAAAGGGGGAGGTGCTTCACCCCTCACCTCGATTTTTGAACTTGAAGGCTTGGTTCATGAAGAGCTGACCTTTGCACATTTACATCTATCTGAACAGAATTTAAATATCCTGACTGCTTCCAGGAAAGCTTCCACGAGGTAGCAATATCGAAGCAAATGGTTTTGGTTTTGCCATTGGGCGTTGGATTGTAGTTTAAATCCTTTGAAAGGTTCAGTCGAAGACATGTCTTTTATTCTCTTAATACCAGATGGGACATGAAAGTTGACACTTGCAAACATTACTTGTCGGCAATAGGTCCTTATTTGAATAGAGAACAGAAATCTTTGTCCTTTCCAAACGGAGCATTTCATAGCACTTTGAAGGCCTCCTTCCCTTACATCCACCTATTTGTGATCCTCCACCTGAATGTGCTCTAAATTTGGTTTTTCAAGTGAAATTTCGACGGAGGACCTGGTCTCCTGGGCATAGGGGGATACGTTGTAACAAACTAGCAGTGTCAAAAAGTTCATTTACACCTTCAGTGATTCTTGCTGAGCGCTCCTGCATTGCCTGTACCTGTTTGAAGATATATTTCAGAGATTTTAGTAATAGCCATCAAATATTCCTGCATCTCTTTACCAATCACTGTTGCTGTCACGACCCTCGCCCAAAGCCCCCTCTGGCAAACCCATGGGCCAGGTGGAGTCAGGACTCGGGCCTCTAGGACCTGGCATCCTTTTCTAAAACCCTCTTGGGGCCACTCCTGGCGCCTATGGCACCAGGGTCATACACCATGAAAAACATGTGCTTGGGAACTACTTAATGTGTTATCAGCCAACATGGAGGCTTCCACATAGCTTGGTTCCAAAGAACCAAGCTATGCGGTCTAGTGTTTTGGGTGTGGCAGCCTAGGGACTACTTTAACTGGACTATTTTGTTGGGACTATTTAAACCACACCCGAGCAAGACAACATGCTTCGCGTTACTTTGCAGCTTGCAACATGACGCTCACCATGTCCAGCTATTACCTCGGAGAAGCAGAACCTGCAAGGAGACGAAAGGAACATCATTAGCAGCAGCATCTTACCTGCAGTCTTCATCTTTAGCCACTTGCAGCTACTGAGAACAGCTTCCTTGAATCTGCACGCCTCTCGGACAGAACAACCTGAAAGAGGAAGATGGAGGCAACATTAAAGAAAGCAGTAGAGACATTTACAAATTACGAACTGCTCAAAAGGCTTACCTGGCTGGTCGCCTCTCGGCTGGCACCACTCAGGAAATTCCACTCGCGCTGAAGAACACTGTGACCTACAAGGAAGGAAAACACAGGTTAGCAAAGGCAAGACTTTGCAGCGCTGCGCATAGTGCTTACTTACTGCATCATAGCGCTCTTAATACGCCATCATTTACCAGCGGGGCTCAACCAAGCCAGTTCGCCATGCTGAAGCTCTGCATATCTAAGGGAGAAAAAAGACATTTTTAAACAAAGGAAAGGCATGCAGGATAGCAACAAAACTAAAGAACAGCAATAAGAAATACCTGAACAATATCAAACAGGCCGGCATCAGTGAAGTAACTGGAACGCACACGCCCATGAAAGACAACGCGCCCCTGCAAAGAAGGCAGGATGGAGAGCATGCCTAATTCTACCACAAGGTGAGGAGAGGGTCCCAGAGGCGCTGAAATCATACGGGGGTGGAGGGAGGATACTTACCCCGGTCGGTCAGCCTTGAACACAGTCCTCCTGTATTTTCAGGCAGAACCTTCCCCGCAGACCACATTTGGGCAAAGCTGAGAAGCATACCAGCGAGTTACCCGGATGGGTGGCGTCCCTGTGGATACCAGGTTAGCGTAACAGAACGCAAAGCCTACCATAACGCATCCACCTGGGCGCCATGGAGACATCAGAAATGGACCAATTGGCCCAATTACTTGGAGAGCTTCGTGCTGAGGTTCATTCTGCCCGACAAGAGACTAATGCCCTCCGGACCTAATAGTGACCAAAGAACGCACTGAAGAGATTTGCAGGCAATACTTGCAATCACAGGCAGGACAGATGCCTCTACCTGGAAGCAATCCAATGATGCAAAACCCCGCCATACCACCCACTCCGGTACAGATCACGTTACCTGGCACCACCAGAAAGGTTCACAGGCGACCCACGGAAGTATGCAGCATTCATCAATCAGTGTCACCTTCATTTTCTTTGTAGGCCTGGAGCATTTCCAAACAACCAAGCTCAGGTAGCTTTTGTTTTATCATACCTCAGTGGTAGTGCAGCAGATTGGTCGGTGCCGTTGGTAAACCATGACGATCCTCTATTACGTGACTTTGGGGGGGTTCCAGAGAGAAATGGAAACTTTTTGCTCGCCATACCCAGGAACAAGCAGTAGACAATGAACTCTTGTCCCTCAGACAGGGGAATCAGGACTAGTTAACGTACATTGCTACCTTCAACAGACTGGTTGCCGAAGCCAGGTGGCCAGAAAACAAAAGAACCACGTTATTCCATCGAGGCTTACGAGGCGAATTAAAGGACGTCTTAGCCCAGTTGGTTGATCCACCCAGAGACTGTGCAAAATTCATAAATCTAGTCGTGCAGCTAGACCACCGGTTGCAGGACCGAAAGGCAGACCGGTCTAAGACGGACCCTTGTACCGTGTATGTTCGACCAAGGGAAAACACACCCAGTGTACCTGAAAATGCTGTAGAACCCATGCAGATTGGAGGGATACGGCCTTCATTAAAAAAACAAGAGCGGGACAAGAGACAACAGCTTTGTTTGTGTTGTGGGAAACCAGGACATTTCCTGAAGGACTGTCCAGTAAAACCCCCAAGAAGAACAGTCGGGGGCCACAGAGAAGGAAGAAGCTAAGGAATCGGAAAACTACCAAGCTCGACAAACGTAGAGGTCAGTTTGTCGAGTGAGAAGAAAGAGTTGCTGACCTCGCACTTTGCAATACCAGTGATCTTAATTAACCACCAACAGTCGTCAAGACTTCATGCCGTTGAAGCATAAATCGATAGCGGAGCAGTTGGAAATTATATTGATCAAGAACTGGCAGCAGAGATGGGGCTTCCTTTGTGTTCTAAGCCAATTATGGACAAGGTAACCACCGTGGATGGGACAGAAATCGCTTCCCGGACCAGTAACCCAGTGCACAGCCAAGGGTAACCTTGCTGTGCCAGGACGGACATCGGGAGTCTATTTCATTTGATCTTATCAAGGCACCTCAGTTCAGGCTAATACTAGGGATGCCATGGTTGGTTGCCCACAACCCTTTGATAGACTGGTGGGCACGAAAATTAACCTTCCCTGGTGACTGCTCTGCCTGCTATTACCAAGAGGAGAAACCTGACGTCTGTATCCCCATGACTCCCGGAGCGACAGTATCAACCCTGGGAGCAACTAATACCTTGCCCAGTGAATACCATGATTTTCAGGATGTTTTCTGAAAGGACCAAGCCAATACATTGCCTCCGCACAGGCCCTATGACTGTCAGATACACCTTGTTCCTGGTGCACAAATCCCTTGCGGCAGGATCTACGCTCTCACAGAACCAGAGAACCTTCATTTGAAGTCATAATTAGACCAGTACCTTGCAAACGTATTTATCCGTTCTTCGAAGTCCCCCGCAGCCAGTCCTTTGTTGTTCGTACCGAAAAAGGAAGGAGACTTGAGAACCTGTATTGACTACCGCGCGTTGAACCAGATCACTGTGAAGAACCGCTACCCCTTGCCACTTAGCCCTGAGATGCTAGACCAAGTTAAAGATGCCCAGATTTCCGAGTCTGAAAAGTAGATGAATGGAAACCGCCTTCCGTACTAAGTACGGCTTGTTTGAATATCAAGTCATGCCCTTTGGGTTATGCAACGCTCCTGCGGCATTCCAATATTTCATGAATGACGTCTTAAGGGAGTTAATTGATGTGTGCGCCTTAGTGTACATAGATGACATCTTAGAATACTTAGCCTTGAAACAAGATCATGTCAGCCACGTTCGTTCAGTCCTCGCCAAGCTCCGTCAACATCGCTTGTTTGCAAAGCTTAAAAAATGCTTTTTTCACATCACCGAAGTAGAGTTTCTTGGTTTTATCCTTACTCCAGGAGGCATCAGAATGGACGTGCACAAGGTAGATGCCATTCTGAAATGGCCTTCACCGATGTCTCTGAAAGAGGTACAAAGCATGCTGGGCTTTGCGAACCTCTACCGCCGGTTCATCCCAGACTTCTCTCAGGTTGTGCACCCAATCACAGTACTATTACGAAAAAACTATAAAAAGTTCACTTGGATCAAAGAGACGCAGAAGAAGCCTTTCAGGAACTTAAACGAAGATTTACCTCTGCTCCAATCCTGCGACATCCTCGTCCAGACCTCCCTTATTTCTTTGAAAATGATGCGTCCAGTCTCGCAATGGGGGCTGTCCTTTCACAGAGAGACCCGGAAACCGGCCTTCTGGTCGAAAAAGTTCTCCAGAGATTAATTATGCCATCACGGATAAGGAACTCCTGGCTATCAAATCTGCCTTTAAAGCCTGGAGGCACAACTTTCTGGGGGCCAGACATACCATTAGTCCTCACAGACCACACGAAACCTGCAATATCTCAAAAAAGCCAAGGCCCAGTCCTCGTGCCAATTACTGTGGGCCCTTTTCTTTGCCAAATATGATTATGTAATCACATTTCGACCAGGAGTCAGAAACAGAAAGGCGGATGCCTTATCTCGCATGGGCATAGATGAAATAGTATATACAGACCCAGACCCAGTACCTATTATACCAAAAGACAAACTCTTGGGTATCACAACAGCCTTAACACAAGCAGAACTACGGAAAGAAATCAACGGACAATGAGTCCTGATGCCTTCCTCGCATGGCAAACTCAAGGAGAACAATATACCATCGAGGACCATCTACCCTTTTTTTTTTTTTTAGGGATCGCCTATATCAGGGGTGCACAACTGATTTTGACAGAGGGCCGAAAGTACCTTACATGAGGGCTATAGTGGGCCGAAAAGTAAATGTGGGCAGGGCGGTAGGCAGGGCGTGGCAGGAGGCTTTTTAAACCCCCAATTTGTATTAAACACATGGAAAAAGAATGTTTTTGAGGGGTAGCGATTTTTATTTGCATTTCAAACTTACATTTTGTACTACACATTTTCCATGGTTATAATTTATTTCTATTTAGTTATTGTATCTCGTCTGTTTAACTTATATATATTTTATTGACCCTAGATCGGACATTCCGTTATTTTGGACTGGTAAAGTTTACTGTTTGGGTTGCCCAAGAGGAGTATGGCCTTCGTTGAGTCAGGTTTCCTCAAAAAGCAAAGGATGCACATCTCCTAACTGTGCCTGTTTTAGCTTCATTATTGGGTTCACTCTTGGACAGCAACACTATGCCCCATGGCTCCCTCAACCCCCAACCAAACACTATGCCCCATGGCTCCCTCAACCCCCAACCAAACACTATGCCCCATTGCCCCATCACCCCCAACCAAACAGTATGCCCCATGGCCCCCTCCCCCCCAATCAAACACTATGCCCCGTGGCACCCTCACCCCTCAACCAAACACTATGCCCCATGGCCCCCATCTCTCAACCAAACACTATGCCCCATGGCACCCCCACCCCTCAACCAAACACTATTCCCCATGGCCCCACCACTCAACCAAACACTATTCCCCATGGCCCCCACCCCTCAACCAAACACTATGCCCCATGGCTCCCTCAACCCCCAACCAAACACTATGCCCCATGTTCCCCTCAATCCCCAACAAAACACTATACCCCATTGCCCCCACCCCTCAACCAAACACTATGCCCCGAACCCCCAACTCAGCACACAAACATGCACCCATACAGACCCAAACCCCCACCCACCAACTCCAAACCCCCAAATCAGCACACTCTCAAACAAGCACCCATACACACCCTCACCCACCAACTCCAAACCCCCAAACCCCCAAATCAGCACTCTCAAGCACCCATACACACCCGAACACCCTACCCCCCAACTCCGAAACCCCCACCCCCCAGATCAGCACACACACACACACCAGCACACATGCAGACCCAAACCTCCCACCCCCCAACTCCAAACCCCCACCTCCCAACTCAGCACACTCTCAAACATGCACCCATACAGACCAGAACCGCCACCCCCAAATCAGCATACAAACTAGCAAGCATGCACACAAACATTCATACACATCCGACACCCCCCCCGCATCTCAACATACACACACAAACATACAGCAAAACAGACCACTTACCGGAGACGTGCTGGAAGGCAGGTAAGCTGGAGGTCGCTGGAATCGTACTACGGCTGGCGTGGTCCAAGGCTGAAATGCCTTCTGGCATCAAGCCTTATGGACCACGCCAGCCGTAGTGCTGGCCCTCCATTGGTGCAGCACACACGCACTATGTGGCTCGTAGGAGCGACGTGGTGCGTGTGTGCTGAGCCAATGAGGGCCAGTGTTTTGTCTGGCCCGGAAGACAACAAAGACTTTCCTAATGGAGGGCAGTCGATGCTGCTTGCGGGCCGCCCTCTATTAGGAAAGTCTTTGTGCCTCGCCGGCCGGATAAAACAGCATGGCGGGCCGCATTTGGCCCGCGGGCCGTATGTTGTGCACCCGTGGCCTATATGTACCCAAGAAGGAATTACAACAGCATATTATTTCAAACTATCACAATTCACTGATCGAAGGGCATACTGGGATCGCCAAAACCCTAGCTAAGGTGAAAGAACATTTGGTGGCCTACCTGGCATAAGGACATCATTCAGTATATTCAGTCCTGCGGTGTCTGCGCACAAAATTAAACTCCGAAACAAAACCATCTGGTCTCCTACAACCATTGGACATTCCTCCAGTTCCATGGCACACTCTTTCCCTTGACTTCATCACTGATCTACCTCTAAGCCAAGGGTTCAACACCATCATTGTAGTTGTGGACTTATTCCCGAAGATGGCCCATTTTATTCCTCTCAAAGGCCTCCCAGACGCAGCCACTTTAGCAAAAGTATTCCTGGAGGGTGTGGTTAAGCTACATGGCTTCCCTTCGGTTCTGGTCTCTGATCGAGGCAGCCAGTTTGTTTCAAACTTCTGGAAAAAATGTTGTGCAGTGGTGCAGATCGACGTTCGGCTATCTACCAGTCACCATGCCCAAACGGACGGCCAAACCGAGAGAACCAATCAGACACTCGAGTAATATTTACGGTGCATACTGCACCACGAACAAAAGAATTGGAAAGACCTACTGTGGATAGCCGAATATGCATATAACAATTCTTTGCATTCAAGCACGGGACAAATGCCCTTCTATACCCTTTATGGCAGACATCCACGTACCTCTGAACTAGACCTTCCAGCCAGCTTGGAAATGCCAGCGGTAAAGACTCTACACACAGCCATTACTCAGGCTTTCAAAAGGGCAAAGGAACACCTTATTCATGCCAAAGAAAAACAAGAGATTCGCCGACCAACAACGGAAAAAGGCCCCTGATTATCAAGTAGGAGACAAAGTTTGGTTAGCCGCTAAATTCGTACCCATCAAGGGAACCCGGACCTTTCATCCCAGATTCTTAGGACCCTATACCATTAAGGCAATTATCAACCCACTAGCCGTGAAACTGGATTTACCACCTAATCTACAAATCCATCCAGTATTTCATGTTTCCCTCCTGAAACCAATGCAACCCGGCACACAGATTGGGACACCACCTAAGCCCATACTTGTTGACCGAGAACCAGAATTCGAAGTCAAAGTTATCTTGGACTCTAAATACTCTAGGACCAAGGTATATTATCTGGTTGATTGGAAAGGATTTGGACCACAAGATAGATCCTGGGAGCCCAGTGAGAATATCCACGCACCACGTCCAATCAGAACATTCCATCGGAACTTCACAACCAAACCTGGGCCAGACACAAGGAACACCATGGGAGGGGCCTTAGGGGGAGTGCTGTCACGACCCTCGGCCAAAACCCCCTCTGGCAAACCCATTGGCCAGGTGGAGTCAGGACTCGGGCCTCTAGAACCTGGCATCCTTTTCTAAAATCCTCTTGGGGCCACTCCTGGTGCCCATGGCGCCAGGCTCATACACCATGAAAAACATGTGCTGGGAACTACGCAATGTGTTATCAGCCAACATGGAGGCTTCCACATAGCTTGGTTCCAAAGAACCAAGCTATGCGGTGTAGTGTTTTGGGTGTGGCAACCTAGGGACTACTTTACCTGGGCTATTTTGTTGGGGCTATTTAAACCACACCCGAGCAAGACAACACGCTTCGCGTTACTTTGCAGCTTGCAACGTGACGCTCACTGTGTCCAGCTATTCCCTCGAACCTCGGAGAAGCAGAACCTGCAAGGAGGCAAAAGGAACATCATTAGCAGTAGCATCTTACCTGCAGTTTTCATCTTTAGCCACTCGCAGCTACTGAGTACAGCTTCCTCGAATCTGCACGCCTCCCGGACAAAACGACCTGAAAGAGGAAGATAAAGGCAACATTAAAGAAAGCAGTAGAGACATTTGCAAGTTGCGAACTGCTCAAAAGGGTTACCTGGTTGGTCGCCCCTCGGCTGGCACCACTCCGGAAATTCCACTCGCGCTGAAGAACACTGTGACCTACAAGGAAGGAAACACAGGTTAGCAAAGGCAAGACTTTGCAGCGCTGTGCATAGCGCTTACTTACCGCATCATAGCGCTCTTAATATGCCATCATTTACCAGCGGGGCTCAACCAAGCCAGTTCGCCGCGCTTGAAGCTCTGTATACCTAAGGGAGAAAAGAGACATTTTTAAACAAAGAAAGGCATGCAGCATAGCAACAAAACTAAAGAACAGCAATAAGAAATACCTGAACAATAATCAAACAGGCCGGTGTCAGTGAAGTAACTGGGCCGCACACGCCCATGAAAGACAACGCGCCCCTGCAAAGAAGGCAGGATGGAGAGCACGCCTAACTCTACCACAAGGTGAGGAGAGGGTCCCAGAGGGGCTGAAATCATACGAGGGTGGAGGGAGGTTACTTACCCCAGTCGGTCAGCCTTGAACACAAGTATTTTCAGGCAGAACCTTCCCCGCAGACCACATCTGGGCAAATTTGAGAAGCATACCAGCGAGTAACCCGGCTGGGTGGCGTCCTTGTGGATAACAGGTGAGCGTAACAGTTGCTGAATTATCATCATCTGTTTGGGCACGAGTGGGAGGAGCAATTGATATTCATTCTACTTCTGGTCTCTAGCTCATGCGGTGTCAGGTGGTGGTCAGAGCCTGGCTGATTGCACAAGTCAAAAAGAGCCTGAGGATGTTAGGGCAGTTAATTCTTGTGCAAAGTGTCTTTTATTTATTTTGGCAATTCGTTCCTTCAAGAGGTTGTTTAGGCACTTGCAAGTACCATTCGCTTGGGGGTGATAGGCAGCTGAGAATGTGTCTTATTCCCAATAGAGATGTCATGTTCTCAAAAACCTAATTTACGAAATGGGGTCATTTGTCAGAGCGGAGCACTTTGCACATGCTTCATCTAGGAAATTCCTCTTGTATGAGAAACTTTGAAGCCGATATGGCATCTGGATGTGTGTAGGGTCCTGCTTCTATCCAGTGACAAAATGGCACACTCCCACTTTCATGTATTGGTAGCCATTACAAGTTTGAAGCATATCCACTGTGAAAGCATCATGGAGTAGACACAGACAACAGGTTCAAGTTTGATTCACAAAAGTTAAAGGCAGGATGGAGTAAGGCCTAACTTGCCCTATGCTAAGGTGGTGTTTCTATACCTAAAGAAAACTAAGTAAAGTCTGTGTCAGGAAGTCCAAATCAAATGACTGCTTCCAAAACCTATACTCGCCCTCACAAATAACCGTGTACAATTGTTTTATTTAATATACATATAATCGCATTGTTTTGTATATACGACTATAAAAACTTTGCAAAACATAGAAACATCGCAACAAATAAACAAGGCAATTAGAAAACTTAACTAGTGCAGTCCTAATAATCAATGTCTTTCTTCAATCTTTCATCAAATATGAGCAGCAGCAGGTGGTGTATACAGTTAACCTATTAAAATTCCATAAAGTAACTGATTTAAAATAATCTTCAACTATCAAAAATATAAAATGTATGTCATGACCGTTCTAACAACTATACATTTTGACAATTGATTATCATAAGATTTTAAAAAACTTTCTCTGATATCTGTAAGATTTACACAATTAATCAAGAGATAAGTTTCCATTTTTTGTCTGCCTCTTAGGCGACACCACCTTTCTCCTCTCTGTATGCCAAGTTTTGCACCTCTAATTTCTACGGTCTCGCAACAATTGAATTTCATACGATGTACAGATAAATCTTCGGAAAAGAATATGCTAAAATATAAGTTGGGGCTAAGGTGCGTTGCATTCTGTATTGCACATAACAGCCGCTGTTGCTAAGAGTGGCCAATTGGACTATATTAGCCTCATTATGGAAATCCCTACAGATGTTTATTCAACAATTAAACAATGAGGAAGACCTACTCATATTTATCTTTCCAAACTTTGTACATAAGCATCATTTTTCCCATAGTATCCACTTTGAGGCAGTTTCTATTTCTTGGAAGGCAGAAATAAAATGAACTGCTATTGTATTGTTGTCTAATGTGGCCAAGTTGTCATAGCACGTGGATGTTCTTAGACGGAAATCACTCGCAATACCAAGCAGATCAAATTCCAACAAGATATACTCAACTGAAATACATTTCTGTAAACTGAACAATTTACACAGTATGCATGCTTCGAACATTTTTAACTTGGACAAGAAATTGCGCCCTTATATCTCGACAGCATACAAAAGCACAGATTTCACCCTTGCAGTATAGAGAAGCAACACAGTTTGTGCAGAGAATCCCACATTTCTTGCAATAAAGGCACTGGTAGTGTTGACTACCTTTTAAACATTTGCTTTTTGTTTCTTGCCAATGATGCCGCCAACTGAGTTTTTCATCTACGTGAATACCTAGATATTTAAATGTAGTTCCTTGTTTTAAGGGTTTACCATCAAATGTCCATGTGTTTTTCTGCCCTGTTACATCTTTTTGCAAAAACCATAATATTGCTTTTTTCTGTCGCCCATCAAGTTATTAGTTTTCTTTGCGTATTCACATGGGAAATTAAGAGAATTCTGAAGACCATATCGGGTGTGGTCTAATTAGTAACAAATCGTCAGCGTAAGCTAACTAATTGTAATTGTCCCTACTTTTGCGGGCCATAGAGATGGACCAGCTAGGTTTACCCTTCTCGTCGAGGCATACACATGGAAGTGTATGAGTATAGTAAACTTATACCAAGAGAGGCTTGAGGGCCAATTTACAGACACCTGGGTTCGGCCCACGCAAATCAAAGGACAATCAATGATTAAAGAACCCAGAAGTCTCTTTACAACCTCTACCTCGATTCAACCACCTCAGTCCAAGGACCAAATAAATACTGAGTCTAGATTTCTTCATCAACATACACATTTTTATTGGGAAAACAATTGTGCAATACAATTCTAAAAACATATAACATTACTGACATAAAAGCACATAGTCAATACATAATTCATAAAACAATTCTTTATAAAAACAACCCTTCTGTGCACAGTGAGGTACTAGAAAAACAAACTCTTCCTATACAAAACTACAAAACAATAGTGATGTAATGATAGAACTATACAGTACAATGATTAGGTGCAAACAACGCATAAAGTGCAAGAACAAGCAGTTGTTAGCAGAACTCAGTGGTTCCTATCATCAGGAATGTCCTGCTGCACCTTCAAAAGTTTATGAAAATAACGTTTCCCTTTGTCTGCTGCAAAGGGTGAACACCCAACTGAGTGTTAGTTGCTAGCACTGTTCTTTTTACAATGAACCTCGGCCCAACATGTTTCGTTCAACTACTGTTAGGGAACGATTACTTCATCTGGGGAACCAACTGTCGGCACACGACAAGCACAGTGCCTCTATCAGTACACAGGATACACTTTGCACTATGGAACAGCGTGTGGAGTGGTGGTCAGGACCGTGTTCAAAGGTATTCTCAGTTTCCTTGACACAATTTTGTCAGGGTGTCTTCACAGTAGACCTAAAATCTTCCGAATTGGGAGCAAATGAACAAGACATAATCATGGCTCAGCCAGTCAAAGGTCTATGGTTCGGTGGGTTGAAAGATAACGAGGACGTTAATTACTTGCAGATGCTGGCTTACTAAGTCAGAACTCGCTGCGTAGTCCGAAGACTGTGGTCCGTGGTACCGCTGCGTCTCTTCACGATAGCTGCATTACTGCCATATTTTGGTGAAGTTGCCCGCTGTGTCCGAGTATAGTGACATCAATTTTTTGAGAAGGCACGTTGGGATCTTCCATTTGACTAATTTGGCCCACAGCTTGTTCCTGTTTACAGAATCGAATGCTGCCCTAAAGTCAATATATGCACAGTACATATTGGAGTCTTGCCTCCTCCAAGAATATTCTACTATGGATGTTTAAATGAGAATATTATGGACATTAGAGGATTGTATTCTAAAACCTGTTTGATTAGGTGGCAAAATCTTATTAACACTTATCCAATTATTGAGCTCTGCTAACACCCGGTCAAACATTTTAGCTGGTATGTCAAGCATAGCCAAAAGGCGGTAATTTGCAGGGTTGTTCTAAGCTCACTTCTTGTGTACAGTAGGATGTTACTCTTCCATGTCGCGGGGTGGGGAGGGTCTCCTGTAAGACCAATTTCATTAAGGAAGATCCAAAGGGCATGGGCCCAACTATTAAGGGAGCGTTTTATCAAATTATTACAAATCCCATCTGAGCCTGCGGCACAGGTGCTATTCAATCATTCCATGATTTCCTGAATTTCATGCATCGTAGCCCAACAAGTCCAAGTGCAATTAGGTATGGTCACAGCTGTTTTATGTGGGACTAAGGCACGCAAAGTGGTTTTAATGTTATTTTCCCACTCTGATTCAAGCACGCAATTGATTGGCAAATCTATTTTTGTGCCTCATATTATGTGACAGATTTCAATGTTATTTCTTTGGGCAGCCCAATGTGCAATTTGTTTCCAAATATCTTTCACAAGTTTTCTCATACATTTACAGCCAATTTTTATGCAAACGCTTTACAAATGTAACGTACATGGCTGTCTGCTTGTAATCATGTGTACCTAATGAGGGATACAAAACCGAGGCAATCATTTTGTGCATCAATGTTTTTACATCAGCAGTTTTTTTTATTGTGGCACAACCTTTTACTAATTAGAATAGTAGACCGTTCATAGGTCGTTTTCGCTGATTTTCTTTATCATATTTACGAATGCATCCATGATCCCATCTCGTGTAAGGGAACTAGAGGCATCATATTTCTGAATGAATTGTCCTAGATATCCAGGTACTGCTTAGTTACCCTTGCAGACATTCTGTTCATTACACTGTATACGTTATGGCCTTCATTAAGGAATATATTCCCATTCAGGTTACATTCTGAAGATGGATTCAGTGTATCAGTAGACTTGGTCAGTATACACAAAGATGATTGCATGGAATATATTCCCATATCTAATGTCGGGGACAGACCAGTGGAATTTACAATTACATAATCAATAGTTGTGGCACTTTTACAAGCGGACTGGGTATAGGCCATATGAACATCACTGGGACAAGTTTGCTCTGGCGATTGAATTGTTTTTGGGTTACAGGGGTAGAGGTCATAGATGAGTCCAAATCAATTGTGGGGAGAACAATGCTAGCATTAACGTCACCCATCAACCACATGATTATTTTTTTAATCAAATTTTCCACCGTACCTATGTTGGCTTTTATTTCCAATGTAATTCGGCGGATCATAAATATTGACCACCAGAAACTTCCATTTATCATTGAAAACCCAAGCGGCTTGTATGGTATTGGTACTTTCTTTCATGGCTTCTATATTCCAGGGTTGTTTTACTGTCATAAGCAACCCTCCCTTTGGACATCATCTTAAGCCATTACTGACAATCTGATGTATTGTGGTACGACCACCAAATTGTATCTTCTAGTAGCCATGTTTCTTGTAATGAGACTAGCATAAAGATATCAATATAGGTAAGTAAACAGTCTTTCCCAAATAGATGGAAGAATACTCTGGTGTTCCATGAATACATCAGGTTGACATCATCGGGGCTGAGAAGCAAAATGGGCTTTAAAGGCTCCTGGAAGCTATTGCCAGTATCCATCTGCCACAGAGCTACAGGCCGAGTTGCTTGGAACATGGCAGGGCCCGTAATTTGATTTATTAATTCCCTCGCATGTGCCGGTTTATGTACAATGTGTAGGGATGCTGGCATCAAAATGAAGTGTTGAAAATAAAGTTCAGAGCTTCTTGAGCTCTCTGCTTGTAATCGGCTTCTCCTTCCCCAAGATCAAAACAGTTCACAAGACACTGGGGTACCCTTCCCCAAGTGTTCAAATCTTCCAGCTTTTCAAAAACACAACACAGTTCCTTGGGACACTTCCCAGCTCTTATGATATTGGTGCTTTTCACAGCTCAATTTCTTAACTTCAAAATCACATAAGAGATTGTTGTAAAATGCAAGCTTCTTAGTGGATACTTTCATTGGTTTTTCCATAGAGAGGGCCACTCAGTCTAGGTGCAGTTGTCGGACCACACGGTCAATCCCTTACAGGTCGGGCAACAGATGCCCTTCTTGGCCGCTTTCCATCAACAATATGCCACTGCTTCAATTTGATAGTGATGATTGGTTGATTCACCGCTGTCACTCTCCTGACAGCCTACCATGGCTTGTTTGGCCACCATGCATGTGTTGCACTTCCTGGAATTCTCCTGGCTCTTGCCAATACAGGTTTCCTCAGAACATGCAGTTCCTGGCTTTGGTCAATACTTACTTTCTCAAATCATACCCTTCTTGGTGTTCTCTTAACTTTGCCAATTCTTGTGCTTCAAATAATAGTTTTTGGTGTGTGTAAAATCCACCAACTTTCTTTCATTCCACTTAATATTCACGAGTGCTCAACACTTGATTTCACTCTGTCAGTATTGAAAAGTACTTGGTTCTTGCATTTTGTTCGGTATTGAAAAGTACTTGTAATGCCTTTTCATACTGTTCGGTATTCAAAGGTACTTCGTTTGGTATTCAAAATATTGTGAGGACATCCTCTCCCCAAGTTTCCTCCACCCAGGTGATCCTCTCGCATATGCACATCCAGGGTCAGGATCCAAGAGCAATGGTCTTTCACTGGCCTTCTGAGAGGAGGATCCAGGGGGAAAAAGTGAGGATGCCCTCAGGTTCCTCACACCACATAATCGATATGCAAATGCCAAAATGGTCCAGTAGGACAAGGTATTCTCCTCCCACTGTTCTTAATGTATGGCTGGCAGTGACTTTTTGACATACTATGCAATTAACATTTGTCATATGGTTACTTAAGTTCATGAACCTGCCGTCCAAAATTGATGCTGCAAGTCACTCTTGTGGTATGTGATGGATAGTGCAACTGGTCTAGCGCTACAGTACGCAACTCAACAGGCATAACAGGTTCTCTGTGCTATCCTGTTGCCAGTTTGAGGGAGATGAAGAGAATGATCCCCCTCCCTGATCCCCTCTCCTGGGGTATTTTGTTTAATATATATATGGAACATGTCATCCTAATAATCAGTGTAGGTAGTACAATCGTGTGCTCCGCTATGAACCTTGCAGGGTTTACTATGCAGCACCTACACAATTTTGATTGATGGATTCGATATTATAACTTCATAGCCTGACGCTGTGTAGTCAATGTGCTTTTGGGCTTTTCAAGAATGACAAAAAGAGTGTTCGATATATAATGTAACTGAACAGCCCATCATTATACTGGACGACGCCTCATTTGCAAAAGCTGCTGCAACCTATGCTTGCTTACATTGGTAATGACCTCTTATTACTGGATCTAAGATCCTGCTATAAAATGCTAGTAATTTGTATCCCATTTGAAGATTTTTGTGCCCGAACAGCCGTCCTCATAGCACCATTTGCATGAGAAAACAGGAGAACATCTTCCTGCTGCTTTTAATTCTATCTCTCCTGTCCATGCAATATCACTTTTGTATTTTTGTGCGTCCTTCAATCTAAGAAGGGGCGAACATATGGGCTGTAGTCAAAGACTCATAGGCGACAATTATTACAGAACAAAATTGTTGTAACTCTTTTTTGCTTTCTTTGGCCGGGGTGTTCTGGTAATAACTTCTGCTCTTTCAGGTGTCACCTTTCTCCCCTCTTTTGATATTATCTGGCATAGACACAATATTTCTTCCTAACAATATCACAATTTCTCCTTGTCTACCCTGTACCCTTCTTCAGCCAATACTGTCAATAGTTTCAGAGAGTCCTTCCTGCACTCTTCCTCTGTGGTGCTGCATACTAGCAAGTAATCCACATACTGTATTACTGTGCTATCCATCTGTACATTGCCCAAGTTGTTCTGCAACACCCTATTGAAAACACTGGGGGACTCACAGTAGCCCTGTGGGATGTGACTTTGCTGTAACCTGGTTCCGCAATAGGCAAATATTGGGACTCCTCGTGCAGGGGGGATGGAGAAAAAAAGCATTTTTCAGGTCAACTTTAAAGCATTGGTCCTTGGGCGAAAGTCCTCCAGATGAGCATCGCACCAGGCCTTTTTGCGCATTACAAACCTGTAAACACGACAGCTTTATTCTTTTTCCTGCTTACAGTTACGCACAGGTTTAGAGCAGAGGACCGTGCAGAAGTCGGATTATTTGACAGAAACAAGAACTCTACATGGATTGTAAGCTTTGGAGAAAAGCCTGTGAAACATGTGTTTCGCTTAAGCCTTTTAGAAAGAAACCGCACACAGTGATATAAGGAGTGGTTTAATTCTGTTCAGCTTTATGGAGCAAACAGAAGTATTGTGCATATTTATTTTCCTAGCATTTTAGGATTGTATAATTAATATGGATATAATTAATATGGAAAGCTTGGTTACAATTGCAAACTGTTTTGTTTCTAATGGGTTCTATTAATTTTCAAGTTTTGTCATGTGTTGGTTACCTGTTGTGTACTTTTTACACTCTTGAGTTGGCAAATTATTTTTACACTTATAATTTTAATTTGCATTCCAATTATAAAAAACTGTGTAAAAAGATGAGCATGCAAGGTCTAGTTTACACCCATTCGACCTTAACTTGTAGTCAATGAGGTGGGTATATTACTATAAATGTTCAGTGGTAGCAGAGTCCTTGCTCAAGGGTGAGTGATGGTTATTACACCAATTACAAGTGTCTCTTTCAAATCTACAATTAAAGCATCCAAAACCTGACTCGAGGAAGTGCAAGCACTGTTAAAAAAACAAACAAAATATTTGTAATTGAAATAGAAACACAGCAAAATCTCTCCCTGTAGTGACAATCCAGATAGGTATTTAGGGGTTTCCATTGGTATTGTGCCATTATAAATGGCTTCTGTGAATCAGGCCCTTTATGTAGCGCTTCATGCATGGTTCGTCCAACTTCTAGGCACTGTGATAATTATACCTCAATCGGTAATCAGTTTACCAACCCCCTGAAGGATGTTAGCTGATAAAGTAGCTCAGCCGTATGAGTGCTCGCTGCTATTTGTAGTTCACAGGTTCAAATCCTGGCAAGGCCAACTCAGCCTTTCATCCTTCCGAGATCGATAAATGAGTACCAACTTTGGTTGGGTGATCATTATATGTATATATGTTCTATGTACAGCGCTTTGCCAAAAGCGCTATACAAGTAACAAATCATTAACTCTGTCCAGTTTAAATTTGACTATGAGATTGGGTATAGAATTTAGCATTGAGTCCTTACGTCTCTGCATTGTTGTATCATAACATTGGCATACCATTAGGTAGTAGTAGTTCCAGGAAATGAGGACTTTCATTAAGTCTCAATAGACAATTCTATGGGAACCTCAAAACATAAAATTCATGTTTGCTTTACTGTGTAATTGGCTATGTTTGTTTTAAAAATTAAAATATATACAGAAGAGATCAAATGTTCCGACGGTGGAGAAATAATGAAAGGCGTATTGAGTGACCATTGCCCTTTGTTAGATTAACATCCCTTTCTGCAACATGTTTTTGGAAGTGCACCAGCTGTGGAGTGGCCGGGAATTGGTATAGACATAATTTGTTTTTCTAAGGCTGAATTTCTTCTAATTATGGTTACTGAATACCTACTATGTATAGCTTTTCTGATTCGAGTTACCCTTCGTATTTCGACTAGTTGCTATCAATGTTATATTAGATCCATCTTTGAGGCTCTTGTAATGCTGAGGCAATTAACTGTTCCGGTTCTGTGTGGGTGGTTCTCCCACTGCTGTATTGGTGATGCACATGCTGGGCATGTTCTTTGTAAATTAACTTGGAGTCCCTCTGCCAGACATTCGCCCTGGTTACGAGATCCTTACCCAGAGTCTTTAGCTCGCTATCTTTCACAGAGAAGAAATATCCCAAACTTATCAGTCTTTGTCCTGCCCTGGGGCAGTCAAGCACCGAAGTGCTAGGCAATGCTCCTCTGAACAAGAATACCAACAGCAACCCCAAACAAGTGTTTGGACTGCAGAGGCCTATGATGTTCCAGTTGAGTGTAGCTTGCACTGCTGTGGTGAGGCCCTTTAGTGTAAGGGTGCTGGCACCATTCCATCCCATGCAGTGTTCTCTATATAAGTGGAACTTGTACTGTTATGACCCCCAATTTATCTGTTCCAAGTGTGTTAATCTTTCATTGTTGAGACTCGCAAGATTCCTGTTCTATGTGAGGCAAGCATCATATACTGAGATCCATGGAATACCTTTTCTATATTGGGACTGGAGTGTGCACTACCAAGGCTATCTTACACCTGTTGGATATGAGAGGAGCTTCTACTGCACAGACACATTCCTGATTTGTTCTCTCTGTGGGAATCTTCCACCTTTGCTTTACACCTTTCACTGATCACCACCTGTTATCCATAATTAAAGCTTGCATTGGGATTACCCTGGTACGCCTTTTCTGTTTGTATGGGCGAAGCCTGCTCAAGCAGACCTGATCTGTGTGCGCAAAGCGTTTTAAAAGCTTATACTGCTGTTGTACCCTTTCTTTATACGCAATGGCAACTCAGTGTTCGTGTTCATCTGTTCCATTTGTGAGAGGGTGTTTGTGCCACTGCACTATGTGCTTTATCTGTTCATTGTGAGAGAAACCTGCTTTTCTGGCACGATGCAGAATCAAAGTTTAAAAATGGGGAATAAAATGCTCCCACCTCAAAATCTTATCTGGAGCATTGTTAGGCAGTATGTTACGTAATATTGCGGCTGGATTTGGTACCAATGGAAGCTCAGCTTCTTTTGTCATGGGATACTGTTTTAATTGTGGTAAAATGGCACCTTTACTCAGTTTTATCTTAACCGCTCTTGCTCCCTTTAATAAGCCGACATCATATGGACTGCTGGTCCACAATGAAACCGGCACCTTTGCCAAATCTTCCTGCAAAAATGAAGGTACTTTTCTCACCAGCATTATTGTTTGGGGAAGCTCTCTGTACTCTATTTGCAACTTATGGGTAATACAGATGTTACCTCGTTATCAGAATAGCCATCTTCAAACAATTCGTCATCAGTCAAGTCAGTAAGTCTGTGTGCTGAGTCGAGCGCTATTACTGTGTGCCAGGTTACTCCTTCGTCATTCCATTCCGTGCAATATCACTGTCTGCTCTCATTATCTCTAATTCGATTTAAATAATTTGCCCTTGTACCACGTCCGTTGATACCTCTTGTCTAAACATAAATTCTGTGGGTAACCGCAATAATTTGTCTTGTATTCGTGGAAGCCATGCTGATTCCGCTTGTACCCCATAAAGAAAAAATCTGTGTTTAGCGGCACCACACTTTGTGCTTTCTGGACATAAAATGCCCTCACAAATTAGCGCGTGTTTGCATAATGAATACTTGGTGTCGAACATATTATCCCCTCTTCAGTGAAAGAAATTGTCATGTTTAGCTTGCTCATAAAGTGCCTCCCCAATATGTTAACCAGTTTTTTCTGGGAATATAACAATGGCATGGCCAGTGCTCCAGTTAGGATTTTGGCGTGGGAGTATTTTACTCCCAATTTTTTTAATTGAAGAGTAAATCCAATTTCAAGAGTAAAAAGGAGTTCCCTCCTTCGCAAGAGAGTAAAGTGTCTGACAGCTATCCAATTTTTAAGGTAAATTAAAACTGTGTTCGAAAACATTAGTGTAAAGAAACTTAACAATGAATGCTGTCCAGCTTCATCTTTTATTTTACTTGAACACTAAAGGTCTGTTAACTACAGATGCAATATTTTTGCTTCATCTCTCCTTCCCTTTGCTACTCCGTTCCCCTGCCTGTAACTTTCTGATGCTCTGCCTCTTACCCTCAAGTGTTGCTCTGCCATGTTTTGCGGTCTGTTGCTTCGACACTCGGCCTTTCCCCTCTCTGCAATACTATTATTGCTGTTTACCTCGTATATCTTGTGTATCGATTATAACTCCTCTTCCTCTCTCATGTCATTACTCTGGCTATATGTTTTTTCATTTTCTCTCTTGTGGCTGCTACTCCTTTTGATTATATTTCTTGCACTGCCTCTTAGGTTATTGCACTACCTTTCTCTAGTCTGGATTTTCTATTTCTAGCTCCCACATCTGCTCTTGATCTGTGTTTTCTCTTATTTTACTGTCTTCTTTGTGCGATCTTATGTAGCTCATTGGCCTCTTTCTTACTGTTTAAATTCATGTGTTGAATTGTCTAATACAGTGTGAGTTTGTCTCACCAGATGCAGCACTTGCTTGAATGCAGATGTTAAACTTGTAATGGCATACAGTGCTGGTAAAATAGCCCCGGTGAGATGTGTGTTTAGAGCTATTAGAAGTATAGCAATCCTCATGGGATGTGCTTGTTCAGAGCCCTTACAGGTATAACAGCCCTGATGAGATGTGTGTGTGTGTGTTCTGAGCAATCGGTAGTCTTTTTGATGAGTCAAAAGCTGTCAGCTCTGTTACTATTTATTTATGTATATGATATTTATAGTGTGCATTGCGACTGTTCCGTATCGAGGCGCTGAGGCGAGTGAGAGGGTGGAAGTAAGGGAACTAAAACAGAAGGGTCTTTAAAGCCTTGCGGAACGGAAGAAACTCATGAAGTTTGCGAAGATGTAAAGGCAGAGAGTTCCCAAGGGTAGGGGCAAGAACCGAAAAGGATCTGCTTCCAGCTCTGGCACGAAAAAATCTGGGCACATGTAGCTGAAGTTTATTAGCTGAGCGCAGTGGTTGACTAGGAGTGTAAGGCAGAATCTGTGACCCTAGGAATTCAGGACCTACATTGTGAATTGCCCAGTGAACCATACAGAGAACCTTGAACTTAATTCGGCTCCTGATGGGAAGGCAGTGGAGTTGTAAAAGTTCACTTGAGTGAGCAAGTCTTGGGGCGCCAAGGGCAAGGCGCGCAGCAACATTATGCAAAGTTTGGAGTCGTCGCAATAACCTCTCTGGCTGCCTGAGATAAACTGCATTACAGTAATCAAGAGAGCTCACGATTGAGGCTGTGACAATTTTTGCCCTAAGAGTAGGAGGGAGAAGGGGAAGAACTTCTTTTTTTTTAGAACCTTCCGTTTAGGAAAGTCAGTCTGGCAAACTGCCGAAACCTGAGCTTCTGGAGAGCCTGTGGTCATAAGTTTGATCCCAAGACTTTTAACCATGGGGGAGGGATCAGGACAAGGGCCAAGGGAGGACTTTCCACATTTGAACCAACCAAAAGAACCTTTTTTCGCTGTTGCATTTTAACCAGTCGTCAGCCACCCAGTCTCCAACTGCAGCCATGCAATTTGTCTATTTACTGGGAGGATCAGAAGAAGGCGTATTGCAGCGAAACAGAATCTGGGTATCATCAGCGTAGGAAAAGAAGTGTGCTCCGTGGCTGGCGGTAGGTTAGGCTAATGCCTGCATATAAAGATTAAACAGTGGGGACAGGGCAGAGCTCTGGGGAACACCACAATGCAGGCCACTGGTAGGAGATGTAAATGAGGGCGAGAGGAAACGGATAGTACCCAATCTGATAAAAAAACGGGGAACAATTTTAGTGGAATGCCTGATATTCCAGCCACATAAAGGCAGGACAACAGTTTCTGGTAGTCAACTGGATCAAAGTCTGCAGAGGGGTCAAGGAGAATAGAGGCTCCCACCTCTGCGGTCTAGAAGCAAAGTGACATCATCTATAAGTGCCACCATTACGGATTCTGTCTGCATTCCGGGGCGTAATCTAGATTGAAACAGATGAAGAAGGGCATTGGCCTCCAAAAAGGCAGTTAATTGTGGTGTCACAATTGTTTCCATTAATTTAATTAATATTGGGAGAAGGAAGATGGGACGATAGTTTGCCGCGGTTGCTTGGTCACAAAGGGGCTTTTTTAACAGAGGAGACATTATTGCATGTTTAAGAGGGGCAGGAATATGCCCAGTGGTAAAGGAATGATCAAGTGCCGCAGCAAAAAGAGGAATAGCATTGCAGGCAACCTTCTTGAAGCACAGTAAGTGGCATAGGATTCAATGGGGAGGCTGAGCAAAGTTTGTTCAAAGCAGACAGAACCAAATTGTGTTACTGCATTGTAGTGAAAAGCATTAGGCAAAGTTTCTTCCATAACATCAGAAGTCAGAAAATGATCAGATAGTGTGGGTCTCACTGACCATTTGTCAGATTTTTAAAATGTTATCACTAAAAAAGAGAGCAATATGGTCGCAGTGGACCTGAGTAAGAACAGTCACTGGAGGAGCTTTAGCAGGAACAGTCAGTTCCCTAGTCACAAGAAACGTATCACGTGAGGAGCAGGAGACAGTCTAGCATAATAATCCGCCTTAGCCGTTTTTATAGCAGTGTGATGTGCAATTCTGGCTTGTACAAAAATGGGCAAAGCAACAGAGTGAAACCTTCCACCTTCGTTCTGCTCTAAGACAATGCTGTTTGAGAAGTTTAAGTGCGGGAGAAACCACGGGGAAGATGACAGGTCTCGACATACAGGTTTTGTAGGGGGACCAAGTTTATCAGCCGTGCCTTGAATGGCGTCCATCAGCGCATTACAAGGATCTTTAAGGTTGCTGGTCTTTCCCCGTCTTGTAAGGGAAATAAGAGTTATAAATTTGGCCTTGGAACCATTAGCAGCATATATTAGGCAATGGAGGGAGATTAGAGGACTGTGTCGGGAGCACAGAGGATAAAATGTTGTCCTATGCGGATGATATGGTGATTCTCCTTTCAAATGTGGATCATTATTGAAGCAAATGTTTGAGGAAGTGGGTAGATTGTCGGGGCACAAAGTAAATTGGGATACAACTGATATTTTTCCTTTATCTAGGACATGTGACAAATGTTTTGAGGTCCTGGAATTGCAAGTGTCCCTGGAGGGAGTCAAGTATCTGGGTATACATATAACTAATGATCTTAGTAAAATTGTCAAATGTAATATTGATAAATTAATAGATAAAATTGTGATGACTATTAAAAAATGGGAAAGATTGAACTTGAATTCATGGCCAAAAATCAATGAGATTAAAATGGTACTTTTACCTAAGGTATTATACATTATACAGTCAATACCTTTGCAGATTTCAAAGAAACAATTTCAAACGTTTCTATGGGAAATGGGCAAGAGACCTTGCATCCCGAAATAAATATATATTCTTGCAAGATGTAAAGGAGGGTGGCTTTGGTTACCCAGATTTGGTCAAATCTTATAAGGCCTTTTTACTTAAAAAATGTTCGCATTATTTTGACAGAGGGGACATCAAAGTCCCGATTTGGTTACGTATGGAGAGAGGGGTATGTGTTCCATATCGCTTAGATAATCTCTACACAATGGGGAAACTATCGAATAAATGATTAAAAATAAACAAACTAGGCAGGTTTTAATGGCATGGTTTAAAGAGCATGGTCAAAAGTTCAATTTCAGTGGTGATGCATCTATTTGGCTTAATGAGACGTTACAACTGAATAACAAGTTTACATTGGCAAAGCTGGATTAGGAAATGGGTATTGAGAATACGTGATTTACTAGAAGGAGACAAGCTGCTGAGTTTTGGAGATTGCAAGCTAAGTTTAACTTGGGGAGGAGGGAGCAGAGTAAATATACAGAGTTGATTTTGTTTAATTAATCAGAGGATGAGTATGAACAGTGATACACTGGAAGGAAGACCAGAAATGTGTAAACTGTTGATGGGGCAAGAACACAATGTGCGTACATATATGCGCTTCATGCCTATGGAGGTGAATAAGTGGATGCGTGGGTTAGGTTAAAGGATGCTTGGTCGCACGATATTAATGAAGTTCTATTGGAGGATGAATGGAGGGATATACTTGGAGTAGGTACAAATTCAAGAATGGATACGAGTCTGCGCCCAATTAGGCAGAAGGTGGTTGGTAGGATCTATTGGACGCCTGTGAACATGTTTAAATTGAAGCTGATGACAGATGAGAAATGCTGGAGTTGTAGTAGAGGTAGGGATACCCTGTTACACTTAATTTGGAGTTGTCCGAGGCTACAGGATTTTTGGAACAAAGTCATTGATAAAATAGATATGACTTTAGGTATTATCGTTCAGAGATTGGCCGCAAACGTGATGATGCTCCTACACAAGGGGCGGTGTGTGGAGACTGGGAAGCATGATATATGGATTGATAAAGCTATAATGGTAGCGATTAAGCAGATTCTCAGGGTCTGGAAGACCAGGAAGAAACCTAATGTAGAAGAATGGCTTGTGGGATTGCAGATTTTGTCTAAATATGAAAAGATTTTGTTGGTAGACTAGGACAGGGAAGATGATTATCTCTCGTTATGGGCCTCCTTTAATGCATTATATGGCTGATAAACTAGTATGGTGGACGGAGGGAGGGTTGGGAGGGAGGATTTTTGTTTTCTCTTTCCTCCTATTGTGTTGTGTGATGTATTGTATGTCTATGTGTGGGTTATCGTGTTTCTTTTCTTCTACTATTCATATAGGATAACATGCAGATGTTTTAAGTTGTGGGCATAAGTGAGTTTGGGATTTAGTTAAAGGATGTTGTTTAGATATTATAGGATGTTATTGATTGTAATAGTTTCTTGTTTGTTATATTACTGGAACCTGTCTGAATATGTATTTTGATAAACTCTAATAAAGATATTATTTAAAAAGAAAAAAAACTGGAATCAGGAGAAACCCTAGTCCAGTGGTGATGGGTTTTAAAAGGGGCCAGTGGTTTGGAACCAGAGACCGGTAGAGAAAAAGGCACAAAAAAAGTGATCCGACCAGGCACAGGGCGAGGGGGAAACACGAAAAGGCCATTGAAGTCAGAAAACAGCAGGCCAAGCTGATTCCCTCCTCTGAGTGGGACCGTGATTTCCGAGAGAAAATCCCGTAAGGCAGAAACAAAGTTCCTGGCTTGTAGGTCACCACTATCATTGGGGTGGATATTAAAATCACCAGAATCACTAAATTGGAATATGACAGAGAAAGATCAGCAACTAACTGGGCAATTGAACGTTACCTGCATCTTAAACACATAAATTAACTCGCCATTCAACAGGATTTGAACTATCATGTTACACAATGATCTCTACAGCAGGGTTATTGACCCACTGAGCTACCTTTCTCAACAGGCTGTTCACTTGGAAAGGCACATAGGTTTAGGACAATGGCAGTTCCATGCGAAACTTGAGTTTGGAGATTCATAGTGAGGCTTTGAAATGTGCTAGTTTTTTGGCAGTGGGACTCTAATCGGAGTTTTTTTTTTTTTTTTTTTTTTTCTTTTTTCAAAGCGTAAGACCGAGTAGGAGGGATTGAAGTATATGACAGCAGTGCAATCTTTTCACACTGTTCGCCCACTCAGGAGGATGGTGGGAAAGATCTAGGTGAAAATACCAAATATTTTACTATAAGGTTGGAAATCTTACATATAGAAGACCCCTGCAGACCTCCCAACCCCACCACATCCCCCCACTATATTAAATACCCCTACCCAACCCTCTGCATCTATTATCTGATTGTTTTCCATGCAAGGTTTTCTATCTTGCAGTAATTGATATTTTGTAGTGATACCGGTGGAAAGAGCTCAGACACTTCTTGCTCAGTACTTTATCTCTCTGCAGAAAATGCCAACACATGTTTGTGCTATAGCAGATCTGTTAAATGCACATACTGTTCAAAAATATTGGAGTCCTGCCAAGAAATGGGGCACTTAAAAAATAAATTAAAAACACATACATCTTCATATAGAACACCAAAAGCTTTTCCTTCTCACAAATGACAAACCACTGCTAAAACTCCGACATCAAGAACCCCAAGCCATTAAATGCAATCGATGTGCTTCCTTGATGAAAAGAAAAAGTATGAAATACTCATGCTGCTGCAACTGCGCTGCCTCTATTAAAGCCGATTAAAACAGAGGAAAATGATACAAAAATGCAGCCCTCGTTTAAGGCAATTTTCATTTTACACAATACTACATGTGTCCTAAAGCAATGTGAAAACCATGTTCATGATTTAAAATTCTTTAATAACACTGTTACCTACAAAATGCAGGCAGTTGAAAAAAGTGAACAGAACACAAATTTCCTTCTACATCACAGTGGCATTGGACTTCGCCGACATTGTTCCAGCAAATCTGGAACATTGTCTGCCTTCGTCGCCAAGGCTGGATGAAGGCCACAAACGTCCGTCAGGAAGTCCAAGCAAAGGTGCTAGTCATGGATGAGTCCCTCCAGGCCATCAAAGCGAATACAGAGATGGCCCGTTCCCTGGGTACTCTCCAGCAGCAACGCTCTTCTTTTCGCTCCTCCAGGGAGAAAAATGAGAAGGTCTTCAAAAGGTTTCTCCACATTGTACCGTTAGCCTTCCAGATCCAGAACTCGGGAAGCCTACAGAGGCCGTTCCCAGGCCTACGGTAGCGGAGGACAGTGTCCTCGTCGCCTGCAGGGCAGGACGCCGGCACCAAATCAAGCCTGAACCGGGATGTCTGGCCCCCACTCGTGCACCCCAGTGGGAGTCGGGCTGAAGAAGTTTGACAGCGAGTGGAAAAGATCACTGCTGACAGATGAGTGCTGGACGCTCTCGCCCAAGGACACACCCTGGAGTATACACGCAGGTGTCTGTGGATGCCTCCCGTTAACCATCAAAAGCAGCACATCCCTCAGTTCCTGGAAGAGGTAAGGGCCATGCTGCGAAAAGGGACGATGCAGCTAGTTCCCCAATGGTTCCAGGGCTCCAGAGTCTATTCCAGATACTTTCTGGTCAGAAAGAAGACAGGAGGCTGGAACCTAAAGTTCCAAAAGTTGAGGATGGTCTTGGGAAGATAGCTCGAGGGCAACGTGCTTGCCTTGAAAGCAAGACGACACGAAGCACCAGGGGTTCGATCCCCAGGTCCGCACTTAGAAACCTCTGGGTATTAAGCATATTCTAAATAACTTATCATATCAATATGTGCTCTGGAAAAAGGAAACTTCTTGACGTTGTTAGACATGGTGGACACCCAATTCCATGTCCCCCTTCACAAGAAGCATCAGAGGTTTCTATTCTTTGAAAGGTAGAGCCTTGAAATGTCTTGCCTGGCGTCGCCCTCACAGGAGATGGCAGCAGCCATTCAAGGAAAGGTGCAGCGACTGTCCTCGACGAAGACAGCCAAGGTGCGGGCCACCAAGTATTTACTTTGCATGATGACATCCTGCATCTACTTCACCAGGCTCTGCGACCCCTTCAGGAATCATTGGACGCTTGCTGGAAAAAGGTGTCCAGAAGCTTCACGGACAAGATCTCTCATCGACAAGTACCATCGGCGATAGGATGGTGGGACGTCTGCTCCAACATCGCCTAAGGCACAGGTTTTTAGAACTCCCCTGTACCAGTAGACGGTCACCACGGACGCCTTGGAACGCACACCAGACATCCGCACAACACAGGCCTGTGGCTGCTGACGTCTGTACTTGCTATCTTTGGCCAAGACCAGACTGGCACACGCCTCTATCAAGGTACATCTGGCAGTTATCTCCTGCTACACCAGTTCCCCAGGAAGATCTTCACTTTGGTCCCACCGACTCATCAAAGAATTCCTTAAAGGATCTTTCCCACTGGTGAAGACTCCTGCCCCGTCATGGAAACTTAACGTGGTTCTGACGAGGCTCATCGGGGGTGGGGAGGGAGGTTTAGAGGGGAGAGGACGCCCTTTCGAGCCTATGCATCAGGCGCAACTGAAGTTCCTCTCATGAAAACCGGCTTTCCTTATAGCCATGACCTCTGCCAGAAGGGTAAGTGAGAGCCGGGCCCTATCCTGCAAGCAACCATACCTGAGATTCTACGAATGGAGGGTGATGCTGCATACTCATCCCTCTTTCATGCCAAAGGTTCTGTCGGAATTTCACCTCAACAAGCCTTTGGTGTTACCTGTGTTTTTTCCAAAACCTTTGCCGGCGAACAGTGCCTTGCACTTGCTGGAAGTTTTCGGAAGACCTCACAACTGTTTGTGAACTTTGGTCCTGTGAACCATAGGAAGGCCTTGTCCAAGGCGTCCATTTCAAGGTGGCTCTCCAGCTGCATCACGTACTGTCATCAGTTGGCAAACCGGCCGCTGCCCGGCCATCCAGGAGCCCTCTCCACAGAGCGATCGCTGCAACGACCGCGCTCCTGTCTGGTGTGCCCCAGCTGGACATCTGCACGGCTGCTACGTGGAGGTCCATGCACAACTTCACAAAGTTCTACAGCATCGTCAGGGATTCCAGGGAGGAGACCAGAGTCTGCCAAGCAGTGCTACCTGTTTGCTTGAGATGAGATTGTTCCGGAGATGAGGATTAATTGCTTCTGTTGAGCCTTGCCAGCTCTCGTGGTTGTGTAATGTTGTACTGCTATGTATTTGTTATTTGTGAGTATGTGAATCCATGCCAGGTTTAAGTTTCTTACTATTGTTCTCCAGCATGCATCTCGCATGGATTCACATGCGAACCCTCCCTGCGTCCCCTCTGTGGCTCTTCTTGGTCATACTGCCACTTTACGTGCTTACCAAATCTGAAGATGGCTGCCAGAGGGGGGGCTTGGGGAGAGGACTGCCATTAGATGGGGCAGTGTGACCCAGAGGACCGTGATTGGTTTAGAGGAGAAATGCAGTGAAAGTTAAACTTTCTTTTTTTTTTTTTTTTAAGAGGATTCCCAGCCTAACAACTCGGAATGTTAATGAGCATGTGCATCCATGCCAGACCCAGGCTGGAGAACAATAGCTACAGGTAAGTAACTTAAACCATACTTGTGGTTGTATGTGTGCTGTCTTCATCTGCGGCTGCACTGCCTGCTGTGGTTGCTGTATCTGCTGTGCCTGTGTCTGAGTTGGTTGATACTGTGTATATTCTTGGGCATTATCTTACTGTCTAGCGCTAAATGGCAATGGATGTGCGGACGCCTCCTGTTGGGCCAAATTGCTGCCATTTCTGTTGCTTTCCTCCCATACCTCTACAAACCTGTGCAACATGTGCTACTCTTTCACATGCCCCTGTGCTCCATATCCACCCAAATCGTGGCTGTCCTCCATTAAAACCTCCTGCCTGTGGTGCTTGAAATCCAAACATTTAAATATTAAGACTGACTTAATAAGTTAAGCAAATTGGGTTGCAAATTTGGTTAAATCGAATTAGTTTTAAAACGAGCATGCCTTGGGTGTTGTACGTAAATTGTTAAGAAAAAAAAAAGATATTTAGCGTGCTCTTTGGAGTGTTAAATAGAATCTTTCAGTGTAAAAAGGTCCTTCAGAGAGTAAGTGTCTTGTTGAAAGCAATCTTGCAGTAAAAATGCATTGTTCCCAGTCTGCTTTTGAAATCCTAGAGCAGTCCTTATCTGTAGTTATTGACTGCACCCTGAAGATCCTGATTGGCTGACTGGAGATTAACACTCCATGTGCTAATCGGTTATTGCAGCTTTGAGGAATCTTGATAAGCGAAATGGGTAATTTTCATCACTCCCATTTATAGCAGATTAAATAAAAAATGTATCCCCATGGGCCTATATGGGATTGAAACTCGATGGGGACGTACAGAAATATGACTGAATAGATAGGAGGAATGGATATGGGGTTCAGACTTGGATGTGCTCAAAGGTAACATACTACATAACATTTGAGGAGCGTTTGGGTTAACTTATCGATAAAATGGAGCAAATAAAAAGTTAACCTCATGGGTAAAAATTAAAATGTCGGCACACGCACCACTTACATGAAAACAAGCCTAATTTGAGACAGCTTTTCATATCTCATGCGGCCTGCAGCCATTGATAGCTGAAGAATGCTTGTCAAACATACAGCACTCGTTTACACAGAAGGCTAGTGTGCACACTTGCTGGATGAATATTCTAATGACGGCTGCCTGTTTTAACTGCACACCAGTAGGTGTGAGCGTTGATTTCACACCATTAGGTGTTATCTGAGATCAGCCCATGGACTGTACAAGGGGAAGTGTTCTATCTGATAAGGATTTGCGAACCGACACATCATGCACATCCGCCCAGTTACGGCCTAGGGTGTGCAATACAAACTGCTAAGTAACAAGTGAGGGAGATCTCTATACAACGGATATATGATGCAGAGCTCGACGGATGCCCTAAAGTGCAGTGAAGGCATTCACTGAGAGGTGCGAAAACACTCCTAATGTAGTTTTCCATAGGCTAAACTCAAGTGAATTGTGGTACACTCAGCCCTAGGCTTTACTGCTCCAGATAGCGAATATGACAAACGCACACGGGCAGGTAAACAATGTTCCTTCATACATATAATGCCCAAGCAAAAAAGGGAAAGGAGGAACATCAGACTTGCCAGGGCATTAAGGCCTGCATGGCTGAGGTGGAGTGCCGCACAGAGGAGCACTAAGCAGCACCTGGAAAGACAGCCGGGGCATGCTAATCAGAACTCGTCAACCCCAGAAGGAGCCGTTTCATTTGAAGCACATTCTGCTCTAAACGTGAGTGAATGGTGGGGGCTTGCTGAGTGCATTTAGACTGATGGCGTGTAGTATGTTTAATAAAAATAAGAGCCCTCAGAATATAGGGGGTTATATTAAATGCATTAACATAATAACTCCTGTGTCAAGTGTATAATTCAGAGTACTGCATCAGAGTGGTATCTCTTTAGTCCAAGAACCTTACAATTCCTGGCTGTATGTTTAATCATGTTGATAAGCACAGAAACCTAGGCAGGCCTGTTTTTTAGCACTGACACACAGCCTACGGTGAACGTTGACATGAGTGATTGATGATCGAGGGTCTATTTTCACAGCCTCAAAAGAGGTGGAGATGAGAGGCTCATGATCACGCCAAACTGGTTATTACAGAAGAATTCTAGGCAAGGTATGTAAATCTAAATGTTCATGGCATGTTTATAATGACCGGGGTACATTTCAAGGCCTACCGACTGGGGACTAGCAGAATTGGAATTTTATTTTTTAAATATTTTATGTAAGAAGTAGGCATATATTACCGAGTCTATATGTATTATAATGTACTATTTTATATCCTAAAGTGGGGGTAAATTTGTCAAGTGGACCTGAAATGCTTGTGTTGTGTAAATCATGAAAGGTTTTATGTAAACCAGAGCACAATCAATGTAGTGCTATTCTGATGAAGCATTGCCTTCACAGTAGTCCCTGTAAATATTACAGAAAAGGTCCCTTCCCTAGATTGTCTAAACTCCCTGGAGCATTGGTCCCCAAGCCCATATTGTGTTTGCTAGAGCAGAGGGTGGGCCTCGTTAAATTGGCAATGGGAATGTTGAACACCAGAGGGTTTAAGCGTCTCCTGCAGGGGTTGAAAAAGGTACTGGGCCATTTTAGATGTCTTTATGCTACAGGAGGCCCGACTCACTTATGCTCTAGTTTTGGAGGGGTACTCTATTGATTCTTTAGCTTTAAAGGGTCCTAAGGGTTGCGCATTTGTGGCCATGTTAACGCCCATGAGGAACGACCGGGGTATGCAGCTGTTGAACTGGAGAGCCCCGAACACATCCCTATTGCCCACTAAAAGTGTTTGAACATCTGCTCATTTAAAAAATGGCGTACATTTGCATTGATTAATGCTTATTGGTATCCGGCAGCTCTCTCCAATGACGATTTTCTGGATGCGGTCGCAGATCTTTTAGATGCCTGCTTTTTGGACCCTGCTATTTCGGCCATCATTATTGCGGGATATCTAAATTACAGGTGTTTTTCTTCAGTGGATCTGGATACAATTAAAGCAGTGGGTACATCTTATCCTTATCAAAGGGGTGCCTTATGACTTACCCTAATGGAGGAGCAAGGGTTCATTATGGTTAATGGCAACATTAGGGGAGCTGTCCACTACCTCCCCTAATCCGCTGCCGCAGCCTACTTGGCATAGGGAAACGCAATTAGCCACGTTGGATTACATATTTGTTACAGCTACTATTTGTCCCTTGATTTAGGCCTGCAGAGTCATCGCAACGGAAGCTAGTGGCAACCAAATTATTTGCGCGTATTGGGTGATTCAGCTGACGATGCAGTAGGGAGAACCATGTACCCCAGGGGTTGAAGTTAATGGGGGAAGGAATTGATTGAGATGGTCAGAACGGGATCTGGGACACTTGAGCTCCCATTTGGGGGTTGATCTACACAGTGGTCTGAGTGAAGGAACCTGTATTGACAACTATGTTCCTGCTTTCAGCATGTGTTTGCACACCAGTTCTATGAACAATAGGCTGATTTTCAAACACAAACCCATGTTTGATGGGATGATGCAAGGTACGAAGCGCATCTTAAGAGCATATTTAAGGCACCTGTCTAAATCTTGTTTAGAGGGTTCAGTGGGAAATTAAGAAACAGAAAAAAGAATTTAAGAACTGGTTGAGGGGCCACCAAAGTATAATGGCTCTAGATGTGAAGCCGCTCTGTCTAATAAACATACTGCACAAATTTGGCGTATCTTAAAAAAATTATGCAGGAACGGCCTCTCCAAATGACTAATATTGTGGATGAGGTTTGGGCCATTCTAAAAAATTGTTTTCTCTACCTCGGTCTTGTCCATCTGTTTTAGAATGCAATCAAGATGTGGCTTGGGCATTACAGATTGACAAAGAAGATATTCTTTATCTTATAACTAGGTGTAGCAATTGAGAGCCAGATGACCTAGCAAACCTTATGTTCATACTATATCCCGAGAGCTGGGCAGATGTAGTGCTGATTCTATTCCAGTAGGTGATTGAGAGGAGGTACATTCCAGAGTTCTGGCGCAAGTTTGTTGTACCAATTTCCAAGAAGGTCAGACGTTGGCAGAGAGCTGTAGACCTATTGCCCTTCTTGCCCCAATCATCTTTAAGGAACTTCTACGGTGGTTGAGAGAAAGTGCCAGTTTTGACTCTGAGTTCGTTGCAGGTATAGGTATGTCGCTAAATGCTTTTTTCATTGTATATTTTTATTTGCTTTATTATTAAATAGGGACTTCTTTTTTCTTAAGGAATTTGTATTGGTTTTATGTGATATAAGTTATGTGAATTTATTTGGAATTATGAAAAATGCAATGTTTTATTGTAAAGGTTGAACTGTGTTAAGATAATGTTTTCTGCTGTGTTTAGAGTTAACAGACCAGCAGAAGGAGTTTCAAGCGACTGCTCGGAAATTTGCAAGAGAGGAAATTGTTCCACTGGCGCCCCAATATGATAAAACTGGAGAGGTAAGCTGATTTTAGGACTGTCTGTTGAATGTAATAATTTAGGTATTACAAAATGACAGCTATGCTATTTTTCTCTTTTAGTATCCTGTTCCTCTTATAAAAAGGGCCTGGGAACTTGGTCTGATGAACACTCACATACCAGAAAGCTGCGGTAATTATGTGTTTACTGTGGTGAACGAGGAGTAGATCTCCAATGTAGAATTAAATGCGTGACTTTGTCGTGTTCTCTTGCACCTGTCTTCCCTTTGTCCCCTTCACTTGCTGCTCACTAACTGGTTATTTAGCTTGTATTTTTCTCTAACCGCTTACCCTCCTCACAGAGGCTTTATTGAGGTCAGCCCACATGATTTGAATAGCTTGATACTACAATACAGACTTTCCTAAAGAGTTTATGTAAATAAGGACTTAATAGAGACTTTGCTATAGTACCATTTGATCTTCGGCAAGCAATGATTTTAGAGGCATAATTGCTCCAATCATAGTGCATTTACCTTGCTTGGTTATGGGTTACTTGACAGTACTGTGTTAATTAATCTTTTGTAACGCGCTTAATACCATAGGCCAGTCTGTAAGGGCAGGACTGGGATTCAACTGTGTTGCTTTGCATTGTCTTGCTTCCAAGACAAACTCATTGCCCCTGAGCTATCGGCCCATGTTTAAACTTGTATACTTTCCCTAAATGTAGCACGGTTATATACATGTATAAATCTGAAACTTTGTTGAAGCGATGTTATGGTTAAGTTACTCTAATAACATTTTTTTGAAATTCAGTGAAACTTTAAAGAAATTATGGTTTCAGCACAAAATCGAAAAATTGAAGGCATTTGCCAATTACGTCAAGCTTTGCAACCATAAGGCGCGCACCCTCCTTGCACTGCTTAGGAACCAGGTAAGTAAGTCATAGTTAGCAAACGCCATACAAAGCCTACCAATTAAAGTTCTATCCTTTAAGAAGTCTTTCCTTAGCTAGACCAGGGGTGGCCTAGAGCCCTTAGAGCCGCTGGTCCCAATAAGTCTTCTGTAGGTTCGGAGTCTCTTTAGGAAGATTGAACAAGTGTTGGCTTGAGCCAACAGGTAGCTGCAATTGTTTCAAAGTTCAGATAAAACAGGAATGTCTTGAAAAGACCCGCTCCCAATCCAACCACCTTGAAAAAGACCAGAGGGAGGACACAGGCCAAAACACTACCATTCAAGGGTAGGCAAGTGAGAGAGTGGTTTAGGACTTTACCACCATAGAACTGTAAGAAGACAAGGGTCAACACAGGTGTGTTTACTCACCTCACCCTCTGTACACAGATTCACTCAGGGACCACCATAGTAGTTCCTGAAATCACTGTGCCGCCTTGATTTGTGCCTTTGGTTCCAATTGCGGAAGCCCAGGGGATCACAGGTGAGGTCCTTTCAGGCGTTGTGTTATTGGGTCTAGCTAGTTTGTGGTTCCGTGTACATATGGCCTGGATTCTGGACAGCTGGCCACACAGGACAAACTCGTTGAAGGGGCGTGCAGGTGGGAAGGGGGGGGCTTGGTGGTAGGGTGAGTGGTCTGGGGATACAATGAGATGCACATAGCGCAATCCAATAGTTGCAGTTTGAGAAGTATAAGCATATCAATTATTAGACCTTTTGGATGCACTCTAAACATATGAGAACCTCCGGTAAGTATTACTAAACTAATACGTACACATATACATCCACTATTGGGGGTTCTGTATAGAACTCCTACACTTTACCTTTGAGACGGTTAAGCAACAGTTAGCATAGTTGTGAGCAATACTTTAACTGTATGGTAAAGCAAGTGAAGGGTTAAACAGATTCCAAACCAGTAAACACAGGTAAGTAATCCAGTAGAAGAATTATATTAAAACACTTTGAGCAATCGTAGATTTAGATTGCTAATCCTTAGTAAATCCATCCCTGAGATGCAATGGGGCCTATTGCCCAAATGTCACCAGTTCCACAAGTTATACTATTCGGGTAGGGACACTCTTGGATTGTGCACAGGCAGTGGTTATGGTAATGCGTTCCAGACATCAGGCAAAGTTCAGGTAAGTTTCTCTCTCCCAGTCGCACCATGCTAGGGAAGGCCCGTGGGGGAACCATCGCTGATCTTGGCCAAAGGAGAGATGGGGAGGGGGGTCAAATGTATCCCTTTTGAGGGTGGGGGGCAGGAATATGTAGCATAACTTACCCACTTTACTTTGATTCTTCCAGGGACCACCACTTGGGTTCCTAGATGTGCTGGGCCCAGTTACTTCTGTGATGTGTCCAGTCAAGGGAGGTCCAGGGACTGCAGGTGCAGAGTTCTGTTTCGGTGTCTGGGTTGAGTCCGGATGGTACGCAGATCAGGCTCCAGTCATACGATTCTGAAAATTGGACTCTTGGCATGAAGAGATGCAGACTTCCACGGGACAGGTGACATCGGGGCACAAATCAAGATTCAGCGGGAGTCGCCACAATCGGGCAGCCTTCGGTTTGCAAACAAAGGACCTCTGTTCATACTGGAAGTTTGTAAATGCATGAGCAGGTGACTTGTAGCACAAGATCCTCCATGTTCCAAGGTTTCGTTCGGAACAGCGACAGCTAAGGCGAGGTAGGCCAAGCAATAGCTGATCAGTCCACCAGGTGGTCCACTGACGCCTTCAAAGGATCAACAGTCAAGGCTCTAGGTGTCCCCGCTGGGACAAAGGTCGAAGGTTTACTATGTGATTGGACGATGCCAGTGTTTGTTACTCAAAGTTCCAAAAGGATGAGAAACGTTCAGGTAAGTAGCTCTCTCTCAATCTACTCTAGGATAGCTTTAGGAGAGGATCTTTGACCAGATCACAGCCAAACTAAGTAAGGAAAGCGAGATATGGGGAGGACTTTATACCCATGTAACCCTGTGGATCACAGGTGGGAAATGAAAGATGCATGGTAGCTTGTTTCCCCTCACTTAGATTTCTCCAGAAACACAATCTTCTGTGCCTGGTCCGGTCGAGGGAGTCCCAGGACCGTTGCAGAGGTGCAGAAGTGTCTTTTTTGACCGAAGGATTTAGTTCTCGGTCATTCACTGTGCGTGAATCTCCGTTCCAGGCACCATACACGGGGGATAAAATTGAGATTGGATGAGCAGGAGCTAAAACCAGCTCCTGGATGTTGTGGCGGTCGGAAGGAGTTGGACACACTGAGGACCTGATTCAATAACTTTATTAAACTTAAAGGTAAAAGGCCTAACTTTCGATCACTAAAGGCAATACCCCACCTATCTAAGGAAACTAAAGGTGCTTGTCAGTTGCCAGGAAGTCCAAAGTAAAGTCTTTGGTCCAAACTAACTCTGACCCTACCACTATATTTAACTATCTTAAATAGTCCACGAGAATGTCTCATCTTCTTCGCCTGTTCTTTTCTTTAACTTCAGCTTTTTTATTTACAGTTTTTCTCTGTGGTAGAGATTTCTCAACATAATCTCCTTGGATAGTCTTTGAGATCAATTCTTTTTCTTCTATAATAGTCTTGGGTTTTGTATTTTCTCTGGTTCTATAGATGCAATAACTTCCTTTTAGGTACTTTCTCAGACTCTTGTCATCACTTGTAGGCTCTTTCCTCATTTTACATTCAGGCTCTCCAGAGGTGGGTTTTTTCTTGACCCTTTTTTAGTCTTTTTCGGTCATAACGTCTGTCTTGCAATGTCACCTTTTAACTTGTTCATTCAAGATTTGTATATTCTGTTTCCCATTACATATTCTTATGTTAGACTTGTTCCAATCTGCAATCCTGAGGTCATTTGGTTTCTTCCATTCCTCCCAGGGAACCTGTTTGCAGTCTCTGCTTGTTCCCCATCTAGGTTGCTTAAACGTCACTTGTCCTCTTACTGGTTTCTCTCTTGGTATCTCATCCTTGGGACTGGGGCAGGTTTCTTTCGGTACCCAGTCAATTTACCGAAAATAATTAAGAGCGCTAAATTTCACAGAAAGCCAGAATACTGAAAATATTAAATATATAAAGGCTAGTGGGCTATGTGGTTAAAATGGTTCGGATGGGGTTGGGACTGCGTTATAAGGATAGAAAATCAGGGGGCTTGGGTAGGGGGGACACCCAAATAAAAAAATAATAAAAAAGAATTCACTGAATTTTCCTTCGGTAAGATCGCATTTAACAGCTTCTTTCTTCATATAATAACCCTCTTTCCTGAGCGGGTTAATAGTTACTGGTTTACAATTCCAGTTACAAAGACTTATTTTCTTGTCCTTTGGACTGGGACGTGTTTCTCTCCTTGTATAATAACCCTCTTCCCTCTTTGGCTTATTAGTTACCTCTTTACAACTGCAATTGTACAGTCTTTGTCTTATTGTCTTAACCTTAAGACTGGGGTGAGTTTCTTCGGATCTGCAATGATGCCTTGGCGGCCTCACGTTTCCCCAGTACACCTCTCTATGCCGGGGATGGTGGTGGGGCTCGGCTCTCGGTCGGGTGTGCTTACTCGTTCCTCTCGCTCGTCGGACTCCCGGATCCTCGTCGGATGGCTGCTCTGTACCATTGATCTTAGTGTCGCTATTCAGACGTCCTGCCCACCACGCTGTACTTGTGGTTATGGCACCACTAGATTACTTCTTTCCTTCCTCACAATGCCTTTCTTGCATCTGCACATGCCAGACATCCGGTGTCTTCTACTGGTGTTCACTGCCTCGTTGAAAGTCACAGGCACCGTGGCTTGCCTTTGCTCCACCGCCACAATGCGTAATGATGTTGGGGGGGCTTCCTGTGCACTCCAGGCTCTTCTCCACTCCTACTCGTTCCCGTTAAATATGTCTGTTTCAAAGAGCTCTTCCTTTTTCTTTTTTTCAAATGGATTTCTTTTTGCATTGGCTTCAGCCGACGGTAAGGATGTCACATTATTCGTTTCAGCAGGTAGTCCTTGTATGCGGCTATGGTAGATGGCCTAGTGATTTCCTCACAGGAACGGGATTCCTTGTCCCCAAAGCGGTAGTCTCTCCCGGTGAGGTCCCACTTGCCTCGACCCCTAGGGAAGGTTATGCAGAGCAGGCTCACCTTCCTAGCCTCACAGTGACAGGGAGTTCGCCCTTGGAGAGAAGGGACAAATACCTTAGATTCATCTCAGTATCCAGCCTTAACCAGTGAACAGGAACTACCACTGGAGAACCGGGAGGTAGCGCATAGTGTTCCACAAATGTAACTTTCACATGTGATGCAAACTTATTTTGTCCCTTATTTATGACTTCAAATGTTTTATGAATGTGCCATAACGTTTATTCATAGTCTATCCCAAATAAACAGGGTTACATTCAAATAGGTGTGTTTGTTTGGCATCAGTTTGCCTGAGGGCCCAAAAGTGACTCCTGGTAGGCTCTTCTAGGCTATAAGCAGGAACTAAATGGCTCCCAGCTTCCCTTAATTTCGAATCTTGTTCCAGCTGAAAACCCACAGAATGTAAAGTAAACTTCTGCAGAGCAGGAAACCTCAGGATACCTCCAGGGATCAATCTTCAATGGACAATCAAAGAAGCAGTTCCTGCACGACTTCCGTTGATGCAAGACGACGGAAAATGCAGGAACAGGCATCATCTAGTAAAAGCTGACGGAAAATGCAGGAACTGGCATGGTCTAGTAAAAGCTGAAGATGGTGGGGCGTACCAAGCAGCGTACGATGGAGACTTGTTCCCCCGTGAGCTCTGTGAGACAACGCTCCACGGGCCCCCTTAAGCCAGCCAAATGTAAAACCTATTCTCCTCAGCCTAACCTTTAACCCCTCTTTGCACCTAGAACGTGATGCAAAGCCCCTGTCTCGCCGAATTGGAAAGCCGCGCGCTGATGAAGAGCGCACTACGGCCAGATCTCCCTGTTGTAACCATCCAAAATAGCATCTGATCGCAGAGGCGCTGCTGCACAGTGAAGGCAGACCTGGGGTTGTCACTACTGAGTTGCGTGATCCCTCGGCAGGGAGTTAATTATGGAATGGAAATCGGGAGTACCATGTCTCGCCTGATGACATTCTCCTTCCACTCCCTCCAGGACCCTCCACCCAGATGATCCTCCCTCGCATATCGTTGGGATCCAAAAGCGATGGCCCTTCCCCACTCACCTGAGAGGAAGACCCAAGGGGAGTAGATGGGAGGACGCGCTCGGGTTCCTCATATCTATTTACCAAGAGACTAGATGCACACCTTCAATTCTTAATGGGTGTTATAATATTAAAGATAAGTAGTGAGATGCAAGGGTTAATCAACCCTGACACTAGGTGGTGGCAATAATGGAAAAACCAGCATATGTCCACACTCTTGTGGAACCGTCTTGGCTCCAACTATTCTATGTCGAATAGCTGCAGGAGTCCTCCTTTTATCCAAGATCTTCACTGAAGGCTCTCTGGTCCAACAATAAGGATCTGTTCCATTGAAACGGGCAGTGGCTATTCAATCGCAACATCTGCGCAGCAGCAGACATTCAAGCACCTTGATGTGGACTGGACCGAACACTCCCTGTCCCCACATCCGAGCTTGCACACAGACCACCCCTTAGCCTGCAAAAGCAGCAGCTTTCCCTGGGAGAGGGCATTCCACATAGGCAAATTTTGGTCCTGAGAGGGCAGGAATAGGACCAAAGCACAGGCAAGCCTCTTGTGGCATGCCCATCTTAGAGTGCTAGTTATGCTTCGTAAATCATTTCAGTAATGCAACGGTTCACAAGTAAAAAAAATTAAAAACGGTAGGAAAATATCCGCTGCCACAACCCCATCCTGGCTGTACTAAAAAGATAACCAAAAAGCCACACAAGGTTATAAAGGACAAAGTATCCTAACCGCACTCCATTGAAAGGTGATGTGTTCAGTTTAAAAAATGCAAGAAACCCATAAAGGGACAATGTGTCTTAGTACTGATCAGTTTCCCCATAAGAATGAGTAAACGGGCAAGGGAAGTAAAGCAAAAGGGTTTACTTTAAAAGTTCTGTTTTGTTGATGTATAGCGTGCACTGCTGCCATTTTTATAATCTCCAGGCACTTGCATGGCTCTGTAAGGAAAAGTGGGTTGGCTAAGGAAGAAGAAAGAGTAGGTTAGATGTTGTGCGCATCTGTTGATGCGTGTAGAAAGGAAGAACTGGCGTCTATGCGTGTGAGTTTTCTGGGTGTTTTTTTTTTTAAATGATTTATTTTGTGCACTGGGCCTCTTGTGTCCGGAAGGGCGATGTCCAGTGTTTGCGTTGTTTGTTAGTTTTTGTTGTTGATTTAAGTTTCAATGGTTAAAAACATGTACCTTTTTAACAATCAAACATTCATATTCAATACAATTCATACTTGGGCTTCATTAGAAATACAATACTTAAAACATCCTAAAGTTTGAGAGAAAAAAAATCAACCCCAGTGAAGGAAAAAGAAAACTCTGATTAGTCTAAAAATCATTTAAAAACAGTCTCACGCCCCATAGTTTTCATGGAAATATAATTCTAACACACTTCTAATTTCAAGTAACTGCGGTAACTGTAGAAGTAGTGTCCAGACAAACATGCAGACCAAACCTGTTCTTCAAGAGCCTTTTCAAGGGATTCTAAGTACAGCTGGACGGGCTATTATAAAATGTTTAAGGGTTTCACAATTTGCTTGGTCATTACACAACTGACAAGTCTGAGTTGCTTCCAAACAGCCAAATAGGACCCTGATCTGTTTGGTCAGCTACAGGTTCCGTCTGAAACACGAAAAAGCATTGTTTGACTGACTTAACCGCCAGAAACGATGCCAAAGTTCTTAACGTTTTGTGGCGACCCTGCAGATGGCTCAAAGAGGAATATGAATGCGTTTTCTTTATTGTTTGTAGCTAGTCATTTTCAAATAGGTGCTTTTTGACCCTACAGGGGTTATCCCTTAACTCTCCCATAAAGCTTCCAATCGCTAGCACACAGGTACAACAAAGTTCATTTACCTTGTTCAGCAATTTGCAAGGCATTGTATAAACATAATTACCCTCATGTCCTTAAACAAGGAGCCATGCATAGGCCATGAAATCTTTCTCACCATAGTCCTAATTTTCCATATAGCTCTCGCACGCAAAAATGTAATACCTAATTCATATCAAATTGTGTGTATGGGTACCGAGTTTGGAATGTACAAAGTCCTACACCAAACCAAAGCCTCAAGAGTTGGCAATTCTTCAAAGATTGGACAAACATTCCCTCACAATCTATAAAGAATCTTATGGACAATTTTTCCTTCATAGTACTTAAGAGACAGGTTTTAGTGTGTATTTACTGTAATGGGAGTCCACCCTTGTCAATTGATTTGCTAGTGCGGATACACTATTCTTTAGCCACTCTAAAGCCTTTTTCCGGCCAGGCTTCCATTGTAAATAGTATCCCAAATAGATCAGTGACTCCACCTTTGTTCATCGGTTCTGAACCAACATGCCATCGGAAGTTAACCTCTTTCTTAGCCCTTGAGCATTGCAGTATTTTAGTCTTCCCGGGATTAATCTGGAGGGCGGGGTTATTCATGTAAATGGAAAAAGCATCAATCAACCTTTGGAGTCCTACCGGAGTACAATCAAGAAAATCGTCCGCATAGGACAACCAAAAAGGTCTCGAGTGATGGAGCTTGGGAGTAATAAAAGTGGCAGGTTTTAAGTGATCACCTATGTCCGATAAGTAGAGGTTAAAGAGGCAGGGTGCCAATATGCAACCCTGCCTTACCACGGAACGTAGGAATCTGACGAGAAAGAATACCAAGGTGAGTCAAACATACTTGAATATTTGAGTGAGTACTAACCCATAATTAGCCATCAGAGGCCAGGAGGAACGGCCACTGCGAGAGCTTAGACCATAAATGGTCACGGTCTATGGCGTCAAACGCTGCTGTTGGGTCAATGAAGGCGATACAAATCGAATTATACTTTTCCTCCCACGCAAGATGTTGCAGACTTTTTATAATCAAGGCGTTTAATGTTGTTCCCAAGTTCTGGCAAAATACTGTTTGCCACTTTTCAAGATGGCTGACCTCCTGGGCCTATGGTTCCAGATGGCACAGCAGGATATATGCAAAAATGTTGCTGTCCGCATAGAGTATTTCAATTGGTCTATAATTTAAGGGGAAAGTTCTTTCTCCCTTCTTATAAATCCGCACTAAATATGCCAGGGACCAAGAGGAGGGAAAGTGGCCTAGATTCACCACGCTTTCAAACAGTACAGACCTAGTTTCCACCCATATCTCAGGTTGATTTTTAAGCAAGAAATTGGCTAAGCCATTTGGGCCTGGCGTACAGGATGGACTAATCCTTTTTATCATCTCCTTAATGATATCATAGTTAAAGAAGGATGAATCCATCCTATCATTTTCACCCCCAGCTGTTAATGTAAAGCCAATGTTAAATCTTGGTGTACAGACATCCAACATGTGCTAGCTAATAAAATTGATACTCTACAAAATAAAATTCAACAAAAAAAAGACGTTGAACCTTCAGCGCTCTCCCAATACCCCTATGCCCAATGCCTCACTACCGGCACACAATAATACTTTCACCTTCTCTAAAATGACCACCTTGGAGGTACAAAAAAATTATCCTGTCACTGTAACCCACTAACTGCAAAGGTGATATCTGCCCAGCACAACTTATAAAAGATGCCGCCAGAGACTTATCCCCATTAATTACCAAATTGAATAATGCTTCCTTCTCCACAGGCACTATCCCAGCCAACCTTAAACAGTCCTGGGTGCTCCCCCTCCTCAAAAAACAGACGTTAGGCCGGTAGTTGGTGGGGATGAGAGGGTCTATCACCACGGTCCCTTTCTTACTCAAAATATTGGATAAAGTAGCTTACAACCAAATTCAAAAACACCTTGAATCACACAAACCTCTGGATAACAGACAATCTGACTTCCACCCTTTGAACGGAAACAGCCTTAGTTGACTTAAAGTCCCAAATAGATGAGCTGATAGACAAAGGGAAGTCAGTACCTCTGCTCCTACTTGATCTCTCAGCTGCATTGTATTTGGTCAATCACAGGGTAATCTGTTGACACCTTGACTCTGCTGCCCATTTCTCCCCGGAAGCTATCAAATGGATCGAATCCTTCCTGAGCGAGAGAACAATGAGTCTTCTCTCCCTCAGCAGCTGCAGACCCAACACCTATCCTGTGCGGTGTTCCCCAAGGTTCCTGTTTTTCACCAACTCTATACAATATCTTCACCAAACCCTTGTTCGACGATCTTGACCATCTGGGTATTACCTATACCAATTACGCAGATGATACCCAGATTCTCTTCCTGCTTTCTGGGGATCATAATAAGGACTCTGGGTTGGTGAACAAAATGTATCTCATCATCCTAGCCTGGATGGCCACTCATGGCTTATGCTTAAACGATAAAACCGAGTTGCTAATTCTGGTCTCTCAGGCCAACATCAAAAAATTAGGCCAGGAATTTTACTCATTCAATATTGACGGAAACTCCATCAAAGTCTCCAAGGGGGTAAAAACCCTTGGCTTCTATTTGGATTCAACATTGTCCTTTGATAAACATATCAAATCTCTGACCTCCTCCACAGCCTACACGTGTAAGCTACTCAGAGCCGGCAAGCCCTTCCTGTCGGACGACAGCTGCCTGATCCTAGCTAGAGCCTTAATACTCTCTACAATTGATTATTGCAATGCCCTATACAGCGGTGCTAATAAAATGACTATCCTAAAGCTCCAAACACTACAAAACAATGCTTTAAGAGCAGCGCTAGGTATAAACAAAAGAACCCACATCTCCCCTTTTAGACGCCAACAAAATACAGTTAAAAACGTTATCTTTGACTCTCAAAGCTCTTAATAACACCACTCCCAGCTGCATCGCTGATAAACTTCAGAGAAGAACTTCTCATAGACCTACTAGAGCTGGTAACACCAACTGCCTAACCATTCCCAAATACAAGCTCACCACTATCGGTGGTAATAGCTTCCCTGTAAAGGCTGCTAAATGCTAGAACTCCTGCCACAAGACTTGAGAGCTGACCAACCTTACCTCCATTTCCAAAAAAATGTCATAAAACACATCATCGCTACTGACCCCTAACCTCACACCCGTTAGAATATACCTATTAACACTGTGGCATACGCAGTGTACTACCCTGTAAATTGTATTTCTGCACCTTACCCATGGCCTTCTACTGCTTCTAAGTAGGCCACCGCATCTCTGGATATATTTGCGCATTCTATATATTCTGTATTTTTGTAAAGTATTATACATGTTGTATATTCTGTAACAATGTAAGCTTCATATCTTCATTCTGTTGCGCCCGTCTACCTATGTGTCTGGTGCGCATAACAAATAAATAAAAACAAACAACAATGTTCCTTACGTGTCTCGAATACAGAGTTCAAAAGTGAAGAACCCAATTTCCCTCAGAGACTACAGTAATTTGTGAGCCATATTGAAGTGACTCCAAATTATTCATGAGGTGCCAGAAGACGTGGGCATTTTCGTTTCTTAAGGTGACCAACATTGCTTCTGTGTCTTCTTGGCACCGCTTAGCACAGCTAAACTTTAGCCTGCTCTTATATGACCGAAGTGTTTTCCTAATCAAGCATTTCCTTGAATCAGGGGGAAGTTCTACCTGTTTCTCAAGGAGCCTGACTGATTTCATGCTGTTTCACTACCAACTTCTCGTTATAGACATGGATATGCCGGTTTAGCCCTTCTCAAAGGGTCGCTACCCTAGTTAATCTTTATTAGGCTCTTCGTAAAGTCCTCAAAATTACCTACAGAGAATACAGAACATGTCCAGTCTGCAGAAGAAGACTTAGAATTTCCTCGAGAGCCATTTACCTTTGCTACCAGGGTTGCATTACAGGAAACTGTGAGGTTATTGGTTTGTAGCTTGGTTAGAGAGTGATGTGCGGTTTGCGTGTTTTGGTGTGTGAAAAGTGGAAGAGAGAAGTGATTAGTGGGTATTGAGAGATCGCTGGGTATGTGTAGCTGTCATGTTTTGCATTCTGTATTCATCCCTTGATTCCTTGTTTCAGCTCATCGTTTTGTAGCAGCAGCCATTGTATGGGCAGGGCTGTCCACTCAGGAGGGTGGTTGTGTAGTTGGACTATGTTTATCTTTCCAGGTTTTTAGTAGTTGCCTGAAATGTAGGTGGTCTTCCGTTGTCCTTCTTTCCTTCGGAGTAGAGTTCCATAGTTTGCCTATGCTTTGTTTTTTCCTGTAGTGTCTTGTTTCTATTTGGGGGTCATGCTAGATCATAAGTCTCTTCTAGGTTGGTATTGGGTGATTTTTTTGCTTGGATAAATTGGGCTCCTTGTCTGTGTAATGATTTATGGGCAATGAAGTGGATATGATTTCTTCACTGGTGGCCAGTAGGGATGTAACGGTAGATACTGTGAACCACTTAATTGAACAATAATAACCATCATATTGTTTATACCTTTATACCGTTCATACCGTTAAGTGTGCTTTTCAATCTGTTTTGGAAAGGCTGCAGTAAGCAAGTGCTGCGCAGTCTTGGTCTTGCACTTTTGGATGTGCAGTCTGCCAAGTAGTTTCAGTTGGAGCAGTTTTTAATGCCATTCCATAAACCGCACGTGCCCGACACAAAATCAATATGTTATACAGTGCCAAGAAGGAAAAGGGTTTACTTTGGGTTGGCGGCTTTGGGGTTTATATAATTATAAGGGATAATGTTTTCTAAACATATGACGATGGGGGATTTCCCTGGTTCTATCATTGAATTTACATATAATAAGTCACACTGTGAAATTCACTCATCTCTGTGGGTATTCCCTGCTGCTATACCAAAGGGTAACAGGTCTGTGATTACTGAACACCTTTTGGCCTGCAAGTAAACTAAAGGCTGTAATGTAAAGTGTGTGTGTGTGCGTGTGCGTGTATGCGCACAAGTGTATACTACCATCAGACTCCATTGATCTGTGGCATGCAAGTTATCAAGATGGCAACATGTTCATCTTCACCAGTAGCCAGTGGGGGAGCTAAAGATCTAAATGACCACTTAAGAAAAGCTATTCAGTCTGCTTTGCCAGTCGCAGCAGTGCTCTCCCCCCCCCCCCCCTCCTCCTCTACACACGTGTGTTTGTGTTGTTTGGTGGAAGCAGGGGGTGGCATTTCAGTGGAAAGTAGGTTGAAAAGCCCAATTCTGGGCCTGCATGCTTGGTTTTGTTTGCGATGATAAATCTGACAATTTATGACCTTTTCGAAAATATTTGTTAAGATTAGTTAACGCCACCTGCTATACCGCGATAACCATGATATACCGTCATTTGGCAAGAAGGTTATCGTACCGTCATAAAACTAATACCGTGACACCCCTAGTGGCCAGTGTAGACATCGTAGGTTCTGTAGGATGTGGTTTCTTCCATTTAGTTTCAGGAGTAGTCTTGCTGCAGTATTTTGGATGCATCATAGTTTTTTGGTGAGACCTTTGGGCATTTCTAGGTAGAGACAATGTGCATAGTCTATCGAGGTAGAAAACTTTTTTTGTTGTTTCGCTGTCTTGTGGTTCCAAGGTGAGAGAGTTGTCCATGAGGATTCCCAGATGTATTATCATTAACGTCTTTGGTTGGATTCCCATGCTCGTAGGTCAGGTGATGGATGTCTTTGTTGGACTGTATTCTCGAGGATGAGATCATTATTTTAAGGTTGTTGTTTGTCGGTGAGGCATGATTGAGTAGTTCTTTGTGCACATGGTTCTCCAGAGATTTTCACTGACAACGGTGGGTTTGATATGGGTCTGTAGTTGGTTGCATCATTTGTATTTACAGTAAACTGGAGAGGTTTGAATGACTTGGGTCTAATCCCTTATTTAGGGATAGTGATTAGTAGTCGGATATAGTAGGCTGGTATTTTGTGGGTGAGTCGTTTTTTGTAGATGCTTGGTAGGCATGGGGAACTGGGAGATCCGGCTATGTTGGTATCTTTACCAGTAGTTGATATCTGCACAAAATTCGAAACAAAGCAAAAAGAAAGGGTGTCCCATAAAAATATATGGGAGGAAAGTGGCAAAAAGGTAATCTTTCCTAACAGTAGGGGTCTTAAAGTTGTACCAAGGTCCACCAATGGTAAGGATCTGCACGAATCGTGGACCGCCACTGGCCAAACATTTTGGCCAGCAACACATTGTGACTCAGATGTGGACTGGAACCAGACAGTCCCACAACCCACATGCAGCCACACACAGAGACCACCACGGAAAGATGAATCTTTTTCTGTTGTGGGATGTCTTAACCCACTAATCCAAGCCCTGCAACATCACTTTGCATTGCTGGCAGCAGAAACATCATAATGGCCGCCGGAAAGCATGCTGCTCGCCAGAAATCACCAGAAAGTGCGCAGTGAAAACCTGAAAAATAGGCCACCATCTAATTTTGCCTATGTCAGTGGTAACACAGGAGACCACTGCCAAAACCCATCATGTGGCTGCTCACAGAGCCAAATAATTGCCAAAGAAACTGAGCTGGTTTCAAAAATCTGTTTTTGTTATCAAATTTGCACAAATCATGGCTCTCGAACCACCCAAAAAGATCCAACCACCTTGTTGGGTGGTCCACATCTTTCTCCCACAAGAATCTACATAAATATAAGGTCCACAGAAGTGTATCTATATCTGAACAAAGTCCACTTTTGAGGCTTACTTCCTGGAAGAAACATGTCAAAAATGGGTGTAATACCGTTACTCGCCTCTACCAGAAGCCGGCGTTTTAAAACCATTTTGTGTAAAGTTGTACATTGAGCCCAAACTATGCCAAAGAAAGACTTGCTATCTGTAACGCTCACCTGATTCCCGTAGAGGCGCCGGTCTTGACTGGGCGTATACCGTATCTTCAAAGGTGATGTGTAACACACGGCTGGCTCTTTGGGCTGGACCTCTGTGCACTGTATGTCTGACTCGAAGGGTAAGATGTCTGCAGATAGAAAATATGGGATTAAGGAACTGGGTTATTGAATGTCTCTCTTCTTCCCTTTCTCTTCTCCTGTAGAACCCCAAAGGTTAACGCTCTCACCTTAGGTAAGTGAACGCCGTGCTCTCCATCTGCCTCGGGGCAGGGTGCTGTAACCAGTTTCTTCACTGGATAAGGGGAGCAGGCCTCTTGACTTCAGAGGACTGCTGTCTGTCGTTTACTGCACGAACGGTAAGTTTCGAGTAATTCTAATGTCTTTAAAGTCTTTAGTAATGATGTTTCTTGTTTTGCAGGGTTCCGGCGATGGCGGATGACGGGCTGAAGTGAGTTGAAGATGGAGCCCGTGTGATGAATAGAAGCGCCTGGAAGCACGTAAGTAAGCGCTTGTTGCCTGCTTCACGATGCGCTCCAACTGTCTTTTTATTTTGCAGGTACAAGTTCGGAGCGGCTGCAGGGTGCCGGAATACCCACTGGGTTAGATGTGGAAAGGAGTAATGGCACGTGAGTATTAAAGTTCCCCAATGTCTTTAAACGCACCTTGTTTTGTCTTTCAGATGCGGGATGCAGCGCCGAAGGCCTCAAGAGCGTGCAAAGAGTTGGTAAGCTTTTGTCTTTCAGATGCCGGAATGCAGTGTGAAGACCTCCGGAGCGCACGAAGAGTAGGTAAGCCTTTGTCTTTCAGATGCCGGAATGCAGCGCGAGGCATTGGTGACAGCCGATGGACCAGGTAAGTGAAGAGCTGTCACTGAATACCGTAATGCTAACCTGTTCTTTCTTGTCTTTATAGGTGTCGCTGAAGACTGGATTCAGGATGGTAAGCCTTTTTCCTTAGGCCCAGGATCAGATGCAGAAGACACGATGAGCGTTCTGCTGCAGAGGATGCAGAATAACGCAAAGCAAGATTCATCCATCGGGTGTGGTTTAAATAGCCTCCTGTAGTGCTTAGGTGCCTCCTTCCAGAGCCACGCCTAGGTAAGAAAAGAGTTCCTGCTTTCCAGAAGAGTTCCAGTGTTCTGAATCTAGGGCGTGGCTCCTGCCCCACCCAACAGGAAAAGTAGTTCCAAACAGAAGAGGATCAGAGGCTCAACTGGCAGGCAAGTAAGCAGCATGGTCTGCTGCAGGTAAGTCCACCCAAGCATTATGAGCCCGGCGCTTCCAGCGCTGGGACTGGGCATATTTATGAGCCTGGTGCCACTGGCGCCAGGACTGGGTCCAAAAGGTCCCAATTGGGACTGGTTGGCACTCGGAACCTGGGTTATGGATCTGCTTCCAAGGGAGTTGGGAAAACCCTGACCTTTTGGAAGCAGAGATCATGACAGTACCCCCCCCTCAAGGCCCCTCCCAAACCGGGCTTCTCCGGGGGTTTTGGCTTGTCAGGAAATGTTCGGTGAAATCTTTTGATTAGGCGAGGAGCGTGGACATATTCAGCAGGTTCCCAGGATCTCTCTTGGGGGCCGTAGCCTTTCCAGTCAATTAGGTAAAATAGTTTAGATTTGGAGATCTTGGAGTCCAGAATGCTTTTGACTTCAAACTCGAGTTCTCCATCAACTAGGATAGGTTTTGGAGATTTAGTTAGTCGGGTTTGAGGTTGCACGGGATTTAATAGAGAGACGTGGAAGACCGGATGTATCTTCATGTGCGGGTCAAGTCCAACTTGACCGCTACTGGGTTTACTATGGTAGTGATGGAATAGGGACCAAGGTATCTTGGGTTGAATGTGCGTGGCCCTTTTAGAGGTAGATATTTGGTGGATAACCAGACTTGATCCCCTACTTGATATTGAGGGGCTTCCTTCCGATGTTGATCTGCTCCTTTCTTGTATTGTTCTTTAGCCCTTTGAAGGTGAGAAACAGCTTCCTTAAAGGCTTGGGTGATTGTAGAATGCAGGTAGTCTACTGCTGGTGTTTCAAGATCTTGGAGGGGATCCAACTCCGAGGTTCGAGGGTGACTGCCGTACAAAAGAAAAAACGGGGTTTTCCCAGTTCCCGAATGGACAGAGTTATTGTAGGCATATTCGGCTATCCAAAGGATGTCTTTCCAAGTTTTTTCAGTTTGTTGCAGCATGCAGCGTAAATACTGTTCCAGAGTTTGATTGGTCCTCTCGGTTTGTCCGTCGGTCTGAGGGTGGTGACTGGTCGATAGTCTCACATCAATTTGAGCCGACCGACAGCAACTTTGCCAAAAATGAGAAATAAATTGACTACCTCGATCCGAAATTAGAACCGAAGGAAAACCGTGCAGTCGGACGATGTTTTCGAGAAATTCTCGGGCCAGAGTTGCTGCTGTTGGCAAGCCTTTGAGCGGAATGAAATGCGCCATCTTGGAGAAGAAGTCCACGATTACTAGAATCGTATTGTATCCAGAGCATGGAGGTAGATCGGTGATGAAGTCCATAGAAAGCGTATGCCAAGGGCGAGGTGGGATGTCAATAGGGCGTAAGAGGCCTGCTGGTATTTCCTTTTGACTCTTGTTTTGGGCGCATACTCCACAGGACATTATAAAGTCTCTGATATCTTTTTTTCCAAGACGGCCACCAGAAGTAGCGCTTGATCTTTTGAGGTCTTGGCCATACCGGGATGTCCTTCCATTAAAGAATCGTGATAACAAGAGATTACTTTTTTCTGTAAATCTGTGCTGGGTAGGTATAATCGTTCTTGGAAATACAATAAGTTGTCCTTTACTGCAAAGTCCTTTCCCTGCAGATGCCAATTCTGTATGTCTGCTGGAGTTACAAGTTGCCTGGCTTTATCCTTAACTTCCTCTATGGATTCTGTGGCGATTACACCCAGAATTCTTTGTTCGGGAATGATTGGTACAGGGTTAGGGTTGATCAAGTGTTATTCCACTCCCATCCGAGAAAGGGCATCAGCTTTACCGTTCTTTGTACCAGGTCGATAGGTAATTATGAAGTCAAACTCGGCAAAGAATAATGCCCAACGGAGTTGTCTAGAGGATTGGGCTTTTGCAGTTTTCAAATATTGCAGGTTTCGGTGATCCGTAATCACAGTAACGGTGTGTCGGGCCCCCAGCAGATAATGCCGCCAAGCCTTAAAGGCAGACTTGATAGCCAGAAGTTCCTTGTCAGTAATCGTGTAATTGATTTCAGGAGGCGAGAATTTGCGGGACCAAAATGCCAAGGGATGCAACTGATTGGTTACCGGGTCCTTTTGTGATAGAACTGCCCCCATGGCAAGGCTTGAAGCATCAGTTTCCACGATGTAGGGGAGTTCGGGGCGAGGGTGTTTTAAGATTGGTGCAGAGATAAATTTAGTCTTCAAATCCTGGAAAGCTTGTTCCGCCTCGGTAGACCATTCAAAACGTTTGTTTTTCTTTAACAAGGCAGTGATGGGCTGGACTATTCGAGAGAATTCGGGGATAAACCTGCGGTAAAAGTTAGCGAAGCCTAACATGCTTTGCACACCTTTTACAGAGGATGGTGATGGCCATTTGAGAACTGCATCGACCTTCTTTGAATCCATATGCACTCCGCCAGGTGATAATATGAATCCCAAGAATTCAACTTCAGTCACGTTGAAAACACATTTTTCCAACTTAGCGAAAAGTTTGTGTTGACGCAATCTTTCGAGGACCATTTTCACGCGTTTCCGATGTTCAGATTCCGATGAAGAATAAACGAGGATGTCGTCAATGTAAACAACAACACACACATCTATGAGCTCTCTGAGGACATCGTTCATAAAATATTGAAAGGCAGCCGGGGCATTGCAAAGTCCGAAGGGCATGACCTGATATTCAAATAGCCCATACTTGGTGCGGAAGGCCGTCTTCCATTCATCGCCCTCTTTTACTCGTACCAAGTGGTAAGCTCCTCTAAGATCCAGCTTTGTATATATGCATGCTTTTCTGACTTGGTCCAGAAGTTCAGGGATCAAAGGTAACGGATATCTATTCTTAACGGTGATCTGGTTCAGGGAGCGATAATCTATACAAGTTCTAAGGTCTCCTTCCTTTTTTGGAACGAAGAACAAAGCTGAAGAAGCAGGGGACTTGGAAGGACGAATAAACCCATTTGCCAGGTATTGATCCAGGTATTGTCGAAGGTGAAGGTTCTCAGGCTCGGTGAGGGCATAAATTCTACTACAAGGAGGAGTAGATCCAGGTATCAGGTCTATCTGGCAGTCATAAGACCTATGAGGAGGTAGAGAGTTAGCCTGATCCTTCCGGAAAACATCTTGGTATTCTAGGTATTCGGGAGGTAACTGGGGAGTCTCTGAAGAAATTGCTGCCAGTGCAACACCAGGTGGAGGGTGACAAGTAGAGACACATTCTGGAAACTGGACCGTTCTTGCTCGCCAATCGATCAGAGGATTGTGTTTCTCTAACCAAGGTATTCCTAGAATAATCTGAAACTGAGGGGCCTTGATCACATCGAACACGATCTTCTCATGGTGTCCATCTTGACTTACTAGCGTCACCTCTTGAGTGGTATGCGTTACTGGCCCGGAGGCTATCTCCGTACCATCCACCGTAGTAATGACGTCCTTTACAGCCTTGGGACAAAGAGTTAGATTCATCCTCAAAACCATTTCATGATCCACATAATTGCCGATGGCACCGCTGTCGACGTAAGCTTCAATTGCATGTAATTGATCCGGATTATCAGGGCTAATGAGGACCATAGGTATCACGAAATGCGAGGTCACGGAACTGGTTTTCACGCTCGGCAAGAGGACCTCTATTCTTGTCGGGCGAGGTCGTTTCCCTGCTCAGAGTTTGTAACTTTGGTAACTGCAGCTCCTACTGCCTTCTTGGCAGGTTTCACCGGACCGTCTCGAAGAAAGTGCCCTGAGTTTCCGCAATAGAGGCATAATTGCAACTGTTTTCTCCTTTCCCGCTCCTTTTGTGTTAGAGGACCTTTCAGACCCCCTATTTGCATGGGTTCCCCGGAGTCTACTCCTTTGGAAGGAGTTGGCGGTTTGGAAAATACTCGAGCATCAAACTTGGAACGATCGGCCTTCCTGTTCTGCAGTCTGTGATCTATTTGAACGACTAAGTCTATATAGTCCGAACAATCTTGCGGGGGATTCACTACTTGGGCTAACACATCTTTGAGCTCTCCACGTAGACCTCTATAAAACAGCGTAATCCTTTTGTCCTCAGGCCATTGAGTTTCCACTATCAGTCTGTTGAAAGACACAATATAAGCCAAAAGGTCTTGATTACCTTGTCGCAACGAAAGAAGCTCATTGTCCAAGGCCTGCCCCTGTGAATGTCTTGCAAACAGTTTTTCCATACTGAGCTGAAAAGCTTGAAAATCATGGAGGACCGGATCATCTTGATTTACTAGAGGGATCGACCAGTCTGCCGCATTGCCACTAAGGTACGAAAGCACGAAAGCTACTTTAGCTTGATCAGTTGGAAAGGCTGCTGGCCGGCGTAAGAAATGTAACCGGCACTGATTGATAAATACTGCAAACCTCTTTGGGTCACCAGAAAATCGTTCGGGCGGAGCCAGAGGTACATTCCCAGGTAGGTTGATCTGCACTGGATTCATAGAGGATGTAGAAGGAAGATTTCCCCCAGATGCGGGTAACTGGGTCTGTCTCGCTTGTGACTGTAGCAATTGTCTAGCGAGATCATCTGTTCACTCCTTGGAAATAATCAGTTCCCTTCTTAGAGCGTTCGTTTCCTAACGGGCTGCATGCACTTCTGCCCTTAGTTCCCCAAGTAACTGGGCTAGCTGGTCGGTATCTGAGGTTTCCATAGCGCCTGGACGCGAGTTTTGTGGTAGGCTTTGCGTTCTGTAACGCTCACCTGATTCCCGTAGAGGCGCCGGTCTTGACTGGGCGTATACCGTATCTTCAAAGGTGATGTGTAACACACGGCTGGCTCTTTGGGCTGGACCTCTGTGCACTGTATGTCTGACTCGAAGGGTAAGATGTCTGCAGATAGAAAATATGGGATTAAGGAACTGGGTTATTGAATGTCTCTCTTCTTCCCTTTCTCTTCTCCTGTAGAACCCCAAAGGTTAACGCTCTCACCTTAGGTAAGTGAACGCCGTGCTCTCCATCTGCCTCGGGGCAGGGTGCTGTAACCAGTTTCTTCACTGGATAAGGGGAGCAGGCCTCTTGACTTCAGAGGACTGCTGTCTGTCGTTTACTGCACGAACGGTAAGTTTCGAGTAATTCTAATGTCTTTAAAGTCTTAAGTAATGATGTTTCTTGTTTTGCAGGGTTCCGGCAATGGCGGATGACGGGCTGAAGTGAGTTGAAGATGGAGCCCGTGTGATGAATAGAAGCGCCTGGAAGCACGTAAGTAAGCGCTTGTTGCCTGCTTCACGATGCGCTCTGTCTTTTTATTTTGCAGGTACAAGTTCGGAGCGGCTGCAGGGTGCCGAAATACCCACTGGGTTAGATGTGGAAAGGAGTAATGGCACGTGAGTATTAAAGTTCCCCAATGTCTTTAAACGCACCTTATTTTGTCTTTCAGATGCGGGATGCAGCGCCGAAGGCCTCCGGAGCGTGCGAAGAGTTGGTAAGCTTTTGTCTTTCAGATGCCGGAATGCAGTGTGAAGACCTCCGGAGCGCACGAAGAGTAGGTAAGCCTTTGTCTTTCAGATGCCGGAATGCAGCGCGACGCGTTGGTGACAGCCGATGGACCAGGTAAGTGAAGAGCCGTCACTGAAGACCGTAATGCTAACCTGTTCTTTCTTGTCTTTATAGGTGTTGCTGAAGACTGGATTCAGGATGGTAAGCCTTTTTCCTTAGGCCCAGGATCAGATGCAGAAGACACGATGAGCGTTCTGCTGCAGAGGATGCAGAATAACGCAAAGCAAGATTCATCCATCGGGTGTGGTTTAAATAGCCTCCTGTAGTGCTTAGGTGTCTCCTTCCACAGCCACGTCTAGGTAAGAAAAGAGTTCCTGCTTTCCAGAAGAGTTCCAGTGTTCTGAATCTAGGGAGTGGCTCCTGCCCCACCCAACAGGAAAAGTAGTTCCAAACAGAAGAGGATCAGAGGCTCAACTGGCAGGCAAGTAAGCAGCATGGTCTGCTGCAGGTAAGTCCACCCAAGCATTATGAGCCCGGCGCTTCCAGCGCTGGGACTGGGCATATTTATGAGCCTGGTGCCACTGGCACCAGGTCTGGGTCCAAAAGGTCCCAATTGGGACTGGTTGGCACTCGGAACCTGGGTTATGGATCTGCTTCCAAGGGAGTTATGAAAACCCTGACCTTTTGGAAGCGGAGATCATGACACTATCAGAAGCCTAAGAGGTGGATACAATTCAAAACTATATTCTGAATAGGCTTGAAGTAAGAAATGGTTTGATGTATTTGCGGAAAAATGTGAGTTCTATTTTAAGAAAAGACAATTTGTAGACATTGGGTTTCAGAGTTAAGTTTCCCACACTGTGTTCACACGAATTCCACACCTCTCCCTGGACAAAGGAGACTTCCCCCTGCCCTTGGCTAAGAGATTGACAGGCTGGTGTCAAAAGGAACTGGGAGTGGCACCCTGGCCTATTGCTCTCAGTGCAGACGAAGGAATCCTTGGGCTGAATAGAAAATGCTAATTCGGGTGTGACTGACACAAACTGCTAGCGGGAAAGAGAGACCTGTGACCCTCTGAGTCACCCCAGACCTTGGAGTCGGAGACAAACCATTGTGTGTATTCAGAAAGCACAGCACATGTATGTTTTAGAAAAATGCTTATAACACATTGCACTGAACTGACCAAAATGTGAAACTTTGAGATTGTTAAAATGAACAATTTGCTTACAGTTTAAGACTAAGCTGGACTCGTGCGATGTTCTGAGACCAAACCCCCGCAATTATTCATAATGTAGCCACTGTGTTTATGCTATGAACATCTAAAAATTAGTGCAGAGATAATATTCAGAAACCCACCAAAAGCGCTAAAAGTGGTCATTTCTGAACCAAAGCTCTTAGGAAAATGAGTTGAACAGAAATGTACCTTAGGCAATCTGTCATGTAATGTATGTAATATTAACAAGTTGTGTATATTGTAAATATGTGTTTTATGAAAAATAAGATATGCTGTACAGAGGCAAAGGGGAGTGTTTTCCCCCAAGCCATAAAGATGACATGCTAATCCTTTCTCCAATCAGGGGACAGGGAATCCTCTAACCTATCAGATCCTTAGAGGGTTGGGCATTGTAGAATCAGCCTCCCCTCCCACTTTGGAAATACATTAATAGGGACTGCTGAGAACAGATAGGACACTCACTTTTCCACTACTCCACTGATTTCTTGACGTAGCACCCTGCAAGAAGAACCAGACAGCGCTCCAGACATAGATCCAGAACCCAACTCTAGAACCAAACTCTAGAACATTGAAGCAGACAGGCCTAACCCAAAAGCTGAACCTTTCTCAGCAGGCCTGCAGAACCTAGCAAGCTGATTCTAACCCCCAAACTTCCAAGGGGCATCTCAAAATCCAACAGCCTGGCTGAGCTGTTTTGCTGTTCTAGCTAAGAACCCTGTGCTAGAACCAAGATCCATACCCGCAGAGCTGTAATCCAGAACCCGTCAGATCCAGTCCAAGAGGCTGCACAGACCGCAGTGCCGTGCTGAGACCAGAGTGCCTGAGACCTGTCCGGTGGCGAGAGAGAATCCCAGCCAAACCCTTGACAAGATCTTTGAAGGGGCCCACTCCATTCCCAAGCCATAGGAGTGAGTATCCAGTCTAGAACTATACATAACCAATCTCTTAGTTTAAAGTAAGACTATTCCAGCCATTTCAACCTGTTCAGAACTGCATTATAGAACCTCTTTTGTCTATCCTAAATTATCCTCTCCTCCACATAATCCTTGATAATTGTAGTAATAATCATCTTGGCGCTAATATATATTTTCTGGAGAAAGGCAATCGTCTCGTTCAGACAGAAACCATCCGGAGGCGCCTCTCGATAGGTGGCTCGGCTGTCGGGTAGTTTGTGGCTCCATAGACTCTTTAGTGTTAAGAAATCTTTGTTTCTAATCTTTAAAGCGCATCTGTCATTTTTGAAATCTTGACTTTATTTCTGAAAAATCCACCTTCACAAAAACCTCTAACTTTTGAACTGAAATGTAACTGTCATTTTGAAGCTAAGATCCTCAGCTTTCTAACGAACCCAAAACGACATTCCAATTCCTTATAGTTTTGCTGTAATCGCATTTCCCGCACGCGGAAAAATTGCTGCAAATTGCAATTGAGCTCCATTTCACCACTTGTCAAAAATTGCAGAATTTCGTTTTCAATCTGGTAATCATTCATGAATCATTACTAGTGTTGACCTGAACCAATCCAAAAGTACTCTTATCCTGAATCTCCTTTAGCGAATTTAAGTAATTTTTAGCATTTTTCCCTTTCACTGCCAATCACATTCAAAAGCATTTTTGCCTGTTTTAAATCATATCTGTTCTCTGTTAGCTTGCTGGGGGAACTGGGATTGAACTGCATTATTGATTGTATTCCTGAAACCTGTGTGCCCTCATTTCCATCTCTCCATATTGCATAGTGAGTATTCTCTGCTACCTTATCTTTTCTATTCCTACTTCTAAGTGATTAAAGAGACTGTTGATATTGTAATATTACCCATTGCTGCCCACTGTACATATTCATAAGTGTGCTATTCAGATATTATTCTATTCATAAAAGTGTGATCTATATTGGTCAATTCTTCAAATAAACCTTTTAATTTGCAAAACAAACCTACTTCTTGGCTCAGTGAGGTCGGGGAGATTCAAAGAGAGGGGCGTTATATAAGGGTTCATCATCCAGATTTAAAGAACTTTGACATAAAAATATATAAATAAGGGCTTCCATTGGGCATCCCATACTAGGCATTGACCTGGTTGGAGTGCTGGATTGAAGTCACTTACACTGTATGTGGATATTCCAGCTCTGAGAGGAAAATCGCATGGAACACCCATTTTAGAGTATAGAATTATGCTGCAAAGTGCAAAAGTACATGAGTAAAATCCAAAAAAAGTTATAAGGATACAAAGTATCCTAACTGCACTTAATCTTAAGTGTTGTATGCAGCTTTCAAAATACAAGAAATTCACTATGAGGGACATAGCCGATCTACCAGTACTGATAGTCTTGGGGACCAATCACTTTCCCCATAAGAGTGAACAGAAAGCAAGGGCAGTAAACTATAGAGAAGGAAGGATGTGTCCCATATAAGTCCATGAGAGGAAAGTAGTAAAAAGAATCTTTCCCCAAAAAAAAAAACTCGCACTCTCACTATGGGAGAGCCTATCTTTCTGTCAAATGTCTGTTGGCTGTTGGGTAGATTTTCATTTTTAAGTAACATCCCTTTCAAATGGGAGTCCCCCTGCACCTTTTGGCTGGATTTATGGATTTTCTTTTTTTTGTCAGTTCTCCTGAGTGAGTGGGAACCTTTTTCCACACTTAACTCATTCTTTTACCCTATCTTTTGGGATACTTTTGTATTATTATTTTTTTTTTTTTGTTATACCTCTTTCTTGGAGAAACGCTTTCCTTCAAGTTTTATGTCATCTGTCTTTGACTTTTGCCACACACAGCACTCTCTGTGCAGTGTGGCTGGGAGTCTCTTGCACTTCTCTTTTTTATTTAATGTTCTTGTGAGTACCTATGTTTCCAAGGGCAGGAGGATATTTAGTATCCTTCCTATCTTATATATTGATATCGGCACACCACACCTTATGTAGAGTGCTGAGGGGTTACACAGTATCTCCTTTCTCACTGCTCCTGTAACTTTTTGGTTACAGTAACAAGCTAATCTGAATGACTGTTGGCGGTGATTGTATCCTGCCTACTTTTGTGCAATATTCACAGCCACTGTAGTGCACAGACGGGCCACTATTGACCCAGAATGGTGACAGTGTTCTTTTTTGCCATTTTCAAGATGGCTTGCCCCTTCTTGGTCCCTCTTCTGCCTTGCCAGGAGGTCTTGGTTTGACTTTTGTCTTTGGCAGACTCCCTTTGTGAAGACCGCCAAGGCTCCAGTGTGTCTGTGGCAGGAAATGGGGGTGGGTAGGGAGGACTCTGAAACCTCTTTGTCTTCTGATGTGTCTGCCTGGAGGGTTGACTGTCCTAAAAGGACAGCCACCACCCAGAGTTTGAATGGTGAATGGGTTCTGATTTGCTGGGTTCCTGCCTAAGAGGCATGGATCTTCAGGCTGAAGAGTAGAGATGTCCACAGTCGCTTCCAGATGACCGGCAATGCCTTCTGTGTAATTACTGCTGTGTGACCCCATCCCTTCTTCCAAGCATCAGGATAACGCTGAAGAGGACTCTTTTCCCCCCCCCCCCCTTTTAGACTGGTGGGCCCAACCAGTCCTGAGACAACCTGCATTCCGAGCCATCCCACGACAAGCTGTGACCTTCCCGGGCTACACACCGCCAATACCCTGGGACCTGTGGCCACTCTGCAGTGCATTGTCTTCAGTAGATGGAATCCTCCCAAAACTTTGGCCACCTCCAGAGGCAAGATTCCACTCCTTGAAGTATCCTCACCAGAGTGTTGGACCGAGAAAGCAAGACCATTCGACTGGGCAGTAATCGTTCTTCACTGGCGCTTCCCAAAAGGCACCAAATCGTAGAACCACTCGACTGCTGCTACAAGATCCCTTCCAGTATCCCTTCTTTCGTCTGCTTGACCAAGAATCTGGTGACTAGATTGGCTGCTGCAGCATCGTGGGGACGTTATGCTGCATCCTCTTCTTCATGCCTAAGGTACTGTGATACTCTTGGTAGAACTTACCTAGAACTGAATTGCTGCTCCTGTGTTGCTGGAGTGCTGATTCGTATGCTTGGGAGTTTGCCCATACACACTCAACCAGGCCTAACATCCGTGTGCCTAGAGGAAGCCTTCCCCTGAAGTCCCTGACCCTTTTTCCCAACAAAGTGTTACTTACGGACTACAGAAGACTTCCTCTGGAACATTTGAACTTTCTACAGCTTGTGCCTTACCTGTTTTGCCCTCCCTGTTGACTCTAACACACTCATAACTAGATAGACATGGACTTCTCAAGTATTATGTCACTGTGAAATGATTACAAGTGTTTACCTGCTTTATGTTGTTTGTTTCATCCACTATTACCTGAAACCAATATTACAAAAGTGTTTTACTTGCCTTTTGAATTGCATACTGCCATTCTAAAAGTATTACCAACATGATTTACTCACTGTGAATAATGCATTGTTTTTTCTAAATGTCTTATTGTGTTATAGTGCTTAACCTTTACCTTAGTCTATATATCAAACCATTATTTGTTTATAACTTTAGTGTGTCAGTGTTTCATTGGCCTATGTGTATACTCTTGTGCCACCTATAGCCCTTTCTCCTGCCTAAGATAAGACTTGCTGCTCAGCCATTGCTACCAACAAAACCTGTGTGGTTTAGGCCTATACTAAGAGTTGGCGCTCTGTGTCCCAAGTGTGTGTCTCCTAAAGTCCTAACTCTGGTGGACAACTTCCTCACAGTCTACAACAGAGTTATCAGTCCTGAAATGTTTAATATTTACCTCTTTGTTTTAGTCAAACCTAAGGCCACACAGGAGTGCATGCCACCCATGCAGGTTTTTTAAAATAAGCATAAAGACTTCAGATAATATCTCGCCTCACATCCAATATGCGAATCTAGAAGCCAAAGCAATGTCAAACAGAAGAAAACACACGCTGCATGTGCTAAATGTTTACTGGAACACCACCCCAACGGAGCATTTAAAGTTCGAAAAGGAACTTCTATACACTATCGATTAACATCTTGATTGAAAACCCCAAAAACACAAATTGTCCTATGTGTCGATTTTAACATGAAGTTGTTGGGTACAACTAGTGCTAAGAAAGACCAGAAAGAGAAGGAGACTACAAAATGAATATGGTTAGAGGAAATGTCTTCCTGCTACTTGTATATGATGATTGGCGCAGTAACAGGAGACGTTCCTCCGAAAGTAACGTGGGAAAGAGGCGAACAAAAATCGATACTAGACTTTTTTTGTTTCCAAAAGGATTTCACACGAAATCAATGCCCTATATGTTACTAAATCACCACAAAGTGATCATAATGTGGTAACAATGCAGTGGGGGCAGAGTTATCAGCAGCCTTTAGAACATCGGAAGATGCAGATAGCGCTGGAACCAGGAGGTAATCGGCTATGCGTAAGATTCAGCGACATACGGATATTGGCTGAAATGATAAAACTGAAAGTGGGGATCAAAGATTATGACCCAATCGAATATCAGGCCCTGTTGGAGGTGTACAGAACAAAAAAAATGCTTACAATAAACCGTCACTTCAAAGACACAATTTTGACCCTCAGGTTGCACAGAAAAAAAGACTTGCGTTTGGACATAAGAAAAATTGCGATGAAGGAGATGCTTGACCAAAAACACAAAATAAGGAAAGCTACAAAAGTTGGATTAAATTGGATTAAAGCTCATCACGGGCTCCTAGAACAAAGAGATGCCAAAGCAATACTAACAGCATTGAATAAGAACAACCCAAGAAGCTTCTGGTCGGTAGTAAACGAGTGGGAGAATTCACAAAAAAGCAAGGCTAGTAGACATGGTAACCGAAGACCAATGAATGAGCCATTAGTGCAAATTATTAAAAAAAAAAGAAATACAACGCTTCACCAAGTGTCATGATGCCTACCCCCGGAGCGCCAGGCCCAGCACCCCCTGGAGCAGGCATCATGCCCCCGGGTAAAAGACCAGCGGCCCCTTATAGGGGCTCTTTGGACTCTGTCCTGGCGCCTTTGGCGCCAGGCTCATGTTGGACATCAGGCCTGGCGCCATAGGCGCCAGGCTCATAAAGGAAAGTGTTTGGTGCACTTACCAGATGCAGACCATGCTGCATACTCGCCTGATGCAGACCATGCTGCATGAAGACCCAAGCCAAATGAGGCTTAGGAGGGACTATTTTACTGAAGGGACTATTTTGTTACTTGGGTGGGGCTGTGGAAGAATACTTACCTAGGACTTCTTCCAAGGCTATTTAAGCCACGCCCGGACAGCCACACGTGCTTCGCGTTGTTCTGCATCCCAGCAGCTGAACGCTCATTGTGTCTGCTCCTGCACCTGGACTCCAGCCACGCCCGCCTCGAACCTGGAACACCTGTAAGGAAAGAAGAGAAAGGTGAAAACCAAAAACGTATTCAAACTTCTTACCTGCATCCGGAATCTTCACGCCAGCATTCTGGAAGAAAGACTTCCATTTAAGAGTATTGCGTTGCTCGCTGCAGCGCCGCGCTTCACTCACCTGTCCTCGAGACCTCTCCCGGCTCCATCACGGCTGTCAGCACCGGTTGCCACATCTCTGCACCTAGGGGAGAGAAGAAGAGACAAAAGGTGAGCAGAGGGAACACAGGAGGAAAGCCGAATTTTCAGCCATAATACTTACCGGCTTTTCTTGGTGAACCATTCCACATTTCGGGTCAGCGCCGCTTCGTTGGCAGGTACCACACCCCGGCCCCTATGGGGAAAGGACAAAAGACATTACTGGGGAATCATAAAGACATTTAGAGGGGTCGCCCTCATCACTAACTCACCTGATTTTACCATCGGCAATTTAACCCCTCAACGCATCGCCTTCGTTCTGCACCTAAAATAAAGGACAGATCACAGGTTAGGAAGACAACATAAAAAGAGGCTCACACTTGAACTTTTGAATCTTCATACTTAAGGCGTATCGCTCAGAAAGTCAAGTGGATTTTGCCAGCGCCATTCTGAAAACCAGTGAAGTAACTGGACGAACGCGCGCCCCTGCACCAGAAGCAGGATGGAGAGTTCATCTTTCCAAACCATAAGGTGAGCTTAAACCGGGGGTTTTGGAGGAAGTCAGAGAAGAACAAAGTGGGAAAGGGGGGAGCAAGCACACTATTCTGCAGACAGTTAATCCCCTTTCTCATCTGCAGAAGGATATTCCTACGGGCCAGACAAGCAAGATTTGGGGGTCCTGTTCAATCGGTGGTCCGAGTTCTGCGCATCACGCTTGAAGAGGCCACAGCAACCCAGACTAGACCAGTGCCTCCGTGGGAGCCAGATGAGCGTTACACCAAGTTTGAATATAAGCCTACCATGGGATCTAGTCTTTGAACAAGAGGACATTCGGAACACCATACAAAAACTGAGCTCCTCCAGAACGGCTGGACCAGATGGGCTCTCAAACACCATTCTCAAAAACATTGATGAATGGACAGAGTTCTGCAACATACTATTTAAAAACATGATGAAATAGGGTCGAGTTCCAACTACATGGAAATTGGCCATCATAGTCCCAATTTTCAAAAAGGGTGACCGCACAAATCCAGCGAATTACCGGGCCATAGCACTATTGGATGTGATCGGGAAAGTATTCGCCAGTCTACTCCTAAAACAGCTGTCACACTGGATAATGACAAATAAGATCTTTGACGAACGACAGACAGGTTTCATCAAAGGCATAGGATGCGGCCTAAATCTGTTGATCCTGAACCTGCTGAAAATAGATGCCAAATCGGGTAATAAAATCTACCTGGCATTTATAGATCTAGCCAATGCGTTTGAGGGAGTTGACTGTGAAATTCTGTGGACGAAATTAAAATTGAGAGGTTGTCCTCATTCAGGCCATCAAAGAACTTTATTCAGAGACCCAAATACAGATCCGACTTGACAACGATGGTCACCTATCTAAACCCGTCAAAACAGAACGAGGTGTAAATTTTTATATCTCAGAAGTAGGAACTAGACTTGGTGATGTTGTGTCATGCCTCCCAAAATTGAATGGGAAACACATCAGCTGGATCCTCTACGCCGATGACATGGTCATCTTGGACCTAACTCCAATCGGTCTCCAAAGAAAACTAAATGCCTTAAAGTTGTTCATCGTAGACTTTGGGTCTCGCGATCAACTTATCCAAATCAGAGGTACTCGTACTCGAAAACAGAAAAGGTGGCCAGCCTAAAACAAAGAAGCTGCGAGGGACATTGAGGATCGAAGGCCTGAGCAAAGTATCACACACAAGATACCTAGGAACGCTGATAAATTCATCCATCAATAACGATCCAATGATGAAGAAAATCGCTAGCAACTGTAAACCGTTAACATCGCATGGCTTGATTCTTCTCAAAAAATATGGGAAATTCTCGTATGTCCCGATAATAAAATTTTACAAGAGCAAGGTGTCCCCAATCTTTACCTTCGGAGCAGAAAGTATGTTTGGATGCTCGTCCGAGATCTGGTCTAGGTGCGAAAGCAAATTCTACAAATACCTTTGAGCTTTCCAACCACCTGTGTGCTCTACGGGGTGGGGCTAACCTCATTAAACGCAAGAATAATTTGGAACAAACTGTCCCTATATAGGAAGACCCAGGTGGAAGCAGAACTTGTACCTTTTGAATCCCTAATGGAGTAAAAAAAAACACTAGAAGGCAAGACCGCTTTAATTACATGGAGACAGCAATGTAAAGAGATCTTGGTACAACTGTTCTCAGATGAAAAAAGCCTATGGGGCAACCCGAATGCAGTAAAAAAAAACTGCTTCAATTGAACTGGATCGAGGCACAAAGGTATGGCCAACTCACCGGCTGAAGCAAAAGGAGTCAACACAATTCCCAAATATATGGTTATCTGGCCGTGCAAGCGCTTGAGAAGGTTGTATTTAAAATTCAGACTGCATCTATTTGAAACCAAGGAAATCTTGATCCAAAGAAGATTGATTCAATCTGAAAACACAATCTGTAGATTTTGTAATCATAATGAGGAGAACCTAAAACATCTAATCCTCTTTTGTCCGTACGTAAGAAATATGAGAACTCTCTTCTTAGGAAAAGTAATGGACGAATGTATGACCTACAATAGTGTAGACTGGTGGTCCCAAATGCATAACAGTGACTGCAGAAAACTAACTTTAGCACTCAGGAGGTATTTAGAAAAGTTACAAATGAAGTTGGAAACGGAGAAGAATGCTTACTGAAAACTTCCAGAGAGTTTGCACATATAGCCTAATGTTCTATTCTTTTTTTTCCTCTTCTCATTTTATTGATGTTAACACAAGGTTTTATGTAAGTATTAATTTTGTAGTTGCTGATTTATCTATTTCAAAATTTTAACCAAACTGTATGAAATAATTAAAAAAAAATAATTAAAAAAACATTTTGAACTTAATTCGTAAAACTTGCTAATACTTCATCAAATTAGACCTAGAATCATCTCAACGAATCCCAACCCCACATAACTTGGCTTGCTCGGACCTTGGCATGTGCTATACCAAAGGAATATACACTAAGTTACTCTGGTCTTTTTTCTTTTGTTTATCTTATTTTTCAAACACAATATAATGCGCCAAATAGTATGAACAGCAATCACAAATTTAGAATGAACAGTCGATAAACTGTAAAAGATATGAGAAGCATGAAGTGGCTCTGATCTTATATGAACTTTCTTTTCATTGCCCTAACTTTAGGTGGCCTTGGTCTTACGAGTTTTGATTCTTGCCTCATCACTGAAGAGCTTGCTTATGGATGTACAGGGGTTCAAACTGCTATTGAAGCAAATTCTCTTGGGGCAAGTACATTTTATTTTGTAGCTCCTATTGTGTTGAATACCGCTATATAATAGTTGGATGATAAAAGTAACACTGACTGCTCTTTTACAGCAAATGCCAGTCATCATTGCCGGAAATGAAGAACAGCAAAAGAAATATCTTGGGAGAATGACCGAAGAACCCATGATGTGTGTAGGTGAACTTGCATTGAATTTCTTTACCAATTCTGTTTCAGGAAGCAACACTGAGCGGTCAGGAATCAACATATTGTCATGTGCATGTTATTCAGGGAGGTGCACACTTCAGCAATACAAAAACCTTTCACCCCCATGATGGAACCTCCTCAGTCATGTTTTTCCTCTTAGGTTTGTTCAGTTGTTCCCTGGCAAGTGATAATAATTTGAGAAGATTCCTGCAAGCATTCCTTTTCAGGTGGGCTTTGCGTTCTTATGACTGAAAACACTCTAATGATATCAAGGGCCTTATGGAGATGCACACCTCATACAGTCCCCAGCTTTCTTTCTTCAGATGTCTTCAGTGGTCCTCACCTCTCCAACGCTATTGGGGGCACCCAATCTCCAAATATTATCACTCATTGCAGGCCTTTCTGCCTTTCTGCCATTCTTAGGCTAGTTCTTCCTGCTATCATAGAAATTGGTTATTTAAATTTTTTTGATACCTTAATATGTATTGTGCATTGTTGGTCAGTAAACCTGTACCTTGCTCGCATTTTTTTTTCACCTTGTTTATTTGTTTTCACAACTCAAAAGAAACATGGACAGTCAACCTTTTACAATCTTCAACTGTTGTAAGAGTGTGTCCCTGAAACATGTCTTGTGTTTTCAAACACCCTGCTTCCCTCCACGCCCTGAAGGTTCTGGGATCCACCCAAGGGGGGAAAGTCTGGGTCTGGAATAATGGAAGAACCTGGGGGGGGGGGGGGGGGGGGTAGACAAAACGCCTCCTTTGATTAGTGTCCCACACCTCGGTCATTAGTCCCACAATTCTACTAATCTGTACATTTGGGGGTGGGAGGGGGGGGTCTGTGACCGTCTTAAACAGAGTAATCCTGAGAGGTGACGTAACAGCAACTGCCCTATCTTGTCGAGCCCATATCTTTCGACCCTTGCACGCAAGCCATTCCTTAATGGCCTGTAGTTGTGCCGCTTTGTAATATCTATATAAATGAGGGAGTCTCTGTCTGCCCCGATCTCTTGAAGCCTGGGAATGGCCATTGCTATTCTAGCCGGCTTGTTTTGCCAAATGTGAGCCGATATAAGTTTTGCAAGTGAGCTAAAAAGGTTTTAGGGACGCAGATCTGAAGGGCTTGGAAATTATACAGTATTTTGGGGAGAAGCACCATTTTGATAAGTCATTCTCCCTAGCCAGGATATCGCAAGCAGGTTCCATTTTAAGCAGGTCCATTTTCACCCTAGCTAGCAGTTGTGGATAGTTCGCCCCATACATTTGTTCTAGCATTTTTGTGAGGACTACTCCCAAGAATGTTATACCCTTCTCTGCCAGACACAATTGAGTTGGGATTCGGAGACGTTCTACTGTTTTAGGGTTGGTCGACAGGTTCAAAATCTCTGATTTTGCCGTATTGATTTTTAGTCCGTTAACGCTCCAAATACGTCTAGCTCAGCTCAATGCTGGCAAGGAAATTTCCTGTTCGGTAATCGGTATAAGCAGGTCGCTTGCTAATGCCATTGTCTTGTGCTCTATCCCTGCCATACCAATTCCTCTAACCTGTTTCGAATCTCAAGGCCTAGCCAACAGGGGTTCCAAATAAATGACACACAACAAAGGTCACAAGGGGCATCCCTGCTTGGTACCCCGTTGTATTGCTATGCTGCTAGAAAGGGCCCCATTTATCGCTATTGTAATCTAATGGTAGTTTGCCTGCACCATCTGAAGAAACCCCACGCTGAACCCCATACGTTCCATAGTGTTGAACAGGAAGGATCATTCGACCCCATCTAATGCCTTCGCGGCGATACCAAAAACGTTGGTGTGTGCGTTATTGTTATTTTTTCCGGAAAGTGGCATACCCGGCAGATATTATCCTGTGTCTGTCTTTGTAGGATAAATCATGATTGGTCGGGCCCTATTAGTTTAGGCAAGTGGTCAGACAACCTGGTAGCTAGAATTTTAGTATATATGTTGGCTTCAGTGTTAATCAGCGCTATAGGTCTCTACAGCTCGGAGACAGTGGCTCTTTTCCTGTTTTAGGGAACACAATTCGTTTTGCTTCATTCATAGAATTCGTGATCGAAGTCGTCATACGGAATGAGTTGAACAATTTAGTAAGACTTCTGGCGCTACAATACTGTTTACAAAAACTCACGGGATATCGGTCGGGTCCCTGAGCTTTGTTACTTGATAGAGACTATCGCCTCGTTCACCTCTTCCTCTTGTATTTCCTCCTCAAGCCTGACCCTCTCCTCGTGTAATGCTTGGATCCTGTTTAGATATGCCTCCTTGATTTTCATTTACAGGGTGGTCTGAGGTATATAATGCTGTATAGTAATTGCTAGACACCACCAGGATCGGTTCATAACCAACCTGTATTGCCTTTTTAGTTTCAACATTGTGCGGGACCAGGTTTTACCAGTTGTCTAGCTAAGTTTGTCAGCTTTGTTGGTTTCAAGTAATGGTGTTTTTGTGAATAGCGCCTTTTCGGCGTATTTAGTACAGTGTGCTTCTACCTGGCCTTGCATGTGTTTCAGTGCCCTATGTAGACTCCTAGAGGGACCCTCTCTGTCATGATCACTCATATTTTCGCTTCTAGTTCCTCCTCCTATGTTCGCATTTGCCCATCCCGGTTTGCTTTAATGGCTATTAACTGTCCTCTCGGTACCACTTTGAAGGCGTCCCACACCATACCCGGGTCATGTCTTGGTTTCATTTTCTGCAAAGTATGAATTTTATCCTGTATCAAGTTGGCCATGGTCGGGTCATGCACCAGGTCTACCGGAAATTGCCACTTCATACTCCCTCAGGTGATCCCCCTACTTCCATCTGTAATGTTAGTGTGGCATGATGCGAGAGGGAAATAGTTCCCAGCTCTACCCCCTTCCCACTATGCGGGTTGAGACCCACATGTAGTTGATCCTTGACATTGACACGTACACATGGGAATAATATGTGAAGCCCTTAGTCTGGCACTTGACCGCTCACCAAATATTGTGGAGGGCCAGTGTGTAAAGTATTTTGGATGGAGCAAGTATATGCGGGGTGGCCTGTGGCTCCTGTCTAGTTGAGGGATCCATGCCACGTTAAAGTCTCCTGTTAGTATGATCTCACCTTCAGTGAAATCTTCAAGTTGAGACTGCACTCCCCTCAAAGCCATGTTGACCCTTATTTGGGGCGCACACATGGCTATTGTACATTTTTGCAATACCACTGTTACGTTGAGGTCTGGGTCTGCCCTACACCCGAGGACTTTTATTGCTAACCTATCACTGATAGCGATGAGAACCCCGGCTCTTATCTTCCGCATTGGCTTGGTACAAATGGAGTTGGGGCCTTATCCTGAGTTTGCCCTTGTCCTTTTTCCTAATTTGTGTTTCTTGAAACATCCGGATTTCTGGTTTCGCCCCCCCTTCAGGGATCCCTCCATTTTCTTCTTTTTAATCGTGAAGTTCATGCCCCTAACATTGTGAGAATGGATTTTAATATTCTTCATTGTTTTTCCGCGACCTTATGTGTTCTATTGACCCATTTTCCCTTTTCTTTTTTTTTGTTAGTAACCGTTACCACCATCCTTCCGAGATCTGTAACCATTCCAGCCTCCTATGCCTCCCCCCGCCATCACTTCGACAACTTTTCCCCCATTCCCTGGGGAGGGGCCAGGGTTCCTAGGATTGCCTGGGTGAAGTGCCTGACTCCATTGGCCCCCAATCCTACCCAGAGAGACTTTACGGGGAGTGATGCCAATCGACTGCCCACTACCTTGTGGTCCCTGTGGGCCACCTTCTTACTTGGGATTGCATGTCCTCTTCAGTGTCTGCTTGTGAAGCCTCTTTCCCCAGGTGTGGTTCTCTCCCTGTTAAGGTCCCTTTATAAATCCACAATTAGGTTCCATGGCGCATATGTTGGAACGTATTAACTTCATGTCGCCTCTCGTCGACTTCATACCCATGGTTTCCGGCCTTTCCTATTGAGCCATTCCGTCTTTCTAGTGTTGCTAGAAGATTCACTTTGCAGGATGTGCATTCCTTCTTTGCAGGTTGTAATTCGGTGCTGCTGGCCCTCCCATTTGAATAACGGGCCAAATGGGAATGTCCATTTGTATCTTACTTGTTTTTGTGCAAGAAATCGTACCTCCGGACCAATGAATATTCTTTTTTGTAGTTATAACTGAGCCAAGTCTTGATACAGTTGTACTTCCGAACCATTGATATTTATCGGGCCTTATGTCCTCGCTGCTTTTAGTATTGTCTCTTTTTGAGTGTAAGAAGTAATTGCTGCCAAAACAGCCTTTGGTCTAGCACCTGGTTCTATTTGCCGTGGGCCGACCCTATGGATACGATCATTGTTTACTCTTTCTTCCTCCTTCCCCGAAAGGAGGTCTGTAAATAGTTGCTGTGCTGTTGTTTTCAGATCTTTCTTCCACCGATTCCGCCATGTTTTTCATCCGTATACTGGATCTTCAGGAGCAGTTCTTCAAGTCTTCAAATTGGATCTCTGGGTTTTGAAACAGTCTTGAGAGATGTTCAAATGCCTCATCATTCTTTCTTGTGTCATCCGACATGTCTAGCAACGCTCTTTCTGCTGTGTCCACCCTTTCTTCCAGTTTCGCTACGTCGACCTTCATTTCCTGCAGTGATTGCTTCAGTTCTGATTTTACTAGTGAGAATTGGATCTGAAATGTCTCCATGAGTTGATCCTGGAACTCCCTTAAGCAAATTTGGAAGTCTTCCTTTTGCATTGCCATGTTTGAGATCTCCCCGCTAGCTTGTCGTTGTCTATCAGGATTCTCCTCCTTTGGTGGTTTGTGATGGCGTTCCCGGGGTCCACAGCTTTTTAATGCTGTTGTCTGTTTTTTTGTTTTGTTTAGGCTATACGAACCCACCGCTGGTGTTTTTCCTTTGCTTTTGGTCATGAGGTTAGTATAATAGTCTTCTTTCCACAGTGAGACCTATTAGGACGCTCCCTTTCTAGAAGCTCCCAAGGGCTGATTCTGGAATGAAATGGTCATTAATTGCCCCTATTTAGCATCACCTCTTCCCCATGTTGCATTAGGGCGAGTATGTTTCCTTGGAGCATACAGGTCAGTTCTCAGAGGGTGCAATTTTTTTCTATTCTGTGTGTCTCCCCAATAGCCTCACTTTAAATGAGCATCTTCTTCTTAGGGCGCTTTTCTGGGTCCTGTATGATTGCTTGCCCGATCTTTCCTACGCATTAACCCCAGTCATCCATGAGCTTTGGGCTTCTATCGTGTTCTATGTTCATGCAGGATTGGTGTCTCAGTCCCTCAAGGGCACACCAGTGTTCTTATAGCTTCCCCCACACCCGCGTTCACAGGCTGGGTTGAGGGGATGGGGGGGGGGGGAATCAGTCTCCCCCACTTGCCTCAGTGGTGTTCCTCCTTTCCGCTGCTTTCAGTGTTGCTGGGGGTATTTTTTACCTTTGTTCCTGGCACACTTATGTCCTATATCTGCTCCCTCCCCACAAGACCTTATCTCGGTTGCTGTGCCTTGTGGGGCTTGGGTGTCGGCTGTTCTTTATTGTGGATGCTTGCCACTTACTCCTTGTCCGGCTAGTGCGTTCTACACTTGCCGGGTGCCGCACTTGCTTGTTTCGTTGTGAGCCTGAGGGAATCTGTCATCTGCGCTGCGTCCGGCTCCTTATATCATCTAGTTTTCCCTGGACGTTACAGGGTGTATCACCAAAAGTCCCATTATCTCGCTTTCTGCTTTGGGCTCAGAGGCGTGTTGTAATCTGCACTGCGTATCTCGAGTGACCGTTGAGTTTATTGAAGCACAGGCTCTTTTGCCGCCCGGCTCTTTGCACGTTATGCTGTCGCCTCAGAATAGGACAGTCTGTGTCAAAATTACCGACCGGTGGGGTCGGTATGGGCCCTGGTGGGTGTCCCCTGCAACACCCCGCTCACTACTGTGACACTACAGTGAGTGGGGTGTTGCGGGGGACACCCACCAGAATTTTTAAAAGCCATGGGCTGCGGGGGTGTCCCCCGCAACACCCCTCTCACTCTACTATACAGTATAGTGAGCGGGGATTGCGGGGGGGGGGAACCCCTCCAGTTGCACACATAAAGGACCCTGCGGCGCCGATTCCTGATCATGGAAGTGAAAGTGAACTGGCGCTGCAGGGATACAGCGCGTATTAAAAGGTAAGGAGGGTGGGGGTGTGTTGTGGGTGGGGGTTTGTAGTGGTTTTAAATGTATGTTCGCATGGGAAATGTACAAACCTTTTGTGGTGCATACATTTCTCATGCAAACCTTTCCGTCGCAAACTTAATCGCGACAGAAATATCACACAGATCCGTCGCCTCTTGGCTCGATCCTCCCAATCATGGACACGCCAGCTTTGTTAGCTTTATTGTGTGGCCCAGACGGGACGGAGCAGCACACTCGCCGCCTTCCCCGGCTGCCATTTTGGAATCCCTAGCCAGCAGTATTAATATTTGCTCAGGTTATGGTAAAATAAACCCAACTTTGAACCTACTAACAACGTCCCCTGTCATCCTAAATAAATTTTGGATGGCAAAGGAAGCAGTATGGAGGAAGGAGACATATCCCCTTTGCAGTAAACTCTGGAACAAGGATGCATCCTTCTGGTGTAATCTTTCATGTGCCCTTTTCCCATTTACTTGTACATTTGTGGTGTTTAACCTGCCGCATTAACTTTCAATTTTGTATCTGAAATGTGTTTTCTGCCTTTATTTGTATTAACATATTCTTCTTAGCTACTTGTGCTATCCCTCTCAGAGGTTCCTTCACATAATTTAATGTATGCTTTGTCTCTGCTGCTCCTAATGGTACTTTCTCACCCCCTTCTGATGGGGTATCTGGAGAAAAAATACCTTTCTAGTCTTGCCCGCCAAAATAAGAAGCTGTGTATTTTAGAGCCCATTACCATGTGAAAACATGTCTGTAGTCTTGAACCGCCATGTCAGTCCCTTTTATCGATGGTTGTTAGGCAAGATTTGGAGCTGTACCCTTAATGTGCACTAAAACAACCCTGACCTCCTGGTAATAGGAACCCAACCTTTGGTATAAGTCTGTACTACACAGGTTGGTAGTGTGGTTGAGCAGCCACGCTTGTCTCAAGAGGGGTCGATGTGAGCAGTAGGGTAGTTGCACAGAGATTCACAGTGACAAGTATCCAAATAAACCTTTGCACTCAAGGTTTCTTGATTAAACAATTAGTAATTTAACGTTCAGTTTGAATACGCCTTCTTCAGAAGGGAGCAATATAATAGCAACACACAAATACACTCCAAAATACACACTTAGTTTCTCTAGATAAGCAAATACCCATTGGGGATGGCACACAGACACTTCCTACACCCTCAGGTGACTTAAATAGCTAGGACACTGTGGACATTAATATATCACTGGTACATTTAGAGCAATACTGAGATGAGTGTCAAAGAAAAGGGTTATTAGAATAAACAGATCACAAAAATACTCTGAAGCAGGTAAGTACTTTTGAACCCCCACCCCCCTCCCCCCAATGCAAAGTAAGTTAACCCCTTCCAGGAAGGATAGGCACAACACAATGTCATAGGACCAAAGTCATTCAGGGAGCCAGGCCAGCCGATGTTAAGTTAGCAAAAGTCTAGGTGAGCTGAAGCACTTCTTGCCGGTAAGTAAAAGTCTTGCACAATGTTTTAGAAGCAGTTGTAGAAAAGAAGAATCAATGTAGGGCCACAAGCGGTTTAGGCTTGTGAGTAGTAGAAGATGCAAGTAACTCTACAGAGCATCCAAGACTAGTCTCAACTGAGAACAAGCAAGGCTACACAACAAGAGGTAAGTTCTCTGTACGGTACCTTTGGTTAGAAGAAAAAGTTGGCAGATGACTTCTATTCCTGTGCAGCTCTGCAGATCCTATTGTTCCTGAGCCTCAGTCGTGGGGTCAAGAGGGAGGACTTCTGGGGACTCCTGCACTGCAATGGGACGGTCAACGACAGCAACCGGCAATCTGCATCAATAACACTTCAGTTTTTCAGCTTCTTGCATCTATCACAAATAGCACCACCGCAGTTCTCTGATACCACTTCGGACCTTCCTCGCATCCGCAGGATCTTCCTGGAGCTCGGGTCAAACTTAAAAGCAACGCCCACAATCTGGTGTTCCTCTCCCTGGCACTTCAGTTCCATCAGCAGCAGCTGTGCAAATACAACCAGCTTCGAGAGGATGTCCAGTCAGGCTTACTTTAGAGTTGATTGATCCCACCAACTGAAAGGGAGAAGTCATCCTTGTAGGGCTTCTCTAGTCTAGGTGATTTCAGAGCTTCAGCACAGCAGCAGGGCTTCACCGGGCAAACCAACAGTCCAGGAGTTGCAGCAGGCGTCTCCAGTTCTTCAGATTCCTTCATCCAGTGGTCAACTCTATCTTCCAAACCAAAACCCCTCGCCTTTTATGCAGGTTTCTCCCATTCATTTCAGCCTAGCTGTCAGTCAAACAGCAAAGTGGCTGTCCTTGCCGAACAGTCAGTCGGCCAATCACCTTTTGGGTGCATTCCTGTAACCAAGTGGATTAAGCACAGGGAGTTTCGGACACCTCCCTCACTTCCTGCCCCTGCCAGACATCCTGGAGCCAGAGGCAGGCTTCACTCGTAAATATGGCCATAGGCAAAACGAACAGAGACCAAACCTGGTTTGGCGCGCACAGTACATCTCACGAAGGACCTTTCCACAAAGAAATGGCTAGAAAAGAAGACCAGGGCCATTTTGACGAAAATGGTACCCTTGGGTACTTCACTGCAGCTGCGAAAACAGCCTGTGGTAAAAACACACAACAGTAGTAAAAAGTAAACCACTGCCACCAGCCATTCATCGTAGAAAGGGCACATGAGAAGCTAGACAAGGGGGATGTGAAGTAACCCCTCCAGCATCCTATTGTAAGATGGTATGTGCTGGGTCTAGAAAGTTACAAATGTAAGTACTCAATTTCACTTCACTGCTCTTGGAAACGGTAGTTATCCAAGACAAAGGTATTTAAACCTTTCAGACTTCCCTGTGCCACTGCACTGAATTTAAAAAGATGCCTATGGAGTTTGTCGGAGTGGGGGGAGGGGCGGATGTCTCTAGCACTTTTTAATTTTCAACCTGGAGTTAGGGAGTGCAGCAAAAGTGCTGGGGGTCTCTAAGGTAGAGAGGAATTAGCACATTTCTGAGAATTCTCCCTAACAATAGGTTATAGGATCAAGGGTATTGTCTCAATTTCTAAAAGCTGCTGGTGACTGTGTTTACTCTGCCGTCTGCCCTACCCCCTCTTAGTTCTACTTCCTGTCCCCTTTCCGCCATACTTCATTGGTGTTCATTCCATCGAGATGATGCATTTGCATAGCAATACATTCCTTCAGATTTACATTTTGGTTGCTCAAGGTTCACAGGTGGGTTGGGCCCTGCTAGGACCCTTTTCTGTGCATATGGCCCCTGTCGCACAGCTTTGCACACCCTGATGTTTTATTTATCCACCTTTTTTATTTTTTCGCAATTCGTTCCCCAGGATTCCCCCATCATCGTCTGTTTATCTTTGGGATAGTGGCATAATTTGGGGTCTGCCAGTCACATTTGCATAATTGTTTCAGCATGAGACACACAACCATGAGCTTGGGCTGAGATCAATGCTGGGACCCGTGTGTGGCTTGCAACTCCCTCTTCCACCAGGCTCTGAGGATGTTGGGGTGCTGGGGTGAGAACTATGACTCAGTTCCTCAAACTCCTTAATCGTTCACCTCTACGTAAAGTGAGGAGGGACAATGAGTGGTGCCCCCCTCTCCCCTTTTTCTTTTTTTCCCCTCCCCTCATATTTCCCCCAAGGCACCCCATCATGACTCCTTAATGGGGGAGGCTGTATCCAAGGCAGACCAATCTGGTCCTTCAGCATCTACCAGCCTTTCTACCATAGGCCATTCAGCGGCCCCCAAGGCTCCCATCAGTGCTCGCATAGAGGATGTCAAAAGGTTGCACACCGTTGGTAGGTTATCACCAACAAACTACATTGTCGCCAGCATAGACCCTTTAGGGTCTGTGACCAGGATGACCCTAGAAGCAGGGATTAGCTGGGAGAGTTCAATAGAGAAGAGTATGTGCTTATAGGTTGGCGCTGCTTGCCACCACTGGGTTGGCTCTGCCCGAAGTTTTGAGGAGAAGGAAACCACACATGGCGGTGTGTCCGCCGTGGCTAGGTAAGGTGTGGGCTGTGAATTTGCTTTGAATTAGGATGAACAGAGATTGACAGAGGGTGTATGCTGTAAGGCTAGGAAGATGGAGAGATATGACATGCTAAAGAATGCCAGGAAGCGTGATCTCTTGGAAAGGAGAAACGATACACATTAGGAAACCAGCTAGTACCAAAAAGGGGGAAAAAACGGTTTTGGGGTCCAGAGTCAGAAAAGTGTTGGACGATGCAGTGGTGTTAGAAGATGGGAGAGTGGAATAAAGGGACCACCGTTAGAGCAAATGCAGAAGCACTCGTCCTTCAAGCATCCGAATATCTGCAGTATATGTATATAGATGGTATAGTGTGTATATCGCTGAACTGTGTTGAAGATTCCAGGTTATAACCATTGAGAGAGGTGTTCTGATTGGAAGAGAGCAGTTGCAACAGTAGGTTGACCTGGAGGTCTTCTTACCGATCTACCGGTTAACCTACAGCTAGATTTGAATAAAGAAGTACACCACTTACCTGCTTCTATAACTGTCTTGCTGGAATGTTGGTGGTGTTCTGTGGGGCCCATTGTAGCTCTAGACCACTCGCAGCCCTCGGAAGACTGAGCTTGCTGCTCTGCTATCTTACCTAGACTGGGTTTAGCCAGGTCCCAGTGTCTCCCTGTTCACCATAATAGGTTGGGATTCCAAAATCAACCCCAGGGTTATTTTTGGAAATGCATTTTAAGACTATTTTAAAGTGGTCCATCTTTAGGGAAGTCCTCAACACTGAAGCAGTTTACCTGTGCAGATTGATTGATTCGAGCCACGAATGGGAGCTCAATCATTCTGTGCTCCTTCTGATTTTAAAAAAAATGTATTTTCATTTTTTGGGGTCAGCATCCTGTGCACACATTTGTGACCCCCCTCCCAACCCCATGTGCACTCTTTACCTCATGCACAGCTTTCTGGGTGATGCCTTAATGCTATCCTGGGACTGCATGCCCCTCTGTGTCCTTGCAGAGTTTTTGGTGTCCTGGAATTCCACTCTTATTCTAAAATCATGGTTCTAGCCAGTCCAGTTTTGTTTCTCGGACCTTATGAGGCTTTGCATAGAGGGGCCCATTCCCCTGCTGCATTGTTATGACCTTCAGTAGCAGGGAAATCTTTGCCCCTCTCCCTCGTTTGATGAACATAGTTACCTGGTTCCTGATAAGTTGATCATGGCACACTTTGGCATATCTGCAAACGATATGGCTATTATCCAGGCTTTGAGAAAACGATCCACCTGCTTGCTGTTTTGGAACAAATGTATTCGATTATGCCATTGGTACCTGGATAATCCCATCAACCCCCTAATTTGCCTGTTGAATGATGTACTTTTTCTTCATTTCAAATTGCGATTGAGTCCTGACTCTCCTGCTTGGGAGCTATTTGAGGCTACCACAAAAAACAGTGGTCACAGGCACTTGGAGGGATTGATGATGCTTTATCCTACTGTTAAAAGACCCCACCCGACATGGGACCTGAATATTGTTCTGTTGGCTATCCCCCCATAAACGCTTTAAATCAATGGCTTCCTCAGATTTGAAACTCCTTTCTGGGAAGTTGTAAGGCAAGACCTCCAGATAACCAGACACTAAAAAGACACTCCTGAGGGAAAAAAGCTTGGTGCACCTTTTTGCAAGGAAAACAAAATTATAAGGAATATAAGGAAGGAATGACATCGTCCTCAATGACGCAAAGGATATATAGTGTTAATTCCTCACTGTTGGGGAGATGTATAATTTGTATGCTTCCTCCCCTCTCCTAGTGAGACCCCCAGCACATTTTGCTGGACTTCAGGACCTTTTTTTCTTTTAATCCTGAATGAGTAAAGCCTTTTTTCACTCATTTATTCTTATGGGCTCTGTCTTTTGGAACTCTGTTCTTTGTATGTTACATGTACTATTGAGTCAAATTTCCTCCATAGCTCTTAAAGGCACCTGTATCTTATTATTGCAGCACACAGCCCTCCTTAAGGGCAGTATTGCTGGAGATCCTTGTGGTCCTCCTTTGAGATTATTTTTCTTTATCCTAGAGTAAATCCAGTTCTTAAGGATAGAGAGATGTTAGGGAGAATTCTCTGTTTAGGCTGAATTTCCTAACCTAGTGAGTCCCCCAGCAGCTTTGCTGGATTTCTGGAGTTTGTTTTTTCCATCCTGCCAAGAGTGAGACTCTTTTTCTCCCACTCTTGGACATGAATGTGTGTAATTCCTTTGAATGTCCATGTGTTCTATGGGCTATGGGGTCTTTTACTCCATATGGTTTTATATGTTTTACTATGTGTGTTACAACGCACCCTCCGTGCCGTAGCACTGGGGCGTCCTAGCGGACCTCCATCATAGACTCCATACCCGGGGACTGACTACTGTCTCCCCGGGCATGTAAAGTCACCATTGGCTTTACTAGACCTAAAGTTAATAACAGAACTAGTACAAACCATTCTATTGTGGACGTACTAGTAGGAGTAATTCGATTACTCCTGGGTCTGTTATTAGAGGGGGCACTGTCCCGTCCCCCCTTGGCGAGTTTTGGCTGGTGGCAGTGGAAACTACTTGTTATATTCGACCCCGAATATAACCCCATGGGATTCTTCCCATTGTTGGAGATTGATACTTTTCCTCGTTAATCTCCAACATACCACCTATTTACTTATCTTAAATAAGTCTATCGGATGGTATTTTCTGCCAGAACTCTGTTTTTAAAATGGCGTCTGTGTTCGTCTCTGTGACTCCTAAACCAAAGGTTGAGCCCTTTGTTCCACTTTTGGCGGGCTTCTGTACAGAGACCCTCCAAAGTGGTGCTATTCTGTCTGGGTTACCACAGGGGTGTGGGAGAGGGTTTAGGCACCCTGGACCGAGTTGCCTTGCAACTCCGGTCGCACTCTGGTGTGATTGGCCCAAGTGGTGAGCCACCCCGCTCACCACTTAGCGTGTTTTGATTGACGGATAGGCTGAATGAATGGGGGTTTTCTGCATAAAAGCAGGGCTTTTGGACTGGATCTTCAGAAGTCGCCACAGGACCTAAGAATCCGACGAGGGTAAAGCTGAGCCGACCTGCAACGAAGACACCTCCGGTGGAGCCCAGCGGAACTGACTCGCCACTTCCCGACGACAGAGGAGATCTCCCTGCCGGAGAGTCTCTTCCCCTGATTGGTGGGAACAACCAGTCCCTTTTGCTTTTTCTTCGCTCCAGGACGCAGTGGTCGAATTGCCCGTGCAGAGCACCTCGGCAACCGGATAGCCACTACCCCTGTACCGCGACCAAAAGGTGGTGCCTTGTGACAGAGCACTCCGCGGCTGGTCTCTTCCCTGGTGGTGCACCGGACTTCACTTTTCTTCGACGACGAGATCATCTCTCCTCTTGGCAAAGACCTGGGGTGCATCCACCACCAGCAACAACTGCCCCCGCCGGAAATGTCTCTCCACAAACAAGGTACCGTGTCCGCCTGGCTTCCCTTTCTGCCGGATAGAGTGAGGTGACTTAATCCTCGCCTTTCCATTGGGTCGCCTCCAAGCTTTCTTTTACGTGGTGTTCTGAACTGGTCCAATCTTTCCATAACAATTTGCGATAAAGACTCGAAGCGCATTTCCGCTGAGACACACTTTGGGACATATCGCCTTGCCTCTCTCCGAGTGGGCCTGGCCTCTGAACTTTGATCTGCAGTAGACCCTGCCTTACTAGCCTTGAATTTATACGTAAAGTATTGGTACCGAGTTGATTTCATAACCTGCCTTATTTTTCTCTCCCGTCCTAACGAATACTAGAGTGCCATCTAGGTTAAAGCATACACCTCTGTCTGCAAATAAGTTATGCCGTTGAACCTAGACTTGTCGAGCTATTGTTAGGGGGATTGATATTTTCCGTATAGTAATTGTGATTGAAATCGTTTGCCGTATTGAGTGCCAGAGTGTTTTCTATAGATGTGTTCTTATAAATAAATAACTATATATCTTTACACCGAAGCCTTGTTGCGTGTTTGCTTGTCTTACTGTGTAGATTGCCCTATTTTGTATACTCCACATACTGCCTAACTCTTCTTGAGGGAAGTCTGACTGCTCAGCCACAGCTACCAAGTGAATCTGTGTGGTACAGACTGCTACCAAGTGGGTTTACTGCCAAACACCTGTAGTCCTAAACCTTTTGCAGTGGTCCCAGAGGGAACTGCACAGGTTTCCGCCTAACAAGAGATACTTAGTATCTCTCCCAAAATGTTAGTCTGAGAGATTGGCACACACTACCTTCTGTGGAGTGCCAATGGGATACCTAGTTTCCCCCTTCTCTCTGCTCCTGTGACTTCTAAGTCACATAAACAAACTCCTAGGTATGGCTGGTGGCAGTGGATGTGTCCTACCTACTATTGTGTGGTTTTACTACTGCAGGCTATGTCCATAGCCTTGGTGGTGCATAATAGGGGCACCTGAGTACCAACTCATGGGCTCCCTTCTTTTTTCTCTATTGCTAGCGTGGTAGTTCTTTGTCAGCCCTTCTTCTACCGTCCTGGGTGGGGGAAGCCTTTGTGTGTGTTGCCTTTGGTGGCAACCCTTGGGTGTCCCTGTGTAAGGCAAAGTTTGTATGGAGTACCCTTTGGGACCACTACACACAACTATGACTACAGGTGTAAGCAAAACCAACCTTTGGTATAAGTCTGTACTACACAGTTTTTGGTAGCAGAGCTGAGCAGCCAGGCTTATCTCAAGGGGCTTCTCTGTCAAGGTGAACTTGGCGATACGGACCTGCAGCAGGGCTTCACCGGGCAAACCGACGGTCCAGGAGTTGCAGCAGCCGTCCTCTTCAAGCTCGTCTTCGGTTCTATCGTTCCAGTGGTCGACTCGGCTTGGAAGGCAGAGACTCACCTTTTATTCAGTTCTCTCCCATTCATTCCAGCCTTGCTGTCACTCACCGTGCAGGGTGGCTGTCCTTGCCGGACAGCCAGCCAATCACCAGAGTGCATTTGGGTCTCCTAGGAGACTAAACCCAGTGAGGTTCGGGGACCTCCTCACTTCCTGCCCAACCCAGACACTCTGGTGGCAGAGGCGGTCTTCACTCCTGAAGCCCGCCAAAGGCGAATGAAAAAAGGAACCAAACCTGGTTTGGTGCGCAGAGCACAACTCTAGAAGTACCTTTCCACAAAGAAATGGCGAAAAAAGAAGACGGGACCTATTTTTACAGAGGGGTCTCAGACGTCATCTTGAAAAACATGGCTCCCGCGATTTAACACTACTGGTATTCGCGGTCAGGAAAAATCATGGTAGTTTGTTGTAAAACCACTGCCACCACCCATTCTGAGAGGCAAGGGTAGCATTTGACTACTACATGAGTATCTAGACACAGGGGATACTAAGTAACCCCTCCAGCACTCTATTGTAAGATAGGGTGTGCTGGGCCTAGGAATTTAAAGACAATTTCACTTTACTTACTCTGGTAACAGTAGTTTATCCCAGAGAAGGTATTTAAACCTTGGGGAAAGACTGAAAAGGTTTCCCTGTGCCACTGCTCTGAGGGTGCTGTGTGACACAAATGAAAAGATGCCTATGGAGTTGGTTAGACTCCATAACCAAAAAGGAAAAAACACAGAAAACAATTAGAATTAAAAAGTTAAAAGTCCCAAAGTTTAGCAAAAGAGCTGGAGGGCTCTAAGGTGGGAGGAGTTGGCACATTTTGAGAATTCTTCCTAACAGTGGATCTCGCCATGCTCTGGGTTGGGGTCGTCCTTTTCGGGATCCCCAGGTCCTCTTCGTTTTCAGCTCCAGTGGTCGACTTGTCAGCAGCTTCCAGGTTCAGAGGTTTTAACAGTAACTACAGCACAACCTCTGCAATCTCTCCCTGGATTTTACAGAAAGGGGCGGTCTGGCTGTCCAATTGGGACAGCCAGCCCCCCATTCAGACTGGGCTCCTTTCAGGCAATGTGAACGACAAAGGTGTGGAGTTTTGGACATCTACCTCACTCCCTGCCTTCTCAGACACTCTGGAGCCATGGCAGGGAATACAAAGGATTCCCGCCGAAGACAAAACTATCAGTGAGGTCGGTCCCGCCTAGAATAGCAGGGGAAGACCTCTGAAACTGCAAGTGAGAAATGGCGAAAAAAGGAGCCCACCATTTTTGTAAAATGGTGGCCCTTCTGTGCACTACCAAGGCTGAATTAACAGCTTGCGAGTAAAAATGACTACATCATAAAGGTAAAACCACTGCCATCATCCATTCATGCAAACTTGCAATTGTAACAAAAATGTTACCAGGTAAGTAAGAAAGGGGATACATTGTTCCCCGGCAGCACTCCCCATAAGGTGGGGTGTGCTGACTCACTTAAAATGTAAAGGGGATGAAAATCCCTCTTTACTACTTGGGAATAGTAGTCCACCCAAGTACATGAAGGGGAAATTAAGAAGGGAGCCCAACGGGGCTACGGAGCCTAAGCCCAAAGGTTATAGGAAACTAGAACTCCAACCATACACTAGGTCACCCATAAAAAGAGTAAAAGACTAGCTTGGAGGAGAAAAAGTAACCCACTCACCTAGGGACAAGGTAAAATAATGACCAAGTCCAAGCAAAAGGTTCTGGGGTTGACATAGGTCAGGAAGATTTATCAAAATTATGAAAATCTTACCCAACAGCGAGGACATAGGCATCCCCATACCATCTAGCCAGTGAATGTTCCCTCGCTCAAACTTAATACAGGATGGTCCGCCTTTCTAATGGCATTCATTGATTATAAATGACTCATTGCGACAAAGGTAGATACATCAATTGCGTGGGATTCTGGTGTTCTGTAGCTATAATGTGCATGCACAGGTAACGTTTGATTGTCTGTTTTGCAAGGCTTTTGTTAAAGTATAAGAAAACTGTTTTTATGGAATTCTAGTAATTGAATTACATGACGTACGCCTTTTACTTGCATGTTCGGCTAACCTATCTGAATAGTGTATTTCTATTGAAATGAAAAGCACAATTCAGTAAACTGGATTTGCATTAATTTATTTTCATTGATTTTTGTCCTTCAGGCCTACTGCGTAACAGAGCCTGGAGCAGGCTCTGATGTTGCTGGACTAAAAACCAAAGCGGAGAAGAAAGGCAATGAATATATCATTAATGGACAGAAAATGTGGATCACCAATGGCGGAAAAGCTAACTGGTATATTTTTAAATTAACAATGTTGAGTTGCACAAATACATATATACATACATATAGGCATGGATCATAGGAGGTGGGAGAAATGGATACTATTATAAATCCGTTTTTAAAATTGTATTATTCTAGCCTAGGCCAGTGTTGCAGTAAAAAAAAAGTATTAAAAAAAGTGTATGCCCCCATTGAGTAAAAAATGTTTGCTGACCCCACTCCCCACAAGCTAGACCTGCTGATATTTTCTATTCAATGCAGTTACCGTAATCTATTTTTCAAGAGTCTGCGTTCCCCCCCAGATATCCTTCGTCTCAGCCCCACAGTTTGAAGACCACTGGCATAGGTGTACCAGCACATCTAGCCGCTCTTGTCCTGGCTGCTGCAGCATATTCAAAATTAAGAGAATTGGGGTTATGTGGGTATGTTTTGAGGTATGTGAATAAGATTCTAAAACCCGTTGGATAAACTTTTTCCAGGAAGCCACATAAGTGTTTGACTATGGATGGCTGTCTTTTTATTTTCCTCCCGAGTAGGGACCATATTTTAAATGTGTATACAAGAATGAGGTGTTACTGGCCAGAGTAGATTGTTGGAGGCCAGTAATATGTAGTGCTCTATGGCCTTCTGATCTCATGCAAACACTTTACATCCAGTTTAATAACTCATCTGTTGACCTCTTAATTTTAGGCCATTGCTAAATAGGGATTTACTGGACTGCAAATAATCTCCACATGACTCCTTCAGATGATCACACTTTTTGCACTCTGGTGGGGCAGTGGAGAGTTTAAGGGTGCAGAAGTCAGAGACTGACACAAAGGCATAGTGATTGCTATAGATGTTTATTCACCAAGGAAATAGAGGGAAAAACCTAACTTTGCTTACTTATGGGAGGTTTCCCTGCCTCAACTAAAATGCTTTTATAATGTCCTTTTAAACTTAAAAAGTCCACTGTCCTGTGTCAAACCTCTAACTCTGTCCCTTACACTTAGAAGGTTGCGTCAATGTTCTTGGCCCAGGATAAGGACTCCCTTCTCCTGGACTAGGTAGCACAGTTCTGGTTGCAGATTCTAAACCATGGGGACTGACTCCCTTCCCATGGTTCCAATACCTCCCAGACAAAGAATTGCCAATCTTGTAACACACTGTATCGGAACATTTGAGTTTCCTCAACCCAGGGGGAATGACTCCCTTCCCATGGATCACAATATTCTTTGTTTTGATGCTGGTATCGTGATTTCAGTCACTTTACCCTTGTTGGGCAGAATTGCATGCAGTACCCTCTAGGCCCACCACATACAATTAGGACTACAGTTGTAAGCAAAACCAACCTTTGGTATAAGTCTGTACTACACAGTTTTTTGTGGTAGCGAGCTGAGAAGCCAGGCTTATTTCATGAGGGAATGTGAGCAGCAGTACAAGAGGTTACACAGAGGTCTTACAATCACAGTGGTTCAAGTAGACACTCTCAAGGTTTCTTGGTAAAACACTTATTAATTTATTACACAATCATTTAGAAAACATTCACTAGAAGGAGGCAACTTAACATTATACACAAACACACTTCAATAGCAAACCAATACGTTTCTGAACAAATTAGGCTCCCTTGAAATAGGAGCAAAATGGCATTTCAGTTACTTTCAATGGGAGTAAAAGGACAATTTAGCAGAATAGATCAAATACTTTCTTAGGCAGTGCAAATAGTTATAGTTCATTAGAGGACTCGATTCAGTACAATAGGCCTAGGCCAAAGTCAATGGACTAGTGTCTTGGATAGGAAAGAGCAGTTCTTGTAGTAAACGGTTAAGTCTTTGCCAAAGTTCTCAGAAGTAGTTTGTACGAAAAAGAATCCTATTTTGGATCACAAGCTGATTAGGCCTGCAAGTTGGGAAAGTTCCATGAACTTTTACCGGGAGAGAAGCGTTCTCTCAATCGGGTTGGCACAGTACCTTAGTATGAAGCAAAAGATGCAATTCAAGATGATGGTTCCTGGCAGTTCCTGCAGATCTCACTGTTCCTGAGCCTCAGTCGTGGGGACAAGAGGGAGGACGTCGGGGGACTCCTGCACTGCATGGGATCGTCGGAAAACGCGGACAAAATGGAGTCACTTCAGTTCGAGTAGCTGTTCATCAAGCACACAAGCTGGTGTCCTTCCCACTGGTTAATCCGAACCAACTCTGTAAATGGTATCCAGGTGGTTTACGAGTTGATTGGTCCCACCAACTCAAAGGAAGAAGTCGTCCTTGAAGGGACTTCTCTGTCGAGGTGAACTTGGCAATTCCGACCTGCAGCAGGGCTTCACCGGGCAAACCAATGGTCCAGGTGTTGCAGCAGCCGTCCTCTTCCAGCTCGTCTTCGGTTCTTTCGTTTGTCCAAGTCTGCTTTCCAGTCCACGAGACTCACCTTTTAAACTGTTTTCTCCCATTCATTCCAGCCTAGCTGCCACTCACCCAGCAGGGTGGCTGTCCTTGTCGGACAGTCAGCCAGCCAATCACGCCAGAGTGCAATTTGGTCTCCTAGGAGACTAAGCACATGGAGTTTCGGGCACCTCACTCACTTCCTGCCCACCCCAGACACTCTGGTGCCAGAGGCGGTCTTCAGTCCTGAAGCCTGCCACAGTCATAGAAACAAAGGGACCAAACCTGGTTTGGCGCGCAGAGTTAAACACTAGGAGTACCTTTCCAAAAAGAAATGGGGGTGAGGGGGGAGAAAGAAGACCGAGGCCTGTTTAAACAAAGGGGCTTAAGGCGCCTTCTTGAAAAACATGGCTGGGGTGATTTTTAGCTACCAGTGTTCGCGGTCGGGAACAATCATGGTAGTTTGTTGTAGAACCACTGCCACCAGCCATTTCGATGGAAAAGGGTAGCATTTGACTGCTACATGAGTATTTTAGACACAGGATACTAGGTAACCCCTCCAGCACTCTAGGAAGATAGTGTGTGCTGGGGTCTAGGGATTTAAAAAGACTAGTAAAGTCAATTTAACCTTACATTCTCTGGGAAGCAGTAGTTTATCCCAGAGAAGGTATTTAAACCTTTGGGAAGTCTAAAAAGACATCCCTGTGTCCTAGCACTGAGGGTGTTGTACACATGAAAAGATGCCTATGAAGTTATCTTAAAACTCCATAATCAAAGAACACAAGAGTAAAACATACATCAAGATATATGAAAGAGTGGGGAAAAAGGCTCACACTCTTTTCAGGTAAAAAAAAAAATCAGGTAGTCAAAATCCCAGCAGTTGCTGGGGGTCTCTAAGGTGAAGGGAATTAGCACATTTTTGAGAATTATCCCCAACGCTCATCAATGACTCCCTTCCCCTCAGAATCCTTGTTTCACTGTTTTCCTTCTGTCTCAATGGTTCGTGTACAGTATGGTTCTTGACCCCAGTTTTCCCAGTAAAGGCCACTTGGTCTTATGGTTTTCCAAGTACAACCACGAGGGAGAGGGTCGCGCTCTTGCCTTTTCAGATTGTGGGTTCCAGGGCTGGGTTTCCTCGTCTCTAGACTTGGGCAGACTTGTTTCACTCTTTTGCCAAGTACTACCACTAGGAAGATGGCTTATTCTTCTCTTCTCTTGTGGGTCCCAGACCTGTATCTCTCTACTGCCTGGCTCTGGCAGAACTGGTTTACTCTCCTGCCAGGTACTCCCATGAAGAAGATGACTTATACTTCTTCCTTCTTGTGAGTGCAGTTTGGACGCAGACCTGTATTTCTCTCATTAGATACTTACGGATCCTCTTTACCCCATGGGTTTCCATCTTGCCCCTACTCTGTGCGTCTTGCTCTATTAGCTGCTTCTTATTCTTCCCCGAATAAATTGTGCTCCAACCAACCATCCTGGCAATGCAGGAACCGTTCAGTCTCAGGCTCTTCCTTCTCTAATGTCGTGGCCTCCTTCGCCTTCTGATGTACTGCGGTGGCTGAACAGTCTCTGGTCCCTCGCAGACCGTATGTCTGTACCTGACCGCACGGTCTAGTTTTTCTGAGGGACTGCACCGCTGGTCTGCCAGCTTCCAGGTTGGCTCTTCAACTCCAGACAGTGTGGGGACGTCTCAACTGTCTTGCTAGCGTCCCAGTCAGCAACCCCTTCTTGTTTCCACGCCAGACAGCTTCCTCCCTCGCGGCTCCTCAACAAAGACTTGACAACTCCCTAGTCTTGTGTTTTTATGTTGGTTTTGGTAGTTGCCCATAGTGGAGAACTAGAATGCTTACACCTACTTCTGGTAGTGATCTTCATAGTGCTGCACCTCCTCATCCCAGTGTTTGTGATGTAAGTCATACCTGGGTAGTCTGAGCTGTACTTCGTCTCAGTGGATTTTATGGCACTGGCCCTACACGGGTACATTGGGTTGTTTGGTATATTACTGGAGTGAACCATAGGTGTAGATTTAAGAGGGGGGTTGTACCACATTCTCCCTAGATGGCCGTCCCTGCCCCCAGAGGGGCAGTTTATCCCCACCCATGAAAGCCTCCTGCTGTGTACCACCCAGAGGGTGCTTATCGGGTAGCAGCCTCACCTCCCTGGGCTCATGGGAAGGGCTCCCCCTTGGGGGGAAAAAAGTGACATCTAGGGATTCGACACAATAGGTAGGGGGAGCGTCTTCAGAGTGGAGCAAGATTCGACAAGTGGGCTCTTTAACATGTACAGCGTTGCCATGCTCTAGAATTTGTCCAGCAACCCCCTACGCATCCACCACAACCAGGTCATCGCCAGCTCCAGAGCATAATCCATCAACTGCAGAAAGGGGTGCACTTGCAATTTAAAGAGGGGCAGTGAAACTGATCCCTCATAGCAAAGGAGGTGCTGTTTCTACCAAGTATTTACTTGCGCAAAAGAAAAACTGCAAGCTGCACCAGATTGTAGCTCTGCACCTCCTGAACAAATATAAAGGAAGGGGGGTTACCCTTGTTAATTCCCAAAGATTACATGTCCATGATAGGCTTGCCAGATGCTAATGTCCCTATTATTCCCGCTCATCGACATTTGCTCAGATTCACTTTCTGGGAAGGGGGAAAAGTCCTAATCCATTCCATGCTCTAGCTGTTAAAATGGATTTCCAAAATCAGCCCGGGGTTTGGGAGGCTACCCTATTATGGTGAACAGAGAGAACACTGAGAGGCCAGCCAAACCCAATCAAGGTACGCTAGCAGAGTGGCAAGGCTTACTCTCGGGCAAGGTTTGAGAGGGGTCTAAGGCTACAAGGAGTCCACACAAAGCAACAGCAATTCCAGTTAGACAGGCCAGTATAAAAATGCATCTATTTATTAGGACTTTAGGTTGCACACGGAGCAAGTAAAAGCATATAAAATGTGATTATATACGTTCACCTTTAGTAGAAATGGAGTAGCATTTGATTAAATGGCCAGTGAAGCGGGGGTAATTAATGTATGTTTGCCAATTTCCTCCCATAGACGTCTATGGGATACTCTTTCTTCTTGGTTGTTTTGAACCCTGTCCTGACTTTTTAATTTTTTCCAAATCTTTTTATTTAATTTTTAATCAAAGAACAAAAAATTATTTGCATGCACATCCATCAAAGTAAACATTAACCAAAGAAAGAACAAAAACGATCAGTGGTGTAAACTTTAGCTTTTCATAATTTGCAGTAACAAATATTCACATCTGTGCCAGTCCCAATTTTCAGAGTTCCCCCACCCCATTTGTCCCAAACTTTAGTGAATTTATAGGGGCAGCCTCGACACCTGTACACTTGCTCTTCCACTGAGATGCAATAGTCTAAGTCTTGCACTCACTTAGAGAGCATTGCTGGCTCCTGGACTGCCCATTTCATGGCTGTTGCATTTGGCTGAGAGCATGGCATTGGATATGAAGAGCTTTTCATATCTAGTGTAGTACATCTCCCCCTCCCCCCCCTTATCCCATAGACCCAACAGAGCGAACCTTTTGTTATCTGGGATGGGGTGCAAGAGCTCCACCGATGTTTGCTGTTGGACCACTAGCCAAATCTACGAACTCTCCAGGATAGCCACATGGTAGAAAGAGCATAATGCGTTCCTGCAGCTTAGCCAGCTGAAATCAGCAGTGTGGCTGCACTCTAACAGCTTTTCCTGGTTATAGTATACCTTATGAAGGACTTTGAGCTGGATCAGTTGGGAACGGGCCGAAATTGCACTTTTCCTGCCGGGACAGTATAGCTTCCAGCCAATCTTCGTGGTTGATGGGTCCCACATCAACTTCCCAATGTGGCTTAAGTGCTGAGAGGGAGTGTGGAGTATAGTTGAGGACCACCTGGTATAGAATAGAGATTTCTCATTGGGGGCACGTGTCAGTATAGAGGTTGGTTTCCAGTGGGGTATGAGTACATGGCATGACATCTATCCCTCGAGTGTAATCCAAAATGTTGTTGCATGTCTTGAAACGTGTTCATTCGGCTCCGGCTAGCATGTCTCCCACAAGTCGGACTCCATTTGCCTGAAAGCTGGGTCTTGATACTATTGATATCTGACAATCTCTTCTCCGTCTCCCCAGTGCGGTCATGGGCAGCCTTTCACCCCCCTAGGATGAGGGTCAAAGGGCCAGCAGCATAGCGTAGGCCTCCCATCTTGCTTTGGAGGCTGTTTTTACAGGGTTTGTTCCTGGCCCATGGCGATATCAACAGTGGGGTTCGTGGAGTGCTAGCCCCGACCTGAGCCCACCAAAGGGAAAGGGTGGCCCCGGTACCAGGTATCCACAACAGCAGAGCCTCCTAAAGGAGTGATGGGTGAAAAGAAGGGTGAGGAACTGGGAAAGGGGAAGGGGGCACTGTTCCGTGTGAAAACCGCTCAAGCCTGTATGGGTCGCACCATGGAGCTTCGTCCTATCCCTCAACCCAACTGTACCTTGAAACCGGGCCAGCACATCTTGCCCCTCTGAACTCACTGACGCCAAGGAAGGGTAGGTCTGAGCGGCTTCTTCTCAGGGCCAAACTGAGGTTTCTGCAACTGTGACCAGAGCTCGTCATGCTTGGTTGACCATGGCTTACCACGCTGACCCCTGGATAGGGTTTAGTCCTCCCTGGTCGGGCCGGAAGCTGGAAGGTCCACTGCCTTTGGAGTAGTAGCACTGCTTCAGGCCTGCACGTGTGAGATCTGTAAGTATGGGCTGATGGGTCCCATCTGTTGCTTCGCTCTTAGTCTCTACCCTCCTCTGGCTCCAGCTGTAGAAGGGGGCGCGTGGGAGCAAAGCGGTACAATCTGGCTATCTAGGGTCCACTTTCTATTAGGATCCGGCGACGACCTCGACACCTCTCCACCGCAGGTGCCCCATGACGAGCGTCCCTGTTTATGCAACACCGCCGTGGCCACCGTCCACAGGCCTTTAGCTGGATCACTGATCCACGTCTCACAAATGTCTGCTTGCATGGTGGGCCGTGTGGGTCGCCTTTCCACAGCTTGGCAATTTCCAGTTTGAGCAATGTCTCGGGGCAGGATAAAGAAAATCGTGTTATTAGCAGGGGAAACACAGCCACTAGGAACTACATCTGCATCTCGCTGATACCCCGTCCCATCTCCTCCCCCCTGTCCTGACATTTTAGCGTTAAGTAAAGCTTCAGTTTTGCTTCCCTTGCTGGTTTTGATCATTTTTGGAAGACACAGCCTTATCCCTATGACTATCCGTACTGAGCCTGTCTCTGTGAATTATTGTATTGTTACAATTGCACACATCACCTTACAATGAAGTGCAGTTAGGATACTTTAAATCCTTATCTTTTCATATAATTGCTTTTTGGTTACTTTTACAATGCGCCAAAGATAAGCTGGTGGCAGCTGTGATATTTTCAGTTTTTGTGACATTTTACTTGTGCACTTTTGCATTGATCGCAAATGGCTACTAAAGATGCCGTTGCCACAAGGTATTTTTGCGTGTTCGTCTCATGTCAGGAAATGCCTTGTATGGAAATTCTTTTCCTTACTAGAGAAAGCTGTAGCTTTCGCAGGGTAAGGGGTGGTTACTGTGTGTGGCCAGAGGATGGGGCTGTGGTTGTCTGTCCCATTCCACATACTTGGTGCCTGAATGTCTGTCGCTGGGAGTAGGTATTTTGGTCTGCAATTTGAATGGTGCAGATACCTTGCCATTGGTGGGCTTTAGCTTGCTCCCAGCCTGAATCTTGCAGAAAAGGCAAGCTCCAGGCACTCATTGTTTCAGTCAAATCTTCTACAAAGACCTGGGGATGACCCCTACAGCTAACCAGTATGGACTTGTGTTGTCCCAGTGGTGCCCTACTCCTCCTAGTCTATCCTGATCGCAAGAAGGCCTTTATTGGTACTTCGTACTTCGAACCGTGGACTAGTGGGAACAGCCAGTCTGTCCTCCCCCCTCCACCCTGCTAGAGGATACCTGGCTGCTGAGTCTTCAGAAGTGTCCCTGGACCAACTCATGGACTGACCAGCTCTCTTTTGGGCTACCTCACTGCAGCGGTCGCCATTCAGAGCAGGGCCTTGGATTGGAACTTTGCAGGTAGGTACAACGTCCTTTCATCGCCTGCCTTTTCATCCCCAAGCTTTTCAAAGTGCACATTCCATCGAATGTGCTCATTGAATTTTTTATGGGGGGGGGGGGTGGTGAGAAAGTGCAGTAAGGGTTTGGGCAGGTGGGCAGTGGCAAAAAATGAAAAAAAAACGATGAGCACATTCGATGGAATGTGCATGTTGAAAAGCCTGGGGATGAAAAGGCAGCCGATGAAATGACATGGAACCTGCAGATCTTCAGCTTGTGCCACAAGTCACCTGCTTCTGCATTATCAGCCATCATACACCAAGGGAAGCTGTGCTGGGCCTGGTTCTGTGTTTGCCACTGGAAGTTCACCTGCCACCGCCTGGCTGTAGTTGCCTCCTTTGAAACTTGTCTTGGTGTCCCGTGGCCATCTGACCTGCAGAAATCTTCACCTTTCCTCATTTCGGGGTTCTTCTGGAAGTTGTCTGGGACCAATTCCTAAGTACTGCGACTGACAAACTCCATCCCGTGACCAAAAGGAACCTTTGTGGTCTACTACCCCCTCGAAATGAATCAAGACGGATGAATAACCCTTCAATGGATTCTGGAACTTTCATAAGCCATCGTTCCGGGAAAGCTCTGAGCCAGGGGAGTAAATCTACATACCTGCTGCACCCCCTCCCTTTCTCCCATAGGGTTACAAGGTCCTAACATCCTGGCCCTAACTCGCACTCATCTAACCTTTGGTGTTGGAACCTCGGTCAACGAACCCTCCTTAGGCCTTACCTAATGTGTTTGTAAACGAGTTGAGTACTTACTTGAACTTATCTCACTTTTTGACTCTTATTGATCATAACCACTCCAGATCTATTTTTAAACCTACCTCAAAAGTATCTATTTTGGAACTGGCGACGTTTGGGCACAAGGCCCCAAACCATCTTGGGTTTGTACAGTTAGGGGAGCTGTTCTGTGATTATTCTAAAGAGTTCTTCTATGCATCTGAATAATTACTTGTGTGTTACTGGTCGTTGAATCAAATGCTATTCTATTTCACCGAAGTGTGAATTGTGATAAATCCTTGGATGACGTCCCTTCTCCCCTAGGGGGGTGCCCCTTCCCATGAGGCCAGGAAGATTAGGCTGCTACTCGATAGTCCTACTGGGGTTGATACTCAGCTGGTGGATCTCATGGGGAGGGATCCCCCCCTATGGGACCTGGGGGCGACTATCCAGGGAGAACACGGTATGTCCAGAATATACCACAACTTCTCTCATCCTCCTACCCTATTCAGGGTACCATAGTTCCCCACATTTCCATCTGCTTGTTTTTGGTAGATCACTCGACCTCTTTAAGAAGTACTGAGGCGAAAGATTAGGGACTACCTGTGAGTCATATGTAAAGACTGGGATGCAGAAGAATCCAAGTAAACCAGTTGTGAATGATAACATCAGTACCAAGACGAAGAAGAGGCGCACAGTAACCAAAACCAGCATTCTAGTCAATATGGACAATATGTGAGCAACTTGAATATAAAAAGGGAAAAAAGGATTGAAAATCACCTTCACCCCTCCCTTTAGGAGCTGCAACAAGGTCGGTGGTGAGGTGAAGGGAAACCCGCAGAACCGAGAAGGTGAAGGATCCACATCGGAAAGGCAGGCTAACTGGGAGCAGGAACTACGGAGACACCGTAGCTGTAGCAGACTACATGGAGAGCGTCGGAAAAAAGACTGAGTCCTGGGACCGGCGGAGCCCGAACGGATGCTCCCTCGAGGTACGGGCTTGCCGGGGCTAGCCGATTGGGACAGAAGAAGGGTCTGGGGCCCTATAAAGAAGTGTGGACGTACCCTAGAGAAGAAGACTTAGAGGAGAGCCTGGAAAAGAGACTTTAAATGAATAATTGTACCTGAAGTAAGTTCTATGGACAATAACAGTGCCTGACAATATAGTGAACCAGGCCTGCTATAGAATCGGCAAAGAAGCCTGAGAAAGGCCAGGGAAAGGGAGTCATTCCCTTTGGTGTTGCGAGAAGCTTGAGAAAAGCCATGGGAAAGCGAGTCCATTCCTCGGATATTGTGAGAAGCCTGAAAGGAACCAGGGGAAGAAAGACATATCCCCTGGGGCAGAAAAGATCTCCCGTCTGGTGTTGCACAATGGACACCACAGAGAAGGAAGTCTGAATAAGACCTAGGGCAAGAGTCATACCCCCAGGGATGGAAGCAGAACACCTGAAGAAGGGAGACTATCCAGGGATCCAACAGTAAATCAGTAATCCTGGTCATTCAGGAATTCTGGTGTTTTGGAACTTTGAAATTTGAGTTGACCCAGAACTTGTTCATTTTTACTTGGAACTTTGTTTTCACCTTGGAAAGGGAGTGTGACCTTGGAAAGGGAGCCATTCCCTCTGGGAACAGTCCCTTGTTTCACTGGAACCAGAGTTCGCTCTCCAAAAGAAAAGAGCCATTCTTCTGGACCAAGAAGACTCGCCAATCCTTTTTTTTATTTATAAGTGTAAGGGAAGGAAATGAGCTTTTGACACAGGATGATGTGCTTTTTATTTTCACGTACATCCTGACAGCACCCTTAGTGTGTCTGAGGCAGGCAAGATGGGAAAGTTTGGGTTTTCTCTTTCTGTGTGTTGGTCTCCTCCTTCTACACCCTAACAAAATGTATAGGTCGGTTTTGTAAGTGTTGGTGTTACAATATTTATCTTAAATATTTGTTTTTAAAAGGAACATATGTGTCAAACATTTTTTTTTCATGTTTGTTTCTCATTGTTGTTAATTGTTATGCTTTTTAAGTTGTTAATCATTTGAAATAAAGTTCTACCTACCAACCAATATTTACCTAGAGGATTTTAGTGTGCAATGTAGAGGCCTCAAACAATTGTATTTTTATACTTACCTGTCTAACTGGAATTACCGTTATTGCTCTTTGGACTAATTGTAGCCCTAGTCCACTCTTGCAGCTTTCCTGAGACTAAGCCTTGCGCTCTGCTACCTTAACTTGATTGGGTTTGGCTAGACTTCAGTGTCTCCCTATTCACCATAGGTTGGCATTTTGGAAATCCATTTTACCATTTCTTATGGGAGGTGCTTCAAACAGAATCAAGGTTTCATAATTGACAGTTAAGGGTGATCTGAATAATATAAAGGCTCATCACTGTTTGTCCCACTCGTTTTCTTTCAGACGCTTGCTTAATTTTAAATATTTATAAAGAGTTTGCTTTTGCCCACTTAAATAATGCTCAAGAACTTTTGTTGCCTTGGTGATGCGCGGAACATGCCCTTTAAGGATTACATTTTTTTTTTTTAAACCAATCTCACTACCTGCATGGTATGACCATGTTCAATGGAACTACTTAAGGGGTAAAACATGGAAAGATACACCATGAAACATAACAATGTTCTTTCTTGACATATGGTTAAAAAAATTGATTATTTGAACATTGTTTTCGTGCTAGGTATTTCTTGCTGGCTCGAACCAATCCTGATCCTAAAGTCTCTGCTGGTAAAGCTTTTACCGGCTTTATTGTGGAAGCAAACACCCCTGGCATACAGCTTGGACGAAAGGTAAGACGAACGCATTCATATGCAATGTTTTTAGTAATTGCTCTGTCCAAAGAACTCTGAATGATTGCTTGGGCGGTAGCTTTTCAGTTTTGTTTTTCTGTGGTTAATCTTTTCTTTTCCTGTTTTAATCCCTCAGGCTGGCCATTAATGCAACTGCAGAATGCCAGAGAATCGTAATTTCTTGAAGCATTCCTATAGGGCTCTTTGTTATTTTGCATTTAATCCTCTGAAGGGTTGGTTGCTTAAAATAATTCTTTGATATTCAAGTGTAGCTAGGTTCTTTATGCTGTAATGACATGGAATGGCTATTTAAATAAACCAACCTATAGAAGTGTGTCTTTAGAATTTGTTGCTAGGACTTTGACACCACAATCTACTTCCTTTATTTGATCCCATTTTGTCCTGTAGTAAAGGTCCATCTGTGAACATGTCTAACCAAACTATTGTTGCTCTCTTGCCCAATGTACAGTGTGGAGTAATTGCCATTGATACCATTGCCCCTTTGAAACTACCTAAAAGCAAGCCAAAAAGCCACTTGAATTCGTGGTACACCCCCGAACTTAAACTACTTAGGAAAAAGAAGGCCAAATCATCTGAACTCCTATGGAAAACTAACCCATCATCTGAAAACAAATCTAATCTTAAGAATATCTCTGCGCTATACAAAAGTGAGATAATTTGCACGAAAAAAGATGCCTACAACGTAAGGATAGATCAGGCAGGCTCCTCCACCAAAGAACTACTTAAAATACTAAAGGAGCTAGACAACCCCAATCCACCTCCAGACACCTGCTCAAAAGATAAACCTTGGTGCACCAGCATCCAAAACGCCCTCAACAACAAAATCACAGGGCTCCAAACTAAAATTGTTGACAAACGTCAACAACTCTTCAGCAACAAGACTACCAACCATATCCTAAGCTCACCAACACCTATCAAAGATATTATAGGTTTCACCTTTAAGAAAGTAACCATATTAGAAGTCCAAAAAATCATCACCTCCTTAAAACCATCTAACTGCAAAGGGGACAGCTGTCCTGCCCAGATAATAGACGCAGCCAGAGACCTCTCCCCTTTTTATCACCAAGCTAATTAACCTTTCATTTGCTAACAACTCTGTCCCCAGCAACCTAAAACAATCCTGGGTTCTCCCTCTCGTAAAGAAACAATCTCTAGACCCAGCCATACCAACCAATTATAGACCCATCACCATTGTCCCCTTCCTGTTAAAAATCTTGGACTGAGTCGCCTACATCCAGATTCGGGAGTACCTAGAATCTAACCAACTGCTAGCTATACGTCAATCTGGCTTCAGACCTCAACACAGAACAGAAACCGCTCTGGTTGACTTCAAAAGCCAGATTGATTAAATCAAAGACAAAGGCAATGCTGCAATCCTACTTCTCTTAGACCTCTCAGCGGATTTCGATTTAGTCGATCATGAAATACTTTGCAGCCACCTATCTCTCGCAGCCCACTTCTCCTCCTCTGCCTCCTCATGGATACAATCCTTCCTGGCGAATAGAACCATGCAAGTTTTCTCCACAACAGCAGCAGCGGACCCTATCCCCATCACATGCAGAGTCCCACAAGGCTCCTGTGTCTCCCCCACTTAATATATTTACAAAGCCGCTATTCGACAAACTGGACCGTCTGGGTGTCACCTACACTAACTATGCAGATGACACCCAGATCCTCCTCACCATCTCAGGCAATTACAATGCGGACGTCACCCGGATTAACAAAATCTTCTCCATCATTCAGGCATGGATGGCCACGCACGGCCTATGCCTGAATGATGAGAAGACGGAGCTTCTTCTGGTCGGCTCTCCCAATAACCTGTCAAAACTCAGTCCTTGCTACAATAACATCATGGATGGTAATACCATCCCCATTGTTAAAAGCGTGAAAAACCTAGGCTTCCACCTTTATGCCAACACCAACCTCTCCAAACAAATCAACACGACCGCCTCAGCCACTGCCTACACTGGCAAGCTAATTAGGGCTAGCAGACCCTTCCTATCCTCCAACAGCTGCCTCACTCTTGCCAGAGCCCTCCTTCAGTCCAAATTGGACTACTGCAATAGCCTGTACCTAGGAGCCAACCATTCCATAATCAACAAACTACAGGTTCTCCAAAATAATGATCTACGCGCAGCACTCAACATCCCAAGGCGAGAGCACATTTCCACAACCAGGAAAGCGTGTAAATGGCTTTCCATACAGCAAATAATTGACCTCAAAACCATTTGCCTCACTTACAAAGCCTTAAACCACCTAGCCCCACCGTATCTCACTAATAAATTTACTTTAAAATCCACCACCAGATCATCCAACTCCTTATGCCTGTCAGTGCCTAGATTTGCCCTAAAAAGAGTAGGAGGCGCTAGTTTCACAGTGCTTGCCTCCCAACTTTGGAACACCCTACCACTCAGCATTAAAACTATTGATCCTTTCCGATCTTTAGGAAGCATGTTATTGGCTGGTTACTGAACAAAGAATAGCATTTACCTTCACGTTCTAATATTTTTAACTCCCTAAGGCCGCAACCATGCCTATATTATATGTAAATTGTTGTACCATGTAATTGATGTAATCTGTTGTACTATGTAAATGCATACCTCATGCCTGTGACCGCTTCCTTAAGCGCCCTTCTACCTACGGGTCCGGAGCGCTATACAAATAAATAAAACAATCAAACAAACAAACAGGACTGCTAAATTGATGGTGGAGAAATATTACATTCCAAAAGATTTATAGTCTTGTGGGTGACGGTGTGTTCTGCTTGGGCATTTGGTCTGGTAAGCCACCCGCCATGCAATGTGCTATTTGTTCTGATTCACTGTTTTAGATGCAACCCAGATATGGTCTAACTGCATAAATGACAGGAACAGAGTTTTTAACATGGAAAACCGAGATCACTGGGTGCCCTGATTGCTCTCTGAAAGGAGGCAGGGATCTGCTTTTTCTAGAATAGAGGAGCTTTTTCAAAATGTTCCTTTATGTATGCCAAGTTAAAGGGGGTGTTTTACTTTAGACTTAAAATAACAAATAACTGATCTCGCACAAAATAGAACTGGGGAACAGCCAGGAAAGCTGTAATAGGGGAGAAGATGGTATGATTAGGTTCTTACTGCAAACACATTGACACAATAATGGGCATGTCCTTGATTATCAGTGAATAAGAGTGCGGTTTCTTTCCTCTTTTTTTTCAAGTCTGTTAGTTTATTAAGGATAACGCATCGATAAACAATACAGAAATGGACAATGTAATGTCTCCTTCACTACACTCTTCCTAGAACATAATGTTGGTCAAAAACTGCATATTTAAAAAATATCCTAACTGTTTAATATTGATGGGACGCCTAGTAAAGCCTTCTAAAGCAGAATGGCCCGAGAATGTGGCAAGGGACATGCAATCAAGTATCCCAAACTGTCTCGCAGCAGTAAATATCCATAAGGACACAGCTCCCCAAGCACCCTGCTACGCCCCCTCCAATTCAGGTGTCAACACCATCACCTGATTCAAACCGCAAGATGGCAACCCTTCTCTCTTAAAAGGTCAACAACATTGAACCCACAAGCCCAAAATAAAACATCCACTGCCGCCCAGGTTTAATCCTCCCTAAAGACCTAGCATTATCCGCCTGCGTAAAAGAAACCCTCATCGGGTGTTCCAACCTCAAGTGGACTACAAAACGTACTGTCCCAAATCACTGCCCCATTTAACTGTCAAGATCCGTAAAAATGATCTTCCTAGCAAAGGACTCTTGGCACATATCTGGAAATTGCAGCAATGTTATTTCCTGTTAATAGTCTTTTAAACAATAGCTGGATGAATTACCCTCTCCCTCAAATCTGCTGAGTGAAACGCTGCTAAAACCGTGCTCCCTGTTGCAACTCTAGTTCCTAGACCCCTCATAGAAATCCTATACAATTTGACAATCCCGGTAAATCCCTTTCCAATGTAGATCCCGGATAGTCCATGAAAGCCTCTTCCAATTAGTTTGCGCATTCCCTTACCAGTATCTCAGAGAGCACACAGAGCACCCACAACAGCACACCTGTAAAAGTATTTTCCAAACCTTCCATCTTGGTATCCAATTTAAGAATGTTCTCCACTGCAGCCCATTTTAAAACTGTCCATGCCGCCCAGATCTGATGCAGTCTCGTTGGTTTGATGTAGGTCAGACTTTGGACTTTTTAACAATTTTCCCCTCCGATTTGACCCCTGTTCTAAATCTTCAAGCTTGACTTTAACAGCTCCCTCAATGCTGTCTGTCTTGGCATTAAGATCTGAATGGAGAGGATTTATGGATTGAAGTATTTTCCCTGCTTGTTATATCCTACACAATAGTTCAATTTAGACAGTCGGTTATAAAAATACAGCTTTTTAAGTAGTCCTTCAGAACGCAGTGGAAAATTAAACTAGCAGGTAGTTCTATGACACAATACTTTATATGCTCTCCCCATCAGGTTCACTTAATAGATATCATCAATTACAAGTAATGTAGGTGCAATATAATGATCGGAACCAATCGCAAGTACACAATCTTAACTATAAATCCAAACCCTAAGATGAATTGGGCCTTGTGCCCAAAAGTCACAGGGTCCAACACAATGTTTCTCAAAAGTATGAGTTATCTTTGAAAAGGATGCAATGGGCGTGGTGATTAGTTTCAAACTAATTAAAACTTCAATAAATATGTACCTGATGAGTAAGTACTCTCCTTTCTTCCAGACCCAAGGCTTACCCAGTGACAGGACCCGACCCAGGTTCAACGACCAAAGCTGAGTGGAGGGGATATGGGTGACAATGTTATCCTATGGCGGACAGAGAGAGACGAGGCACGGATGTGCTTACTTGGCCCCCGCCCCCTCAGATTCCCCCCCCCAGATGTTGTGATGGATTGCCCGGGGCTCGATCCTCCATCCTTTGTTTGCCCAGATGCCCAGCAGTTGCATGTTTAGATGATTCTTTCAGTTAAGTGCAACTGCGAGATGCAATTCCTGTCTGTGAAGAAATGCAGAATCCAACAATGCAGATGTCTTCAGGACACTTCACAGGATGTGTTACGTAGAGTTCCAGCGAAGACAATCGTTTGCAGTTTGGCAACAGGCATCCTTCAAGTCGCGGTCGTGAGAGCTGCTCCAGGAAAGTTCCCTTGAAGATGGGAAGCTGGAATCAGGGAGAAGATGAGTTGTGGCACAAGCTGGCGACCGCCAAAATTCTGGGCTCTAACACAGAATGACAGTGATTTTGGTGAGGTTGCCCCAGGAGAGCTGGCCAGTACGCTGGGCAATGCCGAAGGCTATGAAGGGCTGGATCCTCGAAGGCGTTGAGACTAGTTGTTCCCTTTAGTCCCAAGGCTGAAGCACCACTCAGGGTCTTTGGAGATCAGGCAGAGGAGTAGTGCTTCACCGGGCCGGACACTGGAGGGGATGCTGAGCCAGTAGATGTCCAATCAGGGACAGCTACTGGTTCACATACACCCCAGTAGCAGACTTTCTGGCACCAGTGATGTGGACTGTGACTAGAAAGTCCTGGCCCCCTTCCTGGGAGGTCAGAGGAGCAGGGGGGGAGGGGAAGAGAGAGAGAGAGAGAGAGCGCACCCTACATACACCCGGCACGCACGCCCCTCCCACCCCCACACCTACACACCAGCACACACAAATACATCACCCACCCCTACACATGAATCACCCACCCCTACACACACACACCTCTCCCACCCCTACACACACACACCTCACTGTTAGGGAGAATTTTCATTATTGTGCCTATTCTCTTTAACCTTGGAGACCCCTCAGGGCTTTTTAATTTTAACTCCTGAGTGGGACTTTTTTCACACTGTGTTTTTTCTGACTAGGGTTTGTATGTTTCTTACTGTTTATTGGAGTCTGGTAAACTCCATAGACATCTGTTTTTTGCATTGACACAGCACCTTTTGTGCGGTGCCACTGGGAAGTCCCTCTTAATGTTTAACTACATTTTCGTGGGTGAACTACTGTTCCCAAGAATAGTAAGATGACCCCTTTCTTACTTACCTTTTCTTTTGTGGGTCCAGCACACACCACCCTATGCGGAGTACTCGGGGTGGGGGTGGGGGGTTATATAGTAACTCCTTTATCCCACTCTTCATGTAGCATTCTGTTATACTAACTCACTTGAATGGCTGGTGGCAGTGGTTTTGTTTTTACTACCTGGTGCTATGTATCTGCATGCTGAATCCTCAGCTGTAGTACAGCACCCATGGGTGACCATTTTCCCAAAGTGGCTCCCTGTCGTCTTTTTTTTCCCTATTTCTTGTCAGTTTCTTCTATTTGAATCTGGTTTGAGTCCTTTGTGTATTTTGCCTTTGGCGGGCTTCAGCACTGAAGCCCCCTCAGACTACAGTGTGTCTGGAAAATCAGGAAGTGAGGGATGTTAGATAAGATTTCATAGTAATGATGCATCTTCCTGACCTGTGTCAACCCCAAAACTTTTTGCTTTACTGGTGAATTATTATTACTTATACCTCTTTGTGGGAACCTTTTTCCACACTCAGAATCTTTTACTCTTTTTATGGGTGTCATCTTTTAGACTCTCTATAGTGTCCTTTAAAAGTTATCCTCTTTGGCAATAAGTGCCTGTTGTTGCTGGGTTACCCTAGGGCTCCCCTTTTAACTTTCTCTGGCTAACATTGGCATAACTACAGTTCCCAAGGTTAGAAAGGATCTTTGGATCCCTTTTCTATTATATGTGGTGAAACCAGTTCGCCCCACCTTATGTGGAGTGCTAGGGAGATGCAATGTATCCCCATTCACACTAAAACTGTGACAATTCTGTTACAGGGACAAGCTTACCGTTAATGGCTGTTGGCAGTGATACCTTTTACTAATCCAGGGCACCTTTACTGTGAGCTGTGTTCGCAGCTGCGTAAGCTCATTTTACCAAAATGGCCCCTGTCTTGTTTTTTCGCCATTTTAGTTGTTCCCTGTCCTTCCTTCCTTTCCCTGACATCCAGGGCAGGAAATTACTTTGTGATTGTTATCCTCAATGGGAGGCCCCTGGACTTCCTGCCAAGGCTCCAGTCTGTCTGTGAAGGCAGGAAGCGAGGGGGAGTCCAAAACTCCACAGCCCCTTGTCTTCCTCCTTGCCTGAATGGGGACAAATCCCAGTGGGGGGGGGGGGGGGCTCCAGATAGCCCCTTGTTGTGACATGCAGGGAGAGAATCCAGAGGTTGTGCTATAGTTCCTGTTAAATACTCCAAACCTGGAAGCTGAAGACAATGCGACCACTGGAGCCAAAACCGAAGAGGATGATGGATAAGCGGCTGAGATGATTTCCAGCAACCGGTGAGCCTGCTGTGTAACCGGAGTTTGCTGTAGCCCTTCCTTCCAATCTATCTGGGGACTCCAAAAACAACGTCCCAGAGCCTGATGAGAGCCACTAGACCCAAGAAGACCTGCATTTTGAGCCATCCTACGCCTCACCAGAGTGCTTTAACTTTGTAACAACAAGAATCCGACCAGCGATATTGAGAAGTCTTGTGTAGTCCCACACCAGTTGGACTGCACCAATACACACACACACACACACACACACACACACACACACACACACACACACACACACACACACACACACACACACACACACACACACACACACACACACACACACACACACACACACACACACACACACACACACACACACACACACACACACACACACACACACACACACACACACACACACACACACACACACACACACACACACACACACACACACACACACACACACACACACACACACACACACACACACACACACACACACACACACACACACACACACACCCCCCCCCCCCCCCCGTGAGGGGTCAGCAGTGCAAGGCGGACAACTTTTTTTATGATAGTTCAAAAAATGCCATTTTAAATGCTTCCCTATCCCTACATTGGTGAGGATTTCCCTGCCTAACAAACACTCTAACACAGGATGTCTGGCCCCCATACTTAACATCAACTACACAAAGTAAATATATGGCAATTCAATGAACATCAACAATAATATTCAGTTTCTTAATAACCTTTCAATAACCTGGGTGAGTTCCCTTCCCAATGCTGCTGCTTCGACTTAAACAACTTCACTTCTACTAAAGTTTATCTCGAGGACATTCCCCTTTGTCTTATAGTACTCCCCTTCACTTGTGGTACTGACAACCAGATATAACACCACAGCTTTAGTACTTCAACACCTTCAAATAGGCAAGGGCTCTTCCACTGAACATCTCCCTTCAAAAGGGATAGCCTCTTTTCCTCTCATCTGTCTGCCACAACAACCTAAGTTTGCCTTTATGACTCGCTTCTCTCTCTCGCTTGCAGTCTTTGGCAATATAGGTTGTGTCAACTTCAAATAATGTTTGAGCAGCAAGTTTCCCTTCCCTAACTTTGCCTTCACCTCTCTGCCAACTGTTAGCCGAAAAATGCATTACCCGGAAGCCTTGGTGCAATTCTATTGGGTTCAGGTATTTCTTGTAGCTTGTATCTTAAGCAAGGTTGAACTTCATTTGCACTTAGAGTATTGGTTAGATTGCTTTCTGGCTTTAAGAAACGCTGCTGTTGGTATTAATACGCGATACTCTTGGCCTGGGCAAGGCTTGCTCTCTCTCCAACTACAGATACGTTTAAACATTTGACTTCTTTTATGAGCAATTGTTAGCGTGAATAAAGATGCAAAGTTCACTCTTCCCTTGGAAAGCGAAATTAGGCACACACAACAACTTTATAAGATTTAAAATGGCTTTCTGCAGCGTTTGCTCTTCATGCAAATGAAAGCAAAATTACTCAATCACATGCAAGTGCTACTTTTCCACTGTCCCATTGTTAAGAACTCTGCGAACAACTTCAGCTCGCTTCTGCTTATACGCAAGTGAATATTAAGCTGGATACTGTTGCCGGCAGTGCTTGTGCAAGGAATCAGAACGCCAGTTTTGACTCACTGGCTTCTGTGATTCTTGTTCGACTGTTTCTGGCACAACTTCTACTGTATCTGGCTTCACCTGGAGGACACACCTTTCCTAGCTAAAGGTGTCTCCGGTCTGGCCACTCAATTAAGGAGCACCTCTTGCTTCTGAGACCTGCTGCTTTACAACTCCTCCTCGCCTCGTTCTCCGACACACCTTTGGCACAGCAATCTCCACAATTAGGCTCACATGGGCAAAGGCAGCCTTACCGCTGTGCAGCCTCTGCAACTCAGTGTTTCGGGGGAACAGGACCCTCGCAAAAAAAGCAGTGGAAATCTGCTGCATCAACGTTCCTGCGTCCCTTTGGTTCTCCCACTTGTGCCTTGATTGCCAACACTGCCTTCTTTCTTCTGCCTCTCCTACACTGCCAGGGACTGTTGGGGGAGTTTTCCTAAAGTCCCACTTGGAGGTAGGATTTAGTAAGCTATCCCAGTGCTTTGTAGACCCCCAGGTATCAGTCAGTGTCAGTCTGTACTACTCAAGGCACTTGGTAGCGTCTAAGTATTTTAACCCCTTAAGTGCCAAGGACGAAGTATCTTGGCCTTGACATTACCATTGCAGTGCCAAGGACAAGATACCTCGTATTTTTGTGTACTTCACTTTGTGCGATCGCTGCTTTGCAGCGATGCACAAAAATTAAATCCAACCCCCGGGCTATGTGAGGAGGAGGTTCCTCCTCATGGTCCGGGGGTTGGATTTCTTTCAGGTTGACGTCAGCGTGCGTAATATTCGGCTGTCGTGGTGAAAAGAGAAGGTGAGTTCCCTTCTTTCTCTCCTTCGATCTGCGGCATTATTGTGCCGTTCAGATCTAGGGAGGTGTCGTTGGAAAGGGGAGACTATCCCCTTTTCAACAAAACCTTATTTGAAGCATTGCTGGGCGCAGATCTGGTGCAGCTCACTCGATCCACGCCCAGCAATGCCACGAGACCACAATGGATCGGTTTATGATGTGCGGGTGTGAGGGGGCCGATTACTATGCAAGCCACCCTCTCCCCACTCTGATCCCCAAAGCATGGGCCTGCACATTTTGGCCACCATGGGGGCAGATGGGCACACTAATGTGCCCATCTGCCCCCAACGAAAGGGGCAAAAAATATAAAAACAATAAGGGTGTTTTGGGTAGGTGTGGGGGAACACTAAACCACCAGTGCATGTATGGAATGAAAAGGGGGGGGAGCCCCCCCCACCCCAAGTGGCTGGGGGGCACCTCATGTAGCCCTCCGTGTGGGCAGATTTCTGCCCCTAGGAAGGGGTACATCAGATGCCCCCATCCATTTTGGGTTGGGGGAGGGGGCCACCAGAAATCTTGGTACAAACCGCCCCCCCACCCCCCAAGCCATGGGGTAGTGATTGTCCCCACCCGCCCCGTGGGGGCAGATGGGCACAGAAATGTGTCCATCTGCCTCTAGGGAAGGGGCAAAACGATGTTTTTAAAAAAGTTGTTGGTGGGGGAACCCTAAACCACCAGAGAGATTGGTAATGAAAAGGGGGTGGCTCTGGTGGCCCTCTCACCCCCACCCCAATTGGATGGGGGGGCACCTCATGTAGCCCTCCCTGGGGGCAGATTCCTGCCCTTATGTGCCCCCAGGGGAGCTACACGAGATGCCCCCCATCCATTTGGGGTGGGAGTGAGGGGGCCACCAGAAATCTTGTCACAGGCCCCCCCAAGCATGGGACAGTATGTTTTTCCCACCCTGGGGGCAGATGGGCACAGTGATGGGGCCATCTGCCCCTAGGGTAGGGGCAAAAAGAACATTCTAAATCGAAAGCGTTGTTGGTGGGGGACACCCTAAACCACCAGCGACTTATGTAATGAAAAGGGGGGGGTGGCTCTATCTCTTTTTCCCCCCCACCCAGCCCAAATGGATGGGGGGGGCTCTCATGTAGCCAGTGCAATCTTGTAATCTGCCCCTAGGAAGGGGCAAATGTGTTTTTACTGGGGGGTGAGGGTCAGTAGACCACCAGGGATAGCTTGAAAGGGGGGGCATGATCTGAGAGTAGTAGTCATGATTTGTTTTTGCTGGGGTGACCATAGGTAACAAATGTTTTGTTTACAGATTTTTCTAAGCGAGCAGCTTCAACGTTAAGCGAGTACTGTTTTTCATTATTCTACGGTTAGGGCTCATTGTCAGTGGGGTGGGTGGGACTGGGGCTGGATTGCTGGTGGTGTGGGCGGGAGTGGGCCGTCTGGTGAGATATTTTGGTGGGCTGGGACACAATTGCAGGGTCATGCCACAAATCCCCCCCCCCCCCCCCCATTCCAGCATAACATTAGTGTTTCCCTGGGAGCAGCTGTCTCCCATGTGGGTTGACAGTCTGCAAGCCCAGGCTGCACATCTGGCTCTACTGCATTACAGATGTCACCTCCAGGGAGGAATGGGGATCCTGCCGGGGCTCCCCGGAACTGCTGCTGGACTTCGACGGTCGACCCACATGGGAGACAAGGCGCCCAAGGCCGGAGGCATCACCTCCGACCATCCTGGAGTTTTGGCTGGCCTGTGTTACAGCTTTTTCGTCTGGGAAAGGACAAGGACCGTACTGGGGCTCCCTGATACTATTGCTGGGCTTGGGGACAGTCAACCCATATGGGAGACAGTCGCCCAAGGCCAGGGACATAACCCCCCACCTTCCTGGAGCTCTGGCTGGGCTGCATTACAGAATTTCCCTTGGGGGAGGGAAGGGGACCCTGCTGGGGCTCCCTGGAGCTGCCACTCTGCTTGGGGATGGTACACCCACATGGTGAACGGATGTCCAAGCCTAGGGACATCACATCCAACCGTTCTGGAGTTCTGGCTGAGCTGCGTTACAGCTTTTCCCTTCAAGGAGATATTGGCATACTGCTGGGACTCTTATCGAGAAAAGCTGTAACACAGGCCAGCAAGAACTCCAGGACGGTTGGAGGGGATGTCCCCGGCCGTGGGCATCACTTTCCCATGTGGGTGTACCATCCCCAAGCACAGCGGCAGTGCCAGGGAGCCCTTTGCAGCGTCCCCTTCCCTCCCCAGGGGGAGATTCTGTAACACAGCCGAGCCAGAGCTCCAGGATTTGTCGGAGGTGATGTCCCTGGCCTTGGGTAGCTGTCTCCCATGATGGTGGACCGATATGAGTGATCCTCTGTGCAATTTTGCACTAAAAAGTAATTCTAATAAACGATTCTAATATACAGTAATTGCGGGGGCAGGCCCTTTGAACCCCACTCTCCTAGTGAAGGGTTGGAAGGTTAGCCAAGGCAGTTGAGGATATTGCAGGGGTAGCACCCTCCTGCCTTTTTAAAAACCCAGACTCTTCACTTAATACTTGTTATACATCCATGCCTGTAAATGAAACCAGGGGATAAACTAAACCTGGTCTTGAGAAGGAGCAAGCGCAACAATAAAATGCCTAAGACTCTGGCCACTGGGCAGGCAGCTGGTGAAGTAACAAAACCCAGTGAAAATGCATCCAAAGGGGCTCACACTGAAATACCCTTAGCAACACAAGCCAAGATAGCTGGGTTCTTTGTCTCCAATTCCATGAATAAGAATGTTCTCTCCTTGCTCCATAGCTATAGATAACTACTCTTTACTGAACGCATGTCTGAAGCTCTGAAGAGACTCCGTAGGTGGTCCCCATATTGAAACTGCAACTTGAGTCTCTCCAGAGGAATTCGATAATATAATTGGGGCTAATCTTTCTGCTACCCCTGACTTGTCAGGATTAGGAGGCTTGAGCAAATCGTAATTAGATACGAGTGACATGGAGTCTTCAATTCAAGGGGATAAACCAATAGACTTTTAGCATGGTTGTGCAAGAGAGAGCCCCCGAGACACTTAACAACCACGATCAAGGATGAGGAAGGGGTATTGCACAGGACACAACGATCGATCAACAAAATGTTTGAGACTTTCTATACTAAGCTGTATGCCCATGACGCCCCAATGCTGCTGGCAGACGTCCATGACACACTGGAAGAGATAGAATTCCCCAAACTGGGCATTAGTCTAGGTAATCACTCCGGAAGACGTGACGGAGGCCATTGGATCATTGGCTACCTGCAAGACTCCGGGAAGCGATGGACTCCCCCCGGAGTTCTATAAAGCATGGTCCACCCTAACCCCACTACTCTAGACAGTGTTTAAGGAAGCCTATGAGGTAGGGACCCTCCCGAAAAGCATGAGGGAAACATTGATAGTCCCAATACTCAAACCAAATAAGCCAGCAGATGACTGTGACTCATATCGTCCATTGGCAATGTTAAGTTATGATGTTAAAATATTTACCACCATATTGGCCAAGTGGCTGCCTAGAGTGATGGGGAGCCTTGTACATGAGGGTCAGAACGGCTTTGTACCCAGTCGTAACACAACGGACAATTTATGCAGGCTGCAGCATATTATGGCGCAAACAATGGAGGAAAAAGAACAGTTGGCAATAATTGAAGCGTTCAACTCCATATACTGGGAATCGTTGATTGAGGTACTTGGGGGAATTTGGGTTTGGGGAAGGTTTTGTGAGCTGGATAAAGGTTCTGTACAACGAGCCGACAGCGAGAGTGAAAACGGGCAGAACAGTGTCGTTGGCTTGGGATATAAAGAGGGGTACTGTCAGGCTGAGAGAGATCCTGTGTCCGCGGAAGCTGCTGAACCCCTGACAATCCCCCTGAAATGTAATCCTCAGAACCAGTTTATACTTGGCTCTGTTAACTACACCCCAAAGGGAAAGGAGGAAGTGGATAACATAAGAAACACCAGCCTGGCGACGTCTAGACTAGCTGATGCGGAACCTGCAGTGAATACATAAGAACACACAAAATCCTCCAAATTACTTAACTACGTTTTTGATTTTGAAAACTCTATATCCTTAACTAAAATGTAAAGAATCATACCTGGTTCTTCTCTTTAAGGATCTTAGAGAAGATAGGAGAATTGCTGATAAAATCTTTCTGCCTTCTTTTTTGCTTTGAAAATCTTGAAAATAACAACTCCTTCTTTCGAGTAATGTAGCCTTAAGAACCTTGACTCGTGCCTTTTTAAAACTGTATAATGTTCCAGTTATGATGGGCTTAAAAGGAATCCAGTTCTTCTTTCTTAATAAAGTACATAGTCTTCTTTAAGAACTTGCAAACCTGTCCACACGCGCAAACATTTACACGTGCTGAAGAAAATATCCGCCGGAGAAAAACACGCGCTGAGGAACACGCGCTATGGAAACATGCGCTGAAGAAATCGCGTAGCAGTCTTTTCTTGCGCTCGTGTAAACGCGCAATAAACACCCGCGCTATGAACACTCGTGCTGTAGAAATCACGTAGCAGTCTTTTCACGCGCTCGCGTACACACGCTATGAATACACGCGCAATGAACACACGAGCTTTTAAGAATTAAACGTGGAACTATTAACAGTGTAACATCACAGTTCTACTATAGAATTTACATTTACTTTCTCTAAAAGTCACTAATGAATCTGAGCAACAGATTTACCTATCCAAATAAAGTCACTTAGCTTAAGAATGTTTATTTTCCAAAAGAACTTCCGAAAAAACTCCTGTGAACCTGAATACTTCTCCTGAACAACCCCGAATAAGTAGCCGCTCAACTGCCAAGATTTGAAAGTTCAAATCCACTAGGCCCAAGACTTCAGCAGGAGCAGCTATAAACACGTCCTCTCAGCTGGGGTTACGACGATGAAAGGCAGAGAATGACAGTTAAAACGTTCATTGTTGTCCTGCAGTTCTCCCTAGCCAATCAAAGCTTCTATTGTAAAACTCCATCTTGCCTTGGGCCAGAGCCAGGAATCTGTATAGAAAAGTCAAGGCCAAACAAACTGCAGTAGAAAACTTCTAACCCACACAGAAATAAAGGGGAATAATGGAATAATTAAAGGAAACCTGACGGGTACCAGGCAGGGTTGCCCAATATCACCTGGGGCTGGAACCAATTGCAGTATACATCAGGAAACAGTTTTGTGACGCAGGGATACGGGTAGGTGGGAGTTATCACGTTATTTCACTTTACGCCGACGATGTCCTGCTCTACTTGAGAGAACCTCGAAACAACACCCCAACAGTGTTGGAGGTACTGGATAACTATGCATGCTACTCTGGGATACGCTTTAGTAGGCAGAAGTCCTGCATATTGCCACTAGTGGGACTAAGGGAAATGGAAGTCAGAGATCTACCTGAGGTGGGAATTCAATGGCAACTAGACACGTTCAGGTACTTGGGGCTAAAATTAAGCATACGTCAGAGCTAATTCATGAGAGCAACACAGTGGCTATGATAAAGGGCCTGCGTAACTCAATGAGGTTTTTGTCCAAACTACCATTGTCAATGATGGGCAGGGCATTGACTGCTAAAATGATCATCCTACCGAGGTCTTTATATTACTTTCAGTCCATCTGCTACTATGTTAGGGCAGTATTTTTCCGAACACTTGAGGCCCTGATCAGAGAATTCCTATGGGGGCACCCCGCCACAAACTATCATTGGCCATACTGACATTACCTTACAAAGAAGGGGGTATACAATACCCTGATCTGGAGCAGTATTACTTGGCGGTGCAACTATGGCTGGCTATCGGATGAGACCATCGCTGAGACGGGACTCCTACAACATTTGGTTGACCCGGCACAACTAAAAAATCTTGTGGATCCAGCTAACTTACTTAAGCCGCACTCCCTTGCTTGTAGGGTTGGGCAGGCAGGTGTGGAACAGAGCCAAGTCGGGACTACGGCTAGGGCATACCTACTGGCCAGACATCCCGATCATGGCGGATGTAGGTAAGGTAAAAACCGACCTCCCCATCATGAGACACTGGTAAAGGTTGGGTTTATACACCTGGGGGGGACATGTACGAGGAGGGGATGTTTAGAGAGTTGAGTCGCTGTATGCAAAGGAAGGGTTGCAATTTTTGTGGTATCGGTGAATCAGACATGTGGCCAAAGGGCAATGGGACAAGTGGCCGGAAGAGCCAATGGCAAACCCCCTGCTGACAGAACTATATAGCTTGACCGATGGATGGAAGCCTGTGTCCAGGCTGTATGGTCAGTTAATAGATAAACTAACCCCCGAAGCGCAAAACTGAAGGGGAGGTGGGTAGAAGACTTGGGAGAAACCATTACTGAGAGAGAATGGGAGAGGGCACTGATGCACTCGAAAGAAGTGTCCAGGAATGCTAGGTTCCGATTGATACGGGTGAATGTCTTATACAGAACATATGACCCCACTTAGGGTGGCAGGATTCAACAAACAGACTAGGTCAGTATGCCCTTGGTGTGGCGTTGAAGGGGCAGGCTTGATGCATATGTTCTGGAGGTGCAGGAAAGTGCAATGGCATGGAAATCAAATAACTAAGGTCGGGTAGAGAAATGGAGTGCTGGGCTGCAGCGGAAACAGTGGCCTGGGGCGCAGGAATAACTGGGACTGAGGGAGAGGTCTGTGTCGCATTCGAGGCATGGAAAGCATTAATAAGAGATGTTCCTCACATCTGATGATATGCCCCCCTGAAACTGTAAAACCAATATCCGACATGTTTAGCATATCAGATAACCGAATAGTGCAAGAACTTCCTTGGATTAACACCCCTGAGATGGATAATGATGGTCCTGACCCACATCCCTGCCCCAATAGGATCGGCTATGAGCCTACCAGGATGAATGAAGACAGTTAATGCTTGTTGTTGTTTAACTGTTAGTTTAATAGAAATGCAAGGAAATATACTGTAATACACATGCTGTGGAGCATTCTGGAATGTATATCTTATAAATGCCAATAAAAATTATTTTAAAAGAAAATGGAGTCTTCAACTCAACATAATGCTACCAACAGCGACAAGGGTATTTTCTCCCATGCATTTTCGCTCTCTGGCCGTGACAGTAGATGCTATCTTTGCTTTATGTTCTTCCATGGCGAAAGAACAAAGATCTCAAGTTGATATTAGCCAGAGTAGTAGATAATATTTTAGCCCAGAGTGATCCTCTGGCTTAAGGAATATAAGCAAATACCTTGTAGGATCGCTACTCTGTCCTCTTTTGCTCTGCGCAAAGCTTTAGATGGGCAGTACAAGACTGACGAGGTTGTTTCACCTGTAAACCTGGAGTAAATCCCTAATCTAGGCAAAACATCAGAGCCTTTTAGGCCAAGGCTTAAGTCAACTGAAGCTATAGCTACTACCAAGCTGGCACAAGAAACTGAGAAAAATGGAATCTCTCCCGAAATTACTACATAGAACTTGAGAAAGAGGCAAAGGGAAGAAATTAGCTAACACTCCTAATATAATGAAATATATTTGTAAAGCTGCAGAAACACGACTATCAGAAAATTTCATGGAAGAGGAGGTTGACGCATGCCCCTCCAAGTTCTTTAAGAAGAAGATCAGAGTAAAGCAACAAAACCACGCATGAATCCATCTCCCATTGTCAAACCTAAGGGGACCCCGGATCGATGGGTACACTTTAAAGAGGCCAATGAAGACGATGAATTCCAACACGAAGAAACCATATGTTTAACTGATTATACAATGTTCTTTCAACCACCAGACCATGAACGACTGGCAGTTTCAACAATATTAATGTTGCAGCCCCCTTCTCAGGATTTCTTTTAGCCGTACAAGTAACATGAAGCTGCCACTAGTCACTACAAATCATCGAAAAGGAAACCTCTGAAAGAAAATCCATCTATAAACAGACTTTTTGCTATACTTGCTAAAATAAATACCTTCCTTGAAATGTATAACCTCCACCGACATAGATTCTGTGGAACTCTCTGAGATGGCCCTGAAAATTGGGCGCTAGTGGAATTTGTATCTTCCATAGTGGTGGAAATTCTATGTGAAAATTTTGGTTTACTACAAAGATTTGATTCCAATTTAGTTATTGGCCGTAATTATAGCTTATTTTCTGCTCCTACTAAAATGATCTCCTGTTCTAAATAACTTCAGAGACTGAATCTGGTCACGTAACTAAAAGAGCAAGCCTATCTTGTATTGTGAAGACTAGAGTAGTCAGTGGAACCTTGCATCCTCGTTGCACTGTCTGCTAAGGCTTAAATACCTTCTCTTGGAGAACTACTGTTTCCAAGAGGAGTAAAGTGAAATTGACTTTACTTACATTTTTCTCTTTATAGACCCAGCACACACTACCTTGCAATAGGTTGCTGTAGGAGTTACTTGGCATCCTCTTTGCCTATCTTCTCATGTAACATTTTGATGTTAACCTTTCTACAATTAATAGCTGGTGGCAGTGGTTTACTTTTTCCTACCATTGTGTGTTTTTACCTCCAGCTGCGTTCGCAGCTGCTGTATAGCATCCATGGGTGCTCATTTTGTCAAAATGGCCCGGTCTTCTTTTTCCACCATTTCTTGCTGGAAAGGTCCTTCTTGAGAGTTACCAGGTTTGGTCCCTATGTTCATTTTGTCTTTGGCGGGATTCACTAGTGAAGGCCGCCTCTGGCTACAGCATGTCTGGCAGGGCAGGAAACAAGGCTGGATCCCGAAACTCCCTGTGCTTAGTCTTCTTGGTTACAGGAATGCACCCTAAGGTGACTGGCTGGCTGGCTGTCCTTGGAGGACAGCCACCCTGCTGCGTGAGTGACAGCTAGGCTGCGAATGAATGAGAGAGAATTGCATAAAACGCGAGGTCTTTTGCAAGGAAGGCAGTCGACCACTGGACGAAAGAACCGAAGAAAGAAAATGCGGTCGACGGTAAGGGCGATTTCTCCCCTTGGGTTGGTGGGACCAATCGACCCAGAGACGAACTCTATTGGAACCCCTCTCTCTGCTGGCTGTACTTTCATTGTTGCTCCGGGAACCGAGGGCCAGGGGACAGGAACACCAACATAGAGTGAGTCACCTTTAATTTGGACCCGAGCTCCAGGAAGATCTTCCAGACTCCCTCGAACCAGGATTAACCAAGCCTGAGCCACTTCAACAGAGTGCTGGACCCCCGGTTCGAGGAAAGTTCACAAGGTGTCCAAGAACCGCAGTGGTGCTATTTGCGAGTAGCTGAAACCGCAAAGTGCCGCTGATCATAATTGTGCCCATTGCTGCCACCAACCTTCAAATTGTAGTGCAGGAATCCCCAGACATCCTCCCTCTTGTCCCCACGACTGAGACCTAGGAACAGGATCTCCAGGAACTACAACAAGAAAATAAGTAAGCTGGAACCTTTTTCTTGAGACTCAAGGTACTATAAATTAGGGGTACTTACCTCTTGTTGTGTGTAGCTTTCTTGCTCTCACTGGAGACTTGCATTGGCTGCCCTTTGCAGAGTTGCTTGCAGCTTGGACCTTAACGAGCCTCAAAGCTTGTGGCCCAACAGTGATTTCTTTACAGCAAAACTCTCTTAACATTGTGCAAGACGTTTGCCTATCTTTAAGAAGTGCCTCAGCTCCCCTAGACTTTGCTCAACTGACATTGGCTGTCCTACCTCCCGGAAGACACGTCTTACCCTCTGACTTTAACTGTCCCTCCAAAAAGTCATGCATACCTTGTATAGCTGGGAAAGGGTTCATCTACCTTGTATTGGGGGATTCAATAGTGCTTACCTGTTTTCAGAAACTTGTGAACCATTGTTTCCTTCCCTAATCTTTTTGCCACAATTTCAGTATTACAGTTAAAGGGTAATAAGTGATATATTAATGTCCACAGTGTCCTTGGTATTGAGGTCCCCTGAGGGTATAGGAAATTCTGTGTGCCATCCCAAGAGGGTATCTACTTTATTGAACTGAAGGAGTGTATTTTGAAATGTATTTTGTGTTGCATATTGCTATCTTCTAAAGAAGGCTTATTTTAAAACAGACTTTTAAATTGATAAATAATTATTTAATCAAGAAACCTGGAGTATAAGTGTTATTTGAATACTTGTCACTGTGAAACTCTATGTTGCAACCCTACAGCTCACATTGACTCCGCTTGAGATAAGCCTGGCTGCTCAGCCAATCTACCAACCTGTGTAGTACAGGCCTATACCAAAGGTTGGTTTACCTATTGCCACAAGGGCAAGGCTGGTGTAGTCTCCCACAGGGTTACTACATACAATCTTGCCTAACAGGGTCTTTGGCTAGTGACATCTTTGTGTTACAAGAAGCGTTCTCTACTAGTAAATTCCTAGTAGATGGAGTTAAAATCGTCCACTCATTTGCGATTGCCCCTAGGAGCAGTAGACCTATAGGAGGCCTTTGCATTGGTGCAAAGACACATCTCTCCCTGTCGACTCTCGAGGTGGACCCTCCAAATTCTTTTGTAATGAGCGCCATAGTAGTAGGCTTTCCTTCACCGTTGAAGGAGGTATTGGTAATTAACCTATACAATCCTCCGGGGGGGTATACAGATGCTTAGCATCCAATCCAAAATAACACATATTATGCATAAATAGAATGCCATGGTAAAGGGTCGAAATGTGGTAATCTTAGGTGACTTCAATGTCAGAAAATGTCACCAAACAATGTAATGAAGGAGAAAATGAATTGCAGAAAGCTGCATGGGATGGACAAAGGGGTAATAAGGTGATTGATTGGGTGGAGTTCCTAAATGCATTAGACATGGGGTATGTGAAGATGTCTCGGGGGGGGGGGGGGGGGGGGGTTGGGTGCGGGGGAGATGCTGAAATGTATACCCGGTCTAATGGCAAGTTGAACTTTCATCTGGATCAAATGTTTGCAACACCCAACATTAGAAACATCTCCTCTGTCATTGAAATTAATCACAAACCCCTTAGTGAACGTGCTGCCCTTATGTGGAATCTGAGTTATGAATTGGTGAAAGTCTCTTGCAGAAGGGCCCTCAATGTAAAATCTCATATATCAGGAAATGGGTTGATATGGAATGCTGGGAACATCATTAAATGTAATTCTGAGTTAGATGAATGATGGAGCACTTAATGAGAAAGCATGATTGGAATAGATGATAACCTTGCCTGTATTCGAATAAAAAAGGGTGCATACACCTGTAGGAAAATGGTGTTGAAACCTTTTGATGCTAAAATTGCAAAAAGGAAGCAGGAGTTTTGTAGAGCTATTCGAGCAACACAGAAGAATATATCTCTCATGTTCCGTATGAGAGAGAGATATTGTGCTAATTTAAAACCCCAATTTAAGATCTGGCTTTGTCACTATAAAAACAGCATGAGTAACATCAACTGGCTTTTCCTCCTTAAATTAATGAGAAGTAATGGTAATAGGACATTCTGGTACAATTATTGAAAATATCTCTCAGGTGAAACTCCCCTGGTATTAAATCCGACCCTGGGAACTATTAGGACTGGGTATATCTCTAATTTACAAACTACACACAGTGATGGAAAGAAAGGAGAAAAATACTCACACCAGGGTGATTTGTGTATTGAAGGCTTTGAACAGGTGGATAACTTTAAAAGAATCACTAGCTTAACGGATCACGAGCCCCAGCCCCAGAAAGATTAGCTTAAGTGTTAATAAAGAGCTACCCCCGAGTATTGGACTCCAGTCTTGGCTAGGGTATTTGCCAAAATTCTAGAAACTGGTGTTATTTCAGCAAGCTTGAAGGACTCCATCATTCCTGTGTTTAAGAAAGGTAACGGGAATGGTCCAGCCCCCTATAGACTCTTAGCCATGTTGGACTCCTGTTGTGAAATCTTTGCTGGGCTAATTCTGGAAATCTTGAACATCTGGGTAAAAGAAAAGTAGGATTGCGGCCTCCATTTCAGACAGGATTTAGACAGGGCTACAGCACATCCATAACATATGTGCTATAAACAACATAATGACTGTTTGGCAAAGATTGAATTTAGTACCCTCTGGGAACACTACAAGCAACTCTGACTACATGTATAGGCAACCCAACCTTTGGTATAAGCTTGTACTACACAGTTTTGTTAGCGTGTTCAGCAGCCAGGCTCATCTCAAGTGGGGAAATGTGAGCAGTGGTGGAGTTACACAAAGATTCACATTTACAGGTATTCAAAAAAACTTACTCAAGGTTTCTTGCATAAATAATTATTTATCAGTCAGTTATAACGCCTTCTTTAATAGTAACAAAGAAATACACTTAAATACTGTACACTCCGAGTTTCTTAATCAGACAAGATCCTCTTGGGATGGCCCGCGGACACAACCTATAACCACAGGTGAGTTCAATAACAAGGGTGCTGGGAACATTAATATCTTACTGTTGACATTAGGAACACTCTTAAACGTTGGGAAAAGGCAAAGGTTATTAGAACATAAGAGAGAACCAATATTCTTTAGCAGGGCAAACACTTTAAGATCCTCTTAGAAAAGTCATACAATTCAATAGGCTAAGCCAAAGTCAATGGGCAAAAGTATTGTATATGATGAAGCACTTCTGGTAAGTACATTGAAAAGTAATTGCACAAATTCTTAGGTGTCTTTGATAAATAGAAGAATCAAATGCAGGGCCACAAGCTGATTAGACTTGTGAGTTGCAGAAGTTACATGCACTTTTGCAGTAAGAGCTAAATTCTCTTAGACTTGTTTTACAGTACCTTAGTAAAGAACAAAAGATGCAGCTGATAACTTCTGTTTCTGTGCAGCTTTGCAGATCTCACTGTTCCTGGGCCTCAGTCGTGGGGACAAGAGGGAGGACGTCTAGGGACTCCTGCACTGCACTGGGACGGTCAAAACTTGAAACCGGCAAACTTAACTTCCAAGCGTTAAGCGTTCCAAACTGTTAAGCGTTTCAGCTTCTCGCGGCTACCGCAAATGGCATCAACGTCAAGGTGGACTGTCCTTGCTTCTGGGGTCCTGCACTATACTGAGGGGGCTCAGGCTTTGTCAGTCCTGCTTCCTGGGAGTCCAGAGGATCTTCCAAAAGCATTAGGCCAGCTTAAAAGTAACACGCACAATCTGGTGTTCCTCTCCCTGGCTCTACGGTTTCCAGCAACAACTCTGTGGAAATTCAACCATCTCCGAGATGGGTTTCCAGGTGGCTTACTTTGGAGTTGATTGGTCCCACCAACTCAAAGGTAGAAGTCGTCCTTGCAGGGGCTTCTGTGTCGATGTGAACTTGGCGTTTCGGCACTGCAGCAGGGCTTCACCAGGCAAACCAATAGCCCACATCTCTTCTAAAAGAAATCCTATCCTCGAACTGTGCCGGCCGCATCGCAAGGTCATTCATTAACTCCTCTCACTAAAGGCACTTTCCCACCAGTTTTCAAGACATCATACATCAATCCCCTACTAAAAAAACAAAAAAAAAACTTGACCCACTTCTACTGGCCAACTACAGACCGATCTCTAAACGGTTTTGTAGCAAAGCTGCGAGAAACTGAATCATGCTTCCTATCCATTTGGGATGACCTCTAAGCGGTCTTCGTCACCATTGACCACTGCACAGACTCCACTCCCTCGACATCAGGGATGCAGCATTGAAGTGGCTCTCATCCTTGTTAGGGAGATTTATCAGTGTGTATGCATAATCCCCTGTCCTAGTGAGACCCTGGCACTTTGTGCCGGTATTCTGGACCTTTTTCTGGATGTTTTTCTTGTTCTGCTTAATGAGTGGTGCCTTTTTCGCCTCATTCATTCTTTTTGCTCGGACCATGGGAATCCTGTTCCTTGTGTTTTACTTTATTTTATGGAGTCATGCTTTGCTCCATACCTTTTGAGCTCAGCACACCCCATCCTATGTGGAGTGCTGAGGGTTACCTGGTATCCCCTTTCTCTGAGCTCCTGTACCATTTCTGTTAAGTAACAACCCTATAGCCCTGGCTGGTGGCTGTGGACGTGTTCTACCGACTGTAGTGCCATTTTTGCTCGCAGGCTGTTTTTACAGCTGCGGCTATGCACAGAAGGGACACCTGTGCTCCAACATGGTGGCTTCTTACTATTTTTGTAATTGTTTGTGTGGTTGTTCTTTCTTGGTCCTTCTACCATCCTGGGAGGGGGAGGTCCTGAATTGAGTTTTGTCTTCAGCGGGAACCCTTTGTGTAGCCCGCTGAGGCTCCAGTGTATCTGCGAGGATCCCGAAACTCTATCCTTTGTCTTTTGGTGTGCCTGAAAGGAACCATTTCCCACTGGGGGGCTGGCTGTCCTGATGGAACAGCTACACGCCCCTAATGTAAATTGCAGGGAGAATTTGCAGAGGATGAGCATGAAATCCTAATAAGTGAGATTGCTGAGGCAAGCCAGTCGACCACTGGAACAGAAGATCCGAAGAGGACAACCAGAGATGCCTGCAGCCTCTTCCAGTAATCGCAAAGAGACCACTGCTGTCCTGACCCTGTTTTCAAATCGACAGAGGAGCTCCAAAGAGGACGACTTCTTTCCTTTGGCTGGTGGGACCAACTAGCCATAAGGCGACCTGCAGAACAAGCCATCCCCCAACATGCTGTGACATTCTTGGGCTACAAACCGCCAATACCAGGGGACCTCCGACCAATTAGCAGTGCATTGTCTTACGTTAAACGAAACTTCAAAGACCTTTTGAACGCCAGTTGGACTTCCAGAGACAAGAGCCCCTCTTTAAAGTCCCTTCACCAGAGTACAGGACCTAGGAATCGAGATGGATTGAGCGGGCAGCCTTTTTGCCTGTAAAAAGGCACCAAAACTGCAGACCGATGTGGTAGTACGAAGCAGTTCCTCCTTTCGTCACCACAGCCAAGGAACAGGAGACTGGCTCCACCGCTGCTGCACCGTGTAAAAATCCAGCTGCATTTTCTTAACCACTCCTGATGTACTGTGGGACTCGAGGTAGTACCTACCTCAAGCCATTTTGTTGCTCCTAAGTTGCTGGAGTGCTGATTTCAGTGTTTGGGTGTTCACCCATCCTGTCACCCAGGCTTCTTGCATGTGCGCCTTCAGGGAGCCTTTCACAAGTTCCCTGAAGCCTTTTTGACCCTCAAGAGCATTGCACTTGATTATAATCAAGGAATCCTTTGCGTTCTCTGCTACTGTTCCTCACCTGTTGCCCCTGCAGTCTGAGAAGAAAGCTAGGAACCTCAGAGCACACCTTATTCATAAATTTGATTCAAATAACTGAAGTTATTATCTAAAAGGCAATTTGATTTTAATGTAGATGTGATTTGAGGTGCAGGGGAGAAGTACTCAGCCTTGGTATCTAGGCTGGACAATATAACCAAGGACAAAAGGTTTCCTAATTTAGGAAGCCTGCGTCCCCTGCACACTATCTAGAAGGCCTAGGCCTGTTTGTAAATTTAATGTATTGCAGGTTTTTAAGTCTGTAATTCTACACTCCACGTTGGAAGAGAAACAACCAGGCTAAACCTCTTAGTTTTGTGGACAATTTAAAGTTCTCAAATGTGACTATCCTTGCTACAACAAGGTAATTTCTCTGAAAATGGCACTATTTAGCATTTGACGATTCAAATTTTAGTCAAAAAGAGTATTTATCCATAATAAAACAACATTAAATTAGGCCAACGTGTTTCGAGTTTAGTTGTACTCTTCATCAGGGGCAAAATATTCTTTTCATTTCAACAACAAAAGAAATCCTATCAAGAAAAGCAGTTATAGTCATATATTAATATACATTCAGTACATATTTAGTTCATATGTGTATTATTTTTAACATTACTTAAGCGGTATTGATCAATCCTAGTGGCTCAAAGTTATAATTTACAAGAGAAGGCATGAATACCGTACAGAAGTCAATGACAACCATGTCTCTATTTTAAATATCCAACTTAGTATTCAAAGAATGATGGTTTTGAGCAGTCAGAACGGTCAAATAAAACTCTAAAGTTCTATATATTATGGGTACGTGTACAAATGCCTGACTTTCTTGAAAAATAAGAAAGGTAGGTTTGGATTCTCAAAGGATGTCCTCCTTTGTGTTGACAATACACTGTATTCTGGTCAAAGAAGTTGTTTAACGGATTGTAGGGCTTTCTGGTCCATCCTAGTATTTAAATAATATTGAAGGTAAGTATCTATATGCGTGATAACAAGTCTTCATCAAAAATCTTCTGTTACATTCGCTTAATTTAAGTGGGCTCTGGTCCTAGAAATGAGGCATTAGGAGCGTCACATTGTTTTCTGGGCAAGAAGTATCGCAGGGTTCTGATGAAAGGAAGTAGTCCCTAGGGAGAGATATTAGAACGGGTTTTAAAGACAGTCTAGTCTAATGGAGTGCTAATACTAACTGTGCGAGCACTGCCTATTTACTTACTTGGTAGGAAGCTGATTTCCTCTTGTGAAAAGTCTTCCCCGGCTGGTGGTAGGTCCCTGCTATTGGATCCGTCCATCCGCTTCCGTCATACTGCAGGAGTGGATTTTATATCCACCTGTGACATCATTCGCGCATGCGCAAGATGATGTCACGGAACGGCCATATTATTTAGTCAATGTCGCTCACACGTGCGCAAAATGGCTTAAATACCTGTTTCTATGTATTCAGAGCAGAGATGCTGCTACTGGTAAGTGTTGCTATATGGTCACATCTATCTGAAAATGCGGAGCAATGAGTCCATTGGTCACATAGTTTTTGAAAGTGTGTACAGGAAGTAAATACCAAGTTACATGTCATCGATAATGATATATGTATATCTGGAGAGTGGAAAAAATAAAGTAAAAACCCTATTGTTTATAGTAAGACCCCAATGGGGACAAATACTATTGAGTGCTCCCTAGACCAAAAGTCGGTGATAAAAAAGAAGTCAAGATGGGTAACTGTCTTATTATATTGGAATAGACCCACGGTTTATGATACTGGACTATACCCGTGGATAGGGGAGTGTTCCTAACATGTAGGATTCAAAATATCACTATAGTTAACGAATATTTCTGTATTCACTGAGACATGTTTATCATTATTCTCTTTAAACAGGTGGCTAGTAATTGTCTTTACAATAGCAAGAAATTATGCAAATCTAGATGGTTTGTCATACATCTTTAGTAGGATGCTCACTGACCCTCTATAAAAAGGGGGTGTACAATCTCATCATCATCCTTTAATTGGCGTTACCTTTACAATCATGAAAACATAGATGGTTAGTTGTTCATCTTTAGTAACCCATTCACTGACCCTCTAAATGGGATGTACAATCTCATCACCAAACCTTTGTTGATCAAACCTTCTAGTCAATGTTAATGGAGGATAAAGCCAATCTATTTAAGGCATCTATTCCTTATTATCTCTCATCCATTTTGTTTTTTAATGGGAATAGGTGTAGGACACAGGGTCCGCATAGGGAAAAGATTTGTATATTAAGGTTTTACAGAAAGGGTCCTAGATAGTACTCCTCATTCATCCTAAGTGGGATCATTGCATCTAGTTTCTGAATCCAGAAAAGTTCCCTTTGTGCAAGAAGTTTAGCTAAGTCCCCATACTCGTGGTAATGGATTTAGGACTTCTAAAATCCTGAGTTCCTGACTCAGGAACTAGATGGGGATGGACTACTGAAGCCTTGAGGCCATTGAAAAGTAATGAGTATTGAACTGTTATTGCTGTGCAGAATAACCATTTTTTTTCCTAGAACAGAACATTCTCGGAGTGACTAAGAAAAGTGATATTACCTGCCATTGAACTGTATGTTTCCTTAAGTATTGGTTTGCTCACCCAAAGTATTGCTCATGTTTTCTATTGTGTTTATTAGTCTAATAGTACTTATCTGAATATAACTGGCTGCTCTGGAAATCTGTCAATCTACCAATCTAGCAAACCTTTGGGTAGCACAGACTTGTACTAAGAGTTGGGGCCTGCATACCAAGGCATAGATTTTATAGAGTCTCACCTGTTGGTAGACTTTAGGAAAACTCCCCTAACACTCCTTCCTCTCCAAAAGATCCCAAATAACATGCATTCCCTGCCATGTCACCAACAGAGAACCACAGGGCGGTTCTCACCCCTGCTTTTCAAACCTCTACCTGAGCCTGCTATCCTCTGCTCGATGGCCTGTCTTGCTCTAATTACGTGGATCATCTCAAGAACCCGCCAACACCTCCCCAACCCTGCGTCATGCCTCACAGAAAGCAACCTCTGGATGACTGCTAACCACCTGCTCAACCCTGGAAAATATGAAATCATGATCTGTCAAAAGACTGCTCTTTTCCCACAACCCACACCTTGGCCACTTTCTCTAGGCCCACCCCCCCCTCTACCTCAGTACAGTAAAGAATCTTGGTTGCTTCATGGACTCAGACCTGACACTATCACACCACATCAACTCAGTGTCAAAATATTGCGATCTACCCCTACGCATTCTTCAACGCATCTTCACCTACCTGACCTTCCCTCACAGAGTCTCTGGAATCGCATCCATCGTCCTCTCTTGCCTAGACTATGCAAACATCCTTTATCTGGGCACCCGTGCATTGCATCTTTGAAAGTTCCAATGGGTCCAAAACCCTGCCGCTAGGCCCCTTCTTGCCTAAGGTCCCAGAGAACACATCTTACCCGCCCTCCTTGTCCTTCACTGGCTGCTGATCGGGCAACGATCCACCTTCAAAGTTACGCTTATCACCCACTGTGCTCTGCCGATCACATGGCCAAAATAACTACAGCACAAGCTCACACCCTATAGACCACACATAAAGCTTAGATTGGGTACAGAACTCCTCTTGGTCATCCCAGTCACCAAATTGGCGAGACCAGGGGGATCCTCCTTCTCCATCCAAGCTCCCACCATCTAGAACACAATCCTCTTAAGCATCCTCTGCATAGAGGATCACCATACCTTCCGGAAGGCACTCAAGTCCGGTCTCTTTCCTTCTGCATCTTGATTGACCTCATCCACCTCTTGGGTGAGCTATCACCCCTGACGGGTAGGTAGATGCATTGATGAGTCTCGCAGAGTGACATCCAGACAGTACCGACCACTCGAAGGATTCTTGTCGTTCTGTATATGATCTGCATTCCCACATTGCAACTACATATCGGCCATTCCAGCATTCCATCTCAATGGAAGATGGCCGTATCCCGCTGGGGGCACAGCCACCCACCTTCATACTTGACACATCGCATCACCCAACCACTATCCAGATCTCCTCCCTCCTTTCCTGTCACTGTCTGGCCGGCCTCTCTTGGCCCTCCTCCTGCTCCAACCTGTGAGTCTAAAAACCTCGGACTCATCTTTGACTCCACACTGTCCTTCTCTCCTCACATCTATGACATCTCTAAGAAGTCACACTACCAGTTGCACCTCCTCAGAGGTATTCTACCTTTCCTCTCCTTCCCCCAGGAGCTCACTGTCTCCAGAGCTCTGATTTTCTCTAGGCTGGACTACTGCAACAGCCTCTTTCTAAATCTGCTGTCCCCTACTCTCCGCCCTCTGCAACTCATTCAGAACAGGACTGCGAGACTTGTCCTTGGCCTCAAGGACTGAAATCTTTGCACTGGCTCCCAGTGGCTGCGAGGATCAAGTTCAAAACCCTCTACATTGTCCACAAGGCCTTCTGGGGCCTGGGCCCAAAATACCTTCAACTCTCTAAATATCTTCCTTCTCGAGCTCTTCGCTCATCCGCCTCTAACTCCATCAGGGTCAGTTGCTTCTCCAAGAAACGAGTTGGCGGTAGATCTTTCTTTGGCTGGGGCTTCCCTCTGGAACAGCCTCCCTGAAACTTGAGGAGCACTATCTCCAGTTCCGGAAGCACCTCAAAACCTTTCTCTTTGCGTCTGCCTTTTCTCCTCCTCCCCTGCTGACCTCCTGGCAGATTCGGAATCTGCACTGGTGACCTGCCACCCTCTGATCCCGGGCCCAGGTCCCTCCCTCACCAATCACACACTCCTGCACTGCCTGCCTGGCATCTCCCGCTCTTTGGAACTGTTATGTTTCCCGTCAGTCCCACCACCAGCACTTGACACCTGATGCCTGCACTCACCTTTGCATTTGCCACCTGCTGGTCGTTACTTTACTTATTGTTATTTTATTCCTGTGTACTGCACTGTCCCTTCGCCCTCCCACCCTCCGCACTTTTCCCCTTCCCCTTCCCCTTTCCCATGCACTTGCGCGATCTGAATGACACCTGGCTTAGTATGATCGTTGTCTGTCCTAGCTTTGGTCCCACCTCCCTTGCCTCGTCGCGCCTTGAAACACTTGTGTATAGATGCTTTATAAATACCATATCTTATCTCATGGGTCGCTAGCGGGCACTTGGGCGATTTTCCCCCGCACCACCCCCAATCCCCCCCCCGCCGCCACCCAACCTTCGTACTGGCTAAAATGCATACATGCATTCTAAAATCCTCTCCAATTCTCATACCTTAGACTTTGGTCCTCTATGGGTGTTCCCCCACTGAGCTTTGAGGACATGCCAATGGCATTAGGCGCTGTACAAAAGCCATATAACATAGCATAACATGACCAGTAATAACTAAATAGAAAATAATACAAAAGCCAACCCCTGTACAAAGAACACAGAATATGCACAATGGCAAGATGCAGCACTCTCCACAGACATTGGAGAAAAGGCAATGAAAATAACCTTGTTCAAAAGCATATGTTCTGGAGTTGCAAAAGGGGATTCATGTGGGGGGGCGTGGATTGTGCCTCTCCGAAATGGCTGCCTAGTGTGTAGCTCCCGCTCAGGTGTTTTATAAATATATCCTAATTACCTTTAGTATGCTTTCATTTATGTTCCCCTCATACCTGTAGTCATACCTCGTATTTGGAAGCATTTGAGGAGCTTGAGCGCCGGCAGTAGTCAAGAAAATGGACGCTGTTCACATGGGAGAACCGGTGGGTAGTGATGCGCGGCTCAGAACAAAGCAGACACGTCCTGTCAGCTGCTCGGCGTCAGAAACCAGGAAACGCCGCTGTACACAATACTCTTGCTCTAATCTTTTAAAATATAAATCGAAAATATATCAATTTTCTAACAAATCAAGTAAATCTTTGGCTTCTTACCTTAAATTTATGAGAGAGAACCAGAATTGTGGTTGTAAAAGATCAAAATGAAAACAACGTTCTTAAAGATAGGTATTTTGCAAGCCTTCTCTATCTTTTATCAGAAAATATACTCCTCATAATCCTCTCCTAATAATACCCATATAACCAACTTCCTAAGAAATATACATCATGATTCATATACCACCGCTAATCTTCAAACACTAAATGAGCCCATACAAATTAATGAAATATATAAAGCTATAAAGGATCTTAAGAAAGGAAAAGCCCCAGGACTAGTTGGATATCCGATAGACTTTTTTGCACACTTTTAAGATCTCCTAGTTACTAAACTTGATGATCGCTATTCCTCCTTTATTTCTAATGAAAGTGCCATCGGATCCTTTTCTGAAGCAATGTTGATTGTATTTCCAAAACCAAACAAAGATCCTGAATTAGTCCAAAATTATAGACATATCAGCCTTATTAATACAGACTGCAAAATTCTTGACAAACTATTAGCCAATAGATTAAATCCCTTTTTTCTGAATTTAATTAAAAGGGAATGGGTAGGATATGTTAAAGATTATCCTCAGCAAATATTAGATTGGTCACCAATGTCATCAACCTTATTAAAACATCCCAAGCCGTATGCCACTATAGCTCTAGATGCTGAGAAGGCTTTTGGCAGGGTAGAGTGGGGTTTTATGTTCAAAGCCCTTCGTTGGCATGGAATTCCTGATCCATTTATTTCCATGGTAAAAGTACTATATTCCAACCCCACACCTGTGCTTTATGCTAATAGACATGTTTCTTCCTTTTTCTCCGTTAGTAGAGTAACTCGCAAGGGATGCCCTCTCTCCCCTCTTTTTTTTTATCCTGGCTCTAGAACCTTTCTTAGAAGCTATCGGACAAACCAAAAATATTGTGGGAATTCAACATGATCACATTCATGTAAAAACGGCCACTTATGCAGTTCATATTTTGCTCCTATTACAGGTAACAGACACTTGCCTTAACCACTTACTCACCATCGTCAGTTTTCCCTAGCATCGGGCTATAAACTTAACATTGAAAAATCAGAGGTTTTGCTACTAAACATATATTTTACCAAACACCACTGTTCTACTCTAGGGAGGAAATGGTGTCCTACAGGGATCAAACAGTTAGGGATTATAATAACTTGTTCTATTAAAGATTATTATAAAACAAAATACCAAGAATATCCTTACTAGAGTCAAAGATCTTACTAGCTCATGGTCCCCTTTGTTTCTGTATTGGTGGGGAAGGTTGGAATCTATAAAAATGTCAATAGCTCCAGTTGTTTTCTATTTGTGATGTATGATCCCTATCTCCCTTCCTGCTACATTCTTCAAATCCCTAGACTCTTGCATTCTTGGGTTTCTTTGGGGGAAGAAAAAGGACAGAATTCCATCTAATAAACTTAAAACCCCTAGGACAGATGGTGGAGTTGGTTATCCCGACTTTAAAAAAATACCATATAGCGTTTGTGCTACGTCAGGCTCAGTTGTGGTTTGTTCCCACATTATTTAATCCACCTAGTTGGCTTCTGTTTGAGAGAGCGCTGGTTTTCCCCCATATCCTACTGGATTGCCCATATATTAGAAAAATCAATAGGTTTTACTATTAGTAGCATCAAAACGACCATCATTTATCTTATCACATGTCTCCAAATTATCTCAGTTCATATCCCCATATAGCTGGAAAAATCCATTAATCAATTTTAATTAAAAAAACAATATATTGGAAACAATGGCTATCTTATGATATTAAACATGTGGGACAACTATTTGTGAATGGGATGCCTCTTACTTTTAATGAGATGGTTATTAAATATCACATTCCTAAGACATTTATGCACCAATACTTAAATCTGGTAGATGCGATTGTGGTTCATTGTGATAAGCTAGTTCACAGTGATAACTCGTATCAAGAAAACAAAATGCAACATATACTCAATCAAAATTTCAATGTTTTACAAAGTACTTATATCTACATTGGAAAATAAGGCTTTGTGGAAAAGCCAATTGTAATGGAAACTGGACTGTTCACTAACAGACTCTCAAATGAAATGGCCTTTGACATGGAGAAATATTCCCAAAGTTATTGGTTCGGCAGGTTTTGCTCCAGACTCTCTATTTCTTTCATCATAGGGCCTTTATAACTCCATTAACCGTATTCAAAGGTGGTTATACTCGGGATGAAAATTGCTGTAGCTGCCGAGGAAAGAAAGGATCGTTTAGACATCTAGTGTTTGACTGTATTCATACAAACATATTTTGGAAAACTGTATGGAATGTGCTAAAGTCTTTCAATTGCAACAAAAACTCCTTATTTCTTTTCTGTGTCTAGGGAGCTCAATCACCCGACCCACCATTGATGAAAACAATGGTTATCTTTTTGATCTTTTTATTGCAATAGCTATCCAAACCATAACCTCGAATTGGAAAGACCTTAAACTGAATTGTAAAATATGGTGGAACTCCATGTGTAACATTCATAGAATGGAAAACTGTAATGCTTCATCTCCACTCCTACTAAGCAAACATGAACTGAAATGGAGGTCCTTCACTGAGTATCTAAATAATGCATTACCTAGCCCTTGAGCTGTAATAGCACGTAACATTGTGTCCCCCCTCCATGTTACTGTCTGGCATGTCTGTCATGTATGTATGTTCTTTTCGTTTTTCAAGTTTCAATATCTACACAATATACACCTACTAGTTAATTTTGAAATGCTGCATGAATGTTACATGTATGCACGAAGATGTATTTTGATTGTTTTTTGCATTTTAGGCCTTACATTTATTATCAATTTACATTGGCAAATGTGTTTCTATTTATAAGATATTTATATTTAACTATTTCTCTGTATGTTCCAATTCAGCCTTGTATGCCAATGTATCCAATAATAAAATACTTAAACACAAAAAAGGGGGGATTCATGTGACCTAACAGTCTGTAGGATGTAAAACGGACTGGGGCAGTTATTGGGCAAGAATGTCTTTTGTAGTGTCTTGCCGTTTAGAGAATTGCAAACCTTGTGGCTCAGGGCTATTTGGGATTGAGTTTGTTTGAGATGTGGTGGTCCAGCGGCAGACCGATTTTGAGGCAGGGTTGAACTAAATGGAGGCTGCAGTGCAAACGGAGCGATGCAGATCGTAGGTTTCACCAGGTTCGGTTTGGCGGGCTAGGTTAGAAAGCAGACAGGTGATGACTGGATGCTGAGCTGGTTCGAAGTGTCGGCTGGAAGGAAGTGGTTCAAGCAGAACAGGGTCAGTGCGATGGTTGTTCATGGAGAGTGTTGAGTAAGATTTTCATATTAGTGATAAATCATCCTGACCTGTGTCGTTTACTCTTTTTATAGGGGACCTGTTTGTCTCTCCATAGTGTGTGTGTGTGTGTATTTTTAGTTCCCTTTAACTTTTGGGCTGTATGTAATGTACTATGACAGCACACATGTTAAGTGCGTTTATATCTTGGGTGAACTACTGCTCCCAAGAGTAAAGTGGAATTCCCATCCCCTTTACATTTTATATAGTGAGCCAGCAGACCCCACCTTATTTGGAGTGCTTGGGAGATGCACTGTATCCCCTTTCTCACTGTTCAAGATAACTTGAATGTCTGGTGGCAGTGAAACTACTTTTGACTCTTGGGCTCTTTTCTTTTTTTTCACCATTTCTCATTTGCTGCTTGTTACTTGGGTCTTATTCTGCTGTCCTAGGTGGGAAAGATCTTGGTTGAAGTTTTGCCTTCAGTGGGAACCCTTTGGGTTTCCCGCCGGGGCTCCAGAGTGTCTGTGAGGGCATGAAGTGGGGGAGGTGTTCAAAGCTCTGTAGCCCTTTGCCTTCCAGCTTGCCTGAAAGGAACCAGTTCCCACTGGTGGTGCTGGCTATCCTGATTGCAAACTCTGCCTGCAGTTTACAGAAAGGGGGGTGGGGGGCTGGCTGTCCATGGTATGCTGTAGTTCATGTATAAAAGTCTGTTCTGGAAGCTGCTGACAAGTCAACCCCCTTAAACCAAATCCGAAGAAGAAGACGGCTGTAATGAATTCCAGCTACCGGAGAGCCTGCTGTGGAACTGGATCCTGTTTTTAACCATTCTTTCCAAGCGACCTGAGGGTCCCGAAAACGATGCCTCCTACCAAGAGGCTGGTGAGACCCACTAGTCTTAAGAAGACCTGCATTTCCGAGCCATCCCTCTGAGAGCTGCAACCTTGCTGTGCTTCTAACCGCCAATACCCAGGGATAAGAAGCCATGGTCTTCAGAAGTCTGACTCCTGCCGAAAATTTTGGGAAACTCCTGCTGGACCTCCAGAGAGAATTTGAATCCCTGTAAGTCCCCCTCGCCAGATTTCAGAACCAAGAGTGAAGAGAATCTGACCAGCGATGTTCGTTCATCGGGTACCTGTAAAAGGGTGCCAAATCCGCAGAGCTGTTAGAAGCTTTGAAGAATCCTTTGTTGGAAGCCTCTCCTGTCGGCCGCTGCTGCCATTTTCACTTCAGTGTCCATTTCTTCAGTCTCCAGACCGAGAATCCAAGGAACGGGTCCACTGCTGCTGCTTCAGGAAGAAGACCATCTCTAAGCTCTTCTTCTTAGCTGAGGTACTGTTAGCTTGGGTAATACTTAACTCAAGTCTTGTGTCGATCCTGTGTGGCTGAATGGGTGATTTGTGTGTTTGGGAGTTTGCCCATACCTTTTGACCATGCCTAATGCTGGAACGCCTAAAAGGGAGTCTTCTGTGAAGTCCCTGAACAATGGCAACTAACTTTAAAGTGAATACTTGTCTGAAGAGAAATCCTCTGGAACGCTGACTTTCCTGCAACTGAACCATATCCTGACCTGCCTACGGCTGGTTCCTAGACCACTATGGTCCCTTGATATTTTATTTCTATCGCGCTCGTACGCGAATTGTTTCAGAGCGCAACAAGGCAACGGAGGGGAACAGGGGAGAACAAAACAACGATCTTACTAGGCCCAGTGACATTGAAAACGCGCAAGTGCATGGGGGAGGGTAAAAGTGCATGGAAGTGGGAGAAATGGAAAAGTGCGGATCAAAGGAGAAAAAGATGAATAATAATAATAGATAAATAATAAAGGCAACAAACAGTTGTAGTGCGGCCAGCAAATGCTGGGTTTAAGGCAGCAGACCGCATAGGTCTGATAAATGCAGGAAGAAAAAAAAGGGAGCTGCATGGGTACAGATACAGACCCCAGTTCAAGGGGTGGCCCGGAGGCAGTGCGGGAGGGTGGCAGGGTGAGTAGGTTCCTGGGCCCAGCGGACAGGGTGGCCCGGTGCACAGTGCCAGAAAAGGAAAGAACAGCAGGGGAGAGGGTCGGCGAAGGCAGAAGCAAAGAGGAAGGTCTTGAGGTGTTTGCGGAACCGGAGATGGTTCTCCTCAAGTTTTAGGGTGGAAGGGAGGCTGTTCCAGAGGGAGGCACCAGCCGAAGACAGATCTACCCCTGGCTTGTTTCTTTGAGAAACAACTGACCATGAGGGAGTTGGAGGTAGAGGAGCGAAGAGCTCGGGAGGGGAGGTATTTGCGGAGGGATAGCTGAAGGTATTTTGGACCCAGGCCCAGAAGGCCTTGTGGTCAATGCAGAGGGTTTCAAATTTAATCCTTGCATCTACTTGGAGCCAATGGAGAGATTTCAGAGCTGGAGAGATACGATCCCAGGGTTTGAGGCCAAGGACAAGTCTTGCAGTTCTGTTCTGGATTAGTTGCTGAGGGTAGAGGCAGGTAGATTTAGAAAGAGGCTGTTACAATAGTCCAAACTAGAGAGAACCAGAGCTTGGCAGTCAGTGAGCCTCTCTAGGGGAAGGAGAGGAAGGGTAGAGTACCTCTGAGGAGGTGCAGTAGGAAGTTTTGATTTTGTAAAGACATCAGAGATGTGGGCAGAGAAGGAAAGTGTGGAATCGAAGATGACCCCGAGATTCTTAGCCTTGTAGGCGGTGTAGGAGGAGGGCCATTTGCGGCCGGCCAGAGAGTGAGGGGAAAGGATGGCGAAGGTGTGCCGATGAGAAGGATCTCAGTCTTGCAGGCGTTCAGACAAAGATCATTGGCGGAACACCAATCTTGAATGGCAGTTAGGCAGTCAGAGATGGAAGAGGAGGTGGCTGTAGGCAGCCTCAAAATAAGTTGTCGTCAGCGTAACACTGGAAATTTGAGCAGAAAATGGCAATGCAGCAGGCGAGAGTTGCCAGGTATTGGTTGAAAAGACTGGGCGAGAGGTTAGACCCCTGGGGAACACTGCAGGTAGAGAAGGAGATAGATGATAGGAAGTACTCCAGTATGACCTGGGAGGGTCGATCAGAGAGGAAAGAGGTCAGCCAGGCCAGAGTCTGATCAGTGATACCCAGGTAATCACGGAGACGGTTGAGCAGATGTTATGGTTGACCATGTCAAAGGCAGAAGGGAGATCGAGTTGGATGAGTGTTAAGATGAATGTCTGAACTCTGTCCTGGGGGGGCAGAGGTTCAGAAGGCCAGCCTAGTTTCTTGGAACAGGGTAACCTCTGGACAAGCCAGACCAATCAAGATAGCGATCGCGGCGGTCAAGACTAGGTCTCAAGAGGGGTGAGGGTGACTGAAAGCCCGCAATGAGCAAAAAAAGCAAGGACGCTTACAAATTACTCCAAGCAGGTGTTATATTAAAAAATATAGACACATTTATTACAAGGCCTTTGTAACATTGACCATAGTTAAGAATCATGATAAAACTCAAGTAAACCAACACATCACAATCTAATACACTATATATACAATTACCGAAGGGTGTAAAGAGTTAATGCACGAAATATGCAGACCACCTAGATGGGGAGGAAAACAGGCAGTGCAAGTAATCGTTGGACCCAGTTCGCCTTCAGAGGCCACCTAACTAGAAGGAAGTCCGAGCCCTACGAAGAGTGGAGCCTTGTGCTCACAAGTACCTGCACACGCTGGTGCCAACGGGCCAAGGGGAGTCTCTTCAAGGAAGTCAGTTCAGAGTGGTGAACAATGGAGGGTGAACAGATCTCCGCTACTCAAGCGCGGCCTCCACTTGCGGGTAGAAGCAGAGCGCGAGTGCGAAAAAGGTGTGCTGTTTTACACAGCAAGGAAACGCTACAGGCTACTCGCCGGTCTCCGATGCAGGCAGACCCAGGCTTCTCCGCATCAGTTTCAGTGCTGGCAGGTTCAGATACGAGCAGGAGACGTCTCGGTGTTGTGTAGATTCCGCAGCAGCAGAAGTTAGTTGAGGATGTCCCAAACGCAGTGAACCCGCACAAATTGTTACCACAGCAGGGCAACGAAGCGGCTGTGTGTATTTCAGCCCAATGTACACTTCTCACTTCAGGCCTGGGAATGCCAAGTGTACGAATCGTGTGAGAGTGTCAAGGACTCGGAATACAGCAGCAACCTGACGACGGTGATAGAGCAAGACTCCTGGGTAAGCTGGTCAGTCCACTGGATGGCCCAGAGATGCTTCCGAAGGCTTACGTGCAGGAGATGATGAAGATGCCGAGAATAGTTGTTACCACTATTCCAAAGGGTCAAAGTACCAGTACAGGCCTTCTCGGTCGATCAGAGGCAGAATGGTTTCACAGGGCGACAGCAGTCCTTCAGCGGGTCACCAGTGATTCCTCGGTCGAGCCTGTTAGTTGCAGGACACTTGGCTCCTGTATCCGTCGTTCGTTAGAACTCAGGAGATCGACATGGTAGTGGTGTTTCCAGCCTCCTCTTATCCAGAGTTCCTTTCGTGGAAACGGAGAGGACTCAATGGGAGATCTGCTCACAAAACACTCACACCATACGTGAACCTATCACGGACCACGGTGGTCCCAGGCATTCAAGACACACTAGACTCTCTGGCACCCAGGATGTGTATTGGGACCAGACATCCCAGCCCACATCCTGGAGGCACACACAAGGCATGCAGAAGCCTGCGAAAGCATCTGTGTGTCGCGGGAAAGTACATGCCCAAATAAGGATGGCCCCGGGTCGGCTCGACCTGGGGAAGGTGAAGGGGCAAGACGGTCAACCGACAGGACAAAGGACCTTGCCGCATGGCCATTTTGGAAGCCAGGCCACCCATTTTTGCCAAACGCGAGAAGCACGGTTAACAGGGCAAAAGGGAGTTCAAAAACACAAAGAAATGATTGCTGCCACCAGTCCCATCTGTGACATACTTGCACAGTTCCTTATAAATCCATCGAGAGTTAATAGGGCCTGTAGAATGACTAGAGACCCAAGAGCGCAGTAATGTAAGTTACGGTGCACTCTTGTGCCATGTTGCGCGAAAGCTGCAACATGAGAAAAGAACTACGGAAAACGTTTCCCGGTACTGACTATCTTAAGGGATTGTCAGTTTCCCCATAAGATTGGAGCGAAAGCCCAGGAGTGCGGCGGAAGGCTGCGCTTCTCTGGCAAAGTCTAGATCAGGGTGAAAACAACAGCAAAAAGATTAGGGGTTGCCACATGGAAGGAAAATTACCTATAATTAAGAAATCTTTCCTAACCATGAGGACAGAGGGAATGCTAGAGTCAAGGTTTAAAAGGCTTCTGTCTTGAAATTGTAACAAGTGTGAAAAGTACTTAGTAGCTAAAGAAGTTAGTGTGGGAACAGTATCTTTGTAACAAAATAAGTTGCAAAGTGTCCTGAAGTTTATACTCTGGGTAACGGCCCGCAGCCCGAGTTAAGGGCCAAAGCGAAGCGAGGGTGTCTGAACAAGGGTGGCTGGCCGGTGCCCACATGGCCCGCCACCAAGAGGCATATCGCCATTAGCACCTGTGTAGCATGCTACGCTGGTGCTGATGATTTTGTTCTTTAAAAAAAAGAAAGCATTTTCTTTCCGTGCACGGGACCCCTCGCAACATCCCATTCATGGTGATAAAATGCTCTACCAACGTGGCTGACATGGAATGAAAAGGCGAGGCTCCATGGCAGCCAGAGCGGGGATGAGAGCAGCAACGGGACTCACGGCTGCAGCAAACAAGTAAGTGGGATTGGTGGTAGGGATTTTTTATTTAAAAAGTGGGGGAGGGAGATGGGCGGATGGGGGAGCCAGCCATCAGCCTGCATATAATGCGGGCTTTCACTGCTAGTGTCGGCCTGCGTTCCTAGCCACCTGATTGGCTGGATCCCCGCCCAGGGTGCTAATTATCTTTTTAAGTTACTGGTTGCTCCTTTAAAAAGTATGCTTACTTTGAACTGCGCTCCACACTTCTTCAAAGTAATGATATGATATGGTTATTTATAACGTGTTTAATACCAATAGTGTTGGTACTGCTTTATAATTCTTAACTGAATGACTGTAAAAGCTTATCAATAGGGTTTACCTATTTTGAATAACGGTGTGTCTTAAAGTGTACCATTGGGTTTTGCTTTCCCTGATCTGCTTAGTGAATATCTAAAACAGTCTGAGAGTTATTACTTCTCTGAGTTGTTTATTGCCCCTCTACACTTCTGAAAAGTATCCTTGGTTAAACTGTCTATTCCTATAAATAAAATAATGCAATAGGTTTATATACCAATAGGTTCTACTGACCTGCAATAGCTGTGGCTCTTAAACTGTAATTTTGGGTTAGGCTTACCCTGCATTGCGTTAGTGCACTTCTAAAATAGTGTAATGGGTTCTTACTTATCCATGAGTAGCTGAATGCCCCTCTGAAAAGTGAGATATTGTACTAGCTTTGAACTGTGTACTAAAAAGAAACATTGGTGTAACTGTATCCATTCATAATAGAAGAAAGTTACATATGTTGCAAGATAAGCTTGTAACAGTGTTGGGCGAATTAAGTGATTATATAACTAAATAACACTGAATTAGGACCAATAGGGTCTGCATCCCTTGATTTACTTCTGGTTTTCAAAAAGCAGAACTAACCTGGACTTATTTCCCAAGAATAGCCTAGTGCCATTTTGAATGTATAAAGTTAGGTCTGACTCGGCTAGACTTACTTATTGCTCCTCTAAGGTCATTTTTAGTTTTGTATTCCAGAAGCATTGAATTGGTTTTTATAATTGTGCTTATATGATATGTGATAATACTTACCTTTCCCAAGATTTATCTTTGCCTACATGTATTTATAATTCATAATTTTCTACATTACAAAGTGTTTCAGTGTTTCTTTGGACCATACGTATGCTACAATTTCTTTTTACCAAGCTACAGCCCTCTCTCCCTCTTAAGGCCTGGCTGCTCTGTCTACGCTACCAAAGGTTCTCAAGTGGTACAGCCTTGTACTAAGAGTGGAGTTTTGTACTACTTGGACATTAGAAAAACTGTCCTAACAGAGAGGCTGGTGGTTTGGACAGCGGTTTGAACGATACAAATGCAGCATTACTTCTCTGTTCGAGCCGAGGCAACGACTAACTACAACAGGCGTGGTGCAGCGTCAAACTGCCATTTTGAATGTTGTAGCGTGCCAAAGGCATTGGTGCTGTACGCGGAGGATGGGGACCAGAGACCAGAGCAGGAAAGCTGCAGCTGAATCTCAGTAAGTGCTATTTAATTTTTTTTTTAAAAATAAGCACTAGCTGCGTTTTTTTTTCTAAGTTCTGGAGGATCCCGGAAAACTTAGAAATACAACCACAGCTTTAAAAACGTTTTTGAAGCAACTGCAAACAAATACAACGTTGTGTTTGAAAACGCTGCGGTTTTCCTTTCCAAGTTTCTCAGGCTCCTCCGGATCGGAGGAGCCTGAGAAACTCGGAAAGAAAAACCGCAGCGTTTTCAAACAGAAACGTGTTGTGTTTCTGCCTGCTGGGGCTATCACTTTGGGTCTCCGGTGCTCCCCCAGGAGAGGCCCGAGAGCCCCAAATGGGAAGGCAGATTTAGGCAGAAACACTGCAGCATTTGGCATTTCACATTTGGGGCTCTCGGAGCCCCCCACGGGGGGCCCGAGAGCCCCAAATGGGGAAATGCTGAATGCTGCAGTGTTTCTGCCTAAATCTGCCTTCCCATTTGGGGCTCTCGGGGCACCCCGTGGGGAGCCTGAGAGCCCCAAATGGGAAAGCAGATTTAGGCAGAAACACAACCGCGTTGTTTCTGCCTGCCTTGGCTTTCACTTTGGGTCTCCGGTGCTCTCCTGGGGGAGCACCGGTGACCCAAAGTGATAGCCACAGCAGGCAGAAACACAACGCGGTTGTGTTTGAAAACGCTGCGGTTTTTCTTTCCGAGTTTCTCAGGCTCCTCCGCCCGGAAAACCTAGAAAAAAAACCGCAGCTAGTGCTTTTTTTTTTTTTTTTTTAAATAAATAGCACTTACATTCAGCTGCAGCTTTCCTGCTCTGGTCTCTGGTCCCCATCCTCCGCGTACAGCACCAATGAAGGAAAAGCCACCCAGCGGTAGCTTTTGTGTACTACAGCTGGCTTGCTTTTCCTTCATTAGTGCCGCAAAAGCCAGCACAGGCGGGCATCCATTTCACAAAATGGATGCACCCATGTGCTTGCTTTTGCTCATTTTGAGCTTGAATAGCTCAACATTTTACATAGGAAGTTTAAAAAAAAAAGTGCTAGTATTTTTTAAATGTTGCCTATCTATTTTTAAAATAAAAATGTTTACTGAACTATCCCTTTAACCTCTGAAAGATGGGCCGAGACTCTGTGGCACCCATTTAAGGGTTGTCCCGCTACACTGGTTAATCGAGAAGGGAGGGCTATAGGAGTACAATACTCATTATGGTAAGTAACGTTCACTGTTTGTGCGCACTTTGCTTTTGTTTACTGGCTTGGTCTGGCAGGAGTCAGATATTGTATTGCTTAATAGCATTGTCAAGTATTTTGTTAGCAGACTTTATTGATGTAGGCATGGCAGGAAATTAAAACCCAAAGTTATTGGAGCCTATACATTTTTTTTTTTAATTTCATTTTCAGGAGTTGAACATGGGTCAGCGATGCTCCGATACTAGAGGGATTGTTTTTGAAGATGTCAGAGTGCCTGCAGAGAATGTTCTACTTGAAGAGGGAGCTGGGTTCAAAATTGCCATGGGAGCCTTTGACAAAACCAGGCCTCCGGTGAGAAACAATGTTACTTATGATTTTATCTTAAGGCCAAAAAATGCCCACCGTTAAATTTCTGATCATGTTTTCAGGTTGCAGCTGGCGCGGTCGGTCTGGCGCAGAGAGCATTGGATGAAGCTACAAAGTACTCCCTAGAAAGAAAGACTTTTGGAAAACCAATTGCAGAGGTACTTTAAGCAGACTTTGAACAAAATGTTGCCCTCCATTGTAGCATTGTATTTGTGTAGTGTTGGCTGTGGATATGGGATTCATGTAATTGGCTCATTTAGCCTTGCACTTTGTAGCTGGTCGTTCCAATGTATGAGTGTTTCCCACAGGGCACACTTATATCTGAGGTCTGATGGAACACTACTGCCCTCAATTAGCTCTAAAGGCATCTAATCAGAGCCTCACTTGGCTCCTCTGCCATTGTGTTAGTCAGTGGCACCATTTTGGCCTGGGCTTTGTAATTATGTGGTGAAGTTGGCCTACTTGCACATATGCTTCTGTTTCAAATGCACCAATAAAAGCATCTTACACACTGCAGAACAATGAATATTCTGCTGTTGTGGTAGAAGCTCTAGACTTGGGTTAAAATGGATTAGCTCTGTGGACAGATTCTGAGAGTACGCTGCTAGGGAATTCATCAGTTTTATGCTTAATCCCCTTTCCTAGTGAGCCCCCCCCAGAACCGTTTGCTGGACTTATGGACCTTTTGATCCTGAATGAGGGGAGCCTTTTTCCCCTCTTTCTTATTTGCTCTGACTTTTCGTAACTCTATTCTTTCTGGTTTACCTTCTGTGGAGTATGTTTTCCTCTATCTCTTTAAAGGTACCTGTGTTTAACTTTTCCAGCACACAGCACCTTATGTGCACTGTAGCTGTAAACCTTTTGAGTTCTCCCTTGAGATTCTTTGACTATACTTAGAAACGACTGTTCTTAAGGATAGAGGGATACTTTGTATCCTCCCTAAAACTTTAACCTATGAGAGGTTAGGACACACCACCTTATGGGGACTGTTAAGGGGGACACCTAGTTTCTCCAGCATGGGGTCTGGCATGGATTCACATGCTCATGAATATTCCCCGTCGTCAGGCTGGGAATCCTCGGTAAAGAAAAAACCAGTATCAGTTTCGTTTCTGATCTGTCTTTCGTAGTAATAACCAATCACTGGTCTCTGCGTCATACTGACCACAGCCAATGACTGCCCTCTACCTAAGCACCGCCTCTGGCAGCCATCTTCAGATTTTTACCGCACGTTCATGTGTTGGGATCCTCGTGCTATTGCTCTCGAGCGTTAGTGCTATTTTTTCGCGCTTTTTCACAAAAACTTCGATTCTTTCGGTCAAAAGAGCCTCAAGCTCCACCGATCCTACATCCGATCAACGGGGACCCGTGTCGGATTCATCTGTGCCCCTCAGGGGTGAAGATTTCGTCGAGCTACACTTCGGAGGACTCCAGAAGCTTCTCAGGCCCGGTCTCGGAGATGGCCCAGGAGAAGGGAAGCTCGACGCCCGGAAAGCTGTTCAGGGCCTGCCCTGGATGCCAGCTGCAGAACGTCTTCAAGGAGGACGAACACTCTTTCTGCCTTTACTGCCTTCATGGGGACAAGACGCACGTGGAGAAGGACTGTGCGTTTTGCGGCAACATGTCGGAACGGACCATGAAGGACCGCCATCAACGTCTCGCCAGCTGGCTGGAGGGTAAGAGCCCGTCTGGCGAGAAGAAGAAGAAATCTGAGCGGTCTTCTAAGACCTTTGAGGGCGCCCCGGCGACGGGGGCCCAACATAAGGCCAAGCACCGCGAGTCCGCTGGCACCGGGAGCGCCGAACGGTCGGGCTCTACGGGCGCCAGGCAGGGCGCACCCTCCCCGGCACCATCAACCACGAGCCAACGCTCTGGGTCGGGTAAGAGGAAGGCCGAGCACCCGGCGAAGCTCCTGGAGAGGCCCCGGTCGAGCTCTAAGGCAGAGGAGGAGCGTGGCAGTGCCCCCTCCCTCAAGGATAAGGCGGTGAGCGCACCTAAGGTGGTGAAGGCCTTGATCCATTCGACCAAGCCCTCTATCGAAACGGTCGCGGCGGCCCTGGCCCAGCCTGTGGAGGCTGCACCAGTGGTGGCGGCCTCGGGGCCCAGAATCTCCCTGCCTCCTCGGAGGGAGTCTTCTTTTGTGCCCATCGATAGGACCCCCGTGAAACCCTCCGTGGGGAAGAAGAAGGGGGGGCAGGGCGTCGTCGTAGATTCGGCCTCAACCTCAGAAGAGGAGCTGATCGAGGTCTTAAGCCACGGCCTAGGCGTGGAACAAGACCAGCCCGTCGGAATGGGCCCCGACGCAGGTGACGACGACGACATCGTCGAGGATACCGACGGGGCCCCTGCTCGCCCGTCGGATTCCCCTCTGCCAGCGCCGCAAGACAACTCAGCGGCCATTTTGTTGGCTATACAGTCCTTATGCTCCGAGATAAGGACGAGACTACCGTTACCGACGGAGGAACCTCTCCCGTCGGGGGATCCAGAACCGGGACCTTCTGGTGTTCCCCCTACCAAGAAAAGAAGGATCCATCCACCGCCTCCTTTTCAACCGTCGCGCCCCGTCCAGCCCTCCTCCCCGTCCACCCGAGGGGATGATACGGGGACTGACACGGCAGCGACGGGTACGGACGACGAGGCATACGACGAGGATTTTCCGTCGTCGCCTCCCACCAGGGCTTCTCCGCCCGACGAGATTGGATCGTTCCACTCAATGATCGCCAGGGCATCCGAGCTTTTCCAACTCTGCCCTGAGGAGAAGAAAAAGGAAGGCTTCCTTTACCAACGGCGCGAGGCCAAGAGGAAGACGGTCCTCGCAGTGCCTCTGTTGGACGACATTTGGGATGAGGGCCTTTCCCTCCTCAAGAACCCTTCCACGACGCCAGCGAAAAGAGACCGGTACGAGAAAAAGTACCGGGTCCCGGACTCGGCCCCCCTATGCCTCCGGGCGCAGCCTACCCCGGACTCCGTCGTCTCCGCGGCAGCCAGGAAGAAAGCGGGGGGGGGTGCGGCCTCCACGTCGACTTCCCCGCCGGACGGCGAGGGAAAGAAATTGGATGCCATGGGACGTAGAGTCATCTCGTCGGCGGCGACGACGATTAAAGCGGCCAACGCCTTGGCTATCGTGGCCCGCTACGACAGGGAACTCTGGTACAAGATAGCTCCCCTGCTGGATTTTCTGCCGGACGACAAGAGGGCGGAGGCCCTTGAGATCCTGCAGGAAGGTGAGGTGGCCTCGGACCACGCCATCACCGTGGCGACGGACATCGCCGACACTGGGTTCCGCCAGATGGGCAACGGCGTTTGCCTTCGACGTCGTGGATGGCTCAAGGCTACGGACTTTCGGCAGGACGTCCAGACCAGGGTCCTGGACATGCCCTTCGACGGGAACAACCTGTTTGGGAAGACAGTGGACGATTCCCTTCAGGCCATCAAGGCGGATACTGAGACGGCCCGGGCCCTTGGAGTACTGCAGCAACGGCGGACGCCCTTTCGGAGCGGCGGAGGCAAGGGCGCCTCCAAAGGTTCCGGCGGCGGTTTCGCTTCCTACCGTCAAGCGGCCCGCTCGTCGTCGCAAGAGGCCTACAGAGGACGAGGCAAGTCTGGCGGACCCCGCCGTCGTCGCCAAGGAGGCCAAGGCGGCAAGGCCGCGTCCAAGCAGGATTGAACCGGCCGTGGGGTCGGGCCCCCACCGAAGCACCCCGGTGGGAGGCCGGCTGGCGGGCTTCGTCAGCGTGTGGGAGTCCATCTCCACCGACCGTTGGGTGCTGGACGCCCTGGCCCGGGGCCACGCGCTCGAGTTTCAAAGAAGGTGCCCGCGCGTCCCCCCCGTGGCCAGGAAAGAACTTCACGTCCCTCAACTTCTCCTGGAGGTAAAGGCGATGCTCAGAAAGGGCGCCATCGAACTCGTCCCAAAGAGGCTTCGGGGCTCCGGAGTCTACTCGCGATACTTCCTCGTGAAGAAGAAGACGGGAGGATGGCGCCCCATCCTGGACCTGCGACGCCTGAACAAGTTCATCAAGGCGCAGAAGTTCCGGATGGTCACCCTCCAGCACGTCCTGGGTCAGCTGGAGGAAGGAGACTTCCTATCGTCGTTGGATTTGGAGGATGCCTACTTCCACATTCCCATCCTAAAGGGGCACCGAAAATTCCTCAGATTCGTGGTCCAAGGGCGTCATTACCAGTTCAAAGCCCTTCCCTTCGGACTACGGTCGGCACCCAGGGTTTTCACCAAGTGCCTCGCACCGGTGGCGGCGCAGCTGCGCCGCGAGGGGATTCACGTCTACCCCTACCTGGACGACTGGCTCATCCGCGCCAAGACGAGGGAGCTCGCCGTGGTCCACACGGCAAGGACCGTCCAACTCCTCACGGACCTGGGATTCTCCGTGAACTACGCCAAATCCCACCTGGTGCCCGCGCAAGTCGCACTGTTTCTGGGAGCGAGGCTCGACACAGTGTCCCTTCTGGCCTCCCCGTCGGAGGAGAGGACCAGGACCATCTTGGGCAAGGTGCAACGGATGTTGGTGGCCGACGCGGCCAAGGTGAGGTCCATCAAGTCCCTCCTCGGGATGATGTCTTCCTGCATCTACCTCATTCCCATGTGCAGGCTCCGGATGCGCCCGTTGCAAGAATTCCTGGATGCGCGCTGGATCCAGACGACGGGCAGCTTCGAGGAAAGGATCAAGCTCGACGAGAGTTTCCGACGAGCGATACGGTGGTGGGGCACCCGCGCGCATCTGACGGCGGGCATGGACTTCCAGACCCCAGCCCACCAGGTGACTGTGACCACGGATGCCTCCCTAGAAGGGTGGGGAGCGCACACCGAAAATCTGCACGCAAGGGGACTCTGGCTCCCGACGGAGAAGTCCCTGCATATCAACGTCCTGGAGCTCCGTGCAGTGTTTTGGGCCCTCAGGTCCTTCCTTCCGTCCCTCAAGGGCAAGGTGGTGAGGATCTTCACCGACAACACCACCACCATGTTTTACATCAGGAAACAGGGCGGAACCAGGTCCCCAGCGCTGTCCAAGGAGGCGCAGGACCTGTGGCATTGGGCCGTCGACCAAGGGATTCTTCTGGTGCCGTTTCATCTGGCAGGGATAAAAAACACCATCGCCGACTCACTCAGCAGGGAGCTGCGCTCGTGCCACGAGTGGGAACTACGGCAGGATCTGGTGGATCGCCTCTTCCGACGGTGGGGCACACCCCAGATCGACCTGTTCGCGACGGCGACGAACACCAAGTGCCGGAGGTTCGCCAGCAGGTTTCCCCAGACGAGGAGCATGGGCGATGCTTTCTCGTTCCCCTGGGAGGGCCTGTTCCTCTACGCGTTCCCTCCCTTGCCTCTGCTAATCCGGCTCGTCAACCAGCTCAAGAGGTCACGGTGCAGGATGATCCTCGTCGCACCTGCGTGGCCGAGGCAGATATGGTTCCCGGACCTTCTGGACTTGTCGGCGTCCCCGCCAATCAAGCTGCCGGCGGACGCGGATCTACTCTCCAGGGAAGGAGGCGCCATCCTCCACCACGACCCGAAGTCGCTGAACTTGCGGGCCTGGCTCCTGCAGCGCTAGAGTTTGGAGGATACGACATACCGGCCGATTGCAGAGAGGTTCTTGCAAAGGCCAGGGCGTCCTCGACTCTTAAATGCTACGGACACAAATGGAAGAGGTTCTCTGTCTGGTGCCACGCACAGAAGATTAACCCTCTACGGATTACGGCTCCCCAAGTACTGCCGTACCTGCTGACGCTGGCCAAAGCTGGTCTGGCACACGCGTCCATCAAGATTCATCTTGCTGCGATCTCCCGATACACCAGAACCACGGGCCGGACGTCCTTGTGGTCTCATCGTCTGGTGAAAGAGTTCATGAAGGGACTGTTCAGATCGTTCCCGCCGGTGAAGGCTCCGGCCCCGGCGTGGGAGCTCAACGTGGTGCTGACCAAGCTCATGGGACCTCCGTTCGAGCCTCTGCACTCGGCCCCGTTGAAGTTTCTATCGTGGAAAACAGCTTTTCTCGTGGCCATCACCTCCGCACGACGAGTGGGAGAGATCCAGGCCCTTTCCTGCAAGGCCCCGTACTTGACTTTCCACGACACGAGGGTAGTGCTCAGGACGCACCCCTCCTTCATGCCCAAGGTACCGTCGGACTTTCATCTCAACGAACCCTTGGTGTTACCTGTGTTCTTCCCGTCGCCTTCGTCGCCGGCTGAGAGGACTTTGCACTCGCTGGATGTAGCTAGAGCGCTGAAGTTCTACGTGGACCGCACGAAAGGTTTTCGGAAGACGTCACAACTCTTTGTGAACTTTGGACCTGTCAATCAGGGGAAGGCTCTCTCGAAGGCTTCCATCTCCAGATGGCTCTCCGGCTGTATCATGTACTGTCACCGGTTGGCAAACCGACCGCTGCCTGGCCGTCCGAGAGCCCATTCCACCAGAGCGATCGCAGCTACCACGGCGTTCCTATCTGGTGTGCCGCTGCTGGACATATGCAGGGCTGCTACGTGGAGGTCGACGCACACCTTCACGAAATTCTACTGCGTCGACCGGGATTCCAGGGAGGAGTCCAGGGTCGGCCAAGCAGTGCTGCGCAACCTGTTCGCCTGAGGTGAGCCTGGTGAGGAGGTAAGATGCTTAATGTTGAGTTGATGTGATGCTTAATGTTGAGCCTTTGCCACCTCCCGTGGTTGTGCATGTGTGTACTGCTATGTATTCTTTATTCATGAGCATGTGAATCCATGCCAGACCCCATGCTGGAGAAGGAACAAGTTACTTACCTGTAACTGTTGTTCTCCAGCATGGGTCTGGCATGGATTCACATGCAAACCCTCACGCCTACCCCTCTGCGGCTCTTCACTTGGTCATACTGCCACTTCACGTGCTTCCAAATCTGAAGATGGCTGCCAGAGGCGGTGCTTAGGTAGAGGGCAGTCATTGGCTGTGGTCAGTATGACGCAGAGACCAGTGATTGGTTATTACTACGAAAGACAGATCAGAAACGAAACTGATACTGGTTTTTTCTTTACCGAGGATTCCCAGCCTGACGACGGGGAATATTCATGAGCATGTGAATCCATGCCAGACCCATGCTGGAGAACAACAGTTACAGGTAAGTAACTTGTTCCATCTCCCTTCTCTCTGCTCATGTGACTTTCTATTCACAGTGACAACCCTACAGTTCTGGCTGGTGGCAGTGGACATGTTCTACCAACTATTGTATTATTTCTTTTTTTTTTTTACTTCGGGCAGTAGGGGGGGGTGGGTGTGTGTGTGTGTGTGTTTGCCTTTGGCGGGAACCCTTGGATGTCCCCACCTAGACTCCAGTGTGTCTGCAAAGGCAGGAAGTGGGGGAGGAGTTTTACACTCCCCTAACCTTTGTCTCCCAGTGTGCCTGAATGGAACCAGTTCCCAAGGAGGTGGCTGGCTGTCCTGATTGTACACCCACCCACCCCTTTCTATAAGCTGGAGTATGCAGAGAAGTGAATGGGGAAAACCAAATATAAGGTGAGGTATAAGTTAAGTCTATCACTGGAACACAAGATCCAAAGCCGACGATGATCAGAGACGCCTGCAGACCCTTCCAGTAACCGTGAAGAGGTCCCTGTTGTCCTGACCCTGTTTTCCTATCGAGATAGAACTACAATTTGAGCCATCTCCTGAGGTGCTGTGACCTTCCAGGGCTGCAAACCGCAAATACCAGGAGACTTCTGACCCATTTGCAGTGCAACGTTTTGGCAAGGCTGAATCCATCCAGAACTTTGACATCCAGTTGGACCTCCGGAGGCACGATCCCACTCATCTAAGTCCCGTCACCAGAGTGCAGGACTACAGAATCGAAGATCGCCTGGGGCGAGAACTGTCTTTTGATGGATCTGATAAAAAAAAAAGGGCCAAAACTGTAGACCGACCAAGGAAACCAAAGAAATCTGCGCCAAGGGTCCTCTTGTGACTGCTGCTGTGACATCCCATTCAGAGGCCTTCCTTTCCTAACCGGACTGAGGAATCGGGAGACTGGGTCAGTCGCTGCTGCACAGGCGAGAATCCACTTGTGTTTGCTTCTAAACTAAGGTACTGTGGGCCGAATGGTAGAATTACCTTATGCCGAAGAGTCACTCCAGTGTAACTGGAGTGAGTTGCAAGTTGTTTGGGTGTCCACCCATACCTCTGGCCCAGGCTTTACAGCTTGTCCTTTAGGGTGTCCCTCGCAGGCTCCCTGCAGTTTGTGTTCTTTTACTAAGCATTTTGATTCTAGTGATCAAGTATCCTGAGGAACTTTACCTTTCCAGCTGCTACATAAGACTTTTTATCCACTCCTACACTGACTTTGTGCTAGTTAGGGATTGGATGTACAAAGCATTAGAAGCCTTAAAAAGTGTTACTAGAACGTCTAAAACTGCTTGTGTGTAAAACCATAATTTTCCTTCCCAGATACCTTGACTGCTTTGACATTATGATCTGAATGCCATTACTGAATCTATGCGAATGCACGTCTTTACTAATCATACTGTAGTGCCACAAAACTCTTAATCTCCTTCCTTATCTTCTCACATCTTTTCTACTGCTCTTCTCTCCTCTTCGGCCTCCCTGCCTCCCATCTTGCTCCCCTCAAATCCATCTATCACTCTGAGATCCGTACCCTCTGTCTTCTCGCTCCTCATGACTCCATTTCCTCCTCGCTTTCTCAACTTGGCTGGCTTCCCTTTCACTTCCAACTTAAATTTAATTTCCTGTCTTGTTTTCAAAACTCTTCCCCTCTACATTGGAACTCTCTACCTCTCTATTTGGTCCATTCCCACCTACTCCTCTCTTCTCTATCCCCCACCCTGACAGTCCTCCGTATCCCCCTTCTCTCTCCTCCCTCATCTTTTCCCTGCATACCTTTTCCCCTCCCCCCTCCTCATTTTTGTTTCCCTGTCCTGCCTTCCTCATCTCTCTCCCCTTTTCCTCCTCCCTCCTTCCTCGATTATAAACCAGGTAAATTGCGCTACATACTGTTTTGTTAGCTTGTTTCATGTTTGTAAATTGCTTCAATTCATTCTCATTATGTTCTATGTATCATTGTTGTCATAATGTAAAGCGCTGTGGCACAAAGCGCTATATAAACCAAAAATAAATACAAATACAAATTAGTGTTATTCTCTGAAGCAATATAACTGCGAGCAACTGCAATTGAAGTTAAACCATAATTTTTGCCAAAAATTGTTTCAGATTTTCACCTGTCACAAAAAATAACATTGCCTACTTTTTACCCTCCTCCTCAGGCAAGTAAGGAAGAGGAACGGCTACATAGACTAGATCCCAGAAGAGCTCTTAGGTTCTATATTTCAAGATTGGCAAAAATACATCAGTGTGATCAACTTTTTGTGGGGTACACTGGCTGCAAATTGGGACTTGCTGTAACTAAACAAACATTATCTAGATGGATAATTTTGGCTATAACAGAATGTTATAGATTGGCTGGGAAAGAACCACCAGATGGGCTGAGGGCTCATTCGACCAGGGGCATGGCAACTTCAACAGCACTAAAAAGGAGTGTCCCTGTACAACATATTTGTGCAGCAGCCTCATGGTCCTCCATGCATACGTTTATAACACATTATGCTCTAGACTTGGCTTCTTCACACGGAGGTTTGTTTGCTAAATCTGTACATGACTAAAATAATTCTGTACTCCCACCTCCAAAACAAAACTGCTTTGGGAGTCTATCTAAGATGATGAATACGTGGGAGGACACAATCCATTCGAAGAACAAGTTACTTACCACCTGTAACGTTCTTTCGATTGGATGTTCCTCCCACGTATTCCTCATGGACCCTCCCAGCCAACCCCACGGCACAGTTTACGTGATTTACTCTGAATTCTTTTAAGGCTTGGGTCAAAAGAGGCACACTGTTAACTACAATCCATTGGCTACAATATACAAAAAACAGAACTGAAGCCAACGGGCGCGCACAAGGCATTTATACAGCGGATGACGATGGTGCTCGACGAATGCCGCCGAGGGACATCGACGCCGCGGCCTCAAGGGCAGCACCCTCTGGTGGAGAGAGATATATCTAAGATGAGGAATGTGTGGGAGGAACATCCAATCGAAAGAACGTTACAGTTCATAAGTAGCTTGTTCTTTTATAGTCTTACCTCAAGTGGACTGTTAGGGAGAATTTTCATTTCTGTGTTAATTCCCTTCTACCTTAGAGACCCTCAGCTCTTTTTCTGGACTTTCTGACTTTTAATTTTTATCCTGGAGAGAGTGAGACCTTTTTCCCACTCTCATGTATTTTTCTTTGATTTGAACCCTGCGTGGGAGACTACACCAGCCTTGTCCTCTTGGCTTTAGGTAACCGAACCTTTGGTATAAGTCAATACTACAAAAGTTGGTAGAGTGACTGAGCAGGTAGGCTTATCTCAAGAGGGGTCAATGTGAGCTATAGGGTTGTAACATAGAGATTCACACTGACATCTATTCAAATAACACTTATACTCAAGGTTTCTTGATTAAATAAGTATTTATTATTTTAGCAGTCAGTTTTAAAATAAGCCTTCTTTAGGAGGGGGTAATTGTCAACAATAAAAATACACTTCAAAATGCACTTCTTCAGGTCAATAAAGTAAGTAGATACCCTTTTGGGATGGCACACAGAACTTCCTACACCCTCAGGTGACTTCAATAGCGAGGACACTGTGGACATTAATATATCACTTGTTACCCTTTAACTGTAATACTGAAGTTGTGCCAAAAATGAAATGGTTAGGGAAGCTAAAGCTGGTTAACAGGTTTCTCAAACAGGTAAGCACTTTTGAACCCCCCAGTGCAATATAGATGAACGCTTTCCCAGTTATACAAGTAAGGTATGTATGACTTTTTGGAGGGATAGTTGAAACAGTCACAGGTAAGAAGAGTCTTCAGGGAACCAGGACAGCCAATGTTAATTTAGCAAAGTCTAGGGGAGCTGAGGCACTTCTTGAAGGTAAGAAAGTCTTGTTTTAGAGAGTTTTGTTGAAAAAAAGAATCGCTGTTGGGCCACAAACTGGGAGGCCTGTGAAAGGGCAAATATGCAAGCAACTCTGCAAATGGCAGCCAATGCAAGTCTCAACTGAGAGCAAGCAAGCTACACACAAGAGCCTTAGTTCACAGTACCTTAGGTCTGAAGAAATGCTTCCATCTGGCTTATGTTCCTGTTGTAGATCCTGTTGTTCCTGGGCCTCAGTCATGGGGGCAAGAGGGAGGATGTCTGGGGACTCCACTACGGTTTGAAGGTCGGCGGCAGCAATGGGCAAAGTTCAGATCAGCTGCACTTCGCGGTTTCAGCTTCTCGTGAATAGCACCACTGCAGTCCTTGGAAACCTTATGGACTTTCCTTGCTTCTGGGATCCAGCACTCTGAGGTGGCTTTGGCTTAGTCCTGCTTCAAGGGAGTCCAGAGAATCTACCTGGAGCTCGGTCCGACTTAAAAACGATGCACTCTATTCTGGTGTTCCTGTCTCCTGGCACTCAGTTCCTGCAGCAGCAATGGAAGTACGGCCAGCAGAGAGAGTAGTTGCAGTCGAGTTTGTCTTGGGGTCGATTGGTCCCACCAACCCAAGGGTAGAAGTCATCCTTTGCAGGGCTTGTTTACTCAAGGCGAATTCGGAGCTTCAGTACTGCAGCAGGGCTTCACCGGGCAAAGGAGTTGATGCAAGCTTATCTTCCATGTTCTTATTCGGATTCCTTCATCCTGTGGTCGACTCTGCAATCCTTGCAAACGACCTTGCCTTTTATGCAAGTCGTTCACATTAATTTGCAGCCTAGTTGTCACTCACACAGCAGGGTGCCTTTCCTCCAAGGACAGCCAGCTGGCCAATCACCTTTAGGCGCAATCCTGTAACCAAAAAGACTAGGCACAGGAAGTTTTGGGATCCTCCCTTGCTTCCTACCCTGCCGGACACGCTGGAGCCAGAGGTGGGCTTCACCAGTGAATCCCGCCAAAGACGAATTGAACGAAGGGACCAAACATGGGTTGGCACGCAGCGTAACTCTAGAATGACCTTTCCAACAAGAAATGGTGAAAAAAGAACACCAGGCCCTTTTTGACAAAATGGGCACCCATGGGTGCTATAATGCAGGTACAGACGCAGCCCGCACTCAACGGTAGTTAAAAGTAAACCACTGCCACCAGCCATTAATTGTAGAAAGGGTAACATAAAATGGTTACATGAGAAGATGGACAAAGGGGATACTAAATAACCCCTCCAGCACCCTATTGTAAGATACTGTGTGCTGGGTCTATAAAGGATAAAATGTAAGTAAAGTCAATTTCACTTCACAACTCTTGAAAACATTAGTTATCCAAGAGAAGGTAATTAAACCTTAGCAAAAATCCAAAGGAATTCTCTGCGACACTGCACTGAGGGTGCTGTGTGTCACAATACAAAAAGATGATGCCTATGGAGTTTGTCAGACTCCAAAACCAAAAGAAACACAGGGTTCAAATCGAATGAAAATACATGAGAGAGTGGGGAAAAAGGTCTCGCTCTCTTCAGGATAAAAATGTAAAGTTCTAAAGTCCAGCAAAAGAGCTAGGGGGTCTCTAAGGTAGAAGGGAATTAGCACATTTCTAAGAATTCTCCCTAACACTAACCATCAGCTAGAAATCTAATATGTTGAGACTAAAGAAGAAAACTACCTTGTTCACCTAACCAACCCCCATCTGTTCAAGCTCTCATGACTCCCATGTATGATGTATTATGTTGTATGATGCTCCCTATCGCTTAACACAGGATCCTGCCTTACTGTAACCCAAGGCACAACCTGTACCCATTGTAACAAAGTCTCCTTACAAGTAACAGCACCACAATGCTCCTGGGCTGTCTGCACGCTATACAAATGTAATAAATAAAGAAGTTTACGTTAAAATATAAGGTACTACACCTTAAGTCCTTCCCTAGCTAGAGAAGATGAGGCTTAGTGCTGTACTTACAGGTCCCAGTTCAATTTTCTTCGGAAGGCTAGGAGTCTTTTTTAGGAGGCAGGGGTGCAAGAGTTGTTTTTGGGCAGTTTTTCTGAAGTCCAACTAAGGGCTTTGTTAAACCATACAACTAACTACACTCCTAGTATAAGGCTGTAGCACCTGGGTACTGGGTAGTGTAGACAGAGCAGCCAGTCTTATCTTAATAGGGAGAGAGCTGGTGGAAGGTACAAAGAACTTGTAGCATACAAATGGCCCAACAGAAACACTTATGCCCAGAAGTATTATAAAAAAATAAAGGTTAAATCTTGGTGGGGAAGTACTTTGTCATAGAATCATAAATGCATAATAAAAACACAACACAATGCTTAAGGTACACAGCCCAAAGCATAGACCTTGTTCAGAATCACTAGCAGTATTTCTAGGAAACTCAGACCTAATCATACACATTTAGAATAGCACACCTATTCCGGTGGGGAGGGGAGGCGGTAAAGCCACAAGTTACTTTTAGATTACTTACAGTAATTCAAGGTTAGTTGACCCGGTCAGTCATGTAGTGACACTCTGCTATGAAATCGCTTGGTAAACCCTGTTACCATGATACAATAGTGGAACACAAATGCATGGAACAGTATACACCTACAACTGCATTCAGGATAACCCTCCGTTATACTAGGTGAGTAAGACCTAATGTTGTACTCCACTATTACAGTTGCTTTTCAGATCAGTGGAATACAGATTGAGGTAAGCAATAACTCCAACTTATTTAGGATGGCACAAGGCAGACAAAGATTAGTAAAAACCACAATTCACTTTTTAAGAGTGGCGCACAGCTTTTCAAGGTAGGTAAAAACCAAGGCAGACTTATTTTAGACAGGTCATACAGCAGGTCAGGGGAAGCAAAACCCAGTTGGTAAACTTATACACTTATATTCTGAAAGAAATAAGTGAAGCCGACAACAATACTATTGCGAAGTGGAGAACCAATTCATAGATGAGTAAAATAACCTTATGTACTTTTCAGAATGACAAGACACATTCAAAGGACAGTAAGAACGTTTGTAACTGCTCATATTTAAGAAGGGCAGTTACCAAACCAACTCTATTACAAGTAAGTAACTTTTAAACACTTGTTGCATTTAATAGGCGAAAGGCCCACACCTTATGCGTCCTTTCCTATTATTGGAGCATGAGTATTCTCAGTGGCAGGAGGGGGTCGCTAGGTCTCTAGTGGCCAACAGACAGATCAGGATGGGCACAGCTGTAGGAAAAATCAAATCTCTTCAAAACAAGTTTCTCACTTTAGAAAGGGTCCATGGACTTCATAGAAGACGCTGTAGAGGGATTCTAGCAATGTGCCTGTGCGAACTGAATGAGAGGACTCCCAATCACATGAATCACAAAGGGATTCAGGTAGGTAATACTCCAGCCATCACAGTACCTCAGCACAGAAGAAGAGTTTGCAGAAGGACGTCTTTAGGATCTGCAGCCAAAAACCAGCTCAATGAATTCCTTGTCATGAAGACTGGACACTGGAAGGGAATTAGCAGAAGGGATCAATGGGGAAGACTCCAGGCAAGAGTTTCTTCACGGCTGGCTGCAGCTCTGTGCTTTTGGTGCCCTTTTCAGGAGCCAGGAGAACACTGAATGTCACTAATCTGGTCCAGCACTCTAGTGAGGGGACTTGAAGGACTCCAATCAAGGCTCGGGAGGTCCCGCAGGATGCCCCCAAATTTCAGCAAGATTCAGTATTCGGGAGACTGTGCAGCAGGCAGGGTATTGGGTATTGCAGCCCATCAAGGTCTCAGCATACCGTGGGATGGCTCGAAATGCAGTTATTTTTTAGACCATTTGAGCCCGCCAGCTTCTGGGTAGGAATCGTCACTTTCAGGACCCCCAGATCGATTGAAAGGAAGGGTTACAGCAGGCTCTGGTTACACAGCAGGCTCTCCGGTCACTGGAAACCGCTACAGCCGTCTTCTCTATCTTTTTCTTTGGTTTCAGATCCAGTGCTAGACTTGTCTGCAGCTTCTAGTTTCGGAGTATTTAACAGGAACTACAGCACAACTTCTGTGTTCTCTCCCTGCATTTTACAGCAAGGGTCTGTCTGGCTGTCCTCTGGGAGTTGGTTTCTTTCAGGCAAGGTGAAATATAAAGGGCTGCAGAGTTTTGACTCCTCCCTCATTTCCTGCCTTCTTAGACACTCTGGAACCTAGGCCGGAATCCAAAGGATTCATGCCGAAAAACATCCACAGACATCATTCCCACCTAGAATGGCAGAGGAACACCTCATACGGCAAGCACACAAGAAATGGCAAAAAAAAAAGGAGCCCGCCATTTTAGAAAAATGGTGGCCCTCCTGTGCCTTAACTGAGGCTGAGTTAACAGCCTGCGGGTAAAAATGACTAAAAGCCATAAAGAAAAAAGCACTGCCACCAGCCATTCAAGTAAACTCACAATTGTAACAAAAATGGTATAGGTAAGAAAGGGGATACATTGAATTCTACCCCTTCTTTCCCCCCCAGCACTCCACATAAGATGGGGTGTGCTGGTTCACTTATTCCAAATGTAAAGGGGATGAAAATCCCTCTTTACTACTTGGGAACAGTAGTTCACCCAAGTACAAGAAAGAGAAATGAACAGGGGAGCCCAAATGGGCAACCCAGCTAAAGCCCAAAAGGTATAGGAAACTAGAACTCCAACCATACACTATGGAGAGACATAAGGCCACCCATAAAAAGAGTAAGACTAGGTGAGAGGGGGAAAAAAGATTCCCACTCGACTAGGGACAATGTAAAACAATTACCTAGTCAAAGCAAAAGGTTCTGGGGTTGACACAGGTCAGGAAGATTTATCATAGATATGAAAATCTTACTTAACACCAGTGAGTTTCCATCGGGTGCACGAAGGAAGTGGGAGCGAAATACAAACTAACAATAACCGCGTGTGAGCAAGAGCACGCGCATGAGGTGAACTTAATATTTAAAGGTACAGAAACAAATGCGAAGTTATACAAAGTAACGTAGGTATAACATGCGAATGAAAGCACGTCGGTGAAAGTCCCTGATGTCACAATATATTACACAGCACAAGCAAGTCTGGGATTTCCTTCCCCTACAATGAATGTTGCGCACAATAAAAACGCTTTTTATTGCTACAACAGTCATTCTTAAGGAGGCCTCCAACCCATCTCGCACCCAATCTCCACAAGCACCCCGTGTAACAATGGAATAGGAACCAGGCCGGTGTGTATCAATAAGATATTTCATTCATGTATTTAATGTCGAATGAGGATCAACAATTTACAACAGCCACCACTGTTGTGGCAATACAGAAATGCAATGACCTCTATAAAGCGGTCCGGTTGAAATGTACTGTTACTAATACTTCCTTTTTATTGACAAAACAGAAAAAGAACAATTCCACACAAAATGATAGCACAATAGTTAAGCACTCCCCCTGTGGCACTCAACCCCCAAACATCAATTGGACTTGATTTCTTTGAAGGAAGGCAGTGGCAGGGAGAAGGAATATAGGGGGAAATTAGTTTTGGGGTGGTGCCCCAAAACCAATATGGGGCGCCAGCATAGAAGGGCAACATTTGTTTTAGAGCGCAGTGAAAGAATGGGTTTTTCATTATTTAGCCAAACTGCTATGGGACAGAACAGAAGGGAATTCGTACTGCTTACACTTGGAAGACAGGCAGGGATTTAGAGAATACTAGCCAACACACAAGGGGTAATGGGAACAGAGTGGGAAAATCGGTTTTAGGATATTCAACACATGGGCAATGGGAAAGAAAATGCAAATGGGAATTTGTTTTCACTGCTGCTTAAAATGACAGGCAAGCTCTGGGAAAGGGTGTAGCTCACAATAAGAAAATCGTTTTTGGGTTAGAATGACAGCTGCAAGGGGGAAATACAGTTGCAGATGGAAATTCATTTAGCAGGGCACAATTTAAACACAGGGACACATTTTGTTTCTCAGATCTCAATGGACTTAATTCTTTTGGGCAACACTTTATAACTATAACAATTCACAATGCACTGGGAAGAGATGGTTGATTTCGAATTCCAACGATACAAATCTCGTGAAATAAATGGGAAATTAATACTTAAAAAAAAAAAAAGAAATACTAAAGATCTACACCGGCAAGTAGGGGTTCTTCAATGAGAAATTGCTAACATACACAATCTAGCAGGAATTCTTAAATGGGAAAATGACTAAAATGTACAGGCAAATAAGGGTTGGGATTTTCAAGGCGACAATCTATAAGGCAATGCTGAAAGAATATAGGGCTTATGCAATCTATGGCTTGAGGTATTTATACTTACAGGAGAGGGCTATGCTTGACATCAGAGAGAGTCGGAGTACCACTGCTGGGACAGTAAGGGGATCAGTGAAGGATTTCCACTTTCCTCCCAGGGGTCCCATGTCAGCTACTAAACCTCCTGGCTCTACTGCAAGTTAGGCCTCACTGTGCTGGGATGTTGGCTCCAGATTTCGCCAGCTGTTCTCCTCAGGATTTAGTGGGAAGAGTCCTTATTTGAGGCGGGTTGACTTATTATAAGGCAAATGACATCACAGATGTCAGAGGTCCCGTAGAAGGGATTGGTTAAGGTCCAATCCGCCACACCCCCACTCCCTTTGGACTGATTGGTCCAGCAAATGTGGGAGTGCTTTGGACTGGCTAGCGGAAGAGACCCCGCCATCTTACTTTGACAGGGGGCCTGGTCTAATTCAGGGACATAGAAATTTCACTGCATGACAAGTGCCCTTAATCTTTATTCCAAATGGATTGTCCTCCAACGTATTCCACATCTTTGACATGTAATGTCCACAGCTGTGCTGCTTTGGAAATTTTTCAGCAGAGGGCGTCCTGCGTCGATGGCGTCGGGTCGATGTCCCTCGAAGGCCTCCGTCGAGGGTGACTTCCCCCGGATGTTATAAATAGGACGCACGGTGCCCGTAGCCTCAGTTCCATTTTTTCTGCAAACATGTTTGCTTCGAGAACTCGTCGTGCCTCTTGTGATCTTCTTCAAACAAAATGTCTTCGTCTACCCCTCCGACTCTGCGGTCTGGCTTTACAACTTGCTGGGACTGGAAGTCCAAAATGTCAATTACGGACCTGCGCTGCATCTGCTTGTGGTGCATGGGCGATTGCTCGAAGTGTCAGTCGTTAACTGCCAAGGCATTGTGGGAGCGTAACGTGGAGTTGCAGATAGGTCGGGTTTCTAAACCTAGAAAGTCCCAAAAGGTTGCGGGTATTTCCACAGACAATTCGAGGGGTGTAACTCCTCGCCGGAAGGAGTCCCGGGGATCTCGATCCTCGAGTGGGTCCCGCTACTCTTCCTCCTCGTCTCGGCACTCCCGGAAGCAGATTCGCCTTCCCTGTCCTCGTCGGATGATGGTGCCGTGAGGAAAGTGGCTTGTCCCACTAAGTCCTTGACTCCCGAGGAATGGGAGGCCTTCAGGTAGCAAATGCTGGCGATTTTTCAATCGCAGGGCACAGTTCCATCCGTGCCTACGGAAGAAGCTGGCAGGGAACGGTCTTGGCCTGATGCTCGTGCGCCTTTGTGCCCGGGTCCTCGGCAGGATAAACATCGGGAATTGTTGAGGTCCCGTTCGGACAAGGTTACGGTAGATCGCCAGAGGCGTGCTATATCCAGGTCTTGGTCTTTGTCCCTGCCGATACCACAGAAGTCTGGTAAGGGCTTGAGGTCTGCATCGACTGTCGGTGCCATGTCTGTTGTGTGCGGCTGTCAGTGCTTTGCCTTCGCTCCAGCCCTCTGAAACATTTGCACCGAAGTCATAGGTGCCCTCTGCGCCTTCTGGGCCATTTGGCCGGAATTTGCCTGTGGAGGCCCCTGGTACTGGGGATCCTCCAAGAAAAGCTTTATCCAAGACGGTGAGGCCTGTTGTAGACTCCAGACCCACTCCTATCCCTAGGAAGGAGTTCTTTCATTCTCTGCATGATACCTGAGGAGGGGTCAAATTTGGAGCTTGAGGCTGTTGGTCTATTGATGCTCCTGACTTGGTCTTTTCTGGAGACATTCAATTGGAGGAGTTACGTCAGTTGTTGCATGATGCCAGTGGCCTGGACACTTCTCCTGAGGTGGAATTTGGTAGGCCAGAGCCAGGGGCTCATGCTGAATCCTCCTATTGGAGGTTGATGTCTAGGGTTACTGAGTATCTCGGTTGGTCCGGTCCTCCGGTTGCATTTGATCAGGATGACCTAACTGATATTTTGGATCAGGGTCCATCCACTGACCCAGTGTTACCTTTTCATTTGGCATTGCAAAAAGGGTGGCGGCTACTTGGCAGACCCTGGAGATTCTTCCGGTGTTCAACAAGTCGTTAACTAAGAAATGCAGCCCATCCAGTAGCGACCCAGCTACCTATCCACTCACCCCACTCCCGAGAGTTTGGTGGTTCAGGCGGCTATGGCCACCTCGAGGCAGGCAGCGTACCCTACCATCCCTCCTGATGGGGACAACTAGCGCTTCAGTGGTTGGGCACACAAGGGATCTTCTGCTGGGAGTATTGTACTGAAGCAGGCCAACTCCACCTGTGCCTTGGCAAGATTTTCACACACTGTGGAATTGTCTCTCTAGTGCTGAGCATATTCCCGAGGGGGAAGAAAGGGATGGGTTCCTTGCTCTTGTGCAGGATGTCAAGGATGCCATGTGTTGAACCCCTTCAGCCTGGGTTGGACACGGCAAACAGTGTTAGCCGGTCCATGGCTGCGAGCACTGTTATACACAGGTTTGCTTGGTTGCGGAAGTCGGGTTTTGCTCCGGATGTACATGCCCGTCTCCTGAACATGCCCTTTGATGGCTCTCATTTGTTTGGCAGCAAGGCTGACGAGAGCCTTGAGAGGTTGCAGACCTCCAAAGCTGCTGCTAAATCTTTGGGCGCAGCTGTGCATCAACCTCTGCCTTTTGGTCCTGGGGGACAACAATGGAGGGGGGGTTCCTTTTTGTTACTACTCCTCTTTTGGTAGAACGAGGGGAGCCGCCAATGAAAGGGGTCAAGGTAAAAGTACCGGTGGTGGTCGGGGACATAGGTGCCAAAGCTGCTCAGGCAGCCGCCTCTTTGCCTTCAGGTGCTACCGCAGCCGCTCCAAAACAGCTATGAGGCCATGTTCCATTGTTCGCTGGTTTGGGGCAGGCTGTCTCAGCATCTCGAAGAATGGCGAGCTATTACTTCAGATGCATGGGTTCTGGATACGATAGCCCACGGCTTCTACCTTCCCTTCCTAAAGTGGCCTCACGCCAATCCACAGGGGACTCTTTGAAGATTCTGGATCCGCTCCTTGTGCTGGAAATCTTGAGACTGCTGGAGAAAGGTGCTATAGAACTGGTGCCTGCGGCAGAGAGGAACAAGGGATGGTATTCCCCATATTTTTTGATTGCAAAGAAAGACTGGGGACTGAGACCCATCTTGGATTTGCGTTGGTTGAACAAGCTCCTCAGGAAGGACAAGTTCAAGATGGTCACTCTTTCTCGGGTCCTTCAGCCCCTTCAACTTCAGGATTGGTTAGTGTCTCTGGACCTACAGGATGCTTATTTTCATGTGCCGATTCATCCAAAGCACAGGAAATACCTGAGGTTTGCGGCTGCAGTTCGCACTTTCAGTTTTGGGTTCTGCCATTTGGATTGACCTCCGCCCGAGGGTCTTCACCAAGCTAATGGTGGTGGTGGCAGCGTATCTCAGGCGAGGGGGAATTCACATCTACCCCTACCTGGACGACTGGCTGATCCCAGTGCGTTCTCCCGAACAAGCTATGGATCATCTCCGCCTCACCTGCCAATCCCTTCACAAGCTGGGCTTCTCCCTCAATTTCAAGAAGTCGCATATGACACCTTCCCAACAGCTCCAGTACATCGGGGTAGTGTTGGACACGTCCTTGGGAAAATGCTCGCCTCCCAAGGTGAGGGATCATCACATTGTACAGATGGTGAACAAATTTCAACTTGCCAGGAGTCTTCCGGCTTTAGAGTTCTTAAGGTTGCTAGGCCTCATGGCATCCTGCATTCTTCTGATGCCAGAGGCCAGACTGAGGATGAGATCCCTTCAATGGGTTCTCAAGTTGCAGTGGTCACAGTTCTCAGGCAAGATGTGGGATCCCGTTCAGATTCCACTCCCTGTCTCGCAGGATCTTCTGTGGTGGGCCAGTGAAGGGTATCTGATGAAGGGGGAGCCGTTTTGGCAACCATGGCCGGAGGTAACGGTGGTGACGAACGCTTCCCTCACAGGATGTGGAGCTCACGCCAACGAGCTGTTCACCAGCGGTCATTGGTCTCTGTCTGAGTCCAAACTCTGCATCAACCTGTTGGAGCTGAGGGCCATCAGGCTAGCCCTGAAGGCTTTTCTGCCGTCTGTGCGGGGGAAGAGTGTCCTGATCATGACGGACAACACAGTGGCTATGCATTACCTCAATATAAAGGGGGGAGGGGGCGTAGGCTCACTCCCGCTGTGCAGATAGGTGATGCAGCTCTGGTTCTGGGCAATACAGCAAGGAATATCACTCTCGGCGGTCCATCTGGCCAGAGAGGAGAATGCATCGGTGGATGCTCTGAGCAGGCAGAGCACGGTCTCCCATGAGTGGGAGTTGGCTCAGGAATTCCTTCTGGACATATTCGCCTTTTGGGGAACCCCTCAAGTGGATCTGTTCGCGACCGATGACAACCGGAAGTGCAAGATATTTTGCTCAAGGGAATTTCCTCAGAGAAGCCTTGGGGGGAGGGGGGGTCGTATTCCTCGTGGATTGGTCATTCCCACTTCTGTACGCGTTTCCTCCGGTCCCTGTCCTTCATCGGGTGAGAAGGAGGTTACGGAGGTTTGGATCCCACATGATCCTCATTGCTCTGAATTGAGCCAGGAGACTGTGGTACCCGGACCTTCTAGAAATGTCCATCTGCCCTATACGCCGTCTTCCCCACCAAGAGGATCTTCTCACTCGAGGGAGGGAGGGGGGAGGGCGGTCGGGCTTCTCCATCCAGTGGTCAAGACTTTAACCTTCACGCTTTGTTGCTGAAAGGTTGAGATATTAGGATTGGGACCTCCGGATGACGTGATGGAGGTGTTGGTTTCGGCAAGACAGCCGGCAACGAAATCCCTGTACCGTTGGCGTAAGTTTTGCGACTGATGCAGAGTACTCAATGTCGATCCTTTTTCGTTGTTCCATTCCAATGGTTCTTTCTTGCTTTCTTTGAACCACAGGGGCCTTCAAGTGGGTACCATTAAGGGTTACTTGGCAGTGCTGTCTATTTTCAAGCGCTCGTCTGAAGAATGTTCTTATTTTAATATTCCTTTGATTTCCCAATTTCTGAAAGGGCTCACAAATGTGTACCCCCGTCCCTGTTTAAGGTTTGGGTTCTGAATTTGGTCTTGAAATTCTTGATGGGTGCTCCGTTTGAACCTCTGCACTCTTGTCCTTTGAGACTGTTGTCTTTCAAGACGGTTTTCTTGGTTGCATTTACATCTGCTTGCAGAGTGAGTGAATTGCAGGCACTTTTATCTAAGCCACCCTTTACTGTGTTCCACAAGGATAGGGTTGTACTGTGAGGATACGTCCATCCTTTCTACCTAAAGTAGTGTTTCATTTGAGCCAGAAAGTGGTACTGCCTGCTTTCTTTACTCCCCCCTCATCCTGGAAAGGAAGAGGAGCGACTCCATAGGTTGGACTCTAGGAGAGCTTTGAGCTTTTATATTTCTAGGATGTCCAGGGTCAGAGTGGACGATCAACTCTTTGTGGGGTACTGTCAGGTGTATCGACCCAAGTTCAAGTTATTCTGCTGTAACATTTGGTGCTGTGGGCTTAGAAAATCCAAGATGGCCGAAAAGCCCACAATTGCACCAGAATCCAGGAAAACTGCGCAGTTTTTGCGCACACCAAAATGGTCGCCACCCACCAGTGCGAGCGTGATGGGCCAGAAGCGCCATGAGTGAAACGTGGTGCCAAAGGAAAAACAGCAGTGCCTGTTAGCTCAAAAAGCGCTTTGAAATCACCTTTTGTTTCTCTGAATGCAAGCTCAAAATGCCTATTTCAAACATTGCAAGATATTCAAAAATCTTACTGAACACCAGCAGACGTCTGGTAGAATGAAGTCTTGTGTGCATACCAAATCTGGAAAGATGAAGAGATAAACTAATGTTCATAACAAAACTGGCTGAGCTGTGGATGTCAGCAGCTTAAGTGAAATTGGATTTAAAGCCACTAAAATCAAAATGTTTAAAATAAATGAGTGACCTACTTTTGAATGTCACATAAGTTGCAACTGTTTAAATGTCATAGTTTTGAACTTAGAATCGGCGTTCTAGCTGCATGTGTCAAAATTGTAAGTTTGATTTGAATGAATCAAAATGGGAACAAAAGTGACCTTTGACTGAAGCCTGGCTTAAAGGAGATTGAATTCTGCCCGGCAACTACCCCCGACAGGAGTTGAAACTTGCCCAGCAACTGCATTCACAGGCCTGGCCTGCCTTCTGCTGCCCCACCAAAAGGAGATTACACCTCTGATTGAATCAGGGGAGGGGTACCTGGGACTGCAGGAAAACAGAACAATGAACTTCCCTTTGGTCCAAGCAATTGCTAAATCAGGGGGTCGTAAATGGCTTCCTCTTGGAAGGAAATGGGAGGGGCACTGCCTCTGTGAGCCAGCTGAGCTTGGAGGAAGTGGACAAACCAGAAATTCCCCCATGTGCTTTGGGAAACCACACCCCTCTGGGCCAGAGCATAATGATGGATAATTCATAGTACATAATTGTCAAAATTATATCAATAATATATATCAATAATATCATTATTCCTGGGGAGTAGTGGCGGAAAATAGGGTATTACTCCAAATGTCTGTATGTTAAAAATCTGACACTTCATCATCTGATGCCCATAGTCCTTGTGCACATTTGTGTAAATTCTGGAAATGTTTTAGAGATTGTGTTCTGGATGAAAAGGGCAGAATTCTGTCAGAAATGAACACAACATCTTACAAAAACAGGGATCGGATGGTTTGGCGCTACAGAAAATGTTAACCGGACATATAATATTAGAAAAATTGTACATAGATAAATATGCATTGGAATCAAAAATAGATTTGTGTGCAAAGTGACAAGGGGAGTGTTCTTTCTGTATGCCATAAAAATGATGCCGGATGACTCACAGCTCAGTTCCCCAGTCAGGCGACAGAGAATCCTATAGCCTATCGGGGTCCTCAGAGGGTTGGGCATAGAAAGTCAGCCTTCCCACCCATTTTCAAAAGATATAAAAAGAGCCACTGAGATCCAGGTAGGGACATTCAGTTTCTACTTCAAACTGATTTCTTGCAAAGTGCTTTACCAGAAGACTCCAGATTCCAGAACTTAAAGCAGAGGGGCCTGAACCACAAGCTGAAGCCACTTTCAGCAGGCCTCAAAATCTTTTGCAACCTGATATTCAACAGCCGGGCGAGCTGTTTGATTCTGACTAGAACCATGTGCCAGAACCCAGAAAGCAGAGCTGTATCCAGAACCGCAGAACCACACCAGACCGCTGTGCAGTGCCGAGAACCTTTGCCAGAACCAGAGATCCAGACCAGCAGAGCAGAGAGAACCGCAGCTAAACCTGTTGACCAGATCTGTGACGAGGCCCATTCCTTCCAAAATTAGGAGTGAGTATCCAGCTAGAGCTGTGCAAAACCAATCACTTAGTTTAAAATAATCAAATTCAAGCCATTTCAACCTATTTAGAACTGCATAGAAATTGTCCATTCTGTGATTTCAAATCTGTGAAAGTGTCATTTGTTATTTGAATTTTACTTTATTTCTGAGAATCGACCTCCACTAAATTGTCCGTACCTTTTGAACCGCAGAAATACTTTTAATGTGATTTGCAATGAAGTGAAAATATGCTAAAAATGATTTTAATTCCCTCTAGGAGATTCAGGGTAAGTGACAGCTACTTGAATTAGTTCAGGTCAACACTAGCAATGATTCATGAGGGATTATCAGGTTGAAAACGAATTTCAGCAATGGAAGCAAAAGGCAGCTATTTTTGACATTGTCGAATTGCAAACTTCTTCACCTGTCAAAAATAGCTGTCTTTTGCTTCCATTGCTGAAATTCGTTTTCAACCAGATAATCCCTCATGAATCATTGCTAGTGTTGACCTGAACTAATTCAAGTAGCTGTCACTTACCCTGAATCTCCTAGAGGGAATTAAAATCATTTTTAGCATATTTTCACTTCATTGCAAATCACATTAAAAGTATTTCTGCATGTTTTAAAAGCATACCGGTTGCTCCAAACTTGCTAGGAGGGGAACTAGAATTTGTATTGCGTTTGATTGTATTCCTGAAAACTGTGTGCTCTCCTTCCATCTCCTTATATTGCATGGGGGGAGTGAATTGCCACAAGGGGAAAAGTGATTATATTATCTCTTGTTGAAACCATATCAGTTTATCCCTGTGCTGCATTCTTTTCCATCATTGCATTTCCTTGAAATCATAAAGTACTCTCAGCTACCTTATCCTTTCTATACCAACTCCTAAGTGATTAAAAAAGTGTGCTAGTGTAATATTATCCATGGTTGATCACTGTCCTATTCATGTGTGCTATCAAATATTAATGTATTCATACAAGTGTGATATATATTGTTTAATTGTTCAAATCTTTTAATTTGCAAAACAAACCTACTTCTTGGCTCAGTGAGGTCAGGGGGATTCAAAGAGGGGCGTTATACAAGGGTTTATCATCCAGATCTATGAACTTGTCATAAATCTATATATAAATAAGGGCTTCCCTGGGGCATCCCAGACAAGGCATTGACTTAGTTGGATTGCTGAATTAACAGTACACTGGACACCGATTGGGCCAGGCTGTTGCCAAATGGACCTTGTCAGGTGGATTATGCTCACCATTACTGAATGTTACAGATTGGCGGGAAAGAACCCTCCTGAGGGGTTGCGAGCTCATTCCACTAGGGGCGTCGCTACATCCACGGCCCTGCAGCGGGGAGTTCCTATTAGGAATATTTGTGATGCAGCAACGTGGTCTTACATCCACACCTTTGTCAAACATTACTCCCTGGATACACTCCATGGTCAGGATATGACCTTTGGTAAAGCGGTGCTTTATTCTGCCATATGATTGGGTATTCTAAATTCTTCTCCCTCCTCATTCACTGATACTGCTTTGGGAGTCTGTCAAAGATGTGGAATACGTTGGAGGGCACAATCCATTCGAAGAACAAGTTACTTACCAACTGGTAACATTCTTTCGACTGGATGTTCCTCCAACGTATTCCACATACCCCTCAAGGCTATGTGCAGCCAAGCAGGCATTGTGTATGAGCATGTCGCACGTTATGGGGGAAAAAACATACACTGAGGCTACAGGCGCCGTGCGTCCTATTTATAACATCCAGTGACGTCACCCTCGACGGGGGGCTTCAGGGGACATCGACACAGGACGCCCTCTGGCGAAAAATATCCAAAGCAGCACAGCTGTGGCATTATATGTCAAAGATGTGGAATATGTTGGAGGAACATCCAGTCGAAAGAAAGTTACCAGTTGGTAAATAACTTGTTATTTTGACACACATTAAAGCATTTTTGAAAACTATATTTTACTGGAAGTCAAATGCGACTATTTAGAAGTCTGAATGTCATTCCTATGTGGAGCTACCAATTTTCCACATTTACTCCAACATTATATCAATGAAAAATATAACCCTCGGTGGGTGGAATATGAATCATATTTTGCAGGTTTTGTCAAATGTTATATCTCTCAATTACACAAGGAGGGCCCTATGGTGTGTTCCTAAATAACTTGGGTTGTGCAGGTCCCACAAAAATCGTTTTTGGGTGGCCAGAAGCGCCTGTTCGACACCTTTTTTTAGAAATCCTACAACAGCTATTAAGTAAATGTTATGAATATTACACAATGAAAACCATTTCTACCATTTACACAATGGACTGTCAACTCCCTCTGTGACTTCTGCAACCCCCCCCCTCCCAACCCTTGCCATGTGCCTGTTGTTGGCTTTGATGTCAAGGTGTCCTGTGTTGAGATTAGCTTGCACATTCCAAGAGCTAATTGCCTGCGAAGGCAAGTTTTATTGCGGCCTAAGTGACCTGGGTTATAAAAAGCTGGGGAACAGAGCTGTTCTTATCTCGCCACACCGCAAAATGATCTCTACAAATATTTAAACTGTATTTTTAAGGGAAGCCCTCAGTTTGAAGTTTTCAGGACCCCTAAAGGGAGGAATTCTGTTTCACTTCTGAGGAAATCTCAACCAGTCCAAAGTCTTTCACACTCAACTGAATTTGCCTTTTTAGCTCACATTTTAAACTGACATGAACCCCTGAAAAGCACACACTTTTAATTTATCAAAGTATCACTGCAAAGTTGTTCCCTGCATGCGGTGGTTAAAGGGCATCATATTTATATTTTTAGAGGCTTTTGTTGTACATCTGGATGTGCAGAGCCACGGAACATTTGAAATGTAATTTTGCTAATTTCAGCAGTGAAAAGGCCTTCCATTTTCTGCAGCAGTTTAACCCAGTTCAGCCTCCCAACATGACATAAACCAAATTCATATGTTGACAGTCTTGCACCCATCTTGATGAGCATATTTTTAGTTGAAAGGGAAAAACAGAATTACTTATTTTATTTAATGTTAATGACCAACAGCAATCTGCTTCACACAATGCTGACATCCAATTGACCGTTCTGTGGACTGTAGTTTCTGAGAATGTTTCTGCAGCTCTCCAATAATTTTGGTAAACATTGGAATGTGTCTCTCTTATGCTTGTCAATTGTCATTTGTATGCCTCTTGAGGCCCATTTTCACTCCTTTTTGCTTTGAAAGTGCAGGGCCGCATTTCCACATTACTTCAGGGCAGGCCGTTTCCATTTGTGGAGCCCTCATTACTGACTCTGGCCTTTTCCTTATGGCACCTGCTTGGTGCTATTTCACCCCACAAGTCCCCCTCCTGGCTCTTTGATGGATTTATGCAGAGAGAAGAGCTAGGAAGGAGTGGGGTGTCCATTTCACGGTGGCCTAGGTTTGCCCCAAGGGCTTCATTTAGAGGGCGCCTGCTCTTGGATTTGTTCCAGGGCTCTCCCTCAGAGTGTCTGCTCTTTTCCTGACCCTCATGGAGTGGTACACTGGTCTGCCTCCACTCTTTTCAGGATTTTTGTTTTCTTTTTTTTTTTTTTTGAAAATCTTTATTGGTTTTTCGATAACATGTGATAAACAGCACATAGGCAAGGCATTGCAGCATGTATGATAACAGAACATTAACTTAACATACCCTCCCCACCCACCCCACCCTCCTCCCTCCGAGACCGCAATTAACACCTAGTCTTCCACGGGCTTACGTGCCGGGCCGGGGCTAGCAGGACTGTTCGGAGTGCTGTCTTTTGTCGCTGGATGGAGAAGTGGCTCCGTCAGCTCTATCCAGCGAAGAAGATCTGCACTGGAGTCCAGTTTTTGTACCTGAATTGCCATTTCCCAAGCCGCCGTTTCCGCAGCAATCCACCTCTTGAGATTGTTCCACCAGAGGGCCTCGCTAGGACCCCGTACGCTCTTCCAGCCCATGGCTATGCGCCTTTTAGCTGTCATGTAATCAAGTCTAGGAGTCTATTTAGGGGTTTGTTCTTACTGCTCCGCGTGTATGCCCCCAGTATGCAAGCTGTAGGAGTATGAATTTCCACTTCAATCCCGGCCGACGCCACCCTCTCCTTCACCCGGGCCCAAAACCTCAGGACCTCTGGACAGTTCCAGAACATATGGGTCATTCCTGCCCGCGGCGCGTGGCACTTGGGACAGGTCTGTGGCGAGGCCCCTTTGAACTTTGATATGGCATCAGGCGTAAGGTAGGCTCTGTTAGTGATGTACAGCTGTATTAATTGAAGGCGAGCATTCCTGGAGGTCTTTTTATGGTAGAGGGTTATTTTCTCCCATGTGTTGTCCTCAAATACAAGGCCCAATTCGCACTCCCACCTCTTTTTGCATTTTAGTTCGTTCTTTGTCGAGGCCAGCAATAGGGCTTCGTAAATTCTGGAGGTTTCGTGGCCTCCCTCGGCAGTGTCTAGTAGGGTTGCGATGGTTTCGTTCTCGGTGAATCGGTTGTCTGTCTCAGGCCACCTATTTTTTAAGGCCAATGTTACTGCCCTGTGGAGTAGGAACTGCCCGGTGGGCAGGCCCGTCAGTTCGCAGAGGTCGGGGAATGCCAAAAGTTCATGTTCATGCATGAGGTCGCCCAGTACCGCCACACCGTAAGGCTCCCACACCGAGCGTGTTTCAGTGTTCCCCCAGGATGGTTTCGCCATGACTGCGGCGATGGGGATCTGTGGGGAGTATGGGTCTGTCAACCCCACAGCCTTGCAGGCCCGCTTCCAGAGCTGAATTCCCAGTTTAGCCAGGTATGGGTGACCCTGTGGAGCCCCATTCTTGACCCACAACAAGTCTCGAAGTAGCAGTCGCGGTAGTGCCGGTTGGAGAAGTCTGGTGTCTGTGGTGGTTTCATCTGCCATCCAGTGCGTTACATGCTTCAGTTGGCTGGCTAGGTAATATAGTTCGAAATTGGGGACTTTCAGTCCGCCCTTCTCGTAGGGCCTCTGAAGGATGTCAAGCGCCACTCTGTGCCTGCCTCCCTGCCACAGAAATCCTCTGCAGAGTTTGTTTAGGTCTCTAAAAAAGGCAGGGGGGATGTTGTAGGGGACATTGGTAAAGCAGTGCAGTAGGCGAGGTAGCGCTACCATTTTTAGAAATCCCGCCCTCCCAGCCACAGAGAGAGGGAGTTTCCCCCAGAAAGCCATAGAGTTAGTGAGTGCGTCCTTTGTTCTGACTGTGTTGAGAATATGTTCAGTAGCCGGGCTACGGTGTATGGTGATACCCAAGTATTTGAAGGAAGTCACCTGCCACTGAAGGGCCAGCGGGGGCAGGGATCCACACTCATTGCTGTATAGAGCTGCGAGGGGGTAGAGACATGACTTGTCTTTGTTTATCTGGATGCCTGTATGTTTTTGGAAGCAGTCCAGTGTCTCTAAGATATAGGGTAGGACGTGCTCAGGGTTATGTAGGTAGAGAAGGGTGTCATCTGCGTACATGGAGATGAGGTGTGTCACTCCATCTAGTATGATGCCTCCCCCACCGTATTCCTGCCGTATATACGCGGCCACTGGCTCTACAGCGATGATGTATAGCATGGGGGATAAGGGACATCCCTGTCGTGTGCCTCTGCAGAGGGGCCATTTGTCAGAGAACGTCTTGTTGGTGCGCACTCTAGCTACAGGGTGGGTGTAGAACAGTTGGGTCCACTTTAGAAAAATGGGTCCAATGCCCATTCTAATCATAGTGGCGTATAACCATTCCCAATTAACCGAATCAAAAGCCTTGGTGGCATCGAGTGATGCCACTGCGTATTTCTGAGTATCTCGCTCGGTGCAGTATATGACGTGGTGCAACCTACGTACATTTTCGGTGATAGAGCGCCCGGGTACAAAACCTGTTTGGTCATGGTGGATTAGCAGGGGGATCACTCTGCGCAATCTATTGGCGAGGAGTGCCGACAGTATTTTGCAGTCTACATTAAGCATGGAGAGTGGTCTATATGAACCACAATCTGTCCCGTCTTTACCGGGTTTCAGTAAGGGGATGATCATTGCTTCCCTCATGGAGTCAGGGAGAGTGCCACGTTCGAAGGACTCGTTGTATACCTGTGCCAGCAGTGGGGCAAGGGTCTCCTCGTATGTCTTATAAAATTCCCCAGGGAGGCCGACCATACCCGGGGCCTTCCCAGAGGGTAATGATTGCCTTGACTTCGTCTGGGGTAATCGGGTCTTCCAAGGCTACGGCCAACTGTGGGTCCAGTTTGGGCAACTCTATGCAGTCTAGGGCGTCCTCGATCCCGGTGTTCGGCGAGGGCGGGGTTTTGGAGTATAGGTCCTGGTAGTACTCAGAGAAGGTTGTGTTAATTTCTGCTTGGGTGTGTACCGTAGTGCCATCTGATCTACGGATGTGGCAAATAAGGGTCCTAGGGGTTTCCCGCTTGTACAGCCAGGCCAAGAGTTTGCCAGGTTTGTCTCCCAGGGCGTGTGTCCTTTCGGTGTGTTTGGCGTAGCTTAGTTTCCCCAGGGACTCCCAATGCGACAGACAGGCCTGTCTCTGCGTTATTATTTCCCGTACATGCTCTGGGGTCGGGTCTGCCTTGTTTTCTAGCACCCCTAACTTTCTTTCTGCTTCCGCCAGGGCATTCATAGTGACCCTTTGTGCCCCTCCCACTGCAGCCAACATGTCCCCCCTCATAACCACCTTATACGCCTCCCATGCGGTGCTGATACACTCTACACTGCCTAGGTTATTGAGCCAGTATTCATCTGTGCTGTCTTGTACGTGGTCCCTGAGGGCCACGTCCAGAAGTGCCTCTGCCCGCAGTCTCCACGTGGGAACCGGGGGTCTGGGCGGGTACACCTCCCAGCTGACCAACAAGGGCGAGTGGTCTGATAATACTCTGGGTAAGAACTGGGCCTCGCTGAAAGTGGCTTGTTGCTCCTGGCTTACCAACATATAGTCTAACCTTGTGTGGACGCAATGCGGCGGGGAGAAGGAGTACTCTCGTCTCTCCGGACCCAGTTCCCTCCACAGATCGCAAAGTGACAACTGAGAGATCAGTTTGGATAATATCTTGGCTGGGGGGGACGGGCGGGAGTGTTTGGAGTCAGACCTATCCTTGAGAGGATCTAAGGTGCAGTTATGGTCTCCACCCCATATCAAGGTGCTATTTACGTAGGGGCCTAATCTAGAGTACAGGGAGTGGAAGAAAGTCGTGGCGTCATGGTTAGGTGCGTAAGTGCTGATCAGACATAGGTCTTTTCCCTCCAAGGTACCCCGCACCAGTGCCATCCTGCCCTCGTTGTCTGTCTTGGTGTCCGTGACTATAAAGGGGACTGTCGGGTTAATCCATACAAGGACCCCTCTAGCGTATGAGGAGTAGGAGGATCCCACCAAGGTCCCCCGCCAACTTTTAGCTAGCGCCGTCAGTTTCTCCCCAGTTAGGTGTCTCTCCTGGAGCATGGCGATCCCTACCTTGCAGCGTCTCAGGTATGCTTGGATCCTTCGCTGTTTGACATAGCTTTTCATGCCTCTGACGTTCCACGTCATCACTTTTATTGTCTCAGCCATAGTCGTGGTGGTGTTTTCTCTCCTGCCCCGGACCTGGTCGAGGTCTCGTTAGAGGTGCTGTGGTAATAGGGTAGTCCTGCGGTCTCGGTACTTTAACTATAGGGTTCCCAACTAGGGAGCGGGTTCCTGGCACCCCCTTCCTTAAGAAAAAACTTCCCCAACAAGTAACTGGTCTGACAAGGTACTCCTCGTCGTGACTGTCCCGTTTCCGCTCCTTAGGACCAGGCATGGTCTTCGGGTGCCCTACGGGTGGGTAAAACGTACCCTGTAAAACAAGAAAAAACAAGCTCCAGGGGGGTCGAGGGAGTTGGAGCTATGGTGTTCCGCGTGAAAGGATCATCTCAGCTGCTCTTGGGGTTAAGTTATTAAGCTAAGTCGTTACAGCAGTCTTCAGTAGGTGTGTCAGCGCGGCTTGCGCCTCTTGCCTTCGATGTCAGGTAGTTGCTGCTCGTCCATCCAGTCCCGGACCTGTTCCGGAGTGTCGAATAGGTGGGCTCTGTTCTTGTGTATTACTTTTAGCCTTGCAGGGTATAGGAGCATGTACTTCAAGCCAGCGGCCTTCAACCTGGCTTTGGAGTTATTGAATTGAGCTCTGTTCATCTGCACTTGGAAGGTGTAGTCAGGGTAAATAGCGATCTTGGCCGAATTCTTTAGTATCTGGCCCCCTGACCGAGAGTACGCCAGGACGACTTCACGGTCTCTGTAGTTTAATACTTTTGCTATCATGGGCCTGGGCGGGCCTCCTGGCGGGGGTCTCCTGGCAAGCGACCTGTGAGCTCTTTCGATGGAGAACCCCTGCGATAGTTTCTCCGCGCCGATCTCCTGCAGCAGGAGGTTTTCCACGTAGTTGGTGGGGTCCGAGCCTTTGATGCCCTCCGGTAATCCGAGCACCCGGATGTTGTTCCGGCGGGCCCTTCCTTCGGCCTCCTCCACCCTGTCCTCCAGGTTCTTGACCGTTTGCTGGAGGCCCTCCATGTCATGCAGAAGCTGGGTATTCGCTTCAGTGTTTTTGCGTGCTTGGGTCTCGAGGGCTTCAGTTCTACCCGCCAGGGAGCGGACGTCCTGGCGAAGGAGTCCCAGATCTATGGCCACAGCGTCGATTTTATTCACCATAGTAGTTTGGATTAACGTGATTGCCTCCAAAAGTTGGGAGTTGGTGGGTTCGGACGTTTCTGGTGAGGGACTTGTGTCTTTACTGGCAGTTGCCATGGTTGGGCATTCGGGGCTGGGGGCTCGGCGGCTGTGTAAGCATCTAGGGTGGTCTGCCGCTGCTTTGACCTGGCCCCCCTTCCCGTAGACTTATCTAAGCTGGACATCCTCACAGCTCAGCGGGTATCAAGTGCTGCAATCGGGTGTTCCGGCCAGGGTACTTAGAAAAAATTGCCGACTCACGGTTCTCCCGATAACCAGTCCGCGCTCTGGGCCCTCCGGCGGGGTGTGAAGCGCTCCGGCGCCGGTCCCCCGGGATCTCCGGCCCCACGAGGTGCAGTAGGACTTTGCTTCGTCAGGCTGAGTGCGGAAGAGAGGTACGACCCGATGGGTGTAGGTCGAGGCTCCCCGTGGTAGTTCCAGGCAGTCCCTCACCAGGGTCGCACGATGTAATCCGGGCGGACGGGTGGTGTGCGCGGTTCCCGTAGTAGCGCCAACCAGGGGCGGCGCAAGGCGGCAAGCGTCCGCACTCGGTATAGTGCGCAATCTCTAGGCCCCGCTTCCGATACTCTCTTTGCCTCCGGCCGGTCCTCGATTACCTTCGATCCCCACAGCAGGGCCGGCAGGCACACTCGGCCGCTTCGGTCGCCCTTTTCGCCCTCGGGCCTGGAGCGTACCCAGGCCTGTCGTAGTGGTCGCTCCTGAGGGGCCAGCAGGGGTACCACCCGCACCTGCTCCGCCCAGCGGCGTGGGGTGGCCTTCTTCCAAAGTGCTAGGCTGACGCCGGGCTCAGCAAGTGGAGGCCGCCATTTTGGCTGCCCGTTCCGTCAGGCGCAGAGTCTCACCAACGCGGCTCGCCGGCATCTATTTCGAATGTGGGGAGACCAGGAGGTTCCCACCGCTGCCAGCAGCTCTTGGGGTAGTTTGCAGGCGCTGAAGACGATTTAAATGTTAGATAACAGCTTATCAGTAGCTCATTGTGCGGAGCTTGCCGAAGTCGCGTCCGCTCTACATGGCGGTTGGCCACGCCCCCCAGGATTTTTGTTTTCTATTAGGATTTTCTCCTGGGCCTCTCCCATTCCGGCAGCTCCCCTCTGGCCTGTAGAAGCAAGGAGTTAGTTTATCTGCCAAGAAGACTGGAGAGATTAAGTATTTCATACAATACCATTTTCCCAGATAGGGATGTGAAAATTGACAACAAAAGAACAAGCGTTGCATACCTAATATACATTACGAACATTTTTCTCTTGCATCTCAATCCTTCATCATTTCAAAATAAGAATAATTGTTTTACTCCCTGTAAATGTATGATTTTCTTCATCCGGGTTCCAATTATTTACTTTTATTCTTCGGATGGTTCCTGGGCTGTACCCTCACTGGGTTCCTCAATCAGTCATAAGTTCTGCCGGGGATGACAGCCATTCAACTGATTGATGTGCACCCATTTCTCTTCCGTTTGTTCTCCTTTAGGGATGCAGATCTTATAGGCGACAGTTGAGATTTTATCTACAATTTCAAAGGCGCCACGCCAGGAGGGGAGGATCTTCCGCTATTTGGTCTGGTTTCTTAGAAAATTGTGCAAGTAGACCCTGTCTCCTACTTGGTACTCTTTCTTAGTGGTCTTTAAATGGTAGTGGGTTTTCATACCCTCTGCCGACTTTTCCAGATTTCGCTGAGCGTACGCAAAAGCATGCCGGAGGTGTTTTTACAAATTCTCAATGTATTCCTGTGTTGCAGACTCGTTTATCAAGGTCTGCTCTTGTGTTCTGTAGAGCAGATGCTGAGGTAGCACAATTTTTCATCCATTAATTAGCTCGAATGGAGACCTTTTTGTCGCAGGTGGTGGTGTAGACCTGTTGGCCATCAGGACAAGCGGTAGTCTGATGTCCCAACTAGGCCCAGAGTATGCCACAAACTTCTTTAGCATGCCCACAATCATTTTATTGTACCTCTCGACTCCCCCACTCGAAGCTGGCTGGTAGGCAATGTAGAGTTTTCTCTTTATCCCGAGTATCTCCCATATCTTGGTCATCACCTCACTGGTAAAGTGACTTCCTCTGTCGGACTCAATCCTTTGGGGAAGGCCGAAACACGAGAAGATGTGATTGATCAGGGCAGCTGCTGTTTCTGCCTTGCAATTTGGGTCCGGGAGACATTCCACCCACTTGGTAAACAAGCATCTCACGAAGAGGAGCGAATCACGAGCCCGATGAAATCTACTTGCAGATCTGACCAAAGCAGTGTAATCCCCCTTTTCTGTAGGGGAGCTCTGTGTCAGGGAACTTGGCTGAGATTGCGCACACACAAGACACCCCTTAAAGTATTGGTCGAGGTCCTGACCCATGTGTGGCCAGTATGTGACCCCTCGCAAGATTTCCAAGGTTGTATGAAACCCCCTATGACCGGCTTTGGCCGCGGCATGGGCGTGACTTAACATCAGTCTTCGGAATGAGGTAGGTACCACCCACTGGTTACATCCAGAGATGGATCTTCGTACCAACAAACCATCTTGTATTCGGAACATTTTGGAAAACGTCAACACACAGAGTCTCTTTATTGATGTAATCTGTTTCGGTCAGTGGAAAATTCGGAGTCTTCAATATGTTGATAACATTTCCCAATAATCGGATCACCTTTTTGTGCCGTAATCAAATCGGCATCTGGGGGTTTCCTTAGTCCACTGGGCAGTTGATAGTTCATTTTGGGAACTGGTGACCGCAGCAACCTGGATTTCCCCCTACAGGGACTTAATCTCTGAGATCCCCGTGGATGGCTCTGGTTTTGGCCAATGGGTCAGCTAAGTAATTTCTGTTTTTGTCTGGTCCCTCTATTCTGGATGACCTTTGATATTTTTCCAGTAGATTGTCATCTCATTAGAGGTGACCAGATCATCAATGGCTTGTATTAGTTTCCCATGCTTCAGCGGTTTATTTGCACACAGCATGCCTTTTTCCAATTTATCAGGTGCTCTACGAACCCATTCCTTAAATAATCTGAATCAGTGATTATGACCAGTTCGTGGAGTTGGTGTTGCATGACAGTGAGGATGGCTTGATGAAACGCCATCAACTCTTTCACCTGACTACTTTGGGGGGCGATCTTGTACCCAGCAGAGGACTCTGGGGCATCATTCACCCAGGCATTCCCAACACCAGCCACTACCTTTTCACCCTGGTTGTCAACATGGTAGGATTACACATCCACATAAACTGTGGGTATCCCCTGGCACGTGTATTCCTCATAGACTTTGTGCAGGGAAGTCTGGTACACCTCCATGTTGTCTTGAGTTTTTAGACTTTCGTCCTCAACCGTTTTCTTGCGCACAATCATGCAAGTCCATTAAACCTTGCGTGAGGGGACTCTTCTTGTTTTTGCCATATCTGACCTCCATGGGAAAGCCTTACATGGACAGAATCCAGGAAGTAGTTCTCAAATTTCTCACGTTCTCTGTTCGGAATCGGTCACTTTGGAGATATGTCAAGGGCTGGTGAGGAGTATCGACAATGATGTGCTCCACCTGGATGAACTGGCGGTAATTCTTCAATGCCCACACCATTGCCAGGAGTGTATTTTCACAATCGTTGAATTTTTCCTCCACAGAGGACAAAGTCTTACTCGCATACAAGATGATTTTGTTGACCTTGTCCTGCTTCTGGTATAATACTGCTGTTAAGTATTTGAGAACCCAGTCTCTGAGAAGAACTCCTTGTATTTGATGGGGTAAGCCAAACATGGCGCTAGTGAAAGGCTTCTCTTAAATTGTTTTACTGCCTCGGCTTGCTCTGGACCCCACTCCCACTTGACCCCGACTTTGGTAAATGGACCAAGGGTCTCGTGACCTCTGCATAGTCCTCTATGAACCTTTGACTATAATTAATAAGTCCAAGAAGGCACGGAAGAGTCGTAGGGTCTTTTAATTTCAGTAAGGCTTCGACCTTCTTTGCCTAAGGATTGAGACCATTAGGGGTGATTTCATGCCCTAGGAGGTTCACGCAGGTCTTACACCATTGTGCCTTCTGGAAGGACAGTTTCACTCCAGTTCTGCTATGTGTTCCTCCACAGTTGAGCTTTTGATTAGAACATCTACATAGGCCAGGTTTCTGCTTTTGCCCAAGTCGAGCATGGCCTTATGCAGAAAGATGTTACATTTGTTGCCGGAGTTTATGTATCCAAAGGGGGTTCGGGTCCACGTGTATTGCTGCCACGGCCTGCCCCCACCCCCCCAAAGATAAAGGCTAGCCTGTACTGGTGTTCCCTACTCACGGGTACTGTCAAGTAACCATTGGCCAGGTCAATGGCGGTATACACTTTTGACCCTTGGTTCTGGGCCAGTGCCTGATGGATGTAGGGAAGAGGCCATCTCGACATGTGGACCAGTTAGTTTAACTCGCTAAGGTCTTCAGTCTCCATTGGCCATTGGGTTTTAGTATCCCCAGTACTGGGTTATTAAAGGTACTGTGGACTGGACAAATTATCCCACAGTGATTTATAATCTCTGTGAGTGACTCCATTAAAGCGAGGGGCAACCGATATTACTTCACGAATACAGGAGCCATCCCAGGGGCCGTTGGAATGGAGGTGGAATGTATCTTAGTGCGGCCAGTTGCACGAATCCACTGCAAAGATTTCTTGAAAATCCCAAAACACCTGTTTCAGCCTCTGCTTTTCCTCCTCGGGTCTCACAGGCATCAGCAAGATTGATTTGTTCCTCAACCATCTGCCTGAAGTCTGGAAATACCTCAGTTTTTGCAATTTTTGCTGTAACCTCCAGTTGCGTGGAGAGAGCTCTTGTTACGGTGTGGGCATGGACAGGAGGTTTCAAGTAAGGGAGGTAGTCACAGTTGACCTGAAATACCACCTCATCCTTCCTGATGTCACAAGTTACCTCTTACTCCCCCCCCCCCCCTCCCCCAACCCACCCTTGCCGGGTGAAAATGTTTTCTGGAGGTACGTCGTCATCACAATTGTAACAGTTATTTGGAATCTGTCCCATGATCTCATTTCCCTATGTCAATGGAGAAATGTTGGGCATCAACCACCATTCCAATAAGGTGTCTGCGCCCAGAGTGATACTCCTAGGGTCGCTGTTATCCACCAATATTTGAATGGTGGTGTGTTCTAGCTCAACTAGTAGTGTCGGGTTCAAATACAACCCCTGCTGTTGTAGGTAATTTAAATTAAAATGAGCATCCGTGTTTTGGAGGTTCTGTCCTCGCTTTATTTTTAGGGTAATTGTGAATTGTCGCAAGTCATGAGATGGTGACCTCTTCTCCAGTTTGAACTTCAACTGCTTAAGGAAGCAATTGGGCTGACTGAAATTCTTTCTCAGGGCCAGGCTTTGTAATTAATTGGGTCCAAATCAATTGCGAATCGATTGAGAATGTCACTCCCTAAATAAAAGGTGGAGGGGACATTTCTCACAACCCAGCAATTATGATCTATGCTTTTGTCACCAATGTACATTTTTAGCATGCACCTGTTAGGCAGGAGATATTTAGTATTGGGAGTTTCCAGGCCCATTTCCCACTTATCAATAAACTTAAATGTGGGAATGGTCTGATCTTTTGGGAGTTTCCTGAATGCTTTGCTGATGAAGCTTTTTCCTTTATTCAGGTATACTCTGGCGAGAACAGGCTCCCCCCTCGTTTACCTGAATGCAGAGGAACAGCTGTTCACCCTTGTTCTGGATATCGGCCAAAACTTTGAGCAGTTTTTTCATCATCATTACTCATGGGATTTGGGTTTTCTTCAAATTTTGGATCAGTATCAATTTCAGGGTATTTCCGTCCAGTGTGGCATGCCATTTAAAACTGGGAGTAAGGTTGATTTTCAAAAATGGAGAAGGGTTCCCATCACCAGTTTGTTCTCCCACAGAGATGTGATGTCGGGGACTTGATTGTTCCTAAAGTGGAATTGGAGTTGGTCAGACCGCTGCTCAACCATGTGGCATATGCCATTTAGACTCGCGCAGTTTGTGTATTGTTTTCATTTTATTGGCCGGTTAGTCTGTGTCCAGAGGACCTTGTTCACACAGTCTATTAGGGGGTGACAACCTCCGAGGACGTCATTCCCTAAGAGACAAGGTGTGCCCTCTAGAGCGATGACTATCATCAGTGTTTCACCCTATGTCACCCAATTTTGATCTCCAGATCTGCAGTCGCCCGTCAAAGTTTTGGAGTTGTCCAGGAAGAGGTGTGAGGGGAATTTGGTGACACCGCCCCCACGTCCTTTCCTGAATTCATCTGGTCAAGAAGAGTGGCTTGGGATTCTCTATCCACCAGCACTGAAAATACTCAATGGCCCTGTACCTTGATGCAGGCATAATATCTGCCTTCTCTCTTCAAGGGGACAAAGTGCTCTTGGGCAGTTTTCTGTGTCGGAGTCCGGGAATCTGTAAAGAAAATGTGACTCAGATATTTGTGGGATGGTGGAATTCCATTTTTCCCTCTGATCTTCTGCTGTCCCCCTTTTCCGGGAGACAGTCACTTGAACCGGTCTGGGCAGAGGATCCCTTATTTCAGTGTCATCCGAGTGACATGGTTGGGGTTCAGGAATTGATGGTTTAGGGTCAGCCCCCATACTTACCCAGTCTAAATTAGGGTCTTTTGGGACCCATTTTTCCTTGGGAGGAATTCCCCCCTCCACCCGCCTCTGAAAGAGAAGACCTTCTTCCCTGAATCCTCCACAGATTCTTCCCCTTCATACTGGAGGACGCAGACTTCCTTGACGAAATGGGTTTTTTGTCCCTTGGTTTCTCCTACTTGCCCTCTGTTCCCCAGGTTGAAGCTTTTCAGGGGTAGGAGATTTGAGTTCAGGTACAGAGTTTTCTAAGGGTCTTTCATCAGTGAGAAAGGAAGTTTCCTCTAGGACTTTGCATCTCCCTTCTCCCTGGGCCTCCTCATCTGGAACCTGTTGGTTGTCGGGGTTTTCTCCCTGTCATTGCTCCAGGGCACCAGAACCTGTGTTTGAGCTGTTCTGGGCAGGCATGTTCATTTGAGGGCCCTGCTGAGCCCTCAACATGTGACTCGGGTCTTAGGTCAGACTTTGGACAAGGTTCTCCAGTTGGGTCATCCTCTCTGGTTGGTATGGGGGTCTAGGGTCCTACCTTTGCTGCTCTCGGGAAGGCTAGCTGTCCCTTCCTTCAGAGTAGCTCGGGTATTGAGGGATTCCCTGCTAGCCCTCCATTCTTGGTCTCCCTTCTCTCTGATTTGGGGGTCTAGAATCCTGAAAGCGCAGAGAGAGAGCGAGGAGGATTATTCTGGAAGTTGGGATTTGGAGGGTACATGGGGAAGAAACTTCAGTTGGCGGGTGGAATATTGCTTTCTTCCTGAGGGAAGTTTCCTGGGGCTGTACTTACCCGATTGGTGATTGTGCCGGGGGAGTCTATACATACCCCAAGATGGGCCTGTTAGCCTTGTATCTTGGGCTAATGTAGGTGGCAATCAGGTGACTCATTTGTGGGCTACCTTGCCTGGCTACCACCTGATTGGGATTGACCAAAGGGTCTCCTCTGCCACTCATTTGGCTTAGTAGATGGGAAGAGTATTTTTAGGCCTCCCTCCCCCATTTCCAAGTGCACAATGGGGGTATTCTTCACCTCTGCCACCTTGGCAGCAGCAGGGGTGTTGGATGTTTGGGATTTTTTGAGTATTTTTATTTTCAACAGGCTTTTGCACCTCCTACAGGTAGCCTGTTCCAATTCCCAATTCAGGGCCCTTTGCTCATCGAAGTTCCTTGCCAATTGGGTCATGATATCCTTAGGGAGGGCATGAAAATACGTATTTATAAACGTATTACTATTGGTGTTCACTTGTCTAGAGGTCTGGGTGAATGCCTGCTTCAGTTCCTGCACAAACTCTCTAGGTGCCTGATCCTTTCCGCACTGCAGGTTGTAGGCCGCCTTGTGAGCCTCCTAAGGGTTCCTGCGCACAGATAAGTGTTTCAAGATGGCTGCCTTGTAGGTAGACCATCTTTGTTTTTGATCCTCCAGCCCAGCAAAAAAGTTGGCGTATTCCGTGGTGAATGTCCACTTGACAAACTCCCATGGAATTGTGATGCTTTTTGATGCCAAATGACATCATCTGCTCATACAGCTCCAGATGCTCTCCTTCATGAGTATTTTGCATTTTTGTGTTAGGGAGTCATGAAGCTTCTGATGGCTTTGATCTGCCGAATTGGGTCCTTTACAAGAGCTTTCTTATGTTTGGCAGCCTTCTTTTTCCGCTGCACCCGAGTCCATTCACCCTCACTCCGAGCTGCTAATATTTGTGGTCCACTCCCTGTCTTCTAGGCGCGCCCTGCCTCCCTGAGACTGGGAATCCCTCCCAGAATGACAGGGTTAGGTCTCTTCTCCCTCCCACCACCCGTGGCGCTGTAGGCTCTCTGGGTCACTTCCCTTAGGCTCCCCCTTTTGCACAGGGAGTACTTGCCTTCCTCCTACCTTCTTACAGGTGTGGTGGAGAACTCTTCCCCAATGCCTCTGATTGGGTGAAGGTTTTCAAGATACTCTTTTGAGGCCTGGACTCTAGCCCTTCTCTGTCTGCAAAGTGGACGACGTGGTCCCTTTTGTAGTTTGTTTCTGCCGGTTCAACTCCCTGATCCCCTCATCATAGGAGCCCTCCTGGTCAGAAGTGTCTGCTGGTGTACTTTCAAATCTAAATAATGATGCACGTCCATCAATATCGGATGGGGACCGGCCTTCCGACTCAGTTGGACTAGGCCTGATTGGATCCAGCTGCCTCATGTTTCCCTTTTCTTGTTTTAAATCGGGAGTATAGCTCAGCGGCAACGTGTTCACCTTGGAAGCAAGACAACACGAAGCAACACAGGTTAGAAACCTTTGGGTATTTAAGCGTGTTATAAATACGCAACTAAGAAGAAAAAAAAACAATTCCTATAACAGCGCCTCGATGCCTGTGGGCTGTGTGAGCGCATTAAAAATGCAAAAAATAAATAACTTGTAGGCATGAAATTTGCAGCGCCATGCGCATATGTGGTGAGTTGGCTTGAGGACATCACACTGTGATCAGGGGTTGCCTTCTATACGCTAACTGTTCGGGGTTACTCAAGGGCTGATTATGTCTAGACATTTCCTTCTCCAATCTCTCCGATTTCTTTCTCAGCCCCTGTCTCTTGGTGGTATATAGAGGCCTGAGCTTTATTATAGGGGCTTGAGTAGCTGGTATGACCAAGTGGCCAAGTAGTGACACGAAGCATTGTGCCAGTATTTGCCAACTGAGTCCCTTCTTCTCTTCACCGAGGTACTCATTTTCCCTCTGTGCGGCCTGTATTATCTGGGTATACTCAGACCTCTTCTTTTGCAGGAGACTGATCTGCACACTTTGTGCACTTTTGGTCTCTGTTGCCTGCTCTAGATCCAATTCTACTCGTCTCACGTGTCCCATTAATTTTTAATTTTGTACCCTCATGTTAGTCGGTTCCTGAAAACATGACCCGCTTTTCTCCGGGTCTATCTTTAACTGGCACTTTTCCTGACACAATGTGCTATTCTGTTTGCTGAGGTGATCTCTCTGCCGTTTCATAGTGCTCCAATTCCTCCTGGGAATGGACCTCTCTTATGGCCAAGCGGCTATTCTCCTATTTCAATTGCTTAATGTGATTTTGAAATGCACACATGTCCTCTAAGCAGGCTCTATTGTGTACCACCTGTTGTCTCAAATATAGTTGACTCTGTTTATCAACTCATTCTTGACACTCCTCTCTCAATGCAGAGAATTAAGACACTCGCTCTGAATTTATTTGTTGCTGTGCCATTAACTCATCCTTCAGCTGCTGAATCATGTTTTCTAATTTCAATTCAGTATATTGACTCTGTTGCACTTTTTCCTCTACTTGCCTCAACTCTTTGTGCTTGATCCACTGAGGCTACACTGTCCTGGTATCTTTCTTCCATGATCATCATATGGAAGTACATAAATGCTGTGAGCTGGGCCCTTTTAATGTTCTCATCTCTGGTGGTTGACGTCTTAGAAAAATCTGTCAGGGCTTAATGTAACAGGCCATTATCCTGCCATTATCCTGCCACACATTCATGTTTAAAGATAACCTCTTTCATCCTTCTAGATTGCCATGCTTCATGTTCCTGTTCTACCCATTCACCATGTTCCTGTTATACCCATTCACCTTTAATGAACAATTTGGATAGGTGCTTCCTAGCCATGTTAATTTCTATCGTGCTCATAATTAAATGTGTTCTGCACCTAATGGGTCCTCTATGCAAGGGCAAAATCTCAACCCTGCTTCTGCTTAGTTTGAATCTTCTTTTAGAAAAGACCAAAAGCCAAGATTTGGATGTGTTAGGCAAAAGATTGTTAGCAACTGGATAAAGATAAAAAAAAGAAAACATTTTCTCTTAAGGCCACAAGGGGTACGGTCCAAGAGAATAAAGTAATCTGCGAAAGCCATCCACTCGACAGCCAACCTCCCCAACCTGGCCAGTGCAATGGGCGGTCCCTGCCACACTCCCTCCACATCGCACACGTCCAGGTTGAAGAGAATTGGTGACAGTGAGCAACTCTGCTTGACCCCCACATAAGTAGCAATTTCCCTGGACTGAGTACCCTCCTTAGTCAGATGAACCCTAATGGTTGTGTTCGTATGAAGTAATGCAAGGAGCTGAACAATCTTACGCAAGATCTTCATAGCTAGCATCTTGGACCACAATTTTGATCTTATTACTCCATCAAATGCGTTTGAGAAGTCCAATGATGCTATAAACACATCTCTTATGTTGGACTGATGTACCGAATCTCTTAAGTGTGCCAGAACCGTTGCATTTAGGTTGGTTCCCAGCTCTTCCCTGAAGCCAAATGGAAATTTGCTAAAATGCGAATTGTGCCTGACCACTTTAAGGTCTCTTAAAAGCAGGATGGCAAAAACCTTGCTAGCCGCATCAATGAGCGCTATGGGCCTATAATTACTCGGGTTGAAGATATCGGCCTTCTTATATATGGGCACAATGATTTTTTGTGACTCAGAATTATCATTTTCTTTAGAACGCCCTTAATGATAAGGACTATTTTTTAAGAGCCACCAGGTCCCTTCCTTTGTTAATTTTAGAATTATGAATTCTAGAGTCCCATCTAAAGCTCTCTGATTTATTGAGGATGTTGCCTCCCACTTTACTAATTTTATAGGCACAGGTCAGCATAATGTTATACAAATTCCCTCCCTCGTAAGTGGGAAGTATCCCCCAAATCAGGTTGGGCAGCTTTTATTAAGCAGGGTATTAAATCTCCCAATGGTATTAGTATTCCAATTAACTGATCTCCCTTGTTTCACCACTGAAGGACCCTTAAGCTCAGGTCTAACTTGGATACCCGGGAGGGCCAAAGTCAGAGTGAAGGCTAAAGGGGTATGATGCCCCAGGTCGGTGTCTGTGAGCCTCTGTATGTACTGTGCTTATTCCCAGATAGTGGGCTTATTTTTAAATAGCTGAGTGGGATGTGTCTTAACTGACTTTTATTTGTTTATATGTTTTGTGTACTCTAAGTCTGTTATGTTTGACTTTAGTACTTAATTGAACTTGCATGTATGAAAGTGTTTTTTTTTTAATTTATTTTTTTAAAGTATACGTGTGTGTGTGTGTGTGTGTGTGTGTGTGTGTGTGTGTTCTGTTAACTATGTGGACTAACTGCAATTCTCTACTAGCCCCCCTCATGCTGGTCATAAATTAGTCTACTCTTACACAGCTTCCTAATGTAGATGTTTGATTTACCCTTTGGGGTGGAATATTTTCCCACATTTGTTTGTTTGTTTGCACAGACCTCGCCCGAGGGTTGTACATAAATCCCTCTAACACCCCTTTATGTGCTAGCATGGAATGTGAAGTGCATGAGAGATGTATGTGAGCAGTGACAATGCTCTGAAGATTATTGCAGTATGTGATTGTTGGACACTCTAATGTGCGAGGTAGACTGTTTCATCTGTGTAAAGTAGTAAGCAATGGAGAGGTGAGTTGGTTAGTTGGGCAAGAGTGGGAAATATGTTGACTCCAGTGAAAGGATTTTAAATGCTGATTCAACAGTTTGCAGTCTGATGACCAGAACAACAAAATTGTCAAGCCAGATCAACAGACTGGAATTCTGAGTTCTCCAGCATTGGATCTTTCATGGATTCACATGCCGTGAATATTCCCGGTCAGGTTGGGGAACCTAGGTCATTTTAACTTAGTGTTTTCCTATGGAAAACTTCGAGACTTCAGTGTCCTATCAATGTCCTTTTTGTGTGCTTTAGCCACCACCAATAGGATGTAGGGTATAAATAGCCCCGCCCCCGTGGCTTCCCTTCAGATTTCAACCGTCTCCAAAGTGTTGGGATCACCTCGTGCTCGTTGTGATTTCTGCACGTGCTGGTGCGATTGGTTGCAATGTCTTCAGGAAAATCTTTGTTCCGGCCCTGTGCAACTTGCGGGTTGCGGAAAGTGTATGAGGGGGACGGACATATGGACTGCCTCTATTGCCTCTACCCCATCACTCGGCTGAGTCTTGTGAGATCTGTAAAGGGTTTTATCAGAAGACTCTTAAGGACCACAATCGGTGGTTGGTGTGTTGGCTGAATGAGGGTACCTACCCTTCCTGGGAGGTGGGGTCGGTGCATAGCCTGGTGTCGGACAGGCCTGTTCAAGCAGCGGATCATCACCGGTTGGCGTCAGCTGAGCCTCCGGCTAGTCTCGGCCTGTCCCTGCGGAGGTCGGGAAGAGTGGTCACTCCTCTTCAAGTAAACACCTATCGAAGGGGGCGTCTTCGTTCAAGCATGGTGGGTCGGACCAGTCACGAGGGTCTGGAGGTAGGCTCGAGAAGACAGCGTCTCAGGTGGAGGCCAAGAAAGACTTGTCGAAATGCACCTCTTCAGGGGACCATCACAAGTCCTCTTCTAGTAGGGAGCCGTCTAAACATCGGTCCAGTGGAGCCAGGCAAGAGGGATTGCCTGAAATATCTACACCAAGTGAGGCATGGTAGGCTTCTGCTTTTGACTCTTCTACCAGACACTATTCTACATCAAGGGACTGCATAAGAGGCAGAGGACGAATGGGAGCCGCTGTTGGGCCCGTCGGACCTGGGCATGCAGTGTGTTGGTCCATTGACATCGGTGGGTGTGTGGGATGGTACGTCGAGTTACCCGCTGGTGAATCCACAGGCGATGTTGTCGCTCCAGGTGCTGTCCACATTGCAATCCTTGTTGGGCCAGCTGGATTCCAGGTTGCCTCCTCTGAATGTAGCTCCGGTGGGCCCTTCCGTTGACGCTGCATGTGTTCCCCCGCGTTCGACGGCTGCGGCTGAGTTGCCGGCTCCTCTGCAGGTGAATGAAGATCGTCCACGTTCCCATCCTGAAGAGGGTGAGCTGCCGGACTCTGAATCGGACAGTGTGCCTAGGGAGACTAGGCCTACTGGCTCTTAGTCGCCGTCGAGGGATCCGGCGTGGGATTCGGACGTTGAGATGGAACTACCTCGTAGTCCGGCACAACAGTCTCCGCCCGATGATGTTGGGGCGTTCCACGCCATGATGGCAAAAGCATGTGTGGAATTTGGTTTGGCTCCTGAGGAGGAGCGGAAGGAGTGTTTCCTGTTTGACCACATGGGCAAGAGACGGAAAGCTGTGTTTGCCGTGCTTATCTTGGACCACGTGTGGCAGGAGGGCCTGCGCACAATGTGACACCCCTTCTCAGAACCAGCTGTCAAAGGGAGACTGGAGAAGGTTTAAGGCCCCGGACTCTGCACCGAAGTGCTTAGTGTTGCAGCCCACTCCTGAGTTGATGGTTGCGGCGGATAGCTGCAAAGCCAGGAGTCGGCACGAATGTAGTGCTGCTAGGAGACAGGATGCCTTCGGTAAAAAGGTTTTGACTGTTTTTGACTCATGGCTCACTACGATCGTGAGATGTGGCATTGGTTGCCGCCTCTGCTGGTACATATACCTGAGGAACACTGTAAAGCTGCCATGCTGCTAGTACCCGAAGGGGAGGAGGCGTCCAATCATAATATTAACATTGCCGTGGACTTGGCGGAATTTGGTTTTAAACAGATTAACAACGGCGTAGTGCTGCGTCGACAAGCCTGGCTTAAGTGCACAGACTTTCGCCCTGAGGTGCATTATACAGTTCTGGACATGCCCTGTGAGGGGGAACAGTTGTTTGGTGAGAAAATTGATGAGGCCCTCAAGGGTATGAAGGGGGACTCTGAGACTGCTAAGTCGTTGGGAGCCTTGCAGAGTGGGTGATCGTTTTTCCCCCTTTCATCCCTTCTGTGGGGCGTCTGGGGAAATGCCCGGTTTACTTCCCCCAGAGACCAGGGCTACAGTCTGTCTAGTCACTCCTCCCAGGGGTATAGGAGGTCAGCACAGTCGACGCAGAAGAGTCAGGACTTTCAGGCCTCCAGGAAAAGAGGTGGGCAGGCGTCTTCCTCCAAGGGAAGACCAGCCAAGCTACAGAAATGACTGTCATCTGGGAAATCTGCTGGCGTGCAGGGTAGCACTACACATGAACAAGTGGTGCAAGATCACGTCAGACTGTTGGTTGTTGGACACGGTGCGTCTGGGCCACTTCCTGGAGTTCAAGTGTTCCCCCGGCCCCCATTCCTCCAGTGTATGCCATCCAACCTCACCTTCACATTCTACGAAAGGAGATTGTACGTATGCTACAGAAAGGAGCTATAGAATTGGTTCCTGTGGCCGAGAAAGGCCAAGTGGTTCATTCCTGTTACTTTGTGGTGAAGAAACCCAATGGCAAGTGGCTACCCATACGGGATCTTCGGGCTTTGAACAAGACTCTGCAACGCCTGAAGTTCAAGATGCTCACGCTTCAGGAGGTCGTTCGGTCTGTACAACCGGGCAGGTTTCTGGCCTCGTATCTACGGGACGCATATTTCCACATCACTTTGCGTCGTCGGCACCGCATGTTTCTGCGGTTTGTCGTAGGAGAAGATCATTACCAGTTTCAAGTGCGCCCGTTCGGTTTAAAGTCGTCCCCCAGGACGTTTACAACATTTTTGGCGCTGGTGGCAGCGTGGCTCCGACGGGAAGGTCATCACGTTTACCCACACCTGGACAACTGGCTGGTATGTGGTTCGTCGCCGGGGAAGGCGCAGGAAAGTCTCAGCGCTACCATGCAGCTGTTGCAACGGCTAGGCTTCGCCGTGAACTTCGAGATGTCCTTTCTGTCACCTTCCAAGGACTTGATTTTTCTGGGGGCAGAGTTTCAGACTTAGCTAGGTCTTGTGAGGCCCTCGGGCAAAAGGCGGCAGAGTGGAAGATTGGTACAAGGATGTCGGTCCGGACCTACATGTCACTGCTGGGGGCCATGGCGTCCTGCATTCCGCTGGTAAACTGTCGTCTCTTCATGAGGCTGGTATAGGAATTCCTTGCCGACCGATGGGCTCAGAGTCGCGGATCGTGGTCCGACAAGGTGGTGATGATGGTGATCTGGTGGAGGCTCTTCGATGGTGGCAGTCTCGGACAGTTTGGTTCGGGGCATGCAGTTGCTGGAACCAGAATTCCACTATACAATTGTGACGGATGCCTCTCAGACAGGATGGAGGGTGCATCTCGAGGACTCGCAGGTCCATGGCCTGTGGTCTCGGGTGGAATCGCGTTTCCACATCAATGTGCTAGAGTTGAGAGCAGTACATTGGGCCCTGGAATCGTTTCTGCTGTGCAAACCCGGGTTCAGTGGTGATGGTGTTGACAGACAATACCACCTCAATGTTTTAGCTGAGGAAACGGGGGGGGGGGGGGGGGAGCACGCATTCCAGGGTGATGTCAAAAGAAGCACAAGAACTCTGGCATTGGGATCTGCTGCACAACATCGGCATTGTGGCTTTTTATCTGCCGGGAGTGTTGAATGTGCAAGCGGACATGCTCAGCAGGGGAAGTAGACCAGCTCCACGAGTGCCAGCTGAAGGAGCAGCAGGTGTCGATGCTCTTCTGGCAATGGGGCCGTCCTTCGTTGGATCTCTTCACAACGAGGGAGAACAAGCAGTGCAAGGAGTTTGCCAGAAGGTGGGCTCATCCAGAGTCTCTAGGGGATGCGTTCTCGTTCCCGTGGACAGACCGGTTCGCTTATGCATTTCCTCTATTTCGCTCATTCGACTGACCCTCCAGTGGATTCTGAGATACCCATGTCGTGTGATTCTGGTGACCCTGTTCTGGGCCAGACAGCCGTGGTTCTCGGATCTCCTTCATCTGTCCGTGCCGGAGCCAATTCGGTTGGCAGTGACGCTGGACCTTCTGTCTAAGGACAAGGGCGCAGTCTGGCACCACGATCCGATCCGGGATCTCTCAGCCTGACGTCTTGGCTTCTGACCTCTCCGAGTTTGGCCTGCTAAAGCTTTCTGGTCACTGTCGGCGCATTTTGGAAGCAGCAAGAGCTCCATCCACGAATGCCTCCTATGCGTGTAAATGGGAAAGGTTGTGTGTGGGGTGTAAGGGCCAACAAGGGGTGGACCCTTTGAACATTTCACCAGAGCAAATTTTGCCATACTATTCCAGTTGGCAGAAAAGGGTCTGGCATTCTCCTCCATAAAGGTACACTTGGCAGCAATTTCTAGATTCACTCGGAAGCGGCATGCAGCGCCTTTGTTTAGTGATTGTCTCATCAAGCATTTCTTGAAGGGGTTGTTTCGGACCTTTCCTACAGTCAAGAAGTTTCCTCCGGTGTGGAGCCTTAATGTGGTTCTGTCAGGTCTGATGAGACCTCCGTTTGAACCAATGCTGTTGATGCCTTTGCAGTTTTTGTCTTGGAAGGTGGCTTTTTCTGGTGGCCATTACTTCGGCCAGAAGGATGTCTGAGTTGCAAGCTTTGGTTCTGGACCCTCCATACTTGAGATTCTTCAAGGACAAGGTGGTGTTGGCTACTAATCCACACTTTATCCCCAAAGTGCCAACAATGTTTCACAAACTCTCTTCTATTGTGTTACACTCTTTCTTTGCTTCAGCCTCCACGCCTGCAGAGCGGTCTCTGCATACGCTGGATGTGAAGAGGACTATGAAATTTTATTTGAATCATACGCAGGAGTTCAGACTTTCTAAACAACTGTTTGTGGCTTATGGACCATCCGTCAAGGGACAGGTAATCTCCAAGCAAGGACTTCCTCGTTGGGTGTCATCTGCTATCTCATTCTGCCACACTAAAGCTGGGGAGCCTTTGGAGAGGAATCGGAGGGCACTATCGACGAGGGCTACAGCTTTGTCGGCGGCATTATCGTTGGGGATTCTGCTCGTGGACATTTGCCAGGCGGCCTCCTGGGCGATGTTGCATACCTTTACTCGACATTACTGTCTGGAGGAGCAGCATGGTGAGGTTGTGCAGGTGGGACGGGCGGTCCTGCAATGCATGTTTCAATAAGGTATCCCTGCAGCTTCAGGGTATTTGTTTGAACTGGATCACTGAATGGGTTTCTTGTCTCATGTATGTGATTCTGTTTCTATATTGGTTTGCATTTGCACTCCGCCATGTATGATGGATACTGCTATGTAATCTATTCACAGCATGTGATCCCATGAAAGATCCGATGCAGGAGAAGGGAATAGTTTCTTACCTGTAACTCAATTTCTCCAGCGTTTGTATCTTTCAGGGATTCACATGCACCCGCCGGCCGTCCCTGCATGCAAACCTGGTTCGGGTTGCCTCCACTTTGGAGGTTAAAATCTGAAGGGAAGCTGCGGGGGTGAGCCTATTTATACTCTACGTCCTATTGGTGTTGTCTAAAGCACCCAAAAAGGACGTTGATAGGACACTGAAATGTTGAAGTTTTCCATAAGAAAATGCTAAGTTAAAATGACTGAGGTTCCCCAGCCTGACGACAGGGAATATTCACAGCATGTGAATCCATGAAAGATACCAACGCTGGAGAAATGGAGTTACAGGTAAAAAACTACTCCCTTCTTGGTGTTGTGGGTTCCATTTTATGGGACTGGAAAGGGAGACCGACCTAACTTAATCCAAATTTTAATTTTCCTGATAGGGTTGTTGTGCACGTAGCCTGTGGCATGTTTGGGAGAGGGAACTAGAGAAGCTCCCGTTTCTGACCTGGTGTAATCTTTAGATTGTGATGTATATTTATGATGGAAGACGTTTGAGGCAGCTTTCTTTAGCAGTTGCGTTTGTGATTCTGGTTGGAAGCAAGGTTGTCTCACAATCTGGGATGGTTGTTGGTTGAGATTGTTGGCGGTGCTTCAATTTTGACCAGTCTTTACAGGCACTTTGCTAGTATGTTATTTGCCATCATTCAAATAGCCAGGTTATAAGGCTAGTTGATTTTCTTCTATGTGCAAATGGCTCAGGATCAAATTCCAGAGCTTTGGTTGATCGAAACAGGAAGGATAATACTTTGTGGAGTTCGTACTTCAAACTAGCCACTGTTGCAAAAGTGGTATTACAGGATGAAATCACTGTTGGCTTGCAGTTCATTTTTGCAGCTTTCCCATTAACTTCATTGGTGTACCCTGTCGGGGAGAGTTTTGCAGAACTCTCTGGTGAGGGCAGTGTAATCATCCAGCCGAATAGTGGAACAGTGTGTCACCCAAAACGGAGTATGTTAAAGTAAAGGAGGAGGGAAGGAAGGCTTCCAGGGAGGTACAATGAATGGCAATAGGCACCATAAAAGACACCATACTGAAAAATAATGTACACTGTAAAGTCGCATACAAAATATTTATGATGGAAAATAGTACTCTGGTTGCACACAATGCATAGCAAAGCATATTTTAGGGGAAAAAAAACAGTAAATGGCCTGTTAAGGCCTAACGCACATGTTAGCATAAAATGTAAGCCCCATACCTGGTGGCAGATACAATACAGACTTCTAGAAGTCTGTTAAGAAAAGACCCAAAACATGATTTCATACACTAATAATTAACAAACGGGATCCACGCGGAACTTTGCATAGGTTTCCTAAAACATTCCAAGCATTATACATGATGCACAAGCATATAACACAGTTGTAGCAGTAGTTGGATGTCATCAGCTAGGCAACACAATGTCCAGTACAGCCAGGAAAGCTACCAACATCCACGATATATTTAGACAGACATTCTCTAGGCCCAGATGGGAATTTCGCACACCTTCGAGGGAAACCGCAGTGCCGCCTAGAAACAATGTACATCCTATGTAGGACTGTAATACACAGATCTAAAAATACCTAACAAATCAGGAAAAGTCTCGCAAAACTCAGGGCTTGTTGAAGAACTCTAAGAGACTTTAGGGCAGGGGGTCTGCAACCTTTGGCTCTCCAGATGTTTTGGACTACAACTCCTATCATCCCTAACCAGCAGAGTCCATAGCCAGATATCCTGGAAATTGTAGTCGGAAACATCTGGAGAGCCAAAGGTTGCAGATGCCTGCTCTAGGGGGACCCTGGAAAAATACTGCAGTACTGGTTAAGTACCTTCCATAGTCAAGTGTTGGAGTTCAAAGTTGAAGGAAGTACCCATAGGAAACGGGAAAGTCTTTAGGCTGGCCTGTTGCAATGTAGAAAAACCAGGTAAGTCCCAGTCTCCTCCCCCACCTCCCACAGGTACCAGTAAGAATGCAGCCAATGCCAGTGTAGACCCAGAAGAGATTCGGTGGAGGGTTGTAGACCCAACAGCCCCAGGAGCAGAGAAGCCGGGCAGTATTCATCTGCCGACGTTAACCAATTTGCGAAATGTGGTAGAATGAATGGGACCAGCAGAACCAGATTCCCATGGACCACGGGGACCCCAGGGAGTTGGGGGATGTATCTCGAAGAACCTGCCAACCCAGCAGTGAGTACTTGGTGCCGGTTCCTCAAAACACCCTTCCTTGAAAGTAGGACAACTCTGCTAAGTAAAGGCTTCTTTTTACAGGGTGAAATGAAGGATCTGGTCTCCTTGTACCTGGAGTCAACAATGACCCTGACTACCCATAAGAACAACAATTCTCCTTCACATGAATGGGCCCACCATACAGAAGTGAAATCTGACCGAGCGATCTCCAGGACGACAGAGAAACGTGCACACGGCAGACCCTGGCAGCTCACCAGCCTAACGTGGATGGCACGCCAGTAGACACAGCCCCCACAGCAGGACAATAGTGTGGGCAACCAAAGAGTCCAAAACATCAGACTTTGATGGGTGTGGAGTGCCAACACCTTACCAGGTGCCGGCACCTTTCAAAACCAAGGCAACAGACCCTGGCTAGAAACGGACCCTGGAAAACTGTCCCAAGATGGACGGGCTGGCCCCAGCAGATCTGCAGGCCCAGGGTGAGGAAAACTAAAGCAGGGCAGCATTGGCTTTTGACTCTTGGACAAAGCGTTTCTGTAGGGAAAGCCTTTCTCACTGCACTTGTCCATTTCTGCATATAGAGCAAGCCGTTGCAAAGCGCCATGAAGAGTGCAGTTATCAGCAGTTTTCAGACAGTAGAGGAAAGGAAGACGTTGTTGTAATGTACAATTTGCAGAGTAAAATGCCTCCTCCCCGTCTGCTTTGTCGAACCACCTTGACTCGCTTGCCATGTCCCACTGACTTCCTCTTCCTCCCCCCCTCAAAGTGGTTGAATTTATGCTTGAGAATAACCTTAATAGCTCCCTCCCCTTTACCTATAGTGCTCCGAGAGAGCTGCAGAAATTAAAGGCCGAGCGAGATGAAGGTGGTGAAGACTTTACGGTCACTGTTGGGAAAACTTAACTGTGCAAAGGCAATGTTACAGATAAAGTAAGAACTTTTCCAGCTAAGCTAAAGTAACCCCGTTTAGGAGTGGACAATCGCCCAACAAAGAACAAGATTAGGTGTTGTGGTCAAGGGGCCTATTATATTGCTCGGAACAGATCAGTGTCTTAACAAACTGAATTTACAACTGGATACTCAACCAGATCGGCTAAGGCGATACAAAGCCAAATATAAAGTGACACCTATTAGCAATTGTACTGATTTCAATGTACTGGCAAACTCGAGCACAGCAGCTACTAAATTCATCCCAAAACAAAATACCTTGAGTCTAATTATTACAGACTTCGTTAATGACGCAAGCCTGCTGGAAATTGCGAATGAAGTCAAAGGGGATAACAGAAAACACTTGTATGCTTCATCCCCCATTTGTATGCTTCATCCCCTCTCCTACTGAGGCCCACAGCACCTTTTGCTGGACATCTGGACGTTTTTCGGAAATCCTGAATGAGTGGAGCCTTTTTCCACTCATTTTTATGGGCTCTGTTTTTTTGGAACTCTATTCTTTGTATTGTACCTATCTTCTGGAGTCCATTTGCCTTCACACCTTTAAAGGCATCTGTATTTTACTATTAGAGCACCTAGCTCCTTATAGGCAGTGTTGCTAGGGACCCTTAGGGTCCTCCTTTCATATTATTTTTCTATATCCTCAAGTCACTAAAGTTCTTAAGGATAGTAACTCTCCGGAAACATTAGACGGAGAGATTGGCACATACCACCTTACGTGGAGTGCCAAAGGGATACCTAGTATCCCCCTTCTCTCTGCTACTGTGACTTTTTTGTCGCATAGACAATCTCCTAGTTATGGCTGGTGGCAGTGGACGTATTCTACCAACTGTTCTATGTCATTTCATCGCCAGTCATTTTTTTACAACTGGTATTTTTACAAATACATTTTGCTGAAATAAGTAGTCTAAATCTTTATTTTATATTTTGGGGGAGTTCCTTCCCAAGCGCCCACACCTATTTTTAACTATTCCCAACACCCCCAAGCCGTTAGCTGCCCTTTCAGATACTCCCTCCCCACCTGCCCCCGGAATTTCAATGAATTATTTCGGCAAAGTGTACTCGTAAAAAATAAAATAAAACTGTTGTAAAAACGACTGTTGATCGCACGCACGCACGCACACATCAATAGCTAGGGCACTGTGGACATTTGTATATCACTTTTAACACTCCAGGCAATACTCATTTCCCAGCAATATAATTAATTGATGCACTACCTGTGAGGGACAGTTAAACACAGAGTCAATGGGTCAGAAGAGTCTGAGGGGAACCAAGACAGCCAAAGCCAATTGGGACAATATCTAGGGAGCTGAGGCACTTCTTCAGATAGCACAAACATCTTGCACAATGTTATTTAGAGTTTGTAGAAAAAGGAACACTATTTGGCCACAAGCTGTAAGGCTTGTGAAGGCAAAGCTGCAAGCAACTCTGCAGAAAAAACAGCTACTGCAAGTCTCCAGTGAGAACAAGCAAGCTACAGACAAGAGCTAAGTACCCCTTTAGTCAAGAAAGTACCTTAGGTTGGAAGAAGAGGATCCAGCTGCCTTCTGTTCAGGTTGCAGTCCTGCAGTTCCTGGGCCTCAGTCGTGGAGACAAGAGGGAAGACGTCTGGAGGACTCCTGCACTGCAGTTTGAAGGTCATCGGAGGCAATAGGCTCTTTCCAAATCAGCGGCACTTCGTGGTTTCAGCTAGCGGTCAATAGCCGCACTGCGGTTCTTGACCTTGTCGGCTTCTGGGGTCCAGCACTCTGTTGAGGTAGCTCAGACTTGGGTCGCCCTGCTTCGAGAGGGTCCTTAAGATCTTCCTGGAGCTCAGGTCTGGCTTAAAGACGATGCACTCATTTCTGGAGGTTCTGGCGCCTGGCACTCTGTTACAGCAGCAGCAAGGAAGTATAGCCAGCAGGGAGAGGGTTTCCAGGCAAGTTTGTCTTGGGGTCAGTTGGTCCCACCAACACAAGGGAAGAAGTTGTCCGTTCCGGGCTTCTCGAGTCAATACGAAATTTGGAGCTTCAGCACTGCAGCAGGGCTTCACCTGGCAAACCAACGGTTCAGGAGAGTGCAGCAACCTTCTCTTGCAGTATCTTTCTTTGGATTCTTCGTCCAGTGGTCGAATCTGCCTTCTGTCCAAGAGACCTTGTTTTTTATGCAGGTTTCTCCAGCTAGGGCACAGCCTAGCTGTCACTCACACAGCAGGGTGGCTGTCCTCCAAGGACAGCACCCTCCAAGGACAGCCAGCCAATCAGTTTTGGGTGCATTGAGGTAACCAAGGAAGGCAAAATGAACAAAAGGGTTAAACCTGGTTTGGCATGCAGAGTGAAACCCAAGAAATGGTGAAAAAAGACAACCGTGGCCATTTTTACAAAATGGGCACCCATGGGTGCAATAATGCAGCTGAGGATTCAGCCTGCTGTAAAAACGCACAATGGTAGGAAAATTAAACCACTGCCACCAGCCATTAAATTTAGTGAGGGTAACCAATAAAAATGTTTACATGAGTAAGTAGGAAAAGAGGCTAGTAGGTAACCCCCCAGGACTTCCACATAAAATGGGGTGTACTGGACCTACATATTAAAAAAAACAGGTAAGTAAAGTCAATTTCACTTTACTACTCTTGGGGACAGTAGTTTACCCAAGAGAAGGTGTTTAAATCTTACGAGACATCCAAAGGACTTCTGTCACACTGCACTGAGGGTGCTGTGTCACAATACAAAAGGTGATGCCTATGGAGTTTATCAGACTCCAAAACCAAAAGAAAACTGAGTCCAAATCAGATCAATATTACATGAGTGAGTGAGAAAAAGTTCTCATTCACTCAAGGATAAACATTGAAAAGTCCTAAAATCCTACAAAAGAGCTGGGGATCTCTAAGGTTGAAGGGAATTGGCACAGAAATGAGAATTCTCCCCAATAGCCGTTGTGCCTTTAGCCTTTGGCGGTAACCCTTGGGTGTCCCCACCTAGGCTCCAGAGTGTCTGGACAGGCAGGGAGTGGGGGAGGAGTCCCCCAACCCACACTGGCCTTTGTCTGCCAGACTGCCTGAAGGGGTCCAGCTCCCGTTGGAGTCTGGCTGTTGTTGGTGAGAAAACCCAGTATGCCTGAGGTCTGGGGATGGCTAGGAGCTTACTCATCCGACTCCCAAGGCCCCAACGACCCTTTTTTCCCCAGAATAAATGGAGGACTCGGCCAATAACATACAGGACAATCACAATTCTCCAGTAATTCTCAATGTCACAAGGCTCATGTCACAGTTTTGATGCCACATGGGGTCATCACGTGGGCCCTCCCTCAAAAACCTATCCCATTTTCTGGTTGAGTGCTCGGAGTAGTATAACCTATGGATCACCTACAGGTGTCTTAGTTGGTTGGCCTTCTCATGTCAGGTGGCTAGTCTACCCCTTACCCCAGGAAACTATCAATTACATTGTTGCAGGGTTGCAGACTTACCATTGGCCCTTGCCCTTTGTCGTCCACCCCTGGATTTCTGTCTAATTGGTTGGAACTGGTCTCCCCAGGCCTTGGACCCAATTCGATGCTCAGCCCTCTGTGAACCTCTCCAAGGTGACGTGAAGTGACTGTGTCCAAAATGTATCTGGTAGTAGACCACCTTTGCCTATGAGAGTGCGCTCCACATTGCAACATTTGTTTCACTTCTCGTCTGGGTTGCTGAGAGAGGCTCGTCTTCCCACCACGGGTGAATACCCATTGTCTAGTTCGGCCGCATCACGTGGTTGTGGACCACAAAAGCAAGCTCTTTGGGTCTGCATGATTTATTCTGTTTTCCTGCAGATGGCCCCTTGTTATTTGGAGCTTGGAATGCTCTTGTTTATCTCCGACCTTGGCAGTGAGCTCGGTCTTCCCACTTCATGCAGCCTGAGTCTGCTTCATTTGTCTGGTGTCCTGTAGCTTGAGGCCTTCTGTAATTTTCCTTGTACTTATGTGATTTCTACACGCTTATACTATGCTATGTTTCCTATAAGTTAGTTGTATGTGGTCCTACCAGGCACTATATATACTTTTGTAGTTCCATAGGATAAATTGCCATAAGTGATGGCCAGGACCGAATCCAAGAGATGCATTGCCTCTGAATAGGGATATATACTTGTTACGCAGCTCCTGCGCATTGGAAAACTCCTGCCGAACTGAACCAAAAATAAATGAGTGTTCTCGATACAGAACCACGCCAGAACTGAGAACCAAACTATTCATACAATCAGTCTAAACCAGACCATACAGGTCTTCCAAGAACTCAACATTGCCTTGACAAAGACAATTTGTCATAACACATGTTGGCTAAAGGGCTGAAATGTTTGACTGTCCCACAATTGACAACCATGACATTTTTGTTGAACATACATACGATTACTCAAACTGATTATTTATGCTAGCGCAATAATCCAGACTCACCTACACCCTTTGCTTACTTACCTCTTGAGGTTGGGAGTAGGGCCTCAAGGCTCTGGATGTGCAGCAAGCCCAATTATAAGTCAGGATGGGAATTGCACTATTAGTCGGATATACCCACTCAACTTGAATCTAAATTGCCATATATCAGACTCCCAATCTTGCGCAGAGGTAGCACGTACACCTTACCTCCCTGTTGGGTCTTTGCACCTGGCTCGGTAAACAACACAGGCCACCGCAACCCACCGGGGAAAGAGGGTTAGGATCCGTTGGATTGGACAGGTAGGGGGAATTGGGATAACCGGGTAAAGGGTAATGGATAGAGAAAGGGTTTGAGGAAAGGTCCGCCTTGATGTGCCCTGCTGGGGCTCCTGAGATCGAAGGTACTCCACCCATGCACACTTCCACACACTCGTGCAAGCTATGGCTCCAAATCACTGTGACATAGATGTAAGACCCTCTAATAGCATTAGCACATTACACCATATGAAAAAGCGTTTTTGTCACGCTCTTGTTTCAAACATTAGCTTGGTCATTCTAATCACAACCAACCCAGAAGATTAGCACCAACATTACTAACAAACGCAATATTGGAATAATCAAATGAGCACTTAGCTTCGTTAGATGCTGGCAAGTTGCGTGCTAGGCGAGTGCCACAGTTCTTGCCGTAACGCTACGGCGGCGAGTCGAGTTCTTGCTGCTAATACAGCGGGGCGCCGCTACAAAGGAACCAAAAACAAGTCTGAGCTCAGGCCACGGACAGCGTTCCTTCACACAGCACACACACTGACAATCTTCCCTAAGTATCTGCAAGAGCCGTGTTGCTTCACACGGCACACGGAATTAGTTGCACCAGATTTATAAGCCGCCCACTTGGCCTTGTCTGAATAGCAAATGTCACTGGGACCCAGTCCGGCGCACACGTTAGCGTCGAAAGTTGTGGAGACTTCTCCCACAACTTTGCATGCACTGGCAGTCTAGTTATAGTTAAACAGGTAGTTTTCTCTTGTCTATTCACTTGCTCGTAACAGAGTATGAAGAGAAATGCACTTATCTTGCCAGAGGCGCGGGCCTGCAGTATTCTCAGGCGGGGGTGGCCCTGCGGGTCGCAGCCTGCAGGAGCCCTCAGCCGATGCGTCCGCTCCGGTCCATGTCCTTTAGCGCAAGCGGGGATCCGTGCGCGCACCATGCGCAGACCGTCGGGCGTTGTCCCTTGTAGTTCTTCAGCTTGCGAGTATGCTGGGATTTGTAGTTCTTGCTGCCAGATAGCGTTTTCTGCTATCTTCAGCCTGTTTCCTGCAATATGGACATAACCGTGTCCTATAATACAATAGTTTACGCCTGCACTGGCCCTTACAAGACCCAAACCCTACACTGGTTACATCTGTGGCAGTGGTGGCTCTGACACCATAAGCATCTGCAAGCTTGCTCGGGATCTCTTGTTGCCTTGCGTTTAGCGCTACTGCACTTGGCTAATGAGAAAACATATAAAAGCTTTGACAGTTTGCCAGTATGTATAATTATCTGTCCTCTATCTACAGAACTGTGTAAGCATGTTCTTTGTGTATGAGAGTGTTTGTGTAAGCTGTGCATGGCTGCAAGTGTTCTTCGTGGCTAACGCAACTACGTCGTGGTGTCACTAAAGACGTCGGCACCGTGGCGACTTCATTTTAATCAATGCAGTCCATTATGGTGTTGGGATCCATGATCACTGTTGAGTCACCTGTTTGGTAAGAATTGGTGCATTCACACTATGTGAGACTACACAAGACTTATCTGCTTGGTATTAGGTAACCCACCTTTTGGTATAGGTCTGTACTACACAAGTTGGTAGTATGACTGAGCAGCCAGCCTCATCTCAAGAGGGGTAAATGTGCGCTGTACAATTGAAATCCATAAATACAAGTAGCCAAGTAACACTTACACTCAAGGTTTCAGTTGTAAATAATAATTTATTTGACGTCCGTTTTAAATAAGCATTCTTTAAAAAGGCAAAAGATTGTAACAATACGAATAAACTTTGAAATTCCTTTTCAGAATCAAATAAGCCAGTGAATAATCTTTGAATATGCTTGATACATTTCTGCTATACCCAGAGGCGACTTCAATCACAAGGATAGTATTTGCATTCATATATCACACCAATATACTTTGTAGATTCTGAGTTGCGGAAAGGTTAAGGGAAGTAAAAAGGTTTCTCAGAAATTGTGAGGACAACTGAATCCTCCAATGAAGTCTAGATAAACCTTTCCCAGCAGTAAGTGTTTAACAAGCCACACCCTATAGGGGATGAGCAATACCAAAGTCAATGGATTTAGGAGAGTACTGTTAGGGAGCCAGGACAGCCAAAGTCATTTAGACAGTCTATAGTTCTGATACACTTCTTGGATAAAAGTCTTGCACAAAGTTTAGAGAGTTCAGAAAAATCATTTGTAGGGACTTAAGCTGTTAAGCCTATGCAAAGGGAGTCAAATTCAATTCCGAAAGTAAATGGGTGCAAATCTCAAGTGGGACAGCAAGACTTAAGATAAGTATCCTCAAGCCCGAAAAAGTACCTTTGGTTAGAAGAAAGGGGTCCAGCTGGATTGAGTCTTGATGCAGCCAAGCAGACCCTGGTTCCTGACCCTCAGTCGTGTGGACAAGGGGGAGGAAGTCTGGAGGGTTCCTGCTGCAGTACTCTGGAAGGTCGTTGGCAGCTATGGGTCTTTTTCATTGCAGCGGCACTTTACGCTTTTAGCGCTTCGCAAACAGCACTGGTGCAGAACGATGGACAACGGTTGGACTTTCCTTGCTCCCTCTGCCCTGCACTCTGGTGAGGGAACTCTAGCTTGGGATATCCTGCTTCTGGAGTGTCCTTAAGAGGCTCCTGAAGCTTTTAGCTAGATTTGTTCCATGGCAGACGTTGCACTAGATTATGGACATCCGACCCCTGGCATTGGGCTTCTGCAGGTACGGAGAGGCACAGCAAGTCCGGGATTGCGCCAAAGTGGAGTTCATCTTGGGGTTACTTGGTTCCACCAACCCAAAAGGAGTAGTCGTGCTGTTGGAACTTCACTGTCGAGGTGAAAAAGGAGGTCATCACAGCGGCAGGGCTTAACTGGGCAATTCAAGATCCAGGAGGATGCAGCAGGCGTGTCTCTTAACGGTTTCTTCAAATGTTTCTTCCAGTGGTAGACTCTGCTTGCAGTCCCAAGAACCTCGCCTTTTTAGCAAGATTTCCCATTCATGCACAGCCTAAGATGTCAATCACACAGCACGCGGGATTAGTTTTGTGCAGGCATTCCTAGAGACAATGTACAGGGGAGTTTCGGGACCCTCTCTCACATCCTGTCCTTCCAGACACTTTGGAGCCAGGGGCGGGCTTCAGGACTGAAGCCCACCAAAGGTAAGACAAAGGGCTCAAACCTGTCTGAATGCACACAGTAAAAGCCAAGAAAGACCTCATTAACAGAAAATGGCGAAAAAAGGAGACGGGCCATTCTGACAAAATGGTCACCCATGGGTGTGCTGTACTGCAGGTGAGATTTCAGCCTGCGTTCGAAAAGCACAGTTGTAGGAGAAATTAATCCACTACCACCAGCCATTTAAAGTATTGAGGGTAAAAAAAATGTACATGAGAAAGTAGGATAAGGGCACATAAGATGGAGTCTTCTGGACCTACAAAGAGATACGGTAAGTAAGATTAATTTCACCTGAGTATTCTTGTGAACAGTAGTTCACCCAAGAAAAGGTATTTAAACCTTATGAGAAATCCAAAGGATTTCTCCGTTACACTGCACTGAAGGTGCGGTGTGTCACCATACAAAAAGCAGATGCCAATGGAGTTTCAGTCTCCAAAAACAGTGAAAACACAAAATCCAAATCGGGGAAAAAAACATGAACGGGGGAGAAAAAGGTCCCACTCACCCGGGAGTTAAAATTAAAAAGTCCTAAGTCCAGCAAAAGAGCTGGGGGTCTCTAAGGTGGGAGGATTTTTGTACAGAAATTGAGTCTCCCTAACACCTGTATGTGTGAGGACATGCACTGGATAAGGTTGGAAGGGCTGTGTGAGGTACCTCTCGGCATACGTGCCAGTCAGTGGTGCACTTGGGGGTTATCCGTAAAATGAGCCACTTTAGGCATCCTTAACTCTTCGGGCCATCAGGTTCATGGGGCTGAGGCGGAGCATTCCTGGGACCCTCTCTTCAGTGTCCCCCCTCCAGTTGACCTGTTGACCAATCCTCCATACTTCGTCACTCTTGCTTTTGACATCCAAATCTTTAACTCCTCCAAGGTGTCCATAGAAAAGTGCATGATCATCGAAACTCCAGGTCATAGAAGTTCATTCTCCTTCTGGGTCACACCCACTTCCCCCAGTATCTGTTATTGTCATATGGGTTGTTGAACCTTATGAACTCGGTTGGAAACATAAGACATTTTTTTTATCCTGGTCCTTAGGTATTTCTTTCATCATCTTGTCTGTTTCTTCTTCTTCCATCTTCACATCTACCATCTCCTTCATCCCTATTGACTTTGCAGAAGTTTTGTACCATTGTGTAATGTAGACCTTCACCACACACTGCCACTAGTATTAGTGACCATAGTAATACTTTCAGTCCGCCAACATGACCGCATCCAGGGCCATTGTTACGCCAACCAGCTCTGGTCTTTTCCGGTCCCTTTGGCTTCTTCTTCAATCTTGGCACGCATCTTCGATAATATTGTCAATGCTTCCATCAGTGTGTCATTCTCTCCGTCATCGACGGGAACGAATGTGCAACAGGAACAAACTCCCGATCTTGGCGCAAACTCCTCCTTCCATTGCTGTGAAAAGATATAGAAAATATTTGTTTTGGTGAGCCATCAGCCTTCTTGCTTCACTCTACTCACTTCCATAGACTGTTTTTCTTCCCTTTTCTTCTACTCCCACTGACTTTTTTTTTTCTTTGTGGTGCTCTTCTCCATCTTCGGGAAGTAGTCCGTCTTTCTGTGGCACTACCAGTGCTGGAATATTGATGTACACCAACGAGCAAACTCCTCCCCATTTGGGTGGCAGCTTCTGAAACGATTTGGATCCACATGCCCAATAGTGGTCCATTAATACTGCTGTGCCGACCTTCACCGCTGGATGATTTTCTATGTGCCTACATTCTAATATTTATAGCACAATGCTGGTTTCTTCGGTGGTATTATGGCATCAGTCCAGCTTCATTGTCTCACCAGGATTGTACTAGGGTGTGCTTTGCTTCCTCCTACTCTGTCCTTCCATCCCTCCTCTGTGTATACTTTGCCATACACAAGCATCACAGTCTTTCCCAACATCAGGGTTCACCTATTTCCTTGGGCCCCCCCTCTTTTGGCATGATATGTTATGATCGTTTATTTGTAATGCGCTTAATACCCAGAGGCTTCTAAGAGCGGACACGGGGATCGAACCTGTGTTGCTTCGTGTCGTCTTAATTCCAAGACGAGCACGTTGCCCCTGCGCTATCCTCCCAAGACAATAATTTCTTCAGTGTTATTATTTTTGTCTCTCCTTTCTGCGAGGCATCAGTTGTGTTTTGTATAGCTTGGTCTAACTGCCAGTAATTGTTCATCATTTCAAGAGTCTTCATCCAACTGTCTTCGTAGGGGAAGGTTGTTTGAGAAACCCATCTCAATGTTGCTGGTTTCCCTTGGAATCTTACTCCGGTTGTGAACATGGATAGGTACATGAGGCATTATGCTCTTGCTGCTGGTATTTCAGTTGCTATAAACGTGCTGGAGGCACTCATGGCATAGGGGTTTAGTGAGCAGACATAGCAGCTCTCCCCAGTGGTTTCCTTACCTACTTTGGTCATGTGTTTATACCACATGTTAGCCACTCGAGCAGTGTCAGTGAGATATACATCCACCCCTCTACCCCCATGTCTGTCAGCACTGCGCTTATCTCTCCTTACCGTGCTTGCAGTGCTTCCCCCATCCACCTGCTATGGTCGTTCCGCCTGCTGCGGTTGGGGTAATGTTGGTAAAGATACAGCGGTTTCACTAGACCCAAGAGATAATCGCCAAAAGAGGAATGCGGCAACCCCACTTGGAAATAAGAGGCACGGCAAGATGAGCATGTTTTTAATCACTTGTTCCATTTACCTGTGCTGCTGGATCCTGGTGCAGCCTGAAGATATCAGTTGCCCATCTGAAATACGCAAAAACTGTGTGTTATTAGATTTGTATTGTATTAGTTTAATCCCTGTGGATCATGGAAAAGATAAACGGTTGTTCCCACACAGTTCTAATTCTAGGGTCTCTGAGTACTGCAAGGACAGATGGGTTTCCTTGTTCAATTTGTGGGTGAGCTTGGGACAGACATGCTATAAAGACGTGGTAGTACACACTAGGAGGACGTACTCGGAATCTGTTGGACCTTCTGATGAAGTGGACAAATTGATTCTGGAAAGTATCCGGTTGTGAATCATTGGGCAGCATGAAACATTATGCAGTAAAACAGTTGCACTTTCACGAAGAATGTATGTAGAGAGAAAAATAAGTGTACCCTCACGCTGGATGTGTAGGAAGTCCTGGCCCTAAGTCTGCTGCCTGTGAGCGAGCAACCATTGGGTATCCTCTGCTCATCAGTGCTGGTTCCCAAGTGTGTCTCTGCTCTTCTTGTTGAGGATCGTTGGCCCTGTCGATCTCGTTGCCAGGTGAGGCCACAGCTTTATAGGGCTTGATGTTGCCAGTGTGATTCCAGACAGTCTTTCCTACTAGTTTGATCGCTCTTTTAGTCACTGCCTCTGTGGTGTGGGGATCCGAGAACCTGGGAGCGTCTCACTGGCTCTAGAAATTTCAGAGAACTGTCTCTCCTGGATATACAGGTGGCTGCTTAAGCAAGTCCTCTGGGTTACAGATGCTGTTGCAGTCTCCGACTTCAGGCCACCCCTGTTGTCGTATCTGGTGAGATGAGAGGCACTAGCAACCGAGGAAGTTGCATAATAATACATTTCCTGACCCAATATATTTGCAATATTCTGTACATCCCTAATTGCCGTAGTGGGAGGAGCCAGGGGAAGTTGCATGCGCCGTCCTGTCACCACAAAATGTCTGGTTAAATGGTGGTTATTGATACTCTTTTTAGTCTTAGCTATTCATTCTTTGAGCAGGCTGTTGAGGCGGTCACACACCCTGTTCGCTTGTGAGTGGTAAGAACAGGAACATTTGTGTTCGATACCTAGCAACGCTGTAATATGTTGAAATATCTTATTGGCGAAGTGAGAGCCATTGTCAGACTGCAGGACCTCACACACGGTCCATCGTGGGGAATACTTCCCGGACCAGAAATTTCACCGCTTTGAGGGTGTCTGGATGATAACCGGGACCAGTCTCGATCCACCGGGAAAATGGGCATACAACCCCTATCATGTAGCGGTACCCTTGGCAGACTTGGATCATGTCGAGATAGCCGTTGTGGAGGTGTTGAAATGAACAACTGGGCGGCGTATGGCTCCTCTCACAACTCTCAATGTATGTCCTGCTGTAAACTGCGTGCAAGTCAGTTACTCATGAATTTGTCTGAGTTCTGCCAAGTTAGGACAGAACCATGTTTCTCCAATATACGCGGCACACACCTCCTTATGTGTTGGATAGTGTAGCTGTGTCAGTGCTGTGTGCAATAATGCAAGTGGCATAACCACGTTCCCTGTGTTATTTTGCCACCATAGGGCATCTGTCAGATATTGTACATCCCCTCCTAAGCCACAGGTACTTTTCCTCCCTGGTTGGAGGTCCCTGCAGCTCCATAATTTGTGTTGCTGGTAATATTGTATCCCTCCTGGAGTATCATTGTCTTTGCATAGTCACATGCGTGTGATGAAGCCTCCATTTCTAGAAGGTCCCCAAAATATGCGGCGCATTTTGCTTCTGTTTCTGCTGCCTCATTTTCCCTTGAGACCGGGTCCTCCCTTCTTGTGTGTGCTTGGAATTTCACTACTGCTAGTTGCTCTGGGAGATGTACGACATCAACTAGTCTGCCCAATAATAGTGTGTGCTGCACCCGGCATCCATTAGCAAGTCTGACGCCCCTCCTTGTCTGGCAAAGTGACAGCCTAGAATGCACTGTGGTCTTCACGTAGGTGTAATCCGAGTAAATTGTCACTTTCTTTCCCCTGCTACGTCCAAGGCTAATATTAAAGCTACTAGCTCTGCTGCTTGTGACGAGTAATGTGGTGGCACTCTTGCGCTTGTCAATACCTCACTAGTGCCATCTTCTCTCAGTCTCGCCACCGCTGTCCCAATATGTCTTTCCTAATCTGTTTGGTCGATTGTTGATGACCCATCAACGTAGAGCACATCTCCCCCCTCAAGTGGATCCTCGTGTACTTTGCAAGTGTCACTGAACTCTTCCAGATTTTCTGTGCAGTTATGCGCATAATTGCCCCCCTCTAGAACGTCGGCAATAAATGTCACTGGGTTAACAAGTCTGCATCTCACTACCTTAAGGGCTGGGTTTGATAGTAGCCCCTCATACCCTGGTGCTCTTTGGGTTGTCAGTGTGCTCTTTGGTCTCCAGTATTGCAAACAGAGCATGCTCCACGTAAAGAGTGGCACTAAATCCCATGATAATACTCGCAGATTTGTCCACTGCGAATGCAGCAGCAGCCAATGCTCACTCGCATGGATAGTGTCCTCCTCATTACTGGGTCTAGCTTCCTGCTGTAGTATGCTAGTGGCTTGTGCCCTAGGCTAGTCTTGTGTCAGTACCACTGTCATTACCACTCCACCACAGTTGGACAACAGGAAGAATTCCTTTTGATAGTCTGGGTGTAACGCTCACCTGATTCCCGCAGAGGCGCCGGTCTTGACTGGGCGAATACCGTATCTTCAAAGGTGATGTGTAACACACGGTTGGCTCTTTGGGCTGGACCTCTGTGCACTGTATGTCTGACTCGAAGAGTAAGATGTCTTAGGTAAGTGAACGCCGAGCTCTCCATCTGCCTCGGGGCAGGGTGCCGTAACCAGTTTCTTCACTGGATAAGGGTGCAGGCCTCTTGACCTCAGAGGACTGCTGTCCGTCGTTTACTGCACGAACGGTAAGTTCCGAGTATTTCAAATGTCTTTAAAAGTCTTTGTAATGATGTCTCTTGTTTTGCAGGGTTCCGGCGATGGCGGATGACGGGCTGAAGTGAGTTGAGGATGGAACCCGTGTGAGGAATAGAAGCGCCTGGAAGCACGTAAGTAAGCGCTTGTTGCCTGCTTCACGATGCGCACTAACTGTCCTTTTATCTTGCAGGTACAAGTTCGGAGCTGCTGAAGGGTGCCGGAATACCCACTGGGTTTGGCGTGGGAAGGAGTACTGGCACGTGAGTAATAAAGTTACCCAATGTCTTTAAACGCACCTTATTTTGTCTTTCAGATGCGGGATGCAGCGCCGAAGGCCTCCGGAGCGTGCGAAGAGTTGGTAAGCTTTTGTCTTTCAGATGCCGGAATGCAGTGCGAGGCGTTGGTGACAGCCAATGGACCAGGTAAGAGAAGCGCTGTCACTGAAGACCGTAATGCTAACCTGTTCTTTCTTATCTTTATAGGTGTTGCTGAAGACTGGATTCAGGATGGTAAGCCTTTTTCCCTTAGGCCCAGGATCAGATGCAGAAGACACGATGAGCGTTCTGCTGCAGAGGAGGCAGAATAACGCAAAGCAAGATTCATCCATCGGGTGTGGTTTAAATAGCCTCCTGTAGTGCTTAGGTGTCTCCTTCCACAGCCACGCCTAGGTAAGAAAAGAGTTCCTGCTTTCCAGAAGAGTTCCAGTGTTCTGAACCTAGGGAGTGGCTCCTGCCCCAACCAACAGGAAAAGTAGTCCCAAACAGAAGAGGATTAGAGGCTCAAGTGGCAGGTAAGTAAGCAGCATGGTCTGCTGCAGGTAAGTCCACCCAAGCATTATGAGCCCGGCGCTCCAGCGCTGGGACTGGGCATATTTATGAGCCTGGTGCCACTGGCGCCAGGACAGGGTCCAAAAGGTCCCAATTGGGACTGGTTGGCACTCGGAACCTGGGTTATGGGTCTGCTTCCAAGGGAGTTGGGTAAGTCCTGACCTTTTGGAAGCAGAGATCATGACACTGGGATCCCTAACATTGGAGCTGTGCAGATTGCTTTCTTCAGCTCATTATAGGTGCCAGTCATTTCTGTTGCCCATCGTATTATTTTCTCCCCTTCTGTACTTCTTTTAGTGCAGTTAGTAAGGGTCTGGTGTATGTGCTGTAGTTAAATACCAATGCCCTGCAATAGTTGCATAGGCCCAAGAACTGCTGCATCTCAGAATATTGTGGGTTTTGCTGTCTTACATATTGTCTTCACCCTCTGTGGCTTCACACGTCTGCCTTTTTTGGGAGATCTGTCCAGTGTATAGCACCTCTGTCTGGCAATATTGCATTTTGGCCTTGTCGACCTAGTATCCCTTGTCTAACACTGTTGGCATGTGTACTGACTTCTTTCTGCACTGTTCTTCTGTTTTGCTACAGATCAATATGTCATCTATACTGTATCACTGTGCACTCTATCTGTACGTTGCCTAGGTCCATCTGAAGGACCCTCTTGAATATAGACAGTGATTCAGAGTACCCTTTAGGAAGTCTTGTATGTTAACACTTATCCTAGTGAACAACCTTGGAGGGGTAGATTGTTAAGCTACTACTCCTCAATTGGAAGGGCAAGAGGAATGGCCAGTCAGAGGCCAGAGAAAATGCCCTTGTGGTGGACGAGGTAGAAGTGCGATGCCAGCTCAAGCAGCAGCCTCCTTACCATCAGCCTCTGCAACTGCCGCCTCAAAACCACTTTGATGTCTTGAGTCACAGTACACCAGTGAGGGGGCAGACTGACTCAGCATCTAGAAGAATTGCGAGACATTATTTTGGATGCTTGGGCTCTGGAAACCGTAGCCCATGGTTACTGCCTTCCCTTTATAAGAAGACCTCAAAACAATCCACCGTGGAACCACTCTTTGAGGATTCCAGATTTGCTACTTGTGCAGCATATGTTAACCAGGCTGGAGAAAGGTGATAAAGAACCAGTACCTGTAGCGGAAAAGAACAAGGGATGGTACTCCCCATATTTTTTGATCCCCAAAAAGGACAGAGGACTGAGACCCATCTTGGACTTGAGATACTTTAAAGGATAGTTCCGGGACTTTTTTTTATTGTCCCTACGGTTCGGCCATGTGTTTTTAAGCATAAATCGGTAGATCGTAGAAAACTTTCCTATGGACCTTACCCGACTTTTCGTCCATTAACGCACTCGAAATCAGCCGCCATTTTGTGATAATCCTATCATTTCCCCCCATCGACCTGGCTCACCTGCGTTTGCGGCACTAAATCATATCCCCCGCCCCTGAAACAGACTTTATCAAAACATTCATATTCCCCGCCTCTATCCGTGACGTGAATGTGCTGCGTAGGCAAACGCGCCCAGGCGTCTTCTACGCGACTCCACACAGAACCCGGAAACCAACACAGATCAGCTCACAACACAGCGCGCCACAATTCGGAATATGAAACTGTACTTTTAAATCAAACCGCAAGATTGTAAATTTGGTAAAGTACATTTATTTGACATCAAATGTTTAGAGAATATTCAGCGATTTGCATTTTTCTTTGCTCTCGATCCAAAATAGTTCGTCTTGAGGCAAGCGATGTTCGTGTGCAGTACACAGGGTGTTGGTTTACGATAAAATAAGCTCTTCGGTCGCACTGATAATCGCATGGCTGTTCCAACAACGAGGCACTAGGCCACCACAACGGTATGTACGTTGCATCTAGCCATTAGTACTGCGTAAGGGCATACTTGTACTTGGCGATTGTCCCATAAAATGGTCAGGGTGGTAACGTTGTTCACGCGGAGAAGCAACTGCTTACTCGTGACACATACAATAATGAAGGATGTACCTCTTTTAAAAACATAAAAAATGAAATTAGTCTCACCATCAGATCTTTATTAAAATTATTCATTTTATATATTAGGTCGGGAAATTATTTCATAGCTAGGACAGTGCAACTGGGTATTATACGTCATTTCCAGTAACCCACCCCCTCTCCTCCGCCTTTTTCCGAGCCGCCTGAGCGCCAGTGGACCACTTCGTCACTGATATGATATAATATGGCATTTGCAACGCGCCTATACACAAGTGTTTCAAGGCGTGGCGAGGCAGGGAGGGGGGGGGAAACAAGGAGAAGACAGACAACGATCCTACTAGGCCAGGTGTCATTCAGATCGCGCAAGTGCAGGGGTAGGGGGAAGGTAAAAGTGCAAGGGGAAGGGGAGGGAGGAAGTGGAGTACAAGGTAAGTAGCATAAAATAATAAATACATAGGGCCAGCTGGTGGCGAGTGCAAGGTAAGTGCAGAACAAGTGCTGGGAAGGGGGGGGCTGTAGGATACTGAGACAGTCCCCCAGTGCAGGGGTTGACAGGGAGGCAGTGCAGGTGGAGAGTGGAAGGGCCCAGGACCGAGGTCGCAGACAGTGGACCAGTTGTAGCAGGGGAGAGGGAGAGAGAAAGCAGAAGCAAAGAGGAAGGTTTTGAGGTGCTTCCGTAAAAGGAGATGGTTCTCCTCAAGATAGTGCGCGGTACAAAACAATATGCCACATAGAACGAACAAGTACAACTTAACCCGTCTTTAAAGCTACTGTATAGTAATTAAATTGCGGTATAAACTCATCTAAAGAGTTACTTACATTATATTTGCATTTTCCATTGTGTCTGTGCGTAGGGCAGCCCCGAAATACCACTCCTTCTATGCCGACGTTATTTCTTCTAATGAACGAACATTAAATGGCTTTCGTTTCTGAAATTATATTCATTATCGTTTACGTTATTGCACCACACCCCCAAAAAGAAGTCTTTCGGGATGGTCCCGGCCTGTCAAGGTCAAATAACAATAGAACCTTATACTGAGTCGTGGGCCATTCCGGCACCCAAACAAAAAATCAAAGCAGCTGACCTTCACTTTGAACGAGCACACATTCCTAGTTAGCTACATTCAGTGTAAGGCCATCTCACAGGACTTGAAATTTACACTCCATCTTTGCATTTTGTCTGCGTGCATTTGCAGCCCCAGAGAACCATAAATACGGAGACATTCTATATTTTTTGAAAAATGATTTATATTACTGTTTGGTTTAATTTAATGCGCAAATGAACAAGGTTGGATAGTCACATTGCATGTACACTGAGCAATCACTTTTATTTACACAATACATAGCTACACATATTCAATGGGCCTGCGACATGAGGAGACTCCAGAGCAAAGTCACAGGTGACACCCGGGTGGTTCGCATAACTGCACGGTGAAGGGAGGGGCAAGGGTGGAGAGACACATTGCATGTACACTGAGCAATCACTTTTATTTACACATTACATAGATACACATATTCAATGGGCCTGCAACATGAGGAGACTCGAGAGAACAGACAATTAAATTACAATCATTTAAACCATGATGTGTATTTCTCAATGAGCTCTGCTTTAGGTGGACATGGAACAGAGGCAATGTTGGGTGGCAATGCAGTTGTCCCCTGCACAGGTTCGTTCACAACTCCATGTATGTGCCTATCTAGGACATCAACAATAAGTCTCTCAATAAACTCATATTGCATATCCTCAAACACTGGTTTGATCACCCATTGTTTACTTCTTTTAGTGAAGGCCTTATTGTAGCGAAGCGTCCCTAAAGTTCCGGTCGTCCTACTTTGTTGACGGCCAACATTATGGTTATGTGCCAAGACCGCTAGAAGAGTCCGATTTATCATGCCCTCCATGCCAAAATGCAATCGTTTTGGCCTGTACTTTAGGCACATATTGTGGAACACCTCCAAATCTCCTGTGTGGCAGAATTCGTGAGTCCCCTCAAATCTCTTGTTATAGTTTTATCAAATACAATCTTTTCAATGGCTTTGTGAGTGGGTGATGAAGGAATCAACCACTTCTTCTTCCGTGCCTCCTCTGTGGACAAATGGCCATGTTTACAATTGTGGAAATGTTGGTTTGTGGTCCAGCGGTGAACGTTGCTACAGTGTAGCATTACTGACCGCCATTTTTCCAGTAGAATTTCCAACGACCCTCCATATGTTTTTGAGCTCCACCAAAGATGGTTGCTGATTGACTTGGACCACTGTGAAATACCTTGCATATCTTTTTTTTTTTACCTGCAGCCGACATTTTTTTATTGATTGTTTTTGAAAGATGCATACGTCAAATTGGTGATTTATATTTTTGTACTCTTCTCTCATTGTCTTGGCAATTGAAACGTGTCTGTCCGTGGCTATCAGGTCGATCACCATTCCCCGCGATTGTAGTTCTTGCAATGATGCTACAAAGCCAACTTTCTCCATGGCCACTGAGGATGTACTTTGTGACACCTGCACGACCACCGAACTCACAATTTTCTTACTTTCCATGTCCTGAAAGTGGTAGGTGCAGTAGTTGGCTGAAAATCCTGGGCTGTCGCACTGTCCATCACCGGCTAGCCTGAACCGTTTGCCTGCGAATGTACTATCAATAGACATTTTTTTCATTCTCCAAGCTTCGCTAATGGCTGGAAATAGATAATCGATTTGGTATTTGTAGAACTGAGTTTTCGCAATGAAATGGATTCCCACAAACTGAAAGAAATACTCTAACTTTTTAAAACTTGAACCACTAAAAAGTGCGGCCGCTGCACAAAGTAGATTGCCTGCTGCCAGTTGCCCCAGCATGTGTTGTGCAGACCATGAGAAAGGATATTTTGTACAGGTGGCATGTATTTTAAGGTTAGTGCCTCGAATTGCACGAGTCACATTAATCAATGGCTCCCCACATACTTCCCCACCAACCGAATGCCCACATTTCATCCTAATAATATCAATCAAACAACTATCGAATACAATGAATTTGGCCTCTTTCCTTATACTGTCACTCTGCATCCCAGCTGGTTCGGCCTGTAACATTGAGGACATGTCACTCACATGAAAGGTAGAATCTCCGATATCGTCTTCCGCTATGTTCAGTGATATTGATGGTGTTTCATTGTCGTCCACTTCATTCTCTTCCATTGCAACATCTGTTCCTTCTCCGGCGATGGGTGAATAAAACAATTTCTTCAACTTTCTCGGGGTTTTAGTTTTTGCGGGTGTGGATTCTGTGAATTGATCTCCGACTGCATCCGAACTACCAGGAGGACATTCACTATCAAAGGCTGGTGGTGGTATAGCTCCGTTGTCAATCACTTCATATTCTTCCCATTGGCACGATGCATCTCCAGTCTCAAGTCCCTGCCAAAAGGTTTGACAAGCAACATCTCTCGTTCGCTTCACTGTCTGTGTAGATCTAGTTCGTACACCCACTCGCAACTAGAGGACAGATTGGAAAAGGGATGTTCAGTTTAAACACAACTTACAGTATTGAACTATTAACAGTGAAAAACAACATAATATAGTGACCAGGACACTAACCTTCTTTTGCTTTCTTTTCTTTGAAACTTTCTTGCCTCGAACTTCAACATCAGGACGCTGTTGCTCCGACTCGTGTGTGCATGTCTCCACTTCCTCTTGCGCTGCAACGACTATTTTCATGATAAGCACATCCATCACGCACTGACGCTCCATCGACTCCCTGAAACATAGAACTTTCATTAGTATGTATAATAATATTGAAAACACAAAATGTACTTGGGGACCAATACCCACGTACATCTCAATAGCAAAACACGAATGAACGCATTGTGTAGAACATTCAAACGACAATTATTCACGCATTGTTGATCTAGTTAGATGGAACTGTCAATATCCATACCTCGGGCTCCGCATAGACTTCCATTGATGATATTATTGAAGATGACGCTTCAGCAACTCCCTGAAACACAGTAATTGCATTAGTATGGTTTTCTATTTTGTTAAAAAGAACATAAACTTTGTGCAGGCGTCAACGGCTCATCTAAATAGACCTGCACAAATGATGAGTTGTCTAAAATAAGTAATGGATATCTAAATATGATTCGATTTGCTCGATCGTCGGAAGTGTCACCACCCAGAGATCTGCATCAACTACTAGGGGTGATGTTCTTGTAGAAGAAGCTCCGTCATCTCCCTGAAACATAGTACTTGCGTTAATAAAGAAGGAAGTATAGCGGATGTAATCACGTCATATGATCTCGCTTGATCGAACTGTCAGTATCCATACCTCGAAATGCATAAGAACATCAAGGGACGCTGTAACTGCGGTGCACACTTCTGCAAGCTGTTGCGCCGACCCGTAACTGCATGCTCCCCCTTCTTCTTGGACTAATGCTCCATCGACTCCCTGAAACATAGGACTTTCATTAGTAATGAACACAATATTGAAAAAAGAAGACACATAGGAGGGCGACGACAGAAGGACATATCAATGGCTAAAAACGAAAGAAACATTGTGTGTAACAATCACGCTACAAGAATGCAAGATCTAATGATCTCCATCGATGGAACTGTCCGGAAACGTACCTCGAGCATCTGAGTGACATCAACGGTTGTTGTCAATGCGTTGGACTCCTCAGCATCTCCCTGAAAGACAGTACTTGCATTATTTTGGATAACAATAATTATAACTGAAAACAAAGACTAGAGGACAAGTACTAGGGTGTACCATTAGGTAAAATAATTACACGATAAATTAAAACTATTGATTTACATGCCTAAAACAAGTCAGTGGCAGAATAGCTAAGTAAGATTACCCGATAGGCGCTTGAAGTGGCTGATGACTGCAATAACGACACGGATGGAGAATCTTCCGCCTTCATATTGAGTGGATACATAAATGGGGAAATTGTTAGCTAATACTACACACTACCGCAAGGCCGAGAGCTAAATCCGTAAACTTGACTCACCAGTGGAGGGATGTGGACGAATAGAGTGGGAATAGCGGTTGAGAGCAATTTTCGCTTCGCTCGCGGTGTGTTCTTTATTAGCAATGATGTGGAGTACATGTCTGAGCTAAAGTGCCTGCTGCAGATGCGGTATCGATAACCCCTCTTGTCCGCAAAGACTTTTAGGACTCTACTTTCAAGCTCAGGCGGTGGATATCCGCAATATCGGACCCATTCTCTTATCTGATCTATTGTCTTAGGGAAAACATGCATTATAGTACCTTCAGATTTTTTATGGGTCTTCGAAGGGCAACCGCCAATGGAACAGGCAGGCATTGTGGAAAGTTCTGAAAAGTAAAGATCAACAATTCTCTATGAATACCAATGTGTTAAAAAATTAAATGACACATAAAAGGTTCAATGCAAGGTTTGTTTTGGTTCTTGGAACTATACACGTTATTCACATGCGGATAAGTATTTGAATAACTTTAAAAAAATAGAAAAATAATTTGACTAAACTCAGAACATGTGACTAGTTCCTTGCATGTACTGTCTTGAACGAAAAGAAAACATGGATGCAATTTGATGACTACTAGCAAATAGATATAAATTAAAAAAATGGACGCAAAATGATTATGGTACATGGCCTTACCTTGACGAACAAACAGTTAGATGCAGGGATCAGAGTAGTTTCTTGTCGTAGAACAGGGAGCAGTTCACAGGTTGCAAAATGACGAGTTTGCTCGAAGTGGTCACGGAAGTTCACAGAGACGAAGAGCAGATAACCAGCACCTTCACGGGTTGACTAGCAAAGCGCAAAGAAGTTCTCATTAGAAATATGAAGTGGGTTATAAAGAATTCGAAACAGGGGTGTGTTTGTGAATGAATGACGTGAATATGTCGTGGCATTATGCGGTTTGCAGGGGGGCGTCCAGCGTGAGGGGGGATGCTTGGCAGGAGACACGGGGTCTGGAGGTAGACATGGGAACAACAACCCATGCTCTATAGACCACTTTGAAGTGTACATGGTCTTTGGCACCTCTTGGCCTTTATCGCTCCCTGACAGCTCCTCTTGCCAGCGCAAGTACCCCGGTGCGAACTGCCTTTGATAGGGCGGGGGGTGGATTGGGGCGGTGGTCGTGCAGACAAGACTCGTTTGCCGCAGGGCCTCACCAAGGAGAGGCCATCTAACTGCATGTAAGAGGCAGGCTGCAGGATCTAGTACATGGAAGGCAGGGGGGTGAGTTTATAAATACCTCACCCTCCCAGGAGAATATATGGGTGCAGTTCACCCTGGAGACCCTGGATGCCTAGGCAGTTAGTCAGCAGCAGGCTGGCCTGTGGTGGCAAGGCGGCACGGGCCAGAGGGGGTCATCTCTGTACCCGGTGCCCAAAAGCATGATTTATTATGATCAACCATATTGATTTACCTATAACCATGTTTTGTATCAATAAAATCCAACGGCCTTTTATTGCCAACGCTTGAACAAAGTGGTGTGGTAAGTATTTTTGGGGGAGGAGGCAAGGCCGGGAGGCTTGATGCCAACCCGCAAAATAACATATGTATGTCTGCTGCATATGGGTTCAACGGTTATGTGGATTGAAGGTGGGCGGCCAGCGTGAGGGAGGATGCTGGCCGGAGACATGTGGTGTGACAAGACAAGGCACAGGAAGACTATTCAATGGAGACACACTAGATTCATTTAAAAAATCAAAACAACCATTGTTAAAATATATGTTGGGTTTTATTTTAGATCTTAATTTCAATTGAACATAAATAATAAACATTACACATTGTAAAGTTCCGGTTGCAGCACATCCAGGGAAAATCCACGGTATTGTCCACTGTCGCTGGGGAAATGTTGTCTAATGGCAAGTACCGCACATGCAGGTATTACTCTCCGAACGCGGTGTCCGAGCCTCCCGTGAAGCCACCAAGTGAAGCAACGATAGGCCACCAGCCTGTACCACCTGTGAAAAAGAAAGATGCAAACTGTATTAAAATGACAAAACTTTATCAATGTCGATTCAGGTAAAAAATGTCATTCTGCTTTGAAAAAAATTCTATCTAGAAAATGCACAATATGGAACCAATTTACATGCGTTCGAATGATATGTAGATGTAATTTTATATGTGGGAGACGACCATGAAATAGTAGTGGCATCACTGACATCACAACCAGAGTATACTTACTCGTTACTCTGATTACGTGGACGAACAGTGCCGCGAAGTTCGTGCATAAGCACCATCATCATCCTCAACACGGTCCGTGAGAGGCAGGCTTCCCTGAACTCTGGCAGCTCGGTGATGCATTGCGGACTTGGCTCGCCTTCCGAAATGTAGGCCAAGCACCCGGAATTTTCACGGCAGCAGCAGTTCTCCTCCTCAGTTGGCATTAGCTCGCACCGATTGCACGTGCACCAGGTGGAGACGCCGTCCATGCGACATGGTCCAGGTTCTTCATCCGTTGACTGGTCCTCCCAACTGCCGTCCGAATCCCCATCGTTTTCGCGTGCTTGCCTTTCCAGTAGTTCCTCCTCGGTGTACTCAGGCTCGTACATATACGGCATAAGGCCTAGAAGCGGCGAAGGTAGCTGACCAGAGCACAGAAACGAGTCACAGAATACTCAAAGTAACACAGAGAGAGTAATAGAATCGAAAATCTGCTGCTGTGTGTTGTGAAACGGTGTGTTTATACTTATTGAGGAAAGAGGCGTCCTGCCATTTCCATGGCGACACTTCATTAGCTGAGGCGCAGCGATTGTTGACACGAAACGTGCTTTGGCGTTGGGAAATGGGCGGTACGCGTCTGCTGATGTCAGGCTCAGGGGCGGGGGATTTGATTTAGTGCCACAAACGCAGGTGAGCCAGGTCAATGGGGGGAAATGATAGGATTATCACAAAATGGCGGCTGATTTCGAGTGCGTTAATGGACGAAAAGTCGGGTAAGGTCCATAGGAAAGTTTTCTACGATCTACCGATTTATGCTTCAAAACACATGGCCGAACCGTAGGGACAATAAAAAAAAGTCCCGGAACTATCCTTTAACAAGTTCCTCAGGAAGGACACATTGAAGATGGTTACACTTTCTCAGATCTTCCAACTCCACGATTGGTTGGTGTCATTGGACCTTGAGGATACTTATTTTCATGTGCCAATCCATCTGAAGCACAGAAAATACCTGAGGTTTGTAGTTGGCAGTTCACATTATCAATTTCGAGTCATGCCTTTCGGGCTGACCTCCACACCAACGGTTTTCACCAAGCTTATCCTCTCAGGAGAGGGGGGATTCACGTCTACCCCTACCTGGACGATTGGCTGATCAGGGTGCGTTCTGCCGGACAATTCCTGGATCATCTCAACGTCACCTGCCGTTCTCTCCACAGGCTGGGCTTCTCCCTCAATTACAAAAAGGCTCATGTGACACCTTCCCAAAGACTCCAGTACATCGGAGCCATGCTAGATACGTCCTTGCTCTGCCTCATGACATCTTGCATTTTTCTAGTGCCAGAGGCTCGCCTGAGAATGAGGTCCCTTCAAGGGGCTCTAAGAACACAATGGTTCCAGTTCTCATGAAAGATGTCATACCGATTTCAGATCCCAACCAGAGTATCACAGGATCTTTTGGGGGTGGGCTCGCAAGGAGAATATTCTTAAGGGAGAAACTTTTTGCAACCATGGCCAGAGATTTACGGTAGTTACGGACGCCTCACTCATGAGGTGGGAAGCCCATGCCAACAATCTGACAATCGGCGGTCATTGGTCTCCATCGGAGTCCAAACTACACATCCATCATTTGGAGCTGAGAGTAATCAGACTTGCGCTGAAGGCTTTTCTGCTCTGTACAGGGAGAGAATGTCCTGATAATGATGGACAAAACAGTAACCATGCATTACGTCAACAAAGGAGGAGGTGTAGGGTCACTACCACTGTACAGAGAGTCAATGCTGCTCTGCTACTGGGCAATTCAAGAAGGAATCTCCCTGTCGGCAGTTCAACTAGCCGGAGAGGAACATGGCAGCAGACGCTCTGAGTAGGCAGAGCAGTCTCCCACAATCTCGCTCCAGGGAATTTCCTCCGAGAGGAGCTTTAGGAGACTTGTTTGTAGTGGACTGGGGATTTTCACTCCTGTATGCGTTTCCTCCAGTCCCAGTCATTCCTCATGTGATTAGGAGGTTGAGAAAATGCATTATCCTAATTGCCCCGGATTGGGCCAGGAGGACGTAGTACCCAGACCTTCTGGACATGTCCATCTGCTCCCGTATACGTCTTCCACAAAGAGAGGACCTTCTCTCACGAGAGGGGGTCGGGTTCTCCATCCAGAGGTTTCTGAAAGAATAAGATATATGGATTGAGACCTCCCAGATGACGTAATGGAGGTGCTGCTTTTGCCCAGAAGGCCAGCAGCAAAGTCTTTGTACTGTTGCCGTTGGAATAAGTTTTGCAACTGGTACAGAGAAAAGAATGTTGATCTTTTTCTCTGCAAGACTCTGAATGTTTTATCCTTTCTTCTATCTTTGGCTAATTTGGGTCTTCGGATTGGTACCATTTAAAGGCTACATGGCAGCGCTATCCATCTTTAAGCGCTCGTCAGAGGAATGATCATATTTCAAAATACCACTGGTGATTCAATTCCTAAAGGGCTCGCTAACGTGTTCCCTCTATCTCCTTTCCAGGTTCCGGTCTGGGACATTAATCTGGTTTTAAAATTCCTCATGTGTTCTCCATTTGAACCTATGCACTCCATGTCCATTGGGTTTGTTAACCTTTAAGACAATTTTATTGGTAGCTCTGACTTCAGCCCGTAGAGTGAGCAAGTTGCAAACACTTTCATCCAAGCTACCCTTTCCCATCTTCTACAAGGACAGGGTTGTTGAGTCAAACCCTTCTTTTTGCCCAAGATCATTTCGAACTTTCATGTAAATCAGAAAATCGTTCTTCTTTCTATCCCCCGCCTCATTGTGGTAATGAAGAGGAAAGACTTCATAGGTTGGACCCTCGGTGAGCGCTCCGCTTTTTTTCATCTCTAGAATATCAAAGTTGAGACTTGATAACTAACTTTTTATCGGCTATACAGGACACAAACTAGGTAAGGCTGTTTCCAAACAGACCTCATCTAGGTGGAGAATTCTTACTATTTCAGAATGTTACAGACTAGCAGGCAAAGACTTTACTGAAGGATTAAGAGCTAATTCCACCAGGGGCATGGCTACATCTACAGCCTTTCAGAGGGGTGTACCAATAAAATCCATTTGCCAAGCAGCAACGTGGTCTTTCATGCACACCTTTACAAAACATTCCCTGGATTACTCCCTTGGCCAGGATGGTTCTTTTGGTAAAGCAGTCCTCCATTCTATTCATGAATACTCTTGAATACCAATTCTTCTCTCTCCCCCAAATAGAGGTAATACTGCTTTGGGAGTCTATCAAAGATGAGGAATACATGGGAGGACACAATCCATTCGTCCTCATCACCCTCCCATCCTACCCTGCAGTAGAATTTCCTGTGCTATTACAGCTTCCGTTCCATCAAGGCTGAGTGCGGTCACTACTGTGTTTTACGGGTATCTGCTGCTACAGGAGGGAAAAACATCTCAACGGGCGCTATGCATGCTATATATACCTTCGATGACATCACCGTCGATGGAGGCCGTCGAGGGACATTGAGTCGACGCACAGCACCCTCTGCCGAAACCTTTTTCTGAAGCAGCTGATGCTGGGACAACGATATGTCAAAGATGAGGAATATGTAGGAGGAACATCCAGTCGAAAGAATGTTACCAGAGATAAGAAACTTGTTCTTCTGTCGCTCTGGGAGATCCCGAAGCCTTTTTACATCTGGAACCCGGTCATCTAGATTGCATAAGGCGTCCATCGACCGCAGTGTCCGGTCGTTCTTGCCCTTCTTAGATCCCCTTGTGCTTTTTCCCCATGTCCCAAGTCACACTTCTGTCTGCACTTTTCCCCATTGACTGATGCTTGAGTTGCCCGCTTCCCTCGTCCCCACCACTCCTTGATTCATTGTCTGAATCAGTGTCCATATTACTGTGAAAACAGTCCACAAAGCTCAGTCTTCTAGAGGTGGTCTGTGTTGGCTTTCACTGTGAAGTCTTTGTCAATCAGGTCTTGTCTGCTTCCTCCCCTGCAGGACCCCATGCCTGTCCTACCTGATACGGCTGTTGTCCTATCCTGTGTAGTCGTTCTGTCTGGCTCCGTTCGTCTATCCCTCTCATTCTGTCATCTCCCGTGCTCACCGTCCACTGTGCCTTTGTCGCTGATCGCACGCTCGTTCTCTTTCTTGCGTGCGTGCTCTTGCGAGTCGCTCTATTTCCTACCTTCTCGCTCCCTCTTTACTAAAACTAGCTTTTCCTTCTCATCTGCTTCCCTTAGTCTCTCTATCTCTGCGAGCTCCCTCCTCCTCTTTTCTCACTGCTCACGCTCCAGTTCCTCTTCTTTGCGTGTCTCTATGCGCTCTTTCACATCTTCACTCCGCTTCCTTCTCCCTTCTATCCACTTCTATTATCTCTGCCCAGTCTCTTACTTTGCTGCACCCCTTAAGGCCCTCTATTTCTTTTGTCTAACCTGCTGCTTCCCCCATTGTCTTCCCTTCCAAACTCAGGAGGATCTGTCCTCCTACCCATTTGTGCGATGCTATGCCCCCCTAGCCTGTGCCTCGCTGCACGCTGCCTTTCCACTGTCCGTCTGTCCGACCCCATTCTGCCCCTCCTCCTTGATATATGGTGGAGGTTCAAATACTTTTGCTGCCGTAGTGGATAAAACCCTTGCTCATCGTGTCCCCTGCTTTTTCGCTCGCAGGAGAGGTTGGGGGAGCAGAGCACGGGGACGCTGGCCCCTGTGTGTCCTGTTGGCTTAGTATCCATTGACGCTTAGCCGCCTCCCCCTCTCCCTCCTGAAAAATTCTCCAGAGTTTGAACCTCACCATACGCCTGGCTAAATTCTTCCCCTTAACAGTGTCCTGTAAGTGTCAGTGGTGGTTGCTGCACATCTTTGGAGAAACCTCTGCATTGTGGCCATGGTTTAGTCAATTTACCCTCTTTGCTTTTCGTCCATTCCACTATATTTACAAATCTTGTCCTTGTAGGCCAGCAGGGTCTTACATAAGTTCTGTAGATGTCACTCCCGCACTATCCTTGATACATTGCGTTTATTCTTACTTGACCTCAAGTCTAGGCTTTCAACACTCTGCTTTTAGGAAAAACACAATACAATGGAAATTCTTTACATTTTCTTCGAGCCCCTCTTGCCCCATAACACTTTGTCAGGCATGCAGGCACACCCACCAATCTTGCGCATGCGCCTTCCGCGCACTGCTACTGGACGACAACCTCTGGCAATTTAATGTTTCTGAACACCCTGTCCACAACACCACATTCTTTCGAAGTCCTATGCAGAATCATAACGGGTGACGTCATCAACTCACTGAACAAGGTAGTGCTAAAGATCACTTTCAGAGTGCACAATGCTAAGGTCTTGCTTACACGAACATTCATAAAGAATACCCCACATGTAACCCACACATGTCTTCCTGCCTCCCAACAGGAGATACCAATATTCTTTTTGTTCGATCTGTATCTACAGCGTAACCTTGTAGATACGTCTCCACATGATTTAACCAGACAAATCACCTTCCGCAATCTAGGCCAGCTCCCTTTTGATGAACCTTAGTGGGATACGGGGGCGTGGCTTGGCAGCCATGGGCTAGGACGCGACTCATGCTGTCTCCTGCTAATCCGGACATGATCCTGTAATTTGCACATGCCAAACTTGCAGCGCGAGCCACTGGAGGAGCATTTTCTGCTGTGTGAATAGACGCTGCGCAGAACAAACGTCCTTTGGAGTGAAAGGGGACTCTAATGCGGCAAATATGGAGAAAACAGCAGTGACGGAGGTGAAATGTGAGGACACCGAATAGAAAATGGCGGCCGGCGCGAGAACAAAGAGAAGGGAAGCTCGGTGCAGAGACAGCCTGTCCGAAGATTGCGAGGAGGAGCCAGTAAGGTGCTGTGAGCGGACCGAGGACCAAGAAGCCGGGAGGGCAGCGGACCCTGAGGAACTAGAGCAATCGGGTGGCCGGGATAGGCCATTGCTGGGAGTATCGGGGGCCCCGCAGTGAACGTTGCAGAACGTCGAGAGGAATCCAGCAGGAAATAACTAAAAAAAGTGGACGCGGTGCCATTAATGGAGTGGGCCCCCGTGAGGCGCACGGGCCGGTGAAGACGCACAGTGCAAAGGGTGGAGGGGGCGCCAGCGGCCCCAAACGAATCAGAGACCGGGCTAAAAGACGCAGGCAGCAGACAAGCACGCGCTGCATAAACTACATTGTAGCAGCGCCAAAGGACAAAGATGTTTAATAATATTGGTTGCAACTGTTGCACAAGGCCTGGTGCGCGATCGAGCCCCGCTCAGCAGATCACTGAAGCTTCGACGCTGTGCAATGCTCCGAGTACGGTCATGTGGCAGGGAAATACAGGACGTGGCTAAGAAAGCCCGTGGATGCGACATGCTCTTTCCGAGGCTCCTGCAGAGCTGGGAGTAACTGAGAGATGCCCACATTCGGGGGCAATCCAACGCCACTCTTCCTAAATAATGAACTTATGAAGCTCTGAGGCGGGATGGGTCCAGAGATCTGATCCACAAAGGTCCGTGCCCGCGAAATATCAAGTGCTGCTGGATGGAGATGGTAACCACCTGAGAACAAAGGAAGCAAACCAACTGAGGCCGACTCTAATCCTGCGGGACGCTTGTGGGGCATTGCGGGACTCGCGACACGCGCAGAAACTGCGGTCCCCTCTGCGAGGATCCCATAATATCCTGTAGGATGGAATGAGTGAATAGACACCATAATTACGGACTGCGGTGTACATTCAGAGCCGGGGGGAAAAAGGGGAAAGAGAGTGCTTGTGTCCCCCGTAGAACCCTGAAAAACAAACTACGTGGTGATCCTTCTGTGTGCCACTACATACAGAGGTACATAGACTCTGCTACATGTCATCAGTGGCAGGAGGGCACTCAAGGTGAGCAGTGGGTGCTGGAGAGCGGATTTGTTGGGTGCTGCTCCCTGGCCCGGATGTACAGGGGAAAGACCGGATGAGCTGGTGTGGAACTCGGGCCTCCAAGCCTGGGCAAGGCCCAAGATATTGAAGCTAAGTGGGCGTCTCCCCCATAGGTGGAACACACGAGCGGGGTTGCACCACGGCACACGGTTACAGCGCCATGTCCAGCAAGCCGTCAAGACTGAAAGCAAAGCAAACCACGCTGGACGAATTTGCCAGGACACCGACGGGCCCGGAAGGTGCCAGGAGCAAAGATAAGCCCCCCCCCCCCGTGGGCGGCATGGCTGCCTCGGGCACGAATCAGGAGGTCCTCGCTGCGATTGCAGACCTGAAAGCGGACTTGAAGGCGGCCTGGGAGGCTAAGCTTGAAACAGTGGTATCTGAGCTGAAAACTACGTTGGACCTTAAGGTCGGGGAAGTACAGGAAGAAGTGAATCTACTCCGACAAGACGTGAGGGCACTGGCGGAGCGCACAGAGAACCTAGAGAAAGGCGAGCTCGAACACAGTGGACTGTGCCTCACACAAGTCGGAATTGCACATCCTGGTACAGAGAGTGGGCAATTCGGAGAGTAGGGTGGAGGAAGCGGAGGAACACGCCCGAAGGAACAACATCTGCATCGTAGGGCTGCCTGAGGGGACGGAGGGCCATGACCCCACAGAGTTTGTGGAAAACATGTTGCTGCAGGAGATACCTGGAGGAGCCCTGTCTCAGGGATTCGCCGTGGAACGGGCGCATAGGACTCTAACGAGAAGGCCGCCGCCGGGCAATCCGCCTAGGCCAGTTATCGCTAAGATCCTTAATTACCGAGACCGAGAGAGGATATTGGCACACTTCCGTAAAGGTGGAACAATTAAGCGGGGGGAAGCAAGCATCACGGCCTACCCAGACTATACCCTGATGGTGCAGCGGAGCCGGATGAACTTCGGGGTGGTCAAAAGAAGATTGAGGGAAGCTGGCTATAAATGCATGTTACTTTACCCGGCAAAATTGAACGTTTTTCACAGGAACAAGACTCTGTTCTTTGATACTCCAGAAGATGCCATGGGTTGGCTCGACATGCAGGGTTCCCCCAGGAACCCGGTATCCAGACGGAAGAAGGAGACGGAAGAGATAAGTAATGAGCACCGAGAACGCTGGGAGAGGGAGCGGTTTGAGGCTATGGGACTCGACTATAGTCCTTGATATGACCTGTTAGTGGCTGAGACCGGATTTGGTTAGATGATGTGTTGTGCGTACTGAAACCGGTGCATCTAAGGGAGCACAGTGGAGCGAGTCATAATACCTCCATTCAGTAGTAATAGTTAAGTGGCAATTAGGGCGACTTCACCCTACTGAGCTCTGAGTCTATTAGTCGGGGCTAGATGTGGGGGTGCCTGAGATCCAGGGATGGAGCTGGCCAAGAGTTGGGAAAGAGGTTGTTGGGGAAGGGAGAGGAGGAGGAGGAAAGTTTGATATGTATATAGTTTTGGGGAGTTTGAGTTTTAGTCTAAACATGAGCCTGCTGGAGATAGAAATGGAGGACGGGGCTGAGCTATGGGAGACCTCAAAATAATTATGTGGAATGTCAGGGGACTTAACAGCTACCTGAAAAGGAACAAGGTCATGTTGTATTTAAGGAGGCAGAGGATAGATATTGCGCTGCTGCAGGAAATGCACCTGACGCGGGAGAAGATGGAGATGATTGTTAAAAAATGGAAAGGAGTGGTGGTGGGTGCGACATACTCTGCGTATGCTAGGGGAGTGCTAATCTGGATGGCGCCGCATGTGCCGTTCCAACCATTGCAAGAACTGGCAGATAAGGATGAGAGGATGGTCATGTTGAGAGGATTGGTGGAGAATAAAGAGATCAGCATTATAAACACATATGCCCCCAATCGAGATACAGCGGCCTACTTCAGGACTCTGAATGCAAATCTCGGCATGTGTATGGGTAGCGCAGTGATCTGGGGTGCTGATTTCAACTGTGTACTTAATCGCAATGTAGATAGATCGGATGGCAGGGTCGATAGGCCCTCCCCAGCAGCGAAAGTATTGCAGACACTGTTAGACTATTTTCACCTGGTGGACGTGTGGAGAACTAGATACCCCCAGGTCAGGCAGTACTCTCATTATTCCGCCCCACATCAGCTACATACGAGGCTGGATTATGTCTTTACCACGACAGATGTCATGGTGGAGGTGGCCCAAGTAGAATATAAGGCAAGGGTCCTCTCCGATCACTCGCCATTGGTTCTGGGGTGGCAGTACCACCCCACGAGGGCAAGAATCCCGACGTGACGTCTTCGTGCTGAAGCGCTCAAGGACCCGGTCTTTAGAGAGGACATGAGGGAGGAGATCGCAAATTACTTTGAGGAAAATACGGGCAGCGTTGACTCGACGGGTACTTTATGGGAAGCCTTTAAGGTAGTGATGCGGGGCGTTGCAATAGCAAAATCAAAGGGCCTGCAGGGTGGGGTTCTAACTGATCTACGACGGACAGAAGAGGAACTAGAGAGAATATTGAGAGGAGGATGCAAAGACATGGAGCGAGTACGGGGGCTGCAACAGAAATGTGCGGAACACTGGGAAAGGCTTAGTAATCTTAATTATAAGAAATACATCGAGAGACAGCATGCGGGCGGGGATAAGACAGGACGGTTGTTGGCGTGGCTATATAAGAGTGAGGTGCCAAGGCCCCCGATTAGATCATTAACGAGGGACGATGGTAGCGTGGTAGACACCCAAGAGGGTGTCAATGAGGAGTTTGCAGAATATTATAAAGCACTGTACGCTGATGAGACAGAGTAGCCGAGAAGAAATATTGGAAACATTAGGGGATATAGGACTGCCCATGATTAGCAAGGAAGAAAAGGAGGAGCTAGATGCACCAATCATGCTGGAGGAGCTAGAGGAAGTGGTGAGGCAATTACCTACCTGTAAAACCCGAGGGGCGGATGGGTTCCCAAGTGAATTCTACAAGACATACAGGGCAGAGGTGCTCCCCCCGATGTTGGATATGCTCAACGAAGCGTTTGAGGTGGGACGGTTGCCGGAAACACTCAGAGAGGCGGTCATAATACCGCTCCCTAAACCCAATAAACCTACACACAGCTGTGGCTCCTATAGACCTCTCTCAATGTTAAACCAGGACAGCAAGATACTGACAGCTGTCCTGGCAAACAGGTTACAGAGAGTGATCAGCAAGCTGATACACCCAGACCAGACGGGTTATGTCCCGAATAGAAATATAACCCATAACCACAGGCGACTCAGACGGGTGATTGAATGGGGTAGTACGGCTGAGGGCGAAATGGCGATCGTGTCCTTGGACGCGGTCAAAGCTTTCGACTCGGTCAAATGGCCGTGGTTGCTGGCGGCCTTGGAGAAGTATGGCATGGGGCCCGGTTACACGAGGTGGGTGACGATGTTATACAGCGAGCCACTGGCCAGAGTCAGAACGGGTGCAGTAATATCCAAGAGGTGGCAATTGAGTAGAGGCACTAGGCAGGGGTGTCCCTGGTCCCAGATGCTCTACATACTAGCCTTGGAGCCCCTAGCGATATACCTCAGACAGCAAATATGACACAATAAGCATTGAAGTGGGAGGGGAACGAAATCTGATCTCCTTGTATGCAGATGACTTGTTGCTATACCTAAGATACCCAGAAGAAAATCTTCAGTATATCCTGGAGGTGCTGGCGAGATATGCAGACCTGTCCGGCATAGCGGTCAACCCCCAAATATCCAGCATGTTTCCAATGGGCGACTATAAGGGAACCCCTGAGACGAGGTTACCGGTGTTACAAATACTGTGGGAGGTTAGCTCTTTCCGGTATCTAGGGATAGATGTGTATCATACGGTGGAAGAGGAACACAAGCATAATACTGAGGCGGCACTTCGGAAAATTGAGAAGTGCATGCAGTTTTGGGTTAGGTTGCCCTTAGCTATGATGGGACGGGGTGCAATGCTGAAAATGGTGGTCCTGCCGAGGCTTTTGCATTACTTTAGCAATGTCCCATACATGATACCCAAGAAGTTCTTTGCAAAGCTGGACGACATGTGTAGGGATTTCTTGTGGCATGGCACCCGGAACAGAGTGGCGCTTTGGAAGCTGCAGAACTTTTACGAAAAAGGGGGGCTAAGACTGCCCAATTTTGAGGTGTATTATGTGGCAAGTGAGCTGCAGTATGTGGCTCAGTGGCTTTCGGACGAGGTGACACCTGAATCTAGGCTATTTGGACATGACTGTACCCCATTTTACTTGAGGGAAATTATCTGGTTTCCCAGGGCCGAAATGAAAGAGCGCCCCAAGATGATGATGCTGGGATGGCTGATGTGGCGTAGGGCGTGCCGGATGATGGGGAACCCATTTCCCTGCTCCCCGCAAGTGCCGTTGGTGGCATTGGCAAGGGAAGATATGCAACCGAGAGCTATACTCGGGACCCATTGGGAATCCGTGGGACTGGTGACGCTAGGAGATGTCTGGCAGATGGGGGCCATTCTGGATTTTGAAGTCCTGGGGGAGGAGACAGGATTGCATGTGGGCCAATATATTACATATCACAGAATTGTCCAGAAAATCCGAGATACGTGGCCTGAAACTGTGTTAGGAGAAGAACCCGACGCTATCATAGAAACAATATGATATATCAGATGGGGGGCATGAAATTTCCAGGCTATATGAGATGTCTAAAGTTGGGAAGGATCTGACGCAGCTGAGGCTAGACTGGGAGGCGGAGGTGGGAACCCCGATAAAGGATGAGATGTGGGAACGAGCACTTGGGTACCATAAAAGGGTGTCAAGGAATGCTAGACTTAAACAAATACAACTATATGTAACGCACAAAGCATACATGACGCCCTTGCGGATATCCAAGTTTGAAAACGCTGGACGACAAGCATGTCCTAAATGGAACGCGGAAAACGCGGACATGACACATGTGCTGGTCATGCCCAGTGATTGAGCGTTTCTGGGGAGAAGTGGCACAAAAGTTAGCTGAGAAAGGGGGTCACGCTGATTATAGACACAGTCTGGGCTTGCTTGGTGGGAGGGTACCCCAGATCATCAAAACTTAAGCATATTAATAAATTGAGAGACCTTGCATATGTGCTTGCTAAACGGAGGATCGCCATGGGTTGGAAGACTTGTCACAAGCCACGGTTGGGAGGTATGGAGGAAGGAGTTACAGAAGTGGACAGAGGCAGAAACGATAGTATGGCAAGAATCGAACACTGTAGGAGGGGAAGAAGAGATAGGGACCCTGATGGCATGGATGTCACTCATAGCTAAATTGTTTGGAGCAAAACAAGATCCGAATGGATCTACAGGAAGCGAGACCCCGCCGCATGCGGCGGACACAGAGAACAATGAACAGATAGGCTGATGATATGGGGTGGAGGGGGGGAAGCAGTGGCCGAGATTAAGCATTAATGTGATTATTTTTTCTGTAAAATGCACTGCGTGTTTGGTTGTATGTTGGTTTTGTTTGATCAAAAATTAATAAAAATTATTTTAAAAAAAAAACCTTATGGGGATACCATCATCTAGCACCAGAGCTAAAACGCCCAAGCCATAGGAAATCTAATATTTACACAACTTCTGTAGGTTGCTCACCAGAACCTTTTATCGCAAGACCGAACATGCTCTAACCACAGAAATGACATCTACCTCCGCTCCTTTCCCTACTTAGCTTGACAATACTCGACACTACTAAAAAAAGACTTGACAATACCACCATACTCAATAATACTACCCTCACACCCCCGTTACTTTCCCTCTCCCTTTAGTTACTGTGTCTGGGTCAATACTTGCACTCAGTGATCTGCTGACGCTGTTTGGCTGCCCGGTCTCCCAAAGCTGCCATGCCACCTGTCTGGTCTGCTGGACTCCTCACGGACAGCAGACAGGATTTCCAAGCTGGCTCCTGACTGCATCTACACTGGGCGCGCTTCCCCTTCTTCTCGAAACCGGCAAGTTGTCCTGCAGCCCTCCAGGCACTGTGGCGGGAGAGGCGGCTTCGTCCTGAACAGGCGTAGCATCGACTATTTTCTGCTACCAACTTGTTGGTGAGAAAACCTGGTATGCCAGAGGTCTGGGGATGGCTAGGAGCTTACTCGTTCGACTCACAAGGGCCAAACCACCATTGGGAGGACTCTGGCAACGGCAAGTTGAACTGTTGTTTATTTAAAAAAACGACAGAGACCAATCCGAAAAATCACGATTCTCCAATAATTCTCAATTTCACAAGATGTGTTTCACAGTTTTGATGCCACATGGCGTCATCACCTGGGCCCTCCCCCAAAAACCTATCTCCTTTTCTGGTTGGGTGCTCAGAGTAGTATAACCTATGGATCACCTAAAGGTGTCTTACTCAGTTGGCATTCTCATGGCCGATGGCTAATCTACCCCTTCCCCATTGCACTGTTGCAGGGTTGCAGACTTACCTTTGGCTCTTGCCCTCTGTCGTCCACTTCTGGATTTGGTTGCCTAATTGGTTGGAACTGGTCTCCCCGGGCCTGGGACCCAATTCAGTTCTCAGCCTTCTGTGCACCTCTCCAATGTGATGTGAAGTGACTGTGTCCCCCAATGTATCTGGTAGTAGACCACCTTTGCTTATGAGAGTGTGCTCCAGGTTGCAACATTTGTTTCACTTCTCTTCTAGGTTGCAGAGAATGGCTCGTCTTCCAACCACGGGTGAATATCCATTGTCTAGTTCGGCCGCATCACGTGGTTGCGGACCACAAATTGGAGCTCTTTGGGTCTGCATTTATGAAGATTTATTCTGTTTTCCTGTAGCTGGCCCCTTGTCGTTTGGAGCTTGGAATGCACTTGTTTATCTCTGACCTTGTCTATGAGCTCGGTCTTTCCGCTTCTTGCAGCCTGAATCTGCTGTCTTTGTCTGGTGTCCTGTAGCTTGAGCCCTTCTGCAATTTTCCTTAGACTTATGTGATTTCTGCATGCTTATAATGTGCTATGTTTTCTGTAAGTTATTTGTATGTGGTCCTGCCAGGTTCCTGTAGTTCCATAGGATAAATTGCCATTAGCATATGCAAGCTTGCTCAGGATCTCTTGCTGCCTTGCGTTTATCGTTACTGCACTTAGCTAATGAGAAAAATAAAAGCTTTGTAGAATAAAAGTTCTATCTACAGAACTGTGTAAACATGTTCGTGTATGCAAATGTTTGTGTAAACTGTGCATGGCTGCGAGTGTTCTTCGTGGTGTCACTAAAGGATTCAGCACCGTGGCTTCTTAGCATTTTAATCTATGTAGTCCATTAGGGTGTTCCATGATCCTCGTTGAATCATCTGTATACGTGAGGACATGCACTGGATAACGTTGGAATGGTTGTCTGAGGGAATAAGTCTCTGCATACGTGCCAGTCCGTGGTGCACTTGGGGCTTGTCCGTAAAATGAGTGACTTCGAGCATCCTTAACTCTTCGTGCCGCCATGCTCATGAGGGCGAGGGGGGGGCATTCTTGGGACCCTCTCTTCACTGTCATGATTGGACAGCCAAATGCTCCTTTCTGTACACTGCTGAGGAAGATTGCAGAAGAGTGAATGCTGGAACTGTAGGTGAGGCTTCTGGAGTGAGAAGCAAGTCGACCGCTGGAAGCTGAAGTAAAGAAGATGACCAGAGACTCATGCATACCCTTTGCAACACTGTGACCCCATTTTCTGTGCGGCAGAGATACTCTGAAGAGGACAACGCCTTCCCTTTGACTGGTGGGAACAATCTGTCCCAAGACGAACTTTTGATTTGATGTCCTGTGAGTTTCCAGAGCTACAAAAACCCAATACCACGACACCTGCTGCCCATTTTGAGTGCAACATTGTGGAAATTCCAAATCCGTCCAAATCTTTGCTGAGCCCTCAAGGACACTCCAGATATCCGATCTAACTTGCCCAGACCCCCTCGCCCTATGCAGAGCGTGGGACTGTAAGAAGTGAAGATTGACCAGACAAATTGAGTCCTTTGTTGGTGCTGCAGAAAAGGCGCCAAAACCGCAGAGTGACCAGTGAAGTTGCTGAAAGTCGTGCCAGAGGTCCTCCCTTGAGACTGCTGCTGGGGAGATACCATTGATTGTCATACCTTTCGTCAACAGACCAAGGAATCTGGAGGCTGGTTCCAGAGCGGCAACATCGCAGAGCATCCATCATGAACATTTTCTTCAAACCTAAGGTACTGTGGGGAAGAAAGTTTTGCTTACCTTATTCCAGATAATTGCTCCAGAGCATTGGAGTGCACGTAGAGGTGTCCAGGGCAACCCCATCTTACCTCCGACTCAGTCCGCTGTGTCCCTTTAGCGAGTCCTTTAACAGGGTCTCCAATGTTGGTCAAGCCTCCTTGTATCTTCCTTCCTAGAGACTACAAAGTATCGACAGGAACATTTGACTTCTTCTCAAGACTTTAAGCCTCTCAGAACTGCCTTTTTAGCTTGGGTTGTGTTTTGGACTTTAAAAGACTTGCTGTGCAGGGAAACTGCCTCTAGAACCTGAAACTCTACTAGGATAACACTAATCGACTGTTTTCCTTCCCAGAAATCACTATTGTATGTGTTGACAAAATGCAATTACTATATTACTTTGTGGGTGTGCATAATTACTGATAGTACAGTAGACCGGTCAAACTCCTGTAACAATTGTGCACATTCAGCAACTACCAACTAAGAAGTGGCTTTTGAAAGTATTGTAAAATATACCTGTGTGTGTTGGTTTATTGTGCTATTTAACAGTAACTCTTGTGTAATTATAATCTATATTTTAATAGAAATGTATGTGTAAGTGTTTCATTGATGTGCATTACTATCTAGGTTCAGTGTACTTTGCTACAGCTCACATCTTCCTCTTGAAGATGAGCCTGACTGCTCTGCCATTCTACCAAGGTCCTTGAGTAGTACAGACTGATAATAAGAGTTGGGGGATATACAAACCACTGGGATAGCTTACTAAAGTCTTACCTCCATGTGGGACTTTAGGAAAACTCCCCTAACAACCTCGACATCAATATCCGCTCTTAATATGTTGCTAAGCTCTTTCGCCTTTCTTTGACAACATTCACATGGAAGTGCAGGCTCACGCCATTTTGCTGAGCAATATAAAATTACAACTAGAGTTGGAATAGACTCCCACACACTCATCCGGCCGCATGTGATAACGGAACATGTGGATAAATGTGCTCCATGTGTGCCCAATGAAGTGATACAAATTAAGGCAAATGAAACTGAGAGCGTACACAAAAAAGAAAACCAACCTTTGACTACGGATGCTATATCCCTTCGCAGCAGGATAAGAAAACTAAAAATCGGAAAAGAAAGGGTTTGAATCGAAGAAATTCCCAGGAACTTTGCACAATGCAGAAGTAGCAGCTGCATTCCTTCAGGAGCAAATGGATGACATTGCTCCTATTGACCTTAATTTGCAGACTAATTGAGGGGAAGGTAATACCAACGGGAATCTTGAAAAGGTTAAGATCATATTCAACATCTGCCCGTCATTTCAACCGCCGTCACAGTATTGGCTCAGACGGATATTCAAGAGGTTGCCAAAGGGGCACAGGGTATTATACCAACCTATGCGGAGTCCCTCATAAATGGTTATTTGATTCAAACCCAGATTCTGTGATTCCTCAATTTACTAATAGAAGTCCCAAGTCTGGAAAACACGCATCAGAATGATCATAATAAAAACCTCCCAGCGCTCTTCGAGGGGGGGGTGGACAAGGCCTTAAATATTTGAATATTTCGAAGTACATAAACCCAGCAAGCAACTCCTTATAGAATTTGTTTGAAAGTAATAATTAAATCACACTTAATAGATCTAACATCTTAAACTTGCTACATGAAAATACGAAGATTAAGACAAATCACTTCCAGAGATAACGATTTAGTAGATTTGATTGATCCTTTGAGATCGGATATAATTGTGATCACAATGTACTCGGACATATCACTTAATATGGTAGAAGCTGAGGGTGAGGCCTTAAGACATCTGGGTTGTGATTGACAGATGATGGCACTAATAATCATTTTTGTAAACAAGGCAACTTACAAATCAGCCGCTCAAACTGTCGGGGACACAATATGTAAAGTTGCTTAACCCTCTTCCCACATATGACATAATGTCCCGGATTACTTCAAAATATTTTATCAACAGAAACCAGCACTTTGCTAACTCAAGGGGGCTTTGAACTTGAAATGCTAAGAGGACAGCGTTAAACCTATATGTTGGAATGTGAGTGATCACCATCACTTGCTATTTAATCAGGAGTTATGCAAATAACTCTGCTCTACTAGTATTATGTTCCTACAGGAAGTATGGCGGACTGGCCAAGTTATATTTGATGGCTATAAGGTATACCAGCAGCCAGCTACCAGAGAAAATGGGGGAGACGTACGGGTGGCTTAATTGCCCGACAATATACCCTGGTTTTAACTGCTAGACATCCACTATGGAATCCTAGCAGTAAATTTGTATATAACGTGGCATTCGCTAAAGAAAAGAAGCTTTAATCTGCAAGTAATCCTGTCCCAATTATTAGACATGAAATGGGTCTGACCTCATTAAAGAGATGGTAACGATGGAAATCGCTGCAATTCTACAGAATAATTTTAGTGCCCCCATAAACTAATTTTTTGCAGATTTTAATTCACAGATGGTTAGTGAAAACAATCGGATGGGCACTTTTATACTTAAATATGATAACATTCTAACCTCACTCTGCTTCTGATGGGTGTTAATCACTAACCCTTGTGAAGTTAAAAATAAATTCACACAAAAAGGCTGTACAGAAAAGACTGGTCAGATATGTGAGAGGCAATACTAAAGTATATACTATACGACCACCTTTTCTGGGATATTAGGAGTCATGGCATACTACCAAAATACTTAATGAGCTAGCCACATTTTTATTGGCGAACACATTTCTTTCGATTCTGAATGAAAGTTTTACCTAAATGGGGAAATCAAGAACATCAGGGCTTAACACTATGATAACCTGTAAACACTGCAAGACCCCGAACACAATTGAGTCAAAGTTTCATCTAGTAATTGAATATCGGTCCTCAAACTTACTCGGGACAGAAATATTTAGTAAATTTGTTATTAATGATCATTGGTTAACAACCCATAACATCTGGCTACGCGTAATCTGGAAATTGGGTGCCTATGACATTGGCTCGACCAAGAATGTAATAGTGCATCAATTTAATGAAACTAAAATACTTAGAAAATGTTTGAGGGAAACCAATGAACCTTTAGAAATTATTAGGATTTTATAATTGTTTTAATGATATACTGATCTATTACTTGAATTGTTTGGATATTGTGCACATTAATGTAATATATTTTTAAATTGTAGACTTTGTATAAACTTTATTATAATGTTTGCGTCATTGGGTACATTCTGGCATTATCAAACGTAAAGCAATATTTACTGCATGTCCTTGGTACATAACATATCTTCAAAAAGTCTGTGCATGACTATCATTTCACAGCCAAACTACATTTTGCTGTTGTTCCAATAAGAGGAAACAATGGCGGCTGTTAGGGAGTTTATCAGTTTTATTTTCCCTCTCCTAGTGAGACCCCCAGCACTTTTTGCTGTACTTCTGTACCTTTTTCTTCTCCTGAATGAGGGGAGATTCCCCCCACTCCTCATTCATTCTTTTCTGCTCTAATCATTAGAACCCTATTCCATATGTTTTACTCTATATTTTATGGAGTCTTGCTTTCCTCCATACCTTTTTAAAGGCATCTTTGTTTCACTTTTGCAGCACACAGCACCCTATGCGCAATGTTGCTAGGAGCCTTTGGGCTCTCCTTTTTATATTTTATTTTCCTTAAGAACTACACTACTGTTTATAAGGAGAGATGGGTACTTTTTATCCTTCCTAGCTTTTCCTTTTTGAGAGATCAGCAGACACCACCTTATGTGGAGTGCGAGGGGATACCTAGTATCCCCCTTCTCTCTGCTCCTGTAACTGTCTAGTTACAGTAACAACCCTATAGTTACGGCTGGTGACAGTGGATGTGTTCTGCCGACATTTGTGCAATTTTCCACCGCAGGCTGTATTCACAGCTGCGGCTATGCACAGGAGGGTCACCTATGTACCAACATGGTGGCTGCTTTCTTTTTTCACCATTTCATTTGTGGTTGTTCTTTCTTGGCCCTTCTGCCATTCTGGGAGGGGGAGGTCTTGATGTTAGTTTTGTCTTCGTCTCAAACCCTTTAAGCCTGCCAGGGCTCCAGTGCATCTGCAAGGACAGGAAGCGGGGGAGGGTCCTGAACCTCTGCTATCCTTTGCCTGATGATATGCCTGAAAGGAACCAGTCCCTGTTGGGGGGGCTGGCTGTCCTGATTGGACAGTCACCCACCCCTTTCTTTAAACTGCTGGGAGAGTTTGCAGAGGATGAATGGGAAATCCTGATAAATTGTTAAGTTTCTGAGGCAGAAGGCAAGTTGGCCAAGATTTGAAGCGAAAGACGATCAGGGACACCAGCAGACCCTTCCAGTAACCGCGAAGAGTCCACTGCTGTCCTGAACCTGTTTTCAAATCGACAGAGGAGCTCCGAAGAGGAGGGGTCCTTCCATTTGACTGGTGGGACCAACTAGTCATAAGACAACCTGCAGAACGAGCCATCCCCCGACGTGCTGTGACCTTCCAGGGCTGCAAACTGCCAATACCAGGGGACCTTAGACCCAGTTGCAGTGCATCGTCTTCCCTTGGACGAATCCTCCCAGAACTTTGAGCTCCAGTTGGACCTCCAGAGACCAGATCCCCCTCCTCAAAATCCCCTTACCAGAGTGCAGGACCGGAGAATCGAGGCAGATTGACCGGGCATTGATCGTTCATTGTTGGAGCTGATAAAAAGGTGCCAAAACCACAGAACAATGTTGGGAGTCTGAAGAATTCCTTGCTGAGGGTCCTTTCTTTCGACTGCTGCTGCAACATCCCTTCTATAGTCCCTCCTTTTCACAACAACCAAGGAACAGGAGACCAGGTCCACCACTGCTGTATAGGAAAAAATCCAGCTGCATCTTCAACCCTCCTCGGGTCCTGTGGGCTCAGGGTAGTACTTGCCTCAAGCCAAATTATTGCTCCTGTGTTACTGGAGTTCAGTATACAGTGTTTGGGTGGGCACCCATACCTCTTGCCCAGGCCTAGGTCCCTTTTACATTTTTTTTTGTCTACCAAAGCATCCTACTTTTAGGTTGTTGGAACTTTCTTTTCTTTGGTTGCTGTACATCACTTTGCACCCCTCCTCAACTCAGTCTGAAGAACTCTCAACAATCAAGGGGATGGACTGCTAAAGTATTGTAATCATTGAAAAGCACTACAAAGTAGGATATTGCTATTGCTGGTGCTGAACAACCCATTTTCCTTACAACAGAACATTGTCTAAGTGACTTTAATACATTTTTTTGATTGTGTTCATGACTGGTACATTCCATTCCTATTGGTATACTCACCTGAAAGTGTTGCTGATGTTTTCTATTGTGTTGATTACTTTAAATAGTACTTGCATACCTGAATATAACCTTGCCGTGTGCATATAAACTAAATGTCTATTTTATTATAACTACAAGTGTGTGAGTTTCTTTGGGCCTATGTATTGACTGAGTTCATTGTACTTACCTACAGCTCACATACTCCTGATAAGGTAAGCCTGGCTCCTCTGCCATTCTACCAAAGCTTTGGGTAGGACTGACTAGAAGTTGGGGCCTATACCAAGAGATAGTTTTAGAGAGTCTCGCCTGTTGGTAGACGTTAGGAAATTTCCCCTAACCGCGGCTTCATGATCTTTAGTGTTTCACTAGCAGTTTACAGAACCATTCTCAATGTTTTCTTTCATTCATGGTTGGGGAACAGGTCGAGGTGTCACTAGATCCAGTGCTACTCTCATCTCCATTATCACACCGTACAATGCTGCAGCTCACACGGGGGCGTCAGCTGACACATCTGTTCTTCTCATATTGGCTTGGAATCCTCACCATATATCTTTAGGACTACTATGTACTGGGAGAATACCAACCAGATCATCGGCTTATCACAGCAGAGGCATGCCTTCGGCTCCTGAGCATTCACCATCTGCTCAGACAGATGGAGCATTCCAGGCATGGCTAGATACTGGCCTCACTCAATCGCAGTAGCCGGGGCCTTCGGTGCCAGATGGCCTTTCTTAGCTCTATCCCCTCTTCCCTGCCGCTCCATAAGTATATTCGACTCAATGTAAGTATTGGCATCCTCTCGTGAAGTGAAAAAATATGCGCGATCCCTAAACTGCAGGCAAAACTTGTCGGGGAATAACATTGCGTATGGCACTTGTCTGTGCCGAAGGAGCGGTTTGACTTCATCGAACGATGTGTGTGCCTCCCGGGTAGCAGGAGCTAAGTCTGGGTATAAGACTTCTCTTTTATCCTCGTATAACAATTTGCCACGTTCCCTGGATAGTCTTAGAATCAAGTTTGGATCTCTGTTACTGAGGAGGTGCGGTAGGATGGTTCTTTGCTGCGCCTACAGTTTGGATGTGGTTTGAAAGGCCAAGTGTGCTCACTCAACCATGAACTGGGAGGAGAATTGCAGCTCTCCAAGTATAAAGTTAAGGCTATGTTCCACATGGACCTCATCGTTCCTTTAAAGGGAGTTGCTGGTATCCCCACAATACATATGTTACGCTCGGCACGAGTTTCAAGATGCTTGCATGCGAATCTGCTCTTAAGTGTCCCAATATCTGTCTTCTCAACAGTCATCATTTCTTCTGTGTCGCTAATTCTGGACTCAGCGTGAGTTATGGGGCAACTCTCCTCCAGCTTGGCCCACAATTAAGAGAGATTGGCCGACGGGTCATCCAATTTGGTCTTTACTGATGAGAATCCCCTTTGAATAGCCTCACTTATTTGGTCCAGGGGGCGTTGCCCAGTTGGCAGCACAGGTCACGGTGGCAGAGGTTACCTAGAGGGAGTGGCGGTGTTAGTGTGTAAGTCCATAGTGCCACATTTCTTGCTCGAGCCTCTGGTCATGGCCAGAGAAGTTAACAATAGAGAGCACAGTAAGTTTAGAATTTCAAACCACTCACCACAGAAGCGCATGCCTCCCTCCAAGGATACTATCTGGCTTTTAACCGCAGCCTCCAGCCCAACCGGTCGGAGGTACTCTGCCACCACCGGTAATCAGCGGCGACTCCCTACCCCAATAATGTAAATGGTGTCCCCCACTGGTCAGTGACTTACTGCCTGGGTCTAGGACAGTCTCCCCTATCAGCTGGATGGTTATATTGTCCTAGGAGATTGGGAAACAACAATCACTCTTAACCAGGTAGCCGTAGGATGGCATCGGACTAATCTGCTTTTTCTCCCCCTTCACTGGCATGTGGATCCGACTGCCAGTGTAGCGCCGGCCTCCCTGGACTTCAATCCAAACTGGCATCTATCACACAATTGATTCACACCTTTCCTTGACATCCGTCTGGCCTAGCACTCGCCGGGTTGGCCGCGGTCAATGTACCGCCGGTGACTGTGCCAAGATATATCCTCCGGCATTGCACTCAGCTGGTCGCAGGCAGAAGCAGCCCAAGTGCGAGAAATGGTAAGACAGGCTGCGCTGTGCCGCTCCGATTACACCCAGGCCCATTTGCACCCTTGCTGAGTGCTGGCAGTTCAGAGACTCGCCCAGACGTGTCTCCGCTGGTCGAGGAGCAGGCACTGCACCTGCAGTCGCCCGTTGGTGCTTTGGAGCACAGAATTTATTAAAAGGATAGTTAGCGGTCATTGGATCTCAGTATTCAGACGGCCATCTTGTTGGCACACAGCAGCGTCCCATCTTAAATTGTAGACTTATGATTGATGAAATGTTTGAACTATGTCATTGTTGTAATTGAAACTGCATCCCACAAATGCAGCTGCAGCGGGAAACTGTGAATCGTCCATCAGGTAAGCTAACCTGCCCTCCTTCCAAAATGTCGGCAGCACTAAGCTCAGGAACAGGGTTTCCCTGTTTGTCCCCTCACACACAGGGACTGGCCACCTCCCTGTTAAGATTTAAAAGTTAGCGGTTTGCGGCCAGCACATCAGGCTGGCCCAAAAAAACTGCCAAACAACCAGGTCCACCACAAGAAGCGTAATGGCCTACCCAGAGCCAGGAACTGGTCTAAACTAGTTCAAGTAATTGTGGAGGCTGCCATGTTGTGTTCCCAGGGTTCAGGTTCCCTGAACAAAGGAAACCCCTAAAACAGAATGGCAGAGTATAGGATTCATTAGTACCTCTATGGCTACTGTAAAGGTATGCTGGGCTACTAACGCTGTAAATTGGCTTGCACCAGCCTACTTCCTAAAACCAATGTAGGGTAATATAATCACTCTACGTAAAAATGTGGTGTCTGAGGGAGGCACCACTGGGACTCAGCACTTTATGGGCAACCCAATACCATATACTTTAAGTAAGGTAGAAGAATGTATTGGCAGGGTAACTACAGCAGAAGGCCTTCAAACCATCAATGTCGCAATGCCTAGTAGGACCGCTGTTTGTTTCTCATTTATTCATTTCGATTGTATTTGCTCCCTGTTCCCTTCCTTTGCCTTGTCGCGCTTTGAAACACTGGGCCTCATTACACAAGTATGCCAGTCCGGAAATGGCGGTGCCGGTCGCTCCGTACCGGCACCTTTTTCCCATTCCGCATACTAGGAGTTGGGATGCCACTAACACCGTCACCGCAAGTGACCTACCGTATCTGTAAGCAACGTGACCAAAATCTGTGGTAAAACGAGTTGGCCGTGCCTGAGACACCGGCATAGCGTTAGTACGTGCACATTCCGAGTATCAAGTACACAAACGCAGCATGGACATGCCGGTAGTAGCCCCGTGAATCTTGCACCGGAAACACTGGTGTTGCGGACCAGGGGTTAACTACAGTGCAGAAACAGCCCACAGGTGGGCAAAATCAGCCCAGGCGGCCCCAATGAGCACTGCAAAAGGACCACTCCCACACCCCTTCCAACACTACCATGCTAGTACTGGCGCCAGAGGCCCTGCATGTAGGCCTACTACTTGAACAGGCAGGCAGAGGATGCGGTGGAGACGCAGGATGAGGAGGAGGGCCATCATGGCCCTGCAGAACAACAATGTCCAGCAGGTTGCAGCCCCTATACCACGCATAAGGGCCGCCCCCTTAAATCTGAGCCAATCCCAGATCCACACCCTGTACCGGCTAGACCGGGAGACCATCACATCCATAGTGGACATGATCCACGATGACCTGCTCAGCTTCATACAGATCTATACAGCGGCCCCCCCTACCCCTTTGCTCAAGGTAGTGTCTGTGCTACACTTCCTAGCCATAGGTACCTAACGCACTGTGGGTGAACTGCATGGGCTATCGCACCCTGTTTCTTGCGTGTCCTGTTTCAGGTCATTGCACTTCTGCGGCACGTGGCAGATCACATAGGTCTACCCAGAACGGTTGACTTGGTCAATGCCATGAAAACTGCATTCCATTTCCTTGCAGCCAAGCCCAATGTGATGGGTGCATTGGACTGCACACATGTGGAGCTAGTGGCCAGCCATGGTGTTGAGGCAGTGTACAGGAACCAAAAACTCTACCATTCAATGTGCTGATGGTGTGTGATCCCCGCCACCTCATCACCCATTGCTGTGCCAGATTCCCTGGTTCAACCGTGCTGCCAGGGTACATAGCATGTAGCAGCAGAGAGAGTACCTGGCTGTTGGGTGAGTGTATCTACCAAAGCATGCGCACTGTTGAATGGTGGGGATGTACAGCACCTATCGGCAGTGCATGTATGCAATGTCCAACACCGAAATATGCTGGAGTTCAAGGCCTTGACCGGCGTGTGTCAATTGTCCAAACTGGACATGAGCATGCATAACATCAAATATGTACTGCAACATCAAAAGCAATACATTTACCGGAATGCATCACACCAATGGCCCAAAACCCAGCACAACAAAACTCTGCATAACCCACACCACTTGCTGCACAGACTAATCATTCCTAACCATCACACGCCCCACCTCCATACCACTAGCGATCCGCACACCAGGTAGCCCGGTCCCCTGCCTGTTTCAAGTGCACATACACATTACCTGAATCGCAGAAATGTAGCCAGACATATCTATGAATATCTGATATGCTCATCATAGGACTACAGAATTGGAACACAATAAGAGCACTCGCCAGTCTAATTTGTGTTTTGAAGTGAAAGGGTCAGAGGTCAAGGTGGGTGTGAATGAGCCATGGAAAAGCGACCGCAAACCACACACCCACCACGCATATTGCCAAGGCGTATTGGCTTCTTGGAAATCATTATGCTGTCATCGCCTTTCCCATCCATTCAATTCCTCATATTGATATTTTATTTCTATTGCGCTCATACACAAGTGTTTGAGTGCGACAAGGTCTGCCCCTACCTCATTTCTTTGAGGGGAACAGGGAAGAACAAAACCAACGATCTAGGCCCAGTGACATTGAGAACACGCAAGTGCATGGGAGAGGGAAAGGGGAAAAGTGTATTGAACGGGGGTGGGGGAGAGTGGAGAGTTCAGAGCAAAGGAAAAACAGATAAATAATAAAGGCAACAAACGGTGGTCGTGCTGCCAGCAAGTGGCAAGTGCTGGGTTTAATGCAGCAGATGGGTATGTCTGATAAGTGCTGGAAGAGAGAAAGGGGGGTGGCTGTATGGGTACAGATACAGACCCCAGTGCAAGGGGTAGCCCAGAGGCAGTGCGGGTGGGTGGCAGGGTGAGTAGGTACCTGGGCCCGGAAGACAGAGGGTAGGCCAGGTGCACGGTGCCAAGAGAGAACAGATCAGCATGGGAGAGGAGGGGCAAATGCAGAAGCAAAGAGTAAGGTCTTGAGGTGCAACCGGAAATGGTTCAAGTTTCAGAGTGGCAGGGAAGCTGTTCTAGAGGGAGGCCCTGGCCGAAGACTAAGATCTACCCCTTCCTCCTTTCTTTGAAAAAACAGCTGACCCTGAGGGAGGGTGGAGGAAGAGGAGTGAAGAACTCGAGAGGGGAGGAATTTGCGGAGGGATAGCTGAAGGTGTTTTAGACCGAGGCCACAGAAAACCTTGTGGACAATGCAGAGGGTTTTTAATTTAATCCTTGCATCCACTGGGAGCCAACGAGATTATTTCAGAGCTGGAGAGATACGATGCAAGGCCTTAAGGCCAAGGACAAGTCTTGCAGTCCAGTTCTGGATTAGTTGCAAAGGGCAGAGAGTAGAGGAAGGTAGATTTAGAAAGAGGCTGTTAAAATAGTCCTACCTAGAACCAACCAGAGCTTGGGAGACAGTGTGCTTCTTTGGGAAGGAGAAGAAAGGCTTCTGAGGAGGTGCAGTAGTAAGTTTGACTTTTTAGAGACATTGGAGATGTGGGCAGAGAAGGAATGTGTGGAGTCAAATATGACCCCGCAGTACTTGGCCTCGCAAGTGGGGGTAGGAGGAGGGCCAAAGGAGGCCGGCCATAGAGTGAGGGGAAAGGAGGGTGAAGGTGTACCGATGAGGAGGATCTCTGTCTTGCTGGCTTTCAGGCAAAGATCGTTGGCGGCACACCAATCTTGAATGGCAGTTAGGCAATCGGAGATGAGAGAAGGAGAGGAGGTGGCAGAGGGAAGCCTGAAAATAAGTTGAGTGTCGTCAGCATAGCACTGGAAATTGGAGCAGCAAATGGCAATGCAGTGCACAACAGTTGCCAGGTATTGGTTGAAAAGCTGGGGCAAGAGCTTAGACCCTTGGGGGACACCACTGGTAGAAAGGGGGATCGATGATAGGACGAACACAATGTGGACCTGGGAGGGTCAGTCGTAGAGGAAAGAGGTCAGCCAGGCCAGAGCCTGATCGGTGATTCCCAGGTTATCACAGAGACAGATGAGTAGGATGGTATGGTTGGGTTGACCATGTCAAAGGCAGAAGAGAGATCGAGTAAGATGAGAACGGAGGGAATGTTAGAGTCAAGGTTGGAGAGAAGATCTTCACGGATGTTCAGGAGAGCAGTTTCCGTGCTTCTGGAAGCTCTAAAGCCAGACTGATGGTCATGGAGACGGCCAACAGAATCGGAATGAAGGTTAAGCTGAGAGTTGGCCAGCTTTTCCAGGAGTTTGCCAAGAAAAGGAGTAATGGAAATTGGACGATAGTTAGCTGGGCAAGAAGGATCAGCAGTGGGTTTCTTGAGAAGAGGATGAACAAGGGAGTGCTTCAGAGGGTAGGGAAAGCTCCTGACGCAAAGTAGAGGTTTCAGAAATCGGCAATGGCTGGAGCGATGGTATCAATGTGGACCTTGATGGTTTTCGCGGAACAGGGATAAACCTGTTTTGACAAGGCTTTCATAGATCAGACTTGTCTAGTGACCTTGTCGGGGGAGAAAAGAGGAAAGGACGAGAAAGAGGGCGGGGAGGTGGCTGAAGGGATGTCGGCATGCACAGAAGGAGAGGGGGATGGAGGGTGCAGAGGGGAGAGGGTGGACAGGATGTCCTGGGTTTTTGAGATAAAGTGAGATATATCGTATCACTATGTGCATATATACACATTCATCATTTGGCCATAATCTTTGATGCTGTTCAACCACTCCCATGCGGCACGTCACGTACATCAGAATGCAAGTACGACTTCAGGCATTTACTGAACCCTAAAAATATTTTAACTCATTTTAACTCGGATGTACGTCCTTGCCTTTGTCATACTTGCCTACCAGGTCTGCGGCCACGTGCAGGGTCTACTGTGTTGGGCACACTGGCTGTGTCAGTCTGAATACTATTTTGCAGGCAGAGAAACATTGCCACCTGGTGATGGCACCAACATGCTTACACCCGTATAGGCCACATTGCATTTAGAATGTCATTACATTGACATTGATGACTGCAGACATAAATCCTTAATATGACCCTGATGCTACGCGAAATGGTCCATCCAATGCATGGACATCCATTTACACTGACAATGCGTATGTTAACATGCGCAACTAAGACATACTACATCACCAGCAATTAGCATGTGTAATTTTGCATTGCTTAGTGAACACTATGCATACTATACCAACATGAAACGGGCACAACAATGACCTTCTACCCTTTCTGCCGCTCCTGTGCAAGTGATGCTGGATATCCCCTGATGCCATGGCTAATGACCCCCGTGAGGCAACCTCAGAACCTGCACGAGCAGGGATACAACCGTGCTCTCATCTGTACTCATTGTACAATAAAGCAGACATTTGGCCTGTTAAAGGCAAGGTTCCCCTGCCTGAGCAGATCAGGGGGTGCACATGTACAGCCCTGTGAAGGTGGGCAAGATGGTCCTGGCCTGTGCCGTTTTGCACAACATGTGTATCAGGCGCAACATCCCTCTGCCCCTCGACATGGACATGCACCCACCAGAGGCGAAGGAGGATGACGGTGAAGAACTGCCATTGCCACCTTGCAGGGATGCCATATATGGCATTGTTGCATGCAATGACCTGATTTACCACTATTTCTGAGCACTTCACACACATACAGGGCACAGGCCAGCTAACGCACTGGACACTGCACAGTAAATGAATAACTTGCACCAAAAAAGCAATGTCCAGTCATGATTTCAATGCAACACCAACTGTAATGTGTATAATGACATTATTTACAAATGTAGAAAAACAATCTCTGCCAAAACTATCCCTCCCCACTACCCTTCCCCAACTGCCTCTACACAACTCCTCATGTTCTACAGGGATTACTTGCACAAGTAACAGACAGGGCACATGTGTGTCCTGTGCCTAGTTATGTCCCCTTTTCGGGTCAGGCGTGCAGCTGTGTGCTGAGCTGGACAGCCGCATTGAACGCTGCCTTAGGCTGCTGTGCACGGAACTAGCAGGCGTTGAACTGGTGGATGGTGCGTGGGGGGAGTTCATTTGGCCGTCGGTCTAGGAAGGCTTGTGGAACATAGCCATTGTCTCAGCTATTGATGACATCATGCTGTTGCCCTCCCATACCCTCCTGGACATCTGTACTATGGCTCTCGTACAATGGCCAAGTGCGCAGGCATTTCGACGCCCACTAGCCTGGATGCTCTCACACATCTGTGCCTCCTTGAGGTGGTCCTGCACCAGGGCAGTCGATGCATCCTGGCATTGCTCCAAACGGCTGAGTCTGCCATCCATTTCCCCTCACACTGGGGAAGGGTGGGCGTTGTGGGCTCATTGGGGCCATGGGGCTGAATAGCAATGGCTCATCAGTGCTGTGGTCTCCCCTGTGTCTATGCCACTGTCGTCTGTCATCTGCACTGGAGACATGTGGCTGCAGTGATGGTAGTGATACTGCAGCAGCTGGGGTGCACATTGTGCGACCGGTGCTGCCTGGATGGGTGCAGCTTGTGCGCCCGGTGCTGCCTGGATGGCTTCAGCTTGTGCAACCGGTGGTGGCTCAATGGGTGCAGCTGGGGTTGCAGTGGCAGTTGTGCCTGTTGAGGCTGTGGTGTCCTGGGTAGAGGTGGATGTGGTGGTGGTGGTGGTCTGTTGGGTTCTGCGGCGTCGACGGCCGGTGCCCCTTGAAGTGCTTGCATGGGCCTCTATGGTCAGATGATGTGCCTCAGAAAGGCAGGTTGGCAGTGAACAGTGTGGATTGATGAGGCAGAGATACATGCATTATCCTGTTTGTGCCTGTGCTGTGTCGGGCACATAGCGGGGTATATGGCATGGTGCACACATGCTTGTGTCATGCATACTGTGCGGGTGGATTTGTGATGTCCGTACATGGTAGAGTGGTGTGCCGAAGATGGTGTTGTGGTGTACTGACAATTGCTGGGTACGGTGTTGGGGGTGTGACCTTCACGCTGTGGGATGTTTGGTTGGGGAGGGGTGTGCCATGTGCCTGCTGCCTGTAGCACTTACAGGGATAGGTGGGCATTTCTGCTCATGGGTCGGGCTGGCTGGGACGGGGGAGTCACATGTTGCCTTTGTGTGTGATGCTGGTCATTTGTGGGTGGAGAAGGGGCTTTGCACTTATGTGACTTTGTGCCAGGGGAAGCGCAGCCAGCTCGCATGCATTAAGCATGTTCTGTTGGCAGTACAGGGTGCCTGTGCTGTGTTCGCAGTGTGTTAGTGATATGAGTCATGTTTTGAGGGAGGGTGTACGTCAGTGTATGCACCCAGTTTGCTGGTCTCTTGGGGGTGGGGGGCATGCAGGAGTTTATTGGTGTTGTGGACGATGAATTTAACATTCATGTTTTATGTTGGTACAGTAGTGAGTGCCGGGGGGACAGGGAGGTTGACATTCCATTGGGGTTATGTGTACTCACCAGCCACTTCTGGTGTCCCGGCTACGGCCTCTGCTGCACTGAGCCCTTCAATGGCCTTGAGGTGCACGTCTCCTCCCAGGGCAGCAGGCATATGGGGGATGCGCTCCCGCCACCTGGGGCCATGCCCGGTCTGCGCTGGGCTGAGAGGAGGTTGCGCACCCTCAATCGCAGGGCGCCACACCTCTTGTGGCAGTCTTGCACTGTGCAGGGGGTTGTTCCATCTGCAGAGACTTTCTGGGCGACCTCCTCCCATATGCACTGGGTCTGCCTGCGCTGGTCGTTTGAGAAGAGCTCTGCAGCATGCCGGACAATGGTGTCTGATAACATGTTCAACTCTGTCTCACTGAAGCGTGGCTTGTGCTTTCGGGTCTGACTATTGATGTCATGGTAAAGGTGGAGTTTCTGTGGTCAGGAGTGGTGGATGTCGCCTTTGCTTTCAGGATTGGAATGGATTGTCTTTTTTTTAATGGCTGCCGGACTATTTCCTGTTCCGGCGATCACCTTGTTTCCGGTCATGGCATTTGCCAACTGCTGTTACCGGTGCCAGTGGCTCTGGGACCGTGTTGCCGAATTCAGAGTCACCAGCACCAAGGACAACAGTGTTGGTATTTTTGGGGGGTTTTGATGGCGTTTCCGGCATGCCAGTACCGCCTTTTCCAGCATGCCAGAATGCGCGTGCATGCCAACACGTAATCTCCAGGAGTGGCACATGGTGGCACCAGCATGCCGGAAAATCGTATTTCTTACCAGCATACTTGTAATGAAGCCCACTGTCTTGTTGTATAAGTACCATATAAATAACCAATAAATTAACCATCAAAATCAATTAAAAACCCAAACAACGAAGGGGGAAATATTGAATGGAGTTCTGCCCTAACATGCCTGCCAGCATATATCTGCATACAGTTTGTGTGATCCTGGGCTGATTTATTTTTATTTATTTTTTGGAGGAGTGTGGCCTTTCACCCAAAATTCACTTGTTTTGCAGACACTGGCCAGTCGTCAATTGTGGCAGTATTTAACTTCCATGTGGCATGTACTGCACGAAACATTTTGCCCTTTATTTTATTTGACGTGTTTGTTACTCTTCTGCTCTCTTTTGGCAGGCTGGTGGCAGTAGAATTGTAATGATTGTGGGTGCACTACCATGGCCCTGTATATTTTTACAGCAAGGTAGCCATTTTACCACAGTTCTGTTACAAAACCCGGCCTTTATGTCCTTGTCTGCCTTCCTTCTCCAGGGCAGGATTGAAAAATGCATGCTTCTTACAAGGAAAACGGGAAATGCCCTGTCAGTAAACTGGCTGGAACTTGGTAGGGGGATGAGGATATCTCTAATAATCATTCCACCCACAGTGATTTCACTGTTGCTGATCGGGTGCAGAGAGAACTAGGTTACCAGGCTTGGAAAGCTACCGCTTCTTTGATTGGTGCAGGATTTAAGATGTTGGGCGTGAGACTGGATCCGTTCTTGATTAGACTACCCGAGCCAAGAATCCAGAGGACGGTAGATATCCAAGTACTGCTGCTGGAGCCACCATTGGCAAAGCCAATCCACCGCTGAGTTGAGATTCTTTAACAAGGAGACGCCTACCTGGTGCCTCCCTCACTTAGATTACTAGGGCTCACTGTCTAGAGTCCTGTTCTGCTGTGCAGGTCCTGTAGACCTCAGAAGAGTCACTGAGTCTCTTTCTTGCTTGCATCCTCTGATGTGGGGACCTAGTCTAGACTTGATTTTGTAAACATTGCAGGCAGCATCAGTGTTCAAATGGATCCTGATCGCTCTTTTGGTGCTGCTCTTTGTTCAAGAAGGGAGCCTTCTAGGCAGAGTCCCCCTGCTACTTCGTTTCTCCTCATCCTATGAGGGGTCACTCGCACCTGACGGTGTCCAGAGGTCGCATAATCTTTCCTGTAGGTTCAGCTAGGTCCTGCCAGGTGGTATCCCTACCCAAAATATTACTGAACGAGACCAGAACTGTTGACTTCCCCAGACCCACCAGTCAAAGTGGTCATCTGAAGAAGACTTTGCATCCACGATTCCTAAACGTTTAGCAGCACTTAAAGTAGTTCTCCTACCGGTCCGTACTTCACTGGGGGGTTGTTTTTGTTGATCAAAGCTTAAGGAGCCTGGGTGCATACCTGTTGTAAAAGTCCACTCTTGCAGCTACCAGGGCCTTACTTTTGGTGGGGGACACAAAGTCTGGGTTTCTTGTCTGTGGTACCGTTAGATGACTAGGATAGGCAGCTACCCCTTCTCAACCCAGTAAACCGAATGTGGATATACAGGTATTTTGCCCTACCTCTAGGACTACCACTGCATCGAGCCTCTATAGACAAACTGGTAGTGCTAGTACCAAGTCGCCTTTAAATATCCAAGAACTAGTTAACTTATTGAAATTTGAAGGCATTGTTTCTAGGGTAGGTATTGGACTTCCAAAACTTAGTTCTGAATGTTGTGCCTCATGATCATATCACACCTATGCAAGATTACTTAATACATTTTCCCCACACTTCAGAATTTGCAGTTTAAGCAATGGCACCAAGCTCTTGTCGTTTTAATTGTACTTTGCACCAAACCCCTGATCTAACTTTCAACATGACTCTCCCTTGGTAACTACCATGAGCAGTTATTTGCAAAGCTTTGCAGGTCCACTAATGTAGACCCTGCCCAGATCCTTGCACCACTAGAGGCTTTAAAAAAACAAAAACAATGGTTTTCCTTATGGTTGATTCTCGGCGCAGCTGGCCTTATATAAGGTTTTTAACTGTATCCTATGTTTGATTGGCAGCTAATGAAGGGTTGGTAGGTATGGTATGTGTTCTTATCTTTGCATTCTCAGAAGGCATCAAGCTGCAACAACCGGAGCCAATAACTTGTTTCTTATGTGTGGCAGTTTTTAAATGGCACTTCTTTGTAATCCAGTTTAATCTTTTCTTTTTTTTCTGCTCAGTAAACCATTCCCTACTACACCTTATGTTAGTTCTCTTGGGCCATTTTAGAGGTGTATATAACTAAAAGGTTTTTTGTTTTTGCTGCTTTTATCAATCTTAGCACCAAGCAGTGTCCTTCATGCTGGCAGAAATGGCAATGAAAGTGGAACTTGCTAGAATGGCTTACCAAAGGTCTGCTTGGGAGACTGATGTTGGACGACGGAATACATACTTTGCTTCTATTGCTAAAGCATATGCTGGTGATATTGCAAACCAGGTTGCAACCGATGCCGTTCAGATTTTCGGTGGAAATGGATTTAATAGTGAATATCCTGTAGAGAAGCTGATGAGAGATGCCAAAATTTACCAGGTAAATATATGGTTGAATCATACAGCATGTTGACTGGAGTTGGAAGGTTGTGGAGCTGTTACATAAACTGTTACATAAGGAAGCAATGATTTTTAACAGCTTATGTTCTCATTTTGTGTTTTAGTTTGCAACCCATATTGATCGTTGTAGAAATCTTCTGCACTGTCCTGTGGAAAGTGGCTAATAATTTGTGTACAAAATGTTTAAGAAAAAGATTTGCGTACAAAAAGAATCATTGCTTGCATGAAGAAGTGCATTTAACAATTGGCAAGCTTTTTAGCTGGCTCTGTGTAGGATTTCTTTTTAACCTTGGTTGAATGGCTGTAGATTATGCTTGCTTATTTTGTTTATTTAAGCAGTTTAACTCCAAGCATTGCAATGATGATTACAGTGGCTATTTTGTGGGTACAACAAATATTGTTGCCAATTTCTTTTGAATAGCTGGACTTTGATTAACCTGTTAATGGTCATTACAGGCAGTTGCATATCTCCTAAAATAATCCAACCTAATGCTAAAATACGTAGGAGAGCCATTGTTTATTTCACTTTTACAAAACACATTTTTTTCTTGAACTTGTGTACAAACTACGAATTGTTATACAGTAGTGGGCCTAGATAATGCTTCTGCATCGATGTCCCTGCAGGGTATAAATGGGGGAGTAAAAAGAGAGCACTCTGGCAAAATGAAAACACAAATGTGCGATGTGTCCAAGGATCTGCAGCTGAAAAGAACAGACCTGTGTCTCAGCCTTCACACTGAGTTTCAAATAGATACGAGGGGGTGTTGGGTTTCTCAGAAGTCCTCTGGTGTGGGCTTAGGAAGATGAAATGTTTATGTTTAGGGTTTCCACTAAGTTATTCCTAGCTCTCACAAATCACCTCTCACAGGATTGACTATAGTATAATTACTGAAAAATTATACTCTTTAAATAATGGATGATAAAAGGTTCTGTGAAGGTATCGGGTAATATTATCCCCACCAATAATATCGCCATATATATGGTCTTGGGGTGAGGCCATAGGTGATATTATTAGTGGGGATAATTTGTCGGTTAATGGAAAAGGGGGATGAGGAGGTGTCCCCTGCAGGTTCCATGGCTTAATATCACTGCAAAATGATTGCAATATTTATGTATGGTGATCATTTTGAGGTGATATTAACACATGGAACCTCTACGAACCAATAAATATTATACATTAGGCATGGAAACTGTTCCTAGTAGAAACACAGTTTACTTGAAAGCAACTGGTAACAGTTAAATGTAATTCTCTATCAGTTTTAGCATTTCTTTTATAGGAGAGAATGGGACAAAGCCAATAGGCAGGCCCCAGATATAGGCAAAAAGTAGTGTCTCTGGAAAGATGCAAAAATGCTAAACCTCAGGCTGATGACGATGGAGCACTGCAAGAAAGTAAGCACTGACCAAGGTTTGACAATGAAAAGACGTAAGGAGAAGTCGTTGGAAGAGTTATCATGTTGCAGTGGCAATATCTGAGAGGCTGGTCTGCCATCGAAGCCCCAAAGTACAGAACTTGACCGACAACCACGAAGGCTGTGGAAGACTCGCCAAGATGGATGTTTATCAGGCTGCTTGATTGTTGGCGCTCACACGACTGTGGTGCAGATGGTCTGTCCCTGTGACATGTTTCTAATGGTTCCCTTGAATGGCTGCAGGCAGCCCCTCAGGTGTCGGGGGACCGGGACAGTTAAAGGAAGCTAAATCTGAGCTCCCAGAGGTGCAACCCTAAAGTGATTAGGGCCAGGCATTTGAGAAGCTGGAAAAAAGCATAATGCTGAACCTTCAGTGCAGGCCTGCTTGAACTGTAGTCAGGACTTTGGCCTTGTAGACAGAACAAAGAACATTACCACTAAGGCAGGAGACAGTCTTACCTGATGAGCCCTGAGGAGGCACTACAATTGATGAAGGCAGGTCGACTGCCATAGTCTCCAGGAGGTAAAACGGGTCCCACTATGCTGTTGATGTCTTCTCGGTCAAGAAGCTTCACGACTGCACAAGCGGCTGCAGTGGAAGATGACATATCTTTCTCACCAGCTCAAGGGCAGGAATCTCCTGGAAGAGATTTCCCTTGCTAATTGTTTGGAACACCAGCAGTGAGCAGCATAGCTTCCAGCCAGGATTCATGGTGATCATGCTACTTCTTTGGAAAGAGGACCAGTACTCTACTGATGTGGCTCATTACTTTTTACTTGTACGCACTCACATGACTGAAGAATGACCATTGCTATCTGTGCAGCATTCATGGTTTTGGTAGCTGTTAGGGACAGCCAGCTGTTGAGATGAATTTCCAAAATCCACCTTTGAGTTGGAATTTCGGAGGTTAAGCTTTTGTGGTGTACAGGGAAGACATCGAAGTCTTGCCAAACCCAATCAAGTTAAGGTAGCAGAGTGGCAAGGCTTAGACGCTGGAGATGTGCGAGAGTGGTTGAGTGCTACAATGAATCCACACAGAACACCAATAACTCCAATTCGGCGGGTAAGAACAAACATATCAAATGATTTATTAGGCCTTTAAAATACACACTAAGCAAATGAAAACTCAAGTAGTGTCACACACTTAATAAAACAGATATATACATTCACCCTTAGGAGAAGAAAGAAAGCATTCCATTCAATAACCAGTGTAAAACGGGTAAATGGTCAGAAGCAGATGAAGTAGAGACTTTTGCTAACCATAAAAAGAGTTCCCCAACACTTAGTATGTCCAGCCATAAGATGTTTTGGGTATTGTGCCCTAAAGACATCAGTTCCAAAGTTCTACTTTGCTGGAAGGTTTACAATGTGTTTGGACAATGTTGGTTGTTATATTTGAAAGCTCAGGTGAGTAACTCACTCAAACCCAATACACTAAGATATGCCTAGAAGGGGGTCCTTGACCAGGTACCCACCGACCAAAGTCAGGAAAGAGTGAGGTAGGGACGGAATGTCTAACGCTCACCTGAATCCCTCGGAGGCGCAGGTCCGGGCAGGGAGATTTCAGTGTCTTCTAGGGTCACGCGCAGGCCTCTGATAACACCCTGGATGGGCCCTCTCCTCACTGTAATTTTGACCCGGAGGGTGAGGTGTCTGCAAGTAGGAGAACAAAGGGTTAATGTACGTCTGGTTGGCCAATCTGACTTCCCCTTTCTGGACTCCCCACGTTTCTCGTAGGCTGAATGTGCTCACCTTAGATTGGTGAAAGCGGAGCTCTCCATCCTGCGTCTGTGCAGGGGCGCTAATGCCAGTTGCTTCACTGGTTCATAACCCAGCCTCTTGATTGCAGAGGATGAAGTCGGGGAGCAAGGCCGTCGTTAACCGCACGAACGGTAAATGCTTGAATATGGAGTCTTATTTATATGTCCCCTTAAATGTCTCTTGCCTTTGCAGGTCCGGTATGCAGATGGTAAGCGAGAAGAATGCCGGAGCTCGTGGAGGCACGTAAGTAAAAGAATGTTATTCGAAGTTAAATGCACTTCTTAATGTCTCTTTTCCCTTTTTCAGGTAGCCGTAGCAGCCGGCGTTGGAGATGGACGCCGAGGTACGTGCCGGAGTATGGGCAAGCAGATTACAACTAGAAGACACGTGAGTAGTGATGGCGTACTGTGCCCCTAATGATGTCCTTCTTGTTTTTGCAGGTGCGGTTGGACAGCGCTTGGCAGAGATCGAGGCGTAAGTAGCACAGGTAAGCAAATTATCACGGAGGTTCACTAACCAATGTCCTTTGTTTCCGCAGGGTTGTCGGAGTATGAAGAGTGTGGCACGCGGCCTCGGGATGCACCGATGGACGAGGTAAGTGCAGCGCTGGTTTTGCCTTGTCCTAACCTGGTGTCCTTGTTCTCTTTCAGACGCTGCTGAAGACTGAAGACTGGTTTTCCGGGAGGTAAGATAAAGAATTCTTGTTCACAGATGCTGAAGCTGAAGATTCTCTGGAGCTGACACGGTGAGCGTCCTGCTGCTAGTGCAGAATAACGCGAAGCACGTTGCACAGATCGGGTGTGGTTTAAATAAGCCACTGGAGTGCTTAGGTGTCTCCTTCCACAGCCTTGCCCAGGCAAGAAAGAAGTTCCAGCTCTCAGAACAGTTCCAGTATCCAGTCCCAGGGAGTGGTGCTGGCCACACCCAGAAGGTAAAGTAGTTCCAGCCAGGAATGGATGAGGATCTCATCCTACAGGTAAGTGAGCAGCATGGTCTGCAGCAGGTAGGTCCACCCAAGCATCATTCCTCTCAATATGAGCCCGGCGCTTCCTGTGCCGGGACTGGGTTCCCTTATGAGCCTGGCGCCACTGGCGCCAGGACAAGGTCCAAAAGGCCCCTGTGGGGACCGGCTGGTGCCTGGAATGGAAGTTGTGACCCTGCTTCCAAGGATGTTGGGCTGGATCTGACTCCTTGGAGGCAGCGGTCATGACAATGTTCCGCACATGCAACCCAGTGGAGAAAGGGGGTTGGGGGACAGGTATTTTAATTTACCACCTTGATTCCAATTTCTCCAGAGACCCCTGCTGAGTTCCAAGCACCTTCCAGCTGGACACCCTTATGAAGAAAAGATTAAGACATCTGCAGAGCAAACAACCACAGGACACCTCTAGGATGTGAAGACTACCGATTGCATCATGAGGCACCACAGTCTGCTGTCATCAGGTGATCTTCCAGGGATGAACAAAGGAGCATATACTGCACGTCTTCCATTGATGCAAGAAGTCTGGGAATGCATGAGCAGGCATCTTTTGTACAACTTGAAGATCCTACCAAGTTCCAAGAGTGCACTTGGAAAGGTGACCGCTGCAGCGAGGTTGGCCAGGAGAGAGTTGAGTATTCCACCGGTTGGTCCAGGTACACTTCCGAAGCCTCAGAAGGCACAGATCCTCAAGTAGGGTGTTGGGGAAATTGATTCTTTTTAGGCTTCATCTCCTCTCCTAGTGAGACCCCCATCACTTTTTGCTGGACTTCTGAACCTTTTTCTTCGTGAATAGGTGGAGCCTTTTTCCACTCATTCATTCTTATGGGCTCTGTCTATTTAAACTCTCCTTTGTTTTACACTGTCCTATAGTGTCTACTTTATCTCTTTTTAAGGCATATGTCTCTAATGGATTTTGTCCTCCCCCGTTTTCCTCATCTTAGATATCTAGTCTCCCAGCTCTGCTGCTTCGGAAAGCATTTTTCACCAGAGGGCGCTGTGCTCGAATCCGCAGAGTTGTAGTCCCTCGAGGGGCGACGTCATCCCGTTAGCTCAGTTCTGTTTTTCCGAGCACTGCTTCGTGTCACAAAACAGCGCATCAGTTTTTCTTCGACGAAATGTCCTAGTCATCGACTCCAACCACACCCAAGACCGGTTTTAAAAAATGTCTAAAGTGTGGTAGAAAAATGACGATTACCGACCCCCATCGTAATTGCCTTTGGTGTTTGAGACCTGACCATCGAGTCGACGAATGGATGTCCAATAAGGCTCTTAACGGAAAGGTAAGCTGGCGGTGGGGGAGGAATTCGAAAAGACAAAGAGATTCAGGAGGGTCGAGTGGAAAGTCTCGACACAGGTCGAGGAGATGAGTCGCTAGATGAAATCCTCCTGATTTGAAAAAGCAACGTCATAGATCTTCCTCCTCATCTGTGAAGGATTCTTTCCTATACTTCCAAGCAAGATTCCCCTGAAAAATGGGAGGCCTTTAAGGCTTTGATGCTTTAAATTTTTGAAAAAGCGGCCCAAACCCCCTCGAAAAAGCAGTGTGAAGAGCATGCCCCTGCTCACTCCAAAGGTGACAGAGGGAGATCAAAAACTAAATGGCCTTGATACCTTGCGCGACAGTGTCGAGGCCTCCTTAGACGTCGTTGAAGCCTCCTTCGAAAACGTTGAAGCCCGCGCCCATACCATTGACGCCTTCAACACCTTTGTCGAGGCATTCTTTAATCCTGATGCCAACATTGACGCCTTTGTCTAAGCCTAGGTCAATGTCACCCCCTTTACGAGAGAAAATCTTCCATCCTCAACCAAGGTAAGAATTTTTCAGATATATGTGCTCTATTTATAAGGAGCAGTCCTCTGAAGAGGATGTTACTTCAGCTAGGGTTAGATTTGGAACCAAGGAGGTTCCTGAGGAATTGATAGGCCCAAATTCTGAGATGGCTGATCTTTATGATTGCCTTCAGACAGCCAGTGGCCTAGATTCTTCCCCTGAAGCAGAGTGTGAGAGGTCAGACCCTGCAGATCATGCAGACCCTGGGTATAGAAATCTAATGAACAGAGCCATTGACTGCATGGGATGGAAAACCGCTTCCCCAAGATTCAAGTCAAAGAGGCCAACAAAGAAAACCCCCTCGTGGTGGAAGAGGGGAGGGTGCTAGATCAGCCCCAGCAGCGGCTCATTTCTCCTCAGCCACTTCTGCAGCAGCAGCAGCAAAGCCACTCTGAGGTCTTCACCCACAAGACCCCGGTGGGAGGCAGGATCACTCGGTATCTGAACCAATGGCGGGGAGTTACGTCAGATTCCTGGGCGCTAGAGATAGTGACCCATGTTTACTGCCTTCCTTTTCAACAAAGACCTCAAGAAAATCCACCGGAAGCCAATTCTGTCAAAATTCCATACCCGCTCCTTGTGCAGGAGATTTCAACCCTGCTAGAGAAAGGTGCAATAGACCATGTACCTGCAGCGGAGAGGAACAAGAGTTTGTAAGCCTGTATTCTCATTCCCAAAAAGGACAGAGGATTGAGACCCATCTTGGATTTTAACAAATTCCTCAGGCAGGACAAGTTGAAGATGGTGACCCTTTCTCAAATCCTTCAGGCTCTTCAGCTTCAGGACTGGCTGGTTTCGTTGGACCTTCAGGATGCTTTCTTTCATGTGCCAATCCATCTCAAGTACAGAAAGTACCTGAGGTTTGTGGTTCTCACTATCAGTTTCGGGTACTGCCATTTGGGCTGACCTCCGCCCCGATGGTTTTCACCAAGCTGATGTCTGTAGTGGCAGCCAGTCTTAGGAGAGAGGGGACTCGCGTCTACCCTTACCTAGACGATTGGCTAATCCGGGCGAGTTCACCCGAACAAGCCCAGGAACATCTGACCATGACCTGCCACTTCTTACACAGACTGGGCTTCTCCCTCAATTACAAGAAGTAGTAAACGATTCCACGCCAAAGACTCCAATTCATTGGAGCAGTCCTGGATACTTCCTCAGGGAAAGCCTTACCTCCCGAGGAGAGAGCTCACCACATTCTGCAGATGGTAACAAAGTTTCAGAATGCCCAACATCTGCCGGCCTTCGATTTTCTGAGATAGCTGGGTCTCATGGCATCTTGCATTTTCTGGTGCCAGAGGCCTGATTGAGAATGAGATCCATTTAATGGGCCTTCAAGACTCAATGCTCCCAATTTTCGGGCGAGATGGCAGATCTTCTAAAAGTCCCGGCCAGAGTGGCTCAAGATCTTCTATGGTGGGCTTGCAAGGAAAATATCCTCAAGGGAGAACCTTTTTGGCAACCAGGGCTATAGATAATGGTAGTGCCTGACGCCTCACTCACGGGGTGGGGAGCTCACACCAATGATCTGACAATCAGCGGTCATTTGTCTCCATCGGAGTCCAAACAACACATCAACCTTTTGAAGCAGAGGGCAATCAGACTAGCGCTGAAGACCTTTCTGCCCTCTGTACGGGGAAAGAACGTCCTGATAATGACAGACATCACAGTGGCCATGTACTACCTCAACAAAAGAGGTGGCGTAGGATCACTTCCACTGTGCAGAGAGGCAATGCAGCTCTGGTACTGGTTAATGCAAGAAGGAATCTCTCTATAGGCAGTTCACCTAGACACCTAGACATAGGCAGAACGCAGCAGACACCCTGAGCAGGCAGAGCAGTCTCCCACGAGTGGGAACTAGCTCAGGAAGTCCTTCAAGAGATCTTCACCCTTTAGGGAACCACTCAAGTGGATCTGTTCGCAACTGGAAGTACGAACTGTACTGCTCAAGGGAATTTCCCCCAAGAGGAGCTCTAGGAGACACGTTCGTGGTGGACTGGGTATTATCACTCCTATACGCGTTTCCTCCAGTCCCTGTGATTCCTCATGTAACCAGGAGGTTGAGAAAGTTCAGGAAAACCATGATCCTAATTGCCCCGGATTGGGCCAGGAGGACTTGGTACGCGGACCTTCTGGACAGGTCCATCTGCCCTCCAATACGTCTTCCACAAAGAGAGGATCTTCTCTCGCAAAAGGAAGTTTGGGTTCTCCATCCAGAGGTCAAGACACTCGGCCTTCATGCATGGTTTCTGAGAGGCTGACATATAAAGATTGGGACCTTCCAGATGACGTAATGGAGATTTTGCTTTCGGCCAGGAGGCCAGCAACAAAATCCTTGTATTGTTGTCGTTGGAGCAAGTGCAGTATCTGGTGCACGAATAAGAATGTGGATCCATTCTTATGTAATACTCCTACAGTAATTTCTTTCCTTTTACACTTACCCAATTTGGTTCTCCAAGTTGGTACTATTAAAGAATAATTTGCAGCGCTATCTATCTTCAAGCGCTCCTACGGAAGAGGTATCTTATTTCAAAATGCCTTTAGTTACCCAGTTTCTAAAGGGACTGACAAATATGTACCCACAAACGCCTTTTCAGGTTCCCATCTGGGATTTAAATTTAGGTTTAAAGTTTCTAATGTGTGCCCCTTTTGAGCCTTTACATTCTTGCCCGTTAACGCTCCTCACTTTGAAAACAATTTTCCTAGTGGCTATAACATCAGCCCGCACGGTGAGCGAGTTGCAGGCATTCTCTTGTAAGCCTTCTCACACCATTTTCCATAGGGACAAGGTCATTCTAAAGGTCGAACTATCCTTCTTACCTAAAATAGTCGTTGATTTCCACCTGTCACAGAAGATTACCTTACCTTCTTTTTACCCTCCTCCACATGCTAGTAAAGAGGAGAGATTGCACAGACTGGACCCAAAAAGGGCTCCCAGTTTCTAAATTTCTAGACTGTCAAATTTCCGAAAATGTGACCAACTGTTTGTTAGATATTCTGGACACAAATTGGGCCTTGGAGTGTCTAAGCAAGCTCTATCCAGATGGCAACTTCCACGACTCTTCAGAGGGGTGTTCCGGTGCAGGATATTTGTGCTGCGGCCACCTGGTCGTCAATGCACACTTTTGTGAAGCATTACTGCTTGGACTCTACATCATATCAAGGAGGCCTCTTTGCAAAAGCCGTCCTTTATTCAGTCCATGATTGAAATTTCTGGTACTCCCTCCTCCAAATTCTTACTGCTTTGGGAGCCTATCTAAAATGAGGAATACGTGGGAGGACACAATCCATTCGAAGAGCAAGTTACTTACCAACTATAACATTCTTTCAAATGGATGTTCCTCCCACGTATTCCTCATCGACCCTCCCAACCTACCCCTCCGTACAGTTTACGCCAGTTGCACTCTACTTCCTTAAGAGCCAAAGAACTTTGAAAGCCTGATAAACTGATGAGACCATTAACACTGTAAAAACAAAACTAATGGGCGCGGCTCGAGCACTTCATATTGCGGATGACGTCGATGCTCGACGGCGGGCGGCCCTCGAGGGAGTACAACTCTGCGGCTTCGAGCACAACACCCTCTGGTGAAAACACAATTTCCGAAGCAGCAGAGCTGGGAGACCAGATACATGGGAGGAACATCCAGTCGAACATTACAGTTGGTAAGTAACTTGTTCATTTTTACTATTGCAGCACAAAACCCCTTATGGGCAGTGGTGCTGAGGACCCTTTGGGTTCTCCTTTGAGATTATTTTCTATATCTTAGAGTAGCTACAGTTGTTAAGGATGAAGATGCTTAGTATCTCTCCTAAAACTTTATAGTCCCCTTATGTGGAGTGCCAAAGGGATACTTGGTATCCCCCTTCTTTCTGCTTTTGTGACTTTTATGTCACATGGACAATCTCCTAGTTATGGTTGGTGGCAGAGGACGTGTTCTACCAGCTATTGGGCATATTTTCTACCGCAGGCTATGTACATAGCCTCGTTTATAACAATAGGGTCACCCAAGTATTAACTTGGCGGCTCCTTTCTTTTTTTGCCATTACTAGCGTGGTTGTTCTTTGTCAGGCCTTCTGCTACCATGCTGGGAATGGGAGCCCTGTGTGTGTGTGATTTGCCTTTGGTGGGAAGTGGCCAGTGTATCTTGGCAGGCATGAAGCGGGGGATGAGTGTTTACTCCCCTGCCCTTTGTCTGCCGGAGTGCCTGAATGGAACCAGCTCCCACTGGGGGTCTGGCTGTCCTGCTTGGACAGCCATCTGCCCCTTTCTGTAAATTGCTGAGAGAGATTGCAGAGTAGTGTGTGCCGGAACTGTATAAAAGGTGCGGCTCCTGAGGTGAAAGGCAAGTCGACCACTGGAAACCGAGGAACTCCAAAGAGGACAACTCCTTCCCTTTGCCTGGTGGAAACAACCAGCCCCAAGACTAACTTTGATTTGAGTCATCTGCTGAGATCCTGTGAGTTTCCAGCGCTGCGGAACCACAATACCAGGAGACATGCTGCCCATTCCGAATGGATCATCGAGAAAATGCTGAACACGTCCAAGTCTTTGAGCCCTCAAGGACACTGCAGAGATCCGATCCAACTCACCCAGGCCCCCTGAGCAGAGTGTGGGACTGTGAGAAGTGAAGAAGATTGGCCGGGCAAATAGTGCGTTTCTAGTGCTGTAGAAAAGGCGCCAAAACTGCAGAGTGACCAGAGAAGTTACTGAAAGCTGTGCCAAATGGCCTGCTGAGATCCCATCCATTGTCCTGCCTTTCATCATCGGACCAAGGAATCCAGAGGTTGTGTCCAGTGCCGCCACATCAAGGGGAATCGGCCAATCTTTTCTTCTAACCTAAGGTACTGTGTGGAGAAAGGTATTGCTTACCTTGATCTGTGAAGTTGCTCCAGTTTTTTGGAGTGCATCTAAAGGTGTCCAGGGTACGTACTTCCGACTGAAGCCGCTGCTTGTGTCCCTTTTAGAGTCCTTTAACCGGGACTGCAACGTTGATTGTGTCCTCTGCATCTTAAAGAATAAAGACTGTAAAGTATCCAAAGGAACTTTCGTATTCTACTGCTCGTCAAGACTTTAAGCCCTCTTCAAACTGCCTTTAGCCAGGATTGCTGTTTGTACGTTAAAAGACTTGCTGTATGAACGAACTGCCTCTAAAACCTTAAGAACTGCTAGTGTTGCCCTAACCAAAAAAGTTCCTTGCCAAAAGTCACTATCTTATATATGTATGCAGAGTGAATGTCTTTACCGTACTTCTGCTAAGATTCGCGAGTGTGCGTATAATGCGATAGGACTGTCCATTACTGTCAAAAGCTGTAACAACCGTGGCCTTTGAAAAGTATTCTAAAGTATTCCTAAAGTTTTTTTGGTTTATTGTGCCAAGTAATTTAAAGTGATTCTTGTGTAAATATAATCTATATTTTAATATACATTTGTTAGTGTTTCTTTGATGTGCTTTATGAACTAGGTTCAATGTACTCACCTACAGCTACATCTTCCTTTTATGATCAGCCTGACTGCTCTGCCATTCAACCAAGGTTCCAGCAGCAGTACTAGGAGATGGGCATCTAAAAACCTCCAAGTGAGACTTAAAGAAAACTCATCTAACAGAGGGGTCAAGACTGGTTGTTACCACTGGCCCAGGGATCGGAGCACCAACTGGTGGGGTCTAGAGAGCGGGTAGACGGGCAGGAATTCACTGGAGTTGGTGCTGGTCAGTTGCAGGGTTCATCGCCAGCGGACTACTCATCACAGCGGACTTGGCTCAAACAATGAGCTGATGAATTGGCTGCAGTCCTCCTTTATCCAAGATCCAGGCTGTAAGCTCACCTAGGTCTACTAATAATAAGGATCTGTATTATACAAACTGGCATCGGCTATCCAATTGTGGATAGCCACGAACCACAACCTCTCCCCTGGAAAAGACGTTCAGACAACATGTGTATTCGGACCAAACAGTCCCAGCCCCCACATGCAGGCTCACACACGTACAATGTGTGACAATTCTGGGCCCAAGATGGCAGGTAGAAACCCAAAGAACAATATGTCCAATTGGGAAGCAAAATCCTTGTGGCATGGCCATTTTAGGGCCGTAGCCACCTTTTTGTTGTAGTCATTTGGGTTACCAGACATTTGGTCGAAAAAAATTGGTCGACCAGACAAATGGTCGAACCAATTTGGTCGAAAACCAAATGGTCGAATTTTTTTTTTTTTTATTTTCACCCCTTTTTTAAATTTTTTTGGGGGGGGTCCCCCCACCCCCTTTTTTTCTCTAAAAACCCCTTTTTTTTAAAAACGAAAACCCGAAAAATAAATATATACATAAAAAAAAATTCGACCATTTGGTTTTCGACCAAATTGCGTCGACCAAATGTCATTCGACCAGTTTTCAGTGGACCAAATGACTGGACACCGTCATTTGCAGTAAAGGCAAAAGTGCACGAGTAAAATATTTAAAATACAATAGAAAAATATCCGCTGCCACCAACTTATCCTAAGCACCTTTTAATTGTGACCAAAAAGCTACTACAAAAAAGGTTATATGGATGCAAATAATTCTAACCACACTTCACTTTAAGGTTTTGTGCAATTGTAACAATACAATAAATTAACTGAAACCTAGCCTCTCAGTACTAATAGTTGTTTGGACTAATCTGTTTCCCCATAAGAATGAGCAAAAAGACAAGACCAGGCAAGTAAAGCAGGAGGCTACCTGTATTGGTAATATGGGGGTCTAGCCATATATTCATGTCAGTTAGAGTTGCTCCCCCTTTTGCAAAAGGCTTTGGAGTACTTTTTGCATAATGAGTTCAAATGGTTTGAGGAAGCAGTGCAATCTTAGTTCACATGGCAGCAGCTTCTGTTGAGTATAAAATGCAGCTAATTGTTTTTCTTGTCTGCTTTCGATGTTAGCTCTGGCATCTTATTGCCAAGACTCTGGTATTTTCAGTCATATTTCAATCTTATTTTTACTGAGGGTTGTTTTCCTTGGTGTTTTTTTTTCCAATCGTGATAAACTGATTTGTCCACGTACATCTGACTTCTCCTTCTGCAAACAATTTCGTGTTCCATTTTATCTGTAAAGTTGAGACCATTAGATCATCCCTTGATCAAATTTGGAACATATGTACTATTTATAATTGTTCTACTGATCTCTACTTCCGTCTAGTGTAATTCCTTTTCGGCTGTCCCTTACCTTGATTTCATTCAAACCTCACTCACCCTACTGTTTCCTTTAATACAACTATCTTCATTTTTTCATTTCTGGTTATTCGTTTTAATGCTTCATTATCAGCTGGACATGTTTCTGCTATCTTTTTAAAAGGACCACTATCATTTCCCTTCATAAGTCTACACTTGATTCATTAGAACCGTCCAATTTCTGTTCATTCTCTTTTCTCCCCTTATCTAAAAAAAACTGGAAAGGATTGTGTACACTCACATTTCCTCGCACTTGAACACTTGTTCACTCACTTCTTTCTCCTTTTCAATCCGTCCAGCTACCATGACCCGTAAGACCCCATTTATTTATTTAAAATGTATAAAGCACAAGTATGGCCCATAGAGCGTCTAGGCGCAAACATTTATTTTAGGCCCATTATTTAGGCCCATTATTTATTTCCTTTCCTCCATTACGACCTCAAGCTTCTAAAAACACTTTAAATAGTTTTCTTGTTTATTCCAACCTTTCCTTTTTATTCCCATCTATGACAAATGTTCTCGGTTGAGCACATTTGTCATTTTAATTTATTGAAAGCTAGCGGTACCCAACCGGCGTTGGCCGGCGCTCTAGCTGACATGCACGTGGGGGTCTGCTATAACCTTCTGTATGTTATATTGTGTCCTAACTTCCCATTTTTGAAAAACCACAATATCGGCATTCTCCCGACGTCGCCTATACTGATGGCACAGGGCCAGACCCCTCTGCACCTCTGGGCAGGGTGCATGGGTGGGGTTGGTCAGATTTCACAGTCGCCAGTACAACCAGACTGGTATGCCGGCCTCGGCCCAAACTTCATCCCACCAACTGTTGTGGGGATGGAGCCAACAATTGCAAAATGGGCAATCTGAAATCGCCCATACTGATAGCACAGGGCTGGACCCCACTTACCCCTGGGCAGGGCAAATGGAGAGGCTGGTCAAATTTCACTATCCCCAGTACACCCTGACTGGTATGCTGACCGTTGCCTGAGATTTCAGCCCACCGTTATGGGCTGGGGCCAACCTCGAACGTCAAGTACAACCATATAAGAACATGAGGGTGCGTTAACTGATTGAAATGTTTTCCTCATGTCTTTACTAACCACACAATCACTTTGTATTAAGGAAACTGACTTTAGTCTAATTAGGGGCCTACTGATGCTAGTCCCATAAGGTCGATTTCACAATTTTGTTTGTGATGTTTAACATTTGCACATGAATCTTTATTACTTTTTCTAAATATATTCAATGACGTAGCTTTGGCGATACCTGCAACTAGGCACACCTAGCACATGGGAAGCTGTTATTGTGGATTTTTTTTGTATACGCCAACCCCAAACATGCAAACAAACTTTCACAAATTATATAGTTTATTTTTGTACTAGAATTTCTCCAGATCTTGCTCAACTTCGTTGACTCTGTATTCATGCTGGTTTTCAGTTTCATTTTCTCTGTATTATGTTCAACTCTATTCTTGCCCTTGCTCCAGATTACCTGTTTTTTGGTTTATATATAATGGCCCTCTAGATCTCGTAAATTCTTCCCAACTTCTTCTCCTCCACCCCCTGGAGCACCTTCTCACTTTCTATCTTTTTAAAATCTTGGCTCCTACTTTTGAATGCTATTCTCTTGGATATTAGTCTGTCTGACACAGACTGTGTGTAAGAAGCGTCTAAAGCAACATCTGCTTGATACTGCCTCCTCCTGATTTTGCAGGTTATAGAATTAGTTTGCCTCATGGTACGCCTTGTTTGTGTTAGCTTGTGTACATTTCTTTGCACTGTTTGCTTACTGATTGGCCGGCGCTTTGGATAAGGCGCTATATAAATAACTATAAATGCATGTAGAAGTACAATTATGCCCCAAATACTGTAACAGAAAATTGAAAGATGGATCACTGTCCCGCTCTTAGGCAGGCCTTTATAGTCAGAATGATGTTTTTATCAAACTTCTTTTACCCATTTCAGTGCATTCCTGTACATAGTCTGCCACGCTGTTTCGTACAACAAGTCTCAAGTGATTAGACTAGTTTAGGGCAAACAGAATTCACTTCACACTTAATATCCAAACAAGCCCATTGCTATACATTCTGCCTTTGTTAAATGGAACACCTTCTTACTGGTCAAGCTAGATGGAGAGCAATGGGGGCAGATAAGTGACTTATGCCGAGACATTCCTTAACGCACTACAAATATATGCACTAGTTCAGCTTAATTTCACAAATCCAATTCCATCCGTCGACTGTCAAAAATGTGGTGCACCTTTGCTGATTTTATGAGCATGACTTGGTTTTGCACTAAAGTCTGTGGGTTTTGGACTAAAATTCTACAAACAATGTACACAACTACTGAGGACAATGTTCTACCATCACCTGCTAGCTGTCTGTTGTGAACTGTTGCTCTGTGGGTGGGGGAGGCTGCTTGAGGGTCACGGCCAAATATGGTATTTTGAGCGTGGAACACCACTGCAAGCGACAATCATTAATTAATCCTAGCATGGCACAGCTGGAAGCAACAGAGACTGTGTGCAGACAGGGAGCACTATGACTTGAACGGCGTCGCACCAGTGAGGGTGCTGCCCAAACCGTGAGAAGTGGTGTGGGAAGGTCCATGATCAAGAGCACAGTGTAGCTGGCTCAGAGCTGTGTCCTCGCACAGCAGGCCTTCTCATGAAGAAAGGGCACACCAGCAGGGTGCAGGGGGAAAACACGTAACCACTGTGGGAGCCTGGTAGGTCTCGGGAAGCAGAGCTGCTGCCGACCGCCCTCCGAAATGCGAACCACCCTCTGATATGCACCTAGACTGATGGCCTAAGCGTCTGTGCGCTGGGAGCGTGGGAGCTGCCACATATTCTCTGCCTGGGAGGCCTGTCTTGTGTGGGGTCCTAACACCAGTATCCTTAACCTTGGCGAGCAAGGCATAGGACGGACCATGAATCGGAGCAGTGGGAAAGGAGTACAAAGGCAGTGCTGCCAAGAGGACAGCGCAGTTTAGGGTGCTGCAGCTGGCCTTACTGCACGTGGGCTGCGTACATAAACAGTGCTGCCAAGAGGAAAGATCACTTTAGGTTGCTACAGCTGGCCTTGGGCTACCCCCTAAATGCACAGGATGTCAAAAGAAAAAGCAAAGTGCACCAAAAGCAAGCAAAATTAAGTCCCATGCTCTGAAAATGCAATCTCAAGCAATATCTGCCGGGCAGATACATCCAAGCTTGACGCACTGGGGGAAAACTCCCTGTAGCATCTGGAGCCTGGTCTGACTGAGCTCCTGAAGGTACTGAAATTGGCCTTTAAATCTGTGGAATTTAAGACAAATGCTTCACCAATAAGGGTGGGAGCATCAGGTGGAACAGCTCTGCTCACATGTCAATGAGGCAGAAGGAAGAATATTGGACACGAAACTATGGTAGAAGGCCACAAATCGATGCCAACGTCCCTGTAGAAAGAGCTTGCAGAGATCCAAGCTAAGCAGGAGGATCGAGAATCGCGCAACAATGTCAGGCTAGTGAGGCCCACTAGATCCATTCTTGGAGAAATGTGTTTGTGAGGTACTGAAAAGACCAGTGTTCTTGCAGCATTTTCAAGTTGAGGGCCCGCAGGTCAATTTATTGCAAGCCGGGATTGGGCAGGCCCAGAGGCCGATAATAGCCTGCATTTTCAACTATAAAGCCTGCAACCTGTTACTGAAAGCTGTGGGAGAAGTATCAGAAGTCCAGTAGTGTGCAGATCCGAATCTTCCCGGACTTCAGCCCTTCAGTGCAGGCCACCCATAAGACTTTTTGAGACCTTAATAAAAACCTACAGGAGCACAATGTCCTGTATCAAATGCTCTTCTCAGGGAAGCCTAGTTAACCAAATGAACAAAGCCCACTTCTTCACCATGCCAATTGGGGCCTAGCATTTCAGCAAGAACAGCAGAGCTGGATGAGGAAGTGCTCAGCTGAGGAGGGCAGTCCCCAATTGCGGAGGCATTAGACACCTTGAGGTGGTGGAGCGTTCACTCAATTTGCCATCTGGCGTTACTGTTAGATTCTCACTGCAAGGGAAACACAGCAAAGAGGTTGTGGAGGGGGCTTGTCCCCTTGCGAGTGCCACAGTGAAGGGTTAAAGGGTGTTTGGTAGGGGGGTTTCCACCGTTTACTTGGGTAGAAGCTACAGGTGGGATTCAGGGAGGGGATTGTAACCATGCACTTACTACTTTGTAGAGGTTGAGGAGGAGCGCAATGGCCAATGAGCACTTCAAGTCTGGAGATTAATCCGATCGTAGTTGCAGTTATATCACAAGGACATGGTGGTTTTAAACTGTATGACCTGGATTGTAAGTGGTTTACATAATGTAGTTAAGACTAGGAAAGTGTTAGCATAGACTAGAAGCACCAGAATTAATGTCCTGCTCTTGCAGGAGATAGAAGAGTAGCTCCATAATCTATTGCACATGAGGGATGCTAACAGATGTTATGCGTTCTATGCTAGGACCTCAAAGGGGGAGGGGTCTTGATTTTATTGCTTAAGTCTAGTCCCTTCGCTACAATGGCGATTGCTTTGATCCAGAGGGCCCGTATGTCCTTGTACATGGTAAGATGTTAGGGCTGAATGTCAAAGTAATCGATATTTATGTCCCGAATTATGATGCCCCTGAATTTATTCGGGAAGTGTGCTCCATTTCTTGATTCAGCACTGCTAGTGGGTGGTCACCTAACACCATACTTAATGAAAATCTGGATAGGTAGTCATTAAAATGTGTTCCTATAAAGCAGTGAGTAAGGTTGGTGAAATGAGGTCTTTCTTTAACCTGTATGATGTTTGGAGATTCACCCACGAGTACACCAAACAATGCACTTGTCAGCGGCGCATGATCGTCCCACGCGTATTGATTACTGGCAAGCCTCTTCACAATTGTTTAACACGATATGCAGCAGTGAAATTCTCTCAAGAACATTGTCAGACATGCTCTGGTCATGTTCAGTTTAGAGGTAGGTGCCTCACACAAGGCCCACCCTCCTTGAAGATTGAGAAGTTCATACAAGACCTTGGGAGGGAGATATGAGAATTTGGTTATCACAATGAGGGGTCAGTGAAAGAGTTCGGAAAGGTATGGGAATCCTTCAAAGTGTTCCGGATGGTGATGTGTGTATCACAAGTGTATGGTACCCCCAAGTCCAACTGGAGTGAACTAGGGGTGCTTAAGATTATCCTGGTGCATATAACCTAAACCCACACCAGGCCACACCTTGGAAACCAAAGAACAATTCCATGAACTGGCAGACAGTGAGATTAAATTCCTTTATGGAGTGAGGGATGATAGGCTATATGGAGAATCTGATACATCGGTGAAACTACTAGCAAAAATCCTTGGGCAAGAACATGGACTTATTCGATCAGCTCAATACGACAGACACAAGAATGGCTAAGTGTTAGACGAACCGAATAAAGTCAACAAATGGTTTAGGGAGGTTTACTCAGATCTTTATTACTCCACTGAAGCGACAAGGGAACCTTGGTGCTCAGATGAGGTAACAGTGCTCCGGCTTGAAGATGACCATAAGAGCAGCAGCAACGACCAACTATGGTAGAGGTGATTAAAGAGCGAAGAGAGATGGCTTTGGACGAGGCACCTGGCCCTGGTGGGATGACTGTTACATTTTATCAGTATTTCTCTGATATTTTTTCCCCCAAACAGCAAAAATGATACCAGAACTTGCTGGAAAAGAGTGGCCCGGCGATGGCATGCTCTTATAGGCTGGTCTCCATGTTAAATGTTGACTACAAAGTGTATGCCAAGCTTTTATGCCATTCATGCCGTACTTGGTCCAATCGAGATTCGTGCCCGGTCACATTACCCATCACAACCTACACTCTCTATTTACAGTCATGCACCACATCACCCCATGGTTTTCCGGTAGTGACTCTACGGCTGGATATCCAAAAGGCATTTGATCACTGGACTTTGCTGGGGGGGGTCGGGGGGGCGTATTCCAGGTGTTCAAGAGGGTAGACGTTGGGCAAGTGTTCCTGGAAATGGTGCTGCTGTTGTACAGGAAACCGGCAGTCAGGGTCCTCACTAATGTGGCCATCTGCCCTCAAACCCCACCCCCTTTGAAGATCAAGAGGGAAACAAGACAGGTATGCCCCATCTTGTATTGCTCTTTGTTCTGGCGATAGAACGGCTTGCTTGTGCACTGGAGGAAAGTGTCACGATCTGAGGTCCATGTAGATTAGTATACCTCCGTCCCCAAGCACCAGTCGGAGAAGTACAACCAACTCACTGACTGGTTATTGGGGCCATAGGTGGCAGGAACAGAGAACACCGGATCCCAGGTGTCTGAAAGAAAAGCACTGGGTTAGGTATGCAATGTACAGTGACTATGATAGTGTATGATATAGAAGTCAAAGGTACCTACCCGCTACCCGTGGGAAGACCGAGGATGACTCTACACCTAACGGGTACGCCTGAGAGTGAGAGGAGATGGTAGTACCCCTAACAGGGTCCACCTGAAGATCACACTTGATGATGCACTTGGTGCAAGCAGGATTCTTGGTTCTGGATTCTTGGTTTAGAAAATGCCAGAGACTACGAAGGGAAAAACGCAATCCGTAGAGCAAGATCCAAGGGTAACGCAGTTCGGGTAAGCAGACCTAAGTTACCAAATCCAACAAGGGCAATCCAATAGCAATCCAAAAAGGTCAAACGAGGACCACAGTTCAATATAGCATGCACAGAATGCAAGAGTTGCCACACGCCGTCAGGACAGCTGAGAAGCGTTTGAATGGAAGAAACAAGTTTCTTTTATGCCGTGACTTCCTGGTCACGTGATTCCTCATTGTTTGCCCCTGATTGCTGGGATTGCGTCACGTGCTGGGCTTGCGTCACGTGACCGATGTGTGAACACGGTTTGTGTGAGCGACACGCGCACGGTCACATGAGCGGCCGGGAAATGGGGAGGTCCACCGTGACATCAAGTGCCATGACCGCCCCCAACCTGGTCGGGACCAGCAGTGCCATTAACGCCGCATCGCTGGGGGGGCCAGCAGGGGTCTGAGCCGCCAAAGGTAATCACGGCCTGTGGCTAGGTGTGGTAGAAGCTGGAGGCAGGTGCAAACCCTGCCGGCGCAGGGTTGGGCCTCCAGCGCGCTGCCGCAGCGAGGTGCGTGTGATCGAGTGCATGACAGAAAGGCACATTGAACAGGGTTCAATATGTATGGTATTCACACTCTGGTTTCAATATATGCAGAGGATCTCCTATTTTATGTTAAAAATCCGGGATCAATTTGCAGCCCATACTTAGAGGTGGAATCCTAGGCCTTCTGGGCTTAAGGTCAGCTCCTTCAAATCATAAGTGTTCCCACTAACGGATTGCAGCCCAGATGTGGGGGAGCTGAAGAGGAGCCCTAGAACAGTGCGTTATTCGGGGATGCACGGTCCGCTCACATGAAGAATTAATAGCATGTAATCATATAGTAGTGCTGTAGTATATGGAGCCGCAGTTCAAAAGATGGTCCACCTTTCTGCTCACTACTGGGGATGATATCAATTATCCCAGTGGTGGTCCTGCCTAGATTACTATATTTATTTTTTCTTTGAGAAGCTCCGCCAGAGGCACCAGGTAGCCCAGAGTAGGATGGGACGTGTTGACGCAACCACTGGACGGAGGGGGACTGGATATCCCAGATTTTGAACAGTATTACCTAGTGGTTCAACATCATTTGTGACATTGGTATGCAGCGACCCAGACCTCCCCACCAGACGCCCCCCACATGTCAAACTGGCGAAGGTATTTCAGCATCCAAGACGCCTAGCAAGCGCATTGATCGAACGGTGCAGGGCAGGCAGAGATGCAATAGATAAGTGAACACCACAGCCTAGGCCTGTCAATGGTTACACAAATGTATAGTGTGAGAATCCTGAAGGTGTCTCACCTGCTAGTCCCCAGGGATCTATCATCCAGGTGGCCAGAACACGGCCATTGCTTTTTGATCCAGTTCCTGGGGTGGACCAGTGAGGGAGGATCATCTGAATGAGGGGGGCTTCAGGGAGTGGAAGTAGGGCACTGGTTGGCGAGACGCGATATCCCCTTCCCTGGAACACCTTTACCCCATCCTACCAGGTAGGAACTAGGAACTCAACTCTCCCCCCTCCTTTTCTAAAACGAACACTTTCTTATGGACAGCTCACTGTGAGACTACTCGCTATCAACTGAGCCGTTTACCTGACGTGTCACAATACAGTGGTCAGGCAGCGACAGGCAATTACTGATCATTGCACACACCTGACTTCTATCACACTTCCCCACACGGATAAAAGGCTGAGCACGAAAGCACACTCTGAGCAAGGCAAAGCACACGAGCATGCAGCATTTCCAAGATGGCAGTTTAATTGAAGGCGAAAGACGACAAGACCGAAGAGGGAAACACACTTTACCTTTTCACCGAAAGACCATATCTTTCATGAGCCTTTGAGAATAGGAAACGGAAGACCCAGAATCGAAGCTGAAGATTCCTGTATTGTGTGTCGGAAGTACCCAGGCTCTCCGGTGTCAATAGTCAAGGCGGGGAGAATAGTTTGCCGCTGTGGTACTGTCCTTGGCTCCTACAACAAAGCAGCACCAGTGAAGTCAGCATAGCAGGTGAGTTGAGAGACTGATACCAGACCGGTCTGTGTTGAAGCCAGGGTTGCAATCGGCAATGTTGTATAGAGAACTGAAAAGAACAGTGTATGAAGCGTATGTAGCAAGCGATGCAAATATAATTAACAGTGGATGAGTGACTGAACTTTGAAGCCAAGATATGATACCGTAGACAGTGTTCCGGCACCAGGTGGGTCTCTCAGTCAAGTCTTTGTTGGGTACTCAACAGAAAGGTGGCAAATGTTAAAAGAAAATGAATTGTGAAATCAAAGTGGTCCTGCAACCGGTCAAGCCAAACCCTGTGCACATTCGAAAGTCTTCGATAGTTGATATTAAGTGAAATTGGTCCGAGCACAGCCGAGAGTGTCTCATTGTGTTAAAAGGGATCTGAGCCCAGCTGAGAGGGATCTGGGGTGAACCGTGAGTCACCTGAAAAAGAATATCCTACAAACTTTGTGTTAAGAGGATCTGAGCCCGGATGAGGGGATCCAAGATGACCAACATTGTGCTAAAGGGATCTGACCCCAGGTGAGGGGGATCCGGGATGCATAGCGCATCACTTAAATTGAGTACTTGTGAAAATCTGGCAAAGGAAAATAACGTATTGTTTAGTTGGTCGCATCAGGCCCTCTGATTGAAGAGACTTTGATAAGCAAAGAGACTTGAGCACTGAAGGCTCTGATGCTAGTGATTTTAACTGTATCCTTGTGCTAAAGAAGCCAGAGACTGCCAAGCTCGAGTGAACCGCCTTGTCCCGTGCTGAAAACGTGGGGAAGGGAGGCCAACGGTCTGAACATCCTGACATATCATTTTGTGAACACTTCTTTCTTTTTCGTAACACTGTTTCCCACACTTTGTATTTAGAGGTGAGAATTGGTAATCTGTTTTAGTATAGGCCTTTTATTTTGACAAGACATCACTAGGACTGCGTCTCAGGAGGATAGCTGAGGAGCAACGTGCTCACCTTGGAAGCAAGACGACATGAAGCAACATAGGTTCGATCCCCGGGTCCGCGCTTAGAAACCTCTTTGTATTAAGCACGTTATAAATAACCTATCATACCATATCAATTACAAATGGTCGTAGCTTGCTGCCATCTGTAGCTTTAGGATTAGATAGGCGATTTTCACACCCTTTTTGAAGTTCAATAAACACCCTTGATTTGTGGTCACTTGTCTGTCTTACTGTTGATACCTTGCCTTCCTTAGAATAGACATAGCAACCCATTTCTCTCCAAGGATCTTTTTGTACAAGATAGAAGGGGTACCGGTCACGTTTGATGCCAAGTTTCAAAGGGTATTTGCTGTTCTGGGGCTAGTGAGGTTGGAAGATGTCTTTCCGGGTGGTGTCGTTCTAACGTAAAAAGCACTTGTGGAGCTGGAAGCTCATATGCTCTCTGGTATTTGATTCTGAACGCATCCCTGTTGGGTAAAATTTTCATAGCAATGATAAATCTTCCTAACCTTGGTCAACCCCAGAACATTTTGCTTTACTGGTGGATTATTTTTCCCTACCTCAGTGAGTGGGAACCTTTTTCCACTCTCGCATACCATTTTGCTCTTTTTATGGGTGTCATTTTTAAGACTCTCGATAGTGTCTTTTTAATTTGATCCTCTGACAACTTTTGACACATACTGCCTATTGTTGATGGGTTGCCTTTGGGCTCCCCTTTTAACTTTCTCTGGCTAACATTGTGAGAACTACAGTTCCCAAGGGTAGAAAGGATCTTTGGATCCCTTTTTACATTTTATTAGGTGAAACCAGCACATCCCACCGAATGTGGAGTGCTGGGGACGTACAATGTATCCCCTTTCTCCTTTTAACTGTAACATTTGTTACAAGGACAAACTTACCTTTTAATGGCTGGTGGCAGTGAACCTTTTTATTCGGTGCACCTTTACTGCAGACTGTTTACACAGCCCCGGCAAAGGCACCCAAGGTGCTCATTTTACCAAAATGGCCCGGTCTTCTTTTTTCAGCATTTCAGTGTTCCTTGTCCTTTCTTGTTCCTTCCCCTGACCACCAGGGTGGGAAAATCCTTTGTGTCAATTTTGTCTTCAGTGGGAATCCTGTGGATTCCCCGTCCAGGTTCCAGAGTGTCTATGAAAGCAGGAAACGAGGAAGGAGTCCAAAACTATGCAGCCCTTTGACTTCCAGCCTAACTGATGACATCCTGTTCAAACTGGGAGGCTGGCTGTCCTGAAAGGAATGGCAACCCCCAACCCCCACTTTGAATATCGCATGGCTTTTTGATTGGCTGGGTTCTTGCATAAAAGTCAGATCCTGGAAGCTGAAGATGTAGTCGACCACTGGAACCAAAACCAAAGAGGATGATGAAGTGAACGCAGCTGAGATGAATTCCATGGTTTATAGTCAAAATGTCGAAAAAAAAACTCGAATAGCAAAAAATTCAAAAAAACAATGTTGAATTCTAAAATGTTGAAATCACATACATATAATAGAAAGTCATTAATTCGAAAATAAAATGTCGAAAAAAATGCCTAAATAACAATGTAAAATGTCACAAATACTAACGTTTTTTATGGGGGGGGACCCCCCTCCTCCTCATCTTCCCCGCCCCTCATGGATATACCTTTAATTATTTACAAAAAAATGTTTAATTAAATATTTATTGCACTACCTTTTAATCAAATGTTTATAGTACATAAAAATATCATATTTTTAAAAAAAAGTTTCTAGAGCTATAAATAACTATATACCAATTCTACTCTATAATAACATATTGATATTTAGTAACTTTCCTTATAAACATTAATTTGAAAAAAATTCGAATTTTTTGTAATTCGACATTATTATTTTAGAATAAATATTTTCGACATTTTGACTTTCGAAAATATTGCATTCGAAAATATGACTGGACACCGAATTCCAGCGACCGGAGAGCCTGCTGTGTAACCAGAGCCTCCTGTTACCCTTCCTTCCAATCAACCTGGGGACTCCGAAAACGACAACCCTCGACCCAGAGCTTGTTGAGACCCACTAGACTCAAGAAGACCTGCATTTTGAGTCATCTACGTCATGCTGCGACCTTGCAAGCGAGAAGAATTCGACCAGGGATATTCTGTCTTCTTCTTTGCTCCTGAAAAGGCACCAAACGCGCAGAGCCGCGTCCAACCGCGAAGGAACCCTTGCCTGAAGACTTCTGTGTCATTCTCTTCTGAAAAAGCCCATCCAGCGTCCTGTCCTCCTGACAAGGAACACAGCACATGGGTTTTTGGCTACAGATCCTGATGTTCTCCTGCTGCAAAATCCTCTGTGCTGAGGTACTGTGCTTGCTTGGGTATTTACTTACCTTCAGTCTCTTGTGATTCCTGTGTAGTTTTGGGCTGTTTTCCATGTTTGGGAGGCCTCTCATCCAGTTCACCAGGCCCCACGGCTGGAATGCTCCAAAAGTGTCTTCTCTGAAGTCTGTGGACCCTCAACTAACTCTAAAGTAAAATACTCACTTGTTTGAACAGTCTTCCTCTGGAACTCTGAACTTTGCCTGCAACTGAGCCTTATCTCACGCTGCCTACAGCTGGCTTCTAGACCACTAGGGTGTCTCTTCTGCCTCTGCGAGAACTCGCATTAGAATTGGGAAGGGCTGGATACTTTAAAGGGTCTGCCTTGAAAAGTGTTGAAATGTTTACTTGTAAATGAGTCGGTTGGTAACTTTAAACTCTGAGTGAATAGTTACATAAAGTTATTACTTACCTTAGATATGTTCAGCCATTCTGAAAAGTATATATATATATATATGATTTACTTACCTTGAATAAGCTGTGTGCCTTCTTAATCAAGTATTCTCAAAGTCTTACTTTCCTTAAACTGTACCGCCATTCTAACAGAAAGTAGATAGAAGGTTAAATTACTCGCCTGTGAATTGAGTTCCCCTCTTCCCAAAAATAATGCTGTGGGGTTCATTTTATTATTCCTGTCCCCAAAATTGTATGAGTGTCCCCAATTGGGTCTTGCTTCCCCTGACTTGCTGTTAGCCTGTCCAGAATAAGTCTGCCTAGGTCTTACTTATTAGGTTGCTGGTAGCTCCTTACAAAAGTATATATGTTTCTGATGTTTGTTAATCTGCTTAGAATCACATGCTGTGCATAGGTCCGACATCCAGTGGTCACTGCGGAGTATTGCATTTTGTTTTTCGTAGTCGAAAAGGGGACGTCGACAAGGCGTGTCTGTAACACTATCCCTATAGTGACGTGTGTTGTACCCACAATCCCTCACACGTCGAGGTCCCTCAGATTGTTTTTTTCCGCCCAGATACTGGTCGCCTTTACGCGGAGCTCCTCGAGAGACATTGCAGATTTCATCTCCTCGACCTTTGGTCGTTTTCCTATATTAATATAGAACATATCGGTCCTCCCCTCGACGCTGTTGTGAAGCTTCTCCGCCGAGCAAGATCTTCGACGGAGGGGACGAGCGGAGGAGATCCTTCGGCGTTGCCGAAAACGTGGCCTGGCCTCGCAGGCCAAATACAGTAGGGAGAGTGGGGGTCGTGGGACATCTCTAATTCTTTTCTGAGAATGCCTTTCCTTTTCCCCTTCCTTTCCCTTGGGGTGGTTATCACGTTTTATTGCCTCAGCTATGGAGAGGACACCCTTTAGGTTTTGCCCGCTTTGCAAGGGCAAGTTTACTTGGAAGGACAAGCATTCACGGTGTAACCGCTGCTTGCCCCTCGATCACAAGGAGGAAGGTTGCACGGCTTGTCGGTTTCTTAAGCCGAAGACTCTAAAAGACCGTAGGGTCAAAAGGTGGGCGGCCTACGCTATGTCGAAGGCCGACGCTCCACCCACCGTCGCTACCTCCGACAGTGACGAGGAACGTGATACCACGACCTCCGCTACGGAAGTCGTAAACCCCCCTAGAGAGCGCACACGCGCTTCGTCGTCTGTCCCCGGCCCCGACGGGCTCGGCTCACGCCCTGCTTATGGGGATGAACACCCCGGCGACACTGACGCACACAAGACCACACATAAGCACACAACCCATGGCTCTTCTTTGCCGAAGGCAAAGAGACCATCAGCGCCCAAGGAGACGCAGGGTTCACCGGCGGCCTCCTCGGACCGTTTGGGTTGGAAGCCCCTCTCGCAACCGCAGCCGCGACCAGCGACTGGGCTTTCGGCAAATAAGGGCGCTGCCCCCAAATCATCGGCCGGAGCGCATCAGCAGAAAGCGCATGCCGCCGTAGAGCGTTCGACACCCATAACGTCGAAACCACAGCTCCCCGCTGACAAACGAGTCGCTGAGAGCTTGGCGAGGATCGTGGTAGCCGACGCCCAAAAGCGTACGCCGAAAGACACGTTGAGCGCTACGCAAAGGTCGAAAGACACACCCGAAGGCTTTTCGGAAGGCGAGGGGACACTTTCCTCGACGTTATGGGAGAGGTCGAGCCGTGTTCAGCTACAAGACACCAATTTTCCCCCGCTAGACCGCTCAGGGGTGGTACCCCATGAAACCATGGAAAGGCTCCATCTCTGCATGGAAAGGATGGAGAGGTTTATGAATACCCAAAACCCTCCCACTCCAAAGAGGATAAGAGAAGGGCCTCAGGAGGACCCCAGGGCCAAAATTCCAAGATTAGTCAATCCCCACCAGGACACAGCCTCAGACTTCCACTGTGTGTATGACCTCACTGGGGAAGAACATTATTTTGAGGAAGAGGATGATTTTATGGACGAGGAAGACGGACGGAACCAGGAGGAAGGTCTGGAGGACAGCCCAGACTCGGTAGGAGAAGGCTTCGGAGAAAATCCAGAAGAAGGACCTTCTCACCCCTGGCAATCACCATCAATATATTCCGACACTGATGTCCTGAACCTAAATCCTCCTGACATTTCACCGGTTAGAAACACGTCTCCCATTGACGATCAACCCACATTTAATGCCCTGTTGCGCAGAGCAGCAGCACACTTCGAACTAGACACTGGGGAGCTCTCTCCTGAATTAGACTTTGTAGAAAGGGTAATTAAGGAGAAACCCCCGGTCAGTCAGACAATTCCCCTCCTCGCTTCGGTGAGGAGAAGAATCATCCCTTCGCTGTCCACACCCGCACTAATCAGAGGGGTCAATCCTAGAATTGAAAAACTTTTCACTCCTTCACCCTCAGACCCGCTGTACATCAGGGGACATTCCATTCCGGATTCCCTGGTAGTAACCAACACAAGAAAGAGGGCAGGGGTACCACTTTCCACCAGTGAGGCACCACCTGACAAGGAGGGCAAGCGGTTATATGCCCTTGCTAAAAGAATTACATCCTCGGCCGCCTTTTCGGCAAGAATTGCCAACAACAATTCTTTGCTCGCTAGCTATGCGGACGCGCAGTGGGCCAAACTGCGCAAAGACGCCGAAGAAGCGCCGGAACCTTTACGTACACGCCTGCTTTCAACTATTGGCGAAGGAACCCAGGTCAACCAGAGTATTGTGAAGAGCTCTCTGGATGCGGCAGAAACTGCGGGACGTTCCCTAGTTCAGGGAATAGTCCTAAAACGACACGTATGGCTGCGCAACTCAGGGTTCAAACCGGAGACACAGGCGTCTTTAATAAATAAACCTGTTGAAGACTCCAACCTCTTCGGGAAGGCGGTGGATGAGGCTCTGGAGGTGGCTAAAAAAGAGTTCGATACAATCAGAACTCTTGACCAAATCTCTAAGCCCGCTACCAGGCGCGGATATGGCAATAAACGCTTTTTTCGTGGCCAACGCCAGCAACAAAACCAGCAGCAACAGTACCCTGCCACCAATTTCCAGACCAGTAGTGGCCAGTACAGTCAAAGAGGACAGCGTCGGGGCAAAGGAAGAGGGTGAGGGTCCACCCCCAGAGGTTCCCAAGCCCCTAACAACACCAAGTGACGCGAAGATTCACGTCCCCTTCCATGCAACACCGGTCGGGGGCCGGATAACATCCTTTCTTCCAGCATGGGAGGGTATAACGTCAGACCGCTGGGTACTTTCCACCGTAGCCCACGGATACTGCATCGAATTCAACAGTTCCCCAACATACAAACCCAACAAGTTTATCAAACCCCAAAAGTTTCGTATGGTGACCCTACAGGAAGTGATCCCACTGCTATCACCGGGAGATTACATGACAACATTGGACATGAAAGATGCATACTTTCATATTTTAATGTTGCCAGCGCACAGAAAATACCTCCGGTTCATGATAGAGGGCAAACACTACCAGTTCAGAGTGCTACCCTTCGGCATAGCATCAGCACCGAGGGTATTCACGAAGGTACTGGCAGTGGCAGCGGCCCACCTGCGCAGGTTGTCCATTCCAGTTTACCCTTACCTCGACGACTGGCTCATAACAGGGGATTCTTACGAAACATGCTTCTCCAATACCCAAAAGACTGTAGACCTTTTGTTCCAGTTGGGCTTCTCCATCAACGAAAAGAAGTCCAGCCTAGACCCCAGCCAAATCAAACAATTCCTAGGGGCTCTAATTCAAACAAAGGACGGCCTCGTCTTCCCCTCCAAAGAGAGGGTTCAAAACATGTTGTTTTAGATCCCTCAATATGTGTCCGGTCGAGAGGTGACGGTACGCAAAGCAATGCGCTTGCTAGGCATGATGGCGTCGTGTATTTATTTGGTACCTCACGCGCGCCTGCGCATGCGCCCTATGCAAGAGTGGCTCAACAGCCAGTGGTGTCAGGCCAGCGGACTATGGGACGATCTAGTAGTGGTCTCGCAGGCCTTAGTTCTCTCGCTACGGTGGTGGACAAAAGAAAACCTAGAAAAAGGGAAACCCTTTGCCACACCCGCGGCGGAAGCCACTCTAACCACAGACGCATCCCTCACAGGATGGGGGGCTCACCTATCCCATCAGACTGCTCACGGGGAGTGGGCTCCGAGCGTAGCATCCAAACACATCAATCTTCTGGAGCTACTAGCGGTGTTCAAGGCGCTAAAAGCCTTCCAGGAACACCTACAAGGCAGGACAGTGATGGTCCTTACAGACAGCACCACAGCCATGCATTACATCAACAAGCAGGGGGGAACCCACTCTCCAGACCTGTCCAAACTGGCCCAAAACATATGGAAGTGGGCTCTCAAACAGAATATGTTCCTCCTGTCACAACATGTACCAGGGGAACTCAATCTGCTGGCAGACAAACTCAGCAGAGATTTCCCCCTGCCCGAAGAGTACGAATGGCGACTGCACGAAGACATCGTCTTCGACGTCTTCACGCAATGGGGATTCCCAGAAATAGACCTGTTCGCAACCCTGGAGAACTCACAATGCCAAAGCTACGCCTCCAGGTACCCCCAAAACCAATCCAAGGGGAACGGTCTGTCGATTCGATGGTCAGGGAAATTTGTTTACGCTTTTCTCCCGACTCCCCTTCTCAACAAGGTGGTGCACAAGATGCACCAGGAACAAGTAACCATGATACTGGTGGCCCCAATGTGGGCCCGACAGCCATGGTTCGCTCACTTGATGGAGATGTCTCTATCTCCCCCAGTGAAACTCCCCTGCCCGTACAACATGCTGTCACAAGACAGGGGCAGGACGCTGCATCCATGCCCCCAGAACATGAACTTAGCAGCCTGGCTCCTGAGGTCGTAGAATTTGGACACCTACAGCTCCCGCAGAGATGCATGGACATCCTCAGGGAAGCCAGAAAACCTAACACTCGCCACTGCTATTCTAGCAAATGGAAGAGATTTGTCATCTGGTGCAGAGGAAAGAGCATCAACCCAATTGACTGCTCTCCCACACATATTGTTCTATACCTGACCCATTTATTGGATTCAGGTCTAGTGTTCAATTCCATTAAAGTCCACCTAGCGGCACTTTCTGCATACACCACTTCCCAACTCAAAGTGTCGCGGTGGAAGATCCCTGTTATAAAGGCCTTCATGGAGGGAGTAAAGAGAATACACCCCCCGATAGCTGACCCAGCTCCCGGATGGGACCTTAACGTGGTACTTACAAAACTCATGGGATCACCTTTTGAACCCATGCACAAAGCAACTCTTAAAGACCTCACTCTTAAGACTGCTTTCCTAATAGCTATCACCTCCATCAGGAGAGTAAGTGAACTACAGGCTCTTTCTGTTCTAGACCCCTTTGTTACAGTTCACAAAGATAAAGTGGTTCTACGCACTCACCCAAGGTTTGCTCCAAAATTCATCTCAAAATTCCATGTAAACCAGTCTATAGAACTACCAGCGTTCTTTCAAAATCCTTCCAACTTGGGAGAGAGGACTCTGCACACACTAGATGTGCGCAGAGCGGTCATGTTCTACATGGAAAGAACCAGATCACTGAGGAAGACTAATCAGTTCTTCGTCTCGGTGGCAGCAGGAAGAGAAGGGGATGCAGTTTCAAAGTCCACTATTTCTAGATGGATTGTCCAATGCATCACTCTCTGCTATACTCTTGCTAAGAGAGAACTGCCCTTTAGGCCAAGAGCACATTCTACTCGAGGCACGGGGACGTCCATAGCATTCATTGCAAATGTTCCCCTTGAGTCCATCTGCAAAGCGGCTACCTGGAGTTCTGTGCACACCTTTACAAAACACTACTGTCTAGATGCACACTCTAGATCTGACTCCCAGTTGGGACAGGCAGTATTAAGACATCTTTTCTCTACTGTTCCTTCTCATAACCCACCGCCAACTCCGGGTACTGCTCGCTAGTCTATGCACAGCATGTGATTCTAAGCAGATAAACAAACATCAGAAGACAATGCATTACTTACAACCATCAGAAATGCTTTTACGGTATCTGCTTAGATTCACATGCGCCCACCCTTCCTCCCCGCTCGGATGGAAGGAACATAGACACCCTTCTATATTTCTCTCTTTTCTGTACTCACTCACGTCTAGAAGGCTCCCTCAGGGCAGAAAAATACAAACAGAGGGACCTCGACGCGTGAGGGATTGTGGGTACAACACACGTCACTATAGGGATAGTGTTACAGACACGCCTTGTCGACGTCCCCTTTTCGACTACGAAAAACAAAATGCAATACTCTGCAGTGACCACTGGATGTCGGACCTATGCACAGCATGTGATTCTAAGCAGATACAACCATCAGAAATGCTTTTACGGTAAGTAATGCATTGTCTTAACCTACCTTGCACGGCTGTGTGCCCTCCAAAAATAAGTTGACTAGTTATTTCTACCTTTAGTCTGTGAACTGAAAAACAACTATAATTGAATATTACACAAAAAGGATCTTACTAACCTGGTATAACTGTTATCCAAAACTTGGGTAAAAGTGGATAATGTTCCCAGAATCTGTTTGTGTATTGTCCAGTTGAATTACTATGTGATTTCTTGCTGAGTGTCACAGTATAACTGCTGGGGTCTTCTACCCTGTACTACCCTGTACTACTGTAAGAAATCCAAAAGGAACTATTGGTTTTGACTTCCCTAGAACTACTGTTAGGCATTCCAAATTAGGTTATATGCTATAGTCTGGGTACCTGCAAGCATAGTGTTGTGTTTTTATAATCAGTTTATATATAATGTGATAGTACTTATTTACCCAAGATTTACCTTGGGCTGCTTGTATGCAATAAACCCTTTATTTCTATAATACATAGTGTAGTGTTTCTTTGGGCCATATGTGTATCACAATTTCTTTGTACTGATTCTACAGCTCTCTCTCCCTCTTAAAAGAAGCCTGTCTGCTTTGTCTATGCTACAATGAACTCCGGTGGTACAGCCGTATACTAAGACTGGAGTCTTGTACTGTCTCAGTTGAATGGTTTTACTAAGGCCTTAGTTAGACTTCAGAAGAACTGTACTAACAATCGCTTAGCTGGTTAATACCAATCTTCTCTGCACGTCTGCCGGATAACACCATAATTAATTGCATACTTCATTCTACTGGATCTACACATCTTATTAGGGATTTATAACTGTCAAGCTCATACCGGAAACAATCTGCAGTGACCCCGAGAAGGTGGGAAACCACGCTAGACAGGCAGTTGGACTATGCTGAATTGGCTTGCGCTATGAAACATGTATGCACATTGTCAATGAGATATAGACATACGCTGATATAGTTTGAATACCTGCATCAATACTATACAACCCCGGATAGCTAAAAATTATCCGCTGGAGGTTGGGGGGTGCCCAAGATGCCAGGCATCAGACGCTGGCTCCCTACATGTAACCTGAGAGTTTCCCCCTATATTGTTTTGGGAACAGGTTTGCCATGAGATTATGGAAATTACTGGAAACTATCTAGAGAACGGCACCTGTGATGTGCCTGCTGGGTTGTTAACCTAAACTTAACAAATGTATGTGAAAATCCATAGGTTTTGCAGCGTCCTTGCCAAATCACTGATAGCCAGGTCATGGTTATAGCGGCCAGTTCCAGAAGCGCAAGAATGGATGGGGCCCCTTATCTGTTCCAACGAATGTTAAAATGGATTTCTGAACTCTGTCCTGGAGGGGCAGAGGTTCAGAAGGCCAGCCTAGTTTCTTGGTTAACCTCTGGACAAGCCAGACCAATCAAGGTAGCGATCGCGGCGGTCAAGACTAGGGCTCAAGAGGGGTGAGGGTGACTGAAAGCCCGCAATGAGCACACAAAGCAAGGACGCTTGCAAATTACTCCAAGCAGGTGTTATATTAAAAATATAGACACATTTATTGCAAGGCCTTTGTAACATTGACCATAGCAAAGAATCACGAAAAAACTCAAGTAAACCAACACATCACAATCAAATACAATATATATACAATTACCGAAGGGTCTAAAGAGTTAGAAGCACTAAATATGCAGACCCCCTAGATGGGGAGGAAAACGGGCAGTGCAAGTAATCGTTAGACCCAGTTCGCCTTCAGAGGCAACCTAACTAGAAGGAAGTCTGAGTCCTACGAAGAGTGGAGCCTTGTGCTCAAAAGTACCTGCACACGCTGGTGCCAATGGGCCAAGGAGAGTCTCTTCAAGGAAGTCAGGCAGCTCAGAGTGCTGAACAAAGGAGGGCGAACAGATCTCTGCTACTCAAGCGCGGCCTCCACTTGCGGGCAGAAGCAGAGTACGAATGTGAAAAAGGTGTGCCGTTTAACACGGCGAGGAAAAGCTACGGGCTACTGCAGGAGGGCGACCAGTTCCTAGTGTTGCTACTCACCGGTCCCCGATGCAGGCAGACCCAGGCTTCTCTGCATCAGTTTCAGTGCTGGCAGGTTCAGAAACGAGCAGGAGACATCTCGGCGTCGTGTAGATTCCGCAGCAGCAGAAGTTAGAGTGGAGGATGTCCCAAACGCAGTGAACCCGCACAGATTGTTACCACAGCAGGGCAACGAAGCGGCTGTGTGTATTTCAGCCCAATGTACACTTCTCACTTCAGACCTGGGAATGCCAAGTGTACGAATCATGTGAGTGTGTCAAGGACTCGTAATACAGCAGCAACCTGATGGCGGTGACAGAGCAAGACTCCTGGGTAAGCTGGTCAGTCCACTGGATGGCCCAGAGACGCCTCCAAAGGCTTACGTACAGGAGATGATGAAGATGCCGAGAATAGTTGTCCCCACTATTCCAAAGGGTCGAAGTACCAGTACAGGCCTTCTCGTTCGATCAGAGGCAGAATGGTTTCACAGGGCGACAGCAGTGCAGAGGAGCAGTCCTTCAGCTGGTCACCAGCGATTCCTTGGTTCAGCCTCTTAGTTGCAGGATACTTGGCTCCTGTATCGGTCGTTCGTGAGAACTCCGATCGACATGGTAGTGGTGTTTCCAGCCTCCTCTTATCCAGAGTTCCCTTCGCGCCAAAATGGATAGGACCCAATGGGAGATCTGCTCACAAAACACTCACACCATACGTGGACCTATCACGGACCACGTGGCCCCAGGCATTCAAGACACACTAGACTCTCTGGCACCCAGGATGTATATTGGGACCAGACATCCCAGCCCACATCCTGGAGGCACACACAAGGCATGCAGAAGCCCGCAAAAGCATCTGTGTTTCACGGGAAAGTACATGCCCAAATAAGGATGGCCCGGGTCGGCTCGACCTGGGTAAGGTGAAGGGGCAACACGGTCAACGAACAGGACAAAGAACCTCGTTGCATGACCATTTTGGAAGCCAGACCACCCATTTTGGCCAAACGCGAGAAGCGCGGTTAACAGGGCAAAAGGGAGTTCAAAAACACAAAGAAACGATTGCTGCCACCAGTCCCGTCCGTGACATACTTGCACAGTTAGTTATAAATTCATAGAGTTTCTAGGGCCCGTAGAGTGACTAGAGACCCAAGAGTGCGGTAATGTAAGTTACGATGCACTCTTGTGCCATGTTGCGCGAAAGCTGCAACATGAGAAAAGAACTACGGAAAACGTTTCCCAGTACTGACTGTTTTAAGGGCATGTCCGTTTCCCTGTAAGAATGGAGCGAAAGCCCAGAGGAGTGCGGCGGAAGGCTGCGCTTCTCTGGCAAAGTCTAGATCAGGGTGAAAACAGCAAAAAATGTAGGGGTTGCCAAATGGAAGGAAAATTACCTACAATATGATATCTTTCCTAACAACCAGGAGAGCTTGCTAAAGGATTGAATTGTTGAAGGAACTGCCACAAATACTACTGGAAATGTTACTTGCCTAGACAACACTACACAATCTACCTTGTCGCCATGGCTATTCTCTTAATGGGCAGTGAGCAATCAGTTTGGCCATGTGCTGCTTGTGTTATGAAATGTCCATCCTCATGATTAATTGTTCTTTACCACTCACTGTAAAATATTGGGAAATGTGCATTGTTTGTATAAAATAATAAAAAGAAGTTTAAACTAAACAGACCTCTGTTGCTCCCAAGCTGTCAACTAGTGTTGAATTTGATCTACATTCTTTTATCCATTGATAATGATCACAGTTCTCCATTGTTTTAGAACCCCAGTTGTTATATCAGATGCATTGTAGAATAATCATTTTCAAATGGATTGTGTCCTCTGTTAGGCAGAATCCTGTGCAGTTCCCTTGGGGAACACTGCAAGAAGATTAAGAGTACAGGAGTAAGCTGTAAACCCAATTGGTAGCAGTCCGCACCACCCAGATTTACCTGGTAGCTGTGGCTGAGCAGTCAGACTTCTCTCAAGATGAGTAGGGCAGTATACAGAGGATACACAATAGGGCTAAAAACACAGTAGAGCAAGCAAACACTGACCAGAGCTTGGTATCAAAAGTATATAATTATTTATTTAAGACACACTTTAGGAAATTCACTAAGCACTCTAAATCCAAGCAAGTTCAAACACAGTCAGATAAAGTATACACACCTCCCTTAATAATTAGACAAGTCTAGGTCAAAACACCACTATTTGTAAAAACAGATTTGAGCGCATAACTTAGATGGCACTCCAATAATTAAGTTAAAGGGAGAGAAAAAGGCAGGTCATGAAAATAAAACAGTTCCCAACACTTTTCTAAGACCACAGCAAGTTAGTGAAGGCAGAGTCTCCTGTAGAGCCAAAGTTCATAGGCCAGGCCCACTTTAAATGGAGCAAGGCGAAATGTGCCCAAGATCACAGAGTTTAAGAAGCACTCAAATCTTTGCAGAAATGTTCAAAGGGGGTTGGTTTGGTGCGAAAGATAGTTAGATCTGGAGGCCAACCCAGTTGGAAAGCCAAGGATTTAAGGGTCACCTTTAGGAATCCGCTGAAAGGGAGGCCAGCAGGAACACAGTACCTTAAAGAGTGAGGAAGCTCCAGCGGTGGCAGTTGTTCCTGGCAGCGGGTGCAGTTCTGGTTTCGACCAGGGAAGGAGAAGATCTCGTCGAGGAGGAAACTTGGAGTCATCGCACTGCCCAGGGAAGAGACCAGCCGCGGAGTTCGTTCGGTTAAAAGGTGCATTCCTCTTATTCGCAGTCACAGTGGTGAAGCTTGGCTCTCTGGCCGCTGGGGTGCTTGGCACGAGCGATTCGACCAAGGGACATCCTGGAAGGCAAATGGCGAACTGGTTGTCCCCACCAGCTCAAAGGGAGAAGACTCTTACAGCAGATCTTCTCTTGTCGTCGGGGAAAGTGGTGAGGTCGTTGCAGCAGGGCTCCACTGGTGGTGTCGTCATTGCAGATGGCTCAGCTTCTCCCCTCTTCGGATTTCTTAGGTCCTGTGGCGACTTCTGAAGTTCCAGTCCCAAAAGCCCTGCTTTTATGCAGAAAAACCCCCATTCAACAGCCTAGCTGTCACTCATACATGCTAAGTGGTGAGCCAGGAGGCTCACCACTGGGCCAATTAGAACAGAGTGCGACTTGGGTTGCTAAGGCAACGCAGTTGAGGGTGCCAATTCCCCCACCCACACATCGTGTGGAACCCAGACAGAGTGGCACCAGTTGGAGGGCTTCTGTAGAGAAGCCCGCCAAAAAGTGGAACAAAAGGCCCGACCTTGGTTTGGAGTTACAGAGACGTACACAAACGCCATTTTGGAAAAGAGTTCTGGTGAAAAGACCCAACCAGTGATTTTATATTCAATAAATAAACCGGTGGTATCTTTAACATTGCACCAAAAAAAGTGGTGCGTTTAAAATCAATGCAAAAATCCCATAGGAAATATTCCGGTGGAATATTTTGCGTGGTAACCACTGCCACCAGCCAGAAACTCGACAAGGGGGGGGGACTGGACAGTGCCCCCTTTGAAACAGACCCCTTCCAGTACATCCACAATATGATGGTTTGTACTGGTTCTGTTCACAATTTTGGACTAGTAAAGTCAATGGTGACTTTACATGCCCTGGGAGACAGTAGTCGGTCCCAGGGTTTTATATAATTACTTTTTGGTTCCTTTTAAAATGTGTCCAAGACATGCTGGTGGACGCAGTGATACTTTTTGAAAATTTTACTTGTGCAGATTAAATGCTGCTAGCACCCTAAAATGGATCTGCCTTGAGTTTTCACTTGTTGCTTGTTTGTTGTCCCTTGGCCTTCTTCCTAATTTGTAAGAACAGCAAATGTCTTGTATGCAATGCCCTTTCCCGGGGAAGCTTTGGCGCGCCTGGGCTAAGGGCGGTTTGTGCGTGGCCAGAGGAGGGGGCTGGGACTGTCTAGTCCCAATCCATATCCCTAGTGCCTGAATGTCTGGTGTTGGGCAGATGTGGATGGCTGGCATGCATGCCTAGCCACTGCTTTTTTGATTTGTTTAGATCCTTGTCATTGGTGGGCTTGGGCATGCTCCCAGCATAAATTTAGGTTAAAAGTAGGACTTCTGCAGCCTTTCGACAGATCATCGTTAGAGTCAAGAAGTGCAACCCGCTGACGATCCCTGAAGGTGACCAGTATACTCCAGTGATGTCTCGGTGAAACCCTTCTCCTCTGTCCTGATATAAAGAAGGCCTGCGCCAGTGCTTTGACCCCCCCTTGCCCTCCTTCATCCTTCCCCTGGACCGGAGGGGGGAACCATTCACAACACCTTCTCAAGGATCTGTGACTTTGGAAGTGTCCTCGTTCGATCCGGTGGACTGATCAGCTCCCTCCTGGGGTACCTCACAGCGGTTGCCGCTCCGTGTGCATCCTTGGAACTATGAGGCTCTTCAATTTATGAACAGGATGCCTGCTTCTGCTTTTTCAGCCTTCTTGCATGTGCTAACCTGTTCGTCCATTGTAGATCGCCTATCGCTGCTAGACTATGGTGACTTCCCGTTGCAAAACTCCCCCTTAGATCCCTGTAGGTGTCCTGAGGTGTCTCCTGCAGAAGTGTTCATCTTTCTTCGTTTGTGTTCTACTGGAAGCTGTCTAGAACTGATTCCTAAGCACTGGGACTGACCGATACTAAATCACATGTCCGAAAAGTGACCTCTGCAAAAGCAACCACTGGGCCTTCCTGTTTGGTGACCAAGCACAGAGGAACGTGCTGCCACCAGATTCTAGAACACTAGCAGTGGTCTCTGAAGAAATCTGCAAAAGGGTCAAGTTAACCTACACGTTCCTGGACTCCAATGGCGTAAAGTCATGTCCTTAAATCACTCTTTCCTGACTGTTAGGTGGAGGCCTGGACAAGTACCCTTTTCATGGTCTATCATAAGGACTGGGATCGAGTGAATTTGCTTAACTGAAATTGGATTTCTTTTTTTTTTACTCTCAATCATAACCCCTGGCATTGCCAATCTTTTCCTAAACCTACCTGTGAAGCATATAATTTGAAACTGGTGATCTTTGGTTTGGGAAAACGACCCCAAACCATCTTAGGTTTGCACTTTTTAGAAGAGCTAGGGAAGCTGTTCTATGATTATCCTAATGCATCCGAATACTTGCCTGTGTTTTACTGGTCATTGATTCAAGGATTATTCTAGATCTTATGTCGGTGTATGTATATGTTTTATAAGGGTGTGTGTGACAATATTTAACTAAAGGTTTTACTTGCTTATTGTGTATTTTAAACGCCTGATAAACTATTGTATATTTTTATAATTGCCTGCCTAACTAGAATTATTGGTGTTGCTCTGTGTGGACTCATTGTAGCCCTAGACCACTCTCACACCCTTTCTGACCTTGCTGCTCTGCTATCTTCGCTTGATTGGATTTGGCTAAATTCTGCGTCTCCCCTGTTAACAGGAAGAGTTGCATCCCAAAATCGTCCCTAGTACTGATTGTGGAAATGCATCTTAGCACCGTCCACTGAGCTTCTGCTCTATCTGCCCCATGCTTGCACCACCCTGGCCGGCCATGAAAATGGAAGAGATCCTCTGCAAAGCTCAGTCTCCATTTCCATGCAGCCACTGGTGTATTTTTTTTATTTTTATTGCTGTTTGGGAAACCGGTTGTGCTCTTGCTGCAGCCTGTAGTACTTGGCCATGGGAGCTTATGACCTATTTGGCGGTCTGCCTGAATTTGTGGCAACATAGACTTTGCTAGCAGGTCAGTACCACCCGGTGCAACCTGACAAACATGTCATCACTTACTTGCTGCGTTTCTTAATACCCATGCATGTGCGTTACATAGACATGGGCACGTTTTATGCAAACTTTCTAACATTGTGAATGGTGGTCACTCCAGAGAAGAACAAAAAATGTAGCATTTTGTGTTTAATACATGGTTCCACTGAATTTATTCTTGTATTGACAGTTTATTTTCTTCTTATTTAGATCTACGAAGGTACTGCTCAAATCCAAAGAATAGTTATTGCCCGTGAACACCTTGGCAAGTTTAAGGTTTAAAGAAGACTGTATGATGCTACTATCAAGAATTAAGTGCATTATGCAATTCTCAATGCAATGGATGGCCTACATGCCTACATGTTAGGGCAATGTAAGCTGTATGTTTTTAATGGGATTAGTCAATTTATACAAATGTTTTTATATTTACCACATGTAGGCTTCCTGGCTTGTTCAAAAATTATTTTCAATTTGCATGGAATCATTACTTATTACTGTATATATTTCATTGCACAATAAATCTTTACGACTTTGAATGTTTTTTTGTTGTGCATGTTAACAGTCAGTGAACTTTTTAGTTGGCACTGCATTAATCATTTTCATTTAAACAAATATATTTGCACAAGACTTCGTTAAAGAGACTGTAAAAGAGTGACCTATTGGTTGTAGAGCATTACATAATGTATTTATGCAAAATTTCAAACTACAAATGGTAAGAATATGAGCTCTCTGCAAGATAACTCCTCCAATAGATATACACGTATGCAAAGAAGGCACTCACAAGCACAGATTAATCTTCATACAAGCAAATTCAAGACATCACTATTTGCTCTAAACAAATGCAAGCAAAAGAAAAATCTGGAAATCCATTTTGAATGTATAAAATCACAAGCATGCCTACTCCGTTCGTAGTTAGCGGCAAAGTCTGCACAGAATGGGGCCCCCAATCAAATCGCAATTCATTATGACATGCTGGAAACAATCTCGCACTTTTTCAAATATAGTTGTTGTTTACATGTTTTGAGTTGCTATGATCGGAGAGGCGTGCATTATCCTCCTCTGTGAGAAGCTTCCTGTAAGTCACATGGAACCCTGACCAACAATCGTAGAATAAATGTTGAGGAACCAGTCCGAATTGAGTAAAAGCGCATCGGGTGCGAGAAACATGAAGCAATCAACAGGTAATTGCTACATTGAGCAAAAACCGGCACAAGGATCGCCCAGGGCTTTTAAACTTGTTCTCCAAGGAGAGGAAGGGTATGGCATAATCGTATTAACGTTACATCCATGTCCGTCAATGAAAGTTAGTGGAATCTTCAATAAATAGGTTGGAGAATGTACGTACGTTGGGATTTGAAAAAGAGGACTGGAGTGGTGGTTGCAGAGATAATTTTTGATGAATACGGATCATAAACCATTGATTTCTATATTTAATGAGGGCTTGGAGTGCTGAGAAGGATGGTTGGGTGGTTTGGGGATATGCAGAGCCTGAAATATGAAGTGCAGCATGTTGGTAGTGATCACAAAGTAGTTGCAGATGCCCAGGCTCGAAATGCACTGGAAATTGCTGCTGGCATGGAACAATGTGGCGTGGTGAAAGAGTTTATGGGTGAGAGGAAGTTATTATGTATCAAGAGGTTTCCAATAGAAGGACTGGGGAGAAGCATGTGCTGCAGATGAGGTGAATAATCTGGTAAAGTAGTTTGTGGAAAGGAAGGCGGCCACGAGATGAAGTAGGGGATGAACTTAAAAAATGTAAGAAGGTGAGGGATGAGTTTGGAGATGATTGGACATTTTTGCTTAAGGGTCATCAGTTGATAGTACCTGTGAGAATGAGAAGTGATTATGGATCTAGCACATGAGACATTTTGGAGTGTGTAAGGAGAAAGGTTTGAGTAGAAGGGATTATTGGTGGCCGTGCATGGATTAAGATTTTGAAAATCGGCTAAAGGATTGTGATGCTTGTATAGATGGAGATAAGGTGCTGATAACCATAATCTTTCTGATGAAGTTACCTCCTGCTACTACTGTGTGGGATGTAGTGGTGTGGACATTTTGGGCCCTCTGGATATGTGAGAGGGGCACAAGCGAATTACGTGGTGTTGGTTGTAGATGTAGTATCAAAATGTCCAGAAGTTTGTGTTGTGACGGTAGTAAATTCGAGAAAAAGTATAGTTTTAGGAGGCTTTTCCGAAGAACCTTATATCTGCCAATGGACCACCATTAGTATCTAGTATTTTGCATTTTTATTTTTTTTTTTGCATTTTTAAAGTGCACACACAGCCCGCAGGCATCGAGGCACTGTTACGGGAATTGCTTGTTTTCGAGTTGCATAATTGTTTTTTTTTTTTTTCTCAGTTGCGTATTTATAATGCGCTTAAACACCCAGAGGTTTCTAAGCGCAGACCCGGAGATAAAACCTGTGTTGCTTCGGTTGTCTTGCTCTCAAGACGCGCACATTGCCGCTGAGCTATCCTCCCAGGCGTTTGTGGCGCGAAATGGGATACAGCATGTGACTACGGCTTTGCATTATCCTGATGGTAATGCGATAGTAGAGCATTTCAATAGGACATTGATGGTGATATTGAGGATATCGACAGTAACGAGTAGAGAATGGGTGAGAGCTGTGACGTAAAGTGTTACAATATCGTTGGCTCTGCAATTCTTTGTTTCCACGCCGGATGGGAACGTCTAATCTGCTGGAGGCACGTGAAGATGAGGTGAAGGAGAGTTTGTGTAATAAAGTTAAATGTCAGGGATAGATATGAGAAGTTGAACTGTGTGTGGGAAATGCCAATGCCTAGAGGGAGGGACTACAGTGCAGGTAAAACATCACAGGCATGTACCAAAAGGTGGTCAAGGTTTTCTAGAGACTTGGTCATGGAGGAAGAACTTGGGAAACTTAGTGAGAATGCTGAGGCATGGAATAAAGAAAGTGTCAATTTTACCGTGCAGGAGAACATGAATTTGCAAAAGAGAGGTGTTGCGTGTGATCTTGCCACATACATTTGGGTGATATGTTGTGAAGGGAAGCAGTGTTGCATATTCATGTTAATAACATTACATCTATGTCAGTCAATGAAAGTTAGTGGACTCTGGGATAGGCAGGGTGGAGAACGTAGCTAGGTAGAAAGAGAATGTTGGTATTTGAAAGGGAGAACGAGGAGTGGTGGTTGGAAAGATCAGGTCCCAGTGGCGGAGACTACAGATGACTATGCTAAATAAAGATGATGTGAAGTTTTCCTGTTTGTATACCGACTTCATAATTTAGGGCTCCCAGGCGAGGGATCTGGTGGACGGGAGCTGTGGGAGGGTCTTCAGCTAGGTATGTTAAACTAGAAGTGGATGTGTTTCTTCATCATTGAATAATTTAATTTGGAAAGTAGGATTCAGTCCACCAAGGTGGATACATTCAATAACAGTGATAAATCTGCAATAATGAGCATAGAAAACAAAGTAAACTATGATCCCGTATCTACTGGACTAAAATGTAATCATACCCACTTTCCTATGTTAAACTGGTCAAGATCATCAGCAATATAGGCAAGTTATTCAGTCAGCATAAATCTAATATACAGTTAAAGTCCTTATCCACTAGTAACCTGCCTCTGCTTTCTAGTTTCTTGCGATGCACAAGAGACTTTTTAAGTACTCTCCCAAGTGCCCAGGCAATCTCTTTAGCAAAAACTAAAGGACAATTCTACAATCTCCAATGCCTGCATTTTTAAAATGAATGTAAATGTCTGCCATTGAATATCCTATACAAAAGAGAATGCATAACCGTTTCAACTGCATTCTAGCAACTTGGGAACTGTTGGTCATGTGATTGCAATTTTAGTCAAAATTTCAGTGTCCGCAAATTGAATCTTGGTCTCACCAGCAAGTGTCTAGTAGTGGTGGTAGGTGCTCAAGATAGATGCACTGCAGCTCTACTTTGTTTGTGAATCTTTATATATAAAGCTGTATCTGTATGTGTGTGTTTGTCCGGGTATACAAATCCACACTGCTGAACGCTCATCTACCAAACTTTCCATGGATTCCTCATCGCGCCTTGAAACACTTGTGTATAGGTGCGTTCCAAATGCCATATCATATATCACATCATTTGTCTGGGGCAAGATTGTAGTCTGTTTGGATGCATAAAAATGTACTCGGTAGGCACCCTTATTTACTGATGCTCACCCCAATTCACTACAGTAGAGGCGACATTTGGACAACTGTCTGCATAATGTTCGATATGTTGATTATTCCTTTACAATTTACTACTACTGTATACAGCTTGGAACTATTACATTTGTTTTTATCACGCCGCTCCAAATATGGGAAATGGCAATGTTACAGTTTACTAAGTTTATTCACAAGAAGAGACCTCAATCACTATTTCTTAGACATTTTCTCAAATGTTCTGAAGCCATTGTGACCGCAACATGGCGCACAAAACACTAACTAAAGCTCCATCTGATGCAAAGCAAAAATCAATAACGAGCTTCTGAAACACAACAAAAAACAGCAGCACGACTTGCGGACCAAAGAGCAACTTTTTCAAGGGCAAATGAGACATCACTCTATCAGGACACGGGCAATGCCGGGAACCCCAACTAGTCTGCAATAAATCTGATTTTGATCTCTTCCACTTGGGCACGCTGTTTGACTTATTGAAATAATACATCATTAACTACCTTAGACTATCTTAGCTTTGATTTTAACAAAGGATTAATAAAACCTTGGGCATGACTGCAACCATCCAGAAGTGATATGATAGGTTATTTATAACGTGCTTAATACCAGTTGTTTCTAAGCGCGGACCCGGAGATAGAACGCGTGTTGCTCCGTGTCGTCCTGCTTCCAAGACAAGCACATTGCCACTGACCTATCCTCCCGAGACTTGTGATATCACAATGTTAATCTATGGGATTTCTAGTTAAGTGTTGCTTTAAATGATTTACTAATAAATTAGCAAACCTATATCTACTGTTAGTCCATGTTGTCCGCAACAGGCGGACTGGCACTCTGTATTTCATCTCCAATGTATGTCAAATCAAGTTGTAGGAGACTGTGTGTGTAAGAAATTGTAATAAAAAAAAGAATAATGAACTCATTTAACCCCGGCCTGAACTCATACCCATTGGGAAACATGACACTTAGCCACAAGACCACAGCAATAGCCCAGCACTGACCCCTGAAATGTTGTGTATTGACATTCTCCTAACAAAGGTTGTGTTTTGTTAAAGTTTATTCATTCTAAAAGGTGCGTACCTTTTATAATTAGCTGGTTATATAATATTAAAATCGGTTCTCTTGGCAAATGCTGTATTTGGTAGTGCACTTTCTCCATCATTGGATCTTTCTTAGATTCACAAGCAGTGAATATTCCCCGTCAGGCTGGGAATCCCTAGATACTTTAATTTAGTACTTTTCTCTATGGAAAAATATTACCTTCAATGTCCCATCAACGTCATTGTGGGTGCTTTTGGTCCCCACCAATAGGACATCAAATGTATAGCTCCGCCTCACCAGCTTCCCCACAGATTTCAACCGTTTTTCTAGATGGTGAGATTCCTCTACTGCTTCTCTGCACTGAGAAATGATATTTCCACACTAAAAATATATTTCTACACTACACTCAATCCGGAGCAACCAACGGCTCTTCTACGATGTTGGACCTAAAAAAATTAGGAACTGTGGGAGGTGCAGCCTAAAAAACTTCTATGAAGGCAACAGGCATATAGACTGCATATACTGCCTATATCCTAACTATTCCTCAGAAGAAACAGAAATCTGTCAGGGTTTTTCTCAGAAAACCCTTTAAGGATAGGAAGCGTCTACTGATTTGTTGGCTAAATGAAGGAGCATACCCAGTGTCGGAGTTGGTCTCAAGCTACCTCTCCCTCTGATAGACGTTTGCCATTAAGCCACAAGTCCAGGTCAGAAGAACGACCTACGAAAAAACAAACTGGTGAGCTTAGATAGTCAACGAGCCAGGATAAGACTGCCTCACAACCACATTGTCCTACTAAAAAGAAACCGGTTAGCAGCAAAGGCTCCCGGTCTACATCTAAACAGTTGACAATCCCATCGAAAGCACCATTGTTGTCAGACTGATACGGGCTAATGCCTGTCAACAAAGTCGACCTCCCATTCGTCAAGAACATGCTCTACGAAGAAGCATAAGACCAAATCATCCACCTAGACCCCACCTTCGTCGATGAAGAAGAAACACCACTCATCAGAATCTCGTACTTCTAGATAAAGGCATAGATCCTCCTCTGAACAAGAGTCATCCAGCAAACATCTGACAACAAAATCGTCGACTGTACATACTCTGACTAAATCGGGACATCCCTCAACGACGACCCACTCATCGACGAAAAAATGATGAAATCTTCAGGGAGTGAAGCAGCAGTGCGCACACCCCCATCGAGTTCTACCACAGCCACTGTTCAGCCTAAACAACCTATCCTACAGCCGCAAGAGGAAAATATACTTTCCAATGTATTGTGTCCTCCCACTTATTCCTCATCTTATATTTTCCATATCCAGCTTCAGCTTCTTCAGAAATGTTTTCCAGCAGAGGGCGCTGCACATCGATGTCGGTCTTCTCGATGTCCCTCTGAGGCCTCTGTCTCAATGTCGATGTCATTGATGGTATAAAGCGCGCACAGCAACTGTTGGCTTCAGTTCTGTTTTTCATCAAAAGCCATCGCTTCTCATACATTACTCTTCAGTTCCCTAACGAGAATCTTTGAGTATATTATTGAAAGTGTTGTCGTCAGCATCTTCGCCTCCGAGATAATGGTTTAAGAATTGCCTAGATTGTGGAGCAAAGATGTCCCTTACGGACCCCCATCAAGTGTGTGTCTGGTGCCTCGGTTCCTCTCACGCTACCTTCAACTGTAAGGCCTGCCTATTGATGGCGAAAGCCCTGAAAGAGTGAAGAGGAAAATTAGCAGCAGGTAGGTCAATATCCCCTTCAACCCTGAAAAAAAAGTGTCTTCAGACGAGTCGAGAAATGTTTCTCCTCGTTGTAAAAAGACAGATCGAGATCATGCAGTGTTTCTCACCACTCGTCATCTTCACGACGATTGAGGAAAAGGCACCACAGATCGTCTAGTTCCTGTCCAGAACGGGTTCAATGCCTGACGAAATTCGTTTTTGAGAATGTGGCCTTGACCCCCCTGAAACTCATGAAAGCCATGTCCGGTTCAGTAAACTCGACAAGAAAAAAGATGAGGGCAAAAACGTGCACCCTCAGAACTGGAAGGCAAAGAAAAATCTCGAGCGGTCAAAGGATCCCTTGAGTCGAGACCTCTTCCTCGAGAAAGAAGTCATCCGCGCCGAAAGACTCCTCATCGGGCCATGACAGGTCCTTGACGCCGAAAGCATCAGACAAGTCTGCTACGTCAACTGTGTTGAAGCCCTCTGTTGACTGTGTGTTGGGCCAAGAAAGTTTTCTCTGCAGGAAGTATGGCCCTAAAGTCGGCAAATGCTACATGCACATTGGCCAGATTTACTCTCACTATTTGGGAATGTGTAGCAATGGCAGCTGATCATATCCCTGAGGTGGAGGAAAAGGACGGATGTTTGCATCTTTCCCATCCTTGACTAGATTTAATGTGCAAATCCCTCCAGACGGGTCTCGAAACTGCAGACCGCATCAGCAGGTCCAATCGTGGCCAGTACAGTTATGCAGAGATTTTCCTTGTTAAGGATTCCAATCTGGCGTCACACCCTGGACCAGGACACTTGGTGTTAGCCTGGGATATGGTTCTCAATAGGAATGCTTTTTCTTTAATATCAATGAATTCAAATTGAGCCGGTACCCGGCCCGTCTCGCACCCCTTTTACAAATACCCCGGGTCACAATGGACCAAGAACCAGGCCGGTTGGGGAAAATGCAAAATAGATGGGCTGCCTTGCCAGCAACTGAATCCATGAGCATAAGAATTGCTACCATTAACTTTTTAAAGGCCTTGAATATGGAATGAAATTGGTGCTACACTCTATCTTTATAATGATGAATTTGTCTGTAAATATTTTATTACATCATGAAAGTATTTTGTCAATTCATGAATTTACCCGAATGATTTTTTTTCTATTGTGAATTTGAATTACCTTTTACTCTTTATGTTTATGAATTTTTTCTATGTATAAATTGAAAAAGTTGATGTAAATTCAACTATATTCAATTAAAAAAAAAATTTATTTTTAGAATTACAAAAATCACACATTTTTAATATTGGGCAGCAATCACCAATGGGGTGATAATGACAATGGAAATGGAAGCAATGCACTTAGTTCACCTTCTAGTATAACGGATCCAAAGCACAAATGAACAGGAGCACTTTTTGAATTAGGATAGATGGCACCCAAGTTAAGGTTTCCTCCTGCAATGTTGCCTCCACCCACAAATCGAGTTCTGATTGGATAGAAAGAAGCAGCAGGTAGTCAGGGATGCGAGGCAGCAAACAATCATAATCCGACCTTCCCTCACAAAATAAGAGGCAAAACCCTTTGCAAAGGCCTAAAATGACACTTGGATTTTGTGAAATAATTATCTGCGTGTTAAATAATGATATACATATGTTTTATCACAGTATTAGGGATGTTATTTCGCTATCAACCATCAGGCAGGGTATCACAAAAGCGTACAGTTCACAAAAACAGATTGAAATTGAAAACCCAGTGCAGTCGAATTCACACATGGAAAAGTTGCATTGTTTTTGGTTTGCAGTTTAAAATGCAAAAACTTTTTTTTTTTTTAAACTGGTGCAAAACACTGAGTCGGAATGCAATTTCTGGCCAGGCTGAGAGATGCACAGCACAGGGACAATATAGAAGTGAAAGGAGGGCTATAGTTGGTGAATTGAGACATTTCAAAGGGAGAATGAGGTTTTTAGGAAAATAGAGCAGCGAAAGAGAAAATCTGTTTTAAAATTGAAAGGCAAAGTTTACTTAAACTAAATTATTTAGACTATATTGTTAAAGAAAGCCACGGCCCGGTCAAAGATTGATTTGTGATGTCAACCTTTTCCCTGCTGTGTTCTTATCTATGTGGGAATCAATTGAAATTACTCCAAATATTACTAATGAGTTATAAGATCAGATGAATAAAAGAGTTGCACTAACACTAGGAAAAAAGAACCGGGTGCACAGAAAATTAACAGTCTAGACAAGTTATCAGGGCATAGATAGGGTTGCTTAGAGTTGCACAATGGCAAAAGTCAAGATGGAGTAGACTGTGTTATGGGATGGGGATACTCAGTCTGCTCTTAATTTTGGGATTAGGAACAGTCACCCGGGTTCTGGACTCCGGGGCTCGGGTCACCAGGTAGCAGCGGACTCTCCTAGCAGAACAGCTGGGCCTGTCTGGTCACCGGATAATCAGGGCAGCTGGATGGCAAGGTTGCAGTTGGTGGGCAAAAAGCCAGTCTGGTTTCAGGATGCTTCCCAAAAGGACGCCACAGCTTTTCCCTTTGGTTATTGGGAATTTATTTAGTGCGATCTCTGGATTGAGGCCTTGCTGGGAGGGTCGGCAATGCTTTGGCCTTGCAGTGGAGTCTGGAATCAGCTATGCTTTGGTTTTGCAATGTGATCTGGAATCCGCTGTGCTTTGGCTTTGTAGTGGGATCTGGAATCTGGCGAGATGAATGTAGAAGATCAGGAACGCAGAGGCAGGAAATTCAGGAAAGAGTCTGTCTCTAGAGTTTTGTCAGCCACCCTTTTTATAGAGCATGGTCACATCATAGAATTAAACGGCAGGGCAGGCTTAGCTAAGCACACCTCTAAACAACTGGATTGGTCAGGGGTGATAGCTACTGCCTTCCTCTCAGCTGGTTGGTTTCAAGGGCATGATGTCAGATTTATGATGCGAGTTTTACAATGTCCAGAACCTCCCATAGTTAGTTTAGCTAAAATCCAGTTTTGCCATAAATGGCAAATGTGTGCAGTTGGGGCCTTCTAACAAATTACATAAGCAGGTCACATATTTTATGCAGATCATGCCAGTCCAACTCTACAATTTGTAAGACATTGTTTTGCCCTTCTAATAATTTTTAGTCATTTTTAGTGTGAAATATTCAGCCTAAAAGCCTAAAATCCTATAACTTTACTAGTGTGTAGGGATTATCATCAGGCATATCAGTATTGATTTTTACATTGGCATCATGTACACTTTCTGTGGAATACCCAATTCTCTGCCATTTCTGTTCACTATATGGCAGTGAAGGCTACGTCTTCAATTAAAACCCACCTCATTACATTAAAACTCAACTTTTTACATTGCTGCGAATTTCTGTTGCAAAGATAACCGTCATCAAAGTTTCTTAATAAAATAGTCTTTTTGAAACAAATGGGCGTCCTTTGTCCTTCACTGGGACACATTTTTTTCTCTTCAGCTACCTCCAACTGTCACTTCAGCCCAGTGTGGGGAGGGGTTTTCCCAGTTTGATTGAAGGTTTATTGCTGCTTCCACTTCACAGGTTGGTGTCCTGGATCTTCCATTGTAAGAGGCCTCAGCCCAGACGAAAGTCTGTGTGTTCTAGCATCCACTGTGAGGGGCCTTCTGTTGCTGACAACCCCAAGCAGAAACCTGTTTGGGCTGATTTTCCCCCACTGCAACCAATGCAATTTAATTCCTTATTTTATTTATTTTTGTTATAAATCAGAATAAATCCTGTTGAATAAGATCTCCCATGTATGTTTACCAGCACAAACCCCCTTCACATTGCTAGATAAGGGCACGGCCTTATCCAACATACGCCTTTAAACAAGTATTTCTCTTGCACAAGTACATTTTAAACGTGTGGTGACTACATTTTCCTTGCAAATTTAATTTTTCTCTTCCATTTGAATTCCCACATTGCTTTGTAGCCATAGTTAGCTTCTGATATGCAGCAATGCATTAAAACACAGATACTGAAATTGACAAAGGCCCAGAAAGCCAGAGCCTTTTTGACGCATTGATCCTTGACATATTGTAGCCAAAAAGTAAAGCATTTCCTGTGTAGCTGAAGTAAAGCTTCCTTTGATTTCTTCAGATCTGAACAACAGCCTGTCATTCAGGAATACTGCTCTTGTCTGCTTAGAGCACAATGTGAATGTGGAGGGGCATGGCAAGGTCTCATCAAAAGTATCGTGATGAGGAACAGAGGAAAAAAGAGCATCCGAACGGCATCATTTTTAAATGTAAATATTTCCCTTTTTCCATGGGAACTTTGTGCTTGCAGCAAAGCAGCGCTGCTTTGTCACTCCCCTTCCTTTGTACATGTAAGAACACACTGGCAAGCGTTCTCAGTGTGCCCCCTTGTTCCATCCTGCCCAATATGCTTGGCAAGATGATGCAGGCATCTTTTTTTTAGCTGAAAACATAGTTTTGCCATAAGGCAGTGGTGCTCACAGGAATAGAGCGCAGCCATTATGCTGCTTCTGCTGAAGTGCAGCTTGGTTATGGAAGGGAGTACAGCTGAGTAGGTAAATATATCCCACAGCCTGGTTAAAGTCTGGTTTAGCTCCAGATGTGCAATCATACCTCTAAAGGGGCAGCAGAGTACCTTCGGTGCTGCTATTAGACGGACACAAAACCGCCCCACCGACACACCTTGTAGGGGTAGGTCCTTTCACTTTTACGCCTCAATTGGAAGGGGGAGAGGACTGTCCAATCAAAGAGGTCAGAAAAGATTTCCCTGAGGTGGACGGGGAAGAGGTACTAGGACTGCCCAGGCAATCGCTGCTTTACCATCAGCCACTGCTCCAGCCGCCTCAAAACCTCTCTGAGGTCTTAGTTCACAAGACCCCAAGTGGGAGGCAGACTCACTTCATCTGAAAGAATGGCGAGGCATTACTTCAGATGCATAGGCATTGGAATCAGTTGCCCAGGGTTACTGCCTTCCCTTTCTAAAAAAAAAGCCTGAGTCGTCCACCGGGGAACAGCTCTTTGAAAATCCCAAATCTGCTCCTTATGCAGGAAATCTTAACCCTGCTAAAGAAAGGTGCTATTGAACCAGTACCTGTAGGGGAGGCGAACAAGGGTTGGTACTCCCTGAACTTTCTAATTCCAAAAAAGGACTGGGGATTGAGACCCATCTTGGATTTACAAGACTTTTAACAAGTTCCTCAGGAAGGACAAGCTCCAGATAGTTACCCTTTCTCAGATCCTTCAGGCCCTCTAGCTTCAGGACTGGATGGTATCATTGGATGGTATCATTAGACTTTCAGGATGCTTACTTTCATGTGCCAATCCATCACAAGCACAGAAGATGCCTGAGATTCGCTGTTGGCGGTTCTCATTATCTGTTTTGAGTTCTGCCATTTGGGCTGACCCCCACCCAAAGGGTTTTCACCAAGTTAATGGCAGTGATGGCAGCGAGTCTCAGGAGATGAGGGATTCACACCTACCCCACCTGGGCGATTGGCTGATCAGGGCATGTTGCCCCAAACAGGCCCTGGAACATCTCAGCTCCACATGTCACTCACTTCACAAACTGGGCTTCTCCCTCAACTTCAAGAAGTCTCACATGGTACCATCTCAAAAGCTCCTATTCATTGGAGCAGACCTAGATGCATCCCTGGGGAAAAGCCTTGCCACCAGAGGCGAGGGCTCAAGACATTCTGCAGATGGTCACCAAATTCCAGAGTGCCCAGCGTCTCCCGGCCTTCGACTTTGAGGTTGATCGGCCTATTGGCATCCTGCATTTTTCTGGTGCCAGAGGCGCGCCTGAGGTTGAGATCTCTCCAATCGACTCTCAGGACTCCATGTCTCAATTCTCAGACCAGGATGTCAGATCTCCTTTAGGTCCCAAACAGAGTCGCTCAGGATCTCCTGTGGTGGGCCTGCGAGGACAACATTTTGAAGGGAGAACCATTTTGGCAACCATGGCCGGAGATAAAGGTAGTAACGGACGCCTCAACCACAGGGTGGGGAGCACATAGCAACAACCTGACAATCAGCAGTCACTGGTCTCCATTGGAGTCCAAACTACACATCAATCTTTTGGATCTGAGGGAAATCAGACTAGTGCTGTAGGCCTTTCTGCCCTCTGTACGGGGAAAGAATGTCTTAATAATGACAGACAACACAGTGGCCATGTACTACCTCAACAAGAGAGGAATTGTACGGTCACTACTACTGTGCACAGAGGCAGCGCAGCTCTACTTCTGTGCAATTCAAGAAGGAATATCTCTATTGGCAGTTCATCTAGCCGGAGTGGAGAATACGGCATTGGACGCACTGAGCAGGCAGAGCAGTCTCCCACGAGTGGGAACTACCTCAGGTAGTCCTTCAAGAGATCTTCAACCTTTGGGGAACCCTTCAAGTGGATCTGTTTGTGACCTGTGTCAACCGGAAGTGCGCTGGGACAGCCACCCTGCTGTGTGATTGACAGCCAGGCTGTGTGAATGGGCGAAAACTGCATAAAAAGCAGGTCTCTGGGACTAGGAATGTAGAGTCGCCACTGGATCAAGAGAACCCCAAGAGAAGCTGACGGAAGAGGACCTCTACCACGACTGGACCTCTCGGTGGAGCCCTGCTGCGGGTCCGAATCTTCAAACTTTGACGACAGGGACGATCTACAATGAATCTTCTCCCCTTGAGCTGGTGGGAACAACCGGTTCGCCAAACTGCAAGCCCGGCCTCCCTCCTCTGGTCAAATTTGCTGTGCACAGCAGCAGTGAACCGGATAGCCAGAAGGATCGGACCCTGCTTGGGTTTTAAGGAGCGTACCTTTTATTTGTTGCTTTGCTCTGCTGCTGGTTTCTTTCCTGAGCAGTGCAGGACCCTCCAGTCCTCCTCCTCTTCCTTCGTGTCATTCCGAGAGTCACTTCAGGAACCGTGTGCCTGCAGGACCTGCCAGGAACATCTGCCTCAGCTGCAGCCTTCTCCATTTAAGGTACTGTTCACATTCGGTCGGTCGTTCGTTCGGTCGTACCGCGGTAAAAGTGTTTGAAATCTTTTGCCAATTCGAGGGCTTGTCCTTCTCTATTCTTTAAAGTAACTTTTCGTCTGACCAACTTCATTCTGAACTCTTGGCAAAGACTTAAACACAAACTACTCTGAACTGTGTGATCCTCTACAAAAACTTTGGTCCATTGACTTTGGCCCTGGCCTCTTGATTTGATTTTCCTCATTGTAGTTAATTTTTCTAGATTGCCCTGCTTACTTAATTGTTGGTGCTGCTCAACTTTTGTCTAACTTTGTCTTTCCTTCCCTTTTAAATTACTGGAGTGCCATTTTGCTCACACTTTATTTTGAGCTTGACTTGTCCAGAAACTATTGAGTGTACTGTAGTGTATTAAGATGTTGATTTTTCAACTGCTTGATAATAGTGACATTTTTATAACTAATGTGTAAATGTATATTCTTTTACTCGAAACCTTGAGTCAGAGTTTGTTTGAACCACAGTAATTTCTGCCCTTTGTGTAACTATTGGTACTGCTCACTTTACTCTCGAGATAAGCCTGGCTGCTCAGCCATCGCTACCACTTTACTGTTTAGTACAGGCTTGTACCAAAGGTGAATTTGTACTGTCACTTGTAGTCTTAATTGTGCTTGGTGTTCCCAAAGGGTACTGCACATGATTCTGCCTCACAGGTCTAGGAAGTGTATTTGATGCTTGTCAAACTCCATGGTGAATTGTATCGTTGGGTGGGACCCATGGTGGGACCCATTTAAGCAGTTGAAGAAACGGAGCAAGGACTCCTGTTCAGATAAAGATGATCTCGTCCATGTATATGAACCAGTCGGTGATCTGAGATCTATATGGGTTTCCATCTGTGAGGATGAACTCTTCTTCAAATGCTGCCATATACAATGTGGCTAAGCTGTGTGCAAAGGCCACCCCCAGGCCTGTCCCACGTATTTGTAAATAAAACATATTGGCATATTGGAGGTAATTCTTCCTGAGTGCTATACTCATTAGATCTATAAGGAATTCGGCCAGGACCCTTTGTTTTGTTGCCCCATGTGTGAGGAAAACCCAAAATAGTTTCAATCGCTTCATCTTGGTATATATTCGTATGAAGCGTTTTGATATCCATGGTGACCAAGAAGCTACTGTCTGTGTCAAATGGCTGGCCCTCAGAGATAGTACATAATGGTGATATTTCCGTTCCCAGTGAAAAGATCTTTTTCAAAGGTTCTGTTCACTAAAAGGTAACATTAGAAAGACCACTCTGTGACCTAATGGAGTGGTCTTTCTAAAGCGAACTATCACACCCCTGTCGCACCCAAGTGTGCCCAGGGGCTGACGGGCTCTGTGGGACCAGGAAGCGGAGGGTGAGAAGAACAGGGGTGTGCGTGCGTGTGTTGTGTATGTTCTATTTATGTGTTTTGGTTTAGGGGGTGCGGGGCAAGCGGCTGGGACTGAAATCCCACGGGTGAGGTTGGGGCTGAAATCTTGCATCAAGGGGTTGTTGGGGGGAGGGGGGGTTTGAACAATGGGGGGGATCTGTGGGGGAAACACTCTGAATATGATAAAAAGGGTAAACCGCATTTTAAAAGTCTCAAGAGAAAGACATTTACAATGGCGATTTTCCAATCAAAAGAAAATCATTCAAAGTAAATAGGGCTTTTTCTCGAGACCTTTTAAAAAAAGGTCATTTCCCATAGAACCGATATTTCCCCTCTGTATTCTTTTTCCTCAAGTGGAAGTAGTATCGCCCGGCAGTGACCCATCATGCACACTCTCCCCCTGAGAGGGAACCAGCCCTAGAACTGTAAACCCCACATCCAGAGAGTTTAAGTGCCTCACCAGATCCCCACAGAATTATATATACATTTTGTCAAGGTGTCCTCCTTTTCCTTCCTTTCGGGGGAGGTATCACTAGGGAATTAATTTCCTCTTTTTAATTGATTTGAATCTCACTTTTTGGAGGTAATGAGACTCATGCTTGTCACATGGTGGTGACAGTTTATAGTCCATCGACAGCCAAAGCATCTAATGCATTTTTAAAATCTTTTTTTTTTTAATGGGGCGGGGGGATACCCTTCATCACCCCTTTTTTAACATTTACCATCTAAAAAAAATGCATTAGATGCTTTTTTTTCAATGCATTTTATTAGATGATATGGTTGTCGATGCTTTGGTTGTTGATGCAATGACCGGATACCGGTGGTGACTGGGTGAGTGCACCATCTGTTCGGATGATTTACTTTTATCTTCATTCCTCATGGGTCGCTGTTAGGACTGATCTTCTATACTGTGGCCTGGTGGACAGATGTATAGAAGGCCAACCTATATTGTGACAGGAACAACTCTGGTAAGCTGTAGCCAAACCAGTTTAGGTAGCAGTGACAAGCGGTCTAAGCCAAGTTCTTCAGAGGTGTGAGCTTGTAGGGGGTCCAAAAATGAGGTTGCGCAATGTTAGTTACAGATCACATTTAGACAGGATGTATGAAAATACAGTTATTTATTTATAGAAAAATGACTACTAGAAGGTAGACCTATCAAACAACAACTTTGGTATAGGGCATAATACCCAACAGAAACTCCTGCAAAGGGAAGCTCAGACAAGTATTATGCACTTGTGGTTTACAGAGATGATCCCTAACTTAAATTGTCCAGCCCTAAGTTGTCTGGGGCCTTTTGCCCAAAAGTTCGGGTTACAGTTTAACAGAAATTAGGATGCACGAAAGAATGCAGGTAGGGTCTCTGGCGTCCAGTGAAGTATTCTTAGGGTTAGGGCTCAAGTTAGACTAATGCCCAAAAGTAGCCCCAACAGTCAGATGTCTTGCACAAGCAAGCAATGGCAAAGCCAATATTGTTATAAATAAGGTTTATTATAAGACCATAGACTTATAATGGGAGCACAGGGGTAGGTTACAAACTCTGTAAGTTACCCCCGTACTCCGATCCTTCCGCAGACTTGGCAGAACAAAGTAAGAGTGTCTGTTGCTTTTCCCACCAAAGTCACAGTCCTCGATTCCCAGGGGTTGCAGGTTCGAACTGATCTCCGGTTGGAATCTTTTACTGTTGCACGCACTCTCGGTCGAAGAATGCAGAACAACTCGATGTAGCACCCCTCTCGGGACTAGATTTGGGTCAGGTAAGCTATTTCAGGTGGTGGTCACCTTAGCAGGGCGATGCAAAAGGACTTGGCAGCCGCGGTCGGACTTTCCCTCCTATTTCGGGTCCCCTTGATGCTAGGATGCCGGAACTTTGCAGGAGGTAGTCTCGTAGGGCCAGTTGAGGATCCCCCAAGTTTCAGGCGGAAACTCGGTACAGTGACACCGGCAGCACTATAGACCAAAAATGAAGCTGGTCAGCCACAGGATGGTTCCAGGGCACTTCTGAAGGCTTCCTTTGTCAGTGCACCAAGCAGACGTTGAGAATGGATGGTCCCTCGACAAGGTTCGTAGCTCCTTCGCAGGACTACTAAAGATCACGAGCAAGACAGGGCTCCTCTAGTACAGCAGCAGAAGTTGGTTACCAGGCCTCGTTCAGTCAGGTCTCCAGTTTCTTCGTGGGTCTCAGAGCTGGACAGGATACGTGGCTCCTTCAGGTTTCTCCAGGATCTCTGGAGAATGGGTGCAGGGCTCCTCTTCTTATCCTAAAAGCCAGGTAAGAGCTGAAACTCGCAATAGCAGGACTAGCCCGCCCCCAACCCCAGCAGTGGTCCAATCAGGGCGACCGACAGGAACATTCTTGCATACCACTCAGATGCACGAAAAACAGTTTGTGGATTGGGATCAGACAGACCAGCCCACATTCTGCCAGCCAACACACCCAGCCCTCCAGTAGCCCGCCCAAAGCTGCTGCTTTCCCAGGCACAGGAAGTCCTTATAAGGATGTTCCTGGCCTCTCAGGCCAGGAAGAAGGCTAAAGAATAAGATGGCAAAAGAATAGGTGAAAAATCTTGTGGCACGGCCATGTTTTACCAGTAGCCACAGTTAGTAGCCAAGCATGGTAAGGCTAAAATGAAAATCCCCAAAAAGTGGGGAAAAGTGACTGCTGCCAACAGCCTATCCTTTTAACACACCTAGAGTAACCAAAAATCCTCCGAGTGTTATTCTAGAGCAAAACAAAAATGCACCCCATTGTACTGCCGTGTAAGCTGCTGTGCACGATGATAAAGTTACCACAAGGGATACAAATGTAACACCACAAAATAAAAGCAAAGGGTTTGGGGGTTCCATAAAGATGGAAGGAAAGGTGCAGTAAAGAGCAATCTTTCCTAGCAGTCGCTCAAATTATTCTGGTTTTGGTCCTGAGGAAGGCGGAACCAATTTGTCATCACTGCCGAAAAGTATAGCCCCATGTGTTTGATCAAAGCACACGGTAGAGTGGCTACACGACTCAAGTGAATAGTTCTGAGCCTTATGTAGACCCCTGAGCCCTTGAATCGGTACACGTAGCAGAATTTGAAGTGCTATATATGCTATGTTTAGTTTTACAGATGGGCATTTCTGAACTTTGATGCACTTTCTGATTTTATTAGGCAAACAAACAGGATTTTTTCCTGGGGCAATCATCATTGCTCAGTGTGATGGTTACTTTCTTTAATTGGTTATTTATAACTCACTTAATACCCAGCGGTTTCTAATCGTGAACCCGGGGATCGAACCTGTGTTGCTTCACATTGCCCCTGAGCTATCATCCCGAGTATATTGTCTTGATATTTTTGACTTACATGTTAAGCGACATTCATATGTATGTCTACGTTTTATGACTATTGGTATCAACCTTGCGAGAATAAATGCAGAATAAAGTATCAGTGCTAAGTGCAAGTTGATTCATATCACAGATATGATTTTCTTCTTTTTTTTCAATTACCCTAGATTTAGATTTACACTACTAGGAAGTGGTGCACACCTTAGCGCACCTTGTATAATAGACATTGAGTAAATAGGAATGTATCTCTTTCTAGAAATGTTTTTCCTGACAGGACAATATTTTGTATCTTTAGCAATAATTTCCCATGTCCTGGATAGAGTAGGGGTTGGCCCTTATGTGTATGATGTAATTTTCAAAACTTCATGAAGATATTTGAAGATTCATGAAGAGATTTCATGAACGGAAGTGGCAAACCTCAGGCTCATCCTCTGACAAACTGTCCTGCCACCTGCTCCAGAGGCAATACAGACTCCATCTGTGCCAAGAAAAGAGCCCACATACAGGCACGGGGTTCTGGTGCATCCAACACGGCAGAACTTTTCAAGATATGCAGGGAACTAGCCGACCCTTCCGCAGTCTCCTCCTCCCCAGGCCCTCTGCAACACACTGGCCACACACTTCGCAACCAAAACTCAGAACATCCTGTTCAACCTTGCTACACACCCTCACAACCCATCACACACCCCCTTACCTCCCTTGGCCCACCCACCCGTCTCCTCCTCCCTGTCACAACAGGTTTCCTTTTGCTCCTCCAGGACCATCAAGGATAACATTGGCTATTTTGCCCCTGAACTCGCTGATTTCTGCAATCACTCTTTTGATACTGAAACGTTCCCCTCCTCCTTTAAGTACTCCATTGTGCGCCCACTCCTTAAAAGCCTTCAGCAGACTCTACCTTCCCTGCCAACTATCACCCTATTTCCATCACACCCTTGCTCGACCATCATTCTGGATTCTGATCATCCAGAGGCACGGAAACTGCTCTTCTGAACACTTGAGAAGAACTGCTTGCATCTCTGGACTACAACTCCCCCAGCTGTCCTCATCCTTCTCGATCTCTCCTCTGCCTTTGACACAGTCAACCATTCCATCCTCATACAAAGGCTCCACGATACCATTGGCATCTCGGAACGAGCACTGGACTGGCCGACATCCTTCCTTACTGACCGCTCTTCCCAAGTCATCCCGGGCACCTTCTCCTCTCCTACTTCTCTACCTGTGGTGTCCCTCTACCTTGCTGTGCTTTTACCTCTCAACTCCTAATTCTCCTCCAACTTTCAGTGTTAAGCAGATGACACAGCTCTATTTCAAACTTCCTGCTGACGCTCTTGCCCCCTCCATCATGCCTGACTGCCTATCTTCCATCTAGTCCTGGTGCACCTCCAACGATCTCTGCCTCAACGCCTATAAAACTGAGATCCTTCCCATCGGGTCCCCTGCTCCCTCCTTCTTCCCTTCACTCCGACCTACCTTCTTCTGAAGCCAAAAACCTTGGAGTCATCGCCGACTCCTCTCTCTCTCTGTCCTCCCTCACACTCGGGACATTGCCAAGAAGTCCCACTTTCAGCTCTTCCTTCTCAAAGGAATTTTCCCTTTTCTGACTTCCCCCCCCCCAGAGGCTCAATGTTACCAGAGACCTGGTTCTCTCTAGGCTTGACTATTGCAATAGCCTCCTCCTGAATCTACATTCTTCCAATCTGCGACCCCTCCAGCTAATCCAAAATAGGCCAGCAAGACTTATCTTGGCCTTAAGCCCAGGGACCGCATCTCTCCTGCCCTAAGATGTCTTCACTGGCTCCCAGGTTGCTGCACGGATTACATTCAAATCCCTCTGCATCATCCACAAGGCTGACTCGGCCCAGGGACCACACTATCTTCAACTTTATCTTTCTAAATACTCTCCCTATAGACCACTGGCACCAACTCTTTGTATGTAAAGTGTTTTGCTAAACAGAGGGTAGGTGGTTGTTCACTTTCCTCAAATGCCTCCCTCCTATGGGACAGCCTCCCTCTCTCTGCGCCTTGAGCAGGACTTTCTTAAATTCTGGAAGCTCCTTAAGGATTTCTCCTTTACCTTCTCCCTCCCTTCCACTCTCCTAAGCCAATCCCACAGTTGCTGTGATTGGTGGTCAAGGCCTTTATGCCTCCTCGGGTCCCCTGACCTCCCACACCCAATCTGCCCAGCTCCTGGCTACTTTCTGCACTTGCACTGGCACACCCTCCGCCCCAGAGGTTTGCACTTACACCTAACATGGCTCTGTCCGTGTAGCACACAAGAATCATAGCACTTCATCTGTGGCTCACCCATGAGCTCGGACTCGCGAGCAGTTACCCCCTCTGCCCTCTTCCTTGCTGCACTTGCACGTTCTGAATACTCACAGGGCACAGTAGGTCTGTCCTTTTTCCTCCCACTGCTCTTAAATATTGTGTGTTGTAATGTGTTTCACTGCCTTGTTAACTCCCTTCGCCCTGTGGGTGCTTTGAAACAGCATTTTACTTGCTGTATAAGCGCCTAATAAGCAAACAATAAGAAAATAAATAAAAATAAATTCTCTCAATGCACTCTTCCCCCAAAACTGTCTGTACAAATCCCACCATGAGGACATCTGACGCATGCCTTCTGTTAGTGGAAGGCAAGCAATATTCCTAAAAGACCACGAGGTAAGCCCATATCTCTTAAGATCTCCTGCAACTTCCTTGTATCGACCAGATCAAAGACTATGGAGAGATCCATAAAGGCCAAATAGAGGGTTTCCTTCTTAACATAAAGTGACTTAGCCTACATTAAATACAAATTTTAAATTTGATCAGTTGGCCCAATGCCCTGCCTAAAACAATATTAAGCTAATGTTAAATTATCCTTGGCATCCACCCACTCCTTAATTATAGATATAATTATTTAACTGTGATATCAGTCTATATGATGGATCATTTTCTGTACCCTTTTCATAAATCTTGACTATAACTGCAGAACACCATGAAATGTAGCACCAGTAGAAACCCGGGACCACAATTTAATATCCATTTCGAACAAGTCGCCTGGAACTGCAATCTATGTTTGCAAGAAATGTTACATTGAAAGCATGGAAAGAGAAATGGGTCTGAGGATTCGGGAACACCTCATGCAATTCTTCACAGGCAATACCCAATATCCACCTGAACAGCATTGGACGTCTGAACATTCAAATGGTATCAAACAACTACGATTTTTGGGCTTAAATATGATCGTGGGCCAAGATGAGGCAACAGAGAAGCAGCAATGAGTGAGAAGGGAGCAGGGTTGTTTTTTTTAACTCCGAGTACTTAAGGGCGGTGTAAATGACTATTTGTTGGCACAATGAATTTACACCATCAAAGAAGCTGCAGATATATTGAAATTAAACTGCTTTGTCTCTTGAATGTATCTTCCATATCCAAGTACACGCACTGTTAATGATTGGAGCTTAATGCATCATTCTGCACCTCTCCATAACTTTAAGGTAAAGATCACACACATAATTCAAATGATCAAAACATTGCTGTTCACCTAACCTCAACAATCACTGCTGCATGAAATGTCAATCCAATCTCAATGTATGCTTACTATGCCTGTACTATTTCTCAAGTAACTGGTCATGTCATAGTGCCTAAATGCCTTTGGGCGTTGTGCGCTTTACAAAATGTAAAAATAATGTGACAGAAGTAGTACTAGATTAGAAGCTGCCATCATGTCACCACAGCCATATGTCATAATATACTAAGTTTTGTTTTCTTTTATTTATTTTAGACTCCTTTTTGTTGGCATTTCTTAAAATCACATTTACAGTATATCGCATTATCGGCTTGTTATAGTATATTCAATAGCAACAAAACATTAATAAAACACAAAATTAACAATAACTGTCTCCATATACATCGTGTTCTAGTATAATTCGTGTGAGGAAGTGGAGGTATGACCAGGGAGGGGTGGAGAGGGAGTAGGGGCGCATCGAGGGTTAGACGGGTATCACATCTTGGTGCATTTAATCAGCGTCAATCTACTTATTACCAACAGGATCCCTCGTTTAGGGGGGTTTATCGTCAGAGGGGCGAAACATGCTCCATGTCAGGGCTTTCCAAGCCTCAAATGCAACACGAGTCCCATCATCCGTTCTGGAGACACCATCCCCCCAAGTTCTGGTCTCCGCTTCCGCCCAGCATTCAGATTCCCAGTGCCGTGCGGCATATTGTGGGCCCTTTACGTGTTTCCATGCCATCGCTATGGTCCTCTTAGTTAATATGCACCCCATAACCATGATTTTCACAATGTGTTTTTCCATAGCTAATCTGGGATAAGTCCCTAGGAGGCATTACCTGGGGGACCAGTCATAACGTGATATCCTAGCCTTTCTGCAAGATTGTTCCACCTTAGTCCAAAGGCATTTTACTTTAGGAAATTCCCAAAACACATGCATCATTCCAGCCTCTTCCGTACTACACCATGTGCACTTGGATTGGGTTCGTTTGTTGAACATGGCCACCCTATTTGGGGTCATATATGTACGGTATATGTTTAATTATATCCATCAAAATCTAACTTTTCTAGACACCTCCCTAGGGAACGCCAGAGCCCTCTCCCATTCTCTTTCCGCTATGTCCAACCCCAGATCTTTTTCCCATCTAGTTTTAAGTGTGGCTCTCCGGGGGTTAGGTTTATCCATCAGTTGTATATTCTGGACACCAGTTTCCAGCCATCACCCAAGCTGTATAGCAGTGTCACTAGGAGGTTCACTATCGGCTCTTCAGCCCATTCCTCCCATTTTTTCTCTCACTTCCCTTCTGGCCCTTTGGTACCACAGGAATTGTTCGCTGGGCATTACATCTATGGACTGGAGTGAATCAAAGTGTCTAAAAGTTCCATCCTCATACAGATCCCCCCCCCCCATGTGAACAGCCCCATCCTCTCCCAGAGTCTTATGTTCGCTAGGTCCGAATTGACCTTGCCCACATCAGTAATCAATGGAATCTCAGGTGACTATGAATGTTCTAGGTGCAGGAGTGTTCTGGTTCTGTTCCATATCCGCCACCCCAGGGTCACTATCAAGGGTGCGTTGCCTAGCCAGCTCTGGGGAACCCAGATGAGCTCTTTCAGGTGACGCGGGGCCACCAGATGTTTCAGCAATCTAGTTTGTCGTGGCGTTGTCCGATAGCCAGCGGGGCACAAAGCTAACTTAGTGTGGCTAGTGCCAACTTATGCCTGCCTGTGCCCCACAAGAACTCCCGGAGTAATGTTTCAAACAGACGAAAGAAGGGGGCCTTGATGTAATAATGTACGTTTTGGAAATGGTAAAGAAACCTCGGGAGAACAATCATTTTAACTATTGATGCCCTGACCGTCACTGACAAAAGCAATTTGGACCAAAATTTTGTAGACTTGCGCAGTCCCTTGAGTGCAACTTTGGTGTTGTGTTCATGCATCAATTCCGGTGTAATCCTTATATTGACACCCAGGTATCTAAACGAGTCCAGCGGCCATTGGATCCCCACCTTAGGTAAATCCTCTATATTTCTACCTCTCAGACCCGACAATGGGAACAATCGAGACTTGTCTGCCAAAATGTATGCCTGAGACCTTTGCATAGTTGTCCAGAACCTCTAGCATAGCTGGTACTTTCCAGTGCGGGTCTCTCACATATAAGAGAACCACAATCAGAGGCGAGTCCTCCCTCAGCACCTTCCGCAAAACCTTGAAAACAATCTTATTCACATAAGATGCGTTGTACTAGTCGAATACATCTCATATATTCCTAATGCATAAACTGAACTGTAATGACATACTGTACCAACCAAAATGTCAGCTCTATGCTTTGTCGAACTCATACTGTACCTATGAATGACTATATACCTGTAACTAAGATTTTTGCAAGTAACAGCGCCTCAATGCCCGTGGGTTACTTGCGCGCTATATAAATATAAATAAATAAATAAATAAATCAGCCGCATATAATGAGATAATATGCTTCGTCCCACCCACTCATATCCCAGCAACGAAAAATTGCTTCCTAAAGTAGATGGCAATTGGTTCCGGGCCCAATATGTATAACATGGGGGATAATGGGCATCCCTGCCTAGTGCCCCTGTTTATGTCCCAGGCCGAGGACACAATCTTCCCCGACTTCACTCTCGCCATTGGTTTAGTGTATAGGATTTTCACCCATTTTATGAACCCCTCCCCGAATCCAAACTCCTTCAGGCCTGCCAAGAGCCACTCCCAGTATATGGAATCGAATGCTTTCATTCCATCTAGGGATAGCAACCCATAGGGTCCCTCATCCAATTCTGTTTGAGCCATAATATGTTGGAGTCGGCCGAGGTTCGCCGTTGTGTTGCGGCCTGACACAAACCCACTTTGATCACTATGCACCAACCCACCTATCAATCTGGAGACCCGCTTAGCTAGTATTGTGGTCAAAATCTTAATGTCATAGTTAAGCATTGAGAGTGGACGGTAAGAGTCACACTCGTCTGCTGATTTCCTAGGCTTAAGCATTGGGACCACCACGCTTCCTTGAACACTTCATGCAACAGCGGTGTGAGATGGCTCATATGTTTTATAAAACTCTGGGGGTAGCCCATCGCTTCCAGGGGTTCTGCTAGTGGCCAGGGACTTTATTGCCTCCCCAATATCTTCAGTGGTGATTTCAGCATCTAGGGTCTCCCTTTTGAGTGGAGGTTAGTCTTGGGAGCCCAATCTCCTCAGGTGTGTTTTGAATTTCGTCTTGGGGCACTGGGGTGTCGTGTGCGTATATGCGGGAATAGAATGACTTGAAAGTGTTGTTAATCGCCTGTTGTGTCTGGTGGAGCGTACCTCCATCGTCTTTCAGTGTGGTCATTAGGTGCCTGGGATGTTCCCTTTTGCAGATCCATGCCAGTAGTTGGCCGGGTTTATCCCCTTATTTTTGCGCCCTAATGGTTCTTGTGTAGTCGAATTTGGTTAGTCTGCTCTATGTCTCCTTGCATTTACTCCTGAGTTGGCTTAGTGTTTCTTCCTCTTCCTTCATCCCCAGAGCAGCAGATTCTATCTTTTTAATTTCTTCCTCCCGCTGTTCCAGCTCAGCCCTCAATGATTTCCTGACACCACCCGCTTTTGCTATAATCTCCCCGTGCATCACTACTTTTAAGGCCTCCCTTATCATGCTCCATTGACCTACGCTGCTCACATGTTGTTCTATGTATTTCTCTAGGGAGTCCCGAAGGTCTTACCCAAAGGCCAGATCCATCAGTGCTTCAGTGGGCATCCTCCATAATGGGATAGGGGGGTCTGGGACCAGCTGTTCTCCATTCCACCAATAGGGGTGAATGGTCAGAAATGGATTACCCAGGTATTGTGCAGCTTCTATTTGCGGGAGCGGATCCCTACCTATAAATATATGATCGATCCTGGTATATAGATCGTGTGGGGATGAGAAGTAAGAATAGCCCCTCCCCTCCGGATATAGCTCTCGCCAAACATCTACTAGGTCTAATCAATCTAAGGCTGTGTTCGGTGCTGTGGAGGCCATTCTTTTTCGATTTAATGGGTGAGCTGACCTGTCCAAGTCCAGGTCTTACGCAATTAAAGTCCCCGCCCTAAATGAAGAAGCTATTTCTGAACTGGGTTATCTTTGTACTAATGACATCCAAGTGGGCCGAGATATTGCAGTTGGGGAAATAAGAGTGAACTATGCATGTTTCAATCTGCTAAATTTAGCCCCACATTATCGCATACCTGCCTCCTGTCTCTGCTTACGCTCTCATCAATTTGATGGGGATCTGAAGGCTTATCCACGTAAACACACCCCTTGCATACTTGGAATACATTGCATCGAACCCTTGTCCGCCCCAACATTCTTGTAATTTAGTCATGGATTCTTTCGTCAGGTGGGTATCCTGCAATAGGGTTATGCATATTCTCCCTTCGACCTGGCATTCTCCCTCCCACCTCTGCTGACACATCATTTCCTCATCTGGAGACTTCACAACTAACTGCACACCAACAATTACAAACAAAGTAAAAAGTGTTAACAAGTAACCACACCCAGCTACTGCCACGATCCAGCAGCGCTCAGGTGCCCCCACGCCATCTATGCCCATCCAGGTCATTTGGTGTGGGTGTTGTGCTAGCAACAGGCCTGGACTGGTCTTTTCATGGGGTGGGTTCTAGTACACAGTCAGTGTGGCCCAGCGGAATCTTTGTCCGGATCAACAATCATGATAACATTGCAGCGGATATGTGAGTCAGAGCAGACATCTTACCACAGTTTCGTGTGTAGATCTTCTGTTCAAGGACTTCCCATCCCCTCCCCATTCAGTGCAGCTCATGTGATTGGTTCTTCACCACCGGCCAGATTATTGTGCTCAAGCCACATGTTGGCCACAGCTGGTGTTTCCAGGAATACAGCTTTCCCTTTTTAGAGCACTTTGAGACAAGACGGATATAGCAGCATGTATTTGAGGTTCAATTGTCAGAGCCTCGCCTTTATCGGCACAAAGTAATTCCTCGCTTGTTGTACCGTGGGCGTGTAATCCGGGTAAATTACTATCCGTCATCCCTTTTGATTTCCCAGCTTCTCTCGAAAGTTTAAGTATTATTTCTCTGTCCTAAAAGTTTCAGATTTTCGCAATCATTGGGCGGCGGTATGAGGCCGGCGGTGGCCTCTTTTGTAGGGACCTGTGTGCTCTTTCCATTGCGAAGCCTTGGGATAACCGGCCAGCACCAATTTCTTGTCGTAGCATGGTTTCCACGGGTTCAGCCGCTCCACGCCCTCCGGGATTCCCAGTATGCGGATGTTGGTGTGGCGGGCCTGTCCCTCCGCATCCTCTGATCTCACTTCCAGTTGTGCCACCTTTGTCTCCAGCTCCTGTACTCTAGCCTTTAGATCAGCCATGGTCTCAGCGGTTTCCTTCCTGAAGCCCCTCCTACGCTGTGATTACTCTGTCAGATTGCGTGTGTCTTGGCGCATTAGTTGCATGTCTGATTTGTCCTCGTCAATTTTTGTATCTATGAATGTTCTAAGTGCAGCAATGGCCTGTAACACTTGGCCGTCTTTGGAGTTGTCTTCCGAGGGTTGTAATTCTCCTTGTGCGTTCGTGTCTGGTTGTGTCTGTACCTTTGTTTTGGCCGCAGCGAAGGAATACATTGTTTTTTAGTTTTTCCCTTGGTAGGGGACATTGCTTTTTGGTGACGGCCGGAATTAGTCAGCGGTACTTTGCCTTTTAATGCGTATCAGCAAAGTTTGCCCAATCGGGATTATATGCAGCGTCTCGGGCCGTTGTGTCGTGAGCGCTGCAAGCGGTGTGGGGGGGGGGATTTCGCCCCAGGCAGGGATTTTAATCCTGCTGGGTTGGTTGTCAGTTGTGCCGTCGGGTATGAGTGGATTTACACGTGGCACGGACCAGTATGTGGCACCGGGATCAAGTCCGGTGTCCTCTGCTCCATCCGTGCTGCCTCCTTCGTAGGTCCACCTACTGATTCTGTTGATTCACTCACAAATGTATACCCTTCCACTTTCTTCTGTGGCTCGTGGTACCGCTGAGTGATGCTGTAGCAGTAGTTTGTTGACTTGTTCCCTCAGGAGTGGGACATTGCAGGATTTGCCTCCTATTGCGTGGAGGTTCAGGGTTAGTCGGCCAGGTGTGAATCAGAACAGCAGTGCGCCTCCGGTGTCCGATTCAGTGCTCAAGTAGTGTACTGACCTGCACAAGTGGGTTTAGTCAGTGGTAGTTGAAGCCGGTGGGTGTGGTGGGGGTTCAATAGCCCGGGAGAGTGAGTTATTATTCCTTGCAGTGATATTCAGGGCAACTGGGCAGAGCCGCTGCAGTGATAGTAGGTCCTTCACGCAACTTTAGGAGTGTACAAGCATACTGGTGTGTGTGTGTGTAAAGCAGCCCGTGTGTGCAGCATGGTTGCTGGCGTAGACTGGCTAGACTTTGTGCCTCCCTGCAGTGGTCTTGTTTGCGCGTGCTGTAAGGGAGGCACGCTATGTAAGTGCGTACACCCTTGCACCGACCCTGGTTTCCGGTGCCACCAATAGCACTGTTTTCCCTGGGCCATGGCGCTCCAACTTTGCTTTCTCTGTTCTTTTGAGGGGGTATTGGGTGTCACATCTCCGGTTCGTGGTGCCAGTGGAATGAGATTGAGCGCGGGGGTGCATGCTTTCCCGGTATAGTGTTCGGGCCGTGTCGTTACCCTTGGGACGTAACACTGTGTGGCAGCTCCTTGCTTCCCGGGCGGTGTGTTACCGGTGTTGCAGTTGCTGTCGAGGTGCCCAGCAGTGTGGTCCTGATTCTGATGCTAGGCGGTGCACACGCTCCAGTCCGGATGATACAGGTGTATCTGGTGAATTTGAAGCCCAGGTGCCAGTAAGGTGTGACGAGGCAGCAGCATGCACGCCCCTCACGGCTCGCCGTTTATGTGAAGTTCGGTGCTCGGTTCCGTGGTCGTAGGAGGAGCCTTTCACGTGGCGGTGTTAGGGGAAAAGTCCTCCTGCTGTATTACCCCCGCTTTCACATGTGCATTACTGAGGGCACCTGTGCGTGCTCTGACAGTCTGTATCGCACAAGTCTGTTTTCTGAAGCTGGGGCGCTCCTTTCCCTGTGTTCTACTTCCAGTCCGCAGCAACTCAATGCTTGACGATCGGCCCTTCAGGGTGATGTCGCAAGCTCAGTGCCGGGGTGCAGCTCTCTCTGGGTCTGGTAATATGCCCTCTTCGTCCTCCGGCGACAGCCCGGCAGAGGTATGGATGTATTCCACGCCCTACCCCCTTCAGTAAGGAGACGGCGCACCACAGGCGCAATACTGTGTGCCTCGGTGCCCTCCGCTCCTGTGATTCAGGCGAAGGGTTCTACCCGGGTGGTACAATATCCCAAGAGTGAGTGGGGGAGTACCTCCTGTCTCGTTGCGTAGTCACTGTGTGGACCCGGTGGTCGGTTCCGCTCTGTTAGATTATCTTCCACTCGACCGTATGCTGTGAGCCGCCTGCGCCATTTTGCGGGTCTCGGGGGCTCTCCTTCAAGTGAGCGCCTAAGTGTCTAACCGGGTCCGATTTGCATTGGATTTCTCACAGGGTGTTAGGAGAAGGGTTAGTTCTCTGATAATTGTGAATTATTGTGGGTGTCGTGGCTTAATTCCATCGCAACAGGATCGAATGCAGGATCACGGACGAGAGCCCAGCAGGGCTGCTTCCTCATGCCATTCGCGCTGGCCAACTTTCGTTTTCTTTTATACCCCAATTCGAGTAGAATTGTAAATCTGTGAACGGCCAAAGAATTCTTCCTTAACCTAAACCCTGTGTGCCGAACGATAACTGGTCCAACTACAAACCATGGCACTATTTACTACCAAAAACACCCATTAAAGCATTTTTATAAAACTACTAAACTAGATATAAATGTCTTTATTTGTTGACATCTGACTCATTAAAATCACATGATTAATTTCATCTTAAAAAACCATTAGATCTAACAGTTAGAGTATACATATTAATTTGTCTATATTCATACCCTTCACATTGCAAGATCCTTGTTTAAAATATGAATGCTATCAAATAGGTATTGGATCATTACCAATAGTGGAGTTTTCCAAGGATTTATACTTGAATATTGTAATCATTGCGAATAGCTTACATACACATAATACAACGTGATGAATTGACATGTCGATGAATTGAGAAGGGCATTTAGTAAGCTGAATACGAGAAAGTCACCTGGGCCTGATGGCCTTCCAGCCAAATTCTATAAAATGTTACTAAATTCTGCCTTTAATTTATTGAGACATGTTTGAATCATCACGAAGAGCTGGCCTGTTGCCTAATACGACAAGACCGGCTATGATATCTATGTTTCTTAAGAAAGGAAAGGATGAGAATCAACCATTGAGCTACCGCACAATTAGTTTAATGAACACAGACAATAAAGTGCTTTCCAAAGTTTTGGCCATGCGGCTGGAAAGTTTGCTTCCAAAACTGATTTATGATAACCAATCCGGTTTTATTCAGAACAGACTAACTTCAAGTAATATACGCAGACTTTTTCAAACAATGTCACAAGCCATGGACTCAAGCGACGATATTGCTGTATTGTCTTTAGATGCCGAAAAGGCTTTTGACTGCGTTAATTGGAACTATCTTTATTCTGTGTTGCGTAAAATGGGCCTAGGTGAGAGATGTATGTCGTGGATTAAATTACTGTATTTCCAGCCTACTGCAGATATAAATATTAATGGAATAAGATTGGATGGTTTCGAACTAGAGAGAGGCACTGGACAGGGATGTCCTTTATCCCCACTTTTGTTCATTGCAGTTGAACCTCTGGCCATTGCCCTCAGACATGAATGTTGGTTAAGCGTGGTAAATTGTTGGGGTGTAGAACAGAAGCTTTGGGTTTATGCAGATGACCTGCTCTTGGTATTGTAAGATTTGGCACATTCTTTGCCCATATTGATGGAACTTCTATCAAATTTCAGTGCGACATCAAGATATAAAATTGAGTGAAATCGGAAGTGATGCCTTTGATGATAATGTGTAATAAACAAGTGATTACATTGTTGGGTTTTAAGTGGTGTGCTGATATTGCGATACTTAGGAATATGTTTAACACCAAAGATTAAGGACATTGTACATGAAAATCTAAAGGAGCTAAGCAAAGTTTTCAGATTAGATATGGAGAGATGGAGGATACTAAACCTGTTATGAGGCAAAGTAAATGCCTTTAAAATGAACTCAACACCTAAGATTAATGACGTGCTAGGTTTGTTACCATTGAAAATTGGTTCACAGTACTGGAACGAACTTGAAAGGCTCATGCAGAATTTTATCTGGGATCACAAACCTCCAAGGCTAAAGCTTTGGAAGCTGCAATTGCCTCTGGAAAAGGGTGGGCTAGGGGTCCCAAGTGTTCACGCTCATTACCTGCGGTTTATGGCTCAATTTCTTTGTCCTATTTCTCGAGAATAATCCTGATGACTAGGTGATAGCTGAAGCTGGTTTTGCAGGACCATTGATGCATAGAGCAATTTTATCAACAACTGCAAGACCAGGTTGTAAGGTGAATCCTACCACTGAATTTTGGCGAATTTCCTGGCAAAAACTGTCTGGTTTAATGGGTCTAGATGCTCTAAAAGCCCCAGATGCTTCAATTTGGTCTAATGCTGGGATTAAGGATTATGGCAGAATTGTATTTTGGCCAGAATGGTTTTTGGGAGGGTTTAGGTGGATAAGGGACCTTCAAAAGGAAGGGGAATGGCTTACGGCTAATGAAGTCAAGGAAAAATATGATATTGCTGTCTTTTTGTCCATGGATTATCAGAGGTTTAAAAAAGCCATAGTAAGGTGGATTTTGAGAACGGGCTAGAATTTGATTTTTTTCACTACTAAATCCAAAAAGGGCGAGGGAGGTTTGGCTAGCAGAATTTATAAGCAGATTTTTGCAAAATATAAAGACAATGATCAATTGCAGAGAGATTGGAGTAGGATAATTGGCTGTGAAATTTCTCCAGTACTTTGGATGGGTATGTGCAAAAATGTTAATCTTTGCTCAATTAGTTTGGGTGAAAGATCCTGACAAATTAAAATTTTAAACAGGGTCTATTGGACTCCGGCACGACTATGTAAGAGAGGTCTTTCTGGCAACAATGATTGTTTGGGCTGTATACATCAGACTGGAACGCTGGAGCACATGCTGTGGGATTGCGTGAGAGTGCATAATTTTGGGCTGGATATTGGTGCAATATGTGATGTGGTATTTGGAGAGAAAATTGATTATAGCTTCAAAACATTGATCTTGGGTGGAGATGAGCTGCTAGAAGAATTGAACATCTATCAAAAGAAATGGCTATTTAGAGGTGCTGCAATAGGAAAGAAAATGATCTTGCGAGGATGGAAATCAAGGGTTTCCCCGATTATAGGTGATATATATGCATACATTAGCTGAAATGGAGAGAGTGGATTTGTATTAGTCTCTGTTGGTTGTGTGGATAATTTGGGGGGGCATGGGGGAGGGAAATGTACATATTATATGGTTATTGTATATAGTTTTATTGTTCACCATTCTAAGATCCAATGTTTTTGTGTAATTTGTATTGACTGGATTAATTTACTTGTAATATCGCTTCTGAATAAAAGGAAAATAAATAACAAAAAAAATAAATTAAAAATAAAAGACCGGTCCAATGTTAGTCCTCAGGAGGCCTAACCATACTGGGTTTTCCAGGATAACCACTAACTTTGCATAACATTCCACTTGGATTCACTGTGCTCTAGTAATAAAAACTGTATCAATGGCAAATGCTAATGAACTAATCCACTTGCCAATCCAGAATCAAATCTTCGGTCGTTGGCCTGCGGTCTGATGGTATACCTGTTGAAGTTTTTAAACTCCTTTTAGGCATTTGGGCCCCAGTGATGGCAGGATATTTCAATGCAGTGGTCATTGAATTACGCAGTCTCTTGGAAAAGAGCAATTATACACCCTATTTTCAAAAAGGGGAGGTGAGATCTACCATCCTCCTATAGACCGCTCTCCCTTTTATACAACCAATTTAAAATCTTTGTGCGAATAATAGTGGCAAAACTGGAGCAATTGGTATTCGACACTGGAATATTGAGCGACATTCAACTGGGTTTTCGCCATGGCTTGGGAACAAATGACCAGATACAGAACTTGTACTTTATCATTGCCCAATCCTTATATTTTAAGTGTAAGCCAATGTATAACCGGCCTTCATGGATCTGAGTACGGCCTTCAATAAGGTCAGTGGAGGGAAACTATGGTCCATAATCAGATCCATGAACTGCCCAGTGGTGCTAGTGAATGTTTTTAGCAGAGTTAAAGGGAATATTGCATGTATAAAGATTGGAGCTAATGATCACTGTACCACCGATTTCACAGTTAATATTGATGTTCTGCAGACTGCATACTGGAGGCACTCCTGTTTTTGCTATATGTTAATGATTTGCAGGAGTCGCTGCTTGCAATGGATGCAGATGTGCCGAGGATTGGCAATATGTACCTCCTGGCATTGATTTATGCAGATGACACTGTGCTTTTAGCCCACACGCTGCCTGCTTTACAATCACTTATCACCCAATATACAAACCTTATGAATGCATTAGATCTGCAGATAAATGCCAGAAAATCGGCCATTATAGTGCCAGTTAGGTAATCAAGTTAATAAACTTCCAACCATGTTTACCAACTCTCCTAAAATACCACGCATTATGAATTTTGATTAATTAGGGGTAAGATTTGCTTCTAGCTTCATGGGGAAGGCCCTCATTTTAAAGCAAAGTGGGAAAATGAAACCAGCAGTAGGTGGCATCTACAGATTTATGCGATCCTGCCAAAGCCAACCGGTATCTATGGTCCTTAACGTGTACAAATCGAAACCGGTAGCAAATGCCAAATATAGTCGCTCTTTATGGGGGTTTGAGGATTTGCAAAGCCTACAAATCCAACAATTTTATTAAACTATTCACTGGGGGGTAAGGGGGGTGAGGCACCAACAGAGCGATACAGACGTGGGCATGCAGAGCTCTGCAGGCAGCCCACATCCTTTGGAAATCCTTACAAAAACCAACATTATCTGGAGAACGCGCAGCAGATGTAAAAGAAGGATTGGATCAGCTGGGCAGAGGTAATGGTTATGTTAGGAGTCTAATGGTAACATTAGACACCTGGAAACACAGCACATATGAAGGTACCTCAGGGATATGTCTATGGCAACTGATACCTGAAGGGAAACTAGTAAACATGAAAAAGAAAATGGTTAAATTCCAGTTAATACTGGCCAAGTGATGGATTGCAATATCGTGGAAATGCCCTTGAGGCCCCTTGGTACAATCTTGGGCTGGTGATGAATAATGCTGGGGGATGGCAGAAGCAGAGATTCTGATGAGACAGAGAATCTGGGGAGAAAGAAGAGGGAATGATTGGATTGGGGACAAATTCTCAATGAGCTAATGACTACACCAGACTTATGCCCGCCCTGAAGGGGGTGGCTTATGATAGAAGAGGACTCGTGTTTGTTGGGGGTGTTGTGCGAGGACGGGAAGTGAAAGTGAATTGAATGTTTGGTACTCTAGTTGAGAAATGCTTTGTTCATACTGTGGTCCTGATGCTTATTCATAAAACCAGAAAACGGGGAGTGACAAGATAAGGTGCGGTCAATTTCTACGAAAGGTAGGTTGTCTAATGCAGCAGACACTGTACAGGAGGTTCCCCAGGGTTCCTCCAACTGTTAATAGTAAAAGGTAATGTTTGTACAGATAAACTGCGCAGAGGACTCATTTATCAAATGCTTAGTTCTTTTGTAGTATGAGAGTTCAAGTATTCTTGAATAAGCAAAATTCCAATGGTATGGAAAGTGATTTATTGCGGTCACAGCTGACACGCGTTTCGACCAATAAGGTAGTCCTCAAGGCAAGTACGAATAGAGATGAATACCTGAGTTAAAGTTCTTGAAGTCAAAAGGGTGACGTAATGGACCAAGTACAAAGCAAGGTTCAAATCGGTAGAAAATGTGCGCGCCGAGAAATAGGTGATGCAATAGGTCAGGGTTGTTTCATCACAAAGTGTAGTATCTCGTGTATTTGGGGTACTAATACCTGAATGTATACAAAATGGGATCAATCCCTTGCGAGCGTCCCGGAGACAGCCGTTTGGTAACATTTAAATACATTTTTAAAAAAACGATTGGATCTGCCGCAATTGTCCCCTAACTTTGCGGTTCATGCAAAGGTAAATTGTTTCTTTCTGGAAGATTACCTCAATCTGGAGCCTAATTTACATTGGCTTTGCCTCTGGAATAATTTGGAGGCTGCCCTGGCACATTTCATCCTCAGAGCTTGCCTAACACACCCCAATGTGATAGACATACCATGGCCTTGCCACACTAAGCACTATATGATTAAGATTGATGCAATAGATCATTTTTACAACCCTTCGCCTGTGCTCTGTATAATTACCTTAAAAAGACAATTTATGGCTGTGACAGAATACCGAAGAGAGCACAAAGATCTGAAACTTCCATCTAATCAATTCCATGTACTTCTTTTCAGATATACCTTCCAGGAATATCTTTTGTGGAGTGACTTCATTGATAAACGCTGCCTGGTTACTAGAATGAGGGTCAGTAAATTACTCATAAGCGCCGTAACCGTGGCTTGGTCCAACCAAGGGGATCCAAGCTGTCCATTATCTGGGGCATTGTGTGAAGTTCTTAATTTCTGTTTTTTCTTTTTCTTTTTTTTTTGTTGGTAAAATGCAGTGCACGATTAGAAGAACCAATCTTGTCCCTATCCTTAGGGAGCCAGATCTTTGGCAATGCTGACTGGCCCTGTGCTACCTATCAATGGCAGAGACTCCCCGGAAAGGATGGACTGTACTCTCATAAATGAGACCAGCCTTATGTCTGAGGTCTAGAGTGATAAAACGCTTGTGAAGATGTATTACCATGATAAATAGCTGAAATATAGACTCGATGGCATAGTATTACTTTTTGTGCAATAGAAGGGACCTTTTAGTGTGCAATTTTTTTGTGATTTTCTGGGTATGTAGTGATGTATACGGATTGTGTATGTCTGTGGAACTTTTCCTATGACATATTTTGTTGCTAATAGTTTTGCATCATTTGTTTGTAACTCATTGTTCTATTTGCAGATCATTTTGTATTTTAATTTTATTGACTCTTTTATGACACTTCATGCCGAAATAAAGAATTAATTGATGAACTAATCAATATTTCGTGTTTTGCTCTAACTTCTTCTACCCCCTTTATTTTCTGCATGTGATATGTTTTGCATGTGATATAATTTATTTTTGGGTCAGATGCTATTTTGGACACTTTATTGCGATCTTTATTCTTTGATATAGTAACCTATTTTTGTATTTGTTGTGGTCTGTGACTTGTATAGATAAATAAGTGTTTGATAAAACTTAGAATTTTATTTGTTTTTCATTCTATTTGGATACACTGATCTTATTTATGTACGGAACATGTGCATTATAAAGTATAATAAACATTTGGCTAATGGTTAGTGCTTAATCAAAAATGAAATTATTGAATAGGAGTCTTGAAGATGAGCTGTGCTCAAAACACGTGTTTGCTCCTGTGCTAAGAAACCTTAATGTTGCAGGCTTCCTTTCTTTAGTTTCCAACAATACAATGTAAAGTTGAAATATATAAAAAGATTTGAGTGATCTTTCTAAAAAAGAATAAGGTAATCCCTCTTAATGGAATAAAAAACGAATTAAAACTTATGGATGTCTACCATCCAAGAAATTATTGTACAGATTTCAGAGAAGCATCTCATTCTTCTTGGAAACATTGTGACACCCAATCAGAATTACTAGCTATAAGTGCTGTTATTGAGGCTATTTCTTCTGACTCCATTAGACAAGGCCTGGAGATCTTTGTCAAGATCTTTTAAAGAAATTCCCAGTTGCAGAGGAAGAAGACAGTCATAAGACAAAAATGTCATAAACCCACGGCCCACATTACGCCCCCGAGGTCAAAACAAAGGCAAGGTGGTTGCAGGGGTTGTGGGAGGAACATCTGAGTCGCTGTCACCTTTGTCCCCAGTGCAGATGTACGTGGTGTGGGGGTAAAAGGTGTACAGGAGGCAGAACCAAAGGAAGACTACGCTTCCCAGCAGCCCCGGGCCTAAAACTACAGCTTAGGTGGCGCAGGAAACGCCCAGGACAATGCCCGACGCAACGCGCATGCGCGATCCTGGAAAGTTTGTCCATGCTCGACTCTGCTGCCGAGAGGACGCATCTGACGGAGCTCCAGCGAAGCTTCTCGTGGGGCCGCCCTCACTGCCGGATACATCTGCATGTGATGTGCATTTGCCAGTTGCAGGTGCAAACGTAACGTTATGCTCGCCTGTTGCGGCCCATTCAATGCCGTGTTCGCTGTTGCGAGTACTTGTGAAATGCCAAAAGGCGTGAGAGGGCAAAGCTAACTTTCTCCTTTTTTGTCAGGAGTTTACCGCCACCTTCAGCGATCTGATTTCGCAACACACAGTCTGCGGAGCCGGCGGGCGGAAGAAGCGCACTGAAAAACTAGAGCCAAGTGCATTAACGTGATCAAAGAATTGTTTAAATTTATGTTGTAGTTCTTGTGGTGAAATGTAAAAGGGGCAAACGCTAATATCAAGTTGAAGCTGAATATTGAACCTAGACTAGAATATTGTGTCTATAGGAGCCCAAGGTTGGAGCAAACTTTGTGAACGAGGTAAACAGAGTGTTGGGTTCCAGTCTGAAGGGGTAATGCATGCATGAGATAAGAATGCATGAATGAATGAAAGCCAAAACGTTAAAAAGCAACTACCAAAGTGGAAAACAGTTCAGACTCAGAAGGTCAGAGTCGGGGAGCATCTTCCCTATCCATAACCTCTCCCTAACCCTCAATCCGGTTACCCTACAACCCTGAAACCCATCCAATCTGTGGATCCTAACCCTCTTTCCCCGTGGGGGTCGCGGTGACCTGTGTTTAAACGAATCCAGGCACCAAGACCGTCAAGGGGAGGTAGGAGTTCCTGCTACTTCTGTGTTGGGACGGACTTCGCCTTGACAAAAAAACCCTATTGATGTGTTTTAGATTTTTTATTCTACCAACACGTGAAAGGCCTAATTGTAAAAGAAGAATCTTATTGCCGGCACTGTGATAACCGGGAAGAACCTGAGAATTGGAATGATCTGCTACTGTACTGTCCGACACTTTTGTTTTTTAGAATGTTGCACTTAAGCAATTTGTTCACTACCCAAATGCTATTGATAATGATTTATTCTGATAAATGCTTGTGGGATTGGGTAACTTTAAGATTCTACTGGAGGTTTGGGGTTTTATTTGTCTCAGTGTATACTAAGTCAATGACTTAAGAATTGATTGAACCCTAGTAGAATATTTTTCTCCTTGTTCTTTTAGAGATGAATAATGTATTTTTAGGTAATGTTTGTATGATGATCTTAATACTTGTAATTTGAGGCACAATAAGACGTTTTAGTGAAACTGTTCTACCTTTTAAGTGAATTGCTATGCAATTATGAATGGTATTTATGTTGTGATAGAATATTGTAATGGTTGAATCGTTTTGGGGTGTTTTTTAATGATTTATGTTTTTGGTGAATATGTCCATATGATTGTCTTAATATTTGGAAAAGATGTATAATATAATTTTGGTAAAACTTGTACATATTTTAAAGGTAATTGCTATATGCGATTATGCATTGTATGTATATTGTGAAATATTATTGTAAAGGTTGAATTTATTTAAATCCAACCATACACAATAAAAAAGACAAAAATCTATTTATTGTTTTCCAAAAAAAGGACACTCTTCTATACACTTCATAGTCCATTTCTTCTGAATCAAGGAGGTGACAGCCGCTACTTACAAAATGCCTCAGACTTTAGTGATGCAGTCTGTACATTCCAGGACATCTCAGACTGGGCACAAAAACTGACTAGTATTTTGACCACTGTTAGAGCATCTGGCTTCCAACAGGGGTACACCTCCACCCACCTAGAGAACACATCCAGAATCACAGGAAGGTACTGCCAGTTATTGGAGTGGGGGAGCTGGAGAAAATCAATCTGAAGACCCCCAAAGGGCCATAAGGGGAAGGATGTGCTCCCTTGCTGGCAGAAACAGTTTCCCAACATTATTCTGGTGGTGAATGCTTTGCAATACTAGAGTAATTTTGGATAACTCTGACGCAAACCAGAACTTTTTCAATGACCTAATCTGTCATGCCTGCGCCATAGGCGCATACATTTACGATCAATGTGGACTTTATTTTCCATTTGCAAGACTTTGGTGCTTTTCTATTTTTCCCAACAAACTACACTTATCACAATGCACTTGGCTATAACCATCTTTTCCTGGCCATTCCTATTCACCATCTTCGGAACTACAATCCCCAGAAACCCTAGGGATGTGCTCTGCTTCCACCAGCTCAGGAACAGAGAGGGAGGATGCAGATTGTCTGCAGGTGTGCAGATCCAGGTGCGACCAATTAGCCTGCCTCTGTGCTGGGCTGGACGGTATAAAAGCTGCTGCCTGCAGGAGCTCAGTCTCTTGCATTAGGAGTCTTTTTCGGCACCTTGTTGCTTCGAGCTACGGATCTTGTATGCAGTCCCTCCTTACTCCGGCTTTGGATCCAGTGCCCTGCCGTGCTCTCTACATTGCAGCTGATCACGCTCTGCTGCTTTCCAGCCTCCACCCTTGCCCTGCCGGGCTCTCTGCTTTGCAACCAATCACACTCTGCTGCTTTCCAGCCTCCGCCTGTGCCCTTCCGGGTTTCTGCCTTGCAGCCGATCATGCTCAGCTGCTATCTTCCGCCCTGGTCTTCCAGGTTCCTGCTCTGCAGCCTGCCTCACTCCGGCTGCTTACAGCCCTTGTCCTCTGGGCTCCCTGCTCTGCAGCCTGCCTCACTCCAGCTGCCTCCAGCCTTTGTCCTCTGGGCTTCCTACCTTGCAGCTTACAGTCCTCTGCAGCCTTCTACAGTTAGCGGCCCTGCTCCTCTGAGCTTACTCCTTGCTGCCCGGTCCTTCTGGCTCCTTGCCGCGCAGCCTGCTTCTCTCCGCTGCCAACAGCCCTTGTACTCGGGGCTTCCTACCTTGCAGCTGATCACGCTCCGCTGCTTGCTACCTACATTTGTCCGCTGGGTTCTCTGCCTAGCAGCCCTCTACAGTCCTCTGAAGCCTTCTACAGTCAGCGGCCCTGCCCCCAAGGCTCACTCCTTGCTGCCCAGCCCTTCTGGGCTCCTTGCCGTGCAGCCTGCTTTACTCCGCTGCCCTAAGCACTTTCCCTCTGGGCTCTCTACCTTACAGCCCTGCTCCTGTGGGCTTGCTAATTGCTTTCCTGCTCCTCTGAGCTCTCAACCTTGTTCCTTACTGTCCTCTGCTATCCAATCCTGTTACACGACTTTCCCTTCATTTCCTTCTGCTAGTTTGCTATCAACTTCCTTTTCTTGGATTTGTCTGTAAGTATCTTCTCTTGTACTGTTTGTAGACCCTTTTGTACAGTGCTTGTCTGTTGGTTTCCATCAGACAACCTCTGCGCCTTCCCTTGTCTCGTTTCTACGTTACAGACACCCATAGCTGTTGTTCCAGGCCATGAGCAAACAGCGTGGGCCTCTGTTATAGCAAACTGTGCAGAAGGCTAGAGTTTTTCCTAAGGTCCGTGGAATACTCTTTTCCTATATCTGCATACACCCCTAGAGGGAATCCATTCTGTAGTACTTTATTCCTTGCTACACTTGATTACTCTTCGTTCTCATTACTTTCAGCTGTGTGTGTACTTATCTGTCCACCTTACTTCGGCACAACCACCCACAACCCTTCCTGGGTGTCCTGTGCCTCTCTTTACAGGGTGTCATCCTGTGACATAATCCTTCCTCCCTTTCCCACTTGAGCATTGCCATGGTACACCCTAAAAGATGTGACACTAATATTTATGGTGTCACTAATCGACCTTGATCAGCTCTTTGTGTAATCCATAGCATCTCTTGCACTAACTATCCTTCTCACCAGCGTAAGCATTTTCTTGCATTTGTGCTAATTCCTCTAGGGTTTGATAAGGGGGAAGGCTCAGAGCTGACCTTAACTGGAAGTAGGTACTCTTGTTCTAAGTCTGTCAAGTGATTGTCACAACTGATAATGTCATCCAAATGGTGATGAACAGTGCATTTGACTGCCTTTTCAGGAAGCGTGATGCCATCTAAAAGTGCCTTTACACAGGGATTTTTGATGGGGGAATCACGTTGAGGTCAAGAACTCTCTGTCGGCAGAGCTGATAAAAGTTGTGGGCTACCCCAAAGGCATAGCTCAAATCAATATAAATATTCAGACTGTTGTGTAGCTAGCCTACATGCCTGAGTGAGTGCCATTAGCTCTGCAATTACTGCATAAGTAACCTGAGGCAATTCTCCACTTTCCATAACTCCCTAGGTGCACATAGTGCATACCCTGTGACCAATTTCCCATTCTTATCTCAGTAACCTGAGCCATCCATTAAGTAAAACTAGAACAAGATAAGTTCCCATTTAGGGAACTCCCATCCCCTGCACACTATTTGTGGGTGTTTAGCCAAATATTTCTAGGTTAAGTTTATTAGAAGTTCATAGTACGTTTTCAAAAAGATAACAATGACACACTTTAGATATCACAAAGTAATAACAGTAGTTTATTCATGGTGTACAAAATAGACTTGCAGCTTAGTATTTGAAATTTTCAGGATTTATTGATCCAAACAAAGTTGCCCAACACGTTTCGAGATAAATTCTCTTCTTCAGGGGCTGATTATGAAATCACACTTTAAATCTAATTCAAAAGAAGTCCAACATAAATCTAAATTTTAATTTTTTAACAGAAAACTTAATAGTTAATACATTTCAAGTAACTGTTATCAAGACAATTCAAATAGAATCCAAATTACTCTTGTAAGTTTGTGACCATAAACAATTGACCATCATAATTGCATATTCAGAAAGCTGTCTTCTACCTAAAATGAATCTTAAAGAATTTGAATTGATTATGGTTATCAATTCCCATTGAGTAACACTGGGCCATTTCATTTTAAGATGTCAGTTTTCTACTAAAGGGTCATACTACTACCTTTAGGAGTTTCAGAAAAATAATACTGTCAAACCAGGTTAAACCGGTATGCTCCCTTATGGTGACTGTAACTATCAAAGTTCTTACTCTATTTGTTTTTTCTTAAAAATTTGAATTTTAAAACACTGTTCTTTCCACTACGGTAAATTTTCACTAGAGACCAATATGACAATATACACAGTTGCTCCTCAATTGAATGGACTCGGTCCATTAATTGACTGAGTATATAGATGGATATGTTCGATCCTAAATGTATGTTATCTCTAGAATGAGCTACTCAAAATGTAACACTATATGGGTATGACCAGATTGTGAACTCCTTAGAGGAGACAGAGGCCAGCCTTTAGATGAGAAAATGGGAGTCAATCTCTCTTCTAATCTGACACTGGAACAACAGGAGGAGTGCAAGTTTCTGATAAATCAGTGTGCCTCTCTGTTTTCACTATCACCAGGCTTGACTCCTTGGCTCCAGCATGATATTCTCGCTGGTGACTGTTTACCTGTTAAAAGAAGAGGTTACAGGATGTCAGACCATGTAAGATCCCACATAGGGGAGGTCAACAAGATTCTTGATCTCGGGGTAATAGAGCCATTTACAAGTCCATGGTCTAGTCCAGTTGTACTAGTTCCAAATGCAGGATCCAAGGAGTTGAGATTCTGTGTGGACTTAATGCAGTCACAAAGACTGATGCCCATCCTTTACCAAGGACAGATGAACTGGTGGACAAGCTTGGTTCAGCCAAGTACCTCTATACATTTGATCTCACTCCAGGCTAATGGCAAATAGCACTGACAGACCTTGCCAAGGAGAAAACTGCATTTTCAACCCCAGCAGGCCGCTACCAGTTTAAGGTAATGCTTTTTGGACTAAAGAATGCATCTGCAACATTCCAAAGGATGGTTAACCAGGTTCTGAATGGGATGGAGGACTTCTGCATGGCATACTTGGATGACATTGCAGTGTTCGCCCTACTTGGAAAGAACATGTTCACCACTTAGGATATGTTTTGCAGGATCTTGAGCAGGCTGATTTGACCATAAAGGCGAGTAAGTGTCAAATTGGTCAGAGTAAAGTGGTCTACCTTGGACATGAGCTAGGAGGATGTAAAATCAGACCATTGCCTAGCAAAGTACAAGCTGTACAAAACTGGGACACCCCTACTACTCAAACCCAGGCGAGAGCCTTTCTAGGCCTCACTGGTTACTATAGGAACGTCATAGAGAACTATGGGACCATAGCTTCTCCCTTGAATGTGATGTCCTCACCCAAGTTTCCTAAAAAGGTCAGGTGGATTGAGGAGTGGACTCAAGCATTTGAAGGACTTAAAGCCCTATGCCAAGCTCCAGTCTTAAGAGCTCCACACTACAACCAAACCTTCATTGAGCAAACGGATGCTTCCAATACAGGTATAGGTGCAGTTCTGAGTCAGCTGGATGAGAAAGGTAGGGAGCACCCCATTTGCTTCATCAGCAGGAAGCTGAAGGAACCTGAAATAAGGTGGGCAACCATTGAAAGAGAATGTTTTGCTATTTTGTGGTCACTGAAGAAGTTTAGGCCATACTTGTATGGATCTACTTTTGTGATTCAGACTGACCACCAACCCTTGAAATGGTTGATGCAAATGAAAGGGGAAAACCATAATCTACTGAGATGGTCAATCAGCCTGCAAGGGTTTCATTTTACCATTGAATACAGGTCTGGGTGTAACCAACAAAATGCTGATGGTCTCTCCAGGATGTTTGACCGACTGGAGTAAGGAGATTCATCCAGGAGTGGATTCACTCCTCCTGTCCCTTAGTCTCAGGGGGTGGGGTGGGAGGGGAGGGGAGGGCGGGGAGCGAGTGTTAGGGAGAATTCTCAAGAATGTGCTAATTTCCCTTACCTTTTGAGACCCCCAGCAACTTTGCTGGATTTCTAGGATTTTAATTTTTACCTGGAAAGCGTGTAAGCTTTTCTCCCCCACTTTCATGTATTTTGATGTGTGTTTTACTTTTGTGTTATTTGGATATGGAGTTTTAAACAACTCCATAGGCATAATCTTTTTCTTGTGTCTCACAGCACCTTCAGTGCAGTGGCACAGGGGTGTCTTTCTGACTCCCCAAGGTTTAAATACCTTCGCTGGGACTGACTACGGTTTCCCAGAGCATGTGAAGTTAAATTGACTTTGCTAGTCCTTTTAAATTCATAGACCCATCACACACTATCTTCCTATAGAGTGATGGAGGGGTTGCTTAGCATCCCCTGTGTCTAAACACTCATGTAACAGTCAAATGTTACCCTTTCCTCTTCAAATGGCTGGTGGCAGTGGTTTTAGAACAAACTACCATGATTTTTCCCGACCGCAAACACTGGTAGCTAAAAATCAGTGCAGCCATGTTTTTCAATATGGCGCCCATGACACAAAAACAGATTCTGGTCATCTATTTTACTGTTTCTTTTAGGAAAGGTCCTTCTTGTGTTTAACTCTGCACGCCAAACCAGGTTTGGTCTCTTTGTTCGATGCCCTTTGGCGGGCTTCAGTGCTGAAGTCCTCCTCTGGCGCATGAGTGTCTGGGGTGGACAGGATGTGAGGGAAGTGCCTGAAACTCCCTGTGCTTAGTCTCCTAGGAGACCTGAATGCACTCTGGCATGATTGGCTGGCTGACTGTCCGTCAAGGACAGCCACCCTGCTGGATGAGTGGCAGCTAAACTGGGATGAATGGGAGAAAACTGTTTAAAAGCAGGTCTCTGGGACTTGGAAGGCAGAGTCAACCACTGGAACGAAAGAACCGAAGACGAGCTGAAGGAAGACTGCTGCAACTCCTGGACTGTTGGTCTGCCCGGTGAAGCCCTTCTGCAGGTCTGAATTGCCTGAAACTCCATCGACAGAGAAGCTCCTTCAAGAACGACTTCTTCCCTTGAGCTGGTGGGCACTCAACCTTAAAACCGACGCTTAGCCAAGCTTGTGGCCTGTTCCCTTGCCAGTGCAGGAACCTCCCGACGACCTCCTTCTTGTCCCCACGACTGAAGCCCAAGAACAGCGAGATCTCCAGGAACTGCCAGGAGCAACTGCCTTAGCTACAGCTTTTCTTCATCATTAAGGTACTGTGCAAACGCGGTGTGGAAATCCTTTCTGCCGCAGTGAAATTTTGTAAAACTTTCCCAACTTTGCGGCATTGTTTGCTCCTAAACCGACATATAACTCTTTTTCTGGCAAACTACTTCCTCGAACATTGGCAAAGACTTAACCGTTTACTACCAGAACTGTGCTATCCTATCCAAGACTCTGAAACATTGACTTTGGCCCCGGCCTATTGAATTGAATTGATGGTTGTAGTGAACTGAAACTATTTGCCCTGCCTATGAAAATAATTGTGCTTTAAATTCGTTTAACCTCGTCTTTCTACCCCTTTTGAAAGTAACTGAAGTGCTATTTTGCTCCCACTTCAGGGGAGTTTAGAGTGTGCTATTGAGCTGCTTTCTTACTAATGGAATGTTTTCCAAATGACTGTAAATAAATGTATATTCTTTTACCAAGAAACCTTGAATAGTGTTTGTTTGAACTACTGTGATTGCAAGTCCTTTGTGTAACATCTTGTACTGCTCACATTACTCTTGAGATAAGTCTGGCTGCTCAGCCACTGCTACCACATAACTGTGTAGTACAGGCTTGTACCAAAGGTGAAATTGTGCTTACACCTGTAGTCTTAATTGTGTGTAGTGTTCCCAAAGGGGACTGCATCTAATTCTGCCCAACAGGTACCTGGCCGCATGCTTACATGCATGGCTGCATTACGCTGTTCTTAAGTGCATGGCCGAAAGGCGTAGGCCGTAGGCCATGCCCCCAAGAGGGTAGGCTTTGGCCACACCCACCACAGCATAATGCAACACTGTCATACTGGTGTATGGATGCCATAAATGTGTTTTCAGAGATATTTTCTTTCTCCTTTGCTCCTTTGGGTAAGTTGTTGTAATGATACATTGCTGCATTGTACACAGTTACAACTCTGCATCTCTCTGAGGGTGGTCACCTTTACAGCATGGTTGTGATGAACATTTTACACTTAGTAGAGCACCAGAAGTGTCATGTCATGCATACCCTTCCATATGGTGTAGGTTATAGCACTTGTTCCACATTAGGGAGCGAAATGCCACCACTTGTGTTTCCTATGGTTAGCCCGTAAAGACACACTTTGTTTAGGAAGTGCAGTAAGCTATGGCGACATGAAAGGAATTGCTCTGCATCAGACATTTCAAATATGGAGAATGTACACAGCCACCAACAGCTAAAGACCAAGTAAGAATACAAGGTCACACAACCGCTCTCAAAAAGGGCCCAGATCTGGGCATTCAGTCAAGACATTCAAAAATATAGTTCTTATCAAAGTATCACAAGAGTACTTCAAGGTTGGTAAATAATAAAGATGAGGTTGTCAGTTGATTTTCATATAGTATTTTATCGGAAGAATAAAGCTTTCACTAATATTTCCTTAGTGAGGGAGCATTTGCCGCAACCCAGATATATTTCAGACTAAAGCCAATGCATTTCGGAACATTTTTCCTTCATCAGGGCAAGTCTATGTAATTCAACATTGAAAAAATAATATGCCGATTATAATACACACAATACAAACAGTGATATAAATAATGAAAACATGCTGATCAGTAGCAAGTCCACACGTGTTCATAAATTAGAGAAAAACAAAAATGTAACATAGTAAGTGGATTAATGGTAACCAAATACAAAATGAGAATCAGAACAAGAACTGGTTTTACCTTGGAAGATTTGTATGCAAGCTGACAAGCGTTAAAGCTGCCCACAGTAGGGTGCAGCGATGCGGCATGCAGCAGGCAGCCGTAATGTTAACACGTACGTGTTTCAGAGTGAAATCTGTTTGGAAACAAAGGTCGGGTTCAGAATGTCAGCGTGTCTGACAGGATCTGTGATAAAGGCAGAGTGAAATGGAAATGCTAGCGAAAATCGCGGCGAGAAAGTCGCGTACCTTAATGCATCTGGAGCACAGAAAAGCTCCAGCGTGTAGCCACCATGCTTAGATTCCACTGAGTAGTGTTTAGGCGGTTGTCTGAACGACCGCTCGTGTTATAGTACACGTGACTCACGAGCGCCATTAAGTGGCCGGTGCTCGCGGATCACGCTGCATTACAGGTGTGGGCCTGCAACATTACACAAATTAACCAATTTAGAGGCATGCTAGGGTGAAATGCATCCTAAAAATCAAATTTAGCTAGGACCTAAAATGTGGAGATTTTCATAGAAATAGAAAAAAACACTCAAGTATGATGAACATGGGTGATGAAATAAACAGACAAGTGTGGATGTATCTAAAATATTGGAAGTAAAGCAGAAAACAAAACAAAATACAAAATGCAAGATACAAGTTTTAGCGGGATGCACTATGTTGAAAATTAGTGCATAGGCAAGGCTGGTACAAATATGCGCAGTCATGAAAAGTAAATAAAGGTCAACAGATAGAATTAATTAGGCATATCCTCGTCCAAAGTGGTGTTGCCCACAGGAGGCAGCACCTTGGGTCCCAGACCAAGGTCCGGGAGGTTGGACGAGGAGAATACAAAGATCACAAGCAATCCTAGTGATGCATGATGTCTTAAACGTTTTAAACATATTGGTATGAGCACAACAGGAACAGCAGCAGCCAGCACAATAAGCGTGCAGAAATGGATTCAAATATAACAATGGTAATTTATCTCTTCGTTCAAACCATGGTGGACCAAACTACAGAGTTTATCGATCCAGAATGTTTCTCTATGATTAAGACGTAGACCCAAGTCCTTGTGGGGATTGTTTCTGGTTAGAACCTCTAACACCAGGAATTTGATCTGTGACAAATTGTGGTTATTCGTGGCCCAATGTCGTGCCACAGCAGAGTTTGGATTGGAAGTTCGGATGCAGGATCGGTGTTCGTTCCATCGGATCTTTGCAGCTCTGGTGGATTGGCTCACGTAATATTTTCTACCTGGGCATTTAATGCCGTAAATGATGTTGGTGCTGTCACAGGTACCAAATGTTTTAAGAAAAATCTTTTTGCCTGTTTGTGGGTGAAAGATAACATTTCCTTTGATTACCGAGTTGCAGTTGATGCAATGGACGCAGGGGAATGTACCCATGCGCTGTGTGGCCATTTTGGTTGGAGGTAATCTTGTCTGGACCAGTTCATCCCTAAGATTCCTGCTCCTCTGGAATGTTTATAATCGAAGGTGGAGACCTATTGGTCTAGTTGCACACAAAACAAAGAACATTCCATCTAGAAATAGACATGCAAAAGGGGCGTGATACTGTGGCACATAAAGCTTCGAGATAAATGAGACTTGAATCACAATACAAACATTATAAAAAATACATAGCCTACTGCTGTGTCACACCACAACAGGGGTCAACAACATATAATACATTAGCGGTACAAAATGTTGGGAATTTACAAAAGTGATCAGTGTTGATGAACACTGGAGTTGGGGTTACGAGAGTCTTCATCAGGACGGGTGAACTTGAAGGATGGAGTGTTCTATGTGAGTACTGCCTACAAGAAAGAAACATGGAGGCAGTACCAGTCCTTGGGTTTAGCAGAGTAGGTAAGGAGATGAACATAACTGAATCTTTTTGATTTCTGGAATATCTTACTGTGTTGATCATGCGACTCAGCACGGTTTTCAGAGAAAGCTGGACACCCAGAGCATATCAGGTGACCTCTTGAGATAATTTGTGTTTTCAGTTGGTGAAGTGCAATCTATAAATGAGGACTCGGGTCAGACATATGTTTTTACTCCCAACATTTTGAAAAAAACATTTGAAAGAGACATGAGTACACTTGTCATGATTGCATAGTACTGGCTTACCTGTGCAAGCCACAGTGTGCGTAAAGCGGAAGAATTGAGAATGTGGCTGAATTTGTGATGCAACCGTTCTTGTATTGCGGACTGCACTGTACTGCATCTATTTCATTAACTGGGGACCTCGGTAAAGGGCAGCAGGATAGCTGTAATGCATCACTCCCTCTTGGGTGCGGAATCGTGGTCCGTGTAATGCACGAGAGGGGATTCTGTCTCTGTGATGCTCATTATATCTTCATTGCATTAACATTGTGTATGTTGAATAAATTCAAGCATCCATATAGTCAAAAATGAAAAAAAATGCAATTTACCTTCAGATTGCGTTATTACAACGCAATCTGAAGGTAAATTAAAAACATTTTGGATGCCCTCCTGGGCAGAATAGGGTCTCAACCAGGAGCCACTGTATACTCAGTCTGTGAAGGTTGTAAGGTTGCAGTTATTTTTGTTTCCATCTACATTGTATGTTGAAAGCATTCATATTGCGCATTGCCTGTGTCATTGTATATGTAAGGTGGAACGTTTATCAGAATTGCAAGTCCCAACACAATATACTATGGTTTCCGTTTTGTACCACTTGCTAAAATGGAATGGAATGACAGTTAGGTATAGATACATAGAGACAGTGTTTCTTAAGGACTTGTTTATAAATTACATGATTGCCGAGAATGCATGTATGTTTTTACATGTAGGAAATCTGAAATATGTCATGTTGGGTATGTTTTTGCTTTCCAATACTTGTACTAAGTACATTACAACTTCCTGTGGATCTCCTTGTCTGTTTAATGTGAATTTACCTTTCTAGGACACTAGTCCAATTCCTGTCTTATTGCTGATAATATGTAACTGTTTCTAGGATTGTTTGCAGCATGTGTGTGCAGGACTATTGTTTGTAAACACTGGCTTTTGTAATACATTATTGATTGCTACATTTGCACAGTTATTTACACCACTTGTATTGGAAAATTTTAATGGAGCAGGCAGTTTTGTGTTTGAGTACTTTTTGCTTACTACACTTTGTAAACAAGATTTTTGACACTATAATGGTGTGTTATTAACATTTTCATATGGTGGAAGGTACTTTTGCAAGCAGGTCCAGAAATGCAGGTTAACGAATGTCGTGGTACTCTTGTGTATTTGCGCATTGGTCAGAAGTTTATAGTTTGTAGTATTTCACTTTTTCCTTTCTCGTTGCCTTTCACAGGGTGGTCGAGGAACTGATGCAACATCTTGATAGAGGTGTGGCGACTGTTGCACATTGATGTGCAAGATATTTGTAGATGGGCCTTATTGCTTCGGTACCATTTAGAGGGGCATCTAAGTTTGATGGGGATATTTGGGAAAGCAGTGTATTTTGTTCCATTATACTATTGTCTCCCTTTTCATACCCTCGTATAGTGCTATGTACAGCAATTTAGTTCCTTTGCTCTTGTTTCTGTGATTCTATATTGAAGTATGGCTCTGTGCTGGTGGTGTGACTCTATTCACCTGTACTGCTGTTTCCAAAGCTATCTATGCTGCTATTGGGTTTGTTTAGAAGTAGTGGTTGTGGTTTAAAAATTAATTTTGGCAGTGGTTTCATTTTGTTTACAATTAATAGAAATAATTTTCGTTTCTAAAGAATTGTACTGTCTACAAGACCTTCCAGGATTACTGTTCAGCGGTAAGGTTAAGGGCTGAGCGTCATTTCTCCCCTCCACTTATAAGGGTAAAGGACTGTGTGGAGGAACGTTTTGTGTACAATTACATATTTAGAATGCTTCATTGTGGTGCCATTAGCATTTATACATGTTCTATTACCAGTAGTGACAGTTGCACTCTTTTTACTACCTTGCTTTTCATGTCTACATTTTGATAGAGGCATTACAATCTCCTAAAGGTGCTTTAGTTTGCCTTAGTGACTGCATTAGCTGTTCCCTTTCAACTTTCAGTAGAAAATCTGCATGAGGTGGATGGCTACTTTCTATGCTTTTAGGTACTGCTGGTCTATTTGTGCGTTGTCTACGGAGTTCATTTTTGCTAGGCATTCTGTAGCAGCTGTTGCAGAAAAAAGGAAAGTGCAGATTTTGTAATGTATTGTGTGCAGCTCTAATTGAATGGATGAATGTGAGGGTAGGAATATAGATAGGTGTGTGATTGTGTAATGATGTGTTAGTGTCTGGTGGGAACGCTATAATGCTATTTGGGAGTTAATATAATGACGGCGACATGATAGCACAAAGTGAGGAACTGTTGAGGTGCAATGCGTAACAATGATGCAAACACCAGTGGGTTGATGCGGTTATGTACCTTAAAATGCAAGATCATTGCACAGTCTCAGTAAAAGGTGACACTATATGGTAGCATTGAACTTACTTTGTTGGTTGTCGAGAGTCTGTTTACTCTGGGTTGCATTTTCAAGAAGACACACCACTGGCTTTCAGGACGGAGGTGCTTACTGCAACTGTGAAAGAAGACAGTAAGAAAATATGTTGGTTAATGGCATACTGTGTGCATTTGGAGAATACATTACTTAAAAGGGTAGGGGCATGTGTTTGCAGGAAGAGTTAATGTGTGTATTGGTGGATGGCTTTGTATATGAATGGGGACTTGGGAGCAGCAGCATTGTTGGCGAGGGGGTAAGTGGTTCATGTGTAAGTGTACTGTACGACATGCAGTTTAGCAAATGTGTGTATTGGTGTAGGAGTATTTACTTTGCAAATGCATTAGCCTTAGTTGTAGAAGGGTGAGAAAAAGGTCCATAAAGGTGTGCAGCTTGGAAAGGAAAAAGTTTTTGTGTGTGAAATTCTATCACCTTTTCTGTGCATATATACCTTCAACCTGAGTAGTTATTTCACTTGTTGGTTTTATTTGCCCACAGGTACCATTGCCTGGGGCCAAAATACCTTCAACTCTCTCTTCCTAAATATCTTCCTTCTCGAGCTCTTCGCTCATCCGCCTCCAACTCCCTCAGGGTCAGCCGGTTCTCCAAGCAACGAGTTGGCGGTAGATCTCTGTCCGCAGCAGGGGCCTCCCTCTGGAACAGCCTTCCTGCCTCCCTGAAACTTGAGGAGAACCATCTCAGGTTCTGGAAGAACCTCAAAATCTTCCTTTTCGCTTCAGCTTTCTCTCCCCCTCTGCCCTGCTAATTTACTGAAACTGCACTGAATCTGCAACTGGGACACTCACCGATCTTGGTCCTTGGCCCAGCCACTCTCCCCTGCACTGCCTCCCTGGCAACCCCTGCACTGCAGGACTGTCTCTGTATCCCTACAGCCCCCCCTTCCCAGCACTTGTCTGCACTTACATTGCACTTGCCACCAGCTGGCCCTTATTATTTTATCTTGTATTCTACTAACGCTGTACTGCACTTCCCCTCTAGCTTTCCCCCTTGCACTTTTCCCTTCCCCTCTACCCATGCACGTGCGTGATGTGAATGACACCTGGCCTAGTAGGATCGTTGTCTGTCTCCCCTTGTTCCCCGCTCCCTGCCTCGTCGCGCCTCGAAACACTTGTGTATAGGCGCGTTACAAATGCCATATCTTATCATATATATATCAATGGACACATACTTGTTATTGCTTTTGTAAGTAATGTCACATTCTGTGAAATGTGTACGGTAAGTGGCAAGCACCCTATTCTAATGCATGTTCTTATGCATGCTATGTATGTATGTATGTATTTAGTTTAGGTTGGTAGGAAGCATTCAGTGGTCCTTTGATGCAACTATTTTCCGAATTTTATAGGAGATGCGTTAGTGCAGAAAAAAGTATGGAATTGTTAGAAGAAAAGAAGAGAGTAACTGTTTGGCTATTGCAATGGCTGATACGGGTAAGTGAGAACTTTCAATGCCCATGCCATTGCAAGTGACATTTGATGGTTGGTGATGGGAGAAATTACTGTTTGCTGCATGAGGAGGTTTAGTGGCAGGTACACTGCTCAGAGGCACTTCTAACAGAGATGCAAAAGTACTGTATAAAATATGTTGATACCTGTACTTTGTGGTGATGGGTGCTGATGTGGATGAATCTGGATGCAGAAATCTTGCATAGTTTCACAGAACTTTATACAGGAGGTGCTTTCCAAGCACACAAGACTTGTACTCTGAGTGTGTTGTGCAGAAATGATAGTTTTGGATGCAGAGGTGTTGGATGTGATTGGTGGATGTGTGTGTCACTATTTAACAGTACCCAATGAGGGAGTGCTAGAAAAAGAGTAGTGGAAAGACAAGCAAGTTTTTGTAGGGCACGGTCCTTGCAGTAGTTGGGGAAGCGCACGTGCCACAGCCTGTACTTCTCAGCATGTTTGTTATGAAAATGTGGCTGTGGGGACTATCTAATCAAGTGTTGAGGGTTTGCTACACAGGAAGAGGCGGTAATACTTTTTTCATTTCTCTGTGTAGTGAGGATGGCAGAGATGGACAGACGCACAGGGGTGGTTGTGGGTGATGCCTTTGTGCAAGGTCTTCACAGGTTTGCCATGCAAAGAGGCTTTGATGGCAATTTCACTTTGGAAGAAGTGGAGGCTTTGTGGTGCAATGTTCGTGAGTGCAGTTTCGGCGCTGTGGATGCACTTTGCAGAAATGTGGCCACTGTCGCTACTGTTCACGTTTTAATGGTGCACTATGGCGCGCTGCACTTGGGTTACATGCCTTGTGCACGTTTGCTGCGTTAACTGAAGAAGGTGCTGAAAGCAGTGAAGCAGATTTTTCCCACTGCCAAGGTGCGGTTCTCATCCATACCACCAAGAAGACTATGGGACTATCCGAATGTAATTTGTCTGCAGCCACAGGTCGAAGGTGTCTAATAAACAGAAGCATGTTGGAATTTCTGTGCACTGCTGGGATGTTTTACTGTGACAATGACATCCTTATTCTCAAAATGTGTACTTTTTCCATGACGTTTCTTTGACCGCCATGGGAAATGGTATTTTGTTTTACAATCTGCAGTATTTTTAGGAGAGGTTCCTGTAAGGAGAAGGAAAGAACCCCCCTCCCCAAAAAAAGGTGTTTGTTTGCAAGCACCACAAAAAAAGGCTCTTTTCAGAGCCACCAGTAAAGACAAAATCCTCTACCCTGGTTGAAATGTGTTCACCCACTCCCGTAAACACAACAATGTGTCAGCAGATATCGCAATATTTGCAGTATCGCACGTGCCACATCCAGGGCTTTCGCGGATGCCAGGCATGGAAATGGGACTGTGGAGGCTAACGGATTGGCCAGTAAGGTTTCTGGTTGTGGTGTGTAAGCAGGAAGTGCAGTGTTGTGAACATGGCAGATTTCTCCCTATATTTAGTGAGAAATCACGCCCCCCCCCCCCAGCGACTTTGTACTGTAAAAGTGGCTAGCGCGAAATATACCTACTTTCTTCCATTGGTTTGAAAACGTATACTTTTTTTCTATTGCTTTCCAATCCAATTGAAAAAAGGCGCTACGTTTCTTGCCAGCCGTGCGGCTAGTAGTTGACCATTGTTTCTGAATAAATACTCTGTAAAGTGCACAATTTGCATCACATTTCATCAAAAACTCACCGTTGCATAATATTTAAAGAAGTCTGCCACAATAAGAAGGAAGAGCCATTTGCAACTGTGGCCCACTTTTTCATTGGTGCCCGAGACAATTTTATGCCCCAGTCCAACGTGATGATGGTCTATTAAGGGTTTCTGCACATCAGAAGCAGGTAAGTGAGGTGCTTTGGTAGAGCAGTGCATTGTGTCCATACTGGAACTGTGAACTTTCGTGCGCTTTGAGGTTCCTTCAGCATTGAAACCTGTAGAGCTATTTAGGACTGAAATAGTTTGTTTTGGAAGCGGACAGGGGCCCTGTAGAGGAAGTTTACATGTTTTTTTACTTGTTTCCTGCAAATCATAAAGAAGCAAAATAGTTATTACTATTTCTAATATGTATTTACGTCTGGCAATGACATAGCAACATGCATGCTGTACTACACTTATGCATTATGTTATGTACTGTCATCTGTAGGTAATCAGACCACCCCACCCACTTATACTTAGGCAGCTAGCTGGGTGAAAAATGGAATCGGAGGCTATAACAACCATGCCCTTGGTAATTACCCATCATGTACATGGCCAATTATGCAAATTATCAGATGATGTTATTTAGCTACTTCTAGCTACTTTTAGGATGGCCAATAGCTACTTTCCTTACTGAGGAGTTGGCAACACTGGCAGACTGTGGGAGGAGGTCTGTTAGTAGAGAGGAATGCAGAAGCGTATGGTTAGGGTTGTGTGCTTCAGGAGGCTGAGTGTATGGGTTATGGGGGTTTCTTAGATACATTTGTTGGAAGTGCATGCAAAACAGTGTGCAGTGGCTGTACATTATGGATTCTATCATGTGCACTGGTATGGAGTACGTGCAATGAAGTGGCTGATTTTGGTTCCTCTTTCTACCACTTTGGCGATGCTCAATCATCCAGCCATTCTTATTCTTCATTGTGGAGGAAATAGTTTAGTACATGCTACTGGAATTTCTGTGCATTTTGTGATGGTAGCAGCACTTGGCTAGCTCATGGGTATGTTTCTGAACTTGAGTTTTTTTTCTCGCATTGCGCAGACAGATGTGGCTGCCTTCTTCTTGCTTTGGTGTGTAAATGGAGAAAGCGAAGTGCAATGTCAAGAAGGCTGTTTGTGCCTTTTTGCTAGATGTTGCCATGTCGCACCTCCACAATGCCAACGTTGCGTTTAGTAACAACCATTTTTCCCACAGATGGAGTTCATTTTACTGATGCTGGTAATCCGCTTTGTCTGCAAAATATGACAAATGCATTGCTGCCCTTTTTGCAAGCACAGCAAGTATTTTTCTACTAGGCGTTGCTCATTTCAACCCTTCCAAACACACTCAAACACCAGAAAAAGCCTCTTTTTAGAGCCAGGACTTTCTCTGGGAAAAGACTACAATGTTTTTGACTGAGCTACCACTTCCATTATTCATCGTGCAATCTGAAGATTTTATTATCGGCTGCATGTCAGCCTGCATCGTTTCATTGGCAATTCTATTTTTTAACTTTGAAAGGTGGCTCTGAAAAGAACCTTTTTTTTGTGGTTGTTCTTTCTTGGTCTTGTAACACACGACACATAAGGAAAGGAAGGGAGTATAAGGAAGGGGCACCAACCACAGGGATCAGATAAGGCATGTGCACAGAGAAGATGATGTTGGGTGGCCCTCAGTTAGGTAGGGGACACTTATTCTCCTGGACCAACCCCTCAAACACACTTTGAATTTGCTCCCCCTGCAGAGTAGCGCATCACAGTACATATACAATCCAATGACCTTTGAAAGGTAATGGTCTGATGTGGTGCATATAGCCTGCAAGGCTGATTTAGGGATGTGTTGCCCCACAGAAGTGTCCTGGTGGTGGCAGGAGCAGATGCGGAGGATGCTTTAGAAGAAAGTAACCTATTGCCTTGTTTGAAGGGCACTACTGTCTGAACTGCTGCCTTCTGGTTCGCTTTAAGATCTCGTTGCATTGAGGTGGTGCGGTAACTGTACACGTCAGGTTTTCTGCAACTAAGTGAGTACATTTTACCTGGTTAGCACGACATTTTGGCACGCTGCTAAACAGTTTGCACACCCAGCACTCATGCTGCCTGCAGGTATTGGGGATTTGCTTCTCATCTTGATCTATGTCTACATCACCACAAATGTTCTCTTGTCCATGCCCTTCGGAAGAAGGTGGTGGTGGTGAGGGTCAGGCTGTGGGTGCTGGTGACTTGGAGGCAGTAGCAGCAGTAATGGTTGCCTTTAGTTGCAAAGGTAATATAGCACAGTCGAAATGATGAGAAAGCAATTGCAGCATGAAGCAACGTGGCCCTCTACTCTGCTCTGCAAGGACACAAACTGAATGTGGCGCACCCTTGGGGTGTGGCTTTTTGTAGGGCTGCTATGCAGCACTTGGAGCCCGAAAGCAGGCCTAAATCGTTCAACAAAATTTTACATGCACAGTGTGGGATGTTTGTAAGGGTGTACTTTCATAATAACACTCCTTATATTGCAGAAAACACTACTTTGCCAATGCCCGGGTGCTCTGAGTGTGTCTGGCAAATAAGGGTCTACATACAGCATGGTCACATACTGATGTAGTGAATGTTCTCCACTGGGATGGTTGTTTGCAGGAGCTGTACTGGGCGGAATACTTTGTGCGCATGTGCATAGGTGTCCTACGAACAGGCTTGGCCTCCCCGGACTTATTAAAAGTGCAATACATGTCCGGAGACCATTTCCACACAAGCTGGTTGTAGGCTACAGCTAGTGCAATGTTCATGTGCACAGCTGTCCGTAGGACGTGGGCGGATGCTTCAAAGTACTGAAAGTACATCACAACTTTTTCCTATCGTGCTGCACAGGGCGGGTGTTACCAGGACACAGAGGATGCCATATGCATGCGCATAGCTGTGGGACGGACAGACGTGCGCTCCCACAACTAATTAAAGGTGCATTACAAGATGAGGACATGAGGCCAGTACTGGCGTGCTACGGATACCTGCATTGTGATTGCGCATATGCTCGGCAGGTGCAGTGTTTGTAGGAAACCTCCATTTTGCTTAACTGCAGCCATCCCGGATAGTACTGTGTGCTACAGACTTATAACAGAATTTTAAAATAAAAGGAAAAGCCACTCACACACCCAGCAACACTTTACATCTATACCTTTAATTTCTGACATACACAGACACTATTAGGAAAGGGAAGGGTACCTGAAATGGATGCATACACAGGGGAATTGGGGATTTGTACAAGGTCGTCATGAGGGGATGCAAGTATTGAGGTCTCATTGTAGCGTCTGTGCTCACAGGAATGTTGTTGGGGATGGTGGGCTGGGAAATGGGGAAGGGGTACATGTGCAGGTGGGGCAGTGTTATTTTATTTTTCCCATATTATGTCCTTGCACAAAATCTTTTAAGGCGGCTAAATTGTTTAGCAATTGTTCCATTTTGGCATACAATCTGTGTAGACTTTTACTTAGTTTCCTTCCTTTCGTGTGGCCATATGTTGTTGTGGAAGAGGTGCTGCTTGCGGTGCATTCATTTGATTTCCACTATGTCCTCTTAAAGATAAAAATATTTGTTAGGTATTTATGAGGCAATACATATTAACTGTCTTACTTTTCAGATTGTGCTGCGTACCAATGAGGTTAATATTGTTACTCACTTCGTTATGAGGGAAATTCTCTTCCAGACATTCCAAGGTGCTTGGTATTGCTGCGTACAAAACAAACTCATGGTTTTCCACTATTGTACACTGCACAAGCTGTGTAATTATAGAAGAAACGTCAGTGTATTTAGTGCATTGTAGTGATGTTCTGCTGTCAATACTTTGAAGTCCTTACTCTGCCATTTGCTTCTTCATTCCCATGTACAGCCGCAGTGCTGTAATATTGTTCCACGCAGACATTATTTCCCTATTGGTACATTCCATTATGGTGTATACCCTATGCATTTGCTTTGTTTGTTTCCCTAGTACCAATTTTGGAGACCTACTCTATTTTTTATTTAAATGCATGCACATGGTGCTCTTTGTATACCTTCCTTGTCTTTGCTGAATGGTACTACCATATAAGAGAACCCCTGCCTTTTCCAGCAGTTTGATTGCTAGCTGCTATCCGCGCACAGATGCATAGTCTGCGGTTACTGTGCCCATTGGTATGCCGACATCCATTTGGTATGCTGTATGGTACATACAGTCGGTCAAGTGGCACAGCGAGTAGTGCGCTCGCTTTGACATTGGCGCAGAGTCTGCTAACGCAGGTTCGAATCCCGGCAGGGCCAAGCTCAGCCTTTCATTCTTCCGAGGTCGATAAATGAGCACCACACACCGTGGGTAGTAATAAGCAGCACTCAGATACCTGAGGGTTCGTAGTGCTATATAAATGCCAAATTATTATTATTATTATCATCTATACAAACTAAGGGTATCCTGGTAAAAACCCATGAAATTCAGTGAAAAAACGTTGTTAAAGGGACGTTATGGTTCAGTTGCTCTAAGAATAACCTATCAAATTCAGTGCAAAATGTTTTTTAAAGGGACATTATACTTTGCACTAATAACAACCTATACACATTATAGTTACAAATAAAACCAAAAAACCCCAGTAATCCGCCAGTTATGGTAAGCTAAGCAACCATAACTCGCGCTACCACTGTGTGCAGCAAGGACTAACACCCATGACATGAAAGATGTCATCACAAATGTCATTGATGGTCTGCCAGTCCAGTGACCGCTCTGAGATACATAGGGTATCATGGAGTCACTCATGGATTTTATGAGGATGGAGTGGTTGACCGTATCAAATGCAGAGGAGAGATCAAGTAGAATGAGAACAGCTGGAGAGTTGGACCCAAGAGATGCAAAAAGTTTCTCACAGGTGTTCAGAAGAGCAGTTTCTGTGCCTCTCGATGCTCGGAATCCATATTGGTGGTCGTGGAGGCAACCAACTAGTTTAGTGTGCTGGTGAAGACCAGCTTCTCCAGGAGTTTCCCAAGGAAGGGGGTGCTAGATATGGGGCGGTAGTTGGCTGGACAAGTCGAGTCTGCAGAAGGTTTTTTCAGGAGAGAGCGCACAAGGGAGTGGTTGAGGAAGGAGGGGAAAGATCCAGTAGCAAAAGAGTGGTTGCAGAAATCAGCGATTGCTGGGGCAAGGGAGCCAATATTGTCCTTAATGGTTCTGGAGGAGCAGGGGCAATCCTGTTTGGAGGAGACCTTCATGGAGCGGACAATTCTGGTGACCACCTCAGGTGTGATAGGAGAGAGAGTGACAACATGTCTATACTTGTCCGGCCTGGGATAAGCGCCCAACAAACATTCCACCGGAGATCACTGATATCGGTTGATCCCCAGCCTTATCACATGCTAACTCTACCTGGTGCCAGAAGGTCTGCACCTTCACGCAGTACCAGAACATATGTATTATATATGCAATGTCAGTGCCACACCATGGGCAAGTAGGTGGCAGCATAATATCAAATTTGGCCACTCTGCTGTAAGTTCTATGTAGCAGGTTGAGCTGGATAAGGCAAATTCTGCCATTACTGGAGACCCTTTCAACAAAGCACAGTGCATTGTCCCATTGAGTGTCACTCAGGTCTAGGCCCAAATCGGTTTCCAACTGTAACCCAGCAGTCTTTGGCTCCCCTGGCCAGTCTGGCCACTTGCATTTAGCTTCAGATATCTTATTCATAAATCCTAAAAAATTGACCCTTTTAGAGCCCCTCTCACTGCACCAGGTCACCAAAGTCCCTAAACACCCTTTCCTTGTTCATATCTCTGCAGGAGGTAAGCCCCACCTCATCCCACCACCTGGCAACAGCCAGCTCATTCACCTCTGCATTTGCGTCTGTTGTCATAGGCACGTGCAGAGAGTACGGATTTTATAGCTTAAGCACTCTCATTGATCTTACCCACACCTGTCGCCCAAGTCTAATCAGGAGTGACTCTCGTCCTGTATAGCGGTCAGTGACCCACAGGGCTTCCTTGAGCACTACAGTGAATTCCATGTTGCGAAGCTACATTCCATTGTTGGTTCATCGGAGAGACAGCAGGCCACATATTGAAGCTGCAAAGCAAGGTAGTAGAGCTCTAGCCGTGGGAGCTGCACACCTCTGGCCTTGTATGCCATGCAGAAGGTGGCCAAGGCTATTTTCGGTCTGCCATGTCCCCACAGGAAACCCCTAATCCTGGAGTTCAAGCCCCAGAAAAAAACAGCTGCAAAGAAGCAATGCACATTTGCAAAAGATTATAGTAGGCATGGCAGTACAACCATTTTCACTAGTGCTATCCGGCCCATCAGTGACAGCATTCTGCTCCAGACCTTCATGTACCGCTTCACCCTGTCCACCACTTTGACTGTATTCCTAGTATGCATACTCTCCACTGTATGTGTAATATATGTACCCAAGTATTTAACTGTATGCACCTCCCAAAGCAGTCCCAGATCAGGTAAGCCCTGTCTGTCATACTGATGTAGTACGGCCAGGGGGAAGAGGCACGACTTCCGTCTGCTAAAGGGAGATCCCAGACAGTCTGGCAAAGTTGTCCAGAACATCCATGATTATGGGTAGAGTGTGCTCAGGCTGGCACAGGTATAACAGGACGTCGTCATCATAGAGGCAGATGACCTGCCTAGATCTTAGCACACTGATGCCGGCTTCCAAGAAATCTTTCTGCAGAAACACTGCTAGTGGCTCCAACACCAGTATATAAAGCATGGGCGACAGAAGGCATCCCTGCCAAATGCCTCGCTGCATGCCCCAGACACCTGCTTACCCATTCTGACCCTTGACACCGACACTGATTGCAATAGCCTAACCCACTTGATTAGACCCTTGCCAACCGCAAATTCCACTTGCGTAGCAAACATCCATTCCCTGTAAACTGAGTCGAATGCTTTCATTGCATCCAGTGATGCTACTGCATATGGAGCATCTTGAGAGTTGGTCTTGTCGATTATTTACTGCAAACGGCAGAGATTCATGCAGGTGCTGTGTCCGGGAATAAATCTTGTCTGGTCCTCATGTATTAGAGTGCCAATAACCTGTTTAAGGTGCCTGGCTAGCAGCACTGTGAGGATAGTGACTTCCTGGTTTAACATCGCCATGGGTCGATATGATTCACATAGGTCTGCCTGCTTTCCACGTTTCAGTATGATGACTATCATTATCTCCTGCATGCTTTTTAGAAGCTGTTTACGTTTGTATGTCTCCTCATACATTTTGAGCAAGTCAGGGGTAAGGGTAGCACTAAATTCTTTATAGAACTCCTAGGGATTCCATCTCCCTCTGAAGTCTTTCCAGTCGATAGAGATGCAATCACCCCACCTATCTCTTCCTCCGTTAGCAGCTATTTGAGGACAGAGCCCTGCTCAGCAGTTAGCTGCAGTGCTTAAACAGCGTCTCGTGTTGGTACAGTTTGCTATAAAATGTGGTAAAGGGCCATGTATCGCTGTCTGAGATCGCCACACGGCGCTACATTCGTTCCGTATCTGCGCAATCAATCGTTGAGGCGGTTCAGTTTTGCACAGCCAATCTAGCAACCTCCCCGACTTGTCCCCCTTGCTGTGCATGCATGACGTGTATACTTGATGATCAAATCTCCTGAGCCTCTCCCATGCCTCAGTGCACTGAGTCCGGAGCAGCTCAGATTCAGCAGAGGGGTCTGAAACCTTGTCAGACTCTATAGCCTAGATCAGGTCGTCCAGTGTCCCCAGGTCCTCCTGCAGCGATCTCCTAATGCCACCAGCCCCAGCGATAGCCTGACCACCTTGAGTGTTTCCCATACTGCCCCCAAACGTCCACGCTGTCCACATTGGATTTTAAAAAATCAGCAAGGAAGTCCTCCATACAGCCCCTATAAATATCATCCCGCAACATCTCAGCCGACATATGCTATGTTGGCACTGGAAATCTGGGTGCCCATCTGTTCCAGTGTACTACAAGCAGGGAGTGGTCTGAGATGGAGGGACCGGTGTACTCTGCCTCTGAGAATTCAGCTGCATACTCAGCCCCCATAAATATATAATCAATTCTGGTGTAGACTTTGTATGGGACTGAGTAGTATGAAAATCCCCATCTGTCCACATGCAGTTCCCTCCATATATCCGTCAGCGAGAGTCAGTACAGTGTTAAGAGCCGCAGAGGCCGTTGACGCCTGGTTTGTTTGTTTGGAGTCAGACCTATCCAAGTCAGGGTCCCTCATGGAATTGAAGCCCCACCCAAAGGAAAAGAGCACTGCTCATTCATGCCAGTTTACTACCCAGGGGGTGAAGGAAGGCAGGTATTGCATGATTCGGAGAAGAGGTGTTCACTATGTATATTTCCTTGTATTCCACAAAGCCATGCACTATGACGTCTCTGCCCTCTTTGTCTGTATCCACATTAAGTAGCCGAAAACAAATATGTGGATCCATATATGTGGGGTGCCCCCACCCTCCACCTGGCCAGCACCAGGTGTGCTTCTTGTAGAAATGCAATCAACATTTTCTTCCTAGGAAGGTAGGACCGCAACCGGGCAAAGGGTACCAGCCGAAGCCGGGCACCACCTATAAGTGACAGTGTTGGGGTGTCAGAAGCCCCATGCAGTTGGAGGTAGTGCTGTGCTTGTACTACAAGACACATTCACAGACAACAGTGGATATGCTTTAACATTGTACATCTGGCAGCCTACTGTCAAAGGATCCAGTCTCAGTAGATTCAGGGCTCTTCCAACATCTATCCTGGCCATTGTCCTCAGCCCTGTCCTTCATGCTGTTGTGGTCCTGCCATGCCTAGGCCACCTCTGGGGACTCAAAGACGATCACCTTTCCTGTGTGTAGCACTTTTAGTTTGGCTGGATAAATTAGCATGTGTTTAAGGCCCAGCATGCAAAGCCTCTAATTTGTTGGAACAAACATGTTTCTATTTTTCTAGAGAAGCAGCGTATAGACCGTGAAGATGGCAAGCGCTGAGTTACCACATTGTATGGAGCCTCCTTCTCTGGGAAATTGCAGGATCACCTCCCTATCTCTGAAGTTGAAGACCCTAGTAATGATGGGCCTCAGGTTAGCTCCTGGCGGGGGTCTTCTCTGCAGTGAGAGGTGTGCTCTCTCGATTGTAAAGCCCTGGGACAATCTTCCCTGGCCGACTTTCTGTAGTATCACATTTTCTATATATGAGGTGGGGTCAGGACCCTCCTCTACCCCCAGCAGGCTCAGGATCCAAATATAATTTCTTCGTGACCTCCCTTCTGCGCCCTTGGCACCTAGCTCTAACACAGCATTTTGCCTTCGTTCAGAATTTCAAGTTGGAGGTGGCTGTCACGTTCTCCTGCAACAGCGACTCTGTGGCTGTACCTCTGTGCTCTAGTATCTTGAAGCATTTGCTGTGCTAGATGGAATTACCAAGTAAATACTTCACACCCAATAACCAGACAGCCTCAAAGGAGAAGGCAAAATACTGCTTTAATCACAAGAAGTAAAGCAGGGCGAATAAACACTCAATTCGATTCATGCAGGATCACACTGTTTTTTCAATCATGCCTTGTTTATATAATGCTAGATGCGTCATCTATGACATCATATGTGGCAAACTTCAAAAACCTATTGAGGGGTGAGATTGGATTAGGGGATAATCGTGTTAGACCCTCATTGGTGGTCTCTTATCTGTGAGACACACCCTGAGCTACTTCTAATCACATGGTATAAAGCAATCATCACACCAGAAAATATGACAGCTGACTAATATTTTGCAATATTGTATGAAAATGTGCATTGCAGGCTATTCTAATTGGTTGGCAACCCAAATCGAACCTCGGACATTAGTCTTGTTAGCAGCACATACATAGAAACGAAACCCAGGAGGTTGGAGATACGTCCGCTCTTCCTTTACTTCCCAATTAGGCCATCCTCTTTCATTGGTAGGGCTCATGCCAGTGTCTTCTGTTTGAAGGTTGACCTTGCCAGTCTGCACAGTCTCGGGACATCCGAGGGAGTGTAGGTACACCACTATCTTAGCTTCAGGCCTAATTAATTAACCTTGTTTGCGAGCTCTTCATCACGTGTTGCAGGGCCATGAATTTGCCCATATCGATGGTGCTTTGAACCTTATTTGATTCAACTTTTGCTGGGTGTAGTTCTCTTTTTGTCCTATAGAGACTTGCTCACTCTATCCCATATTGACTGTATGCCTTTTAATCATCCAATATTTGGCATCAGTAAATGTTTGTGTACCTCCTAATCTTTAGAAATATGTCCTTGCACAGTCTGCTCATAGACTCCCTTCGTAATTTTTATTCATCTCTGTCACGGCTCGCTCCCTTCGCTCCCGTTCCCGCCACTTGGGGGCATGTTTTGGGGTTTCTTCCCTACTGGACATTTCCTCCGAACCTTATGCTACAGTGTCCTGATGAATTGGGAGCGCTAAAACCTTATTTCCCAAATTACTTCCCTTCCGGATCCATTCCAGGTTTTTGGCAGCCAGCATGCTACTGCTACTTTAATCAAATGACTCTGCTTCCCAGAATGCCTGGCTCACTGCCTCACCTCCTCCCTTGCAGGACAAGGCTGGGTGGAGGATAGGCAACACCTGTGGCTGCAGGTGCAGCAGGCGACACGCCTGAGGGGTGTGCTCGTTAAGCAGCTTTAAAAGCCTCAGTTTGCTTCAGTCCAGCGCTGGTCATTGTTGCAGCGTTCCTGTCGTGACTGGTCCCTTGTTCCTGGTTCCTAGTTTTTGTGCCCAGTTTCTAGTTAGTGTTTCTTGTTCCTTGTCCTGGAATTCGTATTTGTATGCCTAATTGATTTCTGCCTTTTGGAAATCCCTTTCTCCCTTTCTCTGTCTGCAGGCAGCCTTTCTCTGAGCTTTCCTTTTGCTGTAGCCCAATTGCCTGTGTTCACTGTTTCCTAGAAATTGTCCTTTGCTACTGAAAGACTTGTTGCATTAATCTTTCCTTTACAGGTTTAGTTTCCTGCCTTCTCACCTTGGATGGGTGGGAAAGTTTCCCTTTTGATATCGTTTTCACTGCTCCTGATCCTTGCCTTCTATTGGGATCCATGCCATGTTTTCCTTTACACTTTTACATTTATTTCCTATTTTATTATTAGGTGTGGGAAGCTGTTGTAACTAGCTCCTGTGTGATTTATCTTTTGTTTTCCACACTGTACTATTCCTTCTTGCCTCTTGACTTGGGTTTAGGTATTTAGTCATCCTCACTCTTTGCCTTTACTGCCTTCTGGGCTCTTGTTTGATTTACAGGGTTGTGGGTTAGTACTGACTTTTGAGTGGTCTTTCCGGTCCTCGTGAATACGGACATCCAAGTGGTCTTTCCGGTCTTCGTGAGTACTGGCATTCATGTGGTCATTCCGGTCCTTGTGAGTACTGTTTCCAAATTCTTTATTCAGTACCGTCTAGAGTGTCAGCTTACAGATTCTGTCCCTGCTTGCCCTCTATGTGGGCTTAGCGCTGTCAGTATCTGTAATAGCATAGTGGGTAAGGAGTTGCCGACTTTCCTTTCAGTCATAAGGAGGTTCTAAGTGCTTACCCTACATTCCTTTTCATATAGTGGTATACACGAGTCTTGGGTATTGAATGCACGTTGTTATATTCAAGGTTGTTTACTGTGTATTTTGTGCACATTTCCCCTGCCATATCCATCGCCTTCTTCCTTTCCTAACAGAATGACCAGCCGTTGTTCCCGTTTGAACATGGCCAGATTACGAAGGAAAGGCAGCAAGGCCTCTAACAAGCTTATACAGAAAGCTTCCCTTACAATTACCCGTGAAAATCGAATCTCTACTCCTGACTTAAATGAACTCCTTGACAAGAATGGGTATTTACGTGCAAAGTATTTTACCCATTGGGTGGCCCATCCTACATTGCCTGATCCTAGCTCTGTCTTTCATTTTGATCCAGAGTCTATGTCCGCACAAGCCTTAGCAGTGGAAAACAACACACTGCTAGAATTTATACACACAAGTACCTCTGTTATTGAACCCCATGACTCCGGTTGTGCTTTACCTCAGATTGAACAGTTTCATGATTCAAGCATAAAGAATGGAGGGATTCCTTGCATATCTTCTGTTTTCTGCCCTCAGTCTACAGCTTACTCCTCTGCACAGGTTCTTACTGTGGTCTCTAATGCCAAGGGGTCTGATGCCAATAGTCTGCTCAAAAGAAACACAGACCACGTCGGTAAGAGAGAGTATAGATCACAAGACCTGCAAGCAGTAGATGACAATATACAATCAGTGCACTTCCAGATGGCTAGGGCAGTATCCAGCCCTGATGCCACCATGCCTTCCCCTGTGCCTACTGATAGGGATGTACAGTTAATGCGGGACATGCTAAAAGCAGAATTTGAGGAGTTAAAACAAGAATACATTTCCTTAAAAGAGGAGAATAAGATGTTACAGTCTTTTCTGAATACACCTCCAACTTTATCCGTTGATGAAGTGAATACTGTTCAGTCCCTGAGTGCGGAGACTTTTGTAAATCATGATACTTGTCAATATGTAAGATCTATTGGGAGTGAAAGTCTTTTTTCAAGCACAGCGCTTATTCAGGGCACAGGTTCTGACAACTGTCCTACCGTTTGTCAGGAATTGCTGTTAGCTGAAGAATCACAAGCCACTCCTTTACCTGAGGCTTCCTGTGTAGCAGTTTGTCATAACTCTGAGCTTGAACACATACATGCTTCTGATTTCCAAACACAATCCACAATGGTGGCATACACAGAATCAGTCACAACTGTAGGCTTAGGTTCTGCCCTTGATCTAGCTGCTGAGACTGAAGTAGACATTCAAGCTGATGTGGAAAACGATGCTACCTCTGTGTTCGCTCTTCCTTCTGCCAATTTCGGTCACTACGAGCAGTCAAAGACAGTGCAGAATTCATGTTTTGATGGACTCATTCCACAGATTACTGAACCAAAAACCCGGCAGGCGATCCCTGAACTGTTGATTGTTAATCAGCCACTTTCAGAAGCTAAGACAGAGGAATGGTCAATTGACAAAATCCTGATTAACAGAGACTTTACTATGGTGATTCCTCTGGTTGATTTTGATTTCTACAAAGGAAGAGACTCTGTGTCATCCACGAAGGAGAGGGATGGCAGGGGTACAGCTCAGACTTTGGTTACTGGTGCCAAGGGGTCAACTGCCTTAAAGGGGCTTTCCATTCCTGAACCACAAGTGTGTCTGTCGACTTCTGGGACTTCAGACTGTCCTCCTACTACCATTGACTCTTCAATAATCCTGTCCACAGCTCTGCAGTCATCGTTGGCACACGTATCTTCGATCAATAAAAAAGTGCTATGTCTGCCAGTCACCAAAGAGCCTTCACCATGTACGCAGTCAGAGCCAAAGACCTTGACAAGTTTGTCTTCAGCTAACAAGACGGCTCCAGCTTGCATGCCCTCAGCCTCAGAATTTCCTCTGGCATGTCTGTCTTCGGCTACAGTGACTCATCCAGCAGATTATCCTTCAGCCATGGAGCCTCCGGTAGTACATTCTAAGTGCATGTCTTCGGTCCCAGAGCCTACTGCTAGTTTGGCTTCAGTTCATGAGAGACCTGTATCCTGCTCAGCCTCGCTGCCAATATCGGAGGTGTACCTGTCTACACTGTCAGATCCTGCTGCATATTCTTCTGCTCCAGAGATTCCTCCTGAATCCCAACCATTTACTGATGAACGTCCATCTTGCCCTTCTTATGCTTCAGGGGGATCACCAGAATGTGTGCCTTGTACACAACACAATTCTCCCAACTACTTGACTGTAGCATCAGCGCCTCCCGAATATGCAACATCTGAGCCTGAGACTTCTGCCAGCTCTCTCTTCAAAAACATCAAGCCGGCTCACGACTCGGGAGGGCCTTACATGCGAGGCCGCTGGACTTGCCTGGAGTATTACGAGAGAGAAACGGATGCCATCCGCCACGGCCCAGTCACCGAACGAGTAGCCGACCAGGATAGCGGGCTGGACGGTCCGCGTTTGGAGTCCGGTTTGGATCAACCGCTTGACAACCCTTTTGTTGCCGGATCCCACATGAGCCTGAGGGAAGGGACGGGCACGGCCTTCCAGCTGCAGCGCCAGTTGGGTGCTAGTAGCCAAAGGAGGGGAATGTCTGCTGCAGTTCAAGATGTGCCTGTTTTTGCTCCCGCTGCTAGTATGCCTGATGTTCCGAGTACTGTGTCTAACACTCCTATCAGTATGCCAAACGTTCCTGCGGTTGTATCCCATGTGCAACAAGGTGGCTACTTGACTGGCTACATGACTGTCAACGGGAGTGCCAGCCTCGTACAACCCATTGGATCTCCAGACCTCCAAGGCATGGAACATATGCAGGCGAATCTTTGTCACTTTCAACCACAAACCTTTACCCAGATGGATGACAGAGTATCCGAACCTCTACCTCAGCCGCCACCTTCCTCTTCCGAACATAAACATTTCCTGAAACCTGCTGTTTCCTCACCTCCTGTGTGTCCACTCTCGGCAGTGAGGTTAACAGAACTTCTACCGTTGTCTAAGGCATGTAGCACCAGCCTGCCTCTCTCCTCAAAGATGTATGCATATCCTCTTCCAGTGACTAAGCTTCCTGGACCGTCCAACTCTGCTTCGGGTCCTGCAAGTCCTTCATGCCTTTCTTCGACCCATGAGTCTCTTCCTCACCGAAAACCCGCCTATGGCTCTTATAGACTGCGGCCTGATTCTATTCATTCCAGTCCTTCTGCTTCTGCCCGTGGGTCATCGTTTCCGTCAGTGCCACTTCTGAAGACAAAGCGCTCCTGTCATGGAAAGAAGATGTTTTGTGCGAGTAACGGCCGCCTGGAGTCGGCCGTGGGAGGGGGTATAGTGTCACGGCTCGCTCCCTTCGCTCCCGTTCCCGCCACTTGGGGGCATGTTTTGGGGTTTCTTCCCTACTGGACATTTCCTCCGAACCTTATGCTACAGTGTCCTGATGAATTGGGAGCGCTAAAACCTTATTTCCCAAATTACTTCCCTTCCGGATCCATTCCAGGTTTTTGGCAGCCAGCATGCTACTGCTACTTTAATCAAATGACTCTGCTTCCCAGAATGCCTGGCTCACTGCCTCACCTCCTCCCTTGCAGGACAAGGCTGGGTGGAGGATAGGCAACACCTGTGGCTGCAGGTGCAGCAGGCGACACGCCTGAGGGGTGTGCTCGTTAAGCAGCTTTAAAAGCCTCAGTTTGCTTCAGTCCAGCGCTGGTCATTGTTGCAGCGTTCCTGTCGTGACTGGTCCCTTGTTCCTGGTTCCTAGTTTTTGTGCCCAGTTTCTAGTTAGTGTTTCTTGTTCCTTGTCCTGGAATTCGTATTTGTATGCCTAATTGATTTCTGCCTTTTGGAAATCCCTTTCTCCCTTTCTCTGTCTGCAGGCAGCCTTTCTCTGAGCTTTCCTTTTGCTGTAGCCCAATTGCCCGTGTTCACTGTTTCCTAGAAATTGTCCTTTGCTACTGAAAGACTTGTTGCATTAATCTTTCCTTTACAGGTTTAGTTTCCTGCCTTCTCACCTTGGATGGGTGGGAAAGTTTCCCTTTTGATATCGTTTTCACTGCTCCTGATCCTTGCCTTCTATTGGGATCCATGCCATGTTTTCCTTTACACTTTTACATTTATTTCCTATTTTATTATTAGGTGTGGGAAGCTGTTGTAACTAGCTCCTGTGTGATTATCTTTTGTTTTCCACACTGTACTATTCCTTCTTGCCTCTTGACTTGGGTTTAGGTATTTAGTCATCCTCACTCTTTGCCTTTACTGCCTTCTGGGCTCTTGTTTGATTTACAGGGTTGTGGGTTAGTACTGACTTTTGAGTGGTCTTTCCGGTCCTCGTGAATACGGACATCCAAGTGGTCGTTCCGGTCTTCGTGAGTACTGCCATTCATGTGGTAATTCCGGTCCTTGTGAGTACTGTTTCCAAATTCTTTATTCAGTACCGTCTAGAGTGTCAGCTTACAGATTCTGTCCCTGCTTGCCCTCTATGTGGGCTTAGCGCTGTCAGTATCTGTAATAGCATAGTGGGTAAGGAGTTACCGACTTTCCTTTTAGTCATAAGGAGGTTCTAAGTGCTTACCCTACATTCCTTTTCATATAGTGGTATACACGAGTCTTGGGTATTGAATGCACGTTGTTATATTCAAGGTTGTTTACTGTGTATTTTGTGCACATTTCCCCTGCCATATCCATCGCCTTCTTCCTTTCCTAACAATCTCTCGAAATAGCATCCTTGGTTCGAAGCCAATTTACTGCCCTATTTCGCAAGGAAAACTGATTTCTGCATCGTCTCTCCATGTTTCAAATCCTGGTCTTGTGTTTTTGAGGTAACTGGGTTGATTGACATGAGCCGTCATCCATCTTGTTCTGATTGTAGTCCTAAACATTGAATATATACCTCTAGCAAGCTTATATGTATTCTTTCTACCTTGCATTTCAGCATATTTACAGTTATTGACTGGGCGGTTACTACTTTCTTCTGCATCATGGAGTACATGTTTCTCTTACTGCGTCAGTTACATCATTATTCTTAAGTATTTTCATATTGATTTAACATAGGGTCATATAACTTCTTTCAGACATTTTTTGCTGTTATAAGACTTTGTTTAACGTAAATCCATATTGCCCATGATTTTATTCATGACTGCTTTTAGACACCTCGGCAAGGGACACCCTTCTTGGTAGATTTTCTCCACTGTTTCAACGTGAGGGTATCTTCTGAATGGCTGCCTGAGTGCATATAATTTTTAATACAGTCGCTGTGGTATGGACATGTCGCATAAACTTGTGCATGGGATTCCAATTATAGCTCCTTGTCTGTTACTCCAATAAGGTGGGGTGAGTGGGCATTGACTAGGGAGAATACGCTCCACTTGCTCCTCTATATTCCCCCTCTGGTTGCATTCTCGACCAGCCTCTTTTCCTCCTCTTCTGCAATTCCTGCTTCATCTTCAACCATCTCATATTTTGTTTTCCTTGGAACCCATATTTTTGTCACCCCCCTCAGGTGGCCAGCATTCTTTGTGTTCATCCACACTCCAGGTCATCAAATGACAATCCCCTTCGATGCACACAATAACCATCATCCCACATATTTTTCCAATCCTGGGGATAATAGTACTTTGTTCCTGGAGGCACAAGAGAACTCTTCTTTATATTTTCTTGGGTACCTTCTGCTGTTTGCATCTGTTCTCCAGTATGCTTGTAAATGGCAATCATTTCCATTTCAATTGATTTTTTGTCTTTTCTTTGGCATTGATCCTTATGAGACAGAATCCCAACATTACTAATAGTAATATTGCTCCAAGTAGTTTAAGATCATTTGCCAACCTAGATGGAATCCATCCAATCAATGATGCAAACATGTCATCTCCGGCTGTTTTATCAGTTTCATCTTCCATCTGGGTATGCAAGGTTGTAAGCATCGTAATTGCCTCTGCCAATGTCCCATTTTCCCCATAATGAGCAGGTGTAAATGTACAGCAAGATGGTCCAACCTTGGCGCACCTTCCTACTTCCATTGCTATTATCAGAAGATACTTGTGCTGTAGAGTCATCAGCCTGATGACTCTCAGCTCTTCCTTTATTGCATTGACTTCTTTTATCGTTGCATTGATCATCTCCAGCAGCTCTCATCTTGTAATCTGCAGCCACTTGGCATTCCCTGCCGTTTGAAGTCCTGGTATGAATATAGACGTCATTATCATAGCGGTTTTGCTGAATAGTTTTTTACTCATCCAGAATGTCATCGTAAGCCTCTATGGACTTTGATGAGAGATAATTCTCTCCATTTAATCGACAAAGATAAAGTGATCTCTTCCTTCTGTTATATTCATTCATTTTCGGGAACTCTTCAATATGGAGGTCACTTTGGGGAATCACTAGTGTTGGGACACGTACATTCACTATGGAACACACTCCTCCCCAATCCTTAGGCAACTTCATGTAGGCTCTGGATCCACAATCCCAATTTTGATCCATTAGAACTGCAGTTCATTCATTCCTGGTACTTCAATTACTTCTCCACATCCTTTATTTTTTCCAACATAGACCTTGTCATCATTCTTGAACCAGGTTGTACTATTCTTCACGTGCAATATATGCACTGGTCCTGCTTCGTTCTCAACCCAGGTTAGTAGTCTTGCATGTTTGGCCCATGATTGTAGGCATTCATCATTCACGTTCTGCAACTCGTGAATTCCTTCTTTCTTCAATAAGTGTGCAGGGTATGATATTAAGCCATCTTCCCATCCTGTGCTGGTTGCTACGCGCCCATCCACCAACAGCTATGTTCTTTCCCAATATCCTGGATCTCCCAATTTTAGTCATGTCAGAGCAATTCATTCTCTTCATATCATCAACTTGTATATTCTCTCCAAATTGGGATGGATACATACGTTTTGTGTTTGTCCACCCTAATCCACTCTGCATCCTTTTTGTCTTTACATATGTATCTTCGTATGGAAAAGTTTGTCTTGATCACAATCTTAAAGTTGTCCACTTCCCTTCAAATTGGCCTCGTGTAGTGCGGACTGCTAAATGACTGAGAATTTTTGTATCACGTGGAGACAATTCTCTTGCAATAAATGTTCTTACCACATTCATGGCATACGGTATTAAGGAACATATATTGCAACTTTCTTCTGACATTCTCTCTCCCATGTCTTTCATGTGCTCATACCATAAAATATTTGGCAAATGAGATGATTTGTCTAAATATGAGTTAATACTTTCATTATCTTCTCTGGCATTCATTCAGGAAAAGTTTTTTTTAACATCAGAATTTAATGGCGGTCTTAGGAATAATGGGATTGGTAGGGGATGTCTTATTTCGTACTTTCTCATTGCTTATAATATTTGTGAATGCCAATGTTATAAGGAGAATGGTCAAAACCAGAATTCTACAAAACATTCCACAAATTATTCTCCATTTGGTACATCTTTTCCTTGGAGCTACAGCTCTCACCTCTTGGAACATTTCCATTGTCACCACTTTATTTTTGCTATATGTCAGTTTGTATCATTTTAATTCTAAGTCATACATTTATAATAAGTCTGTAAAATGATTGCCATTTTACAATGAAGCCATTATTTGGATTCCTGGAAAATGTACCTATATTTGTATTCCTTCTTATTAAGGCTGGATAAGACTGAAGCACGTAAGAGAAAACCGCAAATAAGAATGTATGGACGATCAGCAACATAAAAGCTCAAATATTGGTTTCCCTCTTTGATTTTTCCATAGTTTACTGTTTTCCAGTTCTATAAAAGATATTTCAATAGTAGGAATGTTGTTTGCCTTCTTCTCTGTTCATCCCCATCCTGCACTTCCCCCGTCCCCGCTCTCCCCTCATTTCTGTTACTGCACTTGCACGCTGCAAATTTTCTCATGACCTAGTAGGACCATTATTGTTTGTCTTCATCCCTGTTCCCTGCCAATTTACACCTCCCTTCCTCCCCTCCCCTGCATTCTTGTCACTGCATTTGCATGATCCGAATGTCTCAAGACCTAGTTTTTTTTCCTGTACCTCCCCCTCCCTTGTCTTGATGCTCTTTGAACCACCTTTTGGCTGTATAGGTGCATTAGAAATACCCAATAAAACAGAAAATAAAGAGAGAAAAATAGACAGCATATCCCTAAAAACATATTAACCTTTCTATGATTGTTTTCTTGAGCCTTTTTTATGTTACTTGCTGCACTTGCTCTGTTGTGCCCAAATGGATTCTTTCTCGTCTTATAATTGTTCTACAGTTCAAAATATTACTCAGCCCTTGCTGTTGCTCTTTCATTGGAGTCGAAATGTCTGTTGATCTTCACTGTTGCGATGTTGTGCTCATGTCTTTGTGTAGATCGGTGAGGTTAATCTAGGCGTGACGATTTTTCAGCTTGGCTGCATTTGCCGTTGCCTTTTCCACTTCGTTTGGACTGGTGAACTTGGGCTTATTCCATTTTCTCAAGTGCTGTCTAGTGTAGACTCAGTCTCCTGGTTGCAGTTGAAGAGGTTCTTCTGTTGTGATGTTGTGCTGATCAGTTGGGGCCCGGTGGCAGGCTTTCATTTCTATCTGTGAAGAAATGAACTTTGCATAGGTTGATATATTCTTAAGATATTCATTGAGCTCTTCCCCCAACAAATCTGAACTGCTGTGGGCGACTGACACTGTTCACGGGGTCACAGCTGGGGCATGCATTCTCCTTCCTGTCACTACCTTGTGAGGCATAAGATGGTGGTCCTTACCAGGCTGATTACGTAAACTAAACCGGGCCAAGGGTAGGCAGTGTAGCCAGGCTCTTAAGAATTTTGCATAGTTTAGCTAACTTCAGATTGAGCAAATAATTCATCCTTTCCATCTCCCCATTTGCTTGAAAGTGGTAAGCAGTGCTTAGTTTATGCCTTATTCCAAACAGTCGGGTAACCTCTCCTAGAAACCTGTTTACAAAGTGGGGTCCATTGTTGGACCTCAGAATCTCGCACATACCCCACCTGGGGAATACCTCCCTCACTAGAAACCGGTGTGCAGATTTAGCCTATGCATTGTCGTCCCTCTATCCAGTGAGAATAAGGGCACACTACCACTAGTACATACTTGTAGGTTTGGCATTGATTCACCATATTGATATAATCAATGTGGAGTTCCTTGAATAGCCGTGTCTTCAGTGTGTGTGCAGGGTGAAAAGTATAGCATACGGTGCAATTTGCCACAAACTTGTCGACTTGCTCGACCAAATTAGGCATGAACCAATCCTCGTTAATTCCAGCAGCAATGTGCTGATTAGGTGCATGTATAGGAACATGGAGCTGGGCAATGTTCAGTAGATCTCCAGGCATTACTACCTTACCTGTGCTATTTTGTCTCCAGGTGATATCCATGGGTCACTGTGTGCAAATCTTTTTACCCATAATGCTTTTTCCTCTGCTGGGGCTCTTTCCTGAAATGCAATTATGTGATCCTTTGATAGTGTACTGTAAGTTTATGGTAGTTGTCCTTGCTGTACTGCTGTGACAGGCGTTTGGCTTGCCTCTGGAAAGGGCATAAAATGTGCCTGTTTTACAGCTGCAGCTGCGTTTCTACATGAAACTAAGGGGCCGATTCATGGAGCAAATGTGCGCTGAAATTTGTGGCACAAGCTGGCGCAAGCGTGAAAAAGCAAGTGCACGTGCACGCTTGCGGTTCATGGAAGGCCCTGCGTGTGTTTTCCCCGAGATGTGTGCCAAATCCGTGGGTGGCGCACACAGGCGCACATGTCACTGCAACATCCCGAACGCTGTGCACAGTGAATGCGCACAACGTTAGCGCACACACCAGAAAGGGGGTGGAACACGGGGTATGGGGAACAACGCGTGAAAATAAGAGCTTACCTGGGGAAGTACTGCTGGGAAGTACACAGAACGCACGCAAACTACACGTATTCATGGAATTGAATTGGGGAAACCCGCACATGCCAAAAGACATGCACAGGCCTAAACACGTCCGCCACATAAAGGCAGGCAGAAGCGCCCCCGCGCACTATATAAATGCGCGCAAACAACAAACATGTACATACAGCTATGATTAATGTCCCATTTCTCGCAGCACTGCTCATGGGACAATGCAGGAGGAGGAGAATAGCCAGGCCCCGCATTTCTTTGCCCAGGACCATCCTTTTTGGAATGCCTGATGACCAGGTCTATGGCAGGTATAGGTTTCCACCTCATATCATCCTATACCTGGCCCAGGAGTGGGAGGATGACCTCACATAACCCACCTTGTGCTGCCAAGCACTGAGCCCCTTGAAAAGGGTGCTCAATGTACTGCACTTCTTGGCCACTGGGTCATTTCAGTGGACCACTGCCATAGTGGGCGGGGGGTCTCACAGCCCACGCAGTCGAACTGCCTACACCAGGTGTTGGTAATCATGACTGCGCGACCCTCAGTCCGCAGGCACATATACATGCCCAGAACACCTGCCGAAAGGCAGGCCATGGTCCTGGACTTTTACAGGGTGGCACACTTCCCCAAAGTGCCCGGTGCCCTAGATTGCACCCATGTGGCCCTACGTCCACCTAGGGCCACGGAGAATATCCACTGCAACCGCAAGCACTGGCATACCATCAACGTGCATGTAGTATGCGATGCACAGGGGATTATCACCTCTGTCAATGTTAACTATCCACGGTCCACCCATGACAGTTTCATATAAAGAATGTCTGCCCTGAGCCGGGACCTGGAAGCTGTGAAGCATGGCGACACATGGCTCATTGGTGAGTACAAATGCCTGTGCACATGCATGCATGTCACACACAGACAAATACACAAACCAAACTAATGACAACCATTATCACCCCCCCCCCCCCAGGGGACAGTGCCTACCCCCTGAGCACCCACAAGAAGATGCCAATACGGAACCCCACCACCCCACCCCAGGTAAGATACAACGCAGCCCATATTGCAACCTGGGCCATAGTGGAGCGCACATTTGGAGTGCTCAAGTCACACTTCTGCTCCCTTGACCGCTCTGGCGGGCAGCTACTCTATGCACCCCCAGTAGTGTGCAGGATCATTGTGGCAGCATGTGTCCTGCACAAAGTTGCAACACGGCGGAGCGTACCGGTGGACATGGCGGTGCCCCCACATCCCCAACTACATGCACAGGTGCGCTGCGCATGGGAGGGGAGAGGGCATGTGGATGCCGCCCAACTGAGGCGCCACTCACCTTTTGTGGCCTCCCAACCATGGCACAGATGTACTAGTACCAATGGGAGGTGCACACAACAATTGTCCTGGGCAACTTGGGTGAGGGGGGGCAAGGTACAAGATGCAAACAGCACCCCTGTGCTCCTGGAAGGATGCCTGTGGCCCCTTAGGAAACATGACGGGTCACGCAAGGCTCAGGCATCTCAAAAAAGCATGAAAACGAGATACGCGACCCCTGTAGCCCACGTGCGTGTAACAAAACACACACAGTACGCTGTGGCAGTCAGGAACACAAAGAATGCGTACGTGATCAACACGCGCGCTAGTATGACTGAAAAAAAGGGGTACACAACACAGGAATGCCCGCAGTGGGAAAAATAGCGTGCGCAACTCACCGTCTGCCTTGCGTGTAGAAGAAAAACACGTAGGCAACACCCGAGCCAAAATAAGTAGTACGCAATGTAGCCGCTGTGAAATAATCGCGTGTGAACCCCAACGTCTGGAAAACACACGCACTGCTCTCCATGAAAAGCACGTACAGAGCGATGGAAACCCACGTGGGACCTTTAACTCATGCCGAGGGAAAAGCATGTGAGCATGTTACATCACTTACGCGCTAAGGGCCTTTCCTCGGAATTCACGCAAACGTGCTGTTTTTGATGTGCCAAATCACTCTGTATCAAGCTGGCCATGCGACAACACACGGAAGACCATGCTCCTGCCCAGAAGGCCGAATTACTGCCCCCCAGAGCCCCGAGCAGCCTCCCACAAGCCATCTGCTGCTGCCTGCCTGCTGACACCGTGCCCTGCCATTTGGTGCATGCACATCTGCCATCTGCAGGGGTCCAGTTCCTGTGACCACCCCTGCTCGAACAGAGGACTCCCGACTTGTGTTCCATCCCTCCACAGCCCATCCCCAGGACCCAGTTGCCCACCCATACCTGCCTTGGGGGTTGCCATGTCTGACGCAACACCATCCGGCACCAGTGGCAACCCACCAGTAGAGGGCTACCAGCTTCAGTGAAAAGGAAGTTGGTATCCTGGTGGAGCAATTCTGGGGCATTATGATGCCCTCTTCACACCATCGCGCGCTGACAAGGAAGGATGGAAGAGGATCTGGAAGGACATAGTGGGTGACGACATTGCGGAGCGGGTGGCACCCCGCGACCTCAAACACGCCCAGAAGCGCTGGGAGGGCTACAAGTCCAACACCCTCAAGAAGGCCTGGCACCTCTTGGACGTGGTCCAGCTTACCACCCAGCAGATGAGGGTCCTGGAGCACATTCGCCCAGTGCTTCACCACCAGATCCTCAGGATGCAGGCCCGTCTGGAGTCGAGCAGTAAGTGCCCATGCATTCACGTTTAAAACAGTGGGGGCGTGGCTTCGAGTCATGGCGGTCGGTTTGGTTCTGTGAGAACTCCCGGCTGGCGCCACGCTACCAGCCACTATGCCCGGTGAAGTTTGGGTTTTAAAGCCGCAGAGGAGCAAAGTTGTGTGGAGCAGATGCTGGTGCAGTCTCCCGACGCGAAACCGTGGCGGCTAACAGCCGTTCCTCCGTGCCCTGAGACACGCAGATCCTTGCTGCAAATCGAGGGGGAAATGGCAGACTCCACCTAATCTCGGCGGAGCGGCCCGATCCGAGCCCGTGACAGGGGGTGTGTGCAGCGGGGCTCCGGGCCCGGCACATCGAACTAGCGGCAGTCTTCAGCGGAGCGGGACTCCCCTGGCAAGCAGCGCTTTCCACTCTCCCTGCGCCTGGCAGCCTCCCTCTCCTCCCCCGCTGCAAGAACCACCAGTGCAGTGATCCCCTGCGATTCGGCGGGGTGAGGCCTTGGTCTGGGGGCCTCCGCCGGTGGGCCTGCCTCCCGACTCCTGCAATATTCATCCCCTCGCCGGTGTGCGGTTTTCGGCCTCAACCTCAGAGGCGGGGCCTTCTCGGGAGCGGCTCACTGGGGACCTGCTCTCGAGCCTACGCCAGAGTGCCTGGACGCGTCTGGACGGGGTCACTGCAAGCCCTCGGGCTCAGCCGTGGGGTGGTGCCTGGTACCCGCCCAGGGCACAAACCCCCCCCCCCCTCAGGGACACAGCGGCAGAGGGGGACCCGAGCCATCCAGACCGGAGCCGCCCAGCTGAATCCCGGCCCTGGTCGTGGGGGCCCTCCTGGGAATGCTTCAAGCCCTCGGGTGGAGTGCGGATCTCTGCCTCAACCTCGGAGGTGGGGCCTCCTCGGGAGCGACACTCCAAGATCCTGCGCCCGACCCTCACCCAGAGCTCCTAGACACTCCTCGGCGGGATCCGGGGGGGTCGCTGCAGGCCCTCGGGCCCCCACGCGTAGAGGAGCCTGACACCTGCCCAAGGCACAACCACCCCCCCTCCGGGACACAGCCGCGGAGGGGTCCTGATCCATCCAGACTGGAGTGTCCCAAATGCATCCCGGCCCTGGTCGCAGGGGCTGCACTGCCGCGGGGGCCCGGGCACCCTTTCCAGCTGCTCAGACACACTCTGCGTGCCCGCTGGGCCCCCCACTGACTGCTCCGCCGAAGCTCGCCCCTGGAGAATATAGCAAACCACCCCCCCTGTCAATCAACACAAGCTGACCGCCTGGGGGGGTCTCCCTTCATGAAAAGCTCTTTTGGCAGCCTCACACCATCTCCAATCCCAAACTTTTCTGCCGGGAGATTTGGCAAGCCTCCATTCCCTCTCCAACCCCCTGGATTGAGGCCTGGCGGGCAAACAGGACCGTGCCCAGTACAAGCCCGGCGGCTGGTGCCCCAGAGCCCTACTCTACAGCCAGACCGGCCTCTGTAACGCCGGGGGAGCCCTGCCACGACCCCCCCACCTCGCAGGGGTTGGACGGGGCCGAGGGCAGCACTGAGAAGGAACCTGGGGATGGGGGCGCCCTATCCGAGGCCAACATCGCACTGGGACGATACCATCCCACACAACACCTCTCTGGGGGAGCACCTTGGTCCCACAACTAGCGCCGATCAAGGTAAGGCGGCACCTGCCGCACCACGCCCTGTGGGACACCACCCAAGGGCTCCAAGAACTGGGGAGTCACCCATGGAGCTCCCTCTCGAGGCCGGTCCGACTCCTGCACTACACCATCTGGGTCCGGGGCTGCAAGCTGCTGCCAAGTTTTGTCCTGGCCCCTAAGTGAGACCCGACTCCCCTGGACGCTCTGCAGCTTTATGTGACTAGTCATGGTTCGGGGGCCCGAGGCTGCTTCCGAGAAATTATCCCTACAGCAAGATTCTTTGGAGTGATCCATATCTCCCGAGCTAGCCAGCCCTCCCCCTCGAGGTACAAAGCAAAGGGTAAGATTCTGGCAGAATCCGCAGGAACTGGTCAGGGTTAGGAACCTCCCTCCTTCCCTCTGGGGGACAGGGTCACCCTGCATAGCTATGTCCAAATCTAACAAAACAAGGAAGCAATCGGACATCTCCACGCTACTGAACATGCCTTCTGGGGGGGAGAAAAACAAGAAGAGTGAGCGCAGTGAGGGTGGAATGGGAAATGCCCTGCCCGAGGGCCAAGCAACTATGGCCTCCCAATCTGTCACAAAAGCTGATTTGCACAACCTCTTATCAGCCCTCACCAGGGAGTTTCAAAAGGGGATGGAAGAAGTAAAAACTCAAATTGCTCGTCTGGACAAGAGAGTGGGTGAGATTGAGTCAAGAACCGAGGAAATTGAAACAACACTCTGCAAACAGAACTTTGAGATCGGAGAGGGAGCTAACAGAATTAGGGCCCTGGAGTGCAGATGTGAGGCACTCGAAACCAAACAAGAAGATGCTGAAAACCGCTCTAGGCGGAACAATATCAGGATTCGGGGCATTCCAATGGCGATCCCGGAGAAAGACCTCCCATCTTACGTAGCCGATCTACTCCGCCACATCATCACCCTTCCAGATGAGAGCTGGAGCTTGACAGGGTGCATAGAGCCAGACCTAGGCAAAATCCTAATAGCTCAGCTGATGTGCTGGTCAGAGTCCACTTCTACAAGCTCAAGGAGGCGATCATGCAAGAAGCCAGGGCCATGGAACACATCCACTTCCCGGACTCGGATTTGGCAGCAGCGACATTAGCAAAGCGAAGAGCTCTCAAACCCATGGCTGACTGGCTACGCGAACGCAAGATAACCTACCGCTGGAGCTTCCTATCAGGCCTTGCCTTCATGTGGGAGGGGAAAACCCGTCAAATCCCCTCCCCGCGAGAAGCGGAACTATTCATGAACCCGGAGGCGGGAGAAGAGGCTCCCGGGATCACGAGCCACTCACCCGAGGGAAGTCACAGAGAATCTCTCCGCTCATGGTCCCGAGTGGAGGGGCGTCGCAGGATGCGAGACCCGCCCTCCAAGGGGAAGAACACCAACAATCGCTGAAGCCACCCCCTCTCTAACCACCAAAAATTCCACCTAGGAGGATGGGACTCATCGAAGGACGGGGTCCAGGCCGTCCTGGGCCCTTGGCCAAAGCGACTATCTACACTCCATCCCCCACTGATACATTTTCACTGACTATGCACGATGCCCTAGGGTCTCCCATCTAGCTGGTAGCTAAGGCCCAGCCGACAGCCCCATTGGTAGAAGGCTGGTCTGGATACCGATACCTGTTCTCTGTTGTAGGTTTTGTTCTAGTTCCTTTTGTTTGTTAACCATGGTCAGAGGGAAGGGGGGAGCTGGATCTAAGCAGATAGCTGTGGGAAAGGGTGACCCAGGGGTCAGGGCGCAAGCAGCAGGGGGGTTTCTTCCCCCACATGAGTCCACCGCAACATTTACAACCTAGCCCAAAGGGGCAGGGAGACTTCAACCCTGCATTCGGACAGAAGCAAGGGAAAGCCACTAACTAACTCATCGACGAATGGCCCAGCCGGATAGAGAGCTATCTGTGTTAACCTGGAACGTCCAGGGCCTGAATGCCCCTCGGAAGAGGAAGTCCGTAGAGCACAGGCTTTCCCAGCTGGCACCTGATATTATATGCCTTCAGGAGACACACCTCCTCCGGACAGACGAGCGCTGCATCTCTTTCCAACACTACACAAAACGCTTCTTCGCCTCTGCGGGCCTCAAGAAAAGAGGTGTGGCCATCTTGATAAGCCGAGACGTCCCTTTAACGAATATCACGATCAAAAGAGATCCAGAGGGGCGGTACATTCTTCTGAAAGGCCGGCTGATAGAGCTTCCCATCACTATAGCAGCTATATACTGTCCAAACACAGCACAAAGCCTATTCCTTCGTAACCTTCTTCCCATACTTACAACCTTCACTGAAGGTCAGCTGCTCATAGGGGGCGATTTCAACCTGACTCCAGACCCTAACCTGGATAAAACACTCCCTCGATCCAAGGAGGACTTCGGTAAAGCTCTCGCCATGGCAGAATTCTTAAGGGAAACCGACTCCATAGATGTTTGGACATGGGCCAACATGGGGGCTAGGGATTACACATTCTTCTACCACGCCCATCTGGGGCATTCAAGGATCGATCTGCTGCTGCTCTCCAGTTCCCTCATTCCCTGCGTTGAAACCATCCAAATAGGACACAGAGCCCTTTCGGACCACGCTCCGGTCATAATGAAACTGAGGGTACAGAGCTTTCCCGAGCCGACCCAGCGACAATGGAAACTTCAAGACCAGACATAGCGATCAGAACGGAAATGGCAGAAGCCCTCAAGAACTACTTCAAGGAAAACACCACCAAAGACACATTGATATCCATGATTTGGGACGCCTTGAAACCGGTGATCAGGGGTACGGCTAACGATTGCACCACCAGGCTACGACGTCTACGCAAACTACAGCAGGACAAACTCGAAGCGGAGGTGTCTGAGGCGGAACGTATCCTGAAACAGGGTCAGAACAGGAAAGCGAGCCGCGCCCTCCAGAAAGCAAAACGCTATCTAGAAATGCACCTAGCAGACAAAGCGGCCAGAGCACTAACATACACCAAACAATTCTACTATGTGCACAGCAACAAAGCAAACCCCGTCCTGGTCCACAAATTGAAAAAGCTGCACTTGAGGAACTCCATCCAATGTCTCCAGGATGCACAGGGAACGCCACGCTACACCAACCCAGAGAAAATGGACATCATGACTGCGCACCACAGGGCAATCATATCGGGTTCCCCTATGGCAGCAGACGCACATTCAAAATACCTAGCTGGGATACAGCCGCACGACCCACTCCCTCAATTGGCAGCCCTAGAAGCCCCGATCTCGACAGAAGAAGTGAGTGAGGTCATAGCAAAATTGAAAAACTCAACGCCTGGTCCGGATGGGCTAACAGCTCCATTTTATAAGAAGTTCTCATTCATACTCGCCCCCCAGCTGGCAGCCCTCTTCAACTCCTTCTTTTCGTCAGGGACGACCACCCCCTCGATGTTAGTCGCTAACAGTGCTGCTTTTGAAACCTGGCAGGGACCGGAGCCTTTGCGCCTCTTACAGACCCATCACACTCCTGAATTATGACGTCAAAATCTTCGCCAAAATCCTAGCGAACAGACTGGCTCCTTACTCCCGGACATCATACACCCGGATCAAACTGGATTCATCCCCGGCCGCCACACTCACGACAATATAAGAAGAGCCATAAACGTTATCGAATCAGCCAGCAGGAAGGGCTAGCAGTTGATGGTGTTCTCGCTTGACGCTCATAAAGCTTTTGACATGCTAGACTGGGGTAATATACAAAAAACATTAAAGCACTATGGCTTCGGCCCCAATTTCATAAAATGGACACTAGCTAACTACCAGCACCCATCCACCAGGCTGAGAATTAACAGAACCAAATCTGACACAATTCACATCGCAAGAGGCACAAGGCAAGGATGTCCCCTCTCCCCACTGATCTTTGCCCTCTCCATGGAGCCGTTCGCAAGCAGGGTACGGCAAAACGCAGCAATCCAAGGCCTGGCAATCAAAGCCCAAATATACAGAGACGCCTTATATGCCGACAATGTCCTCTTAACATTAACCAAGCCCAGGAATCCATGAAAGCTCTGTGGACGGAACTGAAAGAATTTGCCTCTCCACAGACCTGGAAAACAAATATTTCATACCATGGGAGAAAAAGCACCTACCATACCTAGGGGTCCAGCTGCCAGGCACACCCAACAGACTATACAAAGCTAACTTCCCTCCGCTGTTTAAAGAACTCAAGAGCAATCTACTACGCTGGCAGAAACAGGAGATCTCCTGGTTCAGAAGAATTACGGCACTGAAAATGAACCTCATTCCAAGATTACTTTACCACTGCTCAGTCCTACCAACTGCTAACCCGAAGCAAGCTACGCAGAAACTACAAAGGCGCATCATGAGGTACATCTGGGAAGGAAAACATCCACGTATCCCAAGTGAACTCATGCTGCGGGGTTGGGCGGTGGGGGGATTGGGAGCGCCTGACGTTGCCAGATATATCCTGGCTGCCCAGCTCTCGCATGCATTCGCCTGGCCACCTGCCACACCGAAGCCCTGTTGGATGGAGCTGGAGGAGGCCTGGAGTCCAGTCCCGATAGACGCACTACCACATATGAAATGCTCCATCGACCGTGCAGATAGGGGGCCTCTCTCGGCAACCGAAAACACGATGGCGAACTGGAAGACGGTGGCGCGGCTATGGAGAGTCCGCAGCACAACAGGCCCACTCACCCCGATCTGGCGTAATCCGGAATTTTAGCCGGGCATCAACCCCAAGGACTTCTCGAGGTGGAGGGAGGGAGGACTGGAGAGAGTGAAAGACTTTTTCGAGGATGGAAATCCTCTGGACTTCGAGGCCTGCAAGGCAAAATTCAAGGTCCCTGAAAACGAGAGGTTCAGATACACCCAACTTTGGCACTGGCTCTCAAACAGGAGCATGAAAAACCTTGGAAGCAGAGACCTTACAGCCCTGGAGCAAATCCTCACATCGCCTCCCCCTAAGGGCAAGATTTCTACCCTCTACAAGATCCTAGACAGAACTGACTCGACCCGCAAGGAACCATATATGCTCAAATGGTAGAGAGACATAGGGAGACCCATCGAGCCGGACCAGATCTGGACAAGAGCAAATAGAAGCTTGAAATGTGTGTCCAATAAGGAGGGGGCATTCAAGGTATGCTACAGGTGGTACCGAACCCCAGAATCTCTCAATAAATGCAACCCGGTGATCCCACCGTCGTGCTGGAGAGGTTGCCCAGACACAGGCACACTATACCATCTGCTCCGGACATGCCCCATGGCGACTCAATTTTGGAAAGCAGTGCTAGATCAAATCAACACGATCACGGGCCTATCAATCCCATGGGACCCAGGTATCGTACTGCTCGGAGCAAGCAGCGAGGGCCAATTCCCTCTATCAGGCCACAGAGCAGAACTTTGCTCCCACCTGCTGACTGCCGCCAAGATCTCAGTGGCAAGGCTTTGGAAAAACCCAGAGGGCCCGTCGGTCCAAATGTGGTTGACTAAATGCTGGGACATAATAGCGGCGGAAAAGTCACCGCCCTCAGGTTTGGGAACATAGACAAATTCTTCCATACTTGGTCTCCCTTCCTTGACTATGCACAGACATACCCAGGCCTGGCCCGACAACCCCCCCTCTCTACGGTGGTTGGACAAATATGACTGAAATAGAACACGGAAGAGTTGCCTGGGATACACACCTGGGGAGTTCAACCACTGCTAGCAAAATCCGAGGCGAAACAGCAAAGGCCTTGAACTGAAGGGTGCCTGCTCCCCTCACCCAGCAGGATCCTGAAGCGGGATCAACCTTCAGGAGCTCTTAATCCGACGCGGGGCCTTGAGGGGCTCACCCCCACCGAACTATGGCCTCCCTATGCAGTTATACCTTCCCTGCTGACCTACAGTTATTGCTTATGTTTTATGTTTGGTTCTTTGATTTGTATTCTCAAGCGAGACAGTGCCGATTGAAGCACCCTCATTTTACAAGCCATAATGTATAACTTGCTTGTTTAAAAACCAAAAAAAACATGTTTGGAAAAAAAACAGTGCATATTGCAGTGTGGTGGTAGTTAGCTACTCGGCTGCCTGTGTAATATGGGTCATGTATGGATGTGTGTGTGGAGGGACATGATGGTGCTGCAGTCCAGTCAGGCGTGACCCACATGGATGGTGTATGTGTTACAATGCATCATGCGGAGCAGCATGCAGAATGCACACATGTATGCATGCCTGTGTCTGTACTTTGACATGTTTGGGGTGTGATAGCTGTGTGCTGCTGTCATGGACATGCATGGTGTGCATGTCCGTGTGTCTGAGTAGTGTGCGCACCATGGATGCATGACACATGTGCGTGACGATGTGTTGAATCACTGATACAGCCTAGTCATCCTTGTATACAGGGCCAGATGCATGACCCTCCGGTGATGTGTGTGCATGTGATCAGCATGTCCCATAATGCATGTGAGTTTCAGCCCACCATTGGATGTTTCTACGGTGCCTTGGACATGGATGCAAATGTTCGTTCCATGTGCCATGCCTGTTTCTGCCTGTGTGTTGCCTGCACTGACCCATGTGTTGTGGAGGGACATGATGGAAGTGACGTTTGACAGTGCCACTCATCTGCTATTGTTTCCTGTCTAGGGGACTATTGTACAGTACCCTCATGCTTGTGTTCAATGTCTACCTTTACACAGCGGCGAGTGAAGACGAGCCGGCGGAGACAGAGCTGTGGAGGAAAGCGGCAGGGATGCCTCCACTGGCCGGCGACACAAGGCCCAGTCACCCTCCCAGGAAATTCCATCGAGGGATCCAGGGGACTGGTGCCGCGTCCGCCACTACGCCTGCAGCGGAAGGGGCGGGTGAGCCCCCACAGGGGCTTGCGTTGGCGGAAGATGGTGCAGAGCCATCCAGGTTGGTGGTGTGTGCGGAGGAGGTGGAGGCCGCTACAGAGCTGCACATGGGGCCTGGTGGGGGTGGTACCACTGGTACAAGTGGTGCAGTCCAGGGGCAGGGGCAGGAGGCAGTACAGGTCGCTGTGGAGGGGCCTGTGCATGTCACTATCCCTGACACTGTGACTGCATCACCATGAACCAGCAGGGATGCCCCGTCCCAGGCCTGTCCGCAGGTAGGGGGAGGTCCACGTCATCTGGCACTCCTCTACCGGCGGATGAGGGGACCCATGACAGGATTGAGTCTGTCCTGATTTGGGTCGCGTTGTGCACACGTGACATTCATGATGATGTGCCTGGTTCCTGGTGGGACCATGCACGTCATCACAAAGAGCTGTGTGGCAACGTGTCCCAGTTGGGAGGGATAATGGTCGGGGGTTTCCTCCATGTGTCGGGCAGTCTTGCGGCCCTCTCCTCCTCTGTGCACACTATACGCCAGTCGTTCTCCATGCCATCTTCCCGCCCAGATGCCACAAGGGCCCCCTGTGGACCTGCCCCAAACAACGCAGCCAGCCTGGTGGAGATCCCATCCCTGCCACAGTCGGGAGTCGGAGGTCCAGCAGGGGTGGCCACCCCACCATGTGTCGGGGCTCCCAAGTACATGGTGCCATGTGGCCTGTCTGCGGGGCATGCCCAGGGTGTGGGGTGGTCTCCTGTGGTGTGGGCTGCCTGTGGGGCATGGTCTAGGGTGGGGGTGGTCCCCTGTGGTTTGGGCTGCCTGCAGGGCATGGTCTGGGATGGTCCCCTGTGGTGTGGGCTGCCTGTGGGGCATGGGGAGGGGGCACACCCGGGAGGGCCCACGCTGCCAAATCGCATGTAAAACTCCCTCTGCACCCCCAGAATACATGTACCCCGCCTGCGCCAGGCCTATCGCGTGGAAAACTCCCCACGTGTATTCCAGGGGTGCATGTGGACTTTTACACACGATTGGCCTGGCGCGAGCGGGGTACGTGTATTCCGGGGGTGTGCGTGGTGCTTCACACGTGATAGGCCTGGCGCGAGCAGGATTCGTGTATTCCGGGGGTGCGTGTAGAGTTTTACACACACTTTCGCTGGCGTAAGCAGGGGTACGCATATTCCGAGGGGTGCGCGGGGAGTTTTACATGCGAGTTTGCTGGCGCGAACGGGTACACGTATTCCGGGGGTGCGCGGGGAGTTTTACACAGGATTTTCACTGGCGCGAGCTAGGTATGTATCTTCCGGGAGTGCGCGTGGGGTTTTACACATGATTTCGCTGGCGCGAGTGGGTTATGTGTATTCCAGGGGTGCACGGGGAGTTTTACAAGCGATTTTGCTGGCACGTGAGGGCTGCGTGGCATTTTTAGCGCATTTTCGTGGTTGGGGGGCTGTATACTGGTTTGCGCCATGTAGGGGATTTGTGTGATGTTATTGGCGCACAGGGCGGGGATGGGGCGTAACTGGCGCTGCTGCAGGCTCGCTGCGCCATGGCTGCTTATGTATGTATAAATCCCTGAATACGCTGTGCGTCAAAATGGGTTTTGGTGCATGCAGCTGGCGCAAGCTGCCACACGCGCACTCTGTGCGCCAACCGCGTGCGCCACTTCTGTGCTTAGTTCCATGAATTACCCCCAAAGTCTTTTCCTTTTGAGTGCACTGCACACTTCACTATGGCTTCATGCAAAGGGTCTCTCAATGCTTCGTTACTGAACTGGTGACCCATCTGCCCGTCTGTAAACACTTCTCTTCCATCTTGATAACCCTGAGTGCACTGTAGAGGTCATGTAGGCTGAGTCAGTGTATATGATGACATCTTCATAAACTGATATTTCTATGGCTTTTATGAGTGCTACAAGGTCTGCCACTTGTGCTGAATAGTGTGAGGGTAGTCTCTGTTGCATCACGATTTGGAACTCTTCCTCTTGATCCTTACCATATTTTACTATTGCTGCTCATGTATGCCTCTGACTACTTTCCCGGTCTATTTTTAATGACCCATCTACATAGAAGAAAGGGTCTTTGCTCACTCTGCTGTATTCGTCTGGCTCTCCCTCATATAGTGTACATTCATGGACTATGGGCCTCATTACGAGTATGGAGTGCTATTAGCGCCATGGCTACCCCCATACCGTATACCGGGTCCGGATTCCCTGAATGGGGACTTACCGGGTCATTCCAACCTTGGAGGACCCGGTATTTCCCCATTCAGGGAAGCCATCCCCATTCCCATTTGAGCCCCCATAGGGCTCAATGGGAATGGGGATGGAGCTAAGAACGGGCCCGTTAATAGCTCCCTGTCTGTGTCTGGAGTTATTGAGAGAACTGGGCATATCAGAACCTGTTGTGGGCTGTCCTATTGCATGTAGGTATTAGATCCTGGGGGTGGGAATGCATTGCTTCCTAACACACTAACTCCAGTGTAATGTGTTACTGTGCCTTGTGGAAGGGTACTCTGATCTCATTGTACTGTAGTGGCCTGTGCTGAAGTCTCTTGGGAGACATTCTACATTACATGTGGGGTTGGATACTGTATGGGCTGTACCTGCGTGGGTGCGATCATTTGTATGTGGTCTATGTTCTAGAGCTGTGCAGATCCTGTGGCATACATTGGTGCTGGGGCTGTGGCCTGTTGTGGGATATATCATTCCTGCATTTGCCCTTGTGCATAATTTGGAAGTGTGGGGGGTGCTCCCGGATGATATTGCATGGGCGGGTCTGGTTTGACTATCCTTAGACATGTGTCTCATCTTCCCGCATGTCCAAAACGCTCCTCCAAATTGAGGCTGCAATTGCCCAAATCCCCACCCCTTTTGTGAATTACCTTTGCCCCTTGGACTCCTCCTTTATCCCATCTATTGTTGTGTATTAGTCCATTTGTGTGTTGACCCTGACTGCTGGTGTGCATCAGTAGGCTTAGTTACTACTGCTCCCTCCATACTACCATTGGCTATTTGCTTTTGCACTAGATTAGCTTCTGCGCGCTGCACCTTCTCTTCTGCTATCTTTTCATTCTCACTCTGTGCGCCTGTATCTAACCCCACCCTTTCGCTGCCATGCCTACGACTCTGTCTAATTCTACTTCAGCAGGAAGACCTTTTTCGGAGCACATGGTAGAAAAATGGCACATTCTTTTCCCATGTTTCTCCCGTCTCCTCTCGCCACATTTCCTAAATGCATTAGATATGTAATGCAGGATCTTCGTCATGCTTCATTGTGCGTGCCATTATTGCGACAACATCAGGACTCAGCAATTATTAAATGGAGCAACGTCATGTGCATCACTCTCTAATCATACTCCCGGGTACCCTGATCATTTGCACATTGTGTTTGTCTGATCTCTAATTATGCTGGTTAGTAGGCTTTTCATATCCTCCTTTGCTAAGGTAGCCCCAGCTGTATAGTCATCTACTACACTGATCCACTTACCTACCCCGCTGTAAGAGGTGGCAGCATTTTGATTAAATTATTCTTATCCGGAGTGTGTTGCACACAAGCAAGATGGCCGCCTGATGCAGGGGCTCCACAGCACAGTGACAGAATCACCCTTCCAGTGCCCCAAACACCACGATACCGGTGGGTGACTGAACCGAGGGATACATCATCTTCCTAGCCTACTTTGTGAATTCTCGGTGCGCTATAACCACAGCTGGCCTTGGAGCGTGCCCCGGGCCGTTGGCATGGTGCCTGTGGTGACATTTGGCACATCTGAGTTACCGGAGCTGAGGGTGGATACTGTGGCGGGGCTACTGCATGTGGCCACCCACTACCTGCAGCCCTGTTTTTGCCTGGCTCCTGCGGTCCCTTCGACTGGGCGGCCCCAGACCCGCTGGCATAGTGGTGCTAGTGGGGCCGAGTACTGGCGTGTTGCAGCGCGCTGGTCCTCTTTCTTGTTGTCGGGGCCTCCAGTGCGCAGCTTCCACCTTGGTCCGCTCTGGCTGCAGCTGCCCCACCAGTGACGCAGTACCCAGTGGGGGGCTGAGGGTGCTGTATCGGAGAGACTCACGCTGGAAATTGACGTGTGTGGTGCCCCGCTGCTGCTGGTGCTCGCTGTGGCCTGAAAGCAATGGCCATTTAGTGATATCCCCTGTGTAGAGAGCATATCAGGAGACAACACATACCCGTGGGAAAGGCCTGTTGCAGACTGGTTTTTGAGGCACATGAGCATCTGCTGCTCACTATTACTGGAGCCCTGAGATGCGCACAACTTTTGAGAATCCCCCGCCTGGACGGACAATCCTCCAAGTCCGGAGTAGCCTACTTGCTACCAACCTGCTAGAAGCACAGCACAGTGTGCGACCACCATATCCACCTGACCTGGTGGCTTGCGGAAATCTACCTTGACACTGATCAATAAGCACCCTAGCTGTGCACACCTCACCGAAAACAGCAGTGGGTCGACCACTGGTGGCTCACTACTTACTCTGCGGGTCCTGAACACTGCCGGCACTTCTGCCTCCAGCCCGGACAGTGCAGCGGCAGGGAATACACTTGTTCTTGTGTGCAGACCTACGACACGCTCCGAGTGGCACCCTGCTGACCCTGAAGAAGGTGGACCCCTAAATACCCATAACCACTTAACCTTTGCTGCCTCTGCTGACTCAACGCTTCGGAACCTATGGGGTGGACTGCCTACCCATACTAATGACAGTGCAGTGAGTAACTGTGTAACCTACCTTCTCAGCCTTTGTCTCATATGACACCTGCTGGGGTGCCCGCCCAGTTCTCTCCTAAATAAAAAGGCCATCTTCCCCAGGGTGATACTAGACTGCAGTGCTGGGTACCACATAACTGCCTTTCCTGCTTTGCGCATTACAGCACATCATCAAGAGAACCACTAGACCCGGGCTGCGATTACCCAGCTGGTGAGACTACGTTCTTGGCAGCTTAGAATGGCTGTGAACCCATGAGCTTGCTCCCGGACGGCCCCTGGCACCACAGATGGGCAAACATCACTGCGGCCAACCCATCCAGCAACCTGGGTGGGGGGTAGTAACACCTGGGATACTGCACCCACCATAACGGCAATCTTCTTTAACCTCATACTGGCAACAGCCCCCAGAGCACCAGGAGAAACCAAAAAGGCTGGGGCGGCCTCCTTCCTTCCTATAGCGGGGAGCCTACAGAGATACAGCAGATGATGGACTTCATGCGTGAGGGTTTCACAACTCTCAATATCAAACTTGATCACATGAGTGGCAAGATTAGCGCCATAAAGGCATGCATGGAGAAAACCAATACTCATGTCACTGAGGTAGAGTCCACAGTCGGGCTAGATGGCATCAACTTGCTCAGATCTGATTTGTCTGCGCTCACCAAGCAAGTGCAAATTGTCAGCAAAAAAAATGAGGATGTGGAGTCTCAGTCACGGCGTAATAACATATGCATAATAGGGAGGATAACATCACTGGCCCCATGGAAAACATCCCTGCTTGATGGTCCCAAGCTCTCGCCCCAATTTGCCATAGAGTGCGCCCACCATTTGCTGACTACAAAGCCTAAACTGAGGACCCCCCCCCTCGCCCAATAATTGCCAGGGTCCTGAATTACCGGGACAGGGATGTGCTGCTACGGGCTGCCAGGGCCGAGGGAGAGCTCCTACTGGGATCTAACAGAATTCACCTATATCCGGATTTCTACATCACAGTGCAGCAGGAGCGGAATTCTTCATGACTGTGAAAAAGAGACTGAGCGACCTGGGAGTCAAGTATGCTATGCTGTTTCCTGCCAAGTTGAGAGTAGAGGACTCCAAGAAAGTTGACTTTTTCACAGTCCCAGAGGAGGCAATGAAATTCCTTGACCAACACTTCCCTGGTTGAACCTGATTCTCCTTCTACCATGCTAGTTGCTAACCTTACTTACAGTTGTTAGGATTTCAGCGCAGGACTCTCTAAGTTCTTTCCTTGCATTGGGTCTCCAGTGCCAACCACTGTTTCCCCCCTGCATAGGTTCCAATTGTTTGCTATTGTGCATTCTATACTTGCGACTCACTAACCCGTCATGTTGCGGACCGGGCTGTACGGTGCTAACAGTCCCCCCATGCTAAGTTATGAATGTTGTTGTTATCTCAGTTATGGGGTTTTCACCAAACTGATTGGGAGGGGGGAGTGAGGAGGGAGGTAGGATGGGAAGGGGTAAAAGGAAACTGCTTGACATGTGTGTGAAGGCAATCGGTGGACCATCAACCTCTAAAATATTTTTGACAAGGTACTTACTACTAGCCCGCTCCGGTCATATAACTTATCACCTATGATGGCCAGATGGCGGCTTACACAATGAGGTTCATGAGTTGGAATATTTGGGTCCTGGGCAATCATGTTAAAATGCAGAAACTGCATTTATATGTGGAACAACACAAGGCACGCATTATTCTTCTGCAGGAAATGCACGCATTGGCGACAGGCTGCGAGAGGTTCGCCAAGAGCTGGGGAACACAGCATTATTGTACACAATACTCCACTCAAAGCCAGGGAGTCATGATCCTAGTTTACAAGTCATTGCAATATGTACCCAAACCCACACAAGACGACCCCTTTGGGCGTTATGTGCTTACACATGACGTGCTGTCTGGCTAGAGGTGGTGATGCTCAACATCTATGGGCCCAACATAGATGACTATGACTTCTATACTCAGATTGCTGTCAGTGTACCCCCTAGTTCCTGTGTTGTGAGTTGGGGACTTCAACACCATTGTCGACCTTAACCTGGACAGATCCAGGAATAGGGTCAGGCAGTTGTCTAGAGCTGCCCGGGCTACACTTGAGATGCAGACTAGACTGGGGCTTGAGGGCGCCTGGAGACGGCTACATCCCCAGACTCGCAGATACACGTTTTACTCAACAGTACATTACTCACACTCTAGAATTGATAGGGGGATCATGTCTGGGACACTGATGGGCCTGATTGTAGGATCAGACATACTTCCCAGGACATATTCAGATCATTCTCCGATCACCCTGGCGATGGCCTGGGGCAAACAACAGTCCAACAGACACCCCTGGAGACTCAAACCTCAGGCGCTATTAGAAACTGTATTTAAGGCCGAGCTGGGGGAATGTGTGGATGACTATTTCAGGATAAACACGGGCACTGTGGACTCCCTGGATACCCTCTGGGATGCCTTTGAGGCTTATATCCATGGCATGGCCCTAGCCAAAGAGTAAGGTATTCTCAGGGCTATCCGTTGGAGTATTCAAGAAGGTGAGGCTTTGCTTAATCAACTTGAACAGCAATATGCTGTTGTCCTCACCTCTACCACACTAGGTGGAATCAAAGAGGCACTGGACAGCTTCAGAGGTCATGCTGACAGGGAGAGGAAGTTCCTTGACAACCCAGGAGTAGCAAGGAAATTCGAGGATGGGGAACACCTGGGTTAGCTAGTAGCTAGAGTGGTGCGGCAAGAGGAGGGGGGGTGCCACATTCTGCTACATGAGGACGCTGAAGGGGTGTTGGTCCACACTGAATTGGGGGTAAAAAAGGTATTACGCTCTTTTTATGCAACGCTCTACACCAATAATAGGGGGGCCTTCTTGGATGGATTGCCGCTCTCTGATGAGACTAGGGAGGTCCTCGACAGGACCATCGAAGCTGCGGAAAAAGAGCAGTCTATTGAAGCTTTGCCCTCTGGTAAGGCCCCTGGTCCGGACTGCCTCACCATGGACTTCAATAAATGCTATAAGTCCCTCCTCACACCACAGCTGTCTGCCCTATGGAGCGAGGCCAGCCCGATGGGAGAGCTACCCCCCACACTTCGGGAGGCTGTGATCACTGTGCTTCTTAAAAGTGGTAAGTCAGCAACGCACCGTGGCTCATATCGTTCCTTGTCACTCATCAATAGTGATGTTCAAATATTAGCAAAGGTGCTTGCCCCCTATATGACACACCTCATACATGCTGACGAGTCTGGATTTGTCCGCAGCCGCTCCACGGCTCTCCACCTGAGGTGCCCGTTTAACATCCTGGCACAAATTGATACCTACGTCGGGCAGTCGCCGCTATTTTTTTTTTTTTAAACACTCTTTATTAGCATTTCGTATTAGCAACCTGAGCACCTATATCAGGCATCCTGAATGGAACATTGCTCCCATCATGCGCAATGTCCTCCACTTTGGGCTCCTTTCCGGGTTGCGGGTCAATTGTGCGAAGTCTGAATTGTTTCCACTAAGTGACGCTACTTCAGCCACGGCACACCTTATGGGGTTTACTTGGTCTCCTGACGAGAGCAAGTACCTTGGGATTATAATCACGAGACACCAATGCTCACTATACGCTAACATTTTTGGATCCTACTTAGAACAGCTTAAGCCGAAACGATGTACTTTGGCTAAGCTGCCCATAATCCTCATGGGCAGGGTGTCCTTTCTTAAGATCATAATTTTGCCGCAGCTACTGTAACTCTTTCTGAATATCGCAATATGGCCTGGTACTGCGCTGTTTGATGAGCTGAGGTCAGAGATAAACAGATATCTGTGGCATACTGGGGCGGTAAGACTAAAATGGGCCACACTTACGAGACGTATAACTAGGTTGGCCTGGTGGCCCCAGACCTTGAGAAGTACTAGCTGGCAGCCCAGGCTCAGTATGCAGTGTACTGATTTGATGATTACCATCCACTTCCACATGTAGAAATCGAGCAACATGCTACTGACCCCAGGACCTTTGTTCTTTGGTATTACCTCCATTGTGGAAAGATCCTGGGGCGTCCAGTCCAGTGGCTATTACAGCTCTGGCTTGGGATAAAAAAGGAATTGATGGCAACCCTCACCCATTCCACAGGGACATACCACTGGATTCCCTAAAATAAGTAGGACTGCTGAGAAAACACATGGACGGCTGATGGCTACTCCACCCTGGGCTACATGTTCGAAATGGGCTTATTGGTTGCACAGGCTGATCTACCTAAATGTCCTAGTGCGCAGAACTCTCAGTGGCTGGAGCATGCAAGGCTCCGCTGCGCAGTCCAGAAGACATGGGGGGAGTTCCCCTCGCAACCCGCGGACAAACCACTTTTAGCATTAGTTATGCGAAGTGTTGTGCCCACTGGAGTGGTATCTAGATTATATAAACTGCTGCAGGACCGGATCAATAAACCGCTCTCTTGGCCACGCGAGACATGGGGCAGGGAATTGGGTATTAACATCACTGACAATGGCTGGGAAGATATGTGTATGCAAAGCCGAGAGGTTTCGCTTAATGCCGGTTCCGTCTGATCCAATTCAAGGTGCTTCATAGATTTCACTACATCCGAGCCAGACTGCACTCTATATCTCAAGATCACTCCCTGCACTGCCCTAGATGCCATATAGACGACACAGGCTATTTGCCATGATCTGGGACTGCCCCAAAATTTTGGGATACTGGAATGGGGTGTGTACTGCTGTATCTGCTATGCTAGGCAACACAATTGAACCGAATCTTATGAACTGCCTGTTCCATGAGTTTTCAATGCTTCATGGAACCTGTCGTAAACTTGCTAGTCTATGTATAATCCTTGCTGTATGTTATTGTTGTTGCTTAGACCTACTAGTCCCACTATTGAACAATGGCTCTGTAATGTTACCTAGGCATCGGAAGTTGTAGAACACTGGATCTCCCTGCAGCCAACTTGCTGCACGCCACCAGACATTTGGCCCCCCTTTCGAGCATATCTACAAACAATCACTTCTGAGGGTCCAAGAGACACAGAACCCCTCGAATCTCCCGATCTCCCTTGATATTTGACAGCTTCATGTATTAGCTGCGAATGTACTACTCTTCCTGAGTGCCACGCCACGGCAATTTGCTGTAACGTAATTGAGAATAAGATCATTACTGAATTTATGTTGCCTTGTATAATGGTACCGATATGTTTGCCCTTGTCAAGCAATTAATAAATAGTTTATGTGCCTATGGTATATATTGCGATCTGCCCCCTTCCTTCTGTACCAATGGGAACTGCCTCCTTCAGTTTGGGCTATAATGTTTTCTAGCCTTCTTTCTTCCTTTAACCACTGCCATGGTTCTAGGAAAAGGCCTTAATCGTCTTTCCCAAGGAGTCCTCTCTTCCTGATCCTCTTCAGTTTCCCAATTGTCCCCAATCTCTTCCTGCTCACCTTCCCTTTCAATCACCTCCGATTCATAGTTTACTTCCTGGTGCTCTGGCTCTTCAGTTTCTTCTTTTATGTCTTGAATTACTGCCTTGTGCAATTTCAATAATATTTCTCCCATTGCCTATGTTTCTGCATCTACTGTAGGGCAGGGCCCTTCCCTTTTCCTCATCGCCCTTTGTAATTTTTCCTCTGTCTTATGTATCGCTGCTTCTAAATCTTTGCACACTTTAGTATCTAATTTCACTATTGCCGGGTCTTGTCCGTTGTTCGGTGCACTTGCTCCCCTTAGTGGGTTTATGTCGGAATACGCTGGAGGTTTATATCAGGGGTTTGTATATCCTGCAGTTGGTTATAAGGGATAATGGCCCATTACGGGCAGAGCTGTCAGTTGCGCAGGCGCTGGAACCTGTGTCGATTGGGTGCCTTTCTGTGCACTCGTCTGGGTTATTGAATGCACAGGCATTGAAGCTTGTGCCATATTTGCGCTACCTGCCAGGGGCAGTGTACATACACCCTCAGCATTCCCCTTTCCTTTATTACTGGTTTTATGTTCTTCATAGTGCTTCCAAAGCTCTAATATACTTGGCCTCTTTTTCAGCTTCTTACCCTTAAAAAAGGACAATAAATGGTTATACATATGCTCTATGATACTTTTGTCATGCGTGCCCTCCGCTGGCAGGCTATAACCATTTTTCCTTCTGTTCCTACTGCTCACTCCTGATTATATTTAATGATCTTTTTCCTATAGGTTGGTAGTTCCTGGCACATGTTCTCTAAGGAGGTACTAATTTCTCTTCTATACAGTAATGCACAAACACCATTGATCCGTATAGCTCTTTGCACAAAAACAAAATAAAAACAATAATACCTTCAATTATATCTTGTAGGGCCACTGTTCTACGGAGGAACCCCTAATTTGCTTCAAAAGCCACAAAGCATAAACATCAATACAAAACCAACACCTGAGCACAAAATCACCATGTGCTCATGCGTATGAACCTAAATTTCCAAAAACCACACCCAGTCTCCACCCCAATCTTTCCCTCACTCTAAATTTCATCAACATTTGCTTATGATCATTGCCCACTATGTAAAAAATAGATAATGCAAGGAAGAAAAATCACAGTTCTACAATTTCTACTATTCTGTGCATCTCACTAGAGGGTAGAGCTGTTGCTATTGCATGACCTCCCACACTTATTTCTAAAGCAGCGCTGCCCCTCACTCCTTTACTGAGGGATGTGTACACTTCTCTTACTACTTACAGGAGCCCTCTTCGATTTCGACTAGAAGGAAAAGAAATGAAAACAAATCACCCCACATGGCTCGCACCGTCATTCACTCAACTTCAGCATTTATACTCGCTTCCCTGCTTCACTTCTCGGATCAGATGCACTGGCTCGCTATGGTCATCCAAAGTCTTATGGAGCCACCTCTCCCAACAATGGCCTGCACTCAATGTGGCGGGTCAGGGGCCTGCAGTGATCAGCAGACCTTCTGGGAAACCCTGGTGCCCGCTACCTCCTCGTAATTTTGTGCAGTCTTCTGCTCTCTCGAGGAGAAACTTACTTGTCCTCAAAGTTCATCGGAGGAACACACAGCTTTCCAGAAACACCTGGATCCCTGTACTTGGGTCACCAAATATGTAAGGCAAGTCCTGATCCAAGTATCAAAAATCAATTTAAAAGAGCCAAATAATGAATGCGCAAGACATGAGAAGAACAAAAAAGTATAATAACTGCCTAGGCAGGGAAAAATCTACAAAAGACATTTGTTCGTAATTCTGAAAAACTGCTTGTTTTATAGTGTATTACAGAAAGGAAAAGGCAACAACTGTTACAAATCACTTACATTTTTCAGGCTTCTGATTCGTCCGCCTAATTTGCACTATGTGTTTCCATACATTTCCTAACTCTATTGGTTTAATCTTGTGGCTAAATTAATTATTAAAAAGGTCAACTCATTTGCATTGAGCTCATCTCCTTTTGCACGCTTTCTGATTGGATGGCTCACTTTTAAACATGTATCAGCTAAACACAAGTTGCAATTGGTTGCTTCACAAGAGGTATGAGTGGAGTGATTCAGTACGTACATTTCAACCAATCCCTATGTGAGGTGTGACAGTGTGGCATTGAGATTGTAACCCAACAACCTCTCCAGTTGACCTAAGCGATTTGGTATCATCTTACCGTTTTCATAATTGTGAACCATTTATGCCTGGTACACTTTGAAACTCATCATTGGAAACATTACTGGCCTGGCTTCAGTTTCTCATGATTTCATCTATCCTGTCTTTTACCTTTCATGCTGGGACTTAGCTGCTTGCGAACTTCATTCTCTTACAATGACAAGGATATGTGTATGTTTTTACATGCTTATATGTGCGTGTATCTATAAAATGTGTGACTTCATGAAGGTGTCTTTATTTCTATTATGTACATGCAGTGCTATGTACTATGTGTGAGCTTCTGGAAAACCAAATCAATCATTCCTAATCAATCCTACTTCATGTGTAATGGCATTCTGCATGACTTCTTCCTTAACAAATAGTGCCCTAATGGTGCACTTTATCCGGCAGAGAGCAGTGTTGTGCCTTAGTCACTCTGTCTTAAAAGACATATCTTCAACCAGTTATTGCTCTGCTGTTACAGGCTTATGACCTTCATTGTATTACATTTTGACATACTGTTCAGGAACACGATTTGAATATGTCTTTGGAATGCTTGCCTGGGAACTCAACTAGACCAATATATTTTGACCAATCAGTATGCAGTGTTCTGTCCTTTTAGCACTGGGGTCTACTATCTCTTTGTTGCTCTCTCATGACCTCACTACCACATTTCAAGCATAGGAACTGGTTTGCCTCCCTGGTCTTAGCCAATCACTGTGCAGCATTTAACTGTGTGCCATGTAACTTTACAGTTGATATGTGTGTATGCTTCTTTGCAAACGTTTGGTTGATATTTTCTGCTATGGGGTGAGGATTTTCATCATTGTGAGGTGGCTAACTAGATTTCGAGGCCTACATGTACTCCATGCTCAGTTTAGTGCAAAGGGCTACTGTCATTCATTATTATTGTCAATGCATTTTATATTTCCTTAATTGATGTTGAATGCCACTGCGTTCACTATGGCACGGGTTATGGTCGGCTATAGGGTGAATACACAATGGTTCACTAAAGCATGGCTGCTCGTGCTTTGTTGGGCCTTCATAAGAGAATATCTTTTGGGTATATGTGTGCGGCTGCTGGCTTCCATGCTGTTTGTTAATTTTTACAAGGACTTTAGCAGCCTGTGTTTTCGTGCACATTAAGGGTGCTCGATGTAGTCTCCAATGCTGCTGTAATCCCCCATATTCTCATATTCCCCCACATGATCTACGTATTTGTGTGTGTTGATTATTCAAATGATCTTTCTGTTGCAATGAGCTAAATATCATCAAGTTCATCATTGTTAATTCTGTAAACATATATAATATTCTACGAAAACTCTTCCATCATTTCTTGTTGATGTTTATGAGCCTTGGTACAAAAAATAAAAACAAAAGGTGATGGCTGGAAGGGCACAGCTCTAGGCAACCTTCTAGGTCCTTTTGCTTCAGCCTGCCAAGCCATTACAGAAGGGGAAAGACCATATGCAAATCAGGTTTGGTTACACCCCAAAATGGGCAGTCCAGCCTGAACTGCTAGGTCACATCCCTTCTGCATGAGACCACAAGCATCCCCAGACATGTGTTCGGCCTTGTTGTGCATCATCAGTGAGGAGTAGCTTGGGTCTCTAGGCTGAGCAGGCTCAGTACCCACATCTGGGAATGCACGTCCACTCTGGGTGACTTAAGCAAAATAAAAAGGTGATGGCTGGAAGGTTTTGAATTAATCATAACCATGGACACTCTGGGCAACCCTCCAGACCATTGTTTTTCCGCCTAAGCCAAGCCATTACAGAAGGGGAAAGACCATATGTAAATCAGGTTTGGTCCCACCCCAAAAGGTGGACCCCTTTTGCAATGTTGCAGACAGGCTAAAAAACGGTGGTGTGGAAGGTTACCCAGAGCAGTGCCACTAGTTCAGATTAATTCAAAACCTTCCACCCATCACTTTTTTGCCACATTCTAATCTTGATTCCTGCTCTCCCTATGTCCACATCCTCCTTGACCTTTTCTCTGCTTTGGACATGGTCAATCACGCTGCCCTGATCAATTGACTCCATGAGAACCTAGGCATCATATATCAGGCCCTGGCGTTGATGACCTCCTTCCTCCTGGACTGACTCTCCCAGGTCCAACTTGGGTCTTTTCTCTCCACCACCTCTCTCTCCACATGTGGGGTCCCTCAAGGCTCTATCCGCTCACCCTGGCTCTTCAATGTCTATCTGGCCCCTATCGCCCACTTCATCTCCACCTTCTCTTCTAGCTTTCAGTGTTATGCAGATGGCGCTCAGCTCCCTTTCAGGATTCCCTCAGCCACCTCATCTCCCTTGCTCATTCCTGACTGTCCCCGATCCAGGATTGCTGTGCCTCCTACGATCTCTGCCTTAATGCTAGTAAGGCGGAGATCCTTCTCATTGGAACCCCTGCTCCTGCATTCTCTCTCACTCTGCCTGCCCTCCTTGGGCCCTCTACTCTCGCCTTCCTGTGAAGCAAAAAACCTTGGTGTCATCTTCAACACCATTCTCTCCTCTCATCACGGACCTTGCCAAAAAGGGCCACTTACATTTGCACCTCATCAGATTCTACCTTTTCTCACTTTCCCCCCACAAGATCACTGTCTTCAGAGCCCTGGCTCTCTCCAGGCTGGACTACTGCAACAGCCTCTTTCTCAATGTACCTGCCTCTACTCTCCGCCTTCTGCAACTAATACAGAACATGACTATGAGACTTATCATTGGCCTCAAGCCCAGAGACCGTATGTCTTGAAGGCATAGACCTTGAAGCACACACACAAGAGTAAATACAACCCACTGGGGAAAGAGGCCAAGAGATGGCTTTTGCAAGGATAACAAGGTTTTACTTGTACAAAATACAAATGCCAGCAAACGACTCTGCTGCCTGAGAGCGCTTTGACTCTTACATTCACAAACATGGGTTTATAAACATCAAAATCATCACTAGCATATAGTACATGTTGGTGCTACTGATTGGAGGCACCCTACACATTTGCTTGCTCCATAGGGGATGCCAAGAAATAATTGGCTGGTTCTACTCTGTCTATCTGGCTCCACGTGGGTCAGCTGGGCTCATCATCACGGTGAAGGTCAGGGCAAGCATAAAATACATTGTAGCTTTTCTAAACCAAACAACTAAGAAGGACTATTCATTCATTATGGCAGGCACCTGGGCGGCACAGGAAAGGCGTATTGGCGAGAGGGGAGGATGAAATACAGTCATTCTGACCCACACATTCAGGGCACCATCAATACTGCAGTTCCAGCACCTTGTGCCTCCCCCTGGGGATTGATCTGTGATTTACCCTTCTTGGTGTCTCATGTGGCTGGAGACAAATGTTATTTACTGGGGAGGAACACAGTCATGAGGGCTTTAGATCTGTGGTGAGCAAGATGTGGATGTTAGGACCTAGAGGTCGGGTGCTTGTCAGAGAGTCAGGGGAGTGGGGGTCGAGTTAATGATGTGCGTCCAGCACCAGTCTGGCTGGGTGGGGGTCAGGGGCACGATGGCAGTTTAGTGGAGATGAATAGACACGTCCCGGGGCCTGGTACTGTCTCACGCTCTGCGTTGGGCACATTCCTGAAGGCGATACTAAGGATTTGCAACACTGCAGGGACAGGAGGGAAATGGACTTCTACAATAACAAATTCATCCCTCCCCCCGTATGTCCACTCATTTGCCCTTCTTTCTGCTTCCTCCCAGGCAGATGTCTCTTTAATGGGCATCAAGCACTACAGACACTTCTAAGACTTTCCCTACTGCATGCATATTCCTCAGGCATGCAGGTCATATATATACATCCCTCATCTCCTGCTAAGTCCACCCGCACTTCTTTATAATTTTCAGGGTCTGGTGGTGGGGCAATGGTTGTGTGGTACAGGGTGTCTACCTCATCCCTGTGCCCTTGCTAGATGGCAACCATGCGCGTTTTGGAGCCTTCACTTTCCTCCACCTGTATTTCTACCTCCTGTTTATCACAAGGGATTTTGTATCACAAGGGACTTTACCCTTACTATTTCCAATTGTCACCATCATCATTGCACTATTTGGTACTGCTTTGGCACAACAGCACAGACCCAGTTGGCAGGTGCAGAAGATCACCAAGATAAACATGATGATGGGGACTACCATCTTGATCCTTGTTCCAAGCCAAGATGGTAACCAGCCAAATGCCAGGTTTACCCAGACGTACTCTTGGATCTGTGCTTCTTTCTTCATTTTTACCCCAAGTTCATGCAACGCTGCAATGACATGTGAAAGTGTCCCATTCTCAGCTTCTGTAGAAGGTACGAACGTGCAACTTAACTCCGGATTTGCTTGCAGACCCCGCCCTCTATAGCTGTCAGGAGGTCGAGGACATATCAGTTCCGCACTGTCATCAGTCTCAGCGCTCTTAGTTCCACCTTGATTACATTGAACCCTTCTTCAGTGTTGTTGGCCAGTTGAATTAGTTCCCACCTGACGATTTGGAGCCATTTTGCATTGGCTCTGGTCTGAATGCTGGTTACAAGGGATGCAAAAAATGTCTCCGCCGAATTATATACTCTGTATTCATCAGGTATTTGTGCCAGTAGGTCAGAGGAGTCTTGGGCCAGGTAGTTCGATGACCACCACTTTCTTTGCAACCTGTCATGGCGTTCTCTCTTTGGGAGGAAATGGAAATGGTGGGTGCTGCTTTTGTTGTGTCGAGCATTTCTGGTTCTTCTCCTTGGAAGGGTCTGCCCTTTAGATGTTCGTTGGGCACTACAAACAAAGCTGAATGCAGCATAGCAAGCGAGCAGTAGCCCCTCCATGATGATGGGAGGTGCAAGTACACCTTTTGGCCACATACCCAGTAGTAGTCCATTAGTGCCCCCGTCCCTTTTCAGATATCTAGAATGAGCACCGTTCGATTGCATAGTTTGTTTGATCCTACCGAAACAGTCCCTTTGTTGTAAAAACAAAGTTCATAGTTTTCTTCTTGGTGTATTTTCACTGGTTTTTCAAGTGCTGTGAACCAGGGCAGTTTTGCGACATGTTCTGTCCATATTTGTCACCTAGAGTGGGATGGGTATGCCCAGACGTGGGTCCCGTGCCTGCTGGGCCTAGAGAACTAAGCTACTCCTCACTGATGAGGCTCAACAAGACCGAAACATGTTTGGGGATGCTTGTGGTCTCGTGCAGAAGGGATGTGACCTAGCAGTTCGGTCTGGACTGCCCCTTTTGGGGTGGGACCAAGCCTGATTTGCATATGGTTTTTCCCCTTCTGTAATGGCTTGGCAGGTGAAGAACGATGGTCTGGAAGGTTGCTCAGAGCTATGCCAGTGGTTAAGATTCAGTCTAAATCTTCCAGCCATCACCTCTTTGTTTTTGCCATATTTGTGCACATGCTTGTTCGACGAGAGCAAGAGTATTTTCTGGATACCCTGTGAGTCCTTCTGCTTTGCACATGAATGTTGCTTCTTGCCAATTATTGTCCATATACTTTGTCCCCTGTATGACGAGGAAGGCTTCCTTGAAGCACTTGGGGTTGGTTGTGCTAGTTTTGCATTTTTCAGAGGTCGGGCTAGAGGAGTTGTAGGTGAACACTTCGAGCCTGAAAAGTTCCTTTGACCCTACAGAGGGCGAGATGAATTAGACATTGGGTTTTGTTTAGTGGTACCTCTCGAGGTAGAAATACTTTGGGAGTCCCTGATCGATGGGGTATTAGAGAACAAACATAACAGCTCCCATTAGTTGTTCGCCTTCCCATTGCACTCATATCACAATATCACCTATTTGACTGCTCGGGATGGCTAAGGTCTTCCACTGCGTCTGAACCTGAGCCATGATATGCATCATACTTATGCAGGCGTGTTTGAACTTTCCTTCTATTATCACGCAGGGGGAACCTTGTCCACCCTAGTACTGTTCTGTTAGAAATATTATTGTTACACAAGGAACGTTATACACGTGGTTTTAGTAGCTGGAACATCAAACTGTTGCACAATGTGGACTGGGAGCTGTTACATGTAACATTTGTAATATTCTGTAGTGTGTTTGCTATTCCAATATTTTGCACAATTTTCATGTCATGACCACAAGAACTCTTTCATTCTTACTTTCACTCAGGGTTGAAAAGGGAAGTAAACCTATGACCATGTGGGGTGTGGGGTGGACATCATGTCAAATACTCAGGCAGAAACAGTGGATCTTACTGACAGTGTAATTGTTTCATTTGCGACATCTGGTACATCATTAGTTATGTTTTGGGCTTGCATAATATGATATGGCATTTATAACACGCCTATATACAAGTGTTTCAAGGTGCGACGAGGCAAATGAGGGGGAACAGAGGGAAGGCAGAGACAACAATCTTACTAGGCCAGGTGACATTGAGATCGCACAAGTGCAGAGGAGGGGGATAACAGTAAAAATAAACAATAAATGAAAAGTGTGTCCAGCTGGTGGCAAGTGCAAGGGGAAATGCAGACATCAGGTGTCAAGTGCTGGTAGGGTGTTGTAAGAATACAGAAATAGTAATTTGGACCTACCGTGCTATGTTGCAATGCAAGGTGGTAAGATTGTTGGACATATTCCAGCTCCAAGTCCACTTGTCTCCATCCTAAGTCCATAGGCCCCCCTCCTCCCCTTCTTTTATATGGTCACACCGATAAAAGACGTCCCCCAGTAATTAATATAGTGAACAATATGGCAACAAAATTAAGACCGCAGTCATAACTGTAGGTTCTTAAAAAAAATAATTCTATTCCTATTACTACTATCTACAGTCGACGATGCTTGTAGTGGCGTCATCTCCATGTACGTTGCTCCTGCAGAGAGGGAAACGCAGGGTAGGTGTAGAAGAGAGAGATAGAGAGAGAGATTGTTTTTGTTTAACATTACGTAGCCCATGCTCTAGCAGCAATGCATGTTCATTAATACTTTCCACATGCATACATACAAGTAGCGTAGGGCTATTTAGACAGAGGTAGATATGATGTTCTCAGTCGTGTTTTGTGTTGCATTATCTGGTGCCTTTACGAACATCTGAGAGGTGTATCCAGTACCTCAGCCCCTTTACTTTTACAGCAAGTGGGGTGGAATACACCACTCTGTGGGGCCCGTGCAACCTGGGTGTGTTCCACTTTGATTAAACTCTTGACATATATCCATTCCCCCGGCAACAACTGCAGGGCTGGGGTAGGGTCAGTGGCATTAGCAGTTGTGCATTCTCTTGTTTCTGTGAAGGCAGGTGCAATTTGCTTTGGTATTACTCTTGTGACATGTGTGAGCTGTTTGAGGTACTGTTTGAATTCCTCCCCTAAAATAGTTGCCACTTTGTGTGCATCTGATGCTCTTCGTACTGGTGACAGTGGCGTTTGCATGCGTCAATCAGTCACTATTTCGTGGGGGGTGAGACAATTGGTTGTCCTTGCTGGGCTGTGTGCACAATTGGAACAGTGCTAGGGGTAGGCAATAAACCCCATTTTTCTTGAGGCTGTTGCATAGTTTGGAAAATCTACTCTTCACCACCCCATTCGCTTGTGGGTGGTAAATTGAGCACATTTTGTGTTTGATCCCTAACAATATTGTCACTTTTCTGAACAATTTATTGAAAAAATTAGTTCTGTTGTTCCGAGCGCAGGACATCACACCCCCCCCATTGGGGGAAAACTTCTCTCACAAGGAAATATGAGGCACACTTTGCATCAGGGTGGGCACATGGACCCGCTTCCACCCATCTGGAAAATGGACACACCACTACGATCAAATATCATGCTCCATTCCACCTTGCCCCCATGTCTGCATAGTCAATGTGCAGCTCTCGGAAAGGGCCCACAGGGTGAGGTAAAGTGCCTCGTAATGTTCTCAATGTCATCCCTGTGCTGAATACTTGACACGTGGTGCATTGGACCATCATTTGTGTCAGGTGTTCCTGCAAATTTGGACTAAACCAATATTCCTGGAGATTGGCCGCAGTGTGTTGTTTGGAACTATGGGATGGGAAGTGCAACTGTTTGAATGCTGTGTATAACAGCTCAACAGGCATTACAACTTGAGTAGATCGTGGGTGATTGAGTGCACCCACACCTGAGCCAGAGTTCCTGCTCATGTTTGGGTTTTCGGCACTTCAACTCGATAATTTGGAGAATGGGGAGTGCTGCGTATGCATCTGAGGTGGGTGGCGTTGTCGTGGTGGCTAGGACACAGCAGCAGCGGATCCTACACCTATCTCATGTGGTGTACCTCAAGGCTCTTGCGTCTCCCCTACTCTATATAACATCTTCACAAAGACCCTTTTCGATGATCTATATGGTCCAGGTATCACCTACACTAATTATGCAGATGATACACAGATCCTCATCCCATTGACGGGAGATTATGACAAGGATTTGGCCTTTGTTAACAGAATCTACCTCATCATCCAGGCATGGATGGCCTCGCACAGTCTATGCCCGAATGATGACAAAACAGAACTCCTTTTCCTAGGTACACCATCCAACATCAAAAAACTAGGCCCCAACTACACCTCGTTTGCTATTGACAACAACAATATCACTGTGGCCAAGGTAGTCAAAACACTTGGCTTCCACCTAGATTCCATGCTCTCCTTTGGCAAACAAGTCAATACTCTGGCCTCAGCCACCGCCTATACTTGCAAGCTAATCAGAGCAGCCAAGCCCTTCCTCTCGCCCAACAACTGTATCATCCTAGCGCGAGCATTAATCCTATCTAAATTGGATTACTGCAATGCCCTATATATTGGCAGTAATAAACATATATCACAAAAATTCAGATTCTCTAAAACAATGCTTTGAGAGCTGCCCTAAACCTCCCCAAAAAGGCCCATATATCTGACCTTAGGAGATCAGTCAACTGGCTATCTACTAAAGACAGAATCCTCCTCAAAACTGCATCCCTGACACACAAATGCCTTAACCATGCAGCCCCACAATACCTTTCAGACAGATTTAATAGACAAACGGCCTCCCGCCCACTAAGAAAGGTCAACTCCAACCTCCTACTAGTACCTAGATTTAGGCTTACCAAATCCGGTGGGAGCAGCTTCACTGTCAAAGCAGCTCAATGTTGGAATTCCCTCCCCCCTGCATTAAGGGAAGACCTACCATACCTACAATTCCGGGCTAGCCTAATCCACTGGCTAAAGGAACAGGACGTATGACCAGACTTTATATGTATCTATCCTGTACCCAGTGCACATATGAGACTTTACTGCCTTCTATATTTATGTATGTCCTACAGATCTATGCCACACTCTGTATACCTTCTTTCTGCCTGCCTATTGTGACATCTATACATGATATGATATGGCATTTATAACGCGCCTATACACAAGTGTTTCAAGCACTGTAACCATAGCTGTACCCACTTGCAAATGCTCCAACATATTTATGTATGTCACACTGATCTATGCCTTACTCTGTACACTCTCTCCCTGCCATGCCATTGTGTCATGTATACAGCACTGTAACCACAGCTGTAGCTTTCTCTGTTCATTTGTAACCTAAGCTTAACAACCCTCTTATGCCTTCACGCCCGAATACCCCTGGGTCTGGTGCACAGTATAAATAATAAAAACAAACAAAACAAACATATTCTGCATTTGTGTGCGTTGTGCGGTATGCTCCTTGTTTTGCTGTGGCGTCTGCTACGGTGTTCACCAAAGATATTTTGTCTGTGTTGTGTGTGTGTGCTAAGCATTTGACCACCGCTACCACTGAAGGTTCTGCGAGGGCAGTGATCAATGTGTTCAGTAATTCTGTGTGTTGTACTGGAGATCCATCTGCCCCTCGAAATCCTCTTCTTCTCCATCTAGATAGACCTGCGTTCACCATGGTGGTGACGTGTGCAGAGTCTGAATACATTGTAATGAGACATCCCTTTGCTGCTTTTAGGGCTTCTATTAGTGCTACAAGTTCTGCTGCTTGTTGCGAGAAGTGTCTAAGTAACCTTTTCATAATGAGTGTCTTGTATTCCCCTTCCTCTAATCTCAGTACAGCTGCCCGACATGTTTCTCTTCTGTGTCTTGGGGCCTCATTACATGGTAGGCGGTAGCCATGGCGCTGCTAGCGCCATGGCTACCCCCTACCGACGTCGAAGTCCAGGAAGGCGGTATGGGGATTTACCGGGTCATTCCGACCATGGAGGACCCAGTAAGTCCCCATGCCAATTACCATTCCCCATTTCCATTTGAGCCCGCTATTAGCGGTACCGTTATTTGCTCTGAAGTCCCTCAGCGGGTCCTGTCCTTAACATGTGGCCTGACCACACGTTAAGGATGTGACCCGCTGAGGGACCTCGTAGTAGGGCGGTAGGGGATTACCTGCACCGGTGCCCTTACCAGTGCCGGTAATCCCCTACTGTGTAATGAGGCCCTTGGTCAATTGACGCTGATCCGTTAACAAAATATATTTCCCCTTCTTCTAGGGCGCTGTCTTTTGCTTTGGGGATATCATCTTCCTCTCCTTCATATGTGGCATAATCATGTTGCCGCATGTCCTCAGCTGTACATGGCTCAGTTAGGAATGTGGCGGGATTTACTGTCCTGCACCTCACCACGTGAATATTTGTGCTGGACAAGATTATTTCGTAAGCAGATGCTCGCTGTGTAGTCAGGGTGGATTTGGAGTACTCCAATATTTCAAATAGTGAGTGCTCGACGTATAACGTTACTGAGCATCCCATCATGATGGTTGAACTTTTTTCAATAGCAAAGGCTGCTGCAGCCAGTGCCTGTTCACAAGCGAACAGGCGCCGCATTAGAGACTTGTGTGTGCATCTGTAATATGCTAAAGGCTTGTGGCCCATAGCGCTCTTTTGTGTGAATAATGCAGTCATGAGGGTGCCATCTAAGTGCAAAAATAGATAGAACTTGTATTAATCATCTGGGATCCCGAGAACTGGAGCAGTGGAAAATATTTTTTTCAGGTCTTCGAATGCTGTCATCATTTCTGCTGTCCTTGAAATGGTAGCTCCTCTATCTGAGCCTCTTTAAAGCCCTGCAAGAGCAGCCTTGTATTGGCTGCATAGTCTAGAATCCACGCTCTGCAACAGTTGCAGAGCCCCAAGAACTTTTGCATTTCTTTTACTGTAGTTGGTGTGGGAGTGGTACGCACTGTGGCGGCTCTCTCAGGTATGATTCTTTTACCATCCTTGGAGATGAGTTGGCCAAGGTAGAGCACATCTTGCAGACAGTATTGGAGCTTATTTTTATCTACCTTGAATCCTTGCTGTGCTAACAGCTGGAGTAGCTCAAACAAGTTTGCCTAGTGCACACCTTCTAGTTTAAGTGAGGTGAGAGTATTACGATGCTTAGTGGGGTGCGGGGGAGAATATCAACCTTGACACTGGGTTGTACCAAATTATGTAAAAACAGCAGGTGTCCACAATCTTTGTAGAACACTCCCGTCCCCTGCACACCCTTGTAGTTGAAAATACAACCAAATTCTCTTGAGTAATTTCAAAAATAAATCTTTATAAAGGGATGATATCTTCATCCATGGATTGTGTGCCCCTCATGGGGTTAGTTTAGGCAAATGATAATTCAACGTGCAATTAGTCACAGTTTATAATCAACATATAAAACCTAAAGTAAACTGATTTTTACAATACATAGTATTCACAGTAACTATTTTTCATAGTGCAGACAACTGAATATTAACATTTATAGTTCAAATGACTTATAGTAGACAATTTGTACTTGATTTGAACTCCCAATCCAATGTGTCTTAGTAGGCAGAGTCCAAGTTTTCAAAGTACTGTATACTTTACGCGTTTCGGGGCGAATAGAACCCCTTCTTCAGAAGATGTCTACTAAACGTGTTTTTCTTCAATTTATCTGTATTAACAGTAGAAAGGTTATTGTTATTTAAATCATAATGATACATCATAGTCCCTGTCTGTCATGACTGGATTGTTCTTAATATATAATCACCTGTTAATTTCTTAGTGTGGTCTCAATTGGAGATACAAATTCCATCTTGATTGGTATATCTTTGTCAATCCTAAAAAAAATTTAAAAAATATGCAAAAAGGGGGTTGTGAGTCCCTATCATTATGAGAAGTAAAGATATAAAATAACTGCAACCATGTTTGCATTCTCAAACATGTCCATTAGAGAGAGGGTATAGATGTTTACCTGATCAGCAGGTCCTAGTCGGGATTTTGGGTAATTTCCCGCTTTGTTAAAGCTCTATGCTCCTGTAGTGGATCTTAGAGACGCGATCAAATGACAACGTGGGCCCTGTAAAGCAGAAAGAGGTTTATCAGGGGCTATCTTTATCAATTACCGAAATCCTATAAGATAATTCTATGTGGTGAGTGTAAAGTTCTAATTAAGCTTACCTCAAAGAGGGACGTCTTTGTGCATGTATCGTATGTTGAAAATCATACGCACGGCAACTGAACAAAAATGGCCGTTCTGATGTTTATATAGCGTGATGACGTCAATGCGTGTCAACGTCGTGACGTCACAATGTTTACTTTTGACGCGATATAATGTGTGGTATAAGCAGAATAGGGTACAGTCTTCAATGCTAAATTAGAATCTATATTTTGAACATATATGCTGGTCAGTAATGTGGGTTCCTTGTTTTTTAACATAAATCTAGAATAGTCTTAAGAATTATCGTCGACTCGTGATTAGAGGAAAAATCCAGCCTGCTCACAGTCTATCTGTTATTGAAACTGAATGTCTTTTTTAAGTCAATTAAATACAAACGTGTAGCATTAATGTGGATGTGTGTATACATTTCATTATTTCAAGACAAAAAAAGATAAAACAATGAAAATATAAGTTCTATCAAATATTGATGGTTTTCAGGACACAAATAATCTAATGGTCTAGATATATTTACCACAAGAGAGACTATTCCTTAGATGATAAGGGAGCTGTGTTTGTATTAGTTGTTTAAAAGCTTCAATTCAAACATTTTTTGTGTTGGTACAGCTAGTCATCAAAAAGCATTCGAAAATATAGCAGATGAGGAAGCTTATAAGAAAACACCCAAATTAAATTCTTCATTCATACCATTGAGGGAAAGACTATTCAATTTTTCAATCCAATGTAATTCTCTCTGTCCCATTCTTCTGTCGTGGTCTCCCCCTCTAGGTAATTTTTTCACTTCCTCCAAAATGATTACTTTAAGTTGAGCTACTGTGTGTTTGTTCAAAGAGAAGTGTCTAGCGACAGGGGATTTGGTACTGTTGGTTCGGATATTACTCTTGTGTTCATTCCATCTTTCTTTAGCTTTCCTGATGGTTTGTCCTACGTAAAAAATACCGCAAGGGCAACTGAGCCCATAGATAACTGACTTGGTATCACATGTGGTGTAATGATTCAATCAAATTTTTTGTCCACTGTTGGGGTGCCTCACATAGCTCCCCCCTTCATCACATTGTTACAGTTCCCGCAGTTTAAGCATGGGAATGTGCCTGTCATCTTCGTCTTCAAAGTCCGTTGTATTTTCAACTACAAGGGTGTGCAGGGGACGGGAGTGTTCCACAAAGATTGTGGACACCTGCTGTTTTTACATAATTTGGTACATCCCAGTGTCAAGGTTGATATTCTCCCCCGCACCCCACTAAGCATCGTAATACTCTCACCTCACTTAAACTAGAAGGTGTGCACTAGGCAAACTTGTTTGAGCTTTTGATAGGTCCTCTATGTATAGAGTGTGACACAAAAGCCGTAGTTGCACCTACTTGTAATATTGTGGTATAGTAATGTCATTTTCTAAAATCAATACGTTAACAGAGAAACATGCATCCACATTTGCATTTGATGAAGATGAAGTGAACCGTATATTAGGACTCATTAAAGATATTGAAAGCAGCACACCTGTAACAACTAGTCCAGATAAACTAATATCTCAATTAGAGAAAGTAATCAGACGGGAGATATCACAGAAATTACACGCCACCACCTTGGCACAATACTATCGAGCCCAATGGATACCAAGAGGTCTCAGGGTCTATTTAAGACCCACACTATGCAAGGACAACCCAGATTACGTAAAGAAGTGGGAACAAATATTAAATAATGTTCCCTAGATTTGATACTATTGACTTTAGAAGAATTATCGAAATCAGTAAACAAATTAGATAAAGAAATAAAAGAATTATCAGAACAATTAGCATCGTTTAAAACCAAAGAGGAATTAACGAGTTTAATCGAAGAAGTGAACCGGACCCTAGAGAACTACAAGAGGGACATTGAACAACGGAAAGTTCGTAAATTCCGCCGAGATACTTTGGACTACCAACAAGATATAGTTTACACTTGGCAAGAACACTATTCCCAAAATAGACCAGATTTTAACAATAAAAAACCACCTTATAAACCCAGAATTCAAGAACCAACAACAAGTGACCCCAGCAGTGAGATCCCAACAAGTGGAGAAGAAACCATCGACACAAGAATCAATCAACCTTCTACCACTATAATACATACATCTCAAGAAGCAACTACATCTAATACCCCACCGATTCCTTTTTTAGAAAAAAGGCAAAGAGAAGAGGCCTCAAGAAATCTAAGACCAAGACACAAACCGAACAGTTAATTGTGAATATTTCACAGAAAAATCTTACAAATGATCAAATAAATACACTGAATCTTGGTTTATCTTTTGTACCTACTCAAAACTCAACTCTGTTGGAAGAAAAAATCAATTTACATAGACTTGCACGCAAAATGAGACTTAAGGTATTTTTCGATACACAGACAGGTATGGAATATCCACAGAAGGAACATAAATATTTGGAAATTAAACCAAAGAGTTCTTTTGATCCACAAACTAATAATTTGACTATCAAGATTTTTGAAGAACAAGTACTTAAGGATTTCAGAAGGGTAAACTTTACAAAATCCAAGTACTACAATATCAGGAGACGACAAAGTTCAATTATAAAAGAAATAGCAGATGATCGAAGTCTGACTTTAAAACCGGCAGACAAGGGAGGTGCTATAGTCATTATGGATACCACTTACTACGACATTAAAATCAATGAATTATTGTCAGATCAAGATACATACATTAAAATTGACCAGGATCCTATTAAAGACATCACAGCCATGTTGAAAACTGTATTGGATCAAGCTTTGGAAAATGAATGGATCTCTGAGAAAACTAGAACATTTCTAACTAAAGAGCATCCGATCACTCCTGTTTTTTATGGACTCCCTAAAATACATAAGGTACTACAAACCCCACCGATGAGACCCATTGTTGCGGGAACGAATAGCGTCTTCAACCCCCTTGCAACCTATGTGGATAAAGCCTTGCAACCCATAGTACAGAGTACTAGCACCTATTTGAAGGACACTACGGATTTTCTCAACCATCTTGCTACACTTACAACCATCAAGGCGGACGACACACTAGTCTCCTTCGATGTACAGAGTCTATATACATCGATTTCGCATCAGGACGGACTGGAAGCATTAGAGTGGGCATTGCTGGACAATAATTGTGAAGCCAACAAAACGTTTATTCTGGAACTCAGTAAGATTATACTGGTTAATAATTATTTCAGAAACAAATCACAATTCTACTTACAAGCATCAGGCACATCTATGGGTTCTTCGATGGCCCCAGCATATGCTAATCTGTTCATGTTTCATTTAGAGAGTAAACAGATACTTAATGCACAACAATGGCAACAGAACCTTATAACATGGAAACGCTACATAGACGACATCTTCGTCGTATGGAGAGGTTCAAAGGAGGACTTACAAACCTTTTTGACATTCATTAATCACCTTCATAATCGGATTAAATTTACAATGGAGGTGGGAGAACCTAAACTACACTTTTTAGACGTTGAACTGTGGATTGGACAAGATGGAGTGATTATTACGAATGTTCATCACAAACCGACAGATGTGAACAACTCACTACACTACCTGAGCCATCATCCAGATCATCTAAAGAATAACTTACCATATAGCCAGTTCTTACGGCTCAAAAGAATTACGTCAGACACTACGACATTACAACAAGAAAACCAGTTACTGACCGAGAAGTATAAACAAAGAGGCTACCCTAGCGACATCATTGAAAAGGCTAAAGATAAAGTCGATAGACTGGAAAGAAAGGATCTCCTTATTAATAAGAACAAATCAAAGGATATTCCATTTCTCCATACCTTGAGATACTCGGCACAAAGTCATCACATTACCAGGATTATCAAGAAAAACTGGAACATCATCAAAATGGATCCACAACTGGACAGACTATTTCCAAAACCTCCCCTAATTGCATACAAGAGGGGAAGGAACTTTAAAGACGAACTAGTGAAAGCAGAAAAGATCAAACAAGACAAACAACGGACTTTGAAGACGAAGATGACAGGCACATTCCCATGCTTAAACTGCGGGAACTGTAACAATGTGATGAAGGGGAGCTATGTGAGGCACCCCAACAGTGGACAAAAAATTCGATTGAATCATTACACCCCATGTGATACCAAGTCAGTTATCTATGGGCTCAGTTGCCCTTGCGGTATTTTTTACGTAGGACAAGCCATCAGGAAAGCTAAAGAAAGATGGAATGAACACAAGAGTAATATCCGAACCAACAGTACCAAATCCCCTGTCGCTAGACACTTCTCTTTGAACAAACACACAGTAGCTCAACTTAAAGTAATCTTTTTGGAGGAAGTGAAAAAATTACCTAGAGGGGGAGACCACGACAGAAGAATGGGACAGAGAGAATTACATTGGATTGAAAAATTGAATAGTCTTTCCCTCAATGGTATGAATGAAGAATTTAATTTGGGTGTTTTCTTATAAGCTTCCTCATCTGCTATATTTTCGAATGCTTTTTGATGACTAGCTGTACCAACACAAAAAATGTTTGAATTGAAGCTTTTAAACAACTAATACAAACATAGCTCCCTTATCATCTAAGGAATAGTCTCTCTTGTGGTAAATATATCTAGACCATTAGATTATTTGTGTCCTGAACACCATCAATATTTGCTAGAACTTATATTTTCATTGTTTTATCTTTTTTTGTCTTGAAATAATGAAATGTATACACACATCCACATTAATGCTACACGTTTGTATTTAATTGACTTAAAAAAGACATTCAGTTTCAATAACAGATAGACTGTGAGCAGGCTGGATTTTTCCTCTAATCACGAGTCGACGATAATTCTTAAGACTATTCTAGATTTATGTTAAAAAACAAGGAACCCACATTACTGACCAGCATATATGTTCAAAATATAGATTCTAATTTAGCAGTGAAGACTCTACCCTATTCTGCTTATACCACACATTATATCGCGTCAAAAGTAAACATTGTGACGTCACGACGTTGACACGCATTGACGTCATCACGCTATATAAACATCAGAACGGCCATTTTTGTTCAGTTGCCGTGCGTATGATTTTCAACATACGATACATGCACAAAGACGTCCCTCTTTGAGGTAAGCTTAATTAGAACTTTACACTCACCACATAGAATTATCTTATAGGATTTCGGTAATTGATAAAGATAGCCCTGATAAACCTCTTTCCGCTTTACAGGGCCCACGTTGTCATTTGATCGCGTCTCTAAGATCCACTACAGGAGCATAGAGCTTTAACAAAGCGGGAAATTACCCAAAATCCCGACTACGACCTGCTGATCAGGTAAACATCTATACCCTCTCTCTAATGGACATGTTTGAGAATGCAAACATGGTTGCAGTTATTTTATATCTTTACTTCTCATAATGATAGGGACTCACAACCCCCTTTTTGCATATTTGTTTAAATTTTTTTAGGATTGACAAAGATATACCAATCAAGATGGAATTTGTATCTCCAATTGAGACCACACTAAGAAATGAACAGGTGATTATATATTAAGAAAAATCTAGTCATGACAGACAGGGACTATGATGTATCATTATGATTTAAATAACAATAACCTTTCTACTGTTAATACAGATAAATTGAAGAAAAACACGTTTAGTAGACATCTTCTGAAGAAGGGGTTCTATTCGCCCCGAAACGCGTAAAGTATACAGTACTTTGAAAACTTGGACTCTGCCTACTAAGACACATTGGATTGGGAGTTCAAATCAAGTACAAATTGTCAACTATAAGTCATTTGAACTATAAATGTTAATATTCAGTTGTCTGGACTATGAAAAATAGTTACTGTGAATACTATGTATTGTAAAAATCAGTTTACTTTAGGTTTTATATGGTGATTATAAACTGTGACAAATTGCAAGTTGAATTATCATTTGCCTAAACTAACCCCATGAGGGGCACACAATCCATGGATGAAGATATCATCCCTTTATAAAGATTTATTTTTGAAATTACTCAAGAGAATTTGGTTGTATTTTCAACTACAAGGGTGTGCAGGGGACGGGAGTGTTCCACAAAGATTGTGGACACCTGCTGTTTTTACCTAACAGCTGGAGTAGAGCAATGGAGTCCCTATGATAAGTATGCTCACTGTCGCTACAGACCAGTAGGTCGTCTACATATTGAATGATTGAGCTGGGCACCTGCATGTTACCAAGGTCTTCATGCAGTATTCTGTTGAAAATACTGGGGCTTTCACAGTACCCTTGGGGCAAGCAACGGTGCTCATATTGCTTTCCTCCCAGGATGAAGGCTGTCTAATACTGTAATTCTGGGGCAAGTGGCACTGAGAAAAATGAATTCTTCAGGTCCACTACAGTAAAATGGGTGGGGTCTTTCAGGATACTACATAGGATGAATGCTGGGTAAGGGACAAGAGGAAACTCTTTTTGTACAATATAATTTAGGGGGTGCAGGTCCTGGATCATTCTCCAACTACTCCTGTGCCTTTCTTGATCGTATATATAGCTGTGTTGCATTGTGATGTGGAGGGCCCTATGGTCCCTTGCTTTAGTAAGGTGTGCAATGTTTCCTGAATCCCCACTTCCGCTTCCCTGGACAGGGGATACGGATTGACCCTTGGTAGCACTGCACCTGGTTTGAGTGTGGTTTTTAATGGGGTCACTTCTTTTAGCAACCCTACATCATGGGGATTGGTGATGAAGTGTGGGGGAACCTGCTGCAGGTCCACTTCACAGAACATGGGTGGTCCACTGACAATGGCCATGAGGGCACTCTGCACCTTCGGTATTGTATCATGATTTTACAAAGTATACAGATCTCAAGCACTATTTCCCCATCATTGTTATCGTCCTCAAACAATTCTTCATCAGTTAACTCACGCAGGGGTATTTTGGGGCCAATGCACACCACTGTGCACCATTGGCACCCATGGATGTCTGTTCCTAGTACTACAATTCTCTTTGCGGACACCTGCAATCCTTCTAAGTCTAAGGACAATATGGTACCAGCAACCACTTCAGGGAGTGCTACAGCTCAAAAAATGAAATCAGAAGGTACTCTCCACTCTTTCCTAGGGATTTCGGGCCCTGCTATGGCAAGCACTTTGATGCCATATATGAACATGTCTAGGTTCACAGGTATCCCTCTCACCAACATCTCATTAGCTACTGCACTGCGTGTATTACCAGCATAGCCCGGAGGGAGCACATTCCTGAAGTGTAGCATACAATCCCTCTATGTGTGAATAATATTGTCATGTTTAATTTGCTCATCAAGTCCCACCCAATAAATTGACATAGTAAAGGAGGGGTGCTTGGACAAATTTTCCTCCGATCTTAACATCTAAATCTTCAATATAGGGAACCGTTACTACAGCCCCAGAGAATCCCTGCGTGTCGAGACTTTTTCCTGAAAGCGGGAAGTCACCTTCATTTGGGCATGACTTTTCTGCCCCTGAGTGTCATGATCTCTGCTTCCAAAAGGTCAGGGTTTTCCCAACTCCCTTGGAAGCAGATCCATAACCCAGGTTCCGAGTGACAACCAGTCCCAATTGGGACCTTTTGGACCCAGTCCTGGCGCCAGTGGCACCAGGCTCATAAATATGCCCAGTCCCAGCGCTGGAAGCGCCGGGCTCATAATGCTTGGGTGGACTTACCTGCAGCAGACCATGCTGCTTACTTGCCTGCCAGTTGAGCCTATGATCCTCTTCTGTTTGGAACTACTTTTCCTGTTGGGTGGGGCAGGAGCCACTCCCTAGGTTCAGAACACTGGAACTCTTCTGGAAAGCAGGAACTCTTTTCTTACCTAGGCGTGGCTGTGGAAGGAGACACCTAAGCACTACAGGAGGCTATTTAAACCACACCCGATGGATGAATCTTGCTTTGCGTTATTCTGCATCCTCTGCAGCAGAACGCTCATCGTGTCTTCTGCATCTGATCCTGGGCCTAAGGAAAAAGGCTTACCATCCTGAATCCAGTCTTCAGCAACACCTATAAAGACAAGAAAGAACAGGTTAGCATTACGGTCTTCAGTGACAGCTCTTCACTTACCTGGTCCATCGGCTGTCACCAATGCCTCGCGCTGCATTCCGACATCTGAAAGACAAAGGCTTACCAACTCTTCGCACGCTACGGAGGCCTTCGGTGCTGCATCCCGCATCTGAAAGACAAAACAAGGTGCGTTTAAAGACATTGGGGAACTTTAATACTCACGTGCCATTACTCCTTTCCACATCTAACCCAGTGGGTATTCCGGCACCCTGCAGCCACTCCGAACTTGTACCTGCAAAATAAAACGACAGTTAGAGCGCATCGTGAAGCAGGCAACAAGCGCTTACTTACGTGCTTCCAGGCGCTTCTATTCATCACACGGGCTCCATCTTCAACTCACTTCAGCCCGTCATCCACCATCGCCGGAACCATGCAAAATAAGAGACATCATTACTAAAGACTTTAAAGACATTAGAATTACTCGAAACTTACCGTTCGTGAAGTAAACGACGGACTGCAGTCCTCTGAAGTCAAGAGGCCTGCTCCCCTTATCCAGTGAAGAAACTGGTTACAGCACCCTGCCCCGAGGCAGATGGAGAGCACGGCGTTCACTTACCTAAGGTGAGAGCGTTAACCTTCGGGGTTCTACAGGAGAAGAGAAAGGGAAGAAGAGAGAGACATTCAATAACCCAGTTCATTAATCCCATATTTTCTATCTGCAGACATTTTACCCTTCGAGTCAGACATACAGTGCACAGAGGTCCAGCCCAAAGAGCCAGCCGTGTGTTACAGATCACCTTTGAAGATACGGTATACGCCCAGTCAAGACCGGCGCCTCTACGGGAATCAGGTGAGCGTTACAGAACGCAAAGCCTACCACAAAACTCCCGTCCAGGCGCTATGGAAACCTCGGATACCGACCAACTAGCCCAGTTACTTGGGGAACTAAGGGCAGAAGTGCATGCAGCCCGTCAGGAAACGAACGCTCTAAGAAGGGAACTGATTATTTCCAAGGAGCGAACAGATGATCTCGCTAGACAATTGCTACAGTCACAAGCCGGACAGACCCCGTTACCCGCATCTGGGGGAAATCTTCCTTCAACATCCTCTATGAATCGAGTGCAGATCAACCTACCTGGGAATGTACCTCTGGCTCCGCCCGAACGATTTTCTGGTGACCCAAAGAGGTTTGCAGTATTTATCAATCAGTGCCGGTTGCATTTCTTATGCCGGCCAGCAGCCTTTCCAACTGATCAAGCTAAAGTAGCTTTCGTGCTTTCGTACCTTAGTGGCAATGCGGCAGACTGGTCGATCCCTCTAGTAAATCAAGATGATCCGGTCCTCCATGATTTTCAAGCTTTTCAGCTCAGTATGGAAAAACTGTTCGCAAGACATTCACAGGGGCAGGCCTTGGACAATGAGCTTCTTTCGTTGCGACAAGGTAATCAAGACCTTTTGGCTTATATTGCGTCTTTCAACAGACTGATAGTGGAAACTCAATGGCCTGAGGACAAAAGGATTACGCTGTTTTATAGAGGTCTACGTGGAGAGCTCAAAGATGTGTTAGCCCAAGTAGTGAATCCCCCACAAGATTGTTCGGACTATATAGACTTAGTTGTTCCAATAGATCACAGACTGCAGAACAGGAAGGCCGATCGTTCCAAGTTTGAGGCTCGAGTATTTTCCAAACCGCCAACTCCTTCCAAAGGAGTAGACTCCGGGGAACCCATGCAAATAGGGGGTCTGAAAGGTCCTCTAACACAAAAGGAGCGGGAAAGGAGAAAAAAGTTGCAATTATGCCTCTATTGCGGAAACTCAGGGCACTTTCTTCGAGACTGTCCGGTGAAACCTGCCAAGAAGGCAGTAGGAGCTGCAGTTACCAAAGTTAAAAACTCTGAGCAGGGAAACAACCTCGCCCGACAAGAATAGAGGTCCTCTTGCCGAGCGTGAAAACCAGTTCCGTGACCTCGCATTTCGTGATACCTATGGTCCTCATTAGCCCTGATAATCCGGATCGATTACATGCAATTGAAGCTTACGTCGACAGCGGTGCCATCGGCAATTATGTGGATCATGAAATGGTTTTGAGGATGAATCTAACTCTTTGTCCCAAGGCTGTAAAGGACGTCATTACTACGGTGGATGGTACGGAGATAGCCTCCGGGCCAGTAATGCATACCACTCAAGAAGTGACGCTAGTAAGTCAAGATGGACACCATGAGAAGATCGTGTTCGATGTGATCAAGGCCCCTCAGTTTCAGGTTATTCTAGGAATACCTTGGTTAGAGAAACACAATCCTCTGATCGATTGGCGAGCAAGAACGGTCCAGTTTCCAGAATGTGTCTCTACTTGTCACCCTCCACCTGGTGTTGCACTGGCAGCAATTTCTTCAGAGACTCCCCAGTTACCTCCCGAATACCTAGAATACCAAGATGTTTTCCGGAAGGATCAGGCTAACTCTCTACCTCCTCATAGGTCTTATGACTGCCAGATAGACCTGATACCTGGATCTACTCCTCCTTGTAGTAGAATTTATGCCCTCACCGAGCCTGAGAACCTTCACCTTCGACAATACCTGGATCAATACCTGGCAAATGGGTTTATTCATCCTTCCAAGTCCCCTGCTTCTTCAGCTTTGTTCTTCGTTCCAAAAAAGGAAGGAGACCTTAGAACTTGTATAGATTATCGCTCCCTGAACCAGATCACCGTTAAGAATAGATATCCGTTACCTTTGATCCCTGAACTCCTGGACCAAGTCAGAAAAGCATGCATATATACAAAGCTGGATCTTAGAGGAGCTTACCACTTGGTACGAGTAAAAGAGGGCGATGAATGGAAGACGGCCTTCCACACCAAGTATGGGCTATTTGAATATCAGGTCATGCCCTTCGGACTTTGCAATGCCCCGGCCGCCTTTCAATATTTTATGAACGATGTCCTCAGAGAGCTCATAGATGTGTGTGTTGTTGTTTACATTGACGACATCCTCGTTTATTCTTCATCGGAATCTGAACATCGGAAACACGTGAAAATGGTCCTCGAAAGATTGCGTCAACACAAACTTTTCGCTAAGTTGGAAAAATGTGTTTTCAACGTGACTGAAGTTGAATTCTTGGGATTCATATTATCACCTGGCGGAGTGCGTATGGATTCAAAGAAGGTCGATGCAGTTCTCAAATGGCCATCACCATCCTCCCTAAAAGGTGTGCAAAGCATGTTAGGCTTCGCTAACTTTTACCGCAGGTTTATCCCCGAATTCTCTCGAATAGTCCAGCCCATCACTGCCTTGTTAAAGAAAAACAAACGTTTTGAATGGTCTACCGAGGCGGAACAAGCTTTCCAGGATTTGAAGACTAAATTTATCTCTGCACCAATCTTAAAACACCCTCGCCCCGAACTCCCCTACATCGTGGAAACTGATGCTTCAAGCCTTGCCATGGGGGCAGTTATATCACAAAAGGACCCGGTAACCAATCAGTTGCATCCCCTGGCATTTTGGTCCCGCAAATTCTCGCCTCCTGAAATCAATTACACGATTACTGACAAGGAACTTCTGGCTATCAAGTCTGCCTTTAAGGCTTGGCGGCATTATCTGCTGGGGGCCCGACACACCGTTACTGTGATTACGGATCACCGAAACCTGCAATATTTGAAAACCGCAAAAGCCCAATCCTCTAGACAACTCCGTTGGGCATTATTCTTTGCCGAGTTTGACTTCATAATTACCTATCGACCTGGTACAAAAAACGGTAAAGCTGATGCCCTTTCTCGGATGGGAGTGGAAGAACACTTGATCAACCCTAAACCTGTACCAATCATTCCCGAACAAAGAATTCTGGGTGTAATCGCCACACAATCCATAGAGGAAGTTAAGGATAAAGCCAGGCAACTTGTAACTCCAGCAGACATACAGAATTGGCATCTGCAGGGAAAGGACTTTGCAGTAAAGGACAACTTATTGTATTTCCAAGAACGATTATACCTGCCCAGCACAGATTTACAGAAAAAAGTAATCTCTTGTTATCACGATTCTTTAATGGAAGGACATCCCGGTATGGCCAAGACCTCAGAAAAGATCAAGCGCTACTTGTGGTGGCCGTCTTGGAAAAAGGATGTCAGAGACTTTATAATGTCCTGTGGAGTATGCGCCCAAAACAAGAGTCAAAAGGAAAGACCAGCAGGCCTCTTATGCCCTATTGACATCCCACCTCGCCCTTGGCATACGCTTTCTATGGACTTCATCACCGATCTACCTCCATGCTCCGGATACAATACGATTCTAGTAGTCGTGGACTTATTCTCCAAGATGGCGCATTTCATTCTGCTCAAAGGCTTGCCAACAGCAGCAACTCTGGCCCGAGAATTTCTCGAAAACATCGTCCGACTGCACGGTTTTCCTTCGGTTCTAATTTCGGATCGAGGTAGTCAATTTATTTCTCATTTTTGGCGAAGTTGCTGTCGGTCGGCTCAAATTGATGTGAGACTATCGACCAGTCACCACCCTCAGACCGACGGACAAACCGAGAGGACCAATCAAACTCTGGAACAGTATTTACGCTGCATGCTGCAACAAACTGAAAAAACTTGGAAAGACATCCTTTGGATAGCCGAATATGCCTACAATAACTCTGTCCATTCGGGAACTGGGAAAACCCTGTTTTTTCTTTTATACGGCAGTCACCCTCGAACCTCGGAGTTGGATCCCCTCCAAGATCTTGAAACACCAGCAGTAGACTACCTGCATTCTACAATCACCCAAGCCTTTAAGGAACCTGTTTCTCACCTTCAAAGGGCTAAAGAACAATACAAGAAAGGAGCAGATCAACATCGGAAGGAAGCCCCTCAATATCAAGTAGGGGATCAAGTCTGGTTATCCACCAAATATCTACCTCTAAAAGGGCCACGCACATTCAACCCAAGATACCTTGGTCCCTATTCCATCACTACCATAGTAAACCCAGTAGCGGTCAAGTTGGACTTGCCCCCGCACATGAAGATACATCCGGTCTTCCACGTCTCTCTATTAAAACCCGTGCAACCTCAAACCCGACTAACTAAATCTCCAAAACCCATCCTAGTTGATGGAGAACTCGAGTTTGAAGTCAAAAGCATTCCGGACTCCAAGATCTCCAAATCTAGACTATTTTACCTAATTGACTGGAAAGGCTACGGCCCCCAAGAGAGATCCTGGGAACCTGCTGAATATGTCCACGCTCCTCGCCTAATCAAAAGATTTCACCGAACGAACATTTCCTGACAAGCCAAAACCCCCGGAGAAGCCCGGTTTGGGAGGGGCCTTGAGGGGGGGTACTGTCATGATCTCTGCTTCCAAAAGGTCAGGGTTTTCCCAACTCCTTTGGAAGCAGATCCATAACCCAGGTTCCGAGTGACAACCAGTCCCAATTGGGACCTTTTGGACCTAGTCTTGGCGCCAGTGGCACCAGGCTCATAAATATGCCCAGTCCCAGCGCTGGAAGCGCCGGGCTCATAATGCTTGGGTGGACTTACCTGCAGCAGACCATGCTGCTTACTTGCCTGCCAGTTGAGCCTCTGATCCTCTTCTGTTTGGAACTACTTTTCCTGTTGGGTGGGGCAGGAGCCACTCCCTAGGTTCAGAACACTGGAACTCTTCTGGAAAGCAGGAACTCTTTTCTTACCTAGGCGTGGCTGTGGAAGGAGACACCTAAGCACTACAGGAGGCTATTTAAACCACACCCGATGGATGAATCTTGCTTTGCGTTATTCTGCATCCTCTGCAGCAGAACGCTCATTGTGTCTTCTGCATCTGATCCTGGGCCTAAGGAAAAAGGCTTACCATCCTGAATCCAGTCTTCAGCAACACCTATAAAGACAAGAAAGAACAGGTTAGCATTACGGTCTTCAGTGACAGCTCTTCACTTACCTGGTCCATCGGCTGTCACCAACGCCTCGCGCTGCATTCCGACATCTGAAAGACAAAGGCTTACCTACTCTTCGTGCGCTCCGGAGGTCTATACACTGCATTCCGGCATCTGAAAGATAAAGGCTTACCAACTCTTCGCACGCTCCGGAGGCCTTCGGCGCTGCATCCCGCATCTGAAAGACAAAACAAGGTGCGTTTAAAGACATTGGGGAACTTTAATACTCACGTGCCATTACTCCTTTCCACGTCTAACCCAGTGGGTATTCCGGCACCCTGCAGCCGCTCCGAACTTGTACCTGCAAAATAAAACGACAGTTAGAGCGCATCGTGAAGCAGGCAACAAGCGCTTACTTACGTGCTTCCAGGCGCTTCTATTCATCACACGGGCTCCATCTTCAACTCACTTCAGCCCGTCATCCACCATCGCCGGAACCCTGCAAAATAAGAGACATCATTACTAAAGACTTTAAAGACATTAGAATTACTCGAAACTTACCGTTCGTGCAGTAAACGACGGACAGCAGTCCTCTGAAGTCAAGAGGCCTGCTCCCCTTATCCAGTGAAGAAACTGGTTACAGCACCCTGCCCCGAGGCAGATGGAGAGCACGGCGTTCACTTACCTAAGGTGAGAGCGTTAACCTTCGGGGTTCTACCGGAGAAGAGAAAGGGAAGAAGAGAGAGACATTCAATAACCCAGTTCATTAATCCCATATTTTCTATCTGCAGACATCTTACCCTTCGAGTCAGACATACAGTGCACAGAGGTCCAGCCCAAAGAGCCAGCCGTGTGTTACACATCACCTTTGAAGATACGGTATACGCCCAGTCAAGACCGGCGCCTCTACGGGAATCAGGTGAGCGTTACACTGAGTCCACCATGAAGATGAATTGCTTATTACCTATCTCCGCCGCCACAAGTGGTTCATCTTCTGGATGCAAGGTCGTCAATAGTACTGGACACGCACTTGCTCCCTGTGGGCTGTCCTAGTCCGGATATGTGTCTGTACCTGGGAACGCGAATGGATTCCCTCCCACAACTGATGCTCCTTGGTAGAGAGCTGCAGCACTGTTGGGTGCCGTGGCATAAGGGTGCCTACTTCCCTCAACCTGTGTGTTAGGCAGCACTGTTGTTGCTGTGGATGGTGTTATGTGCTTGGGGGTAGGGGAGGTAAATGCGTGTATGCTTGCTGTACATCATACCCCTGGATTGGCCCCTGTGGACTCCCAGGGTGGGGGCCTCCGTAGGGCTGTTGATTATAACTGTAGTTCCCACCTGGTCTGTTATGACATTCTCTGGTAAAATGGCCCCACCTCCCACAAGACCAACACTGCCCCTGGCTCCTGTCCTTGTCACCCATAACCCCCTCCTCTTTGCACTTGGAACCTGCCTTGTCCTCTTTGTTGCCTTCCTTGCCATTGGGGCCCAGTTGACACTGGCCAGGACAATGCACCGTGGCTGCCAGCTTCTACCCTCGCTCGGATAGGTTCCCTTTTCCTTCCTCTTTAATATTCTCCATATAATTTAAAAACTAAGAAATGAATAAAAAATGGCCATATAAAAGGAAAAACCTCAACAATTAAAAAAACACATTATTCGTCCACTTTCACTCATTGCTTGTTCCCCTCTAACATACTCCTCCATATAACTGCCCAGGCATTGTTATTCCTTGCAGTCTATATTCACGTCCACCCGTTCTTCTGACAGCTTCCGTTCGCGGATAATCCCCAACCGGTCTGGGCCTCTACCTGGGGCTGCACCCGGCTCCAACGAGCAGGCAGGTTATTTGCAAAGCTGGACCCACAAGGACCACTTCTGCTGCATATGTGTTTTGGGGGACCGGTCACTGTAGGTGGGCGTGGCCCTTCCGGAGAGGCCACCTGGATATCGCAGCAAGTACGGGGGCTGAGGAATCACATCTCTGGGTCACCAAATGAAGGCATAGACCTCGAAGCGCACACACAAGAGTAAATACAACACACTTGGGAAAGTTGCCAAGAGACAGCTTTTGCAAGGATAACAAGGTTTTACTGGGTACCAGGCTCCTCCTTGACCAGTCTCCCTGCACTGCCTCTTGGCCCACCGCGCTCCTAGGGGTTGTAAGCTGTTATCCCCTAGAACCCCCTGCCTCCTAACACTTACCCAGAGCTGCGCTGCGTTGGCTGCACTTACTCAGAGCCAGCTGCCCTGTTCGCACTTCCCCTTCCCTTTACACTTCACCCTCTCCCTTCCCCTTGCACTTCTCGTTGTCGCACTTCCGTGATCCGAATTTGCAAGGTGCTTGAATCATTTCACATATGTGATTTAATTCTACCCCGGCTGAACAATTTCAGTGGACAGATCCCAGCCCAGTTTAGGAACCCCAAAATGGATTGCCAAGGTCAGAGACCAGGGAAGCAAGGCCTGTACTTGATGTACAGGTGTACAATAAGCAGTTTGTTGTGTCTTGTGTTCCCTGCCTTGGTCCTGCATGAAGGCCTGCTTGAAATAATGCCTGGTGGAACGTATGCCTATGGAATGTTGTGGTGTGAGTGCCCCTGTAAGTTCCATGAATGTCAGTTGGAGTGAATGCAACCCAGCCACGAGATACCTGCATCTCCCATCTCTGCAACATGTCCTTGGCTTCCTTACACAGCGGGGGCATATTGGCTCATAGTAGAGAGAGGAGTATGTTCTTGCTCGGCTCATCAAAAAGGGAAAGTGGCCTTCAGGGTGTGAAGAACTTCAGGGGTTTCCGTTGTAGTTAGCCCTATTGACCTGTCATGATTAATACGGAATGCTGATATCAGGGCAAACTGTTACAGCAGGTCTAGCAGCACCTGCAGGGTAGATAAAGGGTTCTGCAGAAAGCAAATTACATCATTCGTGTATAGCTGGGAGGAAAGCTTAGGGGCGCAAATGCGTTTGTCTTGGAAGCAAGACAACGCATAGAAACACAGGTTTGAATCCCAATCTTGCGCATAGAAACTGGTCTTCAGTATTAAGCGAGTTATAAAAGAACAATTACATTATATTTATAGCGCCATCTTTTGTGTGATTTCACCCATATGTTAACTCTGAGATACTCGGGTGAGAGCGGATGCTTTGCGCTAGTGGTTCCATCGCTAAAGTGAATACGCGAGAACTATAGGGCATTAACTTTGATTCTAGTGGACAGAATTTTGAAATTTGCCAGAATCAGTTTACTGAAGGAGGGGCCAAATCTATAGGCTGGTAGGAGGGCTGTAAGGTAGTTCCATGACATACTGTCAAAGGCTGGTGTGCATCCAGGGAGAGAATACATAGTCCACCCAAGATCCAGGGAGCAAGAGCAACAAGGTCCACCAACCTTCTGATATTATCATGAGCCCCTCCATTTTTAATAAAGCCGGTCTGATCGCTATTAATTATATCTGCTACAAATAAACAAATAAATATGGGAGGACCTCGCCCAACCTGGTTGGTAAAATCTTACTGTATAACTTTGCATCAGTGTTAAGAGGAGTTATGGGGTTTAGAGGAGCTATGGGGCAATAGGAGGTACACATCTCTGGGTCTTTCCTAGGCTTCAGCAGTAAGGTGGTGGCGGATTCGGCCATGGAGTCAGTTACTCTCCCCGATTTTAAAAAGGAGTTGAATAGCTTAGTGAGATATGGGGCCAGGGAATCAGCGACGGTCTTGTAAAATATATTGGTGAAGCCATCCGGGCCAGAGGCCTTGCCTGACGGGAAATTCCGGTTTGCCTGGGTGACCTCCTGGACAGAAATATCCACTTACAGAAAGTCTCCCTGCTCCTCAGAGATCTGAGGGAAACCTGCCTGACAAATAAAACCTTGTATGGCTGCTGGGTCCCCCGGGTGTGGGGCAGATGACCTCTGGGAGAATTCCTCCAACACTTGTAATTTCCCTGCCTCCATAATATTTCGCTTTCCACCCCCCCCCCCCAGAGCCCCAATGTAGTTCTGATTGGTCATCTTCCTCAGCATGGCCGCTATGTGGGGACGAGTAGCCGCCTGCCGAGTCTGAGGATGGGTGCACCAGTGGCGTAGCTGGGTATATGTGAACCTATCTCGTTCCTGGATCCCAAAAAGTTCTTTGCATCGCTCAAAGGTGCAGGGTTGGCCCCCTTCAAAAAGTTGACCCAGGGTCTCTAGGCCTCCTGCAATCCAGGCCTTAAAATTCCGGGGAGACAGACCAGGAGAGAAGGTCGGGTTCATGAACGCTGGGGAGAGGGGGCTGAGCCCCGTCGGGATCTTCTTCTGTTTCAATGCCTTGTCCCAAACCGAGATGGTGTGTTTGGTGGTTGCCAGGAGATTCCACCACTGTCGCCGTTCCGGAGGGGGGACATGTGGGAGAAAGCGTAGTGGGAGGGGCAGCTGCGCTTGTTCGAGGTCTACCCATCTAGGGCGGTTGGTAAGGACTTGCCATGATTGGATACAAGACAGATGAGCCGCCATTTGGTATTTCTGCAAGTCAGGGACCCCGAGCCCACCCAATTTCGCGTTGCCCAGCATCGTAGATTTAGGGATCCTGGGTTTTTTGCCCCTCCAAATAAACGGCAGCATTTTATTCTGTAAGCGTTGAAGGGCTGGCGCCGGGACCGGCACCGGGAGTGTGGAGCATGCATACAGAAATCTCGGCAGTAAGTTCATTTTACAGGCTGTAATACGGCCCATCAGCGATATCTCCTGTGTTGCCCAGCGTCTCAAATCTGCCTCCAAGTTCGTAAATAATGGGGGAAAATTAGCCCGATAAGTTTCGCTTGGACTGGCCGGGATCTGAACTCCCAAGAAGCTAAGTTCTTTGGTCGACCAGTGTATTGGGCACAGCGGAACCAGGGCTTCTCGGGCTTCTCCCATGGCGACTGATTTCCGGTAGTTAACTGTGAAGCCTGTGACCCTGCCATAGCTCGTTATCTCAGCCAGGGCTTGAGGGAGGAAGGAGCTGGGTTTCGTGATAGTCAGGAGGACATCATCTGCATAGAGGGCCAGCTTGTGGTGCACCAAGCCTGATTGAAAGCCTTCGACTGCAGGATTCAACCTGATCCGCTGGGCAAACGGTTCCATAATTAAAGCGAAGAGAAGTGGCGACAGCGGGCATCCCTGTCGGGTTCCGTAAGTTAGGTTGATAGGGGAAGAGAGGGTGCCGTTAACTCTAAGAAGGGTTTTGGGGGCTTTGTAATTTGCCAGCGTCATCGTGCAGAACTCCGGGCCAAATCCAAAAGCCTCCAGGGTAAGCCTCATGAAGGTCCAATACACTTTGTCAAACGCCTTGGTCGCATCCAGGGCCAGGAGCACCAACTCCTGGGAATCTCGGAAAGCGAGTTCCACCAGATCCAAGGCTCTTCGAATGTTGTCAGCCGTGGAGCAGTGTCTGAGGAAGCCACTCTGATCCGCGCTGATTATCTCCGGCAAGAATCGAGACAGACGAGACGCCAGAATTTTAGAGTAAATGTTGGCATCTATATTGAGCAGGGCAATGGATCTATATGATGCAGGGTTCTTCGGATCGCCCCCCGGTTTAGGTAGTAAGACCGTAATTGACTCCTGTATGGACGGGGTTACAGTGCCCGTGGTCCTGAACGAGTCCTGAACGAGTTAAACAACTGTACCAAAGGTGCTAATAGCTGGGGTTTAAAAATCTTGTAGAACCTGGTTGTATAGCCATCAGGGCCAGGGGCACGGGACTTGAGAGCTTTTATTGCCTCGTCCACTTCTTAGTCAGTGATCGGCACCTCCAGAGAGTCACGGGCTGTTCTTTTTAGCCAGGGAAGTGGCGCACCCAGCATGTATTCCTTCTGTTCCTCCATGTCCCGCGCTGGAGTTAGGTGGGCCGCAACGAGCCGCAGTTTGTCCTGGTCAGCGTAATGGACCTTGCCTAGTTGGTCCCGCAGGCCCACAATTGTATTGTTCCTCTTTGCTTTGGCAAGTTTGGCCACTAGTAGCTTATTTGCTTTGTTGTTTTTTAGCATTATAAAACTGTTTTGCTTTTGCCATTTGTTGGGCAGTGTTCAGCATAGTGGGCCTCAATCTTTTTCTGTGCTATCCGGATGGCTCGCTGGGTTTTAGGGGTCCAGCCCTTCTCCTTATGGGTCCTTTCTGCATTTTTAAGGTCTTCCGCAAGGCTCTGGTGAGTTTGACGCTTGTGTCTGATAGGCCACTCCTTGCGCAATCAGTTCACCCCGCACTACTGCCTACATTGTGTCCCAAGTGTTGGCGGTAGAGGTGTCCTCACTGGGGTTTTCCTTAAAGAAGTTGGAGATTGTGGTTGCGATTGCGTCCCTGAGTGGCATCTCGTTGAGAATCGGATCATATAGGGTCCATCTGCGCTGTTGGGGGTTAGCTGGTTCCTGCACTCGGATCTCCAGGGTCATCGGAGCATGATCAGACAAGATTCTGGAGCCAATCGTCACATCGTTTGTAAACGTAAAGATTTGTGGGGACACTAGGAGAAGATCTATCCTGGAGAAGGTCCGATGGACATAGGAATAAAAGGAAAAGTCTCTTTCGGATGGGTGGAGTACTCTCCATGAATCCATCACCCCCAAGGTTCTAAATAGTTGTAAGAGAGCCAAGGCTATGGTGAGGTCTCCAGCACTGGGTGGGTGTGACTTGTCTTTCGAGGGGTCCGGGACCCCACTGAAGTCCCCTCCGATCACTATCTGGCCCTCCAAAAACGGGGAGAGGATTGTACACAGGGATTCATAGAACGGCGCCTGGCCTGAGTTGGGTGCGTATACAGAGATTATAGAGTAGAGTTGTCCTAGTAATAGGCATTTCACCACCATGTATCGCCCCTCTGGGCAGCTTATAGAGTCCAGAATCTGAGGGTTCAGGCCCCTCCCGAATAGGATAGCTGTGCCACCCCTCTTGGAGTTCCCAGACGCAAAAGGTTGCTTTGGAAAGTCTCGGGAGCGCAGGCGGCTGTGGTCTGCTGGCAGCAGATGGGTTTCTTGTAGCATAGCTACAGCTGCACCGTCATTCTGAAGCTTCTGTAGGATACACTTGCGTTTTGCGGGTGAATTTAGTCCCTTGACATTCAGGGAGACGAACCTTAAAGTTCGATGTTCCGGGGACAGGGCCAGGGAGGTTGACGAGTCTTGGGGGAGAGGGGGAGATGTAGAGGAATCAGCCATGTCGCAGAGTGTGTAGCCATTCCCCAACCTGCCTGTGGGTTTTTTTCTCGGGCCGCCAATGGGGGAACCGAGTTTTAACTGAGGGTGGCTGACCTTTTGCGGGTCTAATGCCTCCCTTGGCCAACGGGGCCATCGAACAGTGTGTAGCCAACATGGCTAACTTTATGAGCAATCGTAGTGGTTTGTTCCAAGGACTCGTAGATGGATTGTGCCTTGGAACTGGGCATGGGCCGTGGAATAATGCCCGCTGCTTAAAGAATAAAGCTTATCTGTGTTCCTGAGGGTGTAGATCGGATCATGGTGCCAGACTGTGAGCCGGGATCGAGGTGGAAACTCCACCATGGGGTCGCATCTGGCTATTTCCTCTTCCGGAATCTGGGAACCCTCGACCAAGAGTTTTGTGTGGGATTAGGGGAGGCCACCAGGCTTGAATCAGCCGTTGCTTCAGAGGGCGGGAGAGACGAGGGGTGTGGAATTAAGCTCGGAGACAGGTGGATGCTGAAACAATATTTTAATCACTGGTTGAAGGATAGCGTTATGTTTAAGGGAATTATTCTCAAGTCCTCCCGGTTAACTTCACCGGTGTCTTGGCCTTCCAAAATATAACGACCTTAGTCCTGGTCTGGTCTTATCTTGAGGTGTCCGGATAGGCCCACCACTCTGGTTCTCCCCTCTCTCCTTTCTCCGTGTCCTGTGGAATGAGAGCAACCCATTAGTTTGGTTTGGCGCCCTTTTATCATAACAGGAGGTTTCAAACCCCCTCCAATCACTGGGAGCCTGGGCTAACCCCCTTCTCATTGGTTCCTGGGACGTTGTCCCGCCTCCCTTAAAGGTTGCCGCCCCGGGCTGTCGCCCTTCCCGTTTTCCTTGAGGTGGTGAGGGTTCACGTTGGCCATGCAGCCGTGGCTGCGTGGTGTAAGGACGCATCCGGACAATGGGCGTCCTTCTCCAGCCACATGAAGTCCTGGCTCCATCAGAAGGAGCACGGAGGCGGTTGATCCGGTCGCTGCTCTCCTGCGTCCCGGCACCACCGCGAGCACGGCTCCCCGTTCCCCGGACCGGAGTGGAACCCAGGTGAGTGTTCCGCGGGCCCGCCACGGCTGTCCGCAGAGGCTTCTCTCACGGCTTCGCCGCAGCTGTCTATAGCGGCTCTTTCCGCAGCGTCGCCGCGGCCGCCAGCAACGCGGCTGTCCGCGGCGGCTTCCCCCTTCCTTGATACACCGGGAAGGGCGGGCATGCCGCCAGGGTGTCCAGCGTCTCCGGGCTCGTGCGGGTTGAGTGCACGCCGCGGCACCACCCAAGGCATGACTCCACACATCCCCACCCCGATCCCAGGCCGTTCGGGCCAGGGTGAGCATCTAGACAGATAGTCCGCCACTAGCTGGAACCTGGCAGGTCTGTGCAACGTGATGAAGTCGAAAGGCTGAAGGGAGAGAAACCAGCGGAGAACTCTCTGGTTAGTGTCCTTATGCTGAGCCAGCCACTGGAGGGGGGCATGGTCGGTATACAGGGTGAACCGGCGACCCAGCAGATAATACCGGAGTGAGTCAACGGCCCACTTGATGGCCAAGCACTCCTTCTCAATGGTCGAGTAAGCCGCCTCGTGGGGCAACAGCTTCCGACTGATGAAGCACACCGGTTGTAGATCCCCTCTGGTCTCCTGCGACAGTACAGCTCCTAGTCCCTGGTTGGAGGCGTCTGTCTGTAAAAAGAAATGTTTCTGGAAGTCCGGACAGCAGAGGACCGGGTTTGACGTGATCCGTCGCTTCAGGTCCGCTATGGCGTTCAAGGCACTTGGGTTGTTGGTCAGATTGGGATTCCCCTTGAGTCGTAACGCGTCTGTCAAAGGTGCGGCCACCGAGGAGAAGTCAGGGATGAACCTCCTGTAATACCCGATCAACCCCAGGAATGCTCGTATTTGTTTCCTGTTGGTGGGAGTCGGTATATCGCGTATAGCCTGGGTTTTGGACAACTGAGGTTTAAGCACTCCCCCACCCACTATGTGGCCCAGATGTTTGGTTTTGTGGGTTCCCATCGTAGTCTTCTTGGGGTTGATATGTAACCCTGCCCTCTGTAAATCAGCTACTACTAGTTCCAGATGGTCCAGATGCGACCCCCAGGATTGGCTGTACACGACAATGTCGTCCAGGTAAGCAGCAGCGTATCCAGCATGCGGTCTTAGTATGATGTCCATCAGCCTCTGGAACGTGGCGGGGGCCCCATGGAGTCCAAAGGGTAGAACCTTATATTGGTATAAGCCTTGTGGGGTGGAAAAGGCAGTTTTCTCCCTATCCTTGGTGCGTAGGGGTATCTGCCAATAGCCCTTGGTTAAATCCAGAGTACTTAAGAATTGGGCTGCTCCAAGGCCCTCCACTAGTTCGTCCATCCGAGGCATTGGATAGGCTTCGTATCGGGACACCGCATTTAACTGTCTGTAGTCCATACAGAAACGGACCGAACCGTCTGGTTTAGGAACGAGCACTATGGGGGACGACCAAACGCTGACAGATAGCTCGATGATATCCATCCGTAACATTTCATCCACCTCGGATTTAATGATGTTCCACCTGGCTTCGGGTATCCGGTACGGTCTAAGCCTCACGGGTGGTCCGGGGTCCGTTTTGATTACATGTTCAAGCACGTTGGTTCGTCCAGGTAAGGAGGAAAAGGCGTCAGCATAAGGGAACAGCCTGTTCCTAATGTCCGTCTTCATTTCGGGGGAAAGGGTGTCACCCCAGTTGACTGCATCCAGGGTATGGGGAACGGTGTTCAGGATTTCTTCCGATTCGGGTTCCTCGATGCTCACAAAGGCGCCCAGAAGAGGCTCGTTCCATTTTTTTAGAAGGTTGATGTGATAGACCTTTTCTGGGGTAGTTCGATCGGGTTGTTGTACCTGGTAGGTCACTGGGTTTAGCACATCAATGATCTTGTACGGCCCTCTCCATCTGGCTAATAGCTTGTTGGTGCTGGTAGGTAGGAGTACCAATACCTGGTCCCCTGGGCTGAAGGTTCTCATCCGGCTCCCCTTGTTATAATTTCTTTCTTGAGTTGTTTGGGCATGACCAAGGTTGTTCTGGGCCAGTGTACGTAATGCGGTTAGGGTCTCTCCCCTTATGGTGTCCTCGTTATCTTCAAGCTTCCAATCGATGGGTCGGGTCATATAACTGGCCTGACACCATGCCATCCGGGTCCGCCTTTTCCGCCCTGGTAGGGGTTCCCGGGAAACAGGGTCCGTTCCCGCAACATTGGATTCGGGCGGGTACTTCTCTTCCCTTAGGTCCCTTAAGGTCTGGTTGAAGTGGGGAAGGTCAGTCCCAATTACCACTGGGATGGGAAGACTAGGTAGGACGGCAACCCTCAAGGGAGTGGAGGTTTCTTTTAAGTCAATTACTACATCCTTCATTGGGTAACACTTGGTGTCCCCGTGAATGCATCGGATAGGCACCGTTACATTAGACAAGCAGGGAGAGTTACTCACGGTTGGTGATATGGCCGTCTGCCTGCTGCCGCTGTCCAAGAGTGCACGTGATGGTCGGTCGTCGACACGAATGTCCACCACATAGGGTCCCAGGACGCCCTCCTCGTCTATCGGGTTCAGGTAACCGATGTCCATGGGTTCAACCGGTCTTCTCCTGGGACAAAACCGGGCTATGTGGCCCCACTCGTTGCACTCATAACACTGCGGTTGCTTGTAACCAGGTGTTGGCATCGGGGCCTTCTCTTCGCTTCCTGGTCTCTTGTCCTCTGAGGGTTTCCACGTGAAGGGTAGGACTACCCCTGATCACATGGGGGTCGGAAACCGGGATGGCAATGCGGGCTGATACTCCTGTGGGTGGTAGCCGGAAGTGACCTGCCTTCTGATACGCCAACGCTATGTCCACTGCTTCGGTTAGGGTGGGCCGATGGTGCTGCCTGACCCATTTCTGCATTTGCCCGGGCAGGGCTTCTATGAACTGTTCCAGTATGATTTTATCGAGCAGGGGTTGGTTAGCGGGGTTTGGAGCCAGCAACCACTTCTCGGCTAGGTCTTTTATCCTATAATACAGCTGGCGTGGGCTTTCCCCAGCCCTGAGTCTGGCTTCCCTTAGCTGGATCTGGTATGCTTCATCGTCCAGTCCTAAACGGTCTAGCACTGCGGCCTTGATCTCTCTGTACGGCGTATTGCCGTTGGGGTTTACCGCCTGGTAGGCGCCCTGCATCACCCCAGATAGAAGGGGGGCGACATACTGACCCCACCGGTCTGGAGGCCATTGCGCGTTCCTGGCTATGCGGTCGAAACTGGTAAAGAAAAAGGCAGGGTCCTCCCCGTCCCTATACTTCTGCAGGAGGGCCGAGGGCACCAGTGGTTGGTTTCTCGTATTGGCTACTGCATCTGTGAGACGGGTTATGGTCTCATGCTGTTTGTCCTGCGCAGTGGTCTGTATAGTACCCTGCAGCTGGATAGCCTGTTGAAAGGCTTGCTGATCCGCAGCTGCTTGTTGTGACTGTAGCTGCACCATCTGTTGCAATTGCTGTTGACCCTCGGTCAGGGTCTTTATCAATGCCTCCATAGCGCTGTCAGTATCCCACCTTCGTCGCCAGTGTGGAATTAAGCTCGGAGACAGGTGGATGCTGAAACAATATTTTAATCACTGGTTGAAGGATAGCGTTATGTTTAAGGGAATTATTCTCAAGTCCTCCCGGTTAACTTCACCGGTGTCTTGGCCTTCCAAAATATAACGACGTTAGTCCTGGTCTGGTCTTATCTTGATGTGTCCGGATAGGCCCACAACTCTGGTTCTCCCCTCTCTCCTTTCTCCGTGTCCTGTGGAATGAGAGCAACCCATTGGTTTGGTTTGGCGCCCTTTTATCATAACAGGAGGTTTCAAACCCCCTCCAATCACTGGGAGCCTGGGCTAACCCCCTTCCCATTGGTTCCTGGGAAGTTGTCCCGCCTCCCTTAAAGGTTGCCGCCCCGGGCTGTCGCCCTTCCCGTTTCCCTTGAGGTGGTGAGGGTTCACGTTGGCCATGCAGCCGTGGCCGCGTGGTGTAAGGACGCATCCGGACGATGGGCGTCCTTCTCCAGCCACATGAAGTCCTGGCTCCATCAGAAGGTGCACGGAGGCGGCGATCCGGTCGCTGCTCTCCTGCGTCCCGGCACCACCGCGAGCACGGCTCCCCGTTCCCCGGACCGGAGTGGAACCCAGGTGAGTGTTCCGCGGGCCCGCCGCGGCTGTCCGCAGAGGCTTCTCTCACGGCTTCGCCGCGGCTGTCTATAGCGGCTCTTTCCGCAGCGTCGCCGCGGCCGGCAGCAACGCGGCTGTCCGCGGCGGCTTCCCCCTTCCTTGATACACCGGGAAGGGCGGGCATGCCGCCAGGGTGTCCAGCGTCTCCGGGCTCGTGCGGGTTGAGTGCACGCCGCGGCACCACCCGAGGCATGACTCCACAAGGGGTTAGAAGCATCTGGACGTAGGATGTCGGTAGCATCTTCCAGGTGGCTAATTTTTCTGAGCGAGCCCTTGTAGGAAAATTGCAAAGCTGTGGTAAAGAGCCATCTGTAGCGGATTTTTTGAGCCTGAAGAAGGGCGGTTAAAGGGCAAAGGGCTCGCCTCTTTTGAAGAGTAAGCGGGGAAAGGTCCTGGAAGATCTGGAGAGAAGTCCCTTGAAATGTAATTTCGTCATTGGAGCGGCTTATTGCCAAGATGGCTTCCTTCGTAGTAAAGAAGTGCACCCTAGTAAGGACGTCGGGGGGCCATCCGATTCCACTCTGTGTCGGGGGTTCAGCCTGTGGGTGCGATCTAGAAGAAGCAGTGAATCTTCGAGGTCGGGGAGAAGAGATTGGAAAAAGAGGCCCACATATTCAGCTAACCCCTTGTCTGAGATCGAGGTGGGAACCCACCGAATGCAGAGGTTGTTGCGCCGGGCCCTATTTTCAAGGTCTTTTTGCTTGTATTCCAGGATGTCGCACCTGTCCTGCAGTAGTCCGATTGAGCGTTGGCCCTCTGTTAGCGCTTTGGCATGGTCTTGGATATGATCCTCAACAACTCCTACTCTTTGTTCAACCGCCGAGACCTTTTTGTCTGTGCTTTCCAGTTTAGTTGTGAGTTCTGTCATACTAGAGTGGAATTCTGATTTGATATCCGTCATGAATTCACGAATATCTTCTTTGGTCGCCAAGGGTCCCTTGTTATCTAGGGATCCCCGTGGAATAGAGGTGCCAGTATCTTGTTTTTTAGCTTTGTCGGAAGCGGTCAGCAGAGTTGCTATGTCCGAAGACTTGGTGGTCTTTTGTTGCTTGGACATCACACTAGTTGTTAGAGGCAGGACAATGGCCGCCGGGAGCGATGTAGTGGTGAGGAGGAGCCGGACTGTGGGCCGGGGTGCCCCAGGAAGCGCTCAGGGAGAAGCGCATGCAAGCTAGGCCTACCTTAAATCTCTCAGGGGGCTCCCGCTGAAGGCTCCCACCGCCAACCGTTGGGGGAAGGTTCTCTCATCTTCGCTCCAGGAATTGAATTGATTCTTAGGGCTGATATCTGTGTCCATGAGCCAGAAAGTGGGCCCCACCGAGCATCCAGGTGGGCCACTAACGCAGCTGCGTAGATCTCCGTCCGCTGGAAGAGTGAAGGCGGCGTGGCCCGGGGCGCCCCAGGAAGAAGGGAGAGGGTGCGTAAAACGGGGCCGATGTATGCAGGGCTCCCTGCCGGTTCCAGGGGGGTGTCCTCACCGGCCGATGGAAATAGTCCCCATTTGTCTGGATATCCGGATGTCTGACCGTCCCCTCCGGCTCAAGTGTTACGGGAAGGATCGCCTTCGACTCGTGACTGCAGCCGCCATCATACGTGTGCCCGCCATCTTGGATTCTCTGAGCCGCAGAGGGGGGGGACCAGGATTTAGGCGACGAGTACGGACATAGTGCTCCCTCTCCCAGCTTTCATCTTTGAGCCGCTAGTGCTCCATCGGTTACGATCCACATAGCTGGCGTCGGTGGATCGTACAGGCCACAGGAACCGCACAATTTTAGCTGAAGCAGCGGGCCGTCCACGGGCAGCTTTAGAGTAGCGACTGCATCGCGTCGGCTCCAAGCCATGCCCCTCCTAAGATGTATTTTTAAAAGAACAAGTTAGTACAGAAACATTTATTGCACCGGTTGAAGCCTTTTCTATATCCACAAGTCAACAAACTTCACTTAAATAAAAGCACTCCGTCTAAATTCAAATGCATTTCTACAGTACAAACTTCTATTGAAACGGAAATACAACCTATTGCCTATTACCAGTTCTAGCACTACTTCAATAATTGAAAGTGATGTTACAACAAATAAAACGAAAGACATCACCCAATACTAAACATAGAACTATTACAACAGTCCAACAGTTCAAAGTACACAAATTCAAAGCAATAACACAAATACATTCCCTATTGCAACTATTAGAACTATTACAAAAAGTACAAACTTGCCCTTATAGAACCTGTAAAAAAAGATGACCGACTACTCCTAATACCATTTCAATGGTGCAAAGTACTTTTACAAAACCAAACGTTGATGGCTGGAAGGTTTAAATAAATCATAACTACAGGCAGAGCTCTGGGCAACTCTTCAGACAATAATGTTTCAGCCTGCCAAGCCATTACAGAATAGGAAAGACCATGTGCAGATCAGGCTGTGTTCCACCCTAAAAGGGGCTGTCCAACCCAAACTGCTAGGTCACATCCCTTCTGCAAGAGACCACAAGCAACCCCAGACATGTATTTTTTTTTTGGTTAATTACATTTAAAGCTTAAACATTACTTCAAGATTAGTTCCTTACAAAATAAATTTCCAAAAGCCATTGTCCATTTCAACCCGTGACCTTCCTCTTAGTTCTCAGGCTTCTGGTTCAGTACTAAGGATTCTACTAGTTGGTGAGCCACCAGGGTTAGGCTTAGATTTTCTACTGCCTGTATCCCTTCCCAACACTCATCAGTTTTTTTACTCGAAAAGGCTTCTATATTTCTTCAAAACAAGCGTTCGTCTTTCAGGCAACTTCTTACAGTTAATTACCAGAAGTTTCAATGTCTACAGATTTTCTTGGTTGTTGCAGAACTGGCAAAAAGCATAGTCCGGGGAGATCCGTTTTCTCAACAGTTGTACTTCCCTCGTATGCAGAATATTCAGTCGGCATCTCAACAGTAGATCCCGATAGAAGGGGGGATGGGAATTTCGTGAAGTATTTAGGCAATTGATTCAGTGCTTTCCATTCCCAACGTGGGAGAAAACCAGTCTTGCTCTGTTCCCTCAATGCCAATGTCTTTATCCAATCCCTCCTTTGTAAATTCTTTTTCACTTTAGTTAGGGTGTCCATCAGCATTTTCGTGTCCATTTGCTGTCAAGTATTCAGTTTGGGATTTCCTAAATATTTAATGTCTCAAAAGGGATTGCTGGCGTAGGGGGTCATGCATTTCTCAAACAGGCAAAGGGTTCTCCACATTGCTATGGATCTTAGTGATTCTAGACGTAGTTCGTATCTGATCATGTACGCCAGAACTGAGTTGGGCAGTCGCAAAACCTTTTTCCAGAAGCACATTTCCATAGTTTTCTATACCTTCCCAGATAGATTCAAAAGTGATTCTAAGCCATATACCAGAACTGCCACCACCTTTTGTTTCCATATCGGGTCTATTGAACACTTTCCGTAGCAGTGATGGATGGCTCTCCCCTGGTTGGTCAAATTTTTCAATTTTTCTTTTAGTAAACTCAACTGTCCTTGTTTGTTAATATTTCTATTAATTAGAACTCCCAGGTAAATAATGGAAATCACATTTTCCAATTTTTTACCATTGATGAACCAGCATGGTGCATTCCCTTTTTTTGATTTTTCTCTGTGCAGCTCCCATTAACATTACTTTAGACTTGTTCCCATTAACCCACATATCATTTTCATCAAGGTATTGCTTGAAGGCATCCAATTGTCTTTGCAGACCAATTTCTGTTTGGTCTACAAAGACCAGATCGTCAGCATACAAGATCCAGGGTATTAGCCCTTCATTTATCTTTGGAGGGAAAGCACGAACATCACATTGTGAATCACCCAGATCCGCCATGTATAGTACAAAGAGGAAGGGTGCAATAGCACATCCTTGTTTTATTCCTCTGTGTGTTTAATTTTTTTTCGTGAGGACACCATCCCTGGTGAGTTGTACTTGTTTAGTTGTATTTGTATACAGACTTTGGATGGCTTCCACCAAGTCCGGCAGGCAGTTCCACTTTTTTAATTTGGCCCATAGGTCGAACGCTTGGGCCAGGTCCATAAATCTTAAGTATAGCCTGCTATTGGACTCAAGCGTTCGTAATTTTAATAGATTCAAGATGAATACATTTAGAGAAGTTCCCACTCCCGCTGTAAAGGCGGTCTGCCGCTTGTCAAGAATCCCTGATGATATTGCCCATTTTTTGAGGTCTTGCAGCAGAAGTGAGGCAAATAGCTTACCTATTGAATCAAGGAGGGCTATTGGCCGGTAGTTTGTAGGATTACTATGATCTCCCTTTTTAAAGATAGGGACTATCAATGCATCTTTACAAGATGGTGGGAGGTTTTTTGTTTTCAACACTCGGGAGAAGAGTAGTGTTATTAAATCCGCCCAGTGGTCTTCATTTGCCTTTAATGTGTAGTTTGAGATACCTTCTGGTCCACGGCCATCGGTTGGCTCAGCCTCTTGATCATTATTAAGATATCCTCACAATCAAATACGATGTTCCAGGGGTTATTGGTTTTCTCCAACTCGAATAATTGCGTCTCAACTGGTTGCACTCTTGGAAAATAAAGCCTTGATGCAGTGTAATGATCAACCCATTTATCCTCGGACATTTGAGTTATACATAATGCCGCTTGGAAATTGTCCCCATGGTTTATGATATCCCAGAATTTTCTGCTGTTGTTAGTTGATATCTCTGCTAGCATTTTTTCCGCATCATATTGGGCACGCTTTGCTTGAGTGGCTTTTTGCCAGTTTTTATATTTTTGTTTGTTTCTGCACCAGATATACTTTATTCAGATCTTCAGACTTTTTCAGTTTCTTTAGGTTTTTTCTATAGGTTTTTTCTATATTCTATATTAGGTTTCCAGGGTTGTAGGCGTGATTCTTTGTGACAAGGGGTGTGTTATTTACTCCCTTTTTTATTAAAATTCATTTAACAGCCATCGATAGTCCACTTCTTTCGAATTCTCGTGGACAAATTGATCATAGTTCATAACCAGTTTGGGTACCACCTTCTGGTGGATTCGTAGTCTATTCGTACCCCAGGTTACTTCTACTTTATTTAACATCTGGGTTTGAGGCTCTTTAGTTAATATAGACAGTTCCATTTTCAGCCGTTCATGAACGCTTTTGCTTGTTTTTATAATCTCGAAAGATTTTACCCACTGTAGTAGTTTGTTAGAAACGAAACAGTAATCAAGACACGCTCTACTGGATCTCTGTGCCAGGTGTCGGCCCCGCTAATGTCACCTGGGGTTTGGGCATTCAACATTTTCATGTCTCATATTTCCATTTCGTTTATCCAATGGAGGGCCCTATCATTGAGTTGAGAGATGGTCTTTACTTCACCATCTTTGGATAACAATTTGATATTTAAATCCCCACAGATCATTATTAATTTGTCAGTTTCATGCAGCATAGCTCGGTCCAATGTTTCCATGATGGCTGTTAAATAGCTCTCTGAATTGGGGCTTTTATCATTCCAATACGTGTTTATTAGCAGGAGATTCATTAGGCTATCCTTTAGTTGTCCCTGGATTTCCAAAATGTGGCTGTAGGGATTGGGAGTACGATGGTCCTTGACCTTAAAACCACTTCCTATTTTAACTAGAGTCAGTAGACCTGCATACGGTCTTCCCAGGGGCCCCCTCATGGCAGGATTTATAAATACCTCATAGTTCTCACAAACTGGTTTGTTTTTTATCCATGTTTCCTGAAGGGAGACAATTTCATACTTATGCAGGAAATTGGCCTCTCCAGAGTACAGGTGTTGAAAATCGCAGGTGTTCCATGATGCACAGAGAAGACCATTATCACTTCCAGACCTCTCATTCTATGTTGATTTGGTCGCCGCTAGTGCACCAGCAATCCACGCCCAGTCCTGGTGCTGTTCACTTGTCGGCTTCCTTTCAAGGTCTTAATTTGTCTTCTTGAATAGTCTACGGTGAACTTAGGAACTGCAGCTAATTTCTCCCTGCTCTTAATGTCTGCCTTAGCAGTAGTCTCTAAGTCAATTTCCTTGGTCCTTTCTGCTGGATTAGACTTTCTTCCATTGGTTTTCTTTTAGCATTGTTCCTTTCTTTAGTCTTCTCTCCATTGTGGTCTTCATTGGTATTTTGCTCCCTGAACTTCACGCACCATATTGGTTTGTTGTGGCTTTGTTTCTCCTGGATACCACTTTTCCTTACGGTTTCATTATAGTCTGACAGCTCATAGCCCCTACCCTCCAATTCCTTTCTTGCTGCTATGATTCGGTTTTTAATTTCGGTTGAGACCAGATGTAGTGTTACTGCGTCCATCCTAAGTTCACTTTCAAATTCGACTATTCTGATGTTGTTTGAGAGATTTCTTAATTTAGATGTTTCTCTTGTTAGCTTTACCACTTTTTCTCTATTTAAGATCGATCGTTTAGATTGATTAGCCATGCTATCTAAACGTACTTTACGAGACTCTTCCTCTCTTGGTGGGTGAGCTCTATCAATCGTCGTAGGGGACCTTTGGTCATGTATTTCTTTACTTCTTTTGTCTTCCTTTTTTTTGATCAGGCTTTCTCCCCTATTTTTTCTCTGCGGGATCAAGTGCGACCTCGGCGGCCATTATTTTCAAGTCGCGCGTATTTCTTTAATTTATCTTCCAAGGTAACAAACTCAGTCAACTTATTGTCCTTCTCCTACTGGCGCCCTTTGCTTTGGTTACGTTCTTGTTTTCTGTCGCCCTTTAGGTTTTTACTCTGAGGGGTTGGTTTCTCTTTTGGTTGTGGTTTTGACAGCTCTTTCCGGACATTACCTTCAATTTCTTCCCATTCATCAGAGTTTAGGTCCTTTCATTCTTCCTCCTCCTGATTAGTTTTGATGGCTACCAATAAATCACTCAGATCAGCAAACGATTGCTCTTTGTTTGAATCAATGTTGCGGTTTTCATCCAATATTTCTATTGAATTCACTTTTTTATTGGCCTGGGCTGAGTCGTTTCCAATGACAATTTCAAGTCTTGCCTTCTTCGCACATTGGAGTCCAATTAAGGTGCAGTTATTATATTCCTACGAAATGCACGTGAGCCATTCGACTTCTTTTTTTGTTGTTAAGATTTTCATATTCTTCTTTCTTTTCCCCATCCTTAGAGCTCTTTGACTCTGGTTGTTCACTTCTAGATCCCACCTCTTTTTTATTTGTAGGCGCAGATGCTAAAATTCGTGTTTGTGTTCTTTTTCACCTCTTGTATCTTAGGGCAGACGACTGGACCGACCCTCTTGGGACAATATCATTCTCAGCAATATCTAGCCGAATCAGATCCTGTTCATCTGACACTTTCATTACTGAGGATTGTGCTTTCTTCATGACTTGATCCTTTACTCGTAGTTCTAGCCTTACAGAGGGCATCTGTTCCTCCGTGGTAGAGCTTTCCATTGATCTGTCATTAGATTATTTTGTAGAAGTTGCGACGCTCAAAGTTTTATTCAAACTTTGGCTCTTACATTTATAGTCTTCAATGATGAGTTCCATGAGTTGCGACTTGTCATTGGTCACACTCTGTAACAATTCCGATAGGCGGGTTTGCCAGTTGTTTGTGTGCACTAATTCACCATTTAGTCTCATTTCGAGTCCCTCCGTGAAGCGCTCCATATTTTGTAGTTGGTGGCTCATCGTATCATTGCCCGTTTGTATATCTTGCAGGGAGGTATTTAGTGCCTCATACAGTTTTACGAATGGTGACAGTGAGATGGTCAGTGCCGCCATCACAGTATTCTGTATGTGGGCTAAATCCACCTCAATGTCCTTTTTGCTGTCAGATCTCCTGTCCGGCGGGGTCACCAAAGGACCTAGGGTTCGCTTCTCCTGGGCATTTGCTTCCCGGCCAGGTACTTTCCCTTGTTCGCATACAGGAGAATCCTGCAGATCAGATAGGGCTTGACTGTTCTTTGGATGCTCAGCATCTCCGTTCTGTCTTTGGCGTCCTGCCGACAGTTGTGACTTTTTTGCCGACTTCTGGAGAGCTAAATCGTCCAAGGCAGCAATTTTTCTGGTTATGAAGGATAGGCTCTTTCGCTTTTCTCTTGTAATTCTCCCTGTTAGTGCTGTTATATCTTGGGATAGTTTCTCTGCTAAGGCGGAGTTCGAGTAGGATTCCGTCTCTTTGATCTTTATAGGTCGATTGGACTTTCCTTTGTAGTTCTCTGTGAACTGGGGGAGATCCTTGGACAATAACTCGAAAGAGTCCCACATCTTATCTTTTTCTGACTCCAATCCGCACCTATTAGTATTTTTTTCCATCCATAACCCTTCAGCATCCTCCCCCCAATCATCTAGATCTTCCCAATTGGAGTTATCATTGCCATTGATTCCATGGATCTTGGGATTAGGGTTTAGGGTCCTTAAGGTAGAAGTCGGCGCTGCATAAAGCTCCACCGATGGGAGACCCGTTTGAGCAGATTTAATCTGCATCCATTGGAACTCACATTCCTGAAAAGATCTGGCATGTTGCTTGCCCATAATATCTAAGCTACCCTGTAAGGCCTTCGGGTTTGTGTGAAAATCCTTATTAGGACCAGTGCCAATTAGCCCCATTGAGTTATTCAGATTGGGCTTGATGTATTATGTATTCGTCCACCGATGGGTCCTCATTCCGTGGCAAGCTAGTAGGAGCTTCTGGGTTCATAGAGGAATCCTCCATTGAGTCAGTGTTTAAGCTCCCACTTGAATGATCATCCTTTGAGATAGGAGCTAACATCACGGATGGTTGTAGGATTTGACTGTCCCTTCTTATTGGGGGGGCTTTCATTTTCTTCACCTCTTTCGACTCCAGGCACCCCCCCCCTAATTTCTCAGTATCCACAGGCAGTGCGCTACGCAGGGTTTCCTTTGCAGGAACAGATTGCGCGCTGCTCTTGCATAGTGGATTGGCACTTGGGGGCGAGATCATTCCACCCGACAGCCCCTCGGGGTTGCCTATTAGCTTAGTACTTTTCAGCAACAACAACGGCAGACAGTCGGCTGGGTTTTCCCAATCAAGCGCAGTCGTGCCGCTGACTCCTCGGCCGCAGACTTGGCTCGCCTGTTGAAGCATTTATCCTCGAGTCATTTAAAGAAACCTCCGTTTTCCCCACTTGCAGCACGGGGCAGCACTAGTGTCTGCACTGTGCCTCCCAGCTTCTTTCAATGACCGTCTTCCCCTGTCGGGTCTAAAACAGATTCTCCACCCCCCTCATCCTCGCTAGGCTTACAGTGGACTTATGCATGGCTAGAGGGGGAACAGGGTGATGGGGGAGCAGCTGACTGTGAAAGCTGTTTTCTCACCTCGTTGCGCGTTCGGGCTGACTTCGGTTTTCTGACACTTGTCATTTCACAGGCTAGTTTTAGTTTTAACAAAAGTTGTTTTCCCATTCGCGCTCCCTGGAGATCTTCACTCAGGGCGGCCTTCGTAGTGCAGCTCCTCTAACAGATAGTAAGCTCCACCAGCGAACACCAGCAAACACCACTTGCTACCAGTTTCGCGCCGCTTTCGTGGGAGGAAGTGGTTTTATGTGGTGAACAGGGTATATTGCAGCAGTTCCGCCTCCAGGGGAGTTAAAGGTCCAGTAGCAGCAATTACAGTAAAAGTCTTCCTCCAGCACCAGCAAACACCACTTTCTACCACTTTCGCTATCAGCCTTTTGGTCTTGTGTAAAAGGGATGTGACATAGCAGTTCGGGGTGGGCTGCCCATTTTGGGGTGGTCCAAGCCGGATTTGCATATGGTCTTTCCCTTTCTGAAATGGCTTGGCAGGTGAAGAATGCTACGTCTGGAAGGTTTCCCAGAGCAATGCCAGAGGTTGATATTAATTCTAAACCTTACAGCCATCACCGCTTGTGTTTTGCTGTAGTCACTCTGAGTGGGATGGGCATGTCCAGACATGGGTCTCTTGCCTGCTCGGCCTACAGACCCAAGATACTGCTCACTGATTTGGACCAACAATGCTGAAACGTGTCTGGGGATGCTTGCAGTCTTGTGCAAAAGGGATGTGACCTAGCAGTTTGGGGTGGAGCCAAACCTGATTTGCATATGGCCTTTCTCCTTCTGTAATAGCTTGGCAGGCAAAGAATGATGGTCTGGAGGGTTACCCAGAGCAATGCCAGAGGTTGAGTAATTCTAAACCTTCAATCCATCACCTCTTGTGTTTTGCAAAGTACTATTATACAGCCAAAAATACAAAACTACATTGTAGCGCTTCAATATGATATGGCATTTGTAACGCGCCTATTTACACAAGTGTTTCAAGGCGTGACGCAGCAAGGAAGGGGTAACAGAGGGAGGGCAGAGACACCGATCTTACTAGGCCAAGTGACATTGAGATCGCGCAAGGGGAGGGAGGAGGGAAAAAGTGTCAGGGGAAAGGGGTAGAGGGGGCAGTGCTGTACATGGGATCAAAACAATAACAGGAACCACGGCCATCTGGTGGCAGGTGCAACGGTAAGTGCAGACAGCAGGTGTCCAAACGTGCAGGTAGGGGGGACTGTAGCGTTACAGATACAGACCCAAGTGCAAGGGTTGCCAGGAGGCAGATCGGGTGTGCAACTGGGCAGGCAGGGACCTGGGCCCAAAATCAGAGGGTAGCCAGGTGACCAGTGTAGTATGTATCAGACAGGAAATCAGCAGGGGAGAGGAAGAGAGAAGGCAGAAGCAAAGAGGAAGATTTGAGGTGCGTCCAGAACCAGAGATGGTTCACCTCAAGTTTCAGAGGGAGGCAGGGAGGCTGTTCCAGAGGGAGGCCCAGCTGAAGAAAGATCTACCACCAACTCATTACTTGGAGAAGCGACTGACCCTGAAGGAGTTAGATGAGAAGGAGCGAAGAGCTTGAGTAGGAAGGTATTTACGATGAGAGAGTTGGAGGTATTGAGGCCCCAGACCCCAGAAGGCCTTGTGGACAATGCAGAGGGTCTTGAACTTAATCCTTGCAGCCACTGGGAGCCAATGAAGAGATTTCACTGCTGGAGAGATATGATCCCTGGGCTTGAGGCCAAGGACAAGTCTTGCAGTCCTGTTCTGGATGAGTTGCAGAGAGTAGAAGCAGGCAGATTTGGAAAAGGGATGTTGCAGTAATCCAGCCTAGAGAGAACCAGAGCTCTAGAGACGGTGAACTTCTGGAGGAAGGAGAGGAAAGGAAGAATACCTCTGAGGAGGTGCATTTGGTAGTTTGACTTCTTCGAGACGTCAGAGATGTGAGGAGAAAGAGTGTGGAGTCGAAGATGACCCCGAGGTTCTTAGCCTCACAGGTGGGAGCAGGAAGAGGGCCAAGGGAGGCAGGCCAGAGAGTGACAGAAAAGGAGGTTGCAGGTGTGCCGATGAAGAAAATCTCCATCTTACTGGCATTAATGCAGAGATCGTTGGCCACACAACACTCCTGGATAACAGACAGAGAGATGAGAGAAGGAGAAGAGGTGGCAGAGGGGAGCCTGAAATTGAACTGAGTGTCATCCGCATAGCACTGAAAGTTGGAGCAAAGAGTGGCAATGCGGTGGGCGAGAGGTGCCAGGTATTGGCTGAACAGCCAGGGAGAGAGGTTAGACCCCTGGGGAACACCACAGGTAGAGGGTGAGATAGAGGAAAAGAAGGACCCAAGTTGGACCAGGGAGTGTCGATCGGAGAGGAATGAGGTCAGCCAGGCCAGGGCCTGATCAGTGATACCCAGGTTATCGCGGAGACGATTGAGCAGGATGGCATGGTTGACGGTGTCAAAGGCAGAAGAGAGAATGAGTAAGATGAGGACAGAGGGGAGATTAGAATCAAGGTTAGAGAGCAGGTCTTCACGGATGTTCAGGAGAGATGTTTAAGTGCTTCTGGCTGCTCTGAAGCCAGACTGATGGTCAAGGAGACAACCAACAGATTCAGTGTGAAGATTAAGCTGGGAGATTACCAGATTTTCCAGGAATTTGCCCAGGAAAGGAGTGATAGAGATTGGGCGATAGTTAGCCGGGCAGGAGGGGTTGGCTGAGGGTTTGTTGAGAAGAGTGTGCACAAGAGAGTGCTTCAGGGGGAAGGGAAGGCTGCAGTGGCGAAGGAGTGGTTGCTGAAGTCAGCCAGTACAGGACAAGGGTGTCAATGTGGTCCTTGATGGTTTTGGAAGAACAGGGAAGAACCTGTTTTGCTGAGACTTTCATAGGTCAAACTTGTCTAGAAACCTTGTCAGGGGAGAACAGAGGAAAGGAAGAGAAAGAGGGAGGAGAGGTGGCGGCAGGGGGGCCGTAGGTAGAGGAGAGAGTAAAGGGAGGAGGAGGGGAGGACAAGAGGGTGGACAGGATGTCCTGGGTTTTAGAGATGAAATGAGAAGCCAGGGCCGTGCAGAAGGCCTGGGAGGGGGGACATGAGAGGTAGAGACTGCAGCAGGATTGGCCAGCTCCTTGCAGATTTTAAAGAGTTTGGCTGAGTTGTTAGATGCTGCAGAGATGCAGGCTTGGATGTGGGCTTTCTTCTTAGTGCGGACAGAGAACCAGTATTGCCTTTGGAGCAGGCCAGTTTGTCAGAGGATGCACAAGAAGCTAGCCATTTCCTCTCAGCCACCCTGCACTTGCGTTTAAGGGGGACGAGGTCAGAGTCATACCAGGAGTTGAACTCTGCATTGGGCTTCAATCAGATCCTCATGACAGGGGCAAGAACACCAAGAGTAACAGAGATAGAAGAGTGGAGAATGGTAAGGGCTGTGCCAGGATATGAGTCAGCCAGAGGAGGGGGAGAGAAAGTGGCATCAAAAAACTCAACTGACACACGCTTCATGGGTCAGATGACCGAGAAGGTAGGTGACAGTGCTGGAGTTGGCTTGGCCTGAAGGGTAGAGAGGGAGAAATTGAAGGAAAGGAGAAAGTGATCACTCGAGGAGAGAGGAGTGTTGAGGGGGATAGAGAGGGAGGACTGAGGAGAACATCCAGAGTGTGCCCTGCAGAATGAGATGGCCAGAGGGGAGAATAGAAAGAGAGGGAGGCGCAGAGGCCGCGAAAGATTCCAGAGTAGGGACAGGAAGCATCCAGGTGGAAGAGAACAAACTATAACTTAAACTCTTCACAAATAATTATAAAAAAGAAATCCTGCTCACAAAAAAGAACCTATTCAATGAAAGAATCAAAAAATCCAGCTCCAATACCAGGGAACTATTTACTAAACTAGGGAACTAGAATCCACCAAACCCCCTCCAGACAACATAACCAAAGACAAACAATGGTGCACCAGCGTCCAAAACGCTCTAACCAACAAAATCAAAATTCTCCAAACTAAAATCACACTGAAAAAAGGCTCCCTAACCACCAACGAATCATCTCCTAGCAATCATACCAAAACTACCACTCCTCCTGACCAGAACCTCTTCAGATTCGCTAAAATCTCCATTCCAGAAACAGAAATGTCATCGCCTCACTTAAACCATCCAATTGCAAAGGTGACAACTACCCCCCACCGACCCCCCCCAGATAATCAAGGATGCTGCCAGGGAATTAGCCACCTTTATAACCAAACTGATCAACGCATCCTTCTCCTCCAACACCATACCATGCAATCTCAAAGAATCATGGGTTCTGCCTCTCCTCAAGAAGCAAACCCTAGACCCCGGAATCCCCACCAATTACTGACCCATCACCACGATACCTTTCTTATTAAAGATAATAGACAGAGTAGCATACCTGCAAATCCAGCAATATCTAGAAACACACAAACTACTGGGCACCCGACAATCAGGTTTCAGACCGCAGCACGGCACTGAGACAGCCTTAATCGACCTTAAAACCCAAAACAATGAGATTAATGACAAAGGAAAGACCACCATGCTACTACTCCTCGACCTATTGGCGGTCTTCGACCTGGTAGATCACCTTGCCTCGGCTGCCCACTTCTCGAATGATGCCATAGCCTGGATCCAATCATTCCTGGACAATCGAACTACGAGAGTCTTCTCCTCACTAACCTCTGCAGACCCCATCAAAATAACATGCGGTTTACCCCAAGGCTCCTGCGTCTCCCCCACCCTCTACAACATCTTTACCAAGCCCCTATTTGACAAGTTCGACAGACTGGGTGTCACATACACCAACTACGCAGATGACACCCAGATCCTCATACCCCTTTCAGGCAACTTTGATTCAGATATGGCCTTGGTAAACAAAATATACATCATCATTCAGGCATGGATGGCCACACATGGTCTATGCCTAAATGATGATAAAACCGAAATCCTGCTCCTCGGCTCCAACGCCAATCTAAAAAAACGTAGCTCCAACTACGAGGCATTCAACATTGATGGTAACACCATCACAGTTGCCAAAACAGTAAAAATTCTAGGCTTTCACCTCAACTCAGACTTGTCTCTAAAAAAAACAAGTAAACTCTCTAGCATCCTCTACCGCCTAAACATGCAAATTAATTAGGGCAAGTAGAGCATTCCTCTCCCAAGCTAGCTGCATCATCATCGCCAATGCCCTAATACTATCCAGACTTGACTACTGTAACGCCATGTACCTAGGAGCCAACAAATACATAACCGACAAACTCCAAACACTACAAAACAACACACTCGGAACAGCCCTTAACCTACCCTCCAAGGAACACATCTCCAACAAAAGAAGAAAACACAAATGGCTCAAAATCTGTGACCACATCTCACTCAAAATAGCATCACTCACTTCAAATGCCTAAACAATGCAGCACTCCCATATCTCGCAGCCAGAATTGCAAAAATATCCTCCACCCACCCCACCCGAATGATTAACTCTCATTGCCTTCAGGTACCCAAATTCAGAAAAGAGACATCGGGCGGCAGTAGCTTCCAGGTCCTGGCTGCTCAACATTGGAACACTCTCCCACCCAACATCAGAACAGACCAATCCTATTATACCTTTAAGCGAAACACTCTCTCCTGGTTACGATCCAATGACCCCCCCCCACTGAATCATGCCAACCCGACTGTATACATCTGCATTCCTAATTGACCCACCGCAATTTACTGTATATATATACATATATATGGCTGTGTTTATATATATATGTAAGTATGTCCTCTCACCAGATTCTACGAAATGTAATGCTATGCTTTATACTCACCTGTGCCTTATCCTGCAACCAAGTTTTTTTAATGTAATCTTACTTTCCTGCTCTGTTGCGCCGTGTTACCTCTGGGTTCTGCGCGCTATACTAAATAAATAAACAAACAAATAAACAAATGTTAAAGTCTCCAAGAAGGTGGAGTTGAGTGGTCGAGGCCAGGAAGGAGGAGGAGAGGTCCGCCCACTCAGAGAGGAAGGAGGTGATCTGACCAGGTGGCCGATAGCAGCCACGGTAAGAGAGTGGCCAGGAGAGAGAGAGAGTCTGCAGACAAGGCATTCGAAAGAGGAATAGGCCTGCATAGGAATGACAGAGGCAGGAATACACTCCGGGAAGATCAAGGCTACACTCCCTCCGGAACGGTTGGATCTGTGCGTGGAGAGGATCTTGTAGCCATCAGGGGGGAGAGTGTCAAAGCTCGTGACAGAGCTGGCTGTGAACCATGTCTCAGTGGGACCGAGGACATCAAGATCCATGTTCTTCCAGGAGACGGCAGATGTCGGAGGAGTGATTGACAGCGAGCGAGAGTTGAGAGTGGTAATATGGAGAAGGTTGACAACCTTGAAAGACTTCCGTGGGGGGGTACAAATCAGAGGTACGCCCTGCAGAGGTGTAGAAGGAGCCCCAAAAAGGGGGTAGAAGAGGAAGGAGGAGAGGGCAAGGTAGCCAAGGAGGAGCCAGAGGGGGAGGCATGGAAGCCGAAGATGGGGGAGAAAGGACAGCAGGAGAAGAAAGGAAATTGATGAGGCACGGAAAGCGTCTATCAAAGAGGAGATGGTTGGCCTGAGAGCCTTGGACCAAGTCGGTGCCATTCAGGTAAATAATGATGACCTTAGAGTAGTGGAAGGGGGCCAGGCGGGCCTCCCACCGGATGCCACCATTATGGGAGAAGAAGAGAGCACAGAGACCATATGAAGAGTCCATAGATCTGGCCAGGGAACGACAAAGAGGATGTCGGTGAGGGTCTGTCTGGAGGAAGCACTGGTATAGGTGTCAGCATTAGGGAGTCCTGGGTTGGAGACCAGGATATCCTTTTTGAACTTCTTCCTACCAGACTTAGTGAGGAGAGCAGGATAGTCGAAAGAGAAGCAGTTTGAAAAGATAGGGGAAACGGAGAGCACCACAGAGTAGTTGGTGGAAGAGGAGAGAGGAAGAGGGGTGGAGGGGAAAGGTAGAGGGGCAGACACTAGGGGAGGACACAAGGATGGGTGAAAACAGACGAGACAGAAAGGGACAAGACAATAGTGGACAATTGACTAAGTAGACAAGAGCTCAGATGGAAGAGCAGGCAGAAAACAAGGCAGTCCGGTAAGCAAATCAGGTTATCAGGGAATCAGGAAAAGAGCAGTCATTAAGAAGAGAACCTAGAGGAGGGTGGAGCACAGCAGAACACAAGAACAAAGCAGTTGACAAATGTAAACCTAGAAGAAGGAAGAATGCAGCAGAACACAAAGCAATACAATGCAAAACAGGGCAATGAGGAAGAACAAAGGGTGCAGGCGGCTGGAGAAGGGGGGGCCATGAGGCACACGCAATAGGGAGTTTAGAGGGACCATGCAGTCATGGAGGTGCCTCAGGGGCGAACCGCACACACACGCTGCAGCGCAAGAATAAAACCTGTACAAATGCACAACTTACTGTGTCACGGAGCACCTGTCCTCACCTCAGCACTGGAGAAGTTGATGTTGGCGTTGCCTGATGATGGTGGGGATGACCTGTGGTGACAGAAGGAGTAAAACATGTTGGTGCATGCTTACCTGCTGTCTGGGCAGGGGTTCTGGTCCTAGGTCCTCCTGGTCCGAAGAGGCCCAAACAGGAATTGTCCTTTTCTTCCAAAGACGAAATTGCAGTCAATGGTACACGGTTTGGGACCTTCAATATACTTTTCCACACCATTGCTTCTGTCTTGTCTAATTGCACAAATGATTCTGTCCCCCACAGTTCAAGGCCATAGGCTAGTTTGGGTACTATCCTTCTTTCGTAGTACATAATCGCTGGTTTATAGAGAATCACCCAAACTTGCTATCCACTCTTCGCAATCGGTTTAATAGAGCCGCAGCTTTTGTTTTAGTACAATGGTCAGGTTTCCATTACAGCTGTTGGAAAACACAGGTACTTGACACTCTTAGCTCTTGGAATTAGCGATTTCCCCACTCTCCACTTGAAGGAGCATGCGCTTCTCTTATTTGAGAATTGTAAAATCTTCGTTTTTTCCGAGTTTATCAACAATCCATTCTCTAGGGCAAACTCCTCAAAAGCACCAATAAGGCGCTGAAGGCCGATCATAGTCTCATCAAAAAACAAGAAATCATCAGCATATATTATGTGAGGTAATTTTAATTTGCCCAGACTCAGAGATGCCAACTCTCTGTCTGCCATGAACTCGCCTACGTCTGACACATACCTGCTGTATAACCATGGACCCCTGTTTGCTCTTTTTATCGTCCTAGAGAGGTGTCCCTTCTGGTTCAGTCTGATTTTTATCCCAAAGTTCTCATGAAGTTGCGTTAGATTCAGTAGGCCGCCTGGCAAGCCCCACTCCTTTAACTTTTTCCAGAGCGTATTTCGGTCCACGCGGTCAAAGGCCGCCAAGAGGTCCACCAAACTCAAAAGTACAGCCTGCTTTTTCCGACCATAGCTCCTCCTGAATTGCCCTCACCACCAGCTCATTCAGGCTCGTTGAGCAGCCCTTTATGAAGCCAGTTTGTAGTTTAGATGGCCTTCCCACTGTTCGTGCCCAGTCCTGCAGATGTGTCAAGATATGCGCCGCGAAAATCTTGCTATCTACTTCCAGTAGTGTAATAGGTCTGTAGTTCCCTGGATTTTCGCAGCCACCTTTTTAAAATATGGGCACCACATGTTCTTTGCAGAAACTTTTGTACGCCTGTTTCAACACTTTACCCCTCTCTTCTTTCCAGGCCAATGTGTTATTTGAGGGTATTATTTCTCCCAATTTATGTCTCATTTCCATCATCCATCCATCATCCCTTTTTCCAGGCTACCCCCTCATTATATTGGTGTTTGTGGGTCTTTTTCGTTCTAATCTCCCCACCTTTTCCTACCCTTCCTTGGGTTTTAGCCAACAAGTCTGCAATAGTTTGGTCAACATTTTTAACATTAAACACCTTCAGTTTCCAATCGTAGGTTGTCTCCTTGATCAAGATTGTTAATGTTATGGTTTAGTTTGGACAACAAGGGAGGCGTTCACCATAGTCTCTTTCCCGCCACATTTGGGACCACATTCACACATGCACTTCCCTCAACATTACTTGCAAATGCGTTAAACTTCAGCCTCAACATAGAGTGGTCACTCCAGGAGTTCTCTCATATTTCCATACCTTCACATAAAACAAACAACTGATCGCCCACAAAGACGTAATCTAGTGTTGACTCACTTGCACACCTATGCCAGGTATACCTTGCCCCATGATCCCCTTGTACGTTACCATTTAGTTTGCTCAGTCCCGCTGCAGCCAGGGACACCAGCCATTCCCTTCCTGCCTGGCTTTTGTGATCACTGGGTATCATGTCCGGGGTCAATTCCCACTCTTCACCCTCAGACTCTATCACTTGACAGCATTTAAGTCCCCTGCCAAGATAATATTCCCTTTAGGTTTCAAGGTTTGGCAATCTGTAATTGTACCAATCAGCGGCTTCAGAAAGCTATGTAATGCTGAAATTCCCCTGTGCCAATATACGTTGATTATTAGCATAGGGTTATTACCATCTCTACCCTGGACTTGGACTCCCATCGCTCCAAACGGGAGGTTGGGCACTTCTTTTGATATCAGACCCTGCCCCGATTTGATTGCCAGAGGCAGGCCCCCCATATTACGCCCCCCCTCTCTCATCCTTGCTTTTTGCTGAAAAACCTTCTAACCTTCCAGTATCAGGGAAGTTGTCAACCAGGTTTCCTGAAGTAAAATGAAACAGCTCAGTCTCAGTTGATCCAATGCCCTCTGGTTATTAAATAGGTGGGCATTTCCTGTGGTATTCCATGAAGTCAAGCTCTGGTCACTCTTTTTGCTATGGGAGCCAAGCTTCACCTCTTACTCCAAAGACTGCCTTTCCATGCAGGACCGATGTTATTTCTGACCAATCTGTAGCCAACCCGCTTTCCTCACTTCCCCACTCATTGACTTCTCTAGCCACCCTCTCCATAGCCTTGACCACAACTCTTAGGTTCCCTGCCTCACCCGTCTCCTTTTCCTCCTGGTTTTCTACTCCCTCAACTCGAACCCCATACCGACCAGGTCACCCCCTTCGGACAGTACAAGGTCTCTAACCAATCGGGATTTGAAATGTAGCATGCATGCACAATTGTTTGACCTATCCGGGAATGACACCCTGTTAATGTCCATCGAGGATATGCCCATCAGCCTTGCCACCTCGTTGAAGATCGCCAGCACATGTAGTCGGTTCAAGCATACTGGCCCCAGGGTACTAGTTAGGGAAAGTTTAAATTCCTCTTTACCTTGCAACGATTTTATGCACTGCTTTGTGTGTCTTGTCTTGCTCGATCCATCCCTAAATGCTAACCCTTTCACTCTTGTGTCACTATTCCAGGCATACTTTAAGATGCTGATTTATTATTTTATTTTATGTATTCACATTTGTTGGGCGCAGAACAGCTCTTAGGCATTGTGGCGCTTGTTTCAGAAGACATAGGGCCTCATCACAAGTCTGCCGGTCTGGATTTAATGTTGGCGTTAAAACCGTACCGGCAACGTTTACCAGACCGGCTCATTCTGACCTGCGATTCCAGAAACACCATCACCCTGAAACCCGCCTGCGCAGACAACGCACCCGGAAAAAGCGTCAGGGGACACAGCGCGTCGACACCTCCATTAGCAGCAACACGAAACACTGTGCGCATTACGAGTAGCACGGACACGGAAACACCGCCACTGATGTTGCAGAATCACTGTGAACACTGGCCGTACCGCCGCCACTGCGGACATGGCAGTGAACAATGGAAGGTGAGCTGAGTCAGGCCTCAGGTGTACCAAATGAGCCCAGCTGCACCCAGCAGGCCACTGGGAGCCTACAAAAGGGCCACACCCACACCCAGGCCAACTCCAGACACAACCATGCAGGCAGCTGCTGTAGCAGCATTGGGCCTGGGGCTATTGAACCTACAGACTGCAGTGCACATAGTGGCACTAATGCAGCAGAGGAGGAGGAGGAGGAGGAGGCAGAGACGGAGGAGGCGCAGGCAGCAGATAGCAAACCCGGCACCCATACCAAATCCTAATGTGCAGCTGGCACGGCCCCGCAGGCAAGCAGCAATACCCCGCATCAGGCCCTCACCCTGGAACCTGACCCCAGGGCAGATCCACACATTATATCCGCTTGACCGTCCAACATCGTCACCATGATTGAGGACATCAGCAGCCACATTGAAATTCGGACGGCAATTCCGCCCCTGCTGAAAGTGGTCTCGGTGCTGCATTTCCTAGGGACTTGAACGTATCAGCACACTGTTGGTGAGCTGTACGGGCTGTCACAACCCTATTTTTCAAGGTTACTCGACCAGGTACTGGATGCCCTGCTGCGCCATGCGTCGGAACACATTGCCCTCCCCCATACCACTGCCCAGGTTTTTGTCACCAAGATGGCCTTCCATACCATTGCTGGCATGCCAAATTGCGTCAGTGCATTAGATTGCAACCACATAGAGCTGACAGTACCACATACAATGGAGTTGGTTTACCGCAATAGGAAACTATACCACTCACTAAATGTACAGATGGTATGTGACGCTGCACAAGTGATAACCCATTGCTGTGCATGTTTCCCGGGGTTGACACATGACTCAATGGTCCTGCGGAATTCCACATTGCCACGGTACATGGAACGCTATGCTGGACATTGCACATGGCTATTGGGTGAGTACAACTGCCAATGCATGACCCCTGTGAAAGGGGGTGGGGGGAGGCCAGGGCAATGACCTGTGTGACTAGGTTGCTACAACTGCCAATGCATGACCCCCTGACCTATGCAACAGACAGTCACCACACACCACACATTGCAACGCTTCACAATACAGATGGCCAGATGTGCATGTAAAAACCCTGCCAAAGAAGATGCACAACCAAGACATGTCGTAGCACCACAAGCAAACACGTAATGAGGGAGTGAGTCTCCCCATCCAATGCACCTGTGCCCCTACAATGCACATGATGAGTGCATATCTGACATTGTGCATCGATCCACGTTAACACAGTGACCATTGACAGACTGCTCCTCATGTGTGCATCACTGCAGAATGCCATACTTACCTACCACAAATGAGCATAAGGCCATCATCCAATGCACCGCAAGTCGTTGACCACTGTCAAAGCGCCAATATGGAAAACAATGACCCAGGAATGGGATTCACCCACTAGTCAGATCAGCGCAATGCCCCATATGAATGAATCACTAATGGTACATGAATGAACTGCATCTTATCCATACATGGATGTCACTAACAATTGCATGTGCGCTTCCTTCCCATTCCATGTAGGTGATGCAGGATATGCACTCACGCCATGGCGGATGACGCCCATACGGAGGCCAAGGAACAGGCATGAGGAGGCCTACAACAGGGCACACTTTCGCACTCGTTGCATGATCAGGAGGGCATTTGGTTTACTGAAGGCCAGGTTCCGCTGCTTGAGCAGATCTGGAGGGATCATTGCTGTACAAGCCACTGAAAATAGTGGTTGAGTGTGCCATTCTGCACAATCAGTGCATGCGCACGAACGTCCCTCTGCCCCCAGACACAAAGGATGATGATGATGATGATGAAGATGACGATGGGGATGGGATGGCTGCACTCCCTGGCAGGGGTGCACAAGATGGACAACATGCACGGGATGCACTCATTCGCAGTTTCTTTTGAGAAACTCTACATGAACAGCACTGCATGCATTTAATATAGCACGACAATAAATGGAGTCACTGTAAATCAAATAACGGTTGTCCACTCGTCACTTCAATTTCAACAGGGATTTAATGTTAACAAAGCAGGAAAGAAGGTGGTATCATCAGGAAAGCTGTACACCCGTGCCCTCCCACCCCCAAACGTACCCACCCCCAACCAGGCCCCAACACACTACCGACCTCCGCCACCTCCCAAACGTACCCACCCCCAACCAAGCTCCAACACATTACCCCCATAATGGACCTCCCCCACCTCCCAAACGTGCCCACCCCCAACCAGGCCCCAACTCACTACCCCCATGATGGACCTCCCCCACCTCCCAAACATACCCACCCCCTACACCCAATGATCCCAAAATGTCTTGTGGACAGTCAATCATACTGGACAATATTTCCGGCCGCTCTTATGTGCAGTAGCGTCCTTGCCAGAGGGGCCAGCCAGCCGACTAGAGCTCCTCCGAGGGCTGCCTGTGACAGAACTTGAGGGGGTGGTGCTGGTGGACGGCACTGGTGGCGTGACAGGTGACACACGGCCAAAAAACGCTTGCTGGGCCACCAACATGGACTCAGCAATGGTGGACATTATGCTATTGCCCTCCCTGACATGTCGTGACAAGGTCTCAATTGGTGTGGCAAAACTGCTGATGGCCCTGGACAGGTGACGTACTGACGTGGCAGTGCTTTCGTGTTGCAGCCTCGCCTCCTCCCGCTGCAGCCTAGCCTCTCTCCAACTGGCGTTCCACCAGCTGTGCAAGGCTGGCCTGCTGTTCTTCCACGCACTGCATGTGTGCAATTAACTCAGCCATTGAGGGTCTTGGTGACCTCATGGGGCTGTGCAGGTCTGGAGGGATAAACTGCAGGTTGTGGAGGGATGAGATATCACCCATGTCATCCACCTCCTCCTGCATCTTCAGACTGCACGACTGGGGCACTGTCGCCACAGGATTCAGCATCCTCCTCAGTGCACACTGCCTGCTCGATGGTTTCAGTGGCCACGGTGGTGATGAGCGCTACTTGTGTGGCAGCTGGCTGTACGGGGTTGGCCACGTGGGTTGTGGCATCCATGCCAGATCTTGCTGGTGCTGGTGCCTGTGTCCCGGAGGTGGTGGCATCAGCATCCCCGGCAGGACCGCTGCGTCGGTCACGTGCGGGTGGATGTGGCGTTGCCTGTTGTGTTGTGTCGCTGTCACTTCATGTGCCTGTGGGGGAATAGAGGGCATGCTGTTAGTTGTGTGGTGGAATTTGATGGGTCCATCACATGCATCACACTAAACGTTGTCTGCCCACTTGCATGTACACACATTTGACAGGTGAAGCACTCAGGTGTGTGTGTCTCAGCATGTACTCAGTCACGCACTGTGTGCAGGTCCAGGGGGCATTTCTTGAGCTAGTGTTGCTTGTCGTCTGGGTCATTGGTAGATGCATTGGGTCACTCCTGCCCTGGCTGGGGGGGGGGGTTCATTGGTAGATGCATTGGGTCACTCCTGCCCTGGCAGGGGGTGGGGGGGGTTCATTGGTAGATGCACTGGGTCACTCCTGCCCAGGCTGGGGGTGGGGCGAGGGGGTTCATAACCATAGCTTCGTACTCTGTGCACTTACCAGCATCAGCAGGTGGGCATCCTCCAACCTCTGCCTCGCCGACGCCCTGTATCGTCTCGAGGTGCAGGATACTGCTGCACCGCTCCTCCCACAACTGGAGTTTTAATGGGGATGCTGGGCCTCCACTGGTGCCAGTGCTGTGCTGCCGGTGTGCAGCAATAAGATTCCGCACTCGCAGACGTAGGTCATCCCACCTTTTATGGCAGTCCTTTACGGTGCGTATGGTCACCCCAACAGCTGTGCACCTGCATGCAGCTTCTGCGCAGACCTTCTTACGGCGTTGCTGGGTGCTGCACCGCTGGTCTGCGCTGAAAAGCATGTCTGCATTCCCTACAATGTGCTCCGCAAGCACTGTGAGCTCCGCCTCACTGAACCTCTGCTTGTGCTGTCTTGTAGCACGGATACGGGATGCCTTTGTGGTGGTTGGTTTTCCTACTGAAGGAGGTGATGTGGCCTGTGGTCTGTGAGGATGGCAGTGGATTGTGGTTTAAGTAATGGCCGCCTCTCTCTTTCCGGTTTTCGCTATCAGAGTGTTTCTGCTTCCGGTAATTCCATGTCTGTGTCGGCAGGGGGCGGTCGCAGAAATTGCTGCTATTTTGGCGTTCTGTCCGTGTCCGTTTCCATGCCAGCGGTGACACCGTTTCTGCGTTATTCTGGTGCGAGCAGCCAACAAGCCGTAATCGGCTGTTTATTCAGCAAACTTGCGGTCGTGGAAATGGTGTCACCGTCGCGGAATCAACAGATTATGGACCGGCAAACTCGTAATGAGGCCTTTAGACTTAGTTACAGAGTACATGAAAATGACTGAAAAAACAGTACATGCTTAGTTGTAGGGACAAAGGGGAAGAGAGACTGGCAGGGAGGTTAGTTGAATAGGGTCATTTTTTAGAGCTGTTGGGGCGGCCCTGTTGGTAATCGCTCTTAGTGTGAATCCAGAGGGGCCCACCCTACTCCCTGTTTCTGCCCATGTGTTTTTCCCCTGTGAACTACTGCAGTCTTGTGAATCCATTTTACTGTGGCTTTTTCTGGGGGGTTGGTAAAGATTTTCAAAAAGTCCTTTAGTTCTTAAATCAATGGGCTTATCCCACACTTGACACACCTTTTCCACCACACACTCTCCTCCACCCTCCGTTACAATCCCTTCTTCATTACAAAACATGCCACTAAAAGTGGCCTTTTGCGAACCTCTCATTTCACCAGCAGTTTTCTTTTTGGCAGTTACCCACTTGATCTCAGTTTGTGTGACTTACATTTAGGGATTTGAGCCCCTAGGACCCTCCTCCCATTCGTAGTGTTTGATGTCAAGACGCTCCCCTCAGTTTTTCCCCCCCTTGACATTGTTTTCCAGCACTTCTTCTTTATTGTTGTCCTGCACACTCTCATCTTTGAGCGATTTCCTTTGCTCCTTCTCTGCTTGGTTTGTCCTCAATGATTTTATTACTTTCTTCTTTTTACTCTGTTGGGGGCTATTGAGGGCTCCATTATCGTTAGGTTCCTCAAGAATTTCAGAGAGGAAACATTAGAACCTTTCTTACCCTTGCCCTTCACTGCCTTAGAGGACTTTCCTTTTTCATTTACCTTTGGTGAAGAAGGTTCTTATTCTAGATTTCCTTTTAGGTCGTCGTCCGCTGCTTCGTTGGCCCTACTGTTTGCTTCAGTTCCCGGCATGGCATTCGGTTCACTAGTCTCTGGTTGAGCTTCAATGTCCGGGACTGTCTGTGTTTCCTCACTACCTGTATCCGGTGGGAAGGGTTCCCCGGCCCCAACTGGCTTCCCTGTTCTTCATGTGAATCTTGTCCTTTTCACTCAGTGCTACTAGGTGGAGCTGCTCCTCCCGGCCGTGATTCCTCCTCATTACGGCATTTGTTGTGTCTCTCCTTTTGGCCTCTCACCTGTACCATGTCTGTTAGAACGACCAAGTTCAACTTAATTTAGCTTAAGGTAAGGGTGTGCGATCTTCAGTCCATATATTGTTGTATAGCTCGACAAAGTGCAGATATTGAGGGCGATGTTAACTTAATGTGCTTGTCAGCTTTGCGCAGGGTATAGTGCAATGACCCTTGCAATGATGCTGTCTTCGACCTTTCCACCTCTCTCTCCGCCTCTGTTTAGATGTAATCAGTCAGTTCCGTTGGGGAGCCGCTCACTGATGCGTCGCACGTTTGGTGCATCAAACAGTCACCACTTCCATTAATACTTATCACATCTTTGTTTTCGCTGGCTCCATTGCTATCAAGGAATGCTATCATACTGATGTCTTGTATTTGGGAATGGTCTGTTAGAGTGATTTCTCGCGCCCTAAAGGCTGGTCTATGTTCCGTACTTGCCCGCTGATTGGGGTAAAAATCTATGATTTTCCGGGTTATAACTGGGGAGAACAGCAAGTCCTGTGCAGCTCCTGTAGGGTTCCTCCTCTGGTTGCGGCCCGTCAGCCTTTGGTTTGTACCTATTTTGTCCCGGTTGTTGGCTTCTCTGACACTCTGCTCAATTTATGCTGCCACGTCCTCTTCCGAAAGGCTCCTGTTATTCCTTTCTTCTTGTGGTCCTCTCATCGCAGACCACCTTCTCCACCAGTTCCGTGCATGGAATGGTGATTTATATTTGTTTGCACAGGGACAGGGCTCCAGCCCAAAGCTCTGCCTCCAGACCGAAGAAATAGACAAGATACTAGCGTCCTTGACCACCACAGACCACTTTCTCCACCACTTCCCTGCTGCGCCCTGTACCCGGACTGGTCCTTTATAGTTGTTTGCACAGGGCTCTAGCCCAAAGCTCAGCCTCCCGACCGAGGAAATAGAAAATATACTACCGCCCTCGACCACTACAGACTATTTCATCCACCACACCACATCTAAGCAACCAAGAAACCAGCCAGGACACACGGGTACATATCACATTCCATGCTTATGGAAGATAGCTGAAGGCATGGCCACCCACCCACACGCAGCTGCGATCATACACTATTTTACGACACATCGCACAACACCTGCCTGCATCATCCTCGAAGCATCAGGACAAGTGATCCAGACGTCGGCACCAAGGGTGCATTTGGGTAAGGTGCCTAGTTCGTGCATTAGGCACTACTCACCTTAGCCTCACCTCCCTGAAAGCTCATCCAGCTTCCCCTGCACACAGAAATCTCCAATTCCTTTGTTTTCTTTACATAAAGGGACCGTAGACACGAGGATCCGATTGTAATGGCGGCCGCATTAGTTGTTGTGTGGGCTGCCTAGCAACTAGCAGCAGACGAGCCCCGCAGGCCATTGGCCCATCGTAGCTACTTCCTGCTCACATCGGTGCCGGAAGGCGACAGCCTGCCGTCCCACCAAGGCAACACAATAAGGCGCAGGCCTGTCTGTGCCTGTCTAGGCTGGTCGTGCCAGAGACTGTGCCGCTGCATTTACTCTCAGCATTCCGACCCAACTTTTTCAAGTATTATTCGAACCCTTGCAAATGGTGCATTTGTCTATCTTTAATGCGTTCCACCGGACGAGAACACTTCCTGCAAGCACCGTACGTAATCTGGGTACTTCACTTCTATCGATTGGCTGGCTCTGTAACCTGCAACCTTCTTGCCTGATCCTGAGTTGCTGGTAAGCACACGGCGTCTTGTGCCACCACTTATGACTGTACATGCCTTCGGGGCTAATCCCATTCTTGCAACTGCTCATGACTTTAACGTTTTTACACCTAGTCGCCCGTACTCCACACTGTTCTAACCCCCTGCTCCCTTACCTGGTGCCTTCATCTGAATGTCTACTGTTTCCTGCTCTGCCCTGAGCCAAAACCTTGCTCTTGCCCACAACGAAGGTTTAATGTGTCATTTTAATTGCATTCCTTGCCATACCGTGTATGCTCCTGTACTTGCATTTCCGGTATCTGTTGAGGCTCCACCGACGGCTTCACCGTCCGTGTGCATGTCTGCTCCTCACCTCACGCTGCCCCTTTATCTCATTGTGCCTATTGTGATATTGCTCAGCACTAATCACCGATTTACGTGACCTCACAGCCCAACTCGTTGACAGCCCAATTGACCGCATATTGCAGAAGCAGAGGGGCCGCACTCCTTGCCTGCTACTAAGACTTGCTTGTGGCGAACTTGCCCTGTTCTACACCCGACTATCTCTTTCGCTAGCTCAGTTGCTTACTCAGAAATGTGACCAATTTGCTCATTGTTGCCTTTTAAGTCTGCCTGAATGCTTTTATCGATAATCCAAGTTGCTATTACTAAACTTCTCCCAAATGTACTCTGATCATTAGTACCTGATTGCATATTCTGGTAATACGCCTGCTATTATCTGGTCTTGAATATATTTAGTCGCTAACACCTGTTGCAATGCTAGCAATTCTGTTACTATTACATGTTTGATTCAATTTTTGGCCCACGACTCCCGTGACGGCACCTGTGCTAGCTTAGCTGCCCCCTCATATGAAGTCTCACCTACAAGTAATCCTAGTTGCCTACCCTTCGATATACCTCTCTATGACTCTATCGCTTATTAGACGAATCTACTGTCTGCGCGAACTGTGGTTATAGCTATTTCCCCATATCGAAGTCGATGATCATGCTCTTGGGCAACCTACTGCACCCTTGCCTACTGCTATGCATATCGCTAATCTTCATAACAAAGGCACTAAGCCTGCTGGCCCTACCACTGCGTGCTAGCCCTCGGTCAACTTTGACCCATCTTGCCACGATGCCAGACCACACACTCAGTGCAACACTGCACCACTTACCTCAACTGATATCTCACCTAGATAGGCACACCACGGGACAGCCCTTGATAGGTGACAATAACGTATCTACCAACCAGTACCTTAAATGCACTGGCCTTATGGTTGGAACACTTCGCAAAAAAACCGACTCCCAACCGACCTTGTGCACTACACCTGAGAAACAAGAGATTAGGATCCAGATTCTCCAATGCGAGGACTCACCTCAAAAACCCTCTCCCCATTGCCAAACCCCCATCGCCCATTCCTAGCAACCAGTCGCTGCTTAAGTCCAATGTTAACTGTTGAGCATCCAATAGTAAAGAGACCCATATTAAGGGTGCCCTGGTCAATGCCAGATCACTCACTGCCCATGCACTAGACATAGCCAACCTTATTAAGTCACAAGAGCTTGACTTCATTGCGATATCAGAAACATGGCTACATGCAGCGTCTGGTCCACTGCTCTCGCTCACCATTCCTTCGGATTACTCCATCACTAGATGTGACGGCAACACATCCCAATCTAGAGGGGGCGGTATCGCCTTCATCCACAAAAACACTCTTGGCTTGAGAGTTATTCCCAACTTAAACATTAAGTCAGCTGAGCTTCTCTCGGTAAAATTACCACTATCACCGAACCAAACAGCAACAGTTCATCTTATCTACAGACCACCTGGCCCTGCGACATCCTTTCTGGATGAGATCACAGCTCTAGTTCTAGACAAATCTAAATCAAATTCGCAAATTAATCTCCTGGGAGATCTCAATCTGGGCTACCATGATCCCAATGACCCCACTGCGTTACACCTCGCCAATACACTAACTGACTAAGGATTAACCCTTCACATCCATGATCATACCCATCAAAGGGAGGTCACTCGTCTGGCTAGCAGATACCAACTGCAAAATTAGTTTACAATCCAATTCCCCCTGCGCTTGGTCAGATCACCACATAATAACTTTCAATGTTGAAGCCACCAATAGACCCACACCTATGATCGCGCCTGCCTTGCCCACTAGAAATAAAAGGGACATAACAAAAGACAAATTACTCCCTCTAATTCTTCCCACTCTTAATAAAGTTACAGACTCATGCTCCAATCCTTCAATCCTAGCTGATACTTATAATCACGCCATGCTCAAAGCGCCTATTAAACTTAGGAAAGCTAAACCGCACGCACATCTCAACTCATTGTTCACACCTCAGCTAAGAGTGCTCCGTAAAGCTAAACGCTGTGCTGAATCACGTTGGAAAAGCCACCCCTCTGAAGTCCACAAAGACAACCATATTTTAGCCTCCCTCAATTACAAGAAGCAATATTCCAGGCAAAAAAAGAGATCTCCAACAACCGCATCTCTCAAGAAGATTCTAACACTAAAGAATTATTTAAGATTCTTAAGGAACTCGAATTAACTGCCCTGCCACCTGATACTTGTATCAAAGACAGTAAATGGTGTGCTAACATGCAGTCTGCTCTCCTGGACAAAATTGCAACCCTCCAACTGAAAATCAAAAACAAACAAAATTGCTTACAGACAGACAAGCCCAGGTCCACTCCTATTAGTGAGCCTCCTTCTGCCACCCCCAACATTAAACCTTTCACCTTCTCTCCCCTCTCTATAGCTGAAGTAGAAGGTATAATTAACAAAATTACACCATCCAATTGTCAAGGCGATACGTGCCCTGCTCCTATCATAAAGGAAGCCTCACACGAGTTAGCTCCATTCATCACGGCCTTTATAAACTCCTCTTTCAAAACTGGTATTGTCCTGGACAATCTTAAGGATGCCTGGGTAATCCCCTTGCTCAAAAAACCGTCCTTTGGCCCTAGTATACCTACCAACTACAGACCTATCACCACCGTCCCGTTTATGGTCAAAATACTAGATCAAGCAGCCTACCTGCAGATCCAGGAATACCTTGAAGTCAACAACCTCTTTGGTCTGAGGCAATCTGGCTTCCGCCCCAGGCATGGGACCGAAATGGCCTTGATCGCCCTTAAAACACAAATCGAGGTGTTAAAGACAATGGGAAATTAGCACTGCTTTTACGTCTGGACCTCTCGGCGGCTTTTGATCTGGTCAATCACCAAATCCTCTGCCAGCACCTTACATCAGCCGCTCACTTCTCTGACTCTGCCACGACTTGAGTTCCTTCCTAAACAATAGATCCATGCGGGTCTTCTCCCCCCATCGGCCGCTGACTCTGCCCCTATTCACTGTGGTGTCCCTCAGGGCTCTTGTGTGTCCCCAACACTCTACAATGTTTTTACCAAACCACTTTTTGATGTTCTTGACTATCTGGGTGTCTCTTACACTAATTATGAGGATGACACCCAGATACTTTTCCCCATCCCAGGTGACTATTCAGGGGACACTAAATCCTTGAACGACGTCTACATGATCATCCAGGCCTGGATGGCCCAACGTGAACTTTGCCTCAATGATGACAAGACGCAACTCCTCATTCTGGGTTCTACCCAACGTCTTAATAAACTTGACCATGCCTTCAAATCCTTCATCATCGACGGTAACATCATCAAGGTATCCAAAGACACAAAAATGCTATGAATGTACCTTGACTCCACTCCCTGACAAGACAAACTAATGCAGTCAGGTCTGCGTCGGCATACACATGCAAACTGATCACTGCTTGCAGACCATTTCTGTCCACCACCAATTGCATCATACTGGCCAGAACTCTTATCATGCCCAAGATAGATTATTGCAGCGCCCTCTACCTATGGACTAGTCAGTCCAACATCAACAAATTACCGAGAACAATGCCATCAGAGTTGCTCTAAGCATCCTGAGAAACCAACACATCTTTGACCACAGAAGTAATGTTTATTGGTTACCAGTCAAGCACAGAATCTCTCTAAAAACACTTGCCTTGACGCACAAGTGCCTAGCTTACAAGGCCCCTTCCTACCTCGCCAATTGCCTTACTCTTCACACGTCCACACGACCCATGAGAGCAGCCCAAACCTACACTCTCTCCCTTCCTAGATTTAAACTACAAAAAGCAGGGGGTGCCAGCTTCCCTGTCCTAGCTACCAAGTTATGGAACTCCCTCCCTATCAGCATTAGAACTGTGCCCTCATTCCACTCCTTTAAGAACAAAACCAAGTCATAGCTCTCGCTCAAAAATGATATTCGTGTTGTGCTACTCCTATCATGGCCTGCGACCCTGAGCCTTGACTCTGTGACCACACTGCCATATTGTCCTTCTACATACTGTGCCCTGTATCATCATATGCTGCCTCACTGTGACCTGTAACCTGTATCACGGTCATCTGAGCAGCACTTAGCACTTGACCCGTTTGCCCTGCCGGTTGTATGGTTCATATTCATATACTGCGATACTGTTTATATTATCATTACATGTACGGTTACTCAGCTCCTCCCAATATGTGTATGTAAATTGGTTGAGCCCGTGTCCCTCCTCATTGTATGTAACTGTAACTTTTGCCTCCTCAAAGTTCATGCGCCCAGTTGCCTGTGGGACCGGTGCGCTTTATAAATAAACAAAATACAAATACAAATACCTCTGGAACACAGCTATTCCCCACGATAAATGTTCGGTTTAACTGGACACAATGAGTTGTCTGCACTAGCATACTCTCCAAACTAACTGACAGCACCCATCCACATGCAAGCTCGACATGGGTAGCTAGCATGGACTTGGCCACCCATACCTACCTCCGTATTGGATAAAACGCACACATGAATTCTATTTCCCAAACCTTGGACTTCGGTCCCCTGAAAGCGTTCACCTACAGCGCTTTCACACCATACAAATTGGAAAAGGCGCTATACAAATGACAATTAAATTGCATATATTAATATATAACTATAAAATACTCACACATGCTTTGTACATGCTTGTGTTTACTAAATATAAAACATTTAATCAAAGTAAACAAATATGCCCAAAATAAAATAATATATTTTAATAAAAATGTAAATCCAACACTATTTTAATATAATTACTTATATACAAAAGTAAAGCAATGTTCATTTATAAAACAAAAATGTAGTGTGTAATTTGTATATATTATTAAACAGTAATAAAACATTTTTGGTGGAAGTCCCTAGAGGTGTTAGAAACTGGTAAGAGTATTCATTCCTTCTGGAAGTTAACACTGCAGATTGTACTGTCAATTCCAACGGGAGCCTCAGGCCCTGTTAATCTTGAAACAAACTTGCATAGCAATAGATTGACAAAACCGGCAGCGACAAGGGACTAATTGAATTTCTGTATAGCGGCTTTCTGAGACTAAATAAACCAGTATGATATAAAATTGGGTTTTGATTGAGGGATATGAGTCGACCATGAACCAGCTGTTGTATATCCCTGCCATTAAGGCTGTTTCCGCGCCAAAGCCATTCCGTTGAGGAAGTTATGACCTAGAAAAAAGTCCTGAGACGTAGTATCCTATATCGCAGAAATAATAGCACATTATCCAAACCTTGGCGTAAGAAGCACATAAAGCATTTAAGACAAAAGGTATAAAAAGAAGATAAAAGGAATACAACGTGGATAAAGGGCCACACAGCATTTATGCTCAATGTTGATAGTCAGAAAATGCTATCAGTTATGCACAATAAGAAAGGTTTTGGGAAAGCAACCATTTTAATGATATGGGTCAGAGAATAGCTCAGACAAATCTGATTTCGGAGGCATTTTGGACGCAATTCTTGCAGGAAAAGTTTGGTTCCTTTCTGTCTATGAAACTTTCTTTGAAGAGACATGATTGACTAAATTGGGACATAATTCTGGTCATCGAAGAGATAAAAAGGCGATTTATGTTATGAAAACCATCCAGAGCTAGTCGCCCCGATGATTGTCAAATATTATGCTGAAGGGTGACCCCTATCATTGGTGTATCTACTGCATCCATTATTCGAGCAAAAAAAGGCAGAATGTAGACATCCTGACTCCTGGCATAGAAGCTATAATGTCCCGATTTATACAAATAAAGGTGCAAACTATAGGCCCATAGCGTTCATAGATGATTCCACAAGCAAGATCCTTGCTTCTTTAGTTCTTGAGCATTTGGAGTCTTGGGTGCTGAGGTCAAGGCAAGTTTTTGTATACCAGACTGGTTTCAGGAAAGGAGTAGGCACTAATCTGAATGGATTCCTGATGAAATTATTAAGAGAACTATCTAGGGTATGCCATAGTGCATCGATGCACATTGCATTTTTAGACAATCCTGCTACATTTGACAATATTGACAGAAATATGCTGTGGAATAAATTGCAGAAGTGTGGGGGAACTAGCCCATTTCCTTGCAGAACACTTTGCTCGAGGCCCATTTGGTCTTACGTTTTTTTACCACATTTCATCACAAATGTAGATGCAGGCTGGAGTTCGGTATTAAGAAAGGTGGTGGGAATGTGTAGGGGTTTAGGGGTGGGGAGTTGCAGGCGTTTCCCCCACAGTTTTATGCAGTAAACTGTGGTAAAAAAAACAAATCTGAATAAATGGGCCTCAAGCAAGGAAACCCAGTCAGAGCCAAATTAAAAATGTTTTTGATTGGGTAACAGTGTGAATTGCTAAATGCGTAAGATTCCTTGAAAGAATATCTTAATACTATAGGGAAATATGATACTGTCCCCGGGTCTCTTATATGCTTCCCAAATCATATATTTCTCTTGGTGTTTGTGCGTTTTATATTTAACCAATTACCCACCTTGGAGAACTGGGGCCTGAGCAAAGAACTGTCACACCCCTGGAGTATCACACAACTCCTTCCTAGCCACAGAAGCCAAATGTAGTTGACCCCTCCCACCTTGGTTGGCACGGGTTCCTGATTTTAGCATATACAGGCACCATGAGGCAGCCAATTCGGGAAAGGTTGTGGATAGGTAGGGGGTGTTAGGCTCACCGGAAAGAGGTTTAGGGTTCTTGAAATGGATAGGTATAGGGAACATAGGGAAAAGAACAACCTGTTAAGCACACACTTGCTTAGACCCAAGTAGCACTTCCTACCATATCCTGACACTAGCTAACACCCTTTTTGATTAGGATAATACTTCCTACTCATGTATTCCTCACTTGTTCATTCCCTGCCTGCAAAAAACATAAGCACATAATGAGTTATTGATGGCCATAGATAACTGCAGCAGCGTACAACATGAAATGGTTCCTAGTGATTGCATCGAATGCAAATGCACTGAATGCAAAAACACTTGAAAAAATGCATTGAAAAGATGCATTTAAAAAAAAAATGTAATTTTGCTATCCCTTAAAACCCATTATAGTAAAAAAAAAAAACTTTACCTACAAAGAAAATGCATTTTTTCGATGCTTTTGCACTCGATACCATGTATTCGATGCAAGGCCTGGATGCCACATGAAATGGACAAAAGCACAAAGAAACAAACATATATCTTGCAATAGCGTGTTATTCCCATTTTGGGAGAACTCCAACCCCTCCTGCCGTGTCATCAGGCGAAGGGTTACTCATTGAAATGCATTGCACATAAGCGACTGTACACATCATGAAAATAGACAAGAGCAAGCAGCCACAAACAAACATAACCGCCTCACGCTCTTAATATGAAAAATGCCCCAGACTTTCCAATGTTCAGAGCGCAAGGAGTCCGCTTCCTGCGGTTTGCCCAGCGTGATTTCCCAAGACACCTTTCAGGAGGAAAACACACGTGCGGTAGCCGTACATGTGTTACAAGTCTTTAAGGTTTAGTTTTATGAACTACCCAGAGAACAACACCATGTTCTTTTCCATGAATGAATGTTCACATCAATCACCCTCACACTCCCCGTAGCACTTGACTGAGGCCTGGGGAGGGCTTGCTGGCCCCACCCCAGGCGATGGTAAATCCTACGTTGGACGGAACACACCGCCGTAATCTGCTCTGTGCCCCAATGAGGAACGGAGCTCTTCAAAAGCACTCCACCTCACTGCATGGCCCAGGTCCTGTCCAACGACCTCCAAGAACGCCTGCACACCTGCTCTCCACTAACCCGTGCCTGCCACGCCAACAATCACCAACAGGCAGCACGGCCCGCGGAGTGACTTAAATAACGCTCGTGAGCCTGTGCGCGTTCAGGCCCAACTGACACCCAAAGGCTCCTGGGAAATGTATTCTTTTGCCAGTTTTTGCATGGGAAGACAGACTTGAGCCGCCTCGCAACACCTTTTTCCTTACAATACCCTTCCTCTAGAGCCCTTCTCAGGACCCGGCTTACCCAGATGGGATGGATGAAATATTATTACTAGACGATCTGCATGCACTACCTCCGCAGGTTCACAAGAATCATCCTCAGGACCATAACCCACACAGGAAATCAGGTACCAAAGTCTTGTACCACGCCACTTGGAGTCCAGAATGTGCTTCAGTTCAAACCCTTTCTTGTCACCACACCAGGAGCTGCAGGTTTAACCAAAGAAACGTGAAACACTGGATGAATCCTCATATGAGAAGGCTATCGCACTGGCATATCAGACACACATCGTACAATGGTATACGGTCCGATGAAGAAGGGCAAAAATGTATGAGATCCAAACAACAATGTGCTGAGTGGACAACCACACTCGATCGCCCACCACATACTTAGCATTGGATCGTCTCTTTCGATCAGCTTGCTTCTTATCGTTCACCTTGGCCTTGTCCAGAATGTGGCGTGCCGTCTCTCGTATCTCAAGAAGCTTGCGCGCACTTTCAGTAACTGCTGGGACCTTATTAAACCTTGGAACCTCTTCTGGTAACATTTGACAATCTTGGTCATACAGACAGAAATGAGGGGATAAGTCCAATTAATCATGTATGGCGTTATTATAACAGAATTCCACCAGCCAAAGAGACCGAACACACGAGGATTTGCCCTCGGACAAAAAAACACCTCAGATATTTCTCCATGGTCTGATTTACTCTTTCAGTTTGACCATCTGTCTGGGGATGGTAACTAGTGTATAGTGCGCAGGATATTCCGAGTAACTTAAAAAAACACACCAAAACCGAGAGGTGAATGGTGACCCTCGGTCGGATACTATTGTTCTTGGCAAGCCATGCAATCTCACTACATGTTGCAAGAATAAATCTGCCAGAATACTGGCACTTGGAACACCAACATATAGTATGAAATGAGCTTGTTTTGTCAGATAGTCCACTACCACCAAGATTGTATCACAATCTCCATCCCGGGGCAGCTCAGTAACAAAGTCCATAGATACACACGCCCAACGTTCTGTGGGAGTGGCCAATGGCTGCACCAATCCAGCCTTCTTCAAATGATTTGCCTTAGACCGTACACAAGTCTCACAACCTGCCACATACTTCTGTACCTGAGAGGCCACCCCTCCCACCAAAAATACTGCTGCACCATGTCTTGCATCTCTCGTATGACTCTGACCTTGCCCTTCTCAACTCACTCTGTTCACCTTTCTTTAGGGAAATTCTGACGTATCTCCCCGAGCACCACCTGAGTTATGGCAGCCACAATCTTCTCCAATGCAATGATACTTCGTCCACTTGACACTGTCCTCACAGATTGTCCTGCCTGGACAATGCATCTGCCTTTCCGTTGCTCCTACCCAGCCTGTATGTGACCACAAAGTCAAATTCTTCAAAGAATTGGGCCCATCTTAATTGCTGAGAACTCAAAGTCCTAGCCGATCTTAAATACTGTAGGTGCTTGTGATCAGTGATAACCAATAGTGGATGTGGGGGTCCCATTAAGTAATGACACCATTCCAGAAAAGCTTCCCTAATTGCCAGAAGTTCCTTATCCATGGCCATGGCTCAGCTCATCGTCTCCAAGTTCTCCAAATGGCGCAGTCTACCGCTATCCCTGGCGGGCAGACTCTCTCTAATAAAGACGATTGTGGTCCCCAAGCTCCTGTACGTCTTCACTAACGTACCAGTCTGGGCCGGGATGCAATACTTTAAGAAGCTCCACTCGGAGTGTGCACAATTTCTCTGGCATCCAGGTTCGGTACGCAAGAAGTGGCAACATACAACGTTACCCTATGATAAAGGGGGTTTCACAGCCCCAGACCTCCGTCTGTACTGGAATGCGGCACAGGCCCAACACGCCTCTCATTGGTACACGTTCCAAAATCCGCCCCTGCATGTAAAACTTGAGAAGCTGGCGGGGGTGGGACTAATATCATGACCCTGCTTCTGCACCGCACATTCCAAACAGAAGCCCAGGCAGACCCGGTGGCTACCACGATCAGGGCCTGGAAGGGTATCCTGGGCTCTGAGCAGGAACAACACCCATACTATAAGTGGCTTCCCTTGTGGCAATTTCCCAGATTCCCCCCACACATGACCAACACCTCGTACGACACTGGGAAAATCTGGGCTATCAAGTCCTTGCTGACCTCTTCCCTGATTGTACGTTTGTCACCCCTCAAACATGGCGCCCGGAACATTCCAATTCTTCGCTTGAGATGCTGCAGTATTACAGACTTAGAGCAGAGGTACGTGCTATGTGGCCCTCATACCCAAATGAACCCCCAGACTCACCCGAAATACAATATATAGCAAGCTCAGGAGGTGCCAAGTGTATAATATCCAATTTGTACAAAATGCAGCTGGAGAAAACAGTGGATAAGTCTCTCAAACCACGTGAAGCCTGGGCTAGGGAGCTTGGAACGGAAATGACAGACGGTCTATGGGGCAAAATGTGTGCACACACGCGCAAGGTCTCCCTTAGTGCCAGATTCCGCTGCATACAATTCAAGCTCCTCAACAGGCTCTATTATACACCATACAGAGTGGCGACATTTACACGTACCCCGACTCATGTATGCCCTAAATGCAAACCCTGTGAAGCAGATCACATACACATGACCTGGTCCTGCACCGCACTCAACACGTTCTGGATGGCTGTGACGGAGGCACTCTCCGAAATAATTGGTTCCCCGGTGAATATGGACCCACTAGCCCTGTTGTTTGGTATCTGTAAGGAAAATGTCAACATTCTTAAATGTGAGTGCCATTGTGGCCAAATAATGTATATTGCAATGCTGTAAGCGCCATAATCCCCCCACCCTTATGATTTGGCTGAAAGCCCTTACCTGGATACAAATGTGCGAAGAAGAATACATTGGATCCCTGCCAATCTCATCACGCCCCAAAAACGTTTGGTCAGAATTCTGTAGCTACCTGAACAATAGAGATGAAGTGGAATGGAGGTCTACTCCCCCACGCCATGTGAAGTGTAACTCTCCCTACTTTTTGTCTAATTGGCGCCTGAGCGAGACATCAACCGACCTTAACCTGACATGTTAAATTTAGTCATGTTGTGCTACCGTTTGTGCGGCTATGTTGTTAGCCTATTGCTATGTAATTTGTGCTGTACCTATCTTAACCTTCTGCCAATAAAGAAAGGTTTAAAAAAAAAAAAAGAAGTTCCTTATCCATAATGGCATAATTCTGTTCACAAGCTGTCAGTTTGCAAGAGAAATAGGCCACTGGATGTAAAACGCCCTCCCCATATTCTTGTGACAAGATTGCCCCTATGGCCAGGTTGGAGGCCTCAGTCTCCACCTGAAACTGTTTCTCAAGATTAGAGTGACATAGAATAGGGGCCTCCATGATTGCTGCCTTTAACCTTTGAAATGCTTTCAAAGCCTCCTGATCCCAATGGAACTTGGTAGCCTTCTTTAACAATTGTTTAATGGGTGTAACGATGGCAGAGAAATTGTTGATAAACCTTCTATAAAAATTGGCAAATCTCAGAAATGATTGAATGTCCTTCACATAAGCGGCTTGCCACAACATGAAAATGGACAAGAGCAAACAGCCACAAACAAATAGAAGTGTCTCCCGCACTTAATATGAAAAATGCCCCAGTTGTTCTAATGTTCAGAGAACTAGGAGTCTGCTTCCTGCGGTTTGCCCAACGTGAGTTCCTAAGACTCCTTTCTGCAGGAATACACACGTGCAGTATCTGTACACGTGTTACAAGTCTTTACGGCGTGTGGATATGAACTACCCAGAGAACAACACCCTGTGCGAGTAGTTTCATAGCCCTGAATGAATGTTCACACCAATCACCCTCACACTCCCCATAGCACTTAACTGAGACCTAGGGAGGGATAGCCGACACCACCCCAGGCAATGGTAAATCCTGTGTTGGACGGAACATACTGCCGTAATCTTCTCTGTGTCCCAATGAGGAACATAGCCCTTCAGAAGCATGCCACCCCTGAGTGATGTTAGTTATGACGTTTTTCGGCAGACCATGCGGATATGTTCCCATCTCATATGCCATTAGCTTTTGGTGAATAATATCTTGTCCTTTTGTTAACTCTCCCCATTCGTACTGGAGGAAATGTTGGGATATCCCCAGAAGAAAGCCTCACATTCTTTCTGGTGCTTAATGAAAAGCCAATATAAAAGTAGTGGAGAAAGCTCGATTAATGCTGTCTTGGTAGGGGACTGGATTCGGCATTTCACAGCTATGTATGGCAGTGAGGGGGATTCAGCTACGGACAAATGCAATCAGGAAAGGTGCAACATTGCTGACAATGAGCTTGTGGTCGCTATTACTTTTGACACGTCTGACATGTTGGAGGTGATCAAAAGTGCAAGCAACTCCAGAGCTGCAGGCCCAAGTAAAACATCAAATAGTTTCTTCAAGGGAGCCATGACAGAGTGGGCAGGGATTTTGAGGTTCCTCTTTGACCACATTCTGAGGACAGCAATGTATTAATTAGTGTGGAGAACTGCCTGCATTATCCCGATATATAAAAGGGGTAGCAGATCTGATGCCAAAAATGATCGACCCATCTCCATTTTAGATGCAGACAGCAACATTTTAGCTAGTCTGTTCTGGAAACATCTGGAAATTTGGGCTCAAAGCAATAATCTGTTATCACCATTTCAAACTGGCTTGCGTAAAAAACACGGCACACATTTGAACGGATATGTACTGAGCGCCTTCAGAATCTAGTCAATCGTATTAAATACTCTATCATACATTTGGCAACCCTGGAATCTAACGCCTTTGACACTTTTTCTATACCTAGGCTTTGGGCAAAATTATGGAAGTGGGGCATCCCTGAGGGCCTACTCAAGTTAATTATTAAACTGCATGAAGATACCAATGTTCAAGTTAGATTAAATATGGAGGACAGTCTATCTGAAAAGATACCCACAGACAACGATCTAAGGCAGGGGTGCATTCTTGCCTCCTGCCTTTTCAACGTATACGTTGCGGATGCAGGTTCCTCGTTGGAGGCAGCCTCTCTTGCCCCGCCAAAAATTGGAAACAAACAGGCCAATACATTGGATGGCTTACGCTGAAGACTTTGCACTACTGGATTATACCCAACGGGGCTATGCTGACTTTTGGTGGCTTTTGAAGGGTTTGCAAGTGAAAAGAACCTAAAAATAAACTCCAGAAAACGCCAGCTAATTTAATTTGCAAGGCAAGCACGTAAAACGACATTAAGTTGCTCTGTGAATGGGGTTTGCCCTGTAAGTGACTCCAATCAAGCAATGCCACTAAGTCAGTGCCTTGTCTGGGGTGCCCAAGGGAAGCCCTTATTTATATATTTTTATGGCAAGTTATAATCTGGAGGATGAACCCTTGTAGAACACCCCTCTCTTAGAACCCCCCTGACCCCACTGAGCCAAGAAGTAGGCTTGTTTTGAAAACTTAAAAGGTTTATTTGAAAAATTAAACAATATATATATATCACACTTTTATAAGAAATTAATAATTGATATCACACTTATGAATATAATGTTGATCAACAAAGGATAATGTTACAGGGGTACACTGATTTGGTTACTTAGGAGTAGTATAGAGGATGAGGTAGCTGAAAATACTTTTATGGTTTCAAGGGGAAAGCAATGAGGAATGAAATGCAGTACCGAAATAACTTGATATGATTTTAGCAAAAGATAATATAATCACTTTTTCTCTGGCAATTCACCCCCCCATGCAATGTAAGAAATGTAAGGGGGAGCACACAGTTCTCAGGAATGCAATCAAATACAATACGAAATTCAGTTCCCCCCAGCAAGCTTAGAGGAAAACAGGTAGAGTTTTGAAACACAGGCCCAAAATGCTTTGAATGTGATGACAATGAAGTGAGAAATGTGCTAAAAATGCTTTTAATTCCCTCTAGAGGTTCAGGGTGGGTGATGTCTAGTTTATATTAGTTCAGGCTGACTTTGGAAATGCCCTATGAGTAACTAGCAGGTTAAAACGAATTTTAGCAAAGCAAAGCAAGAAGCTGCTGATTTTTACATGTGGCTGAAATTGTGCAAAATGTCAAATCGCGGCAAATTTACTTGCGCGTGTCAAGCGTAATTACAGAGGCACTATAAGGAGTAGGAAGTCAGTTCTAGAAAGCCTTGAATCTTAGCTTTAAGATGAAAGTTAAATCTTGTTCCTAGCACAAACGGTTCCGGAGATACGGACGATTTCGTGAAAGTAGTTTTTCAGTTTTGAAATGACAGATGACAGTTTTCAGTTAAAAATTGACAGAATGACACGATTCTAGGAGGCAGTTCTAATAGGCTAAAATAGTTTGTATTAGATTATTTTAAACTAAGAGATTGGTTTTGGCACAGTGAGTACTCACACTATATCTTTGAAATAAGCCGTCAGGGTCTGGTCAGGTTGGACGGGACTTCTGGCGGTTCTGCTCACAGCGGTCTGGTCTCTGGTTCTGCTCTCAGCACTGCACAGTTCTGGTCTCTCTGGGTCTCTGGAGGTTGATGGATTTGAAGTCTGGAGTCTCCCAGCAAAGCGTCCCGCAAGAAAGTGGAAAGTGAATTCCTACCTGGGTTTCAGTGGCCCTTTTTATGTGTTTTGAAAATGGGTGTGTGCCTGGGCCTAGCTAAGCCTGCCCCTCTCTACTTGTCATTGGCCCGATTCTCCCCTCTCCCATGATTGGGGGAAGGAAATGGATGTCATCATGATGAGGTCTGTTTATGGGTCAGAGGATCCTCCCCTGGTCAATTTGCCCACAAATCTATATTTGATTCAAATACATATTTCCCAGATACACAATTTGTTGAAATTACATGTATCCATTATATATTCCTTATGGTCCATGCTTGTCCGCCTCTGATCTTCCTGGGGGCTTGCATTAAAAAATGACAACATTTTGCGCTTTTTGTCTGGTTTACCAATATCGGACATTTACCAAAAATTACACAAATGTGCGCAAGGAGTATGGACATTAATTGATGAAGTGTCAGATTTTTTACATGCAGACATTTGGAGTGAGACCCTATTTTCCGCTAGCAACCCCCCAGAATACACCACAGGGTCCTAACGCCTCTTAAAACGTGCACAGAAAAATCACAAGAATAATGATATTACTTATATAATTCTGACAAGTCCGTACTATGAATTATCCATCTTTTTTTTAAATTATGCTCTGGCCCAGATGGGTGTGGTTTAGGTTCCAAAGCACATGGGGGAAGCTTCTATCTGTCCCCGCCTCCAGCTCAGGTGGCTCCCAGAGGCACTTCTCCTCCCACTTCTCCCAAGAGGAAGCTATTTTACGACCCCCCAATATAACATTTGCCTGAGCCCAGGACAGTGCATTGTTCTGTGTCTCTGCCCAAAGTTCTGTAGGTGCCCCTCCCCTAATCTAATCAGAGAGGTGTCATCTCCTTTTGGTGGGGAAGCAGGATGCAGCTAGGCCTGGGAAGAGTGGCTGAGCAGGTTTCTCCTCTCGGGGGTAGTTGTCAGGCAGAATTCAGCTAAATGTCACTTTAGTTCCCAGTTTAAATCAAACTTACAATTTTTACATATACATTAAATAATTACTTCCTTCAAGTCATTTCAGATTATAGTTTTACATTGTATCCACCTCTTAGCAAGTCTTTCCTTGGCCTGGTTTGGGTTCCTCTGTTCAGTTTTACACAAAAGTCTGGTGGTTTTAAAACGCCAGCTTTCTGCTAGTGGTGAGTACCGGTATTGCAACCATTTTTGGGATCTGTCTTGAATTACTGCATTTCAATAGAGTGGTCCTTTGCTTGATAGTATAGGATCCTTGCTTAACATTGTTTTGATGGCATCCTTACAGTAGAGTGGTGATGTGGAACCCCCCACAAGAAGGTTGTATCTTTGGAGTGGTCTTGTGCCCATGATTTCAGCAACTTTTTGACATCAGTAAATCAGATTTTTGAACAAAGGTCTCCGGTATTGGCTATCTTGCAATGTTTGAACTTGACATATGGAGCTTGCCCTCAAAGAAACAGAGGCGATTTAAAATCGCTTTTACTCTGACAGGTGCTGCTATTTTTCCTTGGCACCACCTTTCACCCCTGGCGCTTTTGGTATGCGCACAACTGCGCGGTTCTCCTGGACTCTGGGATGGAATGATGGGCGGCGACAGCTCATACCCACATCTACCCAGTCTATTTATTCAGCATGGGTCAAAACCCTTCGCAGCCCATTATCCAAACCTTGGCGTAAGAAGCACATAAAGCATTTAAGACAAAAGGTATAAAAAGAAGATAAAAGGAATACATCGTGGATGAAGGGCCACAAAGCATTTATGCTCAATGCTGATAGTCAGAAAATGCTATCAGTTATGCTGTAACGCTCACCTGATTCTCGCAGAGGCGCCGGTCTTGACTGGGCGACTAACGTATCTTCAAAGGTGATGTGTAGCACCCGGTTGGCTCTTTGGGCTGGACCTCTGTGCACTGTATGCCTGACTTCAAGAGTAAGATGTCTGCAGACAGAAAATATGGGATTAATGAACTGGGGTTATTGGGGTGTCCCTATCTCTTCCCTTTTTGCTCTCCTGTAGACCCCCAAAGGTTAACGCTCTCACCTTAGGTAAGTGAATGCCGAGCTCTCCATCTGCCTCGGGGCAGGGTGCTGTAACCAGTTTCTTCACTGGATCGGTAGCGCAGGCCTCTTGACTTCAGAGGACTGCTGTGCGTCGTTTACTGCACGAACGGTAAGTTTCGAGTAATTCTATTGTCTTTAAAGTCTTTAGCAATGATGTCTCTTGTTTTGCAGGTTCCGGCGATGGCGGATGACGGGCTGAAGTGAGTTGAAGATGGAGTCCGTATGATGAATAGAAGCGCTTGGAAGCACGTAAGTAAGCGCTTGTTGCCTGCTTCACGATGCGCTCTAACTGTCTTTTATTTTGCAGGTACGAGTTCGGAGCGGCTGCAGGGTGCCGGAATACCCGGGGTTGATGTGGAAAGGAGTAATGGCACGTGAGTATCAAAGTTCCCCAATGTCTTTAAACGCACCTTGTTTTGTCTTTCAGATGCAGGATGCAGCGCCGAAGGCCTCCGGAGCTTGCGAAGAGTCGGTAAGCTTTTGTCTTTCAGATGCCCGAATGCAGTGTGAAGACCTCCGGAGCGCACGAAGAGTAGGTAAGCCTTTGTCTTTCAGATGCCGGAATGCTAACCTGTTCTTTCTTGTCTTTATCGGTGTTGCTGAAGACTGGATTCAGGATGGTAAGCCTTTTTCCTTAGGCCCAGGATCCGATGCAGAAGACACGATGAGCGTTCTGCTGCAGAGGATGCAGAATAACGCAAAGCAAGATTCATCCACCGGGTGTGGTTTAAATAGCCTCCTGTAGTGCTTAGGTGTCTCCTTCCACAGCCACGCCTAGGTAAGAAAAGAGTTCAACAGGAAAAGTAGTTCCAAACAGAAGAGGATCAGAGGCTCAGCTGGCAGGCAAGTAAGCAGCATGGTCTGCTGCAGGTAAGTCCACCCAAGCATCATGAGCCCGGCGCTTCCAGCGCTGGGACTGGGCACATTTATGAGCCTGGTGCCACTGGCGCCAGGACTGGGTCCAAAAGGTCCCAATTGGGACTGGTTGGCCCTCGGAACCTGGGTTATGGATCTGCTTCCAAGGGAGTTGGGAAAACCCTGACCTTTTGGAAGCAGAGATCATGACATATGCACAATAAAAACGCTTTTGGGAAAGCAACCATTTAATGATATGGGTCAGAGAATAGCTCAGACAAATCTGATTTCGGAGGCAATTTGGACACAATTCTTGCAGGAAAAGTTTGGTTCCTCTCTGTCTATGAAACTTTCTTTGAAGAGACATGATTGACTAAATTGGGACATAATTCTGGTCATTGAAGGCATTAAAAGGCGATTTATGTTATGAAAACCATCCAGAGCTAGTCGCCCCGATGATTGTCAAATATTATGCTGAAGGGTGAACCCTATCATTGGTGAATCTACTGCATCCATTATTCGAGCAAAAAAAAGGCAGAATGTAGACATCCTGACTCCTGGCATAGAAGCTATAATGTCCCGATTTATACAAATAAAGGTGATGGAGCTGCCCTGCAAACTATAGACCCATAGCGTTCATAGATGATTCCACAAGCAAGGTCCTTGCTTCTTTAGTTCTTGAGCATTTGGAGTCTTGGGTGCTGAGCATTTGGAGTCTTGGGTGCTGAGGTCAAGGCAAGTTTCTGTATACCAGACTGGTTTCAGAAAAAGAGTAGGCACTAATCTGAATGGATTCCTGATGAAATTATTAAGAGAACTATCTAGGGTATGCCATATTGCATTTTTAGACAATCCTGCTACATTTGACAATATTGACAGAAATATGCTGTGGAATAAATTGCAGAAGTGTGGGGGAACTAGCTGTCACGATGCCTACCCCGGGCATCAGGACCAAGGCCATCAGCTCCGGTAGCAGGCATCCAGATATTTATTTAAACCTCAGCAGCTCCGGCTAGGGGCGGTCTGGGTTCAGTCCTGCCGCCTCGCCAGGCTCATCATAGAAATCAGTACTGGCTCCATAGGCGCCAGGCTCATAGACTTTACTTACCTGATGCAGACCATGCTGCAAAAGAGTCCAAGCCTACATGAGGCCTGGATGGGACTATTTTGTTACAGGGGCTATTTTTTACTCGGGCGTGGCTCTAGGGAACTTCTTACCTGGAAATACTTTGGGGGCTATTTAAACCATGCCCGAACAGCAGCACATGTTTCACGTTATTCTGCATCCAGCAGCGTGACGGTCACCGTGCCTGCAGCCAGCATCCAGTCTTCTGCCACGCCCGCCTCGAATCCGGGGCTCCTAGAATAACAAGGAAGAAAAGGACAAGGTTAGAAAACAAACTTATTTCAATTTCCTCACCTGATTCCAGATCCATTTCATCTCCGGACCTGGAAAGTATATCAATCCTGCATGCGCCGCTTCGCCAGCTCCAGCGCCGCGCCATACTCACCAGTTCTCACAGCACCTTTCGATCCGGTGCTGTTTCCATCATTTTTTTAGCCGCACTCCGGCACCTAGAGGACACAAGAAAGAACAAGGTGAGCCAAGGGAATCAACAAATACTATCTCTTTACCACCATAGACTTACCTGATTTACCACCGGAGGCATTATACTATAACTCTCCACATTTTCATATGCCGCATCTGTAAAGAGGGAGAAAAACAACACGTTAAAGCATGCAATAGTTACCGGACTGCGTTGGGTAATACAGACTCTTACCTGAACTCCATCAGCAGCCACGAGACTTTCTTCTCACGAACTGCGCTGCAAGATAAAGAAGGAAGGGGACAAGAGTGAACTTCGGACACATTGAACTCTTTGAACTTAATATTTACTAATCCCGCCAGGAACCTCAGAGTCAATACTCTCCGGAACTCTCCCAACGCCTTTAAACCAGTGAAGTAACTGGTATCTACGCGCCCCTGCAAGACTCGCAGGATGAAGAGCTCATCATTTAAAAATATAAGGTGAGGTTACTAGAGGGGGTATCGGAGGGGATTAGTGGGGGAGAACGAGAACAGTGGGGGGGGGGGGCCATCAATAAAATCCACGGGTGGCTAAATTCCTGTCTCCACTTGCAGGAAAATACTTCTTCGGGTCCAGCAGACAAGACTAGGCGGGCCAGTCCAGACAGTCATCTCTGCACTACGCATCACGTTAGCGGAGACCGCAGCTGTCCGGGTCCGATCAACGCCCCTGTGGGGTCCAGGTGAGCGTAACAGAACGCAGAGCCTATCTACAAAAACGCACCCGGGTGTCATGGAAACCTCTGAAACTGACCAACTGGCCCAATTATTGGGGGAATTTAGGGCGGAATTGCACACCGCTCGCCAAGAGACTAATGCCCTCAGGAGAGAACTGGTCTCAAAGGAGCTCACTGATGATCTGGCTAGGCAACTACTGCAAAACCAAGCTGGGTAAACGCCCCTACCTGGATATGGGGGGAACCCAACCCCTGTTGCATCAAGCAATCCTGTGCAAGTGGTTTTACCAGGAAATATTCCGTTAGCTCCACCCGAACGCTTTGCTGGGGACCCCAAAAGGTTTGCTGTGTTTATGAACTAATGCCGCTTGCATTTTTTATGCAGACCGGGAGCCTTTCCAAATGACCAAGCCAAAGTAGCCTTTGTATTATCATATCTTAGTGGCAGGGCAGCGGATTGGTCCATTCCATTAGTTAACCAGGATGACCCTCTTCTCTGGGATTTTCAGGGCTTTCAAAGGAGCATGGAAAGACTATTCGCCAGACATTCCCAGGGTCAAGCCCTGGACAACAAACTTTTATCCTTACGACAGGGTAACCAGGATCTGCTAACCTATATCGCAACCCTCAACAGGTTGGTGGTAGAAACCGAATGGCCGGGGGAAAAACGACTTACATTGTTTCATCGTGGACTTCGGGAAGAACTCAAAGACGTCTTGGCTCAAGTTGTGAACCCACCTCAGGATTGCGCAGAGTTTATAGACTTAGTGGTCCAGCTAGACCACCGACTTCAGAATCGAAAGACTGATCGAGCTAAGTTCAAGAATCGGGTATTGGTTAAACCCAACGTTGCCCCCAAAGGAACAGATGCATCTGAACCTATGCAGATCGGGGGGGTTAAGGGACCCTTAACTCAAAAGGAAAGGGAAAGAAAGCGAAAGATGCAGTTGAGTTTGTACTGTGGAACCTCTGGACATTTTCTACAGGATTACCCTATAAAACCACCCAAGAAGATGGTAGGCGTAGAAGGTGGTAGGCGTAGAGTTCCGCTTGCCGAGCTTAAAGAAGAACACTCAGACCTTGCATCTGATCATTCCAATGGTCCTAATTGATCCCAGGCAGCCATCACGTATGCACGCCGTAAGGGCATACATTGACAGCGGGGCCGTAGGAAACTATATGGACCACAAATTGGTGTCAAGGATGAATCTACCTCTTTGCAAAATGACTACTTCGGATGTCATCACCACAGTCGATGGAACTGAGATTGCCTCGGGGCCTGTAACTCATTCCACTACAGAGAGGACACTGTTGATTCAAGATGGGCATCGAGAGACTATTGTGTTTGATCTAATCAAAGCCCCACAGTTCCAAATAATACTGGGGATGCCATGGTTGGAAAAACATAATCCTTGTATTGAATGGCAAGAGAAGAGAATAGCCTTCCCGGATTGTGCACACACCTGTTACCCGGAGAAAACCTCGAACAAAGGCCTGGCTACAGTCGTTAACCCAATCGTGCAGTTACCTCAGGAATACCAAGAATTTCAGGATGTTTTTCAAAAAGAACAGGCCAATACATTGTCACCACACAGATCATACGATTGTCAAATCGACCTCCTACCCGGTGCACAACCCCCATGCAGTAGAATCTACGCCCTCACAGAACCTGAAAATCTTCACCTACGGCAATACTTGGACCAATACCTTGCTAATGGCTTTATTCGTCCTTCCAAGTCTCCTGCATCCTCAGCTTTATTCTTTGTGCCGAAAAAGGAAGGTGACCTTAGAACGTGCATAGATTACCGCGCATTAAGTCAGATTACGGTAAAAAAACAATACCCATTGCCTCTGAACCCCGAATTACTAGACCAAGTAAAGGACGCTTTTCTCTACACTAAGTTAGATCTCCGAGGGGCATATCATCTGGTACGAGTCAAGAAAGGCGACGAATGGAAGACTGCCTTTCGCACCAAGTACGGATTATTCGAATATCAGGTGATGCCCTTCGGGTTGTGCAATGCACCAGCAGCCTTCCAGTATTTTATGAACGATGTCCTTCGTGAACTCACTGACGTCTGTGTTGTCGTATACATTGATGATATTCTAGTGTACTCCTCTTCAGAATCAGACCATGTTAAGCACATGCGTGCAGTCCTTGAGAAACTACGCCAGCACAAGTTATATGCAAAATTGGAAAAATTTGTTTTTCATGCTACGGAAGTTGAATTCCTCGGATTTATCTTAACTCCAAAAGGAGTCCAAATGGACTCTCGAAACGTGGATGCAATTCTCAAGTAACCATCACCCAGTTCAGTCAATGGGGTACAAAGCATGCTCGGATTTGCTTATTTCTACCGCAGATTAATTCCGGACTTCTCCCATGTTGTACACCCCATTACAGCACTTTTGCAAAAAACAAACGCTTCTTGTGGACCGAAGAGGCTGAAAAGGCCTTCCAAGAACTGAAAGCGAAATTCACATCAGCACCGCTCTTAAAGCATCCACGCCCTGAGCTTCCATACATAGTTGAAACTGATGCATCCAGTTTAGCCATGGGAGCTGTCCTGTCCCAGAAAGATCCTGAAACTGGTCAACTTCACCCAGTAGCATTTTGGTCCAGAAAGTTCTCAGCACCTGAGTTAAACTATGCGGTTACCGATAAAGAGCTACTAGCCATCAAATCCGCCTTTAAGGCTTGGCGGCACTATCTCCTTGGTGCCAGGCATACCATTACCGTAATCACCGATCACCGGAACTTGCAGTATTTAAAAACAGCCAAAGCCCAATCATCGCGACAACTGCGATGGGCATTATTCTTCGCCGAATTCGATTTCGTGATCACGTATCGACCAGGCTGCAAAAATGGCAAAGCAGATGCCTTATCCCGAATAGGGATGGGAGAAGCATATGCGAACCCGGAACCGGTGCCAATAATTCCTGAGCAAAGGATTCTTGGCATAACTACTCTACAGACACTAGAAGATATTCATTCAAAAATCCAACAACTCTTCGATCCAGCAACCCTGCAGGACTGGGTAAAGAAAGGCCCGGACTACTCAGTCATCAATGATCTACCTTATTATCAAGGACGACTATTTCTACCCCACAAGGAAATACAAGAACTAGTCATCTCCAATTACCATGACACCCTGATGGAAGGGCACCCAGGTATCGCAAAAACTGAAGCTAAAATTAAGAGAGAGTTCTGGTGGCCCACTTTATTCCTTTAAAGGGGTTAACTTCTGCTTCGATTCTGGCCAAGGAGTTCCTCGAAAACATTGTTCGATTACACAGATTTCCTTCCGTATTGGTTTCTGACCGAGGTAGTCAATTTATCTCGCATTTTTGGAAGAAATGTTGGCAACTGGCGCAAATCGACGTGAGGCTATCAACAAGTAACCATCCCCAGACCGATGGTCAGACAGAAAGGACCAACCAGACCCTTGAACAGTACCTACGCTGCATGCTACACCAGACCGAAAGCAATTGGAAAGATATTTTATGGATTTCCGAGTACGCATACAATAACTCTGTACATTCAGGAACCGGACAAAGCCCTTTTTATACCATATATGGACATCACCCTCGAACCTCAGAGCTCGATTCGCCTCAGTACTTGCCCGCAGTTAGTCATTTGCACTCTACCATTAAACAAGCCTTTTTTGGAAGCCACAGAACATTTGAAACAAGCAAAAGAGAAATACAAGAAAAATGCTGATCAACATAGAAGTGAAACTCCACAATACCAGATTGGGGATCAAGTTTGGCTGGCTACAAAACATATACCTCTGAAGGCAACTCGGAATTTTAATCCTAGATATTTGGGAGCTTACGCCATTAGGGCCATTATCAACCCGGTGGCCGTCAAATTGGAATTACCTTCTAATATGCAAATTCATCCTGTCTTTCATGTTTCACTTCTAAAACCAGTTCAACCAGGGACAAGATTAACCAAACCACCTGACCCCATCTTGATAGATGGAGAACCCGAATTTGAGGTAAAAAATATTCTGGACTCCAAGATGATTAAATCAAAACATTTTTATTTAATCGATTGGAAGGGCTACGGACCACAAGAAAGATCATGGGAGCCTAGCGACCACGTCCATGCACCTCGGTTGGTGAAAAGATTCCATCGGAACTTCCCAGACAAACCGGGGCCAGGGGGAAGAACAACTTTAGGAGGGGCCTTGGGGGGGGGGAGTGCTGTCATGATGCCTACCCCCGGGCATCAGGACCAAGGCCATCAGCTCCGGGAGCAGGCATCCAGACATTTATTTAAACCTCAGCAGCCCCGGCTAGGGGCTGTCTGGATTCAGTCCTGGCGCCTTAGGTGCCAGGCTCATCAGCCAAATGTAGTTGACCCCTCCCACCTTGGTTGGCACGGGTTCCTGATTTTAGCATATATAGGCACCATGAGCCAGCCAATTCGGGAAAGGTTGTGGATAGGTAGGGTTTGTTAGGCTCACTGGAAAGAGGTTAAGGGTTCTTGAAATGGATAAGTATAGAAAGGCGACGAATGGAAGACTGCCTTTCGCACCAAGTACGGATTATTCGAATATCAGGTGATGCCCTTCGGGTTGTGCAATGCACCAGCAGCCTTCCAGTATTTTATGAACGATGTCCTTCGTGAACTCACTGACGTCTGTGTTGTTGTACACATTGATGATATTCTAGTGTACTCCTCTTCAGAATCAGACCATGTTAAGCACGTGCGTGCAGTCCTTGAGAAACTACGCCAGCACAAGTTATATGCAAAATTGGAAAAAATTGTTTTTCATGCTACGGAAGTTGAATTCCTCGGATTTATCTTAACTCCAAAAAGAGTCCGAATGGACTCTCGAAACGTGGATGCAATTCTCAAGTAACCATCACCCAGTTCAGTCAAAGGGGTACAAAGCATGCTCGGATTTGCTTATTTCTACTGCAGATTAATTCCAGACTTCTCCCATGTTGTACACCCCATTATAGCACTTTTGCAAAAAACAAACGCTTCTTGTGGACCGAAGAGGCTGAAAAGGCCTTCCAAGAGCTGAAAGCGAAATTCACATCAGCACCGCTCTTAAAGCATCCACGCCCTGAGCTTCCATACATAGTTGAAACTGATGCATCCAGTTTAGCCATGGGAGCTGTCCTGTCCCAGAAAGATCCTGAAACTGGTCAACTTCACCCAGTAGCATTTTGGTCCAGAATGTTCTCAGCACCTGAGTTAAACTATGCGGTTACCGATAAAGAGCTACTAGCCATCAAATCCGCCTTTAAGGCTTGGCGGCACTATCTCCTTGGTGCCAAGCATACCATTACCGTAATCACCGATCACCGGAACTTGCAGTATTTAAAAACAGCCAAAGCCCAATCATCGCGACAACTGCGATGGGCATTATTCTTCGCCGAATTCGATTTCGTGATCACGTATCGACCAGGCTGCAAAAATGGCAAAGCAGATGCCTTATCCCGAATAGGGATGGGAGAAGCATATGCGAACCCGGAACCGGTGCCAATAATTCCTGAGCAAAGGATTCTTGGCATAACTACTCTACAGACACTAGAAGATATTCATTCAAAAATCCAACAACTCTTCGATCCAGCAACCCTGCAGGACTGGGTAAAGAAAGGCCCGGACTACTCAGTCATCAATGATCTACCTTATTATAAAGGACGACTATTTCTACCTTACAAGGAAATACAAGAACTAGTCATCTCCAATTACCATGACACCCTGATGGAAGGGCACCCAGGTATCGCAAAAACTGAAGCTAAAATTAAGAGAGAGTTCTGGTGGCCCACTTTATTCCTTTAAAGGGGTTAACTTCTGCTTCGATTCTGGCCAAGGAGTTCCTCGAAAACATTGTTCGATTACACGGATTTCCTTCCGTATTGGTTTCTGACCGAGGTAGTCAATTTATCTCGCATTTTTGGAAGAAATGTTGGCAACTGGCGCAAATCGACGTGAGGCTATCAACAAGTAACCATCCCCAGACCGATGGTCAGACAGAAAGGACCAACCAGACCCTTGAACAGTACCTACGCTGCATGCTACACCAGACCGAAAGCAATTGGAAAGATATTTTATGGATTTCCGAGTACGCATACAATAACTCTGTACATTCAGGAACCGGACAAAGCCCTTTTTATACCATATATGGACATCACCCTCGAACCTCAGAGCTCGATTCGCCTCAGTACTTGCCCGCAGTTAGTCATTTGCACTCTACTATTACACAAGCCTTTTTTGGAAGCCACAGAACATTTGAAACAAGCAAAAGAGAAATACAAGAAAAATGCTGATCAACATAGAAGTGAAACTCCACAATACCAGATTGGGGATCAAGTTTGGCTGGCTACAAAACATATACCTCTGAAGGCAACTCGGAATTTTAATCCTAGATATTTGGGAGCTTACACCATTAGGGCCATTATCAACCCGGTGGCCGTCAAATTGGAATTACCTTCTAATATGCAAATTCATCCTGTCTTTCATGTTTCACTTCTAAAACCAGTTCAACCAGGGACAAGATTAACCAAACCACCTGACCCCATCTTGATAGATGGAGAACCTGAATTTGAGGTAAAAAATATCCTGGACTCCAAGATGATTAAATCAAAACATTTTTATTTAATCGATTGGAAGGGCTACGGACCACAAGAAAGATCATGGGAGCCTAGCGACCACGTCCATGCACCTCGGTTGGTGAAAAGATTCCATCGGAACTTCCCAGACAAACCGGGGCCAGGGGGAAGAACAACTTTAGGAGGGGCCTTGGGGGGGGAGTGCTGTCATGATGCCTACCCCCGGGCATCAGGACCAAGGCCATCAGCTCCGGGAGCAGGCATCCAGACATTTATTTAAACCTCAGCAGCCCCGGCTAGGGGCTGTCTGGGTTCAGTCCTGGCGCCTTAGGTGCCAGGCTCATCATAGAAATCAGTCCTGGCGCCATAGGCGCCAGGCTCATAGACATTACTTACCTGATGCAGACCATGCTGCAAAAGAGTCCAAGCCTACATGAAGCCTGGATGGGACTATTTTGTTACAGGGACTATTTTTTACTCGGGCGTGGCTCTAGGGAACTTCTTACCTGGAACTACTTTGGAGGCTATTTAAACCACACCCGAACAGCAGCACATGCGTCGCGTTATTCTGCATTCAGCAGCGTGACGCTCACCGTGTCTGCAGCCAGCATCCACTTTTCTGCCACGCCCGCCTCGAATCCGGAGCTCCTAGAATAACAAGGAAGAAAAGGACAAGGTTAGAAAACGAACTTATTTCAATTTCCTCACCTGATTCCAGATCCATTTCATCTCCGGACCTGGAAAGTACATCAATCCTGCAGGCGCCGCTTCGCCAGCTCCAGCGCCGCGCCATACTCACCAGTCTTCACAGCACCTTTCGATCCGGCGCTGTCTCCATGATATCTTCGCCGCACTCCGGCACCTAGAGGACACAAGAAAGAACACGGTGAGCCAAGGGAATCAACAAATACTACCTCTTTACCACCATAGACTTACCTGATTTACCACCGGAGGCATTATACTATAACTCTCCACATTTTCATATGCCGCACCTGTAAAGAGGGAGAAAAACAACACGTTAAAGCATGCAATAGTTACTGGACTGCGTTGGGTAATACAGACTCTTACCTGAACTCCATCAGCAGCCACAAGACTTTCTTCTCACGAACTCCGCTGCAAGATAAAGAAGGAAGGGGACAAGAGTGAACATCGGACACATTGAACTCTTTGAACTTAATACTTACTAATCCCGCCAGGAACCTCAGAGTCAATACTCTCTGGAACTCTCCCAACGCCTTCAAACCAGTGAAGTAACTGGTATCTACGCGCCCGTGCAAGACTCACAGGATAGAGAGCTCATCATTTAAAAATATAAGGTGAGGTTACTAGAGGGGGTATCGGAGGGGATTAGTGGGGGAGAACGAGAACAGTGGGGGGGACATCAATAAAACCCACGGGTGGCTAAATCCCTGTCTCCACTTGCAGGAAAATACTTCTTCGGATCCAGCAGACAAGACTAGGCGGGCCAGTCCAGACAGTCATCTCTGCACTACGCATCACGTTAGCGGAGACCGCAGCTGTCCGGGTCCAATCGACGCCACTGTGGGGTCCAGGTCAGCGTAACAGTAGCCCATTTCCTTGCAGAACACTTTGCTCGAGACCCATTTGTTCTTACGTTTTCTTACCACATTTCACCACAAATGTAGATGCAGGCTGAATTTCGGTATTAAGAAAGGTGGTGGGAATGTGTAGGGGTGTCATGATGCCCGCTCCCGGGGAGCCAGTTCAAGCCCTGCGTCCCTGAAAGCGCACATCCAGTCCCCAAGGAAGGACCCAGCAACCCCATATAGGGGCCCTTTGGACAGTGTCCTGGCGCCTATGGCGCCAGGCTCATTATGGGAGTGCTTGGGTGCACTTACCTGATGCAGACCATGCTGCAGGATCCCGGCCTCCTTGAGGCCTGAAAGGAACTACTTTACCTGTGGGACTAATTTACCACCGGGGCGTGGTCGGGGAAGGATACATACCTGATTGGAGGAAGGATACATACCTGGAACTTCTTCCAAGGCTATTTAAACCCCACCCGAACAGCCACACGTGCTTCGCGTTGTTCTGCATCTAGCAGCTGGACGCTCACCGTGTCTGCTCCTGCATCCTGACTTCTGCCACGCCTGCTAGCATCCTGGATCACCTGCAAAGGAAGAGAAGAAGCGAACAAAAGAAGGAAAAGTCCTAACCTGCTAAATCCGCATCCCGGAGACATCTCGCCGAAAATCCTGAAAAGGAAGACTTTAATTTAAAAGCTCATCACGTCGATCGCTGCAGCGCCGCATTCCACTCACCTTTACAGGGCGCCTCCATGTTCAGCAGCGATCATCCGGATTCGCTGTCACGCCCCAGCGCCTATGGAGAAAAAGACAAGAACAAAAGGTGAGAGAGAGAAGGGAATAAGGAAAGCTAAATCTCCATGTTAAGACTTACCTGTTGATTCATTCCCTCTTCATTTTGGGTCCGCGCCGCATCCTGGCTTTCCGGACCCCGGCCCGTAAGGGGAAAAAGAGACATCAGCGTTAATGAGCGATTGAAAAGACATTACCAAAAAACGCTCATTAAAGACTTACCTGATTTCTACAAGGATTTCACCTCTCATCTCGGGTCGGTGCCTGTTCCCCGGCATTCCGTACCCCGGCCCCTATGGGGAAAAAGACACTAGCATTAGTACATTAGTACAAGGGGAACCTCTTATCAAAAAACTTACCTGGAAGCCAAGCAAGTTTGGTTCTCACCAACCCGAAAATCCAGTGAAGTAACTGGATACCAACGCGCCCCTGCATTAGAAGCAGGATGGAGAGCTTGTCCTTCCAGACCCTAAGGTGAGACGCTATGGGGAATCACAGAAGGGTTTCGAGGAGGGTGAGAGGGGAAAGTGGGAGGCCGATTGCATTACCCCGCAGACAGTTAATCCCCTATTTTCGCCTACAGAAGGATACTTCTGCGAGCCAGACAAGCCAGATTTGGGGGCCCGGTCCAGTCCGTCTTCCGAACCCTGCGCATCACCTTAGAAGAGGTCACAGCAGCGCGAACCAGGCCAGTGCCTCCGTGGGAGTCAGATGAGCGTTACAAGGGGTTTAGGGGCAGGGGGTTGCAGGTGTTTCCCCCACAGTTTTATGCAGCAAACTGTGGTAAAATAAAGAATCTGAATAAATGGGCCTCAAGCAAGGAAACCCAGTCAGAGCCAAATTAAAAATGTTTTTGATTGGGTAACAGTGTGAATTGCTAAATGCGTAAGATTCCTTGAAAGAATATCTTAATACTATAGGGAAATATGATACTGTCCCCGGGTCTCTTATATGCTTCCCAAATCATATCTTTCTCTTGGTGTTTGTGCGTTTTATATTTAACCAATTACCCACCTTGGAGAAATGGGGCCTGAGAAAAGAACTGTCACACCCCTGGAGTATCACACAACTCCTTCCTAGCCACAGAAGCCAAATGTAGTTGACCCCTCCCACCTTGGTTGGCACGGGTTCCTGATTTTAGCATATATAGGCACCATGAGGCAGCCAATTCGGGAAAGGTTGTGGATAGGTAAGGGGTGTTAGGCTCACCGGAAAGAGGTTAAGGGTTCTTGAAATGGATAAGTATAGGGAACATAGGGAAAAGAACAACCTGTTAAGCGCACACTTGCTTAGACCCAAGTAGCACTTCCTACCATATCCTGACACTAGCTAACACCCTTTTTGACTAGGATAATACTTCCCACTCATGTATTCCTCACTTGTTCATTCCCTGCCTGCAAAAAACATAAGCACATAATGAGTCATTAATAGCCATAGATAACTGTAGCAGCGTACAACATAAAATGGTTCCTAGTGATTGCATCGAATGCAAATGCATCGAATTTAAAAACACTAAAAAAAAAAGGCATTGAAAATGCCCCCCAACCCCTATTTTGCTACCCCTTAAAACCCATGATAGTAAGAAAAAAACTTTACCTACAAAGAAATGCATTTTTTCGATGCTTTTGCACTCGATGCCATGTATTCGATGCAAGGCCTGGATACCACATGAAATGGACAAAAGCACAAGGAAACAAACATATATCTTGCAATAGCGTGTTATTCCCATTTTGGGAGAACTCCAACCCCTCCTGCCGTGTCATCAGGCGAAGGGTTACACATTGAAATGCATTGCACATAAGCGGCTGTACACATCATGAAAATAGACAAGAGCAAGCAGCCACAAACAAACATAACCGCCTCAAGCTCTTAATATGAAAAATGCCCCAGACTTTCTACTGTTCAGAGCGCTAGGAGTCCACTTCCTGGGGTTTGCCCAGCGTGATTTCCCAAGACGCCTTTCAGGAGGAAAACACACGTGTGGTAGCCGTACATGTGTTACAAGTCTTTACGGTTTAGTTTTATGAACTACCCAGAGAACAACACCATGTACGAGTAGCTTCTTTGCCATGAATGAATGTTCCCATCAATCACCCTCACACTCCCCGTAGCACTTGACTGAGGCCTGGGGAGGGCTCGCCGGCTCCACCCCAGGCAATGGTAAATCCTACGTTGGACGAAACACACCGCCGTAATCTGCTCTGTGCCCCAATGAGGAACGGAGCCCTTCAAAAGCATGCCACCTCACTGCATGGCCCAGGTTCTGTCCAACCACCTCCAAGAACGCCTGTACACCTGCTCTCCTCTAACTCGTGCCTGCCACGCCAACAATCACCAACAGGCAGCACGGGCCGCGGAGTGACTTAAATAGCGCTCGTGAGCCTGTGCGCGTTCAGGCCCAACTGACACCCAAAGGCTCCCGGGAAATGTATTTTTTTGCCAGTTTTTGCACGGGAAGACAGACTTGAGCCGCCTCGCAACACCTTTTTCCTTACATTACCCTTCCTCTAGAGCCCTTCTCGGGACCCGGCTTACCCGGATGGGATGGATGAAATATTATTACTTGGCGATCTGCATGCACTGCCTCCACAGGTTCCCAAGAATCCTCAGGACCATAACCCACACAGGAAATCAGGTACCAAAGTCTTGTACCACGCCACTTGGAGTCCAGGATGTGCTTCAGTTCAAATCCCTGTTGACCATCCTTCATCACTCCCAGAGCCTTTCTTGTCACCACACCAGGAGCTGCAGGTTTAACCAAAGAAACGTGAAACACTGGATGAATCCTCATATGAGAAGGCTATCGCACTGCCGTATCAGACACACATCGTACAATGGTATACGGTCCGATGAAGCAGGGCAAAAATGTATGAGATCCAAACAACAATGTGCTGAGTGGACAACCACACTCGATCTCCCACCACATACTTAGCACCGATCGTCTCTTTCGATCTGCTTGCTTCTTATCGTTCACCTTGGCCTTGTCCAGAATTTGGCGTGCCTTCTCTCGTATCTCAAGAAACTTGTGCGCACGTTCAGTAACTGCTGGGACCTTATTAAACCTTGGAACCTCTTCTGGTAACATTTGACAATCTTGGTCATACAGACAGAAATTAGGGGACAAGTCCAATGAATCATGTATGGCGTTATTATAACAGAATTCCACCAGCCAAAGAGACCGAACGCACTAGGATTTGCCCTCGGACAAAAAACACCTCAGATATTGCTCCATGGTCTGATTTACTCTTTCAGTTTGACCATCCGTCTGGAGATGGTAACTAGTGTATAGTGCGCAGGATATTCCGAGTAACTTACAAAAACACGCCAAAACCGAGAGGTGAATGGTGACCCTCGGTTGGATACTATTGTTCTTGGCAAGCCATGCAATCTCACTACATGTTGCAAGAATAAATCTGCCAGAATACCGGCACTTGGAACACCATCACATAGTATGAAATTAGCTTGTTTTGTTAGATAGTCCACTACCACCAACATTGTATCACAATCTCCATTCCGGGGCATCTCAGTAACAAAGTCCATAGATACACACGCCCAACGTTCTGTGGGAGTGGCCAATGGCTGCACCAATCCAGCCTTCTTCAAATGATCTGCCTTAGACCGTACACAAGTCTCACAACCTGCCACATACTTCTGTATCTGAAAGGCCCACCCCTCCCACCAAAAATACTGCTGCACCATAGCTTGCATCTTCCTGACGCCCACATGCCCGCCCAGGGGGGAATTATGGCACCAAAACAAGGCTTTTGTCCTCAATGACTCAGTGGGGAGAAACAACTTCCGCTCTTGATAAGGTAGACTCTCTCGTATGACTCTGACCTTGCCCTTCTTCACTCACTCTGTTCACCTTTCTTTAGGGAAATTCTGACGTATCTCCCCTAGCACCACCTGAGTTATGGCAGCCACAATCTTCTCCAATGCAATGATACTTCGTCCACTTGACACGGTCCTCACTGATTTTCCTGCCTGGACAATGCATCTGCCTTTCCGTTGCTCCTACCCGGCCTGTATGTGACCACAAAGTCAAATTCTTCAAAGAATTGGGCCCATCTTAATTGCTGAGAACTCAAAGTCCTAGCTGATCTTAAATACCATAGGTGCTTGTGATCAGTGATAACCAATAGTGGATGTGGGGGTCCCATTAAGTAATGACGCCATTCCAGAAAAGCTTCCCTAATTGCCAGAAGTTCCTTATCCATGGCCATGGCTCAGCTCGTCGTCTCCAAGTTCTCCAAATGGCGCAATCTACCGCTATCCCTGGCGGGGAGACTCTCTCTAATAAAGATGATTGTGGTCCCCAAGCTCCTGTACGTCTTCACTAATGTACCAGTCTGGCCCGGGATGCAATACTTTAAGAGGCTCCACTCGGAGTGCGCACAATTTCTCCGGCATCCAAGTTCGGTACGCAAGAAGTGGCAATATATGACGTTACCCTATGATAAAGGGGGGTTCACAGCTCCAGACCTCCGTCTGTACTGGAACGCGGCACAGGCCCAACACGCCTCTCATTGGTACACGTTCCAAAATCCGCCCCTGCATGTAAAACTTGAGAAGCTGGCAGGGGGTGGGACTAACATCATGACCCTGCTTCTGCACCGCACATTCCAAACAGAAGCCCAGGTAGACCCGGTGGCCACCACGATCAGGGCCTGGAAGGGTATCCTGGGCTCTGAGCACGAACAACACCCATACTATAAGTGGCTTCCCTTGTGGCAATTTCCTGGACTCCCCCCACACACGACCAACACCTCGTACGACACTGGGAAAATCTGGGCTATCGAGCCCTTGCTGACCTCTTCCCGGATGGTACGTTTGTCACCCCTCAAACATGGCGCCCGGAACATTCCAATTCTTCGCTTGAGATGCTGCAGTATTACAGACTTAGAGCAGCAGTACGTGCTATGTGGCCCTCATACCCAAACGAACCCCCAGACTCACACGAAATACAATATATAGCAAACTCCGGAGGCGCCAAGGGTATAATATCCAATTTGTACAAAATGCAGCTGGAGAAAACAGTGGATAAGTCTTTCAAACCACGTGAAGCCTGGACTAGGGAGCTTGGAACGGAAATGACAGACTGTCTATGGGGCAAAATGTGCGCACACACGCGCAAGGTCTCCTTAGCGCTAGGGGTGTCACGGTATTAGTTTTAGGACGGTACAATAACCTTCTTGCCAAATGACGGTATATCATGGTTATTGCGGTATAGCAGGTGGAGTTAACTAATCTTAACAAATATTTTCTAAAAGGTCTTAAATTGTCAGATTTATCATCACAAACAAAACCAGGAACCCAGGGCCAGAATTGGGCTTTTCAACATACTTTCCACTGAAATGCCACCCCTTGCTTCCACCAAACACAAAAACACGTGTGGAGAGGAGGAGGGGCAGGGGGGGAGCCCTGCTGCGACTGGCAAAGCAAACTGAATAGCTTTTCTTAAGTGGTCATTTCGGTTTTTATCCCCCCCACTGGCTACTGGTGAAGATGAACATGTTGCCATCTTGATAACCTGCATGCCACAGATCAATGGAGTCTGATGGTAGTATACGCTTGTGCGCATACACACACACGCACTCTCTCTTTACGTTACAGCCTTTAGTTTACTTGTGGGCCAAAAGGTGTTCAGTAATCAAGGACATGTTACACTTTGGTATGGCAGCAGGGAATACCCACAGAGATGAGTAAATTTTGCACTGTGACTTACTATATGTAAATTCAATGATGGAACCAGGGAAATCCCCATTGTCATATGTTTAGAAAACATTATCCATTATAAATATATAAACCCCAAACCGCCAACCCAAAGTAAACCCTTTTCCTTCTTGGCAGTGTATTTATTCTTCCTATTGCTAACATATTGATTTTGTGTCAGGCATGTGTGGTTTATGGAATGGCATTAAAAACTGCTCCAACTGAAACTACTTGGCAGACGGCACATCCAACAGTTCAAGACCAAGACTGCGCAACACTTGCTTACTGCAGCCTTTCCAAATCAGATTGAAAAGCACACTTAACGGTATGAACGGTATAAACAATGTGACGGTTATTATTGTTCAATTAAGTGGTTCACGGTATCTTTAACGGTATACCGTAATACTGTTACATCCCTACTTAGCGCCAGATTCCGCTGCATACAATTCAAGCTCCTCAACAGGCTCTATTATACACCATACAGAGTGGCGACATTTACACGTACCCCGACTCATGTATGCCCTAAATGCAAATCCTGTGAAGCAGATCACATACACATGTTCTGGTCCTGCGCCGCACTCAACATGTTCTGGGTGGCTGTGACGGAGGCGCTCTCTGAAATAATTGGTTCCCCGGTGAATATGGACCCACTAGCCCTGTTGTTTGGTATCTGGGAGGGGGAGAATGTAAGGAAAATGTCAAAATTCTTAAATGTGAGTGCCATTGTGGCCAAAAGATGTATATTGCAATGCTGGAAGCGCCATAATCCCCCCACCCTTATGATGTGGCTGAAAACCCTTACCTGGATACAAATGTGCGAAGAAGAATACATTGGATCCCTGCCAATCTCATCACGCCCCAAAAACGTTTGGTCAGAATTCTGTAGCTACCTGAACAATAGAGACGAAGTGGAATGGAGGTCTACTCCCCCACCAGTACAGCCCGACACGCCATGTGAAGTGTAACTCTCGCTACTTTTTTTCTAATTGGCGCCTCACCGAGACATCAACCGTCCTTAACCTGAGATGTTTAATTTAGTCATGTTGTGCTACCGTTTGTGCGGCTATGTTGTTAGCCTATTGCTATGTAATTTGTGCTGTACCTGTCTTAACATTCTGCCAATAATCAAAAGTAAAAAAAAAAAAAAGAAGTTCCTTATCCATAATGGCATAATTCTGTTCACAAGCTGTCAGTTTGTGACAGAAATAGGCCACTAGATGTAAAACACCCTCCCCATATTCTTGTGACAAGATTGCCCCTATGGCCAGGTTAGAGGCCGCAGTCTCGACCTGAAACTGTTTCTCAAGATTAGAGTGACATAGATTTGGGGCCTCCATGATTGCTGCCTTTAACCTTTGAAATGCTTTCAAAGCCTCCTGATCCCAATGGAACTTGGTAGCCTTCTTTAACAATTGTGTAATGGGTGTAACGATGGCAGAGAAATTGTTGATAAACCTTCTATAAAAATTGGCAAATCCCAGAAATGATTGAATGTCCTTCACATAAGCGGCTTGCCACAACATGAAAATGGACAAGAGCAAGCAGCCACAAACAAATAGAAGCGTCTCCCGCACTTAATATGAAAAATGCCCCAGTTGTTCTAATGTTCAGAGCACTAGGAGAAAGTACTGTTTGCTGGGACCGAATGCTGAATGCACCTGAAGCCTACTTGTATTGAGGACTGTGCGTGGAACACTGCCGATTTGGTTAAGCAGCTGGGTCATTGCCAAGCAGACGTCTTTCTCCGCTACACGGAAGCTGCCTGACTCTTCGCCTTTGAAACTATCCTGATTGGGCCGTGGCTTTCTCCTTTTTTTTACTAACTGCGAGCCCGCCCCTTATCATTTAAATACGTGTGTAGCGCACTCGCGCGCGCAAACGGAAAGTACAAGAAAGTACTGTTTGCTGGGACCGAATGCTGAATGCACCTGAAGCCTACTTGTATTGAGGACTGTGCGTGGAACACTGCCGTTTTGGTTAAGCAGCTGGGTCATCGCCAAGCGGACGTCTTTCTCCGCTACACGGAAGCTGCCTGACTCTTCGCCTTTGAAAGTAAATATTTAAAGTGACTCCATTGACTTTAGTGTTTTGAGACCTGCAGTGCTGACGTAATCCCTCCCTCTCTTCTTGCTTACAGCTATCCTCTGATTGGGCCGTGGCTTTCTCCTTTTTTTAACTAACTGCGAGCCCGCCCCTTATCATTTAAATACAACGTGTGTAGCGCACTCGCGCGCGTACATGGAAAGTACAAGAAAGTATTGTTTGCTGTTTGCTGCTTTGTTGTCTCCGAGTGTTTATACACATCTGCTGAGGGGTTAGTGGATGAAATTCTCACTGCTTGGTGAGTGTTTTTAAACGTGATTTTATCTTGTGATCCTTTTTTTTTGCATCTTATCTTTTTGGTTATTTTTAATTTTGTTTTTTTTGTGTAGTAACTTTATTTAATTGTGTTGGGATTCGTGTGGCTCAATACGAAAGGAAAGTCATAACCTTCTTTTGCTTATTGCTGTCAGTCAATATTGGCATTAAGGCAAATATTTGTCGACAGGGAGGGGCAAGAAAACTAAAAGGGAAAAGAAAAAGGAAGGGTGGAAATAATGGCTTTTAATTTGAAAACAGGAATGCCAAATGTAAAAATGTCCTTATTTAGTGAAGGGGGAATCCCTTGTTCGCCAAATGTGGCGCCTGGCATTGTTACCAATTTTGATTCTGCTCCCGTCATGCCGGCAATGCAGTGCAAAAAATATGCTCCGCCTCGCGTGGGGGATAGGGTAATTGTAAACAAACTGAGAAACCATTCCATAAGCAAAGGAAGCGACATTCGCAAATATTACAACTTGGGAGTGCCTCCAGGTGTAGGGAGTAATATTGTTTTGAACAAAGTTAACCATAACAAACTTGATAACCTTCATGTACTAAATACACGTCTTAACTTGGAGGTCGCTGCAATTAAAAATAACATGCAGCCAATTGAGGGTGCCAATTGCGAAAGGATGATCTCAGACACGACTATGGAAAATGAGATTAACCGTTGTGAGGCCGATATAGTAACCTCAGGCAAAACACTTGACACAATCAATGAAAGTCTTCCCAGACCTTGCACGGTTGAAGCTCAACAAAGGCTGAGGGAAGCTTATAATAATATGTGTGTAACGGCTCAAGTGTACAGGGAAGCCTCTGGATCCATGGACATGTCTGAGTTGCTAATAAATGAGGAAGAAGTGGTGTTTGTTCATTGTAACACGGGTGACCTTATGCAGGTTGAAGATTTGTCACCAATCAGAATGCACAATAAAAGTAGTCAGGTCTTGTCTGAAGTTCTAAATGAGACCAGTGAACCACTCATGCCAGTAAACAATGATCTTGAAATGACACCCAATATATCAGCGATGTCCGATAAAGATGGCTCGCAAAGCTCCCTGTCTTTTGTTCTTCCCACCCCAAGACCAGCAAAAAAATCTTGGACAGGTCTTGAATCCCCGAGGCTGGGGGACAATCAGGCAGAAGAATCAGACGAGCGGGAAGATCTGAGCTCAACCTTCCTGGCGATGAACTCTGCCTTATTGCCCCTGGCAAAGCTGTATGAAGCCATGGATCACAAAATCAATCATCAAACAATACTGTTAACATCTCTATCGAGTAAAATTACTGAAGGAGGAAATATGAGGGAATCTAGGGAGTGTGATCCTCAGTACGAAATATTTAGACAATGTAACACACATGATTCAGAGACACAAACTGAATGCTGGCAAGGCAGTGGAAGAAAAGAGCTGTTATAACCCAGATACTTCACCTTTAGTGGTAATATTCATCCCGAAGTTGAGAGCAGAGAGAGAGAGCTCGATTCTCTGATTGAGGTAACTGAAAGGAGCACTGGAGAATTAATAACTGGCCCAGATATAGTGAGAAATGAACATATCACAATCAATGATGGATGCCATTCCAATATGCCTCCCTCTCTAGTAAAAAAGTCTCTAGGCGAGATTACTGCCAATATAGGAGAAGAAAGCCTCAAAAAACAAAAAAAGGCACTAAATCACGGGCAAAGCCAAGACGATTCTTGAAGATAACTAATGCCAAACTTAGTGAGGCTCCTATAACGAAAGAAAATAATGCTATTAAGGGCCAAGTAACTCGGCAACTGGGGAATAATAAGGGGAAATGCTCTTTTGAAATGGGTTACAAGCCTTTAGATGAGTTGGTGGCTGAAAGCCAGGCGGCAATGGAAAAGGAGAAGATAGAGTCACAAGATCCCGTTGGCATTTCTCCGCCTGTCATACAAAAGGTGCCTGCCAGGAGTGGTTTGATTGACACACAATCTGAAGCTGCTGGAGTTGGGCAGATTGATGCCCAATTGAGAGAAGAGATAAACAAGACAATCAAACAATATATTGTGGAAAGACAAATGGAAAAATCCAGAATGGATTATGAGCGGGTGCCTCAAAACACAGGGAAACTTATGTCTGACTCCTGTCCCCCTCTACCGTTCCCTACAAATATTGAAAGAACATCGATAGCTCCTGGGAAGGGGAGGTGGGGGGTTCAGCGGAAGCCAAGTGCAAGTGCAGGTGGAGAACAGGTACCAAAGGCTAAAATAATGGGGTCAAGTAATCTCCACTGTTTTATTCTGGAATGTAGAGATCATCCTTATGAACAATACGATCTTAATCGCTCCTGTGTTCTTAACATACTTAAAGAGATACCAGAGCTAAGAAATTTAACATCCTGTGATATTGATAGGGTGGAATTCTTGAGCAACAAAGATCTATCAAGGTCTAGAATTACGTTTCGTTCAACTGTTTTGGCGGATATGGTGTGGGAAGCAAGAAACACCCTTCAGAACATGGGCTTTAATATCTATAGAGAAGAGTATCTGGAAATGGGGCAAAAAATGGGCTCCTAGAATTTATGGTTCCAATAGTAGGGATCAGACAAATTTTGGGATAGAAAGACCTGCCCAAACATAACAACCCATAACGAAAGAAAAAATTAACCTTGTATGCTGGAACACCCGGGGCTTCAAACACTTTACTAACACGCATGGCTCTGAATTGAACAAATATGACATTGTATTAATACAGGAAACATGGTTGACACAAGCTCCTGTTTGGAATGATTATGAAATATTGCTAGAACTTGCCATTAGGTTGCCTATAGGGAGACCCATGGCCGGCCTTCTCATTGCGATTAAAAAATCAAAAGAGTTTAAAGTCAGAAATCTGATTTTGGGTACCCCCTTTATGAAATTCGTTAAACTAAGTAATGAAGCCCATACTATCATATTAGTTAATATCTATTGGGGGAAATCCCACTTATCTCCAGATTCCCCTTTTGCCTATTTAGAGCAAATTGGTATAAGAGTTGCATTAGAAAAGCATATAGACTATGTGTTGGTCATGGGTGACATCAATATGCATTTGGCTCGTAAAAATCTAAGGAAACTAACACCTGAGGAAATAAGATGGAGTCAATGCATGGAAAATATGCAATTGGTTATGGTGAATGAGACCTATCCATGGTGAGCTCTTGGCATAATGGTTTCCTCGAGGCTACTATTGATTATATTTATGTAATAAGGCAATGATGAACATAGTCCAGTCCCTGAACATTAGACCTAGTGGTAACAGTGATCACCATCAACTTTGCCTCGAATGGGAGTGGGAGAGGAAAAAAAGCTTGATCAAAAATTGGAGGAAAACAAATGGTAACATGAGTGCAAATAATGCAAGAAATCGACTTAAGTGGTGGAATGCCTCTCTAATAGGCTATGGTAAACAACTGTCTCACAATTCGGGGAGGGACTATGTATCATATATGCTTAAATATGCAGCTGTCAAGGAATCTGTGCAAGGTCATGGCTATAAACATACCCATAGGTTTGACTTAGAGGTGAAAAATAAAAAAACTGAACTAAGATACCAGCTACGCTTGTTAAAGCAGTTGCCCATTGAAGAAATGATACAGAAGTCCAAACTGGCAAAAGGGAAGGAAAGCCTTATGCTTTCAAAGAGATAGTGAACTTATGCTAAAAAAATTGCACTTAAAAACTCGGCTGAAATTTGGAGTCTGCTAAATGAGGCCACATTTAAAGACCAGAACTCGGTTCAGGTCAATTCCATCTCGGCGGAATCATGGCGTGCATATTTTTTGCAGATATATGAATCTCCATTTTGAATAGCCAATGTGTATTGGAAGTTCGAAACTGGGACCATCAAATCATATTTGACCAGGACGATATATTGCAGTATGTATCACAACTTAGTAGCTCGAGGGCAGCAGGTCCGGATGGACTTACTAACAAAATGCTCAAATCAAATCCTGAGATCTGGTCAAGAATACTAATGCAGATATTTGGAGAGGTGATGCGCTCGGGGCGCCTCCCGGAGTCATGGAAGAAATCTATCCTCATTCCACTATATAAGAAAGGCCAAAGATGAGATCCGGCCTCTTATAGGCCGATTGCACTCCTAGATTGTCCTTGTAAGATTTTTGCCCGCCTAGTGCTTCTAGAGTTTAATTCCTGGCTCGATAGGAAAGCGCTAAGAGATCCATGGCAAACTGGTTTTCTGAGGGGACTTGGCACAGGGATTAATTTGTTATGCATAAATGCAATCATAGCAAAACAAGCAAGCCTAAAATTACCCCTGTACGTCGCCTTTGTCGACTTCAAAACCGCCTTTGACTCAATTCCAAGAGAACTCTTGGTGATGAAGTTGATGAAAAGCGAATGTCCCTGGAATATATTAAAATGGATCATAGATCTCCACTCTAACACAACATTGCAAATCAAATTGAATAATGAAGGATTGCTATCAGACCCAATTTGTAGCTCAAGAGGTCTTAAACAAGGGTGTATACTGGCGTCCTCTATTTTTAATTTCTTTATTCTTCTTATCGGCAAAGCATTCGTTGATATTGTTACTGACTCTCCGAAATTAGGCCCTATTGTGGTAAAATGGCTCTTGTATGCCGATGACCTGTTGTTGATGTCTAGAACACCAATGGGTCTACGTAACATGTTAGGGGCTTTGGAAAATGATGCAGTATCAAATAAAATGACTATAAATACTAAAAAAAACGCAAGTGATTCAATTTGGTAATGGTAAGCACTGCTGCAAAAAGCTTAATTGGACGATGTATGGAAACAGTTGAAGCGGTTGATGAATATACATATTTGGGGATTAATATCAATAATAGTCCAAGTGACACCCCATATGAATATAGTTTGGATATAAAATGGAAAAATTTGATATCACAGTCGAAAATTGTGAAAGGCAAATACTGCAAATTTACTATTGCCCCTCTGATAGCTTATTATAAACAAAAAGGATTGCCAATCTTACTATATGGAGCCGAAACCAAACCGATTAAACCAAACAGTTTTTGGAACAAGAAAGAAGGGTTGTTTTGGAGGACACTGTTAGATCTTCCAGTATCTACTCCGACAGCTATGATAAGACACGAACTAGGGTTGATATCCATTTATGCTTTATACAAGTGGAAAGTGTGTACACTGTATAGGAAATGTATTTTTGAAGATCATCAGAATGGCTTACTTATACATCTAGCCAATAATATACAAGCATCTAAAGATGAATTCATTTTGAAGTGGGGCAACCAGGCAAAAAAATTCATACAGGAAGCAAATATATCAGTTAACCTGCTGTGTCAAAATCCAAATAAAGCCAAGCGCAAAATGTGGGAAATAGACTGGATAGAAACCAGGGAACTGTGCAATAAATATCAAAATTTTAAACAGAACCCATTTGGTCTCAAGACTCAAGGCCTATGGTACTACTGAGGCGTATCTTTTGAAATCGCCTAGTGTTTCGCATCGTACAGGGTTGTTGCTTCTGAGATTTAATTTATGGCATGTCAGATTAGTTACAGCAAAATGGGGCAAGGATCCCAATGCAAATGTTTTATGTCGTTTTTGTAATGTCGAAACTGAATCCCTTGTACATATCATAACAGAATGCCCCAAGTTAGTGGAAAGAAGAACTAATTATTTTAAAGCATTCTTTGGGCATAAGTAACACATGGAGGCTAAAGACCTTTGGAAATATATATTTCATGTATACTCCAAATCAATTGGTTATGCGACAACAAATTTCTTGAATGAACTTAGACTTGATGATTCTAGCTAGGAAATTAACATTTAAACCTGTTAAAGGGTAAATTGTATACTATAATGAATCGTCAATCATTATCTTGCTTAGATGTTTTTTTTAGTCGTCTGTCTTGTTTGATTCCTATTTTGATATCTATTTTAAATTTCAAAATTTTAGAAATGTTGTGAGTTATCATTTAATTGTTTAATTTGTTTTATTTTTATTTTATTTGGTTTTATTTTAAGAATTGTTAATGAATTTGAATGTTCTCTGTTTTGTCTTTTATATTGAAAGGTTGAGATTCTCAACCAAATCAATAAATAAATTTAAAAAAACTAGGAGTCTGCTTCCTGCGGTTTGCCCAGCATGAGTTCCTAAGACTCCTTTCTGCAGGACTACACACGCGTGGTATCTGTGCACGTGTTACAAGTCTTTATGGCTTGTGGATATGAACTACCCAGAGAACACCCTGTGCGAGTAGTTTCATAGCCCTGAATGAATGTTCACACCAATCACCCTCACACTCCCCATAGCACTTAACTGAGGCCTAGGGAGGGAACGGATATGTACTGAGCTGTCTTCAGAATCTAGTCAATTGTATTAAATACTCTATCATACATTTGGCAACCCTGGAATCTAACGCCTTTGACACTTTTTCTATACCTAGCCTTTGGGCAAAATTAAGGAAGTGGGGCATCCCTGAGGGCCTGCTCAAGTTAATTATTAAACTGCATGAAGATACCAATGTTCAAGTTAGATTAAATATGGAGGACAGTCTATCTGAAAAGATACCCACAGACAACGATCTAAGGCAGTGGTGCATTCTTGCCTCCTGCCTTTTCAACGTATACGTTGCGGATGCAGGTTCCTCGTTGGAGGCAGCCTCTCTTGCCCCGCCAAAAATTGGAAACAAACATGCCAATACATTGGATGGCTTACGCCGAAGACTTTGCACTACTGGATTATACCCAACGGGTCTATGCCGCCTTTTGGTGGCTTTTGAGGTTTTGCAAGTGAAAAGAACCTAAAAATAAACTCCAAAAAACGCCAGATAATGTAATTTGCAAGGCAAGCACGTAAAACGACATTAAGTTGCTCTGTGACTGGGGTTTGCCCTAGAGAGGGTTAAGACAACTATCTATTTTGGCTATCCAATTATAAGTTCTTCAAATAGAGACCTCATCGGGAATCGTAGATTACTATATTCCCCAAATGAAAAGAATGAAGTTTCGATGCTGCAAGTTTTCTATGGTCCCTTTAATCAGATTTCTTTAGGGTAAAATCAGCCACAAAGTGTTATTTCTTGGGTCTCTGGCAATTAGTGGAATTTTCTTGTGTTGTTAAATGCCACTGTGTGTAAGGTTTTGATAAAACCATAAAACAAAAAATAAAAAAACCTCATTAGCGTTTCTCCAATGGATAACGTTCGCATGTATGTTATTTGATACACGTGCGTTTCCAGTCATCTGTATACAACTGGAGTGTTTTAATCGTGTTGTTTTAATTTTACACTTAAATAGCCTATGACTTGCCTGCCATGATTGCAGCCGTGTTGCGCCCCTTCATCAGAATATTTTGTTTTCAACGTTCAGCACTTTTCTTTGTTTTGATAACAAACTGGGGGTTTCACGTGCCAAATACGGGATCCGTGAATTATCCACTCCCTTTGTCACGCCCCCACAGCATAAAACGCAGCCACTGTAACAAGCGCATGGATGAACGGAGCAAAAGAAACAGCAAAAAACCTGTAGTGACCGTCATCGACAGGTTTCTTCTTTTAAGTCATAGAGTGGTGAATATGAGCAGGACCAATAGGACGCTTCGGAGAATGAACGCTCAGCACAGGAAAAGGGGACAGTGAAAGGAGAAACTGCGCACGCGCGCTCTCTGGCGGAACCATGTTTGTCACGTGACGGATACACTGTCACCGGGTTGCATCCTGTAACGTGACCATCGTATTCCCCGTTTTGGACGGATTTCTATCTGTAATCATGGTAAGAATACAGGGTGCAATAGAAGCCACTCACTGCCATGCGAGCGATGTTCCCGAGGGTTCATACACGCCCTGGTCCACGGTCTAAGAATCTAGGGCAGTATACAAATGCCATTGCAAGTGAAAGAGCTTAGCTTATATTTACCCAACTGTAGTTATAATTAATTGTCCCTTGACTTGTCATATGCTTTTCACCTGTTTAGGAACGATAGGACCGTTTTTAATGCGTTTGCCGCTAAGTATAGGTGCCCCCGCATTTCCGTAAACCCCCACCCCCACCATTCATAAAATACACGAATTTACAATGGCAGTAAAGAGGTACATTAGCACTCTAAACCGTGTCATTAGGTAAAAATGTCATGTTCTACTTGCATAACACGTCCGCGACTAGGTAGCGCTTTTCTTTAAATTTTAAATTATCATTGTAGACTTTTCTCTTAATTTTTAATATTAATGTTATTGTGCAAAACAGAAATTCAATACTTTGTGCAAGCCCATTCTCATATCTTAAACTTACTACACTCTGTAGTGCGCGAATAAAAAGACTAGAGAAGAACGACTGTATAAAAATGTGTATTAAGCAGTGATGGTACCCAGTGCAACAGATACAGGTTATATAACGGGCTGGGCACAGGCATGTTAGAGATACCTAGAACATTGGTGGTAGAAGAAAGAGGTTTTTGTCAGAAAATATTCTGATTGTATAACTGACATACCAGCTAGTCCCTGTGTCAACTAGGCAAGGAACTGATTGTCCCGTTCTATACCACATTGTACATGGGTAGCTTTTTGATCTGGGGGTATCAAGTAGTTCATGACATCATTTTCTTTTGGGCTTTCCTAATACCAATCTTTCTTTGAAGCACTGGGAGTTACGTTGTTTGGTGTGATCGCTGGTGTACCTCTTTTCGTAAACATGGGTGGATTTGGGAGTGGGAGCTAAACGTTCTGTTGGGGCATTCACTTTTTCTAATTTGTATTTATTTATTTATAGCGTGCAGCCTTGCCCTGAGGCATCTGGGCATGTGGTTACAAGCAGGCATAGTATGTTACAACAGTGCCGTAGTCTTATTCAGGATAGTACAAAAGGCTTGAAAAACACAGTACATGATATATAAAGAAATGGAACTGGAGTAGGAAAGAGATGAGAGGGTGCGCAGGTCTGAGGTAGTCAGTGTTCAGTGCCTATGTAGAGAGTGTAGTGGGCTCATCAAGCTTGTGGAGCCAGAGTTTGGTTTTGTTTTTGAAGGAGAGTAACGTACGTTCTGCTCTGAGTGTGGTGGGGGTAGTGTTCCAGAGTTTAGATGCAAGAACTAGGAAAGTTGAGGCCCGAGCAGACTGCAGCTTAAATCTGGGTATAGTGAGAGTGTTAACATAGGCTGATCTCAGCGGTCTGCTTGTGACATGCTGCGAGAAGCGGCTAGTCATGTAAGCTGGTGCCAGGTTGTTCTGAGCCTTGTAAATTAAGGCTAAGGTTTTGAGGGATATTCGCTGTCCGACGGGGAGCCAGTGAAGGCTACATCTGATGTCTGAGATGTGAGATCTTCTAGCGATGTTGAGGGCTGCCCTCATGGCATTGCTTTGTGCAACTTGTAACTTGTCAATTTTTTTTGACTGGTGCCTAGGTAGAGAGCGTTGCACTAGTCTATTTTAGCCAATATTAATGTTCTAGCTAGGATTATGCAGTTCTCTGAATTCAGGAAGGGTCTGCAGGCTGTGATAAGTTTGCAGGTATATGCAGATGCCGACGCTACGGCGTTGGTTTGTCTAGTTAGGGGGAGAGTTGCGTCCAGATAGATGCCCAAGGTTTTTGCTGTGTTCGACACGTTGATGATGTTACCGTCTATGGTGAATGCTTTGTAAGCTGGATTTAGTTTGGCCAATTTGGAGTGCGAACCGAGGATGAGTAACTCTGTTTTCTCATCATTAAGGCAGAACCCATGATGAGCCATCCAAGCCTGGATGATAGAGTAGACGTCATTAAGAGCCTGAGCGTCAAGAGCAAAGTCACCAGAGATGGGGATGAGTATCTGGGTGTCGTCAGACTCTCCTGCTTACAATACTTATAAACTGCGGTGCTCCTAAACCCATTTCTCTGCAGATGTTGTTGTACCACCCCTCAACCTCTTCATGGCCACTCCTCCCGTTAAATCCTCGCCCTCCTTTCGGACATGTCTGACCTTGTATATTTTGTAACTACATGGCCATAAGCTTTTTCTCATTTTTCTTACCTTTTCTCTTGGCTGGTAAACCTGTAGTTTTCTACCATTGCTAATTCACATAAAGGCTTCATTTGATAACCAGTGCAAATCGTTTTGAGTTGCTTTTGCAGTTTTACCTTTTTAGTACCTGTTTCAATGTGCCTGAATGCTATCTTGAGTCACTCCAGGAAGTTCGCCAGGCTTTCTCCCTCAATCTGTTTAGAATTATGGATCTTGCCCCAGTCCGTTTTTGGAGGCCTACTTCAGGGATGATATTTAACAGTCTCTCCCATGGCTGTATTAAGTATGTACCCATCCCGTCATTGGCCATCTGCCTTGCTGAACAAGCACTGTATGAATTCACGGGGAATGATTACACACATAAATTGGCTCATATCAGCCCACGAGGGGTTATAGTACTGGATAACCAACTCTTAACTCCTCAGGATATTTTTGTGGCTCCCATCTAATGTTTGGTAATTCCTTTACAAGGTTTCTGAGATCCCCCTGCAGACAATGGAGCATGCACGGTGGCCAAATTGTTTATCCTTGGTAGCTGTCTGATGGGAACCTGTAATACGGCTGTCTCTCTTCTGTAATTGGTACCTCCCCAGGTAACGGACAGTTGAAAGGGAGAATTCGTGGGAGTGTGGGAAAATATGGGTGCAGAAAACTCCCATGATGCATCATTAAGAGAATCTGCAGTTGAAAGGTGCTAGTTCAGAGAATACTGGGAATTCAGGGGTGGATACGGAGAAACTGGAATATACTGGACAGCAGGTTGTTGAGTGCCTGGTGTTTGCTGGCCTTGCGTAGGGGCGCTGTGGGGAGATTGGTCAGCTTGCTGTGAGGCGGTCGGATGTGCTCGAAGTATGATTAGGTCATTTCTTGGATCTTGTCTACTGATTCTTGGATACCCAGGTAGTAGTTGTTAAGACGCCAGCTGGGAGGGGGGGTTGGTCTGGATGTATTGAGTGCTAATACCAGTGGGGAGTGGTCAGAGATTCCCCTGGCGAGTAGCTATGCCTTGTGTGCCTTGTGTTTGTCAGTTGACGGGAGAAAAAAGTAATCTAATCTAGAAAGTGAGACGTGTGCCCCAGAGGGATAGGAGTATTCTCTATTGTCAGGGTGGAGGTCTCTCCATGTGTCCAGGATGCCCAGGGCATTTGCAAATGTGGCAAGTTTAGTAGGTGCGCTGGGGTTTCTGCTGCGTAGATGTGAGCGATCTAAACTAGCGTCCATGACTTTGTTGAAGTCGCCACCCATTATCATGATGTTAGACGTGTCTTCTGTGATCAAGGGGGAGATGTCGGTGAGTAGTGAAGATAGTAGGGTGGGAGGCACGTAGACCGCTAGCATCACGATGGATTGTTCCCAAAGTGTCCCTGTCACGTATACGTATCTGCCGCCTGTGTCCTGGGCAATGGTATTTACATGGAAGGGGAGCCTCTTATGTACTAGTATCATAACCCAACGGGATCCCATGGTAAAGCCAGCGTGTAACGCAAGTCTATAGTTTGTGCGCTTGAATAAGGTACAGGTTGTGCCTGCCAGGTGTGTTTCAGTCAAAAAAACTATGTCCGGGCGTGTCTGTTTAGGTACTGCATGACTAGTCGCGTTTAACCCCGTTACCCATTCCGTTGACATTCCATGTCATACACTTGAGAATTCTGGGGGTGCTGGTTGTGGTATTACGTGCTGCCATGTTCACTCGTGGTAGGAGAAATTTGTGCTGTGGAAGGTGGCCTGACAAGCCTAACTGAGCCGTGTTTGTATGTTGTTGCCCTCTTATCTGACATCGGAATGTATTGTGCTTGACTGGTCCCTTGCATAACCAAACTGAACCCATATCCCCCCACCCTATACTACTCCCAACTAGAAGCATCGGTCGCCCAAACATAAGGACTCTTAGTTGTGAACCAGACAACTTATGTGCGCTGAACTATAACGTGAAAAGATTGCCCCCTAGGGTGAGTAGTTATGGAGCGTCACCCTTCGTGTTGTAGAAAAAAGGAGGGGTGGCCTGAGGAGAGAGGGCGGCTGACCCTCCACATAACCGCATTGTGAAAGCATGTAACACTCTGTGTGAGGTGTCAGGTCTCTCGGCGGAACATTTGGCGTCGTGATTTACTACTCACTTCTGTGTTTAGGGGCCCCCCCGTTGGAGATCGAGGCAGGGATCAGCCACCTTTGTCTTCTGGTTGATCTTGGCCTGGCGCCTGTGGTGGTACCAGTTGTTGGTCGCTGGCATTCTGGGGTTTCTTCCCCTGTTGCTTCGAGGTCTCCATCTATGTGCTGCTCGGCCCAGCGCCATGCCTCCTTGGGGTCATTGAAGTGGACTGTGGTTCCTTTGTGGTAGATTTTAAGCTCTGCAGGAAACAGCAGACCGTATTTGACTCCCAGTGTGTGAAGTTGCCTTTTGAGCTGGTCAAAAGATTGTCTAGCTTTCTGCACTTCTCTCGTATAGTCTGGGACGAAGGCAAGTTTGGAGCCATTAAAGGTTATCGTGCCCTTGGCACGTGCCCGTTGTAGTAGCGCCTCCCGGTCTCTATAGTTTAGAAGCTTTGCTATCATGGTAAGTGAGGGTGCGCCAGCCACTGGCCTTCCCGTGGGCATGCGATGTGCTCTTTTGATGGAGAAAAACTTAGAGAAGAGGTCCAGTTCAAACAGGTCCATAAGCCATTGTTCGAGAGAGTTCCATGCAGGGACCTTCTGTTTTTTCGGGGATGCCAAGTATGCGAACATTGTTTTGCCTGGATCTCCCTTCTCCCTTCTCGATTCTGTCTTCCAGCGTCTTGAGCTTGGTTGTGACACCATGGAGTTGCTGTTGCATGTTGTGTAGTCAGTTCTCTGCGTTGGAGATGCGTTGTTCAGCCTCTCTGGTGCGTGCTGATAGTTTTTGTAAATCGTGTCTGAGGAGGAAGACGTCCAGGCTTATCCCGTCCATCTTCTGCTCCATTGATGTGCGGGATTCTGCTATGGCGGTCATGACTTCCTTTAGAGAAAGCATGTGCTCTGGCTCTGTTTCCATGGAGGGCAGTGTTTGGGGATCGTGGGCTTGCGTTGTAGGTATTGTGTATTGGTCTATTCTGTTTTGTATTGGGTGTTTCTTCAGTTTATCCTTCCCCCATGTTCGCCAATTGGTCTTGCGGTTGGACAGGCGTGGTTCTGTTGTGTTGCTTACTGTCTTTGGTGTTTGTGAAGCGGTGTGCTGTTTGATCAGAGGGCTCGTGGTGTTTGGTGCTCTGCCTTATGGTCCTGTGGCCCGCAGGAGGTATTCCAGTTAGGCTGAGGGGTGAGGCGCGGTTTGTTCTGCTTATAGCTGTGGCCAGCTCGGTAGTAGTTTTGACCTGCTGAATTCAGAGACAATGCTGCGTGGCCGTGCCTGTTGTCTCCTGCCCCTGATGATTAGCAGCGCTGTTATGGTGCCCAGGCAGGCAGGGCTGTACTTGAGGATTGTGTGCCGTGTGGTGGGCTTTTACTGGGTCATGGTATTATGCCAGCAATCCGTGCTCGCCTTTTCTGGCCTGTGCAGCGGTCCCCAGCGCCGTGGCACGTAACGTTGGTGTGTGTTTGCCAATCCAAGCTTTCCTGTTGCAAACTCTTGGTTTGCCTCATACACACCTCCTTGGCTGGCTGGAGGTGAATCCAGGGCATAGGGCGTCACATCCACCGGCGTTGTGCAGCACCGCAGGACTGTCTATTTATTACCCAGGGCAGGGTGTGTGCGGCTGCTGCTGCCGGGTGCTTATGTGTGCGCTCGGCTCAGGCTCCGCCCACTCAGCCCCACAGGCAATGTTCTCCCCAGGGTGGATCCTCGTGTGGCTGGAGACGGTACACGAGTCCCGGCGTAATATGCACCTTCACCGTGGTGCGTTGCAGGCCCTCCGGCCCCTCACACAGGGCAGTATTTGCACTGGTGTTGCTGGGAGGTTGAGCAGCTTCGTGACTCTCCCAGGGCGGGCGAGATTACACCCCGGGGACCTCTCTGTGCACCATCCGAGCCGCCACCTCTGAGAGAGCTGTGGGTGAACGGAGACTGCGCAGAGCACCGTGGAACAGGATTATCCCGGTCCGCTGCTTCTGCGGCGCCGTCCAGACTCGGCTCGTCCCCCTCAGGCTCCACCCGCTCAGCCCCACAGGCAACGTCCACACCGGGAACGCGGGAGAGGATCACCCCGCTCGGCTGCCGTGGGGGCTGGGGACCACCCAGTCAGGTGTTGATGGTCAGGACAGTGGTCTGGATTCACCAGCAGTACACGCTGGTCTTCGTATGCAGCACTTTGGATGTCTCTGTTCAGGCGGCCATCTTGGGAACGCGTGGGTCAGCACCCACGCCGGTTTTCACACGCTTTCATGCTGTTTATCCCGGGTGCGATACTTTCTGCCCTGCGATCTGGTTGTGCTCCAGGATGTCAGCTACACGGCCGGGATGTTTAGAGACCCTGCAGGAGTTGAAAACCAGTGTTTTGGTCAGGATTTAGACTGCGGTCGCGGGAGCGAAAAGGCTCACGTCCGTCGCATCTCGCTGCTATCCACCGGTACCTGCTGGGAGCTGTTTTCAATCGCCACTCCCAAATGGAGATTGTTCTTTCCTAGGGGTGAGTGTGTGCCCATGCTTGATTGTTTTAGTGTTTTGCAGCTCCTTCATACTCTCATTGTTCCGTTCACATTGATCAACTTCCAGTTCTTTCACAGATCCACTCCTCCCCCTTTTTACTAATCTTTCCCGCTCATGAACAGTATTTATTAGTTCCAAGACCAATGAATCGGTACCCCCCCCTCCAGATCCACCCTTCTCTGGGACTCTAGGGTGCCGTTTTCCATAAGCACGGTTTGTCCCCCTCTCCTTACCTGTTGCCGAGTTCTCGAACTCAGAGGGCCCATATCAACTGGCATTTCCACGGGGCGCTCCTCGCACACCATCCACCAGCTGCACTCCAGCTAACTCCAGGCAACTCCACTTGGCTCCGCTAAGCGGAGGAAGTGGTTTTTGTAGATGGAGGAGTAGAGTTTGTTGAGGGGAGGAGAAGGGGGGATGCCGCAGCGGCACCACCTTCAATCTTCTTAAAGAAACACACCACTCTTTGCATGCCTCGGTTTCACCTTTCAGCAGACTTTGCTGTTGCAGCAATTGAATGAATAAAAAAGCAGCAAGCTCTCAGATCATCACCTCCAGGCAACTCCACATCACTCCGCTTCGCGGAGGAAGTGGTTTTTGTAGATGGAGGTGTAGAGTTTGTTGAGGGGCGACACCGCAGCTGCAGTAAGACACCCGTGGGTGCCCATTTAATCAAAATGGCCCGGGCTTCTTGTTTCGCCATTTCTAGTTGGAAAGGTTCTTCTTGAGATTTACTCTGCACGCCAAACCAGGTTTGGTCCCTTTGTTTGTTTCTTCTTTGGCAGGATTCACTGGTGAAGCCCGCCTCTGGCTCCAGCTTGTCCAGCAGGGCAGGAAGCGAAGTAGGTGACTGACACTCACGGTGCTTAGTCTCCTTGTTTACAGGAATGCACCCAAGGGTAATTGGCTGGAGGGCTGTCCTTAGAGGACAGCCACCCTGCTGTGTGAGCGACAAGTAGGCTGTGAATGAATGGGAGAAACCTGGATAAAAGGCAAGGCATTTGGCTTGCAAGGCAGAGTCGACCACTGGACGAAGGAATTCGAAGAAGAAATTGGAAAAGACGCCTGCTGCAACTCCTGGACCGTTGGTTTGCCCGGTGAAGCCCTGCTGCTCTGCTGAAGCTCCGAATTCGTATCGACAGAGAAGTCCCGCAAGGATGACTTCTCCCTTTGAGTTGGTGGGACCATCCAACTCCAAAGTAAGTCACCTGGACATCCTCTCGAAGCTGGTTGAATTTCCACTGCAGTCGCTGCTGTAACCGAATAGACGGGGAGAGGAACACTAAATCGTGTGCATCGCCTTTAAGCTCCAGGAAGATCCTCCGGACTCCGAGGAAGCAAGGCTGACCGATCCTGAGCCATCTCAACAGAGTGCTGGACCCCAGATGCAAGGAAAGCCCATTTCAACAGCTAGGAACCGCTGTGTTGCTATTTGCGGTAGACGTGAGGAGCTGAAACACCGAAGTGCCACTTGTTTGAAGATTGCCGCTTGCGGTCGGTGACCGTCCCATTGCAGTGCAGGAATACCCAGAAGTCCTCACTCTTGTCCCCACGACTGAGGCCCAGGATCTGTAGAGCTGCATAGGAACAGATGCCATCTGCTGCACTTTTCTTCAGCCTAAAGGTACTGTACATTCTAAGAGAATTTACCTCTTGTTGTGCCACCTTGCTTGGTCTCAGCTGAGACTTGTCTCGTTTGCTCTTGTAGAGTTGCTTGCATCTTCTACTACTCACAGGCCTAACAGCTTGTGACCCTACATTTGATTCTACTTTTGCTACAAAGATTTCTAAAACATTGTGCAAGATTTTTACTTAACTGCAAGAAGTGCTTCAGTTCAACTTGACTTTTGCTAACTTAACATTGGCTGGCCTGGCTCCCTGAATGACTCTTCTCTCCTCTGCTTAAGTGTTTTGCCTCCCTTCCAGGAAAGGGTTAACTGACTTTGCATTGGGGGTTATTGAAAGTACTTGCCTAGTTAAGAATAATTGTGTGAATACTGGTCTGTATTGCTCTTCCCCAAAAAATGCACGGAACAACCATAAATCAACAATGCATTTATAGAGCAAATACTTCAAACCATAAACAGACAGACACAATAACTCACAGCCATGCACTCTTTAGAAGATAATCAGCTCTTTACGGCTATTTATTCAAAGATTTCAAGTACATAGAAATAACTCACAAAAATAATGACATAGATCACAGAAGAAGTCAAGAAGTAAAAAAGAAATACATCACCGTGAGCGTAACAGAATTCCTCATCTCGTCCAGAAGCGGCTGGAAGACCCCGGGAACAGCCAGGCTGAGAGTACCACAGCTCACAGGAAGGCCAGACGTAAGCGTCCTTCTCTGGCTGAAGTCTCACCTGACCCCCTCTGGGCTTCCGCATATATACACACTCCACAAAGGGGAGGTAATTCTCGAACCTTCTGGAAATTGCACTTGCGCAGTTGAGGAACAGCCGTCGGTTGCCAGCTGGGTCAATCGAGAGCTCCACCCAAGAAGCGCAGTGCCTCCCTTCTCTAAAAACACACTCCACGGAGAACAGTAGCAAGCCATACCAACGTTAGCTTTCCCAGCAGAAATGGCCTTGACCGCATACCAGGTTTGGAAAAGCATGTTTGTTTCAGCACTGTGAATCTAACAGTTCAGCGTTTCACTGTGGTATGAAGTAAATATCCAACATGGCTCCGAGCGCTCCCAGAATGCATTGCACACCCGCACCATTTTGGATCAAGCATAAATTAAGCATAACAATTCCACCCTTTGGATATTTATCTTCCATATCCCGGTGGCACAGGAACCGGTCTCTGAAACCTACGAAAGGTTAAGACTAAATTGGGAATCCATTGAATGCAACAACAAGCAGCAATTATAATAGACAATATAATAAAAATGCAAGCAAAAATGTAACGTAGTGTACCCCCAATATCAGGTATCCATGAAAATAAACAATCCCACCAATTTCTATTACGATCTTGAGACACTTGAGAAATGAGATCCCTCGAATATGACTTTCAATAGATCGTGAGTGGTCACTTAAATTGAAACAACACATACCTTCAAAGGCATTACACCCTAAATTATGTTTTAGCAATAGGTAATCAACAGCAGCTCTGTTCTGCAAAGTTGCTTTTCTAATAACTTGACTATCAAGGAGTAATTCTTCTAAAGCCTGCGAAGTATGATTAAGACTGTTAACTACTAAACACGCTAATTTCATCAAAGATTTGTAACCTCCAGCAGCCAAACCCCAAACACCTACTAATGAAAGGGTTAATGCTAGAACCTCCGCTACTGATAACAAATGTACATGTGAATCATAGTCAGGAGATAGCCCTACAGATTCGAAAGTTGACCTTTTACCTCGAGTTTTCGCTGCGTGTAAAGGAAACATCATTAGTCCTAATCGAGTTAAAGCACATGAACCTCCAGAAATGTTAGCTGGAATATAAGTATATGTAATGTTACCACATGAAAAGAGCCATCCTGTTGGAAGTTTCACATGATTCAAATGACTAGCAGTTCTCAATGTATGATTGCAGGACATAGTATTATTTACACTGGTGCATTTGCGTGACATTCGCGAACATAGTCGCCTCTCGAACATGGTGTTATTGTACTGATTGGTCAACTCTATTTGTCGGCATTTGCCAATTTCTTGTGCTTTGCACGTCATAATATAACACACATCACCTTGAGTTATATTGTAAGTGATAACACGTGTCAAATTTCTCCATTTTCTGTCAGTCTCTTGGCAGAACCGACAGTATTTGTAAACTGAAAAAGATTGTCTAATGTCTGAGTCTTGAACTAAAGAATCATTATGTGTGACGCCGAAGATATGCTTTAAAACTGGAACAGGCGTCGGCACCGCTACTAAACACGTAGTCAATAAAGCTTCAGCATTGGGCACATCAGTAAGACAAAAGTGTGATATGTTCAGTACTTGCTGTGCCAGATAAATCCACATATTCTCCTCTTGGGTAATCATAGGAGAGTGTTTCCGTCTTCCTATGATCGCGTCTCGCACGGCTGGCATCAAGGTTGTTCTCACTCCTGATGTGTTTGTCGCATTTCACAAATCCATGTCTTCGGTCTGGCAGGCTTTTCGGCACTGGCATAGGGCTGCTTGGGGACAACATTATTCATCACTATCAGTATCCTTGATCACTGGCACAGATGTGACATTTTTTGGTTGTAACAGCAGATTGTTTAATTCGCCCAAATGGAGTCCATTTAGTGCCACAGTTACACCAACCAGACCCAGGATCTACAAAGCAAACCCAGAAAAGAGATATCAGTGTTGCACATCCCTCTCTCGGGTAACATTTGTCTGAAGGTACATATTGCCATTTCTTTCTACCAGGCTCCATAACTAAAACAACTTAATCTTTGCCTGATGCAATGACATCTGCGGGCACTAGTGGGCCACTTGGCTTTTCAACCCACACCTTTGCACCCGGTACCATACTGTCTGAAGACCCAAAAACCGCGATCCCCATGGGTAGTTACACTGTAGGAGGCTCCCCTTTCTTAATCATGGCAATTTAATGGGAATGACTATCAATTGAGCCACTCGATCACCCTTGTGGATTGATAACAATTGATCCCCACTATTCATTCGGATGACTTTAATCTCGCCTTGGTAATCAGCATCAATTACCCCTTCCAACACTTGAACTCCCTTCAATGCTAGGCCAGATCGAGGGGCAATCCATCCATATGCTCTGGGGGAATCTGTACTCCAATCCCTGTTTCAATTACAACTATTCCTCTTGGATCTAATCTGATTTCTTCATTGAATGCAAGTCTACCCCTGCTGACTCTGGAGTTGCTCAATGGGGAGCTAAAGAACCTGGAGTGATTTCCCAGTATAATAGTGTTTCTCTGACTGAATTGGGTTGAACCTGCAAAGTAGGAGTCATTAATCGCATCAAAGGAGTTTCATGTTCATACACAGGCCTATTGTTTAACACTTGTACCGCATCAAACACACGATCACGCCAGCCTGCCAAACTGCTGTCTCCAGATTTGCGCAACTGTTCTTTCAGTAACCCATTAATTCGTTCAATTAGCCCTGCCGCAGCTGAATGGTAGGGCACGTGGTAGATCCACTCAATGCTCTTTTCCTGACAAAATTCTTGGATTCATTTGCCTTTGAAATGTGACCCATTGTCACTTTGAATCTGCAAAGGCACTCCATAATGTAATATGATCTGATCTAACAACGTGATGGTGTTCAATTGGGTTGCACGTTTGCACGGCAAAACCATCAAATATCCCGAGTAGGTATCCACAATAGTGCATGCACACTGACAACCTCTGCTGATTGGCATAGGACCGATATAATCAATCTGCCAAATTTGACCTGGTAATTTTCCTCTTCTCAATGTGCCTCGAACAATTTGAGGTATCGGTTTATGTAATTGGTGTTGGCACACGGAACATTGCAAAATAATGGTTTTCACTACTTCTAAAGGAAGACTGATGCCTCGAGCTGGTACCCACCTGATAGTAGCCTTTTCTCCAAGGTGCCCACATTTCTGATGGGGCCCATTTGGCCAAACCCTCCATATCGTCTTCCCGAGCCTCTGCATCCACTGAGGAAATCTTGGTGTGTTCATCTGCAACAGAATTAAACCAACGTTCTAATGAATCTGTGGCACAATGTGCGTGCACATGATATACAGTGACTTCACTTTGTAACAACATTTCTGCAATATCTTGCCACAGTTCTTTTCCCCACAACTCATTTGAATGAATCTTCCATCCATTCTTTTGCCAAGTTGGCAACCACACTGCCAATCCATTCGCCACTGACCATGAATCTGTGTACACATAACATTGACCAGGGGTCTCTTGTTTTAACGCTTGGTAAACTGCGTAAAGTTCTGCGAACCGACTACTCTTCCCTTTCCCTGTCGTTGTCAACATTTTTTTTGTTTTGGGATTGGACGACACTGCTTTCCAGTATCGCTCAGTTCCCACGTATTGGGCTGAACCATCCGTGAACCAAGCATGCTCTGTTTGCTCCACAGTCAAATCACTGTAAGGGACTCCCCATTTCACGGGAGACTCACGTTTTTCAGGCACCTCCGGTAGTATCTAATCTGAGGGCAGTATGTTGGCTACTTGCTCATGTAATTTTGCCACTCCACCCTTTCCTGATTTGGTTCTGTCTTGAATATACCATTTCCACTTAATTATGCTGGCTTCTTGAGCATGTCCAATACGATGCATTTTAGGAGAGCTCAGTACCCACTGCATGATTGGTATTTCAGGTCGCATAAATACATCATGACCCACTGTCATCTGCTCGGTATCAACAAGAGCCCAATAACATGCCAGCAATTGCTTCTCAAACAGAGTATATGAGTTACCAGCATCGGGCAACTTACGACTCCAAAACTCTAATGGCACACGTTTCCTGTCTTGTTTCTGCCACACACTCCAGTTAGCATAATTGTCTTGCACAGACACATTTAATTCCACTTCGCCTTCCTTCAAGGGCCATAAATCAAGCACCTGCTGCACGGTGTCTTTCGCCATCTCAAAGGCTCTCTGCTGCTCTTCCCCCCACTGAAACTCCTATTTCTTTTGTGTCACTTTGTAGAGGGGGGGCAATATCTGCCCTAAATGCGGAATGTGCTGTCTCCAAAAGCCAAACAGTCCTATAAACCGCTGAGCTTGCTTTTTATTCATTGGAGTAGTGAATTCAAGTATGTTCTGTCAAGCTTTTGGCGCCAATTTTTTCGATGCCCATGATGCCACTGAATCCCTAGAAATTTTACTGTTTCAGCTGGACCTTGAATTTTACTCGGATTAATCTCCCACCCTTCCTTTTTTAATCCTTCCATAAGGACATCTAGCTGACTTTGCACACTGTGCTCATCCTTGCCTTGGATCAAAATATCATCAATGTAATGAGAGATTTGTATGTCAGGTTTGCACGGTATCTTGTCTAAGTGCTCTGCCACCAGACGGTGACAGATAGTTGGGCTGTGCATGTACCCCATGGGTAGTCTCGTGAAAGTGTACTGACGTCCACCCCACGTAAATGCAAACTGTTCTTTACACTCATCAGCAATTGGCACGGAGAAAAATGCATTAGCTAAATCGATCACTGCATACAAGTCCCCTCAAACTTTTGGACATTTTTGATCAATGTAATAGCATCTGGGACTGCGGGTACAACTCCCTGTCATCCACCGTCATCCTCCACGTCCCATCTCCCTTTTTAATAGGCCAGAGCGGATTGTTCCACGAGGTGGTAATAGGGCTTAATACACCCGCCTCCATGTACTCTTTAATGGTGTCTGAGATTTCCTTGGACCCCCCAGGAATGCGGTATTGTTTCATTGCTACCCGCTTGGTTGCCACTGGCACTTGCACTGGGGGCATCTTCAATTTGCCTACGTTGATGGGTGTACAAATTAATGCTCTCACCCCAAACTGGTATGTTTTACTGCCAAGTCCCAAGGTTAGCCCTTCCAAATTATATATTCAGGTATCGGGACAATCAACACTTGGTATTTCTGCCTCTTTAAATTGCCTATTTTCATCTCCACTCGCGCTTGTACTGCGGGGGTCTCCTTTCCCCCTAAACCTGTAATCGTAAATTGTTTGCCTTTAAATCGTGTCGGATTACCATGAATCAAAGAGGCCTCCGCCCCGATGTCTATCAATGCTCGCACCCCTTGTGTATTTTCTGGCCCCCAAAAAATCTTGACATCAACATGAGGCCGCCTATCCACCTTTTGCGGGCAGACGCTGCCGGAGCTTGGCCGAAGCCCTAGTCAAACTTCAAATGAGTGTGACTCGACTCCGTCTCTAACACGCACTCGCCACCTTTCTCAAATCAGCGTATGTCGACTGGTACGGGGAAGGTGTCCCCATAGACCCTTTGTCTTGTTCTTCTGCAGGGGGAGCAGAAGGTGAGGTGTCCCCCTGTGGCTCCCAGTGGCTGCGAGGATTAAGTTAAAAACCCTCTGCATTGCCCACAAGGCCCTCCGGGGCCTGGTGCCTCAATACCTTCAACTCTCTCTTCCTAAATATCTTCTTTCTTGAGCTCTTCGCTCATCCGCCTCAAACTCCCTCATGGTCAGCCGCTTCTCCAAACAACGAGTTGGTGGTAGATCTTTCTTCAGCTGGGGCCTCCATCTGGAACATCCTCCGTGCCTCCTTGAAACTTGAGGAGAACCATCTCTGGTTCCGGAAGCACCCCAAGACCTTCATCTTTGCTTCTGATTTCTCTCCTCCTCTCCCCTGCTGAACTCCTGACTGAATCTGCACTGGTCACCTGGCTACCCTCTGATCTTGGGCCCAGGTCCCCTCCCCCGCCAGCCTCACACCTGCACTGCCTTCCGGGCAACCTCTGCACTTGGGGGCTGTTTCTGTATCCCTCCAGTCCCCTTTTGTAACCTAAGGGATAGCCTGTGGTCGGGCAGGACGTTAAGGCTGAAATGATATTTAGTACAGGGAGGTGATCCTGACCTCAAACATTTAAACTACAATGGTTTGCTGTAGAAAAATTTATAACACATCTTCATATTAAGTAAAATACATCTTCATAAGTATGCATCATAGGAGGGAAACGTACAAATCCAAATTCTGGAAAAACTGGAAAACCAGTTATTGAAACCTTTATTTATTTAGGTCACATATCTCAGCATGGGTAATTCAATTTTGCTAGCTGAAAGACTTACATATACATGATAAGCAATAAACATAGTCACCTGCTTGCTGAGTTTTGTAAAGCAAGGACACAAATGTTTAACACAGAAGCCACAAAATGCTGCCTGTTATACTTAGTCGTACCAAAGGAGTCTTGGTGGCATGAGAAAATTTCCGCCGCACGCCAACAGATCCATGCCTTTAGCTTCGATCTACTGACCGGCCAGACCTTACAGACAGGACATTTTCTCTTGCCACCAAGACTCCTTTTACACCGAGGGACTCACGCAGCACCTCGACCAGCGGTACCCAGTCTAACAGGTCGCTCCACAGGGTTTACCCAGCGTCCCTCAGCTAGCTGGCAACCATCCTGTGACCATGAGCACTGCTACTATCAGCTCATACACCTAAAAACCTCTGAATGCAAGGGAGACCTGCTTTTCCTGGCCCCAGAAGAAGGCTGCCTTCCTTTCACAGCCGAAACGTCCCACGTCATCGTGTCTTGAACCTACATCATAGAGACCAATGACCTACATCATCCTTACCACCTTCAGTGTTGACGTCCCTCTTAGCATACCCTAT